>NC_091618.1:27112500-37112500 GCF_027580195.1 Bos mutus
GGAAAAATGCAGGGAAGATTTGGGCAGTGGGTGAGGCAAACCATGTAGAGGTGGTCTCAGTCACCTCACAGGGGGCCACCTCGCAGAATATACTTTGTTAGCATAATCCAGTTTACCATGCTCCATGCACAGCACCAATGCATAATTCTTCATGGACTCCTGGAGCTAGAGTCATTGCCCCAAGCTTGACATGCAATGTCTGAGGACTAGCCATAGTGCAGCAGGAAAATGAGAGATCTTTCTAGGCTCACAAAGAGGGAATTTATAAGAAAGGGAGAAAGAGAAAGAGAAACCAGTTTGAAGACCTACAATATATACTTAGTCTATGTTCCAGATGCAATTTAACAACAACAACAACAACAAAAAAAAAAACTATTGAAATAATTTATAGGGAATGCCTTCAGGCAGAGTTCAGTTCATTTTAACATGTTTATTGAATGCCAATGCAAAATTCATAATAATTGTAATAATAAATGACTAAGCAGTGATGCTGAATTAGCACTTACTTTGTATCATGCAGGCTTCTGATAGCTCAGGTGGTAAAGAATCTGCCTGCAATGTAGGACACGCCAGTTCAATTCCTGGGTCTGAAAGATCTGCTGGAGAAGCGATAGGCCACTCACTCCAGTATTCTTTGGGCTTCCCTTGTGGCTCAGCTGGTAAATAATCCGCCTGCAATGTGGGACACCTGGGTTTAATCCCTGGGTTGGGAAGATCCCCTGGAGAAGGGAAAAGCTACCCATTCCAGTATTCTTGCCTGGAGAATTCCATGGACTGTATAGTCCATGGGGTCCCAAAGAGTCAGACATGACTGAGTGACTTTCACTTTCACTTATATCATGCATTCCACTAAGCATTTTACATGGATTATTTCAGTTAGTCATTTTATTAGCTTTGTTGTTTGGTAGGAGGTGGTACGCTAGTTAGCTAATTCTCTAAGGAAAAAAAGCCCTAGTTTGTAACATTTGCTGATTGTGGAAATAGTCCCAGCATGGATGATTTCAAGTCACCAACAGTTCACAAAATTTCTGAATATATAGCAACTGGCCCACAAAATTTCTAATTATAACAGTTGGCTCTCATCATGAGTAGGAGTAGTTCCAGCACACCACAGGTAGAAGGGACTTTTTAAAAACTGTATTTATATTATAGTTGACCTGGGCTTCTCAGGTGACACTACTGGTAAAGAACCCATCTGCCAATGCAGAAGATAGGAGATGCAGATTTGATCTGGATCAGGAAGATACCGTGGAGGAGAGCATGGCAACCCACTCTAGTATTCTTGTCTGGAGAATCTCATAGATAGAGGAGCCTGGAAGGCTACAGTCCATAGGCTGCCAAGAGTTGGGATGACTGAAGCAATTAGCACACACGTAGTTGATTTACAATGTCGTGTTATTTTCAGGTGTACAACACAGTGATTAATTTATACATAAACATATACTTATTTCTTTTCAGATTCTTTTCCCCTATAGGTTATTACAGAATATTGAGTAGAGTTCCCTGTGCTATATTGTAGGTCCTTTCCAATTATCTATTTTATATAAGTAATGTGTATTTGTTAATCAATCCCAAACTCCTAATTTATCTCTTGTCCCAACATTTCCCCTTTGGTAACCATAAATTTGCTTTTGAAGTCTGTAAGTCTATTTCTGTTTTATAAATAAGTTAATTGCAGCATTATTTATAGTAGCCAAGACATGAAAGCAACCTAAATGTTCATTGATAGAGGAAAGGATAAAAAAGATGTGGTGCATACGTACAATGAATATAACATGTCATAAAAAAGAATGAAATAATGCCATTTGCAGCCACATGAATGGACTTAGAGATTATACTAGGTAAAGTAAGTCAAGGGCTTCCCTGGTGGCTCAGTCTGTAAAGAATCTGCCTGCAATACAGGATCCACCTGCAATGCAGGAGACCTGGGTTTGATCCCTGGGTTTGGAAGATCCCCTGGAGAAGCAAATGACAACCCACTCCAATATTCTTGCCTGGGAAATCCCGTAACAGAGGAGCCTGGGGGGCTACAGTCCATAAGGTCAAGAGAGTCAGACATGACTCTCTTATTAATTAATCATCATCATCAAAATAAATCAGAGAAAGACAAACATCCTATAGTTCATCTTTAAAAAATAATACAAATGGAAGGTACTTTTAAAAAATTCCCTCTTTGTTAGTATGACTAGTTTATTCTAGTTTGTCTGGGACTTTCCTAATTTTAGTGTTGAAAAATATGCATCTAGGGAATCCCCTCAGCCCCAGGAAAACTGAGGATACCCTATCCTTTTTACATATGAGGAAACTGAGACTTAGAGAATTTAGGAAATTTGTCCAAGATCACATGGTAATAAGCAACAGAACTGCCATCAGGATCCTAGAGTTAAATTACAGACAGCCTGTGAGTTTCACTGCAGCAGAGATAGTGCCTTCCTTTCTTTAGCAGAGATTAGACATGAGTACACAACTGATCGTAAAAGAGATGACCCACACAGGCACAGAAATCCACACACACGCACAGAAAAAAAAAGAAAAGCCACGGTGCTCTGTAGCAGAATCAAGGCATATTATATGTATATGAAAAAAGTAATTATAGACTGCCTAACTCACACACTGAGCTCAGTCTCAATTTACTGAGATCCCCACAAAGGAACGTTCCACTATCTTTTAGAAGCTGCACTAACATGATTTGATATAAATTCTCCACATTGTACTATGGCCATAGATGGAACCAGGTTACACTTGGCAGCAGACATCTGCAGCAGTACAACTAAGGCTATGTATTTTAATAACCTAGGAAATTTTATACGAGAACATTTGCCTTTAATGATGCACTGTTGAATGCAAGCTTCATTAACTATAACACAATCCTTCAATTTAAGAAATCATTTCAATGATTATTCCTAATGAGTATCAAGATATTTACATGAAAAGTAGAGCTTTTTCCCTCCTAAATTGAAACTCATGAAATTTAGTATATCCTTTAATGATAATAGCCTCAAGAATAAGTCTCATGAATAATAATGCTAATGTCCCATTATTTGTTAAATAAAATAAAGTTTTGTTTGGAAACTTCAAATTTTGCTTTTTTAAAATTTTTGATATAGGTTTTAATAAATGGCATCCATAAAAATTTAAAGGCTTTGTTTGGAGTGAACATCACTTTTAACCTAATACACACTTTTTAATGGATAAAATGCATTACCTATTACATTGAGATGAGTTATTCTGATTTTGTAAAATGCCATACCATTCTGAAAGCATTAGAAGAGTGCAAAATGGCATTAATTCACAACAAGCGACATTTCAGAGAAGTTGATTCAGTAAGAACACATACATATGAAAAATAGTGATTCTCAACACCCATGAGCTATCTTAATTATCTTAAAAGCTTTCAAGAAACTCTCCTCAAATACGCTTCAAAAAAAAAAGGTCACATACTCACCTCATTAACTTTGAAAAATAAGCATATGCTAAACAAGGCTTTGTGTGTGAGTGTGTGAGTGTGTCTGTGTGTGTATGCATGTGTGTGTGTGTGTGTGATAGCAAATGAAGGAAA
Source organism: Bos mutus (assembly GCF_027580195.1). Taxonomy (NCBI): domain Eukaryota; kingdom Metazoa; phylum Chordata; class Mammalia; order Artiodactyla; family Bovidae; genus Bos; species Bos mutus. The sequence goes on from NC_091618.1 coordinate 27,116,060, forward strand.
TAGGGATGCTTAAGTTGAGGGTCACAACATAGTAACCAGAAATAGATTTAAATTTCATTTCACAGAGGACTTTATGTCCCTGAGGTCTATTTCACGCTAAAATTGCATGAATCTAGTAGTGCAAAGGGATTTAGAAAAAATATTATAGAATCCTTGGGGCTAGACATCTCTCCCAAGTGAGCAGCAAAAGAATGTGGGTGAGGAACAGGAGTACAAGGAAACTTGGGAAGAAAAGAGTGTCTCTCCAATACAAATCAGCAATGTTGTGTTTTGCATAAAGTAGATATCTTCTATTTCTATTTGTTTTGCCTAGCACCAAGAATTTAAATTGATATCACTGACTTCAGAAAACATGGAAAGATCAGAAAGCACAATATACTGTCGCCTTAAAAGGAAATTTAATAGTTCTATTTCTGGGATGATTCAGGATCAGTTTTGTCTGTAAGCTACAAACAACTGGATATTCTTAAATCAGATATTATCACCTGAGTTTTGATTTGGGAGTTAGGGCTACTGTAAGCTCCAAATTTGATGCAAATTTTTCTGGGAAAATTATTGAAATATCAATTTCTTGTCAAAGAAGCTGAACAAAATTCAAGGAACTCTAGTAGAATCTCTGGCTTATGGCTGCATCATATAATTCATATTTATGTATGTTTATTATGTACTTGATTACTTAGAAGGTGTACAGTGTAGTTATAATAAACCTTAGTCACATTTTTGCTGTATTTTAAACATGCTAAAAAGCTTACTAATTAAAGCAGATGGAGTGAGTCTAAATTTAAGAAATTACAAAATAATTATTTAAATATACATTTTAATGATATTCTCAAATTGCACCAGTAACATGCTCTTGGAGACACAAGCACTGTTTGTTTTTTATTGTAGCAGAGTTGGCTTTGATCAGAATTTATCACCTGTAAAACATGATGGTAGAGAAGTTATCAAGATAAGTCTGAGCCCACAAATGCCCTATTGCCTTGTTGGGCTATAAATTATATTAATACCACTGCATATCCATACTTCTATCCCATCTTCCCTTGTTTCATCTAAACTGTAAATATACTTAGGGAAAAATCGTTGCTTTAATCCACATCATTCATTTATTATAATCATAAGCAAGATCATGGAAGACTCCCATGACCTGTCATATTTTGAAAGGGAAGAGAGAAAGAACTCTTGAACACAAGGGGAAGCAAAATTTCCACTGAAAAAGAAAATAATTATGAAAATGTAAGCCAGGAATGCTAAAGATGGCACTCACATATCATTCATCAGTCTTTATATGTCATTTATAACTGACAGAAAAAATGCATAAAAAATAAGAGCACAGACAAATAGGTAAGGATGGTATCTTTAATATACTGGGGCCATACAAGTGGCAACCTAATAATCTATATGCAGATAAAGTATCATTCAAGATTCAAGAGAAAATAAAAAGATTTTGATATCCACAAAAGTTAACAGAAGTTACTATTGACAGACTGACACTATAAGATAAACTAAAATATAAATATCAGGAAGAAAAAAAATAAAGCCATAATAAAAGAATTATTGTTCTTCAGTCACTAAGTTATGTTTGTAACTACATGAACTAAGAAATAAGAAATCTACTAAGGCTGACAATTTTTCTTACACATACACATTCCTTATTAAAAAAAAAACTAAAATTAAATGAGAACTTAAGAATTCAGAAGAGGATGAAATAAATAATGATGACTGAAGAAATGGATTGTCATGTAAACTCAATAAACATTGATTGCAAAAATCATTATAATAATAATAATGACAAAAGAATGTTTGTCATGAGATTTAATAATAAGATGGAATTAAATTAAGCTAATAACAAATGAAGGAGAAAAGGGATATTTAAAGAAAAAAAAATGTTTGGAAGGAATATAAAGACATAGATTAACTTTAGAGTTTACTAAATATATATCATTAAAAATGTTAACTGTGCTCTTCTTCTTTGTCTTTTTTAGTTCCCTTCCCTTCTTTTGATGAACAAAAAAAGTCTACAGCAGTGGAATGAAATAGAGCAAGGCAGATGTCTGTGCAGAAGTCGAGGCAGCCACAGTGGCTTCTTTGCAGTCCAAAGACAATGATGAAGACCTTCAAAGATGTTGCTACCTAGTAAGGGTAGGATAAGGAGGGATGTCCATGCAGGAAGGGGCCTGATGTGAGATGCTGAGCAGACTCAGGAGGCAGTCTGTCCATATGGGACTGGAGAGGTGAGGGATGATATTGTGGTGGCTATTGAAACCTAAGGGAAAATATCAGAGCACAAGTGTAGTAAAGAAAATGTCAATGCAAGGGGGCTGTTCAGTCTGAGGGGTGGAGCCCAAGTGACTGAGAGGTGTCTGCGTGTGTGCTGAACCAAAGCAGTGTTGAACCCAAGTGGGTTCAGGGAGGGCCTGAACATAGGAGGAGCATCCCAAGATGGGGTCATGAGGCTGAAAAGAGAGTCTATTCAAAAGAATGGGTCCAAGTGGGATTTCAGAACCTGGGCAAGATGAGAAAGGTACTTTCCCAGTAGGGATCCAGCCTTGAGGGTTGAAGCCTCTCAGACTGAAGAGAATGCACCCAGATACTAAGGGTGGATGTGGCCTGCAACAAGACATCAGAGCATGAGAAGAATGAGCAAAATTTCTGCTCGTGGACAGTACAGCAGCAGTGATGTAAGATTGATTATAAACAAGGGGACTGATTCAATAAGTAAATATATACCAAGGAGAGTAGGAGATAGGTTTCTCACTTTTAGAGAAAGGAGTTACAAATACAGAAAAATGAAGAAAAAAAAACAAACAAACTAGAATGAGATTTGTGCTACTGGATTGGAATTATAAGTATTGTTTTGAACATATGGTTTTCAATTTAAAGAAATAAATATAGATGTTTATATATGTATATATAAATATATTTGCAAACACATATACATATTTAAACATCTTTATATATAGATATTTAATTACATATAGAAATAGTTGTTGTTTAGCCACTAAGTCATGTCAGACTCTTTGTGACCTCTTGGACTAGTTTACCAGGGTCCTCTGTCCATAGGATTTCAGGCAAGAATACTGGAGTGGGTTGCCAGTACCTTCTACAGAGGATCTTCCTGACTCAGGAATAGAACCTGCATTTCCTGCATTGGCAAGCAGATTCTTTACCATTGAGCCACCAGGAGGCCCCTCTTATACATGTCTATATGTATGCAATAAATATATGCATAATAAATCACATATATATATATATATATATATATATATATATATATATACACACACACATAGTAAATCATATCCAGTGTTCTTGCCTGGAGAATCCCAGGGACAGGGGAGCCTGGTAGGATGCCATCTATGGGGTCGCACAGAGTCGGACATGACTGAAGCAACTTAGCAGCAGTAGCAGCAGCAGTAAATCATATATTTATACACATAAACATAACATGTGTATATGTTTTATATGTGTATATACATATGTGTGTATGTGTGTATATACACATATGTATTTGCTATAGCTTTGCCCCAGAGTAGCAACACTCTAATGAAAACTTTGGGAACTCTGATTTTGGCTTCTAAACACCACTGTATTTAGAGTAATAGAACTACAGATCCTTGTAGAAATAACTCATTCCAGAAAACAAAGATATGCCTTTGTTATGAAGAGTTATATAGAAATAACTCATTCAAGAAAACAATGAGGAAAACATGTCAAAAATATGTGGGAACTAACTTGAAGAGAATCTCACTTGCCAAATCTGAAGTAATATATGCTGTGCTGTGCTAAATTGCTTCAGTCATGTCCAACTCCTGTGATCCTGTGGACCATACCCTGCCAGGCTCCTCTGTCCATGGGTTTCTCCAGGCAATAATACTGGACTGGATTGCCATGCTGTCCTCCAGGGGATCTTACCAACCCAGGGGTCAAACCTGCATCTCTGAGGTCTCCTGCATTGGCAGGCAGGTTCTTTACTACTTGTACCACCTGGAAAGACTCCTGAAGTAATATATGTGCCAAAATAAATGATAGCAGCAGACAATTTATGGCTGTAGTAGAGAAAAAGAAATAGTACAAATAACATAAAAAATTAATTTTAAAAAGTGATTCTTAAAAAGCCATCCAAAAAAAAAAAAAACACTAAAATATACACAAAGTGCTAGAAAAAATGATATTTAAAAAAAGAGAGAAAACACAGGGAAGAAAAATTAATATTATAAAAGTGCATAATTTCATATATAGTAGATATTTAGATTCTAAAGATAATTCTATGGGGAAAAAAAAACCTAATTTCAATAAATTTGCAAACTTAGGCAAATGTATAACTTTTGGGCTCCCTGGTGGCTCAGTTGGTGAAGAATCTGCCTGCAGTGTGGAGACATGGGTTCAATCACTGCGTTGGGAAGATCCCCTGGAGGGAAGGCACGGCAAAGGATTCCAGTATCCTTTCCTGGAGAATCCCCATGGACAGAGGAGCCTGGGAGGCTGTAGTCCATGGGGTCACAAAGATTCAGACATGACTGAGCGTCTAAACACACACACACATAACTTAATTGAAAATCATAATTAGCTATATCTTATTATATAACATACATAAATTAAGTAGACAATAACAGAGAATTGAATTTATAGTAAATTGCCACCTCCCACATTATACATACCTTTTCACACACACAGAGGCAACAATAAACACCGATTTCAGACTGTTTTATTGACAAGTCCCACTGAACTTTCCTGATTTCTGTCTTATTTGAAGTAGTTCAGAGAAGAATAAAGAAGGATATCCATCCTTTCCAAAGCTGTGTGCTGTGCTAATTTGCTTAGTTGTGTCTGACTCTGTGGAACCCCATGGACTGTAACCTGCCAGGCGCCTCTGTTCATGGGAATTCTCCAGGCAAGAATACTGGAGGGAGTTGCCATTTCCTTTTCCAGGGGATCTTCCTAACCCAGTGATCAAGCCCAGGTCTGCATTGTAGGTAGATTCTTTACCATCTGAACCATTGAGGAATCCCCTTCCAAAGCACAGCCTAGATTAATCTTTGAAATCTAAATCTGGTATAAACTATACAAGAATAAAAATATAATCTACTTTCATTGTAAACATAGATACAAAAATCTAAATATTAAATTAGGAAACTAAACTCAGCAATTTGTAAAACCATAATGTGTTGTGATCAAGAAGAAACCATTAAAAAAAATTTTTTTAATGACATTACATGTCATTATATTAATGCAATTCACTACATTAAAATAATAGAAAGCAGAAAATATACCATCATTTCAACAGTCATAGGAAAGAACAATTGCTCAATTCAATACGTATTCCTAAAATACTCATACTTGTTCAATTCCTCATGGAGATTCCTTATTAATTCACAACTAAACTTTAAGTTTTTGAAAACATGGTATGAAATCAATAAATGGCAGTTATCCAGAGACTACATGAAGTAGTCGAGAAATTAGTGTTCCAAGAAAATGTCCCTGGTGAAAAGAAATCAATTTGAATCTTCAGTCTGTAACACCTTCAAATGATCTAAATATTGTTTTTCATAATGAAAATCCCAAATGAAAGTCATAAATTACAAACATCAGAAAGGAGGGACACAGTTCAGGAAATATGTCATTGGAAATAACTGCAAGTCTAAATTATAAAGCAAATTTTGCTGACTCATAACATTATTTTCTGTTGTGGGGAAATGGCACACTTACTTTGGAGAAAAAGCCTATCATTTTCTCATTTCTTTAATCCGATTCTGTAGGTGGTCAACTCCAATTGCTAAGCTTGGCACTGTTAGCTTCGTTTCTCCTAAGCCAAGTAAAACAGATGGAGGATAGCTAAATTGACAAAAAATAATTTACTATGGGGTATGTTCACACAATTTCACACCTTCCAAGAGTTATAATAGCTATATTGTTCATTGGAATATATTCATATGAACCTAGGGCAAAGGGAAATAGGGATTTTCACTTGAAGCAAGGCACTGGAAATATATTAACATCAAAACCAGGAGCACAAGATGCTCTCAAAAAATATGTTCATACAGCTGGTGGGTACAATGAACATTTGCATTGGTATTCCTGATTGCTTAGTGATTCCAAATGCTGTTAGGACGAGAAAAAGTTTAAAGGTTTAAGATTCTTGGTCCTGGCAGATTTGGTAATGAGAGAGCTTTTTTAATTTAAAAAAAAAGGAAGAAGCAATAAAACATCAGGAGATGAGGAAAAAAGGGTGCTTATAAATGGTTATTAATTTGCCATGTTGGGTTGTAAAAACATCTGTATGTCTCCATGTCCAAATATATTGGGAAAAAGAAATGTTCTGCTCAAATCACTCAGTGCAATTGAATGAGAAATCATTAATAGTGGGTCCTCACAAGAACTAATCCAGTCTTTACAGGGCTATCTTAATGCGTTGTTCCCTCTTTCAGTCATTGGTAATTTTACAACATTTCAGTGGATACTGCCAGAGTCAGGGCCTGTGGAATATTTACTTAGACTACTAGGGAAACATTCAGTAATTAAGGCAACATAGCAGTTAACCTCAATTAAAAGGAACCTCCAGGACAAAGTTGGTTTTCTGATTTTCCACAGTCAATTGCTTCTACACTTTATGAAAACGTTAGTCAAATTTGAATTGCCCATGTCACTGGGAGTAAACGTCATGTAGCTCAGGATTTGTTTCTGAGTCTTCCTGTCACTAATCAGTTATATAAACTTTTCTGTGTACTTCGTTCCAAGCTATGAAAATTTCCATCTGGAAAGAAAGCTTATTTTTGGTTATCTTTTTTCATTTTATTTTTTTAAAACTGTCTTCTTATAGTCTCTAGGCAACATATATTTTGAACTCTCTAAATTACTTTTTGAAGAATTTCAAAGTAAAAGGAGAAACAAAGAATCATGTTAACATGTTAACATTTTCATACCTTTACTGACAAATTTCCAAATCATTCCTAAATGCTATTAAACCTGAATGACCCCATAAAAAGCAAGAGATCTCTCTACATCACCCGGGACAAGGTAAAAGCCCCTACACAGCTCAAAAATCCACCAAGCCTTTGGAATTTCAAATTCCAGACCCCTTATCCTCTTATTCACTCCTCAGTGGATGTTTCCATAATGCAAAAGAATCCCTGGGCTGGTTGATGGTGGTGGTTAGGTGTCATGACTATACAATAAGACTAATAGTCGATAGTTTGCATTAGCAAGTGGATTACCACTTGGTTTAGCCAATTACATTGTGAAGTCAACCCAAAGAACTAGACCAGACATAGGGCCAAATTAATTTGCCATTTTAATGATAAATCAGGTTAGTCTCCCACTGATTATAATTGATTTATGCTGCACAGATTTATTTGTCCCTCAACTATTATCAAAAGGGTTTAACAATCTTTTCTCTTTGTCCACCCAAACCCCAATCAACGTTTTATTTTAAACCATTTATCTAGAGAGAGGGTGGTTTTCTCTCAGATGCTAATGAACAATTCATTCTGGCAAGAAAGACCAACACAAACAACCCTGAGGTAAAGTTCCCGCTTCCTAATGAACAGCGCCCTTGGGCTCCAGGCTGCTGTGCCAAGTAAATGACTCCACAAGTCCAAAAGCTCATTATTGGCCTGAAATAGGCCCAGCCTCAGGCATCTATGGCCCTATTCAGATCACTACGGCTCTTCTGTTGCTTATTGCTTTCTCCCTTTTCTATATAAGAGTCCAGCAAGATACTGGTTTCCATCCTGCCCCACACCTGTGAGCCTATTTCTTATTCCAGATTTTGCCATCTCCTGACTTTCCACCTTGTGTTCTTTTTTTCTAACTTACATAAAATTAAGACTCTCTCTCAGGTCAGTGACCCTACTTTAGAGGTTCACTAGTAGACCTGTACCAGCTGGGAACTTAACCTTGTTATTGTCTCAAAAAGCCCACCACAGAGGGTCACAACCTTGTTGAAAATTTGCTCCTTTCATGTCTGAGCACCCACAAACCTGATGTGAGTTTAATAACGAAATGCAGAGCTACGTTGAAATTGTTTTGGAGAACATGGAGAAGTCCATTTAAAACACTTCTTATCTGTAAGTCACATTATGTTACAGAACAAGTTCCTGGGAGAGTTCAAATTTTGGATGTGTCTTTTAAATTAGCAAATAACTTGTAAAATATTTTGTTTTTCCTGTATAATAAATACAGAAGCTTTCAGAACCCAAATCTGTTTTTTTTTTTTTTTCCCATTTGGTGCTAAAAAATCTTTTACTTTAAACAAGGTATTAATTGCCTTATTCTATCTATTAATATTTTTTTATATCCACCAAAACCACAATAAACAAATCTGCAGTTTCACTTGCCAAAAATTCTTGCTTCTATAATTGTGATTACTGGAAGATACTTCATACTGAAACTTTCTCATCAACATGTTGCTTTCCTTAAATTCATTCTAGATATCAGGACACTGAACTAAACATCTGTTCAATAGTCATGTTTCAGTTTTATTTAGAATATTTTGTTTTGAACAGTGAATCTTTGAGAAAATGATTTCAAAGAAATATTTGGCAATGGAGAGCTGACAGTCAAAGAAGAAAGCATGTACTCAATTTTGTTACCTACTCAAATTTAAAAGACTTTAAGAGTAGAGGGGAGAAGCTAGAAAAAAGAAAGTTGAAGACTTCCTCTGTTTGCAAAGACTTCTTTTTAGTAAAAACTAATTGTAGAAGAGTAAGAAAATGGAGGTAAGCTATTATATATAGCTTTCTGATTCTTTTTATTTTAGTTTTATATTTATCAGTGCTTATGATAACTGTGTTAGGGATTTTCTCCATTCATTCATTAAACAAGGCTTTGTTGAGCAGTTTGTTTATTTGTTTATTGAATTCAATCCTAAAAGAAATAAACTCTAGATATTATTTGGAAGGACTGATGCTGAAGCTGAAGTTTTAATACTTTGGCCGTCTCATACAAAGAGCCAAGTTCAGGGAAAAGATCCTGATGCTGAGTAAAATTCAAGGCAAAAGGAGAAGGAGGCAGCAGAGGATGAGATGGTTAAAAGCATCACTGACTCAATGGACATGAATCTGAGCAAACTCCAGGAGACACAAGTTCATGGAATTAGGGCTATAAATTTTAATGTCAGAATGGCTAGTTAATAAGCTTTGGAGTCAGCTTGACCAATTTACTTGTTTTTGTAGCTTAGGATAGGACACATAATATCTCTAACTTCTTAACAGTTTTCTCAACTGGACATTGAGCTAATAATAATACATAGTTTATTTTGTGATGAAATGAAATAATTCTTGTCATAAACCTGGAAAAAAGTTAACATACTCCAGGATATTGGCAGTTAATAGGGATTTGAGTCATATGAAAAGTGTAATGATTTTCCATGACAAATCTGGAATACAAAACTCCTTATTTTAAAGAAATTAATCTTTAATTCTAATGTTTGGAAATAGAATAGAACTAGACCATTGGATGGAGAAGGAAATAGCAGCCCACTCCAGTGTTCTTGCCTGGAGAAACCCAGGGATGGGGGAGCCTGGTGGACTGCCGTCTATGGGGTCGCACAGAATCGGACACAACTGAAGTGACTTAGCAGCAGCAGCAGACCATTGGAAATGGTCAGATTGTCTTGGTTTTCTTTTTCCAGAAAAACAGTCAGTAGCAACAATGGTACATACTATGTGATGGGTGTTACTCTAAATACTGTATACATCGACATATTCATCTCAGAGCAATTATTAGGTACTATTATTTTCTTCATGACATGAAAAATTGAGGCTCAGAGATGTTGTATATGAGCAAATCCACATGCCTGCTATGTAATGGAGGTGAATTTGGGACTCAGTAATCTTGCTCTGCCATACATGATCTTAATCATGTTTGCTGCCTTACTCCATAGGCTAATATCTTGTCAGTACCTATTTCATTACAGTAAGGAGCAAAGAGAGGAGAAATTGGCCAAAGCATTTTGTGGAGCCTGTTTCATTAAACCTGGTGGTCAGTCATCTTCATCCATGAATCAAGCCAGCTTGAATATGATGAACCATGAATGCTTGTGCTTTTCTATTTGCTTGAAACATTTCAGAATAACAACAGAATTCTCTCAACCAATTGATTGATAAGAAGCATACTGTTCCACTACTAGATCATGGTTACAAATGCCAGAAAACACACACAGCATAACCACCATTCCTGGCCTCAATTCACTGAATAGAGTAGTGATGTCAACTCTATGAAATCGTGGCTTCCAAGCAGTCAGTTTTCAACAGAAACTGAAAAATATTCTAACAGATGCTGATGTCTACATATTAAGAGATGTTATGTGTGTCTGAATAATATTTACTTCGTTATAAGTTAATTTTGGCAACTGGTATATTTTTGCCTGTAAATATAACGAATGTTACTATAAAAAGCATGTTTTTCAAAATTCCTAGAATTAGCTATTTACTAAACATCGCTAGTGTGCCATGTAGAGGGAATGCAGAGATTGAACTAGGAACTGAAACAATTCTAACCTTCTTCCCATTATGTCAAAACGTATTTGTCCAAAAAAAGATGATCTGCTAAACCAAACAAAACAAAAACTGCTCAATATTTTCACCTTGCTTAGCAAATGAGTGAGCTAAGAGCAGACATTTTCAGTTCCCAAACAAAAAGCACACTGCCAAAGCCTGTGTCGTGATTTCACTTTCCATGTGATTTTACTTGCATGCAGCTCCCACTTAAATCTTAGCTAAGATTTTACAGAAGAATTCTTATCAATTAAATATCCAACTGTGAACAAAATTGTGTCCAGAATTATGACATACATGTACTTATTTGTTCACATTGCATACTTTAATATAAAGTTTAATATAAAGATTTAAAAAGGCAAAAAAAAGAGGAATTTTATCTCCCTAAGAACATAACCATTGGTGTGAACAGAAGAATGGAGGTAATTATTAAGGAAAAGAGAAAAATCTCCACTCTGATAAGGGACTGAGTTGGAAAGGTTAGCAGTTATGGACAGGACTAGACAGATCAGGCAGAAAGTAAGGCATTAAGTTCTCCACATCAGGAAGCAGATGGCAATGAATACCCAGAAGAAAGGGGACTCTGGTGAGAATTGAGACAGGGTGAACTCAGTCATTGTTGCAAGGAAGTTGAAATAAGTGGGGCAGAGATGGATACACCAGGGTTATAAATCATCTCTGACACACTTCTGCGTGCATATAAAAAGACAGTGGAAAACAGCAAAAGTTTATTCAGTTAAAGACATGATTATATAGATGAGCTACAGGAACAAACATAAATATATGTTTTATACATTTGTATACACATGTACTAGAGAAGGCAATGGCACCCCACTCCAGTACTCTTGCCTGGAAAATCCCATGGACGGAGGAGCCTGGTAGGCTGCAGACCATGGGGTCGCGAAGAGTCAGACACGACTGAGCGACTTCACTTTCACTTTTCCCTTTCATGCATTGGAGAAGGAAATGGCAACCCACTCCAGTGTTCTTGCCTGGAGAATCCCAGGGACGGGGGAGCCTGGTGGGCCACCGTCTATGGGGTCGCACAGAGTCGGACATGACTGAAGCGACTTAGCAGCAGCAGCAGCATACACATGTACATGTAATGTGGGCTTTCCAAGTGGTGCTAATGGTGAAGAACCCACCTGCCAATGCAGGAGCTGTAAGAGACCTGGGTTTGATCCCTGAGTTGGGAAGATCCCCTGGAGGAGGGCCAGGCAACCCACTCCAATATTCTTGCCTGGAGAATCCCATGGACAGAGAAACCTGGCAAGTTATGGTCCATAGGATCGCAAAGAGTCGGACACGACTGAAATGACTTAGCACAGACACACATGTACGTGTAATGTAATGCATGATGAAGGTTTTCATTTCTATAATAATTGCTTCATGCTAGCAGGATGCTTCACTGAAGCAAGTTCTATGAACGTTAGAAGCATCAATTGGTAATCTACCAAAATCCCACACATCAATTTTCAAAGCAGACAAAGCACAATTTTAGTATCCACTGGGATATACTTAGTCTTCTCTCCAGGCCCCCTCGCTGCCCTCACAGATGAGCAACCAAGGAGAAAAGTATTACTTTTCCCCTGTTTTTTGGGTAATAGAGAAATAATGGGGCCAACACTTCAGCAGCAAATTCCCATTTTATTTTCCCCCACTTCATATTTTCCATTTATGTCCCCTCTCTAATTTATAAACAAGAACAGTGTTAAGGTAGCATTCCTACAACCGTTCTGTGTTTATATATACAGTTGAAAGGAAATCAGGTTCCAGAAATCTTTGGTAAAAACGTCTACTTTTTCAAGACTCAAAACTGCCAGTGACACAAATCTGAGTTGGATGGTGCATTAGAAGAACTGGATTGTTTTTCTGTAACGTCTCAGAATTCTATCATAATATGAAATGTGGAGGAGTTCAGTTTGTTTAAAAATTGCATTCAATTATTTTCTTCCATATCTTGTTCTAATTTGTGTATTGGTTGTAAATAGAAATTGCTGTTTTCCAAAGTGTAACCTATTTTAAGAAAAAAATATTTTTAGCTTGGCTCTACTCCTTCCTCTACACTTGAAATAAGCCCAACTATCACTCCCTCATTGGCATCCTCATTCCCCTGTTGGCAATCATTTCCCACATGAAGGCCTTCTCTACACGGTACATGTATAGTAGTATACAGTTAATTTAATATTCAAATGACATGAAAGTTCTATTAAGCAGTATTATTTTTATAATAGAGACATGGTCTAGGTAAAACTCAGATTAAGCCAAAGCATGCCAAAATTTGGAAGGTTTTGCCTGGCAAGTGGAATCTGCTATTGAGGAAAGGAGCCCATATGTTATGTGGGAAAGAATGTGGATGAGACTTAAAAGAACATATTTGTGTAATTACCCAATCATATAATACAGATTCAGCCTTCACTGTAGGGTGCCTCTATCTCCATCTCTATATCAAAGGAAGCAGTTCAAGTAGATGTTTTTAAGTGTCTGATTCAACTCTAAATTTCAGTGATACTGAGTAGGAAAAAAATTGTAATTTTTTGAGGGATTAATATTAGAGGTTAAAAATATATATATTTCTAATGGTAGAATGTCTCTAACATAGACCAGTATCATCCAGGAATGCTTTAAAATTTCCTTCATTTCTGAAAAAAAAAAAATGATGTAAAATCCTATGTTTTAGAGTTTAAATTAGTTCTTCTTGAATGAAGATAATGAATTTGATGAATGGCTTCTAGTATTTCAGAAACCAGTATAATATTTTTAATGAAGTAACAAAAAATTACTTTATTTTTGGTGAAAGATACTAGGAAACAAAACCAACCATCAATAAAAATATCATGATGAAAATTCCTTTAAAGAAAGAACATTTTAGCATAAAAATTAGGAAGCACAAAATTGTAGGGTAAAAAGCCAATAATTTATGCTGAATTCTTTATGAAAGAACTCATTCATTTTCCTAATTTATTTCATTTGGCCATTAACTGTGAAAACATCATCTCAGACCAGCACAGATCAGAGGATTGGCTTTCAAAAGCCGGTGGATTAGATGACCTCTCAATTTCTGTCTCTTAATCCCATCATTTCCTTAAATCTGTTTAATTATCCTGCAAAATAGATTCACAGCAGTGGCTTTTGCAATTTCTTCTTGATTTGAGCAATTTCCCTGTCCCTTAGTTTAAGTTTATTCTATTTGACCGAACATTGTCATTGACTCACTATGAAGTTGATCATTTAGATATCTTCTATTAAAGATGTCTCATGAATCATGATTGGAAAATAGTCCATGGCTGGTGGAACTATTTGTTGGTCAGTTTTTCCTTTTGCTCTAGATACTTATTTGAGTAAAATCTTTTCTTTTCAGTTATGTTCATTCCTGCTGATTATTTGTGTCTCATATCTTTCTGAATAGAGTACATTTGAATAATAAATATAAGCTACTTTTTCCCTTGCTCTATCATTTTTCTAAAGCTTAGGAGGAGAAAGAAAAGACATTACCTAAAAACAAAACAGAAAACTAAAAATCTAAAAAAAAGTCTTCCTTTATATGTGTGTTTCAGAATCTCATTAAAATTGTATAATAGCTACCACTACCTTCTATGAATGACCTTTAGAGAATGACCACTGTGTAATAAGAAACTTCTGAAGTTGAAGGCTTATTCTTTGTTGAAAATTGAGTTGGGGTGGGGGGATCTTATCACAGGAGTGCTACGTTTGTTAAAATTGTCTTGCAAAAGCTATCAGGAATCTGTATTCGTAAAGAATCTGAGATCAGTCACTGCCATTGACTATGTGCTATTTACAGACATGGAGGCAATGTGTCAGCTCTTTGGAGCCCTAAGATTTGGGTGGAACATTTGGAAAGAGAAGGCTTACATGCAGATTTCCCTCCCATCACCCCCACACAGAAAATAAATAGAAGTAGATTCCAATTTGAACCAAAAGGATACCTGATTATGTAAAAAGTATACAGTCATATTATAAGCAGGACACAAATAGAGAACTATTTCTTGCTCACAGTCCAATGCACAACTGGAATCTAGAATGGAGGGATCCAGACTGACTCAACCTTCAAAACACAGTTCCAGAGGTTATCCTGGGAGACAACATCCAGCCAGCATGAAAAAAGAAAAGGAGAGAGAGAGTAGAGGGTTGTACATGTGTTTTGGTTTACTTGGCCAGACTTTTAAAAGGTGATTATCTATTCTGCCCATATTTGATTGATCAGAACTCAGACACTTGACCTTACTTCTTAAATGCTAGAAGTGGGACTTGGACAAATAGATTCTGGCAGGACAGCCCTCTCCTGGCACCAGCTCTCCATTGGGAAGAGGAGACTTCCAGGGCAGCTGACTGATTTTTTACCACAAGAAGTTTTCAGAAACACTCACCAGCTATAAAAATTAAAACTAGAAAAGAACCAATTAAGAAATTTTCCAAAATACTTGATGAATGGAACTGTCTAAATTCCAGAAGAAAATTTTCAGGGACCAAGAAATTATATGAATGCTAATATTCATTGACTAAGTATTCCAGTTTCCTCAAATATTTAGTGCTCACTCACATTCAGAAAATAAAGTGAGAATGTAAAATACTGGACATCCAGTTTTTCTAGACTTATGTTCTTAAAGGAGTATTTTCTCAACATCCAATCATCCTCTCTTCTATGTCCTTCTGTGCCTTTTAAGTCTTAACACTTTCTCCTGAATTTGTAAGGCCCCAGATATGGGTGTTCACATTCAGGCTATATAGCCTGAACATACTGTCGCTACACATAGATGTCCTGCACTGATCTGAGGAAAACTTGCCAAGAGCAAGGATCACACTTGTGCTTCATTCACCTTGACCCTTTTCCCTAAAGCCAAGGATGCTGTATTGATTCTACTGTGATTCTTCCATCCCCTTGCCCTTCAGTTCACCTTCATAGATTCTCCATTTTCATTCACAAAAACTTAACAGCTAGTAGGTAGAGGAGTTCTACTTTCTCAGGTGATTTTTTATTTTAATTGGTTTTAAAACCCTTCCACATAAGGAATGGAGATGAGCTCAGACAGCATAGCAAGATGGAAGTTGAAGGATGACTCAGAATTACCACCTGGAGTGCAGAGTGCTGGCCACCTTGATCTGGATGATGATAGCACAGGGAGATTGCTTTTTACTGACCTTATCTTTTAATTGATTTGGTTATGTTTTGTCTCCCACTATGTATTCTATCATTTAGAAAAAAACAACTACATATCTGAATTTGTCTTGCCGTAGCTCCGAAGTGAAAATGTCTCCCCTTTATGGGGTCAAAATTCTTCCTTTTTTTCTGTCCCCTCACTTTTGAATTGCATAGTCATGTTAACATTTTGGTATCACTTTACAATTCACAAAGCACTTTTATGATCTTTGATGCCCATAACTGATTTGCAGCTTGAATTTATGAGACAGCCTCTCCATGGTAGAAGTTTATGAGAAGTGAGGAAAGAATAAAAGAAAATAGGATAATTACTTATGAAATAACTGCTGATCAATTAGCCATGATTAGACCCTGAAATCAATGTTTCTGCTGTTATATCCAACAAGGCATACAACTTTCTTATTTCTATCTGGGAGACTAGTAATTTGTTCTTGGCTTCTGTCATTAGCCCCTCCCTCCTATGGAATGTCAATTAACTTTCAGAAAAATTGTTACCTGCTTAGTGTATTGTCTGTATTGTAATATGGAAGCATGATAATGATTCTATTTGCTAAGCGTTTAGAAGACAGACACTACTCAGAACACCTTCTCTTCTGTGAAGCTTCTTCTACGTTGAAAGCCATTGTAAAGCGGCATTTACACAATGAGATACACCTGCATTCCAGTTGTTGTTTTTCAGTTGCTAAGTAGTGTCCCGCTCTTTGAGACCGCAGTGGACTTTAGCATGCCAGGCGCTTCTGACCTTCATTATCTCCCTGAGTTTACTTAAATCCACTGAATGGGTGATGCTATCTAATTATCTCATCCTCTGCAGTTCCCGTCTCCTTTTGCCCTCAATCTTTACCAGTACCAGAGACTTTTCCAATGAGTCAGGTCTTTGTATCGGGTGACCAGTGGCCCAAATAAAATTACCCAAACTCTTACTACATTATTCAGCAATTACACATCTTGGTAGTCACCAAAAGGAACTGAAAACGTATGCCTACACAAAAACTTGCACAAGGATGCTTATAAGCCTTTTTATTCGTAATTGTTAAAATTTGAAAGCAACTAAGATGTCCTTTAAGATGACTGGATAAATGAACTGTGTTACCTCCAGACAATGGAATATTACTCTTCACTTTAAAAAAACGAGCTTTCCAGCCATGAGAAGCCATGTAAGAAACTTAAATGCATGTCACTAAATGAAAGAAGCCAATGTGAAAAGCCTACATACTGTATGATCCCAATTACAGGATTTTCTGGAAAAGGCAAAACTATGGAGACAGTAAAAAGATCAGTGGTTGCCAGGGGTTAGGGAGTGTGTAGAGATGAATAGGCAGAACATAGAGGATTTTTAGGGCAGTGGGAATACTCTGTAGTATGTTATAATGATAGATATTTGCCATTATAAGTTTGTCCAAACCCATTGAATGTACAGTATCAAGAGTAAGTCCCAAAGTAAACTACAGACGCTGGGTGATTATAATGCCCATCCATGGTTAAAAAAATAATAATAAATGTCTTCCTTTGTTGAGTGATGTTCACAGTGGCGTAAGCTATGCATGTCAGGGGAGGGAATGTATGGGAAATCTCTGTACCTCCTTTTTAATTTTGCTTTGAAACTAAAAATGCTCTAAAAATGAAGTCATAGAAACAAAACTAAAACTGGAGACAAAGGTCTAGGAGAGAGTAATCCATAGGGTTTCGTATCCATAGATACTAAAGGAGAGAACAGGCAGGAATAATGACTCCCACCTCCATTCAAACCTTATTTTTCCCTTGATTATAAAGATGGGTATGGATCATAAGAGAAAATCTTGATAAAAGCCTGAAAGGGGGTTTAGAAATACAGGGTGTGTGTGAGAGATGTTATTGAGTGAGGGTGAAAGATAACACATTTCTGCTATGATTTAAGACAATAGTAATTTAATATTTTAGCCTCTGCCAATGGGTCACTTTTTTGTTGTTGTTGTTCAGTTGCTAAGTCACATCCAACTCTTTGTGACCACATGGACTGCACCATGACAGGCTTCCCTGTCCTTCACCAACTCCCTGAGTTTGTTCAAACTCATGTCCATTGAGTCGGTGAGGCCATCCTAACATCTCATCCTCTGTTGTTCCCTTCTCCTGCCTTCAATCTTTCATGGCAGCAGGGTCTTTACCGATAAGTCAGCTCTTTGCATCAGGTGGCTAAAGGACTGGAAGAGCTTCAGCTTCAGCATCAGTCCTTTCAAGGAATATTCAGGACTGATTTCCTTTAGGATTGACTGGTTTGATCTCCTTGCAGGCCAAGGAACTCTCAAAAGTCTTCTCCAACACCACAGTTCAAAAGCATCAATTCTTCAGCATTCAGCCTTCTTTGTGGTCCAACTCTCACACCTGTACATGACTACTGGAAAAACCATAGCTTTGACTATACAGACCTTTGTTGGGAAAGTGATGTCTCTGCTTTTTAATATGCCATCTAGATTGGTCATATCTTTTCTTCCAAGGAGAAAGTGTCTTTTAATTTCATGATTGCAGTCAATGTCCACAGTGATTTTCAGTTTAGTTCAGTCACTCAGTCGTGTCTGACTTTTTGTGACCCCAATGAGTTGCAGCATGCCAGGCCTCCCTATCCATCACCAACTCCTGGAGTTCACTCAAACTCATGTCCATCAAGTCGGTGATGCCATCCAGCCATCTCATCCTCTGTCGTCCCTGTATCTTCCTGCCCCCAGTCCCTCTCAGCATCAGTCCTTTCCAATGAGTCAACTCTTTGCATGAGGTGGTGAAAGTATTGGAGTTTCAGCTTTAGCATCAATCCTTCCAAAGAACACCCAGGACTGATCTCCTTTAGAATGGACTGGTTGGATCTCCTTGCAGTCCAAGGGACTCTCAAGAGTCTTCTCCAACACCACAGTTCAAAAGCATCAATTCTTCGGTGCTCAGCTTTCTTCACAGTCCAACTCTCACAGTCATACATGACCACTGGAAAAACCATAGGCTTGACTAGACGGACCTATGTTGGCAAAGTAATGTCTCTGCTTTTTAATATGCTGTCTAGGTTGGTCACAACTTTCCTTCCAAGGAGTAAGCGTCTTTTAATTTCATGGCTGCAATCACCATCTGCAGTCATTTTGGAGCCCAAAAAGTAAAGTCTGACACTGTTTCCACTGTTTCTACATCTATTTGCCATGAAGTGATGGGACCCGATGCCATGATCTTAGTTTTCTGAATGTTGAACTTTAAGCCAACTTTTTCACTCTCCTCTTTCACTTTCATCAAAAGGCTTTTTAGTTCCTCTTCACTTTCTGCCATAAGGGTGGTATCATCTGCATAGCTGAGGTAACTTATATTTTTTCTGGCATCTTGATTCCAGCTTGTGCTTCACCCAGCCCAGCATTTTGCATGATGTACTCTCCATATAATTTAAATAAGCAGGGTGACAATATACAGCCTTTATATACTCCATTCCCAATTTTGAACCAATCTGCTGTTCCATGTCCATTTCTAACTGTTGCTTCTTCACCTGCATAAAGGTTTCTCAGGAAGCAGGTAAAATGGTCTGGTACTTCCATCTCTTTAAGAATTTTCCAGTTTGTTGTCATCCTCACAAAGGCTTTAGTGTAGTCAATGAAGCAAAATCAGATTTTTTTCTGGAATTCTCTAGCTTTTTCTATAATCCATTGGGAGTTGACAATTTGATATCTGGTTCTTTTGCCTTTTCTAAATCTTACTTGTACATCCAGAAGTTCTCAATTCACATACTGTTGAAGCCTAACTTGAAGGATTTTGAGCATGACCTTGCTAGCATGTGAAATGAGTATAACTGTGCAGTAGTTTGAACATTCTCTCACATTGCCCTTCTTTGGCATTGAAATGAAAACAACTTTTTCCAGTCCTGTGGCCACTGCTGAGTTTTCCAAACTTGCTGGAATATTGAGTGCAGCACTTTACACCATTATCTTTTAGGAATTTAAGTAGCTCAGCAGGAATCCCCTCACCTCCACTAGCTTTATTCACAGTAATGCTTGCTACGAGCCACTTGACTTTGCACTCCAGGATGTCTGGCTTGAGGTAAGTGAACACACCATCATGGTTGCCTGGGTCATTAAGATCTGTTTTGTATAGTTCGTCTATGTATTCTTGCCACCTCTTCTCAATATCTTCTGCTTCTGCTAGGTCCATGCCGTTTCTGTCATTTATTGTGCTCATCTTTGCACGAAATGTTCCCTTGGCATCTCTAATTTTCTTGAAGAGATCTCTAGTGTTTCCCATTCTCCTCTATTTCTCTGCATTGATCACTTAGGAAGACTTTCTTATCTCTCCTTGCAATTATTTGGAAATCTGCTTTCAGATTGATATATATTTCCTTTTCTCCTTTGCCTTTCACTTCTTTTCTTTCCTCAATTATTTTTAAGCCCTCCTCAGCCAACCATTTGCCTTTTTGCATTTCTTCATTTTGGGGGTTGTTTTGATCACTGCCTCCTATACAGTGTTATAAACCTCCATCCATAGTTCTTCAGGCCCTCTGTCTATCAGATCTAACCCTTGTATCTATGTGTCACTTCCACTGTATAATCATAAAGGATTTGATTTAGGTCATACCTGATGGCCTAATGGTTTTACCTACTGTCTTCAATTTAAGTCTGAATTTTGCAATAAGGAGTTCATGATTATAGCCAGAGTCAGCTCCCAGTCTTGTTTTTGCTAACTGTATAGAGCTTCTCCAGCTTCAGCTGCAAAGAATGTAACCAATCTGAATTTGATATTGACCATCAAGAAGAGATAAGAAAGCCTTCTTCAGCGATCAATGCAAAGAAATAGAGGAAAACAACAGAATGGGAAAGACTAGAGATCCCTTCAAGAAAATCAGAGATACCAAAGGAACATTTCATGCAAAGATGGGCTCGATAAAGGACAGAAATGGTATGGACCTAACAGAAGCAGAAGATATTAAGAAGAGATGGCAAGAATACACAGAAGAACTGTACAAAAAAGATCTTAACGACCCAGATAATCACGATGATGTGATCACTGACCTAGAGCCAGACATCCTGGAATGTGAAGTCAAGTGGGCCTTAGAAAGCATCACTACGAACAAAGCTAGTGGAGGTGACGGAATTCCAGTTAAGCTATTTCAAATCCTGAAAGATGATGCTGTGAAAGTGCTGCACTCAATATGCCAGCAAATTTGGAAAACTCAGCAGTGGCCACAGGACTGGAAAATGTCAGTTTTCATTCCAATCCCAAAGAAAGGCAATGCCAAAGAATGTTCCAACTACAGCACAATTGTACTCATCTCACACGCTAGTAAAGTAATTCTCAAAATTCTCCAAGCCAGGCTTCAGCAATACGTGAACCATGAACTTCCTGATGTTCAAGCTGGTTTTAGAAAAGATGAAGAACCAGAGATCAAATTGCCAACATCTGCTGGATCATAGAAAAAGCAAGAGAGTTCCAGAAAAACATCTATTTCTACTTTATTGACTATGCCAAAGCCTTTGACTGTGTGGATCACAATAAACTGTGGAAAATTCTGAAAGAGATGGGAATACCAGACCACCTGATCTGCCTTTTGAGAAATTTGTATGCAGGTCAGGAAGCAACAGTTAGAACTGGACATGGAGCAACAGACTGGTTCCAAATAGGAAAAGGAGTACATCAAGGCTGTATATTGTCACCCTGTTTATTTAACTTAAATGCAGAGTACATCACGAGAAACTCTGGACTGGAAGAAACACAAGCTGGAATCAAGATTGCCGGGAGAAATATCAATCACCTCAGACATGCAGATGACACCACCCTTATGGCAGAAAGTGAAGAGGAACTAAAAAGCCTTTTGATGAAAATGAAAGAGGAGAGTGAAAAAGTTGTCTTAAAGCTCAACATTCAGAAAACGAAGATCATGGCATCTGGTCCCATCACTTCATGGGAAATAGATGGGGAAACAGTGGAAACAGTGTCAGACTTTATTTTTCTGGGCTCCAAAATCACTGCAGATGGTGACTGCAGCCATGAAATTAAAAGACGCTTACTCTTTGGAAGGAAAGTTATGACCAACCTAGATAGCATATTCAAAAGCAGAGACATTACTTTGCCAACATAGGTCCGTCTAGTCAAGCCTATGGTTTTTCCAGTGGTCATGTATGACTGTGAGAGTTGGACTGTGAAGAAAGCTGAGCACCGAAGAATTGATGCTTTTGAACTGTGGTGTTGGAGAAGACTCTTGAGAGTCCCTTGGACTGCAAGGAGATCCAACCAGTCCATTCTAAAGGAGATCAGCCCTGGATGTACTTTGGAAGGAATGATGCTAAAGCTTAAACTCCAGTACTTTGGCCACCTCATGCGAAGAGTTGACTCATTGGAAAAGACTCTGATGCTGGGAGGGATTGGGGGCAGGAGGAGAAGGGGACGACAGAGGATGACATGACTGGATGGCATCACTGACTCGATGGATGTGAGTCTGAGTGAACTCCGGGAGTTGGTGATGGACAGGGAGGCCTGGTGTGCTGCGATTCATGGGGTCGCAAAGAGTCGGACACGACTGAGTGGCTGATCTAATTTGATCTGATCTGGTCATCTGTATGTGTAGAGTTGTCTCTTGTGTTGCTGGAAGTAGGTGTTTGCTATGACCAGTCCGTTCTTTTGGCAAAACTCTGTTAATCTTTGCCCTGCTTCCTTTTGTACTCCTAGATCAAAATTACCTGTTACTCCAGGTATCTCTTGACTTCTTACTTTTGCATTTCAGTCCCCTATGATGATGAAAAGGACATCTTTTTTTGGTAATAATTCTAGAAGGTCTTGTAGGTCTTCATAGAACCATTTAACTTCAGCTTTTTTGGATAGACTTGGAATACTGTGGTATTGAATGGTTTGCCTTGGAAACAAACTGAGATCATTATGTCATTTTTGAGATTACTACCCAAGTACCGCATTTCAGACTCTTATTGACTATATGGAAATTGAGAGGATCATAAAAATTAATGCTGTCCAGGGCTGGATTCGAAATTTATCATTTGATCTTTCTGTCTGCTAACACAAATGCATGGTGTGCATACTGGGTAGTCAGTAGATATTTATTTGGTAGAAAAAAAAATAAATTCAATCTGGTACCGCTCATCCCACCTCTAACACAAACATGTTGAAGTAGTAGGTACTTATGAAACATTTCATCCCCTATTAATCAACCTTTTCTGTATATTGTCCCTTCTGTACTCTCCTGCACCTTACTATTTGCAACAACTCAGTATTTATAAGAGTAAGCATTAGTGATGGAGTTGGACCATCATGATAAGCAGAACAGGAAACAGATCACTTGGTATCTGTATTTTCTAATATGAGTATCTTCTCCAATTTATAGGGCTTACCTGATATCTCAGTTGGTAAAGAATCTGCCTGCAGTGCAGGAGACCCTGTTTCAATTCCTGGGTTGGGAAGATCCACTGGAGAAGGGATAGGCTACCCACTCCAGTATTCTTGGGCTTCCCTGGTGGCTCAGTTGGTAAAGAATCCGCCTTCAATGTGGGAGACTTGGGTTCAGTCCCTGGGTTGGGAAGATCCTCTGGAGAAGGGAAAGGCTACCCACTACAGTATTCTGGCCCGGAGAATTCCATGGACTGTATAGTTCATGGGATCACAAATAGTCAGACACAACTGAGTGACTTTCACTTCATTTCACTTCTCCAATTTTTTTGTGCAGCCAATTCTACAAATAAGCCTAAGGTGATTTAGCACAATTAAGACTCATAATCTCTGTCCAGAGAGCATTCCAGCTCTAGGTCTTGGAGTATCTTTATTTAAGAATTCCGGAACTAACTTGCCTTTGTCTGTATCAAGGGGTATGGATCACTCCACAACTCCCATCCTGTCCTCACCTTCATGTCCAGCTGTCTGCTCAATGACCTCCTCTTTTGATGCCCCCAGTGTAAAGGAAGAGTACTCACTTCTTGTTGTGTTTTCTA
This sequence comes from Bos mutus, assembly GCF_027580195.1. Lineage (NCBI taxonomy): Eukaryota > Metazoa > Chordata > Mammalia > Artiodactyla > Bovidae > Bos > Bos mutus. Next base: position 27,139,660 of record NC_091618.1, read on the forward strand.
GCTTTCAGTTTATTTGTATTCACTATAACTATGAATTTCTAGTAAAATAGACTTCAGCATATTTTTGGTGTTTTGGGTCAAGGTGAAGAGTAGAGTAAATGCAAAATGTTAATTAGATGACCTTTCAGAAAGGCTGATGAGATGTACAATAAATTTTAGATTATTTTCATTTTGGTTGAAGATCAGTCAGCCCCATTGTTTAGTAACCTGAACTGACATAAAACTTCATTCTTGCCACCTCATGATTTTTTAGCCATTAACTGTGGTCTGATTATTGAACTTACTTGACATTATGCCTTGTCTTGATATTTTCATTGATTTTTTTCAAAGAAACCAGAATCTCTTTCCATATTTTTATTAAAGTAGGCCTAAAGAATAAGAGCCTATTTTTGAGAAATATCAATATTCATAGAATGTTTTGGTAGAGCCCTGCTGTCTCTCTCTCTCTCTTTTTTTAATAGATTAAAAAAAAGGAAATCAAAGTAATTCAGCAATATTGAATTTATGAAGATTTAGTGTATTTTAAAAAACCAAACTGATAATCAAATAAAAAATAGTTTCAACGTGAGAAAGAAAATTCACCAGTGGGTAGCCTTGAGACAAATTATCTTTAAAACACATACCCACATTTGTTGCTGTTGGTTAGTGGCTAAGTCTTATCTGATTCTTTTGGTATCCTATGGACTGTAGCCTGCCAGGCTCCTCTGCCCATGGAATTCTCTGGGCCAGAATACTGGCAAGAATATGGAAGTGGGTAGCCATTCCCTTAACCAGTGGATCTTTCCAACCCAGGGACTAAATGTCTCTCCTGCATTGCAGGTGGATTCTTTATCATCTGAGCCCATACAAGAATTATTCATTACATAAATGAATGACACCATAAAATATGATGAAATCTCTATTATTACACTGCTGACATAAAATAGGACAACTGCCACAGTTTTGGAAAGTGATGGGGACAAGGGAAAATCACAATTTTCATATATTATGTCAAATTATAATGAACCTCAGATTGACCCCTGAAGAAGAAAATAAATTATAAAATACAGGCATAAGAAGGGAGAGAATATAACAGTCCTTGGCCTTGGCAGATGTTGAGTTCTTGGGCACTGACTGTGAATTTAAGACCCAAAGTAACAAGTGAAAGAGCGATTCTGTACAGCATATTAAAAAGCAGAGACATTACTTTGCTGACAAAGATCTGTCTAGTCAAGGCTATGGTTTTTCCAGTAGTCATGTATGGATGTGAGAGTTGGATCAAAAAGAAGGCTGAGAGGTGAAGAATTGATGCTTTTGAACTGTGGTGTTGGAGAAAGACTCTTGAGAGTTCCTTGGACTGCAAGGAAATCAAACCAGTCAATCCTAAAGGAAATCAATCCTGAATAATCATTGGGAGGACTGATGCTAAAGCTGAAACTCCATTACTTTGACTACCTGATGCAAAGAACTGACTCATTGGAAAAGACCCTGATGCTGGGGAAGATTGAAGGCAGGAAGAGAAGGGGATGAGAGAGGATGAGATTGTTGGATGGCATCACTGACTCGATGGACATGAGTTTGAGTAAGTTAAGGGAGTTGATGATGGACAGAGAAGCCTGGCGTGCTGTAGTCCATGGTGTCCCAAAGACTGGGACACAACTGAGCGACTGAACTGAACTGACTGTACACATCAGGTAGCTTCCCTGGGTCCGTGCGAAGCCTTTAGCTACTATGGCCTCTGGATTGAAACAGAAGGGACTCTAGAATATCTAAATTGCTGGTTTCTGAAAATGACTTCACTCACTATTAACTTTTTCAGGATGGTTCTGCCTGGTCTTGCCAGTTGATGAGCTAGTCCACAGCAGTTTGGAATTGGAGGATGATAAAACTGATTTCCTGTGATAACTTCTTTCTCCATTCTCTCATTAAGGTATGATACCAAAATTCCCCAAATATATTATTTTCCAAGAATGTTTTAGCAAAGTATCATTATTTATACCTAAAGATGTGCAATATTTTCCTGTAAAATCTCATTTTTTTTTTTTCCCATCCTGTTGGAATTCCTTTATTGAATTTGCAATCTCTAACAGTACTTTTCCCATAATGTCAGGTATGGATCCATGGCAGATACCCAGAAAAATGGTGGTTGATCATTCTCAACAATGTACTGGCAGAGAAGTACATGCTTCACAGGTTTACATGGACGCACAAGCATAGTGCTTCCACAATCAGCTAACATATTTATTAGAGTAAAATATACCGTCTGTTTTTATACTTAGTCCTCTTTGCCCATTTATTTCTGACACTTTTATTAAATTTTCCTAAAATGATGATACTTACATCTGTATCCAAATCTATATCAATATAATACAGAAGCAATGCAATGTTCTAAAAATAAATCTACTGCTTGTTCTAGACTTTTTTTGGTCAATTAGCAAATAGATGTTGTTTACTCTCTCAAAATGATCAAGGTTACTAAAATTTTGACCACAAACTCAGTGGTTATGTTTGACGGCTTGGGATTTGTGCATTGCTTAGACTGTACATCCTGGCAAGGGGAAACAGTCTGCCTAGAAGACCCATGAGCAACTCACCTTCTTCCTGCTGGCACAGTCTTAAAGTAAGCATCTCTTGCTTAGACCAGAGTAAAAAGATATCACATCTTTGGATGTTAAATTATTGGAAAGAGAAGAGGGTCAGATGGGAAAGAGGGTATGAAGGTGGATAAAGAGAGAGCAAGAGGCAATAGAGAGAAAAAGAAAGTGTCACCATTGTGTCCTCAGAATGGTACACAATGGTGCATTTTTTGTTTTTTTTTTAACACAAAGGGGGAGAATTGGTCGGGAAGGAATAACAAAGGGACAACAAATAGCTGAGGGAAAAAAGTGACTTTCCTACTGTGTCTGTTACCTAACAGAATGTTATATTTTTATCCTTTCTATTAAAGACCACAGATATGTGTATGTCTGACTGGAATAGCATAGGGGATTCATTTAGTGAAATCATTTTCTTTCCCTCTTAAAAAGTCTATAGTAATTCCATATTTCATCTAAAAGCCTAGGTGCCTATTGATTTCAAAACTAGCTTCTAGGGAAGCCCTCAATGTGATTTGAGGGCTGATGAAGAATCCATATGTCATGACAGTTCAGACACTGGGAAAAAAAGGAAAAGAGACTAACTGTAATTCATCCCCTACTATAATTATCGGTGAGTTTACAGTTAGCACACCAGACCGAATGATATAATTTGTAAACACAGTGAGTTATGGTTCTGATCTCAGGCCCTGGGGCCAACACAGTTTGTATTACAAGTTGACATTTTCAAATCCTTTAGAATTTAGCCTTTGATTGCCCCATAGAAGAAAAAAATTATAAATCTTTTGGAATTCATTGATTGGCCACACTGAGATAAACACACAACTTTCTGAAACAGAAATAACTGTTTATTCAAAGGCACTTTATTACTTCCACTGAAGAAAAATGGAAAACTTTTAAAATTTAAAAGCATTTAAAAATAACACATGGTTTTGAGCCTTGCCTTGACTTGTGAGGCATGCCTCGGAGTCCTAGCTTTCAGATCCTCCTCCTCCCACTGAAAGTGAGGGAGATTACAGGGGCTCAAAGGAGACACCACGTGGGCCTGTGATTCTGTGCGGGAAGGGAACACACCCTTCTCTCCACTAAGATTCTATTAGAAAAATGGAACCCGATTCCAGGCAAGAAAATCTTGTCTTCAAAGGGCCATGTCTAGAACAAATAGGAACTTCCAGGTGGCGCTAGCGGTAAAGAACCTTCCTGCCAATACAGTAGACATAACAGACTCAGGTTCCATTCCTGGGTCAGGAAGAGCCCCTGGAGGAGGAAATGGCAACACACTCCAGTATTCTTGCCTGGAGAATCCCAGACAGAGTAGCCTGGCAAGCTACTGTCCATGGGTCGCTAAGAGTCAGACATGACTGAAGGGACTTAGCACAATAATGTTTTGCTATTATGGCATCCGGTCCCATCACTTCATGGCAAATAAATGGGAAAACAGTGGAAACAGTGTCAGACTTTATTTTTTGGGGCTCCAAAATCACTGCAGATGATGACTGCAGCCATGAAATTAAAAGACGCTTACTCCTTGGAAGAAAAGTTATGACCAAACTAGACAGCATGTTAAAAATCAGAGACATTACTATGCCAACAAAGGTCCATTTAGTCAAGGCTATGGTTTTTCCAGTAGTCATGTATGGGTGTGAGAGTTGGAGGATAAAGAAATCTGAGCACACAAGAATTGATGCTTTTGAACTGTGGTGTTGGAAAAGACTCTTGAGAGTCCCTTGGACTGCAAGGAGATCCAACCAGTCCATGCTAAAGGAGATCAGTCCTGAGTGTTCATTGGAGGACTGATGCTGAAGCTGAAACTCCAATACTTTGGCCACCTGATGCAAAGAGCTGACTCATTTGAGAAGACCCTGATGCTGGAAAAGATTGAAGGCAGGAGGAGAAGAGGACAATAGAGGATGAGATGGTTTTATGGCATCACTGACTCAATGGACATGAATTTGAGTAAACTCTGGAAGTTGGTGATGGACAGAGAGGCCTGGCATGCTGCAGTCCATGGGGTTGCAAAGAGTCAGACACAACTGAGTGACTGAACTGCACTGAAATCTGGAGAACATATTGCAAAATTCAATAGCTAACTACATTTATATCCACAGGTACCACCTAGTGCTCAGACACTCAGTCGTGCCTTACTCTTTGTGATTCTGGGCTTCTCTGTCCTTGGAATTTCGCAGGCAAGAAGACTAGAGTAGGTTGCCATTTCTTCCTCCAGGGGATCTTCCTGACCATCCAGGGTATTTAACCCACATCTCCTCTGTCTCTTGCATTGGTAGGCAGATTCTTTACCACTAACACCACCTGGGAAAATCAAGTACTACCTAAGCAATTGCTAAAATTGGATTCCCAGCCCAACTCCTGAGATCCTGACTCTATAGAATTTGGGTGGGTCCCAAGTATCCATGGGCTTCCCAGGTGGCATTAGTGGTAAAGAACTTTTTTGGAAATATAAGAGACAGTAAGAGATTTGGGCTCAATCCTCGGGTTGGGAAGTTCCCCTAGAGGAGAAAATGGCAACCCTCTCCAGCATTCTTGTGTGGAGAATGCCATGAACAGAGGAGCTTGGAGTCACAAAGAGTCAGAATGACTGAAGTGACTTAGCATGCACACACACACACACACACACACACACACAAACCTCCACATTTTTATAAGCTTTGCTAGTGATTCTGATATTGAAGATTCATGAATCACAGTGAAGAATTCTCTAAAGATCATTTTTCTATGCATACAAAAACAAAAATGTATAGAAGTTTCTACACAGGGACTTAATTTAATCATTTATCTATCCACCACCAAGTAGCAACTTACCAATATGCAAATTAGCAGGAAAAAAATGCTCAAATGAGGAGTCATTTTCTTTTTTTTTAATTAATTGATTTTAATTGGAGGCTAATTACTTTACAATATTGTGGTGGTTTTGCCATACACTGACATGAATCAGCCTTGGGTGTACATGTGTCCCACATCCTGAACCCCCCTCTCACCTCCCTTCCCACCCTACCCTCTTGATTGTCCCAGAGCACTGGCTTTGAGTGCCCTGCTTCATGCATCGAACTAGGACTGGTCATCTATTTCACATATGGTTGTATCCATGTTTCAATGGTATTCTATCAAATCATCCCACCCTCTCCTTCTCCCATAGAGTCCAAAAGTCTGTTCTTTATATCTGTGTCTCCTTTGCTGTCTCATGTATAGGGTCATCATTGACATCTTTCTAATTCCATATATATGCATTAATACACTGTATTAGTGTTTTACTTTCTGAAGTACTTCACTCTACATAATGGGCTCCAGTTTCATCCACCTCATTAGAACTGATTAAAATGTGTTCTTTTTAATAGCTGAGTAATATTCCATCGTGTATATGTACTACAGCTTTCTTATCCATTCGTCTGCCATTGGACATCTAGGTTGCTTCCATGTCCTAGCTATTGTAAACAGTGCTGTGATGAACACTAGGTTACGCATGTCTCTTTCAATTCTGGTTTCCTTGGTATGGATGGCCAGCAGTGGGATTGCTGGGTCCTATGGCAGTTCTATTTCCAATTTTTTAAGGAATCTGTACACTGTTGTCCATAATGGCTGTACTAGTTTGCATCCCCACCAACAGTGTAAGAGGGTTTCCTCTTCTCCACACTCTGTCCAGCATTTATTGTTTGTAGACTTTTTGATAGCAGCCATTCTGACCAGCATGAGATGGTACCTCATTCTGGTTTTGATTTTAATTTCTCTGATAATGAGTGATGTTGATCATCTTTTTATGTGGTTTTTAGCCATTTGTATGTCTTCTTTGGAGAAATGTCTGTTTAATTCTTTGGCCCATTTTTTGATTGGGTCATTTATTTTTCTGGTATTGAGCTGCATTACATCTGTTTATATTTTTGAGATTAATTCTTTGTCAGTTGCTTCATTTGCTATTATTTTCTCCCATTCTGAAGACTGTCTTTTCATCTTGCTTATAGTTTCCTTCGTTGTGCAAAAGCTTTTATGTTTAATTAGATCCCATTTGTTTATTTTTGCATTTATTTCCATTATGCTGGGAGGTGGATCATAGATCTTGCTGTGATTTATGTCAGAGACTGTTTTGCCTATGTTTTCCTCTAGGGGTTTTATAGTTTCTGGTCTTACATTTAGATCTTTAATCAAGTTGGAGTTTGTTTTTGTGCATGGTGTTAGAAAGTGTTCTAGTTTCATTCATTTACAAGTGGTTGACCAGTTTTCCCAGCACCACTTGTTAAAGAGATTGCCTTTTCTCCATTGTATATTTTTGCCTCCTTTGTCAAAGATAATGTGTCCATAGGTGTATGGACTTATCTCTGGGCTTTCTATTTTGTTCCACTGATCTGTATTTCTTTGTGCCAGTACCATACTGTCTTGATGACTGTAGCTTTGTAGTGTAGTCTGAAGTCAGGCAGGTTTATTCCTCCAGTTCCATTCTTCTTTATCAAGATTGCTTTGGCTATTCAAGGTTTTTTGTATTCGCATACACAGTGTGAAATTATTTGTTCTAGTTCTGTTAAAAACACCATTGGTAGCTTGATAGGGATTGCTTTGAATCTGAAGATTGCTTTGGGTAGTATACTCATTTTCACTATATTTATTCTTCCAATCCATGAACATGGTATATTTCTCCATCTATTGTGTCATCTTTGATATCTTTCACCAGTGTTTTATAGTTTTCTATATATAGGTCTTTTGTTTCTTTAGGTAGATTTATTCCTAAGTATTTTATTCTTTTCATCACAATGATGAATGAGATTGTTTCCTTAATTTCTCTTTCTGTTTTCTCATTGTTAGTACATAGGAATGCAAAGGATTTCTGTGTATTAATTTTATATCCTGCAACTTTACTGTATTCATTGATTAGTTCTAGTAATTTTCTGGTCGTGTCTTTAGGGTTTTCTATGTAGAAGATCATGTCATCTGCAATGAGAGTTTTAATTCTTTTCCAATCTGGATATCTTTTATTTCCTTTTCTTCTCTGATTGTTGTAGCTAAAACATCCAAAACTATGTTGAACAGTAGTGGTGAGAGTGGGCATCCTTGTCTTGTTACTGACTTTAGGAAAAATGCTTTCAATTTTTCACCATTAAGGATAATGTTGGCTGTTGGTTTATCATATATGGCGTTTATTATTTTGAGGTTGAGGTATGCTCCTTCTATGCCTACTCTCTGGAGAATTTTTGTCATAAATGGGTGTTGAATTTTGTCAAAGGCTTTCTCTGCATCTATTGAGATAATCATATAGTTTTTATCTTTCAAATTTTTAATGTGATGTATTACATTGATTGATTTGTGAAATCCTTGAATCCCTGAGATAAAGTCCACTTGGTCATGATGTATGACCTTTTTAATATGTTGCTGGATTCTGTTTGCTAGAATTTTGTTGAGGATTTTTGCATCTATGTTCATCGGTGATATTGGCCTGCAGTTTTATTTTTTTTGTGGCATCTTTGTTTGGTTTGGGTATTAGGGTGATGGTGGCCTCATAGAATGAGTTTGGGAATTTACCTTCTGCAGTTTTCTGGAAGAGTTTGAGTAGGATAGGTGTTAGCTCTTCTCTGAATTTTTGGTAGAATTCACCTGTGAAGCTATCTGGTCCTGGGCTTTTGTTTGTTGGAAGATTTCTGATTACAGTTTTGATTTCTGTGCTTGTGATGGGTCTGTTAAGATGTTCTATTTCTTCCTGGTTCAATTTTGGAAGGTTATATTTTTCTAAGAATTCATCCATTTCTTCCATGTTGTCCATTTTATTGGCATGTAGTTGCTGATAGTAATCTTTTATGATCCTTTGTTTTTCTGTTTTCTGTTGTGATTTCTCCATCTTCATTTCTAATTTTATTGATTTGATTATTCTTTTTCTTGATGAGCCTGGTTAATGGTTTGTCTCTTTTATTTATCTTCTCAAAAACCAGCTTTTAGTTTTGTTGATTTTAGCTATAGTCTCCTTTGTTTCTTCTTCTAGTTGCTTTAGGTTAGGTTACTTATTTGATATTTCTCTTGCTTTTTGAGGTAAGCTTCTATTGTTATGAACCTTCCTCTTAGTACTGCTTTACTGAATCCCATAGGTTTTAGGTTGTTGCATTTTCATTTTCATTTGTTTCTATGCATATTTTGATTTCCTTTTTTATTTCTTCCATGATTCATTGGTTATTTGGAAATGTGTTATTTAGCCTCCATATGTTTGTATTTTAAAGTTTTTTTTTCCCCTATAGTTGACATCTAATCTTATTGCATTGTGATCAGAAAAGATGCTTGAAATTATTTATTTTTTTTTAATTTACCAAGGCTAAATTTATGGTCCATGATGTTATTTATCCTGGAGAATGTTCCATGTGCACTTGAGAAAAAGGTGAAATTCATTGTTTGGGGGTGAAATGTCCTATAGGTTTCAATTAGGTCTAACTGGTCCATTGTATCATATAAAGTTTGTGTTTCCTTGTTAATTTTCTGTTTGGTTGATCTATCCATAGCTGTGAGAGGGGCATTAAAGCCTCCCACTATTATTGTGTTACTGTTAATTTCCCGTTTCATACTTGTTAGCATCTGTCTTACGTATTGAGGTGCTCCTAGGATAGGTGCATATATATTTATAATTGTTATATCTTCTTCTTGGATCTTTGACCATTATGTAGTGTCCTTCTTTGCCTCTTTTCATGGTCTTTATTGTATGGATGTAAGAGTTGGACTGTGAAGAAGGCTGAGTGCCCAAGAATTGATGCTTTTGAACTGTGGTGTTGGATAGGACTCTTGAGAGTCCCTTGGACTGCAAGGAGATCCAACCAGTCCATTCTGAAGGAGATCAGCCCTGGGATTTCTTTGGAAGGAATGATGCTAAAGCTGAAACTCCAGTACTTTGGCCACCTCATGTGAAGAGTTGACTCATTGGAAAAGACTCTGATGTTGGGAGGGATTGGGGGCAGGGGGAGAAGGGGACAACAGAGGATGAGATGGCTGGATGGCATCACTGACTTGATGGACATGAGTCTCAGTGAACTCCAGGAGTTGGTGATGGATAGGGTGGCCTGGCGTGCTGCGATACATGGGGTCACAAAGAGTCGGACACGACTGAGTGACTGATCTGATCTGATCTGATCTGATGGTCTTTATTTCAAAGTCTATCTAATCTTATATGAGTGTTGCTACTCCTGCTTTCTTTTGGTCCCCATTTTCATGAAACATCTTTTTCCAGGCCTTCACTGTATGTGTCTGTATGTGTCCCTTGGTTTGAGGTGGGTCTCTTGTAGACAGCATATATGGGGATCTTGTTTTTGTATCCATTCAGCCAGTCTTTGTCTTTTGGTTGGGGCATTAAACCCATTTATATTTAAGGTAATTATTGAGAAGTATGATCCTGTTGCAATTACTTTGTTGTTCTGGGTTCAAATTTATAAACCTTTTCTGTGTTTCCTGTCTAGAGATGATCCTTTAGCATTTGTTGAAGAGCTGGTTTGGTGGTGCTGAATTCTTTCAGCTTTTGCTTGTCTGTAAAGCGTTTGATTTCTCCTTCATATTTGAATGAGATCCTTGCTGAGTGTATTAATCTGGGTTGTAGGTTTTTCTCTTTCATTACTTTGAGTATGTCCTGCTATTCCCTTCTGGCCTGTAGAGTTTCTATTGAAATATCAGCTGTTATCACAATAACTTTGGAAAATTCTGAAAGAGATGGGAATACCAGACCACCTGATCTGCCTCTTGAGAAATTTGTATGCAGGTCAGGAAGCAACAGTTAGAACTGGACATGGAACAACAGACTGGTTCCAAATAGGAAAAGGAGTACATCAAGGCTGTATATTGTCACCCTGTTTATTTAACTTAAATGCAGAGTACATCACGAGAAACTCTGGACTGGAAGAAACACAAGCTGGAGTCAAGATTGCCGGGAGAAATATCAATCACCTCAGACATGCAGATGACACCACCCTTATGGCAGAAAGTGAAGAGGAACTAAAAAGCCTTTTGATGAAAATGAAAGAGGAGAGTGAAAAAGTTGTCTTAAAGCTCAACATTCAGAAAACGAAGATCATGGCATCTGGTCCCATCACTTCATGGGAAATAGATGGGGAAACAGTGGAAACAGTGTCAGACTTTATTTTTCTGGGCTCCAAAATCACTGCAGATGGTGACTGCAGCCATGAAGTTAAAAGACGCTTACTCCTTGGAAGAAAAGTTATGACCAACCTAGATAGCATATTCAAAAGCAGAGACATTACTTTGCCAGCAAAGGTTCATCTAGTCAAGGCTATGGTTTTTCCAGTGGTCATGTATGGATGTGAGAGTTGGACTGTGAAGAAGGCTTAGTGCTGAAGAATTGATGCTTTTGAACTGTGGTGTTGGAGAAGACTCTTGAGAGTCCCTTGGACTGCAAGGAGATCCAACCAGTCCATTCTGAAGGAGATCAGCCCTGGGATTTCTTTGGAAGGAATGATGCTGAAACTGAAAAACTCAGTACTTTGGCCACCTCATGTGAAGAGTTGACTCATTGGAAAAGACTCTGATGCTGGGAGGGATTGGGGGCAAGAGGAGAAGGGGACGACAGAGGATGAGATGGCTGAATGGCATCACTAAGTAGATGGACATGAGTCTGGGTGAACTCCAGGAGTTGGTGATGGACAGGGAGGCCTGGCGTGCTGCGATTCATGGGGTTGCAAACAGTCGGACACGACTGAGTGACTGATTTGATCTGATCCTTATGGGGATCCCTTTGTGTGTTATTTTTTTGCTTTACTCTTGCTGCTTTTGATATTTGTTCTTTGTATTTGATCTTCGTTAGTTTGATTAATATGTGTCCTGGGTGTTTCATCTTGGGTTTATACTGTCTGGGACTCTCTGGGTTTCTTGAACTTGGGTGGCTATGTACTTACCCATTTCAGGGAAGTTTTTAGCTATTACCTCCTCAAGTATTTTCTCATGCCCTTTCTTTTTGTCTTCTTCTGGGATTCCTATGATTCGAATGTTGGGGCTTTTAACATTATCCCAGAGGTCGCTGAGGTTGTCCTCGTTTCTTTTAATTCTTTTTTTCTTTTTTCCTCTCTGTCTCATTTATTTCCACCAATCTATCTTCCACCTCACTTATCTTATCTTCTGCCTTGAGTATTCTACAGTTGGTTCCCTCTAGAGATCTCATTTATTGCATTATTCATTATTGATTGATTTCTTTATTTCTTCTAGGTCCTTGTTAAACATTTCTTGCATCTTCTCAATCCTTGTCTCTAGTCTATTTATCTGTAACTCCATTTTGGTTTCAAGATTTTAGATCATCTGTACTAACATTATTCTGAATTCTTTTTCAGGTAGACTCCCTATCTCCTCTTTGGTTTGCTGGGCATTTATCATGTTCCTTTACCTGCTGAATATTTCTCTGCTTTTTCATTTTGTTTATACTGCGGTGTTTGGGGTGCCCTTTCTGTAGGCTGGAAGTTAGTAGTTACTCTTTATTGTGGAGCCTGCTCCCTGTGGGTGGGGTTGGACTAGTGGCTTGTCAAAGTTTCCTGGTTAGGGGAGCTTGAGTCTGTGTTCTTGTGGATGGAGCTGGATCTCTTCTCTCTGGAGTGCAATGAAGTGTCCAGTAGTGTGTTTTGGGGTGTCTATTGGTTTGGCATGGCTTTGGGCAGCCTGTCTTTTAATGCTCAGGACTATATTCTTGCTTTGTTGGAGAATTAGTATGGTATGTCTTGCTCTGGAACTTGTTGGCTCTTGGGTGGAATTTGATGTCAGTGTAGGTTTGGAGGCTTTGGGTTGAGCTCTAGTCTATTAATGTTCCCTGGAATCAGGAGTTCTCTGATCTCAAGTTTTGGAGTTAAGCCTCTTGCCTCTGGCTTTCAGTCTTATTTTTATAGTAGCCTCAAAACTTCTCCATCCATACAGCACAGATGATAAAACATCTAGGTTAATGGTGAAACAATTCTCCACAGCAAGGGACACCCAGAGAGCTTCACTGAGTTGAATGAAGAAAAGAAGAAGGAAGAGGGAGATAGAGATGACCAGGAGGAGAAGTGGTGAAGTCAAAAGGGAAGAGACCAATCTAGCCAGTAATCACTTCCCTAAGTGTTTTCCAGTCCAGAACACACAGAGAGATTCACAAAGCAGAGAAGAGAAGGGGGAGGGAGGAGATAGAGGTGAGCTGGGAGAGAAAAGGGAGAGGTCAATAGGGGAGAGACCAATAAAGTCAATAATCACACTCCTAAGTGAAAATGGATACTGAAGGTTAGATTCTTAAAGGTACAAAATTGATAACAAATACCAATAAGCAAAGATTAAAAATATAGTTAGACCCTCAAAAAAACAATATTAAAAATACAAAACAAAATCAATCACAAAAATTATAAAAAAAAAATATATATGGAATTTGCTTTAAAAATAGGGTCTTTTTTTGCAAGGTAATAGTGGGTTATAAAAATGAAAATTAAAGGAGTAATAAATAATTTAAATTTAAAAAAATTTAAAAAGTGGTAATAGTAAATATATATCTAGGAATTTCTTTGGAGCTGTTGTGGGCAGTTTGGGGTCAGTTCAGTTTCAGATAGTTCCTTGTTTCAGCTTGTACTTGTTCTCAAGGTCTAGCAGCCCCTGCCAATGTTTAGTCAATGTTTTCTAGAAGGTTTGAATTGGTTGCACATGTCACTTCCAGAGTGGTTCCCTCTTCTATATTTTGGGTTCCTCTTTTTGCAAGTCTATTCAGTGTCTAATTTCTACCTAGGAGAAAAACTCAGATCAGTTCAGTCACTCAGTCATCTCCGACCCTTTGCAACCCCATGGACCACAGCACATCAGGCCTCCCTGTCCATCACCAACTCCCGGAGTTCACCCAAACTCAAGTCCATTGAGTTGATGATGCCATCCAACCATCTTATCCTCTGTCATCCCCTTCTCTTCCTGCCTCAGTCTTTCCCAGCACCCGGGTCTTTATAAATGAGTCAGATCTTCACATCAGGTGGCTAAAGTATTGGAATATCAGCTTCAACATCAGTCCTTCCAATGAACACCCAGGACTGATCTCCTTTAGGATGGACTGGTTGGATCTCCTTGCAGTCCAAGGGACTCTTAAGAGTATTCTCCAACACCACAGTTCAAAATCATTAATTCTTAAGTGCTCAGCTTTCTTTACAGTTCAACTCTTACATCCATACATGACTACTGGAAAAAACATAGCCTTGACTAGACAGACCTTTGTTGACAAAGTAATGCCTCTGCTTTTTAATATGCTGTCTAGATTGGTCATAACTTTCCTTCCAAGGAGTAAGAATCTTTTAATTTCATGGCTGCAATCACCATCTGCAGTGATTTTGGAGCCCAGAAAAATAAAGTCAGCCACTGTTTACCCATCTATTCCCCATGAAGTGATGGGACCTGATGCCATGATCTTAGTTTTCTGAATGTTGAGGTTTAAGCCAAATTTTTCACTCTCCTCGTTCACTTTCATCAAGAGGTTCTTTAGTTCTTCACTTTCTGCCATAAGGCTGGTGTCGTGTGCATATCTGAGGTTATTGATATTTCTCTCAGCAATCTTGATTCCAGCTTGTGCTTCATCCAGTCCAGCGTTTTTCATGATGTACTCTGCATGTAAGTTAAATAAGCAGGGTGACAATATTCAGCTTTGATGTACTGCTTTCCCTATTTGGAACCAGTTTGTTGTTCTATGTCCAGTTCTAACTGTTGCTTCCTGACCTGCATATAGGTTTCTCAAGCGGCAGGTCAGGTGGTCTAGTATTCCCATCTCTTTCAGAATTTTCCACAGTTGATTGTGATCCACACAGTCAAAGGCTTTGGCATAGTCAATAAAGCAGAAATAGATGTTCTTCTAGAACTCTCTTGCATTTTCGATGATCCAGCGGATGTTGACAATTTGATCTCTGGTTCCTCATCTTTTCTAAAACCAGCTTGAACACCTGGAAGTTCACAGTTCGTGTATTGCTGAAGACTGGCTTGGAGAATTTTGAGCATTACTTTACTAGCGTGTGAGATGAGTGCAATTGTGTGGTAGTTTGAGCATTCTTTGTCATTGCCTTTCATTGGGATTGAAATGAAAACTGACCTTTTCCAGTCCTGTGGCCACTGCTGAGTTTTCCAAATTTGCTGGCATATTGAGTGCAGCACTTTCACAGCATCATCTTTCAGGATTTGGAATAGCTCAACTGGAATTCCATCACCTCCACTAGCTTTGTTCCTAGTGATGCTTTCTAAGGCCCACTTGACTTCACATTCCAGGATGTCTGGCTCTAGGTCAGTGATCACACCATCGTGATTATCTGGGTTGTGAAGATCTTTTTTGTATAGTTTCTCTGTGTATTCTTGCCACCTCTTCTTAACATCTTCTGCTTCTGTTAGGTCCATACAATTTCTGTCCTTTGTTGAGCCCATCTTTGCATGAAATTTTTCCTTGGTATCTCTAATTTTCTTGAAGAGATCTCTAGTTGTTCCCATTCTATTGTTTTCCTCTATTTCTTTGCATTGATCATTGAGGAAGGCTTTCTTACCTCTCCTTGCTATTCTTTGGAACTCTGCATTCAGATGCTTATATCTTTCCTTTTCTCCTTTTCTTTTCACTTCTCTTCCTTTCACAGCTATTTGTAAGGCCTCCTCAGACAGCCATTTTGCCTTTTTCTCTGGTGGCTCAGAGGGTGAAATGCCTGCCTGCAATGTGGGAGACTCAGGTTCGATCCATGGGTTAGGAAGATCCCCTGGAGAATGAAATGGCAACCCACTCCAGTATTCTTGCCTGGAGAATCCCATGAACAGAAGAGCTCGGTAGGCTACAGTCAATGGCGTTGCAAAGAGTCAGACACGAGTGAGCAACAGGGAGCGAAGGCAGTCACTTATTTAGGCTCGCTTGTTCAATTGTGTTGTGGGGAGGAAGGGACACTGCAAACAATTACTACCAGCATGTGTGGAGAGTGCTTGCAGTGTATAGACCCCATTGGGTTTGACCCAGCTCGAGGTGGCCTGTGCTTCCTGGGTCTACACTGCTCAGGCTCCAGGTTACTCTGCAGGTGTGTTGTCCAAATCAGGCCCTGTGTTTTGTGCACTTCCCACAAGTGCACAGGTTCTAAGCTGCTCAGGTTCTTTGGTACTCTGCAAAGGCACAAACTTTGTTGGGTGTGTGTTTTGCGCCTTTCCCAGGTCCGAGCAGCTAAGGCGACCAGGTGTTTGTCAAGCACACTGTCCCAGGTGGGCCTTGTGTCTTAATCACCTCCCGGGTCCTGACGCCTGGTTTCCTGGGTGTGCCGTGAGAGCACCGTCTCAGGTGTGCCATCAGCTGATCTCAGGTTGCGACCCTCCTGGCAGATGTCAACCGTCCAGGATCCCAGGTAGATGTGGTTAGTAACTGGGAGTCTGCTCACAGTTTGGTGGAGGATGCCTGTCTCTGGGACCAAGATTGCCCCTTGCCTTCCAGCTCTGGTTGTTGCACAGCTGCCTCTCTGCCTCTGGGGGAGGGGGGAGGGGCGTGTACGGAGCCAGCTAATTCTCCTTTGGTATTCGCTCAATCCTTTGTTCTGTGAGCAGGTCAGGCTGCACCTTAGAGCCTTTCGCAGGAAAGTTCTCTTTTTTTCTCTGGCGATCCCACAGTTTGGGTTGCTATCTCACGTTAACTCCCTCAGATTTTCCTCAGGTCATTCAGGCTGGGTCCTCACCCTAAGCACTGATTATGTAGCCCGCACTTGCCAGTACATCCTCCGCTTGCTGGTGGTGGACGTGAGCGTCTGGACTACTTCTCTGCTGGCAGTTGTGGTTAGGTGCATATTCTGTGGGTTTTTTGTTTTTTTGTTTTCACCCAGTTATGTCCCCACAGATCTACCTGTAAGAGGGTTTCCAACTGTTTGGAAACTTCTTCACGACTCCCTCCCCAGGATGGGTCTCCTTCCCTAACTTTTGTTTCTCTTTTTGTCTTTTATATTTTGTTCTACCTCCTTTTGAAGAGAAAAGGCTGCCCTTCTGGGTGCCTGATGTGCTCTGCCAGTGTTCAGAAGTTGTTTTGTGGAAGTTGCTCAGCACTCAAATGATCTTTTGATGAATTTGTGGGGGAGAAAGTGGTCTCCCCATCCTATTCCTCCGCCATCTTGGGACTGCCCCCAGAATCACTTTCTTGAAATAAAATTTTAAATGTTTTGTAATACTCAGAGACCCTTAAGCTAACCAAGCAAGCAAAAACTAGTTAAGAAAAATGCCATGATTAATTTGATAAAGATTACCAGCTTGATTTTTTTGCTTGTAAAATAGGGAGTGATGTTTGCTTCCTTGTGGATTCTTTTTTAGGGTCTGAATCAAAGTTTGTTTTGCTTTGTTTTGCACATGGGAAATTTTTTTATGCTAAATTGCAGATGAATAAGTTCATTTCTGTACATGAACATAAGTACATATGTGTCCTGAAATTTGAGGGTTAACTATGACTGAACTTTTAATATTTGTGTGTTTTCATACTGAAGAAGGAGGAGAAGGTGAAAAAAAAGGAGATGGAAGAAGAGGAAATGTATATGAAGCTAATCTCCCCACAATGTATCCTTCAGTTTTGTAGTATTTAGCCTCTACTATGATACCCAATGATCTCTGCCTTCTGATACTCGTGTCCTTGTGTAGTTTCCTCCCATATTGTTTCAGGGTTATTCCCCAGTGGCTCAGTGGTAAAGAAGTGACCTGCCAACACAGGGGACATGGATTCTATCCCTGGTTTGGGTTGGGAAGATCCCCTGGAGAAGGAAATGGCAAGCCACTCTAGTATTCTTGACTGTAAGGTCCCAAGGACAGAGGAGCCTGGTGGATTACAGTCTTTGGGATCTCAAAAGTATCAGACATGACTTAGTGACTAAACAGCAACAGCAACTGGGTAACCAATAAATAGAATATGGCAGAAGGGATAAGATGGAGCTTCTCACGTTAAGTCATAAAGGACACTACTGTTTCTGCCCTGCTTTCTCTGAGAGAGATGGGGGAAGCCAGCTTCAGTCTTGAGGGCACTTAGGCAGTCCTATGAAGAAGCCCATGTGACAAGAAACAAAGATTTCCAGACCAAATCCATGAGAGATAATCTTAGAAGTGGATGCTCAGACCCAGTCAACCCTTCAAATGTCCATTGCCCTGGATAACATAGTCACTGTAACCCTATGAGAGATCTCCCAGGAAGAACTACCCAACTAAGTTGCCAGTTTCCCACCCCTTAGAAACTGTGTGATATAATAAATGCTCCTTGTTTAAAGCCAAATTTGGGGGTAATTTTGTGCAGCAATTTTCGTTCACAGTTGCTGTATAATATGTGTATGATGTAACTCTCAAGCCATCTGCCACTTGACCTTGTGATGCTCTAGTGTCTACAAAAGAGAAGGAAGCTTACCTTCACAAAGTCAAGCATATTCATTTATTACTAGTGGTTAACATTCTTTGAAATTCTAAGGACAGAGATAATTAATAAATGAATTCTCTTTTGTACCATCTTACATAGAAAAAGTCAGCATTTTCCTATCAAAGAGAATACTTACATTGTTTGAAACTGAAGGCAAGCATAGTATTGATTCTATTTTATTGGATCAGTCACAAATTAACCATATGAAGTCCCCAAATCTCTCTCTCTCTCTCTCTCTCTATATATATATATATATGTATATACTTATTAGTTCTGGTTTTAGTCTTGTCTTTAATTATGTGATATCAAGTAGCGAGAAAAGATAACAAACAAAATATATTCCTCACATTTTGGTCTTAAAATTAGACTCAAATTAATCATTTTTAATAAGTTCACTCTAAGAAATAGCTATATTTTCCACAATGTCTTAGTCCCTATTTTGAAAATAAAGAATAGATGATACTGAACAATGACAAAGAGATTACAACCATTTGTTTTGCTTTCATAACCTTGGATTCCCAAACCAAAATACTTAACTTGTATTTCTAAATTGATGTAGCTATTCTTACTAATATCTCTAAATACCTTTCTACTTTACAAAATAAATGGGAAAACTTTCTATAATTTTGATGACTTTCATGAGTCAACAAAATTAATTTGAGATGGCACCAAGTATAATTCACATAAAATGCAGTATTAATCTTGAAATAAGTAGTATGTTGCTGATGGATAGCCTTGAAATGTCTATAAAAATGTTTTGCAATACTGATGATATTGTTAAGAGGAAATGTAATCAAATCCATGATGGTAAATCTTGACTTAAAAATTAAATTACTCCTAAATATTGCAAAAAGTAAGGCCACATTTGGCATAAGTGGGAGATGAGAAGAATCTCCTACATGCCCTTCCCTTCCTTTATGATCTTCTATTTGAAAAGTCTCTGCCTACAAAACATAATTTTCATGGTGTCTCAGGATCTGGTGCTCTCCTAAAAAAAAGATATCTTAATAACTTAACTAGCATTAAGTTGGGCTCCCCTGGTGTCTCAGATATTAAAGAATCTGCCTGCAACTCAGGAGATCCAGGTTCAATCCCTGAGTCAGGAAGATCCCCTGGAGAAGGAAATGGTTACCCACTCCACTATTCTTGCCTGGAGAATTCCATGGACAGAGGAGACTGGTGGGTTAATGGTCCATGGGGTCACAAAGAGTCAGACACAACTGAGCAACTAACACTTACCTTAAATAACCTATTCTTTATTCTCTTACAGTGAACAAATAAACTTTAAGGTGCACACTAGCTTCCTGATTGCTCCAAATTAAGAATATCTGGGGGAACCAAATACCCTTGAGGCCTCCTTACTCACAACAATTCATAGGCAGTTTCTTATGCTGTCTAAACAAGTATGGCCTATTAAAATGTGTTTGGCCAATGGTGTTTGCAAAGTTTGCAACATAACATGATTGTTTATTGGCATATTGATATTTTAGCCTCAAAGTGAGGGAAATATTTCTATGAAAATATATTAATGTTTATGATAAATTTTTGCTGGTGGAACTATTAACACCAGTTTTTGCAGTAGGATACAACTGGCTTATTAAATTTTTAAGGAGAATATCTAAAGAAATCCAAAAAACCAGTACATCTGTGTATGTGTGTGTGTTTGTGTGTGCACTTTCAGTAATTTCAACTTGTATTAAAATGGTTTGTTGAGTTATTAAATAAGTTCAACTCAATAAGTAAAGAAAGTTGTGTATGAGTACTCTCAAATGTTGAATAGCATAGAAAAATTTGTAGAGTCTTGTAAAATTTTAAGAGTACAATAGTCAAACTGCTAAATTATTATTAAAATATTTTATGAAGAAATAGGGCTAAGATAAAAGCACACTCTCAGATGTCATAAATCATAGCATTGGCATCTTAAAAACCCTTAAAGACTTCACATTTTATTTGGAATAAAATCCAAACACATTTGGTGGCTCCCAAAATCCTACATGATGTGGCCCCACCTCAATCATCTGCCTCCTCTGATACCAAACTCTCTACGGTTAATTATTTTCTACACTTTTTTTTTTTTTTCTGTTTCTAGAAGACACCACACACATTCTTCCCTCAGGGCACTTTACATTTGATGTTTTTAACAAGGTGCAATTGTTCTCTTTATTTGTTCAGTTTGCTGTCTCTAATGGTGCTTTGCCCAGAATTTCGACAGCAATCAGGTGGATACTACTCAAAACCTGTTTTTTAAAAGAACAAATCTATAGGTTTTTCAACATTTATTGGCAGAATATCACATTTCTACCACACTTTTATTAGAGAATGCATAAGTGATCTGGAAGATTGGATAATATAAATCACTCAATCAGAAAAAGAGAATACATTTAAATAAATAAGAACAGGATAAGAGATCTTTGGGATAACATCAAATGTACCAGCATTTACATTCTAGGGATCCCAGAAGGAAAAGAGAGAGAGAGTCAAAATGTATTTGATAGAAACTTCCCAAGATTGAAGAAGAAAACAGACATCCAGGTACAGGAAGCACAGAGGGTTTCAAAAAATGAACTCAAATAGACCCACACCAATATATATCATATTAAAATAGCAAAAGTTAGAGAGAGAATTTTAAAGTCAGCAAGAGAAAAACAAAGTCATATACAAGGAAACCCCCATAAGACTATCAACTGATTTTTCCTTTTTTGGCAGAAACACTTGAAGCCAGAAGGGAGTAGTATTATATGTTTAAAGTACCGAAAGGGGAAGACTTGCAACATAGATACGCTTTCCAGCAAGATTATCATTCAGAACTGAAGAAGATATAACGAACTTTTGTGACAAGCATGAGACAAGCAAAAACTAAAAGAGTTCATCCATATTAAACCTACCCTAAGAAAGGTATGACCAACCTAGATAGCATATTAAAAATCAGAGACATTACTTTGCCAACAAAGGTCCGTCTAGTCAAGCCTATGGTTTTTCCAGTAGTCATGTATGGATGTGAGAGTTGGACTGTGAAGAAAGCTGAGCACTGAAGAATTGATGTTTTTGAACTATGGTGTTGGAAAAGACTCTTGAGAGTCCCTTGGACTGCAAGGAGACCCAACCAGTCCATTCTAAAGGAGATCAGCCCTGGGATTTCTTTGGAAGGACTGATGCTAAAGCTGAAACTCTAGTACTTTGACCACCTCATGTGAAGAGTTGACTCACTGGAAAAGACTCTGATGCTGGGAGGGATTGGGGGCAGGAGGAGAAGGGGACGACAGAGGATGAGATGGCTGGATGGCATCACTGACTCGATGGACATGAGTGTGGGTGAACTCCGGGAGTTGGTGATGGACAGGGAGGCCTGGCACGCTACAATTCATAGGGTCATAAAGAGTTGGACACGACTGAGCGACTGAACTGAACTGAACTGAAAAGAAATGTTGATAGGTCTTTAAGTAAAAAGGAAGTAAGAATATTCTGAAGCAGTATACAGGTTCATTAAGCAATTTTGATCCCAAAACTATAGACTACAATTTATATACTAAGATTCTCATAATCTAATTGAGACACTGAACATTAATGAAAACTCATGAGAAATTCAATATCACATTTCACAGGCAGAATCTGTATAGTGAATAGTACATTGTTGTTTTTGGTGTGTTTTTTGTTTGTTTGTTTGTTTTTGTTAAGTTGAGTAAGAATTGGTTGAATTTACATTTGGCCTATTTCAACTGATTTTCCTTACTCTTCTGACTTACTGGAAACCATTCCATTCAACAAAAATAATTTCTGCAATTAAATCACTTGAAGACTTTCTGGACTGACTGTTAAGTTCTGAAATATCCTATGGCATTTCCCCCAGTACATTAAACTTTTAGTGGCATCTGTTTACATGACAAATAGAGGACCTTCCCTTCCCTGAAACTAATCACATTTTTTACATTTATTTTTTCTAATTGGAGGAAATTTGCTTTACAATATTGTATTTGTTTCTGCTGTATAACAACATGAATCAGTCATAATTATACACATATCTCTTCCTTGTTGAGCCTCCCTTCCCTCACCAATCCCACACATCTAGGTCATCACCGGGCACCAGGCTGGGGTCCCTGTGTCATACAGCAACTTTCCACCAGCTATCTGTTTTACACATGATGCTGTATATATGTCAATGCTCCTTTTCCATCCACCCCACCCTCTCCTTTCCCTACTATGGCCACAAGTCCGTTCTCTACATCTGTGTCTCCATTCCTTCCTTGCAAGTAAGTTCATCACTACTATTTTTGAGATTTCATATATATGCATTAATATATGATATTTGCTTTTTTCTCTCTGATTTACTTCACTCTGTATAATGGGCCTATGTTCACCCACCTCACTATCACTGACAAAGTCATTCCTTTTTATCACTGAGCAATATTTAACTAAAATAAAAATTCTGAAATATCTTCAGTACAGACTGGGAGTAAGAAAGAGGTATCCAGGGAGTTTGGAATGGGTTTATTGGACCCCTATTCATGCGGTAGTGTGAATACAATTACAGCTATAATTACAGTGTAACTTGCTTAACATAGTCTCTTAATCTACTTCAGCAAAAGTCGTTTTCCCTCCTCTGGGATCATGTTAAATCTGTCCAGAGTACTTATACCTTCAATCTCTCTCTGCTTTCTCCCAGCATAAAGTCTAAAGGTCTACATTTAATTCAACTGTTCCCAAATGGGACACTTGCTGACATTAAATTATGACTATGCCCTCATTTCCTGCATGGTTAACAATAAGTAAACTTGAGTGAATTTTTGATAAATCCTTATGGTTTTTTGAATCATAACCAAATAGGTCAGCAAATTGGAATTTGATTTTCCTCTCATTAATTAATGTGCCTTTGAACTATTTGCAGTGTTACTCATGTGTGTTCAAATCTATATTAAACACTAGCTAGGAGAGATTTACATGTCTTATTCATTTAACTGTTTTTTGTTTGTTTCTCAAAATGATTGGAGGCAGAGGCCAATCAAAAAGTTACTTGAAGGTCATCTATTTTAGTCCCCTTCTCATCTGTTAAGTGTTTTAAATATGTGAGCAACTTAAACTTCTATGCAGTTAAAATATTTTCCCTTGGATGGTTCCCTTTATCTTCTCATCTTCCCTATCCCCACCAAAGCCTATTATTTTCTTTATTAGAATCCTAAACTTTGTTCCCTGAAATGGCTTTTGTTGTTGTTGTTGTCTTTTTCAATCCAACTGAATTATTTTAATTTCGTCTAGACCACCTATGTTACTTGGCCTCAACATCATACAAACCAGATGTGTTCTTTCTGGCTCCAAAAATCTACAAAACTAAAATTACTATAGGGTTTTGATATTGGGGCATATTGTAAAAGCACCACTTTTTTTTTTTTTTAACCATATTACCCTTTCTACGTTAAAGTAACTAAATGTGTACATTTTTAAACTATAACATACCCAAATGAGTGTGAGAGACATAGGTATAGTGGATGCTGACACTAGTGCTTCTGCATTCCTATGTGCCTTGTGTTTTTGTTTTTTTTTTTTAAGTAGTGGGTGGACACAAAATAATATTTCAGTTCAGTTCAGTCACTCAGTCATGTCCGACTCTTTGCGACCCCATGGACCACAGCATGCTAAGCCTCCCTGTCCATCACCAACTCCCGGAGTTTACTCAAACCCATGTCCATTGAGTCGTTGATGCCATCCAACCATCTCATCCTCTGCCATCCTCTTCTCCTCCAGCCTTCAATTTTTCCCAGCATCAGGGTCTTTTCAAATGAGTCAGTTCTTCACATCAGGTGGCCAAAGTATTGGAGTTTTAACATCAATCCTTCCAATGAACACTCAGGACTGATTTCCTTTAGGATGGACTGGTTGGATCTCCTTGCAGTCCAAGGGAATCTCAAGAGTTTTCTCCAACACCAAGGTTCAAAAGCATCAATTCTTCTGTGCTCAGCTTTCTTTATAGTCCAACTCTCACATCCACACATGACGACTGGAAAAACCATAGCTTTGACTAGACGGACCTTTGTTGATAAAGTAATGTCTCTGCTTTTTAATATGCTGTCTAGGTTGGTCATAACTTTCCTTCCAAGGAGTAAGCGTCTTTTAAATTCATGGCTGCCATCACCATCTGCAGTGATTTTGGAGCCCCCGAAAATAAAGTCTGTCACTGTTTCCATTGTTTCCCCGTCTATTTCCCATGAAGTGATGGGACCTGAGGCCATGATCTTCATTTCCTGAATGTTGAGCTTTAAGCCAACTTTTTCACTCTCCTCTTTCACTTTCATCATGAGGCTCTTTAGTTCTTCACTTTCTGCCATAAGGCTGGTGTCATCTGCATATCTGAGGTTATTGATATTTCTCCCAGCAATCTTGATTCCAGCTTGTGCTTCCTCTAGCCCAGCGTTTCTCATGATGTATTCTGCATATAAGTTAAATAAGCAGGGTGACAAATATAGACTTGACATACTTCTTTTCCTATTTGTAACCAGTCTATTGTTCCATGTCCATTCTAACTGTTGCTTCCTGATATAAATAATCAAAAGACATGAGAGTGATACAGCATCCATTCATGCACCTGCTATCCACCTAGTGTGCAAAAGAAAAAATTGAGCTGTGACATTCCTATGTTCCCTGTCCCAATCCTCTGTTCTCCCTCTTCCAAGAAGTTGCTCTATCCTCAATTTGGTGGTTATCATTAAAGGCTTCTCTGGTGGCTCAGGTGGTAAAGAGTCTTCCTGCCAAGCAGGAGACATGGGTTCAATCCCTGGGTTGGGAAGATCTCTTGGAGAAGGGAATGGCTACCCACTCCAGTATTCTTGCCTGGAGAATTCCATGGACAGAGGAGCCTGGAGGACTATGGCCCACGGGGGTCACAAAAAGTTGGTCATGACGGAGTAACTTGCATTTTCTTTTCACTTACTTACAGGTCTCAAGTTTGCTATTGCTTCTGTTGTTGTTTAACTTATAAAATGAATACAATAGTGGTGATCACTTAATAGAGTTATTAATATAATGATTTATTGGCTACAGATGAAACACTTAGAATCTCGCTTGGTAGAGAAATAAATAAACATAGCCATTGTGGTAATACTGATGGTAATGATCAATCAACTTCATATTGCCATGCATACTGTTCCTTCTATTCACCTTTTTGTTTAGCAAATTTTAGACATTTGAGTCCTTTGAGGAAAGATCAAAATGCAGGAGTCAATTATTTTTAAGGTGAAAAACTACTATACTAAATGAAAGATGTCCTTAAGTATGCACATATTTCTGGGGAAGAAGTCTCAGTATTTATGGAATATGGGGGGAAAAGGAATTCCTTATGAATATCAGAATTTATGGGAAAAAATAAATCCCATGGAAAGTTTTCATTCATCACAATTTTTTTTTTAACACACAGAACTTAAGAACCAATCTTTCTAAATAATTTGATATTTTGAATATATGGGAACTATTCATGTGGTTGAGCCCTCATTGCATTTACTCTCTTTTGTGTTTACCTGGAAAACAGTAATTTCAAGAATGGGGCCTAAGGCTCATGAACGAGAAATTAAATACCCAAATCAAAGTGATCCAAGTAATCACAGAGATCAACTTATCTATTAATATGACAAACCTAAAGAAAATTATTTCAAGGGGCTATGAGTATAAAACATAGGAAAAAGGCAATTGTAACAAATCTTTTGGTTGGAAAAAGTCTTTGCTTTGGGCACAAGTAAGAAAATAATGATATAAGAAGCATCAAAATGTCATTTGCAATCCTTTCATCACCTCAGGATAAAAATCCCCACATCAACACATCCTAGAGGACACTGACTGTTTTAAAACTTAAAAAAAAAAAAAAAAAAAAAGTCTCAGTATAACATACACTCAGAAAACTGCACACTTCCTAAGTATAAAACTCAATATATTTTCAGGAGGTGAATACATTCAAGTTACCATCCACACAGATCAAGAAACGGACATCCTCAACATTGCGTTGACTGCCTTTTCATATGTTTTTGATCATGTTTTCCTCACTGCACAAGAAGGTAGAAGTCAAAACTCATGTCTGTAAAGCTCAGATAAAGAAATAAGATTTAGTCAACTAATAGCTTAGCTTACCAGTTGATCAACTTGATCAATCATAACTGATTTCCTACTGATATAACCATGATGGTCTTTTACTAGGCCACTTATATTGACCAATCAAGTTTGATCAGATATACAGTGGTGATCAATTTTGATTGATTTATGTTTACTTGGGGTTGGCTGCTAAGAAGTAGAGCATGTATAGCATATCATCCCTGCCACTGGCTTGATGATATGGTTTTGTATCTAGAATGAGGCCAAAAGACAATTTGGTGTCTTGGCCAAAGGGCAAATACTTTGCTGCCATTTCTTGAGGTGTTTTATTTCTCTCATTTTTCTCTCTCTAAAAATAAGATTTTTTTTTTTAATGGCAAAGTTACCTTTGAAAAATAACCTTTTTCTCTTTTTAATTAAATTTAAATATTAGAAAAATGTTTAGTAAGAAGACTAAAAACAAACTAAAAAGTCCATTTAGAACATTTTTTTTCTCCTTAAATATGGCTTATGTTTTGTTGGCATGTGAAATCTTTTGAAAATCAACTTTGGGAAAATCTTTCATGAATCCATGTTGAGTAGATGAAATATTTGGATGTTGCCCAGTATACATTCTCCATCAGAAAAGGAGCTGGTTGAGAAGTGATTTTTGTGTAAATGAAAGGTTTATTTAAATTTCTATATATTCTAGCTCTGATTTCAAAAGCATGGGCAGTTCATTTGCCCTTATTCAAGAAAAGAATAATGATTAACCCATTTTGACTGAAAAGGCATTTCACATTCAGTAGTGTCCCTGGAAGTACAAATTATTTTTGTGCCTACTGAATTTTAAAGTGAGAGCAAAAGTAGAATCAAGAAACCAAAAGAAGACACTTTTTTTAAAGAGTATTGGGGTCGCATGGAGTCGGACATGACTGAAGCGACTTAGCAGCTGCAGCAGCAGCAGCATTCTGGGTAGGGAGACAGAAAGAGAGATCAAGGAAAAGAGACAGATAGAGAGAAATTTAAGACCAGCTAAATGAAGGCATATTTTGTTCTCTCTCTCCAGCCATATTAAACAGACCATTTGTCTATTATTAAGCACAAGACATGCCCTTCACTGAGCAATTTGCTTCCCACGACAAACATTTAAAAAAATTCAACAATTAGTACAGCATTAAGATTTGTAGTGTGGTAATTTAATGCAGAGTTTTAAAAAGGATTAACTTCTTTAAATATTAACATATGGATATATGTAGATCCCTGTAATGTGACATGGCTATTATATAATATGTAAACATGTATGGTTTATGGAGGCCTTCATTCTTTATTTTTTATTTAGAAATAACACATGTACTTGGTTTAACAAATGTAAACACTCTCCAAATTTTGCCAAGAAACAGTGAATCCAATCCCACCCTCGATCCCATGCCACTTCTCAAAAAGAATCATTATCAAAGCTTCAAGCATGCTTTTACAGAAACTTCTCATGAAATCATACAACACATATAGCTATAATCAACATAGTGGGTGTAAGTCTCAGGGCACAAAATGACATATGTAAGAAACGTTGCATTTTTTTATTTCCCTGGAACCAACTAAATTTCAACTTCTAGCTTCTAGCTTGCTATGAAATTCACATTAAGACATTCTTATGTGCTAAGAAACCCCCTCATCTTCCCCACACACTATTTTGCCTCAATGGTCTTTCAAAGAATCCCAGACCTTTCTGGCAGTCATCAGTCTCTTTTGGTTACCACCAAGATAGCCATAAGGCTTCTCAGGTGACCCTAGTGGTAAAGAATCAGCCTGCCATTGCAAGAGACACAAGAGATACAGGTTCAATCCCTGGGTTGGGAAGATCCCCTGGAATAGGAAATGGCAACCCATCCCAATAGTCTTGCCTGGGAAATTCTGCTAACGGAGGAGTCTGGCAGGCTACAGTCTCTGGGGTTGCAAAGAATCAGACATGACTGAGCACACACAGCACAAGATAACCACTGACTGTTCAGTTGGTATTGCCCTTTCATATCTGCTCTTTCCAATGTCTGTGCCCTACTTCAGGGGAACAAGAATATTTGATAAACCTAACAATATTTTCCTGATAATTTTCTGCCTCCCAAAGTCACTTTGAGGTCAGATTCTGGGTTCCTAATAGTTACAGTATCCATAGACTTCTCTTCCTCTCCAGGGTCTCTTATTTATAAAATTCAAACACATGTTATTAATATTACTAGCCTTCTACTTTATTAAACATTTTAAGATCAGTGATAGCTCTGAAAAAAGTATTATTCTGCAGCATATAATATATTAGTACTACTGATGATTTTCAGCCTACTTCCTAGATAATACATTTTTTTTTTTCTCTTCAACCCACAACATGAAGGATCTTAGTTCCCCAAACAGGGGTCAAACCTGTGCCCCCTGCAATAGAAGCACAAAATCTTAACTACTGGAGCACCACGGAAGTCCCCCTAGGTTACATATATCTGGTGTTTCACTTTTTCTTTCTTTTTGAGAAACAATAGCACATAAATCCACATTCAATGTAAATACAACCATTAGAGGGGAAATTTTATTTACTCATTTTCTAGAGCATCCGTATATAAGTGAAATGATTTATGTTTTTTAGTTTTCTTGGTCTGGAAAATATGAGTAATCTTATCGATCAATGCCATTTGTGGTGATGCTCTGGCTATTTACCTTCACCCAGATACTGCCATTATTACTGTTCTGATCCCCTCTGGGGACAACTAATGAACAGTTTTTGGCATGTGCTCAAAAGCCTGAGATAAGCACCATTATAATTTATTTATATCTAAATTACTCCAATTTGGGAAAGGATGGTGAATTGCACCAATTTCTTCTCCAACGAGTTCGTTTTTTGAAGACTGGCTTATCTCTTGATGCAAGATATTAGGGGAATAGAAAATAAACACAGATACACACATATAAATTTCCCCAACCTTGTAGTTTGAATCAAACAATTGCCTTTTGTTTTTCTCATTGATTCAGTTAGTAATTAATACTATGCTCTACAATAAATGTCACTTGCATAATTTGAACATTCAACAATATTAATATCCCCTTTCTTAGAAACAAAAATGAACCAAAGAACCTTTTAACAGCTGTCTGAAGCATATTTTGCAATCAGATTGAGCATTTGTTCCTGTAAACAATGAAATGGTGAACGATTCTTTAAGCCTGCAGCTCCGTCAGTATTTTACAATCTGATCACTTATATTGGAAGAAAGTAGGCAACATTATGAACTGATTTCCTGAAGAATTTATCTTAATATAAAACTCTACCAAACATTCCATTTTCTCAACCTCTTTCCTTGTTAATTATTATTGTATTTTAAATCTATAATTTAAAATAACTGTAAATAAAACTGATCTATGTCATTTAGAAAAAATAGCACCTTACAAGAAAAATAGCCAAATAGGCTTACTGTTTGCCAGCTATGAATGTAAATAAAAACATTAGGCTGAATTTATTCAGCATGAGAAATTGAGGGAAATGTTTAAACATTATTTACACACTGGAAAAACAGAAACAAAAAACTATTTAACAAGCATCTACTCAAAAAGGGCAAGATACAGTGGAGACACAGAAGCACAATACAAAAATTTCTCTTCAAACAACCTATGTTCTAGCTTGAGAAATAAGACCTATAAATATCAGTTACAGAATAATGTTTAAATTAAAAATAATAAGATATAAATATCAAACACATCTAAAATAAAGATGCAGTTAAATGTCAAATTAATAGCATAAATAATAAATTCCAAAAGTTTAGAAAAGAGTCAGGATGCTGGGAATTAGGATAATTCATGAAAATCTCAATAAACTTCTCAATCCTTCCCACCTTGGTGCTCAGTAACATTAACAGCATGAAATTGTGCATGTTGGGATTCTTTACACCACAAAAATTGGCAGCTTCTACAAATTGGGAATTTTTTCCCTCAGAAAAACAGTTGATGAACATTTACTACCACATTATGATATGTAAGGAATTTTACCAATATCTAATTCATTTAATTTCTATCTCAAAACAATTTTTGCAGATGAACACACTGAGGCCAAGAAGTTGAAATGACTTGAGTAAGTCACACTCTAAGGGACAGATTCTGATCTTCAGGTTTGGGCCTAAGAACTCCTCCCAATTAGAATTGCTCCCATATTAACAAAATTCATTTTTTATTGATGACTTATCCTCTGATAATTTTACTGCTTATCCTCAGATCATTTTACTGATGCATT
The DNA here is from genome assembly GCF_027580195.1 of Bos mutus. NCBI lineage: Eukaryota > Metazoa > Chordata > Mammalia > Artiodactyla > Bovidae > Bos > Bos mutus. The sequence continues at coordinate 27,169,889 of NC_091618.1, forward strand.
TCCCTGGTAGCTCAGCTGGTGAAGAATTTGCCTGCAATGCAGGAAACCCCAGTTTGATTCCTGGGTTGGGAAGATTCCCTTAGAGAAGGGATAGGCTATCTACTCCAGTATTCCTGGGCTTCCCTGGTGGTTCAGCTGGTAAAGAATCTGCCTGCAATATGGGAGACCTGGTTCAATCCCTGGGTTGAGAAGATCCCCTGGAGAAGAGAACAGCTACCCACTTTAGTATTCTGGCTTGGAGAGTTCTATGGACTATATCATCCATGGGGTCACAAAGAGTTGGACATGACTGAGAGATTTTCACTTTCACTTTTATCCTCTGAACAAGCAAGAGTTGTTTGAATCTTGAATGGCCAGTGTATTAAGAGGATAAGTCCAATAAGGAGCTTCCCAGGTGGTGCTAGTGGTAAAGAATCCTCCTGCCAATGCAAGATACACAAGAGACTCAATTTTGATCCCTGGGTCATGAGGATTCCCTGGAGTAGGAAAATGGCACCCCACTCTAGTATTCTTGTCTGGAAAATTCCTTGGACAGAGGAGCCTGATGGGCTACATTGCATGGGGCCACAAAGACTGTGATACAACTGAGCACAAGTCCAGGAAAGAACATTAACAATGGAAAAAAAACTCAGTGAAATCCGCTTATTTTTACACAACAAATACCCCAAGATACAGTGATTTACCATTTTATGTTGTTCACAGTTTTGTGGGTGAGGAATTTGGAAGGGTGAAGCTGGGGACTTCTCATCCAGATCTCTCAGATGATTGTAGTCAGATTTTAGCTTGGGCTGAGGTTATGTGGAATCTTGACTTGGGTAGCCTCTCAGACTGCCTGCTGAGGGCCAGCTGCCAATGTGTACTGAAAATTCTGTTTGGCTCCTTCAGCGTGGAAGTCTCAGACTAGTCAGACTTTGTACATGGCAGTTCAGTATCCCATCAACAAGCTTTGCAGTGAAAGAGGTAGAAGCCTTTCCTGGTGTCAGCTTGAAAGTTCCATAGTGCCCTCTCTACTGTGTTCCTTAGTGGTTGAGGCAATTATAAGTTCATCTAGATTCTAGGAAAGAGGACATTGATGTCACCTCACTATTGGAGATGTCTCAAAGAACTTTATGGCTATTTTCTGTAAACCTGACCAATACTCTAATAAATGAAACCTTGGCTTCTACAATATGTTATTCTAACTTTTTCCCCCAACCCCTTGCTATCAACAAAGAAAAAGGAAGCTAAGATTCCTAAATCTAAATGCGACAAACAAAAACTCTGGGTGTGACTTTCTTTCCTCATCCTCTCTTGTTCTTTATGAACTATTTTGACAATTTTAAACAATATTTAAGGAAGAGATTCAATGAAGTGTAAGATACCATTCTTGTTCTTAAGAAGCCATAGAGTTGGGGAGACATAATACTCACTCATGCATTCATTCTTTCAATGGGGATTCAGTTATTGAACACTTCCCCTGAGTCAAGTTTAGCATCAGGCACATGGAAACAAGAGAAAACCAGATACTGTCATTACCTTAATAAGCTCACAAACTAATGGAACACAAACTACACACATGTATGAGGCAATCAAACATTTGATATATAGAGCTATGAATAAAATTCTGTAGGGTCCCAGACAAGAAAGTCATGCAGTCTTGATAGTAGGGAGTATGTAGAATTTCAAAGTTGATATTGGAAAACAAAAGTATGGATAATTAAGAAGTGGATCCCAAGACATCTGTGCCAGTGTTTCCATATTTGTATTTAACATGCACATTGAGAGAGGCATTGCCATCATACACAATGTTCCAGTCTCATTTATCTGATTTAAGAGAAGACGTAATTTTATAACTTCTGTATTCCATCCAATTAACCAACTTTTTATTGATCTTATGGCTGTTTTCTAGACAGAGGAAAAGCAGAAAAGGACTCTACAAATGTTTCTAGAACCAAGACAGAATATAAATATATATCTGAAAAAAAGCAGTGTCTAAAAAGATGAACACCACATTTAAGAAACTTTCAGAAAGCTACTAAGGAAAAGTGGATATTACAAATTGGAAAGCATGACTATTTATGAATGAATCACAATGTGTTTATATGCAGAATTAAAGAAGCACTGTTACTTCCAACACGATTACTAGGATCTAAATAAAATGGATCCAGTGCTTTCTAAGAACATGCTAAATCACCTTCTTAATAAGATGTTGTTGTTGTTCAGTTGTTCAGTCGAGTCTGACTCTTTGCAACCCCATGGACTGCAGCACATTAGGCTTCCCTATCCTTCACCATCTCTGGGAGCTTACTCAAACTCATGTCCATTGAGTTGGTGATGCCATACAACCATCTGGTCCTCTGGCATCCTCTTTTCTTCCTGCCTTCAATCTTTCCCAACATAGAGTTCTTTACTAATGACTCAGCTTTTTCCAACAGGTAGCCAAAACTATAGTTGCAACTTCAGCATCACATCTTCTAATGAATATTCAGGATTGATTTTCTTTATAATTGACTGGCTTGATCTTGCAGTCCAGGGACTCTCAAGAGTCTTCTCCAACACCACAGTTCAAAACCATCAATTCTTCAACACTCAGCTACTACTAGAAAAACCAAAGCTTTGACTAGATGGTACTTTGACAGCGAAGTAATGTCTCTGCTTTTTAATATGCTGCTTAGGTTTGCAATAGCTTTTCTTCCAAGGAGGAAGCATCTTTTAATTTCATGGCTGCAGTCACCATCTGCGTGATTTCAGAGCCCCAGAAAATAAAGATTGCCACTGTTTCTACTGCTTTCCCATCTATTTGCTATGAACTGATGGGAACGATGCCATGATTTCATTTTTGAATGTTGAGTTTTAAGCCAGCTTTTTCACTCTCTTCTTTCACATTCATCAGGAGGCTCTTCAGTTCCTCCTCGCTTTCTGTCATAAGGGTGGTGTCATCTGCATATCTGAGGTTATTGATATTTCTCCTGGAAATCTTGATTACAGCTTGATCTTCATCCAGTCCAGTATTTCACATGATGTACTCTGTATTTAATCACATGATTAAATAAGCAGGGTGACAATACAGAGCCTTGATGTACTCCTTTCCCAATTTGGAACCAGTCCATTGTTCCATGTCTGGTTCTAACTGTTGCTTCCTGAGCCTCATACACATTTCTCAGGAGGCAGGTAAGGTGGTCTGGTATTCCTATCTCTTTAAGAATTTTCCACTGTTTGGTGTGATCCCCACAGTCAAAATCTTTAGCGTAGTCAATGAAGCAGAAGACTAGATGTTTTTCTGGAATTCTCTTGCTTTTTCTATGATCCAATGGATGTTGGCAATTTGATCTCTGGTTCCTCTGCCTTTTCTAAATCCAGCTTGAACATCTGGAAGCTCTAAGTTAATGTACTGTTGAAGCCTAACTTGAAGAATTTTGAGCATTATTTTGCTAGTGTGAGAAATGAGTACAATTGTGTGGTAGTTTGAACATTCTTTGCATTGCCTTTCTTTGGGATTGGAATGAAAGCTGACCTTTTCCAGTCCTGTGGCCACTGTTGAGTTTCCCCAGTTGCTGACATATTGAGTGCAGCACTTTCACAGCATCATCTTTTAGGATTTGAAATAGCTAATCTGGAATTTCATCACTCCACTAGTTTCGTTTATCTTGGTGATGCTTCCTAAGACCCACTTGACTTAACACTCCAGCATGTCTGGCTCTAGGAGAGTGATCACACCATCATGGTTATCTGGGTCATTAAGATATTTTTGTATAGTTTTCCTTTGTATTCTTGGCACCTCTTCTTAATATCTTCTGCTTCTCTTAGGTCCATATCATTCCTGTCCTTTATTGAGCTCATTTTTGCATGAAATGTTCCCTTGGTATCTCTAGTTTTCTTGAAGAGATCTCCAGTCTCTTCCATTCTATTGTTTTTCTCGATTTCTTTGCACTGATCACTGAGGGATGCTTCCTTATCTCGTCTTGCTATTTTTTGGAACTCTGCATTCAAATGGGTATATCTTTCATTTTCTCCTTTGCCTTTCTCTTCTCTTCTTTTCTCAGCTATTGGTAAGGCCTCCTCAACCATTTTGCCTTTTTGCATTTCTTTTTCTTGGGGATGGTTTTTTCACTGCCTCCTGGACAATGTTAGGAACTTCTGTCCATAGTTCGTCAGGCAGTATGTCTATTAGTTCTAATCCCTTGATTCTATTTCTCACTTCCACTGTATAATCATAAGGGATTTGATTTGGATCATATCTGAATGGTCTAGTGGTTTTCCCTACTTTCTTCAATTTCAGTCTGAATTTTGCAATACAAATTTCATGATCTGAGCCACAGTCAGCTCCTGGTCTTGTTTTTGCTGACTGTGTAGAGTTTCTCCATCTTTGGCTGCAAAGAATATAGTCAATCTGATTTCAGTATTGATCATCTGGTGATGTCCATGTGTAGAGTCATCTCTTGTGTTGTTGGAAGAGGGTGTTTGCTATGACCAGTGCATTCTCTTGGCAAAACTCACCCTTTGCCCTGCTTCATTTTGTACTCTAAGGTCAACCTTGCCTGTTACTCTAGGTATTTCTTGCCTTCCTACTTTTGCATTCCAGTCCCCTATGATGAAATGGGCATCTTGTTTTTGTGTTAGGTCTAGAAGATCTTGTTGGTCTTCATAGAACTATTCAACTTCAGCTTCTTTGGTATTAGTGGTTGTGACATAGACTTAGATTAGTGTGATATTGAATGATTGGCCTTGTAAACAAACAGAGATCGTTCTGTCATTTTTGAGACTGCACCAAAGTACTGCATTTCAGACTCCCTAAAAAAGGAATTTTGATGATTATGATATAATCATCAAACTATAATAATATGACAAGTAGTTAATGTAGAGTTTTAACACAGTGGTGTCAATTTATTGAGATTCATCCATCTTTGAGGCTTCTAGGTTTAAGTTAACAAGATATCTGAGAAAAATCACAGAAGGGACTTTGTGCAAAACCTACATAATGTGACTTGATAATTAGGAATGTTTGACTTCAGTGGCCCTTTTGTTCTTGCAATTTGCTTCTGTGTAGGTCTTACAGTTTTACTTCATAACAGATCCTCAATATGCAAAAATATCAACTTACTGAATCATCAAACCTCAGAACTGATTTAGAAATCCCTACAACTCACTTTAGAGAAATGTTCATTTTTTTCTAACATGGATTCCAGTAAGCATGACCCCTCCCTCCATTTAGTCTTTCACATCGAATCACTAAATCTGATTCTCTTTCCCCAGTGGACCCAGGTCAATCTGTTCATTTCTAAGTCTTGGGAGTGTCCAAAAAGTGGTAGGAAAGAGAGTTTCAGCCACTAGAGTGGTTCACATTTACCCGACTGTAGAGCAGTGGGAAGAGGTAATGTTAGAGTTAAGTGATTTTCAATCTGATAGCCTCTATAGTTAAGTTGCTGTTGGTTCTGCATCATACAATTCAGTTACTGCCCTAACTGCTAGAGAAAGCTGTAATATCCCCCAGAATAAGCTACATGGTGCTATAGTAACAATTCCTGAGTTTGGGAGACTTCAAAGAACAAAATATGTCTCTCAATCTTGCTCTATTGGTTTCTTAGCTTGGCAGCAACTCTGCCCCATCTCATGCTCACTCAGGGGCTTGAGATGAGAGAACATCCGCATCTATGAATTTCACTGTGGTACAGAGGCAGGCACGTGACTTACCACATACTCTCAACAAACCTACTGCCCAAAAGGAAACACCTTATTCCTACTCGACTTCCGCATTACATTACAGTGACTGAAGCAAGTTACATGGCATAGAGATTTGGAATCCCACCAGAACAACTGAAATACTGGTTACATCCCTAAAGACTGCCACACCTTATACATCTACCATTAGTAAGGAAAGACTTACTAACCCTAAGAGCAAAAATTTCAGCTAGCTTTGCATGCTAAAGAATTATCTGTAATTAACCCAGGGAGCTCAAACTGGTGCTCTGTGAAAACCTGGAGGAATAAGATGGGGTGGAGGGTGGCAGGGAGTTCTAGAGGGAGGGGATATGTGTATACCTAAGTCTGATTCATATTGATGTATGGCAAAAACCAACACAATATTGTAAAACAATTATCCTCCAGTTAAAAAATTTTAAAAAAATCATCTTTAATTAAATGTAATTGTTTTGTGTCTTATGTATGAGTTTGTCTCTGAGTGAGATAGCACCAATACTTATTATAAAATAGGTTTAAGACACTATTTTCGAAAATCATAAAGATACTATATGAAAATACTACATAAAAATACTACATAAGATTCATAACACTACATATTGCTACATAAGATATATAATACTACATAAGATATATATAAATACTACATAAGATATATAACAATGCTACATAAGATAGTATTTTTAAAAATCTATTTCTGCTTTATTGACTATGCCAAAGCCTTTGACTGTGTGGATCACAATAAACTGTGGAAAATTCTGAAAGAGATGGGAATACCAGACTACCTGATCTGCCTCTTGAGAAACCTGTATGCAGGTCAGGAAACAACAGTTAGAACTGGACATGGAACAACAGACTGGTTTCAAATAGGAAAAGGAGTACATCAAGGCTGTATATTGTCACCCTGCTTATTTAACTTACATGCAGAGTACATCATGAGAGATGCTGGGCTGGAGGAAGCACAGCTGGAATCAATATTGCTGGGAGAAATATCAATAACCTCAGATATGCAGATGACAATACCCTTATGGTAGAAAGTGAAGAGGAACTAAAAAGCCTCTTAATGAAAGTGGAAGAGGAGAGTGAAAAAGTTGGCTTAAAGCTCAACATTCAGAAAACTAAGATCATGGCATCTGGTCTCATCACTTCATGGCAAATAGATGGGGAAACAGCAGAAACAGTGGTTGTTATTTTTCTGGGCTCCAAAATCACTGCTGATGGTGACTACAGCCATGAAATTAAAAGATGCTTACTCTTTGGATGCAAAGTTATGACCAACCTAGACAACATATTCGGAGAAGGCAATGGCACCCCCCTCCAGTACTCTTGCCTGGAAAATCCCATGGATGGAGGAGCCTGGTAAGCTGCAGTCCATGGGGTCGCTAAGAGTCAGACACAACTGAGCAACTTCACTTTCACTTTTCACTTTCATGCATTGGAGAAGGAAATGGCAACCGCTCCAGTTTTCTTGCCTGGAGAATCCCAGGGACGGTGGAGCCTGATGGGCTGCCGTCTCTGGGGTCGCACAGAGTTGGACACTACTGAAGCGACTTAGCAGTAGCAGCAGACAGCATATTAAAGAGCAGAGACATTACTTTGTCAACAAAGGTCCGTCTAGTCAAGGCTATGGTTTTTTCAGTCGTCATGTATGGATGTGAGAGGTGACCTATAAAGACAGCTGAGTGCAGAATTGATGCTTTTGAACTGTGGTATTGGAGAAGACTCTTGAGAGTCACTTGGACAGCAAGGAGATCCAACTAGTCCATTCTAAAGGAAATCAGTCCTGGATGCTCATTGGAAGGACTGATGTTAAAGCTGAAACTCCAGTATGTTGGCCACCTGATGCAAAGAGTGGACTCGTTTGAAAAGACCGTAATTTGGGAAGAGATTGAAGGCAGGAGGAGAAGGGGATGACAGAGGATGAGATGGCTGGATGGCATCACCGACTCAATGGACATGAGTTTGGGTAAACTCTGGGAGTTAGTGATGGACAGAGAGGCCTGGCGTGCTGCAGTTCATGGGGTCACAGAGAGTCGGACACGACTGAGTGATTGAATTGAACTGAAGATAGTATTTTTAAAAATCAGGAACATGACTATTTCATCAGTGAGGTATGCCTAAAATGTATGTATGGGAGAAAGCTCACCATCATTCATTTTACGTGCTTCAATTTATCTCTGAGACTCTCTTGACAGTTACTTAACCTGAGGTGATACCCAGCCCATCACAACAGATCTTGCTAGGAGCTTCCTAAGCTAATTTCTGCCTGGGGGCTCTGTGGTTTAATCATCTCCCTTTCTCTCATTTGAGTTTCTGTTGTTGTTAGACTTCCTGGGGTATTGTACAATAGTCACACTGAGCTGGCCTACCCTGAGTTATTTAAATTTTTTCCCCTCCTATCTAAGAAACTGCTGGGGAAGGTCAACCTAATCTCCACCTCTTCTCAACAGGACAGATTCTCTACAAATTGAGATTTGTAAACTTCAGTGGATCATGTTCTTCATTTCTTCCCAAGGAAAATGCATTCCCTTTACAAAGAAGGAGAAAAGGAAAGATATATCCATCTGAATGCAGAGCTGCAAAGAATAGCAATAGAAGATAAGAAAGCCTTCCTAAGTGATCAATGCAAAGAAATAGTGGAAAACAATAGAATGGGAAAGACTAGAAATCTCTGCCAGAAAACCAGAGATACCAAGGGAACTTTTCATGGAAAGATGGACACAATAAAGGACAGATATGGTATGGACCAACAGAAGCAGAAGATAATAAGAAGAGGTAGTAAGAATACACAGAAGAAGAATATTCATGACCCAGATAACCATAATGCTGTGATCACTCACCTAGAGCCAGACATCCTGGAATGTGAAGTCAAGTGGGCCTTAGGAAGAATCGTTATGAACAAAGCTAGTGGAGGTAACAAAATTCCAGCTGAGCTATTTCAAACCCTAAAAGATGATGCTGTCAAAGTGCTGCACTCAATATGTCAGCCAAGTTGGAAAACTCAGCAGTGGCTCCAGGAACTGAAAGGGTCAGTTTTCATTCCAGTCCCAAAGAAAAGCAATTCCAAAGAATGCTCAAACTACCACACAATTGCAATCATCTCACATGCTAGCAAATTATTGCTCAAAATTCTCCAAACAAGGCTTCAACAGCACATGAACTGGAAACTTCCAGATATTCAAACTGAATTTAGAAAAGGCAGAGGAACCAAAAATTGAATTGCCAACATCTGTTGGATCATAGAGAAAGCAAAAGAATTCCAGAAAACATCTAGATCTTCTGCTTCATTGACTACGCTAAAGCCTTTGACTGTGTGGATCACACCAAATAGTGGGAAAATCTTAAAGAGATGGGAATTTCAGACCAACTTACTTGCCTTCTGACAAATCCATATGCAGATCAAAAAGCAACAGTTAGAACTGGACATGGAACAATGGACTGGTTCCAAATTGGGAAAAGAGTACATCAAGGCTGTGAATTGTCACCCTGCTTATTTATCTTATATGCAGAGTACATCATGAAGTAGAGATTAGGAGCATCTAAATGCTATTAAATGTAGCATGATCAGGCTCATACATATAAATGTAGGCTACATATAAATGTAGCCTATCAGGCTCCTCTGTCCATGGGATTTTCCAGGCAAGAGTATAGGAGTGGGGTGCCATTGCCTTCTCCGATATGCAGAGTACATCATGTGAGATGGTGGGCTGGATGAAGCACAAGCTGGAATCAAGGTTTCCAAGAGACATATCAATAACTTCAGATATGCAGATGACACCACTCATGACAGAAAGTGAGGAGGAACTGAAGAGCCTCTTGATGAAAGTGAAAGAGGAGAGTGAAAAAGCTGACTTAAACCTCTACATTCAAAAAGCAAAGATCATGGCAACTGGTCCCATCTTTTCATGGCAGATAGATGGGTAAATAATAGAAAAAGTGACAGATTTATTTTCTGGGGCTCCAAAATCACTGCAGCTGGTGACTGCAGCCATGAAATTAAAAGACAGTAGCTCCTTGGAAGAAAAGATATGACCAACCTAGACAGCATATTAAAAAGCAGAGACATTATTTTGCTGACAAAAGTCCATCTGTTCAAAGCTTTGTTTTTTCCAGTAGTATGGACCATAAGGAAGGTTGAGCATTGAAGAACTGATGGTTTTGAAGTTTGGTGTTGGAGAAGACTCTTGAGTCCCTTGGACTGAAAGGAGATCAAACCAGTCAGTTACAGAGGAAATCAATCCTGAATATTCAGTGGAAGGACTGATGCTTAAGCTGAAGCTCCAGTACTATGGCCACCTGATGGGAAGGACTGACTTGGAAAGTTTGAAGTCAAGAAGTAAAGGGGACAACACAGCATGAGATGGTTGGATGGCATCACCGACTGGATGTACATTAGTTTGAGAAAGTTCCAGGAGTTGGTGATGGATAGGAAAGTCTGGCTTGCTCCAGTTCATGGAGTCTCAAAGAACTGGACACAACTTAGCAACTTACCAAGAAGATGTTACTGCTGACCATGTCAGAGCAGAGTAGAATGGTATCTGGGGTGAAGGAAAATTAGAAGCATAGTTCCAAGAAGATTGTGTTTCCTGATTCCAGTCTTCAAATGTCTTCCTTTTGCCCTATTTAGCCACAGATATTTTTCTAGTTTTGCTTTTTGTTTATTTGTTTAATCTAGTTGCTGTTTGAGCAACAAAGTCACATTTAGAAATGTATTACATCATACCACTAATTCCATCAAAAAGTGTCGTATTTCACTAATGACAAAAATATGGATGATACACTAATTCAGCTTAAATGCTATTCGTTAATATAATTATGTAACTTGAAACTATAATTATCCTTACTACTCTATATGTGCACAATAGTTTCAGAGATATTTCTTTCAGAGAATTATTTTTTAGTTGACGGTTTCTCTTCCAACATTTAACTTTCTGTGACTAGACCTAAAAAGCCTCTTGATGAAAGTGAAAGAGAAGAGTGAAAAAGTTGGCTCAACATTCAGAAAATGAAGATCATGGCATCTGGTCCCATCACTTCATGGGAAATAGATGGGGAAACAGTGGAAACAGTGTCAGACTTTATTTTGGGGGGCTCCGAAATCACTGCAGATGGTGACTGCAGCCATGAAATTAAAAGACGCTTACTCCTTGGAAGGAAAGTTATGACCAACCTAGATAGCATATTCAAAAGCAGAGACATTACTTTGCCAACAAAGGTCCGTCTAGTCAAGGCTATGGTTTTTCCAGTAGTCATGTATGGATGCGAGAGTTGGACTATGAAGAAAGCTGAGTGCCAAAGAATTGATGCTTTGAACTGTGGTGTTGGAGAAGACTCTTGAGAGTCCCTTGGACTGCAAGGGGATCCAACCAGTCCATTCTAAAGGAGATCAGCCCTGGGTGGGTGTTCTTTGGAAGGAATGATGCTAAAGCTGAAACTCCAGTACTTTGGCCACCTCATGCAAAGTGTTGACTCATTGGAAAAGACTTTGATGCTGGGAGGGATTAGGGGCAGGAGGAGAAGGGGACGACAGAGGATGAGATGGCTGAATGGCATCACTGACTGATGGACGTGATCTGAGTGAACTCTTGGAGTTGGTGATAGACAGGAAGGCCTGGCGTGCTGCGATTCACAGGGTCGCAAAGAGTTGGACACAACTGAGCAACTGAACTGAACTGAACTGAAATGAAATGCTTTTTGACACAAAGAATAGACCCACTTATTTTTAAAGCTGAGAAACTTAGTCCAGTTCACTATTTTACCAGTGACATTATTAAGATTCTGAAAGTTTTTTTACACTAAGGGAAGAGAAATTTCTGGGAAGTCTTTGTAAACTAAAAGCATTTAATAGGCAATAAAAAGGAAAAACAATGGCATTAAATAATATTAATCACTTCCTAATTTATGTTTAAAATTTATATCTGTGACTTTTTAAAAGATACATAGAATAAAGTATAGATTAACTGGATTGGTTTTAAATTAACATGTATAATATGATCATTTTGTCAGGGCTCCCTAGAGTCTGTGTTAAGAAAGATTCTGTGGTTTTACAATAGGATTCTGTGATTGATTAGTTATGACTTCTCTGGTTCAAGGAATGAGAGAAATAGGACACAAACCCTTCTTTGTCCAGCCTGAAGTAATTCAAAATAAAAGCAACCAGCAGAGATTGAATATGAATACTATAGCTTATTTTTGTTCATGACTATAAAGAGTAACTAACATGTTGGTTAGCTTTGTGTGTTCCATTTTCCTGCAAATATGGTGGGTAGTTTTTTGTTTCAAAGGCGTTTTAAAGGTGTTTTTGAAATTCAGAACAGGAGAAATAAAATATATTGGTAGCCACTTTGCATAGGTTAGAAAAGAGAAGTATAATGGAAGTAACTGTTATCTAATTATTTCCCTCAATTTTTGAAATCTTCCAAAGAAGGATGATTCTAAGAGTGTTTCTGAGAGCAGCTAACCATAGAATACCCCCCATACAGTTTATCTTTGGAAGATCTGTATGAAAAGTTATATACCAAATAAAAAGAACATTGTAATTTACAGTGAGGGAAATCCTAAGGGATGGTCTTTGAAGATAGCTCTGAAGTGTGGCTATTTTTTTTTTCTAGTCTGTAAGTAGTGAGAAGAGTGAAAATTGTTGCAGAGGATACAAAGAGAATTTACAAAGCATATGTTATAAAATTGCCCTGGATGTAGAGACAGTGAAAAGGTAATTAATTCTTGACAATCAAGGACATACAAGTTAACAAAGAACCCAATCAAAAATATCATAGAATGTACTGTAGGCAATTTTTACCAGAAAGTTTCTTATACCATGAAAAAAGTATGTAAGATATATTTATTTTATTTTTTTAGGGTACATGAAAAATTTTCTGAGAATGAACATTAGATTTCCAAAAAAAATTCTCTAGGGATGGTGGTCAAGACAAAAAATTTTCTAAGGATGGTGGTCAAGACCTAGACAAGGCAGACTTTGCAGGGAAGTTATAATTCTGTTTTGTTTATTTCTTAATCTATAGAATCAAAAGTAAAAATAGCATATTTACACATGTGTTTGTTTTTCTAGAACTGACTCCTAGAAGATTTAAAAAGAACAGGAACACAAGGGAAAAAATTTTTTTATTTTATATAAATTTATTTATTTTAATTGGAGGCTAATTACTTTACAATATTGTAGTGGTTTTGCCATACATCGACATGAATCTGCCACAAGTGTACATGTGTTCACCATCCTGAACCTCTCTCCCACCTCCCTCCCCATCCCATCCCTTTGGGAAAATTTTTGGAAAAAAAAACTATCATTAATTCCATCTTAGAGGTTAGTAAAGATGGTACACTCATAAAAAAATAAAAAACAGGACAGAATTAAAAATCGGAGAACAAAGAAGAAATGTTAGGGAATTCAAATTATGCTAAAACAAATTAGTATAATAGTTGAATGACAAAACTTAGGAAATATCCCATAAAGTAGAACAATCCATGAAAGATAGATTAAAAAAAGGAAAGAAAAAGCTAATAAAATACAGGATAGGAGGGTAAGGGAATCAGCCCTGGCTATTCAATATTTGTGTAGACATCCAGCAAAGAATAATAGAGATAAGAGAATAAATCGTCAAAGAGTTAATAAAAGGTCATTTCCCAAGATTCATGGGCCGGTTCAACGAGTTTTCAACACAATGGAAGAAAAAGGACTTATGTTAGTGTCCAGCATCATGAAATTTCTTCAAAGAACAGATTCTAAAAACTTCCATAAAAATATAATATTAAGGGAAACAAATTAGAATGCTTTCAGGCTTATCATGGCAATATGGGAAGCTGAGAGACACAAGACTAGAATCTTCCAAATTCCTATGGACTTATTTCTCCCAACTGTCCAGGTATCTATTGCTGCATGACAAGCCATTCCCAAGCCCCAAGTTATGTGCTTTGCTCACAAACCTACAATTTGGATAAGGATTAGCAGGAATGACTTGGTTGCTTCTTGGGGTAGCTCGAAAGAACAGGAGGATCTGGTTCCAAGTGACCTCACCCACATGGCTGATGAGTTGGTGCTGATTAGATTCCTCTCCATGTGGGAGACTCCACCAGGTGGTCTGGTTTTCCTCGTAGGATGCTGGCTGGGTTCCAAAAGCCAAGTGTACCAAAGAAAGACAAAACAAAACAAAAAGCCAAGTGAACCCTTTGTAACTGGTATGTCCTAACCTTGAAGGTCACAGAATTACTACCTCCATAGCTATAATAAGTCTGTCCAGATTCAAGGACAGAGAACAGTGACCACTGTGAGAGGAATGTCAGAGTCATATTCTAAGAGCTTGTGAGATGGGATGGTTTAGTTATTTGGGGAAGTACAGTATGCCACATCAACCTAAAATTCCATACCCAAAGACTGTGTTAATTAAGTGCAAGGGTTGAATGAAAACAGTTTTCAGACATGTTGGAGTCAATTTGCCTTCCATGTACTTAATTCTCAGGAAGCTATAGAAAAACGCTTACCCAAGACATGATAGTAACCAGCCAAGACACTGATTGAAATCCAAGAGAGCAGGGACCTGACTCCACAGAGAGATAAAGAGCTCCCATGATGGTAAAGCATGGCCTCGGAATGTCAGCTGTGTGTCACTCAGAAAGACCAACCATCTGAGATCAGAGCAGGGCAGGAGATTCTGGAAGTGATGACTACAAATATATAAAATTTTATAATGCAGTGGGCTTGACTGTATTAAGGGAAGTTTAATCAATTAAGAGTCCTAAATGCAGTACTTGGATGCAATCTCAAAAATGACAGAATGATCTCTGTTCGTTTCCAAGGCAAACCATTCAATATCACAGTAATCTAAGTCTATGCCCCAACCAGGAATGTTGAAGAAGCTGAAGCTGAACAGTTCTATGAAGACCTACAAGACCTTCTATAACGAACACCCAAAAAAGATGTCCTTTTCATTATAGGGGACTGGAATGCAAAAGTAGGAAGTCAAGAAACACCTGGAGTAACAGGCAAATTTGGCCTTGGAATACAGGATGAAACAGAGCAAAGGCTAATAAAGTTCTGCCAAGAGAATGCACTGGCCATAGGAAACACTTTCTTCCAACAACACAAGAGAAGACTCGACACATGGACATCACCAGATGGTCGACACCAAAATCAGATTGATTATATTCTTTGCAGCCAAAAATGGAGATGCTCTATACAGTCAGCAAAAACAAGACTGGAAGCTAACTGTGGTTCATATCATGAACTCCTTATTGACAAATTCAGACAGAAATTGAAGAAAGTGGAGAAAACCACTAGATCATTCAGATATGACCTAAATCAAATCCTTTATGACTATACTGGACTTCCTTGGTGGCTCAGATGAAAAAGCATCTGTCTACAATGCAGGAGACCTGGGTTCGATCCCTGGGTCGGGAAGATTCTCTGGAGAAGGAAATGGCAACCCACTCCAGTACTCTTGCCTAGAAAATCCCATGGACGGAGGAGCCTGGTGTCCATGGGGTCGCAAAGAGTCGGACACAACTGAGCGACTTCACTTTCACTTTATGACTATACAGTGGAAGTGAGAAATAGATTTAAAGGACTAGATCTGAGAGACAGAGGGCCTGATGCCTATGAACAGAGGTTCATGACATTGTACAGGAGACAGGAATCAAGACCATCCCCAAAAAAAAGAAATGCAAAAAAGCAAAATGGCTGTCTGAGAAGGCCTTACAAATAGCTGTGAAAGTAAGGGAAGCAAAAAGCAAAGGAGAAAAGGAAAGATATACCCATTTGAATGCAGAGTTCCAAAGAATAGCAAGGAGAGGAAAGAAAGCCTTCCTCAGCAATCAATGCAAAGAAATAGAAGAAAACAATAGAATGGGAAAGACTAGAGATCTCTTCAAGAAAATTAGAGATAGCAAGGGAACATTTCATGGAAAGATGGGTTCAATAAAGGACAGAAATGGCAGGGACCTAACAGAAGCAGAAGATATTAAGAAGAGGTGGCAAGAATACATAGAAGAACTGTACAAAAAAAGATCTTTATGACCCAGATAAGCACGATGGTGTGATCACTCACCTAGAGCCAGACATCCTGGAATGTGAAGTCAAGTGGGCCTTAGGAAGCATCACTATGAACAAAGCTAGTGGAGGTGATGGAATTCCAGTTAAGCTATTTCAAATCCTGAAAGATGATGCTGTGAAAGTGCTGCAGTCAATATGCCAGCAAATTTGGAAAACTCAGCAGTGGCCACAGGCCTGGAAAAAGTCAGTTTTCATTCCAATCCCAAAGAAAGCCAATGCCAAAGAATGCTCAAACTACTGCACAATTGTACTCATCTCACACGCTAGTACAACAATGCTTAAAATTTTCCAAGCCAGGCTTCAGCAATATGTGAACCGTGAACTTCCAGATGTTCAAGCTGGTTTTAGAAAAGACAGAGGAACCAGAGATCAAATTGCCAACATCCACTGGATCATCGGAAAAGCAAGATAGTTTCAGGAAAACATCTAAAAAATTAAATATGTCTAATTTTGAAAAAATCAGGTAAATATGCTTTTTAGAGATATTGATGCATAAATCTATAAAAATTGCTGGGAATGTTTGCCTCTGGGAAAAGAACATTTTGTTTCAGTGGAAATTGGCATGGGTGACAGGGGAAAACATAGGGTATGATTTTCACAAGTTTTATAGAACTATTTGACTATTAAGAATAGGTGGCTTAAATGGTAAAGTGTCTCCCTGCAACACAGGAGACCTGGGTTTGATTCCTGGGTTGGGAAGATCCCCTAAAGAAGGGAATGGCAACTGACTCCTGTATTCTTGCCTGAAGAAACCCATGGACAGAGAAGTCTGTTGGGCTAAAGTCCATGGGGTCACAAAAAGTTGTAGAGGACTGAGTGACTAACACTTCTTTTCTTTTGGTTTGGACTGTACACTGTGATCTCCGGTTGCTGCAGTCACTATGTATGGGGCCAAGGTCTGTGTGAGGGAAGAGTAGAGGGGCTGGCTTGTAAAAGGACAGTCACATCACTCCTCTTCTCCTCTAGAAGCAGCCTGGGTCTCTCCTGAAGCTGCAGGTGCACCATCAGCTGCCCTGAGCATCCAGGGCTGGTGGAGGGAGGAGGGGCTGCACCGAAGGTATCCTCACTTGCTGGCTCCTGCCTCCACGGCCTTGGAGGAGAGACTCCCCTCTTTAAACACGACCTTTGATAAATGGGGGAGAAATAACTATCACATCCAGAAAACTCATCAAGCTTCCTGGGAAATATGAATGTAAATAAAATATTGATTAAAAGCTAAAAGGATTTTAATTAGGTTACTTAGTTTAATAGTTTAATTTGGCAGAAACAGACAGCTTGGACAAGGTTCTTTGTGTAAGCACATTCTAAATCACTAATTAAAATTTCAGATGGCAATCTGAGATTAGTGAAAGGATCTTCAAAGGCAAGCAGGATGCCCATTTATTTTAAAACTCAAAGCACTATGAAGATGTTACTTTGAGTCCTTTATCTAAAATAATGTGAAACCTTGGATGTATTGTAACCCACTTTGACCCATACACCATCTGTAATTAATTCATATTGAACAGAAAGCATAATTTGGCAGGCCCACATCACATGTATTCTATTTCTGTAGAAGAATCACCTGTATTTATAATAGAATAGATAAAAATCGGCTTTCCGAGAAACAGCTTTATGACACAGGGAAAATAGTCTCTTCAACATACAAAATGTATAGCAGAATAAAATGTTACTTTTCAGTCTAATTCAGGTAGTACATAAACCATTTTGAAGTGAAACACCCAAAGACCCAAAGAAGGTCTACTTGGAATTTTACATACCAATATACTGAATGATATTTCCCAGATGGCACTAGTGGTAAAGAACACACCTGCCATTGCAGAAGACACAGAAGACAAAGGTTTGATCCCTGAGTCAGGAAGATCCCCTGGAGGAGGACATGGCAACCCACTCCAGTATTCTTGCCTGGAGAATTCCACGGACAGAGGAGCCTGGAAGGCTATACAGTCCACAGGGTCACAAAGAGCCAGGCACGACTGAACTAACTTAGCATGCATGTATGTATGCTGAGTGGCACACCTCAAGGTCAAAGCTAAGTCTGTGCTTAAGACAAACAGAGTGTATCAGTTGAGGACAGTGATTACAAGGACAGACTTTGGCGCCACACATTTCTTGGTTCGATTTTTGGTTTGTCACTTATTAGTCACATGGCCTTGAGCAATTTAGATAACATTTTTATGCCTTGGTTTCCATGTTTATGGCATAGAAATTATAGTGATTATACTCACCTTACAGGGTTGTTATGAGGATGAAAGAATAAATTTCAAGCACAACACATGAAGCTATGGGATGTAGTCAGGATAAATGTTAATCGTATAAATATGAAAGGGACTCTTGAGAGTCCCTTGGACTGCAAGGAAATCAAACCAGTCAATCCTAATGGAAATCAGTCCTTAATATTCATTGGAAGGACTGATGCTGAAGCTGCAACTCCAATACTTTGGCCACCTGATGTGAAGAATTGACTCACTGGAAAAGACCCTTATGCTGGAAAAGATTGAAGGTAGGAGGAGAAGGGGACGACAGAGGATGAGATGGTTGGATGGCATCACTGACTCAATGGACATGAGTTTAAGCAAGTTCTGGGAGTTGGTGATGGACAGGGAAGCCTGGAGTGTTGCAGTCCATAGGGTCGCAAAATAGTCGGACATGACTGAACTGAACTGAACTAATAAATATGAAAAGCTGATGTAGTTAGGATGATGATAGAATTGCAGAAAATTGAAAATATACATATATATATATTTTAATGAGAGATAAATAAGGATAAACATCATGGACTGTTTTAAAATAGATTTAGATTCAAATCCTGTCTCTCACATTCACTGGCTCTGTGTACCTTGAGCAAGTTACTTAACCTCTCTGTGTTTCATTTTTCTTCTTGTATAAATGATACCCACACCTAACTTAAAGCATTGTTGAGGAGACCATGATATAATGATGTTAGAGCTCTATACGAAGTTTGACCCTTTCTGAAATAAATATAAAGGTAGAGGATTTGTATCTTGTGACCTGTCCTATAACAATTATTGAAGCAATGACTCACAAGGTGGTTACTTCCAATAACATGAATTCTCTAGGAAGAACTTCATTGGTGTGCTGATTTTAAATTAACCACCCAAACACAGGAGGGCCTGAGTAAGCCCTGAAATAATGCAAGTCCATCCCTGATCTATTACAAGGGAGACAGCATTTCCATTCATTCAAAGATTAATCAACTGATCAAAGATGCTAGTATTTACATAAAAGTCATTTTGGCTTTTGTACAAGTCATGGAACTGTGGACATGACATTTACTTTTCTTTAGACAATTTCATAAAAAGTGCTGACTGTACATCTAGATCTCTTGGCCCTTCGTGACCTCAGTCCAGACATTTGACTGACAACAAGATAGCATATTGAAGTTCTTCTGGGAAGTTAGTTTCCAGACAAATTCCCCAACATATTTTACTGATACCACAAGTGAATGGGGAGGAGAGCATCAGTTCTAGGACATTAGTTAACATGCTTTCTATGACTAATGACAGTAAATATGGCAACCATACATCACTATCATTATCCATTTTTAAAATAAGTTTTTATATATAGACCAACAATGATGGTGATTAAAGACCATGCATAAAGGGGGGAAATCTGTTTATAAATGTTTTCAAAGAAGTGAGATACTTAATCTGATTCATTATCTTAATCCATCATGTCAAAAGGAAATTAGATATGGTTCAAAGACTACCTCTATTTGCATTAGTCCGTCTAGTCATGGCTATGGTTTTCCCAGTGGTCATGTAGGGATGTGAGAGTTGGACTGTGAAGAAAGCTGAGCGCCGAAGAATTGATGCTTTTGAACTGTGGTGTTGGAGAAGACTCTTGAGAGTCCCTTGGACTGCAAGGAGATCCAACCAGTCCATTCTAAAGGAGATCAGTCCTGGGATTACTTTGGAAGGAATGATGCTAAAGCTGAAACTCCAGTACTTTGGCCACCTCATGCGAAGAGTTGACTCATTGGAAAAGACTGATTCTGGGAGGGATTGGGGGCAGGAGGAGAAGGGGATGACAGAGGATGAGATGGCTGGGTGGCATCACTGACTCGATGGACCTGAGTCTGAGTGAACTCTGGGAGTTGGTGATGGACAGGGAGGCCTGGCGTGCTGCAATTCATGGGGTCGCAAAGAGTCGGACACGACAGAGTGACTGAACTGAACTGAATTGAAACATTTCTCTTTATCAATCAAAGTTTTCCATTTCTCTTTTGAAGCTTCCTTTGAGTTTTATTTTGTCTTCAATTAAGGCACTTTCTAAGTAAGTCACCATTTAATCCTTCAAAAACGCTGCTTCTGTTGGAAACTTGTTATCTTTTTTTCCGATCACTTCCCACAGCTAAAGTCTTAGCTTTGCCATTCAATCAATCAACATGTATTTTTGAATGTATGGCATGTGCCCAGTTTAACAGCAACACAGAGGAAGAGAAGCATTGGAAAGGTCTAAGAGGTAGAGCAATGTATTATAAATAGAGAAAAATGTAAGCAGTATATATTAATGTAGATGTTAAAGTTGCATTAATGTTATGAGGAGGAAATGGCAACCCACTCCAGTATTCTTGCCTGGAAAACCCTATGGACAGAGGAGCCTGGCGGACTATAGTCCATGGCATCAAAAAGAGTCAGACACGAGTTAGTGACTAAACCACCACCATGTTAACATATATTAACATATATTTCCATATAACATAGAAAATTTAATTGCATAGTTCAGGATGTATGTGAAAAAGATGGCCCATTAAAATATACTTATAGAAAACCAGGTTGGGTTTTAGGCTTTTTCCTGAATATGATTCCAGTTCACTTCATTCTGTCCCCCCACATGTACCTTGTATGACTTTATAATAACTTTATAGTAACAAAATGAAAATCACTTCTCATACACATGAAATATTTCATTATTGTGTACACATGTCCATACTTCAGAATCCAGCTTCCTTCCATGATGAAAACATATGTATCTAATTATTCTTTTTCTATGGTTGGTAAAGTAGATTATGTCGTGTGAAGCAATCAGTGGCCAGGTTTCATGATACATGGCAATCAGTGGCCACAAAGGCTTCTTCTCAGACAAAAGCCGAGCCCTATTAGTATTCAGAGAGTCCTTGAAAAAGCTACCAGGCAGCTCTTTATCTGTCATTATCGGCTCTTCTTTGATGAAACCACTATCTTGGAAAATGCATCTGTCTTCCTTGGGAGACTGTTAAGCACTGGGGAGTGAACAAACCTGGCATTTCTGGGCATCGTGGCTTTGCTCTGAATAGCAACCGGTGTCAGAAGGTGTGCGTGCTATCTCTGTTCAGCCTGGTACCAAATCAGAAGCTGATATAACCAATTTCAAAACCAGCTTTTGTTCATGGAGTAAAACCCCTCAATCTAATAGATGTCCTAATGGATGCTCCTCATTTTTCCATTTTTTTCATAAGACTAACAAAAAAGAATAAAAATTATTCTGATTAAGCAAGAGGATAATGAAGTTTTAACTCAAGCTTCATTTTAGATCAACTTGTTGGAATATTCTAGATGATGAAACGGTGGTTTAGTGGTTGCTGGGACCTGACGTTATTCTTCAGTGCTCTAATAGACATTTAAAAAATATCATCCTTCCCATCCACTCTGAAGTTCTGTTTTGGATTCTCTCCTGCTAGTCTCCAGAGTTAGCAGGCTAAACTGTAGGAGCAGTGTCTTTGGCTTCCCCAGGGTTGTAATATTGTAGAGAAATATTCTTGTTTCCACTATGAACTTAATTATCAAAGTCTTATAAAATGGAGCAGGTAATCTTTTTCCCAACACCCCCAACCATACCTTTATTTCATTTTAACCAGTCATAAGATCTGACATATTAATAAAGGGTTAGAACTATTGCTTCAAAGCCTGGATGGAAACATGACTTGTGTCTCTTGCATAACATGTATTTAAATGGTAATGTCAGATCCAGGAAACAATACTGATTCCAACACTTCGCTGAGAATTCCACAAGAAAAGCATGCAGCCTGTCCTACCAAGAGCCACAAACTCAAACAGAATGACAGACACTCACAAAGCACTTGCTATGTCTCAGGAGCTCCTCCTCAGACTTTGCATGTAGTGAATTCATTCCATCTTCGTACACATTTATGAGGAAGGTATCATTGCTTTATCATATCAAAGAGAAAAATGAAAGCAAAGAGAATATGAAGGAATTTCCCCAAGTTTGCAGCACTAGTAAATGATGGCAGAGGGAGTTGCAGCCAAGTTGTATTGCACTGGAGTCGACTTCATTAACTACTGCTCAGCTGTGAAAATTCAGACCTCTGTGGCCAATGTTCGCTGATTCCTATAATGTCGACATTCACTCTTGCCATCTCTTGTTTGACCACTTCCAATTTGCCTTGATTCATGGACCTGACATTCCAGGTTCCTATGCAATATTGCTGTTTACAGCATCAGACCTTGCTTCTATCACCAGTCACATCCACAGCTGGGTATTCTTTTTGCTTTGGCTCCATCCCTTCATTCTTTCTGGAGTTATTTCTCCACTGATATCCAGTAGCATATTGGGCACCTACTGACCTGGGGAGTTTGTCTTTCAGTATTCTATCATTTTGCCTTTTCATACTGTTCATGGGGTTCTCAAGGCAAGAATACTGAAGTGGTTTGCCATTCCCTTCAGTGGACCACATTCTGTCAGATCTCTCCACATGACCCGCCCGTCTTGGGTTGCCCCACGGGCATGGCTTAGTTTCATTGAGTTAGACAAGGCTGTGGTCCTACTGTGATTAGATTGACTAGTTTTCTGTGAGTATGGTTTCAGTGTGTTTGCCCTCTGATGCCCTCTTGCAACATCTACCGTCTTACTTGGGTTTCTCTTACCTTGCATGTGGGGTATCTCTTCAGGGCTGCTCCAGCAAAGTGCAGCCATTGCTCCTTACCTTGGACGAGGGGTATCTCCTCACCGCTGCCCTTCCTGACCTTCAACGTGGGATAGCTCCTCTAGGCCCTCCTGCGCCCGCGCAGCCACGGCTCCTTGGACGTGGGGTTGCTCCTCCCGGCTGCCACCCTTGGCCTCGGGCTTGGGGCATGGGGTATCTCCTCTCGTCACCGCCCCTGACCTCAGACGCGGGGGTAACTCCTCTCGTCGCCACCCCTGACCTCGGCCGCGGGGTAACTCCTCTCGTCACCGCCCCTGACCTCAGACGCGGGGTAGCTCTTCTTGGCTGCCGCCCTGGGCATGGGGTCCTCCCGGGTTCTACCCCTGACCTCGGACATGGGGTGGTACCCGGCCGCTGCCCCTAACCTCCGACGCGGGGTAACTCCTCTGGCGCTGCCGCCGTCGCAGCCGCCGGGCATGGGGTCCTCCGCCTTCGCGCTTTAGCGGCGCCCTGACCTCGACATGGGGCGCTCGTCGCAGCCGCCGCGCTTTAGCGCGCCGCCGCGCTTTAGCCGCCTCGCCTTGCGCTTTAGCGCCGCGCCCTGCCGCTAGAGCGCGCTTCGCCGCGCCCGTCGCCGCCTGCGCTTTAGCGCGCCCGTCGCAGCCGCCTGCGCGCGCGCGCCCGCGCAGCCGCCTGCGCTTTAGCGCCCGCCGCCTGCGCGTTTAGCGCCGCGCGCAGCGCGCCCGCCGCTGCGCTTTAGCGCGCCGCCGTCGCAGGAATCAGGGAACTGAAATGGACTGGAATGGGTGAATTTAACTCAGATGACCATTATATCTATTACTGCAGGCAGGAATCCCTCAGAAGAAATGGAGTGGCCATCATGGTCAACAAAAGAGTCCGAAATGCAGTACTTGGATGCAATCTCAAAAACGACAGAATGATCTCTGTTCGTTTCCAAGGCAAATCATTCATTCTCACAGTAATCCAAGTCTAATGCCCCAACCCGTAATGCTGAGGAAGCTGAAGTTGAACAGTTCTATGAAGACCTACAAGACCTTTTAGAACTAATACACAAAAAAGATGTCCTTTTCATTATAGGGGACTGGAATGCAAAAGTAGGAAGTCAAGAAATACCTGGAGTAACAGGCAGGTTGGCCTTGGAATACGGAATGAAGCAGGGCAAAGACTAATAGAGTTTTGCCAAGAGAACGCACTGGTCATAACAAACACCCTCTTCCAACAACACAAGGGAAGACTCTATACATGGACATCACCAGATGGTCAACACCGAAATCAGATTGATTCTATTCTTTGCAGTCAAAGATGGAGAAGCTCTATACACTCAACAAAAACAAGACCAGGAGCTGACTGTGGCTCAGACCATGAACTCCTTATTGCCAAATTCAGACTTAAATTGAAGAAAGTAGGGAAAACCACTAGACCATTCAGATATGACCTAAATCAAATCCCTTATGATTATACAGTGGAAGTGAGAAATAGATTTAAGGGCCTAGATCTGATAGATAGAGTGCCTGATGAACTATGGAATAAGGTTCATGACATTGTACAGGAGACAGGGATCAAGACCATCCCCATGGAAAAGAAATGCAAAAAAGCAAAATGGCTGTCTGGGGAGGCCTTACAAATAGCTGTGAAAAGAAGAGAAGCAAAAAGCAAAGGAGAAAAGGAAAGATATAATTATCTGAATGCAGAGTTCCAAAGAATAGCAAGAAGAGATAAGAAAGCCTTCTTCAGTGATCACTGCAAAGAAATAGAGTAAAACAACAAAATGGGAAAGACTACGGATCTCTTCAAGAAAATCAGAGATACCAAAGGAACATTTCATGCAAAGATAGGCTCGATAAAGGACAGAAATTGTATGGACCTAACAGAAGCAGAAGATATTCAGAAGAGATGGCAAGAATACACAGAAGAACTGTACAAAAAAGATCTTCACCAGATAATCATGATGGTGTGATCACTCACCTAGAGCCAGACATCCTGGAATGTGAAGTCAAGTGGGCCTTAGAAAGCATCACTAGGAACAAAGCTAGTGGAGGTGATGGAATTCCAGTTGAGCTATTCCAAATCCTGAAAGATGATGCTGTGAAAGTGGTGCACTCAATATGCCAGCAAATTTGGAAAACTCAGCAGTGGCCACAGGACTGGAAAATGTCAGTTTTCATTCCAATCACAAAGAAAGGCAATGCCAAAAAATGCTCAAACTACCACACAATTGCACTCATCTCACACGCTAGTAAAATAATGCTCAAAATTCTCCAAGCCAGGCTTCAGCAATATGTGAACCGTGAACTTCCTGATGTTCAAGCTGGTTTTAGAAAACGCAGAGGAACCAGAAATCAAATTGCCAACATCTGCTGGATCGTGGAAAAAGCAAGAGAGTTCCAGAAAAGCATCTATTTCTTCATTATTGACTATGCCAAAGCCTTTGACTGTGTGGATCACAATAAACTGTGGGAAATTCTGAAAAAGATGGGAATACCAGACCACCTGATCTGCCTCTTGAGAAATTTGTATGCAGATCAGGAAGCAACAGTTAGAACTGGACATGGAACAACAGACTGATTCCAAATAGGAAAAGGAGTTCGTCAAGACTGCATATTTTCACCCTGCTTATTTAACCTATATGCAGAGTACCTCATGAGAAATGCTGGACTGGAAGAAACACAAGCTGGAATCAAGATTGCCAGGAGAAATATCAATAACCTCAGATATGCAGATGACAACACCCTTATGGCAGAAAGTGAAGAGGAACTCAAAAGCCTCTTGATGAAAGTGAAAGTGGAGAGTGAAAAAGTTGGCTTAAAGCTCAACATTCAGAAAACGAAGATCATGGCATCTGGTCTCACCACTTCATGGGAAATAGATGGGGAAACAGTGGAAACAGTGTCAGACTTTATTTTTCTGGGCTCCAAAATCACTGCAGATGGTGACTGGAGCCATGAAATTAAAAGACGCTTACTCCTTGGAAGAAAAGTTATGACCAACCTAGATAGCATATTCAAAAGCAGAGACCTTACTTTGCCAACAAGGTTCGTCTAGTCAAGGCTATGGTTTTTCCAGTGGTCATGTAGGGATGTGAGAGTTGGACTGTGAAGAAGGCTAAGCGCCAAAGAATTGATGCTTTTGAACTGTGGTGTTGGAGAAGACTCTTGAGAGTCCCTTGGACTGCAAGGAGATCCAATCTGTCCATTCTAAAGGAGATCAGTCCTGGGATTTCTTTGGAAGGAATGATGCTAAAGCTGAAACTCCAGTACTTTGGCCACCTCACGCGAAGAGTTGACTCATTGGAAAAGACTCTGATGCTGGGAGGCATTGGGGGCAGGAGGAGAAGGGGATGACAGAGGATGAGATGGCTGGATGGCATCACTGACTCGATGGACCTGAGTCTGAGTGAACTCCGGGAGTTGGTGATGGACAGGGAGGCCTGGCGTGCTGCGATTCATGGGGTCACAAAGAGTCGGACACAACTGAGCGACTGATCTGATCTGATGGCCAATGTAAAGTCATAGGAATTAACAAAGTGGACAGTCCCAGCTTACTGTATATTTTTTAAGTTGGATACAGTTTTTTTGTTTGTTTGTTTTTTGGAGAATAATTGCTTTACAATGCTGTGTCGGCTTCTGCCTTACAACAACGTGAATCAGTCGAAATTAAATATATGTATGTATACCCTCCTTCTTGAGCCTCCCTGGCCCCTCCCCCCAATCCCACTGCTCTAGAGCGCCAGTCGCAGTGCACCAGACTGAAACTCAGCTTACTGCTGATGGACCAATAAGGAAGGCAAACCCGGTATGATACGTTCCTAAATTGAAATAGAAATCTGAAACCTGGTTCCTTTCTGTGAAGTCTCTTGCTTTTAAAATATTGGGCACTGACTTTAAAATGTTTTTGAACACCATTTTTTGGAAAACACCACAAACTTCTGAGAATCCGAGTTTATAAACTCCCCTTTAAACATATTTTGTGTTGTTCAGTTGCTAAGGTGTGTCCAACTCTTTAAGACCCCACAGACTGTAGCACTCCAGTCTCCTCTGTCCTCCACTAGCTCCCAGAATTTGCTCAAATTCATGCCCATTGAGTCGGTGATGCTATCCAACCATCTCATCCTCTGCCACCTACCCCCTCTCCTTTTGCCTTCAATCTTCCCCAGCATCAGGGTCTTTTCCAATGAATCAGTTCTTTGCATCAGGTGGCCAAAGTATTGGAGCTTCAGCATCAGTCCTTCAGATGAATATTCAGGGATGATTTTCTTTAAGATTGACTGGCTTGAACTCCTTGCTATCCAAGGAACCCTCAAGAATCTTCTCCAGAACCAAAATTGGAAAGCATTACTTCTTTGGTGCTTGGCCTTCTTTATGGTCCAATTCTCACATCCATGCATGACCAATGGAAAAACCATAGCTTTGACTGTATATACCTTTGCTCACACAGTGATGTCTGCTTTTTAATATGCTATCTAGATTTGGAATGGCTTTTCTTCCAAGGAACAAGTGTCTTTTAATTTCAAAGCTGCAATTACCATCCACAGAGATTTGGGAGCCCAAGAAAATAAAATCTGTCATTCCTTCCAATTTTTTACTCTTTTATTTGCCATGAAGAGTTGGGACCAGATGCCATGATCTTCTTTTTTTGAATGCTGAGTTTCAAGCCAGCTTTTTCACTCTCCTTTTCATCCTCATCAATAGGTTCTTTAGTTCCTCTTGAATTTCTGTCATTAGAGTGGTATCATCTGTGTATCTGAGGTTGTTGATATTTCTCCCAGCAGTCTTGATTCCAGCTTGTGATTCATCCAGCCTGGCATTTCACATGATGTGCTCTGCATGTAAGTTAAATAAGCAGGGTGACCTCATGAACCACAGCACGCCAGGCCTCCCTGTCCATCATCAACTCCCAGAGTTTACCCAAACTCATGTCCATTGAGTTGGTGATGTCATATAACCATCTCATCCTCTGTTGTCCCCTTCTCCTCCTGCCTTCAATCTTTCCCAACATCAGAGTCTTTTGAAATGCATCAGCTCTTTGCATCAGGTGGCCAAAATATTGGAGTTTCAACTTCAACATCAGTCCTTCCAATGAACACCCAGGACTGATCTCCTTTAGGATGGACTGTTTGGATCTCCTTGCAGTCCAAGGGACTCTCAAGAGTCTTTTCCAACACCACAGTTCAAAAGCATCAATTCTTCTCTGTTCAGCTTTCCTTATATTCCAACTCTCACATCCATTCACAACTACTGGAAAAACCATAGCCTTGAGTAGACAGACCTTTGTCGGCGAAGTAATGTCTCTGCTCTTAAATATGTTGTCTAGGTTGATCATAACCTTCCTTCCAAGGAGTAAGCATCTTTTAATTTCATGGCTGCAATCACCATCTGCAGTGATTTTGGAGCCCAGAAAAACAAAGTCAGCCACTGTTTCCACTGTTTCCCCATCTATTTCCCATGAAATGATGGTTCTGGATGCCACGATCTTAGTTTTCTGAATGTTGAGCTTTAAGCCAACTTTTTCACTCTCCTCTTTCATTTTCATCAAGAGGCTCTTTAGTTCTTCTTCACTTTCTTCCATAAGGGTGGTGTCATCTGCATATCTGAGGTGATTGATATTTCTCCTGGCAATCTTAATTCCAGCCTGTGCTTCATCCAACCCAGCGTTTCTCATGATGTACTCTGCATATAAGTTAAATAAGCAGGGTGACAATATACAGCCTTGATGAACTCCTTTTCCTATTTGGAATCAGTCTGTTGTTCCATGTCCTATTCTAACTGTTGCCTCCTGACCTGCATACAGGTTTCTCAAGAGGCAGGTCAGGTGATCTGGTATTCTCATCTCTTTCAGAATTTTCCAGTTTATTGTGATCTACACAGTCAAAAGCTTTGGCATAGTCAATAAAGTCGAAATAGATGTTTTTTCTGGAACTCTTGTGCGTTTTTGATGATCCATCGGATGTTGGCAGTTTGATCTCTGGTTCCTCTGCCTTTTCTAAAACCAGCTTGAACATCTGGAAATTCATGGCTCCTGTATTGCTGAAGCCTGGGTTGGAGAATTTTGAGCATTACTTTGCCAACGTGTGAGACAAGAGCAATTGTGCAGTAGTTTGAGCATTCTTTGACATTGCCTTTCTTGGGGATTGGAATGAAAACTGACCTTTTCCAGTCCTGTGGCCACTGCTGAGTTGTCCAAATTTGCTGACATATTGAGTGCAGCACTTTCACAGCATCATCTTTTAGGATTTGAAATAGCTCAGCTGGAATTTCATTACCACCACTAGCTTTGTTCATAGTGATACTTCATAAGGTCCCCTTGACTTCACATTCTAGGATGTCTGGCTCTAGGTGAGTGATCACACCATCGTGATTATGTGGGTCATGAAGATCTGTTTTGTATAGTTTTTCTGTGTATTCTTGCCACCTCTTCTTAATATCTTCTGTTTCTGTTAGATCTATACCATTTCTGTCCTTTATTGTAGCTAATTATAAGCTCATGCTGGGGACACAATTACATGCCCTTCCACTTTGTTTTGGCTTCTTTTTTCTGCCATTTCAGGTTCTACTTTTGATCCAGTGCCTCTTTCAGAGTTTTCTGACATTACTTCCAAAGCACTTACCTTCACCCATTTAAACTGAAGGATATCACAGCCCACTGAAAGGATCTGAGTGTGACTATCAGGATGGAACTCATGCTCTAACCACCTGGATGGCACATAGTGTCTGTCCGCTTAATTTGTGGTCCCAAGGAGCTTGCTAGCAGTAATCCATGGGAAAAAATTTCACTTAATCTAATGAATTTCTTGCTCTACCTAAAATGTAAATATGAATAGCAGCTCTAAGATTTTGCCTTGACCCAACAGTATTATTTTGCCTCCATGGGATGCATAGAATGCACATTGGACACAGTTATAAAAATTTCAAGCACATTACTATATTTATCTCAAATTGGAAATATCCCACTAAAACAAAGAATGAAAACTAGAACACAAAGTCCTTCTGATTAGTGCTGACATCAGAAGGACCTTTACGCCCTGTATTTACACTCAACCTCTTCATACTTTTTGGTGTTTGGGCAGCTCAATGACAGGTCAGTTCACACTGATATCTTACAGATAGTAAGAGCCTCTTAGCTTATTTCTTTTTTTTCCATTTATAAAACACCCTTGACCTTTGAGCCAGAAAGTTTCTCATCAGAATCATTCTCTAGCTTAAGATCTTTTCAAAACTGTGGTTTCAGTGTCATTGGATTTCTGCTCCTTTTGCCTGCCTTGTGCTTATGCCCCTTCCCCTGTTTACAGAGCCCTTCTCCCCTCTCTGCTCAAGCACTGGACTACAGAGGAACCATACAGCCCAGGCTGGATCAATTTAACTTTCTCTCAGTTTTGTGTTATCTCAAAATATAATACCTCTACCTTCTAAATCTTCGCCCAAAATGTATTGCTGGGTCAGGATTTATATGCCCATATTTGACTTCTTAGATTTTTGCATTCTGACTATAAATTTTAAAAGTTAACAATTGTAGTTTTTGTTGTGTTAGTTGCTAAGTCATGTCTGATTCTGTGCCCTCATGGACTATATAGCACATCTCCACTATTCCCTGGAGAAGGCAATGGCACCCCACTCCAGTACTCTTGCCTGGAAAATCCCATGGATGGAGGAGCCTGGTAGGCTGCAGTCCATGAGGTTGCTAAGAGTCGGGCACGACTGAGCAACTTTACTTTCACTTTTCACTTTCATGCATTGGAGAAGGAAATGGCAACCCATTCCAGTATTCTTGCCTGGAGAACCCCAGGGACAGAGGAGCCTAGTGGGCTGCCATCTATGGGGTCGCACAGAGTTGGACACAACTGAAGAGACTTAGCAGCAGCAGCCACTATTCCCAGAGTTTGCTCAAATTCATGTCCATTGAGTCAATGATGCTATCAAACCATCTCAGAAAGCAGAAACAATTTTAACAGTTCACATTTATTGAGTATTTTATGTGAAGTACTATTTTATTATTTTTAAAATATACTTTATTGGGGAATAATTTTAGATTTATAGAAAGTGGCAAATATAGCATTTGTTGTATAAAGGGTTTTATATGCACTTCACTGATTCCACTCATTTCATTCTCACAGTTACCTAAAGAACCCACATTGGACACAGTTATAAAACCGTCATTTTTCCTATTTTACAGGTGAGGAAACAGATGCAGAAAAATTAACTGATTGGTTGAATCGCGCATTAGTTACTTAACTAATAGCTACTTAT
This sequence comes from Bos mutus, assembly GCF_027580195.1. NCBI lineage: Eukaryota > Metazoa > Chordata > Mammalia > Artiodactyla > Bovidae > Bos > Bos mutus. The sequence continues at coordinate 27,200,775 of NC_091618.1, forward strand.
TTAGTTATTAGTTATTTAGTTCAGCATTAGTGTTTGTCATTCAGTTCTGTCCAACTCTGTGACCCCATGAACTGCAGCCCACTAGGCTCCTCTGGCCATGGAATTCTCCAGGCGAGAATACTGGAGTGGGTAGCCATTCCCTTCTCCAGGAGTTCTTCCTGACCTGGAGATTGAACCTGGGTGTCCTGCATTGAAGGCAAATCCTTTGCCATCTGCATCACCAAGGAAGTCCACAGTAAATGGCAAAACTGATCTGAATACAGTAAGTTGGTATCAGAACCTATATTTTTAACCCTTATTCTGTACTGTCTCTTACAAAAAAAAAAAAAAAAAAGAAGAAAAGGTGCATGATATTCCTTGCTATCTTTCCCTAAATAGCTTTCGAATAGGTGTAGTTTGTGTGCTTTGTTCTTCATGGGCTTCTGCCTGTTACTATGGACTTTCTAGGTGACCCAGAGGTAAAGAATCTGACTACCTGGAGTAGGAAATGGCAAAATGCATCAGTACTCTTATGCAGAAAATTCCATGGACAAAGGATTCTGGTGGGCTACAGTCCATGGAGTCACAAAGAGTCCTACCACTGAGCACAGCACACACAGCTCCTTCAGACAGCAGCAACAAGGGTTACTACAGCCCTTTAGTGTGTGCATAAACCATCTCTTGAATAATTTCTTTTTCAGTTCTGCAGAGATTACTGTCAAACCCCAGAATTCTTTAGTATACAGAATCGACATGTATAAAATCAAATTATTTGCCCATCTATATTTTTCCAGAACAGAGCTTTTCAAGCTTTAATGTGTATGTGGGTCTCAGGATATTTGGTTAAAAGGCAGATTCTGCAGATCAGAGATAGAGCTTGTGAATCTGTATTTCCATCCCAATCTCAGGGTTATTCATGCTGTTGATCTGCAGAGGACATTTCAGATGGTGAAGCCATGAACCTCTTCTTCTCCAACTTTCCCTGGGTTGGCCATGTTTTTTCTTCCAATCTAGCACTCTGCCTGGCCTCAGAGGACAGAGTAGTTTCTGGCTGCCCTGTCAGAGCCTTTTTCTCTGAATCAGATATCAATTTCCTTTAAATATAGCTTGTTAAATCCTTAATATTTGAATTCCTGTTTACTTACAGGAATTATTTCTGCAAAGCATCTCTTATTATTAATATTTCAATTATTAATATTTTGCTCTGTCATTGGTTAATGATTCTCCTAGTAGTCTTCCCTAGTCTTCATTGTCCACATCTATCCAAAGGCTTTTTAATTGTTATGAGCATTTCTACAAGCTTTCGTTTATTCTAAAACCTTAGCTTCCTTGCCAAGTCCCGGCTGAGTTGTCACTTTCTTTTTTTTGCTTGTTTGTTTTAAGCTGTGCATTCCCCTTTCTGTCTTCTGTGTGTGGTGTTTTAACATCTGGTAGGTCAAAAGTTTCTCTGAGGCCACATTGATCACCTTTTTTACAATACCTTTCTCCCTAGATTCCTCTAGATTTCTCCATCATTGAAAATATTTGCAGTTGTAATAATGTCATATCGTTTTCTCTTCCTTTGTTCCAGATTTACTTATTTTAAGAATTTCTATCTCCCATTACTTTAGAATCTCTAGCCAAAATGAGATATATACCTTATATATTTTCTTAGAACCTTTGGAAATCTGTATAAAAGCCCAGGTCTGAATCTGATATACTCTATACTCTTATTTGATGATTAGCAACTCGAAGATGCAGTCACCTCTAAGTTTCCTATTATTCAGCACACCCTCCCTCTCCCCCTCCGCAACATGTCCTTCCTTGTAGGTTAGAATTAAATCTAGACTTGCTGTTCTCACCACTCTTTCCTTTACTTTTTGGAAGATGAAAGTGGCAGCTCTTCCTCTGGGCTAGGCATTTGCATACTTTAGATTTTATTTTAATAGAAGAAGTGAAAAATCTCAGGCCATGCTCTGCAGAGCTGACTAGAGCATGGATGGGGACAAGCAAACATGCTGGAAAAGCACTCTCGCTCATAAGGTTGGGTTGAAGGAGACAGTGTCAGTGTTCCAGGAGGATAAGATTCTCAGCAAATAAAACTGTGCCTCTGGGACAGTCATGTTGTCACCTTTCATAGTGGCAGCATCTGCTGCAATCTGTCACAATTACCCTGTTCTGTTAACAGTTGTTCAGATCAAACTACCACCCAGATTTTGGGTTTCAAAAATATGCTGTTTGTAAATAAACAATGCCTGAGGCTGGAGCTTTCTGGAAAGTAGTGGATTTCATATTGGGAGCATAATGTGAAAAGAAGTGACAGGTTCATGAGTTAGGGGAGCAACTAATATCATCAACTGGTCTACTTCTTATTAAACATGTAGGTTGCCAATGGATCCAGTTCAGGGGATTGTGGGTAAGCAGAGGTTCTGACGTGGCAGCACCTAATGAGTTTATTGTCTAGCTGGAGAAGACATATCTAGCTGGAGGAGGGAGATAGAGGAAAAAAGCAACAGTGGAGAGAATTATTGGTCAGAGAGAGACTCATGCTTTGGTTGTGCTCTTTGGTTTTCTCCTAAGTACTCAAGTGTTGATGATCAATGACCATGCTGGTGACACTGCTCTGAGTTATAAGAGTGTACTGGGTTTATAGGGAGATATAGAAGTGAAGAAAGCAATGTTTCAAAGAGAGGAGTTGGGAGGGAATAGCAGCCCTTGACGGAGAAGGCAATGACACCCCACTCCAGTACTCTTGCCTGGAAAATCCCATGGATGGAGGAGCCTGGTGAGTTCCAGTCCATGGGGTCGCTAAGAGTCGGACACGACTGAGCAACTTCACTTTCACTTTTCACTTTTATTCATTGGAGAAGCAAATGGCAACCCACTCCAGTGTTCTTGCCTGGAGAATCCCAGGGACGGGGGAGCCTGGTAGGTCTATGGGGTTGCACAGAGTTGGACACAACTGAAGTGACTTAGCAGCAGCAGCAGCCCTTGAATGTACTGCTCTTTGTGCTGTGGGCAGATAGTTGGAAGTCTTGAGCAACCCGACTCCTGCATCCTTCAAAACAGCATCCTCCCTGTATCCTTAACCCACGCAGTTAAGTCAGGTCTGTTCTTCTCCCCATTTCTATCACCATCCCCACCATCACTTTAGCCATAAGTACTTACATAAACTAATTTCTTTCAAAGCATGCAGAAACTTGTCCTAAAGCACACTCTTGCTTCTGCTATTTCTCCTGTATATGTGTGTGTATGTGTGTCAGTCTCACAGTTTTAAAAACTTTAGCTGCAAATATAGACATAATTATGGATCTAATTATAGACTATTTATAGTCTGTGTTTTGGTTATCTCATGGTGCACTACAATTACCCCCAAAACATTGCAGTTTAGAGCAACAATCATTTTCTCATGAGTCTGAGTGTCATAAATTCAGGCAGGCTTCAAGTATGCCGATTCCTTTGTTTCTTGTAGTAACAGCTCAAAGACATTCATACATCTGCTTTCAACTGGCTAGTCCAAAAACAGCTTTGCTCACCTGTCTCCTATTTTATGTTTATGCACGTGACTTTTCTCTCTCTGGGAAGCTACATGGGCTTCCTCACTGAAGGAAGATCTGAGTAGTTGAGCCCAGAGGACAGCTTTTCATTGCTATGCAACAAGACCATAATTTATAATTATTTCTCATTGTTTAGGGGTCTTTCGTATGGTTTCTGTCAAATAATAGATGAGGTGTGGTTATCCTAAGGATTCCTGTGGATAGTCTCAAGCGGTGAAGACCACCTGCAGTGCAGGAGACCTGGTTTTGATTCTTGGGTTGGGAAGATCCCCTGGAGAAGAAAATGGCAGCCCACTCCAATATTCTTGCATAGGAAATCCCATGGACAGAGGATAAAAATCAATCTTTAGTAAAGTGTATAATTTTATTTAAAAAACACTAATATTGACTCATATCTCTGGATTTTCTTCATCAAATTTCTCTAATCATGAGAAATTTTCTGAATTGAGGTAATTGACAGTGTCATATTTTATGGTAAATACAATTTTGTTGCTTATTTAAGGGAATTTTTCCAAGTTTTGATTTTGAGGGGCTCAGTTCTGTCATTCAGTCATGTCCAACTTTTTGTGACCCCATAGACTTCAGCACGCCAGGCATCCCTGTCAATCACCAATTCCCAGAGCTTGGTTAAACTCATGTCCATCAAGTGGGTGATGCCATCCAACCATCTCATCCTCTGTCGTGTCCTTCTCCTGCCTTAAATCTGTCCCAGCATCAGGGTCTTTTCCAGTGAGTCAGTTCTTCGCATGAGGCAGTCAAAGTATTGGAACTTCAGCTTCAGCATCAGTCCTTCCAATGAATATTCAGGACTGACTTCCTTTAAGATTTATACATTTAGGGCCTAAACAAAAACAAAATCATTTAAAAACCTTGGCTAATAGATTCATTATATTGATCAAATGCATCAGTTATATTAACAGTAAAAAACCTAGAAATAAACAAACATGGCAATGAACCTGAGTAATTATAAACTGACCTGTTTTGATTATTTTTCTTTAGGTGCCAGTTTTGATTATTTTTCTTCAAAGATTTCTTTTCCTATTCACACTGTTTAATAAGATTCTGATTAATGTTTCTAAACTAAATTAAAATATCTCCTATAACATAAAATCTCTTAGAACCTGAAAATACTGTTTTTACTAGAGATATTTCCCCCATCCATGCATGCCCAAAATATGCCTCAAAGGCATACTGTTTTTAAAACAGGAATGAAATGGACACATAGAATCGAATGTTGTTCAATTGCTAAGTCCTGTTTGACTGTTTTCAACCCCATGTACTGCAGCATGCCATGCTTCCCTGTCCATCACCAATTCCCAGAGCTTGCTCAAACTCATGTCCGTCGCGTCGGTGATGCCATCCAACCATCTCATCCACTGTCATCCTCTCCTCCTCCTGTCTTCAATCTTTCCCAGCACTGGGGTCTTTTCCAATGAATCAACTCTTTGCAACAAAGGCCAAAGTACTGGAGTTTCAGCTTTAGCATCAATCCTTCCAAAGAATACCCAGGACTGATTTCCTTTAGGATTGACTGGTTTGATCTCCTTGCAGTTCAAGGGACTCTCAAGAGTCTTCTCCAACACCACAGTTCAAAAGCATCAATTCTTCAGTGCTCAGCTTTCTTTAATCTTCCAACTCTCACATCCATACATGACCACTGGAAAAACCATAGCCTTGACTAGACAAACCTTTGTCAGCAAAGTAATGTTTCTGCTTTTTAATACTCTGTCTAGGTTTCTTATAACTTTTCTTCCAAGGAGCAAGCGTCTTTTAATTCCACAGCTGCAGTCACCATTTGAGTCACTATTTGCAGTGATTTTGGAGCCTAAGAAAATAAAGTCTGTCACTGTTTCCATTGTTTCTCCATCTATTCACCATAAAATGATGGGACTGGATGCCATGATCTTCATTTTTTGAATGTTGAGTTTTAAGTCAGCTTTTTCACTTTCCTCTTTCACTTTCCTCTGTCACTTTCATCAGGAGACTCTTCAGTTCCTCTTTGTTTTCTACCATAAGAGTGGTATCATTTGCATATCTGAGGGTATTGATATTTCTCCCAGCAGTCTTTATTCCAGCTTGTGCTTCATCCAACACAGCATTTTTATGATGTTCTCTACATAGAAGTTAAATAAGCAGGGTGACAATATGCAGCCTTGACCTACTCCTTTCTCAATTTGGAAACAGTGTGTTGTTCCATGTCTGGTTCTGACTGTTGCTTCTTAACCTGCATACAGATTTCTCAGGTGTCAGGTAAGGTGGCCTGGTATTCTTATCTCTTTAAGAATTTTCCACAGTTTATTGTGATCCACACAATCAAAGCCTTTAGAGTAGTCAGTAAAGCAGAAGTAGATGTTCTTCTGGAACTCTCTCACTCTTTCTATGATCTAACAGATGTTGGCAATTTGATCTCTGGTTCCTGCCTTTTCTAAATCCAACTTGAACACCTGGAAGGTCTCAGTTAATGTACTGTTGAGCCTGGCTTGGAGAATATTGAGCATTACTTTGCTAGTGTGTGAGATGAGTGCAGTTGTGCAGTAGTTTGAACATTCTTTGGTGTTGTCTTTCTTTGGGATTAGAATGAAAACTGACCTTTTCCAGTCCTGTGGCCACTGTTGAGTTTGCCAAATTTGCTGGCGTATTGAGTGAAGCCCTTTAACAACATTATCTTTAGTATTTGAAATAGCTCAGCTGGAAATCCATCACCTCCACTAGCTTTGTAAATATTGATGCTTTGTAAGGCTCACTTGACTTTGGAGTCCAGGATGCCTGGCTCTAGATGAGTAATCACACCATCGTGGTTATGGGCTAAATGATTATAAATGCATGCCACTGATTCTGGGTTTCATGATTTTATTCCCTTAATCTTTTTCTTTCACTTTTCCAGTTTTTGTTGTTTAGTGGATAAGTTGTTTCCTACTCTTTGCAACCCCATGGACTGCAGTTTGCCAGTCTTCCCTGTCCTTCAATATCTTCCTGAGTCTGCTCAAACTCATGTCCACTGATTCAATGATGCCAGCCAACTATTTCATCTTCTACCCCCACCCCACCCCCATTTCTTCCTGCCCTCAATCTTTTCCAGCATCAGGGTATTTTCCAATGAGTTGGCTCTTTGCATCAGGTGGCCAAAGTATTGGAGCTTCAGCTTGAGCATCAGTTCTTCTAGTGAATAATCAGGGTTGATTTTCTTTAGGATTCACTCATTTGATACTACCCCTGGTGGCTCAGATAGTAAAGAATCTGCCTGCAGTGTAGGAGACCCAGGTTTGATCCACAGGTCAGGAAGATCTCCTGGAGAAGGAAATGGCTACCCACTCCAGTATTCTTGCCTGGATAATTCCATGAGAAGAGGAGCCTGGTGGCTGCAGTCCATGGGGTTACAAAGAGTCAGACATGACTAAATAACTAATACTTTCACTCTTCCAATTCCTTTAGCTTTAAAATATGGTTCAGTCTGGATTTTGTTGTTGCAGTTTTACCATGTAGAAGAAAGAAGGGAATGATCATGATTAAAATTTGGGATTTGAGGTCAACCTCTGTTGGTTTTAATCTCAGTTGTTTCACTTACGGTGTTGCTTTATATCAGCTACTTAACCTCTTTAATGTCAGTTTAATAATCTACAAAATAGTAATGCTAATATTTATAGCATAGAATGTAATAAAAGTGTGTATAACTTAGCTTAGAAATGATAGATGTTATTAAAAATTAACCAAAACCTCCATGACTTCCCTCAAAAGTTATTTCTGGATCTTATGAAGTCCAGTGGGTACTCTTTTTGGACTGGTAACTTTATTTTTTTATTATTTTTATTGGAGTATAGTTAATTTACAATGTTGTGTTACTTTCTGCTATATAGCAAAGTGAATCAGTTATATTTATATCAGTTCAGATCAGTTGCTCACTCATGTCCAACTCTTTGTGACCCCATGGACTGCAGCACACCAGGCCGCCTTGTCCATCAACAACTCCCAGAGTTTACCCAAACTCATCTCCGTTGAGTCCGTCATGCTATCCAACCATTTCACCCCTGTCATCTGCTTCTCCTCCCACCTTCAGTCTTTCCCAGCATCAGAGTCTTTTCAAATGAGTCAGATCTTTGCATCATGTGGTCAAAGTATTGGAGTTTCACCTTCAGCATCAGTCCTTCCAATGAACACTCAGGACTGATCTCCTTTAGCATGGACTGGTTGGATCTCCTTGGAATCCAAGGGACTCTCAAGAGACTTCTCCAACACCACAGTTGAAAAGCATCAATTCTTCTCTGCTCAGCTTTCCTTATATTCCAACTCTCACATCCATACATGACTACTGGAAAAACCAAAGCCTGGATGAAACAGACCTTTGTTGGCAAAATAATGTCTCTGCTTTTGAATATGCTATCTAGGTTGGTCATAACGTTCCTTCCAAAGAGCAAGCGTCTTTTAATATCATGGCTGCAGTCACTGTCTGCAGTGATTTGGGAGCCCCTCAAAAATAAAGTCTGCCACTGTTTCCACTGTTTCCCCATCTATTTCCCATGAAATGATGGGACCAGATGTCATAATCTTAGTTTTCTGAATGTTGAGCTTTAAGCCAACTTTTTCACTCTCCCTCTTTCACTTTCATCAAGAGGCTTTTGAGTTCTTCTTCACTTTCTGCCATAAGGATGGTGTCATTTGCATATATGAGGTTATTGATATTTCTCCCAGCAATCTTGATTCCAGCTTGTGCTTCATCTAGTCCAGCGTTTCTCATGATGTATTCTGCATGTAAGTTAAATAAGCAGGGTGACAATATACAGCCTTGATGAACACCTTTTCCTATTTGGAACCAGTCTGTTGTTCCATGTGCAGTTCTAACTATTGCTTCCTGACCTGAATACAGATTTCTCAAGAAGCAGGTCAGGTAGTCTGGTATTTCCATCTCTTTCAGAATTTTCCACAGTTTGTTGTGATCCACACAGTCAAAGGCTTTGGCATAGTCAATAAAGCAGAAATAGATGTTTTTTCTGGAACTCTCTTGCATTTCTGGTGATCCAGCGGATGTTGGCAATTTGATCTCTGTTTCCTCTGCCTTTTCTAAAACCAGCTTGAATATCTGGAAGTTCACGGTTCACGTATTTCTGAAGCCTAGCTTGGAGATTTTTGAGCATTACTTTACTAGCGTGTAAGATGAGTGCAATTGTGTGGTAGTTTGAGCATTCTTTGGCATTGCCTTTCTTCGAGATTGGAATGAAAACTGACCTTTTCCAGCCCTGTGGCCACTGCTGAGTTTTCCAAATTTGCTGGCATATTGACTGCAACACTTTCACAGCATCATCTTTCAGGATTTGAAATAGCTCAACTGGAATTCCATCACTTCCACTAGCTTTGTTCGTAGTGATGCTTCCTAAAGCCCACCTGACTTCACATTCCAGGATGTCTGGCTCTAGGAGAGTGATCACACCGTTATGGTTATCTGGGTCATTAGATATTTTTGTATAGTTTTCCTATGTATTCTTGGCACCTGTTCTTAATATCTTCTGCTTCTGTTAGGTCCCTACCATTTATGTCCTTTATTGAGCCCATCCTCGCATGAAATGTTCCCTTGATATCTCTCATTTTCTTGAAGAGAATCCAGTCTTTACCATTCTATTTTTTCCCTCTATTTCTTTGCACTGATCACTGAGGAAGGCTTTCTTACCTCTTCTTGTTATTCTTTGGAACTCTGCATTCAAATGGGAATATCTTTCCTTTTCTCCTTTGCTTTTCACTTCTCTTCTTTTCACAGCTATTTGTAAGGCCTCCCCAGACAGCCATTTTGCTTTTTTGCATTTTTTTTCTTGGGAATGGTCTTGATCCTTGTCTCCTGTACAATGTCAGGAACCCTCATGCATAGTTCATCAGGCACTCTGTCTATCAGATCTAGTCCCTTAGATCTATTTCCACTTCCACTGTATAATCATAAGGAATTTGATTTAGGTCATACCAGAATGATCTAGTGGTTTTCCCAGTTTCTTCAATTTCAGTCTGAATTTGGCAATAAAGAGTTCACGATCTGAGCCACAGTCAGCTCCCGGTCTTGTTTTTGCTGACTGTATAGAGCTTCTCCATCTTTGGCTGCAAAGAATAGAATCAATCTGATTTTGGTGTTGACCATCTGGTGTTGTCCATGTGTAGAGTCTTCCTTTGTGTTGTTGAGTTAGGGTGTTTGCTATGACTAGTGTGTTCTCTTAGCAAAACTCTATTAGCCTTTGCCCTGCTTCATTCTGTACTCCAAGGCCAAATTTGCCTGTTACTCCAGGTGTTTCTTGACTTCTTACTTTTGCATTCCAGTCCCCTATAGTGAAAAAGACATCTTTTGGGGGTTTTAGTTCTAGAAGGTCTTGTAGGTCTTCATAGAACTGTTCAACTTCAGCCTCTTCAGCGTTACTTGGTTGGGACATAGACTTGGATTATTGTGATATTGAATGGTTTGCCTTGGAAACGAACAGAGATCATTCTGTCATTTTAGAGACTGCATCCAAGTACTGCATTTAGGAATCTTTTGTTGACCATGATGGCTACTCCATTTCTTCTAAGGGATTCTTGCCCCCAGTAGTAGATATAATGGTCATCTGAGTTAAAGTCACCCATTCCAGTCCATTTTAGTTCGCTGATTCCTAGAATGTTGATGTTCACTCTTGCCATCTCCTGTTTGACCACTTCCAGTTTGCCTGGATTCATAGACCTAACATTCCAGGTTCCTATGCAATATTGGACTTTACAGCATCGGACCTTGCTTCTATCACCAGTCACATCCAGAACTGGGTGTTGTTTTTGCTTTGTCTCTGTCTCTTCATTCTTTCTCTAGCTATTTCTCTACTGATCTCCAGTAGCATATTGGGTACCTACCGACCTGGGGAGTTTATCTTTCAGTGTCCTATCTTTTTGCCTTTTCATACTGTTTATGGGGTTCTCAAGGCAAGAATACTGAAGTGGTTTGCCATTCCCTTCTCCAGTGGACCACATTTTGTCAGAACTCTCCACCATGACCCATCTATCTTGGGTGGCCCTACATGGCATGGCTTAGTTTCACTGAGTTAGCCAAGGCTGTGGTCCATGTGATTAGATTGGTTAGTTTTCCGCAATTGTGGTTTCTGTCTGTCTGCCCGTTGATGTCCTCTCTCAGCACCTACTGTCTTACTGGGATTTATATATATGTAATCTCCACTCTGTTTTAGATTCTTTTCTCATATAAGTCATTACAGAGTATTGAGTACAACTCCTTGCACTATACCTATAAACAGGTCATTATTAGTTATCCAGTTTATATATAGTACTGTGTATATGTCAGTCTCAATCTCGTAATTTGTCCCTCCCCCACCCAGTTCCTTTCTGATCAGGCTGGTACTCTTCCTTAGAGCTATTCAGGCTTTTCTCTTCAAGGAAAGATAAAAGAGCTCAGATGATCTTGTATGAGAGACAAACACACAATCTTGCAATAAAGTTTATTACTTCCATTCAACTGTCATTGGCTAGAATATGGTCCTATGGCCACACCTAACTACAGAGAAACTTGAGAAATGTAGTCTAGATGAATTTTCAGGGGATAGAGGAAAAAGATCTGATGAATTACCAAACCAGTCTCTGCAAGAATACATAAAATCTCTATCTAAATGTCTGACATAAAAATACTTACTAAATATTAATCATTATGGTTATTATCACAGATATTTGATATGGCCCATCCCTCAATCATAGACCATTAAATGGATAAGAAAAGTAAAGTGTGGCAAGTACTGTAAAATGAGAGAAAAACATACTAAGGGTCTCATTCTGAGGGAACTGAAACCAAGCAGCACCCTGTAGATCTTTCCCACAGACAGACCACCCCCTCTCCCCTAGATCCCTTGCCATTTGTTTGTAGAAAAGCTTTAGCCTCCTAGGCTTTCCCTGAATTTCAAAGAGTAAATTTATTCAGAAAATGGAGAAAATAAATGCAGAAGCAAAGGGAACCAGTCAAGCGACATGAAATGGTAATGGTTTTAGCCATAAAGCAAAATCATGGACCTTTAGTTCCTCCTCAAGTCCTATAGATAATAGCCATATCCTTGAGTTTTTCAGCAGATGCTGAAATCCCCACCAGGTGGAAGAACCTAACTGCATGATAACCATGAACTTGGAGTTCTCAGACCAGCTGGAACCTGAAGACTGATAATGCTGACTCCTGTGACCTCATCTGGTTACCTTAACACCCACCAATCAAAAATTGTGCATGATATAATCTTATACTGCATGACCCTATCCTTCACTTTGTCTTTAAAAGCCCTTCCCTAAAAGCCATCAGAAGGTTTGAGTCTTTTGAGTATGAGCTGCCTTTTCCCCTTTCTTGGCATCCTGTGATAAATTCTGTACTTTTCGCAAACAACCTGTTATCAATAGGTTGGCTTTGCTGAGGGTCAGGTGAATTGACCAAGTTCAGTTCAGAAGAACCAACACATACCAGGAGGATAAGTAACACCTGACCTATTCTAAAGAGGGGGAACAAGTTTCAGACTGTGTGATCAAGCATCTAGAAAGTAGAGAGAACATGATGAACTTGAAGAAGTTAGATAAATTCAACATGGCTCCAGTAGAGTGTGGAAGTAGTTTGCTGGATAAATAAAAGATATGAAAAGAAGAAAAGATCTAACTACAAGGATCTCACAAAGCATGTAAAGTTGCTTTAACTTTATCCTGAAATCAGTGAGATGTCATTTGAAACTGAAGGGGAGAAGAGGTTTTAATGGGGAATAGATGATGACAAAAAGGTTATGAGATGGAAAATGAGTTATAGTTGATAATAGTTTAATAGTCAAAACTAACAAATAATAGGAAAACATTATGGGTTCTTGGGTAGGGTATGGCTAAAATGATAACTTCTTGATGATGAGAAGTGATTATCTTATCTTTGAAATAGATGAGGAGCCAAACTAAGTACATTAGCTAAGAAGTTGTTGAAATTGTCCAAAATGGTGTTTTGAGAACCCGATCTATGATAATAGAAGACAAATGGAGAGGCAAGAAAGCAAAGACCATTTTAAATAATAATAATTACAAGACCAAATACTTCAATCAAAACGATTATTTTTTGAAATGTTATTTATTTCTTTTTTGGTTTTACTGGGTCTTCCTATTGCTCACAGGCTTTCTCTGCTACGGTGAGTGGAGGCTACTCTCTAGCTGCAGTGCACAGGCTTCTCATTGTGGAGGTTGAGCAACCAGGGAAGCCCCACTCAAAATCATGATGTCAAAAGTGTTGTTCAAATCTCAATCTGAAGAAAAAAAATCAACTGTGTATTTTATAATCAGTTTCTCAAACTAGATTCACTCCATAATAATTTCTTTAGCACCTATATGCCTGATACTGTATAAGTGCTTGAAATTGAAAAATTAATAAAGTGTCCATCACATTATCAAAGAGTCCAAAATCTAGTGGGGGAATCTTGTGAATGCATAATTAGAATGCAATTTCTCGAGTGCTGGAGCAAACTTATGTATGAACACTGGAAAATTTGGCTTATTCTTTAGTGACATATTGAGGCATATTTTGCAGCATAGGGACATGTGAACTGGATTTTGAATCAGGACTTCACAAGGAAGAGGAGAGAAAGTAAAGACTATTCCATGAAGAGGGAACAGATGCACAAATGCTCAGAGATGAAGGGAAGATTAGTACTCAGGGATTCATGGAGTGCTTAGAAAGAATTTTGCATTTTCCTGTACCATTTGAAATTCAGCATCTCAATGTGACCATATTTGAACAATTGATTATGTTTCCAAATGATAGGGGCCACTGTAGGGCAGAAGATTTTAAAGGGCAATCCTTGATTCTACATTTCTTTCCCTCTTCCCTGAGGGTTAATGACACAGTAGATAGTGGAGGCTCCATAACATAGGTCTCTGGATAAGAAATATATTTGAACACTGTCTCCTGAGATTCAGATGGACATGCAGAATGAGTAAGAAATAAACTTTTATTGTTCTAAGCCATTGAGATTTTGGGAGGATTGCTTCTTACAACACCGTGACTTAGTCATCCTGGACCAATACAGGAAATAGAAATGAAGTGAAGTTCTATGAAAACAAAACTCTCAATTATATGGCAATGACTGCTGTTTAATCTGTAAGTGACAAGGAAGCTGTTAACTGAAAGCAAGAAGACAATGACAAGGTAATGCAGCAGTGGAAACTTTGGCAAAACTGTCTCCAAAACTGCAATAACTTGGGCAGCAGACTATGTGTTTAACACATTTGTAGCTCCAAGGGAAGAGACTGGAAAACTGTTGGCATGCTTGCTTGCTGCTGGTAACATTTGGCAAGGTATATTACAAGAAAATGATAAGCTCAGAAAACAACTGGCAAATTTGTCATCAGATGAAAGGAAATCAAGCATGTTGATGAATTAAAGAATGTTTAGGATTTAAAGCAGCAACTTTTTAAAATTCCTTAACAGTAAATGATAAAACTGAAAAATCTCAGGGCAGCAGAGTCCAATCAAATATATTATTTCTACAAAGGTACATTTGAAGGTATGGCCATCACACCAATTATTAAAATCACTAAAAGAAATAAGAGGCCTCAGATTAAAGGTCTCACTAAGAATGTGGTGCCATTCAATCTGCTCATGGCTCAAAAAAAAAAAAAAAAAGACAATTTTATGGAAGGATAAGGCTTAAATTTAAACTATTCAGATAGTACAAGTAAATATTATTAGAATAATAACATAGTTATGGAGAAGGCAATGGCAACCCACTCCAGTACTCTTAGGGGCCTAGTGGGCTGCAGTCCATGGGGTCTCTAGGAGTCAGACACAACTGAGCGACTTCACTTTATTTTTCACTTTCATGCATTGGGGAAGGAAATGGCAACCTACTCCAGTGTTCTTGCCTGGAGAATCCCAGGGACGGGGGAGCGTGGTGGGCTGCCGTCAATGGGGTCGCACAGAGTTGAACACGACTGAAGCGACTTAGCAGCAGCAGCAGCAACATAGTTATAGAGTAATAATTTTTTAAAGCTTGAAAGTGAAAGTGAAAGTCACTCAGTCGTGTCCGACTCTTTGCAACTCCATGGACTATGTAGTCCATGGAATTCTCCAGGCCAGAATACTGAAGTGGGTAGCCTATCCCTTCTCCAGGGGATCTTCCTGGACCCAGGAATCAAACCGAGTTCTCCCGCATTGCAAGCAAATTCTTTACCAACTGAGCTATGAGGGAAGCCCTTTTAAAGTTTAATTATTTAGAAACCTGAACATTTTATATTTAAGATTTTAAAAACTCTTTGCAAAACAAAGAATATCAAGGTAATATTATTTTAATTGTTTCTCAATAAGGGAAGTTTGTAAATTTCAAAAGCCTTGAATCTGTGGTTAATTTGTTTAAATACAGTTAAATATATATGCAAGAAAATATGCCAATTTTATCTGTATCATATGATTTTTTTAACTCTTCAAAGATCTTTAGCAATATGCTTGCTGATATTGATCTAAAACACAATTTGGGACCTGATGAAAAACCAAAACCTAAGTATGGCAAGATTACATGTTACAGATTTGATGTCCTACCACTCAGGAAATACTCTGCATTTATCAAAGTGGTCTGTTGCGTCCAAGATTTGGCTCTTATCTGTGAAAGAGGAAAGAGACTTTGGTGAGTTTTGGGAGAACGTACTTTGGCCCTAGAGAAATGATTTTTATCTTTTTTAAAATGAGAGTTGTTTTATAAAATCAGGGATATTTCACAGAATTCTATCCAGAAAGCTTTTTTATGTACTTTTCTGTCATTCAGAATTCCTTAGGAGAACTGAAAATAGGGTGTTAACAAATTATGCAAATAGTAATGAAGAATCCCTTACAGAGTAGTTTTTTGAGGGGCGGGGAGAAGTAGGAGGAACAATAGCTGGTTTGTTATCTGGAAAGCAGATGGGATCTATGCTTCTTTTCATTTTCTTTAGATAGTAGGCTTTCTAGGAGATAGAAGTGTGTCTTTATATTCTAAATTTGCTCTTTGAAGTGAGACATGCTGAAGTAAAATGTTTATTTATGGCATTGCTCAAAAGCTTCATTCTCTGGGTCATAATATCTTAGGCATTTTGTGTTGTATTGTGAATACACTTTTTAAAACTCCCAATTTATCTGAAAATAGTTTGTGCTTGATTCACTGACTCGTAAGTGAGCATTAGAATGTTAACAGCATGGGGTTTCTGCAGAGGAACCAAAACAGCCTTATCCCAGATGAAGCACAGTGTAGAAGGAAATTGAAAACGTGTGTGTGTGTGTGTGTGTGTGTGCATGAGTGTGCATGCGCACAAACATTTGTATGTTAAGGGAGGGCCAATGTTCCCACTTTGCGCCAAATGACACAGATAGATGATATCTATTGAGGAAACCAGCAAAGGAACTCTAGGAAAATGAGACACCTAGGCTGACACTCTGCAGATGCGAAGAACTTGTTCTAAGGGTGGTGTATGTGCTGTGATTCAAAAATCATGCAAAACACAGACACATGCTCGGCACATGGCAAGCATTCAATAAATGTCATCTATTTAAAATAACCACTATTCTAGCACGTATGTTATGTATGTTAACATACCAAGTGATAACAGGGGCTCTGAAATCCTGCTACTGAATCTCCCTCTCACCCCACCCCTTGCTCTGGTCCCCTCATACATACACTCGGCAGGGAAATGAATGGATGGAGTCACTGGGACCAAATGCCTGATCAGTTAATGAGTTCAGTCTTCAGTTGCTTTGTACATGTGACTAGAGCAGGAGGCAATAACTCATCAGGTGGAAAGAAAAGCAAAGCACACGGGACTTGGATGCAGAAGAAGAAGACCCTATCTTAAGGACTTACAGATGCACCACACTGCATAGAAGAGTTCAAGGTGAGAAGACGTATCTGCTGGTCACCGGGTGCTAGAACATTCTGCCTGAAGGACTAGTGCCAGCTGCCAGATACATGACCAGCACATATGAAAGGATACGAGCAGATGGTCAGACTCTGCCAGGAAACCTGGAAATCTCCAGGACAGTGGAGAAGGAGGCAACTGCAATGTTGCTTTAAATTCAGGGAGATAAATTAATGAACTTATAAAATAAAGATGTTTCCAGTCCAGGGGGACAAGTAGAACCAAGTCAATGTCAGAAACCTGATGGCACCCAAGCTAAATGACAATAATCTAGAGAGAGTTGAGGGGCTTCCTAAGTAGTGCTAGTGTTAAAGAATCTGCCTGCCAGCGCAGGAGACCCAAGAGGTGCAGGTTTGATTTCTGAGTTGGGAAGATGCCCTGGAGAAGGAAATGGCAACCTGCTCCAGTATTCTGGCCTGGGAAATCCCATGGACAGAGAAGTCTGGAGGACTACAGTCCATAGGGTAACAAAGAGTCGGACATGAATAAAGTGATTTAGCACACAGAGAGGGTTGAGGAGCCTTTTAGTCTTGGAAGAGGAATACACTCAAATCTATCACATGTACTACATAGACAGCTATACCTTATTTAGCCACAAATATTTTCCTTAGTTATTTTTTTCTCTTGATTTCCTTGACTTTTAGTGAGATAGGCTTTTAAACCTCCAAAATAAATATAGGTATCATTATGCCAGGAGAAGCCAAAGCCTTTCCACACCTCTGTCTCATCCCATGCAATCTCTTGCTTTGCCTCCTTCTGACTTTCCACTATACTCTTATTGTGGACAGTGTAAGGTAGACAGTACTTCAGATCCAAATTTACTCACCATTCTTTTCAGATCAAGATGTCATTGAACAGTTGATGTCTTTTAGAGGACCAGGGCTATAGATGCTAAGATTCTCAGAGGATAATTCCTGTGCTTTAACAGGGCTTTCAATGAACAATGACTTGCCCAATGAAATGGACCCAGGGGTAGATGTTAGATATCTTAGGACATTTATTTCTTTTAATGTCCTTAAATTTCAACAGGCAGCCATATACCTACTCTATTCAAGTGTAGAACTATGCCTGCAGCCATAGAGATATGCCTTCTGGATTCTTCCCAAAGTTCTCCAAACTTGTTCTGGACATGGATCTCACTGTGGAAACTAAGGCTCAGGGCTTTGTGTGGATCTCTCAGATGCCATCATTCAGAGCAACCATGTGCCTTTAAACTGTAATCTTGTGCTCAGAAATTCTGAGCGTTAAAGCAATTCTTTGAAAGAAAATGTTGATCTTACGAGGCAGCTAAAAAATCAAAAACAACTCATAAATTTAAATCAGTATTTTAATATCATGTGATATTTCATTTTATCAGGATAAAATCAAAATTCTTTGGCATAGCCTATATAAGACTCTTTAAAATATCTCACACCTACCTTCCTCCTGCATTATTCCTAGCTAGCCTCTCCAGTTCAGGTTCGCTCAACTTTTCACAATTTCTTAGACATAATGTCCCTTCACAAGCCATTCTGTGTCTTAGTCATGCCATTTCTTTTTTATACCTAGAGTTTTTTCTTATTTTCTGGAAAAAAAAATCATTTTTTCTCTAGATTTAAAGCTAATGTTTCCTTTTCTTCATAGGATTTTCTTTCTGTCCTGAGTTTCCCTGTCACCTGAAGTTCCAATATTTTTGTTCATAACTTACTAATGTTATTTATAGAAATATATTACAGGTATCTATTTACATAAATGTCTACCCTGCCACTCTGTGCTCTTAGTGGGGAGAAATAATGCTTTATTTGGTTTTGTATTCTTTGCACCTAATACAGTGTTGCCTGAACTAGCAAAGGAAGAAAGTAAGTGTTTGTGGACTGAATGACTAAAAATATATATATAGTAGTCTTGATGATAAGAAACATCTGTCTTGAAACATGGGTAAGGCACTACACAGGGCGTGAGAAAGAAAAGAATAATTCTGTCAAAAAAAATACCCTTGTTTAAAAAGTCACAGTGTATTAAAAACCATGAAACATTTCATTTTGAAAACCACCTTTACTACAAATTACTACTTGCCTCTTGAATACGACACATACTCTCTAAAAGATGATTATCAGTTATTGAGCAATCAGAATTTTAAAATTACATTCAATCCACAAGTTGAGATATGCCTAAGTAGGTGGAATCTATTGAGTTCTGAATAAATTTGGCATTTCCTTATTTTCTGACATTAAGGTGCTGAAATATGCTGTCAGGCATTAACATGTTTGTTGATGGTAATTTGGCTTGGCAGATAGAAACTCCAGTGTGAGTTATACTTTTATGATTACATTTTCATTACTAAACACAGATCTATATCGAAGGCAGTTTATTGCTTCGAGTGGTTAGTCATATGCTGGTACAATTCATCAGTGCTATTATCCTTATTCAGTTTTAACTGTGAGTTTTGCTCGAAAATGCCTTTGGTAAATTGTCTAGTCCATGTCCACCATAACAAGGTGATGAGTGAACCCATGTGAAAGAGTTAGTTAAACCAGATGCTATATATTGTAGAAATTAAAGCCCATATAAACACAGTACAATTTTTTGAAAGTTGTTTTAAGTATGTAGTATATATAAATATATATTAACAACAACATATAGCTTATATACAAGAAAAAATATTATTTTTATATTCCTTTTATTTCCATTTATTAATCTTGCTCTTGCTAATGTATTTCAAAATTTTGAACCAATTCTCATAAAAAATGTAAGTCAAACCTGCAAATTCTGTGTGATGATTTTGGCTAAAAGAAGACTTCCATCATCTTGAATTTAATTAGTAAAAAGACTTTAATCAAGAATAAAATGTCTCCTCCTTACTCCTACCCGCCCCAACATTTTTAAAACTTAAATGACTCTTTAATTTCATTTGCAACTTATGACAAAGTATTTTTTTTTTAATTTTTAGTGGACTTTTTAGGACAGCATAAAGATTTCTTAAAGACATTAGTATCACTAACATGCCTACACTCATTTCTACAAGTTGATTTTTGAAGTGGTTCATCAAGGAAGACCACGCTCCAGTTTTTGAAATGTATTTTAATAAAAAGACACATCCATATTTCTCTGGTGTGGTCTCTGCACTACTCTCTGTTTGACTGTTCAATTAGATCATGAAATTCACTGAATTTTGAAATCAGAGTATTGACATCAGGATGGTTCAGTTCATTGGAATGAAAAATTTTCAGTCCAGACTTTTCCTCCAAACAACAAAATGTATTTCTGCAAAGAAAGACAAGATTAGTCAAACCATTTCTAAAGTAGAATCTCTTCTTCCCATTTCACTCTTTAACATGAAAAGAAACACAGTGTAGGCCGAGGTTGTTGTTTACAGCAAAGGAAAAAGAAATTCCTTCTCTCGAGCCAAGATTGAGTTGTAACCACTAATTAGAGGCCAAGTACACAGAGCCCTTCTCTGGGTCTGCTAATGCCTCTCAACCACTATTCATTGCAGTCAATTGTAATAATTAGTGCCTTAGCATAAATACGAAAATGAGGGGGTTGTGCTAGGTGATCTCCGAGGTCCCTTCCGGCATTAGAATTCCAGAAGTTGGTGAGCCTAAAATTGCTAATGTGTTTGTGAATGCACCAAATTATGCTGGAGGACAATTTGTTCGTTTGAAAGATAGGTCCTATTTTATTAATTTGGCTCAGAAATATCAACTAAAATGCAACATAAGTACTGGTTAAACACTAATAATAATAATATGTGATCCTATAACATTTTGGCTTTCTCTCAAAACTGGTAAATGCACATCATTACATTTTACTTGCAAAAACATTTTGAAGAAGTCAAGTGGCCAGAATTTTCTCACACCTTTGGCAAATTTGTAGACAATTCAAGAGTATCACTAATGGTTTTCTTGCAAAGTTTCTCCTTGAGGGAGCAGAAGACAAAGACCTTAGTTCCTCTGAGTCTGGAAGCCCTTGAGGGCAAATATCATCTCTACTTTATTTATCACCATACCCTTAACATCTGACTCAGTGCCCTATTAAGGTTATGTTCCAATTAAGAAAAATAAAAATAAAAAAACAAAAAATGCAACAACAAACAAAGAAGTGAAAACATAGGCAAATACATAATATAAGAAAGTTAAGAAAAATAAGATTAAGAAAGAATTAGTGGCAGGATATTTCAGAAACAGAAGAAATCCTTGTGGAGGTATTATTTGAAAAAGCAGAACAGAAGTGACTTTGGGGAAGATTTTTCAGAGGTAAGGAAAAGACAGCACAGAACCCTGAAGTGAATGTGTGTTCAGTATGTTTGAAGCATAGCAAGAACTCCTGTGACTGTGGAAAAAGAGACCGAGAGTCTTAAGACATCACAGAGGTAGTGGTTAGGAGGGCAGATACCTCACTTAGGCACCACAAAAATCAAGTCCACTTTCACACACAATTCTGAAGAAGTAATAATGTAAAAAGCAAGTTAACTTGGGTATTTTGCCATTGGTTTAGCTTAGAAATTCTATTCTCAATCTTTATATATTGTTTTTGTTTTGTTTTTTTTCTCCTTGCTGTGGATTTGAGCTCAACCCATTTCACAGTTCTCTAAGAATATTATCTTTTTTCCCAAATCCATATTACTCACTCTGAAAGTTGACTCCAAAAATCTCACCTTTCATGTTTTGTTTTTCCCTTTTCTTCTCACCAGTGGCTATGAACTTCCTCTTAAAGGTTTAAAGGTAATACATGGAAGATCCCTACATGTAAGTTAGCATTTTCCAAAAGATATTTTATTGAATGTCATTTCTGGTAAAGTTGATAGGTGTTCCATCTTCAACTCTGTATTCATTTATTCATTTTTATTGTTGAACTAGACAATGAGAATGAAAACATGAATTAATATACAGTCCTTAGCTCAAGGTCCTACAGTCTAGTAGGAAAGTGTGAATGCGTGCTCAGTTGCTAAGCTGTGTCTGACTCTTTGTGATCCCAGGGATTGTAGCTTGCCAGGCTCCTCTATCCATAGGATTCCCCAGGCAAGAATACTGAAGTGGTTGCCATTTCCTTTCCAGGGGTTCTTCCCACATCTCCTGCATTAGCAGGTGAGTTCTTTACCACTGAGTCACCAGGAAGTCTAGTAGCGAAGAGGATCACATAAAGAGATAATTCACTTTTAATATGATAATGGAATGAAACATATATGCATGATTATGAAGACTCAGAGGGCACTTAACAATGAAAACTATTGATATTATATAAACAGCCAGCCAGACTCCTCTTATTTTGAAGTCATATAACCATATAAATGTTAAAACTGTATTCTAAAACCATCAATAGCAATTGGTTTCTCTACGATCATATTGTATTCTTATTTTTAAAAATTTTAACCCTAGAAGAATGGAATTTGAGTACTTTTTAGAAATTTCCCTCTCACTGGTAATTCTACTCAGAGTCAAAAGGAATTATATGGTGCCAGTGTGCCCTTCTAGAAATTCCAAGATGACATTTAAAAGCATATTCAGATGCAACTTGGATAAAAGAGTTCTGGTCATCATTCTGCCAAGCAAAAAAACATAGTGATCTTAAACTCCAACCCAGAATACCTCTCAGATTTCCTAGGGGGCTGGTTGGTCTTTATATTAATTCAAAAAAGTTGGCTTGTTTAAGTGCAAAATACCTAATTCTCACAGGAAATACCATTTTAACCATTTGCTTGAATTATTGAATGCTTAAATATCTGCCTCATTGACATATGCTTTAGTTGACAACAAATGCAGTGTTTTGTTTGAATTTTGTTTTTAAATATCATAAATAACGGCTCAAAAAATGGAAGCCAGAATCGGGCAAAACTGAAGTGAAGTTTTGCTAAGAAGACAGATTATCCTTCTAATAAAAACCTAGTACATTTTTAGTATTTGTGGGATGTGTGAATTGTCTTCTATCTTATAAAGGCATAAATCTATTGCATTCTGCCAGAATTTGTTCTTTCCTCGAAATATCTTGGAAGAGAGGTTTATAGCACACAATCTCTTTCCTGAGCAAATAAAAAGATACGAAGATAATATTCTAGAGAGAAGCTGCTGGATAATGACTATTTTTCAATATAGTCAGTGTCCTATACTTGTGTCCTAAATCTCAATGCACACAGACAAATGTTAAGGCATTTGCTCTTTGGATCTTGTTCCAACAGAAAATATTTATCCTCTACAGCTCCCCAGAGCTTGAATATATGGATGAAAAGTTTACATGACACTTGAAAATGTTTTCAGTCAAAATCTGATAAGATAACCTACTTGCATGGTTCAGTCTTTGTTTATCCATTCATGGCTCAAGATGCAACTAAAGAGAGATTTTAGCTCCTATATGCATGGTTTGAACCATTAAAATTTTTTAAAGTGATTAGAGTAATAATAATGAGTAAATACTCTTTTAGAACTTTTGTTTGACATATCCAAACAATTGATTCAGTTCTCCATTTCACTTTACAGCAGATTTATAAAAGTTTGGAAATACATAACCCAAAATATGCATTTATTATAATAAGTAATAAGAAAAAAAAACTTATCTTAAGAAAATGAATATACCAATTCTTTAAAGCAGAATTTCTTAACCTTAGCAGTTTTGACATTTCAAGCTAGATAATTCTTTATTTCAGGGGACTATCCTGTACACCGTAGGATATTTAGCAGCATCCTTGAACTCTGTCTATAAATGTCAACAGCCAAACTGTCAAATGTCCTCAAGTGGAGGACACTCCTCTAGTTGAGAACCACTGCTTTTAATATATCAGTCAACTGTCTGAACCTGAGACGACAGAAGGACAGTGCAGACACTGTTAGGATAGAACCTCCTTGTATGATCTAGAGGTTGTGTGCTGCAGGCCTGCCATGCATAGGGCTCAGGTGAGAAGCACACCCTGGGGAGCAAAATCCCAGCTTTGAAACTACAGTCCTCCTTCAAGATTGCAGCTGTGGCCAGGCAGAAGGACAATAGAAACTGTGTCCTGTTGAAAGCCAAGGGTAACATGTTACAATGGTGTATATCCGCCATCTGAGCTAACTTAGACAAGTGCTTGGTGGCTCACAACGATGTCTATTTTGGGGACACCAGAATCCACAGAAGAACAACAGTATCTCAAAGGCAGATAACAAAATGAGCAAGAGTGGTCATGGGGTTGGTGCCCACTTTGCATACCCTCATGAAAGTCCTCATCTTCCCTGGCCAGGATCTCACCAACCTCTTGACTGATCTCCATCCATAGGCTGGCTTTTGTCCAACCTTCCTCCACACAGCTGTCAGAACATTCTTTCAAAAGCACAGCCCTAAAATTATCTCTGCCCTGCTTGAAATGCTTTGATGTTAACTTTGAGATAAAGTTCAAGCTCCTTAGCATGGCCTGGATGCTGACTTCATCTTCTGACACTCTGTCACACACACAAGTCCCAAATCCAAATGTGATTGTGTTCCTTCCAGTCTCTCTATTCTTGCTCTTTCAGTCCTTTCCTGTCACTGTCACTTCAACATACACATCCAGTCTGATCTTTCATTGAAAAAATTCAGTAAGGACAAAATATTTTTACTGTGTTTCTTCTCCCTTCTTTCTTCTTCTTCTCCTCTTCCTCCTCCTCCCCCCTCCTCTTACTTCACCCCCCTCCTCCTCAAACTCTTCCTCCTTTTTCCCCTTTCTTCTTTCCCTGTCTCCCACCTTCCCTTTCTCTCTTTCCGTATAAGCGTTTCCTTTTGTCACTTGAACTCTTATTTAACAATTTCAAATTTTACAGTCTCTTTTCTGTTATCTTCCATAATTCCTCTTCCTTTCCCTCGCCTCTACCTCTCCTTCGGTTTTCTCCAGTGATAAGTCCCTTCCCTCTCTAAATGCCTACATTCAGCAGTGTTCCAACAGTCATTCTCTTTCACTCTCCAAGTGCTTGCTGGGCAATCACTGTGAAGGAAGTATTGACCCTTTGGTGCTGGTGACCCGTATTTGTACTTGTGGACTCAGCCTTTCTTCTGAGCACCAGAGACAATCAAATGTCTACAAAGCAATCCCCCTGGATATCTCACTCACACTCCTAATTCAGCATGCCCTCAGCTTAGCTCATCTTTTCCTACAGAACTTGGTCTCTGCATAGTGTTCCCTGTCTCAGTGAAATGCCAACCACCATCAGAAACCTGAAATTTCTCCCAATCTGCTTTTTCATTCTCCACATTCAACTGAGGGCCAAATCCAGTTGATTCTATCTACTCAATCTCCCTTAGCTTTCCCGTTGTTACTGATTATATTCAGTTTCTGTTGGAAAGGATGATTCAAGTATTTACTACTGATGTTCTGTGCTCCCAGCCCTGTTCTATTCAATCTATTTTCACTGTGCTGCTGACAAAACTATTCTGGTCATGTCTCTTCTCTGCCTAAGACTATTTCCTCCTCTGTCCCTTCAACCCTGTTGCCTTGAATACTCTTATACAACCCTTCTGCTTTCCTGCAGACATGTACAATTCTTTTAACACTGTGCTCAAATAGAACTTCATTCATGAAGCCTGGCCTGACTTGTTTTATCAGATATCCTAGATTGCTCTCTTTCTTCTTTTTCATCTTCATTTCACTCTGTAAAGGCTATACAATTGCACCTATAATTATCTATTTCAGATACATTATTTCTTTTACTTCCTCATTTCCTACATTGTTAGGGTAAGTCACTTTCAGGAAGAACTATATTTTATTGATTCCTAACACCTACTATAGCACCCAGAGCACAGAGACATGCGTATATATATATATACATATGAATTCATATATATACATATAAATATATGAATTCATATAAATATATTTTACATATATATTTTATACATTTTACATATATAATATATTTTAAATATATTATATATTTATATAGTATATATATTTAATAAATATATAATATATTTTACATATATATATATGAAGAATAAGAAAATAAATGAATGGATAGAGTTTAAGAAAACACAATATATTTTAAAGGTTCATTACCACTCTTTGATGATTTTAAATCAATTTTCAAAGCTTCTCTCTTAGTATTTATAGATAAAGAACAAAATGCAATTCTCTCAAGGGAGGTCATACATTGACTGATTTAACATAAGCTGAATGAAAAATGTATAACTCCAGTTTGATGTGGATAGCATCTTAAGAGCAGTTTTTGATAGGAATGAAATACATAATGAGCATGACATCACTGACAGCAAAGGAAAAAATTGTAGAAGGAAAAGAAGTTTAGTAAGGGAAAACACTGGGATCAGTTCTTCTTTTTTTTTTTTTCTGCTTCAAAATTTTTGCCAGGCAGGGCTACACATTGTATTTCCCACTTCATCACTCTACAATTCTATTTAAAGGAATAAGGAACCTGCACATCTTACCCAAGTTTGCTCTCTAAAATGATGGAATTTGTGGAGAAATATTTCAAACTACCCCTTTTCCTTAAATTATATTTTGGAGTCCTTTAAAAGAAACCATACAGTTAAGAAAACTCAACACAGAGGCTAGTAGCTGTGGCAAGGACAATGCCACTAAAACATTTATAAATTAAGGTTTCTATTCATATTTCTATTGTAAGGATCATAGTAAGGTTTACTACCATGGAAGGCTATGTATGCCTTGATTATAGGTATGAAGATATATATGAAGATATACTATTTTAAGCAAATCAGTGTTTTGAGCTGATAGCAGAAGTTTTATCATGCTCTTAAAATTCCATCTCTCAGGATGCTACTCTCATAAGCTCACTATTTATGTTATTTAATTAAATTTTATATAACTCAAAACTTACCTATCATGTAGACCTGACTTTCAGTTAGAGATAAAGAGAAATTTTCAGATTGATCAAGAATCAACACAAATTATTGATAAAGAGAACTTTAGAATATCCATTTTGGAAAAATTATTTAAGCCATAATGTTGAGGTGCTGACTTC
Organism: Bos mutus; assembly: GCF_027580195.1. Taxonomy (NCBI): domain Eukaryota; kingdom Metazoa; phylum Chordata; class Mammalia; order Artiodactyla; family Bovidae; genus Bos; species Bos mutus. The sequence continues at coordinate 27,227,089 of NC_091618.1, forward strand.
TGCAATGGTTTGGCAAGACAGAATGCCATGTTGGTTCCTCCTATGCCTGGATTTGATGATCTGGGCCTTGTACACATGCCTGTATTGGCAGAGTTTTTATAACAGCATGGTGACTGAGAGAGACATGGACTCCACACAGAAGGTGGGGAAAAGATAGAGAAATAGAAGGACAAGGTCCAACTTTATTTGGGACCAAATATTACAAGGTGTTGGCAGAGTAACGCTTGCTTTGCTCTGTTTTGTGAGAACATGGGAGGCGGGGTCTCCCACCCCTTCTGCATTACCATCTGCCTCGACCCTGCTATGGGGGCCATACGTGACAGTAATCTCTGAAAAACTGCAGTATTTTGACTTTTGATATCTGCTATGGGATGGTATGGAGAAAATATTGCCAAAAATGTAACTGTTTGTATATTATTTTTCAAAAAAGGCCAGCTGGGGAATGAGTTTATAATGGGGATGTCATTAGTATAAATTGCAAGATTAAAAACAAAACACCATAATAACCCATCCATTAACTGGAAATAGTTGAAATGCATAAAGCTAAGTCAGTCAGGGTGAATAGTATATACAGGACCAACAATATTTGTATATTGCTTAATAGAAAACATGTCCCAGTTAATAGTTGCTGATTGCTTCTCCCAAATAAAGGCCATGAGTGGAAACTGATAAGTGACTGCTCTGTAACTACAGCTTCAAACACATTTTTCATAGAATTAAGTTCACCTTTCAGGTGTTAACTGCTATTGTGTATTTCCATCTATATATTCTATTATCTTACTGCAATAGATTTAACCCTTGGGCTTTTGAAGGTGACCATTGTGTCTGTGATTAAACAGAAAAAAAATATGGCTCATTTTAGTGCTCAGGACAAGGAAATCCTGACTCCAGGGTTTGGAATAATAAGAATGCTGCTATTACAAGGTTAATATTTGTAAGTGCTGAATATTCTAACCAAATGTTTGTAGCCTTCACAATGTGGCAATCAGAGGAATGAATGCACCTGTATTTCATTACCTGACTCCAGAAACCCCACAGGAAGATTTGAAAATTAGGCACATGAGGAAAAGAAAGAGTCTTCTTGATCTTATCTATAGAAATCTCACTGTCTTTGATAGAAGATACAGATAATAAGGAATTCTTGTTCAGACCTGCAAGACTCCATGGATGACTGCCTCTGGACACACACTAAGTAGTGGTGAATTCAGATTTGAAGACCCCAGCCCGTAAGAATCAGTGACAAGGCACATAGCTTTTTCTCTTACTGCTTCAAGTTTCTCAGCAGTGCAAATTCTTAGGCTCAAAAGAGAAGAAAATTTTACCTTCCTCTTTTTGGAAAAATTGGAAGGATATAAAAGCACAGAATTTTTAAAATTTAATTAAATGTGAGTTCTAATTCTATCCCTTCTACTTGAAGTTTATATGCTCTCCACTTCTTGGAAATTTTGAATCTTGACCTCAAATGGAAATACCATGACAAGCCTCATATTGGTGCTCTGAGAATTAGTGTGATGGTATAAAGTAAGGGTATTTAACTATGAGTCCAAAAATTATCTAGCTAGCTAGCTAGCTAGCTTAGCTTAAATGCTAGTTTTCATCCTCCTCCTGTCTACAGCTAGCATGAATCTAGACACCCATAGTCTTCATAATGATCAATAAAGGAATATCTTACTCTACTGTTTCAGTAAATGTAACTTAATTCCACCAGCAAGATAAACAATAATATGTTGGGTAAGTGGTAGAACCACGGTGCACCCAACTGGAACATTCTCCTTTTTGGCAGCACACAACCATAAGGTGTTTAATTCATTGGAACAGAATAGGTAAGGTCAGATGATAAAGCCTACCCTCCACCCCAACACACTCCATGGCCTTTAACCCTAGGTAAGTAAGGTACAGCTACTACATTATAATGACTCTTTCATACCTATTATACCAGCATCTCTTTTTCTGGTGGTGGTAAGAGGAGGGTAGAGGCAGAAAGACTGAAGAGGGAAAGAAAGCATCTAAAGAGCTTATTTTAGTCACAGACACTCCTTATAAGAATTAGGCACAAGATGATCTTTTGAATGGCTTCATTTAAACACTATTCAAAATGTTGGCAGAGACAGGAACAACAGTTCCGACCTTACTTCCCCTCCTGGAGGCCAGATACCTTTCCCAGACATTGAACCACTAATGGGAAATTAAAGGCAATAAAACAACAGCTGGAATCCCATAACTGACAAGGTTTATATTGTACTCGAAGCAATTCACACTTAAAGAATTTCCTTTCCAATCATCAGGCTTGTTTCTTTCTCTTCAGTGTTCAAGTTGATGGACCCTCTTCTGGTGAAGTGGTTTTCTCTTTGTTTTACTGAACAAGGCTGATATCATCATTCTCCACACACAGTTCTGCCTCAGAAAATTTGAAGAGCTCTGCCTTCTCCTTTAACCCTGAATGGCAGTTTTGCCTAGAGAAAAGGGAGGAACAGTTGAGTGCTTACTGTATGAACAATATGTATTTGATTCTGTTTTTTCCATTTTGCCCAAATGCTATGGGCATTATTTTTTTCAATTTCAATAGCAACTGAAGTTAACAGAAGTCTCAGGATAACTATTTTTCTCCCTTCACAAAAGAACTCATGTGAAGTCAGATTCTGTAGCAAGAAAATAAGAGTGAGTTACTATGTTCCATTGGAGGAGAAATTGATCAATTCATATCAGATGGTAGCAACTATAGCAATATCAAAGATTTGCTAGGAGCACTTTAGGTACTCACTACCATACTAAGCAAATTACATGAATTAGGTTATTTAGTTTTTTTTTTTTTTTAATCTACTCAAAGTCTTTTTTTTACTGTTATAACTCTCATTTTACAAAGAAAGAAACTGGGACTTATAAAGGTTAAATGATTCATTTTGGGTAGTAAGTGAACAAATAAGATTCAAACCTGAACAGTCTAGCTTGAGTATGAGAGTTCTAAGTGTATTCTGAAATATATTTATATGCATGTGTGTATGGACAGACCCAAGGTCATTATCATCTGCCACTCTCAGTCCTATTATAATATGTTTCTTGACTGGGAGAAAAAAATAGTGGAGTTATAACCATCACATTAGGAATACTGGTGGAAATGTGTTGCACTATTGAATGTCATCTGTGAAATGTGTCACATCTGAAAAAAATGTTAAGATCTCTGCCTAATGGGAAAAATGGGTGGATAAACAGATGGTCACAATACCGTCTGTCTGGTAAGTGCTGTGATGGTAGGAGCGTGTGCACAAGATCATGAGACAGCCAAGATAACAGTAACCCACAGGAAAGTTTTCTTAAAGGGGAAAACACGTGAATGGTATCCTAGAGGAGTGCAAACAGCTCCCCAGCAATAGAATGAGTGCAAAAGCAAGACAGAGAGAGAAATGCAAGACAAGATATATGCTGAGGCTGTGAGGGTATGGAAGGAAGGAGTCATATGTGCCAGAGGGTGGGTGTGGAGGGGAAATTAAAGGTGAAGGTGGCTGTTGTTCTTTGCTTTTGTTCTTACTGCACTGACTGACTAGGATATTAACCTACAGAGTGATTGGCAACCATTTAAGGATTTAAAATCTGGATAGTGATATGATCAGAGTTGCAGTTCTACAAAATTACTCTGGATATAACATAGAGGATGGATGAATGGGTGGATGGAGGGACAGAAAACAGGAAAATCACAAAGGGGGTAGTGATTCTGACTGACCTAAGAAATTAATGCAGGTGACAGATGATGCAAGTCTGAGCTAAAACACTAGCAAGGGAAATAAAGGGAAGATCTATTTAAAAGCAAACCTTAGAATGTGGAGCTGACAGAAGTAGGCAGCCATTTTGGTTTGGTGGGTGAAAGAAAAGGAAGAAACCAAAATGGCCACAAGTTGGCTTTACTTAAGCAACTGTGTGAACTCTGGAGCTGTTTCTGATAAGAGATAAATGAAAAAATAAGAATCTGGGCTTGAGAAAATGGTTTTGAGAAGACAATGAGGTACCATGTAGAATATCTGAGAGGTAGGCAGAAGAATATGCTAGAATAGAGCACAGGAATGAGGTAGGCACAAGCCAGAGAATTTTGGATGTCACTGTTATGTAACTGACAGTCTTGGGAGTGGCTAAGTCTCAGCAAACTGCAGGGTGGCAGCAGAAGAGACCTGAAAAGGATTCTAGAATACAAAAAAATATAACAGCACTGCTTTGAGGAAAAGAAGCTGGTAAGAGAGACTGAAAATAAGTATTAATAATTTGAGAAGTTTGGAGAAATCACCAAAGAATGACCTCAGATCAGGCAAGAAGAAGAGAAATTTTCAAGTTGAAAATATTCAGTTGTGTCAAAACCCCAGAAAGGCCAAGTGATAAAATAGGACTTGGAATTTGGGACAGTGGAGTCCCTGATGTATCTGAGGAAAATGATTTCCCTGGCTCTAGGAAATCAAAAGAAAATGGTGGCTATTTAAGCTCAGGCTAAATAAAAGGAAAAGGAAATAGAGAAGGTAAACAGAGACTATTTCTTTTGCTCAAAAAACCCAAAGCAGTCTAATGACCTCAGGTTTCACAAGGCTTTGCATGAACATAGGTTAATCAACTACGTGTCTATATTTCATGACAATAATTTTATCTTCCTATTATATATCTGTTGTAATTGATTAACTTTTATTTACTTTTCAGTGCATTAGCTTTTCAATTAACAACCTCAAAGAAACCAAATATAGGGGTGCAAGACACAAATTCCTTCTTTAAATTCTCTCACTTTCATTGATCTCTTGATATTTAGATAATCACGATTGTGTGATCACTCACATGGAGCCAGACATCCTGGAATGTGAAGTCAAGTGGGCCTTAGAAAACATCACTACAAACAAAGCTAGTGGAGATGATGGAATTCCAGTTGAGCTATTCCAAATCCTGAAAGATGATGCTGTGAAAGTGCTGCACTCAATATGCCAGCATTTTTGGAAAACTCAGCAGTGGCCACAGGACTGGAAAAGGTCAGTTTTCATTCCAATCCCAAAGAAAGGCAATGCCAAAGAATGCTCAAACTACTGCACAACTGTACTCATCTCACACACTAGTAAAGTAATGCTCAAAATTCTCCAGGCCAGGCTTCATTAGTACGTGAACAGTGAAATTCCAGATATTCAAGCTGGTTTTAGAAAAGGCAGAGGAACCAGAGATCAAATTGCCAACATCTTCTGGATCATGGAAAAAGGAAGAGAGTTCCAGAAAAACATCTCAGTTCAGTTCAGTCACTCAGTCATGTCTGACTTTGCGACCCCATGAATTGCAGCACGCCAGGCCTCCCTATCCATCACCAACTCCCAGAGTTCACTCAAACTCACGTCCATCGAGTTGGTGATGCCATCCAGCCATCCCATCCTCTGTTGTCCCCTTCTTCTCCTACCCCCAATGCCTCCTAGCATCAGAGTCTTTTCCAATGAGTCAACTTTTCACATGAGGTGACCAAAGTACTGGAGTTTCAGCTTCAGCATCATTCCTTCCAAAGAACACCCAGGACTGATGTCCTTTAGAATGGACTGATTGAATCTCCTTGCAGTCCAAGGGACTCTTAGTCTTATCCAACACCACAGTTCAAAAGCATCAATTCTTTGGTGCTCAGCTTTCTTCACAGTCCAACTCTCACATCTATAACATGACTACTGGAAAAACTGTAGCCTTGACTAGACAGACCTTCTTTACTGACTATGCAAAGCCTTTGACTGTGTGGATCACAATAAACTGTGGAAAATTCTGAAAGAGATGGGAATACCAGACCACCTGACCTGCCTCTTGAGAAACATGTATGCAGGTCAGGAAGCAACAGTTAGAATGGAACATGGAATAACAGACTGGTTCTAAATAGGAAAAGGAGTATGTCAAGGCTGTATATTGTCACCCTGCTTATTTAACTTATATGCAGAGTACATCATGAGAAACTTTGGGCTGGAAGAAGCACAAGCTGGAATCAAGATTGCTGGGAGAAATATCAATAAGCTCAGATATGCAGATGACACCACCCTTATGGCAGAAAGTGAAGAACTAAAGAGCCTCTTGATGAAAGTGAAAGAGGAGAGTGAAAAAGTTGGCTTAAAGCTCAACATTCAAAAAACAAAGATCATGGCAACCAGTCCCATCACTTCATGGGAAATAGATGGGGAAACAGTGGAAAGAGTGTCAGACTTTATTTTGGGGGCTCCAAACTCACTGCAGATGGTGATTGCAGCCGTGAAATTCAAAGACGCTTACTCCTTGGAAGGAAAGTTATGACCAACCTAGATAGCATATTCAAAAGCAGAGACATTACTTTGCCAACAAAAGTCTGTTTAGTCAAGCCTATGGTTTTTCCAGGGGACTTCTCTGGTGGCTCAGATGGTAAAGCGTCTGTCTAAAATGCAGGAGACCTGGGTCGGGAGGATTCCCTGGAGAAGGAAATGGCAATCCACTCCGGTAGTCCTGCCTGGAGAATCCAATGGACAGAGGAGCCTCATGGGCTACTGTCCATGGGGTCTCAAACAGTCAGACACGACTGAATTATGGTTTTTCCAGTGGTCATGTATGGATATGAGAGTTGGACTGTGAAGAAAGCTGAGCGCCAAAGAATTGATGCTTTTGAACTGTGGTGTTGGAGAAGACTCTTGAGAGTCCCTTGGACTGCAAGGAGATCCAACCAGTCCATTCTAAAGGACATCAGTCCTGGGTGTTCTTTGGAAGGACTGATGCTAAAACTCCAATACTTTGGCCACCTCATGCGAAGAGTTGACTCATTGGAAAAGACTCTGATGCTGGGAGGCATTGAGGGCAGGAGGAGAAGGGGACAACAGAGGATGAGATGGCTGGATGGCATCACCAACTTGATGGGCATGAGTTTGAGTGAACTTCGGGAGTTGGTGATGGACAGGCAGGCCTGGCGTGCTGCGATTCATGGGGTTGCAAAGAGTCAGACACGACTGAGTGACTGAACTGAACTGAACTGAATAGGCATTATTCTATATTTAGGACTTGATGAAAACTTCTCCAGTTCTAACTTGTTCATCAAATGTCATCATCACCATGTTCCAATATTGCTTTTTTTTTTTAGTGGCTGTTATAGTTTTAATGGAGTGTGGTACAAAATGCATCAATTACACTAGTGCAAAACTACAGTCTTGCTTGATGTCCTCCCTATACTGTCCCTTGTTTTAGTACAATCCATACAACAATTCATCCTAGACTTATCATTTCTCAAAATCTTTTGTTTCTGCACTCTCTTTTCTTTTTCTTTTTTAATTCTTTATAATGGCATTCTTTTTAATTCCATTTTAATATACTAATATATGCAGTTTATTTAATTTAGTTAGGAAAATAATACATCTTGAAAATAAAAGACCATTTGTTGTTATCATGTAGCAATACAGAGAGCATTTTATTAACATAATTTAAAAAAATTTAACCATATACTGTGCAGGCACAGAAAAGGCCTATTTTGAGATCACTTGGCTGTTCTTACCTGATCAGGTTACCAGCAGAGCAAGACTATATGATTTGCACATATTGCTTCAGGTACTGTTGGATATAATGTCTTAGGATTTCATTAAATTAAGACCTTAAAAGAACAACCAAAGTATTATTTGGAAAGAATAGCTTCACATTACAGAATAAGTTCTACATATACAGCTAAATCAATTTAATCATAAATAAGTACAACAGTTTAGGAAGACTATTCAGAAGTGATCTTGTCCTGATTGCATTGTTTCCAATGTGATTCAAGGATGTTGGTAATATCCATAGACAGTGCTCAGGATGTCATTTCAACCTGCCCCTGGGTGTTCTTTCTTTTCATCTCCTTATGACTCTGATCTTCAGTGTCCCAAGCCAGGCCAAACCAGACTGACAGCATCTGGTATTTAATGTGATTCACTGTAGAGATACCTCAGACTCTTCATATGTAAACCTTGGAATTTAAAGCTTGACAAATGGGCTACATAGAAGCCATCATACCTATAACGAAAGAATTTGTTGTTCCTAATTATTTTCCAAATTGCTAGTTCATTAATCCATACAGAAGAACCAAGAATGCCTGGCATTCTTTCAATCCCTGTGAATGCCTTCTCTTCTGCAATGGGAAAGGTTTTTATATCTTTAAGACTTTGTGTTATAAAGAGAATATTCTGAGCTTACCAGTGCAGAAAAGATTGTTTTCCGTTACTCAGAAGTCCTTTCCTTTGTGGCTATTTCTTGCCTCATCCTTCAAACAGATTCTATGACACATTAAAAAGCTTGGTCATTCATTCTTTCAACAAACATTTACTGAGCATGATTTGAGAACACAAAGTCAAGTAAGACTTCATTTTTTTCCCAAGGAATCTATGCTCTAGCCGGGGGAATTATTGATCTCCTTGATCAATTACAGGATAAGTGCAAATTCTACTAAACAGGATTGCACAAGTTAAAATGTAAGCCCAAAGAGGTGTATCTCTTTTAGAGAAAAGGATCTAGGAAGATTTCAAAGACTAGCCAATGTTCTACCTGAGAATTGAAAAAAGATGTGGAATTTCCTAGAAAATATGGAAATATGGTCTCATTGAGAAAAAGGAGAGTATGTATAAAGGCAGAAGTTTTGAAACAACAGATTACTGGGGAGAGGGAGTGGAAAGAAGTGGAACTTTACATATTATGCTTTGCCTAGTTGAGTATGTTCAAATCTTGCATGATGGAATGCATTCATATATACACTGTGTAAGTATTAAAATGAAAAATAAAACACAATCACACAAGGGCAACTGCATAACATCTTTAAAGGAAGTTCGTTGTTGTTGGAGTGACAAACATCAAGAGCTGAGGTTGAATCTGGAACACAAAGCTAGGGCTACCTCATGCAAGGAGGTCTTCCATGCCAACATAGGAGAGCTAAATGTTCCCTGAAAGCTTCAGGAAGACAGTGAACAATTTTAAAGAGGAAATTTCGTTATTTAATGTGAATTTTTTTAATTGCTTTGAAAAAAAGAATGGGTAGGACAGATTTGTTGTTGAAAATCAAGGAACAAAAAGGAGATAATCTAGGAGAATAATGCTAAGGGCCTGAGTTATGACAGTAGAAGGGGAAGTAGAGTCATGGAAGTAGATAAGATATTCAGGACCACAGAATTGAGTGATGGATTCAAAATAGTGATATGGCTAGGGTAGGGTATAGGAAAACAGACTCTTTAGTTTATATTACTTACTATTATGAGCCAACAAGAAGGGGTTAATAGACAAGGGACAAATTTGAATAAAAAGGAGAGCTTCCTTTCCAGGAGTTAAATGTTTGCATCTTATAGTATATCCAAATGTAGATGCCCAGTAGGCATTCGGAAAGACAAATCTGTACTTGAGTAGAGAGAGTTTAATGACTTCCATAGTCTCACACTTCATTCGATTATATTTCTTAAAAGTCAGATTGCTGCTGCTGCTGCTAAGTCGCTTCAGTAGTATCCGACTCTGTGCGATGCCACAGATGGCAGCCCACCAGGCTCCTCCATCCTTGGGATTCTCTAGGCAAGAATACTGGAGTGGGCTGCCATTCCCTTCTCCAATGTACACATAAATGCTAAGTCGCTTCAGTCATAGCCCACTCTGTGCAACCCCATGGACAACAGCCCATCAGGCCCCCCCATCCATGGGATTCTCTAGGCAAGAATACTGGAGTGGGTTGCCATGTCCTTCTCCGAAAAGTCAAATTAGAGTCCAGAATTAAAGGATATAGGAAAAGGTATTCAAATTTAACAAAGTTAAAACATTTTCATTGTTCATCATCATAAATATGCCCCCTTTATCTAACATAATGTGAAAAAATCAGTTGCATTCATAGAGCGTATGTATGTGTGTGTTAGTCGCTCAATCGTGCCTGACTCTGCAAGTTTCCCTCTAAAACAAGCAAAAACTGCCAATATTTTTATAGGCGTCAAATAGGTTGTTTAGGTATAAAGAGAGTCCAAAAATGATTTCATTGTCCACTCAAACAACAGTTGTTTTGGCCCTGAGTAAATGACCAATAACAGCATCCCTACCCAGAATCTTCTAAGCAAACAGTAACAGAAACTGTACTTCTGGAGGACATGATAACAAATTGACTAATATCAAGCCAATCTACCTACTAGATAAATATTACTAGCATTTACAGAGAATAAGCAGAGCTAAATGCATTTGGTGGAATGGAGATTAAAGTGGTCCTTAAGGGCAAAGGCAAGGAGAAGTGACATCTGCTCTCAATTATGAATCAGTAGTGAGTTGTCCTCCAAAGGACACGAAACATGGTCAAACAACATTTCCTCCACTTGCAGGATGTTACATTAAGGAAATAATGACCAAGAAAGCAGTAAGAACTAGGCAATGTCTACACTGCATAAAACAGGATTATGTACCATGATTATTTTAATCACTTACCCATGAGTCCCATAATAGTCTGACATCTGACTAAAAAGTTTTCTAGAAAGGCTTTTGTTTAGACAGGAAAGATTAAGGGCAAAATTGCCAACTATTATTAACTTTCATTTACTTATTCAGTGATTGGGGGCTTTTAATGCCTACCAGGCTCTGAAGCCACAATAGTGAGTGAATCAGATTCACCTCTTGATATCTGTGTGGACATCCATCCCACTTACTAGGAGGTCTGACCCAACTTGGTTTTCAAGCTTGAGTGAGTTCCGAGAGTTACTCCAATTCTGCAGAAAATAAAACTGAGGTAGAGTTATGAAATAACTTGCCAACTTTAAAAAGCTAATAACTGTCATAGCCAGGGCTGAACTCCAAGTCCACAGCTTTTTGCAGTCTAACTGCCTTTTAGAGTCAAAGTATTTCTCATGGAATGATTTAAGATCTTAAAATAATGTACCTTTATTCATAACAGCCTCTAAGTGGAAATAGTCCAAATATTCATTAAGATAGATTAAAATTTTTCATACATTCATAAAATGGAGTACCATGCATCAGTGAAAATGAATGGTCTACAATCACATGTAGAAAATAGAGGACAGATACAAAAGAGTAAACAGCATAAATTCATTTACATAAAGTTAACTAGCAGATAAAATCCATCAGTGGGGATAAAAATCAAAATAGCAGCTACCTTTGGAGAGTGATATTGACTATGAGAGGACATGAAATTTCCTATGTTATATTAGATATGGAGTGTCTCTAGATCAGAATGATAGTTACATAAATATATAAAATACCTTGAATGGTGTATTTAAGATTGATGGCCTTTATGTATATTATGTGTTTAATCGCTCAGTCATGTCTGACTCTTTGCAACCCTATGGACTGCAACCCTCTAGGCTCCTCTGTCCATGGGGATTCTCCAGACAAGAATACTGGAGTGGGTTACTGTGCCCTCCTTCAGGGTATCTTCCCAATCCAGGGATCAAACCCAGCTCTCCCACATTGCAGGCAGATTCTTTACCATCTGAGCCACCAGAGAAGCCCATGTATATTATATCCCAATTTAAAAATAATAAATGCTGATTAGGAAAGAACTTGGTGAACTTGATGATGGTGAACAAACTGACCTGTCTGTCGCCCTGGGTCTACCCATACAATGCTGCTGGTTATTCTTCCTAAATATTGACTTGCCCCAATAACTTCTTTGTGTTGTATCTTCAGTGATTCTCCATTTCCTATAAAATACGGTCCATAGTCATTAGCATGAATGTGATGTCTTCTGAAAGCTTTTCCCAGCCAGTTACTCCAGTATCGTCTCCTGCCTATCACCCATTCACCTTCCTTCTTTCCTTCAATAAATATTTATTGAGTGCCTATTTAGATAGGGCACTTTGCCCGGTGGTGGAGAAATAAAAATGAGCGAGAAAGAACTGTATCATTTTCTGGCAGAAAAGAGAAGCAGCAAAGATATACAGACAGAATTACAAAGCTAATGAGGGGCAGGAAGGAGAGAGACAGAAGGCATCATGGGATCCAGAGGAGGAGTGTTAGACTCAGCTTGAGAGGTTTTTTCAAAGCTGATGGAAGATGCTAAGCTTTGAAAAAGGCAGAGAAAGAGACTTGGTAGGTAGAGATAGGTGTGTGGTGGGTTATGGCTTTTATGCCTGAGGGAATCACCTGAACAAAATATGTAGACAAGAAAGAGAAAGAGAATATACAGAAAATGAAAACCAAATGATCTCAGAATAATTGACTCTTCTCGTTCAAGGGTGGAGATGAGGTGTGGCAATGCTTAAATCAGGAACGGCAGACAACCAGCTTATCAGGGTCCCCATCTGCCTTGCTAAGGGGTTTGGGTTGCATCCTGATGGAAAGCGGCGCTCCCAGACACACCCTGTGCTACCGCCATGCCAAGCTCTGCCTAGTTCCAAGGCCACTCCAGATACTTTCACAACTTTCTGCTATTGTTTGTCTTGCTTCTTCAGCTACATGCCAGCCCCACCTGGCGAAATTGCAGTCACTGTTCTCAGTTGTGTACTTGACAACATGGAATTACTTTACTGAATTCAGCATGGATATTATGCCACTGTTGCCATGAAGAAATGTTGTGAGATCAAACCTGTGAAGCTTGCTATTCTGTTGAATGTAGTGATTTTCAAAAATCTTTGTCATGTTTCACAAGGATTCTTTTTATGTGGGCACCAAGGGAATGTTTGCCAGCACCAGTGATAGCTGAGGTGTCCCTAGAGCTAGTTTGTGTTTGTCTTAATCGCACTGTGATTCATTTTAGAAGATGTTTCTTCTCTGATTTAGCTCAGAGCCAAATCTATGACCCTAAGTGTAAGGACCTTACTCTTTCTGTGGACTAATCTCACTGTTCTTTATTTTGTTTTCTTCTTCTATTTTTTTAAATATCCTGATTTCCTCACTTACCTTTTTAAGGATAGCATGTAATTTTTAGATCCCTTTGAAATAATTTGTAGAACAAGTTATAGTATAAATGACTAGATTAATAAATAAACAAGTTTTATTCTTTCAGATTCTTTAATGCTTCCTCACTTGTGAAGCTAACCCAGATCGTTCCAGGCAGAGTTACTCAGTATCTGCCTGGAATTTCTAAAACTCTTTGTTCATACCTTTATTCCAGTCTTCTTGCACTACTTTACAAGCATCTCCTACAAATTTGTTTATCCTCATTCAAGTCAGGGGCAAAAAGTTTTAATGTCCCAGTATTTTCCCTGATTCTAGTGTTGTACGATGTAAGGACACATTTAATGCTTGGGGTCTGGATAAATAAATGAATAAATGATAAAAAGAAAGAAACGAGGGGAATTTACCTGCTATGAGATCAGTGAATGGGGTGAAAGAATACTAAGAGAACAGTGCTCAGGAGCCCCCAAAATGAATGGCTTTATAGAAAGATCTAGACATCTAAGTAGTCTCAAGTCAAGGATCAAAGTATCATTTTGGACTTGGAGAAACAATCAAAAGGAAGAGAAGGTGGTTGTACTTGTTCGGGCAAGAGATAAATAGGACTAGATGTAGGGTACCTGGCCATAGGAAGACAGTCATGCAAGAGACATTTATTAAGCTCCAACTGAATTATTGCACTGGAGGCTGTACGTAGACACTGTTAAAGCAAAGAACAATAACAATCTTGAAGGGACAGGAACCCTTAATCCTCTGACTAAGGGCTGCTATGTGAGTTAAAAAAAAAAAAAGCTGGATTTTGAAATTCACTTTAAAAAATTATGAAAATATTTATTGGATGCTTTTATTCCACAGTTGAGGTGACTCAGTTTAACAAACATTCCATGTATTGTTCAATACATCACCATGTACCTGGGGTTTTCATGGCACATTCTCCCGGGGACACAAAATGACTGTGAGGGCAGAAGGGCAGATGGTTAAAGGACCAAGGCTCGGGCAGGCTAAGATGTTTGCACAAGTTCACTCACATGGTTAGTGGTTAGTGAAACAGAAGGGAGGTTTTCTGACTCACAGACTGCAGTACAGTATTTCGTTTATTCTGCTGCCTCAGCAAGTTTTAGACAATGCCCGATATCAGCTTACTTGGAAGAGCGAAACTCTTCTGGGAGTTTCGATTGCGTAGCAGTGACTTCCTGGAGCCTCAGGGACAAAGTTCAAATTCATCAGCATACTGGTCGAGGCCCTTCCCAGGCTGGCTTCACCTGCCCAGGGAGCATCATTCCCCACAGCCTTCCCCTGCACACCTGTACCTACTGTTTCCCGCTGGGCATCTGACCCAAACTGCCATTTCTTCTCCAGAATCATAACATGTCAGTCAGGTTCTTTCTTGATTTAAACCTTTTAAATCTACACAAAGTTTGTCTCTATTCCATGAAAATATCTATATTTGTTTTATATATGAAAGTGTTTATCTATAAATTAGTTCTTCTGATAACTTAATCTAGAGAAACACCAAAGCCCCAGAAAGAAGAGCCCTGGATTTGGGGAACCACCCTATTTGAACCCCTGTAAGGGAACCCTAAGTTCAGAGATAGGGCACTTTTTACACTATGAACTCAGGGCAGGGGATGTCTCACTTATGTCTATAATCCTAGCACATGCCTCAGATTTATTATATATTAGCCAAATGAATGGATGAATGGACAGACAGACAGATGGACAGATAAATGGAAGGATGGATGAATTAATAAATTACATAAAGCTGTGAAAAATACAGAGCAAAGGAAAAAATCAGTGTTTCCCAACCATTTAGTATTTTTTAAAATGATCTGATGATTACCCTTATGGCCTCTTTACCTTTTATACAATGCTATGAACTTTGTTGACACTGATAAGAAAATCCCATTAATGATAGGAAAATAAAGATACATTTCTATGACTGATCCTCTTTTGGCAAAGACCCAATAGAAAACTGCTGAATCTAATTTGCTTCATTAATCCCTTTCTCTGGGTATTTAAAGGAATTTATTTTTTCTTTGAGCTTGCATAATGTAGGAAATATTTTTATTCTCAGAATCTCTGAGGGCTATATTTACTATGTATTGATTGTAACTATTTTAAACTATGCTTTTGCTAACATTCAGATTTCTTCTGTTATCAAATAGACAATAGATGGATTCCAGCAAAGGTGACTATAAAATAGATTATCATTGACTTTTGTTTAAAAAAAAAAAAAAAGGAGAAGAAGTACATTCTTATTTAGTGATTAAAACCAGTTCTTAATAAAAAGTAGAAAATATTTGATAAGCAAGAAGTTAACATGTCAAGGGAGAGTAGAAAGAAAGGAAGACATGGCAGTTGAGATTGGTCGGTGGTCCTTGGGTGGTAAAACTTAACTTATTATGTCAGGAATCCCTGAGGAAGCTTCCAGAAATTTCCAAATGACAATCTCTTTTCCCTCCCACAGAAATCTTGAGGAAAATTATCTAAATGAGCTAATTCCCTAATTCTGTAAACTGTCTCTAATAAAAATGTGTGTGCATTGTATTTAAGATGGAAAGAATAAAGGAAGAAGGGATTGAATATATTTGTCTATTATCACTCTCTGCAAATTGCCATCAACAGTTTACAATCTGAGTGGATTTAACACGAGCCTCCTCTCCCATGGCTTGTCATCAGGAGGATGACAGAATGTTTGAAGCTGAAATAAGATGGGGAGAATAAAGGTATAATACTAGAGTTTATGGATTTTTTTTTGACCTTAGAATTTTTTTAAGAAAAATGTTGGTGACTAAGGACATCCATAGTAATAACAAATCAAGTCTTTGGATTAGCCTGGAAAATAAAAGCAATGTAGCCATATGTCTTCCCAGATGGCACTAATGGTAAAGAACCCACTTGCCAATGCAGGAGACCTAAGTGATACAAGTTTGATCCCTGGCTCGGGAAGATCCCCTGAAGGAGGGCATGGCAACTTACTCTACTATTCTTGCCTGGAGAATCCCATGGACAGAGGAAACTGGCAGGTTACAATCCATAGGGTCACCAAGAATCAGAATGACTGAAGCCACTTAGCACATATATACCTATATCTGTATAATGGTAAGAAAGAAAGTAAACATTTTAAGGGGCTATGAAATGTTTTACATTTATGTTTCTATTTCTTATTCCCCATCCCCTTCTCTTCTGTTTTTCTCAGCCTCTCATGTCCCCTAAACAATGTTGGAATAAGTCAAGGTAAAATCCAATTCTTTCAGTTAATGTGCTGTGTGAACATAGGTGAAGAAAAGTGACATACCTCCTGATCTCTTCTCTTGTGATGTTTCTGTTTAACCAAAATAATCCATAATGGATAAGCACTGCCCTTTCTCTTCTCTCCAGAAACCCTCTGTGTGAGCTTCCCTTGATGGGATGCGGTGGGATGTAGTTTATCACTAAACACAGCAAGATCTATATGGATGAAAGAACAAAGAAACATGGACTGGAGGATGTGAGATCTGATCTATTCAGCAATAAATATGTACATGTAGAAATTTCTGGGCAAAAGACAGTTCAGGGACTCCAGTTCTACAACAGTGTAGATCCAGTCCCGTGGTATTTCATGGGAAAAGGGTGAAGATATCTCACTTTTTCTGCCTCATTCTCTCTCGGCATTATCTTTGCCTTGCCCACCTTCAACCATCACAAGTAGTTTTCCCTTCGATATTACCTTCTGAAATCCTTTTGCTTTTCATCTAACTCCAGTGGAATTTTAAGTCTTCCTCCTTTAACTTACCCTAGGGTCAACCTCTGGAGAAGGCAATGGCACCCCACTCTGGTACTCTTGCCTGGAAAATCCCATGGACGGAGGAGCCTGGAAGGCTGCAGTCCATGGGGTCGCTGAGGGTCGGGCACAACTGAATGACCTCCCTTTCACTTTTCACTTTCATGCATTGAAGAAGGAAATGGCAACCCACTCCAGTGTTCTTAACTGGAGAATCCCAGGGACAGGGGAACCTGGTGGGCTGCCGTCTATGGGGTCGCACAGAGTCGGACGTGACTGAACTGACTTAGCAGCAGCAGAAGGCGCAGGGTCAACCTCTGATGTATCCACAGCTTCTGCAATCATCCTCCACCTCCAGGCGATAGAAGTTTATCTACTTCACTTGCTACACAGGTTGCATATATTGCAATTATTTTACACTATGCTCTGACCCATTCTATAGTATCAGTTCTTCCACTGCTGAAATATGAAACATCCTAAAGTTAAATCATCTCTCATTTCATGTATTTGGTAGATTCAGAACAGCTTCCTGTAATTTATCTTTGGTTCCACTTTAAGAATTCCTTTTACATGTGTTATTCTAGCATCTCCCATTCAGAATTCCTTCTTTCACTCCTTTTCCACATTCCAATCTTCAACAGCTTTCTCAACCAACTCTTACCAAGTAAGGTTAAGTCACTACATAGCTTAAAAGCAACATTGTAATATACAGAAATGAGCCAGTGTCTCAATTACTTTGTTATATAGTCAATGTTCCTTGTTTTAGCAAACCAATGGTCTAATGAAAGGATAACTTTTATCTCATTCTGAACTCAGGTCATCCCATCTGTACTATTTGGTTTCAACAGCATGCATGATGAAAATTCTTCTATAACTGCTCAATGGTTTAAAAACAAAATCCATGGCAATTCTCATATTTTAAGTATCACTTGATATCAAGTTAATACTAACGTGCTGCTGATTCTAAAGAGTGTCACATACATCTGATAATGAACAATTTTTACTTGCTACTGAGGGCAAAAAAAAAAGGTATCTTGATTTAAACTCCAGCAGGACTGGAATAGCATTCTATAAAATGACACTGTGTGGTGTCTCAAAACTTCTTTTTCTTCATATCTTTGTTCCTGGAAAATAATTTGCTCTACCTTTTTTCCTCTCTCTAAAATTGCTCTTTCAAAGTTGGTTGGGAGAAATGCATCCATTTTCTTCATCACCATTACAGCATTAAACCATTAAGCCATTATAGCAGCTGAAGTATTTCAGGGAACAGGACCGAAATTCACTTTGAAATGCATCACAAAAATAAGAGGGATTGATGTACAGATAGAGAAATACATAGAAGGATAGATATGTGATACAGAAAATGGAGTGAAATGCTCATGGTAGAATCTTGGTGGACAGTGTTCAGGTGTTCACTGAAAAATTCTTTCAAACTTTTCTATGTGTTTAAAATTTTTCATAATAAACTGTTGGGGGAAAAGCATTAAAAGGAAAAGAGCCATTTACCTACTCTTGGTTCACTTGGCAGCGCCCACCCTCCGGTGTGTTACAGGATCTTCAATGATGTGCAAATGGACGCGCCTTCATGTTGCAAGGGTGTAATTAGGGCGCCAGTTCAGAAATTTGGCAGTCAGTGTTAAAAGGGAACATTTCTACTTTGTGCTGTGCTCATCAAAAGACAAGATGAAACACACTCTTTTGTCAAGATATTCTTGCACTGTAACCTGATGAAGCTTAAATTCAGCCATCTCCAGCATGCTGTTGCAGGCTGAATTCTACTCACTACCAGTAAAGTTCACCTTTGCATTAAGGAGAAACGAAAGGGAGAGAAAAGCTTAGGTTTTATCATGTATAAATACATAGGTACATCCTTGATAGTAAAAGTGTAAATGGAAGCAAATAAATACAGCAAGTCCCATAAGAAATTAGAATATCTAAGAATGAAAAGAGGAGGCTAAGGACCAAGAAATAAAACTGAGCGTGAAAACCACTTAGTCCACATAGATTATATAATATAAAAAGATGTCAATATAAAAATTCATATAGTATACAGTAGTTAATATGAAGCATATTCATACATTCTCTAACAATGTATCATCTTCATTGAAGCTAGAATTATTCTCCTTTTCCTGAATTTCACTTATGAAAGAGCAACTGATAATCTAGTTTGATGCATAAGCCAGTTAGGGAAGGGGATTTTTTTTTTCCATTTTTAATTCTGGGTCCAATTATTGGTAATGTAATAACTCATCACCTATCGAGTTACATTTCTGAAAGGGATATGCTTTTCTTGGCTATGTGAAATACTCATTGTTATCAAAGACATTGTCTAGACAAGCAATTGACCTTCTCCTTAATATGACCTACAGCTGTCATTGTCATGTCTCTAACTTTACTTTCGGCAGAAGTGGCATACACATAAAGCACATCACATGAAAAAAACATTGGGGAAGAGTGTAACCCATCATTCCTTTTTTCTCTTTTAATCTTAAAAATTATTTGGAATTGATTTATTTACACCTTTTAAACATAGAATAGTTTCCATTTCTTTTTTTCCCAAATAAATATCACTTTAAAAAGACAAACTTGGACAAAGATTCTGGAAATATCTTCCAGGACAAGAAAAAAGAAAAAAAATTCAAACTTGGCCAGCTTCATGGTCATATGTTAAAATGTCACAGACATTTTGTTTGATGGACAAAATGTTGGCCTAATTTTATTTCTCTGATAAACTTTAATGATTTGTCAGCTACAAATGCCAGAATTGTTTTAAAATTTTGGACTGTGTAATTTTAAAAGAAATTGAAATTTCTCAGTATCATAGAGATTTTTTGTATCACATCAGAATTTTAATGGATCAAAGGTGATTTTAATAAATATATTTTCTCTTAGGTATTTATTCTATGCATTACATTGATTTATTAAATATTATTTTAAAATATTTCTTCAATTTTCTGTTCCAGGCAGTTCTTACATATTTAACATATTTAACATATCAGTCCTGTTGGCTCATGGAGAAAGAAATGGCAACCAACTCCAGTGTTCTTGCCTGGAGAATCCCGTTGGATACAGGAGCCTGGTAGGCTACAGTCCATGGGGTTGCGAAGAGTCGGACATGACTAAAGCAACTTACCACTGTTGCACTTAAATATAATGATCAGTATATCCATCTAAAATATTTTAACCCTAGTTAGCTCTCTGTTTTTATGAAGTCCTTTTTTTTCTTTCACCCGTTAGGTTCCAAGAGAGACTAAATTCCATCTGATTAATGAATTTCCTAGGTGTTTATCACAAACAGATTTTCATCTGGAATGTATTTCTGATAATAACATCAATTAAACACTGAGTCAAATCGTTATAGTTTCTTTGGTGGTATCTCAAAGGGAAACAAAAAGATGGCAGCACATTTTTTTGTTTTTTAATAGCACTTTCCTGACTGTGTCTGTCTGTCTGTCTCTCCTTTTCTCTTTATTTGTCTCCCTCCCACCTCTCTCTCCCTTTCTTGATCTCATCCTCTCACTTTCTCTCAATAATTTTAGAACCACTTAAGAGAGTTGGTGATGGACAGGGAGGGCTGGCACGCTGCAATTCATGGGGCCGCAAAGAGTCGGACACGGCTGAGCGGCTGAACTGAACTGAACTGAAGAGAGTTTATAGTTGAACTATAGGCCAGGTTAGTGCTCTCTATGAAAAAATGCACAAAAGCATCCATAATTATCTAGCAATTATGTCATATTGCCTTTGTATTTTTCCAATTATCTGGAAGAAAGTCAGACGGAGGCTTAGATCATCTGAGCAATTCCATAAAATCCCCCTATGTAGCCAGTGTAGACAGGTAAAGGGTACAACCTACAATTTGACAGAGACCAGTGCTTTAGTCATACTTAGTATCTTAAACATAAGTCATTTCTATTTCTTTTTCTTTTAAGATGTCAAATGAATTTTTTGGTAAGTAGGTTGCAAAGAGTAGTTTCTTTGCTACTGTTTCCCCATGATTCTTTCAAAATATGCTCCTACATGTCAGGAAGGAGCGTGAGGGAGGAGGAAGAGGAAAACAATTATGATCACTAAGATCATGAAGAGTAGTTGAAGAACGCTTGATTTTATTTAAAGAGCTATCAAACATACCCCATGAACCCTCCAAGAAACTTTTGAGATTTACATTTATATAAAGAAAAAATGATGGAAGATCTGATAACTCACTCATAGCTTATATGGAGATTATAATAGCCTAGAAACATAATAGACACTTTTACAAGTTACAATTGAATTCAGCTTCAGCATTATCTTAGCCGGTTTCTCTATAGTATTAAACAAGGCAATACATCAATAATTATTGCAGCCTTGAATTTTGGAGATTGAGATATTGTTGTGATCATTCTAACAGTTTTTTTTTTCCACATATATAAGATATTTCCACTCTTCTTCAAACAACAATTTGAAAATGGGGTTGGCATATTCAGTAACTGCCCACCCCCCTGCACCACTGTATCCATGGCAATATGACATTGGCTGCTGAATGTGTGTGAACTGTAAACAGAAAGTCTCCATGGTTCTCTCTTCTCTCCTGAACAAGCTGTTAGAAGATCATGACCAAGGCCACTGGCAGAGTAAACAAGGACTGAGGAACTGGCTGTAGGTGGCACCATCTGTAGCAATCTGAAACCACCCTTTAACAATCTGCTAGGCAATTACAGAGCTGGATGGGGTACACTAGCAGCAGTTTGAGTCATGAAAAATTGAAAAAAAAAGGAAAGTAATATCTATGTTATAATCTGCTTGGCAGTGATTTAAAGAAGGAGTCCCCAACCTCCAGGCCACAGACCGGTACCTCCTATCAAATTAACGGTGGCATTCAGTTCAGTTCAGTTCAGTAACTCAGTCCTGTCTGACTCTTTGCGACCCCATGAACCACAGCACATCAGGCCTCCCTGTCCATTACCAACTCCCGGAGTTCACCCAAACTCATGTCCATCGAGTTGATGATGCCATCCAACCATCTCATCCTCTGTTGTCCCCTTCTCCTCCTGCCCCCAATCCCTCCCAGCATCAGAGTCTTTTCCAATGAGTCAGCTCTTCACGTTAGGTGGCCAAAGTATTGGAGTTTCAGCTTCAATATCAGTCCTTCCAATGAACACCCAGGACTGATCTCCTTTAGGATGGACTGGTTGGATCTCCTTGCAGTCCAAGGGACTCTCAAGAGTCTTCTCCAACACCACAGTTCAAAAGGATCAATTCTTCCATTCTCAGCTTTCTTTATAGTCCAACTCTCACATCCATACGTGACCACTGGAAAAACTATAGCCTTGACTAGATGGACCTTTGTTGACAAAGTAATGTCTCTGCTTTTTAATATGCTGTCCAGGTTGGTCATAACTTTTCTTCCAAGGAGTAAGCATCTTTTAATTTCATGGCTGCGATCACCATCTGCCATCATTTTGGAGCCCCCAAAAATAAAGTCAACCATTGTTTCCACTGTTTTCCCATCTATTTGCCATGAAGTGATGGGACTGGATGCCTTGATCTTAGTTTTCTGAATGTTGAGTTTTAAGCCAACTTTTTCACTCTCCCTCTTTCACTTTCATCAAGAGGCTCTTTAGTTCTTCTAATGGTGGCATTAGATTAGAAATAAAGTACACAATAATGTAATGGGCTTGAATCATCCCACACAATCCCCCACTCCCAATCATGGAAAAATAGCTGTCCACAAAACCAATCCCTATCACCAAAAAGGTTGGGGTCCTCTCGCCTGATGAATCATGGATTGGTGTCCTTGGATGTCTGAGGGATCTAAAGGTGACATGGTCTTTGATTCTGCTTCACTTGCAGACAATCGTAGGCAAGAAGGGATGGTGAGGTGAACAGAAGTGGAAGGCAGTGAAGGGATGAAAAGGGGAAGTAGAAACATGAGCAGGTTTTTCTCAGAAGATCATGGGCTCCCAAGTGTAAGATGTTGTGATTATATTTACAGGGAGGTTCTCATATCTTCTTTTTTGCTCATCACTGCAGAGATGTGGCTCCTCCAGTGCTTTACTATTTTCTGTCAATTGGTTTCCAGGGTTTCACTTCAGACACACACTGTACAAGAGGGAGAACCTGTTTCTCTTCTTTAAAACTTGAGATTTGTCCATTTCCTCCTCATTGTCTCATGTAGGGGATACAATAAGCCAACTGACATTTGCTTCCTATTCATCTCTGCTTCCTATTGGTAGCCCCTCTCAGCACCAACACAGAAACCCTCCACCTGCTCTATTTTGGTGGGTGACAGAGCTGAAAAATAAAATGCAATTAAGTGGTAGTGTTACTTAAGGGATCCTAACATTGTTAGTATCTGTTACATGTTTGCTGGAACATTTTCTCATGAGAAAGGGGAAAAACCTGATTGATTTCCAACCTCAGAAGAAATTATATTGTAGCTGATATCTATAAGAATTGAAGCCAGTCAAAACCTGGTTACAAATCCAGGCTCTTCCGTTTACCAGCTATGTGACTTAAGCAAGGTACTCAGTCTTGGTCAACCTCAGTTTCCCCATCTGATAAATCTGGAGCAATAAGAACCTCCCACATAATTGCTCTATACAATTTTGACAATGACTAACGCAAGCTGACATGTAATGTGTACTTGATTCTTAGTCACACTTCTTCCTTCCTAGAAGGAAAGAACAACTGCCCTTAACCCTTCTGTTGTGCTGTGGCTATGTAAGGCTACCTTAAAAGCAGAGATGTTGAGCATTGAGACATTATGGCTGTTTAATAGCCACGATGGCCATTAAACTAGGGAAGTATGCAACAGGCAAAAAGAGAAAAGAAATTGAGTGATTTAGCCTCTTAACATCTACAAGATTACTTATTAAGGTCTTTAAGTATCATTCCCAAAACCAAACCTCAACAAAGTCTACCTTGAGTACCCCAAACTCTTTTACACAATCTCTTACATTCAACCAATGACTAGCTGAGGTAGCTGTTACTGGAGTCATTTCTTTCAGGCATAACTAAGAAATTGCTGCTCTAAAGAGTTTAAAGGAAGAATCTAGGATGACACATACACAGTAAATTAAGCCACCATGTATTAATGGCTATAATAAAAGTATGAGAAAAGTGTCATTGAAGGTTGAATTAATTTAACCTTTCAAATTCTCAGTTTAAATGACAGTTGGAACTGTGGGTGTCTTGTGACAGAAATAACCTTACCACTGATTTTCAAAACTGTACTTGGAAATGGTAAAACCTGAGCCAGCCTGATTAATGGCCATCCAGCTGGTCAATAATATCGGGTCAATACTAAATAAAAAGGATGCTGGAGATCAATGAGAGTTAAGATTTGTGATTATGTCTAAATCACTCCTATCCAAAGTGTTTTACCAACATCCACTAATTAATCTTTATGATATTGTGTTGAGAGTAATAAGTATCATTATCTCCAAATAACATCTTGAAATACCAGAGCTTAGACTTTTTACAGAAGCTCCCAATGTGAGTACTTCCTCAGAGACAAAATTGTTGACCACCTCTTGATATTGTTTCTTAGGAGGCACCTCTGGCTAAGAGCACTAACAGTAGTCTCATGACACATGGCCTGGAATCCCAGCTCCATTATTTAGCGACTATGTGACTTTGGATAAGTTACTTAACTTCTCTGAGCTTCAATTTCCTCACTTATTCAAAGGCACTGATGCATTTCTCCAAAAGATGCTTTTAGTGTTGGAATGAGTTCATGCCTAGATATTCCTGGAAAATAATAAGAACCTAATAAACCATCCTTGTTACTGTTGTTATACTTATTTCAGGAAGCCTTGACTATGATCTGGGTAATTACCGAAAGATGGGGCCAGCTCAGACAGGCTCAGAGTATGATTGGGAGCTGGGCTTCCCTGATAGCTCAGTTGGTAAAGAATCCACCCACAATGCAGGAGACCCCAGTTCAATTCCTGGGTCACGAAGAGACCCAGGAGAAGGGATAGGCTACCCACTCCAGTATTCTTGGGCTTCCATGTGGCTCAGCTGGTAAAGAATCTGCCTGCAATGTGGGAGACCTGGATTTGATCCCTGGGTTGGGAAAATCCCCTGGAGAAGGGAACACCTACCCACTCCAGTGTTATGGCCTGGAGAATTCCATGGACTATATAGTCTATGGGGTTGAAAAGAGTCGGACACGACTGAGTACCTTTCGCTTCACTTTAGAACAAAAAGAAAGTAGCATAACTTGAGATCTTGCTCTGTGCTAGGCATTGTGCTAAGCACTTTATGTTTTGGGTTTTAAATAGTCTTCTATTCATTCCCTACAACAACCCTGCAACCAGAGCTATGCCTAAGCCTGAACTCTTTCATCTGAAACATGACAGATTCCCCTGCATTAGGGTAGGCACTGCTGACACTGTGGTCTCTGCTGCCAGGGTAGAGAGTGCAGGAGAAGCCAGAGCAGTGATCCTCAGAAATCCAGGCTGGCAGGCAGAAAGTTCAGCTCCAGGAAGTCCTTCAGTGAATGCCAGATGTTGAGTTGGAGTTTGGGTGAAGGCTCCGGGAGAGGAATACAAAAACAGCAGAACAGAACCTCCATCTCAAGAGTAGAAGACAAAGAAGAAAGTGACAACAGACACTCACACCCAACGAACTACATAGAAATCCAGGGATGATCGCAAGATACAAGGGTAGGAGGCAGTTTGTCTTCTGATAAACACATGTATAAGATCTGAGAGCCCAGAACATTAGCCAATTAACTGAATGTCAAGTAGGGTTTTTATTCTAGTTTACTTTCAGTCATTCTGCTGTGGCCCCACTGGACTCACTCTGCTACAACCTCTTTGTCCATAGGAAATTTTACCTGAAATCCGTGCTAGAATAACATCCAAAACTTGTTATCTACAAGGTCCACAAGAGCTGGAACCTGCCTTCCTTCTGACACCCACCTTTCTTTCTTTGGCTCTTGAAGATATTGAGTTTCCTTCCTGGTTTAGCCCACTATGATGGTCAAACTACCCATCTTGAAAACTTTCCCCCAAATCTTCCTGGTAAAGACAATGCCTCCTCCCCAGTGCTGCACCTTATTTAAGAAGGCTCTTCAAATCACTCGTCTTATAAGTGCTTTATTAATATCTTCATAGAATCATCTCTCACTGAAATTATCTTGTGATTTCCCCTCTACCTGAACTCCCCAGCCCCTTTCTGAGAAGACAGAGATGCTATCATCTCCAGCAGCACGAGCACAGTTCTAGTACATGAAGGGCTCAGTAAACATTTGTCAGATGAGTAAGTTGTTAAAGGTAGAGCTGTGATGAAAGTTTCCAGGCTTAAGGCTCCTTCTTCTTTCCTCCCTCCATACGCTGCTCTAAGCTTTCCTTGGTGATTCAGATGGTAAAGAACCCATCTGCAATGCAGGAGACCCTGGTTTGATCCCTGGGGAGGGAAGATATCCTGGAGAAGGGACTCGCTACACACTCCAGTATTCTTGCCTAGAGGATTCCATGGACAGAGGAGCCTGATGGGCTAGAGTTCATGGGGTTGCAGAGACTTGGACACGACTGAGTGACTAACACTTTTGCTTTCATACCCTAGTCTGCTGTGACCATTAAGGCATTTTAGTCAGGCCCTAGGACTCTCAGGAACACATATTCTAGGACATATTGTGAGATACCTTAATCCCACACCCCTTTTAAACTCATGATCATTCTTTAAGTCAGGGTTGCAAGCCAGCAGCCAGCTGAGAAGAGGATGTAACACCTAGGGACCAAGCATCTCGTCCACCAGGAAGGTTCTTAGGGACCATGTTGAAGAACTAGAGCCTCATTTCCTGCATGTGTGTGCCCTTTAACTTTTAAAAAAATTCAATGCCTCTAAACCTAGAATCATATGATACAAAGCACAAAGAGACCTTGCTATTTCCCAGTGCAGCTCCCTGCTCAATTTATTTTGGCCATTCTCTTTTGGGAACTATCAATACAAAATATTGTCTTTTAAACAATATTAGTTTACAATAAAGTAGAGGAGTGGAGACCTTCTCCTGCTTTCTGGTTTAGAGAGAAGGAGATGCTGATGGCTGTACTGGAACCAGGGGTGACAAGGTCACTTGAATAGCAAAGGGAACTCTGAGGACAAAGCAAGTGAAAACATGAGCTGACTGTCAGGTTGTAGAGGAGAGAGGAAGCATGCAGACCTTTGGATAAGCACTGGAGGAAGGGTTTAGAGAACTTTTAAAATCAGGGGTTCCTCTTGGCCACCCACACTATCCACCAGGAAGGCCCTGGGGTCTGAACCCAAAGGCAAAGTAAGAAAAACAGAATATTCTAGCCAGGGTAAAAAAGGCAGAGTGTGGAACCAGCAGGAGTTTTCCAGACTAAAGCTATGATTATGCCTTGTATCTCTTAGAAGTTGGTCTCTATGATGTCCTTTTCCAGGACAAGGAACTTGCTGATGATTCTTTGCCTGCCAATGAAAGTGCAAGATGGTGGATCTCTGAAGTTCATGATTTATTAGTCAATTAAGTAATACCTAGCAGTTGATATTTTCTTGATGACAATTTTTCAGTGCTATCCATGGATATCCGTAGAAGGTGAATTATGTTATATGTAATTACACAGATTTGACTTAAGATTAGATGATTATTTAAGGCATAGTAGAGAAAAAACATATTTCTTTTTCTTTTTGCCATAGCTATCAAGTACAGCTTTAGGCAGTTTATGAGACTCCACACAATGTCCTTAAAGAGTTTTGAGTTCCTTTGAAGATAATTACATAATTATTCCTAATTTTGGCAAGGGTTGCTCCAAAATCACTGCAGATGGTGACTGCAGCCATGAAATTAAAAGATGCATGCTCCTTGGAAGAAAAGCTATGATCAACCTAGACAGAATATTAAAAAGCAGAGACATTACTTTGCCAACAAAGTCCATCTAGTCAAGGCTATGGTTTTTCCAGTGGTCATGTACAGATGTGAGAGTTGGACTACAAAGAAAGCTGAGCACTGAAGAATTGATGCTTTTGAACTGCCATGTTGGAGAAGACTCTTCAGAGTGCCTTGGACTGCAAGGAGATCCAGCTAGTCCATCCTAAAGGAAATCAGTCCTGAATGTTCATTGGAGGGACTGATGCTGAAGCTGAAACTCCAATACTTACTTTGGCCATCTGATGCAAAGAACCAACTCACTGGAAAAGACCCTGATGCTGGCAAAGATTGAAGGCGGGAGGAAAAGGGGATGATAGAGGATGAGATGGTTGGATAGCACCACTGACTCAATGGATATGAGTTTGAGTAGGCTCCGGGAGTTGGTGATGGACAGGGAAGCCTGGTGTGCTGCAGTCCATGGGGTTGCAAAGAGTCAGACATGACTGAGCGACTGAACTGAACTGATTATCATCGACATTAGCTAGCATTCATTGATCACCATGCACCAGACACTATACTTTACACACATAAACCTCTCAAGAATTCAGTAAGGCAAACAGTATAACTATCACCATTCTACAGATGAAAAAACTAAGCTGTTATTTGACTGAGGTCCCATAGATAAGAGGTAGGAGAACTGGAATGTAGATCCTGTCTGCTTTGTGCTGTGCTTAGTCATGTCTGACTCTTTGCAACACCATGGACTGTAACCCACCAGGCTCTTCTGTCCATGAGATTTTATAAGCAAGGATACTGAAGTGGGTTACCATTTCCTCCTCCAGGGGATGTTCCTGACCCAGGGATCAAGCTTGCATCTCCTGCATTGCAGGTGAATTTTTTTTACCACTGATCAACCGGGAAGCCCTATCACCACCTATACCCTGAAACCCGTTCTCTTTCTTGCCATACACCACAAGCCATACATCAGGAAATGGGAATTCTGAGCATAGCACTTATATACATTCAGAAGTACACAGAAGACCAGTACATTGAGAAGGAATTCCATGTGGTGAAGGAGTAATAGATGAGAAAGAAGAGTCAGTAGGAAACAGAAGAGACTATCGAGGGAGATTTTGCAGAGATGATGTACAGCATGGAAGATGTTATATTTGTATTCCAAGGGTAATTAAGACATTTAACCTTTTGTGTTTTGAGCACAACAGTGAGATATTTTAATTTTGGAAAGGTTGCCATATCAGAAAGGTGGAAAGTTGGACACAGGAAGTACAGTAATAAAGATGTTGAAATGATCCAGCAAAGAGTGGTTGGAATTTGAATTAAGGCAGTGACTGGGGATGGAGAAACCATAGACACAATGCATCTGAAGGAGATAGATTCAACCAAGCTTCTTGATTGGTTGGATATGAGACAGTGGGAAAGAAAAGAATCAAAGCTAAACCCCAGGTTTTCCAGTTGGATAAAATGGGGAACAATAGAGGCATTTGAACTGATGAGTTGTTTTGCAAAGTGAAGTGGGAAATTGGTAGGTTCTGCTTGGGATGTAGGAGTTATAGCTGTTTATTTCCTTCACATCACAGAAGACAGAAAAAATTGTCATCTAATATTAGTACAGCAGAAATGGGGAGCTTTTTTGTGAACATGAATAATTATGATATCAATAAGTATCATTTGCATTCTATTTTGAGAAAATGCCCATGTCTCCCTAACTGCATGTCATTTTTAAAAATTGGATGACAAAGTAAACCTATGAAAAACAAAACTCCCTTGTAATATAGGTAAACAACTTGTTCTAACTTAAATGAAAACAAGTGAAAGGTTAAAAATAATCATGCTGTGCACCCCTCAAAGAGCCCCAGCAAGCAAAATGCATTTTGTCATAGTGGGGTGGCAGTGAAGTGTTCAAAAGTACCATAGAAATATGATTCTCCAAAAAGTGATGCAGGTGTCTAGGTCAAATGCAAATAAGGAAGTATGCAAATGGAGCTATACTTGACTACAAAATCAGATGCTTAAAAACATTTCAGGAAAGTGAAGTTTGTCTCAACGAAATTCACCCAGTCCTTATTATAATATGTTTCCCATTTGGGCTATTCATTCAGTATACTAAATGCATGATGGGACTTCAGTTAAGTAGATTTAGAAGCTGATTATACTACATTAAATGTATTCACTTCAATTTTAGCAAGACTTTTTTTCCTCTTAAAAGATTACTAAATGAAGAAAAGTAGAAAGTAAGATGGAAAATAAAATACCCTTTGGTGATGCTATAACAAGATTAGAAAGTCCAGTGGCATCTCAATGTCATGTAAGAATCTAAATCTGATTTAAATAACCAAATGATACATTTCTATCTTGTTAATTGCTGTTACTCTGTACTTGACACCTTCTATACACAAGAGATCACCCCCGAGACTGTATTTCTCCTGAAATACCTAATTTTTGTTATGAGTTTATGTGTCTTTCTTTTAAAATTCAAAAGATATTAACCGGTTTTTTTTTTTTGTTGTTTAATTATCAGGACGAACATTCTTGCAAGTGTTAGAAGAGTTGGCTCCAATCTTGGCTTTTCCATTAGGAATGGATATCATCAATATGGGCCTTAATTAATTTCCTGATCTCTAAAATGAGGATGTTGAATTACATTATCTGATTTCTAAGCCACTCTCAGCAACAAAATTTATGGTTTTAGAGTAAGTTTATTGGGTATTATTATTTGATCCTACCTTTAATTGGCTTGTATTTAAAACTGAAAAAAGAAAGCATAATACAGGTATTATAAAATTATTTATATGAGTTTATTCATTAATGAATCATCATATATGAATTATATTATACTCTAGTTTCAGTTACCTAAATTTCAGCAGCTTGTAGTAGCGTAAATTCTTCCTATTCTTAAATGAAATCAGAAGAGAATGATTGACAAGAAAAGAAGAGAATTTCAACCATAAACCAACTCTATCATAATTTTATGTGGCATGAGTAGCCCAGCCTACAAACTTTTTTTAGGAGTTTACTTTTCAAGGAGCATTTTTTGATTTATGAGGTAATACAGTATACTCCCTTCAAAAAGCTTGCCTAGATGATGTGTAAAAGAGAATTTTAATCAGTAGCCTATAGATTCAAAGGGGGCTTCCCTGATGGTTCAGTGGTAAAGAATCTACCTGCCAAAGAAGAAGATGAGGGTTCAATCCCTGGGTTGGGAAGATCCCCTGGAGAAGGGAATGGAAAAAACTCCATCATTCTTGCCTGGGAAGTTCCATGGACAGAGAGCCTGGTGGGCTACAATCCATGGGGTCACAAAGAGTCAGACACTACAGCAGCTAAGCTCACCCATGCACATATTTTCGAAAGCTAATTCTAATTTCTGTGATTGTGGCTTTCAGTCTGTCTGCCCTCTGTTGGAGAAGGATAAGAGGTTTTTGAAAGCTTGCTGATGGGATAGACCAAGTGAGGGGGATACTGGGTCTTGTTCTGATATGCTGGTCCTGCTCAGTAAATCTTTAATCCAATTTTCTGTTGGTGGGTGGGGCTGTGTTTCCTCCCTCCTATTTACCTGGGGCCAAACTATTGTCCAATCAGTCCATCCTAAAGGAGATCAGTCCTGGGTGTTCATTGGAAGGACAGATGCTGAAGCTGAAACTCCAATACTTTGGCCACTTCATGCAAAGAGTTGACTCATTGGAAAAGACCCTGATTCTGGGAGGGATTGGGGGCACGAGGAGAAGGGGACGACAGACCATGAGATGGCTGGATGGCATCACCAACTTGATGGACGTGAGTCTGAGTGAACTCCGGGAGTTGGTGAACTCCTGGCGTGCTGTGATTCATGGGGTCGCAAAGAGCCAGACACGACTGAGCGACTGAACTGAACTGAGCTAAACCATAGTGGAGGTAATGAAGATAATGGTGAACTCCCAAAAAAGATCCCATGCATCTACCGCTAGTCTGTGCCCCAACCCCGCAGCAGGCCACCACCAAACCACACCTTTGCCAGATTCACGGACACACACAGACAAGACTCCTGTGGGGTCACTGTTCCTTTCTTCTGGGTCCTGGTACACAAGACTCTGTTTGTGCCCTCCAAGAGTCTTTTTCCCAGTCCTATGTAAGTTCTGTCAGCTCTATGGTGGGGTTAAAGGTGACCTCCTCCAAGATCATGCCATACACACACCCAGAGCCCCTGTCCCTGCAGCAGACCATTGCCGACCTGTATGTCCAAAGGAGATGCTCAAACACAGTTCTGTCTCAGTCTCTAAGGAGTCCCTGGGTCCTGGTGTACACAAGGTTTGTTTGAGCCCTCTGAGCATCTCTGAGGGGAATGGAGTTTGATTCTAAATGCAAATTCACCCCTCTTATCTTCTTGCCGGGGTTTTTCCTTTGCCCTTAGACGTTGGGTATCTCCTCACAGCCACTCCAGTGCCTACCATCTTACTGGGGTTTCTCTGACCTTTGACGTGGGGTATCTCCACACGGCTGGTCCAGTAAAGTGCAGGCGCTTCTCCTGACCTTGGATGTAGGGTATCTCCTCTCAGTCGCTCGCCGCTCCAGCTAGTGGAGGTGATGGAATTCCAGTTGAGCTATTTCAAATCCTAAAAGATGATGCTGTGAAAGTGCTGCACTCAATGTGCCAGCAAATTAGGAAAACTCAGCAGTGGCCACGGGACTGGAAAAGGTCAGTTTTCATTCCAATCCCAAAGAAAGGCAATGCCAAAGAATACTCCAACTACCACACAACTGCACTCATCTCACACGCTACCAAAGTAATGCTCAAAATTCTCCAAGCCAGGCTTCAGCAATACGTGAACCATGAACTTCCAGATGTTCAAGCTGGTTTTAGAAAAGGCAGATGAACCAGAGGGCAAATTGCCAACATCTGCTGGATCATTGAAAAAACAAAAGAGTTTCAGAAAAATATCTATTTCTGTTTTATTGACTATGCCAAAGCCTTTGACTGTGTGGATCACAATAAACTGTGGAAAATTCTGAAAGAGATGGGAATACCAGACCACCTGATCTGCCTCTTGAGAAATCTGTATGCAGGTGAGGAAGCAACAGTAAGAACTGGACATGGAACAACAGACTGGTTCCAAATAGGAAAAGGAGTATATCAAGGCTGTATATTGTCACCCTACTTATTTAACTTATATGCAGAGTACATCATGAGAAATTCTGGGCTGGATGAAGCACAAGCTGGAACCAAGATTGCCGGAAGAAATATCAATAACCTCAGATATGCAGATGACACCACCCTTATGGTAGAAAGTGAAGAAGAACTGAAGAACCTCTTGATGAAAGTGAAAGTGGAGAGTTAAAAAGTTGGTTTAAAGCTCAACATTCAGAAAACAAAGATCATGGAATCCAGTCCCATCACTTCATGGGAAATAGATGGGGAAACAGTGTCAGACTTTATTTTTGAGGGCTCCAAAATCACTGCAGATGGTGACTGCAGCCATGAAATTAAAAGATGCATGCTCTTTGAAAGAAAAGTTATGACCAACCTAGGCAGCATATTAAAAAGCAGAGACATTACTTTGCCAACAAAGGTCCATTTAGTCAAGGCTATAGTTTTTCCAGTAGTCATGTACAGATGTGAAAGTTGGACTGATATTTGGCAAAACTAATACAATTTGTAAAGTTTAAAAATAAAATAAAATTTAAAAAAATAATAATTAAAAAAAAAAAGAAAGCTGAGCACTGAAGAATTAATGCTTTTGAACTGTGGTGTTGGAGAAGACTCTTGAGAGTCCCTTGGTTTGCAAGGAGATCCAATTAGTCCATCCTAAAGGAAATCAGTCCTGAGTGTTCATTGAAAAGACTGGTGCTGAAGCTGAAACTCCAGTACTTTGGCCACCTGATACAAAGAGCTGACTCACTGGAAAAGACCCTGATGCTGGGAAAGATTGAAGGCAAAAGGAGAAGGGTACAACAGAGGATGAGATGGTTGGATGGCATCACCGACTCAATGGACATGAATTTGAGTAAGCTCTGAAAGTTGGTGATGGACAGGGAAGCCTGGTGTGCTGCAGTCCATGGGGTCGCAAAGATTTGGACAAGACTGAGTGACTGAACTGAACTGAAGTGAATACTAATTACTATACCAATGATAATATTTCATAGTATATTGTATCCTATTTTATAACAATCTTTGAATTTTAAAAGGCATTCATAATAAATATAAAAGAATTTGCAAACTGTAGACCAAATGAGTGCCCAACCTCACATTGTTCCTCAACAGTTTAGATTCTACTGATTTTCACATTATTCAAATACATACCAAGCACTTCCAGGCACATTGATAGTTTCCCCCCTTTCATTTTCTTCAATTTTTTTCTTAGTTGATCTTCAACATATGTCTTACTTTTTCTCTCATATTTTCTGACTTCTTGTCTATTTTGTTCTACAGTTTGGGACCTTTGTTTCTTTTTAAACATTGTCTTCTAATCTTCTTGTTGACATCTTTCTACTTTAGCAAATATATTTTAAATATACCAGAGCTCTTTCTAGTGTTCTCATGACTCCTTGATAGTAGCAGCCTTATTTTATTTACAGATGTAAAATACCCTTGAGATTTTATAAATAGTAACCAGATACTTTTATGTTCTCCTCACTTTCTTTTTGATAAATTATTCTGTTTTTTGTGGATTATTTCTTCAAAAGCCTGGTGATCCTTGGATATCTTTTCACATTTTAGAGAGTAGCACTGTATACATATATATATATATATATATATATATATATATATATACACATATATATGTGTGTCTGTGTGTGTGGGTGTGTGTGTATGTATATTCTACCATGTGTAAAACGGATAGCTAGTAGGAGGTTACTATATAGCACAGAAATCTCAGCTCGGTGCTCTGTGATGACCTAGAGGGATGGGACTGGGGAGAGGGTGGGAGTGAAGCTCAAGAAGGAAGGCATATATGCATACATATAGCTGATTCACATTGTTGTACAGCAGAAACTAACAATATTGTAAGGCAATTTGCTTAAATAAACAACAGAAAAGCTTTTGAGGACTCTGTAGGTTTGGGTGGATTTTACTTGCTGGAAGCTTTAATTTAGCTAAATGGGCATGAAGTTACCATTGCAATGGAGGAACCCTCCCTCAAATGCTAAAATACAGAGGGATTTCTCTCTAGGTGGATGATATTCACACTATTTCTACTATTTCCTTCTAACAATACCTTCCAATTCTACAGAGGGGAAAAAACCTGTATATTACTCATTATTTTGGCTGGGGCATAGAAACTTCAGTTCAGTTCAGTTCAGTCACTCAGTCATGTCTGACTCTTTGCAACCTCATGAACCACAACATGCCAGGCCACCCTGTCCATCACCAACTCCTGGAGTTCACCCAAACTCATGTCAATTGAGTCAGTGATGCCATCCAACCATCTCATCCTCTGTCGTCCCCTTCTCCTCCTGCCCTCGATATTTCCCAGCATCAGGGTATTTTCCAACGAGTCAACTCTTCTAATCAGGTGGCTAAAGTATTGGGGTTTCATCTTCAGCATCAGTCCTTCCAATGAACATCCAGGACTGACCTCCTTTAGGATGAACTGGTTGGATCTCCTTGCAGTCCAAGGGACTTTGAGAGTCTTCTCTAACACCACAGTTCAAAAGCATAAATTCTTCAGCACTCAGCTTTCTTTATAGTCCAACTCTCACATCCATACATGACCACTGGAAAAACCATAGCCTTGACTAGATGGACCTTTGTTGACAAAGTAATGTCTCTGCTTTTTAATATGCTGTCCAGCTTGGTCATAACTTTCCTTCCAAGGAGTAAGCATCTTTTAATTTCATGGCTGCAATCAGCATCTGCAGTGACTTTGGAGCCCCAAAAAATAAAGTCAGCTACTGTTTCCCCATCTATTTGCCATGAAGTGATGGGACCAGATGCCGTGATCTTCATTTTCTGAATGTTGAGCTTTAAACCAACTTTTTCACTCTCTTCTTTCGCTTTCATCAAGAAGCTCTTTAGTTCTTCTTCACTTTCTGCCATAAGGGTGGTGTCATCTGCATATCTAAGGTTATTGATATTCCTCCTGACAATCTTGATTCCAGCTTGTGCTTCTTCCAGCCCAGCGTTTCTTATGATGTACTCTTAGCCATCATATATTTTTCAGAAAGGAATAATAAGTCCGTTGCCTGTCACCTGCTACATATACAGTCCTGGCATGAATACCTTTGATTTCTATCCTACTTCTCACTTGCACCTTCTGGTTCTGAGGCTGGTCAATTTCCTCTCCTGTCCACAGCAATCTCACTCTTAATGCTCCAAGATGAGATTCTTCCACTCTGATTCTCAAGAAATATTCTTTCATCTATGTTTGCTATTCCAAGAATTGGTTGAAATCTGCAAATAGTTGGTATCCACTTTTTGTTTTTAACATTCACCTTTTTTAATAAAAGTTATATTTACTTTAATGGGCACATACTTGTTATAAGAAGGTCTTGGAGGACTTCATAGAACCTCAGCTTAAGCTTCTTTAGCATTAGTGGTTGGGGCATAGACTTGGATTACTGTGATGTTGAATAGTTTGCCTTAGAAACAAACTGAGATCATTTTGAGATGGCTGGATGGCATCATTGACACAATGGACATGAGTATGAGCAAACTCTGGGAGATAATGGACAGGGAAGTTGATGTGCTGCAGTCCAAGGGGTCAAAAAGAGTTGGATACAACTTAGCAACTGAACAACAGCCACTAGTTGTAAGACTGATTCTGCTTAAGGTAAAACCGTCTCTGTAAGCCAACATCCTTCAGTCTCTATGTTGTCTTCATGTAGATGCCGCATGTTGGAAATGCATCTCAGAACTTAAGTTTGAAATCTGCTGTGCCCAGTGAAGGGAGTGGGTTGTTTCCTGATTCAAGTCTTGTACTTCCTATTGGAATTCCAACTAATTTATATAACAGTCTTAAGGCAAGTTTCTTATTTTCAGGTTATTTGTAGTACAAATATGATAGCCATATCCTGTGATCAGTATAAGACAGCTTATCCAAGTGTTTTTTTTTTCCTATTCTTTCTTCAAAATGAACTCTTCTGTTATTAAAAAATGAATTTCTAAAAATCTAGTGGGCATTCTTACACTTATTTAAATCATACATTGGATAGTGCACTTTTTTTTATGGTTCTGTTTTATCTTTGTTGTCAGTTTGTTAGATATAACTTTTTAACTGAGTGACTGCTTTAGAATTAATGGTATATAGTATATTTTAACCTGTCACAGTCTATCTTCATGTGATATAATATAACTTTCTATTTGCATAAGAACCTTATCATAGCATAATGACATTTCTTCTTCCTGCAGCTGCTGCTGCTAAGTCACTTCGGTTGTGTCCATATCTGTGCGATCCCATAGACAGCAGCCGGCCAGGCTCCCCCATCCTTGGGATTCTCCAGGCAAAAACACTGGAGTGGGTTGCCATTTCCTTCTCCAATGCATGAAAGTGAAAAGTGAAAGGACAGTCACTCAGTCGTGCCCGACTCTTAGCGACCCCATGGACTGCAGCCCACCAGGCTCCTCCGTCCATGGGATTTTCCAGGCAAGAGTACTGGAGTGGGGTGCCATTGCCTTTCCTTCTTCTTCCTGACCCTTCTGTTATTGTTGTGATATATTTTATTTTCACATGTACTATCAACTGACATTACATTATTATTACTTTGCTTAAAGCATTAATTATCTTTAAAGAGACTTAAGTAATATGAAATTTCTTTTGTATTTTTTCCTATATAGTTATTGGCTTTGATGCTTTCCAATTATTAGTATAGATCCATATTTCCAAATCTGGTAAAATGTTCTTTAACCTTACAGACTTCTTTTATCATTTCTTTTACTCTATTGACAGTCCTGGTGATAATTATTTTAATCATTTATATATGAAAAAAATATTTATTTCAGTTTTCTTTTTGAAGATATTTTCACTCAGTTTAGAATTCTAGATTGATGGTATTTTTTTTCCTTTCACTACTTTAAAGATGTTGCTCTACTTTTTTCTTGTTTACACTGTTTCTGGTGAAAAAAATATTCTGTAATCCTTGTTCTTTGTTCCTCTGTACATTATGTGTCTTTTTCCTTTGTCTACCTACAAGATTTTCCTCTTTATCATTGATGTTGAGCAATTTGGTTGTTAGGTGCCTTGATGCAGCCTCTATTCATATCTCTTGGGCTAGATACCCACTGACTGATATGAGGGTTTATAGTTTTTACCAAAGTTGGAAAATTCTATCATTATTCTTAAAATGCTTTTTTTGCCACCACACAACTTCAGAGAATCTGATTACATAAATGCTAGGCAACATTCGCTGGATCATGGAAAAAGGAAGAGGGTTCCAGAAAAACATCTATTTCTGTTTTATTGACTATGCCAAAGCCTTTGACTGTGTGGATCACAATAAACTGTGGAAATTTCTGAAAGAAATGGGAATACCAGACCACCTGACCTGCCTCTTGAGAAACCTATATGCAGGTCAGGAAACAACAGTTAGAACTGGACATGGAACAACAGACTGGTTCCAAATAGGAAAAGGAGTACGTCAAGGCTGTATATTGTCACCCTGCTTATTTAACTTATATGCAGAGTACATCATGAGAAACTCTGGGCTGGAAGAAGCACAAGCTGGAATCAAGATTGCCAGGAGAAATATTAATAACCTCAGATATGCAGATGACACCACCCTTATGGCAGAAAGTGAAGAGGAACTAAGAAGCCTCTTGATGAAAGTGAAAGTGAAAAAGTAAGAATGAAAAAGTTGGCTTAAAGCTCAACATTCAGAAAAAGAAGATCATGGCATCTGGTCCCATCACTTCATGGGAAATAGATGGGGAAACAGTGTCAGACTTTATTTTTGGGGGCTCCAAAATCACTGCAGATGGTGATTGCTGCCATGAAATTAAAAGACACTTACTCCTTGGAAGGAAAGTTATGACTAACCTAGACAGCATATTAAAAAGCAGAGATATTACTTTGCCAACAAAGGTCTGCCTAGTCAAGGCTATGGTTTTTCCAGTGGTCATGTATGGATGTGAGTGTTGGACTGTGAAAAAAGCTGAGCGCCAAAGAATTGATGCTTTTGAACTGTGGTGTTAGAGAAGACTCTTGAGAGTCCCTTGAACTGCAAG
Source organism: Bos mutus (assembly GCF_027580195.1). Taxonomy (NCBI): domain Eukaryota; kingdom Metazoa; phylum Chordata; class Mammalia; order Artiodactyla; family Bovidae; genus Bos; species Bos mutus. The sequence goes on from NC_091618.1 coordinate 27,265,654, forward strand.
GAGGTCCAACCAGTCCATTCTGAAGGAGATCAGCCCTGGGATTTCTTTGGAAGGACTGATGCTAAAGCTGAAACTCCAACACTTGGGCCACCTCATGTGAAGAGTTGACTCATTGGAAAAGTCTCTGATGCTGGGAGGGATTGGGGCAGGAGAAGGGGACGACAGAGGATGAGATGGCTGGATGGCATCACCGACTCGATGGACATGAGTTTGAGTGTATTCCCGGGAGTTGGTGATGGACAGGGAGGCCTGGCCTGCTGCAATTCATGGGGTCGCAAAGAGTCAGACACGACTGAGAGACTGAACTGAACTTAACTGAGGCCACTGGAAGTTGCCCAGTAACTCATTGATGTTCTTTTTCTTTTTTTCATTTTGGGTGTTTTTATTTATATGCCATCAAGCTTTCCTACAATGTCTAATCTGTTATTAATACCATCTAGCATATATTTCATCTCAGATATTATAGTTTTCAACTGTCAAAGTTTTACCTGAGTCTTTGTTGTACTTTCTATGTCTTAATTTTTTTAATTTATGAAATACAGATCTATCAACTCTTTTATATCCTTATGAGCTAATTGTAATTCCTGTGTCAATTCTGGGTTGGTTTTGGGTGATTGATATTTCTGCTTTTTCATAGTCAATCATGTTTGATTGGACACCAAATATTGTGAATATTACTTTGCAGAGCCAGGTGATTTTGTATTACTGTGAATAATCTAGAGATTTGCTCCAGGATGCAGTTATTTTAAAAAAGTTTGATCCTTTGGAGTCTTGCATTTAAGACATATCATATGAGATCAGAGCAGTGCTTAGTCCAGGGCTAGTTTTTCCTACTCTGAGGCAAGCTCTCCCTAAACACTGTAGCCAAAGCCTATGAATCTTGAGGTTTTCTAGTCTGGTAGATGCAAACAGGCGCTAGTCCCAGCCTAGTTAGAGTGCAGATCACTATCATGTCCAGTCCTGTCATGTGGTTCTTTTCCCACCTTTGGGTCATTTCTTCACATGCATATGTGTATCAATACTCAGTTGAATGCTGGAGTGGAACTATGTGAAGCTCCCTGGTCTTCTCTCTATGTGAAGTTCTCTCTTCTCCAGTACTCTGTCCTATTAACTCTAGCTGCTTTGGTTTCCACAGACTCTCAAATCTATCTCCCCAGCTCAGGGAGTCAGACTCTGCTGCGAGACCCCACTTCCCTACTCTGTGAACTGGAAACTCTCTCCTGACAGTAAACTGGAACAATCATAGGACTCATGTTGCTTCCTATTTCCAAGGGACCACTGAACCTCATTGTCTGATGTCCAGTGTCCCACAAAACATCATGTCATGTATTGTATCCATTTGTTGGTTGTTCCAGGCAGGAGGATAAATTTGATCTCTGTTTCTCCATCCTGAGCTATTGAATTATGTCTCTTATTGTGCCTGGAGGATATGGAAGACCCTGGAGGGAATGGCAGTATGGTACACAGCACAAAAGCCTCAAAAGTTGGTGATATAAAGGAATCAAAAGACCTGTGAAGAACAGCTTTAAATTAAACTCATTTAGATGAGTCATAACTAACTGCCAGAGGAATAGGGCATTGGGGAAAATTTCTCAAAACCTGGATTTAAGGAATCCTCGGTTTCCTGAATCCCCAGAAGAGTGAGGATCCACAGTCTAAAATAGGTTTCTTTGTGCAAAATAAAAACTCACTCTTATTTTTTTAACTTCTTATGCTGTGTTGGAGTTCAGTTGATTAACAATGTTGTGTTAATTTCAGGTGTCCAACAAAATGATTCAATTGTACATATACATGCTTCCTTTTTCAAATTCTTTCCCCATTTAGTTTGTTATATAATATTGAGCATAGTTCCCTGTGCTGTACAGTAGGTCCTTTTTAGTTATCCATTTGAAATATAGCAGTGTGTACATGTCAATTCCAAACTCTCTATCATTTTCCCCTACCCCTTCCCCTGGTAATCACAAGTCTCTAAGTCTGAGAACATACAGTTCTTAATGACAGCATTCTCAGAGCACAAAGCATGATAGATAGATAGGGAGATAGATAAACAGATAGATAATAATAGTTAACATTTATATAGTGCTTGGCTAGGCAAGGTTAAAAGTCTTTGCTTGCTTGCTAAATCACTTCAGCCGTGTCTGACTCTTCATGACCCCATGGACTGCAGCCTGCCAGGCTCCTCTGTCCATGGCTTTCTCCAGGCAAGAAGACTGGAGTGGGTACCCATGCCCTTCTCCATGGGATCTTCCCAACCCAGGGATTGAACTCAGGTCTCCTGTGTTGCAGGCAAAATCTTTACCATCTGAGCCACCAGGGAAGCCCATTAAAAGTGTTTAGCAAGTGTTAACTCATTTTAACACTTATGATGTAGACACCATTACTTTCGTTGTACAGATAAGAAATCTGAAGCACAAAGAACACTAAAATCTCGCTTTGTTTGAAATGATTGTTGAATAGAAGAACCTGAGCTTTTGAGTACAGCTCTGGAGTCTGGTTTCTTTCACCCCTCACTACACATACACACTCTCCAGATAGATAAATAGAAATAAAAATATACAGTTTCTATGCCTAGAAAAAGCAGCTAAATTTCCACATCACATCCTGGGTATCCTGCAGCAGAATAATGTTATTCTGCTTTTGGTCACTCAACCTCTACTTTCTATCCCTTTGTGGAATCTTTACTTTTAAGAAATGGACATGTTGATCAGGTTTGAAGTGAAAAAGACACTTGGAAATCTCAGAGGTGATGATTCAAAAGGCAGCAGTAAGTGAATATAGAAGAAGCATATTTTCTAGAAGACAAGGTCAAGAGCCCTTGAAAATGTCTTTATAATGTGTGTTCAGAAATTCTATGTCACAGTAATTTTCATTATTTTAGAGTTCTAAGACCCTATCATTTTTTTTTTAATTTTGCAAGTACTTTTTTCAGAGTACTGTGTAGCTCAATTAAAATAATTTAAAAATTAAAAACTTCCCCTAAGAAATTGGAGAAGGTCACCTACTGAGATAATTGATAGCATACTATGATATTGGGATCACTGGAATTTCAAATTATTGACTAAAATTAGGACATCTTTAAGAATTGTTTGCAATACAGTTTGTCTATTTAAATAATGATTCATGTTTAGATGGTGGAATATTTTTAAAATATGACTTTCATCATACTGATTAATATATTTCTTGCTGTAACTATCTGCCCAAAACACACAGGATTTTTAAAATTTATGCTGGTGTTTTTCTTTCTAAGTAAGTTTGAATTAGTGAACACCATGGATGGGAGTGCTAAAGGGTGTGTTGCAGTGACTGCCCATGAACTCTCTGAGTGCCCCCAAGCTTGTATTCTAGCCTCTTCTCTGTCTCTACTCACTTCCTTGGTAATGATAGTCAATCTTTTAGTACTAAATGCCAATTTTACATTGAAGATTCTGCAAAGTTGGTATTATGCCAAGACCCTTCCTTGACTCACACCAAACTGCCTTCTTAAACTTCAAGTTGGATGCCCAGTAAGAATCACAAACTTGACATGTACAGAGCTAGATTCTGGATCTTCTGTCTAAATCTACTCTTTCCTATTTTCTCCACCTCAGTGAAAGGCAACTGAATCCTTCAGTTCAGTTCACTTGTTCAGTCATGTCCAACTCCTTGCGACCCCATGAACTGCAGCACGCCAGGCCTCCCTGTCCATCACCAACTCCCGGAGTCTACTCAAACCCATGTCCATCGAGTCAGTGATGTGATGCCATCCAACCATCTCATTCTCTGTTGTCCCCTTCTCCTCCTGCCCTCAATCTTTCCCAGCATCAGGGTCTTTTCAAATGAGTCAGCTCTTTGCATCAGGTGGCCAAAGTATTAGAATTTCAGCTTCAACATCAGTCCTTCCAAAGAACACCCAGGACTGATCTGCTTTAGGATGGACTGGTTGGATCTCCTTGCAGTCCAAGGGACTCTCAAGAGTCTTCTCCAACACCACAGTTCAAAAGCATCAATTCTTTGGCACTCAGCTTTCTTTATTGCCCAACTCTCACATCCAACTTATGGGTTCTCAAGACCAACATTTTGGGTAGTAATTCTCAGTCCCTCTCTCCCACACTTTACTTAGAATGTATTAGAAAATTATCTGGTATCTGACCACTTCTCACCATCTATCTGCTGCCCAGACCAGCAACATCTCTGGCCTGGATTATTGCAATAACCCTCAAGGGATCTCTTTGATTTCATCGTTGTCCCCCTGTAGCCTACAAAGGAAGGTCCAGAGTGACCCTGTTATAAAATGGCAAATTATGGTCATTTTCTGCCCAAAACCTCCAGTGACTTTCCTCTCACTTAGAGCAAGTGCAAAAGTCCTTACATTGGTTTGCTGCTGCTAAGTCGCTTCAGTCGTGTCCAACTCTGTGCGACCCCATAGGTGGCAGCCCACCAGGCTCCTCTGTCCACAGGATTCGCTATGCAAGAATACTGGAGTGGGTTGCCATTTCTGTCTCTATACATTGGTTTACAAGGCATTAAAAAATGGAACTTCTATCAACTTTTATATCTCATCTTCTACAATAGGGCTTCCAGTAGAATATAAGGTGAACCACATGAAAGCCACAAGTACTATCTTAAATTTTCTAGTAGTCACATTTTTAAAATATTAAAAGAAATACATTAAATTGATTTTAATAATCTATTTCATTTGACACAGTATCTCCAAAATACAATCAACCCTCATATTCTCGGGTTCTGTATATGCAGGTTCAACCAACAACAGAATGAAAAAATTGGGGGAAAAAATGTTCTGGAAGATTCCTAAAAGCAAAACTTAGATTTTTCTGTATGCTGGCAACTACTTACGTAGCATTTACATTGCATTTAAAACCATTTACATAGCATTTACATTATATTAACTATTATAAATAATCTAGAAATTTAAAATATTTAAGAGGATGTGGATAGGTCATAGCCAAATCCTAGGCCATTTTATATGAAAGACTTGAAATCCCAGAATTTTAGTATCCCTAGGGATATCAAAATGACTGTATTATCTTTTTAACATGACTATATATTATCTTTTTAACATGTAATCAATTAAAAATAACATATGAGATATTTTATATTCCTCTTTTCAAACTGGCCCTGAAATCCAGTATGTATTTTGTGCTTACAATTAATTTCAATCAGATTTCCACATTGTAAGTGTCCAGTAGCCAAAGAGACTATTTTATTAGAGAAGAAAAAGTTGCAGAACTTTTCCCCACAACTTTTTCTTCTCATTCTCTGTGCTTCCATACATTTCACATGCTCATGTTCCTAAGGCATTTGTCTCAGCCTTACAGTATAGCTTCATTGACTTTAATTTCAGAAAACAAAATACTGAATGTCTGAAGGAAGGCATGGTTCAGGCAAGATAGTCAAGGTAGTTGGTGGAAAGGGCTTACAGGCAAGTTTTTCACAAAAGCTTATGGGCCCACAGCCTGATTATCCCCTTGGGCTGAATGGAGAATTAATGGTAAAAGTACAAGGAGAATAAGGGTTGTTATGCCAATGAAATCTTGATATAACCATAGGAAGAATTTTGGGAAATTCTAAGATGTTTTTAATATTGTTTATGATTCATGTTATCAAGAATGTCTCTTAATTAAAAACATTTGAGTACTTTAATTCAGGTGCAGGAAAAATAGAGAGCTTGGACGTACTGTTTGGTCTGTCTGTGTCTTGGATGGAACAGAACATTTAAGAAATAGAGTAAGAGAAAATTATGGAAAAGAAGGGGAAGAAGTGGATTTTTGAATGAAAAGGAAGACTGGAAGATCAAGAAAATAGAAATCCTGGAGAAGAACAGACACACCTGATCTGGGTTGGAACTGGGGAGTATAAAAGAAGAACACTGTATGAGATGTCATGTCAGGACCATGAAGAGTTTCATGGAGCAAATGTATTAATATTAAAACAAACTACTGATTTGTGAGGGAAATTGACTTATTTGACAGCTTACAACTAAATAACAGAAGGAGGAAAAACCTTTATTGGATGTCTTCTCTGTGATGGCTACTTTGAGTATAGTATTCCCTTTCATGCTCACAATAGCACGACGAAGTAGGTGGTATTCATGGTACGTTCCAGATGAGGAATCAGTCTCAGAAAGATTGAACACCTCCCAGAGGCCCACCTCCAAATATCATCACATCCAGAATTAAGTCTCAACAGATGAATTCTGAAGGGACACAAACATTTGGTCTCCAGCACCCAGGATCACATAGCAATTAAATAATACACTCAGGAAAAGAATAGGTGAGCATCTAACCCTAGGTCCTATGCTTATGCTCACTCCCTGCTCTGGTGGGAATCTTTTCCTTTTCCAAAGAAATCCCCACACTACATCTGCACCACACTGGAAATATTTCCTCATTTCTAAAGCCTTATTTTCCCCCTCTTTTTATACTTAATACTATGTTTGAGGTGGGCAATCAATAAACATTTAGCAAATAAGTGAGGAAAAAAGAAACCTTGTACACAGGTATATGTGCATTCATTCTATGTCTTCTTTGTGCAAACTGCAAAACTTAATAGTAAGAGCCTGTGAATATAAATAATATTCATAACCAAAAAAGAGCTTAGCAGTTCAGGAATTGTGACCTCTGAAAGGCTGTGTCCCCTCAAAGGGCACGGTGTGCTAATCAGCAAAATGAAATCTGTGGATTCTGAACAAATTGAACATATGCATGAAAAACGTTTCTAATTTCTATATTATTAAGATTTTATAAGATATGTAATGATTCTTTGGCATACTTTGTTACAATGCTCATTATAAAATCTGCAAAAAGGATTAAAATAAATCTCAGATGTCAACACAATCTCCTGAGCAATTCTTCACTATACCAATGATGCCATCCACGACTACATTATCTATGAAGCTGAGAATGGGTAATGAGGCCCATCTATTGTGATAGAACCTGGATTGTGTTGAAACACTTTTTCTCTCTTCCCAGACAAGGACTTTACCCACCCGAGCCTGAAGAGAGGGCTTGGTTTATAGTTAAGAGCAACAGTAAAAAGGCCCAGTATAGTCTGAGCCAGAAGATTTCAAACTTAAAGGAGTCCTTGGGTTGCATGGATAATCTTCATGGGCTGACATCATCTTCAGATGGCAGCGATGATCACCTATCCCGTTTTCTCATATTTCCCAAGACAGTACCTGGCACACAATAAGAGCCTGAGCTTTACTGTGCTTAGTCGCTCACTCATGTCTGACTCTGTGCAATCCCATACTGTAGCCTGCCAGGCTCCTCTGTCCATGGGATTCTTCAGGCAAGAATGCTGGAATTGGTTGCCATGCCCTTCTCCAAGGGATCTTCCCAACCCAGGATTGAACCCAGGTTCAATCCCACATTGCAGGTGGATTCTTTACCAGCTGATCTACCAGGGCAGCCCACAGTGAGAGCCTATATATATATTCAGACACAACGGAAGCGACTGAGCATGCACACATGCACACACGTTTCGTTGCTAAGTCCTGTCTGACTCTTTTGTGGTCCTATCAACTGGAGCCCACTAGGGTCCTCTTTCCATGGGATTTCCCAAGTAAGACTACTGGAGTGGGATGCCATTGCCTTCTCTAGGGGATCTTCTCAACCCATGGATTGAACCTGTATCTCTTACAGGTAGGAAGATTCTTTACCATTGAGCCACCAGGAAAGCCCATATATATACATAAATGTGCATAAATAGATACATACTTATACACAAATACATTTGCATATGTATGCTAATATAGTTAAAACAAATATTAAACTTTGTTTTTGTCACCAAAAGCTATCACATATACCCCCTAATCACCCCACTTAGTATTATGCCTGTCATTCTTTGGAAAACATTAAACAGCATGATTTCTAAGACCATTTTCATCTCCTATATTCGATGACTTGCTTATTCTGTTATTTTCAGCCTCCTACTATGGTTTCAGATGTCTCTAAATAGTATTCCAGTTATTTGTGTTTTCATCTATAATTATTTTCTCAACAAGAATTATTTTTAATCCCTATATAGTTTTTAAAGGAAAAAAAAAGACAGCATTTGAAATGTAATTTCTCTTTCCCTGTTTGAAAAAAAAAATTCTGTAATGTGTCCTTGGAAACAAGTAAAGATACAAATACATCATTTGCATTATATATGGAGGTAGAATGGTTCAACCACAGTCGAAAGAACATTAATTTTAGTTCTGCTACTAACTTTCTGAGTGAATCTGGGAGAAAGTTTTTTGTTGTTGGTGGTATGTTTGTTTGCCTTCCTGGTCCTCAGTTGCTCGTGAGCATATTCAGACAATTGGTTCTTGGATGAAACTTAGCATTTTTTTCAAACTCTGAGTTTCTAGGATCCTAGGAAACTTATTCTAACCAAATGCATGTTGCCAGATATCTTTAAAAAGCACAGCTAGAGACTGACAATAAGTATGACTACAAGGAACACTGGCAGAGTATATCCTCTTTTTTTAAATTAATTTAATTTAATTTAAATTAATTGGAATATAGTTGCTTTGCAATGTGGAGTTAGTTTCTGCTGTACGCAAAGTGAATCAATTATACCTATACATATATCCCTTCTTTAGTTTTCCACATCTTCTTGATGTATGAATGCATACATACACTTAAGACTAAGCATTAATTAACACATCATATGATTAAGATTGCAGGTGGGTAAGTCCTGCTCCAATTGCATAATAGCTATGGGGTCTAAAAGTCACTTTATCTCTCCAATCAACCAACAGAGAAATAAGACCTACTCTCATAATATCAAGAGTATTGGCTAGTATAGCAATGTAAAGTATTTGCAAACATACTCTGTACATTGCAGTACCCAATTGATAGCTTTCACTAGTGTCCTTATCAGACAGCATGTAAAATCAGAGGATAGAACAGAACATGCAGGGAATCCACATCACAGGAATAGAGACTTACCCAAAGGAGAAAATTGGTCCAAGTTAAACAAATGACTAATAGGGCTTCCCTGCTGGCTCAGTGGTAAAGAATCTGTCTGCAATGCAGGAGATGTGGGTTCAATCCCTGGGTCAAGAAGACCCCCTAGAGGAGAACATGGCAACCCACTCCAGAATTCTTGTTGGGAAAATCCCATGGATAGAGGGGTCAGGTGGATTATAGTCTATGGGGTCACAAAGAGCTGGACATGACTGAGTGACTGATGCAGACACAAATGGGTCTTTAAGTCCTCTTCAGACTAAATTTGGAGAATGAAATGGCAACCCACTCCAGTACTCCTGCCTGGAGAATCCCAGGGACAGAGGAGCCTGGTGGGCTGCTGTCTATGGGGTCGCACAGAGTCGGACACGACTGAAGCGACTTAGCAGCAGCAGCAGCAGCAGCAGCAGACTAAATTGTTGTTGAAATTCACTTAGAGTTACATTACTATTCTCAAGATCTGAAGCCCATGGAGTTGTTTTTATTCCAGTTCAGGTGGCAGATAAATGGAGAACTTTCACAGATAACTCCATTGGTCTTTAACATCCATGTAGTCTTCTCTACAAAGGAAAGTGTTTAGGGACAAAGTGTACACTTGGTCCCATATTAAGAAAACTACCCACATTCTAGTTTATTTCCTAAGTAAAGAGCATGGAAAGCACACATTCTTTTGTACAGCTATGGTCTTAAAGGCAAATCCTTTGTTTCAGAGGTTGGATAGGCTATTTCCCTATGTGCCTGATTACATGCTGTGCATCTCTAAGCATATCGACAATTTTTTATACAGAGTGCAGTAATCCATATAAACAGCTCATCCTTGTTTTGAATTATGAAATGCAGTTATTTTAAAAGTCAGGTATAAGCAGACTTATCTGGTTCTAGTTCTTCAGGGATTGGACTAGGTCCAAAATTAAGCAAGATGCAAAGCAGCGTCTTAAATTTAAACACTTCCTAAAATTGTCTTCAATAAAACGAGGCAACGCAAAAGATTAAAATCTCTTTCCTTTTCTTCCTTAAAAATGGATGGAAAGAGAAAAAAACATATAATTACATTCTAATTTAAAACTCTAATTGAGTGCTCTTGTATTCATAAAACGTTCCTCTTTCCTTTAGGGACAATAATCTTATTAGTCACACAAGCTGTCTAATCATTTAAGGGCAAGACTTCTTCAAGCCGATACCTTTGTCGCAAATGAGAAAGCACCATCCTATCTTTTTTCCTAAGTGCATCTCAATTTTATACTTATAAAAACAACAATCAAATACTCAGACTAAAAAAAGATACCTTCTTGACTAGAACAAGTTTAAAGCAGCTTAGTTAGGCTTGTCTATAATTTTTAAGGTAATAGTCCTCTTGCTGTTGCTGCTGCTGCTGCTAAGTCGCTTCAGTCATGTCCGACTCTGTGCAACCCCATGGACTGCAGCCTACCAGGTTTTTCCGTCCATGGGATTCTCCAGGAAAGAACACTGGAGTGGGTTGCCATTTCCTTCTCCAATGCATGAAAGTGGAAAGTGAATGTGAAGTCGCTCAGTCGTCTCAGACTCTTAGCGACCCCATGGACTGGCAGCCTACCAGGCTCCTCCGTCCATGGGATTTTCCAGGCAAGAGTACTGGAGTGGGGTGCCATTGCCTTCTCCCAATAGTCCTCTTGACCTATATCCAAATATTGGCAAGAAACAAAAAAATAGACAAACAGCAAATCCCATGTCATTTATGATGAAAGAAAGGATAAACACAGTCAGGGAAGTAGAAAAGGGAATGGTTGAACACTGGCTTTGGATTCTCGGAGACCTACATTTGATCTTGGGTTAGTAATCTAATCTCTGATTCACTGTCTATAAAACAGGGGTAATAACACTATCTGTAAAAGACTGGAGTGAGGATTCATGAGATAATACATACAAGCTCTTGGAGCTGTTCAGACAAAGTAATTAATAGGTGGGCTTCCCAGGTGACGCTGGTGGTAAAGAACCCGCCTGCCAATGCAGGAGACATAAGAGATAATGGTTTTGATCCCTGGGTCAGGAGGATCCCCTGGAGCAGGGCATGGCAACCCACTCTGAAGAATCCCATGGACAGAGGAGTCTGGCAGTTACAGTCCATGGGGTCACAGAGTCGCTAAAGTGACTTAGCATGCACACTCAATAGTCGATACAATCATCCTCGATATGATCAGGGAAAATTTTGCAAACATGAACTATACTACATTTAAACTTCTTCTGCTCTCCTTTTCTCTCTCTTTTCAAAGGCATAAAGGGAGAAGGAGAAGGAATGTTCCAGGTCTTCACAGATTATCTCAACTAGTCACCATAATACCCACCTGGGGTAAGAAGTATTATATATATTTTAGTGATAAGGAAACTGAGGCTCAGGGAGAGATAATGAGAGTAAAAATTCTCCTAAAAGTCATCTGACCATAAAGAGGTGGAGATAGCCTGAAACCAGGTCTCCAACTTCCCAGCTCATACTACTAAAAAAAAATAATAATAATTCATGTGCACACAAAAGTACACACACATACACACATCAGTTTATGAGACAGTTTGGGGATTTGGTTAGGAATTACACAACCCAAGCGTACTAACTTCCCTATTTAAACATAAAGCAGTCTTGTGAGATTGTGTCCTTATCTCTGTTTCATAAATGAAGAAACTGAAGCATAAGTAACATGAACAGTCAAACTAGTAAGTGGTGGATTTGGAATTAAGACTGAGGTTTGGTTGATGCCAAAGTCCATATTTTTTCTCTATTGGGGCAGCTTCTGGTGAAAAGCATACGTTTTTAAATAGAAACCCTTCATTAAAATGTATAAAAAGTTTACTTTTTTTGTCTCGAGTTATATAAGATTTTATTTTCTCTTAGAAAATGAGCTGCCTCGTGGTAAAATTTTTCTTGCTGAATAAAGTGACAAGAACCAGCCCTCTGTTACCTGAGTGAAAAGGATGAATATGGGCATCCTGCTGACTTATTTCTTGTGTATGAAGGCATCCAACAAAGGGGAAAGGTCCTATTTGGTTTCAGCAGAATGTGGAATCCATGCTGCTCATTTGTAAGCTTCCTTCCTGTAGCAGTACTCTTGCATACAGTGAGGTCACAGTGTCGGCGATCCAAATGCTCACGACCTTCAAGGTGAACTTTAATATATCACATATTTCAACTAGGGAATTTCAAATGAAGCTTGCTCTTGGCTTGGCTTTGTGTTTCCAAGCGGCTCATAGCTCTTTGTCTGAAAGCACTGGGTATAGCAATGAACTCACAATGGTATCTCAATAAATGCTGGCAGAACTAAAGAAGAAGCCAGGAGCTTCTCCAGTTGACATTCTATCAGAGTGAGCAATATTGCCTAAAATGCTACCCCTTCGAACACGTTCAAGGACTCACAGCTGGGATGCTACTGCCTGAAAAAAGTACAATCACAAATATCAATTTTCATTAGTTCTTGAACTGACATCTTGGTGGCCGAGTAGATTAGACCAGTGTCAACTTACAGTGATTTTCATAATCCACAATTATTTTTTTTCAAGCAGGATTTTTAAGAGATTAAACTGAGATGAAACTATACAGAGTAGCATAAATCCATAAAACAATTATTTTTATCAGAATAAGCAGTCCATTTAGGGTACAAGGAGGACAAAAGCCAAGATGAGCTAAATATCCAAACATGAACTAACTTTCTAAAGTTCTAGTCTCAGTATATAGTCTTGCTGCTGCTGCTGCTGCTAAGTCGCTTCAGTCGTGTCCGACTCTGTGCGACCCCAGAGACCGCAGCCCACCAGGCTCCCCGTCCCTGGGATTCTCCAGGCAAGAATACTGGAGTGGGTTGCCATTTCCATCTCCAATGCATGAAAGTGAAAAGTGAAAGTGAAGTCACTCAGTCGTGTCCGACTCTAGCGACCCCATGGACTGCAGCCCACCAGGCTCCTCCGTCCATGGGATTTTCCAGGCAAAAGTACTAGAGTGGGGTGCCAATGCCTTCTCCAGTATATAGTCTTACTCCTTTGTAAATATAAAGATTTTAACTCTGAAAATTGTCATTTTGATTTTGTAAATACTGTGCCTAAAGGTCTTAACTAACAAGCATTATCTTTTTTCCAAATTTAAAGCTTGTCATAGGAAACAAAGCCAATTATACACAATATGCTGAAAAGTATGTCTTCACTACAAACCATTTGTTTAAATGGAAGAAATAAAAGTCTTCAAAGTATCACTTTTCCAAGTTCCCATTAGAATTTCTAGCAGCAATTCTGGTTACTTCTTCCCAAAATACCACAAAAACTGTTTGCTTAAATATATGCACAGACACTCACCACATCTAGGTATATTGAGAAAGCACAAATGTTCTGAAATATATATAAATAAGAAACCTATATAGAATATTTAAATCTAGAGAAAAGAAATGATACCTCTGCTAGAGAAGACTCTTGAGAGTCCCTTGGATTGTAAGGAGATCAAATCAGTCAATCCTAAAGGAAAGCAACCCTGATTATTCATTGGAAGGACTGCTGCTAAAGCTGAAGCATCAATACTTCAGCCACCTGATGTAAAGAGTGGATTCGCTGGAGAAGATCCTGATGCTGGGAAAGATTGAGGCAGGAGGAGAAAGGGATGGCAGAGAATGAGATGGTTAGATAGCATCACTGACTCAATGGACATGAATTTGAGCAAACTCCAGGAGATAGTGGAGGACAGAGGACCCTGGTGTGCTGCAGTCCATGGAGTCGCAGAGTCAAACTTGACTTAGTGACTGAACAACAACAACCTCTGAAGTGCCACCATTCATTCTAAGTTACAATGATTTTGGTTTAACAGCCTCTCACTCGCTATACATAGTAGGTCACTACCCTAGTTCTGGTGCTTATCAGCAGAGTAGCCCCTGATCTCTCTTTCCTCTAGCTGATCCACTAGCCTGCTACAAGAGATACAGTTTCTAAGATGCCATTTGCTGAGACAAGTTGCTTATGGTGGTCCTCGCCTGAGAAGTTTTCCATGAGTCTCTCTTACTGGCAGAAGTAAGTCTCATCTCCATTTTGTGGCATTTATGGACTTTTAAAAGACTAATAACAATGTATCACGGTCTCCTTCAAATCATACATTGCCTAGAAAACCAATCAGTGTATCCTAACCAGCAGTTGTGTTGTATCAAGCCCAGAGTTACCTTCACTGGTGCCCCCTGCTGCCCTGGAGACATAGATCATGATTAATTTGTTGACTGTGGGAGACAAAGCTTAGAATCTCTGGCTGGAAGTATTCCATCTGTATTTCATTAATTTATAAGAATCATCTCTGGAGCTGCTAAACACACGGGTTCCCAGGTTCTGACTCCTCTCCCAAAGGTTCTGACTTGTGAAGTCTTGGGTAAGAGCCAGGAACCTGCATTTTGGAGAGTCTCCACTCATTCTGATGCAACACAGCAATAAATCCACATTTGGAATCACTCATCATTTATTCTCTTCATTTTATAGATGTAAACATTGAGACCAAGAGTAGTAAAGTGATTTGCCAATGATCATGCAAGAATCTGCTGTTAGCCAGAACCTGAACTCAGGTCTACCAATTCCTACTTTCTCCCCTTCCTTTGAGGCTGCCTACATGAGAGCAATAGGGGTTCTCATGCAGCAACTCAGTATTGTTTCATTGAATCCACAAGGAATCTGTCACTGCAAATCCACATTTTTATGAGGAGAAAATTTCATAGAAAAGCCTATCACAGGTCAATGAAAGAAAGTCATTTCTCAAAAAGCTTTTTTTTTTTTTTGCTTATCTAACTCATCAATGTGCTCTGCCTCATTTACGCTGCCTATACAATGGGAATAGAAGCAGCTCTCATTGAATGTTCTGTTAGCGTTATCTAAAGCATGGACCAAGATAAGAAATCCACTCTCACCACTTAAACTACTTTGTGACAGATTTCCTGAAAATAACAATATATGTCTGCATTTTAGCTATAGCATTAGCATCAAAGACAAAATGGAAAAATCAGATCGTCAGCTCATAATTTAGCATCCTCCAGGGAAAAGTTTATGCATGTCATAGAAATGCCTCACAAGTTGACATTTATGTTTTGGGCCAGCTGAGATATATTTACTCTTAACTCGAGCTGAAATGTATACTTGGAATGAATTTGATCCACCTGGTATGAGATTCTTTTCTCTGGCTAACTTTCCTGAAAAAAAAAAAACAAAACCTTGACATCTTTGATAGATTCATTAATTCATTCTGTATGAAACTATGTAGTTTTATGTGCTCAAACAGAAACTTCTTAAATACTCCTCTGCTTGACTTAACTAATTTTATGTAGCTCCATTTACTCCCATGAAATAGTGGAAGTACCAGGGGAATTGGATTCATGGTCTGTTTCACAAAAAGAAAATGTGCTTAGTAGGGGAAAGTCTTTAAAGACATTTCCAGTGCTGGATTATAAAATTATTGCTTTTCTCACAAATGGGTCAACTTATTCTAGTAAGACTTAGTTATTCATTCATCCATTCAATAAATATATATTGAGCTCTTACTATGGGCTAGAAACTGCTGGACCCAGGGATATCACACTGCACTTGTTCAATGGATATACAAGGTGCTTCAAAGGGGATGAGAACATTAATCATATAATCACACATAAGTCCATCATACTAGGGGAGTCTTGTTTGTATTGGGGTCAGTAAAGCCGGACAAAGCTTCCAAGAGCCACCAACAACCCAGTTGAGACCAGAAGGGTTAAGTAGTTTCTAACTAAGAAGAGAAGGGAGAAAACATGTATGCATGACAATGAGAACATCATAACCAAGGAACATACAGCCTAATAAAGTAAAATAAAACACTGACTCCTTCAGCTTAGGCACAAGGTTTCCTTGAAGCAAATTCAAGGCTTGTACCGGCTATCTAGGTCCTTGATCGTGTGGTAGTTGTGGTTTACTGAGCACAGTATTTGATGAGAAGACGACAACCTAGGGAAGTTGCTTTAATCTCCATGGTTCTGAGCCTTCATTCACATCTGCAACGTGATGCTAATAAAGCCTACTGCCTAGGGTCATGGGAGGATTAAACGAGATCAGGTGTGTGCAGAGATTTATAAACTAAGAAGTAATATACAAAAATAGAGGATTATAAAAGATTACAGTAACTAATTCTTCGAGTATATAAATGAGTCTGGTAAAAATAAAATTGGGTATCATTAAGGTAGCTCTGTAGTCTGTTACATAGCAAGCATATTATTTTTTTTCATGGTGCCATACCAGCTAGGATACCACTCCTCTGAACCTTAATCGAAAGTCTGTTAAAGACTTACATAAGGAATGAGTCTTACTCAAAATGAGCCTCATCAAAAATCTGGCTTCAGCAGCAAGTAGCTGTGTAACATCTGCCCAGCCTTAATAGTCTGCCATCTAAAGATCAGAGAGCTCTGAGAACACAGGTTTTGTCAACCACCACCAGGGGTAACCACAAACATCTCTTGAAGCTTCTTATCCATAAATCTTTGGACTGACTGGCAAAATTCTGTTATTCTCACACAGATTCTCTTCATTCCAGGGTCTTTCCCAGGCCACTGTAGGACCCTGGGGAAATAATATTGTACAAGAATGTTTTTAACAAAGTTATAGTGTGGTTATGCAATTAACATTAAGGAAATTCTTGACTAATTAATCTAGTTAGGGATTGAAAATTTCAAGAGTGGTAGATGGAAGGTAGAAGAAAGGAATGTTGATATGTCCAAAGAATGGCGAATGGCTTGAGGGTTTGGGGAAAAAGGGGAATGGCCATTCTGATCAGGAATTCAATAAAGGTAAATTAGCAAATCATTGCTACATTTATATTAGCTCAATCCAGACAGACTGGATGAATCATTTGGTGAAAACAGATGCTTTAAGTAGTACAGAGAGTTAGAAACACTTCTTGCTGGAAAGAATCCATTTCTGCCCATGTTTAGTTTCTCTAGGGGCCACATTACTGACCTTAAAAAGCGTTTTTTTGTTTTTTTCAGGAATCAGAGTAGCAAAACTTAACTTCTACCAAATTTTCATTCCCAAGAGGAGTTGTATTGCCCCTTGTTTCTCCTCCAGGAGAAACCAGCCATTAATTAGAACGATAAGAGCATCACTTCTACTGGGAGGGTCACTCTATGTTATCCTGGGGCAGTCAGAACAGTATACCAATCCATGATCATTATTAAAGTATCCAAAGAAATTTGGTAGGTGTCTCTTTATGTTGTGAATGCATGGAAAAAAAGAAGCATGGGGTTACCTTTTCTTAGCACAGGCTTAAGTTGAATAATCAGACACAGTCACAGGTAAACCTGGTTTTAAAACAATGGTAATCCCAAGGTAAAGTCAACACCGTGTTCACCCGGCTTGAAGAACACTGAAATTCTTATTAATTCAGTTTTTCCATCACACATGGTCTTCTACAAGTGTGTGTATGTGTATGTGGGCACAGATCTTATCTTCGGGCTTCACCATCTTTGTTGAAGAGACAGTGTTTTGATGTATCTGTGATATGCTTTCTCATTATACCACAGGTCAATCTCCCAGCTTTTCTTCAGAAAATTTTAGAATTTCTTAAGTATAGCACCAATTTAATGACGCTAGAACTCTTTACTTCATGGGAAAATTTGACTGTTTCAAAGAATAGAAAATGATTTCTTTTCTGCAAGCAGAGACGCTTTGAATGGCCCTTCCTTACCTGTATTCACCATTAACGCTGCGTTACCTTTCCCGTTTCTGTTCATCTTTTTTGTTTGCTTTCCCAGGAAAAACTTTGAAGCCCTCTCCCAGCTACTCAGGCTAGAAAATTCGCTATATTCCTGATTTCTGCCTGTTTCTCATTTCTTGTTTCAATCAGTTTATGATGTCTATCAATTATATATTCAGAGTGAGTCCCCTAAACCTTCCTTTTTTCTAATTACTATGTCAGATGCCTTAGTATGGACTCTTTTGATCTCTTTTTAAACTCTTGCAATGGCTTTTTAACAGGCTGCCAGCTTCTGATCTCACTTTTCCAACCCATCCTTTAAAGGTTCCCCAGGTTTATCTTTGTAAAGCAGAGTTTTGATCATGTTACTATTTTAAAAACTATTTGACAAGTCCAAATGCCCATGCCCATGGTATAAAGACAAAAATTCTTAAAGGTTTTCATTAATCTGACCCCAACTCAGCTTTGTAATACATCTCCTCTTCCATATACCTTAGAGAACAGAGGTTATTTTCCAGTTTCTATATATCCCACTTTTTTTTTTTCTTTTCCCTACACTCCTGGTTCCCTGTTCCTTTAGTCCAGGATATCATTGCGGGCCCATCATTGCTCTGCATTCCTACAATGAAAAACACATTCTCATTGTTCAAAATTCTTCTCATATGACAACAATTCTGTGAAATTTTCCTTGTTATTCTATTGTAACTAATTGCTTCTTCTTTTGATCCCATTTTTCTTGTACATCTATTTTGCTTACATTTTATTATTGTTTGATAATGTTGTTTTTGTTGCTTGAACAGGTTCTCGATTATATTAAGAGCTTCGTGATGGTCCAGGTTATCCTCTTCATATTTTTGTGTTCTCTAAAAAGTATCTGCTGCTGCTGCTGCTGCGTTGCTTCAGTCGTGTCTGACTGTGCGACCCCATAGACGGCAGCCAACCAGGCTTCCCATCCCTGGAATTCTCCAGGCAAGAACACTGGAGTGGGTTGCCATTTCCTTCTCCAATGCACGAAAGTGAAAAGTGAAAGTGAAGTTGCTCGTCGTGTCCGACTCCGGTGACCCCATGGACTGCAGCCTACCAGACTCCTCCGTCCAAGGGATTTTCTAGGCAAAAGTACTGCAGTGGGGTGCCATTGCCTTCTCCGAAGAAGTATCTAGATAATACCAATTAGTTCTAAAGAATTAAGAAAATAAGGAAGAAAATTTAATAACATGGTATCAGCAAATATTAATGTAATTAAAAATTTAGTAGGACAAATAATAAAACAGCAAGATAATAAAAAGATTCCCCCCAAAAGTCAAAATCCTTAATTTTAAAAAACTTTTACGAATTAAGAATAAAAGAGTGTTTTCACATCTTAAAGGTTTCTATCTTAAGTAGGCAGCTAATAGCATTCTTTATTTTAAAATACTAATAAAAATGATAGTCCTTGTTCACTTTTGTTTATCGGCTCAATTCCTGAGACCATATGATTCCTGAGACCAAATAATTTTTACAATAAAATTCAAGCACACAGAGAGGTTTTCCTAGAAATGTATTAATTTCTAGAGTAATGAAAGCATGGAGATGGAAAAATGATATCTATGAAGCAAAGAAAGGGACTGAAAATACTTGAATGGAGAGATACAGTGAGAAACTGTCATACTATCCTTCAGAATCTCAGATTTGAGACTCAGAAACACTAGGTAAGAGGTAGGGGAAGAATAAATCATGACAAGCACCATAAAGGACAGAAATGGCAAGGACCTGACAGAAGCAAAAGAGATTAAGAAGAGGTGGCAAGAACACACAGAGGGCTTCCCTGGTGGTCCAGGGGTTAAGAGTCTACCTTTCCATGAAGGGGACATGGGTTTGATCCCAGGCAGGAAGATCCCACGTGCTGTGGGGCACCTAAGTCCATGTTCCACAGCTACTGAGCCTGTGCCCTGGAGTCCACGAGCTGCAACTACTAAACCCATGCACCCTAGAGCCCATGCTCCACAAGAGAAGCCACTGCAATGGGAAACATTTGTACCACAACTGGAGAAAGCCTGTCTGCAGCAACAGAACCCAGCACAGCCAAAAAAATCTAAATAAATAAATAATAATAATAAAAGAATACACAGTGTTAGTCACTCAGTTGTGTCCAACTCTTTGCAACCACATGGACTGTAGCTTGCAGGCTCCTCTGTCCATGGAATTCTCCAGGCAAGAAACTGGAGTGGGTAGCCATTCCCTTCTCCAGGGATCTTCCTGACTCAGAGATCGAACCTGGGTCTCCCACATTGCAGGCAAATTCTTTATAGTCTAAGCCTTAAAAAAAAAGGTCCTAATGACATGGATAATCATAATGGTATGGTCACTCACCCAGAGCCAGACATCCTGGAGTGTGAGGTTAAGTGAGCCTTAGGAAGCATTACTATGAACAAAGCTAGTGAAGGTGATGGAACTCTAGCTGAGTTATTTCAAATCCTAAAAGATGACACTTTAAGTGTTACACTCAATAGCCAGCAAGTTTGGAATACTAAGCAATGGACACAGGACTGGAAAAGGTCAATTTTCATCCCAATTCCAAAGAAGGGAAGTGCTAAAGGAATGCTCAAACTACTGGAGAATTGTGCTCATTTCACATACTAGTACAGTTATGCTCAAAATCCTTCATGCTAGGCTTCAGTAGTATTTGAATAGAGAACTTCCAGATGCACAAGCTGGGTTTAGAAAAGGCAAAGGAACCACAGATCAAATTGCCAAGAAACATTGGATCATAGTAAAAGCAAAGAAATTCCAGGAAAAAAGTCTACTTCTGCTTCTTTGAGTATGCTAAAGCCTTTGATTGTGTGGATCACAACAAACTGTGGAAAGTATTTAAAAGAGATGGGAATACCAGACCATCTTACCTATTTCCTGAGAAACCTGTATGCAAGTCAAGAAGCAACAGAACTTTACACGGAACAACTGACTGGTTTAAAATTAGGGAAGGAGTACATCAAGACTATATATTATCACCCTATTTATTTAACTTATATGCAGAGCACATCATGTGAAATGCCAGGCTTGATGAATCACAAACTGGAATCCAGATTGCTGGGAGAAATATCAACAAGCTCAGATATGCAGATG
Organism: Bos mutus; assembly: GCF_027580195.1. Lineage (NCBI taxonomy): Eukaryota > Metazoa > Chordata > Mammalia > Artiodactyla > Bovidae > Bos > Bos mutus. The sequence continues at coordinate 27,286,393 of NC_091618.1, forward strand.
ATGCCACTCTAATGACAGAAAGGGAAAAGTAACTAAAGAACCTCTTGATGAAGATGAAAGAAGAGAGTGAAAAAGCTGGCTTAAAACTCAACATTCAAACATTTAAGATCATGCCATCTGGTCTCTCATCACTTCATGCCAAATAGATAGGGGAAAAGTGAAAATAGTGTTAAGTTTTATTTTCTTGAGTTCCCAAATCAGTGCGCATGGTGACTACAACCATGAAATTAAAAGGTGCTTGCTCCTTGTGGGAGAAAAAAAAAAAAAAGCTATGACAAACTTGGACTGGAGAAGGCAATGGCACCCCACTCCAGTACTCTTGCCTGGAAAATCCCATGGACAGAGGAGCCTGGTAGGCTGCAGTCCATGGGATCGCTAAGAGTCCGACAGGACTGATCGACTTCACTTTCACTTTTCACTTTCATGCATTGGAGATGGAAATGGCAACACACTCCAGTATTCTTGCCTGGAGAATCACAGGGACGGGGGAGCCTGGTGGGCTGCCGTCTATGTGGTCACACAGAGTCGGACACGACTGAAGTGACTTAGCAGCAGCAGCAGCAGCAGACAAACTTGGACAGCATATTAAAAAGCAGAGATATCACTTTGCTGACAAAGATCCATATAGTTAAAGCTATGTTTTGTCCAGTAGTCATATAGGGATCTGAGAGTTGGACCATAAAGAAGGCTGAATGCAGAAAAATTGATGCTTTCCAATTGTGGTGCTGGAAAAGAATGTTGAGAGTCCCTTGGACAGCAAGGAGATCAAATCAGTCAATCCTAAAGGAAATTAACCCTGAAGATTTACTGGAAGAATTGATGCTCAAGCTGAAGCTCCAATACTTTGGCCACCTGATGCAAAGAGCTGACTCACTGGAAAAGACCCAATGCTAAGAAAGATTGAGAGCAGAAGGAGAAGGAATGACAGAGGATAAGATGGTTAGATGGCATCACTAACTCAATGGACATGAGTTTAAGCAAATTCCAGGAGATAGTGAAGAACAGGGAAGCCTGGCAGCCTATAGCTCATGGGGTTGCAAACAGTCGGACACGATTTAGTGATTGAACAACAACAAGGAATGAGCCTGAGAACGTGAGGGAGTAATTGAAAGTCTGTTATTTAATTTCACACACCCTGTGTGCAAAACTTCCCTCACTGATATTATTGAAATTCGAGTTGTCTTTCTTTTTTTTTTTTTTTTTAGAATCCAGCCAGTCCACTAAGACAAGGAAATAATGCATCCAGCGAAAGAACTAGCGAAGAGTAAACTTATCTACAGAGTATAGTATTTACAAATATAAAACAAAGGACTAGAGAAATGAACATTTTAAAACTGTAAACAGAAGTACTGAGGTTAAGATGCAAAATAAACATCCATTATCAAGAAGATTTATTAAACACTTCCATGCACCAAACATTCTTCTACAAGTTTTATATATATATATATATATATATATATATTATATAACTTAAGCTAGAATGTTCTACTCAAAAAACACAATATGAGTAAGAAATCTTAAATTACAATAGCAAACAAAAATAAAGAATGTGTTCACAATATTTGATGAGGACTGTGAAGAAGGCTGAGCGCCGAAGAATTGATGCTTTGGAACTGTGGTGTTGGAGAAGACTCTTGAGAGTCCCTTGGACTGCAAGGAGATCCAACCGGTCCATCCTAAAGGAGATCAGCCCTGGGTATTCTTTGGAAGGAATGATGCTAAGGCTGAAACTCCAGTACCTTGGTCACCTCATGCGAAGAGTTGACTCATTGGAAAAGACTCTGATGCTGGGAGGGATTGGGGGCAGGAGGAGAAGCAGACGACAGAGGATGAGATGGCTGGATGGCATCACTAACTCGATGGACTTGAGTTTGAGTGAACTCCGGAAGATGGTGATGGACAGGGAGGCCTGGCGTGCTGCGATTCACGGGGTCACAAAGAGTCAGACACGACTGAGCGACTGAACTGAACTGAACTGAACTGAAAAACACTTTACTGCAGTGGTTCACTTTATGTGTCAACTTGGATCGAGGTGAGATTAACATTTAAATTGGTAAACAGTGAATAGAAGATTGCCCTTCATCATGTAGATGGGACTCATCCAATTAAATGAAGACTTAAATAGAACAAAAGCTCAACCTCCCTAAGCAACAGACTCCCTTCAGGCTGTCTATGCACCACTGGCTCTCCTTGGTATCTAGCTGCTGGCTTTCAGACTGAACCTGTAACATGGGGTCTTCCTGGATCTGCAGCCTGCCATCCTACACTACATATTTAGACTTGGCAGTCTCCATAATCTTGTGTGCCGATTCCTTATAATAAACCTCTTTTTACAAAAATGCACACTCTGTTGGTTCTGTTTCTCTGAAGAACTCTGACTAAAACACTTGAGTAAAACCTTTCAATAAATAGAGATAAATACCTATGTTTAACAGAAGGGAAAGATGAAATTTTACAAGTGAACCCTGTTTCTAGTAAAATGGGCTTCCCTCTGTGCTCACTACTACCTTGATGTGTTGGTTCCGAAAGCAAAATTATTCTAAATACATATTTAAAAATCATTTGAAAGAATATTTAGAATCATTTGAAAAAAAGATGAAGATTGAAAATGCCTTACCAGATATAAAAGCAGATTATAAAACCACTGTAATAGAAAACATGTACTTTTGGTGCATAATTAGAATGGGGTCGAAATGGAGGAGAATAACCTTTCCATGTGGACAAAAATCTTCATTTGTCTTATTCACATAGTACACATTCCAAGTTGTTGTTTTTCTTTAATCATAAGTGAACAGAATAGATAGCATGGAGGCCAAATATGGCATCTGTGAGATGTTAACTTATGGGGAAGAAATGAAAGGATTACTCAACAAATTATCTTGAAAAAATAGACCAAGAATTTTCTTTTTTTCTTTTTAAAAGTTATTTTTATTATTTTATTATTTTTTTTACTTTGCAATATTGTATTGGTTTTGCCATACATCAACATGCATCTGCCACGGGTGTACACATGTTCCCCATCCTGAACCCCCCTCCCAACTCCCTCCCCATACCATCCCTCTGGGTTATCCCAGTGCACCAGCCCCAAGCTTCCTGTATCCTGCATTGAACCTGGACTGGAAATTCATGTGTGTGGGGGGGGGGGGGAGGTGGGGTGTTGCTTTGTTTATGTTTCTTTTTTTTTTAATCAAGCTTGATGTACATCTCAGAACTGCCATCAGAAAATTCTAGTGGACTGGAAACACTCCACGAGCATGCCTGGTAAGCTCAGGTGGTTAAAAAATATAGGTCAGGATGTAAACTTTGTCTATTGGACCATCACAAGAGAAAAAGAATCAATACACTAAACAAATCCATGTAAAGACCTCGTATGAATCAACCTGGAAATCATTACTACTCTACTAAACTAACAAAAACACACAGAGAAAAGAAGAAATTATTGAACTCTGACCAAATTTGTAGTTCAGATAAATATATTTATAATTGACAGACAACAGGAAGGGGAGATGATGAAATTCAGATGGGATACAGTGAGTCGGGGTATACTGAGACCATCTTCTTCGTCAGTGAGGATACAGCCTGAGATGAAAGCCAAAGTAGCAATGGGGCCTGAGACCTGTAAGGAGGATTTGCTCCAGGTCTAGGTCTAATTACCCCCAGGCTAGACCTATGGAAGAAGGGGCTGTGGAGTTAACTGCATTGTCAGGAATACAAATAAATTAATATGAGTTCTCTCCAACCCATTGCTGCCTTTCATCCAAACCACATGACTAGAAAATCAGAGCTGTTTCCCTAATAGCAGGAGAAAATCTCAAGTATACGAAACTCATAATCAAGGTAGATATATGAGCATCTTCAAGTAGCCACAGTAGAGAGACAAGATGCCCCAAAAGGATCTTGGATTATGGGTCTCCTGGTAGATCAGCAATGTGTCGGTGGCCCTGGAGTGAAACCAAATTATTGCATGGTGTGAACTGAGTCAGTGTTGCTGCAAGGAGAGGGGACACAGGAGCTAGTCTGCAGCTAGCTAAGAAAGAAGTCCAGTCAGTTCAGTCACTCAGTCATGTCCAACTCTTTGTGACCCCATGGACTGCAGCATGCAAGGCCTCCTGTTCCATCACCAACTCCCAGAGTTTGCTCAAACTCAAGTCCATCGAGTCGGTGATGCCATCCAACTATCTCATCCTCTGTGGTCCCCTTCTCCTCCTGCCTTCAATCTTTCCCATCATCGGATCTTTCCCAATAAGCCAGTTCTTCGCATTAGGTGGCCAAAGGATTGGAGTTTCAGTTTCAGCATCAGTCCTTCCAATGAATAATCAGGACTGATTTCCTTTAGGATGGACTGGTTGGATCTCTTTGTAGTCCAAGGGACTCTCAAGAAACTTCTCCAACACTGCAGTTCAAAAGCATCAATTCTTTGGCACTCAGCTTTCTTTATAGTCCAACTCTTATATCCATACATGACTACTGAAAAAACCATAACTTTGACTAGAGAGATCAGTGGCCTTCCTTTATAAATTACAGGGAGGAAAAGGAAGAGGAAGGACCCAGTACTGCCATTTGAAGATCAAAGGCTTCTCATCCCATTCACTTAGTGCCTATATTAGTGACTCCTTAATTAGGTTCTAGAAAACTTTAGGGCCCAAAGGGCCTATGAGTTAAAAATAAAGAAGAGTAATGAACTAAGGGATGAAGGTTAAGATAAAGCAGGCATGTCTTAGAAGATTTTCCACAGGTGGAACAAAGGAAGGGCAGGAATGATTAACAAGCTCTGTTTTTTTGTTATTTTACTTCCTTCAGTGAATTCAAGACTTCATCACACGTATCATTTGCTTGAATGAACTTAGTAGATTTATGCTGTGGGTCCTCATATACCTGTTACCAATTTCAGAGTTGCAGCTCTAGACAGCTTGACAGGCTCCTCCCTTTCAGAGCACTGTCATAACGCAAGAGTAGTTAGCGTGAGGCTCTTCAGCAGAAGAAATGCACATGTAAGAGCTTGCATTTGTAGGCTTTAATGAAGAATCGAAGAACAGAGGTGACTTCACAAGACTATTTTCCCAGCTTATTCCCAGCTGTTTATCACAATAATTTCTGCCTAAGTTTTTATGCAAGCAGGGAGGAAAAAGTGAACTGCAGAGCTATGTCTTCCCCTGTTAAAAAATCAGCATTTTCTCTTCACAGTAATAATGGAAAATGAGCCATCTAGAGAGAACACTCAAAATAATCTATTTGCTGTTTTTTTTTTTTTAATTTGGTTTGTTTTAGTCTATCTTTTATGATTTCTCCACAATCTATGTTAAAAGAAAATCCAAACTTGACTGCTAGGAAACTAATTTACTTCAGTAGATTTCCTTTTTATAATTGCTTAATGAATATTGATGAAATGTATTGAGAATCACTCATTTCCTTCTATTACTTATCAATTGAACTTGCTGTCTTCAAGTTCTATTGACAGTGTATGTCCCTCGAGTTTAAAGGAGATGTACTGAAATATCATAGTATTTGGGTGTTTGTTTTTTGTTCTTTTAGTTTTCCCTTTTTTTTTCTTTTGGGTAGTACAAAATCTTCAACTACATGCCCCAAAAGATGGATCACTCTAAAACTATCCAGAATGGTTTGTAAATAGCATCTTAAGGAATCGGTCTGCATTGTGGGAGCTATCTGCAGGTCAGAAAGAGCTTTATAAAGATGAAGGGCTGTGAGGATCATACTGCTCTGTTCTACCGTTCAGAGATGTGTTTATTAAGCACAAATTCATGGTCTTATGGAATATAGGGCTGCACCAGGCCTTAGAGATTCTCTGCCCTTCATTTTATAGAAGATGGGCCCGTGACCTAGTAAGGGATGGTGACTCTGCCAGTACTCATGGTGAAATTAGCAAAAAAACAAAAACAAAAGCCAGAACAAAGACCCCTGTCTTTGGGAGAAACTATTTGTGGCAAGTATAACTGACAAAATATTTCTATCTAAAATATATAAAGAATTCTAGGAAATCAATTTAAAAAAAGTAAAACAAGTTCATTAAAAATCAGAACAAGATACATTTATTCTTCAGATGGACTTCTGCTATCTCAGAAACTTAAGGAGAGAGGCTTATGCCAGTATAGGTTGGTTTTCTTTGAAAAGTTAGGTCAGAAAAGAACCCATTCAGGTGACTAGAGCCACCTGATTATCAAGAACTCATCTTCTTTTCTGTTCAATACACTTTGTTCTTACAGTACAAACTACCTCCCTTTCTTCAGGCTTTAAGTCTGAGTTCCAGAATTCAAAAAAAAAAAAAACAAAAAAAACAGAAGGGAAGTTCCAGGGACTAAAATAAAAGATGTGCAAACATGCTAAGTCATTTCAGACTCTGTGTGACCCTATGGACCATAGCCCACCAGGCTCCTCTGTCCATGGGATTCTCCAGGCAAGAATACTGGAGTGGATTGCCATGTCCTCCTCCAGGGGATCTTCCCAACCCAAGGATCTAGTTCACATCTTTTCTGTCTCCTTCATTGGCAGGTGGGTTCTTTACAATTAGTGCCACCTGGGAAGCCCAAAATAAAAAACACACCTTTTAAAAAGTCTGTCTGAAATTCCCAATGACTTATACTTACTACTTTCTATTGGCCAGAGTTGGGTCATATGACCACTTCCAATCTCAAGGGAAAATAGGAAATAAGTTTAAATGAATATATTGGGATGTAAAATAAAATAAAAATCAGTTGGTAAAGAATTGAAGAATAGCTAGGAGGAAGATGATTAATAGTGTCTGCCAAAGGAAAATTGAGGTATACACAGAATAGGGAACCCAATGGCCAATAAAGATAAGACAATTTTCCCAATCACATAGCATTCAGTATGAAACAAAATAAAACAACAAGATGGCACTTCACATTCAATCAGAAAGATAATGTCATGCATTCACAAAAATGAGAGTAAATAAGAACTTTCATATGCTGAAAATGAAAATCAAAGCACACAATTATACTATGTTTTGGAACACACCATATATGTATTTTGGAGGATAATTTGAAAACACCCAATAATTTTTTAATGAACCAAAAATGGCATTTCTAGGTACATTCTTTAGAGAAATTCTGTGTGCTCAAAGAGGCATGTAAAGTATTCTTTATAGCACCGATTGTGCTGTAAAAATACTACCAAAAACTAAATTTCCTCAATAAGGGTATGGATAACCGAATTGATTGACGCATTTGTGCAATGAATGTGTTAGATCTACAGGTATCAGCAGAGACTGATTCTTGGGCCTATACTTCATAACTATCCTGACTCTGGCTTTTGTATCTCAAGGTATTATTCAGTTTTACCCCACGTCTAGTGATGTCCATAAAAATCTATTTGACTTTTCTATCAAGTTCCACAAAATTTTTTCTCCTACTAGGATTTTTGAGAACAAGTAGAATTTACTGAAGATTTGGGGAGATATGAAGGAGTCAAACTGGAAGCGAATGAACTACTCTCATCTTGTATGCCCTTCTCTGCATCTCTTCTAACTTTTTCATTGTCTCCAAGGTTACCCTTTTCAAGCTCTAGATTATTTTGTCTGTATGTAGAGCTTCCTCTCTCCTGAATATTCAATCCTCAACACACACACACACACACACACACACACACACACACCTTTAAAAGATCTAATGCCTCCAACTTAAGTAAGCTAGATTGTTGGACAGCAACTCAACTTTTTAGCAAAGTTGTTCACCAACCAAAACAACTTTCTTTCAGAAAAATCAAGTAGTTGCCACCTCATTACCAATCTATGTCACTTTTATTGAAATTGATCCCTCCGCAGTCCTCATAAATGTTATTATTAAATCGGTACATCTTGTTCAGTTGCTCAGTCATGTCTGATTCTTTGTGAACCCGTGTAGCACCTAGGAAATATAATAGTGAAAAATTCAGCCAACTAACTTAAAAATGGTAAAAAAAAGAAATGCCAACAAAAATGTATAACATGTTCATAGTACATTATAGCTATGGTATGAATCTATCCTTCTGAAGGCCTGTCCTTATCCACTTTTGTAGGTTGGAATGATAAAAATCATGAAGAAAAAAGCATTTGGGACAAATGATAGAACCCAGCTGGAAGTGCTTGCCCTTACTATAGAGAAGATATTTAAAACATCTAAATAACAATGAATAACCCCCTCTCATAGTCATAGATGTATTTACTTAAAACATATTTTGTAAGCAGAATGGCGTATAACAACCATATGGCTAATAATTTACACAATCTGTAAATCATAGCTGAACCTAGGCATTTACTTCGTTATAAAGAAATATGACAATTTATGTAATGATTGAGAAGAATTATGTGTTAAAGAAAAGGGAGCTTCATGTTTTGATTATGTAGGCAAGAAATGAAATTAAAGTGGTCTACACTGATTTATGGCTAAGCATTCTACAACTATACAGTTAGACATCGGAAATGTATGTTTGCTTTATTTATATCCAAGCATTTTGAAAATGCCATTACCAGCCCTAAGAAAATGTCCTATTGAGTTGTTTATTTCAAATCCTTCTCAAATCAGTACAAACTATAGGTATGAGTTTATTTTAAATTCTAAAATATGACTGTGGCTTTCAGATCTTCAATCTGAGCGTAAACGTCCCAAATGGCATAAAAATATTCCATGTTACCCAACCAAAGCTGACACTGCTTTTCTCTGAAGCCCTCTCTGATATTCACTGCTTGCTGTTACATCTAGTGATGACCATGACATAGGTAGCATGGCAGAAGCACAGACTCTTTGCACCTTCCTCATTTCCAGCACCACTGTAATGATCCTGAGTAAGGTCTATACTTAATCAGATTTATTACAAACAGTGTTGAAAATGAGACTGGATTGGAATGTGGTGGGGGGAGTGAGGATGGCAGGGTGATAAAAACAAAGGTGGACAGAGCACATACAAATATGACCATGTAAATATATAAATTCTAGATATAATAAAAAATTGTAATCTCCTTTGTAAGTCTGATACCCTATCTTATCATCTCCTAAATGGTTGTGTGTCAACATTACAAGAAATTATGACAGGATGGTAGTACATTATTAAATGATTCAGTTCTGTTCAGTTGCTCAGTCATGTCCTACTCTTGTGACCCCATGAACCACAGCATGCCAGGCCTCCCTGTCCATCACCAATTCCCGGAGTCCACCCAAACCCATGTCCATTGAGTTGGTGATGCCATCCAACCATCTCATCTTCTGTTGTCCCATTCTCCTCCTGCCCTCAATCTTTCCCAGCATCAGGGTATTTTCCAATGAGTCAACTCTCTGCATCAGGTGGCCAAAGTATTGGAGTTTCAGCTTCAACATCAGTCCCTCCAATGAATACCCAGGACTGATCTCCTTTAGGATAGACTGGTTGGATTTCCTTGCAGTCCAAGGGCCTCTCAAGAGTCTTCTCCAACACCACAGTTCAAAAGCATCAATTCTTCCGTGCTCAGCTTTCTTCACAGTCCAACTCTCACATCCATACATGACCACTGGAAAAACCATAGCCTTGACTAGATGGACCTTTGTTGGCAAAGTAATGTCTCTGTTTTTAATATGCTGTCTAGGTTGGTCATAATTTTCCTGCCAAGGAGTAAACATCTTTTAATTTCATGGCTTCAGTCACCATCTGCAGTGATTTTGGAGCTCAGAAAAATAAAGTCAGCCACTGTTTCCACTGTTTCCCCATCTATTTGCCATGAAGTGATGAGACCATATGCCATGATAGATTTAATCATATATTTGCAATTTTATATGCTACCTAATTCTAAAAGCAATAAAAAAGTATGTTGTGATAATAAGTAACTAACCATGTAGGTAGTTTAAATTAACATATAAGATAAAGAAATATAGGAATCTAGAAATTTATAATTTGATCCATAATGTAGATCAGTACAGTTCAGTAGAATTTTCTCTAATAATGGAAATATTCTATATCTGTGCTTTTCAATACAGTAGACAACAGAGACACATGACTATTGAGCAATTGGAAAATGGCTAGTGTGACTGAGGAACTAAATTTTACATTTTATTTCACCTTAATTTAAATATAAATAGTCACATAGGGTTAATGGCTGCCATACTGGACAGTCCATTCTGAAGGAGATCAGCCCTGGGATTTCTTTGGAAGGAATGATGCTAAAGCTGAAACTCTAGTACTTTGGCCACCTCATGTGAAGAGTTGACTCATTGGAAAAGACTCTGATGCTGGGAGGGATTGGGGGCAGGAGGAGAAGGGGACGACAGAGGATGAGATGGCTGGATGGCATCACTGACTCGATGGACCTGAGTCTGAGTGAACTCCGGGAGTTGGTGAGGGACAGGGAGGCCTGGCGTGCTGCAATTCATGGGGTCGCAAAGAGTCGGACACCACTGAGCGACTGATCTGATCTGATCTGATACTGGACAGTGCAGATCAAGACTGAAAGTATTTGCTATTGTTGAGTACTCAATCCAGGTCTACTTCCCATTATCCTAGAGGAAGAGGAAGATGCATTGAGCAACACTAGCTAGTCAAAGAAAGTATCCTGGCTATTCCACATAAACCATCTCTTCTTTACTACCAGTACCTATAGGAATATACTTCATAGACCTTATCCATACAGAGAACAATTCCTTGATGTGATGGTTTTATTGAGGTCACAGCAATGTTATTCAAGTTGCTTTTTTTTTTTTTTTGTACAGCCCTAATCAAGATTGCCGGGAGAAATATCAATAACCTCAGATATGCAGATAACACCACCCTTATGGCAGAAAGTGAAGAGGAACTAAAAAGCCTCTTGATGAAAGTGAAAGTGGAGAGTGAAAAAGTTGGCTTAAAGCTCAACATTTAGAAAACGAAGATCATGGCATCTGGTTACATCACTTCATGGGAAATAGATGGGGAAACAGTGGAAACAGTGTCAGACTTTATTTTTGGGGGCTCCAAAATCACTGCAGATGGTGACTGCAGCCATGAAATTAAAAGACGCTTACTCCTTGGAAGGAAAGTTATGACCAACCTAGATAGCATATTAAAAGCAGAGATTTTGTGCTGTGATTCATGGGGTTGCAAAGAGTGGGACACAACTGAGCGACTGAACTGAACTGAATCATCATTGCAGAAAAAATACTAAAGGATGACTGGAGAATGATACCTTTATAGGAAATTAAAATACGTGGTTTGAAAATCTGACTTGTTATAGGAGTGAAACCGAGAATATCTAGATGAATAAGTAAAGAGCATGTACGTTTGTCTTACTCTCTCTCTTACACGCACAGCAGCAGCAGCACAGCATGTCTGAAACAATGGAGAAAACAATATATTGACTGTTGAATATTCAGAAATGAAAGACATTGTTGAAATTATATATTTGATTAATAATGTCAAGCAAAATTGCACATTATGAAATTTTAAATGAAGAAAGGAGAGCATAAAACTTTATAAATGGTGAAATCTATATTTTTTAAAAACTGAAATGCACATAATGTCAATAATATATACTATATACAAATTAGACTGGAAGCAAATATTTCAGTATGTAAAAATCAGTTCTTTCTTAGTGGTAGGGTCAAAATTGATATTGTTTTTATTTTATTTTTAATATTATAAATTAGGTACTGAAAATTGTTACCAATTCAAATAAACAAATTCAGTAATAAAACAATAGACATTTGTTTCTATCTGGCTACAATTTTATGTAACCAATACAGAACTTATATGTGGTAAAGTAATAGAGTTTTATCAGAAATCTTTGGTTAATCTGGTATCTAAGGACAAGACTTCATAACAGTGGTGCAGGCATGGATACCCTAACTGTTCAGACACCACCAGGGACGTTATCCTTCTTCTTAAGACTAAGACTGTGAGATGGTCCCCTTGTGCTTCTTATTCTGCAAAGCTCTTTGATAAATACACTTATTCTTTGGCTAGAACAGAAGAGATAAATGAGCATAATCTGTATTTCATGGGTTGATGAAGAGAGGGATTGAATAAAATGAATTTATTAAGGCATATAGTATAGTGATTAGCATGTATGGAGACTTAATAGATATTAAATTAAACCTCTGATTTTCTGCATAAATGGGAAAGTTTCCACAGAAGCCTGTAAGGCATAGTTATAAATACTTGATTTGTCATGACAGTAAGTATTCCTGAGAATATTATAAATTACCTCTCTTTAAACATCATATGACAACTCTTTCATTATGGCCTATTTCCTCAAGTCTTATTTAGAATAAACCTAGCTCTGGGCTCTATTGGCTACTGCCTATAAAAATATGTCACATCCAATAGTCTGACCAAAAACGATAGTTTAGATACTTTTGGGTACCATCTGGCAGCTTGTCACATAGAGCCAACACTTTCTCTAATCAAAGAGAGACATATTGAAGGACTCCTCTTCGAAGACATTCTTTATTGTTCTCTTGGAGTCAAAAGGTTGTAGTAATTTTAAAAATAAGTAAGCTCTTTCTTATAGTGAAAAAGAAAGAAAGGAAAATAAAGATCTGAAAAGGACTAATTTTAGGTACTGATTTAATTATTTTGTTCTTACAAAATGTGCAGGGATTTTAATGAAAAATATCTAAATCCCTTGCATAAACCCAAATTGTTTACACAGTCAGATGACCAGATAATTGGAAGTTAGGAAGAAACAGGAGAAAAAGGAGCCACAAGAGATAACAAGTTAAAAGGCAACTTTCAAGATGCTGTTTCTGTGTGCAGAAGAAAAGCTTGATAACAAAGAATGCTGACTTAAATATGGGAACAAGTGAGAGACACCATGCTTATCAAAAGTTTGAAAAATATACTCCATTTAAGACATATAGACCCTCTGTTTTCACCAATTGTGATCAGCCAAAAAATGCAAACTTTTTCTTCACATCAGGAATAATTTCATTATACAACCATATGTATGCAGGGGAATAATTCTCCTGATGCTCCGTCATTTTAAATATATCAATGGAAGCAATCACATATCAAAGGGTAAAAGAATCAGATGCCAAGTTATTACCAATTGAAAGAATTAAAATTCTTTTTAAACTAAAATAGGGCAAAATAAACATGTAGGAAAACAGCCTTTCCTTTTAATGAGATTCAACTTTGTTAAAAAATAGATATTTTTGTAATCTAATGACCATTCACTGCTTTGCTTTGACCAAAACTCTAAGCAAAGCCCCTTTATAGGTTGCTTCCAGACAGATGTTTTAACAGCCAGCCAGTGCTTTGCTGCCTTTCCTTTTTCCCAGTGTCGGTGCCATGGCAATCAGTGTCGCTTCAGGTAAGGAAGAATCTGCCAATCTGGGTCCCAGAATAAGAACACAGGATCAAGCTGCAGCTAACTCACAGTGGTGATATAGGGTGAATGAGAAGTAAAAGCTGTGTTTTTTTATTCTGATTTTTTATTGGCTATAAATATATTTATTTTTATTGAAGTATAATTGCTTTACAATGTTGTGTTACTTTCTGCTGTATAATGAAATGAATCTGCTATATGTATACATATATGATCTCCCTCTTGGGTCTCCCTCCAACCCCACCCCACCCCACCCATCTAGGTCACTACAGAGCACTTAGCTGAGCTCCCAGTTCTCGACAACAAGTTCCTACTAGCTATCTGTTTTACTTACGGTAGTAAATATATATGTTAATCCCAATCTCCCAATTCATCTCACCCTCCTCTCCCCGACCCCGCTGTGTTCACAAGTCCATATTCTACGTCTTAGTTTCTATTTCTTCCCTGCTAATATGTTCATCCATAGCATTTTTATAAATTCCACATGTATGCATTATATATGATATTTCAGTTCAGTTCAGTAGCTCAGTCATGTCCGACTCTTTGCGACCCCATGAATTGCAGCACACCAGGCCTCCCTGTCCATCATCAACTCCCGGAGTTCACTCAGACTCACGTCCATAGAGTCAGTGATGCCATCCAGCCATCTCATCCTCTATCATCCCCTTCTCCTCCTGCCCCCAATCCCTCCCAGCATCAGAATATTTTCCAATGAGTCAACTCTTCTCATAAGTTGGCCAAAGTACTGGAGTTTCAGTTTTAGCATCATTCCTTCCAAAAAAATCCCAGGGTTGATCTCTTTCAGAATGGACTGGTGGGATCTCCTTGCAGTCTAAGGGACTCTCAAGAGTCTTCTCCAGCACCACAGTTCAAAAGCATAATTCTTCAGCACTCAGCCTTCTTCCCAGTCCAAATTTCACATCCATACATGACCACTGAAAAAACCATAGCCTTGACTAGATGGACCTTTGTTGGCAAAGTAATGTCTCTGCTTTTCAATATGCTATCTAACTTGGTCATAACTTTCCTTCCAGGAGTAAGCGTCTTTTAATTTCATGGCTGCAGTCACCATCTGCAGTGATTTTGAAGCCCCCCAAAAATAAAGTCTGACACTGTTTCAACTGGTTCCCCATCTATTTCCCATGAAGTGATGGGACCAGATGCCATGATCTTTGTTTTCTGAATGTTGAGCTTTAGGCCAACTTTTTCACTCTCCTCTTTCACTCTCATCAAGAGGCTTTTTAGTTCCTCTTCACTTTCTGCCATAAAGGGCAGTGTCATCTGCATATCTGAGGTTATTGATATTTCTCCCAGCAATCTTGATTCCAGCTTGTGCTTCTTCCAGCCCAGCGTTTCTCATGATGTACTCTGCATATAAGTTAAATAAGCAGGGTGACAATATACAGCCTTGACGTACTCTTTTTCCTATTTGGAACCAGTCTGTTGTTCCATGTCCAGTTCTAACTGTTGCTTCCTGACCTGCATATAGGTTTCTCAAGAGGCAGGTCAGGTGGTCTGGTATTCACATCTCCTTCAGAATTTTCCACAGTTTATTGTGATCCACACAATCAAAGGCTTTGGCATAGTCAATAAGGCAAAAATAGATGTTTTTCTGGAACTCTCTTGCTTTTTTCATGATCCAGCGGATGTTGGCAATCTTATCTCTGGTTCCTCTGCCTTTTCTAAAACCAGCTTGAACATCTGGAAGTTCACCATTCACGTATTGCTGAAGCCTGGCTTGGAGAATTTTGAGCATTACTTTACTAACGTGTGAGATGAATGTAATTGTGCGGTAGTTTGAGCATTCTTTGGCATTGCCTTTCTTTGGGATTGGAATGAAAACTGACCTTTTCCAGTCCTGTGGCCACTGCTGAGTTTTCCAAATTTGCTGGCATATTGACTGCAACACTTTCACAACATCATCTTTCAGGATCTGAAATAGCTCAACTGGAATTCCATCACTTCCACTAGCTTTGTTCCTAGTGATGCTTTCTAAGGCCCACTTGACTTCACATTCCAGGATGTCTGGCTCTAGGTCAGTGATCACACCATTGTGATTATTTAGGTCATGAAGATCTTTTCTGTACAGTTCTTCTGTGTATTCCTGCCACTTCTTCTTAATATCTTCTGCTTCTGTTAGGTCCATACCATTTCTGTCCTTTATCGAGCCCATCTTTGCATGAAATGTTCCCTTGATATCTCTAATTTTCTTGAAGAGATCTCTAGTCTTTCCCATTCTGTTGTTTTCCTCTATTTCTTTGCGTTGATGGCTGAGGAAGGCTTTCTTATCTCTCCTTGCTATTCTTTGGAACTCTGCATTCAGATGCTTATATCTTTCCTTTTCTCCTTTGCTTTTCGCTTCTCTTCTTTTCACACTGTTTGTAAGCCCTCCCCAGACAGCCATTTTGCTTTTTTGCATTTCTTTTCCATGGGGATGGTCTTGATCCCTGTCTCCAGTACAGTGTCACGAACCTTATTCCATAGTTCATCAGGCACTCTATCTATCAGATCTAGTCCCTTAAATCTATTTCTCACTTCCACTGTATAATCATAAGGGAATTATTTTAGGTCATATCTGAATGGTCTAGTGGTTTTCCCTACTTTCTCCATTTTAAGTCTGAATTTGGCAATAAAGAGTTCATGATCTGAGCCACAGTCAGCTCCTGGTCTTGTTTTTTATTTGAACGTCTCTAATTATCAGAGAAATGCTACTCAAAACTCCAATGAAGTATCACCTCACACCAGTCAGAATGACCACCATCAAAAAAATCTACAAACAGTGAATGCTGGAGAGGTTGTGGAGAAAAGGGAACCCTCTTGCCTTGGTGGAAAAGTAAATTAATACATCCACTATGGATAAAAGTATGGAGCTTCCTTACTGTTTATAAACTAAAAACAGAGCTACCATATGACTCAGATATCCCACTACTGGGTATATGCCTTGAGGAAACCATAATTCAAAATGGCAGGTGCACCGCAAAGTTCTTCGCAACACTATTTACAATAGCCAAGACATTAAAGTAAAAGGTGTTTTAAACCAGACTTACTACAACATAACTGAGCCTATCCTGTTGAATGTCAATAATGAAATATATATGCAGTTGTCTCTATACTTTTCAAGACAAAAGATATTTATTCAGTCAATTTCCCAGTAAATCATTTATTAACCAAATATTATGGAGCATTAGTCCGTGCTAGGCCCTGGGAGAGCACAGGAGGCAGGACAAGTAGTTCTCTGCTCTTATGGCGTCTGTATTTCACTAGGAAAAGATGAACAATACATAGGCAAACACTTTTAGAAGATCATTTCAGATTTAAAAAGGCCTATAGTGATAACTCAGTTGAGTTCCAAGACTCAGTCACGTCCAACTCTTTGTGATCCCATGGACTGCAGCACGCCAAGCCTCCCTGTCCATCACCAACTCCCGGAGCTTGCTCAACCCCACATCCATCGAGTTGGTGATGCCATCCAATCATCTGATCCTCTGTCATCACCTTCTCCTCCTGCCTTCAATCTTTCCCAGTATCATGGTCTTTTCAAATGAGTCAGCTCTTCCCATCAGGTGGACAAAATTATTGGAGTTTAAGCTTCAGCATCAGTCCTTCCAATGAACATTCAGGACTGATTTCCTTTAGGATTGACTGGTTGGATCTCCTTGCAGTCCAAGGGACTCTCAAGAGTCTTCTCCAACACCACAGTTCAAAAGCATCAATTCTTCAGTGCTCAGCTTTCTTTATATTCCAACTCTCACATCCATACATGACTACTGGAAAAATCATAGCCTTGACTAGATGGATCTTTGTTGGCAAAGTAATGTCTCTGCTTTTTAATATGCTATCTGGGTTGGTCATAGATTTTCTTCCAAGGAACATGCACCTTTTAATTTCATGGCTGCAGTCATCATCTGCAGGGATTTTGGAGCCCCAAAAAATAATTGTAACTGTTTCCATTGTTTTCCCATCTATTTGCCGTGAAGTGATGGGACCAGATGCCATGATCTTCGTTTTCTGAATGTTGAGCTTTAAGCCAACTTTTTCACTCTCCACTTTTAATTTCATCAGGAGGCTCTTTAGTTATTTTTTGTTTTCTGCCATAAGGATGGTGTCATGAGCATATCTGTGGTTATTGATATTTCTCCTTTCAATCTTGATTCCAGCTTGTGCTTCATCCAGTCCAGCATTTCTCATGATGTATTCTGCATATAATTAAATAAGCGGGGTGACAATGTACAGCCTTGATGTACTCTTTCCCCGATTTGGAACCAGTTTGTTGTTCCATGTCCAGTTCTAACTGTTGCTTCTTGACCTGCATACAAATTTCTCAGGAGGCAGGTCAGGTGGTCTCATATTCCTATTTCTTGAATAATTTTCCATAGCTTGTTGTGATCCACATAGTCAAAGGCTTTGGCATAGTCAATAACACAGAAGTAGATGTTTTTCTGGAACTCTCTTGCTTTTTCAATTATCCAATGGATGTTGGCAATTTGATCTCTGGTTCCTCTGGCTTTTCTAAAACCAGCTTGAACATCTGGAAGTTCATGGTTCATGCATTGTTGAAGTTTGGCTTGGAGAATTTGAGCATTACTCTGCTAACATGTGAGATGAGTGCAGTTGTGTGGTAGTTGGAGTATTCTTTGGCATTGCCTTTTTTGGGATTGGAATGAAAACTGACCTTTTCCAGTCCTGTGGCCACTGCTGAGTTTTCCAAATTTTCTGGCATATTGAGTGCAACACTTTCACAGCATCATCTTTCAGGATTTGAAATAGCTCAACTGGAATTCCATCACCTCCACTAGCTTTGTTCATACTTATGCTTCCTAAGGACCACTTGACTTCACATTCCAGGATGTCTGGCTCTTGGTGAGTGATCACAGCACTGTGACTGGAGAAGGGAATGGCAAACCACTTCAGTATTCTTGCCTTGAGAATCCCATGAATGGTATGAAAAGGGAAAATGATAGGATACTGAAAGAGGAACTCCCCAGATCAGTAGATGCCCAATATGTTACTGGAGATCAGTGGAGAAATAACTCCAGAAGGAATGAAGAGATGGAGCCAAAGCAAAAACAATACCCAGCTGTGGATGTGACTGGTGATAGAAGCAAGGTCCGATGCTGTAAAGTGCAATATTGCATAGGAACCTGGAATGTCAGGTCCATGAATCAAGGCAAATTGGAAGTGGTCAAACAAGAGATGGCAAGAGTGAATGTGGACATTATAGGAATCAGCGAACTGAAATGGACTGGAATGGGTGAATTTAACTCAGATGACCATTAGATCTACTACTGAGGGCAGGAATCCCTCAAAAGAAATGGAGTAGCCATCATAGTCAACAAAAGAGTCCGAAATGCAGTACTTGGATGCAATCTCAAAAACGACAGAATGATCTCTGTTCGTTTCCAGGCAAACCATTCAATATCACAGTAATCTAAGTCTATGCCCCAACCAGTAATGAAGAAGCTGAAGTTGAACGGTTCTCTGAAGACCTACAAGACCTTTTAGAACTAACACCCAAAAAAGATGTCCTTTTCATTATAGGGGACTGGAATGTAAAAGTAGGAAGTCAAGAAACACCTGGAGTAACAGGCAAATTTGGCCTTGGAATAGGGAATGAAGCAAGGCAAAGACTAATAGAGTTTTACCAAGAAAATGCACTGGTCATAACAAGCACCCTCTTCCAACAATACAAGAGAAGACTTTACACATGGACATCACTAGATGGTCAACACCAAAATCAGATTGATTATATTCCTTGCAGCCAAGGATGGAAAAGCACTATACAGTCAGCAAAAACAAGACCAGGAGATGACTGTGGCTCAGATCATGAACTCTTTATTGCCAAATTCAGACTTAAATTGAAGAAAGTAGGGAAAACCACTAGACCATTCAGGTATGACCTAAAACAATTCCCTTATGATTATACAGTGGAAGTGAGAAATACATTTAAGGGACTAGATCTGATAGATAAAGTGCCTTATGAACTATGGAATGAAGTTCGTGACATTGTACTGGAGACAGGGATCAAGACCATCCCCATGGAAAAGAAATGCAAAAAAGCAAAATGGCTGTCTGGGGAGGCCTTACAAATAGCTGTGAAAAGAAGAGAAGTGAAAAGCAAAGGAGAAAAGGAAAATATAAACATCTGAATGCAGAGTTCCAAAGAATAGCAAGGAGAGATAAGAAAGCCTTCCTCAGCCATCAATGCAAAGAAATAGAGGAAAACAACAGAATGGGAAAGACTAGAGATCTCATCAAGGAAATTAGAGATACCAAGAGAACACTTCATGCAAAGATGGGCTCGATAAAGGACAGAAATGGTATGGACCTAACAGAAGCAGAAGATATTAAGAAGAGGTGGCAAGAATACACAGAAGAACTGTACAAAAAAGATCTTCACGCCCAAGATAATCACAATGGTGTGATCACTCACGAAGAGCCAGACATCCTGGAATGTGAAGTCAAGTGGGCCTTAGAAAGCATCACTACGAACAAACCTAATGGAGGTGATGGAATTCCAAATTGAGCTATTTCAAATCCTGAAAGATGATGCTGTGAAAGTGCTGCACTCAATATGCCAGCAAATTTGGAACACTCAGCAGTGGCCACAGGACTGGAAAAGGTCAGTTTTCATTCCAATCCCAAAGAAAGGCAATGCCAAAGAATGCTCAAAGTACCACACAATTGCATTCATATCACATGCTAGTAAAGTAATGCTCAAAATTCTCCAAGCCAGGCTTCAGCAACATGTGAACCGTGAACTTCCTGATGTTCAAGCTGGTTTCAGAAAAGGCAGAGGAATCAGAGATCAAATTGCCAACACCCGCTGGATCATGGAAAAAGCAAGAGAGTTCCAGAAAAACATCTATTTCTGCTTTATTGACTATGCCAAAGCCTTTGACTGTGTGGATCACAATAAACTGTGGAAAATTCTGAAGGAGATGTGAATACCAGACCACCTGACCTTCCTCCTGAGAAATTTGTATGCAGGTCAAGAAGCAACAGTTAGAACTGGACATGGAACAACAGACTGGTTCCAAATAGGAAAAGGAGTATGTCAAGGCTGTATATTGTCACTCTGCTTATTTAACTTATATGCAGAGTACATCATGAGAAACGCTGGGGTTGAAGAAGCACAAGCTGGAATCAAGATTGCTGGGAGAAATGTCAATAATCTCAGATATGCAGATGACACTACCCTTATGGCAGAAAGTGAAGAGGAATTAAAAGGCCTCTTGATGAAAGTGAAAGAGGAGAGTGAAAAAGTTGGCCTAAAGCTCAACATTCAGAAAACGAAGATCATGGCATCCGGTCCCATCACTTCATGGGAAATAGATGGGGAAACAGTGGAAATATTGGCAGACTTTATTTTGGGGGGCTTCAAAATCACTGCAGATGGTGACTGCAGCCATGAAATTAAAAGACACTTACTCCTGGAAGGAAAGTTATGACCAATCTAGATAGCATATCCAAAAGCAGAGACATTACTTTGCCAACAAAGTTCATCTAGTCAAGGCTATGGTTTTTCCAGTAGTCATGTATGGATGTGAGAGTTGGACTGTGAAGAAGGCTGAGCACCAAATAATTGATGCTTGTGAACTGTGGTGTTGGAGAAGACTCCTGAGAGTCCCTTGGACTGCAAGGAGATCCAACCAGTCCATTGTGAAGATCAGCCCTGGGATTTCTTTGGAAGGACTGATGCTGAAGCTGAAACTCCAGTACTTTGGCCACCTCATGTGAAGAGTTGACTCATTGGAAAAGACTCTGATGCTGGGAGGGATTGGGGGCAGGAGGAGAAGGGGACGACAGAGGATGAGATGGCTGGATGGCATCACTGACTCAATGGACCTGAGTCTGGGTGAACTCCAGGTGTTGGTGATGGACAAGGAGGCCTGGTGGGCTGTGATTCATGGGGTCGCAAAGAATCGAACACGACTGAGTGACTGAACTGAACTGAACTCTGTGTCTTCTTGCCACCTCTTCTTAATATCTTCTGTTTCTGTTACATCCCTACCATTTCTGTCCTTTATTGAGCCTGTCTTTCCATGAAATGTTCCCTTGCTATCTCTAATTTTATTGAAGAGATCTCTAGTCTTTCCCATTCTATTGTTTTCCTCTACTTCTTTGCATTGATCACTGAGGAAGGCTTTCTTATCTCTCCTTGCTATTTTTGGAACTCTGCATTCAAATGGGTATATCTTTCCTTCTCCTTTGCCTTTCACTTCTCTTCTTTTCATAGCTGTTTTTAAGACCTCCTCAGTCAACCATTTTTCCTTTTTTGCATTTCTTTTTCTTTGGGATGGTCTTGATCCCTGTCTCCTATACAATGTCATGAACCTCCATTCATAGTTCATCAGGCACTCTGTCTATCAGATCTAATCTCCTAAATCTATTTGTCACTTTCACTTTATAGTCCTAAGGAATTTGATTTAGGTCATACCTGAATGTTGTAGTTGTTTTCCCTACCTTCTTCAATTCAAGTCTGAATTTGTCAATAAGGAGTTCTGCTGTGTGGCACCAGAGCAGCGGCTGCATGGCGCTGGCGTAACTTTGAGGAGATATCCAACATTCAAGAGCAAAGCAGAATCCCCAGCAAGACAGTAGGAGGGCAAAATCCCATTTAGAATTGTTAGGTAGGTAGAATAGGGAAAAGGAGTCCAAAATGGTGGTGGCTAAAAGACAAGGAAGGTCAAAGGAAGGTCTGAGGACCAGAGTGAAAACTTCAGGCAGAACAAACAGCACTCCTGGCTAAGCCCAATTTGCATAGGGCAGGCCTGGGTGGAGGAAAAAACATATAAAAGGAGGAGCCAAAGCTTTCTCACAGACTCTCTTTCCCACGTGCGTGTGCTCTTTTCTTTCTCTCTCTCTCACACTCTCCTGCTATCTTCTAAATAAAATGGAGCTGTAACACTGATTTGCCTAAGAGCTGTAACACGGTTTGTCCAAGACCCAAGAGCTGTGATGCGCCAAGGGCTTTAATGTCCATTGCTCCAAATCTTTGTTGTGATGAGACAAAGAACCGAGGAACATACACTCGCGTGACAGAATCAAACCCCATATTGCCAGAGATGCTTAGAGGGCTCAAACATACCTTGTGTGCACCAGGACCCAGAGACCCCCCCCCCAGAGACTGAGACAGAACTGTATTTTGGTGTCTCCTGAGGAGGTATGAGTAAGCGGTGGACTGTTGCAAGGGCAGGGGCTCTGAGTGCAGTAAACCTGGATATGGCATAAGCTCCCTTGGAGAAGGTCACCATTAACTCACCATAGAGCCACCAGAACTTACACAGGACTGGGGAAACAGACTCTTGGAGGGCACAAACAGAACCTTGTGTGTACCAGGACCCCACAAGAGACTGACCCAGACTTGCCCATAAGTGTCCAGTAGTGGCCAGCAGAGGCGTGGTGGGTGGTCGCCTGCAGCAGGGTTGGGGGCACTGAGTGTAGCAGTGCCTGCATGGGACCTTTTGAAGGAGGTCACCATTATCTTCATTACCTCCACCATAGTTTGGCCTCAGGTCAAATGACAGGGAGAGAACACACCTCTGCCCTTCAACAGAAAATTGGATTAAAGATTTACTGAGCATGGCCCACCCATCAGAAAAGACTCAGTTTTTCCCATCCAGAAGCTTCCCTAAGCTTCTTATCTTCCATCAGAGGTCAGACAGACTGAAAACCTCAATCACAGAAAACTAACCAATCTGACTACAGCCTTGTCTAACTCAATGAAACTATGAGCCATGCCGTGTAGGGCCACCCAAGACAGATGGGTCATGGTGGAGAGCTCTGACAAAACGTGGTCCACTGGAAAAGAGAATAGCAAACCACTTCCGTATTCTTGCCTTGAGAACCCCATGAACAATATAAGTATAATAGCAAGGGGTAAAAAGGAAAGTCTAGAAAAGTGATGATTTTTAAACTCTGGTTCGAATATCTAAAAGAAACCAGCCACAGAAACAACCAGGACCAGGGAGGGTATAATCCAAGCAAAAGAAACAAAATATACAAAGGCAGCAAGTTTGATCTGCTTGTGGATCAGGAGGAAAACCTGCCCACCTAGAGTTGAGTGAAGGCAGAGAGGCAGGTGTTGAGGTTGAAGATGTAGGCAAGTTCTGGAGTCACCCCTAACATATGCGGGTCCAGGAAAATACTGCAACTGGAGATCCTTGGCACCAATAAGATCCTCTTTTCTCTTTGTCCTACTCCACAAAAGACGTTATTCTTATATGTCCACAACTCTCTCTCACATATTTAAAACTTGGCACACCTCAGGCCTAGGAGTAAACGCAGTGCTGGCTCAGTTTTCCTTAAAGGACAAACCAGAGAGTGAAGCTATGTAGGTGTGAACAGTGGCTCTGGGTCTTTTGGGCAAGAGATTCTAGGGTCACAGTCTAGAATAGGGGGCACATGGAGAATGTGTGGGCTTTGGGGAGCCATGTCTCCTTGATCCAGCAGATCCCTTACCCAGTGTTGAAATCTCTGCCTAGAGAGAGGCAAGGGTGGGCCTTCATGTCAGATCCAACAGTGATATAGATCATATGAGGTCAGGTACTCTAGATCACAGTAAAGCTTCCAAGAGCTTGTTACATGCAAATAACAAATGGCAATGGGCTTGACTCAGAAAGAACTGACACAATCCTTTCTCTCTATGCAACATACTTCATTTGCATAAATTCCCCCAAATAAGAAATATGTTTTCATAGTTAGACCAAGCTGGGGAGAGTTGCCAATAATTTTTCTTCTTTGGTGTAACAGAATGGAATGTTTAAGATCATCGGAGAGTGTACATATCAGGAGAATGGTTCAAATCAAGCTGTCTTCAGATGTGGAAACTCCCTATCACTGAGACATCAAAAGATTAAAAATTCAAATGGATATTGGGTCTGAATAGATAATATGAATGGGTGGAAAAAAGTATTGAGACAGTAATCAACAAGAGAGTGTACGTACTTTTAAGATGTAACCACTGCTTAGTTCCATATGCTTAAGCCTGTGACATGGACTGATAACCTCAATTTTTCAAGAGAAACTAGATATCCAAGTTTATACAGTAAGTTTCTCAAGTTAAAAAAAAAGTAAGAGAGAAAAATCAAAGAAATTTATAACTCTGGGCAGTACACATATGCATGATGATGGGCCAGATTGTAATACTAGGTGATAGATTTATAATCTTTGCAAAAGGTCAAAATCTAGATGAGGG
The DNA here is from genome assembly GCF_027580195.1 of Bos mutus. Classification (NCBI taxonomy): domain Eukaryota; kingdom Metazoa; phylum Chordata; class Mammalia; order Artiodactyla; family Bovidae; genus Bos; species Bos mutus. Next base: position 27,310,869 of record NC_091618.1, read on the forward strand.
AATACTCAGGCTTGAGTTGAGTGGCTGAGATAGATTTCACTGTTCAAGAATGAGATTCCAAAAATCTATATCGGTATACCATATTGCTCTTTTTTGCCTAAATTTTCTTTACATTTTCTGACTGCTTTCTAACAGCCAGGGCCTCTGTATACCTGGGTTCTCTTTCTCAGCTACCCGGGAGTCTAGGACACATGCTGTCCTTGAAATCTCTGCTAAAGGACTAAACTTGTCTATACATAAAATAAATTTATGTGAATTTAGAGGTTTTCTTGCCCTCAAAACACATCACCAGATGGCAGAAGTTTCTAATTAATAATTTGGATTAAGAAATCACTTTTAAGGGAGAAAAAAATGCAGAATTAAATCCATCCTAAGGTGTAAGGTCACTGCCCAAGAGCACATCTCCAGAAAAGAAGCTAAAAGAAAGCTTAGAAGGCCTGAATGTTAATACATGTAATGATAAATACCTTATGTTTCTATCATGTTTTCTAAGTTTCCAAGCATGTTAACATATTTTCTATATTACCTTGTATCCTCAAATCTTTATCACTGGATCATGAGATTATAATGTCCTCTTTACAAAAATAATCTTAAGCCTTGTTTATAAAACTTAAGAGAAGAAATTTCATAGCTTACTATTTTTCTTATTTAATCTGTACTCATATATGAATGTAACTATAGCATACAGATTGTTATGGAATGAATTGTGTCCCCTCAAATGCATATGTAGAAGCCCTAGCCCCCATGTGAATAAATTTGGAGATAGGGCCTTTAAGGAGGTAATTAAGACTAAATATGGTCATAAGCCAGAGAAGACAATGGCACTCCACTCCAGTACTCTTGCCTGGAAAATCCCATGGATGGAGGAGCCTGGTAGGCTACAGTCCATGGGTTGCTAAGAGTCGGGCATGACTGAGCAACTTCACTTTGACTTTTCACTTTCATGCATTGGAGAAGGAAATGGCAACCCACTCCAGTGTTCTTGCCTGGAGAATCCCAGAGACGGGGAAGCCTGATGGGCTGCCATCTATGGGGTCACACAGAGTCGGACACGACTGAAGCAACTTGGTGGCAGCAGCAGCAGCATGGTCATAAGCATGGGGACTTAATCCAATATGACTGATGTCCTTATAATATGAGAGATTCACAGGAATGTGTATTCAGAGGACACGTGTATGTGAGGACAAAGCAAGATATCTTCAAGCCAAGGGGAGAGGCCTTGGGAGAAACTAAATCTGCTGGCACCTTGGTCTTAGACTTCCAGCCTCCAAAAGTGCAAGAAACAAATTTTTGTTGTTTAAGCCACTCTATAATATTTTATTAAGGCAGCCCTAGAAAATTAATATAAACATATTAAATTTAATCTTGATTTCCTTGTTTTCTTGAGTTCAGTCTCTTCGTAGAGTGTGAGTTCAATCAATATTTCTTGAGAAATCATTATGCAATGGAACTGATGACACAGTGACCCAAATTAACTATTAAGATGGACTGAAACACTAGCAGTTATTTCTAAATTCAGTGATCCATGAATTATGATCATATCTGAACCTTATCTCCTTATTCTGAAATATAGTCAAATTGTTTTAGACTCTATTAGCAACTAAATCAAACAGATCCTATCCTAGGCTGAACCAATTAAATGTTGAGAAATCAACTAAATCTGTCTCAAAATAATTATTGGGTCTGTGCAGACTAAAATTAATCATATTCTATGGAACTTTACAATAAATCCTATTATAGCTTCATAAAAATAGAAATTGTAAAATATACTTTATTAAGCTACTTTTTCCTGCAAGTTTTATCATCATAGTTCTTCTGTGAAAGCATTAAAATCATAATGAGTTCTCTACCTCATCCCTAAAGTACTCATCATAATAGAGTGAACAATTGAGGTCTCAAAAACCTCAATGCACAAGACAAGGCAAGTTCATAAAGAAGTTCATTGTGTAAAAGAGTAATTTGTGGGAAAATTACCACATATGTGGAAGATTTGAAATAAGAGAGAGAACAAAAAATTCACAGATGTCACTTGAAGTCAGCATTATCCTGAAAGATAATCCTAAAGCAATATCAGAACGAATAATACAGAAAAGATAAGAGATTTCTACACTTTCTTCTCTCAAAAAACAACTATAAAATTATCTTTATTGAAAGAAAAAAGCACATATTGGCATGTTTCTGCTTCTGGTTTTGACAAAGTCAAGAGTATCGCATTTGACCTTCCACTATACTTATAAAAATGGCAACCCATTCCAGTGTTCTTGCCTGGAGAATCCCAGGGACAGGGGAGCCTGGTGGGCTGCCGTCTATGGGGTCGCATAGAGTCGGACACGACTGAAGCGACTTAGCAGCAGCAGCAGCAGCATACTTACAAATTGGGTAAAAATACGTGAAGCAATTGTTTTTCTGCATTGAAAAACAGAATGTAGGTCTGTAATCTTTGAGAGAAAATATATGCAGAAGGTAAGAACCACATTCTTCTGAATTTTCTGCCAGAGACCACATTCCAAATCACAGCACAAAGAAGTGAAATCAAACACGTATCAGTAGTCTCCATGCTCCAAGAAAGCCAAGACTATAGTTTCAAGGCTATTGAGACAGTTGAAGTTTATGGAGCAGAATATCAGGGAGGAAAATTTATGTAGAGAGGAAATTCCAAGTATCCAGGTATAGGCTTCCCTTCCACCTTTGACAAATTACTAGGCTGTATATACAGTGTGTGAAAAACTATGAAACCTACGAAGAGATATAAGCAGAACGGATATTTTAGAGCTTACACGTGTGCATGCATGCTAAGTTGCTTCAGTCCTGTCTGACTCTTTGTGACGCTATGGACTGTAGCCTACCAGGGTCCTCTGTTCATGGGATTCTCCAATACTGGAGTGGGTTGCTATGCCCTCCTCCAGGGAATCTTCCTGACCTATGGATCAAACTCATGTCTTTTGCAATTCTTGCAATGGCAAGTGGATTCTCAACCACTGCACCATGTAAGAAGCTGGGGGCATAAGGGATTGTCCCTATTTGCCTGATACCTGGACCTGGAGTGATTAGGCCAAGTGGATAAAAGACATTACTCTCCCCAAACAGATCTAAAGGTTGAACATGTTCCCAAACAAAATCACAGCAGATCATTCCACAGAAATGGACTGCTTGATTTTAAAGTATGTAAAATATAAAGATTCAAAAGATAAAAAAGTTCACATATGTGGTCAAGTGGAGGACCTACTGCTTCTGATTTCAAGACTACTTATAAATCTATAAAAAGTGAAGGGAAGTAGTTATTTACAGAAGGATGGATTAAGGAACAGAACAGAATGAAGAGTTCAAAATTAGACCTAAACTTATGTGGTCAAGTGTTTTTCAACAAAGGTACCCAAGAAATTCAACGGGGCAAAGACTGTTTTTATGCATGATACTGCAACAATTGGATATATAACCTTACCTGCCTCCTGACAACTCTGAATGTAGATCAAGAAGCAACAGTTAGAACTGGACATGGAACAATAGACTGGTTCCAAATTGGGAAAGGAGTACGTCAAGGCTGTATATTGTCACCCTGCTCATTTAACTTATATGCAGAGTACATCATGTGAAATGCTGGACTGGATGAAGCCCAAGCTGGAATCAAGATTACCAGGAGAAATATCAATAACCTCAGATACTCAGATGACATCACTTTTATGGCAGAAAGCAAAGAAGAGCTAAAGAGCCTCTTGATGAAAGTGAAAGAGGAAAGTGAAAAAGTTGGCTTAAAATTCAACATTCAAAAAACTAAGACCATGGCAACCAGTCCCATCACTTCATGGCAAATAGTTGGGGAAACAATGGAAGCAGTGAGAGACTTTATTTTTCTTGGCTCCAAAATCACTGCAGATGGTGACTGCAGCCATGAAATTAAAAGACGCTTGCTTCTTGGAAAAAATGCCATGACCAACGTAGACAACATATTAAAAAGAAGAGACATTATTTTGCCAACAAAGGTCTGTTTAGTGAAAGCTATGGTTTTTCCAGTAGTCATGTATGGATGTGTATGGATGTGAGAGTTGGACTATAAAGAAACTGAGTACTGAAGAATTGATGTTTTTGAGCTGTGGTTTTGGAGAAGACTCTTGAGAGTCCCTTGGACTGCAAGGACATCCAACCAGTCCATCCTAAAGGAAATCAGTCCAGAATATTCATTGGAAGGACAGATGCTGAAGCTGAAACTCCAATACTTTCGCCACCTGATGCGAAGAACTGAAAAAGACCCCAATGCTGGGAAAGACTGAAGGCAAGAGGAGAAGGGGATGACAGAGGATGAGATGGTTGGATGGCATCACCAACTTGATGGACAAGAATTTGAGCAAGCTCTGGGAGTTGGTGCTGAACAGGGAAGCCTGGTGTGTTGCAGTCCATGGAGTCACAAAAAGTAAGACACGACTGAGTGACTGAACTGACTGAAGTGGAAAAAAAAATTGTACCTTGACCCTCATTCTCATCTTTCAGAATCATTAAATTGAAATAATTAATTGAGAAGAATAGAAAATATTAAGCAATACGACTTCTATAGAAAATATTATAAAATATATTTATTGATTCCGAATAGGTAGATTTCTTAGGCTCATAAAGCACTATCAAAAAATATAAATAAGACTTTTTCAAAAACTTTTGTTATCAAGAGGCACCATATGTGAGATGTCAATAGGCAGGTAGTTAGGTGTATGTCTGTGTGTGGTTGTGTGTGTGTGTGTATGTGTGCAATGATAGGAGTTATATGGTAAATATTTTTACTTTTCACTTAATTTTGATATGAACATAAAACTGCTCTAAAAGCTATTGTTTCTTTTGCTGGGTTGTTGTTACCATCTTTCTAAATTCCATATATATGCGTTAGTATACTGTATTGGTGTTTTTCTTTCTGGCTTACTTCACTTTGTATAATAGGCTCCAGTTGTATAGAACAGTCTTTTGGACTCTGTGGGAGAGGGAGAGGGTGGGATGGTTTGGGAGAATGGTATTGAAATAAGTATAATATCATATATGAAATGAGTCACCAGTCCAGGTTCAATGCACAATACTGGATGCTTGGGGCTGGTGCACTGGGACGACCCAGAGGGATGGTATGGGGAGGGAGGAGGGAGGAGAGTTCAGGATGGGGAACACATGTATACCTGTGGCAGATTCATTTTGATATATGGCAAAACCAATACAATATTGTAAAGTTAAATAAAATAAAATCTAAAAAAAAAATAAAATAAATTGAAAAATCACTAAAAAAAAATAAAAGCTATTGTTTCTTAATTTTTAAAAAAGACACCATAAAAAAATGATGATCAAGTCACAACCTAGGAAAATATTTATATATTTTTTAACTTATATGCAGAGTAGATCATGAGAAATGCTGGGCTGGAACAAACACAAGCTAGAATCAAGATTGCCAGGAGAAATATCAATAATCTCAGATACGCAGATGACACCACCCTTATGGCAGAAAGTGAAGAGGAATTAAAAAGCCTCTTGATGAAAGTGAAAGTGGAGAGTGAAAAAGTTGGCTTAAAGCTCAACAATTCAGAAAACGAAGATCATGGCATCTGGTCCCATCAGTTCATGGGAAATAGATGGGGAAACAGTGGAAACAGTGTCAGACTTTATTTTTGGGGCTCCAAAATCACTGCAGATGGTGACTGCAGCCATGAAATTAAAAGATGCTTACTCCTTGGAAGGAAAGTTATGACCAACCTAGATAGCATATTCAAAAGCAGAGACATTACTTTGCCAACAAAGGTCCGTCTAGTCAAGGCTATGGTTTTTTCAGTGGTCATGTATGGATCTGAGATTTGGACTGTGAAGAAAGCTAAGCACCGAAGAACTGATGCTTCTGAACTGTGGTGTTGGAGAAGACTCTTGAGAGTCCCTTGGACTGCAAGGAGAACCAACCAGTCCATTCTGAAGGAGATCATCCCTGGGATTTCTTTGGAAGGAATGATGCTAAAGCTGAAACTCCAGTACTTTGGCCACCTCATGTGAAGAGTTGACTCATTGGAGAAGACTCTGATGCTGGGAGGATTAGGGGCAAGAGGAGAAGGGGGACGACAGAGGATGAGATGGCTGGATGGCATCACTGACTCGATGGACGTGAGTCTGAGTGAACTCCGGGAGTTGGTGATGGACAGGGAGGCCTGGCGTGCTGTGATTCATGGAGTTGCAAAGAGTTGGAGAGGACTGAGCGACTGAACTCAACTGAACTGATGCAATATATAAATATTATATAGGTAAAGTTTATATATACATAGATATATGTATGTTTACATATATATGAGTACTCATGTACTCAGATACATGAGTACTCAAAGTACTCATGCAAATAGTATGTAAAGGATCCTACAGTTCAATAACAGACAAAAAGAAATGGTTCAAAGACTGAGACACTTCATGAAAGAAGATGTACAGATGGTCAAAAAGCATAAGAAATACAGACCATCACTATCTGTTATAAGAGGGGGAAATATGAAACTTGACTTCCAGCAAAATGTTAAAAATTGAAAAGACTGATAATGCCAATTACCATAAAAAGCTAAGCAATTCTACTCTTGAGTATTTATACAAGAGCAATGAAAATGTGTGTTTACCCAAAGATTTATATAAGGATATTCATAGGAGCTGTAGCCATAACTGTGCAGATATAGAAGCAACATGCATGTTCACGTCGAGTGGACTTGATAAGAAAATCAGGCTGTTCATACCTTGGAGGATGCCCAGTGGGAGTTGGAGCCATCTCATGCTGGGTCACAGAGCTCATGATGCAACTTTTAGGAATTTTTCAAAATGACAGATGAACTGTTATTAGCTGGAGATTTTCTAGTTTCAGAGTGTTTAAATCCTGGAAATTAGCAAATGGTACCATTCAGAATTTTTTTTTTTAATCCAGTTTAAATATTGATCAATACATCATTGATTGCAATTCAAAAATGAAAAGTAACAAACTATCAGTATCCTAACAACATGGTTAAATAGCAAAAGCATTATGCTGAATAAAGCCAGACATAGAAGAGTACAAAATTTTTTCAAATGGTATTCCTAGAAGAATCTCCAGAATAGAAACAACTAATCTATATTTATAAAATTAGAACACCGCTTGTCTCCAGAGTTGGTTCAGGAACTTTCTGGGTTAATGAAAATATACTATTCTTGATATAGAGGTAAGTTACACAGATAAATGCTATTGTCAAAATGCTTTGCTTATCTTCCTATCACGTTTGTTATGAACCTGCTGCTGCTAAGTCGCTTCAGTCGTGTCCGACTCTGTGCGACCCCATAGACGGCAGCCCACCAGGCTCCTCCGTCCATGGGATTTTCCAGGCAAGAGTACTGGAGTGGGGTGCCATTGCCTTCTCCGGTTATGAACCTAAAGCTGCTCTAAAATAATAAAGTCTTAAAAATGCATTGAACAGCACACAATATCTGTGCACTTTTTTGTAGGTGAGTTACCGCTCAATAAAAATATGCAAAAGAGCATATGTTAGAACTCAATAAAATATAAATAAAACAAATCAATAATATAGCCAACCTAACAGAATAACAAATGCAGTCATTTACTTGCGAATAGTCCATGGGGTCACAAAGAGTCAAATACAACTTAGCAACTAAACAACAACAACAAAGCACCCTACTACTATTCCAGCCACTGCTGCTATTACTGTTACTTCCTATTGTGCTACTGCACATACTGGACATGGCAAATCCCCTCTAAATCATTTTGGCACAGGTCACCTTAAGTAATGAACCAATAAGCCAGCTGATCTACATGAATCTTATTAGCCTATTTTCCGATAGAGGCACTTTTTTTGTTTGCTTTTCACAGCACCACTGTTAGCCTAAAACGTGTCAGGTTATATAGCATGCATACTGTAGTTAAACTCCAACACTGTGAAGTGAGAATATGGGGGAAATTCAGCCTTTTTTTTTTTTTTGGCCTTTTTGTTTTTCTAATTGTTTGAAATATCTCGCTGAAATTCATATCAAAACAAAGTTTTCCTTTCTCTCATCTCACTCTTTATACCTCAATCTAGCATTCCTTTCATTTTGCTCTGTTTTATGGACACTTTATAACTTATTTTATATCTCCATGAAATCAGTTGCACCTTTAGGGCAAGGATTATGACCTGTTCATATTTGTGTCTCCAAGTACACATCACATATGAGTTTCTACAGGATTCAGGGGCCACTCAATGTCTGATAAATTGACTTGATTTCTTTCCAAAATCATTTTCTATTACATCAGTAACATTCCTGCATAGCAGAGGCTTTAGCTATCACTTTATATGGCATCAACTCATGCAGGCTTATCAAATAAATCATAAACTTCTATTTCTTCCCAAGTGCATTCTACTAAACTTCCACCATTCTTGGGTATCAAAAGAAACAACAAAAAATGAACAGTCAATATTCTCAAAAGAATCAGGAAAAGGACAGAAGAGGAGAAAAGAAACTATTGACTAGCCTTTGTTGAGAAATTGCTAGGTGCTAGACAACTATGTGCTTCACCATTATCCATTTAAATTTCACAGCAAGCCTGTTGGTAGTCTAAATTGGATATAAAGAAAATGGAGTTTCTTATAGTCTCCTGCTCAAGGTTACAAAGCTGTTAAAGGTCACAAAAATCTGTTCTAACCCTAAACTAATATTATTTTCAAGAAAAGCATCACAGAAAAGTATAGATAAAAGTCTGTTTCACTGATCACACTTACATTAGTGATGCTACAGGGTTTAGTAAAATGACATTTAAGTTTTTAAATACAGTTATGCAAAACCATATGTGAACCTGTGTTAAAGAAAATAAAAATGAGATTTTCAACCATCTAATAATAAATAATGTAAAACAAAAAATTGTACATATATAAAAACATGAATGGAAGGAGAAAATTAGCAGAGAAAAAAGTGAATATTTCCTAAATGAGAAAAAATTTCAGAAGCAAATTGAATAAATAGCTAAATAAAATATTCCTGTATATGATATCTGATTCTAGTTGTCTAACTGATTAATTTAAATTGCATGTTTTGTTAGATTTGTGCTTCTTTTCCTAGAAAATAATTAAGCATTTGCTTTTATTTTATACATATTATATATATATATGCCATCTTTATTTTTGCAGATATATCAAGCCATCTAGAAACTATTAAATGTTGAATGAAAAATTATTATTAAATTGCCCTTGATATTATTGATGACTTCATTTATTTTTACAGTTTATCTGAGAACAGAAGAATTCGCTGTATTTATAAATTTCTTGGCTTGATAATTTGTATTCTGCCTATTTTCTAAACCACTGGGAAATGATGTTTGTATCCTTAACTAAATGTATACATCATTAAAAATTCTCCTTATATGGATCCAATATCAGTCACTGTGTTTTATGAAGGATATCTTCCTTATATTTAAGGTTGAAAGGCACTGTATCCTATTTCTTTTAGCAATTTATCACTGAAATTGAAAAGAAAAAAATATTGTATTTGTTTGCCATTTAGCCCTTTTCAATTTCCCTCACCATATGTTATGCAGTGTCTTGGAGCAAACGCTTCGTCTGCTGTCTCATGGAGCTGCACTGCAAATGATGGAAGGGGGTAGAAATCCTAAACTCTTTGTCCTCAAATTAAAATCCTTGTTCTCCACCAGCATATCTAGTTTCACTAGCTTGTGTCATGAACTGCCTTCTAAAAGGACAATTAAAACGATCTTTTTCCGTAGTCACTCTTTCTGTCTCTCTACATAGTGATCTCATTGAGATGAGGGAATAGACGAAAAAAATGGTGTTTGTAAACTACAAATGTTACCCTGTGATTTCATCAGAATGCTTTGCAGCAGATTTTCAGGTAGGTTTCCAATTGGCATACTTGTTTAGAGCAGGGAAAGTTGTCGTGTGCAGCTATGATGTGTCTGCCACACTTAAGCTCTCCTTCCAAGGGAGTTTGGTCCATCTCTCACTGCAACCTGAACCAAGGGCTTTGTCTGCCAATTCAGCCTGTGCAGAAAGAGTGCAGTTAAGTTAGTACACCCTTACAGCCTCTTCATTTTTTTTTTTTTCTGCTTGTGAACTGTGTTTAATTGAGTTTGTTTCCTGTGCTTTTTATTTTTTTTTTTAACAGTTTGAATTTATTTTTTTATTTTATTATTTTTTTCCAACTACAATTTTATTTTATTTTTAAACTTTACAAAATTGTATTAGTTTTGCCAAATATCAAAATGAATCCGCCACAGGTATACATGTGTTGCCCATCCTGAGCCCTCCTCCCTCCTCCCTAATCAGACAAGATCGGGCGCCTTCAGGCTGATATGGCCGGAGCCAGCCTCTTCATTTTTGAAAAACCAGTGCTATCTTCCTACAGCATCTTCATATAAAAACATCAAAAAAGTATGACATTGGCTTAGTTATTTATATCTTCAGCTTTTTATTGTTTTTTTCTTACAAATAATGGTATTTAACAACTTTTTTTCCTATTCAGTTACTTTTATTAATAAGATGAATATCTATGCAAAACAGTAATCATAAGATATATTGATATTAAATTAACACAACATTGTAAATCAACTGCATCTCAATAAAATAAATTTTAAAAATACCAGATTACCAGTTAACTTTGTATTTCAGATAATCAAAAAGCAATTTTTAGTATAGGTAGACCCAGGTTCGATCCCTGGGTAGGAAAGATTCCCTGGAGAAGGAAATGGCAATCCAATCAAATCCAGTCTGTGTGATCTTAGCTCCCTGATGAGGGATAGAACCCAAGTTCTTGGCAGTGAAAGCCTGGCGTCCTAACCAACCACTGGATCTCCAGAGAATTACAGGAGCGGCCTAGAGGAGCTACCCCCGCCGGAGGACAGGGCCGGCAGCCTGGAGGACATACACCATGTCCAAGGAGAGGTGGCTGCACGGGCGCAGGAGGGCCAAGAGGAAATACTCCACGTTCAAGGTCAGGAGGGGTGGCAGTGAGGAGATATCCCTCGTCCAAAATAAGGAGCAGCGACTGCGCTTCGCTGGAGCAGCCATGAAAAGATACCCCACATTCAAGGTAAGAGAAACCCAAGTAAGATGGTAGGTGTTGCAAGAGGGCATCAGAGGGCAGACACACTGAAATCATAATCACAGAAAACTAGTCAATCTAATCACACTAGGACCACAGCCTTGTCTAACTCAGTGAAACTAAGCTATGCCCTGTGGGGCCACCCAAGACGGGCAGGCCATAGTGGAGAGGTCTGACAGAATAGGTCCACTGGAGAAGGGAATGGCAAACCACTTCAGTATTCTTGCCTTGAGAACCCCATGAACAGTATGAAAAGGAAAAATGATAGTATACTGAAAGAGAAACTCCCCAGGTCAGTAGGTGCCCAATATGCTACTGGAGATCAGTGGAGAAATAACTCCAGAAAGAATGAAGGGATGGAGCCAAAGCAAAAAAATACGCAGTTGTGGATGTGACTGGTGATATAAGCAAGGTCTGATGTTGTAAAGAGCGATGTTGCATAGGAACCTGGAATGTTAGGTCCATGAATCAAGGCAAATTGGAAGTGGTCAAACAGGAGATGGCAAGAGTGAACGTCAACGTTCTAGGAATCAGCGAACTAAAATGGGCTGGAATGAGTGAATTTAACTCAGATGACCATTATATATCCTACTGTGGGCAGGAATCCCTTAGAAGAAATGGAGTAGCCATCATGGTCAACAAAAGAGTCTGAAATGCAGTACTTGGATGCAATCTCAAAAATGACAGAATGATCTCTGTTCGTCTCCAAGGCAAACCATTCAATATCACAGTAATCTAAGTCTATGCCCCAACCAGTAATGCTGAAGAAGCTGAAGTTGAACGGTTCTCTGAAGACCTACAAGACCTTTTAGAACTAACACCCAAAAAAGATGTCCTTTTCATTATAGGGGACTGGAATGTAAAAGTAGGAAGTCAAGAAACACCTGGAGTAACAGGCAAATTTGGCCTTGGAATATGGAATGAAGCAGGGCAAAGGCTAATAGGGTTTTGCCAAGAGAATGCACTGGTCATAGCAAACACCCTCTTCCAACAACACAAGAGAAGACTCTATACATAGACATCACCAGATGGCCAACATCAAAATCAGACTGATTATATTCTTTGCAGCCAAAGATGGAGATGCTCTATACAGTCAGCAAAAACAAGACCAGGAGATGACTGTGGCTCAGACCATGAACTCCTTATTGCCAAATTCAGACTTAAATTAAAGAAAGTAGGGAAAACCACTAGACCATTCATGTATGACCTAAATCAAATCCCTTATGATCATACAGTGGAAGTGAGAAATAGATTTAAGGGACTAGATCTGATAGATAGAGGGCCTGATGAACTATGGACAGAGGTTTGTGACATTGTACAGGAGACAGGGATCAAGACCATCCCCATGAAAAAGAAATACAAAAAAGCAAAATGGCTGTCTGGGGAGGCCTTACAAATAGCCATGAAAAGAAGAGAAGCAAAAAGCAAAGGAGAAAAGGAAAGATACAAGCATCTGAATGCAGAGTTCCAAAGAATAGCAAGAAGAGATAAGAAAGACTTCCTCAGCGATCAATACAAAGAAATAGAGGAAAACAACAGAATGGGAAAGACTAGAGATCGCTTCAAGAAAATTAGAGATACCAAGGGAACATTTCATGCAAAGATGGGCTCGATAAAGGACAGAAATGGTAGGGACCTAACAGAAGCAGAAGATATTAAGAAGAAGTGGCAAGAACACACAAGAACTGTACAAAAAAGATCTTCATGACTAAGATAATCATGATGGTGTGATCACTGACCTAGAGCCAGACATCCTGGAATGTGAAGTCAAGTGGGCCTTAGAAAGCATCACTAGGAACAAAGCTAGTGGAAGTGATGGAATTCCAGTTGAGCTATTTCAAATCCTGAAAGATGATGTTGTGAAAGTGCTGCAGTCAATATGCCAGCAAATTTGGAAAACTCAGCAGTGGCCACAGGACTGGAAAAGGTCAGTTCAAAATTCTCCAAGCCAGGCTTCAGCAATACATGAACCGTGAACTTCCAGATATTCAAGCTGGTTTTAGAAAAGGCAGAGGAACCAGAGATCAAATTGCCAACATCCATTGGATAATTGAAAAAGCAAGACAGTTCCAGAAAAACATCTATTTCTGCTTTATTGACTATGCCAAAGCCTTTGACTGTGTGGATCACATTAAACCTTGGAAAATTCTTCAAGAGATGGGAATACCAGACCATCTGACCTGCCTCTTGAGAAACCTATATGCAGATCAGGAAGCAACAGTTAGAACTGGACATGGAACAACAGACTGGTTCCAAATAGGAAAAGGAGTATGTCAAGGCTGTATATTGTCACCCTGCTTATTTAACTTATATGCAGAGTACATCATGAGAAATGCTGGGCTGGAAGAAGCACAAGCTGGAATCAAGATTGCCGGGAGAAATATCAATAACCTCAGATAGGCAGATAACACCACCCTTATGGCAGAAAGTGAAGAGGAACTAAAAAGCCTCTTGATGAAAGTGAAAGTGGAGAGTGAAAAAGTTGGCTTAAAACTCAACATTCAGAAAATGAAGATCATGGCATCTGGTCCCATCACTTCATGGGAAATAGATGGGGAAACAGTGGAAACAGTGGCAGACTTTATTTTTTTGGGTTCCCAAATCACTGCAGATGGTGATTGCAGCCATGAAATTTAAAGATGCCTAATCCTTGGAAGGAAAGTTATGACCAACCTAGATAGCATATTGAAAAGCAGAGACATTACTTTGCCAACACAGGTCTGTCTAGTCAAGGCTATGGTTTTTCCAGTGGTCATGTATGGATGTGAGACTTGGACTGTGAAGAAAGCTGAGCACCAAAGAATTGATGCTTTTGAACTGTGGTGTTGGAGAAGACTCTTGAGAGTTTCTTGGACTGCAAGAGATGCAACCAGTCCATTCTAAAGGCGATCAGTCCTGGGTGTTCTTTGGAAGGAATGATGCTAAAGCTGAAACTCCAATACTTTGGCCACCTCATGCGAAGAGCTGACTCATTGGAAAAGACTCTGATGCTGGGAAGGATTGGGGGCAGGAGGAGAAGGGGACGATAGAGGATGAGATGGCTGAATGGCATCACTGACTCGATGGACATGAGTCTGAGTGAACTCCAGGAGTTGGTGATGGACAGGGAGGCCTGGCATGCTGCAATTCATTGGTTGCAAAGAGTCGGAGACGACTGAGGGACTGAACTGAACTGAACTGAGTATAGGTCTCAAATATTGCAAAAACATGCTTATTCTCACTAGAATCAAACTAGAGCTCCAATTTTAGGGGGATAGGGTTTGGAAACAGGATTTAGAAGACCAATAATTCTGAAGTGGGTAGCCTATCCCTTTTCCAGTGACTCTTCCCAACCCAGGAATCAAATCAGGCTCTACTGCATTGCAGGCAGATTCTTTACCAGCTGAGCTACCAGGGATGTCCCCTAGCAGCAAACATTAGAAGGAATTTCTCCACCAGAGGGAACTTTTTATAGGACACTGTTACCTATAAGGCTGGCAAGGAAATGGCAGCTAAGTCAAACAATACAGTTTGAAGAAGGTCACGTGTTTGTGTCAAGGTAATCTTGATTCTTTGCCTCCCTCTGGTAAAACACTGAGTGCCTCACTGTATTCTGAGGTTGGTTTTGAGCAACTTAATTGATTTAAAAGAACTTAAGCTGTGATGTGGGAGAAGGCAATGGCACCCCACTGCAGTATTCTTGCCTGGAAAATCCCATGGATGGAGGAGCCTGGTTGGCTACAGTCCATGGGGTTGCGAAGAGTCGGACACGACTGAGCAACTTCACTTTCACTTTTCAGTTTCATGCATTGGAGAAGGAAATGGCAACCCACTCCAGTGTTCTTGCCTGGAGAATCCCAGGGACAGAGGAGCCTGGTGGGCTGCCGTCTCTGGGGTCACACAGAGTTGGACACGACTGAAGCGACTTAGCAGCAGCAAGCTATGATGTAGTGGAAGACAAGGGACATTTCTTTAATTCTCTGTGTCTATTCATATCTTCAGTAGCCATAAAGACTCAAGTAGGACACTAGTGAGAACCCCACTGTCACAGAGAGAGAATCCATAAGGCATAAGCAATAGTTAGCTATATTATCCAAAGTTCCCTAACTGATGAATGTGTCTTCAGGGCCAGTTGGTTAATAGGGCAATTTAGAAGAGTGAGGAACAAAACGGGTTGACATCCAGCACAGATGAGTTGGAAATATGGGGCTATGACAGTAACGTGCACCTTGAGAGACATAAAGGAATGTGCATGTCATTCCAATACACTCTTTGATCACTAAAGCAGTACATGATGCTTGGTTTCTGCTGATGCACTCATCTGTTCCAAGATGATAATTGATTAATAAAACCTTCATTTATAAAAGATTGGTTCCTTAAGAGAATCATCCTTTCCTAAAAGAGGAAGAAAGTATCATTGCACCTGAAGTGAGACTTACTCGACCATTTCCTCGACAAGATTTCCTTGTGGAAATCTAGCTTCTAGATAAAGCTAGAAATAGGACCATGAAAGCCAGGATGTTTAATGAAAGGGGGGCTACAGTCCTTGAAGAAAAATGGTAATGGAAGCAAGGAATGTGAAAGTAAATTTATTTTCCAAATGCTAGCTCTCTTAATCCTTGAAACCCAGTTCTGTCCATTCCAAAGCCTGTGCTCTTTGGCACCATCTCATGCCTTATTCATTCATTCACTTACTCATTTTACAATAGCATATAAGATAGGCCAACTTTCAAATAGCATTACACATACACACAGATACATTTACTTGCACGTCTTTTGATGGTTATCCTTCTATACTGTGGTAATAATCATTTGCTGAAATGGTGTGCATAAGAATGCAGACTAATATTAGGGTTACTGGCATGGTGTACTTCCTTCTGGCCTGAACAAGTATCCTTTCTTAGTGATACAGTTTGGACAGGGCTGAGAAATACTGGCCCAGAGAGGACTTCCACTGTTCCCAGATGCATACTTCTAAAGAATATAATCAGTTCTCTGCATACTAGTGGGGCTATGAATTGTTCCCTGAGATACTAACCTTGCTTAGCATAAAGGACATTTGACATAGGTGGCACCCAGTGCTAACTGCTCATTTATTCTGCCATGTGGGATCACACATTATATTGAATTCAATGAGGAAACTGAATTTGGATGAGAATAACCTATGTTAGAAGTGAATACTATCATCATGGCCGGAGAGGAGAGGAGGAGTTGACTTCTTTATTTTTTGCCCATCTTCTCAGGATAGAAATGGGAAAACGGTTTTGTCTAACCCTCCATATTAGTTGGCCATAGTTGCCATGATAAAGTGTCATTAATTGGGGGGCTAAACAATATTAATTTATTGTCTGAGTTCTTGGGGCTATAAATTTGAGATCAAAGTGTGAGCAAGCTTAATTCCTTCTGAGGGCTGTAGGGGAAGACATGTTTTATCCTTCTGTCTTAGATTCTAGAATTTTGCTGGAAACCCTCTGTATTCCTTGACTTGTAGATTTCTACATTCATCAACATATGACATCTCTCTGTGTTCATGACTGTCTCCAAATTCTCCCTTTTTACAAAGAAACCAGTACTATTGGATTAGAGCCCACTATTACAGCCTACTTTAACCCAATTATGTTTATCTCCAATAAGGTTACATCCTGAGGTACTGGGATCTAAGACTTCAGCATACAAACTTCAAAAGTGTTAGTTGCTCAGTTGTAGCCCCATGTACTATACTGTTTGTGGCTCCATGGACTGAAGCACCCCCAGGCTCCTCTGTCCATGGGATTTTCCAGGCAAGGATACTGGAGTGGTTTGCCATTTCCTTCTCCAGGGGATCTTCCCAACCCAGGGATCAAACCCAGGTCTCCTGCCCTGCAGGAAGATTCTTTACTGACTGAGCTATCAGGGAAGCCCATATGAATTTTAGGGGGACACAATTCAATAATTCAACTCATAACACTTGCCAAGGCTGGTTTATTTGTAGGCGTGGACTCCTGGAATACAATTGTAGTCACCCTTCCTGACTACACCTGGGATTAGCAGACCAGAGGATAGTGCTTGATCAGTGATATCTACCATGAGACATAGGGAGTTATGGTATGCAACATTGTAACCTCATCCCTAGTCAAAGGGTTAGTAAAAGTATTAATATAGTAAGGTAATCAAATCACAGAATTTACTTTCATCTACATTTGGAGGTGAACATTATTCTTTTTTTTAATTAAAGTGTAGTTGATTTTTAGGGATTCTCTGATAGCTCAGTTGGTAAAGAATCCATCTGCAATGCAGGAAACTCCAGTTTGATTCCTGGGTCAGGAAGATCCACTGGAGAAGGGAAGGGCTACCTATTCCAGTATTCTGGCCTGGAGAATTCCTTGGACTGTACAGTCCATGGGGTTGCAAAGAGTCGGACACAGCTGAGCAGCTTTCACTTCACTTCACTTCATAGTTGATTTACAATATTGTATTAGCTTCAGGTTTACAGTAAGCAGATTCATATATATATGTATATATGTATATATAGTTGTTATTTAGGCACTGAATCATGTCCTACTCTTTTTGCGACTCCCATGGACTATGCCCTGCCAGGCTCCTTTGTCCACAGAATTTCCCAGGCGAGAATACTGGAATTGGTTGTCATTTCCTTCTCCAGAGAGTCTTCCCAACCCAGGGATCAAACCTGTGTCTCCTACACTGGTAGGCAGATTCTTTAACACTGAGTCACCAGGGAAGCCCATATATTCTTTTTCAGATTATTTTCCATTATAGATTATTACAACACATTAAATAGAGTTACCTAAGATATACAGTAGGTCCTTGATGTTTATTTTGTATACAGCAGTGTGTATCTGTTAATCCCAAGCTCTTAGTTTATCCCTTCCCAAACCTTTCTCTTTAGTAAACATAAGCTTGTTTTCTGTGATCATTATTCTTAATATGCAACAAATATTTGTATCCTCAATTCTCAGACTGACAGAAATATAAAACCAGACTTATGAAAAAACAAAGGAAAACTGTCTCTTGGTGTTAAGATACACAATGGGCTTTGGAAACAGATACCCCTGTGACCTCTGTCTGTACTATTTACTAGTTCTATGACCTTTGGAAAATTATTTTATCTCTCAGAGCCTCACTTACAAAAGGAGACTAAAGTGAGACAGCTGGTTCAATGACACAGCTCACTTGAATTTCTTAGCATGCTAGCTGCTTCTGTGATTATCAGTCCTTTAGGGTTGATTAAATGCCTTTTCACCCCACAAAAATGCCCTTAGTTCTAGCACTGTAGGTGTTGCTACTTTTCTTATTCTGTACATCACAACATATTGCAGTTATTTGTTTCCTTATCTGTCTCTCTGTGCCCTTCATTAGAAAACACATACACATAACCCAATACATAATCCATAATAGGAGCTCAAAAATTAACCTCAGAAACACTTGTAATAACAATATCACTACCTGCTTAGAACAAGCAAGCAAATGATAACAACAATAGAGTTCTGGAAAGAGACATAGCTCACAGAATAAGTTAACGTGTAGGCTTTTTTTTTTTTTTTTTAACAATCTATTGCAATGGCCGTAGTATAGAAGCCCAAGAGGGCAGCAGGAAGTAAAAGAAACGTCAGCAGGATAAATGATGCACGAAGGAAGAAACCAGCACTGAATAAATGAGAATTGGCTTGATAGAGAGCAGATCTGACAAAGAACGATGACTCTGCCTGAAGGAATGATCCAAGAGGCTGTTCCAAGTGAGACAAAGGCAACTAAAAGGGAGGAGGGCAGGTCGCGGAGAAGCAAGTACTTTCCACAACTGAACACACTGATTAGCGTTTTGCCCGTATGTTTTCTTGCAATTGGGTAGACACAACCTAGGTCACTTCTTAGAAAAAGTACACAGAAAACTTTCAAATATGTTCCGTCTGGGGATGTTCGCTTCCTTGTCCAAAATCAGAAGGATAAGTGCTTTGACAGCAAAGGTGAGAGAGCAAGGAAGAGTCAGCACTGCCTCTGAACCAAGAGAATTTTGGATTGGCAGAGTCCCAACTCTTCAATCACTCGAGCCCTTTTTCTTAACTAAGACTCTTGGATAATGCCATTGATTTATGACATATCCCCTCTACTGAATGTGGAGAAAAATGTGACACTTGGACATCTGATGGGGGAGTTCAGCCCAAGCATCTCTTCACCCTCCCCTGATTTCCCTGGCGTTTTTCTACAGGTCAGAATGAGTGACATTCTGTATGTTTAGGGCAGAGGCTTCTGCTGAAGGTCAGGTTTTTAATTTCACAGTGTTCAGCCTGACCGCTTTGCCATGTAAACTCTGACTAAATACAGTGTATGTTGTTACTGTTGAAAATATATTGCTCATGGATATATAATGCAGAAAATTCCCGTGTAAATTTCTCTATAGCTTGAAGTGTTGAAACCGTAGCCCAGTTTATCAAAAACACAGCTGCCTTCCTTGGGGTTTGGGAAGGCTCATAACAATTTTTTTCTTTATGAACTTGTGAGAACACCCTGAGGAAAACAGCTGCGTTATTGCAAAGATGAAGAAATCTCAGATGAGTGTGAAGTATTGTAATTTAAATAAGAGTGCTATTTTCAGGCCTTTTCATTTTAAGATCATTTTATTATTTTATTTTTCCCTAAATAAGTTATCCAGAAAAATAAGAGAGCAATTACTCGAGGGACTGCAGGCAGTGTAGCAGGCAAATTAAGGGTTTTAATTGAGAATATCAAATGTTGCACTACATGATTAATAGGAATGTGACACCAGTATTTACATATGTGAAATATTTATCATATTCACTTTGTTTTATTTAAATATGAAGCCAAAAACAAATGAAAAATAACAGATTTTGTTGATTTTCTTTACAGCCGTCCTTCCTTGTCTGCTGGGGATGTGTTCCAAGAACCTCAGTGGATGCCTGAAACCGTGGATAGTACCAGACCCCATTTATACTCTGTGCCTTCCTGTACCAAAGGGATGGCAGCTTCTACAGCATGGGACCATTGGACAAAGGGAGGACTGACATTTCAGGGAAGGAGCACAATGGCACAGGATTTCATCACACAATTCAGAACAGCACACAATTTAAAACTTAGGAATTTCTTATTTCTGGAATTTTCCATATAATATTTGTGGACCATAGTTGACCATGGGTAACTGAAACTGTGAAACCATGAAAAAAGGGAGAACTATTGCATTGTCTTTGATTATGGTCTGTATTCCAAGTTACTCATGCCATTCATCATAAATGTTAGTGTTTTACTTATACCGATGTTTGCAAGTAAGACAAACTTTATCACAAACATGAAGATGCCACTGTACACATTTCAAATCATACACCAAGAAAGAAGCCTTCTTTTAAATAAGAAATTTTATCTCAAATTGAGTTGTCTACTGAACATGACTTATTGAGACCAGCCCGAAAAATTTAGTTGCTCTAACTACCCATGTCTAATAAGAGTGCTCTGAAAAAGACATATATATTTTATGTTGCATATCTTTTTTTAATTAAAAATTTAAGTGCCAGTACTTACACCTTGAATTTTAACAAGCTAATTCATTCCCTCAAATTTTTATTCAATAAATACTGAGGTATAAATGAGAAGAAACAAACTCAAATATTCAATTTTCAAAATTTTTTAAATGTATTTTGTCATGAAATTAAACATTTTTGCACAGATATGGCTTGAGAAATGTTGAATCCAGTGCCAAAAATTGTTATTAAATCACTCCCTAAGTCTCTGCCTCAGCCTTTCTCTTTTTCTTTCACTCCTTCTTTCAATTCTTCCCTTTTGTCTTAGACTCTTTTCTTCCCTGCAAAAATTCTTCCAAGTGACCATGAGGAAAAAAGCCACAGAAACCTCTGCCTACTTGTGATTTGATCATACACATTTGATCATACACATAAGAACCTACCTCTGTTGTAACTTCTGCATGTCAAGTCTCATGCACCTGCAAGTCTGTAAATAGCTTTGCCTGTGGGAGATGTCAACTCTACACAGATGCCCATGTCTAGGAGTCTAGGTTATCTTGCTTAACCAGGTTTCTACATGTGTCTTGCAGCTGGGGGAAGAGTGGGAAGAACACGTCTTTGTCCCCTGAACTATATAAAAGGAAGAAATAAGGAGGGGAGGGGTCCAGAAAAAGAAGAAGGGATATTGAGGAGGGAAAAAACAAGTCATTTACTCTTGTTGATCATTATGATAATAAAGAAGTGGACGAGAGAAAGAATAGAATCAAAAGAAAAAGAGGAAATAATAAAGAAAGAAGGAGGAGAGGAAGGAGGAGGGAGAGGAGGATGTGGTGGGGAAGGAGGAGGTTGATGACATGGGGGAGAAAAGAGGGACATAATAAGAAGGAAAAAGGATTGGTGATACATTGCCAATTTGTCTAATCCACATTTCAGAAACATCTCAAAAATAGACCTTTATCAATAGAAAAGTGGATATTGCAAAATCTGTTGTGGGTAACTAAAACTCGGCATCCATTTGCTTGATGGGGGGCACTTTTAGCTCTCCTGATAGTCCTGGAATAAGTGCTTTACTTCAGAGGGACCAAAAGGGTTTATTCTGAATTATTTACATTCACACAAATACAACTCTTTTAAAATGCCAGAGTTTTCACTGGAAAATATGCCATTGTTTAAAATGTTGAAACCTCCATTTTATCATCATCATTTTCCTCTCCTCCTCCTCTTCCTCCATCATCATCATCATTACCTCTAACATTTATTGGATGCTCTTCGGGTACCAGAAACTGTGCTTAGCACTATGCTCACATTATCCCATTTCATCCTGACAATAATCCTATGTTGTAAGTGGTATTATCCCCTGTTTACAGAAAAAGTAACTGAAGTTTAGAGAGATTAGTTAAACAGTTTCCTAGATTAATATGTCATATGTACAATTAACAAAATTGGTTTCCCCAGAACAAACAAAATAACAAACAAACCAAAAAACCAAATAAACAAAAAAGAAATCTTCCCAGAGACATTCTAAACATCTTTTAGATCCAATACATAAAAAAGAAATTACTTATATCTTTAACCACATCTGTTTCTGATATTGTAGTAACTTCATTCAGCCTCCTGAACTCCCTTATTCAAATCGTTTTACATTATGTTCTATTCTCTACTTTCTGTTCCATCATATACAAAAAGCTCACCTCTAAACTAGAGAAAGAAAAATTGTTATATTCCACCACCCTAAATACTAGTCAAATATTCAGAGAATCTTATGACTTCTGTGAAAATGTGGTCCAAAAACAAACATAAATAAAAATTTCATAAAAATATATAGAATTTGAATTCAAGAGAATCTATTATTGCAGATTAGAAATCTGAGACTCAGAAAAATAAAGCAAATTGCCAAAAATTGTACATATACTTAGCTGAACTGCCTGACCTAGAATTTAGGTCTCCTGGCTCCTTATTTTAGGCTCTTAATTCCCATTGTGATGTATGCAGACTTACACAGCAGTGTATTAAGTATTTCTGTATATTTAAAAGAATTATAATAAAATTAACATACATGTACTCACCACCTTGGTTATCAGATAGCCCCCTGTGTGTCCCTCCTTGATCCCATTTACACAGTACTCCCCAGACATACTTCCCTGGTGGCTCAGCTAAAGAATCTTCCTGAAGAGTGGGAGACCTAAGTTTGATCCCTGGGTTGGAAAGATCCCCTGGAGAGTGAAATGACAACCCACTCCAGTATTCTAGCCTGAGAAATCACATGGACAGAGGAGCCTGGCAGGCTACAGTCCATGGGGTCATGAAGAGTTGGACACAACTTAGCAACTAAACAACAACAAACCCAGATGTTACCATTATCCTGAAATTTAGGTGATTTTCTAGTAGTATATTCTTACCATCTATATGACTCTTTAAGCAGTATGTTGTTAAGCTCTGACCACTTTAGGAGGATGTGTATGTATATTACATGTAGGACACTGTCTGTACATCTCATGTTCTCCCTAGTCAGTGAATGCCCTTAGGAAGTGGAATTCCATTGTCCAGTGTCAAAATAGCTGCCTGGGAAGACACTGACCCCAGCTTTCCTTGCCTTCCTTTTCAGTCTTGCCTGTCATTTCTCAGCCTCAGAAGCTTCTGTCCTAGCCAAAGTGAAACTTTCACACTTTCATTTGCTCAGCTTATAGCACCCTCTCCTTCATTGCCATCTTTGCTGATCATCTGAAACCCAATACTAATGTTCCTGGGCTTTATGATTGGGAAAGGTGTAGCAAATGAGCAGGTCAGAGAAGAGATGGCATTTGTTTGGGAAGGATCCCTTCACCTCCTGAATTTCCTAACCCTTGATTAAAATCTCCTTATGGCACGTATAACTTTTCCTTAGCTCTTATCTTCTCTACTAGACTAGATACATGCTGCTGCTAAGTCGCTTCAGTCATGGCTGACTCTGTGCGACCCCATAGACAGCAGCCCACCAGGCTCCCCCGTCCCTGGGATTCTCCAGGCAAGAACACTAGAGTGGGTTGCCATTTCCTTCTCCAATGCAGGAAAGTGAAAAGTGAAAGTGAAGTTGCTCAGTCGTGTCCGACTCTTCACGACCCCCATGGACTGCAGCCTACCAGGCTCCTCCGTCCATGGGGTTTTCCAGGCAAGAGCACTGGAGTGGGGTGCCATCGCCTTCTCCGAAACTAGATACATAAAAGGGTTCAAATTATGGGCACTATCTGAAAACCCTCTTGCTAAAGCATAAACTTCTGGGAACAGATGGGGTGGCTAGTTCTACCGGGATGCATCAAGGCTTCGAGGGCTGGCTCAACATGTGAACATCTGGTAGGCCCTGTGATGTACCCAATTCAAAGTCTTCAGGCTCTCTGAACACTAAATCTACCTGACTTCTCAAGTGATCTTTCATATAACCTCTGTGGCCATTAGGAATTTAGCTGAGATTTTGTCTGCCCAGAATAAGGACTACATATCCCAGCTTCCTCTGCAGAATGTGTGTCACGTAACCATGTTTGGGTCAATGATATGTGAGCACAAATGATGTGCGGAGCTGCTGGGTCATCAACTTAAAGTCAAGGAGTGTGCCCTTGTCTTTCCTTTCCTCCTTCTAACGGCTGGAATCTAGATAACTGTTGACCAAGGAAGAGGACTGTCATGAAGTAACTTGGACTTCTGAGAACTATGTTCTGCAACAGAACTTCACATCAGCCTGGATTTTAAGATTCAAAATAAATTAATTTTTATCCTGCTTAAGTCACTGTTAATTTGGTCTTTTCTACAGAACCCAATCTTATATTCTAGCTAATACAGGCCCTTAGAGGCTGAGCTACAGATTACTTTTCCTTGAAACAAAAGCCTGAGATTATGTGGATGTGAGTATTGGCTACTCTTGGGACATCCATTTACTGCACTGTCTAAAATGTGACATTGTCTCCATCGTCTCCCTGGAGCTTTGAAGCAAGTATTCTCTTTATCCCTAACCAGTTCCAGAAGGAGTAAAATTTTTTTTATCATAGATATTTGGTATTACATTACAAAAAGCCATTTAAAAATAAACAGTGACCTTTGTGCTGTAATTCCTTTGGTTTGAGGCTATTAAGAATTCATTTATGATTAGAACATATCACTAACTGGGGGACAGCCACTAATGAATGGAAAGCTGAATTCACAAACTGTGAAGATTGTTTTTGGGTGGATAACCACAGCTGTGATATTGAGGTTTTATTTTGTAATTACATCTAACTTCTTGAAGATTAAAACAATTTCAAACTCTCGTTCCTTTCCATTCTTCTCAAGCTTTTCTCAACTTACAGACCTAGTTAAGCGGCTGGCACAGGATGATCTCAACCCATTCCATCTTCCAGATATATCTGGGAGGGAGCGTGGAATGCCCATCCTGAGATGTACGGAGAGAAAGAGGAAAAACCAGATGTTTCTGTGTCAGCCTATAGCGACTCAAAATAGAAAAAAAAAAAAAAAATTTCTCTCCTCCTCATGGCAAAGTTGAATAAGCAGAAGTAACAATACTCTTAAGGAAGTAAAATAGCCTTTGGACATAAACTAAGAAAGCTTCAGATTATGCCCCATGCCCATCCCACCACCTGGCCACACCCAATTTGGATGTGATGGGTTATGTCTTCAGAAGGTTAGGGGGTATAAAAAAGGAAGGACGGGTTCTCTCAGTTCCCAGTAAACTAGCTCTGCCCCTCACATCTGTTAAATATAGAACTTCTTTCTGGAACTATTTCTCTGCTCTTCCCCTGTAGCTTATTGGGGCTTCCTACCAACCCGGGGGACTCATTTTCTGGTGTCATATTTTTTTGCCTTTTCATACTGTTCATGGGGTTCTCAAGGCAAGGATATTGAAGTGGTTTGCCATTCCCAAATTTCCCACATGAAGAGGACAAGGAGGATACTGGATGGATGAGAACACAGTTCCTGGTATTTGAGGTCATTCTGATAGACTGTAGACGTTTTAAAGAATAAAATAATATTACTTGAGCACTTGTTATTTCCCAAGTGCATTGCTTGGTGCTTTTCTCACTTGTGAGGTAGAGATTAGGATCATCCTCACTTTACAGAGGCTTAGAGAGCATCTAGAACCTCACCTAAGGACTTTCAACTCCTCATGGTGGTGCTAGAATTGAAAGCCATGCCCTTTGGAGCTGGAAGGTCTGATTACACCATTGTGCCATACTGTCTCATTACAATGAGAGGAGTTGCCTCTTTGGGGAATGGCTGTTAACTAGAGCAATGCTATTTCCAGTTATAATGACTTTGAATTAGCTTTTTGTTGAGTAACTAACGTCCCATCTCACCCCCTGCAGGGTATCCAGGCAATTGTCATAGACCTTGGGCATCTCAATATCCTGCCCAATTCTCCTGCCTGGATCTCAGTTCATCATCCTGTGCATGGTGGGTCTGATACTCAGTTCTAACCCTGCTTAATTGTGCAATGTAATTAATTTTCTGATTTTAGCTCACCATCCTTCCTGAGATGGACTTTTATCTTTCAGAGACAGCATAAAATGAATTTTTCAACTTTGTTACTACCAAATTGGGAGTAACAGTTGGGCAGAATGAAAAAAAAAAATGTAGATTAAAACTTGTCAGGCTGTTCCACAAACTGAGAAGAAAAAAGAAAAGGTCAAGAATAGCCAAACCAATTTCAAAGAATAATTCACCATAAGAAATTACCAGATTATAAACAATGGGGCAAACAAAGAGACCAATAGCAAAGAAGAGAGAACAAGCCCACACATATATAGGGACTTGATAAATTATAGAGGTGACAGAGGTGGCTATTCAAAACTCAGTCAAATTGGTTACCTATATAAAAACCAAAACTGGGTACCTATATTACATCATACACAAAAAATAAAATCTAAATTGACCAAAGCCTTAAGTGTAGAAAGTATAACTTTAAAACATTTAGGAAAAAACATGAGATTTTACAACGTTAAAATACATGTGTGTGTGTGTGTGTGTGTGTGTGTGTGTGTACACACATATACATATATATAGGAGATCAGTCCTGGGTGTTCTTTGGAAGGAATGATGCTAAAGCTGAAACTCCAGTACTTTGGCCACCTCATGAGAAGAGTTGACTCATTGGAAAAGACTCTGATGCTGGGAGGGATTGAGGGCAGGAGGAAAAGGGGGCGACAGAGGATAAGATGACTGGATGGCATCACCGACTCGATGGATGTGAGTTTGAGTGAACATTGGGAGTTGGTGATGGACAGGGAGGCCTGGCGTGCTGCAATTCATGGGGTCGCAAAGAGTCAGACATGACTGAGTGAAGGAACTGAACTGAACTGATATATATATTTTAAGCAAGATATCAAGAATACAAACCATGGAGAAGGGAATTATAAATCTGACTATTATATTTAATTAAAAACTGCTAACAAATCGAAAAAAAAAAAGACAAACTGGAAAGTTGCAGCCCACATAAATAACAAATGATTAGTAACCAGAACATATAAAGAACTCTCACAAATCAAACTGAAAATTAAATCAATAGTTGAATGGAAATATTGGGCAATATTTATGGTTTGGCAAGTCACAGAAGATGAAATATGAATGACTACTGGGTACAGTAATATAGGCTCAACTTGACTATGACCAAGGAAATTAAAGTTAAAACAAACATAAAATACCATTTCATACTCATTCAGATGACAAAACTAAAAAACCTGAAAATTCGAAATACGGCAAGAATGTGCAAAACTAGGAAATTTCAAGTGCCATCAATGTGAATATAAATTGAAATTGCCATTTTGAGAACAGTTTACCTAAGTCTACTAACATGTGGATACATATAACCACACACCCTGCATACAACCATTGCTTCTAGATATTCATCCTAAAGAAATACATGAAATATGCTTAAGGACAGTACTTCTCTATAGCATGGCATGTAATAATAAAGAAAAGTGAGGAATAACATAAAGAACTATCAGTAGGTTAGTCAATGAATAAATAAACAATACTGCATTCTCACAATAGAATTATACACAACAGTGGAGATGAATGAACCAAAGCTACATGCATCAAATGGAATTAATCTTGAAACAAAATATTGAATGGAATGTCAGAATGCTACCTTTAATAGCATTTAGATGCTCCTAATCTCTACCTCACAAGTGAGAAAAGCATCAACATTTGTCAGAAGGCTACATTTCTGATTTTTTTATACGTACATATGTATATGTATAGTGTATATGTGAAAATACCAAGACATAGGTGGAAATACACAAGCAGACTTCAGTATAGTAGTTATACTTGCAGGAAGGAAAGAGATAAAATGGATTTGAGAAGGATGAAACATGATTTTACATCTGTAGTTCTTTATTTTATAAAAAGAAGCAAATATAGAAAATCATAACATTTCTTAGATACAGTGACTGATACTGAATATATATGTGTGTGTATGTGTGTATATATATTTATATATATGAAATATACCCTGGATAGGCTTTAGGGTCAACAAGTCCTATATAGATACACTGTATGTTGGTTCTGTCTATTTATTTTATGCCATACACCTATATATATATGTATTCAAAATACATTGAATTTGGTTTTTATCATAAAACACACATATCAGGGTGTGCTATGCAATTTTATAATTTAATCTTCTTTACCAGAGCACCAAAGAATTGATGTTTTTGAATTGTGCTGCTGGAGAAGACTGTTGAAAGTCTCTTGGACTGCAAGGAGATCAAACCAGTCAATCCTTAAGGAAATAAACCCTGAATATTCATTTGAAGGACTGATGCTGAAGCTGAAGCTCCAATACTTTGGCCACCTGATGCAAAGAGCCAACTCATTGGAAAAGATTCTGATGCTGGGAAAGATCGAAGGTAGGAGAAGCAGGGGGCAACAGAGGATGAGATGGTTGGATAGCATTATCATCTCAATGGACATGAGTTTGAGCAAGCTCCAGGAGATAATGGACAATGGAGCCTGGCATGCTGTAGTCCATGGGGTCACAAAGAGTCAGACATGACTTTGCAATTGAACAACAACTCTTCAATGGGTTTCCCTGGTGGTTCAGACAGTAAAGAATGACCTGGGTTTGATTCCTGGGTAGGAAAGATCCCCTAGAGAAGGAAATGGCAACCCTCTCCAGTATTCTTGCCTGGAGCATTCAACGGACAGAGGAGTCTGGCAGGCTACAGTCCATGGGGTTGCAGAGTCAGACATCACAGGAGTTCACACTTTCACTTTCACTTCCTAGTTGTGTATTCCAAGCAAATTGTTTCACCAGAATGAGCTCAGGTCCTTCACCTTTAATAATATATATTTCAAAGAGTTGTTCTAAAGAAGATTAAATTATAAAAATCTATAATATACACTGATATGTGTGCTCTACAATAAAAGGCAAACCTATTTTGAAAAAAACTATGTATAGCATACAAATACATGGCATATTAGTATTAGCATAGTGTTCAGCACACAGTAAATATCAATAAAGCACTACCACTTTTATTTCTTCAACAAATATCTGCATCTTGTGTATTGCCAAGCTTGTAAAAATAAATTATCTGGAGTCAAATTATAATGCTTTATCAATAGTTTCAACATCATGTGCAATAAAACTGAATGGTTCTCTTTTGACAATTTATATTTGTGATTCCAAAGTTACTTGAAGTGGTTCTCATCTGAAAATGCCTTTAAAAGTATTCTAGATGGATCTAGAGACTGTCACACAGAGTAAAGTAAGTCAGAAAAAGAAAAACAAATATCACATATTAACACGTGTAACACACATGCAGAATCTAGAAAAATGGTCAGATGAACCTATTTGCAAAGCAGAAATAGAGACATAAACATAGAAAACAAGTGTAGGATGAACACCAAGGGCAAAGGAGGGTAGGATGATTGGGAGATTGGGATTGACATATATACGGTATTGAGGCTATGTATAAAATAGGTAACTAATGAGAACTGCTGTATAGCACAGGAAACTCTACTCAGTGATCTATTTGGGAAAGAAATCCAAAAAAAGAGGGGATATATGTATATGTATAGCTAAATCACTTTGCTGTACAGCAGAAATAACACAACTATGCAAAGCACCTGTACCCCCAAACTTTTTTTTAAGTGTTCTAGAGAAAGCAGTGGAGAAGGAAATGGCAACCCACTCCAGTGTTCTTGCCTGGAGAATCCCAGGGACGGGGGAGCCTGGTGGGCTGCCGTCTATGGGGTTGCACAGAGTCGGACACGACTGAAGCGACTTGGCAGCAGCAGCAGCAGAGAAAGCAGTGATGGCCAATAGAACTTCCTGTAACGATGGAAGGGTTTTCTGTGTTACCCAACACTGTAACCACTAGCCACTCTTGGGCTATTAAGCATGTGGACTGTGACTAATGAGGTGAGAAACTCAATTTTTAATCATATTTTAAAAATTGATTTAATTAGCCACCTATGGCTGTTGTTCAGTCAATAAATCATGTCTGACTTGGCAACCCCATGAACTATAGCAGGCCAGAGTTCCCTGTCCTTCACTAAATCCCAGAGCTTGCTCAAACTCATGTGCATTGAGTCAGTGATGCTATCCAACAATCTCATTCTCGGTCATCCCATCCACTTCTCCTGCCTTCAGTCTTTCTCAGCATCAGGGTCTTTTCCAGTCAGTCAGTACTCTGCATCAAGTGGCCAAAGTATTGGGGCTTTAGCTTCAGCACCAGTCCTTCAAAGGGATATTCAGGGTTGATTTCATTTAGGATTGACTGGTTTGATTTTCTTGCTGTCCCAGGGACTTTCAAGAGCCTTCTCCAGCACCACAGTTCAAAAGCATCAATTCTTCAGTGCTCAGCATTCTTTATGGTCCAACTCTCACAACCATACATGACTACTGAAAAAAACACATCTTTGACTATACAGATCTGTATCATCAGTCTGATGTCTCTGTTTTTAATACACTGTCTAGGCTTGTCATAGCTTTTCTTTCAAGGAGAGAGCATTTTTAATTTCATGGCTGCTGTAATTGTCCATAGTGATGTTGGAGCCCAAGAAAATAAAGTCTGTCACTGTTTCTACTTTTTCCCCATCTACTTGCCATGAAGTAACAGCACCAGATACCATGATCTTAGTTTTTTGAATGTTGAGTTTTAAGTCAACTTTTTCACTCTCCTCTTTCACCCTCATAAAGAGGTTCCTTAGTTCCTCTTCACTTTCTGTCATTAGAGTGATATCATCTGCATAACTGAGGTTGTTGGTATTTCTCTGGACTAGATTCCAGCTTGTGCTTCATCCAGCCCAGCATTTCACATGCTGTGCTCTGCATATAAGTTAAATAAACAGGGTAATAATATACAGCCTTGATGTACTTCTTTCCTAATTTTGAACCAGTCTGCTGTTCCATGTCCAGTTCTAAATTTTGCTTCTTGATTTGCATACAGATTGCTCAGGAGGCATGTAAGATGGTCTGGTATTCCCATCTCTTTAAGAATTTTCCAGTTTGTTGTGATCTACACAGTCAAAGACTTTAGCATAGTCATTAAAGCAGAAGTAGATTTTTTTTTATTCCTTTGCTTTCTCTATGATCTAATGGATGTTGGCAATTTGATCTCCGGTTCCTTTTCCAAATTCAGCTTTTACATCTGGACTTTCTCTGTTTGCATACTGCTGAAGCCCAACTTGAAGGATTTTGAGCATCACCTTGCTCATATGTAAAATTGTTCAGTAGTTGGAGCATTCTCTGGCATTGCCTTTCTTTGGGATTGGAATGAAAACTGAGCTGTTCCAGTCTTATGGTCACTGCTGTTTTTCAAATTTGCTGACATACTGAATGCAAACTTTAACAGTATCATTTTTTAGTATTTAAAATAGCTCAGCTGGAATTCCATCACTTCCACTAGCTTTGTTTATAGTAATGTTTCCCAAGGCCCATTTAACATCACATTTCAAGACATCTGGCTCTAGATGAGTCACCACACCATCGTGCTTGGTTATCCAGGTCATTAAAACCTTTTTTTATATAGTTTGTGTATTCTTGGCACCCTTCTTAATCTCTCCTGCCTCCTTTAGGTCCCTGCCATTTCTGTCCCTCATTGTGTCCATCTCTGCACAATAAAGGTATCTTGGTATCTCCAATTTTCTTCAAGAAAATTTTCTAGTTTATTGTTTTCCTCTTTCCCATTTTGTGGTTTTCCTCTATTTTTTTGCATTGTGCACTCAAGAAGGCTTTCTTATCTCTCCTTGCTATTCTCTGGAACTCTGCATTCAGTTGGGTATATCTTTCCCTTTCTCTTTTGCCTTCCACTTCACTTCTTTCCTCAGCTATTTGTAAGGCCTCCTCAGACAACCACTTTGCCTTCTTGCATTTCTTTTTATTGGGGATGGTTTTGGTAACCACCTGTGGCTGGTAAGTACCATATTAGACAGCATAGATCTGAGGCTATAAAATATGTTTTCAGCAAGGACTTTTGGACATCTACTATAAGCAGAGCACCAATGTGGACCATGTAAGAGAAACATAAGACTATTGGTGCCCTCAAATGAATAATCTGTAAAAGGAAAATAGACATGCATGAGACATTTAAATGAAAAAAATAGGCAGCAAGTGGCTGGACTAAAATGAATGGAAACTAAGGCTCTATGGCAAATATTTGTTGGATTACCCCAGACAGATATAATGAAGGAGTGGTGCCCAGAGATGGCAGGCTGTAATCAGGTTTTAGGAGATGAAAACGTTTTAGATGAATAGAAGTGGATGCTGCTGACACCCAGTACAGCTCAAGTAGAGCTGAGGCCCGAGTTACTGAATTGCTACAGATATCTATGGTACAGAAGAAATGCCTGTGAATGCAGCTGGACTTAATAGAATTTTCCTTCATCTGTCCACATCTCCAGGCACCTTTCTTTCCAATGCATGCCCTGAACCTCACTCCTAGCAACTTAGAGCTATTTTTAATTTACCTGCAGGTTCTCATCCATATATATGAACTGGTGTTGCCTCTTCTCAGGTCATCCTATTCTATGATATTTACTAATCCTTAAGACACAGCTCAGGAATTGCTTTCTCTAAGAAACCTCTCCTGGCCTTTCACTCCAACCCAGGGCATGTTAGATGCCTCATCTGTTTCCAAGAGAGGAGGCATCTAATGCCCCTTCTTGCTGGCATGCAAGCAAGATTGCATTGATTTCATTACATGCTTTTATAATTAAGTCCATCCTCCCTAATTGATCAGAGCTTTTTGGAAGCAGGGACATCACATTCATTTTTTTATCCCCAAAACTCATTATATTCTGCATGAGTAAAAGATCATGGCATCCAGTCCCATCACTTCATGGGAAATAGATGGGGAAACAGTGGAAACAGTGTCCGACTTTATTTTCTGGGGCTCCAAAATCACTGCAGATGGCGACATGAAATTAAAAGACGCTCACTCCTTGGAAGGAAAGTTATGACCAACCTAGACAGCATATTAAAAAGCAGAGATATTACTTTGCCAACAAAGGTCCGTCTAGTCAAGGCTATGGTTTTTCCTGTGGTCATGTAAGGATGTGAGAGTTGGACTGTGAAGAAGGCTGAGCGCCAAAGAATTGATGCTTTTGAACTGTGGTGTTGGAGAAGACTCTTGAGAGTCCCTTGGACTGCAAGGAGATCCAACCAGTCCATTCTGAAGGAGATCAGCCCTGGGATTTCTTTGGAAGGAATGATGCTAAAGCTGAAACTCCAGTACTTTGGCCACCTCATGCAAAGAGTTGACTCATTGGAAAAGACTCTGATGCTGGGAAGTATTGGAGGCAGGAGGAGAAGGGGACAACAGAGGATGAGATGGCTGGGTGGCATCACTGACTCGATGCACGTGAGTCTCAGTGAACTCCGGGAGTTGGTGATGGACATGGAGGCCTGGCGTGCTGCAGTTCACGGGGTCGCAAAGAGCCGGACACGACTGAGTGACTGAACTGAACTGAATTGAATGAATACTTTTGTCATATAAGCGATGGAAATTCCTAGAAGATTTTTAAATATGAATGTGGTATTTTCTTTGTGATACTTTGTGTGTGTGTGCATGCTCAGTTGTGTCCAACTCTTTGCAACCCCATGGACTATATAGCCCGCCAGCCTCCTCTGTCCATGGAATTCCCTGGGCAAGAATACTGTAGTGAGTTGCCATTTCCCTCTCCAGGGTATTTTCTCAATCCAGAGATTAAACTCACACTCCCTTGAGTCTTCTGAATGGGCAAGCGGATACTTTACTAGCTGAGACACTGGGGAAGCCCTTGTGATACTTTAGGAAGCATAATTTCTTAATGATATTCAGTCTGGATATTTCCACCTAAAGTGAAGCATTTTTTTTTTTTTTTTGAATTGATGATGGCAAGGTAATGGAGATATTTTGAAGAATATTAATAGGCATTTCTACTTCTAATTTTTACATGACCTTCTTTAGCATCTCTCCCTGTTAATTCATGTGGCTTGCTCTCTAGATTCTGTCAGGTCTTATTCATGTGTCATTTTTAAAGTGAATCCCAGCACTCCACCTTTAGCCCCTACTATCATAATCTCTTGCTTTATTTTGCTTCATACCACATATCATTAACTTATTTATTTATTTTGCTTATTCATTTGGTTTATTATCTGTCACTTCCCAGTAGTGACAGCTCCTTGGAAGCAAAGATTCTATTTCCTTTTAAACAGCATTCTTAGCACCTAGAATAGAAGCTGATCCATAGCCTGAAGAACTGTGAATTGAATTGTTATGATCAAAATAAATAACTAATTTTCTGTTTCTGGCATTTAAAAGGAGATTTTGCACTAAGGCGATGGACTCTGAAGCCAGGCTTTGTTGAGAAAGCCTGTAAAAGTTAAAGCATTTTTGCAAATCAAGAACCAAAACTGGAGGACTTGCTCAGACCTTGACCTGTCTTTCAGTGTATCTGAGATGTACTTTCCGCCCATGATAGCCAGGTCACAGACTCATTTACCAGAATCAGAGGATGTGCTACAAAGACAAACCCAATCAGCCTCCTGCAGCTCTCAGGACTAAGGCAGTAATGAGACAGGAGGGTCTAAAGTCCTCTCCAGACTTGAACTCAGAGATGAGAATATGTTTTACATATTTTTTTAAAGGGCAAAGAACTCTAGGAAAGATGCTTTTATCGACTTTCACTGCACCACCCTGATGAGAAGTGGATGAGAAGAGGTGGTGACATCAAAGATAATTGAAAACTCCAACATGGTAATCATAGGAATGGCCAGTGGACTTCTTTTGGTTCTGGTGAGGTATAGGCAAGATCTAGAACTTCCTGCCAGTTCATGAGGGATGATTACAAAGAAGTTGAGTTGAGAAAAAATAGGCCTCTCTGATGATGAAGGGAGAGGGGTCTGCATATCAGGATTGGACCAGGAGAAGAAGGAGGACATAGCTGAGACCAAAGAGAACTACAAAGAACCAGGTGAGGCCCAGTTACAGAGGAGTGCTACTGAACCCAGCAGGGCAAGAGCAAAGTCCTCAAAGTCATCAAAGTTATGCCAACCAGAGATGCTGGGAGGGACTAGATAGAGAAGGACATCGTTCAGAGAGCAGAGGGATCACAGGATTCCACCTGCCCTTAGAAACACCATCATCCTGCCCTCTTGAGATCACAGAAGCCATTTTTGATGGGTGTTGGGCTTCCCAGGTGGCGCTAGTGGTAAAGAACCTGCCTGCCGATGCAGGAGATGATAAGAGAGGCGAGTTCGACCTCTGGATCAGGAAGATTCCCCTGGAAGAGGGCATGACAGCCCACTCCAGTATTCTTGCCTGGAGAATCCCATGGGTAGAGGAGCTTGGCAGGCTACAGGCCATAGGGTTGGCCATGACTGAAGGGACTTAGCATGGATGCAAGTCATGGGGAACAAATTATGGAAATTAAGAGACAACATTTTGGCCCATAGGCCAAAATAGCCTATGAAACCTGAAGGGATGTTTTCAGTTCCTATATTAGGCTCAAGGTTCTAAACTGCCCTGTCCCCACAACTTAGCAGGAGGGTGATCACAAGGATGATACAGATGTGATGAAGAAACTGCATCTTGTCTGCACATCTGAGTAGACTGTGAGTACCAGTCCAACAAAATAATCAGTGCACACAGCCAGAGCCCCACAAAGAGTAAATGGTTGCTAGTGGTCTGATTTTTACAAAGTTGGGTTCTTCTTGGAATGCCCTCTGCTTACAGCACCACCTTGTGTAGCGATGGTTCTGCTTCATGCTAACAGTGCATGAAAGGATCTTGAGACAGTTTCCTTGGGGATTTTAGAATCACACACTATAAATTACACTTTTACTCCATTATCTAGCTCACCACTGGTTTCTCCACATATGATTTTATCTCATCCTTATAGAACAGCCTATGAGCACCACCAAACCCGATTTGACAGATGAAGAAGCTGAGCCATAGGCTCTAAAGTTGCAGGGCTGTGTGTATGGATTCTGGGCAGCATGGACTCCCCCAAATCATCCCTTATGGTGTAAGCTGCTGGCTGTTTTCATTTCAGAAAGTGGGGAGTGTCTCTCAATTCCCCGCAAAGAATTTCTCTCCAATCACTGATCTTGGTACCTCTCATTCCATCCTGCTGAACCCAGTCAAATGGGCAGGTAGTAGCGTGTTCCTCCCAGAGCAGGTGCAGTCAAATGAATGGCAGCGTTCACTGCCGCTTAATGAGTAGCCCCATGCTGCCACAGTGCCATATTCTGGTTTGAATTTTTAATTCCATCTCATAAAATAGTGCTATAAATCATCCTGCACTCCATTTAGAGTTGCATTTTCCAAAACCATCTCTGAAGTAATTAAGGAGAAACTACTCAGGCCTCTAAATCAGTTCCTGAGATATGGAGGAGCGATGAAAATTCTGCAGCTCACTTCTCTTTTCTTCTATCTCTCACATCAATTCATCCTGGCTATGACAAACTATCATCCCCAAACCTTCATTCACAAAATATTTATGAGCCATTTGTGAACCTTAAGCCACTGAGAAACATAATGCTGCATGACAAAAATGAGTTATATGAAAGTGTACAAAGTCTTACTTTAATATAATCCATCCGGCCCTGGATCTGCAGATTAATAACCCAAGCCTGACTCCACTATGAGATCCAGACCAGATGAGACATTCTAAAAATCTCATAGCTGCGCCCAGAGACCTTGAAACTTAACCTAATTCGCCTGTTGCCTATATTTTCAAAATCAAATATATACATAAATAACAAATAAATTCAAAAGAGATTTCCTCAGCTCCAAGGAGCACTTTTACAACATATACAAAGCAAACCAATTTGAATGTTTCCCAAACATGCAGGTGCTAAATACTCATGCTTGGCAGGAGTAATTATTTCCTGTATTCCCTGGATCTTCTATTTTGCTGAATTTAATTTGTTTTCAATTCTTTGAGGGAGCAAAAATATAAAAAGTACACCCAAACAGTAGAAAAACTGTGACAGTAAATGAGAGATTTACCACTGGGTTTGTTATGAATATTGTTTAGGCAGCATAAAATTGAAAAATAGTGGGAGGATATCTTCCTTGATTCTCTCCTTCCCTCTCTGCAGCTGGTAGGAAAATGAAAACCTGAAACAATGGAGTGTGGATGAGGTTGGGGACAGCATTGCTGTGAACCACTCTTGAGCAAAATCAATGACATTCTTGAAAAAAGGAGAGATTTGTGACTTCAGCATCTCATCACCAATAAAAGCTGCAGAACGATGGCAAAGGCAAACTCTGTAAGAAGAAGGTCTCACACAGCCCTGGGGACCCCAGGAGTCATGGGAGCCAGAAGAGGTTCTGGCATCCCTAGGTGGAAATGTTTCCTTGAGATAGCAGTTCTCAAACTAGTTGCACATTAGAATCACCCCTGGAGTTTTAAAGCCTACTAATGCCAGATGCCAACCCAGGACTGATTGAATCAGAGTCTCTGCAGGTGGACTGTAGGTCCTGCTGATGTAAAATGTGCTCCAAATGAGCCTAATGCTTTGGGGACTGGGAAGCACTGGGTGGTGGTTGATTCTGTCGGTCAATTGCAATTGATGATTGACTGCTCATGGATACTTGGTAGAGATGAAAAATTGCAAACTTGAAGCCTGCGGCTTTATTTAGCATGTAGACCTTAGCTTGGCATGTATTATGCTTAAAATCAAAACAATATTTTTAATAGAATAGATCACAAAAATATAAATTTCTAATTTCCTTTAAAAAGACATTCTAGACATCCTGCATCACATGTTCAACTCGACTCCCATGATGTCTGCCCACTTACACAAAGCAGGTCTGTCTGTGCAGTTTGCCTTCGTCTCCATCACTCCCTTCTGAAGATCATACCAGACCACCTCTCTCACTAATATCACCTGCATGGCTTTTATAGCTCTTTTTCTTACTGACCACGAACACAGACCTATAGAATTGTTAGGAATCATAATCCTAAGACTCAGATTTTTGTAAATAAGTAAATGGAGATCTAGAAAATGCAAACTGCTTCTTAGTTCTATTACTTCTTAATCTCTGTCATACTTTCTCAAATTCCCATTTACCTAAGTCAAACTTGCAGTGAAATTTGTTTTTGCAGATTGACCTATTAATATTTAATGATGTTTCTCTTTGAATTTTAAAGTAGTAATTAAATTGAACTGTTCAGAAAGAGCGTATTAATTCCAATTTTTTTAATATGAAAGAGAATAAATCTTGCTCAAAACAAAGGCACTGTTAGAGAACATTAATTCTGTAGAGTCAACCACCATATCTTTTATTAAATATGTATTTCAATGATGAAAAGTATACTGAGACAACAGCTACTATAGAAACATGAAGTATATACTAATAAGAAATATTTCCATTCTCTAACTTTCCTAGCAGCTTGACTGGCACCTTTCAATTTCTGACTTAATTTATATGTGTTTATGTGCCTCTAATATATTACAAATTCATTCAGGAGAGAATCTTTGCTTTTTAAAAAAAAATCTTCTGAGTCTACAGTAGCACTTAGCACAGGCTTTACATGTGATTAGTATCCAATAATGGAGAAGGAAATGGCAACCCACTCCAGTGTTCTTGCCTGGAGAATCCCAGGGACGGAGAAGCCTGGTGGGCTGCTGTCTATGGGGTTGCACAGACTTGGACACAACTAAAGCGACTTAGCAGCAGCAGCAGCAGTATCCAATAAATATTGGTAAATATCCAGTAAATACACAAAGTAGACCCCAGAAGGTAAAAGAAAGCAATATTCAGAGTAAAGAATCAATATATTAATAGATACCATGGGCAAACCATGTGGGACTGACCGTGTTTTCTACATATATTTATAGTTCACTGGAGCTTCAAAAGCAAGCTTAGAAGCCCAAGAACGTCAGTACTGTGGTGAGCACAGTCCTGTGGCAGCATCTAGAGAGGCAAACACAGATCCATTCTATCCACTGCCATTTACCCCTGGCTTCCATAATGAAAGGAAAACTCAAAACTGTTGAAATTATACTCTGTTCCAGACACTGCAAATAAAAGGAAGGATCTCATTTGGTTGTTACAGCAACTCTAAGTATTTGTCCCTAATTTACAAATAAGATATTTCTGTCTAGAAGTCAAATATCTTCTCCCAATTCATGCAAATATTTAGTAGCAAAGCTCAGAGTTTCTCACACTTCTCCTGTCACCTGAGAATCACAGTAAAATGCAAATTTTGATTCAGTAGATCTGAGGTAAGTCCTGGGATTCTGTATTTCTCACAAAACCCCTGTAATTGAAGTTGTTGTCCCATTTCCACCATTGGAACTGAAGAGTGGAGTCAGAATTAATATATGAGGGCTCTGAAGCCCCATCTGAAGTTGGGTTCTTGGAAGTTGCCCTAAAGCTATGAATTTCATCATGGTTGCTCAAAACTGCCCTGTAATTCAAACTCTCTCCTCCTCCACCCGCCCCCATTTAGCCTTAGAGTTTCCAAGATCCTACCACACTAGGTGGCTTTACCACCTCCTTCCTCTTCCTTTACTCAGCATCCTTTGCTCAAGTTCTCAGTTGAAAGGAATCTGAGATTCCAGGCCTTCAGTTCATTTGCAGTTGGAAAATATTTCTGGAGCAACTTCCCTGCTCCAGGCCTTGTGCCAAGCTCTAGAAGGCAGTCATAAACAGAAAAAGCTGCTCCCTAAACCAATTTGAAATTGGAATCCAGAGGTACAAAATATTATAGGAAGAAACAGTTTGCCCCATGAGTGTCTTAGATGACCAGAGATGATTAGAGACCATTTCCCAAGAGGAACATCCCAACTAATATCTAGGAGTTAGAGTTAAACAGGTGAAGAGAAAGCTAAAATTGAGTGTGATAGTTATTTTTTATGTGTCAACTTGACTGGATCATTGAGTGTCCAGATATTTGATCAAACACTATTCTGTATGTCTTTGAGGGAGTCCTTGAAGGAGATTAACAATCAGATCACTAGACTGAGTAAAGCAGATTTTCTCCCTTTGTGAATGGTATCACTCAATCCGTGAAGGCTTGAATAAGACAAAACTTCCCTAGTGGCTCAAACGTTAAAGAATCTACCTGCAATCCAGGAAACCGGGATTCCATCCCTGGGCTGGGCAGATCCCCTGGAGAAGGAAATGGCAAGCCACTCCAAGATTCTTCCCTGGAGAATCCCATGGACAGAGGAGCCTGGCAGGCTACGGTCCATGGGGTCACAGAGTCAGACACAACTGAGCAACTAATACTTTCATTGTCAATGAGATAGAGTTCCTCCTCGTTGGCTGTTTGAGCTGGGACATCAATCGTTTTATACTTTTGGGCTCTTCTTGGGCCTCAAGCCTACAGTTTTCAGACTAAGATTTGTATTATTGGCCCTTGTGGGCTTCCAGCTTGCCAACTGTAGATATTGGGATTTTTCAACTCTCATATGTGAGTTAATTCCTTATAATAGATCACTCTACACAAACAGACACACACACACACACACACACACATTCATGGAAAAAAATTAAGGAAAAAACTGATTAAAAAAAAAAAGATAGGCTAAGTGTCAGAAACAGAAGACAATGGGGAAATTTCATTCATTTTATTAATGATTTATCAGGCCAGGAGAAGCATAGCTTTTGCCTTCATTCATTCTTTAACAAATACTTGCCAAGGACCTATCATGGGCCAAATGTCATTCTAGGTGGAGAGGAGACATCAGGGAACAAAGTGCCTACATTCAAGGATGGTGGTGGGGAGAGAAATGCAGTTAATAAACAAGTTCTTTTGCATGCATATTTCTATGAAGAAAAGTAAAGAGGGGGTGAAGAAAGGGCATCGTGGGGTAGAACGTGAGGACTACTTCATGGAGGGTATCAGGGAAGTCCTCAGTAATGACTAAAAGGATGAGTAAGGACCTCTAAGAGGTTGCAGAGTGGGTGTGCTCAAACAGCAGCAAGGAGTCTGGTGTCCCCACAGCAGAGAAGGGGAGGATAAAAGGAGATAAGACATGGAGGTGGCCTGAAGTCTGACCATGAGAGCCTTATCTTCTGGTATTAGAATGTTGACTTTTACATTGAAAGGGATGGAAAGCTCCTAGAAAATGTTGATCATAAGAAGGACATAATGTGAATTATCTTGATGTCAACAGAATCACTCTGGCTGCTATGTGGAGAATACGGTGTAGGGAAACAAATATACAAGAAATAGAAGGCAAAGAAATAGAGGAAAACGATAGAATGGGAAAGACTAGAGATCTCATCAAGAAAATTAGAGATACCAAGGGAACTTTTCATGCAAAGATGGGCATAATAAAGGACAGAAGTGGTATGGACCTAACGGAAGCAGAAGATATTAAGAAGAGGTGCCAAGAATACACAAAAGAACTATACAAAAAAGATCTTCACAACCCAGATAATCATGATGATGTGATTTCTCACCTAGAGCCAGACATCCTGGAATGTGAAGTCAAATAGGCCTTAGGAAGTATCACTATGAAAAAAGCTAGTGAAGGTGATGGAATTCCAGTTGAGCTACTTCAAATCCTGAAAGATGATGCTGTGAAAGTGTTGCACTCAATATGGCAGCAAATTTTGAAAACTCAGCAGTGGCCACAGGACTGGAAAAGGTCAGTTTTCATTTCAATCCCAAAGAAAGCCAATGCCAAATGATGCTCAAACTACTGCACAATTGCACTCATCTCACACTTTGGCATAGTAATGCTCAAAACTCTCCAAGCCAGGCTTTAACAGTATGTGAACCATGAACTTCCAGATGTTCAAGCTGGATTTAGAAGAGGCAGAGGAAACACAGATCAAATTGACAACATTAGTTAGATCATAGAAAAAACAAGAGAGTTCCAGAAAAACATCTACTTCTGCTCTATTGACTATGCCAAAGCCTTTGTGTGGATCGCAACAAACTGTGGAAAGTTCTTCAAGAAATGGGAATACCAGACCAACTGACCTGCCTCCTGAGAAATCTGTATGCAGGTCAACAAACAATAGTTAGAACAAGACATGGAACAGACTGCTTCCAAATCAGGAAAGGAGTACGTCAAGGCTATATATTGTCACCCTGCTTATTTAACTTATTTACAGAGTACATCATGAGAAATGCAGGACTGGAATAAGAACAAGTTGGAATCAAGATTTCTGGTAGAAATATCAATAACCTCAGATATGCAGATGACACCACCCTTATGGCAGAAAGCGAAGAAAAACTAAAGAGCCTCTTGATGAAAGTGAAAGAGGAGAGTGAAAAAATTGGCTTAAAGCTCAACATTCAGAAAACTAAGATCATGGCATCTGGTCCCATTACTTCATGGGAAATAGATGGGGAAACAGTGGCTGACTTTATTTTGGGGGGGCTCCAAAATCACTGCAGATGGTGATTGCAGCCATGAAATTAAAAGACACATGCTCCTTGGAAGAAAAGTTATGACCAACCTAGACAGCATATTAAAAAGCACAGACATTACTTTGCCACCAAAGGTCCTTCTAGTCAAAGATATGGTTTTTCCAGTAGTCATGTATACGGATGTGAGAGTGGGACTATAAAGAAAGCTGACCACCAAAGAATTGATGCTTCTGAACCGTGGTGTTGGAGAAGACTCTTGAGAGTCCCTTGGACTGCAAGGAGCTCCAACCAGTCTATCCTAAAGGAAATTAGTCCTGAATATCCATTGGAAGGACTGATGCTAAAGCTGAAACACCAATACTTTGGCCACCTGATACAAAGAAGTGACTCATTTGAAAAGACCTTCATGCTGGGAAAGATCGAAGGTGGGAGGAGAAGGGGACAAAAGAGGATGAGATGGTTGGATGGCATCACTGACTCAATGGACATGAGTCTGAGTAAACTCTGGGAGTTGGTGATAGACATGGAAGCCTGGCATGCTGCAGTCCATGGGGTCTCAAAGAGTCGGGCATGACTGAGCGACTGAAGTGAACTCAACTGAACTGTATAACATAGGGAACTCTCTACTGAATACTCTGTAATGACCTACATGGAAAAAGAACCTAAAACAGAATACATATTCTATACATATATGAATATGTATAACTGATTCATTTTGCCATATAATAGAAAGTAACACAATATTGTAAATCAACTATACTCCAATACAAACTTTTAAAAGACTGTATCCTTTTTTATTGCTGAATAACATTCCATTGAATATATGTACTACATTTTATCTATTTTTTGT
This sequence comes from Bos mutus, assembly GCF_027580195.1. Taxonomy (NCBI): domain Eukaryota; kingdom Metazoa; phylum Chordata; class Mammalia; order Artiodactyla; family Bovidae; genus Bos; species Bos mutus. The sequence continues at coordinate 27,354,015 of NC_091618.1, forward strand.
TATTGTTGATGAACATTTGGGTTGTTTCTATCTTCTGGCTATTGTGAATAATCATGCTATAAGCATTTTTTACAAATATCTGTTCAAGTCCCTGAATTCATTTCTTTTTGGTATATACCTAGAAGTGGAATTGCTACATTATATAGTGGTTTTATATTTAACCTTTTGGGAAACTGCCAAAATACTTTTCACAGCATTGCAATGTGTTTACACACCCACAAACACTATACAAGGGTTCCCATTTTGCCATACTGGGTGTTTTTGTTTGTTTGTTTGTTTGTTTTTTACTCTAGACTCAAGAGGATTTCCTCATCTATGGAACATGAATGTGAGATGCCAGAGACATAACCTTGGAATAACCTGTTACTCAAAGGTTTTGTCCTCAGCTACTGGAAGAATAGAGGGTTCCATTTAGTGAGACAGGAAACACTGTAAGCGGAGAAAGCTGTGGGGGCAATGTCAATAATTTGATTTTGAATATGTAAGAGTTTATGATGTCTATTAACAACTAAGAGAAAATAACAAGTAGGCAGTTAGAGAAGCCTGGAATTCAGTGGAGAAGTATTGAATACAGTATATACAGTCATGAACAGGGAAGTGAAAGTCAGTCAGTCATGTCCAGCTCTTTGTGACCTCATGGACTACATAGTCCATGGAATTCTCCAGACCAGAATATTGGAGTGAGTAGCCTATCCATTCTCCAGTGGATCCTCCCAACCCAGGAATTGAACAGGGGTCTCCTGCATTACAGGTGGATTCTTTACCAACTGAGCTATCAGGGAAGCCCCATGAACAGGGAGGAGGTGGTCAAAGAGAATGAGTACATGTAGAAAAGAGAGAAGGTCTGTATGAGTCAGTGCCCCAACACCAAACAGATAGCATATTCATATTTAGGATGCGTTGAAGATTTGTTTACAAAGGAATAGATTTTAAGGGTGGAAAGATGTAAGGTAGTCAGTCACAAGGGACACCATGTCACTCAAGGCTAGCAGGGACTCAGCTGCTGTATCCCTTGAAAAGGCTGGTAATACAGGACTTTTGCCTGAAGGCTTGAGAGAAGACAGAGGTAGTCAGAACCATAGGAGAGTCATGTGAGCAGGCCAGGATATAACTAACCCAAAGCACACTCACAGAGGAGGAGCCAAGGTCTACATAGACTGATCCACGCACCTTCTTCCCTCCAGTCTCCTGCCAGGTCCCCACTGGCCAAATTCAACTAGAAACAAGAGTTTGCCAGGGCCACTGAAACAAAGTACCACAAACTGGATGAGTTAAACAATGTAGACAGGGACTTCCCTGGTGGTCTGGTGGTGGTGGTTTAGTTGCTAAGTCATGTCCGACTCTTGCGATCCCATGGACAGTAGCCCCCTAGGCTCCTCTGTCCATGGGATTTTTCAGGCAAGAATACTGGCATAGATTGCCATTTCTTTCTCCAGAGGATCTTCCCGACCCAGGAATTGAACCCGGATCTCCTACATTGCAGACAGATTCTTTACCAACTGAGCTATGTGGTCTAGTGGTTAAGAATCTGCCGGAACAAAGGTCCCACATGCCACGGAGCAACTAAGCCTGCACACCACAACTAGAGTGTGCATACTGCAGTGAAGATCCCACACGCTGCAGTTAAGACCTGTTGCTGCTGCTTAGTCACTCAGTCGTGTCCGACTTCGTGGGATCCTATGGACTGTAGCCCACCAGGCTCCTCTGTCCATGGAATTCTCCAGGTAAAAGTACTGGAGTGGGTTGCCATGCCCTCCTCCAGAGGATCTTCCCAACCCAGGGATCGAACCCAGGTCTCCTGCATTGCAGGCAGATTCTTTACTACTGAGCCACCGGGAAAGCCCTACTAAGACCTGACACAGCCATATATAACTAAAAAAAGTAAATAAATGGATGTAGCTCTGTTCCCCCACCACCACCAAAAAGAAACAAATCTGCCAAGAAAAAAGGGGGCTGTGTGATTTACTTATTAAAGAAATAACATAAACTTATCCCACAGTTCTAGAAGATAAAGTCCAAGGTCAAGGCAGGATTGGCTCCTTTTAAGGCCTGAGGGGGAATCTACTCTATGCCCCTCACCTAGCCTCTAGTAGTATGATGGCAATTCTGTGTTTGGCCTAATAGGTACATCACCCTGACCTCTGCCTTACTAGTCACTTGGCCCTCTCCCGATATATCTAAGTGAAGTGTTAATCACCCAGTCGTGTCTGACTCTTTGCGACCCCATGGACTGTAGCCCACCAGGCTCCTCTGTCCATGGGATTTTCCAGGCAAGACTACTCGAGTGGATTGCCATTTTCTTCTCCAGGAGATCTTCCCAACCCAGGGATCGAACCCAGGTTTCCTACATTGCAGGCAGAGTCTACCGTCTGAGCCACCCTGCATCTAAATGTCCCCTTTTTATGAGATCATCAGTCACACTGGTTTAGGAGACTACTTATGCTAGTATGACTATTTACATTTGTAGTGATCCTATTTCCCAGTGAGGTCTACCACACTGTGAGATTCTAGGGGTTAGGACTGCCACATATGAATTTGGGATGGGGGGTTCACAATTCAACCGGTAACAGGCACAGAAGTCATGTTGCAATCTACAGAGTCAGCCTCCCAGGCCATAGAGCTGGTTAAAGTCGGGAGTGGAGTGAGATTCTGAAGAGGTAAATGGAAGATTTCCCCCCATATAAACCTAAGGAGCATCCCAAAATGTGGCAATCTGGGTTATGAGGAGGAAAAGCAAGGAGACTGAAATGAATGAGCCTGAGAGGTGGAAGGAAAATCGATAAAATGATGTCCCAGGGTTGAGGGGGGTGTGGTGAAGAAAATGTTTCAAGGAGGAGAGATCACTGTGTTGAATGCTGCTGATGAGTAAAGTAAGATTACTTCAACATTATCACATTTTGAGACCCTTTGAGATGGTAGACTGCTCAGTGATACCTGTGAACTATCAGATTGCCCAGACTACACTGTAACTACCACTTATCTTGTTAGAAAAGCCTATGGCTTGGAATCATTTTCCAGTATCTGAAGACACACATTTGAAGCCATTTGGATCACCTCAGCTCAGTTTTAAGTCCCTCTTGATGAGTAAGAGCAGCTTATATGGTTCTAGAACAATATTCAGTCCAAGAAAAGCCTGGGTAGATTGACATTGCTCTTTTCACTGCAGTTGGCCCACTGCCACGATGCCTACCAAATGAAGAATAAATGGTTTGGTATTAAGGATTGTCAACTAATATATAACCCAAAAGGGTTAACTCGACACTAAGCCTACTTGACTTTTTTTTTTAAAGAATATAATCAAATCACAAAGAACAAAGAAGCATGTTCATAGAGAACTCCTGCTGACCCCAAAGGAAAGAATGCCCCAACCATTCGCCTTCCCACAAGCAGGGATAAGGGAGGAGGACTCATTAGAGGGAGAACAGTTCTCTTCAGTGTCCTTGACTAAAGCAGAATGACCGATGCTCTTCGTGGTTAGACTGAAGGGATCACACACTTGGGAGCTACCCAGATCAAGGCAGGTGGAGGAGTTTCCAGTAGACTATGATGTTCTGTGTCCTAATGAGACTGTTGAGAGAGCAGGGCTAGGCTGGACGGGTCAATGGACTCCATTTTGCCAGTGAGTGACAGAGCATTGGTGGACAGACCCCAGGCATCTTAGGGGTCACTGTTCTGGGCAAAACGCCAAAACTGGAGAGTGTTCAACTGCTGCAAAGGGCTACAAAGAATCGGCAGGGAGCCCGAGGGCAAATACAGACGTCATGGTGTTGGGTCAGATAGAGTGTAGACACGAGGAGGCCACAGGGCACACACGCTATGCGGTCTGGCCCTCCAGAGGTCAACCAGGGGTTTGACGGGCAGGCCAGAGGGCAGGCAGCAACGGCAGGAAGCCGGCTCAGCAGCCCCAGGTGTGGAGGTCAAGCATAAAGCCCTCAGGAAATTTCCAAGCGTGGGGCGGGATGAGGATTCTCGAAAAACAAGCCTGCTGTAAATGGAAACACATGCCCTTGTCAAGGAGGGGACCACTGGAGCTATTGCTCAACCTTGAGTTCTGGTCTTTTCTATGCTGTGAGTGGTGTCAAATGCCAGGTCCAGATGGTCTCTCCTGAGGCCTGCAGGTGGAGCTGACAACTGGCAGCCAGCTGAGGCGGGTGTGCGACCCTGAGGAGAGAAGGGACCACGACTCCCCCACCCCTGTTGTGTCTGTACTGGAGGGTGAGCTGAGAGCAGGATAAAGCAGTGCCGCCAACCCCACCCCTGATTCCTGCCACTCCCTTCTTGCTCGTCTCATTATTATTAATGTCCTTATCATCATTATCAGTTTATTGAATGCTCCCTGCACAATACAATGCACTTTGTTTTTTGCCTTTGTTTCATGTAATGCTCTATAAATAAGGTGTGTGTGTGTGTTAGTCGATCAGTCATGTCTGACTCTTTGCAACCCTGTTTCCTTCTCCAGTAGATAAGCTTATTATCATTTTGCAGATGAAGATCCTTAAGTCAAAAGTATGAGAAATTTGCCCAGAGTTGCCCATTTGGGAAAAGACAGAGCTAGATTCAAAGCCTATTCAGTGTTACAACAGATCCCTTGTCTTCTTAGGTGGCTCAGTGGTGAAGAATCCACCAACCAATGTAGAAGCAAGAGGCACAGGTTCAATCCCTGGGTTGGGAAGATGCCCTGGAGAAGGAAACGGCAACCCTCTCCAATATTCTTGCCTTGAAAACCCCATGGACAGAGGAGCCTGGTGGGCTACAGTCCATGGGGTGGCAATGAGTTGGACACAACTGAGCTGCACACACACCAGAACCCTTGGGCATGTGATGGGGCAGTCACAAAAGGCATGTTTGGTTTAAGAGGCTGTGGTCACCATTTCATACTTTCTAATAATTTTTTGACAAAAAGCTTGCATTTTCCTTTTCCCCAGGGCCTCGCCATTTAGATGGCCGGTGCTGCTCTGATCTTTTACTGTTTACTGTACTTCACTGCCTTCACCCAACCACAGACTCCCTTCCATTTGCAGAATTGAAGAGAGATGATTTTCCAAGGCAATTTAACTTTGCCTAATCTGTCATTAAATTTTGCCTGAAAGGAAATGGGAAAAGAAACTAGCTGGAGCCAGAGGGTGACTTCAGTGTTGCATATGGGGTTTGGAAAGTTGAAAGAACTGCATAGGTATAAGAAATTGTGAATGAAATCTTTTTTTAATATAGTTGCTTTTTTTGGCTGCACCGGATCTTAGTTGTGGCATGTGGGGACTTTAGATGTGGCCTGTGAACTTTTAGTTGTGGAATGTGCCATCTAGTTCCCTGACCAAGGATTAAACCCAGGTCCCCTCCATTGGGAGCTCAGAGTCTTAGCTAGTGGACCACCAGGGAAGTAGCTGTGAATGAAATCTTAACCAAAGATTCTTGCACATCAGGATGCATTTACATGGGTTTGCCTGGGAAATCTCATGGAGAGAAGAGCCTGGGGGGGTGGGGCTACAGTCCATGGAGTATCAAAGAGTTGGACACAACTGATCTTGTGCACATGCTAGACCCCTTGAGTATGTGACAGGGCAGTCACACCACAGGTTTATAGAGATGTGACAAAGATGTGATATCTCCATAAATGTTTGCAAATTAAAGACATTCAGCCAATCACATGGATGGGTTGCACAGGAAAGTGAATGCATCCAATAACTCAATCAAATCGCTACAGTTTCCTCTGTTTCCTGTCTGCTGGACCACCTCTGGTGTAAAACCCTCAAGGTCAGAGCCAATCCTTCTCCCAGCCAGCTCTGGCCCCAAGGAGGAACATTAATTTGCTGACCTGGGCCACCCTGTCACGCAGACATCCTCTGCCTTTGTCCCACACCACTGTTTATCAAAAGGACTTAGATGAAGATATCTCTGAGCAAGGACACAAGACACATATATAAAATTAAGCACAGGTCTATGAGCGTGGCCACCTGAGAGCTACAAGCTAACTTTTGGCTTCTTTATCAAGCTGATGAAGAGGACTTACCTCAGCAATTTCTGCCTGAACCAAAACATTTGTTTTTTTGCCCAGGAAATAAGTCACTGACTGTGGGTACAGTGAAAGAGAAGAGCTTTTTAGATGAAACATGATGGTTTCTGAGTACTGGCATCCATGTTTATTCTTATTGATGTGAGTTTAAGGAAAAATTGAAAACCCATTGAAACCCTGTGTAAACCCATTGAAAGCAGACTGGTGCTCAGACTTCTTTCACTTACATTGGTGGTGGTGGTGGTGTTTAGTCGCGAAGTCCTATCTGACTCTTTTGTGATCCCATGGATTATAACACACCAGGCTCCTCTGTCCATGGGATTTCCAAGGCAAGAATACTGGAGTGGGTTGTCATTTCCTTCTCCAGTGGATCTTGCTGCCTAGGGATCAAACCCCTGTCTCCTGCCTTGGTAGGATTCTTTACCAATGAACCACCAGGAAAGCCCTCTCCTACCTTCATTACTGTTTCACAAAATATTAAAGGCCATTCTAATTCTTACAATACTTCTGCCCAAGAGTAATGTGAAAGTCAGCTCTTATAGAAAATTGGGAATTCATCTGTGTGACCCAGAATACCAGTTTGGACAAAGCAAGGACTAGGGTGAACATGTATTATTATTATTTGATATTATTTATTTGTTACTCTTAGAACATCTCATATCTGGCATTTTTCTTTGGTCTCCTTCACTCTCTTGGCCAAAAGTTTAGCACCCTCTTCCTCTTTTTTCTTAGAATGCTGTCTCTTCAGAGCAATTTGCTGATATTTAGTTGCAAACCATGTGGAGTAAGAGATGCTGAATCTTAAGTGCTTTGGTCCTAGGTTTCTAACCTTCTTTGTTTAGGGGCTTTCTCATAACATACTAGCTTTCTCGTAACATACAGTGTTTTAGAAACACTGAAAGGTTTGTGGATTCTGCTAGCTCTTTTGGGCTCCAGGTGAAAAGGCACAGTAGTATCAGTGAGGCCTGGAATATTCTTCTCCCTTTTTTAATGATGACCAAATTGAAAACACTCAGGTTAGCATTTATGATGCAACTTGATACAGATTTGCACTTTCCTTCTCCAGTCCTTCCTGGTCTGTAATAGGAATGTCCATTATTTTGTAGCAGGCAGACTCATCCATAGGTCAAGACAGTTTACTTCAAAGGAAACCCTGCTTGTCCTTCCCACCACTGATTCAGACCACACTACATAACCCTTCTGTTTTTCACCCAGAGAGTCAGCAGCAACTTCTGTGGCCATAGACGCACTTCTGTTAAAAGGTACAAAGCTTTTGCTCATCATCCACTTCAATGAGTTTCTGACCAGTAGCCAGGAAGGAGATGGGTTGGGTTTTATTCTGAAGCAGTCTACCACCTCTGAGGCACCACAAAAAAGATGAGTAAGTGTATATTAAGCCATGAAGCTTCTGATTTTAAAAATGTGACCGATGTTAAAACATATTATTTTTATTATAGGAAGGAGTCCATATATCTTCTTTTCATTCATTTCCACATACACATAATCAAGCAGAAGAGAGAGGCAATGACTGAGTTGTTCTGTGTCCTAGATGATTCACCTGAACTATCCAGAAATGGCAGGGAAAAGGGCATCTCTGTTAAGAAAGAAGTAGTATTTCTTCTACATTAGTCAGATAATCCTGATTTTATTCCTCACTTGCTTTTTTATTTTTCTACTTAGACATTTTAAATAGACTTTATTTTTATACCAGTTTTAGATTCACAGGAAAATGAAGACGGTAGTTCAGAGAGCTCTCGTCTATCCTGTACTCAGGATGATGGAGATGATTGCAACATTTAATGTAAGACCAAGTATGCATGAAGCCAGGTAGACCATTTCCAGTTTCCTGGGCAGTAAAGTGTCAAGATCTAATGGAAGAGAGACATCAAGGCTAAAAATCATGAAATCTGCTTCCTTGTATACTGTTGGTTTTCATGTTGGTAGGAATGCAAAGATGCTGCTCATTTGTGAAAGCAATTATTTATTTAGCACTTACTATGTAACAAGTGTTATTTAACTCTAGGAGACAGGCATTATGATGAATGCCATTTAGCTGATGAAGAACTAAGTCTCAGAAGGTAATGTCTATCATTTAATAACATTAATAATTATGAACATTATATGTTAAGATAGACTATATATTCATATTATGCTTGTATATCAATGTTAATAATTATTACTATTTTATGGAAAGTAATAGTATCACACAGCTGGAAAGTAGCTGATAAACTTTAGAACACATCTGCCTGATACCTCACCATTATTCACTTTAATCATCACTTGGTATCAGGAAAGGTTGAGCTTCCTGTATACATGTTTCTTCTCAAGAAAAGAAGGGCTTAGCCAATTCCAGTGTTTCACTTTTTATTTCTAAGAACAAAAAAGGGTCTGTTGGTGGAGGCCTGGTAGTGACCTCTCTGGATTAAAGAACAATGGCTTTTAGAGAATAATAAATGGAATGAAAACAATCATCTTTTTTTTGAAATAGGTGCACCCTGACCAAATGTTTCTTTAAAATGTTGGAGCTAAACCATTTCTATCTTTCATAATGAGCAGAAATGGGCAGATAAATCAGCTGGGAGTCTGTAGCCCAGTCCACAAAGGTGATGTGTCAACCTGGTCTCCCTCCTCTATTTGCTGGGATTTATGACAGGAGAGCAGGTCTCATCATTCATCACGTGTGTCTTCAGAGGAATTCTGGGTAAGAGCAAGTACAGCTTCGAGGGGTTCAGAACTGCAGCCCTACTACTTTGTCTGCACACTGTTAGCACAAACCAAGGAAATACCCAGTAAAGGAGTGAAAAATTCTATGAGTCTAATCAGCACTTTATGGTATAAGAGGATCAGATCTTCAGAAAGCATTTGCTATTTTGGTGTTTGCTTGGAGGTATGTGGCATCCTGCAGAACCCATTCAGAGAGATTAGCATCACTCTCCTCTTTAGCTAACTGGGTTATCTGGTGAATTCACAAAGATTGGTCTTGTGCTCAGCCCAGGTAGAAGAGAGAATATAAAACACTTTAAGAATGTAAACTGTAAGCCTAGGCACAAAGAATGTATAAGTAAATAAGTAAGTGTTAGTCACTCAGTCATGTCCGACTCTTTGTGACCCCATGGACTGTAGACCCACCACACTCTTCTGTCCATGGAATTCTCCAGGCACGAATACTTGAGTGGGTTACCATTTCCTTCTCCAGGGGATCTTCCCAACCCAGGGATCGAACCCGGGTTGCCTACATTGCAGGCAGATTCTTTACCATATGAGCCACCAAAAAAGCTAATAAAGTAATAAAGACATTTTATTGGGCTAACCATGTACCTCCTTTGTGATTAATAAGAGCAGAAGTGCAATCCCTTTATCTGTATAGCACAGAGCTCCCTATGTAAAGAAAGGCTCAGCTTTCCAACTTGCTTCCCATTTATTTGTGTGTATATTAAGCCCTATCATGCCCTTTTCTCCCCAGAAAGAAATTTAGGCTGAATATGACTCCTATAATTTCTAAGGCCACCATGATAAAGCAGGCTTGTTCACCTTGGCAGCTAATTACTACCGCACAGGACGGTTATGAGTAATGCATAGGTTAGGCTTTGTGTGCTAATCTTATACAAATGTGAAGGAATCTAAATTACCACTTATTTTAAATGAATATGTACTTCAACTCAGTCTATTAGGAGAAGAAAAACTCTAAAGAATGGAGGAAAGTGATGTTTCTCTTGATAAGTGAGCTACAGGGTGACCAGAGAAAGTGGACAAATTAAATGCTTCACCATTTGAACATAAACCAAACCAGGGAAACCCTGTAAAATTCTCAGACCCTTCTTTTGTCAAATATTTTGAAGTTTTTTGTTTCTTTTTTTTTTTTTAATTATACAACCATAATTAATGCAATCAACTGTAATGTGAGTTCAGGTTCAGGAATTTGGGTAAGCAAGTTCGGGGTCACACATAAGTTATGTCACAGCTTCTAACCTGACTGGCCCTGATTTAATAAGACCTCATAGTCACATCCTCCTGTGCACTCAACTTGCAACTGACTGCTTCAAGAGACAAAGCAATTAGTGACAGAGAAGAGTGAGAGAATTACTGCATTCCAAACACATCTGGGGTAGAGGAAAGGCCTTCCACCCCAGGATGTAGCCAGACAGAGGGGTGCCCACCAGAGGGAAGAATGAAAAATAGTCTTGATTTATGGCTTTGCAGTAACCTAATGTAGAAAGTTAAAGCATGTTATGCACAAAACCTTTGTATTGCCTCATCTCCCAAGGTAAGATGGGAATTTTAGGAGGGAGTTTTATGGCAGTTTTTGCTTGAACTAAATCATAAGGTGTTTCATAATTCCATGTCAGTTGATTGTGCAACGGAACAGCTTTTACTTTCCTGAAACACAAACGGCACCTAACTCTGCCCTCTGAAACATTTATCTGCTTTGCAGCGAGCAACAAAGACTAAGTGTCCAGCTGGACCCAAGAACCCCACAATGACTAGTAATTAGACTTCTCAGAGAACTTGGGCCAAGCATCTACTTCATATTGTTGTCATTGTTTAGTTGCTCAGTCATGTCTGACTCTTGTGACCCCCATGGACTCTAGCCCACCAGGCTCCTGTGCCCAAGGGATTTCCCAGGGAAGAATACTGGAGTGAGCTGCCAGTCACTTCTCCAGGGGATCTTCCTGACCCAGGGATCAAACCTGTGTCTCCTGAACTGGCAGACGATTCTTTACCACTGAGCCACCAGGCAAGACCCCACTTCAGATTGCATTTCTATTTTCTGATCTGGGATGATTTTGTCTAAATTCTCTGTTTCATGTAAACATATTCTGAAATAGCAGTACTCTAAAGAAATGCCCATTTTGTCACTAAAAATATGTAGAACTCTACTTGGCTCTCTTGCGATTTCATATTTGTTAACCAAGTTCAGGGCTATCGGGATCTACTAGCAGTGGGTGATGCTGATTCATTTTCCAGGTTTGAGAGGAAGAAGGACTATTGCTTTTTTCTATTATTTCCCAAACCCTAACCAATATTTATTTAGTCCTCCTCTTTTGTGCATTGCTGCGAAGATGGCCCTGCACTCGAGTCAGTCCTTAAGCATCAGAACTGCCTTAGGATCTTCATGTTCCCTTCTCACCCTTGGACAAAGCCGTAGGCACTTGAGTGCCCTAGGCACCCCTCATTCCTACCCAGAGGACTCTTTCCTAGTGACTGTCTTCTAATTAGCTTTTTTTTTATGGGGTATAGTTGCTTTACAATGTTGCATTAGTTTCTATTGTACAGCAAAGTATATCAGCTATACTTATACATACATCCCCTTTTCTTTGAATTTCTTTCCCATTTATGTCACCACAGAACCTTAGTAGAGTTCCCTGTGATATACAGTTGATTCTCATTACTTATCTATTTTATACATCAGAGTAGGGTACATATGCCAACCTCAATCTCCCAATCCATCCTCCTTCCCTACTTGGTATCCATAAATTTATTCTCCACATCAATGTTTCTATTTCTGCTTTACAAATAGATTCATCTGCCCATTCTTCTAGATTCCACATTTATGTGTTAGCATATGATATTTTCTTTTCTCTTTCTGATGTACTTCACTCTGTGCAACAGTCTCTATCCATCTACATCTCCATAACTGGCCAATTTTCTTCTTTTTCTGGCTGAGTAATATTCTACTTTATATACGTGCCTTACCTTCTTTATCCATTCTTCTGTTGATGGACATTTAGCGGTTGTTCAGTTCAGTTCAGTTCAGTTGCTCAGTCGTGTCTGACTCTGTGACCCCATGAATCACAACACGCCAGGCCTCCCTGTCCATCACCAACTCCTGGAGTTCACTCAAACTCATGTCCATGGAGTTGGTGATGCCATCCAACCATCTCATCCTCTGTCGTCCCCTTCTCCTCCTGCCCCCAATCCCTCCCAGCATCAGAGTCTTTTCCAATGAGTCAACTTTTCGCATGAGGTGGCCAAAGTATTGGAGGTTCAGCTTCAGCATCAGTCCTCCCAATGAACACCCAGGACTGATCTCCTTCAGGATGGACTGGTTGGATCTCCTTGCAGTCCAAGGGACTCTCAAGAGTCTTCTCCAACACCACAGTTCAAAAGCATCAATTCTTCGGCACTTAGCTTTCTTCACAATCCAACTCTCACATCCATATATGACCATAGGAAAAACCACAGCCTTGACTAGACGGACGTTTGTTGGCAAAGTAATATCTCTGCTTTTCAATATGCTGTCTAGGTTAGTCATAGCTTTCCTTCCAAGGAGTAAGCGTCTTTTAGTTTCATGGCTGCAATCACCATCTGCAGTGATTTTGGAGCCCAAAAAAACAAAGTCGGACACTGTTTCCACTGTTTCCCCATCTATTTCCCATGAAGTGATGGGACCGGATGCCATGATCTTCGTTTTCTGAATGTTGAGCTTTAAGCCAACTTTTCACTCTCCGCTTTCACTCTCATCAAAAGGCTTTTTAGTTCCTCTTCACTTTCTGTCATAAGAGTGGTGTCATCTGCATATCTGAGCTTATTGATAATTTCTCCTGGCAATCTTGATTCCAGCTTGTGCTTCTTCCAGCCCAGCGTTTCTCATGATGTACTCTGCATATAAATTAAATGAGCAGGGTGACAATATACAGCCTTGACATATTCTTTGGCATTCTTTGGCATTGCCTTTCTTTGGGATTGGAATGAAAACTGACCTTTCCCAGTGAGTGGTTGTATCAATTTATATTCCCACCAACAGTGTAAGAGGTTTCCCCTTTCTCCACACCCTCTACAGCATTTATTATTTGTAGATTTTTTTCATATTCTTACCAGTGTGAAGTGATACTTCATTGAGTTTTGATTTGCATTTCTCTAATAATTAGTGATCTTGAGCCTGTTTTCATGTGTTTGTTGGCCATCAGTATGCCTTCTTTGAAGAAATGCTTATTTAGGTTTTCTATCCATTTTTTTAATCAGATTGTTTGGTTTTTTGATACTGAGCTATACCAGCTGTTTGTATATTTTGGAGATTATCTGATGGCTATTGGAACATTTGAGACCCTTTGCTTCAGGTCAGGTATTTTTCTTTTACCTGATCTCCCTCTTTCAAGCTTAAGCAGGGCCACCAATTTTCATTTCCTCCATATCCCAAGATTCTCATCCAGTCTTTCCCCACACACATGTCTATCTTCAGCTTTGTGACTCTCAGAATAAGTCAGAGATTTTATAGAGGTTTGGTTACAACTGACAAGGACACCCTCCAACATGTTCCAGTAGAAAGGAAGTGATAATGACTTGCAAAATCCAAAGTCAGGACCCCAAGCAGATGGAAAGACAAAGATGTCGCTGCACCCAAGATCAACCGTGACCTGGTATGTTAAGGCCACCTTGTTTCCACTCTTCTTTCTGATTGTTCTGGATGTCAAGATAATGCTATCGCACAATATTTCTCCTTTCATAAGAATGTAGAAGTCCACAGTACATGAGTTTCATATCTTACAGCCTCTGCCATCAAATGGGATTTTTGTTTCAACTCCATAGACTCCAGATTTAGAAATTCTTGTGAAATGATTCTTTGATATAGCCAGATTCCACTCTAGATATGAGGTTTGGTTTTGCAGAGTACCCAGGATAAAAGGGGAAATGTTGTAAGACATATCATAAATGTCTTTTCCCCCTACAATGAAGCTTAGATATTAAAGACTAGTGTTTTATTCCTAGAAGAAGAAAAAAAAATGGAGACTCTGCTGCAACCAGCCAAGCTTGCATAGCATTGGAGGAATGTTTCTATTATTTGGAGAAAAAGTCTTCACTTTCTAATACTTGGTTTATACAAAAAAATAATTATTAGGATGCATGTATCATTGAAAGAAAGTGAAAGTTGCTCAGTTGTGTACAGCTCTTTGTAACCCCATGGACTATACAGTCCATGGAATTCTCCAGACCTGAATAGTGGAATGGATAGCTGTTCCCTTCTACAGGGAATCTTCCCAACTCAACAATCAAACCTAGGTCTCCCGCATTGCAGGTGGATTCTTTACCAGCTGAGCCACCAGGGAAACCCGGGAATACTGGAGTAGGTAGCCTATCCCTTCTCTAATGGAGATCCCTTCTCTATCCCTTCCTTACCCGGGGATTGAACCAAGATCTCCTGCATTGCAGGGGGATTCTTTACTAGCTGAACTACCAGGGAAGACTGCATGTATCATTGGAGTGCCTTAATGTCCACTGCAGCACTATTTATTAATAGCAAAGACATGGAAACAATCTAAATGTCCAACAGATGAATGGATAAAGAAGATATGGTACATATATACAATGGAATATTATTCAGTCATAAAAAAGAATGAAATAATGCCATTTGCACTAACACATGTATCCAGAGATGTATCTAGAAATTATCTAGAGATTCTCTAGATGTATCTAGAGATTATCATACTAAGTGAAGTCAGACAGACAAACATCATATGATATTACTTACATGTGAAATCTAAAAAATGATACAAATGAACTTATTTACAAAGTAGAAATAGATTTACATACTTAGAAAACAATTTTATGTTTATCAAAAGAGAAAGTTGGGGGGAGGGAGAATTTAAGAGATTGGGGTTAGCATATACATACTTCTATGTGTAAGAAAGATAGTCAACAAGGACCTACAGTATAGCACAGGGAACTCTACTCAGTACTCTGTAATAAACTAAATGGGAAAAGAATCTAAAAAAGAATAGACATTTGTTTACATAAACTTAACCACTCTTCTGTACACCTGAAACTAACCACAACATTGCAAATCAGCTATGTTAGTCACTCAGTCGTATTTGACTGTTTGCAACTCTATGGACTGTAGCCCACCAGGTTCCTCTGTTCATGGGATTCTTTTGGCAAGAATACTAGAGTGGGTTGTCATTCCCTTCTTCAGGAAATCTTCCTGACCCAGGGATCAAACCTAGGTCTCCTGGATTGCAGGAACCAATATATTTTTTTTATTAAAAAAAAAATACTTTTAAAAATAATCATCAACCTAAAACTAGGATGCTTAGAAGTCTACTACAAGTTTTAAATCATTGTTGTATGTAAAATACTAACTTGAGGGTTTTTTTAAATGACATACAGAATTTTTTTTAGCTCAGGATGAGGTGATGGCACCCCACTCCAGTACTCTTGCCTGGAAAATCCCATGGACAGAGGAGCCCGGTAGGCTGCAGTCCATGGGGTCGCTCAGAGTCGGACAGGACTGAGCGACTTCACTTTTACTTTTCACCTTCATGCATTGGAGAAGGAAATGGCAACCACTCCAGTATTCTTTCCTGGAGAATCCCAGGGACGGGGGAGCCTGGTGGGCTGCCTTCTATGGGGTCGCACAGAGTCAGACACAACTGAAGCGACTTAGCAGCAGCAGCAGCAGTAGCAGCAATCATATATAAGTAAGAAATCTGTGGTAAATTAAATTTGCTTCAACTCTTTAGGTAGAAAAAGACCAAAACATAACTGAAAAACTGAGTTAAGAAAAAGAAGGGATTTCCTTATATTTAAATAATAGAGCTTATCATACAACTCAAAACCAAGAGTGTCTATGTGTATCACCTTGGAACCTGGTGGCTCCCATTGTGGTAGGTGGATGAGTAAGAGGGGAAACACTGCACAGACGTCATGGGTCCCCTCTCTACCAGTTCAAGGTAGCCTTTACTTATTAAGCACCATGTCTATGTGTGTAGCATTTCATCACTCAACTTTTCCTGCTTGTCAACTTACATGTCCTATCGTCACCCGTAAATGAATTAACTCTTTCAAAATTAAATTTGATATAACACTAAAAAATCATACTGATACATATTAAGTTTGATTCTCAGCTCACTCTGCCATCATCAAACAAAATGGTGAGTAGTTGAATGAGCACATCTCTTCCTTAAAATTTTAGTAACTGTCAATTACCCTGAGTAAAGGGAGAAGTCTATAGTTCACAAAAATATGTAGAATTCAATAATGCAGTTGTCCCCACATAATATTAAGAAAGAAATTCTATCACACTAATTCAGCTTAGATCATATTGAGAAGAAAAACTCAACCCCAGGGGAATGTACTTATGAGTGTCACCATCATAACATTTAGATAAGTTCATGGATAGCAAGTCCAATGAGACCAGTCTGGACACTGCTTCCTGAATACAGCACTGATTTAAATATTAAATACAGTCTTGATTTAAATATTAGTGTTCAACATTCTGAATAATGGGAGGGACTCTAGTTTTTCCTCTCTGTACAGTGGGCTTCCTGGTTATTTGACTATGGAAATTCTTCCTTCTAGGAAAAGATAGGCTGATAAAATGTCACTGCTATTCTTTAAATTTGGTACAGCAAGTCCTGTGCCATTCCAGTCCCAGAAGATAATCCATAAAAGGCATAAGAATGGACAAATGCATGAAGTGGTCTTCAAACCCTTTAAATCTTGCTCTATGTTATGAGAAATGATGCATGCTTGTGATTTTGTGCTATTATCCATTAGAAGAGGAAGCCCAACTCTCAGCACCACAGATACACAGATAAGAATGGAAAAATTAAAACTTTATTTCATCTTGTCAATCATTTTATTGCCTAAGGAGGGAGGCAGGTCTTCTTGACCCTGGAGAAGCAGTAGTCAACTTAGGTCCACAATGCTGACAGTGCCTCCCTCCTAAAGGAGACAACACTTCCCAGAATTAAGTATCTTTGATTCCAAGCTACTGTTTCTTCTACCTTGCCGTCCAAGTTCACCTAAAATTTAACCTCCCCTAAGAAGTTCCACTGCCTTCAAATTTCCCAGTCAGAATGAAGCATTCCTTACCTTACACTTACTTAAAAGATGTTTTTACAAGAGTTTTTGTTTGTTTTCCTTTTTTTCTTTTTCTTATTGAAGGATAATTGCTTTATAGAATTTTGTTGTTTTCTGTCAAACCTCAACATGAATCAGCCAGAGGTATACATATATCCGCTCCCTTTTGAATCTCCCTCCCTATCCCACCCCTCTAGGTTGATACAGAGCCTCTGTTTGAGTTTCCTGAGCTATACAGCAAATTCCCATTGGCTATCTATTTTACACATGGTAATATAAGCTTCCATGTTACTCTCTCCATACATCTCACCCTCTCCTTTCCTCTCCCCATGTCCATAAGTCTATTCTTTGTTCTGTTTCTCCATTTCTGCCCCATGAATAAGTTCTTCAGTACCATTCTTCTAGATTCTGTATATATGTGTTAGGATATGATATTTCTTTCTCTTTCTGACTCATTTCACTCTGCATAATAGGTTTTAGGTTCATCCACCTCATCAGAACTGACTCAAATGTGTTCCTTTTTATGGCTGAGTAATATTTCACTGTGCATATGTACCACAATTTCTTTATCCATTCATCTGTCGATGGACATCTAGGTTGTTTCCATGTTCTAGCTATTGTAAATAGTGCTGCAATAAACAATGGGATACATGTGTCTTTTTCAACTTTGGTTTCCTCAGGGTATATACCTAGGAGAGGGATTGCTGGTTCATATAGTGGTTTTATTCCTAGTTTTTAAAGGAATCTCCATACCATCTTCCATAGTAGCTGTATCAATTTACATTCCCACCAACAGTGTAAGAGCGTTCCATTTTCTCCACACCCTCTCCAGAATTTATTGATTGTAGATTTTTTGGTGATGGCCATTCTGACTGGTGTGAGGTGATATCTCATTGTAGTTTTGATTTGCATTTCTCTAATAATGAGCAATGTTGAACATCTTTTCATGTGTTTGTTAGCCATCTGTATGTCTTCTTTGGAGAAATGTCTGTTTAGGTCTTTTCCCACTTTTTGATAGAGTAGTTTGTTTTTTTGGTACTGAGTTGTATGAGCTGCTTGTATATTTTGGAAATTAATCGTTTGTCACTTGTTTCATTTGCTATTATTTTCTCCAATTCTGAGGGTTGTCTTTTCACTTTGCTTATAGTTTCCTTTGCTGTGCAAAAGATTTTAAGTTTAATCAGGTCCCACTTGTTTACTTTTGCTTTTATTTCCAATAAAGGTGGGAATAGAGGATTAGATTCCATTAGAGGTGGGTCATAGAGGATCTTGCTTTGATTTATGTCATCAAGTGTTCTGCCTATGTTTTCCTCTAAGAGTTTTATAGTTTCTGGTCCTACATTTAGGTCTTTAATCCATTTTGAGTCTATCTTTATGTATTTATCTTTGTGTATGGTGTTAGGAAGCATCCTAATTTCATTCTTTTACATGTAGCTGTCCAGTTTCCCAGCCGCATTTATTGAAGAGGCTGTCTTTGCCCCCTTGTATATTCTTGTTTCTTTTGTCAAAAATAAGGTACCTATAGGTGCATGAGTTTATTTCTGGGCTATCTATCTTGTTCCATTGGTCTATATTTCTGTTTTTGTGCCAGTACCGTATAGTCTTGATGATTGTAGCTTTGTAGTATCATCTGAAGTCAGGAAGGTTGATTCCTCCAGCTCCATTCTTCTTTCTCAAGACTGCTTTGGCTATTCGAGGTCTTTTGTGTTTCCATATGAATTGTGAAATTTTTTGTTCTAGTTCTGTGAAAAATGTCATTGGTAATTTGATAGGGATTGCATTGAATCTGTAGATTGTGTTTGGTAGTATAGTCATTTTCACAATATTGATTTTTCCTACCCAGGAACATGGACTATTTCTCCTGTTTATGTCATCTTTGATTTCTTTCATTAGTGTCTCCTTAGGAAAGTTTATTCCTAGATATTTAATACTTTTAATACTTAGTTGCAATGGTGAATGGGATTGATTCCTTAATTTCTCTTTCTGATTTTTCATTGTTAGTATATAGAAATGCAACTGATTTCTGTGTGTCGATTTTGTATCCTGCAACTTTGTTAAATTCCCTGATTAGCCTAGTAATTTTCTGATACTATCTTTAGGGTTTTCTATGTATGGTATTTTGTCATCTGCAAACAACAAGAGCTTTACTTTTGCTTTTCTTATCTGGATTCCTTTTATTTCTTTCTCTTCTCTTATTGCTGTAGCTAGGACTTCCAAAACTATGTTGAATAACAGTGGTGAAAGTGAACACCCTTGTCTTGTTCCTGATCTTAGGGGGAATGCTTTCTGTTTTTCACCATTGAGAATAATGTTTGCTGTAGGCTTATCATATATGGCCTTTACTATGTTGAGGTAGGTTCCTTCTATGTCCATTTTTTGAATAGTTTTAATCATAAATGGGTGCTGAATTTTGTCAAAGGCCTTTTCTGCATCTATTGAGACTATCATACAATTTTTATCTTTCAATGTGTTAATATGGTGCATCACATTGATTGATTTGCATATATTGAAGAGTCCTTGCATTCCTGGAATAAACCCAACTTGATCATGGTGTGTGAGCTTTTTGATGTGTTGATGAATTCTGTTTGCTAAAATTGTGTTGAGGATTTTTGCATCTATGTTCATCAGTGATATTGGCCTGTAGTTTTCTTTTTGTGTGTTGTCTTTGTCTGGTTTTGGTGTTAGGGTGATGGTGGCCTCGTAGAATGAGTTTAGAAGTGTTCCTTCCTCTGCAATTTTTTGAAAGAGTTTAGAAGGATAGGCATTAGCTCTTCTCTAAATGTTTGACAGATTTTTCCTGTGAAACCATCTGGTCCTGGGCTTTTGTTTTTAGGGAGATTTTTGATCACAGATTCAATTTCAGTGTTTGTAATTGGGTTGTTCATAATTTCTATTTCTTCCTGGTTCAGTCTTGGAAGATTGAACTTTTCTAAGAATCTGTCCATTTCTTCCAGGTTATCCATTTTATTGCCATATAGTTGTTTATAATAGTCTCATAATCCTTTGCATTTCTGCATTGTCTGTTGTAACCTCTCCTTTTTCATTTCTAATTTTGTTAATTTGAGTCTTCTCTCTTTTTTTTTTTTTTTTTCCCTTGATAAGTCTGGCTAAAGGTTTGTCAATTTTGTTTATCTTCTCAAAGAACCAGCTTTTAATTTTATTAATCTTTACTTTTTTTTCCTTTCATTTCTTTTTCATTTATTTCTGCTCAGATTTTTATAATTTCTTTCCTTCTACTAATTTGTGATTTTTTTGTTCTTCTTTTTCCAATTGTTTTAGGTGTCAATTAGGTTGTCTATTTGAAGTTTTTCTGATTCTTGAGGTAGAATTGTATTGCTATAAACCTCCCTCTTAGAACCAGTTTTGCTACATCCCATAGGTTTTGAGTTGTTGTGTTTTCTAGAAATTGTCATTTGTTTCTAGAAATTTTTTTGATTTCCCTTTTGATTTCTTCAATAACCTGTTTGTTATTTAGAAACATGTTGTTCAATCTCCATGCATTTTTGTTTCTTACAGTTTTTTTCTTTTAATTGATAGAAAAAAAAAAAGTGAAGTCGCTCAGCCGTGTCCGACTCTTTGCCACCCATTGGACTGTAGCCTATCAGGCTCCTCCGTACATGAGATTTTCCAGGCAAGAGTGCTGGAGTGGATTGCCATTCCTTCTCCAGGGGATCTTCCTGACCCAGGAATCAAACCCAGGTCTCCAGCATTGCAGGCAGATGCTTTACCATCTGAGCCACTTTTAATTGATATCTAGTCTCATAGCATTGTGGTTGGAGAAGATGCTTGATATGATTTCAATTTTCTTAAATTTACTGAGGTTTGATTTATGACCTAAAATATGGTCTATCCTGGAGAATGTTCCATGTGCACTTGAGAAGAAGGTGTATTCTTCTGCATTTAGGTGGAATGTCCTGAAGATATCAATGAGCTCCATCTCCTCTAATGTATCATTTAAGATATGTCTCCTTTTTAATTTCCTGTTTTGATGATCTGTTCATTGGTGGAGTGGAGTGTTAAAGTCTCCTACTATTATCGTGTTACTATCAATTTCTCCTTTTATGTGTGTTAGTGTTTATTTTATGTATTGAGGTGCTCCTATGTTGGGTGCATAGATATTTACAATTGTTATGTCTTTCTCTTGGATTGATCCCTTGATCATTGTGTGGTGTCCTTCCTTATCACCTGTAATCTTTATTTTAAGGTCTATTTTGTCTAATATGAGGATTACTACTCCAGCTTTTTTTTCCTTCCCATTTGCATGGAATATATATTTTCATCCTCTTACTTTCAGTCTATCTGCGTCTTTAGGTCTGAAGTGGGTTTCTTGTAGACAGCATATATATGGATCTTGTTTTTGTATCCATTCAGCCAGTCTGTGTCTTTTGGTTGGAGCATTTAATCCATTTACATTTAAAGTAATATTGATATATATGTTACTATTGCCATTTTCTTAATTGTTTGGGGTTGATTTTGTAGATCTTTTTCTTCTCTTGTATTTGTTGACTATATAAGCCCCTTTAACATTTGTTGCAAAGCTGGTTTGGTGGTACTGTATTCTCTTAACTTTTGCTTGTCTGAAAAGCTTTTTACTTTTCTATCAATTTTGAATGAGATCCTTGCTGGTACAGTAATCTTGGTTGTTGTTTTTTCCCTTTCAGTACTTTAAATATATCCTGCCATTCATTTCTGGCTTACAGAGTTTCTGCTGAAAGATCAACTGATGAGAGTATGGAGTTTCCCTTGTATGTTACTTGTTGCTTCTCCCTTGCTGCTTTTCATATTCTCTTCGTGTTTAGTCTTTGTTAGTTTGATTAGTATGTGTCTTTGCATGTTTCTCCTTGGGTTTATCCTGTATGGGATTCTTGTGCCTCTTGGACTTGATTGACTATTTCCTTTTCCATGTCGAGGAAATTTTCAACTATAATCTCTTCAAAATTTTTCTCATACCCTTTTTTTTCTCTTCTTCTTCTGGGACCCTTATAAATTGAATGTTGGTGTGTTTGATATTGTTCCAGAGGTCTCTGAGACTATCCTCAGTTCTTTTCATTCTTTTTACCTTATTTTGCTCTTTAGAAGTTATTTCCACCATTTTAACTTCCAACTCACTGATTTGTTCTTCTGCTTCAGATATTCTACTATTGATTCCTTCTAGAGTATTTTTAATTTCAGTAATTGTGTTGTTTGCCTCTGTATATTTAATTCTTCTAGGTCCTTGTTAATTGATTCTAGCATTTTTTCCATTTTGCTTTCAAGGTTTTTGATCATTTTACTATCATTATTATGAATTCTTTTTCAGGTAGTTCATCTATTTCCTCTTCGTTTATTTGGACTTTTGTTTTTCTAGTTTTTTCCTTCATTTGTGTAGTATTTCTCTGCCTTTTCATTATTTTTTATCTAACTTACTGTGTTTGAGGTCTCCTTTTCCAAGGTTTCAAGGTTGAATTCTTTCTTCCTTTTGGTTTCTTCCTTCCTGAGTTTGGTCCAATGGCTTGTGTAAGCTTGGTAGACGATGAGATTTGTGCTGAGTTTTTGTTTGTTTGTTTTTCCTCTAATGGGCAAGGCTGAGTGAAGTGGTAATCTGTCTGCTGATGATTGGGTTTGTATTTTTGTTTTGTCTGTTGTTTAGATGAGGCATCCTGCACAGGGTGCTACTGGTGGTTGGGTGATGCCGGGTCTTGTATTCAAGTGGTTTCCTTTGTGTGAGTTCTCACTATTTGATATTCCCTAGGGTTAGTTCTCTGGCAGTCTAGGGTCCTGGAATCAGTGCTCCCAACTCCAAAGGCTCAGGGCTTGATCTCTGGTCAGGAATGAACATTCCACAGGTGGTTTGTTATGGCAGTAAGTGAGATTAAAATAAATATCCAAAAATGAGAAACCAAAGATGAACCCCAGATATATGGAGTTGCAAAATCAGGAAAATAATAATTAAAATAATGGAATATATACATATACATATACACCCATGAGCAAAGTGAAAACCATCCAAAAGAAAGAGTACAGTAGATTGACCCAGCAAACAAAGGAAATCAAAACTCATATTTATCATTTAAGAACAAAACTAACTAAAGCACAAACTGGAAAACAAAACTAAAGCAAGGTGCCAATTGGGGAATAAAGCAATGAAAATAAAACCAATATATATGTTAAGAGGAAAGAAAAGAAAGAATAAATATGCAAAGTTAAATAGAGGTAGTTAAATCTTCTTTATAAATAAAGAAGATTTATATACATTAAAAATTAACTGCAAGGGGAAAAGAACAGTAGGAAAAGCAAACAAAAGAATAAATGTAGAAAAAAATAAAAATAGATTTAAAAATTAAAATTAAAAAGAGGGAAAAAAAAAGAAAACTCCACAGAACTGCAAAAGCCCAATGTAGAGGTAGAGACTTATAACAACAATAAAAAACATGACTGAGGAGAAAAAAAAGCTCAAAAGCTTAATTAGATTTCATAGTGCCAATAAAATCAACAACTACAATCGAGTGGAAATAAAAGAAAAGAAAAAGAAAAAATATCCAAAAGAATCTACAGAACAAGTCAAAACATAAGAATAATGAATGTTTTTCTTGAGTTTCTGCTGTCAGAGTCCTTTCCTGTGTTGGGAGTCACAGTTCACCTCACCTCCCCAGGATGCTCTCCAACACTGTGCTGATCTCTGGGCCTGCTGTTGGGGCAGCTCAGATTCTAATCTGGTCCTACTCCTGTGTGTTCTTGCCTCCAATGTCCACAGCTACCAGAACTAGAGCATTTGTGTGTGTGTGTGTGTGTGAGGGAGCTCTCAATGACCTTTTATATATTCCATAGACAGAGAGTCTTCCTAGTTGATCGTATGGATTTAATCTGCAGCTTGTACATCTGGTGGGAAGGTTTTGGGTCTTCTTCCTTAGCCACACTGCTCCTGGATTCAACTGTGGTTTTATTTCCACCTCTCCATGTGGGTCATCCACAGGGATTTGCTCCTGGGGCTTCCCTGGAGGACTTGGGTTTGCTCCCGTGAGGGCCAGGTGTGGAGGTGATGCAGCTGCTTGAGTCGCAGGCGTTCTGGCAGCAGCAGGTATTCAGGGGAGTTGGCAGCTAGGGCAGCAGGAAATACAGTTCTCTAGAAGGGTATGGCTACAAGTATTGGCCAATATGCTCCAGTCTTCTTGCCTGGAAAACTCCCCTTCCTGTCAGAGAAGCCTGGCAGGCTACAGTCCACAGGGTCACAAAGAGTCGGACTCTATGGAAGTGACCCTGCATGCACAGATGCAAGACTTTTTGGCCTGTGGCAGCTCTGCCCCAGTGAGAGTTGAGCATGAAGGTGGTGCAGCTGCTTGGCTTGCAGGGAGCCTGGCAGCGCCAAGTGTGCAGGGACACAGACTGCCCCCACTGCAGGAGTTCTGGCCCTATCAGAGTCTTTTCTCAAGCCTCTTGTAGGTGGCAATCAGAAAACCTCTTTGACCAGTCTTTCTCCATAGCTCCGCCTGTTCTGGCACTTAGAGGGCTCCCTTGCCTGGGGTCCTTCTCTGTTGTGTCCTACAGCAGGCACTTAGAGGGGCCCCCCCTGTCTGGGGTCCTACTCTGTAGATTGGCACATCAGGCACCTAAAGGGGTACCATGGGTGGAGTCCTGCTCTGTAGTTCAGCACATCAGTCACTTAAAAGAGCACCCTGGGTGGGGTCCTGCTCTGTAGTGCAGTGCATCAGGCGTTTGATGGTGCAGCCTTTCTATTGTCCAGCTGCCAATGCTGGCATGTGGGGAGAGAGAGGTTATGGTGATGTCTCCACCCCCTATACATAACTCAGCAGTATCACCTTGCTTACAAGGTTGCCCAGCTTTCCTCCACTGGCATTTCCCACCACAGTCTCCTCCCTCATATCCCCTCAATTCCTCTCTCCACAGTCAACAGCAGCCTTCACCCTGGGATTGTTCCACAATCCCTAAACTCCAGCTCCCAGCTGCTGCACCTTCCAGGGGACATGTGTCCCTGTCCAGGGTAAATATGGCTGCAGCAAGGACTGTCTGATTCTCATTCCATTTAGGCTGCCACAGACCAGCTGTTTCACTCTCAGCCTTCGGTGTTTCTCCTCTGACTCAGACAATTGCCCTGACGTGGAGGTCAGACCTCTGCTTCAACTCCCCTACTGGCCAAGTGCAGGTCCAGTCCTACTAACACTCCTTTTTCTCCCCAGTTCCTTCGTCCTATCAAGTTTCGCGTGGTTCTATATATTCTTTTCCACCAGTCAGGTACTCCTGTCTGCTCTCAGTTGGTGTTCTGCATGCACTTCTGTGTCTGAAGGTGTTTTCCTGATGCATCCATGGAGATAGATGTACTCCACAGCCACCTACTCCTCCACCATCTTGTTCTCACAAGGTTTTGTCTGTTTGTTTGTTTTAACCTTTTTTGAGTCATCTTTGTGTATTAGGTTGTGTGTATATGTATAGTTAAATAGGCAAATAGCTAATCTTCAGTAGTTATGAACTCTTGAAGGATAAATGCCATGACTCTTTTCTCCCATTTATTTATTCAATCATTAAATAAGTAGTTTTGAGTGTTCATATTCACTATGTTAAGCATTATGGAGATACTGAGATAAATCAGACCATATTTTATTCTCTAAGAATTTACAGTGTAGGAAATAAAAGAGCAGCAGAAAATAAATATGATACAAGATTAACATAAGTGATGTAAAAGAGGTAAAGATGAAGATTACTTCAATAGTGAGAGAGGGAGTGGGCAGAGAGGAAGAAGAGAAAACCAGAGAAGACTTCATGGAAAAAGACAGGTTTTGAAATCACCCACTGAAGATGGGTAGGATTTGGTTGTAGAATGGGTAGGTACATTCCCCCAAGTAAAGAAAACAGCCCAAGTAAAGAAAATAGCCCAAGTAAAGGCATTAACAGGAGGAGCAGAAAGGTAGGTATAAGGGAATCATGTAATGCATAAAGAGAAAAAGTAAAAGCCCATTGGTGTGGTAGCTTGGAAACCAATGCTATTCTGAGGAATTTGAACATTATCTTATTGTTAATCTACACCCAAAGCTGAGGTAGACAAAACAGGTGGGGCTCGTGTGTGTTGGGGGTGTTCATCAGGCTACATCAAGAGTTTAAGCCAAGGAAAATGAGGACCAAGACTGAGAGAGTGGCAGTGGGCAGAGGCCCTATGCAGAAACTTGACAAGGCTTAGCTGTTGGCTGCATGTGGAGGGCAGAAAGGAGGAAGGTCAAAGTTTTGAAGAACCAGGGACATGGTGGTACATTAACTAAAGTAAGGAGCATATAAGTGTTAAATATTGGATAGGAGCAAAATATGAATCCCAGTAGGGATGTTAAATAAATGTTTTTCTCCTTTTATCTGCCTCCTAATTCAGTACCTGAGAGAGTAATACACAAAATAAGTTAATAAAGGTTTATTACATTGATATGAATCTATAGTAAACATTAAAAGTATATGGTAACAGTGGTGGAAAGAGAATGTCCTAGAGCCAACACTAAAATTTGAAGTTGCTTTCAGTGAAGACAACTGTGTCATTTTATAGACTATCTCCTGGAGTCAAGTTCAGCTATCATCACAGAAAATTCTCATCAGTTGGAAATCAACTATCATTCTCTGGATGGCTACTTGAAGCAAAACATTTAGGCATTTTATAAACTACATCTCATGACATCATTTCAATTCTGTTTCACTGAAGAGGTAATGGGTTTGGTTATCTAAGAGCTTTCAAATAGCAGGTTAACAGCAAATCCCGCCCTGGGCAATGTTTCAAGCCCTTTACAAATATTAAACCTTTTACTTCTCATAACTGCAGTGGCAGGTATTATTATCATCTTCATTTGAGGAATGAGGAAACCCTAGCATAGAAAGTTAAGTCATTGGAGTAAGGTCATACAGCAAACAAGAGTCAGGACCGGGACTTGAACCCAATCAGGCTGGTTCTGGAGTCTGCAAGCTTAACTGTGATCTTATGTGGTCTTTGCAGACTTCAGGGGCATACTGTGGTTGAAATACAAATCCACCTGCTGCCAGAGCTCATGTTTTCCTCCCACTTTTGCCCAGAAGAAACTTCGCTGGAGCTTCCTTCTGAGAAGTAAAGAAAAATGATTATCAAATGATTGGCCCAGGATTGAAGGGAAATTAACCACAATGAGTATAATACAAGATTGCTAACACCTAATATAGGCTTGTATTTGCCCTTCTACTGAAGGGTTAACACTGAACAGACTATAATAGCTAGGTAGTCTTTATTTTTAAAGGGTCTTTCAAAAATTGTATGCATTTGAGTTATTTATTTTTTAAAAAGGAAAACATTACACTTAAAAATCTCTGGAATGGAGGTGACTACATCATAAACATAGTCATTTTCTATGACTTTTCTAAATCAAAATTTTATGATAAATTTCTGAAAAACGATAATGTTACTTAACCACATTCAGATTTCTAGGTACAGTATATCATCAAGAATCCCCAATCATCCTTTAGAAACACTACAATATAGGGTTTTATTGTAGCTGTCTTTTAAGGTTGCAAATTGTTAACATCTGTCTCTTAGCATTTTTTTTTACAATACTCTAAATACTCTAATCTCTGGTTATCCTGCTAATAACTGTAATTTTCTAGTCAGCTGCTATCTCTCAAGGTAGTTTAAAGGTCATTTTTTGCAATACATAAAGAAGCTTGTGAAGAAAGTGGACGTGATTTATTTTTTAGCAAGTTGAACTCATGTTTGGATTTGGTTTTATATCCAAGAAGAAAGAGTCTCTGCCTAGCTCTTTTGCTTCAGTCTTCTATTTGGTCCCAGCATGATTAATTTAATTCTCTTTCATTAGGTTTTACTTCTGTTACCTGATGTTATTCCTAATAGACAGGGAACACAGACATTATTTTCAGAAGCATAATTAAAGGATACGTTTATATTGTACTTTTTATACTCAAAGTATTGGTTAATCCGTATGTTATTCCTACAAGATAAAAGCATACTGCACTTTGCCCCAGAGAGATGTGTTCTTGAAAACTCTCTTAATCAAGATATGGAGATTTGCATCTACTTGATTATCTACAGCACTGCAGAAATTATGAAACTCAGATACATTTGTGTAAATGCATACATATTCATTTATTAAAAGTGCCAATCAAAATATGAGAAGCAAAAACATAAGCTATAGTGAACATATGGTGAGTTATTTGGTTTTTGTTTGTTTGTTTTGTATCATCAGCATTCATTAATTTCTTGTGAAGAAAAAAAAAATCCTGGATTTCCTTTGAATAAGATGGGCTTCCCTTGTGACTGAGCTGGTAAAGAATCCTTCTGCAGTGCAGGAGACCTGGGTTTGATTCCTGGGTTGGGTAGATCCCCTGGAGGAGAAAAAGGCTACCCACTCCAGTAATCTGGCAAGGAAAACTCCATGAACCATATTGTCCATGGAATCGTAAAGAATCAGACATGACAGCAACTTTCACTTCACTTCACTTCACTCCTCAATCCAAGCTTTGCTTGCAGCTCCAGAGCATCACCAATTACACGGCTGCAGTTATCAATTCCAGAGATTAAATTGCCAACATCTGCTGGATCATCGAAAAAGCAAGAGAGTTCCAGAAAAACATCTATTTCTGCTTTATTGACCATGCCAAAGCCTTTGACTGTGTGGATCACAATAAACTGGAAAATTCTGAAAGAGATGGGAATACCAGACCCCCTGACCTGCCTCCTGAGAAATCTGCATGCAGGTCAAGAAGCAACAGTTAGAACTGGACATGGAACAACAGACTGGTTCCAAATAGGAAAAGGAGTATGTCAAGGCTGTATATTGTCACCCTGCTTATTTAACTTATATGCAGAGTACATCATGAGAAATGCTGGGCTGGAAGAAGCACAAGCTGGAAACAAGATTGACAGGAGAAATATCAATAACCTCAGATATGCAGATGACACCACCCTTACAGCAGAAAGTAAAGAAAACTAAAGAGACTCTTGATGAAAGTGTAGAGTGAAAAAGCTGGCTTAAAACTCAGCATTCAGAAAACTAAGATCATGGCATCTGGTCCCATCACTTCATGGCAAATAGGTGGGGAAAAAATGGAAATAGTGACAGACTTTATTTTTTTGGACTCCAAAATCACTGAAGATAGTGACTGCAGCCATGAAATTAAGAGACACTTGCTCCTTGGAAAAAAAGTTGTGACCAACCTAGACAGAATATTAAAAAGCAGAGACATTACTTTGCCAACAAAGGTCCATTTAGTCAAAGCTTTGGTTTTACCAGTAGTCATGTATGGATGTGGGAGCTGGACTATAAAGAAAGCTGAGCACTGAAGAACTGATGCTTTTGAACTGTGGTGCTGGAGAAGACTCTTGAGAGTCCCTTGCACTGCAAGGAGATCCAACCAGTCCACCCTAAAGGAAATCAGTCCTGAATATTCATTGGAAGGACTGATGCTGAAGCTGAAACTCCAATACTTTGGCCACCTGACGTGAAGAATGGACTCATTGGAAAAGACCCTGATGTTGGGAAAGATTGAAGGCAGGAGGAAAAGGGGACTCAGAGGATGAGATGGTTGGATGGCATCACCAACTCGACTGGCATGAGTTTGAGTATGCTCCAGGAGTTGGTGATGGACAGGGAAGCCTGGCATGCTGCAGTTCATGGGGTTGCAAAGAATCGGACACAACTGAGTGACTGAACTAAACTGAACTGAGTTATCAGTTCAGGGACAAATATATGACCCAGCCTTGGTCAATGAGATGCATAATCAGTAGTCTGCAAGAGATCTTTTGGAAAAGAATATGCATTTTATTTCCATTTGGGTTGCTCAGTCGATAGAGTATCAATGTGAACCTGGCAATGTCAAAATGGTTACCAAGGGGAAAATTTTAGTCTGAAAATGTAGTCAAAGCAGGAAGAAGTTAAATGCAAGAAACCCAGACAATATCCTCACGCTATCTTTTGTGGCCCTAGATTCAGCCCCAACACTGATTATATGAAATGGGTTCCTTTCACTTGATGACAAATGGTACCCAATTAGTACATAAACACAATCAGTGTTTGTAGACATTAGTACAGATCTGATTTTACCATAGCAGATGGTAAGTGTAAAGGAAATTTTAATGGAATATTCTACAAGAAAATAACTGGATTAGAATTAAGTAAGAAAGGCTTCAGGCAAGACATTATAAATGATGCTTTCACTAGATCAAATATTTATAAAGCAATAGTTCATATCCTGGCATATAGGAGTGTATATAAAGATTTGTTTTGAACTAACTTGTGTCCCAACAGAGTTCGTATGTTGACATCTTAACCCTCAATACCTCAGAATGTGACCTTGCATGGAAGTAGGGCTGTTGCAGATTTAATCACTTTTAAGATGTGGTCATAGTGAAATATGATAGGATCCTAAACCAATATGACTAGTTTCCTTATAAAAAGAGGGAAAATTTGGAGGCAGACACACGCAGGAAGAATGCCATATGAAGATGAAGGCAGAGATGGGGCAATGCTTCCAGAAACCAAGAATACAAGGATTGCCAGCAAGGCATCAAAGCTAGGGGAGAGACATGAAACAGGTTCAATCATACTGACACTTTGACCTTAGACTTCTAGCCTCCAAGCTCTGAGACAATAAGTTTCTGTTATTTAAGTCCCCAGTGTATAGTTACAGAGGCCCCAATAAACTAATACAGGATCCAAAGATAATTAACAAATAAATTTTAAAAAACCCCATGAATATAAAAAAATAGTGAAATATTAATAGGAAAACCTTGCTCAAAATCTAAATAACACAGAAGAGATTTGTCTTTTGGATCAACAGTTAAAATTTTAGTTGGAGGTAGTCAGTGAAATTGATGACTACCATTAAATCTCATAATTAAAATTTTAGTTTTATTTGAAAACTAACTTTCATATCAACTCAAGAGAAAACAATGACAAATCCATTTCTTATAACTACTATATTAACAGTTAAAATACTTTTTAAAAAGTCAACTTTATTATCGAATAGGTCCAGAATGGAAATAGAAAAATCTGACTATAATACAAAAGAGCTGACTATACCATCTGTTCCAAGAGACCACGGGACAAAATTTTAAGGACTAAATTAGGTTGCATATTGGAGATAAGGGAATATATCTGAGAAACAGCATAAAGGAAGAAACTTGAAAATTGGCAAGAGAACAGATCATCAATATGTAGATTTATATGAACACAGTTTTGTTTCTGTTTGCTGATTTCAAAACTATATGGCTAGAGAATTAGAAATTGATAAAGACATTGTCAGTGAGAGCTTGGGAAGAACTGTAGTATAGAACAAGACAGTTATAAGACAGCTTAAGTCATATGATACTTTCAGGGTATCATAATCTGGTGAACATCTCAACCAAGTGATAAGACAATACCACCAATAGTGGGATGGCAGACCTCATATATCTCCTGATAAGATACTCCGAGAAAACAAAATATCACCTATTTGTATTTTCCATAGTTATTCAACCTGCATCAGATTGTAAGGAAACAGTCAGACAAATAGAAACTGTGGGATCTTTTATAAAATCTAGACTTCAAAAGTATTAATTTCATAAAAGTCAAAAAGTTGGTGGAACTAGCCCAGTTGTCAAGAGGTGACAATTACAGGAATGTGTGATCCTTCTGTAGACCCTGAATCAGAAAAAAAATCAAGTAATTGGGCTTCCCAGGTGGCTCAGACAGTAAAGAATCCACCTGCAATGCAGGAGACCTGGCTTTGATCCTTGGGTTAGAAACATCCCCTGGAGAAGGGAATGGCTACCCACTCCAGTGTTAGATTAGAGGGGTAAAGAGATGACAATTACAGGAATGTGTGACCCTTTGGTAAGATTCTGAATCAGGAAAAAAAAAAAATAAAACAATTAAGAAACCATTATTAGGGCAATTTGAATGAGGAATCTATATTAGATTAACATTAGATTAGTGCTAACATTTTTGAATGTATTAACGGTATTATGGTTATGTTGTTTATTTAGGAGATAAGAGCTGAAGTGTTTGCAAGTGAAGTGTCAAAGATGCTTACAACTTTCTTTCAAGTGATTCACCAAAAGATGTATGTATGCAGGGCTATGTGTACACACATACAAACACACACACAGTTTGTGAGATTGGTTATTTTTCCAGATCCCTTTTGCTATCTCTGTGTGTCCATCCACCAATTTTTCTTTTTCCATCTAAATTCCCACACTTAAGGCTTCATGGTTTCAAGAAATCTACATAGGATTAGAGTGAAACTTGACTTTAGCCTGAAATCACACCCTTTTCTTAATGTCTTCCTGCTCTCCCCAACTTTCTTTCCTTTTTTCCCAGGTAAGCACATTTTTAATAAATCACTTTCATAGAAATCCTCATCTCAGGATCAGTTTTAGGGACATCCAATCTAAGATATATGGACACCAGAGAGAGAGAAAGGAAGGAATAGATAACATAAAATGTTATCTGTAGTGAATCTAGATGAGTTTATTTTATTCTTTCAACTTTTCTGTAGGTTTGATACTAGGGAAGAAGGACGTAGAGCAGCTGGCCTGCAGTCTGTTTCTCTTTTCATTACTAAGGGATATAATCCCAAAGAAAGAGAAAGAGTGGGAGGGCTGGTAACTGTCATATTTTCATGGTGATAGCTGCAGCTCTTCATAAATATGTTACTAATATTTCCTAGGAAGAGCATCCATAACTATGGAATGTTCTTAGCAGAATGTGACTATTTTAGGGCTATTTAAGGTAGACCTACCTAGGATCTGTGGATTTATGAGACATGGATGCCTAGGAAAAGTCATATAAGTTAGGCGACCATCTGGGGTACAAAACTGAGATATTTCACAACCCGGATGTTCTCTGCTGTGTGAGGTGACCTGTGTACTTTGGCTAGACTTCATCTAATGGGGATCAGATTATGTGGGTGTGGGGGGAAGGAAGGAACCAAGGGGGCTGCACTCCTGTTCTTGACCTGTGCCGTCAGTGGCTTGTCTCAAAAATTATTTAGTAAAGATAAGTTCTGGGAAAGAGTCTAACTTGTGAAAATCTAATTTGACAATTTGATCTTATGTGTCAGCTCAGCTATTTTTCCAGCTAAAATGTTTTCAGATAGCACAAAATGTCAGTTTCTTTATTTTTCACATATAGGATTTGGACACATTATAGATCTGTAAGTTCCTCTTCAAAGTTTGTGCAACAAATTACACATATTTAAGGTTGGCCTTAAAAAAAAAAAAAAAAGAAGAAGAAGACTAGTTTTAGAGCAATTTTAGGTTCATAGCAAAATTAAGCGGAAGATGCAAAGATTTCCTGTATCTGCCATGCCTCTACTGGGCATAACCTCCCCTTGATTTCAATATCATTCATCAGAGTGGTATATTTGCTACAGTTGATGGGACTATATTGATGCATGCATCATTATCACCCAGTCTGTAGTTTATGGTAGGATTTACTCTTTGCACACGTTCTCTGTGGACAAATATATAATGACATGTATTCAGCTTTTATAGTATTACACAGCATAATGCAATACTCTCCCCAAAACCTCTGTGATCCTACTATTCATCCTACCCTTTCCCCTCTAACCTTGGAAACCACTGATCTTTTCACTCCATAATGTTGCTTTTTCCACAATGTAGCCTAGTTGGAATCATACAGTATGTAGTCTTTGTAGATTGCCTCTTTGCTCTTAGTAGTATGCATTCAAGGTTCCTCCATGTCTTTTCATGGTCCAATAGCTCATTTCTTTTAAGCTCTGGTAAGTATTCCATTGTCTGAATTACCACAGTTTACTTATCCATCACCTACTGAAGGACACCTTGGTTAGTTTGGACTGTTGATGGGTGTATTGTGTTGAGTCTATAGTTAAGGCTGTACTATTATTGCTGTCTGGCCTGTCAAGTGACAGGACAAGGGAAATGTCAGTGATAAGGGACACATTCCAGGGTTGGATCACCAGCATCTGGGTGTCCGGAGTCAATGGTTTCAGCTGGGCTTTCCAGCTGGCTTAGTGGTATAGAAGCTGCCTGCCATTCCAGGAGATGCTGGTTCCATCCCTGGGTCTGGATGATCCCCTGAAATAGGAAATGGGAACCCACTCTAATATTCTTACCTGGAGAATCCTATGGACAGAGAAGCCTGGAGAGCTATAGTCCATGGGGTCTCAAAGAGTTGGACACAACTGAGTGACTGAGCATGCATGCACACAGCAGCCACAGCAGCATCTTGGTCAATGAGCTGCCTCTTCTGTAGCCACAGAGGTGGCCCTTCACATCTACCGTGCCAGCCTTCACAACAATCTTCTAAGCCCTCAATCTCCTGTATTAGATCCCTTTCTGCTTAATATGTCTAAAGTGGTTTCTTTTTTTTTTTTAAGGTACAATTGGTATGTTTATTTTTCTGCCCAACAGACAAGAACTTTAGCATGCAATACATCTTTTCTCCATGATATACCTTAATTTCAGATTAATTTTTTTGCAATCAGTGATAATTATTTTAAATTAATTTTCATTGGAGTATAGTTGCTTTACAATGCTGTATTTAGTTTCTGCTGTACAGCAAAATGAATCAGTTATATGTATATACACATATATCCCATCTCTTTTATTTATTTATTTATTTATTTATTTATTTTATTTAAATTTTTTTTTTTATTCCTTTATTTCTCATGTGTTCCCCATCCTGAACCCCTCCTCCTCCTCCCTCCCCATACCATCCCTCTGGGTCGTCCCAGTGCACCAGCCCCAAGCATCCAGCATCGTGCATTGAACCTGGACTGGCATCTCATTTCATACATGACATTTCACATGTTTCAATGCCATTCTCCCAAATCTTCCCACCCTCTCCCTCTCCCACAGAGTCCATAAGCCTGTTCTATACATCAGTGTCTCTTTTGCTGTCTCGTATACAGGGTTATCGTTACCATCTTTCTAAATTCCATATATATGTGTTAGTATACTGTATTGGTGTTTTTCCTTCTGGCTTACTTCACACTGTATAATAGGCTCCAGTTTCATCCACCTCATTAGAACTGATTCAAATATATTCTTTTTAATGGCTGAGTAATACTCCATTGTGTATATGTACCACTGCTTTCTTATCCATTCATCTGCTGATGGACATCTAGGTTGCTTCCATGTCCTGGCTATTATAAACAGTCCTGCGATGAACATTGGGGTACACGTGTCTCTTTCCCTTCTGGTTTCCTCAGTGTGTATGCCCAGCAGTGGGATTGCTGGATCATAAGGCAGTTCTATTTCCAGTTTTTTAAGGAATCTCCACACTGTTCTCCATAGTGGCTGTACTAGTTTGCATTCCCACCAACAGTGTAAGAGGGTTCCCTTTTCTCCACACCCTCTCCAGCGTTTATTATTTGTAGACTTTTGTATCGCAGCCATTCTGACTGGTGTGAAATGGTATCTCATAGTGGTTTTGATTTGCATTTCTCTGATAATGAGTGATGTTGAGCATCTTTTCATGTGTTTGTTAGCCATCTGTATGTCTTCTTTGGAGAAATGTCTATTTAGATCTCTGTTTCACATACTGAACTCTGAGTGATACAGAGTGTTACTAACACATATTCTTTATTTTGGTTCAGAGATATTTTTTTCTCAGCTTCTTGATTTGTGCACACCAATATTTTACATATCTTTAAGATGTTTAAAGTTTTTTTTTTTTTGAAGAGCAAAATTATTTATTTTTCACTTTTATCATTTAGTTAGGCATAGGTTTCTAAGTTATGAAAAACAATAGGGAAGTGTTTACAACAACCTAGAAACATTTAGAAAGGCATATTTGTTTATATATATATAATACATGTATGTATATACATACATATATAAACCACACATATTTAATGAATAAAGAATAACAATGGATTTTAGTTAAACAGAAAGGTTATATAAATATATATAACAAATGTATATGTATATAAGTGTACTTAAAAACTAATATTTGGGCCACTTCTCTAAAAATCTGTAAATATGACTATCAATTCAGTTCAGTCGGTCAGTTATGTCTGACTGTTTGTGACCCCGTGAACCACAGCATGCCAGGCCTCCCTGTCCATCACCAACTCCCGGAGTCCACCCAAACCCATGTACATTGAGGTGGTGATGCCATTCAACCATCTCATTCACTGTCATCCCCTTCTCCTCCTGCCCTCAATCTTTCCCAGCATCAGAGTCTTTTCAAATAAGTCAGCTCTTCGCATCAGGTAGCCAAAGTATTGGAGTTTCAGCTTCAACATCAGTCCTTCCAGTGAATACCCAGGACTGATCTCATTTAGGATGAACTGGTTGGATCTCCTTGCAGTCCAAAGGACTCTCAAGAGTCTTCTTCAACACCACAGTTCAAAAGCATCAATTCTTCAGTGCTCTGCTTTCTTCATAGTCCAACTCTCACATCCATACACGACCACTGGAAAAACCATAGCATTGACCAGATAAACCTTGTTGACAAAGTAATGTCTCTGCTTTTTAATATGCTATCTAGATTGGTCATAACTTTCCTTTCAAGGAGTAAGCGTCTTTTAATTTCATGGCTGTAGTCACCATCTGCAGTGATTTTGGAGCCCAAAAAAATAAAGTCTGACACTGTTTCCACTGTTTCCCCATCTATTTTCCATGAAGTGATGGGACCAGATGCCATGATCTTCATCTTCTGAATGTTGAGCTTTAAGCCAACTTTTTCACTCTCCACTTTCACTTTCATCAAGAGGCTTTTTAGTTCCTCTTCACTTTCTGCCATAAGGTTGGTGTCATCTGCATATCTGAGGTTATTGATATTTCTCCTGGCAATCTTGATTCCAGCTTGTGCTTCCTCCATCCCAGCGTTTCTCATGATGTACTCTGCATATAAGTTAAATTAGCAGAGTGCCAATATACAGCCTTGATGTATTCCTTTATTTGGAATATGTTTACAGGCAGATGAATTTCAGGATTTCTAGCTAGGTTTTGGTCATTAATTCCTCCTTTAGGAATGGTTTATGGAACGAGAAATAGGTAGTGGGAGATTAGTTTTTCCAACACACTAAGAATCTTTTCAATTAAGCTGTTTGCAAAATCAGAATGGAATGGCATTCATTTCCCATAGTAAAGGTTTTATTCTCCTGGAGGCTGCCAATCACTTTATTCGCATTCCCCTGCTGCTGGCTTAATGTTTCCCTCACCATCACACTCTAATATGAGCTGGCTTGACTCCTGGTTGGTAACAAGAGTGACTGAGAATCAGGACTAAAAAACTATTTATATGTATATTTAAAGATTCTCTCCTGCCTGTCTCTTCTGGTTATTATTCTACTTACTGTTCAGGCAAATGTAAAGTTAAATACCTTGAATTGGAACAAAATGTTTTATTATGAAAGCTGCCTGTTAAACAAAATTTCCCAAATTAATACTATTCACATTGTATAGATTGTTTCAGATTAAATAGAATTTATAAAATCTTAGGAAAATAAGATATCTAAAAATATTTAGAAGAATGTGTAAAGTGAAACACTCTTCTACAAAAATTTGATATATGGCTAAGTGGAAGAAGTAGACAGTTTTGTCGACTATAAAAAGTGAACTATCAAAAAATTACTTCCAAGATTATTTATATGTAAAAAAAGAAATGTTTATAATTCTCATTCTCATTATTCTTTTTTTTTTTTTTTTTGGGTCTTTTTTTTTCTAATTTTATTTTATTTTTAAACTTTACATAATTGTATTAGTTTTGCCAAATATCAAAATGAATCCGCCACAGGTATACATGTGTTCCCCATCCCGAACCCTCCTCCTCCTCCTCTCCCCCATACCATCCCTCTGGGCCGTCCCAGTGCACCAGCCCCAAGCATCCAGCATCGTGCATCGAACCTGGACTGGCAACTCGTTTCCTACATGATATTTTACATGTTTCATTGCCATTCTCCCAAATCTTCCCACCCTCTCCCTCTCCCACAGAGTCCATAAGACTGTTCTATAGAATAAAGCAATAGATTATAATAGACATATCTCTCATCCAGGCAAGAAAAATATAGAGGAGACAATATGCCATATTTCACAGTCTATGATCTTTATTTAGTGTATGCATTTTTTTTTAGATAACTGTTTACACAATTGCTTTTTTTCCCTTCTGCGTGCAAATTTAAATAACTGTATTTTTATTAAGAAATACAACAAATGCACTGGGATTTTTACTGAAAAAAATGATTTGAAGATTATTTAAATCTATTTGTCTTTTGATCAACAGTATACTGCAAATTAATCCAGAGTCTAAAATTGCTTAATGCCATATGTGTCATTGATTTCCATCTTGCCCATTAAATAAAGGTTACTGCCTGGGTGCTTCAAAGATTGCTTCTCTCCCTAGGCACCCTCACAGTGATTCACTCAGCCAGGGCAGTCTGGCTGGCAGTCCTCAGATTCCCTCTGCAGGGGATAAATGACAGAATGCCTTTTGAGAAAAACTTCAGTTAGGGAGTGGTAAAGCTGGCACTAACTAGAATTCCTCTTAATGACCTCTCATTGCTTATCATTAAGGTTCATATTTTCTGTTTCCCCAAAGAAACCAAGAATTAATTCAACAAGCATTTATTGAACAACTATCTCCTTTCCAGTAGTCATGTATGGAAGTGAAAGTTGGACTATAAAGAAAGCTGAGCACAGAAGAATTGATGCTTTTGAACTGTGGTTTTGGAGAAGACTCTTGAGAGTCCCTTGGACTGCAAGGAGATCCAACCAGTCCATCCTAAAGGAGATCAGTCCTGGGTGTTCATTGGAAGGACTGATGTTGAAGCTGAATCTCAATACTGTGGTCACCTGATGTGAAGAGCTGACTCACTGGAAAAGACCTTGATGCTGGCAAAGATTGAGGACAGGAGGACAAGGGGATAACAGAGGATGAGATGGCTGGATGGCATCACTGCCTCGATAGACATGAGTTTGAGTGAACTCTGGGAGTTGATGATGGACAGGGAGGCCTGGCATGCTGCAGTTCATGGGATCGCAAAGAGCTGGACACGACTGAGAGACTGAACTGAACTGAACTGAATGTGCCAGGCACCAGGTCAGTCACTCAAACTCCTAGAAAAATAAGATGGGAAGCTGTGTTCCTGTCCTCCATAAGGTCTGACTTTGAGTGGATGCTGCTCATCCAGTTGTAACACTAGGTGATCATTTCTGTGAATTGAATGCTATCTGGTGGTACAGGGCATGATGAGTCCAATCTCACTGTGAAAAAAGAAGGGATTGAATTGCCAAGTAGAAAAGGAGGTGACATTTGAACACATTTGTGAATAATACAAAGGACTTTTCCAGGCCAGAGAGAAGGAGGGACATAGAAGAAGCATAAAGGACCATCTAAGAAAACAGAAAGTATGAGGTGATTTCTCAGGAAATCACCAAATATTTGCTGAACTGGCACAGACGGTAGTTAGGAAAGTGTGATGGTTAATGTTGTGTCAATTTCAGTGGGCTATGGAGCCCAGATATTTGCTGTTCAGTCGCTCAGTCATGTCTGGCTCTTTGTGAGCGCATGGACTGAAGCACCCCAGGCTTCCCTGTCCATCGCCAACTCCCAGAACTTGCTCAAACTCATGTCCATT
The DNA here is from genome assembly GCF_027580195.1 of Bos mutus. Classification (NCBI taxonomy): domain Eukaryota; kingdom Metazoa; phylum Chordata; class Mammalia; order Artiodactyla; family Bovidae; genus Bos; species Bos mutus. The sequence continues at coordinate 27,393,379 of NC_091618.1, forward strand.
GAGTCAGTGATGACATCCAAAGATCTCATCCTCTGTTGTCCCCTTCTCCTCCTGCTTTCAATCTTTCCCTGCATCAGGATCTTTTCCAGTTGGGTAAAATATTATTCTGAGTGTTTCTGTGAGATTGGAAGAGCTAGACATTTCAGTTGGTAGACTGAGTAAAGCAGATTGCCCTCCCTAACGGTGTGAGGGGCTCATCTATTTGGCTGTAGGCCTGAGTAAACAATAGCGCTGACCTGCCTTTAAGTGAGAGAGAACTTCTCCTGCCTTACTGCCTTTGAGCTGGGATGTTGGTCTTTTCTTGCCTCTGGCTTTGAACTGAACCATTGGTTCTTACTGAACTTCAAGCTTGCCAGCATTCAGACTAGAGCTATATCATTAGCTCTCTTGAGTCTCCAGGGCTTACCAATTGCAGATCTGCAGACTTGTCAACCTCCACAATCATATGAGCTAAGTTCTTATAATAAATCTCTTTCTATATCTGTGTCTTTATCTATCTATAGCTGAAGCTCCAATTCTTCGGCCAACAGATGTGATGAGCCAGCTCATTGGAAAAGACCCTGATGCTGGGAAAAATTGAAGGAAGGAGGAGAAGGAGGTGACAGAAGATGAAATGATTGGATGGCATCATCAACTCAATGGATATGAGTTCGAGCAATCTCCAAGAGACAGTGAAGGACAGAGAAGCCTGGCATGCTACAGTCCATGGGATCACCAAGAGTTGGACATGACTTAGGGACTGAACAACAACCTCAACAACAAATTTATAGATAGCTGTACTATAGCTATATCTATCAATATCTGTGTTTATATCTATGTCTATCTGTAACTATATAGGTGTACTATAGCTATGCCTTTCTATACCTATCTATATCTATCTATATGTCTGTATCTATTCATAACACACACAGACATATTCTGTTGCTTCTGTTCTCTAGAGAAACCTTGACTAATAAAAAGGGTGACAGAAGATGAGATTATAACGGGAGACATGATAAGAATGTAAAGAATCTGCTGGTTGTTCTGCACATATTAAAAACAGCTAATACTTCTTTTTAAATATAATAGTTGTTATTATTGCAAGCCATAATAACAACTTTCTGCTTACTTCTTGGGTGGCCAAGATATTCTTCGGTATGCTTTACAGGTCTTAACTCATTTATTTCTGATGACCCCTTTATGAGGGAGGCATTATTACTGTCCTCAATATCCAGAAGCTGAAACGAGGCCCTGAGAAGTAACCAGCCAACATTCACATAGTAAGTGGCACAGCCCTGAGTGAAACCCAGGAGGTACCATCTCCAGAACCTGCATTCTGTCACTGCTTTAGTGAACTTAAATTTATAGATAGTTTTAAACACGTGAATATATGTCAAATTTGCCATTTTTGAAAAGCAATTCTGTTGGTAGAATAGAGAGTGAATAAGGAAGTATAGAGAACATGGCAGAAATCTTAAGGTGGTAAAATTCTGAGAATGGAGAGTGAGTGAAGATCCAAGAAGCTTGTTTTGAAGATAATATCACTAGGAACTATAATTAATTAGATGTTGGGAATGAGAAAAAAAGAGGTAAAATCTAGCACGATTAGGAACGGGTGAAAGATTGCCTGAGCTCAGAAACATGTTGAGGGGAGAGGAGAAGATAGCAAGTGAGAGTATGGAAATTGAAATGAAATATATTTTGAAGTTGTTTTAGTTTGCTGTGGCTGCCCTAACAAAGTACCACAAATGCGGTGGCTTAAAACAACAGCAATTTATTCCCTTACAGATCTGAATGCCAAAATGCGGGGCTTCCCTGGCAGTCCAGTGGTTAAGACCCGGAACTTCCATTGCAGGAGGCATGGATTTGATCCCTGGTCAGAGAATCCCAGGGACTGGAGAGCCTGGTGGGCTGCTGTCTATGGGGTTGCACAGAGTCGGACACGATTGAAGCGACTTAGTAGCAGCAGCAGAGAACTAAGAAACAAAGATCCCACAGATCCCACATGGTGAAGCAAAAAAAAAAAAAAAAGTGCAGGCATAAATTCCCAAATCAAGGACAGAATAGCCTCCCTCTGGAAGCACTAAGGAAGTTATTTGTTCAGCTTCTGTGGACTTCTGCCATTCCTTGGCTTGTGGCTGCATCACTGCAACCTCCATCTTTCCATTTCCTCCTCTATGTGTATGTTGAGTGTCCCTGTATCTCTTCTTATAAGGATACCTGTGATGACATTTATGGCTCATTAACATAATCAGTATTACCTTCTCATCATAATAGTTTTGACTTAATCACATCTACAGAGACTTTTTTTTCCCAAATAAAGTAGGCTTTTATAGTTTCCAGGAATTAGAATCTAATCCATTCATATGGCCATTATTCAGATTCAGCCTGCTATAGGAGTCATGAGGCTATGAAAGATTAGGAAGGAAGGAGATGCATTGCCAATGGTGAGGGATGGCAGGAGGGCACCTTGGTGTCGAGGAAAGAGTCCCATGCATTCAAAATCCATGCTATCACTGCTTATATGAACCCAACCAAGTATATTCAGCACACTGAACCTCATTTCCTTCTCTGTCAAATGATAGAGTCTGACCACATGCTTCTTCTCTTGAGTCAAAAAAGTTAAATGTGAGTTTCATCTAAATAACTGTGCAGAGTCATGTGGAAGATGTAGTTGCTTCAAATTTATATTATTTTACTTAGAGAACAATATTAAACTGAAAAGGTAAATCTGAATCAGAATTGTCCACAATCCCTCCATTTAACCAAATCAATGTTTTCATTCATATGGCATTTCTAGTCTTTGAGCAAGTGTGCCTTCAATTTTTATATACTGGCCACAGTTTCATAGGTAGAATTTTATAATCTCTATTGTCATTTAAAATGTCACTCTGATTATTTTCCCATTCTGCTACAATTCTTTCTTCTGATCTCTCCCACTCCCCATCTTCCCAAGCTGCCCTGTTGTGGAGGTAAAGGAGATGCATTCTGTGAGTGGTACCCAATGGACAGCCATCAGAACAGCAGTGGGGATCTTTCTCCTGAAAGGATACATGCTTGTATCTATCAGTCTGCCTCCAACAGCACTGATGCTGAAAGGTTTCAGTTAAACTCATTTTCCATTCTAAACTTAGATTCTAATCCCCACCAAGGTGAAAATACATTTGCATGCAGACACTTAAAGTAACTTCTCATAGAGCTTTTATTTTAGAGAAAGCTTGAAATAATGCTTTAGAGAGTTAATGTGTTCTGCTGTGAACTTGTTTAGATTTTCACTTGGGTGATACCGCAACTATCGCTGCCCTAAGGACTAAATCTCATTTGAACACACCTCCTCCAAGCTGCGCTGACATCACTTTCCATGACATAAAGTAAGTGCTATGATTAAGTCCTGATGTCAGTCATCTCTACTCTGCATGGAAATGCTGAGCATAATACGATACTGCCCCACTTTTCTGCAATAAATAGCAATCTTAATATAACTGCAAAACTTCTGAGACATTCTTGGAAATCTATTTATTCTATTTGGTCTTTGCATTTTTTTTCCCCAAGGGGACTTCCCCTTAAATAACCTCACAGTTACATAGGCACATGCTTATACCCATCCAATTCTCTCTCTTTCTCTCTCTCACACACACACTCCTCTTACGGAAAGATGGTTGAACTACCAAAGTGTGCTGTAATCAATTTCTGTTTAGGATGTATTCAATTTTGAAATGATAACAAAGGGCATGAAACTAAAAGAATCAATCATCTTTTATCATGTTCCTTTAGGATGAAATTAACTTGAAATGGTCATTCTTGTTTCTTGCCTATGGAAGAAAAAAAGAGCTCATAGGTGCTGGCTGAAATCTTGGGTGTTGAACACCTGCTATGGAGGAGTATAGTGTTCTCTGTGCAGGGATGTCAGGATATTAGAGGTGTTATGATTCACACACATGTATAGACAGTGGAGGGAATACTGTGAGTAGCTAAGTACACATAACACTGTAAGTTTGGTTCATCTCTGCAATTAGCTGCCATGCTGCCTCTCTGTGCATGTTGGAAATTGCACAGATGTGTGTGGCTTTGGATAAGTTATTTAACCTCTCAACATCTTAGTTCCTTCATTTGTTTATGAGAATGGGGCTAACCATGCCTTCTTTAAACAAAAGTTGAGGGGACTAAATCAAATGATGTGCGTAATAAACAGAATAATTTCTGACACTTAGCAAGTGCTTAATAAACCTAAGGCAATGGCACCCCACTCCAGTACTCTTGCCTGGAAAATCCCGTGGACGGAGGAGCCTGGTGGGCTGCAGTCCATGGGGTCGCTAGGAGTCGGACACAACTGAGCGACTTCACTTTGACTTTTCACTTTCATGCATTGGAGGAGGAAATGGCAACCCACTCCAGTGTTCTTGCCTGGAGAATCCCATGGACAGAGGAGCCTGGCGGGCTGCCGTCTATGGGGTCGCACACTCGGACACGACTGAAGCAACTTAGCAGCAGCAGCAGCACACTATCCTCCAGCTCTTCATTTTATAGAATCCTTTTGTTTTGCATCCTAATCGTGTCATTTTACTGAGGGTTCCCAGAGAACAGTTCCACAGGGAATCTTCATTGGTCTATAAGAACATTCCTATCCCCTGGATCTAATTTCCAGCGACTCTGCTTCACGATATAGTAGCAGTGTGGAAATTCTGTAGTCACCCAGCGAAGCAATGTTATGATACATAAGCCTCTGGGGTTGGACTGCCAGTTACAACCCAGAGTCAGGTGGTGAAGCTGCCTTTGGCCACTTCAAGCATGAAATCCTGGATGACACAGAAGAACCAGTTTAGGAAACAGTGGTAGGTACCAGCCTCCCACTGAGTTAAACGAAACCAATGCATTTGAACCTCCAGATCGGCCTGTAATTGAGAGCTGGTTGGCACCATGCTGTCTGCCAGCTTCCCAAATGACACTCTGACCTTTGTGTTTTCACTTTCTATTTATCTGTTATTGAGTATCTTTGACACTGTGATGCCAACACAACAGATCTCAGCGGCAGATTTTTATTCTATTGCAAAAAGGATCAAATGACAGGAATTAAAACTGTGAAAAATGTCTTACTTTAAAATGACTTAATAACTTTTGAAAAAATGGTTTCTATCATCATAGAAGTCAGTGTTGGGAAAGACCTTAAATCTTCAAATGCAGTGATTTCTTTTCTCAAATGAGGAAACAATCTAGAAAGGTAAAATATATTTTATCCAGGGGGACTCTTAATTACCCAACTCTGGGTAATTCTTTGAGGATTTGATTATATGGTTTGCTATCTACACTGATTCAATTAGCTGCAGAATTGATCAAGTTAACTATGTAATCTATGCAATTGGCCAATCTTTACTAAATTATAATCAGCCCTTACATTACATAATGCTCCACAATTTTGATATGCTATCTAAATTATTCTTCACAGCAGTCCTTTGATACAGGTATTATAGTAGAGCTCTATTAAGATGAGAAATTCAGCCTCAGAAAGTGTGGTTTATTTACCAGCGGTTTTATGGCTGGCAAGTGGCAGGGTTGAATCTTGAAACCAAGCCTTCTAATTCCCTATTCCCTTCTCCTCCTAAAGAAATTTCTCTGGGAGTAAAGCGTTATCTTGCCATTGGGAATTACTCTAATTACCTAAGAACTAGACTAACTGGGAATGGAACATGTGTTGGGAACACTAGGGATAAAGAACAGATTCAGATTGATTTAGTCATAAAATATAAGCTTTAACTACTTATCAACATTTTCATGAGCCAGGCCTGCTTATATATGCAAATGTATAAGAAAAAGACATTAATTTTGTTTTCTGGGATTCAACCACATTATCCCAAACTAATTTATGTAGACTGAAACACCTGAAGACCAAGTTAATCATAAAGCATCCCCCCCACCCGGACAAAATACATTTTGAGGGGTCCCAGGGATGTTTTTCTTTACTTGTCCTGAAATATTACTATTTTTTGCAAAAACCAAAAATACATGCCATAAAGAAGGAAGACCTTTTTAAGAGAAGAGCTAAACACTGATGGTCATTTCCTCAAATGATGTGTGTATTAACAACTCATTTGTGTCTGACTCTTTGTGACCTCATGGACTATAGCCCGTCAGGCTTCTCAGTCCATGAAATCCTCCAGGCAAGAATACTGGAGTAGGTTGTTGTTTCCTTTTTTAGGGGATCTTCCCGACCCAGGGATCCAACCCTTGTTTCCTGCATTGTGGACACATTCTTTACCATCTGAGCCACCAGGGAAGCCCTTCTGAAATGATACTTACCTCCTCAAATGATACTTACCTTTTAATAAGAGCACCATAAAAAGATTTCAAGCACATTGTTTGTTGGAGATATTAAGTTCCAGTTCAGAATTAATTTACTGTGCCTAGAAAATTGGCATGACACCTTCCCTCTTTGGTATTAACATATCTGTTTAGACATTGTTTTTGAAAGATGTCTAATCATAAACAGTTGTAAATCTGCAATAGACATAATGAAAGTGAAATTTGCTCAGTCGTGTCCTGCTCTTTGTGACCCCATGAACTATACATACAGTCCTTGGAATTCTCCAGGCCAGAATACTGGAGTGGGTAGCCTTTCCCTTCTCCAGGGGATCTTTCCAACCCAAGGATCGAACCCAGGTCTCCCACATTGCAGGCAGATTCTTTACCAGCTGAACCATTAGGGAAGCCCATCTACATAATAATCTTATCTATATCCCAGCACTTTGTTTTTAAATCTGGAGAGATGTTTGCTGTTTTATATTTTAATTAAGTTGGTTAGTTTAGTTGTAAGTTAAAAAGGTTAAGAGACAAGGAATTTGCAGCAAAGCCAACTCTGTTCCATAGTAGCAGACTCTAAACACCCTGGTCTGTAGAGCTGTCATTTGCCACAGGGGAACAGATGAGAAAGTGGGGAGGACCCTCAGCCCCCCACTATTCTAAACCTTTGTTAGAATAATTTCAAGTTCATATCCACAAAGCCTGTTCTTCTTTCTGGATTATGTATTTAGTCCCTATAAAGTATTCTTGTAATATCATCTTGATTCTTAGGAGGCACAAAAACATGGCAAAGAATGCAAAGAGGATGAGGACACAGCCCCCTTTTATCAACTGTTATATGTGAAAGTAGAAAACAGAGCTTGGTGGAAGTAGTCAGGTACATGTGTGTGTGTGCACAGGTATATGTGTATATAGCCTTCTGTGTCTGTGCATTTTCTAATTATTTTAGCTTTAAGGGACTAATTCAACACACAGATTACCTCTCGGTTCTACAAATGCATTGATCTCACATGTGTGTGTATATATGTATTTGTCAAACAGGGGTTGCGTGCATGTGTGCTGAGTCACTTCAGTTGTATCTAACTCTGTGACCCTATGGACTGTAACTCACCAGTCTCCTCTGTCCACGGGATTCTCCAGGCAAGAATACTAGAGTGGGGTACCATGCCCTCCTCCAGGAAATCTGCCTAACCCAGGAATTGAATCCACATCTCCCTTGTCTTCTGTATCACAGGCAGATTCTTTACCTCTGGGCCACAGGGGAAACCCCAAAGAGGGGTTATTACTCTCAAAAGACGATGTAGATTCCTTGAGCAGATATGCACTAAAACCCGAATCTAGAGATGGAAACTCAAAATCCTAAACTACCTCCTTAACTATTTCAGGACTTGGTTCCTTTTCTTTACACAGGGCTCCTGTCTCAAGGTGTCACTGTGTGAACAGCAGGTTTCCTAATTGGATAGGTTTCCAATCAGGGCACATGGAGAGGAGTCTGTGAAGTGAAAATCTCTTGCCATATCAATAAACAAAAAATGTCACAGCCATCAGCGATTTCTGGCCACCAAATGTGAATGAGGGCTCCCAAAGCTGTGATCAGGGGATGTTGCCACCCACCAGGATGACTACTAAGGAGCTGGGGGAGTGCAAGATGCAAGGTGGACAAGGAAACAGGGTTGGCCCCAGACAGCTGGGCTCCGTAGGAAAGGAATGAATTCAGTGAGTTCACAGGCTTGCGTCTTCCCATACACAGAATGCTAAATTCCTCAACTTGATACCTGATCTTCCAGGTACAGACTGCCTGCTTCCTTTGTTGCAAACTTGTATATAGCCTAACTTCCCCCTCCTGCCTCCTTGGAGCAGTTTTCTCAGAGTTACTGAGATGCTGTCTCCTGGGATCAGAGTCCTAAACATTCCCACCAAATAAAACAACTCTCTACTTTCAGGTTGGTGACTATATTTTTTAGTCAACAGAGCTTAGAAAGACCAAAAGTCCATACCTGCTCTCAAACTTCAAGGAATTGTCTCCTCATAACAGTAACAATAGATAACAACTGACCAACGGTCTACTCTGTGCTGGAAGTATGTCAAAATCTTAACATTGTCTCTCCTCCTCAAACTAGTCCTACAATTCAGGTATTACCCCAGTGGTTAGGTGAGTTAGTTGGGGGTCACACAGAACTGACTGAGGAATGGAACAGGGGTCTCTCCAGGTACAAAGCCTGTGCCATTTTCCTTAGGCAGGATTGCCAGTTCTTACCAACATCTCTGGACTTCCCTGGTGGCTCAGACGGTAAAGCATCCACCTACAATGCAAGAGACCCAGGTTCAATCCGTGGGTCAGGAAGATCTCCTGGAGAAGGAAATGCCAACCCATTCCAGTATTCTTGCCTGGAAAATCCAGAGGATGGAGGAGCCTGGTAGGCTAAAGTCCATGCGGTTGCAAAGATTCGGACAAGACTGAATGACTTCACTTCACTTTCTTTCACTTTACCAACATCCCAGAGGGATACTGTCTATCCATTTATTATTATTCATTTTTAACTTCACAAGAAATGCATGGTAATGGTAGAAAAGTTAGAAAATGCAGATTAACTAAGACAACAAGAGAAAAAGAAAAATAATTACCCAAATTCCCAGTAAATTACTACCATGAACATACTGGGATAGACTACTTCAGATTTTCCTTATCTCTTTATCTATGTAAGGATATATAGATAAAGCTGTAATATCTACACTATACTACAGATACTATAGAGCACAGATACTCTATACTTAGTGCCATTTGATCTCATATATTACTATAGGTATGTATTTTTCAAACAAAAATAAAAAATTATAAACACTGTTTTGTTAAGGGGGTTGTTCTTTTTTATGCTCAATAATTTCTGAATGGAATGTGGTCTTTTGGTAGCTAGACCACCTTTGCTATAGCAATTTGGTGAATAAATATCAATTTTTATCACTTTTTCATGTTACTATAATGTGCAAAAAAATTTATCAGTTGCCGCATAGACAGGATAACCTAGTGCGGATGCAAGATAATGTCTTTAGTGATTCTCTCTTTTTGAACATTTTGAGCACCTCTCATTTTTTTTATTATTATTAAAAACAGTATGATGAACATAAGTATAACTTTGTGCATTTATAAAATAATTTTTTACAATAAAATTTACATGAGGGATTACTTAGCAAAACACTCTTAAATGTATTTTAAAAATTTGTGGAATATATATAATATTTTATCCATTTATCCTGTTACAGGTCAATGTGAATGAAACATTTTCCAGGCTAGAGAGAGTGACCTGTAGAATAATTGGACTCCAGAGCTGCTCACTCACCATGTTCATGTCTGTCCAGGAAACATCATTTGTCTTCATTTTGGAAGTTCAGAGAAACAACAATACAATATGCTAAATTTGTATGTCTTTGATTATTAGACAGGCTGACAATTTTTTATATACATATAGTTATATTCATCAGAGAAGGCAATGGCACCCCCACTCCAGTACTGTGCCCGGAAAATCCCATGGATAGAGGAGCCTGGTAGGCTGCAGTCCATGGGGTTGCTAAGAGTCGGACACGACTGAGCGACTTCACTTTCACTTTCCACTTTCATGCATTGGAGAAGGAAATGGCAACCCACTCCAGTGTTCTTGCCTGGAGAATCCAATGGACGGAGTAGCCTGGTGGGCTGCAGTCCATGGGGTTGCACAGAGTAGGACACAACTGAAGCAACTTAGCAGTAGCAGTAGCACTAGCAGTTATATTCATATACACGTTTTAGTAAGTGTGTGTGAAATGACTTAGTTCAGTTCAGTGGCTCAGTCGTGTCCAACTCTGAGAGCCCATGAACCGCACCAGGCCAGGCTTCCCGGTCCATCACCAACTCCCAGAATCCACCCAAACCCATGTCCATTGTGTCGATGATGCCATCCAACCATCTCATCCTCTGTCGTCCACTTCTGCCCTCAATCTTTCCCAGCATCAGAGTCTTTTCAAATGAGTCAGTTCTTTTCATCAGGTGGCCAAAGTATTGGAGTTTCAGCTTCAACATCAGTCCTTCCAATGAACACCTAGGACTGATCTCTTTTAGAATGGACTGGTTGGATCTTCCTGCAGTCCAAGGGACTCTCAAGAGTCTTCTCCAACACCTCAGTTCAAAAGCATCAATTCTTCTGCTCTCAGCTTTCTTTATAGTCCAACTCTCACATCCATACAGACCTATTTTAAATAAGTAAGTTCTCAAAAATCAATTTTAAAGTATATATTCAGCACTTATGTAGGAACAGCGCATTTCACTAAGTCATTCAACCAACATTCATTGAGAGTTCATCAAGATTGATGGTCATCCTAGCATACTGATTGTTTTTACATCTTTGGATTGGTTGCTACTGGTACTGAATCGATAATTAAATAAATATTCTGAATATCACACTAGTACTTACCATGCTAGGTATGCTAGGTTCCATTCTGACACTAGGATATAGAAGCAAACAAAACCCCACGTATCTGTATTTATGGTACTTATATACTGGCCTACAAATGTTTAATGTGTGTATTAATCATATAGTACCTATAGTGAGTGTAACAACAGAAAAAGAAGGCTTAAGGGAAAGAAGGCTGAATGACCTTATAGCTCACTTAAGGACACAGCACTTCAACATATGTAACAGTTACAAGCAAAAATTATACTCAGGTTTGGGACATATTCATCTTATTACAAAAATATGGATTCACTGATTTATCTACACCCTGCCCCAGATCCACCGCACTTCCCATGTGTTCCTCTATCCTTTACCTGGGGGCTGAAATGCCACATTTTCCTTCCTTGGAAGCAAGTCTTTCCTGATGAGTTTTGGGTGGCATATTATGCCACCCCCAGCCCTGCTGGCGGCGGAGGAGGACATGGCACCTCCAATCTGCTCGTTTCTTTCAGGCGCCCTAATTGGAAGTCCTGCCTAGAACACATGGCCAGAGCGAGGAGCCAAGACAAGAACAAAGGACAAGTGCTCACATGTGTTCCTTCCCAATCTGGTCCAGGCTTCCTAGCTCAGCAAGGAGGCGACAGTGCAAAATGCTAAATGCTGAAGGTCCACAGGCAGAGAGCATGGTCACATCCCCTGCAAGCCCTGGGCGTGCGAGAACAAAGGCTGGCTAGATGAAATTGTAAAAGGAACTAAAATAGAAGCTTAGGAATAAAATAAAATGGAAGAGAGAAAATTATGGGAGAAGAAAGCCTCCATTTCTGGACAGGCTTGCCTTTTGTCTTTCTAAAATTAAAGATGCTGTGAGAAGGTAAGGCTTTTCTTCCTTTAAAAATAATATATATATATGTGTGTATATATATATATATATATATATGTATGTATTCAGGACACATTACACTGACGTTATCTGAAGAACATGAGGGAAAAATGGCTAAACTTGTGTTTTAAAAGCTAGTCACTCAGTCATGTTTGACTTTTCACAATCCCATGAACTTTAGTCTGCCAGGCTCCTCTGACCATGGAATTCTCCAGGCAAAAATACTGGAGTGGGTAGCCATACCCTTCTCCAGGGGATCTTCCTGACCCAGGGATCAAACCTAGTTCTCCCTCACTGTAGTCAGACTCTTTACCATCTGAGCCACAAGAGAAGCCCTTTGGGATTTAAGCTAAGCTCTAATTCAAGCTCACATCCTGAATCATAAACTCATGTATGTGGTACATATCCTACTCCACATCTTAGATATGCCATTTCCTAACTCTTCTAAGACCAGAATAATAGGAGTTGAGACACAATGTAAGATTTGATGTGGGAACATTTTTACCTAACTGGTTAAAAGTGATGAAACATGTCTCCTGTAGATAATCCACATGAAAAAAGACTGATAGGCTGGGAGGAGAAATAGAAACCCACTTGCAAATGTTTTATGAAAAGGCACACTTTTTCCAACATGATGGATCTTCAGGTGTTTTTATTCTATATTGTCTTCTAGTTAGGACTCAAAGCCCTCTATGGTTCTCAAGGAAAACCCATCCTTCCATCACCACTATTCAAAGCACATGTGCAAGTCCAACTCATACATAACATAAAAACAGAGTGCTGTTATTTTAATGTGGGATTTGGAGGTGGGAGAAGGGTAGTTCATTGCCTCTCTAGTTTTCATTCTTCCTTTGCTTTTTCCCCGGTTACCCTCCTTGTCTCACTCTTCCTCCTCTTCACCCTCTATTCCTCAGCTCTATCATCATTTCCCTGGGGTAGTCTTCCTTGCCTGTCCTGACCAGGTAAACTTGTCCTATCGAAAGTTCCCATGTACATCTCCTTCAATGAAAATACATAATTATTTGTGAGATTTTTAAATATTTGTATCTTACTCCTCACTAGACTCCAAGTTCTCTGAGGAAAAGACTGTGTCTGAGTTTTAATCCCACCATTATTTTTCCAGTAAATAGCTAAGTGTAAGGCATAGAGTGGGTACCTAGTAAAACACATGAAATGGATGGACGAATGGGTGAGTGATTTAGTGTATAGCGATCATAGGGTCAGGTTGAGGTTAAAGTGAAAATAAGGCTTAGTCTCCTCTTGCACAAAGTAGAAATAGGAGAACAAATACATTTAGGAGGGGAGATTCCAACACATTTACAGCAAGTAGCTGTATCTAGTACCATGGCTCAGGTCTCCAGATGTACGTATATTAATAATTTGGAAATCTTAACCTCTAATTTGATACAAACTAGTTCAGGAACTGTTAAAAAGAAGAGGATCCAAAAATAGATCAAACCTTAAAATAAAAATAGGATTAATACAGAAAGACCCTTTTTTAATCTTGGGCACATTCTAAACTTTATGAAAATTTTACGAAACTAAGTTCAAGAAGAATTTATTTGCAAATGATGACGGGTGAAGGTGTAGTTCAGATGAATTCATTCAGCAGCTCTAAAAGGTGGTTATTATTTTTTTAAAAAAAGAGAAGAAAAATCATCTTTTCAAAAAGATTTTTCTTTTCTTTCTCTCCTGGCCAATATCTCAAAAATAATTAATTGCATGCAAGGAAGAAAAAGAAGCCAATGAACTTCTAATAGGAACCATCCTGAGAGTAAGAAAAAAAAGGGGGGGGGAAAGGAGGAGATGGAATCCATTAAACTATCCAAGTATCTGAAATCTGCCAGCAATAGCAAAAATCAAAATGAAACCTCACCTTTTTGAAGTTCCTCCATTACTAATTGAAAGGTAAGAAGGATGGTTCTATATGCCTTAGGAAATAAAGACTTAACAGATGTCTTTATTGAAGACTCGGCTGTTCTAAAGGGAAGGAAGATGGATAGCCCTTCCTAAGCCCTTTTGTCATGTCATGTCCAAGTTCTGTCACCTAAACCTGATACGCAATTAAACAATTGGCAAGGGTGTTGTCTTGACAGATTATTTGCCATGCTGGAAATGAAGAGATATTTGCTGCACCATTCACCTCTCTTGCTGGAAATGTTCCTAATGAGCAACATTACCAGCAGGAATTAGTCTTGTGTTTGAGAACATCTCTCTAAATGGGAAAGGGAAAGTCAAGTTTAAAGCAAAACTATACAAATTAAAGGGGGAAAAAAAGGTAGGATAAAATCAAAGAATGGCACTTTAAGGAGATTAAATGGTCTTGTCCTTCATCTGAAAATCATTTCAAATTAATCAGATCACTATAAAATCCATGAGTGAGTAATATTTGTAATAATAGTTGAATGTGTGTGTTCATTCAGGTACTTTAAGAAAATTTACTTTGTACCCATGTTTAAACCTTTTATTCAAAGCAACTGTCTCTAAAAGATGGTACTTCTTTGATGTGATGAAGGACCTCATCAACACATATTAATGAGGCTTGAAGCCTGGAACAAATAACATTTGCTTCCCCTACCTCCAACTTCAGCAGAGGTGATAGTGTTACATGATCATTTCTACTCTGTCCTATGTCAAAGCATGTATATGGTATGGAACCAGTTATTTTTCTCAAATGAACATTTGGGTTTTCATCACTATCTTAAATAGCTGCAAAACAAGGTTTTGTACATGTTGTATTGCATGAGCATGTACCAGTGCATCCATAATCATACATGTTCATAGATAGAAATATGGGATGTCATATATACATCATTGTATGTCATTGAGGGGTTCCCTGGTGGCTCAGATGATAAAGCATCTGCCCACAGTGCGGGAGACCCGGGTTCGATCCACGGGTCGGGAAGATCCCCTGGAGAAGGAAATGGCAACCCAATCCAGTATTCTTGCCTAGAAAATCTCACAGATGGAGGAGCCTGGTGGGCTACAGTCCATGGGTCATGAAGAGTTGGACACAACTGAGCAACTTCATGGATACATATGTCATTAGGCACACACGTGTGTGTACCGGATGGATATTATCCAAACATGAAGGTGTAGATATGTGTCCAAATATATTTATATGTGTAGTTTTGTCTCAGCCTTTAGAATTGTCTGGTGTTCAAATTTTCTTTCCTCGTAAGCAAAGAGGGGGAATTAGAAAAAAAGGCTACTTAAATCCTACATATATAGTTTTAAAAAGTTATTTTACATAGGGTTGATCTGGAGTACTTCTTCAATATACTGATTTCTGAGGCTCAGGATTCTGCATTGTGATAGCTCTTCAGTGACCCCAGTGCCTAGTGACCCACCATAAACTCTGGTCTCATGGCTAAGTCAAGTTTAGACAAACACAATCAGGGATGTTTGCTTCTAGAAAAGAGATTGGCAAGCTCCAGTCTGTTGCCTGTTTTTGTTCAGCCTGAAAACTAAGAATGATTTTTACATTTTTAAATGGCTGGAAAAAATCAATAAATATTTCGTGGCACATGAAAATTATACGAATTTCAATGTTCAGTGTCAATAAATAATGTTCTATTGGAATGGATCCACTTTCTTTCATTTATATATTGTGGATGGCTGTTTTCATGGTACTATACCAGAGCTGAGTAGTTGCAATAGTGAACATATGACCCACAAGGCCTAAAATATGTGTTCTCTGACCCCTCAAGGGAAAGTGTGTTGACATCTGCCCTAAGGACATTCTCCACTTCCTCAAATCTCCCCTTGTTCTTGAAGGAGGACCTGACATCTTGTCATCTTCAGCAGTTTTCTCATTGTTAAGTCTGGGGTCTTCTCAAGATTTTCAAATATTATTCCCACTACTAAAAATAAATAAATAAACCTCAGTGAATGAATTAGAGAAAATAGAGAAACCCCATTGGTGTCACTGAAATAACACTGTGAAAAAATGGATGGCTTTGTGGTATAGAGACCTCATTCCTATGGTTATTCACAGAAGGTTTCATGCTCTGCTGTTGCCATCTTGAAATTCTTAATAATATTTGACCAGAGGCTCCATATTTTCATTATACATTCAGGCCTCAGAAATTATGTATCCAGTTGCACCTGCTATAGAGGCGGTTGCCTTTCATCATGAACCTGGAGCTGGAGAAACAAGATCCAGAAGGAGATGCTGAGGGTCCAGCTGTTGCCCAATGCCAAGCAGGTGAACCATCAGGTAAATGACAACAGGTGCAGATGGCAATGATGCCTCATGATTACCACACACCTCTCCAGTAAAAAGGAATATGATCACTCCATATGCACCATCTACATCTCCCCAAAACTGTCTCTGATAGTCCTTGCTAAATCAGAACTGTTCAGAAAAGAAGTTGTTGGAAATGCAACACAAGCTTAGCTAAGTTGCTACATTACAAATCCACCACATATGCCACTGTATGTGTATTGTGGCTCTTTTATATCTCATTGTGTTAACCAGTAGCAGCACCTCTCAAAATCTCCCCTGGAGTAGAATACCCCAAGTGTCAGAAGAATGTGAATAGACTCCATCAGAGGCCTTCTGCTACAAGTACAAAATTATGTTAAGTCTTATTTTACTTTGAGAAATCCATATGACTTCTGTTCTGTTCTGCAGTAGGGCTGCATTTGTTTCAATGTACAAATGATACTTTCAATTATTTATGAGTAAAATCAGTTAAGTCTTTTCCTTAAATTCTCAAGCACAATTGATGTTCCAAAAAGATACCCTCCACCACTTGGCACCTTGACAAAGATGATGATGATGATGATAAAGAATATTCAACTCAAAAGAAGAATCACTATCAATGAAAGTGTTAGTCGCTCAGACATGTCCAACTCTTCATGACCCCATGGACTGTAGCCCTCCAGGCTCCTCTGTTCATGGAATTCTCCAGGCAAAAATACTGAAGTGGGTAACCATTCAATTCTCCAGGGGATCTTCCCGACCCAGGGATCGAACCCAAGTTTCCTACATTGAAGGTAGATCCCTTACCATCTGAGCCACCACAGAAGCCCCAAGAAACTACATTAAGGATTTTAAGTGGATTATCTCATTTCACCTCTGTCACGTCTTCATTTTATGAAATGGAAACAAGGCACCTAAGGTTTGAAGCTGTTAGGCTCTCTGAGGTCAAAAAACTGAGGCCATAAGTGGCACAAAGGTGATCACAAAGCTGGAGTCACAAGAGTCTAAATTTATAGTCACTATTCAATACTGTCTCCCAGGAAGGATTTCAGTGCTAAGTTTAAGAGTCCAGGAAGATCCAACTAAAATGGAATCTGTACTTTTTATGTGACAGAAAGCTGATCCACAAACAATTCCTTTTAAAAGATATATATAGCAAACACAATATTTAAACTTAGTGAATGGGTAGGTACTCTCCAAAGCATCCTGAAAACGGTAGGGGGCAGGTGAGAAATGAAATAAAAGACATGGAAGTTTAAATGAACAAAAAGAGAAAAGGAGAGATGAGAGGAATTCATTACGCTTTTAGAGCAGGTGAGCTAAATTTGCCATGTCCGTGTGCCTTTCTTCAGTTGCAAAGTATAGGTCTGGCTGACAAGTACTTGCTTCAAAATCGAGATATTTTAAGTACATATTGTTAGAATAAGCAACCACTCCAGTCTACCCAGGAAATAAAAAGTTCTGAAATTCTGGAAATTTGGGGGCAAACTTTTGCTCCCAACAAAGTCAAGGCTAAGGTAAATAAACTACTTTGAACATAACATCCCAGCTTCCCTGGTGGCTTAGATGGTAAAGCGTCTGCCTACAATGCCTATCATGTGGGGGACCTGGGTTCAATCCCTGGATCGGGAAGATCTCCTGGAGAAGGAAATGGCAACCCACTCCGGTATTCCTGCCTGGAAAATTCCATGGATGGTGGAACCTGGTAGGCTACAGTCCATGGGGTTGCAAAGAGTTGGACACAACTGAGCAACTTTCCAAACAAGCACTTGAGCACCAAATAATTGATGCTTTTGAACTGTGGTGTTGGAGAAGACTCTTGAGAGTCCCTTGGACTGCAAGGAGATCCAACCAGTCCATGCTAAAGGAAATCAGTCCTGAATATTCATTGGAAGGACTGATGTTGAAGCTGAAACTCCAATACTTTGGTCACCTGATGCAAAGAGCTGACTCATTGGAAAAGACCCTGATGCTGGGAAAGATTGAGGGCAGGAGGAGAAGGGGACGACAGAGGGTGAGATGGTTGGATGGCATCACCGACTCAATGGACATGGGTTTCAGTAAATTCTGGGAGTTGGTGATGGACAGGGAGGCCTGGTGTGCTGCAGTCCATGGGGTCACAAAGAGTCGGACACTACTGAGTGACTTAACTGAACTGAACTGAAGGAAGCACTCTTCAGATCCCTGGAGCCAGAACCAAGGAAACCTGACCTCCTGACCTCATAACACTTGTTACACCAGCTTGCTTCAGCATAGTTTGTGCACGAACTCCTCACTTTCCTAAAGCAAAGAAGATCCAGCAGCACTAGAAGGCTGGACGGGTTATTTTCAAAGTAAAATAAATTATTGTAATACTCATAACACCCAAAGCAGTTATAGAAAGCATTTCTATAAACATTGCTTGTAGAAAGCATTTCAATAAATATGTGTTTATCATCAGGCTTCCCAGATGGCGCTGATGGTAAAGAACTGGACTACCAACACAGGAGACGTAAAGTGATAGAGGTTCAATCCCTAAGTGGGGAGGATGCCCTGGAGAAGGGCACAGCAACCCACTCCAGTATTCTAGCCTGGAGAATCCCTTGGGCAGAGGAACCTGGAGGGCTACAGGCCATGGAGTCGCAAAGAGTTGGACACGACTGAAGCAACTTAGCACACACGCACGTGTTAATCACTAGACAGTTACACTTCTCACCATGAACAATTGTGGAGGCAAAAATTACTCCAAACCAAAACCATGCTTAAAAACATTTCAAATTTTATGAGTAAAAAGTGGTTAAAAGCCTTTTCATGACAAGAAAACATGCTTCTCTTGTAAAAGATAACTTTCCAAGTTTATTTTAACTCGAAAACAGAATTAGCCATTGAAAAACATGATTTTTTTTTCCTTCACCATGCTGATCATCCCCAGGAGGTAGAAACTGTTTAGGTGTCATCTCCTGTCTCTGTTCAGCATGTTTTATCAGTGTGACTCAGAGAATGTCCTCTTAGAGACGGATTCACTTTGGTCTAAAACGAGAAAATCTGCAAGACTGTGACGTTTCTGGCTGACTCATGAGGATTTTTTCTTTTTTCTTTTTTTAAGTTAACAATCTGTGATTGCATGTGTATTGTTTTAGCATACTTTTCCCCAACTGACTTATTATGGTGAACTCACCAAACCTTTATGATTTTGTTATTTGTACTGATAACCTCCAGTCTATAGTATAATTACCAACTATTTTTTCTTGTGTATCATATACAGCAATGATAGTCTGTACTAATTGAGCCCCACAGTGAAGGGTAAATATGGATAAATCCTGCAAGTACTGTAAACCACTCTTTTTGCTAAAGTTTTTCCTAAATAAAAGACCTTCCTTGCTACATTGGTCAATGAATGCAGAGTTCCAAAGAATAGCAAGGAGAGATAAGAAAGCCTTCCTCAGTGATCAGTGCAAAGAAATAGAGGAAAATAATAGAATAGGAAAGACTAGAGATCTCTTCAAGAAAATTAGAGATACCGAGGGAATATTTCATACAAAGATGGGCTCAATAAAGTACACAAATGTTATGGATCTAACAGAAGCAGAAGATATTAAGAAGAGGTGGCAAGAATACACAGAAGAACTGTACAAAAAAGATCTTCACAACCAAGATAATCACAATGGTGTGATCACTCACCTAGAGCCAGACATCCTGGAATGTGAAGTCAAGTGGGCCTTAGGAAGCATCACTACAAACAAAGCTAGTGGAGGTGACAGAATTCCAATTGAACTATTTCAAATCCTAAAAGATGATGCTATTAAAGTGTTGCACTCAATATGCTAGCAAATTTAGAAAACTCAGCAGTGACCACAGGACTGGAAAAGGTCAGTTTTCATTCCAATGCCAAAGAATGCTCAAACTACTGCACAATTGCATTCATCTCACATGCTAGTAAAGTAATGCTCAAAATTTCCAATCCAGGCTTCAGCAGTACGTGAACCATGAACTTCCAGATGTTTAAGCTGGTTTTAGAAAAGGCAGAAGAACCAGAGATCAAATTGCCAATATCTGCTGGATCATTGAAAAAGCAAGAGAGTTCCAGGAAAACATCTATTTCTGCTTTATTGACTATGCCAAAGCCTTTGACTGTATGGATCACAACAAACTGTGGAAAATTCTGAAAGAGAAGGGAATACCAGACTACTTGACCTGCCTCTTGAAAAATCTGTATGCAGGTCAGGAAGCAACAGTTAGAACTGGACACGGAACAACATACTGGTTCCAAATAGGAAAAGGAGTACGTCAAGGTTGTATATTGTCACCCTGCTTATTTAACTTATATGCAGAGTACACTATGAGAAGTGCTGTGCTGGATAAAGTACAAGCTAGAATCAAGATTGCTGGGAGAAATATCAATAACCTCAATATTAGAGATACCAAGGGAATATTTCATATAAAGATGGGCTCAAAAAAGAACACTAATGGTATGGACCTAACAGAAGCAGAAGATATGCAGATGACACCACCCTTATGGCAGAAAGTGAAGGAGAACTAAAGAGCTTCTTGATGAAAGTGAAATAGGAGAGTGAAAAGTTAGCTTAAAGCTCAACATTCAGAAAACTAAGATCATGGCATCTGAGCCCATCACTTCATGGCAAATAGATGGGGAAACAGTGGAAACAGTGGCTGACTTTATTTTTCTGGGCTCCAAAATCACTGCAGATGGTGACTGCAGCCATGAAATTAAAAGACACTTACTCCTTGGAAGGAAAGTTATCACAAATCTAGACAGCATATTAAAAATCAGAGACATTACTTTGCCAACAAAGGTCTGTCTAGTCAAGGCTATAGTTTTTCCAGTAGTCATGTTGGATGTGAGAGTTGGACTATAAAGAAAGCTGAGCATCTAGGAATTGATGCTTTTGAACTGTGGTGTTAGAGGAGACACTTGAGACCCCCTTGGACTGCAAGGAGATCAAACCAGTCCATCCTAAAAGAGACCAGTCCTGGGTGTTCATTGGAAGGACTGATGTTAAAGCTGAAACTCCAACACTTTGGCCACCCAATGTGAAGAGCTGACTCATTTGAAAAGACCCTGATGCTGGGAAAGATTGAAAGTGGGAGGAGAAGGGTCTGATAGAGGATGAGATGGTTGGATGGCATCACTGACTCAATGAACATGAGTCTGTGTAAACTCCAGGAGTTAGTGAAGGACAGTGAAGCCTGGCGTGCTGCAGTCCATGGGATCACAAAGAGTCGGGCACAACTGAGAGACTGAATTGAACTGAACTGAACGAGATGATGTCTGCAACTTGTAAATCTAATACTCCTCAGAATTATTTCTTCTTTATACACCGTGCATTCTTTCTTGAATGTTCTTATTCTGTCTCCTATTTTTCAAATTTTGCTCTTTGATTTCCCAGCTCACAGCCACCAGTTCTATGATATCTTCCTGGACATCTATTGAACAGAACTGAGAAATATGTTAACACCAAGAGCTAGTCTTACTTATAGTATAGTTATCCATGTGGACCTCTGGTTTGATTACCCTAAAGCAGAATTCTAAAACAACTCAAGGTACTTGGTATCTTCCCACTTCCTCCTCCTGCATCCCTATCCCTCTTTCACCATCTCCTGTCACTCATATTTGGGGTGCCTTATGACCCCCACAGTACCAAGTAGACCATGAGATGTAAATGTAAAATTGGGAAACATGAGATGCACAGGTGCCCATGCCCAGGCCTAAAACAATGGTGCATTGCCATTGTTTGAATTTATTGCTTTGAATTTATTGTTTGAATTTATTTATCATGTGAATTTATTTCCTGGATTAGAAATCTTAGCAATGAATAACATTTTATTAATTCCATTTCTCTCTGCCTTTTCAAAGTTACCAGTTTTATTCTTGTGTTGTCGCTTCAGTCGTGTCCAATTCTTTGCAATTCTGTGGACAATAGCCTGCCAGGCTCCTCTGTCCATGAGATTCTCCAGGCAAGGATACTGGGGTAGGTTGCCATTTTCTATTCCAAGGGACCTTCCCAACTTGGGGATCCAACCTGTGTCTCTTAGCAGGCAAGTTCTTTACCAGTAGGGCTACCTGGGAAGTTCGTTTTACAGTTCAAGGCAAAGTTAAAAACTTAGTTTTGCAAACTGATCAAATGAACTCTCAGAAGCAAATCCATAACTAATACTTGGATCTCAGGTTAATAAATCCCCCAAAGGATTATTTTTATATTCCATCAAGAGGATGCAAGCTTGCTAACTAGAACCTATTTATATTATAATATTTATATATTTTCATAATATTCCATTGTCATTGATTAGCCCATGACTGTTTCGTATTAAAAACACTGAGTGAAAACGTTAAGGGGCTATTTCAGCTTTTTATTAACAATAATAAGGTTACATCATGAAGTGTTCTTAATGATAAAGTTACCATGATAAAATTGTATATTATGAAACTCTCTTTTAAGAAATTAGACTGTTTTCTACAACAAAATGTATATTTTTGAATAATATTCTTCTATAAAAGTGAAATTTTAAAGAGAAAAAGTCACAGATGAGTTACATGATACACCCAAGTCTTGAGGGAGGTAGGGAGAAGTGGTAGGAAAGATGGGAGAAAGGAAAACAAAATGAAACTCACAAAAACATTAGTTCTAAAATCTGGGCACATGGATCTGCAGCCATTTTATCTTGATTGTCTTCCCACCTTCTGTGTGGCCCTCCATGTAAAATCAGCACAGAATTCATTTTTTGCCACAAGTCATAAATAGTTTACTCAAAATATTTCTAATCAATATAACTTTCCAGGTACGCTTTTGAACTTTTTTCACTTAAAAATGCATTAGCTGTTGAAAAATGTATTAGCTTAATTTAAACTATATTTATAAATACAATATATGGATATATTTAAACTTTGATTTCAGTGTTTCTATATCTTCTATTAGGTTTTAAAGTCCTTGACAATAAGGATACTTCATGTGTCTTTACATCCTAAGAAATTGCATTGAAGCTAGTATGTATTTAAAATCATTTACATATTCCCTGGCTTATTTGAGGAAACTTTAAACTGTAATCCTAAATTGGTCATCAAACAAAGCAAACATCTTTAAATACTCGTGGATACACTGACTAGCTTCGTTATATCACCAGTAGAAATGTATCTCCCCAAATTATAATCTGAATATTATTTTTAGGTATACCTTTAAGAGTAGGCTTTTTAAGTTATTATTTCCTCTTTTTCTTAACATTATCAAGAAAAATCTTTATTTAGATTCCAGGGATGAGACTTTGAGCTTTCAGACTGAGCATTACACGTCTGATATTCTCAATACCTAGCATTCTTTTTCAGCATACAGAAGGTGTCAATAAATGTACCTAGTTAGAAATAAAGATTTACTGCATATTGTGTATATGTTGACTAAGATGAAAGTCACCATACAGGATTGTAAATTTATATTATTCCTGAGACAAACTGGTGCTTTCACTTTTATCTTTAGTAAAGACCTATATGCATGACAGCAACCTGGATTTTTACTTGCAACACAATTCACAATTGTGATGCTTATGGGCAGGTGGATAAAACATGAGAGAGGCTAAGTATATTGGAAATCAACATCCGTTAAGAAAATAATACAGTGATGTATAAATTCATATATTCTGCCAGCCAACTCAAATTCCTTCAAATCTAACACTCATACAAGAAAATCCTGATTGAAATGTCCAGAGGAGGCTATGAATTCTGTCCCCTGGCATCAGACTTAAAGGCATTCCCCTTTACATGTGTTCATATGGTCACCTTCAAAAAGAAAGAGTCCGGGAGGGAGGAAGGGAGGGAAGCAGAAGGAGGAGAGGATGATAACCTAAAGTCTTGCTTTGGCAAGAAAAATTCCTTTCTGCAAACATGAGAGTTAGAACATTCTCCCCGCATAACAGGCATGGTTACATAACATTCCTGAAACAGACGAACCATGAATTCCAATGAAAGCTCCATTCTTTCAGAATGCCATAACTACTAGAAGTTAATTTATGGACTTGCCTGAAGTGCAGATGCTCTATCTGGGTCCTCTGACAGCCTTGCAATTTTAAAAGCAAGTTGGATCCCAGCGCTCTTGAAGATGGAGAGGCAGCCGAGACCCACCTTCCCTGATTGTCTGATCAAGATCCCACTTGAGTGGAGATACCAGCTTACTGGTTATTGTGTCTAATGAGTAAATTGTTGAGCCTCTAGCTTTAAATGAGTTGTATGCAGTTATTCTCTACCAATGAAGGGATGGGGTAAAAGATTTTCCAATTTAACCTCATGTTTTACACATTTTTAGATAAAGCAGTGAAAAACAACGTTTAAAATCTGATTAATAAGTTCTATTTTTTTTTTTTTTTCTGTTCTTGGCAGGGAGGTTAGTAAAATAGTGCACCGGGGTTCTTTGTGTGGTTTCTTTGCCCGTTAACAGTTATTTAACAAAAATACTCCAATCTGCATTTGATATCTTTATGCTATTGATATTCAAACTCCTAGGAGCTGTCTAGCCCACTGAGACTGGCTTTTATCTTTTCCTGGTATTTGGAGACTAAAATGGACAATGACAGCAGCCCCAGCCTTACTGAAGCTCATCAAACTGTCTCATTCAAAGTGATGCCTGAGTTGGATTAAACCCAAGAACTCAGCTACCGGTATTAACCCATCAGATGTTGCAGCCCATCAGCCTCTTTAATCATTAGGGTGGGATTAATAGGCATGCTCTGCCACAGCCTCCGTGCCTAGGAAATCATGCCAGGAGAATGCGGCCGCTTCGTCGGGCCCGGCTTTAATCACACCAGGCAAAACATGACAGTTTGGAAATGAACTCAGGAGGATAAACTTGGAAAGGAGATTAAAATAGCCTGGGTGTTTATCAACAGACTCTACAATATTAGGCAAGCAGATTTCCCAAACTCCTAGCGACTACCCCTGTGGCTGGCGCCCTCCATGTTCTTTCTTTGGAAATGAACAATGAATAGTTTACACATGAAAAGTAAGGCAGGTAAGTAGCTAATAGGTTTACAGGTAACAATCATCCATATTTCAGGGAGAACAAACACTCTGATAAAGAAAGCATTGGCAGATGCCCCAACAGAATTTAAAATGCTTTTCTGCTCCAAGTCTGCACATGTCCAAATAAATCATGATGCACTTGAGCTCCACTGGGCTATTCTTTTTTTCCCTTCCTGGATGGTAATAAGCATGCTTGATTGTCAGGCCCTGCTGTTCTTAGGGCCAAATCAAAAATACGATATTAACTTCTTTCAAAGATGCAGCCACCAAAGCAATAGAAGAATGCAAATAAATCAATTCTGCATGCTTAAGCCCATCTCCCTTTCATGCAAGCCTGGTGATAGAGATTCTTTTCCCCCAACTCTGCCTTATCATTTTGAGGTATGAAAAATAGATTGTGTCACAGTAATGAAGCACAGGAAAAGGGAGCTTGTTATAAGCTGATTACAGTTTAGATTGAAGGACTGGTTCTCATTAGCTCTTTTAGATTGGACAGCATCCTTGAGCTGGAGTAATTACTGAAAGTAATTTTTGAAAGGGAGGGTGGGGCAGCTGGTGCAAGAAGAGACTCAAACAGTTGCATGGGGATTGAAAAGAGGGGTGGGAGGAGAGACCCGCAGCCGGCTAGGTTGTTATTACCCTCAAGACTAGGGCTACTTGAAGCAGCTGGCCACTTTCTTGTTAGGCTCTCCAGCAATGAGGAGAGAGCTCTTTGCATGGTGCAATGAATACAGCATAAACGGTAAGAGGTCTATTTAAAGTTCAAGTGGGCAGGGTAACTCCCCAAATCTGTGCCATCAACACACAGAAGCTCAGTTTTCATCCCATAATAAATGTGATGAAGTCAGGTTTCATTGCTAGTTACAGAAACAGACTTAAGAAACAGATGATAAATGATGGGCAAGGTACAATGACCTACTTTCTGGCTTCGTTAAGTGGATTTGAGAGCTTGACCATTTCCCTGGTCCAAATGGGATGAAATATGCCACCTTACCAGTCCTGGAGGTTTCTTGAGCAATTCTTTACATGTGTTGTTCCAAAGGTGGAGTTTTGATTCAGCATTTTCTTTGGTATAGGATAGAAGTTTCAGGGGAGGAAACGTGCTATTTGCTTTCTGACTTGCAGAGACTGGGAATTTGGAGACTTGCTTTCCAGCTCTACATCTGCTGCTAACTAGACCTCTGATGACCCTAAATAAACCAGTTAGGCTCTCCTTGCATTTGAGGTGTAAATGAAGCAAGTTCTTATTTTCTAATGTCTCTTGAGTCTTTGACTTCTCTGATTTCAACGACTGTCCCCTTAAAGAATGAGATGGAGAAGAGAAAAAAACAAAAAAGTTTTGTTTTTTTTTAAGATTTTTTTTATGTGAACCATTTTAAAGTCCTTATTGAATCTATTACAAAATTGCTTCTGTTTTATGTTTTGATTTTTTTTTTTCTGCTGGGTATGTGGGATCTTAGCTCCCCTACCAGGGGTCAAACCCACACCCCTTGCACTAGAAGGTGAAGTCTTAACCACTGGACCACCAAGAAGGTCCCCCCAAAAGTTTTATCTTCTTAATCAGTGAATCTGTTGTGCATGAGACCAAGATGAAAATTTCTTATCCCAAACGTAAGAGGTCTGCATTGCACTTTGATGGGAAAATAAGGAACATTTATTGAGACCCTTATATGCAGAAAACTAAGCTGATTTCCTCCTATCACCGCAATGGACAGAGAGAGTCTGAGCCACAGAAATGTCCTGTCACATGCTCATGGTCACGTGGCTTATAAGTAGAAGAGACACAGCATAATATATGACGCTGCCTACTCATCTGACCAAAGTGGCATGAAATAGTGAAGTGGCAAGTACAAGAAGAATGGATTGCCATTTTTAAAGAGTGATGTGAGCAGCACCCAGAAGATCTTCTTACTCTAGATACCTCTTAAATTCTCTGAATATGGCCTGCATTCCCTCCAATGAAGTCCTTCCTCTGGGTTAACTAGCACACCATCTCCTGAAAGCCCTAATTAGAATACAAATGTGTAACCTGGGAGGAATAAATTCATTAAGCTATTAGTAAAAATTAACAGTCTTTATAAAATTAACAGCCTTAATGTATCTGATTATCCAGCTGTCACTCAGTAGGAAGCAGATACGGAGGAGAGTACCTGAAATTTCTCCCTCGGAGATAAGATCCAGAAAAGCCTGGAACTACAGATGCCGCTATAGGGGGCAAAGGTCAGTGCATGCCCTGGGTAGGGTTCCTGGGCAGCTAGATGGCAGCAGGGACTGGGGATCTCAGTCTGACTTACGGGGTGACAGAAACACGTGGGGAACAGAAGATGAAAACAAATAAAGGAAGGGGTTTTGCCAGTAGGGGAGAGGGGATGGGATGGGGGAAGGTGGCAAGTCACATTGTTTCACTTGGCTATTTTTCTAAAGTCTATAAGGAGTTCTCAAGAGTCAAGATTTAAATTCTAGAATATACCACCAGGCTCCTCTGTCCGTAGAGATTCTCCAGGCAAGAACATTGGAGTAGGTTGCCATGCCCTACTCCAGGGGATCTTCCCAACACAGGGATCAAACCCAGGTGATCAAAACCAAGTCTCCCAAACCCAGGTCTCCCGCATTGCAGGTGGATTCTTCACCATCTGAGCCACCAGAGAAACCCAAGAATACTGGAGTGGGTAGCTTATCCCTTCTCCAGGGGATCTTCCCAACCCAGGAATTGAATCTGGGTTTCCTGAATTGCCAGCAGATTCTTTCCCAGCTGAGCTACCAGGGAAGCCATGATTCAGTCCAGTGATTTTCAAATTGAAGTAACTGAAAACCATCTGCATCCACACCTTTGAAATAGATGAATCCCATTTTTGTCTAGTATAAGGCTTTTATTAATATATAATATATTGTTGGTAGAAAGAGACAGATGTGAAGAAAGAGAGAAATAGAAGAAAGAAGGAATTGAGATAGAGGGGAAGGAAGAAACCACAAAAGAGGAAGAGGAAGAGGAAGAAAGGGAAGTTTGAGACCAAGGATCTAATTCAGCAGTTGGCAAACTTTGTCAGTGAAGGGCCAGATAATAAATATTTGAGGGTTTACAGTCCACTGGTAACTATTTACAGTCTCTGTGGCAACTATTCAGCAATAAGTAAACGAATGGACATGGCTGTGTTCCAATCAGACTTTATCTGCAAGCCAGGCAGGCGTTGACCCTGATTCTAACCCTGAGTTCCCTGGGTCCTGAGGGCTAAAGAAAACAAGGCCCAAGAGACTTGAGTCTTTGCCCAGAGCTACCTGGGCCTCCTCCAAAGTTGGTGTTTTTCCTATAGAATCTCTGTATAGACCTACTTGAGTTTAAAGTATTAGTTACACATTGAAAGAGAGGTGCTCAAAGACATTTGAAAAAGCAGGTCTGAGTTCAATCTTTCACTCCTGAAGCAATTCTCCTTGGAGTTAAATTGGGGAGCCATTGCCTGAAGGCAACAAGAGAAGGTGTGGACCTGGACCACATCACCAAGGAAGAGGGAGGGGTTCACACTGACAGTGAGGAATGCCTGCTGTGCAATGTCCAGGAGAAGGGGCAGCCAGTTCACACACACACATACACAGATATACATAGACACGCACACAGTCACACATACACATGATATTGTTGTTCAGTCACTAAGTCGGGTCTGACTCTTTGTGACCCCATAGACAGTAGCCCACCAGTCTCCTCTGTCCTCCACTGTCCTCCACACATACACATAAGAAGCACAAAAACACAGACACACAGACACACACAGAGACACATGTGTTGTGTGCTTTGGCTGTTCAACTCATGGAACACTGTTAGCACTAGTTAACAGAAATGAAGAAACTAAGGCTCAAAGCATTAAGAAACCGCTCAAAGTCACACGGTTGGAACATGGCAGAGCTAAATTTCAGCTTTTGGTTTTGCTGTTCTTATATGAAAAGTGGTAGAAAAATATATAAGCCATTGTAGCTGAAGCTCATCATTGTAATTCTCTTTGTGGGTTGCTCTATTAACCACCCTGATATCAAAGAGGGAGGACCCAGTTTAAATTTTATAACTGTATCAGAATGGTATCACTAGCTTCAACTTTAAAACCCAAGCCCCTCAAGCTTTTAACTCATTTCTCTCTCTCTCTTTCACACATACGCATGCACATACACATGTGTGCAGGTCTCTTTGCTTTCACTCTCTCTCTCCTCACCACTATGGGTGTGTAGTGTGTCTTATAAAATAACTCTCACCTGGACAGATGCAGCTGCCTTGGGCTCCCAGTGCCTCTTCTCTCCTTGTTTACTCTGCAACCAAAGTGTTCTTATTCAAATACTTCATTGATTTCCCTTTGCCTTCAGCATAACCTCAGTGCAAGCCCTACCCCTTCAGCTCCTCCTTACCCTCCAGGCATCCTCTTTTCCCACTTGCCCATTCTCTCCACCCTCTGGGGACAGGTGGCAGGGCTTTCTGTCCCCCAACCCTAGCCCAGCCTTACAAGAAGGGCTTTAAAGGTGTTGTCACCTTTCAGGTACAGGCTTTCACACCTACTGCTCATCCACCTCCTCTGGCCCATCTAAAATCCTGTTGACTCTTCAGATCTCAAGACAAAAGAGGTATCCTACTCTCCTGATTTGCAGGCCAGGTCATTCCTCACAGTGACATAGGGCACAGCCACCCATAGCACTTCCAGGATTGAAATCACATAGTCATTAGCATGATTATTTATTTTTGAGCCTCCCAGGAGACTGAGAGTTCCAGAAAGGCAAAGACGATCTTTGTTTTTCCTAATTCTGCATTCAGTTCAAGATCTGACATCAAGGAGGCAAACAGAAACCATTTGTTAATTACATAACTGAAACTCCCTCTCACCTTGAAATGCTCACCACCACTGTTAAAATTCTCTTCACCAAATTCTGAGCTAAGTACAAAATACTTTTTAAAATGTTTCCTCTCTTAATAGCAAGGTGGTTAATACATAGAAGTAAATAAATATCTGTGCCCATCAGAACTTTCTGCAGACACAACTGGACAGAACTATTGTTTAGCATTGCTAAACATGTGGCTTCACTTTATAAGTTTACATATCTCATCTTGATACAATTAATTTTAGTAACTCCCTTTTCCAAACACCTACACCTGAAATTAAAATACTAAAGAGAAGGCATACCCAAGTGATTCTCCAATGAGCAGATGGGCCAAACCGTATCCAGTCATGGACTGTATGAAGCAACAGATTGTGCATCTTTTCACAAATCCTCAAATTAGAAATTTCATAGCTTCATGAATTGCAAGATGGAGTCTGTTTTCCTGAGAAGGAGATTTCATGCTGACCTGATGCCAGCCTCTAAGCCTCCATTTCTCTGATAGGGCTTTTTGCAAATAATAATAATTTCAAAAAATGCTTTACAATCTATTTAATTAGTGATTCCTCACAACCATTCTAGCAATTCAGATGACAGTTATTTGTGTCTTATGATTGCATTAACTTGCTCAAAACATGCCCTGAATGATGTCTTGGTGTCTGATTTCCCACAAGCTCAACTGGAGGCAGTGATCAAGGGGAGGAGCCCATTTGCAGCAGTGCACCCCCACTTCCTGGAAGTGTTAGCAGTGGGCACCTGAGTACCCAGTGACATTTGCAAGACATGGGTGCATAAAATCTCTGCTTTGACTGCCTGCTAACCCCATCAATTAGTAAGGAAGAGAAGGCCATCTGAGGGCATCTGTCCAAGTACCTCTGTTCTGGCAAGGGAGGAGAAACACCTGGTCCAGCAGAGAATGGAGAACTTGCTGAAAGGACTAGAGAGCTTAGTTACGGGAGGAGCTTTTCTTATAGTCCATGATTCAGACATCCTTCTGCAGGCTTCTTAAGTTGAGAGACACCTGTAGGCTCTAGAAAACTTGCCAATACATAAAATATGGCATTTTATTCACTGAAACGGTATTCAGAAGTTAAAAGTGATGAATAAAGTTTACATGAATCAAAATGGGAAAAAGCCCCAAAACAAATAGTTGAGTGAAAATACAACTTGCAAAATGGCACATATGGTATGATACCATAGGTGCCTCGTTAGCACAGTAGGTAGTATGTCAGTCTCATTGAGTATGATGCCATTTGGGTAAAAAAAAAATCATGTGTACACATGTGAAAACCAAGAGCCAGGATTGAGAGCTGTGCAGACAGCTTCAGTCCTGTGTTTTATCATCATGATCTGAATGACCCCTAAAGCTCTGATCTGACCTTCCAAAAGCCCTGTCAACTCTCTAGGGAGACAGAATATCCCATCACCTGAGTGCAAAGGCGTGGGAATAAATACATCATGAAACTTTACTTCTGATGAAAGACAGTGGGCTGTTCATAGAAAACTGCTCTCAACCTGATCCACTATCACAGAAGTCAGAATCAGCACAAAGGCAGAGAAAGGGCAACCTATCAACATTTGGCAGGGGGAGGGGCTAGCTCCTCCTAAAATAATGGATCAAGTTACATGAATTATTGAATGCTTTTGAGACAAAAAATTAAACTAGCACTTTCTTTTTTCTTTCAATGCATTTCAAAATTGACTCAATAAGATATTGACCTGGCTTATGTATTTGTTTTTTTCTCAAGGGGAAGGTTGAAACTTACAAGATGCAGAGACATAAGTTTGGTAACTCAAAATGTAGTTTTTATCTATCTCAACAATGTATCCAAAATAGGATTTTATTTTATTTTTTTGTGGATAGGTTTTAGATCAAAAGGCAATTAGCTGCATGGCAAGCATGGATCTATTTTCTGCCGCTTCCAAACTCTGAAAAAACAGACATACACTTTTTTAAAAAAGCAATCAAATCCAAAAAAAGACAGAGACCAGGAAAGATGACAACAAGAGATGAGAAACTGTATTAAAAATTTGGAGGAACAAAAGCAGACCCGGTAGAGGTAAACGCTGATTGAAAAAGAGAATGCAGAAGAAAAGCAAGTCCATTCACCCTGCTTGGGGGTTGGGATTTCATCCAGGGACTCATAGTAGGGAGATGGGTAGAAAGTCTGCATGTTAGTTTGGAACTATGGAACTCCCTCTTGGTCCACGAAGCCAGGTCCCTACCACATCCAAGTGGTAGGGAATTATGTGGTGTTGAATTATGGTAGGAAAAAATACCCTGAGAGACTCAGGATTAGGTGCACCAAGCACAGTGAAAGTAGGCTGGAGTGGAGGTCAGATTCTGATTAAAACAGGGAAGCAAAATGAAAATGTACACTGGACGGTGGGAAGCTAGCCCCCAGCCTCCAGTCCAATATCTCTTAGACAGAATATTTCTCTGAAGAACTGGAAGAACCCCTTGACAAAGAGGTAGGCAAGGGTGGGATGGGGTACCTCACTGCAAAGCCATCCTCCAGTAGAAGACAAGTTCAAGAGGTATAGGGAATTCTCCACAAACTTTCAGCCTCATATTTTGATATGACTAGAAAACTAAGCATCATTGTATGTTTATGAAAAACCTCCATCCTGACACAGAGAGACTAAATCAAATCAACAAATATATGCCCCCAAAGTTTATGGCACTACTGAAAGAAGCCAGAATGGTTCAGGAAACCAAAGGAACAGCAAAAATAAATAAGCATCCCGAGAGAAATAAGGGAAAATATTGCACCAATGAAACACAAACAAATTGCTAAGAAAAGAGGCCAATCAGAGGAGAAGTAACAGTTCTTGAGAGAAAAATAAAAATTTTTTAAAAGCCAAAATAAAATGCTTGAGAAAAGAGTTGGAAGTTAAGAATTTTTTTTTTTCAGAAACTAGAGCAGAAGATAGAAAACAAAATAAAAAGAGAGAAACCCAATAAAAGATGTTCACAAAGAAAAAAAGAAAAAATTCTGAGGGAGAAAATGAGTACAAATTTCCCAGACTGACACATTTGAGTCTCCAAATTGTAGGGACAAAAATGCAATGATCCAAAAATGTTGCACCGAGGCTCTTGACATTTTAGAAAACTAGGGGCAAGAAGTCTTTACAAAAGTGGATCAGATACCATATATTAAGAATGAAAATAATTTCTCAACAACAACAGTGGACTCTGAGATCTGAAAGATATTGGGAAAGGCTTTCAAAATTCATAACATTATTTATTTTTTCTCAACATAAGTTTTTGTAGCCACTCTTCTCCCCTGTAAAACCACTATGATGATAAAGTCAGTAACTATTTACAACCTACCTAGAACCGTGCCTGGCACCTAATGAGTTCACTGTGTTTGTTAACTATATAAATAAATGGTGAACCCTGGGAGTGAAATCTCTAGTGGAGATTGGAAGTGACATGTTGAAGAATTTTAAACTTATTTTGATGTGCAAATGGTAGAGATGTTGAAGGATCTGACAGTCTGTACCCGGCACAGCCTCTCACCAAATCCCCACTCTTCTGCCTTCTTGACATCCCCACTTAAGAGCAAGGCAACCACAACAATCAGACTAACAGGGATGCTTTTGAGAGGGAAAGGAAGCTGCTGCTAATTCCATCATGACAACAGATAAACTAAAACTGTCCTAGACCATGTTGCTCCCTCTTGAATTTGCTTTTTATAAAAGTTCACCCAGTGTTGTTACTGGAAATCCCATTCTTCAGTTCCTGAAGCCAAAAAGCTTGGGATCATCCTTGACTTTCTTCTTCCCAGCACCCCCACACGCAATGTATCAGCTCATCCAACTCAATGTATCAGGTAATCCAACCAACTCTACCTCCAAAATATGCCCCAAGCTCCCCCATTCCTCACCCCCTAGGCCATGTGGCTACAGTAGCCTGGTTCTTGCTTCCTTCCAGCTCAGCCCCTCTTCCAACTCATCTCACACCAGTAGCCAGAAAGGCTCTTGCTAAGCCTGTCTGGTCTGGATCTTGTCATTTCTCTACTCAAAATCCTCCCATGGCTCCCATCTTTCAGAGTGAGAGCTGAAGGCTTTGGTGGGCTCAAGACTCTCCATCACCCTTCCTTGCACTTTCCTTGTCCTCTCCAGCCACATGTTCACTACCACCCCTGCTCACTCCACTTCCTCACCGCTCTTGTTTCTAAAGCACGTCTTACGCACCCCCATCTAAGGGGCTTTGTATTTGCGTTTTCTGTCTTTGCAATCTTCATCCTCAGATGTCCTTATGAGCCACTTCCTTGCTTAATTCCAGTTTAAGGGGTGTGCTTTTTAATTCAGATATCACATTCTTGTATGACATGGTTTCACAGTAGTATTACATCTCACACAATTTACTTATTCATTTTGCTCCTCGCTCTCCTCCCCGAAGGAAATGTCAGCTCCACAGGGACAGTGAATTTGGACTATTTTGTTCACTGCTGGGTACCTGCAACTAGGACTGAGCCTTATTAAATATTCATTGAGTGAATAGAATAAGAATATAAATATAATATTTAAAAGATGAACTTAATAGCAGAGGACACAGCCAGAAGAGTTGAAGGTGGTTGCTACTGGGAGGAAGGGTGAGGGTGAGCAGAGGATGGCTGTTTTCATCACAAGCATTCTCCTGTTACGCTCTTAAAAACAATTATTAGTTGCCTTTTTTTAAAGTAAATTAACCTTGTCAACGAAGGAAGATTAAGCCCTGGCAGTCTAAACATCAGGACTTTGTGTCAGCAATGCCCAGGCCTTCTTGTCTTCAATTCCTCACACTGCCCTGAACCCACAAGGCACACAGTCCCCACACCCTCTCCCCCTGTAGAGGCAATATCGTGTGTATCTTCCCCACCTGCTGACCCACCTTAGTGTTTCCATCACCAAGGAAGCTCTCTGCATCTCAACCACCAGTGTAGCTGCCCAGAGTGCCTCAGTTTCCTGGGGCTGCAATAATGAAGTGCCTAAGACTAGATGGCCTGAACAATGGAAATGTATTTTCTTCACAGTCCAGAGGCTGGAAGTCTGAGACCATAGTATCAGCAGTGTTGGTTTCTCCTGAGGCCTCTCAGCTTGGCTTGAAGAAGGCCACCTTCTTCCTGGGTTATCACATGGCCTTTCCTCTGTGTTCAGGTCCTAATCTCCTCTTCTTACAAAGATACCAGCCATACTGGATTAGGGCCCACCACTTAGGCTCTCATTTTGTCTCAGTTATGTCCTTACAGGTACTATCTCCAAACATAGTCTCAGTATGAGGTTCTGAGGCTTAGGACTTCAGTATATGAATTTCCACCCCATAACAGAGCAAACCATTGAATGCTGCAAGGTCCATACCAATGAGAGAGAGCAAGGAGAAAGGGTGGAGCATCAAGATATTGTAAGCTCTTCTTTTTATCAGAAATGCACTTAACTTATCAGAACCTCTTAAAGAGACAGAGAAAGAATTCACTGTATAATTTAGGCAATGCTCCCTCCAGATACCTGGAAACACCCTTTTGTTAAGAACTGTGGTGGAGGGATGGATTGGAACTTTGGGATTAACAGATGCAAGCTATTATATATAGAACGGATAGACAACAAAGTCCTGCTATGTAGCCTAGGGAATTATATTCAATATCCTGCTATAAACCCTAAGGGAAAAGAATATGAAAAAGAATGTATATGTATGAATAAATGAGTCACTTTGCTGTACAGCAGTGACTAACATTATAATTCAACTATACTCCATGAAAGTAAATTTTTAAAAAAGAGTTTCTAATCTAGAGGAGAATAAAGGAAATGTTATCTGTGTAGGATTTCTTACAATATGATAGACCTAATTTGGGTGTAAAATGATCACCTCTCTTGACCACTATGGATGATCAGGAAAGAACTGGTCTGAATAGGAAGTAAGTCTGTCACCAGATGAAAATAACCAACTTGATGCCACCTCACTGAATGACTTTTATTCTTATTTGTTTACTTAATTTTTGCAACTAACTACTGCTATCGTATATCCAGTAGTCATGTATGGATGTGAGAGTTGGACTGTGAAGAAAGCTGAGCGCCGAAAAATTGATGCTTTTGAACTGTGGTGTTGGAGAAGACTCTTGAGAGTCCCTTGGACTGCAAAGAGATCCAACCAGTCCATTCTAAATGAGATCAGCCCTGGGATTTCTTTGGAAGGAATGATGCTAAAGCTGAAACTCCGGTACTTTGGCCACCTCATGCGAAGAGTTGACTCATTGGAAAAGGCTCTGATGCTGGGAGGGACTGGCGGCAGGAGGAAGAGGGGACAACAGAGGATGAGATGGCTGGATGGCATCACAAACTCTATGGAAGTGAGTTTGAGTGAACTCCAGGAATTGGTGATGGACAGGGAGGCCTGGCGTGCTGCGATTCATGGGGTCGCAGAGTCGGACATGACTGAGCGACTGAACTGAACTGACATAACAATAGAAGGTCTTCAAAGCAAGATTTCACAGGAGCCCAGGCATTTAATTTTCTCCCTACCATTTTGTTAACTCTGAATCTTCCCCTCAGGCCACTAGGTTGGGTGCAGAATTAGGCCCAGTGAGAAGGCAATCTGTTGAAGAACATTGACAGACCTACGGTTGGGGAATAATGAAAATCAAACTTAGCTAAAAAAAAAAAAAAATGACTTTTCAGTATATTGAAAAGAGGATTGAATGCACCACGGACCAAGAAATCCCCTCATCAAATCCAATCTTGATGTTTTACCTACCACCTGATTAGTCCCACCTGTCACTCAGCTGTTCTATCTCCCAGGTTCAGTGTATGAGCGATTTTACTGTGGTTTGTCAATTTGGTATCAGTCCACCGAGACTGGAATACTGTTCAAGGTGGTAAGAAGAAAAAAAAAAAAGGATCTTATTATTGCTATTAGCAAATATTTGAATCACATTTTAAAAGCCTCGACTTCTTGAAGAAATTATAGCTTACTCTACAGCAACAATGCAAAGATAATTATGAAGGACTGGCACTTAATAAAACAATTTTATTTATATAGACCTCAAGGTAAAACTTGATTTGAAAATACAAGTAATTTTATGACTCCAAAGCCAAAATACTAATACATCTTTGTAGTCCTTGAATATCCTGAGAGTGAAATAAATTTGGAAAGATTCATCATGAGCAGAAAAATCATTCTGGAAAAAAAAAATAATGGTTTTATGTTTTTCATTAGTATTGTACCTTTGAAAATATTCTTTCACGTCTCACTTATGTTTTATCATAATATTTTCCTCTTGTTTGTTCTGCTGATACTAATTATCTTGATTTATGAACACTGCTAGAGAAGTTGGACAAGCCAAATACCTTTCCATATTAAAGACACTGTGCTTGTAAAACCACTGGGTGAGGAAAATAGATTTTTCCAACCTAAGCACTGATTATAGTCTTGGTTTCATAGAATAGTAAGGAGTATAATGACCTCTCAGTTATCCTCTGTTGACAAGATATAATCAACATTTTCTTTTTTCTTGATCTCCAGCTGAACATTTATAAATGGTCACCCTATTTTAAATAAGTTATTATGAAATGAGAAATATTTATAGAACATTCCATTAGGAGAGAAAGTTATACCCATAACATTAAAGTTTGTTTTTCTGTACACTGCGTAGGGCTATCTCAAGCTCAATCTCTTCCTTATGTTCTGAAAATATGGTATGCAGTTCATACACAGATCTCTATGTAATACTTCTGCTAAACTTATTTGTCAATGCAATAAAATGTATCCATCCAAAAATATTATTACTTAGCATTCACTAATAGCACTGATTATTCAGGCTTGAAGTTAGAAAAGCATATTCTATATACATGATTTATTCTCCTTCTTGAAAATTCCATGCAAAGGAAGAGATGTATCTTATTTTTAATTTGAGGACTAGTAAAATTATTCAGTATTAATCACCAACATTTAAGTGGCTGTGATATGCTAAGCCCCTTTGTTGTACGTACTGAACTTCATTGTGGCCCCAGTTTACAGATGAGAAACTGAGGAATGGGAAACATTAGGAATGCTTTGTTTAAAAATGAGAACATAACTAATATGGCTAACAAATACATTTTATTTTTCTTCTCATTAAAAAGCAGTGAAAGTATAAAGCAGTTTGGAGCTGGTCCATTGGCTCAGTATCATCAAGAATGTACTATCTTTCTGTGTCAGCCTCTCAGCTGGTTGGAATATTGCTGCAGGGTTGTTTAAGAGATGGAAGTTACAGGGTTTAGCATCACATTTTCTGTTTGTATCAGTCAAGGCCATTGGGGAAAACAGAAACTTCTGTAGCTATTTTAAATGGAAAGGGGATTTCAGTGTTTATGGAATTATCAGGATGGTGGTCTGGAAGAATGGAGGTCTGCGTAAGTCATTGCTGGTTCCGAGTTTGCAACTAGCTTTGGGGATTAGGAAGCTGCAGGAACTACAGAAATAACTGATCATGATTGCCCTGCTCAGCGTCAAAACTGCTGACACTGAAGAAAATGACCAGCACGCATACATGTTTAGTCACTCAGTCGTGTCCGACTCTGTGCAACCCCATGAACTAGAGCCTGTCAGGCTCCTCTGTCCATGAGATTCTCCAGGCAAGAATACTAGAGTGGGTTGCCAGTTCCATCTCCAGGGGAAAATGACCAGAAACCACTGCAAATATCTCTCCTCTGCTGAAGACTATGGACCTGCTCACTGCTGTCCAAGGACCAATGAAATGGCTTTTGCTTCTCTTCTGCATTCCAGATCTCATATAAGTGCTGGCTTTATGTAGAAACTCTGCTGGCAAGAAATCTGAGAAAAGTAGTTCTCAGGCTTCTGGCCCTATACCTCAGGAAGAGCATCAAAGGGAGAAAATGGTATTGAGTTGCCAATAGACAATCATGCATGAGGATCCAAGGAGCAAGGAGGCAAGGAGGATCCACTGACAAACTCCATCCCTTTACTGGAAAAGCAAACATTTTTGCTTACATTTCAAGGTCCAGAACTATGCCACCTTTTGCTCCTAGACTACAAGGTAATGAAGAAGAACCTACTGTGTCAGAGTTCCCTTTGGTGGTGTATTAAGACTATATAGATTGTGTCCTGCAGAGTGAGGTGGTGCAAATTATACCCACTGGGTTGGTTGATCTTTCTCAGTATCTGAACTCATACTCTGGGGAGGTGAAAACTCCAGGGCTGTGTTGATTGAAGGTACATTTCAATACATTCATGTAAAGAAAGTGAAATCACCAATGTGTTACTTACCAATCCCAAAAATGACGGTGGGGAGGCAGGGGCCCAATGAACTGAGGAAAGGGCACTCCTCACACTCCTTCATCCTAGGCCACAAGTGAGCAGGAGATAAAGAGCAGGTTAGCAAGCACCTGTTACTTATGGTGGCAACTGGGCCTATGCTCACTGAGTTTTTCTGGGCTCAACTCGAAGTAGTTATTTAAAAATGCGCCCCAGGAAGAGCAAAGCAAGAACTTGTGGCTGGAATAAAAAACACCTAGGCAGCAATTCAGAATGACTTTCCTCATCCAATCCATTTAACTTTACCTGCTCTATAATGAAGGCAAGAAAGAGCCTCACAAATAACCTTGAAAGATGGATGGCAGATTGAGATGACATACATATGATTTTTAAAGTTAACAAAGAACTTCTACAAATATAGACCAAAAAAATCAAATATCAGTAGTCATAATAGAAAAAGAGGAAAATTTACAAGTGTCAGATTACAGAACAAGAAGCCCATAGAAGAGCACCATGAATCATTAGAAAACTATGCATCCAAACTAAGCTATATTGTGGTGGAAGTACAGACATGTGTAGCAATTCTAGGTGCTAATCTGACAGTGCTTGATTAAATTAAATTTAGATTTACTTTTTGATATGCCAATTCTGTCCCCAACAATATATTTTAAGAAAATTATCAAACAAGAATTGATGCTTTTGAACTGTGGTGTTGGAAAAGACTCTTGAGAATCCCTTGGACTGCAAGGAGATCAAACCACTCAATCCTAAAAGAAATCAACCTTGAATATTCATTGGAAAGACTGATGCTGAAGCTGAAGCTCCAATACTTTGGCCACCTGATGTGAAGAGCCAACTCATTGGAAAAGACCCTGATGCTGGGAAAGATTGAAGGCAGGAGGAGAAGGGGACGACAGAGGACAAAATGGTTGAATAGCATCATTGATTTGATGGACATGAATTTGAACAGACTCCAGGAGATGGTGAAGGACAGGGAAGCCTGGCATGCTGTAGTCCATGGGGTCACAAAGAGTCAGATACGACTGATAGACTGAATAACAACAAAATCAAACAAGTACACACATGAACAAGAACAAATATGGTTGTTACAACTCTGTTTATGGTGGTGGAATTTGTAGGCAATGGATAGGTAAAATGTGGTGGATGAATACCATGGCAGACTAGGAAGCATTTGGAAGTAACATAAATGGTTCCAACAAATATAGTGTAGGTGAAAAAATAAGAGAAAAACAAGTTGAGATCTATAATCCAAAGCCATTTGTAAAAATCAAAAATATAAGTAAGTAAAACCCAATATATATTTAGGCTTCCCAAGTGACACTAGTAGTAAAGAATCTGCCTGTCGATGCAGAAGATGTAAGAGACTCAGGTTTGATCCCTGGGTCTGGAAGATCTCCCGGAACAGGAAGTGGCAACCCACTCCAGTATTCATGCCTGGAAATTTTCATGGACAGAGGAGCCTGGCAGACTATAGTCCATGGGGTCGCAAAGAGTTGGACACAACTGAGCGACTACTCACAGCACAGCAACAACAGTATGTGTTTGATGATAACACATTAGAATGAATGGTTTGATGAGGTAAATAATCAAGAGGGTGAAGAGAAAAACAAGTAAATAAACAGGAAAAGAGTCTTGCTTGGTCCAAGGATGAAAATGAGCCATGAACTGAGGATGATTTGATTGATTTAACTCCGGACAAATGAGGTTAACAAAAGAGATTAAAAAATCAGCGGATTTAGAAAACAAGATTTGTGTGTGTGTTGGTTACCAACACAAGCACCCATCCATGCCCTCATAGAAATGTGTCAACCAAGGTGTTCTAATGTTAATGATAGGTTCTGAGAGATATCTATACACAAAACTATCTTGGTGAATATGGTTCCATTCAAAGATGAGCCCCATCCACAATGTCATGCTGGAAACCAGGGGGAGCTGGTTACAATCCACCCTGCAATTCTCCAAGGGTCTATGGGAGACAGAAGAGCACGAGGAAAGCCCCGTGGATCAGAAGACAACACTTCATGGGCGATATCCTCCTTTTTATGGGAAATACTTAAGTGGCCCTTCTTATCAGGTCATGAGTGAAGTATTGAAAACTCTAGTGGGCAGCCATCAGACCCAAGGATTTTTCTCCAAAATCCTTTTAATTTTCTAAGAGGGTGTTAAGAAAAAAAAAAAAAGAAAGAAATAATCAGATAGTATCTACGTAGGTTTCTCAGCCCTCTGGTTTGTGAGGTTTCCTTGTTTTTGTTCCAAAGCGATAGTGAAGCTCTCCCTTGCCCTCAATTAAGAGAAAGAGAAACCTGTCAAGCTCTGTGGACCAACCTGTTCACCACTTCCCTGGGGTCCTGTAGAAATGGACTCCCTCTTTTATTTCAGGGTTGATTGGCAGTGATGACATCTAAGAACAACGGTTCTTATCTCAATTTAGATGCTAAGAGGTGGGTGTCCTCTCTTCTCAACCAGAAATATTCTAGGCAGCCAGCATGCATAATTTATCAGAAAATAGGACAAGAGAGATACATTTTGCTGAACATGCCCTGCCTTTATCTTCTCCCCTTGCTGATACATACAGGATATCCCTAGAGAATCAGAGGCCAATCCTCGTGGCACATGTTCTCCCAGGAGCGATTTATCAAGCGTGTCTCTTTCACAGATGAAGGAATGATGGCCACCTGACAAAAGGAGAGCAGAAGTAGGATTTTCCAAGGATTTTCCGGCAAATCCCTAAAATCTAGTGGCTGCGTGACTTTAGATGAGCTACTTAACATCCTTAAATCTTAACATCCTTAAATATTCATTTACCTAACATTCTTTGAAATATTTCTCAAGCACACAGAGTTGCGGTGAGATGCACTAAGGCACAGAGGAGTCGGAGTCAAGCAGACTAGAGTATTTGAATCAGCTGAAGCCCTTGTTTCTGAGCAGGGCCAACCTCCACATCCCTTAGTTACGCCATTCATTAGACTGAAGTGAAAGGTGCATTTCCTTGGGGAAAAGAGGTGATAAATTAACTCAGATGTTGTGTTTATAACCTATATATTGCATAGCCTCCTTTAGAATAGAGAAACCTACATCCAGTATCATCATATTACCATCTTCATATTACACTGAAGTCATGTTACTCAGGCTTCCCCAGTGGCTCAGAAGCAAAGAATCACATGCACTGCAGGAGCCACAGGAGACGCAGGTTCAATTTCTGGGTCAGAAAGATCCGCTGGAGGAGGGCAAGGCAATCCACTCCAGTATTCTTGCCTGGAGAATCCCATGGACGAGGAACTTGGCAGGCTACAGCCTATAGGGTAGCAAAGAGTCAGACACGACTGAAGCAACTTAGCACATACATGCACACAAGTTACACATCCATACTATATATGCAAATGCAACTGTTTATGTTCACTGTGTTTTTTGCATCTTAAAATTAATCTAAAATTGCATCTTACTATTATGTTCTTCTGTTTAAATAAATATTCCTTATAAGCAATGCAGGGAAGTTCTACCCACATGTGCATGTACGTGAAGTTGCTTCAGTTGTGTCCTCTCTCTGCAAGAGAGATGCAGACTGTAATCCACCAGGCTCCTCTGTCCATGGCGATGCTTCAGGTAAGAACACTGAAGTGCTCCTCCCTCCTGCTTCCCACTCCATCCTATGCCTGTAGGTTGTCACAGAGCCCCTGTTAAAGTTCCCTGGGTCATACAGCAAATTCCCACTGGCTGTCTATTTTATGTATGTTAGTGTAGATATTTCCATCCTACTCTTTCCAGGAATGAAGGGACATATATATATTTATGACTGACCCATGTTGATATATGGCAAAACCCAGCACAACATTGTAATTATCCTTCAATTAAAAATAGATGAACTACCAAAAAAAAGAACACTGGAGTGGCTTGCCACGCCCTCCTCCAGATGTACATACACACCCTGTAATTTAAAGGTATGCTGTATCTTTTAACCAATTTAACAGTACTCGAGTGTAATTTTGACATTATGATGTTTTCCCCCTCTACTGAATTCAGAATCTACACTCTGTTTTAAGGTATGTCTCCACTAAACTGTTAGTAATCACCATAGTGGGCTCTG
This sequence comes from Bos mutus, assembly GCF_027580195.1. Taxonomy (NCBI): domain Eukaryota; kingdom Metazoa; phylum Chordata; class Mammalia; order Artiodactyla; family Bovidae; genus Bos; species Bos mutus. Next base: position 27,436,355 of record NC_091618.1, read on the forward strand.
AGCCCAATGATCTGGGTTAGAATCCTGACTCATGCCATACTGTATAACATTAGGCAAGTTATTTAACCTCTACAAGCCTCCAGTCTATCATATATAGAAGTGGTTAACATACTGTCTGACAACTTGCAAACAATAAATATTAGCTGCTCCTGCTGTCACTGCAATTACTGCTACTATTATTGCTATCATTACTGTTACTTTCTTATCACTCGTGAATACCTAGCCATGTGTAAATCACTCCAGACATCCACTTGGAATCTCTAATCATGTTTCCTTATAAGCATGATACTTTTCTGTTCCAGTTCATCATCCATAGCTATTTTTTTCCAAGTTCTGTAAGTAGGAGGCATATTAAAATCAGAAGCATTGTTCTTTAAGTACCCTGGCCTAGGCATTGAATGGGAAGACATTGCTGTCACTTAAGAAGAGAATAACAAAGAGTAAAACCCTCCTCGTGTCCTCGTTTTCACTTTGATGTGCCACAAATAAAAAATGAGCTGACACTCCGAAAATATGAAGACACCATATTGTTGTCACTCTGCATTCTGGCACATCTGATTTCCCTCATGCTGCTCGGGCTGCTGAAGCCTTTGAAGTTGGAAAATACCAGTGCCTGATCTTTGAGCACCGATAATTAAGACATAGTGTGGCAAATCAAAAGAGACATGCCACCTAGTATCTACATTCTCTTCCCGGGGGAGAGGAAGGGGAAAAGAAGAAGAAGGAAAGCAAGTTTAGAGTTGTGATTCAGAAATCAATTGGTTCTGCCCTTCGGAGTAAAAGACCAGCCACTTCTATATTATGACTCAATCCCATCCTACATCCCAAAGTCAATTTTTCTTTTGCTTTTATGGCTTATGATCATTGAGTTTCTTTTTCTTAAGGCTAATTTTTCTTCTAGGAAGAGAGAGAAATGCCATTTCTTAAAAAAAAAAAAATCTTATCATTTGTCTTCCTGTGGGGGGAAAATGGATGCACATTTATGTCATTCTTCTTTGTCATAAGCAATTGCTGTTGTGTCATAAATTTAAAGCAGGTTGTGCTTCTGAGGCCCTGTTCAAATCTGAGCTGGGGACATGTGGGATATAAAGGTTTATTAGTATAAATGGATAAATAATGAATGTTGAGTCTCAGGAACCTTGTGTTCCAGCTAGTTGGCTCCAATAACATGTCATAATATATTGAAAAAAATTCAACCAGGCAATATCTTCACAAAGATAAATTGATCTAAACTCTAATTGGAAAGACATAGAAAGCATATTGCCATGTTCATTTCTTTACGATAAATAATTTGGGTCTATGAATTCAACTGTGATTTATTTGTAAGTATATCATAATCATCAAAGTGGGAGACAGACATTTTTTTGGAAAACTCACTGTTGAATTTATTCAGAATTAAAACCTGTTAACTCTATAGAAGATCTGTCTGAATATTATAAGTGATATTTCCCTGTTGTTCTCCTTCTGGTCTCTGACATTTCTCTGTTTACTGCAATATTATTTAAATGAAAAGATGCCCCACAGATTGCCCAGTGCTGCAAAAAAAAAAGACCCAGAGTGAGCTTCAAAGTCAAAGGAAAATCTAACTTGAAGAATAAAATGAAACCGCACCTCCTATTTTCCAAAGAAAATTTTCAACAATGTCAAGATAACAGTTTTCAAATGTATGTAGTTTTGAAAACTGTTGGAACTACCAAGAAGTGATCAAAATCATAAAGGAGGAGTAAATTTTTAAAATAAGTATAAAGCATTCATTGGATAAGATTAAAAATGATCCAATGGCTTTCATAATTTTTGTGGGTAAAGATTAGCAAAAGGGAAGGAATTCCAAGGAAATAAAATGTGGACTAATTTATAGCCTTGAGATGTTATTTTGACTCAGGAGAAGGAAGAATAATGATTGGTGTGGGTGGGACAAGAGGAAGAAAAGGGAAGCCGTGTAGGAGTTAATAAGCTCCTAGGAGTCAACAGGGACAAAAGCTGTGATTGAACATGTGGTATTACTACTTTCTGGTAATACTTGAATGTGTTTAATCATGTGTTGGAGATGATTGAAGAATTCCAGACCTTAAAATGGATTCCAGGCCATCATTGTCTGTATTTCTTCATATTTGGTTGGGAGGGTAAGATATGGCTGTAGGGACACCCTAACCCAGAAGAGTCAGACAGTGGTGGTGGGAATGGACTCCCTATAATATGGCAGTTATTTGAGTGATCTGAAGACTAGGTCAGCTGTGTAAGCTACATTTATAGCTATTGCTATCATTGTTCTTCACTTAACATTGTTTTAGTCTCTTACAGCTTATAATTTGTGTGTATATATATGAATGTATAATATGGATATTTTCATTAGCTCTTCCCACAGTCTTTAAAGACAGTATTACTAATATCAACCCCATTGTGAATGATCTGAGTACTTGAGGAGTTAATGATATGCTAAAGATGACACAGGCACCAGTAGCAGACTCTGGAAATAGATCCCAGTCCTTCTGGTATCTAATTCCATATTTTCAGACAAACCCTATAACCTTTGGAATAGAAAACACCACTCCTGAGAGAAGCTGTGAGAAGAAACACTTGGTTGGCAGAACGAAGATGGAGAAATTAGAAAGAAGCGAACGATACAATTTCTTTAACAACCACTCACATAGCACTTGGCATGTTCCACGAAGTCTCAGCTATGTTACAATATTGACTCACCCATGTGCATAACAAATGTATAGGTAAATCCTATTAACAATCCTGTTTTAGAGATGTGAAAGCTGAGGCCTATAGAGGTTAAATAACTTGCTCCAAGACCTGGTAACCTGGTTAGAGTTCATGGCTTTAATCAGAGAGGTTTGATACATCTGTGGGTAATGGTCTGGTTACTGGAAAGATTGAATGAGATCATAACAACCCAAGTGTTCAGTACAGCGCTTGGAAAATGGTGTTTAAAAGAACATAAGTACATCACCTAGGGCATGAAGAAGACAGCTGGCAGACTTAATTGGGTTCAAGAACTTGTACTTGATGCTATTCAATGAGATGAAAGCTGAGCAAAGTCTGATGGGATGTTCAAGAGCATCCCTTACACAGAATCCCCTTCAGTAGAGCTTGACACATTTTAACTAAAATCAGATGACCTGAGTGTTCTTCTTCCTCTTAGTCTCCAGTTCATCTCAATTTAATCCAAATCTAGAACAAGTTTTCCCAGTGTCCTAAAATAATTCTATAGCTTAAATTTTACCACAGTTCTAAGCTATGATGATAGAAAGATGAAAAAGCTGCAACTTCACCCCTCAAGCAACAGACATCATAGAAAGTGATTTTGTTTTTGTTCAGTCGCCAAGTCGTGTCTGACTCTGCGACCCCATGGACTGAAGTACACCAAGCTTTCCTGTCCTTCACTATCTCCTGGGATTTGCTCAAATTAATGTCCAATGAGTGAATGTATGTTCAGTTGCTTCAGTCGTGTCTGACCCTTTGCGACCCCATGAACTGTAGCCCACCGGGCTCCTCTGTCCATGGGGTTCGCCAGGCAATAATACTGGAGTGGGTTGCCATTTCCTCCTCCAGGGGAATCTTCCTGACCCAGGGATTGAACTCATGTCTTTTATGTCATCTTCACTGGCAGGTGGGTTCTTTACTACTAGCAAACACCACCTGGTCAGATGTATAAAACCATAATAACAACCATGTCATGTACTAATAGCATAAATTAAAATTTGCCCAAGGAGCAGAAGGAGCACATAAGAGAAATTTTGCTTTTTCTGGGGTCAGATTTCTTCAAGGAGTAAACTTGACAGAGCTTGGAAAGGAAAGAAGATGACTGTGGAAATGACTGCAGAAGATAGACAGGCCAAGAAAATGACACAGGCTTGCGGAAATGTGATGTGACTGGGGAAACATGCATGATTTGTTATTGCTTGAAAATAAATTTGAGGAGGAAGCATAAAGAAACAGGGAGAGCAGGAAGGCATGAGGAAACTAGCCAGGTATCCTGTCATAAAGACTGCATGCACCATATGAAACCCCATAGGAGAGGGATGAAAAGGGGTAAGATCAGATCTGTATTTTAGAACATAACTCTCCTCAAAGTGTGGTTGAAAAATTCAAGGAGGAACAATCAGATGCAGGAGTCTACCTCCAGGTGAGGAAAGTTGAGAGCTTGACCTGAGACAGCATTAGTAGGGGATGGGAAAAACACAAGTTGGGTTCACAAGTTATTCAGTTCAGTTCAGTTCAGTTCAGCTGCTCAGTCATGTCCATATACTGGAAGACAAATTGAAAGGAATATTGGATCTGGGAGTGGCTCTTAGAATTCTGACTTTGTTAGTGGGATCACTGATGCAGGTGGCAAGTATAGGAAGGAAAAGAGGTTTGAGGATGAAGGGGAGGTGATAAGAAGACTTTAGAAGAGATTGAGTTTAAAGTGCCCATGAGACACTTTACTAGAGAAATCTAGCAGATAGTGGATCATCTGAGCACATAAGAGGTGTTCAAAATGAGTTGCCTTAATGCAATCATCTCCCTTGATATGCCAGTTGTTTTGGATGTATTCATCATACTGAAATCCACAGGACCCTGGCGATTCTTTTCTGTCTATATCACTACTCACCCACAATTCTTAGCAAGTCATTAGTCTCCCTCTGAATGTCATAAAATTTATTACTAGTCAAAGCACCATCCTCCCACTTCCCTCTTAAAGCATCTAGTGAGTCATCCTATGCTTACTGTCTCTACTCCCAATCCCATGTCAGGGTCTACTGGTATTCTCTCTCTTTATATATCCATGCTTCTTCCCAGACCAGTGGCAGCAGCAACTTCACCCTGGAACTTGTTAGAAATGGAAATTCTTGGTCTTCACCCTAGTTCTCCTGAATCAGAGACTCTGGGAATGTTACCAAGAAATCTGTGGCTTAATAAGCCCCTACGTGATCCTGATGCCTGCTCAAGTTTGTGAAACTCTACTATAGAGCTTTTCTCTAACTTAATACATTTAGCTTTTTCCAATCATACTTGCTCATGTCACTCATCCACTCAACTATGAAGGAGCAATTATTATTTTAAAATGCAGAGATATTAGGTCTACTCACCATCCATATATGATTTTTGGATACTGATGCTTTTTCTCTGTATTCTAAGTTGGTAAGAGTTTTGTGTTCTCAGTTGTGTCCAACTCTTTGCAAGTGCGTGAACAGTAGCCTGTCAGGCTCTTATATCCATGGGATTATCTAGGCAGAAAAAAGTGGACTGGGTTGCCATTTCCTTCTCCCAAGGTGTAAGTGGCATTTAAAGACTGTTTTGTTTTTAAGCTGTTCTCAGAAGCTTCCATGCACCAACTTGAGTCATTAAACAAGGGGTAAAGACTAGAGTGCATAGGACTGAATGAAAAGAAGAGAGAACGAAAAAGAACGGGAATGAAAATACAAAAGAGAGGAAAAAAAAAAAGAGGGAAGTGAATAAAAAGAAAAATGAAATGCTAAGTGGAATGTGTAGGGAAGAAGAAAGTGAAAAAGATGGAAGAAAGAAAGAAGGCACACAAGGACAATGATTCAAAATCTCCAGATTCTGCCATCTGGTGTCTCTTGTTAAGCATCTTTCAATTAGGATATAAGTTAAAAAAAAAAAAAAACTTGCAGGCAGATTCTGTTTCACATCATCCTCATTTATAATCCTGCTAACAGCTTTCTTCACTTGGCAAGCTGGTTATCTTTTATGTCCCATCTAGATTCACACCTTATCACCTCCATTCTACACTCTGCCCTGGGAGGTGGATGCATAGACTAAGGCAACAGGTCCCTTCTGGAAAGATTTGGCTTCTGTATAAATTCAGCCAATGTCAGAACATTGGAATACAGGAGAAAAGAGAGGTTGGATTATCAGTTTCCTTGTTTGTTTCCTGCACCATAGACTGGTATCCTTCAACCTAAAGCCTCAGATCCTATTGGGTGATTGCTCCAAGTTCTCTCTGTTTATCTCTGTCTCTGTCTCTTGATCTCTATCATCCTCTTTCTCAATTTCTTGCTCTCACTCTTGTTTTCTTTCTCTTCTTGTCCCTTCAGACCCAGCAGTGGTAATGTCAAGACTTCTCTTTGGATAACTAAATTATTTCCTTGGGCTTCCTCTACCTTCTCATCACACCACTGTAAAATGTCCCATTATTAAACTCTCTTCAAATATCCTATTTGAATGCACTACATTTTCCTTGCCAAAAATGACTGCCAAAACTTTGCTTTAAGACTTCACACTCTCATAGTTTTCCTCTTTCTTTACTGTTCATTCCACCTTTACTATTCATTGCTGACTTCATCTTTTCTTCACAACATTAAATCTTAGCGTGCCCTTGGACTTGCTTCTCAAACTCATTCCTTTTCCTGTGTACCTCAGTCCCTGCGTGATCTCATTCAGATGACTTTAAATACATACCACTAAATAGATGTCTCCAGTCCTAACCTTTCCTATTACATTCCAAATTCAGCTGTCCACTCTAAAGCCTAAATACACAAGTCTCAATTAATGTGTCCATATTATGCCCTCCCTCCAATTCCCTTCTGCCTTGGTCACAGCCATCTCAACAGCAGCACCACCATTCATAGTGTTGGTGATGGTGGTGGTTTAGTCTCTAAGTCATGTCTGACTCTCGCGATGCTATGGACTATAACCTGCCAGGCTCCTCTGTCCATGGAATTCTCCAGGCAAGAATACTGGAGTGGGTTGCCATTTTGCTCAAGCCCAAATCCGAGAAGTCACCTTGGACTTCTCTTTGCTGCCTACCTTGCAAACAATCCAGTAGCAACTACTATCAACTCAAACTTCAGGATATACCCTGAAACCAACGACTTCTCCCTCCTGCATTGGACCATGCCACCTTCATCCCTTACCTACCTACTTAATGATCTCCTACTGGGTCATGGTGGAGGGATCTGACAGAATGTGGTCCACTGGAGAAGGGAATGGCAAACCACTTCAGTATTCCTGCCTTGAGAACCCCATGAACAGTATGAAAGGCAAAATGATAGGATACTGAAAGAGAAACTCCCCAGGTCAGTAGTGCCCAATATGCTACTGGAGATCAGTGGAGAAGTAACTCCAGAAAGAATGAGGGGATGGAGCCAACGCAAAAAGAATACCCAGCTGTGGATGTGACTGGTGGTAGAAGCAAGGTCTGATGCTGTAAACAGCAATATTGCATAGGAACCTGGAATGTCAGGTCCATGAATCAAGGCAAATTGGAAGTGGTCAAACAAGAGATGGCAAGAGTGAATGTCGACATTCTAGGAATCAGCAAACTCAAATGGACTGGAATGGGTGAATTTAACTCAGATGACCATTATATCTACTACTGCAGGCAGGAATCCCTCAGAAGAAATGGAGTAGCCATCATGGTCAACAAAAGAGTCCGAAATGCAGTACTTGGATGCAATCTCAAAAACGACAGAATGATCTCTGTTCGTTTCCAAGGCAAACCATTCAATATCACAGTAATCCAAGTCTATGCCCCAACCAGTAACGCTGAAGAAGCTGAAATTGAACGGTTCTATGAAGACCTACAACACCTTTTAGAACTAACACCCAAAAAAGATGTCCTTTTCATTATAGGGGACTGGAATGCAAAAGTAGGAAGTCAAGAAACACCTGGAGTAACAGGCAAATTTGGCCTTGGAATAGGGAATGAAGCAGGGCAAAGACTAATAGAGTTTTGCCAAGAAAATGCACTGGTCATAACAAATACCCTCTTACAACAACACAAGAGAAGACTCTATACATGGACATCACCAGATGGTCAACACCGAAATCAGATTGATTATATGCTTTGCAGCCGAAGATGGAGAAGCTCTATACAGTCAGCAAAAACAAGACCAGGAGCTGACTGTGGCTCAGACCATGAACTCCTTATTGCCAAATTCAGACTGAAATTGAAGAAACTGGGAAAGCCACTAGATCATTCTGGTATGACCTAAATCAAATCCCTTATGGTTATACAGTGGAAGTGAGAAATAGATTTAAGGGCCTAGATCTGATAGATAGAGTGCCTGATGAACTATGGAATGAGGTTCGTGACATTGTACAGGAGACAGGGATCAAGACCATCCCCATGGAAAAGAAATGCAAAAAAGCAAAATGGCTGTCTGGGGAGGCCTTACAAATAGCTGTGAAAAGAAGAGAAGTGAAAAGCAAAGGAGAAAAGGAAAGATATAAACATCTGAATGCAGAGTTCCAAAGAAAAGCAAGAAGAGATAAGAAAGCCTTCTTCAGCAATCAGTACAAAGAAATAGAGGAAAACAACAGAATGGGAAAGACTAGAGATCTCTTCAAGAAAATCAGAGATACCAAAGGAACATTTGATGCAAAGATGGGCTCGATAAAGGACAGAAATGGTAGGGACCTAACAGAAGCAGAAGATATTAAGAAGAGATGGCAAGAATACACAGAAGAACTGTACAAAAAAGATCTTCACAACCCAGATAATCACGATGGTGTGATCACTGACCTAGAGCCAGACATCCTGGAATGTGAAGTCAAGTGGGCCTTAGAAAGCATCACTACAAACAAAGCTAGTGGAGGTGATAGAATTCCAGTTGAGCTATTCCAAATCCTGAAAGATGATGCTGTGAAAGTGCTGCACTCAATATGCCAGCAAATTTGGAAAACTCAGCAGTGGCCACAGGACTGGAAAAGGTCAGTTTTCATTCCAATCCCAAAGAAAGGCAATGCCAAAGAATGCTCAAACTACCGCACAATTGCACTCATCTCACACGCTAGTAAAGTAATGCTCAAAATTCTCCAAGCCAGGCTTCAGTAATATGTGAACCATGAACTTCCTGATGCTCAAGCTGGTTTTAGAAAAGGCAGAGGAACCAGAGATCAAATTGCCAACATCCACTGGATCATAGAAAAAGCAAGAGAGTTCCAGAAAAGCATCTATTTCTGCTTTATTGACTATGCCAAAGCCTTTGACTGTGTGGATCACAATAAACTGTGGAAAATTCTGAAAGAGATGGGAATACCAGACCACCTGATCTGCCTCTTGAGAAATTTGTATGCAAATTAGCCAAACAGTTAGAACTGGACATGGAACAACAGACTGGTTCCAAATAGGAAAAGGAGTATGTCAAGGCTGTATATTGTCACCCTGTTTATTTAACTTATATGCAGAGTACATTATGAGAAACGCTGGATGGGAAGAAACACAAGCTGAAATCAAGATTGCCGGGAGAAATATCAATAAACTCAGATATGCAGATGACACCACCCTTATGGCAGAAAGTGAAGAGGAACTCAAAAGCCTCTTGATGAAAGTGAAAGTGGAGAATGACAAAGTTGGCTTAAAGCTCAACATTCAGAAAACGAAGATCATGGCATCCGGTCCCATCACTTCATGGGAAATAGATGGGGAAACAGTGAAAACAGTGTCAGACTTTATTTTTCTGGGCTCCAAAATCACTACAGATGGTGACTGCAGCCATGAAATTAAAAGACACTTACTCCTTGGAAGGAAAGTTATGACCAACCTAGATAGCATATTCAAAAGCAGAGACATTACTTTGCCAACAAAGGTTCGTCTAGTCAAGGCTATGGTTTTTCCTGTGGTCATGTATGGATGTGAGACTTGGACTGTGAAGAAGGCTGAGCGCCGAAGAATTGATGCTTTTGAACTGTGGTGTTGGAGAAGACTCTTGAGAGTCCCTTGGACTGCAAGGAGATCCAACCAGTCCATTCTGAAGGAGATCATCCCTGGGATTCCTTTGGAAGGAATGATGCTAAAGCTGAAACTCCAGTATTTTGGCCACCTCATGCGAAGAGCTGACTCATTGGAAAAGACTCTGATGCTGGGAGGGATTGGGGGCAAGAGGAGAAGGGGATGACAGAGGATGAGACAGCTGGATGGCATCACTGACTGGATGGACGTGAGTCTGAGTGAACTCCAGGAGTTGGTGATGGACAGGGAGGCCTGGCGTGCTGCGATTCATGGGGTCGCAAAGAGTCGGACACGACTGAGCGACTGATCTGATCTGATGTGACTGGGTCTCCATGTTTCTACTCTCTCTCCTACTGAAGCCAGAGTGGATCTACTTAGGCACACATCAGACTGTGTCATTCACCTACTCGCACACTTTTAGAGACTTTCAAGCACAAGCCAAATGAAATCCAAACATTTCCCCACCAAGACTCCTAAGCTTTCTGTCTCCTGGCCTTTGTCTAACTCTCCAAATACTCTGATCTTTTCCAGCCAGTTTGACCTTCTTACTTTTCATTATAGTAGCCATTAGCCATATGTTCCTTTTGAGTAATTGAAATGTTTGCTAGGAGACTGAAGAACTGAATTTCTTATTTTAATTCTCAGTAAATTTAAATTTAAAATGGCTACCAATTTAATGATCAGAAAACCTTGAGGTATGTCCAGACATGGATATATGAACCTGTTGTGTTCAGTCACTCAGTCATGTCTAATTCTTTGCAAGTCCATGGACGGGAGCGTGCCAGGCTTCCTCGTCCTTCAGAGAAGGACAGGGAACTTATTTTATCAATTATAAATTTTATGTAATCAAAATTCAGATAAATTACATTCAATAAACCTTTCAATTCTGAGTTGAGATATGCTTTATATATAAAATACCCACCAGATTTGGAAAAAAGTTATATGAAAAAATGTAAAATATTACATTCATAATGCTGAACTTGATTTCACATTTAAATGGTAAAACATATAGTTAAATTAATTTCACTTGTTTGTTTTTACTTTTGAAGCATTTTTTCCTTTTTTTGTGTGCTTGCTAAAATTTTTAAAATTGCATGTGTGGCTGTCATTATATTCCTATTGTAGAGCACTGCCCTAAGACCCCAGACTCAGTCCTGCCTCTAGGGTCTTTGTACCTGTTGTTCCCTCCATCTAGAATACTCTTCCAGACCCACATCTTTATATGGTTCATCATTGCTCATTCTTAATTTTTATTCAGATATCCACTCAAATATCAGCTATTCAATAGCATTTCTTTAGTTTTTTCCCTATTCTTTTTTCAATTGAAGTACTATTAATTTACAATGTTGTGTTACATTTTGGTGTTCAACAAAGTGATTCATATATATATATTTACAGTTTATTAAGTTCTTTCCCATTATAGGCTTTTACAAGATATTGAGTACAGTTCTTTGCACCATAGTTCCTTACTGCTTAAACCATTTTATATACAGTATTATGTATCTGTTAATCCCCAACTCCTACTTTATTTCTCCTCCTTCCCCAGATACCCACTTTGGTAAACATAAATTTGTTTTGTTTATCTGTGAATAGACATATTTCTGTTTTGTAAAATACATATTTCTATTTTGTAAAATAAGTTCATATGTATCACTTTTTTTTTTTTTTTTTTTAAGATTCCACATATACAGCTTCCCTGGTGGCTCAGTGGTAAAGAACCCGCCTGCCAATGCAGGAGACATGGGTTCAATCCCTGGATCAGGAAGATCCCCTGGAGGAGGAAATGGAAACCCACTCCAATATTTTTGCCTGGGAAATCCCATGGACAGAGGAGCATGACGGGCTATAGTTCATGGGGTCACAGAGTTGGACACAACTTAGTGACTAAACAGCAAGAGCAAACATACAATCCTGCGGTCTCACTCCTAGGCATATATCCAGAGAAAATTGTAACTGCACCCCAATATTCATGTGTGTGTGCTCAGTCACTTCAGCCATGTCTGACTCTCTGTGACTCTATGAACCATAGCCCGCCAGGCTTCTCTGTCTTGGATTCTCCAGGCAAGAATACTGGAGTGGGTTGCCATTCCCTCCTCCAGGAGATCTTGACTCAGGAACTGAGCTCACATCTCTTATGTCTCCTGAATTGGCAGGCAGATTCTTCACTACTAGCACCATCTGAGAAGCCCTCACTGTTCATAGCAGAACTATTTACAATAGCCAAGCTATGGAAGCAACCTAAATACCCACTGACAGACAAATGAATAGAAAAGATGTGGGGTGTGTGTGTGTGTGTGTGTATATATATATATATATATATATATATATATATATACTATTCAGCCAGTAAAAATAATGAAATAATGTCACTTGCCACAATATGGATGGACCTAGAGACTGGCATATTTGAAGTAAGTCAGACAGAGAAAGACAAAACCACATGTGATATCAAGGAGCCTTTTTTTAACCACACTATCTAAAATAGTTTTCATCCTCTCTCTCTTACCTTGCTTTAATTTTTCCACATCAGTACTTCTATTTTCTTATTCTCTGATTCCCATATAAGAAAGTGAGCCTCCTAAGGACAGGGATTATTATTCTTGTTCAGTGCCCTAGTCTCAACGCTTAGAAAAAAGAATACATATGGATACATGAACACTCAATATTTGCTGAAGAATGACTGAATGAATCAAATATTCCACTGATGCTCAACTGTGGCATGGCACGAATAGTTTGTGTATATATACCCTACGACTATTACCTGAATGCATTATTTAAACGTCTCCACCAGAGACATTACTTTGCCAACAAAGGTCCGTCTAGTCAAGGCTATGGTTTTTCCAGTGGTCATGTATGAATGTGAGAGTTGGACTGTGAAGAAAGCTGAGTGCCAAAGAATTGATGCTTTTGAACTGTGGTGTTAGAGAATGCTCTTGAGAGTCCCTTGGACTGCAAGGAAATTCAACCAGCCCATTATAAAGGAGAACAGTCCTGGAATTTCTTTGGAAGGAATGATTCTAAAGCTGAAACTCCAGTACTTTGGCCACCTCATGCGAAGACTTGCCTCGTTGGAAAAGACTCTGATGCTGGGAGGGATTGGGGGCAGGAGAAGGGGATGACAGAGGATGAGATGGCTGGATGGCATCACCAACTCGATGGACATGAGTTTGAGTGAACTCTGAGAGTTGGTGATGGACAGAGAGGGCTGGCATGCTGTAATTCATGGGGTCGCAAAGTCGGACATGACTGAGTGACTGAACTGAACTGAACTGATGTTGGAACAAGAGATCAAATTGCCAACATCCATTGGATCATAGAAAAAGCAAAGGAATTTCAGAAAACACCTACTTCTACTTCACTGACTACACTAAAGCCTTTGATTGTGTGGATCACAACAAACTGGCAAGTTCTTAAAGAGAAGGGAATACCAGACCACTTAACCTGTTTCCTAAAAAATCTGTAACCAGATCAGGAAGCAACAGTTAAAATTGGACATGGAGCAACAGACTGGCTCAAGATTGGAAAAGGAGTTCGTCAAGGATGTATATTGTCACCCTGCTTATTTAACTTATAAGCAGAGTACATCATGAGAAATGCCCGGGTAGACGAAGCACAAGCTGGAATCAAGATTGCTGGGAGAAATATCAGTAACCTCAGATATGTAGATGACACCACTCTTATGGCAGAAAGAGGGATTAAAGAGGCTGTTGATTAAAGTAAAAGAGGAGAGTGAAAAAGTTGGCTTAAGACTCAACATTCAAAAAACTAAGGTCATGGCATCCAGTCCCATCACTTCATGGCAAATAGATGGGGAAACAGTAGAAACAGTGAGAGACTTTATCTTCTTGGGTTCCAAAATCACTGCAGATGGTGACTGGAGCTGTGAAATTCAAAGATGTTTCCTCCTTGGAAGAAAAGCTATGACCAACCTAGACAGCATATTAAAAAGCAGAGAGATTGTTTTGCTGACAAAGCTTTGTTTTTAGTAATAGTCAAAGCTATGTTTTTCCAATAGTCATGTATGGATGTGAGTATTGGACCATAAAGAAAGTTGAGCACAGAACAACTGATGTTTTTGAACTGTGGTGTTGGTGAAGACTCTTGAGAGTACCTTGGACTGGAAGGAGATCAAACCACTCAATCCTAAAAGAAATCAACCCTGAATATTCATTGGAAGGACTGATGCTAAAGCTGAAACTCCATAACTGTGGCCACCTGATACAAAGAGCTGACTCATTTGAAAAGATCCCCGATGCTGGGAAAGATTGAAGGCAGGAGGAGAAGGGGACGGCAGAGGATGAGGTGGTTGGATGGCATCACTGACTCAATGGACATAAGTTTGAGCAGTCTCTGGGAGATGTTGAAGGAAGCCTGGCATGCTATAGTTCATGGGGTCACAAGAGTTGGACACAACTGACTTAACTGAACATGAAATATTTCTCTCACAGGAACCTTGAGATGCTAGTATAAATGTAGCACTTGCTCAGAACCAACAGTAGAAGAACTTGAGTAAAGGAAGAGCTGGTGGGAGGGACATGAAACACTCTTCAAATATCCCTTGTATAGATACACCCAAGAGCCCAAATCCTATGCTTAACATCAATGAATCATTCATGTTTAAGAGTGCTATCATCTTTCACTTATTCTCTTTCGAGGAAGAGATTTCAAAGTGTATGAAAGTCTTCAAAAGGAGAAATGATATATGAAAGATATAAACCAAAGCCTTCCAAAATGCATTTTGCTTGAAATGCCTCAAAAGTACACCTGAACTGTTTGCAAAGCAGCCATGATTCTTAACACATATTTTTTTCTTCAATTTTTAAGAGAAATTCCTAAGAAGGAAGGTAATTAGAGTAGTATAAAAGTATTCTAGGCTACCTTAATGTAAAATATATAGAAGACATCGTTTGTATGCTACTGGGAATCACTGTGAATTTTTGACTTAGATTTCAACAAAAATATCCTTTCTGTTAGAGGCTTCAACATTAAGACTATCCTCTTTCTTTGAATGTGAAGTTGTACATATAAATATATATATATATTATATATATATATATGCATAGAAGCCAGGGAATTTTAAATTTAGTCTCAAATAGCATCATTTTGCACCTCCTAAACAGTAAAGACTGAGTTAATAATAACATCACCACAAATGTCAAAGAACATTCTTTTGCTCACTGTTGAGGAATTTCAAAATTGAAAGTAAGGTAAATGCATCAACATGGCAAAGTGGAAATAAGATGCATTTTTATCTTGCCTTCCAGAAGTTGTATCACTTTCTGTAATTGTAAAGTTATCATCACAGATAACTGCTAGAGAATTTTAGCAGACTCAGGCAATAACTCTTCAGAGGTGGGAGTAAAGGATGGGGAGGGAGTGGAAGGTCCCCCTCCAAAAGGTCACAAAAGTGAGAATGTGTGTGAGGACAACTGTCAGCCTAGCTGATGGCCAGAGTCTAAAACCATTTCTGAATGATTATGACCTTCCTCTTCATGGACAAGTGAGGAATATTCCATGAGGGGATGAGGGTGAGGGTCACATCAGCCATTATTTCTTGTCCCCCTTCTTCAAGGCATGGTGTTACTGGGGTTTTTTTTTTTCCTCATCTACTTCTTAATTAATTATGAGTTACTGACATCAGGTAAACTTGTGTGTGACTGAAGAAATATTTTGGCAAGTTTGGGGGGATGTCTTTTCTGCATATTTCTGAATGTTGAAGCCTCGTATTTGTGACCTTTGTCCGAAGGCATTAGTCATATTCAGATTCTCCTCTGTATCAGAAATAGAAGCAGTAGGTTTAGTGAATTTTGGAGGGAGAGTGGTTTTAATTTTGCCATTCACTCTAATTTTTAGGCATATAGAGTTAGAAAAATCATAGAAGATGAGTTTCAGGAACTTGACTTGCTGAGGCTTGCTGTGATATTGAGCAAAACATTGATTCTAGGTTCAAATTACGATGGGCAGAGGCTGCCAATCTGTGGACCATCCCTAGCTTGTCTCATATCTTCTTAAATAATGTACGTTCTAAAGGTCTCCTCTCAGTTGGCAGACACACTCAGGAGCATAAAATAAATTCAATCTCAAATCACGGATACATTCATGAATGTTCAGGACTCTGACACACCTCCCATTACAATCCCTTCTCGAGAGTCTTTCATATGAAAAGGATGTTTATTTGGAACTGAAAAATGAAAAAAAAAGATAGAAAAATATTCAAAAGTGTTTTTTTTATTTCCTCAAGATTCATTTTCATTCTTTATTCTTTCCTACCTGGAAGTTCCTTTAACACCCATTTTTAACGATTACTCAGCACTTATCTTTTAAAACCCTAAACTGGAACGTGTCCCTTATATATGAACCGATATGATAGAAGTTACATCTGACAACACTTTCTCTCTGCAAGAAAATATTCATCACTGTTTCCTATGCCAGTGATTCATTTCAATTCTGGTATCAAATAGATTTTACTTTACACCTCTCCTTGTCAAATGCATGCGCTGCGCTTCCTCTAAATTTAAAATCCAGTCAGGGGAATGAAAGCGATAACACCTCTTTTATTACAGTTTGGGAAAACAATAAAAATCATTTTGGATATTGAAATATCCCATGAGGCACTTGGAAAATGGCAGACAATATATTCAAAGAAGCAGATAAAGACAGTTAAAGCGGCAATGCCTCTATTTTTACCAATAGGTTTGCAGATATTAAATTGAATCAGCAAACTACAAAGAAGTAAGCACACAGAAAACTAATTGCTTAGAAAACAATTTCCACTTGCTTTGTCACTGCACTTGAAACTCTTCACAAGTGCAGTTGATGTGAAATCCAAATTCCGGAATCAAGATGCTGAAACCAAGGCCAAAGCTTGTGTCTGTCTTCACACAGACTTCTATCAGGAGTATCCATTAAGACTATCCTCTTTCTTTGAATGTGAAGTTGTACATATAAATATATATATATATTATATATATATGCATAGAAAACCAGGAATTTTAAATTTAGTCTCAAATAGCATCATTTTGCACCTCCTAAACAGTAAAGACTGAGTTAATAATAACATCACCACAAATGTCAAAGAACATTCTTTTGCTCACTGTTGAGAATTTCAAAATTGAAAGTAAGGTAAATGCATCAACATGGCAAAGTGGAAATAAGATGCATTTTTATCTTGCCTTCCAGAAGTTGTATCACTTTCTGTAATTGTAAAGTTATCATCACAGATAACTGCTAGAGAATTTTAGCAGACTCAGGCAATAACTCTTCAGAGGTGGGAGTAAAGGATGGGGAGGGAGGAAGGTCCCTCTCAAAAGGTCACAAAAGTGAGAATGTGTGTGAGGACAACTGTCAGCCTAGCTGATGGCCAGAGTCTAAAACCATTTCTGAATGATTATGACCTTCCTCTTCATGGACAAGTGAGGAATATTCCATGAGGGGATGAGGTGAGGGTCACATCAGCCATTATTTCTTGTCCCCCTTCTTCAAGGCATGGTGTTACTGGGGTTTTTTTCCTCATCTACTTTTTAATTAATTATGAGTTACTGACATCAGGTAAACTTGTGTGTGACTGAAGAAATATTTTGGCAAGTTTGGGGGGATGTCTTTTCTGCATATTTCTGAATGTTGAAGCCTCGTATTTGTGACCTTTGTCCGAAGGCATTAGTCATATTCAGATTCTCCTCTGTATCAGAAATAGAAGCAGTAGGTTTAGTGAATTTTGGAGGGGAGAGTGGTTTTAATTTTGCCATTCACTCTAATTTTTAGGCATATAGAGTTAGAAAAATCATAGAAGATGAGTTTCAGGAACTTGACTTGCTGAGGCTTGCTGTGATATTGAGCAAAACATTGATTCTAGGTTCAAATTACGATGGGCAGAGGCTGCCAATCTGTGGACCATCCCTAGCTTGTCTCATATCTTCTTAAATAATGTACGTTCTAAAGGTCTCCTCTCAGTTGGCAGACACACTCAGGAGCATAAAATAAATTCAATCTCAAATCACGGATACATTCATGAATGTTCAGGACTCTGACACACCTCCCATTACAATCCCTTCTCGAGAGTCTTTCATATGAAAAGGATGTTTATTTGGAACTGAAAAATGAAAAAAAAAGATAGAAAAATATTCAAAAGTGTTTTTTTTATTTCCTCAAGATTCATTTTCATTCTTTATTCTTTCCTACCTGGAAGTTCCTTTAACACCCATTTTTAACGATTACTCAGCACTTATCTTTTAAAACCCTAAACTGGAACGTGTCCCTTATATATGAACTGATATGATAGAAGTTACACCTGACAACACTTTCTCTCTGCAAGAAAATATTCATCACTGTTTCCTATGCCAGTGATTCATTTCAATTCTGGTATCAAATAGATTTTACTTTACACCTCTCCTTGTCAAATGCATGCGCTGCGCTTCCTCTAAATTTAAAATCCAGTCAGGGGAATGAAAGCGATAACACCTCTTTTATTACAGTTTGGGAAAACAATAAAAATCATTTTGGATATTGAAATATCCCATGAGGCACTTGGAAAATGGCAGACAATATATTCAAAGAAGCAGATAAAGACAGTTAAAGCGGCAATGCCTCTATTTTTACCAATAGGTTTGCAGATATTAAATTGAATCAGCAAACTACAAAGAAGTAAGCACACAGAAAACTAATTGCTTAGAAAACAATTTCCACTTGCTTTGTCACTGCACTTGAAACTCTTCACAAGTGCAGTTGATGTGAAATCCAAATTCCGGAATCAAGATGCTGAAACCAAGGCCAAAGCTTGTGTCTGTCTTCACACAGACTTCTATCAGGAGTATCCAGGACTCAGAAGAAACCTCACAGATGCAAAGCAAACCTATCAATGCTACGGAGTGTGTTTCAGGGAGACGTGCTTGAATACAGAGGAGTCTAGTTCAAAGTTGTTCAAACTTTAAATTGCATATGAATCAAGCTCAACATTCAGAAAACTAAGATCATGGCATCCAGTCCCATCACTTCATGGCAAATAGATGGGGAAACAGTGTCAGACTTTATTTTTCTGGGCTCCAAAATCACTGCAGATGGTGATTGCAACCATGAAATTAAAAGACGCTTACTCCTTGGAAGGAAAGTTATGACCAACCTAGATAGCATATTCGAAAGCAGAAACATTACTTTGCCAACAAAGGTCCGTCTAGTCAAGGCTATGGTTTTTCCTGTGGTCATGTATGGATGTGAGAGTTGAACTATAAAGAAAGCTGAGTGCTGAAGAATTGATGCTTTTGAACTGTGGTGTTGGAGAAGACTCTTGAGAGTCCCTTGGACTGCAAGGAGATCCAACCAGTCCATCCTAAAGAAGATCAGTCCTGGGTGTTCATTGGAAAGACTGATGTTAAAGCTGAAACTCTAATACTTTGGCCACCTGATGTGAAGAGCTGACTCACTGGAAAAGACCCTGATGCTGGGAAAGATTGAGAGCAGGAGGTGAAGGGGACAACAGAGGATGAGATGGTTGAATGGTATCACCAACTCAATGGACATGGGTTTGGGTGGACTCCAAGGGTTCATGATGGACAGGGAGGCCTGGCATGCTATGGTTCTTGGGGTTGCAAAGAGTTGGACATGACTGAGCGACTGAACTGAACTGAACACGTTGGACGTTGGTAAAATGCAAATGCTGATTCAGTAGGTCTGGGGCTGAGCCCAAGAATCTGTATTTTTAACCCATTTCCACATAACGCCCATGCCACTGGTCCAGGGACCACATGTTCAGTAATGAGAGTTCACTTGGCTAATCACTTCTCTTGGAACTCAGGAAACCTATGTTACAACTCTCACTCTTCTAGCAATCCACTGTCTGATCCCAGGGAAATTGTTTGATCAGTCAGGGTCTCAGTTTCCCATCTGTGAAGAAGAGATACCAAGGTTAAAGAGTTCTTATTGATTTGAAACCTTGAAAACAGTTATGATAGTAGATATGAAACTTGTTCTGTGACCAGGTTTGACCAAATGTATTTCAGAGCATGAAAGACATTAGAAGAGGAAAAGAATGATCCTTAAAGGCTGAGAATCAAAAGTAAACACACAAATACACAGGGCCTGTGTGTGTGCATGGGTGCCAAGTCGCTTCAGGTGTGTCCAACCCTTTGCGACCCTATGGACCATATCCCACCAGGGTCCTCTGTCCATGGGATTCTCAGGCAATAATCCTGGAGTGAGTTGCCATGCCCTCCTCCAGGGGATCTTCCCAACTCAGGGATCAAACCTAGGTCTCTTATGCCTCCTGCATTGGCAGAAGGTTTCTTTACCACTAGCATCACCTCTTATTGGAAGGAAAAACAATAAACAAGAGAATAAGAAGAAAGTAGAGTCAGACATGACTGAATAACTAAGCACAGCACAGCACATAAGTAAAGGAAAAGAAAAAGAAAAGTGCCAGAGAAAGAGTCAGTCGAAGGAACATCAGACTTCAGCACAGAGGAATAGAAGATAATGTGAACGTGCCATATTCTTTAGTATCTAGAAATGATGACTGCAGCAATTCACAAGGGCAGATCCCTAGAGAACCATGGAGAAGATGACAATGTAGTGTATACAAGAAAAAGAAAAGGTAAGGAAACCTTTGGATGAAGTACAACAAATTATTTAAAGTAGATAATAAAAGAAATTGAATCACCTCTTTCTCTAAAATGCTGGCTGGATTTTTAATGCAGTGTTTTCCTTGGCCTTTTGGCATTGTTTTAAGTCCAAGAGAGATATAAAGCACAGCTTCTGGTCACTGCTCCATCATATATTGCCACCAACAGGAGATGAATCAAGTGGCCAAAAATTTCCAAATACTCTAAAGGCTGTCTGTATTGGATCCTTCCAAGAAAAGCAGTCTGCCTTCATATCCCCAAATCCTCCATTATGACAGGGAATTCCTAGCAGAACTCTCAGGGGCAAAAAAGATGGAGAAAAAAGCATTTATTTTAATTTACTTTTTTATAAATCACTAACTAATTGAACCATTTTCAGCAAAGCCAGAAAATCCTGCCCATCAGGATTGACAGTCACTTACGCTGATAGCATTCTTGAACTTTTCCAAGGTTGAAGCTACTGATGATTCACTGCTGGGAACACCCATGGTAACTATTTCAGACCTGTGAACTATCACACCTTCTCAATGTCAGCAGATGCCTGCATCCAGCAAATACCTTTCCAAAAGGCTGTAAGATTACATTTTATTTTTGGAAGTGACCATTCAAGTCACCAAATGGTAACACTCTCTCTGAGCCTGCCAAGGGCCCTGGCTGACTTCTTCAATGTACAGGCACAGTTTGCTTAAGACTAACATTGCCTGTGAATCAGTAGTTTCTGGACCCAAGGCTGTGTCTGAATTCCAGTTGGCTTTTTTTGACATATTTATATCTACAGACAGAAACAAAGGATCCCATTTAAAAGGTTTCCAACCCAAGGAGAGCCAGTTAGACTCCTTGCAGCACAATCAATAGTACAATCAGCTGCTAGGGGGAAGAGATAGTTAGGGACTTTGGGAAGGTCATGTACACACTGCTATATTCAAAATGGATAACCAACAAGGACCTACTTACTGTATAGCACATGAAAGTCTGCTCTATACTATGTGGCAGCCTGGCTGGGAAGGGAGTTTGGGGAGAATGGATACATGTGTATGCATGGCTAAATCCCTTTGCTGTTCACCGGAAACTATCACATTGTTAATCGGCTATACCACAATACAAAATAAAAAGTGTAAAGTTTGAAGAAAAAACAAAAAGGAAAAAGTAGTACAACTGGGTAGAGGAGATGTAGTTTTTTATCCACAGATAAAGACAGTAGATCTGACCCTCTAAATTTACCAAGATTCACTCCGGATTCTACTGCAGTACACACAGACTTTTATCTCTCTGACAACCGAACCCAAGAGGTTTGCCAAAATAGAATTCCAGTGTAGGGAGAAAGAAGCTAAAGAATTATGCATTAATAACACCCTTACCCACAGGCGGAACATATTTTCATCTGCACACATCACGAACCAGAGATCTTAGGTTATTAAAGGTGAAAGAGGCTAATCGTCTTTGGGATGGCTCTCTTGGGATGCCTATTTGCATAATGAACCTAATACATGGCAACCCAACTCAGCAGTTCTTTGGGATCAGCTACTTGTAGTCGGATGTGATATTTTTAATTCACTAACTAAATTACTTTGTGAAAGACTTGTTCGTAGCTAATCTCAAAACTATGTCTACAAATAATTTATGACTATATTTATCAATGAAGAAGAGGCCTAATTGGTAAAGATGTATGGTTTAATTAATCTGTCTTTTGGAAAATTCCAAATTATGCAAAGATCACCATTGACAAAGATATAAAAACTGCTGTGTGTGTGCTTGCTCAGGCACTTCAGTCATATCCGACTCTTTGTAACCCTGTGAACTATAGCTTGCCAGGCTCTTCTGTCCATTGACTTCTCCAGGTAAGACTACTGGAGTGGGTTGCCATGTCCTTCTCCAGGGGATCTTCTCACCCCAGGGACCAAACCTGAGTCTCCTGAACTGCAGGCAGATTCTTTTTACCACTGAGTCACAGGGGAAGACCTAAACACTGCTAAAGTCATCCAATAATCTAAACTCAGGGTCCAGGGTTCGCCTTTCTCTGGATGACCAGAATCAGGACACCTAGATCAGGGAGCAGCTTCTGCCTAGAGCTATCCTATATCAAGTGAAAGAGAGCAAAAACTTTTGGCCAGAATCTTATTTTGTATTTAGTGCTTGCAGAGCCACTTTATTTAAAATATCTTAATGATGGAACCCAAACTGCAGGAAAAAGTTTAGCATAAAAGATGGGTTAAATTGATAATTTACCATTATCAATTTAAGGATTAAGTTGATAATTTTGCTTTAAAAGAGAGAAATGGGGTTAATCACTACATAGAAACAATTTAATATTAATATTTTGAAGTTAATTCATTGGGTAACTTTGGTATTTTTATTGTGAAATGATATTACTTAAAAAAAAACTTGTTTAGGGCAAGGATAAATAGGTAGAGCACAGGGCAATGAAAATACTTTGTAGAATATTATAATGATGGATACATGTCATTACACTTGTGTGCTCAGTCACTCAGTCGTGTTCAACTCTGTGTGACCCCTTGAACTGTAGCCCACCATACTCCTCTGTCCATGGAGTTCTTCAGGCAAGAATCCTGGAGTGGGCTGCATTTCCTCCTCCAGGAGATCTACCTGACCCGAGTATTGAATCTGTGTCTCCTGTAGCTCTTGCATTGGCAGGTGAATTCTTTACTAATACTACCTGGGAAGCTCAGTATATCATTACACGTTTGTCCAAACCATAGGATCTATAATACCAGGACTAAACTGCAAGGTAAACAGTAAATTCTGGGCAGTTATGATGTGTCAGTGTAGGTTCACCAATGGTAACCAAGGGAGATGTTGATGTGGAAGGCTGTACAGGTGAGGGGCAGACAGTACATGAGAAATCTCTGTACTTGCCTCTCAATTTAGCTATGAACCTGAATCTACTTTAAAAGCTTATATATATGAAAAAACTCATGGTTTGCTCTATACCTAAAACTTTATGAGTAATAGCAGTAACAATAAATCATATTAACCTAATGCTTGTTATCTGCCAGGCACTCCGCTAAGAGCTTTATATGAATTAACTCACTTATTTCTCTCAACTTCTCTGCACCATAATCGCTAACAATATATTCATCCTATAAATCAGCCCAGAGAGGGTAAACAACTTGTCCATGATTACAAAGCTAGTAAATGGTTGAGCTTGGATTTAAATCCAGACAGTGAAGCATCACATCTGCTGGGAGGTCTTGCTACAATGTAGCAATGCTTTGGTTTTCCTAGAGTTTTGCTTTTTCTGTCATATAGAAATTGGTATATGTTTCTATCAATGTGCATGTACAAATCTCTATAAACAACAAAGATGTATTGGGTATGAACTTGGTGTCTTTCAGTGTGTTAGTTGACAAATGTAAGAAGATTAATAAAGAAGGCCTCCTTCCACAAAGATCTTTGCATCTCTCTGAACACGCCTTGAAATTCTTATATCACATTTACTTAGTAGCTTTCTCATCAGTTGTTAGCTTATCAAGAGAGTTATTTGACCTTTTTATTTATTAAGTCTACATTTTCTTTCTTCCTTCCTTCATAAATAATTTCCTAGCCCAACACACCTCATTTTTCAATTCAGACTTTGGGGAATCAGGGAAAACAGCCATGGTACGCCACACTAAGTTTCAGTTGAAGGCAATTAAAATCAGATTGATGCTGCAGAGAAGAAAGAATATATGAAAACGGAGAAGTTTTAGGGAGTTGGTTACAAGACAAGGGAAGGAGTAAAGTGTTTAGAAGAGGAGTAGGAACTAAATGTGGTCCACCTAGTGGTAGAGATGCTTAGACTCCAAAATGAGGCAACTTGACCAGCAGAAATAAAATACTTTAAAAGATTGGAGGCAAGAGCATAGTTTTTCCTCCCCCGAGTGTGAGCTGGACTTTGTAACTCACTCCCAAGGAAAAGAGCATGGTAAAGGAAAAATAATAAATTTACAGTGGAGATACCCAGCAAATACATCCTTAACCAGGTGATGAAGGGCAATATCACCAGTGATAAAACATGTTGAAGGTATGCAGTCCTAATAGGATTTAATAAGAAGGGTACTTCATGTCCGTGATATTTTTCCCTAAATCTAAAACCCAGCCTGATCACAGGAAAAATGTCAGATAAACCCAAATTGAGGGACATTCCACAAAATCCTTGAGCAGTCCTCCTCAAAACTGTCAAGATCTTAAAAAATAAGAGAAGACTCCAGAATTATCACAGATTGAAGAAGACTAGGAAAATGTTATGACACAATGCAGTGTGGAACCATGGTTTGGATCTTGGATAGGAAAAAGGATGTCAGTGGAACAAAACAGTGAAATCCAAATAAAGTCTGTAGTTTAGTTAACAGTGATGAACCAACATTTATTTCTTAGTTGGACAAATACACCATGGTTATGTAAGATGTTCACATCAGAGGGAAATGGAATAAAAACCACTGGGGCACTCATTATGCTCTCTTGCAACTTTTCTGGTAACTTCCAACTATTCCAAAATTTAAAGTCAATTTTAAAATAATTGTAGGCTACAATTTTATCTTATTAAAATAATATTAGAGCATAAGATTTTTTCAATAAACATTTTAAAGATATGCAATTTTCTGCTATGTAAGACAGATGGGGGAAAATTGCAGACTTAGAGGGGTTGAGCTTCAAAAACATATTGTGTTCAACAAAACTAATAATTATCAGTCATGTAGAAGCTTTATGATAAACAGAGACAATAAAGTACATGGTAAGCAAGAATAAAAGCAATGGATAAAGGTAACAGCACTTCAGGATGACAGCTCCCACATTAGTTATGTTCTGCTTTTCAATGGTCAATTGTGTAACTGTTCTAGGCAGTCATCAAGCCTAGATGAAGTGGGAGTTCCATAAATTAAAATTTTATGTCCAAGGGAATGAGGATGGGAAGAGCAAGAAATGTATTAGGGGACAAATCTGGGCAACAGTAAGCAAGAGTAAAAATAAGGAAAACAGTGACCACAATGGAACCCACCTGCCAATGCAGGAAATGTGGGTTTGATCCCTGAGTCAGGAAGATCCTCTGGAATAGGAAATGGCAACCCACTCCAGAATTCTTGCCTGAAGAATCCCAGGGACAGAGGTGCCTGGTGGGTTGCAGTTCACAGGGTCACAAAGAGTCTATAAGACTGAGCAACTGAGCACATAGAGCATGACCCCAACCTGGTCACTGGTAAGCTCCTCAGGCTGCAAAGTGGCCAAAGAAGAAGGTGAAAGGAGATATTTTACAAAGTTGGTTCAAGCCTGTTTCCACTGGAAATGACCGTGAGGAGGCTGGATCATGAACAATCTTGCCTTTATTACTCTGTCTAAGCTCTCCCCTTTGAGAGTTTAGAGTCTAGAATGAGGCCATGGATTCTGGGTGATGGAGAGCTCAGCTCTGCCACTAACCAGAGTTTTGATATTAGGAAATTCCCTTAGTCTCTCTAGATCTCAGTTTCTTCCAGTGAGAAATGAGGAAGTTCTACCTTATTCACAGGTCTTTTGATATTGTTATGTAACATGGCAATCATGGACTTTTTGCACATAAGCCCCCATTTGCAACCATTGATTACTATATTAAATGGCATGTAAGTCAGAATGGATGGAGTCAACACGTAACTGGGCCCTGTGTGAACCTTGGCTCCATTAACCAATAAAGGATTCACAATTTTGATGGCATCTGGGGACAAAACATCAAGATCATGCTGGCACTTTCAAGAATTTCTGGTGGGTTGGTTACTCCTGGCCTTTAAAAGTATTTCATAAAACTTATGTCCCTCTTTTTTTCTTCAGTTCAGAGTCTAAATCACAAAAATATAGGTCATAGACACAGAGATAGCATGAATTTCCCAATGAAAATAAAGACTAATTATCCAGAGGTATTAATAATCATTTTATGGTCACTGGACACGGAAATGGATGTATTAATGGTGCACTCTGTGTCCAGGTGCTCTCTCATTGAGAAAAAAAGAAAGAAAGAAAGGAAAATTGATGAGTAAAAGAGAGAAGGGAAGGTAGTTTAAAAAAATAAGAGTAGTCTATAGACTAGCCAGAAATAGTATCTTAAATTAATATTTTAAAACAAGGAATTGGCCAAATAAAAACTGGTCATATTTAGAATTGGAGAATAGTCAACCATTTTAGCTTTTTTAAAAAGGTAGTCATAGGGGAAGAATTAGGATAAAGATAAGTTGACTGAATCATCCCAGTTTGCACATAACTTTCCCAGTTTGGGCACTGAAATTTCTGCATCTTGGGAAACTACCCAGTTTCTAGCAAATAGGAATGGTGGATCACCCTAGGAAAAAACTATAGTTAAATATTACATTATTTTATTTTAAGATGACTCTCACATTGAAATGGTTGAATTTCATTTCCTATATTTAGTAAAAAAAACCAATTAGTTTTGTTTTATATATATTTTAAGTTCTGTAGAAAATATGGTAACTCCCGAATAAGGAGCACAGAGAAAGGATTTATTCATCTTCATACATATACACACACATATACATAAACATAATTCTTATCCTTAAGAAAATTCAATTGTCTCCATGCTGGGAGGGATTGGGGGCAGGAGGAGAAGGGGATTACAGAGGATGAGATGGCTGGATGGCATCACTGACTCGATGGACTGAGTCTGAGTGAACTCCGGGAGTTGGTGATGGACAGGGAGGCCTGGTGTGCTGTGATTCATGGGGTCGCAAGGAGTCGGACACGACTGAGTGACTGAACTGAACTGACTGAACTGATTCATCACCACCTGATACTGCATAGGCCAACAAGTAAATGAGAGTTTGTTGTTGTTCTGTTGCTAAGTTGTGTCCAACTCTGCAACCCCATGGACTGCAGCATGCCAGGCCTCCCTGTCCCTCTATCTCCTGGAGTTCACCCAAGTTCATGTCTGATCTGAGCCACCACCTCTGTCCATAGTTCTTCAGGCACTCTACCAGATCTAATCCCTTGAACCTATTCGTCACCTCCACTGTATAATCATAAGGGATTTGATTTAGGTCATACCTGAATGGCCTAGTGATTTCCCCCACTTTCTTTAGCTTAAGTCTCAATTTTGCTATAAGGAGCTGATAATTAGCCACGGTCAGCTCCAGGTCTTGTTTTTGCTCACTGTATAGAGTTTTTCCATCTTTGGCTACAAAGAATGTAATCAATCTGATTTGGGTATTGATCATTCTGTGATGGCTGTATGTAGAGTTGTCTCTTGTGTTATTAGAAAAGAATGTTTGCTATGACTGGTGCATTCTCTTGGCAAAACTCTGTAAGCCTTTGCCCTGCTTCATCTTGTACCCCAAGGCCAAATTTGCCTGTTACTCCAGGTATCTCTTGACTTCCTACTTTTGCATTTCAATTCCCTATAATGAAAAGGACATCTTTCTTTGGTGTTAGTTCTAGAAGGACTTGGAAGTCTTCATAGAGCTAATCAACTTTAGCTTCTTCAGCATCAGTGGTTGGAGTATAGATTTGAATTACTGTGATGTTGAATGGTTTGCCTTCGAAACAAACCGAGGTCATTCTGTTGTTTTTGAGGTTGAACCCAAGTACTGAATTTCGGACTCTTTTGTTTACTATGCGCCATTTCTTCTATGGGATTCTTGCCCACAATAGTCAATATAATGATCATCTAAATTAAATTCACCCATTCCGGTCCATTTTACCTCACTGATTCCTAAGATGTTGATATTTACTTTTGCCATTTCTTGCTTGGCCACATCCAATTTACTTTTATTCAAAGACTTAACATTCCAGGTTCCCATACAGTACTGTTCTTTACAGCACTGGATTTTACTTTTACCACCAGACACATTTGAAACTGAGTGTCATTCCAACTTTAGCCCAGCCGCTTCATTCTTTCTGGAGATATTAGTAATCGCCCCCTCTGCTCTTCCCAGTAGCATATTGGATGCCATCCGACCTTGTTGAGGGAAGGGGGCTCATCTTTTGGTGTCATATCCTTTTGTCTTTTTATACTGAACAGTATAAATGGTATAAAGCTGATCCATCTAATTTTATGACTGGATATAGGTTTTAAGATCAAAAGTACAAAATGCTTTGAAACTATTTAAAAGCAGCACACATATAAGAAAGCAAGCCTGAGTTAACTACTGATCTATTCACATATAAATATCACCAGAGCTAAACTAGTTTTGCAATAATCTGAATTGTTTGGCATGTAGAGATCAACTATGATAGGGCAATTCATTTCACATATATGTTAAAAACAGATGTGGCAGAAGTGTCAAGAATAATGAATTGTATCATTAAAATTATAATATTAAAATGAGAAAGGCTTAAATCTACAAATGGAGATATATAACACATTGTTAACAAATAATACAAAAGCACATGCATTCAAGTCCTACTTAAAATCATCTCCATCAAGCAGAATGACTTTCAAATTGGAAAGTGTAGGTACCACGTGAAGTTATCGGGAAACTGAAATTAAAGGTACTAGAAGATCTAGAGGATAGGAAAAAAATCTCTTTGCTTGAAATGAATAAAAGCCCTCAGATCCAAATAAGCTATACACCAAGCGAGCTGAAAAATAGAAAGGGAAAAAAAACACAATTCTTAATTTTGTACAAAAGCAAGAGCTTCCAGTGGATAAGATACGGGCAAATATTCCAATGTTTCAAAATAGAGAAATAAAGTTATAACTAGAAACTGCATCAAGCTTAGTTTGATGTTGACCCTAACCATTCTGAAGTAAAGCTGAAATCAAAGATGCAATATGGATAACTGACTCTTTATGCCAAACTAATTTCCATTTTAGGAAAAAAAGAAGTAATCATAGGCTGGAGGGTGAAAAAAAGAAGTAATCATAGGCTGGAGGGTCAAGGAAATACCATGCATTGATTTCAGCAAGTATAAAATATTTTGTTTGTGGTTTTTTTTAGAGAGTTTCCCTGTACATCCTTAGCAATGGGAATACCGTACACACACACATGCCCCGGTGCACATGCACGCGCGCACACACAGACACACACACACACACACACTGGATGAGCTTCAAGTAGCCTGACTGGACTCAGTGTTGTACCCAGAGTCTGTTTGATTAATGGATCAATACAGACTAATACGGTGCGGCAGGATTCTGCAATAGACATGAGCTTGTATTTTTCTTAATTACAAGTCAAGAGATATCTTTATCGAGTTTGTATAGGATACACATCTGGTGATGAAATCAGCTTTCAAAAGAACTTGACAAGTTAGAATTAATGGTTGTGCTGATTTTTATTAAAGTCCTTCGGTTTGGTCTCAGAAAACAACTACAGCAGTGAAGTACAGCAGATGCCTGATATGACAACGAGATTGTTTATAAAAAATGCTTAGGAATTTTGGTTCATATCAATCTCTGTAAGAGCCAAAAGGATGGCGTGTTTGCCAAGAAACACTAATGCCTACCTTGCCTACACCAATTAGAAGACTCCTGCTCAAAACAAAGAAGTCAGTGTTTTTCAGTGACAGTCTTCAGTTAAGCCTTGTCACCACATTTTAAGAGAAAGACTGATTAACAAAGGCTTACCTAGAACAGTGAGACCAGAACCACGGAGAGTCTAGAAAGTGGGTGAAAGGAATAATTATCTAACTGGAGTCAGAGTACAGTAGAGGCATGATCATTATTTTTAAATATTTGAGATTTCATTTTAAAGAATGGGGGTTGAACTTACCCACAAAACTCCAGGAGACAAAAGTCAAATCAATAGATTGAAGATTTGAATAGGCAAAATTGAGCTCAGCATAAAAAAAGAACTTTCTAGTAATTATAGCTTTTTAATAAAAAGAGTAAAATACAAGTATTGCCAAGGGTATGAAAATATGAATATTTTTATATAATTGAAATGGAGGTGGAAATTGTATCATTCTTTCTGGAGAGGCAATTTGGCAAAGTATTCAAAAGACTTAAGAGTCTATATCTTTTAATTCAGAAATTCCACCTGTAGACATTTATTTACCTACATAACTAGAAATGCTGGAAAAAACTTAAAATAAAATTAATTAATTAATTGCAGAGTTTTGGGTAGTAGTGTACATTCTGAGACAACCTAAATAGCCATTTTATATATATATATATATATATATATTATTCCACTAGTGTGTACATATGGAATATATATATATCTAAAATAGAATACTAAACTGTTATTTTTAAAGCACATAACAAAAAAATTTTGTACAAACAGAAATATTCATAACAAACTATTAGTTGAAAAAGGGAGCTCAAATTTTTAAATCTAGAGAGAAAAAAATGAAAAATATCAAAATCCTAACATTGCTACTTATAAGATAAAGAGTAACTTTTTTCTTATGTGTTTTATTTTTTTCCCCAATCTGTCTAAAATTAAAATACCATATACATTTTGCAATTGAAAACAGACAAGCAAAATAAACAATGAAGACACAGAACGTGTTTGCTCATATCCCTGGTACCTGACTCACAGTAGGAAGGCTACACATCTTTTGTTGAATAAATGAATAAATTAATTAAATGTTATAAATGTTTTATGGAATGAACTCTCTCAAAGAGTTGATAGCTTCCCATTACTGGAAATGTTTAAGCAGAGGCTGAATGACACTCAGCATATTTGGAGGGCACTCTGATTTTGATTTAGATAGTGATTCCCAAAATGAGACACCTGAAAAAATAAAAATGCTCCCCCATTTCACAGAATACAAATTTCCGGTCCCCACCCTAGACTTTCTAGATCAAAATCTTCAGGAGTCATTAAAATTAGCTTGGGTTTAGGGGGTGAACTTTGGAGATTATTTGCACACATCTGGAAAGCCAGCCTGTGGTCCCATAAGCTGTTACTCAGAGTTTCACACTGGCTGCTCCCTGGTCTGAAACACTTTACCTCCAGATCTGCAGCCTTGAGTTCCTTCACGTCTTCATTCAGATGTCACCTTCTCAAACAGGCTTCCACAATGTGCAGCGCTTTCCAAGGGCTCCCATCCTTGTATACCTGCTCTCTTATTTGCCTCTGCTGCTACTGCTGCTGCTAAGTCGCTTCGGTCGTGTCCAACTCTGTGTGACCCCAGAGACAGCAGCCCACCAGGCTCCGCCGTCCCTGGGATTCTTCAGGCAAGAACGCTGGAGTGGGTTGCCATTTCCTTCTCCAATGCATGCAAGTGAAAAGTGAAAGTGAAGTGGCTCAGTCGTGTCCGACTCTGAGCGACCCCATAGACTGCAACCTACCAGGCTCCTCCGTCCATGGGATTTTCCAGGCAAGAGTACTGGAGTGGGGTGCCATTGCCTTCTCCTCTTATTTGCCTCAGCACTTAGCAAATAATGTCACTTTTATTTTGTTTATTATTTATGGTCTATCTCTCCCCACGAGAAAGTAAGCACCATGAAGAAAGGAATTTTTGTCTTTTTCAGTCATTTAAGCATCCCAGAAGAGTGGGACACATAGTCGGTGCCCAGTGAATGTTTGCAAATGAACAGAAAACAATGAACAGATAGATGTCTATGGTTCTAATTGTAGATGCTTATGACAAGCAATGTTTTGTGTGAGTCAATCACAAGGGGTTGCAGACTTTTACTAGAAAGGGTCAGACGGAAATATTTTCAGGTTTGTGGGTCATATGATTTTTGCCATACCTATTCAACTTGGCTATCATAGCACAAAGACAGCCATGGACAATACACAAATAAATGAGGATGGGTGTGTTCTGATTAAACTTTGTTTAAGATAGATTTGGCCCCCAGGCCATAGCTTGCTGACCCCTGTTCTCCCTACATTTCTGGAAACTTCATTAAGTCAGAATTCTCTAATGTAATGGTCCTCAACTTTTTTGAGGTCCTCAACTTTTTTGGTCCCTGGCATCAGGGACCAGTTTTGTGAAGACAATTTTTTCCACGGACCCAGGTAGAGGGATGGTTTGGGGATGATTCAAGAGCATTACATTTATTGTGAAATTTATTTCTATTATTATTATTACATCAGTTCCACCTCAGATCATCAGGCATTAGATCCCAGAGGTTGGGGACCCCTGCTCTAAGGGAGCTGCTTAGCCGGCTTTGCCAACTATAGGCATCATGTCTTGTCTCTTAATGGACAGAGATCTTGGGGAAAGTGTCCCCTTTCACTAACCCTGGAAGAAGTTTTTAACTTGGTCTTTTAAAGATATCAAAAGTTTTTGCTGACAGTGAAAAAATCTACACTCAATGAAAAATAGACAAAATTGACATAATTAAAGAGTGTATGGTGGATTTTAACAAGAATCTCTGGTTCTTCCTCACTCATTTTAGTGGTGATCCTCCCTAGCTAATTTTTCATTGTTCTGTCTGCTCTCCAGAGTCCCTGTTTTCCCTCATGTCCTGGGTTGCTTCTTCCATCGGGAAGGCCATTACTCTGAGGTCACAGTGTCTCCAAACAATCTTTGAAAAATGATTTTGCCTCAGTGAGTTTCTGCAGAGATGCTTAATTCCTTTCAGTGTGCCCTGCTCGTTACAGGTGTGTGAGGCTTCAGCATGAATCATCTCAGTGATTTTTATCATTCACTGTGGAGGTCTGGGGTGAGGATGGGGGCTTCAGCATTCCCTGCACAGAGTAGAAAGCCGAGAGGACAGGGCACTTGGCATGGGACAATCTTTAAACTCCAATAGGATTAAGAGCCTCTGTCTGCTTTGTCTGATCTAAAAACACTTCCACATTTGGCAGAAACATCACGCTGCCTCACAATTCCTATATATTCTAGGCAACAGACTCCTTGTGGAAAGCAGCACAGAACACTGCCATTTAATTATACCCAATATCAATATGACAACCAGATAGTTGGATGAAAATGAAAGGATTCAGAAAATCTTACAGATACTTGATTTTGAACCATAGTAATCACTTAGAGGATCACAACATTTCATATTATGCTATCTGAGTTTGGGTGTCAATGAAGACTTCTATTAAAATCACCATTCCATTTCTAATAACAGGGCAACAGTTCTCTGCATTAATCTGCTGAAATAAATAACTGGAGATAACAGCTGGGCAGGGGCAGGGTCCTGGTTTAGCTGCTGCCGGTCATGTTCTATGGGGAAAAAAAGAGGTCAACCAGGTTGTAATATTTAAGTCTGTCCTCATTTTAAATATTATATCTCATTAACAGAATCAATCCATTGATTTTGTTGCAGAAAATACTTTCCTTATCTTGGAACCAAATTGGAGATGATGGCAGAAGCACATATTCATATATCTCTCCAAATGCCAACCTGTCCACTAAGAATTTCCTCCAATCCCTCTTAAAGACTTTGATTTAAAGCATGTAAATATAAACAGACATTTTTCTTGGATGCTATTTTTTAGAATGTATAGGAATTTCTTTGTCTTCATTCTGTGCAAAAAAAAAAAAAATGTGGTGTTTGCTTTCTCAGGTTGATTAGCTTCTTTAAGGCAGAGACATTTTCTTGAGTATTTCTGTCTCTTCCAGAGTGCTCAGGGGGGTCTCTGCCATCCCTCCTATCCCCCACAGTTGGCACTGGCCTGAGCATAGGCCCTGTTTCTGGCTTTCCACTCATCTCTTTCCTCCCCCAGGGAAAAGTAGCCAAGATTACTGGTGTCATCCCAACCACAGCTGGGCCACTTTACTGGGGTTCAAGGTCATTGCTCCACAGTGCCCATCTCCTCTCCTTTTGTTCACCTATGATATACCCAAGACCCTAGGCCCAGGGTGATGGTATGAAATATACACTGTATCATTGTCTTCTTTTCAGACACAGAGCTCCTAAAACTTTTCAGGTTCCCTAAGTGATAAAAATCATGAAGATGTCCTTTATTTGGTGAATGAGATGACTTTTAGACCCCACCTAAAACTGGGCTGGTCATCAAAGGAACCAACATGTAATTTGAGAACTGGAACTTTCAGTCTCACCCCCTGAGGCCTGGGGAAGGGGAGAGGGATTGAAATTGAATTATTACCAACAGTCAATGATGTAATTAATCAGGCCTGTGTAATGAGACCTTCATTAAAACCAAAAAATCTGGGTTCTAAGAGTTTCCAGGTTGGGGAACCAGAATGCTTCTATGTACCATTGTGTTAGGCCCCAAACTCCATAGGAACAGAAGTTCCTTTGTTCAGGACCTCACCCTAAGTATCTCTTTATCTGAAGGCTGATTAATATTCTTTGTAGTAAATGGATGATCTAGTGAGCAAACTGGTTTCCTGAGTCTGTAAGCCGTTCTAGCAAATTAATCAACCCAAGAAGGGGTTGTGGGAACTTCACATTTATAACCCACCAGTCAGAAGTACAGATAACAACCTGGATTTGTGATGGTCATCTCCTTGGTGGCTCATAAGGCTCCCCTGGTCTCAAATGGTAAAGAATCCACCTGCAATCCAGGAGAGCCTGGTTTGATCCCTGAGTCAGGAAGCTCCCCTGGAAAAGGGAATGGCAACCCACTCCAGTGTTCTTGCCTGGTGAATTCCAAGGACAGAGGAGCCTGGAGGGTATAGTCCATGGGGTCATAAAGAATCTGACATGACTGAGAGACTAACACATTCACTCTTTCTGAAGTGGACGGCAGTCTTGTGAGACTGAGCCCTTAACCTGTGGCAGCTGATCATAGCTATTGAGTTGAGTTGAGATGAATTGTAGGATGCTCAGCTGGTATATGAGAATTCTTCGGTGGTACAAGGGAAAACCCCACAAGTCAGAATCCTTGGGCTTCCCTGATGGCTCAGCGGCAAAGAATCAGCCTGCAGAGCAGGAGACACAAGAGACACAGGTTCAATCCCTGGTAGGGAAGATCCCCCAGAGGGGGACATGGCAACCCATGGACAGAGGAGCCTGGTGGGCTACAGTCCATAGGGTCACAGAGAGTCAGACACCACTGAAGTGACTGAGCACTCACAGAATCCTTAGCCATTCTCCCAACTTCTCTGCTGTTCCATCATCTCTGCTGGTGACTAGGTGAATCAGTGAGGAGAAACCACCAGTACAGAACCAGTTCACAAAGTACAGGGCAGAAATGAATGATCCCCTGCCTGTCATTCTCTTTGTGAAGTTCCCTCTGTTCAGAGCCCTAAATAAGAAGCAGGCTCCCTAACCTCCAATACGTAAACAATTTTTACTGAGTAAGTGAGAATTTTACTTGCCTGAATCCTCACCTCTTATTTATTTCCTGACGTAAAATAATAATTATAACATTATAATTATTATAACATAAAAATAATAATTATAAAATAAAAATAATAAAATAACATTTTGTTATTCATAACAAAATACTACACAGATTTCAAGCAGTCAGGGTACCATTGCTGACTATCAAGTCAAAACAATGAAATCTGTCTCATGTCGTCTGTTTGTTCCTTTGTGCTGTGCTGTGCTTAGTCATGTCCAACTCTTTGTAACCCGATGGACTGTAGCCCTCTAGGCTCCTCTGTCCACAGGGATTCTCCAGGCAAGAATACTGGAGTGGGTTGCCATGGCTTCTTCTAGGGGACCTTCCCAACCCAGGGATCAAACCCAGGTCTCCCACATTGTGGGCAGATTATTTACTGTCTGAGCCACCAGGGAAGCCTGTTTGTTCCTTTACTTGCTCTTATAAAGAATCATTAAGTAACTAATGTCAGAATAATGTTATTCCATCTTATTCTAATGGCTGTATTCACACACTTACTTGTCCCCTAAGGTTGTTGCATCAGAAGCATACATTAATTTTGAAAGATACTACCCATATTTCTATGACAATAAGTTAGGATATATTCCTCCAGTCCATTTCTTCAGGTAAGACTGACATTTGAAAACATCCTGTTTTCTTCTGGTAAGATTGGTATTTGAAAACAAACAGCCTTTTATTTTTACTAGATTTTAGCATTTCAAATCCATTTCCAGATGAGCTGAAAATACTCCCAAATACTATTTGCAATTGCAAGCAAAAGGAATCCTCTTAGTTCATATTTCCAACACACACACACACACACACACACACTCCACACTTGCAGAACTAGCAGGTATTACTGCTGACACTGAAAACTCCAATTACCCCAGGATTTGAGTGTTGACTGGCTCCTGATTTATTTTTGGCAAATTAGGTAGCATAATGAGTAAAACAAATACTTTGAGGATCAGATTTAAATGAACAAATCTAAGGGAATTCAGGTGTGAGTTTAATTTCCACAGTTATTTCTCCAATTGTGGTAAAGTCTTGGCAGCTGCAAGCATCAATTAATAATCTGGGCTTCCAACAATAACAGGGTCCTGCTCAGAATGGATTTACAGAAAATTTGTCCAATCTGATCCAAAGCTACCAAATTGGCAAATTTACCAAAAGTAGATGGAGTAGATTACACTTTGCAAAACAATGATGAGAAAAAAAATCTGGTGTAGAAAAAATTATTGTCTTTGAGGGCTTACAAAAGCAAAATAAATTTGTTTTGGTCATTACTTGTCCAATTGGATACAATAACTCACATGTCAATGGTGTTTAACAGTTTAAAATATGTTTTCTCAAACATCATCTATAAAACTCTCACAACAACTCCGTGAAGTTGATGTGCTTACTTAAACAAATGAAGGAAAGAAAGTTCTAAGCAATTAAATAACTTCTTAAAGTCACACAGAAACGGTACAAACAACTGTATACATAGCTGCAACGGTAAAGTAAATGAATTAGAACAACCATTTATTAGAAATGGCCAGATTGTGACACAGCCTCTTTCTTTGTAACCCAAAGAGACAACCTCATTCACTAGCAGTATTTTCCTAACCAGAGATTACCAGTTGGTGCCCTGTGGGATATGGCAAACCACGAGGTGTTGAATGGCACAGTACGGGGAAGTGTACTCGGTACTCTGTAATGACCTATATGGGAAGAGAATCTACAAAAGAGTGAATATATATATACATATAACTGATTCACTTGGCTGTACAGCAGAAACTAACACAACATGGTAAATCAACTATACTCCAAGAAAAATTGGTTTAAAATACAAACACATATGTCCTCATAGCTGGATGGTCTTGAACTCATCTGGAGTCTGTTCTGAGACATATTACATTTTCTTCCTCAGGTTTCCAGGGATTCAAGGATGTGTTTTCAAACAAAACAAAACTACTTTATGCATAAATTATCAGTATCATTAAATTATCAGCTCTATCCCTTTCCAGAGACATTTGTCTAGGCAGAGGAACAAAAATCATTTCAAAATATATCTGAACAAAATTTTACAATTAAAAAATGAATTTTGAATTTGAATGAACATGATCCAATATATCAGCTGTTCTCAGAATGCCAAGGCATTCAAACACCTAAAAGCCAGTTGCCTACTGATCCCAGCACTTCAAAGGTGGACTTTTGGAACAATAGACATTTAAGCTGGAAAGGGTTATAAAATCTCTATCCCAAATCTCTCACTTTCACAAGGGAGAAAGACCAGTTTCAAGAAGTGACTTTTCATAGATCACTCAATGAATTAGTGTCTGAGCAAAATTTAAAACAGAAGTCTCATGACCCCTGTCTAAGGCTTCTCTGCTATGATTTGATAGTAGCAAGGTGCCTGGTCACCTAAGCAGCAGTTCTTGGGATCAGTCAGCTGCAAGCTACCTGAATGTTTTCCTCCACCTGGAACAGGAACCAAGAAATATCTTCTCATTTCCTACTTCCGGATTTTCTCAGAGGAAAATAAACTGTTTAAAGGAAAGGAGAGGAGGAAGCTATGTGTGTGTTTCACCACCTCTGCCTCTGGTATTAAAATTGTATTCTCTTGAGGCCAATTCAGTTCAGTCGCTCAGTCGTGTCCGACTCTTTGCGACCCCATGAATCACAGCACGCCAGGCCTCCCTGTCCATCACCAACTCCCAGAGTTCACTTAGACTCACGTCCATCGAGTCAGTGATGCCATCCAGCCATCTCATCCTCTGTCGTCCCCTTCTCCTCCTGTCCCCAATCCCTCCCAGCATCAGAGTCTTTTCCAATGAGTCAACTCTTCGCATGAGGTGGCCAAAGTACTGGAGTTTCAGCCTTAGCATCATTCCTTCCAAAGAAATCCCAGGGCTGATCTCCTTCAGAATGGACTGGTTGGATCTCCTTGCAGTCCAAGGGACTCTCAAGAGTCTTCTCTAACACCACAGTTCAAAAGCATCAATTCTTCGGTGCTCAGCCTTCTTCACAGTCCAACTCTCACATCCATACATGACCACAGGAAAAACCATAGCCTTGACTAGACGGACCTTTGTTGGCAAAGTAATGTCTCTGCTTTTGAATATGCTATCTAGATCGGTCATAACTTTCCTTCCAAGGAGTAAAAGTCTTTGAATTTCATGGCTACAGTCACCATCTGCAGTGATTTTGGAGCCCAAAAAAATAAAGTCTGACACTGTTTCCCCATCTATTTCCCATGAAGTAATGGGACCAGATGCCATGATCTTCGTTTTCTGAATGTTGAGCTTTAAGCCAACTTTTTCACTCTCCTCTTTCACCTTCATCAAGAGGCTTTTGGGTTCCTCTTCACTTTCTGCCATAAGGGTGGTGTCATCTGCATATCTGAGGTTATTGATACTTCTCCCGGAAATCTTGATTCCAGCTTGTGCTGCTTCCAGTCCAGTATTTCTCATGATGTACTCTGCATAGAAGTTAAATAAGCAGGGTGACAATATACAGCCTTGACGTACTCCTTTTCCTATTTGGAACCAGTCTGTTGTTCCATGTCCAGTTCTAACTGTTGCTTCCTGACCTGCATACAAATTTCTCAAGAGGCAGATCAGGTGGTCTGGTTTCCCATCTCTTTCAGAATTTTCCACAGTTTATTGTGATCCACACAGTCAAAGGCTTTGGCATAGTCAATTAAGCAGAAATAGATGTTTTTCTGGAACTCTCTTGCTTTTTTTCGATGATCCAGTGGCTGTTGGCAATTTGATCTCTGGTTCCTCTGCCTTTTCTAAAACCAGCTTGAACATCAAGACACTTTAAATCCGACCTTATCACTAGAATCTTCAAGAACTTTAGATGTAAGGTCATGAACTTCCCAATTAACCCTACAAGATATTGAAGGACAAATAAAAATGGTGAATGCTAAGCAATTTGTCTAAGCAAGAAGTGGACCATGGCGAGGGGAGTCTCATTTTAAAAGCTTGCATGAAGGCATATGTCTTCAGCATTCACCATTTATTTCTGAGCATATGTCATGGCTCCCAGTAGTTTGAAAGATCTTCCAGGGCAAAGAATATATACATTTCTTCATAGCACATCAAGTGAGACACAAAATCAGTGCATAATAAATTCTTCCTGCATGAAAGTGAAGAAAATAATATATTCTTCTTTTAGTCTTTAGGAAGTAGCCCTCTTTCAATTGTTAAATTAACTTAAGAGACATAGACTGCCTAAAATCACTGAAACATAAACAAAACTTTTTGTAGACTAATAGCTAGAGTCAAGCTCCACGATTATTAGATCTAATCTCCTTGTATTATATGCAAGGGGATAGAAGTCCAGCGAGGTGCACCACTGGCCTGCATTTGTACACACCCCAAGGCAAACCCAGGATTAAGTTCTAGACCACATAAATCATCAACCTCTAAGAAGTCACAGACAGCCCTGGTTCTGTGAGCCATCATAGCACAGAGGAAAGATTTTTAAATCATGGTAATTTGTCCAGATGTCCAGGTACTTAGCAAGACCAACATGCTATGCCTCATACCACCATACTCTTCATTGCCATTTAAAGTCTACTCTACCAACCCAGACACTGTCTTTATCCTGGTTGGTGCATTTAATCTGACCCATCCCTCTCTTTTCCCCTCCCTCTCAAACCTTGGTCAGTTAAATATTCCTCCCTACCCATCATCCTTTCTCAGAACATTCTTCTCATTTCTTGTCTTAACTAAAACCCAATTGTCCTCAAAGTACTGCTTTGAAGACTGCTGACGTGGAGGAGACTTCTATTGCCTCACTCATATGTTGGAATGTCCTTTCTGACTCTCGTTGCCACATCTAGTCCAATACTATGCCCCATTTCTTGCCGAAACAGCTCCTTTCTTGAAACTCACATCATGCAAATATGTCACTCTTGCGCTCAATTGGTGTGGTCATCTACAACCTCCTGATCATTCTTCTCATTTGTAGAAAGTTTTGGCCCCTAGCTCTGTCTTCCTATGCATCTCATTTACAATTATTTACATGACTCATCATGAACATGAAGGAACTTTCAGACCTCTCCACCTCTCAGGTTCACCGGGACCACTTCCTACCCAAGGATATGTTATCAGAACTCAAATAATACAATTTTCAGCACAGGAAATAATAAGCTCTCCTATCTCACTAGTTTTTATATGGAAAGTGCTACTATGACTGAGTGGCCATAGAAGAAGTGTGAAGCATTAAAGTGACCATGCTAGGGAGGTCATTAATTTTGTCTCTGAGAGTTGAGAAAATGTGTATGGAGGTAGATAACATTTGTGATAGACTTTGAAAGATGAATATCAGTGATGAGATGGACAATGACAGAGAGAACAATGCAAGCAAAGGCATCAAAAGATGTCATTTGCAAACAGCAAATAATCTGATACAGCTAAGAAATCACGTTTGTGTTGAGAAAAGTGAAAAGAGATGGTAAAGGTATAAGCTTAGGCCAGATTAAGAAGTATATTAAATACCAAGCCAAGAAATATTGAAGGAAGTGTATTAAATATGAAGCCAAAAAATATTGAAGGAAGTATATTAAATATGAAGCCAAGAAATATTGAAGGTTTGAAGAACTATATAGGCAGATCTATGTTTCTAAGCTAATGAGTGCAGACTGTAATGAGTAATTCATAAGTTATAGAAACAAAGTACACTTGGATTGTGGGCAAAGGAGAGGTTAATTTCAATTCAGCATCTAATCCTTGGCAGAAGCCGAAGTCCAAAATGCAATAATGCTGCTGCTGCTGCTGCTGCTAAGTCGCTTCAGTCGTGTCCGACTCTGTGCGACCCCATAGACGGCAGCCCACCAGACTCCCCTGTCCCTGGGATTCTCCAGGCAAGAACACTGGAGTGGGTTGCCATTTCCTTCTCCAATGCATGCAAGTGAAAAGTGAAAGTGAAGTAGCTCAGTCGTGTCTGACTCTTAGCGACCCCACGGACTGAAGCCCACCAGGCTCCTGCATCCATGGGATCCTCCAGGCAAGAGTACTGGAGTGGGGTGCCATTGCCTTCTCCGAAATGCAATAATAATAATAATTTTAAAAACTGCTTTGATTGCTAGTAATAACATTCTAATTTGGTCAGCTTTCTGTGCTAAAAGTAGAAACAGGTCACTGAGATTCAGATTGATGAAAACCAAATTTAGAGTCTTTTCTAGGGTACTTCCTGGTAGCCTTTGGTTGTAAGTTCCCATGGCTCTCATCCAGTGACCAGATGGACCCTTCAGTATTTCGAAGGCTCAAATCTAGAATGGGCTGGGAATTCCCTAAGTGCCACAGAAGACCTTTGAACTTTTTAAGACCTAAATCTAAACCAACTGACTTGGTTTATTTTTCTCCATAGTGGGAGGCCTGTCCCCTCTCTCAAGACCCAAGTAAACCCTCAGAGGCAAGGTCAAGGCTGCAGATAATCTGGGAACTCAGCAATTTGGGCAGAATGAGTATTGGCTGCTCTGAAATCATTTATCTGCAATGAACTTACTTATGATTCTCCATTTTGTGACAGAGATTTGTGTGAGTCACTGAAATCAAAGTCAAAAACTTGATGTAATTCTGCCCTTACCTTTTGTGTCCAGACTCATACATATAAGAGACAATTTATTATTTTTATTGTTTGTGTGTGAAACATAAGCCTAAAGATTGATCATTCTGACTGAATTGAAATTTAGTTCAAACATTTACACTGTTTTGATTTCACAGAAGTGTTCAGCTGGACTAATAAGCAGAATAAACATTTTGATTGAACAAGATCCACGTTTGTCTTTAACATTCTGAGTGGCTAATTCAGTTATCTCACAGAGATACTCTTCAGTGACCCTGGAGAATAAGTTTGTTGCAACTCATTTTTATGATAGGATTGAAATTTCCGGTGTCAGGTTTTCCTTGAAATATAGATGTCCCTGCTCTTATGGCTTCAGATGTTAATACTTATTTCCCTGTTAGAGTATTATGATACCCCAAAGGGATCCCTCACATTTTCCTGTGATGACCTCATGAATCACTGGGAACTAATTTGTAACCAGACAATACAAATATATCTAGTTCAGACTTAAAAACACATTTTTGTCTTATAAATCCAAACATGAACTGGAATTTTATAGAGAAATTGCAAAATGGTGACTCAAATGATATTTCTACTTGTAGTTCATGACATCACTAATGAGATAATAGTAATCTGAGAAATAAATTACTATGTATATTTCTACAGATGTCAATAGTACATTTTGTTTGGGGTAAATCAATCACTACAGTATATGTGCCTGTGGATTTATTTAAATCAACTTTCTTTCAATGAAACCTGTAACGGAATGTGCACATTTTCTCATTTTGAAGCTCTCAAAAAAATAATCTCTTCTGGATGAGTTGCAATTATGTACACCATGAATTACAGTTAATTGAACCTTGGCATTAGATTATAGGGAGAGATACAGCAGGTGAATTGAAGTTTCCACAAGGCTTCCATGTCTGCTTATAAACATCAAGTCTTTCAGTTTGAAAATTCAGACAATTCTGATTCGAAGGCCTTTTGTACCCTTATGGTATTTCTGTTAGGACAAAATTTAGCACATTTCCATGCATGCTGATCTCCAGGAAATATGGAAGTATCTTCTTCCATCAGGCCATGGTGCTGTTCTCCAGCTGTCACAATGTGGCATGTCTGACAATCATTGTCTGCCTGAAGTGCCAACTCGTGTCTGCTTTATCTCCAACCCATCTTCAGTATAAATGGAGGTTTGCAAGGCCTTGAGACCATACGAGTCACCTCAGGTGGAATAATAATTGTTCTTGTAGCAGCAGCTAGGCTATTTCATGGACATTTTGGGTTGGCAGAAAAGTGAATCAATTTTAAAAAGAGTGTGTGGCATTAGATAAAGCCCAGGTCTCCATGGTCTTATCTGATGGCTTAGTTTGCTTTTCAAAAATCGAGGTGCCCAGAGGTATTGGTGCTCTATTTTAAGCAGACTGAGAGTTTAATAGGAAGGTGCTGACAAGCAGCTGAAAGGTCATCAGTAGACACTCCTGTGCATCTAACTGGATTGAAAGTTTGCATTGGGCAACCTCATCTGGTGTAAATATATTTTTGTTTTCAGAGGACTTCAGAACAAAATGCAGTTCTGCTTCCTGAGGTTAAGAATCTGTTGTAACCAAGGGGCTGATAGTTATTGAAATCTTTCTTATTATCCATTTTCTAGTTCATGTATAAATAAAGCACTTACCCTTGGAATTCAGCACTCAACTGAGAACACATGGCACAG
Organism: Bos mutus; assembly: GCF_027580195.1. Classification (NCBI taxonomy): domain Eukaryota; kingdom Metazoa; phylum Chordata; class Mammalia; order Artiodactyla; family Bovidae; genus Bos; species Bos mutus. The sequence goes on from NC_091618.1 coordinate 27,480,038, forward strand.
ACTGGAAGAAAGGAGTGGTGATTCTCTGAAGCAAAGTTATAGTAGTGGACAGCAGCTTTGGGAAATGTTGTTCTCATTCAGTCTTGTCTGATTCTTTGTGACCCCATGGACTGCAGCACGCCATGCTTTCCTGTCCTTCACCACCTCCCGGAGCTTGCTCATACTCATGTCCATTAAGTTGGTGATGCCATCCAAACATCTCGTCCTCTGTCCTCCCCTTCTCCTCCTGTCTTTAGTCTTTCCCAACATCAGGGTCCTGTCCAATGAGTTGACTCCTCGAATCAGGTGACCAGAGCATTGGAGCGTCAGCTTCAGCATCAGTCCTTCTAATGAATATTCAGGGTTGATTTCATTTAGGATTGACTGATTTGATCTCCTTGCAAACCAAGGGACTCTCAAGAGTCTTCTCCAATGCTACAGCTCAAAAGCTTGAATTCTTTGGCATCCGGCCTTCTTTATGGTCCAAATTCCACATCCATACATGACTACTGGAAAAACCATAGCTTTGACTAGACGGACATTTTCAGGCAAAGTAACGTCTCTGCTTTTTAATACACTGCCTAGGTTTGTCATAGCTTTTCTTCTAAGGAGCAAACATCTTTTAATTTCATGTCTGCAGTCACCAGCTTCAGTGCTTTTGGAGCCCAAGAAAATAAAGTCTGTCACTGTTTCCGTTGTTTCCCAATGAATTTGACATGAAGTGATAGTACCAGATGCCATGATCTTAGTTTTCTGAATGTTGAGTTTTGAGCCAGCTTTTTCACTCTTCTCTTTCACCTTCATTAAGAGGCTCTTTAGTTCCTCTTCACTTTCTGCCGTAAGGGTGGTGTCATCTGCATATCTGAGGTTATTGGTATTTCTCCCAGCAATTTTGATTTCAGCTTGTGATTCATCCAGCCCAGCATTTCACATTAACTCTGCATGTAAGTTAAATAAGCAGGGTGACAATATACAGCCTTGACATACTCCTTTCCCAATTTGGAATCAGACCTTTGTTCCATGTCCGGCTCTAACTGGTGTTTCTTGACCTGCATACAGATTTCTCAGGAGGCAGGCTGGTCTGGTATTCCTATCTGTTGAAGAATGGGAGTTGAGGCTTACATATAAAACAGAAAAAGTATGATCTGTTTTGTTTCTGGACACATTCTTTGGGCCAGATGAACTAAATAGGCCTTGTCAGACAAAGAAAGATTAAAAAGTTCAAGGAGAGTCTCATCAAGGATTATCAATGGAAGTTGCGTGAAAAATTGCCTCCTATTATCTAAAAAGAAACTGAAGCAGGGGGACAGAAACAGGAAAAAAAAAAAAAAAAGGGAACGGTGGAGCTTAATCTCTTGATTGATCTCTCCGCTCTAATTCATCCTCCTTAGTATTCCTATAGGTAGCTGCCTAACACACAGAGGAGATCATATTACTATTTTGTTTAGAAATGTTTAGTGACTCTCCATTGTCTAAAATTCCATAATTTTGGATTTAAAACCCTCCACTATTTGTCTCCAATCTATGATGCCAAACTCATCTCTCACTCTGCCCCAGTAGAACCAATCTTTGCAACTCTCCTTGCTGCTGTTGCTGCTAAGTCGCTGGTTGTGTCCGACTCAGTGTGACCCCAGAGACGGCAGCCCACCAGGCTCCGCCGTCCCTGGGATTCTTCAGGCAAGAACACTGGAGTGGGTTGCCATTTCCTTCTCCAATGCATGAAAGTGAAAAGTGAAAGTGAAGTTGCTCAGTCCTGTCTGACTCTTTGCGACCCCATGGACTGCAGCCTACCAGGCTCCTCCATCCATGGGATTTTCCAGGCAAGAGTACTGGAGTGGGGTGCCATTGCCTTCTCCGGTAACTCTCCCTATTCATCTGCAATTCCTGCTCACATCCTTCCTCCTTCTAAAGCCCCCTCTGCTTCTGCTCCAGATGACAGCAATGTGTCTTAAATCTGAACCATGATTATGAGCCTTCCAGAGTGCACTCTGCGGATAGTCTTCCATTGTCTTGTTTAATGTGGAAAGCAACCCTACCAGGTGGCTCATTTCATAAGTAAGACTGTAGTAGAGTATAATTAACTTATACAAGGCCACACAGCTAGTAAAGGATGGAGTTAATGCCAGATTATTTTAGTTCAAGTGCCTGTGTTCTTAATCTGTTTAATAAACTTGTATTACATCTACTCTTGTAATCAACTCCCTACATCAACATAGTTTTTAGGCACAGTAAATCAATAAAATGTGGATAAATCAAAGCCTCACTAGGAAATATAAAGAAAAGAATAAAATTAAAGATAGAGAAAATATATATTACCAAGGAACAGAATGAAATATTGACTTCAGAAAAAAAGACACATAATAAAAAGGCAAATATAGTCTCCTCAACAAATCAGCTTTTTGCACAGTAGATATGTAAGCAGCTCTTTTGATGTTTTTCTGTTTGTCCATCTCTGTTTTTCTCAGAACTTAATCCTAAAAATAAGATCAACATTTAACCTAGATAACATTTAACCTTTACTCCTGATTTTTGCTTTACTGAATGTACACAGTGCCTTGTCTAACCTGTTGATTTCTTTCCTGGATTAGAAGCACTAATGAAGAATTAAGTAGCTGAAGAATTAAGTAGCTAAATAATGACTGACAGTCTTCCCCTTGGTGTTAGTTGTTCAGTTGTGTCTGACTCTTTGCAATCCATGGACTGTAGCCCACCAGGCTCCTCTGTCTGTGAAATTCCCCAGGCAAGAATACTGGAGTGGGTTGCCATTTCCTACTCCAGGGGATCTTCCTCCAAGGAGTGAACCTGCATCTCCTGCATTACAGGCCGATACTTTACCATCTGAGTTACCAGGGAAGCCCCTTTCCTCTTCGTAAATTTGTAGTCAGACCGTGCGGGCAAGACAACAGCCAAAGGACTATTTGGAGAAGTCAGAAGTCCTGCATTCAACGGAAAAATGATGAAGACTATGACCGCCAATCTTAATAACTATCTGAGACTGTTTCCTCTTTCTCCCTTTAAGAATTGTCATGGCTGAGCAGATCTTTGGAGTGAGTCTTGGGACATGAATCCACCTTCTCCCTAGATTGCTGACTTTCTGATTAAAGCAACTTTCCTTTCTACCAACATTTGCTTCTCAATTATTGCCTCTGAGAGGTGAGCAGTCAAACTTGAGCTTGATGACAGATACTATCCTATGGGTTAGGAAAGACATCAGAAGGGGGGATAACACAGCTGGACTAAAGACTAAGAACTCTGGCCCTGGAAGAAGTTGAGGGTGACAAGTGAGGCTTCAGACTTCTCTGCAGGGGAAATCAATGTACAGTGTAAGGCTCCAACCGTTTACTGATGGCTCATGCTCATGTGTGTTCAGTTATGTCTGACTCTTTGTGACCCCATGGACTGTAGCCGGCCAGGCTTCTCTGTCCATGGAATTTTCCAGACAAGAATACCGGAATGGGTTGCCATTTCCTCCTCCAGGGGGTCTTCCTGACCCAGGGATTGAACTGGCATCTCCTGCATCTCCTACATTGCAGGCAGATTCTTTACCTGGTGAACCATCAGGAAACCTTTACTCAATTAGGTCTTGAGCAAGCACAGCAGATCTAAGACTAGCCAGTGAAGTGAAGGGTTGCTAAGCTGAAAACTTACTATGTAAAATAAAGTTAGAGAAGACAAATTAAGTGTGATAAAAAATCTATGAAAACAGTGCCAACATCAAGAAAAAATCCAAGAGACATATATTGCAAATGACGTGGGCCAACTGAATTCGGAGAAAGGAACTGAATGCTGACCAGGGAGGTGAGAGCTGGCTGTTGGAGGCAGGACAGGAGTTGAGCTGAACAGAATGCAGAGAATTTGAGTAGGTAGAGAGAAGTGAGAGGAATTTCTCCAGCAAATGTTAAAGACTATGAGTCAGGATCCCATGGGGATACGTCTGTCACAATATGTCCTAAACGGTAGGCCAGAAAACATGAATCCAGCCAGATGTTCTATGGAAAAAGCGTTAGTGATTTAGGTAAGTCTTGGACAGGCTGAGCTCTGCAGGCTTCTTCTATAAACTCAGGGACTCATTATTATATTGGGAGTTCTGAGAAGCCCCACAGAAGCAGCAGCGCTTGTACTAATAGTACTGGTGGTAACAGCAGGAGCAGCTTGCATTTACTGAGTTCTTACTAAGTGCCAGCCACTGTGCTAAGATTTTACATGGGCTCCCTGCATGTATCATTCTTTATGTGATATGTGTATTGCTGCTACTGCTAAGTTACTTCAGTCGTGTCTGACTCTGTGCGACCCCATAGATGGCAGCCCACCAGGCTCCCCCGTCCCTGGGATTCTCCAGGCAAGAACACTGGAGTGGGGTGCCATTGCCTTCTCCGGATATGTGTATTACTACCCCTATTTGACAACTTAGGAAACTAAGGCTGGGATAAAATACTAATCACCCAGTGTCATGCAGCCAGAAAAGTTGTAGGACTTAGACTCTACATTGAGCACTCTGACCTCTGAATACATGCCCTTAAAAGTCACATTATGGAACATATGTATGGATACCAAAGAGGGAAAGAAGGGAAGGGAAGAACTGACTGGAAGATTGGGATTGACATGCATATAATAATGACACTATAAAATAGATAACTAATGAGAACATACTGTGTAGCACAGGGAAGTACGTAATGCTCTGTGAGGACCTGAATGGGAAGGAAATCCAAAAAGGAGGGGATATATGTGAATGTGTGGCTGATTCATTTCACTGTACAGTAGAAATTAACACATTGTAAAGCAACAATACTCCAATGAAAATTATTTTTTTAAAGCCAAATTATAACTGCATTCCACCAAGCATTCCTATTTAACCCTTTTATACAAGCCATTTGAACCATAACATATCCACCTTGTTTCTCATCTCTTGTAACTTCTCTCTTATCTAATAAACTTCCTATTGAAGTCAGCAAGTTGTATGAAAATTGTGCAGTGAGAGGTATCCTGTCTAGGTGCTGTGTTTGTTGATAACTTTAGTCTAGTTCTCTTATTAGATAAAAAACTTGCCATCCCGATTTACTTACAAAGCAACATCTTGCAAATTTGAGACATATCATGCTTGAGAAGGACCTGATTTCACTCACGGAGCAGATCAGCAGAGTCAAAATGAAATCATCCCTTGGTCCCTTCCCACCAATTTCCTCCTTCACCGACTAAAGTGAAAGTCACTCAGTCATGTCCAACTATTCGTGACCCCATGGACTATACAGTTCATGGAATTCCCCATGCCAGAATACTGGAGTGGGTAGCCTTTCCCTTCTCTAGGGAATCTTCCCAACTCAGGGAACAAACCCAGGTCTCCCGCATTGCAGGCGGATTCTTTACCAACTGAGCTATCAGGGAACCACCGACTAAAACAGTGCAAAATAGCCCTTGTTTGGTACAGTGATTATGACTTTACTCATCTTGCTGCCAGAAAGCTTCCTGCATTAACTAATACTGATGGTATTGTCTTACTCATTTTTGGTTATATTTCACAATTAAACTGTTTAAAAAATACATCCATAGAACAAAAATATCCCTTTGTGCTGAGTGGGTGGGGGAGGGTATGTCATTCAAAATTCCTTCCAGGAAAATGCTGACTCTTAGGCAACTGGACACCAAGCTGATAACATTGGGGGTTTACAGAACAAAGTCCTTGTGAATTCCCAGATGGGCAAAAAATGTTTAGAAACATCATCAGGATCATCTCATTGAGTTGGCATTTGACATGTGCACTGCACAGCTGAAATGAATAGAAATTTAGAAAAGGTGTTTCCAGGAAAGGCTGGAAGTTCCAGGGGAGGGCAAAGGAAGGAAGCAGATTTCTGTAATAGCTTTGCCTGTGACCCTGCCACGTAACTTGCAGGAGAACACTCAGTGGCAGCCACCAGAAGAATAATGTTTCCAGGGAGACAGGAGCAGAGAAGATGCTATTCTGTCTGCAGTCTGGGAGGAGAGAAGCAGGTTTCCCAGTCCCGCTTGCTTTCTCTGAACTCCTCTTCCCCTTATCTCTACCCTGTGCGCTCCTTTAGGTTAATTCCTTAAGGTATCTGCTGTTCCCTGGATCTCCATCTATTTGGGTAATTTAAAAAACCAACACCTCAATCAGCTTCATAATTGATTCCCGATTGATGGAAGGCGCTGCCTTTCTACATTTGCCCAACACATCACTGAAAAATCAGGCAGCACATTTCCCAGGGTCTGCCAAAGGGATGATTAAGTTGGTGAACCCTCTGAGTTTCTCTTTCCTGTTGACAGCTGGTTTTCTTAAACAAGTTAGTACCTGCTGAGGTGGGTTGGATTTGATCTGATCCACCAGAGCTGATGTCTTTAAAAGCCCAGAAAACAGCCCCACACTCTGATTATTTGTAAGCCACCACCATGTAGTTAAATAGGCACTCAATGAATAAATACAGGACAGAATTGCAGCTCTGTTCAGGGAGCATGAAATACAACTTGCTAAGTTGCAGTCTATTTTTCCCAGGCAAGACACACAGTGTAATTTTTTTTTTCCTTTTGATTACATGATGTCAGCACATACTGCATCACCTCCTGTATAAACTGACACTTGACAGGCCTATTTCAATGTATTCCAAGCCTTCACTAGCACAGTTCTTGTTTCCAAGCTCCTAGGAGGAGTCACCAGAATGAGAGTGAGTTCAGTTTAATTTCCAGACTGGAGAGCTTTGAGGGAGTCCAGAGTTGTTCCTTTTGCACAAGCCTTCAAATCAAAAGTCTCCATTTCATCGTCTCTAAAAATGCCCCACCTCTGGGGTAAGTAGCCATGTGGTTCTTAACAGCTTCGAAAAAGAAATATGTATTCAATCACTGTAAATCCAGCACATAACAGACCAGCATGCTGGTCTCAACAGGTCACACTTCTAAACATGAAGTTGGTTTAGATGAATCTGGGAGAAAGAGAACTCCCTTCTTGCATAAGGACTTGAGAAGGCTTTTGAGAAACTTAAGCAGTCAAATGCTACTGGATCCTAGTGGACATTTTTATTAGTACCTATGATGACTCTGTGTGTGTGTGTTTGACAGTAGGAGGAGTTGAAGGACAGCAGAGAAAAAAAAAATGCAGTGTCTGTATAGGATAATTTCTCTACAAAGGAGCCCTGCTCTGAGTTAGAATCTTTTGTCTCTCTTTTTAGAAATCCTTCTTTTCTCCCATGCAATTCCTATGTCTGGTGAGCCCCAGTTCAGTTCAGTTCAGTCGCTCAGTCGTGTCTGACTCTTTGCGACCCCATGAACTGCAGCACACCAGGCCTCCCTCTCCATCACCAGCTCCCAGAGTCCACCAAAACCCATGTTATGTCCACTGAGTTGGTGATGCCATCCAGCCATCTCATCCTCTGTCGTCCCCTTCTCCTCCTGCCCTCAATCTTTCCCAGCATCAGGGTCTTTTCAAATGAGTCAGCTCTTCACATCAGGTGGCCAAAGTATTGGAGTCTCAGCTTCAACATCAGTCCTTCCAATGAATAGGACTGATCCCTCTAGAATGGACTGGTTGGATTTCCTTGCAGTCCAAGGGACTCTCAATAGTCTTCTCCAACACCACAGTTCAAAAGCATCAATTCTTCGGTGCTCAGCTTTCTTTATAGTCCAACTCTCACATCCATACATGACCACTGGAAAAATCATAGCCTTAACTAGACAGACATTTGTTGGCAAAGTAATGTCTCTGCTTTATAATATGCTGTCTAGGTTGGTCATAACTTTCCTTCCAAGGAGTAAGCATCTTTTAATTTCATGGCTGCAATCACCATCTTCAGTGATTTTGGAGCCCAGAAAAATAAAGTCAGCCACTGTTTCCACTGTTTCCCCATCTATTTCCCATGAAGTGATGGGACCAGATGCCATGATCTTCATTTTCTGAATGTTGAGCTTTAAGCCAACTTGTTCACTCTCCTCTTTCAATTTCATCAAGAGACTCTTTAGTTCCTCTTCACTTTCTTCCATAAGGGTGGTGTCATCTGCATATCTGAGTCTATTAATATTTCTCTCGGCAATCTTGATTCCAGCTCGCGCTTCCTCCAGCCCAGCGTTTCTCATGATGTACTCTGCATATAAGTTAAATAAGCAGGGTGACAATACACAGCCTTGACATACTCCTCCTATTTGGAAACAGTCTGTTGTTCCATGTCCAGTTCTAACTCTTGCTTCCTGACCTGCATACAGGTTTCTCAAGAGGCAGGTCAGGTGGTCTGGTATTCCCATCTCTTTCAGAATTTTCCACAGTTTACTGTGATCCACACAGTCAAAGGCTTTGGCATAGTCAATAAAGGAGAAATAGATGTTTTTCTGGAACTCTCTTGCTTTTTCCCCAGGACTAATAATAATTCCCCAGAGAATTGGGCCACAAAATGAACTTTCAAAATAAACAGCCTCTGAATGAGGGTATACTCTAGAACAGGGGTCCTTAACCTCCGGGATGTAATACCTGATGATCTGAGGAGGAGCTAATGCAATAATAATAGAAATAAAGCACACAACAAATGTAATGTCTTGAATCATCCTGAAACCATCCTCCACACCAGTCTGTGAAAACATTTTCTACAAAACCAGTCCATGGTGCCAAAATGATTGGGGACAGCTGCTGTAAAATATTTGTGTGTGTGTGCTCAGTCATGTCAGACTCTTTGTGACCCCGTGGACTATAGCCTGCCAGGCTCCTTGATCCATGGGATTTCCCAGGCAAGAATACTGGAGTGGGTTGCCATTTCCTTCTTCAGGGAAACTTCCCACCCCAGGGATTGAACTCATGTCTCTTGAATCACCTGTACTAGCAGGTGGATTATTTACACTCTGCCACCTGGAAAGCCCATTCTAGAATATATACCAGCAAGAAATTGATGGTAACCACTTCATGGTTATTTACTGAACCTAGGAATTTAAAATTATTTTTTAAGTAGAGATTTTTCCAGGTCAGGGCATGACTAAGCCCCAAACAAAGGAAATATCTTTATTCCAGTGACCAGCTATCACACCAGGAAGGAGGGCACAACCCTCCATAGTGGAAGTGTGTTTAGGGCGTCATCCCAAGAGGTGGGATGTCACTTTGACTGAATGAACAGCTAATCGGTGAGATCACACAGAGAGCTCAAACCACCTATGGAAACTGTCCAAGATTGAAGTCCCTCAGCACTAAGGGGTGGTGAGTGAGCATGGATTTCAGCATTGGGCACATCCAACATCCGACTCTGTGATGCTGAGCAGGTCAATGCCTACAAAATGAGGTTGAAAATGTTCCTTGGGCACCTAAGAGTACTGAATGGTCTAGCATTCGGATGGTCCTGAACATGGGAGTTCAAACATTCCTACCTAGGAAACTTGTGTTGTTGTCTGCTCACTAAGTTGTGTCCGACTCTTTGTGACCCCATAGACTGTAGCCCGCCAGGCTCCTCTGTCCATGGGATTTCCCAGGCAAGAATACTTGAGTGGGTTGCCATTTCCTTCTCCAGGGGATCTTCCCAATGCAAGGATCGAACCTGCATTTCCTTATCAGCAGGCAGATTCTTTACCACTGAGTAATTCTTTCTGAGCCACCTGGGAAAGAAACTTGTACCTGGGAGTATAAAGCAGAGATTGCTTTATCGGAAGAGGTTCATGATGTGACAACAGCTTAAAATTCCTGTTAACCATCTTTAGTTATCAGCAAACAGCAATCTCCTGCTACACCCTTTCCAGTTCTAGAGAACTTACTGCCTCCCTCAGAAAGGCAGCCCATCAGCACAAACAGCAGCTCTTTGATGGATGATGGGCAACCTCATTCTTTCCCTTAGTGACACTAGCACAAGCAGGGGTGGATTTAGCATGAAGTTGATAAGGCTTAAGCTTCAAGGCACTGTAATTGTAATGGTCCATTTCAACATCTTATACCCAACTTAGAGCTTACATTGGGTATAAGGAAGAAAGCTATGACAAACCTAGACAGCACATTCAAAAGCAGAGACATTACTTTACCGAAAAAGGTCCGTCTAGTCAAAGCTATAGTTTTTCCAGTAGTCATGTGTGGATGTGAGTATTGGACCATAAAAAAAGTTGAGCACAGAACTGACGCTTTTGAACTGTGGTATTGGTGAAGACTCTTGAGAGTCCCTTTGACTGCAAGGAGATCAAATCAGTTAATCCTAAAGGAAATCAACCCTGAATATTATTAGAAGGACTCAGGCTAAAGCTGAAGCTCCAATACTTCCGCCACCTGATGCAAAGAGCCGACTCATTTGAAAAGACCCTGATGCTGGGAAAGATTGAGGGCAGGAGGAGAAGGGGACGACAGAGGATGAGACGGTTGGATGGGCTCACTGACTCAATGGACATGAGTTTGAGCAAGCTCTGGGAGATGGTGAAGGACAAGGAAGACTGGCATGCTGCAGTCCATGGGGTCTCAAAGAGTCGGACACAACTGAGTGACAGAACAACAATAAGAATTTATATTTATAATCTTTTTTGAAGAAGCAAGAGATGTAAGAGATGTGGGTTTGATTCATGATTCATGTTGATATATGGCAAAACGAATACAATATAGTAAAGTAAAAAATAAAAAAATAAGTGAAATAAAATGCAAAAAAAAAAAAAAGAGAGAGAGAGAGATGTGGGTTTGATACCTGGGTCCAGAAGATACCCTGGAGGAGAAAATAGCAACTCATTCCAGTATTCTTGCCTGGAAAATTCCATGGACAGAGGATTCTGGCAGGCACAGTCCATAGGGTGGCAGACAGCTGGACACGACTGAGCGACTGAGCACACACACTCAAATTGTGTCAGTTCTGGACCTTCTAAAATATTGATCTATTCCTGAACTCACAATAAGAATATCATCTTCATTATTTTACAGCCAAAGTAAAGAAATACCTGAGATCATCAGAAATAAGACCTGAGCTTCTTAGTTCCAACTTCAAAGTGAAGCTTCTACATGAGTTGCCTGCCTTACACTGGCACCATCTCCACCATGGGTCACATCTCCTCCTCTGCCCACTCCTCACACTGTTCAAGTTGATTAGTGAAGAGCAAGGTGGGGACTCTGTAGCCCCACCAATAACTACAACTAAGACTCTTACATTTTTGTCTATATAAGTAGTAGATAATTTTAATTTAATACAAATGTAAAATTGTGTCCTAGACTAAAGCAAGCCCTAAAAATGACACAGTTGTAAATTACTATGTTAACAAAAAAGGTCTAAATTATCTACTCCCAACATTGAATGAATTCAGTTGCTTAATGAATTCCTCAAATGCACAACCTTCCCCCATTCCACATTCCCATTGCAACAGTGGAATCAAATTGTGTGGCTGTTGGGAAGACAAGTGATTCCCATGTCATCCTCCCAGAACAAGATTTATTTGCCAAAAAGAAAGATTGAAAAAAAGAGAGAGAGAGAGACTAAATTGTCTTTGATCAGTGGGAATTAGTTGCAAATGCTCAATAAAAATAAAACCTGGATTTGACTCATAGTATGTTTAGAACTTCAGTGATGCAATCACCCAAATTTAGAGTTTATAAGGTTGCTTTGTTCAGTTCCTTCAGCTCAGTTCCCATGTAAATGTTTGCTTTCAGGGCAAAACATGAAGCATCTGGATGAAATCTATTCTAGCTTCAGGAAGACAAAATGCCAACCCCATAGAAAAACTGTCCATCTTTAAATTAAATTCAAATTCAAGCAGCTTGCACCCCAACTAAAGTCTGTTTCTCTACATCTTTATAAACGACATGATTCAAATCATCTGTGTGGTGATTCTTTTTCCCCCCTATTCTTTGTAATCTTTTGGAGTAAATGTGGTGCTTGTTAGCTTAAGGAATTGATACTTTGTTGTCATTTTCCATAGTCTTGACATTTGGGAACATTTGTAATCAATAAAGGCGGACACAAGAAAACAAATTTGATAACAGTTTTTAAGAAATAGAATATTACTCAAAACAAGTACCTTACCCCAAATCTAATAAATCTGTAGCTTGAAATTCTTGATAACTAGCTGTCCGGTCATCCAACCTCCTTCTGCATATTTAAGAGAGCTTGCTCTTATCCCACAAATGGTAGTCTGCTATGCAGGGACCAGTAACAAATCAGTTCACTAATGTTAATTCATTCCATTAGGCACTTGGAAATACCAACAGGCCAGTCTTGGACAAAATCATAACACAGAGTCTGGGCTACATGCCACCATCTTCCTTTTCTTGGCACTTCTTTTCTAGTGAAAATGCCCAATTCTTCCTTTGCCGTGTAGTTACACAGGGAGGCCCATCATAGCTGCAGAATCAGCTGCATTAAACAGTGTCTCTTGTCTAAGCCATTTCCTCGTGCCTCTCTCTACATCAGCATCTCTCTGTCCACTGGCTGACTTCACAAGGTCACAGTCGAAAAAGGGTCTCTCCCTGACTCTCAATTTTGCTGGTGGGACTGGTTTATCCCAGCTCTGTATCATCATGGAAAATATCCCCATTCCACATGGAATGATGGCTTCCAGTAGAATATGGTGATAGTTTCAAATAAAGTTTTGTTTTGTTTTCTAACAAGGACCCTTAATAGTAATTATGCCTTAACCCAAAGTGATTCCAATACAGAAATGCCACATAGTGATGGGAAGAAGGATGCCTAGCAGGGTCCCAAAAGCAGAAATGTCACTGTCATTCCTCAAATCACACTTCCCAGGAGGCTCCTGCTGTCTAAACTTTTTACATAATGGAACTATTAGGACTACACCATATGATATTACAATTTAATTATAGCAGAATTTTTCCAGACAGTTTTCCAGGGTATCTGTACTTCTTCAGTGCTCAAGAATCTTGAGTAGCAGTGTCAGAAACGATCTGAGAAAGGGAAGAAGATGGGAAGTTGCAGTAGGAGGCCCTGAGAACCCCACCCCACCACCACTCTAAGAGGTCTACTTTGACTTTGAGATATGGTCATATTTCATCTACAAACCAGTATCTCGATAAGCTGCCTAGATGACCCTACTTAACAAGGCTAATAAAATTCATGAAAAAAAGAGGAAACCCCAATTCTTCTCTCCCTCTGGTCAGGACAGTCCTTCTGTTTTGCACTGGTACTAGTAGAGATCTCACACTAGAAACCCAGTCTTCTTTTGCAAAGGTAACAGCGAAAGGCTTTAGAAACACCTTATATATAAGGCATTTCTGTTCCCCTGTGGAAAGCTAGTGGGACTGTAGTTTCAGCTACAGGTATACATAACTATACTTTTTAATTTAAGGATAGAAAAATTAGACACATAGACCAGTTAGAGCATCTAATGCTAAAATTTAACCATGAGAGGCACAGATTGATCTTGTTCATCATACGACATAGTGAACCTCAAGAAGTTCATTTATCTGCAAGGCAGAAGTATCGTTTTAAAGTCAATTTTTAAAAAACAGTCTTGGTAAGAGTTTGTGTGAGATCCCTGTTGCCCCCGTGATATCCAGAAAGGGGAAGCAGCTTCCACAGGGTCCTCCGACACTTACATGAAGTGGAGTCTATGTGGAATTACCTAGATGGTTATACTATATTTATCCCTGGCTTACTTATGGTGGATGCTAAATATAAAAACCAAAGAAAGAGGGAAGACGTTTTGCTGTCGAAGGTCTCTGGGCCAGATGTCTTGATCGAATTTAAAAATAACCTAGCTCTGCATGATCCATGTTAAAAAGACTTCAGGCCCCCTCTTTTTTTTTTTTTTTTCAGTTGTGAAACTTTGCAGCACGGAGGTGGACTAGATCAAGATGAAGCGTGTGAGCTGCTTCTGTGTAGAGAGCATTTAGTCCCCTCCCAGTTGTGTGGGTGAGACAAACTCTGGAACATGTTTTTCAGCACATTCCGCCTACTCGCCATCCTTGCCTCCCTCTTGAGGAAAGAGACTCTTCTAGTGGTCCCTAATGTGATGAAAATGCAGGCTCAAGTATGCGCATTATTTCCTACTATAAGACAACAAATGAAGAAAAATGTAGAAAATGTTTTAAAAAAGCGGTAGCGTCTCCAAACAGAAAAGTACAGTAAATTACCGTTTAGCCGGCTTGCAATTACAAAACCAGAAACTAAAAGCATTTTGCACATTTTGTATTCTTTTTTGAGAAAGAAACGAATGACAACTAAGCAAGCTGTCATCAGGGATGTATTCAATGTCCAGAGATTGCCTAAGGCTCTGTGGCAATTGGACTTCATCTTCTGAGTCTTCTGGGTTCTTTATTATTCTGGGATGAGTCCGCGTTCAGAGTCCAGGACCCCAGGGTCACACAGACCTCAGACTAAACATAGGCAGGACAATTCTTTTTTTTTTTTTTTCAATCTGGAGGTCCACACAGGTAAATGTGGGTAACTATAACCTTCTGATATGTACATGTTCCTCTCTATCATGGATTACATCATCAACCAAATATCTAAGGGCTGTTTTCCCCTCTTCTACAGGAAGATCTACTATCTGATGCTGGGAGCATTGGGAGGTAAGTGCTGGGAATCTCTCCTTCCCAGAACAAACATACACTGGAAAAAGAGCAAATACTCAGAGAGAAAACTAGGCATTGGGGGAGGGGACAGGTGCCGCCCAAGCCCCTGTTACCTTGGGACCCGCATATCTATCATCAGTACTCCTTGAGTCTCCCTCCTCTAAAATCCTCTCCCAAAGGGTTAGGTATCTTTAACAGTTATTTCAACTTTAATTTTTGAAGAGGTGAGCTGGTTTTCCATTCTTAAAAATTATATTCTTTCTTTATGATCCAATGAAGAGATTTTGCGGAAAGTAGCATATCATTAAATGTATTTGGAATTATATTTCAAGTCACAGTCTTTCCTTCACTTCATCCCGTGTTTCCTTTTAGTGGGTGGGATTCATCACTCACACTCAGGTTAGAGGTAACTAACATGAATATACTTCCAAAGGCTTATTGCAAGTATGTTTAAGAGTTCCTTTTACTAGCCATCACAGACTGGGTTCCCTGGGAAACAGACTCTGAGCTTTCCATGCAGAGGTTTAACAGGGAACACACTCATGAGTAGCACTGGTGAGAGGTGAGGCCCAGCAGACGGAAAAGGTGAAATCTGATCCAGTTGCAGGAATCACCTCGGCCCATCTGATGAGGAGTTCTGAAGTTAGATTGGCCCTTCAGACTTGTTCCAGCTAAGGCAAAGGTCCTGGTTCTGTACCCCTACATCAATCCATTTATGGCTATGAGTTCCCTCCACAGAAGGAATGTAAACCTTGGACAAAGCAAGCTCCTTCAAATGGAGAGCAATTCTCCAAAGAGGGACTCAGCTATGGACCATCAGTGGCCAGCCTTCCTGCCAGCTGGAGAATGAGTCCTCCATCCCAGTGGGGAGTCAAGGCGATAGAACACAGCATCTGCTACCTCCTATTCTTTGTGTGCTATTTGCCTCTTATATACAGAGCTCATCCTCTCTGGAAAAAAAAAATGATTTTTCTGGATTGGACTGATCTCTTTTCCTAAAGTAACCTACGAGATGAAGGTTAATAGGACAACTACAGCCCCCACCACTGCAGCTGGTGCTCCTCTTTTCCCTCTTTTGCCACTCATTTTAGATTCCTCGTATCCTTGATTAGTGCCTCTTTTGTTCTTGGCAATTTACTTAGTTGGGTAACCAAGACTCATCTTTGAGGGGTCTGGCCTCCTATTGACATGCCTTTCTCATGCTTGGGCATTTGTCCAAGTGCCATCAAGATGGGTAAGGGTGTGCCAGGTCATGTCCTAGTGGATCACCCATAGCCAAACAAATTCTTCCCTGCCCTCACTGTGCAACAGCAATTTTACCATCTCTGAATACTCAGGGTCAGTTATCCCTGATCATTCAGAAAAGGTGATTCTGTGCCTTGTCTGCTTATCTTTGGCACAAGGATCTAAAAGTGATAGATTAGCAGCCACAGTGTACAGTTTAATGGGACACTCACTGTGGAAATGCTCCCCTTCTATGACACAGAAATTTTAAAACCTACAGAGCCTAGGGTTACAGAAACCACAAATTCCCCAAGGGATCATTGGTTGCGATGACATCAGGGCCACTCCTACTTCTACCCCTTGGCTCCTGGACCAAGTATTCCTCCTGTTTGGGAAACCACAATGTATCTCCCTGTATCATAGTCAAATATTTAGAACCTGGGGAATAGCCCCTCATCCCTGCAGAGACTAGTCTCTAATCCAGTACCTCATCTTAGCCTTCAGAGAATCATCCCATCTCTCTATCAGGCCATCAGTTTCTGGGTGGTATGGTTTATATAATAATAGTGGATTCCATGGTGATGTGTTAACTGTCACACCCCCTTTACTATAGCACAGGTCCTTTGGTCTGATACAAGGTTAGGTAAGCTTCACGCCACTGGATCAAACTGTTTGGTCCTCAGTGATGCAGGCTAAAGCCCTGTGGGCAGGAAAAGTATACTCACACCCAAAATTTCTCTCAAAAAATAATTTGAGAGACTACTTCTCTCAAAATAAAGACCTTCCATTTTCAGGATGGAAGAGGTTCAACATAATCAAATTCCTACCAAGGGGCTAGTTGGAATGATCTTTCTCCCCAGAACACTTATTCCTGGATTTTCCGCTTCTATCCTTTGATCAACTAGTCAAGCACTACAAGCGCCTTTCCCCAGTACATATACCTCTAATTCCATAAGGTCTGCTGGATCCTTTATTTTGATCACAGGCTGGACCTGCTGCTGAGCCCTGTCCTGATGGCTCTGTGTCTCACTCAGGGCTGGCAGCTTTTCAGGTCACTTGGTCAATCAGTCAGAGCACACGATAAGGAACCAATTCAGGAGTTCTTCAAATTATCAAGTATATCCATGCCAAGCACTCATTCAGGGACCAAAGGTAAATGGCATCCTGGTCATGGACTCAGAAGACCGGTAAGCAAGAAGACCGGAGTCCAGATTCTCTTTGGACTTAGTCCTTATATGTCCATACCCTATCCTGTCAACTCAGATCCTACATCTAAAAGTCCCGAAAATGGATTTATATCCTTCTGTTCTCATTATATGAGGATTTGAGTAAGTGATTATAGTTGCCTTTGAGGGATCCTTGGAGTAATCGTGACTGAGCATACTTTCTGTGCTTTCAGAAGATCCTTCATTATAAGGATTCACCATCGCCCTCTTTTCAGTGGGTCTTGGTTCTGAGAACTGGCTCAGTTTTGGAAGCTCATCAAGAGATGATGAATTTTGATTGAAGCAATTGTCTGCTACCTGCTGAGCACCCATCCTTGTCTTCTTCTGTTGTACATGACTGAACAATACCCTTGTTGGCTGACAATTTATACTGCCGCAGGGAATAACAAGCTCTCTTCACCATACCCATAGTTGTTTTTAGGTCAGGCCCCCTAGTTCCACTTGGACCTCACTCATCATTATAACAAACGCACCCACTTTGCTTCTGCCAGTTAAGCATCATCAACTGGCATTTATTTTTATAGAATCATATCATCTACATTGCCATCAGGGAGCCCAACTGCATGATAGCATCTCTCTAAATCAGAGCCGACCTACAAAGGACAACCCCTTCGTACTTCTTAAGAATGCTGGTGCTTTCTCATTAGCAGATTGCTTATCATTTTGGTAAGGGAAGTATCCTCAGACTTTTCCACTGAACATAGTCAATTAGTGGATTTTCTGGCCATATACAGTAAGTCCATTATAGCAGGTTCAGTTCCCTGAGACTTTTTTGATCTTTTCCTCTACACAAAAGTTTTGACATTTCTGCTTCATTTAGTGTACCAACACTTTTCCATATTTTCAAGGGTTAACCCAGTGTTAGATTAATAACATCCCCTGGGATCATACCAGCATTGAATTCCGTATCACAGGAGACTGTTTCCATAGCAATAAACTCTCTTTTACCTAACTTTAATTTATTTCTTTCTTGATCTATCACCCTCAAGATCCAGTCCTATGCATGTTCTACCAAGCAGTGGGTTTACACCCTCCTGAGGGAATCTTAATTTGAGAGGCAATAACAAAATTCCACAGACTGAGTGGGCTTAAACAATAGAAACTTATTTTCTCACAATACTAAAGGCTGGAAGTTCAAGATCAGGTGCTAGCAAATTTGGTTCCAGGTGAGAGCTCTCTTTCTGGCTTGAGTATGGCTGCCTTCTTGCTGTGTCCTGAAGTGGTCAAGACTGAGAATTCCAGTGTCTTTCCCTCTTACAACATCACCACCACTGTCAGAGTAAGGTCCCATCCTTATGGCCTTATTTGATTCTCATCATCTCTTCATGGGCCCTATGTTCAAGTACAATCACACTGGGGATTAGGGCTTTAACGTATGGATTTCATGGGGGCCACAAACTTTTAGTCCATAACACTGGATTCTTGCGCAGGGATTAAATACTGCATTCAGGAAAGTGCTATCATGTCAATAGCGATCATCCAAATGTATGTTCTGCTCTGCTTTGGTATAATTAGAAATGTGTTTGTTCTTTGTCCTTGTTTCCTGGCACCAGGCTTCAGGAATCCTGGTACTTTTTTGAGTGACAGGAGTATCTTTTTTTTTTTTTTTTTTTTTAATTTGTAAGAAGCACTTTGTTAAGACACCTGAATGTATGTTAATATGACGACTTATGTTGGAGTCCCTAGATAACCTCAGGATGAGCTTTCATCAGAAAAACCACGTGATTAAATGGGATTTCTAACCCCTGCTGCCACTGGCTTCTGAGAAGAAGAAGGATTGTGGAGGCTAGAAATTAAGTTCCATAATAACTCTTGAACAATGAGATTTAATGAGCCTCTATGTTGGTAAATATACCAAGGTGCTGGAAAGTTGTGCCCAGGGAGGGCACTGAAGCTTCAAGCACCCACTTCAACCAATACTTTACCCTATATACCTCTTCCATCAGGCTGTTTCTGCATTCTAATATTTTATAATAAATTGGTAAATGTAACTAAATGTTTCCTGAGTTCTATGAGTCACTCTAGACAACTGATGAACCCAAGGAGGTGGTTGTTGTAACCTATGGTACATAGCTGGTAGGTCAGAGATGCAGAAGACGACTGGGACTTGTGACTGGCATCTGAAACAGAAGCAGTCTTGTGAGACTGACCCCTTAACCTGTGGGGTCTGTACTAACAGATAGTTAGTGTCAGGGTTGAGTTAAATTCATAAGACACCTGGTCTCCATTGCAAATTTGAAAATTGCTTGGCATGGGAAAAAATCTCATACATCTAAGGTCAGGAGTATTGAGTGTAGAGGATAAAAATAAAGTATCCTTTACACCTGCCTTCTCCTCTAGTTCAATGCTATGCCTTCTCTCCTGGTCCTGCCAGTATATACTGATTAATCCTTATACCTTCTGTGGGTATCGACCTTCCCTCCTTTGGCAGGCTCAGCTCATTTCCAGCTGCCTTATGTTGTTGTTGAGGTGACAGACAGAAGAGAAAGTGAAAGTAGATCCCTTATTATCATGCAGGCAAAATTCTCTGCAACATATTCAAGCAAGTAGGAAGAAGCAGCCTTTGCCAAGGAGGAGTAGTCCACTCCTAAGGCCCATGGTACTCTGGGAAGTCAGGCATTTTTAAGTGCATCAATTTAGATGTATTCATCCCAAGTTACAAGCTTTAAAATCAGAGCCATGATGCTGACACAGAAGACAATTCATGGCTGAAAATCCAACATTCTTTTGATCTATTCCATTGGCTATAGATGAGATGAAAATCTCTTTGTGTTGCCAGGGAGATGATTTGGGGATGAATTGTGTCCTCTAAAAATTCATGTAATGAAATCCTCACCCCTGGTATGTCAGAATGTGGCTGTATTTGGAGACACACTCTTTAAAGATATAATTAAGTTAAAATAATAATGATTAGATTGAGTCCTAATCCAATGACTGCTGCTCTTATAAGAAGAGGAAAAGTTTTCACAAACATCTTTGAAAGAAGAATGCCGCGTGAACATGAAGGCCATCTACATGTCAAGGAGAGAAGCCTGGAACAGATCCTTTCTGAAACAGATTCCTTCACAGAAGGAATCAGCTCTGCTGAAACCTTGAGTTCTAGCCTCCAGAATTGTGAAAAAATAAATTTTTGTTATTTAAGCTACCCAGTCTTTGGTGCTTTTTTGTAGTAACCCTAGTAAACTAACACAGAGGCCCCTAGGCTGTCACACTTGAACTTCTACTTGTAATTAATCATTCTTAGCCTTTGAACATCTTTCTCTAGCACCACCAGTGGACCCAGTAACAATCAGCCAATACCATAGTGCCTGTAACTGCTATTGCCCTTAAAGCTCACAAATGCAATTGCTCCTGCTGGTGGGTGAACAAGCTCCAAAATGACAGTCTTCCTTGGAACTCCTCTATAGTCTACTTTTGCGGGTCAAGTCCCACAGCGGGAAAAAAAAAAAGATAATGAAACCCTAAGATTTACATGTGGGATGTTTACTGAGAAGTGCCCTTGGGAACCACACCTGTCAGGAATGAGGAAAGAAATGGAGCAGAGGAGGAAGATGAACTATGAGGCAGTTGCGATAGGAGCTTCTAGAACTGAAGAGTTGCCCCATTGGTGGTAAAAGGGTCAGATGTTCTTACACCCACACTCACCAGGTATCAGATATAGGCTGCCACAAAAGAGAAGTTTAAGCATGAGAGAAACAGTTTTGCTTAGTCAGGGTAATTCTTGGAGAGTGAATCAATTGTGTTCAGTCAGCAGTCTTGGTTCTGGAGTGGGAGTGAAGGCTCTGGGAGGTGTTTCACTGTATCTGTTTGTCTATCTCATGGGCCAATCCACTTTTCTTACCCCATTTCCAAAAAAGGTTGCCATTCTACTGTTCTTTACATAATAGAGCCTTATGCCTCATGGGAAACATGGACTGTCCTAGGCATTAGGATCACAAAGGCCTATGCATTCTTCTAGGAAAGGGAAAACAAATGACTTCTACTCTTGCCTAAGGAGTCACACTGCCCTCAGACCCCAAAGATGGTCTTGGGAATCTTGCTACAGGAGAAAGAGAGGGGGCAATTTAAATTTTCTATAGGTCACACCACTATCTCTCTATAGATTATCATGAGTAAATATGGCATCATATTTCTGATTTTCTTACTGTAATATTGTAGTTTGACTAGGAGATCAGTGCCTTTAGCAGCTGCCTTGGTTATCCACCCCCAACCTGGATCTGGACCCTCCCCACACAGTGGGGCTATCCTGCCATGAGTTTGGCTTCTGATGCCTTACATTGCTCCTACGCAGTGTTGCTTATTCTTTTCTTTCCATACCCCACAAGAAAGTAACCAGTGAATGTGAAATGTGAGCAGTATCCAAACTGGTTTCCAAGTTCAGGAATTAAAAGGTATCAGAGTTACTTTGAAGCACTCAACATTTTTCCTTTCTTCCCAAGACAGGACTCAGCTCCCTTAGCAGTTTCTAGAATTAGCAGACTCCCTCTAAAACCCTTCTCCAAAGTTGTTTCAGGGTAAAGTCACTCATTTCTTCCAAGGCTTGGCAATATCTTAAATTGTCCACATCCCACAACTTCATTGGACATAAGGGAATATGTAAAGATCAAAATCTAAAGAATTCCCTGGCAGGCCAGTAGTTGGGACTCAGGGCTTTCACTTCTGAGGCCTGGGTTCAGTCCCTGATTGGGGAACTAAGATCCCGCAAGTCCCGTGGTCTGGCCATTAAAAAAAAAAAAAAAAAAAATCAACCTAGTCATGGTCCTGGAAACCCAAAGTCTTCTACCTCTTGACTCAGTTCCATTATTTTGACTTATTCAGCTTCATGATAGGAAGCAGAATGTTAAGTCTGTCTCGATATCTCAATTATTCATATTTATTTTATTGTAGCTATTTCAGCAGGATAAAAAAGTGCTGCAAATACATGAGGTAAATTGTTAGACCCTAAAAGCAGGGTCAGTTTTTTTAATTTAGGTAGGAACAGTAAAAAGTACATTTTATGCTAATATGCTTAAAAGATAATCAATTCTAATAACTAATATAATAAAATCATATCACAATTTTTTTGTGCTCCTAATAGCATATACTTAATTGAAAAATGCTTCATTTCAGCTCTTTTAGAGTCTGTGGCAAAGTACAAAATGTTTTTTACAAGTATTTGTAAAATCATTTGGTCTATAAATTGTCAGGCAAATTATTTTAACATGTCTATTAGTGGTGAAGTAGATTTTTTCAGAGTTATTGAAAATGTGTTTCTCCTTGAGAAATAGTAGAAACATACTGCTGCTGCTGCTGCTAAGTCGCTTCAGTCGTGTGCGACCCCATAGACGGCAGCCCATCAGGCTCCCCTGTCCCTGGGATTCTCCAGGCAAGAACACTGGAGTGGGTTTCCATTTCCTTCTCCAATGCATGAAAGTGAAAAGTGAAAGTGAAGTCGCTCAGACGTGTCTGACTCTTAGCGACCCCATGGACTGCAGCCCACCAGGCTCCTCCGTCCATGGGATTTTCCAGGCAAGAGTACTGGAGTGGGTTGCCATTGCCTTCTCAGAGTAGAAACATAAATATGAAATAAAACTGCGTTGAGTGCACAAAATACACCAAGTTACTTGCTTCTTCGTCAAATATTTCATAACCAAGAACACTGTGCCAGACACTGATGGACCAAAGACATAAAAATATATCAGTGATTCATTTGCTGGCTTCTAGAAGCTCACCATCTGGTGCAAGGAGAAGGTACATTTGATTTTAAAGGGGATTGTTGTTTTATTTATGAACAGTATTTATTTGATAAGGATCAGAAAAGGTGAATAGTATTATTATATCTTACAAATGTTCTTATTTAAGTTTGTATCTGATCCTCACTACAGCCCCCAAAAACAGGCATTATTATTTCCATCAAGTTTACCTGACATCATGTAACCAGTAAGTGGCTTAAATCCAGCTCTATCCCCAAAAGCTTTACTCTTTGTGCAATACCAGAAGTTGGCAAACTCTCATCCAAAGACTAAATATGGTCTGCTGCCCGGTTTTATAAATAAAGTTTTAATGGAACACAGCCATGCCCATTTGTTTCCATATTATCTGTGGCTGTTTTCACTCTATAATAGCACAGTTAAACAGCTTTGACAGAAACAGTATCACCCACCAAGCTGAAAATATTTACTATCTGACCCTTTACAGAATATGTTTGCCAACTTTTTGCACTATATCATACCATAATGTTCTCAGTCGGGGCAGTTTGCCCCCAGGGGACATTTGCAATGTCTGGAGACATTTTAGCTTTTCCAACTTGGGGATGCTACTGGAACCTCAGTATGTGGAGGCCACAGATGCTGCTAAACATCCGACAATGCAGAACAGTCCTCCACAATAAAGAATTAATTATTCAGCTCAAAATGTCAGTAGTGCTGGGACTGAGAAACATTCCCATTGCAAATCCTCTTTATAATGAAATTTTTATGGTCCCTCTACATAACTTCATGAAATCTACAATTTTAATGGCATTTGTAATATATGTTATTATACCAATGAGTTGAACATTGACTAGAGTTTTCAAAATATTTGTTTCTTCCAAAAAGAAAATGTACAAGCTATATGCTTGATATTATTGCATTATACAAATATAATCCATAAAATATATGATTTAAAGACTTCTGTGCAAAGATGGTTGACAGAACACAGCCTTCTACTTTAAAGTATTCTCAAAAGCCAACTAAAAAACAGTAAAAAGGATCTTTATTTAGTTGTAATCCTATAAGAATGAGAATGATGTCAGATAAGATCTTGGCAACACGTTGGAAGATGGGGAGCAAATAGAGCAATGGGAAATAATAGCAGACCTAGGGAAATGATTCCTACAGTGGCAGTGAGAAAACTGAGAACCAACCAGATTTTCACCAAGTAATTCTCCAAAGCCTTGTATTCAGTAGTGTCCGACTTTTTGTAACACTTTCGACTGTAACTCGACAGGTTCCTCTCTCTATGGGTTTTTTTTTTTTTTTTTTTTTTAGCAAGAATACTGGAGTGGGTTGCCATTTTCTCCTCCAGGGGAGCTTTCTGACCCTGGAATTGAATCCGAGTCTCCTGAATCTCCTGCATTGTAAGCAGATTCTCTACCTGCTGAACCACTGTGGATGCCTGTCCAAAGCCTTGGGAACTGGCAAAACAAGCTCCTGCAAGAAGTGCTGAAGCTAATGCCCGAAGTACAGAAGATTTCAAAGTCTGTTAAAGGAACAATCAGAGGCTTGGGTCTCCTCCCTTGCTCTGTACAAATGGTCACTCTTCTACTGCCACCCAGAAAAGAGGTAAAAGCAAATGTTCTTTGGAATGGGACACACCAAATCATGATCAGAAGGGAAATTCTGAACTGATAACAAAGGAGTTAAGGAAACAGACGCATATAGGATGCTGAGACCTTAACCACGACTCTCTAACTCAGTCCCACTCAACTCTCAGAATGCTGGCAGAGATAAGAAAAATTTTGTAAACTTTAAAAAAGAACAAGGACTTTGTTTTTTAATTCAAGGAAAAAGAGGTTCTGGGAGATTTAAAATTTGTGAGCAGAAATGAAACATTCAACAGAAGGTTTGAAAGGTAAATTTGAAGAAATTTCCCAGAATGTAAAATGAGGGGAAAAGACACACACACAGTAAGAAAATTTGAAGACAAGTTTTGAATATTCATTATCTGAATGGTAAGATTTCCAGATAAAGAACACAAAGAAAATAGGGAGTAAAAAATCAGCAATAAAATAACTCAAGATATTGAATTCCTATCAAAGCATTGAGTTATATATTTCCAACTGAGATAAAGAAATAATCCAAAAGCCTCCAGAAAATGTAAACATAAAAATCAATTTACATAAGAGGTTACAAAATGTATCTTAGATTGCTCAGTAGGTGGAAGCTAGAAGGAGAACCATGCCTTCAGGATTCCAAAGCAAAATTATTTCCAAACTTGACCTCCATACAAAGGCAAATGCTCATCAATTGTTATTAAAAGATTTTAGACATCAAGTTTACAAAAAATTTATCTCTCATGCACCCTCTCTTAGGAAACACTCTTCTTCCAACAAAACATGATAGTAAACCAAGGAAGAAGACAAGGTAGCTTAGCCCAGTTGAGCCAGAAAGCCAAGCCTAGGGCAAGTAGTATTTTATTAGGAAGTATGATGCTAGGAGTAGGAGTGAGGGATGTGGGGAGGAAATTTAGGGAAACAGGAAGAGATGTTATAAGGAAATCCATCCTGGGAAGAAATGGGCAAGAATTTTTCCTTTAGTTCCTGTCGAATGTTGCTCAGACTTTCTCCTAAGGGTGCCAACTCTTCAGCCTGTTACTGAATCAAAACGGGTCTACTCACCCACATGAAATAAAGCCATCCTACAGAAACCAGGTTGCAATGCATGAAAGGACATAAGGTGCCATACAAAGAGTCAGGGCCAGCTAATGCTCAAAGAGCCAAACTCCCTGATGGGTTTCAGCAAAGCATCTTATAGGCAAGGGAAGGAAGGAGAGTCCCACAGTATGTGATCAGCTCATGCACAATTCTCTAATTGGTTGATGGTGAGGTAACAGGGCAGTGTCACAGGGCTTAACATTATTAATCCTTAGGCTCCTGGAGAAGGAAATGGTGAGCCACTCCGATATTCTGTCTTGGAAAATCCCACGGACAAAGGAGACTGGCAGGCTACTGTCCATAGCATCACAAAGAGTTGGAAATGACTGAAGCAACTTAGCAATCCTTAGGCTCCAGTAGGTCTGGCAACTATGTTCTTATGGGCATCAAGTAGATAAAGATTTCCATTTGGTGGGGATTTTAGCAACAATAAAACAACTCAGGAAATGTGCATCAGATACTATTATATAGGTACTTCAGAGAGGAACTAAAGCAGAGGATATAGGAGAGGGGTCTGTCCCAGGAAGACCCAATATGGTCCTGCTCAGTTACAGACCCTTTCAGGGGGCCATGCATGAGTGGCAAGTGGGTCCAGGTGTCTGAGGAGCTCAGAATCAGAAGCAAGAATCATCAGTGCGAGTTCAAGCTGAGTTGCTCTATGTTGATGCTTCCTAAAGTTGCTTAGAACATACACAGAACTGATCATCACAGTGTGGCTGGATTAAGAAAGAGGCAATGATTGGATAGTCAGGAGAATCTGAAATGTGCAAAAGAGATATGGGAGCCTTACATTACACATTCATATTTCCAGTTATCCTCTCTTTCCAAGCACACATTTCTCTACACCCTTGCAGCATGGCCAGGTAACTTGGTGTGGTCAATGATGTATAGGAGCATAAGACATGATGAAACTTCCAGATTGGAGCACTGAAGAGCTGGTGGACTTTATTCCATGCTCTTGTCCCCATCCTCTGCCATAATGGACATGCACATCAATGTGGAAGCACCACAATATCAAAGTCACCAGGAATGCTGATCCAACAAAGAAGATAATTATTAGGGAACCATTGACTGAAACCATCCACCTTGGCCAGGCACAGTGATAACACTTGGGTGAATTGTCTCACAATAAGAAGTCCCAATAAGGAATAGAATGCTGCTACTGAAAACTAGCCTGGAGAATTCTGGAGGGGCCCAAAGGGGAGATGGTGCTCTAGTCTGTAAGTCCCACCAACCTCCCAGCATCCTTCTTACCAGAATCCATCTTGGCTGAGAGATCTGTGTACCACCAGGAGGGACTGAGTGAGAATTATTGGCCAAAGACAACCCAGAAACTAATTCTATCACTGTAGAACATGAGACTGTGAGCCATGTGATAGAGCAGTTCTCCTGGGTTCACTCACCCAACTGCTCTCCACTCAGGTGCCCTTTCCAATAAAATCTTTTGCCTTGTCAGCATGTGTGTATCCTTGGAAATTTTATTTCTGAGAGTTAGATAACATCCCACTCTCAGGCCCTGGAAGGGGTCCCCCTTCCTGCAACAGATTCATCCTGGAAAGTCATCAAGTTATCCACAACTGAAAAGAACTTTATACAAGTGACAAATAACTTTTGACCTGTGAAGCTGAAACAGAGCAGGACCCTCTCCCCAGCCTTGTCCTCTGCCTGCCTTATGCCTGTGGAAAACTTTATTCAAAGAATAAGTTTAATCAGAGAAGAGAGAAATGCTGAAACAAAGGAAAACAGTCTAAGGAGTCTAAATAATAATAATGTAGTCATTAAGCATAGTTAAGGAACTTTAGTTCTTTCTCAAGGGCTGTAGGTAATATTCTGAGCCATATACTGTGAACTGTCTTGTAGATACTAAAACCTCAAGTGGAGAAGTTAACTATATGATGACCAGACTGTACCCAGGACATGAGCTGCCACAATTCCAAGAGTTGACCACAAAGAAATGAGAGCAAATGGACCCTGGAACTGAAGATTAACTGCACCTAAAACATTCAAGATCATGCTGGTCAGACCACTGAAGACCAACTTGAAGACCAACTTGAAGATGGCTGTTAAAGATGACTATGTTTCTTTGGATTTCTTTGGAAGGAATGATGCTAAAGCTGAAACTCCAGTACTTTGGCCACCTCATGCGAAGAGCTGACTCACTGGAAAAGACTCTGATGCTGGGAGGGATTGGGGGCAGGAGGAGAAGGGGACGACAGAGGATGAGATGGCTGGATGGCATCACTGACTCGATGGACATGAGTCTGAGTGAACTCCGGGAATTGGTGATGGACAGGGAGGCTGGTGTGCTGTGATTCATGGGGTTGCAAAGAGTCAGACATGACTGAGCGACTGAACTGAACTGATGCTGTTCCTGCATGTAGCTCCCCACCTCTCCAGACTCTGCCTATAAATGCTCTCACCCTCTGCTTGTCAGGGGGGTAGTCTGCCTTTGGACAGATGCCTGCCACCCTCTCCCCCCATTGCCACATCTGAAATAAAGCAAACTTTCCTTTGCACCAACCTGGCCTGTTTATTGGCTTTTGAGTGGCAAGCAGCCAGACCCTCCC
Source organism: Bos mutus (assembly GCF_027580195.1). Lineage (NCBI taxonomy): Eukaryota > Metazoa > Chordata > Mammalia > Artiodactyla > Bovidae > Bos > Bos mutus. The sequence goes on from NC_091618.1 coordinate 27,507,887, forward strand.
ACTGCCCACTCTGGCCCCACATACCTTTCAGTAATAAAGCTACTTATATTTTGGTGCTAGACTGAAATGAGACAAAGGGAAAAGAATGCACCATAAGAAAGAGATGACTTCAGTTTTCAGGATAATAGTCAAAGACTTCTCGGGATGATAGGCAACATGCATAAAGAGCACCCTGTCCACACAAGCAAGTCAGAAGTCTCCAGGAAATACATCTTCAGGAAGAAGAAACTATCTGTGGATCTAACGAGTGCTAGTTTTTGAAAAGAGAGTTAGATAATCAGCATGGATTTGAGGTTAAATTCTGGGTCAATACAGAGAAAACTAGAATATATTAAAGTAAAATGATTCTTAAATGCAAGAAAAGAGTTTTACAGTAAAAGAGTTTTATAATTTGCTATGAGGCTCTACTACAAATAACATTCACTTAGCCATAAATATGTAGACTCCGCATATTGATCTATGAAAGTACACTATTTTAGGGAAATGGTAGACTGAGAAGCCATGCATGAGTGAAAGGGACAGTGAAAGAATTTTTTAAAATAATTTACAGAGTTGTAAATAATTATAAAATGACTAAAACTGAAGTGTAAAAATACCAATTCAGAGGCTTTCTTGGCAGTCCAGTGATTGGGACTCTGAAATTCCACTGTAGGGGAGCATGGGTTTGATCCCTGGTTATGTGTCCAAAAGTAAGTAAATAAATAATTTTCAAATAATAAATTTCTTTTAAAAAATGAATAAATAAAAATAGCAATCCAATAAAGTGACCTGGAAACATGAAGAGGGTAAATACCAAAAATAATAATCGAAAAGAATTGAAAGTAGTTGCCTCTGACGTAAGAATAATGTGAAAAAATAGATCACTATTGTTCTGGAGAATGCCTGGGCTCTCCAGGTGGTGCTAGTGGTAAAGAACCTGCCTACCAATGCAGGAGACATAAGAGATGCAGGTTCGATTCCTGGGTTGGGAAGATCCCCTACAGAAGAGAATAGCAACACACTCTAGTATTCTTGCCTGGAGAATCCCATGGACAGAGGAGCCTGGCAGGCTACAGTCCACAGGATTGCCAAAAGTTGGACACAACTAAAGCAACTTAGTATGAATGCACATTATGGAGAAAACTCTAGAGACTCCCTTGGACAACAAGGAGATCAAATTCGACTCAATCCTAAAAGAAATCAACCTTGAATATTCGTTGGAAAGACTGATCCTGAAGCTGAAGCTCCAATACTTTGGCCACCCGATGAGAAGAGCTGATGACTCATTGGGAAAGACCCTGATTCTGGGAAAGACCCTGATTCTGGGAAAGACTGAAGGCAGGAGGAGAAGGTGGTAACAGAGAATGAGCTGTTTGGATGGCATCGTTGACTCAATGGACATGATTTTGAGCAAACTCCAGGAGATAGTGAAGGACAGGAAAGCCTAGCATGCTGCACTTCACAGGGTTGCATAAAGCTGGACACAATTTAGCAACTGAACAACAGTAAAAAGTTAACACACTTCCTTTTAGCTGTGATTCTGTTAGTTTAGCTTTCCCCACACTATGCACTGCAGTGTTTAGGGAATGACTATTACGTTAAATGTAATTATATCTATGTATTACATAGTCTCAGGTGATTCTCATAACAGTAAGTGACAGGGTATTATTATTCCAAGGTCTCAGAGTTAGAAATTGTCAGAATGATTTATAAGCCCCGCTTTCCTCCCCTTACAAAACATTGCCTCTAACACATCACTATAAGCAAAGCTAGTGGAGGTGACGAAATTGAAGTTGAGCTATTTCAAATCCTAAAAGATGATGCTATGAAAATACTGTACTCAATATGCCAGCAAATTTGGAAAACTCAGCAGTGGCCACAGGACCAGAAAAGGTCAGTTTTCATTCAAATCCCAAAGAAAGGCAATGCCAAAGAATGTTCAAACTACCACACAATTGCACTCATCTCACACGCTAGTAAAGTAATATTCAAAATTCTCCAAGCCAGGCTTCAGCAATACGTGAACCGTGAACTTCTAGATGTTCAAGCTGGATTTAGGAAAGACAGAGGAACCAGAGATCAAATTGTTAATGATCAATTAGATCATTGAAAAAGCAAGAGAGTTTCAGAAAAGCATCTACCTCTGCTTAATTGACTATGTCAAAGCCTTTGACCGTGTGGGTCATAACTGTGGAAAATTCTTTAAGAGATAGGAATACCAGACCACTTGACCTGCCTCTTGAGAAATCTGTATGCAGGTCAAGAAGCAACAGTTAGAACTGGACATGGAACAACAGACTGGTTCCAAATAGGAGAAAGAATAAGTCAAGGCTGTATATTGTCACCCTGCTTATTTAACTTATATGCAGAGTACATCAAGAGAAATGCTGGACTGGATGAAGCACAAGTTGGAATCAAGATTGCCAAGAGAAATATCAATAACCTCAGATATGCAGATGACATCATACTCATGGTAGAAAGTGAAGAAGAACTAAAGAGCCTCTTAATGAAAGTGAACAAGGAGAGTGAAAAAGTTGGCTTAAAGCTCAACATTCAAAAAACTAACTCATCCCATCATTTCATGGCAAATAGATGGGGAAACAATGGAAACAGTGGCTGACTTTATTTTGGGGGGCTCCAAAATCATTGCAGATGGTGACTGCAGCCATGAAATCAAAAGATGCTTGTTCCTTGGAAGGAAAATTATGACCAACCTAGACAGCATATTAAAAAGCAGAGACATTATTTTACCAACAAAGATCCATTTAGTCAAGCTATTGTTTTTCCAGTAATCATGTATGGATGTGAGAATTGGATTGTAAAGAAAGCTGAGTGCTGAAGGAGCAATTCTTTTGAACTGTGGTGTTGGAGAAGACTCTTGAGGGTCCCTTGGACTGCAAGGAGATCCAACCAGTCTATCCTAAAGGAAATCAGTCCTGAATATTCATTGGAAGGACTGATGCTGAAGCTGAAACTCCAATACTTTGGCCACCTGATTCGAAGAACTGACTCATTAGAAAAGACCCCGATGCTGGGAATGATTGAAGGTGGGAGGAGAAGGGGACGACAGAGGATGAAATGGTTGGATGGCATCACTGACTCAATGGATGTGAGTCTGAGTAGCCTCCAAGAGTTGGTGATGGACAGGCAAGCCTGGAATACTGCAGTACATGGAGTCTCAAAGAGTCAGACATGACTGAGCAACTGAACTGAACTGAATATCTTCTGCATCTAGCAAGAAACACGAAATATAATACTTGTCAATTCATATTTATTTAATGAATGAACAGATGAATGAATAAATAAACAAGAAGGTAAAGGGTCAGCAATGTACTTGAGTCAGATGGACAATGTTGATGACAATGATTAGTAAAAGAAAAGTGAAGAAAGTGAAGTTGCTCAGCCATGCCCGACTCCTTGTGACCCCATGGACTGTAGTCTACCAGGCACCTCCATCCATTGGATTTTCCAGGTAAGAATGCTGGAGTGGGTTGCCACTTCCTTCTCCAGGAGATCTTCCCGAAACAGGGATTGAACCCAGGTCTTCCACACTGTAGGCAGAGGCTTTACCATCTGAGCCACCAGGGAAGTCCATGATTCAGAAAGTCAATGATTAGGAAAGTATCAATCAAATTACTTTCCATACTTCCCACCTTCAGCTCTTTCCTGCAATGGTTTTCTACTCTTCCAAAGTCATTTTATGTTCCCTGTGACTAAGGGATCAATTCTGCGAAGTAATGACCACATATCAACCTTTTGGACCTCTCGACTGGAGATAGACTAGACATAGACCTGAACACATACTCCATGATGAGCACAGCCAATTCAGTTGTCCTTACAGACACACCCCCATCATTCTGCATGAAAGTTAATCAATCCACAAAGCATGGCCAATATAGATAAGACTGTTCATGATTCTCTTCTTATCTAAACCCTTCTGACCTCACATTAATATCTTGAAGAGAAAGATGATCTAAAAATAGTCCTGTAGCACTTATTTAAAATGGATGTAGTATGTGAAGAACTCCCTTAAATTCATTAATTCATTTGACTCTATTGACTCAATTAATATTTATTAAGTATCTATGATTATCTTTAATGTACTAAGCACTATATCATGAGGCAGCAAGATCTGAAGTCATTTATTTGTATTTTCACATTATGATAAAGCATATGGCCAATGTTGTACTTTGAAGGACATCTATTAACAAGAAAATTAATCAAAAATGAATCTTTTCACCCATTTTTCCCAAAGAAAATTTTACTTATTTACTGCATCATATAGCATCATGTCACCAATATAAAGATCTCTAGAGAAAAGTCATCACTTGCAACTTCTTCTTTTGCTTTTTAAAGTTATCTAATAAAAAATTGCTGTTGTATCTTACACGTTACTTGGCATCCATGTACAACTTATTTAAATCTGTTGAACAACTGGAGGGAAGAGAAAAATAATCCACTCTCTTTTCTTCAGTCATATAAAAGTAGTAAATGATTATTGAAAAGAAATTTTTATCTGCTGTGATAGGCCTTCATGAAGTCTTTGTGAGCCAATAGACAACCAGATGTTTCTCTAGCAATAGATAAGGATTGCAAGAGATATTTTATCTATCTCTAATATTACAACATGCATTTGTTGAGCAACTACAATGAATAAAACATTATACTAAATACAGAAAAGACAGAAAATGAAAAAAAAGTAAAATGCCCCCTTCCTTTTAGGAGCTGCCTCTCCAGGAGAGAGTACTGACAGGTAAGCAATTACTATCAAAAGTTTTCAGAGCTGGGGCTTCCCTGGTGGTTCAGTGTTTAAGACTCCACTTTTCCACTGAAGAGGGCACAAGTTCAAACCCTGATTGGGGAACTAAGATCCCAGAAGTCATCTGGTGTGGGGAAAAAAAAAAAAAAAAAAAATAAATAAAGCACAAGGAAAAAATGTAGCACAAACTTGAAAAAAAAAAAAGTTATCAAAGCTAATAGAGACAGGGTTAAGTTCTGCCTAGAAGTGTCTACTCTTTCTACTCTGGCTAGAAGTGGTCATTAAAACGGACTTGAAGGATAAGTTGGATTTATCAAGGTGAAGTGAAAAGGACATTTCAGGCAGCCAAAGCAGTACACGAAAAAGTTCACAGTTCAACTGAAAACTTTGTGGATTACTGAATATGTATGAGGAAAGTGAAAATGGAGTGAATCATGCTAGGAAAGCAAGTTATAGCCAGTTAATGAAAGTCTTTTTTTTTTTTTTTTTGCCATAAAAAAATTGGGGGATTTAGGTAAAGGGGTGGCACAGTGAACCTTCAACAATTTTCATTAATTAAATAGGAAAAACAAAACCTGAAAAAGTCCAAACAATTACTAGATCTTAAAGTTCCCATTTCTTTATAACTATCCAAAAAGAAAAGATTCTAGAGTGAATTATTTAGTTCCTCTCTAAAAACTACTTTAAAAGCCAAAGTGATTTAAATCTTGAACACAAATGAAATTATCTGTGCTTTTACTCAGATGATCAGATTACAGTTGAGTTATTGGAAAAAATTCCCATGAAAAGCATAAAATTATATATGCCACTTATATATGTTCCATTTAGGGACTTATATATTTGTCATGCTGAGTTTCAAATGTAAGTTTTTAACAAAACCTTCTGTTCTTCCATGTACATCAAAATATAATAGGTTTCTAAAGCAAACCAACAGGAGCAAGTATGGGTAGCAAATGCGTAGCTGACTTTTTCCCAGAGTCCTCAAAGCCAGGAAATTTCTCCATTGAAGGGCTAGCCCAATTCAGTCATGACACTGGAAAACAGATGACATTTAATCAAAATTTAAAATTTTTTTGCTCTGCAAAAGACACCATTAAGGTAATTAAAATGTAAGCCAAAGACTGTGAGAATATATTTGCAAAAGACACATTTGATAAAGAACTATTAGACAAAATATACAAATAACAGTTAAAACTCAACAGAAAGAAAACAAACAACTCAATATTAAAATGGTGCAAAAGATCAGAACAGACACACCTCACAGATGATAAATAAGTATATGAAAAAGCGTTCAGCATTGTTTGCCATTATTTTTGCAAATTAAAACAATGTGATATTACTACATACCTATTAGGATGGTTCAAAATAAAACCTGACAATATCAAATACTAACAAGGATTTGGAGTAACCGGAACTTTCTTTTCTTGCCAGTGGAAATGCAAAATGATATAGTCACTTTGGAAGAAAGTTGGCAGTTTCCTAGAAAGCTAAAGTAGTTTTATATGATCAGGCAATCAAATTCCTAATATTAATATTAACTCTTTGAGCTGAAAATCTTTATTCATAGAAAAACTTGCATTTGAACGAGTTTAGCAAATTTATTCGTAATTAGCCAAATATGGAGACAACCAAGATGACTTTCAGTAGATAAATGGATAAACAAACTTGTGGTACATTCTTACAATGGAATATTAGCAATAAAAATAAATGAGCTATTAAACCATTAGGAAACATGGAGGAATCTTAAATGTGTAAGTGAATGAAGCCAGTCTGAAAAGTCTAGATATCATGTGATTCAAACTGTATCACATTATGGAAAAAGATAAAACCATGCAGACAATAAAAAGATCAGTAATTGCCATGGATTTTGATGGAGGGGAGAGGAAAGATGAACAGGATTTCTATGGTGGTAAAACTACTCTTTAAAATATTGCAATGATGGATATAAATGTTATGCTCTACTTAATAAACACTGTTGGGAACCATGTTAGGCATTACTGACAAAATGGAGACACGGTCCCCAGACCCCTCTCTTCATTCCGCAGGCATGGATCCCGGGATGAAGGAGTTAGGCCTTGTAATTCTGACTTGTCTTTTCCTCTCCTCAGCTGAGTTGACTGAAAAGGAATATTAAGGTGCTTATTGTTGTTGAGAGGAGCATGAGAAGGCACAAAGCCTTCTGCAGTTGTGCTCAGAAAATAATTCATAAAGTTAATCACTAACATTTGTTCAAGGACTTTTACAAAAGAGTGTTCCAGGATGAGCACGTAGGCCGTAGCTTGAGGCCATGGGAGGGATTGATATCTGAAGCCTATTTGTGAGGAGAATGTTTATGGCAAAGGAGCTTACTGAATTTAGGGCTTAGAAATAATTAAAATTGTTAAAAGTTAAAGATTTAAGGAATGTTGTAAAGTTAGCATATTTTACTATAGCTTATAGAAGTTAGGAATTTTTAGAGACACTATAGCTAGAAGCCTTTTTAAGAGATAGTGAGCTCAGGATGTTAGAAGCAAACAGGATTTAGGAAGATAAGTAGTAAACTGAGGAATGTAGCATGAGCTACAATGTAATCACAAGTTAACTATAGGACATATTAGAGGAGGTAGATAATAGATGATAAGGCCAATTCGGAGAGAATCACTGAAGCAGGAACTCTGTTTGAAGAGCAACAATGATTTATGGACATAATAAATCTGGGAGAGGGGGAACTGAAAATGTCAAACCTCTGGCCTAATGTTTTTGTAAAAGTATAAAAGAGAATCTTAAACTTGAAATAAACAGGCAGTCCATAGAAAACTGAGAGGCTGTCTCATTCGCTGACACTGTCCATCTCTTCAGGTTGAATCCTTGGTTGCTGGAGTTGGACTCCGGCAAAACACTTAATAATATGTCAATGCAAACTCATTAATTATAACATATGTACCACTGGAGAAGGGAATGGCAAACCACTTCAGTATTCTTGCCTTGAGAACCCCATGAACAGTATGAAAAGGCAAAATGATAGGATACTGAAAGAGAAACTCCCCAGGTCAGTAGGTGCCCAATATGCTACTGGAGATCAGTGGAGAAATAACTCCAGAAAGAATGAAGGGATGGAGCCAAAGCAAAAACAATACCCAGCTGTGGATGTGACTGCTGACAGAAGCAAGGTCCGATGCTGTAAAAAAAAGTATTGCATAGGAACCTGGAATGTCAGGTCCATGAATCAAGGCAAATTGGAAGTGGTCAAACAAGAGATGGCAAGAGTGAATGTCAACATTGTAGGAATCAGTGAACTGAAATGGACTGGAATGGGTGAATTTAACTCAGATGACCATTATATCTACTACTGCGGGCAGGAATCCCTCAGAAGAAATGGAGTAGCCATCATGGTCAACAAAAGAGTCCAAAATGCAGTACTTGGATCCAATCTCAAAAACGACAGAATGATCTCTGTTCGTTTCCAAGGCAAACCATTCAGTATCACAGTAATCCAAGTCTACGCCCCAACCAGTAACGCTGAAGAAGCTGAAGTTGAACGGTTCTATGAAGACCTACAAGACCTTTTAGAACTAACACCCAAAAAAGATGTCCTTTTCATTATAGGGGACTGGAATGCAAAAGTAGGAAGTCAAGAAACACCTGGAGTAACAGGCAAGTTTGGCCTTCGAATACGGAATGAAGCAGGGCAAAGAGTTTTGCCAAGAAAATGCACTGGTCATAACAAACACCCTCTTCCAACAACACAAGAGAAGACTCTATACATGGACATCACCAGATGGTCAACACCGAAATCAGATTGATTATATTCTTTTCAGCCAAAGATGGAGAAGCTCTATGCAGTCAGCAAAAACAAGACCAGGAGCTGACTGTGGCTCAGACCATGAACTCCTTATTGCCAAATTCAGACTGAAATTGAAGAAAGTAGGGAAAACCACTAGACCATTCAGGTATGACCTAAGTCAAATCCGTTATGATCATACAGTGGAAGTGAGAAATAGATTTAAGGGCCTAGATCTGATAGAGTGCCTGATGAACTACAGAATGAGGTTCGTGACATTGTACAGGAGACAGGGATCAAGACCATCCCCATGGAAAAGAAATGCAAAAAAGCAAAATGGCTGTCTGGGGAGGCCTTACAAATAGCTGTGAAAAGAAGAGAAGCAAAAAGCAAAGGAGAAAAGGAAAGATATAAACATCTGAATGCAGAGTTCCAAAGAATAGCAAGAAGAGATAAGAAAGCCTTCTTCAGCAATCAATGCAAAGAAATAGAGGAAAACAACAGAATGGGAAAGACTAGGGATCTCTTCAAGAAAATCAGAGATACCAAAGGAACATTTCATGCAAAGACCGGCTTGATAAAGGACAGAAATGGTATGGACCTAACAGAAGCATAAGATATTAAGAAGAGAATACACAGAAAAACTGTACAAAAAAGATCTTCATGACCCAGATAATCACGATGGTGTGATCACTGACCTAGAGCCAGACATCCTGGAACGTGAAGGCAAGTGGGCCTTAGAAAGCATCACTACGAACAAAGCTAGTGGAGATGATGGAATTCCAGTGGAGCTCTTTCAAATTCTGAAAGATGATGCTGTGAAAGTGCTGCACTCAATATGCCAGCAAATTTGGAAAACTCAGCAGTGGCCACAGGACTGGGAAAAGTCAGTTTTCATTCCAATCCCAAAGAAAGGCAATGCCAAAGAATGCTCAAACTACCACACAATTGCACTCATCTCACACGCTAGTAAAGTAATGCTCAAAATTCTCCAAGCCAGGCTTCAGCAATATGTGAACCGTGAACTTCCTGATGTTCAAGCTGGTTTTAGAAAAGGCAGAGGAACCAGAGATCAAATTGCCAACATCCGCTGGATCATGGAAAAAGCAAGAGAGTTCCAGAAAAGCATCTATTTCTGCTTTATTGACTATGCCAAAGCCTTTGACTGTGTGGATCACAATAAACTGTGGAAAATTCTGAAAGAGATGGGAAACCAGACCACCTGATCTGCCTCTTGAGAAATTTGTATGCAGGTCAGGAAGCAACAGTTAGAACTGGACATGGAACAATAGACTGATTCCAAATAGGAAAAGGAGTTCTTAAAGGCTGTATATTTTCACCCTGCTTATTTAACTTCTATGCAGAGTACATCATGAGAAACGCTGGACTGGAAGCAGTACAAGCTGGAATCAAGATTGCCGGAGAAATATCAGTAACCTCAGATATGCAGATGACACCACCCTTATGGCAGAAAGTGAAGAGGAACTGAAAAGCCTCTTGATGAAAGTGAAAGTGGAGAGTGACAAAGTTGGCTTAAAGCTCAACATTCAGAAAATGAAGATCATGGCATCCAGTCCCATCACTTCATGGGAAATAGATGGGGAAACAGTGGAAACAGTGTCAGACTTTATTTTTCTGGGCTCCAAAATCACTACAGATGGTGACTGCAGCCATGAAATTAAAAGACGCTTACTCCTTGGAAGGAAAGTTATGACCAACCTGGATAGCATATTCAAAAGAAGAGAGATTACTTTGCCAACAAAGGTTCGTCTAGTCGAGGCTATGGTTTTTCCTGTGGTCATGTATGGATGTGAGAGTTGGACTGTGAAGAAGGCTGAGTGCCAAAGAATTGATGCTTTTGAACTGTGGTGTTGGAGAAGACTCTTGAGAGTCCCTTGGACTGCAAGGAGATCCAACCAGTCCATTCTGAAGGAGATCAGCCCTGGGATTTCTTTGGAAGGAATGATGCTGAAGCTGAAACTCCAGTACTTTGGCCACCTCATGCAAAGAGTTGACTCATTGGAAAAGACTCTGATGCTGGGAGGGATTGGGGGCAAGAGGAGAAGGGGACGACAGAGGATGAGATGGCTGGATGGCATCACTGACTCGATGGACATGAGTCTGAGTGAACTCCAGGAGTTGGTGATGAACAGGGAGGCCTGGCGTGCTGCAATTCATGGGGTCGCAAAGAGTCGGACACAGCTGAGGGATTGATCTGATCTGATCTGACCACATTAATGCAAGATGTTAGTAATATAGAGAACTCAGAGGAGGAATGGTTATGGGAATACTCCATACTGTCTTCTCAATTCTTTTGTAGATCTGAAACTATTCTTAAAAAAGAAAAAAAAAATCTATTACTTAAAAAAGAAAAAAAAGGTAATAGGAACTGAAAGAATAACCTGATTAAAGGAACAATTATTTTTTAACTCCAACACAACTCCATACTAACTGCTTACTGAAAAGTGGAATTTGGCCTAAAAATAGTTGCAATCAGCTCATGCAAGCCCACTTTAAAGGTCCCCAATCATTGCAAAATAACTGACAGGACACAGCAAAGACCTTAGACTGTTGGACCCATCGCCAAGTATGAGCCCCACTTCTGTGCTGGTAACTACACCAGAGTACTATTCTAAGACCACGTAACAAGCAACCACAAACTTAGTGACTGAAAACTACATACATTTATTGGGTTACAGTTTTGGGGAGTCAGGAATCCAGGCATGGCTTAGGTGGGTCCTCTGCTCAGGATCTCACAGTATCCAATCAAGATGTTGACTGAGTTGCTACCCATCTGGAAGCTTGATTGGGGAAGAATCTGCTTCCATGTTATTCAGATTGTTAGGAAAATTTATTTCCTTATGGTGTGTGACTGAGGGCCCTAGCTTTTTGCTAGCTGTTTCCTGGAGGGTACCTCAGGCCCTGTGGGGAAGACCATCCCTCTTTTCCAAGTGGTTTCCTTAGCATGGCTCATTACTCGGTCAAGCCAGCTAGGAGACGTTTGCAGTCTGCTAAGAAAAAGTCATAGCACGAGGTAATCCCAGGTGTGATATTCCACCATCTTTGCCATATTCCATTGATTAGAAACAAGTCATATGACCCACAAATGCTGAGGAAAAAGGAATTACACAAGATCATGGACACTATGAGGTGGAAGCTTGCTAGATGTCCCTTAGGGTCTGATTGCCACATATGTGAGCCAAGAACAGGAACCAAAACTGAAACACACTAGAACTCATAGCCTCGCGGAGAAGCTCCAGACCTGTGAAAAAATAGTGTTCAGCCCACTGGATAAAGTTTTGACTGAATGGATGGGATTGTCTGTCAGTGTGTACCCTCAGAATCATAATGGATATTCAAAATATGCAGGTGTTTGCACTTCTAAGCCGAACTGCAGGATTGTTGTGTTTATTCTTTTATTGAAGGATAATAATAACATCAAGCAAGTATGTGTCACCTATTATGTGTCAGATACTGCTCTGTGAAAATTCATCATTGTTTTTTATTTTCTTTTAATTTACGAAAAAAAAAAAATGGAAAAACACAAAGCAGCTTCAGGACTAGCAAGAAACAGAGCCAAGATTTAAACTGGGGAAGCCGCCTTCTCTCTTTGTTACTTATAGATGATGTGAAATCGTGAAGGATGGGAGAAACTCTCTGCAAGGTCATAAAATTTAAAAAGGAAAAAAGTTATCAGAAAATTATTGTTTTATCACTTCTAAAATTCACTCTCCCCAGTACAACCCTTTACCATCTGGTTCATTCACAGATTTTAATGAATGCTACTAGATCAAATTTTAGAGTGCTATAGTCCATCTGCTATAACTGGGGCTGAGGAAATAATAACTTTTACATTCTGCTAGTCAATAACCAAGACTTATTGCTTAATTCCTATCTCTAATCTACAAGTCATAATCATTGATGTCTCCACAACCACAAATCTAATTTTAAAAAGTGAGATATTGGCAATACATACACAGATATGTATATAGTAAATTTCTGACATGTGAATTTACTAAGCATGCAGTACTATAAGGTTTTGTACTAAATGTAGATGTGATGGAAGGAAAAAAATGAATATGGATTCTTTTTGCCCCCAAGGAGTTTATTATCCAGTTGGTGAGGCAGGCGTATAATGAATATAATAAAAGACAGAAGGAAAAAAGCACTGCTAATAGAGGAATAAGCAATATGGTGTGGGAGCGCAGAGCAAGCAGGAATGTGTGTTTCAGAACAAGTCAGATGTCAAACTTGCTCCCAGTTCTTACCTCACTGCAACCCTCTCTGTGATCTGAAAACATCAACTTTTAAAAGCTCCATTGTCGATTTAGAGAACAAAGGAGGAGAAACATTAGAGAGGCCATGAAAACCATTGGCAATTGCTGGAGCCACAGGGAGAAGGATAAGACACAGTATGTGCCTTCCACTGGATTTGCTTGTTATTCTTTTGTATGGAAGATTGAAAGATTGACACCGAGAGACCTCCTTCTTCATTTTGAAAACTGGGGAGAAAGGAGAGGAGACCAGAAATTCAAGAGGAAAAGAAATTAACCAGAGTGTGCAGTTTTGAATTTAATATAATAACCATAAAAGGCTCAGACTTCTGAGATAAATTTTATGTTATGTTCCAACAAGAAGATCATCATATTTATCTAAATTCAAAGAAACAATCAATTTCTAAGTAGTCTTGATCTCAAAACCGCAGCAGGCATTTAGAGCAATGTTTAAGGTGTGGAAGAAATTCATAGAAATCTTGTTATAATGTAAATTCTGGTTCAGTAGATCTGGGGTTAGAAGATTCTGAGTTTTGACCAAGTTCCCAGGAGATGTTGCTGATTCATGGACCACATTTTAAATAGAAAAGATTTAAAGAAAAACTTTCAATGAACTGTACTCTGAAACCTATTCAGTGTAAATAGGCAGTTATAACCCCAGCTGGCCTGCAGATTGAATGACTTCAGAATGGATTAGGAAAGGAGAAGAATTTTGAAAGTAGGTCTTAACTGGTGGCCTAATCCTGAAGAAGACAACATTCTGAATGCTCCACCACATAACATAAAATATTCCTACATTCTTCTGGAAATATCTATAAATCTCTAATAAGGTTTTAGCATATTTCAAAGAACTACTTCATTTTACTTCTTTCTTTGTTCATAGGAAACTTTATTATCCGTTTTAGTATTTAAAAAATACTCCTCTTGATTTTGATTACAGCAGATCAAGATTTTCAAGAATATGAATCTTATAAAAAATCTGGGAAGCTCTTTAAGAAACAGAATATCAAATTGCAAATACAAAATTAGGTATTAGCTACTAAAAAAAAAAAAAAAAAATGTTACCATTAGCAGTTCTGTCTCTTTTACAGTGGAAATGTGAAATACATTTTGTTGAGCCATATATTTCTTGTTGTATTTGTTGGATACTGATTGAAGAGCAAAGTGAGATAGGAAATTCTCTTACTGAAAAGTTTAAACAGAAGCTGGATAACAATTTACTAAATATGATTTATCAGAGGAAGGATGCATATCTAAAGTAAAGGATTCACTATGATCCCCATTCTCTAGCATTATGTCTGACATATAGTTGATGCTCAATAAATATTTGCTGAAAGAATGAACAAAAATTAGGTATTACGTATGAACATGAATGCATATTTAGGAAAAAAAAATGGCTCAGGCCCACCCCAGACTCACTTGGCACAATTTGATGCCAGAGTGGACAGAGACAGTGGTCTTAACCAGTATGGTTAAATATCTTTCATGTACTTTACATGCCTGGAGCTTTGCATGAGGCCTCACCTCATAATAAATGTGTCCCTGGTTTTAATTCAACTCTTGATTAGCTGGAGTATGTCTATTAATTTTTTTCTCAAAAGAGGCAAATTGGTAGTACAGTCATAAATACTAAGTAAAATAGCCAAATTGGTAGTATAATCATAAATATCTAAGTATTTTAATAAATATTTAAATAATTAAAAAGAAAAATGTTCTTTTCCCAAAAGTATATGCAGAAGTAAAAAGATAATATATCCAAAAATAATAATTTGTACTATCTTTTTTGACATATGGGGTTCACTGATGGCTCAGTAGGTAAAGAACCCACCTGCCAATGCAGGAGACACAGGAGACACAGGTTCAATCCCTAGGTCGGGAAGATCCTCTGGAGGAGGAAATGGCAACCTACTTCAGTATTCTTGGCTGAAAAATCCCATGGACAGAAGAGTCTGGTGGGCTCCAGTCCAAAGGATGACAGAGAGTCAGACATGACCCAGAGACTACACACAATGATACATGGGCTATCTTGTTTAGAGGTGTTATTTTGCCTGTCACAGGCAGCCTCTGAGTTAGAAATGTTTTTTCTCTAGAAAGCCAACTGTTTAGAACTCAGGACAGCACAACTGCTACATATTTTGTTTCTCAGGGAAGCCCTCAGGAAGTTTGTTTACTCATAGTATATATTCTATAATCATATAAAGTTCAAAATCTACATCAACAAATTGTGATGATCACAATATGACAATTCCTCTTCTCTGGATGTTTAAAATATTTCTAACAGGATCCATGGCTTCCAGGTCTCTCAGACCCTCCAGACCTCTCAAGCCCTCACTTTTGCTGCAAAGAGGGCACTGCAATCCCTCTCCTCCATCCCCAAGTCAACACCAGCACAACCCCAGACTGAGGCAGAGAAGAAAGCAGGGTAAAGGGTAAGGGATTGAGTGAGGATTTCCCACACCTTACCTCCTTTGGAATAGCCTCAGTCTAAGCTCAACTCTCCAGGTGCCCTTCTCTTCCTTAAGAAAATCCCTGAATGCAGTGTGTCTCCTCCTTGTCATATGTTCCTTCCAGTCCGGTGCTTCCTCCTTCTATGGCCAGTGGTAGACATGACATATTATCCTGGCCTCTTTCTTTTCCTCACATCCCCAGCATAATAGCAGTCTCTGCAATGTTTAAACATGGCTCTGATGGTACTTGCAAAAAAAGAGGATTGAAATGGAAAGGTTTTTTGTTGTTGTTGTTGTTGTTGTTGTTTGTGCACAGAAGTCCTGGTAGGGTATATTAAAGAGGAAAGGTTTTTTGTTTGCTTGTTTTTTTCTCATTATATGAAAGAAAATACAGTCTCAGACTTAGCTATTCCAGGTATATAATTATAGAAGTCAAAGCCAGATACTAGGACGGGCACAGAGAGAGGTCTAGAATATGAGCAGAAGGGATGAACAGATGGGTTGGGACTGGGAAAGCTATGGAGGGTATCAAACATGGGGGCAGGGTGGTGATAACAAAGGCAAGAGAAGGGGCCCTCTTCCCCTCACTCCTCACCTCCAACCAGTTCTACTGACCAGACATTTCCCTAGGTCTTTGTGGACCAGCATGGGGAAGAAGCAAGGGGAAGAACAGAGGAAAAGACAGGGTTGCAGGCAGCTCTGCAGGGTGTCAGCAACAGATTAGAAACTCAAGACAGCCAAAGCAGTAGCAGTAGAGAAGGAAGAGTTTTATGCAACTATCTGATTAAGGAGGATCTCACCAGGGGCTGAATCAACATCAAGAATGAAGATGGCTGTTGTATATAGAAAGTCATATCAGATAGAGTTGGAGCCAGAAAGTTTGGGGAATTGACTCCTGCTCTTAAGATTCAGAATGCCTACATAAAGGTTTATTTTTCCCAATGAAGTATGTGATGTTTGAAATTTTTATCTTCTTTCCTGACTCTTTCCCCCTGTGCTTGGAAAAAAACATTCCTGACTTCCACAAACACAGTTACCCAGCTAAATAAAAGTTCTTGACTCTGAAACAGCCCCAAATTTGAGGAAAACTTTGCTAAGGTGAAGGGGATCCAAAGAGACTTCATCTACCGAGCAAGGTTTTATGTGTGTGTGTGTGTGTGTGTGTTTTCAAAGAGCTCCAAGGTAGAAGCCCCAAGAAAGGGCAAACCTGAAGGCCTCTAGAAGTCACACCCCACTCCCCACACCTCAACACTTTGGTTTAATTTCCTATGCATTCTCTCCCCACTCATTTTAATGAGGGGAAAATGATATCTAAACTCTTATTAAAAGATAAAGTTGATGTATTTCCCAGAACTGTAGTTGTGTCGATTAAATTCTCTTTTATTGCAGGCTACTTGTTTGAGTAGCCCATAAGTCACATAATCTAGGACCCATGACAGAGGCTCCTGGGGCCTCAAGGGACCAAAATCAACAGACATTCACAAATCAGCCACAGTCTCTTTATGGAGAGCAACAATGATTTACAGCAATTCCCTTGTCTACTGACATCTTCTTTGACTCCCACCATGTTTCCAACACACCACACATAGGCATGTAACAAGCACAAGTTTCCAAGACCCAAGGTTCACTGGGTTTCATGATGGAGAACAATATTCTTTTTTATTGTGTGGCCCTTCTGCTTCTGCACATTGACCCTACACAACCATGTTAATTGATAGGTTTGTTTTGTTACCCCCAGGCCATCTGTCTCTGAACATAATCAACTGTAGTCTTCATATCCTCAGGCAACACTAGCCTGGGTATAAAGATGAGGTTAGCATTTACCTATCTCTGCTTTGACCTATTAAAAGAGGCCCTCCAGTCTCTTCATCTCTCCAAACTTTACTGAGAATATTTGGAAGATACATCATGTGTTATATCAAATATATATATATATATGACTGAGTCACTTTGCTGTACACCTGAAACTAACACAATATTATGTCAACTATATTTTAATAAAAAAGATTTTTTAATTCACAATGCTTTAAGTACTCATTCATTTATTCATCCAGCACTTATTTAAGAACCTGTTGTCTGCCTGGCCCAGTTCCAGGGCTGGATTCACAGCCGTGAGCAGTATAGAGTCGTGCATCCAGAGTTTATAGTCTGGTGGGAACTCAGGTAAACAAGGGAGGCAGTGTGAAGGGAGTTAGGATGAGGGAGGACCAAATTCATGGGGAAGCCCAGTACAGTGGCTAAGGGCAGATTTTGCAGGCAGACCATCTAAGAGTGAATTCCAGTCCCATCACTCAGGTAATTTACTTAATCTTACTGTACCTCATTGTCCTCATCTGAAAAATTCTATCAACAACTGGGGGCTATTAGAAGTACTGAATAGGATAAACATATATAGAAACTGATACTGAGTTTTTAATTTTGCTAAATGACTTCAGTTAATCTGTGTTACTAGACTTCCCAGGTAAAGAAATCGCCTGCAATGCAGGAAACCCCAGTTCAACTTCTAGGTTGGGAAGACCCCCTGGAGAACTGATAGGATACCCACTCCATTATTCTTGGGCTTCCCTGGTGGCTCAGATGATAAAGAATCTGCCTGCAATGAGGGATACCTGGGTTCCATCCCTGGGTTGGGAAGATCCCCTGGAGGAGGGCATGGCAACCCACTCCAGTATTCCTGCCTGGAGAATTCCATGGGCAGAGGAGCCTGGTGGTCTCCAATCCATAGGATCACAAAGAGTTGGACACGACTAAAGCAACTAAGCACAGCACAGCAATCTGTGTTACTTAGAAATACGTACAGTTTGAGTTGCCATTTTATACCTGTTAACAAGTAATTATTCTTAGAATATAATTTGCAAGTTTGTTTGGTGATCTTTAGTTTCTGGAAATCATGAAAGCAAAGTATTCTAAAATAAGCATAAAAACCATGACCCTATTTGAGATGTGATTATACTTTCACAAGTTATTATCTTAAAAATTGATACCTGCCACTCAGAAAAGCTTAACTCTAAACAGTGTCCAATATCGTCTCTGTTATTTCTGTGACAAAAAGAGACCTGATAGTTTTGAGATGATGGGTGGAGAATAATTCAACCTGATGTTTTTGTTTCATGTATATCAACATAACTGTTGGATTGTCTGCTTCTTTGACTGTCCAGACAGTTGTGTACTATTGGGCAGACCTAAGAGGTCTGTGATGACAAAGTAATTACAGTTCCTATGACTGTAGAAATGCATGTTTTACAGCAACTCATTTACTCAACATCAATGATTTATTGCATTTGTATGTGTGCACATATAAGTTTGCCATGACAAGATGATGCTTAGTAATTAATTTGCCAACATAGTTTTATGTAATGTAATCCAGCTGTACTAAATACACCACATTCAATAAAAGAAAGTACTTAAACAGAACTCTGTTCTGAAAAGCCATTTGGTGTGATGGTGAAACATCAGGAAACCCAAGCAGAAATGTGAAGCAGGAAGCTGAAATCTAAAACAGTGCTACAAATCCCAAAGAGGCAGCCTGTTTGAGCAGTGGAGACTTCCCACCCCAAACTGCAGTGTTCTTGCATTACATAAAACTGAATGGTCTCCTGGGAATCCAAAGAAAAAGAAATGAAAGAAATTTCTGATTCTTTCAGATGACCTGAAAATTCATACATGAAATCTTTGAGGAGATGGCTTGGGCTGGAGACATTTGAAGTTCTGAGAGTGTTTCTATTTTGAGCATCACTTCTCAGAAATGACATCACTGCTGGTATAACCTACCTTTACATGGGGAGCTGTCAGTTAGCATCTCAGCTCATGAGTGAAATTGTTTTTGTTTAGTTTGCTTGGAAAGAAAAATTGATTCACTTTTTGTCTTTCAAAATAATATTAGTGATATGCTCTCTTGAGTGGAACATCACAGAACAGACCATTTTTCTCCCTTTAATTAATTGCTGCTGAATTTTTTATTCCTTAGATAAGTTCTTTTTTTTTTTCAAATGACATTTGAGATAGAAAATAATCAAAGCACTGTCTGTACATGGAACAAACAGTTGCAGTTCTAGCAACCTAAAAAAATCTGCCTGAAAACCTTCCTGTGGTGAAAAAAACCTCTAGATAAAGATAGACAAATTCTCCCCTTTTTGTCATGCCTGCACACCATGGTCCTTACATACCTCATCCCACCCTCCCCACACTTGTCCTCCTACCACAAAAAGGGCAACACATATGGAAGGTGATCTGCTGTCTCTTCATCATTTAGTTCCTATTTTACAAGGGTTGTTCAAGAGATTGTTATTACCCATGCAAATTAGTTTTGGGGAAATCAACAGATTGCATGTCACTGTTAATGTCACTGAATATCTCCTAGACAACTTTTCTGTAATTTATGTCTATCCTCTGACCTTAGTGACTTCTTTTGTCTTCTGTTGATTTGCATTCCTTTATGCATTGACCTGAAATTATTTGTTTTCTGTGTTCACTGCCTCAAATCACTCTGCACATTCTTTAGAAGACCACATGTCCAAGATCCTTTCTGTAATGCCAAGCAAGGTATATCAAGCCTTCCATTACATCATGTCACTGTTGCAGAAATGTAAAATCAGGAAAGTAGGTAGATAATTAGTTCAATTCCTTAAATTTCTGCTTTGGCAACCAGAAAACAACTACAAGGCAAACATGTTTACTTTCAAATTTACAAATATTTAAGTAGCATCATTTTCAAGATGTTGGTGTATTTTCTTCCTCTCTTCTTTTCTACAAGAGATAGATAGACAAATCACTTTGTCAAGTGCAAACACCAATCCAGTATAGCCCCATGCAATGAATTAGAATTGCAACAATTCTACAATTATATCTAGAAGAATTCTGTACACTTAAAATATTTAGTCTTTTCACTTAAAAATATGTGTCAAGGTTTTAAAAAAATTCTAAGCAATAAAAAAATTTTTTCTTTTGATTGGAAAGATGGAATCTTTTCATCTTACAAACTGGTTATGTCTGGTGCATTGGGAAGCTTTTATTAAATTAAATACTATTAATTTCTTACTAAACTCTGTAGTCCTAATAGCTTTCAGTCAAGCCCACATTTTTGTAAGATGAGAACAAGAATCTTTCATGGAGACCAAAAACAAAAAGGCAAGAGAAAGACAGAAACAAAGAAAATATAATGTCAGCAATGGCTGCAGAGCTTCCTTGGTTTGTGTGTGTATAGATAGAAAAAAGAAAAGTTGAATAATATTTTTGACCCTCTGTTTTGGCATGTCTTCTGATATTCATTTACACTGTGAGTGAGGGTGGGTCAGATAATAAGTTCTCAATATCTGTTAAAGGAATAATTATGAACTGCAAAGTAGAATTTGAATAAATGAGAAAAATTATTCATATTGTATGCATGAAAGTACTAGTTTTATATTTATAGAAAAGAGTGATGAAGGGGAAGATATCCCCATAAAAGGCAAAGGAATGCTCAATTGCTCAAACTAGGACATTAATTCATGAATTTTGTCAGATACAGTTGACAGAATTGGGGTTTTAGGGGGTGACATGCTTTAATTCAGGACTCAAAAGCAAGATAAATTCACATTTTGAATGAAGAAATTCAACTCATACAAATCTTCCAAAAATATGTTTCTGGACTGGTGATTTCTAGGAAACAGGCAGGGTAATGCTCTTTGACATGACCATGGTAGCCATGGGGCATATACTAAATGTCACTTAGATCAGAGCTCACCCACTTTGTCTTTTGGATAGGACTAACCAAACAGGCCTTTCTTAGATAGTTAAAACTGGTAATTTGTCAACATGAAATGATATCCATCTATGTGAAAGTTAGTACTTGAATAGCAATAGGATCATTTTCAGGTGTTTTAAAATAATAAACAAAGGTGAGGTGAAAAGATGTAATTATTATAATCAATCAGGAATTAATTAAGTCTCTCTATTCCGCTCCTTCTACAGAAGTTTGCATCCCAATGCAGTTAAGAGAGTTCCTAATAAACTCTTGGCCAGTAATCCTTCTAAATATCTAGGATAATAAAGAGCCATGAGAAAGTGAAAACCTCTCAGAATTCAACCAAAGCATCTTGACTCCTTGGGAAAAGTTTCTAATTCTTAGACTCATTAAGACTATTCGATTGTGGGTAGTGTGTGTGTGTATGTGTGTGTTACAAGCCTGAAGAAAATTCCCCATGAACCTCTTTCAAATTAATTTGTGCATTAATCTGAAGAGAAAGCTTTCTTTATTTGATAAAAGAAGGGAGGGGAAAAAAAGACATCATGATGTCTTAAAAGTTTTGACTAATTTCTAACCGAGACTGAGGAGTTTCCACTGTCTTCCAATCCGCAAAGGATTTGTGATTCTTTTCAGTGTGCCTGAGATTACACAGACAAATTACTTAAGAGCCCAGGGAGATTATCTCTAATTGGCATAAAAAGGATGTGGCATTAAAAACAAAACTCTCTTAAACTCTGACAGTGTTTGGTGCCCAAAGGGTAAGGCAGCTCCCAATGCAGAAACTCTGTGGAGACAAACACATCAGCTATGATAGAAAGTGGCCTTTTGAGGTCTTATTTAGGTTGGAGGAGTTTTACTTCTCTCGCACTGCTTCACAGAGCTGTGGCATACTTGCTGAATGAGGACAAATGATAGACTCACCTTGGCAGCCCCTCATCTAGAGGCTTGCCTTTGTTATAGCTAATTAAATCTCATTGTTTATGATTTACAAGTATCAACATGCACCAAAGTCAATATGAAATATTTGCTTGTCTTGGCTAACACAGAAACTGGAGATGGAGGACGTCTTGGGGAGCAATGGAAGGGGCAGGGAGATTAAGTTCACACTTAGCAGATAGATCAGAGAAGGCAATGGCACCCCACTCCAGTACTCTTGCCTGGAAAATCCTATGGATGGAGGAGCCTGGTAGGCTGCAGTCCATGGGGTCGCTAAGAGTCAGATACCACTGAGTGACTTCACTTTCACTTTTCACTTTCATGCATTGGAGAAGGAAATGGCAACCCACTCCAGTGTTCTTGTCTGCAGAATCCCAGGGACAGGGAAGCCTGGTCGGCTGCCGTCTATGGGGTGGCACAGAGTCAGACACGACTGAAGTGACTTAGCAGCAGCAGCAGCAGATAGGTAAGCAAGTAGCAGTAAATTTCACCAGATGTTTAGTTCATGATTACAATCACAATACAGGGATTAGGTGGGATTAGTAATGGATAGGTATCAAATTCCCTACTCTAGATGGATTTTAAGCCCTATGGCCAAAATAATACAGATTTATCATAAAACTGAATAAAAGTGACATGGAAAAGGCAAAAGATAAATTTTAGGATGAAAATCAACAAAGTTGGGTAAGCCATTAAAGATCACTCAAACCAATCCTTTCATTTTCTAGTTGAGGAAACTAAGACCAAGAGAGATGAAGCATCTTGCCTGTGGCTACACAGATGGCCAGATAGTCTGGCCCAGAACTTGTATCTATGTTCCTGCTAGTTTACCAGACTGCTTTACAGATATATTGTCAAATAATGAATACACAGATTAGTTTAGGAATTCAGAAGAGAAAATAATAATGATATAACAAGTAGGGTAAAAAAAGCTTTACTGAATAAATAAGTGTTTTTTTAAAAAGGAAGCAAGTAAACAATGGTGACAAAATCTAGGCCTTGGAAGAGAGGTAAAATTTCAAAGGGCAAAAAGGAAGGGAGTGGGTTGGGGAAGAGCATGAGCAAAAGCTTGGAAGGGGCTACAGAACAATGCTCCAGGCAGGATGGACACTACCAAGCTGTGTGGAAGGGGCCTCATGTGAGGGCAACAGGAGTAGAAAGATGTGGTATTTTCCATCTTGAATCCTCCAGAACAAACTTTGGTTTCAGAATTCTGTCCAGGACTTAAGACAAACAATATCTGATCAATTCAGTCCCCTTGTTGGCCTCTAACCCCCCATGTTTCTTTCTAAGCCTTTGCTTTTACTCATGCTGATCCTTCAGGAATACATCCAACCAACTGTCAAGGTCAGATGGAAAGTCTGCTTCCTTTCAGTTCTGTTCAGTTCAGTCGTTCAGTCGTGTCCGACTCTTTGCAACCCCATGGACTGCAACACATGAGGCCTCCCTGTCCATCAAAAACTCCCAGAGTTTACTCAAACTCATGTCCATTGAGTTGGTGATGCCATCCAACCATCTCATCCTCTGTCATCCCCTTCTTCTCCTGCCTTCAATCTTTCCCAGCATCAGGGTCTTTTCTATTGAGTCAGTTCTTCACATCAGGTGGCCAAAGTATTGGAGTTTCAGCATCTGTCTTTCCAATGAATATTCAGGACTGATTTCTTCTAGGATGGACTGGTTGGATCTCCTTGCAGTCCAAGGGACTCTCAAGGGTCTTCAACACCACAGTTCAAAAGCATCAATTCTTTCAGTGCTCAGCTTTCTTTACAATCCAACTCTCACATCCATACATGACCACTGGAAAAACCACAGCTTTGATTAGACGGACGTTAGTTGACAAAGTAATGTCTCTGCTTTTTAATATGCTATCTAGGTTGGTCATAACTTTTCGTCCAAGAACAAGCATCTTTTAATTTCATGGCTGCAGTCACCATCTGCAGTGATTCTGGAGCCCCGCCCAAAAAAATAAATTCAGCCAATGTTTCCACTGATGACACCAGATGCCATGATCTTAGTTTTCTGAATGTTGAGTTTTAAGCCAACTTTTTCACTCTCCTCATTCGCTTTTATCAAGAGGCTCTTTAGTTCTTCACTTTCTACCATAAGGGTGGTGTCATCAGCTTCCTTTAGAATGTCCTCAGTCCTTGGGCTCACGTATAGCTCTGGTTTCTGAACTCTGCTGAGAACTGGCAGATTGTGCAATTATGTAGACTGTAAACTTTAAACAGAGAAATATCATACTTGCATATTCACAAAAAATGTAGGCATGCCATGGGTCCTGAATAACTGCTTATTGATCACATAATGAATGGAAGTCATTCTTCCAATGGACTATGCACTTGCCATTAAGTCCTTGCCATTCATCCACAGGTTTTCACCTATGCTTCAAATGATGAAAGTGATAATAATGATGATGAGGGTCTTGGTGGTGGTGACGATGATGATAATGATGAGGATGGTGGTGGTGGTGATGAAGGTGGTGGTGATAGTGATGATGGTGACAACATTAATGTTATCCATTAATATTTCTTAAGCACTTTCCATAAGCAATATACTCTTTAAAAGCACCATGTGTTACTGTACTTATTTGACATGATGCAATCATATGATATATATACTGTTATTATCACCATTTTATGGTAGAAGAAAATTAGACACCAAACCCTGATCATAGAAAGTAAAAGAATTTCTATGTAAAGTTTCCTTTCATGGATATAGCATACAGACTGATTTGTATTTTAAATAGATTCAGATTTTCATAAGATAATTGGGGTTAAATATTCCTTTCCTTATTTAAACAATTATTCTGTACTTAACATTGTTCCTTCTACATGAAAGTAGGTATAGTCAGAAAGTTAGGTATGGATGCTTAGACATTTTAATAACTTGTAAGGTAAGGCTATCAGCCTTCTCTCAGCCTATGGATGCTTGACTATCATCTCTGCATGGCAGGCATTCTATCAGGTTATCACTCTGTCTCACCCCTCACCACCTACCCCTGCTCCCAGGTAAGAGGAGTGACGTATCTAATTGGATCTGAGCATGCCTTCCTCTTCCTTTTCATAACCTAGTGCCTACAAGCTGTACACATTTTTCTCCAGCCTCTCAGTTTAATAGAGTGATTCCAACTGATGAACAGGGGAAGAGCCCACAATGAGAGTGCTGCTTGTGATGGGTGAGCAAACATGTCTAATTTTGAAGTTCAGTGTGAAGAACACTGTTGCCACATCTACCCCAAGAAAGATTCCAATAGCTCTGCTGGAAGGGAAACTGACATTTTGGTCTCTATATGCCCATTTCCATGTCTAATCTTGATGGTTCTGAAATATGGAAGACTGATGCTATTTACTGGGCCCTCCAATGCACCATAAACCAAAAGATGTTTCTACATAAAACAGAATTTGCAGGAATAATTCAAATTTATACTGAAGCACAAAGCTTTAATTCTTTGTTTAACATATGTTTTTGCTAAGCAATATTTTATTTGATATTTGCCATCTCAGGAACAGACTATGATTGAACTGTGACATCAAACTCTTTCATAAAAATATCATTTAATAAATAGTTTAAACTCTCTGACCACATCACTTCTTTCTTTCCTAGGAAGATGCATGTACTGCTAAGAAGATGAAACAAAGCAAACATTTTGCAGCAAAGTGAAATGATGTACTTGGCACCAAAAAAAAAAAAGACTCATTTTCTCCTAACAAGGAAATAATGCCATTCTTAAATGTTTCTGTGTTAAGAATCTATTATGTTTTTAGCTTCCTATTAGAATCTATTACAATATTACATAGTATAATATTATTCTATGTCATACGTATATCTCCACATTTGGGGGGTGATTTTCTTATTTTATTTTCATGAAGGATGATAATCCTCATTTCTTTCATTTAAAAAAGACATTAGCAAAATGTAACAATGTTATATCTGGGGATTCTTTTAACATTTTTAAGCCCCAGACTGGCAAGAACAAAGAATCACTTTGCTAACTAATGTATTAAATATGTTGTCTATTTATATAGTAATTGTTTGATGGAAAATTCATCTCTTTTGTTCCTTCTTATCTTTTCTCTCCTCTTGTCCACGCAGTGTATTTATGAATTATGCATGTGAACATAATTAAAAGTAACAATTGGTGAATTGTACTCCATGGACATTGTTCTATGTTTCAAGTCTTGTTTAGACCGAACCAAATTTATGCAAAGAGAGGAGCTTATAATTAAATTCATAGCCATCTTTCCTGAGAAGGTTTCCTTTATGTAAAGTGCATTGCTTGCTTGAGGCTGTTTTTCTGACCAAAAGCTTTGCACAGTGTCTTTTTAAAAATCAGTAGACAATTTAGTGACTACCCCCCATCCCTTCCTACCACTGAAGATTTCCCCTAACTGGTTATCCACCCTCCCTTATTCTCGATCACTTGGTGAGTCTGCAGACCACAGAAAACTGCTGAAACATGTATATTAACTTATATGAAATAGATCACCAGTTCAAGTTCGCTGCATGAGGCAGGGTGCTCAGGGCTGGTGCACTGGGATGACCCTGAGAGATGAAATGGGAAGGGAGGTAGGAGGGAAGGTCAGGATGGGGAACACATGCACACCCATGGCTGATTCATGTGAATGTATGGCTGGCAAAACCACCACAATATTGTAAAGTAATTAGCCTCCAATTAAAATAAAAAGAAAAAACTTTTTAAGAAAAAAAAGAAAGAAAACTGTTAAGAATCAGCTTCTACAGTGGTTCTGCTCTTTGCAAACTAGGAGCAGATACAGTATGGCAAATAGCAGAATGAAATCAGTTCCTAAAATGTTCTTCTTTGACTCTTCTCAGGGGCTCTCATAGTAATTTTTATATTTTGTTTGCATGTTTGTTTTTACGTTTTAAGTTCAAAAATCCTGGAAAAAGAAAAAGATGCTGAGATATTGAAAAAGGTATTGCTTTATTTGGAGGGATATTTATTTTTTAAACGGGAAAAAAAGATGACTGTAAACATTAGCCCAGCTCCAAACTTCTTTCTTCCCCATTCACACTTCTCAAAACATTCTTTCTTTAGGAAAACACTTTTTATTAAGTGATTATATTTTTAAAGTTATGATCTTATCCCCCATCTCAGTGTCATGGTGTACACTTACAAAGTATCATCTGCACTCCATTATCTATTACAGCATGGAATTTTCTGTTCAGGACCTGTCCCCGTATTTTACTAACATGTACCTGGATAGGCTTTCTCTTTCTTGACCTGGGTCATTCTTAGCAATCTTTCTCTGCACTTACTATTTTCCTGAAACACAAAGCTCTTCTTTAAAGATACCACATGATGAATTTGTAGTAGGAATTGACTATTTCCCTTCACTGTCAACAATCATCTTTGATTTGAAGTGGGTTTCTCTGAAATGTGACAATATCATAAGATGGAGAGACCTGAAGAAACTTTGCATTTGTTCTTAGACTCAGGAAAGAATGCGATGCACAATTATTGCAGCCTGGCCTGTGTTTTTTTTTTTTTTTTAACGTAGTTGGATATTCTCTCCTTTTCCTCCCTGAGCTCTTCTTTTCTCCTGTGATTTGAAAAATGTCATATTTAAAAGCTTTGGCTGGTCCACAGTGTCACCCGCTTGATCCATCATCATCTTCTCAGCTCATCTTTCTCCCTTTTAAAAATAAGATATTTATATTTCTAGATGAAATGGGAGAAACCTAGGCCTGATAAATGACTTCCTGTTGTCATTATCGTCAGATACTCTATTATTGGATGGAGTTCAGGCGTGATCTAGTGTTATTGCCTTCTGTTATGCTGACTGGAAACAATCACTCATAACCACATACTATAAAGTTTATTTTTAAGGATTAAACTGTTAATTAAAGAGAAGAATAATGAAAACAGGAAGCATGCATAGAAAGGTGGTGACAGATGTCACCAGCTGCAGGTGTTAAAGTCTATTGAAAAGATACATGGATTTCCTTAAATTATCACATATCTCTGAATAGTTGAGTGAAGTCAATTATTATAGATCTTAGGGGAAAGAAAGAATTGTTTGAAATAAGCACTGCCCCTATTTACTACAGAAGTCCCTTGGCGATGGGGAAGGCATCCTCTTCCCAAACCTGCCAAAGAATTTCCCACCAGAGCACAGAGTGTGGCATATTGTGACCCTTTGAAATGCCTCCAACGGTTCAGAAAATGACCTTAAGAGAGAATGCCAGGCATGGCATTATACGCCCGGAATCACATATTAAAGAAAACATTATTTTTATTTCCAGGATAAGTCTCAGCTGGCTTGAGTATTTTGTTAACACTACCCATCATGCACTCATCTTCCTTTTTAAAAAAGAAAGAGGACTGTCTCCAGTACCTAGAGGGAATGTAGGAATATCAGTTTACATTTTATTTGTTTTTCTAATTACCTGTTATTATGTGGAAACAAAACTGGCACTTCACTTATGGTGGTCACATGAAGTTTCCTTTTTTTGGAAATAAATTAGCATAAGTGAAAAAAAATGTAAGTCAATTTCAGTAGAATATCATGTAAGTAATAGCAGATATGGTACCAGGATAAAATAAAGAAGAAAAGTCATAGTACGAGTATGCAGGGAAAAAAATTACGGTTTTGCACAAATGACTGAAGTTTGGAAAATTCTGGTTTATCAGGGATTTAGATCAAAAACCACACAAAGGACTGAGGTTAGTCCTCAGTACAGTGATAAAGATTTCAGAAACAAAAGACATACATAAATAAAATCTGTATTAAACCCTTAAAAAATTGTCTGATGTTTTAAAGATTATTTTAAGGATGTCTTTTAATATTTATTAGCTAAATACATCAGTTTCCTTTATCTTAAAAAAAAATGTCTGGTAAAATTAAGTAAAAAAGGAGTAAACAATATGTGACTCCTTCCCTTCATATATTTCACTTAAAGTGATTCACATTGAAACTTACAAAAATAAGTGTATTTTGGCCAGAAATGGAAGGTCAAAAGCCAGAGGTTTATTTTAAGCTTACTAGACACATGGTGGAGAGATGTATGAAACTCTCTGATAGAGAACTACAGCCTGATCTATGTCTGTTCTTTTGTCTTGAAAGACCATTAAAGATTTGATAATAGGATTTCCTGTTTCCTTACAAGAGCTATCTTCCTCACTAGGATCTCCAGCCTCTAAGACCTCAGAGGTCACTTTCACCACCTTATCTCCAGGGCCTCCAGTGTCTTGCCATAGTTGGCATGCATAAGTACTGAATGAATGAATGAACAATTGAACTTAAGTTCTTCATGTAGGAACCTAGACAATGAGACATGATAAAAGGAAAGAAATGGCTACTCCCTCTTCCAGAAAACAGTAACCAGAACTACTGAAGTCAACAGTTTGTTTTTCCCCCCACTGTTAACCTTAAAAGTGAAGGTCACAATCAATGCAGTTCAGCCGTCTGCTTTATACTCCATGCACGAGTTTTGTTCATCTCTCTGTGAAGCTGAAAAGATTATAATGAAAAAATGCCTAAAGAAAGAAAGAAAAGGAGGGACCATTGTAAATAGTTTTCTCTGACAACTGGTATCAGCATTTTCTCGAAGCTTTGCATTTATTCTGACTAAAATGACAAATGTATTACAATGAATAGATGAGATCTTTCTGTCTGGATATGGCATAAAAATAAAACAATACTGTACTGATTTTTCTGTCTAAGTATTGTCCTCCTCACACAATTGCTGAACATTGGCAGAGCTGTTAACACCATTGATTGGAAACAAAAGCAAAACTTGGGAGAGATTCTGCAGCCTGGGGCTTGTGAATGTCTGGGATTTACAGCGCAGCTTGATGCCACTGTCAGACTCTCCTGGCTTCAATATCCTGCCAGCTACCACGGGGGCTCTTTAGTCTTCAGGAAGTGCACTTTTCCTCAAGGTCACACATTTACAGTCTCTTAAAATGATTCCTACTGGTCATGGGACTCCTTTCAGCTTGAGGAACCTCCTGGGTCCTTTGAAGCATGGCTTCTTGAAAGCCGACCTGGACCCTGTGGAACGGGGTTAGACTAGACAGACATGGACTGTTTGGAATTGAAAGGATCCGCACCCCAGCATCTCACTATGGAGTCCCTTCTATCTTCCTTACAGAGCCTATCAATCTGCCACTGAAGAGCTGTCACCAGCTTCTGGGAAAACATCAACCCTCATCAAAGTCTTATGTTTATTTAAGTATGTCCTAAGCAGGCATGAGGCCAGTGAAATCAAATCTCTATCATACAGCACTCTAGATAGATAACAGACTTAAAATATGCCCTGGCTTGTGTCCTACATTTGAGTTTCTAATGTGAGCACAGTAACTTCTCCCATTCCGGAAGCGATCAGCAAGGTTCCCGTCATCCCCACTACTCTGTCTCTTGTTTTAGACTCCTTGACCCAAAGTACAAGGAGACCACAACTGAAGACCTGTAATGCCTTTCTGAAGGAGCCTGAGTAAGAAAGAGGACTCTCACGGGCACGGGAAACTGAACTGAAGGTGAACTTGAAATAGGAAGTGGGTAGGACACAGCCTTTAAAAGAATGACATAGTCATAGCTATTGAAGACACAACACTAACTGGTTAAAACCAACTAGGTTCAAAATGGTAGACAGTTGACTTCCACTACACCTTGAGCCTCAGTATACATTTCTTATAATATATCAGAATAATAAATGACTCACCCACGGGTACCATGACAGTTCTGACGTTAACCATAAAAGGCCAAAAAGTGGGCAGTGGCTCAATTCCTGGAAATTTCTGACCCTTCCCCAAAATAGTTGGAATAATCCTCCTACTCATTAGTCAATGAAATTGCCTAGCCCCTGAAAACTAACAACCTGTTCCCTTGCTCTTCTCTTGACTTCTGAGATGGCCCACACTCTGTTTACGGAGTGTGTTTCTCCGTGAATAAACCTTCTTTCACTTTACTATGACTTGCTCTTGAATTCTTTCCTGCGAGAAGCCAAGAATCCACACTCCTCAGCCAACAAAAGGATTTGCCTGAGGCCTGCAACCTGACCATCCTTTCACACCTTCCTTTCTTTCCTGCAACAAACTGGCTGAAATACCCAGGGAAAATTACCCAACAAAGCAAGGCTTCCAATTTCAGAGGCAGCATAGTGTCCTGAGAAGAACAGAGATATTGGTGTCAAATAGATTTGGATCTGAGTCCAAGGATTCCCGTCTTAGCTACACAATATAATTTGACTGAACCTCTCTTTTCTCACTTGCAAGTGGAAGGAATGGATACTTTTCAGGAGGAAGGTCACGATGAGCACAGAGTATCTTCTACATGAGCAACAATAATGTTTAAGGTGCTGAATTAGCCTTTAATCTGTGTGAGAGTATTTTCTTGAAGAAGCAGAGTTTGTCCAACTCTGTTTTCAAAACTTATTCTGCTTGATTCTGCCTTTAGAATTTAAGGTTTTAGCTATTCAGTTAATTCCACTAGAATTAAACTTCATTTTAATGGCTGTGTTGCCAGATACTAGAACATTGTTTAACGTGTGGTTTTATCTCAGTAAATAGCTGTTTGTAGATCCAGTTCATCCTCAACACTTTGAGCCAGAGTAAGAATACAAACAGGCTTCCCTGGTGGCTGAGATGGTAAAGAATTCACCTGCAATGCAGGAGACCTGGGTTCAATCCCTGGATCAAGAAGGGAAAGGCTACCCACTCCAGTATTCTGGCATGAGAAATCCCATGGACAGAGGAGCCTGGTGGGCTACAGTCCATGGCGTCACAAAGAGTCAAACACGACTCACACACACACATGCACACACTAATACAAACATAATTCTTTCTTCTAGAATCAACTCTTTAATTATACTCTCAGAATGCCTCAGACTCACATTTAGGACCACTTATCCTTTTAAGGTTCTGACCAATATCTCAAACTGGATTGCAGTTTCTGGACAGTAGGAATGTCTCATGTTTCCTTAGATACGTCCTAGCTCAGCACATCACACATAGCCAGTGTATGTTAGTACTGACCCTGGCAACTACTTGTGAGAAACTATTGTAGCTTTGGTAGAAACCTCCTCCAAGTCTTATTTTTGCCAAAACATCTGGTTTTTCTTACCTGCTGTTAATCACAGCCTATACATTTTCATTCTACTCTCTCTACATATTGACTACTATAATTTATGAAATTTTCAATTCAGTCAATAAACACACACCTCCCCTCCATAAAACCAAAATGGACTTTTCCATTAGGATTCCTTTACAAAGGCAAATAAGAAGCTACATTTTACCCTCTCTTTAGCTTTTTAGAGTAAGTATTTTTGTTTTCTGCAAGGTATATTAATCACCCTTCATACTTCTGAAGAAACAAGAGTGCTTCTGAAAACTTAGCTTTGATCCTTCTGATTTCGTTGAGAGGCCAACAGAATGGCTGTTTGAAGTGTATATTATGCCATAATTTATCTTTCTCCTAATATTGCAGAGTAAATCTGTGATGATAAATCACTTAGAGGAAGATCCACCTTTTTCCAAATGACTGACTATGAGGAAATAGCAAAGAACTTGCATCGAATATTGACTGTAGAGATAAGAACTGTGTTCTGTGGGGGAAAATGCTTTTTCAATATTAAGCTTGTGACATATTTAGAACATCTATTTTATCATTATTTGGCTGTACAAATCCCTTTCTAAAACATGTTCAGAATATCAAGAAATCATCTTGTGTGTTTATCACATAAGTATATCTGAATAATCTATTCATGCCCATTTTCCCACAAGTTTAGAGACAGTCTCACATGTGGAGAAGCCAGCCTTTCTAACATCTTTCTTCCCACGGAGATGAATATAAAGTCAGATGAATCTAGTCAGAAGCTCCTCAGCTTTCTTTCCCACATTTTCCTTCCTTCCTACATTAGCCCTTTCAACTTCAATTCAGGGAGAAACCGAATTCTTCAAAGATAAGTGGAGGACGCACAGTAAGGACATCACCCTGGGTAGAAAACTCTGCTGGATGGAGCAAAGGGGAAATTATTCTCATCTTCCTTAAGAAGTCTTCTGTCTCCCCTCTTGTGGCTGGAATAGAAAAACTTTTGCTGTATTTTACTTCAGTATAGGATACATTCAACACAAAACTCGAGTGGAACTGGGATAGGTTAAGAAGTGAGAAGGTCCCCCTAAATTAGTTCTTTGACGGCAATATCAGGCAACTGGTGAACTCTTTCCAAGAGTCAAAAACTCAGAATTAGCAGTGATCATATTCAAATAAGAGTCTGTAGAGAACTTCTACTACCAGACAAAATGGAATAAGAGGGACTAAATTTATATTCCCACCCAAAACAACCAAGAAAACTAGAGAAAATCAATGAAACAATATTTTTCAAGACATTAAGTATTAGTCAACAAAGCATAGTGATCCCCTAGAAACAGGATGAAAATGAGATGAGCCCTCGGATTGCCTCTGCTTATAGTCTTAAAGAGCTTCCAGACTGTAGTATAGAGAATAATGTAGGTGGAGCCCAACAGACTGCATTGATGAAACAGAGCTAAGAGTTTAGGGAGATCAGGCAGCCAGAATTCACTTGTGAAGTACTGGAGAGGAGAGAGTTGCAGAAACTAAATAAGACCCTACTAAACATAAGAAACACACATAAAATATAAAATGATAAACAAGTTAGAAGTAAAAGGATGGAAACATTTGTGCCATATTTATATGAATCAAAGGAAAGCTGGAGTATCTATGTTAGTATCAAACAAAGGAGATTTCAGAATAAAGTGCATGACCATGGACAAAGATGATCATTTGATAATGATAAAGAATCAATTCATCAAGAAGACATAACAACTTCAAAATCTATGCAGCTAGTGATAAAACTTCAAAATACATGAAGCAAAAACAGAAATCTGAAATAATATATAGACAAATACACAGGTATAACAGAAGATTTCAATAATATTATCTTAATAACAAATGCACAGAAAACAGAAAAGACATAGAAGACCTGAATAAAACTATCAACTTGATCTAATTGACATTTATAAAATACTTCACTTAGCAACAGCATAATGCCTTATTTTTGAGTGTGCATGGAACATTTGCTAACTTAGAATATGGGTCATAAAACAGGGCTTAATAAGTTTAAAAGAATTCAAGCCATACAAAACACACTTTCTAACCATGATAAAATTAAACCCCAAAATTGATGACAGAAAGATAGCTTGAAAATATCCCAAATATTTAGAAACAGAATACCATACTTCTAACAAGATATTGGTCAAAGAAGAAACCAAAAGAGAAGTTAGAAACTATTTTGAAGTAAATAAAATGAAAATACAACATATCAAAATTTGTGGGATTATGCCAAAGTAGTAAATGAAAGAAATTTTACATCATGAAACACCTACATTAGAAAAAAGGCTCTCAAATAAATCAAAATGTCATCTTAATGTAAGACATTAGAGGGAAAAAAAAAAAAAGACACTAGTAAAAAAGAGTAAATAAAGCCAAAGTAACCAGAAGAGAAAAAAAAGATCAGAAAAAGTAATCAATGAAATAGAAAACAAACAAACAAAACACAAAAGAGAAAATCAATGAAACCCAAAGTTGGCCTTTTAGAAGATCAACAAAACATAATCTTCCAGAGAAATTAATCTGAAACAAATTATCATAAAAAATTAGGATTAAGAGAAATGTTCATTATTATAGATTCTATTGATTATGAGAGGAGTACAAGGGAGTATTATTAATAACTCTATGACAATAAATTTGATACTGAATAAAATGGACACATTCCTTAAAAGACACAAATTATAAAAGCTCAAATAAGGAAAATACAATGAGTAGCCCTGTATCTTTTTTAAAGGAAACATATAGTTTAGAACCTTTCCACATATAAAACCTCAGGTTCAGATGATTTCACTGGGGAGATATACTAAAATTGTAATGAGTAAGTACCAATTCTATACATTCTTCCATACAACTATAGCAAATGCAATTCTTCCCAACACATTCTATGAGCAACATTACCATGGTATTAAATCTAGACAAAGGCTCTAAATAAAAGATAATTGCAGACTAATATTACTAATAAACATAGACATAAAAAGTTCTAAGCAAGATTGCAGCAAATTTACATCAATAATATATTAAAAGGGTAATACATTTTGACCAAGTGAAATTTTCCCCAGAATAAAAGATTGTTTTAACATCTAAAAATCAGTTAATGTAACCCACCAGATTAGCAAACTAAACCCAACCAAAGTATATTATCTCTACAGATGCAGAAAGAACATTTAAAAATTCAATATTAGTATTTAATAATAAAATATTTAATGCTTTCAGTAAATATAGAAAGTCAATAGTATTCCTTTATGCTAACCATGAAAAATCAGAATTTGAAATAAACAAAAAATGCAATTTACAATACTTTCAAAAATATTAACTAACTAGCGACAGATCTGACAAAAGTTGTGCAAGATCTATATACTGAAAACTGTAAGATATTGCTAAATAAAAGTTAAAAAAAAATCTAAGTAAATACAAAATATTCCATCTCCAGGAGTCAAAAGTGTCAGTGTAAAATATTGAGCCCCCTATATTTGATATATAAATTCAATGTGATCTCAATCAACATTTTAGCAGGCTTTCTGAAGCCCTTAACATTTTAAGTCTAAAATCCAAATGGAAATGCTAAGGACCAATAACAAAAACAAATCTGAAAGAGATGAGAAAAGTTAAAGAGCTGACACTTCCTGATTTTAAGACTTATTTCAGTGCTACACTAATCAAGATAATGTGACACTGGCAGAAAGATAGAGCAGTAACAGAATATAGTAAAGAAAGAATAGACATTTCGAAAGTAGATCCACCTGTATATACACAATTAATTTTCAACAAAGGTGCAAAACAATTTAGTAGAGAAGTATAGTCTCTTCAACAAATAGTACTGAACTAATTTTTTGCATATGGAATAAACATATGCAAAAAAAATCTTGATTAGTATCTCACACCATATATAAAAATTAAACTCAAAATGGATTCCAGAGTGAATATGAAGCCTAAAACAGTAAACCTTCTAGAAGAAAACAATAGAAAATTGTGGCAAAGTTTATAAAGGCAAAGATTCCTTAAATTCGACAACAAAAGCATGACCCATATAAGAAAAAATGTAATAAATAAAACTTTATAAAAATTAAACATTTCTGTACTTCAAAAGATACTATTAGAAAATAAATACATAAGCCACAAAATAAGAAAAACATTTGAAAAGGATACACCTGATAAGGGCTAATATCCATTAAAATAAAAACTCTCAATATGAAGGAAACAAACACTCTCTCCCAACACCTACTCCAAAATAGAAAAGCAGGTCAAATTTTTTGATAGTCACTTTACCAAAGAAAGTCTTCCCTTGTGGCTCAGAAGGTAAAGATGTGTCTGCAGTACAGGAGATCCGGGTTTGATCCCTGGGTTGGGAAGATCCTCTGGAGAAGGAAATGGCAACCCACTGCAGTATTCTTGCCTGGAAAATCACGTGGATGGAGAAGCCTGGCAGGCTGCAGTCCATGGGGTTGCAAAGAGTGACTACTACACAGCTGAGTGACTAGTGCTTTCACTTTCACTTACCAAAGAAAGGGGCTTCCCTGGCGGCTCAGACAGTAAAGAATCTGCCTGCAGTGCAGGAGATTTGGTTTCAACCCCTGAGTCAGGAAGATCCCCTGGAGAAGGAAGTGGCAACCCACTCCAGTACTCTTGCCTGGAGAATTCTATGGACAGAGGAGCCTGGGGGCTACAGTCATTCGGGTAACAAAGAGTCAGACACTACCGAGCAACTAACACTTTCACTTTATCAAAGAAAATGTACAGATGGAAGATAATCACATGAAAATATGTTCCACATCACATGTTATCAGGAAAATGTAAATTAAAACAGCAGTGTGTAGAGATACCACTACACATTACTGAAATGGCCAAACTCCCAAACACTGGCAGAACTAAACACTGGTGAGGATGTGGAGCAACAGTAAATTTCATGCCTTGCTTGTGGGGAAGCAAAATGTACAGCCGCTTTAGAAGAGTTTCATAGCTTCTTACAAAACTTAACATACTTTTACCATATGATCTAGTGATCACACTTCTTAGTATTTACCCAAAGGAGTTGAAAGTTTATGTCCACAGCAAAACCCACACATGAACGTCTTATGTTTTATTCATAATTGCCAAATTTGGAAACAACCAAAATGTTCTTCAGTAAGTTCAGTCGCTCAGTCATGTCTGACTCTTTGCAACCCTGTGGACTGCAGGCTTCCCTGTCCTTCACTATCTCCTGGAGTTTGCTCAAACTCATATCCATTCAGTGGGTGATGCCATCCAACCATCTCATCCTCTGTTGCCTGCTTCTTCTCCTGCCTTCAATCTTTCCCACCATTAGGGTCTTTTACAATGAGTCTGCTCTTCGCATCAGGTGGCCAAAGTATTGGAGCTTCAGCTTCAGCATCAGTCCTTCCAATGAACATTCAGTGTCAATTTCCTTTAGGATTGACTGATCTCCTTGCAGTCCAAGGAACTCTCAAGAGTCTTCTCCAACACCACAGTTCAAAAGTATCAGTTCTTCAGTGCTCAGCCTTCTTTATGGTCCAACTGTCACATCCATACATGACTACTGGTAAAACCATAGCTTTATCTGTACAGACCTTTATCAGCAACTAAGTATAAACTGTGGTACACCCAGACAATGGAATTTTATTCAACAATAAAAAGAAATGAGCTTTGAAGACAGAAGTTGAATGCACAGAAGATTTTCAAGACAGTGAAACTATTCTGTATGATATTATAATAGTGGATAAATTTCATAATACATTTGTCAAAACCCATGGCATATATAACAAGAGTCAATCCTAATATAAAGTGTAGACTTTCATAATAGGGACATGCCCATGCAGATTTATTCATTATAACAAATGCACAATTCTGATGTGGGACAGTGATAGTAGGGGAAGCTATGCATATGCGGGGCAAATGGTATATTCTCTCTATATTTTCTACTTAATTTTTCTATGACTCTAAGTCTGCTCTAAATATATATACATAATTTTTTAAATGCTCTAAAAGGCAGTCATATTTTCATTGAGCAAGTGGGAGATGACAGGAAGTCAAAGTGAGGAGTCCTGTCTGTATCACTCAAGGATTTCCCAGGGAAATAGAACCAATAGTAGGATGTGTGTGTAGGTGCGCTCAGTAGCTCAGTCATGTCCGTCTCTTTGCAACTCCATAGACTGTAGCCTACCATGCTCCTCTGTCTATGGGATTTTTCAGGCAAGAATACTGGAGTTTGTTGCCATTTCCTCCCCCAGGAAATCTTCCTGACCCAAGGATAGAACCCACGTTCCATCCCTTGCCTTGACAAGTGCATTCTTTATCACTGAGCCACCTGAGAAGCCCAAGAAGATAGATATGTGTGTGTGTGTGTGTGTGTGTGTGTGTACTCTTTATTATTTGGAATTGGTTTCTCAATTAGAGTCTGAGAACTTCCAATTAGAGCCTGATAACTGCAGTCAGCAAACTGCAGAACCAGAAGAGCTGACATATAGTTCTTGACTAAGTCCAAAGACTGGAGAATCAGGAGAGCCAATGGTATAAATTCTAGTCCAAAAGCTTTCAGTCTCAACACCAAAGAAGAGCCAGTGTTTCAGTCCAAATCTGAACACAAGAAAAGACCAGTGTCCCAGCCCATACAGTCAGGCTGGAGGGGATCCCTTTTACTCAACTGTTTCGTTCCATTTAGGTCTTCAGCTGATTGGATGAGGCCCACTCTCATTACGGAGGACAACCTGTTTTACTCAGTCTACTGATTCATATTTTAATTCCATCCAGACAAACTCTCACAGACACACCCAGAATAATGTTTGCCCAAATGTCTGGGTACTAAGGGTCCCAGGCAAATTGAAACATAAAATTAACCATCATACTGTCCTTTAGTTATCTCCCTTTCCCCATGTGAAGGCTCAGTGGGATCTATATGCATAGAAGATAAGATTAGGAAAATGTATACTGTTTATGACTTTAGGGTCTTAGTTGAGCTCTAAAACCAATGCTGAGAACCCAGGCAGGAGAATCCATCTGCCTGGGCTGGAGGCAGGCCTGCGGTCAGTCACTAAGTCATGTCTGACTGTGACCCAGTGGACTGCAGCATGCCAGGCTTCCCTGTCCTTCGCTGTCTCTCAGGACTAGAACCAAGGAATGAACTGAATCACTGCCTCTGCCCCTTCTCAGTATTAGCACCTTTCAACACCTTAGTTTTTCATCTCACTACACCCACCCCACAGACACCCTCCTCTCTTTGAATTTTTCCTGTTTCTATAGGTTTTATAAGCACCTAGCAATCATCAACTATAATGTCTGTCACTGATCAGTGGGAACTCATTGATATTATTGGATGTACTAAGAAGGTCAATATCAAAAAAAGCCCATATAAAATGCATAATACTATACTCTAGGAATTATAAATTTGAGCAGAATACAGTCCGGAGAGAGCCTACTAAATATTATTTCAGGTCCTACTCTTCTCTCTGCCTAATTCCTGCTATTTGCTAATCTTTTCTCTCTGAAAGTTGCCCTTTTCTTTTTGTCTTCAAAGCCCTAGATCTGAAGGATTGACAAAGGTACACTAAGATCCTTTGTGACCAGTGTCTCCCCAGTGATTATCTTGGCTGTGTCTGCAAATTACTCTCTACAGTCTATACTGCAGAAACCACACGAAAAGTTATTCATGTGCTGAAAGACATTAAGTAAAGGCAATTATGGGAAGAATAAAGTATAAGGAACATTCTCAAACAATTACAACCACAGTGGTTTTATCTACTCCTTGTTACAAATTGTTTATTAACCACATCTCTGATTCTTGGACCAAATGGATTATGGCCAACTCAAGATTCTTAATGTACAATCCGTGGCCTAAGCCACCTGTCTCCCCTTGTCTGGGCTTTCATTTATAATGCTCACTAGTCCGTTCTGGACAGTTCTCCTTCCCAAGGGGAGTCAAGGCTCCTAGTCAGGTAGTCAATGTAAACACAGAGATCCAGATCTCTGGGTGCCCATGCAACTAGGTAATGGCCTCCCTGGTATAGAGTTTCATTCTTGGTTACTTATAGGAGATGGACTCACTTTCCTGTTCTTTGCCTGGCAGGCCGCCTGTCTTCCCACAGAAAAAAACTCTTTTACTTACTAGTATGCATGATTTTCTCATTTCTATTGCCAGGCCTTCTCCTCTAGCTTAATAAGTCCTAATCACCCCAGTCCAGACCCAGCAGCTGGCCAGTCGAGGAATATTCTGATGTGCCCAGGGACTTTCTGTTCCTTCTTTTATATGTTAAAGTCCATTATTCCTGTACAATAATTTTGGAAAACTACTTGGAAGTATATACAAAGCTAAATATTTGCAACCATTAGGACCTACCCTTTCAACTCCTTGGTATGTACCCATCACAAATGCTCATACATGTTCCACTAAATAAATAAGAAAGAATGTTCATAGTTTCACTCTAAGTAATATTAAAAAACAAAAAAACAAAAAACAGGAAATGAACCAGCTTTTCCCCTACAGTGGAATGGATAAATTGAGTTATGTTCATCTAATAGAATTATTATATAGCAAAGAGAATGAATAAACTAAAATTACATTCAGTGTGGATAAATCTCATCAATAATATTGAGTGAAAGAAGCTTGACATAAAAGACTACATATAATTTGATTTCATTTTATTATGTATACACACAGGGAATCCTAAGCTATGGTGTTAAAAATCAGGGTAGTCTTTACTCTTGAGGAGAGGGATTTGCTAATGACTAGAAAGGATATGGAAGCACTTCAGTGATGCTGGTAAGTTCTATTTTTAGTCTTAGTGCTTGTTCCATAGGTGTGTTTATTTTCTGAATATTCATTAAACTGTGTTCTTATGATTTCTACATTTCTCACTATTATTTCATACAATGAATTCGTTTAACAAATTGATACAAATTAGTGATATGTTAGGAAAAGGAGTTCGTCAAGGCTGTATATTGTCACCCTGTTTATTTAACTTATATGCAGAGTACATCATGAGAAACGCTGGACTGGAAGCAGCACAAGCTGGAATCAAGATTGCCGGGAGAAATATCAATAACCTCAGATATGCAGATGACACCACCCTTATGGCAGAAAGTGAAGAGGAACTCAAAAGCCTCTTGATGAAAGTGAAAGTGGAGAATGAAAAAGTTGGCTTAAAGCTCAACATTCAGAAAACGAAGATCATGGCATCTGGTCCCACCACTTCATGGGAAATAGATGGGGAAACAGTGGAAACAGTGTCAGACTTTATTTTTCTGGGCTCCAAAATCACTACAGAGTGACCGCAGCCATGAAATTAAAAGACGCTTACTCCTTGGGAGAAAAGTTATGACCAACCTAGATAGCATATTCAAAAGCAGAGACATTACTTTGCCAATAAAGGTTCATCTAGTCAAGGCTATGGTTTTTCCTGTGGTCATGTATGGATGTGAGAGTTGGACTGTGAAGAAGGCTGAGCGCCGAAGACTTGATGCTTTTGAACTGTGGTGTTGGAGAAGACTCTTGAGACTCCCTTGGACTGCAAGGAGATCCAACCAGTCTGTCCTGAAGGAGATCAGCCCTGGGATTTCTTTGGAAGGAATGATGTTAAAGCTGAAACTCCAGTACTTTGGCCACCTCATGTGAAGAGTTGACTCATTGGAAAAGACTCTGATGCTGGGAGGGATTGGGGGCAGGAGGAGAAGGGGATTACAGAGGATGAGATGGCTGGATGGTATCACTGACTCGATGGACATGAGTCTCAGTGAACTCCGGGAGTTGGTGATGGACAGGGAGGCCTGGCGTGCTGCGATTCATGGGGTCACAAAGAGTCGGACATGACTGAGCGACTGATCTGATCTGATCTGATATCAGATATGAAAGTGAAAGTGAAAGTGAAGTTGCTCAGTCGTGTCTGACTCTTTGCGACCCCATGGACTGCAGCTTGCCAGGCTCCTCTGTTCATGGGATTTTCCAGACAACAATACTGGAGTGGGCTGCCATTGATATCAAAACAGGTATAATTTTCATCAAGTAAAAAAGGTGAAGGGTCACAGGGGACGAGGTACCTTTTCCTTATGCCACCTATTAATTTTGTTTTACAGAAGACAGCCTTGGAATTCAGATCCTGGAGAGAATAAAAACTGGCTTTCTCAAGGTTAACAATCTATTTGATAGCAGAGTGGACTAGAAACTAAATACTATGACTCAGTCTGGCATTCTTTCACCACACAGCATTCTTTTGGATAAGAAAACATCTTGATGTTCTCTATAAAAGGGTTTAAGCTTTTTAGTTCAGTCTATTGTCCTTCCATTAGGTACATAAAAATTCAAAAATTTTTGCATAATGAAAAAAACTCCTGGTTATGACCCTTCTAGACTCAGTGCTACAGTGCCCCAAGCCAGCATCTTGACCACCTACAGAGACAATGGTCAATGCAAGTTGAAAAACCCAAGATTTCTACCTGGACACTACTCCTCAAACATACAACATCTTTCTCATTCTCTATTTACTGTATACATTACTTGTATCAGTCACCTGAATATAACAACTCTTTCAATGTGGTCATTCAATAGTTATCAACTAGGTACCAAGCAACATTTCCTTTGTTTTGTTCTAACAATAGTATTGAATTTACCCCAAATCATCCAGAGTCCCTTATCGAGCTACCTAATATTCACAAGATGATTAATTTGCAAGGCTGCAAACTAGAATCACTGAAATGATCAGTCGCTTCCCATCCCAAGTTCATCTCTTCAATAGATAAATCTACATCACTCCACATATTAGGCTCAGAGCCAGACATATTCTGAATGGGATGGGGGTGGAGGGGTGGAATAGACAGAGACGAATAGTCCTAAAATCTCACATTATATGCTTGATATGCAACAATGATCCTACTGACTTCTCTCTAAAATGTTCTTTTTTTGTTTTTTAGCCATATGATATTGAACAAGTTGCTTCATATCTCTAAATTTCCATTTTTGGGGGCTATGCTGCCTGGCTTGTGGGATCTTAGTTTCCCACCTAGGGATTAAACACAGGCCCTTGGCAGTGAAAACACTGAATCTTAACCACTGGACCACAAGAGAATTCTCAGTCTCAATTTTTTAAGCTGTAAAATGGGAATAATAACTCTACCCCATTTAACTCTTAAAAGAATCCAATGGAAAAACTATATATAAAACAATTTAGAACCATTCCTGGGAAACAGTAAGAATCAGTCAAGGTTAGCTATTATTATATTATCCTGATAATCATTATCCTTGTTCTTATAGCCCTGCTGTCTTGGCTATTGCTTTATTAGTTGTCTTAGGGCAGTCTGTCCCAGAACCAGACTCTGAGCTAAGGTTTTTAATTCAAGTGCCTTATTAAGGGGCTGTTCCTCGGAGGAACCAATGCAGGAGTTGTCGAGCAGAACAGGAAAGGGAAAGTAGTCAAGCAACAGTGCAATCTTAGTTGAAGTTCAGCCTTGGTCTGATTTCAGAACGAGTTGCAGAATGTAAAGTGTACCCTGGAGTTTGTCCCATCTCATAGTTGCTGGGCTTTTTGTATCCCTGCACCTGTTATCACTGCTTAAGGTATAGGAGGGGATTTGTAATGTCCCCGAGGAGGTGAAACTTCTGAGAACTTTAGGCTCTCCATTGAGATGAAGCAACTCCGGGATCCTAAAGGCAACCCACTGAAGATTTTAGTAGAAAAGTGTGGGTCCACAAAAGTGGTAGAGGAGATTTGAGGGGCTTTGACAGCCCGCCCATAGTGCTGGCTACTTTCTATGACTGAATTGGTGCAATCTGTCATTGACTGTCCATGCTCAGTACCTGCCTATCTGGATCTACCAACTGACCACATTTTGTCTATGCCTAGCCATGTTTGACTTGAGAGCTGAATGAGTCTTCCAGACCCAGACTTCCACATGCCAGTCCGCATGAGAATGACTCCCAGGCTGTTTTCTATTTTGAAAACCCCTGGATCTCCCCAAACATGCTTATCTACATGGCTGATGCCAGCCAAGTTCTAGCCTTGTTTCTCTCCCAACTGGCAGAAGGGGATATGGCACTCAATCTCTCCTAATTTTTAAGAGAAGAATTCTAAGAATTATCCAGAATTTTTCTTAGAGTCAATCTATTTACTTTCATTAGTTTTATGTTTTATCTATGTTTGTGTATACAGCTATTTTTTTTTATTAACTCTATAGGTGGCTTAGTTTGAGAACATGAGCAGTCACAAAAATAGAACAATTGAGAACTAAATAACAGTATTTGTAGAAGCAGGGAAATAAGTTGTAAACTAAATTGACACACTAGGAGAAAATGTGCAATATCAAACTTGGCACATACAAACAATGAAAAATGAGTCAAACCCATGTGAAAAAAAATCAATTCCCCTCCCCATAATTTATGTCAGTATTTTACATATAATAAAATCCTGCCTAAGCAAATAACTGATAAACCAATAAAGCTGTCAGAGGCAATAAACGGACCCTTTGCCTGGACTATCTAGAAACACTCCCGTTTGGAGGCAGATACCTGTTATATTAAGCTACATGAAGAAAACATTTATCTATAGTGTGATAAATCTGACAAGTGCGTAAATCAGCTGCGTAAGAAGATTCTCTGGAAATGCACTTCTACAAAGGTTGATATTTAATTATATCACCCTGAGTGAGAGATATAATTGCACCTATTATGTGATAGGAGCAGAAAAGAGGGAGTAGAAATTAACTTCCATTGAGCAACAAGGTAATTACCCACCACTGAAGATAAGGTAGGACATCTCCATTGTATTTTAATATGGATTCATATATCAGCGGTTTTGTTGCCCCCTCTACATCTGCATGACCTAAAATGAAGGTCAACCCAGCAGCTAGAATATTACTCACAGGATAAATTTTTCAACATCTAGAAATATACACCAGCCTGGGATCCAAATGTATCAACCTCA
The DNA here is from genome assembly GCF_027580195.1 of Bos mutus. Lineage (NCBI taxonomy): Eukaryota > Metazoa > Chordata > Mammalia > Artiodactyla > Bovidae > Bos > Bos mutus. The sequence goes on from NC_091618.1 coordinate 27,552,757, forward strand.
ACCTGACTATCCCTCCTGTATTCACCACCTTCACCCAAACTGTTGCCCAACAGAATGCTTGGAATTATTCTTAGCTGTTCTCTCATCTCTATAGGCATACCTCAGAGCTATATTGAGGGCTTGCTTCCAGACCACCACAATAAAGAAAATATTGCAATAAAACACGTCACACAATTTTGTTGGTTTCCCAATATATATAAAAGTTATATTTACACTATACTGTAGTCTATTAAGTGTGCAATAGCATTATGTCTTAAAAAAAATACATACCTTAATTAAAAAATACATAATTGCTGAAAAGTGCTAATCATTGTCTGAGCCTTAAATGACTGTTGATTTTTTTGCCATAGTCACAAGGACCATCACCAATCACAAATCACCATAACAAATACAATAATAAAACAAAGCTTGAAATATTGCCTGAATTACCAAAACGTGGCACAGAGACAGAAAGTGAGCAAATGCTGTTGAAAAACACGGTGCCAATGGACTTGTAGGGTTGGCAACCGTCAATGTGGGGTTGCCACAAACCTTCAACTTATAAAAAGTATAACTGCGAAGTGCAATAAAATGAGGTATGCCTGTATTTAGATGTCAATTCTTTTTTTTTTTTTTTTCCTGCCACGCCTGCAGCCTGTGGGATCTTAGTTTCTCTGCCAGGCCAGGGGTTGAATCCAGGCCCTTGGCAGTGAAAATGGAGTCTAAACCACTGAACCACCAGGGAATTCCCTGGACATTAATTCTTAATAATTCTATGTTATAAACTTCTATCTGTTCTGAGTCATCTTTCCCGTTCTCTATTTCCACTGTCTTTTTTTAGGTACTGGCCATTTCTTGCCAAGCCTGTTGTATTTGCCTCTAGCCAAGTCTTGCCACCGTCAGCCTCTCAACTTCCCAGGCTACACACAGAACACTGATGTCAAGATAAACTTCGAAAATGTAGATCTAGGCATGGCACTTTCCTGCGTTAAAAATGGTCTAAAGTAAACAATATAGAGTTCAGAAGAAGCCAGACAAGAAATAAGAATTGCAGTTACAGAACATTAAAAAGTAGGCAAAGTTGGGTCTTCCCTGGTGGCTCAGTGATGAAGAATTCACCTGCCAATGCTGGAAACACGGGTTCGATCCTTGATCTGAGAAGATCCCACATGCCAAGGAACAACTAAACCCATGTACCACAACTACTGAGGCTGTGCTCTTGAGCCTGGCAGCCTCAGCAACTGAGCCCTTATGCCACAACTGCTGAAGCTTGCGTGCCGTAGAGCCAGTGCTCCACAACGAGAGAAGCCACGGCAGTAAGCCCGTACACCACACCTAGAAACTAGCCCTCTCTCACTGCAACTAGAGAGAAGCCTGCACAGCAGTGAAGATCCAGCAGAGCCAAAAATAAATAAATGAAAATTTTTTTTTAGATGGGCAGAGTCTAGGGATGCACAGGTGGCTGGTATATTCTCATCTTGCTGCTGCTGAAGCAAATGACCAGAAACTTAGTGGCTTAAAACAACACAAATTCATTACCTTGTAGTTTTGGAGGTCAGAAGTCTGAAATCTGTCTTTAAAGGTTAAGATTAAAGTATTAGCTAAGCTGTGTTTTTTCTGGAGACTCAAACAGAGAATCCATTCTTTGCTTCTTCCAGCTTTTAGAGACCACGTACATTCCTTTGATGGCACCCCTTTCCAGCTGTCAGATCACTCCAGCTCTGTTTCTTTCATCACTTCTTATTCTGACTCTTCTGCTGACCTCTTTCATTTATAAGGACATTTGTGAGTATGTGGACCCAGCCAGATAATCCAGGATAATCTCTCCATCTCAAAATCCTTACCTTAATCATGTCTGTAAAGTCCATTTTTCCTTGCAAGGTTACCAGTTTACAGGTTCCAGAGATTAGGACAGGGGCATCCATACTGGGTGGTAGGTGGGGCCTGTGTGTGTGCTAAGTCGTTTCAGCTGTGTCTAACTCTTTGTGACCCTATAGACTGTAGCCCACCAGGCACCTCTGTCCATAGGATTCTCCAGGCAAGAGTACTGGAGTGGGTTGCCATGCTGTCCTCCAGGGGATATTCCTGACCTGGAGATGGAACCCGCTTCTCTTATGTCTCTTGTATTGGCAGGCAGGTTCTTTATCACTAGCGCCACCTGGGGGTGTGCAGGGGAGGGCATTATTCTGTCCACCCCAGTGCTAAAAGTTGATAGAGAAGCCCAGGAAGTGATGCCCATGAAAGTCAAAACAGAGTTTACCTTTACATGGTAGAAAAGGGCTGTGGTTAGAAAGAATGTATGCAGAAACAAGTTACTAGGGGCTGGAAATTTGCATTCTCCTGAACCAAGTGGTAGTTACGTGAGTATTCACTTGAAAAAATATTTTCAGTTCAGTTCAATTCAGTCGCTCAGTCGTGACCCCATGGACTGCAGCAAGCCAGGCTTCCCTGTCTATCACCAACTCCTGGAATTTACTCAAACTCATGTCCATTGAGTCGGTGATGCCATCCAACCATCTCATCCTCTGTCGTCCCCTTCTCCCACCTTCAAAGTTTCCCAGCATCAGAGTCTTTTCAAATGAGTCAGCTCTTCACATCAGGTGGCCAAAGTATTGGAGTTTCAGCTTCAGCATCAGTCCTTCCAATGAATATTCAGGACTGGTTTCCTTTAGGATGGACTGGTTAGATCTCCGTGCAGTCCAAGGGACTCTCAAGAGTCTTCTCCAACACCACAGTTCAAAAACATCAATTCTTCAGCACTCAGCTTTCTTTATAGTCCAACTCTCACATCCGTGCATGACTACTGGAAAAACCACAGCTTTGATTAGACGAACTTTTGTTGACAAAGTAATGTCTCTGCTTTTTAATATGCTGTCGAGGTTTGTCATAGCTTTTCCTTTCAAGGAGCAAAAATCTTTTAATTTCATGGCTGCAGTCACTATCTGCAGTGATTTTGGACCCCCTCGCAAAATAAAGTCTGCCACTGCTTCCATTGTTTCCTCATCTATTTGCCATAAAGTGATGGGACCAGATGGCATGATCTTAGTTTTCTGAATGTTGAGCTCAAAGCCAACTTTTCATTCTCCTCTTTTACTTTCATTTTAAACCTATACATTTACATCTTATGCATTTCAATATAGGAATTTATGGAAAAATTTTTAATAACCTGCCTAAAAGTCTCTATTGTGTTATTCTGAATGTTTGGTCCTCACAATATGTCCCAACCTCATCTCCAGGCACTCTCTGCCTCTCCCCCAGTCCTCCTCCCCTCCCCCACTTCATACTGAACCTTCCAGCCTCACTGATTACTGTAAAACAATGCTTTTTTACACCTTTCTGCCTTTGAGCATGAAATTCTCTCTGCTTGACCTGTTCTTTTTAATTTTTTTTTTTTGGCTTGGTGAATGTTGCCTTATTCACTAAAGCTCAGGCCAAATGTCTTAAGCCCTGTGTGACTCCTCTGTTCCCCTCTTTTCCAGAGATTCATCTGGTTCATCCCGGTGCTACTACAGAATTTTGTCCATAATCCATCACAGCACTGACCATGTATTATTCTGAGTTGATATTTATGTTTCCATCTTCCCAATAAATCTCCAAGCAACTTTAGGGCATCTATTTTTTAGAAAAATGCCTGGTATACATTCTGTACTTAATAAATAAGTGTTTTAAGAAACTGATTCATTCTATTGTGTGAAAAAGGCTAAAAGATGGAGTGAAGCAGACAGAAGTTGAGAAAATGGAGAAAAGCCAGGTTCACACAAACATATTGTAAGTCTACCAAGTTAGGTGTAAGGAATTTAAGTTTTGAAAATAGGCTTAAATTCAAAATGTACAGATACTTCATATACAGTTGATTATTCACAGTAGTTACGTTTTCTAAAGTCACTAAGAATACTGAACCATTGTCCCTAGCAAGAGGAACTGGGCTGTATTGTGAGGACCAGGTTTCCAGAATGATATAACAGAGACGTTTAGGCAGGATTTTAGAATCTTTTTTTTTTTTTTTATGTCAAATAAACATCTATACTAAAAATGCATAAAATAGTACTAGAAAATTGCTTCTAGGAGAAATACAGGATTCGATATTGATGAACCTCTGATAACAGGATTTTCATCAACCAGCCAATGTATAAACTTGTCGTGTGTGTTTCTGCTTAAAGATAATTTATTCAATATATATTGTTGAATCATTAACCTTAAACTCACTGCCAACAACTTTATAACTCATGCCTGAACAAAATTTACCTAAGATACATATTTTCTTCATTAAAAATGAATACATCACAGCCTTCTTGTGTTTAGTTTAAAAATAAATAAAAAGAAAACTCATTTAAAATGGAGTCGGGAGGCCAGGAGGGAAAGCACTCATGCTCCACACTTGGATGCCAATTGCAGGTTTAACAGGAAGAGACATACCTTTGCATCTCCAACAGAAAGGTTACTACTTTACTACCAAGCAGAATGAAGGAAGAATTTATCTTTACCTGGTGACATCCCAGCCAATGAAAACCCATTACACTTCAAACTCCCAGTTTCCTCCAATGGTGTCTGTTTATCACATCCCCTCCCAACTCCCTTTTCTCTATCAAAGAACATTCTTCTTTGTTCTCCAGATTTACTTGCAGTTTTCCATAGACTGCATGCCCCAAATTGCAATTCATCACTGTCCCCAAATATACCCATTTTGCTGATAGAATAGCAGCCCATGTTATTGCTTTAAGGTCAACAACCTCAGGAACACTTAGATAGCACTTCAGTACCAATGCCTGGGCCATTTTAAAAAGCAAAATCATCAACAAAAAGGATGAAAATGAAAAAAGCATGGCATTAAATATGCCCTGGAAGGCTTCTTGTTTTCAGTATGAGAACTGAATAAGTGTCTTCTCACCCCCTTACGTAAAATCTGGGAACATGGCTCCCAGGAGGCTAGAGACTGGAGACTGAAAGTTTTTGCCACTCGGTGAGTGTCCACATCCACAAATGACCGCTAACAGGCTGCTGAGTATTGGTGTGGTGATATGAATAAATGTAGTCAAGTAGGTGAATTTGCTAATACAACACCCACAAATAATGAGTCATCTGTACATTATTTTAAGTTCATTATCATCCTCATTTTTCCAAGAGTGGAAACTAAGACTGAACATTATTGACTATCTTAAGGTCACATGGCCCATACACCTTGAGAGGCAGGATTTGAGTATCTGCAGCTCTGCCTGGGGCCAAAGCTTGTGCTGTGCCCCCTACAGGCCAGCTGCAGTCCTGCAAGGTGAATTTTGGAAAGAGCCTTGAGGGACTACAGTTTGGAAGTAGTGCTTTCTACAGTATCTTTTGTTCAGTAGTTATCTGACCATATAGATATTTTTGTCTTGCCTCTTAATGTAATTATTCTAGAACACTGTCATTGTGGTTGCCTTCCTTTGCTGAGTTTTAGTTTGCTTTCACGTCACTAATAGACTCTTTCTTACTTACCATAAGATATTCCAAAAAGATTAATTTTAGAATAGTCACACACCAGACACTTGAGAGTTTATTAATCATTCTTCATTATTCATTAATGGAAACTCAATTAAGATTTACTGTTCTCCTTCAATAGTCTATTGACTTTATTGACCTTGAATCTTTAAAAATTATAGGAGTATGTTCTTTCTTCAAGCTCATCTCACACTTCCAGAGATATAGGAACTTCAGAAAAGGGAGGAAACTGGAGCACAGAAACCGTTCTATGTGACTCACCAGCAGTGGAAAGTGAAAAGCTTCAAGGTCTTCTAGATTCATATCTCCAGCTTTGGCCCACTTTCCATTTAGCCACAGATCAATGGGAATTAAGCACTTTCATTATTGATTTATGATGCAAAAAATTGTTTTTTCCTAATATATATTTCAGTGTAAATGTTCATCACAAGCAAAATAGTCTTAGATATTCATTTTATGAAATGTAATGGCCTTAAGCCAAGATGACCACAGACCATAACTCCTGCCTAAATAATCATTTGACCAAAAGATCCTGGTTTGGACTCAATTTCCAATAAACATTGTACTGTCAGCCTCTCATTATTAATGTTCTCTTTAATGTAATCATGGTTATGATATTCATACAATCAAATTCTAGAATTACACATAATGGCAACCAAATAATTTTGTAATGACTACTAAGAACAAGGTTGTTCCAAGATGTTGAAATAAAATTGAATGTTGATCAAATCAATCCATCCTTAAACCCCTCCCATGTTGAATCTTAGCTCCTGCTTTCATTTCTTAAAGAACAGAACTGAAAAAAAAAAAAAAAAAAAGAATCAACCTCTAGTTAAAGAAGTGTTGTGCTTAAACCCTTTACTTTTTTTTTAAAATAAGTGGTTCCTTGTATACTATTAGGCTTCCCTTGCGGCTCGGTTGGTAAAGAATCTCCCGCAATGCAGAAGACCTGGGCTGGGAAGATCCCCTGGAGAAGGGAAAGGCTACCCCCTCCAGTATTCTGGCCTGGAGAATTCCATGGACTGTATAGTCCATGGGGTTGCAAAGAGTCAGACATAACTGAGTGACTTTCACTTTCACTGTATACTATTAAATTATATTGATCAGTAGCTATTCCTCACCTTAGGTATCCCTCAAAAGTCACCCAATGCAACAACAGTTCTATCTTCTTCTTTTTATTGTAAAAACTAAATGGTTTCCTTTTCTATACTTGACATTTAGCAGTTGAAATTCTTCCTGCCTTCTCTGAGTGATTCAAGCATTCCAAAGCAACCTTAACTCAACTGGTAAGTCAGTACCTGAGTTTTCACAATTTGATTATAATTCTAAAAATGACAAACATACTTTTACTCTGGATGCTATCTTAGGTTAAGAAAATATTTATGTAATCAGCAATAAGCACAGAGACTACAAGAAGTCATTAGTGACAAGTTATTTTATGTGAGGGATTGCAGGAGGGTCAGATTCAGAGCTTAAGCAAAAGTATGTTCCAGTAACTTTTCTCTAAATGAGCACATTAAAGTCAGAGAAAGAACAATGCTTTCACCATAATTCATAGTTTTCTGAAAGCTAAATGACCTTTTAAAAAAATTCTTGGCCTCATGATCTGATAAAAATGGAAGGGATATGAATACCTACAATGCAGTAATGAATTGTAAATGGCTTGGTAATCCACCCACACTGCACACAGATCCTGTCCAAAAAAGCATCTGTTCGTGTACCCAACCCATCCAACAATAGCTCCTTCTACTGGTATCTGAATTCCATATCAAATTGAAAAATTATTATGGTTATTTTTTTAAAAAGCCTTTCCTAGAATGATCTTCATACATTTCTTTGTTGTTTACTGTAGCTAATCTAAAATTCATTCTAACATATCAAACAGTATGTTATAGATCAAAATAAATACATCATATTAGTCAGGCTGCTCCATTAACTTTACATTTTAAGAAAAAATATTGAACGCTTCAGTCTTTTTCCTCTTTCCCAGCAGGAGTGTCTGATGCTCTCAGATTGTGCTCTGAATGGAGAATCCAGACCTTGGCAGCTCATAAGATATATTGTGTGTCACTCAGACTTTGGAGCCCGACTCCACGACAGACACATTCAAGAGGCCAAATCTGTACTGGAGAAATGGAGCTTGGAGACATTCTAGTGCTTGAACTTCAAGCCTCACTGCCAAAAAACAAACAACAAAACTACCAAAGCAAACAAAAAACACAACACTGTAAATCAACTATACTCCAATAATTTAAAAAAAAAAAAAAAAAAAGTAAATAGTAGGATAGTAGGGTTTCCCAGGTGGTACTAGTGGTAAAGAATCCACCTGCCAATGCAGGAGACACAGGAGATTTAAGTTCAATCCCTGGGTAGGGAAGATCCCCTAGAGGAGGGCATGGCAACCCACACCAGTACTCTTGCCTAGAGAATCCCATGGACAGAGGATCCTGGTGGGTAAAAGTCCATAGAATCACAAAGCATCAGACACGATTGAAGTGACTTAGCACACACGCATGCAAATAGGACGATAAGAAGTCTTTAGTCAGGGGCCTTGGTTTTTCATTCTACGGCTTATTAGGCTTCAGGTCTTCATCCCTGCCTCTCTTCAGTGATTGTGGTGATTATGAATTCCCCTTGAGATGTTTTCACATGTAATGCAAGTTGATCTCCATCTCTGAAAGCAGGGCCCTTGGTAACAGCATTATATAAAGGTGATCATCGAGAGTGGAGGATCAGTGAGTTAAAAAAAATGTCTCTTGAGATTTTTCTCTCTTATATAAGTAGAAGTTTGATCTACAAATATACACTCACATATCATCATGCCATTAGGCAGGAAGCTCTTCAGAACCTCAGTCACTTAGATAGAGCACATGTGTTTCAGGGACAGATGAATCTGTGAAGGGAAACCTGCAGAGCCCACATATGGGTGGGTAACATTGCAGGGGTGTCATTGGCCCTGCAAATACCCCTGTGGCCCAGGCAGAATGCCAGCCATGGAGAAGCAGCCTTGCAATTAGTATCAAAATTGGCTAGGCTATACCTGGTTCAGTTTTCATTCCAATCCCAAAGAAAGGCAATGCCAAAGAATGCTCAAACTACCGTACAATTGCACTCATCTCACACGCTAGTAAAGTAATGCTCAAAATTCTCCAAACCAGGCTTCAGCAATACGTGAACTGTGAACTTCCAGATGTTCAAACTGGTTTTAGAAAAGGCAGAGGAACCAGAGATCAAATTGCTGCATCATGGAAAAAGCAAGAGAGTTCCAGAAAAACATCTATTTCTGCTTTATTGATTATGCCAAAGCCTTTGACTGTGTGGATCACAATAAACTGTGGAAAATTCTGAAAGAGATGGAAATACCAGACCACCTGACCTGCCTCTTGAGAAACCTATATGCAGGTCAGGAAGCAACAGTTAGAACTGGACATGGAACAACAGACTGGTTCCAAATAGGAAAAAGAGTACGTCAAGACTGTATATTGTCACCCTGCTTATTTAACTTTTATGCAGAGTACATCATGAGAAACGCTGGGCTGGAAGAAGCACAAGCTGGAATCAAGATAAATGGGAGAAATATCAATATCCTCAGATATGTGGATGACACCACCCTTATGGCAGAAAGTGAAGAGGAACTAAAAAGCCTCTTGATGAGAGTGAGAGAAGAGAGTGAACAAGTTGGCTTAAAGCTCAACATTCAGAAAACAAAGATCATGGAATCTGGTCCTATGTCTTCATGGGAAATAGATGGGGAAACAGTGGAAACTGTCAGACTTTATTTTTCTGGGCTGCAAAATCACTGCAGATGGTGACTGCAGCCATGAAATTAAAAGACACTTACTCCTTGGAAGAAAAGTTATGACCAACCTAGATAGCATATTCAAAAGCAGAGACATTACTTTGCCAACAAAGGTCTGTTTCATCCAGGCTATGGTTTTTCCAGTGGTCATGTATGGATGTGAGAGTTGGAGTGTGAAGGAAGCTGAGCGCCGAAGAATTGATGCTTTTGAACTGTGGTGTTGGAGAAGACTCTTGAGAATCCCTTGGACTGCAAGGAGATCCAACCAGTCCATCCTAAAGGAGATCATTCCTGTGTGTTCATTGGAAGGACTGATGCTAAAGCTGAAACTCCAATACTTTGCCCATCTCATGTGAAGAGTTGACTCATTGGAAAAGACTCTGATGCTGGGAGGGATTGGGGGCAGGAGGAGAAGGGGATTACAGAGGATGAGATGGCTGGATGGCATCACTGACTCGATGGACGTGAGTTTGAGTGAACTCCAGGAGATGGTGATGGACAGGGAGGCCTGGCGTGCTGCGATTCATGGGGTCACAAAGAGTCGGACATGACTGAGCGACTGAACTGAACTGAACTGATACCTGGTTCAACAGGGACTCCACCAAGTAACAGCTAAAGCAAAAATGGGAGAAAAAAAGATTCCACCAGGGAACTGATCACACACTCTGGTTCTTCCTCAATTTGTCATTTGAGAGTAGATCTGACTCCTTTTGATCTAAGCAAATCCCATGGTGCTTGATCAACTAAGGGGCTGAGATTGGATGAGGAGAGGAATTTAGAGACCCAGGAGAGATACCAAATTTCCTATAAATGCTAAATGCTAAGTGCCAGTTTAGCATTGTTAACTCATTACTTAATATATCATATATGTTATATAACCTGAAAATTATTATATATAGTTGTACAATATACAATTTGGAAAAAGTAATTGGAAAACTTGACTCTGGATGATTCTATATCTGAAAGATATAACTCACCTATCTGTTTATCTTCATCCATTTAGTAAAACATGTTTTGGGGCTTTTTGGCTATGAAATGAAATGCCCCAAAACATCAGGTGGATCTCAGGTGAGCATCGGTGAGGCTCGAAGAAAGACGTCACTCTGTGTTGTGTTCAACCTTAAGACTGCACTATGATTGATTGTTCCCTAATAATGGATATTTTGGTTGTTTCTAATTTTTTGCTCTTACAAATGGCTATATAATATTTTGTTCACTTTAAATATAAATATGAGTGAGTGAGTGAAAGTTGCTCAGTTGTGTCCGACTCTTTGTGACCTCATGGACTGTACAATCCATGGAATTCTCTACACCAGAATACTGGAGTGAAGTGGGTAGCCTTTCCCTTTTCCAGGGGATCTTCCCAATCCAGGGATTCAACCCAGGTCTCCCACATTGCAGGCGAATTCTTTACCAGCTGAGCCACAAGGGAAGCCCAAATATAAATATTATAATATATAATACAAGCATATACACATATGTTTTTGCGTGTGTGTTCAGTTGCTTCAGTCATGTCCAACTCTGTGTGACCCCATGGACTGTAGACTGCCTGACTCCTCTCTCCATGGGATTTTCCCAGCAAGAATACTGGAATGGGTTGTCATGCCCTCCTCCAGAGGATTTTCTTGACCCAGCAATCGAATCTGTGTGTCCTGCATCGCAGGCAGATTCTTCAGTGCTGAGCCACAGGGAAGCCTATACATATATATATATATATATATATATATATACACACACACATGTATATTTGTGTTTGTGTATATATATATATTTGTAGCTTTATGTATGTATTGTATTTCTGTATAATAGATTCCAACAAGTGAGAGTTCAGGGTTGTAGGACAATGCATGCTAACTTTAATACATAGACATACAAATCACTAGGGACCTTATTAAAATGCAGATTCTGATTCAATAAGTCCAAAATATGATCTAAAATTCTGCATTTCTACCTAGTTCTTAGGATGTCAATGCTGCTGGTTTGTAGACAAGGCTTTGAGTAGCAAGTTTACGCGATATGTACTTTCTTTGATTTTGACCATTATTAAAATGAGGGAAAGAGGTAATGGTTAAAAGTGAAAAGTACAGGACAAAAGAAAAACTATCATTAACTCCATACACTTCTATATCTTTGGAATTTTTAAGGTACGTATTACTTTAACAATGAAAAAAAGACATCTAACAGAACAAGCAACAAGGCAATTTTAATTATTAGCCAGAGGATGAAACATTTTTTCTTCTTCCTAATAATAGATAGCCATGTAGTTTTCTCCCATTCTCAAATGTTTTCCAATAAAACTGTAAAATTTCTAAGAGAGATTCTTATTTTTATATTTTTCCCACCTCTACGTTAAACTGACCTCTTTCAGATTTTTTTCCAATTATCTGCCTAATGACTCAACTCATTCAACCAAATGCCTTATAAAGCCCCCACTGCCTCCAACTCTTTGTAAAATGCAAAAAGCTTAGAAGTTTGTGATTCCTCCTTGTCAGAGGGTAAATAGTGGAATTTCCTGTCTGAGATACTGCAACCACTTTCAAGACATCAGAGAGTCAGATATGCCATGAAATAACCCTAGGATAGTCAACTTTATTTTTCTGCAAAATCCCTCCATGTCCTAGCCTGCAGAAAGTGGGTCCAAGCAAATTCCAGATGTGAAATTCATCTTTGTGACAGACTAAACTTTAGCCCATGTTTCCATGTTATCTTTTTCTTGAAATGTTTTTACAAGTTTTTCATTGTAGTTTTTGGAAACCAGAGATGTTTCAGATAGTTAGGGAAAGTTTCACTCGATGGGTAGGTGAAAAGTACCATCTGATTTTTGGAAAGAAAAATCTACAAGAAACATAAGAACCAAAGACAGGATTTGAAGTCATTTTGATATTATAGGAAACAGGGCTTACCTTAATGATCATACTGACAGAAATATTGGCATCATCAACGAATTTGAAAATCTAGTTAATGCACTGACTGGTGTTAGATGACCTAGAGTGTATAGCTCCAACTAGGTTTTGTTTTGTTTAGGTTCATCATCTTGTTTCTGCAAACTTGGAAACCTGCCACTCAAAATATCTTTGGCTACTTATTTGTAAGTCAAGTCCAAGTGGGTGATATAACTGCTTTCCAACTCCTAGTCTCTAGCAAGCAAAAAGAGAGATGAAGTTGTCAACCCTCAGCAATGTAAAACTCCGAGATTAGCTGTTTTATTTCAAGATCGGTTGGCATTTTTTCGGTTGAAACTTGGAAGACTCCAAGGAGAGTTAACATTTTATGGTTTATAAACTATAAACTAGAACATAGGGTTTTATTGGAACCATAGATCTCACTTTTGATCTTTTCAAAGACAGAATCCCAGCATTTCTTTGGGCTGAGAATCAAGGTTAGTTCCCTGGTTACAAAGACCACTTATTGAGGCAAATATCAGGGCAGATTTGCCATTATAAATAGAGAAGATGATGAATATGAGGGGTGTGTGTGTGTGTGTGTGTGTGTATGTACGCGCGTGCTTTAAGCACTTGAAATCTATCCTGCATGTGTTTTAAACCTAACATAAGCAGAGAGGAGTGACTTATTGTTTCCCCTAAGGTTTTATAAATAGTACTGTGTAAGAAGTTGGTGTCAAAACGCAGAGGGAGGTGCCCAGGACCAGTCAGGAAGATACCACTACGATGCACATCACGCATAGATTGAGGCTGACTTTTGATCCGCTAGCCTTGGTTAGACAGTCTTAAGTACTCCTATCCCTGCTACCCTATTTTACTCTTATTTCTACCCTCTCATCACAGACTGTTCTTTCTCTGACAATGTGATCACAATTTAACTGGAAGACTCTGAAACTGGAAATTGGTTTCAACCAAAGATGTTGTAGGCTGGACTAGTTGCAATATACTGAAACCATTAGGACTATTTGCAAACTAAGTGGATGTGTCTTTGTTAAAATTTGATGTTTATTTTTAATATGGTTGCCTGCCCTTCTCTATTTGAACAGCTCATTACACCTTAAATATAAACCACATGCACACTAGAGCATTTATGTAATTTTCTGTGGCAAAGAATGTGGGCTGTGAGCCAACCATAAAATATATTACTTTAATATTTATTTGCATCTGTTTGGTATTGTCATGATCCATCCAAGACTGAATCATTTTGCTTTCCTTTAAAAAAAAAATAAGAAGTAAAGAAAACTCTCTGTTCACAAACTACTTCAAGTGGATTTGAAAAGCTTCATTTAAGATTCAGTTACTTTTTTGCAGATATTAGTATCATAAGCATTGATGAAGAATAATATAATGAATGATGAGTTTTGAACAATACTATGGCTGATTTGGTAAAGCTATGTTTTTGGCTTAAACAATAGGATGTTTGATCAAATCAGCCACAGAGAAGGAAATGGTATTGCAAAAGATGAGCTTCTAATTGAGATAGACAATGAACTGTGCATTAGAAACAGCTGCAGGGAAATGAATCTCATTGCATTTGTACATGTTAATAGGCTGAATTTCCACATTAGACGGTCACAATTTTGAGTCCTAGCACATCCAGGTGCCTTTACATCTGTGTAGTATATTTAGAAAGGAAGAAAAATCAGACAGAAAATATGTTATATTCTTTGTATTCCTTATTTTAAGCTTTTTCTTATTAATTTCATTATCATGATAAGCCATGTAGATGTAGGCAGCTTTTTTTGGCAATGACATTATTTGTAAGTTCAGGTGTCATGTTTCCCTCCTTTTTCCATACAAAAGGACATGCAACCTGCTTCTATGGTAAATATCCACATTAAATTCAGATAGTACATTGAAAGGGCTTCCCTGGCAGCTGAGCTGGTAAAGAATCTGCCTGCAATGCAGGAGACTTGGGTTCAATTCCTAGGTTGGGAAGATCCCCTAGAGGAGGGATCAGCTACCCACTCTAGCATTCTTGGGCTTTCCTGGTGGCTCAGACGGTAAAGAGTCTGACCTGGGTCTGACCTGGGTTCGATCCCTGGGTTGGAAAGATCCCCTGGAGGAGGGCATGGCAACCCACTCTAGTATTCTTGCCTGGTAAATCACCATGGACAGAAGAGCCTGGTGGGCTACAGTCCATAGGGTCACAAACAGCTGGACATGACTGAATAGCTAGGCACAGCCCAGCACAGCACACTGTGTTGAAAAAATCCAGGCAGGAAGCATTATTTCTCTGCAGAAGGTATTTTTATTAGGCCAAGTAATGCTTAGTAACAAACTGACCCCAAATCTCAGTGACAGCACACTGTGAAGGTTTACATGTTGCTGCTATGAATGTTTGTGTTTCTCCAAAAGGCCTACATTGAAGCCCCCTTGGTCCCCACTGTGGTGTGAGGTCTTTGGGAGGAAATTAGGTCATGAGGGTGGAGCTCTCATGAATGGAATTACTACCCTTAAAAGAAGAGACACAAGAGAGGCAATCTCTCTCTCAACTAGGTAAGGATATACCAGGAAGATGATTATCCGTAGACCAAGAATAGATTCTTACCAGACGCTGAATCTGCTGGCATCTTGATCTTAAACATGCCAGCCTCCAGAACTATCAGATGTTTGTGGTTTAAGTCCCCCAGTCCGTGGTATTTGTTATAGCAGCTCAAGCTAAGACGGTTGCTCACACTCTGCATCCAACAGAGGTCAGCAGAAGGCATTGTTCCACTGTCAACAAGAGGAGTGATTTGATGATACCCGCCTGGTGGCTGAGACGGTAAAGCATCTGCGTGCAATGCGGGAGACCTAGGTTCGATTCCTGGGTCGGGAAGATCCCCTGGAAGAAGGAAACGGCAATCCACTCCAGCACCCTTGCCTGGAAAATCCCATGGACAGAGGAGCCTGATAGGCTACAGTCCATGGGGTCGCAAAGAGTCGGACACGACTGAGCTTTCACGACTCCATTTTCACTTTCACCATCTTATTTATGGTGATGCCAACACATGACATTCAGGATTGCTGCATCCGAGGAAGAGAGCACAGAAAACTCATGGCCACCCTCAATCCCTCAGATCTGCAAGGATCACTTTTATTCACAGGACATTGTCCAGAACTGACCATATGGTGCCATGTTAACTACAAGAAAGGCTAGGAAATGAAGGGGAGCAGTCAGATATTGGGTGAACATTATTGTCACTACTTAGAACTTTTCTCATCTGTAATGAGAGGGTTAAAATGCTCCAATCCATTGTCTCCTCTAACAAGATGTATTGTATTGGGAATCCATGTCATCTCTTTAAACATTACCAAATGTTGTGCATCTATTAAATCTACTTTTTAATTTACCATGAAACCATTGCCATTTATGAGAAACTCTGATGTGAATTTACATATTATTCACACAAAAAATTATTTTTTGATGGATACTTCTCTTGGATTTTGTGCTTTATATTTTTTTCAAGTTCTTTTAAATATGTAGTCGGTGAACTTCTTGGTGGAGAGAAACAAATCATAAAATTAATGAAAGCAATGATAATTCCTGTGAATGGCTTCCAAAGATGCAGGATTTATTACAAATCATCTCATAACATGAAATTATACATGCATCAATATCAACTCTCACTTTGGAAATAACTAATTGAACTCATTCTCTATCTAGAGCTGAAAGCAAGTTTTAAAGCAGCATTTATCACTGGGTTTGCTGGGAATGGATCAACAAATCCCAAAGGCAAATTTACTACATATTGATCTTAGGAAAGATTTGTGCTCCAGGGAAGACTTGAGGAATTCTAGACTGAAATGGGGTGAAGGGGAAAAGCATGTGACCATCTGAAATGCACCTATGGAAAGGATATGAGAAATGGACCAGTATAACAGAAGGTATTAGCTTGGGCTCAAGTTCCTCAAGCAGAAAAACTGAAACATGGAATTAATGAGAGAGCATGTGTTAAAACGGTCTTCTCTGATGGCTCAGATGGTAAAGAAACTTTGCAATGCTGGAGACCGGAGTTCGATCCCTGGGTCAGGAAAATCCCCTGGAGGAGGGAATAGCTACCCACTTCAGTATTTTTGCCTGGAGAACTCCATAGATAGAGGAATCTGGTGGGCTACAGTCCAAGGGGTTGCAGAGTCAGACAAGACTGAGTGACTAACATTTTCAATTTCATATCTTAAAAGAGAAAGAATAAAGAAAGGAAAGGGGATGCCAATCTGCAGGAGAGAGATACACATGTCACAGCTTAGATATGTATGTCCACACTCATGTCCATACAGAGAAGATGAGCTTAGAATAAGGATTTTGCTTTCATGTCATTTCTTTAGGCAAATGACTAGTTGTTTTAAGGGAAAGAATTTTCCTGCCTTCAAAAATGTTTTAGTGTCATGGAGAAAATGTAAACTGTGTTTGGATTTCCATAACCTCTACATTTTATGGCAAGGACCCAGATTCTATTAACAGTTTTCTGTTTCAACACCTGTTATCAAATCACAACATTTTAGTTAAACTGGCAAATTACTCTGTTGCACAATGCAAGTGTAAATGAACTCTGATTGAGAATCATCTTGCTAATTATATTTCCATACTGTGGACATTAATAGCTGCTTAGTCTTCTGATATGACCTACACACACATGGATCATATCTTTACGCAGTATATTAAAGTAAGTTGTGTACATTTCTGTCTCTGCCACTGAAACATAAGTTTTTCAAGGATAAGGTCAAATATATTCTTCTCCGAATTAGATCTGCATGCATCTGTGCACCTTGAATAAAGATTGTCCTCTATGAATGCTTATCAAACACATTGCATACATAGTCCAAAGGTGAATGAGGATTTGTTTGATTGATATATCATGACTGAGTTTTGGTTCAGAATCTTTTAGTGACAGAAAACTTTAAATCATCCATATTTGGAAGGAAAAAGAATGTCTCAAGACAGAGACTATTAAGCAAATTTCTGAATTTTATTGGGAAACACTCCTTAGAAATTTCTCAGTAAGTGGGGATAGAGCATCTAGCCACCCAGATTAACATAATCATTCAATGTTATTTTAAATTTTTAGAGCTCAGTGGCTGACTCTCTATGAGTTCTTCATGATTTCTGGCAAGGGTGTATGTTTTCCTTACCAAAAACTATAAAAGTCACAAATTAGGGAAAATGGTCAAAAAAAGGGTTCCCAATAAGATATGATAGCCACAAGAAAAATATTGTTAAAGTTCTGGAATCTAAATTTCAACAGTTCTAAGCCATCTAAACAAAACTAAGAAAAGAGACAACCATGCCATATGCTAAGAGGTTTATATAGAAGCATGTAGATTAGTTAGGAAACTTTCCAATGATCCAGACTAGAGATGATGGTTGCTTCGACCACACTGACCATAGTGCATATGGTAAGAAGTGAGTGGACTTGAGATTTATTGGAAGGGAAATCCAAGAATATTTTCCAATGGCTGGAACGTGAGATGTAACAGAAAATAGGAAGATGAGGCTTTTGACATAATAAAGTCATCATTAACTCAAATGGGAACTCTATCATGGAAGTGGATATTTGGAAGTGCAGAGCAAATTAGGAAGTCACTTGAAAAATGCTAAATGTAAAAGTTAAGCTGTCTAGTAGAGATGTCCATCTAAGTAGAGGTGTACACTAGGCAAGTGTATAAACTTTACAAAATTATCATTTTAATCATATTGACCCTAAAAGTAACCCTACTTTTGCAGGTGAACAAAAGTTCAGAAGAATTAAACAACCTGGCCAAAGACAATATAGCTAGAAAGCATCAGATATTATATATATGTTGTTCAGTCACTCGGTCATGTCCAACTCTTTGCCCCCATGGACTGCAGAATGCCAGGCTCCCCGTCCGTCACCATTGCTGGAGCTTGCTCAAACTCGTGTCCATCAGTCTGGTGATGCCATCCAACCATCTCATCCTCTGTTGTCCCCCTCGCCTCCTGCCTTCAATCTTTCCCAACATCAGGGTCTTTTCTAAGGAATCGGCCCTTTGCATCATGTGGCCAAAGTATTGGAGTTTCAGCTTTGGCATCAGTGCATATTCAGAATTGATGTTCTCTAGGATTGACTGGTTTGATCTCCTTGTAGTCTGAGGGACTCTCAAGAGTGTTCTCCAACACCACAGTTCAAAAGTATCAATTCTGTGCTCAGCCTTCTTTATGGTCCAACTCTCATATCCATACATGACAGTTATATATACATAATATGCAAATATATATTATATACATGAGTTATACATTTCTTCTGAGATTCATTTATAGTCAGATGATTTCATACATGTATGTCTTAAATGTTCAGATAGATAGCAAGGGCCTCAAAAGCAGAGACAAATCCTTCTATTCTGTATCCCAAAGATGGCTAACATACTACATTCTCAATTGTAGATGCCCAGTAATAACTGATTTAGGTCTCAGTAGCTGCACATGTAGAAAGACAAATTTGGAGGCTGAAAGAAAGTATAAACCCTCTCCTCAATCTCTGACCCAGGAAGAATTTTCTTGTTACTGAAAAAACACATATGTATCTTAGAAGCAGAGAAGAGGAAAGTAGAATTCTTACTCTGTTGCAAAACCTCTCTCTTACCTCTCCCTTCTGGAACCAGATGCTATAAGATCTCTACTTATATAAGATTTATAAGATCTGTCACTTATCAATAGCTCCTTATTAAACTGTCTTCAAATCACCTAGTTGGAGACTACTTAGTGTCTTCTGTGGAGCCCTGCCTGCTTCAAGGAGGATGACATGGAGATGTTAGACCTACAGGAGTTAGGTCTCCAGAGGCCCTCAGAGAAGGAAGTGAAAAAACACATTCCACACTCTTATGCTCCTCCTTTAAACCCAAATTCTGTCAATGGGTTCCCCATAAACCCAACCAGAAGCCAGAGGACAAGGGGGTCTTTGATAGAGAAAGGTAGACAGAGTACCTAAAGGGCAAAGGGGATATACCCCTTCCACCTGGAGTCTTTCTCATTCAGAAACAGAAAAGCAATCACTGAACTTATTTACAGAAGAGAAACAGACTTGAAGACATAGAAAACAAACTGAGTTACTAAAGGGACTATGAGAAGGGAAGGAATACGTAAGGAACATGGGATTAGCATTTATATATATATATAAGATAGATAACCAGCAAGGACCTACTATATAGCACAGGAACTCTACTCAATATTCTGTGATAACTTATATGAGAAAAGAATCTGAAAAATAATGAATATATATATATGTATAACTGAATTACTTTGCTGTATACCTGGAACTAATACAACACTGTAAATCAATTATAATCCAGTAAATTTTTCTAAAAAGAAATAAAATGTTTGGAGGACACTTCTATTTTTTTTAAAAAACTTTATATTCCTGTCAGCCAAATTAAATTAAATATACATGAATAACTGAATCTCTGTGAACCTTTCTCTAGCCACATTCCTCTCCCTCCTTCCCACCAAGAAGTAACCACCATCTTGGCTTGGTGTTTATCATTTCCAGTCATGCTTTTAACTTTTACTATATATGTATCCATAAACAAAGACAGAATTCTTCAAATGGGCCAAAGCCCATAATGTGCCCTTCAGATGACTAGATCCCTAACTGGAAGAGAATTTACATCCTTATAAAACATGGATGTTTCCCCAAACCAGATGATTTCTGAGACATGTTTCCAAGTAGCCTACCAAGCTGGGGATTGTAAAGTCTGTCTCTGGAGGAAACGGCAAGCTTGTATTTATTTAAACTCACATATGAAGATCATTCTGAAGTAGGGCAGAGTCATGGAGGGGCATAGTATCAAGCAAGGAACTCTACAATTGTCTTCACCAGCAAAATAAATCCAAATAACTGAGGTGATCATCCAATAACTTAGATAAACGTTGTCCAGAAGCAAACCTGTGAAGTTGCTTAATGTTTTCTTTGAACATTCAGATTCTCTAATGAGGATCTTCCTCAGTCTCCCATCTGGCTCCTCCCAACTCATAGATTCAATCTCAGCCACCTCAACAGTTTGGGGCCCCTCAGTTTTCTTCCCCATCTCTGAAAAGCTCTAATAAACCATCTGTGTATTCTACTGGGTTCCCTAGTGACCAAGGCTGAGATAAATACATCCAGGTATGTGTTCTGCCTGTGTGCTCCGTCGCTCAGCCATGTCTGACTCTTTGCAACCCCATGGACTGCAGTTTACCATGCTCCTCTGTCTATGAGATTTTCAGATAAAAATACTGGAATAGGTTGCCATGTCCTATTCAGGGGGTTTTCCCAACCCAGAGATCAAATGTCTCCTGAGTCTCCTGCATTGGCAGATGTATTCTTTATCACTGAGCCACCTGGGAAGCCTATATATGTGTCCCATTAAGGACAGGTATAAGTAAGTGTGCTACTGGGTTTTATTTTTATATTCCCAATCTCTCGTCTATTGCTCAGGAGAAGTCACTGAAAGAGTATGGGATGCAGGCTACAGACTAGCAAGAAGTCTGATCCCTTGGAAGAAGTTTGAAGAGTAAGATATTGCTCAGAATCATTGTGATCCTATTTGAAGCTGGGAGTTAGCCTCTGAAAGTCAAAGCCCCAGCTGTCATCTACTAAGGGCCACCTGGAAGTATGGTGGGATTAAGTCCTAAAGGCCCAACAGTTCCATCTCTCTGCAGGTTTGGGCCACTGCAACAAAGACAAATCAAAACCAGGGGAAGAAAGCACTTGAAGGGTTAAAGTGGCCATAGGTGGTCAGGGCAGAGTGCCAGCAGTGTCCATCACACCGACCTGATGGATCACCGTGTTGCAGCAGTGATCAAAACCTCGGGCTGATGGCATCAGTTTAGAATTTCAGAAATTAGTGTTTAGAGTTCTTTTAATATCTGTACTTACCTAAAGCTCCCTAATTCAACTATGTAAATAAACTTTAAATGGTTACTGAACTCATCTATTGTTCCTGGAAAATCATCATGAGCCAAAAAGTTTAGTTAAGTTTAGTTGGCTCTGTAGTACATATAACTGCACATGATTTCATCTGTCAAGCCAGTATTTGTCCAACTATATCCTGAACTAACCTTGATGTTACATTGTCTTTGTACTTTGGGACTATTTCCTGGTGATAGAGCAATAAACTGACAGCCCCATCACGCTTCCATGGATGCACACATGTCAACAGGGCAGCTCTGGTCAGACTGGCTTCAACAGTCTTCACATTACCATAAACTCAGCTTTTTCATGGCATAGGGAGCCCAAGAACCTAGTAAAATGCAAGCTCAATCTGTGTAAACAATAAACCGTCCCTGTGAAATCTGATGTCCTAGAAAAAGGACTTCAGATAATAAAAACAAATGGTGGAATGAGATCCTCACCACGTACCATCCTCACCCACGTGGGGCTGTGTGGGCTGGCAGCTTGGGGCAATTGCAACATAGGGTGAGGCCAAGTGGGAGGATCACAGCAAGTAAATTGCAAACAAACTCTTCTGGGAATTGTCTGTGCAAATTCACAAGCTGAATTATCACTGAATGGGCATTTTCAACATTCATAAATGGATTGGCCTGCTGCGACTGGGTGCCAATTTATGGAAAGGAGTATACATCTACCCCCGAAGAAATATTTTGTCATAAACCCGATAAACACTTCTTGGTATGTCAGAGAAAAAATGCCTCCAGGGACTTGGAGCAGAATCTCTTAGTCATAATTCTGTCGATAGTCAGCCTCAGATAATCTCAGCATCATTAAAGCATTGTGTCCTGAGCTGAACTGGAAAGAGACTAGAGGCAAGTGCTTATAAGTAGAATAAATGATACTTTAGCAGGGTGGAGGAAAGAGAGAAGCAAGAAGGTTGGAAAACAAGCTATCATTTCCAGCTTTACTGCCCTATACTCCATTCCACATTTTCTAAAGTATCTTTTAGTCCTTATCGTTTTTAACTATGAGTCTTTTCAAATATTTGAAGTGTACAGAACATTAAGTAACAGATTCCTAGGCATCCACCATCACTACCAAACCAGTGTCTTGGTCTCTGTGTATATTGTTACTTATTAGAAATGTTGGTTAGAACGTAATCTTTTTTCCAATGGTTCGTGTTTTCTGAATCTTAAAATAACCTTCCCTATCAAAATATTATAAAAATACTTTCCTGTATTTCCTTCTAAACACTTAACAGTTTTTCTTCTCACATTTTGGTGTTGTTTCCATCTGGAATTTATTTCTGTATGTTAGGGAGAGATCTAACTTTACTTTTTCTAGATGGGAGGCAACTTTTTTTTAATAGTCTCTCCTTCCTCCAGTGGTCTGTAATGCCACTTGTGTTGTAAACCTTATCCGATGTATAATTAAGTCTGGGTCTTCTTTTTCTATTTCTAATCTCTTTGTCTATTGCTATGTCATTACCGTCTACACTTTAGTGTTAGTTTTTTGTCAAACAAGTCAAATTTTCCCCTACTTTTCTTCTTAAGATTCCGATGGCTATTTTGGCTCTATGTTTTTCCAATGAAACATTTTATGAAGAGTTTGTGAAATCCTACTATCAATTTGGTTGGAGTTTCATTTTAATTATAGATCAATGTGGGAGAAATCCAAAACAGTGTATTGATTCTATCTCTAAAAAACAAGGTGTACTTTTTTCCATTTACTCAGTTTTTCTTTTACTTTTTTCAGCTTTAAGATTTTAGGTTCCTAAGATTCTCCATCTTTTGCTAGATTTATTCATAGGCACACATTTTTGTATGCTTTTGTTGCTGTTCTTAATGGCACCTTCTTTTTAATTTACATTTCTACATATTTGTTGTTCATACATAGAGTTCCATCACTTTTTATGTATTGATCATCTTACCAACAACCTTATTAAGCTCTCTTATTAGTTCAAGTAGTTTGTAGAATCATTTTTTCTCCTATACAATAATATAAGAGTGAGTGTTTATTCCTTTCCAATATTTATGTTTTACTTTTCATATCTTACCATACTACCTAGGACCTACTGGTCAATGCAGAGTAAAACTAACAATAATAAGCATACTTTTCTTTCTTGACTTGAATAAGATACAACAAAAGATTCATTATTAATAAGGATATTTGCTAAAGATTTTTCATAGGTGTCTTTTATAAATTACAAAGTTTTATGCCTGTTCATGGTATACTAAGAGGATTTCCTAATAAACATAGGCTGAATTTTATCAAATGCCTTTTTTATTAATTCATTAGAATGTTCATAAACTTTTTCTTCTACTGTGTTGTATTATAATGATAGATTTGTTGAGGTTAAAACTTTCTTATATTCCTTGAATAAAACCTTCCTTTTTATGGTGATTAATTTTTGACATACACTGCTGCTGCTGCTAAGTCACTTCAGTTCTGTCCGACTCTGTCTGACCCCATAAACAGCAGTCCACCAGGCTCCTCTGTCCCTGGGATTCTCCAGACAACAATACCAGAGTGGGTTACCATTTCCTTCTCCAATGCATGCATGCTAAGTCACTTCAGTCGTGTCCAACTCTGTGCAACCCCATGGACAACAGCCCACCAGGCCACTCTGTCCACAGGATTCTCTAGGCAAGAATACTGGAGTGGCTTGCCATTTCCTTCTCCATTGACATACACTGCTGAATTTAATTCACCAGATTTTATTTGATATTTTTGTATTTATATTTTTAAGTAAGATTTGGTCTATATTTTTTCTTGTATTGTTTTAATTGGTTTGTAATAAAGTATTAGTAATATTAGCCTCTTACATTAGTTGTGAAATTTTTCTGTTTTCTGAAAGAGTCTATGTAATTATTACTTTTATTGACATTTTGGTAAAAATAACCTAAAACCATCTGAACCTAATGAAATTGGGGCCTAGAAGTTTTAGTACCAGTTTGATATCTTTAATACTTACAGATTTATTTAAGCTTCCTGTTTTTTCTTTAGTTAGTTATGGAAAATTTTATTCTCTTAAGAAATTCTCCATTTGGTCTATATTTTCTAATCCTAAAGTCATTCTATATTATATTCTTATGATTTCTTTAATCTCTAATTATGTATTTATATTTATTGTTAATATCATTTATTAATATAATATATATGCTATAATTCTCATTAGTTTTATTTGCTGTTACTCCTATCTATTATTCATCATTCACAGAACCAACTTTTGGTTCTATTGGCATTCTTTTACATAATTTGCTCTAATTTATTATTTCTTATTCTTACATTAAGCTCACTTCATTCCATTGTGCTTATTCTTGCTCTGCTTTTCTTCTAACTCTTTTATTTTAAATAGGATCATTAGTTTTTGTCTTCCTTCTTCTCTAATAAGGGCATTTAATGCTGTACATTCACCTCTGAGTGCTGCTTTAGCTGCATCCCTCTAGCTTTTAAGTGAGTGTTTCACTGCCATTCAGTTCTCAGTATTTTCATTTTTTCTCACACCTACGTTTGTTTTTTGCTCACAGATAATTTAGAACTCTACTGTTTTTCTTTTGTTTCCAAATATAGAGGAAAGAGGATAGATTTTTCCTCTCTTTAGCTGTATTTTTATTTCATGTTGTCAGAGAAAATAGTCTATAAAATTATTTTTATATATTTGTAGCCTAGAATGTGGTCATTTTTCATAAAAGCTCCATATATACTTCTGAGGAATGCAGATTCTTTTTTTTCCGCCCTTTGTTAATCCTTTATTAGACTTGTGGCTAGGGACAAAGAGAAGTGGCTGAGGCACCATAAAGTGATATGGAAGAGTCAGAATGATGTGATTCCCCAAGGTTTGAAGAATGCAGATTCTTAAATACAGAATGGCAAGTTCCATATGCATGGCCCATAGCCCATTACATCAAACTTTCAATTGCACTGTTTGAAAACTCTATATATTTTTCCTAAATGGTACTTTCTAAACATATTAATCCTAGATTTTTGAAATGGATTAAAATCTTACGTGTTAAAGCATTTGTCAAATTCTACTTATAATTCTGCTGACTTTCCTTCAATATACCAACCTCAAGCATCTAAATTGTTTCCTATAGTTAATAATTTATTACTGCTGGTAAGTATATGAAAATTGCCCTTCCTTTCTTGTGACCTCAACCATATATTTGTAATATTTTAAAATATTTTATATACTTTTCTAAGTGTTTATACTGAAAAGCTGTTCATGGTTTATTGTTTATTTTTTTATTAATTTGCCATTCTTCTAGAAGCAGAATGTAATTGAAGGGAAGGAAGGAAGGGAGGAGGGGAAGAAGGAAGGAAGGAAATGAGGGAGGAAGAGAAAAAGTCATTCTGAAAGATGGTTAATTTTCTGTATGTTCCTCTGGGTTATCCTTTGTCTAGGTAGTTTAAAATTTTCAGTGTCAGATTATATTGAGGAAGATGTATCTAAGAATAGGATGGCTTCCAGTTCCCTTTATATTACACCGCCCTCACCATCACCACCACCACCACCACCGCTCTGGGCTGGAGCAGAGAACCATCCCTATGTAGAACTGGTTGGAGGGGACAATTTCTATCGTACAACAAGCATATATGTTGTGGACCATCTCCTGTGCTTTCTGACCTAATTAGTTCATGTTTGAGGCTTTCAATGAAAAAACACTCTTAGGAGGCTTCTGGGGAGTTTTTCTCTTCACATGTACTAATTGTTATACCAACAATCACATAATCAACCTCTTGGGTTGTGAGGAAAAACAAGGGTGTGGGTGGCTAATTGCAAATGCGAGTGGTCCATTGCTTGTGCAATCAGCAGACCTCCAGCATATTAAACTTGGTGCCCAGCCACAGCATAAGTATTACAAGTGGCAGAGCCTAGCCTTTTAAAACTGACTTCACAAATTCACTTGCAATTTTCTCAAATTCTTCAACCCTTTACCATTCTCTTTTACAAAGCAGAAACAAACAACTACAAAAGAAAAAAACAAACAAACAAACACTGTCACTGGCATCCTTAATGATTTCACTCTTTCTACTTTCCAAGTGGTATCCATTGGGTCCTCCAAACTAGAAGCTTTTAATGAAAATGAACTGCTAATAGATAAAGTTTGTATCCAGTTGTAATATTTCAATGCTATAATACATTTCAATTATATCTTTCAAGCAAGTAAGGGCTGTTTTCAGTGTTGTTTGCTAAATTTATTGCACTAAATCTAAAATGGAAAACAGTAGTTAGCTGTAAACACTGAGCTAATGTGTTCTTTCTATTCTAGATCTAATGAGGCTCAAACCTTCACAATGAGAAGTAATTTAACAACAATATTTATATAGATGATGAGTCTGGTTCTCTGACCCATATGGTGAAATACAGCAATGTTGCAAAGAAGATATCTTCCAGATGGACATTAAAGCCCCAGCCCCATTCATTCCAGTCTCTCTGTTTAGAACTGACAAATGGAGAGGGCAAGGCTGGTTTATTTTATCAACTGATTCAGTAGTCCTTAGATTAGTTAATTAGTTTTGATCTCCTCTAATAGAACCTTTGGAAGATAACTCTAGGATATAATTTTCTAAAAGGTAATATATCATGGCAATGTTTAATTGGGTTCTAAAAATTAGTGTGATTAGCTAGGGTTTGTGAGCAGAACGTTTGCATATAAGCCTAGGCTCTCCTGTATGACTTTACAAAAGGACTTAGCTTCATGAAGCCTCAGCTTCCACATGTGTAAGATGAGGAGAGTAATTCAAAGCCTTAGTCCCCTGAAAGGAAAAGTGTTTTGTAAGTTCTAAAGTACCAGAAAAAAATAAGTTTCTATTTGTATTGTTTATGGGGCTTATTTAGCACTGACACAAATCATGGATTGCAATGGGTTAGTTCTGTGATCTTATGTTTACAGTGAACTTTTGGCCTATGACTTGCTTTGACTTTTTGGTTAACGATTCCAACAGCCACATGTGAAGGGTCCTCTTTTGAGTTGTATGTGGGTGTGTTTTCTTCATATTTTCTGCAGATGTTTCAGCTGAGCGTCAAAGTCAGGCCTCTTGGAGACAGCCATGTGGGAATAGCTGTCATTTTACACAACCTAAGATCTCTTCAGCCAACCCCCTTTCTTTTCCCTACCCAACTTCAATTTCCAAAGTTCAGAGTTTCATTTAGAGAGAAAACTCTTGCAAAGGGCAAAATGTTATTAAAATCACGCAATAAGGACCTAGTTCCTCTGTCTTGTCTTATTGTGGGGTCCATCATTTGTTTTGAGTTTGAAGGCATCTTTGATTTTGTATTGTCTCCAGCAGTTTCATGAGAATTAATCAAACATATCCTGAATGATTGGGGCTGACAGTTCAACTGTCAGTTTTAGGAATCAATTTCCCAAATAACTTCATATTAGGATAAAATTACAATTTATTTATTCAATGTTCTGCCCTTTTCATCATTACTACCACACACATAAAACCTTTGAGCTCTAGTATTAGAAACAAAAATCTCTTACTAAACCAAGGAAGAATTTACTGCCTTTTTTGAGATGGTCACATAAAGAGATTAATGCACTCCAAAGGGGTAAATCATTACTGTTTCAAGTGTCACAAGAAGGATCTTACTTCTCTGGAATCATACTAGGTAGGACAGGAAACCCCTGTTTACTGACCACCAGGAGCTAGGCCTAAGACAAATCCACCAGCACACCCAATTATTCCTCTAGTGAAAATACATGTCATGTTTAAGATAGCCTTTGGGAAATCATACAATAGGGTACAGAAACAATATAAATTCATTTTCATCCCTGTTGTCTACTTTTCACTCATAAACATTAGCTTGTAAACAGCTCAGCATGTTACCAGTCTGATTTTGTAATTTTATAATTTACTAAATCAGTGATTCTGTCCCAAACCCCTGCAGAAATCCATTCTCTAATAAACTCAGAAGAGCCTATGGCTGTTAATCTTGGGTCTCTCTTTGCCCTTTGATATTTCTGTAGTGATTCTCCTTCTACTGATGGGAAAATCACCCATGTTATTGTGCTGACTGCCACGTGATCAATTTAAAGAATCAGTTACTAACCAAGTACATCACATTTTAGTTATTTCCTTCAGAGCTCACTTATTTTCAACATAATAGGATGGTACATAGGAGAAAATAACTTTTTTTCCTCTATTTTTACTTCCTCTGTCACAAAGCAGAAATAGGCTAGTAATAAAAAGATATTTACATTATTGCTTTATGAGAGGGACTAGCTGATGTTAATGCTTTGAAATTTTTCCAAGAAGGCAAATGTCATGCATCATGCTCCCAACTACCCCACACATTCAGTGAATACTCATCTCGGATCAGAGATGGATCGCATGCGTGTGCGTGCTAAGCCCTTCAATCATGTACGACTTGTTGCCACCCTAAGGCTTCTCTGTGTATGGAATTCTTTTGCCATGCCCTCCTCCAGGGGATCTTCCTGACTCAGGGATGGAACCTGACTCTCTTATGTCTCCTGCATTGGCAGGCAGGTTCTTTATCACTAGCACCACCTGGGGTTAAAGATGGATCATAAGGAGTATAGCAAAGGCAGAGTAGCAGAGATAGTTCCTCTTCTCAGGCAGGAATCAGTTCTGAAGGTACATGGTTAAGCTGAAGTTCAACACAGGTCAGTGAACAAGTCCTCTCAGGCGGTACTTGGGAAGGACACATCCTCAGAAGCCATGGTCAGAGATATCAAGGAGGGTAAGATGAAAACTTAGCTGTTACCAGGGAAGTCCATGCAGAGGGCTAAAAGGGTTAGGGAACCGAAACTGCCCATCTTGGCCAGGAAGGATGATTACAGCTTGCCTGAGTGGTTTCACAATAGGACGACCCTATAAAGAACTCCATGCTGCTGAAAACTAACCAGGAAAATTTCGGAGAGGCTGAAGGGAAGGAAGCCCATTGTAAAGCACAAGCTGGAATCAAGATTGCCGGAAGAAAAATCAATAACCTCAGATATGCAAATTACACCACCGTTATGGCAGAAAGAGAAAAGGAACTGAAGAGCTTCTTGATGAAAGTCAAAGAGGAGAGTGAAAAAGCTGGCTTCAAACAAAACATTCAAAGAACAAAGATCATGGCACCCATTCCCATCACTTCATGGCAAATAGATTGGGAAACAATGGAAACAGTGACAGACTTTATTTTGGGGGGGCTCCAAAATCACTGCAGATGGTGACTGCAGCCAGGAAATTAAAAGATGCTTGCTCCCTAGAAGAAAATCTATGACAAATGTAGACCTCATATTAAAAAGCAGAGACATTACTTTGCCAACAAAGGTCCGTCTAGTCAAAGCTATGGTTTTCCCGATAGTCATGTATGGATGTAAAGTTGGACCATAAGAAAGCTGAGCACCAAAGAATTGATGCTTTTGAACTGTGGTGTTGGAGAAGACTCTTGAGAGTCCTTTGGACTGCAAGGAGATCCAACCAGTCAATCCTAAAGGAAATCAATCCTGAATACTCACTGGAAGGACTGATGCTGAAGTTCCAATATTTGGCTACCTGATGTGAAGATAATCCTGTTGAGCTATTTCAAATCCTAAAAGATGATGCTGTGAAAGTGCTGCACTCAATATGCCAGCAAATTTGGAAAACTCAGCAGTGGCCACAGGCCTGGAAAAGGTCACTTTTCATTCCAATCCCAAAGAAAGGCAATGCCAAAGAATGCTCAAACTACTGCACAATTGCACTCATCTCACACACTAGTAAAGTAATGCTCAAAATTCTCCAAGCCAGGCTTCAGCAATACGTGAACCATAAACTTCCAGATGTTCAAGCTGGTTTTAGAAAAGGCAGAGGAACCAGAGATCAAATTGCCAACAGCCACTGGATCATTGAAAAAGCAAGAGAGTTCCAGAAAAACATCTATTTCTGCTTTATTGACTATGCCAAAGCCTTTGACTGTGTGGAGCACAATAAACTGTGGAAAATTCTTCAAGACATGGAAATACCAGACCATCTGGCCTGCCTCTTGAGAAACCTGTATGCAGGTCAGGAAGCAACAGTTAGACCTGGACATAGAACAACAGACTGGTTCCAAATAGGAAAAGGAGTATGTCAAGGCTGTATATTGTCACCGTGCTTATTTAACTTATATGCAGAGTACATCATAAGAAATACTGGGCTGGAAGAAGCACAAGCTGGAATCAAGATTGCTGGGAGAAATATCAATACCTCAGATATGCAGATGATACCACCCTTATGACAGAAAGTGAAGAGGAACTAAATAGCCTCTTGATGAAAGTGAAAGAGGAGAGTGAAAAAGTTGGCTTAAAGTTCAACATTCAGAAAATGAAAATCATGGCATCCAGTCCCATCACTTCATGGGAAATAGATGGGGAAACAGTGGAAACAGTGGCTGACTTTATTTTTCTGGGCTCCAAAATCACTGCAGATGGTGACTGCAGACATGAAATTAAAAGACGCTTACTCCTTGGAAGGAAAGTTATGACCAACCTAGATAGCATATTGAAAAGCAGAGACATTACTTTGGCAACAAAAGTCCATCTAGTTAAGGCTGTGGTTTTTCCAGTAGTCATGTATGGATGTGACAATTGGACTATAAAGAAAGCTTGAGTGCAGAAGAATTGATGCTTTTGACTGTGGTGTTGAAGAAGACTCTTGAGAGTCCCTTGGACTGCAAGGAGATCCAACCAGTCCATCTTTAAGGAAATCAGTCCTGGGGTGTTCATTGGAAGGAGTGATATTGAAGCTGAAACTCCAATATTTTGGCCACCTGATGTGAAGAGCTGACTCATTTCAAAAGACCCTGATATTGGGAAAGACTGAAGTAAGAGGGGAAGCGGACAACAGAGGATGAGATGGTTAGATGGCATCACCGACTCAATGGACATGAGTTTGGGTAAACTCTGGGAGTTGGTGATGGACAGGGAGGCCTGGCGTGCTGTGGTTCATGGGGTCACAAAGAGTCGGACACGAATGAGCCACTGAACTGAACTGATGAGATGAACTGACTCATTGGAAAAGACCCTCATGCTGGGAAAGATTGAAGGCAGGAGGATAATTGGACGATAGAGGATGAGCTGGTTAAGTGTCATCACCGACTCAATGCATGTGAGTTTGTACAAGCTCCAGAAATTGGTGATGGACAGGGAAGCCTAGCATCCTGCAGTCCATGGGGTGGCAAAGAGTCAGACATGACTGAGGGACTGAACTGAACTAAACTGAACTGAACTTAAAGGAAGGAGGACATCCCAGCCCATATTATGTAAAACCAATCCAGAAGAATTTGATAAGGGTCAAAAGGAGGAGAGAGGATACAATATGTCCTGCCAACCTCCCAGGAACTCTCACACTAGAATTTGTTTTGGCTGAATGGTGCACAGGTCAACAGCAAGTACCTTGAATCAGGATGATTAGGGAGAGAAAACCCAGAAACTAACCGCATTACCCTAAAACCTGAGACTGCAAGCCAAGTAGCAGAGCAGTCCTCTTGGGTTCCCTTACCCTCCTGTTCTCCATCCAGGTGTCCCTTCCCAATAAAGTCTTTTGCTTTGTTAGCATGTGCATCTCCTCAGATAATTCATTTCCAACTGTTAGATAAGAGCCAACCCTCAGGAATTCCCAGTCTCTGAGCTGGGGGTTTCTAGAGAAAATGACAGAAAAATATTATTAGTCTCAGGAATAGGTAAATTGGGGTTTGTGTTCAGGATGGGGGTGGTAATTTAGTCTCTAAGTCATGGCCAATTCTTGTGACTCCATGGACTATAGCCTGCCAGGCTCCTCTGTTCATGGAATTCTCTAGGCAAGAATACTGGAGTGGGTTGCCATTTCCTTCTTCATGGGATCTTCCAGATCCAGGGATCAAACTCTGTCTCCTGCATTGCAGGCAAATTCTTTACCACGGAGACACTAGCAATTCCCTGTCTTATCCTTTCAAAAGATAGGTAAGAAAGCTGGCTTAAAGTTTCTAAAATGCCTTTTGAATTTTCCCTCACCTTCTCCCAAATCTCTTCTCTTTCCAGCAGCTGTCACAATTCTCCCTCTGTCCAGACTCCGCCAGCTCTCCCTTTATTAACTTCTTTTTTTTCTATTTACTTTCTCTACTCTTCTTGTCCCCACCATCAAAGGTGATTGGGTTCTCCCAGTGCATCTTCTCCATCTCTTATCTAGAAAAGTGAGCTTAACTCAGTAAGCTCTCTTAACTTATTCTATTCACATTCTCATAAAAACAACAGCCTGACTTTTCTCAAAAGAATGAGGTACCAGTTAGTTAGGCAAAACCTACGGTCACTCAGGTACACTTTTAGAAACAATTACTCCACTGTGGTCCATTGTTTTACAATCTTCCTTTCATTTATTCATTCACTCACTGACTCACTTGCTCATCTGCTCAAAAAATCATTTGTTAAAAGTTAAATTTTTATTTGCAAAGGAACTGTGTTAGATGTTGAAAAAATAACATGACCAAGGTATAGTGTCCATTTCAGAAGGTCACAGATCTTTGGGGAAGACAGTTGTTATTGTTTCGTTGCAAAGTCGTATTGGACTCTTTGAGACCCCATGGACTATAGTCCACTAGGCTCCTCTGGCCATGGAATTTTCCAGGCAAAGATACTGGATGGGTTGCCGTTGTCTCCTCCAACGGATCTTCCCAACCCAGAGAGTGAACCCATGTCTTTTGTGTCTCCTGCATTGGCAGGCAGATTCTTTACTGCTGAGCCACCGGGGAAAGCCCCAAATTCCAACTGAGTGTAATGTAAATATGGACAGAATCCTATGGAAGCATAAAATAAAAACAATGATTTTCCTGAACAGAAACAGGGAAGGTTTCAAAGCAAAAAGTATATTTGAGATGGTTCTTGGGGGTATGAGTAGAAATTCACCAGACAGAGGAAGAAACAAACGAAAAATTGCCACACTTATATGTGCCAGAAACTGTGCTGAGCCCTTAACATGGATCATGTGGATAATCTTATTTAATCCACATGACAGCCCCAATGAGATAGATAATTTTTTCTTTATCTAACAATTGATGAAATGGGCTCAGAAAACTAAGTTGTCCAAAGGGACATCAGACAGAGAAAACACATGCAAGGCAGCGTGTATGAAAAGCAAGAAAAATTAGGGAAATGATCAGTAGTTAAATGTGCTTATGATGCAGTAGGGGAGAAATTCTATGGGAAAAAGTCAAGAAAATGAGACAAGCACCATATCAGGAAAAGTCTCATCTAGAGTTTGAAGTAAGTGCGTTAAGTAGCATAGAATACTTGAAGAATTTTTCCTTTCTTTTCCTATGATATTTATGACATAGAGAAGAGATGGGTGCCTCTGCCCAGGTCCTTTCCTGCTCTCTCCTTGCTCAGCTAATTAATTGCCATTGTGGAATGCTTGCAGTTGGCTCTGGCCCCTAGTCATGTATTTAGATGTTTAAATTCTCCAGCAATAGGAGAAACTTAGGTACACCAAGTAAATACCTTGTATTCTTCTTAGTTTATAACAATAAATTAAAAAGACATAAATAAAAATGATTTTTAGCTAAATAGAACCTTTTAAGGCTCTCCTTTAAATCAGTGATGGAACTGACATGAATGTCTCTGATATGGGCAGTAAGAAGGAAGGAAAATGAAAGTGTTAGTCACTCAGTTGTGTCCAACTCTTTGTCACACCATGGACTGTAGCTGCCACGCTCCTCTGTCCATATAATTCTCTAGGCAAGAATACTGGAGTAGGTAGCCATTCCCTTCTCTAAGGGATCTTCCAAACTCAGACTGAACCCAGGTCTCCCACATTGCAGGCAGATTCTTTACCATCTGAGCCATCGGGGAAGCCCAAGAGGGAAGGAAAACTGAGGTTAAAACAAGGATAAAACACAAACAAACAGCTGAACCACCAGGTAGAAAGTTCAGCATGCAAGGGAGGTGGAATGCACTCTGAGAATGTAGATGAATGAGAGAACATCTCTCTTTGCTGAACATTTTCTCCCCAGAACTTTGTAATAAATAGACAACTGAGCTCTATTTGGATATGGTTTCTGCTTCATGTCCAAAAATGGAAGGTACAAAGATAAAGCAAAGTAAATGAATAAGTGACAAACTGACCATATTCCTGCTTCTCAGTGTATGTGGACACATAAATGTATTTTCACATTCCCATGATAGCTCTATATTGATGAACAATTCATATTTTACTGGTTCTTCTCTCACCAGCTAAAATAGAGCCCAGCCCAGAGGAAAGAGCTTTGATCATAAGCATTTCTGGGAATCCCCATGGGTTAGAAATGCATGTTTTCTTTTTTTTAAACCCCTGTCAATCATCTTATGTAGACTATTTTTTCCCTCTTCTGCCCTGCTTCCTGCCCTTGAGTCATCACTCAAAATCGTAGAGCTAATAAGTATTACAACAAATCTATGGTTTAAATCCAATTCTGACTCTTTTGTCCATGGAATTATCCAGACAAGAATACCAGAGTAGGTAGCCATTCCCTTCTCCAGGGGATCTTCCAGGATCCAGGGATCAAACCTGGATCTCCTGCTTTGCAGGCAGATTCTCTACTATCTGAGCCACCAGGGAACACCCAGCAAGTGTTACAACCACGCCATGACTCAAATCCAATTCTATCTGACTATGAATCTAATTCTCCTAACTAGACTGGATCTACTGGATCATAATCTACTCCCCAAAAATAATGGGTTTTGGTCAAATTAGTCCATTCCTAACAATAATAACCTGGAAGACATTGACCATATCCTTATGAGCTTTCAGGTCCCAATTTGAACGCTCTACTGTTCAACTAGGAGAAGAAAGTGAAAGGCCAGTTTGTAATCAAAATACCATTACATTCATTCATGAAGATATTTCATTTATTTATTTATTCAATTGACTTTTTAATTAATTCTTTCAAAATTTTTCATTATACATATTTATTAACTACATCTATGAACTAGACATTGCTTGAAGCTGATCACATTCTGGGTAATGGGAGAGCCTCTCGCCCCTTCCTCATATTCTTGGAGCCTACAGATGGAACAGAAATTAATGTCTTCCAGAAAATTTCCTTTTCCTAATCCATCCTGCAGATCACCAGACTCATGTTTCTCCTCAGCTCCAAATCATCAGTGATTTGACAAAAACAGCACAATTCTTTTCCTTATCTTTCAAGGGCCCTGGTGTGCTCATAATCTAACTTTCTATCTCTAAGGCTATTACTAAAATAATCATGCCACTTTAAACATGATGCAGTCAAAAGCCCACTAGACAAGGAAGGAAGAGAAAAGTAGATTTGAATCTCATCTCTGCCACTATTAACTCTGGAAACTTAAATAGATAAGTTAATTTCTTTGAGCCCCAGGTACCTCATGTATTAAATTAGAAGAGGGAATATATTTGGATTCAGAATATTTAAAGATTACTCATTGAACACCTAATATATATTTGAATTTCACCTGGCATTTTCCCATATTACAATATTCACTTTATTTAAGCCTCATTTTAAAATGAGCAAACTCTAGGCAAATGATGTTGACTTGAATAAAGTTGCATACCTACTAATTCCATAGATTTGATCTGAATAAAGTTATACTGATTCTACTTTAAGACTCTTCTAATTCAAAATTCTATTCTTGGTAGCTTTATGATTTTATCTTTATTTCTCATCTACTCAGAATCAACTCTTTAGCCAAAGTTGATTTTCCATTGTTTCCCAAACATGCTTTCCTTTGCTGAGGGAGCCCTTTTTCCTCCTATCATCTGTTCAATTTCTATGTAATTGAGCAAGATGAACTTCTCTTTTATCCCTTACCATTGGTAGATATCCACTAACATGTATTTTTTCATGGGATTTAAGATATTTCATATTTAAGCACACCAAGGTAGCATGTCTGTAAACTAACCTTTAGCAATGTTTTAAAAGTCCCAGTCCCATTATAGACAAGCATAGCAAAAGCCCAATGGTTTATATTAGGGGTAAATTGCAATAGGGCAATTTCTCAGATAATCCTGACAAGAACAAAGTTATTCCAGGGTTTAAAACATCACAAAATTTACACTGTCCCCGTATCTGGCATAAGAAATCAGAACATGGAGAATATAAAACATTTGTCCATGCCAGATGATTGGGCCATGGAAAAGGGGGTTTCTCTGTTGATTTCAGACACACATGCTGAGACCTAATAATTATTTTGACAAATAATGAGGGAGATAATCCAAGAATCTCAATTTAACCAAGAAGAGTTCACTGTAATTGCATTTTATCTCTGACTTTACTGGAACTCACACCTGAAAACTTCCAAATTCCTAAGGGTTATAGCAGGAGGATAGGGAAAGAACAAGTCCAGAAAAGAACAGAGAATAGTTCTACTCTATTTCCTTTTTGTTGTTGTTGTTTAAACTTTTTATTTTGTATTGAAGTATAGCCAGTTAACAATGCCGTGAGAGTTTCAGGTGAACAGTGAAGGGACTCAGCCATACATATATATGTATGCAATCTTCCCCAAACTCCTCTCCCATCCAGGCTGCTACATAACACCTGACCAGAGTCCCATGTGCTATACAGTAGGTCCTTGTTGGTTATCCATTTTACCTATAGAAGAATACACATGTCCATGTTTCCTTTTCTGGCTGCTATTTACCCTTAATGAGATTGTTTTAAAAGCCCACCTGACACAAATGTATCATTTAAATGAATCCACACTAGCTGAGAAGGAAGCTGGGAACCAGAGATGGTGCTGGGACTTCCAAATCTCCTCCTTCTGCACTAGACTTAGCCATGGCCCTTCTGGAACAAGAAGCCTAAAATTCTCTGCTATTTTGTCAAGATCCATTTTATTTTTTTTATTTTTTTTTAACTTTACAATATTGTATTGGTTTTGCCATATATCGAAATGAATCCGCCACAGGTATACATGCGTTCCCCATCCTGAACCCTCCTCCCTCCTCCCTCCCCGTACCATCCCTCTGGGTCATCCCAGTGCACCAGCCCCAAGAATCCAGTATCGTGCATCG
This sequence comes from Bos mutus, assembly GCF_027580195.1. Taxonomy (NCBI): domain Eukaryota; kingdom Metazoa; phylum Chordata; class Mammalia; order Artiodactyla; family Bovidae; genus Bos; species Bos mutus. Next base: position 27,589,794 of record NC_091618.1, read on the forward strand.
AACCTGGACTGGCGACTTGTTTCATATATGATATTATACATGTTTCAATGCCATTCTCCCAAATCATCCCACCCTCTCCCTCTCCCACCGAGTCCAAAAGACTGTTCTATATATCAGTGTCTCTTTTGCTGTCTCGTATACAGGGTTATTGTTACCATCTTTCTAAATTCCATATATATGCGTTAGTATACTGTATTGGTGTTTTTCCTTCTGGCTTACTTCACTCTGTATAATAGGCTCCAGTTTCATCCACCTCGTTAGAACTGATTCAAATGTATTCTTTTTAATGTGTATACGTACCACAACTTTCTTATCCATTCATCTGCTGATGGACATCTAGGTTGCTTCCATGTCCTGGCTATTATAAACAGTGCTACGATGAACATTGGGGTACACGTGTCTCTTTCCCTTCTGGTTCCCTCAGTGTGCATGCCCAGCAGTGGAATTGCTGGGTCATAAGGCAGTTCTATTTCCAGTTTTTTAAGGAATCTCCACACTGTTCTCCATAGTGGCTGTACTAGTTTACATTCCCACCAACAGTGTAAGAGGGTTCCCTTTTCTCCACACCCTCTCCAGCATTTATTGCTTGTAGACTTTTGGATCGCAGCCATTCTGACTGGCATGAAATGGTACCTCATGGTGGTTTTGATTTGCATTTCTCTGATAATGAGTGATGTTGAGCATCTTTTCATGTGTTTGTTCGCCATCTGTATGTCTTCTTTGGAGAAATGTCTATTTAGTTCTTTGGCCCATTTTTTGATTGGGTCATTTATTTTTCTGGAATTGAGCTGTAGGAGTTTCTTGTATATTTTTGAGATTAGTTGTTTGTCCGTTGCTTCATTTGCTATTATTTTCTCCCATTCTGAAGGCTGTCTTTTCACCTTGCTTATAGTTTCCTTTGTTGTGCAGAAGCTTTTAAGTTTAATTAGGTCCCATTTGTTTATTTTTGCTTTTATTTCCAATATTCTGGGAGGTGGGTCATAGAGGATCCTGCTGTGATTTATGTCAGAGAGTGTTTTGCCTATGTTCTCCTCTAGGAGTTTTATAGTTTCTGGTCTTACGTTTAGATCTTTAATCCATTTTGAGTTTATTTTTGTGTATGGTGTTAGAAAGTGCTCTAGTTTCATTCTTTTACAAGTGGTTGACCAGTTTTCCCAGCACCACTTGTTAAAGAGATTGTCTTTAATCCATTGTATATTCTTGCCTCCTTTGTCAAAGACAAGGTGTCCATATGTGCGTGGATTTATCTCTGGGCTTTCTGTTTTGTTCCATTGATCTATATTTCTGTCTTTGTGCCAGTACCATACTGTCTTGATAACTGTGGCTTTGTAGTAGAGCCTGAAGTCAGGTAGGTTGATTCCTCCAGTTCCATTCTTCTTTCTCAAGATCGCTTTGGCTATTCGAGGTTTTTTGTATTTCCATACAAATTGTGAAATTATTTGTTCTAGCTCTGTGAAGAATACTGTTGGTAGCTTGATAGGGATTGCATTGAATCTATAAATTGCTTTGGGTAATATACTCATTTTCACTATATTGATTCTTTCAATCCATGAACATGGTATATTTCTCCATCTATTAGTGACCTCTTTGATTTCTTTCACCAGTGTTTTATAGTTTTCTATATATAGGTCTTTAGTTTCTTTAGGTAGATATATTCCTAAGTATTTTATTCTTTTCATTGCAATGGTGAATGGAATTGATTCCTTAATTTTTCTTTCTATTTTCTCATTATTAGTGTACAGGAATGCAAGGGATTTCTGTGTGTTGATTTTATATCCTGCAACTTTACTATAATCATTGATTAGTTCTAATAATTTTCTGGTGGAGTCTTTAGGGTTTTCTATGTAGAGGATCATGCATTTCCTCTAAAGTCAGGAACAAGACAAGGGTGCCCACTTTCACCATTACTATTCAACATAGTTTTGGAAGTTTTGGCCACAGCAATCGGAGCAGAAAAAGAAATAAAAGGGATCCAAATTGGAAAAGAAGAAGTAAAACTCTCACTGTTTACAGATGACATGATCCTCAAGATCCATTTTAAACACCAACTGCCCCATGAAGTGTGCCTTGATTCCTCAAACTTAAGTGGCTCTGATCATTATCTTCCTTTATTTCACGACCACTTCTTCCTCTGATACATTGCATCTATCTTTGTCTTTACTCCTAAAGCTCTGCTGCTGCTGCTGCTGCTAAGTCGCTTCAGTCGTGTCCAACTCTTTGTGATCCCGTGGACCGCAGCCCACCAAGCTCCTCTGTCCATGGAATTTTCCATGCAAGTATACTGGAGTGGATTTCCATTTCCTACTCCCAGGGATTTTCCTGACCCAGGGATTGAACCTGCATGTCTTGCATCCCCTGCATTGGCAGGTGGATTCTTTACCACTGTGCTCATTCAGGCACCTACCTAGTGGAATCATTCAGGCACTTAGTGAAATCAAGATCCTTTTTCCCAAGTGTTCCTCAGAACAATGGTTTCCTCTGACCTGAACTCCATACATGCTCTGGTATGATCTTTCAAGGTACCTGTCCCCCTATAAATATCCAAATCACCTTGAAACTCTCCCAGGTGTTCTTTGAATATTTTCCACTATTGAACCCATGGGCTACTCACATGAATTCAGAGTTTATGTCTCCACAGTTTCCTCCTGACTTCTAAATGCAGAAAGGGATTCATAATAGCCAATTCAACGCTGTTTCTCTGGCCTGTTATTAACAATTTGAAGCTAGAGCCACGTCAGTGCCTCATAGCATGCATGGAATTTAGTTGTCATGTCCTTTAAATGCAGCTAGTATTGTTCTGCCCATCAATGCCAAGACTGGTAGAGAGTCGCTTTTGTCTTTAATTGTTTCAGCTTTGTCCCCTTCAGCCACACCATGCATGGGCCCAAGGTATAACTTTCTAGTACCCACATGGGCTAGTTAAAGTAACTCATACATATGCTGTTCCTGCTGCTGCTTAGTCACTTCAGTCGTGTCCGACTCTGTGCGATCCCATAGACGGCAGCCCACCAGACTCCACTGTCCCTGGGATTCTCCAGGCAAGAATACTGGAGTGGGTTGCCATTTCCTTCTCCGATGCATGAAAGTGAAAAGTGAAAGTGAAGTCACTCAGTCATGTCCGACTCTTCACGACCCCACAGACTGCAGCCTACCAGGCTCCTCTGCCCATGGGATTTTCCAGGCAAGAGTACTGGAGTGGGTTGCCATTGCCTTCTCCAAACTCATACATGTAACTCTCTATATAAAAATAGCTTTTTGCCTGTGTAGAAAACCTCCAAAATTTTCGAGCACTCACCAAGGTCAAAGTACCGTGTACCTGTCTTTAAGACTCTCATTCAGATCAGAGCCATTAAATGCCAACTGTATAACTATAAAAACTCATCTAGTCTAATATGACCCTCCAATCACCAATGTCAAAAGACCCTGCCCTTACATGAAGTCTATGTCCAGAAACCATACATCTTGACCCACCAAAAGCTTGCCATAAGCATAATTCTCTTCACTAAATTCCACTCTGATTTTAATTTCTTAGTGCCACTCATCAATGGAAAACAAATTGGAGGATTTTTAAATTATTACCTGAAAACTGCAGTATCACTCATTCTATTTGTCACTTAGTAGCAAAAGACATGTGTAGGACAGTGCAACCCAAAGAAAATGCTTTATACAAGGCGATGGACTTCTAGGAATAAGGGCAGAGTCAAGGCTCGAATTCTTCCCAAATTTACTAGTCCATAAATCTCCCACATTCATTGATGGAGAGTGACGTATAGGCTGGAAAGAAGCCAGGAGATATACTTAGTCATAGAAGAAAACCTCAGGAGTGGGGACAAACCATTTCTTTCTTCACAGTGTCCTATACATCACTAGCAACACCGAGCAAGAAATTTCTCATTTAATGGATGCTCCATATATAAGCAGTTATTGCCATGAAACTGAATTGGAAAGAAGCCTGGATATTTTCCTTTTTTTACTGTGGTTGAACAGAAAACCTTTACAAATGTGAAAGAAGCAAACTCTCCTGAAATGGATATTCATTCCTAACTCCCCCTAGCACACAGGTTTAGTCAAAGGATGAGATACTTTATTGACTGTAAGAGGTTTAATTAGAGAGTTCTTTAAAATTAAGTTCACAATCTCATTTCTCACTCTGGCTCAGGATATGTTTCCAACCAGCTGTTTTAACTGTTTTTTCCCACATGGACTAGTAGGAAATACCAGAGGAGGTTTTCATTCTGGAAACACCACTGTACTGATTTTCCAGGTGGTTGTCCCAAGGCTTAGCCAAGACCAGGCTTCCCTCATATCTGCATAATTGCAAAATATTAAACTGGAAAGGATAACACAGGCCATTTAGAATAATGCTCTCATTTTTGCTCAGTTTAAGAAACTAGAGAAAACAAGTGATATTTTCAGACTCCTTCAACATCTGTAATGGCAAAATCCAGGCTGGAATGTAGGTCATGTGACCCTGTGAACAGGACTCTCTTGGCTCTGATGTCTTCTTCATAGCCCTTGAACCAAGGGCCACAAATTTGATTGCTCTGTTCTAGTGGCTACAATGTCATACACTAAGAAAAATACGAACATGAGCTAAAACAATTATGATTCCACCAAAATCACCTTGCATATTTCTGTTAGGGCCAGGGATGGGGAGGTGCAGACATTCTTCATCTAAAGCTGTTTGACCTCTGTGTGATTGAAAGCAACATCTGGTCTCCAGGCTTCCAGCAGTGTTTCTCCTATCAAGAGGTAGCCAATTGCAGACAGATGTAACATTTCCTCAACACGTTGTGTTGACATCACTGACATACACCTTATTTGAACAACGGGCAGCCAAGCTTCTCAACACCTTTAAATCTGAAGCAATTCCAACCCAAGATGGCAGAAGAGCCATTCTCTGCTTAGACTTTTCCACAGAGAGATGCAGAATGAGTCCAGATCCATGCGGATCACTCCCCTCTATGTTTTTCTTCTGCTTTGTATCCTGTCACTTAAACCCCACATCATTCCCTTTCATATAATAAATGTGAATCACAGAACACAGACTTAAAGTCATGAACAGGTTTATGGCCTACAAAATGCAATGAATATATGAGCAAACTCTGAGAGCCGTAAAGGACAGGGAAGCCTGGCGTGCTGCAGCCCACGGGGTCACAAAGTCAGACACAACTTAGCAACTGAACAACAAATTTTAAATTTCAGCCACCCAAAAGCCCTCAGATGAAACACTCCCTTTTATAGCTGTCATGTCATAACTTAATTTTTACTCTAAGCCCCCAATCACTCTCTAATTCATTATTTCCTACCTGCTTCTCTGTACCCCTGCTACTCTATACTTAATGAAGTTGGCAGGCAGATATCTCCAACTACCCAAATAGTGCCCATTAGTCCAGAAAGGAAATGTAGCTGGTCAGAAGCCACGTAAGCAGTTTGTGGCAAAACTAGGATTAGAACTGGGGACCTGATTTTAATTTCCATATTTATCCTGAAAAATCAAAATAATACACCCAAGAATTACTAATGTGCCATGAAAATGCTGTTATTATTTGTATTTATTTTGTTATTGTCATTACTAGTTACAGCAGGTAGAACTATCTTCTGGATCATATTTTCTCAGATAAGTGGCTGAAATAGTTCCTTACTTTGTGAATCATGTTGATATCAGGGGCATTGCTTGGCTTTTAAACTAGATCATTTCTTCACCTTGACTTTTCTCATTCCCCCCTTTTACCTATAAATGCTATTTATTGAGAACTTGTTACATGCTATGCACTATTTAAAGTGAATTAACTAATTTGACCCTCATAGGAGGTAGAAATTGGTATTACCCTTATTTGCAAATGAGGAAAGTGAAGTACAACTAATTAGAAATAGAGACAGGATTTAAACCCAGACAGGTTCCAGAGCCCATGCCAGGGATCACTGTGCTGTAATCCCTTAAGACACCCACCAAAGGCTTCAGAGCTATAGGGTCAGCTTTAGTAGCTATATATAATTAATTGAAAAAATCAGATAAAGCCAGCAGTCATTAAAAAGGGAAAAACATACCAACATTTATTCTATGAATTAAAAGTTAAAAGAGCATTTTTTAGCAACTCACTTTTTTCAAGTCTTTCAAAACCATTCCACTTAGCTTTCCAAACACCAAGTCATTTTTTTGATGGGGGCTTATACCTCATTGATCCACATAATTATAACAGTTAGTTTAAGGGGTATAAATAGGTTTTTTGAAGAAAAACAACTGACTCTTGGAAAACAGAAATAAGTATTGAACTTTCAGCAAACCACAGGAATCATTGCAAATGTTTGTAAGAAGGAACAAAAAAACATTAGTTAGCCCAGTAAGTTGAATAAATGGGGCTTAGATAGTGCAGCTTCAGCTATAACTAATGCTAATATGCTAGTATGCTATTAGATATATTATGTGGCATATCTAAGTGGCACACAATATCAAAATTCCACTACTTCTAAATGAAAATTAATAAAACAAGGGCTCTTGTAAGTATGCTAACTATTGGTTTAGATAGAAAGTGTTCCATTAATTCAGCAAAGAAGTAGATCAAATGAAGAACATAAGAGGCTTAGGAACTGTCTAATCATAGGAAGAAGAGAAGAGAGGAGACAAAAGCAATTCTGAGTTTTCATGTCTGGTGTCTAGGAGAATAAACCACAAAATGAGATTGAGAACATTTGATGCAGGTGGGACGGAATTGTCAGACTACGTAATGAGCATTATTAATTTGAAGTAAGCAGAACATCCAGAGAAGGCAATGGCACCCCACTCCAGTACTTTTGCCTAGAAAATCCCATGGACGGAGGAGCCTGGTAGGCTGCAGTCCATGGGGTTGCTGGAGTCGGACACAACTGAGCGACTTCACTTTCACTTTTCACTTTCATGCATTGGAGAGGGAAATGGCAACCCACTCTAGTGTTCTTGCCTGGAGAGTCCCAGGGACGGGGAAGCCTGGTGGGCTGCAGTCTATGGGGTCCCACAGAGTCGGACACAACTGAAGCAACTTAGCAGCAGCAGCAGCAGCAATAAGCAGAACATCTATGAGTAAATATCAGGGCATTGGGACTGAGTGTTGAATTTTGAGACTAAAGTGAAGGCCAGAGAGCCTAGCTGAAGCTATATAAATTGGGGTAAATTCTCCAAGGAAAAAGAGGGGAAAAGAGAGAACAGATTTTTGAAACAACAGCAGAATTGTTACAAAGTGTCATCAAGTATGAATTAGGGGTCTAAAAGGGTGGTCCACAACTTCCCTGCCTTGGCAGCTGGCACCCTTTCAAGAACCTAAAGTACAAAATGAAACCACTTCCTTTTAACAGTTCTAATGTCAAGTGATTTTAGAAATGTCCTTGTTCCTTCTTCTCTGGAGTCTTCCTTGCATGATGACTCTAAGACTTTGAGGAATGTCTATTCAACCCAAGGGGTCAGTTGTGGCTATTCATGTTTTGGGAAGAGAATGTAAAACAAAACAAAACCCAAAACAACAGCTAAGCTACCAAGAAGCCCAATTATCTCTGAACTTCAAAAGGACAGAATTAAAGAGTTCATGTGTGAAGATTAATTCAGTTTGCCTGACAGTGAAGGAAGGAAGGCAAGACAAATTCATGTAGATGGGGGTTGAAAAGAGACTCGTTCCAGACAGAGATAGGTGCCTAACAGTGCTGCCATTAAACATGGCGGCTGGTCTCCCCATGCTGATGAATTATTAGTGTGTTTATGTATTGTCAGTGAAGCCTTCTAGCTAACCCACCAAGCTGGTCCAGCCCTCTCTAGAAAAGAGATGTGTTTATAGTCCAAGGATCTCTACCACAGTCCTACAGTTAGTGTTCTCTTCACCCAGGAAAGAAAAAGTAACCCGACTTCTCTGCAGAGTCACAATTAACTGTTAAAGTTCCATTCTTCCCCTGGGCCCAGTATTCCTGGTGTTACTATGGTTTAATCATATGTTCATACATACACACCCACACTCTTAGCTGGCTCTTCCAGCTACACTGTATGTCTAAGAGACCTCTCCCAACCTCTTCAACCCAGCCCTAGAGCAGAGAGAGTCCCCTGCATGTTAGTCCCTAAGGTGACTTCCATTCTTGTCTGGGAAAGACGGATTTTTTCTTTCAGGCAAACGACCCACTCTCAGTTTTTCTATTTTCAGCTCTCTATCCTTCTGGCTAGAGAAAAACAGATCCAGTTCCTTACTGGGAATAGGTTGAATTTTTCCCACCAAAATACTGCTGTGGTTTGCTTGCATGCATCCGAACTTTAGCTCAATCAGAAATAGCAACCAAACCAATGACTATTTAATAGTCAAATCATACATTCTATTTTTCATAGATATTTTCCCAGCAAATCTTAAAGCTCTCTCTCGACTTTTAGCTGAGAATGTACTATTTACTCCAGCCCTTTTCATTCTTACTTTGCACTTTTCGATTTTTGCACTTCTACTAAGTGAGAAGACTAACAGAGAATTTCACCACTGGAAGAAAGAAATGACCCATGTTCCCCAGAGAGCAGAGTTTTGGCAGGACTCAGTGAACATCCATAAATTCATTGACAGTCAGTGTTCCTAAGATATCTGCTTAGGGTCACACATATTGGTGCCTCCATTAAATCAAGCATCATGTTTGCAGATATTAAATCTTATTGCCATTTCTCCTTACATGTGTTACTTTTCTTGCTAGCTTGTAACTTAAAGGAAATGAATTAATTTTTATTTTAGAGCAACAATATTCACTCTACTCATTTTGGAAAATTAGAAAGTTATTTAAAAATATTAAAATCACCCATAGTCTCACTTCTCCTGATATAGTTGTCATCAACATCTGGTTATATTTACTTCTCTTTTTAATTCCCCCTATTTTATATATTTGGCCATTTTTGCACAAACTTTTATATTGCTTTGTTTCAATTATATATCTGAATTATTTAATATATATTTTATTAGAAACTTGCCCACCTTAATAAAAATTATCAAAATTATTTTGGTGGCTATGTTAGATTTCAACTATGACGATAAAACTTTGTCGTCATGTGTATTAATATAACCCTTCCCTACCATAAGACACTCAAGTTATTCCCATTCTTACATCATATACATCCTCAAGTAATTACTAACTTGAGGATAAATGATCACTCACATCAATCAGCTGCTTGATCTCAGACAAGATAGTTGAACTGTCTTTATTCTTTTAACTTTTTATTTTATAGTGTATTCCCTGATAGATCGGTTGGTAAAAATCTACTTCTAATGCAGGAGACCCAGGTTCATCTCTTGGGTTGGGAAGAGTCGCTGGAGAAGGGATAGGCTACCCACTCCAGTATTCTTGGGCTTCTCTCATGGTTCAGACGGTAAAGAATCTGCCTGCAATGTGGGAGACCTGAGTTTGATCCCTGGGTTGGGAAGATCTCCTGGAGAAGGGAAAGGCTACCCACTCCAGTATTCTGTCCTAGAGAATTCCATGGACTACAGTCCATGGGGTCACCAAGAGCTGGACAGGACAGAGCAACTTTCACTTTCACTTTCATAGCCGATTAACAAAGTTGTGCTAGTTTCAGGAGGACAGCAAAGGGACTCTGCCATACATATACATGTATCCACTCTCCCCCAAACTCCCCTCGCATCAGGCTGCCACATAACATTGAGCAGTTACCTGTGCTAATACAGTAGAAACTTGTTTTTATCCATTTAACATAGAGAAGTATGTACATGTGGATCCCACACTCCCTAACTATCCCTTTCCCCCATCCTTCCCACTGGTATCCATAAGCTCATTCTCCAAGTCTGTGAGTATGTTTCTTTTTCGTAAATAAGTCCATTTGTGTGATTTCTTTTTAGATTCTGTATATAAGGGATGTTTAACTATCTTTAGAGTCATCTGCTCCTCCAACTATAGAATGGGAATAATAATAACCTTTCACTCCTAGAGTGGCTTAGAGGGTTAAGCTCATATTTGAAAAGTTCTTATAATAGTGCCTGGAACCTATTAAATAACATAAAAGTTTTGATGAATAAATAAGTAAATTTTCAGTTATTATTTGCACAGGCCAACCAAATACCAATTCAGTTAGCCGACCTGTGCTGGGGGTTATAAGGAAGAAAAAGGGATTTTTTATAAGAAATGATAAGAAACTCATGTCATCTTTCTCTCCTTTAGTGAGGAATTTAGTGACCCTATACTGAGCACATAACAGGTGATATTTCTACACTCAAATGCAAAATATTTAGAATTTCTTCAGAAAGCAGTGTTCTTCTTTCTAGAAATCAGTAGCTAAATAAGCAGATGATTAGTGTCTATAATGAGATGATGAAATTTTACCCATTGTATCATTGTATAAAATCCTTGTCAGCTCCCAAAGCATTCCCCCCCCCCCCGAGGACTCTATAAACTTCTATTATTTTATTGCATATATGTTTAAAATTTATATTATTTATCTTTGTTGACACAATAAATGCAGAAGAAAAACCATCTACAATCTAATTAAGTGTAAACACAAATATTATTTTTGTGACTATCTTTTCAGTATATATTCAGACATTTTCTATTTGTACCTAAGAAATACCATTTCTGCTCAATACTATATTATTTTGTAACCAGCATTTTTAGTTAATGTAATACAAGTATGGCTCCATACTGATAAATGTACAACTATATTATTTTGTGGAAATCCATTTAATGAGTGTACCATAACTGGCTTAAATTAACCCCCTTAATGCACAGTTATAAATTTTTCACTATTGTAAGCAATACTGTAACAAACATTGAGATCAATATCTTTGTATACTTGTCCAATTCTTTCCCTTAGGACAAATTCCTTAAAATAAGAATTGCCCATCCAATCATATCTATGTTTTAAGACTTTTGCCAAATTGCCACACAGAGCATAAACTCCCACCAACAGAAATTGAGGGTGTGTGTTTTCTTACATCTTTTTCGATACTAAGTTTCATCCTTGTGATTTTCCACAGTGAGGTAACTTAAAATGTAGTATCTCATAAATATATTCATATTTCTTTGATTATAATAAAGTTTAAACTTTTAAAAGATATTTTATTTTTTAAAAGGTCTATTAAACAGGTCTATTAAAAGGTCGATGAGTCTAGGAGTAAGGAGTTGAAGAGTAAAGCTACTTGTCATGTAGTCCTTCTTAAATGTTATTTGGGTTGTGAATACCTGGATTTGATGAGAACTGCTGGGTGTAACACAGATATACAAGATGCTGCATATAATTTCCTACATCTCCTAAAGTTTATCTAGGGGCTTCATAATGTCCACAGAGGTGTCTGCTTTGAATTAGTGTTAAATGAGAAATTGCAGATTCATCATGCTTGCATCCTACTTCACTGGAACATATCCAGTCAGATTCTGTTTTCCAGTAGCTGTGCACAGAATTAGAACTGATTCTACTAGCAACTTCTCCAGCCGTGCTAATATTTAAACAAAGTCTCAACATGAGAAAGGTAAGCCAACTGGAAAGCTCCAGCTTTGGTAATGGATGATTTGGGTAGATGAGCCATTTTTCTTCAAGACATTTAAGGCTGTGAGGTCTGAGAGGGGAGCCCAGGACACCGGCAAAGGAGGTTGAGTCATTAATCCTCAGATAAGTCACATACAGCTCCAAGTGCGATTGGGCCTTACAGATTTTATAAAGCTTACTGGGGGTGGGGACTTGGGGGGTTGGAAATGAGGGCAGGCGATCTCCTCTGAGAAAACCTGCCATAAAATAGCCAATCTCAAAGAAATACATTTAGGGGATAATTATTAACTTTTCCTAGGGATTTTTCATTTGACAATGGGCTTTATTACAGGCCTCCTCTAAACAGTATCTGAGAGCATTTAAAAATAATTCCATTTTCAAAAATATGATTTACCACCCACTTACTGTGTAAAATGTCTTGTTCTCCTTCACTAAAGATGTTCTATGCCAATAAACTATTTTAATACATCATCTGTGACTCCTTAGGAGACCACAAGTCTTGATAGATAGCAGGAGTAATCCACTGTGTTATTACAGAGACTGTTCTCAGAAGGATAATCAATAGATAGGTGTCAACTGGAGGAGCAGGGGGGGACATCACTAGTGGATTTCTTCTTGACTTTGACTTGAGAATATTGGTATTCCATGTTTCTGCCAGTGATCTGCATTATGGAATAGTTAGTACAACATTAAACTTTGCAGGTGACACAAATCTAGAGTGGCTGGCATTTCGCATTGGAAGATTAAATGCCTTTTTATATTTGAGGAGTGTTCAGAAATAAAAAGAATTGAACATGAAAAGGATAAATGAAGGAGAGTGTCACTGGGGAGAAAAAACGTGAGCAACCAACTGAAGAAAAAAAAAAAAAAGGACAGAGGACTCACCTCTCTTAAAACAGCACAACACCCAAAAGGTGTTATTATAAGAACCAGATTTGAAGATATGATGACCTTGGTCCAAAAGTTGTGCTTCAGTTTTTAAAAGAAACCATTCATATATTGATGTGATGATATTTATCAAGCACCCACTCTGGGCCAGTCCATGTGATGCTGAGATATATAAATATAAACATCACTATCCTGCCTTTCCAACAGATCATTTTAAACAATGGAATATATTTAACTAGAGAGTAAAGCTCAGTAATTTTTTTTCTTAATTTTGGAGGAAGTGTAAATGTTTCAGAAGACTGTTGAGGGAGGGTCACAAAACAAAAGTTAAAAGGTAAGACCTCACTGAAAAATTAACTGGGGTGTTTCAGCCTTAAGGGTAACCTAATGGAGGTGACCGGCTATTTTCCATTTGTTTAGAGTGGAAATTCTTTTAAATGTATCTAAGCACTGCACAATGGTAAAGACAATGCTTGGGACAGTCAAAGTTAAAATAGGATTTGAGTTGATAACATGGAGATCTCCTTTGTAAAACTGAAAATTCAATAATCTCTTTTGGCTGGGCCCTTGCTAAAAGAAGGCTATGGTTCATGGACTTCCATATCCCTGCTAATTGATTCTGTCTATAAGAGCTTCACTTCATGAATGTTTTTCAAATTTCTCAATTGGAAATTAGCCCATCACCTGGAGAAGAGTAAGCACTTTTTCAGACTTGTTCAACTCATAGGCATTTATCTCCTTATTGAATTACAGTTTATCTCAGTCACTGTCTATATGGTACTAAAGCTGTAACTGATACATGAGAAAGTGAAAGTATTAGTAACTCAGTCATGTCCAACTCTTGGTGACCAATGGACTGTAGCCCACCAGGCTCCTCTGTCCATGGAATTCTCCAGGCAAGAATACTGCAGTGGACTGCCATTTCCTTCTCCAGGGTGTCTTCCTGACCCAGGATCAAACTCAGGTCTCCTGCATTACAGGCAGATTCTTTACCATCTGAGCCACCAGGGAAGCCCTGATATATGAGAAGGTGGGCCCTAAACTGAAGTACTAGAGTTATGACATTTTAGACTTTGTGGATATTCCTCATTAAATAAATAGGCAGCACTCCATTCTAAGATACTCTTCTTAACCTTTCCTGGTGTTTATTTCTAGTAACTATTCTCTTATTTAAAAGGTAATATGTATTTACTAAGGGTTTAGAAATTTCACTTATGGAGTTTAGAAAACTCACGTAAGTAAAAAAATAAAATAACAATGGCCCCAAAGCTATTGCTCAAAGATATCCACTATTTACGTTTTTATTTCATCTGGCCCATGATCTTGACATTTATGCTTTCCTTCTGTGACCCACATTTTTACAGGTAAGACATTCCCATGGGCTTTCCCAGATTTTTGACAATTGATCTGCAACTTGCAAAAAATAGCCTTTGGTTTATTCACAATTCCCATAACAATTGCATCCATTTCTCAAATCTGAGACACAGCGATAATGTGAAATAGTGAGTGGAAACCTGGCACAGTGGCTATGAGTCCGGGTTTTATTTCCTGAGTTCAAATCTAATCCGATCATGTTGGTGTGATCTTGACCAAAATAGTTGTTTGTTTTCTCATCACTAAAACAGTTAATAAGATTGCCTATCTTATGAGCTTATTGTGAGGATTAAATGAATATTCATAAACATGTCCAGTATAAGGCCTGCCACACAGAAGAGGCTTGATGAACTCTTATTCTCCAAGTGAGACCCACTCCTCTGTGTGTAGCCTCTTTTTTTTTTTTGGATGCTACATATAGTGATCATTTGTCCATATTAATAAATATTATCCTAAAACATAACTTCTAAATATCCGTACAATATGCCATCATGTGCATTGATGACAAGTTTTTAAAAATTCCCTTTATAGCATATTTAGGTTGTTTATAACTTTCCAGTTATTATAAATAGCCATGTGGAATTAGAGGATCACAGAACTGGTAAAAGTCCAAAGCTCTTAATATGGTAGCTGAACTACCCCCCAGAAGATCTGAATCATCTTACAGCCCCACCAGCAGTGTACAAGTTTTTAAATCATGTCATTCACTCCCCAAAGCCCTATCTACCTTCGCTTAAACCTCATGATGATAATAAAAAAATCAGTTATTCCTCTGCTTATTAATATCCACCTGGCTGGTATTTCAAACTCAGTATACACCTGCATATACTGTATTTGCTTCTATGGCTTCCTTTACCTGTGTGTTCCCTTAGGAATCCTCTTTTCTCTGTTTTTTAAGATTCAGCTCAATATCATTTTCTCCATGAAACCTTCCCATGCTCCTAGCCCCAACATCTCCCTTTCCTCTAAATTCTCCTATACCCTCATTTTGGGGAGGGAGATGTGGTAGGCAGAGTAATGCTCTCCCTACGAAGACACTCACAGTCTAATCCCTAGATCCTGGGAATGTGTTATGTTACATGGCAAGGAGGAATTAAGGTTGCAGATAAAATTACAGGTTGCTAATCAGCTGACCTTAAAATAAGGAGATTATCCTGGATTATCAGGTGGGCCCACTGTAATCATAAGAGTCTTTAAGGGACTCCCCTGGTGGTCCAGTGGCTCAATTCTGTGCTTTTAATGCAGGGGAGGTGGGTTCAGTCCCTGGTCAGGAAAGTAATATCCCACATGATTCACAATTTGGCCAGAAAACAATTTTTTTAGAAGAGTCTTTAAATGTGGAAGAAGAAGGAAGAAAAGTCTGTGTCAGGTCAATGCAATGAGAAAAGTGTTTTAACATTGATGGCTTTGAAGCTGAAAGGGGCCCATAAGCCAAGGACTGCAGGCAACCTCTGGAAGATGGAAACGACAAGAGAACAAATTCTCCCCTTGAGCCTTCACAAAGGAACACAGTTTTGCTGACACCTTGATTTTAGCCCAATGAGACCCCTTTCAGACTGCAAATCTTTAGAAGTGTAAGATAATCAATTTTGGGGTTCCAAAATCACTACAGATGGTGACTGCAGCCATGAAATTAAAAGACGCTTACTCCTTGGAAGGAAAGTTATGACCAACCTAGATAGCATATTTAAAAGCAGAGATATTACTTTGCCAACAAAGGTCCGTCTAGTCAAGGCTATGGTTCTTCCTGTGGTCATGTATGGATGTGAGAGTTGGACTGTGAAGAAGGCTGAGCACCGAAGAATTGATGCTTTTGAACTGTGGTGTTGGAGAAGACTCTTGAGAGTCCCTTGGACTGCAAGGAGATCCAACCAGTCCATTCTGAAGGAGATCAGCCCTGGGATTTCTTTGGAAGGAATGATGCTCAAGCTGAAACTCCAGTACTTTGGCCACCTCATGCAAAGAGTTGACTCATTGGAAAAGACTCTGATGCTGGGAGGGATTGGGGGCAGGAGGAGAAGAGGACGACAGAGGATGAGATGGCTGGATGGCATCACTGACTGGATGGACGTGAGTCTGAGTGAACTCCGGGAGTTGGTGATGGACAGGGAGGCCTGGTGTGCTGCGATTCATGGGGTCGCAAAGAGTTGGACACGACTGAGCGACTGAACTGAACTGAACTGAAGAGATACAGACTATTGTGTATAAAATACATAAGCTATAGGGATATATCATATAGCATGGGGAATATAGCCAATAGTTTATAGCAACTATAAACAGAGTATAACCTTAAAAATTGTGAATCTTTATGCTATATACCTTAAATATATAATATTATAAATCAACTATACTTCAATAAAAAAGAAAATAAATCTGTGTTACCCTATAACATTAAGTGTATGGCAATTTGTTATAGCAGCAGTAAGAAACTAATACAGGAGGCATCATACTGCGATAGAAAGAGCATATTTGTAGTAAATATTACCTGAATTTATATCCCAGGTCTGCCACTGACTAACAATGTGATACTGAACATGTTTTTGGTTATATTTTTTTTAATTTTATTTTATTTTTAAACTTTACATAATTGTGTTAGTTTTGCCAAATATCAAAATGAATCCACCACAGGTATACATGTGTTCCCCATCCTGAACCCTCCTCCCTCCTCCCTCCCCATACCATCCCTCTGGGTCGTCCCAGTGCTCTAGCCCCAAGCATCCAGTATCATGCATCGATCCTGGACTGGCATCTCGTTTCATACATGATATTTTACATGTTTCAATGCCATTCTCCCAAATCTTCCCACCCTCTCCCTCTCCCACAGAGTCCATAAGACTGTTCTATACATCAGTGTCTCTTTTGCTGTCTCGTACACAGGGTTATTGTTACCATCTTTCTAAATTCCATATATATGCGTTAGTATACTGTATTGGTGTTTTTCCTTCTGGCTTACTTCACTCATACCTCAGTTTTCTTATCTAGAAAATATAGGGAACAATGCTCGCATCATAGGGTTGTTGGAAGAAATAAATTACAATTTGTATGTATTTAATGCCCAAGATAATGTGTCTGGCACACAATAGCACCCATTAAATCTTTAACAATTAGTCCCTCTATTCCTTCATTATGGCCTTTAACACATTCATTCTTTAATCATTGCTATGTTGGGAACTTCCCTTCTTTTTGCCAATATATTAAGAGTAGTTAATGTGTTTTTTTTTTAATTTTTTTTATATTAGTTTCTAAGCATACAGTGAGCCAGGTGAATGGAAGGAAGAAAGAAAAAATGAAGGAAGGGAAGAAGGGAAAGAAAGAAAGAGATTTGAACAAATTTATCAATTTTAAGTAGCATTTTCTATCATACCATTCCAAAATATCCTGCCAATATGAATATGAAAGAAAAACATCTTGTAAAATTCTTCCCAAAAGAAGAGAAATAAAAGTAGGTTTTGCTGTGTTGTATACTTAATTTTTAGCTTTTTATGAATGTTCACCATCAATCAATGAAACATTTTCAAATTGTAAATAGCTCATGATTATCAAAACAAACAGGAAAAATAAATCACAAATTGATACAATTAATTTTCTCTCTAAGGTGTTGATTGAAAAAAATGAAGCCTCATTGTGATCCAATTAAGAAGAACTCACCAGGAAACTATAAATGACCCAAGGCATCTTGTGGGTTTACAAAAAATAGCTCACAGGGTGAGAGACTGTTGTTTTTGCTTCTATGTTGTTCAAAGTATTGTTGTAAAACATCATCTTGGAAAACAGTTATATATTAACATCAAAGTTTTAAATCATGATTAGAAGCAAGAAGAGGGGAAATGAAAATAAAAGAGACTAAGAATTCATTCGCTATGCTCTATCCCAAGATCATGCTGAGCGCTTTCACATGCATCTCATTTAATTTAAAAAACTTGAAGTTTCAATTTATGGACTCAGAAGTAATCCACTGGGTTGTGAGTGAAGGATATGAGTACACTGACAACAAACTGGTCTCTCAATGCTGGAAAACAAACTTGAGTTCTCCGAGTTAAGGGAATTCACCTCTCGTTGAATTAATGAAATATTTTTAGCCCAGCAGGATTCGTTTTCTAATTTTCTTTATTCTGAAATGAATCAAACTCAATTTCCTGAGGTGTAACCTTCTGGTTTAATTTTTAAGGGGAAAAAATTTAGAAAATAACATTAGCTCCCACTTTTGAAAAGGAAACAGACCAGTCCTCACCAACCCTGACACATGGTACACTTTGAAAGTGGCAGATGGGGCTCCTCTCTCACCACTGATGTCTCACATACAAAGGGACGAGCTGTCTACCATCATGACCAAGCACCCAGTAAGCATGTAGCAGAATGGAGAATTACGCAAACATAATTTCATAGTCACCGTTCCCTGACCTCCTTGTCTTCTTAACTCATGCAAAGCTAGCTCTCTTTCTTACTCAGAGAAAATTGTGTTCAGTCAAAATCTTAAGAAAAACTATCACTTTCCAAAATCTATTACCCTAGGCTATATTATTATTGTTGTATTTGTTGTTCTTAAGCATTCTGCCCAGCCAAGAATTATTTTCTGGGATATGAATTTAATACAACCAACTACAATCTATCTCTGCTTCACTGACCATGCCAAAGCCTTTGACTGTGTGGATCACAACAAACTGTGGAAAATTTTAAAGAGATGGGAGTACCAGACCACCTTAACTGCCTCCTGAGAAATCTGTATGAAGGTCAAGAAGCAACTGTTAGAACTGGCCATGGGAAAACAGACTGGTTCAAAAATGGGAAAGCAGTATGCCAAGGTTGTATATTGTCACCTTGTTTATTTGACTTATATACAGAATACATAACGCAAAATGCCAGGCTGGATAAAGCACAAGCTAGGATCAAGGTTCCTAAGGGAAATAACAACAACCTCAGATATGCAGATGATATCACACTAAAGGTAGAAAGCAAAGAGGAACTAAAGTGCCTCTTGATGATGGTGAAAGAAGAGAGTGAAAAAGCTGGCTTAAAACTCAAAATTCATAAAACTAAGATCATGGCTAACTAAAACCATTCAGTATCACAGTAATCCAAGTCTATGCCCCAACCAGTAATGCTGAAGAAGCTAAAGTTGAACAGTGCTGTGGAGACCTACAAGACCTTCTAGAACTAACAACCAAAAAAGATGTCCATTTCATTATCGGGGACTGGAATGCAAAAATAGGAAATCAAGAGGTACCTGGAGTAACAGGCAAATTTGGCCTTGAAGTACAAAACAAAGCATGTCAAAGGCTGACAGAGTTTTGCCAAGAGAACACACTGGTCATAGCAAACACCCTCTTCCAACAACACAAGAGAAGACTCTACACATGGACATCACCAGATGGTCAATACCGAAACCAGATTAATTATATTCTTTGCAGCCAAAGATGGGGAAGCTCTATTCAGTCAGCAAAAACAAGAGCAGGAGCTGACTGTGGCTCAGATCAAGAACTCCTTATTGCCAAATTCAGACGTATATTGAATAAAGTAGGGAAAACCACTAGATCATTCAGGTATGACCTAAATCAAATCCCTTATGATTATGCAGTGGAAGTGACATATAGGTTCAAGGGTTTAGATCTGACAGACAGAGTGCCTGAAGAACTATGGATGGAGGTTTGTGACATTGTAAGGAGGCAGGGATCAAGACAATCCCAAAGAAAAAGAAATGAAAAAAGGTAAAATGGTTGTCTAAGGAGGCCTTACAAATAGCTGAGAAAAGAAGAGAAGCTAAAGGTAAAGGAGAAAAGGAAAGATATACCCATTTGAATGCAGAGTTCCAAAGACTAGCAAGGAGAGATAAGAAAGACTTCTTCAGTGATCGGTGCAAAGAAATAGAGAAAACAATAGAATTTGAAAGACTACAGATCTCTTCAAGAAAATTAGAGATACCAAGGGAACATTTCATGCAAAGATGGGCACAGTAAAGGACAGAAATGGTATTGACCTAACAGAAGCAGAAGATATTAGGAAGAGGTGGCAAGAATACAGAGAAAAACTATACACAAAGGATCTTCACGACCCAGATAATCATGATGGTGTGATCAATCACCTAGAGCAAGACATCTTGGAATCTGAAGTCAAGTGGGCCTTAGGAAGCTTCATTACAAACGTAGCTAGTGGAGGTGATGGAACTCCAGTCGAGCTATTTCAAATCCTAAAAGATGATGTTCTGAAAGTGCTGCACTCAATACACAAGCAAATTTTGAAAACTCAGCAGTGGCCCAAGGAATGGAAAACGTCAGTTTTCATTCCAATCCCAAAGAAAGGCAATTTCAAAGAATGTTCAAGCTACAGTACACTTGCACTCATCTCACACACTAGCAAAGTAATGCTCAAAATCCTCCAAGCCAGGTTTCAAAAGTACGTGAACCATGAACTTCAAGGTGTTCAAGCTGGACTTAGAAAAAGCAGAGGAACCAGAGATCAAATTGCCAACGTCTGATGGATCATCAAAAAACAAAGACAGTCCCAGAAAAGCATCTATTTCTGCTTTATTGACTACACCAAAGCCTTTGACTGTGTGGATCACAACAAACTGTGGAAAATTCTTCAGAGATGGGAATACCAGACCACCTGACCTGCGTCTTGAGAAACCTGTATGCAGGTCAAGAAATAACAGAACTGGACATGGAACAACAGACTGGTTCCAAATCAGGAAAGGAATATGTCAAGGCTGTATACTTTCACCCTGCTTATTTAACTTATATGCAGAGTGCATCATGTGAAATGCCAGGCTGGATGAAGCACAAGCTGGAATCAAGATTGCTAGGAGAAATATCAGTCACTTCAGATATACAGATGACACCACCCTTATGGTAGAAAGTGAAGAACTAAAGAGCCTCCTGATGAAAGTAAAAGAGGAGAGTGAAAAAGTTGGCTTAAAACTCAACATTCAGAAAACTAAGATCATGACATCTGGCTCCATCACTTCATGGCAAATAGATGGGGAAACAATGGAAACAGTGAGAGATTTTATTTTGGGGGGTTCCAAAATCAGTGCAGATGGAGACTGCAGCCATGACATTAAAAGATACTTGCTCCTTGGAAGAAAAGCTATAACCAACCTAGACAGCATATTAAAAAGCAGGGACATTACTTTGCCAACAAAAGTCCATCTAGCCAAAGCTATGCTTTTTCCAGTTGCTATGTATGGATGTGAGGTTGGACTATAAAGATAGCTGAGCACCGAAGAATTGATGCTTTTGAACTGTGGCGTTGGAGAATACTCTTAAGAGTCCCTTGGACTGCAAGGAGATCCAATCAGTCCATCCTAAAGGAAATCAACCTGAATGTTCTTTGGAAGGACTGATGCTGAAGCTGAAACTCCAGTACTTGGGCCACCTGATGCAAAGAACTGACTCTTTGGAAAAGACCCTGATGCTGGGAAAGAATGAAGGCAGGAGGAGAAGGAGATGACAGAGGAGGATGAGATGGTTGTATGGCATCACTAACTTGATGGACATGAATTTGAGTAAGCTCTGAGAGTTGGTGATGGACAAGGAAGCCTGGCATGCTGCAGTCATGGGTTGCAAAGAATTGGACATGACTGAGCAATGGAATTGAACTGAAGATCATGGCATCCAGTCCCATTTCTTCATGACATTTTCTTAAGGTCCAAAATCACTGCAGATGGTGATTGCAGCCATGAAATAAAAGACGCTTGCTCCTTGGAAGAAAATCTATGAAAAACCTAGACAGTTCATTATAAAGCAGAGACATCACTTTGCCAACAAAGGTCCATCTAGTCAAATCTATGGTTTTTCCAGCAGTCATGTTTGGATGTGAGAGTTGAACCATAAAGAAGTGTGGGCACCAAAGAATTGATTCTTTCAAACTGTGGTGCTGGAGATAACTCTTGAGAGTCCCTTGGACAGCAAGGAGATCAAACCAGTAAATCCTAAAAGAAATGAACCCTGAATATTCTTTGGAAGGACTAATGCTGAAGTCGATGCTCCAATACTTTGGCCACCTGATGCAAGGAGCTGACTGATTGGAAAATACCCTCATGCTGGGAAAGACTGATGGCAGAAGGAGAGGAGACAGAGGACAAGATGGTTGAATGGCATCACTGACTCAATGCACATGAGTTTGAGCAAACTCTGGGAGATAATAAAAGACAGAGAAGCCAGGCCTGCTGTAGTCCATGGGGTCACAAAGAGTCGGACACGACTAAGTGACTGCACAATAACAACCAAGGCCATCTTTTGCCTATTTTATATTTCACTTATCTCAGTACAGAAATAAACAAAGTTAATCCAATGACTAGAAATGGTCTTTCAAGAAGAAGAGCTATCATTTATGTCCCCATGATAATATAAAAACGCCAAAGTACAGATTTAAACATTATTGATTCAGCCCAATTGCCCAGTCTTAGCCACCATGCCTTTGGCATCTTCCCTAGCACTCAGAATAATCCAATCTAGTTATTACTAGTTATTTTCTTTCCAGACAGAGACATGAAGACTTAGGGAAGTTAGGGTACATGCCCACATCCTTGTGAGT
This sequence comes from Bos mutus, assembly GCF_027580195.1. Lineage (NCBI taxonomy): Eukaryota > Metazoa > Chordata > Mammalia > Artiodactyla > Bovidae > Bos > Bos mutus. The sequence goes on from NC_091618.1 coordinate 27,612,070, forward strand.
CAGTAGTAGTCATGATATAAACTCAGTTCTGATTTAAATTTTTTTCTTTTCCATGATTACTTAATACTTTCTTACACCCCCCTACACACATATACATTCCTATAACAAATTCAAAGATATAACTACTCTCCTCAACTCCATTTCAACTCTTCTCTGCTATGCTTTGTTGTTGTTCAGTCTCTAAGATGTGTCTGACTCTTTGCAAACTGATGAACTGCAGCATTCCAGCTTCCCTGACCTTCACCATCTCATGGAGTTTACTCAAACTCATGTCCATTGAATCAGTGATGCCATCCAGCCATCTCACCCTCTGTCTTCCCCTTCTCCTCTTGCCCTCAATCTTTCCCAACATCAGTCTTTTCCAATTAGTCAGCTCTTTGCATCAGGTGGCCAAAATTTTAGAGCTTCAGCTTCAGCTGTTTTAACCATTTGTTTTATCTGCAGATAAAATGTGCTGATTATATGATTGAAACACTGACTTGACTTAGAGTTACTTTTAACAGGATGAGACCAAGTATATCTCCAAAACATTTATCAGGCAGACTGAAATTTTCAAAACAGATAGACCTAGTAATGTAAACATATTAATTTTTCACATCCTCATTGGAGACAGGTGTAATAAAGATTCCTTTTTTTTGTTTAAGTTACTGAAAAATAATAATAATAACAAGCCTCAAGTAATATAACAAAGGAAAAGTGCTATATGTGTGGATTTCCTTAGTGATTTTTACACTGGGTAAAGAAATTACCAATTGTGTCTGCAATGGGGAGCAATATGTCATACTGCTTAAGAACATCATAGGTTTTGGAAATTCTGGCTTTAGCATTTATTAGCTGTGAGAGTTGGGTGAGTCACATAGTCTCACAAGATCTCAATTCCCTCATCTCTAAAATGTTAATAATAATGGTAGTAATGAGAGTTAATAATAGTAAAACTCATTTAGTCATTTGAAGCATGAATGAAATATTATATATTATAAGCTTAGCACAATGAGGGAGAAATAGGAAGCACTAAATAGTCACATAAAATATTATTTTATATTTTCTTTCATCTCCAGAATGTGAATAAAAGATACTAAACTTGGTCTCCTCTCAACTGAATTATTTAATCAGTTGCAGCATTGTTCCCTGATTTCTCCAAGCCATTTTTAAAGTCTTCAAGTTATTCACAGGCAAAGAAACATTGGCAGCAAAAAGTATTAGTAGTTCTAAACATTATCTGTGCTTCCAAAAAATATCAGGGAGAAAAGAACCACAACAGTTACATGTTTTCCTAGAGGTCAACTTCATTTTCATGGGTCCAAGCATGCTAAGTCACTTCAGCCATGTCCAACTCTGTGCAGCACTATGGACTGTAGCCTGCCAGTTTCCTCTGTCCTTGGGATTCTCCAGGCAAGAGTACTGGAGTCAGTTCCATTTCCTTCTCCAGGCTGCTGCTGCTAAGTTGCTTCAGTCATGTCCCACTCTGTGCGACCCCATAGACGGCAACCCACCGGGCTCCCCTGTCCCTGCGATTCTCCAGGCAAGAATACTGGAGTGGGTTGCCATTTCCTTCTCCAATGCATGAAAGTGAAAAGTGAAAGGGAAGTCGCTCAGTCGTGTCCGACTCTTAGTGACCCCATGGACTGCAACCCACCAGGCCCCTCCATCCATGGGATTTTCCAGGCAAGAGTACTGTAATGGGGTGCCATTTCTTCTCCCCTTCTCCAGGGGATTTTCCCAACCCGGGTACCGAGCTCATGTCTCTTGGCAGGCAGGCTCTTTACCACTAGTGCCACCTGTGAAGCCAGAAGTCAACTTCAATCATTTTTATGTAAGGTGAGAAATGGAGAATTTATGGGCTTCCCTGGTGGCTCAGTGGTAAAGAATCCACCTGCCAATGCAGGAGACGTGGATCTGATCCCTGGTCCAGGAAGATCCCCTGTAGAATCTTTCTAGGAGAACCCCATGGACAGAAGAAGCTGGTAGGCTATAGTCCACAGGTTCGCAAAGAGTCAGGCATAATTCAGTGATTGAACAACAATAACATGTGTTCCCCGGCAAGGACAAAAGAGAAAAACGAATTTTCATTGAGATTTCTCTGGCATGAAATGCAAGAAAATTACATCTGAGATTTTTATATTCCAAGACAGGAAATTCCATGATAAACGAAAATTAAAAAGTGAGGATTTGTTGATTCTTACTATCGAGTCCAAGTTCCACAGTACCAGCCACTGTGACATATGGTATCTCATTTAGACTCCCAATAGTTGTTCCCATTGCTTCAGCACCACAAGAAATAAAGGAGAAATTCAAACACTGCAGCACCTACCTTTGCCACAGCTACTTTAGTACCTATAAGCAGACATCTAGGAATAATGAACAATACTGAATTTAGGATTTCATGACTTTCAGATTCCAACTCAATATTTTCCCGTACCCAAAATAACATTTTTGTACTGCTACAGTATGAGAAAATTTAGTTCAAACAGCTTATTCACAGAGGCAGAGGGTGTATAAGCCATGTATGCTGGGCTCATATGGCTTCACCACAGTCCTTAAAAAGAAACACACCTACAGCCAAAAGATCTCAGTCCAAAAATGACTTTCCACATTTCCTATGGGAATCCAGAGGAAGTTTCTTTAGAAACTCAGTATTTTCTCTAAATCTAGGGAAATTTGACATGTCATCTGATAGGAACTGAAGGTAAGCTACCTAGCACCACTTTTGTTAAAATGTTTTAATTTCCTGGAGGAATGAGTTTTATGTCCAAAATTCTAGGAGCCCCACTTCATGGAGTTTCTCTGCTTCATTTAAGAGAGTCAGTCACTAGACCTCGAGAGTAAATACTTTGATGATGCCACAGATCCACAAAACCACCATGCTTGGTGGGACTCTACTGCTGCTGCTGCTAAGTCGCTTCAGTTGTGTCCAACTCTGTGCGACCCCATAGTTAGCAGCCTACCAGGCTCTCCCGTCCCTGGGATTCTCCAGGCAAGAACACTGGAGTGGGTTGCCATTTCCTTCTCCAATGCATGAAAGTGAAAAGTGAAAGTAGGAAGTCACTGGATCGTGTCCGACTCTCAGCAACCCCTTGGACTGCAGCCTACCAGGCTCCTCCATCCATGGGATTTTCCAGGCAAGAGCACTGGAGTGGGTTGCCATTGGACTCTACTAGGATGTACTAATACATTTTGAAGTAAGAACACCTACCAACATACTGAGAAGAAAAGACAGTGAACTTATCTTCATTTGTAACACATTAAATCAGCACAAAAGGCAAAATTCCCTGTGCTGTTCCTTTTAAGATTCTCTGGTCCCAGACTGTCTGCATTTTCATTCTTGAAGTTTTACCTACTAATTTCATATCTAGAGTGTTCTAGATGGTAAGTAATGCATTTTCAAATGATCAATTTAGGGGTGAATCACCTTAGCTAAGGGCTTCCTAGCCGGTGCTAGTGGTAAAGAACCTATCTGCCAATGCAGGAGATGGAGGAGACTCCAGTTTGATCCCTGGGTTGGCAATACCCCTGGAGGAGGGCACAGCAACCCGCTGTAGTATTCTTGCCTGAAGAACCCCATGAACAGAGGAGCCTGACGGGTTACGGTGCATAGGGTCACAAAGAGTAGGACACAACTGAAGTAATTTAGCACACAGAACAGCGCACACACATTCAGTTCAGTTCAGTAGCTCAGTCATGTCCGACTCTTTGTGACCCCATGAATCGCAGCACGCCAAGCCTCCCTGTCCATCACCAACTCCCGGAGTTCACTCAGACTCATGTCCATCCAGTCAGTGATGCCATCCAGCCATCTCATCCTCTGTCGTCCCCTTCTCCTCCTGCCCCCAATCCCTCCCAGCATCAGAGTCTTTTCCAATGAGTCAACTCTTCACATGAGGTGGCCAAAGTACTGGAGTTTAAGCTTTAGCATCATTCCTTCCAAAGAAATCCCAGGGCTGATCTCCTTCAGAATGGACTGGTTGGATCTCCTTGCAGTCCAAGGAACTCTCAAGAGTCTTCTCCAACACCACAGTTCAAAAGCATCAATTCTTCGGGGCTCAACCTTCTTCACAGTCCAACTCTCACTAAGTCTTTGTTAATCCAGACTAGAAAAACACTATCTGGCCCAGGAAAAAAAAAAACAAAACATACTTCTGGAAAATAAACAAAAGCTAAAATAAGCCATAAGTTTCCTACAATGTTTTCATATAATGATTGCCAAAAAAAATCATTTCAACCTCATAATCCAAAAGTGAAGGAACAGAGAATGAGAGAGAGGAAAGAGAAAAGCAGACAAGGAGGAAGAGTAAGGGGAAGAGGAGTAGGAAGAAGGGGAAGAGGAAGAAAATGAGAAGGAGGAGAAGAAAGGATGGAAGGGAGGGAGGAAGCAGGGAAGGAAGGAAGTTTAAAAGCTGACACTGTGGCCACAAACATGTATCCAAATCTCAGCTCGATCCCAAACTGTGTATACTGTGGTCACTCAATATATATTTAATCAATGAATGAGAAAATAGATGAAAAGTTTTAGACTGTTATCAGCAAATATTAGTAGTAACAGCAGTAATAGTGTTAATAACAAACACTTTTTTAGTCTATGCATTAGCCAGGCCCTGTTCCAAGCACTTTACATGCATTAACTCAGTTAATCTCAGAGTAACACTTGGACACTGGGTACTGTTTACACCTCCATTTTATAACCAAGAAAACTGAGGCATGAAGTTTCTAAGTAACTTCCCCAAGACTACATGACTATATGGTTACAGAGTCAAGATTCAGACCCAGGCAGTCTAGTGCTGTTTAGAAATATCTACTTCTGCGTCATTTGCTATGCTAAAGCCTTTGACTGTGTGGACCACAACAAACTGTGGAAAATTCTTCAACAGATGGGAACACCAGACCACCTTGCCTCCTGAGAAACCCGTATCCAGGTCAAGAAGCAACAGTTAGAACCGGACATGGAACAATAGACTGGTTCCAAATTGAGAAAGGAGTATGTCCGAATGTATATTGTCACCTTTTCTAACTTATATGCAGAGTACATCATGAGAAATGCCAGACTGGATGAAGCACTAGCTGGAATCAAGATTACTGGGAGGAATATCAATAACCTCAGATATGCAAATGACACCACCCTTATGGCAGAAAGAGAAGAGAAACTGAAGAGCCTCTTGATGAAAATGAAAGAGGAGAGTGAAAAAGCTGACTTGAAACTCAACATTCAAAAAACTAAAATCATGGCTTCTGGTTCCATGACTTTATGGCAAACAGATGGGGAAAGAATGGAAACAGTGACAGACTTTATTTCCTTGGGCTCCAAAATCACTGCAGATAGTGACTGCAGCCATGAAATTAAAAGATGTTTACTCCTTGGAAGAAAAGCTATGACAAATGTAGACAGCATATTAAAAAGTAGAGACATCACTTTACTGACAACGGTCTGTCTAGTCAAAGCTATGGTTTTTCCAGTAGTCATGTATGGATGGGAGTGTTGGACCATAAAGAAAGCTGAGCACTAAAGAATTGATGCTTTTGAACTGTGGGGTTGAAGGAGACTCTTGACAGTTCCTTGGACTGTAAGGAGATCCAACCAGTCAATCCTAAAGGAAATCAGTCCTGAATATTCATTGGAAGGACTGATGCTGAAACTGAAACTCCAATACTTTGGCCACCTGATGCAAAGAACTGACTCATTGGGAAAGACCCTGATTCTGCGAAAGAATGAAGACAGGAAGAGAAGGGGATGACAGAGGACAAAAGATGGTTGGATGGCATCACCGACTCAGTGGACATGAGTTTGAGAAAGCTCCCGGAGTTAGTGATGGACAGGGAAGCCTAGTGTGCTGCAGTCCATGGGGTTGCAAAGAGTCGGATACACATGAGTGACTAAACTGAACTGAGTCTGGTTCCAGAGGCCTTGCTATAACCCCTATAGTTTCTGTAAACTTAACTACAACTTGGCTTAAATAATGAAAAACATTGGAAGTTCAGAAGCAGAATGATTGCTAAGGGTAGTATAATCAGTGATCACTGTTTTTAATTCAAAAGGACCTAAGTTCTTTTGATCTATCTGTTCTGCCATACGCATTGTTGGTTTCACCATAAGGCAGGTTCCTTTGTGGATACAGGCTGTCCTAGCTTGTATTTGGAAAAAGAGAAGAGGCAGAAAACCTGGCTCTCAACATTCATTATAAAATGATCCTCCATTCCAGGCTAACCAGGCTAACTTAGGACTCATATCCAATTCTAGACCAGAAATAACCACTGAATAGTGACATAAACGGAGAGTCATCTGGCATGGAAAAATATTTCAAGAGTTAATCAGTTTGTCGACTATAGTATGTTGGCTCTAGTTCAGTTCAGTTCAGTCGCTCAGTTGTGTCTCACTCTTTGCAACCACATGAACTGCAGCACGCCAGGCCTCCCTGTCCATCACCAACTCCCAAAATCCACCCAAACCCATGTCCATTGAGTCGGTGATGCCATCCAGCCATCTCATCCTCTGTCATCCCCTTCTCCTCCTGCCTTCAATCTTTCCCAGCATCAGAGTCTTCTCAAATGAGTCACCTGAAGCATCAGGTAGCCAAACTATTGGAGTTTCAGCTTCAACATCAGTCCCTCCAAAGAACACCCAGGACTGGTCTCCTTTAAGATGGACTGGTTGGACCTCCTTGCAGTCTAAGGGACTCTCAAGAGTCTTCTCCAACACCACAGTTCAAAAGCATCAATTCTTCAGTATTCAGCTTTCTTTATAGTCCAACTCTCACATCCATACATGACCACTGGAAAACCATAGCCTTGACTAGACGGACCTTTGTTGGTAAAGTAATGTCTCTGCTTTTTAATATACTATCTAGATTGGTCATAACTTTCCTTCCAAGGAGTAAGCATCTTTTAATTTCATGGCTACAATCACCATCTGCAATGATTTTGGAGCCCAGAAAAATAAAATCAGCCACTGTTTCCACTGTTTCCCCATCTATTTGCCATGAAGTGATGGGACTGGATGCCATGATCTTAGTTTTCTGAATGTTGAGCTTTAAGCCAACTTGTTTACTCTCCTCTTTCACTTTTATCAAGAGGCTTTTTAGTTCTTCACTTTCTGCTGTAAGGGTGGTGTCATCTGCATATCTGAGGTTATTGATATTTCTCCCAGCAATCTTGATTCCAGCTTGTGCTTCTTCCAGCCCAGCGTTTCTCATGATATACTCTGCATATAAGTTAAATAAGCAGGGTGACAATATACAGCCTTGACGTACTCCTTGTCCTATTTGGAATCAGTCTGTTGTTCCATGCCCAGTTCTAAATGTTGCTTCCTGATCTGCATACAGGTTTCTCAAGACGCAGGTCAGGTGGTCTGGTATTCCCATCTCCTTCAGAATTTTCCACAGTTTATTGTGATCCACACAGTCAAAGACTTTGGCATAGTCAATAAAGCAGAAATAGATGTTTTTCTGAAACTTTCTTGCTTTTTCGATGATCCAACGGATGTTGACAATTTGATCTCTGGTTCCTCTGCCTTTTCTAAAACGAGCTTCAACATCTGGAAGTTCATGGTTTATGTATTGCTGGAGCCTGGCTTGGAGAATTTTAAGCATTTCTTTACTAGCATGTGCTGCTGCTACTGCTGCTAAGTCGCTTTACTCGTGTCTGACTCTGTGCGGTATCAGGCTCCATCAGGCTCCACCTTCCCTGAGATTCTCCAGGCAAGAACAGTGGAGCAGGTTGCCATTTCCTTCTCCAATGCATGAAAGTTAAAAGTGAAAGTGAAGTTGCTCAGTCATGTCCGACTCTTAGCGACCCCATGGACTGCAGCCTACCAGGCTCCTCCGAGATGAGTGCAATTGTGCGGTAGTTTGAATATTCTTTGGCTTAGAAATGGCTATAGGTGAAGCCTACAGACAGACCAATTTTTATATTCTTTCTTCAGAATAATCATAAGCCATAATGATTTCATCATAAAGTTTATGAATTAGAACACCTCTAAGTTAACCTCTAGTTCTGCCAAATATGATCTTATGAATTCATTCAATTTTATTAACATTTCTCATAGGAAAACCATTCCTAAGGAAATATTTCTATATACCAGAATTTTTCTGGGAAAGCATAATTAATTTACAGCAGTTGCCATATTGGTTGTTTATAAGGGAATAAAGGGGAAACATAAGGCACTGACTTTGCTGTCTTTTGCTATCTTAGGGGAAGGTATCTTTCACCATATCCTATGATCTACCCATATTTTTCCTCATGTTAAGTGCAGGAATGAACCTTGGGCAGGTCTAATGTGTGAGTATGCTGAGAGATGCCACACCTGAAAACCTGGTCTTTGGTTTGGTTGGTCTTACAGAGGACCATCAGAAAGGTTCTCACGTCGTGTTTGTACCATGATCTGGCACACAGGTAGGCTATCTCAATACCATTAGCAAAGTACATGAGAATACGCCTGAACTCCAACAATGGAAAGTGGGAGGTTGTCACCAATGCAAGAACTCTAACTCCATGTAGGTGCTATCAGCAGCTGATCTATTTTCCTATGGAGACTAAGAGACCTGAGATGCCTTCATCTGGGAACATAGCTTATTGTATCCCGCTTTTGTAACAAGCTTCAATTTCCTTATCCTTTGCCATTAAAGATACATTATATTCTATAACTGTGTCTACTGGCCTTTTACCATCAGTCACATCACTGTCCCTTGGAGACCCTCACACAGTTATACAGGAAATTGAGCAACAGCAATTTGAGAACCAATCACTTTCTTTAAAGTCTCTGTCCTTGAAGTCTCAGTCTAGAAATGGCTTAAAGATGATTTTTCTGACACGTCCTATATGGTTCTGCTGGCATCTGGAAACACCCTGAAATGATTGAAGAGCTCTGCTTATATCATACAGCCAATGGACTGGTGTGACTACACCTGCCTTGCCAGGTAGAGTAATTCTCTACTGACGTGAGTTCTTTAGAACCTTGCTGCTCAGAAGAATGGTCCACACAGTAGCAGTGTCCACTAAAATCTAGTATCTGGGGTCCTGCCCCAAACCTGCTGATTAAGAATCTGAATTTTAACAAGATCCCCAAGTGTTTTGTATACACATTAACATGTGGGTAGCTGTCATTGTTTTAGAGTACTGCCTTCTTTGGCTTATAACACTTTTCTCCCTTCCATTCCTTCATTAAATAGGAAATTCATATTAAGTCAGTCAAACAACCACTGACAAATACCAGTCTTGAAGACATATCTTCAGAATTATGTAGTGAATGAGAGAGACATGCATAAATGATATACTCCCGAAAGTACATGTGGTATCTCTAAGATTCTAGATATTCTTACCTTATGAATCACTGAAATAATTATCTGAATAAGCAATTAACAGAATTAAGTCTAAAATGTTCTCTTAAAAAAAACTATGTGAAACACAAAGTTACCTAACTTAACTAAACAGAACCGTTTAACTCAAGTAAAGAGACTTGGGAAAGCATCATTGCCATTCTCAAATACGTGAGGCTGGTCACAGGAGAAGGCACTCTCTACAAAAAACAAAAGACAGAAATAGTGTAAAAGGGAAAATGTGGCTAAGAGGCAGATTTCAACTTTGTGTGAGGAAGACATCCTTAATAGAACTATCCATGATATTAATATGAAGGTCAGAAAATTATCATCAAAAGGGCATTGAAAATAAAATCCATTATTTGACCATGGACTAGATGATATCAGCCCATCTGTCTCTCTGCCCATCCTTATCCTCACTCATTGCTTCCTCCGCCCATTATGCTAGCTCTGTTCTTTCTCTGATATGTGTACTTATTCCACGGAGGGGTTTCATACCTGCTGCCACCTCAGTGTGAATGATTATCCCCAGCCATTTCCCTGAGAGGCATCCTCACTCCAGGCAGGTCCCTGCTCAAATGTCCCTTCTGCTATGAAGGTATTTCTAACCCTTCTATCTAGAATAAATCCCCCTCTTTCATCTCTCTCTTTACTAAGCAGTCAGGCTAAGATAACACAAACCTCAAATTCTCAGTTCTTACAACTGAAGATTTCTCTTGCTCATATGGATGCATGTTCCTGAGGACTGTGCCTCTGCTCAGATCTGTGGATCTGGTCCACCATCCTGTTCACATGACAGAGGGGGAGAATAGCTAAAACCCACGATCACTGTAAAAGTTTCTACCCCAAACTAGGGAAATCTGAGTAAGAGTGCTGGATTTTATCAATGTCAATGTCTTGGTTGTATATTATAGGATATTTTGCAAGATGTTACCATTGGGGGGAAATGATAAAAAGGCCATGGGGTCACTCTGCATTATTTCTTACAACTGCATATAAACATACACCCATTTCAAAATTAAAAGTGTAGTATTTTAAAAAGTATCTGCCTTATCAGATGTGGCACATATCACATCTAATCACACTCCATTGGCCAACACAAATCATATGGACAGACAGAGAAATATACCTGCCCACGGGAGGCCAAGCAAACCACATGGCCATGGATGAGATGTACAGCTTATATAACAGTCAGGATCCCATGTGGAAAACAGAAACCACATTAGGTTTTTCACAAAAGATGATTTAACGTAATGAATTATGATGTTAAAATAATTCTTGAAGACTAAGAAACCAGAGAGCGAGCAGCTACCACTCCCAGCTTTGGGAAAAAAGGGAAGAGGTTGATTAGAAGGAGTTAGAAGCTTGAAAGAGGAGAGGCTGTCTCAGAGAAGACAGGACACTTCCCAACTGATGTGTGCACCCCAAGAATCTGGAAGATATACTACTATCCTCATTTCTGAAATTGATCACAAAATTTTACAGGTATTGGCAATACAGTAATAAAATAAGACATCCAGTCCTCATGGAGCTTATAAATTAATCAAGAAGATAGATGATAAAAGGTAACCAAATAAACAAGTAAATATATAATTTCAGGTAGTAATGAAAGATATGAAGAAAAATAAAGGAGAGTTTGGTAAGTTTATGTTATTGTCTTCAAACACTCACTTTACTCTTACTTCCTCCTTTTATTACCCTTTCCCCATTTCCTTTGCCCTCAGCCAGCACCACAGGTGGTTGGGGTTCTTCAGTTGGTAGAGTGACCCAGACCCTCCTTCCTAAAGAGGACCTGATTCTCAGTGGTCTCACTTTTGTTTTGGTTGATATGGTTTTCCCTTGACTTTCACTAGAGGACATGGAAAGACTAAGAGTGCCCAAGACTCTGGATTCGAGTCTGCTGCTCCCTGCCTCCATCATATAGAAGCAACTCAATTTCCCCTGGTAGTTGGGATCAATTTCCCCAGCCAGTAGGATACCCCATTTTTCACCAAAATGACCAATCTCACCTTCCAATTCAGCGAAACCAACATATCCCCTTGTGGATGTCTCCCTTGAGGACCAAGGCCATCAAGACTGCAGACTTCAACATTCTGGAAACAAAAAGTAAAAATTCTGCAAGAAGTTCATAAAAAAAAATTTTTTTTTAAGAACCATTCCTGCTTCTATTCCTTGATTCTATGAACCATGCATTTTGGCTTGGGGACAAACAGCACCATATAGTCATCACTGATTTTACCCTATGAGATAGAACCTCAGAGTGTTGTCTCCAGTTGGTCATTATACCATTCTAGCAGGTCAGTTACTTCTGAGTGGTGGAGTGGAGTATGTGATATATTTGATGTTGAAGCAATTATCGATCTCACTACTTACCATCATAGTCCTTACTTCACAGGTGACTGGGCTCACACGACTGAGTATATCTAGTCCAGTCATATTTTAGGCAGCTGAAAAATAACCACATGAGGTGTCATTGACCTACAGCACCCAACTGTGAAAAATACTTGGGCAAAATTTCATTTATTGCTTGAGACCACAGGCCCCCAGTTGACTGGCTGGCCTTAGAATTGTTTTGGGTCCCCTAGGAATTAGCCCTCAATTTAAAGATAGTATATGTCAACCCCTTACTTCATAAGTATTTTCCCTTTCTCCAGCATTTCCCTCTTCTCATCTCCTTTCTCGTAGTCACTCCAGTAAACTGAAGAGTTAAATGAGTATTTGAAAACAGTAACAAAAATTTGCCAAAATTTGCCAAAAAATTTGCCTCGTGTCTCTATTTTTCTTCATAGTCTCATCACTACTTAAAATTATATCATATATTTATTTATTTATTCAGTCACCTTTTATCATCTGTCTTCTTGATTAATCTATAAGCTCAATGAGGACTGGATGTCTTATTTATTATTGTATCCCCAACACTTACAACAGTTCCTGGACCTTAATCAGCTCTTAATAAATACTTGTTAAATGAACAAACATTCTTGGAAGAACATTTGGCAACGTGTATCAAAAGCTTTAAAAAAAATGTGTGAAGTCTATGATCTAGAAATTTAACCTCTGGAAATTTATCCTTAAAGATACTTTGTATGAGTAAAATTTAGTATTTAAAGAACTGCTTATTTCTAACATAAAATCTGAAAAAAAGAAACTAACCTAAACATACAACTGGAAATTATTTATTCATTTATTCAACAAATACTTATAAGTGCCCACTAAGTACCAGAACACAGTTAGGTGCAAGAGACACTAAAGATAATAAGACCAATGTGGTCTCTCAACGAGCCCAGAGGGATAGATGTTAAGAGACTATTTTACTTTTAAATTTTGTAATACAGCAAATAACTGAATGTTAGCTTATAGATACTTCACTAATAATAGTAGTGTTAATGAGGATACTTTACATTTGCATAGCACTTCTAACTTTTCAAAGTAATTCTCCAGCCATTATATGTCTTAAATTTAGGTCATATTAAACTGAATTTGAACTTCATTATTATATATTTTCTGAGAAATGAGTTGAGAGAGAGTAGGCCCTTTTACATTAATTATGGACATATAAGATGAATCAATCAAATTCCACTGTATTTGCTATTAGGGTCAGTTGTGTGGGGGGAAAAAAGACACTTTCTGTAGGGTTTGGAATAGGATGCAGCAGAGAGGATTATGCAAAAGAAACAGTTCTTTAAATTATCTATGCTTTACATAAACTCTAAATTCATTGTCTTTATGAGGTATCATTAATAGTCTAGAAGAATACCACCATTTTGCAAAATCATGTCCATTAGCAGAAGTAGATTTATTTACTACTGCAAGCCCCTCACTTGCATGGGCTCCACACACCACATTATATTCAATGGCCATATGTTTTTATAAAATAAACAAAAAAATATATTTCCTCAATCAGTTTAGACTGTCATCTCTTTCCATCAAACTTCCCCTCTTTCACATTTTGCTTTTTTTTGTTAAGTTGTGCAGGAGTGGCCACAAGCATGCCTTCTTACTGGATATGCAATGACACAGACAAAATATTTCTGTTGGCCTATTTTTATATAAACAATTTTATAAAGGAAATTAGAAAAGTCAAGGTCCTATGTGAGATATATTTAGGACAGTTATAACAAGGCCTGGTGAGAGCCAATATACAGATCTACCTCCATAGCTGCAGTTTAAGGGTTGAGAGTGGACTGTCAGCAGCTCAGAGTGCCATACTCATCAGACATGAGTGAAAGTCACCTCAAATCAGTCTCTTAGCACTATTTTGGTGGCCCAGTATCACAAGTTTTCATGAAGGAAATGCTGCCCTTACTAATGTGTGTAATTCATCCACAAAGACACTAAATCTGAGGCTCATAGATCATTAGGGCATCTGGTCAACCCCATACATGAGGTAGAAGGTCAGAGAGCATCCCAGTAGTTGAAAGGAGGGCCAAGGTCCATACAGATGACCCATATGACCCATAGAGACCATCCATTTGACACTGCCAGTCCCAGCCAGTCCTCAGAGAAACTGGGCGATTTGGAAGAAGGCACTCAAAAGCACAGGGTCCCCTGAGGCACAGCACCGAGTGTGGCAGCATCGAGTGTGGCAGCCTGGCTCACTAGACACAAAAGGCAATACTAGTCATGGCATTTTTAATATCTAGTTCAAAGGATGTTGACTTACAAGATACATGTAGTTAGGGTTTGTTGAAACATATTTATTTGGTTTGCCATTACTTCCATGTGTAATCAAATTATTCCAGTCATCCCAATGCAGAAACAGCTTTCAGGAATATTCCTAATATCTGCTGTGTTAACTTACCCAGCACATGATACAAAGGAGTAAGGCCAGAGGTCATGTCATGATATGACACTTGCACCAGGAAAATGTGCAGTGTGCAGTGGCAAAAAGCAAGGTTCAAAATCAGGGGGCCAGAACTTAGTCTATGAAAAAGGTTTTTCAATCATAATAGCTCATGTATGAAAGGAATATTGATAGAGAATTTTTCCTAAATTTAATAATCTTAATAATTCACATAAAATCGTTAATAAAAAAAGTGTGAGGCCAAAGGAGCTTCTAAACCATTCATACTAAAATTGCCAAAAAAGAGACTGAGGTATCTTTTTATTTTCTATACAGAAAATATTACATACATTATCACAAAACAAGATGACCAGAGTATGCAACTAAAAATGTAAGAAAAAGTGATATAGAGGGTTCAGGATGGGGAACACGTGGTGAATTCATGTTGCTATATGGCAAAACCAATACAATATTGTAAAGTTAAAAAATAAAATAAAATAAAAAATAAATAAATTTAACCAAATATGCAAAATAAAAGTATGTTAGCAAGTCTACTAATAGACCTATAATGTTGCTGGATTTTGTGACTTCTCTGGGCTTATCTCGGAGAAGGCAATGGCACCCCACTCCAGTACTCTTGCCTGGAAAATCCCATGGATGGAGGAGCCTGGAAGGCTGCAGTCCATGGGGTCACTGAGGGTCGGACACGACTGAGTGATTTCACTTTCACTTTTCACTTTCATGCATGGAGAAGAAATAGCAACCCACTCCAGTGTTCTTGCCTGGAGAATCCCAGGGACGGGGAGGCCTGGTGGGCTGCCATCTATGGGGTCGCACAGAGTTGGACACGACTGAAGCGACTTAGCAGCAGCAGCAGCTGCGCTTATCTGGTGGCTCACCAGATAAGAACCTGCCTACCACTGCAGGAGACACCAGATATGAGAGTTTGATACCTGGGTAAGGAAGATCCCCTGGAGAAGGAAACAGCAACCTGGTCCAGTATTCTTGCTTGGAAAAATTCCAAGGACAGAGGAGCCCATGGGGTCACAAAGAGTCAGACACGACTCAGTACACATGCATCACACCATGACTTTTATGGCAGTCAACTTTAAAATTTGTAACTCACTGTGATTTCATTTCCCACTCAAAATAAATGTTTACCTTCATGTCTAAATTGTGTTCACTTTTGAAAGAAGGTCTTAAAAACTGTATAACCTTCCAGACTCACAAAACCTAGATCTATCCCTGTTTATAGGATTACATCTTACAGACTTCAAAATAGCTGACTTGTCAATTGAAATTGTCTTTGGCTATAAAAAGGGACATGGATTTATGAGTTCCTCTGGGTAAGAGCCATAGTATTTACTCCCCAAAAGGAGTCATTCATACTTAGACTCGAACAAATACATATATTTTTATCAAATGAAACTTTCACCAGATGTAAATCTGCATTACAAATATTCCTTAACCTCTTCACTCTGTTTAGAGATTGATTCCTATCATGCTTGTTGAAGTTCCTGTTCCAGAAAATTTATTTAATTCCTAAGCAAGGTTTACATTAATTTCATCTTTGTTTTCTGACTAGTTCATACTTTCATGAAATTCTCCTGGGAGGAGTTCCTAAAGTCTTGAGGACTGTTTCAGCCAGCTGTGCTGTGCTGGAGTAAGGGCCAATGTGTGTAAATACGAGAAAGGTTACCAGGTCAGCAGATCCTGGTTGGGCCCTCTGCCTGGGCTTGGTCTGCATCCTCTGGCGTGCGGTTCCACACTTCATGGCTGGGGAAAGTGACTTCTACAGCCACATATGCTGTACATGACCCAAAACACACCACAGTGGAATCGGAGCACTTTAGTTCAGGGTGGTCACTGTCAATGCAGCAGATGGGAGAGAAGAGCAGGATACCAGTGGGAGATGTTAAAAACTGGAACACTTTGAAGCTAATCTTATATAATAATCTGATTTTAAAGCACTTTCCATGGGATGAGGCAGGAGTAGCACACAGTACATGTTGGTACAATCACTATGAAAAGAATGAGTTATGACCAGTAACTTACTCTAGATTCAGCTTTCACAAGTAAACATGCCCTTATTCCCTGAATTTCTGTTGGCTAGGGCAATTAAGGTGAAATGTGCTAACCAAACCAAAATCAAAATCTCAGTGGGTACATGCATGCTCAATCATGTCCGACTCTAGCACTCTGTGTGACCTAACAAAATAAAACTTTAATTCTAACCGATACAAAATCCAGTATGAATGCTTGTGTGACTGTCCTCCAGATGGTGATTCAGGAACCCAGGTTGCTATAATCAAATGACTCTGCCTTCCTGTTGACTTGGTAGCACATACCTAGCAGATAGGAGGGTTCAGAAAATGAGGATCATGCAAGACTTTCTGTGTACACCAAGACTACAGGCAGAGTTTATCACTTCTGCCCACATTGCACTTGCCAGAACCCAATCAGGTAGATTCACTTGGAGGAGAGACAGGGAAATCTCACTTAAATGAGCATAAAGAAAGGAAAGGAGAGAATTCCCTGATAGTCCAGTGGTTAGGACTCCGCGCTTCCACTTCAAGAGGCATGAGACTAAGATCCCACATGCCTCATGATGTAACCAAAAAACAAAAAATTAAAAAAAAGAAAAGGAAATGAAAGGAAATAGGTTTGGCGCCACTGGTAGTGTCAACATAAACCAGCTAAACCTTGAGTTTCAATGTCAGTTCTCCATACAACAAAAAACAAATTTGCGTCCAGAGAAAACTTTAAACATTCCGTTTGTTGCTGGCAATCACTTATTTGTTTTATGTTTTAAATTAATATAGAAATACTAGGATCTGATGTGTATGATTCTTGTGTTTAAATAAATTGAACGTCTCTTTTCTCTTATATGGTTCTTGACTGATGTACGCTACAGAGATTGAAGCTGATAATTACTTAAAATTCAGAAACGTTGTCACTTTGGTCAATCTACTATGTCTTCCTCGCCTTCTGGTTAGATTATCGATATCCTCTGTCCCCTGTCATGCTTTAATTCAGTCCAATCTCCTTCCCACGAGAGTTTTACAAGGCACTTGCAGTTAATTTGATAAACTAAACTGAGGAGTTAAGTTGGTTAATAATGCTTTCAGATATTATCATGTCCCTGTTATGATTTGCATTTTAACAGTAATTTTTCAATGCTTTCATCAAAGAATTTTTTTTTTTTTTAATTTTCAGGTCAGCCTTAGATGGGAGGTAAATGGGTAAAATTTTCCTCTCATTTGAAGTTAAGACTTCTTACATGGCTAATCCTATAGCTCTTCTTGGAGATTCAAAATGCACATAAGAATATTATAGGTCCAGGGAAATCCTACAATAAAGACATCAGTGTCCTTTGTTTATTCCAGTTTGCTAAGCATTTTCGACCGCAAGAATTTTCCTTAATTGGTTTTTGGTTTGGGGGTCTTATTGTTTCTTTTTTGTTTTTATATAATTCATACTCAAATCATGAAATATTTCTAATGGAGGAAATATAAAGCCTAACAGCACATCAGTTGAGACAGGGGATTTGCAGGTGGCTTCAAGAGCCAGTCTCACTGTGTTGGTGGGGCTATTGGCTATCACTGGCTTCAGCTCTTTCTCATCCTTTCATGACCCAGTCTCACACATATTTCTGGAGCTCCTAACTCTCTGTTTTATCCTTCAAAATCAGCATATCCCCAATGACAGATTTAAAAAAAATAAATATGAATTTCAACAATCAATCCTCTCGTGGGAATTCCAATCTCTCTCCTATTTAAATTAAAGAAAATTCAGTCAGCCTCAGTGTTTTCTTTAGTCTGTTCCACATCAAAAAAATTTAAATCAGATTTCAAATTTTTCTCACTTTGGGCTTTGCACTTAAAGAGAAAAGAAGAACTTTGTCCTCTTAGAGGGAAGGATTTTAGGAAAAAATAAACCAAATAAATCCAATAAGCCCCATGCCAGCAGTCCCCTACTTGTCCACCATTTACCCTTTGGAGAAAAATAAATAAACTTTCCGTTTGACTCTCCCTTGCTGACAGTCTCTTCTAACTGTATCACAAATTGAACTTTAAAATAAATAAATGAATCAAACCAGCTGCTATAGGATGGGAAACCCAAAAATGTGTGAGTAGGACATTGTTGA
This sequence comes from Bos mutus, assembly GCF_027580195.1. Classification (NCBI taxonomy): domain Eukaryota; kingdom Metazoa; phylum Chordata; class Mammalia; order Artiodactyla; family Bovidae; genus Bos; species Bos mutus. Next base: position 27,630,302 of record NC_091618.1, read on the forward strand.
GAATGAACACCTCAGCATCAACTGATCCAAAAACATCCAAGTTTTTCTTTTTTTTTTTTTTATAGTGGAGTATGGTTTATTAAGCTGTGCTTTAGTACAGGTGCTCTAAGGCACAAGGCCCTGACATTCTGCCAATTTTTCTTGAGCAAGGACACCAGGAAGCTGAGAGCTAAGACGATGTTGTACACAACCTCATCATCTGTCGTCAGGTGGCCAACAGTCACTGCCAGACACAGCACCTTCTTCATCTGGAACTTGACGGTGGACTTCACCTCATCAACTTTGGCCACCGTGTTCTCATTGTGGGTCAGCAAGGAAGGGAACTTGCCAGGCTTGTTCAGGCCTGGGCCCAGGATTCATGGGATCTGCTTGATCAGAGACTCGGAAGCCAAAAAGGCATCATACTTCTTGGCCAGCTTCTTGACCAGTTCCTTGTTCTTGTTGAGTTTCCTCAGTGCCATGTGGGGGATATCCACAGCCTTGGCTTCTTCACAGTGCTGCTGGTCCCACAGGACACACATGGAGAATTTGGGGTGGGGAGTGGACTTAAGCCTGACGGTGCCCAAGAAATTTTTGTCCTTCTGAGAGTCATAGGCCTACAGGCTGACCTGAAGCACCACCATCTCCAGACACTGCAGGTACTTATGCTGGTTGCCAGGCAGGACTTCCCCCACCGCTTCATAGTGTGTGTTGCAGGAGACTTTGCTCCTCATGGTTCCTCACGCTGTGATAACTGGAAAAGCCGAAAACATCTAAGTTTTTGATGTGGCCCTCATCTTTCCCCTCTGGGGAAAAAGGGATTTTTTTAAGCAACAGTGACAGTGATGGCCATATCAAAATGAAAACAAAATTTCATGTAGATGATTCCCTAAAACCTGACAGTGAAAAGAAATGCAGGATAATCTTGATCAGCTCTCTATTTCCATCCACTACTGCTGCTGCTGCTGCTGCTGCTGCTAAGTCGCTTCAGTCATTTCTGACTCTGTGCGACCCCATAGGCGGCAGCCCACCAGGCTCTGCTGTCCCTGGGATTCTCCAGGCAAGAACACTGGAGTGGCTTGCCATTTCCTTCTCCAATGCATGAAAGAGAAAAGTGAAAGTGAAGTTGCTCAGTCATGTCTGACTCTCAGTGATCCCATGGACTGCAGCCTTCCAGGCTCCTCCGCCCATGGGATTTTCCAGGCAAGAGTACTGGAGTGGGGTGCCATTGCCTTTTCCTCCATCCACTACTAAGAATCCACAAACATCAACCATCAGAAGAGCAAAAGACAGCACCCGCCAGGTTGCCTGAGTTACTAAAATGACCAGAAAGGTCACCTGCATGCTAATGTGTGGTGGTTTCTCACCTGTAGTTATTAATACTTTCCATTGATCAGAACCCCTCCTCATCTCAACTCCAGAAATTCGGCTTTTGCTGTTTTATATATTGAAATTCCATGTAGCATTTTGTCTAAAGAAAGAATTGTGATGCTTAGAAATATTTGGAAAACATTATTGTGTGAGAATGCACTTGATAAACTGAGACGTAGTGTGACTTATTTTACAGTATTATATTGAGTATAATTTGCACAAAGGACATGGACACACCTCGTGTTCATTCAGTGATGATTTTAATATGTGTAAACACTCATGTATATATCAATTAGATAAAGAGAATTAGCATTTCCTTCATTCAGAAAGTTCCTCCAGTCCACTTTCCACTCAGCATTCCTCCTTTCACACACACAGAGACACTCTGATAACCACTGATTGGATTTCTATCACCATTGATCCCTTTCACCTATGCTAGAGCTTTATATGAATGGAATCACCTAGCACATACTCTTTTGTGCCCAAATTCTTCCTCACAACATATTATCTATGAGATTCACTCATGTTGTTAGATGTAACTGAAGTTATTTTTTTTTCATTGTTGCATAGGTTTCCATTATAAACAGGTCACAATTTGTCAATTCACATGTCGACAATCTAAGGAGCTATTTCCAGTTTGAAGCTACTACGAATAAACCTGCTATCAATATTTCTGTTCAAGTCCCTTTGTGGTCATCTGTTTTCTTTTCTCCTGGGTAAATACTTTGAGGAGAATAGATAGGTTAGAGTGTAAGTGCATGTCTAACTTTACAATATACTGTCAACCAACTTACCCTTTTGTATTCCCACTAGCTATGAAACTTTCAGTCATTCACTAGCATTTAGTGCTGTCAGTTTTAAATTTTAACAACTTTAATGATTGGCTTAAAATATCTTGTGGTTTTAATTTGCATTTCTTTGATGTTAAGCATCTTTTCATGTACATAATTGCCATTCTAATATATTTTTTGAGTATTTGTTCAAGTTTTTACTCACTTTTTTAAAAAAATGATGATTTGTCTTTGTTTCATTAGTTTTATATATTTCAAATAAGAGTCCTTTCTTAGTTAGATATATTGTGAATATTTTCTCCCTGTCTGTGGCTTTTCAGTGTTTTGTCTTTGAAGAGCAGAAAGTTTTTAATTTTTATGAAGTCTCATTTAAAAAATCTTTGTCTATACAAGATCTTAAAGATATTTTCTTCTTTCTTCTAGAAATTTTGTAAATTTAGCTTGTATGTGTAGGGCTGTCATGAAAAGGGTATATTTTCATCTATTAGTTTCTTATTTGATCTTAAATAGGGTGTTTGAGGTTGAGAAATACCACTTAGACAGTTTGATTTAAGTCTTAGAGTCTTGCAATCAGATATCAATAATGTCTAAGTCGACATTTTGCTTGTCCATCTAGTAAGTTATAGAAGAATTTGAAGTAGGACACTTTTGACAGTGGAAGGAGCCACCAGCCACAATAATACCAAAACAAGAGGTATTCACCAAGGTTCTTTATGGCAAACTCAGACACATAGTCACTCTAGATCCAGGTCTCCTGACTCCAGGTTAATTAATATTTACTCAGTCAACAAATTCTTCTTCTGTAGCATGCCTATGTTTATTGCAACTATTAAAACACTCTTGAGGTGTCAAAAAGAGTTGAAGACTGAATTCATCAGTCTTCTCTCTCAGATTAGGGACAAGGGGCATCAGACATGGTTTAAAAATCAAGATTTGTAACTTTTGCTTTCTTCAAGGCTGACTTTTGAGACTGAACAAAGAATGATCAACCCTGGTGTTCTATAACTCCTTTGGGAAGCTCTTCTAAAAAGACAGATTGTTACCATGCCAGTTTGCATCACCATTTGGTTTAATTATTATTCGTAATTGGGAAATAATTAGATAAAACGATGATGTAAACCCCAGTGGAAAATAGACATCTCTTAAGAACTCTAATGTTTTCCGTCACTTAAAAGGAAGGGGATATGACTTAGTGGAGGAAAAAACTAATTAGAAAAGCAGACACATCTTCTCCCTCTCCTCATATTTCAGGCATGCTGGCAAGTGCTCAAAAATGATCAGAGAGTGGCCTATTTCTCAAGGACCCCAGGAGAGCATGATAATTTAAATCATCATCTCAGAAAAGTGCCTTGAGCACTTGTCTTTGCCTTTTTATGATCTTTGGTCAGGAGAGAGAGTTTGGCTCTCCCAACTGGCATGGCCATGCAAAATATTGGCTGGAGGAAAACTGGAGTCACACCCACACCAAAGTGAATCCAGCCAAGTTAGGATTCCTGCCAAGAGAAACACCTTTGTGCAAAAAGAGGAGTCAGAAATGTTTAAAATCATGCTACCCCCAATCCCATCCCCCAGCAAAATGAAAACAAGACTTTATCTAGGAGCACAAATCGGCTTTTGACAACACAAGGAGATGAGAGGGAAGTGATTAGGTGTTCAGACGTGAGCCTAGCAACTTCAAAACCCTATGTAAATCTCTCTAAAAGCCTTTGTCTGGAGGTAGATAATTTTATTTTAAAATTTAAAGTAACAATAAAAACAAGGAAAAAATTAACAAAACAGACAGCTTCACAAAAATGACATTTCAATCAAAGTTTTATTTAAATATTCCCATTTTAAAAGGGCTTCCCTGGTAGCTCAACTGGTAAAGAATCTGCCTGCAATGTAGGAGACCCCAGTTCGATTCCTGGGTCAGGAAGATCTGCTGTAGAAGGGATAGGCTACCCACTCCAGTATTCTTGGGTTTTCCCGGTGGCTCAGCTGGTAAAGAATCTGCCTACAATGTGGGAGACCTGGGTTAGATCCAACAGACAATTTTATAAATGACATGTCAATGAAAGTTTTATTTAAATATCCCCATTTAAAAAATGTAAATATTTATTAATAAATCATAATGTGGTCATAGGAAAATGAAAAACAAGAAGGCTTGAAACTAAAGAACTAGGGCTGCAAATATATCTACATGCTTTTGATCCATTCCCCCAGCTGGTCCTTTCAGCCTTCCATCCCATGACAATTAGACAAAAAAGTTAATCTGGCTCCCCAAGTTTCAGTTCTTGTCCATAAACCAGAAAATCTGTTCATGATCTTCGACCCACATCTCTATAGTAGAAAGCTCTAAGGTAAACTAATCTAGGCACAAATATTAATCCCAAAATTTTGAGTTCTAGGATCTTCGAGTACAACCTCATCCTGAAAAGATGCCTTTTCCTTTTCACTTCCCCTTTCATCCTTTCAATTATGTAAACAGTGGCTCCTAGACTTGTTCCAAGGTTAACAGAAACCCTCGGCTACAGTGTGTACAGTGTGCTTGGAATTGCACTTTCTAAATTCTTCAAAAATATTTGCAAAATAAAGAGCCCCTGTTCCTGGAGATATGACATGCAATGACTATTGTGGATAAGATGAGGTTTTGCAGGCAACAGTTTTTCTATAATTCTAGTGGAACTGGGAATTAGACAGATGGTGAGGAAGAGGAAGAGAACTCTTGGCGAAGGCATGCATCCAACACGCACAACCGAGCGAGAGAGTAGTGTGATGAATACTTGGGGACAGGAATGTAAAGAAAACCTAGGGGTCCAGATATGCAATGTCTGATGTATTACAAGGTGCTTGAGCTTTCACTAAATAAAATCTCTTTGGAAAATCAGAGGACTGTCAGGTCCCACAGGTCCTGTCCTACAAAAGTCCCTTAGTAGAGCCTCCATTTCATTTGTTCTTTGAAGAAAAGATTAATGGGAGTCTGTTGGGGCAGAAGGCAACAAAGGTCATGTCAGTATTAGAAGCTTTATGTGAATGGTAAAGAGTCAAATCAAAAACATTGGACCAGATTTCCCAAATTTATTCAGGTTTATAGATCAGACAAGGGGTCATTTTTAATAAGGTGAATAAATGTAAAGAGGATCTAATTGAGCTCTATAGTGGTCACTATTTTGATCAATGTGACTTTCAAATCCACAGCCCATTTCTCTTCCCATCATTTCTAGTTTGCTAAAAAATCGGCTTTCTGAAAAAAAGAAAATGCTCTGATTGGTAGCATTTGCCAATTTCCATTGTGTAAATAACCTTTACCAAGGCTGATTTCAATCTTCCAAATGGAAAGTCACTGAAAGGAGAGTTGAAAAGAGATGCCCAAAATCTCGTTTCAACTCTCCTTTCTAGGCGTCCCCAGGGTCACAGTGGTAAAGAATCCTCCTGCAGGAGATATGGATGTGGGTTTGATCCATGGGTCAGGAAGATCCCCTGGAGGAGGAAATGGCAAATCACTCCGGTGCTTTTTCCTGGAAATTCCCATGGACAACGGACCCTGGTGAGCTATAGTCCCTGGGGTTGCAAGGAGTCAGAAACAACTTACCAACTAAGCACCTAGACCACATACACATTAATAGCACAAAATCTACTCTCTAAAATTTAATCTACTCTAAGAGCCAGATCTAGCACACCATTACAACAGCTCTTAATTTTCCATCTTTGCAATGTTTTTGTTTATGTCCTATCTTCTTAAGTTCAGAATCCAGGAGCATCCCAGTCTTGCCTGTGTCCCTATGAGATTTCCTGTGGTTCTCTTGCTCTTCCCAGGAAACATCTGGAAACAAGAAGGGCACATTGATCTATTTACTCTCTCATGTTACATCTTTAGTGGTCACAAAAAGGATAGAATAAAAGAATGAATCAATTCAAATCCACCTCCTTCTTCTTAAGTAACAAGTAAAGTCTTGCCTAGCTAAGGATGGGTTAGCATTATTAGTTTCAAAAAATATACAACATGCAATGTGAAAAATTCACTCAAAATGTCTTTTTTCAACATTTTAGAAATTATTTTATTCATAAAAATTCTGTTTGCAGTTTTGTATGTTTATACTATTCAGTATCTTGGAAACAAAGACGGCAATATTTGTTTTTCTTTTTTTCCTCTTCAGTAATTGTTTTTGTAATTAGTGTCATAGATTCTTTCAAAATCAAAAGAAAAAATATTTTTAGAGTGTTGTTTCTTTGCTGAAACACAGTTTAATGTTTATTATCATAATTCTGATTGCTATTGAACCACCTCATATGATGTGTTTTTTACTTCATGAGCTATTATTTGGCTTACACTCATGATTTGTGCATTAATATGATTCAAGGTTATGCAATAACAATCAGAAATTATGATAATAAACACTGAACCACATTTCAACAAAATATGATAAACTCTTGTGAGGTTTTTTAATCTTTTCATTAACAAAGCATCTTATGCTTCACTGACACTTTAATTACCAAGAAATTACCCAAGAAAATACATAATTATTTCTAGTAATTGACAGTGACTCTATATGTAACACTTCTTTATGTTAAAATAATTGCAAAAATGTGACCTTTTTTCTGTAGACATGTGGCTTAATTGATTGCATTCTCTTTTTCAAATTTAAAAAAATGTAATAAAAATACCATCACTAAAGCACATAAGTGATTCCATTTCAACTGAGGACTGTTTTAGCAATCTCAGCAACAATATTTGATAACACTAGTGTTAATGAAATTACCTTGATAAACTTAGGGTAATTATTTCAATTTCTCAATTTACCCAACATACTATTACATTTTCTTTCCCAGAAAGGCTTTACCAGTCATTCCAAAACCCCATGCATATTATAAAGAAGAACATCCCCTCAGAGGCTAGTCAAAAGATCAAAATCCTTTGCTTATATATGAACATTCATTTTAAGAAAAAGAAAAGCTCCTCTCAAAAATTAAAGCCACTCTTGGGATACAATCATTTTGATCCCTTCTAGCTTTAAATTTTCAATGCTTTATGATTCTATAAAATCTCTTCCTAACTTAGACACATTCTTCAAACCAAAACCCAACAATTCAAATGCGCCTACCTCTCTGCTTCCTGTTTTGGTTGTTTTTTTTTTTTTTTTTTTGCTTTTTCTTTTTTTAACCTGACTGTTTGGTCTAGTAAGAACTTCAACTCAAAAGCCAGATATCATACAACTCCTTCCATAAGCCTCTGCTTTATTTACTTGCACTGCCTCTTTCCTTCTCCTAGTCAGAATAAAACACCTAACAGATAAGCTTTTGTCATCACACGCATGTGTACTTAGTCACTCAGTTGTGTCCGACTTTTGTAACTCCATGGACTAGCCCATCAGGCTCATCTGTCCATAGGATTTTCCAGGCAAGAATACTGGAGTGGGTTGCCATTTCCTCCTCCAGGGGTCCTCCTGACCCAGGGATCCAACCGGCATCTCCTGCATCTCCTGCATTGGCAGGATTCTTTACCACTGAGCCGCCTGGGAATCCCTTTGTCATCATACCGTTCCTTTTGAGACTGACCAACATGGAGAATTTTTCTTTAACCAACAATATACAACCATAACCCACACAGTAGCATAGTATCAATGTGGTTTAATTTGAACCAAAATCACTACAAATTTCTACATAATAGAGAAGGACTGAACTTAAAAAACAATAACAACAACAACAAAAATAAACCTTGGGAATTGCAGGACATAGATATCCTCTTGCATGTTTCTATTTTCTTTGTAAAATCACCTCCAGGGTGATTCTCCTACTGAAATTTTAGAACACATATGAGTCTAAAACCACAGGATTAAAAGACTAACATTTCTACGATGTGATCTCTAGGGAGATTAGCGTGGGAGGCTATTTTGGGAACTATGGATGTCTAAAGGTTTGGAGAAGCCGCTTGAAGGGAAACTGGGAAGGAGCAGAGGAAAGGTAAGCAATGGGTTCTTCATTCCTCATCTGTTATCCAACCAGACTTCTCTGAGTTTATCTCTTGTACACATTGGGTTTTCTGACTGGTTGTAATCTGAAGGAAGGTCTCATTCTCTCTCAGTTTATGGATTAGAAAGTGGCAATTCTGTGATAACAACTGGTTTACCTTGACTCAAACACCTGTCCAATGGCAGTGCCAGGTCTGGAATATCCCAGTCTAGCACAAATGACTCTCAGTCCAGTGCTCCTTTTTCTAGAAGACATCTCCATCCTGAGATAGAAGAGTGCCCCAGTGTTTTGGTTGACCCAGCAGTCTCACTACTGGGCATATACCCTGAGAAAACCATAACTGAAAGAGATGTATGTACCTCAGTGTTCGTTGCAGCACTTTTTACAACAGATATGGAAGCAACTAGTCCATCAACAGATGAATGGATACAGAAATTGTGGCACATATATACAATGGAATATTACTCAGCTGTTTAAAAAAAGAATGCATTTGAGTCAGTCCTAATGAGGTAGATGAACCTAGAGCCTATTATACCCAGTGAAATAAGTCAGAAAGAGAAAGACAAATATTGTATATTAACACATGAGTACAGAATTTAAAGAGATGGTACTGATTAACCTATTTCAGTAGGTGGGGGAAGGAGAAGGTGGAATGAATTGAGAGAATAGCATGGAAACATACACATTACCATACGTAAAATAGACAGCAAGTGGGAATTTTCTGTGTGACACAGGGAGCTCAATCCACTGCTCTGTGACTACCTAAAGAGGTAGGATGAGGTGGGAGATGGGCAGGGGGGTTCCAGAGGGACAGAACATATGTACACCTGTGGCTGATGCATGTTGATGTATGACATAGGCCAACACAATATTGTAAAGCAATTATCTTCCAATAAAAAAAGAAAGAAAAAAAAAGTTTATTGACTGCTCTTTACAGCTATCACTGTTTTTCCTCAGGGAGATAAACTCCACCAGGGAGAGATCTAAAGCACCAAGCATCACTGAACAAAAATATTGGCTCTGAATCAGGACTCAGCTTAATGTAATATGCTGGAGCATGTAATATAATCCTCTCTCTTCATCCAGGCTTCAGACAATTAGCCAGCCATGCCCGGCAGAGGCTGTTATATATGTGATCTCTAGATACAGAGTAGGGGTTGCTGCTCATTATGTAGACACTCGCTAGTCATTGGTTGAAAGCCTGAGCATCACCTCTTCAACACAGTGGGTTTATAAAGACAACAGCAATACCTAATGTCTTCAGTTTACATTCTGGTTCAATCCTCTCCTATGTATGCTGGGTGGTTCCTTCTTTCCTATCCCATTTGCTGCAGAATTCATCTTCCCCTGCCCCTTCTGATGGAGGTTTTTTCCAAAGGAATTGGAAGACTGAAAGCATAATGCTTTCTGAATAACTTTTCCTGTGTTTGTTTTCCACTTGCCTCGATAAATTTGATGGCAAGAAAGGGCTTTTTATTTTTCTCTGAGCTAGAGAGGGTCTCATCACTCAACAAATCCCGTGAGCGTCTACATTCTCAGCACTGTGTCCTCCTTCTGACCTTCAACTTTCTCACTGCCTGGAAAGAAAGCTTTTCATGAGGATTGACAGAGCCCTACAAGCTGAGTTGGACAATGAGACAAGCAATGAACAGAGCAGATTATTGTGAGAGGAAATGGCAACTTCCTCATCAAAAATCATTTAATATGAAACCTTGGAGTCTACTGCAAGCTAACAGACCTGCTCCTTACCTCCAGCATATACATAATTTCTTAAGAATATACAGTTTCTTAGGAGCACAGAACAAGGGCGGCACTTGTAGAACTCAAAGGTTTTATTTCTCTTTGCATTAGACATAGCCTCCCCTACCCAATATCTGGCATGGTAGCGTCCTCAGTTGCTTTCAATCCAGGAAAAGCGCATTAGCTGGAGCAAATCACTGCACCCCTTCTGCTATTTCTGATTAGAATTCCACTTTAAAGACACTTAAAAGAGACAAAAAAAAAGGAAACAAACAAAAGAAAAGGAAGGTGGGGACCAAAGGCAAAGAGGAGAAAACCATCCTGTCCTGAGCACCCAATGGCTGGCAAGCTTCTCCAGTGATTGAGTGTAGGGTACTATCTGATGACAACTCATTCAGTGACCAAGGAAAGAGGCTTAAGCAGCTGAGCTCATCGCCAAAGCCCTCATCTTTAAAACAGGACCAAAAACTGCACTTCCTTGTATGGAATTGTTGGGACATATAAGCAAGACAAGGAATGTCAAGTGATTGACCCAATGCTGACTCAAGTTTCATATTCAGTATATGTCAGTGAATGGCATTGTGTCCTTTAATCTTCTTAACGATCCTGGGAAGAGAGCATTATTATCATCTCACAGATGGGCAAAACAAAGCAGACTGAAAGGAAGCTTGCACAAGACCATATAAGCTTTGCTATTTCTGGCACACTATCTCCCTTATAGGTAGCAGCTTCTCCAGTGAATCTCAGACTCCTATGAATTTTTTGGATAAGTGAGCAAAAAAGTGATTCAGTTCCATCTAAATCTACTCTTGGCCATGGGACCTAACTCTACCCTTGGCAGGAGGGTCAGCTCAGCCCAGGCATCAAAGAGAAATAGGAGAAGACTAAGTCTTTCCCCAAACCACCAACAGTGGGCTTTCCCACCCAAGGTTTTGGTGGAGCAAAATCCCTCCAGTGTCTGTTAGATTCCAACTCCCTTCCCATAAAGGAAGCCACCAGCCTGTAATTGTGTCTTCTTTAAGTTTTCATCTCATGTGAACAGAGTCAAGGCTTGGACCAACATACTTCAAATACCACTCAAGTCATTGTTCCAGATATTATGGTTCAGTTATTTCAGTTGAGGAAGGCTAGGCTGCAAAATATAAGTTCATTGTAAACAAAGAAAATCCATCAAAAATAGAATATCTCAAGAGAAATCCTTTCCAGGTTTTCATTACAGATTGCAAATGATAAAAATCTTTAAGTTTGCTGATGGCTTGGTATCCCCACACACATTTACAGTGAGGTAACTGCTTTGTTCAGGTGAAGGTTTACATCACCTCTAAAGCAAGTCCATCGAAACATTGTTTGTTAGATATCTGTGTGGATCTCTGCAGCCCTTCAGTATCACCCAGCTTAGTGTCCAGACCTGATATAGTACCACAGAGAAGAAATGTTATTCAAATGTCACTCTTGGATGTTTGAGCTCTTGACTGTTGAATGGACATTTACCAGGCAACTGCTTCCATTTTTAAAGTCATGAGTTAAAAGGCCTGGGACTTGGCTTCTTTCTATTCTTACATACTCTCTATGGGGCTTGAAATCATAGCCAAACCTCTCTGTGCCTCTCTTTCAGTTCAGTTCAGTCACTCAGTCGTGTCTGACTCTTTGCGACCCCATTAATTGCAGCACACCAGGCCTCCCAGTCCATCACCAACTCCCGGAGTCCACCCAAACCCATGTCCATCGAGTCGGTGATGCCATCCACCCATCTCATCCTCTGTCGTCCCCTTCTGCTCCTGCCCCCAATCCCTCCCAGCATCAGAGTCTTTTCCAGTGAGTCAGGTCTTCGCATCAGGTGGCCAAAGTACTGGAGTTTCAGCTTTAACATCAGTCCCTCCAATGAACACCCAGGCCTGATCTCCTTTAGGATGGACTGGTTGGATCTCCTTGCAGTCCAAGGGACTCTCAAGAGTCTTTTCAAACACCACAGTTCAAAAGCATCAATTCTTCAGTATTCAGCTTTCTTTATAGTCCAACTCTCACATCCATATATGACCACTGGAAAAACCATAGCCTTGACTAGATGGACCTTTGTTGGCAAAGTAATGTCTCTGCTTTTTAATATACTATCTAGGTTGGTCATAACTTTCCTTCCAAGGAGTAAGCATCTTTTAATTTCATGGCTGCAATCACCATCTGCAGTGATTTTGGAGCCCAGAAAAATAAAATCAGCTACTGTTTCCACTGTTTCCCCATCTATTTGCCATAAAGTGATGGGACTGGATGCCATGATTTTCATTTTCTGAATGTTGAGCTTTAAGCCAACTTGTTCACTCTCCTCTTTCACTTTCATCAAGAGGATTTTTAGTTCCTCTTCACTTTCTGCCATAAGGGTGGTGTCATCTGCATATCTGAGGTTATTGATATTTCTCCTGGCAATCTTGATTCCAGCTTGTGCTTCTTCCAGTCCAGCATTTCTCAAGATGTATTCTGCATATAAGCTAAATAAGTAGGGTGACAATATACAGCCTTGACATACTCCTTTTCCTATTTGGAACCAGTCTGTTGTTCCATGTCCAGTTCTAACTGTTGCTTCCTGACCTATATATAGGTTTCTCAAGAGGCAGGTCAGGTGGTCTGCTATTCCCATCTCTTTCAAAATTTTCCACAGTTGATTGTGATCCACACAGTCAAAGGCTTTGGCATAGTCAATGAAAAAGAAATAGATGTTTTCCTGGAACTCTCTTGCTTTTTCGATGATCCAGTGGATGTTGGCAATTTGATCTCTGGTTCCTCTGCCTTTTCTAAAAACAGCTTGAACATCTAGAAGTTCACGGTTCATGTATTGCTGAAGCCTGGCTTGGAGAATTTTAAGCATTACTTTACTAGTTTGTAAAGTACACACAGACACACACACAGACAGTTAAAATTGTCTGCATTGAGGTTTTGAAGAACCAATTCAATTGTTTTCTAGAAGGTTCTATGTTCTGAATTTGTGTGCTTATTTCCATATGGTATCATTTAACTTGTTCCTCTAGTTCCCAAATATCTGGAAACTATAAGTTAGGCTTAAAAGTTTGATTAGATTAAGGTTAAACATGTTCTCTGACTGCATTCTATCAGAAGGCACACAGGTCATTACCTTCACAATTTGGAGCGCCACTATTAACCACATAGTCAGGATTGACCACCTGATCTGTTATATATTGGTGCATTTTCCCCTTTGTATTAGCAGGAACTCATTCAAACAAATTTTTGAAAATGTATTTATAATTGAAATCCAATTTAAATTCCTTTCCCTGGGACTGAACATTATTCAGAAAGCTGGTTTATTTGTAGAACTTTATTCCTTTCCTTTTGGAAGGAGAATGACTGCATTGGGGAAGGGGGTGTCTTCAATTACCTTTGTAGAAAATATTGCTTAGCTTAAAATCAACTCTTCATGAATTTTAAAATAAAAGCACCCCCGCCATATATTTTAAAAGACAGCATTTTGTACAGATCTTTGACTGTAGCATTTTTCACTCAGCATTAATTACATATATCAACTTTTCATCCTTCCTGTAAACCGATATTATTTATTAAACTCACAAGAAAAGACACGATTAATCTTTATGATTCATTGTTTTCCCTGCAAAGAACTAAAGCATATACAGAGTTGATTCTTTTTTCCCTACTGGGCTGTATAATTGGGCTAAATCAGAGCTGCTCAAATCAGTGTACCGCTGGGGGTATGTGGCATTGTGCTGGGGGTACTCAATAAACATGGAGCCTCTTTCTGAAGCATCTTTTCCTTAAGGATGGGTAATTTAAAACATGTTTACATACCAGAATAAACTCATATGTATAACAGAATAAAATGCAAAGTTCTCATAAATTTAAAGATAGAACATAGACCACTTTAAGTGAGCCACCTTGAGTCAATAAAATACAAAATCCACATAAATTTAAAGACAGAACATAAGACCACTTTTAAGTAAAACACCAGTCAGTATCCTCTATCATTCCTACCACTTCCTATTGGCCTCCCAAACTCATGAATTACCACAATCCTCTACTCTTTGAAATTCTAGCTTAATTAAAGCATCTGGCTAAAGAATCCATCTGCAATGCAGGAGATCCTGGTTCTATTCCTGGGTTAGGAAGATCCCCTGGAGAAGGGAGAGGCTACCCACTCCAGTATTCTCGGGCTTCCCTGGTGGCTCAGACAGTAAAGAATCAGCCTGCAACGCAGGAGACCTTGGTTTGATCCCTGAGTTGGGAAGAGTCCCTGGAGGAGGGCAAGGCAACCCACTCCAGTATTCTTGTCTGAGGAGGGCTACAGTCCATGGAGTCACAAAGAGTCAGACACGGCTGAATGACAGCACAAACTGCCAGCAAAAGCTTAAATGAACAAAAACAAACTTCTGGAAATTTTACCTAAGATTTCCAATAGCCAACCCTGCTTAAGTCAGATAAACTAAGCATGGGAGCTGAACATAGGTTTAGGGGACCCCACCTATGTTTAATGATACAAATCAGTAAAATCACTTACCTTCCTGTGCTCCCACATCCAGACAAGGCTCCTCTCATGCTCAGTTCTGTATCATCCTTTCTCCTACACCCCATCTTTTCCTTGACAAACATTTACAAAGAACTTCCTGTGAGTCAGGCACCTTTCCGAGCACTTGATTACTGATGATGCTATTCACATCAACCTTATAATATAGGTACTAACATCATCACCATGTTACAGGTGAGGAGAGTAAAACATAAATGAGGTGATTAGCCTAACATAGCTAGTGACCACTGCTGCTGCTGCTGATGGCAGCCCACCAGGCTCCCCTCTCCACGGAACTCTCCAGGCGTGAATACTGGAGTGGGTTACCACTAGAGATGGGGTTTTACATTGGGCAGCCTGGCATTTTAACAATAGCATCTATCTCAAAGCTTTGCCCTTAAGACCTCAAATAATATGTTTGATCATTTTGTTGATAGAGCAAGAAAATCTGGAGTTATCCTTGATCCCTCCTTCAGCTTTATATGGGATTGCCCCATGGCACAGCGGTAAAGAACCTGCCTGCAGGAGCTCAGCATCCCTGGGTTGGGAAGATCCCCTGGAGAAGGAAATGGCAACCCACTCCAGTATTCTTGCCTGAAAAATTCCATGGACAGAGAAGCCTGGTGGGCTACAGTCCATGGGGTCACAAAGAGTCAGACACAGCTGAAGTGACTTAGCATGTATGCATCAGCCTTCCATTCAAGCAATGACCTTGTTCACTAATGTCTTGCATATATCAGATCAGATCAGATCAGGCACTCAGTCGTGTCCGACTCCTTGCGACCCCATGAATCGCAGCGCACCAGGCCTCCCTGTCCATCACCAACTCCCAGAGTTCACTCAGACTCACGTCCGAGTCAGTGATGCCATCCAGCCATCTCATCCTCTGTCGTCCCCTTCTCCTCTTGCCCCCAATCCCTTCCAGCATCAGAATCTTTTCCAATGAGTCAGCTCTTCACATGAGGTGGCCAAAGTGCTGGAGTTTCAGCTTTAGCATCATTCCTTCCAAAGAAATCCCAGGGCTGATCTCCCTCAGAATGGACTGGTTGGATCTCCTTGCAGTCCAAGGGACTCTCAAGAGTCTTCTCCAACACCACAGTTCAAAAGCATCAATTCTTCAGCGCTCAGCCTTCTTCACAATCCAACTCTCACATCCATACATGACCACAGGAAAAACCATAGCCTTGACTAGACAGACCTTTGTTGGCAAAGTAATGTCTCTGCTTTTGAATATGCTATCTAGGTTGGTCATAACTTTCCTTCCAAGGAGTAAGCATCTTTTAATTTCATGGCTGCAGTCACCATCTGAAGTGATTTTGGAGCCCAGAAAAATAAAGTCTGACGCTGTTTCCACTGTTTCCCCATCTATTTCCCATGAAGTGATGGGACCAGATACCATGATCTTCGTCTTCTGAATGTTGAGCTTTAAGCCAACTTTTTCACTCTCCACTTTCACTTTTGAGTTCCTCTTCACTTTCTGCCATAAGGGTGGTGTCATCTGCATATCTGAGATTATTGATATTTCTCCCGGCAATCTTGATTCCAGCTTGTGCTTCTTCCAGTCCAGCGTTTCTCATGATGTACTCTGCATATAAGTTAAATAAACAGGGTGACAATATACAACCTTGACGAACTCCTTTTCCTCTTTGGAACCAGTCTGTTGTTCCATGTCCAGTTCTAACTGTTGCTTCCTGACCTGCATACAAATTTCTCAAGAGGCAGATCAGGTGGTCTGGTATTCCCATCTCTTTCAGAATTTTCTACAGTTTATTGTGATCCACACAGTCAAAGGCTTTGGCATAGTCAATAAAGCAGAAATAGATGCTTTTCTGGAACTCTCTTGCTTTTTCCATGATGCAGCAGATGTTGGCAATTTGATCTCTGGTTCCTCTGCCTTTTCTAAAACCAGCTTGAACATCAGGAAGTTCAAGGTTCACATATTGCTGAAGCCTGGCTTGGAGAATTTTGAGCATTACTTTACTAGTGTGTGAGATGAGTGCAATTGTGCGGTAGTTTGAGCATTCTTTGGCATTGCCTTTTTTGGGGATT
This sequence comes from Bos mutus, assembly GCF_027580195.1. Taxonomy (NCBI): domain Eukaryota; kingdom Metazoa; phylum Chordata; class Mammalia; order Artiodactyla; family Bovidae; genus Bos; species Bos mutus. The sequence goes on from NC_091618.1 coordinate 27,646,703, forward strand.
GGAATGAAAACTGACCTTTTCCAGTCCTGTGGCCACTGCTGAGTTTTCCAAATTTGCTGGCATATTGAGTGCAGCACTTTCACAGCATCATCTTTCAGGATTTGGAATAGCTCAACTGGAATTCCATCACCTCCACTAGCTTTGTTTGTAGTGATGCTTTCTAAGGCCCACTTGACTTCACATTCCACGATGTCTGGCTCTAGGTCAGTGATCACACCATCGTGATTATCTGGGCCATGAAGATCTTTTTTGTACAGTTCTTCTGTGTATTCTTGCCATCTCTTCTTAATATCTTCTGCTTCTGTTAGGTATAATTTTTTTTAACCTTCTTTACATTCCCATGGCTCCTGCTCCAGGTCAGGTCTTTATCTAGACACTGCCAGAGCTGCTTCTTAGGTATTTTTTGTCTTCATTTCTTTCCCTCCTTCAATCCATCCTTCATATTCTTGCCAGAATTCTCTTTCAAAGCACAATTCTGAGCAAGCCAATCTCTTCCACACAAACTTTCTTCAGCTCCTCTTTGCTTACAACATAAAAGCCACGCTTTGCTAATAGCATTCAAGACTCAAACCAACCTCTTCAGGTTTGTCCAGCTACACTACACACCTTACGCTACACTCAGACTAGATCAATGATTCTTAAACATTTTTATTTCAGGATCCCTTTGTTGTTGTTGTTTAGTCACTAAGTGGTGTCAGACCCTTTTGTGACCCCATAGCCTGCCAGGCTTCTCTGTCCATGGAATTCTTCAGGCAAGAATACTGGAGTGGGGTGCCATTTCCTTTTCCAGGGATCTTCTTGGCCCAGGGATTGAATCCTGCTTTGTATGTGAATTATTTACCACTGAGCCACCAAGGAAGCCCCTTAGGACCCCTTCTAGCATGTAAAAACTATTAAACACTCCCAAACTGTCCTTTCCCTAAACAAAGTATTATTTTCAATCCTACTGATAGTGGTATTTTGAGAAACAGCCAGCACACTCTTCCCAGACTTAGTGGTTCTTATATCACTGAGTGAATTCTTAAATTAAAAATTAAACAAAAATTTTAAACATTATAGCATTAAATTTTAAATAAAAATAAATTCACTACATGTTAATATAAATACCATATTATTTTTAAAAACATATTTTCTGAAATAAAAATATATTAAGTGAAAAGAGTGATATTCTACAGTTTTACAGATCTCTAATAGAAGGAAAGTTATGACCAACCTAGATAGCATATTGAAAAGGTCTCTGTTGACTAGAGACCAACAAAGGTCTATCTAGTCAAGGCTATGGGTTTTCCTGTGGTCATGTATGGATGTGAGAGTTGGACTGTGAAGAAACCTGAGCACCAAAGAATTGATGCTTTTGAACTGTGGTGTTGGAGAAGACTCTTGAGAGTCCCTTGGACTGCAAGGAGATCCAGCCAGTCCATTCTGAAGGAGATCAGCCCTGGGATGTTTTTGGAAGGAATGATGCTCAAGCTGAAACTCCAGTACTTTGGCCACCTCATGCGAAGAGTTGACTCATTGGAAAAGACTGATGCTGGAAGGGATTGGGGGCAAGAGGAGAAGGGGACGACAGAGGATGAGATGGCTGGATGGCATCACTGACTCGATGGATGTGAGTCTGAGTGAACTCCGGGAGTTGGTGGTGGACTGAGAGGCCTGGCATGCTGCGATTCATGGGGTCGCAAAGAGTCGGACACGATTGAGTGACCGAACTGAACTGAATAGCTGGTTGAATGGAAAACAAGTAAATTCTCATATTTGCATTCACATCCAGTCTTTTGAAATATCACACAAAATATAGGTTCCAGAAAACTCCATTGTATGTTCACAAGAGAATGAAAGTGAAAAAGGCAAATATCACTTTAATATTATCATGAAAAGATCATGGGAACCCCCAGAGTTCCTGGACCACACTTTGAGAACCACTGTTTTAAGTAAATTTCACCTTGCTTTTAAATTAGTTCACCCTAGAGTTATGATATTTCTTCTTTTTAGATGCTCTTTCTCCCTTAATTTCTTCTTATTAAAACCCAACCCAACCCATCAATGTTCAAAGTGTCACTTACTAATGGCTTTCCTCTATCTCCAGTAAGAATTCTTTCTTCTTTCGTGTTTCTGTAGTACTTTGCATTTGAAATTCTCAATCACTCAATCATAGAGTACCTACTATGTTCTAAATGTGGGCAGTATCTACCCTTACTCTACTGTCTTTTCCCTTCCTTCTCCCTCTACATCAAAGCTTACCTTCAGCCCCATCCTCCTCAAGCTGACAACCAAAGTAATACCATAGTGGTTGAAATTTAGGCACATAAATGAAGTACTAAGGATATTTTTTTTCAGACTCAGAGGACCTTTCCATTCCTCTCAAATTACACCACATAAACCATCTGATTTTGCCATTACTTCCGATCTCCCCTATACTTAAACCACACTAAAATAGGTCTGATTCTCTTTAGTAAGCAGAAAATTGAGAGCAATTCATCTAATAAATGTTTATAAGCACAAATTGAACCACTCTATCCCTTGCCCAATACACCATGAATATTCAATTTGACAAATAAGTATTACCTCAATTGTTGAAGAATTTGAATCCCAGATGAGCAGGATGACCTTCCAGTCCCATGTTTCCGTAATGCTAAGTTTCAGATGAGCATTAAATATTTGCATAAAGAAACCCGAATGATGTAACTTTAGGCTTGACACTGGACATTTCTGAAACTCAGTTTCTTCCACTATTCTAGAAGCCCCTTGAAATCAGAAACCACATCTTTTTGATATCTGCCCACCACAGGGTGCCATATGTAGTAAGATAAACATCCATGGAACAAGCAGGGCAGCTAAATTCATGCTTCTTCATTGGAGTTGGAACACCAGAATATTTGAAACTCCACCTCTGACTGGCAAAATCACTTTTATTTCTGCCTTTAATAGACACATAACTAAAGGCAAGGGCTAATGGGATGTCAAAGCAGTCACGGCCCCTTAATTGATTTGAAGGTGCTTGCATAACTATTCAAGGCAAAATGATGTTCTCACTGATGGGAGATATGGAATGTACAATTTGCATTTCATAAGAAAAAAAAATCCTTGGTTTCCTCTACAAAGCACTAATGTTTTCAATACTGCTGACTGTGGTATTTTGAGAAATAGCCAGTATGCCCTCTGCACAGTTAGACAGTAAGAGGAAATATTGCCTCCCCAGGTGTCAAATTTCCTTTCTCTAATGGAAGGATGTGTGGGACAGCATTTCAAACATAGTCACAGAGGGAAAAGGAGGCTGACAAGTAAGATGGATGAATGAGAGGGAAAACATGTGTTGAGATGGAAGCTGTCAAGGGTAGATCCTGTTTGTGCATCAGAAGTGTCCTAATTAAAAATGCCCATCATAAAAGCCTTTGGGGAGGAAAGAGGAAAAAAAGGAAGCCCTCTTCTGTGCAACACAAGAGATTTCATAGAAGAGCCAAGCCTCTGGAGCTCTAGTGAACTGCAGTATTCACATCAGTGGCTGTATTCTGTCATCTAGGATATTAACTATTTCTATAACTCAACTCAAAAAATCTGCATCTTCTTCCAGAATGCCTCTGTTTTGAAAGAATATCACAAATTCACCTGAAATACAGAAGTTGGAGACAATGGGGTGTCACTATGCAATTTGGGGCTCAGCTTTTCCAAATTCTCATCAATAATGATTTCCTTCTTTCCCATAACTGGCGTCCTAAGCCTTCTAATGTTTACAGTGACATTAGTCAATTCCTTAGATGCACTAAGCCAAATTAAATAAAGGACTGCAGGGAAATTTATCTATAGAACATGAATCTTTAATGAGCCTTCATCCCTATAACTCTTATAGTAGAAAGAAATTTGCAGGAATAGCGTCTAGTCACCCATGAAGGCTGGGTGGACTTGAACAGATAAATGAGCATTCCTGATCCTCTTATGCTTCCTTTACGGGACTGGATTAGATAATAATTGAGGTCTTTTCCACTCTGACCTTCAGACTCTATCATCATCCTCAAATGTTTGCCCTTTTTCCTAGGAGGCAGTGAGAGGCCATTGTTAATACACAGTGGTTTTGTGATGAGAGAGGACTTGTGGTACTTAAGAGTATGACTCTCCTATCAGACATCCTACATTCAGTCTCACCTCTACCAATCACTAGCTGTGTGACTTTGGTCAAGTCACCTAAGCTCTCTGTGTCCCAGTTTCTTCATCTATTACACAGGGATATAAATAATACCTATATTTCACAATGGCTAAGATTAAATGAAATAATCAACACAAAGCATTTGCTATAGTACCTCCTCCTGAATGAACATGTAAGAAATACTTGCTGATACAATGTGTTCTCTGCATCTAATGATTTGAGAGGATACTTTCTCTTCATTATCTACCACACACGTGGTTAGAGGCAGACCTGCCAAAATTGAGCAATTTCTGGAGATAAGGAGAAGAGAAACTTCCTCTATAAAATAAATAAATGTTACTTGCCAATGTCAAAATTTATTTTATAACATTAAAGGAGAGCAAAAATACACAAGTCTGCATTCACAGTCTTAAAAATAACTTCTACCTTTTTATCAATTTATTGAAAATAGACTTAATTAACAAAGAGTATTTGATGAGAAGAAGAATGAGAACAAAAGAATAAATAAGGGATAGAGCAAGGGAAGACAGATGAGTAAAATACCAGTTTCTATTACCTATATTATTGCCTGGCTTCAATCTCACCTCTATGTCTATTTATGGTTCATATTTAATTTGTGTGTATATAATTACCTTCTTCAGCATGGTCCAGAAGGGATGTAAATATAGACTCAATTTAGGAAAGCTAAATGTAGCCTATACGTGATTTGGTCACATCCAAAAATTTGCTTTATTAAAAAAGGTTCAATCCTGGATCCCAGGAAGACTGTTTCCATTGGCAGCAGTCAGTCTTGGAGTTTTCTCCATGTTCCAAGACATTCCTGGCACTAAATGCAAATGAGTCCCTCACAGAATCTCTGAGTGTTTGACTCCACCAGCAGCCCTGCTGTAACCCTAGGAACATTGGGTCAAAGCCTAAGTTTCAAGAAAGACCTTAAAACTGACCAGAATGCTATATCCAACACCAGTGTCTTCAGAATTTGGGAGTATCAAACCAAACCCACAAATTTCAGTCAAATTCAAGCCAGAATATAATCAACAGTCCGGTGAGTTATATGGCCCCTTGACTCCCAGCTCCCCATTGAAAGTAACTTGATCAAATACACTTGACAGGCATGGGGTTCAGCAGAAAAAGACCACATAAAGATCATAATCTCACTAAATAAAAAACACTCCTACATGTGTATTTTTTCTGTTAGTGAAATTAACTCATAAGTCTTATTGAACTATAGCATTCATTTATGTATTTTACTGATGCATAAACATTGTAACACACAACCTAGAATTGTACACAAACCATATAAAAGCAAGAGAGGAAGAAAAGAAGGGAGAGATGGAAGAAGTAAGGATAGACATACTTCCAAAATTAGTTCAAAGGGAAAAAAAGCAATCCAAGATTGCTAGGTATTGCAAAACCTAGCTAGAATCTTGGGGAGATTGTATGAGCCTTTGTATGTCTGATTCATTCAGATGTCATTGCTTGACTTTTCTGTTGCCTTATTGACTAAATTACATCAAGCACACAACCAATCAATTGTTTGAAAATGAGCTGATGACCTCTTTCAGGGACAGAGATTATATACCCTGGAAAACAAGTTGCAGTTATGTTGCATGATACAAAATATTCTACAAAATGGTCACTCAGTGATACTTGTTGATTGACTTAATAGTGAAAAAATTATGCTGATAAATAGTTCAAGTACCACTTGTAAAATCAAAAGCTACATGTGAAATCTGCCACCTAGATGAACTTCAGCATTCTTGAGAAGGCTTATTTTTAAGAAAAAAAAAAAAAAGAAAGAATAATTTCTTATAAAAATTTACAGCTTTTCTTTAAGCTGATAGTATAAACAAGGACAAGAATTGCTAAATATAACAAAATATAACAACTTTCAAAGGAACTGAATTATTGTAAATTCTATTAAGTGGCATACAAGGGTATTGGAAAAGAGACACACTTCCCCTTGTGTTACCTACTGAAGAGTAAATGAGAACCTGAACTACTAAACTGGTCATTTTTAATTAATGTTTAATCATTTAGATAGGCAGAATATAAACCTCTTTTCATTACTATAAAATGAAACAGAAATTTTCTATACCCTAGGGTACAGAAAAAAGAAATCACTGACCATTTTCATGAAATATATTTTTAAGACTTTTCTGAAATTTAACAGATGCTCATGGAAAGCAGTGTGCTTAGTCACTCAGTCATGTTTGACTCTTTGCAATCCCGTGAACTGTAGCTTAGCAGGCTCCTCTGTCGCTGAGATTCTCCAGGCAAGAATACCGGGCTCGCCATGCTCTCCTCCAGGGGATCTTCTCAACCCAGGGATCAAACCCGGGTCTCCTGCATTGCAGGCAGATTCTTTACCACCTGAGCCACCATGGAAAGCAGAGATGTTTGTAAAGGAATAAACTCTAAATGGAGGAAATAGCAGAGCCAAGCATTTCAGGTGTTTTCTCCCCCCTTTCATAGATTCACGTGGTACTAAGTAGATACCAAAATGCAGTGACTACTAAAAGCAAAATAAAAGCTCAAAAAGTTTTCAAGCAAATTCCTTCAAACATTCAAAGAATCCTGCTAAAAAGAGTAAGAACATAGAGAACAACCAATGAGAAAATAAGGAAAATGAAGCAAAATGAAATGGAAAGCAAAATGGGGATTATTAAGCTGGAATTTAGACAAAAAATGACAAATTTGGAAGACAGAGATCCAACATATATAAATGGCGTTTGTTTGAAGAGATTAGAAAATCTGAAACTGAAATAATTTTTTTCAATGGTCTAAGAGAATGCTCCAGAAATAAAACAGGACCAAAATCTATAGATTAAAAGACTACATGATATTCAAAGAGGGATGATACTGTATTAACAAAGCAGACAAGTCCTGATTAAGTCACCAGACTCCCTCAGGCATTATGTCAAGAACATCAAATCGACTATGAGCATGAAAAACTATCAGGTTAATCTCTGGTTGCCTATAGCCACACTCGATGCTAGAAGACAGTGGTAAACTGTCTAGAAGTTTCTGAGAGAAAGAAAGTGTGAGTCAGTAATGTTATACTTGGCCAAGATATTGTGAAACTGGAAAGGTCAAGATACACATCTGCCTATAGTCCAAAACTGAGGTAATACAGGACCCATAGACATAGCCAGGGGAAAAGAATGACTTGAAGATGAGTCCCAGCCAGTTAAATCTTAGTCTGATCATTGAATAAGTTTAACTACAGAATCAAGGTGAAACAACTTGAAGCAGAGAATATGAGTATTAAAAACCATGGCAATGTAGAAATAGTATGCTTAAAAATACTGGGAGATTAAAAATAGGAAGAATCAGGAAAATAGTGTAAATATTCTGATCTCTTCTTTCAGAGTTAGAGGGTCTGAAGATGAAATTTAAAGCACATAAATGCAGGCCTAAGTACAATTGTACAAGTACAAAATAATCTCTAGAGAAAATAAGAATACTCATATAGAAGTGAAGTGGCTCAGTTGTGTCCGACTTTTTTCGACTCCATGGACTGTAGCCTACCAGGCTCCTCTGTCCATGGGATTTCCAGGCAATAGTACTGGAATGGATTGCCATTTCCTTCTCCAGGGAATCTTCCCAACCCAGGGATTGAACCCGGGTCTCCCCCATTGTGCTGCTGCTGCTGCTAAGACATGCTTCAGTCGTGTCGGACTCTATGCGACCCCATAGACGGCAGCCCATCAGGCTTCCCCGTCCCCGGGATTCTCCAGGCAAGAACACTGGAGTGGGTTGCCATTTCCTTCTCCAATTCATGAAAGTGAAAAGTGAAAGTGAAGTCGCTCAGTCGTGTCCGACTCTTAGTGACCCCATGGTCTGCAGCCCACCAGGCTCTTCCGTCCATGGGATTTTCCAGGCGAGAGTACTGGAGTGGGTTGCCATTGCCTTCTCCACTCCCGCATTGTAGACAGACGCTTTACCGTCTGAGCCACCAGGGAAGTCCAGTACTCATATAAATAATAAAAATTAGGTGGTGGAAGAGAAGGAAGATGGGAAGAATTATTAATATTAATTTTGCATCAATTATAGATAATAAATAACATTTAAAGGTGATAAGGGGCTTCCCAGGTGGTACAGTGGTAAAGAATCTGCCTGCCAATGCAGGAGATACTAGAGACACTTGTTCAATCCCTGAACCAGGAAGATCCCCTGGAGTAGGAACTGGCAACCTGCTCCAGTATTCTTTTGCTCTTCCTTGGTGGCTCAGTGGTAAAGAATCCACCTGCAATGCAGCAGACATAGATTTTATCCCTGTGTCCGGATGATAACCTGGAGCAGGGCATGACAACCTACTCAAGTATTATTGACTGGAGAAACCCATGGACAGAGGAGCCTGGCAGGTTGCAGTCTATAGGGTCTCAGAGTCCAACTCAGCTGAAACGACTAAGCACGTAAAGATGATAAAGTTATAAAATATTTTAAATCATAAAGGAAAATTAACATTAAAAATAAAAATGGTACAGGTTAAACAACAAGAGACGTAAAAGAAATAAACAAATGAGCATTAAAAATAAAAATACCAGAAACCTAGCTTGTAATAGCAAAAGACAAAAAATAAATGGCTATCGAAAGGGAACTGGTTATATCAACTTTTGAAACATCCACTTAATGGAATAGTATGCAATTGTTTAAAGAGTAAGATACAGCTTCTGCTTTTGTTTCACAATCTCCGAGGTATGTGCTAAAAGAGAAAAGCAAGGTGGCAGGTAGTGTAAAAGAGATGTTCAGTGGACACACACAATACACACACAGATACTTTTTTATGTAAGGAAAGTTTTGCAGAAGAAACTGTTAATATGACATTTCCTTCTTGGATAGAAGACTGGTGTTATAAAGTTTAAAAATAATTTTTCTTTCTATTTCTTTTTGTACAATTCATTAGTACTTTGAGAAAAATAAAATAAAACAAACTCAAGAAAATGAATATGTAGTACTGGAGTGGGGTGCCATTGCCTTCTCCGAATATACGCATATGTATACACATATACATATATATACATATAAATATGCATTTCTTAACAGAGTCTGATAGACATGTGTGTGTATAATTAAGAAGGCATCACAAATCAAAGGCATGAACAACAAATTAGCCAATAAATTTTGCCAATAAAAAAATCAAGTTAGATATCTCATTTCATGTAAAAATAAATTCCAGATGGATAAAAGATAAATATAAAAATTAAAACAAAACTAGAAAAAACTGTAAAGAAACTTTAATTGATATTCAGTTAGGGAAGGATTTTCTAAATATTAAAAGGCAAGAAAAAAGTGAAGAAGTATCTGCAATAATATGACAAAGGGGTTCATATGCTTAATACTTTAAAAGGTATCAGCTGTGAAAAAATATATTTACCTCAGAGAAAAATGGTCAATAGAATATAAGTACCTATATCTATATATTTTTATTGAATACCAACTTTGGGAATTTAAAGGTGAGCCTAGAGCTTTCAGGGAATTTATAGTCTAGTGAAGGAAGAATATTCTAGAAATAGGTGGATTCTCATCTCTTAATTTGCTGGTCAAAACAATTAACTGACTTAATGATTATAAAAAAATCCACAACTGGCTACTTTCTTTTATAAGCATTGAAACCTTTTTAAAGCCAGCTGTTACTCATTACCAACCCAGATATATTTTATAATACCAGTAGATACACAGACAGTATCAATGCATTGCTCAGTCTATGCTACGTCCTAGGCCTAGACATGCAGTATCTCATTCAGTCCTCACAACTCCAGGACATTGCTATTATTAGTTCTCCCATTTTGCAAATGGGAAAACTGAGAGACTTCAAGTGATGGTGCAACTTATCCAAACTCACACATTTGGTAAAAGGGTAAGGCGTGACTTAAGTCCTCGCTAACCTCAAAATCCATGCAAGAAGGTGACATTTGTAAAGAGCAAAATTGCTCAGAAATATGTATATATTCCATAGACACAAGCTGGCTTGCTATAAAACACAAATGACTGTTTCTGCAGTAAAGATAAAATTAATTTGTAATTTTTTTCACTTTCCATAATATATTGTCATTTTTAAAACTGTGTATGTGCATGTATGTGTATGTGTTCATCTTTGTTGGTTTCATTTTGCCTCTGTTAGGTCATTACTGCTGCAGTTTGATTAAATGAAATGATTGCCCTTGAACTCTCTCTGTACTCCAAGGCAGCAAAACAGGAAGAAACATATGGCTGTGACTCCTAATTTAGAGTAGTGGATTCACAGCCTTAAAATGCAAACCTGTGGGTCAGCCAGGTAGTCTCTCCCCTGTATTCAGAATCCAGCTTTTCAGCACACAGCTTCTGCGTTTCCCTTCACATGACCACTGCACTCCGGAGAATTCGGACCAGCTCAGCATGCAAGGACAATAGGACAGGCGTTTGCTCTGTAAATAGCACACAGCATGATTACTCTTATAGAAACTGACTTTGTATTAAGAGAAAGGAAGACAAGGATGTGTGTGTGTGTGTGTGCATATGCACACATGTCTTCCCTGCACAAAACAGGAAACTGTTCATTTTATGATCACTTATAAGACTATATATCCAATATATCCAATCCAATCCAATGCTTGACTAAATGATGACTTTTTGTAGTTGCAAATTTGTGAGCTTGAAAAAATAGAATTTCACCTCAACACCACAATATTTACACTGGAATTTTGTCCCAGTTAAAATCTAAAGTACCCACAAATTTCATGACTGTGGCTCTGACATCTCTTCCCAGTTTGTTGAATATATTTCTTCTGGACAGCTTTACTGTATATTTTTATTGTGTGAGGCTGGTCTACATTCTAGCAAATTTGCAGTTGATTATCCTAAGCTCATTCAGGACCAGTTTCCAGGGACTGTTCATGTGACCTTGTGGAAACAAGTGTAGGACAATGATTTTTCTTTGCAAACTCACCAAACCTCTTATTATACTCGTACAGAAAAAAAGAAAGAAGAACTTACTTAGGGATTAAAAGCGATGTCCTCTCCTGGAAAAGATACGAGGTCCTACTTTGGCTAATGCTATTAAACCTATCAATGGGTCCCTCTCTTGGACATGCGGTACACTATAGCCCTTGAATCCTGATTCAAACACTGATTCAAAGTGTTACTACACTTATTTTTCATTATAACATGTACGTGTAACTTTGTAAAATGTATTTTGGCTTGAGAAATGGCCCCTTCTTATCCATCCTATTGTTAATCATTTGCTGAATGTCATTGTGCCATAGACAACAGGTACCTTGCTACCAGGAAAAGGTGGTGCTTGCTAGTTAGGATGGCATCACCACCACCAAACTTCCTTCTTGCTCACCCTGCCCCTTAACTGCGCAACTGTCCCTCCTGGATCAGAACGTTGCATTATAAGCACATGCAGTGTTTTCCCACAGTCATGTTCTCATGGGCTGTGGCAAGAAAGCACAAAAGGAAGATGATACACACCCTGTTTTTCAGTAAGGAAGGGAGGGAGTGTCAATATTGATATTATTCAAACATCAGAAAACATGAATAAGGACAGATTGTTGAAGATAGCAATAAAGAAATTTCAAAGACTGTCCCTCACCAACTCATACACTTTAGCCCTTGAACATTGAGGTCACTTTCATATTACCCCTGTTTGCTGCCGCTGCTGCTGCTAAGTCGCTTCAGTCGTGTACAACTCTGTGCGACCCCATAGATGGCAGCCCACCAGGCTCCCCCGTCCCTGGGATTCTCCAGGCAAGAACACCGGAGTGGGTTGCCATTTTCTTCTCCAATGCAGGAAAGTGAAAAGTGAAAGTAAAGTCGCTCAGTCGTGTCCGACTCGTAGCGACCTCATGGGCTGCAGCCTACCAGGCTCCCCCGTCCATGGGATTTTCCAGGCAAGAGTACTGGAGTGGGGTGCCATTGCCTTTTCCTGTGTAAAGGTCCTCAAAAGATCCCTCACCCCTAGGGTAAATGCCAACGAACGTCATATGGCACCAGAGGACACTGGTGCCCTGCATTCAACACTGTGTTTCTTGTCAGTCCTTGATCCTGACAAGATAAACCCTTCAGGAATCCCATACACCCCAAGTTATTTTCACTCCTTGACCTTTGCTTAGGTTCGCCCATCTGCCTAGAATCCCCATCTCCACCTTCCCTGGCTAGAATCTAATCCCATAATACTTGTCCTCCCAGAAGACTGTCTTTCCTCCTCTTTGCTCCCACAATGCTTTTCATATGAGTCTCTCAGTCTAGTTGGGTTAGTTTATTATCTTCCCCTGTTTATTTACATATTTCCCTGAATCTGTGTGAGGTCTGTGAACTATAAGACTGTGTCTTCCTCATCTACCGACCCTAAAGCTCTGCAAAGTCTCTGACACATACAAGGAGATTAATAAATATCAGTTGAGTAAGTCAATTATCTTGAAAGGGAAAACTGGAACATATAAGTTAACCTAATTATTTCTTTGCTTTGTTACTTTGAGCAAATGACTTTTCCATCAAAGTCCTAATTTCCTCACCTTCTCAATGGTCATAATGGGTGACAATTAAATAAGGAAATACTCAGCAAGTATTTTAGCCAAGTTTCTAACATATAATAAGAAAATGAATGCTTGGTATCGCTATTAACCAAATAATTAAAGTGAAGTCAATCCTTTGGCTTGGCTTCTAAGATTTATATTTGTCAGGAGTTAAATTTTCAGAATTATTTGGTGTTTGCTGTTGGTGGGGAATTTTGGGGTGAAATCTCTTTTTGAAGCTTTCGTTGTGTTACTCTTTTATCTGAATTTTGCTGATCTTTTCCTCAGTTTTTATCCCCTCTGTGTGAAAAGAAATAGCCAGTAATCCAGGTGCCCAGTAATTTAGGGCTGGTGACTCACACTCGTGTCGAGTCAGCAGGGACTCCATTTTAGAACCACATCAGCAGACATCATCCTCTGTAAATATTTCAAAAATTGATGGACATGCCTGTTTTCACTATTCCAAATTACCATACGTGTCCATCACTCAAATCTGTTTCCATTCACAAACAAGCTTCATGATGTTCTTCTTGAAAAAAGGAACCATGAATCTAAATTTCAAAATACATCAGTTTTAGTTGTTCTCACTCTCGGCAAGGGAGTGTGAGGTTTATAATTGGTGATGGAAATAAATTCTGCATGACCCCACAGGTCAGCAGTGCCTTAAAGCATGTTAAAAACTAAAGATCAAACTGCCAAAAGTCAAAAGCTACTTTCCAAGGGCAGAAATATTATTTGATTTCTTTTAAGACCACAAACATGCCTATTTCCCTACAGGTCTTGGAGATTTGCTTGTACGGTAAGTAGAACTGGAAATAAAGTTAACTTTAGCACTCTACTAATTGCAGACCACCCTGCGTTGAGGCGGGGCGGCTTCCTCCTGGTACCACAAAAATGCTGTGCTCGTTTCCACTTCTTGCTTTGACTCACATTTTCTTCTTCTATAAAAACCTACTGCTCTCTTGGTTCAAACCCAGGCTCCATGGTTCATTAGCTCAGAAATCTTGGAAAATTTACTTAACTTTCTCTAAACCTCAATTTCCTCATCTATAAAATGGGGATAAAAATAGTATCCATTTCAGAGAGCTGTTATAATAATTAAATTAGAAAATGATTTAATTTTTAGCCCAGTTTCTGGCATTACACAGCACTTATTTCATGTCAAACAGTTGTTGCTGCTGTTACTGTTCTACACACCACTAAAGGCCCAGTTCACCCTATATCTCTCCCACAGGGTTTCTCTATTCACTGTTCTTTCTCTGTGTGGGTTTCACTCTTCACATGATTATCCTATGGTCAGCACTCTCCTATTATGGTACAGCCCAGGATTACATATATTACATAGCATATATATAACAGATATATATACACATATGCCACATTGTGTTCATATATAGAGATTATAACTTAAATATTTTAAATTATAAAATAAATAATAAATATGTAATTTGCAGTAAATACATAAAATATAAAATCAGATCAGATCAGTCGCTCAGCCGTGTCCGACTCTTTGCGACCCCATGAATCGCAGCACGCCAGGCCTCCCTGTCCATCACCAACTCCCGGAGTTCACTCAGACTCACGACCATCGAGTCAGTGATGCCATCCAGCCATCTCATCCTCTGTCGTCCCCTTCTCCTCCTGCCCCCCATCCCTCCCAGCATCAGAGTCTTTTCCAACGAGTCAATTCTTCGCATGAGGTGGCCAAAGTACTGGAGTTTCAGCTTGAGCATCATTCCTTCCAAAGAAATCCCAGGGCTGATCTCCTTCAGAATGGACTGGTTGCATCTCCTTGCAGTCCAAGGGACTCTCAAGAGTCTTCTCCAACACCACAGTTCAAAAGCATCAATTCTTCGGTGCTCAGCCTTCTTCACAGTCCAACTCTCACATCCATACATGACCACAGGAAAAACCACAGCCTTGACTAGACGGACCTTTGTTGGCAAAGTAATGTCTCTGGTTTTGAATGTGCTATCTAGGTTGGTCATAACTTTCCTTCCAAGGAGTAAGCGTGTTTTAATTTCATGGCTGCAGTTACCATCTGAAGTGATTTTGGAGCCCAGAAAAATAAAGTCTGACACTGTTTCCACTGTTTCCCCATCTATTTCCCATGAAGACATAGGACCAGATGCCATGATCTTCGTCTTCTGAATGTTGAGTTTTAAGCCAACTTTTTCACTCTCCACTTTCACTTTCATCAAGAGGCTTTTTAGTTCCTCTTCACTTTCTGCCATAAGGGTGGTGTCAATAATATAAATAAAATAATAAACATATATTAGGATATTTGGCACTCTTCATACCATGGAACACGCCAATATTCATTTTCTCTTCTAGGCACAGGAGGATTACACATTCCACTCCCACCCTTGATGCTCTGGATGAGGGATGGCAGGGAACCTAGTAGTTCTGTCCAATGAGCTGTGACTAGAAACAATGTATCACTTTCAGGCCAGGGGGTTTAACTGCTGATGGCAGACTTCTAGAGCTCTTTCCCTCAGCCCCAGTCTTTGGTCCTGGAAGCATGTTGAAACAAGGCCCCCCTCAACCTGGATCTGAACAGAATCTCTTCACATCTATGCTCTGTCTTTAGTTTAATGAGAAATCTTGTTTAAAGTTTCTGAGTCGAGAAAGGGAAGTTATTTGCTCCTGAAGTTATCCTGAAATAGAGATAGAGATGATAGAGATAGGCTTACAGGTGGTGCTACTGGTAAAGAATCCACGTGCCAGTGCAGAGACACAGGTTTGATCCCTGGATCAGGAAGACCCACCACCCCAGAGTAGGAAATGGCAACCCACTCTAGTATTCTTGCCTGGAAAATTCCATGGGCAGAGGAGCCTGAGGGGCTATAGTCCATGGGACTGCAAAGAGTAGGATGCAACTGAGCAAGTGAGCATGAATATATGATGGTTTTATCATCTTGGCTAGAATTTCAACTCTTTGAGGAGAAGAAACAACGTCTTACCTATCGCTCCATTCCATAGCACCAAGCACAGGCTTGGACTCAGTAAGTGTCTTCTACTTGATTTGGGCCAAGCTAATTGTTTCAATATTACAGCTGACCTCCAAAAGGACAATGCTCCCTGACGTTAATTTCTAGTTATTAAAATGGAAGTGTGTTAAACTAGTCATCAAAAACAACAACAACAAAAGACCAATAATCAGTTTTGTTTCTAGGCAGACCCTAAAAGATAAAAAATCCCAGAAACCAGGTTAACCAGCTGTAAATAAGGCTGATGTAGGTCATGTGACTCAGGGAAGCATAAACTTAAGATCTTATTATCAGAAAAGAAGATTCAGGAGTGATTTTAAGGATAAGACTGTTAAGACATCATTTTGTGAAATCAGTTACTCGTGAGGATATCTGCCCATAAAAGGCTGTTTGTTCTTCCAGATATTTCTGATGGATGCCATTCAGACTCCCACAAAATAATTTTGTCTGCAAGAGATCATGGCTCTCCTGGGGGGAAAAAATGGCATGACACTTGTACAGAAGTAGAGCATTTTATATAACCCAGAGAATAATCCACTTTGTTTTGTTAAATTGTATGCTAATGGTAAGCCTGTAAATGGCCAACTCTTAAAAGCCAATCTAGAAGGAGGATGAGAATTCAAGCACCAACATTTAATGGGTGGATTCAGACATCTGCAAACTGGGTAAGAGAGGGTAGACAGAAAGATGACCGAGGAACATTCAGGTATGTTTCAAATGAAAAAAAACACATAAATAAGATTCCCCTCTGGATGTTCCCACACTTTGCTGATAATCTGAATCAACAAGCCCATTTTTAAGAATAGAGATTATCAGGCAGCATCTCAGACATACTTGTTCAGAATCTCCCAGGATAAGGTGGAGGCTGAGAATATGTATTACTAACAACATTACTGAGTTGAACTTGATGATTAGTTGAATCTAGGGACCTCAACTCTACTCAGTTTTCCTAGAAAAGAATCATTCTTTCTG
Source organism: Bos mutus (assembly GCF_027580195.1). Lineage (NCBI taxonomy): Eukaryota > Metazoa > Chordata > Mammalia > Artiodactyla > Bovidae > Bos > Bos mutus. Next base: position 27,663,307 of record NC_091618.1, read on the forward strand.
CACCTGGGGATGTTCTGGGTTCCAAAGAGAAAATCAAGGTGCTGCCCATTCTGTAGAGATAGGCACCTGGAAATCTGGGAAAATGAAACAAAACTCTGGTAGGAAGCATTCCAATCTTCCCTCCTGCCGTTTGAGACTGGAGAACTAAAAGGAAGCTGGGGCTCCAAGGAAATCCGGGTGGTCCCTCACATGGGTTTTAATTACATAATTCTATTTTCAGGTGTTTTCCTGAGAGACAGAGCCTCCATGTGGTTACTAACAAGCCTGAGCATCTTTCAGCCTTCTGTCATTTTACCTGCATCAAAAGAAACTTCAAGGAAATGTAAATAATGTATATCTTTTCTTAAAAATCAGTATAAATATTTCATAGACTGTACAGTAAATAATAAATACATTTGGAAAAACAATATAAATATTTGATTATTTATAGAGCAACTGTTAAGCATGGAATTACATACGAATGTTCAAGAAATCCAATAAATCCTAAATTACACACAAATGGTTTAAAAGTGACCCCAACATAGTCATGGGCATAGTTTTTTGTTTTGTTTTGTTTTTAATTCCTACTTTTGTTTCTCAGCCAGGGGAGTGTTAAATCAAGATGTCACAGTCTGTAACAGCCTGTTCATGAATCATCTGAAATTTTGGTAACTCCCAGCTCCTGTGCCTTCTGATACTTCTTGGCGTGCATCTTAAAATAATAAAACGCCCTCTGCCTATGAGAGAAATGCAGGCCTACCATGCTGTACAGCTGCTGTTTATAATGCAAAGAGATTCCAATTCTGCAATGGTTCCTCACACAGAAACACTGGATAATAAAACACCCAATGCCTCTTGCAAATCAAGCAGGTAAAATTTTCTTACACTCAGCAGTGAGTTGAATCTCTGAGAAGGAAGCTTCAACCAGATAAATATTTTTCCAGATTATCAGGGATATGTTTTATATTCATAAAATAATCAATCTATCCTGTTGCAGACTCCTGTTCTTTAATCTGTTTCTTTTTGTATCTCTCTGCTCCTTCAGAATTACATGGAACACCAATCCCCGGGACCCACACAAGTTGGCTGTGTTCGCTTCCACTTCTGTTATTTCCTGTCATTTATGCCCTTTGAGATTCAGTTCCAGGTCTGCTCCCCTGGGAAACCATTGTCACTGAACCATGCACATGCCTGTATTGCAGCATTGGTCCCAGGAATAAAAATACTTGTTTGTATTATTCATTCACCACTAGATTACAGAATCTAGAAGAGTGTCTGGCACATAGTCAAATTTAAAAATATATGTTGAATGAATGAATGCTTCTTAGTTTCCCCAAGGGACCAGGGACAACATTTTTATTCACTGTGTCTTCAGGGCCTGGTACAGTCCCTCACCCAGAGTAGGTCTCAATAAAGAGATGTTGGGTGGATTAACAGATTTTATTAGGTAACATGTCTATATGTAGGAAAGACAAATGTAGTATGTGAAGAGAGAGAGGGAGAAAATTGGGGCTGTAACAAACTACAGCTTCACTCTTCTCATTGAAACATATCCTTGGGGAAGATTAGTAAGTATACGCTTTCGACCAAGGTTTATGAGGAGGATAAAGAGGATTTTTTTTTCTAAAATAAATCTCCATAAGATTAAAAAGAAATGTTCCTGGTTACACTCATACAGTATTATAGGTCACATACCTCTAAGAAGCTCAAAACACCAGCAAAGTTAGCACATTCAGTTTTGCATCAAACTAACCCTGTGTGGTTGAAGAAGGCCATTTATTCACCTCATTTTCCTGTTGGAGGAACCAAAGGCAAATTAAAGGAAAACATCTAATGATTTGCCCAGAGGCATGCAAAGATACAAAAGTGGATCCAGTTTCCTCTCCATGGCTCTTGAGAGCACACGGCACAATGGTTTAGATGAGGAAGTCTAGAATTGAGAATAACCAGCTGTCTACAATCCATCCAGCAATAAAAAACGCATGGAGTGTGAGCACCATCTAGGAGTTGACAGTGCTGTTGCTGCTGCTGCTAAGTCACTTCAGTAGTGTCCAACTCTGTGCAGACGGCAGCCCACCAGGCTCCACCATCCCTGGGATTCTCCAGGCAAGAACACTGGAGTGGGTTGCCATTTCCTTCTCCAATGCATGAAAGTGAAAAGTGAAAGTGAAGTCGCTCAGTCATGTCTGACTCTTTGTGATCCCATGGACTACAGCCCACCAGGCCCCTCCATCCATGGGATTTTCCAGGCAAGAGTACTGGAGTGGGTTGCCATTGCCTTCTCCTAGTTGACAGTGAGAGGTATGCAAAACAAAATAAGATATGGTCCCCATCTTCATGGAAGAATCTAGTTGAGAGCATAAGACAAAATGAACACCCAGGAAACTCTTCAATCCCAACACATAGTATTAAATGGCAGGTGTAATTGAGTGGAAGAAATAATGTATCATTTAGGGCTCTTCAGTTACTTGCAACAGTGACTGAAGGAGAAAAAAACAGGTAATACAAGCATATGGAGAGCTTAAGGATAGGAAAAAAGGTTGGAGAACTTGGAAGCCCCAAAGTGCCTTAGTGAAAGGAGCTTCTTAAAATCTTAGTCCAGTCACTACTGCTGGAATGAATGAACAATTGCCAACCTTTTTTTTTTTTCTGTAATTCTGTTCAAGATTTAAAGTCCCAGTAGAGAAAGCTCAATAGACTGAACATAGAATAATACTGCCCTCTTGGCTATACTAGAGTAGCAATAGGAAGGATATGGTGGAAGAAGCACCTAAGGCCCTCTCAGCCTCTCATGTAGGAGGGCAGAGCCCTTTGATTTATCATTCTTCTGTGACTCCACCCAATCAGTAATCTTCCAAAAAGGTGCTAGGGTACTGTCAGGAGGGAGGGAGAGCCATCAGAGAATTGCAAATGAGCTTTACTAACAATTTCTATGAAAAGTATTCAACAGAAGAGGAAATCCCTGGATGTGAATCAGTGAAGAATCATGGAAAATATGGGACTGGTCTAGAAGCATTTAATTAGATAGTGAGCATGAAAAATCAAGAAGACATTCACAACTAATAATAACCAAAGAGGTCTGGATGCTCCTGCCAAGTCGCTTCAGTCATGTCCAACTCTGTGTGACCCCATGGACTGCAGCCTACCAGGCTTCTCCATCCCTGGGATTCTCCAGGCAAGAACACTGGAGTGGGTTGCCATTTCCTTCTCCAATGCATGAAAGTGGAAAGTGAAAGTGAAGTCGCTCAGTTGTGTCCGACTCTTAGCAACCCCATGGACTGCAGCCTACCAAGCTCCCCATCCATGGGATTTTCCAGGCAACAGTACTGGAGTGGGGTGCAATTGCCTTCTCCAAGAGGTCTGGATAGAAAGGGGTAAATATAACTGTCAAAAAATAAAATTCACTGAACCTAAATAATAAAATATACAATTAAAAAAAAAAAAACACTAGTCTAGTTAAGGTCAAGAGAACATCCACCAGTGAAGAAATGGACCAAATTAGCAGGTTAAAAGTCAGGTGGTTTTAAGCTCTAGTGAAAATGTTAGTACTATGTTCTGTTAAACTAGCTCTCTGGGCAGTGTTGAACGAGTCCATAAATCTGTACCATGTACACAGTTGTTCAAACAGGACCTACTATTCATGTTTTAAAAAAAGTTTTCAGGTAGGTTCAGGAAGGACTAGCATAAAGTTATTTAGGATCTTGGTTTTTTAACAGTTGTAGGTGTTTATAAAAATAAAAACAAAAATCACTGCATTCAGTTTTAATATCTCTTGTGCAAGCAGTAAATTTTCCTTTTAGAGCACTTGGCTAGAGTTGAAGTCACATGTTATAGTAATAATGCTACAATTTATACATGAATAATACTTCATTTCTTTATTTTTTCACAAATGTTAAATCAGTTGAGCCTCTTAAAAGTTCTGTGCCATAGTTACAATCTCTATTTCTGTTCTTATCTTACAGAGAGAAATCAAGCTCAGAGAGACAAATGACTTGTCCAATATACTAGAATCAACCAGCTGACTTTGTACATTTATTTTCCAAGTCACATTTAATAAAGCAGCAAAATATTGTATCCATCAGTCGGTTTAGTTGCTCAGTCATGTAAGCAACCCCATGGACTGCAGCACACCAGGCCTCCCTATCCATCACCAACTCCTGGAGTTCACTCAAACACATGTCCACTGAGACGGTGATGCTATCCAACCATCTAATCCTCTGTCGTCCACTTCTCCCGCCTTCAATCTTTCCCAGCATCAGGGTCTTTTCAAATGAATCAGTTCTTTGCATCAGGTGGCCTAAGTATTGGAGTTTCAGTTTCAGTATCAGACCTTCCAATGAATATTCAGGACTGATTTCCTTTGGGATGGACTGGTTGGATCTCCTTGCAAGGGACTCTCAAGAGTCTTCAACACCACAGTTCAAAAGCATCAGTTCTCAGTGCTAAGCTTTCTTTATAGTCCAACTCTCACATCCATACATGACTACTGGAAAAACCATAGCCTTGACTAGACAGACTTATGTTGGCAAAGTAATGTCTTTGCTTTCTAACATGCTGTCTAGGTTGGTCATAATTTTTCTTCCAAGGAGCAAGTGTCTTTTAATTTCATGGCTGCAGTCATCATCTGCAGAGATTTTGGAGCCAAAAAATAAAATAAAATAAAGTCTTTCACTGTTCCATTGCTTCCCATCTATTTGCCATGAAATGATGGGACTGGATGCCATGATTTTAGTTTTCTGAAACTTGAACTTTAAACCAACTTTTTCACTCTCCTCTTTCACTTTCATCAAAAGGCTCTTTAGTTCTTTACTTTCTGCCATAAGGTGGTGTCATCTGCATATCTAAGGTTATTGATATTTCTCCCAGCTATCTTGATTCCAGCTTGTGCTTCATCCAGTCTGGCATTTCTCATGATGTACTCTGCATATAAGTTAAATAAGCAAGGTGACAATATACATCCTTGACGTATTTCTTTCCTGATTTGGAACCAGTCTGTTGTTCCATGTCCAGTTCTAACTGTTGCTTCCTAACCTGCATACAGATTTCTCAGGAGGCAGGTCACGTGGTCTAGTATTCCCATCTCTTGAAGAATTTTACACAGTTTGTTGTGATCCACACAGTCAAAGTCTTTGGCATAGTCAATAAAGCAGAAACTGATGTTTTTCCAGAAATGTCTTGCTTTTGCGGTGATCCAGTGGATGTTAGCAAAGGATCTCTTGTTCCTCTGCCTTTTCTAAATCCAGCTTGAACATCTGGAAGTTCACGGTTCATGTATTGCTGAAGCCTGGCTTGGAGAATTTTGAGCATTACTTTACTAGCATGTGAGATGAGTGCAATGTTCTGGTAGTTTGAGCATTCTTTGGCATTGCCTTTCTTTGGGATTGGAATGAAAACTGACCTTTTCCAGTCCTGTGGCCACCGCTGAGTTTTCCAAATTTGCTGGCATATTGAGTGCAGCACTTTCACAGTATCATCTTTTAGGATTTGAAATAGCTCAACTGGAATTCCATCACCTCCACTAGCTTTGTTCATAGTGATGCTTCCTAAGGCCCACTTGACTTCACATTCCAGGATGTCTGGCTCTTATCACACCATCCTAATTATCTGGGTCATTAAGATCTTTTTTGAATAGTTCGTCTGTTTATTCTTGACACCTCTTTTTAATATCTTCTTTTGAATGGTTCTATGAAGATGTACAAGACCTTATAGAACTAACACCCAAAAATGAACACCATTTATTATAGGGGTTTGGAATGCAAAAGTAGGAAGTCAAGAAATATGTGGAGTAACAGGCAAATTTGGCCTTGGCGTAAAGAATGAAGCAGGGCAAAGGCTAATAGAGTTTGCCAAGAGAGCACACTGATCATAGAAAACACCCTCTTTCAACAACACAAGAAAAGACTCTACACATCAACATCACCAGATGGTCAATACCGAAATCAGACTGATTATATTCTTTGTAGCCAAAGATGGGGAAGCTCTATACAGTCAGCAAAAACAAGACCAGGAGCTGACTGTGGCTCAGATTCTGAACTCTTTATTGCCAAATTCAGACTGAAATTGAAGAAAGTAGGGAACACCACTAGACCATTCAGGTATGACATAAATCACATCCCTTATGATTATACAGTGGAAGTAACAAATAGATTCAAGGGATTAGATCTGATAGAGTGCCTGAAGAACTATGGATGGAAGTTCATGACATTGTACAGGAGGCAGGGATCAAGATCATCCCCAAGAAAAATAAATGAAGAAAGGCAAAATGGTTGTCTGAGGAGGCCTTACAAATAGCGGTGAAAAGAAGAGAAGCGAAAGGCAAAGGAGAAAAGGAAAGATATACCCATTTAAATGCAGAGTTCCAAAGAATAGCAAAAACCTTCCTCAGTGATCAGTGCAAAGAAATAGAGGAAAACAATAGAATTTGAAAGACTAGAGATCTCTTCAAGAAAATTACAGCTACCAAGGGAACATTTCATGCAAAGATGGGCTCAATAAAGGACAGAAATTGTATGGACCTAACAGAAACAGAAGATTGCATCCATATATAAGTACTAGTAATGCATGTTCTAACATTCAGACTGAATTAAATAATCTAATATACACTAATTGTTTTAAAGATATTGACTTTCCTCTGATTTAAAAATAATAATAATGACAGCTCTTATAGTCAGAGATAGTGCCATGGAGAGAAACTTTCATCAGTTAACAAGTATTTACTCAGGATTTTGCTTTGCATAAGCAGTCCACCAGGACAAGCCAGGGCCCAAGAAGTTGGACAAAGCCATCAGAGTTGGACTGCATAAAAAAAGGGGGAGAAGAAGTAGGGCAGACCTGTGATGAGAGTTTTAGGAAAGAGGAATTCAAAGAACTCAGGGCAAGGCTGGAGTCAAGAAATGAGCAGGCTATGGAACTGTGGGATTCCTAGGTGGGGCTAGTGGTAAAGAAATAAAAAGTAAAAGTCGCTCAATTGTGTCAGACTCTTTGTGTCCCCATGGACTGTCCATGGAATTCTCCAGGCCAGAATGCTGGAGGGGGTACAGGTTAAAAAGATCCCCTTTCCCTTCTCCAGGGCATCTTCCCAACCCAGGGATCAAACCCAGGACTCCCGCATTGCAGGTGGATTTTCTACCAGCTGAGTCACAAGGGAAGCCCAAGAACACTAGGGTGGGTAGCCTATCTCTTCTCCAGGGAATCTTCCCAACCCAGGTATCCAACTGTACTCTCCTGCATTGCAGGTGGATTCTTTACCAACTGAGCTATCAAGGTTAATGCAGGAGACATAAGGGACTGTGGGTTCAATCCCTGGGTTGGGACGATCCCCTAGAGAAGGGCATGGAAACCCACTCCAGTATTCTTGCCTGGAGAATCCCATGGACAGAGGAGCCTGGCAGGCTACAGTCCATACAGTCCCAAAGAGTCGGACAGGACTGAAAGGACTTGGCATGCATAGCACACGTGGAACTAAATTATCAGCCTGAAGCAAGAACGAAGGCAGGAATAAACCAGAGAGTAACAACACAGGAGCCAGAGGCACCAAACCAGAGAGTAACAACACAGGAGCCAGAGGCACCAAGCAGGATGATAGGGAAGGCGAGCTGGAGGATGAGGAGTTTCCCTGGGGCTCGCTGTAAACCACCTACAGCCTCATCCCAGAGTGAGAGAGGGATGTTAGGGAAGAGGCTAACCTGGCTCCCAGTGCTGCAAAAAAGGAAGACAAAGAAAGCCTAGGTAATAATCCCCATCAAAGAGTTCCTGAATAAGTTGGAAGGGTAAAACATAAAATTTTAAGTTATATTTAATAGCATAGGACAGGAAACCAATACCAAACAAAATAAGCTAATATAATAATAGGCACAGGAGAAGGCAGGGACCACTCTAAGCTAGGACAGCCTCTGAAATTTTCACCCAGGAATGACACAGACCTTGAGCAATGTGCTTGTGGCCCATCTGTCTTGCTAATTTGCTTCAAAATGTAATGCAGACTTAGATTTTACTTCTCAGTGTATCTCTCTTGGGGAGTGTAACCCTTGCTGTCTTTGTTTATTTTTTCTTTTCCTACACTGGATGATTTCTCTGAAAGCCAGCCAAAGTATCCTATCTCTATACCTTGGATTTTATCTCATCTCAACAGATATGGCTCTGCTCTGTGCTTGGCACTAGACAAAGTGCTGGCCTTGAGTGAGTAAGGACAGAAATTAATAAGACACAAGTCCCTGTCCTCAAGAAACTCAGTTATTCAGAATATTCAGACACATAAACTCTAAACTCTTTTTTTTTCTTTTTTTTTTAAATTTTATTTTATTTTTAAACTTTACAGAACTGTATTAGTTTTGCCAAATATCGAAATGAATCCGCCACAGGTATACCTGTGTTTCCCATCCTGAACCCTCCTCCCTCCTCCCTCCCCATACCATCTCTCTGGGTCGTCCCAGTGCATCAGCCCCAAGCATCCAGTATCGTGCATCGAACCTGGACTGGTGACTCGTTTCATACATGATATTATACATGTTTCAATGTCATTCTCCCAAATCTCCCCACCCTCTCCCTCTCCCTCAGAGTCCATAAGACTGATCTATACATCAGTGTCTCTTTTGCTGTCTCGTACACAGGGTTATTGTTACCATCTTTCTAAATTCCATATATATGCATTAGTATACTGTATTGGTGTTTTTCTTTCTGGCTTACTTCACTCTGTATAATAGGTTCCAGTTTCATCCATCTCATTAGAACTGAGATGTATTCTTTTTAATGGCTGAGTAATACTTGGAAAGCATGGTGGAAAAGGCTACGAAGCATCAGTATAAAGGCTAAGAGCAATGAATTCTAACATGAGAAGGAAGGATTTTTTAATTCATTTATTCAACAAATATTTTGAGTTGTTGCCCAAGTGTTGAGTGCTATGAAGAATATCGAGAATCAGTCCTTAATATGATGCAACCCATTTTTAGGAAGAGTTTATATTTTAAATTGGGGAAGATATCCATCTGTGTGAGAACCAAGAGGAGACATTTTGATCATTCTGTGATTTATCATCAAAAGGAAGATGCATTGTTTCAGAATGGATCATATCTGGTATCATAGTGATGGAGGACAGTTCTCATCTCTATATGTGAACTGTTCTCTTTATCCTTCTCAAACCAAGGATGGTTCTGTTTCAAACTCAAGGATTTGCCATAAGCAAAAGTAGAAATCCTAAATATCTGCCACTTAAACAGAATCCCTATATTATTCATGAAAAAGAGCACTCATTAGAGCAGGAAGAGTCTCCACATGGACACACATGGTGTCAGCCCCTCCCTGCACCACTTGCATGTGTTCTGGGGCAAAAGCAGCTTAGAGCCAAAGTTCTGATGGAGCTGACATAAAGTTTTATGGCTTCCCTTTCTATAAACTTCTCTAGGTTCTTAGCCTGCACCAGACTCACAGAGTTTCTTAATAACCAAGAAATTGCCACTCAAAAAATCTCTGGCCATGGACTATTACACACCAGTCTTAGTTCATTCTGCTATAACAAAATGCCACAGTCTGGGTAGCTAATAAACAACAGATATTTATTTCTCACAGTCCTGAAGGCTAGAAATTTCAAGATCAAGGTGAAACATGATTTTGTTCTGGTGAACTCTCCTTCTTAGTATAGAGCCAAGGCCTTCTTGCTGTGCCCTCACAAGGTGGAAGCGGTGAGAGAGTTCTGTGTGTCTCTTTTATAAGGGCACTAATTCCATCCATGGGGGCTGCACGCTCATGACCTAATCATCCCAAAGGCCACACCTATTCACAGCATTGAAATCCTCTGGGGATTAGGGTTTCAATGTGTGAATTTGGGAGAGAACACAAATATTCAGACCATAGCTCTTCCCCATAAGTTTATTGGAAAGATACATGAGGTAATAAATTACAAGGTTTAGAGCTGCCTGCTATATAGGAAGCATCATGTAAGTAATAGAGGTACTGATGGTATCAGTAGTCTCCCCAAATGCATCATATAATTACTTTTCAAATTACTTGCAAGCCAGGAGAGACTGGGAAAACCAGTTAAATGACTGGACTTGAAACATGGAGAAAGTGCGTAATTGGATGCAAAATACCAATTTTTTAAAAACTCAGAACAATGTTCTGGTTATAGTAACAATGCAGCCATGTCATCCTAGTTTTAACGAATGACATATGCCATGTGTGTTTGTATTTGTACATGTGTTTGAATGAGTGCCAACTATGTGAGACAGGCCTGTATCAATATCCCTAATGAACACAGATATAAAAATCCTTTCAAAGTATTAGGAAGCCAAATTCAACAATGAGTGAAAACGATCACACAAAATGATCAAGTAGTATTTATTTCAGGAATCCAAGGATGGTCTAACATCAATAAATATGATTTGCTGCATTAACAAAATAAAGATAAAAATCATATGATCATCTTAGTAGCTGCAGAAAAAGTATTTGACAAAAATCAACATCTATTATGATAAAAACCCTCAGTAAAATGGATATAAGAAGGACATACTCAACATAATAAGGCCATATACGACAAGCCCAGAGCTAACAAAAAGCTAAAACTTTTTCCTCTCAGATCAAGAAATCAAGAGAAGGATGTCCATTCTCACCAATTTTATTCAAGACAGTATTGGAAGTCTTGGCCAGAGCAATTAGGTAACACAAAGAAATTTTAGAAGGCATCCAAACTGGAAAGGAAGAAGTAAAATTGTCAGTATTTGCAGATGATAAGATATTATACTGAGAGTGTCCTAAAGACTATACACACACACACACACACACAACTTTTAGAAGTAATAAAGAAATTCAGCAAAGTTGCAAGATATAAATAAAATCAGTATACAAAAATCTGTGGTGTTTCCATACACAATATACAACGAACTACCAGAAACAGAAATTAAGAAAACAATCTCATCTACAATTGAATCAAAAATAATAAAATGCCTAGAAATAAATTTAACCAGATAGTTAAGAGACCTATACACTGAAAACTATAAGTTATTGATGAAAAACATTGAAGAACACACAGGTAAATGGAAAAAATACTTCCTATTCATGAATTGGAAGAATTAGTGTTGTTAAAATGTCCATACTACCCAAAGCAATATACATATTCAGTGCAATTCTATCAAAATTCCTAAGGCAGTTTTCACAGAAATAAAGTAAATAATCCTAAAATTTTCCATGATATCATAAAAGGCCCAAAGCAATCCTGAGAAAGAAGAAAAAAGCAAGAAGCATCTCATTCCCTGATTTCAAGCCATACAGCACAGCTATAGTAATCAAAATAGTCTGATACTGGCACTAAAACAAAACACATAAATCAATAGAATAACTGGTGCTGCTGCTGCTAAGTCGCTTCAGTCGTGTCCGACTCTGTGCGACCCCATAGACGGCAGCCCACCAGGCTCCCCCGTCCCTGGGATTCTCCAGGCAAGAACGCTGCAGTGGGCTGCCATTTCCTTCTCCAATGCATTAAAGTGAAAAGTCAAAGTGAAGTCGCTCAGTCGTGTCCAACTCTTAGCGACCCCATGGACTGCAGCCCACCAGGCTCCTCCGTCCATGGGATTTTCCAGGCAAGAGTACTAGAGTGAGGTGCCATTGCCTTCTCTGTAATGGAATAGAGAGACCAGAAATAAATATCATCAATTAATATACAACAAAGGACCCAGGAATAGACAATAGGGAAAGGACAGTCTCTTTAATAAATGGTGTTGGGAAAACTGAATAGCCACAGGCAAAAGATTAAAATTAGATCATTATCTTACACCATACCTAAAAGTAACTCAAATTGGATTAAAGACTTAAATATAAGCCTTGAAATCATAAAACTCCTAAGAAAAAAGATAGGCACTAAGATCCTTGATATCCTATATATTTCAGAGATGATTTTTTGGATTTGACACCAAATCCAAAGGCAACAAAAGCTAAAACAACAACAAAGAACAAAAAACAAATGAAACAATATCAAACTAAAAACTTCTGCACAGCAAAGGAAAATCATCAGCAAAATGAAAAGGCAATCTACTGAATGGAAATACTTGAAAATCATATATCTAATAAAGGGTTAATAGTCAAAATACACATAAATAACTCATACAACTCAATAGTAAAAAAAAAAAAAAATCCAATTTTAAAATAAGCAGAAGATCCAAATAGACATTTTTCCAAAGAAGACATACAGGTGGCCAACAGACACATAAAAAGATAATCAACATCACTCATCATCAGGTAACTGCAAATCAAAACCACATGAGATATCACCTCACACTTGTCAGAATGGCCATTTTCAAAAAGAAAGGTTGCCAAGGATGTGGAAAAAAGGGAACCCATGTGCAGTGTTGGTGGGAATGTAAACTGGTGCAGCCACAATAGAAGAAAGCATAGAGGTTCCTCAAAAATTTAAAATAGAGCTCCGATATGATCCAACAATCCCACTTTGGGGTATTTATCAGAAGAAAATGAAAACACTAATTTGAAAAGATACATTCACCACATTTGTTGCAGCATTATTTACAGCAGACATGGAAGCAACCTGTGTCCATCAATGGAGGGGTGGATAAAGGAAATGTGTTACAGAAATACAATGAAGCATCATTCAGCCACACATACACAAAAAAAGGATCGAATCTTTCCGCTTGTAATAACATGAATGGACCACGAGGGCATTATGCTAAGTGAGATAAGTCAGACCAAGACAGACAAATACCATGTGATCTCACTTATATGTGGAATTTAGAACAAAAGCAAAAACCCAGTTCACAGATACAGAGAGAAGACTGACCATTGCCAGAGTCGGGGGCAGAGGCGGGGAGGGAGGGTAAGGAGCGGGCAAAATAGGTGAAGAGGGTCGAAAGGTACAAACTTCTAGTTATAAAATAAATAAGTCTTGGGGATGTAATGTACAGCACGGTGACTATAGTTAAGAATACTGTATTGCACATCTGAAAGTTACTAAAAGAATGAATCATAAAAGTTCAAAAAACTGTACCCGTGTAGGGTGATAGATGTTAACTGGATTTATTGCAGTGATCATTTTGCAGTATATACAAATTTCCAATCTTTATGTTGTACACATGAAGCAAATATAATATGTCAGATATACCTCAGTTTAATAAATAAGTAATAAACTAACAGACAAACAAACTGGGCCTATCAACAATTATAAAAGCAGCCTGTAAGTGTCTTTTCAAAATATTATAGGCAGTTTTCTGTTTTCTCCAGAGTGTACATGTCTGGAGGCAATTCATGTCTTCATTTCTCCCCTCCATTCTAACCTTTAACTAGGTCTTCTATGTTCCCCTCTTATTCTAAAACTCTAATGTAGGGATGATATTTTGAGCATGTCTCCTGATGTATTTGCCTTTTCAATAATCTGATTCCCTTCTCCTTACAACTATTTCATTGTTAGTGCTTAAAAAAAGAGAACAGCATAACCCCCTAGGAACAGTGGAGGGTATGATACAGGGACAGCTCTGGTCAGGAGAGAAGGGAAAATAAGAAGCTCTTTCAGGACTAGGGAGAAGATCCTAAGAACAGAGAGAGGAAGACAGAGGCAAGAGGTCAGACTTAGATAAGGGGTTTTGCTCTGCCTCCTACCTTGCAGTGGCCAGAAGTAGTGGAAGCTCTCAGATGGGATGGAGTGATCCCCACAGAGCGGAGGGCCTGCTCCCTGTTTTCACACACTCTATAAAGTTAAAAGAAGCTTCCTCCTTGGAAGAAAAGTTATGACTAACCTAGACAGCATATTAAAAAGCAGAGACATTACTTTGCCAACAAAGGTCCATCTAGTCAAAGATATGGTTGTTCCAGTAGTCACGTATGGATGTGAGAGCTGGACCATAAGGAAAGCTGAGCCCCGAAGAACTGATGCTTTTGAACTGTGTAGTTGGAAAAGACTTTTGAGAGTCCCTTGGACTGCAAGGAGATCCAACCAGTCCATCCTAAAGGAGATCAGTCCTGAGTGTTCATTGGAAGGACTGATGTTGAAGCTCAAACTCCAATATTTTTGCCACCTGATGTGAAGAACTGACTCATTGGAAAAGACCCTGATGCTGGGAAAGATTGAAGGCGGGAGGAAAAGGGGACGACAGAGGATGACATGGTTGGATGGCATCACTGATTCAAAGGATATGAGTTTGAGTGAACTCTGGGAGTTGGTGATGGACAGAGAGGCCTGGCGTGCTGCAGTCCATGGGGTTGCAAAGAGTCGGACATGACTGAGCTACTGAAATGAACTGAATAAAGACCAGCTTCTTGGAGAAATTATGGCCCTGAAGCCACACAGGTGAAATGGGTATCCATACAGTTGTTGGTGGCTGAGTGCAGCATCGAGGAGCCCAGAGATCTCAGCAACATGGGATTGGGCCAACATGGGATTATTGATAGCATCCATGAGTCATGTAGTCTTCATCAACAGGAGCCAGTGTGATACCCCTAAACCAGGTGAGTCTGGTCATACCCAGCAGGCAGTAGAAGAGGATGCCAGTGATCAGAGGGAATGAATGAACTTTCAGAGGAATCAAGCAAAGACCCAGCAGTACTGTGCTCCACTGGGAAGAAGGGGAAGAGGAGATCTCGAGAAAACTGCCTCTGGTTGGGAGTTTAAACATTCAGATAACTATTTGAAAGAAATGACTAGAAATGCCATGAAGTCAACCTTAATTGATGAGATTAAGTTCCCCATTCCACCATCAACAAAATGGAGGATGAGACTATGGAAAGTAAGGTTACATTTTTAACATATCTAGTTGAAACACTACATGTAAATAGACTATTGTTATAATGACAGTGTATCTAGATTTTTCTGTGGCAGCCAGTGTTAATTATAAATAGCATTCCAATGTCCATGTAATCTTGATTTGCATTTGGAATATAAGAATATTCATATTTGTTATGTCCAAACATAATGAATTAACCGGAAATGGTTTTTTAAGAAAATAATCATTATATTCTTATCAACTAAAAGGAAACATTGCTAAATATGTAGAAAATATAATGTAGGCTTCTCACAAGTAAGTGAAACTTTTTTCCCAGCAAAAGATTACTCCTACTTGCTTTCGTGAAAGATAGTTTTTCTTTTGGCTTCCTTTTAAATAAAAAGAAAATCTGCTTTACTACACATATATTATTTCCAATTTACGGAAGGAAGGCAAATGCCAAATATAAACGTTATAGCCAAAGAAAACCAGAAAGAGAGAAAATTATTATGTGTGTGTTGGTTGCTCAGTTGTGTCTGACTCTTTGCGACCCCATGGACAACAGCCTGCATGGCTCCTCTGTCCATGGGATTCTCCAGGCAAGAATACTGGAGTGGGTTGCCATTTCCTTCTCTGGAGGATCTTCCTGAGCAAGGAATTGAACCCCAGTCTCGTCCATTGCAGGCAGATTCTTTACCATCTGAGTCACCAAGGAAGCCCAAGGAGAATGCAATAGATCTTAAACAGTAGGTCTTAAAATGACCATTTGGGACATAAAGAAGGATGTTAGAGGGTGCCTTGTAGACAGATACTACACCATCTCTGTTTTACATTCCTCAATTTTTTCCCAAATTTCAGAGAAGTCTGGCTTCTTTCCAACCTGGGAATAAGTTTCCTAATTTACTATAAGACATAATTCCAGAGAGAGCAAAAATTAAATAACCTATTTATCTTAGGTCAGCATGAAAACTCAAAATTAATATTGTTAAAAAATATCAAACACATGACAAAAGATAATTTTACCTTGTAATGAAAAATATACAAAATGAAGTAAAACAGAAGTTATTTTTCAGTTCTAAAACCAAGGGGCAAATATTTTTCATGATAATATGCAATTCTGAGGCAGTTTCAATGATGCTAATAGCCTAAAACTTTTTAGTAAGCAATATGATACATAACCAGAGCCATAGAGATGCTTCCAGTCTCTGAATAGCAACACTACCATCCAAGTTCTGAAAATTAACCTAAAAAAAAGGAAAAGGAATTCAAGAAAAGCAAATGTGCCCAACAATATTTACTGAAGTCTTGTCTATACCAAATAACAAAAAAACTAAGCCAAACAAAACTAAAATACTGGAAACAACTAAATGTCCAAAGCAGGTTTATGATCCATTAACATATTATTCTGCTTCTTAGAAATTACATACAATGCAAACCATCTGAAAACACGGGACTATATTCATTCAGTTCAGTTCAGTCGCTCAGTCGTGTCCAACTCTTTGCAACCCCATGAATCACAGCACGCCAAGCCTCCCTGTCCATGACCAACTCCCAGAGTTCACTCAAACTCACGTCCATCAAGTCCATGATGCCATCCAGCCACCTCATCCTCTGTCGTCCCCTTCTCCTCCTGCCCCCAATCCCTCCCAGCATCAGAGTCTTTTCCAATGAGTCAACTCTTCGCATGAGGTAGCCAAAGTACTGGAGTTTCAATGTTAAATGGAAAAACAAGATATTAATTCTTAATACCCACTGTCACAAATGTTGAAAATGTTTGCTTGCAATATGAAAGTAATAAACTAGTTTTATCCTGATAGCAGGGTTCCATTTTTTCTTGCTTTAAACACCTTGATTTTATTTTTGTGATCGTAATAAACAAGCTATTCTGTCTCTTCAAATGCATATGTTTTAAGAAAGTCTTTATAAGAGTCAGTGTGGCTCTGATATAAATCCAGATGATAAAATTACTGTGTAATTAAAGAATTCTCTTTCCATGCAGACAATTTAGAGATTTTTTAAAAAAGGAAATAAAAAGGCTTAAGTGAGGAATAGCTTCTGGGAGAAGCCTGTCTCACCAATAACTATTTCTTCAAGAAGAATTAGAGAAGAGAACACTGGAAATATAGTGAGAGCATTTTTAAATTTTGTTTCAGTTTTTGCTTTCTGAAGATTTCTCTTTTTAAATTATGTAGTGAGAATAAAACAAAATAAAACCAAAATAAGCAAATTTTAAAAACCCAAAAAGCAAAAAACTCTCTTTGGCTAGCTATTCTATGGCACTAACTGACAGATATTAGCAGAAGATAAAACTGCAGCTTTGACGAGAGTTAGCAACTAAATAAGTTTCTCACACCTAAGAAATTAATGCCCTCACCAAAAATACCCTTTCAAAGTTAAAGCTAAAAGTGACTTGTGGGTAGCCATGTGTTGGACAGTGCCCAGCATTTGAAGGTTAAAGTGTTTTCTAGGGAGAGAATGGAAACCAAACTCAATTAAGTGGAGATGGATACCAAATTGAATTTAGTGCTCAAAGGTACATTATTCTTGGAGTGATATTTCTTTAAAAAGTCAGTGTGGTAGAGTAGGAAAGCACAAAACATGCCTGAGAAAACTGGATGCTAATCATGGTTCTGCCAGTAACTACCTGATGGCTTTAGAGGGGAAAAATCACAACTTTGCTTGTCCTTGTTTGTTTTTCTTTTATTATCTGAAAATTGATGGAATTAGGTTAGATTGCCCAGGTCTACTTATTCTACAGAGCCCTTCTGGGATTGTAGATCATGCCGAAAAGGATCAGTTCAGTTCAGTCTCTCAGTCATGTCCGCCTCTTTGCAACCCCATGGACTGCAGTGTGCCAGGCTTCCCTGTCCATTACCAACTCCCAGAGCTTGCTCAAACTCATGTCCATCAAGTCAGTGATGCCATCCAATCATCTCACCCTCTGTCATCCCTTTCTCCTGCAATCCATTCCAGTACTCTGGCCTGGAAAATTCCATGGGCAGAGGCTCCTGGTAGGCTCCAGTCCATGGGGTTGCAAAGAGTCGGACACGACTAAGCAACATCACTTTCTTTCTTTTTCTCCTCCTGCCTTCAATCTTTCCCAGCATCAGGGTCTTTTCCAACGAATCAGTTCTTCACATCAGGTGGCCAATGTATCGGAGTTTCAGCTTCAGCATCAGTCCTTCTGATGAATATTCAGGACTGATTTCCTTTAGGACTGGTTTGATCTCCTTGCAGAAAAGCTGAAAAGGGTTGTTGTCATCAAATGACTAAATCAGGGAGAATGAATATTTCACAGTCCGTTGCCCATGTCCTCCAGCCCAAAACCACCAGAACACATCTATATTCAACAGAGTTAGGTTTATTGGTTCATTGCAATGAGGGAGTCACCGCCTTAAAGAGAACCATGGGTCAAGTACCTAATGAAAGGGGTTTAGGATGCACTTGAATTAAGATCTGAACTTATATAGGTAATGTTAAGGAAGTCTCAAGGAAACACAGTGTTGGTTTGAGTACTGTCACAACACAGAAGCAATTCTATCCTTGGATATCATCTTAATACTTCTCTCTTCTCTGGTATATAGGAGTAACAGAGTGAGACTAAAACTATAACTGGTAAAATAGCAGCAAACACTCATGTCAGCCCAGAAAGGGGAAATGTTGGCTATTTTCGCTTGGACAGGGCTCTTATTATTGACTGCGTGCAGACAAGTTTACACAGTGGTTTTGCTTTTGTCTTTCTCCATCCATGATCACAGAGTGGCATTGTCTGATATTGATATTCGGGGAAATTGTTTATGTCCAACAGAACTCCATGGTCTAGCTGTTAGAGCCAGACAGCTTCAAGCTGACAGTAGTCAGGGGCTGCACTTTTCTTTCTCACCATGAAGAAAATAATTAACTCCAGGGATAAGTAATTAGCTCAGAAGCAAGGAAAGGAGGCCTCAGGCTGGAAGCTATTGAAAGGCAGAGAGTCAATCCATAAAGCTAAAGCTCTAGGAAAATGAGCCAGAAAACAAGTAAAAGGTATTGACTTGGGAGGAAAAAAGACAGAGACTTAGGAGCAGGTGACACTGGATAGCTTTGGAACCAACTCCTAGAATTCAGAACTTCCACAAGGCTGCTCCTTTTTATGTGCAGGTCTTCAGAGGTCATTACTAGGGGAGATTTTTAAGCTAGGTCAGACATAGTAATATCTCAAGTATTTTCCAACTGTATAATTTTATGAAACCTTGCTCCAGATGGTATTTTATCTTTAACAAAACTGATTTGTGTTTAAAATAACAAATGTTGGTCTGTTTTATTGTTACTTTTATTAAAGATGGAATTAAGCCATTAGGTGATATGCCTTATTCAATTTCTCAATCATCTATGTGTGAATCAGGGGAACTATCATTTATTCCTTAAAAGATATCAAAAGTATAAAAATAATAAAGAGCCTGCCTGTCAATGCAGGAGATGCAAGAGATGCAGGTTCCATTCCTGGGTTGGGAAGATCCCCTGGAGAAAGAAACGGTAACCCACTTCAGTATTCTTGCTTGGAAAATTCCATGGACAGAGGAGTCTGGCAGGCTATAGTCCATGGTTGCAAAGAGTCAGACGTGACTGAAAATGTGCACGCGTGTGCGCGCACACACACACACACACACATGTCGGAAGAATATGCATTTTAGATCACATGGAATCTTTCTGGTTTTGTAAAGAATAAGTCCTACTTCTCAAACAGTGTATTGGCTCATACTTGAGTATATATTCTTGCTTTTTTTTTTTATTCTTGCTTTTTTAAAAAATATATTTGCCAGATCTATTTAGTAATGCTAAAATCCACAGTCCATAATGGCTAATTGGTTACACACTTCTGGTCAGCATCTGCATGATAAGAGTTTGGATAATACTGAAGTGTTTAAACAGACACATGTGAGGCACACAAGACTCCACATCTTGGGGTTTCCTGGGGTGCACACTCAGAACAGGATGGGTATTAGGTCTCACAGAGGGCTACCAGGATCTGAGAAGACCCCAAGCCGATTTCTGGAAGCTGCTGCAGTATTCATGGGCTGCAGAACAATAAAATAGTGATTCTGTTGTTAGTTCCAGTAATTGACTTTGCAGCATCAGAGGCAAAGCACCCCCTGCAGAGGACATCAATAACTCGGTTCCTGTAGGGGAATTCTTGCTGACGCCTGGGTGGATCCGTGACCTTTGACAGATGGAGCAGTATTTGAATATACCAAATCAGGGAAATGAAAACAATAAAAGAAAGGCAATTTGCTAAATGAAATCTACATGAACTAAACTTCCTGCAACCATTCATCAGAACTTATGAGGGTCACACAGGTTTTAACCACCACCACACCTCCAAAAGATCCAGTAATTTCCTATTTCAAAAAAACAAAAGCTTACTTCTTGAAAATATGTACTAGAAAGAGTACATAGAAATGTACTTGGTCCTCACCCATTTCAACATTTCAGGTCTTTGTTCTGCTTTAAGATGTGCATGTGTGTTTATGTATATTTATTATCTTATACCCATTGCAATATCTATCTGTTTAAAAAAAGCAAAACTAAATTTCTTTTCCTCTCAGGAAAATTTTCCATAAAACCTTTTTTGCACAGAATTTTAGTGGAAAGAACAAATCATGCAATTATGGACCAGCTAGATTTTCTTAGGATTTTCTTAGATTTTCTTAGGATTCAGTTTCCATTATCATTATTTGTACCTCAAAAGGAACCCTGAGATGCATCCTCTCTCCACAGTCCCCAATGATGGGAACACTGAACTTTGTGAAAATTGCCAGAGTTTGAAGGAGCTCAGAGGGTTTATGTGGGGCTCTTGGAGGATGCTTACTTCACTGCAAGATCTTTATCCAAGGTTGTATTCCTTTTTAAATTCGATGCGACACCATGTGCTGTGCTTAGTCACTTAGCCGTGTCTGATTCTTTGTGACCCCAAGGACTATAGCCCGCCAAGCTCCTCTGTCCTTGGAATTCTCCAGGCAAGAATACTGGAGTGGGTTGCCATTCCCTCCTCCAGGGGATCTTCCCACTCCAGGGATCTAACTCAGGTCTCCTGCACTGCAGGCAGATTCTTTACCAGCTGAGCTACCTGGGAAGCCCAAGACATCATGGTCACCTCCACTGAGAAGGTCACACAGATAACAGTTTCAGGCCATGGTTCTCATACTTTGCTGCATGTTAGAACCACCAGAATGTTATTTAAAATCCTGATGTCAGGCCCCACACCAAAGCCTTTAAACCAAAATTTCTGCTACTAGACCCTGGCATCAGTACTTTTAAAAGCTCCCCTGATAATGCTAAAATGCCAACAAGCTTGAGAACTGCTGGTTTAAGTTAAAGGAAAAAACAAACAAACAAAACTAAGGTCAGTAAACATTTCACTACTGTGACTTGGTCAGACTGGAGCCAAACCAATCCCCAATGACTTTATAGAGCCAACCACTCCCAAGACCCAGGGAGAAAATATAAGGACCCTCTGCAGTTGGAAGAAAGGCCCATTTACTACTCTTATGTGTTTGTGCAGGATGCCATAGTCAGTGGTGTGGGTGGGGCAGGGTTAAGAGACTCTTTCTCTCCAACTCTAAAGAAGGAGAACACACTGAGAGAAAATGTGGGCAGGGGGTGGGGGAGAGACCTAGGTCTGTCTGTACCAGAGTAGAAATGATTTCAGTCTCCTTAGACCACAACTGATCAAGATTCATAAAACCCCTTTGAGGTGTGAAACAGAGTCCAACATTAGGAAACTCTTCCGGTTTTTCTAGGTCCTCCCAAGCATCCACCTACCTGTGGTGACACCATTTCCATGCTTTCCCTGGGTAACAGAGAGCTGGGAGCAAAGTCCCGGTGACAGACAAACTTTAACTTCAGAGAACCAGGTGTGTGGATACAGCCCGGATGCAGAAATGGGTGGCTGCTATTTTCTCTGAAATCCAAAAAAAAAAAAAAAAGCTTTACCATGCATTTCAGCCAACTGGTAAAATTCAATGTGGAGTTGGTGTTCAGCTCAGTGTTAACCTTATCCACACAATCAAAGGAAAGTTGCTAACAAAATTGTTTTAATACCTTGCTAGTTAGTGATGAACCCAAAGTCTGCAGAATCTTATACCAAATGACCCTAGTTAGTAGAGTCCAGTTAATAAGGTCCATATCTATTTTCTAGTTTTCGAGGCTCCCCCTTTCCTGTTTGGATGACATAAGCATAAAACAGATATGACAAAGCCATTCTTCCAATGATGGAGATGCAGATTACTTCCAAATCTTGCTACCACAGCTAACGAACAGGAAGCATCCTTGCCCTTATCTCCTGTGGATGTTTGCAAGAGTTTCAGGGGTGTCCAGTCATGAGTGAATCTTCTGAGGCGTAAGGTGATGATACTGTTAAGTTTACTAATCACTGTCAGTTTACTCTCCAAGAAGGCTAGCTTCCTACCCATGGTCGATGAGTAAGAACAGTACTATACAGGCTCAGTGACCAAGCAAAAATGAATAACTAAAAATAATTTAGAGTCTGTTATTCTTTAATTGATATGGTTCTACCTAAATCCCCTTTAGCTTATGCCAACCTTCTTAAGAATTGTTGCAATTATTTTTATTCATGCTAAAAATAGTTTGATTGTGTATTACATCAGCTAGTTAATACCACATTCCAAATCCCAGTTATGATTTTACACATGAATTCACTCTGTGTATAACTCATATATATAAAAGCTACCATGTGTATTTTTGCTTTCTGTATAACAATACCTCAAAATTAATATGAAAGTTAAAATATACCTATCCTTACAATGTATGAACAAACAGACCACTTGGCAATAGTGCTCTGCTCAAGGAACCACCTTAAGAAATGTCAGTTCACTAAAAAGCCTGTTGGAGTTTAAAAGGGTTCTGGAGGCAGGAGTGGGGAAAGAAGAAATAATAGAGAGAAAGAAACTATACCCAACATTCAAACCACCAAGAATGTGCTGGCCAGATTCAGACTGTTGGCAGGAAAAGATTTTTATAATTTCTTTTCCATAATTTAGCCTAGCTGGATAATTACATTTAGAAAAATAAGAGAAACCACAGATGTATATGTAATGGACTTTAAAAATGTAGATATATCTTTCATGGAAATATAAGGAGCAATAGAAGACTCTCATTATCAACCTTAGAAAGAAAGTTGTATTCACTCCAACCAAAAGAACAATTAAAATCAGCCAGGAAGGCACAGAACGCCAATCTCATCCACTTGTCACTTCAGCGAGTTAGCTTGACAGTTGTGCACCCACTCTCATTGACAATTAAACACATTTCTAAGGAACAGATCAATTTCGACAGGTGTGGGTAGCAAATTTTTTCTCTCCAAACAAGTTTCACCCAACCAGGAGTTGAGAACTTTGTTTTAGACAGCAGTGTCAGCTAAAAGCTGTTCTTGGTTCTCCATAAATAGTTGAAACGGTCTGGGAAGGTAGCATGCTCAAAATAAAAAGAACACTGGCTTCAGGGCCATCTGAGTGACAGTTGTACCAGTCACATGTTCCTGGGAAAGTTGTTTCACTTCTAATGGTTGCAAAGGAGAATCTGTTTCCTTACCTTTTCCAGCTTCAAGAAGACACTTATATTCCTTGGCTTTTGTAATCGCATCACTCTGACTTTTGTTACTGTCATCTTATCTCCTTCTCTCACCCTGATCCTCTTGCCCTCCTCTTTTACTTATAAACACCTTTGTGATTACATTAAGCCTGCTCAGATAATACAAAACAATCTCTCCATCTCAAGGTTTTAATCTAATCATATCTGCTAAATCCCCTTTGCCATATATTCATAGATTCCAGGCATCACTGGGGGCAACTATTAGTCTGGCCACATTAATTGGTGGTGTAAGCTTGTGGCTCAGACAGTAAAGCGTCTGTCTACAATGTGGAAGACCCAGGTTTGATCCCTGGGTTGGGAAGATCCCCTGGAGAAGGAAATGGCAATCCATTCCAGTACTGTTGCCTGGAAAATCCCATGGACAGAGGAGCCTGGTAGGCTACAGTCCATGGGGTCGCAAAGACTCAGACACGACTGAGCGACTTCACTTCACTAAGCTTGATGGACCTCAGTTTCTTTATCTGTCAAATGAGAATTTTTAGTTATTTCAAGGATTAAATCAAATAATGACTGTAGGGTACTCAGTCAAGGGCCCACTCACAGAGCAAGCGTTCCATAATTGCAACCCACGATAACATTAAGAATAAAAACAAACCAACAACAATAAGAACAAAACAACAACAGCAGCCTGAGGGCTTTATAATTTAAAGTGTTTTAATTTTTCCATTGCTTATGTTTGAAAGACATCTTTATGATCTTATTGAAACAATATGTCACTTGATTTTTTTAAAGCTACGATCAGAACAGGAATTCATGTCTTAAGACAGAAGGATTACTTAGAGCATTTGCAATAGGTTAAAAAAATGTCTAATAGAATATATTGAGTGAAATATACCTTTCAAAAGAAAGATCAAAATTATGTAATAGAAAGATCTCAGAAGCCTTAAAGTTACATATTTCCAACAACCCCAAGAGAAGTATAACCAGAGGATATGGACCAAGACTTAGCTACATGGGTTCTTATAACACCATTGTTTATAAAAGGAAAAAGCTGTGAAAATCAAATTATTTGACAGTAGGAAACTCTTTTAATAAACCAAAATTTGTTTATTTTTTTTAAAGAAAGGAAAAGAGAGAAGAAACATATCAAGATGTTTAAAATGTTGAATAATGGTAAATTATGAGTAATTTCTATTTTTTTCCATTTGCTTAGCTTTATGTTCTAAATTTTCCACAGTTTTATACTTTATAATAGGCCAAATCCAGTCTTGTTTGTTTGTCTGTAGAGTTTGTTGGCTTTAGATTGCAACATGGAATGAACAAGTTCAGCTAGGTCTCTGTTTGGCCTGCCTAGAGGTAAGCCAGTTGGTTCTTGAATCTGAAGAGTCAGATAAGAGGTAGAGCTTTCCTGGTTCTCAGGATCCATGAGCTACACTGAAGCCAGGTATAAGCAAGCAGAACTCAGAGAAAGCCTGGGCAGTTTCTGGATAATCAAAAAGGCTTAAAAATTTTTACAGCTATTGAATGGCTAAATAGAAGCATCTAAAATAAAGCATCTCTCAATAAAAACCAGACTACTTATTCTATGTCAGTCGTGTTTGACTCTTTGCAACACCATGTACAAGGCAGTCTATGAAATTCTCCAGGCCAGAATACTGGAGTGGGTAGCATTTCCCTTCTCCAGGGGATCTTCCCAACCCAGGGATTGAACCCAGGTCTCTCACATTGCAGGTGGATTCTTTACCAGCTGAGCCACCAGAGAAGCCCCAAAATAAAGGAGTCTCTCAATAAAAGCCTGACTACTTATTTTATGTCACACCATTGTTGATATTAGCCTTCATTCTCCACATCTGCATTTATGCATGTAAACCTCACTTCCTGTTGCATTGCCCCTAGATGATATCAGGGACATGGTAAGCAGGGGCACAAAGGATAAAGGGGAAAGATTTTCTGATGTTGTAGTCCAATAAAAGCCTTGCAAATAATATGATCTTCATGCAGTATCTTAAGTAACTACAAATGTGCCCTAGACTTGCTCTTTCATTAATTAACTATGTGACCTTGAACAGATCAATTATCCTCTCAGAATTTATTTTTGGAGAAGATCAAACTAGAATTAATGGTTTTCTAACTATTATTCTTAAAATCAGCAGGGGGATGAAGTAAGGAATAAATGGAAAAATCCTTAACCCTTATGGAGTGATTATAATTTTCTCTCTTTTATGCATTTCCATTTTGTCATAAGATTTCATTTAAAGAAAGGGTTCCAGTGTCTTTTTAAAGCAATTTGAAAATTCCTTGACAAGATGACTTCTAACTCATTTCCAAATCATCATCATCTATCTAGAAGGACCTCAGGTAGTAGCCAGGACTCAGAAAAAAAAAGATTCAGCGACCAGATGCCTGGAGCTTGAGGACAAAGGTGTTAGCCACATAACAGAGGACTGGTTCTACAGCCTGTCTTTCTACTTTTCCAGGTGAACTCCTACCACCCATGTTTCCTAAGTGCTGGGTTGTTTATTGTGGTTCTATAGACCAGGTCAAATGGGGCAAATACTAGACCTTAATTTTACCCCTAAAGCTTGGACTACAGCACACACATATTTCCATCCTAGTTAATTACCAAGAGTATGGGCAGTAAAGTGCCAAAGATAGGCAGAGAAGGGTCTTTATTTGCTTAGATATATTGATGAGAATAGGATTCCTTGGTGTTTCAGACAGTAAAGAATCTGCCTGCAATGCAGGAGACCTAGGTTTGATCCCTTGGTCAGGAAGATCCCCTGGAGAAGGGAATGGCAATGCACTCCAGTGTTCTTGCCTGGAGAATTCCATGGACAGAGGAACCTGGTGGGCTACAGTCCATGGGGTCGCAGAGTCGGACACTACTGACCGACTCACACACACCCACACTGATGAGAAAAAAAGCCAGCACTTGTTCTCATTACTCTTCTTTTCCACCCTTTGAAACCCTGGACTCCTACCTGTCCCCACCACGTTAACAATAATGGCTTCTGTTTCTTTAGCGTCGCCTATGGGCCAAGTGTGGTACTAATGCTCTCCAGACCCAAAATTTCATTCAATTCTCACCATGTCTAGGTAGGACTGACCTGTTTCAAAGACAATGAAAGCAAGATTAAAGACATGTAACTAATTTACTCAGGAGCTCAGAACTAGTCATAGAAGAGTACAGAACTCATGCCTTGATATTCTTGGCTGCAAACCTGTTCTTGCAATGTGGATAGACCTTACAGGTTTTTGCAGAAGCCACTAGGTGTGTAAAACTAGGGAATCCACACAGCAGTCAAATAGCTATTAATTTGCTCCTACTAGCGAGTTATTCTTTGTTGCAAACACATTTTTGAGTAATTACAGAGCTCATAATCTTTTTTCAAAATGTCTTCTCAAGGTCATGACTTTTAGCAGAAGTAACTATTTTCTATTTTGGTCTGGTTTTAATTTGGGTAATAGTCTGATTGAACATAGATATTTATGGCATTTATTAAAAGCTTTTATTACTAATTTTGCCAAGAAAAAAATTCTAATGGAGATGTATTGGAGAATTTCCATAAAATTAATGTCCAGACTTAATGGATGTCTTAAGGTATCATTATTAACGGGAATGTTCCATATACTAGGATCCTTTGATTAGAGATTAGATACAGTTAGATCAGAACATATTTAAAACTGGACACATGCCAAAGTATCCAGAAATTCAATTTAAACACATTCTAGAGGCTAATGCTTTATTTAGGTTGTGTCTTTATGATGCCTAATGAAAAGCTGCAGTTGCAAAAACTCAATTGGTTTGGTCAGCTGCTGGATGATCAAAAGGCCACATCATGCTCAGTTAGACTCCCACTGAGGCCTACATGAAGACAGTCAGTTGACTCAACATGAATTTTCCATTTGTTGAAATTGACTGCCACCCATCTATAAGGACATTTCTGTGGCCAGCAACCCTTGATTTTCCCAGTCTGAACAGATGAACTCAGTGAGATTTTCTATCTCTCCCAAGACCTCAGACCCACAAGTGTGATTCTCAACAATAAAAGGAAATCCCAGGGTTCTTGATTCCATCCTACAAAAGACATACCAAAAACTTCAACAGGTAGGGACATCTTCATGCTGCCCCTTCCACCAAGATTGAAATTCTGAGAGGGCATCTCCCTTCCCAGATTGAGAATCCACCTTTCGACTTGACTTTAATGGCCATGAAAAGTGTCATATGGATATTCAGTTCCCTCTAAGGAATCCTAAACCATGTTTAACACTCTTAAGCAACTAAAAATATCTTGAATGTAGCTGGAAATATCAGACAAAGGGAGGATCTCAGGATTTCTGACCCAATTAGGAACAAGATTCTGTTTCAGTTCTCTGACTACCTGAAGGTCATGTTTTGGGTTGGTGGGCATCGTTAGACACCTTTATAAGCATTGTAGAGGGCAAGCCACTATATCACAGGGTCAGTAGTGGTTCCAGTTTTGCTAAAACTCCCTGAAAACTCATTTTTCAGATCATGTTTTCTTCTTATCTTCCTAGAGCCAGAAGTAACAAACTGCTGCTGCTGCTAAGTTGCTTCAGTTGTGTCCAACTCTGTGCAACCCCATAGACGGCAGCCCACCAGGCTCTGCCATCCCTGGGATTCTCCAGGCAAGAACACGGAGTGGGCTGCTATTTCCTTCTCCAATGCATGAAAGTGAAAAGTGAAAGTGAAGTCACTCAGTCGTGTCCGACTCTTCGAGACCCCATGGACTGCAGCCTACCAGACTCCTCCTTCCATGGGATTTTCCAGGCAAGAGTACTGGATTGGGTTGCCATTGCCTTCTCCTAGTGGCTCACAAATGTTTTTGGTTTACTTCATGAAGCAGTGGACCAAACAATCTTTAAAACAAATCAACAACAGAAAAATTGAATCAGTTGCTAGTTTTCAAAAATTTTCAGAATTCATAGAAAATGTGAAGTCATATTTCTAAAGTTCAGAATAGTAACCACTGAGGCTTATTCTCCAAGGCTGCAGTTTACTACTGTCTCTACCCTTCTCCATTGTCTCCGGAGGCTATGAGGTCAGATCAGATCTACGTAGCTCACTGGGCTTGTTATTTCTATCTGCTTGTCCCTATTAGCATGTGACCTCGCAGCTCCACCCCAAACTGAAGAAGCTGGATTCAGTCTCAGAGACCGTCTTCCTTAACTACCTTCTTCTATAAATGAGAATTAGGGATCCAGAGAAGAGAACTGAGTTCCCCCAAAATACACATCTTGCTAATGGAAGAATCAGAAGTAGATTCCAGATCTCCCCTTCATCCGTTGATTACACCTTCAAATAAAATCAACCCTAAATGACACTCTAGCCATTAATACGAAAAACTGCTAAAATGTATTGAGCCCTTACTATAGGCCTGGCTGGCACTGCACTAAATCTCCTTTTATGTGTGATCTCGTTTCACTCTTATAACAATGTTATGCACTAGATGTTCATGTTAACCGTGTTTTATAGACAAGAACACTGAGACTTGGAAAGACTAAGAAACCAGCTCAATGTCACACAGCAAGGGACAGACCCGTGATTGAATATCCCAAGTCTAGCCTCTTAACCAACACATATACTGCCTTACCTTCCTCTATCATCTAATTCACTCATTCACTTGACAAACTGGCAATCCCTTATTATGATCCTGCACTGTTCCAGGAGCTGGGGACAGCAGTGAAGATCCAAAGAGGCTGCCCTCGTGGCGTTTGGTGTCTATGACAGTTGTCATTGACTGTCAGTTATCAAGATTGAGGTTACTGTCAAGATTGAAATACTTGATACTGGCAGTCAATGACAACTGTTATAGACATCAAACACCATGAGGGCAGCCTCTTTGGATCTTCACTGCTGTCCCCAGCTCCTGGTGCAGATGACACCACCCTTATGACAGAAAGTGAAGAAGAACTAAAGAGCCTCCTGATTAAAGTGAAAGAGGAGAATGAAAAAGTTGACTTAAAACTCAACATTCAGAAAACTAAGATCATAGCATCCAGTCCCATCACTTCATGGCAAATAGATGGGGAAAAAATGGAAACAATGAGAGATTCTATTTTGGGGGGCTCCAAAATCACTGCAGATGGTGACAGTAGCCATGAAATTAAAACACCCTTACTCCTTGGAAGAAAAGCTATGACCAACCTGGACAGCATAAAAGCAGAGACATTACTTTGCCAACAAAGGTCTGTCTAGTCAAAGCCATGGCTTTTCCAGTAGTCATGTATGGATGTGAGATTTGGACTATAAAGAAAGCTGAGCGCTGAAGAATTGATGCTTTTGAACTGTGGTGTTGAAGACTTTTGAGAGTCCCTTGGACTGCAAGGAAATCCAACCAGTCAATCCTAAAGAAAATCAGTCTTGAATATTCATTAGAAGGACTAATGTTGAATCTAAAGCTCCAAAACTTTGGCCACCTAATGTGAAGAATTGACTCAATGGAAAAGACTCTGATGATTGGAAAGATTGAAGGCGGGAAGAGAAAGGGACAACAGAGAATGAGATGGTTGCATGGTATCACTGACTCCATGCACATGAATTTAAGGAAGCTCTGGAAGTTGGTGATGGACAGGGAAGCCTGGCTTGCTGCAGTCCATGGGGTCACAAAGAGTCAGACATGACTCAATGACTGAACTGAACTGACCAAAACTGATCATTTCAATTTGCGCCATCTCACATTGCCGCATGAGTTTTGCTGTTATCATAGCTTCTTCTTTATAATCAAGATAGTTTTGCAACTTGGAGCAAGGTACCCACTGAGGTTTCTATCATCCCACTGAAATCAGGAAATTAGCATATCATCTCCTTTGTAGATTTCTCTTCAAAGCTGTAGTTCCCAGGTTCTTCAGAAAGATATGCATGCCCAGGTTGTAAAACTGGCAAGAGGCTTTTAAAAAGATTTACATGTCAAAGGGGAATACAAAGGATTTAGAATGCAAGTTTTCTAAAGTAAATGCTGTAAGAAAAGGATGCTTAGGGTCCTAGAGTCAAGAGGAAGCATGTCCAAAATTTAGTCAAGCTGAGAGAAAGGTTAAAACCATCTTATTCAAACACATAGTGGGAATGTTAGAGCTGGAAATTGTAGGGATGGAGAAATTTTCCCTTCTAGGTTCTTTGGCTGGTCTAATAATTAAACTGACATAATTCAGAGGCCATATAGTCTTATACATGTGACATTTTTCTACCTGTATGTTCTAAGTGAGTAAGTAAGTGAAAGTCACTCAGTCATGTCTGACTTCTTTGCAACCCCATGGACCGTAGCCCACCAGACTCCTCTGTCCATGGAATTCTCCAGGCAAGAATACTGGAGTAGATAGCCATTCCCTTCTCCAGGGGATCTTTCCAACCCAGGGATCGAACCCAGGTCTCCCACATTGCAGACAGATTCTTTACCATCTTAGCCCCAGGGAAGCCCATGTGCTAAGAGATTCAGGAATTTTTCTTCTCTTCTATTGCCCACAACATCATCCAGCTCAGGGACTGGCAACTGGTTGATAGGGTATTAATATTGTTGATCTGAATACAAATGAACACAGAATAGAAGGACAATACAGGAAGAGAGCCAAGCTTCCAATCCTCCAGGGATTTGGCTGGAAGGATAGGATGCATACCTGTACTTCCTGTCCACTCCTCCATAAACAAAAACTTGCTGATTTGAATTACAGTACTTGCTCAGATACCTATATATTCGCAGGCCTCCCTCCCAACTTCCCCAACTAGCTTTCCCCATTGCTGCAGAATCTTGTAATTTTGTCTGTGAAATAAAAATGAAAATTATCTTTATGCTTCATAGAAGCCAATTGTGCTCTCTTCAATGGGAAATGCAAGCCCTTCCCCCTTGGACCTACATCCAGTCAACATGCTGATGGATGCTCAGGAACTGGAAGGACTCATGCACCATTTATTAGAAGAGGGTGCCTGATTACATCCTAACTAGAAGAGAGCTCTTTTTTGCCCAGGAAGTAGACAGAGTCCCAGTGCCCTCCTTATGATGAGACCATCTGATCACTGGTAGAGAGGAACCTCCGGGGCCCTCAGCTGACAGCTGCTGTCAGCCCCCAAAGCAATTGCTGAGCCTGCAGATTGCAGATGTCCTGGTCATTAGCACTCCTGGAATGGGAACCAAAGCCAAACCCTGGGAAGAGGGGACAAATTGTTTCTTCCGTCAGGTCACAGTTGTCTGCACAAACCATGAAATTCCTCACCCAATTGAAACACCTCTGCAGTACCAATTGCACAGACATGCAAAGTGCATCAGAAAAAGAAACCACCTGGCTAGTTACATGGTGCAAAACAGACTCCAAGAAACAGTTTATCTTCTAAATCACTGACATTAATTAATTCATCAGTCATCCACTCAAAAGCAAACAACGAGTGAGTAGCTAACATGTTCCAGGCACATGTCTATCCCATACACACCCCAAGTTCTTTAATAAATCTGCATAGAAGTTAATATTTCTAAATTTTCCAAAAATGTTTACTTGGGTGGAAACAGCTTGTGCTGTGCTTAGTCATTTAGTTGCATCCGACTCTTTGCGACCCCATGGACTGCAGCCCATCAGACTGCTCTGTTCTTGAGGATTCTCCAGGCAGGAGTACTGGAATGGGTTGCCATGCCCTCATCCGGGGAACCTTCCTAACCCAGGGATCAAACCAAGGTCTCCCATATTGCAGGCGGATTCTTTACTGACTGATCCACCAGGGAAGCCCAGGTGAAACAGTTTAGGCCTTGGGATTATATTGTTGTTCAGTTGCTGAGTCGTGCCCAACACTGCAACCCCATGGACTACAGCACTCCAGGTTTCCTTTCTTCACTTTCGTGTTCATTGAGTCATGATGCTATCTAACCATCTCATCCTCTGCCACCCTTTCTCCTTTGGCCTTCAATCTTTCCCAGAATCAGCCTTTTCCAATGAGTTGACTATTTGCAGGTGGCCAAAGCATTGGAGCTTCAACTTCAGCATCAGTCCTTCCAATGAATATTCAATGTTGATTTCCTTTAGGATTGACTACTTTGATCTCCTCACTGTTCAGGGGACTCTTAAGAGTCTTCTCTAGCACCACAATTCAAAAGCATCAATTCTGCTCAGCACTTAGCCTTATTTCAATTTGAGTGTTGGGTTATTTTTCAACCATTCTCCAGCCCTTTACATCTTTACATTGTCTTGAGATTAAGTCAGAACTTATGTAAAAAGCCTATACACTGTTTCATACCCAGGGAAGTACTCAATCAATAGAACCTTTGATTTTAATCTATTACATTACTAAACATTATTTTTAAATTAGCTCCTCATCCCCACAAAGGAAGAATCAGTCATATTTTCTTTAAATGTGTATGTTAATAAAGTAGTAGTATCTGCCTGTCTCAATAAAGGCAGGACATTTGTGAAGCTTCAATAGAAGTTATGTAGAACAAGGCATGCAGGGGGAAAAGTTTGAATATGCATTCTATTTTATGATTGTTAGCAATTCCATATTAGAGAAGACAATACAATGTAACATAAAGAACACATGACACTGCAAATCCTTAAAAGAAAGAGTAATGGGAAAACAATTTAAAGATTTCAAGAATAAATCATTGAAAATATGGAAGTAATGAAGAATATACATACACATATTTTATGCATAAGGTACAGAAATTAAAAGGCACAATAAAAAGTCATCAAATCTAAGAGAATTATAACATGAGGAAAACAAAATATAGACCATCAAGAATCATGCCAGCAAAGTATAAAGACTATAAAAAATAATGTCTTTAATTTTCACTATTAGAAAAACAAACAAAAAAATACCAAATGTCAGAAATAAAAATTTAATCTAAACATCATATCTTGAGTCCTATCAAGGAGAATTTAAAATGCATTCTTGATAAGAAAAATATACTTTTAAAATAATTTTATTAAGGAAAACAACAAACAACACACTAATTTCAGATTTGATGACATAATAATAATATAATAATGCATATGCACGGGATGAGAGAAGATGAGGTAAGATTCTTCTTCTAAACCTCTATTTCTACCAACTTCTAATTTTCTGTGCAAAATGAAATTCAGCTATTGATTCCCCTACCTGCTCAGTTTTTTGTGGGATGGCTGGTATACATGTGTAAAATGCAAATGAAAATAGGTTCAGTAGTTGAAAATAGGCTTCCCTGGTGATTCAGATGATAAAGAATCTGCCTGTAATGCAGGTTCGGTTTGATCCCTAGGCTGGAGAAAGGAATGTCAATCCACTCCAGTATTCTTGCCTGGAGAATTCCATGGACAGAGAAGCCTGGCGGGCTACAGTTTAAGGGGTCACAAAGAGTCAGACAAAACTGAGGGACTAACACTTTCACTTTTTTTCAGAGAGAGACTGTATCAGTCACTATATACTTTGTCTCTTCTCATGAAGAATCAGATTCTTTCTCTAGCTAATTCAGATATTGACACACAGTATATCCAGGGAACACTTTAACGCAGGACTTCGAAAGAAGAAAGCATACTTTTAGAAGAATTTTTTGTCAATTTCATTAGTATATTCAGAGAGCCAACTTTGGGTTTATTGATTCTCTTATGTGTTTGTTTTATTTCATTCACTTCTGATCTGATCTTTATTTCTTTCCTTTTACTTTGCTCATCTCTCTGTCTCTCTTTTTTTTTTAAACTTTCTGAGATGTAAGATAAGACTTCTGATTATCAGCCTTACCTCTTTTCAGACATGTTGAATTAAGGCCATATATTTTCCTCAAAGTACTTCTTTAGTTTTACCCTGCAAGTTTTATTTTGTTGCATTTTCATTAGCATTTAGTGAAAAAAAATGTTTTTAATTTTTATTGTGATTTCTTCTTTGACCCATGGGTTATTTAGAAATGTATTGTTTAATTTCCAAATACTTGAGGATTTTCTAGTTATCTCTTTGTACTAATCTCTAGCTCAGTTCCACTATGGTTGGAGAATATAATGCACATGGCTTCAATCTTTTGAAAATTTTCCAACTTACTTAATGATCTGGCATATGAGTCAATATTTGTAAACAAATGTTCTGTGTATACTTGAAAGGAATTTGTGTTGTACAGTTGAGTGTTCAATTTTATAAATTTCAATTTGGTCACATTGGTAGATAATATTGGTCAAGTCTTCTATATCCTCACATATTTTTGCCTGCATGTTCTAACAGTTACGTTAGAATCAGTTGTGTTAGAGAGTAAATTGTATTAGAAAAATTTCTTATTCTCACAGATTTGGCTGCTTGTTATAACAAATCCAATTCATTGTGGATCTGTCAATATCTACTTCACTTCAGCAATATTCTGCTTTATATTTTTAAAGTTTATGTTATTATGTCTGTTGAATTATTCCCTTAAACTTTATTAAATGTTCCCATTTATTTCTAGTACTCCTTCTTACCTTAACATCCATTTTGTCTGGATATTCATACAGATATTCATAGCAGCTTACTTTTGGTCAGTGTTAGCACAGAATGTTTTCTTCCAATATTTTACTTTCAACCTCTTGGTGCCCTTACACTATTTTAAGTACAACTCTCATGAACAGCATACAATACAGCCCAGTACTATGGGTGCCAGAAGTTAAAATTAAGTCAATTTAAAGAAAATGTTTAAAGAGGAACATTTCCTGCACACCTGAGCTTATGAAATAATATCCATACTCACTGCACCTACATGTAGGTATGTGTAGGGGGTGAGTACCTGGCCCAGGAACAAGGAACTTGGGACTAATTATAATAGCAAAGTGGTTGAGAGCACAGCTTCCCTTATGGCCTTTCAAGTTTTTTGCCAACAATGGCCAGGACAGCTGCTTTACAACCTTTTTGCTAAAACCAGAGAAAGCTGAAGCCTGGGAGTGGTATGGTGATGATGGGGGGAAGGGAGATAGATATCTCTGAAACTAGAGAAACCTGTTTGTCTAAAATGATGTGCCCTCAGGAGCAAAGAAATACACAGAGAATGAGCAAGTGGTCATGGTACCAATCACTTAATAGGCAAAATTGGTTACTTCCAGGCTTGTGAGATTTTTCATTTATAAATCTCCTATCAGACTCTCACATTAGATTTTAAACTCAAGGGGATTCCATTTACAGTTCTATTGAGAATTACAGCCTGGAATTAAACTCTGAACTTTTCTTACATTTCCCACACCATCTCTAGGTTAACCAAACTGCTTGAAATAAGTGGCACAACAATGTTCAAATAATCCTTCTTCCTTAAGGTCCGATTTGGTATAGAAACCACCAGAAAGTGAAAATTGATCATTCACATTCCACTAGTTCAAATGACCTAGAGAGGCTACAGAGCTAAACAGTGGTAGACAGCACTCTTTTTTTTTTTTTTTTTTGTATGATAACCAAATAGCCCAGATCTATCCATATAGGGGATTGATTCATCAAAATATTACACCAAGAAATATTTGAATGCAATAAGCACATTGATGCAGCTGTATGGTTAAACATTATAACCTCTGAAGTCAAGAAATTCAAATTTATAGTTGCCACATTAAGCATAGATGTTAAAGCATTAAAGTTAACACCATATACAGTCCTATAAAATACTGCATGTGCAAAGGGTCTGAGTTACGTTCATACTGGGAACCATAATTTAGAATTTCCTGACTTCTGAACATGTAACACATCATAGTAATTGATCTAGCTCCTTGGAGCTAATATAAAATATCTTGTTAACATGTTTTCTATCCAATTCTTTCATCATTTACTTTTTTGGCTCTTGGAGAAACAATTCATCATGCTCAAATCTTTTCACACACCTGCACTAAGCTAACAGAGCAATAGAAAAGCCAATGCAACCAGGATTGAGTGAAAGGTTTGTAAATCATGTAGGAATGTTGTTAGCAAGTACCCTTAATCTGGATCATGCAAGATGACACTTTGTTTTGGGGCTTAGAGTTATTTGCCTGGAATTGTTGCAGTGATAACCTCATATTCTACTGGATACTGTGGGATAGAGGATATCAATTCGTTTATGCAAGCAGCGTATCTATGGACTGTTAGTTCATAAAGCTAATGTAGAAGGGAAAGGTAGCGGGGCTTACTCCACGACAGAACATGGCATCTTAATCTCCTGGCGAGGCAAAAGAATTATAACAGTGAACTGAATGTTTGCATCCCCCTGAAATTCAAATGTTGACATTCTAACTTATAATGGAATGATATTAAGAAGTGAAGCTCTTGGTCCTGAGGGGAGAGCCCTTATAAATGGGATTAGTACCCTTATAAAAGGGGCCCCAGTAGAG
This sequence comes from Bos mutus, assembly GCF_027580195.1. Classification (NCBI taxonomy): domain Eukaryota; kingdom Metazoa; phylum Chordata; class Mammalia; order Artiodactyla; family Bovidae; genus Bos; species Bos mutus. Next base: position 27,699,843 of record NC_091618.1, read on the forward strand.
AAGGAAATGGCAACCCACTCCAGCATTCTTGCTTGGAAAATTTCATGAACAGAGGAGACTGATGGGCCACAGTCCATGGGGTCACAAAGAGTCACACAACTGAGAACACACCCACGCAAAAGTGAAAGTCACTCAGTCGCGTCCGACTATTTGCGACCCCATGAACTACACAGTTCATGAAATTCTCCAGGCCAGAATACTGGAGTGGGTAGCCTTTCCCTTCTCCAGGGGATCTTCCCAACCCAGGGATCGAACCCAGGTCTCCCACATTGCAGGTGGATTCTCTACCAGCTGAGCCACAAGGGAAGCCCACCCACACATCCCTTGTGGGAAAGGGACCCCAGAAAGGTCTCTAGTCCTCTTTCTGCCATAAGAACAGAAAGAGGAGTCCATCTGTTAGGGGAAGCACACTGCCCACCCTGGCCAGGCACCATAGTAACCATTTACATGAGTTGTCCTGGTAAAGAACATGGAACTAATAAGCCACCACCAACCAGAGGAGATCAGGAAAGGTCAAAAGGAGACACCACATGTCCGACCACTTCTCAGAATCCTTCTCGCTGGCAGCCATCTTGGCTGAACAAGGCCTGCACCACCAGCAAGGACTCTGAGTCAAAATCATCGACTAAAGACAACCTGGAAACTAACCCCATCACCATAAAATCCGCGTGGCAGTTCTCCTGGTTTCCCTTACCCTACTGCTCTCCACCCAGGGGGGCTTTTCCTGATAAAATCTCTTGCTTTGTCAGCACATGTGTCTCCTTAGACAATTCATTTCTGACTGTTAGACAAGAGCCATTTGGGCCCTGAAAGGGGCCCCCCTTCCTGCAACCTGGAAGAGGTTCCCTCCCTGACATTGCTGGCACCCTTATCTCAGACCTTCAACCTCCAGAACTATGAAAAAAAATTCTCTTGTTCATAAGCCACACAGTCTATGGCACTTTGTTATAACGGCCTGAACTAAGACAGCCTCTAAGGCAATTCTCCGCCAGGTGCTGGGACTGTATGTACGTCCCTTCAATTGACCCCCGTCCTTATTTTCATCTGACTGAGTCTCATATTCACTGTATATTAACCTATTTCTCCTTAGGGCTTAGCTCCTACTGCCTTGCTCCAGGTCAGGTGAAGAAGACCAATAATCAACAATTCCAAAGTATCATCATATTCCAGGAGCTGCTTAAAGCACCTTAGAAACATTGATTCATTGAACCTAGTAGAGTAGAATTGGCAAGCCATGGAGCATGAGCCAAATCCAGGCAGTCACTGCTTTTGATGAAAAAAAAAAAAAAAAAAATTGTCTAAGTGTTATCTATGGCTGCTTTCATTTAACAATAGCAAAGTTGAGTGGCTACAGCATTTATGGCTAGCAAAGCCAAAAATATGTACTATCTACACTTACAAAAGTTTACCCATCCTGCAGTGTTAGATGGCATCATCAACTCAGTGGACATGAGTTTGAACAAACTCCAAGAGACAGTGAAGGACAGGGAAGCCTGGAGTGGTGCAGTCTGTGGAATTGCAAAGAGTTGGAGAAGGCAACGGCACCCCACTCCAGTACTCTTGCCTGGAGAATCCCATGGACAGAGGAGCCTGGTAGGCTGCAGTCCATGGGGTCGCTAAGAGTCGGACACGACTGAGCGACTTCACTTTCACTTTTCACTTTCATGCATTGGAGAAGGAAATGGCAACCCACTCCAGTGTTCTTGCCTGGAGAATCCCAGGGACAGGGGAGCCTGGTGGGCTGCTGTCTATGGGGTCGCATAGAGTCGGACACGACTGAAGTGACTTAGCAGCAGTAGCAGGACATGACTTAGCAACTAAACAATAAAATCCTGCAATAGAGAATTCCCTTCTGTGTGGTCAGCAACTCTGATTCTGAGTCACATGTGAGAAAGAATCATTAACAGAGTTCTTGGTTTGGAGAAGGGAGGAGGGAGTTTAAATAAGACCTCAATTTATATTTATATATTTATTTAATGTTTATACATTAAGACAAGCCTTTCATCATTGTAAAGCTGGTACTGGGGACCCTTTTCAGTACACGTCCTGGTCACCTATTTCATCTTTTGACATTCTTTAGCTCACTCATTTGACCTTGCCCAGAATTTACTTCTCACAATTTTCAACCACAAATGCAGCAGTGATTATCAACAACCTGAACAGAGGGAGAGAACAATGACAAACTATTAGGCAGGCTCATTCAAAGTTGTCTCTGTGCAACTAAAGGGAGGAGGCTGGATGTATTTCATAAATCTCCATGGACAAAAAGCCCACATATGGAAGGCCCTCTTCTCAAAAATGAACATGTGCATCCTTGGCACAAAAGAGAAGGGAGCTTCCCCTGGTCCTTCCCAGAATTTCCTCACTTTGTCCAGAAGCTACTCCCCAGGATAGCCACAGGGTCATCCCACAAGCACATGTTGGCTACATCCTCACATTGCCAAAACATCTGGACTGAAAAATGCATTTAATCATTCAGATTATTTTCCCCTGAAGCAATGCCAAACATCTGTCTAACTAGAAACAGCTGTGTATTAGTTTGGGGCTGCCATCACAAATACCCTAGACTGGGTGGCTTAAACAGCAGAAGTTTATTATCTCATAGTTCTGAGGGCTGGAAGTCCTCAATCAGGGTGCCAGCGTGGTTGGGTTCTGATGAGAACTTTGTTTCTGGATTGCAGATGGCAGCCTTCTCACTATATCTGCACACTGCCAAGAGGGAAAAGAGTAGGGAGAAAAAGAGATGGAGCTGTCTGTTGTCTCTTTTTATAAGAGCATCAATCCTATCAGGAGGATCCTACCCTCGTGACTTCATGTAAACCTGATCACCTTTCAAAGCCATCTTTCAAGGCCTTTGGGAGACACAAACATACATAATTTCTCTCATGCTGTAAATGAATCAATGCATGCATGTGTCCTAAGTCACTTTAGTCGTGTCCGACTCTTTGCAACCGTTATGGACCATAGCCCACCAGGCTTCCCTGTCTATGGGATTCTCCAGGCAAGAATAGTGGAGCAGATTGCCATGTCCTCCTCCAGAGGGTCTTCCAAACCCAGGGATCGAACCCACATCTCTTATGTCTCCTGCATTGTCAGACACGTTCTTTACCACTAGTGCCACCTGGGAAACCCCTCCAAAGGCTCAAGCTGGGCTTCAACAGATGAATTTTGAGGGGACACAATTCAGTCCATAGGAAGCTGCACCTCTAGCATTAAGTAAGCCAGACCTATGGTATCCATGGGGGATGGCCCAGGCAAAGGTTCAGCAAATCACAGCACCAAAGACTCCATGCCCCTGGCTTTCTCCTGGTCCCCATTGTCTCTAACCACATCCTAAACTCCCTCTGAGGGCTCTCACCAGGGCAGTACCCACAGGCTTTGTGCATTTGAGAGTTTGCTCTTGGCACAGCATTAATCTAGACTGGCTGAGCCAGGATGAAAGTGCTCCAGATACTTTCTGGCATACAGGTGGCAGAGCCTTGGGAAACATGCAGCTTGGAATCCCAGTGCAAAGGCAGGATCATATGACTAGATACCATTACAGTTGTATCAGTATTATTGTTGCAGAACAACCTGCCCCAAGGTCATTGTCTTAGACTGAGCATTTCTCTTTGCCCAGCTGGGCAGTTTAGCTGACCTGGGGCAGATGTAGCTGACTTCTTCTGGACTTGCTCATATGTCTGCAGCCAGGTGGCAGGTGTGTTTGTATTGGCAGGCGGGGGGGGGGGGGTGGTAACTAGTCTAGGATAGCCAGTCATAGGTCTCACAGTCTAGTTGCCTTTGGGATGTTGGGATGATGGGGGTGACTGGGCCATGCAGTTTCCATCTTCCACAGCTAGCCCAGGCCAATTTTCAAGATGTTTCCAAGAAAGAAGAGAAGAGCATAAGCCCTTTGAGGCTGAAGTTCACAACTGGCACACTTCTATCAGCCTAAGTCAATCATGGGCTAGGCAAATTCAAAGAGTATGGAAATGGATTCCACCTCTTATTAGGAGGAGCTGCAAAGTTGCAGAGTAAATAGCATGGACCCAGGAAGGGGTGAGGAAATGTGGCCATTTCTACAGTCTACCGCAGGATGGAATCTAGGAAAGAATGCACAGACTTTACTCACTCATGGTGGTAGTAGTTAAGTTGCTAACATGTGTCCAACTCTTGTGACCCCATGAATTGTAGCCCACCAGGCCCCTCTGTCCATGGGATTTCCCAGATAAAAATACTGGAGTGGGTTGCTATTTCCATCTCCAGGGGATCTTCCCAACTCAGTGATCGAACCTGCGTCTCCTGCATTGCCGGTGTATTCTTTACTGTCTGAGCCACCAGAGAAGCCACTCAGTTATGAAGGAACTCCAAATGGTCATTCGCTTCTTTTCCTCCACTCACTGTCTTTGCCTCCCTAGGAAATGAACATGAAATATCAGACAGCAGAAAAGAAAACAGGAGCCTAGGAGACCAAGGGCTAGAAGGACCGTGTTTTGCTTGTTTCCCTGACATCACCAGACTGTGTCACTTTGAGCCAATCACTTTCCTCCTTTGAGTCACTGACTTTTCATCCTGAAAAGTATTAGTAGTACAATAGACTACCTAATCTTAAAGCATCTTATCACTTGGAGGTCCTATATTCAAATCCCATCCTTCCCTACAGACCTTTCTAGTTAGTCACCTACCTAAAGCATTGTGCAGGAACCCTGCCTCATTCACAGTAGCACTGAAAAATATTTTTGTATCTAATATTTTCTTTTTATTTGTGTATTTGGTGACAGGTGGGATCTTCTGTTGCCACGTACGGGCTCTCTTGTTGGAGCAGGTGGACTTAGTTCCCCGACCAGGGATTGAACCCACATTGTCTGCTTCACAAAGCAGGCTCTCAACAACTGGACCACCAAGGAAGACCCTAGAACTGAAACATAATTGATAAGCTTATCCTAGGTCTGCATCAACCACAGAGACTGTGTGATTGAAGCAGTTAGACTTCTTAAAGACAAATCTGATCAGATTTTGTGGGTATGATTTCCTTCTGTATCTCTTCTGCATGAGTTCTAGCCAGTGGCACAAGAGTCGCTCTTTCCTCTCTGAGCAACTTAATGCTCACTTTAAGCCAACACGTTTGGAGCAGTTTCTTACTCAATAGTAATAATGATACGGCTGTAATTGTATCTGGCCGGGTGATCCTGGCTTTGCACTGGAATTCCAAGCTGTGTGTTTCCCAAGTCTCTGCCACCTGAGTGTCAGGAAGGATGGGGCCCTGGGAAGGGGCAGTGCATCTGGCTCACACCCTCCTGGGCACTTAGGCATGCCCCTCTGTGTCTCCAGTTTCCCTCCTCTGACTTGTGAAAAGCATCTTGGTAGACAAGTGACATATTGTCCAGAGTGTAATTATTATACTAAATTTGCAAATTAAAGAGGTGTGTGAGAAATACAATGTCCTCCCTTGAAAGTATGAGTATGTGCTATAAGACATTTGCCCAAACAGAAAAACACATCCTTATCTTACACTTCATAAAAGACTAAACTTCTTCCTATTGGCTCCGGAACTTCCTTAAGCCTTGCATTTTCTAATCCCCACTACTGTACCTGGCATGTAGTACATGCTCATTAAATACTGTATCAATTTAGTCTATTTGGGGGACAAGGGAGGGGGGAAATTTACTTACTGTATTAAGATTGTTTGCCTGTTGCCAAAATATCTCATTGAAAAACAAAAACTCCAATCGTTTCGATGCCCAATTATGCCACACATTCAGACATCTGGGAACCATTTGGAGCATTTTCCTTTCCCCCTGAATGTTTTGGTGTCCTACAGAGGCAAGCCTCAGGAAATGGCTATGGGTGTTTGTGGTGAGGGGCGTGTACAATGTGGGAGGTTGTATTTTCAAAGTAGGTCTGGGAGAGGTTGTTGGGAGACTCAGATTGGAAATTGGTTCATTTCTCTACCCCGATTGTTATATAAATTTGTGTGAGTTTTTTTTTTTATCACAATAAGGCAATTAATAACAATGATCCCCATAATGTTCATTTCCCATTAGTGAACAATTTCACACCAGTAATTCAACAGGACACAAAATTTAAGAAAAGCATCCTATAGCAACTCAATGGAACAATACCAATCTATTAAAAATACAATATGAGGGCTTTGAAGCCATGTGGAAAAATATTTATAATAAGTGGTTAACTAGGAAATCAGAAAGTAAAATACCCAATACATTAAGGATACAAACAGCTAAAATACAGATGAGAACTGAGTAGCATCCTATAGGAGTACACCTGATCCAGTTCTACACTGCATGGCTCAAGTTCTGACCTCTGTACACCAACATCGTAACCTCATATATGGGCAGTTTCATACAGTTCATGTATCTCTCATTAAATCCAAGTCATTTATTAATTTTTTCAATATTAATTGTGACTTCCTCCAAGCCAGGCAGTAGTTCATAATGTCTGTCTTTGAAGGGCTCTCACAGCCTCCTAATGGGGAGCCATGCCAATAAATGTCTTAAATATAAATTTAGTATTTTCATCTTACTATTTTTGGATTTTTGAAAAATAATTTGGCGAAAATGTTATAGATTTTTTTTCAGCAGTCTTGGGTGGCCTATTACATGTGCAGTGGCCAGCTTTCATCCCCTAGGGTGGGCCAGACAGAGAGGAACATCTGAAATAAGAGCGCAGCAAAGGACAAAAGAGACAAGAGTCCTTGTTTTCTAAGGGACAGTCCTTTTGGTTACACACTCCCTGAAAATTATTCCTTGACCCTGAAAACCATCAATGCAAGATATTCCTTCAAATTATGCAGCTTTTGGCATACATATACTTAAATAATATATAAATCCAAAAATCTAATTCTATTGTCCCCCCAAAATCATATCTGAATCCCTTGGCTTCTTTCATCATCCTATATCAACCAAATTTTTTTTTTCATTCTGTAGTTTATATAAGAAAAATTGATTGGTGTGCTTGTTCCTTTTCCAAATTAAATATATATATTTTCTAAATATGCAATGGATATGAACTTGGGCAAACTCTGGGAGATGATGAGGGACAGGGAAGCCTGGCATGCTGTAGTCCATGGGTCATGAAGAGTCATACTGAACAACAAAAAATTACCTAATTAAATTTTATAACACAAAGTCATTAGGACACACTGCCCCACCCTGGGGGCAGGGTGGGGACGGGGGCGGTGATGTCTATCATCCTGTTGTTACCTATGAACTGAAAGTTTTAAAGACGCAGAGACCCAGATTTATACTTACAGAGTCTACAGTCTACCACATCTGGAGATTGCAAGGTCCCTATTGCTGGAAACTCTAGGGGATCCAGTGAGAGCTATAAGAGGGATTGTCGGGTCTATAAACTGAGCATAGACATCTTCCACCAGCTCCCCAGAGGTCACTGATTATTAAGCTCATTCCTAAAAGTTGAAGAGTCATCGCCAACAGATTCAGGCAGATTCCAGGAAAATCCCCCAGTGAGGAGCCTCATCTCCTCTACCTTATTTTTTTCATTCTTTTCCCTTATAGTTTACTACAAGATATTGAATACAGTTCCCTGTGCCATACAACAGGACCTTCTTGCTTATCCATCCTATATATATGTAATAGTTTGCATCTGCTAGTCCCAAACTCTCAATCCATCCCCCCGCCACCGTAAGCAACCTCCCCCTGGCAACCACAAGTTTGTTCTCTATGTCTGTGAGTCTGTTTCACAGATAAGTTCATTTGAGTCAGGTTTTAGATTCCACATATAAGTGACATCAGATGGTATTTGTCTTTCTCTTTCTAACTTACTTTGCTGAGTATAATAATCTCTAGGTCCATTTATGTTGCTGCAAATGGCATGATTTCATTATTTTTATGGGTGAATAACATTCTACTGTGTGTGTGTGTGTGTGTGTGTGTGTGTGTGTGTGTGTACCTCTTCTTTATCCTTTCTTTGGTCAATAGACATTTAGATTATTTCCATGTCTTAGCCATTGTAAGTAGTGCTGCCACCTTATTTTTTAAAATACTTTTATATAAGCTTAGGAGAAGGCAATGGCACCCTGCTCCAGTTCTTGCCTGGAAAATCCCATGGATGGAGGAGCCTGGTGGGCTATAGTCCATGGGTCACAAAGAGTCGGACACGACTCAGTGACTTCACTTTCACTTTTCACTTTCATGCACTGGAGGAGGAAATGGCAGCCCACTCCAGTGTTCTTGCCTGGAGAATCCCAGGGTCAGCAGAGCCTGGTGGGCTGCCATCTATGGGGTCGCACAAAGTCGGACACGACTGAGGCAACTTAGCAGCAGCAGCAGCAGCAGGTCTACTTAAGTTGATCATCAAAGGCCACCAGAAGGCGTTAGCTTGACAAGTATGTTAAAGAATACTGGATCTATAGGACAGGGTCTTATGTGACTTAGTTTACCCCAGAAGCCCAAATATTATTCATTACCAGTTGTCCTGTGCTAACTCCTTCACCCTCCCTCATAGCTGCCTGGCTAAATCGCTACCCAGAGAGCCCAAAAAAACAGGACTCAAGAAATTATCTCTATTTGTCCTATCCCAAGTTGACTTGGATGGTATCATTTTAGGGCATGATAGAAAAAGCATGTGACAAGAGTGTAGCTATTTGAGAAACAGAAAAGTCATTTAAGGACAAAAAAGGAGGTAAAAAGAACTTATGAGTAATCAATATATCACAAGCAAGAAAAAAATTGGCACATTGCAAAATGGAAAGCAAAACAGTATTGAAGAAAACTAGAATTTTCCATAACTTCAATTGCACTTCATTTTCCAAATGTGCACTCTTTAAAAAGATTAAGGTTCTTAACAATCCAGAATAAAAGGGACAAAGAGTAAAAGAAAATAAATCTTTCCATATTTGAAATTTGCAGTGTTGAAACCAGCCAACAAAAACACGGGATCACTTGGAACCAGCTCTTGGCCATAATTAAATTAGAATGTGTTTAAATTCTTAATGGCATGGTATTTTACACTGAGCTTGAAATATACACCTAAACACTCCAGCCATCATGAGTTATTAATATAAAGTGCCCAATAAATGGAGAAGTATAGCAGCATATTATCACCCCTCCCTGGCTAATGAAACCAATCATCTTCTCTCGCATTTTAGCCACACAAACCAGAATCACTCTCTTTGTAGCTTGAAAGGTTTCAGAAAGCATCGAAGCAGCTAAAAGGCAGCCTTTTTGCCTGATGAAATGACCCTGAAATAAATGTTAGGTTGTTTTTACTGAAGTATGTGGTTTTTTTTTTTTTTTTTCTCCTTTTTAAGCTTTCTACCTGTCCACTTCTCTGAATAGAATAAAAATCAGATCCCATGAGGCACAAACACCATGACCACAGTTTACTAATTACTATCAGGAAGCCTCTGCTGGAGAGGAGGGTCATAATTTAGAAAACTAAACCTGCTTGTTTAGTTACTGAGCATATTTTGATAAGAACTGGCTAAAGTGCATGTTTCAAAGAGTCTTAGGAATAGATTGTGGAAGTCTGCTGAATTCTGGTAAGAAATAACATCATCATCAAGCAACTGTATGACCAAACTTTTTTAATTAAAAGGAGGACTGGCTAACCCCTTTAACTAGCAGGATTCATGGGCCAGCGGTGGGAGTCGGGGTTTGGGCAAGAAATCGTGGTCTCTCTGCTCTAGACGATCTGGCACAGACCCAGAGCAGCGCTGCCAAATGTGTTTCAGGGTGCCTTACCCATTGGACTAATGATCCATCTAACCATTAGGCCAGACCCTGTAAAGCAACCTTCATAAAAACAGGGACCAGAGAGTGACAGAGTCAGAATGGACAAAATACTGCCAGTACTATCAGAACAGGAGATTGCTGGCAGTTTTCTCCCCATGGGCAAAAGATGAATTCATCTTAGCATCCTCTTATAAGCCAAGTAAATGAGAAGAAAAGAAAGGGCAATATCTATGCAGCAGATTTTAGGATCCATGATGGAATTTCATATCAAATGGACACTTTGAGAGAGTAAATAAGACAATTGATCAAGGACTTCCTAAAGACCAAACCTGGCCATTGTAAATTTTTTCTAAGGTCCTCTTGGAAATGCCAAACATCAACAGAAGCCAAAGAAAATCAGAAACCTTGGGGGTGGCACAGGGGAAGCAGAAGACAAGGTAAGCCTGTTCAGAAAGTCTGCAAGTTAAACTATAGGATTGGTAAGCCACCAACTTTTAGGGATGAGCAGAGAGTTGGGTGAGCAAGTCCAAACTGAGAAACCAGAATCCAGAAGACAAAGACCAGAGCAGATATGGAGGAGCAAAATGAAAGATGAAAATGAGTCCATGGCAGCTGCTGACATTGGAGTTGTGGGTTAAAGGCTCAATTTTACTCAGTAGCTCAGGCTGAGTTAAGTTGGGCTCCTTTAAAGGTACAGGGACGAGTGGAAGATATAGGTCAAGTTTTGAAGGGTTCCTATCCCAACAAATATGAAAAAGAAAAACTAACAACCATTACCACCACTTACTGAGCATTACTCTATGCTAGTTATTATCTTGATTTAGTAGCTAAGTCATGTCCGACTCTTACAACCCCATGGACTGTAGCCCATCAGGCTCCTCTGTCCATGGGATTTCTCAGGCAAGAATACTGGCATGGGTTGCCATTTCAGGCTCTTATTTACTTTATGTTAACATCAATATTAATAGCAACAATAATAATAGCTACCATTATTTGAGCACCTATATATGCTCAGATCTGTACAAAGAGCTCTAAATATATTCTTTTTATTTAATCCAATACTTCTGCAATGTTGTCATTCATTTAATATTTTTATTTTACAGATGAGAAAACTGAGGCTCAGAGAAGTTTAGGAATTTGTCCAAGTTCACACAGCTTATAGTAACAGAACCAGCATCTGAATAGAGCTTTTGTCTGAATACAATAACCGAGGTATTTCTGAAGGTTAAGTGACAGTGTAGACAATAGAGACAGGAAGATTGATAGATATGGTATGGAATGTGCCAAGGACAATCTGTTAAGTGTTAAACTCAATGGTTTGAAGGTTATAAAAGCAGTTACCCTTGTCACTATTCACTTGTTCCAAATGACCCAACAGAATAACCACTTGGACACTTGTGATTGTAAATGCTGATCGTGATCAAGAACAAAGAAGAGGAAGAGGAGATGATGGTGATGATGATGATGATAACTATAATGATGCCAGTGATTGCAGCAGTCCAAACCATCACCATGTTCCAGCAGAGCTGTGTGATTACCCATGAGGCAAACCTAGGATGGTATTACTAATGCCTTCCACCTGTGTGTGTGTACATGTTCAGTTGTGTCTGACTCTTTTTGATTCCGTGGACCATAGCCCACCAGGCTCCTCTGTCTATGGAATTTTCCAAGTAAGAATATTGGAGCAGTTTTCCATTTCCTTCTCCAGGGGATTGTCCTGACCCAGGGATCAAACCCATGTCTCTCATGTCTGCTGCGTTCATAGGTGGGTTCTTTACCAGATGAGCCACCAGGGAAGCCTTCCACCTACTTCTGAAACTTAATACTTAGAATCCCTTTAAGAGGTCATAGAATTCTCTGTGGTTAGAGACAAAGTTTAAAGATTGCCCCAAGACAGGTAACAGTATCCTAAGTTTGAAAAAAGTGAAAGTGAAAGTCGCTCAGTCATGTCCAACCCTTTGCAACCCCATGGACTAGTCCATAGAATTCTCCAGGCCAGAATACTGGAGTGGGTAGCCTTTCCCTTCTCCAGGGGATCTTCCCAACCTAGGGATTGAACCCAGGTCTCCCACATTGCAGGCAGATTCTTTACCAGCTGAGCCACCAGGGAAGCCCAAGAATACTGGAGTGGGTAGCCTATCCCTTCTCCAGAGGATCATCCTGACCCAGGAATCGAATTGGGGTCTCCTGCAATGCAGGTGGATTCTTTACCAGCTGAGCTACCAGGGAAGCAGGTATATTAAACTATCAGAATCCACCTCTAAGAAATGCATTTTATGAAGACAAGAGGATAAAGGAATAGAAGCAGGTTGATCTAAGGTAGGAAAGAAAACAGTACTTCAGCCCACAACTATTTATTAAGCTCTTCTATGATCCAAGCCATCTAAGAGTTATTATTACTATTTTCAAGTATGAAAACTGAGGCTCAGAGAGGTCACACAGTTAACAGTGATACAGCCCACGTCTGAGTCTAAAGCCAGTTTTCTTTCTGCTTAGCCTAGGGCAGTGGAAGCCAAAGGCCCAAGGGACTTCATAAGTAACCAGATGAAATTCTCTGATGAAAACGTCAGACCATTTCATCTGTGCATACTCCCACCACCACAGGTCTTGGTCCAACAGCAAGACCCAAAAAGAACCCTCTGGGTTCAGAATTTGATTCCCGAAGCTGCCAATAGTCATTCCTGGTTCTGATCATGGTAATTCACATGGGAGAAAGAGAGCTTTTTCACGGGTTAGGATTCAGTATTACGCACAGAATGGAAAATGTTCATATACCTTGTCCGTCTCAAAGCTTTGTAATAAACTCATGCAAAATTTGCATGAGGCACTTTAATATCAAAATATCACCTGAACTCCATATAACAATAAATCTCTCCCCCAAGCAAGAGTAAGGAAAGCTCAAACAGCTACATGTGAGTGAGCACATACCCATGGGTCAGAGTATCCACCAGAAGAGTGCTAAACTTTCCCTATCCTTCACCAACCTTCTCACGTTGACCACCTTTTCCTCATGACTCCATCTTTTCATGAGCTTAAGCTGTGTCCAAGGACAGCAGTGCTAATCCCTTTCAAGCAACTCGCAGCTTGGTCCCTGGACGCTTCAGTCAAGGATGTGGTGCCTCTAACCAGCACAGCTACAAATGTGCACAGAAATTGACTCACAATTAGGTATCACAGAGAGAGTGGAGAAAGCACATAATTGCCAAATGCTGAGTATCAACAATTGCTCATGTTTGTTTTCATTGCATTTTTCCTCAAAATCTACCTAGGAGAAGAGAAGTTAAAACATTATCCTTAAAGAAAGAGCACATATCACATGAATATTAACAAGAGGTAACCCGGTGGTCTAAGAAAGTCTTAGTGAATGTGCTGAACAATCCTCTGAGGAGGTATTTAAGTCATCACAGTGCCTGGCACTAATTATAAAAGGAAACCACGTCTTTTTCTTTAAGACTTAGGAGAAATGCAACTATTTCAGCACACGCCAGAAATAAGTTAACTAGATCCTGATTTTCATTACCACGCCTGATTCCCCAAATACAGATTTCATCTTCGAATCTGTTATGGGCTCAATTATGCCCATTTCAAAATTTATATGTTGAAGTCCCAACCCCCCGCACCTGAGAATGTGACTGTTCTTGGAGATAGGACCTTTAAAAAAGTAAATAAATAAAAATAAGGCCATTAGGGTGGACATAATCCCATATGACTGGAATCCTTATAAGAAGAGGCGATTAGGACATAGGCAGAAGTAGAGGGAGGACCATGTGAAGAAAGAGAAGGTGACCATCTACAAGCCCAGGGAAGAGACCTCCAGATGAAAGCTACCCGTGGGCATTTTGATCTCAGACTTCTAGCTTCCAGAGTTGTAAGAAAATGAATTTCTCTTGTCAAGCCACCGTTCTATGGTACTTGGCTACGATATCTCTAGCAAATTAATACAGAATCCAAAACTGTAGATGTTCAATATGGATAAATCTAAGGCAGTTCAGCTGAAATAAATCTGCAGTACAATTGCTTGCCATGATCGTTTCCACTCCCCTCTCAAAGCTACTGAAACAAACACTGCTGTCCTAGAACTGGGTGAAACCACATCTCCTCCTCTGAGCTCCGCTGATGGACAACATGAAGTGAGGTGGGTGAAGAGTTTAGTGTCTGCTCTGGTCTAACAAACCCCATTGGTCTTAATTAAGTAAAGATTCTTTCTCCCCTGATTAATCCAACAACCTCCTTAGTGGTTTCCCCACCTCTATTTTCACTTGCTCCCACCCATTCTCAGTAAAATGATCTTCTCAACATTTGAAAATTACCTGGTTTAAAAGCCTCCAATGCTTTTGCACTGCACTTAGAAAAAAGTGCAAATTCCTTAGTGTGACCTAGAGAGCTCTCCAGGATCCAACAACATGCTGTCTCTCCATCCTGAGCTCAAGGCACTTTCTGCCCCAGGGACACCTCTCCCAACTTGTTGGGCTCTTGTTCAGTTGCTTAGTCTCTAAGTCTTGTCTGACTCTTTTGTAACCCCATGGACTGTAGCCTGCTAGGCTCCTCTGTCTATAACATTCTCCAGGAAAGAATACTGGAGTGGGGTTGCCATTTCCTTCTCCAGGGGATCTTCCTGACTCAGGGATTTAACCTGGATCTCCTGTATTGCAGGCAGATTCATTATCAATGTGCTAAACTCTTTCTTGCTCTGGGACTTTAACATACCTTGCCTACAACTGCCTCAGTGAGGCATTCTCCAACCACCCTCTTAAGACAACTACTCTCCTAAGATATATGTTGTGCCCACACCATATCTGTCATTCTCCATCCTGTCCTATGCGCAATTCCTCCATAGCAAGTATTGATATTAGACCTTGGACACATTTCATTCACTCTTCTGTGTATTTGCTTTTTCTCTAACCATGAGTTCAAGGACTCCGTCCTCCAGGTCCATGACTGAATGAATGGGTGGATAAACAATACAGTGAACGAAAGCGCTTGGTAAACTCTAAGCTATTATATAAATGCGAAATGTAATTATTAGATTTGAAGGTTGATTAAATCAGAACTCATGTCTTCTTTTCTTCCCATACCTAATTTCCCCAGTAAAAGTTACCTGAATTGATTAATGTATTCACTATTGAAAAATTATGTTAAAATGAATTATCAGATCAAATAACATGATTTATAGCATTGGAGAAGGAAATGGCAACCTACTCCAGTATTCTTGCCTAGAGAATCCCATGGACGGAGGAGCCTGGTGGGCTACAATCCAGGGGGTCGCAAAGGGTCAGACACGCCTGAGCGACTTCACTTTCACTTTTCATGAGTTTTAAAACCGTTTTATCCATTTTACCTCATGTTAATCTTCACAATCACCCTGTATGTAGCTATTCTTATTCCCATTTTACAGGGGATGGAGACTGAGGCCAAGGAGTTCAGTAAACTGTTCAAGTGTTTTAGATAATCAGTGGTAGAGTCAAGACTTTTCCTATTATCACTGCTGCCACCTCAAACTGCTTCGTAATTATCCCCTCTGGATCAACAATGACAAAGGACAGACAATGGTGGAAGGACTCATGCCTGTGCAAAAGGAGATTGTCCTGCGGTTTTGTTTGGCAGCAGGAAAGATTTTCTTGGAATGGGGCTTTTCTTAGCCACTAAGGGAGGAGTTTCCTTTGTACTCTATTCCCCCCTTACATGTTAACCCTAGAAGCTAAGCATATTTTGTTATTACCATCTAAAATGGTTCTGTCTTCATTCTATTTTGAGATGTATTTCTCTAAAAATAATTTTTCTGTTTATAATATAGTGCCATACTTGGGGTAGATGAAAAATTAGATTATTATGTCTTCTAGGGTGAGTTCTCCTATACACTGAATTAGGTATTTGGTCCAGAAGATAATTTAGTTCTGTGACTATTACGGTACACATTAAACATATTTATTTAATACTGTTATTATCCAATGAACATCCATAACAGATTTCATTCTCTCTTGAGGTGACATTTACAAAATAATCTTCCTAGGAAAATGGATTCTGTGGTCAAAGTTGAAAGACAAATGACACAATATGCAAAAAATATTTGTAACATATAATGATCAGGGTTAATACGTCTATACAAAAAAAATCTCGTACAAATAATTAATTTTAAAAAATCAATATAAAAATGGGCAAAGAATTCATCAGACAAATGAAATTATACAACTAATAACTAAAAATAGGACACAACCTCACTAACAAACTAATGCACATTAAAGCAGTATTTGCCAAAACTACTAACAAAAATGTTCAAAGCTGGGGACATCTATATAAGCAAAAACATTTTGAGATGTACATTATTCAAATCATTTTTCAGGGTAATTTTACAATATCCATTTAATTTTAAAATGTATACTTATGACTTCCATTTCTAGGACTTTATCTTCTTGAAATGCTAGCAAAATTATATGTTAGCATAAGAGATCACTATTATATTTAAATAATTTTAATGTCAACTCCAAAAATAAATGTCATCAGCATCCATGTATTTGATTGCCATTAGGTATCTGGCCATATTGGATACAAGTTTTCATTTGGAACATTTACCCAATAAGAATTGAGTAGAGGCTCAGTAATAAACTCTTATAGAATGAGATTGAAAAGATAATTCATCTGACAAAATAATAAGAAAAATAAGTAGCTGTTACCATGCTCCTCTTGTCCTCTCCTTTAAGAAAAGGTATAACAGGGAAAAAATCAGTTTGGAGTCCATTATATGTAAGTTCTAATTCTTGCTCTGATACTTGCCAGCTATGCGGCTTTAACCTTTCTAAGCCTCAGTTTCCATATTTATAAAATGTATGTAAAAAACTGATATCTTCTTCAAAAAACCCTCAGATCTCAGCTGACTGCTGGTTGGAATAAATAACAGTTGTATATCACTGAGCAAAATTCATAGCACATACTACGTGCTCAACAAATATTAGTCCCCTCTGCATTTGTGCTCCTACAACTTGAAGGTCAAGGATCTGTGCAAAGAGTAATGGAAAACTAGGAACAGACAACTATTTGTTGCTCTAGAATTTATTCATTTCTCGTTTTCTTATATTTCCTTAGCACCTGTTGTGAGAGAAACGGGGTTTGGTTCTATAAGTGCAAATATATGATGCATATATCCTGTCATTCAAACTGGGATGAAGGAATTCCTCATAAACACCCGTAAAGAAAACAAATGACTTTCCTTTCAGCAAGGGTAATAACTAAAAATAGCTGCATTAATAAAAATAATACTATTGAGAATTTAATATATACCAGGCATGATTCTGTTCACCTTATGTGGATTATCCCTTTAATTCTTTCAACCCTGTGATGCAGGTTTTAATAATATAGCTCTTATGGTCATGAGAAAGAAATTTGACATTTCAGGGCACCAAACTGACCAAAAGGTTTAGATATGACTGACATAAACACCCCTATAATGAAAAAGACATCTTTTTTGGGTGTTAGTTCTAAAAGATCTTGTAGGTCTTCATAGAACTGTTCAACTTCAGCTTCTTCAGCATTACTGGTTGGGGCATAAACTTGGATTACCATGGTATTGAATGGTTTGCCATGGAAACGAACAGAGATTATTCTGTCGTCTTTGAGATTGTATCCAAGTACTGCATTTTGGACTCTTTTGTTGACTATGATGGCTACTCCATTTCTTCTAAAGGATTCCTGCCCACAGTAGTGGATATAATGGTCATCTGAGTTAAATTCCAGTCCATCTTAGTTTGCTGATTCCTAGAATGTCAGTGTTCACTCTTGCCATTTCCTGTTTGACCACTTTCAGTTTGCTTTGATTCATGGACCTAACATTCCAGGTTCCTATACAATATTGCTCTTCAAGCATTGAACCTTGCATCTATCACCAGTCCCATCCACAACTCGGTGTTGTATTTGCTTTGGCTCCATCCCTTCATTCTTTCTGGAGTTATTTCTCCACTGATCTCCAGTAGCATATCAGGCACCTACCAACCTGGGGAGTTCATCTTTCAGTGTCCTATCTTTTTGCCTTTTCATAGTGTTCATGGGGTTCTCAAGGCAAGAATACTAAAGTGGTTTGCCATTCCCTTCTCCAGTGGACCACATTCTGTCAGACCTCTCCATGATGACCCATCTGTCTTGGGTGGCCCCACATGGCATGGGTTAGTTTCATTGAGTTAGACAAGGCTGTGGTCTGTGTGATCAGATTGGCTAGTTGTCTGTGATTGTGGTTTCAGTCTGTCTGCCCTCTGATGCCCTTTCTCAGTGTCTACCATCTTACTTGGGTTTCTCTTACTTTGGACATGGGGTGTCTCCACAGCTGTTCCAGCAAAGTGCAGCCACTGATCCTTACCTTGGACATGGGGTAGCTCCTGTCGGCTGCCACCCCTGACCTTGGATGTGGGGTAGCTCTTCTCGGCCTCTCCTGTGCCATCTCAGTCTCCGCACTCCTGTGCTGTCACAGCCCTGGAGTAACAGGCAAATTTGGCCTTGGAGTACAGAATGAAACAGGGCAAAGGCTAATAACGTTTTGGCAAGAGAACGCACTGGTCATAGCAAACACCCTCTTCCAACAACACAAGAGAAGACTCTACACATGGACATCACCAGATGGTCAACACCGAAACCAGATTGACTATATTCTTTGCAGCCAAAGATGGAGAAGCTCTATACAGCCAGCAAAAACAAGACCAGAAGCTGACTGTGACTCAGCTTATTGCCAAATTCAGACTTAAAATGAAGAAAAAGGGGAAAACCACTAGACCATTCAGGTATGACCTAAATCAAATCCGTTATGACTGTGCAGTGGTAGTGAGAAATTGAGTTAAGGGACTAGATCTGATAGACAGATTGCCTGATAAACTATGGGCAGAGGTTCATGACATTGTACAGGAGACAGGACTATCCCCAAGAAAAAGAAATGCAAAAAAGCAAAATGGCTGTCTGCAGAGGCTTTACAAATAGCTGTGAAAAGAAGAGAAGTGAAAAGCAAAGGAGAAAAGGAAAGATATACCCATTTGAATGCAGAGTTCCAAAGACTAGCAAGGAGAGATAAGAAAGCCTTCTTCAGTGATCAATGCAAAGAAATAGAGGAAAACAATAGAATGGGAAAGATCTCTTCAAGAAAATGAGAGCTACCAAGGGAACATTTCATGCAAAGATGGGCTCAATAAAGAATAGAAATGATATGGACCTAACAGAAGCAGAAGGTATTAAGAAGAGGTGTCAAGAATACACAGAAGACCTGTACAAAAAAGATCTTCATGACCCAGATAATCACGATGGTGTGATCACTCACCTAGAGCCAGACATCCTGGAATGTGAAGTCAAGTGGGCCTTAGAAAGCATCACTACGAACAAAGCTAGTGGAGGTGATGGAATTCCAGTTGAGCTATTTCAAATCCTGAAAGATGATGCTGTGAAAATGCTGCACTCAATATGCCAGCACATTTGGAAAACTCAGCAGTGGCCACAGGACTGGAAAAGGTCAGTTTTCATTCCAATCCCAAAGAAAGGCAATGCCAAAGAATGCTCAAACTATTGCACAATTGCATTCATCTCACCCACTAGTAAAGTAATGCTCAAAATTCTCCAAGCCAAGCTTCAGCAATACGTGAACCATGGAATTCCAGATATTCAAGCTGGTTTCAGAAATGGCAGAGGAACCAGAGATCAAATTGCCAATATTTGCTGGATCATGGAAAAAGCAAGAGACTTCCAGGAAAACATCTCTTTCTGCTTTATTGACTATGCCAAAGCCTTTGACTGTGTGGATCACAATAAACTGTGGAAAATTCTGAAAGTGATGGGAATACTAGACCACCTGACTTGCCCTTTGAGAAACCTGTATGCAGGTCAGGAAGCAACAGGTAGAACTGGACATGGAACAACAGGCTGGTTCCAAATAGGAAAAGGAGTATGTTAAGGCTATATATTGTCACCCTGCTTATTTAACTTATATACAGAGTACATCATGAGAAACGCTGGGCTGGAAGAAGCACAAGCTGGAATCAAGATTGACAGGAGAAATATCAATAACCTAAGATATGCAGGTGACACCACCCTTATGGCAGAAAGTGATAAAGAACTAAAGAACCTCTTGATTAAAGTGAAAGAGGAGAGTGAAAAAGTTGGCTTAAAGCTCAATATTCAGAAAACTAAGATCATGGCATCTGGTCCCATTGCTTCATGGGAAATAGATGAGGAAACAGTGGAAACAGTGGCAGACTTTATTTTTGGGGCCTCCAAAGAAACAGTGGAAACAGTGGCAGACTTTATTTTTGGGGCCTCCAAAATCACTACAGATGGTGACTGCAGCCATGAAATTAAAAGACACTTACTCCTTGGAAGAAAAGTTATGACCAACCTAGGCAGCATATTAAAAAGCAGAGACATTACTTTGTCAACAAAGGTCCATCTAGTCAAGACTATGGTTTTTCCAGTGGTCATGTATGGATGTGAGAGTTGGACTATAAAGAAAGCTGAGCACTGAAGAATTGATGCTTTTGAACTGTGATGTTGGAGAAGACTCTTGAGAGTTCCTTGGGCTGCAATGAGATCCAACCAGTCCATCCTAAAGGAAATCAGTCCTGAATATTCATTGGAAGGACTGATGTTGAAGCTGAAACTCCAATTCTTTGGCTACCTGATGTGAAGAGTTGATTCATTTGAAAAGACCCTGATGTTGGGAAAGATTGAGGGCAGGAGGAAAAGGGGACGACAGAGGATGTGATGGTTGGATGGTATCACTGACTCAATGGAGATGGGTCTGGGTGGACCCCAGGAGTTGGTGATGGACAGAGAGGCCTGGTGTGCTGTGGTTCATGGGGTTGCAAAGAGTCAGACATGGCTGAGTGCCTGAACTGAAATGACTGACATGAATTAAGTCCCAGTTCAGAGCAAGCAACTCTAGAATGTACTCACCAGATTCCTTAATTAAAAAAGAAATTCATGTGACTCAGGAGAAAGGCTTGATCACAAAGAATAGAAATTATCACCCTAGTCAAAACCCCTAATTGGAACAGTTCACCATAAAAAGAATGGTGCCTGACTTAGATCATAGCCTGCCCAATGGAGTAGCCAATCCAAATCTCTGTGGAAGAGACATTCACATCTCATGAGCTATCTGATATCCTGATCTAGAAGCCGCATCATCTGTTCATTTAAGAAATCTTTGTGAGCAACTGCTATGTGCCTGGTGCTTTTTTGGACAATGAGATTACAGCATTGAATGAAACAGGCAAAAAATATCTTTGTGGATATAGGACAAACAAATACCTAAAAAAGCATATAAACAAATAAGTACAGCAGGCATAACAGTTGATGAAAAGTGCTATGCAAAAAAATAAAGCAAGGGTAGGAAATTAGGAGATCTGATGGTGGGGAGGGAGCAGGGGAGTAAAAAAAGCCAACCTCTATATGCGACCTTCTATCCACAGCCCTCTATCTATGACCTCACTAGGTCAGGAAAAGCCATTCTGAATCTCCAGATAAGTAAACGCACCACGTCACTCTATCATGGAAAAAAATAAACAGAATAAGACTGGAGATAACAAAGAAACAAATGGTATATTACCATTTTTATACCATGTTTTTATGTGAGGGTCCTGATAAGTACTGCAGATATATTAATATTGTATGAGTGTTGTATGTCTTCTAAGTGTTTAAAACATTTACAAGAATATGATAAATTAGACTTTTAATTTTAATTAAATATTTAGAAATTTTAGATTTAATCAGTAATCATTGTTTACATGTTTTCAAAAATGCCACTTGTTAAATTCATGAATTTTTTATGTATTCGTTGTACAAATAGTACATAAAAGAGAGAAATGTTTAAGCTTTTATATATTTTTAAATACTCATTGATTAATAAATTCATAAGATTAACAAATTGAGCACTAAAAAAGCATAACAAGAACGGAGTTGTTCCCTCCAAGAGCAAAAGCCCCTCAAACATATCACACAGGAGAAAACCAAAGCCCATGGAAGTAACTTACCCTCTTCCAAGTTCCATGGCCTGTAAGTGACAAGGCCACCAAGGATTTGAACATGACCTTTACGTTACTAACTTCATAACAATGATATTGAATGCTAAAATCGTGTAGAACAGAACTGGCACAGAATGGGCACTAAATATCTCTCTCATCCTTACCCTAGCCTAAATCAAAGTGCAGGGGTAATCAGAATAATTCGAAATACCACCCAAACACACATAGATACATAGACACACAGACACACACACACACACCACACACACAACATTCAAGCAGTGTGACATATTTCTAATATAGAGCCTCCATCTGGTCTCTTCCCTCCCAGCTCTTACCAGCTCACATCCCTGCAGGATACAAACACTCATCACTTTCACCCATTAAAACAGCTGAGCAGGCAACCTCATCAACATCTTGGTGATGGTGGTAGGCAGTCCACAAAGATGGCTCCCTATAAACTGCATCTTCTTCTATTCACAACCTTAGGTAATCACCTCCTGTTGAACTTGGTCCTCCTGGGACTCACTCACAACCCACAAAACGAGGCAGATTGGACCCTGAAGGTCTTTGAAAGCCAAATTAGAAAAAAGCCTTGCAAACTCTGCTTTGGTCTGTTGGAGCACTCGCTGTGGGGGAAGTAAGCTGCCAAGTAAAAAATGGAACTACCCAGAGACCATCACACTGTGGAAGCAGAGCTGGCCACATGCTGAAGCTGCTGGAGAGAGAGACATGCAACCAGCCCTCAGGTGTTCCAGCTCAGAGCCAAACACGTGGGCTATGAAGCCTTCGGATGCCCCAGCCTCAGTATCCGCCTGCCTGCAACCACCTAGAGGACCTCAACAACAACAAAAATTACCCGGCTGAGCCCATCAACCCCTAGAATGGAGAGAGACCATGATAAATCACTGTTGTAAACCACTCAGTTTTGGACTGGTTTTTACACTGCAATGCATAAACAATGATTATGCAAGTACTCTATTTGGCTTTTTCTCAATGTGTTTTTTAGTTAATAAACACTGTGTTTCCCTAGGTAATAACTATCCATTTCTAAAGTGCAGTCAGCTCTTTTTTTTTTCCCTCTATCTATACTGAAAATAGTAATAACATATACTTTATCTAATATTTCAAAATTACCACCTCTCATGATACCCAGACAAAGAATATTTTCTTTCTCCTTTTTCAGGAAATGGTTGAAAATGAACTTAATAATGAACATTTTCCAAGCCACGTTCTACTCCAGAACTCAAGGGAGTTATAAAATCACCCCAAAGTAAGAGGGTGAAATGGCTCAACCTTTAGATTCTGTATATCTTGAGGTCTTTGATTTAAATCATTATTTAAAAAAAATAAAATTACACAGTGCTCTTAATAAAGCATTATTATTTCAGGGAAGAGGATAAAACTTTCCAAATGCAAATGTTTAGCTGGAGTAGAATTTTAAAAGATTCCAAGACATTAGTCAGGAGATGGATTGCTTTCCTATTGCAAGTCTGGGTTACAATATCACTGGAACCAAATTCCCGTCAGATTACTCTTTACTCAAAATGAATGTTTGTAATTACGAAATGAAATAAGTTTTAATTTGAATTGCCTAAAAAGGGGAAACCAAATATTGTGTAATTATAGGAGAAGAAATTTGAGATGGAAAACAAGATAGTGTTATTTACAAGTAAAAAGGCTTTTATGGGATTATGGGGCTTTAATGTGCATATTTGTAGGATTTGGGGTGGCAGAATTTGGAACTAAAATATTTTTCATCAGCGTTTATTTACAGTGTGCATGCAAGAAATGGAATCCCAGACACATCTGATATTGGACTTATTTAAACCTTTTATATCCCTCCTAAATCTGAAAAGACTCAAATGTTAGCCACACATAATGGAAGTAATCGTGGAGTGTGATAAAATAAGTATTTGAAAACCACATGCAACTTTTAGGCTCAAATCCAGAACTATAAAATCCACCTAGAGACATAATGAGCCTGACTCGCCTTCTTGGAGGAGGAAAAGCCGTGAGGGGGTAGGTAGGTCCTTATTCTCCGCGCGCAGCTCAGGGCACCTGAGTGGAGCCCCCAGATGGCTTATATAAGTGCTTTACTGCAAAGGCCGCCCGCAAGCACCAAGTTACTTCTCTGCAGGGCAGCCATGTTTTAGCTTCAACAAATCTGTGACTTCATAGCTATTCTGTCTCTGTCTTCCACTTCTCCCATCCTCTCCTAAAGTCCCACTTCTCACACCCAGAGTCTAGGACTCTAGGGCCAGTATATTTCCCACAGCCTGCACCACTCAGCTTTATAACTCTGTAACTTTTCTGGGGTAAAACCTTCTGTCTGAGGTGGGGACATTAATCTGGTGGGGACAGTTTTATCTACACTAAACCACCCTTCCCAGAGATATTAGCTCCTTACAAGGTATGGCAAAGACAGTCCACAGTTCACCAAAAGTTTGCTCCTCTTCCTTATTGCACAGTGGTAATTGAAAAGTGGTTGGCCAGACAGTCATTCCATTCCCCAGACTTTCAGACACACCCTGGTCAGGTGTGGGTAGTTCTGGCCAATGAAATAGAGACCGAAGTCACAAGTGATACCTGAAGTCTGGCCCATGAACACCTCCCAGTCAGCATTGTCTACAAACTTTTCCTCATTCAGCTGACTACACAGGAGACAATCCCCAGGGTGATTTGATAAACATCCATTAAGCTGGGTTCCGGAGTGAACTCATGGAATAGGGCCATCCCATGTACACACACGGGCTTACCAGATGGCACTAGGGGTAAAAAATCTGCCTGCCATTGCAGGAGATGCAAGAGACCTGGGTTTGACCCCTGGGGTGGGAAGATTCCCCTGGAGAAGGAAATGGCAATCCACTCCAGTATTCTTGCCTGGGAAATCCCATGGACAGAGGAGCCTGGCAGGCTACAGATCACGGGGCTGCAGAGTCAGACACAACTGAGTATGCACGCATGCATTACATACATACACACCCTCTCAATGTGGTTAAATAGGCATGTGTGGGCCCCTCTTTCTCTTTTTTAAACTGCAGTCATAATACCATGAATACTACTTAATCCAAAGGACTCATTAGTAAATGATAAGTTTTGGAACGTGGAAGAAACTTACCAATTCTCTGTGCTTCACCTAGTTTACAAATTACCTACATATAGAACCATTCTGATAGACCTCCAGCAAGAACTTGCCACACTTCAGTCACTTGTGTACAGAGGCCCACGTGGGTTATTTAGAGACTCTACTTTCTGGCTGCCCTCCTGCCCAGGGACTTTCTTCAACCCAGTCCATCACTGTTTACTCTCAGTAGTCACTTCTGAAACTCTGATTTTTTTCCAAAGAGCTTTCCTAGTATTTCAATTTAGAAATTCACTAATCAATAGAAGTCTCCTGTGTCAAGACTTCATCATTTTTTTTTCATTTGTCATTTATTCATTCATTCAAACTCGTATCCAATAGCCCAAATACCAAGAATTGTCTTCAGCATTGGCTGGACACACACAGCTACTGCCCACTGATAACAGAAAGTGAAGGAATGGTTGTGAAAACAGATAAGAGTTGTAAAACAACAATCAAAGTAACAGTATGATAATAACCATCATAGCTGAATTTACTGAATACATGCCAAATGCTCTGCTCAGAACTTGGAATTCCTTATTTAATCATCACAGTACCCTCCCCTCATATTACAGATAGAGAAATCAAGGCTTAGAGACTTTAAAAGATGTGATGAAATAGCACAAATATTTACTATCAGAGTTGAGGTTTAAACCATGTTCTGATTCCAAAGTCATTTACTAACTGTGTGCCTTTGGGCAAATTAGTTAAATGCCATAACTCTCCATTTCGAATATGAAATGCCATCTCAGTCACACAGAAGTTTCTGCAAAGAGTTGCTGGGGCAGAGACGTTTACACTCATTGCCCACAGTATACTTTAGGAATACTATGTGTAGAAGTCTGGATTTTTGAACAATTTTCTTGCTTTTGAAAGGGCAGTGGAGGCTGGTGTGTCCAGTCACTTCAGTACTGGCTGACTCTTTGAGACCCTATGGACTGTACCCACCAGGTACCTCTGTCCTTGGGATTTTCCAGGCAAAAATACTTGAGTGGGTTGCCATGCCCTCCTCCAGGGGATCTTCCCAACTGAGGAATCAAACCCACATCTCTTGCATCTCCTGCATTGCAGGTGGGTTCTTTTCCCACTGAGCCACTTGGAAAGCCCCAGAGGCAAGAGGAAGCTTAAATAAATATTTAGAATATTCACATTAAGAGACAATTTTCCAGACAGTGTGTCTTGAAATCTGATTGCCTTCACACTGAGACCCCCAGTGACAGCATCTCAAACTTTATTTTTGCAACCGAAAATAGTTGTGGTGAGATCACTGATCATCAAGTGACACCAGGAACTCCTGGTCCAGGTGCCCATGTGGGCATGACTGCGGGGTCTGTAAAGGCGCAGAGAGAGAGGCAGAAACTCCTGCTTGAGTTTCTGGACTGTGAGAGGTAACCCATTAGGAGCCCACTTGGAACTTGACCTTGCTGCTAAACGCACAGTCTATCAAATATTCAGGTTCAGCCACTGAGTGATAACTGAGCATCATCTGCGGAACGGAGAAGTCCACACTTGGAAGAGACTTGGAGACTGTACTTTAAAAGGAGCCCAGAGAAAGGCTGCCAGGCAATGGGGAAGACAGGCAATCCCTGCTGTGGATTGAGGACTAAAGCGCACTTGAGGTCTTCATTTCCCAAATGACAGCTCAAGGTGGGTGGGGTCAATTTCAGCTCCCAGACATCTACCAAGTGAGCACAGAAAAGAGCATAACCAAAACAGCAATATTTGTCAAATGAACATGTAACATCCACTGCTCTCTAAGCAAAGTGGGGTCCGTTCGTGAAAAGGAATTTGTTTTTTTCAGCTGAGTTAGGCTGTAAAATAAGATGGAGACCTACCTAAATTTAATTTTTTTCCTTTACCACTTTTTAGTTGTGTGATGCTGGGCAAGTTTCTAATCCTCTCCAAAACTCAGTTTCCTTGAGTATAAATGTGAATAATAATTATACCTACCTCCCAAGGTAAACAATAAGTAAGCTTCACGTAAAATATTTAAAGTACCTGAAAACTGGTTAATGCCTAGGTAACTTCATGTATTTGTACAGCAGATTTGAGGCAGGAATCAAAGACATGAGTTGCTCTAAAACGACAGTACTCAAAAGTTTGAGTCCTAGGACACCTTTATACTCTTAAAAATTGTTAAGAACCCCAAAGAGCCTCTGTTTACACAGATTGTATCTGTCAACATTTGCCATAGTAGAAATTAAAACTGAAAACACTGAAGTATTTGTAAACTAACACTTAAAAATAATAAATCCAGTATATGTTTGTAAAACATTTTTATGAAAAATAACTATATTTTCCAAATATAATTTAGTGAGAAATTGACATTGTTTTATACTTAACAAAGCTCTTTATTATCTATCTGCCTTAGTAGAATCTGCTGGATTTTCATATCTGCTCCTGCTTTTGATCAATTGTTTTATATAGCTTTCACTAAAGTATATGAAGAAAATCCAGCCTCAGAGAGATGTGTGGTTGGAAAATAGAGGGAAGCCTTTTCATATAATTGTAGATAATCTTCTTTGATGCAGCACCAAAGTTCTATAAGTGGTGGTTTTTTAGAGGCCTGTTGCAATGAAGAACCTAAAACTATATAAATAAACTTACTTCTTGAAGTCTCTTGCACTTTGAATGGGTCTTTCATTTAGGCATGATTTTGTAACATCATGTGTTGGTCACTTGGAAAATATTAGTTCAAATGAATGTTGACACATTTCATTATAGAATGTCACCTCACATCATGTAACTCCTGGGATACTCCAATGTACACTTGAGAGAGGGAGAAAGGGAGTGAAAAAAGCAAGTAGTCACTTAGCATTATTATGGTCTGACCTCACAGACCCCATAAAGGGATCTTAGGGACCAGGGTGTTTCTGAGACCACACTTTGAGAATTGTTACTTTAAAGCAACAAAAGAAAAACAACCTGTTTGAGTGAGAAATCTGGGACAATCAAGACTAACAGAATCTGGTGGAAGGTCCTAAGAGAAAACATACCCACCCCCAACCCTTAACCCCACCTCCATCCCACCCCCAGCAAGCAGTAGAAAAGCTGAGGGAGTTTAGGGAAGAGATACATCTAATTGATGTTTTTTAAGGGTTGTTTTTTGTTTTGTTTGTTTTTGGCTTTTAAGAGGGATTTGTTACAAACCATTCTTCTGTCTTCCCTGAGAAAGTTTCAGAAATGAATGTGGTCATACAAGGGAATTCTTGGGCAGGGGATCAAAAAAGATGCTAACTTTTGTGGCCTGGTCTGTGCAGCCCAAGGGAAGCCTTCTTGGACATGGGACCCCAGAGCAAAGATGAAAGGTCTGAGAATTTGCAGAAATACAAGGTGAGGCAGGGTTCAGACATTTGTGGGAAGAGGACTTGCCCTGTCTGGGGAAGTATGAGATTGAGGGGACCTTCTCTGATTGTCAAAATCTGAGTGCCCCCAGCTGACAACTAGGGTGGTGGATTTAAGAGGTCAGCCTGTCCTTCAACTTAGGACAGCGTGCTGGGTCCTCAACCAGGGAAAAACACTCTTCTCCTACTGCAGGGGAGTGGCTATAGAAGATAAATTGAGCCCCCAGTGGATTTTGTCCAGAACAAAGTATCCATTCAGTTCAGTTCAGGCGCTCAGTGAATCGCAGCACACCAGAACAAAGTATGGACCCACACTATACTCATTACTTTACTTGTATCAACTCATTTAATCTTCACCACACCCCGCAGAGGCAGTTACCATCATTAACACCTTTTTATGAATGAGGAAACTGAGACACAGACAAAAACTCACTCAAAGTGCACTAGTAACTGAAGAAGTTGGAGTTAAAGCCAAGCAGGCTGACTACAGAGAAGAGCCTGGGTGCTTAGCCTCCCCCTGCTTCACTGCCCTCATGCTGCAAAAAGAACCCCAACTGGGAAGAACAGGCCCACACTGCGTAAGAAGTATGTTTAAGCAAGCCAAACTCCACTAGGGATTCTAGCTTCCTTCTTTATGAAGTGAGAGGATTGAACCAAGCCATCACTCAGTTCCCTGCAGTCATTAATATTCAATAATGCTTATGGTCCAGATGTAAAACTTCAGTATAAGTAAACTTCATCTTATCTTTGGTGCCATTTCTCCTGAGCAACACAGTTGGGTTTGGGTCATACACAGAAGCCTTTTAGGGAACTCTAGTAAAGAGAACATCACCCTACAGGAATCCCCACTGTCTTCCTCTAGAATTATCCCCCTTTCTTGGGGATTGGCTTGGCCACCAGAACAAAATCCCCATTCCTTATTTGGTGGATCTCTTTAGGATAAGAGAAAGGAAAGCAAAGTTAATTAATTCATGTCAAGGTGTAAATGGATGATGAGCTCCAGAATCTTCTCTGGTTCTTGTTCTATAATGTCAAGTAAAAATATTGTCAAATTTTGGCAGTATGACAAACTTTGATAACATCCCTAAAATCAACAATGCTCATCCCTCTCCAAGACTAAAATGGGTTCCAAGACTAAACTGGATTCCACTGAACTAATCTCATATTTTTTTTGTATGTCATTATATTTAGCTGAGAGCTAGACTCATATCAGTGCTCAAAAAAGTACTTATTTGTTGCCTAAGAAAATAATGGCTGTTTGTGCCTCAAAAAAATTTATTAAGTTAATCTCTGTTGGAATTTATTGAATTCAAATAAGAGATTTTTCAGAATTTTCCCACATGCTCTGAACTGATATCGTCCTAAAGAGAACTAAAGACACATACCAATATTTTGCTTCTCAAATTTCCAAAGGACTTATTAGGATTGAGAATTTCTGGTCTTACCCCAGACTTTTCTGAAATAGAATCTACATTTTGACAAGATGTTCACAGGATTTGTTTGCAAGTTAAAGTTTAAGAATCATGGGAGGAGTTGTTATATTGTGGCAGAGTTGGAGAATCTGCACCTTGATACTTAAGTTTTCCTGAAGAATTTTCTGATTAAATCTTTATTACTTTGCATTTCAGGAGACAATTTAGGCCTGTGTGTGTGTGTGCTGTGTGTGTATGTGTGTGTGTTATTCGCTCAGTCATGTCTGACTCTTTGAGACCCCATGGACTGTAGCCTGCCAGGCTCTTCTGTCCGTGGGATTCTCCAGGCAAGTGGGTTGCCATGCCCTTCTCCAGGGATCTCTCAAGAGGCCTAGAGGCAAGAATTACACACACACACACACACACACACACACACACACGTATACACACAGACAGGCATTATCTCTGCCTTGCAAGATTTTGCAGTCTAGTGAAGGACAGATACGTAAAAAAGGCAACCACCATCCATTGTGATGAAACAATATTGATAGCAGATACAAGTGTGAGGGAAGGATAGATAAACTTATTGGGTTTAACTGGGGAGTTCAGACAAAGTTTGGGAACACAGATAGCCAAGAGCCTTTCCATTTTCAGTCTCAAGGCAAAAACGTATTTCAAAGAGTGACGAGCAAGTGGCACCTGTCATGTATCACCAGGAACAGAAGTCTAAACACTCTGTCCGCTGCATCTTGGTAAAGAAATCACCAGGACAGCACAACTCACCCAGATGCTGGAATGGACAAGGCTTTACTCACACAGAAGGGAAAGAGCAAGATCAGTTCCAAGGTTAGATGAGGGTGCCCCAGGGCTAGCAGTTCCCTCTCGGCTTCAGATGCAGGCTAATTGTCCTGCATGAATCCCTTTTGGGTTGCAGTAACAGGATTCAGTCCCCTCCCCCAAAGAGGACAGATACCATAGTACATTGGCCAGGTGTCACCACGCACATGCTTAAGCAGGAAAAAGGAGCACATGTAGAAACATGGAATCTGAAACAGGGAAAGATATTCCCACATAAGGTGATAGCCCGGCACAGGCTCTGGGGACTTTATCTCCTAGAAAGGAGATGTCCCAAGCTCACAGCCCATTCTCACATAGTGAAGTAAGTAGGGGGTCGAAAGATTACCTGCTTGTGTGCTTGAGACAAGCTTCCCCAACATAGAGGCTTAAACAAAAAAAAAAAAAAAATCTATTGTTTCATGTAACTAAGCAAACCAGGGCTAGTTGGCTTCAGGTATAGCTATCTCTAGGTGCTGAAATCCAGTCCTCAGAGATCCAGTTTTCTCCATTTCTCGTGCTTCCCTCTGCTTTAGCTTCATTCTTAGACAAGTTCCTTTGGGAGTTTATCACAGAATGTTAAGGCTTAAAATTAATTTTTCAGGCTTCTGAAATTATTTGTAAAACTTTCCATTGGCCTAACGGGTTATACGACCACCTCTGAATCAATCACTATGGGCAACACACCTAGACTTAAATTCCCACTGTACTGTCACTAGCTTGTTTTACTGAGGTGAACCTCAGTAATCCCCATGACACAGCGGATAATGCTGCATGGCTTGTACTAGTAAGGTCAATGAATGCTCACTAATGGGTAATTTTGGTTATCATCATTATTATAGATCTGTATTCTGAAAGGAATTGACTTCATTGTTCAATATAGGGAATTGCTATTTGTGTTTTCTAAACAATCTTCCTGAGTTAAGCCCAACACATAAATGCCCATATATGATCAACACACATCCTGGAAAGAAAGGGCTGCTATCATACCAACTGGCCCAGTGTGTGACAAGAGCCACTGGAAGACACCAAGCCAGGCAGATTTGATTTTAGATAGATTTCTAGATAACAACTCTTTAAGAAAAAAAAATTTGAAACTCTCAGAACCACAAAGATTTCAAACATCTTTTGTATATAATTCTATTCATGCCTCCAATTCTGATTTGAATTCTGACTCAACTCCATGGAAAGTTTGGAAAGAAATTTTCTTCCTTTTATTATTTTTCTTTTTTGGGGGGTAAAGTGAAGTTGCTCAGTCATGTCTGACTCTTTGCGACCCCATGGACTGTAGCCCACTAGGCTCCTCAGTCCATGGAATTTTCCAGGCAAGAATACTGGAGTGCGTTGCCATTTCCTTCTCCAGGGGATCTTCCCAACCCAGGGATTGAACCTGGGTCTCCTGCACTGCAAGACAGACGCTTTACCATCTGGTAAAGGTACTTTATTGATGGTACATGACAAGGTAGGGCTCCCTAACCCTCGCCTGCCTCAAGAGGTCTGGGATGGAAACTGTGTGGGCCTTGGGAGATTTCTCAGTGTGCTGGAGGATCAAGGTGGGGCAAGGACTCCCCAAGAGTTGAGGACCTCTCTCTTCCTTTCATGCTCTTGCTAGGGCTGGTGGTCCAGGGACTCTTACTCCTCGGAGGCCATGTAGACCGTGAGGTCCATCACTCTGTTGCTGTAGCCAAATTCATTGTTGTATCAGGAAATAAGCTTGACAAAGTGGTGATTGAGGGCAATGGCAGCCCCAGCATCGAAGGTAGAAGAGTGAGTATCACTGTTGAAGTCGCAGGAGACAACCCAGTCCTCAGTGTAGCCCAGAATGCCCTTGAGGCGGCCCTCTGACACCTGCTTCATCACCTTCTTGACCTCATCATACTTGGCAGGTTTCTCCAGGCAGCAGGTCAGATCCACAACCAACATGTTGGGGATGGGGACATGGAAGGACATGCTCATGAGCTTTCCATTCAGCTCAGGGATGACCTTGCCCATGACCTTGGCAATGCCAATAGAAACAGAGATGAGTTTTTGGGCAACCCCTTGGCCATCGCACCACGGTTTCAGAGGAACCATCCATAGTCTTCTGGGTGGCAGTGATGGCATGGACTGTGGTCATGAATCTCTCTACCATGCCAAAATGGCCATGGATGACCTTGGCCAGTGGGGAGGGGGGGAACAAGCAGTTGGTGGTACAGGAGGCACTGCTGACAATCTTGAGGAAGTTGTCATAATTCTCATGGTTCACACCCATCACAAACATGGGGGCATCAGCAAAAGGCAAAGATGATGACCCTCTTGGTTCCACCCTTCAGGTGAGCTCCAGCCTTCTCCATGGTAGTGAAGATATGAGTGGACTCCACCACATACTCAGCACCAGCATCACCCCATTTGATGTTGGTGATATTTCACTCTTGGAAAATGGTGATGGCCTTTCCATTGATGATGAGCTTCCCATTCTCAGCCTTGATTGTGCCATGGAAATTGCCATGGATGGAATCATACTGGAACACATAGACCATGTAGTGAAGGTCAATGATGGGGTCACTGATGGCAATGATGTCTACTTCGCCAGGTTAAAAGCAGCCATAGTGACCAAGTGCCTGATACAGCCAAATCCATTCACTTTGACTTTCACCATCTTCTTTCAGGGATGCATCTTACATAGCATGGACGATGTGGCTCTCTGTCAAATCAGGGAGGAGCAGAGAGCTGCAAAGGATTTTTCTGCTTTGAGGTTAGTGAGATCAGGATCTGGATTTTTATCACTCCATCCATCTTATTTCATTTGTCCAAGTGGAACCAGGTCATTGCATCCCCTTGACACTGTTCCCACTGGGGCTTTCACTGGATGAGCATCCCCCAAAAGGCCCTCCCTGGGCTCTGTTGAATGAGGCCTGGGTAGAAGAGAGGCTATAAAATGATATGTCTTTGAAACTGAGCAGGACCCTGTGAGGTTCCTGGGCACTGAAGCCTTCCTGTGTCCCCATTTTCTTGTTTGTAGGAAATTGGCTTCAGCCTCCATGACTTTCTCTGAGTTCTAAGGGGCAGGTTCAGTTTAGTTCAGTCGCTCAGTCATGTCCAACTCTTTGTGACCCCATGGACTGCAGCATGCCAGGCCTCCATGTCCATCACCAACTCCCAGAGTTTACTCAAATTCATGTCCACTGAGTCAGTGATGCCATCCAACCATCTCATCCTCTGTCATCCCCTTCACCTCTTGCCTTCAATCTCTCCCAGCATCAGAGTCTTTTCAAATAAGTCAGCTCTTCGCATCAGGTGGCCAAAGTATTGGAGTTTCAGCTTCAATATCAGTCCTTCCAATGAACACCCAGAACTGATCTCCTTTAAGATGGACTGGTTGGATCTCCTTGCAGTCCAAAGGACTCTCAAGAGTCTCCTCCAATATCACAGTTCAAAAGCATCAATTCTTCGGTGCTCGGCTTTCTTTATATTCCAACTCTCACATTCATAAGTGACTATTGGAAAAACCGTAGCCTTGACTAGACAGATCTTGGCAAAGTAATGTCTCTGCTTTTTAATATGCTGTCTAGGTTGGTCATAACTTTTCTTCCAAGGAGTAAGCGTCTTTTAATTTCATGGCTGCAGTCACCATCTGCAGTGATTTTGGAGGCCCAAAAAATAAAGTTGGCCACTGTTTCCACTGTTTCCCCATCTATTTGCCATGAAGTAATGGGACTGGATGCCATTATCTTCGTTTTCTGAACGTTGAGCTTTAAGCCAACTTTTTCACTCTACTTTTTCACTTTCTTCAAGAGGCTTTTTAGTTCTTCTTACCACAAGGGTGAGTTCTTCTTACTATAATACTTTCTGCCCTGAGGGTGGTGTTATCTGCATATCTGAGGTTATTGATATTTCTCCCAGAAATCTTGATTCCAGCTTATGCTTCCTCCAGCCCAGCATTTCTGATGATGTACTCTGCATACAAGTTAAATAAGCACGGTGACAATATACAGCCTTGACGTACTCCTTTCCTGATTTGGAACCAGTCTGTTGTTCCACGTCCAGTTCTAACTGTTGCTTTCTGACCTGCATACAGGTTTCTCAAGAGGCAGGACAGGTGGTCTGGTATTCCCATCACTTTCAGAATTTTCCAGTTTGTTGTGATCCACACAGTCAAAGGCTTTGGAATAGTCAATAAAGCAGAAATAGATGTTTCTCTGGAACTCTCTTGCTTTTTTGATGATCCATCGGATGTTGGCAATTTGATCTCTGGTTCCTCTGCCTTTTCTAAAACGAGCTTGAACATCTGCAAGTTCACGGTTCACGTATTGATGAATCCTGGCTTGGAAAATTTTGAGCTTTACTTTACTAGCATGTGAGATGAGTGCAATTGTGCGGTAGTTTGAGCATTCTTTGGCATTGCCTTTCTTTGGGATTAGAATGAAAACTGACCTTTTCCAGTCCTATGGCCACTGCTGAGTTTTCCAAATTTGCTGACATATTAAGTGCAACACTTCCACAGCAGGTTCAAAGAGTTGCTAATCAAAGAAAGGAGGGGGTGCAGGAACAAAAGAGCAGCAGTCAAAAACCAATAGTGTGGCCTTGGGGCAGCATCCTCATTCCACTTCAGAGGATATACATAGCAATATCATTGAATTCTTCTGTAGAACAAAACCCCCAACAAATGGAAGATGTTAACTACTTGATGAAACATTCTTCATTCCAGAGAGAAGGCCACAGTTTGATAACCTTGAGAACCACAGAAGCTTATCAGGAGAACATCTGAGATCAGATTAGAGGAGTGCAGTCCCTGTACACACTCTGATCCTTATCAGCAACCCCACCCTTGAAGCATTGCCATAAAACTCTTCACCAAATCCTTCTGGGTTGGGGCAAAAACTTTTGAGAGCATTAACCCACTGTGTCCCCCTTAGCCTGGAAAATAATAAAGCTCTTCTTTTCTATTTCACCCAAAACTCAGTCTCAGATTCCATTCGGCACCAGTGCACAGAGGCCAAGTTTCAGTGTCCAATGTGGCACTGACTTGGAGATGACCCCACAGGGATCTCCTGACTCAGTCAGAGGTTCTGAGGTTTTCCCCACACCAGCTTCTTTCGAGAGAGCAAAGGGTTGAAGAATTCCTTTAGAGGCCAGAACACCTGTGACTTTTGCCTGGGAAGTGCTGAGCCCCAGTCACACCCAGTCTACCATCCTGGCAGAAAAACTCCAAGGAGGGAATGGAGTTTAGAAGAACAATCCTAGCAGCTGCCAAGATCACCTTTCACATCATCTTGGTCAGCTAGGGGATCAACATCATCTTGGTCAGCTAGGGGATCAAAAATGTGGACACAGTCTTTATAAATCAATTCAAAATGCATCCTATGGAAATGAACTAGGACAAGTGTCTGGGGCATGACTAGGTCCATTATCAAGCCAGATAGCCCAGGGCTCAAGCCAAGACCTCCACACACAAAGAATCTGATGGTAAATCATCTCCTCATGCTTCTACTGGCAACATTAATTGTCCACACAAATTTAACCTCCCCCCACTGAAGCCAAAACAGCTGTCAATGAATGATGTATTTGAATTTAACCTATTATTTCTCAGCAATTGATGGAATCTCAACAAATATTTCCAGGGGCAGATCAAGGAAAAACATCTTACTTATGCTAGCAAAAGGTTATCTACAGAATACATATAAATATTTTATTGAGAAAACAGAAAAGCTAGATGACAAATACAGCCAACCTGCTGAGACAGTTATCCATTCTCAGAAAATACCTAAGAGAAAAGGGATGGTGGGGGCAGCTGGGGGAGAAAAAGAGAAGATGAGAGATGGCTCCCATCAGCAGCATTACCTATTGTTTGAATCGTTGGAATCTCCTTCTCCTCCCCTGGTTCCATCTTTCCACTTTAAAGGAAAATGCTTGCTGTAGGATTAGGCTAACTTTCCTATTTAATAGAAGAAAAAAGGAAAAACAAAGCAGAAACACTAAATGCATAACAATGATGACCTTCAAATTGCTAAGCTTAGAGCTCTGGCCTTTGCTCTGTGCTTGTAGCAATCTCTCAATAACTGATTAAAGGATTAACCAGCCAATTTGTTCAAAAGAACACAAGATTTATATACTTATAAGGTCCAGGAAGACATACACCTGAATTAGCATAACAATAACCTACATCAGAGGAGTCAGACAGAAAAGTAATTCATATTTATAGTTTGAATGTTAAAACTAACTATAAAGTAGAAAATGGAGTCTACCTTGTCACTAGCTCCCACAGCATTAAAAACTGCGAGTTGGTTTTATCTGTTCTTCTCCAACAAACAAGTCTAATTAGAAATGAAAAGCATGCATCAATCGCATGCAGATTAATGACTCACAGATCTACACAGGTCTTATCTAAGGATCTTAAAGAGATTCCATCTGACTTTAACTGGCAGGAAAAACAAAAAAGGTGAATTCCCAGCTGCAACAGAGCAGAGAGGATGTCAGGCATTATCCAGGGTTCCAAAGAAGGTGAGCCAGACTGGGCTGGAAGGGTGTCATTAAGAGCTGTGAGCTCACCCTGGGGAGGCAGGTGCTAGACAAACAACCTAATCCCAGGCTTTTGGTTTTAATCGGGCCCCACCCTCTGCAGTGCAGAACTGTTTACTTAGAAGGACAAGAATCCCATTCTCTGTGTCAGTACAAGGGAAACACACCCTCTCCCTCTCCTGGAGGGTGAGATGACTGGGTTCAGGTATGGGAACTGGTGTGTTGGTTCCAAAAGAGTCTTCCGGAGCAAGTCACTGCAGGCAGACGTGCAGCGGGAACAGGCAGCCAGCTTCAGGCTAATCTGTCTGCCAAAGGCTGAGAGTCCTCATACTGAGATGAAAGGACTGGAGAGAACCCAACCCCATGACTCCTGACCTGCCGCTAATTCCACCTTGTAAGGACTGACCTCTGGCTGCAGGTTCTAATCCCTAGGCAGGGTTTAGTAAAGGAAGTGAGGAAACAAACGAGGAATTAGGATTTTAGTATCAGAGAGTATGACTGAATGCTAAAAAAGCATCCCCAGCAGCAAGCAAAGGGAAAGCACAAATCTGATTTTATCAGGTGTGCCTGACTTGCCTCTAGGCTAAGAGATGTTTTACCCATTTCCCTCTCTTTCTCCATCTTCTCAGACAAGAGAGTAAGCTAGCCAGTCCTTGAAAGTGTCCGGCTCTTTGGGACCCCATGGAGTGTGTAGCCTACTGGGCTCCTCTGTCCATGAATTCTCCAGGCAAGAGTACTGGAGTGGGTTACCATTCCCTCCTCCAGGGGCTCTTCCCGACCCAGGGATCGAACTCAAGTCTCCCGCATTGCAGGCAGATTCTTTACCATCTGAGCCACCAGGGAAACCCAGTTGATTTAAACTGGCTCCTCAAGAAGATCTCCTTCACAGGATTTCATCCTCCTTCTCTGCCCTTCCAAGCCTTCCCCCAATGCCCTCACTTCCTTCAGAAGTCAAGTTCCCATTCTCCACTTAGCTGCTCCAAGCTGGTTAGTCCTGCCTGTGCTTCCCTGTTCTTTCCCAGAACCCACCCCCATGACTCTGCCATGCAGCCTTCATCTCCCAAAGCTTTCCTCAGGGTCACCTCTATGGAGAAACCTTTCCAGAAATTTCTACCTGACTCTACTACAGTTATTTAGCAGCCCCCCTGAGCAGCTGTGCATTCATCTGACTCTGGGTTAGGTTGGGTTGTTTTGCTGTGTCTTTGTGAGTGAGTATTTTGTATGAGTCTCTTGTTGTGAGTATGAGTGTCGAGTGCCTCATCATAGAGTGTCCACCATACACTCCTCACACAGGGCCCGTTACTGTGCTCTGAACTTCCTCAGCCTCCAGCACTCAGCACTGCAGGGCTATAAACTTATAGCACAAGCCAGTCTGTCTGGGCCTACGTGGGTAGATGAGGTACACCCAGAGACACAGAAATTCAGTTAATAATATGCTCAACACAATCATCACCTAATTTCAGCCACTAATCCGCAGGTATGAAATGAACACAACTGACTGAGTTTTTGCTGTTGTCCTTGGTTTAGCTCTGATGGACACATTCAAACCACATTGTTATACCACACCCCTTCCTAATTTTTTTTTTTTAATCCCACTTGAATCATCTTTTGTACTATCAAGACATGGGCCTGTAGTATGGTACTGGCACAAAGACAGAAATATAGATCAATGGAACAAAAAGAAAGCCCAGAGATAAATCCACACACCTATGGACACCTTATCTTTGACAGAGGAGGCAAGAATATACAATGGAGAAAAGACAATCTCTTTAACAAGTGGTGCTGGGAAAACTGGTCAACCACTTGTAAAAATGAAACTAGAACACTTTCTAACACCATACACAAAAATAAACTCAAAATGGATTAAAGATCTAAATGTAAGACCAGAAACTATAAAACTCCTAGAGGAAAACACTCTCTGATGTCAATCATAGCAGGATCCTCTATGATCCACCTCCCAGAGTAATGGAAATAAAAGCAAAAATTAACAAATGGGACCTAATTAAAAGCTTTTGCACAATGAAGGAAACTATAAGCAAGGTGAAAAGACAGCCTTCAGAATGGGAGAAAATAACAGCAAATGAAGTAACTGTCAGAGAATTAATCTTAAAAATATACAAGCAACTCCTGCAGCTCAATTCCAGAAAAATAAATGACCCAATCAAAAAACAGGCCAAAGAACTAAACAGACATTTCTCCAAAGAAGACATACAGATGGCAAACAAACACATGAAAAGATGCTCAACATCACTCCGTTATCAGAGAAATGGAAATCAAAATCACAATGAGGTATCATCTCATGCTGGTCAGAATGGCTGCGATCCAAAAGTCTACAAACAATAAATTCTGGAGATGGTGTGGAGAAAAGGGAACCCTCTTACACTGTTGGTGGGAATGCAAACTAGTACATCTACTGTGGAGAACAGGGTGGAGATTCCTTAAAAAACTGGAAATAGAACTGCCATACGACCCAGCAATCCCACTACTGGGCATACACACTGAGGAAACCAGAATTGAAAGAGACACATGTACCCCAATGTTCATCGCAGCACTGTTTATAATAGCCAGGACATGGAAGCAACCTAGATGTCCATCAGCAGATGAATGGATAAGAAAGCTGTGGTACATATACACAATGGAATATTACTCAGCTATTAAAAAGAATGCATTTGAATCCGTTCTAATGAGGTGGATGAAACTGGAGCCTATTATACAGAGCAAAGTAAGTCAGAAAGAAAAGCACCAATACAGTATACTAACGCATATATATGGAATCTAGAAAGATGGTAACAATAACCCTATATGTGAGATGGCAAAAGAGGCACAGATGTAAAGAACAGACTGTTGGACTCTGTGGGAAAAGGCGAGGGCGGGATGATTTGAGAGAATAGCATTGAAACATGTATATTATCATATGTGAAATAGATCGCCAGTCCCGCTTCGATGCATGAGAAAGGGTGCTCAGGGTTGGTGCACTGGGATGACCCTGAAGAATGGGATGGGGAGGGCGAAGGGAGGGGGCTTCAGGATGGGGAACACATGTACACCATGTGTACATCAACACATGGCTGATTCATGTGAATGTATGGCAAAAACCACCACAATATTGTAAAGTAATTAGCCTCCAATTTAAAAAAAAAAGACATGGGCCTGTAAGTATAGGAGTCTCGGTTTCTCAAACGAGAATGCAATGACATTGCCTAACAGGGGAATTTTTCCTATCAGACATGAGATGTATCCCCATGATGTACAATTAAGTTCTCTTTATTTTTACATTAAACAAATCGTCGGTCATCTTTCTAAGCAAGAATAAAAAGTATATTAATTTGAAAATTTAGGAAAATCATGTGGTCACCACATAGAGCAAAGAAATCCTGTTTAATTCCAGTAATTGTTTTAGCGCTAGAAGGCACGGCCACCTAGAAAATATGTCCAGTGAATGGGAAATAAGATTCTGGGATTAGCAAATGAGGCACTCTTAGATTTGTTTATTCTGAGTCTCTGACCCGACCCATTTGCCACAGAAGGAAAACATAAAAGCGTGTGTCTTTTGGAATGAATTCTTGGCACCCCATAAAGACTAACCCAAACACCAAGGAGGCTTGAGACTGCCTGACTGTCTGAGAGTGGACCAGCGCCAGCTGAGGGGACAACTAGAAACAAATCCAGAACTTCAGTGAGTGGGAAATAAGCAAAGAGGGTGGAGGAGGGATAGAAGGGGGCCAGAAAGACATCAAGGTTAATTTAGACAAAGATTAGGCTCAGCTAGTGGCTCTCATCATCACAGATGTCAGAATACCACCAGGGGCTTTAAAATACAATAGCCAAAATGGATCTTTTTTGTTTGTTTGTGTGTGCCAATCAATGTGATTCCCCAGTAGAACTGCTTTTCAAACCATCACAAAAGTGAAAAATGTTCTCAATCCCACTTCCTCTTTTTGCTCCTAACCTCTTAGAAATAAGCTACCAAACAGGTTACTCACACAGCAACCTCAATCTCAAGAGTTAACTTGATGGAAGTATTTGTTTTTTGTCTTGTCTCAGACACAAATGCATTTGGTTTTTATAAGGCAGTGGAGGAGGGGTTCTGAGAAAACATATTCATGATTTACAATATGAAACCATTTTACTGATCATTTTCTAGTATCAGGATGAAAGAGATTAATTGGCATGAAGCAATTTCCAAGGTCAGCTCACTGACTTTTCATTGATGGACAAACCATATTCCTGGCATCAGAGAATTTTAAAGCTGGACAGGGCATTGGAGATCATCTTACCAATTTCCACATTTTCCAGATGAGGAACCAAAATCACAGATCAGCAATTTTCACAAGGTGACATAGTGTTACTGGCAAAGCCAAAACTAAAATAAAGATCTCCAGACTCAACATACAGATTCAGCTATATCTGGTTACCTTCTTCCTATTAGCTGATAGGCCATCCTGACAAATCATCTCTAAGGAAATCTCAGTGGCCATTTTCTTGAAGAACACAGGCTGGTTGACAGCTACTTCAGTCTTACAAAAGTCCCACCAACCTCAGCATTCCCAGTTAAATTAGCAGTTTGACAATTTCGCTTCATGAAGGTACAGGTATCTTTGATATCTGAAATATTCATTTCAGCCTCAAATAAAAGCAGATTCATTATTTTTCTAAACAATAATATTATGAAAGAATCCACCTATGGAGCACCCCCTACCACCAAGAAAAGCCTCACAAACTTCTAGAAAGCCATCAGCTTACACCAAGTATCTCTAGGGGGAAAAAAAAAAAAAAAAAAAAAACCTCCTAGAAAATGCATGCATACTAAATTAAGCATTCAAAATCAATTTTTACAAATATCGGTCAACTTAGACAAAACACATCTTCAAAATCATCTAATGGTTTATGACCCTGGGTATGTCATTTCTAAGATAATTTTTCAACATTTAAGTAATTCAGTTTATTATAAAAGGACAACTTCATTACTTAAAGGAAAGGATGAACCATAGCTGTAAGACAATCAGGCTTTTCAGTTTCTTGAATGTCCCAGCTTTTCTGTGCTCACCAGTACTACCCTGACACCCTCACACATTTCCTGAGCCTGGACGACAACCAGCTGCCACTTAACCCTGCGTTAAACATTGGTGGTAAATGCTGAAATTCCACAGCTCGCTCTCTTATGTTGTTATTTGAGCAAAAAGACAGCTGCTCACTGTTACACTCAAGACAGCCATTATCTATGGCTCCATGCAGTTCCCTCCAGCACGCACTAGCACTTGGCCTACAATGGTTCAGTTCAGTTCAGTTCAGTTGCTCAGTCATGTCCGACTCTTTGCGACCCCATGAATTGCAGCACGCCAGGCCTCCCTGTCCATCACCAACTCCTGGAGTTCACTCAAACTCACGTCCATTGAGTCGGTGATGCCATCCAGCCATCTCATCCTCTGTCGTCCCCTTCTCCTCCTGCCCCCAGTCCCTTCCAGCATCAGAGTCTTTTCCAATGAGTCAACTCTTCGCATGAGGTGGCCAAAGTACTGGAGTTTCAGCTTTAACATCATTCCTTCCAAACACCCAGGGATGATCTCCTTTAGAACCAACTGATTTGTGACCTCTGGATTGTTTAAACATATTTGTGTGTGTGTGTGCCCCTGTATGTGTGTGTGTGCTACCCATTCTTTGACAGTCTCAAAGACTTGACACATTCAATGTATTGGGTGAAGAATTATTAAGCTGAATGGAATGCAGTAGGATTTCATTCACTTTTTGGGGGCTAAGGTGACCAGATACATTCTTTCCAGTTTATATTAATATTTCTCTGGACATTTTTGTAACTAACTCAAGAAACTACTTCCTGGTTGTTCACATGCTGCAAATCCATATTGTAACATAAAGGGAGAAGGAAGAGGAAAATCCAAGTAAATGGGACAGAGCTAGAGAAAATAAAAGTGGGAAGAAACAAAACATATAATAGGAAAAGAATGGACCAGAATTCAAGTTGTTTGTTTTTAATATAAGATTTGACTAACTCTTTGAGACTGAATTTCCTTTTCTCTAAAAAATGGAAATATGGCATCTGACTAATAGTGTTGGTGTGGAGGACAAATGATATAGTCTACACAAATGGCTTTAAATTCTATAAAACACTAACAAATTTAAACAATATTTGTTATACTGGTCCAATGGTTGAAAATGGTGAATCTGCCTAGGTTCATCTAATCCTAACTTTGCTTATTATTGTATGTCTTTGGACAAATATGTTAATCTATCTGAATCTGATTACCTTAATCTATAAAATGGAATAAGTAGCCACTTCTCATGGGGTTTTTTTTAAAGAAAAAACTGAGGCAATCCATGCCATACACCTAATCCAGGGCTAAAAATATTTATAAAGGATTCAGAACTGTTAGCTATTTTTATCATTGTTATTATTATAATAGCTTAATAATAATATTAAAAAGTACCTTGTTCTAGATAATATATATATATATATATATCACTATATATGTTTTATTTCAGTTTACATATATATGTATTATACACAAAATATAATATATATACACACACACACACATATATATATTGCTTAATGGCAGAAAGAGATGATAATTGCCTCTTGGGTATGGAATCATGGCTCTTGAGGTCTCTTCACCCTAGGACTGCCAGTCCTCTCATGTTGGTTCATGTTTTCATGGGAGACACGTATTTTTCTATCACAAAATTTCCCCTCTGCCCTACATCCTTCAAAGTCACAAGCCTTCCTTTCCAGGCTAGACAGAAGGTAAGGACTGGAGGAGGAGATAAGACTATGGCAACTCTCTGTAACTTCTCGGTGATACCATCAACAATTCTCCAGACATCAACCAGTGTCCTACAATTTAATCAATTCTGACACTATCTTCCTGGAA
Organism: Bos mutus; assembly: GCF_027580195.1. NCBI lineage: Eukaryota > Metazoa > Chordata > Mammalia > Artiodactyla > Bovidae > Bos > Bos mutus. The sequence continues at coordinate 27,743,615 of NC_091618.1, forward strand.
TTAACAGCAGATCCCGTGAGTCTATGGAGCTCAGTTCCACAGGATGGCCCTCACTTCAGATGCCAATCACAAGTCTTGACCACCAGTGAAAGTGAAAGTCACACAGTTGTGTGACTCTTTGTGACCCCATGGATAGTCCATGGAATTCCACAGGCCAGAATACTGGAGTGGGTAGCCGTTTCCTTCTCCAAGGGATCTTCCGAACCCAGGGATCAAACCCAGGTCTTCCACATTGTAGGTGGATTCTTTACCAGCTGAGCCACCAGGGAAGCCCTTGACCACAGGTACTCCAGACCAATTGCATTAAATCTAGGGTTCCCACAACCTCTACCTTGGATTTGATAATTTGCTGAAACAGCTTAGAAAACTCAGGAAAATACTTATGTTTGCTGACTTTATAAAGGGTACAGGTCAGGAATCATCAAATGGAAGAATTGAATAAAGAAAGGTGTGGGAGTGGGGAGATGTAGAGCTACAGCATCTTGATGTGTTCACCAACCCAGAGCTACAGTGATGACCGAACATGATACCCAGTACCAGTGGAGAGACCTAAATAGTATTGCTCAAGATGTGTTCCCACAAAATACCATCCCATGGGAAGATCCACAAAAAAAGAGATCCTATAGAATTGAGAAATACCACATTCTGTATTGGCCTCACAGATATTCATATTAACATATGAAGGGCTCTGAGAAGTAAAGAAATTTATATAACTTACCCCCAAATTTCCAGACTCAATTGACTGTGGAATGCTTATTTCTGCATTAGCATCTCTCAAGAGAACACAGGTTGTATGTGTGTGTGCGAATGTGTGTTTGTGCTTAGTCACTCAGTCATGTCTGACTCTTTGCAAACTTATGGACTGTAGCCTGTCAGGCTCCTCTGTCCATGGGATTTTTTAGGCAAGAATATTGGAGTGGATTGCCATTTTCCTCCTCCAGGGGATATTCCCTACCCAGGGACTGAACCGGGGTCTCCTGTGTCTCCTGCACTGTGGACATATTCTTTACCCACTGAACCATCGATTACCCCAAAATTTCCAGACGCAATTGACCACAGAATGCTTATTTCTGCACTAACATCTCTCAAGAGAACAAAGGTTAGGAAATGTTAAACTGGAGGACTTATCTGCTCCTGGTGGCTCAGATGGTAAAGCATCTGCCTACAATGCGGGAGACCCAGGTTTGATCCCTGGGTCGGGAAGATCTCCTGGAGAAGGAAATGGCAACCCACTCTAGTATTCTTGCCTGGAAAATCCCATGGATGGAGGAGCCTAGTAGGCTACAGTCCATGGGATTGCAAAGCGCTGGACATGACTAAGCGACTTCACTTTCTTTCTCTGCCCCTCCAGGTAACACACAGTCTTTTCAAAAAGTCTTTATACACATTATTTAAAACAAAAGAGTCAAACAGATGATATTTCTGGACCAGAATGAGGAATGGAGTAGTCACAGTAGCCAGATAGAGGCGCTATCTCAGGGGCACACAGCCTTACAGAAGGCTTCAGAAACGTACACCAGGAGGTGATTGTGATTGTTATTGACCAAGCACTTCAGGCACACAGTAGGATGTCATGTGTCTGTTCTCTTAATATTAGGTTGACTGTTATGACTTTCTCTGGCCAATTAAATATGAGTGGAAGTATCATGTGACTCTTCCAGAACAAAGTCTTAAAAGCTAGTGTGTAAGCCACCTCATCCTTTTACCATTAGCAAGGTGATTATGGAAGCCTGTGTTGAGATGTAGCTTCCATCAGTCTGATCCTTACGCACTATGATAAGTAGAGCCCCTTTTATGATCCATGATAGACACATAACCAGAAAGAGAAATGAGTCTTTGTTGTTGTCAGGCAATTAAGATTTAGGCGTTTTTTGTTATCAGAGCCTAACGTATTCTAATGCATATCATCTAGTTGACTTTATTCTATTTCCACCTGGCCCTCACCCTGTACTTAGCTCTCTCCATTCCTACTCTTAGCTTGAGATACCACCACTATCCAGGGACTGAGTTCACCCCAAACAAAACTGTTTTCTATAAGAATGTTCATAGAGAATCTTACAACACTCAGAAACTCCCATTCAAGGCTTCTATCACTGTGTAGAGAGAATTAGCCTCAATAGTTTAGAAAGAGTCATGCCTAATTTTATTGAAAAGGGAAATCAGTACATTCCCTTTGTAGACGGTGACTGAATAATTCATTGAAAGCTTCATTATCTATAATTGTGATAACACACACTTTCAAATAAAGTATTGCACATATCAAATATCCCTGATACATTTCTGAGCAAATATGTGCACATATGTAATCAGCTGTGGTAATCAACTGCACATCAACAAAGAATCGGAGTGTTTTAGGGGCGTAGAGATGCTGTTACAGTGAACAGTCATTCGGCAGTGTGGCTTATTTTAATAGACACATCACTTTAAAATAAGTCTTCACCATCTGCTAAAGCCTCTAATTACAAATGCAACAAGAACATAATTCACAATTGCATCATTAAAAAGTAAGACATAAGGGATTTAATGCATGCCTGTGTCCTTTTTTAATGCAGCAGACGTCTGTTCATCTTTTCTTGTGTTTCAGGAGCAAAATTGGTGGCAAAACTTTCATTCGAGCTGAAATATCCCAAGTATATTGTTTCAGGAAAGACAACAGGAAATCCATATAAGGCTCTGTAGGTGTTAAAAATATGCAGAGGCCATAATCCTATCAATATTAAATTGGCTTTCAACACTGTTTTTCATATGCAAAAAGACACTCTATGTTCAAACTATCTACAGATAAGGGAAAAGTCTATTCAGCAAGATGTAAGATAAGGCAATTTAATCTGACCAATACAAATAGCTTGGAAATTCACCTCTAGTTAAGGTGTCCATAATAAACTAACCTTTTAGCAGCCTACTGTCCAAATGTGCAAAACTAGCTTACTGTGCCAGGCCTTTGCTAGATGCATGATGACCAGAATATATCATACTAAAGCACCTTGTTTAAGGTCAATTCTCTATTTTTTCCTCCAGATCAAACTCTAATTAATCAAAGACTGCTGAAGGAAAGAGACGCCATGGCACAAACTGTCAAAATAGAAGCTTGAATTTGCAATGCTGATACTTTACCTGGAAAATGGGTATCACCACCAGACAGACAAGATCATGGTTATGATCTTGAGGTCCAAAAAGCACTGTTATCAAATAAAAAGTCTAATCTATTCAATTTTGTCTTTAAAAATAAAATCATCACCATCCTTTAATTTGTAAAAACAGAAAAGTAAACATTCATCTTCTTTACTAATTATTATAAGAAACTAAGTAGAACTATGTGGAAACAAAAAATTATACATATATGTATATATATTCATATTGCCTTTATAATAATTCAGAACTCTCAACAAATAGAACTAATAGTTTAATCTATAACTGGGAAACTTCCTGTCTACCGGCAGCAGCATCACAATAGTTGGTTGTTTTTTTTTTTTTTTTAAGTAACTATTTTTTGAGTTAAGCAAAGAGAAAAATATTCATTACCTAACTGGAATGATACCACAGCTTGTGCAAAGTTTAGTAATTTCCCCCAAGTAATCTGTTCCACAGAATATGAACAGGTGGCACGTATTCCATTCTTTTGCATCATTTGAAATTCAAGACAAATACTCTTCCCACAAAGTTATAGTGAAGAAATAAATCGTCTGTACTTAACATTAGGCCAAGAAATGGCCAACAGTAGCTTAGAATTTCTGACACTTTAGTATGAAAAATCCATTAACCTCACCCATACAATGATGGCTTATTATTACTTTTCTGAGAGATTTATTTAGGGCGCAGTCAGTTCAGTCACTCAGTCATGTCTGACTCTTTGCGACCCCATGGACTGAAGCACCCCAGGCCTCCCTGTCCATCACCAACTCCGGGAGTTTATTCAAACTCATGTCCATTGAGTCGGTGATACCATCCAACATCTCATCCTCTGTTGTCCCCTTCTCCTCTCACCTTCAATCTTTCCCAGCATCAGAGTCTTTTCAAATGATTCAGTTTTTTGCATCAGGTGGCCAAAGTATTGGAGTTTCAGCTTTAGCACCAGTCCTTCCAATAAATATTCAGGACTGATTTCCTTTAGGATGGACTGGTTGGATCTCCTTGCTATCCAAGGGGCTCTCAAGAGTCTTCTCCAACACCATAGTTCAAAAGCATCAATTCTTCAGCGCTCAGCTTTCTTTATAGTCCAACTCCAAATCCATACATGACTACTGGAAAAACCATAGCTTTGACTAGACAGACCTTTGTTGGCAAAGTAATGTCTCAGCTTTTTAATATGCTGTCTAGGTTCATCATAGCTTTTCTTCCAAGAAGCAAGCATCTTTCAATTTCATGGCTGCAGTCACCATCTCCAGTGATTTTGGAGCACAAAAAAATGTCTCTCACTGTTTCCGCTGTTGGGACCGGATGCCATGATCTTAGTTTTCTAAATGTTGAGTTTTAAGTCAAATTTTTCACTCTCCTCTTTCGCTTTCATTAAGAGGCTCTTTAGTTCTTCTCTGTTTTCTGCCATGAGGGTGGTGTCATCCACATTTCTGAGGTTACTGATGTTCCTCCTGGCAATCTTGATTTCAGCTTATGCTTCATCCAGCCCAGTGTTTCTCATGATGTACTCTGCATATAAGTTAAATAAGCAAAGTGACAATATACAGCCTTGACGTACTCCTTTTCCTATTTGGAACCAGTCTGTTGTTTCATGACCAGTTCTAACTATTGCTTCCTGACCTACATACAGGTTTCTCAAGAGGCAGATCAGGTGGTCTGGTATTCCCGTCACTTTCAGAATTTTCCACAGTTTATTGTGATCCACACAGTCAAAGGCTTTGGCGTAGTCAATAAAGCAGAAATAGTTGTTTTTCTAGAACTCTCTTGCTTTTTTGATGATCCAACGGATGTTGGCAATTTGATTTCTTGTTCCTCTGCCTTTTCTAAATCCAGATTGAACATATGGAAGTTCTTGGTTCACATACTGTTGAAGTCTGGGTTGGAAAATTTTGAGCATTATTTTACTAGCATGTGAGATGAGTGCAATTGTGTGGTAGTTTGAACATTCTTTGGCATAGTCTTTCTTTGGGATTGGAATGAAAAGTGAGTTTTTCTGTTCTTTATTGTGCCCATCTTTGCATGAAATGTTCCCTTGGTATCTCTAATTTTCTTGAAGAGACCTCTAGTCTTTCCCATTCTATTGTTTTCCTCTATTTCTTTGCATTGATCACTGAGGAAGGCTTTCTTATCTCTCCATGCTATTCTTTGGAACTCAGCATTTAAATAGATATATTTTTCTTCATCTCCTTTGCCTTTATCTTCTTTTCTTTTCACAGGTATTTGTAAGCCCTTCTCAGACAACCATTTTGCCTGTTTGCATTTCTTTTTCTTGGGGATGGTCTTGATTCCTGTCTCCTGCACAATGTCACAAACCTCCATCCATAGTTCTTCAAGGACTCTGTCTATCAGATCTAAAGCCTTGAATTTATTTCTCCCTTCCACTGTATAATCGTAAGGGTCATACCTGAATGGTCTAGTGGTTTTCCCTACTTTCTTCAGTTTAAGTCTGAATGTGGCAATAAGGAGTACATGATCTGAACCACAGTCAGCTCCTGGTCTCTTTTTTGCTGACTATATAGAGCTTCTCCGTCTTTGGCTGCAAAGAATATAATCAATCTGATTTCAGTATTGACCATCTCATGATGTCCATGTGTAGAGTCTTCTCTTGTGTTGTTGGAAGAGGGTGTTTGCTATGACCAGTGTGTTCTCTTGGCAAGACTTTATTAGCCTTTACCCTGTTTCATTCTGTACCCCAAAGCCAAATTTGCCTGTTACTCCAGGTATTTCTTGACTTCCTACTTTCGCATTCCAATCCCCTATAGTGAAAAGGACATCTTTTTGAGGTTTTAGTTCTAGAAGGTCTAATAGGTCTTCATAGATCTGTTCAACTTCAGCTTCTTCAGTATTATTGGTCAGGGCATAGACTTGGATTACTGTGATATTGTGTGGTTTGCCATGGAAATGAAGAGAGATCATTCTGTCATTTTTGCGATTCCATCCAAATACTGCATTTCAGACTCTTTTGTTGACTATGATGGCTACTCCATTTTTTCTAAGGGATTCCTGCCCACCGTAGTAGATATAATGGTCATCTGAGACTTTGGCCACCTCATGCAAAGAGTTGACTCATTGGAAAAGACTCTGATGCTGGGAGGGATTGGGGGCAGGAGGAGAAGGGGACGACAGAGGATGAGATGGCTGGAGGGCATCACCAACTCGATGGACATGAGTTTGAGTGAACTCCAGGAGATGGTGATGGACAGGGAGGCCTGGCATGCTGCGATTCATGGGGTCACAAAGAGTCAGACACGACTGAGTGACTGAACTGAACTGAACTGAATTAAATTCACCCATTCCAGTCCATTTTAGTTCGCTGATTCCTAAAATGTCAACGTTCACTCTTGCCATCTGTTTGGCCACTTCCAATTTGCCTTGATTCATGGACCTAACATTCCAGATTCCTATGCAATATTGCTCTTTATAGCATCAAATCTTGCTTCTATCACCAGTCACATCCACAGCTGGGCGTTGTTTTTGCTTTGGCTCTGTCTCTTCATTCTTTTGGGGTTATTTCTCTACTGATGTCCAGTAGCATATTGGGTATCTACTGACCTGGGGAGATCATCTATCAGTGTCCTATCTTTTTGCCTTTTCATACTGTCCATGGGGTTCTCAAGGCAAGAATACTAAAGTGGTTTGCCATTCCCTTCTCCAGTGGATCACATTTTGTCAGAACTCTCCACCATGACCCGTCTGTCTTGGGTGGCCCTACAGTATTTGGATATTTATAGTTTATTTACCTGTTTATGGCTTATTTACCCTGTTATTCACCTGGGGCCAGACTATGGTGGAGGTAATGAAGATAATGGTGACCTCCTTCAAAAGGTCCCACGCACACACTGCTGCACTCAGTGCCCCCAACCCTGCAGCAGGCCACTGCCTACCCACATCTCTGCCCGAGACTCCTGGACACTCATAGGCAAGTCTGGGTCAGCCTCTTGTGTGGTCACTGCTCCTTTCTCCTGGGCCCCAGTGTACACAGGGTTCTGTTTGTGCCCTCTAAGAGTCTATTTCCCAGTCCTGTGTAAGTTCTGTCAGCTCTATGGTGGGGTTAATGGCGACCTCCTCCAAGAGGGCTGATGCCATATCCCAGTCTGCTGCACCCAGAGCCCCCGCCCCTGTGGCAGTCCATTGCTGACCTCTACCTCCACAGGAAATGCTCAGACGCAGTTCTATCCCAGTCTCTGTGGGGTCTCTGGGTCCTGGTGCACACAAGGTTTGTTTGAGCCCTCTGAGCATCTCTGGCAGGTATGGGGTTTGATTCTAAATGCAATTTCGCCCCTCCTACCATCTTGCTGGGGCTAATCTGCCCTTGGACATGGATATCTCTTCACAGTCACTTCAGCGCCACACAGCCACCTCTCCAGCACCATGCAGCCGCACTCACTGCTATATTCAATCTCCTAGCATTTCCCAGGATTTCAATGAACTCAGTGACTTGGAAATAACCTAGAATTCACTTTCAAGTTCTCTTTAATCTACAGTTTCCCTCCAGTAAGCTTCCTTCCTTACTAGATTTCTTTGCTTCTTTTTTCTTGCATGTCATGGCCCCTTCTTTACAACTACTGCATCCCACAGGATGCACACACACTACAAGCAAAGTCAGAGTAGCTCTCCCATTTATCAGGGGAGGGCAGTCTCAGCTTACTGTTGACAGCTGCCATCTTGTCTTTCATTCACACTAACAACTTCCCTGTCCCATTGAGAGCCACTTCCAATCCTCTGGTGTGCTCCAGGGGAACTTCCTTTCCACTCAGTCTCCCTCTCCATCTTTATGGTACAATCTTTTATTACAGGTTATAGCCTTAGAAATCAGTGCAACAACAAGTCACATAATTTTCATCCTTTTTTTACCCTGTATAAGGCTCTCATCAAAGATTCTTCACCTGCATAACCTGTATGCTTTCTCTCATAAAACCAGCAGTTACACTTTTGCTGTCACAGTGAATCATTTTCACTTCCTTAATCCTTACATTATTTCACCTTTGGAGGAAAACTTCTATTGTTCCTAAATTTAAGCCAATATCCTTAATAGTCATCACAATGACCAATTTATTCACAAAATTCCACATACATAAAACTGATTCCTAAAAGATAGTAGCATTGCAAGACTTAGGTCATAAGAATATGACACTTTTAAAAACACTTAAATAAAACTAAAAATTTTGAGTACTAAGATATAAAGTGACCTCTCAATAAGGCTATATGGTTCTGTTTCCCAAATAGCATAATTTTACTTTCTCACCAAAGAGTAAAATAGAATTTTTTAAAGTCATAGAATCATAGAAATATGAGCCTAAAGGAATATTCCAGAGTGCCAAAATTCCCCATTCATCTTTATGTCTTCAGTCAGAAAGAAATGTACTTAAACCACCTCAGAATGATAATTCTCTATAATACTTTCTTCTGGAAACTTCAGAGAGGGCTCCCCAGCACTCCCCCAACACACACACACACACACACACACACATATCCCTATACTCTGCCCTCCCAACCTCCTCTCTCTCACCATTCTCCCTCCTGGTAATGCATTTCAGGGCCTCCCAGTCCACTTTCCACAGGAAATTCTTTCTAAACTCCCCATTTATATCAGTAGGAAAAGAGAACATCTGTCCATTCTTTGGTACAATAAATCACCTTTCCTGTACTTTAAGATTTATTGAGTTCCTCCAGCCATATCCTCCCTTAATCAAATAATGTAAATGCTTTTATTTTGTCATTTTTTTTGTTTCACTGATATTACTGGGTCAACATCAATCCATTTTTTTTTTGAAATTTTATAAAAATGTTTTTTAAATCAGGTTGGTTTTTTTTTTTTTGGCCATATCCAATTTTAACAGTTATGGCTTCTGCCATTTTTAGTTTTTTCTTTCTACGAAGTTCAATTTTCCCAGATCAAATTTTGCACATCTAAATTTTGTCAAGAAGATTTAATTTTGCCATCAATTTTCTAGCCAAGAACAAATTCAACTACAAGCTGTTTTTGTCACTGTCAGTTCCATTTTGTTGCCATCAGTTCTACAAGCAATAGCCATTATGAATTTGATAAGAGAAAGATAGCTTGTATTTATTTCTTAGCTAACCCATGAGAAAACTGTCAGCAGTTTTTGTGAGATAGAAATAAAGGTAAAAAGCAGAATATAAATAAGAGGGAGACAGAATACAAGCAGAGAGATTCACAAGGAGGGAGAAACACAGATCTCCAATGAGTGAAGCCAAGAGAGAAGCTACAGCATTTTTATGGCATTAACAGCTCAGCCCCCAAATTCATGGCATTGTCAAAATGCTCTTCATCCAGTGTGGTGGAATCTATGCACACAGCTTTGTTACAGTTTATATCTGGTTTCATGAAATTGTATTTTAAGTTATATGGACTGAATAAGAACATGGTAGTCTCCTCAGGGTTTTATCACTGCTCTGTGAAAAGGAAAGGTTTGGCCACAGTTTGTTCAGTCATCCATTTGTTCATTCATTCATTCACTAAATAAATGAGATGCTCAGCCCATAATGTGCCAGCTACAGTGCTCAGTACTGAAGACACGGAAGTATGAGGATGACTTCCATCTTCAATCTTGTTGGAGGAAGTCATCTTTTGTAAGTGTATGACAGATCCCTATTTGCTTGCTGGCTGTCAGTTCCTAGAGGCCACCTGAATTATTTGCCACGTGGCTCTTTCCATTTTTAAGCCAGCAATGGAACAGTGATTCTGGATCTCAGTATTCTTCTTTCTGACTCCTTCATGTAGATTTTAAAATTTTATTATTAACTTGGCCCACTTGAGTGATCTCTTTTGAAGCCATATATCATAACTTAATCAAGGAAGTTATATTCTATTAATGTTGAATTTATCAAAATTAATATATTACAATTGTATATTTTTATCTTACTTTGTGCATGTGTGCTCAGTCACTCAATCATGTCCAGCTCTTTCTGATCCTGTGGACTGTAGGCCATCAGGCTCCTCTGTCCATGAAATTTTCCAGGCAGGAATACTGGAGTGGGTTGCCATTTCCTACCTCGGGGGATCAACACCTATAATTATCATTGTAAATCTATGTCTTGGATTTGAAAAATCATTGAATGATAGTCATAAATGTAAACAAAGTGTTTATTTTAAATAAAATTAGAATCTAAATGTTTGAGATAAATATTGGAATACTGAGGTCGGAAACATTATTTCCACTGCTTAGTTTTCCACCAAACTTGTTTTCAATTCAGTATATATATATGTATATATGTGTATATATATATATAAATACCATATTTCATATTAACAATCTAGGGTTACTTTTTTTAATCTGCTTGAGAAATAATTGGAGATCTGCTCTTGCTCAGAGTTCCTGAAACATAATTTTCCCTACTGGTCTAACCCAGTATGCAAAGCCCTGAGGAATATTTCAGCAACAAAGGCCTTTTCCCATCAAACACAGGAAGAAAACTAACTTCATTTCCTCCTTTTCCTTCCTGCCACAAATCTACCTTCATATCAGAAGATAAACTGACCCCCAAACACAGGTGTAATTCAATATTCTATTTCAAATGCCATCTGATTTGAAACCCAAGTAATTAACAGCTCACTAGGGACCCTATTGAAATAAAAACAACTTTGATCCTATTCCCAAATCTCTTGCCAAATGGATGGGCAGTTCAACCCTCTGCATTTGCATGATTTGAAATGAATAACTATATCAGAAGAATGCTGTATATGGGAGTGCCAGCTACAAGGAGGGTGTGTTTTTCAACCTGATTATTAGAGGAGTAAATCTGAGTCTTGGGAAGGGATAAGTACTGACATGCACAGTTATTCTCTACCCAGAACTAAGCCAGCATCTTGGTGCTATGGCATCTCAGAGGAATAGAGGTATATGAGATGTAATGCATCTTAAGGGATAAAGCTCTAGTTCTCTTATTATACTCTAGAGAAAACATATATTTTACTCCTAACATTTTAATATACAGAGAACAGCCTTCTGTTCCAGTGGACAACCATATACAAACAAAACATATACAACAAGATGTGCTGTGCTTAGTTGCTCAGTTGTGTTCAACTCTTTGCAACCCTATGGACTGTAGCCTACCAGGCTCCTCTGTCCGTGGGGATTCTCCAGGCAAGAATACTGGAGTGGGGTGCCGTTTGCTCCTCCAGGGGATCTTCCTATCCCAGGGATCAAACCCAGGTCTCCCCCATTGCAGGCAGATTCTTTACCATCTGAACTACCAGGCAAGCCCATAGAACAGGACAGTGTACAGTAATTTGTCCTCTTGTTTCAATGCTTTGATTATCCATAGTAGTTTACATAGTATGATCCAAACAATATAACAGCCTTATTTACAGAAGTCTCTTGGATGAGTCTAAGGTCCCTGATGGATCACCTAGATAGAGATAAACATGGACATGTAACTACTGGTCATTGGTACCTATAATACAACAAAAGTGGTCACTTGTTGAACTCCTACTTTCTGCCAGGAACTGTGCTATTGACCCCAGACTGCTTTCCTCTGAGCTCGTCTCTGTCACTGCCTCAGGTCGGACCCCCTCCCACCCCAAGTTATAGCGCTAGGATAAGAGTCAGGAATCTAGTTTTTATTTGAGCTCTGCCACTTTTTAGTCTGTGACCTTGCACAGTGCCCTCTCTGATTATTACTTTCTTCTGCTACAAAATGGAAATAATAAAACTTACTCCAGAAAACCACTGTGGGGGTGAATTAAAAATTTTAAGTATAAAATATTTTCAACACTGATGTTCTTTCTACATGAGTATAGTACATAATTGGTATCAATTCCCTGGTGGCTCAGACAGTAAAGTGTCTGTCTACAATGCAGGAGACCCGGATTCGAGCCCTGGGTTGGGAAGACCACCTGGAGAAGGAAATGGCAATCCACTCCAGTACTATTGCCTGGAAAATCCCATGGACAGCCGAACCTGGTAGGCTACAGTCTATGGGGTCACAAAGAGTCGGACACGACTGAGTGACTTCATTTTCACTTTCTTTCACTTATTATTTGTTCAGTTCAGTTCAGTTCAGTCACTCAGTCATGTCCGACTCTTGAAACTCCATGAACCACGGCATGCCAGGCCTCCTGGTCCAACACCAACACCCGGAGTCCACCCAGACCCATCTCCATTGAGTCAGTGATGCCATCCAACCATCTCATCCTCTGTTGTCCCCTTCTCCTCCTCCCCTCAATCTTTCCCAGGATCAGGGTCTTTTCAAATGAGTCAACTCTTCGCATTAGGTGGCCAAAGTGTTGGAGTTTCAGCTTCAACATCAGTCTTTTCAATGAACACCCAGGACTGATCTCCTTTAGGATGGACTAGTTGGATCTCATTGCAGTCCAAGGGGCTCTCAAGAGTCTTCTGCAACACCACAATTCAAAAGCATCAATTCTTCGGTGCTCAGCTTCCTTTATAGTCCAACTCTCACATCCATACATGACCACTGGAAAAACCATAGCCTTGACTAGATGAACCTTTGTTGACAAAGTAATATCTCTGCTTTTTAATATGCTATCTAGGTTGGTTATAACTTTCCTTCCAAGGAGTAAGCGTCTTTTAATTTCTTGGCTGCAATCACCATCGGCAGTGATTTTGGAGCCCCCAAAAATAAAGTCAGCCACTGTTTCCACTGTTTCCCCATCTATTTGCCATGAAGTAATGGGACCAGATACCATGATCTCAGCTTTCTGAATGTTGAGCTTTAAGCCAACTTTTTCACTTTCCACTTTCACTTTCATCAAGAGGCTTTTTTGTTCTTCTTCACTTTCTGCCATAAGGGTGGTGTCATCTGCATATCTGAGGTTATTGATACTTCTCCTGGCAATCTTGATTCCAGCTTATGCTTCCTCCAGCCCAGCGTTTCTCATGATGTACTCTTCATCTAAGTTAAATAAGCAGGGTGACAATATACAGCCTTGATGTACTCCTTTTCCCATTTGGAATCAGTCTGTTTTTCCATGTCCAGTTCTAACTGTTGCTTTCTGACCTGCAAATTTCCAATCAATGAGCTATATCCTTTACAAATATTTTCTCCAATCCCCACACAACCTGAAGAGCAAGTATTATGCACATTTTCCAGAGAAAGAAATGGATGTACAGAGAGGAGAAATATCTTGCCTGAAATTTAGTTGGGATGAAAATTTTCTATTAATGACAGCAAAACATTCTCAGAGATTATACCAGCAAAAGATAAGTTCAGATAGAAATACCTATTGTCTTCCACAGTTTTATGAGTTCCCGGAAATAATATGCAAATATTGCATATGCTGCTGCTGCTGCTAAGTCACTTCAGTCATGTCCGACTCTATATATGAGATCACAGTATGTATATACAAAAGAAATGCACATCTTTAATAAATACATTAAGTTTCCTGCTATTTACAATGCCAAAACATGGAGACAATCTAAATGTCCATCAACAGAGGAATGGATAAAGATGTGGACAATGGAATACTACTCAGCCATAAAGAAAGAATGAAATAATGCCATTTGCAGCTACATGGATAGACCTAGAGATTATCAACCTGAGTGAAGTAAGTCAGAAAGAAAAAGACAAATACCATATGATATCACTTAGATGTAGAATCTAAAATATGACGCAAATGAACTTATCTACAAAATAGAAACAGACTCACAGACATAGTGGTTGCCAAGGGGAAGGGCTGGGAGAGGGATGGATTGAGAGTTCTGAATTAGCAGATACAAACTATTATACACAGAACAGATAAACAGCAAGGTCCTTCTGTATAGTACAGGGGACTATATCCAAGATCCTGTGAAAACCACAATGGAAAAGAATATGAGAAGGAATGTGTGTGTTTGTATAACGGAATCACTTTGCTGAATGGCAAAAATTAACACCACATTGTAAATCTACTATACTGCAATAAAATAAATGTTTAAAATATGTTAAGCTGCCAATCACACATAAACAAGGTGAAACTGATTCATAGGGAATGAAAGGCAGTAAGGAAATTAGCATCTCCCTGTACAGGCGTGTCCAGTGTTATCATGCTTCACAGATAGTAGTTTTCACAACTGAAGGTTTGTGGCATCTCTGCTCCCGGCAAGTCCGTCAGTATCATTTCCCCAACACATTTGCTCACTCCATGTTACTGCGTCATGTTGGACAATTCTTACAATATTTCAAACTTCCTCATTATTATTATATTTGTTACTGTGATCTGTGATCCGTGAGTTTTGAGGGACTACTGCCAAAAATTACAACTCATTGGAGATGCAAATGATAGTTAGCATTTTTAGCAATCCATACTTTTTAATTGAGGTTTTTACATTGTTTTTAGACATAATGCTAATGCACCCCTAGTAGACTACAGTATAGTATAATCAAAACTTTCCTACGCACTGGGAAACCAAAAACTTCATGTGACTCATGTTATTATGATATTCACTTTATTGCAGTGATCTGAAACCAAACCTGCAGTGTCTCCCAGGAATGCCTGTACTCCTTAGAGTCTGTGGAGCCCAATTAAGTAAAATTAGCATGTGCCAAGGTGGATAAGGTGAGTCACTGGGGTTGTAAATTTCCCTAAGGTGTCAAGAGGACAGCAACTCCTAGGTGAGATATAGTACCTTGCCATCTGCTGGGGATATTCATTACTTTCCAAATGGCCTTAGTCTTTTCTAGGCTAGGTAACAGCACAATTGAATTGGGTGATAACTTCTGCCCAATTGTTTCCATGTCCTCTATAGAGTTTAAACAACTTGTTATATTTTCTCCTTCAGAATTCTCAAGGTCTACGCGAGGTGATAGCAAGGGGAAAAAAAATGGAAGGTACAAATAAACTGTATCATACTAGAAGATGCATCTGTAGCTATCAAGACTCTTCATGCAATTCTATTAATTTCTGACCATCTGTCTTGGTCAAGAATGATCAGCCTGTGTTGAGGAGACAAACAAACTCTGAGGTCTCGGTGGCTGAATACAGCAAAAGTTTATTTTCTGCTCATGCAACTGGTTAGAGGAACTCTCCAGAGCTGCTGTCCTGTTTTTTTTCTTGTGGTTCTGCCATCTCAACATCTCAAGCCTCCTAGAATCAACAAAGCAGAAAAGAAAAAGACAAGATCTTTTCAAGACCCATGCCACTTTTGTTCATTGCATTGTCAGGACCTAGTCACATGGCCCTGCCTACCTGCAAGGGGCAGAGAAGTCTCATCTTAGGCTACCAAAGGAGGAAGCGGAGCCAGAAGTAGCATCTCTCATATTAGCCCATATGCAAAGGCACTGTACTGGGGGCTGGAATTCAAGAATAAACTAGACCAGGCCCTGCCCATGAAGGGTTCACATCCTGATAGAAGAAACAGGAATGACAGTTCGTGTGTGTGTGTGTGTTAGGCTCTCAGTTGTGTCTGACTCTTTGCAACCCCATGGACTATAGCTCGCCAGGGTCCTCTGTCCATGGAATTCTCCAGGCAAGAATACTGGAATGGGTAGCCATTCTCTTTTCAAAGGGAATCTTTCCAACAGAGGGATAGAACTCAGGTCTCCCAGGTCTGAGCCACTAGGGAAGTCCATGACAGAATTTACCATAAAGCAAAACACACTGTGAATTGTACTCTAATCCAGCAATAAAGAGTGCAGATAAAGGAATGATTAATTACAGCAATAGTTTTAAGACAAGATTTAACGGAAGAAGTAGCATTTGAGTGGAAATGAAACTAATTTTTACATGTCACTCAAAAAAGTATATTAGGGTGATATCTGAGAGAAGAAAGACAGCATCTGGTGCTGCAGAGCCCACCAAACTCCCAGAAAGTTCCCAGCAGCAGAGAGAATGTGGAGGCACTGGAAAAAAAAACCCTGAAAAAAAAACCTGCCCCCATCTCACCCTCACGTGAAACCTGTGTCTATAGCAAAAATGTGTGCATAAAGCATAGCTCTTTGTTTTAATACAAATAATACCCTTTCTTCCATAATCTCCAAGCAAAATTAACACTGTTATAATCATATTGCCATGATTTCTTATACTCTTATCACAACCCGGTGTGCTCCCTGCAGGCTCATAGTCTCTCACGTGTAAAGCAATGAATCAGTGACAACCTAGAACAAAGATCTGACAGCATTGCTCTGACTTTGCCAGAAATGAGCTGGGTGGCTTTTAGAGGAGTCACTTTACTTCTCTGCACCTCAGTTTGCCACCTGTAAAATGAGATGGTTAGATATACCCTTGTCGAAGGCAATGGCACCCCACTCCAGTACTTTTGCCTGGAAAGTCCCGTGGACGGAGGAGCCTGGTGGGCTGCAGTTCATGGGGTCGCGAAGAGTCGGACACTACTGAGCGACTTCACTTTCACTTTTCACTTTCATGCATTAGAGAAGGAAATGGCAACCCACTCCAGTATTCTTGCCTGGAGAATCCCAGGACGGAAGCCTGGTTGGCTGCCGTCTATGGGGTCACAAGAGTCGGACACGACTGAAGCGACGCAGCAGCAAGTCTCTTTCTGCAATAAACGTCTCTGTAATGACAGTGTCACTGAGCATTTATGTTGATGGTAAAAGCCCATCAACAGTTGACGTGGATGCTGTGAATTCATTCCCTAGACCTCTATGCAACATCCTTGCAGTGAAAGAGGATGAAAACTGAGAACTATGTTCCTAGACTCTGCTGCAGTGAGAGTTCTGAGCATAGATGCACTCCTATAAGATCTCAAAGGCAGGAGGGAGGTGGTGGCCACCTGCCTGCTCCTTTTGTCTGCTTTCCTCCTTGCAAGCCTGTTCCAGGCCATGTGAGGCTTTCTTATAGCCGAGTTCCAGAGTCCACCTCCCAGCTTCCTAGGCATCATCAGGAGGCAATCACAAAGTAGCAGCAGTGATGGCAGCTTCTTGATTCCAGTTTCCTGATTCCTGGATCGTGAATTGGAGATGTGCTCTTAAATACAACAACAGTGGTGGTCACAGACCTGAGAACTCTCTACTGGGTCTAGGAGTCACCCCTGAGAATCCAGCCTAGTCGTTCCTATTCAGGGAACTTTATAAGCACCTTATTCTCTCTATTAAAAGTCCTCCTATTTAAAATATCAGCAAACTTCACAATCTGTGAAGGACAGTAAACTTGAAAGAGAATTGGCTCATGGAATGTGTCTGGGACACCTTAGGAGCCAACTTAAATTTTCAGAGATCACTCTCATGTCATCAAGAGACATATGCAAGGAAGGGCCTTGTGAAGAGTTATAAAGAAGTGAGGAGAAGAAATCCCCAAGGCAACTACCCAATCAAAATGAAAAAGAACCATCTACATATAAATAGGTTGAGACTGTAAACAGAAGACAGGGAGTCCTAGACTTCCTCTCCCAGTTTTAAGTCTGTTCCTGAGTAGTTATTGGGAATCCTAGAAAGTGCCTTTCTCATGTTCTGAGCCTTCAGCTGGATATTATATTTCACATCCTAGAATGAGAAGATCCCCAAAGAAGCAGGAGAATTTTTTGTTTCTAGGGATAATAGCTAACTTTAATTTTTTTCTTCAAGAAAAAAGTTTAGAATAAAGAGAATGGTAAAATAGTAGAAAATGGCCAGGAAGAAAAAAAAAATGTTATCTCTAAGAACAAGCATGCTTTGAAGAGGGGGACACAGACTGAGTAACTAGAGTGGAAACACTCAGGAAGAATGCTGGTAATGGGCCACACTGTATTCCTGAGGCCACAGGAGATGTTATAGGTCTAGACGGCAGACTGCTGTCCACAGAAACAGAACTGCTGGCCAGTGTCCCAAAGACCAATGTCCTCAGTGAGACTGAGATGACTGGTAGCAAGTGTCTGTTCCCATGCAGAGCTTGACAGAAGAGAGAAGAGAACACAGCATATAAGATACAGCAAGAGACTAAGACAGACCCCTGCCCCCTTGCTAGTGACAGTGTGACCTGGGGCCATGTCCAAAAGATTACAATTCTAGTCTCCCCACGTCATCTTCCCAGGAAATACTGTGATGGTTTCCACGAAGTAACTTCTTAGTCTGTTTCTTATTACTCAGGACCTTTTAAATGAGGCTGGTAAGGTACATTCTTCCTCACCCAACTGACCTCAGGGTTCTAGCTGGAAAAGCTGCCTCTCAGAGGAGAGCCCTGGCCAGGTCAGGCTGAAGAACAATTGCAGCTCTTTGACTGGCAGCCCCACTGTTGTTGCCTGTGGTCCTGAAGCAGCTCCAGAAGCTCTGTGCATGTCAGGGATCTTGCCGATGAAGGCTCAGAAAACCTTCCCTCTCTGTCTGGAAGTTTGAATACCATGGGGACTCAGGACAGCTGCAGCTGCTCCAAGTTCCTCCAGGCACAATGTCCAGCCTTTGTTTAGGCTTCTTTCCCAGTTTCCCATCTCTCCATGGAACATTCCTCCACATTCCTAATTATATGACTTTTAGGAACTGTCACACTTCCATGGGCACAGAAGTAGCCCCCAGCTCTGCACTCCCTCTGGGAGCTCCCTCTAGAGCTGCCCTATGGACACTGCCACCTGCCTATGGACACTGCCAGTGACCTCAACGCCTGCCTTGCAGTTGGACCTTAACTCTTTGAGTTCACATAGATGTTGGGCTTCCCTGGTGGCTCAGATGGTAAAGAATCTGCCTGCAGTGCGGGAGACCTGGGTTCAATCTGTGGGTTGGGAAGATCCCCTGGAGGAGGGCATGGCAACCCACTCCAGTATTCTTGCCTGGAGAAGCCCCATGGACAGAGGAGCCTGGTGGGCTATGGTTCATGGGGTTGCAAAGAGTCAGACATGACTGAGCAACCAAGTACAGCGCAGCAGAAGTTGTCTCAACTCATTTTCCCAAATCCCTCAGGAAACAGTATGCCCTCTCAGAGAGTACACTAAGTGGTTCAAAATGGGCAATTCACTTGAGACCCGTACCAAATACCATGACAGAGCAGACATGGGGATGAGCATCTCAAAATGCTGAGTCCTAGGTACCTGATTATCACTGTGGAGCAGGCAATGGTATAATGGAGGGAAAAAACTGGCAAAGAGTCAGGAGACCTGTGCAAAGTCTGAGTTTAGGAAGTCATTTAGCCTTTCACAGGTAGGCAGGGTCATGACACTAGGCCTTGCCAGCGAGATGAACAAGAGTGACATGGATCACTTCTAGGCTGAGGCAATGAACGAGTCTTGTCTGTTTCTTCTCTTGACTGTGGAGGCTTCATGTTGAGATGGCAGAGCCACAAGAAGAAAACAAGATAGATGCCTGGAAAGTTGTTCCAACCAGTTGCATGAGCAGGAAATAAATGTACTCAGCCATTAAGACCTCAGGATTCGTTTATTTCCCCAACACAGGCTAATCATTCTTGACTAAGACAGGTGGTCAGTAATTCAAAGAATTGCATCAAGAGTCTAGATATCTATACATGCGTCTTCTAATAAGACATACCTCCGGTGTGCTTTACAGAAGAAGGTCTTTGTGATAAAGATGGTGTTTCTGCATCTACTCAAGGTTTCTACTAGGCTCAGACCTATAATCTGGAGCTCTGGTTTTTTTCACACACAGAGAAAGTTCCAAAGGGATTCATCCCAGACAGACTCAACATGAAACCCTGCCCTTCACAGTCTCCCCATCTTCAACATTAGAAAGGCAGGGAGGGCTTCTCCCTGAGCAGAACCTTCCTAATGAGTGCAAAGCAGGTATTAGAGAGAAGTCTGTGTTGGAGGGAAGTTTATGTATTCCCACCTGAGACCTGGGCATCTCTTAGAAGCTTTAGAGAGATGGCTACTCTGAAAAGAAACATAACTAAAACCATTGGGACATCAGATTCCCAACAACCCCAGCCCCCAAAGAGAGCATTTTTCATTTTATCTGAGGTAAAACACAGGTTCCCCAGTGGAGCCCCATCCTTTCCAGGTAGGCTTCTGCAGCTCCCATCACTCCTTCCCCCATCTCCTCAGTATCCCCTGTACCTTCCCTCCTTTACTTCTTTCTCCATCTCCTTCTATTGCATTTTCTCTAGGTCTTCCTGTGGCTCCTTCTTCCTTCCCTTTCCTCCTCCAATGAGCTGATAAGCCAATGTTTTGAACTTAGACGACATTAAACACTTGAAAAACAAAATCATTTGCAACAGAAACATTGCCTTCCATGGAATTCCCTTGTTTATTGCTTCTTAACCACACTCAGCTAGAGGAGGTTCTATTTGTTTTGCTGTTTTCCTTTCTTGGAGAAGTATTTAAAGGATCGTGTGATGTAGTGCACATGTAATTATTTGTTGTTGTCTGCCCTGTATTCATCTGCTTATTTCTGCCAAATAGTCCCAATTCTCAGGAATTGGTTAGTTAACATTCTTCTGCATTAATAAACATCCAGGCCTTCTTGTGTTGATAGAAGCATCGTGTACATATGTAAATAGAGTTTAGAAACTCTATTTCTAAAATGTCTTCTGACTACCCCTTGTAATCTACTCTCAGACAGTTATCTCTTGGTTTTTGGCTTACCTGGAGAGGAAACTGAGGAAAAAGGATATTGTTTTTATTTCCAGAACTCTTCTGGCATGAAGTTGTTGTTGCTGTTTTTTAAACTAACTACTCTGGGGCTGTTTTTCAAAATTATCCATGAGAAAAACCAAAGAACTGTGGTGCATGACAATAGTCATTTCATCATGAGTCCGTGACATCTGAGCAGTTCTGTGATAGGTCAGTAGGACTGTGAGAGACAGCACACCTTTGTCACGTGAAGTTTTGAAATTGAACACTGCAATACTTTCCTCTCCTCATCATCCCCCAGAGTTTGCATATGTCCATTTATAACACCCTCGACAGGAAACATCATCTGACTTAATAGCTGAGGCTGGCAGCAATTTTCACAATCCAGGAAAAGTCAGACTCCAAGGTATGCAAATTCTGAGTGTAACTCTAACTCTTATCACAGAAACTCAGTACTTCAGTCTTCTGTCAAGAGTGTGGGTATGTGGGCATGTGTGTACGAGTGCACACATGTGTGTGGTATAAAGGTCCACACGTTGCAAAGAAGGAAATGGATATCCCAATTTCTCCCTAGAGAAAACAGCAATGGCCATGCTAATGAGTACAACTGCAAGTGTCAACATGTCAACATTGAGTTTTCTGAAATTATGCACTGTGACTCAATAATTCAGAATACACCAAACTAGTGGACACATATGGATAAATTTTAAGTAGAGAGATTACTTCTTACAATGAATGCACTTGTTAGCTCAGTACAGTTTTTGCCCATCCCACCCTGTGGCTCAGATGGTAAAGAATCTGCCTGCAATGCAAGAAACCTGGGTTTGATCCTTGGGTGGGGAAGATCCCTTGGAGAAGGGAATGGCTACCCATTCCAGTATTCTTACCTGGAGAATCCCATGAACAGAGGAGCCTGGGGGCTACAGTCCATGGGTTGCAAAGATTCGGACACGACTGAGCATGTCCGAACAACTAACACTTTTTCACTTTCACTTTACTGGTATAGACATAGTTTTTCTAGACATAGTTTTTCGATTTAAACCCATGCAAAGATATTGAATGCAGCATCTTCTACCTCCTCAACTGGCTGTTTCCTAGTAAATTTTTTTTTTTCAAATTAACATCTTCCACTGAGCAGAATTGATTTTGGTTGTGTTGCTCTCCTAAATGGTGCTATTTCTAAAGTACAGCATCTTAATGAGAACACGACTTTGTGTTGAGCCACCTGCATCCATCCACAGACTACTTTCATATTTACTGCCTCATCTTTATTTCAGTTCATACAATAACTTCATGAAGCAGGTACGACCATCTTCTTCATTACAAAAAAGCTTAATCTGCCAGTTGGAAAAAGTAAGGACCACACCCAGAGCCTCAGAGTGAATTAGAGCAAAGCTGACGCTCCATCCCAGTCTCTCTGAATCCAGCTCTCCTTCCACCCCTCACCAGTCTCCTCCCGAGTAAATGTTATAATGAAACTGTGCTTCTGGCAACAAGGCTGATAAGTAGGAGACCTCAGCCTTCAAATCACCTTGAAGGGCTCTCTCCTCTGCATCCCTTCTCGCTAGCTATCAGAAGTGGCCCCATAACCAAGAAATGAGCCAGCGCGAAACACAGCAAGACCATGAACCACATGAAAGATGATGACGGAGTTTGAGGAGGTGAACAGAAGAGACACTCCCCTCATCCTCACCTCTTGAATCCTCGCAGCCATAATTCACATTTCCAAGGCCACAGACAAGCCTGAGGTCAGACCTGGAGCCTTCTGCAGAGAAGGCAGGCTAACCTTCCCAAAGCGTAGTCATAAATCTGTAGAAGTCAGAGATCAGGGACAAAAACAAATGTTTTAGTCACTGAATTATCAAATAATTATGTCTGAAGATCTTCTTCCACACCTAGAAAACCAGGAGAAATATATTTTCCCCTGCACTTTACCCAATATCTCAAAAGTAATAGTCTCCCTGGCTTGATAATAATTATCATTTGTGCACACACCTTTCAAAATACAGGACACAGAAATCAGAGGCACGAGCAAGAAAATAAAGAAGCATCTGTTGACAGCTATATATGAAAAACAAAAAATAAAAAGGAATTGAGGGAAAGAAAAGTCATGTCCTAAAAGACTGAGGGGATGACAGAAGAATATCAGAATGTCACTTGAGATGACGAGTTACTTGTATCTAAGATTGAGGTGTAAATGCATCTTTCTGCCACCTTCTCCTCACTGTCTGCTACAGAGCTGCCTAGAATTCTCCACAGGCAGGCTAAACCCCAGAGTCATTCTATTTTCTCTGAGTCCCAGCTCTTGCCAAAACCTGGGACTTGATGGCAATCCATAGGAAAGTAAAGCAGTAATCAGTGCTTAATATCAGATGCTACCTGTTAGTCTGAAGCTGTCTGATTAAAAGGGACAGAAAACTAACTTAAAGGCAAATGAAATGTGATAAGCACACAAAACAAGGGGAGAGCAGAAGAGGGTCTGGCTTCAAGGAATGGTGGAATGTGGACGTTTACACATTTTCATTAGCTCGCTCTCATGTTTGTACTCTGTCTGTGTCTCTATCTCTCTCTCCTTCTCTGTCTCTCTCTCCCCTCCCACCTCTTCTTCTCATCAGGTGTTGCCCTCACTCCCTCCTTACAGTACATTTTCTCCATGAATGAGGTTGGGCCAAGCAAGTGCTGGGGAAAGCACAGTTAGATAACTCCAGGCTTGTACCTGTTCAGCTAGCAACCTAAGACGGGATAAAAAGTGTTTCCATGTAGAAAACTCCATGCAAAAATTCTCATTGACTTGGTTTGGGTCTCAAACCCATCCCTGGGCCAATCACTATAACCATAACCCTAACCCTAACCCAGGGGATGGGGTGCTATGATAAAGCAGATCTAGGTCACATAATCGCCTCTATGCCCTTGTGGTTAATGCAGTAGTCTCCCTGATCAGAATTAAATAAAAGTGATTGGGCAACTCCCCCTGCCCTCCCGTTAAAAGAGGAAATAATGAATGATACCAGAATTATGGTTGGATGAAGGAACTCAGGGGGAAACAATAAGTATCTTTTATAAAACATAGCTAAAACATGAGTCTTCCAGATTTTCCAATTCATGCTTCCCAATGGAAAGTCAAGGATCAAAAGACTCTTGTGGATTGAGTCTGCCCTGCATTCATCATGAATCCATTTTCTTTACCACTCATTAAAGAAAATTTAAAATATTGTCCAAGTAGGATTCTGTTAAGAACTAAGCATTACCAAAGTTTGATAAATCCATGTAAATCAGATTATTCTTCAGTCTACCACTCTACATAAACATCATATGTGGATGCAAAAGGAAGACAAAACTCTGAATCTATCATGCATCTTTTTGTTTAGAAAATGTAAGTGAGCCCTTATTATTATCATATTAATATGCTGCTGCTGCTGCTAAGTTGCTTCATTCGTGTCTGACTCTGTGCGACCCTGTAGATGGCAGCCCACCAGGCTCCCCTGTCCCTGGGATTCTCCAGGCAAGAACACTGGAGTGGGTTGCCATTTCCTTCTCCAGTGCGTGAAAGTGAAAAGTGAAAGTGAAGTCGCTCAGTCGTGTCTGACTCTTAGGGACCCCATGGACTGCAGCCCACCAGGCTCCTCTGTCCATGGGATTTTCCAGGCAAGAGTACTGGAGTGTGTTGCCATTTCCTTCTCCAGTCATATTAATATATATAATTTTATTATTGTATTAATGTTATATATATAATATGTTGTTGTTGCTCAATCTCTAAGTTGTGTCCGACTCTTTGCGACCCCATGGACTGCAACACGCCAGCCCTCCCTGTCCCTCAACATCTCCTGGAGTTCGCCCAAGTTCATTTCCATTGAATTGGTGATGCCATTCAACCATCTTATCCTATACATATTAATAATTAAGGAAGTGTTCTCATTCCCTGGTGCAGTACAGACCAACCAAGCCAGAAGTAAAGCCAAAATCTGGGGGAGACAGAGAGAAAGAGGGAAAGCAGTTGCTTTCCTTGATCACATCGTTCACAAGCTGTTCTCTGAAACAATTCTAAAGGTAATAAATGAGTTATAAGACAACATAAAAATAAAGTCAAAGCGTTAAAGCAAGTTAAAGCAAGACTGTAAGACACAGAAAGAAAGTAATCAAAGGACACCATTGACTTGGTATATGGTTCTCCGGAGAACTCACAGCTCAGATCCCCCATCCCAGGCCCGGCCTCAGGCCTCACACCCTGTCTTTCTAGTAAGCTGTTTATTTGCTCTGAACCAAGCCTAACTTGGTCCCAGAAAAGTGAAATGGAGCATTAAGACCATTATCTGGTTGCAGGAGGGAGAACACACACAAAAAAGAAAATCTAGGAAAAGTTCTCTTCATGTGAATTAATTGAGATGAGCATTTATTTTTTGTTTCAATTGACCTTGTAATTGTTTCTACTTTCTTTCCCATGAGGTATGTAGAGACATAACCTCCAGGGCTTGTCCATTTACAGCAAGAAAGAACTCAGCGTGGCTCAGACGCCCTGCATCATTCACCCATGCAGGTCATCCAATTGATTCTCTCACAGACACGGCCATATGGATTGATTTAGCAGCTGGCTGCCTAGAGACACGGCTTGAGTCATCCTGTATAAATTACTTAACTCTCCACCACAAAAAGGAAAAAAAGATGTTTTCTTGCACAGCAGTAGCAATTAATGTTCAACATGTTTATGGAGTTTAATAATATACGGCCCAGCACCAATCTCCATATGCAATACCATTATCTTGAGAGAGGGACTTAGGTGGTGTCATCAGCATACAAGGCATGGATGATTGATTCATCAATAACTAAGCTTGGCCTTATTACAGCAAACAAATTAGACAATGCAGAATATATTGCCATATAGACAGGACTTCCTTTTCTTCAAATATATGTCATAATTAATAGTGGTGACCTTTTGGCAACACTGAGAAATAGCTTGCAATTAACAGGCTCACAGGCTCCCTCTTCTTGGAGTTCCTGCACGCACAAGTGGTTGTTCAAGGTTCAGCCCAGCTCAGTGGAGTGGAGCAAGGTCCAGACAACACCTTTTAGACCTTGGAAAGAATTTTCCCATAAGGTCAATCTCTTCATCTTTCTCATATTTCATTCAGGAGTGATGCAAAAAGGAATGTGGTGAGTCATTGAAATGTATCTATTAACCCACTTCTGTGTGCCAGGCAATGTTCCAAAGTACAGAGCAAAGAATGAGACAGAAGGGCCTTTGTCCTCACCACTGGGGGTGGAGAATGATAACAAGCACGTAAGCAAATAAACAAATGTGTTTATAAGTTCTGATGTGTAACATGCTGGAGATAACATGGGTGCTCTTGACTCTACGTATTTTTAAGTGGCAAACAGAGATTTTAACAATAGGAGACATTTTATGTATTCAGCATTCACGTGATTAAAGAATCACGAACATAAGCAAGATTCGTTTATTTTTATGGTATTTTACTTTTTCCCCTGAATTCTAAAAATACAATACCAGTTCCAGAGAGGAATGGGCATTGTTCGAAACTTGATCACGGAAAAGATTTAATTCCTTTAAAGTAATGAGATCTTTCACAATAGCCCAGAGTAACCAAAAAACACAAGGATTTCCTAATGCTAAAAACAACAACAAAAACAGAGATCATTCTATATTTTTAAAAACTAGTTGTAATGTGAAAAAAAAAATAGTGCAAGGATGTATCAGAATCACAGGAACAACATACTGTATCCCTGTAGGTTGAACCATGCATGGGCCATAAGTCCTGCACAGATTTTGTTCTCTTGAAATGTTTTATCTCTGTAACACAATGTAGATGATATATATACAGACATGTTGAAGTTCATATTTAGGGCGACTGTCCATAAAAAAATATAATCCTTTCAGCTGAAATACATAAAGAGGTGAGGCAAAAATCCTCTCACATGAATTCTCTGAAATCCTCCTTCAATTTTTGACTCTAATTTTAGACATCAGCTCGCTTTATTTATGCAGGAAGTAAGAATATTTTAACCACAACTGCTGGTTCTCAATCCCTTGGTGGCAGGAAACTGGGACAGTCGGGTTGGTTATGAAATGTATCTCTGTCACAGGTGATTTATCTGTGGTGATTTACTCTTCTCTGTCTCCCATAACAATGCCACTCTTCTGTGAATCCCAGTGTCCTTCCTGAGTCATGAGAAAGGAGAAGAGGCATGCGCTTGGCAATAACCAATAATAACCCTGGGCACATCCGTGACATTTGTGGGGATGTAATCTGCAAGTCGCCATCATCGTGCATACGCATCACAGCTGAAAAACATTCACTCCCTCCAGATGACCCTCCTTGGCTCCAGCTTCTGCCTGGAGGCCTCAACCCTGTAGTCCTAGCAACCTCACCTTCCCCTCTGTTGTGCTTTGTTAGTTGCTCAGTCATGTCTGACTCTGCAATCTCATGGATTGTAGCTCCTCTAGCCCATGGAATTCTCCAGGACAGAATACTGGAGTGGGTTACCATTCCCTTCTCCAGGAGATCTAACCAACCCAGGGATCGAACCTGGGTCTTCTGCATTGCAAGCAGAATCTTTATTGCCTGAGCCACCAAGGAAACCCACCTCCCCTTAGGGTAGTAGCAATTCCTGCTGTTGCTACTCTCTGACTGGCCTCATTGTTCCCTATCCAGCTTGTCAGCCCTTCCACCCTCTGTACAAAGAATTAGCTGTATTGGAATGCCTCTGTTTTCAATAATAAGAGCACTTTGCTGTTTTTGTTTGGACAGTAATTGATACCAAGAGTTTGCAAGAAGAATTCAGTTCAGTTTATACTAAGTACCTCCTGTCCCAAGCATTGTGCTACATACCAGGGAAATTATGATACAGAAGACATCATGTCTGCCTCCAAGGAGGTCTGGTTATAGTGAACAGATCATTTCAAGATTACATGGCAAGCATGACAACAAGGCAGAGGCCCTGGGGCTCTGGAAACACTGAGTCTGGTTCTTTACTTAGCTGGATCTGGGGCTTGGGGAAAGCTTCCTAGAGGAGATGATGGTTGAATTGAACATTGTGGGATGAGAACCAGCAAGGTGGAAGATACTGGAAAGACCTTTCAGACAGAGGGGACAGCATGAATAACTGCACCAAAGCATTAAATCAAATGCCCTGTGTTTCTGGGGTTGGGGTCAGGGTGGGGAGAGATGGGACAGATATAGACTGGAAGGTGGTATCATTAGACCTTAGGTATGAAGCCAGAGGACAGAAAAGGCAGTCAGAGATAGACGGCAACGAAGGAGCTTAAATTCCCTTCAATGTACGTTTGGGAGTAATTGATGATTTTTTAAATAATGAGACAACAATTACAATTTATCATTTAGATGGATCTCTTGGACCACACAGTTGTAGTAAGCAATAGCTCTACAAAAGCTAAGATAGAGAAAAGAAACAGAAAACATTACTTGAGCCAGATCATTCTAGTAATTCAGTTCAACCTACCAGCATCAAGACTCTGGGTGGCAACCACCCAGAGAAGGGTGAAATTGTGAAGACATATCATAAAATGATCCCTTATATTTGTGTGGCCTTTCAAAGTTTACTCAGTAATTTTAAATATCTCTCATGATTCTCATAAAAATTCCATGAGTTAGGTATTAGAATTCCCATTTTTCAGATGAGGAAACTGAGCCTAGAAGGTAAAAGATTATGTTTCCTAACTGCTGAACTTAATATTTTTCTGCTCCCCATTATGTGATAGGATAAATTGATTTATCAGAAAGTTGAGTTTTCACTACTTAGAGAAATAATACGGGGACTTTCATAAACACATACATTGGACTATTTTGTAATCAGTGCATAACCTCTACCAGGCATGGGCTTCTTGTTGTTTAATTACTCATCTCATGGCAGATTCTATTTCCTTCGGGAATTGAGAATCACCATAGGTAATTGACTCAGCTTCTCTGGATTGGGACTAGCAGAAGACAGCAGGATATAACCAGTAGAAGTTCAAGTAAGACTTTAATTATCCTTCCCCCAGCATAACAGAGGTGAGAATGTAGACGATATTACTCTAAAGAAAGTAATCCGACAAGCAGTTGATGAAGAATATACATGGATACCAGAGGATGACAGAAAATAATGACCTTTCAGTCCCTCTACCAGAGGCCTATCAGTCAAGATCCTGGAAACTCAGTCCAGGTTTCATCCTGGGACAGTGATAATGGATTTGTCACCACTGGTAGTAACTCTGCCCTTCAGAGGAGAAGACAGGTCTTCTTGGTTTTCCTCAATCATTAAACCTGGCTAATACTGATCTCTTCTCCTAACAAATACTAATAGGGCATCATGATGCTAGCTCTGCATTCCCAGTAAGGGTTAAATGAGAAAGAAGCAATGGGTCTGTAAGGAGGCAGAAAATCCAAAACTGCCCCAACTATAATTCCCTGTACAAAACCTGCCTCTCAATTCACTCCTTCCCTTTCCTAGAATTGTTTCTGTTGTTTAGTCCCTAAGTCATGTCCGACTCCTTTGCAACCCCTCCTTTGGACTGTAGCCTGCCAGGCTTCCCTGTCCTTGGGGTGTCCCAGACAAAAATACTGGAGTGTGTTGCCATTTCCTTATTCCCCACCCCCACTCCCCCAGATGAGATTGAACCCACATCCCCTACATTGCAGGGCTTCCCCAATGGCTCAGGCGGTAAAGCATCTGCCTGCAACTTTCTTTCTTTCTTTCTTGTTTCTCCTACATTGCAAGTAGATTCTTTACCACTGAGCTAACAGGGAAGCCCTAGGCTCAGATGGTAAGAATCTGCTTACAAGGCAGGAGCCCCGAGTTCAATCACTGGTTTGGGAGTATCCCCTAGAGAAGAGAATAGCTACCCACTCCAGTAATCTTGCCTGGAGAATTCCATGGACAGAGGAACCTGGCAGGCTACAGTCCATGGGGTGGCACAGAGTCAGACATGACTGAGAGACTAACACTTTCACTTTCCTAGGCTAGTGACTCCCAAGCCAGGAACACACAAACCTTGGCACACTCAGCACCTCCTAAGGTTGGAGCCAGAGATTTACAGACTTATTTCCACCCCTAACAACTCCCATCAGTAACAGTGATTCACTCAGGCAGCCACGATTCTGCCCACATTTGAGAATCACATTTTGACTTTTATGTGCATGCACCCAAGCTCCATGTCTTCATCATAAATAAACTCTCTATCATCACAGAAGAGCTGGGAGCTGGGCAGCTCTGAATTGTATCCCTTCCCTCTGGATCACATATGCCTTGAGGATGTTTGTGCAAGTAATACTCTAATCACCTATAAGCTCTATAAGCACACAGATTTTTCTATCTTGTCTACTACTGCAGTCCCAGAATCTAGTATAATACATTTGCTGGGACATAAGAGATACTCAATAGATGATAATAGCTAATATTTATTAAACATGTACTGTGTGCCAAGGAACTGTTATAAACATTCCAAGGCTCAAACCCATTTAATCCTCAAAGCAACCCTATGAGTTAGGTAGTGTTATCTGCATTTATGAGCTTCCCAGGTGGCACTAGTGGTAAAGAACCCTGTCAATGCAGGAGATATAAGAGAACCCAGGTTCACCCCTAGGAGGAGGGCATGGTAATGCATTCAAGTATTCTTGCCTGGAGAATCCCATGGACAGAGGAGGCTGGTGGGCTACGGTCCATAGCATCACAAAGAGTCAGGCACAACTGAAATGATTTAGCACGCATGTCTGCATTACAAGATACAGAATCTACAGCACAGAACTGTTACGTAATTTGCCTATTGACATGCAGATCATAAGCAAAAACGTGAGATTTGAATTCAGGTGATCTGGTCAAGGAGCTGGTACTCATGACCATGAAATTACACTGCCTTCCACTGATTAAGTGACTGGGAACCCCGGTCTATAAGCGCACACTGCACGTCCTTTCACCCTTTTAGCCTACCTCACATGACTAAACACTGCAGTGCATTCAGGTAATGGTCCTTCTTCAAAGGAATTTTACTCTCATGTTTTTCCAGTGGTTCTCTATTTTGGGAGAAAAAGACTTCAGTAGCCCAGGCAGCTTCACTTTCTCTTGCATGAACCTGCAGTTTGTTCTGTCTCCAGATCCCCTGACTGTACTCAGTGCTCATATGTTTTCAGAAGTAAAACAAGGATGCTGGGTGGCAATTTGTCACTTTTAGCAAAGCCAGCATCTTCTTTCAGGGTGACCATGTATTTCACAAATCTCTCAGTGATTATATTTGAGCTGGATTCTTATGAAAAAAAAAAATCGCTTTGGCTGTGAAACCCATCCCCTCCTTCAAATATCTGTTCCTACTTCTCATGAAGAAAAACAGAGGGGGAAGGAAATATATGTTTTCAGCTTCAGCTGAATTTACACTGAAAGTTTCCTACCTCAGTAGTGCTGTGGTCTTTAAATGCAGGTGTCCCTTTTATAATGGTTACCCAGGTGATTTTAGTCTCTCCAGAACATTCACCTTCTGATCCAGGTTTAAAAGAGACGATACTACTAAAAAGCTGCTTTAAACTTGAAGGCAGACCCTCGATGCTCAGAGAAAATGCTTATGAGGAAGAAAAACGATTTTGACCTGTATAGAAACATTTAGGGCTAAAATGGTTATTACTCTTCAAGAGCCCTGCAAATAGCCAACTTCTCCAGAATTGAAGAGAAAATTCAGAGACATTCTCACTGAATCCTGGACACTTCCTCTGTTTTCTAGCAAAGTAGATACTACGTCATCAGGCATATAACTATAGTTTGGTCTCATCAGTTCCCCATGCCATGAGCGAGCCAGCTAGACCCCAAATAACCAAACTGGATATGTTCATAGACCACTCAGCTATAGAATGATAGGTATGTAGAACAGGACAGGACCATGCCACAAGATTCACACCTGCTCCACCTCTAAGGTTTCTCTTCCTCGAACTCTATCCACTCCTCTAGCAAGTTTTATAGCTCTACTACAAGAACACAGAGGTCCCAAATCTATCCACTTCTCTCCATCAACACAACTGCCCTCCAATCCAAGCTATTGACACCTCTCTCCTATTTAGAGACATCTAACTATGGCTTCTCTGGTTCTGTTCTTTTCCTTTGTAGCAGCTTTACTGAGATTTCATTTACTTTCCAGGAATTCACCCATTTAAATTGTAAAACTCAATTTAGTGTTTAGTATAGCCACAGAGTTCAACAACCACCACCACTCTCTAATTTCAGAACACTTATATCACCATAAAAGGAAATCCTAAGCTCATTAAAAGTCACTTTCCCACTTTAATCCCACCTTCCCAGCCCCAGGTAACTCCTTGTCTATGTCCTGCCTCCACCTATTTGTGGAATTATACAATACATGCTCGGAGAAGGCAATGGCACCCCATTCCAGTACTCTTGCCTGGAAAATCCCATGGACGGAGGAGTCTGGTGGGCTTCAGTCCATGGGGTCGCTAAGGGTCGGAGATGACCGAGCGACTTCACTTTCACTTTTCACTTTCATGCATTGGAGAAGGAAATGGCAACCCACTCCAGTGTTCTTGCCTGGAGAATCCCAGGGACGGGGGAGCCTGGTGGGCTGCCGTCTATGGGGTCGCACAGAGTCGGACACGACTGAAGCGACTTAGCAGCAGTAGCAGCAGCACAATACATGCTATCCTATTACTGGATTCTTAAACACAGCATAATGTTTTGGAGGTTCATCCAAGTTGCAGTTTGCATCAGTATTTCATTCCTTTTTACTGTCCAGTGGCATTTGATTATATGGCTGTTCCTTTTTCAGTTCAGAAGGCGATGGACATTTGAGTTGGTTCCACTTTTTGGCTATTATGAATAATGCTGCTGTGAATATCTGAATGCAAGTTTTTACATAGACATATGCTTTCATTTATCTTGGATAGACACCTAGAAGAGAGAAGACAATGGCACCCCACTCTAGTACTGTTGCCTGGAAGATCCCATGGATGGAGGAGCCTGGTAGGCTGCAGTCCATGGGGTTGCTAAGAGTCAGACACAACTGAGCAACTTCACTTTCACTTTCCACTTTCATGCATCGAAGAAGGAAATGGCAACCCACTCCAGTGTTCTTGCCTGGAGAATCCCATGGATGGAGAAGCCTGGTAGGCTGCAGTCCATGGGGTCGCACAGAGTCGGACACGACTGAAGCAACTTAGCAGCAGCAGCAGCAGCAGACACCTAGAAACTGAATTGTTAGATCACATGCAACTCTAACTCTCCACTAACATTTTGAGAAACTACCATACCTTTTTCAAACTGACTGCACCATTTTGCATTTCCAATCAGGAATTCATACAGAGTTCCAATTTCTCCACATTCTCACAAACATGTATTTTTCTCTGTCATTTTGATTATACCCTTCCTAGTGTAAAGTGGTATCTTATTGTGATTTTGATGTGCATTTTCCTTATGGCTATTGATACTAAGCATCTTTTCATGTGTTTATTGGTCATTAGTATACCTTCTTTCCTGGTGGCTCAGTTGGTAAAGAGCCTGCCTCCAATGTGGGAGACCCAGGTTTGATCCCTGGGTGGGGAAGATGCCCTGGAGAAGGAAATGGCATCCTACTCCAATATTCTTGCCTGGAGAATTTCATGGACAGAGGAGTCTGGTGGGCTACAGTTTACGGGGTCACAAAAAGTCAGACACGACTGAGTGAGTAACACGTTCATACCTTCCTGAAGAAATATAGCCATTCCAAACCTTCATCTATTTTTAATTGCTTTGTCTTTTTGATATTGAGTTGTAAGACTTCTATATATGGATGTGCATGCCTTATCAGATACATGATTTGCAAATATCATCTCCCATTCTGCAGGCTGCTGTTTCCCGTTCTTGATGGCTTCATTTGTAGCATAAAGCTTTTAATTTCAATGAAATCTAAGTTATTTATTATTTTCTGTTGTCACATTTGCTTTTGGTGTCATATTTAAGAAATCACTGCCTAATTAAAAGTCACAAAGATTTCCTCCTACACTTCCTTCTAACAGTTTTTATAGTGTTAGCACTTCTGCTTAAGTCTGCGATCCATAGCCCTTAAGTTTCGTGTATGGTGTGAGGAAGGTACCTTTTTTTTTTTTTTTTAACATATAGATACACCATTATCCCAGTATTTGTTAATACAGACATTCTTTCCCCACTGAATTATTTGGCACCCTTTTTGAAAACCAGTGGACAATAAACATGAATGTTTACTTCTGGACTGTAAATTCCATTCGCTAATCTACGTGTCTACCCTTGTTCCAAAACCACAGTATCTTCACTATTGTAGCCTTGTGATAAAGTTTTGAAGTTGGAAAATGTGAGTCTTCCAATTTTCTCCTTTTTCTACTTCTACTCTTGCTACACAATATTTAATGGTTACCTCCACGTTAGATCTTGTTATTTAATGTTTTAATAAAATACACATATTTTATGTAACAGTTTTAAGATATGTTTTGATGACTGTATTCTGATAGTTTTATCTTTTGCAATTCCACTTATGCCTCGAATTCTGTGGGATTTTTTGTACTTAATACCTTTTCTCAAAAAAACCTTTCTACTCCACGGCCTTAATCGGGTCACTCCCTGCCGAAACCCTCCAACTACTTCCAATAACACAGAGTAAAATCCACTGCCCTCTCCTCTCCCCATTTACTTCACTAACCACGTATATTTCCACTCTTTCCATGCCCCTTGCTTCTAACCTCCCTGGCTTCTTTCTGATCTTAAAATCCCCAGGTCCTTTCCCACACAAAGCCTATTGCTCCACCTCCTTCCTTAGCCTGGAATCTTCCTCCTAATGTTGAGGCATGGATCCGCTTAACAGCCAGATCTCAGCTCTAGTCCCGCCTTCCTTTGTGACATGGATCCCTTTGGCAGTCTTATGGACATCTTCTCAGAAGAATGCTGAAATGCCTAAAATAAAAGACATAAAATAACAAAGAACACCAATATCAGGATGCACTTATAAAAATATTATAGCAGAGAAATAAATGAGAAATATCAAAATACATAAGCTTCTCTATTGCTATAATAAGTAGTAAGACTTAGTTGTTGGTCTCATAACTATCATCATTCTGAAGTAGAAAGGGGCATAAAAGACAATTTAAGATATCCACCAACACTGCAATGTAATATGAAAATATCTGTGATTTCCACTTGTGACAAGTCACAGGCATAGTTAATGATAATTATGTTTTGTTGCTTACCATTATAATAAAAATGCTATCTTTTATTAGCGATTACAGAAAATAGAGATTTTTTTTTTAACCATCAGTTTAAAAGGTACCCTGAATTCTTTTCCAGCTTAAAACTTCAGTAATTATGGGGATGAAATTGGGAATCTGCTTTTTAATAAACTCCCAGTTGATTCTACTTTTTGCTCAACACTGGGAGAGATAGAGACTTATGGGTATTGCATGAGCTATATTAAGAAGCCACGTTCCTTGGGCTAAGTTCCTCTCACCCCATCAGGGGACTTACAATGCTATTATGGATTTGAGTTCAGGGGCTTTTGAGGAGAGCCATATTAAAAAACAGCTCTCTCTGGGCATCTTCTGCTAAAAACTGGGAAGAGAAGCTGAGCTGTAGACAGTCAGAGAGAGGCGCTGACCATCTGGCCAGAAATCCTACAGACCCCAGAGACACCATGAGCCTGTTTACCGAAGAGGTGTCATCCTTGTAAGTCTACAAAGCTTCATGCTTCAGGCCTAAAAGATTGTCAAGGGCAAATTAAAGAGCTGGAGTCTCTGAATAAGATAAATACATTGGCTCTCAACTGCAAAAAGAAAGCTACAAATCTAAAATTAATTCACGGCTCAATTAAAGTCTACAAATGTAAAATCCAACTGTAACTAAAAATAAATTAATTAAGTTGAATGTAATGATGCCTCCAAAGTGAATGTGCTCAAGGTAGCAAGGTCTTAAAATGTGTCTGGTACCCAGAACCATCCCCTCACCCCAGCAACATCCTACTGCAAGCCTGGAAACAGTGTCCCAGCGAGACCCAGGGCTCTTATTGAATGAAATCTCTAAACTCTAAACCCCCAAAAGAATGGGAGGCCACACTCTTCCTCCCACTCCAGTGTCAGTGAACTCCTCCCTCACTCTTTGGGACACCGTCCAGGCTTTTCTAATCTCTAAAATGCCCATTTGTGCCAAGCCAGGAGTCAACTTCAAATACCTATGGAGATCTGTAGGCCCCTTTGATTCCTGAAGCAATTCAGGCAGTGCCTTATGCAGATGCACTTTTAAAGGATATATGATAGTGTCTGAAAACTTGTATATAAATTAAGTGTATTATTATACTTTTAACTATATAACATATACCATATTATATATTATGTATACATATTATATTTATACATGCATGTACATATTATATATGTTTACATACACATGCATATTATATATTTTGTATCTATATCCAAATATAGACACATACTCCAAAATATGAAAATGGAAAAATTGAAATTTTTTTCAAAAGAGAAAAGTTATAGTCCTTACCAAATCCTTTTTGGTTCCTCCCTTCCCCAAAAATCTCTATTAAATGTTGCATGTGGTTTAAATATATTTAATATGATGTGAAACAGGACCTCTAAGAGTAAGAATGCCTAGAGCTCATGAAATTCAAATCCTTAGAACCAGGTAGGAAATAAAATGGAGACAGGTATAGAATGATGACCAGTAACTGATTCCTGGAACCCACATGGGCTACAGAGTTTGCCGAGCACACGCCCTTCCTGAGAGGGGAAGTGATGGCTTAGCCCTAGCTAACTGGGGTCTCTTGGAAAAGTAGGTTCAGCATTGCCGGATTGTCCAATCTCTAGGAAAAGTCAGAAATGTAGATTCCTATGTAAAATCTCCAATTTCCAAATGTTGATGACTAAGTAAAGGTTTTTATAAACACTCTTTGGCCCACAAGCAAAAACTAGCCACACTGGGTCTGGAAACATGAATTCAGAATGCTAATTCAAAACAAAACCAACTTTTTTTCAAAGCCAAAGACATTTCCCCCACCAGGTGGTGGGGCAGGCTCTGTGTCTAACTAGGTGGAGTGGGGGTAGGGTGCAGGAGCAAGCAGGACAGGGCACACTAAGTGACTTCAGCCTATATTTATAGGTCCATAATGGTGTTCAGTGTGAATATTATAAAATTATTTGAAGAATAATTAGTTCGATAATGAGTCTGCAGGTGAGAAGCAGCTGTTTTGCTCCTGGGCTTGGGGTCACTGTCTCTGCTGTGTGAAGAGTCAGCAGTAATTAGAAGAACCCGTGGTGCCAAACTAAATTAAAAGTTTCTCAAACCGTTACTCACTGTATGATATAATTTTGTTTCATGTTCCCAGGATGAGGAAACTCGAATTAAGTCTCTATTCATTACAAAAATAGGCTAACTAATTGAAGGCTGTGAACTATCTGTTTGTCGATGGTACTGAATGGTTTCTATCCACTGTAACAGATCATTCCTCATGGAAATAAATGGCAGTTGATTATATGCCAGTGGTTTATTTAATAGCACTCAATTGTACTGAACTCTGAAAAATGTAATGGGTCTCGGTGGACCCTCCTGCCGGCTATTTTTCTGAAAATAAAATATTGATGTAATTGGATTTCCCACCCACACCGATCCTCAAACACACAGATGGGATCCGTTCAAGCAAAAACTGGGAAATGAAGAAATCGTGATAATCACTGAATAAAGTTATTTCTTTCAGAACGCTTGGGGTGCACTTAATTAAGCTGCCCTGAAATCCATGAACAACTTTGGGACAGTGTTTTTCCTAAGTCATAGGGATTGTTGTTAAACTCCAGGAAAAGGCCAGGAAGGGGGAAAAAAAAATCTGTCAATGCTCACTTAAGAGGAAAGAGAAGAAACCTTCAGAAAGATTTCATGGACTCTACCTTTGTGACCAGACCAAGTGGTTGGTTCTGCCAGTTTAATGAGGAAAATGCTACAAAACCAGTTGAACCGTATCTTTTAGGGAAAAAAACAAAAGTTTGTTAATTGAATCTTTCACTTTTCAACTTGGCATTTTGCTGTTGTATAGACATAGCTTTAATCACACCCTGCAAGCAGTCAATTTCACTGATGTGACTGTATAAGTAAGACCACAAAGTTGAGCTTTTAATAAGATGGGCTTATTCTAATGAAAGTTCTTTTGGTCTTTCCTTTTAGCTTTTCTCTATTTTCTTTAGTCATCAACCTCTGGACTAATCTTGTTAACAGAATGATTCTGTCTGATTTTTTAAAATGTCTTCTCTGATCCAATCCAACTTGAGCAATTGAAATGCTTTCTTTCATCAGCATTCAAAAGGTAGCATTAGTAATAACAACAATAAAAGACTCAAATCCTCACTGAATTTTCCCATCATTCCTAAAACAAGATAAACAAGTCTTAGAGTACTGAAGTTCTCAGCATCTGAGCAGTGAAATATTTTGTCTTGAATGTAGACCACACCCTCACAAGAAGGGGACTGTCAAATGGCGCCATCCAAAGGTAATTTAGAGATCTTCCAGGTTTTTCTGCCATTAAAGCAAACAAAATGGCTTCCCTCCCATCCCATACAATGTCCCCTTGTATGAACAGATATTCATGTTGGAGCTGTTTCTCCTAAAGTAATATAAACAATGGCTGTAAATTAGATCAGATTTTAGGTACATTGGAGAACTCGACAATTCAAAGAACTTTGTTGTGAAACTTTTTGCAAAGTGAATTTTCTGTGAATTTGGAAAGTGTGTTTTTACCTCCTCCAATAGATGAGATATAATTAAGAAAAGCAGGTCCATGGTCACAAGAACTGGGCCTTAGTCCAGCTCTTTTTCTGACTGGCCAGGTAACCTTAGAAACCTTGCTAAACCTCTCTGGACCTCAGTTTCCTCATAAGTGAAAGAAGGATCATTTCTACCTTCCACAGTCTTCAAAGAATTAAATAAGATTATTTTATTTATTTTTTAAATTTATTTGTTTATTATTATTATTATTATTTTTACTTTACAATATTGTATTGGTTTTGCCATACATCAACATGCATCTGCCACAGGTGTACACGCATTCCCCATCTTGAACCCCCCTCCAACCTCCCTCCCCATACGATCCCTCTGGGTCATCCCAATGAACCAGTCCCAAGCTTCCTGTATCCTGCATCCAACCTGGACTGGTGATTCGTTTCTTATATGATATTATACATGTTTTAATGCCATTCTCCCAAATCATCCCCCTCTCCCTCTCCCACAGAGTCCAAAAGACTGTTCTATACATCTGTGACTCTTTTGCTGTCCCGCATACAAGGTTGTTGTTACCATCTTTCTAAATTCCATATATATGCGTTAGTATCCAAGAAGGCAATGGCACCCCACTCCAGTACTCTTGCCTGGAAAATCCCATGGATGGAGGAGCCTGGAAGGCTGCAGTCCATGGGGTCGCTGAGGGTGAGACACAATTGAGCGACTTCACCTTCACTTTTCACTTTCATGCATTGGAGAAGGAAATGGCAACCCACTCCAGTATTCTTGCCTGGAGAATCCCAGGGACGGGGGAGCCTGGTGAGCTGCCGTCTATGGGGTCGCACAGAGTCGGACACGACTGAAGCGACGCAGCAGCAGCAGCAGCAGCATGCATTAGTATACTGCATCCAGTATCGTGCATCGAACCTGGATTGGCAACTCGTTTCATACATGATATTATACATGTTTCAATGCCATTCTCCCAAATCATCCCACCCTCTCCCTCTGCATCAGAGTCCATAAGACTGTTCTATACATCAGTATCTCTTTTGCTGTCTCGTACACAGGGTTATCGTTACCATCTTTCTAAATTCCATATATATGCATTAGTATACTGTATTGGTGTTTTTCTTTCTGGCTTACTTCACTCTGTATAATAGGCTTCAGTTTCATCCACCTCATTAGAACTGATTCAAATGTATTCTTTTTAATGGCTGAGTAATACTCCATTGTGTATATGTACCACTGCTTTCTTATCCATTCATCTGCTGATGGACATCTAGGTTGCTTCCATGTCCTGGCTATTGTAAACAGTGCTGCGATGAACATTGGGGTACACGTGTTTCTTTCAATTCTGGTTTCCTCGGTGTGTATGCCCAGCAGTGGGATTGCTGGGTCATAAGGAAGTTCTATTTCCAGTTTTTTAAGGAATCTCCACACTGTTCTCCATAGTGGCTGTACTAGTTTGCATTCCCACCAACAGTGTAAGAGGGTTCCCTTTTCTCCATACCCTCTCCAGCATTTATTGCTTGTAGACTTTTGGATCGCAGCCATTCTGACTGGCGTGAAATGGTACCTCATAGTGGTTTTGATTTGCATTTTTCTGTTAATGAGTGATGTTGAGCATCTTTTCATGTGTTTGTTCGCCATCTGTATGTCTTCTTTGGAGAAATGTCTATTTAGTTCTTTGGCCCATTTTTTGATTGGGTCATTTATTTTTCTGGAATTGAGCTGTAGGAGTTTCTTGTATAATTTTGAGATTAGTTGTTTGTCAGTTGCTTCATTTGCTATTATTTTCTCTCATTCTGAAGGCTGTCTTTTCACCTTGCTTAGAGTTTCTTTTGTTGTGCAGAAGCTTTTAATTTTAATTAGATCCCATTTGTTTATTTTTGCTTTTATTTCCAATATTCTGGGAGGTGGGTCATAGAGGATCCTGCTGTGATGTATGTCGGAGAGTGTTTTGCCTATGTTCTCCTCTAAGAGTTTTATAGTTTCTGGTCTTACGTTTAGATCTTTAATCCATTTTGAGTTTATTTTTGTGTATGGTTTAGAAAGTGTTCTAGTTTCATTCTTTTACAAGTGGTTGACCAGTTTTCCCAGCTCCACTTGTTAAACAGATTGTCTTTTCTCCATTGTATATTCCTGCCTCCTTTGTCAAAGATAAGGTGTCCATAGGTGCGTGGGTTTATCTGTGGGCTTTCTATTTTGTTCCATTGATCTATATTTCTGTCTTTGTAGGTATTTGTATACTGTAATAGACAATTAGTGCCATGCAGTATAGTTGTTATTAATAATAATTATGGTCAGAGTATGAAAGGGAATGGTGGTGGGCAGTCAACAGTGAAACTATAGGGGGATGTACATTCCCAACCTGACCCTTCAAACCCCCCCTGGGAATGGTATTCCTGGCTTGAAGAGATCTGTGAAGGTCATTCTCCTGACCCCATTAAAATGTCCTCACAAGGGACTTCACTGGTGGTCCAGTGGCTAAGACACCAGGCTCCCAAGGGCAGGGGGCCAGGGTTCAATCCCTGGTCAGGGGGCTAGATCCGACATGCTGCAACTAAGAGTTCCCATACTGCAATTAGATCAAAGATCCCACACGCTGCAGCTAAGACCTGGCACAGCCAAATACGTATGCATGCATGCCTGCATGTTAAGCCATTTCAGTTGTGTCTGACTCTGTGCAACCCTATGGACTGTAGCCCACCAGGCTCCTCTGTCCATGGGATTCTCCAGGCTGGAGTGAGTTCCCATGCCCTCCTCCAGGGGATCTTCCCAAATCAGAGATGGGATCTTGTCTCCTGCACTGGGAGGTGGGTTTTTACCATTAGCGCCACCTGGGATATTTAAATGTCTTATCAAAACCCAGTTTAGAATCAACCTGCCTGACTTCACGCTCCACTACAAAGCCACAGTTATCAAGACAGTATGGTACTGGCACAAAGACAGAAATATAGATCAATGGAACAAAATAGAAAGCCCAGAGATAAATCCACGCACATATGGACACCTTATCTTTGACAAAGGAGGCAAGAATATACGATGGATTAAAGACAATCTCTTTAACAAGTGGTGCTGGGAAAACTGGTCAACCACTTGTAAAAGAATGAAACTAGAACACTTTCTAACACCATACACAAAAATAAACTCAAAATGGATTAAAGATCTAAACGTAAGACCAGAAACTATAAAACTCTTAGAGGAGAACATAGGCAAAACACTCTCCGACATACATCACAGCAGGATCCTCTATGACCCACCTCCCAGAATATTGGAAATAAAAGCAAAAATAAACAAATGGGACCTAATTAAACTTAAAAGCTTCTGCACAACAAAGGAAATTATAAGCAAGGTGAAAAGACAGCCTTCAGAATGGGAGAAAATAATAGCAAATGAAGCAACTGACAAACAACTAATCTCAAAATTATACAAGAAACTCCTACAGCTCAATTCCAGAAAAATAAATGACCCAATCAAAAAATGGGCCAAAGAACTAAATAGACATTTCTCCAAAGAAGACATACAGATGGCGAACAAACACATGAAAAGATGCTCAACATCACTCATTATCAGAAAAATGCAAATCAAAACCACTATGAGGTACCATTTCACGCCAGTCAGAATGGCTGCGATCCAAAAGTCTACAAGCAATAGATGCTGGAGAGGATGTGGAGAAAAGGGAACCCTCTTACACTGTTGGTGGGAATGCAAACTAGTACAGCCACTATGGAGAACAGTGTGGAGACTCCTTAAAAAACTGGAAAGAGAACTGCCATATGACCCAGCAATCCCACACTGCTGGGCATACACAGTGAGAAAACCAGAAGGGAAAGAGACACGTGTACCCCAATGTTCATCGCAGCACTGTTTATAATAGCCAGGACATGGAAGCAACCTAGATGTCCATCAGCAGATGAATGGATAAGAAAGCAGTGGTACATATACACAATGGAGTATTACTCAGCCATTAAAAAGAATACATTTGAATCAGTTCTAATGAGGTGGATGAAACTGGAGCCTATTATACAGAGTGAAGTAAGCCGGAAAGAAAAACACCAATACAGTATACTAATGCATATATATGAAATTTAGAAAGATGGTAACGATAACCCTGTATACGAGACAGCAAAAGAGACACTGATGTATAGAACAGTCTTTTGGACTCGGTGGGAGAGGGAGAGGGTGGGATGATTTGGGAGAATGGCATTGAAACATGTATAATATCATATATGAAACGAGTTGCCAATCCAGGTTCGATGCACGATACTGGATGCTTGGGGCTGGTGCGCTGGGATGACCCAGAGGGATGGTATGGGGAGGGAGGAGGGAGGAGGGTTCAGGATGGGGAACACATGTATACCTGTGGCGGATTCATTTTGATATATGGCAAAACCAATACAATATTGTAATGTTAAAAATAAAATAAAATTTAAAAAAACAAAAACAAAACCCAGTTTAACTGGAGACACCCTCTGAAAATGCAGTTAGTCTTTGGATATGCACATAGATGCAGAACCTGGGCATATTATTAAATTAGCACTAGAAGGAGTCCCTTGTGTTTCCTGGGGCAAATGAGGGAAAATCCAGCTTCATGTTTATAACACTTTAGTCATTCATTTCTTTTTCTCTGGGGATTCTTATGCACATTTTCTACAGTAAATTGGTAATTGGTAAATTTTTAAGATTTTATTTTTCCCTCTTGATCGATAGAGAAATGTGAGTATGGTGGGCAGGTAGGCATCCAAATGGCCGTGCAGATACATAAGGGAGTTTATACAATTAGTATGCCAAGAGTCTAATATTAGTATTAATAGGCAAGCCAAATTCATTCCTCCAATTGTATTCTTTAAAAAAAATGTACCAACACCTTATAAATGTCTGAATCAAGCCTATGTAAGTATTTTTTTGAAGCCACTTAATGGGAGAACAATGACTAGTAAAAGGGGTCTAAAATTAGTTTCTTATACCAGGCCTCCCCAAGAAGCGGGAAAACTGAGCGCGTGGGCGGTCTTACCCTGCTCTCTTCTCCCTGAAACCTCATGTAACCTGGGAGGAGTTGTTTAACCTGTGTTTGTCTCTTTTCTCTATAAAATCAAAAGGGGGGGCTGAGCTTAAATTCTCAGACTTAAAAAATACAAAAGATGAGTTGCTTGTTTTAATCCAAAACCAGGCTATAGGCAAAATACATTAGATCACAGGATGAAGATTATCACAGAATCAAAGGATCTTAACATTTAGTGCTGAGCAGCGGGGTGTGTGTTGGCGGGGGGCGGGGAGGGGAGGGGCGGGGGCGGCCAGTATTTGAATAAACCATTGGTGGTCTGGTTACATCAGTCTCTCCAGAATTTGAATACCTTGGGTCAGTCTTCCAAGGCTTGACTTTTCTGAATTCAATGGCAAGACTCACTCTGAATACCCCCAAATCTCAGGATTCCAAATTTCCAAGTGTGAGTGAAGGTTCAGCCCTATCAAGGTCCCATTGTTGGGGGACTCCTCTGGCCATCCAGTGGTTAAGACTTCTCCTTCCAATGCAGGAAGTGTGAGTTTAATCCCTGGTTGGGAAGCTAAGATCCCACATGCCTCATGGCCAAAAATTCAAAACATAAAACAGAGATAACATTGTAACAAAGTAAAGACTTTAAAAATGGTCTACATTAAAA
Source organism: Bos mutus (assembly GCF_027580195.1). Lineage (NCBI taxonomy): Eukaryota > Metazoa > Chordata > Mammalia > Artiodactyla > Bovidae > Bos > Bos mutus. Next base: position 27,787,539 of record NC_091618.1, read on the forward strand.
AAAAATCTTAAAAAATCTTTAATAAAAAATTAAAAAATCAATGTCCTGTAATTGGCAAAGACCCTACTTTCATAGCCACTTTCATGCTGCACCATCTACTCCTACCTATTATCCCATAGTGTCTTTTACTCCTCTCTTAACCATAAGAAACAAAGCTTGCATTTGTAAAATCTTTGAAGGTTTATAATGTACCTACACCCACAGACACATTATCACACAGGCAAGGGATTATTCATAATTTTCAGAGGAAGAAATAATCCCTAAGGTGTCAATTAACAGCTTCATGCTTTCCATTACAAGTAAGTGGTAGAACCTAATCTAGAATTCTTGTAGAGAGGGATTCCATGAATTGGTCAGACCACAAAGCCTTCGAGGTCTCTAAAATTAGGGTTTTCCATTGTTTCTTTCAGTTCAGTTGAGTTCAGTCGCTCAGTCATACCCGACTCTTTGTGTCCCCATGAACAGCAGCACGCCAGGCCTCCCTGTCCATCACCATCTCCCGGAGTTCACTCAGACTCACGTTCATCGAGTCGGTGATGCCATCCAGCCATCTCATCCTCTATCATCCCCTTCTCCTCCTGCCCCCAATCCCTCCCAGCATCAGAGTCTTTTCCAATGAGTCAACTCTTCCCATGAGGTGGCCAAAGTACTGGAGTTTCAGCTTTAGCATCATTCCTTCCAAAGAACACCCAGGGCTGATCTTCTTTAGAATGGACTGGTTGGACCTCCTTGCAGTCCAAGGGACTCTCAAGAGTCTTCTCCAACACCACAGTTCAAAAACATCAATTCTTCAGCGCTCAGCTTTCTTTATAGTCCAACTCTCACATCCCATACATGACCACTGGAAAAACCATAGCCTTGACTAGATGGACCTTTGTTGGCAAAGTAATGTCTCTGCTTTTGAATATGCTATCTAGGTTGGTCATAACTTTTCTTCCAAGGAGTAAGCATCTTTTAATTTCATGGCTGCAATCACCATCTGCAGTGATTTTGGAGCCCCAAAAAATAAAGTCTGACACTGTTTCCATTGCTTCTTTAGAGGACCCCAAAATGTGTCCCACAATAATGTCTACTGTAATCTGGAGCAAATAACCCACATTTAGTTAATACTTTCTGAATTACTTGGACTATTTGCGAACGCCTTCACATACTGCATGTGATGCAGGAGACCCGGGTTCGATCACTGGGTCAGGAAGATCCCCTGGAGAAGGGAATGGCAACCCATTTCACTACTGTTGCCTGGAAAATTCCATGGACAGAGGACCTGGCAGGCTACAGTCCATGGGATTGCAGAGTCGACACAACTGTGTGACTAACTTTCCTTTCCTTTCCTTTCCTTTTCTTTTTCACACATCCAACATGTAAACAGTTTCACTCATCCTCCTTCTTCCCTGTGATGATTCAGCATCTAGCTTGGTAGAGTCCCAAGACTTCCCACACAAACAGCTCCATTCAGAGACTAAACCAGCAACTTTCCAACCCAAGACAAAGGCAGCAGATGCCCTGTTTAGAAGATGTATGGTTATGTCACTGCAGCTCAGAGAATTTATCTAGTCCCTTAACCTCCCCGCATCATAGCTCTCAACCCCAGTGTTACCTACTTTTCCTGTTTCTGTGCTGTGCTCTGCTTAGTTGCTCAGTCTTTCATGTTTCTGATCTGCTGCCAAATCCTCCCATTCTGCCTTGACTTTGCCAACACAGTCTGCTCATTCATTGATTTTGGTCACTACTCTGACTGTTGTCTCTGGCACTCCGCAGCCAGGTATCCTCTTTGGCTAGAAGGAGACGTAGAAAAAGCAGGGCTGTCTGCTGCCATCAACCACAGTATCATTAGAGTTCTTATTTCAATATGCATGACTATATACCTCCCAAAACTCAAATATTAATTCCAGCTGCCCCCAAAATGGATGCCTCTATAGAGCCTTCTGTGGGTGCAAGAGTTGAGCCAGGAGCTGGCAACTTAGTAGACAGATACTTAAGTGATCGTAGGCTCATGAGCACAGAGCCTACACCCAGCACCTGCAGCCTTTGAGCCAGGCCTGGGGCATGTGCATGTGTGCTAAGTTGCTTCAGTCATGTCCAACTCTTTGCACGTCATAGACTGTAGTCTGTCAGGCTCTTCTATCCATGGAATTCTTCAGGGAAGAATACTGGAGTGGGGGCCATTCCCTTCTCCAAGGGATCTTCCCAACCTAGGGACTGAATCTGCATCTCTTAAGTATCCTGCATTGGCAGACAGGTTCTTTACCACTAACACCACTTAGGAAGCCCCAGAATTTGCCACAGCTTTAATTCATAAAGTTTTCCCTACAATTCTGGATCTCCAGATTAATTTGGTTTGACTTTTAAGTACCTGCACCACCATTTTCTCACATATTTATATACCTGACTTCACATTGCTCTGGTCTCCACTCAAATGTTAAGTCCTCAGAAAGGAATCCTCTACCCACTCTGAATAACCACTGAAGAATAAGCCTCACCTCTCCTTCCATCATTCCCTATCCCATTGCTGTGATCATTTGCTTCCCAGAACTGATAACTCACTGATTTTTTTATTTCCTCTTTACTATCTAGCTGCAGCTAGATATGGCTGCATCTGCCATGGCAGCTATCTGCCTTGACTAGGATGGGAGCTCCATGGGGATAAAAACCTTTGTCTATTTCATTCATAGACTCTAAAAGAGCTCCAGGCATAGAGAATGTTTTCAATAAATATTTGTTTTAGTAAATGAATGGATGGATGAATGGACTGCTGGATGGATGGATGATTTGGCTATAAAAGAGTGAATACATCACAGCAGGTACTCTTATACATGCCAAGCACTGTACATAGCACTTTTCATACATTATCACAGTGATTTTCAAAAATATCTTTTTTATTCAAGCAAAACTTGAATAAACTATATACATATATAGAAAACACTATATATGACCCAGACAAAACTTACACAAAAAGCCAAAAGAAACAGTGGTAGGTGACCAGCCACTTCTGCCTACTCAGAGTTAATTATTTTTTATCAACACTGTTAGATGTGAATTATCATCGGTCCCATTTTATAGATTTGAAAACTGAGGCTCAGGAAAATTAAGTCCAAGTTCACCTGTCCAAGATTATATAAGCTAAGAAGTCACAGGACAAGGTTGTAAACCAATTCTGTCTGATGCTAACTTTCTAAACCAGGATTCTAAGGAGTCGGCACATCCACTGAAATCTCAGGGAACTCTTTCCAGAATAAGTTAACTAACATTAGGTTGGTATTTTCAGAGCTTATTTGAATAAGACTGGAATAGCTTATTGTAGTGTTTAATAATTAATTGCTGTAGGTATATGAAGAATGACTTTCTCTTAATGAAAAATTTCGGGATGATATTATAATGTTAATATTCTCAGAAAGTACTCTCATGTGACATGGACCTCACTGTTAATGGGAGAAACTATATTCATATTTTTTTCACAGATAATTCTTGAAAGCCAAAGTGTTTAAGAACCTTCATTGAGGCAAAATTCTATTATATGAGAAGTAGCTGCTTGGCAATTTCTAAGAATTTAATAAATCTCTCCAGGAAAAAAGTTAGCTTCAAAAGAAAATTTCAAAAGGGACTCAAGAATTATGTTTTCTTGTATTTGCATTACAAATAAAGAATGTTGGAGCTGACTGTGAGAAGCTAGAGAAAACAAGAATGTTCGTTTTGCATTATTTGATGAATGGTATTGTGTTACCAATTTTTTTTTCCTTTAATATGAGAAGCCCACAGTTTTCATAGTGCAGATTTGCAACTTCAGAACACTCATTAAGAGGTCTGTGGAATATCACTTTCACCAAGATACACTATCTTCAAGTCATCTGTTTTTCAAATGACTTCAGCGAGAAAAGATGGCTGCCAATACCAGATAAAGGAATGGCTGCCTTGCAGGACTTACACTCTGCCTTCCACTTTTACTTTAGAGAATGTGATCCACATTCTGTGTGTGTGTGTGTGTACCAATGCAGGAGATTTAAGAGACATGGGTTTGATCATTCATCCCTGGTTTGGGAAGATCTCCTGGATAAGGGCACAGCAACCACTCCAGTCAGTATTATTGCCTGGAGAATCCCATGGACAAAGGAGCCTGGCGGGCTACAGTTCATCCCAAACTGAAACTCATCAAAACCCATCAAACAGAAACTCTATAACCCCACCCCTCTCCATTCCCTGGGAACCACTGTTCTACTTTTTGTCTCTATGAATTTAACTATTAAAAATTTTTTGACTATTCAAGTGCCTTATATAAGTGAAATCATTCAATATTTGTCCTTTTGCCACCCCATATTCTTGATACACTTGACTTTTATCACCTTCAAAATGACAGACATTCTCCAGGGCCCACGATAAGGTTATAGTCTTTGCAGCATTACCCACAGGTGACACTGAAAAGGTTATTTTTTTTTAATGCCTGGTTTACCCACTCAGTCTTCTCTTGTGTTGTTGGAAGAGGGTGTTTGCTATGACCAGTGCATTCTCTTGGCAAAACTCTATTAGCCTTTGCCCTACTTCATTCCATATTCCAAGGCCAAATTTGCCTATTACTCCAGGTGTTTCTTGACTTCCTAGTTTTGCATTCCAGTCCCCTATAATGAAAAGGACATCTTTTTTGGGTGTTAGTTCTAAAAGGTCCTGTAGGTCTTCATAGAACCGTTCAACTTCAGCTTCTTCAGCATTACTGGTGGGGGCATAGACTTGGATTACTGTGATATTGAATGGTTTGCCTTGGAAACGAACAGAGATCATTCTGTCGTTTTTGAGATTGCATCTAAGTACTGCATTTCGGACTCTTGTTGACCATGATGGCTACTCCATTTCTTCTGAGGGATTCCTGCCCACAGTAGTAGATATAATGGTCATCTGAGTTAAATTCACCCATTCTAGTCCATTTTAGTTCGCTGATTCCTAGAATGTCGACATTCACTCTTGCTATCTCCTGTTTGACCACTTCCAATTTGCCTTGGACTGCAAGGAGATCCAACCAGTCCATTCTAAAGGAGATCAGCCCTGGGATTTCTTTGGAAGAAATGATGCTAAAGCTGAAACTCCAGTACTTTGGCCACCTCATGTGAAGAGTTGACTCATTGGAAAAGACTCTGATGCTGGGAGGGATTGGGGGCAGGAGGAGAAGGGGATGATAGAGGATGAGATGGCTGGTTGGCATCACCGACTCGATGGATGTGAGTTTGAGTGAACTCTGGGAGTTGGTGATGGACAAGAAGGCCTGGCATGCTGCGATTCATGGGGTCGCAAAGAGTCAGACACGACTGAGCGACTGAACTGAACTGAACTGAACTGAATTTGCCTTGATTCATGGACCTAACATTCCAGGTTCCTATGCAATATTGTTCTTTACAGCATCGGACCTTGTTTCTATCACCATTCACATCCACAACTGGGTATTGTTTTTGCTTTGGCTCCATCCCTTCATTCTTTCTGGAGTTATTTCTTCACTGATCTCCAGTAGCATATTGGGCACCTACTGACCTGGGGAGTTCCTCTTTCAGTATCCTATCACAGATCATGGCATCTGGTCCCATCACTTCATGGGAAAAAATGGGGAAACAGTGGAAACAGTGTCAGACTTTATTTTGGGGGGCTCCAAAATCACTGCAGATGGTGATTGCAGCCATGAAATTAAAAGACACTTACTCCTTGGAAGAAAAGTTATGACCAACCTAGAGAGCATATTGAAAAGCAGAGACATTACTTTGCCAACAAAGGTCCATCTAGTCAAGGCTATGGTTTTTCCTGTGGTCATATATGGATGTGAGAGTTGGACTGTGAAGAAAGCTGAGCACTGAAGAATTGATGCTTTTGAACTGTGATGTTGGAGAAGACTCTTGAGAGTCCCTTAGACTGCAAGGAGATCCAACCAGCCCATTCTAAAGGAGATCAGCCCTGGGATTTCTTTGGAAGGAATGATGCTAAAGCTGAAACTCCAGTACTTTGGCCACCTCATGGGAAGAGTTGACTCATTGGAAAAGACTCTGATGTGGAAGGGATTGGGGACAAGAGAAAAGGGAGATGACAGAGGGTGAGATGGCTGGATGGCATCACCGACTTGATGGACGTGAGTTTGAGTGAACTCCGGGAGATGGTGATGAACAGGGAGGCCTGGTGTGCTGCGATTCATGGAGTTGCAAAGAGTCGGACACGACTGAGTGACTGAACTGACTGACTAACTGCCTGACTTACCCACTCAGTGGTAATGATGCAACATTTTGTCAAATTACCAAGATTATATCATTTGGTCTTTCCTTCATTAAAGAAAAAGTAGGGAGAGGGGTTAATAAATTCCACTCTTGAGGATGGAAAATTAGCAATTGACCAAATCATCTTACGGAACAGCCTAGAAAGTCAGGATCTGTGGTCACAGTCACTGTGGGAAGGGACCAAAAGAAATAAGAATTCTTTGTCTGACAGCTTTGTGTGAGTTTTTAGAACTTTGTTTATGAACTTTACCTCTGTTACCTTGTCTTGTAGCCTTCCCCAGTGATGGAAAAATGGAGAGAAAAAGAAACAGGATGTGTAACGGAGGTAAGAACTCATGAAGAAGCAAGGAAGGAGGGAGCCTAGAGTGTCCATTTCTTTCTGCAGCTGGTCTGGAAAAATGAGAACCCAGATGGACAATTACAAATTGGCAGCTATGGAGAAGAGAGGCAAGAAGGTGGCTTACAGATTCCCAGAAAGACGTGACCAGGATTGAAAGCAAAGCCCTTTGGGGTGACCTGAAAAACGCCTCTGCCAGTCCCTGGTCAGTCTGGGGACAGCTCTTGTGCTCTCATCAGCACAGCCATGAGCTCCTCTGGGAGAAGTCAGAGCACTAGGGCTTCCTCTAGTGCCTCAATGGTTGAACATTTAGAACCAAGAGATGACCTTTTTCCAGTGTCTGCCCAGAATATCTACAATAGGATATTGATGGTCTCACAGAATTTAGCCAACAGGTGTGTGTGTGAGAGAGGGGGGCAGGGGAGAGACAGAAACTGAGAGGGACAGAGAGAGACAGAAAGAGAGAAAGACAGAGAGTGAACGGAGGAGGAGAAATGGGAGGGGAAAGTGGTTTTTAAAGAGAAAGATCGTACTTAAATAATCCCCAATTTACCACAGCCCCCAGTAATTCTGTCCCTGATGGCTCAGTTGGTAAAGAATCTGATTGCTGTGCAGGAGACTGAGGTTCGATCCCTGGGTCAGAAAAAACCCCTGGAGAAGGAAATGGCAACACTCCAGTAATTTTGCTGGGGAAATCCAATGGACAGAGGAGCCTGGCAGGCTACAGTCCATGGAGCCCCAAGAGTTGAACACAGACTAGCAACTAAACCACTGCCACCAATACTGCTAATCACGTGGTACTCAGTTTTCATCCCAGTTTTTGCTTCTTCAACTAAACAATCAAGGGCAGAGTCTGGATTTCTCTGGTGCTCTGTGGACTCTTATTGGTCTTGGTGTTGAGTTTTAGGGATATTCCACTGTATTTCTCAACTCAAATATCGATCTCTCTGCCTCTCTCCTTTGCCACACATATAACGTAAGTTGTAAGAGCAAGAACTTAACAAAGGGAAAACAGAGCTGATTCACATAATCAGTTATTACATCATGCTGCTCCTATTCACACTTTGAGAAAAGTGCTTTGCTCATCAGAGATTCACTACATGGGCAGAGGAAAAATACATCAATCCTCAGGTTTGGGTCAGTTAATTAGATAAGAATTGCCTTGCACTTCACCCTTCTCCCCACTTCTCACTTCTGTCAGGGGTCCCAACTTGCTATTATCTATCCCACCGACTTGCCAGGGACAAGATCTAACCATAGTTTAAGACCAGTACAATAGGAAATGGACAAGAAGATTTGCATGAGTTTCCTTGGGCTGCCATAATGAAGTACCATGTATTGGTTGGTTTTAAACAACAGGAATTCATCCTCTCACAGCTCTGGAAGCTAGAAATCCAAAATCAACACTTGAGGGCTGGGGGTATACACCCTCTGAGATTCTGAGTAGACGCCTTTCCATCCCTCCTTAGTTTCCAGTGTTGGTCATCCACCCTTGGCATCCCTTAACTTGCAGTTACATCATTTCAATATCTACCTCTGTGGCCACCTTGACTTCTCTACATGTCTGTCTCTTCATACAGCATTTTCCTCTTCTTAAAAGGACATCTGTCACACAGGGTTAGAATTCACCCTAATGACCTCATTTTAGCTTGATTACATCTATAAACACTCCATTTCCAAATAAGGTCACACTGGTTCTGAGGGTTAAGACTTCAACATATATTTGGGAGGACACAATTCGGACCATAAGAGACTTTAACCTCATACTCTTTCTTCACTGAGGACTCAGCCTACTTGTCATCATTTTGACTTGTTGGTTCCAAACTTGTTCCCCAAGACTGTAATTCTCTATTACCAGCCTCTTCTTTCTGTGTTGCTTTTCTGGTTGACAAATACGACTTCTACTTACTGTCCTGCATTTGAAAAACATATTGATCCTGTGTCTGACTACCCAGACTTTGAAGCTAAGATTTGTGATTTCAGGGAATAATCCATGCCTGTTTCCAGCACCAGGTACATAGCTCTGTGATAGCCACCATGTCTAAGCACAACCCCAGATCCAGGCCCTCCCCTGATTCACCACCTCCGCAGTCCTTCTACACTTCCCTTTACTAGAACCCAAACTGGATTCTACCATCTGCCAGGCCTGACACAATCAACAAGAGCATTCCAACTAGAGTAAAATTTTCTAATTTGCTTTTTATATATCTCAAATTAGGATTATGTTCACAATGTTTAAAATGGTAACCCCTGCCTCATGTTATTCTCATACAGCTTTAGGTATCTATATATATTTACCATGGTTTCTCAAACTCATTTTGAGAAGAAGGAAAAATTAGCTAACTTTATGGCAGGGCAGCAAATAGTTTAGACAAGTGGAGAAGCTAATTATGAGGGAAAAATTATGTAATTTCTTCAAAGATCAAACAATTAAATTATTTAAGGTTTGCATCAATGAAAACATAAATGGAAATCTGTAGCAGTTTTCCAAATTTTGTTTCTTTAAATAAGTCTTAGCCACAAAATATTTGAAGGAAATTTTTAAACTTTAATTACTTGAGAAACTGTATTAATTCTCCATTTACCATTTTGGTATAAACTTGGTCTAAAACTATACCCACATACAGAAGCAAACACAGCTAGTCCATTAGCCCGCCACCCTCTTTCTAAACAATAGTGCCAGCTTAATTTAGAAAGATTTGATTATCTCTCAAGTCCACAAAAGTCAAACACTTTCTAAACAGCCACAGTTTCCATTCCTTCAACACAGAGAGATGACCAATGATAAAATTAAACCCTGACATTGCCAAGAGCCATGTCATCTTTCAGCTGTAAAAATCCTGTTGCTTACAGTTTATAAAAAGATTATCAGCTTAGCCACGCTTCTGGTCCACAAATACAACTTAATGACATCATTGAGTCTTCCAGTTGGCCACATACATGACCTCAAAGAAGAAAATCAACAATCTTCCCACTATTAGTCATTCTAGTTATTGATGCGTGCATGTCTCAAGTCTGCCTGGTCCTCCCTTGCGACGTTTTAAAATAAATCATCCTCATTTGGGTGGAAAGAAACTCAGAAAGTACAACTGACCAGCACATTTTTGCTTCCATCCAATCCAGACAATTCTTCAGCCACTCCTTTTACTCATGGGGCCACCAGAGACTAAGTGAAGCATTTCCGTCCTCTGCCAAAAACACGTGCCAGTGTTTACTAGGACTTATGCAAAATAATTTTACAGAATAACTTTTCAAAAGCAGAAGGCTCCATTGACTTATAAAAGTCTAAAATGGATTAATAGGAAAGAAAGAGACAGTCCCAGAGGTACAAGTTATCAATTGTATGCACAGGATGAGTGAGCCTTACATATTTCAACTAAGTTGGAATTACAACACCTCATTTCTCTTGGTGGCTGCTGCTAAAATGAAGATGCACTTTGTTTTACTTTAATAACAGAAAGTATTCTTGGCTGGATCAAAATGATTGCCATGAAGCCTTGAAGATGCTGCTTCACCAACTGATTTGTCCCAGTTCTAAGCCATGTCTACCTGACTTTGGTGGGCTGAACAATCTAAGATGACCTTTATATGCATTCATTCATTTAATCATTCAGTTCAACAACATTTAGTGAGCACGTATCACATGCAAAGCGTTGACCTAAGACCTCTGAATTCAAAGATGAAGAAGAAAATACTCCTTCTTGCAAGGGAATCATAATCTTGTAAAAACTTCTCTAACCTCATATGTATTGCCTTTGTATCAGTCAGGGTTTTTGAGTTATAAGCAATAGAAACCTTCTCTTGCTTACTTACATCTGGGAACAGAACAAAAATAAGCTTCAGAAAGGACAGGAGCCAGATGCTTCATGATTTTCTAGATTATAAGAAAAAGTAGAGCAAGTTTTCAGGTTCCTGCATTTTAAGTGAATGTTCTCTATTTTCACCACTTTGGATTCTAATTAACTTATATTGTATCACATACAAGGTAAGGGTGAGTTACATTGAGTGACAAACTCACCAAGACTGTCTCCAACAAAGGAAAGCAGTTTTCCCAAAGCAAATTCAAGTACTCTTTCTAGAACAGAGCAGACTCTGGGCAAGCAGAATAGCCCTGCCTAAACTTTTATTCCTCCCATATTCCAAAGTGTGCTTTTTCCATTGTGAAAGCCACTTAATACCCCACCTGAGGGCTGACTTGCCTTAGGCTTTGAAAGAAGCCCAGTCCAACAGTTCAGAAAATCAGTAGTAATTCAGTCTTGCCTCAAGTCCCACTCAAGTCCTTGTACTTGACTCTGATAGCTGGGCTCTGCATTGGTGCTGAAAACCTGAGTGTCAGGGACCTAGCATCCATCATCTCTGCATCCCTGGTGCCCGGAGCGGGACCTGCTGCAGGAGTACTTAGGAACTGCCTGATGGTTGATGCGTTTTCAGCACTGGGTCCTGTCTTCTTTGTGTTGCCACCTCTGCCCTACTAACCTGTCCAAATATTTTAATCCCTATCAAACTAGGGTCTTGTCTCCCCAGCCTGACCTCCCTCCTTATTTCCACCTAAAAACTTGAATTCTGCACTTGAATATGAGCAGCAAAACTGGGTGGTTAAGAAGCAACCCTGTTGAGTCAGAAAAGGTTGAGTTAAACCCAGATTCTTTCACTTACTATGTGATCTTGAATAAATTGTACCTTGCTAAACTGCAGCTCCTTAAAATGGGTACAATAATATTTACCTCCTTAGGTTGTTATGGAGATTAAACGAGATTAGTTATTTAAACATTACTTAGCACAGTGCCTGGCCTAGTAAAATATTTAATAAATCACCTTTGATCTTCCAACCAAACATTTCATAATTTTACATGTTAATGTCATATTGGTGCTATTTGACTCTTTGGATTTCAAATCCCCTGTTTATATGCACCTCCAAGTCTTGACTACTCCCATGATTCAATTTTCCACCTCCTATGATATGGATTGGCCCCAGCAAGTGATATCCAGACTCTTTACAATGGGCTGTGGCTGCCCTGCCAGCACCGAATCCCCATGGCCAAGCTCATTCCTTTCAAACAACCAAGTTCCCTCCCCTGCAACTTCACAGGCTCAGGCTTAGATCTTTCTCAGCTCTCTCCCTCCTCGCAGCCTGACAGGCATGACCAAGGGACTTGGCCCTTCAGATTTACTCATCCTCATTACAACTGTTGTGAAAACAGTTTGGTCTGCTTCCAGAGAACCAACTCTCCCAGGGCTGCTCAATACTCACCAAATTGCAGAGCAATTTCTGATTTTTTTTTTTTTTTTTGCTATAATTATTGGAATAAATCCTTAGTTACTTAAACTTAGAGAAGGCATTTTGCCCTCTTCAGCAAATAGTTTATCTAAACACATAGATCAATGTCTACATGCCAAGCACTGGAATTGTTGTTGTTCAATCACTCAGTCATGTCCAACTCTGAGACCCCCACAGACTGCAGCACGCCAGGCTTTCCTGTCCTTTACTATCTCCTGGAGCTTGCTCAAACTCATGTCTATTTAGTCAGTGATGGCATCCAACCTTCTCATCCTCTGTCGCCCCCTTTTCCTTTTGCCCTCAATCTTTCCCAGCAACAGGTAGCCAAAGTTTTGGAGCTTCAGCTTCAGCATCAATCCTTCCAATGAATATTCAGGGTTGATTTCCTTCAGGATTGACTGATCTGATCTACTTGTTGTCCAAGGGACTCTGAAGAATCTTCTCCAGCACTGCACTGGATGTGAAGTGAAGTCTCTCAGTCGTGTCCGACTCTTTGCAACCCCATGGACTGTAGCCTACCAGGCTCCTCTGTACATGGGATTTTCCAGGCAATAGTCCTGGAGTGGATTGCCATTTCCTTCTCCAGGGGATCTTCCCAATCCAGGGATAGAACCCGGGTCTCCCGCATTGTAGAAAGACGCTTTATTGTCTGAGCCACCAGGGCACTGGAGGTAGAGATGCTTAAGACACAATGCTCTTCCTATGGAAAGAGGACACCAAGCCAGAAGAATCACAGAGACACCGTTGCTCCTCATCTCCTTCCATTTTAACTAGCAAGCAATGATGATATCGATATCCTAAAAAATAATAATAATAATTCTTATTAATGAGTAATAAAGATACAACTTAGGTTGGATTTTAGAATGCTCTTTGGCAATGACATTTGCAGAGAACTACAATTTTAAGAGTAGATTTCAATGATTTTTCACATCCAGTGCCCAGATCAAGAAATAGAACATTGGCAGAACACCAGTAGCCCTCCCCTGCTCCTTCCCAACCACTCTCCATCGCTGGGAACCACTGACCTGGTGGTGAAGCTTGCATGGATTTATACAGTAGGCACTCTTGACTGGCTTCTTTCACTCATCACTGAAGCTGTGAGATTCATCAACGAGATTGCTTGTCACTTCAGTTTGTTCATTCCCATTCTTGAATAGTATTGCTTTGGGAAATAGTTTACACTTTATCCATTTTCCCTACATGAACATCTCTTTTATTTCCAGTTTGTAGTAATATGAATAATGCTGCTATAAACATCCTAACCCATATATATATATACACACATACATACATATATATATATTACTATAAAGACTATCCTAGCACCCAGATGATCTCCACTGGGAGGAGAATCTTAATTCTGACTTACAATTTGCATTAAGCTCAAGAGTTAAGAAAGAATTCATATATTGGGACAAGTCAGCGATGTTCATTTCTGGGAAATAGGGCAGAAGTTCTCCTGTGGGAAAAGGAAAAAGAACAAGGAACAAAAGTTTTCCCATGCTCTTCTGCCCTAACACATATCTTTTGGTTCACCTATGTACTCTTCTCTGTTTAGTTTATAGGAGTGGAATTGCTACATCAGAGCATAAGCACACGTTCAACTTTAATAGATATTTCTAAATGGTTTTTCTCTTCTGCATGTGTTTTTAAAGAAGATGTCACCTTCTAGAGAAACAGCAGTTCATTTGTAGAGGCCAGATTCTGTGGGATCTAAGAAGCTGATTTTAGGACCTGTACTCAAAGCTCCCTTCTCTGTGTTTGCTTTTTGTGCTCAGGGGAGGACATTTATATTGGCTACTAGGCAGGTGCACAAGGCCAGCATCAAGTAAAGAGTCCATGCACTCCCCTGGAAAACTGGTAGGAGTCCTCAGGGCTGAGAGCATAGTTTATGCTGGGCTTTAAGAGCCTCCCGGAGACAAGTGAGTGAAGATTTTATCAGAGAAAAAGAATGGGAGGAGTGGTGTAAAAAGAGTCAGATCAGGACACCAGGACACAAAATCCAAAAACAGGCCTTTGATTCATGGGAAGAGACTAGGTGGGTCCCCAAGAACAAGTGAAGAGTGAACAAGTCACAGGGAACTAGAGAATGAAGAGTGGGAAGGCAGCAGGGCAACACAGGAGTCTAGGCAGTCACCCTCCACCCAAACCGCCTCCTCTCTGATTTCTGCAGGGTGGTAGTGGCTGGGTGAGTAGCAAGTAAGGAAGGGGATTAACCCCACAGCACTCTAGTTTCCTGACTCACTACTTTCTCAAGGTGACTGCTTAAAAGACCAGACCTGGTGGTTGAATTACCAAAATCCTTCTCTATGTTGTCAAACCTTAAACATCCATATCTGCTGGGCCCATCCATTTGGGAAGCAATATAGCAATAGATGGGTTTCCCTGGTGGTTCAGTGGTAACGAATCCACCTGCCAAAGCAAGAGATGTGGGTTTGATCCCTGGGTTGGGAAGATCCCCTGGAGTAAGAAATGGCAACCCACTCCAGTATTCTTGCCTGGAAAATCCCATGGACAGAGGAGCCTGGCTGGCTACAGTCCATGGGGTCTCAGAGTCATACACAACTGAGCATGCACACGCACGTAGCAACAGATGATGATTCATAAGACACGTATATCTCTTAATGCAACAATCCACAATAATCCACTTCTGAGAATTTGTAAGACTATCTTTTTTTTTTTTTTTTTTTGCAAGAGCACCTTTGCTCTTCTCTCCCTATTCAGGTTTTTTGTTTTTTTTTTTTTAAACTTTACAATACTGTATTAGTTTTGCCAAATATCGAAATGAATCCGCCACAGGTATACCTGCGTTCCCCATCCTGAACCCTCCTCCCTCCTCCCTCTCCTACCCTCCCTCTGGGTCATCCCAGTGCACCAGCCCCAAGCATCCAGTACCGTGCATCGAACCTGGACTGGCGACTCGTTTCATACATGATATTATACATGTTTCAATGCTATTCTCCCAAATCTCCCCACTCTCTCCCTCTCCCACAGAGTCCATAAGACTGATCTATACATCGGTGTCTCTTTTGCTGTCTCGTATACAGGGTTATTGTTACCATCTTTCTAAATTCCATATATATGTGTTAGTATACTGTATTGGTGTTTTTCTTTCTGGCTTACTTCACTCTGTATAATAGGTTCCAGTTTCATCCATCTCATTAGAACTGATTCAAATGCATTCTTTTTAATGGCTGAGTAATACTCCATTGTGTATATGTACCACTGCTTTCTTATCCATTCATCTGCTGATGGGCATCTAGGTTGCTTCCATGTCCTGGCTGTTATAAACAGTGCTGCGATGAACATTGGGGTACACGTGTCTCTTTCCCTTCTGGTTTCCTCAGTGTGTATGCCCAGCAGTGGGATTGCTGGATCATAAGGCAGTTCTATTTCCAGTTTTTTAAGGAATCTCCACACTGTTCTCCATAGTGGCTGTACTAGTTTGCATTCCCACCAACAGTGTAAGAGGGTTCCCTTTTCTCCACACCCTCTCCAGCATTTATTGCTTGTAGACTTTTGGATCGCAGCCATTCTGACTGGGGTGAAATGGTACCTCATAGTGGTTTTGATTTGCATTTCTCTGATAATGAGTGATGTTGAGCATCTTTTCATGTGTTTGTTCACCATCTGTATGTCTTCTTTGGAGAAATGTCTATTTAGTTCTTTGGCCCATTTTTTGATTGGGTCATTTATTTTTCTGGAGTTGAGCTGTAGGAGTTGCTTGTATATTTTTGAGATTAGCTGTTTGTCCGTTGCTTCATTTGCTATTATTTTCTCCCATTCTGAAGGCTGCCTTTCCACCTTGCTAATAGTTTCCTTTGTTGTGCAGAAGCTTTTAAGTTTAATTAGATCCCATTTGTTTATTTTTGCTTTTATTTCCAATATTCTGGGAGGTGGGTCATAGAGGATCCTGCTGTGATGTATGTCGGAGAGTGTTTTGCCTATGTTCTCCTCTAGGAGTTTTATAGTTTCTGGTCTTACGTTTAGATCTTTAATCCATTTTGAGTTTATTTTTGTGTAAGGTGTTAGAAAGTGTTCCAGTTTCATTCTTTTACAAGTGGTTGACCAGTTTTCCCAGCACCACTTGTTAAAGAGATTGTCTTTAATCCATTGTATATTCTTGCCTCTTTTGTCAAAGATAAGGTGTCCATATGTGCATGGATTTATCTCTGGGCTTTCCATTTTGTTCCATTGATCTATATTTCTGTCTTTGTGCCAGTACCATACTGTCTTGATAACTGTGGCTTTGTAATAGAGCCTGAAGTCAGGTAGGTTGATTCCTCCAGTTCCATTCTTCTTTCTCAAGATAGCTTTGGCTATTCGAGGTTTTTTGTATTTCCATACAAATTGTGAAATTATTTGTTCTAGCTCTGTGAAGAATACTGTTGGTAGCTTGATAGGGATTGCATTGAATCTATAAATTGCTTTGGGTAGTATACTCATTTTCACTATATTGATTCTTCCAATCCATGAACATGGTATATTTCTCCATCTATTAGTGTCCTCTTTGATTTCTTTCACCAGTGTTTTATAGTTTTCTATATATAGGTCTTTAGTTTCTTTAGGTAGATATATTCCTAAGTATTTTATTCTTTCCGTTGCAATGGTAAATGGAATTGTTTCCTTAATTTCTCTTTCTGTTTTCTCATTATTAGTGTATAGGAAAGCAAGGGATTTCTGTGTGTTGATTTTATATCCTGCAACTTTACTACAATCTCAGAGACCTCCAGGACAATATTAAATGCTACAACATTCGAATCATAGGGATCCCAGAAGAAGAAGACAAAAAGAAAGACCATGAGAAAATACTTGAGGAGATAATAGTTGAAAACTTCCCTAAAATGGGGAAGGAAATAATCACCCAAGTCCAAGAAACCCAGAGAGTCCCAAACAGGATAAACCCAAGGTGAAACACCCCAAGACACATATTAATCAAATTAACAAAGATCAAACACAAAGAACAAATATTAAAAGCAGCAAGGGAAAAACAACAAATAACACACAAGGGAATTCCCATTAGGATAACAGCTGATCTTTCAATAGAAACTCTTCAAGCCAGGAGGGAATGGCAAGACATACTTAAAGTGATGAAAGAAAATAACCTACAGCCCAGATTATTGTACCCAGCAAGGATCTCATTCAAATATGAAGAAGAAATCAAAAGCTTCTCAGACAAGCAAAAGCTGAGAGAATTCAGCACCACCAAACCAGCTCTCCAACAAATACTAAAGGATATTCTCTAGACAGGAAACACAAAAACAGTGTATAAACTCAAACCCCAAACAATAAAGTAAATGGCAACGGGATCATACTTATCAGTAATTACCTTAAATGTAAATGGGTTGAATGCCCCAACCAAAAGACAAAGACTGGCTGAATGTATACAAAAACAAGACCCCTACATATGTTGTCTACAAGAGACCCACCTCAAAACAGGGGACACATACAGACTGAAAGTGAAGGGCTGGAAAAAGATTTTCCATGCAAATAGGGACCAAAAGAAAGCAGGAGTAGCAATACTTATATTAGATAAAATAGACTTTAAAACAAAGGCTGTGAAAAGAGACAAAGATGGTCACTACATAATGATCAAAGGATCAATCCAAGAAAAAGATATAACAGTTATAAATATATATGCACCCAACACGGGAGCGCCGCAATATGTAAGACAAATGCTAACAAGTATGAAAGGAGAAATTAACAATAACACAATAATAGTGGGAGACTTTAATACCCCACTCACACCTATGGATAGATCAACTAAACAGAAAATTAACAAGGAAACACAAACGTTAAACGATACAATAGACCAGTTAGACCTAATTGATATCTATTGGACATTTCATCCCAAAACAATGAATTTCACCTTTTTCTCAAGTGCACATGGAACCTTCTCCAGGATAGATCACATCATGGGCCATAAATCTAGCCTTGGTAAATTCAAAAAAATAGAAATCATTCCAAGCATCTTTTCTGACCACAATGCAGTAAGATTAGATCTCAATTACAGGAGAAAAACTATTAAAAATTCCAACATATGGAGGCTGAACAACACACTGCTGAATAACCAACAAATCACAGAAGAAATCAAAAAAGAAATCAAAATTTGCATAGAAACTAATGAAAATGAAAACACAACAACTCAAAACCTGTGGGACACTTTAAAAGCAGTCCTAAGGGGAAAGTTCATAGCAATACAGGCATACCTAAAGAAACAAGAATAAAGTCAAATAAATAACCTAACCCTACACCTAAAGCAACTAGAAAAGGAAGAAATGAAGAACCCCAGGGTTAGTAGAAGGAAAAAAATCTTAAAAATTAGAGCAGAAATAAATGCAAAAGAAACAAAAGAGACCATAGCAAAAATCAGCAAAGCCAAAAGCTGGTTCTTTGGAAGGATAAATAAAATTGACAAACCATTAGCCAGACTCATCAAGAAACAAAGTGAGAAAAATCAAATCAATAAAATTAGAAATGAAAATGGAGAGATCACAACAGACAACACAGAAATACAAAGGATCATAAGAGACTACTATCAACAATTATATGCCAAAAAAATGGACAACGTGGAAGAAATGGACAAATTCTTAGAAAAGTACAACTTCCCAAAACTGGACCAGGAAGAAATAGAAAATCTTAACAGACCCATCACAAGCACGGAAATTGAAACTGTAATCAAAAATCTTCCAGCAAACAAAAGCCCCGGTCCAGACGGCTTCACAGTTGAATTCTACCAAAAATTTAGAGAAGAGCTAACACCTACCCTGCTCAAACTCTTCCAGAAAATTGCAGAGGAAGGTAAACTTCCAAACTCATTCTATGAGGCCACCATCACCCTAATACCAAAACCTGACAAAGATGCCACAAAAAAAGAAAACTACAGGCCAATATCACTGATGAACATAGATGCAAAAATCCTTAACAAAATTCTAGCAATCAGAATCCAACAACACATTAAAAAGATCATACACCATGACCAAGTGGGCTTTATCCCAGGGATGCAAGGATTCTTCAATATCCATAAATCAATCAATGTAATACACCACATTAGCAAATTGAAAAACAAAAACCATATGATTATCTCAATAGATGCAGAGAAAGCCTTTGACAAAATTCAACATCCATTTATAAGAACTCTCCAGAAAGCAGGAATAGAAGGAACATACCTCAACATAATAAAAGCTATATATGACAAACCCACAGCAAACATTATCCTCAATGGTGAAAAATTGAAAGCATTTCCTCTAAAGTCAGGAACAAGACAAGGATGCCCACTTTCACCATTACTATTCAACATAGTTTTGGAAGTTTTGGCCACAGCAATCAGAGCAGAAAAAGAAATAAAAGGAATCCAAATTGGAAAAGAAGAAGTAAAACTCTCACTATTTGCAGATGACATGATCCTTTACATAGAAAACCCTAAAGACTTCACCAGAAAATTACTAGAACTAATCAATGATTATAGTAAGACTATCATTTAACAAAGAAAAAAGAAGAACAAATGTATTGACGTGTACATTGTAAGTATATCTATATTGCTTTAAAAGAAAAGGTGGGGGCAACCTAAATGTCCAACAGTAGCAGAGAGTGTATCAGTTTGACTGACACTTATAAAATCATTAAAACTAATTAAAATTAAGCTTTTGTGCAAACTTGTGTAAATTAAAGTCTCAGGAGACAAGATTGGACAGACATTAAGATTACAGTGAAATAAGCATGCATTTAGAGGTGGACAAAAGCTCAAAAGGAATAAGAATAGCTAACATTACATGCTCACTACACAATACCGTTCTGAGTGTTTTATACAAATTAACACATCCTCACAATCATTTAGGAGGTAAGGAGTATTTTGAACTCCATTTTACAGATAAGGAAACCAAATCACAAAGAGCTAAAGAAAACTGTCCAATTAGTAAGTTTCAGAGCTCAAGTATTTGACCTCTAAGTCCTTAGGACTAAACCCATTACTGTGAAAATACGAGTCAAACAAGGGAGTGGGACTATTGTTTTTCCATCTTTGTATGGGAAATTTTCTAATATCTTTATAACTAAATCAGATATGACAAACATTTAATACTACATCAGATAAGACATCCATTATGTCTCTTGTGTACAGCTAAATTCTTTAACAGACATCATTTCACTAAATATTTGTGATGTTTGTGAGAATCTTAAGCCATTGGAACTATTAATGTTTATTTTAGAGATTAAAACTAACAGTTATGTTGGCCAATTAATTATAAAAACTTAAAGTACAAACAAAAGAAAGCAAACCCTACAACTTTCCATAAATCCGCATGAGAAGTAGAAACAACACAGAGAAAACCCTCTCAAACAGGAGCAAAGTCAAGGACCTCTCCTATGAGACAACCCACCTGTGTGAAGTAGGATGTTGAAAACATGACAAAGAATGCTGACTTTAAGCTGGAATTTGGCCAAATTGTAGAAAGGAACATAGAGCATAAAACTAGGTAATATCCGTAAATTATCTAAAGGTTTTAAAATGCCTATTTACAGAGAAAGGGCACCAAATGATTAATGGGGAATCTTGGGGTTTTCTTGGAGTTATTGTGAATTAGTATACCAAAGGCTCACAGATGATGAAAAATGGGAGCACCCTGAGGGCAGGAACTATGGAAATATTCTGTGAGGATATAAATGAAAATACCTTTGACCTTGAAATCCATTTGAGTTTGGAAAGATTGCCTTAGTGCTGACTCAGCAAGATTTTCCTGGCTTAACATCTGGGCATTATGCCTGGATGGCAGGCTTCACTGAGTGTCAAAATTATTAATATGTACACATGCACATATATACATGTGTATATATGTAAAGCTGACCTTTGAGCAACATGGGTATGAACTGCAAAGGTCCATTTATACATAGATTTTTTTTCATAGTAAATACTGCAATACTACTATACCATCCTCAGTTGGTTGAATCAGCAGATGCAGAACCGTTGATATGGAGGTAATGAGGATACAATATGGAGTTCAGTTCAGTACAGTACAGTCGCTCAGTCATGTCCGATTCTTTGTAACCCCATGAGCTGCAGCACGCCAGGCCTCCCTGTCCATCACCAACTCCCGGAGTCCACCCAAACCCATGTCCATTGAGTCGGTGATGCCATCCAACCATCTCATCCTCTGTCATCCCCTTCTCCTCCTGCCCTCAATCCTTCCCAGCATCAGGGTCTTTGCAAATGAGTCAACTCTTCGCATCAGGTGGCCAAAGCATAGGAGTTTCAGCTTCAACATCAGTCCCTCCAATGAACACCCAGGACTGATCTCCTTTAGGATGAACTAGTTGGACCTCCTTGCAGCCCAAGGGACTCTCAAGAGTCTTCTCCAACACCACAGTTCAAAAGCATCAATTCTTCGGTGTTCAGCTTTCTTTATAGTCCAACTCTCATATCCATACATGACTACTGGAAAAACCATAGCCTTGACTAGATGTACCTTTGTCAGCAAAGTAATGTCTCTGTCTCTGCTTTTTAATATGCTGTCTAGGTTGGTCATAACTTTCCTTCCAAGGAGTAAGCGTCTTTTAGTTTCATGGCTGCAATCACAATCTACAGTGATTTTGGAGCCCCCCAAAATAAAGTCTCTCACTGTTTCCACTGTTTCTCCATCTATTTGCCATGAACTGATGGGAGCAGATGCCATGATCTACGTTTTCTGAATGTTGAGCTTAAGCCAACATTTTCACTCTCCTCTTTCACTTTCATCAAGAGGCTCTTTAATTTTTCTTCATTTTCTGCCATAAGGGTGGTGTCATCTGCATATCTGAGGTTATTGATATTTCTCCCGGCAATCTTGATTCCAGCATGATGTACTTTGCATATAAGTTAAATAAGCAGGGTGACAACATACAGCCTTGATGTACTCCTTTTCCTATTTGGAACCAGTCTGTTGTTCCATGTCCAGTTCTAACTGTTGCTTCCTGACTTGCATATACGTTTCTCAAGAGGCAGGTCAGGTGGTCTGGTATTCCCATCTCTTTCAGAATTTTCCACAGTTTATTGTGATCCACATAGTCAAAGGCTTTGGCATAATCAATAAAGCAGAAATAGATGTTTTTCTGGAACTCTCTTGCTTTTTCAATGATCCAGCAGATATTGGCAATTTGATCTCTGGTTCCTCTGCTTTTTCTAAAACCAGCTTGAACATCAGGAAGTTCATGGTTCACGTATTACTGAAGCCTGGCTTGGAGAGTTTTGAGAATTACTTTACTAGCATGTGAGATGAGTGCAATTGTGCAGTAGTTTGAGCATTCTTTGGCATTGCCTTTCTTCAGAATTGGAAGAAACTGACATTTTCCAGTCCTGTGGCCACTGCTGAGTTTTCCAAATTTGCTGGCATATTGAGTGCAGCACTTTTACAGCATCATTTTTCAGGATTTGAAATAGCTCAAATGCAATTGTGCAGTAGTTTGAGCATTCTTTGGCATTGCCTTTCTTCGGAATTGGAAGAAACTGACCTTTTCCAGTCCTGTGGCCACTGCTGAGTTTTCCAAATTTGCTGGCATATTGAGTGCAGCACTTTCACAGCATCATCTTTTAGGATTTGAAATAGCTCAACTGGAATTCCATCACCTCCATTAGCTTTGTTCATAGTGATGCTTTCTAAGGCCAACTTGACTTCACATTCCAGTATGTCTGGCTCTAAGTGAGTGATCACACCATCATGATTGTCTGGGTCGTGAAGATTTTTTTTGTACAGTTCTTCTGTGTATTCTTGCCACCTCTTCTTAATATCTTATGCCTCTGTCAGGTCCATATCATTTCTGTCCTTTATTGAGCCAATCTTTGCATGAAATATTCCCTTGGTATCTCTACTATTTTCCTCTATTTGTTTGCATTGATCACTGAGAAAGGCTTTCTTATCTCTCCTTGCTATTCTTTGGAACTCTGCATTCAACTGGGTACATATTTAGAGTTAGATATAAATTAAATGCAGATTTTTGGCTGCATGGAGGGTCATTATCCCTAATTCCCACATGGTTCAATGGTCAATTTGTGTACTTGTACACATATACACATGGGGCTTCCCAGGAGGCTTCTCAGTGGTAAAAAATACTCCTGCCAATAGTGGAGATGTGGGTTCAGTCCCTGGATTGGGAAGACCCCCTGGAGAAGGAAATGGCAACCCTCTCCAGTATTCTTGCCTGGGAAATCCCTTGGACAGAGGACCCTGGGTGGCTATAGTCTATAGGGTCACAAAGAGTCAGAGACATCTTAGCAACTAAACAACAACATGTACATACATACCTACATACATACATATGGATAAATAGTCTGTGGATGTTAAAGTACCTGGAGTTATAAAACACAAAGAGCAACCCCTTCACACAGATTGTCAAGACCACCAAAGCTGAGACACTTGTCCATATAATATGAGAAACCCTGGGAGTGTCATCACCACCCATCTTTGTCTCATTTATCTCTTCCATTTTAATGTTTCTTTTCAAAAGGTAGTCCAAGCAAAAGTAACATTGAATCGGGTCCTAAGGCAAAATTTTCATCCACCCTCAAAACCAAACCTGCCTCCAGCTTCAGCTGTGACTTAGGTCTGTGTCTTTCCTGATCCCCATTGTGTTCGCAGCACATAGCAGAGTGCCTGGTGCATGTTCAGCACTCAATGTTTGAACAAACTACTGTCAGGTAAAAATAAGAAGAAAAGCAAGGAGCTCACATGCACTTCAGGAAATGACGACCGAAGTTAAGAAAGGAGAAGTGTGCCTAAATATGTGGGACAGATACCTTGTTTACTGGGAGTCTAGAAGAGGGAAGGAAGAGGGAGGCCCTGAACTGGAGGCAAGGAGAGAGAGCAGTGGACTTCTGGACTGTGGAGGTACAGGGAACACTCCTGCAGTGCTTCCAACTCTAGTGCTTTAGGAACTCTGCAATCTCCTGACTTTCCTGAAACACTCAGTTGGCATCACCAGGTCAGAGGACAGGCTGGAGGACTCTTACAATCCAAGAGTGTTGGAGCTGGAAGAGAGATGATCTCATCTACTTCATCTCAGTTCTGCAATAAGTAAACTGGGACCATGGGAGTGAAATAGCCCCTCCCAAGATAATAGGCTGTTATGGGGAGCCAGAACTATTCTCTGGAGCACAGTGGGCATCTTTACTGCATCTTTACTCTTTACTTTAGTGACAAGAGTGGCGCATGTGTCAGAGAAAGATGTCAAGTCGCAAAAGTCACCACAACTGATTTGCTAGACATGGAAAAGGAAAAAAGTTGGTCGATCTGGTTACCTAGTGTTTGACACAGCCCAGAGGCTGTTGGAATATAAAATCCTGTGGGCAGACCTGGAAAATATAAATCAGAACAACTGGGTATAATAATTTGGCTATCAGCTGTTAGCCCAACAGAAAGACATTTCCTTAGGAGGAGGGGAATAGAAAGAAAGCTTTGTTAAATGCACTCAAACCTGGTGAAAACATCAAAATAATCTCATTAAAGAGTAATACACACAGACAAAAGGAGTTCACTGCAGTCTTAAAAATCTCTTTAAGGAATTTCATTTAATTGTCCCCTCGGTAGACTTGGTTTGTTTTTTATTTTCAAGTTTGCCTATAAGGCAATACTTACATCATTATATTTAGAGTAAGGGTCTATCCCTGCAAACACTTATTTAGGTAAATGTTCCTTCCACAACCTAAGAGGACCAGGTGGTATTGAATCATATCTTTCTAGTTCATCTAGGAACAAACCTTTCTGAAAACCTCTTAAGGCAGAAGTGACTTGTCTTCTCATTTTCTCATAAGTAGTATTTTCTTGTCCAGTCATGTCCGACTCTCTGTGACCCTGTGAACTGCAGCATACCAGGCTTCCCTGTCCTTCACTATCTCCCTGAGTTTGCTCAAACTCATGTCCACTGAGTCAGTGATACTATCCAACTATCTCATCCTCTGTCACCCTCTTCTCCTCCTGCCCTCAATCGTTCCCAGCATAGGGGTTTTTTCCAATGAGTTGGCTTTTTGAATAAAGTGGCCAAAGTATTAGATCTTCAGCACCGGTCCTTCCAATGAATATCAGGGTCAATTTCCTTTAGGATTGACTGGTTTGATCTCCTTGCTGTCTAAATGACTCTCAAGAGACTTCTCCAGCACCACAGTTCCAAAGTATCAATTCTTTGGTGCTCAGCTTTCTTTATGGTCCAACTCTCACTTTCGTACATGACTACTGGAAAAGTTATAGCTTTAACTATATGGACCTTTGTCAGCAAAGTAATGTCTCTGCTTTTTAATACACTGTCTAGGTTTGTCATAGATTTTCTTCCAAGGAGCAAGCATCTTTTAATTTCATGGTTGCAGTCACCATCCACAGTGATTTTTGAGCCCAAGAAAATAAAAGACTAGGAGATTATAAGGGCTTCCCTGGTGGCTCAGGCAGTAAAGAATCTACCTACAATACATGAGACCCAGGTTCAGTCCCTGAGTTGGGAAGATTCCCCTGAAGGAGGAAATGGCAACCCACTCCACTATTCTTGCCTGGAGAATTTCATGGATAGAGGAGCCTGGCAGACCATAGTCCATGGGGTCACAAAGAATTGGACATGACTGAGCAACTAACACATACACAGGAGGTTATAAATAATGTCATGCTTAATACCAAAGAAATATTTACATAAACCAACAACATCCAAGGTATGCAGTTTTTAAAAAATGAATGACTTATCAGTCTGTCAAATTATATGTCCCCTCCCAGAGCAAGTCTTACCAAATGATGGGTGATAGAATTTTCCATGATTGAAGCTCTTTTTTAATTGAGTAAATAAGCAAAGGTAGGAATGAAAACATAAAATTATAGTGTAAAAGTAAAGACAGTGTATCTGAGAACAGAGAACAAGGGTGTTCAGTCAAAAGGTAAGCAGATTTATCCATTTGCTTTTTAAAATTTTTGTATCTCCTTTTTATTTAACATTGTGTCTGCACATGTGTGTATGCATGGTGTACACAAAAGAACGTGTAATTCAAGCCTTGGAATCACATCCCGTTTACTTATGTCTCTGCCCTGCACCCTCCATATTTATTCCTTAACATTCTATCAAGAAAAAAATGAACTTCAGTTTGTGAATCTGTTGTCCATTAGCCCTGCTAAGGTTGCATTATTAGCCCAATTCTTCCTTCCTCCTTGCATCCCTGATTTATGTTTAGCCATGTGACCAGTTGGCCAATAGAGTGAAATAGACATGGAAGTGTCCCATTTCCAAGCTTAAACCTTGAGATGTCGTGCAAGTTTCGGCTTGCCCTCTTGTACCTCAGCTGCCACCATGTGAAGACTTGTCCAGGCCAGCCTGCATGTCCAAGAGGAGAATAAGGGTTACATACAGAGAAACAAGTCTGGTCATGCCCATCTTAGATCAGTCAAGCAAGTCAGCCAATATCAGCAGAGCCACCCAGGGAAGCCTAGCTAAGAGGAGCTGATCCACAGCTAATCTTTATGGCCTTGGATAATAATAATACTGCTATAGTAATAATAAATCTAAAATATTATAGCTATGATAATAACTATTATGCTATTATTATATAGCTTTTGGTTTTAGGATAGCTTATTACACAGCAATAGCCACAAGTTATACTAGATTTGCTCAGAAATTCAACAAGCAAAAGGTTTCATTCTAACATATTTTGAGTAATAAGGAAGACATTTCCCTGTCAATGCTTTACTTCTCACAATTGTAAATGGAATCTAGTACTAGCTGTTTCAGTCTTCCAGGCACTGCAACAATCAGATGCCCATAAGTTTCTTATTCTAGGAAACACAGAACTGACTACAAAGAATTATGCTATGATACATCAAAAGATGAAAGAAATAGAAAGAAAAAAAGAGAGGAAGGAAGAAAGAAAGAGGAAGGGAGGGACAAAGGAGCAAGAAAAAATCCTCATCTCTAGAGGTCATTGTATGACTTTAAAGGACACACATTTAAGCAGTCACTAAATATACATATCCAGGGAGATAAGAGAATCGCCTGCAATGCAGGAGACTCTGGTTCGATTCCTGGGTTGGGAAGATCTGCTGGAAAAGGGATAGGTTACCCACTCCAGTATTCTTAGGCTTCCCTTGTGGCTTAGCTGGTAAAGAATCCATCTTCAGTGCGGGAGACCTGGGTTCAATCCCTGGCTTGCAAAGATCCCCTGGAGAAGGGAAAGGCTACCCACTCCAGTATTCTGGCCTGGAGAATTCCATGGACTTTATAGTCCATGGGGTCACAAAGGGTCAGACACGACTGAGTGACTTTCATTTTCAGGGAGATAAGTGAGACATTTGTTTAAATGGATAGAGATGACCTATTTTAAATAATCCAAACAATCCATTTGCATGAGAAGATACAGGCTAAAGAAATATTTGGATGTTCCAATGAAGTGCTACCCTAGAAACTAAAACAGTGACATCTGCTAACTGAAGCCCAGTTTATTCCTTTCTTCCAGGCTCTCATGGAAATCTGCTTAAAGGAACAGTAGCTGAGAAACCCCTCATAGGATTCCTGCCCCAGAATTTGTATAAAAGCCCTAGACTGAAAGCCCAATTAATTGCAGAGGCTTCGGTGCCCTCCTTGCTCAGGTGTGACAGGCACGTCAGGGACTGCTCACTCTTTATGCAAGTGCAGTCGGGCTGAATCGTTGACTAATTACTAACCTGCCCTGCCCTCCAGCTAAGGCCTTACCACCCAAACTGCGATGAGATAACTGTTGGCCAGGTCCACACTACAAAGAGAAATTGCACTTCTACTAAATGGCCATCACCTGAACATTTAATTGCCCAGAGAAAGCTCCATCAGGAAGAGTTGTGTGTGCCCCATTCAGCAAATCAAGCACAGACAGAGAAAAGGTCGGACGTGTCTTTATCAATCAGAAATTGGCACCAAGACAGCAAAGCTGTGAATTGAGAGAGACAAGAAGTTTGAGGTGGGTATAGCAAGGGACAAGGAGGGCATGGCAACCCACTCCAGTATTCATGCCTGGAGAATCCCACGGACAGAGCAGCCAGCCTGGTGGGCTACAGTCCATAGGGCCCCACAGAGTAGGATACGATTGAAGTGACTGAGTGCAGCAGCACAGCATGGCAAGGGGTTCCCAGGCCTGGGATGTGAAGGTGTTCCCTAATAATCTGCCCAGCCTGGAACTAATAAAAAGAAACAAACAGGCTATGCCTGCAATCAGACACTCATCCATATGTAAATAGACCTAGGGAATCAGATGGATTTCACATTGTCAACATCTTTTCCCTTTGTCCCATCAAGCATTCCCTATGCAACAATTCAGCAACTAAGAGAACCAAGTTGCCACTAATAGCACCCAGATTCCCAGATAGAAAAGGCAAGCCATAATCCTAGGATGTTTATCTAATCTGGGTTGATGGACATGCATCTACTTTGGAGCTGAAAAGAGAGGCTGTGTGTTGCTGACATTGTTGGGGAAAGGGCCTCTGTTCTCCAGATATTCTCATGTCATTGGTGGAGGGGGGCTGGGTCCTTTTCAGGCAACATCACTGTTGCTCTTGGATCTATAGATTCACTCCTTTTATGTAACTAAATCTTCTTTTACAAGGTATATCCTCTTTACTCTTAGGAAAGTAGATAGCATAGTGCTCTGTGTGTGTGTGTGTGTGTGCACGCGTGTGCATGTGTACGTGCACACGCGTGCTCAGTCATGCCCAACTCTTTGTGACCCTATGGACTGTACCCCACCAGGCTCCCCTGTTCATGGGATTCTCCAAACAAGAATATTGGAGTCGGTTGCCATTTCTTTTCCCTGGGGATCTTCCTGGCCCAGGGATCAGTCTCCTGTCTCCTGCTTGGCAGGCAGATTCTTTACCCACTGCGCCACCTGGGAAGCCCAGATAGCATAGCAGTCATTCACAACTTAATGAGTTTGGTTAGATTACTTCTGTCCAACAGAAAAGAGTTGATGGTGAAAGAATGGTCATTAGGTTGGATTGGTGAAAAAGGTCAGTTTTGAGTTTTAGCCAATGTTGGGGGTCAGGGGGAGTTGCAGGTTGGGGAGAGGGGAATTCCAAGTATAGACTCCAGACTTTCAGAGGCATCTGTGAGGTTGAACTTGTATGGACCTCAATACGAATGGTACAAGGGACAGGATTGGAAGGGGTGGGGGTGAGGGATGACAAAGCCTGATTGGGAAGCATGGAAAGGGTGGTTCCAGTGAGAACCATTCATACACCTCCATGGCGCGTCTTGGAGCCCAGGTCTTCTCCCAAAGGCTAAGCGCTGTAATGGTCATAGATGTGCTCACCTATCCAGATGGAGCCTGAAGCATCCAGAACCCTTGTAGCTGCCTCCATTTAACCTACTTCTACCACCCAAATATTATTTCCTATGTGTGTCATTATGGAGGAAATGTTAGAAAGCCCTGCTACAGCTTAATGATGTAATGGAGCAAGTGATGCTTTTAAAAGATCTCTACTTTTATTAGACTCAACCACTTTTAGATGTTTCCTAAAGCCAGACAACCTGATTAGTCATCCCAGCTCTCTACACTCCCATCTGGACTCCCATATTCTCATCTATAAAATTAGAGGGCTGTGCCTGATGGTCTCTAAGACTTCTTCTGAGTGAAGATCTCCACTGACTTCCTGACCTTCACATCCTACAACTTCTTCCCACTGTCCATTCACTTGATCTATCTTAGGACTCAGCTGAAATGCCACTTTCAGACCCTCATTCATGGACTAGTTTAAGTCTCTGTTATATTGTGCTCCCCCTTTGAAAAGTTTCATCACACTTGCAATTACGTCATTCATCAGTTCAGTTCAGTTCAGTCGCTCAGTCGTGTCCAACTCTTTGGAACAACATGAATCGCAGCGCACCAGGCCTCCCTGTCCATCACCAACTCCCGGAGTTCACTCAAACTCACGTCCACTGATTCTGTGATGCTATCCAGCCATCATACATTCATGCAATCAGTATTTTTTTTTTGGCGTCTACCTTGATGAGAGCATGGGTTTAGGAGTTGGACCGACAGGTGTAAATTCCAGTGCCACTGCTTACACTCTGTGTGACCTTGAGAAAGTCTCTTAGCCTCCCTCTGCCTCACTTGCATCAGTGATCAAATGAAATCTACAACTCAGTGCCCTGGTAAAGGTTCAGTTAATGTAGGTAAAGCACAGAGCCTGGCATAGAGCAAGCACTCCGTAAGTTAGCAATGATGATCTTCATGATGATTTCTTTACATCACACAGTACAAGGTGTTTATCCAACATTATTCTTCTGTTAAGCCGTAATTCACAATTTCTTCTTTACTAGCTGAATTTCCAATGTCTCACATAAAGCCCAACATTTAACCACATAACTGAGGTTCAAAATACTGTTTCAGTGAATCGATGAACACAAGTAGCTTGCCTTGTTTTCAGTCCCATCAATTTCTCCCAGTGCTAATTTTCACAGCTAAAATTTTCTTCCTCTTCAGCTTATACTGAATCTTGCTTTTGTTCTCAGTCTTTGGAGAGAGCAAGAACAAATGTACATTTCTCTGTTCATTATAGAAATATTACTGTTTGGGTAATATTTGGGGAAGTTCCATGAATACCTTTCCCTAAACTTCTTTCTCCCAGCTCCCCCTTCTAATTGCCACTTAAGGAATAACAGTTTGAGTAGCCAAATATCTTTCCCCACAAAAAGGGAACACTCAAAAATTTATGCATTAGATTTCCAGATGTGGACAACTCTTGTTTTTGCCTAAATTGTGTTGACAATTGTTGGAAAGTCATTTGATTTTGTCTTTGGAAAATCACTTGATAATAATCCAACTATCTAGAACCTCTTTATTTTATGCCTGCTAAAAGAAAAGAAAGTTATTACCCAGGAAAATTTCCAGACTGCCATAAAAAGGAACGGGTTTGCTGCCAAGAACCATCTGCCATAAAACCTCCTCTAACAACGTCTTACCTTTATGTATCTGTAAAGCACCCTTTTTAAAAATGAGGAAAGGCCATCAATCATTTCTTTTAAGGTGAATTGCAAATGTTTAATACAGAAATTGAATATCACAAAATAGGACACAAGGTGTGCGGCTTTATAGAATTAAGTGTGGGCATCTCACAGAGAGGAATGCCACTTCCAGCAACTGGGCGCCTTGCTATCCGTGCCATCTACAGAGAGTGATGGTGCCAGTTTCACTGGCTTTTGAGGTCTTTTGTGAGAATCACAGGAGATAAGAGCAGGGAGAACACTTTGAAAATCTAAATGTGGTATGAAAAATCAAAGATACAAACTTTCTTAATGAAAGAAAACAAAATGAAACAAAACCTATAGTTTCAAAGCTATTGTAATAAAGATGCAATAAAATTAAGGGATTGGACTCTAAGCCAGTGGTTCCCAAATCTGTCTGCACATGTGAATCCCTGAGGATCCCCAGCTAATAAAACAGGGCTCTAAAACCCACCACAGACCTACTGAATCAGAATTGCTGTAGACCTGTGGATTTAGAATTTGTTCACCAGACCTGGGACTCTGTATTTTAGTGCACTTGCAGGAGAGGCAGACAGATGCTGGGCTGGATGATGTCTAAGCCTACCTGGAGCAGAGAGGAAAGAAAACCCATTATCTTCTTCATTAACATCTCCACCAAAACTAATGATTCCTGTGGTCAATTCTACTCTATATGGTGTTCTGCCTGGTCCCTACCAGTGCCCATCAATCAGAGGGAAAGATTACACAGGCTGCCACTGGCACAGCATCACCTCCCTCCACCCACAGCAGGGATAAAAGGGAAGGTCCCAGAGGAAACAGGGGGAAGATATCCCTCCCCCGCTGCCATTGGAGTGCATGGCCAAAGCTGGTTCCAACCTGACTACGAATACCCTGGAAATGAGGCACTTTGTGCTTTGTTCACTCTTTCAAAGGTCCAAGTGGAAACTGGAACTTTATCCAGAATAACAAAGTTCGGGGGCATCCCTCTCTCCTTCTTTTCTTTCCTTTTTTCCTTTACCATTTAGTTATGAGATACCGAATGAGTGCCAGGCCCTGTGCTAAACATTAAGGGTGCCATGACAGGGTGTTGCTCATGGTCTGTCGGAAGATCCAACATGATGACCTCCCGACGCAATACTATGAAGAAAAAGGAACTCGGCTGCAGAAACCATAACAGAGGAATCTGACACCATCTGGAAAACTGACCCAAGAAACATAAAGACAAGGCAGAGGAAACAGCCAGTACAGAGGTCCTGCTGGATTAAGGCCAAGGAAACCATCCCAAAGAATGAGGGAAGATGGGGTGGTATAAGGGGACGTGAGAGGGGCAGATCGATGCCTGTGGGTCATCCATTTAACATTTTGGACTTCAGCACATGTGCAATGGGCAGGCATTAAAGGGTTGTAAGCCAAGCAGAGAGGGGAGTTGATAAGGGCACTCTGTCTGCAGGGTGGGAGCAAGTAGGGACCAGGAGATAAATAGGAGGCAATTCAGAGAGTCCACGTAGCTTGACCATGGCAGTGGCCATGGAGGTAGGGAGAAATGGACATTTCAGTGGATAAAACTAACAAGGAATGAATTTGATTTTTATTTGGAAACAGAAAAAAAAACCCCACAATCATTTATCTGCTGCAGGGGATACATTCCAAGACCCCCAAGGGATGCCTGAAACCTCAGACGATGCTGAACCCTAATATGTTTTCCAACACATATGTGCCGATGATAACATTTAATTTACAAATTAGGCACAGTAAGATACTAACAACAATAACGAATAAAGAAATAGAACAATTGTAGCCATAAACTGTTAAAAACCTGGAGTAGGAAATGGCAACCCACTCCCATATTCTTGCCTGGAAAATTCCATGGACAGAAGAGCCTGGCAGGCTACAATCCATGGGATAGCAAAAAGTCAGGCACGACTGAGCACACACACTGTAATAAAAGTTATGTGAATTCAATCTCTCTTTCTCTCTCTCTCAAAATATCATACTGTACAAATTTAATGCCTTTTCCATCTTAACTAAGCACTTACCATGTACTATGGCCATTATTTTTGTAGTTTGAGGTGCAAGAGCAAAACCAGGAATTTGTTTTTTCTTCTTCACAATTTCATAAATAAAACATTCATTCTTACCATAGATCTTAGCAACCTCAGACTATGATTTTTTTTTCTTTCTTTATGAAATTGAGAACTTTCACCTTCATACTAAAAGGAAATGCTTTATGGCTTCTCTTTGACAGATCCGAATTGCCAGCATCACTCCCCTTGTGCTTGGAGACATTAGTAAGCAAATTAAGGGTGACTTGAACACAGCACTGTGGTACCAAGACAGTTGATCTGATAACTGAAACAGTTACTAAGTGACTAAGAGGTGGGATGTGCCAGACAAAATGATGATTCACATCCTGGGTGGGACAGAGAGGGAAGGCATGGAATTTTATCAGGCTACTCAGAATAGCGCACAATTTAAACATGAACTGCTTATTTCTGGAATTTTCCACTTAATGTTTTCAGACTATAATGGACCACACGTAACTGAAACCACAGAAAGTAAAACCACGGATAAGGGGGAACTATTATATTCAGTTTGGCAGGAGAGCAGGGCAATGGATGGAAGGAATAATCAGAGGTGTTTTTGCAGTAGGAAGTTTAAGAAATTGTGATCTGGTCAGCTTCTTATACGGAAAAGGACACCCTAACTCAGAGATGTTAAACGACTTGTTGAAGGTCACATATGAGTTCAATGACAGGGAGAGGCTAGCATAGTCCCCACCCCAGGATCAGTTTTGGTGGTAATCAAAGTGAAGGAATTATACCAGCTGAGACCAGGGTTACAGTAAATCCAATACCAGGTTCTGAAGAGCTGTTGGAAATAAAGGAAATGTGTTCAGTGGTCCCCAGGGCCCGGACCTGATAAAGCTTCATATTACAGTCCACCACTATGAGAACAAAGATGGTACAAAGAAGGGAGCCAATGGCACTGTCTCAAGACAGTAAGACTCCAGCTCTCCTCCTTCCTCTAGCCAAGAGCTGAACAGCATCATGTCCAGGACAAATGCAAGTCAACTGGGCCTGGCTCCCAGTCCCTCAGAATACATACTCTCCCCTCCCTTCCACTCATGGGGGCCTCTCACACTACTTACCCAGATATGTTGCTGA
The DNA here is from genome assembly GCF_027580195.1 of Bos mutus. Classification (NCBI taxonomy): domain Eukaryota; kingdom Metazoa; phylum Chordata; class Mammalia; order Artiodactyla; family Bovidae; genus Bos; species Bos mutus. Next base: position 27,821,499 of record NC_091618.1, read on the forward strand.
GCTTATGGAGCATGGCTGGATGCTCAAAGGCACCACTGGTTACAAGCCTTGGGACTTTGCAGAGAAGCGTGCACACACACACACACAAATGGGAGCAAGAGGCTTCGTCTGGTGTGCATTACACATATCCTCAGCCAAAAAAAAGATGAGCAACAACCACAGAAGTGGGAGACTCCACATGATAGCTGAAACAACTCGCCCCTCATAAGGACTGATATAGCGGCTGCTACAAGATTAATTGTATTTTTCCTGGAACAATGCTGGAAATCACTCAAAAGGCAACAAATGCTGAAGTCTATCTATGCTCTGCCAAAATTTCAGACAAAAAGCCAATAAGGCTATTTTTACCTTACGTGCTTGAACGGATTTTTTTTTTTTAAGCAGATCTGTGTTCAGTGCAGTGAACTAGATCAGCTCAAGAGCTCAAAAGAGACAGATAACCTTGGGGAGGTGAGTGAATTCTCCTGAGTCATCTGTACTCCAAATCACATGTTGGATGTGCCACCCAAAGGAGTACCTTGCCTGTGCCTCCTTGTTAAACCCCACACAGAAATAATGGGCTGCCAAGTGTGTGGACTAAACAGGGCAGTTCCTAAGATCACTTCTTGTATGGAAGCCAAGAATAGGAAGTTGATGATGGTAAAGCAAAGGACCCTGTTAGCCACAGCTCCTTTTGAATTTCTGAAATATTTCAAAAGATGAATATTGCTTTTGCAACCAGATCAAAGTCCTTCGGGGCTCCCTCAGGGTTAAATAGATGGTGATAATAACCTGTGTCTTGTATGTGTAGAGCATTTATAGGTTTTCATACACTATCACATTTATCCTCTCAACAACCCTGTGAGTTGGGTATTATTATTCTTAATCACACTTTTACAAGTGAGGAAACTAAGGATCAGAAATGTTAAACTGGCTTGTAGCAATTTGCTAGAAAGAATCATCAGACATACATAAAGACTGCCACAAAATACAACTTTGCTTACAACAAATAAAATGTTACATCAGTCAGGATTCTAGCAGGAATCAGATCCCAAACTCAAAACAAAACTAGTAACAGGGGGATGTTATATTCCTAGGCTGTTATATTCCACTGACTACACTAAAGCTTTGTCTGTGTGGATCACAGAAAACTGTGGAAAATTCTTAAAGAGATGGGAATACTAGATCACCTTACCTGTCTCCTGAGAAATATGTACGCGGGTCAAGAGCAACATTAGAACTGAACAGGGAACAACAAACTGGTTCCAAATCGGGAAAGGAGTATGACAAGGCTGTATATTGTCAACCTGTTCATTTAACTTCTTTGTAGTATACATCATGTGAAATGCTGGTCTGAATGAATCATAAACTGGAATTAACATTGCCAGGAGAAATATCAACAACCTCAGATATGCAGATGACACCACACTAATGGCAGAAAGTGAAGAGGAACTAAAGAGCCTCCTGATGAAAGTGAAAGAGGGGGGTGAAAAAGCTGGCTTAAAACTCAACATTCAAAAAACTAAGATCACGGCATCTGGTCCCATCACTCATGGCAGATAGAAGGGAAAAAGTGGAAGCAGTGACAGATTTTATTTTCTTGTGTTCCAAAATCACCATGGGGAGTGACTGCAGCCATGAAATTAAAAGATTTTTGCTCCTTAGAAGGAAAGCTGTGGCAAATCTAGACAGCATGTTAAAAAACAGAGACATCGCTTTGCCAACAAAGGTCTTGTACAGTCAAAGTGTGGTTTTTCCAGTAGTCATGTATGGACGTGAGAGCTGGACTATAAAAAAGGCTAGGAGCCAAAGAATTGATACTTTTGAATTGTGGTGCTGGAGAAGATTCTTGAGAGTCCCTTAGACATCAAGGAGATCAAATCAGGCAACCCTAAAGGAAATAAATCGTGAATATTCATTGGAAGGACTGATGCTGAAGCTGAATCTCCAATACTTTGGCCATCTGATGCAAAGAGTCGACCCATTGGAAAAGACCCTGATGCTACCAAAGATTGAAGGCAGGAGGAGAAGGGGTTGACAAAAGATGAGATAATTAGATAGCATCACTGACTCAACAGATATGAATTTGAGCAAACCCCAGGAGAGAGTGGAGGACAGAGGAGCCTGGTATGATGCAGTCCATGGGGTTGCAAAGAGTTGGATGCAGCTTAGCAACTGAACAACAACAAAATTCCTAGGATTGAGAGGCCTGGGGAAGAGGCAGAACCTGGAGAGAACCCAGTTTGAGAGATGCTATGACCGTCAGTCCAAGCAGGGAATGAGTTAGAGAAGTAGATAATCCAATTGCCTGGGTTCCATATTGGCCATAACCAACCAGAGATCAGACGACAAAATGATAGTTGGATTAACTATGCATCTGAACCCGCCAGAGCAGAAAGCAGATTGGGAAAGGTGAGGAGAGTGTCAAATGAAAATTATCTTCAAAGTGATATTTGTAATTAAAGACCAATCTACATACTCAACATTTGGAAAATGGTTCAATATATATGGTTCCTACAAACAATAGAATATTTGTACAGCAATAAAAATCATTTTCATTCTCAAAGAATAATGACAACAGAAAGTATGCTTATGATACAATAAAAACTCTAAGAAGCCACATTTTAAAAAAGAAAAGAAGAACTACATAGACAGTATGATTCTAAATAAAAGATGAGATAAAAGATGGAAGGAAAGACACAGGAAGGTCAGCATCTCCGGGTGTTATTTCTGATAGAATTAGCTTGTTGTCGTTTCCATTTTCTTCATTTTCTACTTCACTGTTTTCCCAAATGTTGTATAAGGAACACATGCTATCATTGTAACCTAGAAAATGTATATATTGACTTAAAGCAGATAATCTTAAATACTTAGATATTATGAAGCAAAAGTGTTAGAAGCCCTTGGCACTAGCTAACACTTAATAAAAGAAAAAACAAGAAGGGAAAAATCCATTCCTGTAATGATAACAGACTAGGTGTTGGATGTTCTCAGGATTGCTGAAAGTAAGGTTGTGCATCTTATAATGAATCTTCAAAACAATCCTATGACAAAAGATTGGGATTGGGGGCAGGAGGAGAAGGGGACGACAGAGGATGAGATGGCTGGATGGCATCACTGACTCAATGGACGTGAGTCTGAGTGAACTCTGGGAGTTGGTGATGGACAGGGAGGCCTGGCGTGCTGCGATTCATGGGGTTGCAAAGAGTCGGACATGACTGAGCGACTGAATTGAACTGATGACAAAAGAATCTTCACCTCCTTCTACAAAGAGATATAGACTTAGACTCACAAGGTCACACTACTGTTAAATAACAGAGCCAATATTTGAACCAGACTGTCTGATTCCAAAGTCAGTGCTATTCCAAGGAGCTGAGCCATGCTCCTCATGGGGGCTACTCCACTCCCAGGAGCCCTGTCCTGCATGTCAGTCTCCCCTCAATCATCACAACTCTAGAGAACTGCATCACTGTGGACACATCTTAAGCACCTTCTGAGCTAACAATAAATACTTAGAAATTCCAGGGAGTGCAAAAGAACAAGTCCTGGTCCCTGGTCTGGTTTTCCACTCATAAAGTCTTCATCTATAGACCAAGGAGTTTGCTGATTTCAGCATCCACTCAAAGGATTCCCATTATGAATAATAATGATTATACACAAAAAGATTCATTGAGCACTAATTTCATGCCTAGCACTGAGCAGTATGCTTTTATACTCATCCTGCTCAGACAGTAAAGAATCCACCTGCAATGCAGGAGACCCAAGTTTGATCCCTGGGTTGAGAAACTCCCCTGGAAAAGGGAATAGTTACCCACTCCAGTATTCTTGCCTGGGAAATTCCATGGAGAGAGGAGCCTGGCACACTACAGTCCATGGGGTCACAAAGAGGCAGACACGACTGAGACTAAGCATGCGCACACACAATCTTTGAAACAAACTCTGGGACAAGTCTATGACTACCCTTGTCTTATGCAGGAAGACGTTGAGTCCCAGAGAATTTAAGTCACTTGCTCAAAATCAAATAGCTAAGGAAGCAGCAGACTGCTCAGTGGACGCAGATTTGTTTGACCATAAAAACCCAGGCTCTTGGAGCTTATGAATTAGATGGGGAGATAGTCCAGATTTATTTGAGAAAGTCACAGAAACATAAATCAGCAGGACTTATTAATATCTTTAATAGGAATATCTCCTACGGGGCTTTAATGTTGCTCAAAACCCTATCATAAGAACATCAGCCCATTCGCTGATCCATGGCTCCCTTCGGTGGTCTGAGAGGCTGCTTCTCAATGCTAGAAAATGTGGTCAGCCTATGTGCCCAAGAAAAGAACAGGTGTCTGTAAGCCTTAGCAGCTTGTGCCACAGACAGAAAACTGGCCCTTCCTCTGAGTCTTCGGTCCCAGACTTCATCTCTGGGTGGCAGAAGAAGCAGGTAGAATGGCCCAATGATGGAGCAGCTTTAGCCTCCGCTTACCTCCCCTATTCTATTCCCAGCACCAGTAAAAACTAACCCCACAAAGTTGTGGATCCCCAGTTGCCATGGGCCACATATTACAAAACAAGACAATAAAATGTCGCAAAGATCCCCAACCACAAAATTCTCTCTATTCTGTCTCTCCTAGTTTCAAGAGTTCATAAGAATTAACCAGTGACTATCCCAGTGATAGGGCTTCCCTGGCGGCTCAGTGGTAAAGAATGTGCCTGCCAATGCAGGAGACACAGGTTCAATCCTTGGATCCAGAAGATCCCCTGGAGGGGGAAATGGCAGCCCACTCCAGTATTCATGCCTAGGAAATCCCATGGACAGTGGAGCCTGACAGGCTACGGTCCACGTTGTCACAGAAGAGCTGGACATGACTTAGCAATGGAACAACAAACAAGCAACAACACATCCCAGTGATACCATGACAGCGTCTTTATCCTTGGCAACCGAAGCAACATCCACTCAACCCAGCTTCTGTTCCTGCCTCTCCTGCTCACCCCCGACTCCAGTTCTACAGCCAGAGTCTCCTTCTTGCCCCACCAGGGCCTCTGTACATCAAGATTCCATTGCACAGTGGGGAGAAAGGATAAGATGTATCTTAATTTACTCTGTGTTCTGCCCACCTCGCTTATTTAGATTTTCAGCCTGCTGAGAAGGAATTGTGCCTAGCTTAATGATCAGCTCAGCACTTAACCTGTTGCTGACACTTGAATGTGTTCTAACCCTGGTTAAAATTCTGGGATAGCATTTAGGCTGGCAGCCTGAGGGTAGGAGCCACTCTCTGGCCCTCCATCATTACTGAATTTTCTGCTCAGCAAAGTCAAGAAAATAGGAGTTGTAATGAGATTAAGTCTGAACTTGGAAAATGTCATTCCTTGAATCCCAAATACTGGTTTTAATGCTTTTTGGCATAGGTGAGGCCCCATATTTCTCTAGCCTGACACCCAAGCTTTGTGGTTCCTACAGATTCCAGGGTCTTGGTGCTTCTCATCTGCCTACCTTCTACAAATTATTAGAAATTAATTTGACTTGGTTCAGCATTATCTGACAATTGCACTGAACCCCCCCCACCCCACCCCATGAACCTTCCGGGCTAATTTACATCCCCGCCATGCGGCTTAATGTCTCCAGTGCTGGCGCACATTATTTTAAGCTCATGCCAATTATAATTTTTAATACAGTCTGAAAATCATGCCGTTACTTAGCAACAAAGGTCACTCCAATAAATAATAACATTTTGTGAGCCTATTGATACCCTCGATTCCTTTTCATGGGATTGAAAGTTAGTGGCGAGGCCGCTCCCAGTCCTTCCTGGTGGGTTTCTGTTACCTGCAGCTCCTCCCCTAGACACCGGCCCAGTCCCCACACTTAGTCCCCTGTCTCCTCACTCTCACCCCTTTTAGACAGTGATAGGGTGGACCTGGATAAGCTCCTCTCATCTCATCCTTACTCCCCAGTCATATCTGGGACAGAAACACTGAGCTGAAGTCCCAGGGAGCTGTTATATCAGAAGCCAAGGGTCAAATATCACCACTGAAATGGGAGACCGCAACTGTTTCTGCCCTGCAGACTTTTTTCTTCACTTTTCCCTGGGAGATGACTTTAGCTGCAAGTGCAATGCATGGGTAGACCTTTCAGAGGACAGCCCCGTGGTAATCAGGGCTTAGGGAGTCCGCAGCACAGCTGGAGCCCAGACTTAAACCGAAGGGCACTCCCCCCACCCCGCATCTCCCAGGCTTCGAGCATTTGCTGTTGTCCCATTTATGTTGGTGTGAAGATCTTCCTCCCCGGGCAAGGAGGAGCCAAATATCATTTGGGAAAGCTCATCAAACAGGGTTGTTTAGAAGCTGTAAGTTTTTGTATATATGGAAACCTTTTGACATGGACACAAAAAACGACCAAGCACACTGCCCACCCTCCCTCCCCCACCAAGCCCAGCGGACTCTCTAGAGAAGGAAAAGTCCTACTCAGTCCCCACAGTCAACTGCTCACCATAAACCATCCTAGAAGCTGGAGTTAGGCAAAAGGTTACTGACTCCTGGCTCATTCCTCCCCAGCAGGAGCCAGAATAAAATTTTCTCCTTTTAGAATTTGACCCATTGGAGTCCTCCGAGTGCAGTTCACATTTCATGCTCACAGAAAGTGAGGCCACTTTTATTAGCTAACATTTATTCATCACCCTGTGCTGTGCCAAACACTTTACATATGTTAACTATTTAGTCCAAAGACGTAATGGCAAATACTCTCCCCTTGACCAAACTTTAGTCAGGCCCCCCTCAGCCCTATTCTCAATCATGAATCAACCCTGAGCTCCCATGCCCAGCTTTGCAGAATCCAGTTTTGGCAAGACTTCTGCTAAGTCAGTTTAGAGAGGATTCCCCACGCTTAGTGTTGGATCACCCTTGATATCCAATCAATTTCTTCTTCTCTTATCCTTGATATCTGATCACCTTGGCTTGTCTTCAACAAGAGTCCTATTAAGTTAGCTTAGCAAGAATCCCCTTCCCTCAATGTGTCCTGTTCATAACATTCCACCCATTGAACATCTCACCCTCTTCTTTGGCTCTAAATCCCCAGCTGTCTTGCAATATTCAAAACTGAGCCCCATCCCTCTCCCCTTTTGTGATATTCTTCTTGCGATAGTACTGAATAAATGTTACCATGTTAATAAGAGTTAGAATAACTTTTTTCTTGAACAATATGTACCTCTTCTATTTCCATATAACAAACAAAAAACAAAGGCTCAAAAGAGAACACTGTATTATTTGACTAGCATGTATCAGACTTAAAATTTGAAGGCAGGGAATTTGATTTCCAAAATCTATGCACTTAACCATTTCCCTTGGGGCTTCTGAGGTGGTGCCAGTGGTAAAGAATCTGCCTGTCAGTGCAGGGGATGCAGAAGACACAGGAGACATGAGTTTCATCCATGGGATAAAAGCTAGCCACACCATCAGGAGGATCCCCTGGGGTAGGAAATGGCAACCCATTCAATATTCTTGCCTGGAAAATTCCATGGTAGAGGAGCCTGGTGGGCTACAGTCCATGGGGCCTCAAGAGTTGGACGTGAGTGAGCAATTGAGCTCACACTACTAACCATTTCCCTTAACTGACAGTTTGCTATGAAGTCACTCTCATCCCCTTGCTAGTGATAACACATATTTTCTCTCCTGCACTGCAGGCAGATCCTCTACTGTCTAAACCACCAGAGAAGCCCCAACACATATTTTAAAAGCCACCAAATCAGACCAGACCGGAAAGTCTTGGGTGGTCTCATCTTCTACAGACAAGCTATAAAACGAAATTATAAGAGATCCTGCCCTTTCAGGGTTGTTGTCCTAGATGAATCTCAGAAAATGAAACTAGCTGAGTTCCTCACTCTTTGGCCAGTTCTGTAGTTGGAAAGATCCAGCTTTAGCAGCATTATTCACTCAATACTGTCCATTTGCAAGGTGTTGTACTAGGCACCAGAAGAAATACAGATGTACAACATAGTCTGCTGCTGCTGCTGCTGCTAAATCACTTCAGTCGTGTCTGATTCTGTGCGACCCCATAGACGGCAGCCCACCAGGCTCCCCCGTCCCTGGGATTCTCCAGGCAAAAACACTGGAGTAGGTCGCCATTTCCTTCTCCAATGCATGAAAGTGAAAAGTGAAAGGGAAGTCGCTCAGTCGTGTCCAACTCTTAGCGACCCCACCGACTGCAGCCTACCAGGCTCCTCCGTCCATGGGATTTTCCAGGCAAGAGTACTGGAGTGGGTTGCCATTGCCTTCTCCGACAACAGAGTCTAGTCATAATCTAAACCTATGCATTATGGTGATGAAACATCCTAGCAGGGTAAAGAATCTAACTGAGCAGGTTATTAGCATCATTTAACTTTATCTTCCCTGTAATTATCACTTCACTTATTTCCTAGGGCCTGGAGGAAAATGCCGCTATCATGCAAGCTGGTTTCTCTCCAGACTACCACTTTACATATCCAAATAGAAGGTCAGTGGCCTGCAGAGAAAGGACTCGGGTTGTATCATTTCAACAAGCTCTAGCAGGCCCCTCTGCTTACCCTCAGCCCCAAGCCACCAGCCTCTATGCGTCTGATAACCCAGGTGTGTGTGAAGATCTAAGGGCACTGATGCCAGGCCAGAATGTCCCGTTGTGCCAGGGAATTTTCCTCCATCATTTCATGTGAATTAAAAATCATTTGAGATTTTGTTCCTAAGCCAGCATAGCCTGGGGCCTCTAAAAGGACAGCAATAAGAACCTGCTCAGCATCCCAGGGCTTCCCTGGCACATCACTCAGAATGAGGGTACAGCTCCGCAGGCCTCCAGCTCACCCTCTGGCAGGAAATTGCTTCCTACAGTCATCCATGGGATAAAAGCCAGCCACACCATCAGGAACCATAAAGAGGCCAAAAGGCAAGCAGCCATCCTCTCAGATCAATTTCATTTCAGTATCTCTGCTTCCCAACACTGCTGTCTCTCTCTGCCCTGTTATATTACTAAATCCTATTTATCTTGATCTTTGAAATGTGTTTCTTTTTCATCATGCCTTCCTATTTACCTGTCTTCTTAACTGTTAGCTTATCCTTGGCCTGGTATGTGAGAGCCACCTTGAAACACGGTCTCCATGTTCTCAGTTTGTCCATTCATTCATTCATCAAATATTTACTGGGAACAATCAGGTGTCAGACTGCAAGATGTTGAAGACATAATTGACATCCTTGTATTTGAAGAGGTCAGAGTCAAACAGAAGAGACAGACATGTGAATCAGTCATTGTAATACATGCAATAAGCTTATTCAAAGCTCAGAAAGAGCAAGGAGGAAGGTGAAACTGGGAGGGACAGAGACATCTACACAGAGATGGAGGAGAAGGGGGTGAATGTGCTAGATACTGAGAACCAGAAGGGAGGGTGCAATCAAAGCCAAAAGGATTCGAAAGAGCCGGTTAGGTTTAGGAAATAGAAATTCTCTACTGTCCAAGTGTGATATGTGAGATGTGAAGACAAAAGAAGGTGAAAACAAACAAGCTGCACGAGACAGATTTTAGAAGGCCTTTTGTGATACACTGGGGGTTTTATTTATTTTGTCTGATCCTTATCAGAGCCTCATGAGGTAGGTATAAGGTGGAACCATAAGAAACTTATCAATACTCTACCATTTTGACCTCTGGTCATGGAAATCTCATGGTTCAACCTTTAGTTTGAACTGCTATTGTTATCACCATTCGAGAGATGGGAAAATCATGGCATCTTACTTGATGACCAATGGTCACACAGCTAGTAACTGCGGGGGCAAAAAATTGAATTGACAGTCTGAGAAGACGAAGGGTAAAATTTTAGATAAAGACCTCAAGCCATGTGGTTATTTTGGGCAAAGCACTCTGGGAAGAGGGTACCATGAGTACAAATTCCCTGGGGCAAAAATGTGTCTGGAATGTTCTAGAAATCCAAGAGGCCAGTGTGGCTGGAATGAAGAGAATGGCAAGAAGGAGAATGGTAGGAGATGAAGTCTGAGAGGTGACATGGAGCCAGATCGCATGGAGCTTACAGATAGTCCAATAAAGATCCTGACTTTTACTCTGAAAGAAATGGAAAACCAAGTGTTGTGCTTTACCAATATCATCCAGGCTGCCGGGCTGAGAATAGACTACAGAGGGGAAGGCCGGTTCAGAGGAAGAGATGAGGGTGGTTGGGGTAAAGGTGGTGTTGGCAGTTGAGGGGAATGGGCCATCGGGGTGTGTTGATCTGGATGAAGGTGTGCAGGAAAAAGAGAGTCAAGGATACTGCCAAGATTTTAGAAGAATAAGGTTGCATTAACCAAGATGAAATTGCCAGTAGATCTGGTTACAGGACATTAGTGCAAGTTCAGGTTTAGGACTGTCAAGTTTGGGACACTCACTGGACCAACTGGAGTTATCAGGTAGGCGGTTGGCTATGTAGGTGCATAGCGCAGGGGAGAGGTCCAAGCTAGAGGATGTATTTGGAATCCAGCAGCAGACAGATGGAATTAAACCTGTGTGATTGGAGAAGATCATCTAGAAAGTGGACATGAATGGAAAAGAGAAAGGGTTCAGGAACAACAGACAGGGCCCTCCAGTATTCAGAGGTCAGGAATCTGAGAAGGGTCAATGAAAGAGACTGAGAAGGAATGACCAGAAAGTGAGAACCACCAGTGGGCACTGATTTTAGCAACATGAAGACCAGGAGGAAGAGGAAGGCTGCTCTCACTTCTCAGAGCACTGCCTGTTCTCACAGTCCCAGTGGCCCATCTGCCCAGCACTGCCGGTCAAAGCCCAGCCTCAGTACGACTGTAACTATCTGAACTATCAGGGCAGTTCATAACCGGTAATCACTGAATTATTCCAGTAGCAGATTTTTTTTCTTTTTTTTTTACTGAATAAGAAAGCTTCATTGCCTAAACTATGTAATGGCACACTCTGTAACTAGAGAATTCCCAAAGAGTAGGTACAATTTTATTTATTTTCAATATCAGGGCATTTGTCATGAAAATAATTGAATTTCTAAAAATTCTGGTACTTTCTATGTCATTTCCTAAAATTATCCTTTGAGAATCCTCTGTAAGAGAACTCATCCCCCCCCACCACCACCACCATCACCCCCTGCTGGGAGTAATAGAGGAACTGCTATTTGCACCTCCCGAAACCAAATTTCCCTTGTGGCTCAGCAGTAAAAAATCTGCTTGCCACGCAGGAGACACCAGAGACTCTGGATCAGTCCCTGGGTTGGGAAGATCCCCTGGAGAAGGAAATGGCCACCCACTCCAGTAATCCTGCCTGGGAAGTCCCATGGACAGAGGAGCCTGACAGGCTTCAGTCCACAGGATTGCAAAGAGTCAGACATGATTGAGCACACACATTCTGCATTCTCAACCAGACTTGCTTTCTGTGATTACATCTGCAAGCCAATGAATTAATGAGGACGGTAGTTCCCAAACATACATGAAACTGCCCTATTAAATGCTGACATGAAAGCAAACGTTCATCAACAGGACCCCTAATCCAAAGAACATCATATAATCAATGGCCAAATCCCATTTCTAAAATTTGCTCCTTGCCTTCCAGTTTTTACTTAGAAGTTTTCTATCCCACACAAAAGGTGCTTCCTTGCTACACAGGTCACTTTTGTGATCCTCCCTTCACTCACACACACTTTCATTTCCTTTCCCATTTATAACATTCTGCTCTAAGCAACATTTTGTCTTCCAAATCTGTTGTAAAAGAAATTATGACATTTCAGTGTAACACCAGAATCAGACATCTATATGAACACATAGATACATGTAATGCAAGCAAGAATGAGTTCCATATGTTATTTGAAACAATAAGGTTCCACAGGAGCAAGAGGGCATCTGATATTAATCATACACAGATGAATCTTACTTGATAGTCTTGCCAGTGGCTTTGACTTCTGAGAAAATTAACATTTCCATCTATGTAAATAACCCTTGATTTTGAAAGAAACAGAAAATGATGTTTTTCCTTTCCTGCAATGGAACTTCCTCCTTCTGGCTTATCTGCATCAATGGAGGTCAAGAGAGTATCTGCTCCTACTTTCCAACACTCACCTCTCTTGACCTTGATTAATATCTGGAACAGCTGACAAATCATGCTTTGGCCATCCAAGTCTCACTCCATCCCTAAAGGCACTCAGAGAATGTTCCTGTTCAAGGCATCAAGCCTTCTGTGTTCATTCTAAGCAGATACACAGTGGAAATCTCCACAAAGTGCTCTTTCCCTTCCAACCCCCAGAAAATACTGATAGGCTGAGCTTTTATTTGATCTTCCAGAAGCTTTAACGACCCAGAAGCCTTCCAGAAGCCTTATGTGATCCCATTGCATCTTACACATGTTAACATATGTGTTACACTTTCAAATATGAGCACTTTTGCAAATCTACCCTCACCCACCAAGACAAGGGGGAAGAAAACACTTTGATGATTCTCTGAAACCGCCCTAACGCAGCATGAAAGCCCAAGGCATTCAGCTTTGCTGTCACCCTTTTACCTAGGAAACAGACGCCGGAACAGAACTGAAATCACTTCCTTCTGAGAAATCATGGATGCTTGTAATACATCATTTCAGGAAGAAAAACTTCTAAGGTGGTTTTTTTTTTTTTTAATAAAACCATGTCTGTGTTTCTGGCAGCTATTTGGTTAGAAGTTTTTTGATGTGTGATCTTGACATCAATCAGTATTGCCAGAAGGATCACTTCTGCCAACTCCAGGCTCCTCATGGAGCCCCACAAACAGCTCCAGCCACAGCCTCCTTCATCCACGTGGCAGCCATGGAGAAATGGACACTGTGGGAGAACCCTAGCTCTGAGTGCTCCACCCAACTGAGTGCGCGACCAGTGAAAGTTACTGAGCTTCTATCAAGCCACACTCTTCTTAAACCCAAATGGGGTTATCAGTCCAGGTCAGACAACTCAAACTTTCAAAAACAGGGAAAAAATTAAGTGAGCCATGACACATTCCATACAGAGATGCTCCAGAGTCAGGTTAAAGAACGAAAGAGACTGCTGGTGCTGACGGGGAAAGATTTCCAAGACACACAGATATACTGCAAAAAGAAAAAGAACATATCACAGAACCAAAACCTACAATGTTTCCATTTTATAGAAAAAGCATCTTATTCCATGTCATTAAGTAAATTACAAACTCATCACAAGTTTATGCCTAAATATATGCAAATAGGGAATTCCCAGGCAGGCAGTGGTTAGGGCTTTGCTCTCACTGCGAAAGGCGAGGGTTTGATCCCTGGTCATCCCTGGTCAGGGAACTAAAATCTCACAAGCTGCACAGTGGGGCCAAATAAATAAATAAATGCAAATATATGAACCCGTGTGTGTTGGTACATATACATACCTATACACACAGATATGTGTGTGACATACCTCTCCATGCTTACAGATGTGTCTGAAGGGATGCTCATCATCCTGATAACAGCACTTATCTCCAGGGAGGGGAGTAAGGTTGTGATGAAGTCAAGAGGGGAATTTTCTCTCTTTATCTTATGTTCTTTGGAACTCTGGATTTTTTTTAATAATAAGAATGCATGTAAATATTGCTTACATAACAAAAATAAATAAGCTTGATTTATTCATTTGTTGATTTACTTATTCCCCTATGATTCAACAAGTGCTCTGGGAGAAAGTTAGTCACTTTTCCACTATCCATCCCCACTTTCACCTTGCTAACATGACCCTGGTTTTCAGGGGTGCCAAGTTCTGAGTTCAACATTGCTTTGCCCGCTTTTTTGCAGGTTCAAATAGCCAGAGGATACACTCTAGTCATTGAGATACAGATGGATATGTTGTGGAGGGGAGGAGGAAGTGACACATTTTCCCCTAATCTTGAAGGAACAGGATGTCCGGCACTGCAGCAGCCATGTTGCCAACATGAGGTGTCAAGTATGAGAGGCCAGGGCAGACACTGTTGAGTCACTAACCAATGCAGCAGCTGCCTACCTTCAAAATTCTTGTTTTATTAAGAAATATAAATGCTATCCATTTAAGCTAGTGTAAGGTGAGTTTTTTGTTACTAACAGCTAAGTGCATTTCTAATCAACACAAGTGCCTATGATGTATGGAGCAGAGCCAGGCTAGAGAAGTTGAGTTTACAATAAAGAGGAGAAATTCTCAGCAACATAAAATGCCTAAAACTAAGAGGATGCCTAAAACTAAGAAACGGGGTTAAATAGGTATGCCCCAATTTCTTCATAAGGGGTATTGAGTCAGTCAGATAAGACCCTACCTATGAAAGTAGTTTGTAAGTGGGGTAACAATGGACAAATGTAAGGGCTGACTTTGGTGCATATGTAGTCAAGGTGTGCTATGAACAGTGGCCAAAACGGCACATTCTGAAGTCAGACCATCCTGGCACAGCACACAAATAAGCTTTGAGAGTCAGGAAAATTATTTAATTTCTTTGCACCTCAACTTCCTAATATGTAAAACTGGAATCATAATAATAATTACACCTATGACTACTGTAAGGATTAAATAAAATAATGTATTAGAGGCTTAGCACAGAGCCTGGCATGGGTGGCCTTTAGGATGAGTCATTCACTGTTATTATAGGATGACTGAAAGGGCACCCAAAGATCCTCCGGTGCCAAAACATAACCCCCACAGCCTCCCCAGTAGTCAGAGAAGGTCTCATGATAGCTACCATCTGGCTTAAGGCCTTGGAGATCACTGTTAGAAAAGAAATGTAGAACTCACCTGAGGAAGGTTAAACTTTGATGTTCCAGAAAGACTTACAGAGAAGCTATGACAAGCAAGCAAGGTGCTGAGAATAAAAGAGAATGTCAAAGATCGGACTTCCGTGGTGGTCCTGTGTTTAAGAATCCGCCTGCCAATGCAGGGGACATGGGTTCGATCCCTGATCCAGGGCAGCTAAGCTGGCACACCACAACTACCGAGCCCCGTGCTGTAACTACTGAAGGCAGCACTCTAGAGCTCAGCTCTGCAACGAGAGAAACCACTGCTAGAGAGGCCCACTCACTGCAACCAGAGAAAGCCCATTTGCAGCAACCAAGACCCAGTGCAGCCAAAAAGAAAAAAATACTGCTTTGTGCTCTCAGGGAACTTGAAGAGATAAGACATAAATGCAGGTGAAAGAATATACAGAAGATAAATAACAGACCAATGTTGTACAGGAATGTCCCAAGCCAATGTGTGATTAATTGCCAAAAAGAGATGCAGAGAAAGATCAACATCATCCCAAGGCCAGAGATTATTTTTTGCTGGGAGTTTGAATACGAAGGACTTTAAATAGATGGAAAAGTTTGAAATGCAGCCTATAGCCAGTGGAGAGTCATAGAGATTCCAGATGAGCAAAAATGACCAGAACCTTCTATGGACACTCATCAGAAAGCAATGAGTAGAATTCCAGGGCCCAGAGAGTGAGCAAAAGTAGACAACCAACTGGGACCTATGTTATAATGACACAGATGGAACAGCATGGTGAGAACCTGGACTGGGATGGGCCAGCGGAAAAAACAAAAACACTGATCCCATTAGCAGGTGATATCCCTCCAAACAAATGGGAAATCTTTCTGATTCTGTTTCTATTGTTGTTCACCTTCACTCACACTACTAGTTTATAAGATTAGTTATTGTATGGAGCGGGGAAAGCCCAGGACAGGTAAGTCTGGGGGAAGCAAGGCAGACAGAAGTGCTTAGGAACTGGGTTCACTGCCTCAGAAGGCAGGGAGAGAAGTGTATGCAACCCAAACTATGCACAGAAGGCTGGGTTCTTGGGGACACAGAGAGAAGAGATGGAAGATGGCAGAAGAGAAAAGATCTGTTAAGAGAGATTTGACCCAACTTGACCAACAGGTACTCTGATCTTCAGCTGTACTCAGTGCTTCAGTCTCCCAAACGTGGAGGCATCTCCTCCTGTGTGCAGAGCTTGGGCTTGCTCAGCCTTCCAGAGCCAAAAGTACCTCTCAAGCAGAAGACCCCAGACCCCCTCTCATCATTGTGAATAGGGAGTGCACACGTCCTGTTTCATAAAGGAGTCAGAATATCAAGGTAGAGCAAACCTCCAGCAGCGCATCAGAGATGTCCCCTTCATCTTTACAATACAACTTCCCTCAAGCCTGGAAGTTGGGGGAGTAGCCTGAGTTGCCTGGTCATGGCTTCAATGCATAGATAATACCATTAAGGTGGGGCAAAATCTCTTTAAAAATACTGAAAGTCAACATTCTTTGAATTCTTCATACAGGTCGAACAATGTGCAACTATCTGTAGATAAATGATCTTCTTGAAGTGCCATTTTTGTTCCCATTTTACAGATGGGAAAAACTGAGGTTTAAAGAAATGAAGAAAGCTGCTCAATTCAAAGAGCTAATCAGTGACAGGGAATATTTGAGCACAGACAACCTCAACCCAGAGTGTATCTTCCTTAACCACAGGATCATGCCCTTTCCTCCTCCCTGAGCATGTGAGTGCTAATCTGGTTGACGGTTGAGGCCATTCTCAACGAACAGAGGGCCAACTGGGCACTTGAACTTGGGCTAACACTCAAGTGGCAGAGCTAATAATGAATCAAGCCACTTTGTCTGTGAGACCCTACGGAAGCCCCTGAGCTGCTCTGGCTTTCCCTGTGGTCTAGTTAACCCTCTTTGAGGTGGCACCACTAATTATCAAACTCTTTATTTGGCTGAGCAGACACTCAGTGATGCTCCTCAATGCTCCTGGTGAGATGTGTCCTCTGTGAAAGCTGACCTCTACGTGACAAGGGAGAATTCAGCTCTCGGCCAGAAAGTCTGCCCTGGCTTCTTTTTCATCACTGTGTCTTAACAAATCCTCCATAGTTTGATGTTTTGGGTTTTTTTTTTCCTTTCTTTCTTTCTACCTTGTCAGGAAGCCAAGAGTGGCATTTCAAAGGACACGTTTACCCCCCAGCAATTTCTCTCTTCTACCACCATGTGCTTTCTTCTCATAAAATCAGACCAGACAATGAAGCTGTAAACCCAGCTGGTGAGATTGATGTCCTGTTTCTCCAGCCTCCCTCCGGTGGGTTTGCCTCAGGAGCTGTGCGCTGTGAACGATAAACATCCAAATGAAAATGCTTCGAGATAAAGACAATCACAATAACAACAAAAGTAAAAGTCTTTAATTGATAGAGCAGAGGGGTGAATTCAAGGGAGCATATGGCACACAAATAATGAACTGGACGAAACTGCAAGGAAAAATCTTGACCTCGGGATTCTGGAAAGCTCCACCTTATTGCCCACCAACATCTGGAGCACATACACCAAGAAAGGACTGTCCCTGCGAAATGTAACCAAACAAATCAACCGCTCTGCTCCCTATTTTCAAACACTTTTCCTTTTTACAATGAATCAGAAATCTCTGGCAATCACTGTTACATCATTTACGATTAAAAAATCACAGGTAGATTATAGAAAATAAAACAGAGGCTCATATATTCTGCAATCTCGTCTCTGCCAAAAATGAGCTGCTAAAATAAATCCCAGAAGTTTTACATTTTGTCTGCCACTTTTTGTTTTCTAACCCCTCTGTCAAACCGCAAGGATAGAACTTCCATGGAGCTTAACACAAGCTGACCTCACCAGACTCAAGACATGGCAATGCTATGAGAAATTAAAAGCCATGGTGGATTTCTCATTCCCTCTACTTTCTGTGACAATTGGCAGGTGAACTTTTCTATTCCCTAAATTCTGAAAGTAAAAAATATGAGGTTGTTCTGTGTGTTTATCATCAAAATAGAAGTACAAAAGTTGTTGTACATCTAGTGGTGGAGGGCTGCTTGCCAGCCAAAAAAAGGATCTACTGACTGCTGAAAATGAAAAGTAAATACACCCCATTTTAATTGTTTTCCTTCAAAGTGAAGTGAAAGTGAAAGTCACTCAGTCATGTCTGACTCTTTGAGACCCCACCAACTATAGTCCATGGAATTCTTCAGGCCAGAATA
The DNA here is from genome assembly GCF_027580195.1 of Bos mutus. Taxonomy (NCBI): domain Eukaryota; kingdom Metazoa; phylum Chordata; class Mammalia; order Artiodactyla; family Bovidae; genus Bos; species Bos mutus. The sequence goes on from NC_091618.1 coordinate 27,839,421, forward strand.
CTGGAGTGGGTAGCCTTTCCCTTCTCCAGGGGATCTTCCCAACTTGGGGACTGAACCCAGGTCTCCCGCATTGTGGGTAGATTCTTCACCATCTGAGCCACAAGAGAAGCCCAAGAATACTGGAGTGGGTAGCCTATCCATTCTCCAGCAGATCTTCCCACCCTAGGAATCGAACCAGGGTCTCCTGCATTGCAGGCAGATTCTGAGCTCCCAGGGAAGCTGAGCTACCAGAGAAGCTCCCAATTATTTTCCTTCAGTTTCCCCAAAGAACTTATATATATATCTCTGCTTCTAGAGAGTGAATTTCATTTTCCTCATCCATAAAATATAAATGTTGCGTTAGGTGGTCTCCCAGCTGCTTCTCCATTCAAACAAATTCTATGATTTTAAATATACAATACATATATATATATGCAATATATATTTAAAATATATTTGTGTCTATATATAAATGTATATGTACATTTGTATATATACATATATATAATCTATGTTAACATGTCAAGATAATTTTAAAATAAAAATGTATTTTTCCTTGCATCTGACATGCATTTAGCCTCTCTCTGCCTCAATCTCTGACTCTGAAAAAAAAGTAAAGACTTGGAATCATGGGTGGAAAATGGGTTTCGACTTGCTTGCCAAATCTTATCCTTTGCCAGGATCATTATGTTGAAAAGCATCGGCAAACTATGCCTGGGCTCAGCATAAAAGAGCACTTATATTTATAATGAGTATTTATATATAGTGAGCATTTAAAATGAGTAATTATAATAAGTTATAACATGAGGCAGATCATACATGATATTTCTATGGCTCTCAAATAAGCCTATTAAAAGTCTAAATCCTATTCCCTCTGTGGGAGAGTCATTGTAAGGACAAAAGAGACGTTTGGAGTCCCCCCATTGGGACTTCACAGCCATGAAAAGAGAGATCCAAAGAGATGAAATTATTTGCCTGTGTTTAAAACCTGAATTCCAGTATTTTGAATCCAAATCCATAAGACTACACCATACCACCTTTCTTAAATTCTAGCAATCTCTATGCAAGGGGGTGTCTACCTGTGGGCAATGAATCATTCGGGATCCAGCTAGGAAGTAGAAATCTTTCCTCTCTAAGGATTGTCATTGGAGTAAATTTAATCAGGGAATTAGTTACACAGATAACTGAAGAGCTAAGAGGCAAAACAGATGAAGCAACCCAAGGATTAGTAACAACAGAAAATTGCCATCACCCTTGAACTGAAAGAACACAGGGAGGAGATAATGTCCCCAGAACCCTTTCTAAGGCTACCTGGAAGAAAATATGGTGGAGTCTGTGGGGAGCTACAAACATGGAAGAAATGAACCAGTGATGAAGCATGAAGGCAGAGACAGGGAGAAATACCCTGGCTTCTCCCCATCCTCCCACCTCTAGTCTTCTGTAAGTGTCTCCATTGACCAACCCTACTCAGAATACAGTCAGCAAGAGAGCCTGAGAAACCTAGTTGCAGAATTGTAAGCAATGACAAGCACACATAAAATAATATATAGATAGATAATAGATAAACACAGATCTGATTTCAGGACATAAGGCCAAGCCAAAAGCTATATCCATATCCTAAGGGTATGCCCAATTTTTTCGGCCTAATCCGTTATCTTATTCCTGAAAGTGAAAATGAAAGTTGCTCAGTCATGTCCAACTCTTTGTGACCCCGTGGACTATACAGTCCATGGAATTCTCCAGGCCAGAATACTGGATTGGGTAGCCATTTCCTTCTCCAGGGGATCTTCCCAACCCAGGGATTGAACCCAGGTCTCCCACATTGCAGATGGATTTTTTACCAGCTGAGCCTCAAGGGAAACCCAACTTATTCCTATTAATATACAAAAATATCTCCCCTTTCCCAGATGGGGCAGGAAAAAAGAATCTTTCTGACATTTTTCTATTGATTCTAGACTCATAGTCAATGGACAGAAATTGGTTTATAGAAATCTTGATGGAAGTTTGCACTGAAGCCAAACTAAAAGCAACCTCCTATCCAGGTCACTCCAACTCATATATGAAGGTTTAAGACCTTGAGATGAAAGGGAAGTTACCAAAGAGGGAGGTCCAGGAAAATTAGCTCTCCTCAGAGGCTCCTAAGTTAAATAAAGTAGACTTCAAAGCTATAGACTAGAGATAGTTCTGTACCCTCAGGATCCCTGACCTCAAAGGCTAAGACAATGACTCCCAAATGATGGTCCTGGTTATCTGCATCAGAACTGCTCTGAGACTCTTGTGAAAGGTCTAACCTCAAGACCTTACACTAGACCCATAGAAGCAGTAAATCTAGAGATAAAACTTGAACACTGCATTTTGGTAGAGTCTCCAACATATTTGGAAAATAAGAGTTCCTGGACAAGAAATCCTTGGCAACAATAAGAAATTCAAGATGTGACACTCTGTATTCCTTCCCAGATGAGCTACTAATAGTTTTTAATGCCTCATGTCCTCTATAGCTGCCAAGAGTGTTTTGCTCTGTCTGACAATCCACAAGAAGGCCTACCAACTGCCCAGACCTTGATTCCTTGGGATCTGTTCCAACTCTGGACTGTATTGTTCAGTTCAGTTCAGCTCAGTCGCTCAGTCATATCCTCTTTGCAACCCCATGAACTGCAGCATGCCAGGCCTCCCTGTCCATCACCAACTCCCAGAGTCCACCCAAACACATGTCCATTGAGTCGGTGAAGCCATCCAACCATCTCATCTTCTGTCATCCCCTTCTCCTCCTGCCCTCAATCTTTCCTAGCATCAGGGTCTTTTCCAATGAGTCAGCTCTTCGCATCAGGTGGCCAAAGTATTGGAGTTTCAGCTTCAGCATCAGTCCTTCCAATGAACACCCAGGACTGATCTCCTTTAGGATGGACTGGTTGGACCTCCTTGAAGTCCAAGGGACTCTCAAGAGTCTTCTCCAACACCACAGTTCAAAAGCATCAATTCTTCGGCTCTCAGCTTTCTTTATAGTCCAACTCTCACATCCATATATGACCACAGGAAAAACCATAGCCTTGACTAGACGAACCTTTGTTGGCAAAGTAATGTCTCTGCTTTTGAATATGCTATCTAGGTTGGTCATAACTTTCCTTCGAAGGAGTAAGCGTCTTTTAGTTTCATGGCTGCAATCACCATCTGCAGTGATTTTGGAGCCCCGAAAAATAAAGTCGGCCACTGTTTCCCCATCTATTTGCCATGAAGTGATGGGACCAGCTGCCATGATCTTAGTTTTCTGAATGTTGGGCTTTAAGCCAACTTTTTAGTTCCCTTTTCTCTTTCTCCTCTACCTGGGTAAAATCTTGCTTCTCTTCTCCACTGCAATTCTCACCAGTTCTCTCATTTTGGCCTCACAATGACTCCCCTGGACAGCCCCTCCCCTGAAGCTAGGAGCCCTCAAGATACCTCTTGTTTGCCACGTTACTCTGAAATGACAGTGCAAGTGGCTGTCATAGATACAGCTGCCCCAGCTGTGGGTCTGGGAGGCCCACCCATTACAGGTGCTGTTGGGCTCCATCCCCTTTGGGTTTGACTGTGGCTGAAGAGCCTGGAGGGCGGGTGCCATGTGGCACCTGCTCCTGGAAGGTGAATATTTTCCAGGTCCCTCCACAGGTAATAAAGCCTGTAGGATTCCACTCTGAGACTTACGGCCTCCCTTTTCCCCTCTGCAGGGGAGGGATGTGGATGCAGTACTGTTACTTGTGCCTGCTATAATGGTGCTTCTTTTCCTTTAAACAATCCAGAGGGGCCACCTTCCTAGAGATAAAAAATGAAAAGATGGTGAGATTACCTGCCAGGACCATTTAGGCTTTAATGATCTTCATGTGAGTGCTCCCAGAAACACCATGCAGCAACCAAGTCATAGGATGCTGTTCTAATAAAATTAAAATTACTAAAATAAACTGCCAGGCATCTGGAAAGCACTGAGAACACAATACATTATGTAAACTGACATTCAAATATTGTACACCTACATGGCCCTTGAGTTACAACAAAGGCATGATGCATGCTAAAGCCTTACTTTTAAAGTTTTAATTTCCTTGTAAGTGGATTTTAATCACTAGGTAACCAAATCATATTCAATACCAATTTCCCTTATGTTGTCCAGTGGCTCACTGTTTCTTTGTGTCGAATTCTCAAATTCACATTTACATACAGTCTAGAGTTGCAAATACAAAACAAGAACTATTCAAATGAAAAGTACAAGAGTTTACAAATACCCAAATAATAGATTCCCCTCCTCCTCCTTCTTACCTCTAGCTCTGTTGGAGTCCATTAAAAACAGACTTAAGATAGGATTAAAGGAGCACTTTGCAACTTGATGAAAATCAAGCTCCGTATATCACTCTTTAAAAAAAGAATAAGAAACACCAAGCGACATTCAGTTTGATCATGAATATTGATAATATAATATTTATTTTAAATATAATGTATTCATCGGTACTCAACCAAAAGCAAAATTAAACTCATCAGGATCAGAATAACTGTTTGGTTTTGCAAAAGTCAAGGACCCTCGTTGGGTGGCTTAATGACTTCTTGTTTGTGTTCTGTTTGCATAAATTATCCATCAAGTGCAGCCATTACACCGGATGCAGCATGGCTCTCGCGGAGGGATGAGAGCCGCGTCAGGACCCTCATTAAAGGGAAATGTGATTGGAATGGAGTCATCATTCCGTGCCTGGCAAGGCTCTGCTGTCTCCACTCTCCATCCCTCTGCACCAATTCCATCTGAAGTCAAAACTGGGCTTGCAGACCTGGATGCTTAAAGGCAACGGATGCAATCAAACAATAGATAAATGACAGCCACTGTGCCTATAGCCAAATGTGAAAAAGAAAGGGGAGAAAAGCAGTAGAATGAGTTTCAAGGCAATCAGATGAGGCTCTAAGAATGCAGGTGCTGGGTAACATGCTCTCCATCCATCCCCCACAGAAAAATTCCTTTTTTCAATATCTACTGACATTCTTTCCACCTCATAGTATTACTATCCAATAAACTGAGTATGGATAGGACTCAAGTCATGCTGTGTGTAATACTAATTAAGGAAGACAGGCAAAAATAATGGCTTCCCCATTTCACATAGTACAATCATCCCATCCCAGTCTGGACACATCCTGCAGCTATTTCAATGTAATTGTATTACTTAACGCAGGGAGAATGTTGTTTTCTAGTAAGAGATGATGCAAAATGAAGTTGTGGGAGCGTTAGAGAAGCCACATAATAGGAAGCGAGGACCTTCCCAACAGAGTGATAAGATGGGTTTCTGCGATGTGCAGAGCTGAGCATATGTTGTATTGGAATAAAAAATGCAGGTGAATCCAGGGGAACTGAGAAACACAACCACTTCTTATTGCAATCTTAAATAAAATTGCCTGTGTACCTAGTGACAGATCTGGTTTGGTTCACAGACATTCAGCTCTGAAATAAGAAACTGAAGAACATTATCAGAGGATGATCATCACCATAAACTAGTCATGGCTAAACCCACCCTCCAGGCTGGAACACTATTTCCAGCAGCTTGAGCTTGTCACAAATGTTACATGCCAGACAGCATCACCGTGCAAGGTCCACACACAGCTGGGGCTCAGAGTCAGGCTGTAACCGGCTGAGACTGGTCTTTAATACTCTAAACTAATGCCAAAAACAACTGAGATGTGATGTGCTTAGTTATAAAATACATCCTCAGGCCTGCTAATAGCTCATAATGTGGCCTTACAGATAGGTTCAAGTACACGAAAGGACACTGGCCTAAACAGGTGACGGGAAACAGCTGTGCTCCATTTACACAGAGGACAGGAAAGGAGGGAACGAAATTTAAATTACAACAGGCAGGTGTGACAGGTGTCAAAAGACAGAAATGAAGACAACTAAGTTACTAGCAAAGGGAAACATTGTTAGGTGGTGAAAGAGAGTAAAAAGGAAATGGACATTACAATATTGAATATCAGCACACATATACATGGGAGAGTGACATGTTGATTAGAGCAATCAGCCTCTACATCAAAATTTTTTCATAAAATACTATCTTGAACAATATGGAATGGTCATTTTGGTAGACCAAAAAGTGGTCAAATATCAGCTACTTCAAATGGTTCAACCTAATATTAATACTTCTGTCTTAGGTGAGAAGCTTGAACAATACCTAATGTATCCTAGACAATCCACAAATATTCATTCTGAGGACTGGTAAATCATGAAATGAATTTTCAAATAGTTAAAGCGATAATGTTTAACTGAACAAGGAAGAGTTTTCTGGGTGGTTATATATCTTTTCTGTTAGTTTCTTTGTCTCTTTTGGAGCAGTCTTTCATGTTAATTTCTTTCTCTTATCTACCTTGACGACTTTTTAGTCCATCACTGAAGTTACACTCATTAGGGACGGTGAACATTTGTACACACTATTAGTAATCATCTTTTCTACTTTTTTTGGATTATCAATAATGAAAGTTAATAAAACTAACCAAGTTTGGATACTAATTTCAAAAATACATACCAGAGGATTCAACGACTATTGTTTGCTTTTGAGTCTTTGTGTTGGTTTTAAAATACTTAAGGAAAAATGTTCATCTCCATTAAAGATGTTTGAATCAGTTTTGCACATCAAACTTGTTGAGACACGTTAGTTCCTTAACATCTTCACACCAGCCAACTCCATTCTATCAGTTACATCAGCCAAAGCCCTTGCAGTGAGCCTTAATTTTGTTTTTTATTTCACTCACACCCCATAGCCAATCTATCAGCAAATCTCAAAGCTGTAAAATATACCCAGGATATAGCCTGTATACCTGTAAAATATACAGGTATATTGTAAAATATACCTGTAAAATATACCCAAGATATAGACTGGGTATACCTAAAAAATACCTAAAAATATACCTGTAAAATATACCCAGGATATAACCACTCCTCACTGCATCTTCTTCAAGGCCCCCTCACACTCAGCTCCAAGCTCCTCCAAGGCCAAGCCAGTATCTTCCCTCATCCAGATAACTGCAAGAGCGTCTAAAGGTTCTCCCTGTTTCTGCCTTTTCCTCCCTACACTGTATTCTCCATAGAATAGAAAAATCATCACCCTCAAAAGCTTCCATTAACTCCTCATTTCAGTCAAAGTGAAAGCCAAGGTCTTACCTTTATGTAAAAGCCCTCCCTGACCTGTCCCATTACACCCTTTACCTCCCCAGTTTTATCTCCTGTGACCCCCCCACCCTGGAACACCCTGCTCCAACCCCCCGGCTTTTTCCAGACATTGACTCTAGTCTCACCTTCTTAGTGAGTCCTTCCCCAGTCATCTCATCTAAAATGACAACCCCCCATTTACCAGCACTCCATATCTTTCTTCTTTATTTTTTCCCCTTAGACTTTGTGGTGGTTTTAAGATATATCCACAAATTCTATGATATTTGTCCCTTCACTTAAAGGCGGAACCTAATTCCCCTCCTCTTGAGTAGGGATTTTCTTAATGACGCTTGTGACAAATAGAACATGCAGGAAGTGACAAGATGTTGTTCCCAAGACCAGGTCATGAAAAGTCCTTGTGGCTTTCTCCTTACACACCCTTTCACGTGCTCTCTGTTCACTTCCATCAGGTTTGGAAGGCAGCTGCCATGTTGGAAGTATAGTCAAGCAACTCTATTGAGAATCAGTCATGGAGAAGAACTAAGCCCTCTTGCCAACAGCCTTAGAACTGAACCATCATGGACGTGGATCCTCCAGCCCTAGTCAATCCTTCAACTTAACTACAGCCCTGGCCAACATTTTGACTGCAATCTCATAGAAGGCTTTTAGCGAGAAGGTCTTCAACTTTAGCCAGTGAAGCTGCTCCAGGTTTCTGACCCACAAAAGCTGTGCAGAAATAAATTTTGTTATTTTAAGCCTCTAGATTTGGGGGTAATTTGTTATACAGAAATAGACAGCTAATACAGCCCTTATCACCATCTAACCATATTTTATTATCTTATTTATTGACTGTCTTCCCCTCATGAATGTATTTTCTGTGAGGGCAGAGACAATCGTCTTTCATTTTTAATAATGAATAAGATGGGTATCCAAGGCTCTCATACATTAGTGGATCAGCAAAAAACTGCAACATTCCAACACAACTTACAGTGGTAGCAAGAATTTCTATCACTTGGGTAAAGGATGATTGCACTTAGTAATAAAGCAGATTCTACTACGGATGTATTGCAGGATAATGACCACAAAGAGCCTCCTAATTTCCTGCTGTATACTAAAGATGTGTTCTCAAAGAAAAACAAATTACCCACTAGGTAATTTGTGAGTTTTTGGTTCTTAATCCAGACAGACAGCAAAATTGTCAGCAGACCTCCTACAACAACAAATGCCCAGATTCCACACCTAAAATCTCCGATTAATGGCTTCTGCTATAGACATAAAGCTTGTGTCCCCTGAATATTCGTTTGCTGAAACCTAATCCCCAATGTGATGGTATTCAGAGACTGGGTTTTGGGAGGTGATTAAGTCATGAAGATGGCGCTTTCATAAATGGGATTAGTGCCCTTATTAAAGAAATCCCAGAGAATCCCCTCATTGCTTCCACCATGTGAGGATACAGTGAAAATCTGGCCATCTATGAATAGAAAGAGAGGTTCTAACTAGATACTGACTCTGCCTGTGCTTTAATCCTGGAGTTCCCAGGCTTCAATAAATAGAGAAATAAATTTCTGTTGTTTATAAGCCACTCAGTCTATGGCATTTTTGTTGTAATGGCCCAAACAAACTAAGACAGTGTCTTCAGCTGCAAAAAAATTCTTCTAGGTTATTCTGATATATAATATATCCAAGACTGAGGACTCCTTCACTGGTTGCTAAGTAATTAGAGAAGGTAGCAGCAGCAGCAGCATACTGGTCTATCCTACTAGTTCTGGAAGCTCTTCCCATCAGTTCAGCAACTCTGAATTCTCCTTCTGCACTCACTTACTCACTTATTAAGTATTTATAAAGACGTTAGCACTGTGCTAGACTCTGGGGAAATGAAGAGGCTGGTGGAGCTCAGGGTCTGCTGAGGGAGATCAGACTCTCACTCAAGGAGACATCCAACCCAGAAAGCCTCATCCCTAACTTTCCAACAGAGCCTGGACTCACCCCACACACATGCCTTGGGCTGGAGATAGCTTGATCAGACATCATCAGAGAGACATGGAATGGGCAGCAATGGATGGCAAGGAAGGGTTGAAATCATCTGCAAAGAACATGTAAAGTGGAAAGGGGAGGAGATCCAAACTAACTCAAGCAACTCCAGAACTTAAGGACTCCCAAGGGGAGAAAAGCCTGCAAAGCAGACTACAGAGCAGGCTCCCTAAAGCTAAGAGGAAAGCAGAGAGTCTCAAGTCCCATGAATCTCAGAAAATAATTTGTCCACACATTTGAAGGGTCTCTGTTTCCTCATCCGTTAAGTAATAGTGTGAGAATAAGTAATTTTTAATGTTTTTTTCAACACGAATGTTCTATTAAAAATTATATATGTGAATATGCATGTTTGTATATGTAACAATTCATTACCCAATATTGTTCTCCAAGAAATGGAAAGCTCACTGTGTATAGGAAAGAGATTGTAACTTGACTTTATTGGTAAGGGAAGTAAACACTATCTGACTTATGCTAATTTCCAGAGCCGTAGTTGACAGTGCTATCCTTCATTTAGAAAGTATTTCAATACCAATTGGACAAGTTAGAACAAATATCCCCGGGCATTCCAGCAGTACCAGAAAACTGTCAGAGCCCCAGATGAAGCTCAGAGTTCAGCTGGGTTATGCAATGCCCCAAGCTTCTAGACGACTGACAACACAAAGCATTTACCCTCCCAGCCAGTTGTTTACCAGCTTGTCCTGGTTCAGGGAGGGCATGTGAAGGCCACAGACCCATACCAACCCTCCAACACAGGAGCTCCTCACCTTCCAGCTTGGCATAGGCAGAATATGATGGATGCTGCAACAGATGGCAAGCTGGAGGCTGTGGGAGGTTGTAACTCCTTGTTCCCTCTGCCAATTAATTCCCAAGGAGGAATCTTTTTTTTTTTTTTTTTAATTGAAGTATAGTTGATTTACAATGTTAGTTTCTGGTGTACAGCAAACTGATTCAGTCATATGTATATGGATATTCTTTTTCATATTCTTTTCCATTATGGTATTATAGGATATTGAATATAGCTCCCTCTGCTATACAGTAGGACCTTGTTGTTCATCTATTTTATATTTAGTAGTTTATATCTGCTAATCCCAAACTCCTAAATGATCCATCCCCCACCCTCTTTCCCTTTCGGGAACCATGAGTTTGTTTTCTATGTCTGTGAGTCTGTTTCTGCTCATAAATATGTTCATCTGTGTCATTTTTAAAATTCCACGTGTAAGTGTTATCATATGGTATTTGTCTGTCTGACTTACTTGACTTAGCCCAAGAGGCATCATTTTGAAGAGAGGTTTCCAGCCCTCATCTCATTCCTTCTGGAGGAAAAGAATGAGAGAGTCAGAAAAACAAGGGAAAGATGGGGACCAGGGACAGTCATTCCCACCTCACTCTAGAGCAAAATTTCTCCACCGTGGCACCACTGACACTGGCAGCTGGAAAATTCTCTGTGTGGGGCTGCTTGGTGGGCTATGGGATATTTAATAGCATCCTTGGCCTCTACCCACAAGATGCCAGTGGTACCCCCTGCAGGGGTGCGACAATCAAAAATGCTTCCATACATGCCCAAAGATCCCCCAAGTTTCTCCCACTTGAAATCATTCAAAGAATAGTCTGCCCACAAAGGTCCCAGACAAACCTGGCTGGCTGGAGAGAACACTGTCCACCCTCCACACTGATGCTTCAGTCAAAACTTCCAGCATGAATTATACTGTTTAAGCAATTTAAAAGAGTAATTATGTATGGATGTGACAGATGGACCATAAAGAAGGCTGAGTGCCAAAGAATTAATGCTTTTGAGCAGTGGTTCTGGAGAAGACTCTTGAGAGTCCCTTGGGCTGCAAGGAGGTCAAACCAGTCCATCCTAAAGGAAATCAGTCCTGAATAATCATTGTAAGGACTAATGCTAAAGCTGAAGCTCCAATACTTTGGCCATCTGATGAGAACAACTGACTCATTGGAAAACACCCTGATACTGGGGAAGACTGAACGCAAATAGAGAAAGAGACAGCAGAGGATGTGATGGATAGCATCACTGACTGAATAGACATGAATCTGGGCAAACTCTGAGAGACAGTGGCGGACAGAGGAGACTGGTGTGCTGTGTTCCACGGGGTCACAAAGAGTCAGACACGACTTAGCAACTGAACAATAACAACAAAGCAATTTAAAAACTAACCAAACCTCTACAGACAACTCCACCCTGCTGCATTCTTAAATCCTGAATCTAGATATTGAAAGTTCCAGCTAATAGCCTAGCCTTGGGGGAACCCATGGTACAATGTCAATCTTAAATTCCCAGCCTCTGGTCTTCACTCTGGCCACACTGACTGGAACCTCCCAAGTGGCTGCAAAGGACAGGCTGTATGTTGAAATCAGCCTTGTAATAGAGAAAAGAAGAGGCTAGTGATCAGAATACCCAGCTTGGAGCTCCACTTACATCATTCACTAGCTATGTGACCTGGAGCGCATCACTTAAGCTTTCTGAGGATGTTTACTCAAGTGCAAAATGAAAGTAATGCTATCTGCCTTGCTTTCCTCCATTCATCATCGTGAAGCTCAAACACAAGACATGGGATGTCTATGGAGCTCTGTACAATGGTCAGGAACCACATGCTTACTGTTACCTATGAGGGCTATGGTTATCACAGCACCCCATCTCTGTGTTAACACACCCACTGCAGGAGTTTGAGGAGATGCTCAAAGAGCAGGCTTCTTTCATTTTAATGCTGACTTAATCAGAAATTCTCTCTACTTAATTTTGCCAAAAATGTGAGATACCTCCAAGTGATTTCTTTTCAAAAGATTGTCTATCAATTCCAAAAATAGTAATAAATATGTATTTAAACCTACTATATACTTTAGGGATTCATCAGTAAACAAAATAGACCAGGATCTCTGCCCCAAAAGTCCTATTTTTAAAATGGGCTGGGGAATGGGTAATAAGCTATAAACAAACAGAAAACATAATAAACAGTAAGTTGCACAGAATGCTAGAGGCTGGCAAATGCTGTGGGGGGAAAAGAAAAGGCAGATAAGAGGCATGGGGTCAGCAGGAGTGTGGGTAGGGGTTAATTTGCTGTTTAAAGAGGGCAGCCTGATTGAGAAGTGAGATGTGGTAGAGGTGAGGGGTCAGTGTGGAGCTGTTGGGGAAGAGCATTCCAGGCACAGGGAACAGCCAATGAAAGGCCCACAGGCTGGACCATGTGTTCCAACATGCACAAGCAGGAGGCCACAGTGACTGGAGCGGGGTGAGCAAAGGAGAGGTTGTGGGAAATAGGACACACAGTGCAAGAGTCGGAGGGTGAAGCTGGGGCACATAAAACGCATGGAGGGAACACTGTTCCAAGCTAGGGACTGAGGAGCCACAGCCGGAAACTTGGTCCCTGCTGCCAGGGGAAATGAAAAGGGAGCTCTCAAGAGAGCTTGCACTTCCCTGGTGGCTCAGATGGTAAAGTGTCTGCCTGCAACGTGGGAGACCCAGGTTCGATCCTTGGGTTGGGAAGATTCCCTGGAGAAGGAAATGGCAACGCATTCCAGTACCCTTACCTGGAAAATCCCATGGACAGAGGAGCCTGGTAGACTACAGTCCATGGGGTCACAAAGAGTCGAACACAACTGAGCAACTTCTCTTCTCTTCTCAGAGAGCTTGACCAAGTCCTTGGCCTTCCTTATTCAGGACTAGTTTGGACGGGAAGACGGGGTCAGCAGTCCGTGACCAAGTTCTTCTTTCCTCTACGGATTGTGCAGGCATCAGAGTTACTGTGCCGAAGCCTCCTTCCCCATCACCATCAGATAACATTGAATCCTCCTGCACACAGGACTTTCCAGCAATCCAGCATGAAGAGAGAATGTCCATCTCAAACTTTCCCCCATTCTTTGGTAGAAGCTCAGCCAAAGGGTCTGGCTCAAGGAGAACCAGAGGTCACTGCACCAGTTCACCTTCTGATGCCAATCCACTCACTCCTACCCACCCCTAGCCAGGATCTGAAGAGCCTGTGCTTCTCACTAAGGGGGTTTCAGAAGCTCACCCTGGGCTCCCTCATTTCTCCTCACTCTCCTAGACTGCCAGGAGCAAGTCGAGGGTCTTGGGCTATCACTTCCACGCTGGATGCAGCCATCTCAACCTTGTCTCTTTCTTCCCCAAGTTATTTGCAAACAACGCTGCTGCAGGAGCATGCACAGTTGGCTTTGTGCCCGAGGGAGAGGCGGTCTAAAGCAGCGGGGGATGTGCCTCTCCCAATAAAAATTAATGGAACAAAAACCCCCTGTGTGCTGCACAAACTGCCTCTCCCGGGGAGCTTTCATCTCCCCTGTTCTCTTCCCAAGCCCTCCCCTGGGTTCTCCCATCCCCTGGGTGTCTTTGGCATAATCTGGGGCCCATCATTAAAGGGAAAAGGAAAAGGAGTAAATCAGACAAGGGTTCACACACACCAAACACACACATGCACACGCACACACATGCTCAGCCAGGTCTACACACACATGCACACTCATACATGTGCACACACATTTTATAGACATGCACCTTTCCAGTTTCATTAGTAATTTCATGGTGGGAGAGATTACACCATCAGCACAGCAGAAAGAAGCTGCTTATAGAAAAAAAAATTTACCCTTTAAGGGTTTGCAAAAGAGTTAAGAACCTCTGGTTTCCTTTTCATTTCTATTGTTTGTTTTGCTTTGTTTTCATACACAAGCACTCCATGCGCACATTTTTGTCATGAAAGATTCAGGACAGTATGTTATGAACAGAGCATGACAGACACATAACTTCTGCCCTCCTGGTTCCTGCTCCCTTCCTCAGAGGAAACACAATTGTGCTGGATTATTCTACTGTCAACTTGGTTTCTCTGGGAACTCTTTATCTCAGAATCCACCTTCCCTGTATGGTTTAAGTTGTCGTTGTTGTTCAGTAGCTAAGTCATGTTTGACTCTTTGAAACTCCATGAACTGCAGCCCACCAGGCTTCTCTGCCCATGGGATTTCCAAGGCAAGAATACTGGAGTGGGTTGCCACTTCCTACTCCAGGGGATCTTCCCAAACTAAGGATCAAACCTGCATCTCCTACATTGGCAGGCAGATTCTCTACCACTGAGTAACCAGGGAAGCCCCATGGTTGTAAGTTAGAGTCAGTCAAAAGCTTGCATGAGATTTTGCAGTCAAAAGTGGAGCAGCCACAATGCTCTGAAGGTCATGTTGGTCAAAGGTGATGAGAGAAAGGGCAGAGGTGCTGGTGGGTTTTCTTCTCCATCTCCAGCTCACCTTCCAACCATCAGCCTGCCCTGTCAAGCACCAGCAACACCAGGTAACCTCCAGATGCTTCATTGAAAATCCAGAGATGGCAGCACACACATTCAGCCACCTGCCAAGGGCCCCTTCTGCAACCCCACTGCAGCAGCTGGAAGAGATGGCTTCCAGATCCTTCACCTCCCCTTCACAGACCCTTCCCTACTCAGCTCCTCCCACAGCTGTGTCAGGACTCATTCCTACAATAAATTCCTTATTCCAAGCCTCTTCCTATTTCTGCTTCCCTGATTAACTGTCTGACACAGCTGTCAACAGTGCACGATGCTTCCATCCCTTTCCTAGCTTCCATCCCTTTTCTATACAAAGGCACATACCCACACACATCTCTGCTTTTTTCCCTCCATTTTCCCTAAATGTAACCATCTCAGTGAGATTTCTGGGGCAACACATAGAAATCAACCTCCTTCTTTTTCATGGCTATGTAGAATTCTATATGTGTGATTTATTTATGTATTTCCATATTGGCAAATATTTAAGTTGTATCTAGTTTTCCGCCCTGACAAAAATGCTGCAGTGGCATTTTTATATATCCTTCGTTATGCCTAACATGAAAATCTTCTATCGGGCAGCTTTCTAGAGCTGGAATAAGCAGGTGAATATATTTTTAATTTCTACAGTTATGACCTAATTGTCTTTCAAAAGGCTTCTTTCTCTAGAATGCTCTTGCCCTGCAGGCAGCTTTGTCCTTGTTTGCTAAGCAGGGCCCTGCACCATGGGTTCCCTGCAGATGCACAGCCTAGCATGCTCTGCCTGGAAGGCAGTGGGCATTTGAAGCAGACACGTGGACATAGGGAAAGCACAGGTAAGCGCACGGAGAGCATCTCACTCAGAAGAAACATACAATTAGCTGCTTATAGACAAAAAGATCTCATGGCTACATAGAAAAGTCCTCCTGGTTATAGAGATCAAATTGCCAACATCTGCTGGATCATTGAAAAAGCAAAAGAGTTCTAGAAAAACATCTACTTTTGGTTTATTGACTACGCCAAAGCCTTTGACTGTGTGGATCACAACAAAATGTGGAAAAATCTTAAACAGATGGGAAAACCAGACCACCTGACCTGCCTCCTAAGAAATCTGTATGCAGGTCAAGAAGCAACAGTTAGAAATGGACATGGAACAACAGACTGGTTCCAAATCAGGAAAGGAGTATGTCAAGGCTGTATATTGTCACCCTGCTTATTTAACTTTTATGCAGAGTACATCACGTGAAATGCCAGGCTGGGTGAAGCACAAGCTGGAATCAAGATTTTTGGGAAAAATATCAATAACCTCAGATACACAGATGATACCACCCTTATGGCAGAAAGTGAAGAAGAACTGAAGAGTTTCTTGATGAAAGTGAAAGAGGAGAGTGAAAAAGTTGGCTTAAAATTCAACATTCAGAAAACTAAGATCAAGGCATCTGGTCCCATCACATCATGGCAAATCAATGGGAAAATAATGGAAACAGAGAGAGTCTTTATTTTTTGGGTTCCAAAATCACTACAGATGGTAACTGCAGTCATGAAATTAAAAGACACTTACTTGCTCCTTGGAAGAAAAGCTATGACCAACCTAAATAGCATATTAAAAAGCAGAGACATTACTTTACCAAAAAAGGTCCATCTCTAGTCAAAGCTATGGTTTTTCCAATAGTCAAATGTGAGAGTTGGACTATAAAGCCGAGCGCTGAAGAACTGATGCTTTTGAACTGTGGTGTTGGAGAAGACTCTTGAGAGTCCCTTGGACTGCAAGGAGATCCAACCAGTCAATCCTAAAGGAAATCAGTCCTGAATATTCATTGGAAGGACTGATGCTGAAGCTGAAACTCTACTACTTTGGCCACCTGATGCGAAGAGCTGACTCATTGAAAAAGACCCTGATGCTGGGAAAGACTGAAGGCAGAAGGAGAAGGGGACGACAGAGGATGAGATGGTTGGATGGCATCACTGACTCAATGGACATGAGTTTGAGTAAGCTCTGGGAGTTGGTGACGGACAAGGAGGCCTGGCGTGGTGCAGTCCATGGAGTCTCAAAGAGTCGGACATGACTGAGCAACTGAACTGAACTGAGACAAAAAGGCAAACAATGAGAAGTGGCATCCATATGAAATGGGTTGTTATTGTTTAGTCGCTAAGTTGTGCCCGACTCTTTTGCGACCCTATGGACTACAGCCTGCCAGGCCCCTCTGTCCATGGTATTATCCAGGCAAGAATACTGGAGTGGGTTGCCATTCCCTTCTCCAGTGAATCTTCCCAACCCAGAGATCCAACTGGCATCTCCTGCATTGACAGGCAGGTTCTTCATACCAGGGAAGCCCCACATGATATGGGTAGGTTGACATTAATACCAAGAAAAGGAAATTCTTCCCTTTGTATGATTTCAGAGATTCCCCAACCCCATCCAAATTACTGTCCATGCCTGCATCCATGGACATACAAGCATACACACACACACACACACACACACTTGAGATTCTGCTACTGAAGCTTAAAATCTCTTTAAATATTTTCTTCCTCCAATAGCACAAAGGTCCAAATGAAATGATCCTTATCAATAAATAGTATACTTAGATGTAAAGAACTTCGCTAAATGTTCATCCAAAGAAGAGTCTTCTTCTCTTGGTCTTAATCTCAACCTATCCATTTCATATGGGGCTTCACTGGTGGCTCAGTGGTAAAGACCCTGCCTGTCAATGTGGGAGACACAGGTTCGATCTGTGGATCTGGAAAGTCCCTTGGAGAATTAAATGGCAACCCACTCCAGTATTATTGCCTGGAGAATCCTAGGGACAGAGGAGCCCGGCAAGCTACAGTCAATGGGGTCACAAAAGATCAAACATGCCTTGTGTCATTGGAGGTAGGCATTATTTCCATAAGAGAAAAGTAAGGTTCAGCAGAGTGAAGCCAGACAGCTAGTGTGTTGCACAGCAAGGATGTGAACTCAGCTCTCTATGTGACCAGACAACCACTGCCTGACCCACGGGAGGTAACAGTGTCCCTTCACTTCACAGAAGGGTGTGGACTACTTCTGCTGCACTTGTTCTTGAGAGTGGCTTTTCTAGAGGAATGGGCACTGGTTGTCGGAAAAGACCAGTTAGAGAGGAAAGAAGATCAAGGGAAAAGATCTTGAGAGCATAAATCCAAGAGTCATGTACTTCCTGGGTCAATGACAAGGAAATAGCTAGATTAGCCCAACAAGGAATGTGGAAGATAACCAGAGGAAGAAGGGCAGCTTCCCCAGTCCAGGCACCTCCTCCTGATTGTGGTGTTGGGAGCCTAGGAAGACACTGGAAGTTATGGGAAGACGTCAGTTCCATGATCTCCCTCCTCCTAAAGTATAGGAGCCTGTGCTGTGACAGGTGACTTCAGACTGTAACTTAATCCCCATAATTAGATAATTTCAGGGACCAACAACCTTGGAATAAGGATGTAGAGAAGGGACAGAGGGGATGCAAGTGATGAGGTGCAAGCTCGGGGTCAGGGCAGGTTGCAGGATGGTCAGAGAGACTAGTGCTGGAAAAGTGACAACGGGGCAGAGTGGTTTCCTGGAAAGCACAAAGGATGCAGTCAGAAGTGTCGGGGGAAATGCAGCACACAGGTGCAGATCCAACAAGAGAGCTGGGGCAGCAAGCTTCCGGCGACACGGAAACCTGCACAAACTCCTGAAAACCAGGGGTCCACAGGGGCCCAGGCCCCAAACACAGATCACGCAACAATCCTGTATAAAGTTCACCCTTGCTGCTCAGCCTGAAAAACGCATCATTTCAGCATGCTCTCACAACTCTCGGAAGTCCTATCCATCTCCGGATGAAAAGGAAACATGCCTCTGGGAATCTGTGATGATGGGAAGAGAAGAGAGCAAAAGGTAAACACAGCAACACAGAGTGCTTGCCCGGAAGGACCCAGCAGGGGCGCAGTGCACTGTGGGGCACGGCAGGGTAGGCACTGCTGCAGTTTCTGGGAGACCATGAAGGTGGCTGGGGGCCTGTCCCATTGCTGTCCACCCCAGGCCCCAGCAGAAGCCTGATGAAGACAGGCTGGGTGTGCTGAAGACAGTCTCTGGTCCCTGCAGAGACTGTCAGTGCTGAGAAGTCAGCCACTCCAGCTGCAGCTAAGGTCAGCGTTCAAGGCGGCGATGGGGGCCAGGCCCGATGGAAAGGAGAACGTGCAGGCCCCTGCTATTTTTTAGACCAAAAGCCTGAAAGCCAGGTCCATCACAGGACAGAATATCATACATGCATTAAGCATGATAGTTACGAAGACCATATGTTAGTCGCTTGGTCATGTTTGATTCTTTGCTACCCCATGGACGACCCCATTGGAGCCCACCAAGCTCTTCTGTTCATGGAATTCTTCAGGCAAAAAGACTCGAGTGGGTTGCCATTCTCTTTTCCAGGGCATCTTCCTGACCCAGGGATCAAACCCAGGTCTCCTGCATTGCAGGTAGATTCTTTACCACTGGAGCCACCAGGGAAGCCCATGAAGACTAAGTAGCAACGTGGAAAGTTATCAGGATGTAGAGCATCACCAGTGATCATGAATGAGCCTTTTATTCAAGTGGATAAACACCTGAAGAGAAGACCTCAAAATGGCGGCGTGAGGGGGTTGTGGGATTATGGGTTCTTCCCCCTCCACTTTCTGCATTTTCTACCAGCTGGTAGGCTGGTTTTACCATGATGCAGGAAGGTAAGGAAGGAAAGTGGTCTGGCTGTGACCTGAGGTTCCTGGGATGAACTTGGGTGACTACACAGTGTCCAGGTGAGTGTGAGAACCAGACCCCCACATACACACACAACACATATACCACAGCACACACGCATACCATATACACCACACATACACAATACACACGACACAATACACATTCCGTGATACACACATACATGCACACACAACACACACCATACACACAACACATACATACTATGCACACAACACATGTATATACCACATACACCACACACATTTCTCACACAACAGACATAATACATACTACATGATACATAGCATGCACACAACACATACCACACACATATAACACATACATACTATGCACACAACACACATATACCATATACACCACACACATCTATCACACACAACACACAATACACACACAGCATAAACACACAATATACACCACACACACACAACACGTGCATACTATGCACACAACACACATATATACCACACACACACAGTCCACACCTATACACCACGCATCTCACACACACACAAAGGAGAGCTCATGTGCTTTTATTTCCATGCGCATTTTACCAGGGGTCAGTCTTGGGAAGCGTTTTCTCTCAGGGATTCTAGGGTGAGCTGGGGAACCAGGAAAGCTCTCTCTTTGCTCTTCTAGGACTGAAGTTTGCTCTCTAGGCAGAAGACCCCCTGAGCTGATAGGGAGCTAGAAACCAGCCTCCACACCAGAGACTCTTGGTTTCCTTGAGAGCAATACCCTGGACCTGCCAATGGATATCATGCATGGAGAGAGTTCTAATGGATGCCTCCAGGAAAGCCACATTCCGGGTTTGGGAAGGCCTGGCCCACCCCCAGGCCCTGCAGGAGAACCCTTGCTCCCCTTTCTCACACAGACCAGCTCCCACAGCTCTGTCCACTGGCACATGTGAAGGGGGCCCACGGTGGCACCCGCTCATTTACGATGCTGGTGCCAGCCTCGCTGGAGTCTTCCAGCGTTCAGCATTAGGCATGG
This sequence comes from Bos mutus, assembly GCF_027580195.1. NCBI lineage: Eukaryota > Metazoa > Chordata > Mammalia > Artiodactyla > Bovidae > Bos > Bos mutus. The sequence continues at coordinate 27,859,579 of NC_091618.1, forward strand.
TACATTGCGTGTATATAAATCAAATTAACATACACTGTCACTGCCCGCTTGAGCAGCTGTATTATTTGTGTTAAATTTCATAGTTAAAATGAAACACTTTTCCATTACTAAATCTCAACTCCACGGGGTGACCACAAGGGTCACTGCCAGAATAAAGCCTGCGGACGCCAGCCCAGTTCAAAATGGCAAATGCAAACTGGATCTACAATGTGACCACAAAACTGCAAATTGCCACCAGACTAAGACACTGGTGTTGATTCACATCTCAGAACCAAAAGTTTGTATCAACCCAGCACCACAGGTAAGCATACCCCTGACTCAGCTGGTTACAGCAAAGTGCCATAAAGGCCATGAGTAACTTGGAACGTGTGGCCCAATTACTTTGCTCAGCTCGTGGTCACGGAGTCTCCACTTCCCCGCATGTGCATACCATGCTGACACCCGTTAAATCCTTCCTACAGACCGTGCACTTCACAGGCATTCAATGCGTCAACTTCCAAAAAAGTCAACCTCAGTGTCATGAGCAGCAGGATACCTCTAAGGATATTGAGACCCAATTTAAAAACTGTGAGCTGGGGACACAGCTGATAAGTGATGCGGCCAGGACTTGGGCTGGGAGCTGAGTGAATCCAAATCTCTGTCCCTTCCCCGTTGCCAAGCAAGTGTGGGCTGGTGCAGAGTGATCCACAACTGCTGGAGAAAGCAAACCCACTCAGAGTCCATGCTTTGCTGGTGATGGATGAATAGTGGCGTCTCCCTGCAGAGCATACATCATGGTTATTCTTAGCACACAGAGTGCCTGCCCTTAGGACCTCAGGCGTCCTTCTCCCTGTCACATGGGGTATAGACAGTCCAGGTTCAAGACCCAAGGTTCAAAGAGGCACAGCTTCCACTCTGCTGCCCGGCAGGCCCCAGCATCGGGAAAGTCTGTCGTCTTCCATTAGCTGACACGTCACATCAGTACCCAGTTGCAAAAGCCCTTCATTTCTTGGCGGGCTTTAGTGGGCTTCCAGGCTTCCACCCACCAGACCTATACCAGCCAGAATTGGCTCTCAACTCTGTTCTGTAACTGGTATACCTCCTGTCTCCTAACTGGGTTCCCCGGCTGCACCCATAGCATTTCATGGTTCCTCAATTCTACCCAGTACCTGAACCCCCACCTCCACAGCAACTGCATATAGAACTCTGGGATGTTCCAGAGCGTGGATGTGGCTAAAGAAAGGAAAGCCAATCAGACCGACGCCGAGCCCGTAGAGCAGAGAGCTCTATTCTTATGAGGAGCGCACTTCTCCGCTTCCAGGGCCAAGGATCATAAATTTCTCTCTATGCACACAGGGTGAGGGCAGCTACAGAAAAACCACAGCGGCTCAGACCGCCTCAAATTGGATGGCCCTAGCCCGAGCCATTATCCAAATATTTTGGTAGGCCGCAGAAAAGAATTATGACTTTGGGACTGGTGATTCTTTTTCTGCCAAACAGGCGTTTTCCTGAAGTGGTAGCACATACTTTCCACTTTAGATAGATCGATGTTGCAATTAAGATGTTTAGCAAAGTGGGCCATTTCAAGGGCCCACTTCCCCACACCTTCTTGGGGAAGGGATGTCGTGTCAGAAGGCTGGGGTCTGATCCTCAGCACAATGAGTTTATAGGGTGATCAGGCAGTGGATGTTGATACCATGTGTCCATACGATGGCTATTTGTGGGGCTTGATTGACAAGGCAAGTTTTATCTCAGCAGAAAAAGCACACAGTTGGATTGCAGGCCAGACAGGGCTTAGCCACCTGATAGTCTTGCTGCCTTGATCAGGACACTTCGGTGGAGCGATTCACATCGGTGAGTTCCAGGTGTTGTGGAGTGGCAGCAAAGACCATGAACCCTGAAGCCCAAGTGTGTCCTAAACCCAGATCTGCCACTACCGTCCATCTGACCACAGGTAAGTCACACAACCTGTCTTTGCCTGAATTCCCTCATCTGTAAAATGGATGTAAAAATTTTCCCGTATTTCCTTTTGGAGTGATGAAAATGTTTTGGAACTAAATAGAGGTGATGGTTGCCCAGCATTGTGAATATATGAAATGCCATTAAATTGTTCCCTTTAAAATGATTAATTTTATGCTATATCAATTTCAACTCAATAAAAATAAAATTTCTTTTAAAATAATGCCTGCATCATGAGGTTGTTATAGGATTTAATATTGATAAAATGTAAAGTTCCTAGGACAGTATCTATCACACAGTATCATGTAAGCATTAGCTATTATTTTATTCCAGAAAGTATGCTGAGTAATTCACATCCACTAAGTCTTCACAATCAACAATGCAATAGGTACTGCTCTTACTCCCATTTTGCAGATGAGGAAATTAACATTTGCAGGGTTAAAGTGATGCTCTAAATACTGTGGCTTTGTAGTCCTAAACTTGTGATGTGAAGAAACCATTTTTTTTAGCCTGAGGATTCTGTTGCTCAGAGGTTTGGAAAGAACACAGCAAGGACTGTTTGTGCCTCACAAGGTCTGGTGCCTCACTGGAAGCCTTGGAGGCTAGGGGCTGGAATCGTCTGATGCCGGCCATCAGCTGGGACCTTTAGTTCCCTTCCAGAGGGTCTCTCCATGGAGGCTCTCTCTGAGGGCTTCCTCTCAGCATGGGTTCTCAGGGGAAGTGTTCCCAGAGAGAGAAGGCCATATGGAAGGTGGGTCCTCTTTACAACCCACCATCAGAAGCCATGCAGCATCACTCCCACCACACTGGAGTCACAGAAGAGTCCTAAAGTCTTACCCAGACTCCACCCCTACACAGGTAATGACAAGATCTAGAAGATCATGTGCATAAGAGCCCAGTTCTTATCCACTGCATGCCGATCCGCAGTGTTTTCATCTGTCAAATAGAGACAATAAAATCTTTTACTCTAGCCAGTTTTAAAAATAAGTTAACATATCAGGGCCTTAGTTTCCTAATCTTTAAAATGGGGTTTATATGTGGAATCTTTAAAAAAAAAAAGATACAAATGAATTTATGTACAAAACAGAAATATACTCACAAAGAAAACAAACGTATGATTACCAGAGGAGTAAGTGGGGTAGGAGGGCAGGAATAAATTAGGAGCTTGGGATTAATATATACACATTGTTGTACTGCTGTTGTTTAGTCACCCAGTTGTGTCCAACTCTTTTCGACCCCATGGACTGCAGCATGTCAGGCCTCCCTGTCCCTCACCATCTCCCAAAGTTTGCCCAATTTGATGTCCATTGCATTGGTGATGCCATCCATCCATTTCATCCTCTGATGCCCTCTTCTCCTTCCCCCCTCAATCTTTCCCAGCATCAGGGACTTTTCCAATGAGTCACCTCTTCACCTCAGGTGGCCAAAATACTGGAGCTTCAGCTTCAGTGTCAGTTCTTCCAATGAGTATTCAGATTGACTGGTTTGATCTCCTTGCTGTCCAAAGGACTTTCAGGAGTCTTCTCCAACAGCACAGTTCTTCAGTGCTCTGCCTTCTTTACAGTCCAGCTCTCACAACCATTCGTGACCACTGGGAAGACCATAGCCTTGACTATATGGACCTTTGTCAGAAGAGTAATGTCTCTGCTTTGCAACACACTGTCTAGGTTTGTCACAGCTTTCCTGCCAAGAAGAAACTGTCATCTGATTTCATGCCTGAAATCACCATCTGCAGTGATTTTAGAGCCCAAGAAGAGGAAATCTGTCATTACTTCCACCTTTTCCCCTTCTATTTTCCATGAAGTAATGGGGCCAGAGGCCATGATCTTAGTTTTTTTTTAATATTTAGTTAAACATTATAATATTAATTTTTAATATTTATCACAATACTATACATAAAATAGATAACCAATAAGGACCTACTGTATGGCACAGGGAACTATATTCAATATTTTCTCATAATCTACAAGATACAAGAAGCTGAAAAAGAATAGATATATACATGTATATGGATAACTGAACCTCCTTGCAGTACACCTGAAACTAATACAACATTGTAAGTTAACTGTACTGCAATAAAAATAAATAAATGAATGAAATGAGATTTATAGAAGCTCCTACTTCTTTATGTTGTGGTGAAGATTGACTATTGTCAATAAGTGGAAGTGATAGGCAGACTGGAATATTCATGCCAGCTGGTCAGTACATTGTCTTCCCGACAGAAAAGTCTACCTGGCAAACCAAATTAAGATAAGAAGTTTCTTTGCTTAGGATTACCTGTAAGCACTGTACCTATTCACCCAGATTTAGACCAACCAGGAGAAACAAAACTGTCATCTTTGTCCCGACCAGGACATTGACAAATGGATACTCTCTCCTCCCTTCTTTTCTTTCAACCAAGTTTGGCAACATTGCCTCAACTGGTGATTAATTATTCACTCAGTAGTGTGGGACTCTTTGGGACCCCATAGACTGTAGCCCACCAGGCTCCTCTGTCCAAACAATTCTCCTGGAATGCGTTGCCACTTCCTTCTCCAGTGGATCTTCCTGACCCTGGAATCGAACCTGGGTCTCCTGAACTGCAGGTGGATTCTTTATCATCTGAGCCACCAGGGAAGCCCCAGATTACTGCTTATTTTATATTAAGTATTGTACAACAGTGTCTTCCCCAAGAGGTTCTGAGAAATACCCTAGTCAGCAGCAAATTTTTAAAACTTCTCTTAGGGGAGATTTTCACACATAGTTAATCTCCCTCATGTTAGGTTAACTCTTGTTAGTCTCCCTTCCAGCCAGGAATGCATCCGAACTTGCTTCTTAATTCTGGGGGTTGTACTCCGTTCGGATCCCACAGCCCCTGTGCAGGCGACATTCCACTTGCGTCCGATCACTAAATGAAGCAATTGAGTCACTGCCACCCGCAGTAATAACACATTCTGACAAAAACATGAAAGATAGCGTATCTCTGCCTTAACTCATGTGGGTATCAGTAGAGGGGAAGAAAGTAAATTCTTTTAAAATACAGACAGAATCTTTTATCAATGGAAAACTGTCATCCGGTCTTTCTTATCTCTTTGTGCAATGACAGCAGGATTTATCTTTCTTAGAAGCAAGCCTCCAAATGAATATCATGCCTGTTTTGCCAAGGTGAGTAGTTTCTCATTGTTGGGCCCGCAGACATGTTTTACATAGATGTTGTAGTGCACGCACGCCATCTGTCATCAATCCCCATGCCCTCCAAGACGTCCTAAAGCTATTAGCATTAGTTAGCCCATTTCTCTCCCAAAAAGGAGAGTCCATGTGTTCAAAGCCTGCTCTGCAGACCCCAGGTGAGCAAATATTCCATATTGCAATCTCTGCATCCGGCCATATGTGTGCTTCTGTAGCTGCTTCGCTAATAACTGATGGTAAGCTTAGCTAGAAGCTTCTCCTCCACTGGATGCAAGAGTCCAGATTGGGATCAATGTTACGAAGAAATCCTTCCATCTCTCTAGACACCAGCAAGTAGCAGTTTCTTCTTTTCACCCTTTAGTTCATTAAAAAGGCTTTTACTTCTCTGTAAACCCAACTTTAGGTTTTCTCCTAAGGATTGGCTCCTTTGGTAATAACCGAAGAGTAATCAGTCTCAAGAAAATAACAACAGCAAATATTTACCTTGTGCCAAGTACCATTCTAAGTATGTTACAAGTATCTTAACTCATTCAATCTTTGTAACAGCCTATGAGGTACTACTAGAATTGTCCCCATTTTACAGATGGAGAGACTGAGCTACAGTGGCCCTAGAGGTCCCATAGCTAGCAAGCAACAGAACCAGTATGTGAAGCCAGGTAAATGGGTTCCAGAACCTGCAACTTCAACCACACCTTTGTCCTGTTGGTCAAGAAGTTTCAAGACGGCGACTGCATCATTATGTGACTCTTTTCTAAATGTCCCGGAAATGTTACAACCTGACACTAAGGACACCCCCTCCCCCACTCCAAGAAACTGCCAATGTGACTTCTCTACTTTGCTCAAAGTGGGAGGCATCATTCTTCTTAAGTCCAATGTGAGACCAAATCATATGACTCTAATCACAGGGAAAACTTCCCCCACACAGGTCAAGTCGCAATGTCCTCACAGTGGAGAGTTTTTCTAACTAAAAAAGCTTGGAAGTTCTATCAGTTGGAATCTGGGGCATTAAGTCAAACAGGACATTTATTAGAAGGCTATCAAGAGATTTAACAGAACTGAAGGCAGTTGGAGACCCAGGCTGCACGAAGAACAGGAGTTCAGAGATGGTCTCTTTGGGACAGATCCATGGGGACACCCAGGCTTTCACTGCAATCTGCCCTTACATCGCTCATGTATCAGTGGTGTCTTGTGGGCTTAGCCTGAGTCACGTACCCAAGCTCAGGGTCCACTAGAGGAGCCTCACAGGAAATTCTGATTCAGGGGATTGAGTGGCACTTGCTTTGAAAGACCACTACAGCTCACTTGTTACCTATACATGCTTTTTTTCCCCACTTTTTGGCCATGCCTGATGGCATGTGGCGTCTTACTTCCCTGATCAGGGATCAAACCCGTGCCCCCTGCATAGAAGCAGGGGGTCTTAACCACTGGACTGCCAGGGAAGTCCCTAAATGCATTTTTTAATTCCATACAAAGGCTAGCTGCCACCGAAAGTTTCCAAGAATCTTGGAAGAGATGGAAGACAAGAATCATTTTCCTTTCTACAGATCAAGATGCTGAGATAGGAAAGGTTATGTAATGTCTGGGGAACACTCTAGCTGAGTAGCATCTCAGGTCTTCTAAGTCCTGGACTTGCTTTCCACCCCACATGGTCCTCTGGAGACCTAAGTGTAGACTTCAGTTCAGTTCAGTTCATTCACTCAGTCGTGTCAGACTCTGAGATCCAATGGACTGCAGCATGCACCATCTCCCAGAGTTTGTTCAATTTCATGTCCATTGAGTCAGTGATTACCGAACCATCTCATCCTCTGTTGCCCTCTTCTCCTCCTGACCTCAGTCTTTCCCATCATCAGGGTCTTTTCCAGTGAGTCAGCTCTTTGCATCAGGTGGCTAAAGTATTGGAGTTTCAGCTTCAGCATCAGTCCTTCCAATGAATATCCAGGACTGATTTCCTTTAGGATTGACTGGTTTGATCTTCCTGCTGTCCAAGGGATGCTCAAGAGCCTTCTCCAACACCACAGTTTAAAAGTATCTATTCTTCAGCATTCAGCTTTCTTTATGGTCCAACTCTCACATTTATACATGACTACTGGAAAAACCATAGCTTTGACTAGATGGACCTTTGTCAGCAAAGTGATATTTCTGCTTTGTAAACCTCTGTCTAGGTTTGTCATAGCTTTTCTCCCAAAGAGAAATCATCTTTAATTATTTCATGGCTGCAATCACCATCTGCAGGGATTTTGGAGCCCAAGAAAGTCAAATCTGTCACTGTTTCCATTTTTCCCCCATGTATTTGCCATGAAGTGATGGGGCCGGAGACTTAAGGTGGTTTTTCTCCCTCCATGGCTTAGTATCTCGGGTCTTTATTCCTCCCTTCCTCCTGTCCCCACCCAACATCCTCCTGCACACTGGCAAACACACTCATTCACACACTCATTCATTAGCCCACACTCTGTCAGGGAAAGGGCCAAGCTACAGGACACAAGGAGGCCCTCTGTAGGGGAAGGAGAAGAGGATGGATCCGCTGAGCTTTGTTGATGGTGATGGATCCCCAGGCTGCAGGACCTGCTCTCTCGGCAGAAAGGCCTGGGGATATGATCGCCTGCATCTTCCGCTCTCCCAGGTCCCAGTCATGTCTGTTTTCCTAGAGCAGGACTGGGGGAGAGAGAGGTTTTATTAGATGCAGCAGGGAGCATGGCTCAAGAAACACTTGAGTGATTCTCAGTCAGGCATGAACGAGTGTGCAGCTGAAGGTTCTGGGGTGGTGGCAGGGAGGGAGGGAGGCAGGGCTCTCTCCTTTTCACATCTGGGGGAGCACCTGGCTGCACATTCCCAAAGGCCATGCCAAAGAGAGAATCAGTGCTGATTAGGACCCCATCAGATTTAACAAAGTAACATTCATTTATGCTAATGGGCATCAAGGGTTTTTTCATCACCACTAGTGGAGCGGATTGGCTTGAGGTAAGCCAGTCATAAAACACCCCTAAAATCTCTCTGTCTTGAAATAGGCAAGGGAAGAGAATTTATTATTATTGTCCCTCAGTCACACAAAAAAGAGAGAGAGTAGAAGTGAATGAAGGTCACCGTCCCCTTTATAGCTGATCGACTTACCTCTCTTTGTTCCTTGCCTCCACAGTAAATTGCAGTTGGAAACAAGAGGAGCATACTAGATGATTTTCTGGTGTGACTTTCATTTTCCCCAAGAGGAGACGGGACAGTCCATTTAAAACAACTGAGCTATTATATCACAGTGCTTCTTGTTTAAAATTCAAACATCACTGGGAACATGCTCCAACAGAACTAAATATAACGGGATATGAAAACTACATTATTTCAAAAATAAGAATCCCAAATACACATGCAGTTCAGTACTTTTCCCAAATTGATCTATATAATACTTTAACATATATACACAAATATTATATACATGTATATAATATTAAAATATTGTATAATATAGTATAATGAATACTATATGATATATACACTAAATATTATATACTATATATATACATACATATATATAATACTGTTTATGTATGTATTATACTTGAACTTCACATAAACTCTGGTAGGCATATGGATGAAATAGAGACAGTCTAAGTGACTCACCCCAAGACATATAGCTAGAAATGGCAAAGCCATTAAACTTGATTTTCTGACTTCACGACCAATGCTCTCTTCTTTATAATTCTTTCTGTTTTCAGGTACTAACTCAAGATTAACTCAGAGGTCTCAAAAAATTATCCCATGACTCATCTAAATAAGGCATGGTACCTCAATGCATGGGTAGCCTTGTTCCTGGGCATCACTGGACAGCCCACAACGAAATGTCTACGACGAAACCACATACAAACAAACTCCAGGCTGGTATAGATCCCCTGGGAGCAAGAAGTTCAAGGTCTGTAGCTCTGGAAACACAGATAAATATTTAAAACAACAGAGGAATTTTCTCTGTGGGAAGGTGCTTAATTAGCATCCAAGGTGGTTAGAATCATGCATGAGTGTGCAGGGCTAGAGACTCAGCCCCAGCCCAGGAGGGACCTTGGGAAGCAATCTGACTGGAGGGTGAGGGAAGGTCTGTGTGTGTGTGGCAGGGGTGGGGGTGGGGGGGCGGGAAGCAGCCTTCCTTTGAGGCCCTCACCCTTCCCAGGTATTCCCACCTTTTATTCTAGGGGAGCCATGTAACTCTAGTGATTTAGTAGCTAAGTCACGTGCAACACTTCTGCAACCCCATGGAGGGTAGCCTGCCAGGCTCCTCTGTTCATGGGATTTCCCAGGTAAGAAGACTGGAGTAGGTTGCCATTTCCTTCTCTGGAGACTTCTCTAAAGGGAATGTCATACCAGAGTCATTCCCATGCCATGAGTAGAGCTCTGAGCCCACATCTGTCCTCACAGCTCTGCAGTCTCCCCTCAAAACCCCCTTTGGTTACTTCAGGGAGGCCGTGGGGTGTCCCCCATGCTCCCAGACAAGTCTGTGGAGTCTTTTGTTCTCCAGCCCTTCAGCAGGGCTCAGACCTCCCCTAGTGATCCAGGACTCTCAGTGAAGTCCCACTGGGCTCAGCCACCTCCCCAGGGGCCCAGCTGGAACCCCCTGGGGGACTCTCAGTACCAAAGCTACATGGAGACCTGTGAGGAGATGAGAAAAGGAGTCATGTCCCTGGCACTGTGTCTCTCTGTCACCTAGACTTTCAGTTGACCCCATGTGTGCACGGGGTCTCACAAAGTCCTCAGGAACCCAACTCTTTCCCCTGAAATTCAGGCTAGGTAGAGAGATAGTCGGTCCTCTTTTCTCAGAGAACTCTCTCTTGATGAGAAAATTTCTCTTTCCCCTTCAGCCCAATGCCACCCCCAAAACCCCATCCCAATGACTTATGTCAGTGGACACTCACAAGCATCTCTGAGACACCAATTCTACAGCCAAAAGTGGGTCAGGTGAAGCCACCTCTTCCCTTCACACACAGTCTGAGAAGTAGGAGAAAACCAAGATAGGGGGGTCTGGAGGACTGCTGGAGGGCTTTCTGGAAGGGGTACAACTTCTTTTTTTAATTGAAGTACAGTTGATTTACACTGGTGGCTCAGACAGTAAAGAATCTGCCTGCAATGCAGGAGACCAGGTCCGATTCCTGGATTGGGAAGATCTGGAGAAGAGAAAGGCAACCCACTTCAGTATTCCTGCTTGGAGAATTCCATGAACTGAGAAGCTTGGCAAGCTACAGTCCACAGGGTCGTAAAGATTTGGACATGACTGAGAGACTAATACACATGCATACACACACAAGTGTACAACACTGATTCAGCTTCATATTCCCTTCCATTATAGGTCATTATTAGATACTGAATATAGCTCCCTACTGTGCTACACAGTAGGTCCTTGTTGTTTCCGTTTTATGTATTGTGGTGTGCATCTGTTGAGAGGTAGCACTTTCGATTCCTAAAGAAGTAACATTCATACAAAAACATAAAATAGAACATCTCAGGCCCCAAAATCACTGGATCCCAATCACAAGAGATAAATGACACCCATATCCTGAAGCCATCTCATATGTGAAAGGGCAGAACCAAACCATCCAACTCAGAAGAAAAACAAAACAAAGTAAAACTTAACTATAGGACGCTGCCCAGTTTGACCAGCTGTCTGCCCCTCGCCCAGGTGGGTTTCCTTTTGTAAGTACAATTCAGTTTCTCCTCATACTCGTTGATTCTACTTTCTGGCTAGTCAAGGCCTCTCCTCTAGGAAAGCACCAAAGAAAACACTAAATCTGATGGAATACTTTCTCCTCCCGCTTGTGGACCGCCCCCCCCACCCCACCCCCCCCACCATCCCAACATTTTCCTGCTTTTATGCCAACTTTGAATGGTAGAGTTGAAGTGGAGGCAAAATGCCTTGGAGTATTACACTCTCGAAAGCCTCATCTTCAGATGGATGAATTTCTGTCCCCACATTCTTCCCACAATTGACCATACCAGTCAACTGCATATCAGCAGTCCAGTGGGATCAGAGGTAAGGCAGGATCCTTGCATTTTAACTGCAACCTGCGTCTATACTCAAGAGCCTGAGGTTTCAAAACAGGCTCTTTCTCTGGGCCTCAAACTCACATTCTTACATGTTAAAGCTCCCAATGACTTTAATGTGAGTTCCATGCATGTAAGGCCTGCAGGATTGGACCCTGTGGGAGTGTAAAGTGACAACATAATAGAGAAAAATCACTTTAGCAGGCAACAGTGACAGCTGGGCAGGCATTAGAAAAAAGGGAAAAGGCCTTGGTTTAGACAAATTACTGAATGAAATGATCACATGAAAAGCCCTTTTTACAGCTGCCACTAAGAAATCCAGAAAATATAAAACATGTGAAAAAGTAAATAAAGGAATTTCTGAACATTTTTTTCCCCATTAAAGGTGTGGCAAATGGTTAAAATGCTTGAAAAAGATCTTCAGTGTTCTGAGTCAAGGGTCCAAATGGAAAAATGTGACTATTTGCGTTTTTCACATTACTATACAACCAATAAAACATAAACAATGAAAGGGCTCCAAAAACCCTGGAAAATTCCAAAGCCTATTTCAGAGTCTTTACGATTATACTCAGATCCTCTTATTTCCATGACTTTTGACATCTCATTACCCTGCATTATACTTTCACAGACTCATTTTCCAGCACATATAAAAATGACTTAATGCATCCTCAAAACCATCTCAGTGATCTAACTGATGAGTTCTATCAGCCACTTAAAATAAAACAGATATTTCCTTAATAAAAATCCTTGAGGTAAGGGGGGAATGGAAGGAGGCCCATGTTGGCCAAAAAAAAAAAAAAAATTAAATATAAGAGGCTGCATAATATAGTAGGGTGGGGACAACCAAGTGGGAGTGAAGCAATCGGTTTCTGGTATTAATTCTGTCGCTAATTTGCTGTGTGATTTGGGGCCAGTGTTAACCCTCCTTGGGCCTTGGTTGCCAGATCTCTGAAATGAAGGCATTTGAAAGGATGCTCTCAAGACCCCTGCATGCACTGACAGACTATGATGCTGAAAGCTTCCTCAAGGGGAGACCCTTCTAGAATACGTGCTCATGACCTAGTGATTTTCAAATTTAGAAACAAAAACAGTTTTAACTTCTCCCCACTTTTTGTCTATATGCCCAGTTACAGAATTGAAAAGAGTTCAAATGAGGGCCACATAATATGTTGATATTTCTCCTGGCCTCCATTTAGCCCACTGGCTCAGATGGCCAAGAATCTGCCTGCAATGCAGGAGACCCAGGTTGGGAAGATCTCACGGAGAACAGAATGGCAAGAATCTCCAGTATTCTTGCCTGGAGAATTTCATGGACAGAGGAGCCTGGTGGGCTACAGTCCACGAGGTCACAGAGAGTCAGACTGGCAGAACCCAATTTTATAAAGTAACTCCCAGGACCATCTCAGATTAAGTCCAGAGATATTTTCAGAGAACTTCCAAGCACCCTGGCAGAGGATGCGGGGAATTCCTTAGTTCATAGTATGGAGGTGCTTGAACCCAAAGACCCTACAGCACCTGATCAGCTTCCAAGAGCCAGACAAGGGCTAGCTGAGAAATATCCCAGTCAGCTTGTGTCTAGTAGCCAGAAATACACACTTCCAGAAAAGAAGTTATAACAAGTTATTAACTTATGCATATTTAGACTGTGATAAAACAGATACACAGGAAATAAATTATTCAACGATGGGGGCAGTTTTTAAGTTCTTTTCAGCAGGCCCTGAGTTTGGAGAGATGGAGGAAGAAGAGAAGGGAAAAAGGACGTGGTCAGTACAGACACTTCAGCTCATTTATCTTCCTTTTCCCAAGGACCTAGCTCAGTGATGTTCAACTTGGTCTGCACATTAGAACCACACAGGGAGCTTTACAAGTATATATATTTGTAAAGTATATGTGTGTGTGTGTGTATATATACAAATATATACAAATATATATATTTGTAAATATCAAATATTGATGATTTGTGACCCATGGACTGTAGCCTGCCAGGCTCCTCTCTCCATGGGATTCTTCAGGCAAGAATACTGGAGTGGGTTGCCATTTCCTCCTCCAGGGGATCTTTCCAATCCAAAGACTGAACCTTGGTCTCCTGCATTGCAGGCAGTTTCTGTACTGTCTGAGCCACCAGGGAAGCCCTCTTTTTAATAATCCCTGAGTTTGGATAGATGGAAAAGGAAGAGAAAGAGGAAAGGATGTGATCAGCACAGACACTTCAGTTTTTATCTTCCTTTTTCCAGGGACCTAGCTCAACGTGGGCTGCACACTGGAATCATACAGGGAGCTTTAAAAATAATACCAATGCCTGGATCTCATCCTTGGAGATTTTAATCTAAGTGTTATGGAATGCCACCTGGGCACTGGGAGCCCTAAAACCAACCCCTCTCAAGGTATTTCAACAGAGCAGCCAACTTTGAGAATCATTGCTCTAGTCTCTCTAATGCTGTGGTTCTTAAACTTGACCATGGATCAGAGCAACCTGGAGGACTTGGGAGAACACGACTGCTGAATCTCACCCCCAGAGTTTCTAAGTAGCTAAGGGGTGAGGCCCTTCCCAGGTGATGCTGATACTGATGGTTTGGGGCCCACACTTTAAGAACTACTGTCCTAATCTGTCTCTTTGATTCATAATAATATGAGCACTTTTCACACAATTCATCTTCTTCTCTACCCTTGATCTTCTCCCAAACCATCCAGCTGTGTTCAAGTCAGGCCTATGACTACAGGCAACTTTCAGGATTCAAGATCCAGGTGTGTCTAGGGACCAGAAGAGACTCTTTGGTTGGGCTCTGTTGAGTGCCTTCCCCATTTTTGGGTGAGCCAAGGGAGAGAGATTTGCCTCTAGAGAATATCGTACTCAATGAAGATTGCACAATGCAATAAATAGGTAAAATAGGAAGTCCTTAGTTGGTAGAGTCAGAAGAGTTAACCCTGGTGGGCCCACTCAGTCTCTGAAAACTAAGTCAAAGACATCTGATAAATGGTCTAGTTAACCTATATCCCAATCAAGGGCATAATTAGAAAGGAAGAAAACAGTAACAACCCGTAAACTCATTGGATAATCCTTAAGGAGTTAGTAAAGGAATAGAAGGACAAAGGGAATTAATGTTTCCACCTGCCCATGCCACACCCAGTGTCATTACTGAAGGTCTTCACCCTGAGCCAATGAGCAGGGTGGATTCTAGAGTCCCTGTATTCAAAAGTAACGGTCTATGAATTAGGAGAAAGCATGAGAAGAAATCCTGGCACTGGAGGCATGGCTCTTGGGCAGTAGATGAGGAGGTCTTGGTTGCTTGAGGCCTGGGAGCCCTTACTTGTGGAATCTTCACCTACTTGACCATAAAAGAGTTTTATACCTGTCTTATCTCCACCACCAAAGATTACTAGCCCTATCTTCTACCAAGGCTGATGTTAATCTCTCCACCAATAACTAAAAGTAGCCCAATCATTGGCCCTAGGTCCACTTCCTAATGACTTGAGGTCCAGCTCACCCCGTCTGTATGATTAACCCCATCTATGAGGAACCCACCTTATGACCTCATCACCCCCCAAAGGCCCCACCTCCTAATACCATCACCTGGAGGGGTAGCATTTCAATATATGAATTTAAGAAGGGATACAAGCATTCAGACCACAGCAGACAATAACCTGCTGCACTTCCAGATAATATGAGTCTGAGTGCTGGGTGAGCTCCTTCAGTGTCCCACATTATCAGAGAACCAGGAGAGGAATACACAGTGTAGCTGGGCACAGTCCTATTATGACATGAATTTGACGATGCAGAAATATGAAGTGGGCAGAGAGGCTGAGAGCCCAGGGAAGGAGAGGGGCCCAATACTCGTCTGCACACCTCAGTGGAAATGTAAGTCATCATGTTACTCCTCCTAAACATTTTTGCCTTTTTGTCAATTACTGAGGTGAATATATCCATCAGAAACTGGGTCCTGAATGTATTTAACAGGTAATGGAGACCTCTCAGAGTCCCCAGTATCAAATTGCCCCTACTCTACCTTTGGGTGTATATTTGATATCAACATATCATCAAGATTCTGGAGCCATCAGGTTGAGAGGTAGAGCCCCAGGAACCACCCAATTAGGGGGGATATGACATCAGAATCTTACATGGGATGCACCAGACACAAGTGAACAGTTGATGCCTATAAGTCAAGCCTGACTGTAGCTATTGTCTTCAAGACCAATGAGAACTGAATTTGAGAGAAGCATCACTGATCCTGAAATTGTTATTACCTACAAAAGAAAATACAATTCTCCACTTCAAATCAGAAGGAACAGTCACCCTCCTCAGATGGATCTTGGTATTCTCTGGTGCAGACTTCAGCTCCATCCTCCACACTCTTGACTCTTTTTGGCCTTGGAGAGCCAGCAGCCACAGACTCACTCCAGAGGAGCTCTAAAGCAGCCAAGGACATGGGTCATGAGCAAAATAGTTCAAAGTACATCTTAGAGAGTCAATATTAAATATAGCCTCATAATCAGGACAAGTTTCATCAGATATCACCTTCCATTCCTGCTGACATTTCTGCTGATTCCTATCTGCTCATATCCCAATTATCCCAGCCAACTTCACATTGGTTTCTCCAGATACACTCTCTCCCAAATCAGCCCAGCCACAACCTGCCAATGGATATTCCAAAGCACCTTTGGATTATGTCATTTACAAGTTCAAATAACACTTGGCATCCACTATTTCAGAGAAAGCAATAGAAATGCCTTCATTTGGCATTCCAAATCTTAACCTGACTCTCCAGATTTATTTCCCTTAACAGCCCTACAGAAACCCTATGGTTCAACCTTACAACCATACAAGACATATTTCCCTTAACAGCCCTACAGAAACCCTATGGTTCAACCTTACAACCATACAAGACATATATGACTGACCACTCAGAGTCCAGCCCACCTTAAGTCATCACCATGTTCCTTGTCCCAGAACCAACCTCAGGTCTTTACCCCCAAGATGAGTGTGAGAAGCCCTGTTTCTATAGCCCTTACTTCCTCTCCCAGACTCTTGGCTATGTAAATACTTATTGACTACCTTTGCTGCTCCAAGTCCAAGATGCAAATGAACAAGAAATAGTTCCTGACCTCAAGGAGCTCAGCATCCAATGGGAGAAATGTGTAAACAAATAATTACAAAGCTGTGTGATATTATGTTACAGAAGAGGAATAGATGACTCCCGGGACTGGGAAGAAAATGATCAGGGATGAGAGAACTCCTGATCTAAATTGGAGAAAAGGAGGAGGAACTTTCCAAGTAGACAAGGAGAAGGAAGACATCCAAGCAGAGGAGTCAATGAGCAAAGGCCTGATACAGAGAGCTGTACCTGGGGAGATCCAGAAGGGAAGCACTGAAAGATGAGCTCAAAGGTAAGAGAAAGAGAAGCCACGTGAGCCTTCACCGTCTGGTTAGGAGTCTGGTCTCTATTCTGTAAGCAGTGGAACCACTGCTGACTTACAGGGGAGGGCTACAAGCAAATTTGCATTTTAGAAATCTCATCCTTGCAATATGAATGACGAACATGGGGACAAGAGAAGCAGACCAAGGAGGAAGTTATCAGGGTGATTCAGGTGAGAAACAAGAGACTAAACCAGAACAACGGCTGGGGGAACAGAGGTGGGAGAATGCCTTTGACATTGTTAAGAGCTGGTTAGTTTTTAGAGTGCAGCTAGACAATTTGGACAACTTACCAAGTATATAGGCCTTCCCAGGTGGCACAATGGTAAAGAATTTGCCTGCCAAAGAGGCAGAATGGATGCAAGAGATTGATCCCTGGGTCAGGAAGATCCCTGGAGAAGGAAACACCAACACACTTCAGTATTCTTGCTTAGAAAATCCCAGGGACAGAGGATCCTGGCAGGCTACCTTCCACAGGGTTGCAAAGAGTCGACACGACAGAGCAGCTGAACATGCACACACATGCATGCATCAAGTATACTACAGGTTAACCAATGTTTTGCAATTAGGGTTAGAGGCCTAACTCTGTAGTAACCCTGTGTCCATGGGAAAGTACACAGCCTTCTAAACAATTTCCTTACAAATGAACGTTTGGACCCAGCCCATTCTCAGAGAAGGTACTGTTTGCACACATCTGGTTCCTGTCCTCTATGCCAACAAAACACATATTTCTTCCAACAAACACTTTTGTTTATTGGTATCACGATTAGCACATCTTAATGTTGTGAAACACAGCTGGATTTTCAATTTTGTTTTTTAGCAAATGTAATTTTATTAATTGATTTATTTCTGATTGCTCTAATTAAAAAAAAAAATGAAATAAAATCCTTCCTAATCACCTTTGACAGATTGTAAACCATGAGAAGTGACCATAAGAAGAGAAGGCAGTGGTGGGAAGTTGCCCTGATGGGAAGCAAAGAGAAGAAGGAAGTCAACCATTTCTCCCATTAGATTTAAACTTTTTGGATAGGGACGAAGGAAAGGCATCCTAAGATGCAATTCAAAAGGGAAAATGCTTAGAGTATAAGCTCTGTGAGCATAAAGACCCTGTTTATGGTGGTTGGTGATGGACAGGGAGGCCTGGCATGCTGCGGTTCACAGGGTCGCAAAGAGTCAGACACGACTGAGCAACTGAACTGCCTAACTGACTACCACTGTACCCTCCAGTGCTTAGTATGTTGTAGGTATGCCACAAATATTTGCTGGGAGGGAGGGAAGGAGGGTGGAAGGAAGGGAGGGGGAAGAGATGAAGGAAGAGTTCACTGTTATCAAGGAAAAGCACGTGGGAACCCAATGACTCTGTCCCACAGCAGGTGGCCTCTGTCCACTCACTCTCCTGATGAGAGAGGAGAACAAGGCACAGGAAGGAGAAAGAGAACTGAAGAAGCTCAAAGTGTATCCAAGAGTCCTTACTCAGCCCTGCCTAAAGGTTTCAGCCGTCACTCAATGGATTACATAGTTCTGCTTCAGAACAAGTAATTTTTGGAAGCATCACTGCTCTCCCCTCTGCCTGTAGTGATCTCCCTCCAGGTCACAACTCAAATCTGACCCCTTAGAATGACTTTGGCCAACCCCTTATGTAACACTGACCTCCAGACACCATCACTTCTCCTCATTTTATTCTTTTTAAAGTGCTGATCACTGTCCCAAATTATCTTGTTTGTTTATGTCTTTACTTGTTTATTGTCTATCACCACCCAGTTAAATGTAGCAGAGGAGCAAAGGTAACCAGAGAGCAAAGGTCTTGTCTGAAGACTTCATCACTACAGCTTCTGGCTAACAGGTCCTGACACATAATATGTTCTCAGTAAATATTTTGCTGAATGAATATTAAAGCGATGAGGACAGAGAGCTATAGGAATAGTTCTAAAAAGTATAATGTTTGGTGAAAAAAAGTGCAATAAACAGAATGGGATCTATAACAAAATTCCATGTATGTTGCTGTTGTTGTCATTAGAAATATAAGAATGCAAGGCATTAACACATTTCGCACAGCATTAAAATCCTTGACTATACTGAGGGAGGCAAAGAATCAAGATGTTAGAATAAAAGGAACCTCATTCATATAAGCAAATAAGAAAGACACCACCATGGATCAATTATAATCACAACCATGAACTGAGATGGGAAAAAAAGGGAAAGTTAGAGGTACCTAATACCAGACCAACACTGGGTTTTTATTTCTCATTGACAGATATAAATATGGGTACAGATTGACATCAAAAAGATAATGTAACTAAAAATAAATCATATTACTGTCTAGTAAATGGTATATCGTCTGATATGGATTCAGAGCTTCTCCACTGACCTTTTGGTTGTTATGATGAAGCTCCCCCTTCAGAACTATAAAGGAGAGAGATACAAAAAGCTTGGATCAGTTGGTGCAAGACTCTGGTGCCCAGGGAAGCCACCCTCCTTCCAGATGAGCAGAGTCCTTCCTGCATGGTGACACACATACCCAAGTTCCCACCCTTGTTTCCGAGCCTCAGAAACTTCCTCAAATCCCCTTTCCTCTACTTATCAAACTCTTTGAACCGGTATGCTTATACAGTTCCCAAACCCAGCATTTTAGGAGTATGAAAGCAAAATGGCACTCGGGGCTCCCCATGACACATGTTAGGGGGCAGATGAGAGCTGACAATCAGGCAGGAGGAACAAGTCCCCAGAAGCCACTGCTAGCTGTAGACACAAATAACCCCCAACACTCAAAGAACGTCAGCACCTGATGAAACTTATACCAGTCAAGGCAGACCAAGCTCCCGTCCTGGGTTGTAGAGTCCTGGAGAGCTTCATGTTCATACAGAGTAAATGACAGAGCCGGGTAGAGCTGTGCTCTCCTGACTCCTTGCCAGGGCTCATTCCAGGGCCTGAGGCCCACACGTGCCTCCACGCAGTCCAAGTGCTGGTATGTATGAGGAGGACAGCTCACTGGACATGGACCTGGGTTTGCCTCAGCTACCCCCCAAAAAACTGGAAGGTATGTGTTATACCTTTGAAATATATTCATATATTTCACTCCAAACTCTCTTTTTCTCCCCATTTATTCTCTGAAGCTCTGAGCATGCAATATTCTTACTTGTAACAGACACTGGCTTATGTCCAATGGATCTCAAAATATATTTTTTGTTTCTATGCTTTTATTCTGACAGCATTGACCACAGGTAAATATATATACATGTATATGTAAACACATATATATTCACATTTCCACATGTATAAACAGTGCAATCAGGACTGCTTTTTACAGTAATCATTGCCCCATGCTCTCAACCATCCTTATTACTTCTGATGCAGAAAAAAGAAAAAAACAGAAGCTCTGCTCTAAAGATAACTTACTGGTGACCTCTGGTAAATGACAGGCAAGCAAAACTTCAAGGAACTTGTTACTTAGAGCTTGAATTTCAAGCAAACATCTTCCTGCATTTCTAATGAAAAACGGACCCTTTCTCCTGCTTTTGAAGTGCTCTTTGGGAATTGTTTGAGTGTTCTCTGCAATCTTTTATACCCAGCCTAAGGACTCTGACAAACTCTCTCTTTCCCTTCAAAGGCTGGTTAACTATGTGATGAATACACCTGTCACTTCCAATTCTAACCTGACTTTGTGTTGTGATGGCTGTAGAATTTGGTATCTATGGTAACTTTTCAGTGGCTCAACATCGATTAAAAAATGATTGGCTTATCAGAGTTGCTTGGTTGATTGATGGAAATAATCAGTTGCTCAAAATAATCATGACAGATAAAGTCTCTTAATTAGCTGGTATTTGCAAGACTCAGAAATTTTAGATTTCATGACTTTTTTATTATTTGATTTCCATGCAAAAGTAACTGAAATTCAATTCTACTGAAATAGTTACAAGCTAATCTGGACTGTCTCGATGAAGGAAATTTGATGCAATCCACATATCTTATTTAGAAGCCAAAAGGTACATTTTGTCTGGCCTAGAAAATCCACTCCTTGATTTTTTATGATCCCAAGGTCAGAGACTAATTAATGATTTTTTTTAAATCAAGTTCAGTACTAAAAACTTTTTTAGAAAATTTGCAAATTAATTATACAGCTTTTTATTCTAATGCCTCTGCAAGGATGTAGAAGCAAGAAAGATGATTTCTGGGGAGAAGCATTAACTGAGCCTGACCTTTCCACCGAAATTGAAATGCCTTATTTTTTAACAGACAACTTTAAATTGACATCTTCCATAGTGTAGCAATGTACCAAAGATTGCATACACATAATTTTAGGTAGCCCACAAGTTTTTTCAGTAGTCAGGTATTTATTTAATGTGAAATTGCTGTTACTCAACCATTTTGTATCTGAAAAATACAAAGGTTGAAATTTCATATGATTTAAGCTATTATCTTATTTTAAAAAAATAAATGTGTTAGTTTCCTCAGGCTACCATAGCAAAATACCACAAATTAGCTGGCTTAAAATAACAAAATGTATTGTCTCACACTTCTGGACACTAGAAATTCGAAATGGTAACAGTAGGGCCGTGATCCCCCACAGGCCAATAGGAAGCCTTTGCTTCTTCCTACCTTCTGGTATTAGCTGGCAATCTTTAGCACCCTTGGTTTGCAGCTGCCCTTGACACCCCATGGTGTTCTCCTAGTCTCCCCATCTTCACATGGCCACCTTCTTCTAAGGGCAAAAGTCATACTGGATTAGTGGCCGACTCTACCCCAGTATCACCTCATCTTAGCTAATGGCATCCACAGTGGCGTTATTCCTAAATAACCCCATCTTCTAAGGGGCTGGGGGTTAGGACTGTAGTTCATGAATTTTGGAGAGACACAATTCAACCCATAACAATAACCAACATATTGCGATTTCAAGGATAAGATCGCATAGGAGGAGGCTAAAACAGGCATTTTGTTTAAACCAAGGTAAAGAAAATTAACAAGGATGGTAGGTGAACATTGCAAAGTTGAAAGCATTGTACAGCACGTGACTGACGTTGGAAGGGTGGTTGATTATAAAACTGGCCACAAATTCTTTCCCTCCCTGTTGCCATGTCCCTACAGAGTGCATCCTTGCAGCGATTCCCATCAAGAGGTAGAGTCTGCTTCTCTACCCCTTGGATCAGACTGGCATTGGGGTTTCCTTTGGCCAACTCAATGTTAGCCGGTATGCCCCAAGCAGAAGCTTGAGAAGTACATGTCCACAGGGGCTCACCCTCTTGCCCAGGCTGCTCTGCTGAAAGATGAGAGACCACAGGAAGTAGGATAAGACACCACTGATGGTCAGCCAGCCCCTAAGCTAATCAGCTGCTAACAGCAGGCACATGACTTGATCCCCAGTCAAGACCGGCCAATCCCCATGTTTTGATCAGCCAAGCCACCCCACTGAACCCAACTCAAATTGCCAACATACAGAATTGTGAGCTAGAAAAATAAATGGTTGCTGTTTGTAAGCTACCACTTAAATGTTGGTCTTCCCTGATGGCTCAGACAGTAAAGAATCTGCCTATATAGCACAGGGGACTTGAGTTCGATCCCTGAGTCAGGAAGATCCCCTGGAGAAGGGAATGGTTACCCACTCCAATATTCTTGCCTGGAGAATTCCACAGACAAAGAAGCCTGGCAGGTTACATGGGTCTCAAAGAGTCAGATACAACTGAGCAACTAACACTAAATATTTTTGTTAATTTTCTGCTTATTTTGACTGGTGATTACAATAGTTTCCCAAATTTTATGTTTTTTTTCCCCCCATCAGAGTTGTTCTTCATTGGTTCAGGGCTGAAACAAACACTGAGATAATTTGAAAGAGGGTAAGGGGGCTGGATGGGAAAGATAACACAGCATAGGTTGAAGTTCATTGACTTTCCTCCCCTTCTCTTACTGGCCTGTGCATTCAATTAAAAAGAACCTTAGCAGCAGAGAGAAAGAAGCCATACCTAACAAGAGCACAACAGATGAATCAGGTCCCCATCAATGGCCCCTGTCTTCCTGCAGGACACTTTCTGGTCAGCTGGCTTCGAAGAGTCAAAGAAGAGGTTTCCAGAAACTGTAACAAGCCACTTTTGGTGACCTAACTTGCAACTTTTTGATCACTCTTTGCAGAATCTTCTCTGGATGGAATGTTGTTTGAGAACAACTCTGAACAGAATTATGGAAAGAGAATTATGTTCTAAACCATGATTGCAGGGACTTTTTCCCCCAAGAAATCCACATCTGCCTGTACTTCTCCCCACTCTGTTTCCTCATTGCAATCAGGGTAATCATTCCAAAATACAAAGCTGACCCCTGTTTTAAAATCTTCCACTGCTTTTCACTACTCTTAGAGTAACAACCAGATTCCCTAATATGGCCTCTATGGCTATATTAGTCTGCTTGGGATGCCATAAGAAAATACTACCGACCGGGTGTAAACAAAAGAACTTTGTTTCCCACCATTCTGGAGGCTGGATGTCTAAGATCAAGGTGCCAACAAGGTCAGTTTCACCTTGGCTTGCAGATAGCTGACGTCTCCATGTGTCTTCACATGGCCTTTCTCTGTGAAAGCACATCCCTGGTGACTCTCTCTTCTTATAAGGGCACCAGTACTACTGGACCAGGGCCCCACCTCTATGGACTCATTTAACCTTAGTTATCTCCCTAAAGGCCCTGTCTCCCAGTACTGTCACACTGGGGGTTAGGGCTTCCAATATAAATTTGAGGGAACACAGTTTAGTCCATAACAATGGCCCAGCTTAGCCTGTTCTCTGCTTACCTCTCCAAACCCTTCACATGCCACTTACCTCCAGCCCCTCTGGTTTTCTCCCTTTTGGACTGCACCAGTCTCAGCAATTGTGATTTGATTTTTATCAAGGTGATGTCTTTCCCTCCTAAGGATGTAAGTGCCAAGAAAGCAGGGAAGAATTATGCCTAGTTCTGCTCAGTGCTTGGCAGAGAGTAGGCACCGGTAAGTTTGCAGAATGAATGGAAAATTTAGCAAAGGCCCTAAGATTTATGGTAACTACACAGGTCAATATAACTGATAGATATGGAAATAATTCCTAACTATTCATGTGTTCACACAATAAACATTTATTCAGAACCTACTGTATGTTAGATTCTAAGAACACAAAGAATAAATAAGATAGGCAAGATAAGATAGATGATGTTAAACCAATCCATGCTCATGCAGAGTTTTCTAATTGAACCATATTCCCTGTTCCTATTATATTCAATCTTCAATCTACTTTGGCCCAAGTATGATCAGCCACTGAGATTTTTCCAACTATGTGATACTTACTTAGCATTGCTATTTACATTCATTGCACATACATTATTTGAAAATCGTAATGTTAGAAATAAAAATCATTCTACATCATTAAAAGTTTAAAAGGCGATTGTCATGGCTTCAGAGATGTATCCTGATTAGGGTCCCAGGGAAATGACTCTCAATAAATTCTTTATGGTTTTATGGGTAGCTAAAGAGAGAAATTTCAGGTAAGAATTTTAAGATATATAAATAATTGAACGATACATACTAATTTTAAAAATCATTCCCCAGGACTAATGTGACTATTAGATGAGTCACACATTTTTTCATAACATTGTAATACACACCGAATTAAGAGGAAGTAGAAGTGAAGCACATATATCATATCCATAATGCTTCTGAAAGTCCTAAAAACCTTATAAATTTAATAAGGGCAGGATTTAGGGCTTCCCTGGTGGCTCAGACAGTAAAGAATCCGCCTGTAATGCAAGAGACCCAGGTTCAGTTCCTGAGTCGGGAAGATCCCATGGAGAAGGGATTAGCTACCCACTCCAGTATTCTTGCCTGGAGAATTCCATGGACAGAGGAGCCTGGCAGGCCACAGTCTATGGGGTCGCAGAGAGTCAGACATGACTGAGCAACTAACACTTTTTAGGGGATTTTACTGGCCCCAAAACTTGACTTTGTAAATTCGTTTAAATGTGAAAGTCGTAGCAATCAGTCCATGTTTGCCCAAGATCTGCTCTCTGTTAGGTGCCTGACAAACCCTCCCATTATCACAAGGGCAGACATCATCAATACCTTTCCCAGAATGGAACACTTCAGAACAGGAAACTTAACACACAATTAATAAGCAGAAAAAGCTGAGGCTTAAACTCCAGTCAGCCTGAACTCAGAGTCCATTCCCTTTGCATTCTGCCTCAAAGCTATCAAGAATAGTTCTGGCTGACTCCCTTCGTGGAAAATCTGAGGTATAAGTAAGTAAATTAGATAAATTAAAGTAGGTTTTGGTTTCTATTTTGAGACTGGGAACATGATTCCTAAGTGCCTTCTGGAGCTCAAGAGAGAGAAAAGAAAAGTCCTAAGGCCTTTCATCCATCCTCATGAAGCAATCGAATTTCCCTTGTAAGAGCATTTTTAGCTTCGGGGAAGTGTTACAAATAGAGTCACACTCAAGACTAGACTTTTCCACCCAGGAGAGCTGGGACTGAGCCCTCTCTGATGTGCTGTTAGGAAGAGTGAGGAGACACTGCAGATCCTTCCCCAGCCTGCAGTCTCCACTAGACAAGAGCCATCCCTTGTGATCAAGCTGTTAACCCCAGGTATCCTCTTTTAAACTGCATAGGACCCTCTCTTGTAGGATAATTGGGTCATTAATATCTTGGCTTATTTGGTTTACTCAAAAGCTGGGAGGCAATCCCCTAGCATCCTTAAAGAAAGTAAACCAAGACAAGCCAGTTCAGGGACTCCTTCCCAGAGGAGGGAGCGGAAGAGTAACCAGCCTTCTCTCCCTTCTTTTAAAAAGTTGTCAGGGCCAAGCTCAGCTATGATATGAACCATCAGCCTCACTTAGCTCCCAGGAAGAACTTTGTGTCTTGATGTTCCCATCTGTAAAATGGGGTGAAGATAGCAACTACCTCATAGGGTGGCTTTGACGTGAAATGATTCAAGCAAGCACTAGACACTGTTTTGAGCACTAATCAGAGTACTGGAAACCGGCTGGGTCCACAAGGATGGTCTATGTGTGTAAGCCTTAGACCCTCTTCTGACCTCAGTGTTTTCATTTGTGAATGAAAAGTAAATTGCTCTACCCTGTATGTGCCTTGCTTTCCTTGATTCATCCACCAATCTTCATTGAGTGCCTACAATGTACCCATTTCTGATCTTCCCTGAGGTTAGGCTTTAAAGGAAGAGATAGACTTTATCAACAGTCAGAGGCAATCATCACACAAACATTTAACTATAACCATTACAAGTGCTTTTGAAGGGAAAGGACTGGACCGATGTGAGCTTAGAAAGGTCTTTCTGAGGAAGTGACATTCAAATTGACTTAAAGACAAGTGAGTTGGGCAGATGAGTTGGGTGAAGAGTGCTCCAGGCAGAGGGAACCCCATGGGTGAAGCAGATTCAAGATAAATCTCAGGACACCTACAGCTTTGCTGCTTCTGAGACCACACAGGTGTTGGCCTCTGCCTTGAACAGAGGCAACTGTGGCCAACTCATGGCGGGCAGACAGCCCTGGGTCACCCCTTAACCCCAGCCACACAACAAGAGGACACATGGATTATGGACTTAGCATTAGAGACCCTGTCCAACATCTTCAGGAACATCTGTTCTTGATGGCCTTAATCCAGCCTGCACAGTCTTAAAGGAGTGCTAGCACCCCAGGACAAATCCTCTCATCTTCCCTTCCCTTTTTCTACTCTGATCTGCTCTTTCCTACTCCTTCTTTGAGTTCTTCTGTTACCTTAGTAGATCAATGTGAATAGCAAATTTTAAGATTTGGAAGAAGTTTAAAAGACCAATAATATCAAATGCTGGAGGGGATTCCAGGAAAAGCAACATCACCAATCACTCAGGGAGTGTGTAACTTAGCGATACTTTTTTGAAAAACAATTTGGCGGCACCTGTAAACATTGTAAGTGCACATGCCTTTGAACTAAGCAATTCTACTTCCAGGAATCATGCTTTAAAAAAATATTTGCTCGCATGCACAAAAGGAGGATGTTAAAAGTTATGTACAGCTATTCATCAGGAATGACAAGGAAAACTGAAAACAAATGTCCATCGGTTGGGGAGCAATAAGTAAATTATGATAGATCCATAAAAGGGCTTCCCTCATAGCTCAGTCGGTAAAAGAATCTGTCCACAGTACAGGAGACCTGGGTTCAATTCCTGGGTCGGGAAGACCCCCTAGAGAAGGAAATGCCAGCCCACTCCAATATTCTTGCCTGGAGAATCCCAAAGACAGAGGAACCTGACAGGCTACAGTCCACAAGGTCACAAGAATCAAACACAACTTAGTGACTAAACCATCACCATATTGCAAAATAGGTTGAAGCCAGTAAAACAAAGAATTAAACCCTAATAATTTATAAGAAGTGTTGTTACATGAAGAGAGTAAGTTGCAGAACACTTAGAACACTGTGTACCCATGGTTATTTTTAAAGAAACGTGCATGTGGAGGTGTGTAGGCATGTAAATACAGAGAAAGGAAATAGAAGGAAGCATCACACCACTGGCAGAGGACATCTCTAGGGAGAAGTGGTGATTACGTGGAGGAGAGACAAGTGTTCATGCTCTCCTGGAAGAATCATGGTCAAGTTCATGGTTTCCTTCTATAGGTCCCCTGCTGCTGCTGCTGCTGCTGCTGCTAAGTCACTTCAGTTGTGTCCAACTCTGTGCGACCCCATAGATGGCAGCCCACCAGGCTCCACCATCCCTGGGATTCTCAAGGCAAGATAGGGTCCCTAGAAGAGTCAAATTCACAGAAACAGAAAGTAGATAATGCTTACTAAGGGCTGCAGAGAGGAGGGGAGGGGACTTTAATGGGCACAGGGTTTCTGTCTGGGTCAGCAAAGAAGTTCTAGAGATGGATGGTGGTGAGAGTTACAGAACAATGAGAGTACATACTGTCACAGAACTGTTTACTTAAAAATGGTTAAAACGATAAATTTTATATTATGTATATTTTGCCACAGACTTCCCTGGTAGCTCAGTGGTAAAGAATCTACCTGCAATGCAGGAGACATGGGTTCAGTCCCTGGGTTGGGAAGATCCCTTGTGGGAGGAAATGGCAACCATCTCCAGTGTTCTTGCCTGGAGAATTCCATGGACAGAGGAGCCATGGGGTCGCAGAATCAGACACAACTGAAGCTACTAAAGAGCAACATATTTTGCCACAATTTTTAAAAATTGAATAATACAATTGATGCCATCAGGATTCATTTCCAGTGTGCAACATCTGAAGACAAAAGAAGATTCTTGTTGGAGGAATAGCAGTTAATGCAGGAAGTCACCAAGGGAGGAACGTATCGACCTCCCACTCACCAGACTCTGTCACAGGAATTTTAACAAGGTATTTACAGGCCGAGCTTCAGTCCAAGCTCCCAACCTCAAGACCCTTTGAAATGGACTTCTTAAATGACCCAGCCTTGTAACCTCCCAACGCCAAATGGTGTGACTGAGGGACAGACTCATAACTGTCATTGAAGAAAAAAACAAAAAGAAAACAAAGCAAAGGAAAGAAAGGCCACAGTGGTTTAGCTCAGTTTTCAAATGTTCCTCCTCAGAACCTATAGCGAAATGAGCACTCTAGCCTTTTTTATAGTGTGTGTTCACATTTACGGCGGCTGCTTCCCTTTCTGGGCTGGCTTATTGGAGACAAAGCCCCCAGTGACATGAAGTCATGAGGTGCAAATAAGTCTAGGGTTAAACTACCTTGTGTCCAAACACGTCACATTTGGCATCTGCACATCATTACTGAAGCCCGCTGAGCAGAGCAGAAGGACCACGCTGATTACATCCAGCCAGACCACTTTGCGAAGGAACCAAATAAACACAAACAAACGCTCGTCTCGTAACGTTTCACTGCGCTTCTACAGACATCTGTCAGAATAAAAGAGAGGAGATGTTTATGCTGGTTCAGGAAGTCCAGGTCAAAGGTGGCGGGAGAAAGGCTCCAGTACTTAAGAAGAACCCAGGGCAGGAAGGCAAATGTCACTGATAGAAAGTCCTTCATGGCCACAGGTAACCAAATCTTCTCAGCCTTTGATTTTTACAGGCGGGTGATTTATGAATCACGACAAAACAGAAGGGACATACCTTGAGTTAAATGCCCGTTTAGATGAGGGGATAAAACCCTGGTGTTTACTCTCAGCGCTGTTAATATCTCAAATGAATACTAATCAGAGATGTTTACTGAAAACGAGAACGACGCCATTTTCCGCTGTATCTCGTGTCATCTGAGTGACCTTGCTTTGAGAATGGCAAGGCAGGAATGTATTCAGTCTCCAGGAAATTGTGAATGTCTAAATTAGCAGGCTGGAGCCACCCGAGTGCCTCTTGAAAAATATAGAACTAAGCACGGTGGAAGAAGCAAAAACTAACATTTGGCTGGAAAGGGGGGACGTGGGCTGAACTCTCTTAAAAGCCTAATATTGCTTTCCCAATACAAAAGAGCAGAGTGAAAACTGCATTTTCCAGTGAAAACACAGGTTGATGCAGACCAGGGGCTGAACTCCCCTCAGAACCAGTCAAAGGTGATGGCAGAATCACAGTGCTTAAAGTTGGAGGGGCCTTAGCGTGTCACCTCCCTGCTGCCCAGTCACCACAAGAATGCCGGCCAGCCCTGCTAGAGTTCCGGAGCTCACTTTCTCCAATTGAGGGCCTCCCGCCCCAATAGCCGAGATGAAATCGCTCTCCTTAGAGAGGCTGCCACTGCCCCCAGTCCTGCAGTGAACCAGGACCAAAATCTCCCCCACCCGCTGCCACCCAGGTCCTGCTACTCCTTTTTAAAACAGCTTTTAGTGTCCCTTCTCAAACTCTCCCCCAGGCAGAACATCATCCGGTCCTCGGGTGAAGTGATTTTTCTAAGCACTAGACCCCTGTGCCTCATATCCTGGTCAACACTTCCACCCTTCTTAGCCCAAGAGTTTCTTTGAAGCACAAACTTGAAAAAGCAAATGCCTCCCACATCCCCTTTAATACCACTCTAAGCTGTTAATGATCAATTACCCCTGGGATGTAGGAGAGCCGAGCCCCTACTGCAGACTTTGCAAAGAAAGGCTAAAGCAGAGAAGGAGAGAATAATAAGGTGTTGGGCCAGCAGGGAGAAGCAGTAAGAACAAACACAAATACAAGAAGAGGGAGGGATGGCGAGCACTGTCTGAACCTCCATCACAATTTCACCCAAGGTGAATATGGTTCACAGACACGTGCGCACGCATAAGCACACACACATCACACACTCATTAAGTAGCCCAGACAAGCAGACGAACAGCTCAGTGTACCACCTGGTGTCATCCCTCTGACCATTAATGGAGCCTGCATTTTCTCCATTTTAACAACTTAATCACTTACCCACCATCTCTCTATATGGATTTAGAGACAGTGTTTGAGTAAAGAACTTCAATCTCTTTACAAGCTGCCCAATAAAGATAAGTGGAAGTATCAAAATTCTCTGTGAACTAAGACCTCAGGCTGCAGAGATTCCTCACATATAATACTTTCTGATGGCGATCAGGAGCCAGATGGAATAACCTAATAAAAGTTAAAACCCGGGCTAGGTAGAGCTATAACGCATGTGGTCAAGTGAGCTGTTCTGATATGGAAATTTCTTTTGCAGAACTGAATGGATTCTCTAGGCATTTTCCAGACTTGAATTTCTCTAGCTGATTTTTCAAGCTTTCAACTCTCCATCATCACTCCACTCCCTAACCCCCAAAACCATTCTATAAACCTATAAAATCAGGTAATTTTTCAAGTCTTTTGTATTAAAGTTATTAGGAGAGAATAAAAGCCCTCTTTGGATCATAGATATCAAAACTCAATCATTTATTAAACTTTGTCTATTATAATTAAAATAATAACCATTTTTATTTGCATGCTGATTAGTCCTCTAAATATTAGACAATTTCAACCAGTTTTCTTTCTTTGCACTGAGGTGTACAATGCCCCTTCCTCAAGCAAGTAGAGATAAACAAAGTAAAAGAGGGGGCATTCAAAGGAGAGTAGAAGTAGGGGTATCATTACTTAGCCATCTCCTTTGCTAAGAAAAATGATGGACATGTCTCAGTTGCCTATTAGCTTTAGAAAGTGTGTTTACACAATGACCTTGTATAAAGGTCACACACACACACACTGCAGGGCAAGCAGGGAAGTGTCCATCATTCCCATTTTACACAGAAGAAGACTGAGGGTCAAAGGAGTCAAGGAATTTGTCCCATGTCCTGATGACTCACAGGCCCAAATGCATAGTCCAGCCTGTATTGGGTGCCACCTGTCACTCTTTTGAAGAGCTACTAGAAGACCTGGCTAGCTCCGGTTTTCTTGCAAAATTAGAGACTCTGACCAATTACCCCGGCCGTGTCCTTCTCCTGCCTTTGATCCCTTGCCTACCTAGTGTCAACCTCAACATCATCAATACCTATCAAGAGTATCTGATTATGCTCTCTCAACCCACCTCTTCAGCTAGCCTACGGATGAGCAAGTAACCTGATAAATCAGGTTCAGTGGAACCCAAGACCAAGTACTTTGCCAACATCCACAGTTAGTTAGTGGTGGTACCAGGACTTGAACCCCAAACAGGTATATTCCAGGTCTTATCATAGGCATGGTGAAGTAAACATTCCCAGAAATCCCTGATGACACCACTTGGGAAGTTACATTCCCTGTATACATCACACAAGAGTTGAGAATTATCAGCAGTAAGAAGATTCATGAACTTTACAACTGCTAAGCATGGCTGTCAGAAGGAAAGCTTTTAAAGTTCCCCAGACAGAAGCAGTTTCTCTCTTGGAACACCCTGTCCCAGGGCATGGGGACATCCTTTCCAATTGCTACCAGGTTCCACAGAGCCCTCCAGGTCCTGTCCTTGCCCAAAACAGATCTCAGAACCTCAGTGTGAAGCCAGTGACTGACCCCCTCTCTTCTCATACCTACTACCCTGCCTCCCAGATGATGGATTAAACCTGAAGCCTGTTCATTCCAGCAGGGACAGTTCCAGCATGCCCCTAGACGCTGTTTCTGTCCAAATCCTTCATAATACACGTCTAAGGGAAATCAAGGGCTTCCCTGGTGGCTCAGCAGTAAAGAATCTGCCTGCAATACAGGAGTTGCAGGAGATGAGGGTTCAGTCCCTCGGTCGGGAAGATCCCCTGGAGGAGGGCATGGCACCCCACTCCAGTATTCTTGCCTGGAGAATCCCATGGACAGAGAAGCCTGGCGGGCTACAGTCCATAGGGACACTAAGAGTCTGACACGACTGAAGTGACAGCATGCACAGATGAAAGGCAAATTAAACTTCATCTGATACTTATATCTACACTTTCAACAAAACAGAATATTCTGGATTACTCTATGAAAGCCTCTGATTTAGATTAATGTTTTATGTATACAGATACATGCCAAGCCCTGGTCCATGTCTGCAACTGACAATGATGACAATACCACTCACCACTTTCTGGGCTTTGAGTCTATGCCACACACTGTGGAAATCCCCTTATTAACATTATCTTATTTACTCCTCATTATCCAGATGTACATATATTATTATTCCCATATTAGGTGAGAAAACCAGGGCTTATGGTGATTAAGAAATTTGCCCATGGTTAAATACAGGTCCAGCCAGAATTCAACTCCTGTTTGTCTGATGAGAAGTTCAGGAACTTTTGTTGCAGTATTATTAAGACAGGCCTAGGCAATGAGAAAAGCTCAAAAGCTTAAGACTGGCTGGAAAGAAACACAAATATGTGAGCGCTTATTTCAAACTCCAGACCTACACAGTGATGCTGGATCCTGAACAGACACTACCCACAAGCTCCTTCTCAAAGTACTACTTTCTGTTCTGGGGCCAATTGTGAATACCATATAACCAGACTTTCTCTGTGTATTTTTGGAACTTTCTCAGGCATAACAGGAATGAAAACACTCATCTACCATAGGGGGAAATGGAGATGAAGTGAGGAAGAAACGCTTAGCAAGCAGTGCTGGTATGGACAAAAGAGCAAGGGGGAGCTGAGCCCCTCCTCTCCTGTCTAGGGTGGAGTGGGTCCCATCCCATCTGACTTGGCCATTATCCTGGGATCCTTCGCTAATATTTTTGCCAAAACTTTCATCCTTCTCTCTCTTCTTTCTCCTATCCTCTTTTCTCTCTGACCACCATAATTAATGGATTGGAACAAGATATACATAGATTGGTACCTAGAGTAGGGAGAATAAAATGCATAAAATGCACAGTATCAGGTTACACTGCCTCTTATTCCTTTGCTCCTCCAGTGAATGCCTCTGCTAATCAAATAAGGCTGTTGGGAGCAAACAGAAAATCCAGTGGCCTAGGAATTAGTAGCCCAGGATTCTAATCTTGACCAAGTAGGTGTGTGACCCTGAGCCTCTATTTCTTTGACTATAAAGTAGGAGACCACAGAACCATCTTTCAAGTTTCTTCTCATTTTTGAACCCTCAAATTGCTGTAGCTTGGAAATAGTATTACAAAATAATTAGTGTTGCAAAATAATAATTATATTACTATTATTAATATTGTTATTGTGTGTGTGTGTTCAGTCGCTCAGTTGTGTCCAACTCTTGGCGACCCCATGGACTACAGTCTACCAGGCTTCTCTGTCCATGGAATTTTTCAGGCAAGAAGATTAGAGTGGGCTGCCATTTCCTCCTCCAGGGGATCTTGCCAACCCAGAGATCGAACCTGAATCTCCTGCATCTCCTGCTTTGGCAGGCAGATCCTTTACCACTGTGCCACCTGGGAAGTCCAAAATTCCTACTGGACTTTTTACAATTGCAAAACAGTTATCGGCCTTTTACCAGTTACAAAATAATTGGTCCACTCTCTGATGCGGTAGCTCTTAGATGAGACCCAAAGACTCTTCACTACCCTCTTCCATCTAATTACTCATCCAGTTATAGTTTAATAAATGGTCATTGAAAAATCAGCAGAGATAATCTCGACCTTCCAAAGTGGGTATTTTTTTCCTCTCAATAGCACACTTATCAAACAAATCCAATAACTGCCTAACTTCTGCTTCAAGTAGGAGGGACACACCTCAAGATGATACTCGCTGATTTGAGAAGGGTTTCCAAGCAACAAATGTGAATAATCATTTCCCTTTCGTGTGCTTTGGCTTTACATTATTTCCACACTAATGTTGACTTTGTCAGAGTTCTCAGGCAAAGAGAAGTGAGAAGACAAGAATAAAGTTTAAACGTTAGACGTTTATTTTCTTTTCAATCCATCTTCAAGGTGAACCAGTCTCTTCACAGGAAAGACAGGTCTTCTGGATTTTAGGAGCTTATCACCACTCCTGGGGCAAAGTTACAATCTGTTAACAAAGGACTATTGTAATCAAAGGAATCTAACAGAAAGGTTTCTATTGCCCCTTGCCTGGGAAAGAAAGTTTTTCTTTCCCTAACTAGTTATTAAAGTACTTAGGTTTAAACCTGAGATATTTCAGTGACATCAGAATACAGACCAACCCTGAGCCTTTGTACAAACTGAAATTACTGCTTGAAAATGTTCTGTTAACTTTCAATTTACTTGTATTTTCCTTTATTTTTTTTCATACCTTGCTACATTCTCCTAGTGGCATGTCTCAGTTCAGTTAGCCAGACTTTTTTGGGTTTTTTTTTTTAAGGCACATACGAACAATGATATTCTTTGAACTTCATTGAAGGTAGCTATTTAGAATTTTCGAAATTAGATGGACTGAGCATTTCAGTTCTGTTGAGCGCACGCATCTGATAAGTCTTTGATGTATATCTCTATCGGCTTGTGGTAAGGGCAAAAATTAAAGGCAGGTGGGGGAAAAGCAAGCTGAGCGCCTAAGAAGCAAATCTAGAACATGTTATAACATTGTTATTATTGGCTGGGGTCAGGACTCTGCATCTCCCACCACCACCCCCGCATCAGGAGTTGGGATTTGTTTGGCGACACAGAGGGAGGCCCCTGATTGGATTCATACTGGGCTGACAGTTGGAGAAAAAAAGACTGCTGGAGCTGCTACAAGGCAGGGAAAGAGTGGATCCTGGTGGCCAGATAGGAAAGCTGCAAAGAGAGGGGGCGTGGCTCAGGGCTTCCGAAGGTGGTACTTTCTGGTTTATCCGACCTTAAGAACTTGTACCTTCGGCAAAAGTCGTCATTCTTGGTATTTAAATTAACATCCCATATTGGGCTTCACCCGTGGCTCAGCGGTAAAGAATCTGCCTGCAATGCAAGAGACACTGCAGGCTCGATATCTGGGTCGGGAAGATCCCCTGGAAAAGGAAATAGCCACCTACCCCAGAATTCTTGCCTAGAAAAATCCCATGGACAGAGGAGCCTGGTGGGTACAGTCCATAGGATCGAAAAGAGTCAGAGACGACTTAATGACTACACAGAACAATAACTAGAAGCCAGAATAACCGTTTCCTTATTATTTAGGAGATGCTCATAAAATTGGATGCCAAGTCTGGAAGGTGACTTTAGAAATTCCAAATGGGATAAAAATCAGATACCAAAACATTAACTGCTTGCTCTGTTCTTGTGTTTGGGTGCTATTTCTTTATCCTTTCCTGAAACTGAGGGTTGGAGAAAAGGAAGGAAAAGATCCCGAGAAAGAGAGGGGAAGCAGGTCAAGACAGCCAACCTTCTTCCTCCTTGCCATCACCAACACCCCAAGAGGCATCAGCACCTGGACTGGCAACCTTGAACTTTCTATTCTCTGTGTATGAAATTCCCCTCATTTTACCCTTTAAATGTATCCACATTTCCTTGTCAGCAGATTTACAGCCCAAACAAAACCTTGTAAGAACTCAAACAGGTTCAGTCCAGGCTCTGAGACTCCAGACACATCTTGGGGGAAAAGGTTTGCATTCTCTGCCAAAGGTACTGTACTTTGGCATACTGGAAAATGATAAGGGCCAGGGGCAGAGGGGTGGGGGGTGGCGGGTGGCGGGGAGCATGTTTCACACATCTCATGCCTGTGCTATTTGCCCACAAACTTTTGGTAGGCACCTGAAAAATAAACCAGAGAGTGTGTGTCAATACCCCGAGCAAGTGCTCCATTCAGCTTTCCAGGGGAAAATGCCTCTTATTTGCTGAGTCTCTCCTATAAAACCATTTCTAGGAAGCATAAGCCAATGCCCCCAGAGCACTGGGGGCTCCCCAGGGGATGGTACGTTGCGAACAGTCCAGGGCACAGTCCTGGGAGATTGGGCTTAATGGGGTGCTTGGCTGTGAACTCCATGAGCTCCAATACCCTCTATTGCCCAGAAACTGGCCATGGAGTCCTCTCTGTGGTGTGAATGCCAAGCTGAGCGCCCCGTGTGGCACCTTGGAGACAGCTCGTGCTCTCTCCAGCTCTGGACTCTGCGCTTTGGACTCCATCTTCATGTTACACTTGGTGGTCACTGCCACTCAGGGAGACACAGAAGCTCACCCGGGTCAGGATGAGAGGTGACACGTGCACATCCCTCACTAGAAGGAACTGCACCTTTCTCCTGGTGCTGGTCAGCCCTGGGGAGCCAACTCCTCTTTTGCACCTCCCATATCCTGCCCTTCTGCCCCTTTTCCTCTTCTTTTCTCCCAACGCCTACCATAATGATAACAGCTAACCTTCAATGAATGCTTACCTCGTGCCAGGGACTTTCTGTGGGTTAACTCAATTAACCCTGTTGTGATCCCCCCATTTTAATGAGGAGGAAATTGAGACTGGAGGGTTAACAACTTGCCCAAGATCACAAAGCTAGAAAGTAAGGATTTGAAGGCAGACTTTGAATTGCCTGAACTTATGCCCTGATACCATTAAATTATCCTTCCCCTGTTGTTGAGATATTGATCACATCACGGTTGCCCTTGATATTCATTTAAGGAAGGGCTGAGTAAAAAGGAGGGGGGTGGAGGGAAGTGTTGGTTCACACCATGATAGATTCCTACATACATGGCAACCTTTCCTTAACACCAGACTTCTGGCTGGGTGGTCTGCAGACCATCAGTGTCAAAATCATCTGGGAAGCTTGTTAAAGATTCTTGCTTCTGGGCACTAACCCACACCTGCTCTATCAGATTGCTGAGGCTGGGGCCCCAAAACCTGCAATTTCAGTACACTCTCTAAGTGCTTCTTACACTAATATTAAAGAACCACAAACTTAGAGAACCACAAAATTGCTCTCAAATGATCTGTGGGACAATATCTGTTGGCACTAATGGTGGGGAGGGGGAGTTGAGGGAGAATTGGAAGGATATTCTTCATGTTGGCCCAATGAAGTATAGATATAGTGGCAAAAACCACATTTGAAATAAGATTCATCATCTGTTCCCTGACAAGATATTCTTAGGAAAAGAAAAGAAACACACCCATCCCCCCAGAAATTGAAAGTAGAGGGAAATTCTGTTGTTAACTATGAGGTTACTTAATTTGCTTTCAATCGTCTTTTGTTTTGTTTTGTTTGTTTTGATTTGTTTTTTTCTTCTTGAAAGATTTTGATGTTTTAGCCTGCAGCACCCACATTCCTTACAATTGCCCTGCAATTTCCAAGGAGATCTGGAGCTGGTGGTCCCATAGAAATAATGTCAGGGTTCAAGCCAGGGAGCTGTCCACAAGCTCTCAGCACCCATCAGGACACAGGATGGTGCCATGACCACTGGAGAATCTCCAGGCATGATCTGTCTCCTGGGAAGAGACTGTGTTTAGAAATTACTGTCACAGAAACACAGAGTTTCAGACCTGGAAAGAACTTCAAAGATTATCCAGTGGAGCCCTCCACAGTTACAGACTAGAGACAGCAGGAGATTGGCCAGTACTAAGAACCCAGGCTTCCTCCTACCAGGCCAGGTTCTGGAAAGAACCCACCTGTGTTTCCTGAAGGTCATTGATTTGCATAATCCTTCACAATTGTATCCCCTTTCAGCTTCACCTTTCTAGCCAGGCTACTATTAACATTTTCTTTCAACCAACTCACGTTTTTACTCAAGGTTATTTAAGAAGCAAACTTGGAATCACTACTATAAATGGAAGATCCCAATCCTGCTTGTCTGAACTCACTGAAGCTGAGGGACCAGGGACCAGGACTAAGTGTCCATCCCTTAGATAAGAAGGGGTGTGCTTCTAAATTCTAGCTAGAGACCTTCCCGGGACTGTAAGCCTGGAGCCTGCTCTCTCTTTGTCAAAAGGAGAGATTGGCAAGGGTCAGAGGGCTGGTCAATGGAGAGGCAATCCGATTCAACCGAGGATTCAAAGGAGAACTAGAAGTGGGAAGGGATGGTAATTTGAAATATAACTTGAAATTCACCCTATCTACCACTGTCTCTGGAGGAGACCATGGCAACCCACACCAATATTCTTGCCTGAAGAGTCCCATTGACCGAGGAGCCTGGTGGGCTGCAGTCCACGGGGTCACAAAGTGTCAGACGTGACGGAAGCGACTGAGCAGACACGCAGTGCACCACTCTCTCCAGCCCACCAGGGGGGCCTGTTCTCTGATGAAGGCCATGCTCCACTGTTCTGCTGCCCCGGGCTCTGTTCTCTACTCTTGCCACTTTTCCCCCTTGACTGTTTCTGTCTGTGCTATGTAGAGACACTAGACCCTGTCACAATGGACTTGGCAATGGTCACCCCTTTCCAGCTAAAAGCATTAATGAAGGGGCAGTTTGCTCTTTTCCCTTCCTTGCCTGATGGTGGCTGTCAGGCTCCAAAGCAATGAAATATCCCAGGTGAGAGGTCTTAAATTATTCCTCTGCTAGAACATCTAACATGTCTCTCGCCACCTATAAAACAAAGTACAAATCCCTTGATCCAGCACTTAGGGCCCTCTACTGCCTGATCCCAACATACTTTTCACAGAATCAAAGTCCTTGAGAGTTAGGAAGGATTTAGAGTCCTTCCATTTGGATGGACTCTCTAGCCAGCACTCCAGTAAAACCTCAGACTCAACCAGAGATCATGGTTCTCAGCCTAGCTGCTCATTAGATCAACATGGGAACTCTGAAAACTTCCAAAGCCTGCCCTCACCCCTCCAAACCCACTGAATCAGAATCTCTGTAGGTGGAACCAAGGCATCACTAGTTTTTAAAACTCAGACTCAGCTAAGAGAATCACTACTCCTGGGCCACAGCTGTATCCATGGAAACCAAGTTTGAGAATCAGAACTAGTTCAACTTCCATAGTCCAGCAATTAAGAAAGAGAAGCCC
Organism: Bos mutus; assembly: GCF_027580195.1. NCBI lineage: Eukaryota > Metazoa > Chordata > Mammalia > Artiodactyla > Bovidae > Bos > Bos mutus. The sequence continues at coordinate 27,898,271 of NC_091618.1, forward strand.
CAGGATTTCCCTGGTGGTCCAGTGGTTAGGGCTCCACGCTTCCAATGCAAAGGGCATGGATTTGACCCCTGGTCAGGGAACTAAGCAGAGAAGGCAATGGCACCCCACTCCAGTACTCTTGCCTGGAAAATCCCATGGATGGCGGAGCCTGGTGGGCTGCAGTCCATGGGGTCGCACAGAGTCGGACACGACTGAGTGACTTCACTTTCACTTTTCACTGTCATGCATTGGAGAAGGAAATGGCAACCCACTCCAGTGTTCTTGCCTGGAGAATCCCAGGGACAGGGGAGCCTGGTGGGCTGCCGTCTACGGGGTTGCACAGAGTCAGACACGACTGAAGTGACTTACCAGCAGTAGCAGCAGGGAACTAAGATCCCACATGTTGTGTGGCCAAAAAAAAGAGAGAAAGGAAAAGAGAGAAACAGAAAGCCCAAATTGTTGCATCACAGAACCAGCACCAATGACTAGTTAGTGGCAGAACAGGAAGCAGAATCCATGTCCAAGGCTTCTCCCATGATGCTCTACTGCTTTCTAAACTTTTCTCACCCCGACTTTCATTTACACCTTCTCCTCCAGCTAACCCTCTGTCTGCTGACCCCTAAAGTCATTCTGGTTTGTGTCATGTTGGTGTCGCTGACCCCACCTGGAATAGCTATGCCATTTCTTCCAATTTAACTAAGTCCTGGCTTGGCTTCTTTTTAGAATGTTTCCACTTTCCACTGGAAAGCATAAGCTTTCCAGCCTCTCTCTAGTACACACCGCCTCTCCTTCCTTTCCACCATCACAGTTTAGCATTGAGTTATTCTGTAGTAACATGGAATAGAAACTCCCAGAGGGCAGAGACTATGGTTTATGTTCTTCTCATATCCACACAGCTCACTCAGAGTAAGCACTTGACAAAGCTTCTTCCATTCCCAGAGAGCAAACCTCCAGATTCCTTCAAGTATATACCTTGTTGAAAATCACCTTTTGGGCCCCTTTCAAAAATCTGCTACAAGTGAAAGGAAAAGGGGGGCGGATTATTTTCTGTATTTCTCCCTTTTTTCCCTACTTCATTAAAAAAAAAATAGTCTTGAGGTTTATGTCACTTACAATCAAGTGGCAGTGAACTTGATGCCCATGATACTCAACTTTTCAAGAGACCAGAGTGACATATACATAGACATTGAGCATGTCTTCTTTTGTCTGCTGTCTTTCAGTGAATGCCAATGGCTTTTCAGAATAATAGACAATCCTGGGCTATTGCAGCACCTGCACATATATTGCTAGAAATCACTCAGTCAAGCAGAAAATCCCCATAATACCTCAGGGAATAAAGGGAAATACAAATATGGCAGTTCTCATCATTTACCTCAATTGATGTCTTCAAATCAAAAAGCACCAAAGCTTCCAAACCCCAGAGTTCAGTTTTAAGACTTCTCATTAAGAAAATTCTCTGGTTTCTAATTGGTTTTGTTAGAGCTTTAGTAAATTGTATGGATACTTTTTGTGCAAATAAGTGACCAAGGTGTAAATTATGTTGTTAGTTGTTCTCACTGAAGATTTCAAGCTATAAATGGTACATCATTTTGGAAAATAGTCTAGCAGTTTTTCAAAAGGTCAACCATAGTTACCACATGACCCAGAAAGTCCCCTCAAAGGTATATCACATGCCAACACAGAAACTTGTACATATATGTTCACAGAAGCAGTATTCACAATAGCCAAAAAGTGGAAACAACAATCCACCAATTGATGAATCAATCAATAAAATATGGTATATCCATGCAAAGGAACATTATTCAGTCATGAAAAGGAATGGAGTGCTAACACATGCTACAGTGTGGATGGTCCCTGAAAACACTCTGCTAAGCGAAAGAAGCCAGTCACAAATGACTGCATGGTATATGATCCCATTTCTATGAAACAGGTAAATCTTTAAAGACAGAGACTAGATTAGAAGTTGCCTAGAGCTGAGGGAGAGAAAGAGGTTGAGAAGAAACTGGAAGTGATTGCTAAAGGGTATTAGGGTTTCTTTGTTGAGAGATGAAAATGTTCTAAAAATCAATTGCAATGACAGTTTCACATTGGAATAAACTCAAAACCAATGGACTGAACACTTTAAATGGGTGAATTACAAAGTATGTGAATTATATCTCAATAAAACTGCTGCCTTTTAAAAAGTTTAAAAAGAGAAAATCAAGTGTTCTGATCCCTCTGCATACTTCTTACTAGCTGTGTAGTCTTGAGCAGCTTAACCTCTCTAAGCCTCAGTTTCCTCATCTGTCAAACAGACCTGCATTATTGTAAGGATTAAATAAAATAATCCATATGGAGGATTTAAGCTCTCAATAAATGTTAGGTATATATATTGTCATCTCCTCACTCCTAGCGGAAGAGCATAAATTTGGGATCCTCCTGCCACAAATGCAACTGAATTTTGTGGAGTGGTAGACATAGCATCAGAAAAGGGATTCAGAAATGAGATAAACTCGTCTGGGGAAGATCTGTAGTCCAGCCAGACTCCACTCTCCTTGCCTTCAGTCCCCCACCAACAATGTGAAAAAGGATTTAAAGGTATTTTTCATTAACAAAGTTAAAAGACAACCTATGGAGTTGGAAAAGATATTTTCAAACTATATATATATAATATATAGTTTGGATTTCCCTGGTGACTCAGACAGTAAAGAATATGCCTGCAATGTGGAAGACCCAAGTTTGATCCCTGGGTCAGGAATATCCCCTGGAGGAGAGCATGGCAACCCATTCCGTATTCTTGCCTGGAGAATCCTGAAGGACAGAGGAGCCTTGTGAGCTACAGTCCATGGGGTCGCAAAGAGTCGGACACAACTGAAGGACTTGGCACACAGCACATATATATGATAAGGGGCTAATATCTATAATATATGAAAAACTTATACAACTCAATAGCAAAACAACAAGCAACCCAGTTTAAAAATGGGCAGCAGAACTGAATAGACGTTTCTCCAAAGATATATGAAAGGTCAACAAGTACATGAAAACATGCTCAATACCACCAATTACCAGAGAAATGCAAATTAAAACCACAATGAGGTATCATCTCATGACTGTTAGAATGGCTGTCATCAAAAAGACAAGAAATAAGAAATGCTGGCGTGGATGTGGAGAAGAGGGAGCCCTTGTAAACTGGTGCAGCCACTAAGGGAAAAACTGCAAGGAGGGTCCTCAAAAAATTAAAAATAGAACTACCATATACGCAGTAATCCCACTTCTGGAAATATAACCAAAGGAAAGGAAAACATTAACTAAGAAATATCCCAGCACGTCCATGCTCATGGCAGCATTGTTTACAATAGCCAAGAGATGGAAGCAACCTAAGTGTCCTCAGATAGGTGAATGGACAAATGAATATTATTCAGCCATAAAAAGCAAGGAAATCCCACCATTTGCAAAAATACAGATGGACCTTCAAGGCATTATGTCAAATGAAATAGGCCAGAGAAAGTCAAATACTGTATGATCTCACTTATATGTGGAATCTAAAGTAACAAACAAACAAAAAAAACCCAAACTCACAGGAAAAGAGACAAGTCTTATGATTAGCAGAGGCAGAGGGAGGTGGGAAGGCTAATTGGAGCAAGGTGATAAAAATGTACAAATTTCCAGTTACAATATAAATAAATATTAGGGATGTAATATACAACACAATGAATACAGCTAACACTGCTGTATGATATACAAGAAAGTTGTTAAGAGAGTCCTAAGAAAGAGTTCTAAGGGCTTCCCTTGTGGCTCAGCTGGTAAAGAATCTGCCTGCAATGCAGGAGACCTGGGTTCGATCTCTGAGTAGGGAAGATCCCCTAGAGAAGGGAGAGGCTACCCATTCCAGTATTCTGGCCTGGAGAATTCCATGGACTGTATAGTTCATGGGGTTGCAAAGAATCAGACACGACTGAGTGACTCATGTTCACTTTTCAAGAGTTCTAATAACAAGGAAAACATATTTTCCTTTTTTGACTTTTCTTTTTACTGAAGAAGTGCAAATCTTTTCTTTTATTCATAAGGAGATGGATGTTAGCTGAACCTACTATGGTCATCATTTTACAATATATGTAAATCAAACCATCAGAGTGTCTGCTTTTAACTTATACAGTGATGTATGTTAATTATTTCTCAATAAAACTGGGAGTGGGGAGACATTTTTCCCTCTCTGCATAATTTCCATTTCAGCTGCTGCAAGTGATGATCCAGAACTTCTGGAGGATCCGAAGAGGTAACCAAGAGAACAGTATATTTAATTAAAGCAATGGGTGGAAGGGAAATGGAAGAATGCTTACCTGCCAGGCATACCTCACACATCCTCACAGACTCAGAAAATTCCATTCTGAAGGGCATTGAAGCTATTACTATCTAGAGCAGCCAGCCAGTGAGAAATTATGCTCTGGGTTTCAGCTCAGCCAGCTTTCATTACTGTTGTGAAATAGCACCATATAATTCAACCCAGCTCAAGTCTTACCTCCTCTCTCAAGACTTTCTTGACTATCCCAGTCCCCAGTGATTACTCCCCACCATTGAATTCCTGTAGGATTAATGTGATAACATATGAAATCACCCAGGACTGAGGCCAGCACATTAGCCACTGCTCAAAAACCATCTCCCAGCCATCTTGTAGTACTTATTATTGGCACTGGTCCTGTGGCTCCCAGAAATCTCCACCGTGTGTTATCATTTATCTTTTTATGTAGTCATTTTCCCTCTCCCCAACTCATCTGTAAGCCTAGGAAGGACAGGGATTCAATAGTATATTTCCACTTTTCCCGGCATCATGCATTCCTCTGTAATAAGGTGCTCAGGAAACACTTGTTTATGTGATAATTCCCATCCCATATTCTTTGCAGAATATATCTGTGAATATGTGGGGGAAAGTAATACTGTAATAGTATTCCATGTAAAGGTCTGTTTTGCCATTTAGACCTCCAATCAAAGCTGTATGAATAGATGGAAAAAATTGATTTTTAAAACAGCAGGAGTGGAACAAACTTGTGCTTAGGAGAGGGCAAGATGTACATAAGGAAAGTTTAACACTAACTTAGTAGATCCAACCCTTCCCAAACTCCATCAGGTTACCCTTACGAGTCCAAAGCTGAATCTCTATGGGGTCAGCATAGGAAGTATTATAGGACTATGGACTATAGGAGATAGGTTAGATGTGCTCAGTTGATTCAGTTGGATCCTACTCTTTGTGACCCTGTGGACTGTAGCCTGCCAAGTTTCTCTGTCCATGGGATTCTCCAGGCAAGAATACTGGAGTGGGTTGCCATGCCCTCCTCCAGGGGATCTCCCCCACCCAGGGATCACATCTCCTGCATTGCAGGCAGATTCTTTACTGCTGAGCCATGGGGGAAGCCCAGAGATAGGCTATGGAGTCTGAAAAAAAAAAGAGTCTGTTTCTGAGTCCTACCTTGCTCTAGTTAGACATGTTACAGAACAGCTTTGAGCCTCAATTACCTGGACTGGTGCTTGTGGGGTAAAAATCTACATCTTAGTATCATCGTGAAGGGAAAGGGCTCAACATGTGGTAACTATAATTACTACAGGGCTTTAAACAAGAATTTTTGGAGGTTCCAGGATACCCTGCATCCCCAAATTGTTTCTCAGCCACTGACTAGCTGAGTGATCAGGATAAGTTAAAACTTCTTCACCTGTAAAATGGGGAATAATTATTTCTTCCATTTAGAGCCTGTGACAAAGATTACCAGCCATTCATCAGATGTTCCATTTCCTCTGCTTCCTGGGTACTCGGCTAGGCTACATTTGCCAGCCAACCTTAATGTCAAGGATGTCCCTGAGACTCAGTCTTGGTCATTGAAATGGGTACAGGAATAATAAGGTGGAATTTCTAAGCCAGAATCATAACCCTCTTCTTCACACACACACATAACCCTCACACACTCTTCTTCACACTCTGTTTACTCCCTCCCCCCAGGGCTGGCAATGAAAGAAAACCTGGAAGCCCCACATTGTAAAAGGCAGAGCTTCCATTAGCCTGGGTCCTGAGTCTCTGCATGAAGCAGAGGTCCCACCCCCTTCACTCACCCTCAGTTTTTATACCATCGTCCTGGAACCAAACTGGACTATTCTTATAAAGGAAGGATAATCTATTTTAAGTCACTGACATTTGCATAGCAATTATTTGCTACGGCAATTTAATCTCGATACTAACACTTCTCCATGTACACAGGGTTTTGATAAAGACCTTGATGCTGGGAAAGACTGAGGGCAAGAGGAGAAGGGGGCAACAGAGAATGAAATGGTTAAATGGCATCACTGACTCAGTGGACATGAGTTTGAGCAAACTCCAAGAGATGGTGAAGGACAGGAAAGCCTAGCATGCTGCAGTCCATGGAGTCACAAAGAGTTGGACACAGCTGAGCGACCAAACGACAATACAACATAATACTTATAAAACTCCTAAGTCATAATAACTCAGTAATTGTTCATTTCTTTCCATTCATGGGTCTGATACACACCTATAAGAGTTTTCCAGGAATATTTAAGTGTACAGACCAGAGCTAACCCTTAAGTTTATAATCATGTAACATTTTGGGGAGGGTTCTGATCATTTGCATCTTTAAATCCATCTGACCTAGAATGTGATGCTTGCTTTGAAATCTAACTTGAAGCTGAGAAAGACAGAGGTCTGGAACAGAGACCTCACTCAGTGGATGGCAGGCCCTTTCCAGTGGCCCAAAGCAGGTCAAACTTACCTGAATTTAGTGGGAGTTCTATAATCACTCATATGCATCTTGCTTTTCTTACTGTGACCAATTTGAGACTATGTCTAAGCTGTTACAATGGAAATATTTGTTCATAGTTTATGTAAGATTCCATAGAGCTCAACAGCCAGAGAGATAAAAATTTACAATTACAACTCACCCTTTTACTCTAGCAGCTTCTTATCAAAATGTGGAAATAGTTCTTTTAAAATGTAACTCTGATTACAGTCTGCCAGCCAAGTTCCACTCCATGGCCGAGCTTATCCTCCACACGGGCGGGACATAGGTGAAGCAGTGCAGTAGGGTGTCTGGAAGAGGGAGAGGTTGTGAGGGTGGGGCTGAAGGATAGAAGGATGGAGTTAAGAAAAATGGGTGAGAGAGAAGCTAGGGACGAGACCAGCATCACGAACACAGAATGTGACCGTAGAAAGAAGAAAAAGATGGTCAGTGATTCTAGGCAGAAAAAATGAAACAGACTTGGAGAAAACAGCATATTAATCGTTATATTTAATGGGAAAATAATCTTAAATTATTAATATCTCAGAGGTGGGGGCTAGGGCCAAGAGTTTGTTTGGTGCATAACCAAGATGGGCTTCCCTGCCACGTCTCCTGCTCTGGAAACACTTGGGCTGCTGTGGCCTGTGACAGGCAGTGGTCAGAGAAGCACATGAACACATGAGTGGCTCTGGCCAGAGTGGCACCCAGTCATGTGAGCAACACCAGACAGCCTAACAGTCTGGTGTCACTTCAGGCTGATATTCTTTAAAGTCTTGTATCTATTTAGTGGAGTAGAGCAAACACTGGAAGATGTTTTATTCTCCAAGTTCCACTGGGGACGCTGTCTGCTTCTCTGGTCCCTTATAATGACCTGTTAACTGGGCCGCTATTTCTACTGTGTCTGGTGACGTCTTACCACCCTGAGCAATCGCCCAGTGGGCCTGTCCCCTCTTAGAGCTCTTCAGAGTGATATTCTCTTTGAGGTAATGCCAGGAAGCAAACACAAACCACGCACACCCCCTCATTTTAACTCAGCAGTCCTCTTTCCTACCTGGAAATGCTTCTCCTTTCAGGACGAAGAGCCCATCACATCACTTTCTGACTGATTCTTCCGCTCAACCAAGTGCGGACTCGCACCCCACAATTCTCATGACTCACTTGGAGAAAGGAGGAGTAATGATGCTGAGAGAAGGCAAATCTGCATGACTGGGGGAGAACTATTTCCAACCAAAGTGTCTATTCAATTAAAATTCAATCCCATGAGAACAGTGGAGCAATTCAATATTGAACTGAGGAAATGACAAGAAAACATCTCCCTGATGAGACAAGCTGTTTCTGGGAGCTTGCTTCAGCTCAACTGTTATTTTTATTCCATTTCTACTCTTCCGCCTTCCTGCTGAAATTTTCTCTCTCAGATATCATAGATGTGTATGTGTGTGCATACACACACGTGCACAGGAGAGAGTATTTGTAGTTTGCAAAACTGAACCTCCAAGAGGCTATTTCAAGATTTCATTTTCCTGGACTGTGCAAACCATGAATTCATATGACAGTGTTTCCAAATTATGCTAAGAGAAGGAGAAAACTATATACATAGTTTAGGTAATTACATCTGATCAGAAAAACTGAAATTGTACAAAATCATTGTAGAGAAAAGCATTTTTGAGACAGAACACAAAGACACAAAACATAGAAAGAAACAACTTGAATTTAGAAAACTCATCATGTCTGGGCCTCTTCTGCAATTTATAATAGTTTGAGTCACTCTGTGCAATTCTTCAGTATTGCAAAACTAAATGGGACTGAAAATATACATATAATTAATACATTTTAATTCTTTACCCTTCCTCTCCCTCAAAAAAATAAATAAATTACCTGATCTTCAAAACATGTCTGTGTCTAACTTCATTAAGGGTTGTATTTGTGTTTTCTTTGGGTGGAAGGCTGATGGTTTAGTCCAAGCTGTCACTTGAAATCTAAGGGTTAAAAGGTCTCCATTTATTTATCTTGGGTGCTCATATTAACCAGTTAAATGGTTGAATAGCAGTCAATGACTGAGAAAAACAGATATTTGAGAAGTAAAACATTTGGTACTTGAAAATTTACAGAAGTTCTTTGGTGGAGTTGATTATTCACTAATTATTGACTAAGCATATGAAGTTGTATATTTTCCTACCTTTGCAAATAATAAATCATTTGGAGTTCCACACATCACTCTAAATGATTGGTACAAATTGCTCTACAGAACCATCCAAAACAGACTACAAGGAGTTTTTCTTTTCTAAACACTGACATTTTAGAGACTCTGACACATGACCCAACTACACACACACACACACACACACACACACACACAAAACTGGCATTGATGGTGGTAAGTTGTGGCAATTCTACAGATGAGAGAGGAACTTCCTACAGTTGAATGAGACCAGAATCCACTCTTTAAAAGCAAATTCACCAACTGCCCTCCCAGCATGGTTACCATCCCAGGCCCCTCACAGCTGTCAGTCATACCACCCGTCTCTCAAGCAAGATATCAATCATCACCAGCCCCTCTCTGGCCTTCAGCCACTATACATGATCTGTGAAGAAGCCCCAACATCTCTACTCAGCCTCTCAATTCACCCTTTCTCCTCCACAGGGAAGAATTTTTTTGAAATCTCATGACCCCAATTGAGGCTGAGTGAGGTTAAGTTAATGCTGCTGTTAGGACATCTCGCCCAGTAGCACCACCCTAACCCCAGCCTTCCCTCCCTCCAACAGGCTTCTCTTCTGCCCTTGAGGACACTTCTATGTCAACAGGATTTGCTCTGGGGATAAATGAGAGGGAACATGGCCTTTGCCGACACCTTGACTTTTTTACTTCTGGCTTCCAGAATTGAGAGAATAAATTCTGTTGTTCTAAGCCACTCCGTCTGTGGTAGTCAGTTACAGCAGCCAAAAGGAAGCTAATACAAGGGCAGAGAATTACCCAGATAATCAAAAGCTTGCCTAAAGCAAGTAACTGAGGCCATAATCAGCCTGAAAGCCTAAATTATCTCCATCTTTCTCTAGATTCTCTCCTTTTCTTTGGATCTCTATAGGGATATGTAATAGCCCCTCTGCAATTAATAACAGTGACAATCATTATTTTTATCTTTTTGTGTTGTTTTAGTCATTAAGTCATGTCCAACTCTTTGTGACCTATGGACTGTAGCCAGCCAAGCTCCGCTATTCATGGAATTTCCCAGGTAAGAATACCAGAGTGGGTTGCCGTTTCCTTCTCCAGGGGATCTTCCCAACCCAGGGACCAAGGCTGCATTTCCTGCGCTGGCAGACAGATTCTCTAACACTGAGCCACCAGGGTAGCCCTTTTACCATTTTATCCACTATTTATTAGGTGCCAAGCTCTGCCCACTTCCATTGGTGGTCTCATTCTGTTTCCTACCATGCATACCAGTCTCCATCATTATCAATCCTATTTCTGAAGACATTCAAGTCAGTTCAGTCTCTCAGTTGTGTCCAACTCTTTGCGACCCCATGAACTGCAGCACGCCAGGCCTCCCTGTCCATCACCAACTCCCGGAGTCCACCCAAACCCATGTCCATTGAGTCGGTGATACCATCCTACCATCTCATCCTCTGTCGTCCCCTTCTCCTGCCCCCAGTCTTTCCCAGCATCAGGGTCTTTTCCAATGAGTCAGCTCTTTGCATCAGGTGGCCAAAGTATTGGAGTTTCAGCTTCAGCATCAGTCCTTCCAATGAACACCCAGGACTGATCTCCTTCAGGATGGACTGGTTGGATCTCCTTGCAGTCCAAGGGACTCTCAAGAGTCTTCTCCAACACCTCAGTTCAAAAGCATCAATTGTTCTGCACTCAGCTTTCTTTATAGTCCAACTCTCACATTCGTACATGAAGACATTAACTCATAACAAAGATCACCTGAAAATACGTTTCAGTTTATTCTTCTAGACATTTATACAACCCTTTCCACTGGCAGCATCCAACCAATACAAACCTACTTTTCTATTTATTTGTCACCTCAGTACAACTGAGGGCTCCTAAAGGTCTCTTAAGCTGCATCTTTCTATCGGAGTCTCTGCTCTTGCCTTTGGGACCCACGAAGGAAACAGGGGCCTCCCCTCCAAGGACAGCCCAGCCTCGGAAGCACTTGCTGTTTGGATTCCTGCAATCACCTCCTTTTCTACAACCTCTCTGCAAAAACTATCAGGGGAGGCATCTGATGAAGAAAGCCCCTTCCATCCCTGTTTCCTCTCTGGCCGTGTCTGCAGATGACACTGTTGTGACAGGAAATTTCAAACAGATACCCCTCGACCCTCGGTGCCCCCGAGGTAACTGAGCACAGGTCAGCACGTGGCTGCTTCCCGTGGGCAGAGCCAAAGGCCAGGCTTTTTCCTTGGTGGCTTCGGCTGCTACAGCTGCAATCAATTAGGGGCAAATTCTTTTCAAAGAAAGCTTTTGTTTTGTTATTCTTTTTGCTGCTCTTATCATGCCTGCAGACAGGCAGGAGGGAAATGCAAATTTTGTAAAGTGTCAGGTAAGCAAACAAAATACATATTATGATTAACTGACAAGAAGAGAATGCAGCGGTGGTATCTAGGAATGTCCAGGAGGAAGCTCAAGGTAGGAATCTCTACTCCACCACAAATACTTGCTGAGATCTCCAGAGCCTGACTTCAAAACAGAATTTCTCCCCAACTCTTCCTTCCCAACTTTTATTAAAAGAACTATCAGGCAGATCAAATACATCTCCAGACTTTGGCTAATGCCCTGGGGAGGGGGAAAAATCACTCCTAGCTGAGAACCACTGATCCGGTGAGTACAGTGAATGCCCAAGGTGACAATGCCATTTGGGGCCCCCGATTGAGGTTGAGTGTGAAGCCCTGTCACTGCTTTTCAGGTGGACTCTGAAGCCACTCTACCTTCTTTTTCCATTTTGGCTTCTCCTTGGGTGAAAGATACAACTGGATTGAGAACAAGACAAAGCTGTAATGAACCAGGCTTGGTTTATAACAAAATTTCAGAACTGGTACAATTGAAGGAGTCTGCTACCTTCCAAGTAATCATTTTGGGAGATGAAAGACCTCTTCCCTCGATGCCAGAACTTGATTCCAAATGTCTTGGCACTTCTCTTTGGAGAATACCTTCAGAGTCCACATGAAAAGCCGTGACAGTGCTTCATGCTCAACCTCAACTGGGGCCCCAAACGGCACTGTCACCTTGGCCATTCACTGTACTCACCAGATCAGTGGTTCTCAGCTGGGGGTGATTTTACCCCCTCCCCAGGGACACTAGCAAAAGTTTAGAGACATATTTGATTGTACTCTTGGGGTAGGAATATACCAAGGGAATATTTCATGCAAAGATGGGCAGAAAAAAAGGACAGAAAGGGTATGGACTTAACAGAAGCAGAAGATATTAAGAAGAGCTGGCAAGAACACACAGAAGAACTATACAAAAAAAAGATCTTCATGACCCAGATAACCACAATGGTGTGATCACCCACCTAGAGCCAGACATCCTGGAATGGGAAGTTGAGTGGGCTTGGGAAGCATCTATGAACAAAGCTAGTGGAGCTAATGGAATTCCAGTCAAGCTATTCCAAATCCTAAAAGATGATGCCATGAAAATGCTGCACTCACTATGTCAGCAAATTTGGAAAACTCAGCAGTGGCCACAGGACTGGAAAAGGTCAGTTTTCATTCCAATCCCAAAGAAAGGCAATGCCAAAGAATGTTAAAACTACTGCACAATTACACTCATCTCACTTGCTAGCAAAGTAATGCTCAAATTTCTTCTAGCCAGGTTTCAGCAGTACGTGCACCAAGAAATTTTAGGTGCTCAAGCTGAATTTAGAAAAGGCAGAGGAACCAGAGATCAAATTGCCAGCATCGGTTGGATCATCAAAAAAGCAAGAGAGTTCCAGAAAAACATCTACTTCTGCTTTATTGACTATGCCAAAGCCTTTGACTGTATAGATCACAACAAAATGTGGAAAATTCTTAAAGAGATGGGATACCAGATCACCTTACCTGCCTCCTGAGAAATCTGTATGCAGGTCAAGAAGCAACAGTTAGAATCAGACATGGAACAACTCTTTGCGACCCCAAATTTGTTCCAAATTGGGAAAGGAATATGTCAAGGCTGTATACTGTCACCCTGCTCTTTTAACTTATATGAAGAGTACATCATGCAAAATGCCAGGCTGGATGAAGCACAAGCTGGAATCAAGGTTGCCAGGAAAAATATCAGTAACCTCAGATACACAGATGACACCACCCTTATGGCAGAAAGTGAAGAAGAACTAAAGAGCCTCTTGATGAAGGTGAACGAGGATAGTGAAAAAGTTGGCTTAGAACTCAACATTCAGAAAACTAAGATCATGGCATCTGGTCCCGTCACTTCATGGCAAATAGATGGGGAAACAGTAGAAACAGTGAGAGACATTTTGCAGGGCTCCAAAATCACTGCAGATGGTCACTGCAGCCATGAAATTAAAAGATGCTTGCTCCTTGGAAGAAAAGCTATGACCAACCTAGACAGCATATTAAGAAGCAGAGACATTACTTTGCCAACAAAGGTTGGTCTAGTCAAGGCTGTGGTTTTTCCAGTAGTCATGTATGGATGTGAGAGTTGAACTATAAACTATAAACTATAAAGCTGAGCATCAAAGAATTGATGCTTTTGAACTGTGGTGTTGGAGAAGACTCTCGAGTGTCCCTTGGACAGCAAGGAGATCCAAACAGTCTATCCTGAAGGAAATCAGTCCTGAATATTCATTGGAACGACTGATGCTGAAGCTGAAACTCCAATACTTTGGCTACCTGATTTGAAGAACTAACACTGGAAAAGACCCTGATGCTGGGAAAGACTGAAGGCAGGAGGAGAAGGGGACGACAGAGGATGAGATGGTAGGAAGGCATCACCGACTCGATGGACATGAGTTTGAGCAAGCTTCAGGGTTGCCGGTGAACAGGGAAGCCTGGAGTACTGCAGTCCATGGGGTTGCAAAGAGTCAGACACCACTGAGCGACTGAACTGAACTGAACTTGGGGGAGGGAAGACGCTATTGCCATCCTGTGGCTAGGAGCCAGGGATGCTACTAAACATTGCACAATGCATAGGGTGGCCCCCCACAGCAAAAAATTATCCAGCCAAAAATGTCAACAGCACCACCGTTGAGAAGCCCACACCTGACTAAGCCCTGAGTGACTTCAGAATGCCAAAGGACCCCTTGGAAAATTGATTTATTATTTGAGAGAATATCCTGAGCCTTTTGATGGTAATTTTAACAGTTAACAGCATTTTTTAAATTGAAAAATTGATAGTTGATTATGGGCTTCCCTAGTGGCTCAGATGGTAAAGAATCTGCCTGCAGTGACAGAGACCTGGATTCTGTCGCTGGGTCAGGAAGTTCCCCTGGAGAAGGGAATGACAACCCATTCTCTTGACTGGAGAATTCCATGGACAGAGGAGCCTGGCAGGCTACAGTCCATGGGGTCACAAATAGCTGGACATGACTGAGAAACTAACATTAACACATAGTTGATTTGCAAAATCATGTTAATAGCACTGACTTACATTCCCACTACAGTGTAGGAGGGTTCCTTTTTCTTCACACCTTCTCCAGCATTTCTTATTTGTAGACTTTTTAATGGTGGGGCCATTCTGACTGGTGTGAGGTCATACCTCATTGTACTCTTGGTTTGCATTTCCCTTATAATTAGTGATGTTGAACATGTTTTCATGTGCCTATTGGTCATCTGTATGTCCTCTCTGGAGAAATGTCTATTTAGGTCTTCTGCTCATTTCTCAATTGGACTGTTTGTTTTTTGTTGGCATAAGCTGTTTGCACATTTTGGAAATTAGGCCCTTGTCAGTCACACCATTTGCAAATATTTCCTCCCATTCCATAGGTTGTCTTTTCACTTTGTTTATGGTTTCCTTTGCTGTGCCAGCATTTTGAAAGAAGCAACGTAATAAAAAAAAGATTCAGTTTCCTCAAAGGAGAATTTTGAAGGACCACTCATTTTCTCTCTCGATCACTCTCTTGGTTACCAAAAAAAGTCTCACCTACTCAAAGATATCCTCCCAAGATGCTTCAATTATTATCTCCCAGGCTGGAAGTTTGTATATTCCTTTCTTTTTCAAGCTGCTAAATCTTTTCTCAAAATGAAATTGTTGCTATGTGGAAACCAATTAAAAAAAAATTATAGAGCTTCTCTGCTTGCAGAAAGGGAAGAAAGGAGGGGTTGAAAATTTCCTTGTTCAGGGCTGGCCTTAACCAGGACCTCTTCTCCCTAACCTATCCACCCCCCTGAACTCTACATGTGTTATTTTGAAAACCACAGTCCAGTAGCTGAGCTGTGAAAAGTGCAGGACTACACGGACCAGGAGACCTTGCATGTTTGTATGCTCACTTCATGACAACATAATCTGATCCTTTGACCTCAAAATATATTCCCTTGGAAATGTTTCTGCCATGTCAATTTATCTACTAAGTTCTGAGAACAACAGCATTGATTGTCTTTTCTTAATGACTTCTAACTAATTAGAAACTCACTTATGTGAATAACACAGAAGTATAATATATAAGCAGTGGAAATAACCACAAAGCAGGTGATTTTATTTTTTAAATCTATCATGTCAGCATGCCTTAGGCACTCCTGTGCCCTCCTGACACCCGCCGTCAATGTGCTGAAAATAATGCCATGCTTATAAAGCAAAATTAGAAACTTTTATTCTAATTTGCCATTTGGAGCCTAGGAAATATGATGGCTTAAGGCCAAGACTGCATTCTACACTCTTAATTGTATGGGATGCTCATATTTCTTCCAAAGAGTCAAAAGCTACATCAGCTGAAATGATGTATCTAAAATGGTAAAAAGTGTTTGGATTAAAATCCCAAAACATCAATAAAGAAATGCATAGAGAAAATCATTCTCAAATAGACCAGAGGCCATCTGGACTGAGCCCCAGCCAGCTTGGAAGTTCTCAAAAATGCTATTTTCCATTACAGACAGAAAGTCCCAACCTCTTGTTATTCATGCTCTTCTGCTGTCCCCTCCCACATTTGACCAGGGCTTGATCTTTTTGACCAGCAGCATATGGCAGAAGTAATGATTTGTCAATTCTGAAGAAGCTAGCTGCTATGTTTTGAGCTGCCCGATGGAAAGGCCCACAAAGAAGGGGACTGAAGAAGCCTCCAGTCAACAGCCAGTGAGGAAGTGAGAGCCTCAGCCTAGGGACCTGCAAGAGCTGAGGCTTTCCAACAACCATGGGAATGACGTTGGGAATGAAGACCATCCTTCAGTCAAGTCTTCAGTTAAGGCTACAGCCCAGACAATAGCTTGAGAGCCCATGAGATACCCTGAACCAAAACCACACAAGCAAGCCACTTCTGAATGAATACCCTTCAGAAATAATAAATATTTACATTTACTATTATTGGTGTGAGATAAATATTTTTTTATTTTCAGTTGCTAAGTTTACAGTTAATTTGCTATGCAGCAATAGATTGCTTTAACCATATCCTCAGACCCAAGAGGGGTTGAATCATAAAAAATGGGGTTCATAAGATATCTGATGCTAAAGCTGCAATTCTTTGGTCACCTGATTCAAAGAGCCAGCTCATCAGAAAAGACCTTAATGATCAGAAAGATTGAAGGCAAAAGGAGAAGGGGGAGACAGAGGACGAAATGATTGGATGGCATCAACTCAATGGACATGAGTTTGAGCAAACTCCAGGAGATAGTGGAGGACAGGAGAGCCTGGTGTGCTGCAGTTCAGGGGTCACAAAGAGTCAGACACAACTTAGCAACTGAACAATAACAAGAAGAAGAAATCTGAAGATTAAATCAAAGGAATTAAAATGATTAGGGAACTCCAACTCTGAGCATAAATCAGAGGGCAGAAGTCTAGCTGAGATTCCAGTATCATCACAGAAAGGGATGAAGAAGGCAGGAAGAGAAAGTGACTGCAAAAACTTCCTAAGCTTCTAGAATCAGCTTGTTATTTTTATCATGTATTTCCATGAAGCAATCAACACATGAAACAAAAAGGGTCTGTGGACTTTGCACTGAGACAACATAACGGACGGAACTGAGAAAATGGACTTCTACATCTTAGCCAAGTTTTGAGGAGTGGAAGAACCCCAAGACCAGGGAGCAGACTGAGGTTCTGAGACCTCACGAATGACTGAAACGGAGAAAGTACAGACAGGGTATGGGTGTGAAATGGAGGCTTAGAGCTTAACTCGCTAAACCATTCCTTTTAAAAAGCATTGAATGAGCATTAACATATTCTAGAGAGTGTGCTATGGATGGTAATAACTATAGCATGATACATTGGATGCCATGGGACCCTAGAAAGAGACATCATAAATCATAATGGAGGGGGAAGATCAGGAAAGACTCTCTGGAACAACTGGAATTTGATATGAGTTTTGATGAACTAGTTAACTACCAGAGCACTAGGAGAAAAGCATCCTTGGGAAACGTATCAGGTATAAGGCACAAAAATGCCCAACATTGTGATATCCTCAGAGACCTGCAGAGATTATAGTATACTTGGAGGGAAGAATATATCCAGAAGGGCTGTATAAGAGGAGGATAGATAACTAGGGCAAAAATCATGAAGGAATTCATGAATTAAAGTATTAAGCTTTAACCTGGAAACTAAAACATACGGCTAACCACTGAAAAGTTTTAAACATGTATACATTCTATTCAATCAACAAACATTAATAGAGCATCCATTCTAGACAAGGCATTGTGCTAGAACAGAGCTACAAGATATGTCACTGGACGAGACTAATGTACCTACTCTTGTTGCTTGCATTAATCAGAAGAGAAACGGGTGTTAAAGACTTAGTGTTTTAGGTAGATCCCTGCAGCAGTTGTGGGGGATGGAGAGTCATGGGAGGGGCAAGGAGGATGAAGAGCTTCCCAGATACCTCTGCAAAAATATTCTCATAGTCTGTCCTCCCCACTGGTCTCACCCTGCCTCCAATTGTCAAAAACACACTTATGAAAATTGCATTTGTAGGATAGCAGTTATGTATGCCCCAAGCAAGGATTTTCCAAACCTATCCTTTTAAGAGGCTTTTGAAGAAAAGGTGAGAAGGACTTACTAAATGTCAGAATTGAGAAAGACCCAGGAAATCATCTACTCCAACCGATGATGCTATAAACGTGGAAACTGAGGCCAGACAGGGAAAAGAACGGAGCCCTCTCTAAGATCTCAAGGCTGGCTGAGTCTCTCAGGTTCCATTCCAGCGCTTTTTCCACTGCATCTCACTAATGCCATCATCCTTTGACTGCTATGCTTCAGTAGCCTGCCAGATCAGCATGAAAAAAAAAAAGCCCAGAGCATGACAGTGATTTTAGCCTCAGTGAAACAGCGATGGCTTCATTCGGCAGCTATCCAGGTCGCTGCTAAGGCTATTTTCCTCTACTCAATTAGACAGAGCACTGGGGGAAGATCAGCCTGAGAAATTCTCTGGGGTCCCATCTGTTAATTGAAGCCACTGTCAGATTTTCCATAGCATGACGAATGATCAAAGATTTCTTCTCCCTTTCTTTATCACCCTCTTATTTCAAGGCAACATTAGGCCAAATTACAAGTAAGAAATGGTACAATCTATTTTAAAATGGAAATAAAACAGTCAAAAGGGAACAGATAGGTCTAATCACTTAGATAGTTTCAAAGTTTGATGCCAAGGAGCATCCATTTTTCAAAGAGGAAGAGGATCTCATTTTGGATAATTCTATCAACTTGTGTGAGCTCCATGTTGGCCTCGTCCCTTTTAGCCATGTTTCAATCACCTGCTGTTTAATGGAGGTACAGTCGCTGAGGTCCTCTGAGCACTGGATGCATCAGTGACCAGTAAATTAACAGCCTGTGTCTATATTGACACTCGTGTTCTCAACTTAATGCTTAATTTATTTAATGAACAGCTTCTGTCTTCATTAAGAGGGTCAAAAGTGTATTGGATGGGGCAATATGATAAAGACTGAAGGCAGGAGGAGAAGAGATGACAGAGGATGAGATGGTTGGATGGCATCACCGACTCGATGGACATGAGTTTGAGCAAGCTCTGGGAGTTGGTGATGCACAGGGAAGCCTGGTGTGCTACAGTCTTTGGGGTCGCAAAGAGTTGGGCATGACTGAGCGACTGAACTGAGCTGAACTATGATAAATAGGTGGTGGGTTTTCTCCCCCTGTTCCTAGGGTCAGTTGTTTGCATTTCATTCATTTCACATACATTTATTTTTCAGTATGTGAGTGCCGGACTCCAGGATAGGTCTAAGGCTGCCAGCCGGAAGGCTTTCCCTCTACCCTAAAAAAGCTCAAGGTCAGTGGGTAAGTCAAAGAAATCAGTTCAGAGTTACACAACAATGAGATGAGTGTCTTGAGACTCTGAGAGTTGAATGAAGACAGCTGAATAAAGTGGGGGCCATTAGGTTAGGGACAGAAACATCCACCCATGTATGTGTCTAAATATCTGCTGATGGTTGATAGGCATTAGTCAGCCCTATATAATGAGGCAGAAAAGAAAGTCTAACCAACAAGGAAAGAATCGAGAATTGCCCATTCCAAACAAGATGGGCAATGAAAATTCTATTTAACATAGAACTAACGGTCATTTCTGGTGAGATATTCCAAGCACTAAAATCAAACAGGTTACTTCCTCTTGGGCTTCCTCCTTTGTACTGATGGAGTATTCTCTTAGCCTCTCACAGCACTGTTGCTTTCTGCCCTTCACCATAGCTATCTGCAGATATGTCCATCTCCCCTACTTCATAGTAAGTTCTTGAGAATTCTGGGTCCCTGGTGTCTAAATCACGGACTGGTTATGCTGATTTCTCAATTACTGATAGTTGAATGGAAATAAAATTCAAAAATGGGGGGGGGTGTGTTTCTTGTTAGGGACTCCCCTTCTCCCTCACTGAAGACCACAAGTGTACAGAGAATTGGTTAACAGTGCAGATCCTGGAGCCTGGCCATCTTTGTTTGGATCCTGGCCGACACGTAACATATAACCTTGGGACAAGTTAATGCACGCTCTGCACCAGTTCTCATCTATAAAATGAGAACAGAAATAATACTTCCTAGCATTGTTGTGAGGTCTAAATGCATTCAGTATATAGAAAAGAATTTAGAAAAACAACTGAGAGTGAGGGAATTCTGCCAAATTTGTTCTTTTCAGGGGTAAAAATGTCCTAGGAAAACTGCTCCCTATTATACGTGGATTTACCATTTCCAGAATACTGCCCACTTTGGGGTCTAAGTCACATGGTAGCTGAGTCTGAGCCTCATGCTTCTAAAGTTTTTCCCTTAACTTTTCTGTATTAAAGGGAAATACTAGGAAAGACTAAGCACTTGTTATATGTCAGTGGTTCATATATTTAAAAATAGAAATTAAAGGAAAACTGTAAGCCTCAATAATATTGTGAGTCTCTCATAAGACTACTCTTTACACTTTTTTAAAACAGAAGTATTGCATGGAGGACACTGTGGAAGTAGAAACCATATATTTTTATCTTTGACATCACATCACCTAATACAGTATCAGACACATAGCAGCTACTCAGTAAATGCTTCATCAATGAACAGCTCATTTTGTTTTGGCTCATATGTTTTATACTGTTCCTTGAAATAAATGAAGCTATGAATCATATCGATACATATACACACATGCATGTGTGTGTGTGTGTATGCATGTATGTGTGTGTAATTCCTTTCCATTTTATAGAAGTCCGTATGAAAATAAAGAAAAAGACTCAAAAGGGACCATAATTGAGGCTGTAGACAGAGCTGTAGGCCCAAATTCATCTAAAAAAGAAAGCAACTTTCCAGGGATGTTTTTGCCCCTGGGTAAGACAAAGGGTTGCATATTTTATTTTCTACCTTCCTGCAAGGATTTGAGAACCCAAACCTGTGAATTGTGTGCCTGACATTTATACTATTTCTAGCCCAACTGACATTGGAAATTCCAAATAAAATGCATCAAGAAGCAGATGTCCCAATCCCATGTACAATGGGGACATAATAGCCCCAGGACAAAGATCAAGTGACAGCCTTACACCAGACTTACCCTCCCTTATGACCAAAACAGTTTCTGTCTTCTTTACATCTTTGCTTGGAGACACAGAAGATTCCTCTCCCATTCTCTCCTGGAGCCCCTGTTGGTGGGGAAGCAGAAATTATCTGAGATCATTAAATTAGGCCAGATACTTTTCACTTTGGCTCAACTTCCCTTTTTCCTTCTAGGTGTTACATTTGGTAGTTCAGTTGAGTTCAGCTCAGTCGCTCAGTTGTGTCCGACTCTTTGCGACCCCATGAATCACAGCATGCCAGGCCTCCCTGTCCATCACCAACTCCCAGAGTTCACTCAAACTCACGTCCATCGAGTCAGTGATGCCATCCAGCCATCTCATCCTCTGTCATCCCCTTCTCCTCCTACCCCCAATCCCTCCCAGCATCAGAGTCTTTTCCAATAAGTCAACTCTTCGCATGAGGTGGCCAAAGTACTGGAGTTTCAGCTTTAGCATCATTCCTTCCAAAGAACACCCAGGACTGATCTCCTTTAGAATGGACTGGTTGGATCTCCCTGCAGTCCAAGGGACTCTCAAGAGTCTTCTCCAACACCACAGTTCAAAAGCATCAATTCTTCAGCGCTCAGCTTTCTTCACAGTCCAACTCTCACATCCATACATGACCACTGGAAAAACCATAGCCTTGACTAGACGGACCTTTGTTGGCAAAGTAATGTCTCTGCTTTTGAATATGCTATGTAACCCAGGTACTAAACAAGGCTATTAGGTTTTTTAAAGCTTGACTCCTAGGTGGCGCTAGTGGTAAAAATTCGCCTGTCACTGCAGGAGACATAAGAGACACGGGTACAATCCCTAGGTTGGGAAGCACCCCTAGGATAGGAAATAGCAACCCACTCCAGTATTCTCATCTGGAAAATTCCATAGACAGAGGAGCCTGGTGGACTACAGTCCATAGGGCCATGAAGAGTCAGACACAACTGAGTAAACACCCACATATGTATGCCTATTTGGTCAAGTAGGTTCCCAAGTTATGTTGACTTGGGAGGGAAATTTTTGGAAAGACTTCTAAGTGGTAGAATATTACGTGTAGTTTAACCTGTGATGAACACAAGATTTTAATATGCTTAAAGAACAATCATTTACAATTTCCTCACTCTTGCTAAATTTGTAGAAATAAGAAAGGATTTTAGCAAGAAGCTAAAGAGAAAAGTTTAATTTATGCTTTTTTAGTTGACCAGAAAGGCTAGCCTTTTGTCTAGATTATGATAGAGAGTACTACCTCTCTTGAAAAAGCAATAAAGAGAAAGGAGTGTTCATAATAGTGGTTCTATAAGAAATAGAAAATAGGAAATAAAGCCTTTTGCAAGTTTAATATCAAGACCATGTTTTAGCTTGGTTGTGCTAAAGAACACATGAAAAATGTATATGAGATCTCTGTTTTTATTTTCTGTGAAATAATTTTTCTTTACTTTGTATTGAATTTTTAAAATAACTAAATCATATTTTATCCAATGTTTTAGCTCAGAAACTCGTGCTTATGTCGTCAGTGAAAGCCCTGTTACACAAGGCTGATCAGAACATATATAGCTCTACTGCCACCTGGTGCCAGCATATGGAAATTGCAGGAGCAGATCTTTCAACCCAAAATTCCTCTAAGACTTGAAATTTGCATAACAAAGACAGTTTTGTAATTTCACAAAGAATACAACTTTGGCACCAATGCAAATGAGTAAATGCAATTACTAACAGAATTAACAAAAGCATAAAGGGGACAACATTTTCCAGTCTTGATAAAATTACCAATAAAAAATTGCAATACAAGTTCACCTCATTGGTGTTTGATTAGCAGTTTGTAAAATTTTGTGCCTTTTTTTTTTTTTTTCTCCTTTGGCAGAACTATTCCAGAGATTTGAACAATTCCATAAATAGTGGTTCAGACAACTGCATACTTGTACAAATGCTCTAAGAAAAGACCCAAAATAAGAATGACTCATACAAAATAAAATGGTGGGAGGTTTCCAAGTCCTTAATTTTTTAGAGGAACAGGGGGTAGGGGTAATTATCTAGACAGACAAGGGCTGGCATGGCTGCTCCACATTATCAGGTTGTTGATGAGCCCCATGGTCCAGGGGAGTTGTCCTGCTATCATATCGTTATTCTCCCTTGCAACAGTATGTAAATAAGACAAAGTCATTCCCATTAAGGGCTTGATCTAGAAGTTGTACCCATTTCTTCTACTTGCTTCCTATTTTAGTCACAGGGTCACAACTAAAGATTGCCTGGGAAAGATAGTCTTTAAGTAGGTGAGCATGTATCCAACTAAAATTCTAAGACTGTAATTCCATTACAAAGATGAAAGGAAAATTGGCAGGCTCCACAATACTTTGATTCCCTCCTATAATCTACTCTAGATACTTTTAAATATGCATTGCTTTGAAGAAAGACTAGGATACCTTTCCAAAACAAAGAGAGCTAAGGGGACGTGACAACTAAAGGAATATTTGATTTGGGGGAGGGGTTATTCTGCCCTAAAAGACATTATTAGGACAACTGGCAAAATCTGAGTGAGGTTTATAGAACTGTGTTAATATTAACTTTCTGATTTTGATAACTGTTCTCTGGCTATGTAAAGGAATTTCCTCATTTTTATGAAACACACACTGAAGAGTTTATAGGCAAAGAGGTGTCATGTCTGCAACTTCATCTTAAATAGTCAAGAAGTGAGAGAGGCAGAGAGATATAAAAACAAAAACAGAAAATGTTAACATTGGGGGAATCTACATGAAAGACATTTGTACTAGTCTTGCAATTTTGCTATAGGTCTGAAATTATGCAAAAAAATTAAAAGTTAAAAACAGTATGACTTTAATTCTGGCTCAAATTAATTCATCAGATTCTTTTAAATGTGGTTTATTTACAGTTTAGCTATTAGGTAACCCCTTGGTCAAACTCAAGTTTCAGAAAATTTAGTACTCTTAATTTTCATATTTGGTTTATTTCAAGCCTACTCCCCCTTACTGCGTGCGCGGGCACGCGCACACACACACACTTTAAAATAAACAAAGCTAAAATGGAGAAATTATTTGCAGCATTATTACAAATGGTGAGTAGAGGCCACATCCGTGCAGCTTCCCATCCTGTGTAACCAGGGATGCAGAGAAGCCAGCAGGGAGGCTTCTTGGCCCAGGAGCAGGTGCAAAGACTGCCCCAGCTTCTTTCTCTGCCAGAGCTGAGGGAGAACACAGATTCCCGCCCATTTGTGCTCAGGCTCACATCACCGTGACTCTACCATTCTGTGAATTTCCATTTGGAGAATGCCTCAAGTCCTCCGAGATCTTAAATCAAATGCACTGTCAGCCAAGGCTTTCTGCCTTATCCTTGTCAGAGCAGACAAAGCCATGTTGGTACCCAGCTGTCCCTGAGCAAGACTCCAGGCTCCAGTGTTGCAGAAAGCCAATCTCTCCATGGAGACACTCTCCAAATAGTAGTAACTCCAAGACTTTAAGTTCCACAGTCCTCCTAGAGAAATGCTTCTTCCATTGGATCTATCACAAAGAGTTTACCCTGCAGAATCCTGCTCTTTCTCTAGTGGAGGGAGCTAGCCACCTCCAGGCTGGGGCACAGAACTTGATTCAAGTAGGATTGCATCTCATTCTGGAGTCCCAGCATCAGCAAGGACTGGTCCTCGTCCAGGGTCAGTTGTGCTTCCATTTCTTTTTAAGCAGGGAGATGCCACATAGCCCCCTTATGCACAGCACAAACCCTCACCATAGTGACTGTAACAGCTCTTATTAGCACTTCCCAAAGGTGACACTACAAAGGAAGACCCAGGGGCTATGCGTGGATGGAGACCCAGCCCCACCATGAGCTGCCATCCAGCTGTGTTATGTCCTTCTGCCTCACTGACCTGGAAGCAGCAGAGCAAAGCCCCTCCCCAGCAGCCCAATAGGTTTTAGCGGCAAGGAGCCCCTCCTTCACTGAAGTTACTTATAAATAGCACCCTGGGGGCAGCATACTCTCCTGCTGCGCGCCTAGCTATATTCAAAGGGGAAAGTAACCTTATTAAACATTTTTCATATTGACAGCTAATAACAATGCCCTGGATTTGCCAGATAATATTCACACCATCTACTCTCTTTGGATTTGGAAAACAAGCACAGCCAGCCCTCTATCCATAGGTTCCATATCCTGAGATTCAACCAACCTGGGATCAGAAATATTCAGGAAAAAAGAAATTCTAGAAAGTTCCAATAAACAAAGACTTGAATTTACTGGCTAGTATTTACATTGTATTTACAGCTACTTATATAGCATTTACATGGTATTCAGTATTATAAGTAATCTAGAGATTTTAAAGTATATGGGAAGATGTGCATAGTTTAATAATGTAGTTTAGCATTTGCATATCTGCAGATATTTGTATCCACTGGGTGCAGGGGGAGATCCTGGAGTATCACAGGGAATGTTTCACAAGGATAAATAAAAGAGTATTTCCTCCTCGGTTATCTCCTAAAAGAGCCAGGAAGCTAGACAATTTCAAAAAATACTCAACATCATCACAGACCTGTAATCTACAAAATGGTAAATTATCTTGGGAGAACAAAGGAAATCTTGCATGTCCTCACCCAGAAAGTAGATCATTTCTACTTATTTTAAATCCTATTGCTCTGCTTTAACTGAATTCATGATTCCTCTGATGACTTACAACAGCTACAGCAAAAGCAATGGTATAGATTCTATTTGACCTTCCTCAAGCCAGCACTCAGAAGCCAACACTTCAAGGCAGGTCCCTGTTTTAACTGAACAGACAATTTCAAGCTGCTCTGATTCTAAGCTCTTAACACACAGGAGGCTGTGGCTATTTCTTCCCCCCTATACTTGCCTCTGGACCTATCACTGGCCTTTTTCCTTGCATGACCACTAATCTGATGAGAAAAAAAAATTACCTTGGCAAAAAGCATGTGTTCCATTTCCTGACCTTGGCAGCTCTAAGCTCTGCAGGCCTCTCTCAGAGCCACCATTGAGCAAATCTCTTCCTTCCACTGTGAATCTGTTCAAAAGGAGAAAGAAAGTTGCAGAAACACTTGCAGGTAAACAGCCTCTGAAATCAATGAGGACAGAGAATTACTCCTGTTCCTAATCCCTTTTTCCTCCCTCACAGCAAGCTGCCAATAGCCCTGACCTGATTCTAACACCTATCATGACTGATTCTCCCTCTGCCCTTGAAAGGGCATGATACTGTATACCCCCAGAACCTAGCAGTGAAGGAGGGCTGGAAAATGCTACACCACACTTTTCCGCACACTTCCGTTGACACTGGCATATTCCAATTCAGGCAGAGAACCACTGACTGGTGAGGTGGTGGTTTGCACATCGTTCAGTTAAGTGGTCTTCACGGTCGCACAGGAAACTGACACCTTGCATATGGAATGGCCAGTCTGCACACAGTCATCCTCAGTGGCTGACTTTACACTTGAGCCCACAGTTTGCACCTCGAGTTACTGCCTGCCTAGCAAGCAGTGATGGCATTAGAGGACCCAGGCAATCAATCCTTTCTGGTATCACTATTTACTCAACATTGACTTGGGTAGGCTGGTTATTAGTCCCAAAGACTCTGCTTTGAATCCTCACTGCCACTTACTAGCTGTGTGATCATGAGCAAGATATGTCACCTCTTTGCACATCAATTTTCTCATCTGTAAAAGGGAACTATTTCATAGAGTTGTGAGAATTCAACATCTCAATACCTGCCCCCAGAGTATTTAGAACAGGGCTGGCACTCAATATGTGCTATTTATTATTAGAAACTAATTTCAATAACTATTAACTCAATAAATGTTAGTTTTGTCATTATAAGCTTATCTTCATACCTACTAGCCCTGTTTATTAATTCTGGCCATATCCACCAGGACCTGAGAAAACCTAAATGTAGTTTTGTTCACTTTGGCTGCTACCCTGCATCCTATGAAATGGAGCCAGAAATAGGTCAATTAAAGACCCGATGTGGCAGTGGTGGGTTAGTCGCTAAGTCATGTCCAACTCTTTATGACCTCATGGACTGTAGCCTATCAGACTTCTCTGTCCATGGGATTTCCTGGACAAGAATACTGGAGTGGGTTGCCATTTCCTTCTCCAGGGGATCTCCCTGACCCCGGAATCGAAGCCGCATCTCCTGCCTTGCAGGTGGATTCTTTACATTGAGCCACCAGGGAAGCCCAAAGACCTGGGGAAAGGAGCAATTTTAAATTCAAATTCTGAACCTCTGATACCTCCCGCCCCCATACTCCTTGAGCCCTTACAGCACTAACTGTGGTACTACACCCATCCCCACCTTGGGGGCCTCTTCAACCTCCGTGTCCTAGGTCACTTTCTCCATTCTTATTCTTCCAAATTCTTACGTTTATTTGCACTCTTCTTTTAATACCTCTACAGGCCTTGCATGCTTAGTCGCTCGGTTGTGTCTGACTCTTTGTGACCCCATGAGCCTGCCAGGCTCCTCTGTTGATGGGATTCTCCAGGCAAGAATACTAGAGTGGGTTGCCATTTTGTCCTCCAGGGAATCTTCCCAACCAGAAATCGAATCCACCTCTCCTGTGTCTCCTGCATTGGCAGGCAGATTCTTTACCACTGAGCCATTGGGGAAGCCAGGCCTTAGGGTTTCATTAGCAGCACTGACAGTACCACATGGCTGAGATTCCTGATCCATGAACAGTGCACAAAACAGTTCTTACAGAGTGGTACTGTTCACAGCCCAAGTGTTAGTCTGTTTCTTTCTGCTACTGCAGAGATCGCATAGGGTCAGGGTAAAATATGCCAAAGGGAAATTCTTGGATGAATTGATATGAATATGATGAATTGATATTTTGAAAAATTATTTACAAGGTAAATTTAAATCACCTTTAGAATTTTTTAAATAAATCCTAATCATTTCATCCCCTATTTTTCTATAGCATGAAGCAATGCAAGAGCAATAAGCCAGAAAGAACTGGAAAGACTGATTTCTAGTAGCCCTGCTAACTCTTACTTATCATGTGACATGAGGGTTTCTCATGTAGCTAAAATATAAACAAAGCTGCCTGAATCTTCTTTATTGGATGTTATAAGGAAGCACTGAAATGATATATTTGTTTTAAAAATTATAAAATGCTTTACCAATATAAAATGATATACAATCATGACATATCTTATAATGAGTCCTGGCAAGCTTAGAATATACAAAATATTTAACAAGCAGTCAAAGACTGAGGAGAAGGCAATGGCAACCCACTCCAGTACTCTTGCCTGGAAAATCCCATGGACAGAGGAGACTGGTAGGCTGCAGTCCATGAGGTGGCTAAGAGTCGGACACGACTGCATTGGAGGAGGAAATGGCAACCTACTCCAGTATTCTTGCCTGGAGGATCCCAGGGACGGGGAGCCTGGTGGGCTGTTGTCTATGGGGTAGCACAGAGTCGGACACGACTGAAGCAACTTAGCAGCAGCAGCAAAGACTGGAGTTCCAGTTCCAAATCTGCTACAGCTCACCCCGTGCATGCTGCATGCTAAGTCACATCAGTTGTGTCTGACTCTTTGTGACCCCATGGACTGCAGCCCACCAGGCTCTGCTGTCCGTGGGATTTTCTGTAAGTTTAGACAAATATGTTCCCCTCTCTGGTCCTCAGTTTTGTCATCTATAAATGACACAGTTAAATTAGATGAGTTCTAGGGTCCCTCTCAAATCAACAGTCTATGAGTCCAAGCAAAACAAGGAGAATAATGGATAAAGTGAAAGTGAAGTCATTCAGTTGTGTCCGACTCTTTGCGACCCCATGGACACCAGGTTCCTCTGTCCATGGGATTTTCTAGGCAAGAGTACTGGAGTGGGATGCCATTTCCTTTTCCAGGGGATCTTCCCGACCCAGGAATCGAACCCAGGTCTCCCGCATTATAGACAGATGTTTTACCATCTGAGCCACCAGGGAAGTCCTAAAATAATGGATATGTGTCCAAAAAAATTTTTAGACTAAATTTTAAAATAATATTAATAAAGAAAATGTAAAAAATCAGAAGTTACTGTAAAGGCATGGCCAAGGCAGACATGGTTTACTGATCATGACACTCCCTCCCAGAACTCAGACATGCCCTCATAGCCTGCGTAGCTGGTAACAACAACAAATAGGTTTTGCAACACACATGCAAATGTCTTAAGGAGATTTTTAAGACTATTCATTTACAGACAAAGGTTTCTCATTGCAAAGACTAATTATAGAATTTTGCCTCGTCTCATGTCTGCATGTGTCTGTGAGCAAGCATGCATACACACACCACACACATACACAAACACACACACACACACACACACTTCATCGATATTTAGGTCCACTCTAGGAACAGCCTTCATTGCTTTGGTGTGTGGAAGTCAATGCCTCCATAAATATTCATTTACATAGAATTTTAACGCCTTTTTTTGACAGATGAGGAAATTGAGATACAAAGAGGGTAAAATGAACTGTCGAAAGTCAATGGCTATTTAGTGACCAAGAAGGCAAGTCTTCTGATGTGGTTATGGCTTTTGTTCTGTTGATACTTTTTTGACCTTGACATTAGAATCTACATAAGGTCCCAATGTTTTATCCATTGATGGCCTTCCAAACTGGAGTAGTTTTCTCTCAGTTTTACTTTTCTTAAAAAAATACGTAAGATTGCTCTATGCAAAGTCTCTTTATGTCAAAATCTTTCTTGTTCCACATTTACTGATGAGGTTGATAGCTGTTAACTTTTGCATGTATAAACACATTCTTTGTCTCCTACAAACCAGTCACTTGCTCACAATTCTATGTTTAAATTTCTTTTCAATTGAACTATAGATATAAATTCATCCCTCAGCTTGTCATTTTAACAGTAATTGTAACAATTAACCTATAACTGTTTTCATCGCTAACATAATTATTAAATAATAACTTCTATGCTCATTAACATAATAAGTCTCATTAATTGCATGCCACCTCACAATGAAATTAACCTACAGAGATCAGGCAGAAAACATAGGATGTAAGCAGAATCAGAGAATCTCTCTGGAGCTGCCTGGGCAAATTTTCAAAAAATTAGCCTTCAGAAGGTGGGGGCAGAGACTTAGGGGCAAGGGAGTGGCAGGGTCATAACTGTAACAACATCCATTAGAGCAATGAATATACAAAAAGAGGTTCATGAAGGGCACTGAAAAATAAGAAATGTTAGAGAAATAATACAAAGTTTAGAAATGATCATAAAATCAAGGCTTTGATCTTCTGAACAAATAGAACGAATGAGAAACTGTCTCCCCCTAGCCAATTAGATTCCCAGAACCACAAAACATTGCTTTACTGGCAACTTCCTGAAGCTGATACTATGTGTCCTCAACTATTTTCCTTCCCACCTTCACCTTCAACAACGTTAACATTATTAACCTCCCTGTTCACCCTGCTACAATCCCCCTTTGCCTATAAAACTTCTCTACCCTCTTAGCCAATCGTGTTTCTCTTGGGGTTTTGCTCTTCCTTTCCCTGCCTCTCTATGGTCATGCTCATATACATCGATTTGTTGTTCCAGCGTTTTGGAGATAGGCTAGACTTACCAACTTAACCAGGGCTTCCCTGATAGCTCAGTTGGTAAAGAATCCACCTGTAATGCAGGAGACCCTGGTTTGATTCCTGGGTTCGGAAGATCCACTGGAGAAGGGATAGGCTACCCACTCCAGTATTCTTGGGCTTCCCTTGTGGCTCAGCTGGTAAAGAATCCACCTGCAATGCGGGAGACCTGGGTTGGATTCCTGGGTTGGAAAGACCCCCTGGAGAAGGGAAAGGCTACCCACTCCAGTATTCTGGCCTGGAGAATTCCATGGACTGTATAGTGCTGCTGCTGCTGCTGCTGCTGTTGCTAAGTCGCTTCAGTCATTTCCGACTCCGCGACCCCCTAGATAGCAGTCCACAAGGCTCCGCCATCCCTGGGATTCTCCAGGCAAGAACACTGGAGTGGGTTGCCATTTCCTTCTACAATGCATGAAAGTGAAGTCGTTTAGTCGTGTCCGACTCTTCGAAACCCCATGGACTGCAGCCTACCAGGCTCCTCCGTCCATGGGATTTTTCCAGGCAAGAGTACTGGAGTGGGTTGCCATTGCCTTCTCCAGTATAGTACATGGGGTCGCAAAGAGACACAACTAAGCGACGTTCACTTTCACCAACTTACCACTTGCCCCACATGGACCCTTATTTTCACTCTGAAACTTAGTTGCAATATTTAAGGTTTCTAAGTCTCTTAAGAAGGGGCTTATCTGCATGCTCTGAAAGATGGCAGGCTTGGGGTTAAATAGGATGGGACTCTGAATCCCCATATGACCACTGCCACCACTCCTGCTCAAAAAATATTGCCAGTTCCTCATGAGGCACAGAACAAGTTCCAAACTCTTTAGTCTATCTTTCAGATCTCTCTATAGTTCCTTCCAAACCTATCTTATCTCCACTCACACCACCCGTAGTGAAGGACAGGGAAGCCTGGCATGGTGCAGTAGTCCATGGGGTCACAGAGTTGGACACAACTTGGTGACTGAACAACCACCACCCATTTCGGGTGGTCAGTTATTCTCTTGAAAGGTGGGGCAGTGGATTAAATGGGCAGTATGTGCAAAAAAGCCAATCCTAAAGGAAATTAACCCTGAATATTCATTGGAAGGACTGGTGCTGAAGCTGAAACTCCAAAACTTGGACTACCTGATGCAAAGACCTGACTCATTGGAAAAGACCCTGATGCTGGGAAAGACTGAAGGCAGGAGGAGCAGGGGATGACAGAGGATGAGATGGTTAAATGGCATCATTGACTCAGTGGATATGAGTTTGAGCAAATTCTAGGAGACAGTGAAGGACAGCAAAGACTGGCGGGCTACAATCCATGGGGTTGCAAAGAGTCCGATAAAACTTAGTGACTGAAGAACAACCCACTATTTTAAGATTTGTTTTTTATTTCTAGATGTTCTACCTCATTCTCCTTCCAATCTGTTGATCATTTTGAACAGTCTCTTGCTTACTCATACTTTTGATTTAAACTTTTAATTCTTTAAACTGATCAAACATATGTACTCTACATTCTGTATCCAGTAGTTTCTTTATCTGAAGTTCTGGGACTGCTTCTGCTATTTGTTGTTTGTTCTGACTCTCACCCATGGTGCCTTCCTCTCTCATGTATTTTGTAACTGGTTTGTCTATTGTTGTGTGAATTTGTGTCTTTTGGAACTTTATATGTAGCAGTTATATGAGGCATATGTTACATGTTTCTTCTTCCAGAGAAAATATAGATTTGCTGCTGCCAGGCATCTGGGACACTACTAATTTGAAACTACTTGAAACTAAATTCTTGGAATCTTCATATCTTGCACAATGTGTGAATCCAGGCCCCAGGTCTGCATGGGAGTTAGATTTGTGTTATGAATCTTCAGGGCAGAACATTTTTTTCCTTACCCTGAACCAAAGACTGAACCAACAATTTTCTGTTGTCTTCCTTTGTGTACCTTGTTCTTCTAGGTCACTCTGTCAGTAACAATGTTGTCCTCAAGAGTTCCAGTGTTATGAGGCATAAGATGTGGCGGGGATGGGACAATTCAACTCTCTACTTTGCATTGGCCCAAGATTTTGTGTCCTATCCCTTCAGCAGTGACCACAAACCAGAAGATTCCCTCAGGGCAGCTGCCAGCTTCAGAGCTCTCTCAGCCACCTGGGTTTGTTTTTATTCTTCTTTTTCATTAAAAAAAATTTTTTTATTCAAGTATACTTGATTTACAATGTTGTGTTCATTTCTTCTGTACAGCAAAGTGACTCAGTTATACATATATATAGTTTGTTTTTCTTCTTTGTTTGATGCATCTGAAATTTACCCTTCCTTTCCTTCCAATAAAGCTATGCATTTAAAGACTGGTTTATCTATCTTCCACACAGCTGGTTATGTTGCAGCAGGATTTCAGGATGTAGAATTCACTTTATTGGCACAAATGGAAGAGCTACAATTTATAATCACTTTCAGCTCTGGTTTTGCCTTTAGAATCTTGATGTAACTATAGTAATCTTGCTTCTGAAATGGACAACTAAACATTCTGGGATAGCCCTTCAGTAATATGCTAAAACCAAGGATCTCTGAGTCTCAAAACTACCCTAGGCCAGGGGTCACAAACCTTTACTAGATGGTAAGTATTTTTGGCTTTGTGGGCCCTACAGTCTACTGTAACTGCTCGATCTTGCTGCTGTAGGGGGACAACAGTCATAGACAATACATATACCCATGAGCATGGGTGGATTCCAATAAAACTTCACTTTTAGACACTGGAGGCTGAATTTCAAATTATTTTCATATGTCATGAAATACTATTCTTAAAATTTTATTTTCAACCATTCAAAAATTTAAATGGTTGGTTCATGAGCCATATAAAAGTAAGCGGCAAGCTGGATTTGGTATGTGGTCCACAGTTTACTGATCCCAGCTCTAAACCATAGTTCTCAATTGGGGTACACATCAGAACCATCTGTGCAACATTTTTGAAACAAGGGTGTTCAAACATCTCTTAAAACCAACAGAATGAAAAATTCTGGGGGCAGAATCCAAGACTATAAATTTTAAGTTCCATAGATGATTCTGATCAGTCAGTTCAGGTCAGTCGCTCAGTTGTGTCCAACTCTTTGCAACCCCATGGACTGCAGCACACCAGGCTTCCCTGTCCATCACCAATGCCCAGAGCTTACTCAAACTCATGTCCATCAAGTCAGTGATGCCATCCAACTGTCTCATCCTCTGTCGTCCCCTTCTTCTTCTGCCTTTAATCTTTCCCAGCATCAGGATGTTTTCCAATGAGTCAGTTCTTCATATCAGGTGGCCAAAGTATTAGAGTTTCAGCTTCAATATCAGTCCTTCCAATGAACACCCAGGACCGATCTCCTTTAGGATGGACTGGTTGGACCTCCTTGCAGTCCAAGGGACTCTCAAGAGTCTTCTCCAACATCACAGTTCAAAAGCATCAATTCTTCTGCGCTCAGCTTTCTTTAGTCCAACTCTCACATCCATACATGACTACTGGAAAAACCATAGCCTTGACTAGACGGACCTTTGTTGGCAAAGTAATGTCTCTGCTTCTTAATACGCTGTCTAGGTTGATCATAACCTTCTTTCCTAGGAGCAACCGTCTTTTAATTTCACGGCTGCAGTCACCATCTGCAGTGATTCTAATGAGCACCCCTAATTTAGACAGTGTGCTCTAGATTTTGCTCTTTCTAGACTCTCCTGGTACTCCCTACATATGCCAGGCTATTGTTCACACTTACCCCATCCATTTTGCTCCAAAGCAAGTCATATAATCATCTAGTCATGATAACCTGCCCCAATGCAAACATAAATACACAAATAAAAGTCACTAATGACAAAGGCTTTGGGTATAGTTTTTTATGGAAAACATGCAATTTAAAAAATTTTATATATAATAAGACATCACAAATCAGAAAAGAAGAGGAATTCAATCAATAAAATAGATTCACAATTTGGAAACAAGAACAATTCATACCCATTTCTCACACCATACACCAAAACACACGGCAGGTGCACTAAAGCTGTAAAATGTAAATGGATAAAGAAACTGAAAAAATGGATATCTGTCAAACTTCTGGGAGGAAAAGAAATGTCTAAGCTTAAAAGCTTGGAAAAGCCGAAAAGAGAAACTACATAGATTAACTGTATACAAATTTCAAGCTTCTGTGTATAATAAGATAAAATAACTGAAATAAAGAGATTAAACTGAGAAACAAATTTGCATAATTAAGGAATTACAAATAGTTGACAAAATACGAAAAAAAAAGAGTCTGAGTAGTAATCGAAAGAAATACAAGTTAATCAAAAATCCCCTTTGTGATCTATCAAATTATCTAAGGGCTTCCATGGAGGCTCAGCTGGTAAAGAATCTGCCTGCAATGCAGGAGACCTGGGTTCAATCCCTGGAGAAGGGAAAGGCTACCCATTCCAGTATTCTGGCCTGGAGAATTCCATGGACTGTATAGTTCGTGGGGTCACAAAGAACCAGACACGACTGAGTGACTTTCACTTTTCAAATATGAAGCAAGACTCATGGTGGCCAGAGTGCATGAAACACACTCATATATTGCATACCTGCAGTCTGCAATGGCAGAAAAGCACAAATTTAGAGGACTTCGAGCCAGATTTCTCCTATGGCTAACTGTGTAACCTGTCCAAAACACTGGAAACAACCAAGAGGTCTTAAAGAGAACTGGCTCAGCAAACCATAATATATTCACTTAGTAATAGATTATGAGGTCATTAAACATTATGTTTACAAATACCATAAAATAACGTGGATAAAGGTTACAATATATTAGGTAAAAAGGGCAGGATATAAAATTGTGTAAATACTGTAGTTACAATGACATAAATCTTAAATAAACTGATTAATAACAGGGAAAAGGTTAAAAGAAATCCGCAAAGACAGGAACTATGTTTGTATGGGTGGTGTATGTTGGTGACTTTTTTCAGATTCTGTTTAATAAGACTGCATTACATTTACAGTGAGAAATAACCTTTTAAAAAGAGAAATTGTTGTTTGAAAACTGCAGCGTGGCAGACGGGTCAGCAGGAAATGGTCAAGTTCCAGAACCATATTCTGAAATTTTACTCTAAAAACCCCAATTCATGTGAATAGTTCATGTGGCACAATCCCAGAGCATAAAGCTGAGAATTAACTTTTAACTCTGCCCCGTGTTTTCTTTACACTTGTTACATCATTAAGACTACAAAGTAAATAGCTAGTGTTCTCACTGATAACTAAGTGAAGCCTAATTGTGTGGTTTTAGTCTCAATTAAAATTACTGAAGACCTGAAAGCCTTGTGCAACAGACTCACAGACAAATGACACTTTAAACATACAGCCTTCGATTGGGAATTCTTTAAGATTTCCTGAGCTTTCTAGAAATCTCTGTGCAGAGATCTTATGAGCTTTCGATACTTCTGTGACATTTAAATTTACCCTTCTGCTTTGACCTTGATACAATTTCCCTGTTTGTTAAAGGACATTTGAATTTCAAGACAATATGCAGTTCTTTAAATAACAATGACGTACAATTTAAGCATCCAACCCACATCTGCCAGGTGCCTTTTGTCTTCAGTCAAGTTCCAAAGAGTGTCTTCCAATTCAGAGTGATTTCTAGAAGGAAAGAGCAAATCACACACATGATGTCCCCCCAAAATGCTCCGGGGACCCCCATGTTCCCCCCCCTTATTTCCTTCAGTGCTTTTGTACCTGTTTGCTAGAATATAGGAGACACATTTGCCCATGAGTGAAAAACAGCATTTTTAATAGGAAGTTGCACAGTCTGCTTTCCTTATTTCTGCTGCCAATGCCAGAACACACCCTCATAATGCTTTCTTTTCTCCAGGAGGCCAAGATGGAAACTGCCTTCAGCACAGCCCGACAGAACACAGCGTGACAAATCTCATCTCAAGTCACAGCCAGCTCTTCCTGGAGACCCTGTTTTAGGGCTTTGCAAAGTGTAGGACCGTCCATTACAGCTGGGCATTTATGCTTTCAAAATGCTACTTTCTTCTTATGAGACAATAAAATACTTCCTGCAGCAGCAGCAGGTGAGCACAGAAAGCATCTTAAATATCTGACCTCAAGTGCTAAAGATGCTTAATAATCTTTAAAGTTACCAACAAGATTGTTTCCTCCCGTTACCAGGATGTTGTAAAATGTCCTAATTAGTCTTTATGATAATGCCAACACCTCCACAGCACATAAAAAGGACTTTTAATTTTTAAAAGGACAACTCTGGTTGGTTTGATTTTTATCTCTAATTGGTCTATAATGTCTATTCCTCTGGCACTCCAGACAGGCAAACATTAATTTAACAAGCAACTCATACACCATGGGAGACCAGAGAATCAAGTGTGAAAAAGAAGGTTCCAGCATTTTGGATGGGTAATTGGCTTCATTCTCTTTTACCTCCTAGAAGGTGCTAAACAAGCGTGTCTCCTGAGGGGATGGGGCTCCCTCTAAGGCAGCTGTTCCCTGAGGGCTCTTCACCCTCAGCCAGGCCCTGCTGTGGCACAGTCAGGACTCAGCAAACCCCAAGGACAAGTCCAGAAAAAGTGGTGCAGTGAGCCAGTCAAGGAACCGAGACCAGGAGAGCCAAGGCCAGTCCCCAGTTCTGCATCCAAAGGCTCTGTGGCCTCAGACTGGTCATTCGTCTCTCTGGTCTGCTTCCCTGACTACGAGGTGAAATGAACAATCTCAAATAATCCCCAAAGTCCTTTCTAGCTTTCCTATCTCAAGATTTGCTAGTAGGCACAGCTCTGCCAATAGCATGGATGATGACTCCAGCCTCCCTGCCAGCTGGTAATGCTGAGACTGGCTCAGACCCCTGGGAGCCATCAGCTCTGTCTGTGAAGTCCAGTCTGATGCCAAACACTCAGTCCCAGCCCAGCTTCTGACTACATTGCCGAGGACGCTCCAGACTGGTGTGGAGCAGAAGCCAAGTGGAAGTTAAGTGTACTACAGCACTGAAATTGTTCCTCCCCAGCCAAATCAGGAAAGGAGTACATCAAGACTGTATATTGTCACCCTGCTTATTTAACTTATATACGAAGTGAAAGTGAAAGTGAAGTTGCTCAGTCGTGTCCGACTCTTTGCGACCCCATGGACTGTAGACTACCAGGCTCCTCCCTCCATGGGATTCTCCAGGCAAGAGTACTGGAGTGGGTTGCCATTGCCTTCTCCAGGGGATCTTCCCGACACAGGGATTGAACCCTGGTCTCCCGCATTCCAGGCAGACGCTTTAACCTCTGAACCACCAGGGAAGCCTATCATGCGAAATGCCGGGCTGCATGAAGCACAAGCAGGAATCAAGAGTGCTGGAAGAAATATCAATAGCCTCAGATATGCAGATGACACCACCCTTACAGCAGAAAGCGAAGAAGAACAAAAGAGCCTCTTGATGAAAGTAAAAGAGGAGAGTGAAAAAGTTGGCTTAAAACTCAACATTTAGAAAACTAAGATCAAGGCATCCTATCTCATCACTTCATGGCAAATAGATGGGGAAACAATGGAAACAATGACAGACGATTTTGGGGGCTCCAAAATCACTGCAGATGGTGAATGCAGCCATGAAATTAAAAGACGCTTACTCCTTGGAAGGAAAGTTATGACCAACCTAGACAGCATATTCAAAAGCAGAGACATTACTTTGCCAACAATGGTCCATCTAGTCAAGGCTATGGTTTTTCCAGTGGTCATGTATGGATGTGAGAGTTAGACTGTGAAGAAAGCTGAGCGCCGAAGAATTGATGCTTTTGAACTGTGGTGTTAGAGAAGACTCTTGAGAGTCCCTTGGACTGCAAGGAGATCCAACCGGACCATTCTGAAGGAGATCAGCCCTGGGATTTCTTTGGAAGGAATGATGCTAAAGCTCAAACTCCAGTACTTTGGCCACCTCATGCAAAGAATTGACTCATTAAAAAAGACTCTGATGCTGGGAGGGATTGGAGGCAGGAGAAAAAGGGGACGGAAGAGGATGAGATGGCTGGATGGCATCACCGACTCGATGGACGTGAGTTTGAGTGAACTCCGGGACTTGGTGATGGACAGGGAGGCCTGGTGTGCTGCAATTCATGGGGTCGCAAAGAGTCGGATGTAACTGAGAGACTGAATTGAACTGAACTGAATGAAGTATGGATATGAGAGTTGGACTATAAAGAAAGCTGAGCGCCGAAGAATCGATGCTTTTGAACTGTAGTGTTGGAGAAGACTCTTTAGAGTCCCTTGGACTGCAAGGAGAACCAACCAGTCGATCCTAAAGGAAATCAGTCCTGAATACTCACTGAAAGGAATGATGCTGAAGCTGAAACTCCAATACTTTGGCCACTTGATGCGAAAAACTGAGACACTGAAAAAGACCCTGATGCTGGGAAAGATTGAGGGCAGTAAGAAAAGGGGACACCAGAGGATGAGATGGTTGGATGGCATCACCGACACGATGGACATGAGATCGAGCAAGCCCTGGGAGTTGGTAAAGGACAGGGAAGCCTGGTGTGCTGCAGTCCATGAGGTCACAGAGTCAGATATGACTGAGTGACTGAACTTCCCAGCCAAGGCTTCAAGAAATAGAATTTTGATTTCAGGAGATTTAGCTGAGTGAGTCTGATGATCTCACTTCCAATATGGGAAGCTATACCCATGGGTCTTGCTGAACCAAAGACACATCATCTTTGCGCCAAAGGAGAGAAGAGGCTTTTTCTGTGCACTGACAGTTGGCTTTTCAAGGCCTTCCTCTGGATATGTCTGTGGGTTCGATGTACTTGGGGGGCCTCATCTGTCCCTGTTGCACTGGAGATATGGAAGGGCGTGGAGGGTGGATGCTGCGTATTGACCCCAGATGATTCCAGCTGCTGCCTCTGCTCGGAGCACCCTTGCCACCCCACTCCCTTGTTCAGGTCCCATTCTCCTCAACTGAGCTACTGCAAAGAAAGCGGGAGCTGAATTGAATAACATTGCTGTTGAAAAGCTTTTTTCTTCCAAAACCAAGAAAGCCATGACAATCTTTTATTTATATTTCCAATACTTCAATTTAGAGTAATAGTTGTAATGGTGCTGCCGGTTCTCCAGCCACCCCCTCTGGCGATGGCGCCGTTGCCAGGCATCAGACACAGCTCATCAGCGGATCGGGGGAGGGGCAGGGGCAAGGCCACGGAAGTCGTGGTTTTGCTCACCCGCCGGCTACTAGACGTGGAACGCGCTCCTCCAGGTTGGCCTTTTGAGAGAGTGCTCTCCTGGTCCGCCTCACCGAGACTCTGTTAAATCAATCATGCTGCTAAATACATTAACACCACACACAGACCGATTTTTTAATTCCAGTACCATGAAGGCTGAAACAAAACACAAATAACGTAAAGAAACTATGAGCCAAATTTTCACTCAAACCTCAACCAGGCCTCCACTCTGTTGATCCCTGCCCCCTCATTCTCTTAGCCCAAACCCTAATTAACTACAGGGTGGGAGGAAGAGAGAAATCTGCCTGAGAGCAGCGGTCAAGACTGAAATTTTGGTTTGCACAAGGTTGGATGACACTCAAGTTTAACTTTCTCCTGTTGAAAGTTCCTTTTTTTTTTTTTTTTTCAGGCCATATGGTACCCATCAATACTAACTCTAAATTCACTTCCTTTTGTTCTATACAGGGTCGGATCTAATCACAACTTTAAAATAGAATTTAGGATATGTTGATTTGCCTGCCTCTCTGCCACAAGATTGGAGAGAAATAATTTTTCTCAAACAGAAATGTTAATGTCTTAAAGTGATAGAATAGTCTTCCATGAAAATAAATCAAATTATTAGGTGGCAGTAGTGGTAAAGAACCCGCCTGCCAATGCAGGAGACATAAGAGTAAGAGACATAGGTTCGATCCCTGGGTTGGGAAGGTCCCCTGGAGAAGGATGGCAACCCACTCCAGTATTCTTACCTGGAGAATCCCATGGACAGGGGAACCTAGAGGGCTACCGTCCATAAAGTCACACAGAGTGGGACATGACTGAAGTGACTTAGCAGTAATGAGCCATTTATAAAGTTATGTGGGAATTCTTAAATTGTGAAGGACCAATTTACATAATCACCATCCACTATCCTTTAAGTCACCTTGGAGGAGGGTTACAAAGAATCAAAGCCGCATTTTTCCTCATGGTTTAGGAGGAATGGCAAGGTGCATTGGGTACACTGGGGCTTTGGAGAATCACAAACGAGTTCCTGCCCCCCTTCCACCATTCACTGAGTGACCTTAGTCAAGTCTTTAAGCCTCAATTTCCTCACTCATTAAATGGGAAGTATAATATCTTGTAGGATTTCTGTATGGATTAAAAATATACAGGCATGTATAAAGTACACTTCACCTAACATAGAAGAAAATCAATTAGTGATACTATTGCTGCTATTATCAGAAATAAAAGAAGACTCAGCTAAGAGAGTAATGATATTCAAAACTTATAGAAGATCTGGGTTGTGGTACAAATAATCTCCATAAGAAAATCTCACATTAAACTGATATGAAATCTGTAGAATTACTGAGAATAAAAAAATGAACTAATGTACAAATCCCTATATCATCATTAGGAGACAGACAAAAAATGTGCAGCCTCCATCAGTATGCCTCTCTAAAGACCTCTAGAGACTCTGTCTAAATACCCACGACAAGACACAGCCCTGCTGGTCGTTACCAGCAAAGCTTACATTCAGCCACGTTCTCCTTCAATGCCACCTTATTAAAACTCATCTGACTCCTCCACTCCCTTGTGTGTGGCATCAAATGGCTGGCCCAAGGCTCATTATGGATCCCCACAACCGTGTCTTGAACTTTGACCCTCTCCCTAGCACTGTCCACTCCATAGCCTGTAGCACTGTTAAGGCAGTTTATTCTAACCAATGGTTGGTTAGAAATAGGACTCAGTGTCTTAGAACACAAGCAGGCGTATCTAAAATTTTCACAGAGACCCTTCTTAGGGACTGCTAGCATTTATCTGAAGTGTTCAAATCTGAGAATCACCTGATAGTTCTGGGGGCACAAAGTCCTCTGGGGACCCTCAGAACACACCGTATAATGGCTCCCTCCTCTGCCAGCCCACGGCCGAATATGAGTGGCTCATTTGTTTTCTTGAGAAGTTTAATGAGGAAGGCCTGATGATAAGGTGTGACCAGACTAGTTCAAAACAACAGGTCCTGAAAAGAAATCTGTCTTATAGACAGAAACAAAATGAGTTTAAGTGGGAAAAGGACCTTGCCTAGAATGACATATCCTCATAGAGGGATTCCCAGAGTCTTTCTCAATAAGTTAACAAATGGCCAGTTTATGGAGTAACGGTGCTTGGAGTTAAAGAGGTCCTTTAAATTTCCATGGACATCATTGTCAGTGAAGCAGATTAGCCAAAAGCAGACAGAAATCAAGCCAAGGAGTATTGGTGGGGAGGTAACCCTTCTTAAGATCACCTGTGCTGCAGAAGTATCAGAGACCCAAATCAAGAGATAGGAACCCCAACAGGAACTGAGAAGCCTATGGTATCACCCTACCCCTGTGAAGCCTGCCTCACTTCCCAACTGTAGAATTACTGTACCAATACCAGACAGAAGGGTTTCTATCTCTCAGATGCTACTGCAATTGGGATCCTTTTACCAAAGTGTTTTTTTGAAAAGTATAACATTAATTTTCTACCTAAACAATAGAAATCAATAAAGTCAGTAATTTTTATGAATCAAGCTTTTATGGAAGCCACATTTAAGTCCATATCAAAAGAGTAAATAACATTTCATCAATTATAACTTTTTAAAACTTTAGCCTTATTCTTGGAATTTGTTTAGAGTTCTTTTCCAAATCA
Source organism: Bos mutus (assembly GCF_027580195.1). Lineage (NCBI taxonomy): Eukaryota > Metazoa > Chordata > Mammalia > Artiodactyla > Bovidae > Bos > Bos mutus. The sequence goes on from NC_091618.1 coordinate 27,940,471, forward strand.
CCCAGATTTACAATTATTCCGAGTCACAGCCTCCTTGGGATTGATTTGAACTTAAAGCCAACTTAGAATCAAAACCTTATACTGCTTTCCCCAACTGTTAGCTGTGGTTATTTCAGCCTCAGAAATTGGGATTTACCTCTTACAATTTAATTTTGAAATAACCTCTCACAACTTGCAACCAGATTTTCTCAGAGCTCTACTTTTCTTCTGTATAGCTTAATTGAAAAGGAATCAAGAAAGTTATGTCATAACTCTCTACCAAGCTTTCTACTCCTCTTACTGTTTCTACCATATCTGCAATTACTTCCGCCACTGAATTCCTGAAGCCCTCAAATCATCCAAGTGTGGGAATCAATTTCCTCCAAATTCCTGATGATGCTGGTGTTTTTACTTTTCGCTATGAATTGCAAACATTCTTAACGGCATCTAGAATGGTGAATCCTTTCCAGAAGATTTTCAATTGGTTCTGCCCAGATACATCACAGGAATCATACTATATATAGCCTTATAAAATGTATTTCTTATATAATAATACTTGAAAGCCAAAATTACTTCTTGATCCATAAGCTACAGAATGCATGTTGTGTTAGCAGGCATGAAAACAACATGAATCTCATTGTACATCTCTTCAAAGCTCTTGGGTGACCAGGTGCATTGTCAACAAACAGTAATATTTTGAAAGGAATCTTTTTCTCTGAGCAGTAGCTCTCAACGTTGGACTTAAGATATTCAGTAAACCATGTTGTAAACAGATGTGCTGTCATTTGGACTTTGTTTTTCCCACTGATGGAGCACAGGCAGAGTAGATTTAGCATAATTCTTAAGGCCCTAGGACTTGAGGGATGGTTAAAGCACACTGGATTCAACTTAAAAGTCACAAGCTGCACTAGCCCCTAACAAGAGAGTCAGCCTGTCCTTGGAAGTTTTGAAGCCAGACATTGACTTCTCCTCTCTAGCTATGAAAGATATACATGGCTTCTTCTTCCAACATAAGGCTAATATACTGAAATTCTATTTGTTTCAGTTCAGTTCAGTTCAGCCGCTCAGTCGTGTCCGACTCTTTGCGACCCCATGAATTGCAGCACGCCAGGCCTCCCTGTCCATCACCAACTCCTGGAGTTCACTCAGACTCATGTCCAACGAGTCAGTGATGCCATCCAGCCATCTCATCCTCTGTCGTCCCCTTCTCCTCCTGCCCCCAATCCCTCCCAGCATCAGAGTCTTTTCCAATGAGTCAATTCTTCGCAGGAGGTGGCCAAAGTACTGGAGTTTCAGCTTTAGCATCATTCCTTCCAAAGAAATCCCAGGGCTGATCTCCTTCAGAATGGACTGGTTGGATCTCCTTGCAGTCCAAGGGACCCTCAAGAGTCTTCTCCAACACCACAGTTCAAAAGCATCAATTCTTCAGTGCTCAGTTTTCTTCACAGTCCAACTCTCACATCCATACATGACCACTGGAAAAATCATAGCCTTGACTAGACAGACCTTAGTTGTTTATTTATTTACAACTTACAAAAAATTGTCTATTTGTTTAATGTTCATTAATTATCTTAGCTATATCTTCTGGATAATTTGCTGTAGCTTCTAGATCAACACTTTCTGTTTCACCCTGCACTATTTTGTTATGGAGATGACTTCTTTCCTTAAAGCCCATGAATCAACTTCTCCTAGCTTTAGACTTTTCTTCTTGCAGCTTCCTCACCTCTCAGCCTTCACAGAACTGAAGAGTTAGCCCTTGCTCTGGATTAGGCTTTGGTTCTAGGGGATGCTGTGGCTGGTTTGATTTGACCACTAAAATTCTCTCCATATCAGCAACAAGGCTGTTTTGTTTTCTTATCATTCATTTGTTCACTAGAATAACACTTTTAATTTCTTTCAAGAACTCATCCTTTGCATTCACAACTTAGCTAACTGTTTTGTACAACAGAACTAACTTTCAGCCTAACTTGGTTTTCAACATGCTTTCCTCACTAAGCTTCATCATTTCTAGCTCTTGATTCAAGAGCTAATTCCTTTCACTTGAATACTTAGGACCATTGTAGGGTTATTAATTGGTCTAATTTCAATATTTTTGTGTCTCAAGAAATAGAGGCTCGAAAGACAAAGGTGGGAGAACATCTTGTCAGTGGAAAAGTCAGAGCACACACAACTTATTGATTAAGCTCACTGTCTTATATGGGTGCAGTTCACAGAACCCCAAAACAACTACAATAGCAACACCAAAGGTCACTTACCACAGATCACCAAAGCAAATGTAATAATGATGAAAAAGTTTGAAACATTGTGAATATTACCAAAATGTGACACAGAGATACAAAGTGAGCAAATTTGTTGATTGCAGAGTGCCACAAACCTTTAGTGTGTAAAAAAATGCAGTATCTGTGAAATGCAATAAAGCAAAGTACAATAAAACAAGGTATGCCTGTATATTCAATGTTTGGTGTCTTTGGTGGAGTATTCTATGTAACTGGCCTGCTGTAGAATTAGAGGTGAATCTTGCCATTTTTTCTTTTTAGCAAAAAATTGGCATGGCTTGAAGTCCCAGAGGCTAAAAAAGTCCTAAGAGATCAACCTAGAAGCTACAGTAATGATTTCCAAGGGAAGTAGACCATGGAATAGAAGTCTTTCTTGTTCAATGCCAGCAGGTTAGAGGTGAATAACTACATAACAATTATAGAATGTGGGGAAAAGAGAATGTCATTTTGTTGGGGTCTAGGACTCATGGAAAAACACTCATTGAAATGAGGAATTGGATTCAATGACAGCCTTGTTTTCTAGAGTTATAAAAGTGTGAGTCACTCAGTCGTGTCTGACGCTTTGAGACTCTGTGAACCGTAGCCCACCAGACTCCTCTGGCCAGTGATTTCTCTGGGCAAGAACACTGGAGTAGGTTGCCACTTTCTTCTCCAGGGGATCTTCCCACCCCAGGGACTGAACCCTGGTCTCCTGCATTGCACACAGATTCTTTACCATCTGAGCTGCCAGAGAAGCCCCTTTTCTAGAGTTATATGTATTTCTATTTGTGACTCATAGCTGATGCTTTCCCCAAAGCCACCTGAATCCTACTAAGCTGATGCACCACCTCCATACACATTCCCACTAATAAGAACTAGCATCCATGTGGATTGTATGGTTTCTCTAAAACATTATTCTCTAAACACATAATGTCTCACGATCCTCCCCATATCCCTATAAGGTTAAAAATTATTACTCTAATTTTATTAACAAGTAAACAGAAAAGTTAAGTAAGTTGCCCAAGGTCATACAGCTTGTAATGGAAAAGCTGAGACTGAAGTTCTTCTAACTTCAAGTTCAAATTTTCCATTTCACGCTGGCCTGCCCCTCCTCCCCATCCCTGTAGGCTGTAACAAATTTGAAGTTACGCTACTGATCAGCAGCAATTGGTTTGAAATAAGAAATCTTTGTATTTAAATATAAACATGAATATTTGAAAATTGCTAATTTGGGCCAAATGTTGGGCTTAAAATGATTGCCAGCCTCTTTTGTATGCTCCAACTCCCTTAAACCATTTGTTCTCATATAACATTTAGCTTAAGATGTAATACACAATACACATATAGTGTTTCCCATGTACAATGTTTTCCAGCTTCTAATTCACTTTAGGCCATCAAAAGAGAACATAAAATGACTCCAGAGCTCTAGACTTTTGCAATTACCTTGTGGACAGGGAAAGGGAAGAGCGGGAAGAGTTTTTACAACTGAGAAAATTCAGATTTCTTATTAGTCATGGTCTAAAAATGATAACCCCCTGCCTACCCAGCGGGCCTCCCTGCACCCCACTCCCCCCAACCCACAAGCTACAGTTGGCAGACCCCGCTACAGACCACATTTTTCTGCCTGGCAATCCATCTACAGATCTGAGCAGGAGAACCCATTCTTGCGCAATATGGCATGGTCCGCATGGCCTTAGGGGCCGAGTACCACCCAGGAGGGCTGAAATGAAGCTCATGTGAGGACCCAGCTGCAGCTCCAGCCCCAGGCCATGACATCTGACCACTCATAGCCTCTCAAGAAATGGAGCCAACACTGAGGCCCCACCTCACACACAAGCCTACTTCCCCTACCAAGAGCTCACAGACGAGTTCATTAAGATTTCCCTGAATACTCTCTTATGCTCCCCACCCCCGGAGGCCTCTGTTTATCTAACGTGACCATAGTCAGAGAGTCTTGTGAGTGAGGTGAGAAGGGTGGCCCTGCTATCAGAGCTGGTAGAGAGTGGAGTAACCACCCTTATAGCTCAGAAGGAAGAGAGTGTGATTCATAAATCTCAGGAAGCAGTCCTGCCCCAGGTATATTTCTCCTACAACCACTCAGCTACCTGAATACATAGGTGAAACCCTTTGTTAAAGATAAGACCTAACATAAAGGCAGGACAGGATTTTTTTGACAGGGAACTCCTTTTCCTCTTTCTCCTTGTCTTTCATGCTGATTCCCTTACATTATGGCTCCCATGTTACAAACTGCACACGCTCCCCTTTAGAAGAAGGCTCAGTTCAAGTTCTCCCTCCATTCCCCAGCTCTGTCTCCCCTGTTCCCCAAACCATCACATTTTCCCTTAGGCATATAATTATGATTGCTCTCGAATTTAAACCCCCAACAGAGGCCTGTGCTCCAGATGCAAATAGCTCAGAGCAAAATGGTTAAAAACTTTTTATACCCTTTTCCCAGGGGGCCAGCTACATTCCATCCAATCATGGTTCTAGGCCTTGGCCACATGTACAAGCTTCAAAGAACTGGTTTGGGTTTATGTTTCCACTCGGATGGTGTCTGAAACTGAGATCTTTGGAAACAGACTCTGAGATGGAAAGTTGCCTGCTGACGGTTTACTGGTGGTGGGGCGGGGGGGGGGCGGTGCTCTCAGGATCCAAGGAAGAGAGGACCTCAGGACAGGGCAGACAGAGAAACCAGCCAACAGAGTGGTGGCAACACAGACTCAGGCGATCTGCTGGGGAGCTCTAAAACTGGGTGGGCCTGTAGGAGTTGTCCCAAATTGAGAGACAAGGCCAGGCCTTTTAATCCCTTATCAGCCAGCTACATACCTTGGATAAGGCAGTTCTTCGTGGTCAAGAGCAATTCCCACTAAGTGACCATGCTGGGAGCCAGGAGCAGCCAGTATCCCCAGCAGCTAGGGATGCATCAGTTCTCAAGAGGAATCTAGATGGAACATTATGGGTCATGATAGACCACCTCTTATGCACTTGTTTTTACAGTATGTCTACCCATGAAAGGAACAGTTTTTCCATGATTATGGTTGACTTTTTTCTGGGATAAACTTACAAGACAAAGACTTGTACAAAGAATAATCTGGCTTCTACACTTGATCTCAAGGCTGAAACTTGATAGTATTATTTGGCTCTTCTGCCACAGGTCTTCTAGATTCCCTGCACTCTTGACTATAACCTCTGCTGATCTAAATGGCGTATCTGGTAGGATGATCCAGACTTTCATTTCTGAGGGTTCTGAGCTACTGGTTCCGATGTCAGTTTCAGGCAGAAGCTGTTGTACTTTCCTATTTTCAATTAAAAGTGGGTAAGGTGTCCTAGTGCATCACCTAAAAGTCAAACTCTTCCCATTCTTTGTGTAGCAGCAGCCCTTGCATGCTAAGCCGCTTCAGTCCTGACTTTTTGTGACCCTATGAACTGTAGCCTGCCAGTCTCCTCTGTCCAGGAGGAGAATACTGGAGCAGATTCCCATTTCCTACTGCAGGAGATCTTCCCCTCCCAAAGATCGAATCTGTGTCTCTTATGCCTCCTGCGCTGGCAGGCGGCTTCTTTACCAATAGTGCTACCACGCCTGCCTAATAATGAGGGTGAATTACTCATAACAATATGTAACTTAACTGCTGGTCTCTGGAGATAAGAAATTCAAAGTAACTCAGGGGCAACCACAGTTCAATAGGACACTTACTGTGTCCCCTTGGGGAAGCACTCTTCCTCTGGGACCAGGATCTTTAGATTCACAGAACTCAGAGCTATGGGGAAAGGAAGTAGCAATTCTCCAAGTAGGTCACTGGAAAAAATGGTAAGGGGTCATTCCTACTTCTTTACCTCTTTGGTTTCCAGACCTATGTATTCCACCTATTAAAGAATACTACAGAATGGTCATTGATTTAAGGCATATACCTAAAATGGATGATGATGTGTCCCATCTTTGCAATATATCATCTTCAAGCTGGCATTAGAGCAGGTTCTTTAATAGACCATTCCACCACCCAATCATTTGTGGTTTCTGGGTAGTATAGTAAATAATAAAGACCAAAGGATCCTATGTCTGTGTGCCCATTGCCACATGTCCTTCTGCCGTACAGTGGATCCCTTGGCTCAAAGCAATGCTATACAGAGTCTCATGTGAGTAGATTAAATGTTCTGTAGGTTTTGAGGTTCTGGCACTTGCTAAGGATGTGCGAGCAATAGGCAAACTCATAAATGAAGTATGGGTCAACACCAGTCAAGATGAACTGATGCCTGTTTCAAGGTAAAAGGTATCCAGTATAGTCAACTTGCTACCAACAGGCTGGTTGGTTACCTTAATGGATGGTGCCATAGTAAAGGCTCAGCACTGGTCTCTGTTGCTGGCCAGTTGGACATTTGGCAGTGGATATAATTAGATCAGCCTTAGTGAATTGCCCTGATCCTGACACCATGGCTATTCTTTCCTTTTACTCAGTGTGCCACCACTGAGATGGTCCATGCCAGCTAGGCTGATGTCACCTGACTGAGTCACTTTACAACTTTGCTTTGGGCCTCATAATCTCTTGTCGATCATTTCATGCCATACAAAATTCATGCCCATTCCCACAGGTCCATCTTGACCTCTTTGCCTCTGATCTTCTAATCTTTCTCTTTCTAAACCTCCAACCAAGCAGCAAGGCCATGAGTCTGAATATATTCCTACACAGGACCACTTCACTTTCCACATGAACTGGATGACCCACTGTACCATGGAACTCCACCCACACTGCAGGACTTCCCACTGCCTGGTGTCTCTCAGAGACACTGAAGTGGGTCTAGAGTTCAGCTACTCTCTGACTTTGGCTTGTATCCACCAATCCACGAGCCTGACTAAGGCATCTTCCTTCTTTGTCAGCTGGTTGGTTATGAGGGTTAATTGACCATAGATATAAGTGCAGGCCCAGGGCTGGTACAACAATGATGGGTGTTATGGACTCTGAAGCATCTGCTTCTACAGCTTACTTATAGCCTCTGGTCCTGTGGGAGCCTTATCATGAGGGTTCTTCTCCCATCTTACAATGGAGAGCTGGAGAGTCCACTGTGCCTGAGGACACCGCTTGCTCAGAATGGCCTCATCTGGCTGCATGGCCACTTGATGTCCCATAATCAGATGCTCAGCCTTTACCAGGGTCCAGAGGTGTGCCAGAAGCTTTGTTTTTAATGATGTATACTTCTCTGCTGTAGATGGAATGGTCTAGTTCTAGAACCCTAGGAGTCCGTGATGAGATTTTCCTATCACTGCCTCCTGTAAACATTACACAGTGCTTTTTTCTACCACCAATGCCTTAAGAACCACAGAGGTTGCAAGGCCATGTGACCCAAAACAGCAGAGCTGCTTCCATAATAGCCTGGGCCTGCTGCAGAGCCTTCTCCTTCTTTGGGCCTGTTTCAAAGCAGCCTACCATGACGCCCTTTAATGGGCAGGAACAGCACTCCAAAGTACAATATGCTTCCTCCAGAACCTGACACATAGTGCCTCTTTCTCGGTAATGGGAAATGAAAGTCGTGATGTTTTCCTTTACTTATAGATCTCCCAGCATGGTTCAGGCCATTGGACTCTAATATACTTCATTAATGTAACAGGGCCCCGAATCTTCACTGGGTTTATTTCCTACCATCTGGAGCATGTGTACCTTACCAAGACCTCCAACATAGCTGCCATTTCTTGCTAATCTAATCTGATGAGCACAGCATCATCAATACAGTGGACTATTGTAATGGTCTAAGGACCGTCCAAATGGCCCTTGTCCCTTTAGTCTAGGATATGATACAGGGCAGGGACAGAGTTAGTGTGGCCATGGAACAAAGTAAACAATGGTTACTTTTTTCTGTTACATTGAAAGCAAATTGTTTCTGACCATCCTTTCTAATAAAGGTGGAAAAGAACAGATTTGCAAGATTAACGACCAGATAGTATAGCCCAAGGCTGAGCTCATTTGCTCCAGCAAAGAAACTCACCTCTGGCTCAGAGCTACAATTGGGATGGCTACTTGGTAAAGTCTGTAGTCTTCCACTACCATCAGCCACAATCCACCTGGTTTTTACAGGTTATACTGAAGAATGAGAATGGGAATATGAAAGGGACAACAATCTCTGCCTTTTGTAAGTCTTGGATGTCTGGCAGGCAGTCATGGTTTTGATTTACTATCTGGGTTAGGACTGAGGAAGACCCAGTACCAGAGGCTTCTACTTGACATCCCCACAAAGACAATTGTTGCCCTTCAGGTAAGGAAAATTCTGACAAGTCCCAAGTAAGTTTGTTCCAATTATGTTTGGGACTAGAATGACCATCAGGTAGGTCTGGATCCACAGGGCCCACTGTGATCAAGGCCTGTACCAGGCTTTCCTTGTTACCAGACACCCACACAACTTTACTTGAAAAGTGGGGCTATGGTGATAATTTGGATCCCTGGTTGATCACTATCAATACAGACTATGTCTTTCAGAGTCTGTGGCATCTGCTCCTACTGCTTACTTGTAGCCTCTGGTCCTGCAGGAATCTTCTCATGAGTGTTCTCCCATCTTACAACGGTGCACTGGAAAGAGCTTGGTATTTTCCTTTTCCCCAACGCATGGATAAAAGTCCTTTGGGAGAAGAACTGAGGGAATTACTACTGAATATATTGCTGCTATGCTGTAGAGTCCTTCTTCATAGCATCCTGAGCACCCTACATAACATAGGCTTGCTCTCACACCATTATTCTTTGTACGGCACCTTGTACAATGCCTACCTAGCACTTACTATGGAGCTGCCCTTGGCTCAGATGGTAAAGACTCTGCCTACAGTGCAGAATACCCGAGTTTGATCTGAGAAGATCCCCTGGAGGAGGAAATGGCAACCCACTCCAGGGTTCTTGCCTGAGAAATCCCATGGACAGAGAAGCCTGGCAGGCTACATATAGTCCATGGGGTCACAAAGTTGGACACAACCAAGGGAATAACAAACAAAGCACTTATTATAATCTGTAAACTTTGGTATGTTTATTTGTGTACTTATTGCCTGTGTCTCCCTCCAAAGCATAAGCTCCATGAGGCCAGGAACCACGTCTGTCTATTCATTACACTTTTTCCAGTTTTTGGAACCCAGTAAGTAGGAGGTCAATAAAAGTTTGTTGAATGAATGGACTGGAGGAGAGAAATGACAGGTTCAATTGACAAAGAAAAATTAGTCATTGATACTAATGAAAAACGGGGTTAAATCAAGCAATTGCCAGATTGCTGAAACTCCCTTGGATGTGGGTTGGACTGTCTAAAGGGAACACAGTATGAAAGGCAGAGTTTGATTCTACTGCCTTTGCTTCCTTCCTATGCATCATTTACAGCCCTACGTGGCCAAGGGTCTTAGTGGCTAAACTTGAGTCCCAGCCTGCTTCTGTCTCTGCTGGGGGAAGAATGAGCCCCAGACATAGAGATCCTAATGTTACTGGGATTTTATTTGTACCCACTGGCTGGTGAGACCTGGGCAAATCCAGGGTACTCTGGCATAAATCTGAGCCAATACTTTTCCCAAGGGTAATTTTATTTTCTGTCTAATGTCTGATTAAGAACAAAAGGAGTTTCTTCTTTATTAAGACAAGTTTCTTCTTTATAAAGTATTCAGATGCCTGGATGGACATAAGAGAAATAACCTCTCAATCACAGAACAAGGCCCATTGGATCATATCCTTACAAATTTTGATCAAAACCCACAGAAAAGCATCAGGAGGCCTGCTGGTCACCATCAGCCATTAACTAGCTATTTGACCTTCTTGGTAAGTCATTTAACCACTTCAGGGTTCAGTTTCTTCATATGTAAAAAGAAAGTTAACGTGGATGTGGCAAAAGGGGTCCTAGACTGGGACTGAGCATGACCCTGGCTCTGCCAAATTCCTGTGCAACCTTACACAGGTAATTCACCACTCTGGGAGTTTACAATCTATTAATAAAAGATTAGATATGATAGCCTCTCAGGTTTCTTCCTGTTCAAATAAGCAATGTTCTTTGTGTGAAGTGAAGTTGAAAGTCACTTAGTCATGTCTGACTCTTTGTGATCCTTTGCGATTCTATACAGTCCATAGAATTCTCTAGGCCAGAATACTGGAGTGGGTAGCCTTTCCCTTCTCCAGGGGATCTTCCCAACCAAGGGATCACACCCAGGTCTCCCACATAGCAGGTGGATTCTTTACCCTCTGAGCCATAAGGGAAGCCCAAGAACACTTAGTCATGTCTGACTCTTTGTGACCCTTTGCGACTCTATACAGTCCATAGAATTCTCTAGGCCAGAATACTGGAGTGGGTAGCCTTTCCCTTCTCCAGCAGGTCTTCCCAACCCAGGAACTGAACCAGGGTCTTCTGCAGGCAGATTCTTTACCAACTGAGCTATTAGGGAAACCCTTTGTGTGTATGTCCCCAACCCTAAAGCAGATGGGCTCCACCCTTCCTAAAGATGGGATCAATTTTTTTGCTGACTTTCTTATGAAAAGTTTCAGGTATAAAGAGAATCAGCTTGTAAAACAGATGACTGAACATTTTTCAAAATAAACATTTGCCAAAGCTAAGTTAGATAGGGAATTGCCTGGAGTTATGAGCTTCAAATGCAGCATTAGAACTCTTAATAGACTTGGAGATTCATTTGGAGATTTAGTATTTATTAATATCCCTACTGATTCTATTTTCCATTCTAAATTCAATGCAAATGCTATTTTTACCAGCATCTTTATTACATTCATTGAATGGCATGAAGGCATCCTGTAGAATTACACACAGAAATGTTCTGAAGTTGCTTTTAGAAATTGCTATTTTTATTCTGTAGAGTTAATTGAACCTGCTGCTATATATCTAATTTATGTAAAGTACAAAGACAGCAAGTTGTTAAACAAAAGTGTATCTGGTGCATAATATTAGGAATCACTCCCTTTAATGTTATGGAATATAGGCTATCAAAATGATCTTTCTCTCCTAAATGTATCAGCTGAATTTTATTTATGGTTGCATAGTATACATACTAAGATCTATGTAATCCAATAAATATGGTGGAATGCAACAATTTTCTCAACTAGTATTGGCAGATAGAGTCAATATTTTGGTAATTTAAGCACTGATAACCAGCTCTTGAATACATTAATGATGAACCATTTCACTACACATCATGATCCAGATCAATTTGTCTATCCCCTCTTTATACAGATCTAACTGGCTCAACTTCCATTCACTGATGTAAAGTAGCATTAGTACACATTACTTTTAATACTGCTTCCCTCAAATATTGATTTTTAATTTTTTTTGTCAAACAGAACATATGCTCTCATTTTATACTGTCAGGGTATACACACACACACACACACACACACACACGCATGCACGCCCTAGCTGAGAGTCATCACATGTGTGCATGTTCAGTTGTGCCCAACTCTTTATGACCCCAAGGACTGTTGCCCGCCAGGCTCCTCTGTCCGTGATATTTCCCAGGCAAGAATACTGGAGTGGGTTGCCATTTCCTCCTCCAGAAGATCTTCCAGATTCAGAGATCAAACCCGAGTCTCCTGTGTTTCCTGCTGGTCAGGCAGATTCTTTACCACTGAGCCACCTGGGAAGCCTATTGAATTGTACCTCAAGTTAACCAGATTAATTTAGAAGTAGCTTTAAGAGTCATAACACTTTATTTAATTTCCTAATAATGTAGGAGCCATAATGCATGAACATCAATATTTTTTAATTTATTCTTGTTTCAAGGCTTAAATATAGGAGGATAGAAATGACGTTTGTAGAGAAGATCCCATGTTATCACTTAGAATCAAAAGAAGAACTAAATAACATGACTGAGAAAGCAAAGGAGCCCAGGGCATCTCCTGGCCTCAGCAGGAGATAAGAAACTGATACATGTTGAATATTTGCTATATGTCTGGCACTGTTCTATATATTTTAAAGATATTTTCTCATATAGTCCTCAAAACACTATCACCAAGTAGGTGATTTCAAAGACAAAGAAGATAGGTAAAGAGAAGTACCTTGCACAAAGTCACAGAGATACTAAGTAGCAGAGTTGACTCCACACTGCTCCCACGTGCTACCTTCTTCCTAGAGAATGGTCACCAGGTGACCCAGCACCATCAATTACCACTCTCCATGTGTGACTATTTCAGATTCCACATTCATAGGAGAGACATTCCTACCCACTATCCTGGTCAGAGAGACAGGGCCATGCTATACAACCATGGTCTACAAGGACAATACCCAAATATCCCAAGCTAGCCCCAGAGAAAGAGGAATTCTGGCAGCCTGGAAACCCAACCAAAGAGCATCTGTTATGTTACTGCAGTGAGAACACTCTGAACCTGGTGTCTCAGAAAACCTAGTTCTAGTTCCTGCTCTGGAGCTAATTATATAATACTGGAGTGGGTTGCCATTTCCTTCTCCAGGGGATCTTCCCGACCCAGGGATTGAACCCAGGTCTCCTGCATTGCAGGCAGATGCTTTAACCTCTGAGCCACCAGGGAAGCCCTATATATAAACTTGGTAATGCTTAATCAATTGGGAACTCAGTTACTTCATTTATAAAATTAAGCAAATATTAATAGATTACACTTACCCTATTTTTTCCACCTTTAAGATTCCTTTTTATTTAATTAAAAAAACACACACACACAGGTTATCCTCTTAGGCAGCACCTCTTTCTGCTGCTAGGTGCTTGAAAAGTTTATGTTACACAGCTCCTCTTCTCCAAAGTAAACCTCCAAATATTATTATTAAATCAGTCACAAGAGTCTGTCACCTTTGGGGACATTCCCATGCCTTCTTCACTCAGACAGCATTGAGGTCAGAAGAGTGGTACCCGGATTCTGTAGTTCTCAGGGCTCCTCTTAGAAAGCCACCGTGTATCTGTTACCTCCAATGTGTCACTTGGCCTTCTCCCCAAAGGCTGAACTAGCCAAGCAGGATTCCATCCTGACATCAATGAAATACACATTTTATTATCTCTTTGTCTATCTGGTTGCTCCAAGTAGCTATCTTGAAATTAATTTCTCAGTGTCCCTTTTCCTCTATCCTTTCAGAAAGGGAATGTCAAAGTTCAAGGGGGCAGAGATTTGAAGGTAGCTGGGGGTGGAGGAGATATTGAGCTGTGCAGGTGCTATGGACTGAATATTTGTGTCCCTTAAAATTTCGCAATGAAGTTCTAATCCCCAATGCAATGGTTTTACGAGGTGAGGCCTTTGAGAGGTAATTGAGTGTAGATGAGGTCATGAGGTATGTTCCCCCATGATGAAATTAGTGCCTTTATAAGAAGGGGAAGGGGCTTCCCAGGTGGATCAGTGGTAAAGAATCTGCCTGCAATGCAGGAGATACAGGAGTTAATTACTGCTTCAGGAAGATCTCCTGGAAGAAATGGCAACCCACTCCAGAACTCTTACCTGGAAAATCTCATGGACAAAGGAGCCTGGAGGACTACAGTCCATGAGGTTGCAAAGAGTCAAGCACAACATAGCGACTGAGAATGCAAGAAGAGAAAGGGATCAGAGCTCGCTCTCTCTCCTCCCCTCACCACCCACCAGGTAAGGACACAACAAAAGGTGGCTGTCCACAAGCCAGCAAGAGGGCTCTTACCAGGAATCAAATCGGTTGGCATTTTGATCTTGGACTTTCCAGCCTCCAGAATTGTGAAAAATTAATTTCTGCTGTTGAAGCTACCCAGTCCATGGGTAGCAGCCTGAGCTAACTAAGACAGCAGGTTCCTGACTCCGACTCTGACTTAGCAGAACTTAGCAGGAGTGAATTTCAGACTTTAACACCTAAGTGCAAGTGTTAGCCCTAATTCCCAGCCTTTCTAGTCCCACACAACCAATTAAATTACAATTGAAGTCACTCCAAATATACAGTAATCCACTATTTTTCCAAAAAGATTTTTTTTTAATTCTTATTCAACATGAGTATATATATTTGCATGAACTGTGATTGTAGCAGGCAGAATAGTAGCCACCAAAGACACCAAGTCCTAATCCCTAAAAACTGGGAATATTACATTACATGGTGAAGATTTCACAGATATGATTAAGTTAAGGATCTCAAGATGAGGGTGATTATCTGGATTATGTAGGTGGGCCTTAAATACCCTCAGGAGTGTTCATATAAGAGAGAAGCTGAGGGGTGTTTGATGCAGAGCAGGAGGCAAAATGATGGAGTAGAGAGAGATTTGAAGATGCTGGCCTTGAAGACTGCAATGATGTGGCCACAAGCCAAGGAATGCTGGCAAGCCACCAGCAGGTGGAAGAGTTAAGATTCTCCACTAGAGCCTCTGGAGGTAGCACAGCCCTATTACCACCCATAAGTGATCCTGATTCTGAACTTCTGGCCTCTGTATCTGTGACAGTATAAATTTCTGTGGTTTTAAGCCACCAAGTTTATGGTCATTTAAGAGAACAACCACGGGAAATGAATTCAGCATCTGTTCATTTCCTCCCTTTCACTTCGGTGAGAAGGGAAGATGTGACAGCCCATTGACGCAGGGCTTGGCCATGAGACTGTCTGGTACCTCTTAGGCAAATGGAAAGTACATTTCTGCCCCTTCGCTTTGGACTCAATCACGTGACTTGCTTTGGCCAATGGCATATTAGTAGATACAATGCAAGCAGAAGCTTGAGATGTGCTTGCAAGGTTGGACTTGTCCTTCTGTCATTGCCAGGGAAGAACTTGCCCTGGGCAGCCCACTGGTCTCAGAAGAATAAGCCCCAGGCACCAACTTGAACAGAGTGTAGAGCCTGGAGCGCAGCCCAGAGAGCTGGGAGCAGCTCAGCTCAATCCCAGGCAGCCTGAACAACATGCTGGGGTGATAAGTACATGCTCGTTGTTTATCCCACTGAGATTTTATGGCTGCTTGTTATATGGACAGATGGTTGAAATCATTAGCTCTAGTTATAATATTTAATTTATTAATGTAGTTATGAACATGTACTTAAGAGACTTACATAAAATAATACATGAACACATTGTTTTTCCATTCTCACACTTCCCAAAAACATCATATTAAATGTTCCATAACTTGGACAGCAGCTTCTTAGGGCTGTACAGTTCTCCAGCATACAGCATCTTCATTTATATCTAACTTATATGAGGACTTGCCTGTCCAATTTTGCACTGAAAATTTCATCCCAATAAAAAAAGTACCCAGACTCGTAACAGTAGAACAGGTTTTTTGGGTTTTGTTTTAGTTTTGTTCATTCATGGCAATTCCAATAATGTCATACCTATTGTATTTTTTTGGTACACATAAAAATTTTATGGTATGCATATTTTTCCAAAAAAAAATACATGAACCTAATGACAAATTCATGAACCAATTAGCAATGTCTTACAAGCATGGCATTTCAAAACATAAAGAAAAATTATTCCAAATATGTTTCCTCCTTTGTAAAATGATTAGTAATTTCTCAAAGGCTTCCAAAACAGGTATTAATCATTAAGTGACCCACTCTTTAAGGATTATAAATACAGACTCTGAATCCTCCCCATACACATTAGCTATGTGAAGCCTGGACAATCTGTTTCAAATAATCTTTAAAAAGGCTGGCTTAAAGTGACATGCAACATTTGTAATTACAAGGCCAAAAACTCAGAATTAATTACTAAATGGTATTCAATATTTTGCCTCTTTTTAAAGGTTTACCTGTTGAGTCAGATGATTAGCTAGCATTAATGAAGATCAATTCAAGATAATGTATCTTGGGACTTCCCTAGTGGTGCGGTGGACACAGCTTCAATCCCTGATCTGGGAAGATCCCACGTTCCACAGAGCAGCTAAGCTCATGAGCCACAACTACTGAGCCCATGTGCTGCAACTACCAAAGCCCAGTTTCTAGAACCCACACACCACAACTGCTGAGACCCACACGCCTCGGGCCTATGCTCCACAGCAAGAGAAGCCACTGCAACAAGAAGACCACTCGCCACACGGAAGAGCAGTTCCCCCTCCCAGCTAGAGAAAGCTGCAAAGCAGCAAAGACCCAGTGAAGGCAAAATTAAATAAATAAATAAAACTATTATGTTTTTAATAATAATAATGTGTCTTTGTCTGTTCTCTACCACACAGCGACCTGATCTTTCTCCAATTACCTGGTGACTTGAGAAGTCCAAGCAATGTTTCATATGGTCAACCATTTGGGGAAAATGTGCAAAAGTAAGACAGTTTAACTGCAATGTGTTAAGACCACCGTGCCTTTTTGTTCTAATTTCCTCTCCATCAAGCTTTCCGCTTGACCAAGGTGTTTCAGAGAGTCATAGCATTCAAGAGATCCGGCTGAGGGCAGGTTGAGCTGGAGTGTATTCGATTTGAGTTCAGTGAGAGGCATTTCGATGGCTCACAGTCACTTCTGTGGCTAGTGAAGTCATTGTTAGCCGTCCCAGGGTAGGACCACTCTTAGGAACACTCTTCTTGCCTACTGTGCCAACTCATCTGGCACCAGCACCAAGGCCAGAGGTCATTCGGAGATATTCACAGCTCCTGGGGACCCAGCATGGAAGCCTGTGGGTACTGGATGAGAAATGTAATTTGAAATGTGTGGAACAGAAGCCAGCCTGAGGAAAATTCTTCCAATCACCAGAGGTTTAAAACTGTAAGTAGAAGATTTGGTTCTCATTAATGCCTAATAAGAACAGAAGTTCTTTCTTATTGAGGAAGTATACTCCATAACGCAGCATATACAATTATAATTGCACTATGGGTTTTTTTCTCCTTTTGATGGAAAACATGTGAAGTAAATTTATCAGAATTCCTGGATCTATTGGGGGAAAACCCAGAGCAGTACCACAAACTGAGTGCCTCATCTGTAACAGCTCAATTACAAATGAAACTCACCAGAGGTTTTCTCAAAACTGACAGTCAACCTGAATGTAAGTGACATTACCAAGAACAAATTACAAAGTTCAAAGGAACTCTTCTAAACTATTTACATATTTTTTAAATGCCAACAAACTGAATTATTTTTATATTTTTATTACGGAAAGTGATTTTATAAAATCATTGTCATATGAAGACATACAAGATTTTTTTTCTGCATTTTGCCATACTTGCGATATTTATCAGCTTTTTAAAAATAGATGACTTCTCTTATTCTAAGTAATTCTTCAGCTTAGAGCAAATTTTGTATTCTCTTTCTTAAAATGAGTCCCTGGAAATTGATTTCTGAAAGATTTATTAAATGCAGAGTGATAATCATAATGGGGTTTGAGTCTGATTTAGTGACTGGAGCTATGGGTACCAACCAACCCCTGATGTTCTTGGCAGGACCACACAGTGCTGCCTGAATCACAGACAAATCCACCCTCAGCTCTACATTCTTTTTTTTTGTTGTTACTCATAAGCATCACAGACCTAGTAGCCTTACCGTGGAAATGTTTAAAGCTGAAAGGTAAAAGGAAAGAAAGAAGGCAGAATTTAGTAAGCTGCTGCTGCCAGGGTTCAAGTCCTGGCTCCTCAATTTTCTAGCTGTGTCATCTTGGGTGACTTACTTAACCTCTGAGAATAATTATAACACCACTCTCATGAAGCCACTGTATTAAATGCGTTAATTCATACAGAATGTCTAGATCAATACCTAGTACAGAGTGATAAACTCTCTGTAAAGGTTAGCTCTTATTATATTCTTGTAGCTGTTTTGCCTACCTGCCAAGCTGTGTTGATTGCTAGCTCCTCACTGAATTCTCATAACCAGCCTTACCATTCTCATGTTGCAAAAGGACAAAATAGGTTTAATAGAGCTTCAAAATTTACACAAAATCTTATCACATAGCTAGTATGAATGATCGAAGGAAAATTCAAATCCAGGAATATCTGACCCCATTCTACTTCTTGTCATTATACCATGAACCTCAAAAATTGATTTTGTTCTCACTTCACACAAATGAAAAAGATGGATTATATTGGTGTTTTTAAAAAAAAAAAAAAAAACTGCCATGAGTAAAATAATAATTGATACTTGGGTTTGGAAAAGTTAGTTTATTTGTTTGTTTATATGTTTAAGGAAACAGAATCAAAATTGTTGAATAAAATTTAAATATATGCAATACTTGTTATTTAATACCCTTTACAAATCTAGAATCATTTGATTTAGAAGCATAAAAGCACATTTTATATGAGTTGGTTTGCTCTTGAAATTAGTCTGCTAAATTAAAAGCATTTTTATTTACACAATCCTGATGAATTTTCCAATTGTGCTACTTTTGAGTTGTTTTTCACTTTGGTTGCAAATGGAGGTACAAGCTGCTTAACTTTAAGGAATCCAGCATTGCTTCTTTTTTTTTTTTTTTTTTTTTTGGCCAATTTATAAAGAGGCAAACTGTTGAGAACAGAAGTACACAACCACACTATAATAAAACAGAGCTATTATGTTGTCTGGAGTTGGTTTTCTTTACACTGAGGAGTAGAGACAAAAAGCGCTCATTTTCAGAAAAGAAATTAAAAGGAAGCAAGGAAAAGCCCTCATTTTTTCTCCCAGACTCCCCAATGGATTGAACACAATGTCTACCATGTAGAACACAATCATTTGGTAAGTTTCTAGGAATCTGTGATTTTTTGAAGAATTTTTTATCATACACACAAAATTCTAAAATCCTTCCTCTTTAAATCCTTACTATTACTTAATCTTGACTATAGTATCATCATCACAGTCATACATTCCTCCCCTCTGGTACGAGCTTTGTCAGCATACAAGCCTGGACCAGAGGCTGTCCCATAGGCAGCATCCTGTACCCACATGAATTTTCTTCTATCCACACAGGGTATTAAATTTTTCCTGAATATGCTATCAATATAAAAACTGAGAGATGTGACACTAAGGTGTGAAATTCTGGCTTTTCTTTGAAAACCAGAACCTCTGGCGATTCTGGACTTGCTTTTCCCTCATAGCAACAATCAGTAGGTGCTGAGGAACTACAGCCCCGCTAAACAGAGCAGGCGTTCTGCAGCTGCCACAGGTTCCACCCTCCCAACAGCAAAGCCAAGCCTTTGCTGCCCTTATCACTGTTCTTAAGCTCCTATATGTCTTATAATAGAGTAGAGATTCTCAAATATTTGTCTTGGGATCCTCCTACAGTCTAAAACAATCATTAAGCCCTCAAAGACTTTCTGTTTTTGTGTAAATCTACAAATGGGTTTTGTGTAGATCTATAAATATTTACTATATTAGAAATTAAAACTGAAAAAATATAAAATATAAAGGTATTTCCTATTAACATCATAACATATTTTTATGAAAAGTTATTTTTCCAAAACAAAAAAAGATCACAAGAAGAATGGCTTTGTTTTTATATTTTTGAAAATCTCTTTAATGTCTGGTTCAATAGAATCAACTGGATTCTCTTAACAGTTTATGCATTTAGGCTACTGTGCTATGTTATTTTGGCAAAAGCAAATGAAGAAAACCAGCCTCACACAATTGGAAAATGGAAACATGCTTTCATAGCTTTTTCATATAGTTGTGAACATGATTCTTTGATACTACGCTAAAACTCAGCTAGTGGTATATTCTTAAATGTTAGTTATAATGTGGAATCTGCAACCATACCAACAAACTCATACTCTGCTACATTAAAATCCATTGGTCTTACGTTTTGAAAGTATCTTCTACCCATGCAAGATTTTACAATACAATGTATTAGTCATTTGGAAAATATTGGTTTAATAAGTTGTGCAGATCTTCCAAATGTTGATACATTCCATTCTATAGCATCAAAAAAGTAACATTTGTTTTTAATGTTATCTTGTTGGAAAAAGTCTTTAAAGTATTAGTATGGTATCAAGCTCACACTTACAGACACAGGTTTTCCCAAATATTAATATTACTTGAAAGCTCCAACTTCACCACTGGCAACAAATTTTGACAGTTGTTTCCCTTGAAGTGACAAGCTGATTTCGTTCATTTTTGAATGAATGCCAGATACCCATGTCTGATTATCCATAGTTTGAAAAATGGTGTTCCATGAAGAAAAAAAAAGAATGGCTAGTTCAGCTTGTAACTCAAACAATTGCACAAATGTTTTTCTGGAGACAGATCTAATAAAATTAATAATGCTTACTATTTCACCAAGGACATTTATAAGTGAAGTTGGCATTTCTTTTAAATTTGAGTGCATGACCATGGAGAATACTATAACTACTGGAATGGTCTGGTGTCACTGCCTTTATTCCTGCTGAATCACAATTGCTTTTGCACCATCACAGCAAATACCAATACACGGAAAAAGGCAAGTAATGCTTTGTATTTTATAAAATTAGTTAGGACATCATGGACCATCTGAAATTATCTCAGGCACCCCAGAGTTCCACAGATCACATCGGAGAACAGTGAGAGAAATATTTCTCTATTTTTATTTCTAAGTCAAAAGAGAAAAACAAAAGATGACCTCACAGTCTGATGAGTTTTAAGAAACTGGACATGTACATCCAGGCTGCATCACTAGTTTGAGTTTCCTCTGTGGTCCCTGTAGCCATCTATGTTTGCAATAATGGCCTAAACACATGTTACAATGACTACCACCACCCCATCCACCCTACTTCCCCATCCCAGAGTGACCACACTTCAAGCTGTCAACAGCCCTTCACACCTGGTGTGGATGAACAATGGGAGTTACACTCTGAGGACCCCAAGGAGACATAGTTTGGAAGATGGGAGAGAGTTTCCAAGGGGCACCAAACAGACTTAGCCTAGTTTGTATATTTTGCTTAGAAGAGAATGAAGTGGTATGATTACTGATTTTTATTAAGCCTCTATCTATCTATTTATTTATTGGCACTACTATGTACTTAATCCTCCCAATGGCCCTGTAAGTTGATTTCTATTAACTCCACTCCACTTAGTCTATAAGAATTTACACAAAGGAAGCTAAAGACAGGAGGAGGCATTTAAGCTCAGGGCTCAGTGATTTCCCAAATCCTCAGCTTCACACAGTCTGAATATCCTGAGCTTTACAACTGAGATTCAAAATGGCAATGCATTGTTTTTAATGATGTATATAACTTGTTGGTAATACAAAAAGGGAGAGATTGAAGACAGTAGTAAATGGTGGTGATGATAGAGATTAATATGAGTTGTCTAGATAGCATCACTGACTCAATGGACATGAATTTGAGCAAACTCTGGGAGATAGCGGATGACAGAGGAGCCTGGCTTACTGCAGTATCCATGGGGTCACAAAGAGTCAGACATGACTTAGCAACTGAACAACAACATCTCAGGTACCATATGTGTCATGATAAAAATCATAATGATGATATTGATTTTCATTTATTTTTTCAACAGTATTTATATATCAAACTTAATCCTAGCTTTCTCCATTTGCCAATCCAAGTCTAAGGCGTTTGTTTTTCTTTTTCTACACATTTCCTATAGTTCATTTCAACAACCCTTCGAGGTAGGTATTGCTGCTGCTAAGTCAATTCAGTCGTGTCCAACTCTGTGCTAGCCCATAGATGGCAGCCCACCAGGCTCCCCCGTCCCTGGGATTCTCCAGGCAAGAACACTGGAGTGGGTTGCCATTTCCTTCTCCAATGCATGAAAGTGAAAAGTGAAAGTGAAGTCACTGAGTTGTGTCCAACTCCTAGTGACCCCATGGACTGCAGCCTACCAGGCTCCCCCGCCCATGGGATTCACCAGGCAGGAGTACTGGAGTGGGGTGCCATTGCCTTCTCCTCAAGGTAGGTATTATCTTCCCTTTAATTATTATGAAAGAATGAAAGCTGAGAGAAGTTCGCTCTTTTGCCCAAGATCATACCACTTTTTAGGACAGGAATCAGTTCAACCACAGGTGTGTCCACCTCCAAAAGTGCCTAGTTAAGTCAATCTAAGCTCTTTTTCAACTAAACACCAAAATTATGTTCTCTGAGTCTCTGTGGTACAAAACTCCCTGCACTGCCGGAGAGAGTGAGTGAGTACTGTTAAACTTGTCCAGGCTCAAAGAAAATCTGAGTCCTTGTTTCGCCACTTGAAGAACTAATTGCAGTGGAGGTGAGCAGGTAGTGATCAAAGGTGAAGAAATAACTTCTCCAAAGTAAGGCTATTAAGGGAGTATGGAGGGATTCCCCTGACTGTCCATGCTTCTGCTGCAGAGTGCACAAGTTCAACCTCTGGTTGGGGAACTAAGATCCTTCATGCTGCTCAGCATGACCAAAGGAAAAAACTTTTAAAGGGAAAATAGAGGAAGAGCCTTGGCTTCAGAATCTTCTCTCTGGAGTGCCAGTTCAGCTGGTAAGTTCTTGTTTCTAACATAAATTCCCCTTAGGCCTTAATTCTCTTTTTTGTGAGTATCAAACCCCAAGCAATGACTAGCTCAGGTATCTGCACCAAAGAAATGCAAGTGTTCTGGTTAAGGCAAGAGAAAAGAGAGGAAAGAAAACGATGGCAATACTGGGTGTTTTCATAGCCTATCTTACTTAAACTTCTCGACACTCAGTGAGGCAGATTTCATCAGCCCTCTTTTACAGATGAGGACACTGATGGTGCCTGGAAAGGGGAATGGCAACCCACTCCAGTATTCTTTCTTAGAGAATTCTATGGGCAGAGGAGCCTGGTGAGCTACAGTCCATGGGGTGACAAAGAGTCAGACACGACTGAGTGACTAACACACACACACACACTGATGATGAGAGAGAATAAGTAAGTGACCCACACACACACACAAGTCTATGAATTACAAAGTCCATCATCCTCTCTCTTCTAGATCAGGGGTTTGCAAACTACAAGGTCACACCTTACCCCCTGGCTGCTTTTGTAAATAAAGTATTATTAGAACACAGCCACACTCGGACCCTTCTTTATCTTCTGTGGCCGCTTTTAAGCTGTAACAGCCTACTTGAGTAATTGCAAGAGAGACCATGGAGTCTGCAAAGCCCAAAATATGTAATATCTGGCCCTTTGCAGAAAAAGTTTGCCCAACTGCTCCAGAGCAGTTTTCTCAGCAGTTGTGCTGTTTTCTCAAATTAAATCTTACCAGGATCCCCAACATACATACAAAACAGATAAAAAGCCAAATGCTGTTAAAACTACATTTTAGAAATTCAAACTTACGTAACATTTGCTTACTGGAAATTCAATCAATATGATTTCTGAAAGTTAGTTTTGAGTAACACAAAATTTTAAAGTAAGAACTTTTTAGAGCTTAGTTGTTGTCTCATTGGCTTTCCTGCTGGCTCAGACGGTAAAGTGTCTGCCTGCAATGCAGGAGACCCGGGTTTGATCCCTGGGTTGGGAAGATACCCTGGAGAAAGAAATGGCAACCCACTCCAGTACCCTTGCCTGTAAAATCCCATGGACAGAGGAGCCTGGTAGGTTACAGTCCATGAGGTCGCTCAGAAATGACTGAGCAGCTTCACGTGGCCATGTAGTCTCATTCCACCACTAGTACACAATTTACACTTTGACTTATCTTTTTTCCATGTCTTAATCTGACCCAGAAGTTCAAAAAGGAGCACTACAGAAACACTTCCTTTCCAAATGAAATCTCCAACAATATGATCATTTCTACTCACCGCCAGAAAATTCAGACACACAGACAGTGAACAAGTAATAAATATTAAACAAACAGATGAAAGAATTTTTCACAATGTGACAGAGACACATTTTCACAATACAATTATAATTCAATAAGCATCACTGCTTAGTTCACAATGTACTTGGTGCTGGCCGGGCCCTGTGTGTACCATGTGAATAACATTCACACACCCCTGTCTTCAGAGAGTTTACAGTCTAGTGTTCGATCCCTGAGTTGGGAAGATCCCCTGAAGAAGGGAAAGGCTACCCACCCCAGTATTCTGGCCTGGAGAATTCCATGGACTGTATAGTCCATGGGGTCACAAAGAGCTGGACATGACTGAGCAACTTGCACTTTCACTTTCAAGAGATGAGAAATGGACCCTGTGGGATCCTCCCAGGTACAAATCCTTTCTGTGTCCCCTATTTCTTATCTGTAGGAAATAGGCTTCATTCAGCCTCTGTGACCTTCCCTGAGCTCCACAGGCCAGATTCAAACAGTTGCTCATCAGGGAAAAGAGGGAATACAGAAACAAAGGAAGAGCAGTCAAGAACTAATGCACGTGTGCTGTGTCACTTCAGTCATGTCTGTCTCTTTGTGGCCTCATGGGCTGTAGCCCGCCAGGCTCCTCTGTCCATGGGATTCCCCAGGCAAGAACACTGGGGTGTGTTGCCACTTCCTCTTCCAGGGGATCTTCCCCACCCAGGGATCGAACCCCTGTCTCCTTCACCTCCTGCATTGGCAGGAGGATTCTTTACCACTGAGCCATCTGGAAAACCCTCCTCAAGGAATATAGATTAACAATACAGATAACAATACCTTTGAGTTCTTCTGTAGGAATTAAAGTCCCCACCCAGATGAAGGATGGTAACTTCAGGTTGAAAACAAGACTCCTGGAACACCATCCTGTTACTACACCTCTAACCAATTAGAAGGAAGTCTGCTCAGTGGAAGATAACAAAGACTCTGACGCCCTCCCGTAAATGACACTCCCTTTAAAAACTTTCATGGTTGAGCAGAATCTTCGGAGTTGGTTTTTGGACACGAGTCCACCTTCTCCCCTGATTGCCAGCCTCCTGAATAAAGCCATCTACCAGCACTTGTCTCTTAAGGATTGGCTTCCAAGCAGCAAGCAGCCAAACCTGAGTTCAGTAACAGATGCAGATACACCTGACACTTGCCTGGATCTAACTGAGCAAGAGCACACGTGCTACAATCATGTACTTGCTTCTGCAACTTTATAGGAACAAAAATGTAAACTTGGCTGCTCACAGAATGGAAGCAAGGATGTCAGAGATAGAGAAATGATGAATAAAAGGACACCAAAGATAAGAAAGAAAAGAGATGGGAAGACACCAAAGACACATAATTTTCACTTTGCTTTTTCCCCTGTTTTGGCCTGAAGAGAAATGGAAAGGATATCAACAGTAAATGCCAACTCTGTAGCACACTCTTCTAAGTTATTCTTGTGCAAAATCTCATTTAATCCTCATAACAACCCTTTGAAGCAGGAAGTACTTTCACAACTTGATTAATGAAAAACTGAAACTCAGCTCACTAATAAATCGAGGGGCCAGAATTCAAAGCACATTTTTTCCCCTAAACAACCTAGGTTTTCTCCATTAGCGCATATGGTATGATTAATTCCTAGGGCTCTGGATGCATGACCTTAAGTTAGTAACAGAAGCAGTCTGCAAAGTTACACATCTCAACCTGAACTAATTTAGACAAGTCACATGGAAAAATTAATCCAATAACACCCAGCTCAGTCCTGACTTGTCAGTAAACCAGGTTTAACTTATCCCTCCCTGCCCTATAGGGAAATAAAGGAGAAAAAAAGGACAAAGAAGAAACTTTTTTTTTTTTTTGCATTTGCCCAGATGGAACTGGCACATGTCATTGTGGTAATACTTGAAAATTTTAATGAGCTTTTCTTCTTTACCTCTCTTCGTGCGCTACCTTTGTCCTGCTCTACCTTTGCTACCATCTGTGAGGAGGCTGAGAATAGAATTCGCCCATGAAAGGATGCAAAGACACATGAAAAATAACCTACAATTTCTTTCAGGGAAACATAATATTATGCAGCAAACTAACGTCTTCAATGATACCCTTGCATCTGCCTCTAACATAGCGGGTTAATTCAGGAGAACTCAACTCACTGAGTTCTCTCACAGTACAGACTCATCAATTTTGGTTTTGTATGTGTTCACTGCATACAGGTGACACATCTGATTGGGTAACCTTCACATAACAGATCTCATAACTTCATTTATCCAGTATAATACATCTGATGTTAGCAATCAAGTGTCTTGTTACAGCATAGTCATAATATGTAAACTTTCTGACAGACGAGAAATAAAGTATCTTGACAGAGGACCACCTTTTTCTAATTTTCACAGTGGTACTGTATGGACTAGTAGCAACCCAATGTAAAGAACATTCCCTTTCTTTCTACGTTTCTTGAGCTTTGTATTAGTTAGGCGTAGTTGCAAATATGCTAGGTAACGAACAATTCCAAAAGTTTCAGTGACTAACAACAGTAGGACTATAAATGTCAATTATAGCGGAGAAGCAGGAGAAAGAAACATTTATTTATGTTTCATAGGTCTGCAGGGTTTGCTGGACTCTGCTGGACTCAGCTGTATTTGGACCAGCTCACCAACAAGACTGCAGGTTTAGTTCTGCTCTGTGTGTCACTCATTCTGAGACCCAGGCAAAATCACCTACAGCTATCTGGAGCATGTTTTTCTCATGGCAGAGAGCATTGGCTTGAGAAGTTGAGCCAAACCACACAAGCGCGTTTAAAACCTCTGACCATGAAAGACAAGGCACTTCCCATATACCAGTGGTTTCTACACACTTGGGTTTTTCCCACTGCTTTAAAAGAGATCATTTCTGCTTATCTCTTACCTTTTTTGTAGATTACTGTAATAGATCATGGGCAAGTAAATCAAACACTGTCTATAGAGGATCTGAGAGTAAATCTTTTTCAGTTTTGTAGGCTATACATTGTCTACTGCAACTACTCAACTCTGCCAAAGCAGACATAGGCAAATATTTAGCAAATACACAGAGCTATGTTCCAAAAAAATTTCATTTACAAAAATGGACAGTGGGCCAGATTTGGTCCAGGGATCATAATCTGATAACTTCCCCAATAAGTAAGACTATGAAGGAAGTGGGAACTACCCCATATCCAAGGTAAAGAGCAGCAGCTGTGCTTTGCTGGAGCAGCCGTGAAAAGATACCTCACGTCCAAGGTAAGAGAAAACCAGGTAAAATGGTAGGCACTGAGAGAGAGCATCAGAAGGCAGACAGACTGAAACCACAATCACAGACAACTAGCCAATCTGATCACATGGACCACAGCTTGTCTAACTCAATGAAACTAAGCCAGGCCGTGTGGGGCCACCCAAGACGGGAGCAGGTCATGGTGGAGAGGTCTGACAGAATGTGGTCCACTGGAGAAGGGAATGGCAAACCACTTCAGTATTCTTGCCTTGAGAACCCCATGAACAATATGAAAAGGCAGAAAGAGAGGACACTGAAAGATGAACTCCCCAGGTCGGTAGGTGCCCAATATGGTACTGGAGATCAATGGAAAAATAACTCCAGAAAAAAGGAAAGGATGGAGCCAAAGCAAAAACAACACTGAGTTGTGGATGGGACTGGTGATAGAAGCAAGGTTTGATCCTGTAAAGAGCAATATTGCATAGGAACCTGGAATGTTAGGTCCATGAATCAATGCAAATTGTAAGTGGTCAAACAGGAGATGACAAGAGTGAACATCGACATTCTAGGAATCAGCAAACTAAGATGGACTGGAATGGGTGAATTTAACTCAGATGACTACTGAGTTACTACTACTGTGGGCAGGAATCCCTTAGAAGAAATGGAGTAGCCATCATAGTCAACAAGAGTCTGAAATGCAGTAATTGGATGCAATCTCAAAAACAACAGAATGATCTCTATTTCCAAGGCAAACTGCTCAATATCATGGTAATCCAAGTCTATGCCCTGACCAGTAACACTTAGGAAGCTGCAGTTGAACAGTTCTATGAAGACCTACAAGATCTTCTAGAACTAACACCCCCAAAAGATGTCCTTTTCATTATAGGGGACTGGAATGCAAAAGTAGGAAGTCAAGAAACACCTGGAGTAACAGGCAAATTTGGCCTTGGAGTACAGAATGAAGCAGGGCAAAGGCTAACAGAGTTCTGCCAAGAGAACTCACTGGTCATAGCAAACACCCTCTTCCAACAACACAGGACAAGACTCTACACATGGACATCACCAGATGGTCAACACCAAAAGCAGATTGATTATATTCTTTGCAGCCAAAGATGGAGAAGCTCTATACAGTCAGCAAAAACAAGACCAGGAGCTGACTGTGGCTCAGATCATGAACTCCTTATTGCCAAATTCAGACTGAAATTGAAGAAAGTGGAGAAAACCACTAAACCATTCAGGTATGACCTAAATCAATCCCTTATGACTATACAGTGAAAGTGAGAAATAGATTTAAGGGAATAGATCTGATAGACAAAGTGCCTGATGAACTATAGATGGAGGTTCATGACACTGTACAGGAGACAGAAATCAAGACCATCCCCAAGAAAAAGAAATGCAAAAAAGCAAAATGGCTGTCACAGGAGGCCTGACAAACAGCTGTGAAAAAAGGGAAGCAAAAAGCAAAGGGGAAAAGGAAAGATATACCCATTTGAATGCAGAGTTCCAAAGAATAGCAAGGAGAGATAAGAAAGCCTTCCTCAGTGACCAATACAAAGAAATAGAGGAAAACAATAGAATGGGAAAGACTAGAGATCTCTTCAAGAAAATTAGAGATACCAAGGGAACATTTCATGCAAAGATGGGCTCGATAAAGGACAGAAATGGTAGGGACCTAACAGAAGCAGAAGATATTAAGAAGAGGTGGCAAGAATACATAGAACTGTACAAAAAAGATCATGATCCAGATAATCATGATGGTGTGATCACTCACCTCTAGGTGACAGACATCCTGGAATGTGAAGTCAAGTGGGCCTTAGGAAGCATCACTACGAACAAAGCTAGTGGAGGTGATGGAATTCCAGTTGAGCTATTTCAAATCCTGAAAGATGATGCTGTGAAAATGCTGCACTCAACATGTCAGCAAATTTGGAAAACTCAGCAGTGGCTACAGAACTGGAAAAGGTCAGTTTTCATTCTAATCCCAAAGAAAGGCAATGTCAAAGAATGCTCAAACTACTGCACAATTGCACTCATCTCACACGCTAGTAATGCTCAAAATTCTCCAAGTCAGGCTTAGGCAATACATTAACCATGAACTTGCAGATGTTCAAGCTGATTTTAGAAAGGGCAGAAGAACCAGAGATCAAATTGCCAACATCTGCTGGATCATGGAAAAAGCAAGAGAGTTTCAGAAAAACATCTACTTCTGCTTATTGACTATGCCAAAGCCTTTGACTGTGTGGATCACAATAAACTGTGGAAAATTCTGAAAGAGATGGGAATACCAGACCACCTGACCTGCCTCTTGAGAAACCTGTATGCAGGTCAGGAAGCAATAGTTAGAACTGGACATGGAACAACAGATTGGTTTCCAAATAGGAAAAGGAGTACATCAAGGCTGTATATTGTCACCCTGTTCATTTAACTTGGCGAAGGCAATGGCACCCCACTCCATTATTCTTGCCTGGAAAATCCCATGGACGGAGAAGCCTGGTAGGCTGCAGTCCATGGGGTCGCTAAGAGTTGGGCACGACTGAGCGACTTGACTAACTTATTTAACTTATATGCAGAGTGCATCATGAGAAGCGCTGGGCTGGAAGAAGCACAAGCTGGAATCAAGATTGCCGGGAGAAATATCAATAACCTCAGATATGCAGATGACACCACCCTTATGGCAGAAAGTGAAGAGGAACTAAAGAGCCTCTTGATGAAAGTGAAAGAGGAGAGTGAAAAAGTTGGCTTAAAGCTCAACATTCAGAAAACGAAGATCATGGCATCAGGGCCCATTACTTCATGGCAAATAGATGGGGAAACAGTGGGAACAGTGGCTGATTTTATTTTTCTGGGCTCCAAAATCACTGCAGATGGTGATTGCAGCCATGAAATTAAAAGACGCTTACTCCTTGGAAGGAAAGTTTTGACCTACCTAGACAGCATATTAAAAAGCAAAGACATTACTTTGCCAACAAAGGTCCATCTAGTCAAGGCAATGGTTTTTCCAGTGGTCATGTATGGATGTGAGAGTTGGACTGTAAAGAAAGTTGAGCGCCGAAGAATTGATGCTTTTGAACTGTGGTGTTGGAGAAAACTCTTGAGAGTCCCTTGGACTATAAGAAGATCCAACCAGTCCATCCTAAAGGAGATCAATCCTGGGTATTCATTGGAAGAACTGATGTTGAAGCTGAAACTCCAATACTTTGGCTACCTGATGCAAAGAGCTGACTCATTGGAAAATGCCCTGATGCTGGGAAAGATTGAGAGCCAGAGGAGAAGGGGACGACAGAGGATGAGATGGTTGGATGGCATCACTGACTCAATAGACATGAGTTTGGGTAAACTCCATCAGTTGGTGATGGACAGGGAGGCCTGGCGTGCTGCGGTTCACGGGGTTGCAAAGAGTCGGACACGACTGAGCGACTGAACTGAACTGAACTGATGAAGGATATGTTTCTTGTTTTGATTACCTATGGCTGCACAACACACCACTTCAAATCTTAGTGGCTTAAAACAGCAATTAATTTATTATCTCTAAAGATTCTGCACATTGCTTGGACTCAGATGGGTGATTCTTCTGCTTTATGTGATACTGCCTGCATCTGGCAATATCAACTGGGCTGGAATATTCAAGATGGCTCACTCACCTATCTGGGACTTTGTCAGGGTTGATCAGGAAGCTGGGCTCAGCTGGATCTCACAAAAGTCTAAATCCCAGCTACTTTGCTTCTCCTATTACCTGGCAATTCAGGACTCCCCAGAGTACAAGGGGAAATGAATGTGCCTTTTAAAGCTTAGGCCCAGCACTGTCATTTATGTCCCATTCTACTAGTAAGACACCTCATCCCTCATCTACCATCTATGACCATGTCATTTGTACCCCATGTTGGCCAGTGTCAGAACGTCAATTTTTTTTTTATTTCTGGACCTTCAGATGATATGAAATTATTTTTAATGCTTCAGATTCAAACCACTAAGCAGATTTCTCAATCTACAAGACAACAGTAAAACATCCTGCTCCAAGAACTTCTGTGCCCTGAAATTAGTCCAGTCACTGGTAGAATTAGGATCATTTAGTGTGAAAGGCAGAAATTGCTTATGCCCAATCATGGCTGGTATGGCTTGACACAGTCTTGGCATCATAGACTAAATAGACTGAATGTAAGTGGGTCTCTTCTACCAAAAGACCTAGCTCTACGCAAATGTCTTGCTTCCCAAGCCTTGTGGGAAGCCTGGACTCACCCTAAGTCATGCAAGCGGTCATGCTGATTTTTGCCCCAGGGCTCGGAATAGGCAAGGGGCTGGAGGAGTGAGCAGAAGTAGAGAGTTCTCTGAGGTCCACGCATAATGTGGAATCTAGCACAATTCTTCCCAGTATAACACTCCCAAGGGATAGCTCCTTCACTCTCAGTCCTGAAAACTCCTTGAAAAATCATAATTTTAGGTCTATAATGGAGCTACCAAAAGGAGAAGGGGGTGACAAAGGATAAGATGGTTAGTTAGCATCACCAACGCAATGGACATGAATCTGAGCAAACTCCAGGAGATAATGAAGGACAGGGGAGCCTGGTGTGCTGCAGTCCATGGGGTCACAAAGAGTCCGACATGACTTAGAGACTGAAGAGCAACAATAAGGCCACAGTGTGCTTCTGACAATAATAGGAAAACTCACCAAAACTTTAAATTTCTACACTGGACCTCTGGTTGCTTCTGTCAGTCCACCCATCTTCTACATCTCTGTCTTTACCATATGCCCCTTCCCCAAATTCACAGGCACTTCTGAGACTCACCCTAAATCATGCAAGTCACCATGTTGATCTTTGCCCCAAGCTATCCCATCTCTGCACATTCATCTTATTGGCCTCTGCTAGCCTGACCTGCCCACACCTGGGCTTTCCCTGCACTTCCTCATCCTGACCCCTAGCCCAAGACAGGAAGCCAGAGAAGGCAATTAAAGAAACATAAGGTTACCACAGACACCTTTTCCAGCTTCAACACCTAGAATCATGCAAAGGAGATGACTCAGAGAAGTTAATCAGGCCTTTCATGTGAACATCCCAGAACATCCCTCTGCTCTCTGACTGAGTGCAGTGGAGGTTGCCCTCTTCCAAACCATATTGCATGGAAGGCCTGAGTGATGGTGGATGGTGGATAGACCCCATCCAGAGCCTGTGCCTTTAATCCAGCAGAAACACCCATGTGCTGTGTACCTCCGGGACCATCAATCTGAGCTGTCAACACCCCCACACTGAGCTTATGGCAGTCATCCTGGAACGGACTCACCCTAATCCCCTTTTAATCTGCTGTTTGTCTGGTTACTGACTCTTGGTTCTATCTCCCATTTACAGGCCTGTTGTCTTGACAGATGCGTGTACTCTGCTGGTCTCTCAACTCCCCATCAAAGGCACTGGCCTGGCCTTACTTACCAGCTCTTACATCTTGTATTTTCAGTATGAAATCCCCCAAAGTGCCTGTGAGGGCCCCACCCAGCTCTGTCACTGGGGGCTTTAGGGCCTGGAGGCAGGGATTCAATAGGTCAGGCTTTTGTATCCTCAGTGCCTGGCCCATATCAGAGACTTGAGGATGACTGTTGAACAACTGAGTGATGCATACAGACCCTGACCTCATAAGCAACAGCCCCATCAAACCCAGACAACTGGCCCACAATGAGCCATTTCTGAATGAATCTGTGTAAAGTGCTGGTGAAAAGTGATACCCAGTGGAAGACTAGCCAGACTGAACTACTTAAGGAAACAAAGCATCTTTGAGAAATGAAATTAATTAACTGCTTCCAAAGGGAGCATAAAGTAGGAGATTGGGAGGGATGGGAAATTTTATATAAATTTCCAAAGGTCAAGGGACTTGAAAGTAAATGAAGGGAATTTCAAGTTCTAAATTTTAAAAATATCTTCCAACATCGTGGTTTAGGGGTATGCAATGGGCACTCAAAATTGGGATTTGGTTATGTACAAAGGAAAGCTCTGAAAGAGAAAAACAATAAATTAAATGCATAAATCGAGAGGATTTGGGCTTTTTAGAAGTTACTGCACAATATTCTCTGAGGGTGATTTTAGACTAGACCTTGACAGGGTGAGATTGTGAATATAAAAGTGAGCTTTTGTCAATCAGAATGCACTTCTGCAGAAATAGGTTTCCAGAGAATAACCGGAGGGAATTTCAAAGATCTAGTTTACATTCTCTGTGTCTTCAGGCCCATTTCCTTGGGATTTAAGAAACCATAAGGATTTTGAGATCTTGAAACAGCCATAAAAAAACACTGCTTAGAATGAGTCTCGCGGTATTCGGTGCCCCCAGTCACAGACATTTTATTTTATTTCAGTCTGTTCTCCTACCAGATTTCATTGCCCACCAGCCCCCATTCCACCAGTCTTTACAAGGATTGCCACCTTACTAAAGAGGAGCAAATAATAGCTTTATTTTGTGCCCACCATACATCTCAAGAGTGTAATAGAGAGGAGTGGGAAATGTGTCAGTGGATGAGGAGGAGGCTCTGAACCAGCTTGCTCCCAACCCTGGAAGGAAAAAACCTCTAAAGTCACCTGAAAGTGGTCCTCCAACCAGGAAAGGGGTTTCTGCTGCAAGTATCTGGGCTAAGATCCTATTACAATTAATAACTTCTATTTATCAAACACTCTGTGAAGAACTTTATATACCTGATCTCAATTCTGCCATTTTAATCATGAGGTTCAGCCCCACTGTTTGATCCTAATGGTATTCTGAGCCTGCTATTCCCTAAAATCTGGCAGTCAACGCACCCAAACAGCTGCCGCCTCTGTGGTTGTAGGGTATGTGTATGAGTTTCTTGTCTACGATTCTCTTGCTCTGTGATTGTGCATGCCTGTGTGTGCACACACGTGCATATCTGAACATTTGTCCTATGTAGCTCTCTCTCTCCTTGTCTTTCTGTGCTTCTCTGTCTCCCTTTCTCTTTGTGTGACAACCTCTGTAAATCCCCCAATTTTTCTAAGTCTGCATCTTTGGATTTTCCTTTGTGTCTTTGTGTAAATGTGCTTGTGTATGTATTCCTCTGTGTTTCTCTGCTTCCTCTCTCTCTGCCTTCTATGCTGCCTCCCTTTCTTGATCCCTTTTTCAACCTTCCCTCTTTTCTCTGTTTCTCTTTGAATCAGATCCAAATGAAAATAATCTTATTAAAAATAGAAAAATATCCAAAAGTATTTCCTGTGCGAGCTAGAATATTAATCAAGATTGAAACTGAATTAATGGGAGTCCCTAAGAAAAAAATACATTTCCAAAATAAAACAATCAATATTGGCACAATTCTGTTAAAAGTCTGATATTCACAATGTCCTTGGAACAAAACGGTAAGGTCAACATATCCCGAATCTCTAAACCATGAGGTCACAGACACCTGCAGCCTGCTGGGTCCATTCCAGCAGCTCCTTGGTCTGTGAGTGGCTCCAGGTGTGGTGAAAGAAGACCTTCTTGGAAGACGAAGGGTCACTGCAGCATTCAAAGCATCAAGAGTTGACCCCACTGTGCCCCTTTCTGACTGGCCTCAGGAGACTACCAGCCCCAAAACTTGTAGTTCCACTGAAAGCAAAGCTCAGAGCTCTTCATGGCACCACCTGGGCAAGGATAGCAACCCGACAGGCAGTTGGCTGCTTCTCCGTCCCTTCTTGTGTTGAAAGCAAACACAAAATGAGAATCAGTCTTGAAGACACTTGAATCCCACTTAGCTCCTTCTAGAATCCCCGCCACCTTCCTCTTGCTCTGCTCCCTGCTTCTTCAAGTTCCCTTCTCCCAGAAGCCCAATTCCATACTTGCTCTTACTCATGTACACACACACACACACACTCACACTTACACACACACTCACCAGACTGGGTTTCTTCCCACCTTTCCATCTTTCTTATGGTGGATAATAATTGTGAACATTTGTTAAAATCTAACAATGTGCCGAGCATTATTTAGAACACCTTCCATGGTATACTCCATTTACCCCTCAAAATATCTTATGGGAAACCTAATGGGAAATCAACCCTAAATATTCATTGGAAGGACTGATGCTGAAGCTGAAATTCCAATATTTGGCCATTTGATGTAAAGAATCAACTCACTGGAAAACATCCTGATGCTGGGAAGGATTGAAGGCAAAAGAAGAAGGAGACAGCAGAGGATGAGATGGTTAGGCAGCATCACCGACTCAATGGACATGAATCTGAGCAGACTCCGGGAAATAGTGTAGGACAGGGGAGCCTGGCATACTGCAGTCCATGGGGTCGCAAAGAGTCGGACACAACTTAGCAACTGAACGTCAACAACAATATTATATCTAATGCCCCAGATGAGGAAAGTGAGGTACTGGCAAGTTACCAGTCTGACAAGTAAAAAAGCTGAGGTTTAAACTCCAGAGCCTACGGCAGAAACCACTACACCACATTGCCTGAACCTGAGTGTTGATCATGAACAGATACTAGTCAAGAAAAAGATCTGTCCTCTGTATTCTCTAATGAGTTCCCAGGACCCAATATGTAACAAGCTTCTCTTAAAGATCAAACAGTTTTAGTATGCTGAGCAGCACAGAAAATGTGGGGTCATTTTGAAGGGGGACTAATTTCTTTGAGGGCTGGAGAAAAAAAATCACATTTCCCCTGACTTTTTATTTAGAGAATAATCAAGAAAAGGTTTCCCCTTTCTCTCCCACTGAATACAATTTATCTTTATCAAACCAGAAAAGAATGTAGCTCCAGCTGGAAGTTTCTCACAAAGCCTTGGGAGATGAAAGGTACAGTAATAGATACACAAAGCACTTGCTTTTTATCTGCGAAGAGCTGGTTTCATATGATCCTTTCATAAAAGTGAAAAATAAGACATTGTGTTTATGTGGAGCATACATTTATTTGCGTCACAAAAAAAAAAAAAAAGGAGGAGGCTGATCGTCTATTGGGACAGCCTCAATCCACACTGTTTGCATTTGGTCTGGCCCAGGTATTCCATAATAGTAGAAAACCTGCCTTTTAAAGCACCTGAAGTATAGACCAAGTGGCCAATTTTGGCTCAAAGCAGCTGCATTTGTTATCTGTCCTAAACAGGAGCCCAATCCATACTTTTTACTCAGCTAAAGAAAGGGAACACTGGAAATTTAGTAAACAGGACAATTGATGGTACCTGGCTTTGTGTCAAGCAAAAGCCAGCCTCTGTATTGAAGAGTCCCGACCTTGAAAAGCTGGTTAAAATGGATGCTGCGTGGGCTGCTGGCTGGAGAGGCAGCCGGAAGTAGGTCAGCGAAGTTAGAGGCTGGCTTCTGTCACTCCCAGCCAGAGCCTGTGCAAGTTAGAAGGAAAAAAAATTGTTCTCAGACAGAATCAGACACTGTGTGTGGTTCCAGGCAGTATGTTGTATTGACAAAACTGTCACCCCGAAATGAAATCATGGAGGGGAAGATGTCAGCCCCTGCCACATCCAGGAGGCTAATTTCTGCTCATTTAACTAATTAGGAGTTGTACTGTTTTGGGTGGTGGTGTTTTCTGCAAACACAGAAACCAACTTTGTTGTCTGCTCTTCCCGGGACCTCACTTCACTGTCACCTCTTATAGGCTGCCCACCTGGGAGCACTTAATGGTGCTGGATGGGCTGTTAGATAAGAGTGGCTAATGAGAAAGACTGGATCTCAGGACAACAAGCAGGAAGCTCCCTGTAATGGAAAGCAAGCTGAAAGCCTTTCCCCTCACCCACCCGACTGCTTGAAGAGGTGCTATAATGCATTGCTCGAGGGCACACTGCCTGGTTTTTTAATCCTCTGGGCTCACTGATTGGCTGTGTGACCTTGGATGCATATCCTAACCTTTCTGTTTCTCCATTTCCTCATCTGCAGGATGGTATAATAACTGTACATACCTTACTGATGTGCCTACACCCATTAGAACTCCAGGAGGAGACAGTACCCTCAGACTGGGATAATACAAGGAGGGTTTAATAAAAGACCAATTTACACAGGAGTGTGAAAAAATGTAGCAAAACTGCGACAGAGGGTACGGTGCCCCAGGCCAGCACCAGTGGGTGTCATCATCACGCCTAGGTCTGAAGGGGCACAATGACAAATGCGGGACCAATACCCAGAGAAAGCAAGATCTCTGTGAAGAGGGTGCCTGATATGAGTTATGACCTTCAAGGCAGGGATGCAACCAGATGGTAGCAACCCCGCAGTGAAGGAGCCACATGAATAAATGTATTGACCTCACTCTCCTCCCTCCATTCCTTCCATTGCTGAAACCAAAAGAAATCAGAGGGCAGAGGAGCCCCGTAATGTATTCCACATGGGGCACCGAGCAGGGTGGGGAAGAGCAGAGAGCGCGAACACGCAGGGACAAATGGAAATTACTGAGCACTAAGAACTCAGTGAGGCAGCATAGCATAGCACTTGGAGCACACGTTCCGTATATACTGTATTAACTGCTTGCTTCGTGTTACTAGTAATTTGTTCTGGACACAACATGAATTGCACACACCGTGGACAAACGGTACAAATCATGGCTGCTCTGTAAATAAGGTTCGACGCCTGGTGAAGCCATCTGCTCCTTTCTCATCATCTCCCAGGGATTCTCCCAGGTTCCTACTGGTCATACCCATTTTGTCCCCAAGGCAGGGAAGTTGGCCTGAGCTCCTGCAGTGCTCCAGAGCCTTTGGTAACCCCATCCCCTCTCAGCAGCCACCCAAACAGTTTCAAGCACTTTTTTTTGCCAAAAGATTACTTTTAATAACATTTTGCACATACATCCAGCATATAACATAGTTAAGACTGGGCAGTTCTAGGCAGAGTAGGGTCAGACTACTGGACTGGCCTCTGAGGCTGTACATCGTACAGGACCAGGAGCCCCTCTGCCAGAAGCCAACAGCTCTGGAGATCACTGTTTGAAGACCCCTGACCTGCAGCATCCCTCAGATATACCTCATGATGTTCTCCATCTCTCTCCTGGGTCCCCCCTTCCTGTGCGCTGAATTAGTGGTCCTCATTTAGTCAATTACTATCTACAGGAGATTTTGGAACTTCAGTAATAATGGACCCTTACCATTGTAGAGTGCTTAACTGATTATGAAGCCCTTTCATACATGGTACACACATTATTCCATCCCCAGAACAAGCTTGTGCTTCTCCAAATATCCACCAAAGTGAGCAGCACAGCCAGGCCTGGAACTCCTTTGTTTTACTCCAAAACCAAGATCCTGACACCACCAACTACACAGAGACCACAAGCTAGAGGCCAGCAGATTTAGTGGGCTTGTCCTAAATGACTTTTAAATAATTTTTTTTATTAGTTTCCAACCTCTTTTCTTCAGTTCTGTTCAGTCATCCAGTTGTGTCCAACTCTGCAACCCCATGGACTGCAGCACGCCAAGCCTCCCTGTCCATCACCAACTCCCAGAGTTTACTCAAATTCATGTCCATTGAGTCGGTGATGCCATCCAACCCATCTCATCCTCTGTCATCCCCTTCTCCTGCCTTCAATCTTTCCCAGCATCAGGGTCTTTTCAAATGAGTCAATCCTTCAAATCAGGTGGCCAAAGTATTGGAGTTTCAGCTTCAACATCAGTCCTGCCAGTGAATATTCAGGACTGATTTCCTTTAGGATGGACTGGTTGGATCTCCTTTTCTTGCTGCTGCTGCTGCTAAGTCACTTCAGTCATGTCCAACTCTGTGCACCCCAGAGACAGCAGCCCACCAGGCTCCCCCGTCCCTGGGATTCTCCAGGCAAGAACACTGGAGTGGGTTGCCATTTCCTTCTCCAATGCATGAACGTGAAAAGTGAAAGTGAAGTCATTCAGTCGTGCCTGCCTCTTAGCGACCCCATGGACTGCAACCTACCAGGCTCCTCCGTCCATGAGATTTTCCAGGCAAGAGTACTGGAGTGGGTTGCCATTGCCTTCTCCGATTTACTTGTGCAGAGCCCGCCTTTTCCCCAAGAAAGCTAACCCAGCTCCCCAAGAGGAAAACAGGTTTCAGCCTCCTGCATGGCTACATCCCCATGCCAGCCCATCATCTGATGCTCAAAACGCACACATACCTATTTATTGAATGAAAGAATGAATCTCTCAGTCCATCCTTTTAGGTTCTCTACCCTAACCAGGTTTCGAGGCTCCCGATAGTAAAAATAACCAAGTTTTGACTCAGCAGCTGGCAAATGTCCAGGTTTACTCTTCGCATCTAAGGTTAAGGAGGAAAAGTGAGCCAGACTCAGACGGCCAAACTGCCTACAGTGCATCCCTGCTCACAGACGTGATAGTCTCACCTGTAACCAATATTGACAAAGGTTGGCTCCACTGACTCTTCATTTTCCCAGGAGTCCCAGGCCTTAACAGTCTATGGTTTCTAGATTTTATGATTTTCTCCCATGAGACTGTGGGCTCTTAAAGAACAAGGTCTCTGCCTTACTCATCTTTGTTTTCCTAGGAATTAAAATTGCTCCTGGATCAGGCAAGATCCCAAATAATGGTCTGAGGATTATTCATGATTGACTAACAATGAGCACTGAGGATGGAAACACAGAATTTTACAACCAGGAGGGATTTCAGCAACCACCTAAAATTGCTCCATCCAATACATTAGCCACTAGCTATGTGTGGCAATTTAAATTAGCCAAAATTAAATAAAATTACAATGTGTGTTCCTCAGGCGCACTAGCATCATTTCCAGGGCTTCACAGCACATGTGTCTTACAGCTACTCTCGGGATGGTGCGGATATAGAACATTTCCATTATCACAGAAAGTCCTGTTGGGCGGCGCTGAAAAGGGTCTTGTTTTATAGCAAGAGAGAACTGAGTCTCAGAGGAAGAAAGTAATTTCCCCCAAGTCCCTCAGTAAGCGAGAAACAGAAACGGAACCAAGAACTCACGTCCCCTGGCTTCTGCTCTGTGTTTCAGCCATTACGCTGGATTCACACACACTGTACAAGAGCCATAAAGTGTCCTCTTTCAAGTCAGCATGGCTTTGGTAAGAAATTCTAGATGCACTGGCAGAGAATAAACGCTAGACCCAGCAAGCAAACAATGCGAAACCATAGCTTCCCTCAGAAAGCTGGAGGCCAAGACATCTGAAGGATGCCCCAGTGTGGGTTGCCTTTTGTTTTAAAGCTTTTCAAAATTGTTTTCATTTCAATGTTGGAGGTTAATACCCAAGATGGACACTCTTTTTGAAGGGTTTCTTTTGATTTTAATTTCTTAAAGTCCTCATTTGAACTCTGCTTTTTGTTTATATTATACCCATCCCACAATTTTTCTTTCTTTCCATGTAACTTGATCCTTGAAAAATGTACAGAATCCATCCATGCCCACTGCTTTTAATTAAACATCAGTTCGTACTTTCAACCAGGTCTTTAAGGATTTCACATTGCCTTTTCTAAATGGATCCTTTTGGGGGGCCTAATATTACATCAAATTAAGTTCCCAAAAATGTACTTCTTAATCTTTAAATAGCTAGGAACAAACTTTGGCAAAATCTCAAGAAAAGCTATCAAAGGGAAGAAGTCAGCTCTGTACCCATTCCTCTCCCAACTCAGAGCAGGGCACACTCTTAGTGGCAGAACCTGCACACACCGACTGACCTCAGGGCATTTATCACTCAGCTGAGGCCCACAAACCCCAGGGTGGGTGCAGTTTCTACATCTACAAGAAATCTATACATCTTGTCACAGAAAGAACGCACTTGCACCTTTGTTTTTATTAAAGCAACACTGTGAGAGAGGCAGGAGGCAAAGCAACAGACATTTGCTATGAAAAGCCTGGGCTTCTGGTGGAAACATTTGCCACAGGCAGACACAGCCACCCATGATGGCAACTCGGGCCCCGGGGACAAGGTGCTCAACCGTGGGCCTGGATACTGCAGGGGGAGTAGGGGCAAGGGGACTAGAAAGAAGAGGAGGGAGCTCAAAACTCGCAAGGTCTCAAGTTTCCAAAGATCCCTAAGTTAGGATGTAGAAAACATCAGAATTCTCAGGGGAGACCCCTCCTGATGGGCACATGGAGTAGGGAGAGTATTTAGGAAAATTCCACCGGCGAATCATACTTTTTTCTGGTATGTCTCCTAGGGTTTCTGAAGATTTCATTATCCTCATAAGTGAAATTCTTAAAATTACAGAATGAAGGTGCTTATTGAAACCTATAGCTCTCCATTCCTTGGCAGGCTTTGATTTGAAACATTCAAAACACATCCAACAACCTCTTCTTCCCTGAAGACAGCGGCTTTAATGTCTTTAAAAAAAAAAAGAAAAGAAAAAACAGGTTCCTTTACACCCGTCAGCTCCCTCCTCTTAAAGAAACATGTTACCTAAAAATTAAGGTATTGGAGCCAAAAAAAAATAGTAGCAACCTTTAAAGTCTGAGTTCCTGCTCTTTGTTCCTAATGAACAAAGAAACACAATTCCCATAACCGGGAGCCACGTGTGCACACCATTTCAGAACAAGGACTGCAGCTGTAATCTAGGCCAACCTCTTTATACTACAAATGAGGAAACTGAGGCCCAGAGAGGTTAAAGAATTTTAACAGCCAGCAGGTGGGCTGAGCCAACACTCGGGCCAGATGTTCAGAGTCCCCATCTTTTCTGCACAAAAGGAAAAAAAAAAAATCATTCTATTATTTAGAGTAGGAAGAGGACCGTTTAAAGGTGGGCAAATAATACCAACACCCGCCTCTGAGCCTATAACACCAGCCCCTGACCCCGCACCGCCACCCAGTTAAGCGGTAGATATGTACAGTCAGGGTCAGCTTCAGACAAAAATACAAACTAATTAGAGAAGCAGCACACAGAAGTATGTCAGAGAGAGCACCAACCCTTTATATTATGTGACTGATGGAAATCAAAGCCCCAGCCAACCTTGCAGAGCATGAAAATACAGCCCTGCGCATGAAAGCCCTGAAACCGTATGTTGTTGTAAAAACAGAAGCGATCATGATCCACATGGATTTCGCACGAGGATTAGGAGCCAGCAGCCTCTCCCAAGAAGATCCCTTTGTGTCTTTGCAACAGTGGCATCTAGAGGCAGTGCCCCCGCCCTTCTAACCATCTTCAGCCATTAGGGACAATTAGGCTGGGGGTCAGGATGGGACTGACCATAAGAAACTCAACCACCTTCCTTCTGCCTCACCCCTTCCAGGAGTTAGGAAGGATTAAAGACCACTCTGCTGCTCATCACAAAGCCTTTCTCATTGGTTTTGTCTTTTTGATTTACCTCAGCTTCCCTGGTGACTCAGATGGTAAAGAATCTGCCTTCAATTCAGGAGACCCAGGTTGGATCCCTGGGTCAGGAAGATCTCCTGGAGAAGGGAATGGCAACCCACTCCAGTATTCTTGCCTGGAGAATTCTATGGACAGAGGAGCCTGGTGGGCTACAGTGCATGGGGTCATAGAGATTTGGATACACCTGAGTGACTAACACAGAAGTAGAGAGTGCTTGTGTTTTACTGTTTCTGCGTGCCCCTGTTTGGATGCATCACTCACCCACCCCGAGGCCCATGTTCAGAGGACCACCCTCGGGCCACTGGAGCACCCCTGCATGCAGATGGCCAGGAGTGTTTAGGAACCTCCCTCTCCCAGAGGCCCTTAACCAACAAAGGGGGAGAAAGTGGACAACTCCCGGAGAAACTGATGCTCCAGAACACCCCTACCAATCAGAGTGAAGCCAATTCTGGGGGCCTTCTGCCTGAGACTGCACCTTTACTTGCTTTTATCCCTTTCTGTAACCTGGGAGCACTTCCTTAATAAGTCTCTTACAGGCAAATCCTTCTTTCAGCATATGCCTCAAAGACCCTAGAACTTTGCATCTCTCTTATCTGCAGCTGGTGTGGTAAGAGGAGCCTAGGGTGGCCTTTTGTTTGGGAGGAGGTGCTGCCCTGGCTAGGACTTAAAAGGGCAGCTCCTCTCCAGAAACTTGAGCACACACTTTGTCTCTTGTGCTTTTCCATCCAGGCTCGTTAAAAAAGTGCTATAATTGATTATTAATGTCTGCCACGGAGTAGGAATGATCGGGAGGAGGATGCATTGGCCCATACATAAATGATTTGTGTCTCCTCCTGTCCCAGAGGAGAGGGCCCAAGGAGGGTGGGGTCTGTTTTTGTTCTAAGCCCTTAGCTGGCCACTAGCTCAGGCCAAAGAAGTCTGGATGGGTCTACACAGACCTGCTCACTGGGACTACCCAGGGTTTATTACATAGTTTGGAAGACAGTACATGTGACCTGGGGTGTTCTCTCTGCGGATGCCTCTTAGAAATTCTGGCAGCAGTAGGTAGCTAATGGAAGGCATGGTGTGGAGAGTTCCCATCTCACCCTGACTACTGAGTGTGGGATTAGGACACTAGGGCATCGGGGAAGGCAGGCCACAGAAGAGCTATCTTGCTGCAGGCAAACTCTGACACCATGCACTCAATTTGAAGTTGGACAAACCTGAGAGTGTGCATATACTGTACAAACACAGAGGCTGGTGGCAGGCCTGGGGCGTGTTTGAACATAAAGGCTTTAGGCAGGTGGTAAAGCTGGTATCAGGAAATGCTGAAGAGGGCAATCCACAAAGCAAACTGAGATCAAGAGTCTAGAATAGAGGCCAAGTCCTGGAAGTCAGAGACCTAGGACATTGTCTGAAACGTCCCTGAAGGCTTTCTCTCCTGC
The DNA here is from genome assembly GCF_027580195.1 of Bos mutus. NCBI lineage: Eukaryota > Metazoa > Chordata > Mammalia > Artiodactyla > Bovidae > Bos > Bos mutus. Next base: position 27,984,077 of record NC_091618.1, read on the forward strand.
GTCTTTTTTGCCTCTGAGGTTTCACTGAGGTATAATAGATACACAGTGAAGTGCACAAACCTTAAGGGAGTGAATCAATTTTCACACAGTGTTACCTGTCTTCTCCATGCCCTTCCCTAATCTACTTCCCTTCCCCAAAAGTAACCATAATTCTGACTTCTATCACCAACAGCTAGCTTTGTGGTTTTCGAACTTTGTGTAAATGGAATCCTACAGCGTGGACTCTTGTGTCTGTTTTCTTCGGCTGCACATTGCATGGGTGAGACTCATCCATGTTATTGCATATAAGTAGTCTAGTCTTTCTGGCTGCTCTTCCACTCTATGAGCATATCCAACTTACTTATCCATCTGAGTAGTTTGCAGGATTTTGCTGTTAAGAATGAAGCTGCTAGGAGCATTTCTGTATGTGTGTTTTGGTGGATGTACAACTCATTTCTCTTGGTGAACGGTCTGGGAATGCAATGGTTTGGTCACAGGAGAAACAGGTTTACCTCTAGAAGGTCTGTCAAGTGATGCTTTAATGTGATTGTACCGGTTTACTCTCCTGGAAGTTCTACCTTAGAGCTCTACTTGACCCACACCCTTGTCAACTCTTAGGATCATCAGGTTTGTCAATTTAGCCATCCTAATGGGTGGGTAGTGGTATCTCACTGTGGTTTTAACATGCATTTCTCACCTAGGACTAATTCCCATCTAGGACTGATCTAGGTACCCAAAAGGTGGTCATTCCTCCATGGCACCTAGAAGGTGCCACTTTGCCTCACTTGGCCTAGAAGAAGCCTCAATGCTAGACTCTTGATACCAGAGTGCTTTGTGGATTATCCTCTTCAGCATTCCCTGACTCAGAGAGTTATTATGATCACATGGGCCACCCTCTGGGCATTTACATACAGATGGCCCTAGATATAAGAGACAGATAAGGACTGCAATTAACAGATCTTTACAGTAGAACCTTGGGGAACTGATGACCAAAAACCCACATCACTGACTCAGCAGACACTTTCTTCCCCAGAGCCTCTCATGATGAGATGGAACTTCCAGATGTTTCACTAGATCAAATTAGTCAAGTGCTCATATCACCCAGCAGAGCTGAGGAAGCCAAAATACCAACTGAGCTTGGAGAAGGGAGGCTGTGAAGATGGAATGAAACAGAAAACCATGCCCAGAGCATACAGCATGCAGATCTATGTAAATCAAATATAAAAACCGGAATGCAAACCTTCAAGTCATAATGTTCTCCAGCTGTCATATATGACTGTCTCCATCCTGAAGACCACTGGGGCTCTGGGGAACTGGCAGGCAGCCTAGTTCGGCATGTAGGGGACGGTTTTCCTCCTTCCTTTAATCTGGAAGCATGAGTTTATGAGTCCCTAGGGATCCAAAAAAACAGCAGCAGCAGGGATCCAAAAAATATGGAAGTCTGTGGTTTTTTAACTGGTTGTCCATTATTATTCACATAAATGAGGCACAGCTTCTTCTGGTCGATGTTTAACTTCAGAATCAGAGGGCAAGAAGAAATATCAGTCCGTGGCGTTTACTGCAAACATTGACGAAGATGGGAAGGGCAGAGTGGCTGTCCTGAGACTCTGTCTGGGTGGTCAGATGTTAGAAAGTGTTAGTCGTTCAGTCGTGTCTGACTCTTTGTGACCACCAGGTTCCTCTGTCTATGAAATTCTCCTGTCAAGCATAGTGGAGTGGGTTGCCATTTGCTTCTCCAGGGAATCTTCCCAACCCAGGTATCAAACCCAGGTTTCCCACACTGCCAGCAGATTCTTTACTGCCTGAGCCACCAACAGAAGCCCCTGGGGTGGTAAAGTGTGTATTTGACTCAGAATCAGTAACTTGAAACCTCAATTGCTACTTATCTTATGGCCTTGGCCAAGTAACTTCCTCTCCATGAGCCTCGATTTTCCCATCTGTAAAGTGAGCAGACTGGACTAAGATCACTTCTAAGGTCCATAGTGTTCTCTGAGCCTGTGTTTCTATGGAAGGCTCCATCGATCTAAACGTCAGTCAGAGTGAGTCACTCTTCCAAGACACAAACGAATCCATCCGCATGTAGAGCAATTAGAGCTAGGCCATTGCTGCCCCACGTCCAAGATGATAGAAAGCCCGACCCAGATTCTGCGCTGTATAATTGAGCATTAAGACACAACAAGGGCTCCGCTGCGGCATAATAATGCACGCCTGGCTGATTTATTAAGCATCCGACTCAGAAGTGCATTGTTCCGTAATGCCTCGAAGTTTAGGCAGCGCTCCATGAAAAATACTTGTGGTGCAAGCCGTTGTGTTCAGATCCTGTTACATCCCACAGCTTTCAACCTCCCTATCCCTCCTCGGCAGCCTTCACCTCCCCCGTCCCCTCCTGTGCAGAAGCTTGGCTGCCCCTGTCTCCATCACACTTCGTTGCACAGCCAGTTCTGCACAGTCTGGGGCGCCCCCTATTGGCTCCAGGATTATGTCAGACAAGCCAGCTCGGCTACAGGCTCTAAGCGGAGCAAAGGGAGTGAATGTCACCGCAGCTGTAACTTGGGAAACCTTAGCGGTGATACCTGGCAGCAAACAGTGAGAGAGGAGCAGAGAGGCAGCCCCCACAACTTGTCCCCTGGCCCTGTCTCATTTCCTCCATGGTGCTTATCTCCACCTGCCACATTTATACTTATTTTCACTACTTTTATTGTCTGTCTTTCCCAGCTAGACCTCAAGTCCAGTGATAGTAAGGCCTTTGTTTTGTTCTTGATGGAATCCTGGCACCTGCCTGGCATTAAGGAGGCACTCAGTAAAAATTGCTGAAGAAATCATTAAATCATTCAATAAATAAATAAATATTCTAGCTGATGGCAAGGGCTATCGAGGAAAATAAAGCGGCAAATGGGTTTAGAATATGAGAAGGGTATTTCAGACTGAGTGGTCAGGGAGGGCTCCCTGATCATTACATTTATGCAGAAACCTGGAAGAAGTAAAAAAAAAAAAAAAAGCCACTCGTATATATCAGGGAAGAATGTTCTGGATAGAACAGACACTGCAAGGGCTCAGGCAAAGGCTTGGAGTGTTTGTAGAGCTCACTGGAGCTGAAGCAGAGGGCAAGAGCAGAAAGCAATTAGGACCAAGGGGTACCAGAAGCCAAATCAGCAGGAGCAGAGCTCAGCAGACTGGAGTCCATGGTCCATATCCAACCTATTGCCTGTTTTTGTAAATAAAGTCTAGCTAGGATGCCCACACCCATTTATTTGCATATTGCCCATGTTGCTCTCCTGCTACATCAGAGTTTCATTACCGCACAGAGAAGGTGACGCACAAAAGCCAAAAATATTACTATCTGACCCTTTACAGAAAAAGCGTGCTGGCACCTGCCCTCAATCACAGAGGCCACTATGATCAAGAAGTTGGCTTTTCTCAGAGGAACACGAGAAGCCATTAGGGGACTTGGAGCAGAGGAGTGACATGACCAGACTCACAATTTAGAAGGATCAGGGCAGCTGCTGAGTAAAGAATAAATTGTAGGAGTAGAAGCAGGGAAATCAATTAGGAGGTGAGAAATGAAGATGGTTTGGACTGGAAATGTAATCAGATTAGAAGATGTGCAGAGTCGTGTGGTGCTCATAGCACAGTGAGCTGGTTGCTTCACCCTGTCCCTGAGCATTTGGGTTTATGCAGGAGAAATGGGGAGTAGTGAGGGAAAAAATGGGTAGTTTTTCCCAGGGCAGGAGCAAAACCACAGTTCCTAAAGGTTGCCATGAGCTAATACCCTCTCCAAGTGATCTCCTATTGTTGTGTGTTCTGGGCTTGGGCTGGAGTCCAGGCAAGACTCTGAATCACTTCTGGTACCGGAAGCCACGTGTGCTGTTGTTATTGTTTTATTGCGTGTGCCTGGCTTCCTTGCTAAGACGAATGCAAACTCCAAATGGCTTGAGGTTGGGGGCATAGGTCAGAGGGGCTCAGCCAGAGGAAAGACAGTCCTTAGAGTGATGGCTGTTGACCAGAGACTCAGAAAGTCAAAGGCTAGAAAAGGAGGTGGCTCCAAGAGGAGATGCTCAAAAAGAAGGTGTGAGGGTCTTCCAGTCGGGCCACCAACCACCACCAACAGGATGAGCTTTTTCCTCTCGCCATCTGTCTCCCTCCAAACACCACACACACAGGTGCCCCCTTTAAATGAGACCTGTTTTCTCCATCACCTCTTTCTCAATGTTATTTTAATTAGTCTCTACCACACATGGGTGTGGGAGAAGGCTCAGCAAGATCATGGGGAAGACCATTAGGTCTTTCTCAGCAAGAAGAAAATAAAAAAGAGTATGGGAATCTAGGATCCTCGGGCTTGAACCTCCTAACTGTAACTTACTCACTGTGTGAACTAGAGCAAGTTACTTAACTTCTCTGTGCCTCGATTCTCTCACCTGGCAGATAGGGGATGAGAAAGCAGTCAATTATACAATTGATGAGAAAGCAATTGTTATGAGGATTGCAAATCAACATATAAGAAGCCCCTGACCCTTATCAGCAGCCGTTACCAAGACTAGAATTATGTGATGGAAAGAGGACGTTTTGTTTACCAACTGTGTAATCCTGAGAAAGACAAATAACCTTTCTGAGCTTCATAGTTTCCTTGCCTATAAAATGAAGAGAGTACAACCTCTATCACAGAAGGGGGGATTAAATTCACCCAAAACAAACAGCAGATGTAAAGCATTTAATAAAGAATTGGCATAGAGGGCGCAGTGCAGTGATACCTTTATTATTTGCAAAAATAAAGTTCTGAAGTCACGACCTTCAACAAGAGGGTAGGAGGGAGACTGACAAAGCAACCAAAAGATTTCAGGCCCATAGCAGGCTAAAGCCAAAGATGACCAAAGGCCAAGTAAAGGTGCCCACCCAGAGCAGAGTTGCCACGCCTGTTGATTCCAGCTCAACCTCAGTCAGGATTGGTTCCAATGGGCTTAGGTCCTGGACTGGACCTTCCTTCCCCTACAACTTCCAGTGGTGAGAAGTTGTAATAGATGATCAGGATTCCCTGGGAGAGAGAAAGAAGACTCCCATTCCTGTCTGCCCCTCTACCTCAGGCCTCTTCCCAAGACCACTGACGAAGGAGCGCAGACAAGCTTGGGGCACTGCAAGGACCAACACACAGTGAGTGTTTGTGAATTGAAATCCATCGTGGAATCTGAAGACGAGAAAGGATCTGCGGGGTCAGTAGGGATTCTAGCAGAACTGGACAGGCCACTGACTCACTTACCCTGAGCCTATTTCTTCATCTGTAAAAGGGAATAAATTGTTGTGAGCTCTAACTAAGGCTTGAGAATAGGAAATTAATTAATCAAGACTCTCTCCATCCAATGTACCACAAGTCCCATCTCAGAGCCAGAAAAATGGAAATGAAATGGGAAGGAATGCAGTTAGATAGCCTCCCAAGCTCCCAGTTGGTCCCAGAGTCAGTACAGCAACCCACACTCCTGACTCCCAACTGTAGGCCTCAGACCTTGCTGCCCACTCTGTCCCGGTGCTTATTAGAGTGACAGGCTATGTGCATCTCAAAGCAAGTCACTGTGTGATCCTGGGGAATAGGACTTGTCTGGACCTCTCTGGGGACCCTGGACTGAACCAGCATCTCCTGAAGAAGTGGTTTCATTGGACCTGATGTACACTCTAAGGAGATATGGGAGAAGATTGCATATGGTGCTTAGAGATACAGAATAAAGAGTGACACAGGACTGATGAGCAAGCTCAGGCTGCATGACTCTGGTCCTCATCCCCAACTCCCTGCCAAACTCTGAACCCTAGATGGACTCTGGAGCTACCCAGAGTCTATTGAGCTCTTGTCTCCTTACAGGATGTATCTAAGGCACTCTCCACAAAGTTTACAGAGCAAATATGGGGGCTCCATAAATTTCAACTTGTTAAATGAGTGAAGAAATGAATGAAGAAATAAATACTGAAGTTCCAAAAAATAAATAAATACTAAAGTTCTAAATCTTGATGGCTGATTCCTATATACCTTGACTAATGCCCATCTCACGAAAATGACACTTTGCTATCCAATTGCTAGTCTAAAGGCCGAGGGCCTTTGGGTTCAACCCAACCTGTGCCCTTCTCCACAAAATGACAGTGGCAATGGCTTCTCAGTTTATTCCACAAGATAACTGAGAGAATCAAGTCAGAATGGACATGAACATGCTTTACATGGAGTAGGATACACAATAGTAAGCGAATATCACAAAGATTTCAAAATATCCCATTTATCTCAAAATACCTCAATTTATCTCAAAATGTCTCAATGATCTTGAATATCACAAAAATCTTCAGAAGCTTCCTCAGGCCCCTTTGAGGTCAAATGGGAGGACACCGCATGCTGGAGAGGAGGAAATAGTGCTTTGATTCTCATGCCAGCAAGGTCTCCAACAGTGCACAGCCTATTCTGTGCTCTCCTTGAGAGTCTACATATCTCTCCACACTGACGACAGGAGTGTAGTAGTAACAAGACATTGCGGTAACAACAGCAGCAGTAGAAAGAGCCACTACTGTTTAATCAGTGCTTACTATGTGCATGGCTCCAGGCCAAATGCCTCTCACCATCATCTCTCTAAGTTTCCAAACATCTGTTTAAGCTGGAAGAGGTAACTAGAATGTGTGTGTGGGTGCTAAGTCACTTCAGTTGTCTCTGACTCTTTGTGACCCTATGGACCATATCCCACCAGGCTTTCTGTCCATGGGATTCTCCAAGCAAGAATATTGGAGTGGGTTGCCATGCCCTCCTCCAGGGGATCTTCCTGACTCAGGGATCGAACCCAAGTGTCTTATGTCTCCTGCATCGGCTGGCAGGTTCTTTACCACTAGTGTCACCTGGGAGGCCCTGGTAATTAGAATATTGTTCAGTAAATATTCATTTCCCACCTCCCTTTATTCAGTTCAGTCACTCAGTCATGTCTGACTCTTTGCAACCCCATGGACTGCAGCACACCAGGCCTCCCTGTCCATCACAAACTCCTGGAATTTATTCAAACTCATGTCTATTGAGTCAGTGATGCCATCCAACCATCTCATCCTCTGCCGTCCCCTTCTCTTCCTGCCTTCAATCTTTCTCAGCATCTGGGTTAATTCAAATGAGTCAGTTTCTCGCATCAGGTGGCCAAAGTATTGGAGTTTGAGCTTCAGCATCAGTCCTTCCAATGAATATTCAGGACTGATTTCCTTTAGGAAGGACTAGTTGGATTTCCTTGCAGTCCAAGGGACTCTCAAGAGTCTTCTCCAACACCACAGTTCAAAAGCATCAATTCTTCTGTGTTCAGCCTTCTTTATAGTCCAACTCTCACATCCATACATGACTACTGGAAAAAGCATAGCTTTGACTACACAGACTTTTGTTGGCAAAGTAATGTCTCTGCTCTTTAATATGCTGCCTAGGTTGGTCATAACTTTCCTTCCAAGAAGTAAGCATCTTTTAATTTCATGGCTGCAGTCACCATCTGCAGTGATTTTGGAGCCCAAAAAAATAAAGTCTGTCACTGTTTCCCCATCTATTTGCCATGAAGTGATGGGACCAGTTGCCAAGATCTTAGTTTTCTGAATGCTGAATTTTAAGCCAACTGTTTTCATTCTCCTCTTTCACTTTCATCAAGAGGCTTTTTAGTTCTTCTTCACTTTCTGCCATAAGTGTGGTATCATCTGCATATGTGAGGTTATTGATGTTTCTCCCAGCAATCTTGATTCCAGCTTGTGCTTCATCCAGTCCAGCGTTTCTCATGATGCACTATGCATATAAGTTAAATAAGCAGGGTGACAATATACAGCCTTGATGTACTCCTTTCCCGATTTGGAACCAGTTTGATGTATTTCCTATTCCAGAGATGTGGGGCTTGGCCATGTAACTGACTTTGGCCAATGGAACAACAGGAGAACTGAAAGTGCCTGAGCCGTAAGCCTAAGCAGGATCACAGGTTCCTACCCATCACTGAGGGAGCTTTGAGACTCCACCATGGGAAGAACATGCTTCTAGTAGCCCCTGTCCCCTGCCTGGGCCCCAGAATAACCCACACAGAGTAATCTGGATCTGAGGCTCACTCTTCAGCAATCTGAAGAAGCACTGCCTCAGCTAACGAGCCATATGTGAGGAAGAAATAAATGCTTATTGTCATCTGCCACTGAGACTGTGTTTATTATGCATCAATAGTAGATGCCATGAATAATTAATTGTATAGATGGGGAAACCAAGGCTCAGAGAGGCTAAGTAACTTACCTGAGGGTCAGCCTGCAAATAAATGGCAAAAATAGGGCAGAACTCAGATCTTTCAGACCAGGTTCTCAATTGTTATACTGTCCAACTTTCTGTTCACTAAGGAGGTGAATTTTGTGTCAATTTGTGTGAAGAGAATAGCCAAAAACTGGAAGTAAATAAGAAGTCCCTGAGTGTAGCCAGAGAGATGCTAGGAACAAATTCAAAGAGGGGTCCCCTGCTCTCCTCACGAGGAAGCTGGTCCCTCTGCACCCCAGAGGTCCCGTCCATACGAGCTGTCTCTCTCACCATCTGGACCCAAGGCCATAAAAGGATTCCACAGAGGACTACCACAAAGCCAAGAGCAAGCATAAAGCTCCCCAGCTTGTAGTAGCACAAGTAGCCCATTCATTGACACTCTGACCCCCTCATCTAGGCAGGACTATTTCAAGAGACCACAGTAGACTTCCAGTCTTCAGAGTGCAGTGGGAAATAATAACTTGAACATTCTGAAACAATTTTTTTAACTACATCAGGAAAAGATATCATCCCGTCCAGCCACTTTTCTAGGTTTTGTGAATGTATCTGTCTTTACTTGGAATGACTTCTTGTGCACAAAATGACATTTTCAATTCACAAAAATGTATCCTTCCTCCTCCCCAACTTACTTAGAAGTACACAGTTTTCTCCTAACCAGCACTAGGATATCATTATCTCAGTCAGAGCTTCCTTTTTCTCTCAAGAAATGGAAAATTAGAGAGGAAATGAACAAAGCAGAAGTTCATTAAATGCAATTCCCCAAAAGGGCACGGAAGCCCAGAGAATCCTTCTGACAAGTTATCCAGAACACCAATAAAGAGCTAAGCCATGGGAGAATATGAGAAGAGGCCCAGTCTGACACATACACAGGAATGACAGGGCTCTCTGCTGTGCTAGTCTTCCCTCCCTGCCCTGGCTCATATTTCCTTCCAGCTCCAAATAACTCTTGAGCCCAAAATGCAGCAGCACACTATATCACCCAGGGATCAAGTTGGCTGCACATAAGCAGCCCACTTAACAGTGATGTGGATAAGTGGAAATTATTTTTCCTCATGAAAGAAGTCCAGAGATAGACGGTTCCTGGCATTGGTTTGGTCACTAAGCGTATCAGAGAAAAGTTTTTGCAATTCTCTTATTCTTTATATTATTGTCACAAGATGGATACTCCAGTTCCAGACATTTTATAGACATTCCAGACAAGAGGGAGGGAAATGGGTCTAGAAGAAAGGAAGAACAGCACCTATATTAAGAAAGCAAAGATTTTCCCAGAAATCCCCAGCAGATTGCCACTCACATGCCATTGGCCAGAACTGTGCCACATGGCCACCTCGCTGCAGGGAAGCTGGGAAACATGGTTTTGTAGATGAGCACATTGGTAGCCCTAATAAATTAGCACTTGAGGAAGGAGGAGTGAAATGTTATTCCGAGGGGTTGAGGGGTGGTGGGCAGTCACCGACAAATTCACCAAAAATTTTCAAGGCTGGCATCATGTTTAGTGTGCCATCCAGACACAGTCTAAGGAACAGCTTCTAATTCATCCAATCCCCAAAGTTATTCATGATCTCTTCTTCTTAGTTGGTCTGAGCCAATATTTCCCAAATACTGAAGAGGTACGGGTGGAGAGAAGACAATAAATGCAAAGCAGCAGTTTTGATTTGAACATCCAGACTGCTGCTGCTGCTGCAGAGATCAGAAGGAAAGGCAGCCTTGGGATTTTCCTTTTGAGATGACATTTGTTTTTAATAGCAAACGACTTTCATGTCCAGAGTAAGTCACTCACAGAATTAACCAAAGGAAAGCAACAAAAATAAAAGTCTGAGGATATGACCCTAGCATCTGTTGCAAAAAGGTGATCAGACAAATTGGGGTCCCCATAGTGACAGATTTGGGGGGCTTGTCTGGAGGAAGTTTTCAGAAGCCAAGCAAATTGTCTTGGTGGATCTGCCCGGCAGCCCTCATTAATACTTTGATGCAACAGGATAAGGATTTCAAAATGCAAATGACTGTAAATGGATAATGACTGCAACCAAGAAAAGGAAATGTTGCTCTGACTGCTGAAAGGGCAGACGGTAGAAATTCACTGAAAGTCAACGTAACTCCTGTGTAGGAAAACCAGCACCAGGATCACAGTATAATAAGGAGGAAGAAGAGAGGGAATTCCAACTCTGGGTGTATCTCTCTGCAGTCTAAGAAGATGGTTTCACTGACAGGAGATAGAAATGTTCATCACGCCCCAAATAAAGTGAACTTACAAAGAGCACTTTGGTGAGCGCTAACTACCCATGCAGACTGAACGTCTACAAGTTTTATGAACTCTGGGAAAGATCCTGCCTGAGAGACCTGCTCTGCTGCACCACGGTCTGTGGTCTAAGTCAACTTTTGTTGACTAAAAAACCACCCCAACATGTTTTGGTAGCACAACAATGATTTATCAGTGCTCTCACATCTATGGGTCTACTGGTCCTGCTGACCTGGACCAGGCTCAGCTGATCTTGACTAAGCTCACTGTGCAATTAGCGCCAGATCGACTAGGGTTAGTCTGTCACATGTCTGGTCATTGGTCGGCCGTTGGCTGAGGGGTGAGGTGACTGGGACATGTGATTCTCATCATCCAACAGGCTAGCCTAGGCTTGTTCATGTGCCGGTCAAAATTTCCAAGAACAGCAACACACGGAAAGCTCCAGTGTAAGCACTTTTCAAGTCACAACTAGCAATGACTTAGTTCAATGGCCAAAGCAAACCATGGCCAGAACCAGAGTCACTGTGGGAATGACAACCCAAGGGTGTAGACACAAACAGGCATAAAGGAATTCAGGCGCAATAATCCATCATAGGCTTCATGTCTTTAACATCTATCCAGCACTTGCTAATCTCCTTGTTAGCAAACAAAAACTAGAACTCAGGCTCAAAGAATCCGTATTTAAATTTAATAACATTTTTTATGTTCCTCATATTTATTTTATGGCTTTCTTATATTCATGTCATATGGCTGTTCATTCCTAGTAGTAATGGAGGGTCTCCTTTTAAAATAACATTATTGGTCTTCCCTGGCAGTCCAGTGGTTAAGACTTTGCCTTTCAATGGAGGTGGTACAGTTTCAATCCCCAGTCAGGGATCTAAGATCCCACATGCCTCATGGCCAAAAACCAAAACATAAAACAGAAGCAATATTGTAACAAATTCAACAAAGTCTTTAAAAGTGTTCCATAATTTTGATCAAAAAAATAAAAAAAACTAAAATAAATTTATGATTTTTTTCAAGTGATTTATATTTAAGAAAGTAAGTAAATAACCAGGAAGCAACAGTTAGAACTGGACATGGAACAACAGACTGGTTCCAAATAGGAAAAGGAGTGTGTCAAGGCTGTATATTGTCACCCTGCTTATTTAACTTATATGCAGAATACATCATGAGAAACGCTGGGCTGGAAGAAGCACAAGCTGGAATCAAGATTGCTGGGAGAAATATCAATAACCTCAGATATGCAGATGACACCACCCTTATGGTAGAAAGTGAAGAGGAACTAAAAAGCCTCTTGATGAAAGTGAAAGAGGAGAGTGAAAAAGTTGGCTTAAAGCTCAACATTCAGAAGACGAAGATCATGGCATCTGGTCCCATCACTTCATGGCAAATAGATGGGGAAACAGTGGAAACGGTGTCAGACTTTTTATTTTGGGGGCTCCAAAATCACTGCAGATGGTGACTGCAGCCATGAAATTAAAAGATGCTTACTCCTTGGAAGGAAAGTTATGACCAACCTAGATAGCATATTCAAAAGCAGAGACATTACTTTGCCAACAAAGGTCAGTCTAGTCAAGGCTATGTTTTTTCCAGTAGTCATGTATGGATGTGAGAGTTGAACTGTGAAGAAAGCTGAGCGCTGAAGAATTGATGCTTTTGAACTGTGATGTTGAAGAAGACTCTTGAGAGTCCCTTGGACTGCAAGGAGATCCAACCAGTCCATTCTAAAGGAGATCAGTCCTGGGTGTTCTTTGGAAGGACTGATGCTAAAGCTGAAACTCCAGTACTTTGGCCACCTCATGCGAAGAGTTGACTCATTGGAAAAGACTCTGATGCTGGGAGGGATTGGGGGCAGGAGGAGAAGGGGACGACAGAGGATGAGATGGCTGGATGGCATCACTGAGTCGATGGACGTGAGTTTGAGTGAACTCAGGGAGTTGGTGATGGACAGGGAGGCCTGGCATGCTGCAATTCACGGGTCGCAAAGAGTTGGACACGACTGAGCGACTGAACTGAACTGAACTGAAGTAAATAATAACACAGTTGGCTCATATATATTGCAAAATCATGATGTATGAAAACCAAAATTTGAGAAACACTTAGCCAAGTGATGTCCAAGATCCCTGCACCTGCTGTATTATCATAAAAGTGGAAAATAAAGAACAAGGCAGAATTCTGAGACCAACTTGTCACCAGTCATTAAAATTGTCTCATTGGTATTAAAGGACCTGGCTTTTCACAGAGCTTTCAGCAGTGAATTAAATAATAAAGCTCGGCTGCTTGGAACCAATTCTAATCAGGTGTGCAGTTGGCCCTGAAGCACATACTCATGCAGTATCCCACACAGAGTCATGCTGGTATTGACATGCCAGATGGTTCAGCCATGGAGCTAAATGTAAGAGGATGGGAGAAGAAAGCACAAAGGTTGATCACTACTGGACCTCAGACTCTGAACACACCCCATAAAAGAAGTTGCAGGAAAGTCTGAGTCATAATACTGGCAATAATTTGAGAATAATATATAGATATCCCAAGGTGATAATTTGAAGAGGATGGCATTCATTTGGATCATTTCGAAAGTTCACTTAAAACAAATCCAGCTCATCGCTGTGTCCATTCACAAATATATGCAATAAATCTGATCTACAGATCCACCCATACGTACACCCACATATATATTCTACCTCAAAAGTAGAGGTTTTTTACTTCCCAAAAATTCTGGTAGAAATCCATCTAAGTGCTAAGGCACTAGACCCCAACTCAAGGAAAAAAAGCAAAACCTGGGGGCTGAATTTTAATTCTCAGAGCATGAAGTACCACCTGTCATGTGGTCCAGATACATGTGTGCACCCTAGTAGCAACCACACAGCACAGGTAACCACGCATGAAGCATTTTAAAGATAACTTGTAAAGTACGCATCCTACATGTGCAATCAGTTCATAAATCCCACATACAAACTCAGTCCCAATTTTCAGTTTCCTTCATAATCATGAGTTTCTCCCTTCCATGTATAATCGAAAGTTTCACTTGGAGAATATAATGTTAATTCAATAGTTATTTCAATAGTACTAAGAATTTTGCCTTTCTAACTATAAAAGGAAACAACAATAAAAATCTAAGCCAATCACCAGCTGCTGTAGCTGAGATCCATGACAATAAAATAAGAAGTACTATTTTAGCATGCAGTCCTAAGCAAATAAAAGATGGGACAACAAAGTAGGAGACGCCTTTTATATAAAGTTAACAATGTACCCAGATAAAGCAAAGTCCACAGGTATAGATCCAACAAATCAAATTGAAATAACTATCTAGTCTAGGATTTGATTTTTACCTTATATACAAGCTAATAAGTTAGCAGGTTGCTGTTTCGTGGGTATTGGTGGAAGATATGGGACTTCTGGATTAGAGACAGAAGACCTTTTTACTCATGGCCCAGCAAGGAATTTGAACATCAGCATGTGTCAGTTCCCCTGGCCCTCAAGTCCCATTGGAGTAAAGTTAGGGGCCCAGATCAATGCTGTGCACACAGTAGATTTGCAACACAGATGAGGAACAATGAGCTTAGGGACCTTGATGTTTGCTGGTAAGCAGTAAGCAAGAGACATTATCATGTCCCTCAAGTATATTCACAGTCAACACAACCCTGAGAAATGGTCCAGGTAAAAAATAGTCAGAGATTTGCATATCCAGCAAAAACTACAGGGACATTCAAAGCCTATGACAGATTGTAACTCCCAACAATAAGTAGTTCTTGACAGCCAAGTGAGCTATTTGCAGTAGGAACAAGCCTGTAGAAGGTAGAGTCACTTTGAGACATAAGGTGCCATCTACCTACTTTAACAAAGGATCTACACCCAGTAGAGTGTGTGCGTGTGTATTCATACTTTTCTCAGATGCATTTCTGAAAACACATGGGTAAAACATATTTGTAAATCAAGTTATAGTTTAAATATTCTGGAAGAGAATCCCATAAGTATATACTTTTACAATGGAAATACCCATCCCCTAATTCATCTGTTTATAAATCTGTGGGGTTATAAATATTTAATTTTCTTAAAGAAAGCTATACCACTACTCGTGCAATTCTGCCACTTGTAATAAGTTGTGGTGAATTATAAAAAGCATGTCTGATTTGACCACACCCATATAAACAGTCATTGGCAAAATAAATCTCATCCCAATTTCAAAACTACATCCACTTTCTTCTTTAAAGCTTCTCATAACTATTTTTATATGCCTCAGTTCCTGGGTCAAGCCTGACACCACTGCTTTGGGAGGATAATCTGATGTGCTGGGATTCAAAGCTGGGTCACTATGACAGTCCCCTACATACAGTCTTTCTAATACCCCACTCGAGCACAAATTAGCAGGGTTGTAATGAAAGGCCTTCAGAACTGGGATTCTATGTTCTGTCTCTTGTGTTTTATATTTTTGGCCAATATTCCCTCCCTCTAGCCCCCTCCTCCCACCAGGAATAAGTTGTTCTCTCACTGATAGGAGTTTGGAAATTCTACCGCTGTTGCTCAGAGCAGTGTGACAAACCTACAAGACTTTCCGGGAAGAAAAATGTAGGGTTTTGCTTTTACTAGATTACATTTCATAAATGTATGAACCACAGTCGGCAGCAGTGAAGTAGGGTCCAAGTGACATAAAATATGATTTCTCTGCCATACAAGGAAAACAAAAACACTAATAATAAGAAAAAGAATTTGTAGTGCCTGCCAATGCTTCTTAATAGTCCTCTAGGAATCCATGAAACAGAACTAAGAACATAGAAAGCACAAAATAAATTTTGTTGAAAATCAGAATACATCTTTTTGGTGTAATCTAATCCCAAGTCTTACACTGGTGAAAACGTTTTCTGACATACAAAATACTTCACCTGTACACTCTCACTGGGCTTCCCAGTGAACCCACTTGCCAATGCAGGAGACATAGGTTCAAAGCCTGGGTCAGGAAGATCCCCTGAAGGAGGGCATGACAACCCACTCTGGTATTCTTGCCTGAAGAATCCCATAGACAGAGAAGTCTGGCAGGCTATAGTTCATGGGGTCACAAAAAGTTAGACACGACTAAAGCAAATTAGCATGCACACTTTCATTAGATGATCACCACAATCCTATGAGGAAGGGTAAGACCCAAGAAGCACTTGGGTCAAAAATAAGTCAAAAAACTGATTTTCTTCATGGCACCCGAATGACCCTTAGTCCTTTGTCCTTCCTGGTTCCATACTTGGGCATAAGAAGGTGGCCAACATTTGATGTTACCACGTATGAATGGTGGTGATGGTGATTTACTCACTCAGTCATGTCTGACTCTTTACAACCCCACGGACAGCATCCCGCCAGGCTCCTCTCCATGGAGATTCTCCAGGCAAGCATACTTGAGTAGATTGCCATGCCCTCCTCCAGGGGATCTTCCCAACCCAGGGATTGAACCCAGCTCTCCCACACTGCAGATGGATTTTTTATCATCTGAGCCTGGAGAGAAATTAAAACAACCAACATATAGTTTTCTGCCCTTTCTACACTAGACACACAGATGGTCACTCAAGGGTCTAATACCAAAGGAAATCTAAGAAGAAAGTCAAAATTGTAAGCACAATCCTGCCTTACAGGACTCAAGGCACATGAGCAAAAATGAATCTACTCCTCCACCGCCCACTGTGCCTGAAGTTTTACATTTTACTCTAATACCTGCTCTCAACTTCCTAATTTGTTGACTCTTAAGATTTTTTGATAACAAAACTCTGAGGGGTCTTTCCAAATTCAGCAAGGTGCTTGGAAACTGTGAATCCCATAAACAGGTACAGATTTTGAGCAATGGAGAGAAGAAGTCACAATAGCTTTCAGCTGATGGGAGTAGGTGGGAGGAATGGGAGCAGGACCAGGTTACTCTGGGATCCCCCTATGATATTACAAAAAGAGACTGGGTTTAGACATTAAATAGAAATGCTTAACCCACTACGGGTAGTTATTTAGCATCTCTGAGCCTCACTTTGTCGTCTGGAAAACTGATCTAGTAATGTTTACCTTACATGACTTTTGGGAGTGTTAACAGCTATCAAACGCATTTGATACACAATCGGGTTTCTTGCTGTTGATTGTGATGTGTGGGTGTACAGTCTTTGAGGGAATAAATCACATTTTAGTCACCTTTGTATGCCCAAAATGTATCACAGAGTACGGAACATGGTTAAGCCCTCAACGTGGCAAGCAGGCCTCATAGAGGAGGCCAGAGTCTGAGTCAGAGAAACATTATGTGAAGTGGAGGATTTGACCAAGTGAACCCAGTGGGCAGGAGAGGGGAGGGTAAATTCAGTCTCATGAAAGACACAGAAAAACATTAGAACCCCAGGTTTAAAGCTGATTGCCTGACTCTAGTACAGAGATCAGCAACTCTTTTCTGAAAAAGGCCAGATAATACATATTTTCACTTTTACAGGCTCTCCGATCTCTGTTACACTCAGCTCTGCCAATGCAGAGTGAACGTGCCCGTGGACAATATGTACGTGAATGAGTGCAGCTGTGTTCACTTATAGACACTGAATTTTGAATTTAATATTTTCACATCACAAAAAGATGATATACTTTTTTTCAATCATTAAAAATGTATAAGAAATTCTTAGCTCAGGGCTGCACAAAAACAAGTAGCAGACTGGATTTGACCCACGGGCCATAGTTCTTTCCAACTCCTGAGCTAGTGAACTGACCCAAGGACACGGTGTCTGCTAACTCACCCTCCATTCAGGTGAATCTTCAAAAAACCCCATCCTTGCTCCCTGTAAGAGCTTCCTATGCTGCTGTAATAAATCACCACAAACAGACGGTGGTTTAAACAACACAAATGTACCCTCTTATGGTTCCAGAGGTCAGAAGTGGAACCTGACTCTAACTGGGCTAAAACCAAGGTGTTTGCAGGTACGGCTCTATCTGAAAACTCCAGGGAAAACCCTTTCCTTGTTTCTTCTGACTTCCAGAGGCAGCAGCATCTGTGGCCACATTGCTACAATTTCTCTTCCATGACCACATCTCCTACTCTGATTCTAAGAGTCCTCCAGCTTCTTAAGACCTTTATAACTACATTGGGCCCCACTGGATAATCCAAAGTAATCTCTCCATCCCAAAAGCCATTATTTAATCACATCTGCAAAGTCCCTTTTGCCATGTAAAGGAACATATCCACAGGTTCTTGGGATCTGAATGTAGACATCTTGGGGGTCAGTTATGTTCAGCCGCTCAGTCATGTCCAAATCTTTGTGACCCCATGGACTGCAGCACACCAGGCTTCCCTGTCCATCACCAACCCCTAGAGCTTGCTCAAATTCATGTCCATCGAGTCAGTGATACCACCCAACCATCTCATCCTCTGTCATCCCCTTGTCCTCCTGCCTTCAATCTTTCCCAGAATCAGGGTCTTTTCCAGTGAGTCAGTTCTTCATATCAGGTGGCCAAGTATTGGCATTTCATCTTCAACATCAGTCCTTCCAATGAATATTCAGGACTGGCTTCCTTTAGGATTGACCAGTTTGATCTCCTTGCAGTCCAAGGGACTCTCAAGAGTCTTCTTCAATGCCACAGTTCAAAAGCATCAATTCTTCGGTGCTCAGGGGGGACACTTTTATTCAGCCAACCACACTATCAGGCTTTCACAGAGTCAGTGCCTCCAAGCGAAGGGGCCACCACTCAGCTCGTGGACCTGTGTCCACACAAAGGGTCACTTGCCTTCCTTTCCTCCCCCCACAGACTGAGGAGAACGCTGAGGTCAATGTTTTCCGAACCTCACCTCTCTAACCTTTTCCTATGAACCATGATCAGCAAATTAGACATTTCTCTGAGAAAGTCATGCAAATGAAAATAACTCCTCTACCTTAGAAAACCCTTTCAATATTGGCCTTGTTTTCCCCTGGGTTATTTTTAAAGTTACACAAATTTTACTCAAAGGCATACCAGAAATTTGCCTTCAGCTTATCTATGTTCCACACAGACAATTGCATTATACCTAAGAGAATTAATGTGATTTAATTGTATTATATTTGGTGGTAGTTTAATATCAGACTTCTTTTGTATAAGAAATGATTTCTTGGTGAAGTTAAGCTCACTTATTATGCTCATTCTTTATTCATTAAACTCATTAAGAACAGTGGGAATTGCTTATAAATAACGATACTATTGATTTGAAATATTGCAGATAAGTGAGGATATTCTCAGATTGTAAGAGCATAATGCTTCTTAGTAATTTTCTTGGGAATTCATATATTGGAAATCTTTGTACAGCATACTTTCCCAAGAATGGATGACATACCTTTTAAAAATCCTGTCTTCTCTTGTGAAGAGAAGCTGGACCATAAAAGGATTACTGTCTTTCTCAGAATCTGCTGAAAGGAGCTAAAGCCAAGGCTACCACATATGGTTGTACAGGTTATTCACTGCATAAAGGCAACCACCAAAATGAACTGAGGCTGAATATGGCCTGTGTTCTGCTACCAAACCATACATCCTAGCATAGGACTATCAAAACAATCAGGGATCTTTTCTTAATTCACAGAAAGTGACTGTGTGTGCATGCTAAGTCACTTCAGCCATATCTGACACTTTGTGACCCTACAGACTGTAGCCCACCAGCCTTCTCTGTCCATGGAATTCTCCAGGCAAGAATACTGGAGTGGGTTGCCATATCCTTCTCAGGGATCTTCCAGACTTGGGGATTAAACCTGAATCTCTTATGTCTCCTGCGTTGGCAGGCATGTTCTTTACTACTGATCCTGCTGCTGCTGCTAAGTTGCTTCAGTCGTGTCCGACTCTGTGCTACCCCATAGACGGCAGCCCACCAGGCTCCCCCGTCCCTGGGATTCTCCAGGCAAAAACACTGGAGTGGGTTTCCATTGCCTTCTCCAATGCATGAAAGTGAAAAGTGAGTGAAGTCGCTCAGTCGTG
Source organism: Bos mutus (assembly GCF_027580195.1). Lineage (NCBI taxonomy): Eukaryota > Metazoa > Chordata > Mammalia > Artiodactyla > Bovidae > Bos > Bos mutus. The sequence continues at coordinate 28,003,498 of NC_091618.1, forward strand.
TCCGACTCCTAGCGACCCCATGGACTGCAGCCCACCAGGCCCCTCCATCCATGGGATTTTCCAGTACTAGCACCACCTAAAGAGACTGAATGCTCATAGAACCCATACAATCCCACTGAAGAGGAGATATCTTTTTCTACTTTGCAAAGGCACCCCATGGACCAGCAGATGTCTTGGCTGAAGTCCGTTTGGCCTAGCTTAAGCAAAGAAAATCCCATGGACAGAGGAGCCTGGCGGGCTACAGTCCATAGAGTTGCAAGAGTCAGACACAACTTAGCGACTAAACTAAGCAAAGAATGGAAATTTATTGCAAGGTTGCAAGTTTATTTCTTAGGACTCAAGAGCAAGATGTACAGTAGAGATCATGTGGAATTACAAATATATATATATTAGGTTGACCAAAAAGTTCATTTGTGTTTTTCCATAACATCTCTTAGAAAAATTTGAACTAACTTTTCGACCAACCCAATAGAAAGCTGTCAAGAGGGAAAGGTAATAACTAAATATATCAATATTTACCTGCACATGCAGTCCCCATAACCTCCTTGCTATATCATAATAATTCATCTTATTCTATAGACACAGTGTCTTGCCAAATGTCACTCAGCTGGCCACTGAGAGAACTTTCGAATCTAGGCCCGCGTCTGCAATGTCCTTGTGCTGTTCACTGCTCTACACAGCCTCTCTCATCCTCAGCATGCAGCTAGTATTCTCAGAGCTACTTACTGACATTGCCTATTATCCTCCTTGCAGACACACGGGAGAAATGTATTTCTCCTTGAAGTTGAACACACATGCGTGATTTACTTTGGTCAGTGAAATAGAAGACATGTCATTTCCAGTCAGAAGCCTGTAAAAGCCAGTGTGTGATTTGCTCTCCCTCCTCCCTTCCAAGGTGACCAGAGACATTCTAGGTGGTGGTGGTTCTGTCGGCCTGCATCCCTGAAAAAGGGCAATTCAGAATAGAGATGTCAGTCCATATACAAGTCCCTTGACTTGTAACTCAAGGGAAGAGTAAGCTTTGACTAATTAAGCCACCAAGAATTGGGCATGTTTACTATTGCAGCATAAACCCAGTCTATCCTGGCCTGCATAGCCATCAAGGGCCCTTCTACCTTTAGCAGCTGGTAAGTCTCACCCAATGAGTCACACGACTTCCTCCCTTTTCTGACTTGCCCCAAACCTTGACATCTTTCACAGCTCAGCTAAAATTCCACACACCCAAAATGTTTTCGTTAACTTCCCCAGCCTGGCCTTAATTCTTACTCTTTGTAATCAGAGTCATGATGACTATCATCATCATATAAATTAGAGCCCAATCATATTGCATGTAACACATCTCATTGTATGCTGTTTTAACTTGTTTCTTTCTTTAAGATAAGAAAGAATGATTGGTCTTTTCAGTGCAGAAATCATATTGTGCATTTCTGCAGACCTCCTGCAGCATGGCCGGAATATTGGAGTAGAGACCTAATAAACAGTTATGATATAAAGAAGAGCACATAAAGAAGGGAGAAGATGGACAAGACAAAAGGAACAGTAGGTCTGATCATCCCTCCCCCCGTGCACCTTGACAGATTTGAATAATGAAACATTGCTCCATACGGAGGAAGGAAAGAGTTAAATTTTCGTAGGCTATATTCTGAGACAGATAACATCATTGGAGGTTATATTTCTCATTAATATAAAAGAGTTAATTGTACATCTTGGAAATTCTATTCTCTCCAAATCTTCTTTTAGAGTTAAGTCATGCATGATCCATTTATATTCAGGCATTCACCCTGACAGTGTCTGGTTCCGCAGGGCCATCTTATGCACCTGCCCTAAGGATCCACTGGGGCTCTAGAAGCTGTTCTTGTAGTGGAACATTTTTCTGAGAAGATGACCTACACTGCAAAATACTTCTATAACCAAAGGCAGGGCATAAATATTTGATAGCATGAAGTCCATGAAAACACATCTTCATTTCGGTAATGTGCTATCTCAGAACATATCACTGGGGGAGCAGGGCTTGCCTGAAAGATTCAGCAGCTCCAATTTGCCGGAGCTCATTAGCATGCCCCAGAGAACAAGCACAGCAAATAATTCTAGATCCCTGCCGCTCATGGGCTAGTTAACATGGACTGACCACACAACGGCAAGCCTTTCCACCTCATGGAAAAGCCACCTTGTGTGTTCCAAGTGCACTTTACAAGGAATCAGACAATGTCAGCTGGAAGGAGCCTTTGTTGTTGTTCAGTCACTCAGTCATATCTGACTCTTTACGACCCCATGAACCGCAGCACACCAGGCTTCCCTGTCCTTCACCATCTCCTGGAGCTTGCTCAAACTCATGTCCATTGAGTCAGTGATGCCATCCAACCATCTCATCCTCTGTCGTCCCCTTCTCCTCCTGCCTTCAATCTTTCCCAGCATCAGGGTTTTTTCTAATGAGTCGGTTCTTCTCACCAGGTGGTTAAAGTATTGGACCTTCAGCTTCAGCATCTTCCAGTGAATATTCAGGACTGATTTCCTTTACGATTGACTGGTTTGATCTCCTTGAAGTCCAAGGGGCTCTCAAGAATCTTCTTCAATACCACTGTTCAAAAGCAACAGTTCTTCAAGGCTTAGCCTTCTAAGGAAGGAGCCTTGCAGGTATCCTTTGTCTACAGATGAGGAGAAAAGGCTCAGAGAGATGACGTGAGCTGGATTGAGACTCAAACTTAATCCCTCACTTATTTCTTTCACAACCACAGAATAAAAACCCATGGGTGAAATAAAAACAGAACAGTCCAGTGATTAAACCTATGTCACCAACTTTGAAGTAAAGTATCATGGCACCATCCAGGCTTTTTAGTAAGCAGTGCTCTGTGTACATATCTATGAATAACTTTACATTTCTCATTAATGGTATATGTTTTCATAACGATCAAGCCTCACTGGCACCCCTCTCTTGGCATTTGCATGCTAACATTAATTCTCAATAAGAAATTCTTTCCTAGTAAGTGTTATATAATGATGAAATAAAGGCTGCAGCTTAAATTCAGCCCTCACATCATTCTTTTTCTCCTTTGCTGATCTCCCACTTTGGTCAAAACTGGATATACCCATCCAGGTCTCCTGAGTCAAGATGTCACCGCGCTATGTAATTAAATTCTAAAATAAATAGCAAGACCTCAATGCAAAATTGACCTTTTTGATTCAGAAAGCCCTTCAAAACTTCAGCAGGACAGATAGAAAATTCTTCATTTTGAGTTGCCTGTGATCCAACAATAGCTTCGTGATCCCTTTGTCAAGCCAAAGCATACAAGGAAAGGATTCACTTTTTTACTTGCTATCAGAGGTTCCTTTCATGTTTTCTCACCAAGGACTGTAGATTTGACACATCCACTATAGAATCCTGTTTTTAAATGTTCTTTTCAAATGTGGTTTGAACTGTTGAGAGAGAAAAGAAAGGGGTGGCCCCTTTCATGGCAAGCATTGGCAGTACCCCATTAAATGGAAAGCTGAAATCGTGAAGTGTCCCAGCACTAATATTGCAGGTGTTGGAAGGAGGAGCGATCAAGTGATAAACAAGTAGCTGCCTTAGCAATCCTAATTTAGAAAAAATCAACATTCAGCTGAAAATACTATTGAGCTAGTAATCACCACAGAGTGCAGCCTCCACTAACTTCCAATTTAAAAAACTATAATGGCCCTGGGAAACATCAAAGTGTCCAACAGCAAAAACCAATGTGGAGGCCAATCTAGTTCCAGAATCTAAAAAGAAGTTCCACTATGTATTAAACGAAACTAAACTAGATACCCAAATTTCACTGTATATTATCTTAGCATCTACCTCTATGAAATGAGAAACTTGAGAGATTGCCAAGAAAGATATAGGACTATACTTTGTACATCTCCCCTGACCCTAGATCTGGAAATTAAGGATACATATCAACTATATGTACAGTATTCTTATTTCAAGCCCAGGATGTCCAGGTGTGGTGTGTGTTTAGTAGAGTCTACCTCTTTGCAACCCCATGGACTCTAGCCCCCCAGGCTCCTTTGTCCATGGAATTTTCCAGGCAAGAATATTGGAGTGTATTGCCATTTCCTACTCCAGGGGATTTTCCCAACCTAGGGATGGAACTCATGTCTCCCATGTCTTCTGCATTAGCAAATGGATTCTCTACCACTGAGTCACCTAGGAAGCCCAAAGCAATCGTAAAAGTAGCAGTAACCTATAGTACTGTACTTTTCAAGGTATTGTAAGATTAAAAATGTTTTCTTTTCTTTTTGTGTTTGTTTTTTTAACGTATTATTTGTGCAAATAGTATTATAAACCTATGGCAATACAGTACTATGTAGCCAATTATATTAGTTGGGTACCTAGGCTAAGTTTATTGAACTTATGAACAAACCGTACTTAAGAATGTGCTCTCAGAATGAAACTTATTAGTATGTATAAGGGAACTTACTATACTTTTTTTTGTTTTTCTCTGTAGTTTTTCAAACAAATGGTATGTGTCAAGGGCATGTCACATAGACACATGTCTGGATGCTGGGCAACTACTGTCCAATCGAAGTTTCTGTGATACCAGAAGCGTTCTCTCTCTGTGCCACCTCACAGAGGAGCCACTAGCTACATGTCGTGTTGAGTACTTGAAATGGCACTGGTGAAACTGAAGAACTCAATTCTTAAATTTTGTTTTGAGTTAATTTGGGAGACCTGGGTTCGATCCCTGGGTCCAGAATGTTCCCTGGAGAAGGAAATGGCGACTCACTCCAGTATTCTTGCCGGAAGAATCCCATGGACAGAGGAGCCTGGTGGGCTACAGTCCACGGGGTCGCAAAGATTTGGACACGACTGAGCGACTGAACTGAACTGAACTGAAACTTAAATAGCCACGTGGGAACTGTACCTGCTACTGTCTATGCTTTCCATCATCCACACCCAGGAAGAGTAGACCACTCATTTGATCACAGTAATTTCCTGCCAGAAAATAGAATCTCAGATTCATTGCTTCTCAGTTCTTATCAGATCTTCCTTGAAAGGATGAGCATCATAAGGACTGCCTGAAGGACACTGACTTATCTGCGGACTTACTCATATACCCAAAAGGATGCATTCAGCTCCGCTATGCAGACACTATGTCAGGCTCCAGGGAAACAGTGGTGAGCAAAACAGACAAGGTCCCAACCCCCATGTTTTATTCTACAGATGATTTAAAGAAGCTGAAATATGCATAACAATATAAAAGAATAAAAATAAGAGATCCAAATATATACCACTTATGGGGGAAACGAATGTAAGAGTAGTAAGAGGTTGAAAGTAAAGGAAGGAAAACAAACCCAGTAAATAATTTAGGTCACAGTGGGGTCTGTGGAACTGAAGGGTGCTGCCTGGCAAGGGCTAGTCAAAATCAGGTACATGTGTTTAACCCTCTGTAGGCCAAGCAAAACCTATCTGTAGGCAAGAGCCAGCCCACCAGCGGCTACAGAGTAGTTAGAGTAACCACCTAACTGTCACCTTATTTAGAACCCAGAGGACACATTACTATCCTGAAAAGCTGAGTTTCAACAGATTGAGATATATGTTTTTTTTTATCTTATGAAAACTGTGAAGCTTTTCTTACATATATATAATTTACATCATACTAAAGATTAAGGATAAAATAATGCAAAGATTTAAAGGGTGGTTTGATGAGTTTTATAGATGGATTTACCCATATAAACACCACACCAAATGGGATTTAGAACCAGAGCTGGAAAACTGCAGCCAGTTGACCAGATCTGCCCTTCTCCCTGTCTTTGCAGAGCCAACAAGCTAACAATGGTTTTTATATTTTCACAAGGTTGAAGAAAAAATTTTAAGAATATTTTGTCACATGTGAAATACGTATGAAATTCAAATTTCAATGTCCACATATAAAATTTTATTGAAATACTGCAATATTCATTCATTTACATATTATCTATGGCTGCTTTGAGGGGCTTCCATGGTGGCTCAGACAGTAAAGAACTCGCTTGCAATTCGGGAGACCTGCGTTCAATCCCTGGGTTGGGAAGATCCCTTGGAGGAGGGCATGGCAACCCACTCCAGTATTCTTGCCTGGAGAATCCCCATGGACAGAGGAGCCTTGTGGGCTACAGTCCATGGGGTCGCAAAGAGTTGGACATGACTGAGCTACTAAGCACATAGACACACACAGTTGGCACTAATGGTAAAGAACCCACCTGCCAAGCCAGGAGACATAAGAGAGGTGGGTTCAATCCCTGGGTCAGGAAGACACCCTGGAGGAAGAAGTGGCAGCCCACTCCAGTATTCCTGCCTAGAGAATCCCATGGACAGAGGAGCCTCGTGGGCTACAGTCCACAGCATTGCTCAAAGAGTCAAATACAACTGAAGTGACTTAGCACGCATGTGTGCCTGGCTGTTTTGGTGCTACAACAGCCAAGCAGAGAAGTTGCAACCCAGCCCATATGATAGGAAAAGCCTACAGCATTTACTAGCTGATATTTAGCAGAAAAAGTTTGCCAAGCTCTGGTTGAGAACATGACCATCACACCAGAACATTCTCTTATGCCCCTCTATAAGGGTAAATTCTCCACAGTCTACACTCATTCCAGGGACCCACTGATCTGATTTCTATCATTATAGATTAAATTTACCTGTTCTAGAATTTCACATAAATTAAATCATATTTTATATTTGTGATGTCCTATATATACATATATATGACTTTGTTGTTGTTCTTTAGTTTCTCAGTGATGCAGTACTTGGATGCAATCTCAAAAACGACAGAATGATCTCTGTTCGTCTCCAAGGCAAACCATTCAATATCACAGTAATCCAAGTCTATGCCCCAACCAGTAATGCTGAAGAAGCTGAAGTTGAACGGTTCTGTGAAGACCTACAAGACCTTTTAGAACTAACACCCAAAAAAGATGTCCTTTTCATTATAGGGGACTGGAATGCAAAAGTAGGAAGTCAAGAAACACCTGGAGTAACAGGCAAATTTGGAATACAGAATGAAGCAGGGCAAAGACTGATAGAGTTTTGCCAAGAAAATGCACTGGTCATAACAAACACCCTCTTCCAACAACACAAGAGAAGACTCTATACATGGACATCACCAGATGGTCAACACCGAAATCAGATTGATTATATTCTTTGCAGCCAAAGATGGAGAAGCTCTATACAGTCAGCAAAAACAAGACCAGGAGCGGACTGTGGCTCAGACCATGAACTCCTTATTGCCAAATTAAGATTTAAATTGAAGAAAGTGGGGAAAACCACTAGACTATTCAGGTATAACCTAAATCAAATCCCTTATGATTATACAGTGGAAGTGAGAAATAGATTTAAGGGCCTAGATCTGATGGATAAAGTGCCTGATGAACTATGGAATGAGGTTCGTGACATTGTACAGGAGACAGGGATCAAGACCATTCCCATAGAAAAGAAATGCAAAAAAGCAAAATGGCTATCTGGGGAGGCCTTACAAATAGCTGTGAAAAAAGAGAAGTGAAAAGCAAAGGAGAAAAGGAAAGATATGAACATCTGAATGCAGAGTTCCAAAGAATAGCAAGTGCACTGAGACGACCCAGAGGGATGGTATGGGGAGGGAGGAGGGAGGAGGGTTCAGGATGGGGAACACATGTATACCTGTGGTGGATTCATTTTGATATTTGGCAAAACTAATACAATTACGTAAAGTTTTAAAATAAAATTAAATTAAAAAAAAAAAAAGAAGAGATAAGAAAGCCTTCTTCAGCGATCAACACAAAGAAATAGAGGAAAACAACAGAATGGGAAAGACTAGGGATCTCTTCAAGAAAATCAGAGATACCAAAGAAATATTTCATGCAAAGATGAGCTCGATAAAGGACAGAAATGGTATGGACCTAACAGAAGCAGAAGATATTAAGAAGAGGTGGCAAGAATACACAGAAGAACTGTACAAAAAAGATCTTCATGACCGAGATAATCACGATGATGTGATCACTGACCTAAAGCCATACATCCTGGAATGTGAAGTCAAGTGGGCCTTAGAAAGCATCACTGCGAACAAAGGTAGTGGAGGTGATGGAATTCCAGCTGAGCTATTCCAAATCCTGAAAGATGATGCTGTGAAAGTGCTGCACTCAATATGCCAGCAAATTTGGAAAACTCAGCAGTGGCCACAGGACTGGAAAAGGTCAGTTTTCATTCCAATCCCAAGGAAAGGTAATGCCAAAGAATGCTCAAACTACCGCACAATTGCACTCATCTCACACGCTAGTAAAGTAATGCTCAAAATTCTCCAAGCCAGGCTTCAGCAATATGTGAACCGTGAACTTCCTGATGTTCAAGCTGGTTTTAGAAAAGGCAGAGGAACCAGAGATCAAATTGCCAACATCTGCTGAATCATGGAAAAAGCAACAGAGTTCCAGAAAAACATCTATTTCTGCTTTATTGACTATGCCAAAGCCTTTGACTGTGTGGATCACAATAAACTGTGGAAAATTCTGAAAGAGATGGGAATACCAGACCACCTGATCTGCCTCTTGAGAAATTTGTATGCAGGTCAGGAAGCAACAGTTAGAACTGGACATGGAACAACAGACTGGTTCCAAATGGGAAAAGGAGTTCGTCAAGGCTGTATATTGTCACCCTGCTTATTCAACTTATATGCAGAGTACATCATGAGAAACGCTGGACTGGAAGAAACACAAACCGGAATCAAGATTGCCGGGAGAAATATCAATAACCTCAGATATGCAGATGACACCACCCTTATGGCAGAAAGTGAAGAGGAACTAAAGAGCCTCTTGATGAAAGTGAAAGTGGAGAGTGAAAAAGTTGGTTTAAAGCTCAACATTCAGAAAACGAAGATCATGGCATCCGGTCCCACCACTTCATGGGAAATAGATGGGGAAACAGTGTCAGACTTTCTTTTTCTGGGCTCCAAAATCACTACAGATGGTGACTGCAGCTATGAAATTAAAAGACGCTTACTCCTTGGAAGGAAAGTTATGACCAACCTAGATAGCATGTTCAAAAGCAGAGACATTACTTTGCCAACAAAGGTTCGTCTAGTCAAGGCTATGGTTTTTCCTGTGGTCATGTATGGATGTGAGAGTTGGACTGTGAAGAAGGCTGAGCGCCAAACAATTGATGCTTTTGAACTGTGGTGTTGGAGAAGACTCTTGAGAGTCCCTTGGACTGCAAGGAGATCCAACCAGTCCATTCTAAAGGAGATCAGCCCTGGGATTTCTTTGGAAGGAATGATGCAAAAGCTGAAACTCCAGTACTTTGGCTACCTCATGCGAAGAGTTGACTCATTGGAAAAGACTCTGATGCTGGGAGGGATTGGGGGCAAGAGGAGAAGGGGACGACAGAGGATGAGATGGCTGGATGGCATCACTGACTCGATGGATGGGAGTCTGAGTGAACTCCGAGAGTTGGTGATGGACAGGGAGGCCTGGCATGCTGCGATTCATGGGGTCGCAAAGAGTCGGACACCACTGAGCAACTGATCTGATCTGATCTGATGTCTAATTCTTTGTGACCCGTGGGCTGTAGCCCTCCAGGCTCCTCTGTCCATAGGATTCCCCAGGCAAGAATACTGGAGTAGGTTGCCATTTCCTTTTCCAGGGGATCTTCCCGACCCAGGGATCGAACCCATGTCTCCTACATTGGTAGGAAGATTCTTTACCGCTGAGCGACCAGGGAAGCCCATATATATGATGACATATGATTATGTATAGATATTGTATATGCTATCCATATATATACATATATACCAAAAGATAGAAAGAGAGATCTATATCCTTTTTGTCTGGCTTGAATCTCTCAACATAATGTCCCTGAAACACATCCAGGTTATGGCTGACATCAGCAATTTGTTCACTTTTATTACTTAGTAGTAGTTCTCTGCATGAAGGTACCACAATTTGTTAATCCATTCACCCGTTAACAAACCATTAAGTTGTTTGCAGTTCTTAGCTACTATAAACAAGGTTGGTGCTACCATTCATGTATAAGTCTTTTGTGTACAAGTCAGGTACAAGTCTCTGAGCCAAATACTTGGTAAAATTGCTGGATCATAAGGTGGTGAATGCTTAACTTCATAAGAAACTGCCAGAATTTCCGACTGTGAATACTAGAATTCCAGTTTTTCACATCATTGCTAGAACTTGCTACCGTCATTCTTTTTAGCTTTAAATCAGTCTAGTAGGGTGGTGAGAACAGGAGGGATAAATTAGAAGTTTGGGATTAGCAGATACAAAGTACTATGTATAAAATAGATAAACAACAAGGTATACTGTATAATAAACTATAATGGAAAAGAATATGAAAATTATATGTGTATAACTGAATCACATTGCTGTACACCAGAAACTAACACAACATCGTAAAGCAACTCTGCTTCAATTAAAAACTAAAGCAATCTAATGGGTAGGATGTGACATCTATTGTCGTCTGGATTTGCATTCCCCTGATGACTAACGATGTTGAGCATCTTTCAGTGTGCTTATCAGCCATTCATACATTTTCTTTTCTTTTGTGAACTATCTAAAACTGTGAACATTCATAACAATTCTTATTTTCCCGTTTGCTTCGGCTACTTGGAAACTTACAGCTCAATAGAACAACTTAGCTTAGAGAGTGAAATATAACAACTAGGACCTCCTGGCCCTTGAGGGTTCCAACCTAAGTCTTGGTTTCATCATCTGTCTTCCCCTTATTCTTTTCCCTCCCAATTTATTCAACTACTAAATCTTTATCCTGTGTCCTCAATTTCTTTCACATGACTCAAATCCTATTTTGGAATGAGGCAGGTGACAACCAAAGGGAAAAGGGATGAAACTGGCTCGCTGGCTTCTTATGAGACAAGAACTGTGCTGGGCACTGGGAATACAGAGATGAAAATGCCCCTGTCCTCTAGGGACTCATAGGGAGGAGCAGCCAGCAACTAGAAGACCAGTCAACAAGTGCAGTGAGGGAAGTTCCCTGAAGGACGGTGAGGAAGAGGGGAGATGAAGGAGCAGGGAACTTCCTGCAAAAGATGATTCTTGACTGTTGACTGACGAATAACTCAGTCTTGCCCAGGAAAAGAAGGAACCCTAGGGCTGTGGTGGGATGTGTATGTCACAGAGACTATTTTAGAACCAGGGACTATTTAATGCTACAGTGCATGATGCATTCTGGGAACTCAGAATTAGCATAGCTGGAACTCGAGATGGGGAAAGTCAGGGAAGTGGAGTGCAGTCATGTTGACCTTCTGACACCTCAGTGACCAAAGCAAGTCACATGGCCACACTCAAAGTTAAAGGCAGGGAAACAGCACTCCTCTGTAGTGGCAGGAACTGCCAAGTCACATTGTAAAGGATGTGGCCATTGGGAGGGTGAAGAATTGGGACCATTCATGCAATTTACCACAGCAGCATTCCATGAAAGGAGAAATCGCCTAAAGCATAAGAATTTCTGAACTATTAATACATGTGGCAGCCTGAGTGCTGTGGTTTCATAACTCTGAGGTAGTTCAGGGAAATATGAGAACAGCACAGAATATTTTGACTGCAGAGAAATCCATCTCTAAATGGCTACAACTCAGGTACTACCCACCATGGTGCCTGGAACCTCATCTAACAAACTGAAATCCACCAAATGATGGCAGACATCACACTGTTCTCTAGACTGGATTTTTGAGTTTAGAACTAAAACTGAGATTCTGCCTCAAAAATCCATGTCAGCAGTGATTCCACTGCCCAATTATCATTAAGTGTGTGATTACAACCATCAGATAATTAAACTATAACTGGCACTAATGCAATTGTTAAGTTGTTAAAAAATATTCTTTAGCAACACACTTATCCCAGGACTAGTTAACTGTTATGCTAATGTCTGGGCACATGTGACTAATAATGAAATGAGTTATAACTATGTGTTTGGATCATATTACATTGCTTCAAGTGTATCATAATATTTTATAGCTTAATGGAGAATCTGGCTTATAGCAGTACAGGAAAAATAAATCTTAGCCAGTCATCATCCATTTAAGAAAAAAGTCTACATTCAGCAGCCGACAAGATTTTAACCATCAATAACAATTACCCTGAAACCTTTCTGACACAATAGGTAGATATTTAATATCAATAACATAAAATACACCCTCCTTAATGGAGATATATTAAGATATTGATTAGTTATGCAAGAAAGTTTATGCTTGTTCCATTCCCACTAGTAATTATGAGCAGGCTATTGACTACTCCTTGAACCACATCTCTTAGTCCATTTCCCTTTCTCCACCCAAGAGTACACTTGGCTGGCAGATAATCAGAACAAACAGACATTCCTGGAAAATGCAAACCATATGTGCAACTCCGTGCAGCGCACATTTACTGAATGCCTACTAGGTACACTTGACTGTGTCTGCGGGTGCCAAGACCACGTAGCTAAAAAGCACAGCCACTTTGCTCAAGATGCTTACAATCTAATGGGGGAGACAGACAGGACCACAGAACACCTCATGGGGAGGGATGGGGTTGGGGGCATGCTGCAAGGCAGCTGAGCCAGAGGGTGGGGAATTGGACAAGCAACTAATGACTGTAACATAAGTCAGAGGAAGCAGAAGCAGGACTGGGAGGAAGCAGGGGAGCTGGAGCATTGCCTCCAAGAGTGATGCCTTTTCAACATTTTTCTGAGGTTAATATGTAGACCTGACAGTTGCTAGGACTCTACGGGGAGAAAACGATGTACAGGGAGTAATGGGAAAACAAGACCTGGAGATGTGTACAAAGACACACATCCCATCAGGTTCACTAACCTGACCGGAGGGTGTCCTGTGCCATAGCCCAGCTCCCTACAAGGATCCTAGGGCCTGGCTACTCCTCTCAAGGTGGAGATCAGTCCCACAAGGGAAGCATCAGTGTTTTAGGACTTGGAACATGAAAGTTCTTCCAAGACAGCAGCAGCGGTAATAAGAGGCTCAGTAGAGTGGCACTTGGGAACTAAATAACTTCAAAATGACGCAAGAAAGAAAATGTATTTCTTGGTTATTTCAATAGCTATTTCATTTGCTATGTTGTTGCTGTTTAGTTGCTAAGAAATGTTGGACTCTTTTGCGACCCATGGACTGTAGCCTGCCAGTCTCCTCTGTCCATGGGGTTTCGCAGGCAAGAATACTGGACTGGGTTGTCATTCCCTTCTCCAGGGGATCTTCCCAATCCAAGGATCAAACCTGAGGCTCCTGCATTGGTAGGCAGATTCTTTACCACTGAGCTACCAGGGAAGCCCTTCAATTGCTGTATTTGTTGCTGTTGTTCAGTCTCTTAGTCATGTCCCACTCTTTGTGGGCCTACACACTACAGCATGCCAGGCTCCTCTGTCCTCCACTATCTCTCAGAGTTTGCTCAAATTCATGTCCATTGAGTTGGTGATGCTATCTAGCCATCTCATCCTAGGTTGCCCTCTTCTCCTGCCCTCAATCTTTTCCCAGCATCAGGGTCTTTTCCAATGAGTTGGCTCTTCACATCAGGTGGCCAAATATTGGAGCTTCAGTGCAGTCCTTCCAATGATTGATGATTTCAAATTATTTTGTCTCTCCCTCTGGTGGAAACTTGCCAGCCTCTTCATTTCCACGCTTATACCTAACGGGGTTAGTCTATGTCCCTATATTAGTCCCAGTCCCAGTTTCCAATAAGCGTGGTGAACACAGTGGTCTTGAGGGGTAGCCAGACCAACCAGTGTGATCCCTTGCTAGCCCCAGGCATCCCATCAAGCTGCTTTTCTGGACTCTATGAATTACCATATCCCTTTGGGTGGCAGGAAATCAATGGTGAAGGTGCCACCGTGCTCTGCTAGGTCTTCCAAGAATGAAGCTCATTTGCAATGCAAAGCAACATGAAGAGAACATTCTTTTAGCATTGAAGACATGTGCCAATTCCCCCAGGCAATGGGAAATGGCAAAGACTGATGTTTTGATGTTTTTTTCTGAAGGCGTTTTTTTAAAATAGAAGAGTCCCATGTTTTTTCACATTCCCTTGAATGGTACAGAGGTAAATGGAGTGAAAAGAAAGAAGACCCTTTTTAAATATGATCTGTTTTCCTGTGTGCATGCTGTTTAGAATGCCAATGCCTGCAGGCTATTGGGGAATTCGGGTGAGAGAATGTCTTTCTTTCCAAATTAAAAAACAAGAAAACGAGACCTCAAGGCCATTTCTGCCTTGAAACTCTTCCTCGAACAGGGTGTTTCACAATTAAAATACAACGATTAACAAAGAATGATTTTCCTTCAGCTAGGAGTAGAAATGAAGCACAGACACCCTACTGGTCACTCTTAGTGGCAAAATTGCTGCAAAGTGAATACAAAGCACCAGGAGCTGACTCTGGTGATCCTATCAGCACCAGCCAACGAGAAATTTATATATAACAGTTTATACAAAACCATATTTTCCACACTGATGCCCTTGGGCAGCAAGAGGTAGTGGCTCTGCCTCACTATAGGGATTCAAAGAGCATTGCCTACACACAGAAGGTGGTGCCAATTAGAAACAGGTACCCAAACCCCTGAAAGTGCACAAGAGGCCCATAAATGCCCTCACCTAAAATTGTTGTAAAGTAAAAGTAAAGTGAAAGCCACTCAGTCATGTCTGACTCTTTGCAACCTCCATGGAATTCCCCAGGCCAGAATACTGGAGTGGGTAACCTTTCCCTTCCCCAAGGGGTCTTCCCAACCCAGGGATCGAACACAGGTCTCCCGAATTGCAGTGGATTCTTGACCAGCTGAGCCACATGGAAGCCCAAGAATACTGGAGTGGGTAGCCTATCCCTTCTCCAGCGGATCTTCCCTACCCAGGAATCAAACCTGGGTCTTCTGCATTGCAGGTGGATTCTTTACTAACTGAGCTACCAGAAGTCCAAATTTGTTGTAACTCAAGGCAAATGTTAATGTGCCCCTGAGTTGCTGGTCTCCCGATGCTCCCATCTAAAAGTTCATGGAGTCCTTCTAACTCATATCCACAGCCTTAGGGTATCTGTCCTCTTCAACTAGCTGATGAACTCGTAAGAGCTGGGCATGTCCCATTCATCTTTTTATTCTCACCTCCTAAGACTGAACTTACCAACTAATAGGCAATTAATATGTGCTTATTAAATAACTGATGTTGAATTTGACACCCAGGAAGTTTATCACTTGTCCAAGATTGCACAGCTAATTAGTAACAGAATCAATTCAAGTCTTCCAGTTCTCAGCCCCCTGTATTTCTCTTTCAATGCCTGGAAAGGAGTTCAAGATGATTAATAATGGCTTCCACTGATTGAGGACTTGTTCCGTGGCATGTCCCCTGGCCCAGCACCATGCATACATTGTTAATTTAATTTTATTGCAATCTTAGAAGATAAGTAGTCCCCGTTTTGTAAGTGCTGAACCAAAGGCCCCATCTGATCAAAGTCAGGGAACAAGGAGCTGTCCAGTGGACTTCCACCAGCCTGGCCCCACATCCCACACTTTCAGTCCCCCACCACAAAAATCACCTCCCCCTGATCAACAGAAACCAAATACATTTCCTGACATGGATCTTCCATGTCATAAGACCCTGAGATGACTAATAAGTTGTTAATGCATTTTTGGGGAAGGTCTTAAAACCTGTTTCCTTCTAGTGAGAATTTTAAGAAAAAACCAGAATCAAGCAAAAAGTAGGAAGTGAGAGAAAACTGGGAGTCTGGAGGTGCTGTATACCTGTTTAAATAATAATAAGGCACAAGCTGAAGTCCTTGAGGGACACAAAGAGGAAGAGGGGAATGCTGTCCTGAGTAGGCAGGACCCAGAGGATTGTGGGAGCAGCTGTCCTCTCTGTGCCTCAGTCCTGCAAGATTAGTCATTTAAGAGGCTCATAAAAATAAGTAAACAAACTTTCAAAAGGCCAGACCTACATCTTCTAAAAGCCAACAGGGAGCTCCTGCTAAGAAATTGTCACAAACATACAAAGACTCATGTTACTACCACAGGAGTCTTTTACCTACAGCTCGGAAATGTGATCTTTTTTGTTCAAATGTGGTTGAAATTTGCTGGGACTGGAAAATAGATTATTCTTTCCTTAAAAGGGCAAACCGACTGCTTTGTGGCTAGCACAAACAGGTTTTTTATCTCGACTGATTTAGATTCTACTTGTGTCGGGTTGGACCCAAACAAGTGTCTGCTCTGATTCCCTCTGTCTTATCTAGACCGCCAGATCATGTGGGCTTCTGTGATGTGAGTACCGGGACGCAGAATGCTGGCCTCAGGTTCAAGATCTACAAGCAAGAAAAAGAACCACAATCAAATTGGAATCATACTGTCTCCCAACATCACAGACTGTTCCAGCACAACAGAACCAGGGATGATGCAGTCCAGTGTTCTCACTTTGGAGATTCGGAGACTGAGGCCCAGGGAGGAATGACTTGTGGCCTCATGAACCGTGCAAGAAAAGGGGCTGCATTATACCAGAGTCTTCAGCCCACAAGGTGCCAAACCAGCAGTTCTACATCTGTTTGTATTGTTGTTTCAAGTAGGAACTGTTTATAAACATTTTAAAAATAGGAGATTTATGATGGCAGCTCCTAAACACAGAATTACCATGCATGCATGCTGAGTTGCTTCAGTCTTGTCTGACTCTTTGTGACCCTATGGACTGTAGCTTGCCAGGCTCCTTTGCCATGCCTTCCTCCAGGGGATCTTCCCTACCCAGGGACTGAACCCATGTCTCATATCTCCTGCACTGGCAGGCAGGTGCTTTACCACTAGCACTACCTAGGAAGCCCCAGAATTACCATATGGCCCAACAATTCCACTTCTGGGCATATGCCTGTGAAATAGAAATATGTGTGTGTGTGTGTCTGGCCCTGGCCCCTGGCACAAAGCTCCTAAAATGCTTGTGATTTCCTAGGTGATAAGAACACTAAGCACATCTTTTGTTCTAATATTTGGTTGTTGGTCCCAGTTCCTGACATGGAGCTCTTAAATCCCTTGGGATTTCTTAGGTGATAGCTGTGTCTTTTGTACCAATCTTTGTGGGATTCTCCAAAGCTTCAGGAAGTGGGAGCTGGTCACCAGAAAGACTGAGCCATGTTAATTAAGAAACTTGGAAATTTCTCTCCTATCCTCTGAGAAGAACTAAGTTAACAGCTGTTCATGACTAAATGGGAAAGTCTCCAAAAGTCCCAAAAGTATGGGATTTTGAGAGCTTCTGCATCTGTAAACACATCCATGTGCCAGGACAGTGGTACTCCCAACTCCATGGGAACAGAAGGTCTTCTGCTTGGGACCCTTCTAGACCTTGCCCTGTATGCCTCTTTATCTACCTGTTCATCAGTGTCCTTTTTCATATTTAAAAAAAAACAGTCAATGTAAGTGAGTGTTTCCCTGAGTTCTGTGAGCTGTTCAAGCAAACAAGCAAACCCAAGGAGGCATTGCTATGACCTTCTGATTTATACTGAGTCAATCAAAAGTACAGGTGAGTATGTGGGATTCATGACTGTCTAAGGAGGGCGGGGGAAGAGAAGACAGTCTTTCGGGACTGAGCCCTTAACTGTGGGGTCTGCACTAACTGAAGTCAGTGACAACGTGAACTGAATCATAGGGCCCCGACGGGTGTCACAAAGAATTGCTTGATTGTAGGAGGGAAAAGGCCCACACAACTGACAGAAGTGAAGTGAAGAGACTCCCCGGAGGTCCAGCAGTTGAGACTTTGCCTCCAATGCAGGGGGGTTCAGGTTCGCTGCCTGTTGGAGGAATTAAGATCCCACATGCCTCATGGCCAAAAAACCAAAGCATGAAACAAAAACAGTATTATAACAAATTTAATAAATACATTTAAAAAATTGGTTTGATTATTGTAGGTCTTGTTTTAAAAAGTGAAGCAGTTTGTGTGTGATTACAGCATGAGAGTAAAGGAAAGAAGTGGAGCAATTCCCCCCACCCCCCACCCCCGCCCAAAGAACTGAAGACAGGTGTTTGCACACCCATCTTCACAGGACTGTTATTCACAATAGCCAAAAGGTAAAAGCCACCCAAGCGTCCCGCAACAGATGAATGAAGAAACAAAACGTGCGCTGTACATGGTACACTCTTCGATCTTAAAAAGGGAAGTTCTGACACATGCTGCAACATGGATAGAACTTGAAGACATTATACTGAGTGACATAAGCCAGTCAGAAGAGGACCAATATTGTATGCTTCCACTTATATGAGGTCCCTAAAGTAGTCAGATTCACAGAGACAGAAAATAGTGTTGAGAAGTGAGCACGCCCTGAGGGGAGAGGGGAGTGGCGAGTTAGTGCTTACTACGCACAATTCCCATTTGGGAAGACGGAAGAAGCTCTGTGGTGCATGATAGTGCTGGTTGCATAGAAATGTGAGTGTACTTAATACCAAGTGGTTACCTAAAAAGTGGTTAAAGTGATAAATTTTGTTATGTATATTTTACCACAGTAAAAAAATAAACAGAAGTGTCCACATAAACATCCAGACTTCCAGTGTCTTTTGGAAAATACCAGAAGATCTGGTAATCCAGGGCCCACGTTCCTACAAGGATTCTCAGGCCAGCTGGCCCCTTACGACAGGGCAGACATGTTAGGGCTTTGTGTGGCTGCCTCCTTCCCCACTCCACCCACCTACCTTATCAGCTGGTTCCCAAACTGGGCTGCACTTTGAAACCAATGGCAGAACTCAAAAAATACCCCACACCCAGGCTTCCCCCTAGATAACTGAGTCAGAATCTCTGAGGGGTAGGGTCCAGGCATTGGTCACATTTAAGAGCTCCCAGGTGACCCTAATGTACATCTGGAACTGAGGTCCCCTACCCAGAGGTTTGGTTCTAAGGCTTGGCTGCACATCAAAATCACTTGGTTGGGGGTGGGGAGTTGTCATTAACATTGTTGATGTCTCTTCCTGTAGGTTCTGACTGAATTAGTATGGGCTGTGGCTGAATATCAGGATATTTTCATGTTCACTGGGTGATTAAATATCTATCAAAGATTAAGAACCATTACTGAGATGGAGACATGTATGTAGAGAACAAATATATAGATACCAAGAAGGGAAAGGGGATTGGGATTGCCATATATACACTATTGATACTTTGTATAAAACAGATAACTAATGAGGACCTACTGTACAGCACAGGGAACTCTATTCAGTGTTCTGTGGTGACCTAAACAGGAAGGAAATCCAAAAAAAAGGGGGATTTACATATACATGTAGCTGATGCACTTCATTGTACAGTAGACAGTAACACAACATTGTAAAGCAACCACACTTCAATAAAATTTTTTTTAAAAGAAAGAATCGCTGCCAAAGGCATTTGAGTTACATCCCTAACTACAGAAACACAACACTTGTTTATCTTTATCCCCACCCTGCCAAATTAAGTACATGAATAGTATACACATTATTATCATGTTATCTATATTACATGTATGTGCATACATACATTATATATATGTGTGTGTGTGTATATATATATATATATATATGAGTTCTGTGAGATTAGTAATTTGAGGGACTCATGAATATAAATAAACAAATCACCACACATGCACACGCACACACACACACGCACACACACTCCTTCAGCCATCTTACTCCACAATTAACTCCAAATTCACTTCCATTCCAGTATTCTTGCCTGGAGAATCCCATGGACAGAGGAACCTGGCAGGCTGCAGTCCATGGGGTTGCAAGAGTCAGACATGACTTAGCAACTACTCCACTGAATTATTTGTAACTTCTGGAATTTTTCTTAAAATCAGCCATAATCTTTTACAATCACACCTTGCATGTTCCCAAAATGCTCTGTTAAATAGGATTTTGTAGTGTGATTCTCATTTTCAAGGAACTCAGGGAGTTTGGTATCTTTAGGGAACACTGCAGAGAAGCTTTTTGTAAAACAAATAACTCTTTAGCACTGTGAACACTAAGCTATGAATGTAGCTGCTTTGTAAGTTAGGCATGGCAGTTGCAGAGTGGGTTTCCTTACAGTGCACTGAATCTATTTCCAATGCATATCCCAAACAGTGTGTATGTCCGAGAAGATTTAAGAAAATAAGTATTCTGAGTAGAAGTCATAAGCTTCTAACATAATAATAACAATGATAAAGAAGTTTTATGTTTTTCTTCTCCCAATTTTCCAGTTGCAAACTTTGAGATACTCTTCCCTCTGAAAAGGAGGTCTGAAACTTAACAAAAATGTAAGACCACATCTCTGCATTCTACCTAAATGGCCTTTCTATAATCAATTTTCCATCACTGTGGCAAATAGGATAACTGTCTGCTGAGAGGTTGAGGTGATTTGGCTGCCTAAAATAACACCGTGGACCATCCCAAACTCACCTGATTATTCTGTGCTCCACTGTAACACAAGAAAAACCTTACTGAGCTGAAAATGGTCCAGCTGGTTGAACTGTAGATGAAAAAATAGAGGCACAGAACTTTAGAACAGACTGTTACTTCAAAAAGAAGACTAAAAGTAATTTATTCTACAAGTTAGCAACCAACTACAGCTGTTATAACTTCAGAGCCTAACAGAGGTAACCTCTCAGGAGCAACTGGTAAAAGAAGGGGATGGAATACAAAATAAATTCCAACCACGAGGCTAAAACTTGAGAGAAATTGCATTTTAAAGTATGGGCAGTCTTCATCAGAGACTGACTACTAAATATTCAAAACTCACAATCTCACAGGTGGTAGTCACATTCCCTGGACAGCCTACAAGCACTTATTTAATCCTAAATGCCCTTGAAGAGAGGGCTTCCCTGGTGGCTCAGATGGTAAAGAATCCACCTGCAATACAAGAGATCCAGGTTCGATCCCTGGGTTGGGAAGTTCCCTTGAAGGAGGGCATGGCAACCCACTCCAGTATTCATGCCTGGAGAATCCAATGGACAGAGGAGCCTGGCGGGCTACAGGCCATAGGGTCCCACAGAGTTGAACACAACTGAAGCAACTTATCACAGCAGAGCATACACAGCCCTTGAAGAGAAGCACTGGTACTAGCTCTGCTCAGGTCTGCATCATGGGATGAGGGAGGTGGTTCAGTTCAGTTCAGGGAGGAGGTATGAAACACTAAAACAGGGAGAGGACGAAGAGAAGAAAGCAGAGGGAGGAAGAGGAGGTAGAAGGGGAGAAAGATGTTGGCCTGAACCAAAATTCTGAGAAATTAAACATTTATGTTTGACATTTCTCTATGCTACTTACTGAACTACATTCTCAATACTTGCACAAGTTAACACTCAGGCCTAGCCCTCTCCCTACCAAGGGATTAAAAACTCACCTTTATCTGCTTAAATCAGAGTTCCACTGGGAACAGGGAAGAAGATCCTCTCAGACTAACCCCCTTTGGTTCACAGCTATAAACGCTTTATAAAATGTAAAAATTAACCATAAGTCCCTGGAGAACAACCAAGAGCAGTGAGAAAATGAAGGATGGTGAGGGGGTTTCACTGAGAAGAACCCTGAGTGCTAATAGCTTTTTGCCTCAGGACTTAGAGTTGGACCAAGAAGCTAAAACTGGGAGAGAAAATCAACAATTAGAGTTTGGGAGACCACAGCAGCTGGTCAGTGACAGGGGAAACCCTGGAAAGGAGGGAGCTAAAGAGCAGCCCCAAATTTTACATGCTGTGCCCAGATCTCTGCTCACCACTGAATTGCATATATACAGAGGAGACTTCAGGGAGCCCAGCTAAGGTTCACAGAACTACAGGTATTTCAGCTCCTGCCAACTTTAGAGGAGAGGCAGTTTGGAGTCTGAGTCCAGCTGTTGCTACTAATGCAAAACATCAGTGCACTTCAGAGGAACATAACAGAATTCAGAACCTCTACAACATATTACTTACAAAATGTGTCCAGAATACAATCTGAAATTACTAATCATGTCATGATACAGGAAAATGTAATCTATACTCAAAAGAAATGGCAATCAAGAGCAACTGACCTGAAGATGACCCAGATGCTAGAATTAGTAGGCAAGAATGCTAAAGAAGTTTCTATAACTCTTCTCATACATAGAAAGAAAAAAAAGGATTTATAATGCAGGAACAGATAGGTAATTTCAGCAGAGAAACAGAAACTACAATTCTAGTACTGAAAACAGAACATCTGAAATTTAAAAATTCAATAAGTGGGTTTAACAAAAGACTAGTGATAACAGGGTAAAGAGCCAGTGAACTTGAAGAGAAATCAATAGAAATAATACAATATTAAAATCAGAGGGGGGAAAAGGTGACTGTGAAAAAAAGGCCCATATCAAAAGGTCTAACATACATGTCATTGGAGTACCAGAAGGAAAGGAGAAATAAGGTAGAAAAAAAAATCTGAAACCATAATGACCAAAATTTCACAAATTTAGGGAAAGATGTAAATTTGCAGATTCAAGGAGCTTAATGAACGCAAAACACACACACACCCCTAAACATATTATATTCAAACTGCTGAAACCAAAGATCAAGAAAAAAGTCTTGAATGTAGCCAGGGGGAAACAACACATTACATACAAGGGAACAATAATATGAATTACTATTACTTCTAATCAGAAAAAAGATGACAAATGATAGTGAAACAACTTCTTTAAAGTACAGAAAGAAAAATATATGTTTATTAAGAATCTATATAACAAAAATATCCTGTGAAAATGGAGAGAAAAGGAAGATATTTTCAGATACATCACCATCAGATCTTCACTACAAGAATGTTACAGGGAATTATTCAGACTGAAATGATGACACCAAAATGAAACTTAAATTTCCAGGAAGGAATTATTAATGCCATGACTGGTAAATATATGGATAAAAACTGTATTTCCTTCTTAATTTATTTAAAATACATATAACTAAAGAAAAAATTATGGCATCCTCTTTATTGCGGGGTTTGTAACATGTAGTTGTAATACATATGACAACTATACCATAAAGAATGGAGGGTATGGGTATTTGGACCAAAAATCTGTGAGATTTTTATATTTTTTGCAAAATAGTACTATTTTGTGTGTGTGTCTGTCACTCAATTGTGTCCAACTCTGTGACCCCATGGACTATAGCACAGCAGGCTCCTTGAAATCCATAGAAATAGGCTGTGAGAAGTTGAGGATATATATATTGTAATGCCTGGAAGAGCCACACACACTCAAAGAAGTACAAGGGTGGCTTCATACCTATTCAAAAAATAGAATAAGAGCATAATTTCACAGAGATAATTCTACAAAAATGTTCACAGCACCTTTATTCATAATCACCAAAAGTTGGAAATAGCCCAGGTGTACGTTAACAGAGCAATGGCTGAGCAACCTGTGATCTACTCAGACAATGGATACACAGGATATACTACCCAACAATAAAAGGAAAGAACTACTGATGAACGATGTGGATGAACCTCAGAAACGTTATCTAAGTGAAATCCTAGAAGATACTAAATTTATCTCTAGTGAAAAATCATGAAAACCTGGACTATAACAAGGTTTGACTGAGGAAGAGAATGAGAGAACTTGCTGGGGACATGGTAACGTTATGTATCTTAATAGAGTTTTTTACTACATAGGTTTATACATTTGTCAAAACTCACTGACATCATGCTTAGGATTTGTGAATTTCACTATATATAAATTTGCCATAAACAATAATATGTTGTGACATAAACAAATATTGAACTCTAGTTAATAATATCCATGTTGAAGGCAATGGCACCCCACTCCAGTACTCTTGCCTGGAAAATCCCGTGGATGGAGGAGCCTGGTAGGCTGCAGTCCAGGGGGTCGCTAAGAGTCGGACACGACTGAGCGACTTCACTTTTCACTTGAGGTATAATAGCGAGAGGTATACTGGTATCTTCAACTCATTTGAAATGCATCCAAAAAGAGAGAAAGAGAAATAAACTGATGGACAGTTTTTAAAAATGAATAGATGGATAGAGGCATGACAAAGCAAAATGCTTATTTTAGAATACAGGTGGTAATTTGTGGCAGGTTGACTAATGTTCCCCTCCAAATAAAAGCTCACATCCTATTCCTAGGAACTTGTGAATATGTTATACGGAAAAAAAAAAAAAAAAAAACTTTGCAGATGTGATTAAGAATCTTGACATGAAAACATTAGCCTGGACTACCCAGGTGGACCCAAAGTAATCAAAGAATCCTTAAAGAGGGAGAGAGGAAGGCCAGAGACAGAAAAGGTGATGTGAACACAGAAGCAGAGGTCAGAGCAATGATGTGTCCACAAACCAACAAATAAACACATCCTCTAGAAGTTGGAAAAAGCAAGGAATAGATCCTCCCCTAGAACTTCCAGAGGGAACACAACCTGCTGGGACCTTGATTTTAGTCTTATAAGACTCACTTCAGACATCTGCCCGCCAGAATGTTTAATCCATGTGTGTTCTTTAAAGCCACAAAGTGTGTTGTCATTTGTTACAGCACAAAGAGGAAGCTCATAAATAGATACATGGCTATTCACAAGTCTTTCAACTTTTCTGTATATTTGGAAATGTTCATCACAATAAGTTGAAGTTAAAAATAAAAAACTTCCCATTGACCAAGGGTGGGAATTAGATAAAAGGTAAACTAATGGAAATTTTAACACTAACATCTGACTGGTTAACAACCTCTCAACTCTTCCAAAGTTATTTAAAAGTTTTGAGTAGAACCCTGATTAGTTATTAGAATTCATAATTGTCCTGAATACAATAAGTAGGGCCAAAATCAACTTTAAGCTTTAAATTACAATAAGTAGAGGAGAAAATGAGGGCTTCTCTAGTGGCTCAGTGGTAAAGAATCCTCCTGCCAAGCAGAAGATGTGAGTTCAATCCCTGGGTTGGGAAGATGCCCTAGAGAAGGAAATAGTAACCCACTCCAGTATTCTTGCCTGGAAAATCCCATGGACGGAGGAGTCTTGTGAGCTATAGCCCACAGGGTGGCAAAGAGTTGGACATGACTTAGTGACTGAGCAAACAGGGAAGAAGGTGAAAGAAAACTTTCTGGAAAACATGTTTTTATTTAAAGAACCCACCACATGGAGAGATCATCCTGCCCTAGTAACTCTTCCAGATCCTGTTCTCCAACATATTAAACTTGTTTATTTCTTCCTCTGCTTGTGAACCTATGGATTCTCCAGAATATTCAAGTTCTGTTTTGTTTATTGGTTTTTCTCCCTCCAAAGAATCCAGGAATGGAAGGGATAGGCAGCAACCATTTGAATGATTAGATCTATAATTTACAAATATAGGTTCTTTTTAAACTTAGTGCTTATGAATCAGAGATCCACTGTGTTAGAGAAAACCAGGCTCTTCTTTACCCAGATAAGAACAGGTCTGGGTCTTGCTTTCTGGAGGTTTTTATTACCAAAATCTGGAAGTTAATCTTCACTGCATCATTCTAAAAGTGCAAACTGCCTTGGAAAAGAACAGTAAAAATGCATACCAAGAGGAAAACAAAAAAGCAGGCAAAGCTTAAAGTTGATTTTTAAATTGACGGTTTCAAAATGGCAAACAAAAACTTATAAAAAATTAAACCAAGTTTATAGCTCAAGTCGTGGATAAAAATAGAAATCAGAGTCATGCGTTGAAGAAACTTATACACAGCCTCTCCAGAGCTGTGTTCTCAGGAAGGGAAAGATCAGATTTTTCAAAATCTGTTTTTCAAGCAAAATGAATAAAATATCTCAAATATTTTATCCTAAGTGCCAAACATGGCAGATGGCACTTGCGTGGAGATTATATAATCGCATAGAAAACCAGCCATAAAGTTCTAAGAATATCCACAGAGTGAAGATACCTCCAGCTCATCCTCTCACTAATCAGAATGGCTCTCCTACAGGGAGGGCCCACTATCTTCGAAGCCCAGAGAGAAATGCAATTAGGGGAGAATTCCATTTCTTTGGCTCCAGACTTGAACTTAAATCAAGAGTTCATTCAATGCCAATGTTTTCTCATTATCACAGACACCTAAAACCCACTGGTTTTAACTCAAAACAGTCACTGAATTCAAGAAGGGTCTATGTGTTTTGTAGAAATTTGCATATTATTCCTCATAAAATGCCCAAATTTTAAATTTAGTATTTTTTGAGCACCAAGTATATCTTCAACAATCACTTTATGTGCTTGTTGGTTATAGCTAATCTTGAGTAGAGTCGGTAGTGTCTCAATACACATTTTGGATAAATGAATTTATGAATGTGCAAAGTTATGTTTTAAGATATAGTCTTATTCCCTAATGGAACATGAGGAAAAGTTTTTTTCCCCAATAAGTTGACAAATTTCTCCTTTCTAACAAGGATCCAAACTTCATTCCACAGCACCTAACAAAAGTAACACATTAAGTCATTTTTTGTTATTAATAACTCAGCTTTGTTGTTGTTCAGTCACTAAGTCATGTCCAGCTCTTCGCAGCCTTATGGACTGCAGCATGCCAGGCTTCCCTGTCCTTCACCATCTCCCAGAGTTTGCTCAAATCAGCTTTATGGAGCTGCAAGTTACCTAAAACAAGATTCACCGATTTTAAGAGTACAATTAGATGAGTTTACAACCATTGTTACAACCAAAATCCAGAAAACTGCCATCATCCAAAAAGATTTTCCTGCTCATTTGCTGTCAGCTTCATCCCCCTAATTCCTGGTCCAAGGAAACCATTGTCAATCACTGTTATTTTACCTTTTCTAGAATTTCACATAAACTGAATCATACGGTAAGCAGCCTTTTGTGTTTGTTGTCTTTCACTCATCATAATGTATTGGGGGCTTATTCATGTTGTTGTGTATGAGAACTAAATTGTTGCCTGCCATGTCAGTGAACAAAGAACATTGCAGCCATCACATTACAGTCGCTGGGATGGTACACCCTGAGGAAACTCAGGATGAGAAATAAATCTAAATTTAAAAAAAAGAAAACACAGGGTGCTGGCCCCAGATAGCTAAAGTGCAAATCAAAGGAGTGATTTCAGTGAGCCCAGATTCTTGCACCTTCCCACACAAAGAAAAGTGCTAAATTCCTTAACTTGAAATACCTGGCTTTCTTTTATTAACAGTAATATTTTGAAGTTCCAACAATCTGGTCTTTTGTTGCAAAAAGTTCCTATATATCCTGCCCCTACCTGTTTCCCTGGAATAATTTCTCAAAATTATCTGAGATGCTGTGTCCCAGGCTTAAGTCCTCAGTTTTGTCTTCCAAATAAAACATAACTATCAATTTAGGCTACACTTTTTTTTTTCACTCAACATGTATATCAACAGTTCATTTTATTTTTGAGTAGTATTCCATTGTATGGATGTACCACAGTTGATGGGTATTTGGATTATTTTCAGTTTTGAACTATAGGAATAAACTAGCTATGGATATGCAAGCACAAGTCTTTGCATGGACATGTTTTCTGTTCTCTCAGGTAAATTCTTAGGAGTGGAGTTGCTGGGTTATACGGAATAAGTATGGAAGTGTTAGTTGCTCCATCATGTCCGACTCTTTGTGACCCCACGGACTATAGCCCACCAGGCTCCTCTGTCCATGAGATTCTCCAGGCAAGAATACTGGAGTGTGTAGCCATTCCCTTCATCCAGGGATTGAAACTGGGTTCCCAGCATAGTGGATATAAATATATATTTGACTTTAAAATAAATTGCCAGACTTTTTTCCAATGGGGCTGCAATATTTTGCATCCCCATCAGCATCATGTGAGAATTCCAGGTGTTCTACATCCTCATCAATACTCGGTATGATCAGTCTTTTTAATCTTAGATGCTCTGGCGGGTGCAGAGGGGGATTTCACTTTGTAGTTTTCATTTGTATTTCTCTAGTGAATCATATCATTAAACACCTCTTCATGTGCTTGACAGATCAATTCTGAAATCTACGTTTCGTGTGGTATATTCCTAATAATGGAATCAGAAGGATCAAATGGTTTCTCCCTGAACAGAGCCACTTGTAAATTCAGAGGTAGGAAGATTCTGGAATGACTCTCTCAAGATAAGACCACACCTAGAAAAGATATGCACCTTAAAAAGGTCCGTGTGTGTGTGTGTGTGTGTGTGTGTGTGTGTGTGTGTGTGTGTGTGTGTCTCAGTCTGTAGCCACCCAGTCTTCTCTGTCCTTGGGATTTTTACAGGCAAGAATACTGGAGTGGGTTGCCATTTCTTCTCCAGGGGATCTTCCCGAAACAAGGATTTTCCCATCTAGGGATCAAACCCAATTTTCCTGAGTCTCCTGCATTGGCAGGCAGATTCTTTACCACTGAGCCACCAGGGAAGCCCTAAAAAAATCCACGTTTTATAGAAAAATCTTTTAAAACTAAGGCTGAAGAGTTAAGAGCCAGATTAATTATCTGCCTTTCTTTCCTTAGGGGGAGGTGGGGAGAAAAACACTCCTTTCACAAATGGAAAGATCTGGAAATGATACAGCAGTTCCCTGTCCAACAGACATGCCCACATAGTATATCACTAGCTTTCAGATGGCCATCTGAGATCTGAAGCCTTTAGAATATTCAATTTGCCTCTCAAAAAAACCAAATGTTAAGCTATGCCACACATGTTGTTAGTCTCTTAACAGCATTCAATTTTCTCTTCATCTTATTATTTTTAGGTAGGATTCAAAACACCCACCAGGGATGTATTTTTTTATGAGCAAGAACATTGTTTTGGTAGAAAATGTGTTCAACTCTTAATCATTGTCAAGGTTTTTTTCCTTTTTTCAGATGAGATGTAGCTTTCCATCTACTTAAAGTACAATAAATTACTCATATTCAGGACATCAAAAATGTCACCCTTTTACTTAGAAAAAGAATAAAATCAGTCTACACAATTATCCTCTCCATCACTAACATTTCTGAAAAAAAATCTCTTAGAAAACTAATCTCTATAAGATTTCTAAATCTTCTACTAAAAACTGGCATAAACCCTGAGTGTCTCCTCCCAATTTTCCATCTTTATTCCAACTGTAAACTCAGACATCTGCTCTCCAGCCTTTAAGTTGAAAAATCAAGTTCAATAAATTGGATTTTTTTTTCCAAAAGCTGAAATCCTCTTCGGAAGTAATTTATACTTTTTTTCATCAGAAAAGAAGAGCAAAAGAAAAAAAAAAGATATGAGAAAAAAATCACTTTACAGCTGAGGTCTATCTATTTGCATCATTCTTCTGTAACCTTAATCTGTACTTGCATCGTGTTATATGTTAGTCGTTCAGTCCTGTCCAACGCTTTGCAACCCCATGGACTGTAGCCAGCCAGGCTTCTCTGTCCATGAGATTCTCCAGGCAAGAGTACTAGAGTGGGTAGACATTCCCTCCTCCAGGGTATCTTCCTGACCCAAGGATTGAATCCAGGTCTCCAGCTTTGCAAGCAGATTCTTTACCATCTGAGCCACCAGGGGACCCAGCCCCTCCCCAACTCTCAGATACTATAAAAAATCAGTTGCTGTTGAGGAGGAAACTGAGCAACACTGACCCTTCCCCCACCCCAGGCTTCCATTTTCCAGTCCAAGGTCTAGCCCACACCCTCCTGCTCTCCACCCCCAGTGCAATGAGCTCCATGTAGGCAACCTTTTGCCAAGGAAGGCTCTCAGGAGCCCATCTGGTGGCCCTTGTTGAAGGGAGACTGGCAAGGGTCAAGGGCTGTAGATGGGGAAGCAGGAGGAGGGGTATGTTGTATGTGGTTGGGAGTGGTCAACACTGAATAGGGGTCCCCTGCTGGGGTTCCATAATGATATCAGTGGGGAACAGGTAGAGCCCTCTGTTGCCCAGATGAGGACACTGAGGCAGAGACTCCTCCAATCTTTGAGAAGGGAGGGGCCAGCCATCAGTATCAGGTAGGAGGTTATGAATTTAGTTGGCCAGACTACATTTTGACTCTGCAGGTAGATAAGCATGACCATGGAATGAAAGAGTCTTTCTCTTTGGGACACAGGATGGATCCATCTTTTGTAAACCATGGGTGGTGGTAATTACATCTGCAAAAAACTAGATTTTAGTTCCCATCTTTCAGAGAAGGAGACTGTTCCATTTCCATAGATATTTAATACTTACTTCTTTAACAAGCATATTTTCCAATATAAGATATGCCACATTAAATTCAAATATAAATTTAAATGCCTGAGATTTGGCCAAGAAACAGATTGAGTATCAAATGAGAACATCATGGTATTTCACACACTTAGGTGTTAATTACTCCAACTACGACTGATTCCCCAAAGGCATTTTGCTTGACATCCATCAATTAGTCATTTTGTGGAAATCTAAGTCATCAAATCAGTTGCAGAATTCAGAAAGACTGATAAACACAATTAAAGCTGCTCTCCGTATTTTCTCATGGAAGTCCTTTGTCATAATCTATCTCCATAACCAGTCCCAAGATCCCAACTCCCACACAGCTGCCCTCATTTCTACCCCCTATATACTCCAAGATCCCATCCCTACTCCAACTTTGACTCCCTTCATCTCTGCAGTCAGAAGAAGAAGAAAAACATAGGCCCATCCATTTCTGCAGTTATATCCTGTTGTGACTGAAAAGCTTGTTCTGCTTGTAGGCAAATCCACGTGATGAGCAACAGGGAATGAGGGAATCTGCAAACAGCATCCCTGTACCTCACAGCACCCTCTTAACAAGCAGAAATACTGATTTTGCCTTTTTTTTAATTCACTACACATGGTAATTATATAAACTATGTCATTAGTAAAGCTTTCCCAATATCATTTCTTGTTGTTGTTTAGTTTCTAAGTCATGTCCGACTCTTTGCAACCTCATCGACTGTAGCCTGCCAGTCTCCTCTTTCCATGGGATTTCCCAGGCAAGAACACTGGAATGGATTGCCATTTCCTTCTCCAGGGGATCTTCCCAAGCCAGGGACTGAACCCATATCTCTTGCATTGGAGGCAGATTCTTTACCACTGAGCCATCTGGGAAGCCCATCAGTTCAATAGTCGCTCAGTCATGAACAATTCTTTAAAACCCCATGAACCTCAGCACGCCAGGCTTCCCTGTCCATCACCAACTCCCAGAGTTTACCCAAACTCATGTCCTTCGAGTCTGTGATGCCATCCAACCATCTCATCCTCTGTCATCCCCTTCTCTGCCTGCCCTCAATCTTTCCCAGGATCAGGGTCTTTTCAAATGAGTCAGCTGTTCGCATCAGGTGGCCAAAGTATTGGAGCTTCAGCTTCAACATCAGTTCTTCCAATGAACACTCAGGACTGATCTCCTTTAGGATGGATTGGTTGGATCTCCTTGCAGTCCGAGGGACTCTCAAGAGTCTTCTCTGACACCACAGTTCAAAAGCATCAATTCTTCTGCACTCAGCTTTCTTTATAGTCCAACTCTCACATCCATACATGACCACTGGAAAAACCATAGTCTTGACTAGATGGACCTTTGTCAGCAAAATAATGTCTCTGCTTTTTAATATGCTGTCTAGATTGGTCATAACTTTCCTTCCAAGGAGTAAGTGTCTTTTAATTTCATGGCTGCAATCATCATCTGCAGTGATTTTGGAGCCCCCAGAAATAAAGTCAGCCACTGTTTCCATTGTTTCCCCATCTATTTCCCATGAAGTGATGGGACTGGATGCCATGATTTTAGTTTTCTGAATGTTGAGCTTTAAGACAACTTTTTCATTCTCCCCTTTCACTTTCATCAAGAGGCTTTTTAGTTCTTCACTTTCTGCTATAAGGGTGGTGTCATCTGCATATCTGAGGTTATTGATATTTCTCCCAGCAATCTTGATTCCTGCTTGTGCTTCTTCCAGCCCAGCATTTCTCATGATGTACTCTGCATATAAGTTAAATAAGTAGGATGACAATATACAGCCTTGACGTACTCCTTTTCCTATTTGGAATCAGTCTGTTGTTCCATGTCCTTTTCTAACTGTTGCTTCCTGACTTGCATATAGGTTTCTCAAGAGGCAGGTCAGGTGGTCTGGTATTCCCATCTCTTTCAGAATTTTCCATAGTTTATTGTGATCCACACAGTCAAAGGCTTTGGCATAGTCAATAAAGCAGAAATAGATGTTTTTCTGGAACTCTCTTGCTTTTTCCATGATCCAGCAGATATTGGCAATTTGATCTCTGGTTCTTCTGCCTTTTCTAAAACCAGCTTGAAATCAGGAAGTTCACGGTCCACTTAATGCTGAAGCCTGGCTTGGAGAATTTTGAGCATTATTTTACTAGCATGTGAGATGAGTACAATTGTGCAGTAGTTTGAGCATTCTTTGGCATTGCCTTTCTTTGGGACTGGAACGAAAACTGACCTTTTCCAGTCCTGTGGCCACTGCTGAGTTTTCCAAATTTGCTGACATACTGAGTGCAGCACTTTCACAGCATCATCTTTTAGGACTTGAAATAGTTCAGCTGGAATTCCATCACCTCCACTAGCTTTGTTTGTAGTGACGCTTTCTAATGCCGACTTGCCTTCACATTCCAGGATGTCTGGCTCTAGGTGAGTGATCACACCATCATGATTATCTGGGTCATGAAGATCTTTTTTGTACAGTTCTTCTGTGTATTCTTGCCACCTCTTCTTAATATCTTCCCATATCATTTTTTTTAATTGGAGGTTAATTACTTTACAATATTGTATTGGTTTTGCCATACATCAACATGAATTCGCCACAGGTATACACATGTTCCCCATCCCGAACCCTCCTCCCTCCTCCCTTCCCGTACCCTCCCTCTGGGTCGTCCCAGTGCACACAACAACCCATATTATTTTTTAAATATGTCCAAAGCATGGCTGGGCTTCCCTGGTGACTTTAGACAGTAAAGAATCTGCCTTCAGTGGGGAAGACACAGGTTCAACCCCTGGATTAGGAAGATCCCTGGAGAAGGGAATGGCAATGTACCCCAGTATTCTTGCCTGGAGAATTCCATGGACAGAGGAGCCTGGAGAGTTACAGTCCATGGGGTCATATAGCATTGGTCATGACTGAATGACTTTCACTTTCACAAAGCATGGTTATTCCCTTTAACAATAAGTCCACCTGTGTGCACCATGGGGGAAGGTAGGAAAAACCCCTCTGCCCCTTCTCTATTCCCTGACGCTCACTCCACTCTAGAGTTACAGATGCAGGACCCAAAAAGGCACTCCAGTGGTGCTCTTCTGGCACTTTGGAATTTTTCAGCCCACATGTGCCAACAGCTGCCCTCCCTCTCACCTTCTCCCCTCACCAACAGAGCGGGGCTGGGACCAGGCCATTTCGGGATAGCTCTTATATCCGGGTGCTGCCAGTGAACACTTTCTGATGAGCACATTTTGACTGCACCAGCAAAGCCCTCCAAACCTGAGAGTCACAAAGCTCAGGCCTCCTCCTGAGGCCTGTTTAGCTAGACTTTGCTCACCCTGGAGCCCAGGAAAAAAGATTTCTGGAGTCTCCCACCTCCGCTCTCCCTGACTGCCAAGTGCAGCTATCAGGTAGACATAACATAAAGGAAGGAAAGGAAAATAGCTCAGAAGATGACATTTCCAATAAGGCTGCTCCGCAGTGGTTCCCCCTCAAGCACTCACTGTTGACCCCAAGTCTTTCCCATCACACGGGCTCCTTCTAAGCACTCATGGCTCTCACAAGCTTAGAAAAGAAGTGAGAAGGCAGGCGGCCAGGGAATGTGTAACACCAAGTCTCAAACTCCAAGAGCCAGAGTGACCTAAAAGGTCCTCTAATCCAACCATTCTGTTTTACAGAAACAAAACATTATGGCCAAGAGAGGCTATGGGTGGTTGATCCAAGATGAATCTGGTGGCCTAAAATTGATTTAGCGCACCTTCCTTCATCTTCCAAAATAAAAAGCTATCAGTTACCAAATCAATAACAATAATAATATAGTACTTGTGTGCTTACTGTTGCCAGTCCCTATGCTGACAGCCCTTCATAGATTATTTCATTTAAACCCCACAACAATCCTATGAGGTATGTACTCATTATTTCCAGGTCAGAGATGAAGAAACAGCAGTAAGTTTAAGATACTGGTTTTAGGTCACATAGCAAGTGGATGGAAGAGCTCACAGCTATAGCCATACATTCTACACACACTGACATCTGATACTCCTGTCATGACCCTAGGCACCTCATGAATCATCACTCTATAAATTAATTCCAGGATCCTTGAAGATCTTATATGGTTATGGAGAACCAGGGTTACCCATTTCCCCAATATCATAAAACAGTTCGCAGTTGCCTTCCCATGAGTAGGATCTGAAAGACTACATGTTTTAGTCCTCCAAGCTCTGAGCAAGCTGGATTGTCCATAGAAAGGCCAAGTCCACTTGACATAACCTTGAGAAAACAAACCCTTATTTGGTATTTATAGGACTTTTCAATATTTTCTGTGTACAGTTACATTGCCTCCAGAATGCTTTTTCACCCCACCTCCTACAGCAGGCACAGGCAACCAACGGCCTTTGAAAGCCTAACACCAACACATTTACCCAGCTGACAGCATCCCAAAGCTGAGCCCCCATGAAGCAGCAACCCCAGGGTCCATGGGAGATCCAGAGCAGATTTTCCACTCACCAGCACAACAGTTCCACCCCTTGCACCTAGAGAAAGAGGGCATACAGAATTCCTGTTGAAGAAGTCTGGCCTGGGATGCTCTGAAATGCATAAAGTAGAGGCAGAGATGTCTAAGCTGAGTTCCCCATACCAGCAATATTCCCCATCATGGAGCACAGAAGTGACCAGGCAGAAAGACCTTACAAAGGCAGTGTAAGGCAGTGGTTAAAGAGAACAGGTTCTGTAGTCAGACCTCAGCTGAAATCTTTTCCCAGCTTAGCGATCTTGGGTAAGTTGTTGGCCTCTCTGAGCCTCAGTTTCCTCATTTGTAAAAGGGACAGTGTTGACTATATTAGTAATAATCTTGCAGTCTTGTTTTCCAAAGCTCATTTTATTTAGATCAGTTTAGTATATTGCACTAATTGTTTTAGGTATGTTAATTATATGAGATCTACCATGTGTCAGAGATGATTTAATGTTTAAGTGTTGAACTGCTAGCAGAACTTGTACATTTACAGTAATTCAGAATTAGTAAGGAAAACAGCTTACCAGTGTTTAGTTTTATACTGAGGTGCTCAGGTTGGGATAAAGTGGTATGAAAATTAAAAAAAAAAAAAAAAAAGCAGCTGCCTCAGAGATAATTAAATGAGATAATATATTGTATCTAGCACAGCACCTAGTACACAGTAATACAATTATCTTTGTTTTTGATAAATTCACTCCACCTCTGTTCATGGAGAGAGAATTTCTTCTCTTCTTCATTCCAGGAGATGAAAGATAAGATAGGGGAGGAGGGTGAAAAAATTAGGCAGAGAATTCTAATGTCAGTGGATCCCAAAGCCAGGAGAGTCTAAGGAATGACTCTAAATCTGGACACAAAAAAAGAATCCAGCCAATTATACCTACTTTCCAGTACTTTTCAAGTACATATTTATAGCATATGTTTAGGTGTTTATGCTGTATATATAATTAGCCATTTTTCTTCAGTATATCCAGTAATTATTTTATCAAGTGCACATCTGTTTTAATTAGGCGTATACACACTTTACTATACTGTAAAATGTCAAACACACTGTAAAATAGCTCAGAGTACATTAACACATAAAAACAAAAATTCATTTGACATATCACAAACAGCTGCAAGAAGCTCATAGACCCAACCAGCTGCTACTCGACGACTCCCAGCCAACGGCTGTTCCATCAGATCCTTCAGAGATCACTCCCAGGCTGGAGCTGCAGTTCCTGATTTCAGTTCTGCCTCAGCTAGACTATCAGATAAGGTGTGTAGGGAAGCATGTGTGGCTTGACTGGTGCCACACACACCGACTTGTCTTCAGTTTGCCAAATTGCAAGTGATAATAGCAACTGATAGCAAGTGATAAGCAACTGATAGCAAATGATAAGCAACTAATAGCAAGTGATAAGCAACTCTTAATGCAGCTGATAATAGAAAATACCTCGAACCCAGAGGGGGCTTCAGCTGCCAACTGGTAGACTCCTTCATTAGAAAGATAGGGACACAGACCTAGAGGGAGGAGCTGAGTTAGTGAATGGACTGGGTTCATCCCTGGGTCATTTAAAGGAGTCCAATCCAGTGCCCATTCTACTACAGTAGTTTCTAAACTTGACTGCACACCAGAATCACCAGGAGGCTGACATAAAATACCAATTCCCAGGGCTCAATCTGACCAAGAGTCTTTACAGGAGGTCTGAGGTGCAGCCCAGGAATATATATTTTAATAAGTATTGCTGGTAATCCCAAAGCTACTTTGTATGGAGAGTATGGAAAGACCTCCTACAACTTACTAATAAAAAGGTATACAACCCAAGTCTTGAATAAACATTTTACAAAGAAAGATACAAGAAATGACCAATTAGCACATGAACAGTCAATTTCATTAATCCTCAGAGAAATGCAAATGACAAACCACAATGAGGTATCATTTCACATCCACTCAAACAGCTGGAATTAAAAACACTAACACGCACTGAAGAAATGAAGCTTTTGAACTGTGGTGTTGGAGAAGACTCTTGAGAGTCCCTTGGACTGCAAGGAGATCCAACCAGTCCATTCTAAAGGAGATCAGCCCTTGGATTTCTTTGGAAGGAATGATGCTGAAGCTGAAACTCCAGTACTTTGACCACCTCATGCAAAGAGTTGACTCACTGGAAAAGACTCTGATGCTGGGAGGGATTGGGGGCAGGAGGAGTAGGGGACGACAGAGGATGAGATGGCTGGATGGCATCACCGACTCAATGGACGTGAGTCTGAGTGAACTCCAGGAGTTGGTGATGGACAGGGAGGCCTGGCATGCTGCAATTCATGGGATTGCAGAGAGTCAGACATGACTGAGCGACTGAACTGAACTGAACTGAACTGAACACCACTGAATGTTGGCAAAAATGTAGAGCACCTGGAACTTTCACTAGTTATGGTAGGAGTGGAACGTAGCACAGCGATTTTGGAAAGACATTTGGCTGTATCTTATAAGGTGACATATGTTAATACATCTGCCCTATGTCCCAGCAATACCATCCTTAACTATTTCCTCCTGACAGAAAAAGACATGTGTCCAAGAATGTTCACAATGGCTCCATTCTTATTCTCCAGAAAACAGCTCAAACAACCATCCAAGGAATGATGGATAAGCAAATTATAGTATTTTCATACAAATACTCGGCAATAAAAAGGAACTATTGATACACACAAAATAATAGATGAATCTTACTGACAGTATGCTAAATAAAAGAAGCTGAACACAAAAGAGTACACGTTATACTTTTCCATGTATTGATATATACGATTTCATTTATATAAAGTTGTAGAATGGATGAAGCTAATCAATGGAGATGGGCTTCCCTGGTGGCTTTAGACAGTAAAGCATCTGCCTGCAATGGAGGAGACGCGGGTTCAATCCCTGGGTTGAGAATATCCTCTGGAGGAGAAAATGGCAACCCACTCCAGTATTCTTGCCTGGGAAATCCCATGGTCAGAGAGACCTGAGGGGCTATAATGCATGAGGTCGTAAAAGAGTCAGCTACAACTTAGCGACTAAACAACAGCAACAATCAATGGGAATAATAGTCAAAATAATAATTGCTTATGGATAAGAATGGGTTTGATTTGAAAGTGATTTTCTGGGGTTATACAACTGTTCTATGTTTTAACTGGAGTGCAGGTTACATGGATGTATACATTTATCAAACTACATTTAAGATCTATGGCTTTCATTATACATGTATAGTAGCTCAGTTTAGAAAAAGAAGAAATAAGTAGATGGAGGGATAAGTAGGTAGATAGACAGATAATAGCATGTGCTACAGGAACCTATTTTTACTAAACTATTGCTGTCCCTTCTCTGATTCATTTCTTCACTCTCTTACCAGTCTTTTTTGACACCTCCCAAATAATCTACTTGTATTCAAATCCTTACCTCAGGCTCTGCTTTCAGAATGCTCCATCTGAGACAGTCACACTGTCAGTGAGTTATGGATCTGAGATTTGGGAACAGGTCTTTCTGATTCCAAATTAATACATTTTGCTGCCATTAACACACACTTACAGAGGAAGACTTTATCACACCATTATCAACCTATGACAGATTAAGCAATTAAAAAAATTTTTTAAAGTTAAATTGGCATATATTGGAATATTACCTCTGCCTTGCTAAGAAAACAGCTTCTTTTTAAGCATTTTACTGAAAAATCCTTAATACATTCTGTTACTTCTCTCAATACAGTATAATAAAAAAAGAAGTTAATAACAAATGTTTAAATAAATACAAACAAAATAAACTTCTCTAAACCCTTGGGATTTAAAAATACCTCTCTTAAATAATGATAAGGTCAAGGAAGAAATAAAAAGTATAACAGTAGATAATTATATACATAAACATTTATAGAATATAGCTAAAGCTATACTTCTTTTTACAGTGAAAGAAAGAAAGTGAAGTTGCTCAGTCCTGTCCAACTCTTTGCAACCCCATGGACTGCAGCCTGCCAGGCTACTCTGTCCATGGGATTTTCCAGGCAAGAACACTGGAGTGAGTTGCCATTTTCTTCTCCCAGGAGATCTTCCCAACTCAGGGATTGAACCCAGGTCTCCCGCATTGTAGGCAGACGCTTTACCGTCAGAGTCACCAGGGAAGTCCTCTTTTTATAGTATGTACCCTCAAATATTTCTTTGCATTGATCGCTGAGAAAGGCTTTCTTATCTCTTCTTGCTATTCTTTGGAAGCCTGCATTCAGATGCTTATATCTTTCCTTTTCTCCTTTGCTTTTCGCTTCTCTTCTTTTCACATCTATTTGTAAGGCCTCCCCAGACAGTCATTTTGCTTTTTTGAATTTCTTTTCCATGCAGATGGTCTTGATCCCTGTCTCCTCTACAATGTCACAAACCTCCGTCCATAGTTCATCAGGCACTCTATCTATCAGATCTAGTCCCTTAAATCTATTTCTCACTTCCACTGTATAATCATAATGGATTTGATTTAGGTCATACCTGAATGGTCTAGTGTTTTTCCCTACTTTCTTCAATTTCAGAATTAGGCAATAAGGAGTTCATGATCTGAGCCACAGTCAGCTGCTCCCGGTCTTGCTTTTGCTGACTGTATAGAGCTTCTCCATCTTTGGCTACAACAGAATGGGAAAGACTAGAGATCTCTTCAAGAAAATTAGAGATACCAAAGGAACACTTCGTGCAAAGATGGGCTCAATAAAGGACAGAAATGGTATGGACCTAACAGAATCAGAAGATATTAACAAGAGGTGGCAAGAATACACAGAAGAACTGTACAAAAAAGATCTTCAAGACCAAGATAATCACGATGGTGTGATCACTCACCTAGAGCCAGACATCCTGGAACGTGAAGGCAAGTGGGCCTTAGAAAGCATCACTATGAACAAAGCTAGTGGAGGTGATGGAATTCTAGTTGAGCTATTTCAAATCCTGAAAGATGATGCTGTGAAAGTGCTGCACTCAATATGCCAGCAAATTTGGAAAACTCAGCAGTGGCCACAGGACTGGAAAAGGCCAGTTTTCATTCCAATCCCAAAGAAAGGCAATGCCAAAGAATGCTCAAACTGCCGCACAACTGTACTCATCTCACATGCTAGTAAAGTAATGCTCAAAATTCTCCAAGCCAGGCTTCAGCAATATGTGAATCGTGAACTTCCTGATGTTCAAGCTGGTTTTAGAAAAGGCAGAGGAACCAGAGATCAAATTGCCAACATCCGCTGGATCATGGAAAAAGCAAAAGAGTTCCAGAAAAACATATATTTCTGCTTTATTGACTATGCCAAAGCCTTTGACTGTGTGGATCACAATAAATGTGGGAAATTCTGAAAGAGGTGGGAATACCAGACCACCTGACCTGCCTCTTGAGAAACCTATATGCAGGTCAGGAAGCAACAGTTAGAACTGGACATGGAACAACAGACTGGTTCCAAATAGGAAAAGGAGTACATCAAGGCTGTATATTGTCACCCTGCTTATTTAACTTATATGCAGAATACATCATGAGAAACACTGGGCTGGAAGAAACACAAGCTGGAATCAAGATTGCCAGGAGAAATATCAATAACCTCAGATATGCAGATGACATCACCCTTATGGCAGAAAGTGAAGAGGAACTAAAAAGCCTCTTGATGAAAGTGAAAGTGGAGAGTGAAAAAGTTGTCTTAAAGCTCAACATTCAGAAAACGAAGATCATGGCATCTGGTCCCATCACTTCATGGGAAATAGATGAGGAAACAGTGGAAACAGTGTCAGACTTTATTTTTCGGGGCTCCAAAATCACTGCAGATGGTGACTGCAGCCATGAAATTAAAAGATGCTTACTCCTTGGAAGGAAAGTTATGACCAACCTAGATAGCATATTCAGAAGCAGAGACATTACTTTGCCAACAAAGGTCTGTCTAATCAATACTATCGTTTTTCCAGTAGTCATGTATGGATGGGAGAGTTGGACTGTGAAGAAGGCTGAGCACCAAAGAATTGATGCTTTTGAACTGTGGTGTTGGAGAAGACTCTTGAGAGTCCCTTGGACTGCAAGGAGATCCAACCAGTCCATTCTAAAGGAGATCAATCCTGGGTGTTCTTTAGAAGGAATGATGCTAAAGCTGAAACTCCAGTACTTTGGCCACCTCATGTGAAGAGTTGACTCACTGGAAAAGACTCTGATGCTGGGAGGGATTGGGGGCAGGAGGAGTAGGGGACGACAGAGGATGAGATGGCTGGATGGCATCACCGACTCAATGGACGTGAGTCTGAGTGAACTCCAGGAGTTGGTGATGGACAGGGAGGCCTGGCATGCTGCAATTCATGGGATTGCAGAGAGTCAGACATGACTGAGCGACTGAACTGAACTGAACTGAACTGAACACCACTGAATGTTGGCAAAAATGTAGAGCACCTGGAACTTTCACTAGTTATGGTAGGAGTGGAACGTAGCACAGCGATTTTGGAAAGACATTTGGCTGTATCTTATAAGGTGACATATGTTAATACATCTGCCCTATGTCCCAGCAATACCATCCTTAACTATTTCCTCCTGACAGAAAAAGACATGTGTCCAAGAATGTTCACAATGGCTCCATTCTTATTCTCCAGAAAACAGCTCAAACAACCATCCAAGGAATGATGGATAAGCAAATTATAGTATTTTCATACAAATACTCGGCAATAAAAAGGAACTATTGATACACACAAAATAATAGATGAATCTTACTGACAGTATGCTAAATAAAAGAAGCTGAACACAAAAGAGTACACGTTATACTTTTCCATGTATTGATATATACGATTTCATTTATATAAAGTTGTAGAATGGATGAAGCTAATCAATGGAGATGGGCTTCCCTGGTGGCTTTAGACAGTAAAGCATCTGCCTGCAATGGAGGAGACGCGGGTTCAATCCCTGGGTTGAGAATATCCTCTGGAGGAGAAAATGGCAACCCACTCCAGTATTCTTGCCTGGGAAATCCCATGGTCAGAGAGACCTGAGGGGCTATAATGCATGAGGTCGTAAAAGAGTCAGCTACAACTTAGCGACTAAACAACAGCAACAATCAATGGGAATAATAGTCAAAATAATAATTGCTTATGGATAAGAATGGGTTTGATTTGAAAGTGATTTTCTGGGGTTATACAACTGTTCTATGTTTTAACTGGAGTGCAGGTTACATGGATGTATACATTTATCAAACTACATTTAAGATCTATGGCTTTCATTATACATGTATAGTAGCTCAGTTTAGAAAAAGAAGAAATAAGTAGATGGAGGGATAAGTAGGTAGATAGACAGATAATAGCATGTGCTACAGGAACCTATTTTTACTAAACTATTGCTGTCCCTTCTCTGATTCATTTCTTCACTCTCTTACCAGTCTTTTTTGACACCTCCCAAATAATCTACTTGTATTCAAATCCTTACCTCAGGCTCTGCTTTCAGAATGCTCCATCTGAGACAGTCACACTGTCAGTGAGTTATGGATCTGAGATTTGGGAACAGGTCTTTCTGATTCCAAATTAATACATTTTGCTGCCATTAACACACACTTACAGAGGAAGACTTTATCACACCATTATCAACCTATGACAGATTAAGCAATTAAAAAAATTTTTTAAAGTTAAATTGGCATATATTGGAATATTACCTCTGCCTTGCTAAGAAAACAGCTTCTTTTTAAGCATTTTACTGAAAAATCCTTAATACATTCTGTTACTTCTCTCAATACAGTATAATAAAAAAAGAAGTTAATAACAAATGTTTAAATAAATACAAACAAAATAAACTTCTCTAAACCCTTGGGATTTAAAAATACCTCTCTTAAATAATGATAAGGTCAAGGAAGAAATAAAAAGTATAACAGTAGATAATTATATACATAAACATTTATAGAATATAGCTAAAGCTATACTTCTTTTTACAGTGAAAGAAAGAAAGTGAAGTTGCTCAGTCCTGTCCAACTCTTTGCAACCCCATGGACTGCAGCCTGCCAGGCTACTCTGTCCATGGGATTTTCCAGGCAAGAACACTGGAGTGAGTTGCCATTTTCTTCTCCAGGAGATCTTCCCAACTCAGGGATTGAACCCAGGTCTCCCGCATTGTAGGCAGACGCTTTACCGTCAGAGTCACCAGGGAAGTCCTCTTTTTATAGTATGTACCCTCAAATATTTCTTTGCATTGATCGCTGAGAAAGGCTTTCTTATCTCTTCTTGCTATTCTTTGGAAGCCTGCATTCAGATGCTTATATCTTTCCTTTTCTCCTTTGCTTTTCGCTTCTCTTCTTTTCACATCTATTTGTAAGGCCTCCCCAGACAGTCATTTTGCTTTTTTGAATTTCTTTTCCATGCAGATGGTCTTGATCCCTGTCTCCCTCTACAATGTCACAAACCTCCGTCCATAGTTCATCAGGCACTCTATCTATCAGATCTAGTCCCTTAAATCTATTTCTCACTTCCACTGTATAATCATAATGGATTTGATTTAGGTCATACCTGAATGGTCTAGTGTTTTTCCCTACTTTCTTCAATTTCAGAATTAGGCAATAAGGAGTTCATGATCTGAGCCACAGTCAGCTGCTCCCGGTCTTGCTTTTGCTGACTGTATAGAGCTTCTCCATCTTTGGCTACAACAGAATGGGAAAGACTAGAGATCTCTTCAAGAAAATTAGAGATACCAAAGGAACACTTCGTGCAAAGATGGGCTCGATAAAGGACAGAAATGGTATGGACCTAACAGAATCAGAAGATATTAACAAGAGGTGGCAAGAATACACAGAAGAACTGTACAAAAAAGATCTTCAAGACCAAGATAATCACGATGGTGTGATCACTCACCTAGAGCCAGACATCCTGGAACGTGAAGGCAAGTGGGCCTTAGAAAGCATCACTATGAACAAAGCTAGTGGAGGTGATGGAATTCTAGTTGAGCTATTTCAAATCCTGAAAGATGATGCTGTGAAAGTGCTGCACTCAATATGCCAGCAAATGTGGAAAACTCAGCAGTGGCCACAGGACTGGAAAAGGCCAGTTTTCATTCCAATCCTAAAGAAAGGCAATGCCAAAGAATGCTCAAACTGCCGCACAACTGTACTCATCTCACATGCTAGTAAAGTAATGCTCAAAATTCTCCAAGCCAGGCTTCAGCAATATGTGAATCGTGAACTTCCTGATGTTCAAGCTGGTTTTAGAAAAGGCAGAGGAACCAGAGATCAAATTGCCAACATCCGCTGGATCATGGAAAAAGCAAAAGAGTTCCAGAAAAACATCTATTTCTGCTTTATTGACTATGCCAAAGCCTTTGACTGTGTGGATCACAATAAATGTGGAAAATTCTGAAAGAGGTGGGAATACCAGACCACCTGACCTGCCTCTTGAGAAACCTATATGCAGGTCAGGAAGCAACAGTTAGAACTGGACATGGAACAACAGACTGGTTCCAAATAGGAAAAGGAGTACATCAAGGCTGTATATTGTCACCCTGCTTATTTAACTTATATGCAGAATACATCATGAGAAACACTGGGCTGGAAGAAACACAAGCTGGAATCAAGATTGCCAGGAGAAATATCAATAACCTCAGATATGCAGATGACATCACCCTTATGGCAGAAAGTGAAGAGGAACTAAAAAGCCTCTTGATGAAAGTGAAAGTGGAGAGTGAAAAAGTTGTCTTAAAGCTCAACATTCAGAAAACGAAGATCATGGCATGTGGTCCCATCACTTCATGGGAAATAGATGAGGAAACAGTGGAAACAGTGTCAGACTTTATTTTTCGGGGCTCCAAAATCACTGCAGATGGTGACTGCAGCCATGAAATTAAAAGATGCTTACTCCTTGGAAGGAAAGTTATGACCAACCTAGATAGCATATTCAGAAGCAGAGACATTACTTTGCCAACAAAGGTCTGTCTAATCAATACTATCGTTTTTCCAGTAGTCATGTATGGATGGGAGAGTTGGACTGTGAAGAAGGCTGAGCACCAAAGAATTGATGCTTTTGAACTGTGGTGTTGGAGAAGACTCTTGAGAGTCCCTTGGACTGCAAGGAGATCCAACCAGTCCATTCTAAAGGAGATCAATCCTGGGTGTTCTTTAGAAGGAATGATGCTAAAGCTGAAACTCCAGTACTTTGGCCA
Source organism: Bos mutus (assembly GCF_027580195.1). Taxonomy (NCBI): domain Eukaryota; kingdom Metazoa; phylum Chordata; class Mammalia; order Artiodactyla; family Bovidae; genus Bos; species Bos mutus. Next base: position 28,048,063 of record NC_091618.1, read on the forward strand.
CCTCATGTGAAGAGTTGACTCACTGGAAAAGACTCTGATGCTGGGAGGGATTGGGGGCAGGAGGAGAAGGGGATGACAGAGGATGAGATGGCTGGATGGCATCACCAACTCAATGGACGTGAGTTTGAGTGAACTCTGGGAGTTGGTGATGGACAGGGAGGACTGGCATGCTGCAATTCATGGGGTCCCAGAGAGTCAGACATGACTGAGTGACTGAACTGAAATGAACTGAACCCTCAAATATTTGGTACTATTTTATTTTTTTTTCTTTGTTTCTAATTTTATTTTATTTTTAAACTTTACAATATTGTATTAGTTTTGCCAAATATCGAAATGAATCCACCACAGGTATACCTGTGTTCCCCATCCTGAACCCTCCTCCCTCCTCCCTCCCCATACCCTCCCTCTGGGTCGTCCCAGTGCACCAGCCCCAAGCATCCAGTATCATGCATCAAACCTGGACTGGCGACTCATCTCATACATGATATTACACATGTTTCAATGCCATTCTCCCAAATCTCCCCACCCTCTCCCTCTCCCACAGAGTCCATAAGACTGATCTATACATCAGTGTCTCTTTTGCTGTCTCGTACACAGGGTTATTGTTACCATCTTTCTAAATTCCATATATATGCGTTAGTATACTGTATTGGTGTTTTTCTTTCTGGCTTACTTCACTCTGTATAATAGGCTCCAGTTTCATCCACCTCATTAGAACTGATTCAAATGTATTCTTTTTAATGGCTGAGTAATACTCCATTGTGTATATGTACCACAGCTTTCTTATCCATTCATCTGCTGATGGGCATCTAGGTTGCTTCCATGTCCTGGCTATTATAAACAGTGCTACGATGAACATTGGGGTACACGTGTCTCTTTCCCTTCTGGTTTCCTCAGTGTGTATGCCCAGCAGTGGGATTTCTGGGTCATAAGGCAGTTCTATTTCCAGTTTTTTAAGGAATCTCCACACTGTTCTCCATAGTGGCTGTACTAGTTTGCATTCCCACCTACAGTGTAAGAGGGTTCCCTTTTCTCCACACCCTCTACAGCATTTATTGCTTGTAGACTTTTGGATCGCAGCCATTCTGACTGGCGTGAAATGGTACCTCATAGTGGTTTTGATTTGCATTTCTCTGATAATGAGTGATGTTGAGCATCTTTTCATGTGTTTGTTCTCCATCTGTATGTCTTCTTTGGAGAAATGTCTATTTAGTTCTTTGGCCCATTTTTTGATTGGGTCATTTATGTTTCTGGAGTTGAGCTGTAGGAGTTGCTTGTATATTTTTGAGATTAGTTGTTTGTCAGTTGCTTCATTTGCTATTATTTTCTCCCATTCTGAAGGCTGCCTTTCACCTTGCTAATAGTTTCCTTTGTTGCGCAGAAGCTTTTAAGTTTAATTAGGTCCCATTTGTTTATTTTTGCTTTTATTTCCAATATTCTGGGAGGTGGGCCATAGAGGATCCTGCTGTGATGTATGTCGGAGAGTGTTTTGCCTATGTTTTCCTCTAGGAGTTTTATAGTTTCTGGTCTTACATTGAGATCTTTAATCCATTTTGAGTTTATTTTTGTGTATGGTGTTAGAAAGTGTTCTAGTTTCATTCTTTTACAAGTGGTTGACCAGTTTTCCCAGCACCACTTGTTAAAGAGATTGTCTTTTCTCCATTGTATATTCTTGCCTCCTTTGTCAAAGATAAGGTGTCCATAGGTGCGCGGATTAATCTCTGGGCTGTCCATTTTGTTCCATTGATCAATATTTCTGTCTTTGTGCCAGTACCATACTGTCTTGATAACTGTGGCTTTGTAATAGAGCCTGAAGTCAGGTAGGTTGATTCCTCCAGTTCCATTCTTCTTTCTCAAGATAGCTTTGGCTATTTGAGGTTTTTTGTATTTCCATACAAATTGTGAAATTATTTGTTCTAGCTCTGTGAAGCATACCGTTGGTAGCTTGATAGGGATTGCATTGAATCTATAAATTGCTTTGGGTAGTATACTCATTTTCACTATATTGATTCTTCCAATCCATGAACATGGTATATTTCTCCATCTACTAGTGTCCTCTTTGATTTCTTTCACCAGTGTTTTATAGTATTCTATATATAGGTCTTTAGTTTCTTTAGGTAGATATATTCCTAAGTATTTTATACTTTCCGTTGCAATGGTGAATGGAATTGTTTCCTTAATTTCTCTTTCTGTTTTCTCATTATTAGTGTATAGGGATGCAAGGGATTTTTGTGTGTTGATTTTATATCCTGCAACTTTACTATAATCATTGATTAGTTCTAGTAATTTTATGGTGGAGTCTTTAGGGTTTTCTATGTAGAGGATCATGTCATCTGCAAATAGTGAGAGTTTTACTTCTTCTTTTCCAATTTGGATTCCTTTTATTTCTTTTTCTGCTCTGATTGCTGTGGCCAAAACTTCCAAAACTATGTTGAATAGTAATGGTGAAAGTGGGCACCCTTGTCTTGTTCCTGACTTTAGAGGAAATGCTTTCAATTTTTCACCATTGAGGATAATGTTTGCTGTGGGTTTGTCATAAATAGCTTTTATTATGTTGAGGTATGTTCCTTCTATTCCTGCTTTCTGGAGAGTTTTTATCATAAATGGATGTTGAATTTTGTCAAAGGCTTTCTCTGCATCTATTGAGATAATCATATGGTTTTTGTTTTTCAATTTGTTAATGTGGTGTATTACATTGATTGATTTTTGGATATTGAAGAATCCTTGCATCCCTGGGATAAAGCCCACTTGGTCATGGTGTATGATCTTTTTAATGTGTTGTTGGATTCTGATTGCTAGAATTTTGTTAAGGATTTTTGCATCTATGTTCATCAGTGATATTGGCCTGTAGTTTTCTTTTTTTGTGGCATCTTTGTCAGGTTTTGGTATTAGGGTGATGGTGGCCTCATAGAATGAGTTTGGAAGTTTACCTTCCTCTGCAATTTTCTGGAAGAGTTTGAGCAGGATAGGTGTTAGCTCTTCTCTAAATTTTTGGTAGAATTCAGCTGTGAAGCTGTCTGGACCTGGGCTTTTGTTTGCTGGAAGATTTTTGATTACAGTTTCAATTTCCGTGCTTGTGATGGGTCTGTTAAGATTTTCTATTTCTTCCTGGTCGAGTTTTGGAAAGTTGTACTTTTCTAAGAATTTGTCCATTTCTTCCATGTTGTCCATTTTATTGGCATATAATTGTTGATAGTAGACTCTTATGATCCTTTGTATTTCTGTGTTGTCTGTTGTGATCTCTCCATTTTCATTTCTAATTTTATTGATTAGATTTTTCTCCCTTTGTTTCTTGATGAGTCTGGCGAATGGTTTGTCAATTTTATTTATCCTTCCAAAGAACCAGCTTTTGGCTTTGTTGATTTTTGCTATGGTCTCTTTTGTTTCTTTTGCATTTATTTCTGCCCTAATTTTTAATATTTTTTTCCTTCTACTAACCCTGGGGTTCTTCATTTCTTCCTTTTCTAGTTGCTTTAAGTGTAGGGTTAGGTTATTTATTTGACTTTTTTCTTGTTTCTTGAGGTATGCCTGTATTGCTATGAACTTTCCCCTTAGGACTGCTTTTAAAGTGTCCCACAGGTTTTGAGTTGTTGTGTTTTCATTTTCATTTGTTTCCATGCAAATTTTGATTTCTTTTTTGATTTCTTCTGTGATTTGTTGGTTATTCAGCAGCGTGTTGTTCAGCCTCCATATGTTGGAATTTTTAATAGTTTTTCTCCTGTAATTGAGATCTAATCTTACTGCATTGTGGTCAGAAAAGATGCTTGGAATGATTTTTATTTTTTTTAATTTACCAAGGCTAGATTTATGGCCGAGGATGTGATCTATCCTGGAGAAGGTTCCATGTGCGCTTGAGAAAAAGGTGAAATTCATTGTTTTGGGATGAAATGTCCTATAGATATCAATTAGGTCTAACTGGTCTATTGTATCGTTTAAAGTTTGTGTTTCCTTGTTAATTTTCTGTTTAGTTGATCTATCCATAGGTGTGAGTGGGGTATTAAAGTCTCCCACTATTATTGTGTTATTGTTAATTTCCCCTTTCATACTTGTTAGCATTTGTCTTACATATTGTGGCACTCCCGTGTTGGGTGCATATATATTTATAACTGTTATATCTTCTTCTTGGATTGATCCTTTCATCATTATGTAGTGACCATCTTTGTCTCTTTTCACAGCCTTTGTTTTAAAGTCTATTTTATCTGATAGAAGTATTGCTACTCCTGCTTTCTTTTGGTCCCTATTTGCATGGAAAATCTTTTTCCAGCTCTTCACTTTCAGTCTGTATGTGTCCCTGTTTTGAGGTGGGTCTCTTGTAGACAACATATGTAGGGGTCTTGTTTTTGTATCCATTCGGCCAGTCTTTGTCTTTTGGTTGGGGCATTCAACCCATTTACGTTTAAGGTAATTACTGATAAGTATGAGCCCGTTGCCATTTACTTTATTGTTTTGGGTTCGAGTTTATACACTGTTTTTGTGTTTCCTGTCTAGAGAATATCCTTTAGTATTTGTTGGAGAGCTGGTTTGGTGGTGCTGAATTCTCTCAGCTTTTGCCTGTCTGAAAAGCTTTTGATTTCTCCTTCATACTTGAATGAGATCCTTGCTGGGTACAGTAATCTGGGCTGTAGGTTATTTTCTTTCATCACTTTAAGTATGTCTTGCCATTCCCTCCTGGCTTGAAGAGTTTCTATTGAAAGATCAGCTGTTATCCTTATGGGAATTCCCTTGTGTGTTATTTGTTGTTTTTCCCTTGCTGCTTTTAATATTTGTTCTTTGTGTTTGATCTTTGTTAATTTGATTAATATGTGTCTTGGGTGTTTTGCCTTGGGTTTATCCTGTTTGGGACTCTCTGGGTTTCTTGGACTTGGGTGATTATTTCCTTCCCCATTTTAGGAAGTTTTCAACTATTATCTCTTCAAGTATTTTCTCATGGTCTTTCTTTTTGTCTTCTTCTTCTGGGACCCCTATGATTCGAATGTTGTAGCGTTTAATATTGTCCTGGAGGTCTCTGAGATTGTCCTCATTTCTTTTAATTCGTTTTTCTTTTATCCTCTCTGATTCATTTATTTCTACCATTCTATCTTCTAATTCACTAATCCTATCTTCTGCCTCTGTTATTCTACTATTTGTTGCCTCCAGAGTGTTTTTAATTTCATTTATTGCATTATTCATTATATATTGACTCTCTTATTTCTTCTAGGTCCTTGTTAAACCTTTCTTGCATCTTCTCAATCTTTGTCTCCAGGCTATTTATCTGTGATTCCGTTTTGATTTCAAGATTTTGGATCAATTTCACTATCATTATTCGAAATTCTTTATCAGGTAGATTCCCTATCTCTTCCTCTTTTGTTTGGTTTGGTGGGCATTTATTGTGTTCCTTTATCTGCTGGGTATTCCTCTGTCTCTTCATCTTGTTTAAATTGCTGAGTTTGGGGTGTCCTTTCTGTATTCTGGCAGTTTGTGGAGTTCTCTTTATTGTGGTGTTTCCTCGCTCTGTGTGGGTTTGTACAGGTGGCTTGTCAAGGTTTCTTGGTTAGGGAAGCTTGTGTCCGTGTTCTGGTGGGTGGAGCTGTATTTCTTCTCTCTCCTTTCGAAGACTTGGGTTGCTTTTCTGGGTGCCTGATGTCCTCTGCCAGCATTCAGAAGTTGTTTTGTGGAATTTACTCAGCGTTTAAATGTTCTTTTGATGAATTTGTGGGGGAGAAAGTGTTCTCCCCATCCTACTCCTCCGCCATCTTAGCTCCTCCTCCTGTAAACGGCCTTGTTTCTGATGCTTTACTTCCTTGAGGTAGCAATGCTTCTTGGTTGATCCAGTTGATGGAAAATGTTGTCAGGATCTCCAGGAGTCTTCAGAGCAGCACTACTTCTTAAGAGAAAAATCCCTGCTGAGACGGTCAAGAAAATGCACCTTTCACGGTACTGTGAGAAACAAATTTGTTCTGGGAGCCCCAATGTCCCTGAAGAGCTCCAAGATTCTCTCTACCTGGTACTATTTTAAAAGAAAGTAAGAAAATATAAAGTTTTTCAACTCAAACTAAAGGGGAAAATGACAAAACATAACTCAAGCAAGGGAAGGAGACAATCAAGATAAATAAATACATAAATAAATTTAAAAATAGAAAAGCAAAATTGATAGATGATACCAAGAACTGGTTCTTTGAAAATTTAATAAAACAGACAAATCTCTGGATAAGCTAATCAATAAAACAGAAAGTAAAATCAAAAATAAATACATTTAGTAATGAAAGATGATTGAGGCATAGATACAGAAAAGATTTTAAAATTACAAGTGAAAAATTCACCAGGTATGTAAATAGATTAGCAAATCTCAATGAAATGGACAACTCTGGCTGGGGCAAGAATGGGTGAGGTATAACAAATTGACTCAAGAAGAAGTAAATTAATTTTTAAATATCCTCCATAAAAATTCTGGATATGTGTAATTTTATAGGCAAGCTCTTATAAACCTTCAAAGAGTAGAAAATCACAGCCCATATAAGCCATTCTATTATATGAAAAAAAGGAATTGCCCAATTTAGTTATCTTAACTGTGATACCAAACTCTATGACTCTGTGCATGATGAAACAGTACACACACAGACACACATATTCGCTCAAATATTAGGTGTGCAGAGAAACATTAACACAACAGTCTGCTTACAAGACTGATCCTTGCCTGGCATCCGGGAACCTGGAATTCTGGAGGTTCCCATCCCCTGATTGATAAGAGTGGGTTACAGTGCCTAAACTCTTTATACAAATAGTGTGTTTTATGCGGAACACAAACTTTCTCTCTGACAGTCTGGAATTTTGGCATGTGCCAAGCAGAGGCTGCCTTTGTGATCAGCCTCTGACAAAACCTTAGACACTGAATCTAATAAGCTTCCCTGCTGGACAACATTTCACATGTGTTGTGACACTTGTTGCTAGAGGAATTGAGTACAGCCCACCTGACTCCACTGGGAGATGACTCTTGAAAGTGTGTGCCTGGTTTTCCCAGGACTCCACCCAGTACACATTCCCCTTTGCTGATGTTACTCTATATTCTTTCATATTTATTCATATAAATATTTCATATTTAATATTCTTACATATTTATTTAATAAACCATAGCATGAGTATAACCACACACACACACACATACTGAGACTTAGGAGTCCTCACCAATTAATAGATCTGAGGATGGTCAGCCCAATAGGCAACAGCCCTTATATACAGATGTTAACAATTCTAAGGTACTACCAAACATTAAAATAATTCTCCAAAGTCGTTTTAGTTTCATAAAATGAGTATTAAAAATCTAGAGAAAGAAAAGAATCTAGTAACATAACAGCTCATTTCAATGTGGAAGTTTTCAAACATATGAAGTTATCAGAAAAGACCTTCAATAAAATTTATCATTAAATCCAAACAAGTATTTTAAACTAAAAATAAAAGGATATTTTATTGAGAGTTTCCTTTATCCTGAATGTAATGAAGCATATCCTTAAACATTCACCATCAAAATACAAAACAGTGAAACACAGTTCCGAAAACCATCCTCATTTAAAATTGAGGCCAAAATAAGAATTTCCACCATAACCACTTTAATTAACATTGTGTAGAAATTCCATGATGCAATAAAATATGAATAGAAGTATTAGCATTTTTAAAGGGAGGAGAAACATAATTTTACCTAGAATATCTAACATTTTGGCAAATTATCTGAAATATCAGACAAAATATTTTAATAAGTAATTAGCTTTACTTTGTACAATTTATCAGTAATTAAAAATACAGAATAAGAAAATAGACCATGCACAAAAGCCACAAAAATTATAAATGACTCTTAAAAGCAAGATGAGTGACCCATAAGAAGTAAATTCAAAATTCTCTTGAATCTATGAAAGACTTGAGGTATTTCTTGGGTGAGAATACTGAATAAGTATTAAGCTACCAATTCTTGAGTTAATTTATAGTTTTCATATAATTAGAGACTGAACATACAAACAGACAATGGCCAGAGTCTGTGCAAAAACAGAGCTCTGACTCACAATCTACCTGCTAAGGAAACCTACTCCTATCTACAAAAACAGCCTAGGAAGCCAGCTTACTACAAGTCAGACTTGTAGGAAACCAGACTATTATTCAGTAACAATCCAAGAAGCTAAAAATTTCTGTAACAATCAGCCCAAAATGGCCCAGACTTGATTATGATAACTAACAGCTTCCCTAATTGCCGTCCCAACTTACAACTTAGGACCAATCAGAGAAAGCCAGATATGTGCCCTGACACAGGATGACCCTCTTCACCCACCTTCACCTTCCCCATGCCAACAGCTTCCAAGCAGGGCAACCTGAAACCTTTCTCTTTTTCCACTATAAAGTTTTCATACTCCTCTCCCTGCCTTTGAGTGTCTGCCAAACTGCAAGTGATGATAGCTGATTCCCATGCTATACAAAACTCTGAATAAATAGCCTCTATTTGTTCTCATTTGTTTGGTCTTTCTATTTCCACAATAATATCAAATTCCAAAAAGATTTTTTTTTTTAACCTTGGCAAAATAATTCTAAAGTTCATCTCTGAGGATGAACATCTGAGAATAATCAAGAACATTTTTTAAAAACCAAAGTAATGACAGGATACTAGCCCTACTGTGTTTTAAAATAGTTTAATGAAACAGCACACATACTTAGCCTTGTATGTAAATTTTAAGTACCTAATAAAAGAGTCATCACAAATTAGTAGAGAAATGAAGATCCATTCAGTCAATAAAGCTGTGAAAATCTCTCCACGTAGGGGAGAAAGTTCATTTAAAAACACTATTTCAGAAATATTTCAAAGTAAATTTTAGATAAATTAAAAAGTTAAATATAAGAAGTTAAATGATTAAAACAAAACCATAAGAATATATAGTTGAACAGTATCTAATCTCTACCTGTCTACAAGGAATGAAAAAATAAAAAGAAACAATCAATAGATTTATAATTCATGAATTTAAAAATAAATAGGACAGAAACATTTACAGTAAATACCATGCAAAAATTACAAATTTTATATGTGTGTGTATGCAGCATATTGGTGAATAAAACAACAAATAAATGGGTAAAGTGCACGGAAGAGTCACAAGCAAAAATAGGATAGCAAGCCGACAAGGAAAAATAGGCAACGATTCAAGTAATAAGCTGCAGCTCTTTTAGCTCTAAAATTAGCCATTTTCTTAAAAATAGGATTACCCAGTGCTGATGAGGTAGAGTGAAAAGGAAACTCACTGCTGGGTGGATCGTAAGTGGTATAATCTTTTTCAAAAGTGTTTTGGCAACGCAAATGAACAGCTTGAAAAATATTCCTATCAGTCAAGCCATCCAGTCTAAAAACAGGAAAAAAGAATCATGCACAGAGATGCTGAATTCAGTACTATTTATAATAACAAAGAGGATGGTAACAACCGAAATGCTTCAGAATGGGAGACTGGATAACTAAACCATGGTGCATTCGAAAGAAAATATTGTTCACTTATTTTAAATGCTTATACAGAGCTTTTGGTCATATGGGTAACTGCTTATGTCAAATATTAAGCGAAAAAGCAAAAAAAGTATTCATATGTTCAGTCCCATATGATCTCAATTATGTAAACAATTTAATAAATATATATGTTATACCTGCATATATATATATATATATATATATATATGTATGCCAACATGTAGCTTGATTGTCTCAGAATGGTAGAATTACAGAAAACTTATTTTATTCCTTCTCGTTTCACCACTTTTTTCAATTTTCTGATTGAAGAAAGGTGGGAGGAGACTTTGTTTAAAAAAAAATTTGAAAAATAGGTTGTCCAGGTTTTTCATACCAAGATTAGAAGAGGTTTTTTTTTTTTTTTTTTTAAGAAAAGGGACTTAGAAAATGATATAATATATGTTGGTGCCTGGGATAAAGGTTTACCTAATTGAATACTGCTGAGGAGGAGGGTCTCCAAAGTTAGATATATCCCCCACCCCACCCTGTTCAGACCAAGGTGACATAATTACCTTGGAAGAGTCCCCCACAACCTTCCAGAAACTTCTAGCTCTTCCCATGTGCAGCCAAAGATAAACTATTAATCCTAGAAGCACCGAAATCTAAAACAGTTGTGAGAAGTTCTCAAGTTCTCATTTTTTTTCCTGACTTTTTGAAACCAATTGCATGGAGTTCCATCCCTGATTTGCAACTATAAAGACTTTTTAAACCCTCTGATTTTTGCCCACATGCTGTAGAAATCAATATGAAAGTGATAGTCTGTAATATGATTTCGCCAGGGCAAAAAAAAAAACCCAGCAATGCCACGTAACTCAGAACAAGGGATGTTTCCAATCAATAATAACTTTAGCATTCTCCTAAATCTTTTTCACAGTTGTTCTTGTCTTGCCCTGGAATACGTATTTGGTTCATCATCAGTGGGAGGCATGCAACAAGTTTTAATCATAATATAACCAATAGGAACTGCTCTACAAATATCAAGTGCAGTCCTCTGTTGTTTTTCTAATCAATTCCCCACATACCTTATTAGCTGTGGGGGTGGCTAATAATGGGGGGTGGGGAGGGTCTCTCTTTTGAAACTACTCTCACCCTTTGATAATCCAAACTGGCTGAGAGCATTCCTCCAAGATGGCGACTCCTATACCAGGGACCAGCACTTTCTGGCAGTGTCACCCCATTCCTCAGGGCTCCGTTCCTCTGAAAGAACATCTGTGTTTGTATTCAAGGTTTAGCTCTCAGTGCTTTGCTTCAGTAACATGGCCACATAAAGCTAACCTTGAGCCCAGAGAGCAGAGTCCCAGCATTCCTTTGCTCCCCTAAGATCCATGATTGGAGGTCCAGGCTTGGCCTTCTGAACCCCCAAAATACAAAGAACCTAACTAGACAACATCTTCCCCAAGCAAAGGGCTGTTCTTCTATCTCTTAAAGTGGGCTCCCAGGGCCTTCCTCCTAACTCTCTGAGACCTTCTAAGTGATTTCAGGTACCCACATATCACCTGCTCTCCAGAGGGCTCCCTTCATGTTTTTTGACATAAGAGAAGAGAAAATACACAAATGTACCTCTGGTCCAATAGAAGTCCTTCCATTTCTACAGGACTTTCCATCTCTAGTCATAGCTGCTATCATATTTTCATTCTGCAGTTTAGGAATTTGAAGTTCAAAGACTGGTCTGAGGCCACACAGCTAAGCTTCCTTTTATAGTTTTCTTTCTTCCTGTCTAAGTCCTTACCTCTTACTTCTTCTCTCTCTTCTCTCCCAATCATCTTTCTCTTCTCTGTCTTCTCATTCATCAGCAATAGTCACTGAGAACAAATACTGATCCAATATGGTACTTGGATGCAAATGGTAAAGGAATTAGATTTTCATTCATGCTCTCAAGAAGTTTGTAGTCTAGTTATAGAGAGAAGATTGGCAAAAGGCATAAAACAATTGGATGCTAAGTTTATTTCTACTTCTCATTTTTCTCCACCATGAATCCCACACCTTCCCTTGTCTCTTCCATTATTAAAAAAAAAAAAAAATAGTTGGCTCTTACAGAAAGGCTGGAATACAACTTCAGTTTGAAGGACAATAATCGAATAAACATCAATGTACTTTCCATTCTACTTAAGCAATACAAACATTCCCAGGCAATGGCTGCCTCTTAGAAGGTGAGATAATTGATTTTTGCAAATGTTTCAGAATGGACAAACTTTGGAAAACTGAGCATTCTTCCAATTAGAGAAGAAGTGAAAAAATAAAAAGTGCAGTCAAACATATACTTTCTGTGGGCAGCCTTTCAGTTCAGAGACGGAGTATGAGCAACAGCCAAGAGCTGCAGGGCCTTGACTGTAACATACTATAGAAGACTTGTGGAACGAAGGTTGATCAAGGAAAAAGATAACCATGGAAGTCCGTAACACACAAGCTTCATTGGTAGGTACCTGGACAGGGCTGCATGAGAAGGGACGTCCCTCACAGTATGAGACCGTCCATAGGAGACTGCTACTCAGAAGGGGAGGGGGTAAGGAAATTTTGGGAGAGAGGGGACCAGAGAGGAGGCTTATATGTCTCAGGGATATCTAGGTATAGCAGGATGTCAGAGTCTCTATGTCAGAAAACTCCAGAGGGCCCTCACAGCTTGGGGTCCTATAATCACAAGTCTCTAGCTCATGAACGGCCAGCAGATGTGATGTGAAGTTTCTTAAGGTATGCAAAACAGGCAGGCCCTAAGTGACTAAAAATGTACTTGTTGGGACTATTTTTTTTTTAATAACTGGATAACAGAAATTTGAGTTTGATAAAGGCAGGCTTTTAGCTAATGGGTCTCTGTGAGCAGTAAAGAAATAGACAACTTAGGGGCCAATACCCAGAGGCCATCTTTGGCCCATTATATAACACAGGTTTATCTATTCAGTACAGTGGTGTCTAACATCTTCCTTGGAAGAGACCCCATTGTCCACCCATGGTTGCTGCCTCCATGCTAACTCCTTCTCCACCCCCACTGCCAATCTAACTTTCAGCCATGCGGTGACCCTGGGGCAAGGCAGGAATTCTTACTGAAGGAGGCTCTTGGGCAGACCCTGAGCCTGAAAGCCAGCAATGGCAGCAGCTCTGCATGTCAGCACCAAGGACACCTCAGATGTGCTAGGCAGAGAAGACAGGAATCTTTACTTCTCTGACCCATCAGGGTTTGCTGAACCCAGGGATCTCTAAGCGTCAAACCTGGACTCATCCTGTCTGTTTCTACACACACATGTGCACACAAACATACATCCCTATCCATAGGTAGACTCTCATCATTAAGCGCAGACAAAAAACTAAGCTAAACATCTGAAAGTGAAAGTCGCTCAGTCACGTCTGACTCTTGGTGACCCCTTGGACTGCAGGCCTGTCAGACTCCTCTGTCCATGGAATTCTCCAGGTAAGAATACTGGATTGGGTAGCCCTTCTTTTCTCCAGGGGATCTTCCCAACCCAGGGATCAAACCCAGGTCTACTGCATTGCAGGTGGATTCTTTATCGTCTGAGCCACCAGGGAAGCCCAAACGTCTGAAAACTAATGTTTAACTGTGAGATGCTCCTCATCTTACCCAAGGTTACAATATAGAAATAATGGTAAAATTTTCCAAAAACTTCTGTTGATGTAGAACCTTTATATCTGATGCCATCTGATGCTAATAGGTAAAAAAAGAAAAAAATTCAATGATAAAATATCTAATGGACTGTTTAATAATCAACATATTTTCAAATGAATATTTCTTCTGGCAGAGTCAGATGCAAAGATATTTTCAAAAATTAAGAAGTATCAAGTCAGTCAGTAGCCCCTAAAGAGTATTCCTACAATATATTTACAAGAACTTGTGCATCTAATGGTCTCTCCATAGCATTCCTTGGAAGATAGCTGCAGGTTTTTCAGGCAATATTCTCAGGCAATTTTGCAAGCTTATTCTGATGATAGCATGAAAACAGCCAACCCCAAAAAAAAACTGGACCTCCAGGGTTAAGACCATTCCCCTGAACAAAGTGATCTAGAGAACTGAGGTGATTATCTGCATAATTCCATCTCTCACCTCTCCTACTTCATCTTAGCTCAAGAAAAGCTTCAGAGAGCTAGACAAAATGTTTTCTGTTTGTTTTTGCTTCTGTTTTTCACATTCACTTAATTATCCAGATAAATACATTATCTGCCCCTTCACTCAGGGAAGGGCAGAGGATCAAGCAACATGTTCATATCTTTACCACTTACTGGGAGAAAACCATCTGCAGCCCAGCACCCAGGCAGTGTGACACATTTTTGTCAGTTTTCTTTTCCCCAGTGGGTGAAATTTAACCAATACTTTGTTAGTGAAGGTCTAGTCATTCCCCAGAGGAAAATTACAGGAGTGAAGATATAACCTCTGCCATGCCACATGGGAGCTTAAAAGGATAGATTTCTAGGTCTAGCCACCGATTTGAAATTAGGTATTAGAAGGAATAGTTTTGTTGCTATGGATTTAAGGGGCAGAAGGGCCAACAATCACTTACAGTTCTCAAAAATAACAGCGAGCAAGAATATTTCCATCCTATTACAGTTCCAAAGAAGGATCACAAAATAAAAACTCACCGTAGGACAAAAGTGAAGTAACAATGGCCACAAATACTAATGACATTAACTTTTCGTTATTGAGATTCACATACTCACTTCATCACCAAAGCCCCCTCCAGATTAAAGCAGACATAACTGGCCATCACTCTGTCAGTTTCATCTCACGACTATTTCCCCTGACAGCTTCTTCCAGTGTATTTCAACCAGCTGTAAAATCTGCTTTCTCCTTCTTTCCTCCCTTTAAAGGAAAAGCCTGCCAGAGGATTCTGGTGCATTAGGACAGACTTTATTAAACAACTTAATCCATCTCTGCCTGCCTAGCAGGGCCTGGGGAGTCCTAATTAATCAATAAGCATTTATTGAGTGTTCCAATGTGCATAATAGTCCTGAGTCAGGTGCTGCAGAGCCTTCAAGATCTGGTTAGGAAAATGGAGCACATTGCCTCCTAGAGGGTTTCCTGACAGTGTGAGTTAGTACGTGGGGAAAAGGATGGAACATTTGTTGTACCCAAGGCCTCCCGGGTAAAAATACAGTGTTACATGCCCAATATACATTATTAGTGTTAGGTGCTCAGTTATGTCTAACTCTTTGCAACCCCAAGGACTGTGGCCTGCCAGGCTCCTCTGTCCATGGAATTCTCCAGGCAAGAATACTGGGAGTAGGTAGCCAATCCCATCTCCAGGGGATCTTTCTGACCCAGGAATTGAACCTGGGTCTCCTGCCTTGCAGGCAGATTCTTTCACTTAATCTGTATTTGTTTGCTAAGGCTTCCATAAGAAAGTACCACAGACTAGGTGGCTTAAACAACAGAAATGTATTTCTTCACACTGCTGGAAGCTAGAAGTTCAAGATCAAGGTATCAGCTGAGTTGGGTTTTATTCTGAGGCTTGGCTTATAGGTGGCTGTCACTTCCCTCTGTTTTCACCTGGTCCTTCCTCTGTGCAAGCTCATTATCTGTGGTCAAATACCCTCTTCCTATAGGGACACCAGTGGATTAAGGCCCCTGCTAGAGACTCATTTTAACTTAATTACCTTTTTAAAGACAATGTCTCCAAGTACAATCTTATACAGGGGTGGTTAGAGCTTCAATGTGGTCCATAATACAAATACTATGGAGATGAGAGAATATGTCAGACAGTATTCTGTTTAAAAAACTAATGCACAGATGAAGAATACAGAAAAATCTGACTCTGATTCAAAGTATATGTTGGGATTAATTTCAGTAGTGAATAGCAACAACAAGCAGTGGTTAAATACAATACAAATTTTTTTTCTCACTTCCTGCTGCTGCTGAGTCACTTCAGTCGTGTCTGACTCTCTGAGACCCCATAGATGGCAGCCCACCAGGATGCCCCATCCCTGGGATTCTCCAGGCAAGAACACTGAAGTGGGTTGCCATTTCCTTCTACAATGCATAAAAGTGAAAAGTGAAAGCAAAGTCGCTCAGTCATGTCTGACCCTCAGCGACCCCATAGACTGCAGCCTTCCAGGCTCCTCCATTCATGGGATTTTCCAGGCAAGAGTACTGGAGTGGGGTGCCATTGCCTTCTCAGTCTCACTTCCTAAAAGATAATAAATAGTCCAGATCTGAAATGGTAATCCATGGTGGCAAGAACTGGACATCTTCTATAGTTTTCCTTCCAAAGATCACCTAATGGTCCAAGATGGCTGTTGAAATTCCATCCACTAATTCTATGCTCTCAGAAAGGTTCTCCTTTCACAGCTGTAAGAGAGTTGTAAGATATTCAGGCCTTATCTTCACTGTGCTTCAAACCCAGTGGAAAGGAGCAAAGCCTCTTTTCCAGAAATACCAACAAAGTTATACTTGTGACCCATTGATCCTGATTGGCCAACATGCTTATTGTGGTGGTCAGGAGAATATGATGGATTAATCACCTTGGGTCTGGACACTTACCTACCCTTGGGTTGAGAGTGTGGCTGGCATGAACTCCTGAGGGAAATTTCATTTAATTTTTTACTAGAAGTACAAATGGATGCTACTCAGGACAAATCACGATGTCCAAGAGTATTATCCACATTTCTTAGATAAATACAATGAGACTTAGAGAAGCTAAGTCACCTGTCCAAGTACCCACACAACTGATCGAGCTAGGATCCAAACCCTCCTATCTGACAGCAAAGTTGTCTTACTAGATGCAAAGCCAAGGGATATCACCACAGGAAGCAGCAAGATGGGAAGACTTCCTGGAAGAGGTGAGTTAATGAACATAGGAAAGAGTATCATTGGATGCCAGGGAGACCAAAGTAAAAACATCAGAGGCAAGGAGACTTTCTTCATGTGAGTCAGCATCTGAAGGCAACCTCAAAAGCAGTTATCCTGGTCCAATAACAGGATATGCCCAGCCACTGCTATTGAGGCTCAGTTTGCAAACTCCTCAGATCATCATTAAGTATCCTGTGGGGAAAACAGCTCTCAGAGACAAAAGGTTTGGGGAAAATCTGTATCTGTGCTCTTGGTAAGTCACAAGAGACAAAAAAGATAAAAGGTTCTTAAAAAGTCCTGAGTTCTCTCATTGGGTTTGACCAGAATTTCCCAGACAACATTCATTGGTTCCTCAGATTTTTTGTTGATGGCTTGGCTTTGAATGCCCGTTAACGTTTTTCAAGAAACCAAAAGTTTTTTCAGAATGCACTTCGGGAAATGGGAATGGCTGATTTAATCCAACCCTTGATTTTCCAGAAGAAGAAACACAAAGTTCAGGGGAGTTCAGAGATGTCACCAATGTTGTCTAACAGGTGAGTGGCAGCTCCAAGACAAGGACCCAGGCATCTCCACTTACTACTCGTTGTACTAACTTGCATGTGGGTGGTAGTTCCCAAAGTAATTTTATATGAAATTATCTTATTATGCTGAGCATGATGAAACTGAGCTTAACGTTGTTCTCATTTAACATTTCAGGTTTCATGGAAGTAGATAATCAGCTTCCACATTTCCAAGAACTGGTGGGTGTGTGTGTCTGTCTGTCTGTCCGTCTGTCCACAGGCTCTTGCATGCATCCCCACCAGAGGCAAAGGTACACAGAGTTAAGTCACTTACCTATGATCATTTAGCCAATATAGGGCTGGGAAATGTTTCTGTGTCTTTCCTTCTCTCAGTAAGTTTTGAATAGATACGTTAATCAATCCATCACCAAAATGTTTATTAAGTGTTTACTGTGCTCTCAGAACTGTTCTAGACCCTGTGGGGGCACGCAAAGCAGCTATAAATCAATCGAGTGATTATATATTGAATATTTACTATGTGAGAAGCCCTGTACTAAATATTATGGGAGGTACAAAGTTAAACAAGCTGTTGATCCTTTCCTCAGAAGTTTATTATGTAATGAAAGATATAAGATATTGCCGGAATAAATACAATGAAAGGCAACAGATGATCAAAGAAGGAAATTTTGTTTGTTTGTAGAGGGAGAGCCATTTGGGCTGGAGTTAAAGCATCTGACCTAAGCGCACTGGCTCCTCTCTGCAGGTGAGAAAGGTGAAGTTATAAAAGCTGTTGGGCTCCTGAGTTTGCAGGTGAATGCAGGAAAGCCTCTAACACAGGTTCTTAACCCAGACTGCAAATTGGAATCACCTGGGGAGATTTTAAAACACAGATGTCTGAGGTTCCATCCCTGACTAACAGGAATCAGAATCTTGAGGCTTAGGGCATTAGGGTGGTATTTTCTTTGTCAAGTTGCTCCAGGTGCCTTTGGTGTGGTCAGGGTTGAAAGCTGCTGGCCTCCAGCTTTGCAGCAGACCAGGGGGTGGGGGAGAGGAAGGCAAGCTGGAGTCGGTAGAAACAGGGAGGGAGAGCTGGGCCTGAGAACTATAGCAGAGGAAGAATCGGGGTGCTGATGAGACTCTGTGTACTCAAAGAAGACGGCCTCAAAAGTGACTTCAAGATACAAGTAATAAAGCCTAGAACTGCCATTGTGGAGAGTGTGCCAAGCAAAAAGCTAAGGGCTCAAAAGAAGAGTTGAACAGCGTGGGTCAGGTCTGCATCCAGACTTTTTCTTCCAGCGTTTTAGGGAGCAGCTCTCTCCAGAGGATTCATCCTGATCCCCCAGCTCATCTGTTAAGCAACTTACAGGCTATAACTGTGTAGGGACTACACAACTACTGCTCTGCAGAATTTTCTTTTTTTCAATTAAGGTAACATTGGTTTCTGACATTATATACGTTTCATGTGTAGAATATTATAATTCAACTTTTGTACACACTACTTCTGTATACATTCCAGCACACGTGGGGACCCTGAAATAATAATCACATGAAGAGTTAAGAGAGAAGAGTGTTTACTGTGTGCCAAGTCTGCATGAACACTTCACCTATATTTTTCAATCCTCCCAACAATCCCATCAAACAAGTCCAGTGGTTACCCTCCTTTCACTGATGAATAAATTGAGACACAGGAAGTTAAGGAATCAGCGGCATTCCCACATCTTCTGAGTAGAAGGACCAAAATGTTGTGAATTGACCTAATGAAAGTTTTAAGTCTCCTTATATTCTTTTGTAAAAACGTACGTGTACAGTCTTCACGGCCCAATTTTTGTCGACTGGATTTCTGACTTTCTGTTATCACCAGAGTCTGAGCTAAGTAGGAAGCAAGGTCCAGAAAATGTTCAGAGCTGACGAGATGCAGAGAGCCCCAGAGGATTCAGAACAGGAAAACTTGCATCATTTCATTTCCTCTTCTCCAGTCTGAAGTTCAGAGAAGTTAAGAATCCGGCCCAAGCACTCCTAGAAAAAAGAGGGGAAGGTGGAATTTGAACCCAGGTTTACCTGAATCTAAAAAATATGTTTTACATCGTAATACTGTACTGGCCTCAGTGTATCCAGGACTAACCTAGGACCCTGACCTGTGGGCAACTGTTGATGAACAATCCCCCTGGTGTGTCTCTCTCCCCGCTCCCCCTCCAGCTGCGTACTCCCAGCTCTGTCCTCACCCACCTGCCCCACTCTATGGGGGAACCCTGGCTCTGGCTCCAGCTGCAGTAAGTGGCTTCAGATGGCAATTGGGACCAACAGTTTCCCCAGGCTGGTGGAAAATGTGATTGAAAACAGAAACCCAAGAGAATTCCTTAACAGCACTGGCAGACAGTTGGAGCCCAGAAGGCATTTCACTTTGGTGCAAAAGGATTAGACTTCTGCAATATCCACACACCAAGGTGTAACTGACTAGTTTGCTGTCTGGGGCAGAACGCAGGGAGATTGGGTACCCTCCTGCTGCCCTATCATTCCCAGGTTCAGCTGCACTCAGGCCAACTTGAGGCCAGCCAGGGATATCCGAAAAGGAACTACCTGGTGCGAAGAACTGACTCATTGGAAAAGACTCTGATGTTGGGAAAGATTGAGGGCAGGAGGAGAAGGGGACAACAGAGGATGAGATGGTTGGATGGCATCACTGACTCGATGGATATGAGTTTGAGCAAGCTCCAGGAGTTGATGATGGACAGGGAAGCCTGGCGTGCTGCAGTCCATGGGGTTGCAAAGAGTCGAACATGACATAGTGACTGAACTGAGAACTGAACTGATGGATATCTGGCCTGCCACCAGCTGCTCTGTCAAACCACCTGGCTGCCAGAAGAAGGTTTTGGCCAGAAGTCTAACCCACTCCAGTACTCTTGCCTGGAAAATCCCACAGACAGAGGAGCCTGGCAGGCTACAGTTCATGGGGTCACAAAGAGTCAGACACATCCGAGCAACTGAGCACACATGCTCACATGCATGCACTCAGGAAAAGGGAAAAACCTATCTTATCTCACCGGTGCCCTATATCAGATGCAGGGCTAGGCTACAAACAGAAACAAGTATAGGACCCTCCTGCTAAGACATACACTGGAGAGGGGTGCCCAGAAAAGGGACTGTCACTGATACGCTTACAATGGTGTTTGCAGAACAGCTCACTGTTCATGCCACCAAGGAGTGTCAGCAAAATCACCCGGCCCCCTGATACTGTGTGGGCCCCAGTGCAGCAACTTCACCTGAGAGCTCCTTAGAAATATAAAATCTCAGCCCCCTCCCCAGACCTACTGAATCAGAATCTGCATTCTACCGAACTCCCCAGGTGACCTATGCACATTAAACTTTGAGGATGGCTGATCTAGAGCACCACTCTTGCTTGACAGATGAGGAAACAGTTTGAAAGAGGCCAAGGGGCTTTCCCCAATATCCCATGGCTAACCCATGGCATATCTCAGATGGATAATAATTCACATACGCACTGCACTCTCCCTTGTGTCCAAAATAGCTGCATGAAGTGGGCAGGGCAGAAATATTATCCCCATTTTATTAATACTGATGAGGAAACTGAGGAACAGAGATATTAAGTAACTTATTCAAGGACACACAGGAATTGACAGAACCAGGATTTAAGCCAGGAATTTCACTTCATTTTGCTGAGTATTCTGAGGGAGGGTTCCATAAAAAGGTCAGATAGCAAATGTTTTTAAGCCTTGTGAACCATACAGTCTCCATCATGACTATTCACCTCTGCCATTGTAGCAGGAAAGCCATCATAGACAAGAAATGAATGGACATGACTGTGTTCTAATAAAACTTTATTTTAAAAACACAGGGAGTGGGCCCAATTGGGCCCTGTAGGGCTGTAGTTAGATATGGCTTACATAATACTGCTCAACTCATGAGAAGGTCCTCTCTATGTCAGCCTTCCTATCCTATTCCAGAGTCACTCAAGGGAGAAAGGAGTGGGGCTCTGTCCCTCCAAGGAAAGCTCCTCCCAGCATCTCATATATCACAGGGTACTTCTCTGGGGAGAGGCTTGTATCCTGGTCCAAAAGAAGGTTGAGCAAACAAGGTAGACCTCACCAGGGATGCTGGGTAGGGCTATGTAGGATGCACCCTGCAACAGTTGCAGGGGGCCCGAAATCCCTCCTCTTCTCTGATCACTGAGCTAAGACCCTGGGCTTAGGAGGCACCACCAGCTGGAGAGAAGTGAGTTTTTGCTAATTGCTCTGCTCAGAGGGGGCCCTTTCCACAAACTCCCTCCTGGAGGGAGTGCCTTTTCTACTCTGCATGACGGACTTCAGGCTCGCAGCAACCCTGGTCCCTCCACGTCCCACCACAGGCTGCGGCGCCCCACTTCCCAAAAACATCCCCGCAGAGAAGGCCCCGCTGCAGCTGCTCAGCAAACACACTTGTGTTTCAGAAAGGGCAGACAGACAAAAGGAGCGCACCCCAGTAAGCAACGTCTGACTCAGGAAACAAAGCTGGGGACCATCCTTTAACGTGTGCGTTCATTAATGTTCCCGTCAATTTTAAACACTGGGGTAGAGTTTCCAGACTTTGCAGATTATTTAAAAGCTTAAAGGATTATCAAACCAGTCATTTAAAATGACATTTTCACTGCGCAAATATTATTCTATTAAAGAACAAGCATGGCACAGGCCGAGATCAGCTTTGGCAGGGGTACAGGGCCTTCCTCCATTGCAAACCCCACTGCTTCCTCATAAAGCTGTCAAGCCCCCACTTAATGAAACATATATAAATGCAATGATGTTAGCCATGTCACAGCAAGCTAATTCATTTTGGCTTTTTCCCCCGTTGCGCTGCCCTATTAAGGCTTTTATCAACGTATCCTCTTAGGATCACCCCCAGCAGGTCTGCCATTGGCCCAAGGAGATGAAATCCAAGAAAGTGTTTAATTTCCAAACAGGCCAAACATCTTAAATAAATAACTAACCAACAGACCTGGTTTGAATGTAATGGTAACATGCACAAGGCCAACTGTTGGGGTTTTATTAGGAAAGAGATACTGTAAGATTAATAAACAAGCCTGTTCTCTTCCCAAGGTCCTTTGACCTGATATAGCTGCTGGCTTCAGCTCTTGGGGGCTGGGAGGTTTTGCTTCTTTAATTACTAAATCACTAAAAGAGAATCTATTTGGTGAGGGCCATCCTTAGGAAAAAACTCATTAAGCTCTGTTTCCAGTTGTTTTTCACAACGGGTATGTTGTATGACTTTTCTGGCTCCAACATTCCCACTGTTCTTGAGGTTTGCCCAGGCAGTCTGAGAGGAATACAGGGGTCTTTTGGTGTGGTTTCTTCCCCGAGTCCAGGGAGAAAAAACTGATTTTGGTGGAGAATGTGGAAGCCTTCATAGACCCCCCAAACCTCCAGGGTTCAGACCCTTTCAGTCAGCAATGTCAGGCGCCTGGCAATATGACCAACCCCCTGGAAACCCACGAAGTCAGGGAAGAGAATTCACCCACTGTATCTGAGATGCCTGGGCTGGAGCAATCCTGAAAGGCCTTGTGTCCTTCTTAAGGGTAAATAAAAAGGCATAACTTCTCAGGAAAACAACCATTTGCAGAGGCATTCTTCTTGCCAGAAAATTACTTCCCTGAACACATGTCCCTGAGGAAAATTCACAAATTGGCCCAAATACCTGGATGTCACTATTTTCAGCCACAGAAATCTGCTTACGTCAATGACAAGCTATAAATACCCAGCCACATGGGAACAGCTTTTACAACATTTGCACTAGGATTCCATCTAGGCAGTTGAGGCCTAGATAGAAAGAGTTCTAGAGGAGATCTGTATGCCTGGGTGTTCCCTCAAGAAGAGAGCAGGTTCTCCTCAATCCTTCACCTTCCTTGTTTTACTGTTCCCATTCTAGCCCGCCCCCCATACACACAAAACTCTATGCTGTGTGCTTCGTATGACTCCTGACTCAGGCCTCCTCTCCAGGAACAGCCTGGCATCTTAGCAGGAAGGTTGTGAACCACAAGGGAAATGCCAGCTCAACCTATTTCTCAGGAGGTGACTCCTGCCATTTTAGAGAAAGCAGTATTTCCCAGGTTGCAGCTGTGCAAAAATGGGTCAGATAATTTGGGGAGTAAAAATCTATTTCTTTCTATGGCATTCAAAACAAATTTTCGTATTAAAGGCTCTGGAAAGTGCCACAGTAAAGATACTTGTTAAGTTTTGTTTGACCTAACACTGGGCAGTCCCATTTGATGACTATAAATTGTATTCAAGGTACATGCCTTATGGAGAAACGGGGTCTTACAGGGAAAGAGAAATATCCTATGATATTGCTTACATGTGGAACCTAAAAAAACAACACAAATGAACTTACTTACAAAACAGAATCAGAGTTGCAGACTTATCGTTGATTGGGGGAGGGGGCACGAAGAGGGGGAGGGACAGTTAGGGGTTTGGGATAGACATGTACACACTGCTATATTTAAAATGGATAACCTACAAGGACCTACTGTACAGCACAGGGAACTCTGCTCAGTATTATGTAACAACCCAAAATGGGAAAAGAATTTGCAAAAAGATACAGGTATACATACAATTGAATCACTTTGCTTTTACACGTGAAACTAACATAACACTGTTAATCAAGGATACTCCAATATAAACTAAAAAGGTTTTTAAAAAGTGAAAAGAAACAGGGTCTTAGAAACACTGATGGAACACTGATTAAACAGAAACTACCACAAAGAAAGACGCTCTGATGACATCAAGTCTGAAATCCTCAAATGGAATATTTGCAAGTCATCATGGAAACTTCTAGGCTTCCCTGGTAGTTCAACTGGTAAAGGGTCCGCCTGCAGTGCAAGAGACTCGGTTCAATTCCTGGGTCAGGAAGATCCTCTGGATAAGGGATAGGCTACCGACTCCAGTATTCTTGGGCTCCCCTGGTGGCTCAGACGGTAGAAAATCTGCCTGCAATGGGGGAGACCTGGGTTCAATCCCTGGGTTGGGAAGAACCCCTGGAGGACGGCATGGCAACCCACTCCAATATTCTTGCCTGGAGAATCCCCATGGACAGAGGTGCCTAATGGGCTATAGCCCATGGGGTCACAAAGAGTCGGACATGACTGAGCAACTGAGCACAGCACGTGAAAACTTCTAGAAGAGGCAACATATTGGTTTTTAATAATTCTGATTTTTCAAAACCCAACAATCTACCCTAACCCTGCCATCCCATGAGCTAAACAAGCACCCCATGGTGTGTGCAGCTGTGGACAACTGACACAAGCATTTGTGTCCAGACCTTCCAGGCCATGGAGGGGAGAGGGAAATTTGTTGCTGAGAAAGAACCCAAGTGCACAATGCCAACACCAATTGTCTTCTTCCACAACAGACTCGGTGCCCGTGCCAAAAATCACTCCTGGTTCCCTTTTTAATTCTGCCCTCCTTTATCCACCAAGACTGGGGGGAAATTATTTTGATTGGAATTAGACAGCCACCTGCAGTTAGATCTTTAGCTGTTATTAGTATTCTGTGTAAGCCCTTTCATGACAAGCTCATTGAAAAAGACAGTGGACTTTTGAAGTTGCCCAATACTATCTCTGGTGATTTTCTCAAGTTAACAACCTCAGTACCAGCCAATTGTGCTGGCTGGGGAAGGTGATAATCTCCTCCCCAGGGTCATGGTCAGGAATTAAAGGGTCTGGGATAAATTACAGAAGGGATTTCTGCCAAGAACTCTCTTCTCCTTGATCTGGCCCCATGCTTCCTCACTGAATTTTTATTTTAACACAATGTTCAGGTGCTTTCTTACCCTCCCTTTTCGTAAATTCCTCCAATAATTCAGGCCTTGATGTCTTTCCCAAGCATCACACCCGTGCAGAGTTGGCCTCACTGGTGCACAATTTGGAGCAACGCCTCTAAACGTTGCTTCCTTACAAATGATTTCTATCCAAGTACCTAATATTTCTTTTTAATGGAGAATGCAAACACTTCCCCTCATTTTAAAATTCCCAATGCTCCAACCTCTAACACCTACTACACTTGTAATAATAAGCCTTTTTACTTGTTTATTCATTTACAGCTTCTATGGAGGCTTCCTGCACAAATTCCCCATTTACGATCACCCGGTACCATCGTCATGACTTGGGAAGGAGCCCTTTGAATGCTTATTATCCAGCCATTGAACAGAGAGCTAACTCTGGTTCCATTTTTCTGGATCAGTAGCTGAAGGAACTCAACCAAGTGTGAGCTGGTCCCCATGATGAATGACAGAGAGAATTCAAATTTATCTCCAGTGACCCAAGGCAGAGACCACAAACCAAAGTCCTAAGACTCAGAAGAGCCCCTTAATTCCTTGTAATGCCTAGGATGAACCTCAACGGTGACCGCAGAGAACAGCCTCTGATCCCTCCAACTTTATTCTCACTTTCCTTTCCACCACAACCATGAGCCCTTCCATGAACATCGTGTTACACTGCTTTTCTTAGGGGACAGAAGAAGTGGTGAGCTTCTGTTTCTTGGGTTAATTTTTTCTAATCATTGGGTACCCAGTGCTCTACCATTAACACTTTCCTTTCCACAGGTAAAAATAGAGCTTGATAGTAGAAGAGATAAAACAATGGAAAAGCTCAAAGGAAAAACTCCTAATAAAAGAAGTAAATGTACCAGGATTCAGATCTCGGCTTCACCGTTCATGGGCTGTGTTACCTTGGGAAATTTTGCTAACTTTTCCAAATCTTAATTTCTCTATCTCCAAAACGGAGATGATAATAGTACCTTCTTCACAGAGTCCTTATGAGGATCAAAGCAGTGAATAGATCGCTTCTAGTGTCTAATAAGCCCTAGGTGGTGTTTTATTACTATTCTGTCTGAACCACTAGAAAAATAATTAATAAACGAGTGATTTCTTCCCCTTGTACAATGAGCACCCAGGAAGACTGAGTAAGGGCTGCTGACAAGGTCCTAGAGCCTTCCTTTGTCATGAAAATCCCTTCCTTCTCCTCCAGAAGTTCTATTTATTAGAAAACCATCAGAAGTGAAGGTTTCTGAAAACTAGTAATAATGACACGTTGGTAAGTTTAGAAGAGCTAAGAAGGAAATCTGAATTCACCTTGCTAAAACATTAAAGGCGGTGGAACTCACAGTGTGTCTCAAGGACATCTCTGATCTTTACTAAACCACGTGAGGATGGCACTGCCACCCCCCATCTTACAACGACACAGGCAGCTTCTAACCTGGATTCGATAGTCAAAAGTGACGGAAGACGCATTTGAGCCCAAATCTCACTAACTCCAAATCCATCGCTTCCACCACACCCCCACCAAACATATCAGAGAGAGGAAAGGAGCCAAAGAAAACTGTTGCTCTTTTGTCAATTGCTGAGAGAAAGCAACTAGCTAGTAACCCCAGAGAGACGTCTTGTGATACTGTTTTTACACAAACTCACTATCCTCAGCCCCAAAATCATTAAATTCGAAGTCTGAACAGCTAACAGGAATCAGGGAGGAGGGAACGTGAACTGGAGTACAAGCTAGACAGAGAGGCTGTGTCTGCTAAAACTGCACCCTATGATGTTAGAAGCTTCTAGAATACTGAAAGAGCCACTGACTCTCAAGACCCAGGACAGTGGCAGTAATGAAGGCAGAGCTGAGTAGCAGCCAGCATGGGACCTGAATTCAGTTTTGGTTTTGGTTTTGTTTGCTGCTGTTGTTAATTCTGCCGCTTGCAGGGAAGTGAGTCTGTGTCTATGTAATCCACCTAGGGAAAGCCTGGGAAAGCCTTCACTCAAATGATCAGCAGATGCCCCCAAAGCACATAATCATTAAAAAGGATGCTCCTCAGTGAAGGCTTCTGGAAACCCAACTGAGGCTCCTCCAAGGCCAGGACAGGGCCAGCGAGCTGGCCACTGAGAAGAAGTAAGCCAAGATCTATTTGTCCTCACTCGTATTGGCTTCTGTCCTGCCTCATGCTGGCTGCTCACCAGTGAGCTGGAACAAAGACAGCCTGGACGAGCCAGCATGGGAGTGGTCTTGTAGTTGGTTTCAGGGGCATCACCCGCCAGCTCTACTCTGCACCCCCACAGGGAAACCAATGTTAGAAGCTGCACCCACGGCCCCTCCTAGCTCAGGCCAGCTGGAGAACTGGGTCTCAGAACCAGCAGGTCTGGCACTGGGTTTCGCTCTGCTACACACACTAGATGTGCACATACTCCACTCCTCCTCAGTTTTTGCATCTGTGAAATGGGGGAGCAAGATCTACAGGGGAGGGCTCTCTTGAGAACTAGATGAGTTAAAGTTCAGTATGTCTGTCACAGCAGTGATAACGGCAGCTGACGTTTATTGAGAACTTACAACAAGCCAGGCTCCACGCTATGTGCTTTATATGTATCATCTCAGTTAATCCTCAGAACAGCCACATGCACTAGGTTCCACTACTTTACCCATTTTCACAGCTAAGGAGATTGCTAAGATTGCCTAAGGAAGGCAGCTAAGTATTAATAACTGGCTCAAGGTCACAGAGATGGCAAGGGTCAAAGAGGGGAACAGAGCCAGGCAGGCTGGCTCCGGAGCCCATGTTCTCAGTAACTAGGATGCAAATATGGCTTCCATTCCACTCTGTCCACACCATTCTCACCACGGACATCCACCCTCCCCACTAACATTTCTCCACACCGAGTGTCTTCCCTACATCAGGCACTGTTCGTGGGAATCAGAGGGACACCAGGATGAATGAGAATGGCTTCTTTCATAGAGGCAGTCAGAGCTTAACAAGAGTCAAGTAGGCAGGGGGTCTTGATAACATGACGTGTGCTCTAAGGCAATGCTAGGAAGAGGCACTGAAGACCCCACCCAGGAGCCCAGCGCCTTCCTGAGGGAGATCTAACATCTGTGTGCTTATAGCATATCAAGCCCTGCTGGACATGTCTCACTTCATTCCCACTACAATCCCTCAAGGATGGCACCATAATTAAGCCCATTTGACAGATCAAAAAAACCAAGGCTCAGAGACTCCAGTACTCACGTGCTGGAGTTATGCAGACAAGAGACAGTAGGACAGAATCCCCAACTCCTTTACCTGACACAGTGCAAGTGGGGCACTAACCACTATACTGTCTACCTCCCATGCATGCAATACACCCTCTGCTCCACGTGTCTTCCTGTCTCATGATCCTTTGTGAGGCTTGGAGGGTAGGAGCTATGATTTGACTTGGACATAAAAGCCACTGAGTCAAGCTCAGTATCAGAGAGCAGGACTGCCATAACTAGTGCTATGGCCTGGGTCTCCCCTGACAATGGTGCCTTGGGCAGGAAGACGAGAGCGGAGCTGGCAGCCACGTCAGCCACCCACTGAGACACCAGGCCGCCACAGCAAATGTTCTCTCCAGGGAGCCCAGTCAGGCCCTGGTGAAGTCAAAACTTCTGTGTTCCAGCCACTCTACTCTCCTGCCAGAGGGCATGATGCACACAAAGGGTGAAGCTGAACTTCTAATGTTTTGGCCACCTGATATGAAGAGTCAACTCTTTGGAAAAGACCCTGATACTGGCAAAGATTGAAGGCAAGAGAAGGGGATGACAGAGGATGATATGGTTGACTGGCATCATCAATTCAATGGGCATGAGTTTGAGCAAGCTCCAGGAGATGGTGAAGTCAGGGAAGCCTGGCGTGCTGCAGTCCATGGGGTCACAAAGAGTTGGACACAACTGAGGGACTGAACAACACAAGCCAAGGGCACAGGATAACCAGCAATGGAGGAGAGGAGTATTGGACCCACTACGTGGGCCTGCTTCTCCTGCCTGGGTCTGCTTCAAGTCAGAGAAATAAGCAAGAACTTTCCAAGGGGCCTCTGTAGTCTCACGGAGGAAATCCTAAAACTCACAAGCAATAGCTGAAGACGGTTCAGAGCCAAATATGGGAGGAGAGACTCAGCATATCCAGTTTCTGAGGCAAGAGGAAGTCCCAGGGGGACAGCAGGGAAGAGACCCTGAACTAGGTGCAGAGTGAGCCGTGCCCAGAAGCGTATGGCGCGGTTCAGAATTTTAAACAGAGGGCCCTCTGAGTGCCTTCAGCACCGCTCCTCATCCAATGACAAGATGACTGTGGTTTCTGCTGCAAAGCTCTTTACAGTATCTCCCTTCACATCTTGCATCCCACATTATGTCTCCCACACAGCCTGGTGGAGGAGCAAAAGATGCCAGGGCCCTGAATCCCAACAAATCCCAGCATCTCTCTGCTTCCTGCCACCCTGGGAGCCAGTATCTTGTGAGGATTTATAGCCCACATACCCGCAGTAATCACACAGACTGGGCCTTGCTACTCAAGGGTCTGCCCCTGGTTTAGTCCTGTTTCAAATTAATGTAAGAATTTTTCTAGGCACACCTTGCATGAAAGTGAAAAATAAAATCAAAAGGTATCTACCTTCTAGCCAATAAAGTATGAGCCTCCCTCTTCCAAACGCAGTCTTTTCTGCACCCAATTTTATTATGCAATGGACACAGCTACGTAACAGGGCAGACAAAAGGATACTGTCAGCTTCCCTATGAAGCACTGAGCGTAATAAGGGCCAGAAGAAAGGCGTATAATTGTTTCCCCCTTCAGCACACGGCAACCTCACTTAGAGCACTACTGTTCTCTGGCGGCTGGAATGTGAGCTTGATTTCAAGCCGGGAAAACCCGAGCCCAACTCCTAACATCAGTTCGGCCCACGGCAGCTCCTTTCACTTTGTTCACCTGGCAAAGATGCCAGATACAGAGCCCTGGGGTCCTGCTACAGGTCTCATCTATGGTCTGCAGGAGGAACAGAAAGTGAGTGTAGTCCCCAAAGAGCTGAAGGTCATGGTACAGGAGACAAGATTTATAGAGTGTTTCCAACAGCTCCATTGGCGCCCTAGCAGGAAAGAATGCCTGTGTCCCAGTGGCAAATTCTAGTTGTTTTTCCTTCCGAAGAGATGTATGAGATGGTGTGCAATCGCTGGACACCGTGCCAGGATTAGGAAAAAATTATAACTCCTGCTTCTATTGCCTACAGTTTCTTCGACTTTAACCATTCATCGTCCTTTTAAAAAAGAGACAACAGGCCCAAAATGGGCTCTCTTGCACTAAGCCTGCGCGACCAAACCAAGATTTAATATCTAACTTATTTACAGTTTCAGCCTCTCCCAGGAGTAGAATCTTCACCCAGCCATTCTGGAATCCCCTGGTCAGTATTACCAAAGGAATATGCCTGATTAGACCCCTGAAAGTGAAAGTGAAAGTTGCTCAGTCATGTGCGACCCTTTGCGACCCCATGGACTATATAATCCATGGAATTCCCCAGGCCAAAATACTGGAGTGGGTAGCCTTTCCTTTCTCCTGCGGATATTCCCAACTCAGGGATCAAACCCAGGTCTCCCACATTGCAGGGGAATTCTTTACCAGCTGAGCCACCTGGGAAGCCCTATTAGACCCCTGCCATCCCCTTAAAGGAAAATGATCTTTTTCTTTCTTTCCTTTTTTTTTTTTCGTGTGTGCGTGTCTGCGCTGAGTCTTCATTATGGCATTCAGGCTTCTGTAGTTGCAGCGTGAGGGCTTTTCTAGTTGCCCCACAGCGTGTGGGATCCTAGTTCCCCCATTGGGGATCAAACCCACATTCCCTGCATTGGAAGGCAGATTCTCAACCACTGGACCACCAGGGAAGCCCCTGGAAAGTGATCTTGCCACAAACAGTCCACTCTTTGCTAATAACCTCCTTGCTAATAACCTCCTTGCTAATAACCTCCGTGCCACCTGATCACTTCTGTCTATAAATCTTTCATTTTGTACAGCTCTTCAGAACCACTTTCTATCTGCTGGATAGGATGCCTCCCAACTCATGAATCACTGAATACAGCCAATAAGATCTTTGAAATTTACTCAGTTGGATTTTTTTTAAACAGCCTGAAATTTTCCCACATGGCTCAGTGGTAAAGAATCCACCTGCCAATGCAGGTGATGCGGGTTTGATCCCTGGGTCCAGAAGATCCACTGGAGGAGGAAATGCAACCCACTCCAGTATTCTTGCCTGGAAAATTCCATGGACAGGGGAGCCTGGCAGGCTACAGTGCATGGCGTCACAAAGAGTCAGACATGACTGAGTGACTGAGCACAAACACAGTCCTCCAACCCTAGCAAGGTAATTTGGTGGAGAATCACTTTTTAAGGAATCTAGCTCTATGCTCCCTGGGTTTCCACATATTTCTGGACCATATTTATCACTGATAGATGCAGCCAGCGTGCGAACAAATCATCCTTAGTCACTGTGCTGTGTTTAGTCGCACAGTCATGTCGGATTCTGTGCAACCCCATGGGCTGTAGCCCACAGGCTCCTCTGTCCATGGGGATTCTCCCAGCAAGAATACTGGAGTGGGTTGCCATGCCCTCCTCCAGGGGATCTTCCCAACCCAGGAATTGAACTCAGATCTCCCGCATTGCAGGCAGATTCTTTACCATCTGAGCCACTGGGGAAGCCTATTAGCAGCTTGAAATTCAGACAAGCTGAACAGGAAAAAAAAAAAAAATTAAGCAGAAATAGCATCTGTAAGTGGGTTTCCCTCGTAGCTCAGTTGGTAAAGAGTCTGCCTGCAATGCAGGAGACCCAGCTTTGACTCCTGGGTCAGGAAGAAGGGTTCCTGGAGAAGGAAATGGCAACCCACTCCAGTATTCTTACCTGGAGAATCCCATGGCCAGAGGAGCCTGGCAGGCTACAATCCATGGTCTCAAGAGTTGGACACGACTTTGTGACTAAACCACCACCACAGCAGTTGTAAAACAAAGTCATGTGTTTCATTCCAGGCCCCCAGGCTGATCTTTGAGAAACAGCATCCCCTGAGTCTAGAAACCCAACAATCTCCTTTCTCATCTGCACTGAGGATGCCCCATCACTGGGGCCTGTATCATGGAAAGCAGGCTTAATGGGAAGAACTCTGGATTTAGAGTCACAAGGTCCATGGCTGGAAACTTGGGCACACCATTGTATACATTCAGACATGAATTTAACCAAGTTAAAAGCAACTAAAATAGAATCCATCAGCGGTCTCCCAAGTTCAGTTCACTCACTCAGTCATGTCCGACTCTTTGTGACCCCATGGTTTGCAGCACACCAGGCTTCCCTGTCCATCACCAACTCTCAGAGCTTGCTCAAACTCATGTCCATTGAGTCGGTGATGCCATCCAACCATCTCATCCTCTGTCATCCCCTTTTCCTCCCACCTTCAATCTTCCCCAGCATCAGGGTCTTTTCCAATGAAACAGTTCTTCGCATCAGGTGGCCAAAGTATTGGAGCTTCAGCACCAGTCCTTTCAGTGAATATTCAGGACTGATTTCCTGGATGGACTGGTTGGATCTCCTTGCAGATCCAACTGCAAGGAGAAGTTGGATCTGCAAAAGAGAAGACTCTCAAGAGTCTTCTCCAACACCACAGTTCAAAAACATCAATTCTTCAGCGCTCAGCTTTCTTTATAGTCCAGCTCTCACATCCATACATGACTACTGGAAAAACCGTAGCTTTGACTTTGATGAACCTTTGTTGGCAAAGTAATGTCTCTGCTTTTTACTGTCTCCCAAGTTACACATCACTAATTTGTCCAACTTACTGGTTTTTATATAGAAGAGTCCGTGAAAATCTTAGATGAAATGGGAGCCATAAAAACATGTCTTCTTCTTGCAAAGACAGCATAGAGTCTAAAATACATGCAAAAAAACACTTGTTATCCAAGAAAAGCCTGAGCTACTTCTGTCAGGTCAGGGAGTTATTTACTGAGAGTTGGGGGAGAAGGCGCTCACATTTCCTGAGGGTCTCATACTCAGCTTCTCACCAGAAACCCTATAATATTGGTGTCACTACCACCTCTTCTTAATTTTGCAAAGGAGAAAACAGAGATTTGGCTGTGCTGAGCAATCCACTTATCAGAACTTCACTTAGCTGAACTTCACTTACCGAGAGGTGGAAGGTGTCTAAGGTCTGCCTGATCCACATGTAGATGCTGTCTCAGATTGTGACACAGAGCAAAGTACAATTACATATTAAAGGACTGTCAACTGAGAAATACAACATAAATATAAGGAATGTGGCCTAAGAGGGTTTTTTCTTTCTTTCTTTTTTTTTTTTTTGCACTACCCAAGGTTGAGAGCCTAATAATTGATGCTTTCGAACTGTGGTGCTGGAGGAGACTCTTGAGAGTCCTTTGGACTACAAGGAGATCAAACAAGTCAATCCTAAAGGCAATCAACTCTGAATATTTATTAGAAGGACTGATGCTGAAGCTGAAGCCTCAATACTTTGGCCACCTGATGCAAAGAGCCAACTCACTGGAAAAGACCCTGATGCTGGGAAAGACTGAGGGCAAGAGGAGAAGGTGGTGACAGAGAATGAGATGGTTAGATGGCATCACCTCATGGACATCAACTCCAGGAGACAGTGAATGACAGGGAAGACTGGTGTGCTGCACTCTATGGAGTCACAAAGAGTTGCACATGACTGAGCAACTGAACAACTACTTCAGTAGTATGGCTGACTCAGAGCTTCCCTTTAGATGATCCTCTCTCTATTTAATATTGTGTTGCTGAAAGTAGACACAACTAAATTACACAAGAAGTCAGACATGCCTCCAGTAGCAACTTTATGCTTATAAACTAGAAAAAAAAAAAAAAAAAAACTGACCCAAGACTATTGCCCTGTAGACCCTTGATCTCAAGGTGAAGCTGGTTTGGCAGAAGGAGGACATACAAACTGGATTCTAGTCTCGACCTCAAATTGGGCCAGCAGGGGACCAGTGAGGGCAGGGGCCATAAGAAATTATCTACACGTCTCAATGCCTAGCAGAGTACCTGTCACTTAGTGAACCTTGAGTGCATATTTGCTTATTGAATGAATGGATGAATGAACAGAGATTCTGATAACATAGGAGGTGTGGAATAATAGTTTCTGTGTGAAATGGAAAATGCTAGACTAGGAATCTGGAGACTCTAGTGATCTGAAGCCAGTCAAATTCTGGCTCTGACATGAATCAACTGACTAGGGTCTCCACACAAGTCAGTCAACTTTCTCTGATTCTATGTTCTCATATCTCCAAATGAGGTAAAAACACCCCTGCCATATCCATCTTATGGGGATGCTATATCAAATGAAGTAATATTTATAGGTGAACATAGTTTAAATCTATCCAAATACAAATTATACCACGTATTATATAAAGGAACTACAGTGTGTCACAGCCAAAGTCATTGCTTTACAGACAGAAACCAGACAGAAAACTGCAGCTCAAGTTGAAGAAAGAACCCTGGCCTCTGGGTCACTGCCTCCACCTTGCTGATGACATATTGGCTAAATTTGGGATGCCCTTGCCAAAATCAGCAGATCTTCTTCAGGCTAAAGAAATTCACAGCACTCACTTCACTGGGTGGACCATAAGATTTTCTCAAGTGGGATACACTCCAGAAGCAGATTTGGGTGTAAGATCCCTCCCATCTCTGTCTTCTGAATGTATTCAGGACTGTTAACCAAAAACTTTCCAGAATATGGGAAATATAGTCCAAGCCTGGCCATCAGTTCTTTGATAATCCTTGGCAGCTCCAAAGCTGGCCCCAGTATCTCTCTCCACTCTCAAGCTCCGTGTCCCCAGGGTGAAGTCGCTCAGTCCTGTCTGACTCTTCGCAACCCCATGGACTGTAGCCCACCAGGTTCCTCTGTCCATGGGATTTTCCAGGCAAGAATATTGGAGTGGATTGCCATTTCCTTCTCCAGGGAATCTTCCCAACCCAGGGATCAAACTTGGGTCTCCTGCATTGCAGGCAGAGTCTTTACCATCTAAGCCACCAGGAAATTCCGTCTCACTCCCCAGGGGACTCTTCTTTTCCTTCCAGGCTGGTCTCCTCACCACTCTCTGATGTGCTTCACACATGCCAACCTCTGTGACTCTGGGCACATCATACTTCCCTATTGCCCGTCCACCCACCTTGGAGCCCAGCCCTCCATTTCTTGATCCAGATACCACACCTCCTTGAGAAAAAGTGCAAGTCCCACCATTTCCAAAATGTCATCCCTTACTGCCTCAACCCACCATCTTTCTCTCCTCCTCCAGCCAGTGCACACATTGATATCTGCTGTGGGATGAATGGTATCTCCTAAAAAGACATGCCAAAGTCTTAACCTCCCATACCTATCATTGTGACCTTATTTGGAAATAAGGTCTCTACAGATACATTCAAATTCAGATGAGGTCGTGCTGGATTAGGGAGGGCCTTAAATCTGATGACAGGTGTCCTTATATGGAGGGAGCTTTGAAGATACAGAGGAGATACAGGGAAGAAGGCCCTGTGAGCACAGAGGCAGACTGGAGTTGTCTTGTCACAAGCCAAAGATAGCCAGTGATGACCAGAGCTAGAAAAGCCAACAGAGGATTCATCCCTAGAGGCTTCAGCAGGAGCATGGCCCTGCCAACACCTTGAATTTGGACTTCTAGCCTCCAGAACATCTCAGGCCATTCCCTGGGCTTGTGCATACCTGGTTCATCTTCTCGTGAGCAGGTCATAGGCCTGTGAACTGCCTAAACACAGGAAATGCCTCTCCAATGCCTTTGCAGTCCCCCCAGGGGCTCAATAGATGAAACCTCAAGCACAGTGACTCTCAGTGTTCCATCAGGAACAGGCGCTGCTTTAGGAAGGACGCTTGCTTTCTACTCAGATTCAACAAGTTCTAGCAACATGGCAAAGCAGAATTGGGGTGGCTAGTTTTCAGAGAATACAGCCCTGCTTTCCAGCTGCAATTCCACAGCTCCCCCCAGTCCTTTCCTTGCACCTACTTTTGCCAAACCCTGCACGAAATGCAGCCCAAACTCCTGCCCTTGGCTCTCTGCTCTCTCCCTGCCAGCTTGGCCCAGCCCTACCCTACCTTCTATCACCACTCCCAGGACACACACACACTCACACACAAACACACACTCGCACCCTGTGGTACAATTAAATTGGGCTTGACACTGTTGTGGTCCCTCTCAATCTTCCAATCCTACGTGGAGTTAACCTTTGAAATTCAACAGCCCAATCCCAGCATAACTAGACAGAGAGATGACCACACATTCAACAGCCCTGGCCACATTGTCAGCCATCCCACGCTGTGCACTTGGACATGAGTTTGGAGAGGAGAACCCGCACTCCCCTCAGCAGGTCTTAATTTGAGCAGACCTCTGATGGCTCAAGCATCTCGCCACACTGAATATGCATCTAGTGTTTGAAGACTGGCATGTTTCATGCCGTGTGGCCCTGAGGGCAAGCCACCTATGGCCACTTGTGCTGGACACAAGAAGCAATAAGAAGAAATTTGGTTATCGGTGACTTTTGCCTGGCCTCTGAGTAGTGTGTGACTCGCAGACATTGTTTCTCTCTCCTTTCCCCTGGCCGTCCTCTCCTTCATCTGGAGCCTCCCCTGGCCTACCTCTCTGGGAATCCAAATCCTCCCCAAGCCTCAATGGTCGATTCAAGTTGCATTTCCTCCCATAAACTTTCTTTGATTTCAAGTAATCACAGAGGCTCTTACTCCCAGTGAAACCTCTCTTTTGGCAGATGATTATAATTATCTTATTTAACGGGTATTTGGATATATTTTTTATCTACTAGTTAACCCCAGACTTGAAGGCTCTTGAGAGCAAAGACCATGTCTTATAATTTCTCCCTTTTAGTTTTAGGAATTAAATGAGAAAATGTTATTAAAGGGCCAACCTGATGCCTGGCACATAGTATGTGCTCCATAAATGTTAGCTCCTTTCCTCCTTATACATCTTTGTACCCCCCAGAGCCAGAGCACCTTGCAACTTCCTTGAATCTTGCAGCTGCCTAATAAATGCTTCCTGAACACATAAATCAATGCATGTAAATGGTGGTCTTTCAACTCAGATCGCTGAGTACAATTTGCATATTTTCACTTTCCTCCTTCATTGCCTGAATTTGTGGACCGATTGGGGGCAGGAGGAGAAGGGGACGACAGAGGATGAGATGGCTGGATGGCATCACTGACTTGATGGACATGAGTCTGAGTGAACTCCGGGAGTTGGTGATGGACAGGGAGGCCTGGCGTGCTGCGATTCATGGGGTCGCGAAGAGTCGGACATGACTGAGCGACTGAACTGAACTGAACTGAAAGATTATTTCTGATACACACCTCTTAGACTGAAAGCAACTTGGGATGCTAGAGGCACATGGTGGAAGGCTGACATCATCCAGTAGTCTGCCCAGAAACAATAATCTAGGATTTCTAGATTATTAATAATCTAGTAATAATCTAAAACTGCAAGAGCAGACTGGAAAAATTCAGGCAGCACCCCAACAAACCTTTAAGGCCGTTAACTAATGCAGTCCTTCTAAAGAAATACTGTGCTATCCATCCTTATTTTTGCACTCATCTCACACCTTTGATACTCTGGTTAATTTCTAATGTCTTCATGCTCATGTAACAGATATCATACACATCTGTTATATGATACGTACTATGTAACCCTCACCACTTTCCTTAGTTAGTTTACATCCACAGAGGTTGGACCCAATGGGCATATTGGGAAGTATGCACAGAGCTGGCATCTCTCGATGCTATAAGTTATTAGAAGCTGAATGAATTCTAGATGTTTCTGAGAGGAAGTAGCAAAAAGCTTTCAGGGTTCATGTCTATAGTTTATCTGAGAGGAAGTAGCAGAGGACGGGTACAAAAAGACCCCTCCTTCATCTCCTACTGCTGACGCCAGGGGACCTACTTCCTTTCTTTGGAAAGGGAATCTGAAGAGGCCCTAAACTCCACAGACAGCTGGTCACCCTTTCAGCTAAACCTCTGGATGGGGGCAGGCCTGCCCTCAGCACTGGATTACCCCTGTTTACATTAACAGAAAGAAAAGCCAGCCTGGAGCCCAGGACCCCCCCTGGCAGAGCCCTGATTTCACACACATTTTCCCCAGATTCCTATTGGCTTGGCTGGAAACCACATATTAAAACCCACCAATCTTTCCACTTGAGCCTGATGAAAGCTTCAACAGAAACAGCTGCACTTCACATGTGGTTTCAGTTAATGTGTTATCCCCGCAGTTTAACTCTAGCTGGCTGGGCTGCTTTTTTAATATTCACAATCCTCTTTTGTTTCCCATTAAGAATATGTCTTTCATGACTCGCCAGAGCAGAGGGACACAATGAGGCTGGTAGCACTTCATTTCTGGAATGTCTAAAATAATTGTTTGTATTCTGTGTTACTTGAGGAACACTCCATGTTCAGTATTTCAGAAGCACAGGAAAGCGTTAAGCAACCCTAACGCGAACACAGGCAAACACAGCTCGACCTGGGTGGAACATTTTCCTATTAAAAAAGTAAAGCCACACACTCATGGCTCAGATTCAGCTTCTACATCCCAGAGCTCATGGAGACAAGCAACATGATAAGTTCATTGTTTTGTTTCCCCCGATGGCTCTCAAAACCACCCCATCCCCTCAGCATATAGGAAGGTTTAAGCAGTATGTGGCTGATTTCACACACAGGCGCACCACACATGTGTGTACATGCACTTTACATCCATACTGGGTACAGTTAACTTTCAAGTTGGTAGAAACCATGCAACTCAGGTTGCCCTGGCAAAACACCCACCAAGCTCTGAAGTTTTGCCACAGTGATTCCTCCTTGCAGGATATGATGTAATCGAGGGGGTTTCTTGACTGTGTGACGTCATTCATGAGGCAGTGGTGAGCTTGAAAAGCTGGAAATATCCTGCAGGTTCCTCTTTATCCTAACAGTTGTCTAAAAAAAAAATCAAACCAGAAAGACTTCAACAAGCCTTTTTTTGTACCCACTAAACATTAAAGATTCCACTCCAGTGTGTTTGCCTGGGAAATCCCATGGACAGAGGAGCCCAGCAGTCTGCAGTCTGTGGGGCTGCCAGAGTTGGACATGACTTAGTGACTAAACTACCACCACCAAGCATTAAAGATACTGCTACATTTTTGACAGCTCTTGAATTTTCCCATTTTATTCCTGTATATCATCCCTAGTTTTGCATAAGAAATAATAAGCAGAAGGAAAAGAATTACTAACCATTAAAGAGGATGTGATGGCTGGATGGCATCACCAACTCAATGGACATGAGTTTGGGTGAACTCCAGGAGTTGGTGATGGACAGGGAGGCCTGGCATGCTGCAGTTCAGGGGGTCGCAAAGAGTCGGACATGACTG
The DNA here is from genome assembly GCF_027580195.1 of Bos mutus. NCBI lineage: Eukaryota > Metazoa > Chordata > Mammalia > Artiodactyla > Bovidae > Bos > Bos mutus. Next base: position 28,087,064 of record NC_091618.1, read on the forward strand.
AGTGACTGAACTGAACTGAAAGAGTATTTTAATGTGTCTGGTACTGTTCTATATGCAATCTTATTTAAGCCTCATAGCCACCCTAGGAGTGAGTTAATATGACTATTGCTATTTTTTAAGAGCCTTCAACAAGCCAGATGGTTAGTAAGTTATATTGCAGAGACCACTAGTTAACCCCAATGTCTTTTTTCTCATTCTTCTCTGGTCATTGGACTACAGGAATCAGCATTGTATTGATTATATCCACACTGCTATGGGAACATGAAATAAACTTCCATCTCACTTGTCAAAGGCCCTGTTATTTTGTGTCCAGGCATCTGACCCTAGAACCCATTCCCTCAGCCCCAGCACTACCTTGCCTCCTTGGCAATATATCAGAGTAGAATTGGAATCGACAAATATTAGAGCTAGATGGTATCATACTGGTTTTATAACTAGTTTCAACTGTTTTGAATGTTCTGGCCCGTGAGTCAAACTGGGTAACTGGACAAAAAGAGGCACTCGGGTTACCTTGGGTGATGGGGATTTATTACAAGGCTACATAGGAAAATGGGGAATCACAGGAAGATGGCTCATAGACTTTGCATGCCAGCTCTGAGACATCCAGCAGTCTCCTGGAGATTCAGCTCCAGTTCAACATCTTTTCTTTCAGTTTACCATATTTTTTAAATTAAATTTTTATTTATAATGGAGTATAGTTGATTTATAATATTGTGTTAGTTTCATGTGTACAGATGAGTCATTCAGTTATACATATATTCATTCCCATTCAGTTTCTTTTCCATACAGGTTATTACAGAATATTGAGTAGAATTTCCTTGTGCTATACAGTAGGTCCTTGTTGAACATCTATTTTTATATATCAGATCAGATCAGATCAGTCACTCAGTCATGTCCGACCCTTTGCAACCCCATGAATTGCAGCACGCCAGGCCTCCCTGTCCATCACCAACTCCCGGAGTTCACTGAGACTCACGTCCAACGAGTCGGTGATGCCATCCAGCCATCTCATCCTCTGTCGTCCCTTTCTCCTCCTGCCCCCAATCCCTCCCAGCATCAGAGTCTTTTCCAATGAGTCAACTCTTCGCATGAGGTGGCCAAAGTACTGGAGTTTCAGCTTTAGCATCATTCCTTCCAAAGAAATCCCAGTGGTGAGTAAACGTTAATCTCAAACATCTAATTTATCCTTCCCCCCCAACCCCACATTTCCCCTTTGCTACCTATAAGTTTGTTTTCAAAGTCTGTGAGTGTGTTTCTGCTTTATAAGTTCATTTGTATCATTTTCCTTTAGATTTCATACACAAGTGATATAGTATGATGTTTGTCTTTCTCTGTCTGACTTACTTCACCCAGTATGATAATCTCTAGGTCCATCCATGTTGGTGCACACAGCATTATTTCATTCTTTTTATGGCTGAGTAATATTCCATTGTATGTGTGCACTACATCTTCTTTATCCATTCCTCTGTCAATGGACATTTAGGTTGCTTCCATGTCTTGGCTATTGTAAATACTGCTGCAGTGAACAGAGCAGTGCATGTGTCTTTTTAAATGACGGTTTTTTCCAGATATATGCCCAAGAGTGGCACTGCTGAATCACATGTACCTCTAATTTTAGTCTTTTAGGGAATCTCCATTCAAGTCTCCATAGTGGCTGCGCCAATTTACATTCCCACCAACAGTGTAGAAGAGTTCTCTTTGCTCTACACCCTCTCCATTGTTTACTGTTTGTAGACTTTTTGATGATGGCCGTTCTGCAACTCTGCACCTTTGGGTGGCACAGAACTCAAGTGACCTGCCAGGTCTTCAGCATTCCCTTTGAAGAGAGACAATTTGATTTGGCCAGATTTCCATGAGTCAACTAAGCACTCTGATTAAGAAGACTCACACCAGGCACTTTAGAGTCCTTCAGCACTCATTGTGCCAAACGCAGGCATGGCTGCCCAGATCTTCAATATATCTGTCTCTCCAACCAGCTGTAGCCAGAATAAAAGTTGTTTCCCTCAGACCCATGACCTAAGCCACATGTGAGATGTGGCAAAGAAATGGTCTAAGGGCTGTTATCTGATGGGAGGATTGATGTGTGTTCTCATCGGCCACTCCAGGACTGAGACTTGACTGTTCTCCATTTCAGGGAGGAAGACCCCAGGGAAAGAGAAGAGATTTGCCTACAAGAAGGAGCCAGTTACTTTCTCACTAACAAGGACTGAGGCTGGTTTACATCCCCCGACCTGGCAGCACCTGTGGCCGTGCTTTTGCACATCTAGAAACCACTCCTTAGGTCACCTGAGTTTCAACCTTATGGTGTCTCCACCATAGAGTCTTTTCTGTTTATCCACAACAGCCGTCTTCAGAGTCTCACCATTTCTGCAGAACATTTCAGAATTCATTAGACATAGAGTGATACAAAATGAAGAACTGCGGAAATTATCAAGTTTTTAAAATCCATTTCTGACTTGAATGGCTCATCGAGTCTCTGTTATATGTGTGTTCATTTGATGCAAATTCAACCCCAGTGTATTCACTTTTCAATAAAGTCCAACATTCAAAACAACACAACCGAAAAACCCCTCCTGGTATTTCACAGCCTCAGCAATGAAGCTCCTTATTGGATCTAACTTAAATCTCTCAGGACTAAGTTCTCTGTGTCATCCTCTGGAAATACAGAACAGCCGGTGTGTGTGTGTATCTGTGTGTGCATGTCTGTGCGTGCGCCCTCACATATGCGCTGTGACAGGAGACAGGCGGGGGACATATGGAGGGGGCAGTCTTAAAGTGAAATCAGTACACAGATCTCGATATTAAAGTTTTGTTTCTCCAAATGGCCCAGGTGCTTGTACTTCAAAATTGCACGTGCCTTATATCCCTATTCCCGTACTTTAAGAAAACAATTAAGTAAAAGAATAAAAGAAAACCAGGAGCATTTTAAGAGATTTCCCTTCTATTTGATGCTTGGATCCATTTGCTGGGGGCAGGAGGAGGTATTAGATTATACAGGGACTCTGGAAACACTTAAAGTTCAGAAAGACCTGCCACCTCCAACTGAGCTCCTAGACAGGGTAGTGAGGGTGTAAAAACAAAATGCTGACATGATTTTCTTCCACACCACACTGGGGTAAACGGTTGGCCTCCTGCAGGCCCAGCCTCCCCAGCTTCTGTGCCTGGGAGGCTGACCCACCTGCTAGCATCAAGAGGTTCTTTGGCTTCTGATTGACGTTGACCACTGGGCAGCGTGGTCGTTAATTTTATCGTTTGACTTGGCTGGCTATGGTACCTTGGTCAAACAGTATTTTAGATGTTTCTCTGAAGGTGGTTTGGCTTTCTGTTTAGTTTTGTTTTTTTTTTTTTGAATGAGATTAACATTTAAATTGGTGGACTTCGAGTAAAGCAGCTTACTCTACCTATTGTGGGTGGGCCTCATCCAATCAGTTGAAGGCCTGCCTAGGACAAAGACTTCCCTCCTACCAGCAAGATAGAATTCTGTCAGCAGATGACTTTGGGATTTGAATTGCAACTCTTCCCTGGGTCTCCAGCCTGCTGGCCTACCTCATCAGACTTCTGAGTTGCTAAGTTCCTACAACTGTGTGAGCCAATTCCTGAATATAATCCATCAATCAATCAAGTGTGTGTGTGTGTGTGTACACATCCTGCTGGTTCCATTTCCCTGGATATTGGAGAAGGAAATGGCAACCCACACCAGTATTCTTGCCTTGAGAATCCCAGAGATGGGGGAGCCTGGTGGGTTGCCGTCTATGGGGTCGCACAGAGACGGACATGACTGAAGTGACTTAACCCTGGTCAAAACAGGCGGCAATGGTAAGAAATCAGAACAAGGAAGAGAAGCAGGTATTTATTGCCAGTTCCTCCCCTTCGGGGTCACACAAAGGTTTTCACTTTGGACAGGCACTATCAGGATGCAGCCCTGGCCACCTCTGGGTGAGGTGACTATACATTCCCCTCACACCATCAGGCCTTCAGGTGATAATCAAGCCCTCTCTTACTAAACCAGGGGGACTGCACCAACCCTTAATGATTTCTCTGCACTTTGATCTCCTCTTCACAAACAATCCTTTTTTTTGAAACTGTCTTTAATCCTCATAGGAGCATGCTGGGACCCTGATGAACACAAACATCACCAGAAGGTGGGCACCATTGTGAAGTCAGTGTGGCATTCAGAGCCTTCCTGTGTCTGACCCCAAGCCCCCTCTCCTGTGTCATTTTTGCACCACATCCATTCACTCCAAGACATGCAAGGCCCCACACACAGAGCCTCCAACACCTGTGCCACACCAGCTGCTGGCCAGGTCTTAACACCTTCACACCAGCGCCTCTGCTGCTCTCTCTGGACACCAGCAACCCACGCTGCCCCGTGAACATTATTTCCAGAGTGGAAGACCAACTGGAAAACTCAGAGAAGCTGCGAGCCATGGCCCATAATGGCTCTGCCCCACCTCATCATATTTCACCATATCCCCAACTTCCATTCTAGAATCTTCTCTTATGTCTCCTCAACCCGTCAAGTGGTGTCAGTTTGTTTGTGGTTGCTCTTGTTTTTAATTCGACTCCCAAGTGCCCTCCCTCCCGACAGTCATATTTGTAACCAAGAAGTTACAGTATCGAGGAAGGTGTGAAGATTCACTGGAGTGACTGCTTCACTCTGTTTTCCCACCGTATGCTCGAGAATATTTGGGCAACTGTGGTGTTTTTGTTGTATTTTGTTATGTTTCATCTCTGGGCTTTTTAAGACTCTCCAAAGGCTTTGTTTTAAAAATAAATAAATAATTACCACAGGGAAAGTAAAGAACATATTTCGGAAAAAATGATGCTTGTGCCTTCTCTTCCTGATTTTCCTAGATTGTGTTTAAGAAAAAACAACAGGAATACATATCTATTCTGCCTGTCACTGTGTCTGCCACAGAAATAATGAAAAGCAATAAAAAATGGAAATGAGCAATATGACAAAATCAGTCTCCCTGACGGTTCAACTCAAAGGAGCAAAATGGAAAACACAGAGCCAAGGCTGGGGCAGTACCTACAATTAGCAGAGTCAGCAGCAGTGAGGTGTCAAACTGTAGAATTAATGAGCCCGGGTCAGTCACCCAGGTAGTGGCCATGCAGTCCAAGACACACGAAGGAACTCACAAATGGGACGCCTGGGGCCAGACAGCGGATTCTGAAATTCTAAAGACGAAAAACAGAAAGGAAGATCATGAGCCATCCAAGAGGCAAATAATAATGGGGATTGTGAAAACCAACATGTGTTCCTAGTCTGGACCAGCCTGAAGGAAGCCAGGGAAATCCACCACAGGGGACAAAAGAAAGAAGGAGGCAGAATCGTTGCTCCGCCTCCCCCCACTCAGGCAACTCCCAGTCTGAAGTCTGCATCGCCAGCATGGTCTGTGGAAGGCTGCACACGCAGCCTTGTTCTCTGCAGAGGACTAACTAAGAATGTAGTCGCCCATAATGACATAAGCCTAACAGTACCTACCCCTTACCACAGAGGAGACTGACCCTGATCCTGGCTCACCTGTTTCCTCAAAGATGGGTCTTAAGCACTCACACACACTTTGCATGCCCTCAAATATGACATGTGGGTGACTTTTCACATGAAAAGGATACTATGCACTTCCTACCAGGTAAATGGCCATCTGCTCTATGTGTATCCCCTGGACTTCTGCATCCTTGTTGATATTGCTGCTTAGGGATCCCTGAGCCCCTGTGGAAGAAGACCAGGTTATGCTGCTGAATAAAGAAGCCATGTGGGAGCATCATTAATGTACCAGGTGAGTCAATAATCTATCTTGGATGTCCCAGCCCCCATCCATTCAAGTCATCCCATCTGAGCCTCAAAAATCCTGAAGCAGAGACACACTATTCCCCTGTGCCCTGTGCAAATTTCTGCCCCACAGTCACACACACGTGTAAAATAAGAAAACAATTGTTGTTATAAGTTGCTTAGTGTTGCAGTGGATTTTTATGCAGCAATAGGTAAACAGACACCAAGAAAGGATCCATGTCAATGAAATATTTCAATTTCTGAGTTAGGAATTGCATTTGTATGTAAATAACAAAGACTGGGAAACACTGGTTTATACATATTAGGGTTTTATTTTCTCTCATATAATGAGAAAGTGAGGCCTCCCAGCATTGATTTGGTAGCTCAGAGCCCAGATCTCTGCAAATCTCTTGGTCTTTCCATCATGCAACCAGAATGTCTGTTCCAGCCCCAGTTACCAGCCTTCTACAGGCACTGAGGAGGAAGAAGAGACATGTCTTTATCAGAAAAGCAAAGCTTTACTATTAATAGAACTCCACAGCAGGGATCTCTGTTTATATTTCATTGGCTAGAACCATCTTGAATGCTGACCCTACACAAAGAAGAATGAGAAGCTTAGGTTTCTAACTAGCAACAGCCACCCTGAACCAAACCAGGCTTTGGTTAGTAATGAAAGAGGAAAGAATGATATTGGAGAGGCAGCTAGATGTTTCTGCCACAGTCAATAAGGAAATCAATTACATGAGCCAAAGACCAGAAGCAGAGCAGGCTTCCGGGTCAATCCTGTGATGTCATCAAAGACCCAGACATTTCCATTCTACTATTCAGAGTACTGACTTCAGCCTAAGACCAGCTCTTCTCCACTTGGTGGGATGGCTGCCAATACACTCAGGCTACATGCCTCTTTGTTCCAATCCAGCAAGTGATTCTGGCTTTCCATTCATCTCTCTTAGGAACAAGGAAGCAAGGGGCCACCTTTAAGCACAGACATTAAGCTGCACAGGATACACATTGAATACCTTTCCCCATTTCAGAGCCAATAGGAATCTCATTGCCAACAAGGGCTTTCATTCACAAGTTCTGGTCTAGGCTAAGAATGAGGGCTCTGCAGTCAGTCTGGCTGGGTTTACATCCATCCTCTCACTTTTCCAGCTGTGCATCCCTGAGCAAGTGACTTAGCCTCTCTGAGCCTCAGTTTATTTGTGTGTAGAAATGGGCAAACTAATGATATCTACTGGCACAAGTACAATTTAATGTAAGGAATAAATAAGAAAATACATGCAAAGTACTTAGCATGGTGCCTAGAAACTAGCAAGCGTTAAATAAATGCCTGCAATGATGATTATGCAGAATGGTCTCATACAGGCTCTGTGTGAGTTTTGCAAATACAAAAATAAATGTAAATCAGCAATGCACAAACCCTCCCTTCTCCTTTCTTTACAGTTTTAGTGATATCAGTATCCATGCCCTGGAAGACCCAAAATATTAGTTCTTACAAGTACCTCTTCAAAAATGAAGAAAACCAGTCTTCAGGCTGCTGCAGGTAAACTTGAAATTCAAACCATTCATCTAACATGTGGACTCATCTGAAAAAAAAAATCTGCAAATCTACTATGAAACAATCCATTGACGGACCCCATAATTAATCCAATTCAGTCATTATCATATCCCTACTAAACATATCATTAAACAGCTGAAACAGGGATTTCAGTTTGGGGTGGGGGGAGGCAGTTCACAATTTATTTCAACAAGAATCCAAGCACCTAAAAACCAACCAGATTATCTATGCAGAAATCCCATCAATGGGTCTCCCAGGTGGCGCTAGTGGTAAAGAATCCACCTGCCAACACAGGAGACCACAAGAGTTGCGGGCTCAATCCCTGAGTTGGGAAGATCCCCTAGAGTAGGAAATGGCAACCTGCTCCAGTATTCTTGCCTGGAAAATTCCATGGACAGAGGAGCCTTGCAGGCTTCAGTCTATGAGGCTGCAAAGAGTCAGGCATGACCGAACAACTGAGCACACAATCACACACCAACACACACACAATCCCATCAGCTGTACCATAGTCATCACTTACAATTACCCCACAAAGTAAATCCACAGTATTTTTTCAGTGTGACTGAATATAGACAGAATATAAAACATATTCTATAATAAAACCATCTGCTGACCATTATTAACAATAACAGTTGGCATTACCCAATTTACTAGCTCCAGGCACCACGCTCAATGCTAACATTTTAGAAAATTACTATTATTAGCCCTATTTTACAGATGAGAAAACTGAGGATCAAAGAAGTTAAATGATTTAGTTATGATCTGAGTTCCTAAGCAGTAGAATCAGGATTTGAGAAGCCAAGTCTTTTCTGACTCCAAAGCAGGAGCCGAGCCCTCGAATAGCAAGCTCATTGGCATATGATAACACCTCTTTAGAGAAATTCTTGGCAGATCCTAAAATTTTTTATCTGGCTAGAATGCATGCATGCATGCCCAGTAGCTTCAGTTATGTCCAGCTAGAAAGCATAGTAGGTGAAGAAATCATAGGTTTTGGAGTCAAACTTAGATCTGGATTGACTCTATCACTTAGTATTTGTTAGCTACATGACCTTGATCAACTTAAGTACACTTTCTGAGCCTCAGTTTCTCCTTCTCAAAAGCTGAGGTTAGGATAGAGCAGGTGCAAATGTGCCAGAATGGTGTAACACCGACCACAACAATATTGGTCCTCAATAAACCCTTTCCCATGGTTCCTTTCTTCTTCCTGTCTAATCCTTATACTCTCCTTCAAAGAAAACTGATAATTAAAGCAAGAATTAGTACTGGTTCAGGCTTTCATCATCTTCCAAAAATACACCCTGCATCTAAACAAAAAAAAATGCCTTATTAAAAACTCTCATTTTGATTATTTAATAATCACATCCAGCATCAGACTTTCAATCTTGTCCAGCATCTGTGGTGCCTCCCCTCAGAGTCACACTGGTCACAGAGTCCACTTCAGTGCCCTCCTGGCCAGGCACCTATGAGAACAGAACCAGGAAGGAGTTCTCCTAGAAGCTCAACAGACCCAGAAGTGCCTGGGAATAAGAATGGGAGATGTAATCACCCAATTCAGGAAAAAGCCAATCAGAGTGAACACCCTGTCACCTTCTGAGCCACCCAGCACCTCTGAACACCTCTTTGGTATCTGAGGAATTTCCCACCTTATGAACTCCCATCTCCCACTGTAGAAGTCAGATACTTCCAGAGTCAGATTGTTAGCAAAAGATCACAATGATCCTCTCCTCCCTGTTGCCCTTTCCTTTGCAATGTGACCCTGCTGGTCTTCTCATCAGGAACTGGAATCTATTTCCCAACCCCTTGAGTCTGAACATAAGTGGTGATTTGGTGCTTTGGAGCCTGTGCCCCAAGAGGCATTGCTACTTTCACAATCACCCATTTGAAACTCCTGCTGCCCAGGGAGAAACCCTAGGCTAGTTTCCTACAGGATGAAAGACCAGAGAGAAGAAAGAGATGCCCAGCCAACAAGACCAACCAACAGTCACGTACATAAGCCATCAGTTTGTCCAGGCTGAGCTGAATGACCAGATGGTACAATCACATGAGTGACAACAGGCGAGAACAATTTTAAAAACTGTCCAGCTCAACCCAGCCCAATCTGCTAGTTACACAATCATGAGCAAAGAAAATAGTTGTTTTAAGCTACTGAGTGTTTGAGATCATTTCTTACACAGCAATAAATAACTGAAACACTTAATTTTCCAGCATTCCTCACAGCCAGGAAAAAAAATGAGCTCTAGGGTCTACCAATGAGACACACACTTACTCCAGGCTTTGGTCAGAAGTTGGGCTTCCATGGTAGCTTAGAAGGTAAGGAATCTGCCTGCAAGGTGGGAGATCCAAGGTCAATCCCTGGATTGGGAAGATCCCCCAGAGAAAGAAATGGCTACCCACTCCAATTTTCTGTTGTTGGGCGGGGCTATGTTCCCTCTATGTTGCTTGACAGGGAGCGGAAACTCCAATACTTTGGCCACCTGATGCAAAGAACTGACTCATTAGAAAAGACCCTGATGCTGGGAAAGATTGAAGGTGGGGGGAGAAGGGGATGACAGAGGATGAGATGGTTGGATGGCATCACCGACTTGATGGACATGAGTTTGAGTAAGCTCTGGGAGTTGGTGATGGACAGGGAAGCCTGGCGTGCTGCAGTCCATGGGGTCACAAAGAGTTGGACATGACTGAGTGACTGAACTGAACTGAACCCACTCTGATATTCTTGCCTGGAGAATTCCATGGACAGAGGAGTCTGGTGGATTACAATCCATTGGTTTGCATAGAGTTGGACACTCAGCAACTAACACTTCGACTTGATCAGAAGTTAGCAGTTTGAATAAGCATTCTGAAAATAGTAGAGTCAACTATGTCTGGATTTCAAGGGGCAGTGCAAAGAATCTAAAAGGATGCCCAGTGGCCAGGATCAGCACTGATGTGTTTGCTGTTTGGGAGACAGCAGTGGTATGAACAATGAACCAGCTCTGTAGACAACCTATAACATCATTTCTGGCTATGTGGCCTCCCAGCCTGGTTCCTAGAGACTCTCTGAGCAACCTGTCCTTGTTTGAGTTCCCTCAAAAGCAGAGCCTAAGGTAACAATATGAGTGCAAGTAGTTTACTTGGAGAAGGTCTCAGAAATCAGGAGTGAAGGAGAATAGACGGAGAAGGAGGAATAGTCAGTAAGTATGAGTGACTGGCACTCTGTGCTACAGGGGACCCACTGAGGAATCATGCATTGCAGAATTAATCATCTCTCCAAAGGATGAGTGTCAGAGGTATCCATCCTCTGGTTTTCAGGCTCCATTTGTTGAAGTTTGCACCTAGAAACACTGATTCCTCCATGCTACTAGGCTGTACTATGTAAGAGCTGGGTGAACCTCACGGCCAGGAGAATCCCTGAATCAAAAGAAGAGGATAGAAGCAGAGGACACTAGAGGTGAGACGCAATGTGTGCAGTGGGACCAACCTCTACAGCCCTAGTTGGAATCAAAAGTGGTCCATGAAGGTAAATAAGACGTGAGAACAGAAAGCATGTGCTATGCTACCTAACATCCAGCCAGGTGCTGGTATTTAGCAACAGGCTCCCCACGGGAAGAATGGAGCAAGGGCTCTGAATTATTTTGTTTGCCAACTTCCATAGTGAAAATACTCCTACCATGTCTGACTGCAAGCTACCAATGTGACATTGGCCAGTTCATGGAATTCCTGAAAACTTAACTACTGGCTCTCAAGAATCAGTATGAGCTGTATCCAGCTCACCCTTTCTTAAGATCTTTTAAGAAAGTCCTTTTCTGCTCAAACTAATTTCATGTTTTCAACTAAAAACCTAAGCAATGAAAATCAGTGGCAAGAGGGAAGATGATGAAGGCTTCCCAGATGGCTTAGTGGTAAAGAACTCGCCTGCCAATGGAGGAGACACGGGTTCAATCCCTGGGTGGGGAAGATCCTCTGGAGAAGGGGATGGCAACTCACTCCAGTATTCTTGCCTTAGGAAATCCCATGGACAGAGGAGTCTGGCAGGCTATATAGTCCCTGAGGTCACAAAGAGCTGGACACAACTGAGCGACTAAACAACAAGATCAATAGCAACGGTAAAGATTACACATGTTGGGAATCAGAAATTGGACAAATACCAAAGTCTGGCATCATAGATATGACTTCTGTTCTCTTTCTCTGACCAAAATGACTCTAAGCCTTCCTCTTACCTCTCTGAGGATAATTCCTGATCCCCCAACTAGGGAGCAAAGGTCATCCAAGGATGTCACTGCTGTCAGGGCAAGAAGTTGGAGAGAAAGGGTTGTTCAGACATTAACAGAAACTCTTCCAGTAATAAACTGTGTTCAATGTCGGGAAATTCTTCTCTCCCTGAAAATCAAATCCCCCATGTAGGAGTTTAAATGTTTTTCTACCAACTTTATTTTTCTACCAGCTTTATTCTTAGTGGAGACATAGCAATTATCTACAACCTTCCGTAGAGTAACCTTTCACATATTTGAAGGCTTTTCTTCTCCAGAGGAAATAGTCCAAGTTAAGTTGACCTTTTGTCAGAAATTCAATTTTCTGATGCTTTAAACTTCTCTGGGGCTTTCTTTCTAACCTTGTCCAAGATCTACATGTCCTTATTAGCTTCAGAATCCAAACCTGGGTCCAGGTTTCTTGCTGAGTTTTGACAGCAGAGAAAACAGGGAAGAAAAGGGGGTCTCAAGATCTGTCGATTAAATGGCTATTTATCAGTTTCACTATTACACGTTCTCTTTCCAATCCACCCATTAGCCAATATGGGACAAGGAGCTGATTGTAGGAAGAAAGCAGCCACCTTTCTGCTTGTGAGCATCACCCCTTAAGATGGAGCAGAAGACCTCCTGACCATCAGTGACAGCCTGGTCATTTCTTATACCTCCCCAATAGAAGTCCTTGCTTTCACAGACAGCTCTACTATCACCAGTGTGTGTGTGTGTGTGTGTGTGTGTGTATGTCCACACTCAGTCACTCAGGGCACACCCCAAATCCTAATAGCATCAAGCACCAAGACACTGAAGCAAAAGTTACACCCAAGTGAGAGGATTTAGTAAATCTTGGACGAGATACTATTCCACTCAAGAGCAGGTCACCAGGGACTTCCCTGGTGGTCCAGTGGCTAAGACTCTGCACTCCCAAAGCAGGAGGCCCAGTTTCATCCCTGGTCAGGGAACTAGATCCATGTGCCACAAGGAAGAACGAAGGTCCCATGTGCAGCAACTAAGTCCTGCTGCTAAGTCACTTCAGTCGTGCCCGACTCTGTGAGACCCCATAGATGGCAGCCTACTAGGATTCTCCTTTGGATTCTCCAGGCAAGAACACTGGAGTGGGTTGCCATTTCCTTCTCCAGTGCATGAAAGTGAAAAATGAAAGTGAAGTTACTCAGCTGTGTCCAACTCTTAGCGACCCCATGGACTGCAGCCTACCAGGCTCCTCCATCCATGGGATTTTCCAGGCAAGAGTACTGGAGTGGGGTGCCATTGCCTTCTCTGAACTAAGTCCTGGCACAGCCAAAAAAAAAAAACAGATCACAAAAATTGAAAGCGTTTTCACCCTCCTCCCTCTCACTAATTCACAGATGCCCAAATTCAGACCCAAACGATGGCTTAAAATATCACTATCTGATAGAAATATAATACAAGCCACAAACATGAGTCCAGATGTAATTTTATGTTTTCAGTAGACCTAGTTTTAAAAAAGGAGAAAGATGTGAAATTAATTTTAATAATAATTTTATTTAACCCAATGTATGCAAAATATATGTAATCAATATTTTTAGATTACTGAGATGTTGCACATTCTTTATTCACACTGTCTTGACAACTTAATATGTATTTACACATAAATAACACATCTCAGTTCAGACAAGCCACAGTTCAGGCACCAGTGGCCACCATATTAAATAGTTTGGGTTTATCTCTTGATTCCTAAAGTTTGATCCCCAGACCAGGAGCATCACCATCTCCTGGAAACTTGTTAGAAATGCAAATTTTCATGTCCCACCCCACCAAGCCACAGACTCAGAATGCAGCCCAGTGATTTGTTTTTTAAAAACAACCTTCCAGGGACTTCCCTGGCAGTCCAGTGGTTAAGATGCCACATTTCCACTGTAGGGGTTGCAGGTTCTACCCCTGGTCAGGAAACTAAGATCCATGTGGTATACCCAAAGCATAGATAGATAAATAAATAAATAGCCTTCCAGGTGAGTCTGATGTTCACTTCAGTTTGAGAACCACTGGTCTACATGCTGCCAAGTCAGAAATTATTAATATGCTTTTAATTCATACAACCACCAATGTCTAATGGGGGATATGAGTTTAAAAAAAAAAATCTCTCTGTTTTCCTGTTGCTAGGGAGCCTAAAATAGCACATTTGGCTCCCAAGAAATATCTTTTTCGTTTTTATTTTTGTGCCAATTAAACAAGTTTTCCTGTGGCATGCTCCTTTTTCAAGTGATACATTTTATCCTTCTTCCCCACTCCTCTTTGGATCTGAATCCTTCATCTTCTTTTTTTTTTTTTAACAGTAACCACCACTGCCCTTACCTCTTCATAGGTATCTAGGGTTGCCAGATTTAACAAATAAAAATACAAGATGTTCAGTTAAATTTGAATTTCAGATAAATGAAATATTTCCCAGAAATTGCAAAGGACATACTTATACTAGGAAATATTTATTGTTTGGAATTCAACTTTAACTGGGCCTGGAACTTCCCTGGTGATCCAGTGGTTGAAACTTCACCTTCCAATGTGGATGATTACAGGTTCGGTCCCTGGTCAGGGAGCTAAGATCCCTCATGCCTTGGGGTTAAAATTCCAAAACATCAAAAAGAAGCAGTATTGTAACAAACCCAATAAAGACTAAAAAAATAGTCCACATCAAAAAAAGAAAATCTTTGAAAAAAATGTTAACTGGGCCTCTTGCATTTTATCTGGAAAATCTGTTCCTATCCCCCTACATCCTTGTGACTCCAAATTCCTCCAGATTGTAAAGTCTCCCGGGGGTCAGTTAGAGTGGGTGCCGCCAAGAAGCAGTACCGGCTCAGAACTGCAGGCCTGCAGTCTCACTCCTCAGCAAGAAATTATTCTGGATAAAACCAGCTGCCCCAATATATTCTTTGGCTTTCCAAAGATGGGTCCTCCGACTTCCAGTGAATGCCAGCTGCCTCTCAGGATCAAGCTCTTGTTTAAAAAAAAAATCAAATCAAACAAAGAGCGCACTGTCAGTCAATGAGAGCTGCACAAATGCACCCACTTAGCTCACAGTGCAAGCGGGGGCTCCAGATTTGTGCTATTCAAGAGGAAATTGGCCTCACTTGCTTCGAAACAGCCCCAAAGTGGGGAAATTAATACAGAAAACGCCAAGTCATAATGAAATCTGGCAACAGCAGTGGGTTGTGTGGTATCATTCAATTACAGCAAACACAGACGCTGCCCGGGGGGAAGAAGCCAGTCTGGACACCAAGCAAAAGTAGGACCCTCCTGGTAACCACCAGTAGAGAAAGGAAATTTGTTAGGATGTTACAAAAATGGGGAGTTGGTGAATGCAGACACTTCAAGCAGGATCGCTCCTCCACACAGCTCTCACATAAGTGTTCTCAATACATCTCCAACTCTGAGCGCCTCCAGAGACAAAGCCCTTAGAAAGCCAGATCTTGGATTTCCTACCACCTCTTCTGTGAGCTGACTGCAAGCCTTCTAGAAACCCTCCTGTTTCGTGAGTGTACGCATGCCTGGAGGGAGGAGGTTTTCTGTCCTTTTCACTGACTTGTTCTCTCCCCTCCTCAATTCAGTAAACTCTATGAAGCCACAGCCACCAAGATGGAGCCAGAAACATCCCAAGGCACTTTACCTTGACTGGTAAGCCAGGATGACACCCAGACCCTGGGGTGGGAGAGAACTTGAGTGTGGGCATGAGGGAAACAGAGAGGAAAGATAGGGAGGCCAGAGAGAGAAGAGACTCTGGACACTCACCCAAGATTAATCTGTGTAACCGAAAATCCAACTGATGGCAAAAGTAAAGAGATGTCATACACTCACATACACCCATATGAGTTCATAATCAGATAACACTGTTTCATTTCCCCCTGAAATCTCTTCCACTCTTGAAGGAACATAATATAGGGCTGCAAATGATCAAACAAGTCAATCCTAAAGGAAACCAACACTGAATCTTTATTGGAAGGATGGATGATGAAACTGAAGCTCCAATACTTTGGCCACCTGATGCAAACAGTTGACTCACTGGAAAACATCCTAATGCTGGGAAAGATTAAAAGCAAAAGGAGAAGAAGGTGGCAGAGGATCAGATGGTTAGATAACATCACTGACTCAAGGGACATGAGTTTGAGCAAACTCCAGGAGATAGCAGACTTCTGAAGGACAGGGAAGCCTGGCATGCAGCAGTTCATGGGATCACAAAGATTCAGACATGACTTAGTGACTGAAAAACAATGAAGAATGAATAAAAATGATTATAAAACTTCATTGTTTCAGTTCATGGTTTCATCTTGGAGTTATATTTAAAGTGAATGGTGTGAATTTCGACCTAATATTAAGAGAAAGTGATTTTATATACTTATCGTGTTCAAGGTAGAAGAATTCATTGGACTTTTAAAAGAAAAATACAATAATGCACAAACAGGGTTAAACACCAATTGAATCAAAAGGAGTTTATACCATCAAGTCACCTGATTTCCAGAGACCAACAGAAAATAAAATAAAAATACAGCATGGATATAGATCTCATACAGATGATGTCAAAGGAAAGAAGAAAACTGGCATTTTTATAAGTGGACTGCACTTTGAGCCAGTAAAGCGAGGAGGAAGACAGGATTTCTCTTAGAAAATTTTTCTTTTGGTTAGAAAAATATATTAAAATATTTGATTACAGAAGATAGAACCCCTGGAAAGGTTTAGACAAAGAGAAGATAAATCATTTTGGCTGAATAAGTAACAGAAACTGGTAGCGTTAGATAGTTAGAATAGGAAAAAGCAGTCCAGAATGGTGGTGGCTAAAAGACAAGAAAGGGGAAAAGACCACGAAAATAGAACAAAGGAAGTTTCGAGGACCAGAGTGAGGATCTCGGGTAAAACAAACAGCACTCCTGGCTGGCCCAATTTACATAGGGCAGGCTCAGGGGGAGGAGAAAAAAAACATAAAAAGAGGAGCCTCTCTTCTCTTCACATCTTTTGGGTCAGCATGCCCTCAGGATGTATTTTCCTTTATTTTCTAAGTAAAACTGAGTTGTAACACAGAGATGTAACACTGGTCCATCCAAGGGCTGTAACACTGGTCTATCGCTTCAAATTTTTGTTGCAGTGAGACAGAACCGAGGAAATTACAAACTCCCCCGACAGTAGGGAGAGGGTTGGTTATCAATGGCTGCTTACTGGTAACTGAAGGAAGGGACTTGGGAAACATGAAAAGGAGAAAAATGTTAAGGAGAGGTGGCACTGAATGAGAGAATCTGGAGACTAAAAAGGAAGCTTAGAAAGAAACCCCCATGCCGCCGCTGCTGCTGCTAAGTTGCTTCAGTCGTGTCCGACCCTGTGCGACCCCATAGACAGCAGCCCATCAGGCTCCTCTGTCCCTGGGATTCTCCAGGCAAGAATACCAGAATGTGTTGCCATTTCCTTCTCCAATGCATGCATGCATGCTAAGTCGCTTCAGTCATGTCTGACTCTGTGCAACCCTATGGACAGCAGCCCACCAGGCTCCTCTGTCCACAGGATTCTCTAGGCAAGAATACTGGAAATACCATTTCCTTCTCCGAACCCCCATGATGGAAAAGCGTAAGACGTTTTGGGACAGGGGTATATGACCTTCAATTAAACATCTAGTTCTGCAATGTGATCCAAAATCTTTGGTAACATCGGCTATATGCAAGAGCCTGCAGTGGGAGGAACTTTGTGAAAAGGAATGGGGCTTCCTGCTATGTTCAAGATGATACAGAGCAGAAAAAAAAGATATTCAGAAAGCAAGACATCCATGCAAGCAAGAATTTCAGCAGGAGCAGGAAATCAGTGAGAGGCAACCGCAGGAACATCAACCATTTGGAAATTTGAAAAAAAAAGTACAGCTCCAGACTTCTAGCAGGACCTGGAATGAAGGCTTGAAACATGGTTTGTTTGTTTCTAATCAGATAAAGCTAATCACCAAAACTAGAGATATCTGACCTATACCTCCAGAATGGAAATGACTAAATATTAGAAGGAAGGAAAGGAAAAAGAGAGAATGCAGAGAAGGAAAAAGGAGTCCAATAACAAAATTTTGTCTGACATCAGTTTAGTTCTGATGAATACACATCATTTGGATATCATGGATAGGACAAGCAATAATGGTATTGATAAAGTGGAAACGTAGAGTGCAAAATAAAGCAGGTGGAATAAATACAAGCAGACATTGTTGATTACAGTGTCCAGAGACAGTACGTTTGAGGCAAGTTAAGAAGGAGCTCCCCAGATTACCCAGATTTGATTCCCAGTCCCATCACTTCCTCATCAAGTGATCTTAGCAGTTGACCAAATCCTTGATGAGCACCATCCTCATCTGTAAAATGATGAATAAATTATACAAGAAGTCTAGCTTTTGGAAAGTTCACTTTACAGCACTTTGCTTTTACCAAAGACCCACTATAACTCTCGTTTTCACTAACTGAAAGAAATCCAAAGAGGTTTTCAATATAATAATACAGTAAAGGCAAAAAGCAAAAATTGCATTCAGCATTTGTCTTGAAGGGAGCAGGCATCCTGAGCAGTGAGACTGGCACCACCAAGCTCCCTCCCCGGGAACTACACTTAGCATCTCAGCATCAAGGCACTAGAGCTTTAAATTGCATCTTTGAGCATCCATGCTTTATCCTGATTTATTCTGTGCATCCGTTAGCAAGATGTGTCCCAGGGTAATTACTTCTCCACTTTACATCATTTCTGCTTATGAAACGTTTCATAAGAACGCTCTCCTTTCAGACAGCAGGAAAATCTGTACTACTTTCCTTAAAGTGAAGTTAAAGTCACTCAGTCACTGACTCTTTGCAACCGGATGGACTATACAGTCCAGGGAATTCTCCAGGCCAGAATACTGGAGTGGGTAGTCCCACTCCAGCGGGATCCCTTCTTCAGGAGATCCTTCCAACCCAGAAATCGAACTGGGGTTTCCTCATTGCAGGCAGATTCTTTCCTTACTGCTTTCCTTACTGTGAGGAATTGCTGAGATAATCACGCACACCTATGAGAGTTCCATTTCTGGCAATGACAAACTGTTGTCAGACCAACATTCCCCAGAGGCTAATCAGAAAAACTGAACAATTCTTTTTACAGCAGGGAAAAGACCCCAGGGTTCTTCAGGGTCTCCTTCTGGCCCCAGATCCAGATCTCTTTCCCAACACTTCCCTGAGCTCAGTCAACAGAAAAGGGAAAAAACTAAATGTTTCATTCTACCTGCCCCTCTATGAACATCAGGCACTGCCCATTGCACAGTTTTCATCTCTAAAAAATCACTCCTGTCTGTAATTCTACTACAGGAGAAATATGTGCACAGTTTGTTTCTAGATGTCATGATTATTTTCAGCTTTTTTTTTTCTTTTCAAAGAACTCTATTCAATTTGAAATCTGTTTACTTATACCAGAGAGTACATGCATGCTCAGTCGCTCAGTCATGTCCAATTCTTTGTGACCCTATGGACTGTAGCATGCCAGGCTCCTCTGTCCATGGGATTTTCCAGGCAAGAATATTGGAATGGGTTGCCATTTCCTCCTCCATGGGATCTTCCTCACTTAGATGTCATGATTGTTTTCATCTTTTATTCCCTTTTTATAAGAAGTCTATTTGATTTGAAATCTGTTTATTTATACCACAGAGTACTATTTAGTAATAAAGAGGCTGGGAAGTATCACTTATTTAATGCATAATGTAATGGTGTTTCACTGAGGAAAAAAATCAAGGTTAAGGAAGGAAAAGCATAAATATAGATGGAGGGTTAGGAGAGGTGGATGAAGAAAGATGAAATGGGGTGGGGGGGAGAGACAAGACTTGAGAAAGAGTAAAATAAGAGAAAAGTGAGCAAAAGAAGGAGAAAGGGAGCAAAGACAGAAAATGAACTTGTTGGGCAGCAGCCCGAGACCTGGTACCAACCATACATCCAGGAGGAGAGGAAGGGAGACAGCCATCCAAGAATAAAGTACAGAGGACACCAGATTTATGAACAGAACTTTGTTCTTTGGTCTGAATTCGTCACCCAGATCCTCAAACAAACCCATATTTATATGCAAATATGGCAAATGCACATGGAGTATTTAGCATTAGCAATGTCATTCAAAAGGAAAACCTCTAGTTTTCCTGAACCTGCATTTGCATTTATTATTTTATAACCGAAGTTCTGGCAGATGTCATTCATCCTCATGATGACCCTGGGAGAAATATGAAACTCTTACCGTTGTTCACATTTTCTGTTCTCACGCTGGAACTTATGGAAAATAAGAGGCCTTATTCAATAAATGTGACCCCAGATGTAGAGTGTATCACTTTAACCACAAGATAACCCTGTTTATCAGAGTATGGTGAGGGAAAATTTGGGTGTATCTCTTTGTTTAAAACACTGATTTTACATTAAGCTTCTCATCTGCTTCCTAAGATTTCTCCACAGCGCTAAGCAGCACAGCAGGACAGGTGACTTCCTGATCTTTACACCTAGGATCACCTGGTCTACTCTAGGGAAAAATAAATTCTGCCATGACAGTGCTCCAACCCTGAAACACAGGGACCTGGAGCTAAGAATGTGGCTTCATGGGGTGAAGTCAAGATAAAGTGGTGAAGAGGTGAAGAGTGGATCTCTCAAGGTAAAGATCTGGTGAATAGGTGCAGAGTGTGCTAAGCCCCAATGCCACTCTTTCAACAAACAGGATCTAATTAAGGAGACTTCGTCCACCTCTTCATCTATTTCCTAAGACTGTTGTGCCTACTGCTATTAACTTATGCTGAAATCTGTGGGCTAACATTGGACTTTGTTGCTATGCATTAAAACAGAATTTGTAAGACAGAAAACATGGGTATGAGCACAAAGGGGTTGGGAGCGGGGGGTGGTACTTTGCTACAGTATAAGCTTCTCATGTAGTTATATTCCATGGTCTAGATGACCATTAAGGAGGGCTCAGCGATGTCCTCTGTTCCTGCTTTTAAATCTATGGAGAGAAACATGATCCATATTTATGATGAAACACTGTTCTGGACATCTTGGGGAGGCTATAAAATATTAGACACAGTTTCCCTCCTCAAAGACCTTAAAGCCAAGTTGTGAAGATCAATATTAAAGATGCTGTTGTTGTTCAGTCGCAAAGTTGTCTCTGACTCTTTGCAACCCCATGGACTGCAACATGCCAGGATTCCCTGTCCACTCTCTCCTGGAGTTTGTTCTAATTCATATCCATTGAGTTGGTGATGCTATCTAATGATCTCATCCTTTACCACCCACTCCTCTTTTTGCCTTCAATCTTTCCCAGAATCAAGGTCTTTTCCAGTGAGTCAGTTCTTTGCATCAGGTGTCCAAAGTATTGGAGCTTCAGCTTCAGTATCAGTCCTTCAAATGAATATCCAGGGTTGATTTCCTTTAGAATTGACAGAGTTGATCTCCTTGCAGTCTAGGGGACTCTCAAGAGTCTTCTCTAGCACCACAATTAAAAAGCGTCAATTCTTCATTGCTCAGCCTTCTTTATGGTCCAAATCTCACAGCTGTACATGACTACTATAAAAACGATAGCTTTGACTATACAGACCTTTGTCAGCAAAGGGATATCTTTGTTTTTTAATATGCTATCTAGATTTGTTATAGCTTTTCTTCCAAGGAGCATGCGTCTTTTAATTTCATGGCTGCAGTCACCATCCACAATGATTTTGGAGCCCAAGAAAATAAAGTCTATCACTGTTTCTACTTTTCCCCCTTCTATTTGCCATGAAGTGATGGGACCTAATGATCATAGTTTTTAGAATGTTGAGTGTTAAAGCCAGCTTTTTCACTCTCCTCCTTCCCCCTCAAGAGGCTCTTTAGTTCCTCTTCACTTTCTGCCATTAGAGTGGTATCATCTGCATATCTGAGGTTGTTGATATTTCTCCTGGCAATCTTGATTCTAGCCTGTGGCTCATCTAGCCTAGCATTTTGCATGATGTACTCTGCATATGAGTTAAATAAACAGGGTGACAATATACAGTTTTGATGTACTCCTTTTCCAATTTTGAACCAGTCCATTGTTCCAAGTCCAGCTCTAACTGCTGCTTCTTGACCTGCATACAGGTTTTTCAGGAGACAGGTAAGGTGGTCTGGTATTCCCTTCTCTTGAAGAATTTTCCACAGTTTATTGTGATCCACACAATCAAAGGCTTTAGCATAGTCAATGAAGCAGAAATGGATGTTTTTTCTAGAATTCCCTTGCTTTCTCTGTGATCCAGTGGATGTTGGTAATTTAATCCATGGTTCCTCTGCTTTTTCTAAATCCAGCTTACACATCTGGAAGTTCTCGGTTCACATACTGCTGAAGCCTAGCTTGAAGGATTTTGAGCATTACCTTGCTAGCATGTGAAGTGAGTGCAATTGTACTATTCCCAAAGAAGAACTGCCCTTCTTTGGGACTGAAATGAAAGTGGCCAGTCCTGTGGCCACTGCTGAGATTTCCAAATTTGCTGACATATTGAGTGCAGCACTTTGACAGTATCATCTTTTAGGATTTTGAATAGCTCAGCTGAAATTCCATCACTTCCACTAGCTTTGTTTATAGTAATGCTTCCTAAGGCCCACTTGACTTCACATTCCAGGATGTCTGGTTCTAGTGAGTGACTATACCCCTGTGGTTATCTGAGTCATTAAGACTTTTTTGTATAGTTCTGTATGTTCTTGCTACCTCTTCTTAATCTCTTGTGTTTCTGTTAGATCCTTAGTGTTTCTGTCCTTTATCGTGCCCATCCTTGCATGAAATGTTCCCTTGATATCTTCAGTTTTCTTGAAGAGATCTCTTGTCTTTCCCATTCTATTATTTTCCTCTACTTCTTTGCATTGTTCATTGAAGAAGGTCTTCTTATGTCTCCTTACCTTTCTCTGGAACTGTACATTCAGTAGAGTATATTTTTCCCTTCTCCCTTGCTTTTCACTTCTCTTCTTTCCTCGGCTATTTGTAAAGCCTCCCCAGACAACAACTTTGCTTTTTTGCATTTCTTTTCCTTTGGGATGGCTTTAGTCACTGCCTCTTGTACTTGCAATGTTGTGAACCTCTGTCCATAATTCTTCAGGCACTCTGTCTACCAGATCTAACTCCTTGAACCTATTCCTCACCACCACTGTATAATCATAAGGGATTTGATTTACGTCACACCTAATTGACCTGGTGATTTTTCCTACTTTATTTAATTTAAGCCTGAATTTTGCAATAAGGAGCTCATGATCTGGGCCATAGTCATCTCCAGGTCTTGTTTTTTGCTGACTGTATAGAGCTTCTCCTTCTTTGGCTACAAAGAATATAAACAATCTGATTTCGATATTGACCATCTGGTGATGTCCATGTGTAGAGTTATCTCTTGTGTTGTTGGGAAAGGGTGTTTGCCATGACCAGTGTGTTCTCTTGACAAAACTCTGTTAGCCTTTGCTCTGCTTCATTCTGTTCTCCAAGGCCAAACTTGCCTGTTACTCCAAGTATCTCTTAACTTCCTACTTTTGCATTTCAATCTCCTATCATGAAAAGGACATCTTTTTTGATATTAGTTCTAGAACGTCTTGTAGGTCTTCATAGAACCTTTCAACTTCAGCTTCTTTGGCATCAGCACTTGGGGCATAGACTTGGATTACTGTGATGCTGAACGGTTTGCCTTGAAAACAAACTGAGACCATCCTCTCTTTTTCGAGATTGCACCCAAGTGCTGCATTTTGGACTCTTTGGTTGACTATGAGAGCTACTCCATTTCTTCTAAGGGATTCTTGCCCACAGTAGACATAATGGTTATCTGAATTAAATTCACCCATTCCCATCCATTTTAGTTCACTGATTCCTAAGATGTTGATGTTCACTATTGCCTTCTCCTGCTTGACCATGTCCAGTTTACCTTGATTCATAGACTTAACATTCCAGGTTCCTATAAAATATTGTTCCTTACAGCACCAGACTTTATTTTGACCACCAAACACATCCACAACTGAGCATCATTTCTGCTTTGGACAAGCCGCTTCATCCTTTCTGGATCTATTTGTAATTGCCCTCCATTCTTCCCCAGTAGCATACTGGACACCTTCCAATCTGCGTGGCTCATTCTTCCAGTGTCATATCTATTTGCCTTTTCATACTGGTCACGGGGTTCTCGCAGCAAGAATACTGGAATGGTTTGCCATTTCCTTCTCCAGTGGCCACGTTTTGTCAGAACTCTCCACTATGATCCATCCATCTTGGGTCGCACTGCACAGCAAGGCTTATAGCGTCACTGAGTTACACAAACCTCTTAGCCATGACAAGGCTGTGATCCATGGAGGGGAAAGAATAAAGATGTGAAGAGTTAATTAAATAACCACACAGGTTAATTAATAAGACAACAACAAAGGGCAAGTCATGAAACAATGCATTTTTAATTTCCATATGAATTGCACAGCTAACAAATACCTCAGAAGCACATAGAGATTACTTCAAGCTGTGGGGGAAATGAAAACTTTCATAAAGGGTGTAGGACTCAAGCTAGCTCTTAAAAATTTGCATCAGATTTGGGTAATAGTCAAAGTTCTCGATGTGCAACACGCTATGTGATTCAAATACAGTATCTTGTTCATGCTGTGCTGTGCTAAGTTGCTTCAGTCATGTCTCACTCTTTGCAACCATTTAATAGTCCTAAAAGCTATGGTAGGCTTGATATTATGGTCTCCCTTTTGCAGATGTGGAAAAGCGGTTGGTGTGCTGCTTATCAGCCCGGCTGTGAGGCTCCGAAGGAGAAAACCTTGTCAGGAAGAAGGACAGTGAGCACTTGCCCTGTGATCCTGGCCTGCCTTCCAGGCAGCTCCGAGGCAGAGAGGAGCTGTCCAGAAACCCTTGGCTTTAAATAACAACTTGGGAGAGGAAGAGGTTGGGGTAGAAGAATCAGCCTTGGTTTACTTGTGAAGAAAGGAGAGGAGCTAAAGATTAAGAAGTGAGAAATATCACAGTCAGCCTGAGCCTTGGGCAAGAATTTCAACTGTCTGTCCATCTCTTCTGTCTCCAGGTAGTGGGAAATGATAGAACACAAAACCCCACAATATCATGGTAGATGTAGAACATCTCCTACATGGAAGGGGACGACAGGCTCCCCTTCTTTCAAGGAAAAGAGCAGTCACAAGGCCAGCAAGATATACCCACAGATGTGGGATGCCTTGGAAGAAGTCTCTCTTACAAACTATAGAAAACACCACTCAGATTCTCTCCTCTTACCAGTCCACCAGTTGATCTGGGACCTACATGACCCAATGTGGCTGTCAGGCCCTTTCATGCCTACTTTCTAGAACCAGCAAAAGCCTGGATTTCGAATTCCTAGAAAGTCACACATGAATGTCCCTCTAAACACTTTTAGCACCTAAAACACCTCCCTACTCAGTTTTTCCTTGGAGATGTGTGAATGACTTCAAAGTGTTTTCCCTCCTGAGCTAAGAAAATATATTGCTCAGAATAGTGAAATCATTTTAGCAAATAGTTTTAGCAAACAGGGGCTGGTGATGCAGGGGACAAGAGGACCTTTTTTTGTTCCCCAAATCACGTCACTTTGTGGGTGATCACCATAAGGTTGATCTTGTAGGCAAATAAGCTTTAATTATTTTAAGATATTTTGGGGAGAAAAAACATTTGCTCAAGAATCTACAGCCGTGAGTCATAAAGGATTAGTGGAGGAATTACTGGAACCAATATTCCTCTGGAACCAATATTTCTGAGGAATCAGACTGAAGTATTGGTCTTCTGACAAGTCTGTCTCAGATGAGAATTAAACTGTACCCATGGTGTCAGATAAAGAGTCGACAAGATAGCCATTATTTTTATTTAAAAACACTGAAGAACTCACAGAGCCAGAAGAGAAGAACAATAAAAACACAGTTTCTTCCTTAAAAATAAATAAGTGCTATCATTTGCATAAACCATTACCATTTATTGCCTAATTAATATACAACAAAACAATAATCATGCATATTGCCAGATTAACTCTCAGCATTTATTTATTACAACCCTGAAATGTTTATGTAAATGTATTCTTTGTCTTTCCCTTCCCCCTACCACAAAACCATTTTCTAACTTCCCTTAGTTTCTTCTCCTCCTCTCCTTTTGAGGAAGTCTCTGCCATTGCCAAGGTTATTTAATGGTGCTTTTGTGAAGCAGAATTGGAAAGTTTGTGAGGTTTCAGTGGAATAGCAAAGGACAAAAGGAACAGAGACGCCACCAAGGCAAGACCTCAAGGGAGTGATTTCAGAGCACAGCCATTCTAAATAATGAAGGGAGTGTGAGAGAATTAATCAAGTAAAGAAGGCAAATGTTTTTTTGCCAAAACTGGACTTTGTGTACAGTTTCTGATGTTTAAAGATCATAAGACCTGAACTATGAATGGATTTCCTTGACTTATGCTAGATTCTGTTTTGTCTTATAATGCATACCAGAAGGAAGAATACTAAATTAGATCAAATTTCGCTAAATGGAAACAAAGATAAGAACTACATATATTATAAAATTGTTTTTGGTTTCTGGGTGATTTCTTTGACTATGAGATGGGACCACATGCAGCCATCACCTCAACAGGACTGCACATGCTGATACTTCTTAGCTTGTACTTAAAACTTAAAAAGCAAACTGGAAGAGAAATTGCTCTATAGCTGCAAACTCTTCTCTTTACCCACCACCCCCCTCAATCAAGAGCCTTGCCATGTCCCCATATAGACATTGGGTTGAGTATTGTGCTTGCATATACAATGAGTTGAGTCACTTCAAGTGTGTAAACTCTAAGTTACTGACAATAAATCAATGCTCCCAGGATGACATGGGTTTTCAGCTTCCCTCCCCAAGTGGTTATGAAGATTAAGCGAAGTAATGCAAAGTGTTTATAAACTGTTAAGAACTGTGTAACATCTCTGGTCATTGATTTTGGATGACAAAATCTATAAAAAGATGCAGAGGTCTCAAGCAACTATCATAGTTGCTGAGCTGATCATTCAGACTTCTATTAACACTTCAAGACAAGGGAAACAAATACATTCTGTCTAGGTAAACCTCTGTGGTCCCATTTCCTTTAAATCTGGGAAGAAATCTGACTTAAGCCCCTTTCCACATACTGGAAGATTTGGGGTGGATTCCCAGGACTCTTACATAGTCAGCCGTTGATCACATTTCCTGTTTCTGGGGGTCTCTCATTGTCACATCTCCCTCTCTGGGGTCAACTCTCTTCTTTCTGTCTGATGCCAGATGAATGTGAGGTGCCTCCCTTTTCCTCTTCAATCTCCCAAGCTCTACCCCACATTAAAAGGGCTGCATGTTGCAAACAGGATTTTATCCTAAAGACTGGGGATTCCAGAGGGAACTATATCACAGAACAACAAGCAACTTAAAAGCAGGGCTCCTGGGCCACTTCCGCCTGGGGTGTCTCCTGCATTGGACAGTTGCTTTCCTCAGCGCCTCACTCCCTCACTAACTGGCATCATTCACCCCTTTTGCTTTTCTGTGCTCTCTCACCTTCATTACACAGACACTTCTGATCTCCTCCGTCTCATCCTCCTTCCAAATCGTCTTTTGGGGGAGGCTGGGTGGGGACTTCATTTTTCACACCAAAGATGCCATTAGGGCAGTTTCCTAAACCAAGAACCTTCTCCCCTCATGTAAGTGTGCCACTGACCTCGTCTGTTGGATCAGTCGTAGTTGGTCCTCGTTTTCAATGGAGATTTTCCTTCTTCCTGCCCTCTGCATGCCGGGGAAGAGGGGTGGGGCCAGGGGAGATTTTCTTGAATTAGCCAGACTAGTCCTTCCAGTTAGTGCCCAATTTTACATGGCGCAAGAAAGCCTGGATGTGCTTCAGCTTTCCTGCTGTTTTCCTTGCCTGTGTAACTAGGGGATAGCTGATCTCTGTTTTGTTTTTAAATCCAGCACAATAACCAGTGGCTTAAATGTACAAATTGAAGCTATCACACTATCCTAAACTGGGCCAATGGCCATCAGAATGGCTCTGGTAGAGACATTGGTCATACACATGTTTAGATTCCCCAGCTGAGAAGACAACTGCGAGACAGTAAATGTAAATCAACCTCAAGGATCCAGCTGAACCTGCTTCATTACAATTAACCACCAGAGTTGGGACGTATGGTCTTTGGTTTGGATTTTTAACTGATTACAGATCTGAGTTCATATCTGCCCAGTGTCTCTTGCTAGCAGTTATTTCATCTGGCAGCTACATTAAATGACAGAACAAGATAGAAGATGAATGGATGCATGCATGGATAGAGGGATGGAGGGATGGAGGAATGGATGGATGGACTTTCATCTGTAAAAGGGAGGTAATAATGCCCAACCTATTTTCACTGGTTACTGAGCATCCAAAAGAGCTTGCAATTGTTGCAGATCAATTTTATTTCCTTCTACAGCCACAAGAGACAGATATTAAATTTTTCTAGAAATGCTCACATCAGTGCATTTCTAAAAGGCCAATTGTAGAGAAAATTTTGTGGTTTCAGTGACATCTCTTCAAAACAAGGCAAAGGCCAGCAAACAAGATTCCTCCCCACTTCCCCTGCTGGTTCCCACCCCTCCTAATCCCTCTCAGTATTCCCCACTTGCCATCTATCATTTCCCACCCTGTCCTCTTTTATCCTAAAGCAGCACTTGTTAAGGGCTCTGTGACCACTCCAGCTATCCCCTTTGAGGATGATAACATTGCAGCCGAAGCTTCATTATTATGCTAATCGAGCTTGGTCTGAGCTGCTTTCATAACTGCCACATTAGAGCTCCCAAGAAGGGGAGGCCTCCAGAGCCATCTGCAAGGGACTGGGTTGAATGTCAATAAAGGAGGAATCCAGAGGAGCAGTTTGTGAACCTTCAGCCATCAGGTAAAGGGGCCCAGCTTTCACTGCTACAAATAAATAAGTAAACAACCAAACAAACAGGCAGATTATAAAACACAGATGTGAAAGATCAAGGCTGAGAGGAAGGAAAGGGAAGGAGATCCTTGCACAGCACAAATACGGCGTGCCTGGCTCTTTCAAGGCAGGAGTAATTACCCCAATTTGAGGGATGGAGAACCAGGGCTCACAATTGTCAGAAGATTTATTCAGGTCCTTCCCCTTCCTCAGTGATGAGGCATTGCCTGCCTTCTGCACGCAGGCCAGCCAGTGACAGCAAGTTAGATAAGAAACTATTAACAGACAGTAAGGGATCTAAGACTTTTGAGTCAAGTTAGATGCCTACAAGATTTGAGCTGCTCTGTGACATGACAACCTAAAGGGGTGGGATGGGATGGGTGGTGGGAGGAAGGTTCAAGAGGAAGGGGACATATGTATACCTATGGCTGATTCATGTTGATGAATGGAAAAAAACAACATAATATTGTAAAGCAATTATCCTTCAATTAAAAATAAATTTTTAAAAACTGTTGAGCTCCAGAAAGAAAGTGACCGGATGTCTTATATCTTGATGAAAAGATATTGTCAACAACCCCTCTACTCACCTTGGCTACTTTATAGTGATGTCCTATGGAAAAATGAAGAAGGAAGAACCGTAGGTCCTAGAGCTATTTCTTGACAACTCGGGGGGAATGGGAGAGAAAAGACCTCCTTACTGGCAGTGTCGGGGTGTGAGAGTTGAATCTCCCTTCCTTCCCAACTGTAAATCAGAGTTGGGCAATGGGAGGAGGTCTATGTTGCCACTGGTTCCTACATGACAGAGTTCCACGGGGTGTGGGGGTGGTATGTCATGAGAACCCAGTTCATAACTCTAATGTAGCCTAAAGCATTTCCACCCTTCTCTGGTTCTGGCCCCTGAGGGCAGCATTGCTGGTTGCTGCTCCCATGAGGTATTCACGACAACTCATGGAGAAGTCTGTGGTCCCCCCCCAAAAAAAAGGAAGAAGTCTGTGGTCTCTAAATCTTTCTAATCAAACATGGATGCTCCTCATGTATACCAAGTTCCCAGGTAATTCATAGTGCTGGGCTACTAGAGGGTCTTCTCAACCTCTTCTCTCCTTGCTGGCAGATGTCTGCATATTCTCCCTTCCTCCTTGTGTCTTCAGTCAAGCACACATCCCATCAAGGATCAATAGTAAATGATGATCAGTTTAAGCCAGTCGTATTGATCCTGTTTATATGCCAGTGACAGACATAGGCCCAGGCATCAGCTATATCCCTGGCTGATAAGACAGAAGGACATGACCATTGTGAGTCACTGGAAAAGTTTCTGGTGTTCTTTAAAAGGGACACAAGCCAAAGACTTTTCCTCTTCCCGCATTTGACTGTGGACACGTGTTTTAAGCTGTGGCAGCCATAGTAAAACCAATCACATTGATAAAGCCAGGAGAAATACCGAGGGGCCAGCATCCCTGAGCTGCTGAATCCATCAACTCTGGAACCACCTAAGGCTGGTCTTCCTGTTTTACAAGACCATAAAACTTCCATTATTGTTCAGGCCATGTTTATTTGGTTGTCCTGATACTTGTAACCAAAACTTGTCTTAATATACCCCCTTGTTCCTTTGGAACAGAATCCCAATTTTGCCTGGGATTCTTTTACATATATTTAGAATAATATTATTTTATTAGCCTGGTGGTTCAGACAGTAAAGCATCTACCTGCAATGCAGGAGACCCGGATTCAATCCCTGGGTCGGGAAGATCCCCTGGAGAAGGAAATGGCAACCCAATACACTACTCTTGCCTGGGAAATTCCATGGACAGAGGACCCCGGCAGGCTACAGTCCATGGGGTTGCAAAGAGTCAGATACGACTGAGCAACTAACACATACACATTTAGTTAGTTATTTTGACTACACTGGGTCTTTACTACTATGTGCAGGCGTTCTCTAGTTGCGGCAAGTGAGGGCTACTCTCCAGTTTCGTTGCATGGGTTTCTCATTGCAGTGGCTTCTCTTGTTATGGAGTACAGACTTTAGGTGAGCAGGCTCAGTAGTTCTGGTGCACAGGCTTAGTTGCTCCACAGCATGTGCGATCTTCCTGAACCAAGGATCAAAACTGTGTCCCTTGCATTGCAAGGCAGACTCTTAACCACTGGACCACCAGAAAAGCTCTGTTTGGCATTCTAAACCCCTACACTGACTATGTGATTAGTTAAACTAATGGTGGTACTCACATTTCCTTACTGGGGATTCAGTTCAGTTCAGTTCAGTCACTTAGTTGTGTCTGACTCTTTGCGACCCCATGAACTGCAGCACACCAGGCCTCCCTGTCCATCACCAACTCCCGGAGTGCCCCCAAACCCATGTCCATTGAGTCGGTGATGCCATCCAACCATCTCATCCTCTGTTGTCCCTTCTCCTCCTGCCCTCAATCTTTCCCAGCATCAGGGTCTTTTCCAATCAGTCAGCTCTTCTCATCAGGTGGCCAAAGTATTGGAGTTTGAGCTTCAACATCTGTCCTTCCAATGAATACCCAGAACTGATCTCCTTTAGGATGGACTGGTTGGATCTCCTTGCAGTCCAAGGGACTCTCAAGAGTCTTCTCCAACACCACAGTGCAAAAGCATCAATTCTTCAGCGCTCAGCTTTCTTCACAGTCCAACTCTCACATCCATACATGACCACTGGAAAAACCATAGCCTTGATTAGACAGACCTTTGTTGACAAAGTATTGTCTCTGCTTTTTAATATGCTGTCTAGGTTGGTCATAACTTTCCTTCCAAGGAGTAAGCGTCTTTTAATTTCATGGCTACAATCACCATCTGCTGTGATTTTGGAGCCCAGAAAAATAAAGTCAGCCACTGTTTCCACTGTTTCTCCACCTATTTGCCATGAAGTGATGGGACCGGATGCCACTGGGGATTAGTTTAAGGTAAAAATGTGACCCAAAATCTGCTGACTAAGTGAGAGGCAAAATCTTCTGGGCACTTCTAGGGAAAGTTCCTTGCTTTAGGAAAAAAAGACACAAGAGAGTTTGCTCCCCCTTCTGAATATCCTCTCCTCATACTTGAATGTCCCTTATATGGTGCTAGAGCAGCCATCTTGCAACCATGAGGGACACTAATCTGAGGACGAGGTCAATGTGCTCACATTGGTAAATCCACAGTATCAAAGGAATTTCAAGTTGGGTTCTCTATTATGTGGCCATGTGATGATAAACCTTAGTTTTATAGTTTAAGAATGGGTTGTGCATGCATGCATGCTAAGTCGTTTCACTTCAGTTCAGTTCAGTCACTCAGTTTTGTCCGACTCTTTGAGACCCCATAAATCGCAGCACACCAGGCCTCCCTGTCCATCACCAACTCCCGGAGTTCACTCAGACTCACATCCATCAAGTCAGTGATGCCATCCAGCCATCTCATCCTCTGTCGTCCCCTTCTCCTGCCCCCAATCCCTCCCAGCATCAGAGTCTTTTCCAATGAGTCAACTCTTCGCATGAGATGGCCAAAGTGCTGGTGTTTCAGCTTTAGCATCATTCCTTCCAAAGAAATCCCAGGGCTGATCTCCTTCAGAATGGACTGGTTGGATCTTCTTGCAGTCCAAGGGACTCTCAAGAGTCTTCTCCAACACCACAGTTCAAAAGCATCAATTCTTCAGTGCTCAGCTTTCTTCACAGTCCAACTCTCACATCCATACATGACCACAGGAAAAACCATAGCCTTGACTAGATGGACCTTTGTTGGCAAAGTAATGTCTCTGCTTTTGAATATGCTATCTGGGTTGGTCATAACTTTCCTTCCAAGGAGTAAGCGTCTTTTAATTTCATGGCTGCAATCACCATCTGCAGTGATTTTGGAGCCCAAAATATAAAGTCTGACACTGTTTCCACTGTTTCCCCATCTATTTCCCATGAAGTGATGGGACCAGATGCCACGATCTTCGTTTTCTGAATGTTGAGTTTTAAGCCAACTTTTTCACTCTCCACTTTCACTTTCATCAAGAGGCTTTTTAGTTCCTCTTCAATTTCTGCCATAAGGGTGGTGTCATCTGCATATCTGAGGTTATTGATATTTCTCCCAGCAATCTTGATTCCAGCTTGTGCTTCTTCCAGTCCAGCATTTCTCATGATGTACTCTGCATATACGTTAAATAAGCAGGGTGACAATACACAGCCTGGACGTACTCCTTTTCCTATTTGGAACCAGTCTGTTGTTCCATGTCCAGTTCTAACTGTTGCTTCCTGACCTGCATACAGATTTCTCAAGGGGCAAGTCAGGTGGTGTGGTATTCCCATCTCTTTCAGAATTTTCCACAGTTTATTGTGATCCACACAGTCAAAGGCTTTGGCATACTCAATAAAGCAGAAATATATGTTTTTCTGGAACTCTTTTGCTTTTTCCATGATCCAGTGAATGTTGGCAATTTGATCTCTGGTTCCTCTGCCTTTTCTAAAACCAGCTTGAACATCAGGAAGTTCATGGTTCACGTATTGCTGAAGCCTGGCTTGGAGAATTTTGAGCATACGTTACTAGCGTGTGAGATGAGTGCAATTGTGCGGAAGTTTGAGCATTCTTTGGCATTGCCTTTCTTTGCGATTGGAATGAAAACTGACCTTTTCCAGTCCTGTGGCCACTGCTGAGTTTTCCACATTTGCTGGCATATTGAGTGCAGCACTTTCAGAGCATCATCTTTCAGGATTTGAAAGAGTTCAACTGGAATTCCATCACCTCCACTAGCTTTGTTCGTAGTGATGCTTTCTAAGGCCCACTTGACTTCACATTCCAGGATGTCTGGCTCTAGGTCAGTGATCACATCATCGTGATTACCTTGGTCGTGAAGATCTTTTTTGTACAGTTCTTCTGTGTATTCTTGCCACCTCTTCTTAATATCTTCTGCTTCTGTTAGGTCCATACCATTTCTGTCCTTTATCGAGCCCATCTTTGCATGAAATGTTCCCTTGGTATCTCTAATTTTCTTGAAGAGATCTCTAGTCTTTCCCATTCTGTTGTTTTCCTCTATTTCTTTGCATTGATCGCTGAGGAACGCTTTCTTATCTCTTCTTGCTATTCTTTGGAACTCTGCATTCAGATGCTTATGTCTTTCCTTTTCTCCTTTGCTTTTCGCTTTTCTTTTCACAGCTATTTGGAAGGCCTCCCCAGACAACCATTTTGCTTTTTTGCATTTCTTTTCCATGGGGATGGTCTTGATCCCTGTCTTCTGTACAATGTCACGAACCTCCATTCATAGTTCATCAGGCACTCTATCAGATCTAGGCCCTTAAATCCATTTCTCACTTCCACTGTATAATCATAAGGGATTTGATTTAGGTCATACCTGAATGGTCTAGTGGTTTTCCCTACTTTCTTCAATTTAAGTCTGAATTTGGTAATAAGGAATTCATGATCTGAGCTACAGTCAGCTCCTGGTCTTGTTTTTGTTGACTGTATAGAGCTTCTCCATCTTTGGCTGCAAAGATATAATCAATCTGAGTTCGGTGTTGACCATCTGGTGATGTCCATGTGTAGAGTCTTCTCTTGTGTTGTTGGAAGAGGGTGTTTGCTATGACCAGTGCATTTTCTTGGTAAAACTCTATTAGTCTTTGCCCTGCTTCATTCCGTATTCCAAGGCCAAATTTGCCTGTTACTCCAGGTGTTTCTTGACTTCCTACTTTTGCATTCCAGTCCCCTATAATGAAAAGGACATCTTTTTTGGGTGTTAAGTCGTTTCAGTCATGTCTAATTCTTTGCAACCCTATGGACTGTAGCCCATCAGGCTCCTCTGTCCTTGGGATTCTCCCAGCAAGAATACTGGAATGGGTTGTTGTGCCCTCTTCCAGATAGTCTCGACCAAGGGACTGAACCCATGTCTCTGCACTGGCAGGCAGGCTCTTTACCACTAGCACCACCCAGGAAGCCCTAAGAATGGGCTACTTGTAGTTATCTATCCAGTCATTTGCCTTCCAAATGGTCTCTGGTGTGGAGAGGAAGGGATGGTGGAGCAGCTAGATACAAGAAATTCGCACGCACGTGTATCCTGTCCTATCTCAGTCACAGGAGTCATGCATGCCAGCT
This sequence comes from Bos mutus, assembly GCF_027580195.1. Taxonomy (NCBI): domain Eukaryota; kingdom Metazoa; phylum Chordata; class Mammalia; order Artiodactyla; family Bovidae; genus Bos; species Bos mutus. The sequence goes on from NC_091618.1 coordinate 28,121,560, forward strand.
AGGGATGTACCATTAATACTTGTGGCAATTACAAAGTACCATGGTACTGGTGTGTTTTAATTTTATTATGACTTCCATTTTCCTTTTAATTTAATCACTGCTAAATTTTTTATATGGAAGAAGGAAGGCAAGGATAGATTAAGAAAGCCTGTAAAATACAATACATCTTTAAAAGATGGATTTTACTACTCACACGCTTGTAAATGCTTTCATGAATATTAAGTTCCATCTCACACCACTCCTCCACAAAAAAAAAAAAAGAGAGAGAGAGAGAGAGAAAGGAAATGGTTGTGGTGTTACCTGCTTCATTTTCTTCCAAAGCGGTTTGGATTCTGTGAAAACCTAGGTAGATTCATTGGCATTTATCACGTGTATGACCATTAACTAAGGTATGCATTAAGGCTGAACGGGATGGAGACCAACTGCCCAGGCCTGTGGTCAAGCTACCATTCTGACCCGGCTGCTACTCATTGGGTTCTACCGAATGCTTCTAGCTCATGCAGTCAAAGACAGAGTTGGCAGAGCTGGAGAAATTATCATTTCAATTTTAAAAAAGCCTGAATGGCTGCAACTGAGCATCAACAAATATAACTACGCCAGATAGATTTAATCAACTCAAAAAAAATGTATTTTCTGACCCTTTATCTTCTTTTCCAAACCGAGAGAAACATCACCTGCACAAACCAGTGTGATTACTATTTTGACAAACTACTTTGGCCTGGTAGAAACTTACACAGTCACTTGCCAGCTCATAAAAGGGGTTCTAAAGCAGAAAAACAAAGATCTAAGTAACCAATGCCTTAGAAGCCCAAGGTGTATTCTTTCAAAAGACAATTCACTAGAGTGAAAAGACCAGAAGGTCTGAGTTGTAGTTCTGATTTCATCGATAAATAGCTGTATGTCTTGGGCAAGTCATGTTGCCTCTCTGGATCTCACCATCCAGTCTGTGTCCCCCAAAAAGATACGTCAAAGTTCTAACCCTTGGTACTTGTGAATGTGACCTTATTTAGAAACAGAGTCTTTGCAGATGTAGTTAAGGGTTCAGGAAGAGATCATCCTGGATTTAAGATGGGCTCCCACAGGGTCACAAAGAGTCAGACATGACTGAGTGTGCATGTGCGTGCACACACACACACAGAGACACCAAATCCAATGACTGATGTCCTTCTAAGAGAAAGGAAGAGATTTGAGACGTGGACATACAGACACAGAGAGAAGAAGGCCAGGGGAAGATAAGCAGAGACTGGAGTGAGACACTACAAGTCAGGGAACACCAAGTGCAGCGCGCAGCCCCCAGAAGCCCGGAGAGAGGCATGAAACAGATTCTTCCAGCACCACCAGAAGGAACCAACACTGCTGACACCTTGATTGCAGACTGTAAGACTCCAGTACTGTGACAGAATACATTTCTGTAGTTTTAAGCCACCCAGATTGATGCTGAAGTTGAAGCTCCAATCCTTTGGCCACTTGATGCAAAGAGCCGCCTCACTGGAAAAGACCCTGATGCTGGGAAAGATTGAGGACAGGAGAAAAAGGTGGCAACAAATGATGAGATGGTTGGATGGCATCACCGACTCAATGGACATGAATTTGAACAAACTCTGGGATGCAGTGAAGGACAGGGAAGCCTGCGGTCCGTGGGATCACAAAAAGTCAGGCACCACTTAGCAATTGAACAACAACAGATTGTGATACTTTTTTATGACAGCCCTGAGAAACTAATACAGATTTTCCAGTTCAGAGGTTACACCTGAAAGCATCAGTTTGTTCAATGTCAGTTCTCTCCATTCTGTGATTTGGGGTGGAGTTGCAGGAAAATTCAATTCACATTAAAAAATAAAGACGTGAATCCTTTGTTTTGAGATTACAGTGAGGAATGGTACTCAAAGTTTCAATGTTTTCCCTTTTCTCATCTAGAATAGGCACTAAGACACTAAAGAAAGGACTATTTTAAAAATATTTTCAACCTGTCAAAAATAACAGCAATCTAAGTCTAACTGGAAGATCCATAATTCAACCAGGACAATCAGGGGCCTGCATTTACATTGTGATGAGATTCCAGTAAAACTCCATTTTGTTGGGATGTGGAGAATAAAGAAAGCAAAAGGGATGTTTCCTCCATCAAGGTTTAAAAGTTTCTCCTAAAACTTATAGTTTATAACTCAAGAATGAATCTTGTATTTGGGTTGATGGACAGCTGGAGACAAATATGCCAGTGCATTTGTCCATCTGTCCACTTATTCAACAAGTAGGCATTGAGCCTTTATCATGCACCAGGAGCTGAACTTGGGACTAAGGATACATTGGAGACCAGAGAAGACAAAACCCTGGCCTGATGGATGACCAGGAGGTGGGAGGAGGCAACAGGAGACAGTGGGGAAGGCAAGGGGACATAAAAAGTAAGCAAGTAGACAAATATAAATTACACATTGTGATCAGTTCTGTAAAGTAAATAGAGTGGGTCAGACAGTGGTAACAGGGAATCTGAGCCCCAGGAGAGAGGGTCTCTCCATGGGCTTACTACATAGGCCTACAATATTTAAGGTCTGAAGATGGGAAGGAGCCCAGGCAGGCAAAGTGCAGGGCACAAGGAGCATTACAGGCAGAGGGAAGCACAGGAAACAGCCCAGGTAGGAGAAAGGAGCCAGCACATCCAAGGAACTGAAAGGGGCCAGAGTGGATGGAGTGTAGGGTCAAGGGAAAGACAGGTACGGGGTGATCCTGGAGAAGCAAGTGGGGCCAGACAGCATGTCTGGGTCTTATGACACATGTGAGAGGAAGCTAAGCGAAACATTGTCAGCAATGTGTGTTTTCGGGGACAGGAACATGTCCAGAGATCATTCGGAGGCTCTGGCTGTCATCCTGGAGAGAAGTGACAGGGCAGGGACAGGGTGGTAGCAATGCCGATGGAGAGAAGAGAATGGATTGGGAGCGTTGCCGCTAAGAGGTGGTGAGGAGTGGCTCACTTCAGTCCCACAGCATCCATTTGGGGGGCACTGGGACTGTCCTCCGAGCAGGACCACAAAAAAGGCAGGCCCAAGCAGTTAGCCCTGACATGCTTTTCATCTGAATAGCCAGGGATAAAAAGGAAATGTTCACACAAGCCAACCCTTGGAATATGAACTTGGACCCATTAGGGACTCTCAGGGGAAACCCAAATTATTGCCGCAGCAGCAGCAGCAGCAGTATGTTGAGATTATTGCTCCATTTCAGACCTCGAGCTACCAAAGAGGTCAAAGGAAACTTAACCAGCATTCAGGTAGGGTAATGGTGATATCCTACCAGAACATTCCAAGAAGGACCAAAAGATTTGAGGGTGCAGAAACCAGGGTTTGGGTTTCCCAGGTGGCACTAGTGGAAAAGAACCCACCTGCCAAAGCAGAAGACATAAGAGATGCGAGTCGGGAAGATCTCCTGGAGGAGGGCATGACAACCCACTCCAGTATTCTTTCCTGGAGAATCCCATGGACAGAGGAGCCTGGCAGGCTGCAGTCCACAGGGTCACACAGAGGAGGACACGACTGAAGTGAATTAGCACAGCACAAACCAGGGCATAGAGGTGGAGCAGTCACAGAAATGGGGTGCTTAGCCTGGAAATGAGAATGCTGTGGGGCAGGGAGGGCTGAGAGTTGAAGAACTACCCCAAACAGGAGTTCAGTTGTTTTGTGTAGCTGTCAAGCACCTAGCTGGGACCAGTGTTAGAAGCTGCAAGAGACAGCTAAATGGAGCGGACCTTTGGAAATGTGAGACCAGCCCCAGTGCACCGGGGACCTCGTGGTGGGGAGTTCCTCACCTCTGGAGGCATTCAGGCAGACAGGGGAAGGCTGCCCACCAGGAACTTTGTAGGAGGAGTCACAGATCTGGAACGGGCTGGAGGGTCCCTATGGGCCTGTTAATCTTCCTTTTAGCAGCTGTTCGTGTGTATGATCACAGGGAGCAATAGGCTGGAAGAAGATCCATCTCTCTGAAACATTCCCCCGCCTTTTGAAAGAAGACCATCCAAGACCACATTCTTTCTCTTCTCTCCTGAGCATTGCACCAGCCGATGCTGGAGGCCCCATAATAAACAAAGTTTCTGCCAGAGAACTCGGCAGGATTTTGTTCCCTCCATCAGTCCTTTCACCCGCTTCCACCGCCGAGAATCAGGGCTTTCAGTAGCGTGTGCAGCTGCCTTACTCACCTTTGCCATGCAAAGAACCACATCAAAAACTTGCCATGTTACCATGCCTCTCCCCAAAGGATGCTGAGTCGGGCGCGCTCCCGGCGCACATGTGAGGCATCATTAAATATCATGACAGGATGTGAGAGAAACATCACCGGCCTTTGGGGATCAAAGAAAGGCAACACAGTCGCAAAGCAACTCTTTAATAGTGGGGGTGGGAGAGGAAGTAGCCCTTTGTTAAACAGCAGTCCTAATGACTTCTCTCTGCTTTCCTCATAAAGGCTGACTAATTATTTCACATATGTCTGCACCTCGCATTCACCGCCCCCTCAGCGTCTGGGTCCCCTACTGTCAACCTTGCAGCCCTGGAGGTCATAAAAGCCAGGGGAGTCTGAGGCTAGAGAGCTGGCTTTGTTGCTGGCTTTTCTGGCTTCGGACATCCAAACACACTCTCCCTACATTTTTGCGGTGAACCAGGGAGTGAAGAGAAACAGTCCTTCCCCAAATGAATCCTGGCTTGTCTCATCTTCTTTCAGTCCTGCGGGACCATCATACTGGTGTTTAAGATTAAAGGTGACATCTCATTTTCAAACACAGAGCAACAGAGACCCAAACTGTATCTCAGCAGTGGGTAGACTATATATCCAATTTTGCAGCTCAGCCTGTCTCAAGACTAGAATTAACTGGACTCCTGGCAGTCTCACGGGTTTCACAATGGTCCCTGAAGGCAACCAATATGGCCAGACGGGCCATACCACATCCTGCAAGACCTCCTTCTTCTAGATCACTAGGAAACACCAGCCTCTGGACCACCCATTTTGATTCTCAACCGGACACCTCATTGCCGTGTGGTTTGTCTATTCTTACATGCATCTGTCTTTCCCCAGAGTGACTGAAAGCCACTTATGAGGGTTTGGTTCGCTTTGCTTCGGTTTTGGTACAACTCTCTAGGCTTCAATAAGGGTTGCACAAACAGCAGATAATGGATGGATGGATACATACATGAAAACAGATACTGCCACGTTCCCAATCATCATCGTTTTAAGACGTGAATCCATAGCCTCCCAGATGAGTTGTGTGCCTGCTTGATCACATCTTCCATATCTGAACCTTCATTCAGAAGAGCTCTTCCTTAAGGTTAATTTCTATCACAGGCAACTTTTCCCTCTAGTACTGCATACTGCGGCAACTCATGAATATTCCAACATCATAAATCTGAGTTCTGGCCTTTGGAGAAGACTTATGAAAAAACCTCCCTGGTAGGATTCTTTTTAACTCTTACATAACTTAGTTCTTCAGATCCTCTTGTGGCCCGCTGCCACCCAACATTTGTCCACTTGGCTTTAGGGGCAGTGCCCCGTAAGGGGCATCGTAGCATGACGGATGCTACCATCCTTTGGAATCAGACAAGTCTGAGTTTAACATCTGATTCTGCCACTTTCTGGGCTTCCCACGTGGCACTAATGGTAAAGAACCCACCTGCCAATGCAAGAGACTTAAGAGGCACAGATTCCATCCTTGCATTGGGAAGACCCCCTGGAAGAGGGCATGGCAACCCACTCCAGTATTCTTGCCTGGAGAATCCCATGGACGGAGGAGCCTGGCAGGCTACAGCCCATGGGTTCAAACAGAGTCAGACACTACTGAAATGACTTGGCACACACATCTGCCACTTTCTACCTGGGGAGCTCTGGATGGAATACATAACCTCTCTGAGGCTCAGTTTCCTCCTCTATAAATTAATCTTCCTCACTGTCGCTGGGAAGGTTCAAGGAGAAAACACATACAAACCCAGCAGGCAGCAATCTGCTCGCTCAACAGTCACTATTATTACTCTTCCGTGAAGGAAGACCTAGTGCTCCAGGATTCACAGTGACTCAAGTGTGGGTCTATCTGCAAAAGTCACACCCAAAGCACAAACACCTCATGCTGAGAGACACGCACACACAAACATCTTCACACACATTAACACAAGCCAGGGAGCAAGCATCAGGTATTTGTGAAAATATTAAAGAAATGCCCAAATGCAGAGTCCCATCAGGATTTCATCCCTGGTCCTCCTGATGGCCCCAAACAGTGCTGATTTACAGCAGTTTCATCAAGAAAACATAAAACAGTTTTGAAACTGCCATTTACCTGGGGAAAGGTGTGTGAGCCCTCAATCCATACCTTCCTATTAACGAGGTAACCACTCTACTCTGGGAAGCAGAAAGGGAAGATACAGCCTGACCGTGGAGGTTGTTGTTGCTCCTGATAAAGTTCTTTTTAACCCACTCTACCTCAGTTTTCTCACCTGTGAAATGGGACCAGTGATGCTATGTTAGTTGTTCTGTAGTTCATTCGGTCAATGGTACAAAAAAAAAAGGCATTCAATTAATGTTGGTTGAACTGATATTAGTCCCAGGTGATTAAAGGCAAGCTTGCTGGTATTGTATAGAAGTTTGTCTTAAGTTTGTTTCAACATCTGAAAAGATGTTAAAACTCCAGATTCTTAATAATACAGTTATAGGTAGATTGGCTGGGTGGGGGCTGTAAAAACCAAGAGGATTGAACATAAAAACATCTGATGTTCAAAACTGTTCTTAAGAAGAAACCCTTTTAGGATTTTGCTTGTTGTGTTTAACAGGTTACTGTTGTTAGGGCCATCACAAGAGCTCCCCAGTATGTGGTCCATTTGGGAACAATAAAAGAACTATGAGGGCCAGAACTGTTTCCAAGAAGACATTTTTCGTTTCTCCTTTGAAGCCAACATTAGATTGTTGGCACTAGAACTAAAGGCTGTCTCAATCTGGAGCTATGTTTTATCTCGAGATGCAAATTTGTCATGCAAACACGCTTACAGCTCTTTCACACTGGTGCAAGCCTGGGCTGCCCCGCTCCAATACTACATCCTCAGAGGGCTCTGCACACACGAGCAGGAAGGGGGAGGAGCCTCCTTCTGGAGCCCCACCTGCCTCCTTAGCTATCAGTGGAGGAGTCTGGTGTCACTGGTCCTTGGGAACCTCAGTCAACTTCTGGTCTTCTGCTATGGAGCTGTCACTGAGTCAGCATTGAACTCTGCAGACATTTCTCTCCCCACACAAGAAATCTTTCCACTGTCTCTGACTAGAGGTCCTACAGTCTCTACAAGAACACTTTAATTGATGAGGACCTCACACCTTTGCAACCAAGAGCATTTAGTGTCGGGAAGCACCAACTGGAGAAAGTTTTTTTTACTGAAAGCTTCCTGGGTGGTGCAGTGGTAAAGAACCCACCTGCCAATGCAGGAGATGCGGGTTTGGTCCCTGGGTTGGAAAGATCCCCTGGAGTGGGAAATGGCAACCGACTCCAGTATTCTTGCCTGGAGAATCCCACGGATAGAGGAGCCTAGCAGACTACAGCCCATGGGGTCCCAAAGAGTCATACATGACTGAGCACAGCACCACCACTGTTATAGTCGATTTACAATGCTTTGAGAAAGTACTCAGCAAAGTGACTCAGTTACATATATATATATATACGTGTGTGTGTGTGTGTGTGTGTGTGTTAGCATTAGAGGGGTTTCAAATACGGAGAGCTGGGCTTTTCACAATCAGAACGGATGCACAAATATGGAAAGGGAGAGAAACAGAAATACTCTATGATACTGTGTTGGAATTGGAAGCATCGATGTGAACTCATGGTTTTCAATCAATATGGATTCAAATGTGTGTATATTACATAATGTATAATTTCCTAGCTCTGTTCATTGATAAGGCCAGAACTGTGACATTCCGCTAGCAATGAGCACACCTACTGCCCATATCTTGGTTTTGAAATACTAGCTCCACTAAAAGGAACCAGAGCTTCTGGAGAAGTGGCTGTTCTAGGATTAGAACAGGAAAAGCAGGTGGTGAGTCTGGAACACCTGTGCTTCCATAAAGTAAGTGCTCAGAGATTGACGGAAATGTGTCAAAACGATGTAGAAGCCAATTTAAAGGGGTTCCCACTGGCCAAATCTGGAAAAATTAGAACATCAAAATGAAATGACAATAATAAGTTATAGACACTAAATAAAATAAGACCCTATAAATTTACACAAATGTAAAATTTTAAATGAATAAATAAATGAGGAGAAAGAAAGCTCTTCCTTGTAATAGCAAGGCAACTACTAAATGTAGGAGTCATGGAATTAGAAATTCATGACTTGACAACCACCATAGGAACAATTCAGGCAAGAAACAGCAAGAGATGGCTACTCAAGTGGGCCCAGGAGGAATGAGGAATGAGATTTTACACTGTTTCAAAGCACCTCCCCATGAACCATTTGTTAAATGCAGAGAGAGAGGAAGTATCACTTTAAGTGGAGAAACCTACAGGCACCAAGGATCAAAGTTAACACCAGCCCTAACAGGAAAAACATACACCTACCACCCAAAGGGCTTCCATGAAAAGAATGCAACATTTATGATACCCTGGCTAAAATACATTTGTTGTGCAGTTGATCAGTCGTATCCGACTCTTTGGGACCCCATGGAGTGCAGCCTGCCAGGCTTATCCTCTGTGGGACTAATGGCAAGAAAGCAATGGACAAACAAAAACTGAGAAACATTCAACAAAATAGCTGGCCTATACACTTCAAAATTTCCAAAGGCCTGAAAATCAAAGAAAAAGGAGGAAGCACTCCAGGTTGAAAGAGCCTACGGGGACATGACAAGTGAGTGCTATGTGTGATCCCGAACTGGCCCCAACAGAAGAGGGTGTTACCAGAACACTGGCAAAATATACTGGAGTTTTGGAGAAAAGTTATACAGATCTCTGTCCTATTTTCATAAATTTCTATAAACAGGAAAACAGCTTTAAAATAGAATATTTTTAAATTTATATAAAACAGTAATCCAGTGCTTTTTGAAATTTCCCCTAAATTCTCTCCAGCTGATGACACCTAAGATTCCACCAATGTGGTTTCTACTCATTGCCACCCTCTGCTTTCTGAGACTTAGAACTTTGAACTTTGTTAAAAGGCAAGCATCCTTGGGAAAGGTAATACTTCAAGCCAACACTCATTTTCAGTCGTGTTTCCCAAAGTGGCTTGCAGTATATTAGATTTATGAGACTTCTGTTAATAGGTGTTAAGGAAAAGAAATCTTTTTTGGTTAAAGAAATTTGGAAAACACTGAATGACACAAAGTTTCTTTACTGTGGGACTCCTCGGAGCCTTTAAGAAGTTGATGTGCAGTTTATATTGGCCTGAGGGGGAATTACATTTGAAATTATTTGATCGTTGTCCCATAAGTTCTTAAAAAATGTATTTTGGAAAATGCTGGCTGACAGATCCCAATCAACAAGCAATAAAGCATTGAGAGTTTGGGCTCTGCTGTAAGATGGCCTGGGTTCAATCCATGCTGCCCCTCTTAGTGACCGTGCAGCCTTGGGCAAGTCAATTAAATTCTCTGTGCCTCGCTTTCCTCATCTGTACTTCAGCTCAGTTCAGTCGCTCACTCGTGTCTGACTCTTTGCGACCCCATGAATCACAACACACCAGGCCTCCCTGTCCATCACCAACTCCCGGAGTTCACTCAAACTCATGTCCATCAAGTCAGTGATGCTATCCGGCCATCTCATCCTCTGTTGTTCCCTTCTCCTCCTGCCCCTAATCTCTCCGAGCATCAGGGTCTTTTCCAAGGAATCAACTCTTCACATGAGGTGGTCAAAGTATTGGAGTTTCAGCTTTAGCATCAGTCCCTCCAATGAACACCCAGGACTGATTTCCTTTAGAATGGACTGGTTGGATCTCCTTGCAGTCCAAGGGACTCTCAAGAGTCTTCTCCAACACCACAGTTCAAAAGCATCAGTTCTTCGGCGCTCAGATTTCTTCACAGTCCAACTCTCACATCCATACATGACCACAGGAAAAACCATAGCCTTGACTAGATGGACCTTTGTTGGCAATGTCTCTGCTTTTTAATATGCTATCTAGGTTGGTCATAACTTTCCTTCCAAGGAGTAAGCGTCTTTTAATTTCATGGCTGAAGTCACCATCTGCAGTGATTTTGGAGCCCAAAAAATTAAAGTCTGACACTGTTTCCACTGTTTCCCCATCTATTTCCCATGAAGTGATGGGACCAGATGCCATGATCTTCATTTTCTAAATGTTGAGCTTTAAGCCAACTTTTTCACTCTCCTCTTTCACTTTCATCAAGAGGCTTTTTAGTTCCTCTTCACTTTCTGTCATAAGGGTGGTGTCATCTGCATATCTGAGGTTATTGATATTTCTCCTGGCAATCTTGATTCCAGCTTGTGCTTCTTCCAGCCCAGCATTTCTCATGATGTACTCTGCATATAAGTTAAATAAGTGGGCAACAATATACAGCCTTGATGTACTCCTTTTCCTATTTAGAACCAGTCTGTTGTTCCATGTCCTGTTCTAACTGTTGCTTCCTGACCTGCATAGAGGTTTCTCAAGAGGTAGGTCAGGTGGTCTGGTATTCCCATCTCTTTCAGAATTTTCCACAGTTTATTGTGATCCACACAGTCAAAGGCTTTGGTATAGTCAATAAAGCAGAAATAGATGTTTTTCTGGAACTCTCTTGCTTTTTCCATGATCCAGCGGATGTTAGCAATTTGATCTCTGGTTTCTCTGCCTTTCCTAAAACCAGCTTGAACATCTGGAAGTTCACGGTTCACATATTGCTGAAGCCTGGCTTGGAGAATTTTGAGCATTACTTTACTAGCATGTGAGATGAGTGCAATTGTGCGGTAGTTTGAGCATTCTTTGGCATTGCCTTTCTTTGCGATTGGAATGAAAACTGACCTTTTCCAGTCCTGTGGCCACTGCTGAGTTTTCCACATTTGCTGGCATATTGAGTGCAGCACTTTCAGAGCATCATCTTTCAGGATTTGAAAGAGTTCAACTGGAATTCCATCACCTCCACTAGCTTTGTTCGTAGTGATGCTTTCTAAGGCCCACTTGACTTCACATTCCATATCTGGCTGTAGGTGAGTGATCACACCATCATGATTATCTTGGTCATGAAGATCTTTTTTGTACAGTTCTGTGTATTTTTGCCATCTCTTCTTAATATCTTCTGCTTCTGTTAGGTCCATACCATTTCTGTCCTTTATCGAGCCCATCTTTGCATGAAATGTTCCCTTGGTATCTCTAATTTTCTTGAAGAGATCTGTAGCCTTTCCCATTCTGTTGTTTTCCTCTATTTCTTTGCACTGATCACTGAGGAAGGCTTTCTTATCTCTCCTTGCTATTCTTTGGAACTCTGCATTCAGATGCTTATATCTTTCCTTTTCTCCTTTGCTTTTCGCTTCCCTTCTTTTCTCAGCTATTTGTAAGGCCTCCCCAGACAGCCATTTTGCTTTTTTGCATTTCTTTTCCATGGGGATGGTCTTGATCCCTGTCTTCTGTACAATGTCACAAACCTCATTCCATAGTTCATCAGGCATTCTATCAGATCTAGGCCCTTAAATCTATTTCTCACTTCCACTGTATAATCATAAGGGATTTGATTTAGGTCATACCTGAATGGTCTAGTGGTTTTCCCTACTTTCTTCAATTTAGGTCTGAATTTGGCAATAAGTTCATGATCTGAGCCACAGTCAGCTCCCAGTCTTGTTTTTGTTGACTGTATAGAGCTTCTCCATCTTTGGCTGCAAAGAATATAATCAATCTGACTTCAGTGTTGACCATCTGGTGATGACCATGTGTAGAGTCTTCTCTCGTGTTGTTGGAAGCGGGTGTTTGCTATGACCAGTGCATTTTCTTGGCAAAACTTTATTAGCTTTTGCCCTACTTCATTCCATATTCCAAGGCCAAATTTGTCTGTTACCCCAGGTGTTTCTTGACTTCCTACTTTTGCATTCCAGTCTCCTATAATGAAAAGGACATCTTTTTTGGGTGTTAGTTCTAAAAGGTCTTGTAGGTCTTCATAGAACCATTCAACTTCAGCTTCTTCAGCGTTACTGGTTGGGACATAGGCTTGGATTACTGTGATATTGAATGGTTTGCCTTGGAAACAAACAGAGATCATTCTGTCATTGTTGAGATTGCATCCAATTACTGCATTTCAGACTCTTTTGTTGACCATGATGGCTACTCCATTTCTTCTAAGGTATTCGTGCCCACAGTAGTAGATATAATGGTCATCTGAGTTAAATTCACCCATTCCAGTCCATTTTAGTTTGCTGATTCCTAGAATGTCAATGTTCACTCTTGCCATCTCTTGTTTGACCACTTCCAATTTGCCTTGATTCATGAACCTAACATTCCAGGTTCCTATGCAATATTGCTCTTTACAGCATTGAACCTTGCTTCTATCACCAGTCACATCCACAACTGGATATTGTTTTTGCTTTGGCCTCATCCCTTCATTCTTTCTGGAGTTATTTCTCCACTGATCTCCAGTAGCATATTGGGCACCTACCCACCTGGGGAGTTCCTCTTTCAGTATCCTATCACTTTGCCTTTTCATATTGTTCATGGAGCGGTGGCTGTGCGGTGCCTTTTCATACTGTTCATCCACGGAGCGGTGGCTGCGCCGGCGCAGGAAGGCCAAGAGGAGCTACTCCATGTTCAAGCTCTGGAGAGGCGGCCATGAGGAGATACCCCTCATCCAAGGTAAGGAGCAGCGGCTGCGCTTTGCTGGAGCAGCCATGAAGAGATACCCCACGTCCAAGGTAAGAGAAACCCAAGTAAGATGGTAGGTGTTGCAAGAGGGCATCAGAGGACAGATACACTGAAACCATAATCACAGAAAACTAGTCAATCTGATCACATGGACCACAGCCTTGTTTAACTCAATGAAACTAAGCCAAGCCCTGTGGGGCCACCCAAGACGGGCGGGTCATGGTGGAGAGGTCTGACAGAATATGGTCCACTGGAGAAGGGAATGCCAAACCATTTCATTATTCCTCATCTATAAAATGGTGATAATCAGAGTTCTCACTTTGGTGTTGTGGGAATATTCAGGCATGAAAATAAAGATAAAACTTGAAGCACAGTGCTTGGCACACAGAAGGGCTCAAAGCATGTTTGCACTGCATATTATTGTTATTCCTGCTATTACTATTGTTACTATTCTTTCTTGAGAGTCTGTGTGGGCTGGAACAGAATCTAAGGGAGTGGGGATTTTATTGATTTATTTATTTGCAGCACTGGGTCTCCGTTACTTCGTGCAGGCATTCTCTAGTTGTGGCAAGTGGCCAGCGTGGGCTACATACTCTTCAGTGAGGTGCAAGGGCTTCTCATGCAGTGACTTTTTGGTGTAGACCATATTACGGACCATTTTTAAAGTCTCTATTGAAGCTGTTACCATATTGTTTCTGTTTTATGTTTTGGTTCTTTTGGCCACTCGGCATGTGGGATCTTACCTGTGCTAGGGATCAAACCTGTGCTCCCCACAGTGGAAGTGTGGAGTCCCAACCTCTGGACCTCCAGGGAGGTCCCAGGAGTGGGGATTTTAGCGAATGCCACCAAGATCAGGAGAGGAGGGAAGCAGCAGTAACAACCAAGAAATTGAAGATCCTCAAGACAAACCCCTCCCTACATCCTAACTCTGAGAGAGCTGTTGTGAAAATCCCCTTCTACACATCCATCTGGACTCTCCCAACAGTCCCAGTGGTTTATGGGGGTAAAGATCCAGACAAGGCCAGACTGCACTATCCTGTACCCAAACCAGGGGATCCATCTTCCCCAGGGAAGCAAAGATTAAAAGAAAACATTTCCCCCTTTCACAAATAATTATTGCTGCCTTCTCTCTGTAAACACATTCAACTGGTCCATGCATTTAGTCCTTCACCACCTGCCCCCACCCCTTAACCTGTACAGGAAGGAGGAGGGGTTTGGAGATGATGGCTGTCTGCCATCTGGGGTGTCCCAAGCCATACCCCTTGCCCCAGAGTCACCACTGAGGGGCTGACCCCGTGGGGCTGTCAGCTCACCACAGACAGGCTTCACCCGCGCTTCAGAAAATGAAAAGCTTTATTAAACTTTCAAGTCCAGAACAGATGTGTCCAGACATAAATATTCAAAAGATCCCATCTGTTAGGTAAATCGTCTTCCAATGTAGTAACGGAGGGGCCGTACGTTAGCGAGACCCCATTGCTCTGAGAGCCCAGGAGTGTCGGAGATCCTGTGAGCAGATGCTCCTGGAATCAAAATAAAAAGAAGCCTAAGTAACAAAGAAAACTCAAGACAAGACTGCTACAAGCAGGGAATTTCACTGCCGCACCAGTCAGAACCTCTGCCAGGTCAGGAGCCCCAAAAGATGAGGCCAGTCATGAAATCCCAAAAGGGGGTGTGGGCAGGGGGGCCAAGATAAAAACATCCAAATACACACACACACAGATTCTGGTTAGAGATGCACAAGTCCTTCTGTTATAGCGAAGATGCTTTTTCTCCCAAATCAGTTCATGCCAAGGGGAGACACTTAACCACACTGTGGTGGGGGACAAGGGATCCTCATTTGGAAAGCTATGCTTCTGAGCACCCATTTTATGTAATAGTCTATGCTGAGCGTTGTGAAAAGGAATGAATAACAATAAAAAAAATAATAAATAGCTTACCCATATATAGCCTTATTCTGTGTCAGGCACAGTTATCAACACTGTGCATTCACTGACTCATTTAATCTTCCCAGCAACCCCCTGAGATAGTTAGTGCTGCTAAGTCACTTCAGTCGTGTCCAACTCTGTGCAATCCCACAGACGGGAGCCCACCAGGCTTGCCCGTCCCTGGGACTCTCCAGGCAAGAACACTGGAGTGGGTTGCCGGTTCCTTCTTCAATGCAGGAAAGTGAAAAGTGAAAGTGAAGTCGCTCGGTTGTGTCCGACTGTTAGCGACCCCATGGACTGCAGCCCACCAGGCTCCTCCGTCCATGGGATTGTCCAGGCAAGGGTACTGGAGTGGGGTGCCATTGCCTTCTCCGATAGTTAGTGCTATTAGTTCCATTTTACAGACAAGGAAACTGAGACATAGAGAGAATGAATGATTTGCCCCAGGGAAATCACTCAACACTGTGCATTCACTGACTCATTTCATCTTCCAAGCAACCCCCTGAGGTAGTTACTACTAATAGTCCCATTTTACAGACAAGGAAACTGAGGTGCAGAGAGAAGGAGTGATTTGCCCCCCAGGTCATGGAAGGTAGGTGTTGAGCCAGGGTTCAAACCCAGGTAGACTGTGTGAGACCGCCGTGCTAAATGATACAAAACGAGGAAATAGGAGAGCTTCCTCAAAGGAAGGAGCCCACGTTCTAATGCAGAAAGGTGAAAGGCATGCTGGAAGGCTGAACAAAAAACATGTAGCTGCTTAGAAGTGCAGCTCCACAGAGGGAACCCATGCTGCTTCCATAACAGGGCTGCTGGGGAGGGAGGTACTGACCTCACCTTCCCAGTCTGGAGCCCAGAGCCCCAGGTGTTACTCCCAGCCTGTTTGCCTGCCCTGGGTCCTCTCCCCTTGATGGAAGCAGCCAAGCTGATCTACCCTCTTTGGCCCGAGTACATCATTCTTGCCACAAGGATGCTCATCCCTTGCCTGGGGACCCATCCCTTCCTCCTTGCTGGCCACAGTCTCCCCAACAAGTTCAAGTCTTGACCTTTCCCAAGCCCTCCTTGCATGCACCCCCCCAGCAAGCCGCCTCCCTCCAGTACCTATCAAGTGCCCAGTTCTCTTAACACACGTCTTCAGGCTTGTGCAGTGAGATACCCAAGTGCCTAACGTGGCCTCCACTCGCCACATACACACCCCACTGTGTGTCAGCTCCATAAGCTTCTCCATCCTCCCAGAATATACTAAGCACCATTATAATCACAATTTCTCTTTGGGTCAAAGAAGACTTTTCACTGTAAAATATAGAATTCCAACCAAAACTGGCTAGAACTTTAAAAGGGAATGTTTTGGCTCTAGTAACTGAGATGTGCAGGCATGCTGAAGTCTTGGGATAAAAAGGTACAGCTGGAGCCAAACACTGAAACAGGATCGATGCCTCCCTGCCAGCCTCACACCCGCACAGGTGCTCAGGACACCACAGCAAGAGGCCCACCTCCTGGTTCAAGCTCACATCCCTCCCCCCATCTAGCAGCCCCCACCATAAGAGGGGTCCTCTTTACAGCTCCAGCAGGCTGGGGTCACCATCTCTGAGCCAGTCACTGCCACCAGGGGATATAGTGGTCTCAGTGGCCAAGCCTGGGCTGTATGCCCACCCCTGGGTCCCACAGGGAGCCAGGTGGTGTGACTGAGCAGTCACACCAGTATGAACCAACAATGGAGAAAGCATTTCCCCAAATGGAACAGTGAGTGCTGCTACCAGGAAAAGAGGGGACACATACAGAACAGGCAGACACTGTGACACTGACCACCATCAAAGCCGATATTCACTAAGCACATCCCTTTGTTGAGTGTATACTATGTGCCCCAGGTTAGCTTAACAAGACAACAACTGACAATGAAATTTCAAGCATTTTCCCCAGGGTGGGTACACAGTCAATGCTCAGTAAGTAGTAGGAACAGGTAGCTAGGTAGGTTCTTTTATTATCTCCATTTCACTTGGCTAAAAGAGATGAAGTCATTAGTCTCAGGCCTCACAGGTTGGAAGAGCCAAGGGCATGCGTGTTCAAAGCCCACTGACATCTACCTTCCTCCCCAGTCCACCTGGGAAACTGGCAAAGACCCAGCTAAGATCCAGTCAACAGCATCCTTTGGTGGCATTTTGCACATCCCTCCACTGTCACACCTAAAGCCCCCTATTGCAACACTTTATTTTCTCCATTTTAGGAAGCACATTTTTTCACATTTCAAAGTTTCTGAGATTAAAGTTCAGCACACATTGTGTATCATTAAAGTGGTAGAGTTTCTTTCATTCCCAAAAGCTGTTTTTAAATTAACACTACATCTCATGATCAGTCTATCATATAATCAAGAAAATATGCTGTTCCTTTATAGGCCTAGACTAGACCACAAGCTCCTTGAGCTGGAGTTTCCTCATTTTGTGTCCTAAACACTGAAGATAAAGTCTTTTATATGGTTGCTAATTAACCCAAAGTAGTGTTATCCAAGAGGGAATGTCTTCAACAAACATCCATTCACTCAACAAACATTTATTGAGCACCTACTATGGGAAAGGCCTGGCCCAGGAAGTAGGGCTGTAGTGTCAAATGAGCCTGGTGAGGTCCTGCTCCACGTTTTTGTTGTGTCTTCATAGGGACAGACAGGAATCTGAGGGGCGAGGGCAGAGCCATGCCCTGAAGCCAGCGACTTAAGTGGTCTGTGTCAGGCCAGAGCAAAGATGAGAAGCCAGGGTGGCCAAAGATGAGGGCAGTTAAAAGTGACTTTGCAAAGGTCTTAAAACACATGCTGAGGAGTTTAGATTAAAGGTGGGAGGCAAATGGGAGCTCCTGCCGATTTCTGAATGGACAAGTGACAAAATCAAAACAGTGTTCAGAGAAAATTAGCCTAGCTGTTGGTTAGAGAAAGGACTGGGAGGGGTGAGGCTGCGGGTGGAAAGGCCAGTGAGGAAGGAGGCTGCAGCAGAAACCACCACGTGAGGCCATCAGAACCTGGATGCCGAGGGAGGCTTGGCTATGTCAGTGGCTCAAGAAGGTAAGATCCCGGAGATAGAAGTGCCAGCCCATTCTGAATGGGGTGACCAAGAGAGGATGCCAAAGGTTGAATGCTCTGAGGCCAGAATGTCCCCACGCCCAGGAGCACAGGAGAGGGCACGATGCTTAGGCAGCCAGGTGTTTAGTGTCCTAGGAAAACCCAATCAAAGAGAGAGGGTGGAGGTCAGGGCTGCTGGAGAAGAAGGAAGAACTTAACCACATCCCTAAGCTTTGCAAGTGCCAGGAATGGGCATCCTTGTCCAAAAACCAGACAAACCCTTCTCCCTTTTGGACCTGGGAGGACAGCTCCATCTCCTGTTTCTGACTCAAGAAAAAATCAGAATCAACTCATTACTTACAGTTTTGTCTGAAGTTGAGTTGACAATTAGGCTAGGAAAGGGCTAATTGACAGGACCTTGAGTCACTGCAGAGGCAGGATAATCAGTGAAGATTCATTAAGCAGCAAAATAAAAGCACAGAGCCTAGGGTCAGACCGAGCCCGGGCTCAGCCTCCAAATCTTCATGGAAGTTTATTGTCCCCTTACTGTCACATTCTCAGAAACGCTCATTAAAGTCTTTAGCACTCATTCGAATGCTTGGTCACGCTCTGCTGCACTTTATGGGGAGGGAGGCTAGGCTACAGCGGTGATTTTTAATTTGGTGAAGGACATAAGCCTTCCAGATGTTAAAGGGAACTAATGAGCAAATGAACATAAATACCTATAAAATGCCTGGCACATAGCGAGCGCTCAATAAATGTTGATTCCTGAAGGTGCATTTGACTCTTGGGGTCTGGAAGAGGTAAAAGAAACCAAAACTCTGGTACCTGCCCTGAAAGAGACTCGTGAAGGCCACAAACCATGCCTTAAGTTGAGGCAAATTCTCCCTCAACCCTGATTTTTAAAACAAAGACCCAGATCTCCACAACCCTACTTTAGTAATAGTGACTGGATCCTTCTGCTTAAATGCTTAATTCACCCCAACTACTGATTAGAACTGGCAGCTTCCAGGGCTATTTCCATTTCCAGCTTCAGGGCATTTATGAGTGCAGGCAGAGACCCTCCTTTCTACTCTATTTCGATGACCCAGGCCAGGCAAGCACAATGGCCCATCTTTTGCTTCCTCTGTGTGCTGGGACGCTACAAAGAAGTGACTTATTAAGAGCAGAGACACTGGGCCCTCCTGCATTGCTGGCAGAAAGGTAAAAAGGTGCAGCTGTCCTGGGAAACAGTGTGGCATGCGTGGGTGTGTGCTGAGTCACTTCAGTCCTGTCCAACTCTTTGTGACCCAGTGGACTGTAGCCAGCCAGGCTCCTCTGCCCATGGGATCCTCCAGGCAAGAATACTGGAGTGGGTTGCCATGCCCTCCTCCAGGGGATCTTCCCAACCCAGGGATCAAACCTCCATTGCTTATGTCTCCTGCATTGGCAGGCGGGTTCTTTACCACTAATACCAGCTGGGATGCCCAGACAGTGCGTCAGAGGCCTTCAACATATTAAATGTAGAATTAGCATGTGATCCAGCAATTCGTGTCCCAGGTATATACTCAACGTAATTGAAAGTGGGACTCGAACGGTTATCTGTACACCCACGTTCACAACAGCATTATTTATAATAGCTTAAAGATAGAAACTACTCCGAAGTCCGTCACTTTGGAGAGAGAATGGATGATAAAATGTGCTATATACATACAATGGGATGTGAGTCTTAAAAAAGGAAGGAAATTTTGACATGTGCTACAACATAGATGAACCCTGAAGACTTGACACAGAGTAAAATAAAAGTGAAGAAAAAAGGTAGAAGGTGAAAGTCGCTCATTCGTGTCCAGCTCTTTGCAACCCCATGGACTCTACAGTCCATAGAATTCTCCAGGCCAGAATACTGGAGTGGGGAGCCTTTCCCTTCTCCAGGAGATCATCTCAACCAAGGGTTTGAACCCAGGTCTCCCACATTGCAGGCAGATTCTTTACCAGCTGAGCCACAAGGGAAGCAAGCCAGTCCCCAAAGGATGCATATTGCATGATTTCGCTTATATAAGGTATCTAGCTAGAGCAGTCCAGTTCGTAGAAAGGAGAATGTTGGTTGCCAGGGGCTGGGGGAAGGGGGGACTGGGGAAGATTGTTTCATAGATGTGGGGCTTCCGTTTGGGAAGAAACAGTTCTGGAGTTGCATGGTGGCAATACCTGCCCAACAATGAGAATGTACTTGATGGCACTAGGTGGTACACTTAAAAATTATTAAGGTGGCAAATTTTATGTCATGTGTATTTTACCACCAAAAAAAAACTGTTTTAAAAAATACAGAAAGAAGAGAGACACAATGGTGCCTACTCCCCTGTCCTTCAGCTTTTGAAAGGCAACTTCAGCTTTACCGTAAAACTTCAGGATCCTCTACTCCAACCTCTGCCAAGTTCATCAGTCACCTTAATGTGCTTTCTTCCTCCAAGCGGCCGCCCTGCCCCTTCTTGATCACTGCTTGAGCCAGGAGGCTCACTCCGCCTCCAGGCAGCCTCTTCAACTTACAAAGCGCTCAGCTCTACAGAGAAAGATGTGGATGGCAGTTCCCTTTGCTTTCACACACTACTCAACCTTCCTTTAATCAGAGTCCCTAGCCCCCCTCTGCTATTTTCCCACAAAAAAAAAAGAAGTAGAGATGCCAATCGTTTTATAGGGGATGTGACAAGACCAGCGGGCACCTGTTTTTCTTTACACTATCTTAAAAATGGGGAAGTATGGGGAGCTTATGGTTTCACCAGACTGCAAAAGCTGTCAGGAGGCTAGGTGCAGGAATTCGCCTCTGGCTTGTGGCTCAGTGGCAACGCGGATTCCTGTTTGGGGAATGGCCTGGACTGTGCACTTAGATGGCTCTCAGAGAAGACCCACAGAGTGAAGCAGAAAACGCTCCTGAAACACAAGCCTGCCCATAGCAACCGAGAATGACAGCCCCAGGAGTCCAGCCAAGAGAAAAGTGAAAACATTTGGCCTCAGAGAGGCTCTGCCAGTCTAAAGCTGCCTTGATGGGACCCCTAAGGAGAAGACCAACAATGGCAATGCCTGTGCCGAGGCCAGAGGTAACCATCAGACACCCCTCCTCAGGACCCCAGGGAGAACCACCAGCCAGCTCTCCTGTCCTTCTAGGGTTTAAACCAGCAGCCTTGGCTCCCACCCGCTGCCTGTCAGGATGGACCCACGGACCCTGCACCCTCCCAGACATACAGCCAAGGGTCAGAATAATCAGCCTGCTACCCTGCAACTTGAACTTTGGAGGGTCACGGCACTTCACAGAACTGGGCTGGGGGACAGGGTAGATGATGTGGCTTTGCTATAAGTAAAAGCCCATCACCTCCAGGCGTCCACTTTGAACCTCAGAAGCCAGAGATCAGAGTGGCAGGAAACTGAAGCAGAAGTGGAAGAGACCCCCTCCACTCCAAGAGCAACAACTTTCACCTCCTGGTTCTGTAGGTGAGGCCCCAGGACGGGGGGCCTTGCCGGGTCAGTAATGGGCAGAGCAGAACCGAGCTGGAGGCCCAGCTGGCAGGATTACCCACTCCAGGCTGCATAACTGATCCACAAACATCCCTAACAGCTCTATAAAGCCACTCACATCTGTTAGTTCTTTAAGGATAAAGCCTGGGAATTAACCTTGTTCCCTATTCCCCGAAGTGTCCGACCTAGTGCAGAATGTGTGGTCGCCACTCAGTAAATTCTTTCCAAATGAGAGAATCCCTGGGATGGGCCCAGGAAGGACATGAGGCAAGGATTACAGTTCCTAATGTGACATGAATCACATTTACAGAGGAGGAGGGTGCAGCTCACACAAGAGCCCCCAGACTCAACCAGGATGTGAGGGGTCTGGTGAGTTTTGCATCCCCTGTGATGACATTAGAGCCTACGTACACCACATACAGCCTCATGTACTCTCATGAGCCCGGGCCCCTCTCTAGAGCCAGGTTAAGGTCCCTTGAAATGTCTCAGCCTCCCCGCATGGCCAACACCACATCTCAAGTGTTTCAGCTTTCTCAACTATTATTTTCTGCCCTTCTCCACTAACTGCATGAAACAAGCAGAATTCCTCATCTCTCCCTAACGCCCCTTCCCCTTCCCATCTTCCCAAGGATTGCTGGGCCCCTACGAACATGAAATCATAGGCAGTCGTGTTTGCGGGTGGCATTAAAGAAGCAGAAGCCTGGCATGCTGCCATCCATGGGGTGGCAAAAAGTCAGACACAACTGAGCGACTGAACTGAACTGACTGAAGTTGGTTTCTACGTAGTTGTCCAGATGGCCGCATCCTGTTGACTACTCCAACACGGAACCACCTTTCTCAGCAACAAGGGATTTCCCCAAAGCATCGGCCAGAAAATAGCCAGCCTGGTGGCTACACATGACCCCAGCCCAGAGGTAAACCTGTGAGTCTAATTCTTCAGGAAGCTGGGTGCTAACAAGGAAGATTTTCCATTTTTATTTACACTGCCCTCTCAAAACATACCCCGCTCTACCAATCTCTTTCCAAAAGGTCCTGAGATGAGGATCTGCTGTCTCCCTTCTCCTGTACACCTGATGGTCTGGCATCCCCCTACCCTGGCTTGTCTTTAACACTCCCCCTGCTCCCTATAAACGGGTAGAACCTTTTTACTCTCAAGATTCACTACTCAGAGGATGAGATCAAGGACCATATATAACAATCACATTCAGCTGATTTCATTTGCTTAGCTTGTTTTGGAGAAAAGAAAAAAAAATCTATTTGCTTATTTTTTAAATTCAGAATAGGGTATGTGAAACTTTATTTTCAGTAAATACAGCCCACCTCAAGGAATCATACAAGATATGGCAGCCTCCATTTTGTTTTTTAATTTGACTTCATTTCTCTTTATTTTCTCCATTTCAATTCCCTCAACTATTTATATAATCCTGTGGCATGAACCTGGGTGAGATATCTCAAGTCGTTTAAGTCAAGAGGTAAAAAACACATAAATAAATTTGACCCATGTCACAAATAAGAAAATACTGGGGTTTTATAATACAGTTAAGTTCCCCACATACAAATGAGTTCCATTCCAAGAACACATTCATAGGTCCAATTTGTTCATAAGTCCAGCAAAGTAAGCCTCGGTACCCAACTAACACGAGCAGCTGTATAGCACTAGACTGTAATAGGTTTATAATACTTATCACACAAATAATACACTAAAAAAACAAACACACAAAATAAAGAAAACATTTTTAATCTTACAGTACCTTGAAAAGTACTGTAGCACAATAACCGGCATACAGGGGCTGGCATCGAGTGAGCAGGCAGGAAGAGCTCCTGACTGGAGGGGGAGAGGAGATGGAGATGGTAGAGCTGAAGGATAATCTGCAATAGGAGATGGAGGGCAAGCCGCAATGTCACTCACACCTGACTGGGATGGCACAGGTTCTGGTTCCTTGCTGGATTCGATTCTATCTACTCTGCTGAAAAAACAATCTAATGGCGTACATTCACATCTTTGATAGTTTGCGACTTGAAGGTTCTCATATGTAGGGGGCTTACTGTACATGTATACATACTGCCCGTGAGAGGAAAAGAAAAGGAGAGAAGAGGAGAGAGAGGAGGAAAGATGGAAACACAGTGAGTCAGAGCGCAAAGAGGAAAGGAAAAGGACAGGAAGGTTGGAATGGTAGGAACCCCGTCTTATTAGCCTGTGCCTCCCTGATAGCAGCACAGGAATGCACACGCATGCACGCACACGCACACGCATGTGCACACACACACGTCCTCCTGTTGGGTACAAGTCTCCCTCTCGCCCTCTGCTTCTCTGGACCTAACAGTAAAAATTGCCTCTAGTTAGTGCAGGCCTGCTCCATAACAGGTGCTGTGCATATACTATTTACAGTCTTCACGATGGCTCTAGGGAGCAGGAATATTACACTTGAAGAAACTGGGCGCAGAGAAATAACGAGGTCTGTACTGGAGGCCACACTGGAGAAATACTGAAGGCTGTAAGCTATTTTGTCCACCCAGCATCCATACCCTCTTCTTTGGTAACCAAGGCTCCCTTCCCCTTTGGGAAGACCCTCTCCTGGCCAATCAGTGCACCTCTTCCCCAGGAACCAAGACGGAGGCAGGGCAAATACGTGATCCCATCCAGGGCAAGGAGACTCCACCCTGAGAATTCAGTTCAAAACATTCAGAAAGAGGAATTCTTTCTACTAGAAAATGAACAAACATACAAAAAGGGAGAGCTGAGGGTGGGGAAACAGGTAAAGAGACTGAGTAAGAGGCAAGTCCTCACAAGTTCCTTGGGCCCTTGTGTGCAGCCGTGGCTGTGCTTCCAGCTTTGGAAGCTGGTGGGTCCCCATGGCCACCACCACCCTTTTTATTATATTCAAGCCAGCATGAATTCTGCCACTTAAAACCCAGGAGATCCTGGCTAACATTTCTTGTGTGTGAGCAGCCGATTCACATCAAGTCCATCCGACTCCCAAGTGCGAGCCCTTCCTCCCACACCGCACTGCCTCCCTAGATCACGGTGGGTATAGGAGACAGTCACCCTCGCCTGGGAGATCCGGGCTCTGTCCTCCCACCAGCCCAATGTTTGCCACGCCCACTCTTCCCCTGGAAAATGAGCCATTAAACGAGGGCCTGGCCCAGCCAAACTGTGTAGTTGACACACATAGTTACAGCTCAGTCGCTCAGTCCTCTCCGACTCTTTGCAACCCCATGGACTGCAGCACGCCAGGCTTCCCTGTCCATCACCAACTCCCGGAGCTTGCTCAAACTCTTGTCCATTGAGTCAGTGATGCCATCCAACCACCTCATCCTCTGTTGACACAACTGTGGGAAATCCGAACTGTTTGAGAGCACACGTAACTATGCTCACTGACTGTAGCAGGAACGATCAGGGTGCTAAAAACATAATTTAGACAACTTATCTCACAGTTAAGACATCAACTTATCCCTGATGGCTCAGAGCGTAAAGCGTCTGCCTGCAACTCGGGAGACCTGGATTCAGTCCCTGGGTTGGGAAGATCCCCCGGACAAAGAAATGGCAACCCACTCCAGTATTCTTGCCTGGAGAATCCCATGGACAGAGGAGCCTGGTGGGCTACAGTCTTTGGGGTCACAAGTAGTCGGACACGACTGAGGGACTTCACTTTCACTTTCATCTCAAAGAAGGCAGGAGGAGGAGACAAGAGAGGACGAGATGGTTGGATGGCATCACTGACTCAATGGACATGAGTTTGAGCAAGCTCTGGGAGGTGGTGAAGGAAAGGAAAGTATGGTGTGCTGCCGTCCATGGGTTTGTAAAGAGTTGGACATGACTGAGCGACCAGAAAACAAATCTCAAAAGAAATTAAAATCAAGACAAGAGTTAGATCAAGCTAAGCATTCACTGCTCCCAATCCTTGGAATAGAGATTTATAAAAGGGGGAGAGGCTTACAGGATTTAGCCTCGATTCTATGGTAGAGTTTAGACAACACAAATATAAACCTAGAATTTCTGACATGGTGAGAGTTTATAAATCATCCGACCCAACATTATCCAGAACCAGAAGGCCTTCCCAGCATCCTGAGCATTGATCATCCAGCCTTTGCTTGAATCATCCCCGTGACAGGACAGTCATTACCTAATGAAGCAATCTATTCCATTGCTGAACTGCTCTGATGATTAGGAACTTCTTTGTCAGAGATGAAAATAAAAATGATTAATGTCTAAGTGTTCCTCTCCTTTACCCTTTTAAAGGAGAATTCTGTCTCTGTCAGCTCAGTTTCTGGGGCAATGGGAAGGGACAAAATGACAGAAATTGAAATGCAAAACTCAGAAACATGTACGAGAAGTTCACATAAAACAATAATGGCAGAAGGAAAGCAGAAAAGGAAGAAAACAAGGAATTCATAAAGACAGGGTATTGGGGAAAACTCATGTTATAGAATAGGAGTGAAGGAGAGAGGTATTTGGTGGAGCAGGGAGTAGAAGATACAGAAAGTATGAGAAAAGAGGAAAAGTTTCACACATTTTGCTATACATTAAAAATATATTCACTTCCTTTGACATTGTCCCCAAACCCACCAGTAACGTTTTAAATTAGCTTAATTGCTTTTGGTTGTTGGACAGGATTCCTGAGAGTCAAGACAGTATTCTCTGTTCAGAATTCCTGAGCAGTTCTCCACAAGGCTAGACCACATGAAGTCCAGGTTGAAGCTGACTTACAAGTACATTAATTTCTAATCTACTTCCTTGTAAATCCCTCTCAGGTCATAAGGGAAAAGAGGCAGGGATGAAGACATAGAGCCATTTATGGGCCTTGATCATAGAAGAGATAAAAATGAAGTTACTAGGAAGAGAGATTGTGGTCAGAATGGGAGTAGCTGGAAGAATGAGCAGTTTGATGGTGAATCCCCTGAGCTCAGTAGGTTTCCTAAGGACACCCTCTATCAGGTTGAGTCACGGGTGAAAAGAGGTAACCACGGAGGTGGGAACCCAAGCAGGTCACAACAGGAGGGCTCTGTCAGGATCCTGTACTGCAAGCAGCAGAGTTTGCCTCTTTTAAGCAGAAAGGAGCATGGGGCAATTGGCTGAAATGAAATCTGATCAGGGGAACGATAGCTTACGGTGAATGGTGTCGGATTCATCATCTCCGAAGAAGAAGATTTAGCTTCGGGACCAGGGACTAGGCTTCATTACTCAAGAGCTTTCGTGTAGCAGAGTTTTATTAAAATGAAAGAGGACAGAGAAAGCTTCTGACACAGACATCAGAATGGGGACAGAGAGTGCCCCCACAGGCTAGTTTTAGCAGGGGAACTATACACTTTTTGAATTAGTTATTACAATAAATCCAAAGATGTCTCAAGGTTGTAAAGATTTTAAGAGATTCACTCCCGTAATATACATGTTAAGATAACAGGATTAGTCAGAAGGTTTTCAAGAAGGAGAAACTGTCCTCAAGCAGGATACATTGTTGTTATATAATCCATAGTACAGAGTTTAAGCTGAGTTGTTTTGCTGTATAATCATCAACTCCAAGGTTAAAGAAAAAAAAATGTTTTATGTGACTAAGACTAAAGAATGTCCTCCCCCTCCCCCCTCCTCCCCCTTCCTCCTCCTCCATGAAACTGCCCACACTTTATCTCTTCTGTGGATAACTGGGAGGTGTGACTTTTCATTCAAGCATGATCCCCCTTTCCAGTCCTTCCTGGGAAGCCCCATGTGCCAGGCAAACACCTGTGTTGTGTGGCCTGCTGTATTTCCCTGAGGTTCACTGGAAAGTGCTGACCACTGTACTCACACGATGCGTCCAGTGTTTCCCATCGCTCCTTGCCTCTTTTTCCTCACCCTCGTTGCCCTAGGCTTGGTCTCTTAAATAAAATTCCAGCCCTTTAACCTCCTTTCTAGAAAATTCTAGAGAACTCTAGTATTTTACTCTAGGCTAACATAGTCATTGTCTTGACTCCCAGTTTTAATGCTTTTCCTGCCATTATCCAGGGCTTCCCAGGTGGTGCTAGTGGTAAAGAACCCACCTGCCAATGCAGAAGACAGAAGAGATGCGGATTCCATCCCTGGATCAGGAAGATCCCCTGGAGGAGAGCACAGCAACCCACTCTGGTATTCTTGTCTGGAGAATCCCATGGACAGAGGAATCTGGCAGGCTGCAGTCCATAGCATTGCACAGAGATGGACACGATGGAAGCGACTTAGCATGCACCACTATCCAATACCAAAACAAATATTTGTGGGTGCATTTGTTTCTCTCTGACCCTGAAATCCAATTCTTTAGCCAAGCTCATGACTCTCCCCCAGGAGAGTTGATGTAATTCCCCTCAGGGTCACATCCTCCTCCTATAGAAGCCACATTGGGAAGTCTTAAGTGGGAGTCATGGAGTCTTTCTCTCCTGACTTGTCTGACATTATGATTCCCTGCCTCCAAACTCCAGGCATGTCTACAATAAGGTACTCTTAACGTCAAGCCCCATTCATCGTCTCTCTCCTTTTTCTTTATTCCTCATCTTTTCCTTCCACTCATCCCAAACCCTTCTGTTCAGTTTTTTATTCAAATAATTCCCCATCACAGGCTCAAAGCTTTCTCTGATGCTATTTTCTTTTCTTTTTTTGGGGGTGGGGGGATTTTTAACTTTTTCACTTTTTTTTTAATTTTATTTTATTTTTAAACTTTACAATATTGTATTGATGCTATTTTCTTTTCCTAAGTCAGCTAAGCTTCTCTTTCCAGCTTTTCAAACATCTCTTGAAATTCCAACTTTCTAAAATGTATTCCCTAAAAGGCATAGGCAGTGTCTGGTGACCTCCACCACTCGGTTTCAGAGTTAATAGAGTATACTGCTCCAGAGAGCACACCCTGTACAAATACCACATGCCCGGCAGTCTGGTGCCCGCACAGCTCCGCAGACACGCCTGTGTTAGAGCACTTGTCACTGAGAACTGTAACTGTTTACATATTCCTCTTCCCCAAGTAAAATGTGAGCGCCTTGACTACAAGGAGCACAACATGTATTTTTGTATTTCTAATACCTGACACACAGTAACACTTCTTGAATGTTTGTTGAGTCAATGAATAGATAGAAACATTTATTTATATGGATCAATTGCTATTGCAACAAGTGGCTAAAAAATTCATTGGGCTTGGTTGCTCCTCTGGAGTAGTTTCATGTCAAATACTGCTTGAAAGATGTAAGCTACCAGTTAGCAAAGAAAAAAAATTATTATAAGCCAATAGAAAAATGGGAAAATATAGTTAGAGGCAATGCATCAAAATACAAACATAAGTGGCCAATAAGCATGAAAAGATGCTCAATTTCACTAGTAACAACCAAAGTGTAAATTAGAATAACAAAAATTGTTGGTGGAGTATGCATTGACATAGACTTTTGAAAGGGGAAATGGGCAGTATTTATCAATATTTATTCACTTGGGATGAGATAATTTCAACCCTCAGGACCTGTCCTGCTGAAAGACCAACAAAAGGCACATGCATACAGGTGATTATTTCAGCACTATCTGGGATCATGAAAAACACAGAATATTTTAAATGTCTGTTAAATAGAGCAATGATTCATGAATTATTGATATTTACATTATAAAATATTAAATAAGTGTTTTAAAGGATAAGGCAGAGCTATATATTCACAGAAATCCTGCTAAGACTTAAGCCAGAGGGAGAGAGAAGAGAATCACAAAACAATATGGATAGTATGATCTCATTTATGTGAGAAAGAAATGACCTACATGCCTGTATCGGAGAAGGCAATGACACCCCACTGCAGTACTCTTGCCTGGAAAATCCCATGGATGGAGGAGCCTAGAAGGCTGCAGTCCATGGGGTCGCTGAGGGTCGGACAGGACTGAGCAATTTCACTTTCACTTTTCACTTTCATGCATTGGAGAAGGAAATGGCAACCCACTCCAGTGTTCTTGCCTGGAGACGGGGGAGCCTAGTGGGCTGCCATCTATGTGGCCGCACAGAGTCGGACACAACTGAAGTGACTTAACACATGCCTGTATATGTAAATGCAGAGCAATAGGATGTTGGAGAAGACTCTTGAGACTCCCTTGGACTGCAAGGAGATCAAACCAGTTAGTCCTAAAGGAAATCAATCCTGAATATTCATTAGAAGGACTGATGCTGAAGCTGAAGCTCCAATACTTTGGCCACCTGATGCAAAGAGCCAACTCATTAGAAAAGACCCTGGTGCTGGGAAAGATTGAGGGCAGGAGGAGAGGGGGCGTGACAGAGGATGAGATGGTTGGATGGCATCACCGACTCAATGGACGTGAGTGAGCAACTCCGGGAGATGGTGAAGGACAAGGAAGCCTAGTATGCTGCAGTCCATGGAGTCACAAAGAGTCAGATATGACTGAGTGACTGAACGACAACAACAGTAAATGCTAAGAGGAGTTATTTGGGAGAAAGGGAGGGGGAACAGGGCCATGGGGAAGGTGGCCAAATGGAAACGCTTACTTTTAATTCTATATGCTCCTGTTACAGGAAGGGGGACTTCTCCCAGGGCCTGAGAGTGGGCTCTCGTCTAACACTCCAAAATGAATTGTCCAAGGAAACACACATGCTGACAAAGCAACAGACTTGATCAGGAAAGAGCACCCAGCTGGTGGGCAGAAAGGTAAAGGAAGCCCCAGAGGACCGCTCTGCCTCGTGGCTCACAGTCCCCCATTTTATGGTGATAGGATACGTTTCCAGGTTGTCTCTGGCCAATCATTCTGACTCAGGGTCCTTCCTGGTGACCCGCACATTGCTCAACCAACATGGGTTCCAGCAAAAAGGATTTTCGGAGGACATGTGGATTGGCATCTCCTGTCTCCTGTTGACTTTTCCTGAACTCTTCCTGTTGGTGGTGGCTTGTTAGTTCCATGTTCCTTACCAGGACCTCCTGTCATAAAGTAACTCATCCAAATGGTTACTATGGAGCCTGACCAGAGTGGGCAGTTTTAATCAGTGGCTCCCCTAACACTCCCATGCGGTTTGAATTGTCCATATCATGCATATGTTCACATACTAGTTTCACAAGTTAAAAACATGACTGGCTAATGTCATGCAGACATCACCCCTGTGTCGGAGCTTAGAGCCACTGAATGTGAGAGCTACAAGGAACCTTAGGGTTACCTGCTCTGAGAGTTTATAAACTGGTTTCCTGAGGGCTCCACAGGCACCACCAAATGTGGCAGAAACCACACATAAGCACATTAACTTGCACTTCAAGGAGTTCATGTTCACGCAGGCCTTACACTGAAGCCTCTCTGTTTAGCTAAAAATCTTCCTAGACTGCAAGATACACTATCAAAAAGAATTACCATTTGCAACTACTTATGTATATGAAACAGGACTTTCTCATTGATGTACATCCAAAAAAATATGCAGAACTAAATTTGATACTTACGCCTGGATGGCAAATGTTACTCATAGCCCTGATTTCAAATGTTTATATTCATTGGAATAGCTCCATTGTTCTCTATAACTGAGTAAATTCATGCTAACAGAATACTATTTCTTTATTTTATGTTCAAGTCCAGATATGATTTTTATTTTTTAGATTTCCAAAAGAAAAACAAAAAGAGTTGAAAGCCTTGGCTCTAATCCAACCTGCTCATGTTTCAGATGAGGAAACTGATCAGAATTAAAGGCCAGTGATGGTCAGGATCCACTATTCACAGGTCAGGGTCAAGCCGCCCCGCCAGCCCTGAGCCAGATTCAGGTAATAAGTGTGCAGTCATGACATTCCTATGAGATTCTCAGGTGGTGCAGTGCTAAAGAATTCACCTGCCAAGGCAGGAGATGCAAGAAACACAGGTTTAATCCCTGAGTTGGAAAGATCCCCTGGAGGAAGAAATGGCAACTCTCTCCAGTATTCTTGTCTGGAAAATTCCATGGACAGAGGAACCTGGCGAGCTACAGTCCATGGGGTCACAAACAGTCAGACATGACCTAGCACGGATGCACGTGTATGACCTTCCTATACCCCACGGATGCCAGGTTTTCTTCACTATCTAACTGAATCTCCCAGCAAACCAGTGGAGTAGGGGCTATGATTTTTGTCAATGAGATAAATGAGGCTCCAACATGTCAAATAACTTTTCCCTAATCACACAGCTAATAGATGGAATGGTATAACCTCCAAAGACAGACCTCTTTCCACAACATCGGGGTGGGGCAGGTCACTACAGGGGGTAGGGAGGTGGAATGACTTGTCTCTAATCCAGATTATAAACTCCTCAATGGTGGGTACTGCCCCTAACATTGCCATTTCCACAAAGCTGTTCATAGAATGTAGGGTCTTATGAGATAAGAAGCTCACTAATTACTTCTTCAATCCATAAAGATCTACTCATCATCTGCTTTGTGTTTAACCCAC
Source organism: Bos mutus (assembly GCF_027580195.1). NCBI lineage: Eukaryota > Metazoa > Chordata > Mammalia > Artiodactyla > Bovidae > Bos > Bos mutus. The sequence goes on from NC_091618.1 coordinate 28,153,149, forward strand.
ACTCGGGGCCATGGACATATTTAAAAAGAAGATAGTACCACCCTTAAAAGATTTATTTGAGTGCTGTCCTAGTCAGGGTCCCTGGTTGCATAAAATATAAACTAATTTAGTTTAACTTTTAAATAGAAAGAGTTCATTTGAAGAATATCAGTTTGGAAGAATTACTACAAAGACTAGAGAGGACATCTTTGAAAACAGGGAAGAACCAAGGGAAGCCAAACAGGCAGAATAACACCCAAAATCAGGCAAAAATCAGACTACAGACACCACATGCCACCCAAGGGTGGCCAACTCACCTTTCAGTGTGGCTCCCCAAGCTGGCCAGGCTCAGTGAACAGAAGCTTATTCTCATTGTTGCCAACAAAAGATACCATTTGCTGCTATTGCTGCAGCAGAAGGAATTAATTCTAAAGCAGATTCTGCTTGATTATGACCCTCATCAGACTCAAGGTATAGATTGTAAGCCCAAACATGCGCACCTGATTGGCTCAGTGGAGGTCACAGGCTAAACACAAACTGCCAGGAACCTGAGAGAAGAAATGTCTACCCCACTCTGGCTTCCACTTTGGGATGTAGGGCATGCCTCCCTTCTGGTATTATTTAGCTATTGCTGTGTAACAGATAATCCCCAAATTCAGCAGCTTAAAAAAATAAGCATGTGTTATACAGTTTCTGAGAGTCAGGAATCTGGAAGCAGTTGGGTGGTTTTGGTTCAGATACTCTTGTGAAGGTGTCGATAAGATGTTAGCCAGGTAGCTTGACAGAGGCTGAAGGATGCACTTCCAAGGTGGCATCACATTGCCAACTAGTACTGGCAAGAAGCCTCCCATGTAGGTGTCCATCAAGCCACTTGCGTGTGCTCATAGTAGAGTAGCTGGCTTCCCCCAGAGTATGGGATCCAAAGTTAGAGTAGAAGCTGCTGTGTGTTCTGTGACCCAGCTTCATAATCACATACCACCATCACTTCTGCTGTATCCTATCTTTCACATGGACCAACCCTAACATGATGTTGGAAGGGACCACAGAAGGGCATAAAGACAGGCAACAGGGATCATTAGTGGCTACCCCAGAGCCTGGCAACTACACTTGGGTTTCCCCAAAACTAGGAAAGGTGTTAAGAGACTAGGAAGCCCATAATAGTTACTGGCCATTGCAAGTACCATCTAGGCACAGAGTCTGCCTTCTAGGTTGTTGACACTTTGATAGAAGAAAATATTAATAACATATAAAATAATACTATCCCCATTTGGGCTTCCTTGGTAGCTCAGCTGGTAAAGAATCCGCCTATAATGCAGGAGACCCCAGTTCGATTCCTGGGTTGGGAAGATTCCCTGGAAAAGGGATAGGCTACCCACTCTAGTATTCTTGGGCTTCCCTGGTAGTACGAGTAAGTGTCAAATTATATCTTCTCTGGGTGACATTATCCACTACTTTTAATTGGGTTATTAGTAAAATGTTACTAAAGACAATTTCATGTTACTAAAAAGTTACTAAAGTCCTATTTAAATTTGGCCCCAGAAATAACCACTTGCACATATAAAACTGAGATTCAATAGGAAAATGGACGTCCCAGATGGCACAGTCGGTACAGAATTTGTCTGCAATGCAGGAGACAAGGATTCGATCCCTGGGTTGGGAAGATCCCCTGGAGAAGGAAATGGCAACCCATTCCAGTCTTCTTGCTTGGAAAATTCCATGGACAGAGGAGCCTGGTGGGCTAGTTGCAAAGAATTGCAAAGAGTCAGATACAACTGAGCACGAATAAGGAAAATATATGCTTACACTTTGAGTGTGTTCCTAGGTGTGCTTTGTTCCCCTGGCAGTGACATCCCAATAATGGGGGAGGAATCCATGACCTGCCGAGGGGTTCCAAATCTTCAGAATCAGGCTCATGATGAGTTCTGCCTTTCATGATGGACTTTTCTGTACCTGGTTGCAAATGAAAGGCAGCAAGTATCTTGAAGGGCGGACAGGCCCAAAGCACAGAAGCATAAAGCATGTTCCTCTTCTTTTTTCCACATCATTTCTTTCATAGGCATGAAAACACTCAGCCATCCCCTCCTGGACTCAGTGACTGAGCTTGAATTGTATCTGTTCTGTTCCTCCCCTCCAGTCTCAGTTCCCATCACAGTGTGTGCATTGGGTGTTAAGTCACTTCCGTGGTGTCTGAGTCTTTGGAACCCCATGGACTGTAGTCCACCAGGTTCCTCTGTCCAAGGGATTCTTCCAGGCAAGAATACTGGAGTGGGTTGCCATGCCCTCCTCCAGGGCATCTTTCCCAACCAGGGTTTGAACCCGCGTCACTTTACGTCTCCTGTATTGGTAGGCAGGTTCCTTACCACCAGCACCACCAGGGAAGCCCTTCCATCCCAGGACTTCCTTTTTATTCCCTTTACTCAAGATAAGATTGACAATACATTTTCCCAGAAAATTAACCGGTGGGGGCAGGGGGAGGCAGGGATTTCTTATCTGTTCTGTTTTCCCATTTTCAACAATCAGTATCATTTTCACAATTCTGAGCCAAGTGCTTAAGAGGGAATGTGTGTGTGTGTGTGTGTGTGTGTGCGTGTGTGCGCGCGCGCTCAGTCGCTTAGTTGTCTCCGACTCTGTGAACCCAAGGACTGCAGCCCTCCAGGCTCCTCTGTCCACAGAATTTTCCAGGGAAGAGTACTGGAGTGAGCTGCCATTTCCTACTCCAGGGAATCTTACCAACCCAGGGATCGAGCCCATGTCTCTTGGGTCTCCTGCATTGGCAGGTAAATTTTTTACCATTGAGCTGCCTAGGAAACCCCCAGAGGGAATGTAGTCAGTTTTAAAACTGGGGTATCTGGAGTCCCTAGTGGACTAGAGTCCACAACATTCTTGGCTTACTCTAAGTAAGAAACAAAACATATCTTTAAGTTTCTGAGCAAACTAATGTGCATGTGACAAGAGCTGTAATCAATAAGTAACTTGATAAAGTGGATAAAAATTGACCCAGGAGAGGAGTACAACATTCTATTAAGCAAATTCAGCCCAGACTGCTCTCAATCAGCCATCCAAGCTGCCAAACTCAGAGACCTCAGTTTCTGTAGGAAAAGCCGGATCAATATTTTAAGCCCAAACTCCTTAACTTTGTACTAACAACACACCAGAAGAAAAAAAAAAAAAAAAAAGCCATGCCCTCTAAATTTAAAAACAGAAATAAAGGATGGGGAAGCAGAGGAGGGGCAAGAAATATGTAGGTTGTAAGTTACACACAACTCCCGCAGAATAAATCTGTCTCTCCTGAACTAGACAAATGCTTACATCCACCAGCCAGGCCACAAGCGATCTGTCATGAATACTGAAACAGGAGAAGGAAATATTCAGGTCACAAATTTATCTGATTGAAAGTCAGGAACTAAGTGAAGCCTGCAAAAGTTTGATTTCTTTTTCATTAATATTGGGGGAGGAAAAGAAAATACTCCAAGATGCCGGGGCACAGAGGCAGGGCAGGCATTGCAGGCTGCGATCTTTTTTTCAAATTGCATGAATACCATCATATAAATATTTTCATTTGTGAGGGAAGTGTGATTCTGTGTAGAAGAGTTCTCATGAATAAGTACACAGCATCCAAAGCAGACCTACATTGAAATTCCAGAAGCATCTCTACCTGAGCACCAGCCCCTTCTTACCTAGCTACAATAGCCAATCAAGAAAGCAATTCTGAAAATTACAGGCTGCTGAGAGGGGGCATCTAAGGGTTGAGTTCTGCAGTGCTTTGATTGGATTCTAACTTATGGGGGCCATCAAACATCTACTCATCTAAGGGCCAAAGAGATGAAAAGCGAGAAACAATGCCAGGATGAGAGCCAAGGTAAATTATGTTAGAGCCATGTCTCCTCCACCCTGGCCCCACTGGAAAAGAAATTATCTAATCAAAATGACCTTCCATCACTCCGTTTGTAATTCAGTTTATTGTGGATTTATGAGCACCTACTATGTGTTAAGCATTGTAGGGTCTATAGGGGAAAATGCCTAAGACAGGTCTGCACCTCAGGTTGCCCCAAACTGTCCAGCATGTGGGTGAAGGAGAGGCAATTGGTAACCCTTCTGCAAGTGGGAGGAAGGGGGAAATGACAAAGGTTTACAGTCACAGAAACAAGTGTCCCAAGTCCTCACTTTGAGCAGGGAATGTAATTGACCTGAGCCTCAGTTTCCCCCATCTGTAAAATGGGGAGAGAAATGACTAGCCTGTGCGGTTTCGTGGAAGATTGAACGATGCAACATATAAACTACTTCGAACATGCCTCAGACCAGGTAGGTGCTGATTGATATCAGCTACCTCCCCTTCTCTTCATGGTCTTTGGCACGGGGTCCCATGCTGGCAGAGAACAAACACGAACTCTCTCCTCCACACCCTCACGTCAAGGAGGAGGGCACGTGGACACAGAAAGAGGGTAAACTGTCCACTCTGGCCCTGTCAGCTCACCTGCTCACTGCTGCAGAGCAGGGGAGAAAAAGAATCACCTGGGAGTGGGAGAAACTGGATCCAACACTGGGAAAGATGACTGAGGCATTTCAGAAATTGAATAAAGAATGTGAGCAGACACTTTGCAAAGCCATTCCTCCTCCCTTGTTCCTGAACTAGGCAGCCTGCTGATTCTCTGAGGAGGACAGGAAGGTTTATAGAAGGAGCCCCTCACCCACCCAAAGAACTCAGACTCACCGAACAAAGAACTGGGCTAGATACTTGTCTGCGTGCTAAGTCACTTAGTCCTGTTTGAGTCGCTTAGTCCTGTTTGAGTCACTTAACGTGCTCCGTAGCGTTCGACTCTTTGGGACCCTATGGACCGTAGCCCACCAGGCTTCTTTGTCCGTGGGATTCTCCAGGCAAGAATACTGGAACGGACTGACATGTCCTTTTCCAGGGGACCTTCCCAACCGAGGGATCAAACCTGTGTCTCTTATGTCTCCTGCATTGGCATGCGTTCTAAGTCGTTTCAGTCATGTCCATCTCTTTGTGACCCTCTGGACTGTGGTCCATCAGGCTCCTCTATTTATGGGATTCTCCAGGCAAGAATACTGAAGTGGATTCCCATGCCCTTCCCAGTCCAGGGGTCGAACCTACATCTGTTACATCTACCTGCCTTGGCAGGTGGGTTCTTTACCACTAGTGCCACCTGGCAAGCCCCAGGCTAGACACTTGGGTAGATACACAGGCAGTTAAGACATGCTCTTGGCCTACAAGGGAGAGGAGACATAAATGTATGAAAAGTTCTGTGTCAATCACAGCATCTGACCCCACCCAGTCCCCACCCTGCACTCTGTACCGTAGAATTCCTTCCACCTTTAGCCATGGCCAATGGAACTGAGAGTATCTGAACAAATGAGCTGATTTAAAGGCTTGCCAAGCATGAATGATGTGGCCCTGACATAAGAACAGGCTCTCAGCCCATCTGATACTTGCTCAGAAATGTTAACTGACTAAGGCCCTTTGCAGTGGAAGCTAACACTGAAAGTTTTAAGGCAGATAACAGTGCCACGATGCAAGCTGCATGTGAGCTAAAGTTGGGAGGATGTAAAAAATGTGAGTAAGAAGGCAGGAAAAAAATCAGGCAGTGTAGGTTGTATCTGTCAACCTACCTGTCAAGGTCCTGGCAGGAAAAGGATTCTACACTCAAACTGAGTAATTTGAGAAAGACTGGATAAAGAGATTATGTTCAAAGTGGGGGGCAGGGTTAAGGAAAATTAACAAAGGATGATGCAGTACCTGAGAGCTGGTAACAGCGGGATCTTGCCACCCTCAGGCCTGACGTCATCAGAACCAGGAGAGGGGAGTTGCATGGAGAGGCTGTCTAGGGCCAAGGAAGCAGTCAGCCACCCCCAGCCTACTGGAAGGAAAGGAGCTGGAGGAATGAGGCCTCAGTTCCATCTTCCTCCAGCCCCCGGCTCCCTAGCCCTGCCTCCACTGGCCAAAACAAACCAGAGCCAGTGGGTGATCCATTCAAGTGGGGAGGGAAAGAGTCCTCCCTGTAAGGGTGCTTTGCCCCAAAGGAGATCAACACTGAATCTGCGTGGTGTCAAGGCTGGTTCTGACCGGCTGAAGTCGTCCACCGACTATGAACGCTGAGTGGAGGCTGGGTCCTTACTGAACCCTTACTGCTGTCTGCTTCCTCACCAATTAATAACGGGACTAGTTTCAACTGATTGGCTCTGACCTATTGAGAGGGCTCATTTCTGATCCATTACCACCCTGAAACCTTCTCACTGAGTCTTTTTTTAAACCTAGCTTTTCTTCCTCTGGGAACAACGCAGAGGATTAACTCACTGGGGTGTTGTTCATTCACCTGGCAAGTTTTTTTAAAAATTCCATTTCTATGTTTTAATGGTCTTTGTGCCTCCCAGGGCACAGAGCAGGGCTTTTGTCATTTAGTTGCTAAGTTGTGTCCAACTCTTTGCAACCCCAGGGACTGTAGCCCAGCAGGCTCCTCTGTCCATGGGATTTTCCAGGCAAGAATACTGGAGTGAATACTTGCTGTTTCCTTCTCCAGGGGATCTTCCCAACTCAGGTATCGAACTCAAGTCTCCTGCATTGCAGGTGGACAGTTGTGTTTTGTTTTGTTTTTTAATTGCTGAGCCATCAGGGAAGCCCACAAAGCAGGTCAGGGAAGAATGGAAAAAGGATCTAGAGGGGTAAACAAAGCTATTCATGCTGGGGAGAAAGGTCAATAGAGAAAGCAACTAAGGGGCAGACAAGTGGAGAGAAGAGTCCCTGAAATAAGTGAAGGGACAAAGGGCCAAGTTCACAAACCCTTGCGGTCCCCAAAGCAACCTTGGGGACTCTGGGTCCAGCCTCCAATCCCACCCTCCCTGAGGCTGGCACTATGGCTCTGCCTGGATTTCCAGGCAATTTTTCCCTTAGGACCCTGAGATCCATGACCCGTAGGCCACCTGGACTGCTCCTCTTGGAATTCCCACTGAGAAGCTCTCCTCCCCACCTGCAGTCTTTCTCCAGCTCCTCCTAGGGCCGCCTCTAAGCTTGAATGTAGGTCATTCAACAGTTAGGATGGGCCCTCCTCACTGAAATCAGCAAGGAGTCCCCTATCCCTTTACCCTCTGTCTATTCAGTCTCCCCAAAATTTTGACACAGGGCTGGACAGGTATTTATGAAGTTCTTTATTGAAGCGTTGGGACAAATTGCATCAAGGAATGATAACACAGGAGAAGGCCAGGTAAAGTTCCTAGAAACTTAATCCTTCCCCAGCATGATCCCCCCCAAAACACAATATGGGCTGGGGTGGGGGCGGTTCTTCTCAGCTCCATCCTGGGAGAAAAATTCAGGAGAGAAGACTTTGTACCTTTTAAAGGCTGTCCCTTGATTACTGGGATTGATCCTTCTAGAAAGGTCAGGATTACATTGTGTTTTCTCCTGTCAGGGAGAGGGGTGTGGAATGAAGAGAGTATAGTCAACCTCCTCTATTTACATGTATAAGAAGACCCAGAATGTACAGGTGACTCAATGGAAGCTTGGCCCTTACAACCAAAAACCCAAACCCCAACCCTAGTTCCCAAAGAGGGAGAGATCACCATGGGCCAGAGGGGTCCAGCCGAAGACTCAGCTAAATGCGCCTCTTAAATCAGCCTTGGCATGCAGGCAGCAAGCAGAGGTCAGAAACACCGTATAGTCGACTTAGGATTGAAGGCAAGGAGGAGTTAATTTAAATAGACACGTGCACTATTTAATCTGCAATTGGAAATTCTACAGCCAGAACATGTGGAAAGCAGCTCTGTGAGCAATATTTTACAGAGTTTTCATCAAAGAAACTCTGCTGCCTGCCTCTCTTGGGCTCATCTCCCAGGAGAGAAGAAAGAGCATGTAGGGATGCCCTGTGTGTGTGTGTGTTGGTACAGTGTCAGGGAAGAGTGAGAACCACTCCAGAAAGGAAAAGACAGCCCCAGCAGAAGATGCATTCAAACCCTGCTGGATAATAGGAGAGACAGGAAGGGGTGGACTGAGCCATCTGCTCCCTTAAGGCAAGAATAACCGTGTTAGCAGCAGCAACAACACCTACCCAAGGCCAACTCCACCAAACATGGACAAGGGTGGGTCTCCCATGTGGGCAAAACAGGGAGCCACCTAGGGGCCTAAAGGGGAGCCAGCTGTACCCCTAAGTTCTACCTCTTCCACTGACTTGCCACAGTTCCCCAAATTCCCACCAAGAAATTCACCTCTGTCTGCAGAGATGACCTTCTCTGCTCCAACACAAGTATGGCTCTTAAGAGTCTATAATAGTGGTTCTCAAACCTCAGCATGAGTCATCTGAAGGGCTACCAAAATCAGAAGGTGCTGACCCACTCCCAGGGCAGATCCGGGGTCTAAGAATTTAGATAGCATCACTTACTCAATGGACATGAGTTTGAGCAAACTCTGGGAGATAGTGAAGGACAAAGAAGCCTGGCGTGCTGTAGTCCAAGGGGTCACAAAGAGTTGGACACAACTTAGAGACTGAACACATACACACGTTTCCAGGGACCACTTGTTGAGAACAGCAGGTCTGCATGGAGAGCCGCTGCTGGCTTCACTGAGCCTGACATCTGCCACTTGGCAGGCAGCCTCTTATGAAGGGACAGGATGCATTTGGGAACAGTTGGGAATTTCAACAGTGGAAGCAGGCAAGGTAATCTCAGGCAAAGGGCGCTGCCTAGCAGGGGGCAGAGTCTCACTGGAGGACCAGCCTGTGCTAGGGGAATTCTGGGGCCTGGAAGAACTCCATGGGGAATAGGGTGGGAAGTGAGGGGGCCTTCACTCCTTTGCATCAAAAAGACACACTCCTAGCCCCACCACCACCCCCAGGTGGGAAGGCAGCTGTGGTTTCTGCCTGAAGTCTGGGACATGGCAGGTGGAGCATCCCCAAGCAGGGGGTTGCAGGACCACTGCCTCCTTCCTTTCACGGAGTCTCTTCATGTCCAATTCTGCTGCTCCACACTCGGCCCGAACACACTGCACACGAGGGGCCCAGCATGTGACTTCCAGACATCTGTTTTCCCTTTGCATGTTTCTCATTCTGATTCCTCTCTCCCCCTTCCTGTCTTTCTCTATCACAATGCAGTTTCCCAGAAATAGAATTCCGACAAGCTCCAGGAAAATCCGAGAGGTCCACTTGGTTTAAACAACAATTGAAAATCTTCCTGCTTGATTCACCCACTTTGAAACAGAGAGCACGTGTTCTTCGGATGGGAGACAAAGGGCCGCCCCTCCCCCCAGCCACAGTTCTGAAGGCTTGTTTCAGCACTGCAATTAGAAAGGGCTCTTTGGATTTTAAAAATGGATTTCTAAATAATACATATGAGACTTTTTTTTCAGAGAGAATAGCTTTCAAATGTCCAGTTAGCTACTGCTTTGCCTATTAAAAATTTCCTTTTGTCTAGCAAAAGGACTCTTTGGGTCAGGCCAGGAGCAAGGATAGAACCTTGAAAGATGAGGAATTATTGGTTGACCAGTGATGATATTAATCACTGCTTGATACCTATACAAAGAACGCAGCATTGCTCTAGGTACTGATGCTGTAATGCACAATGCAAAAATATTACAACACTGCGGCCTCATAGAACAGCAGAACGCCCTGGAACAGGAATAGTCAAAATATACTTGCTTTAGTTGGTGGCTTTTTGAACCCAAGTTGGTTTGGGCAGCTCTTTAAGGGGAACAGTACAAGCCCCCTTTCCCAAACCCCCTCATTGACTCCCTTGGGAGCCAAATGGTTGGCTTGCCTCTACTTGGCATTTGCAAGGAATTTCCCTTGGCAGCCCTTTTCCCCATCTTCCCCATCCACCTAGTCAGTCTTGCTTATAGTCACGTGAGCTAAACTAACACACACGCACGTCAGACAGAGCGGCTGTCTTTCTCCATCTTCCCAAAGCTGCAGTCACCATGAGACGTGTTCAAATAACAAAATCACTGTTCTGTGTATTTCTGGCATTTACAGTAACACCTTGTCAGGTTTCCCCAAACCCATAAATACACTGTCACGAAGGTCCCCCTTTACAGCCCAGTGTGAGGAACTCCGCCATCTGCTTTCAGGTTCCGACCGTTTTCACTTATCTTCCACTTTGTTTTATGGGATGGGATTAGGCCTTGATTTCCGCAGGTGCCCGGGCTTCGTTCTACTGCCTGTCAGTTTTTCCATCGCAGGCCACATGTGTACGCTGATAAGCGGAGCTCAGGCACTCATCCTGCCTAACGAATGGTCCTTGTCAGTGAACTTTAACCTCCTTGGTGCTGCCCATTATGAAGCACATCTTTCACTCTCTCGGGGATAAGCTAACAAAGGAAAAAATCCTGCTCTGGAATGATGCAGCCAAATGTTGCAATTCAGCAAAGCACGCCGGCTATAGAATTCCTTGCCATGAAAGGACACCTCGTCTGTGGATGGTTCTTGGGTTCTGAGTGAACAGAGCAGCTTCACAGGCTTTTAGAGGAACCAGGAGATACTGCAACATACAGCAACTGTGCACTGGAGTGAGGATGAGAAGAGTCCAATTCTCTGTCCTGGGTGCTCGGCAGGTGTGCCTGCGGGTGAAGGGAGAGCCCTACAGGCGCTTACAGCAGGGGTTCTCCAAGTGTGGTACCCGGGCCAGCAGCATCAGCACCACCTGGATTTCATAAGATCTCTGGGAGACACATCAAAGTCCCAGGAGCACTAGCTTAGCAGTCAGAGTGGGGTTCCCTGTGAAGCTGGGAGCCTGCGTGGCTCAATGGGGAAGAGGCTACACTAGTTTGGAAAGTCCTCAGTGACAGTCCTGGTTCTGCATCCGCTGGCAATCTGACTCGATCACTTCCTTTCTAGGGACAGTTACAGAAGAAGATCCCTGGTTTTCCAACTTGACTGCCCACTGGAGATTTTTTTACACTACGGATGCCCAGTATCCCCCCAGCCAGAGATTTAAATTTAATTGGTATGGGGTACAGCCTGAACATCCAGATTTTTAAAAGTTCCCCAAGGGGCTGTAATATGCAGCTAAGGATGAAAACCCATACACTTGACCGCCTTTAAAGTCTTACTAGCTCTAAAATGCAAGTATTTGGTCAATTCTCTGGCTCTAGATAAGTATTGGAAGTAAAAACAATTTTTAAGCCTAAAGTTATGACACTCCCAAGGACTTCATTTGTTTTATTATATCCCTGATTTAAGGTTTCAAGAATGATAATCACTGAAAGCTCTGATTAATTAGGTTCCAGTCAGTGGAACTCTTACACTAACGTATTTCTGTTAGTGGATTTCATATTTCATATGAGGAGTTTCACAGCATGGACTCTATTCCTCATCTGAATTTCCACTCTTAAATTTTATTTAAGCAAGTTGATGACTTGCCTACCTTTTTTTTTTTTCCTTTGAAGTCAAGTTATAAATGTAGAGTGAGTTCTGTCCTCTAAGACCCACATATATGATCTTTTTCAAAACCACATTCCCTGGAGTTAGAGAGGGAGATATTTAAAAATAAAGAGGGGTTGTTTTCAGTCTCCCTTCTGAACAAATGCACTGCATTTCATCTCTTCCTATATGGATTTCTTGCTGTTTTATTTGGGAAAAGACACCATGGTTTATGGTTTCCATTGACTGACCTATTGAGCTTCCCCACTTTGGATAAGTTTGGCTGGGTGAATCAATTTATATAGTCCCTTCTGAGTTGTCACTCTTAGTGACAAGTAGAAAATTGAAATTTGCAAGCCATTAGCTGCTAAAATGATATGTGAGATTTTAAGATTTGATTTTAAAAAAAGAAAGAAAACTGGTCAGATTAGAAGTTCTTTTTTAAAAAAAAAAAAAAGCTCTCTCTATAAATACATGATGTATTTTTAATAAACTCAACAGGAGTGAATGCATCTCAGCTTTATGTGAAACTGTGGCACCAACAGGAATCAGCCACCGGCTCCCAATTTCTCTCTCAGACCCTCCAGGTTCGGGAGCTGCTCTCTCCAAACGCTGTCTCATCCTTCTCTGTCTGAGGACTGCCCTCCTCTGATTCTCCACACAGATGACAGAAGGCAATGCTCACCGCCTTTGAGTTGATAACACTCAGGCTCAAGCAAATGGCCCCCAACTAATAGGAGTCTCTCAGCTACAGCTCTGAATACCCAAGAGAAAGCAGGTGAGCCCAGCCTAGGTCAGCTGTCCACCCCCTGTTTCAGTCTGTGGCTCCTGATGGGAAACATGGCTACGTGTTTGTTAGGTACCAACATGGCTACCATTGCCCACCATGCTGGAGAGCAAGGAGTAAAGCTCAGAGAAAGGGGAACATAAGGGACTGGGCAGATTCTCCCACAAGGAGTTTTTAACCATTGCTCACTTATTTGAATAATAGAGTTTGAGCAGCCAGGTCTCTGAGACCCACAGTTATTCCTCCAAGTTGGGCTTTTGTCAAGGATATCAAGGACTTCCCCACCTGGTTCCCCCCATGCCTCACTGAGCACTGATGCAAGCAATAGGAGATCCTGTCCTCTACACTGTCTCAGACATGATGTATGACAAAAACTGATAGCTATTCCCAAACTCTGTTTTCTTCTCCTATAAAACTAGAACTCGTAGTTAAGCAGATGGCCGGTTAGAATAAAGTGACTTTTCTCAGGCTCTCTTGTATCCAGGTATGGCCATTGGACTATATTCTGGCCAACAGGGTTTGAGCAAAAGTGCTAAGTGCAACTTATGAGCCAGCCTCATAAAGGAAAAGGGTTCTCCCTCTCTTCTTTCTCCATCCTTCATTCTTTGGCTTAGAACATGGACATGGACAAGGTGGCCAGACATCTTGGACTGTGAAGATGTGGGAACAGTCTAAGTTTGGCAGAGCAACAGCACACAAGGTGCCTGGGTTCCCTGATAATATCAGAGAGCAAAGGCACCATATCAACTTGACCTTCTTTGTAAGAAATATATGTGAGAAATAGGTCTTTTTAAACCACTGTTATTTTTTTACTTCTGTTTTAGACAGCAGAAACTATGTCCTAACTAATGTTGCTTGTATAATCATGAAGTTCCAAAACTTCAGCCTTATGTAATTTAGAAAGTATCCAGTCCAACCCTTCATGGTACATATGATGTATCTGGGACTTGACCTAGGTCTTCTGACTCCTCCCCTCTCACTTCCAGCCTCAGAACTTTCCCATCAAACTGCATTAATTGATCTTCTCCACTAAGCAGGTAACAGAGATTCAGCTATGAATGATCAAATTTGGTTTTTAAAGACTTTTCCCCACCTATAAGATGATGTGTGAGTGAAACAACAGTAATTGCCTCCTTCTAAAAGGAACAAAGAATTCTGATTTGGAGTCTGATCGTGGCTCAGTCGGTAAAGAAACTGCCTGCAATGCAGGAGGCCTGGGTTTGATTCCTGGGTCGGAAAGATCCCCTAGAGAAGGGAATGGCAACCCACTCCAGTATTCTTACTGGGAGAATCCCATGAACAGAGGAGCCTGGCCAGGCTATAGTTCATGGGGTCGCAAGACTCGGACACGACTTAGCAACTAAACCACCAAGATGATGTGTGAGTGAAACAAAAGTAATCGTCTCCTTATAAAAGGAACAAAGAATTCTGGTTCTGAGTCTGCCCACTTTTATTTCTCTACAGCCCACCTGTCAGATCCCCACTGTATCTCCAGGTATAGCACAAGGTGGGTTCTGTGGTATATGCCAGAAATCACTGTCTCCCCGGGCCTTCCATCCCTCCCTGGAAAAATGAAATTGGACAAATCCATCTGGCTCTGAAATTCTAACATTCTGTTAAGGTTGTAGGCTCTCCAGTCTGACCCTGATGAAAGTGTGAAACCGTTCTTTCCACCACCCTTTTCACTCTCCTCTTTCACTTTCATCAAGAAGCTCTTTAGTTCTTCTTTGATTTCTGCCATAAAGGTGGTTTCTTTTGAAACCATTTCCTACCTTCAAAGGACAAAACTCAGCTTTTTAACAGAAAGGTTTCTAGTGCCCTGGACTCCCTGCTCCCTACTGCAGGTGCAGAGGAGTGGGATCTGGCGGGCGGAGGGACAGGAGCCAATCACTCATCATCAGCTTTTGTCCTGCTCCCCTGCTCTTTGCCCATTCCCTTCAGTTTGTTATGGTGTGGAAGAGCATGGAATTTGCTGTGCCCTGATCGCATCTTGGAACATGAGACCTTTGAGAGTAAAGGTGAAAAGGAAAAAGCAACGAGGACACTGCTTCTGGTCATGCCTTCTGTTTGCCCTTCTTGGTAGACTTTATGTGAAGAGAACCTGGTTTCAGTTCAGTTCAGTTCAATTGCTCAGTCATGTCCAACTCTTTGTGACCCCATGAACTTCAGCAAGCCAGGCTTCCATGTCCATCACCAATTCCCAGAGCTTGCTCAAACTCATGTCCATCGAGCCAGTTATGCCATCCAACCATCTTATCCTCTGTCGTCCCCTTCTCCTCATGCCTTCAATCTTTTCCAGCATCAGGGTCTTTTCCAATGAGTCAGTTCTTCCCATCAGATGGCCAAAGTATTGAAGCTTCAGCTTCAGCATCAGTCCTTCCAATGAATATTCAGGACTGATTTCCTTTAGGATGGACTGATTGGATCTCCTTGCAATCCAAGGGACTCTCAAGAGTCTTCCCAAAACCACAGTTCACAAGCATCGATTCTTCAGCACTCAGCTTTCTTTATAATCCAACTCTCACACCATACATAACTACTGGAAAAACTATAGCTTTGACTAGATGGACCTTTGCTGGCAGAGTAATCTGCTTTTTAATATGCGGTCTAAGTTGGTTATAGCTTTTCTTCCAAGGAGCAAGTGTCTTTTAATTTCATGGCTACAATCACCATCTGCAGTGATTTGGGAGCCAAAAAAAAAATAAAGTCTCTCACTGTTTCCGTTGTTTCCCCATGTATTTGCCATGAAGTGATGAGACCAGATGCCATGATCTCCATTTTCTGAACGTTGAGTTTTAAGCCAGTGTTTTCACTCTCCTATTTCACTTTCATCAAGAGGCTCCTTAGTTCTTCTTTGATTTCTGCCATAAGGGTGGTGTCATCTGCATATCTGAGGTTACTGATATTTCTCCCGGAATTCTTGATTCCAGCTTGGGCTTCATCCAGCCCAGCATTTCACGTGATGTACTCTGCATATAAGTTAAATAAGCAGGGTGATAATATACAGCCTTGATGTCCTCCTTTCCCAATTTGGAACCAATCCATTGTTCCATGCCTGGTTCTAACTGTTACTTCTTGACCTGCATACAGATTTCTCAGGAGGCAGATCAGGTGGTCTGGTATTCCCATCTCTTGCAGAATTTTCCACAGTTTATTGTGATCTACATAGTCAATAAAGCAGAAGTAGATATTTTTCTGGAACTCTCTTGCTTTTTCAACTGTCCAATGGATGTTGGCAATTTGATCTCTGTTCCTCTGCCTTTTCTAAATCCAGCTTGAACATCTGGAAGTTCACAGTTCACATACTGTTGAAACCTGGCTTGGAGAATTTTGAGCATTACTTTGCTAGCATGTGAGATGAGTGCAATTGTGCAGTAGTTTGAGCATTCTTTGGCAATGCCTTTCTTTGAGATTGGAATGAAAACTGACCTTTTCCAGTCCTGTGGCCACTGCTGAGTTTTCCAAATTTGCTGGCATATTGAGTGCAGCACTTTCACAGCATCATCTTTCAGGATTTGAAATAGCTCAACTGACACATGTATACCTGTGGCAGATTCATTTTGATATATGGCAAAACCAATACAATATTATAAAGTTAAATAAAATAAAATTTTTTTAAAATTTAACAAAAAATGAAATAGCTCAACTGGAATTCCATCACCTCCACTAGCCTTGTTTGTGGTGATGCTTCCTAAGGCCCACTTGACTTCACATTCCAGGATGTCTGGCTCTGGGTAGGTGATCACACCATCATGGTTATCTGGGTCATGAAGATCTTTTTTGTACAGTTCTTCTGTGTATTGTTGCCACCTCTTCTTAATATCTTCTGCTTCTGTTAGGTCCATACTATTTCTGGTATGATCAATGAAAAAAAATAGAGAAAAACAATAGTATGGGAAAGACTAGAGATCTCTTAAAGAAAATCAGAGATACCAAGGGAACATTTCATGCAAAGATGGGCACAATAAAGGACAGAATTGGTGTGGACCTAACAGAAGCAGAAGATATTAAGAAGAGGTGGCAGGAATACACAGAAGAACCTGATTTGGGGACTCCTATTTCACCCATTTTGTGGGGGAAGGAAAGGCATATACAGAATTTCTAAACACAATCTCTACCCCCACCTTAGATTATTGTGTGCTTCTGGAAGGAAAAACTAAATTCATGGGGAGATGAAATCAGAAAAAAATGGAAAGGACCCAAAAAGTTCTTCACCACTTCTTACCAACAGGAGTGGAGACTTCCCTGATGGCTCAGACGGTAAAGCATCTGCCTACAATGAGGGAGACCCGGGTTTGATCCCTGGGTTGGGAAGATCCCCTGGAGAAGGAAATGGCAACCCACTCCAGTATTCTTGCCTGGAAAATCCCATGGACAGAGGAGCCTGGTAGGCTACAGTCCACGGGACCACAAAGAAGGAAGGGCAGAGAAGGAAAATCAACCCAGAACTCAACAGTATACATCTAAGCATCTACTCTCTGCCTATAAAACAACTCAGAATTATGCCTTTCGATATTTAACTCTCGGTTACTTCTTTGTTGCTCATACTTAAACTCCTCGCTGTGCTCACTCACTACATGTTAGCATACTTTAACTCCTCATATCACTCACTACAAAGCAAGATGCAGCCTCCACGACCCACTTGCAGGATGTCACGTGTGATTGGTCACTCAGTCGTGTCTGACTCTTTGCAATTCCATGGACTGTAGCTGACCAGGCTCCTCTGACCCTGGGACTTTCCAGGTAAGAATACTGGGTGAGTTGCCATGCCCTTCTCCTGGGGATCTTCCCAAGCCAGGGATTGAACCCACATCTCCTGTGTCTACATCGGCAGGTGGATTCTTTACCACTATGCCCCATGGAAAATGCTGCAGAGGATGGAGGTTGATGCTAAAGCAACAGCAGGCTAGGCCAGATGACCACACCTCACCAGGGAGAGTTGATGATGCCTTTAAGGAGGGCTCCTAATCCCTCAAGCAGAATTAAGGAGACCAGAGGAACCGCTCAGTGAAAACAACGTCCCACACTCACCCATCCTCCAGAGCTGCCCGGGGTCTCAGTGATCCCCTGTGCACTTCTGGTCTCAGAATTCATCTCCCAAGCCCTAGGGGAGCATGAAGATTTGTCTGCTGGACGCCAAGGAGGAACCTGAGAACCAGGACACTCTGCAAAGTCCAAGCACAAGGCTCTCCTTGTAATCACAGGTGCCCGGTTCTGCCAAAAGAAAGATAGAGGGGCCTTTCCAAGACAAACATCTCCAAGTTAAGGATGAGGGTCTCCTTCGCAGGCTGACTTATTCTATCTCTCTTGAGAACAGCCCCTAAAAATGAGAGGTGACTGGCCGTGCTCCAAGGGGCTAAGGCTAGGAGGGAAGTGCCTCTTGACACACACTGGGGCACTTGACACACGCTGTCTCATTTCACCCCAACAACCACTTGAGAGTGAGTGGTGGTGGTGTTCAGTCGCTGTCACATCCAACTCTGCAACCCATGGACTAATAGCCTATCTGGCTCCTCTGTCCATGGAATTCTCCAGGCAAGAATGCTGGAGTAGGTTACCATTCCTTCTCCAAGAGATCTTCCCAGACCAGGGATCAAAATTGCATCTCCTGCATTGGCAGGTGGATTCTTTACCACTGAGCCACCAGGGAAGCCCCACTTGAGAGCAACACATGCCCGTTATCCCCATTTTACAGATGTAGAGAGACTGAATGACTTGACCAAGGTCCTGTGATCAGCCAGGGCTGAAGCCAGGATTCTGACCCACATCTGAGCACCTCACTAAATCACTAAGACCTGACAGAGCACAGGAGGTCACCAGTGATCCAGCTACTTGGGCTCAAGCTCGAGTATATTAGCTGACCTCTGCTTCCTGAAGGAAGGCCTCTGAGAATGTCTCCTAAGAGGCTCTGGACCACTGGGACAACCTCCTTTCCACTCAGGAGTTGCTTTTTTTCCAATACTTCTGCTACACTGTGGTTCGCATTGGGGAAATCCATCAACAGGCTAATGAATTTTTTTTCTAGGCTCTTTTCAAATATGGCCCATTTTAAGGAACACCAGTTCCCGTTCTGGGAACTATTGATTATTTTTATCACTGGGCTTCTCTACACATTTCTGAAAAACTTGAACATATGATAATCTTTTTCTCTTATCCCATAGAATCTCTCTAAAATGATCCATGGCTCATAGACACTCAGTCTTTCCCTTAAAAATATAAATGCAAGACCTGTTTTGCAAAAGGAAACTCAAGTTTCAAAAATAGTCTAGGAAGGTTTTTATGTTCACACATTGCCCCAAGACTTTGGTTTAATGAGTTAGCCCAACCCTGCATTTACACCAACAAGCAGGGGTCTCTGGGGACTTGTGCAATGCCCACCATCACAACTTCTACTCCAACCCCTGGCCTCTGTTCCACCCGTTAATACCAACTGCAAATAACTGTGCACTACCATCTTGCCATGTAAGAAACATGCCAAGAAAAAAAAGATTACTCTTTACCCACTTGAGATAGTGACTTCAAATTTCAAAGCTAATAGGTTAAAGAAGGCTAAGTAGGCAAAAACAGTCGACAGTGTTAATAAACCTGAATCAAATTACTAATTAGGAATAGACCTAGCAAAATAGAACTTTCTTCAGTCAAACTGAAATCTATATGTGAGTTACAAGTTGAATGCATGGCCTTCAGCCTTTCAACTGCAAGGCCTAACAATTTCGGGAAAGTGTCCATTGAGGACAAGCAGCTCCCAGGATGTCATTTGCTGCAGCCAAATCCTAAGATCTCCATCAGGGTAATATTTGAAACTGCGTGGATAACATATTAAAATAGCCTCCACTTTCATAAATCCCACCTTGCTAGTATTTGCAAACACTGAATTCTGAAAACCATGCCATAAATAAAAATTTTACAAGCTGCCACCTCTTCCTTAAACTCAGCCGTAGACCATAAAAAAATTATGAAGTTACATTTCTCCAAAATGTGCACAGTCCCCAGGGCCAAGGGAGCCTTTGCAGATGAAAGAGGAAGGTGTGTGTTCTCTGCAGGCCCAGACAGCCTTTCCCACCAGCCCAGAGGCACCTTCACATCTTGTAACTCCTGCCGCTTCTCCCTTAAAATGAAACTTAGAAGCTGACAAATACCAACAGGTATTCAGACTCAAAGAGAACCAGGGTGTAATAACCATCATAGTGAGCTCCTGGTGCTCACCATGATCTTGGAGATATCAATGCTTTTCCAGCTGTCCTCCAGTCAGCAGTGACTCAGTGGCTCTGGGGAGGGGATGGGGGAACCTGCTGTGACTAGCTTAGTAAAGATGGTGCAAACTGGATGCCATTTATTCTCTCTTTAAACACTGATTTATGAAGGTTACAGTTGACATCAACGTCTACACAATACTCCATATAGTAGAAGGACTTCTGAGTAGCATGAAGTTCCAAACAGGCTATTGACGTCGGCCCTTGGAAAACATGTGGTAAGAACAGAGCAGGTGGGGAGCAGCCTAGCTTCTCTTTGCCCCCGTTTTTGGGGCTGCTTCCTCCCTCGGGCTTCCCTGATAGCTCAGTTGGTAAAGAATCCGCCTGCAATGCAGGAGACCCTGGCTCAATTCCTGAGTCAGGAAGATCTGCTGCAGAAGGGATAGCCTACCCACTCCAGTATTCTTGGGCTTCCCTGTGACTCAGCTGGTAAAGAATCCACCTGCAATGCGGGAGACCTGGGTTTGATCCCTGGGTTGGGAAGATCCCCTGGAGAAGGGAAAGGCTACCCACTCCAGTACTCTGGCCTGGAGAATTCCTTGGACTGTATAGTCCATGGGGTCGCAAACAGTTGGACACAACTAAGTGACTTTCCCTTTCACTTTCTTCCTCTCCCTTCCTCTCTTCAATGACTCAAACTCTCTATGAGTGTCACCTCCAAATCTGCCTTAAAGAGAGTACTTGATGTCAGGACTTCCCTAGTGGTGCAGTGCCTAGGACTCTACACTCCCAAGGCAAGGGGCCCAAGTTCTATCCCTAGTCACGGAACTAGACCTCGTATGCTGCAACTAAAGATTCCAGGTGCCACAACTGAGACCCAGTGTAGTTAAATAAATAAATAAATACAGTTACAAAAAAGAGAGAGAGAGAATGCCTGAAGTCAGTAACTTACACCTCAGTATAAAGTGTCTGACTGTTGGCCATAATAACGGCTTCCATTCTGTGAGGCCTTACTCTGACTCATCCCCACCCACACTGGGAGTGCTCCACACATGGGCCCATTTCACCCCCACCACAATCTGTAAAGGGTGCATGCAGCTTAGTTAGTAAAGGCTGCAGAGAGCCCTGGGCTTCCTTCATAGAAGTTCTGTTCAGTCACCACCAGGGGCTCCCCACTTTGCTCAGAGTCCAAGCCCAAGCCCTCACTCAGGGCCCTGGAGGCCCCATGGCTGACCCCCAACCTCATCTCTGCAGCACCCCAGCAAGTGGCTGCTTCAAGGCCACTGCACCCCTGTCCCCTCCGCATACCGTTTCCCAGATACCAACAGGGTCACTTTCTTGTGTCCTCTGAGACTTTACACACACGTCACCTTCTGGACAAGACTTTCCCCTGTCAGCCCTCTTAAATTGCAACCCTCCCACCACCCCACCCCACCCCTCAGTGCCCACACACACATTCCTCATCTCCCTCCACTACTTTACTTTTTCTCCATAGCAATTATCACCATCTAAAACATATGATTTAGTTATTTCTTTTGTTTATCTTCTCTGCTCTACTCCCAGCTGTAAGCTCCCAAAGCCAGAGATTTTTGTCCACTTTCTTCACTGGAATTAACTACAGAAATTAGAAAGTTGGCGTTCAGTAAACACTTATTGAATGGGTCTCACAAGAAGAACCTGTTTAAAACTACATTCCCTTCATGACTCTGTGGCATGACTCTTAGGGCATTTCTGATGGGGTATAACGTGGATGGATTTTAGTGAGGCAATAAGACCAGAATAGATGACCAACTCCTTCTCTTCTACCAAATCTTATTGCCCCATTTCTCCTTACATGAATTAAAAAGAGCCCACATGAAAGAGGATGTGGAGTCCTAAGAAAGTGCTGTAGCAAATTCTTGCTCTCTCAGAATTTGACAAGTCAAGGCCTGGATCCTCAAAAATAAGAAAATATGAAAATATGATACTTTCACACAGGACAAACTTCCTCTATTGCCACTTAAGTGATGTGTCGATCGCATTCAGTTTATAGACTCCAACCCTCTCCTTGCTTGAGTTCATTCTAGAAATTAGCACACCATTCCCAAAGATCCCGTACACATCTATTTGGCAGGGAGCTAAGAATTCAGATCAGATGGCAATCTTGGAATCCAGCTGTTACTTCTCCAGCTCAAAAAAATCTCCACCAGCCTCCCAGAGTGCTAAATTACTACCTCAGTCCTCTTCGCTTAACCTCAAACTGGGTCACCCTCTAATCAAGAAAAATTAATGACTAGCCACATATTTTTCTTTTCCTCTTAATTAGAGTAATTCCACCCCGGCTGTAACTCTAAGACTGAAACTATGCTAATGACAAAGTTTTGATTCAGAGAAAAGCGACAAGCGATCAAAAGTAACTAGCCCACACGATTCCTGGTTAACTGCCAGTCAAGTCATCAGGCCAGTGGCTAATGTACCGTGAAGCTAATGAGACTTCAGCTTCAAGCTTCCTCTGTTGCCCGTGTTCCTCATGGCTCTTTCCAAGGCCCCAAGCAGTCAGTTCACGTGGTCATATGCTTTTGTAAATTTTTCTGAAAACATGTGAACCACAGCTAGTTAAGATTCATCTCTCTTTCCATTCTAACTCTTCCTCTACCCTACTTGCCCTCAGACTGGGTAGCACTGGAGTGGCTGCTGGTGTTTGTGGACTCTGAGTAAGAGGCAGTTTGAAATGCATTTACTTTGGATTCAGAGGCTTGTATGTACTCTGCAGTCATTACCATGTAAAGCAAGTTAGTGCTGGCTGTGCTGGTGTAGAAAGGGTTTTCATGAATATTCTTCCTACTACCCACAGGGCCCTCTCCCCAGTGCTGCAGAGGGGAGGCGCTAGAGGTCACTCTGCATTAGGGTCCACACCCACCAAAGTACTTGGACCTCTCAGAGCCTCAACATCTCATCTTTAAAATGAGGGTAGGAATGTCACCTATCTCGAAGATTGGCATGGCTTATCAAAACAGATTATTACTATTATTAACACTAATATTGCTTACTCTGTATCCAGGCATGGTGTTACTTGCTTAACATACATTATCTCAATCTCAGGCTTCGAAAAACTCGATACTTTATCGAAGATCACACAGTCGATAAATTGAGGAGACAAGAGATGAATATGACCAGTCTTTTAATCACTGTGCTACATGTGGACTCAACCCAGATGCTCCATACTCTCATGAATGGCTAACATTTATATGCAGCTGGGCCAAGCCAAGGCCAAGCACTCACTGGAGAGTGATGGCAATCAAGGTCAGGGGGTGCAAGTTGGGGGGTAGGACAGACAGAAGGTCTAGGCTGTGATCCAAGGATCAGGAAAGGTATCAAAGGAAAGCTTCAAGGGAAACACAAGCAAAAACAACTACCATCTGTCAAGCATCATGCTAGGTGGCTTACCTATCTTGAATGGGATCCTTTTACCTCTATTAAATCAGCAAAAGAGGCTTGAAAGTAAAATAATAATATTCAATGCTGGCAATATTTTGCCAAGCAGCTACACTCATGTATTCATGTCAGGTATGTAAACTGCTACACTCTTGGAAAGCAATTTGACAATATATATCGAGATCCATGAAGATATTCATAGCCTTTGACACATTAATCCCACTGTTGACGATGTATCCTCAAGAAATCTTTGAAAAGGAGCAAAAGATCTATTTACACAGAGATATTCACTACAATGTTATTTGTGATACTGAAACTCTGGAAGCCTCTGAAATGACCAAAGAGGGAAACTGACAGGTAAATGATGGCACATCACCTTGATGGAATAACATGGGCTCATTAACATGATTCATGGGGTCTAGGGGAAAACATGGACAAACACATCATCTGTGAAAAAGAACTCAGTGGCCAGTTATATTATTTTTGCATCTATCGATTTGTATGGATAACAGCAGGGAAAAAAAACTGTCTTAGGATGAGGTATTGTGGGAGATCTCACTCTCCTTAGACCTTGGAATGTTCTCATGGTGGTGATAAATGAGAGAATAGAGCAAAGGCCAGCATGATGAGAACAGCAGTCAGAGGGATAAAGGGCAGAGCTGATCAACTATGGACAAGTTCAGCCAATGGCCCAGCCTTGGTCTACCAAGCAGACTGGGACTCTGGCCTCTTCACGCTCACAATCAACAGCACTCTGAACAGAGCAGCACTGAACCGCTCTGAGTCTCAGTTGCCTTTATTACACTACCAATTTTGGCCAACCTGATGGGAATATTGGGCTTCCCAATGGCTCAGTGGTAAAAGTCTCTCTGCAATGCTGGAGACTCAGGAAGCAGGGGTTCGATTCCTGGGTTGGGAAGATGCCCTGGAGAAGGAAATGGCAACTCACTCCAGTATTCTTGCCTGGAAAATCCCATGGACAGAGGAGTCTAGTGGGTTACAGTCCATGCGGTTGCAAAGAGTCGGACACTACCTAAGCGACTGAGCACACATGGGGATATTGGAAGGACCATTCAGGTAACGCCGTTTCATTTCATTTATGAACATTTCCCTGGCATCAATCCAAAGACATTTTTCAGACTCAATAGTACCGTCCTTTCATTCCAGATGTTGGGATAGAACAGGTTTAATGAAACAGCTGGCACCTAAAAGTCTCTAAGTATTCGGTGGTCTGACACCTCACACACTGTTGCGAACCACAAGCCCAAGTGAAGTCACGTCTTCTGGTAGGTATCTTCCCTGGTCTTGTTTTACCCTGGCATGCTGACCACCCACGCTCTTTGGGGCCAAGAGAATGATGAAGTCCTCAGCTCTCCCTTCCGAGCTGCCATCAAAAAAAAAAATACATTCTCCTGCCCAGGTACCCCTGACTTGCACCACGGTGCGTGCAGGAGCCACCTGGAGCCAGCTCTGAAGCCACCCAGGAACACCCCTCATTCTGAGCTGATCACCCCCTCAAACTCAGAGCCTCAACTCTTCTCAGTCTTGCCCCCTCCAGCGTTCCCTAAGATAGGGTTGGAGTGAAATCTTTGAGCATAATGACCTTCCTTGGCTGCTGCCTAGCACACTCCAGTCATCTTTAAGGACCAACTCAAACAGCACCCTAAGCACTCAAACAGTGTTTCTCAACCTTGGCACTCTTGACATTTGGGACCAGATCACTCTTCTTTTGAGCAGGCTGTCCTGGGCTTTGCAGGGTGCTTAGCAACAACCCTGGCCTCTAACCTACGAGAAGCCAGTAGCCCCTCCTCCCCCAATTCTGACAATCAAAAATGTCTCCAGACACTGCCACATGTCTCCTAAGGGACAAATTATCCACTGCCTCCTCCAGCTTACTGCAGAAGGATTTCCTCTTCCATATGTATATTTCTATTACATCAGTTCAGTTCAGTCACTCAGTCGTGTCCGACTCTTTGCGACCCCGAGAATCGCAGCACACCAGGCCTCCCTGTCCCTCACCAACTCCCAGAGTTCACTCAGACTCACGTCCATCAAGTCAGTGATGCCATCCAGCCATCTCATCCTCTGTTGTCCCCTTTTCCTCCTGCCCCCTATCCCTCCCAGCATCAGAGTCTTTTCCAATGAGTCAACTCTTCGCATGAGGTGGCCAAAGTACTGGAGTTTCAGCTTTAGCATCATTCCTTCCAAAGAAATCCCAGGGCTGATCTCCTTCAGAATGGACTGGTTGGGTCTCCTTGCAGTCCAAGGGACTCTCAAGAGTCTTCTCCAACACCACAGTTCAAAAGCATCAGTTCTTCGGCACTCAGATTTCTTCACAGTCCAACTCTCACATCCATACATGACCACAGGAAAAACCATAGCCTTGACTAGACAGTCATTTGTTGGCAAAGTAATGTCTCTGCTTTTTAATATGCTATCTAGGTTGGTCATAACTTTTCTTCCAAGGAGTAAGTGTCTTTTAATTTCATGGCTGCAGTCACCATCTGCAGTGATTTTGGAGCCCAAAAAATTAAAGTCTGACACTGTTTCCACTGTTTCCCCAACTATTTCCCATGAAGTGATGGGACCAGATGCCATGATCTTCGTTTTCTGAATGTTGAGCTTTCTGAATGTTGAACTTTTTCACTCTCCTCTTTCACTTTCATCAAAAGGCTTTTTAGTTCCTCTTCAATTTCTGCCATAAGGGTGGTGTCATCTGCTTATCTGAGGTTATTGATATTTCTCCTGGCAATCTTGATTCCAGCTTGTGTTTCTTCCAGCCCAGCATTTCTCATGATGTACTCTGCATAGAAGTTAAATAAGCAGGGTGACAATATACAGCCTTGACATACTCCTTTTCCTATTTGGAACCAGTCTGTTTTTCCATGTCCAGTTCTAACTGTTGCTTCCTGACCTGCATACAGATTTCTCAAGGGGCAGTTCAGGTGGCACGGTATTCCCATCTCTTTCAGAATTTTCCACAGTTTCTTGTGATCCACACAGTCAAAGGCTTTGGCATAGTCAATAAAGCAGAAATAGATGTTTTTCTGGAACTCTCTTGCTTTTTCCATGATCCAGTGGATGTTGGCAATTTGATCTCTGGTTCCTCTGCCTTTTCTAAAACCAGCTTGAACATCTGGAACTTCACGGTTCACGTATTGCTGAAACCTGGCTTGGAGAATTTTGAGCATTACTTTACTAGCATGTGAGATGAGTGCAATTGTGTGATAGTTTGAGCATTCTTTGGCATTGCCTTTCTTTGCGATTGGAATGAAAACTGACCTTTTCCAGTCCTGTGGCCACTGCTGAGTGTTCCAAATTTTCTGGCATGTTGAGTGCAACACTTTCACAGCATCATCTTTCAGGATTTGAAAGAGCTCAACTGGAATTCCATCACCTCCACTAGCTTTGTTCATAGTGATGCTTTCTAAGGCCCCCTTGGCTTCACGTTCCAGGATGTCTGGCTCTAGGTGAGTGATCACACCATTGTGATTACCTTGGTCGTGAAGATCTTTTTTGTACAGTTCTTCTGTGTATTTTTGCCGTCTCTTCTTAATATCTTCTGCTTATTTTAGGTCCATACCATTTCTGTCCTTTATCAAGCCTATCTTTGCATGAAATGTTCCCTTGGTATCTCTAATTTTCTTGAGGAGATCTCTAGTCTTTCCCATTCTGTTGTTTTCCTCTATTTCTTTGCACTTATCGCTGATGAAGGCTTTCTTATCACTTCTTGCTATTCTTTGGAACTCTGCATTCAGATGCTTATATCTTTCCTTTTCTGCTTTGCTTTTTGCTTCTCTTCTTTTCACAGCTATTTGTAAGGCCTCCCCAGACAGCCATTTTGCTTTTTTGCGTTTCTTTTCCATGGGGATGGTCTTGATCCCTGTCTCCTGTACAATGTCACAAACCTCAGTCCATAGTTCATCAGGCACTCTATCTATCAGATCTAGTCCCTTAAATCTATTTCTCACTTCCACTGTACAATCATAAGGGAATTGTTTTAGGTCATACCTGAATGGTCTAGTGGTTTTCCCTACTTTCTTCAATTTCAGTCTGAATTTGGTAATGCAGTACTTGGATGCAATCTCAGAAATGACAGAATGATCTCTGTTCGTTTCCAAGGCAAACCATTCAATATCACAGTAATCCAAGTCTATGCCCCAACTGGTAATGCTGAAGAAGCTGAAGTTGAACGGTTCTATGAAGACCTACAAGACCTTTTAGAACTAACACCCAAAAAAGATGTCCTTTTCATTATAGGGGACTGGAATGCAAAAGTAGGAAGTCAAGAAACTCCTGGAGTAACAGGCAAATTTGGCCTTGGAATACAGAATGAAGCAGGGCAAAGACTAGCAGACTTTTGCCAAGAGAAAGCACTGATCATAGCAAACACCCTCTTCCAACAACACAAGAGAAGAGTCTACACATGGACATCACCAGATGGTCAACACCGAAATCAGATTGATTATATTCTTTGCAGCCAAAGATGGAGAAGCTCTATACAGTCAACAAAAACAAGACCAGGAGCTGACTGTGGCTCAGATCATGAACTCTATTACATATATATGCCTATATATAATATATTTTATTGTTGTTCAGTTGCTGTCATGTCTGACTCATATATAATATATATTGTATATTATATAATATACAATATTATATATATACAAACCTAGACAGTGTGTTAAAAAGAAAAGACATCATTTTGCTGACAAAAGTCTATATAGTCAAGGCCATGGTCTCTCCAGTAGTCATGTACAGATGTGAGAGCTGGACCGTAAACAAGGAGGAGTGCTGAAGAATTGATGCATTCAAACTGTGGTGCTGAAGAAGACTCTTGAGAGTCCATTGAAAAGCAAGAAGATCAAACAGTCAATCTTAAAGGAAATCAACCCTGAATACTCTTTGGAAGGAGTGATGTTGAAGCTCAAGCTCCAATACTTTGGCCACCAGAGTATTCCAGAGTATTCCAATAGTCAGCAAACAGCTGACTCATTGGAAAAGATTCCAATGGTGGGAAAGATTGAGTGCAGGAGAAGAAGAGGGCAACACAGGATGAGATGGTTGGATGGCATCACTGATTCAATGAACATGAACTTTGGCAAACTCTGGAAGATGGTGAGGGACAGGGAAGCCTGGCATGCTGCAGTCCATGGGGCCTCAAAGAGTCCAACATGACTTGGTAACTGAACAAGAACAACCTATATTCCAGTATTTTATATTTTTATGTGTATGTGTGTGTCTCCCTTTGTTTTTGTCATTACATTTTGTGATTAATTCTCTGCGTGTCTCTCTCTTCAGGCAGATCTCAGTTACCCCAAGTCTGAGGCTGTGTCCTGAACGGCATTATATTCCCAGCACCTAGCATAGAGCATGACTCACAGCAGGTGCCCACCAAGCCCTACGGAGCTCAGTGATGGCTTAGTGAATCCCAGGACCTTACAGAGACAAAAATTAACGACTCCAGCCTAGTGTTATAACACTTTATTCTCTCCTAAATTTGGGAAGGAAGGAGAATTGTAAAATATATGCATTTATTAGGAGGGTGGGGGGGAACTAGACTTTATGCTTTTTGCTGACGGAAATGTTTAAGAAAGTCTGAAGTTGTGTTGGGGATTACTTTCAATAAGTTTATAGTTTGAGATCTTACTAAACCATACTCAGGGGCTCTAAACTGCATAATTCCATGAGAAAAAACAAGAAGGAATATTCCCAAAGCTTCAAGGCTTCAAGGCTTTGGGAACTGATTTATAGTTGGTCAAACTATCTGAGATTACTTTCAATAAGATGTTCTGTGAGTCCCCACAGGATACCCTGGGACGTGAGGGATTCTGATGAGCCAAGGTTTAGAAGCGCTGTAATCACAGACATGAGGCACTGGAGCTCAGAGTCAGATTCCAAAAAGATAGATGCTGAGTTGTCTCAAATGCTCTTGAGAAGAAAAGAAAAAAGCACGAGCAACATGGATTTACTTTCTGTTGGATAAGCAATACCCTTCCCTCCAGCAAAATCTATGTAAATAACCTTGATGTAAAACACCTCTGAAAGAAATTGACCTTCTAACAGATAAATGGAGCCTTTGAGGAATTTTCTTAAGATTTTTAAATGAGGCTGGAGAATCTGTAGAAAGGCTCTCTACCCCACCCCACCCCCACTGGATTAGTGCGTGCGCAAGCGTGCGAGCGTGAACAGGCCCATGGACCACACCTTTTCCTCTGTGGTTCGTTGTGTTGCCCCGCCTTTATGGCGAGGACTCTGGGAAGAGGAGTGGATGGATTCTGGGGGCCCAGAGCCAGAGTTTCACACTTGGAGGACTACGCCCCACCGCATCCTCCTCTGGGGTGGCTGAATAGCCCAGGCCCAGCCCTCTGTCTCTCTGACCTGGCAAAACCACGTCCTGCCCAGACCCCTCAGCCCCACAGCTCCTTGGCTCCTTTCTCCAATAGAGTTGAAAACTGCCTTCAAGTGAAGAGTGGCATTAAGAGGGGATGGGGTCTGGGTTACATCCACGATCCCAGGAGACCACCTTAAGTTCAAACTGCCTGTAATGGTAAGAGCACATGTGGTCCCCAAGGACCCTCAGCCCCCAATTAAATGCCTTCTCTCTGTCCAGTGAGTCTTGAAATTACCCATGAGAGCTAAGACTCAGTCAGTACACTAGGGAGGATGTAATATTACAAATCACCCTCAACATTCTCTATAAAGTACAAACAACTCCTCACCGAGGTCATCTGCCCCTTTCCCTCACCCCTTGACTTCCCCTTCTCAACCATGGTACCCTTTTATCCTTCATGTTGGAGGTTAAACGCCATCCCTTAGAAAAGCCTTTCCTGTCTACTCTCGCTAAGTACCTCCTGTAAATGTGATGGTGGCTCCCGTTGCACCTCCTCCATGATCCCCTCTGTGATGGAGTCAGGTCTCTGGTGTGAGTGTGTATCACCCCCATTCAACTCTAAGCTCCCTGAAGAAAGAGATCATGTCCACCCTGCTCACCTAACATATGCCCATGCCCAGCAGAGTCCCTCAGGGTATAATAGGCTCTTCATGAATATTGTTAAATTCATTCATTCATGAACCAATATTCTTCTCTAAGGAAGGTGTTCACCACTGGGTAGAAGGAGCTAGGACAGTGTGGTATGTTAAGGTCAGTCACACCAGGTTCAGTCCTTCTGGTTTCCTGCCCCAGCAGGTAAATGAGCATGCCCACAGACCAGCTGTGTAATTCTCACTTGTCATATACCCTGTGGCTAATGCAGAAATATATAACACTCTTAGCGTGGTCTGACCTTGTACCCAAAGCTGTAATAAATCCCAGAACATGGTTTGCTAAAGGCAGTTGTTGCAACCAAATAATAAGGCTAGGGAAATTTTTTAAGTTCTACACAATATGGGTGGGAGCCCAGGAATGTGGGAAAGCCCAGTTTTAAGGCTTCTGCCAACTTGTAGGATTGCTACTTGGACAGGCTAGTAACCAACATCAACATCTCTCATGTTGGGGCCCAACCTGGTATCACCTCGTATCATTTGCTGAGACCTCTTGTCCTCTAAGTGCAAGGCTGTAAAGTGTAATTCGCACCAGACACATCTAAGTGTCTATGTTTAAAGCCAGACCTCAGTTAAACTAAAGTGGAGGGAAGGGGAAAAGGGAAGAAAATATGAAAGATTAAAGAAAAACAGCACTAATAGGTTCTTGAAAAGGTTAGAAGACAAACTTGACTGAATCTGCCTGTTGCCTCTGATAGGGCCTGTATCCGCTGCTGCCCTGGGAGCTAAGGAACAAAAATAACTGAAATTCTCCATCTCAACCCCATTTCACTGTACAGCTCCATTTTCCTGTGTCTTGCTTTTGTCCCCCACTTGGATTAATAAGCAGGAAGACTGGTCTTCTGAAACATGTGTAGAACCATGGTGTAACCTGGAAATTGAAGAACAGAGCTCAATAAATCACTCTGAGACAATCCCTAAGTCATGACTCATGTACCTAACAAAGTCCAAATACTCAAGCTTCAGTGGCCCTTCCCCACCTCAGAGGACGTGTTAAATCAGCCAAACAGAAACAGGCTATCTAATTTAGCCAGCGGTTAGAACACAGCAATGACTATACCTCCAACGTGAGAACTATCCCAAATAAATCTTGAAACACATTAAGTTTGGGCCTATCGAATATTAAAGCCGAACAGGCTTCATTAATTTCCTGAAGGGTACTTGTTTATACAAACTGAACATTAATTCTCTTTGGGTGATAATCTCTTTGAATCCCTAAATCCCACTTTTGGTTTTCAGTCTGGGACAGACAAAGGAAGAAAACTAAGTTGCTCAACTTTGATCCCCAGACATCTTGGCAACTTGGGGGTAACTGAAAGTTGCAGATGGGATTCTCATTTGTCTTCCTCCAAATTTCCAAGTTCCATGGAAGTTTTCTGGATGATCAGCGAATAGCTACAAACTCTGTGGAGCACAACTCAGTGGGGTCTTAGCCAAGAAGTTTCATAAACAGTAACATCAGATTCTTTTAAAGAATTTAAGGCTTTTTAAATTTTTTTCTTTCTTTCCTTCTCCTACTGTTTTTCCTTAACATGGCACTTGTATGCAACATTCCTCAGATAGATCTAACCAACTGCAAATAATTAAAAGGTATTTTAAAACCTTATTAATAAAGCTGTTTGTCTTACAATAGAAGCAAGCAACAGTGGCCTCTAAATTTAACCCATTAGCAGCTGATCCTGTCCAGCTTCAAATGTTATGAAATGTCACAAAAATTATAAACATAAAAATATCTAGGCAAAAACACATGGAAACCAGTGAGGCAGCTCCATGGAGTTTTGTTGAAGATTTGTATTCTCTATACCCAGACCTCAACACAAAACCCTTTTGGCAAAGTAAAGTAACATTTTATTATTACCCAACAGTTTGACCCTAAATTCCACATGTGGAGTGCACTATTTTCCTAAACTAATTAGACCTAAGTAAAATCCAGTCCAAGCAGAATGAGAGTGGTTCTCTCTGTCCCTCTATAAAATCTCCAACCAAGGCTCAGGTTTTAACTTTTTTTACTTGAAATTTAATTTTTAGTATGTGAGTTTCAGGTTTACAGCATTAGAGTTTGACATCTGTATACACTGAAGATTGATCACCAGCACAAGTTTAGTTACCAACCATCACCATGTGTTCAACCCCCTTCACCCATTTCACGAACCCTACGATTCTCTCCCCCCTCGTCACCACTAACCTGTCCTATGAGTTCGTTTGTGTTTTATTTTGTTTGTTCTTTGGTTCGAGGGGGTATTGATTGTTGGGTTTTGTTTTTTTTTTTTTTAACGTATGAGTGAAATCATGTGATATTTGTCTTTCTCCATCCAAATTTTTCACTTAGTATAATACGCTCCAGGTCCATTCGTGTTGTCACAAAATGGCAGGACTTCATTCTTTTAATGACTGCATAGCATTCATTGTGTATATGTACCACAGCTTCTTTATCCATTCATATCAATGAACACTTAGGTTGTTTCCATATCCTGGCTATTGTAAATAATGCCGCAGTAAAGATAGAGCTATCTTTATCTTTTCAAATTAGTGTTTTCATTTTCTTTGGATAAATAACCAGAATTGGAATAGTTGCATCATGTGATAGTTCTATGGGCTTCCCTGGTGACTTGGTGATAAAGAATCTGCCTGCCAATACAGAAGCAGGTTTGTTCCCTGGATCAGGAAGATCCCCTGGACAAGGAAATGTCAACCCATTCCAGTATTCCTGCCTGAGAAATCCCATGGACAGAGGAGCCTGGCAAGCTACAGTCCATGGGGTGGCAAGAGAGTCAGATACAACTTAGGGACTGAACGCCAGCAACATGGTAGTTCTATTTCTAATTTTTTGAGGAATCTCCATGAACTGTGGCAGCACCAGTTTCCATTCTGACTAACAACGTACAAAGGTTTCCTTTTCTCCAATCCTCTCCAACATTTGTTATTCCTCATCTTTTCGATAGCCATTCTAACAGATGCAGGAGGATACCTCATGGTTTTGACTTGCATTTCCTTGATAACTAGTGATGTTAAGCATCTTTTCATGTGTTCTTTGGTCATTTGTGTGTCTTCTTTGGCAAAATGTCTATTCAGATCCTCTGCTTATTTTGTAATCAGGCTGTTTGGTTTTTTTGTTGTTGAGTTGTATGAATCTTTACATCTTTTCAATATTAACCCCTTACCAGATATATGATCTGCAAATATCTTCTCCCATTCTGTAGGTTGCTTTTCTGTTTTTATGACAGTTGCCTTTGTTGTACAGAAGCTTTTTCATGTGAAGTAGTCCCACTGATTTATTTTTCTTTTTATTTCCCTTGCTTCTGGAGGAAGATCCACAAAATCATCACTAAGACTGATGTCCATGAAGTTCTTGCCTATGTCATTGTCCTCTTCACTCTGGAGCCCCATAGAACCTCAACGGCCACAGAGGAGAGAAGCATCAGTTGCCTTAAGTAGAATAATACTCAAAATATTTGACAACAGCATGACATAGGTACCAACCAAATGAAATGGATGGCAGCTGTAAACAATCAGTATCCCTGGGTTCTCCAATTCTTGGTCATAAAGAAGATAACCCTCCACAGCTGTAGGCTATTAGAGCTTCAAGACAACATTTTAAATTTCTTTGTCACTTGCCCAGTGCCAGGTTAAAATACTCCCAGATTTGTCATTTACTATTTGGGTGCTCTTAAACAAGTTATTTAATCTTCTGAGCCTTTGTTTGTTCTTTTGCAAAATAGAATAATAATAGTATTCTTAATAGGGTTGTTATAAAGATTAAATGCATGTAAACATTAGAAGGGGTAAGCTAAAGGGATACAAAATAGGCTTTGATATTTACAATGCCTTAGACACAATGTATTTCTTGTTCACATGACAGACCCAGGAATGTGAACCTGGTTGACATTTATCTAACTCTACACGGTGATTCAAGGACCCAGGCTCACTCCATCTTGTGGCACTAGGGCCATGTTATCATCTGCATCCAGCAGCAAAGGGAGAGGCTAATGAAGATGCATACCCATTCTTTTAAAGCTCAGCCTGGAAGGAGCATGCATCACTTCCCCGCTCCCCTTCATCCTACCACCCGCCCCCACCCCCGCCTCCCTGCCCCAAGTGCTGCGGAGGGACATGATCATACGTCACTGCAAGAAAGGCTGGGAAATGTAATTTAGCCACTTGCCTGTTTACAGCCATCTTACTGTAGGGGAAGCAGGGGCTGAATTCTGATAACCAGTTTGCATTCTCTCCCCCAGAACTCAGTAAACACAAGCTGTTGTTGTCATTATTCTTTGTGTTTGGTAAGCCAGTAGGTATTTGCTGCTTGCTTGAATGAGTCAGTAAAAAGGAAGAAGAATAAAAAAAGAAAATGAATGCTGCAGGGTAGAAATGCGAGGAGAGATGAGTTGAAAGAGGATTGTGTAAAGGATTGGTACGCAAAATGCAAGTTGGAGAGGGAGCAGCTCTTGCCCACTGCATCAAGAGATGCTACAGGCAGATTCTTCCTGGAACTTTCTTCCAGAGCTTGAAACATGCACATAGCCAGGTCCTCCAGCACTCAGGCAGGCTGAGAGTCCCCTTATGAGCATGAGATTCACAGAGTGGCAGAAAAACCCTCTCTTGCCTTAAACTCCAGATTGTTTTAAGTATTCATTCTGAACTGATCTGCATCCTCAGTTCTGAGTGGGTTAAGGGCCAGAGGAAAAAGTCTGCCACTCTAACTATAACTGAGGAGTGTGTGCTAAATGCTCCTGGATGGTAATTAGCATCCTGCTTCTTTACTCTGCCCTTACAGTATTTTCAAATCAATTGCTCAGCATTAGTGATTCTGCTGGGATTGATTTAATAGTTTAATATGAAGTCTCAGCCCTTCTGTACAGGTTAATTACATGTGGTCTTATACATTCTAATTTAAAATACTGCCTTTGCAATTATCATCAGCACTAAAACAGAGCACTAGTAATGAAGCTGGGCTCAAATTTTTTTTCCAGAAGTAATGAATTGAAAAACCGAAATTACTTTTAATTTCTCTGGCACTTACCATTTCAATCTCTCTTCTCTTCTGTGGGAAATATAAATCAGGGTCTCTTCCTCATTTCAGATTGTTGTGAAAACAGGCAAGACTGCCTCAAAGAAAGCAAGAGCTTTTGAGTTTAAAACAGCTAAGGCTTGACTAGGTTTTGACCAACTGGAAGGCCACTTTCCTTCCACTAACCCCCAAGTTAGGTATGCATGTGTAAATGCATGTATTTGACAGACACACACATGGTGTTTTACTATGTGGCAGGTATTCTTCTAGAATTTTATAAAGATTAACAACGCTATAAGATACAGTGTCCATTATTTATTTGCTTAAAACAACAAACATTTGTTATCCCACATTTTCTGTGGGTCAGGATTTGGGGAGAAGTGTAGCTAGGTGGTCTGGCTCAGGATCTCTCATGAGGATCAAACTCTTGGCCAGAGTTGCCATCACCTGGGGCTGGAGGATCCACTTCCAAGTTCATTCATGTGGTGTTTGCAGGCCTCTTTCTCCCTTCATGAGACTTTCAACACTGAGCCTGAGTGTCCTTGTTTCGCGACATCTGGCTTCCCCTAGCCTAAAAGAAGGAGAGGCACAGAGAGAGAGAGACAGTACAGACAGAGAAGAAATACAGGGAACAGTATCGTTGAAGCCACAGTGTATTTTATAACATGGGAGCAATATACCATCACTTCTGCTGTACTCAGTCACACAGCTGACTCTGGCACGATGGAGGAGGGGCCTACACAACACTGTGAATACCTGTAGGTGGGGATCACTGAAAGCCTGATGGGTGAGTAGTATTATTCCTGAGTTACAGATGTTGAGGCAAAGACAGATGAAGCCACTTGCCCAAGGTCACTGTTAATCAATGGAAGAGCTAAGATTGGAATCTAGCCAGAGATTCAGTCTCTAGAATCCAAACTCTGAACAACTACTCACATACAAAATATGTGAATCATTGAACATGCGCTTATAGGCCAGCCAGTAGTGTCTGTTCTAAATTCATAGGTGAGGAGACTTCCCTGGTGATCCAGTAGCTAAAACTCTGTGCTCCAAATGCAGGGGGCCTGCGTTTGATCCCTGGTTAGGGAACAAGATCCCACACGCCACAACTAAGAGTTTGAATGCTGCAACGAAAAACAAATAAAAAAAGATCCCACATGCCCCAACTAAAGATCTTGTGGGCCACAACTAAGGCCCGGTGCAGCTAAATAAATATAAATAAAGATTTTTAATTGAAAAAAAATCATAGGTGATAGAGAACCTTGGCTGAGGATGCAAGATCTGACCTACTCAGTATCACCAAAATATGCTCCTTTGTGTCCCCTGGCCTCTGTTGTGGGAGGGAAATGTTCCCATTTCCTGGGAATTCCTTACTCTCTCAGAAAATCCAGAGAACAGCCTGCACCACTACTGGATTCTCTCTAGGTGTTGTACCTCATTGCATCACTGCTACACTTCTTCCTGCTTCAGACTCTGAGACTGAATTCCTCTAACCACTTTCAGCTCTATGTAAGGACACTACTTGTGTTAACATCTGTTGTTAAGCACACTCTTACCTCTCAAGTCAAAAAAAAAAAAAAAAGGCACAATGTGAGAGTTGTGAATTAAGTTTTATTTGGAGCAAAAGGAAGACTATAGCCTGGGAGACAGCATTTCAGATAGCTCTGAGAAACTGCTCAGGGACTTCCCTGATGGTCCAGTGGTGAAGAATCTGCATTGCAATGCAGGAGAGGCAGATTGGATCCCTGCTTGCAGAACTAAGACCCCACATGCCACAGAGCAACTAAGCTTGCGCACCAAAGCCAGGGAGTCTGAGAGTCCATGCACCGTGATGACAGATCTCACATGACGCAATGAAGATCCCACAGGCCGCATGTTTTGGCAGAGGCTTGCTGCCAGATGTCACTGTTAATGTTTCTAGTGCTTTTCTGAATATGATGGCTTCCCTGGTGGCTCAGATGGTAAAACAATCTGCCTGCAATGCAGGAGACCAGGGATCAATCCCTGTGTTGGGAAGATCCCCTGGAGAAGGAAATGGCAACCCTTTCCAGTATTCTTGCCTGGAGAATTCAATGGACAGAGGAGCCTGGCGGGCTACAGTCCATGGGATCACAAAGAGTTGAACATGATTGAGCAACTAACACACACACACAGATATGAAGAAATGCAAGAATAGATCTTATAAAATCATCTCCTAAAAATATCTATCTGAAGACCTATTCTGCTAGTTTTTCCCAAAACACAAAGGACCTCCTTCCTAATCTCTATCCTGAACTCCTTTCAGGAGGTTTTGAAGGTTGGCAGCTGCAGAGGCTCCTTATTTAATACTTGTAGAGGTAGATGGCAAGTGCCAGTTTATAGTTGGCATCCTTCACATCCAAGGGCCACACTACCCCCATCCTTCCAGGGATCCCTGTCACCAGCCCTGGTTGCTCTACACATCTGAGCAACTGAACACTGCTGACATTGCACAGCAGATGGGATTGCAGACCTGGGTCCAACAAGGATTATACATCAGGGGGTTTTCCACTGGAACAAAAAAGGGATTTTGCTAGCCAGTATTCCAGGTACTTCACATATATTAGTTCATCCAATTCTCCTATATCCTATAAATATAATAACAATTATTGTAACTCAAAGCTAAAAGAGGTTGCCAGGCTCTGTACCAAGTGCTTTATATACATTAATTTGTTTTATCCTCACAGAAACCTGAGAGGTCAATTTGATTATTGTTCACATATTACAAATCAAGAATCTGAAGCTTAGAAAGGTTAAATGACTGGCCCAAAGTCAGACAGAACTGGAATTCAGATTTAAATATGTCTCACTCCAAGGGCCGTCTTCTTTCCATCTGGTCAAGGAGGTCCAGGGACAGGGGCCCAGTCCTCCATTTTTGCACAGAGCAGCTGGATGCTACTCCCACCTAACCTGGGGCCTGTTCTTTCACGTCCAAATGGTCCACCAGAGGACTTTTCCAAACAAAGACAAATTTTTTTCTCTAGAAGAGACTCTGGGGCCAGGTGTGAAGATGCCTTTTTTTATACTTTTCTCCACTAGCAAACAAAACAATATATCAGGAGGTTAGCAAGCCTTCTTAAAGGACCAGATAATAAATATTTCCAGCTTTGCTTCTCAGCCATATGGCCTCTATCACAACTCCTCAACTCTGCCACTGTAGCAAAAGCAGCCATAAGAACACATCAATTAATGAGCATGGCTGTGTTCCAATAAAACTTTATTTATGGACACAGAAGTTTGAATTTCATATGATTTTCTCAAGTCATGAAATACTCTTTTTTCTTCTTTCAACCATTTAAAAATGCAAAATCCATTCTTAGCTCACAGGCCCTACAAAAACAGATGGCCATGGTTTGCTGACCCCTGCAATATGCCACAGAGGAAGTCAGAAATTCTCCCAAGGAGTTGAGGGACTTGCATTTTATCAAATCGATAAAAAGCTCCTTCTTAGGAAACACACTGTCAAGAGGGATTGTTTTGAACATAAATGTGCAGGGATAAATTCAGGCAGATGAAGTAATTCCTCACTTTTCACACTCTTCCTGAAAGACCGGCTGGGAAAAATCAATGAGGTTGTGAGGGTGTGAGGTGAATGCACCAAATCGTGCCTTTATGACAGAGATGTGGATTTCCGCCTTCCATCTCCTTGGGATCAGAGCTGAGCTGAGCCCTACTCGTCTGTGTCCCCACATTATCCATTTGGGCCTCCCTTTGAATCCAAAACACACCCAGGGGCCATATTGTCCAAACCAGAGAGAGAAGCTCAAGGACTGGTAAGGATTTATTTTTCATTTGGTGGGCTCTTTTATCTGAAAAGTTTAACAAAGGTATAGAAATCAAATCACATTTAGTTAAATATTCAATAAAAATCTGGTTTTAAAGGAATAAAAGTAAAGGAAATTGAGTCTATACTGGAATATCCTAGACACAGAACCCCAAGAATATGCAGGTTTTCAAAAAATGTTAAATTAACAAAGAAAGGAGTGATGGAGGGAGGGAGGGAAGGAAGGACAGAAGGAAAAGGCAGAATAGAGACTATTTCCTATTAAGCTCTTTCCTAATGTGTTCAATAATTTATTTAACAGAGAGCTTTAGCTAATACAGTAAAAGTCCATGATTCACTCCATGTCACTTTTGAGTAATGTGTATTTTCCAGAAATACCACCTTCACTTCCTGCTCAAGTACCTTTTATAATAACAAGGGAAATTATTTATATTTACGTACAAGTCTAGGAAAGCACATTTTAGAATTTTAAGAAAATCAAGATGATGTTCAGTATTTTCATTCAGTGTGCTCAACTGCCCATGGAACACAGGATAAGATAATCAGGCTTTGCCCAACACACAGGACAAGTGTCCATGACAATAGGGCCAGCCCCACTAGACACTGGGTTTTCGAGGGAAGGGACTGTCTGATTCATTTTTGTACCTGGGGGATCTGGCACTAGAAGGCATTTGATAAATGTTTCTTGAACGAATGAAAAGTAAATGAGGGCAATGTTTCACCTTAAAAGAATTAGAACCTGTTTTCTAGCAATGCAGTAGCACTTCAACAAGGCAAGTGTTCCAGGGAGATAAGAGCCACCCAGGAGAATTGAGCAGCAAAACACCAGAGTGAGTGTAGCAAGTGTCAGGGAGCCGAGCCAAGGGGTATCCCTGTGCACAGAGCAAATGCTCCCCCTAAGAGATGACTTGGTAATAATCCAACCGAATTCACCTCTTTGCCTAATGTGAGAAAAGAAAACCTTAAATTGCCTCAGGCTTAAACAGGGCTGAGTTAGCATCAATGTTTTCCATTGGAAGGAGAAACACAAATGAGTCAAAACACCACTGTCATATCAAACTTGGAGCTTCTGTCAGATTCTGTCTCACAGACTTCCCTGGCAGTCCAGGGGTTAAGAATCTACCTTCCAATGCAGGGGACAGGGGTTAGGTCAGGGGACTAAGACCCCACAGGCCGCAGGGCAACTAAGCCTGCCCGCCACAACTACTGAGCCGGTGCGACGCAACTAAGACCTGACACAGTCCCCAAAGTTAAAAAAAAGATTCTGTTTTAATTTTACACATAAAATCAGAGCAGGCCACCAACATTGGAAATGAGAATTCTCACTCTGAGTTTGCATCTAGGTTGTTCCTCCAGCTAACAATCAACTCATCTCAGCCAGAATGAGCTGATGATGCTTTCCTGACCTCCTGACCTTGTCTGAGCCTCAATCGGTGGCCACTGGTCAGAAATGAAAGAGCCATTAGGTTCTCTGTGGTAGAAACCAGAGTGATTTTCCAATCAGGGCACTCTCAGGGTTAAGTTTTGTCTGAGGGAAGAGACATACCCTCTGTGCAGTTATTGTTTGAGCGTTAGATGAATCCTCACCTCGCTTGAGTCTCCCAACCCACCTTGGCAGATGGTGGACACGGCGCATGAGGCCAAGGCACTGGTGCTCTGGTCTCGCCTGGGACCTGGCTTTGGGATAGGAGGCACAACAGTGCTGTTACTTTTTACAAGGCAAGTTTCATCTGGGGCTTCCCTGGCGGCTCAGATGGTAAAGAATCCACCTGCAATGCAGGAGATCCAGGTTCGATCTGTGGATCGGGAAAATCCCCTGGAGAAGGAAATGACAACACACTCCAGTATTCTTGCCTGGAGAATTCCACGCACAGGGGAGCCAGATGGGCTACATTTGCATGCCACTTTCTGGCTCTATGATCTGAGACAAATTATTTCCTTTATCTCATGCTACCTACCCCATGGGGTAGTTAAGAGACATGGCTGAGCCTGTTTGGCTAATCTCCAAGTGCATTTCTTCTTCTTCCTGGGCACACAGCTGGACTACAGTTCCGAGCATTCGTTGCATTAGGTGTGCCCTGTGACTGAGTTCTAAACAGTGGGAAGTGGGTGAAAGTGATACATGTCACTTCCAGATGTGCTCTGTAAAACCTGTCTTCTCTGTGTTCCTCCATGCTCTTCCCCTTCTACTGTCTTCATGCAGACAAGCACAGTGACCATGGAAGCCCCAGGTTGAAGATGACAGAGCCCCACAATAGGAAATCTCTAGGCTCCTGATGACCCCTTGCATAACAACCATCTACAAATCATAAGATGAGATTAGATCTGATATAGTGCCTGATGAACTATGGACAGAGGTTCATGATATTGTAGAGGAGGCAGGGATCAAGACCATCCCCAAGAAAAAGAAATGCAAAAAGGCAAAATGGTTGTCTGAGGATGCTTTACAAATAGCTGAGAGAAGAAGAAAAGTTAAAGGCAAAGGAGAAAAGGAAAGACATACCCATTTGAATGCTGAGTTCCAAAGAAGAGCAAGGAGAGATAAGAAAGCCTTCCTCAGTAACCAATACAAAGAAATAGAGGAAAACAATAGAATGGGAAAGACTAGAGATGTCTTCAAGAAAATGAGAGATACTAAAGGAAGATTTCATGCAAAGATGGGCACAATAAAGGACAGAAATGGTAAGGACCTAACAAAGCAGAAGATATTAAGAAGAGGTGGCAAGAATACACAGAAGAACTATACAAAAAAGATCTTCATTATGCAGATAACCACAACGGTGTGATCACTCACCTAGAGCCAGACATCCTGGAGTGCGAAGTCAAGTGGGCCTTAGGAAGCATCATCACAAACAAGGCTAGTGGAGGTGATGGAATTCCAGTTGAGCTATTTCAAATCCTGAAAGATGATGCTGTGAAAGTGTTGAACTCAATACGCCAGCAAATTTGAAAAGCTTAGCAGTGGCCACAGGACTGGAAAAGGTCAGTTTTCATTCCAATCCCAAAGAAAGGCAATGCCAAAGAATGTTCAAAGTACCACAAAATTCCACTCATCTCACACGCTAGCAAAGTAATGCTCAAAATTCTCCAAGCCAGGCTTCAACAGTATGTGAACTATGAACTTCCATATGTTGAAGCTGGATTTAGAAAAGGCAGAGGAACCAGAAATAAAATTGCCGACATCTGTTGGATCATCGAAGAACCAAGAGAGTTCCAGAAAAACATCTACTTCTGCTTTATTGACTATGCCAAAGCCTTTGACTGTGTGGATCACAACAAACTGTGGAAAATCTTAAAGAGATGGGAATACCAGACCACCTGACCTGTCTCCTGAGAAATCTGTATGCAGGTAAAGAAGCAACCGTTAAAACTGGACATGGAACAACAGACTGGTTCCAAATTGGGAAAGGAGTACATCAAGCCTGTATATTTTCACCCTGCTTGTTTAACTTATATGCACAGAACATTATGCGAAATGCAGGGATGGATGAAGCCCAAGCTGGAATCAAGATTGCCAGAAGAGATATCAATAAACTCAGATATGCAGATGACACCACCCTTGTGGCAGAAAGGGAAGAAGAACTAAAGAGTCTCTTGATGAAATTGAAAGAGGAAAGTGAAAAAGTTGGCTTAAAACTCAACATTCAGAAAACTAAGATCATGGCATCTGGTCCCATCACTTCATGGCAAATAGATGGGGAAACGATGGAAACAGTGACAGACTTTATTTTGGGGGCTTCAAATCACTGCAGATGGTGACTGCAGCCATGAAATTAAAAGACTCTTGCTCCTTGGAAGAAAAGCTATGGCCAGTCTAGAAAGCATATTAAAAAGCAGAGACGTTACTTTGCTAACAAAGGTCCATCTAGTCAAAGCTATGGTTTTTCCAGTGGTCATGTATGGATGTGAGAGTTGGACTATAAAGAAAGCTGAGCACCAAAGAACTGATGCTTTTGAACTGTGGTGTTGGAGAAGATTCTTGAGAGTCCCTTGGACTTCAAGGAGATCCAACCAGTCCATCCTAAAGGAAATCAGTCCTGAATATTCATTGAAAGGACTGATACTGAAGCTGAAAATCCAATGCTTTGGCCACCTGATGCAACAAACTGGCTCATTGGAAAAGACCCTGATGCTGGGAAAGATTGAAGGCAGGAGGAGAAGGGGATGACAGAGAATGATATGGTTGGATGGCATCACTGACTCAATAACCATGAGTTTGATTAAGCTCTAGGAGTTGGTGATGGACAGGGAAGCCTGGTGTCCTGTAGTCCATGGTGTCGCAAAGAGTCAGATATGACTGAGTGACTGAACTGAACTGACCAATCATAAACACAACCTCAAACATTGGATGGTTGACTAGGGCTGCTGTGACAAAACGTCAGAAACTGGGTGGCTGAAACAATGGAAATATTTTGTCTCATAGTTCTGGAAGCTAGAGATCCAAGATTAGGGTATCAGCAGAGCTGGCTTCTTCTGAGGCCTCTCTCCTTGGCTTACAGACAGCCAGCTTCTCTCTGAGTCTTTACATGGCCTTTCATCTGGGCTTATCTGTGTCCTAATCTCCTCTTCTTATAAGGACACCAGTCATATTGTATTGGCACCCATCCCAATGACCTCATGTTACTTAATAACCTCTTTAAAGACCTTCTCTCCAAATATAGTCACATTCCAAGATACTAAGGGTTAGATCTTCCACATATGGATTTTGAAGGAATATAGTTCAGTCCATAACACATGGCCAAGCCAACATCAATGGGACAGGGATGTAGATTTCACTCACCATAGCAAAGGCAGGAAGAGAAGCAAGACCTGTGAGTGAAATAATATAATCTGCAGCTGGAGACAATGGTGACACCGTGTGATAAGGGCCAACATGAAACTATAACACAACAGGGGGAAATCCAACAGTATCTGGCATGGGAATCCCTCCAGAACCTGACCCCTGATGATCTGTCTTTCCTCATCTCAGCTTTACTGGAGAATAGCATTCAACCCCTGTACAAAGGGGCAGTGACAAGAGCCATGTGATGTAGTAAAAACAGATATGCCTGGATTTCTAAGACCTGTTACTTTCTACATGATACCCTGGTTTCTCATCCAGTGAGAGCCAAAAACCATCTGTGTGATCCTGGGAAAATCCTTTTCTCTCTTAGGATCTATAACCTGATTTCTAAGATGAGGAACCAGATTCTAAAATCCCTGGGATTCTTTGACCCCATTTCTTTTCTTTGTTATGTGTGTTCCACAGAAAACTCGTCTTAAGAAATGCTATGTAAATAAATGTTTCCATGAGCAAATACACTTGGAAAATGCTGCATACAATATCTCTTCCTTAGAATACCAAAAGTTATGAGACATTCTGCAATTTAAAAAAGTTTTGCTTCAACTGTTTCCCAGATGTATTTGGCCTAAGAGTTTCTCTTTCTGCCTCCAAATTACTAACTCCCTTAATACGTACAGACTTGGAGAGTTAGATTTTTTTTTTTAACAAATTTATCCTGTTTCTGGATTTCCCGGGTGGTTCTAGTGGTAAATAACCCATCTTCCAGTGCAGGAGATGTAAGATACATGGGTTTGATCCCTCAGCCAGGAAGATTCCCTAGAGGAGGGCATGGCCACCCACTCCAGCATTCTTGCCTGGAGAATCCCCAAAGACAGAGGAGCCTGGCAGGCTACAGTCCATAGGGTCACAATGACTTGATTACTTTGCCAACAAAGGTTCGTCTACTCAAGGCTATGGTTTTTCCTGTGGTCATGTATGGATGTGAGAGTTGGACTGTGAAGAAGGCTGAGCACCAAAGAATTGATGCTTTTGAACTGTGGTGTTGGAGAAGACTCTTGAGAGTCCCTTGGACTGCAAGGAGATCCAACCAGTCCATTCTGAAGGAGATCAGCCCTGGGATTTCTTTGGAAGGAATGATGCTAAAGCTGAAACTCCAGTACTTTGGCCACCTCATGCGAAGAGTTGACTCATTGGAAAAGACTCTGATGCTGGGAGGGATTGGGGGCAGGAGGAGGAGGGGACGACAGAGGATGAGATGGCTGGATGGCATCACTGACTCAATGGACGTGAGTTTGAGTGAACTCTGGGAGTTGGTGATGGACAGGGAGGCCCGGCGTGCTGTGATTCATGGGGTCGCAAAGAGGCGAACATGACTGAGCAACTGAACTGAACTGAAAGTGACTTAACACGCACATATGTTCTGTTCTCTTCCCCGCACCCAGAGAACACGGTGCTCTGTGACTGCTTCCATCTAAACCCAAGTCCCACAGACCTTGTGCAGGCCCCCATATGCTACAATTCAGTCTTCACCATTTTCTGAAAACTCCACCGTCAGGGGAGCAGAGGACCAGGCATCACAGGTCCCCAGTGGTACACAGGGACTCCCAATGCGTGT
The DNA here is from genome assembly GCF_027580195.1 of Bos mutus. NCBI lineage: Eukaryota > Metazoa > Chordata > Mammalia > Artiodactyla > Bovidae > Bos > Bos mutus. Next base: position 28,198,131 of record NC_091618.1, read on the forward strand.
AGTTCCAATGTTACTCAAAGGAGCTTTGCATCTGTGGCAAGTTTTCAAAAATATTTTCAGGAATGGCATTTGAACACCTTTTTTTTTGTTTTTCCTGAATGCGTGTGTGTTCAGTCATGTCTGACTCTGCAACCCCATGGACCGTAGCCTGCCAGGCACCACTGTCCATGGAATTTTCCAGGCAAGAATACTGGAATAGGTTGACATTTCTTACTCCAGGGGATCTTCCCAACCCAGGAGTTGAACCAGAGTCTCCTGTGTCTCCTGCATTGCAGGCAGATTCTTTACCACTGCGCCAGAACGGCATATCCTTGCCCTTTGTGGGAGAGATTTGAGTTTTGGAAACAATAAATGTCTTTTGGAGCCAAGTTTAATGAATGACTTGGGCGGTGAAGTTGAGAAATAAGATTCCAAATCAAAAATGGAGAATACAGTTCACTTCATACTTCATTCGGCTCCATTCTCATCTGGCTCCCAGGTCTCTGGAACAAGAATAGTCGTTCCCAGTGAGATCTCCCATGCATTCCAGAATCTCCCCACACCATATGCTGAGGGGCCTGTGTGGCTCCCTTGAATGGCAAACAATTATGTCCACTTGTTTGTTTTGCTCCTTTCCGTGGCCCCTTGTCTGAGTAGAGATGCATAATCCAGGGTTTCTTTCACTGGGATTTCTCACTCATGTTTCCATTGCCAACTATTGTTCTGAATTCAGAAGACTATCCCCAAACTGCACATTCACATCTTTAATTGAGCCGAGGCCATTCTAACACCTCCCTCTCTTCCCCTCTCCCCTTACCCACTATACATAATCACTCTGCCTCTCTCTGGCTTTGATCCCAGGGTGAGGAATTGTTTCGTCTTTTAACACCATTCCTGTTATTCAGTAGTCAGTGTGCGCTTTTTCTTTCCTTCAAATAGCATTTAATTGCTTTAACATAACTTTTTCAAGGAGGCAAAAGAGTATTCTTTGAAGATCCAAATTATCCTAAAAGTTGGTTTCAACCTTGCTGAGATTTGTGCTGACTTTTAATAACCAGAGCATGAAACAAAAGAAAGAAGTTTTATACCACCTTCTCCGAGAGCATTTTAACTGTGGCCATATAAGCAAAGATTATCAGAGTAAGAAGGTAATGTAGAAGTCATAGATGCTTCAATTCAATTCAGTTCAGTCACTCAGTCGTGTCCGCCTCTTTGCAACCCCATGAATCACAGGACGCCAGGCCTCCCTGTCCATCACCAACTCCCGGAGTTCACTCAAACTCATGTCCATCGCGTCAGTGATGCCATCCAGCCATCTCATCCTCTGTCGTCCCCTTCTCCTCATGCCCCCAATCCCTCCCAGCATCAGAGTCTTCCAATGAATCAACTCTTTGCATGAGGTGGCCAAAGTTTTGGAGTTTCAGCTTCAGCATCAGTCCTTCCAATGAACACCCAGGACTGAGCTCCTTTAGGATGGGCTGGTTGGATCTCCTTGCAGTCCAAGGGACTCTCAAGAGTCTTCTCCAACACCACAGTTCAAAACCATCAACTCTTCGGCACTCAGCTTTCCTCACAGTCCAACTCTCACATCCATACATGACCACAGGAAAAACCATAGCCTTGACTAGACGGACCTTTGTTGGCAAAGTAATATGTCTGCTTTTCAATATACTATCTAGGTTGGTCATAACTTTCCTTCCAAAAAGTAAGCATCTTTTCATTTCATGGCTGCAATCACCATCTGCAGTGATTTTGGAGCCCCAAAAAATAAAGTCTGACACTGTTTCCGCTGTTTCCCCATCTATTTCCTATGAAGTGATGGGACCAGATGCCATGATCTTAGTTTTCTGAATGTTGAGGCTTAAGACAACTTTTTCACTCTCCTCTTTCACTTTCATCAAGAGGCTTTTTAGTTCCTCCTCACTTTCTGCCATAAGGGTGGTGTCATCTGCATATCTGAGGTTATTGATATTTCTCCCGGCAATCTTGATTCCAGCTTGTGCTTCTTCCAGCCCAGCATTTCTCATGATGTACTCTGCATATAAGTTAAACAAGCAGGGTGACAATATACAGCCTTGACGTACTCCTTTTCCCATTTGGAACCAGTCTGTTGTTCCATGTCCAGTTCTAACTGTTGCTTCCTGACCTGCATACAGGTTTCTCAAGAGGCAGATCAGGTGGTCTGGTATTCCCATCTCTTTCAGAATTTTCCACAGTTTATTGTGATCCACACAGTCAAAGGCTTTGGCATGGTCAATAAAGCAGAAATAGATGTTTTTCTGGAACTCTCTTGCTTTTTTGATGATCCAGTGGATGTTGGCAATTTGATCTCTGGTTCCTCTGCCTTTTCTAAAACCAGCTTGAACATCTGGAAGTTCATGGTACACGTATTGCTGAAGCCTGGCTTGGAGAATTTTGAGCATTACTTTACTAGTGTGTGAAATGAATGCAATTGTGCGGTAGTTTGAGCATTCTTTGGCATTGCCTTTCTTTGGGATTGGAATGAAAACTGACCTTTTCCAGTCCTGTGGCCACTGCTGAGTTTTCCAAATTTGCTGGCATATTGAGTGCAGCACTTTCACAGCATTATCTTTCAGGATTTGAAATAGCTGAACTGGAATTCCATCACCTCCACTAGCTTTGTTCATACTGATGCTTCCTAAGGCCCATTTGACTTCACATTCTAGAATGTCTGGCTGTAGCTGAGTGATCACACCATCATGAAGTAGATGTTTAGTGGGTTCCAAATTTCTTTAGCTATGGAACTCATTGCAGACAGAAGCGTTCAAAATCCCAAATACTAAGCAAAAGCAATGAGGGGCTCTCAGGACAGTTCAGATCTTCAGATTGCCTTAAATGTTTCACTGTTTACAGATCTGAAATAGCTGAAGCTCTGCTACTCTTGAATTTTGATTACAGCTTAAAAACACAATCATCTTACTGATGACAAAAGTGAGACCCAGAAAGACTCAACTAGTCCCAGAGCAAGAACTGGAACCTTCACCTCCTGGTTTCCACACTAGCCCTGCTGTGTATTTGAAGCATTGGGGAACTAGTTAGAAACAGAAGTGGGGACTGCAGGCTCTGAGGATTCTGTCTGAGAACTTGGAATCAGCATTTTTTAAAGTTCCTGTTAGTCTGATGAAGATCCAGGTTTAGGAATCACTATTCTGTAACATGCCCAGATACCAAAGGGCAAATGATTATTCTTTGAAAAACAAACTAACAAACCTAGAGGCGAGCCTACATCTACTCATGATATTAGCAACATTACAAGTCATAAAGCAGGATAGATTGAGACTGTTTTAATCAGATCCAAGAATTAATTAGTGGGTTAAATGAATTATTTAATGCCGATCTGTTGGATGGCATCACCAATTCAACAGACATGAACTTGGGCAAACTCCGGGAGATCGTGAGAGATAGAGAAGCCTAATACGCTGCAATCCACGGGGTCACCAAGAGTCAGACATGACTTGGCAACTGAACAACAACAACAAATGAATTATTTACAAAGTACCACTCAGAAGGAATCTCACCAATGTTTTGTGTCCCTAGATAATTGCTTGGCATTTTATAGGCATAATCTCTAAAACAGTATGTTAACACTGATCATGCTTTATCTTTTTGAGTCCATTGAACAACCTAAAGTATATGGGAAAGGTGGGTCTTGTTTTCCCTATTTTTTAGACACTACAACTGAGATTCACAGAAGAGAAATGGCATACTGAGGAAACATAGCTCATAAGACTGTATCTGACACCAAATGCTTGAATTCTGAATCCAACATGCCTCCTTAATGCATCAAAAAATAATGCATATTACCAGATCTTCCTCTTTTCTGCCCACTCCAGCATAATCACAAATGGTTGTTTAAAATGGAAAACTCAATAACTTTAGTAGCTATTTAAAAAACACTATTGATATTCTCAGCCAGGACCTCATGATGTTTATTCTAATGTCCTCATTTACTACCACACTATCATTGTAAAATGACCCAGGGATTGAATCCAGGTCTCCCACATTGGACAGATGCTTTACCGTCTGAGCCACCTTATCATTTTAGTCACAAAGATTGCTGTTGTCACCCATTTTTTTAGACAAGAGAGGGAAACAGCTTGCTTTGACAGAACTTTAGGATGCCTCAGATTTCCTATATGTGCAGTCAACATGGGTCCCTCACAGGAGGTTGGGAAAAAATCGCTGGGTGCTCAAATCTTTGCCAACCAGAAGAGAGTTTCCAAACCCTACCAATAAATCCCTCTAGGTTCCTCCTTTCTTCTGATCTTTACCATGTATCTCTGCTTAACTGATTCCCTTACAAATAGTCCTAAAGGTGTTGCCCTACCCAATAGTAAAATGTACTATAAAGTTGCAACAAGTAAAACAATATGACAGAGGTTCAAAATAAACAAATAGATCTCTGTATCCGGTTATTAGCACATGGTTTCTCCCCCACTTATTCTCTCCCTAAATTGTTCTGTAGGAAGATTAAAGTTCAGTAGTTCCTCTCTGAACACCTAAAGCTTAAAACAGGACACGATCTGGGTAATACTTCAGGAGAACTTGCTGAATGTTTGAAGGACAAGTAGGCACCTGGGTTCCAAATAGAATAAGCAGCATTGTCTGAGAAATCAAGGAGGTAAAGGAGACTAACGGCTTCCCAGGTAGTGCTACTGGCAAAGAATCTACCTGCCAATGGAAGAGATAAGAGATGCAGGTTTGATCCTAGACAGATCCCTGGAGGAGGAAATGGCAACCCACTCCAGCATTCTTACCTGGAGGATCTCAGGGACAGAGGAGCCTGCTGGGTTATAGTCCACGGGGTCACAATGAGTCAGACACGACTTAGTGACTAAACAACAACAGCAGCAAAGGAGACTAGACTAAAGGGAGACACTGAGTGATACCAGAGGGAAAGGGTAGGGAACCAGAGAAGAGGAATCAAAGGAAAATCACTAACAGCAGTTGTTGATGTTGTTATTTTTTAATGGGAAGTTATCCTTCCTGGGTCTCATTCATCTTTAGTAAAACCTCAGTACTCTTGCCTGGAAAATCCCATAGATAGAAGAGCCTGGTAGGCTGCAGTCCATGGGGTCGCTAGGAGTCGGACACGACTGAGCGACTTCACTTTCACTTTTCACTTTCATACATTGGAGGAGGAAATGGCAACCCACTCCAGTGTTCTTGCCTGGAGAATCCCAGGGACGGGAAGCCTGGTTGGCTGCCGTCTATGGGGTTGCACAGAGTCGGACACGACCAAAGCGACACAGCAGCAAGTCTCTTTCTGCAATATACGTCTCTGTAATGACAGTGTCACTGAGCATTTATGTTGATGGTAAAAGCCCATCAACAGTTGACGTGGATGCAAGAAATTCCCCAGTGTTCTTGCCTGGAGAATCCCAGGGACGGGGGAGCCTGGGGGCTGCCGTCTATGGGGTCGCACAGAGTCGGACACAACTGAAGCGACTTAGCAGCAGCAGCAGCATAACAAACACATGCAAATATGAGGAGGAAAGGGGCTGGGCTTGGAGGAGCATTTTCCTTGAATTTGTGTAACAGAGAAATAGTCATATATTCTAGGTAGATATCTTTGACCCAGGAATTCTAAGATTCATTCTATGAAAATAATAAGCCAAATTTTTTAAAATGATGTAAATCTCCTCGTTGTTACTGATAACAGCAAAAAATAGGACAGGTTAAGTAAATTAACATGCGTCCATACAACTAGATTCTATGTAACCACTTAAAACCCACGTGTAGGCTTCCCTGGAGGCTCAGTGGTGAAGAATTCACCTACCAGTGCAGGAAACATGGGTTGATGCATGGTCCAGGAAGATCCCACTTTCCGCGGAGTGGCTAGGCCCATGTGCCACAACTATTGAGCCCCGGCTCTACAGCCCAAGAGCCACAACTACTGAAGCCCACAGCTACTGAGCTTAGAACAAGAGAAGCCACCACAAGAAGCCCAAGCACCGTAATGGAGTGGCTCCCCCTTGATGCAACTAGAGAAAAGCCCGCACAGAGCAATGAAGGCCCAGCACAGCCAAAATGAAAAGTAAATATATAAATTAAATTCTTTTAAAAATAAATAAAACATAGGGTGTAGATTTTTGCATATTCTTATGGAAACATATCCACAGAATATTGCTAAGTGATAAAAGCAGTTGACCAGACACTAGTATATGTAACATGGGATGACTTTTGAAAAATAAAAGATACATGCATAGGAAAAGGGGCTTCCCCAGTAGCTCAGTGGTAAAGAATCCGCCTGCAATGTGGGAGATATGGGAGACGCAAGTTTGATTCCTGGGTCAGGAAGATCCCCCAGAGTAAGAAATGGCAATCCACTCCAGTATTCTTGCTGGGAAAATTCCATGGGCAGAAGAGTCTGGCGGGCTACGGTCCATGGGGTCTCAAAGAGTCAAACACGACTGAGCACACAAGCATGCAGCCATCCATAGGAAAAGAGTCTAGACGAATGTTAACAGTGGTTAGTTCCCAGCGGGAGCATTTTTCCCCAGCTCCCACTCTTATAGCAATGACTTACTTTTACAGAAACTCTGTTCCTTTTTCCAGAACATATAACTAAATACCCTGAAATACATTTTTTGCAAAGGAAAATACAGCAACTTCTCCACCCAGCCATTCAACTTTCCACATACAGAATTTTATTTTTTCCCACCAACTAAAAGGTGTGTTTCATCTATTACAATGTTGGCATTATAGGAAGATTCTAATATAGGTTCAGAGAGTCAATTTTAAGGCCAGAAATAATCGTCCCTTTCTGTTAAATGTAGTATGCCTAGAAACAGCCAGAGGTGATATTTTAAACATTTAGATTAAATATTTGCAATGTAATTGATGGAGAAAAATCCCATCTTAGAAGAACGTAACAGCTAAGTCACTAACTTGGAAATAGCCAGTTTAATTCAGGGAAGTTTACAGATTCACTGTATCCAAAAGGGCCCAGGAGAAAACAGAAAAGATGGTCTGGGCTTCATATCTCTCTTCATTCAAACCAACTGCTCTACCATGGTTATACAACACCACAGCCACCTTTTCTGTTTGTGAGCAGGCTGTGGTCCATGGAGGAATCTCTCCTACCCACTCTCATCACCACTATATAAATGCATAGGGAGAAAAAAGAAAGCACACGGAGAGTGGAAGATGGGAAGGGAATGAAAGAGCTTTGTCCTCTGTTCCCAGAACCAGCATCTCCAAGAAGAGAAAATGTTCTCAGAAAACTTAAATTCTCTTACTGGTTAGGTGCCTTGAGAGAGAAATGGAGAGAGGGCGGAAAGAAGAGGGAAAGGGAAGAAGGACATCCATTCTTTCCCTCTAATACAACTCCAACAACATCATGGCTGAATCTCTATCAAGAGCAGAAATCGGCTTCATGAACTCCATAGATCTGAAAAACAGAATTGTCATCAGCTCATATGTTCCACCGATTTGATGTGGTTTTAAAAGCAGAATAGCCTCCGGATAAAAACCTGGTTTCTGAGATCATGGGACCTATGACAATAAAATTTCCCTGTAACAATTTAAACCCAGGTATATGGAAAACACTTCACTTGTATAGTTTTTCCCAAATGTATTAAAATTTTTATTTTATCCACAATAAAGGCTGTTTTCTCCCAGAAAGAGATATGAGAGGTTTAATAAGGGAGTGGCTTTGCAGTATTGCTGACTCAGTTTATGGAGGCCAGTTTTCTCCAGTGCGCTAGGGACCAGGAACTTCAGCAGTCATGGGGAAGGTCATCTTCCATGGATTTCTCACGAATCATCCTAGAACTGAGCCTAGGGACACCCTTAGCACAAATTTCTGACCCTAGAGCTAACCTCTTCCACACACTATCTGCACCAGATTTTGGAAGGACACAGTAAGGTATGAAACCTGAGAGTTCTGGAAATGCTCAAGCAACAGAGTATTGTTAAGCCTCCCTTTGGGGAGTGCTTTTTCTTACTCTAGGTAGTCAGGACACTATCCATATCAAAACTCCTTTTCAGGAAATTACCTCATGTCAGTCATTCACACTTTAGTGAAAATTCAAATATCTCCTCTGCCATACACATGTTAATTTATAACCCTTCTAATTGTGAGAAATATTATTTCTGAGAAAATCTCAAGCATATTTGATTAGACTTTTTGGGGGGAAAGAGTGAGAAGGAGGACTTTTCCTACTCCATGAAATGCTACCATTTTCTGGATGGATGGCCAGAACTTAGACATGGCCCCAAAAGAAAAAGGCCACAGACATAGAATTATCCTTTGGAGAACTGCTTCATGGTTATATCCGAAAGAAATCTATTTTCAAGCCATCTCTTTAAACAGCTGCCTCTCACACAGAGTACCATCATCTCTGTTCCCTTATAACACTTACCATTTCCCCCATATTGACTGAGTGCCCAGCTGCGATGGACCCCACCCTCGAGGAAATACAGCCTCACTGGCTGGAGAATAGACCCAGTACAATGCAATCACCTGTAACTTTCAGTGATGGCTTGCATATTTACAATTATTTTAATTACACTTGAAAGGATAAAGATCAGGAACAGATGTCAGACATATAAATTAAAATTAATGATCATTTGCTAATGGAGTGAAGAATCATTCATCATTTTATTAGAACTAATTCATAGGGCCATATGGAACCTTTTTACAATGGAGCAAATCTTTATTCTCTTTAAAATATTAAAATTTTGACTAATAAAATGCAGAGAACAGGGTTACCCACGTAAAATTTCCTCTTACTGAACATTAGCAGTTATCAGCTAGTATGACAAACCAGATATGTTCCCATAAAATAAGTGTACAAATGTTGACCAGAGTATGTTGTCCTTCCGTCTTTCATTTATTTATTTAACAAATGTTTACTGAGTGTCAGGTACCACATAAGGGTTAGAGATACACTAATGAACAGAAATAGAGATTATCCTGCCTTCCTGAGTCCAACTATGTAAATGAAACAGATACTAATCAAATAATTATACTAGTGAATGGAAAATCTCAACTGAAGAAGGTGATAAATCAGCATGTGCAAAGGCCCTGTGTCAGAGCATGTCCTGGAGCATCCATGAAAGGAGCGGAGCTAGAGCAACTGGAACAACAAGCCTGAGGAGGGATTGGTGCCAGATGAGGTTGAAGAGGCACATAGGAGCTTGTCAGCAGGAGTTTTATCATTTCTTAGGAACAATGGGAAGCCAGCAAATGGTTTTAAGAAGGAGCGTGACAGGGTCAGATTTGAATTTGGGGATTACTTTGGCTACCATGTGGAGTCTAAATGGGATGGTGAGAGGCAGGATGGATGTGCGGACACCCGCTAGGTATGTTTGCCAGATGGTAGAAGCAAGAGAAAGGGGGAAGGCAACATTGCCAGAGTGCTGGTGGTTGGCTGGGGTGGAAGGGGAAAGAAGTGGTTGGATTCAAGAGCTACTCTGAAGCTGTCTAGAAGGGAGTAGCTTGAATGGGAACAGTGGTGAACACAAACCAAGTGTCAGTAGATGTTCTTGGGTTTCTGGCTTGTAGAACTGGATGGAGGGGATTGCCACAAACTGAGGCTGCTTTTTAGACGCTGGAGGAGGCCCACTTAAAATGGAAGCTCCTGGGGACTTCCCTGGTGATCCAGTGGTTAAGACTCTGCACTTCCAATGCAGGGGGCTCTGGGTCCATCCTTGGTCAGGGGACTAAGATCCCACATGCCGCATAGTGTGGTCTTAAATACACACACACAAAAGGGAAGGTTCTGGATCTCTGGCTGATAGGTCCATGCCTGCCCTTCCCTAACAATACCACCCATCAGAAACCATAGCCGAAGTGGAGAAGATGATGAAGTTTAAAAGGCCACATTGTGTGGCCATTTCTACTGGATCAAGTTCCTACATCCTCTTCCCCTGGGGATAAGGATTGGGATAAGTCCTTCCCAGGGTCTAACACTAGGGAGATTACCCAGCACCACCCCCTTGCTTAACAGGCCAATGGGAATGAAGGGATATTGCCCAATGGCACCCCAGGACAGCCCAGAGACCTTGGAGAGAAACCCTGGGCCAGCTACACAGCAAGTGCAGTCCTGTCTCCTGGGTGCCCAGCGCCTTGCCAGGTGCCATGGATCAAAGATGAGCAAGTCACCAGCCCTGGAGAGGGACGGCAGCTAATAGGAACCCAGTGTGACAAGTGTTGTGATGGAGACAGACAGGGTAATTATAGGCATTCACAGGAGCAGAGACCAACCCAGGGAAGGAGGAATCAGGGATGAATTCCTAAGATCACACCTGAGCTCAGTTTTGAAGAATGATGCGGGGTGGGGGTGGGGGTATACAAGGGAGGGTTGAGTGTTTCTAGGGAGAGGAAACAGCAGGACAGAAAGCAGAGAGGCTGCAAGCAGGTAGACTTGCAGTGCTCTGCCCTTCCCCTTCCTCCCTCTCCCAGCACCTAGCCCAAGATCCTGCCTAGCATAAGTCCCACAGGAAGTTCAAGTTCTGGGGAAACAGCCTAGGAAGGGCATTGGCTTCTCTGCAGTTCACTCCCACTTTCTGCCCAGGAAACACAAGCCTCTCCCGGGGCTGAGGGTCTGGTGTCCTTCTTCAGAGGTAAGTGAGGGGTAGGAGTCCTGTTGATGGGGAAATACAGCAAGAACAAACCACCACTGAATATTTCAGAGTATTAGCCTTCCACAAATATTCCAGAAAGTTCTTCTTAACTGCAGTATTGGAGACAGGAGTTGGGAAATGGTTTAGGAGACAGAGCTTCTGGCACAAGATGGATGGCCAGAATTAAGGGACTTAAGCATTCTTCTGTGGGCAGTGAGCAGATATTTGAACAGGCCTGCAACATCAAACCATGGTTCATGATTTGCCACCCTCTTCTACTCCACAGGGAGCTAGATCTAGCCAAACAGGACTCTGGATTAGAAAAGGATGCGGTTCAGTTCAGTTTAGTAGCTCAGTCTTGTCTGACTCTTTATGACTCCATGAACCGCAGCGCTCCAGGCCTCCCTGTCCATCACCAACTCCTGGAGTTCACCCAAACCCATGTCCATTGAGTCGATGATGCCATCCAACCACCTCATCCTCTGTCATCCCCTTCTCCTCCTGCCCTCAATCTTTCCCAGCATCAGGGTCTTTTCTAATGAGTTAACTCTTCGCATCAGGTGGACAAAGTATTGGAGTTTCAGCCTCAGAATCAGTCCTTCCAATGAATAGTCAGGACTGATCTCCTTTAGGATGGACTGGTTGGATTTCCTTGCAAGTGGAAGGCAAAGGAAGGAGGAGACGGGGCTTCTACTGTGACAGAAGCTGAGGATATGAAGACGTTGTCTCCTCTCTGAGTTCTGGAAACCCCAAACCTCAGTGCCCTTGTGGATATATGGGGAGGAACTAAGTCAGCCAGTCTCTCCATCAGCTCCTTCAGTTCAGGGGACTGGAAGGGGAGGAAGGTTTAGCAAGAGTGGGCAGGTTTTCTCTGACCCAAGGACTCCACTCAAGTCGGTTCAGAGGAGGAACTCCCAGACTGAAAACAGATGTGACAACAGATGTCAAAATCACCCTCAGCGCCCAGCAGCAACCATGTCCCCACCACAAACAGCCTTCAGCCACGCTCTCTCTCCATCCCTTTACACACACACACACACACAAGCTCACTTAGGGAGCATAAAGAGAGCCCTGCCCCCATCTCCTCTCTCCTCAAAGCCTTTGCTCTCTACAGACACCAATTGCCCCTCCCCACCCAGCCTCTTCACCCCTCTTATCCTCTCTCCCCTTCCCATGGTCTCGCGCACAGCAAGGAAAATTTAAGATCTCCTCACACAGATGTGGCCCCCACTTTAGCAAACTGGGGACGACCATGTGGGAGGATTGCTCGGGGCTTAGGACCAGTCACTCCACAGAGCTGACAAAGGCATCTGTTCTTCCTGGGTCCCCAGCCTCCAGGACAGGTTCACCCCCACTCCTCCCCACCCAGGGCATAGCACTGAGATTCTTAATGGGCAGATGACCTTCTCCTTACTGTCACCCACTCCGGAGTGCCATTTGGAAGGCCATTTGTGTGTGTCTCCCTTTTCAAATACAAGACACAAATGAGTTTCTCGAGATTGAGCCACTGTGCCAGCTAGAAGCATTCCTGGGAGTGAATACCCCGGGGCCCCAGCAATCAAGCCCTCCCATCACCGGGCCAGGCCCGCCGTTAGCAGGCTCAAGTGTAATTTAGGGCTGTACTTATTACAGGCTCAGACCTTGTTTGATGCACTGGAGTGGAAAAAAGTTCCCTCTCTGCATGTGGCCGTGTCCTCTGCGCCTATCGTATCTTTAACAATGTAAACATCAGAAACAGATGGGGAAATCCAGGCCGGTGCCAGGCCAAACAGCGCTCAGGGCAGACAATACGCCGTGGGGCCAAGACAAATATGCTATGTGGATATCACTAATTTATAGCGCACTGGAACCAAGCAAAACAAATAACAATTAAGGCCCAGAAATCTTAAAATGAATAACCTTTCTGTACACAAGCTCAATGCCACTATTAAAAGGCCATCAACTGCGATGAATATATGAAACATAACAATGAAATCCTTCTTACGTGAATAATTACTGAATAATTGCTGGGAAAAGGGACATTTCTCTAGTTTGCAGAGTCTGTGGGGTTTGCACTGAGTCTTACTTTTGCAGAGCGCACAGAAGCGTTCAGAATGCCTTCACCCTGATGATGCTGGAAGGAGCCAGCATGGCATGTTGTCATGTCCCCACTTTCCAGATGAGACATCTATGGCATAGACCCACTGAGCAGGTGACCATGCTCCGCAGGGCAAAACAGGGTTGGAAACAAGATCTCCTGACTTTCAATCTGGTGTTCCTTCCCCCAGATTACACAGTCCCCCCTACTCATCCCTGCACCCCCATGCCCCTCCATCCCCTCTATATCTCTTGACAACGGAAATAGGTGCTAGAAACTTCTTAGACACAGAAAGGGCAAAACTGGGCAGGGATGCAGTCTTTTCAAAGTCCAGGTATCCTTCTAAGCCTTTGGCCTGTTATCTCTTTCCACCAGCCGAGGTGGGTGCCTTCAGAGTGGGTGAAGATTACCTACATAGCCACAAGTTGTAAGCCAAGGGGATTCAGCTGAATGACTTGTTTCAATTAGGCATAAGCCCTCCCTTAGGAATCATGGGTCCGGGCAAGGAGTGAAAAGATGAATTCACCTGAAAACACAGCCAATCCACTCTCTGTGTCTACAGCTCACTCACCCAATGGATCATTCCCTTTATGGGTGCAGTCACCAGCAATATTACCCATTGTTGTGGGTCCACTCCCAGGGGATCTGTCTCCCAGAAAAAAATAATCCTAGGAATGCATATGCCACATGGCTCTTGAGAATCATGGGAGCCCAATAAAAAGCCATTCTTTGACCATTAATTGTTGTTCAGTCCCTCAGTCATGTTTGACTCTTTGCGACCCCAAGGACTGCAGCACATCAGGCTGCCCTATCCTTCACCATCTCCCAGAGCCTGCTCAAACTCACGTCAGGCTTGATGTACTCCCAATTTTGAACCAGTCTGTTGTTCCATGTCCAGATCTAACTGTTGCTTCTTGACCTGCATTCAGGTTTCCCAGGAGGCAGGTCAGATGGTCTGGTAGTCCCATCTCTTTAAGAGTTTTCCACAGTTTGTTGTGATTCACACAATCAAAGGCTTTAGCATAGTCAATGAAGCAAAAAAGATGCTTTTCTGGAATTCTCTTGCTTTTTTGGTGATCCAGCAGATGTTGGCAATTTGATCTCTGCTTCCTCTGCCTTTTCTAAATCCAGTTTGAACATCTGGAAGTTCTTGGATCATGTACTGTGGAAGACTCACTTGGAGAATTTTGAGAATTCTTTTGTTAGCATGTGAAATGAATGCAATTGTGTGGTAGTTTGAACATTCTTTGCCATTGCCCTTCTTTGGGATTGGAATGAAAATTGACCTTTTCCAGTTCTGTAGCCACTGCTGAGATTTCCAAATTTGCTGACATATTGAGTGTGGCACTTTCACAGCATCATCTTTTAGGATTCGAAATAGTTCAACAGGAATTCCATCACCTCCACTAGCTTTGCTCATAGTGATGCTTCCTAAGGCCCACTTGACTTCACATTCCAAGATGTCTGGCTCTGGGTAGGTTATCACACCATCGTGGTTATCTGGGTCATGAAGATCTCTTTTGTATAGTTATTCTGTGTATTCTTGCCACCTCTTCTTAATATCTTCTTCTTCTGTTAGGTCCGTACCATTTCTGTCCTTTATTGTGCCCATCTTTGCATGAAATGCTCCCTTGGTATCTCTAATTTTCTTAAAGAGACCTCTAGTCTTTTCCACTCTATTGTTTTCCTCTATTTGTTTACATTGTTCACGGAAGGCTTTCTCATCTCTCCTTGCTATTCTTTGGAACTCTGCATTCACGTGAGTATATCTTTCCTTTTCTCCTTTGCCTTTTGCTTCTCTTCTTTTCTCAGCTATTTGTAAGGCCTCCTCAGACAACCATTTTGCCTTTTTTCATTTCATTTTCTTTGGGATGTTTTTTGTTTGTTTGTTTGTTTTTAATTTATTTATTTTTTATTGAAGGATAATTGCTTTACAGAATTTTGCTGTTTTCTGTCAAACCTCAACATGAATCATCCATAGGTATACATATACCCCCTCCCTTTTGAAACTCCTCCCATCTTCCTCCCCATTCCACCCCTCTAGGTTGATACAGAGCCCCTGTTTGAGTTTCCTGAGCCATACAGCAAATTCCCTTAGGCTATCTATTTTGCATATGGTAGTATAAGTTTCCATGTTACTCTTTGGGATGGTTTTGATTGCAGCCTCCTGTACAATGTTACAAACCTTCACCCACAGTTCAGGCACTGTATCAGATCTAATCCCTTCAATCTGTTTGTCACTGCCCATCAGAGTTGTAGAATATTTAAAACACTGATCATTTTTAATGTGGTGATAGCATAGGAAAATGTGTACAAATATAAACTTTTAGGACAAGCGGAAATCAATACAAGATAGTTGAAGGACAGTTTGGTAATTTCAATTAAAATCTATTTTATGTTTTAGGTTGAACCACAAAAAAATTGCCCATATTCCACTGCCTTTGACCTATAAAAATTTTGTACGGTTCAGCCAAATACAGTGTACACCCTTCAACTTTCCAGGTCCACTTCTTTGTAGCCACCCTAGAGAAATGTTAGCAAATTTGTACAAAGATCTTTTGCTAAGATGCTCACTGGAGCATACACATGACAGTTGGAGTTTGAGAACAACTTAAAGTGTTCACCAATAGAAGAATGAGAAATATACCATGATGGATCCCTACTGGGAAATACTATGTAGCAGGTAAAAAGGTAGATCTTTTCAACAAATAAATTGCAATGAGAGAGAGAAATGGAGGGGGAACCTATAGCGTAAGAGACTGAAGAGATATAGGATCTTAATTGGATCCTGGTTTAAATAAATGATTTTCAAACTAGATAAATCCTGTTATCAAGGAATTGTTGATTTTTTTACCATTGTAACAATGGTACTGTGTCTATATTTTTAATACTCCTTCTCTTTTAGAGATACATAATGAAATACTTATAGTTGGAATGCTATAACTGGGATTTGCTTTAAAATAATAAAGAAGAAAGTAAGCAGTATTAGATTTTCCAGATTGAGTGAGCTGAGAATTGTTGAGAGTGAGTAGTGGGTACATATTCATCATATTATTCTGTCTACTTTTGCATGTATATAAATTTTTCCACAATAAAACATTAAAAATAAAGTATCTCCCACATGAAAGACATAAGTTCTATACAAAGATACAGTTGTATGCATACTGTCAAGGAAAGACACGTTAGTGAACTATCAAGTTGCAGTATGATATTCCATTATGATGCATATTACATTACGATGCCAGTTAATTAAGAAGCAAAAGCCTGGAACCATATACACACATCCATGTAAATGTATCTTTTAAAGTTCAGAAGGTTATACTGTAGACTAAACTTAATAGTAGTTACTCCTAAGGAAGAAGCTGGGATTGGAAAGTGGATGGGTGGTAATGGTTGAAGAGAACATCCCTTTTTCTCTGTTCTTTATATTTTCACAAGAATATACTAATGTACTACTTGTGTGATTCTAAACAATATTAAGCATCATTAACCAAAAATTTTGGAATGGCATTTGGGAAGTCCTCAAGTTGTCTCCAGCAGTGGAGGTGCTGTGAGTGGGGGCCGGTGACAGTATATTGGTTCATTTCTTGTTTGTGAGTCCCCACCATCCACCGGGGTAGAGAGAGAGAAGAAACTGCCTTTTTACTAGGCACCCCCAAAATGCCAGACACAATCACATCCATCATGTCCACCATCCTCAGCATAACTGTGGACCAACCATCATAGCCCCAAAGGTCAGGGACTTTCCCAAGTCTAGGCCTGATACCAAAGCCCATGTTCCTTCTGCCATAACATGTTGCAGAGTTCTTCTTCTGTTCAGGGCTTCCTCCTGGGGTGAGCAGAGCAGGGACACCCTGGGGGTGACAAGTGAAAGGGGAAAGAAGTGCTGCCACCTGTGCCAGGAAAGGGGAGGCCAAGGAGCCTGAAGAGGCAGGAGGATACGGGAGGGATGGAGATGATGGCCATGGCTGTTGGTGGCCTTGCCAGGTGGCTGAACAGCACTGCAGCCGCAAGGACAGACCCAGTGCTCCTGCTGGTGCTATGAGGCTAGTGATACAGCGCGTGATGGCAAACACGCTGGGGGTGATGGGGGTGATGGGGAGGAGGAGTCTCCTTCTCACTGGCACATCTGGGCACTTCTGAGGCCGGAGCGTGGAGGATGCAGCAGAAATGGTGCTGGTGGATGCAGAGCTGCAGAGAGCAAGGTGGCAATGGTGAGTGGAGGTGATGGTGGGAGGGGATTTTTCAGCAGAGGAGACGGTCCCCCCAGGGAGAGGGGGAAGGGAAGGAAAGAGGCAGAGACTGAATAAAAAATCAGTGCCAAGCCCTTAAGAGCACCAGGCAAGCAGCCCGGTGTAGACGAAAATGTTAATAGCAGTTCCTACTAAGGAAGAAGCTGGAACTGGAAAGTGGATGGGTGGTAATGGGAGAGGAGAATGTCCTCAACATCTCCAACTCTCTGTAGAAAGTTCATAAATAAGAGTATCAAGCCGGTTCCTCAAACCGGTCATTTTCCCAGGCCTTCCCCAATGCGGTTGTTCCTCTGCTTAGAACGTCCCCCACCTCCACCCTCAGGGGGGCTCCTCATCCTTCAGGCTCAGCTAAAACGCCACCCCCTCCGAGAAGCCATCCCTTCCATGCTAAGGAGGTGTCACTCCCACCTCTCTTCCTCCTTCCTAGTCGTTGCTTAGAGCAGGGATCACATTTTGTAATTATTTATTCCATTGCCCACTTACAATTACCATCCCAGTGCACCTTCAGCTGCGTGTTGAGGAGAAGGGGTGCACAGATCGAGTTGGTTTCATTTATCACCATCTCCCCAGCACCCAGTCAGGCACAGCGTTGGTGCTCAGTTATTGAAGGGTGGATGGATGAAGAAAGAAGGAAGGGATAGAGGGAGGGAGGGGGTTATGATAATTCACTTCAGCTCTCTGCTACCCAAGGACAAAGGGGTACCTGGCAGGCAAAGAAAACTTCCTTGAACATGCCTTCCTGTAGCATCTATTCCAAAACAAGCTTCTCACCTTGGCAACCTAGGCTGTAACCCCACACCAAGCTGATTCTTCACCGGTTTTATCTGCACCCAATCTCTCCCCTCCATCATTCAGGAGAGCAAAGCACTGACTAGAAATTGCATGTTGGATTTTGCATAGAAATAATGTGCGCATCTAAAATATTATTCAGTTGTCAGAGAGCTGCTAGACTACCTCCTAAGCAGGCTGCGTGGAGTATTTATAACTGCCAAAACAAGTCATTTCCAAAATAAACGTGGTATTTTTAGATCAAAGTTGTTGATAACCTGTTCTGTTAAGTCGCAGACTGGGCTGCTCAGATCTGCGCTGTGTCTCCCATCACCCCTGGGTGCCAGGGATCATTGTCAGTCCCTGGATGCACAGCTCATGGGGTGGCGGGACCTGGCCTGGCCGCCCCCCCCAGGGCTTGTACACACGAACTCAAGGGTGCCTGCGGAAGCCTGGCTCTGGGAAGCCTGGCCCACCCTCTGCTCCCTTTCCTCCTGCTGTTTTCGTCCTCCCTCTGTGGGTGGCCAAAATCAAAGAATAAAAGAGAAACAGCAGCAATAAAAATTGAAAAAAGTGAGGGGGGGAAAGTGGCGGGGGAGGGGTGCCCAAATACTACCAGCCAAAGAGCTGAGATGGAAAAGGAAAAGGCAAGAGGCAGAGGGAAGGCAGCCCAGGCAGATGGACATCTCCACTACAGAAGTGTGGCCTGCCGTTGGGTGCAGAGGACACTGTAGGAACCCCTGGATCTGCAGCCTCTTCACCCCAGATGCAGGTTTCTGGGAAGAAAAGCAAGAACACAGGAGCCTGCCTTCAGTTTTCTACAGCTTTTAACCAACATTTCCTCTCCTGCTGCTGCTGTGATGAAGATCCTTGGGAAGCAAAAGTCATGAAGAGAGTGTGGGGAAATGATGGCAGGAGACAGATCTAGGCTTCAACCCTGGCTGTGCCCCCTGCTAGCTGTGTGCCCTGGGGCAAGTTTCTTAACCTTTCTGCGTCTCAGTTTCCCCAACTATGAAATATGGAAAATAATAGTACCTGCTATCCAGGGAGGTTGGTAGAAATAAACACACTGATATTTATAGAATGCCTGCCACACACTAATAATAAATGGAGACTCTTGTGTTTATTATCGCTGCCTCCTCCTGTCTCCAGTCCTTCTCGCCTATAAGACTGCGTGTGCGCTCAGTTGCTAAGTCATGTCTGACTCTTGGCGACCCCATGGACTGTAACCCGCCAGGCTCCTCTGTCCATGGGGTTTCCCAGTAAGAATACTGGAGTGGGTTGCCACTTCCTCCTCCAGGGGATCTTTCTGACCCAGGGATCAAACCCACGTCTCCTCCGTCTCCTGCATTGTCGTGCCAAGTTTCTTCAGTCCTGTCCAACTCTCTTCAACCTTATGGACTGTAGCCCGCCAGGCTCCTCTGTCCATGGGATTCCACAGGCATGAATACTGGACTGGGTTGCCATTCCCTTCTCCAGGGGATCTTCCTGATCCAGGGGTCAAACCCTAGTCTCTTGTGTCCCCTTCACTGGCAGGCGGGTTCTTTACCATTAGCGCCACTTTTTCTTTACCACTGAGCCACCTGGGTATTACACTAAGTGGAACAAGTTAGAGAAAGATAAATACTGTGTGTTATCACTTATATGTGGAATCCAGAAAACAAAATAAATGAACGAACAAAACAAACAGACTCATAGACACAGAAAACAAACTGGTAGCTGCCAGAGAAGAGATTGAGGGAATGGACAAAATAGATAAAGACAATTAAGAGGTACAAGTTTCCAGTTGCAAAATAAATGTCTTGAGGATGTAATGTACACATAGGAATATAGTCAATAATATTGTAACAACTTTGGATGGTGACAGATGGTAACTAACTTATTGTGGTGGTTATTTTATAAAGTATAAAAATATCTAATCATTGTGTTGTACACCTGAAACTAAAGAAAAAAGTTAATAAATGTTAACCATGGTGGTCGTGTTTTTCAAAAAAAGGTGACTACAAATGTGAGTTATTATTAAGCCACAATGGACAGAGGGGAAGAGCAGGACCAAGACCAGATCCAATGTCTCTTTAGAAATTGCCCTACAACCTGGCATAGAAATTCCTCAGGGCATTTCCTATCCCCTATTTGTCCCTAAATGATGATCGTGAGCTCATGGGGTCATTTCCTACAAATAAAAGATGAATCAAGAGCTCCAAAGAAGCCAGCCCCTCTGGAGGTGGCCTCAGCCTTCATCAGTGCAGATGTTAGCCATGGGAATGAAGGCAAGAAACCAACAAAGTCAGAGACAATTGCCCATGGTTGCCCACCTCTCCATCACAGGTTCAGGACAGGACTAACTATCAAGCATGCCAGGTTTGGAGATAAGGGAGAGCTCCCAAGTGAGCAAGCAGTTTGCTCATTGACCCAGGGAATGAGATACAAAGGGGCAGGGGGAGATTGAGGAAGAGAAAAAAATGTGGTTGGCAATCCTTGCATTTCTAATACACACTCAGAGCATCGCGCTATAAAACCATTCAGGGCTGTCCTACAAGGACTGGCCTTTGTAGAGGAAACCCACTAAAAGGTCAACAGGGAAACGCCTTAAGGTATACTCCTTTTGGTCGTCATATTTTAGCAGCCACTCAAGTGTATTTACAGGCACTTTCTGGAGTCAAGCATATGGGGCTCTTAGGTGGTTCAGGATCTCAGCTCTGAAAGGTACCGCACATCTCCCCTTCCATGGGAGTCACAGAAGCTTCAATGCAGCAGGCAAAGGTGTCTTAAGTTCAAACGCTGAGGCAATTTGCATGGTAATTTACACTGCAACCCTTTGTCCCCCTGTCATCCTGAAAAAGCCCTCCCAAAAGTTGAGGGAAAGCAGCTCGAATGTGTACAGCCTGCTTGACACACTGTGATTTCACCCCTCTTCCTGCCAGACAGAAGGGGAGGGGACAGAGGGTATGGGTTTTATTGTGGTGGCTGGCATTCTTTGACATTGTTCAGTGGAGAAGTTGGAAGAAAGATAGGATAAAGTCACCATTTGGCTACATTGTCAGAAAAGCTACTATCAGACACCATTTGTGATTAGCTGCAAGTTAACCTTCCAAGTAGTGAAAAAAAAATTTCTTCCATTGGTATAATGCTCTTTACTTTTCAAAATATATTATCATTTATTGTCTCTGGTGGGGAAAAGAAAGTTCTATATTCAAAGTGTTACGCACTGAATGTTTGTGCTCTCCCAGTCCATCCTTGGACTGCAAGGAGATCAAATCAGTCAATCCTAAAGGAAATCAATCCTGAATATTCATTAGAAGGACTGATGCTGAAGCTGAAGTTCAACACTTTGCCCACCTGATGCAAAGAGTTGATTCACTGAAAAAGACCCTGATGCTGGGAAAGATTGAAGGCAGTAGGAGAAGGGGGCAACAGAGGATGAGATGGTTGGATGTCATCACAGATTCAATGGACATGAGTTTGAGCAAATTCTGGGAGACAGTGAAGGACAAGGAAGCCTGGTGTGCTGCAGTCCATGGGTTCTCAAAGAGTCAGATAAGACTTAGCAACTGAACAACCCACCCCACCCAAACTTCACATGTTGAAGCCCTAACTGCAAATGTTATTGTATTTAGAGGTGGAGCCTTTGAGAGGCGATTAGGTTTAGATGAGGTTATGAGGGTGCAGTCCTCATGATGGGATTATTGACTTTAGAAGAAGAGACCAGACCTCTCCCTCCTCCTTTCTCTCTCTTTCCCTCTCCCTTTCTCTCTCCCTCTCCTCTCTCACCCTCCACCACTTGAGGACCTAGCAAGAAGACAGCCACCCGCAAGCCAAGAAGAGAGCCCTCATCAAGAACTTGACCTTGCTGCCACCCTGATCTTGCACTTCCAGACAGTAGAACTGCAAGAAATACAAGTTTGTTGTTTAAGCCACCCAGTCTGTGACAGTTCAAAAGCTCACTAGTGCCAAACTCAATTTTTTACACATCAAGTTGACTTATTTAGACCAACTAAGCAGATGTCTAGCCATTCAGAGCCTGCTTGCTTTGCATACCCAACATTTGTAAGCCATAGTTAAGACCCCCACCCACTGCTGCCCTTTGGGGTCTTTGACTCAAGTCAGGCTGCTGTGCAACATTATCTAGACACCTAAACCCCCTTCCAATCCACATCTCCCCTGAGAGCTCCCTTGTACCCCCACCTTTCTGAGTCGTGGCTCTCCCACTGCACAGCCTCCAGACAGTCTCATGCTGGGAGGGACTTCCCCATGTGCAAACCTGCTGAAGCATCACCCAAATGAAGCCTGAGTGTGCTACTGCCACCTTGTGGTCATATCTTTTTCCTTAAAAAACTGAAGTCGCTCAGTAGTGTCCTACTCTTAGCGACCTCATGGACTGCAGCCTACCAGGCTCCTCTGTCCATGGGATTTTCCAGGCAAGAGTACTGAAGTGGGGTGCCAGCCCCAAATTCCTCAAACTCCCTACAACCAGGATCTAAAGTGAAGCCAATACAGGTACAACATAAACCCACAGTGATATGAGTCTGGGTAGCAGTGACTTCTCAGAGTTCAACAGCAGTGGCCACAGGCTCAGAAAACCATTACACAGCCAGATCCTCACCAGTAACTGGACCATGGGAAGCTGCAACCTCCTTCAAGAGGGAACTGGTCAATACCAGGCTGGACTTCTGGACTCCAGCCAAGTAGAGGACTGGGCAAGGAGGGAAAGCAAAGAAGAGGTTATGCATCATGGTTAGGGGGAAAGTGGGTTCACACTCTCCCTCAGAGGGGCAGTAGCTTCAGCCAAGGCTGGGGCAGAGCAGAAGCCTGAGATCTGTCTCACTGACAGATACTGCTACACTTCAGGGCCCAGGTGAGACTTTGGGAGGACAAAACGTTGCTGCTGATGCTGCTGTTGCTGCTTCCAATAGTGGTGTTGATGACAACGGTGGTGATGGTAATGACGATGATAGTGATCTTAATGGTGATGATGGTGGTGGTGATTGATAACAGTGATGATGATAATGACAATGGTGGGTGATGGTGATGATGACAATGATGGTGATGGTGGTGATGGTGATGATAATGATGATGGTGATCTTAATGGTGATAATGGTGGTGGTGATTGATAACGGTGATGGTGATGATGATAATGACAATGGTGGTGATGGTGGTGATGGTCATGATGATGATGATGGTGATCTTAATGGTGATAATGGTGGTGATGGTGATGATGATGATGATAGTGATCTTGATGGTGATAATGGTGGTGGTGATTGATACTGGTGATGGTGATGATGATAATGACAATGGTGGTGATGGTGGTGATGGTCATGATGATGATGATGGTGATCTTAATGGTGATAATGGTGGTGGTGATTGATAACGGTGATGGTGATGATGATAATGACAATGGTGGTGATGGTGCTGATGGTCATGATAATGATGATGATAGTGATCTTGATGATGATAATGGTGGTGGTGATGACGATGATGGTGATGATGATGATAACGACAATGGTGGTGGTGGTGGTGACAATGATGGTCATAGTGATCTTGATGATAATGGTGGTGGTGGTGATGATGGTGATGGTGATAATAATAATGATGACAATCTTGATGATGACAGTCATGGTAAGGATTGCAATGGCAATAATGTGATGGTCATGATAATCATCATCATAAAGGTAGTGATAATGTTAGCTAATGTGTATTAAGCACTTATTAATCCTCAAAAACTCTATTCAGTTATTTTCCCCTCATTTCACATATGAGAAAACAAGTCTCAGAAAGGTTAAGAAACTTGTCCAAAGAAATGCTGGAATTGGAACTCAATCCCAAGCAGCACTCCCAGTCCCATGTCCTTGTTCCATACTATCAGAGAAAGACAGTGACTCCATGACTGAAAAGGCAAAATTTGTTCCATGTCCCATTTTGAAAGTTTCCAAAACCACACAGTCCCCTAGGGAAAAAAAAGAAACATCGAGCAAGCAACATATAAAGATGCTTCTAATATCAAAGAGGCTGAAAGCTCAGAAGCTCTGTCTCCACGATCCCTGAGAATCTGGGTGCAAAACGCAAACCTCAGCCACCTGTGCAGATATGCAGGTTCTTGGAAGGCAGAGCTGCTGCTTCTACACTGCGAGAAACACCCCTAGGAGGCTGTATAAAGAACATGGCATCACTACATATCAAAGAAGAGCACTAGGAATTAATCCGCACAAGAGGAACAATCTAAAAATATGCATTTTGAAAAGGCACACACAGCCGGTGACAGCATCAACCAACCTGTCAAAAGTACAAGCAGAGAGAAAATTCTAGCTTTTCATTAATGGCAGGGTACTTTGTCTTACTTTCAACTGCCTCCAAAAACAACTTGCTCAAGGTGGGTGGCAAGCTCCACTTCATACCTGTGGGAACCTGTCACAAAAGACACTCGCTTCACAGAGCAGCTCGCAGTTAGAGCCAGGGAAGAATGCAAAGGCTGACGCTGCTGCTCGGAAGTATGAGTCTCTCTCTACGATCTATAAAGATAAAGTGAAAGACCCCCTTTCTAAGACACCCTGTGAAATAACACCAAGTTGACATAAATCTGCTATGTACTTTAAAACACAGTTCTAGTCTCTCCATCATCATCCAATCATTTCCCCATGTCCATCTTGTTTCTTCAACTAAATCAGAAGCTCCCTGAAGCCAGAGGTTCTACAATCCATTGCTCTAACTTCCCCTCACAGAGAAAGGGTGATACAGCATGGCTACCACTTGTTATAACAATGAAAATCCATCTTGTGCCTACACAGGAGGCCCCTTGATTTACCTAGGGCCAAAGATTATCATTACTGAATCAATCTATTGGTTCCACATTGGTCAGCCAATAACTGTAAGCTGGATCATAATTTCCCTTAGTGACAATCTCATGACTGGAAATTCTGATGCTAATCAAGAATTCATCAACAAGTCAATCATAAATATAATGACAATCATTTACAGAGAATCCACAATTTAAACGAGGGTAAAATTATTCTCCAGTAAAGAACTTCGGAGTTTACAAGGATCTGATGGGTACTTTAGTCAGTTCCTTTCAATCCACATAAGCAGAAGCTGAGGCTCTAGGAAGATAAACTACCTACAGCTACCAAGGAGTGAGTGCAGAGCTGGGACTTGACCTCTGGCCTGTGGGGTTCTTTCCACAACACTACCCTTCACCCCTTTTGCAATCTCATAAAATTGGCATAAATATATCATCTTCATTCTGGAGAAGGAAATGGGAGCCCACTCAAGCGTTTTTGCCTGGAGAATCCCATGGACAGAGGAGCCTGGAAGGCTAAGTCCATAGCATCACAAAGAGTCAGACACAACTGAGCAACTAACACACACACCACATCACCAACATCTTCATTCATTTTGTGGGAGGTATCAAAGTATCCATTTCAAAAGTCCAACTGTGCTGTACCAGAATTCCCCAAGTGGTTTTCCTGATATTCATCCACCCTCTGGGTTACCTTCAGTGTTGCAGAAACAAGTGTGTCCCATGTTCTGGAAACACCACACCCACCTTTGGGGTTGCAGTCACTTCCTGCAGCTTGGAATCTCTGAGTCATAACATCTTTCAGCTCATTCAACTCTCCCAACACTTTTTAAATGAGATCTCAGTAGCAAACACTCTCTGGGTTACCTAGCTTGTTTCATTTTCCTGAGCAGGCTCTGACTGGTGGAAGTACCATATGACAGAAGTGCCCCCACAACCTTGAGAAACTCTGGGTCAATCAAAGTCAGGGAGTTCTCCTCCCTGCAAGCCTTCTCGGAGACTTGAATACGTTAATGGGCACTGTGAATCTCCCAGAAGGGGATGCAGCACCACCGTTTTCCAAATATTTTTTGTCCAGGCGCCCTCCCTCATTTTACAGAGCATCTTGTGGACCTAGAGCTCATGGAACTGTAAGAAACATGGTCATAGTTGAAATCCTCTCCGGTTATCGTGTTAGCTCTCATCAGCACTAAATTTGTGATTAATAACAGCTTTATCTCTATTTTCAGAATTTCGAATAGCATTTGGAGTTGATTTTGATGATGAGGGGAGTTAAAAGTGATAGCATATGTTTGTTTTCTAAATCAGTTTCCTACCTTTCCTCTGGGCATTGAAAGGCATCCAGAATGTAAGTGAAAAAGTCATTCTCAAAAACAGCCATGAGTGAAGGGCCTGAAGGAGGTAAGGGCTGGGTTTCCTTCCAGTTCTCACCTTTAGGAGTCTTAACTGTGGGTGTGCATAAAGCAGGCTTCTTATAACTCATTCCAGTTCTCCTCCTGCCCACCCCGTCACTGCTCCCTCCCTCACCCAAAGGATGGCAGAGGGACAGGATACCAAGGACAAGCTTGAAGGAGGAAGAGAACACCATCGCAGGAGGCCCCACAACAGAATAAGGGTTAAGTAATCTACTCCCCTCTTGATGAATTCTCATATAGCCATTAAAAATGATAATTGCAATGACTTTGCAGCAACATGGAAAAAATGCTTATGATATAATTAATGCTAAGTGGAAAAATGCAGAACACTAAATGATCGCTACACTATGATTACGACTATTTCAATTATATCTTCATGGGGACAAAAACCAGAAGGGAGCATGGAAAAAAATAAAAATAGTTTAATTTGTTGAGGACGACGGTGGTATCATGGGTAAATTTTTTTCCTTCTTTATATTTGGCTAAAGATCCTGTAACATTGAGCAAATTTTGAAAATCTAAAAGAAAAAAAGACTTAATGTTATGGAAGTGGTGAGGCTAGGCAGTCATTCTTGTTTGCCTGAGGGTGAGAAAGTAGGATCGCTACAGGATAGGAATCATCCACCTGGTTTTTATATCAAAATGCAACTTGTTTTCTTGCTACTTAAAAACAGAGCTTCATGCTTCTAGGCAATTAACCAGGCCCTGCCTGGGAAAGCCAAGCTTTATGTTACTAATAATTCGGGGTCGTCATCTAAAGGGTGAATCCATCCTCCCTAATTGGGCCTTGAAGGTCACTAAGGCAGGAAAACAACATGAAAAGAACAGGGCTTTCTGCTGGGTGTGGGTGGGGTCTGAGAGAACTGGGGAGAAAGATGAGCAGGAAGGACCTGGACTGGAGCCCATTCTCCCATGGTCACACCCCAGAAGGTTGTCTAAGAGGGTTTTAGTGGGGAGGTGCCAAGGGAAAGCCCACCCCAGCCATGGCCCAGGGGATCTCACCTGCTGACCACCCCAAGTGTTGGGGGGACACTTGCACACCTGCCCTCAGAGTGCCCACCTCTGCTGGTCCAGGGCAGGCCTGGGTCCTGCCTGGGCCTTGGGTCTTCCTATGGACCAGCAAGCCAGCAGGGGGCTCTTTGGGCCACACTGAACATGGAGAGCATTAGGATCTGGGCAAAAGGCAGCACAGGCTGGATGAGGTAGAGGAAGAATGAGGGTTGGGGCACTTCTGGTTGGGGAGGCCAGATGATCTTGTGACAGTGAGCAGGGCTCTGCTAACTACAATCTGGAGAACAAAAGCTCGTAGAGGAAGGCAGCCAGGAATCCATCCTGGGGAGTGGGAGTGTGGGGTGCTCCAAGCCAGGCAGAGTGAAGGGAAAGCAAAGGAAGAAGAGCTTGTCCCAGGCCAGTGGGAGCCTGTCAAGAGGACGGGGGCTAGGAGAAAAAATTGCATGACTGCCAGCAGAGCACGAACAGGAGAGACTCTGGAGCAACCAGGCACCATGGGCGTCAAGGAGAGAAGCTGAGGGAAGGGCCAAGCCCAGTGCCTGGCTTCTGACCATGCTCTGAGCAGTGTGTCCATGTGCCCACCCACTGCCTGCAGCAGAGGCACTGTTCAGATGCTAAACTTGGTCCAAAGCGAGGATCCCAGGTCTCAGATACCGGTGGGTGTGCTGCATACTTGTCAGGTACCCCCAGAGCCTGAGCAAGCACCAGCATCTGAGTTCAAGAAGGGGAGTCATGAACACGGTCCACAAAGCATGTGGTACATTGAATAATGGCCTCCCAAAGATGTCCTCCTCCTACTCCCCAGAACCTGTGAATATGCCACCCTTCTTGGCCAGGGGGGCTTCGCAGAAGTGATTAAAGTAATGCACATTGAAATGGAGAGATCTTCCTGGGTTATCTGGTGGAGCCAATGTCATCGCAGGTGTCCTTATAAGAATGAGACACAAGGGTCAGAGTCAGAGGAGATGTGACAACAGAAGTCAAGTGATATGGCCACAAGCCAAGGACTATGGGCAACTCTGGAAACCAGAAAAGGCAAGGAAGCAAGTTGTCCCAATGAAGCCCCATCAGTGTATCAATTTTAGCCCAGCAAAACTGACTTTGGACTTCTGACCTGCAGACCTGTAAGATAATAAATTTGTGTTAAGTCACTTTGTTTGTGGTTATGTTAGCAGCAATAGGGGGAAGTAAAAGTCTGAGAGAGGCAGCAAGTAAAGATCTTTAAACTCCACCTGCTGCTGCTCCTGGAGGTGGAGGGATGGGAGACACTTGATAATGTTACATAATGATGCACACATAGTGACAGGACAAAGACGTCCAGGAAGTACTTGGGATTGAAAAGGCATTGAGTGTTCATTATATATCAGATCTTGCATCATATGCCTGATGCATCCTACCTCATTTAGTTCTCAGAACATCTCTGTGATGCAGGAACAGTTGCTATCACCATTTTACAGATGTGGAAACTGAGGCTCAGGCAGGTGAGATTATGTACCCAAGCAAGGGAACTGGGATTTGAACCTGAGCAGCCTGACTCCAGAGCCTGAGTTCAGAGGCACTGTGTTATACTGTGTCATAAATATAAAAGGACGCAGACTCAACTGCCCCTCACCACACACACACAGGGGAGCGGGCAGCCCAGGGAGATTGGGAGCAGAGGACGTGACCTTGTGCAGAGACCTGCCCTCCTGAATGAGCTACCTTCAGAAGTTGATATGGCAACAAGTGGGCGCAAAAAGAACTGGCTTTCTAGAACCACAAGCCATGAACTTTGGCCAGCTGAGACGAGATTTTCTCTGGACTTTGAAGACTAACCCTAATGATCTAAATGCCCAAGGATATAAGGGATTGATTGACTAAATCATGGTTCATCAGTACAATAAAACGCTAGGCAGCTTTTTAAAACAATGATATAGATGATGCTAGATCTATATTTATTGACATGAAGAGACATTCCTAATACATCATTAGGTCTAAAAAGGAAGTCACGAAACAGTATACACAGCAAAAACCTACACACACACACACAGAGACAGATGTAGGGAGGGAGTCAGAGAGTCTAAAATGCACATACAAAAAGCATTAACAGTGATTATCTCTGAGGCATAAGATTACAGGTGATTTGCTTTTTTCTTCTGATTTGTTTGTGTTTTTTATACATTTTCCACAATAAAAAGAAATTGCCAGGATAATGTTTAAAGGAGGGCAAACTGAACTTTAGTCATGACAAGCAAGGACATGCAATGATTAAAGTGTTATGAAGTATCTTCTCCCTAGCAGACCAAGTACTAATAAATTTACATAAACCTAATCCTCACTACCATCCAGTGAGGTAAGAACTGCAGCCCCTATTGTTTAAGATTTTTTTCTTAATTGAGGCTCAGAGAGATTAAGTTATTTGCCCCCAAAGCCACCCCAACTGAAAGCATTAGTCTGGGATTTAATTCAGATCGGCCTAATTCCACGACATTCTCCAGGACATAACTCTGTGATATTTTAGCTCCAGTATCCCAGGCATTCCAGGGAAGCAGGGATGCCCAAGGAATCAACATGGACCAGAGGAAGATGATGGTAAAAAAAAAAATGAAGAAGATGGGAAGGACAAAACTGTATTATCCCTACTGCTCCAGGGTGAGGGGTCTCCCGTTCCCTGGAGCAGGATCTCAACCTCGGCACTGCTGATGTTTGTGTACTATAAATCTTTGTTGGAGGAGCAGGGAGTGATCTGTGCATTGCAGGATGGTGAAGAGGATCCCTTATGAAATGCAGTAACACATTATGCAGTCATAATGACAAAAATGTCCCCAGACTTGCCAAGCATCCTCAGATCACGCTTGGTTGAGAACCACTGCCCTAGAAAATTCCTATCACCACGATGACATGAAGGTGGTCCTGGAACATTGTTGGTTATTTACTGTACGTATTCACACTTCAGCCAACCATACGGTTCACTCCCCTCATCTGTTCTCCTCAACTAAGCTTTTAGTCCTTCTATATTCCAAGATAAAACGGTTCCTTAAGACATCATTAAAGACAAATGTCCTAACTGGTGAGCCCCAAGTGACATTTGTGGCTATTACCCTGATCTCCTGAAAGAACAGAAAGTTAAGTTGCGCCCCTTCAAGAAAGGGCCCATAATGGGCCATCTGCCACATTGGGGCGGGGAGGAGGGGTGCTCATCCACACCCTCACATTCCCTGAATTAAAGGTTAAGGGAAGCTGGTTTTTTCTTGCAAATACGAAGTCATGCAGTCATTACAAGCTTGCTTGGAGATAATCAGGGCTGACACTTGCTGTACATGCAGGGTTTATTGGAGACCACCCACAAAGTCGACTCAATGCAAAATGACACTGCTAAGTAATCTAATCCCAAAATGTAGATTTCATTCCAACAAATTGCACACAAGTGGTCTCCTGCTGGTTTAACTGTTGCCTGGAAAGGCAAGCCCAACTGCATCAGTGGCAAGTGTGTTAGCACAAAGCAACCAGACCATAAACAGAATGCAAATGCCATGTCTGGGACCATAAACTTTGAATGTCCCAGAGAGAGAGGAACTCCTTTAATGTTGAATTAAAATATGATTTTCTAATGGGGGTTAAATGGGGTTGAATATACCACCTTGGTCCAAACTCATTTTCAAAGACCACAAACAGAATAAAACAGTGAAGAAAATAGGTATTTTTCCTTTTGTATCAAAGACTCCTGCAAACTGGTTCCTGCAGGGCCATACATTCTAGGATGGACCAAAATTTGAAAGAACCAGCACCCAGACTTTATCCCCCCTCAGTAACTGTGTATCTACAGCTCCAAAACACATAGTCTCCAACCTCCAACAGAAAGAACACTTAGCCTACCTCACACCCCTTTGAAAATCAAATATATAATAAAGACTTGGTAAGAACTAAGATATATTTTAAGTCTCAGAGGGTAACATTTGACCATGAGTTCAGTGTGAGCCAACAATTTTCCAAGGTTACCCAAAAGGTACTCTCTTGTTGTTTAGTCACTAAATTGCGTTGAACTCTTTGGGACCCCGTGGACTATAGCCTGCCAAGCTCCTCTGTCCATGTGATTTCCCAAGCAAGAATACTGGAGTGGCTTGCCATTTCCTTCTCCAGGAAATCTTCCAGACCCAGGGATCAAACCCACATCTCCTGCCTCAGCAGGTGGATTCTTTACCACTGAGCCATCAGGGAAGCCTGGTACTGTCTTAGGGTGCATTAAGAGAGCTTACTGCTCAGGTAAAAGGAGATGACAGTCTTAGAGTCAGGTGATCTGACCACATGTGGAGAACAGGCTTTCTCAGATTGATATTTTGGCCCCTTGGCATTAACTCCTTAGGCAGTAGCGCACTTCAGTGTGGGATCGTCTTTGAGAAAAATCTGACCCAGGTGCTTGGTGAGGGAGGGGCCGCTGACTCGCATCCTCACCAACTCTTCTCTCTGAAGGCAGGAACCATGTCTCCTCTCTCTTCTGTCTCCTCAGTGGCACTGCAATCTGTACGAAGCTCCTTGAGGATACTCAACAAACGTCTGGTGGGTTTTCAGAGAATCCTGGCTGTGACTATGTCTCTACAGTAAGAAACCAAGTAGGAAAATAAAAATGTATGCCATTTAGATCAGTGATTTTTCAAACACTGGGTCACAACCCATTACTAGTTTGTTAAGTCAATTTAATAAGTCTGGAACCAGTAATATCTTTATATTAAAGAAAATAAAGACAAACATTCAGGGTGCATGTCCCCTGCTTTGTAAACTCCATTAGCAAACCCTGCAATCCACCTCTGGACTGTACCCCTCAGCTGAACGTGGCTCAAGGAAATCATACAACCAACACTCACAGTCTTCACATAATTCACTTTCATGACCTCTTTTGGGTCCTCCTGCTGCCTGGCCATCACATTTCTTTTCCTTGTCCATTCACTTGGCCACCCTTCTGGAGATGACATCCTCTCTCCTCAGCCTCAAGCACCTCCTCTCCCATCTCTGCTGTCACCTGCTAACCTTGCTCCCTACCTCACTGAGAAAGTCGAAGCTCTCAGAAAAGAACTGCCACAGTCACACACCTCCACTTCTACCCACCCACAGGCATCTGCTCCATGGACTATGCTTCCCACCCCTTTTCTATGGATGGACTTTGATCCTGCAGAAGACCAGCCTCTCCACCTGTACTATGGATTCCACTCAAGGATATGGCAATAACAGCCCTCCCCCTTCTCTCTCTCAAGTTAGCCAAAGTTTCCTTCTCTACTGGACTATTTCTGCTGGCATGCTATTTCTCCCATCTTAAAAAAACAAATAAATATTATAAAATTTAAAAATCTTTCTTCACTCTTATGTTCCCTCCAATTAACAAAACTCCTTGTAAGAGCTATCAGTATTCCTTTGCCAAATCCCTCCTTCTTTCTCCTGTCTACTCCTTCTAATCCAAGGATGACTCCATTGCTCCACAGAAAGTGCTCTTGTCAAAGTCACCAGGACATCCACGTGGCTGAATCAAATCCCTAGTGCTCAGTGCTTGTCCGACATAACATTGAACATGGCTGCTCCCTTCTTCCTCCTTAGAACACTTCGCTCAGTTGGTTTCCAGGGCATCACATCTGGCAGTTTTCCTCCTATCTCATCACCATTCCTTCTCATTTTCCTCCACCAGATCCTCTTGGTCTCCAAAATTTTCTCTTGATAAAAGGCCCAGGGCTCAACTCTTCTCCACATGCCCCACTACCCTGGTGATCTCATTCCATCCCAGTGGATCTCAATCCCCCACTGACAATTCCCCAGCTTTTTGTCCTCAGCTAGAACCTGTCTTGGACCTCCAGACTCATGGATCCAAATGCCTACCCATCCAGTCCATTTGGGTGTCTAATAGACACAACCAACACCGATATCCTGATGCACTCCCACCTCAAAATCGATTCTTCCATAAAGTCTTTCCCATCCCAGTAGCTGGGAAACAGTCCTTCTAGTTGTTCAGACCAGAAACCTCTGAGGCATCCTTGACTCCCTTTCTTTCACACTATAACTCTTGTTGTTGTTCTTGCTGTTGTTGTTGTTCAGTCGCTAAGTCGTGTCTGACTTTTTGCAACTCCATGGACTGCAGCATTCCAGCTTCCCTGTCTTTCACTATCTCCTGGAGCTTGCTCAGACTCGTGTCCATTGAGTTGGTAATGCCATCCAACCATCTCATCCTCTGTCGCCCTCTTCTCCTTTTTACCTTCAATCTTTCCCAGCATCAGAGTCTTTTCCACTGAATCAGCTTATAACATCAGGCAACCAAAGTATTGGAACTTCAGTATCAGTCCTCTCCAATGAATATTCAGGGTTGATTTCCTTTGGGATTGTCTAATTTGATCTCCAGGCCATCCAAGGGACTCTCAAGAGTCTTATCCAGCACCACAATTCAAAAATATCAATTCTTCGGTGCTCAGCCTTCTTTATGGTCCAACTCTTACATCTGTACACAACTACTGGAAAAACCATAACTCTACCTCCAACATATACTCAGAATCCAAAAGCTTCTCACTACTTGCAGCAAGACCTTCATCCTACAAACCACTATCATTTTGATCTTGGTTACTTTACTCTGCCCCCTTACTACCTAGCTCTAATGCAGCAGTCAGAATGAGTCTATTAAAACATACATCAGATCATGTGATTCCTCTGCTTAAACCACCCCCACGTACCCCCAGGAGCTCCCAGCTTACTCACTGCTGCATGAGGACACCACCTTAATGGGTTTCTTCCAAGTCTCATCAACTATGCCCCTTACTGCATGACAGCTACAGAGATGTCACTTGTTCAAGGCTCACTGAATAGATGTCATTGATATGGACAACCTCATTATTAGGAACTGCTACAACCAGCTAATCATTT
Organism: Bos mutus; assembly: GCF_027580195.1. Classification (NCBI taxonomy): domain Eukaryota; kingdom Metazoa; phylum Chordata; class Mammalia; order Artiodactyla; family Bovidae; genus Bos; species Bos mutus. The sequence continues at coordinate 28,231,890 of NC_091618.1, forward strand.
CATTCATAAACAACCAACTAACCCTCATCCTGGAATCCTTTTGACTAATCCAAGTCAGGTGTGATCCCATGACCTCTAGGTGATTGGTGGGGTACCTGATTGGCCACCCCCAAAGCCATCCATCCCTCTGGCTTCAGAGCCCTGATGTTCCAGGGTATTCCCTCCCCTGACAAATCTCCAGTCACCCATCTCCATGCAGGTGCACAGATTTGAATCTGTATCTGCAGCAGCTCCTGCTGGTATCAGCACAGCTGTTTCTTTTTATGAGCCTCTTTTGTGCAGCAATATCTGAAAAAAAAGATGAGGAGCATATTGAATTTCAGGAGATGAACCAGCTGTCTCAAGACAAAGGAGGAAGAAAAGATGACGTGGTCAATGGGACACTTGTCATGAGACTGTTGCTCCAGAAATCTGGGTCCAAGCTGGGTGTTGCACATGGCTAATCTTGCCCCTAAAATATGGATTAAGGAGGTTCTGACCATCCAGAGGCATGCTTTGCAAATATCCCCCCAAGTGTGGCATGCAAATACAGCTCAGGAGCTCAGAGTCTGAACACTGTCACCATAGCCCACTCTGGTTTCAAATTCACTTTGTTCTCTTGTTGTGTTTTTTATTTTTTCCAGGTGCGGAGCTTGGTTATGAGATCACAACCTCCTCTTACTTAACAACATTATTGCCAACTATTTGAGGACCCAGTCAGCTAAATTGTCACTGGGGTTGACAGGAAATTTCTTGACCTTGTAATTGCAACTATGGAGCTGTTTGTTTTTTCTGAAGTCCCCAAAACATGTGGGACAGGTATAAAGTTTCCACATAAGCCAACTTCTTTGGTTCATTCTGAACTAAACAAACAGCTTTCCACAGCTGGACCAAAAATACCATTTCAGTCCCATCTTTCTGATCTGTCCCAAGCTTAGAGATTTCCAAGATGGAATTTTGCCATCATAACATGGTAAAATCTTAAACCAATACTTCTCAATGCCAGAAAAATAGCAACCTAGCCCAGAAAGAAATCAAAGCTGCATTTCTACTAAACAAGATTGTCAACATGGTAGAAAAGAGGAGATCATTTTGTTAATGATCAAATATACTGGTTTCACCCAATCAAATTTTTGAAGCAAATAACCTTTGGACACGACTGAAGCAACTTAGCAGCAGCAGCAGAGCCTTGAACTCAAAATGGGACAATACCTTCTTCTGCCCAAATTAACCAAACAGAATTTTCAATGAAACTCCCTAATTTAATTTTAGTAGCAACAAAAACTGAGTCCTGGCCAAACCACAGGGAAGGGAGTCAGGTGTCAGAATAAAGTAAGCTCCAAACACTCAACCTTAGTTCTTGTCCTAGTATCCCCTGTCATTCCTTAGTCCAGTTGCCCCAGTTGGTTAACAAGAACCAACCAAGAGACCAAGGTCTCTGAGGGCCAGCTAGTTCCACTCAAGTTTTCAATCCAAGATTGCACTTCTTACTTGGTCATCCATCTTAAAATGCAAGCCTTTTCTCTGCATGGAATAACCAGCCAATCAAAGGGAAGGAGGAACAGTCTCCACCTTTGCTGCTACTGCTGTTGCTAAGTCGCTTCAGTCGTGTCCAACTCTGTGCGACCCCATAGACGGCAGCCCACCAGACTTCTCCGCCCCTGGGATTCTCTAGGCAAGAACACTGGAGTGGGTTGCCATTTCCTTCTCCAATGCATGAAAGTGAAAAGTGAAAGTAGCCCAGCCCGACTCTTAGCAACCCCATGGACTGCAGCCCACCAGGCTCCTCTGTCCATGGATTTTCCAGGCAAGAGTACTGGAGTGGGGCGCCATTGCCTTCTCTGCCACCTTTGCTAAAACAGCTCAAATCAAAGGTCTCACTATTAAGTGGGATCCCAGCATCATCAAAGAGTAGAAGAAGAGAAGGCTACTAAGGCTTTTAGATTGGTAAATAAAATATGGAGTGAAATCTTACATATGTATAAATGTACCTATTTACAAAATATAAATAGACCCACAGACTTAGAAAATAAACTTACAGTTACCAAAGGGGGAAAGTGTGGTGGAGGCATAAATTTGGAGGCTGGGATTAACATATACACACTATATAAAATAGATAACCACCAAGGACCTACTGTATAGTATAGGGAACTCTACTCAATATTCTGTAATAACTCAACATTCTATAATAACGAGGGAAAATAATCTAGAAAAGAATATATATTGATATAGTCAGTTACCTACATATAACCAAATCACTGGGTTATTACACGTGAAACTAACACAACATTGTAAATCAACTATACTTAAGTTTAAATATATATATTTACATATTTATGGTGAATATCCCATTAAAAAGAGGCCCCACTCTTCATATTTGAATGCCATATATATGCACTTTGTACCTAGCAATTATTCATGTTTAAAGCCATAACAATAAGTCTTTGGACTTCCCTGGTGGCTCAGCAGTAAAGAATCCACCTGCCAGTGCAGGAGATAATGATTTTGATCCCTTGGTCAGGAAGATCCTCTAGAGAAGGAAATGGCAAGCTTCTCCAGAATTCTTGCCTGGAAAATCCCATGGACAGAGGAGCCTGGTGGGCTATAGTCCACGGGGTCAAAAAGACTCAGACAGGACTTAGGACCTAAACACAAACAACAACAATAAGACTTTGCATTTTTATAGGGCTTTATAAATTTATAGTATACTTTCACACATGTTCCTGGAAAAGGGAACGGTTACCTACTCCAGTGTTCTAGCCTGAAGAATTCCATGGACTGTATAGTCCATCAGGTCACAAAGAGTCAGACACGACTGAGAGACTTTGACTTTCACTTCACACATGTTAATGTTTTTAAAATCTTATTAGATGACAAGGCAAACATTATTATCCACCCTTCATTACAGATTTAAAAAGAAGAAACTAAAGCTCAAATTTAAAGCCATGAAATTAAAAGATGCTTACTCCTTGGAAGGAAAGTTATGACCAACCTAGACAGCATATTGAAAAGCAGAGGCATTACTTTGCCAACAAGGTCCATCTAGTCAAGGCTATGGTTTTTCCATTAGTCATGTATGCATGTGAGAGTTGAACTATAAAGAAAGCTGAGTGCAGAAGAATTGATGATTTTGAACTGTGGTGTTGGAGAAGACTTTTGAGAGCCCCTTGGACTGCAAGGAGACCCAACCAGTCTATCCTAAAGGAGATCAGTCCTGAGTGTTCATTGGAAGGACTGATGCTAAAGCTGAAACTCCAATACTTTGGCCACCTGATGCGAAGAGCTGACTCATTTGAAAAGACCCTGATGCTGGGAAACATTGAGGGAAGGAGAAGGGGATGACAGAGGATGAGATGTTTGGATGGCATCACTGACTCAATGGACATGAGTTTCGGTAAACTCTGGGAGTTGGTGATGGACAAGGAGGCCTGGTGTGCTGCGGTTCATGGGGTCACAAAGAGTTGGACACGACTGAGCAACTGAACTGAACTGAAAGCTCAAAGAGATCAAGTAATTTGCCAAAAGTCACTCTATGAAGCAATTAGAGAAACCCCAGGTCCAATTCCAGGTGCCTATCTCTGCATGCTACTTCCTAAATGAGTGGACTTAGACACTTGTTCCTGGAGAAATACCAAAACATTCAAAGTTGCAACTCTGATCAATTTCATTTGTGCAGGTGGAAGGAGAATAAATACTGACTTTTCCCTTTCTGTCCCCAACCCCACCTCCATCTGACCCCCATCAAGTACAACTGTGCCTATATGACTACAACCAAAAGCATAAAACAGTCCACTGCACTGGTCCTTCTCATCAAGAACTAAATAATTCTTGCTGTTTCTCCTCCTCACCCTACTGTCACGTTACATTCTAGACTAGAAGCCCATGGAGAAGAGGGACTGGGTCATTCTTGCTTTGGGATGGTCTTCCTGCTGCTGCTGCTGCTAAGTCACTTCAGTCGTGTCCGACTCTGTGACCACATAGACAGCAGCCCACCAGGCTCCTCTGTCCCTGGAGTGGGTTGCCATTTCATTCTCCAATGCATGAAAGTGAAAAATGAAAGTGAAGTTGCTCAGTTGTGTCCAACTCTCAGTGACCCCATGGACTGCAGCCCACCAGGCTCCTCCATCCATGGGATTTTCCAGGCGAGAGTACTGGAGTGGGTTGCCATTGCCTTCTCTGATGGTCTTCCTAGTAGACTTCATTTCACTTACCAACTGTTTACTAACCATCCACTCCTTATCAATCTGGAAATGTGAGAGTTTATCCTAGGGTAGAGCAAGGAACATGTTCCTTGCAGCACTATTTACAATAGCCCAGGACATGGAAAAGTCCTAGATGTCCATCAACAGATGAATGGATAAAGAAGTTGTGGTATATATAAATACAATGGAATATTACTCAGCCATAAAAAGGAATGAATCTGAGTCATGACGTGAGGTGGATGAGCAATGAGAATGACATGGATCACCTTGCTTCCTTACTAATCGCCATCTACTATAGACTCCAAGGTTCTAACTCTCCTTTGAGAAAACATAATAAACAGAATTCATGACCACAAGGACAAAGAGAGCAGTCTATAGCTAAAGACAGCCTCTAAGTTTTGAAATTATCTATTATTTTCTATCTGGAAGATTTATACATGCTATACTCTTTGCTACTGAATATAGTGATGAGTAAAAAAAAAACAAGTTTTAGACCATACTCCAGGGGGTAAATTGAAGGAGGCTGCTCGTCTTTAAGGCAGTTCCACGACTTGGACCAGCAGCATAGCACCTATTCAGAACACTGAAAGAGTGTGGGTGGACAGGGCACAAAGGTATAAGCTGAAAGCCAGGGCAAGATGAAATAAGAAATGTTTGGAGAGTCCATCAGTCAAAGGAGGAATTGAACACATGTGGCACCAGCCAGGCTCTTCTTTGATCTGTCCACAGCAGACATCATCAATGGACACAGCACCCTTGCACCCAGCCAGGGATTCTGACCATCCTAGATACCACACTTCAAGTGGCTACCAACATTCATTAAGAATCAGCAAGCAACATGTCACCTGCTCCTCCATGGTCCAGTGGTTAAGAATCCACCTTCCAGTGCAGGGATGCAGGGGACTAAGATCCCACATACTGCAGGCCAACTAAGCCCCAGTGCTACGACTACTGAGCCTGCCCAGCACAACTAGAGAAGCCCACGCACTGCAGTGAAGACCCCCCATGATGCAACTAAGACTCGATGCAGCCAAAAATCAAATCAATAGTTACATAATTTTCTTTTAATTTTTTTAATGTCACCTATTTAATTTGCATTTATAACCATTTCCTCTTGCTGGAAATCACATTTCGTGTATTAGGATTAAATCATGGTGCTTCCTCATACTTCTCTGATTCCAAGATTCATGATATTAGATTAGCAACCCAGTTCTGACTTTCTGGATTCCTGACCTCAATTCTTCATTGCTATCTACTCTTCCCAGTCCCCACGACCTACCCTCAGACCCTGAACTCTGACCAGGTATTCTAACCAGGGCCTGGTGACATGCCCCAACTCCTGATTCCTGTTCTGTCTGGCAGCCTTTTGCCATTCCTCCACGGACTCAAATTTACCCATCTACTCACAGGGGCTCAGTACAAAGTACCTTGTCCAGGTCAAGATTCCCTTCCACGATTGCACAACAACAGCACAAAAATCCCTGGGGAACTAAGACAAGGATGGCAGAGTGGGAAAATTCCAGACTAGTAAATGAGAAAGGGAGAAGCTAGCCCATGGGTTCACAAAATCTCCCTCAGCAATGGAGTTTATCTGCAGCTTAGGCCCCATTTTTATCCCTTCAGAGAGAGTGAGCGATTCCAGACCTGGCTTGACTTTTTCTGGTTTATGGTGAAGTTTCTGCCTTCGAGGTAAGGAGCAGATGTTTCCTAAGCTCCTAGGGATTTATCGGCCTTGTTCACACCTTCAACAGACAGTTCATTGTAGGTTTAATTTATACTGTTCTGTTTCACTGGTGGGACAATAATTCTGGCTCCATCTTAAGTCACAAAATGGCGGTGTAAAAGAAAGCCAGGCAGCACTTCTCCAGGCTTGCATCTCTGCCTCGGCTCTTCTGTACATGTGACTCCCTTCCACTACAGTTCATATATTCTCTGAATCCATACAATAAAGTTTATCTCAGCTTTGCAATTTGTTGCCAAGCAAGGCTCAGTGGCACCGCAGGAAGATCATCAACTGGGAAGCCGGGGGTCTGGGTTCAAACCCTAGTTGTGCCAGTAAATTGCTTCCCTTCTCTGGGCCTCAGTTTATTCATCTGTGACCTGAGGAGATTGAGCTTAATGATTTATATAGAAGGTCCCTCCCAGCTGTGACATTCTATTAAACTGGAAGGTTTTGGTGAAGAGAGGCGCTTGACATCTACTCCAGCTGTACCCTCCCAATTTCCCACAATGCCCCTCTGCTCCTCCCCCTCCACTGAGGCTTAACCCACGGAGGGAGAATCATTCCCAGCTGCTGGCAGACTAATCCAGCTGCCATGTGAGGAGTTTTGTTACGCCTATTTCACAGTGGGTCATGTCTAGTCAGCATGTATTTCCTAAGTGCCTCTGACAAGCCCAGAAAGAGGGTGGAGCCCTCTGGGGCCTCAGTGACTTCATCTGTGAAATGAAAGGCTTACAACGGTCACTGGGCTTCAGGGTGCCTCCCAGCTCTGAAGTCCTGGGATTCAAGATTCCACTGAGAGAAGGGGAAGCCCCACCCTGAGGTGGCCAACTGCCAGCCCCACCCCTGACATGGCCCAGGTCCAGCTCCATTCAAGCCTGTGCACCTGGGGCCACACGTGGGCAGAGTAACCCAAAATCCAGCTATAAGCCATTGGGAGGTGTGTGTGTGTGTGTGACAAATACAGTCATACCTCTAACACTTCACCACAGCTGAGTCTCAGCCCTGCCTCCTGCCCATTGCCCAGTCCCTAGACCACACTCTTCAGTGAGTGGGGGAGAAGCAGATGCATGTCTAGATGGTGTGATCTGAAGAAAGTCCCCACACACCCCACAAAACATCTCTCTCACAGACCTGCCTGAAATCCTCATCACAGGCACTCGGTTTCTTTGCATTCAAGCATCTTGCTTCCAGAAGTTTCCTGTTAAAGGCAAACGTGCACAAAAGTGCAACATGTACTCAGCCTTTGAGTTTCTTTTCCCCAGTGCAACCGTCTCCTCACTAACCTTCACCAGTTCCCGTCACCACTCCCCAGACCCCCCAAAACATCTGACAAACAGAAAAACTTCCCCCACCAGGACAGAGGCATGAAACCCAAATTTATGAAGAAAAAGCTAAATAGGGATGAGTAAACAGACATTCTGCCTGACTTCATCTGATTTATTTTACACTCTTTACAACTAGTGACAAAAAAAAAAAAAAAGCCCTGGAGAAGGAATTAGTTGGAAGAGAAGAGAAGGGTAAGGGATCACTTAAGAGCGATTTTCAAACCCACTGCGTTATTAGGGTTTTTATGAAATAAAAGTTCTCACTTAGAAGCGTCATAAAGCCGCATCACTGTTTGTTTGACTTGGCTCCGTGTACCTCTCCTTAGATTACTGCACATGTTTATTATTTAAATTTGAAAGAAAAAAATTAATTTTGAGTGGATAAGTTTTGAGGGATAAGTGTAGATACACAGATGGAAACCACAGATATAAAGAATTAGGATTCACTCTCTACCCTCCCCACAGAGGCCAGAAGAGAAAATGGCTTCATCCTGGATTGAGCAGGCTCTAGCCTGTGGAAGACTTGCCTAAAGAGAGAGTTTTTAAGTCTGAGAGAGAGAATTAACGGAAATTGTGCGGACATTTCTTTTCCCTTTAAATATTCTTGAAAGAGAATCTGTTCCCATTTGTTATGGACTGAATCATGTCCCCCCCAAAAATTCATAGGTTGAGGCCCTAATCCTCGATGTGATTGTACTTGGAGATGGGAGGTAACTAAGGTTAAATGAGGCTGTAAGGGTGGGGCCCTAATCTTATGATGTCCTTGTAAGAGGAAGAAACACCAAAGAGTTCTCTTTCCAAGTATGCACAGAAAAGAGACCATGTTGCAGACACCATGAGAAGGCTGCCATCTACAAGCTAGGAGGAAAAGTCTCACTACAAACCAAATTTTTCAGAACCTTGATCAGACTTCTAGACTCCCAGGACTGTGAGAAAATATGTGTTAATTGTTTAAGCCCCCCGGTCTGTGGTCCCTGGTTATGGCAGACCGGGTGACTAATATGTTTCTGTCTAAGGAAAGGGGACAAACTGGGTCAGTCCATAAATGGGGATGAACTCCTTTTCTAGACACTGGGTTTCGGAAAGTAAATACGATAGTGTTCCCAGCAGTGTCCTCACAATACCTCGAGCCAGTTGGTTCTAGAATCCACATCCTTTTTCCTAACACACTGCCTCCAGACCTACATAGCTGTGCCTTCCTCAGAGTGGGGAGAAGCAGGGCTCATCATCTGGGTGAGGAAGGCAGGGGGTGAATGATTCTCCTTTCCCTCCCAAGTGTTGCCTCAGCAGGTGCAGTGCCATCGAGTCCAGATTTGCCTGTCAGGAAAGAAGAGGGTGATGCTGTGGAGAGAGAGGAAACAGTCATCGTCCTTCCCAAACCCAAGGAGGCCGGGCAGCCCAGATGGGCCTGCAGACCTGGAGGAGCTTCTCAAGCCAAAAAGGACCAGTAAAGAGTCTGATGCCTTGGGGGAGGGACAGTGTCAGCACAGTGACCCTCAGGAAGCCACAGGGAGCAGAAAGAGGAAAATGGGGGATTTTCAAAGGAAATTTGCACTCAGTTCAATTGCTCAGTCGTGTCCGACTCTTTGCGATCCCATGAGTGGCAGCACACCAGGCCTCCCTGTCCATCACCAACAGTGTGGGCTTAAAGAAAGGAATCAGACTGTGCCTGAAAGCTGGGACAACTTGCCTGTCTTTTGAGCAAACTCTGGCTAAAATTAAGACCAGAAATCTGTACTTGATTAAAAATAAAACCTTTTGTTTCAAAGTTTTTGAAGGAGGAGAAGAAGGAAATCAGGCTATTTTTCTCTTTTTACCCAGTAAATATTTGCTTCAAAAAATTCCAAAATGTATCATTGCCAAAATAAGGTGATGTGTACCAAGAAAGACTAAAGTACATTGGTACTAAGAGGGCCTTAGCAGCTGGAGTGCTGGTGAGGCGGCAGAATAAAGGGCTTCATTTGTGGTGTTTGCCAGTTTCTGTGTTGTAAATATTCTCACCAAGGCTGATTTCAAGCTACCAATGGTTTAAAAATCAGCTTGCAAAATTCCTGCCTGTTTATCCACAGTCTCTGACCAGCCAGCACCATCTGGCTCAGGTAGATTTCTACTAGAAGGTATGCCAAGCAGGAAGGTAGCAGGCAGCCAGGCACAGAATCAGCTGGGAAGGTCAGAGGTCCTATGAACAGAGAGAGGAGGACCCCAAAGGATGATGTCAAGAACACGGGGAGATTCTTCTCTCTGGGATGTGTCATCTCACAGGCATTAATGGAGATCCACTGTTATGGCCATCCTCTCCTCAGAAGGGGCCAGTGCACTTTCTCATCCCCTGGACACTGCAAGCATACTACCCGGGGTCCAAGGGAAGAGCAGCAGCCACAGATAATCCCCCAAACCCATCACATTTTGAAACTTCCAAATGCCAACAAGAACTTTTACTGGCATTTACAGAAAGAAAGAAAATAAATGTAAGGAGGGAAGGAATTCAATTTAGAAAAGATTTTTCACTAACCATTGTGAAACCAATAAACCCAGATTTCCCAAGGACCCCAAGAAAATGCCTTTGTACAGTCACTCAGTTGTATCCACCTGTTTGCAACCCCGTAGACTGCATCACACCAGGCTTCCCTGTCCTTCACCACCTTACAGAGTTTGCTCAAACTCATATATTGAGTCAGTGATGCCATCCAACCGTCTCATCCTCTGTTGCCCCCTTCTCCTCCTGCCTTCAATCTTTCCCAGCATCAGGGTCTTTTCCAATGAGTCAGTTCTTCCCATCAGGTGGCCAAAGTATTGGAGCTTCAGCTTCAGCATCAGTCCTTCCAATGAATATTCAGTACTAATTTTCTTTAGGATTGACTGGTTGGATCTCCTTGCAGTCCAAGGGATTCTCAAGAGTCTTCTCCAACACCACTGTTCAAAAGCATCAGTTCTTCAGCACTCAGTCTTCTTTATGGTCCAACTCTCACATCCATACATGACTACTGGAAAAACCATAGCTTTGACTATATGGACCTTTGTTGGCAAAGTAATGTCTCTGCTTTTTAATACACTGTCTAGGATTGTCATAGCTTTGTTTCCAAGGAGCAAGCATCTTTTAATTTCATGGCTTCAGTCACCATCTGCAGTGATTTTGGAGCCCCCCAAAAATAAAATCTGTCACTGTTTCCATTGTTTCCCCATCTATTTGCCATGAAGTGATGGGACTAGATGCCATGATCTTAGTTTTTTGAATGTTGAATTTTAAGCCAGCTTTTTCACTCTCTTCTTTCACCTTCATTAACAGACTCTAGTTCCTCTTCACTTTCTGCCATAAGGGTGGTGTCATCTGCATACAGCCTTGTCTAACTCAATGAAACTATGAGCCATGCCATGTAGGGCCACCCAAGATGGATGGGTCATGATGGAGAGTTCTGACAAAACGTGGTCCACTGGATAAGGAAATGGCAAACCACTTCAGCATTCTTGCCTTGAGAATCCCATGAATAGTATGAAAAGGCAAAAAGAAAATGCCTATTTCCCCCATAAAGCGAGGAAGAGAAAAGGAATTCCTGACATCCACTTTGGATTTGGCCAGACATGTGCTGAGTGTGTCTGCACCCCGCTCCCTTGTCCTCTCTCCCCACCCCCAGCACAAGGCAACAGGACAAAAGAATTCCAATCCCATCACTTTCTTACCCTTGACCTTCTGTAGATGAGTCCTACCAACCGACGCATACGCTGGACACTCACGAAGAATCCACTTAGAATTTCATTCTGTTATACAGTGTTAGTCTTCAAATGAACTACAGACATATGCTTTTGTTTCCAAAACAAAACAAAAAGCAGAAGCCAGGACTGGGATTCATTTCTCTCCAATTTACCTTCCAGTACCTGGCACTGGGCTCCATGCTTGGTCAATATTCAATACATCATCATCCTATTTAATTCTCCCTTTTTCCCCTGAAAGCGCTCACCAGGCGATTCTCTCTAAGGGTTTATGCCAGTCACCTCCAGGGGGTTGTGACAACTACTCTTTGATCCATGAATCAGAATTTGAACTGGCACTAGTAAGCACTGAATAATACTTAATGTTGTGGATTAACTAAAGAATAGAATTACTATATATAGCCAAAAGGTTCTTATCGTATGTATGCAAGTTATCTACTCAAGAGAAGTGAAAGTGAAATGTTAGTCACTCAGTGGTGACTCAGTCCAACTCATTTCTACCCCCATGGAATGTAGCCTGTCAGGCTCCTCTGTCCATGGGATTCTCCAGGCAAGAATACTGGAGTGGGTTGCCATCTTCCTGACCCAGGGAGTGAACCCATGTCTCTTACATCTCCTGCATTGGCAGAGAGGTTCTTTACCACTAGCGCAACCTGGGAAGCTCACTGGAGTGGGTAACCATTCCTTCTCCAGGGGATCTTCCAGACCCAGATTGCAGGCAGATTCTTTACTATCTGATCCATCGGGGAAGCCCCATTTAAGAGAACAGGTAGATAATATAGTTAAACAGTGCATATATAAGAAGATACAGATGGTATGAATGATGCATATATTTCCACCAGCCCTCTGGCTGTGCTTCCAGCTGAAAACTCCTGAATTTCCTTGGACTAAGAAAACACAGCTAAAAAGCCATTTGTTGGGAACGATAAAGGAGAAAGGGTGACCTCTGCTGGTGGAATGAGCCTTTTTAAATCTGCTTCTTTCCCCCAACTTTGCAAAGAAAAGAAGTGAGCAAAGAGCTGGGAGAAGGTAAGGGTGTGACCACGTCCTCTCTGAACAAATGATCATTTTTTCCACTCTAGTCATTCTTACAATCTCTTCAGAAAAAGATCGTGGTTTGTGTGGTTCAAGAAGTCTAACAGGACTTCCCTGATGGCTCAGTGGTAAAGAATCCACCTGCCAATGCGGGAGACATGGGTTTGATCCCTGGTTCAGGAAGACCTCACATGCCGCAGAGCAACAGGGCCCATGTGCCACAACTATTGAGCCTGGGCTCTAGAGTCTGTGCTCCGCAAAAAGAGAAGTCATCATACCACAACGAAGAGTACCCCCCGTTCACCGCAACTAGAGAAAAGCCCACACAGCAACAAAGACCCAGCACAGCCAAAAATAAATAATTTTTAAAAAAGAAGAAGAATCTGTAATGATGTGTAGAAATGAGATTCAACTAGGCTTTTATTGTGTTTAACAATCATTCTCTAGAAAAAAAAATGAACACTTTTATTTGGAACTCAGTAATTTGTTTTCTTTCTTTCTCTTTTATTTTTTTACATATTTCGTTAATGAAATGAGGAATTTGCGATCGATTTTGAAATGTAGGGACTAATCAGAATAAATGAAAGCACAGTCCCCAAATGTCTTGTTAAGGTTTACATTTATTTGTCAGATAAATACACATTTTAGGAACTGCAAATTAAACATGTTCAAATAGTATCTACATCTTACAACTTGATGCTTTATGAAAAACTTGAAACAAGTTACTTTGCTTTAAAGTTCAGCAGTGCTCAAAACCAAATCATTTCCATAGCTCCCTCATTATGCGGCCTGATTTTGCCTCTCTGAGAATCTTTCATCACCTTTGACGAGCAAAAAGCCTGTGTTGTGCTACCAGCTTTCTAATAGTCTTCAATTCTTAGTCAGACTTTCCCTGATCATAGACGCCACTTTGGTCTTTAGCTTTGCCAAGTTTAAAGCCAAATACTTCAAGTTTTCTGGAGAAAAGCGAGGCAGGAGCCTTTTCAACTCCTAATTTTTTTAATGGTCTAAGGCTGCCGCACATGTAATTATTATGTATGTGTAATCAGGCTTGTTGGAGGGAGGAAACGAAACAGGGACACACAGGCAAGCAGACTCATAATCCCATTCAGAATTAGATAAACTGGATTATATCTGGGGGGAATCGTATATCTTTGGGGAACCATAACAATAAAAGACATCAGTATGCTGTATAAGGGAATACACGCTCTAGCCTTACCAATAAATTTTAATTTCAGATTAAATAAAGTGTTCATTTAAATGCACGTTTATAGGCCTTACGTAATCAAAAATCGGGTTTTCCTCAGATGCTTTTCTTAAGGCAGCATACACGCCTTCCCATGACTGTTAGGCTGATGAGACACCGACTATTTTACGGTCAACACCTCTTTGGAAACCTGGCAGAGAGGACAGAGAAGGGGAAAGAGTAAACAATATTAATTACTGGGGCTGCTGTCCTGGGCCCAGACTGGAATGAGAGAGAACAGTGGCAGAAATAATTCAGATGGGCTTCATTCTCAGTCTCTCACCTCCTTGTTTCTTTATATGATACAGTAAATGTATTCATTCTTTGCTAAGTATACTAAAGAGATCTGAAATTCTTTGAAGGCAACATTTTTTGTTTTGTTTTATATGGAAAAGAATGTAGATACTGAATTAAGAAATTAGTAAGTACTAATCAGTGTGCATTCAAGATTTTTTTAAACAAACATAAGACTAAAAACTCAAGCAGTTGGATTTAATATAAATAATAGAAATATGAATAATGGAGGAAATATATTCCCCAAACTATATATATATATATATATAGTTTTCTTAACAAAAGAACCCTTTACAAGTATAATCTTTAATACGAGCATTCAATAAACAACCGTCAATTAGCTAATCTGTAGAAGTGCGCAAGTCATTTCCCTCATTTGACTGCTCTTTATTAAGCACCTGCGGTATGTCACACACTGTGCTGGGCATTAGGAAGACAGTAGCTAATAAAGTCAGACATCTTCCCAGTCTTTCCAGAGGTTTGTAATATCATGTAGAAGCCAGACATCAGTCAGCTATTCATACCAGTAAATATAAAATTACAACAGCGATGAGTGCTACAAACTAGAGGTAGATGGTGCTAGTAGAGCATTGTTTTTCTTAAACAAGAATTCTGTTTCCATCTGCATAGTAGCCAAATTCAACTTTTTTGAAAAGCTCAAACCAAAGAACTAAAATCAACATTTTATAGGCACAACCTGACTCAACCAACTCTGAAGTATTTGGTCAAAAAGGTGCCTGATTCAATTTAAATATATTTATTCAGCATCTATGCTGTATAGAGCAGTGCTTCTCAAACTTTAATATGCATGGAAATTACTTGAGGGGAATTGTCCAAACACAGATTCTGAGCCTGTAGGTCCAGTCTTAGGTGAGGCCTAAGACTCTGCATTTCTAACAAGCCGCCAGGTAATGCTGATAATTCCAGTCTGTTGATCAGACCCTGAGTAGCTCCAGTTCAGGCCAAGATTCTGAACTAGCATGACTGCTGGATCCTCACTTCTACAGCCATTCCGTTCTCCAGGGCATCTTCTCCACCCAGGGACTGAACCTGGGTCTCCTGCCTTACAGGCAGATTCTTTATTGTCTGAGCCATCAGGGAAATCCTTCTCAACTCCATTGCCCCTTCCCTACCAACTCCACAAGAACAGAAGAGTAAAGAGAACATTGTAAGAAGCTTCTGAGTTTACTCGACTGTTTTGGTCTGGTGTTGTGGAGTAGTGGGCTTTATCCTGGGGCAGGACACAGCCCAACAAGGTTGAGGAAGAATAAAATAGGAGAACTGGTGGAATTCTGTTACTGCTTCCCCCAATCCTCCTTTCATCACGTTGCAGCAAACGGAGCCTGCCCTCCTCCGGGAAGACATAGGAATCTGGTGCAAATGTCCTCAGGAGAAAAAAAAAAAAAAAAAAACAGAAAAACCAGGGGAAACCAGATAACTCTCAAAAGTTATTTCCATATCCCTTCTCTTTCAAATACCCAGGGCTGGAGAATTACAGGGTTCCCAGGTGGCGCTCGTGGACATAGACATACATCCATCATGGACAGAGAATATAGACAAACTGGACGTAGAGAAACAATGCAGGAGACATAAGAGACGTGGGTTCAGTCCCTGGGCGGGGAAGATCCTCAGAGGAAGCGCATGGCAACCCACTCCAGTATTCTTGTCTGGAGAATCCCAGGGACAGAGGAGTCTGGCGGGCTACAGTCCATGGGGTCACAAAGAGTCAGACACGACTGAAGCAACTTAGCACGCATGCATGAAGAATTACAATCTAGTCCTGATGACAGGTGTCAAACCTGCCTGTCTGTTGAAATCACCTGGGGAGCTTTAAAAGCATTACCGCTTGGATTCTGCCTCCAAGGGTTCCAACGAAATTGGTCTGGAGCATGGGCTAGGCAGCAGGGCTTTTAGAAACTTCCCAGGTGATTTCGATGTACTGCCAAGATTCAGAACCACGGAATTCTGAGTTTCCTGTGAATGTGCTTCTCTCTCGGGGACAAAAGATGAAGACCTGACCAGAAGGCATGTTTTGTGGGGTAAGTAGAACTGGATATAGCCTTCTGATGTCAGAGTTCTAGACCCTGGAGCTCATCTACCCCTAATTCTCTGAGCTCACTGGGGGTTTACTTTTCCCAATAGGCATTGCCTGACAGAGTACCAGTGTCCTAGAAAAACAAGTGAGCACATAAAACAAAATAACAAGATATATGAGGAGGACAGTTATTTCAAAATGAAAATAATCTCCTGGAATACACATTCCAATAGAAGTAGAAATATTAAAATATATGGGTCAAGTGTTTTTAGTCAGTCTGATCAATAATGTATCCTACATCCTGGGTCCTATAAAATACGCAAGAAAGAATTAAAAATAATAAGCAAGAAAATGTAAAAAGAATCAAACAGAAATATCAGTAATAAAGATAGTAATAGAAATAAAAACAGGCCAGAACTGATACTGCCTAAAAATAGCAATGCAATGAACATGAACTTGGGCAAAGTCCAGGAGATGGTGAGGGATGGGAAGGCCTGGTGTGCTGCAGTCCATGGGGTTGCAAAGAGTCAGACATGACTGGGTGACTGAACAGCAACAACAACAATAAAAATAACTTAGTGAATTGGGAGACCTGAGTGAGGAAATAGCCCAGAAGGAAGAACATAGAAGAAAGAAATAGATAACATAAAGGAAAAGCTAAAGATAAGGAAAATAGACATAGAGTACTAACATCTAGATAATAGGAACTCCATTAAAAGAGAAAAAAATGGAGAGGAAGAAATATTTAAGGACTTAACGGAGATCAGTTTTTCTGCATTAAAATATATCTGTGTGTATCCCAGAAAACATATAGAGATATAATAATAAAATTTAAGAATTTTTTAAAGTTCTGAAAGTTTATCATAGAAAGAACAGATCACATACAAAAGAACAAAAATCAGATTGATGTCAGCAATACTAAATGCAAAAACAAAAAAAAAGACGAAGCAATGTTTTCACAAAATTGAAGGAAATAGAAAACCTGGGTCTCTCACATTGCAGGCAAATTCTTTACCATCTGAGCCACCAGGGAAGCCCAAAATAGAACACAGAATCTAATATTTTACTCTCAACCAAACCTAATATTTATATTCAAACATTTGAACCAAATAAAAATATTCTCGAGCACACAAGATATGCTGCAGAAATATGTGCATTATAAATAACTTTGGTGAAGTACTATGGGAGAAAAATCTAAGAGATTCTACAAGGGATTTTTAGAACAAGGATGTTCAAATACCTTAATAAGCTTTCTTATTGCTTAAAAGAGAAAGAAAAAGCAAGCTAAGATCAAAGAAAAAGAGAAATTACATCTATAACAGTCTACAATTAAACCCTAGATTATATTAGCATGATAGGGGGTGGACAGGGGAGAGAGCAGGAAATCCTAAATTTTCACCTTAGGCAAAATTAAGGAATTACAGTTATATCATTAGGAAGAAATTTAAGGAAGGAAATTCCCTGGTGGTCGAGTGGTTAGGACTCACTGCTTTCACTACGGGGGCCCAAGTTCATCCTGGCACTGGGGAACTAAGATCCTGCAAGCCCTGAGACATGGTCAAAAAGAATTTAAAAAGTAAAGAAGATAAGAAGAAAGTCTTGTAACAGTGATGCAAGTTGAAAAATTAAGAGGATAAAATTAGGTCCATGTGTGTCTTTATTCTAACAAGTGTAGATGGACTGAGCTCACCAGTTAAAGACTGAGAGATTGAATTTATCTTTTAAATTCTGATATGTGCCATTTACAAGAGATATTAGTGGTAAAGGATCTGCCTGCCAATGCAGGAGAAGTAAGAGATGCGGGTTTGATCTCTGGGTGGGGAAGATCCCCTGGAGGAGGGCATGACAACCCACTCCAGTAGTCTTGCCTGGGAAATCCCATGGACAGAGGAGCCTCGCAGGCTACTGTCCATAGAGTCACAAAGAGTTGGACACGACTAAAGTAACTTAGCATGCACACATACATCAAACATAAGAATATGCAAAGACTGAAAGCAAAAAATAGAAAAAGACACATTAGACAAATATTAACCAGAAGAAAGCTGATTTAGCTATATTGATTCCAGGAAATACAGTCTTTAAGTAAAGAACAATATTAGAAATGAAGAGAGTTCCCTAGGACGCAGCCATTCCACTCCCAGCTATAAAGCCAAGGAAAAAGTGTACACGTGAGCAACGGATGAGGTAGACAGATTCTAAGTGGCCCCCACTATACCTCCTCCAGTACTTGTATCCCTGGGCAATGTCTTCCCTTGAATGTGGGCAGGACCCACACTTGCTTTGAACCAAGAGAAAAGGGCACAGGTGATGGTATATCACTTTAGCAATTATGTTACATAAGGCTGTAATGTTTGCCACGCAGGCAGATGCTTTCCCTTGCTGGCTTTGGAGCAGTGACCCTGATGGAGAAGACTCAAGGGTGAGAGGGCTGGCAGCCAGCAAGACATGAAGCCCTCAGTCCAACAACCTGCACCTAAATCCTGCTGGCAACCACAGGAGTTTAAAAATGAATCCTTCCCCAGTCACGCCCTAAGATTAGCCCAGAGCCTTGGACAACTTGGCTGCAGTCTTATGAGGACTGGAAGTGGAAGACCCAGCTAAGCCATACCTCAGTTCTCAACTCCCAAAGACTATGAGATAATGAATGTGTGCTATTTTAAGTCACTAAGTTTTTGGTAATATTGTTACACAGGAATTGATAACTAACACAGCAAGAGACATAAGAATGTCAGTGGTAAAGCAAAACAATTTAAAAAGTCTGGAAACAGCCAAATGCCCATCAGTAGGAGAAGAGATGAATAAACCATGGTATATTAACCTGCTAGAATATTACATTCACAGCCAGATGTGAAAATACAGATAAATCTTAACAATAAGAAACTGAGCTTGGGAAAAAAAATTAGCTTAGCATGATACTCTTTCATAAAATTTAAAACAATTAAATCAATCTATTTCAATATAACTGCTTAAATCAAAAAACAATTAAAATAAAAAACATACATTACTTATAAACTTAAACATAGAAATCTCTGTAAAATTAAAGATCTTATAAAGTTAAACATTAGCTTACCAGATGATCCAACAATACCACTCCTAGGTATTTATGCAAAAGCAGTGAAAACACACATACACACAAAATTATGAATGCTCACAGCAACCTTATTCATAATTGCCCAGAATTAGAAACAATCCCAATGTCCTCTAACTGGGGAATGGAGAAACAAAGTGCAGTACATGTGCCCAAGACGGGTCAATACCAAATGCACGACACTCAGTGAAAGAAGCCAGATTCAAGAGATGACATGCTATAAGACTCCATGTATACAGTTTTCTGGAAGAGGCAGAATTACGGAGATAAGAAGTTGATCAGTGGTTGCCAGGGACTGGAAGTAGAAAGAAAGAACTGACAACAAAGAGACACCAGGGAACTTTCTGGGGTAAGGAAGCTGTTATATATGTGGATCTGGGTGGTAGTTATAAAGCTGTATTCATTTGTCAAAACTCATAAAACTATATACTAAAAAGGGTGAACTTTACTGTGTGTAAATTATTCCTCAAATATATATATACATCCAGATCCATCCCTGTTCTGCCCTCCAGTCCTTCCTTCTTTCCTTCTATAAGAACAAAATGAGAAATTGTGTCACTGAAAATATTATGGTTAAAGCTATTGTAAAGAATAACCTTGAAAGGGGACTGGGAGAAGAGGAGTAAGAGCTTCAAAAATCAAAGTGGTGTATATAAAAAGAATGCAGGAGAAGAAAGGAGTGAAATTTACTTCCTTTGCCTTTGTTGACGGGAACGTTTCTGACTTATTTTTACTATAGTAAACTCATTTTGCTCAAGGCAGGGAATTACTAAGTCTTTGTTCAACCACCAGCAATACAGAGGACCCCTCCCCACAGCGACAGCCCTGTTTGGTCCAGATTCTCTTTGCCTTGGAATGTCCCGATAAATGGCCCATTAGCAGCCCACAAAGAGATTAAGAAACAATTCTATTTAAGAGAATGCACAGTTTAACAAAAAAAAAAAAACCGATCCTAGAGTCAGAGTGTTCTGCTTCTGCTATCTTTTAAGAACCAAAGGAGCAGGGGTTTTGAGGTCACAGTCAGCCTGACCATATTTTGCCCTTATCTCCCTATTTTCTACTCCATAATGAAATTTAAATAGCTTGCTATCACTAAGTAAATAATTGGCGCCATAACAGCCTTCTGGAAGCTTTTAATTGTGTCAAACCAGCTCTTCAATTCTAAACATTCCTGACCACCAAATGATATTTAGAGCTTTGGGTATCTTCTTAGCAGATGGAGATAGGAAGGCAAAATGGGATAAGAAAGCCGAAACTCCCCGTTAATCAGGGTAGTGCTCCTTTATTCAAAGATCATAAAATGCCTGAAATAAAGTCTTTAACTTGGTGGGGGATGGGGGAGGGCCTGACTGAGAAGCGGAAAGTCTGGGTCTTAGCCCCTTTTGGGCTCCTGCTCAGCTGTATGATTTGAAACAGGCACTCAATAATCTCTTTGGATTTCATTTTCCTCCTGTGTACGCCTGATTCTGCAGCCAGGGTTTCCCCTCCCCCAATGTCCCAGGTCAGGTGCTCTAGTGGGCAACAGGCTTACCCCGAAGTTCCGGAATGGGAACTCTCCATTCACCTCTACAACTCTGCGTCTGGAGATCCCCTTTGGTCTTGCCAGGGTTTTAGGGCCATTGTAGAGAAGCACTCTCACAGGGTGGCCAAATTATGTGGCTTTCAAGAAAGACTCCAGGCTACTGCTGCCAGCCCACGGTAACCCAAGATAAAGGGTTACCCTGGACAAAGGTTTCCATCAGAAGTACAATTGGAAACACCAGGCGAAACAAATCAAACAGATTTCTTTACTGCGGGATTCCCAGAGCCTTTGTTTGTGCATGTGCTTGACCAAGACATCTCTCTTTCAAGGATCAACACACTCAGGGCTGGAATGCTCAGTTCCAAATTTAGGATACTATCTGCTCATATTTTATGCATTATTCTCTTATCAGGAGGTATTCAATCCTGACTGTAGAATAGCATCACAGGGGCCTCAGCTCTAGAGATGTGGCTTTAATGGTCCGAGGGGTGGGACATGGGCACAGACAGGTGTTTATTTCAGCTCCCCTAGTGATTCTAATGCAACTCACTCAGGGAGCAGGGGAAGGTGCCTCCTTTCTCATGCCTATTGTGGTGCATTAAGAGGGAGCACATCCCCATCCCGAGGTCAGTGCTTGAGAGCAAACCCAAAGAAGCATTCCTCTCTCCACCCAGAAGCTACACTACAGGATCCAGAGCCTCCTTGGGAAACTGAATGAATTTCAGCATTTCTTAGCAGTCAGTCACTCACTCAGGACTCTAGTCCTAATCATCTCTTTTAAAACCCTGTGGATTTTTCCTTTCAAAATGGAAATAACCTTACTGATTTTCTAGTTGTAAATTTAATGTCTGCTCATTGCAGTGGGGTAAATATAACATTTTTGTTATATTTGAGGCAAAAATTAATTGTTCTCAAACCTCCCCTCTGCCCCTGCACTGCGAATGCTGTATGTTTACTTCTAGATCTTTATGTGTTTTTTAAATTATTTTGTAATCTGGTTTTTTACTTATCAATATCTCTCATTAATAACTAAAGGGGCTTCCCAGGTGGCACTAGTGGTAAAGAACCTGACTGCCAATGCAGGAGACATGAAGAGGGGCGGGGATTTGATCCCTGGGTCGGGAAGATTCCCCTGGAAGAGGGCATGGCAACCCACTCCACTGTTCTTGCCTGGAGAATCCCCATGGACAGAGGAGCCTAATGAGCTACAGTCCATGGGGTCACATAGAGTCAGACACGACTGAAGCTACTTAGCACTCAGGCACATCTAATATATCATTCCATCCCAATATATTCTTATTCGCTAGCTCTTGAATATCTTCTCATCTCAATATAAATAAAACTGCACCATCTTTTTTTTTTTTTTTGGCCTCACTGCACAACTTGTGGAATCTTAGTTCCTTGACCAGTGATTGAACCTGAATCCTTGGCGGTGAAAGCTCGGAGTCCTAACCACTAGACTGACAGGAAATTCCTTGCACCATCAGTTTTAATGACCCTATCATATTTTGGGTATACCATAAATTATTTAACTGATCCCTGTGTTAAGCAACTCTAGAGTTTACTGTCAATGAAGGGATAGATGTCTTTGCACATGTATCTGATTGGTTCCTGAGAATAAATTTCTTCGTAGAATTGCTTCCTCAAGTCCCCAGTCAGCTGAACCCACTCGGCTAGGCTTCCGTGTCCACTTACCTGTCCAGGAGAGCTGAATCCCCTCTTGTTTCCCCATCCCTACCCCCATCCACCCTTCTACACTCTCTGGCCTTGTTCACAAAGTATTTTCTGTCTGCTGTTGGTCCAAGTCCCTCCACTTTTATCAAATCTCCTTCAAGCTTTATCTCTTAAAGCCAGTGTTTTACTTTAGAAAGCCTCCTTGGTTCTGTGCAAATCTCCCCTCTCCTTGGATCAGTCTGGCTCAGTTCAGGCTGGCCGTGTCATCTCCCAGCAGAGGTCACCAAATCCTCTTTTAAGGAACCAGGGAGGAGGCAGCAAGCTGAGGCTGACCACCCTGGAAAGCTCCCCCACCCCCCAGCACCTCCTCTGATCCCTCAGCAGCACTTGTCACTCTGTGTCTCTTTTGTTTACACACCAGCCTTCCCTCTGGACACTGAGTCACTGTGCCCTTCCTCCCTGTGTCCCCTGGGACTCCCCTGGCTTCAGGTATCTTCACGGCCTGCCGAATGTCTGCTATTGAAAGGCCACATTTTTCCAGGGAAAACTCTGAGCTATATTGCTGATATTAAAAGTAGTAATTGGGACCCATATCCCCTCTTTTGCCAGAAGATACAGCTCCAGGCCCACACCTGGGCTGACTCACATGACCTTGTCACTAAAATGTGGAGAGAACACCCAGAATCAAAAGGATTCCAATCAAAAACTCAGCTTTTCTCCTTGTTTCCCCAGCCCAGCACCCCAACCTGGCCTGGCCTGGGTCTCTCTGTCCTGGCCTGGCCCCTGGCAGCAAGTGGCCCCTTGCGAGCTGTTCCTGCCAGCTCCACTGAGGGACCTGACCCCAGTCGAGCATTCATTTATCCAACAAGTGTCTGCAGCTGGCCACACTGGTAAAGAGAATGGGCAGAGTCCCGGCCTTCAAGGAGGTTACATTTCAGGGACACTGCAAACTGATAAACTAACCAATAAAATAATTTGAATTTTGCTGGATAGTTTGGAGAATATAAAAAGGACACTAAAAGAAAGAATAAGATGTGCAGTATGGCTCACTCTCAATGAGGGTGCCAGGACAGGCATACCAGAGTTGGTGAGGTTTAAGTTAGAGGAGTTGGCTGGTGCCTGCAGTGGTACTGGAAGGGAACAGAGCCTTCTCGGATGGGGCACGGCACCCTTGGGCAACTCTCAGGTGGGAAAGGACAAAGGGGACAGCATGTTTAAGGCCTGGAACCTGGTGAATGAGGGGGAGAAAAACTTGAGGTGAGTTTGGGGGACAGGCAGGTGTGCAACAGATATCAGTTCAGTTCCGTTGCTCAGTCGTGTCCGACTCTTTGCAACCCCATGGACTGCAGAATGCCAGGCCTCCCGCAGCACACCAGGCCTCCCTGTCCATCACCAACTCTCGGAGTTTACTCAAACTTGTGCAACAGGTATGGTTACATTCTAAATCATCTGTCAGAATTCAGAGTCCAGTTATCTGGATTCAAAATTCCTAAATACCTCAGGGTTGGGTTTTTTTTTAACATCTTTCAAAAACAACCAAATTGTTTTTTCAGACTCTTCAAAATTTCTCAAACCATGGTCATGTCAACACAACTCACCAGGATAGAATAAAATTGGGACAATACATTGAAGAATTACATGAAAAGTCTCTGAAACTAGAATTTTACTGTTTTCAGTTTCTTTTAATTAAGAGATAAAGCATACCTACTTATGTCATTTCAGTATCTTTTCTTGCTAATTTCAACTTTTTAATTAAAAGATCTTCACAGATTCCTCAATCTAGGTTGGGGTATGGGGAGGATACAGGGGAAGTGAGACAGGAAAGAGCCATTTTATACAATTTTTTAAATTGACATGTGGATCTTTCTTTTTCCTCCTAAGTAGTGGAACTACCAGTGGCGCTACTGGTTAAAGAACCTGCCTGCCAATTCAGGAAACATGATGAGACACAGGTTCCATCCCTGGGTTGGGAAGATCCCCTGGACAAGGGCATGGCAACCCACTCCAGTATTTTTGCCTGGAGAATCCCATGGATAGAGAAGCCTGGTGGGCTGCAGTCCAGGGGGTCACAAAGAGTCAGACACAACTAAAGTGACTTAGCATGCAGTGTTGCTTAAAACTCCTGCTCTCCAGTTCCCAGCACCTATTTCTGTTCTAATGGGGGGAGAACCCATTTCTACCCATGACTTCTCTTGATGGAGGTATTTTTGCTTCTGTGCTGAACTTTATTTGTCCCCAAAGTTAGAACCCACCCTGGCAAGTGTGGATGTAAACAGAGTCTGGCATGAATGGGGAGCTGTTTTCTGCCACAAGGAAGGGAGGGTCACCCTGCTAATTCAAGCACGTGTTATTGGGAAGTATGACAACATCTTCCCGCACAAAGTCTTCCTTATTCGGGGCTGTTTGTGAATAAAACACATATTGAATCATTTTGAGTGCTGCTTTTAATATCCTGCTTCCCGGTAAGAACACCTCCAACTACTGGGCTTCAGGAAGCTGTCTTTGTGGATTTCCAAAAGTAACTTGAGTCCGAACACCCAGAGGAAGGAAGAAAGGCTCACGCTGCAGAAGGCACAGTTCTCTCCTGAGTTGCTGGGATTAACAACACTCAGATGGCCTTTTTATTCTTATCCTGAAAAATAATTCCACAAACAAGTCTTTTTGAAACAATCCACTTTGCAAACACATAACGAGGTCTTAGGAGGTTTGCATCCTTGCCAGGAATCATGAGAAAACAAAGAGCAAGACATAATAAATGGTCTTCAGAATGTTTACTGCTCAAAGGTTTATTGAGAGGTTCTTATCAACCAATGTGGGGGGGGAGGAGTGGATGAGGGGGATCTCAGTGGCAAGGCTGTGAAGCAGCAGTACACAGCTCCCTGGGAGTGATACAAGATGCTGTGGAATTAAAGAAGAAAAATAGCTCACACCTCTGTGCAGATCAAGCATATAGCTTCACAGAGAAATTGTCTCTACATTCTCTTCTGTTTCTTAGGTCTCAGTGCTGAGGAAGGTTCTGAGAGAGACTAGGCTTTCCCAGGGTCACCCTTGCTTGCCACTTAAATAACAAGAAAACATCACTGAGTTTGCACAGTACAAAAATGTCAGGATCCTGAAATCTTAAAAAAAAAAAAAAAACTAGCACTGTAAAATCTCAAGATGAGCATGACAAGCAATTGAACCCAAATAAGGTATAGCAGATTTTTAGCCCTGTCTTTTGCCTTACCCTCCACTAAGAATTCCTTTGTGAAGTTGGATGCCATATGTGAGCAGGAGAAACAGTTCAAAGTTTCAGTGAGGCTTCTCATTTTCTCCCATATGTAATCTGGGGCTCCAGATCCAAGGTTTAGTAATGCCAACTGGAAACACACACACACAATGTAACAGCCATGAGTAGAATTTTACTCAGTGTCTTGCTGAAGACTATAGCCTGGGAAATAACCTCTCTGATAGCTCTGAGGAACGGCTTCAAAGAGGTATGAGAGAGGAACCTATATACATGATTTCATTTTGCTGGGAAATACATTTAGTCAAGTGCATATCTCAGTAAAATATTACTGCTAATCACAAAAAATAAATATCTCAGGTTAACTGACTTTAATGCTTATCTATTTATGGGGGATGCAAGAATCTGGGGTCATTGAAATTCTTCCTTAGATATGTATCTTAACTATCTAGGGGTTCCTATATCTAAAATACAGAATGCTTCATCCTGAATTCCTTCCAGGGTGTACTGTAGGTCAGCAATTGAAGTGGCTTATGACTTGATCCTTGTAGAACTGGAATGGTGAGCAACAATTTTTTGTTTGTAGTAAGAAAGTACATAAAATAGACCAGCATTTATGGCCTATGGGGAAATGTATTCTTTTCAACAAAACAGGGCCCCTGAGAGTTACTTTTAGGCCAAGAATATCACACATGTTGCAGACACCTGGATAACTTCCCCATTCCATACCCCAAGCAGACCTCACAAATCAATTATGATCTCATTCTCACCAAGCCCAAATGCTGCCCCAGAATCCCTTTCAACATCAGACTCCAGGTACTCTCCACCAATTGACAGGAGATTAAACAGATTAACAGATTAAACAGAGAGTCACAACAGATTAAATCTGAGGACCATCTCTACCTTCAGCTCTGTAGCCATTCACTGTAAGGGGGACTTGTCTTTCTATGAAAAGAACAATGTGATTGGTTGCAATTAGAGTCTTGGGCCCTACAAAAAGTCTTAATGGAGATTTGAACCAAATTACTAAGATGGCGGGCTTCACTGGTGGCTCAGACAGTAAAGAATCTGCCTGCAATGCAGGAGACCTGCGTTTGATCCCTGGATTGAGAAGATCCCCTGGAGGAGGACATAGCAACCCACTCCAGTATTCTTGCCAGAGAAGCCTGGCAGGCTACAGTCCACGGGGTCACAAAGAGTCAGACACAACTGAGTGACTAAACACAAAGATAGCCACGTCTTAAACAAAATGAACTTATTGGATACAATCTTCTAAGGCTTGTTGAACAAATAATAGTCTTAAATTTTTGACTAAGGTTTGAGTTTTAAAGTAGATACAAATACAGTTGACCCTTGAACACATGCGTGTTAGGGGTGCCGACTCTGCAGAGTCGAAAATCTGAGCATCTTGTAGTCAGTCCTTTGTACAGGTGGTTCCTCCACGTCTGAGGTTCTACGCTCAAGGATTCAACTGACAGTGGATC
This sequence comes from Bos mutus, assembly GCF_027580195.1. Classification (NCBI taxonomy): domain Eukaryota; kingdom Metazoa; phylum Chordata; class Mammalia; order Artiodactyla; family Bovidae; genus Bos; species Bos mutus. Next base: position 28,258,431 of record NC_091618.1, read on the forward strand.
ATGCAGTATTGTCATATTTCCTATTGAAAAAAATTCACAGATGAGTGGACCATCACAACTCAAACCCATTTATTCAAAGGTCAACTATATAGAGAGTTTCCAACTTTCAGAGCAGTTAATTTGGAAGGTGTTAAGTCAGTTTACAAAAAGGTTTGCCAAAGTTCTCTTACAATGCCAAGTTCCTCTCCACCAAATGTATTCAAGACCCTTAACTACTTGAAAGAAAAGGAAGAAGATGGTTGGATAAACATAAATCCCATCTGTGAGGCAACACAGCCATTCAAAAAGGAATCCCAAACAGCCATGAATCAGCTATGAGAAAATGTGATTCTGTTTATACAAGTCTTATCTATACATACTTCAGAAATGACTTGGTCCTCTGAAACAATTCCACACTGGGCTTGACAAACAGTGCCTTGTTGCTGAATACCTGTCAAGTGTCAACTACAGGCCAAGGATGGAATAACTTCATGGAGAGACAGGGGAAAAAAACTGGTCATTTATCACTGAAGGCATTAGGACACATCCAAAAACCCAAGTCAAATGCTGTGAAGCAATCCTGAGGTTTTCACCCGATCTCAGAACAGTCACTCTCATTCAATGGTTACTAAGGTCAGTTGGACCATGCCCTGTTTAATTTAGAGCGGTGGTTGTCAAACCCTATTCCCTGGAGGTGCCTTGGGGCTGCCTACCTGGGAGCAGGAGGTGAAGTAGACAGGCAGACAGGGTTCTAATGCTCTCCCAAAAAATACACACATGCTTCAATCAGAGCAGACCTTCTTTCATCTCTTCTACAGCTTATGTCCTACATAAGATTTCATTTGCAAAGAAAAGGCTTCACTAAAAAAAAAATTCTTAAATACTAGTATTATCTATTCTAAGAGTAGTCAGACTTCAGCATGGTCCCAGAACAAACACAGAGTAGTAGGAAGATAAATATTTTTGCACTAAAGCAGGATATGCAAGATTTTTTAACCTTTTATTTGGAACTAACTTTAGAGAAAAGGTATGAGAATATAAATAGTAAATGAATACTTGATTTTCTCTTAACTGGATTCACCTATTGCTGACAGTTTACCCATGTGCTTTATTAGTTTCTGGCTTGATTACTTCCTCTTGCTCTCTCTTTCTCTCATATATACTTTCCCTTTATTTTTTTAAGGAAAATTACATAGATCATGGCCACGCATGCATGCTAGGTCATTAAAGTCTTGTCCAACTCTTTGTGACTCCAGGAACTGTAGCCCACTAGGCTCCTCTGTCCATGGAATTTCCCAGGCAAGAATACTGGAGTGGGTTGTCATTTCCTCCTTCAGGGGATCTTCCTGACCCTGGGATCAAACCCACATTTCCTGCACTGGCAGGGAAATTCTTTACCACTGAGTCACAAGGGAAGGCCGTGGCCACTTATCCTTAAATATATTCATTGTATTTCCTATGAATAGACATTCTCTTACAAAACTATAGTAAGATCATTATCCTCAGTAAATTTAACATTGGAACAATACCTTCATCTAATCGATTGTCCATTTCCCATTTTTGTCAATTGTTCTAATAATGTCCTTACAGCATTTCCCCTCAGTAAAGAATCCAGTCCAGGGTCAGGGATTGCATTTAACTGTCATGTCTCTTTATCCTTCTTTAATCTGGAACACTTCCAGAGCCTTTCTTGGTCATCATGATGACATTTTTTAAATACAGAGTTCCCCATGCCCCCATTCTCAATAAAATATTTTTCATTTGGAGTTTAATATTTCCTCATGATTCAGGCTACACAATCTTAGCCAAAATACTACCCAGATGTTGTTGTATCTTTCTCAGGGTATCACATCTAGAAGTGTGTGATGTTAATCTGCTCTCATGGCTGATGTAAATTTTGATCAATCTTGGTGCTGAATTTTGCCACTGTGTAATAACTGATTTCTGTCTCTTAGAACTAATGATTAATCTGTGGGAGATACTTTAAGACCATACAAATATTCTGCTCCTCATCTAAATTTCCCCCTAAATTTAGCATGTATTGATAATTCTTGCTTGATCTAATATTTTCCATAATGTTTATAAAATGCTAACTCTTCAACTGTAGTACCTTCTCCCAATTTATCAGCTGGCATTCAGCATTTCATTGTAAGCAACAGCTCGCCCTCCTCCCCATATATTCATTATTAGTGTATATATATGTTATCGTGGGAACTCATGAATTCCTATTTTTAATGGTTTATGATAGATTATTTTATTTAATTATTTTGGTATTCGAGCTGTCCCAGATTTAACCAGCAGGAATCCTTTCAAGCTAGCTCCTGTGTCCTTGTGACATGTTTCCATCATTTTTCTAGCGTATTTCCTTAATCTCTAGCATAACAAAATGCTCTAGGCTCATCTCATACCTACCCGACCCCAGCCCTGGAATCAGCTATGGAGCCCTGGTTTCTTTCAATACGGAATGGTTTTAGAGGCCAAGACTGGGCACTAAGTGCGTTCAGTCTAACTGAGGTGTTATTGTTTCTTGGCCCCATCATCAGACAAAGGTAGGTAACATATGCATGTATACACATTATACTTATAAATATACATATATGCATACATATATATGTAATAAAAATGCTATATATGTTTTAGAAATATGGTACACATTGATACTCCAATTTCAATTCAACTCAGCACAGTTCTTTTCGCCTTCTTCCATTCCATTTTATGTCCCTTCTTTCCTAGCAAGAACCCTGATTCCCAAAAATAACAATTTATTTACAGTTGATCCTTGAACAACACAGGGCAGTTAGGGGTGTCAACCTCTCCCCCATACACAGTTGAAAATTCTCATATAACTTTGTAGTCAACCCTCTGTATCTGTAGTTTGACATCCACAGATTCAACCAACCTCAGATTAGATAATGCTGTACTGCCCTTAGTCACTCAGTCGTGTCCAACTCTGCAACCACATGGACTGTAGCCCGCCAGGCTCCTCTGTCCATGGAGATTTTCCAGGCAAGAATACTGGAGTGGGTTGCCATGCCCTCTTTCAAGGGATCTTCCCAACCCAGGGATCGAACCCAACTCTCCTGCATTGCAGGCAGCTTCTTTACTGTCTGAGCCACAGGGAAGCTCTGGTACAGGTTAGATAGTATTGTAGTATTTATTTTTAAACATCTGTATGTAAGTGGATCAATGCGGTTCAAACCTATGTTGTTTGAGTCACCCACACTCCTTTGTTCAAATCTATAATACATACAAAATTTTTTCAGAATTGCTTTTTCCTAACCATACAAAAACAAGCCTACTAAAAAGAGTTCAGGATTTGTGTGAAATTTCCCCTACCCATGCTCCCACCTAAGCCTGAGGTGTTCCTAAGTAACCTAAATTAGTCATTTCTTTCTTTCTCTCTCTCTTCAGTTATGTTTTCCATTTGAAGTTTTATTGGGTGATTGGCAATTTGCTTTCAGCTTTAGAGATTTTTCCTGTTTCCATTTTTATTAATTTTATTTTTGAATCTGTAGAACATTAACACACTCCTGAAAGTCAAAACTATGCAAAAAGATATACACTCAGAGAAGTATTACTCCCACAATATCTCTTCTGTTCTATCCTTTATAGGTAACCAACTTTAATGTTTCTTGATGTATCCTTCCTGTGTTTCTTTTATAAAAATAATCAAATACATATTCTTTCTGATTTTCCTTCTTTCTTACACATAAGGTAGCATACTATATATGTTCTTCTGCACTTAACAATATCTCCTAGAAATCACTCAAGGTCAATTCATAGAGCTCTTCCTCGTTCTCGTTTATAGCCACACAGCACTCCACTGTGTGTAAGTATCATGATTTTTCAATCAATTTCCTATGTTTGGACATTCAGATGGTTTCCAATGTTTTATGATTACAAATAATACTAAAAACACCAATAATAAGAATAAATAACAACTACCTTGTTAATTTATTATTTGTGATAATATTGAATATAGTAATATAAGGGAAAACCACTAGACCATTCAGGTATGACCTAAATCAAATCCCTTATGATTATACAGTGGAAGTGAGAAATAGATTTAAGGGACTAGATCTAATAGAGTGCCTGATGAACTACGGACGAAGGTTCGTGACATTGTACAGGAGACAGGGATCAAGACCATCCCCATGGAAAAGAAATGCAAAAAAGCAAAATGGCTGTCTGGGGAGGACTTACAAATAGCTGTGAAAAGAAGAGAAGTGAAAAGCAAAGGAGAAAAGGAAAGATACAACCATCTGAATGCAGAGTTCCAAAGAATAGCAAGGAGAGATAAGAAAGCCTTCCTTAGCGATCAATGCAAAGAAATAGAGGAAAACAACAGAATGGGAAAGACTAGAGATCTCTTCAAGAAAATTAGAAATACCAAAGGAACATTTCACGCAAAGATGGGCTCGATAAAGGACAGAAATGGTATGGACCTAACAGAAGCAAAATATATTAAGAAGAGGTGGCAAGAATACACAGAAGAACTGTACAAAAAAGATCTTCACGACCAAGGTAATCACGATGGTGTGATCACTCACCTAGAGCCAGACATCCTGGAATGTGAAGTCAAGCGGGCCTTAGGAAGAATCACTACGAACAAAGCTAGTGAAGGTGATGGAATTCCAGTTGAGCTATTTCAAATCCTGAAAGACGATGCTGGGAAAGTGTTGAACTGAATATGCCAGCAAATTTGGAAAACTCAGCAGCAGCCACAGGACTGGAAAAGGTCAGTTTTCATTCCAATCCCAAAGAAAGGCAATGCCAAAGAATATTCAAAATACATCTCACATGCTAGCAAAGTAATGCTCAAAATTCTCCAAGCCAGGCTTCAACAGTATGTGAACTATGAACTTCCATATGTTCAAGCTGGATTTAGAAAAAGCAGAGGAACCAGAAATAAAATTGCCAACATCCATTGGATCATCGAAGAACCAAGAGAGTTCCAGAAAAACATCTATTTCTGCTTTATTGACTATGCCAAAGCCTTTGACTGTGTGGATCACAATAAACTGTGGAAAATTCTTCAAGAGATGGGAATACCAGACCACCTGACCTGCCTCTTGAGAAATCTGTATGCAGGTCAGGAAACAACAGTTAGAACTGGACATGGAAAAACAGACTGGTTCCAAATAGGAAAAGGAGTACATCCAGGATGTGTATTATCACCCTGCTTACTTAACGTATAGGCAGAGTACATCATGAGAAACGCTGGACTGGAAGAAGCACAAGCTGGAATCAAGATTGCCGGGAGAAATATCAGTAACCTCAGATATGCAGATTACACCACCCTTATGGCAGAAAGTGAAGAGGAACTGAAGAGCCTCTTGATAAAGTGAAAGAGGAGAGTGAAAAAGTTGGCTTAAAGCTCAACATTCAGAAAACTAAGGTCATGGCATCTGGTCCCATCACTTCTTGGGAAATAGATGGGGAAACAGTGGAAACAGTGAGAGATTTTATTTTCTTGGGCTCCAAAATCACTGCAGATGGTGATTGCAGCCATGAAATTAAAAGACACTTACTCCTTGGAAGGAAAGTTATGACCAACCTAGATAGCATATTCAAAAGCAGAGACATTACTCTGCCAACAAAGGTCCATCTAGTCAAGGCTATGGTTTTTCCAGTGGTCATGTATGGATGTGAGAGTTGGACTGTGAAGAAAGCTGAGCGCCGAAGAATTGATGCTTTTGAACTGTGGTGTTGGAGAAGACTCTTGAGAGTCCCTTGGACTGCAAGGAGATCCAACCAGTCCATTCTAAAGGAGATCAGTCCTGGGTGTTCACTGGAAGGACTGATGCTGAAGATGAAACTCCAATAGTTTGGCCACTTCATGCGAAGAGTTGATCATTGGAAAAGACCCTGATGCTGGGAAGGATTAGGGGCAGGAGGAGAAGGGGACGACAGAGGATGAGATGGCTGGATGGCATCACTGACTTGATGGACATGAATTTGAGTGGACTCCAGGAGTTGGTGATGGACAGGGAGGCCTGGTGTGCTGCTATTCATAGCGTTGCAAAGAGTCGGATACGACGGAGCCACTAAACTGAACTGAATTTTAAATATAGTAAACTTGTGTGCTTCTATTTTCACATTGTTTGAAGTATACCAGGATGAATTCCTAGAAGTCAGACTGCTGGGTCAGAGGATAAATGCACGTATAGTTTTGTTAGATATTACCAAATTTTCTTCCATAGGAATTGTACCATTTTTAATTCCCACCAACAGTGTATGAAAATACCAGCTTCCCTGCAGCCTTGCTAACAAGTGTATTGTCAAGCTTCAAATTTTTGCAAATCTGATGAGCCAAGGTTGTATTTTAAAGAAAGGAACACATTTACGCACATTAAAGATTTATAATGGAAAAATAAAGCAACGCATGGAGAGGCAGGCCACTGGAGAGAATGGGGGCGGCAAGAATGACCTAATGTGTTTTGCATTATACGTACATAAACTAGGGATTAAGAAGTACACTGAGATAAACGAAGAAAAAGGATGACTAAAAAAAACCCAAATTACTTCTTAATCTCTGAAATTAAAAAGATCGTTAAATATACACAGTACACAAACAAGAGTCAGTTTCACTGAGTGATGAATGAGTTCTGGGGTTGCATGTTCAGGCAGGGATAACGCCAAGATGTATTTTCCTCCTATTAAAATGCCAAGATGCATTTGCTCCTTCCTGTTAAATGCCACGTCTATACCCTGTGTTTATTTATTTAATGGCATTTGTCTCACCATATTACAATTATTTATTTTCAAGTTGTCTTCTCTCCCAGACAGTGAGCTTCTTGAGGACAGAACTACATCTTATTCCTGTCTGCGTCTTTAGAACAGAATAATTTCAGATGCATTTTGTCTCTTGCAAATAAATCTTGACTGAAGGAAAGGAAGGAAGTGTGGAATGGAAGACAGACATATTCAGTGACAACCTAGAATGGACCCACTATGCATCAGAACATGAAGTTTCATTCCAGTGTGAGACATTTGTTCAAGGAAAGACCTTTTCCCACAGTTGACCTGCTGCAGCTTTTCCACAAGATGTTTTCTAAATATATTTTTAAATACAAATTCCCATCAGAATAAAAGGAAGGTGTCACATCCACGGGATGATGGCTAATGCCCAGTAAAGAGGGGAAAAAAATAGAAACTTAATGAATTTTGTCAAGATTAATCTTACGGTGCGTAAATAAATCTCCAAGCTTTGATTACAGGAGTCAGGGCAGAACAGCACCTTGGTGAGATATGGAAGACAGTAAATTCAACGGAGCATGAAATTTAAGCACCGAATCATTTACTAGCAGGCATTAATGACTAATAAGGCATCGTTACTACTAATGTAATAAATAACTAATCTTGAGAGTTTGACAACACTTTCACAGGTCAGTGTTTTGAATCCTCACAGTCTCAGGGAATAAGTATTTTGTTATAATCTTTTTACAGAAGAGGAAACCTGGTCTTTACTTACTTTTTCCCAAGATCACTGGGCCCTGATTTTCTGAACTCTGTGACTGCACACTGCCAGCCAAAGGAGCTGAGTTAAAACCTAACAAGTGATTAGAATTGACTAGAGAAATCAGAACCCAACTCTAATTAAGGAATTTGCTAATTGCCCTTCTCTCTGCAGACTTTACTCTACTCTTGGTCTTTAGCCCTAGCACAGACTTGACCTCAATCATGCTTTCTGCAAAACAGCAATGGGCAGAGAGTGTTGTTTCCAAATTACATTTGGCCACAAAATGAATCTCCTTCTCCTTTCCAAAGCTACATCCCCAAGCCCTTGGAGCACAAAGCGGCCCACTGTCCCAAGAAACCATGCTAAGAACTTCCTGTTCTGAATCTGTCCAGATCCCACCTTCCTGACGCCCCATCCAAGCTTCCCCAAACACGAGTTCCCCAAGCTCTGGGCCCTACCATTTCTTTCTTGGCTTTTCCTTCATTTCTTGCCCCATTTGGACCTGGTAACATGGGCTCTGGGCAGTCTGCTTCCAGACTGACTGGGAAATCTCCTGAGATGCAGTCCCCAGAATCACCCTCAGGCCCCTCAAGGTATTGCCAGTACTCAGCGCCCCCTCAGGCCAAGGTTCAAAATTCTCAATGATCAAAACAAAGGAAAGGTTGTCAGAATATCCAGTGCTCTTTCAAGTCCACGTGTAAACATCAGCTACCATCTACCACAGAGCACTACCAAAGTGAAATATACTCAAGGGAATGGAGGAATGTTGTGAAGAAAAGATGGGGTGTGAGCAGAGGAATATTCCTGTGTCTCCTCTCTCTAGTCTTTGCCACCACAGCGTATTGCTTAAGGCATAGGTTCTGGAATCACCTGCTTGGGTTCAAATTCTGGTTCTCCTACTCACTGAATCACTTTGGGCAAGCAACTTACCCTCCTCGGGTCCCCCTTTCTTCATCAGTTAAATAGTGATAATAATACTAGAATCTATCACTTTATGAGAAATATCTGTGACATATGAATTTGAATTATGTGATTTTGAAAGAATGTGATGGGAAACATTTTAAAAAATAATAATAATAGTATAACACTAAGACCTATTTCATAGGGCTGTTTTGAGGAATCAATGTAAAATCCACATGAAAGGACTTAGAATCATGCCTGATACATATTAACTATGGTTCCCACCACTTCACTCTACCCAGGCTCCAAATCTCTCTCAATATTGTCATGCCATTTCTAAACAGCTGTCTAACCCAATCACTATGTCACTGAGTGTCTCACACATTCTCCCCTTCCTCTCCACTCTCTTTGCTACTACTTGAATGCAGACTCTGAGACAGAGTCTACCAGTTAACTGCCTTCCCCTGCACGCCTTCTCCCTTTTCCCCTTAATGAAAGAGCCCTCCATTTTAGCCTGACACATGGCCATCCCAGTAAGATCCCTTAAATCCCTAGAAAGCAACATTGGGAAGGTGGTGGTAACAGATACCATACATGCAAGACAGGTCACCAGCTTAAGAACACTCGCAAGCCTCCTCTACTGCGGTCCTGCTCCCTGGTTCATACATCTTCTTGAGCTGGAAGCCATCCTGAATGTATGCCTTTCACTTTCATTGCTGGGGTTAGGGCTCACCAAGTCCCCACCCCATTTTAAACCTACCATCAACATCTTCCATGAAGGCCCTTTTCCCAGAAACTAGGAAATAAATAGTAATAAAAATCCAAGGTAGATTTCTTCTGGAGCAAATGAACATTGTGTATCTCAAAGACTCTTCAAACTACTGCAGAGAAAACCTTTTCAGAGGTTCTCTGCCCCTCAGAGAAAGGGGTCTTGTGCGGCATTTCCTCATATCTTTCATTGCACTGTACTGCTTTCTACCTTAAGACACTGTAGAGTAACGTCTTGCTTATTTGTATCCCTCCCCCTTCCCAGCTATACTTGACTTCTCTCCTGGTAGACTGTAAACTCTTCGACGAAGGATTTAAATCTGGTTCATCTTCGCAGCCTGACAAAGTACATCTAGGCCAATACTTTACATGAGTAGCTTACTCATTCCAAGATTAGATTGTTATTTAGATAATTAATACTGTTAGATACTTAAATCAATGAAGATCAGACTTGGTAGAAAGAATCTATGGAAAAGGTATGGCTCCAAACCATCATACAAAGACTGCATAGGATTTAGACTTGCTAAGGAAAGACCAATGGTGTGAGCAGGTGGGGTGTTGGTCCTAGAACCTTGGAACAAAGTTCTAAAATAAATCTCCCTCTGCCTCACTCGAAAGCACATGTTATTCCCATAGACCTCATTCAGGGGAGCCTTCAGCTTTTAGCATCCTTGCCAGAAGTTCAGAAATTTCTGGAGTAAGGTGAATTACTGGAATTCCCACTTAGCACAGTGGTAAAGAATCTGCTTGCCAATGCAGAAGACGCAAGAGACACAGGTTCAATCCATGGGTCAGGAAGATCCCCTGGAGTAAGAAATGGCAACCCACTCCAGTATTCTTGGCTGGGAAATTCCATGGACAGAGGAGCCTGCTGGACTACAATCCAGGGAGTTGCATAGAGTCAGACACAACTAAGCAACTGAGCACACAAGGTGAATTAGGACTCTTCCGTTCTAGGTACCTTGGGAACAATCGGTCTTCTGGAAAACCAGCTTCAAGAGAAATCTCAGACCCAAGCCCTGTAGGTTAGATAGCTTTCCCAATCCCACAACCTCCATCCAGTTTTGGAATTTAAAAATTGAAGTAATAATAAAGGCTAGGAGCAGGGGTATTGAAGAAATGGAGGGGAAAATTGAAACAACACTTGCTGAATATGTGGTGTTTCACATCCTCCAATCCACAAAATTCATCTTAAATAGGAAGGGAGTAGAATCATGTCAGATTCATTTATAACGGAGCCTTTTAAGTTAACTTGTTTGGACTTGCGACCAAAGCAAGACATTCCACCTCTGGAAGAAAAGCATCTGTTTTATAAGATGGACATTCAATCCCAAAATAATTAACAGTGGTTAAGGAAGGATTCAAACCAATTAGGTTTTCTGTTCAAGTTGATTCCATCCCATTTTTCAATGCCCCTGTGAAGTCTTTATGCAATCCAGGGCAAGCCCCTCACAACCGCAGGAGGTCACAGATGAGAGGGCCGACCTGACCCAGGCTTCATGCAGAGCAGATGTCCCTGCTTCATGCCAATTAGGAGCCAGGAACTGTGCTCTCTGCCTCTGGTTTCTGATTATCTGTTTATGTGAAGTTACATGTAACTGGAACCTCTTTGAAAGCTGAGCCGTGTGGAAGCCATTTAAAAATTATTTCACTTCTAATTATAAGCCAGATAGAGCTGTTTTCATGCAAGGGGAGAAACACTTCAGAGACTGTCAAGGTTCAGAACGTTCCGTGGGCGACAGGTGGTCTGAATATTTGAAGAACTTTCTGCGTCCAAGATAACCTTGACTGGAGGAGTGAGCAGTGGAATGTTAAAAGAAATAGGAACTTCGCATACAAAGTTGGAGCACGTGAAACACTTAGCCACATCTCATTTTTAAAAATGCATTGGCCAGATGGAATCATTGGGTTTCCCTGGAAGGCCACACAGTGGCAAGGATGGGCTCCTGGCTTTGGTGTTGGGCAGAGTTTGGCTAAGGAAACTTGGGAAAGTTACTAACTCTCAGAGTCTCAGCTTATTTATCCACAAGAGGTAGGAAATAATTCCTACTTACAGGGTTGTTATTCTAAAAATTAAATGAAATAATGTATGTGAAACCACTAGCCCTGGGTTTGGCACATGGCCATTGCTCTACTACTTGACAGCTATTATCCTACTTATTACTATTTTAAGTCATAATTACATGTCTGGAATAGTAGGACAGGACAGGTCTACAACATACGACTGACTTAACTTAGACAAAAAGAGTTTACAACTGCCTGGGAAAACTGAACAAGAGAAATTCAATCTCCAATGTCACTGCCGTAACATAAATTCCTAAGCATTTTATCTTTTCCCATCTTCCTAATTCTCAGCTCTTTCTAGGCAAAGTAGCAGAAATTCAGTGTAGGGTTCAAGATTCAGAATCAAGAACTCCAGGGGAACCAAGAAAACAACTTTTATCCTCTTGAAGTTGAGCAGTACACTTCAGGCCTCTCCTGAGTCTCAAAAGGTTATCTCAGGAGTTAATGGTTAGAAAAATGTGAGCACATAGGAACAAAGAGTAGCTGCTCGGCCAGGAAACTGGTGACAATTTAAACAATAGATCAGCCATAGCAGAGACAGAGAACTTTTAGTTTCTCCCTGAAGGACACAGCGAACATGTCTGATGTACATTCTAAGTAGTTTACAGAAACCGGACTCCCATCAGATGGAAACTGATGACCACAGGTACGTAGACCCCAGACCAGCTGGGACCAGAAGGTTGATGGTGTTGACTTCCATCACCACCATCAATGTCCATGAGCCGATCAGGCATCCTGCAACCCACACCCCTAATGCTGCCTTTAAAAACCCTTTCCTGAAGGCTATAGGGGAGTTTGTCTTTTGAGTACTAACTGCCTATTCTCCTTGCTTGGCACCCTGCAAGCACAAGCTGGTTTCCTTCACCACAAGCTGGTTTCAATAGATTGGCTTTGCTGTACGTTGGGTGAAGGGATCCAAAAATCCAAGTTGGAAAACACTCTTACATGAAAGCACATCCCTACGTGAAAAACCTAGCAAGCTAACCCATCACAGAGTCAGCCAGGATATATTTGGACCAGATGAGCATGTGTACTACACTGGACCCCAGGGAGACACCATCACAGGTAAGGGATGTTATTGAGCCTAGGGAACCAGGTATGGTCAACCCTGGTTTTGAATTCTGCCCACTGGAAGTTTAATGAACTGTAAATAAAACAATTATTTCAACAGTACCCAGTTGTCTTATCTGATGGATGAAGCCTGGAGATAGCTCCTTATAAATCCATTGCACTTCATCAGTTACCCATAAATTTTAGATGTGTCAGCTGGCACTTACAGTCAAGGCTGTATAAGACATCTTGACTTACAGCTTGGTGATGCAGCCAACCTGAAAAAACAGAAAGATAAGTAAGAGGCAATAGTCAAACTATTTTGACAGCAGGTATGACATGGGTATGAACCAGCTAGCAGCAGCTTTATACAAAAGACCTGAAAGCCAGGTCTTATTCTGTGTGATTGAAAAAAGCTGAGCTCCACATCTCCCAAACTGGGCTTAAATGCTGAACTCAACAGGCTTGTAATTACATGCAATACCATGATCGAGCATGACTATATACCATTTTACTACACAAAGGAGAACTATTGAGTTCTATTCACAAGAGAAAGTACTACAAAGATTCCTTTCTCAGTAGGATAAAAAGAGACACATCACTGCATATATTTTTCCAGCAATTTATTCTTATGAAACCAAGCTTAAAGGATAATGCACCTGATTTAGATATTTTTGAATATGCCCTGGGGGAGTTGGAGCAAACCAGGAGAAGCAGGAACAATGATGGGACCCATCCCAATATCAGCAGATGAGTAGGCAGATAATCCCAATGTGAGAAGTAAACTTGCTTTGGTTTCCTTGACTGCCCTTCCTCTCCTATACCCCCTCGCACATCCCCTGTACCCCATTCCCCACTAGGCAAGACCACACAAAATCCATCCCAAACAGATGACACTTTCTTAGGTCAAAGGCTCCTAGGAAAGCCCACTTGATCTTTTTTTCAAAGGACTAATTTCCATCATTGTCAGAAAACCCTGCCTCACAATGAAGACTTATGTAAGGGAGATGACTAGCCTTTCAGACTCACACATATTTCCCCTGAGGACGCTTTCATCCTCTCTCCAAAGTATAGGCCCTCGGGCTACACTCCCTCACTGGATTAGTGGGTATCACTGTCTGCAGGGACACCTGGGAGAACCCTGGGAGGACAGCCCAAGCAGGCAGGAGGGAGAAGCCAAGAACATGGTGCCAGGTGGCAGGATGCCCATCTTCACAGCACTCCCTCTGCCTCCATCCTCACCTACTTCTCCTACCAAAAGCCAGCCCTAGAATTCAGGAAAGAACTGAGCTCAGCTTTCACCACCTCATGAACCCAGATCCCCAGGCACCTTCTCTCCAAGCCTCCTCCCAGAACAGTCTTCATTTCTCCTCCCAGACACTGGTTCCAGATGTGAAGTCACACCCCCCTTTTCCAGAAAACAGGACTATCCCTGTTCTCAGTATATCTACAGGAGTTCCAGATCTCTTCATATGGATGGCATAGGAGGTATTTTCAGTGATTCAAAGATGCATTCTTTGTAAAACAAACAAGGCATCTTTTTCACCCTCTCTTGCTAGAACAGGGGGAAAACACAGATTTAATCTTCAGTAGAGCATACTATTGGGTATATGGTGTACTTTTTTTTTTTAATTCTCTGTACAGTGGTGCTAGAGAAGACTCTTGAGAGTCCCTTGGATTGCAAGGAGAGCAAACCAGTCAATCCTAAAGGAAATTGACCCTGAATATTCATTGGAAGGACTGATGCTGAAGCTCCAATACTTGGCCCCCTATGCTAAAAGCCAACTTATTGGAAAAGACCCTGATGCTGGGAAAGATTGATGGCATGAGGAGAAGGGGACAACAAGGGATGAGATGGTTGGATGGCATCACTGACTCACTGGACATGGGTTTGAGCAAACTCCGGGAGATGACGAATGACAGGGAAGTCTGGCATGCTGCAGTCCATGGGGTCACAAAGAGTTGGACACAACTGAGTGACTGAACAACAACAACAGTAGTAGATGTAGGGTAAAACGTGAAACTTCTCCATGAAAACCTTGAAAATTATTATAGAAAACCCCCCTATTATTCTTTTTTTCTCAACTTAGAACCTACTTCCTTTTTTTCACATGCCAAATAATTCAGGTAAGAGCCCACTAGAGCATATACAATTAAGTAAATGTTCTACATAAAGCAATTTGCTTTTCATTTTAAAATGCCCATTTGAAAACAGTAAATTTTTATTTCAGTAGATTTATATTCATGCCAACTATGGGACGTATTAGTATTGTTTAAAATTGGTAACAGTTTACTAATTAATTTATTGCATTATAGAGATTACAATGTTGTTCACTGCTGTGCATAATAATCATTGGTCTTTCATGCAGAGTATTTGAACATAAAAACACACTGGTATTTAAAGGATGTGTGTTTATACCAAATAAATTCAATCCAACCCAAAAAAAGAGGAGTTCTTTTCAGTGCAGAAAATATCATATTTGGAGCAAAATCCTAAAGCTTAGATATCACCTTTGTTTTCCCAAGTCACTCTTTTCCAACTCTCTTTTCTCCCTATTAAAAATTTCTTTGACAGGCTGTGGACTTTAACATCTAGAGTCCAAATGGAAAATATGATACCCAAGAGGTGATTATAAACAGGTAGCAAGATCTGCCCCCAGTGTTCTGAATTTGGGTCCAGGCACCAAAGTCTATTTTTCTAATTTGCAGCTGTACTTCACACCTGACCTTGGCTCTTACTTTTCTCCTTGGAAGCTGAATTCCATGCACAGTTGAGCCCATATTGCTAAATGCAAGTACAGAGCCAGACATTGCTTAGAGAAACCAAACTGTGGGTTTAAGCTGTATGAGGCTCATCAGTGGAGTAGCTCAGACCTACTGAAACAGAATTGCTAGAAGCAAAACCCCAGCAATCTGCATTTAACCGTGACTTAGGCTGAAGGGTAAGCACCATGAGGGACAGAACAGCAGACCATGATGTCATGGTTGAAAGGTCTCCTGCAAAGGTTGATACAGGAGGTCACTGGGCAATTGTGTTCTGATTAGATTCCTTTGTCTGAACGTGGTGTGAGGCTACACTGCTGTGAGCGGCAGTGCAGGGTCTATTTTAAAGGACAGACCCTTCACGAAGCCAAAGATCCTAGAACAGGACATTCAAACTCAGTAGGTAGACTTGAGATAAGAGGCAGCAACATCCTTCCTCTTGGTGGACCTGGCCCTCCGATACTGGACTCTTTCTTAGTAATGCAGAGATTCTGAGGGTGCTCCTGGTTATGGGATGGGGATGTTACATTTGACTAGGGCCACCAGTTGGGGCATGCAAAGGAAGGGACCCGAGACAGCTGCTCCAGCTGCAGCCAGAGCTGGCTGCACATGGTAAGTGACTCTCTGCGTTTGTCCCTTCATTGTCCCCAATTAACTGCAGTTATGTCTGAATCACATACCAATCTGGTCTCAGTTGTGCTTTAGGGGAAAATCTGTGTCTTTTCCTGGTATTTAGGGAACAGAGCCCAGGACCTAGTGTGCTAGACAGCAGTAAACAGCCCACCAAGAGGGCCACAAATTTCCAGAGACGATAGTTAGAAGTGGGAACCCCAGGAGTTCCACCATCCATAGAGAGCGCCCTCTTCTGATAAGCCTGGGATGTGAATGTATTAAGACAAAAGGGAAAAACCTAGGAAAAAACCAGGCAGGGTGTAGAACCATGAAATATTAATAGAAGATATATGTGTGGTCAAGTAAAACACACCATTCTCAAGAAGGGATCATCTGAGACCACTGAGAATAAGTGAGGCCTTGCCTTTCACAGAGAACTCCTGTAAAGAAAGCAGGAAGAAACAATGAGAAAAAGTTACACAGCAGAAAAACGGGAATATAACTACAGTGAACATGAAGATCAAAGCAACGCATGAAGCACTGACTTCCTGCCAGCAAGGAATCACGCGTGAAATTTGACATGGATCAGGCCTAAGAGCTTCACTCAAGTATCACTGCTCCCACAGCAGAAGCCAGAGGGCTGAGTTTCCTCCCCAGATATCAAGAGGCTAAATAACCACAGCTAAATAAAGTTGATCTTAATGAAAACTCTTATTCCAAATTGTTTAGCTGGTGCCAGGGGAAGGGTCATGAGAAAGTAGTTATTAATATTAGGGTACTGACCTGTCCTGGGGCTTCCCTGGTGGTGCTAGTGGTAAAGAACCCACTTGCCAATACAGGAGACGCAGGAGACATGGGTTGGGAAGATGCCCTGGAGGAAGACATGGCAACCCAATCTAGAATTCCTGCCTGAAGAATCCCATAGACAGAGGTTCCCGGCAGTTCCATAGAGTCACAAAGAGTCAAACACAACTGAAGAGACTTAGCACCCATGCACACCAGTCCTAGGTGGAGCTCTCCAGAAAGGATCTCCTAGCATAGCAGCCAGGGTGGAAGGGCCAAGGAAGGACACGGCCCTCATGAAGTAGCTGGTAGTTACAGATGGAGGAGATGATATCATAGAGGTGTTTCATTCCATGTTTTGTCCTTCCCACCAAGTAGCTGCAGCATCTTCCTAGCTAGTCTCTCTGCTTGCTTCACCTCTCTGCCACTTCCTTCCCCAAGCAATTCCTCTGCCTGCTAGGGTCGAAGTTCACAAAACCAACCATACTGCTCACCATGCTGAAACCCTCCAGCGGCTCCCCGCTGCCCTCAGGGTGGCTTATGAGCTCCTCAGTATAGCACCTGAGGCTGAGGCCCTCTGCCGTCTCACTCTGATACCATGGCCCTCTCTCCACTCCCCGTCTCTCACTGGCAGAGTCAACGTGGTGCCTCAGATGGCAGGAAGATGTGGGGAACTAAGCCCTGCGCAGCAGATGGCCTCATGGGCAACTAGGCCCAGCAGTGAAGCTCAGGGGACACGGGAGAGTGTCCCCCAGACAGGATGCCTCCACAGCTCCACAGGAGGCTCAACTCTGACCATTGACCCTGTGAGGGCCTCTCACAGACTTCCACATGCCCCATGATTAACCAAGGGCCCCAGGATCCACACTCAGAAAGCTAGAGCCACCTTTAAGCTGAGGCCACCGTTTCCATGAACTGCTCCTGGTCCATGGCTGAGCACAGCAGGTCCATAACCAGGCTGGTGGCTGGTGACTTTGTGGGTTTTCATGATGAAGGTGTGTTATAAATAAGTTTAGCTTGGTTTTGCATTTGGGTTCTAAGATTCTCCAGGAAGCTGGCTAAACCTTCCTCTTCCTTAGCGGCAGTCTAGGATGTTGCCACCAACCTTCCCTCCTCCTCTACTCAGCTCAGACTTCCATCACAGCTGGACAGCTCTCCCCCATTTTCTCTTGTGTAGGCATTGTCCCTAATAAAATCCTTGCAGGTTTAATGCTGTCTCCAGGTCTGCTTCCCCCAAGACCCAGGTGAACACAGCTCTCAGGAAAAGACAGACAATGGTTGTTTATTTGGAATCTGGGACCCTCAGCCCCTTATTCTTTCACCCCTCAAATATCCATGCACACCTGGTGCTGTTAGGTATGGGGGCAGTGGGTACCCGGGCAGCACTCCCAGGAGGAAACAGGTGGGAGAAAGAAGGTAAGTCAGGTCAGAATCTGCCCATCTAACCAGAACCCTGGGCACTGCCAAGAACGCAGCCCAGTTCTACTCCAGACTCTGATGAGAGAGGAGACAAAACCATTCCTGATACTAACCCCATTGCAGAATATTCTTCACCTTTAGTAGAATGAACATGTGCTTGAAGAATACCTAGCCAGTCTGATGGGCAGGACCCAAGTACAGATAAGACAGGAAGGGAGGCTAGAGGGTTAGAAACCATATAGGAAATAGATCCCAGCAAGAACCCAAATGCAAAACCAAGCTAAACTTATTTATAACACACCTTCCTCATGAAAACCCACAAAGTCACCAACAATCAGGTGATCCTTTTGGGGAAAAAAAAAAACACTTTAACCAAGTTAAGAGTTTTAATAAAAATGAATCTGGTGAGATGAGAAAATGTTGTTAACCATCAGTGTCACCTAATCATGGCTAACAAGGATTTTCATGCTTTTACTTGACTGAGGATTAAGACAGTGATGGCAAGTTTATTAAATGAAGTCATTGTAATTACATACCCAGCTAACCCTGCAAAGCTCTGCTTCATGATCCGTGCTGGGTATCATTTAACTAAGAGCATAGAGCTGATGGGCCTCAACAATCAGGCTAATCTGCCTGTTTGTCATGTTCTGTGGGATGTGACAAAAAGGAATTTCAACATGATCTGAAGACAGGTTGGATCAGATGAGTGACAGCAGATGAGTCTCTATAGCCCACCAAGAAAATCAAGGGACCTAAAACTTGTTAAATCTCCACATCTGTCACTAGGTGCTTCAACACCCTCAAAGAGATTTTACAAAGACAGAGCAGAAAGAGAACTAACAGAGAAAAATGTGGGGCTTAGGCCAACCTCATCAACCAGACTCTCTTTTCATTATGATGTGGCTTAACCAGATGTTGGAAGTCAAAGTCTTTTTGAAAGGTCTTCTTCTAGTTATGGGATGATAGCTAACCGAGCCAGGTCCAGGCAAACTGTGAATAAGGCAGCCTGCTCTCTGCAGCATCCTGCCTTCCCTTGTCTGTCCTGAAATGCCTTCTGCCATCTCTGTTCTAAGGTTCTCATTCCAGGACCTCCTGAGGGGAGTGGAAAAAAGGATAGTTGTTAAATGTTCCATTTAGTCATCTTCTCTCTCCCCTTATTACCACAAAACTACCACAGTGGGGGTTCACTGATAAATTTCCAGTTTCCAGCAGAGGGTTGTTGACTAAAAAAATATTCACAACCTAAAAGTTGAGAGTTATGTTTTATTTAGTTGAAATTTTTAGGACTTCAAGCCCGGAAGACAGCACCTCAAGTAACCCTGACAGAACTGCTCCAGGGAGGAGCCAGGTAAAATAGAAGTTTTGCAACAAAGGACAGGTAATCTGAACATCAAAAGATTATCATTAGTTAAAGAAAACCAGACATCCCAAGTTAAGGAATTTAGCACTTTTCTATGTGTGGGAAGATGCAAGAGTCTGGGCTCCCTGAAATCATTCCTCTCAAATGCAGCTCAGCTATGGGGCCAGTATCCTATGTTTTTCACATCCTGAGCTTCCCTGGGGCTCACCATAGGAAGTGACTGCAGTCTGGTGGCTGCCAAATGGCAGGTATTCTTCTTCCTGAGTGCCCTTAAGGCTCACCAGCTCAGATTAGGGGGCTGTAATTACTGCTGACTACGACATCCTTGTTTACTGATAAGACAGGAAATATTCCATTTCTCAGGGTGAAGATGGTAAGAAGTGCTGGTGAAATGGAATAGGACCCTGTGGGGCTCTTGGGCAGGAATCTTTCTGTGTTCCCCCTTTCTTGTTTGTAAGGAATAGGTTTCAGCCTCCATGGCCATTCCAAGCAGTTGCTAATCAAGGAAGGGAAGGGATGCAGAGATGAGGAAAGAGCAGTCAAAAAACAATAGTGCAGCCTTGGGGCAGGTCCAGGTTCTGCCTCAAGGAATACACATAGCAATATCTTTGAACTCTTCTGCAGAACTAAAACTCCCAACAAAGGGAAGATGCTAAATACTTGATGAAGCAGTTTTCATTCCAGAAAAAAAGGTCACAGCTTGATAAGCTGAAGAACATCAGGAGACCATCTGAGGCCAGGTTAAAAGAACATAGGCCCTGCCCACACACCCTGATCCTTATGGGCAACTCCACGCCTGCACCATTGCCATAAAGCTCCTTACCAAACTATCCCCAGGACTGGGACACAGGGTTTTGAGGGTATTAGCCTGCTGTGTTCCCCTTTGCAAGGCCAAGCAATACAGCTACTCTTTTCTACTCCACCCAAAACTCTGTCTCCAAGAGTTAATTTGGCACCAGTGCATAGGATCCAAGTTTTTGCCATCAGTAGCAGTCCCAGTGATCAGATTGGCTAGTTGTCTGTGACTGTGGTTTCAGTCTGTCTGCCCTCCGATGCCCTCTCTCAGTGCCTACTGTTTTACTTGGATGTGAGGTATCTCTTCACAGCTGCTCCAGCAAAGCTCAGCCGCTGCTCCTTACCTTGGACATGGGGTAGCTCCTCTCGGCTGCCGCTGAAGATCGTGATTGCAGCCATGAAATTAAAAGATGCTTACTCCTTGGAAGGAAAGTTATGACCAACCTAGACAGCATATTCAAAAGCAGACATTACTTTGCCAACAAAGGTCCGTCTAGTCAAGGCTATGGTTTTTCCAGTAGTCATGTATGGATGTAAGAGTTGGACTATAAAGAAAGCTGAACACAGAAGAATTGATTCTTTTGAACTGTGATGTTGGAGAACACTCTTGAGAGTCCCTTGGACAGCAAGGAGATCCAACTAGTCCATCCTAAAGGAGATCAGTCCTGGGTGTTCATTGGAAGGACTGATATTGAAGCTGAAACTCCAATACTTTGGCCACCTAATGCGAAGAGCTCACTCATTTGAAAAGACCCTGATGCTGGGAAGGGTTGAGGGCAGGAGGAGAAGGGGACGACAGAGGATGAGATGGTTGGATGGCATCACCGACTCAATGGAGATGAGTTTGAGTAAACTCCAGGAGTTGTTGATGGACAGGGAGGCCTGGCATGCTGTGGTTCATGGGATCACAAAGAGTCGGACACGACTGAGAGACTGAACTGAACTGAACTGAGCAGTCACAGGAGACAGTGCAAAGGTGAAAGGAAAATGGTGAAGACAAAAGGAGGGCCACAGTTAACACAGACATAAGCAAAAATAATATGTTAGAGGAACTCAACCTGTAATATATGTCTAGAATACTCAAGGGGAGAAGCAGACACTTGGTCACATGTTTACACTAGTTTGTATGTGTTTGCTTTTTAATTCAGCGCCTTGGCATACATAATCAAAATGAGGACTGGTTTGTGATAAAGTAAGTTTAACTGAAGGACGGTACTTTTCTTACATTTCCTTACAAAAACATCTAGCCTTCCCGGATATCCCCAATATAGTTTCTAAATGATGTTTGCTAAAAATTGAAAGCATAAAAATTAAAAGAGAACCCAGTGTGAAAGCAAAGTCTTGAAAGGATCTTAATCCTAAAACTGGAAAGGTTTACCATGGGGTAAAAAGTGTAAAGGGTTGAAAGCAAACACAGACGCAAACCAGGGACTAAGGCTCATCGAGGTTGAGTCTCAAAGGTCACACAGTGGAGAAGAGCTTCCAGGATCCAGGTCATGTGAAGCGTTGGATTCTTACCACTCGAATCTGGCCTGAGGGTATGTTCTTGCCTGTTCTCTGAAAAAAAAAAATGAGTTATCTTCGAGTTCTCAGTATTTGAGACTGGCACTTCTGCAGGATAGTAAAGCCTTGTTTAATACTTTTTTTTAACTGAACTATTTTTCTCCAAGAGTCTGTTCAGATCCTCTCTCCTGACCCTCCCCACTCTGTTCTTTGATTCAAGCCTCTGGATTTATTTAGTCGTGGTTGGAGTAAAGAGACAGGGGAGGAGATGGTGTAAAAGCGTCGCTAATAAGCATAAGCTGGCTGGCTGCTAAATCCTTTTCAAGAATTGAAGCTTTTGCTGTCCCACTGCCTTTCAGTCAAATTACAGAGAATGACGATTTGGATGATTAGGTCTGTGATGAAACTGGTTATAGAAGCTATTTCAGAACCCACAGTGGTTCCCACTTAAATCAGAACACGAAGACCTGCCAAAGATACTCTATCTAAAACTATTTCAACTCGTTCCGGTCTTCTGCACATGTCAATATTCTCTCCTTCACAAAGGTAATCAATAACCTAAGAGAAAAAAACCAAATCTTGGTGAAAAAAATATATCTGTTTCTCTTTGCTGTGTAAAATACTACTTCAGTTCTGCCACCTTCAGCTGTACTGGTTACTCCTAATTAGCTGGGGTTTGTTCTAGTGTAAGCTGTCCTCTGAACTATTCTTGTTCTCTGTGTTCACTTTTGAAATTGAATCTTTTCATTCTCAGGCTTGCCAAGGATGCTATTGTAGACAGTCCAAGCTCACGCAGCATAAAGTTAAGATCTGATAGCAATCTGATTTAGTTTGATCATCAGAGAGCATCAAATCAGTTCTGGTAGTCCCAAATGCCCATTTTTCAGACCTGAGACATCCTGAGTAGCTCTGAAAATCAATCATGTTAACTGGCTACTAGCCAAACTTCCAGCACCCTAAGTGCTACAGAGACCTTGTCTAATTGTTGTTAACAGGCAGGAACTATTACAAATGAGTCGCTACCTAATTTTGAATAAATTCGTAATTTATTCCATGCAGAATTTTCCAGAGCAAACCTTACATGCTATGATGCTGATGACAACAACAAAGAAGAGGAGTTGGATGGTGTTTTCCTCCATCACGATGAAAACTAAAACAGGTACCATATTTAGTCAAGAACTCTGTCTACAATCATTGAGGGAGCTCCTTGCTCCTCTCTCCTCCCCCTAGCATTCCCAATATGCTTCTCCACCCGATACCCCAAGAGAGAAATAGATTCAAAGTCAACTACATCATACTTACTTTTGGCAAGTGGGATTACTCTTTCCACTAGAACTATTAATATCCCCTTAAGGGGTTTTGTTTCCTGTCCTGAATTCACTGCAGATTTGGTATAAAAGTGTAGGAAATAGCAAGTAAACTCCTTTAATACCATGTCTGAGAGGCAATAACATCGTGGAGAGGAATGAGCTAGCTAGCCTCTAAAGCCGTGATAAATATTCCCCTTCTCCAGCTGCATGTGAATTGCTAGAAACAGAGAAATTCACGGATGTGTTGAATATTTGTTTCATCAAAACTACATGTAATACTATAATGGTGAGCATTGTAAGTAAATATATGAAATACTAGAATTTCTTTAAAAAGAAAATAGAGAAAACTTGAGAAGTATGAAATGAGCTGATAAATGTGGATAGGCTTTTGTGAAAAAATATATTTGATATACTGATAAAACATACAAATACTTGTTTTCATTGTTATTTGATTCATGCACATACAAAAACCCTAAAGTGCTGCTTTGTGATGAACAAGATATTTGCCTACAAAAGACCCAAGAACTGCCAACTCTTTATTGGTAGGAAACTTTTTTGGAACTTTCTTTGTAGAAAAGGATTCAGATTGTAGGGAAATAATTTTGGTCCTTTAGACTTCCTCTGCAGGCTAAATTTGATGATTTGCAGGGCTCCCTGTGACTGAGTGAGCCAAGAATAAGAAGAAAGATGGTGTTTTCAAGCATACAGACTGAAGAGGAAAATCCCCCAATTTCTCATAAGTAACCAGTAAGAGAATGGTGGGAATTTGCTGATGAAGTGATGGTAAATGCTTAACAATGTCTCTCTAGGGGAAAAAAATGTGTGCATATATGGCTATACTATGTTTATAGATTTAATATAAATTTTACTGATATAAAGGATATATAGCATTGATTAATAAATAATAAATTATACAACATCCTTTGTTGTAAATCCCACATAGCCAATGGACTCACACAGTGTTTTCTTGACTTTTGTCAAATCCCTGAATCCATAGTCAAGCTATGACTGCAAATGACAAACCAGTATAGTTATAACATGAATGTTGGTTGATAGCTTCCTTCCCATCAACAAGAAAAAAGAAAGTAAAATGATTAATATGGATGTCAGAACTTCACTTGCTCATCAACAACATGGTGATGTCCTTGCTGAATCAGATATTACTATCAAATACTATGAGAATTTCTTTCATTTTTTGGACTATTCGCAATGCCACAGGTACACACTTTTAAGTTTAATATGCGTTATTTGCTCTTCTCCATTATTTTCTTAAGTCTAGGCAATCAACCGGAAAAGGCAATGGCACCCCACTCCAGTACTCTTGCCTGGAAAATCCCATGGATGGAGGAGCCTGGTAGGCTGCAGTCCACGGGATCACGAAGAGTCAGACACGACTGAGCGACTTCACTTTAACTTTTGACTTTCATGCATTAGAGAAGGAATGGCAACTCACTCCAGTGTTCTTGCCTAGAGAATCCCAGGGACGGTGGAGCCTGGTGGGCTACCATCTATGGGGTCGCACAGAGTCGGACACGACTGAAGCAACTTAGCAGCAGCAAGCAATCAACGAAACAAAAATAAATCAAGCCCTAGTTTGTCATATTTTCATATTTCCAGGGTGTAAATAAGCCCACCATGACTGATTCCAAGCTACCAATATGATGCCATGAATGCTGCTGGGAAGAAATGAGAAGCAGTACATGATGATATAATTCCACCACACTGATAAAATAGATATAAATAACCTCAGCAGCATAGATAACAGTAAAATGTAAAATAAATAGTAAATGATGAGGTCTGATTTACTTCTTTGATACAATTTATTTAATTGTAAGTGTATATAATTTAATTTTTAATAATGGGTGCAAAATTCCTGACAATTTGATAATAAGTTATAGGACAAGCAAGCTGGTATGAACAAGTACCAATACACCTCTGAAGTATACCCAAAATATACCCATGGGGGCTGGGCTTTTTGAGAGGCTGAGCATTTGAGACATTCATGCATATAGGTTTTATGTGTATAGGGAAGTTGCTTACTGTGAAATAATAGAAAAATGTATATATAAGCATTGGTATCTGTCCCCAGTGTCTGGCATGGAGCTTCTAAACCCTCAGAATTTCCTGGGTGATAGCAAATGTCTTTTATTCTAATAAGGCAACTCCTGAATCCCTCCCTGATCTGCAGGGGGGATTGGTCATCAGAAAGACCAAATCTTTCTGGTCACCAGAAAGACCAAATGATTAGAAGATTGGAACTTTTACCCCCACCCCACCCGTACTCTCCAGGAGGGGAAAAGAGACTGAAAATTGAGTTAATGACTGGTCATTCCTATGTGATACAGCCTCTGTAAAAATCCCAAAAGTACTGGGTGTAGAGAGCTTCCAGGTAGGTGAACACATTCACATGTCCAGGAGGATGGTGCATCTCAGCTCCACAAGGACAGAAGCTCCTGCACTCTGAACCCTTCAAGAACTCACTCTACGAACCTCTTCATCTGATTATTTATCTGTATCCTTTATTATATCCTTTATTAAATAGTAAACTTATAAATGTGTGTTCCCCTAAGTTCTGCGAGCTCTTCTCTAGCAAATGATCAAATCCAAGAAGGAGCATAACAGGAAACTCCAAGTTGTAACCAGTGAGACAGAAGTTGTGGATAACCTGGAGACCTACTATTTGCAATTGGCATCTGAAGCAAGGTTCTTGTGGGATTGAGACCTTAACTTATGGAGTCCACGATAACTCTGGTTGGTGTCAGGATTGAACTGGATGGTAAGATGCCTAACTTCTACAACAGAAATATTTTAAATGTGGAAAACCCACACATCTGGGGTCAAAAGTCTTGTAAGTGCAATAGTATTATAAGAATAAAGGAGAAACACAGGAAGAATGTGGTTTTTCCTTTATGCCTACTTTTGGCCCACTTACTTAAAATGGTGGTTAAGATGTGGAGAAACCCCTCTGAGCTCTTGACCAAACTTCTGGACATCTCTGAAGGCTCCTCCTAAGTGTCTGTGTAAATCTGCATGCATGATCTTTCCAGTCCAACATTTATATCTAAATAACTATTTTGTTTTATCCTGAATCCCACCCATTTAAGGGGTGGGGTTCTTGAGCCTGGCTTTTTCTTCTTCAACACACAGTCTGATTAGCTTGGGTCCACCAAGAAGCAATGGTCAGCTGATCAACCCCAAGAAGATGGCAGGCAGGAAAAGGCAAGAGAATACCTGAATGATTCTGTGACATCATTTGGGAGATACTTAATCCAGGAAGAGAAGGTAAGAACATAAAAGTTCCTGAACCTGTTTTAGTGCTTAGGTAAGACTCGCTGCAGTACTCTGCCTGCCTGGGCACCATTCAATCACTCAGGATGGTGCCCAGACCCTTATTTTAGAGCTTAACAGATCTACCACCACTTCACCTCCATGGCCTAAGCCTAAGAAAACACAAACATCAAACTTACTCTAATTCAGAAGGAGTCCTATTTGTGGACTTGGGAGATTGCACAGCTCTTCTACAAAGCCCAAGTCACCCTTAGGTAAGGAAGGCATGAGAGTGGAAAGCCAGTCTTGTACACAATTTAGGATATTTTCTATAACTTCAAAAAATTATCAGTGTTTAAATATAAAGAAGGAAGTGGTAATCATCATGAAAAGCCTGCTAAAAGTAAGGCTCTCAAGCCAAAGAAATCAGAGCTACAATCTCTCCTTTCCTGGTGATATTTTCTATAACTTCAAAAAATTATCAGTGTTTAAATATAAAGAAGGAAGTGGTAATCATCATGAAAAGCCTGCTAAAAGTAAGGCTCTCAAGCCAAAGAAATCAGAGCTACAATCTCTCCTTTCCTACTTGTTAGCTATGTGACCTTCAGTGAGTTGCTTGATGTCTCTGAGCCTCCATTTCCTCATTAGTAACATAAGGATAATAGTCTTGCTCATCTTTGGGGCTATCTGAAGGTTAAATGTTTTATGTTTCTAAAGCAATTAGCACATGGCAGTCAACATATTAGCTTTTTAAAAATAATAAGTATAACAAAAGGAAGCATCTATAGTTAAGAGAAAAAGCATAAAATACAATTTTACTTATATTTTTTGCAGCATATTGAAAAAAGATCACAATATTTGTAGGTCCCTTCATCAAGACGTAGAATCTATTTCTCCACCTCTCAAATACAGGCTTGGCATGTAACTGGCTTTGGTCAAGGGACTATTAGCACATGTGACACAAGCAAAAGCTTGATAGTATTTGCACAAGTGCATGACAATTACTCCCCTCCTTGCTGATGGGAACTTTCCTGCCATCATGTGAACTGCCTACTGGATAATAAGATAGGTGGCCTTCATCGCAAGGTCATCATCAATGACTAGAAACATGAGTGAAGTCATTCTAAACTATCCAGTCCCAGCTAAGAACAGAACCACCTATCTGACCCACAGAATAATGAGCGAAATATAAAAGGATCATTGTTTTGAGCCACTAAAGTTGAGGTTATTCATTAGGCAGCAAAAGCAAACAGATACTGTTCTGATTACAACTATGTAACAATATTCATGCCTTTAAATAAGATCTAGGGTTTACTAAAATAAAAGACTCTTGCCCTCAATGGCTCAAATCTTATAAATAAGAGAGACAAGACACAGAAATAGATACTACAATTGAGCATAATAGTTGCTGATATGTCAGGGTGTTAGCTACAAATGTTTTTTTAATGTCCCTTTAATACTGTGATCAGTTATACGGGCTTCCCTGGCAGCTCAGATGGTAAAGAATCTGCCTGCAATGCAGGAAACCTGGGTTTGATCCCTGGGTCAGGAAAATCACCTGGAGAAGGGAATGGCTACCCACTCCAATATTCTTGCCTGGAAAATGCCATGGACAGAAGAGCCTGGCAGGCTACAGTCCATGGGGTCGCAAACAGTCAGACACAACTGAGCAACTAACACTGTGATCAATTTATTTGTGCATTAAATTTGTAAATTAAATGTAAAAGCAGTGATTTAAAACTGAGTTGGAAATTCCCTGGTGGTCCAGTGGTTAGGATTCAGAGCTTTCATTGCTGTGACCAGGTTCAATCCCTGGTCGCAGTACTAAAATCCCACAAGCCACGTGGCAAGGCAAAAAGAAAAAGCAAACGAACAAGCTGCTAAGACATCACCTGCTCCAGAACACAGGAAGATGTGTTGTCCTTGGAACCTCTTGAATCTGAAGGAGAAAGCCAGCCTGGCTAAATCATTTCCATTACCTCAAACAACCTCATATCAAAGTCAGGATTCATGGATTTACCCAAAGTTATCTACATTATCATTTCAATTAAACCTATGGCCGAGGAATCTACTGAGGAAGGCTTGAGTGATGGCCATGAAATCAATAAGTCTTTCTGGACTTATCGATTTAGCATTCTCCGTGCAGTAGAATTGATTTATGTCCTCAGATTTATTTTGATAACTCAATGATAACTCCACTATTCCTAAATTAATGTCATCTTTTCTTCAGGCCAAAATTTTTTCTAGACAAGGAAAAAAAAAATCTTACATCAAGCCAAACTGATTTCGCTAAGTAATTCCATGGCTAACAGGATGCCATAAATCAAAGAAAACCACGTATGACTATAATTGTAAATCATCCTTGCCATGGAAAAGTACCATGGCATTTATTTGTCAGAATGGTGATTGCATCATACAGGGTCTCTTTCCTGTCAAAATCTGTACCTTCCAACACAAACCCTATAGTCTAATGTGCAATTTCTTAAGTGCAATAGATTGTTTTAAAACTACATTAATTTCTATCTCCCACCTCTCTAGTTTCTCGAATGTATGAGATGCATAGCTTTCATTTCCTAAGTATCAGGATTTTACTTAACCAGATAAACCATTGTCTCTGTGCAAGGAATATTTATTCATCTCAGGCGCACGTGGTAAGACAATTAGTCGATGTCATGTAAAGGGGTAACTTTGCAAATGTTTTTTGGAAAAAAAAAACAAAAAAAACCACAGTATTTTCCAACCAGATTTATAAACCAAAAGGAAGAACAGAGAAATTTTTTCATAAAGGGACATTGGAATGAGATTGTCCAATCAATCACCAAGTGCCACCAAGCCCTCCTCTATATATCTGATATCCACCCAGTTCTCTCTGTTGACACAGCTCTGTGAGGTCCAGGAGAGCGTCACTGCTCCACGCAGGACTGCTGCAGCCTCTCTCCCTACCACACGTGTGCTTTTCCCAACTCTCTACTCTGCAGCTACAAGGATTTTTTTTTTTTTTTTTAATGCAAAGCTAATCATGATGGTACCATCTACTGCTGTCCCCGGCTCTCAGAAGGAAAAATAAATGCTCCAAGTGGTCTGCCTGCCTCTGCCACCTCCTCTGCCATGGCCCCCACTCTGCTCCAGCCGGGCTGGGCTTCTCTCCACACCTCCAACACGCCCCTCAAGCCCCACGTACATACACTGGTCCCTCTGCCACCCTTTCTTTCCCAAGCTCATCCCCACCCTCGATAGCTGTGGGCTTAAATACCACTTCCTGAGGAGGGCTCCCCCAAGCCCCTAAAGGGATTAGATCCTATGACACATTTTCAGCACTTCTCCTTTACAGCCCTTGGTGATTCTCTGTTTCGTTTCTGTCCTTTCTGCTGGACGGTAGCTCCCCGAGGATGGGGACAATGTCTCCAGCCCCTGGCCCTGCCAGTGCCAGGCACCTACTGATGTTCAACCCATGTTTGACGACTCTTGACTGAGATGAGGCAGACCAGTGGGGACAGGGAGTGAAAGAGTAAGAACATGCACTGGGCAGAGTGGGTGAGAAGGAATAGGAGGAGGAGGAAGACACCAAGGAGCACTGGGGGGAAGGCAGGGCCAGGCCAGCCAGCTGTGAAAGTCTCAGGTGCTGTCATTTTCATCACGAACCCTTCCTAATTAAACTACTTATTTGCAAAGAACTTCAGACCAACATAGAAGTGGCAAAAACAATACAACCGAACTCCCATATCCTCTTCATTTAGACTCAGCCTTCACTGCCCTTCACTAACATATTGCCATATCTGCTTCATCTGTCTCCATATATGTGTATTGATGCATGTGCTAATATGCACCTTATGTATGTATATATAAATGTGTCTTGAACTGTTTGAAATAAAGTGTCAACATTATGATCCCTCACCCCTAATTCCCTGAGCATGCATCTCTCAAGTTCCAGGACATTCTTTCCTCTAATCATAGCAGCAATTATCCAATTCAGGAAAATCAACTACACTAATACAATATTGTTATCTAATCACAATCCATATTCAAAATTTACCAATATAATTAGTGAACTTAAACATCTGCGACAATTACCAGTTGGGGGCACCTAAAAACTTAGCTGGGCCAAACCCCGTCTCAAAAGTTCTCCAGAGTGGTGAATTACAAAAACCCAATAAAACCCCCAAACAGGGAAAGTTTCAAGTAAAGTCAAATCGCTATGTTTTCCCTGAACAGAAGCAAACCAACTCTGAGCACAATCCAGGATCACTCTGACCTCCTGAAAATCGTCCAGAGACAGCCTCCTTGGGTTTAAAACACTTTCAGTCTGATCAAATCCATCATGGATGCCTTGTGGGATGGGTGAATAGCAGGACACCTGTTTATTCCCAAATGTAAGTTCCACCTCTCCCGGCTGGACCAAAGGAAGACATGGAAACAGAGTTAACAAGGGCAGGGACAGCAGCTGGTCTGGGACAAGCGCAGTCAGGGGACACCTGGTCAATTAAACGGCCCACGGGAGGCAGTTCACACTCAGAAGAGCAATTTAAGCTCTTTATGATGGCTGATGGGCCCTGAATCAGTGATCGCTTCCCGAAGAGGAGATCTTGAAATTATCACAGAAGGTGACTGCCCCGTGCTCACGGGAGGTCACCAAGGAGAATGAGCTATTAGTCCATATTAAAGAGGCACGATCGCCATGGTGATGGTGCTAGTATGTCGTACAACTACGGGAGCCTTGACCTTGACTGCCATTTGGTCCTGGGCACCTTGTCTCAGAAGGAAATTGAAGAGGCCACAGGAGAGCCACAGGATGATAAAAGGGCTCTAAATGAAGAAATGTTTAATTATATAATCAGCTGGTTAGGAAGAGGAAAGGAGAAAAGGGACAGAGCTATAGACACAGAGAGAAAAGGAGGCAGAGGTGACTGAGCGAGGCCCCAAAGGTTCTCAATTTGACTTCTGTAAAACATCCACGAGGCTGCTTTTCAAAGAGAATCTACAGTCAATCAACAAATTCTTTTAAGGAAATAAAAGGCCTGCTCGGCCAAGCAGTTTCAAACACCTAAATAAATACAAGTCTGTTTGGAATTGACGAAAAGTTTAACCCCTTATGAACTGTGTTGTATCTTGGAACCGGATGGAGTAGAGTCCAGAATCCAGTTGGTGGTGGTTGTCAGGAAAATTGCCATCTGCTAAAAAGGTGTGATGGAATACTCACTCTGACTCCACAGTCAGCAAACCAAGGCCCATGAGCCAACTCCAGCCTGTGAGCTATTTTTATATTAATAACATTGGCAAGCTAAGAGTGAGTTTTGCATGTTAAAATGTTTGGGGAAAAAAATCAAAAGGGGGATAATATTTCCTGACACATGAAAGTTTGATGAAATTCAAATTTCTGTGTTCAGGAAGTTTTAATGGGACACAGACACATCCATTTGTGTCTATATTGCCTACGGCTGCTTTGACCCAATAACAGCAGGACTGAAGACTTGCAACAGAGATGGTATGGGCCACACATCTAAAATATTTACTTTCTGGCTCTTTTCAGGAAGTCTGCCCACTCTCGCTCTGGTATGTTGTAAGTGTTAACTAGTTTCAATGCGTCACCAGGTGGGGAGATGGGGAAAAACGGACAGTTGGGGAGTTTGGGATGGACATGTACACATGGCTGTATTTTAAAGTGGCTAACCAACAAGGACCTACTGTATAGCATAGAGAACTCTGTTCAATGTTATGTGGCAGCCTCCCATGAGGGAGGGGAGTTTAGGGGAGAATGGATACAGGTATGTGTGTATGGCTTAGTCCCTTTGCCATTCACGTGAAACTATCACAATGTTGTTAATAGGCTATAAAATAAACTATTTTATTTATAATAATAGCCTATATATAATATATAGGCTATTTATATATTTATAATATATATAAATATATTATAATTATAATAATAACATAATTTATAATATATATAAATATGTTATATAATATAATTTATAATACAAATATATTATAATATAATATAAATATATATAATTTATATTATATATATTTATATATTATAATATATATTTTAATATATAAATAGCCTAACATAAAATAAAAAAATTTTTGAATGATCCCCTAAAATATATATATACTTTTTTTTTTTCAGTGTGGCTGAGGCCCTGGACAGCCTCAGGATGCTGCAGTGTCAGGTCAGCAGCTGGAGGATTATTTACATCTATTGCCGGAGTCCTGGGCCTGGGTTTGGGGTGGGAGGGAGGAGGAGGGGAGGTAGCAGGTGGAGGTGCTCAAAGGATCAACAAAAAGGGGCCAAAGGAAGCTTGAGCAGCAGCTAAGAACCCCATGCAGAGTGCCTGGCTGCCTACTGGACTCCAGTAGAAGACAACCTGAGGTCAGATGTTCAGGGTCCTTGGCTCCCAAGTAGTCTTTTGTGGGCACACAAAGGCTATTTGTGCTCTAGAACCAGTAGAAGACCCGATCTGTCAGCATGGGAAATACCCAGAGGTGTAAGACATCTCAGTTTTACAGAGTTGTTTTTAAATATATCAACTATATAGGAAAACATTATTTTATTCATATAAATACAGGATACAGTATTGTGCATCCATAAGAAAATAATACCTTTTGTTTATTTGGTTATTTGTTCGACCGAGAGACTTTCACTTTCACTTTCCAAATAACTCTTTCAAGGCAAATTTACTGGGGGCTTCCCTGGTGGCTCAACTGGTAAAGCATCCACCTGCAATGCAGGACACCTGAGTTCGATCCCTGGGCTTGGAAGATCTCCTGGAGAAGGGAAAGGCTACCCACTCCAGTATTCTGGCCTGGAGAATTCCATGAACTGTATAGTTCATGGGGTCACAAAGAGTCGGACATGACTGAATGACTTTCACTTTCACTTTTAGCTAATAATCTATTGGAAGTCTTTTCGAACTTCTCCAGTGGATATCCCTAAATAAAAGGCTTAATATCGCAGAACTCCAAAAAAACCTTCATATCTGGGAATGCAGTTTGTAACAGAAGTACACTTAAATCTATAACAGAAAGGGAATTATCTAAATTCTATGTTCATCTGTATGGTCTCTGGTTTTTTACTTTTGGTAAGAAGAGAAATGTAAAACTTTCCCCTTGGCTAAGATGTGTGTTGCCACGCTATGCCACTAGAGGGTAGCATGGCCCATTATTTTACATCTTTGTTCATACTTTGAATATGTAGCCCTAAAACCAATGTGTTAGACTCACAGGGAAACTTGTATGTTGTTATATGTTGTGTGTATTATATGTAATACAAAATTTATTATATATGTGTTATATGTAATGTATAAAGTAGTATACATTATATAAAATATACTCAAATGATATATTGTGTATACAGTATATATTTCAGTTCAGTTCAGTTGTTCAGTTGTGTCCAACTCTTTGCAACCCCATGGACCACAGCACGCCAGGCTTTCCTGTCCATCACCAACTCCCAGAGCTTGCTCAAACTCATGTCTGTCGAGTCAGTGATGCCATCCAACCATCTCATCCTCTGTCATCCCCTTCTCCTTCTGCCTTCAATCTTTCCCAGGACCAGGGTCTTTTCCAAAGAGTCAGTTCTTCACATCAGGTGGCCAAAGTATATATTTGGGGAGAAGTAAAGAATGTATCTTGTGCACAGGTAAATAAAGTAATTCTCACTGGAGCATAAAGAATTCAGTTGGAATTCACAGTTTCCAAGCAAAAAGAAAGCAGTATTGCTTAAGGTCAAGGAAGGAATAGGGGTATGAGAGCCTTCCCACCAGAAAAGGTTTGCTGCTGCTGCTGCTAAGTCGCTTCAGTCGTGTCCGACTCTGTGCGACCCCAGAGATGGCAGCCCACCAGGCTCCCCCGTCCCTGGGATTCTCTAGGCAAGAACACTGGAGTGGGTTGCCATTTCCTTCTCCAATGCATGAAAGTGAAAAAATAAAGTGAAGTCACTCAGTCGTATCCAACTCCTAGCGACCCCATGGACTGCAGCCTACCAGGCTCCTCCATCCATGGGATTTTCCAGGCAAGAGTACTGGAGTGAGCTGCCATTGCCTTCTCCGAGAAAAGGTTTAGACCACCTAAAAGGCTAAGTGGAAGCTGATAGGCTGGTAGAAGGAAAGGCAGGCTTAGAGCCATAGGCTATACAGTCAGTAGTCAAGGCACCTGCGAGACGTCAATCTAAATCAGAAAGCAAGAGACGTGACACCAAAAACCAGAGGCCAGACAGGGGAGATGACACGAGTGAGCCTGGGGTCTTCAGCTGAATCCAAGCTTTGAGAGAAACCAGATCAGGAGCCCAGGTTATAAACAGCAGCAAACAACACTCCAAATAACTCAGGGGGTCACACATTCAGAATCTCAAAAATGTGACTTTAAGTCCATTTCCAAAATGAGACTAGGAGTGGCACAAGGGAGATTAAAATTCCAGCTTGTTCAGACTTTCTGAAACATAAAACCTTGAATGTTTGGGGGCAATTCATCCAGAAAACATCTTTGTCAGCTTCCAACATCCTCCTCTGGGGCCAGGATGGGAAGCACTGTAAATAAAGATTTCAAGATTTCCTGAATCTTGAAGCTGCATGTGAAGGATGGTTCCCAGTGAGTATGTGAACACCCCTTTGCCACAGTCAGGACTAAAGTCACCTTCTTCACAGCCCAGGAACATACAGTGCCTCGTGCTTTCCCAAGAATCATTTCATTTAATCCCCATCACAGACCTGTGGGTGGGTGTGAACACCATACCCATTGTCCAGTTGAAGAAATGGACTCAAAGAGCTTAAGCCACTTGCCCAAGGTCACAGTGAGTGACGGTGCCAGCACTCACATCTGAATTGCCTGTTCTTTCCACCACACTTGCTGCCTCCAAGTAGAAATATTTCTCTAAGAGCCAGTAGGTATATAAGAAGGCAAACTACAACAGAGTAAGAGATTCATATATACATTAAAAAGAAAACAATCGCAAACAATGAAATTTTGCCATAGGCCAGTGGGAGCCAGAGGTCATGGAGAGACATAGAACAGGACCAAGGGGAGAAGGACCATAAAGAAGGCAGAATGACAGAGAATTGAAGCTTTCGAACTGTGGTGTTGGAGAAAACTCTTGAGAGTCCCTTGGACAGCAAGAAGATCAAACCAGTGAATTTTAAGGGAAATCAACCCTGAATATTGGAAAGACTGATGCTGAAGCTGAAGTTCCAATACTTTGGCCACATGATGCAAACAGCTGACTCACTGGAAAAGACCCTGGTCCTGGGAAAGATTGAAGGCAGGAGGAGAAGGGGACAACAGAGGATGAGATGGTTGGATGGCATCACCGATGCAATGGACATGAACTTGGGCAAACTCTTGGGAGATGGTAGGGGACAGGAAGGCCTGGCATGCTGCAATCCATGAGGCTATGAAGATTCAGATATGACTTGTTGTTGTCTCAACAACAACAAGGGGAGAAGGAAGGATTGGATTCTAAGGCAGGAGGAAGGGGGAAGATGGGCACTAAATTCCACATGGTCACTCTACAGCAGAGGCTGAGGATGGCCAAAAGTAGTGGGGGAGTCATTGCTCAGGCGAGGAAGGGAACCAAGAATAATGTCTGGGGCATAATGAGAGCTCAATAAACAGTTGTGGAATGAATGCAGGAACAAGACTGGCTTCTCAACTACATTAATGGCAAAGGATTGCAGTAGGAGTAGGCGGCTTCTGGGAGCTGAACAGAAACAAAGAAATTGAGAGCATCCTAATTAGGGTTCTCTCCTGTGCTGCACAAAGCTCCCTTCTTAGACTGATGACCTAAGCCTGAGTCTCTGTCTTGAAAGGTTTCCAGCTGGTCAGAGAGCAGTGGTTTTTTTTTTTTTTTTTCTATTGTTGATGCCTTTGTCCATGGAGGAGCTACCGCAATTCCAGAGGCCAGACCCTGGGCCACAGTATTCCTTGAGGTTCCTGGAGGATGAGTCATGACTGGGGCCTCCATTCGGCTTGAAAAGCGAGCAGGGCAATGCGGGATACTGGGTGCCACGCTTCCTGAGCCACGTTTGGTTCTGTTTCATTCCAGAGATGACGAAATGAATGAAAGCAGCCTGGGATTTGCTGCTTCTCCCATCCCTCTTGTACCTTTCTCGCTTCAATGTGAGGAAGAATGAGAGAGAGGTGTGTCTTTAACAGTAAGAAAAAAATCATGCATCCAACTGGAAGGCAAGTGAAGGAGGAAGAAAAGTGATAAATGTGGGAGGGACGTCAAGAGAGGCTGGTCTCATAAGAACCCTTGTAGTGTCTTCTGGAGGACTGCTGACCACACAGCACGGAAGCCCTGCTTTTCTGAGCTTGTGTGTGTGCTGGGTGGGTGGGTGGGGGGGTTGTTAATCACTTAGTTGCATCCAACTCTTTGCAACCCCATGGACTGTAGCCTGCCAGGCTCTTCTGTCCACGGGATTCTCCAAGCAAGAATACTTGAGTGGGTATACTGGAGTGGGTAGCCATTCCCTTCTCCAGGGGATCTTCCCAACCCAGGGATCGAATACAGGTTTCCTGCATTTCAAGCAGATTCTTTATCATCTGAGCCACTAGGGAAGCCCTCCGGAGCTCTGAGCCCTCCTTTCCATCAAGGAGGATCAGATGACCCTGAGACAAGAGCTCCCCAGTCTAGTTGCAGCCAAGCAAGTGGCTCATCAAGGACCACAGTCACTGTGGGTTTTGCCTCTCCACCACCTTCCAGTCCCTTGGGGGACTCATCCCTCCCTCGATCCCTGGGGTGTTTTGGGGCTGTCACATCTGGTGGGACTTCTCAGGCTCAAACGGCCCTTTCAGAGAGATCCCTCATTTCAGATTCCTTCTCTACACAACATCTGTCAGAAATGACCCAAGCAAGGCCAACAGTGGTCTTGCCCATACGAACGATAAAATATATGAACAGTAAGACTCCAAATTTCTCCTTCTCCAGAGGATTCTAAGCTGGGAGAATGTGAGTCTAACCTGCTGCCAGTCATCTTTCTGCTACTCAAAGATAGTTCTCTAAAAGCAAAACCAGAGAGAGGAAAGAGCAAAAAAGGCAACAAGGTAAACTCCTGCCCATGTGATTTATGTTCCTGGATCCAATGGGTCTTAAGCAAGTCAACTCTTGGGCTTTCCAATCATATGAGTAAACAATCATCCTTTGTCATTCAGTCTAGTTTGGCTTTGGTTTCTGCAGCTTACAGACAAAGCACTAATTCACCACTTTACCCAGCTTCTGTCTCTACTCATGTTATAGTCTTTCTCTCTCATCTCTACACATTGAACCCAAAAGGCTTTTAAGTCCCAACTTAAATGCTACCACCACTTCCTCCTTGAAGCCTTTCTTGACCTACTCTTGTATCAACTCACCTCTCTCACCTTGACAGGCCACTGACACTTCATCTGTACTTTTCTGTATCCATCAGAATGACACTCAGCTGCAGGAAATAGAAAACTGATTTACAACAGCTTCAGTTCAGTTCAGTTCAGTCGCTCAGTCGTGTCTGACTCTTTGCGACCCCATGGACCACAGCACGCCAGGCCTCCCTGTCCATCACCAACTCTCGGAGTTTAACCAAACTCACGTCCATTGACTCGGTGATGCCATCCAACCATCTCATCCTCCGTTATCCCCTTCTCCTCCTGCCCTCAATCTTTACTAGCATCAGGGTCTTTTCAAATGAGTCAGCTCTTCACATCAGGTGGCCAAAATATTGGAGTTTCAGCTTCAACATCAGTCCTTTCAATGAACACTCAGGATTAATCGCCTTTAGGATGGGCTGGTTGGATCTCCTTGCAGTCCAAGAGACTCTCAAGAGTCTTCTCCAACACCACAGTTCAAAAGCATCAATTCTTCGGCGCTCAGCTTTCTAGTCCAACTCTCACATCCATACGTGACTACTGGAAAAATCATAGCCTTGACTAGACAGACCTTTGTTGTCTGCTTTTTAATATGCTGTCTAGGTTGGTCATAACTTTCCTTCCAAAGAGTAAGTGTCTTTTAATTTCATGGCTGCAGTCACCATCTGCAGTGATTTTAAAGCCCCCAAATAATAAAGTCACAGCTTAGGGATGTATTTTTCTCACACAATAAGAAGTCTCAAGGAAGGTAGCTTCCGGTTGATTGAAAGGTCTCACAATATCCAGGCAACAGCTTGACAGAGGCCTTTCTCATGGATTCACTGCCTCGTGGTTGCAATATGGCTGCCACACATTCAGGCATCATGTTTGCTTTCCAGGTAAATCGTTTTTGCTTTCCAGCTTCTTCTCCTTTTTTGCCAGGAAAACAAAAGTTTCCCTGAAACCCACCAACAGGCTTCTATTTAATAATTCATACCCCCAAACTGCATCACCAACCACTTCTAGTTGCAGTGGAGGGTAGGAAATGACACTATAATTCCCCAGACTATAAAGTAGATGAGGAAAAGGAGAAAGAAGTTAATAATAGCTCTTAGGCCGGCCTTGGAAGAGGATCTGCCCTGTATTCTTAAGGCCCTGGTCACATTCATCTCTTTTATTATTCTCTTTCACATGCTCAACCCTGAACTCTCTCTGGAAGGGACTGAATTCTCAGTCACTGAACCACTCCCAGGGCCCAATACACACACTTTGGTACATCTATGCCTGGTGAGTGTGTGTGCTGGCTCTTGGGGCCTCCCAGCAGGCTGAGCAGACGTGTGGCTGCAGTGGGGTAATTAAATGTACTTCTTCTTTGATCTCTGAGCGCTCCTGTTTGAAATTCATCTGGTTGGAGTGGAAAGATTTCAGGGATATGTGTTTCTGTGCCTTGTCTAAGCATCAGAAAGGGTTAACACATTTCTATTTCAGGTCCTGTGATCAAAAAAGGTTGCCTGGCAGGAGGGTCTATTTGGTGCCTTAAAGGCAAGCAATTGTGGAAATTAAGAATCAGCTCTCTCTCTCTCTGAGTATCCCCTTGATATAGTTAGAATAAAAGTAGTGGTGACATTGCCAATGACCCAGATGTTGGAGAAACCCTGGACTAAGCCACAGAGGCCCTTGCCTTCAAATCCTATAATATTGCATTAACACGGGCTCAACCTGCAGAATTGGATTTAAATCCAGCCCTTGAATTCTCGCCCTACCTCACCTCTTCCTCACACCTAATCTCATTTTGTCCTCAGAGCATTGAAAATAATGGTAATGTGGCTGCCACAGAAAGTGACTGTGTGAGCATTTTTTACATTAGAAAGGCTCTTAATAAAGTAAAAGTGCTTTAAGTGCAGAAGTCTCTTCCTTTACTTTCCTCCTGCCTGGATAATAGATGACACGTGGCCTGCTGTGACAGAGCGGCTGGGACAGCTGCACCACCTGCCCCCGAGCACAGCACAGCACAAGGGTGTACGTGTGTGCTGGGTTGGTGGATACAGATTTACGCAAAAACACAGCACGGCAGGGAGTCAAGGTAGGACCATCTTTATGACCAAACATTCTCCTCCACCTTCACTCATACATGTCAGTAAAATAAAAATTAACAATAATAATGGCAGTGACTATTTATTGAGCACTTAAGACATGCTAAGAGCCTTGCATGCTCAGTCTCGTTCAATCCTCTTGATCTCCCTAAAGGCTAGGTACTATCACGACTCCCATTTTACAGGTGAGGGAATTGAGGCTCAAAGAGGTAATGTCACAGAACTTCCCTGGTGGTCCAGTGGTTAACACTCTGAGCTCCCAATGCCAGAGCCACGGGTTTGAGCCCTTTTCAGGGAACTAGGATCCTGCATGCCGCATAGGGTGGTCAAAAAGAATAATAAAATAATTGTTTTAAAAAAGAGGTTATGCCACTTATCTAGTATCATACATTCTACTGGGTGGGAGATCGCACACTCAAACCAGAGAAAGCCCCCCATTGCCTGGACCCCCTCCATGTTAGTGTTGGGCAGTGGTTCTCAGCCAGGGTTGGCGGGAACTTTGGGGACCCCATCCCAGACCACTTAGATCTGAACCTCTGAGAATGAGGCCAGTGCACCAGGGTTTTTGACTCCCAGCTGCACTCCAGATGAAGTTGAAAAGCCACCTTTCTGAAGACACCACATCTGACCATCTGTTTGACTTTCTGACATGATCAATCTGTCCTGACAACCTCCCCAGTAGAGGAATCAGTGATGCAAACACGTGGCGTGCACTCTGTGATAGACCACACAGACAGACCCACGGACAGACAGTCAGCCCACAGACAGACCTGGACTGGTGGCACAGGGGCCAGAGCTGGCTGCTCTGAGAAGTGCCCCAATATCCTGTGGCTAGACCCTTCCCCCACTGGTCTGTCTATTCATCCAGTAAGCGTCATCAAGCACCTATGAAGTGTCAGGCTGTCAGCTGGAGAGGGAGGAAGAAAGATAAAATGTTCCTTCCATCCAGAGGAATTATCTTGCCACTCCCTGCCCTCCATCCATTTATGACCTAACTGAGGAGAGCAGCTGGAATAAGAAAAATAATTGCAGCCCCGTGTACATCAAGTGTCAGATGAGTGGCCCAGACCAGGAGGATTTCAAATGTTCTAACAGGGGAGTGATCCTCAAGGTCAAGAGGCTTCATGTATGGAAGGACTTTGGCTTTGCAGTGTCAGTGGGGCTGGAAACCTAACATATATCAGCAAGTCCAGGAGAACCCACCTCGTCCCAGGTCAGTTCAAGCCTGAGCAGGGCTAGCAGCTTAAGCCTGTGACCCAGCTCCCACTATGGACAGGAGGACGCTGATGGAAGAGAGGGAAACCAATTCAGAAAGGCCAGCCATCCTTGGCAGGTAGGTGACAACAGAGCAGCAGGCATCTCCTGCCCCATCAGATCCCCTCGGCAGGCATAAAGACCTGGTTTTCTCACCTGGTAAAATAAGACATGAGTCCCTTCCTCCCAGAGCCAGTGGGAAGATCAACCGTTACTATGACCACCAGCACCACCACCATTGATGGGGCAGTGTTCCCCACTTCACTCACTTCTGTTTTTTTTATTGAAAGATAAAAAATATAGTTGATGTTCAAAATTATATAATTTACAGAGATACAATGTAGTGACTCACAATTTTTAAAAGTTATACTCCATTTATAGTTATTGTAAAATATTGGCTATATTCCCCATGTTGTATAATGTATCCTGGTATCTTATTTTATACCTAATAGTTGGATACACCCTAATCCCCAACCCTTACCTTACCCCTCCCCCTTCCTTCTCCCCACTAATAACCAGTAGTTTTTTCTCTGTGAGTCTGTGTCTTTTTTCTTTTATATTCAGTAGTTTGTTGTATATTTTAGATTTTACATGTAAATGTAGATTTGCTTTTCTCTGTCTGATTTATTTCACTTAGCATAATACCCTCTAAGTCCACCCAAGTTATGGAAAATGGCAAATTTTCATTCTTTTTAACTGAGTAGCATTCTGTTCTACACACACATATATACATATATGTCACATCTTCTTTATCCATTCATCTGTTGATGGACACTCAGGTTGCTTTCGTATCTTAGCTATTGTAACAATGTGGCTCTGGACATTGGGGTGCCTGTATCTTTTCAAATTAGTGCTTTTATTTTTTCAGATACATACCCAGAAGTGGAATTGCTGGGTCATATGGTAGTTCTGTTTTTAGTTTTTTGAGAAATCTCCATATTGTTTTCCATAGTGGCTGCATCAATTTATATTCCCACCAACAGTGGACAAACCACTTCACCTATTTTTTTATCTCCATGAAATCACCCAACAATGATGGGAAAGGTGCCATTATTGCACTCCATTTTCCAGAGAAGAAAAACTGATCCTCTAAGAGGTTAAATGGTTTTCTCAAAGTCACGTAATTAATTAGGACAACAGACTCAAGCCCAGTCCTGTCTGATTCCAAAGATCCTCCTCTAAACCAGGAAACAAGACACAAGTGTTTGTAACCTGGAGACTGAGACTGGCATTGGGGTCTGTGGGTAGAATTCAGGGGTCTGTGAGCTTGGATAGGGAAAAACTATATGCTTACTCAGTGGCATCCTGGTGTTGGCGACGCAGGTGGATGGTGGTAATCATTGGCCCCTGCAGGAATGCTTCTGTCACTGATATTATTTTAAATTGATGGTGCATGATGATAATAAAAGCAAGACTGACTTCAATTTTGTTACTGATTTACCCTTTATATCTGCACTAATTAAAATTTAGCATCTCTCTCAGTTATAAACGTAGGCACACCCCCATCCACTGTATGGATATATTAATAGTGTGCATGCTCAGTCATTCAGTCATGTTTGACTCTTTGCAACCCCATGGACTGTAGTCCACCAGGTTCCTCTGTTCACGGGATTTTCCAGGCAAGAATACTGGAGCAGATTGCCATTTCCTACTCCAAGGATCTTCCCAATCCAGGGATCAAGCTCACATCTCCTGCATATCTCCTACATTGGCAGGTGGATTCTTTACCACTGAGTCACCTGGGGTTACCTTATTAAGACTACCTGTGATTTCTGTCACCAATAGAAATTGCAGGTATTTTGTACCATATTATAGTTGATGCAGGCATCTCCCAGGTCCCAGGATGTCATTTACACTCATTGTTATCTCAAAATTATGGTGGTTATAAGACTGCTGCTAGGGACTTCCCTGGTGGTCCAGTGGTTAGGAATCTAGCAGGTACTCTAGAGGACAAAGCTTTGCTTCCTGGTCTGGGAAATAATGGTCTTCCCTGATGGCTCAATGGTAAAGAATCTGCCTGCGATGCAGGAAACCCAGGTTCAATCCCTGGGTCAGGAAGATCCCCTGGAGGAGGGCATGGCAACCCACTCTAGTATTCTTGCCTGGGAAACCCACAGACAGAAGATCCTAGTGGGCTACAGTCCATGGGGTCAAAAACACGACCTAGCAACTAAACACCACCACCAACATCCCACATGTCACAGGGCAACTGGGCCTTCACACAACAACTATAAAGTCCGTGCACCCCAACGAAAGATCACACATGATGCAACAAAGATTTTGCATGCTGCAACAAAGATTTTGCGTGCTGCAACTAAGACCCGAGGGATTCAAATACATAAATAAATAATATTTTTTTAAAAGACTGATGCTAGACTGCCTTTGTGAAAATTATAATTTTTTAACTGCTAAAAAAAAGACTACTGCTAGATCTTATTTAGTGAGCAATACAGAAGATTATAGCTGTTACTACATTCACAGATTTGTTTTTGTTTTTTAGTGGTTGGTTTGTTTTGTAATATTATGTATTATAAAAGGGTTTCCTGGGTTCTGTCAGACTCAAAAAAGATGAGAAGTACTTGCTACCCATTCTCATAGGTAAACACATAGTGTTTAAATACTAGAAATATCATAATCTTTGGGCTATTTTACTTTTCATGTACATGTCTTATTTCCCCAAATACATTGCCAGCTCTTGAGAGCATGGATTATGGGTCTTCCCCATGGCTCAACGGTTAAAGACTCTGCTGCCACTAGTGCAGGAGACACAGCAGACTTGAGTTTGATCCCTGGGTGGGGAAGATCCCCTGGAGAAGGAAATGGCAACCCACTCCAGTATTCTTGCCTGAAAAATCCTTTGGACAAAGGAGCTTGGTGGGCTACAGTCCATGGGGTCACAAAGAGTCAGACACGACTGAGCATGCACACACAGATGAGAGTGTGGATTAAGTCACATAGTTCTTTATTTCTTCCACAGACCCTTAAAAGATATTAGTCACTCAACTACTGATTGTTGATTGACTAGTAGAACTCCTGGAAGTTTCCACAATCTAAAAACCCAGTTTCATTTTCAGTGAGATGAATAATATGACAGGAGAAGGAAAGGTATTGAGAACAAATCTTCCATATAAACTGGCAAACCCTGGGGATAGGGTGTCAGATCTTGCTTCTTATAAACTAAATATAGCTAAAGAAGGAAAAGGTCCATTGGAATTTTCCATCAAGGTTGATAGAGTAGGGCAGAGGTCCCAGATGTCAAAATAGACTCAAGCTGGGAAAATAATCCTGGGAAAGGTCATTATTTTTTTTACTTACTAGAAGGTTTACAAAATACCACCAGAGAGCCTGGAATCCTAGTATTTTAAAGAACCCTGCTCTGCACAGAACACACAGAGCCAAAGGGGGTTCTGGGGCCCTCAGTTGTAGTTGATGCCAAAAGACTCTGGTATCACTGTTTTATAATAAATATTTCGGACTGCATGGTATAAAACAACCACCATCATCTTTTGCTCACAGCGAGGGGATCTTCCCAATCCAGGGATCGAACCCAGGTCTCCCTCATTGCAGGCGGATTCTTTACAGTCTGAGTCTCCAGGGAAGCCCTAGCAGATTCCAGGGGTCAGGAATGCAAGCACCGTAGGGATGGCTCTTTTCGGCTTCCTGATTATTTGGGGTTTCCAAGTTGGCTTCTGCAGGCACACGCCTGGCACTGGGGCTGGGACGGCTGAAGGACTGGCCAGCACACCTGCCTACACGTGGCCTCTCCTTGTGGGTTAGGTTTCTCACAACACGGTGGCAGGCGGCTTCCCAAGATGGCGTCTCTGGAGAACAAGCACAGT
This sequence comes from Bos mutus, assembly GCF_027580195.1. Lineage (NCBI taxonomy): Eukaryota > Metazoa > Chordata > Mammalia > Artiodactyla > Bovidae > Bos > Bos mutus. Next base: position 28,302,965 of record NC_091618.1, read on the forward strand.
GAGAGGACCAGAAGGAAGCCTCATAGCCTTTTCTAGACTTTCCATCGCACTCTACTGGCCAAGGTGATCACAATCACCCAGAATCAACAGGAAGAGACACAGATCCCACCCCTTGACAGGAAGGGCGCCACGGAAGTCTGGAGCCATGTTTTATAACCACCACACTGACCAAGTGAATACAACCGCTCCCAAGTTTAGAGATATCCAGAATCACAAGTCAGACGTGACTTGTCACACATGAAGTGCTCCCTCACCTGGTGGAAAAAGAGACGGGAGTGGCCCCAGCCAACTCCTCGGGGGTTGTCTTTCCAAAATCGAGTCCACCCTGTTGTAAGGCATGCATTCTGGAGGAGTCTCAGCTGCCAACAATTCTTCCGAAATGAAAAGATTCCTCCCGCCATCACGCTAACCCACCACCCCACCCTGATTGCCATTCCTCCTACACATCCTTGAAACTCCAAACTACGCTTCAGTGGAAAACCTGCTCCCACAAAGTGAGTTCTGCACGCTGGTGTGTGTCATTGTTCTCTATTAAGACACATCACTCACAAACACTGCGTTTCTTAAAAGATACCCTCAGCTGTCACATACATAACAGAACGTGGCAAAACAGATGGAGCGCTCCAGTGGTGTCTTTGCTTCAGGGGGTATATGCTAATATCTTGGCACAGGCACCTTGAGCCACTGACTTCCCAACTAAGTTCCATCAGCTGGAAAATTCGAAAGCGTGAGCAAGATCTTAGAAAAGTGAGAGGAGGAAGCTTTTCTTTTTCCCCAAGAAAACAGAATCATCTTCTCATCAGTCAAACGACCGGAGAAATCTACAGAGCTACTCCCCAAAATCAGCAGGAAGGAAGGAAGCTTGATGCTACCTAAAGAAAGGTACTTTAGGTGAAAAGGGCATTTCCAAGAGAAAGAATGGCATGCACAAAGATGTGGGGAAGCCAGGAATGCCAAGTTTCTTCCCAGAACATGAAGATGGCTGGCTTACCTGGAGTGGAAGGTTTGGATTTAGGAGCTGGAGAGGACATGTATTATTTTTTCTATCATATTTGGCTCTCGTTTGCCCTGAGATCGGCATATGACTCAGTCTAGACTAATCCTAGTAACTGGTCTTTTTGACATCAATGATTGGCCCAGGGATATGCAAATGACCCAACCAGGCCAATCAGAGGCCACACTCAGGAATGTTTCCAACTGGAGTTTGTAGGAAGAGGTCACTTTGGTCTGGATAGTAGAGTGTACAGAAGAGAAGAACCCAAGCTCTTCAGTCAAAATGACCCCAAATCCCAGGCCCATCGCTTCCCTGTCTCTGTGAGCTTGTGGAGGTGCTTCACCAAGGCTCCATTTCCTCATCTGTAAAATGGGATAACCACACACACACAGGGTTGTGCTGAGGGTTAACTGAGAATGTATACCACGTGCCTAGAACACAGCCTGATTTACTAACCAGTTCTATGCTGCTGCTAAGTCACTTCAGTCGTGTCCGACTCTGTGCGACCCAATAGACAGCAGCCCACCAGGCTCCCCCGTCCCTGGGATTCTCCAGGCAAGAACACTGGAGTGGGTTACCATTTCCTTCTCCAGTGCATGAAAGTGAAAAGTGAAAGTGAAGTCGCTTAGTCGTGTCCGACTCTTAACGACCCCATGGACTGCAGCCTACCAGGCTCCTCCATCCATGGGATTTTCCAGGCAAGAGAACTGGAGTGGGTTGCCATTGCCTTCTCCAATGTATGAAAGTGAAAGTGAAGTCACTCAGTCGTGTCCGACTCTTCGTGATCCCATGGACTGCAGCCTACCAGGCTCCTCCGCCCATGGGATTTTCCAGGCAAGAGTACTAGAGTGGGGTGCCACTATAGACGGTTATTATTATGTTACAGACAACATCTCCAGAGCTGCCTACACCATGGCACCAGCTTTAGGGGTTAATCAGTCTTCGAAGGAGGCAGGAATGAGCAACCCAGTCTCCCTGCAGCTTGCCTATAGGTACCAAAAAATTCTTTTTTTAATTTAAGTTGATTTGGATTTCTGTCACTGGCTGAGTAATTTAAAATTTTTCAAGGGCAAAAATACTTAGAAATACATTCATTATGTCTCCCTAATTATACAATTCATTGAATAGTTTTGTGACTATTTCTTTTTTCTGTGGTTCCTTTCCCCTACGATTACTTGCTAAACTCTTGAAAAATACAGGTCAAGCTGAAGGAATTTCCAAAAGAGAAGTTGTGAGGGGGACAGGGATACCTGTTGGAGATGTGGAAAAGATTAAGTGGTCCATTAACCTCTTAAGTGGATTCCAAGCCGTGAGAACCTCTGGACCTGCTAATATCTTTGACTCTCAACCAATGAGAGACCAGAGTGCTATGTCAGAACTCAGGTTCGGTATCCCAGACCAGAGGCAGAACCCTCATGAAACCAAATTGAAAAGCCAAGCAAACAGGAAAAGAATGCCCACTCTCACCACTATAATTTAACATTGCTCTTGAGAGACTGTCATAAACATAAATAAGAAAAATTATCCTTATTTGCAGCTAGTTTTGACTCGATACCTGGAAAACCAAAGGGAATCAAGTTAAAAAAAAAAAAGAACTGTTGAAATCAATAGAAAAATTCAATAAGGTGGATAACTGTACAAATTTATATATGACAATCAATAGCATGCTACATACATATAACTAATTTGAAAATATAATGAAAGAAAAAATCTGTTTAAAAGGGAGCAATCAAAAAAAGCCAAAAAGTCAAGACAAACAAAACAAAGGAAAAACCCCATAAGGAATGTGCAGAACCTATATGGAGAAAAACTTTAAAATGTTATAAATTTTTTAAATTCCATAAATTTTTAAAAGCTAGGCAGATGATTAGGTACAATGGGAGAATACACATATGGCACCAGAGAATGGGGATCAGAGACACCAGCTAAAGGAGAAAACAGAAACAGAGGTGGAGAAAGAGAATCTAGAATTCTTTTTGAACCCATGAGAGTGTGGTTGCCCACAGCTCTGGGCAAGGCTGAGGAGGAACTGCTCTTTATTTCCATCATCCAGCTCTGAGTCACCACTCCCCACTGGAAATGGGTTGAACGCTAGGCCCCCAAGATTTAGAAGCAGACCTTGGACTGAACAAGCCAGCAAAGGTGGACACTGATCAGCAGAGGCACGGCTGCTAACCCAAGCAGCATCCCATCCCAGATAAATAAAAAATCAGACTCTCTGTTTTGATTTTGGTGTTTGGTCACATTGTTGGGCCTCACTTCCCTGACTAGGGATCAAACCTGTACCCCTTACAGTGGAAGTGTGGAGTCTTAACCCCTGGATATCAGGGAAGTACCTAGACCTTGTTTTTAAATATAGATTTGTGTATTATTTAGGTATGGAACAATCAGAAAATCAGGCAATGTCTGCCATTGAAAATGATAGTTTGTGTCTTTTCAACAAATGTTGCTGGAATAACTAGACAACCACATGTTTTTAAAACAATCTAAACACAGACCTTATACCTGTTAAAAAAAAATTAAGTCAAAATGGATCACAGATCCAAATGTAAAGCACAAAACTATAAAATTCCTAGAAGATAACATAGGAGAAAACCTAGATGACCTTGGGTACATGCTAACTTTTTAGATAAAATATCAAAGGCATGTTTGGTGTTTTCAATGATCCATAAAAGTAATTACTGATAAGCTAGACTTCATTAAAATTTAAAACACCTGCTCTGTGAAAGACAATGAGAAGAAAATGAGAGGAAGAAAATGAGAGGACAAGCCACAGACTGGGAGAAATTATTTGCAAAGGACACATCTGATAAAGAACTGTTATCCAAAATATACAAAGAACTCAAAACTCAATGGTTAAAAAAAAACAACAACAACAATTTAAATACGGACCAATGATCTCAAAAGACACCTCACCAAAGAAGATATACAGATGGGAAATAAGCATGTGAAAAGATACTCCACATCATTGTTACCAGGAAAATGTAGATAAAAACAATGAGCTACTACTATCTACTTTAGAATGGCCAAAATCCAGAACACTGACACCACCAAATGCTGGAGAGGAGATGGAGCAATTGGAACTCTCACTGAGAATGCAAAACGGTACAGCCATTGTGGAAGGCACTTCAGTGGTTTCTCACAAAGCTAAAATACCCTTACCATTTGATCCAGCAATTGCAATCCTCGGTACTGACTCAAAGGAGCTGAAAACTTATGTCCACACAAAAACCTGCACGTGGATTTTTATATATGCTTTACTCGTGGTTACCAAAACTTAGATGCAACCGAAATGTCTTTCAGAGGGTAAGTGGATAAATCAACTGTGGTACATTGTAGACAACAGAATGTCATTCAGTACTAAAAGGAAATGAGGTATCAAGCCATGAAAAGACATGGAGGAAACTTATCTGAACATTACAAAGTGAGAGAAGCCATTCTGAAGAGCATCCATATTGTGAGATTCCAACTATACCACATTCAGGAAAAAGCAGAACTACAGAGACAATAAAAAGATCCGTGGTTACAAAGGGTTGGTGGTGGATGAATAGATCGAGCAACGAGGAAATTTTAGGGCAGTGAAAATACCCTGTGTGATAACACAGTAGTGGGTACATGTCATTATACAATTGTCCAAAGCCATAGAACGCCCAACACCTGGAGTGAACAGTAATATAAACCATGGGCTTTGGGTCAGCGTAGGTTCATCATTTGTAACCAATGTACCTCTCTGGGGGTGGGAAATGTTAATAGTTAGGGGAGGCTATAAATGTGTGAGGGCAGAGGGCACCTGGGAAATCTATGTACCTTCCCCTCACTTTTGCTGTGGACTTTGAACTACTCCTATAAAATAAAGTCTTAATTTTAAAATAATAATTAGTTGATTATTTTTTAAAAGATGGTTATACTCATAGGCCCCCAAAAAGGGGCCATGCCAGGACACCTCAAGACACATAAGGAAGCACCAGGGCCAGTCAAGAGGCAGAAGGAGCAGAGGGAAAACGGGGTCAGGAGACTTTATTGTGTGGGACTTCCCTGGTGGTTCAGTGCTAAGGCCCTGCATTCCCAATGCAGGGGCCCCAGGTTCAATTCCCGGTAGATCTGCATGCCAAATAAATAAATTTTTTAAATAAAATAAACAGTAAAAAAAAAAAAAAGACAGAGCCTTTATTGTGGCTTCCACGTGAAGAAACAGGGGTGAGGCAGGGTAAGCAGGCTTAGCACTGGCTAGTTCGAATGATTCACCAGGCACTGGGGCAGAGGGGCTGTGTCTAGGTGTCTGGTACCTGCCCTCATGTGATTAGGCAGGAGAATAGCCACCCAGCGGGTATGAATGTGATGTGGGAGGTGACTGGGGACACTGGCTCTGGATCGGTGAACTTGTAGGTTAGCCATTGGCTATCTCTAGGAATTAGCTGTCCCTGGGAGGGGAGATCTCTCCGGAGTCACCAAAGCCCCAAGATATCAAAGCATCAAAAATACAAAATAAAAAGACATGAGGAATATACCCTCTTGTTATATCTCCCAGCTCACAGAACATTTTATCTTTCAGGAGCCTGTATTTTCTTTACAGCTTCCCTGGGAAAGAAGAAACTTGGGGCCACAATCCACGAGCCCACTTTTCTGAAGCTCATCTTGGATAAACCAACTACCCAGGGTCACATGTGGCTCTTTGTTGGCATATTCAAGACAAGAATTCACATCTTCCAACTACTAGAAAGAACTTCACTTTTCCTCTACAATACCCAGTAGACAACTTCATGTTTATATATCTTCTTGTTGATATAAAGGATGAGGGAGGGATGCCTGAAAATCCCTACCTTAGCAGTGAGCTAAGGGTTAGAGGTATTGGGCAAAGCAAATAACATCTAGGATGAGATGGTCAGATAGCATCACTGACTCTATGGACATGAACTAGTGGAAACTCAGGAAGATATCGGAGGCACGGACACCTGGCGTGCTTGGGGTCGAAAAGAGTCGGACATAACTTGGTGACTGAACAACAACATCTAGGATGGTAGGCGTATATAAATCACTTATCCTTTGTTAATCCCACAACTCAGACCAGTTAACCACTAGCTGTTCCCCGTGTTGCTCAGAAAAAACCAACCTGGGATGTGTCTAGACTAGACACTGCATGGGCTGGGGGTGGGGTCTGGCAAGGCACCTGTGTTCCAGCCTCAGTGTTTTCACCTGTAAAACAAGGAGGGCTGGATTATCTTACTCAAAAGTAAACTGGTTGTGTTATTTTGATTACATTGTTCTCACTCCTTGGTCATTGTCTCATGTTCCTTTTGTAAAAGGAAATCAGACACCTAACACAACTGCACATTTATCTCTAAAATCCTGGGGTCAATGCCCCCTTTCCGTCAGAGGGTAAACTCTTCTTTGGACGCGTCTTGGGACTCCTGATCTAACAGTGTCCCGCCCCAGATCCCTTTCCACTTGGCATTTTAATCCAAATCTCTCTGCTCTGTTAGGCAGTGGTTTAGGGCTTTTTACTCATTTAACAGGTAGATCTTTTTGAAGTTCTCATTTAAAATAATTTGATATTCAAGCAGTATGTGTGTGGTTGAAAGTCATAAAATTATTCATTTGAAAGACTTCTCCTTTTCTCTTGGATACCAATTGAAGTGTGTGGCAGTTCCCTGGAGCAAAGCTCGCTGCCTTAGAAAAGCCTTTTTTTCAGCAGTGCTTTGCCACCATCACTAAATTGAGTTATTCCGACAGTCTTTGATGCTCTGGGGTTTTTTTTCCCTAAGTATGCATATGAAAGCTGACCAGCAATATAATTTAATTCTCCAAGATTTACTTTTTAATCACCAGGGTGGTTCTTCTGGGGTAAAGAGAGTTGACCCCATTTTCTCAAGTTGAAATTGATTTAGGTCAAATAATCCTTGGAATTTGAATTAGGTATTTTTCTCCTTATCAGCATGAACTTCAAGCTTCATTTTCCAGCAGCTGGAAACATCTGTGCTACCTCTGAATCACGGATGATTGGAGGAGACCAAACGTGGAAAAAGGAGGTATTCACAACACACTGAATCCTATCCACAAAATTCTTCATGATGATTTGAACTGGTGTCAAGGTGCAATTGTGTTAGGTGTCTGAATTCCTTTTACAAAAGGAAAATGAGACAATTACCAAGGAGTGAGAAAGTAATCAAAATAACACAACCAGTTTACTGTTGAATAAGAAATCTTTCTGGAGACACTATGGCAAATCATTTCAGAATATGAAATATTTACCCCAAGGGGATTCTATTGAAAAATGTGTAATGAAATGTGATGAGCCATCTTCCTCTCAACTCCAACAGGAACCCCCAGCATTAAAGTCTGATTATTTATTCAATGTAGTAGTAATAGTGTTAGTCATTCAGTCATGCCTGTTTTCGACCCCCTGAATGATAGCCTGCCAGGCTCCTCTGTCCATGGAATTCTTCAGGCAAGAATACTGTAGTGGGTAGCTGCTCCTTTCTCCAGGGGATCTTCCCAACACAGGGATTGAACTCGGGTGTCCTGTATTGCAGGTGGATTCTTTACCATCTAAACCACCAGGCAAGCCAAATTTATTCAATGAGCACAGGACAAATCTATCTATAATAAAGCATCCTGCTTACATCAACAAAGTGTTTCTCCACACAAGGACTGAGTTTAGGTATATAAATACTTCCTATGGTTTGTCAGTTACCTTTAGTAGTAAAAAATGCTAACTTAGGTTCCCCCAGTGAAAAAAGATTCTCTGAAAACTAACTAGAAGTGAAAGCAGAGGCTGGGTTAACTTCAGGTTCAAGGACCCAAGGTAGAGCATCTCTGGTGATGTTTACCTGCAGCTTCAGCCCCCAGCTGCCTGCAGATTCATACCTTGATATGTTTGACCTTCTGGGGACCCAGTGATGAAGCTCCATGGATGTCCACTTACCCTCCTATACTCCCAGGATAGGACTTTTTAGGAGGACAAGTAAGAGTAGATCCCTAGAACTGGTCCCCATGAAGACTTTAGTTTCAGGGAAGGCCTAGAGATTCAAGCTGGACCAAAGTATCATGAGAGCATTTCTCTCCCCACCAAGGCAACAAAAACATCCCCAGCAAAATATAAAAAGACTGAGACACGTTTATATTAATTCAGTAAATACCTCTTAAGCACCAATTATGTGCCTGAAACTGTAATCAAGGATTCAGAAACAACCTATGGAATGGGAGAAAATATTTGAAAACAATACAACCAACATTCAGAAACAACCTATGGAATGGGAGAAAATATTTGAAAACAATACAACCAACAGGGATTAATTTCCAAAATATGCAAATACCTCATATGCTGCTAAGTCACGTCAGTCGTGTCCGACTCTGTGTGACCCCATAGATGGCAGCCCACAGGCTCCCCTGTCCCTGGGATTCTCCAGGCAAGAACACTGGAGTGGGTTGCCATTTCCTTCTCCAATGCATGAAAGTGAAAAGTGAAAGTTAAGTCGCTCAGTCGTGTCCGACTCCTAGCAACCCCATGGACTGCAGCGCACCAGGCTCCTCCGTCCATGGGATTTTCCAGGCAAGAGTACTGGAGTGGGGTGCCATTGCCTTCTCCCAATACCTCATATAGCTCAACATAAAAAAAAGCAATTTTTAAAAAATGGGCAGAAGACATAAACAGACATGTCTTCAAAGAAGACATAATCGAGAGACAACAGGCACATGAAAAGATGCTCAACATCAGTGAATACTAGAGAAATGCAAATCAAAACTTAATACAATGAAGGATCACCTCACACCAGTAAGCATGGCCATCATCAAAACCTCTACAAAAATAAATGCTTCAGAATGTGTGGAGAAAAGGAAACCCTCCTACACTGTTGATGGGAATGTAGATCAGTGCAGCCACCCTAGAGAACAAATGTGGAGGTTTCTCATAAAAACTAAAAATAAAGTTATCTTGTGATCCTGCTATCCCACTTCTGGGCATGTATCTGGAGAAGACAAAAACTCTAATATTAAAAGGTGCATGCAGCCCAATGTTTATAGCAGCACTGTTTACAATAGCCAAACAAGCCACAGAAGCAACCTGAATGTCCATCAACAGGTGAATGGACAAAGAAGATGTGAAATACATATTTATAGAATATATGTGTGTGAATGTGTAACTGAATCACTTTGCTGTACACCTGAAACATTGTAAATCAATTGCACTTCAGTGCTAAAAATAAATAATTTTTTTAAAAAAGGAGTCAGACATAAGATGACACAGGTCTTGTTCCAGTTTATTGAAGAATCCAGCTGAGGGAGTTGGCAGTGGAAATCTGAAGAATAAACATAAAGACACTGAGCTCACAATAATCATGTAATATTCACACACACACACACACACACACACACAAAATGAGAAAGTAATGAGTCGTTGGATGGAGACATAAAGAGGAAGGAAAATTGAACTCTGGCCCCAAAGGTTTTGAACCTTGGGGCCTATATACCAGGAATACTATGGATGCAAATATGGGATTTCAAGAGAAAAAGTCAAGGATGCTTTAGTTTACAGTAACCGTGGGACATTCTGGTGGAGCTATGTAGCCTACCTCCCCTCACATAGAACCAGTTGAGAGCTGGCACAAACTCCCCTAGGATGGAGCCCCAAGACGAGGACTCTGGAGGTCCAAGGGATAGTTAGAGAAACAGAAATTCTCACAGTTGGGGGTTTCATTAAAAGCCTATATTTAACCAACCATGTGATCCATTAATGTATGGCTTATGTTACTCAGATTTTCCTCAGATGAGCCCCAAACCTTTTTATAATAACTCACTAACATCGTGTCATTTCCAGAATTTTTCATTTCCATCTTTTTAAATCAGTTAATCTGTAGTATCTAAAAATGTTCTTTGTGTCTTTCCACCTCCTTCTTTTTCTGCCCAGCCTTCCTCCCCACCCCCACCCCCCAACTACCCCCCCACCCCCACCCCCGCAGTGGAAATAGCTCGTGCTCAATTCCTTTGCTTTCCTGAGACTTGGCAGACCTGCTCTGCCTCATTTAGGAGTGAGGACCCTTGTCAGGAAAGACAAGCCATGGGTTCAGGCTTACCCAAGCCATGTCAGTTGTTCATGATTGATCGAAATTATCAGTTTTTCAAAATTCCACTTGCCCATGTCGTGGGACGGAGAAGGCAATGGCAACCCACTCCAGTACTCTTGCCTGGAAAATCCCATGGATGGAGGAGCCTGGTAGGCTGCAGTCCATGGGGTCGTGAAGAGTCGGACACGACTGAGCAACTTCACTTTCACTTTTCACTTTCATGCATTGGAGAAGGAAATGGCACCCCACTCCAGTACTCTTGCCTGGAGGATCCCAGGGACGGGGGAGCCTGGTAGGCTGCAGTCTATGAGGTCGCTAGGAGTCGGACACGACTGAGCGACTTAACTTTCACTTTTCACTTTCATGCATTGGAGAAGGAGATGGCAACCTACTCCAGTATTCTTGCCTGGAGGATCCCAGAGACTGGGGAGCCTGGTGGGCTGCTGTCTATGGGGTCGCAACAGAGTCGGACACGATTGAAGCGACGCAGCAGCAGCAGCTTGTCGTGGGACAGCCCCGCCCCCATCCCCTGCACTGAGGATCTGTCTGTTTCTTCTGGAAGCCTGACTCCCAGCGGTCAGAGGGGACGGGGTCGTGGGGAGGGCATCGGACTAAGATGAGGGTTCCTCGGCAGACCCACTGACTCATTCCTGTGGCCATTCACAAGTGAGAGACTAAAAGACAGGAGGAAACCAGAGGAAACTTCCTGCTCAGCACTCTCACCCGAATATAAAAATGCCAAAGGTGTCTCCAACCTCAATATTTTTGAGCTAGAAATTCTTTTACACAAGGTGACCTAGTCTACTACTTCTGTTAGTCATGACCCACTGTTATTCTGTCTTCTTCATTTTCCACTTACACATAGAATTTTCTTAATATTTTTGTTTAAATCAACTCACTTTTTTTTTCTTTGAAATTGTTCCATTTTTAAATGTTGGCAACCAATTTTTTCTTTTTTAATCAAAGTATAGACTGGTTCCAAATAGGAAAAGGAGTTTGTCAAGGCTGTATATTGTCACCCTGTTTATTTAACTTATATGCAGAGTACATCATGAGAAACACTGGACTGGAAGAAACACAAGCTGGAATCAAGATTGCCGGGACAAATATCAATAACTTCAGATATGCAGATGACACCACCCTTATGGCAGAAAGTGAAGAGGAACTAAAAAGCCTCTTGATGAAAGAGAAAGTGGAGAGTGAAAAAGTTGGCTTAAAGCTCAACATTCAGAAAACAAAGATCATGGCATCCGGTCCCACCACTTCATGGGAAATAGACGGGGAAACAGTGGAAACAGTGTCAGACTTTATTTTTCTGGGCTCCAAAATCACTACAGATGGTGACTGCAGCCATGAAATTAAAAGACGCTTACTCCTTGGAAGGAAGTTATGACCAAGCTAGATAGCATATTCAAAAGCAGAGACATTACTTTGCCAACAAAGGTTTGTCTAGTCAAGGCTATGGTTTTTCCTGTGGTCATGTATGGATGTGAGAGTTGGACTGTGAAGAAGGCTGAGCACCAAAGAATTGATGCTTTTGAACTGTGGTTTTGGAGAAGACTCTTGAGAGTCCCTTGGACTGCAAGGAGATGCAACCAGTCCATTCTGAAGGAGATCAGCCCTGGGATTTCTTTGGAAGGAATGATGCTAAAGCTGAAACTCCAGTACTTTGGCCACCTCATACGAAGAGTTGACTCATTGGAAAAGACTCTGATGCTGGGAGGGATTGAGGGCAGGAGGAGAAGGGGACGACAGAGGATGAGATGGCTGGATGGCATCACTGACTCGATGGATGTGAGTCTGGGTGAACTCTGGGAGTTGGTGATGGACAGGGTGGCCTGGCATGCTTCGATTCATGGGGTCGCAAAGAGTCGGACACGACTGAGCGACTGATCTGATCTGATAGGTGATTTCCCTCTAGTACTCTTGCCTGGAAAATTCCATGGATGAAGGAGCCTGATAGGCTACAGTCCATGGGGTTGCAAAGAGTTGGACACAACTGAGTGACTTCACTTTCTTTCTTTCTATAGTTCCTTTTAGAGAAGGAAATGGCAACCCACTCCAGTATTCTTGCCTGGAGAATCCCATGGACAGAGGGGCCTGGTGGGCTGCGATCTATGGGGTCGCAAAGAGACACGACTAAGCAACTAACACACACACACATAGGTGATTTCCAGTGTTGTGCTAATTTCTGCTGTATAACAAATTGATTCCGTTATATACATGCATGCATTCTATTTTTGTATTCTTTTCCATTATGGTTCAACATAGGATACTGACCATAATTTTCTTTGCTGTATAGTAGGATCTGGTTGTTTAACCATGCTGTCTAATACTGAAGCTTACATCTGCTAGCCCCAACCTCCCCCTCCATCCCTCTCCCAACCCCCTCCCCCTTGGCAACCACCAGCCTGTTCTCTAAATCCGTGATTCTGTTTCTGTCTCATAGATGGGTTCATCTGTGACATAGTCTAGATTATACATGTAAGTGATATCATATGGTATTTGTCTTTCTCTTTCTGGCTTATTTCACTTAGTATGCTAATCTCTAGTTTCGTCCATGTTGCTGCAAATGACATCGTTTCATCTTTTTTATGGCTAATATTTCACTGTCTATAGATACCTCATCTTCTTTATCCACTTATCTGTGGAAGGACATTTAGATTGTTTCCATGTCTTAGCTATGATGAATAGAGCTATGAACATAGGGGTACATGTATCTTTTTAATTATATCAGCTCACAATTTATTTAAGTAAAGTTATTTTCATAAAGAAGTTATATCACTTTCTAGTTTCTTTCTAACAAACTTATGGTTACTGAAGAGGAAAGAGAGGGTGAGAAGGATAAATTTAGGAGTATGGGATTAATACATATATACTACTATACATAAAATAGATAACAAGAATTTACTATATAGCACAGAGAACTATATTCAACGTCTTACAATAACTTCTCATGGAAAATAATCTGAAATCACTGAATCACTTTGCTGTACAACTGAAATTAATGCAATATTGTAAATCAACTATATTTCAATTTAAATTTTTTAAATTTTTTTAAAATTTGTCACTGTTATAAAGAGAAAACCAGTTTCACTTGCCATATAAATAGGAAACAATCATAAAAAATAAATATAATGAAAAACAGTATCATTACATTCTAGCTGACTCTGAAACTAAGCCCTGCTCTCTATTAAAGATAAATTAGCAAATGCCTAGAGAGGGTGTTAAAGACATGTTAGCATGACACTGAGACTTTTTCTTTAACTAACCAGAATCATTGAAAACAAATTCATCATCATAGCAATAAATACTTAGATAACTATTGCCAGACACAGCTCTCATAACAACCCCAAAAGGCAGAAATCAATCTCAGCTCCCCGAGAAACGTGGAAACTGAAACACAGAGAGATTAAGTCCATGGTGAAGCCAGGATTCAAGCCAGTGTGACTCTAATCAGAATCCCTTTCTCGTGATGTTACTTAATGCTGTACATCCATCACCTAAAATCCCCATCCCTCAGCAACCGCTGAGCAAGAGCAGCCTGAATCAGGAGGGAGGCACGCCAGCCCAGGTCCACACATTTACAGTCAGGACTAGTATTCGCTACGTGGAGACCTTGATAAAAAAACAACTCCCGCTCTCAAGGTCAATCTGCCTTATTGACTCGTTACCTTGAACAAGTATTTCTTTTACAACTCACTGGTCATTTCTGTACCTAGTGAGCTCTGCCGATTGTTCTTCTTGTTCAAATAAAGTGGTCCTTCTTAAAAAGAACAGATACATTTTAAGACACTTGAACATTTAGCACTTAATTTTCTGTTTTACTATCTTCAGCCTTCAAGTTGTATCACATGATCCCCCGAGGGATGGAAAAAAAAAAAGACATCCCATCTGGGTCCTTGAAATTCTTTCAGAGAAAACATGAAGGAGGCAGAAAACAGGAACCTGTCAGCCTCCCGAGGCTTGAGAGCTGATTAAAGAGGCGGCAGCAATTCCAGCCATTTTAGAGTTATTGATGGACGAGGTGCTGCTGAAAATTGCTGAAGCCAGGGCTGGCCACTTAATATACTCGTGTTTAGATTAGTTAATGGTTCAATTCCATGAGGTTATGATTGTAAATCCCAGGACTGCTGGCTTAGCTTAATTTGCAGCTCAGGACTGTCTATGAAGTTCCCATTGATAGTCAATTTCCTCAGAGAGAGAGAAGAAAATGAAACGGGAGAATATTTAAATATCAAGTGAGCCCTTTCAATGGAGTCCCAGGAGAACCACAGTGAAGCTGGAAGCCCACAAGCTGAGACCATACATCACCCCGTTGAAGTGGAGCCTTCTCTGATGAGAATCCCCCATGGTGGGTACTGACGGTGGAAAGTGTTCAAGCCTCATCCCCCACCTCCAAGCATCACCCCTCATCCCTCACCTCAGGTCCTTATGCCCTAGCTTGTCTCTGCCTCTCCTGGCTTGAATCCTGTCCAAACCCCTCAATTAACACCCCTAAAACAGTGTCTTTTTTTTTTTTTTTTTTTTGCTGCACTGGGTCTTCATTGCTGTGAGCAAGCTTTCTCTAGTTGTGGTATGTGGGCTTCTCATTCTCTTGTTGCAGAGCACGGGCTCTAAGTGTGCCTCAGTAGTTGCGGCTCCCAGGCTCTAAAGCACAGGCTCAGCAGTTGTGGCGCATGGGCTCAGTTGCTCCATGGCATGTGGAATCTTCCCAGACCAGGTATCGAACCCATGTTCCCTGCATTGGCAGGTGGATTCTTATCCACTGAGCCACCAGGGAAGCCCCACTCCTAAAACCATAGTATGCTTGTCCCTGTGTTAAGCACAGGCCAGAACCAGTTTCTGGCATAGCCCTGACGGCCCAGAGGGGACCCAGGGAAAGGCTTGTATCTAGAAGCTACATATCTAGCTTTGCCATCTGCTAGATTACTTACACAAAAAGCCAAGTCTTTTCGGAGGCTACAGCCAGGCCACTCCCTGACTGGACCGCATTTACAAAACATGTGCAAACACAGGCTAAAATAAGTATGAAATCAGTAAAAGGGAAGGAATTGGGGTCATTTGCTACAGTGGATGGCAGCCTGTACATTGGAGCCCAGCCAGAAGAATGCCAGTTCCTTTTTTGGCAAGCAGTCCGTGTGTCCGAGTTCACAGCATGGGGTCTGAACTGCGGACTCAAACACTGCAGGACCCTCCACTACTGCCCTTGTTGTTGTTGTTTAGTCACTGATTTAGTGACTCCTAAATCAGTGACTAAATTTATCAGTGACATGATTTATGTCCGACTCCTTGCAACCGCATGGACTGCAGCAGGCTAGTTTTCCCTGTCCTTCACCATCTCCCAGAGCTTGCTCACACTCATGTCCATTGGTTCAATGATGCCATCCAACCGTCTCATCCTCTGTCATCCCCTTCTCCTCCTGCCGTCTATCTTTCCCAGCATCAGGGTCTTTTCCAATGAGTCAATTCTTCCCATCAGGTGGTCAAAATACTGGAGCTTCGGCTTCAGCATCAGAACTTCCAATGAACATTCAGGGTTGATTTCCTTTAGGACTGACTGGTTTTATCTCCTTGCTTTCCAAGGAACTCTGAAGAGTCTTCTCCAGCACCTTACTGCCTTGCCCTCCGATAAACCCCTGTTCTTCTAAAGGAAGCAAAACAGGGTTTTCTTGCTCTCTTCCCACCTAAGATGATGGAAAGCAACCCCAAGGGTTTGGCAAGGCAGGAAAAGAGATTCCAGGAGTGTATTCATGCACTTGACTTATGCTGTAAAAGGAGATGGATACAAGAAAGAGAAAAATGCTCATCTTTCCAGCCTTGGATGACTAGGAAAAACCAGGCACAGACCCAGAGGCAGCTTTTCTGAGAAGCTAATGAGGCCCCCTTCTGAGGCCCTGGGTTGGGGGAGAGGGCTCTAGAGAACTCACAAGATTAATGATTTTATAAAGTTTGCAAAAGCACAACATTTTTGTATTTTTTTCTTAAAGAAGACTCCTCAGATAGCATAAACGTCAGGCCCTATAAAATCCAACTGCACCCCTACCCAGACCTGGGACTAGGCCACCACCCTTCCTCCTATTTGCAGCACCCCCAACTCCACTGACCACAGGACCTGAGGGTGGTGGAGGGAGCAGTGGGACCAGGGAGAGGACAAACAGACTAGAGGAAGAAGGAGCCAGGAAAGAGGGGCTTTCTTAAGCTCCCCACTCCCAAGAGGGCCTCCAAGGGGACTAGTGAGTGGCAAAGTAGAGCTGCTTCCCAGGGTCTTCCGGACTCAGAGCATAGTCAAGAAGGCAGCAACCTGCAGTGAAACCAGATCACCTGGACTCAGTACCAGTTGACCACGTATGGGCTGGGTGACCTTGGGGAAGTTATATACCCTTGTCAAGGGTGACCTTGACCCTTCTGTGCCACAACCCCCTTATTGGTCAAATAAAAGAGTAGCTACCTCGCTGGACTACAAGGATTGAATGTGCATATGCATGTAAAATGCTTAAAACAGTGTGTGGTGTATAAAAAATGCTAGATGGTGACAGTACCTTCCTATTCTTCTAAATGCTAAATACACAGCCAAGGTATTCTGTAGGTAATGCCAAAACCACTGTGTGTTTTGGCACTCCAGTCATCTCACAAATAGCGAGACCACCTTCCTAAAACATCCACAGGCCAACTCCCCTCACCTCCTGTGTACTCGCTACACGAGCAGCAAAGACCTGTCCATCTTCCAGGGTCCTCCCCACTTCCTCTCACACAAACTGCCCTTTCTGGTGGTGGCCTCCTTTCTGCCATGATCAAGCCATGCTCCCCTCAGCCTCAAACCTCTGCTTGACCCCTTCAGGAACACCCTTCACCCTCCCCTCTAAATCCAAATCTCTGAATTACTCTGATACTCAGGTATTTCCTGCTTTTTCATTCTTGCTGTAATGATGGACCTCTGGCTCAATAAACAGAGAATCTCTTTGTATTTCATGTTAATTTATCATCTGAACCTCAGCCAAAGAAAGAGAACATAAAAAGGAACGGGCACTGTGGTGATAGTTACACATATCCCCTCATCAATGATTCAGTCATCCATCCATCTAGCCCCATAATGGTCATAGGCACCCGCCATGTGCTTACATTCGATAAAGGGGTACAGCATTAAAAAACAGTGAGCATCAGCACCACCTGAGGGGCTTGTTAAAATACAGATTCCCAAGTGCAGGGTTGGCCTTGTGAATCTGCATTTCTAACAAGATCCCAGATGATTTGAACAATGCTCGTTTGAGATCACGCTCTGAGTAGTGTTATCAAAGAAGGCAGCCCCCACCCAGTGCCTGATCGACGCTGATTCCTAACTCATGACCATCTCACACACACCCTTCACTTACCTCTGCATGACTGTCTGCCTGTATCAGGGCCTCTGCGCATGCTCTTTCCTCTGTAATATCCTTCGATCCCTCCCTGCAATACTCCCCCTTCACCCTTCATTACTTAGCCGGCCTATCCTCATCAAAAAGTCTTTCCCACCCCAATACACACACCCAGACACACACACACACACATGATAGTCACTGTTTCTGCTCTCTATTTATCTCTTCTATAAAACTTCCCAAAATATCTCTCCCACTAGACTAGAAGCTTCATGACAGTAGGAACAATGTCTATTTCACTGTTCTATGTACCCCCAGTGCCCAGCACAGAGCCTGAGATACAGTAGATGACACAAAAATATGTTGACCTATTGACTAGTTTCTTCAACAAATACTTTATGAATGTTCACTCTGCGCTGGCACTGTTCTAGATCCCGGGGATACAGCAGGGGTCAAAAATGAAAAACCCTCTATTCTTGAAGCATACATTTTCATGGGGGGACTAACAATAATCCATGACAATAATAAATAACTAAATTGCATAATGTACTATTGGGGCTCCCCAAGTGGCACTAGTGGTAAAGAACCCACCTGCCAATGCAGGAGACATAAGAGATACAGGTTCAATCCCTGAGTCAGAAAGAGCCCCTGGAGGAAGGCATGGCAACCCACTCCAATATTCTTACCTGCAGAATCTTATGGACAGAGGAGCTTGGAGGGCTACAGTCCATGGGCCACCAAGAGTCAGACATAACTGAAGCGACTTAGCACTCACACAGTGTGCTATCAGATGTTAAGTACTATAGAAAAAATAGAGCAGAGTGAGAAGAGCAGGAATGATTGATAAGAAACTAGGTTGTGGGGTGAGATCTTTAATTGGATGGTTTCAGAGGGGCATTTAGGAAAGGTGACATTTGAGCAAAGAGTCAGCATTTCAGTGACTCCGCCATGTGGATGCTTTTGGAAAGAGCTTTCCAGCCAGGGTGAAGTCCCAGGACAGCCCTGTCCAGTAGAATTGTCTGTGATGGTGGGAACCCCATCTGCGCACTGTCCACTTACTAGTCACTAGCCACCTGGGCGATTCGGTCCTTCAGTGCAGTCATGCCAGGGATGCTGAGGGCAGGCACAGTGAATGCCTCAGTGATGCTGAGGCAGTGGGGAAAAGCCAGAGTAGAGGAGCTCAGAGAGGTAAGGCAAGTCACGGAGAAGGACCCTGCCAGTCATCACAAGGACTCTGCTCTTATTCTGAGTGAGAAGGGAGCCATCAGAGGGTTCTGAGAAGGACAGTGATATGATTTATGTTTTAAAAGATTCCTCTGGCTGCTGTGTTAAGGATACAGTGACAAGGTGAGAGGCTGATGGGGGTGGGCAGGTCAAAGAGTATAGTAGATCAGAGCAGGATAGTGGCAGTTCTAGGAGGTGCTAAGTGTCAGGTTCTAAATATACTTTGAAGACTAAGCCCAAAGGACTTTCTGACAGATGCTGATTAAAGCATCTATTAAGCTCCCAATATATGCCAGACGCTAGCTATGAACTTTTTCTAAGCCAGATTTGCCCAAGAAATGTCACCCAGCTTTTGACTGGTATGAGCTTTTCCCAAGACAGATTGTACTATGGGACGTTTCTCACTTGCAGTCTCCTACAATTTGGTCTTCAAACATTGCATCTTCAGCTCAGAGCCAATATAGGCTGTTGGCACAGGGAAATTTGTTGTTATTCTTATTCAGCCAGCATCACTCCGTGGTATGCACATTAAGAAAATAGATGACCCAAATCCTGCATAAATCCTTCATTCTCCTGTTTTATTCTCCTGTCCATCACCTCCTCATTCATTCTTGAGATTCAGGTTTTGCATTCAAGGCTAGGTCAGCTCTCTGGAGGACTTACATCTTCCTCCTCTCACATCTGCCCAGTCCTTCTCCCGAGACTCGCACAGACTGAGGATGGGAAATTGAGTCATCCGTCTTCTGTAACCATACGGATAAGATGTAGTCATTCCTGTTGTCAGCATTGTTGTGCTTGGGAAACTAATTAAAACAATTAGTATTACATACCGAAAACAATTAAGCTAATTGAAATAAAGCGTATGCAGTTTACCCCCTTGCGTAGACGAAAAAATAATAATAATAACATGTGGCTAGAAGTTGGGACTGCTGCCATTCTGGTGCCAAAATAAATCAGGGAATATGGGAGCCGAAGATGGAGGTGTATTAGCACCCAATCAGTTTACCGCGGCAAAGTGTTTCTCAGAACTATTTGGCTGGCTTATGGGAGATTTCTTCTATATTGGAAAAAAAAAGTGTATTTCTGCCCAAATGTTTCTTTCAGGCTATAAACCAGCAGGCTATAAACGTGCTGTTCCCCCTGCCTCTGACTCAACTCTGTCTGCAGCATCCAAAGACACTCAGAGGAGGGAGCAGCCTCCACAGGGCCCTCTGAAGATCTCTGTAAGTTCAACAGATCTTTAGGTGGAAAGGGGATTTGGGGTTGTGGCTGGCAATTTTAGATCACATAGATAAATTCCAAATAGAGGGGAGAAGAATCGGGGGCAGGAAAAGGGAAGACAAGCCAGGGAGACCAGCAGAGAGTCTACAAGGAATGCTGGAATTTGGTGGCTGCATGTGCCAAACAATCTCAACTAGAATTTGCTTCAGCAAAAAGTGAAATTACCTGGGAAGAATGAGCCGCAGGGAACAGAACCTCAGGGGTTCCCAAAGACTAAGCCCAAATAGTACTCCATCTGTCTGTCTGTCCATTTCTCAACTGGCACTAGCTCTGTGCTGGCCACATCCTGGCTGCAGAGAGGCCCTCTCTGTGTGGCAGGGAGCATGGAGGCTGCTGGTGCCAATCTAGCAATCCCAGTGAATGAAGAGAACTCATAACAAATGTCCCTGTATCCCTTGTCCGTGCATGCCCACCCTTTGGACCAGTCAACATGGCCAAATAAGGGATAGAATGGTTGATCAGATCCCTATCCACAGGCCTACTCCCTCCCACTTCCATCCCACCTCCAGCCAAACGGAGAAGCACAGGAAGAAAAAGTTTGCTGGAAGAGCAAAACAAATAACTACATGGGCCCTAGGCTAGGGTGCTAAAGAATCAGAATTTGATGGAGAGAGATTAGAGAGGGTATCACCTAGGGAAACAAAGATATCTGAGCCTTCATACGGGTCCAGTTTTTTGTAGTTCTACCATCTCACCATTTCTTTATTGAACTTTCAAAGAACGAGACCATCAACAGTAACAGTTTCACTCCCCCAGAGCCCACCTCACCTGCAGTCCACAGTTGCCTTGTATAAAATGAGGGTAGCAACGAACTAAAGAGAAAATAGCCTTAAGAAGCCCAGGTTTTTCTCCCTCTCATAACTGACCTGAATCATTATTCATTTTTCTGATAGACATTTGCTACTGGGGAGGATGAGGTGGTCACCCAATATCTAAATCCACTTTGATGTTTGGGAAATGTCTTACCTTATAAGCAGTGGTGTCCTGGTGAAAGTTTAACAACCTGCTGGAAATGGGGGGGAGACCTAACTTGCAGGGTTTGCCCATTTCTGTGGTGTAGATTCTCCTACTATGGCTGATTTCAGGGGAGCAAACTGATGTCACCAAATGCAGAATTGGAAAGAGAGACGCCATGGCACACCATTCTAGAGTATTTCCACCATCCAGATACAAAAGGCATCAATAACTTCAGAAGCATCGAAAATAATAAAAGTAATAAAATAATTAGGAAGTGACAAATTTTGAGTATTTAATACCTTTGTTTCTAATATAATGTATTCCATTGAGTTTATATAATTTACTTTTTAGCTGTTTTTTATGCTGAGATCAATATCGAAACTAGGATATTGACCTTGACACAGCCAAGATACAGACCGGGATGACCCTTCATGCTGTCCTTTAATAGCCACCCACTTCCTTCCTATCCACGTCCTTTCTTTAACCCTTGCAAGTCACTAACTTGTTCCTTCTTTCTGCAATTTGCTCACCTCAAGACTTTTATATAAATGTCATCCTACAGCATGTAACCCTTGAGGACTGGCTGTTTTCACTCAACATTATGCCCTGGAGATACCCACAGGCTGTATGTGTATCCAGA
This sequence comes from Bos mutus, assembly GCF_027580195.1. Taxonomy (NCBI): domain Eukaryota; kingdom Metazoa; phylum Chordata; class Mammalia; order Artiodactyla; family Bovidae; genus Bos; species Bos mutus. The sequence goes on from NC_091618.1 coordinate 28,324,475, forward strand.
TTTCATTCCTTTTCATCGTTGACTATTAGTCCAGTTTGTTTAACATTTGGCCATTAAAGGATGTATGGGTTGTTCCCAGTTTGGGGTTACTATGAGTAAAACTGCCATAAACATTTGTGTGCAAGTTTTATATGAACATATGTCTTCATTTCTCTGGGATAAATGCCCAAGAGGGCAATTTCTAAGTCATATGATACTCGGATGTCTAAGTTTTTAAGAAACTGCCAAACTGTTTTTCAGAGTGGCTGCTCCATTTTGCCTTTCCACCAGTAACGTATGACTGACCCAGTTTCTTTGTATCTTCATCAGCTTTTTGTGTTGTCATTATTTTTTTATTTTAGTCATTCTGATAGATGTGCAGTGGTATCTTACAATTTTAATTTGCATTTCCTTAAAAGTCAATAACATGGAACACCTTTGCATGTGCTTATTTGTCATCTGTATATTTAATTCAGCGAAATGTTTCTTTGTGTGTTTTGCCTGTTTTTTCAAATTGGATTGTTTGGGGTTTGCTGTTGAGTTTTGAGAATTCTTTATATATTCTAGATACTACTCCTTTGTCAGATATGTAGTTTATACATATTTTCTTCTACTCTGTAACTTATCTTTTCATCCTCTTGAGGTTTATTAGAGAGAATAATTTTAAAATTTTGATGAAGTCCAATTTATCAATTTTTTTCCCTTATTCCATTGAGGAAATCCCCCTCTATTTTTGAGAGTTTTGATCATGAACAGATATTGAATTTTGCCAAATGATTTTTTCTGTATCAATTGATACAATCATGTGTTAACATAGGAGGTTATGTTGGTTAATTTCTGAATATTGAACCAGCTTTGCATCTCTGGAATAAACTTCAGTTGCTCATAATGTATAAATCCTGTTTTGTTTTTTTTTTTTTTTTTGACTGTCCTGGGCCTTTGTTGCTGCGGACTTTTCTCTAGTTGAGGTAAGTGAGGGCTACTCTCTAGGTGCAGTGCAGGCTGCACAGGCTGCACAGGCTTCTAATTGGGGTGGCTTCTCTTGCTGCAGTGCACAGACTCCAGAGTATAGGTTCAATAGTTGTGGTACACGGGCTTAGTTGCTTCATGGCATGTGGGATCCCCCGAGACCAGGGATTAAACCCATGTTGCCTGCATTGGCAAGCAAATTCTTTGCCACTGAACCACCAGAATAATCCTTTAATTCTTTTTTATACTTCTGATTTATATTTGAAAATTCTAAAAAATATTTCTTGCATCATATTCATAAAGGATACTGGTCTTCAGTTTCATTTTATTTTATTTTTGGTCTTGGTATCAAGGTAGTAATTCATAAAATGAATTAGGAAGTGTTCCTTCCTCTTCTACTTTCTGGAAAAGATTATGTCAAATTGATGTTAATTTTTCTTTGACTACTTAGGAGAATTCTCCAGTGAAATGATCTGGGCCTAGAGATTTTTTATTCTGGAGTTGTTAAAGTAAGAATCCAGCTTCCTTCATTATTATAAGACAATTCAAATGATCTCTTTTATCCTGAGTTATGATAGTTCATGTTTTTCAAGAAATGGTACATTTCACCTAACATAACTTTACACCTAACATCAGAATACACATAGATGTCAAGCTTACTGGGCTTCCCTTGTGGCTCAGCTGGTAAAGAATCCACCTGTGATGTGGGAGACCTGGGGTCGATCCCTGTGTTGGGAAGATCCCCTGGAGAAGGGAAAGGCTACCCACTCCTGGATTCTGGCCTGGAGAATTCTATGGACTGTATAGTCTTTGGGAACACAAAGAGTCGGACATGACTGAGCAACTTTCACTCTGGGGCTTCCCTGATAGCTCAGTTGGTAAGGAATCCATCTGCAGTGCAGGAGACCCTGGTTCAATTCCTGGGTCGGAAAAATCCACTGGAGAAGGGATAGGCTACCCCCTCCAGTATTCCTGGCCTTCCCTTGTGGCTCAAATGGTAAAGAATCTACCTGGAATGCGGTATATACAAACTTCTTCATAATGTTCCCTTATTAGTCTTTTAAAGTCTAGAGTGTCAGTAGTGATATCACCTGTCATTCCACATAAGCCATAATTTGTGCCTTCTCTCTCTCTTTTTTTAATCAATCTTGCTAGTGATTCATTTTTTTTCAAAGAACAAGTTATTCCTGTCATTGGTTTTCTCTATTGGTTTTTTGTTTGTTTGTTTTCATTTCTATTGATTTCTGCTCTTCATTATTTCCTTCCTTCCGTTTGCTTTGGGTTTAGTTTGTCCATCTTAATTCTAGATTCTTGAAGTGGGAATTTCGGTTATTGATTTGAGGCTTTCCCTCTTTTCTAATGTATACATTTAGTGCTATAAATTTCTGAGCACTGCTTTAGCTGTGTCCCATGAATTTTGATATGTTATATTTTCATTTCATTCGATTTAGCTTTTTTTTTTTTTTACTTCACTGAGAATTTTTTGGTTCATGGATTATTTTAAAGAGTGTTACTTCATTTTTAAGTTTTAATTTTTCCTTTTATTTTCCTGTTGTTCATTTTCTAGTTTAATTCCACTGTGGTCAGAAAATAAATTCTGTGTAATTTTGATTCTATTAAGTGCATTGCAATTTGCTTTATGGCCCAGGATATGGTCTATCTTGGGATAGTCTCCATGATCACTGGAAAAGAATGTATGTTCTGATGTTGTTGGGTTATTGTTCTGTAATGTTCACTTGATCCTACTGGTTCATGGTGTTGCTGAGTTCTTCTACATCCTTGCTGATTTTCTATCCGTTGTTCTATCAGTTGCTGAGAGAAAAGCGTTGAAGTCTCCAACAAGAATTATGGTTTGTCTGTTTCTCCTTTCAGTTCAGTTTTTGCCTCAAATATTCCATTGTTCTGTTGTTTGATGAATACCCATTTGGGGTTGTTAATCTTCTTGGTAGATTGACTCATCATTCTATCATCTTCCTCTCTGTCTCCTACTGATGGGCAACTAGAAAAGTTCTGACTCTCCACTAGGACCCCTCTGAAACCACCCTGATGGGAGGAAAAAAGGGTTTCATTACTGCTATGTGGGGAGGAAATCCAGGCCCCCAACCTGGCCTCTATGACACCACCCCAGCAGGGGTGCTGAAGTGACTTGTTGGCTCCTTCTGGTGGCCATCCCAGGGGCAACCATGGCAACAATACCAGGGAGGGCATCCATCACCAGGGGCTCAGTCCAGGGCATGCCCAATGGGGACAGCAGCATACTTACCAAACCTTTTCTGTGACGTGTCTTTGTGGTTCTGGTCAATATTGCTTCCGAGCTGCATTCTCCTACTTCCCTGGTGATTCTGTGGGTGGCTTTCCACAGCTCTGTTTCTGCTTAAATTGGCTAAACCTAACTTCCATCGGATGCAAATAAGCGTTCTGACTGATTGCACATTCTACTGGCTCTCAGCTGCAAACCCCTCTGGGAAACAAAAACCTCAGCCTCTACCACAAACATCCTTATTCTTGCTTAGGGGAAATAATTTGGAGAGTAACTTATAGTTAACAAAGCAGTGGAACTTAACCTGGAAGGGGCTGCTGAGAGGGGCAGCTAGGATCTCAAAGATACAACGATGGAACCCACTGTCTTAGCTGCCAAATGCTCCCATGGGTTATTCTGATACCCCACACAGTGAGCCCGGACTTAATCACAGTCTCTCCCTTTGAGATGAGCAAGTGAGCATTGGGTGGAATACACTAACTAGCCTGACCTTGTGAATAAGACAATCCCGGTGATGTTAAAATCGTATGCTCTGTTCACTCCTCCCCCACACACCACTGAAGACTTACTCACTGGTTAGAAGGAAGACTTTTTACATCCTTGAAGATGGCTTTCGTGTATGAAAAAGATCATTCATAGTTTTACTTGGGTCCTGAAAATTAGAATTTGATTTACTAAATATGTAGATTCAGAAATAAATGGTTCTTCCTTAAGCAGCTTTAAAAAAAAATCAGCTTAGGAATCTTATTATCCTATTTATAAGTCTAGCAAATATTAACAATTACTTTGAGAGGGCTTTTGATTAATGTTTAGTCCCATTTATACACTTAGTTAATTAAACCTCTTTAACATTTTAAGCAGCATTTATAAATTTAATATATTCAATTCCTTTTTAAGTACTTCATCTGACAAATCTTCCTGAGTAATAAAGTGACTCATAGATTTAATAAATTAAGCATACAAAAAATGGTCAGGTTTAAATTCTCTTAAATTTCCAATCTATATGTAAACTTAGAAAGATTTCATCTTAATATCACAAAGCTCAATCAATCATCCCAGTGAAATACAAAAGAGGAACCAAAATCTCTTTAAAACTGCATGAATATAAAGTATGATTAAGTATCATTGCTATAGACTCAATGTCTGTGCCCCCTTCAAATTCACAGGTTGGAGCTCTAGTGCCCAAAGTGATGATATTAATAGGGGCCTTTGGGAGATGATTAGGTCATGAGGGTGGAGCCCCCATGAATGAAGTTAGTTCCCTTATGAAAGAGACCTCAAAGATCTTCCTTGTCCCTTCTGCCATATGGGAACACAACAAGGAGATGACCAATTTGCAATAACATGGGTGGACCTGGAGGGCATTAAGCTTAGTGAAATAGATCAGACAGAGAAAGACAAATATTGCATGCTCTCACTGGTAAGTGGAATCTAAAAAATAAAACAAATGAATGACCGTAACAAAACAGAAACAGACAAACAGATGCAGAGGGCAAACTAGTGATTACCAGGGGGAGATGGGTAGGGGAGAGACAAGATGTGGGAAGGAGATTAAGAGGTACAAACTACTAGATATAAAATAAATATGATACAAGTATATAATATGCAGCACAAGGAATACAGCCACGTTTATAATAATTTTAAGTGGGGTATAATCTATAAAACTTACTGAATCATTATGTTGAATACCTGAAACTAATATAATATTGTAAATCAACTACAAATCAATTTTTAAAAAAAGACAACTACTGTCTATGAACCAGGAAGTGGGCCCTCACCAGACACCAAATCTGTAGCACCTTGATCAGGGACTTCCCAGCCTCCAGAAGGGTGAAAAGTAACTTTCTGTTGTTTATGAGCTATGTAGTCTGTAATATTTTATTATAGCACCCTGAATGGGCTAAGATAATAATATATGAACAAATTCTTTGAACTTGAAAATATTAACACTACTAGTTTTGATTCCCTTAAACAATTGTGTGCTGAATTTTTAATTTTCCCTGGGCTACTAAAATGTCTATGCCTAAGGGAGGTAATTTCCTTTCTTCTGAGGTTGTTTATTGATGAGACTGCATCTTCACTAGACAGGTGACTCTATCTGTCAAGCCCTATATGTAGACTCTAATTTTCTGATTTAAAGATGGAGGTAGCCAGGACTTCCCTGGTGATCCAGTGGTTAAGAATTCGCCTGCCAACACAGGGGACGCAGGTTCCATCCCTGGTCCAGGAAGATTCCACGTGCCCAGGGACAACTAAAGCCTGTGCACCGTAACTACTGAAGCCTGTGTGCCCTAGAGCCTGTGCTCCGCAGAACAGAAACCACCACGATGAGATGCCTGCGCACCACAGCTACAGAGTCGCCCCACTCACCATAGCTCGGGAAGACCAGCGCACGGTCACACAGACCCAGTGCAGCCAAAATGACTGAATAAAGAAACATTTTTTTTAAATAAAACATTTTTGCAACCCCGTGGACTGTAGCCTATCAGGCTCCTCCGTCCATGGGATTTTCCACTCAAGGGTACTAGAGTGGGTTGCCATTTCCTTCTCCCGGGCATCTTGTGCCAACCCAGGGATTGAACCCAGGTCTCCCACATTGCAGGCTGATCCTTTACCATCTGAGCCACCAGGGAAGCCTTTTTTTAAAAGATAGAGGTAGCCAAAGAGATCACCCCATCAGATACAAGTGATTGATCACTGGTTTTCAAACCAGAGTCCAATACATAACCCCCATCCAAGATCCACATCTGATTTTATATTTGTTTGTTTGTTTGTTAGATTTTAAAGTCTCTATTGAATTTGTTACAATATGGTTTTGGTTTTCTGGTGGCCAGGCATGTGGGATCTTAGCTCCCCAACCAGGGATCGAACCTGTATATCCTGCACTGGAAGGTGAAGTCTTACCACTGGACTACTACGGAAGTCCTCTGATTCTGTATCTGCTTAACTCAAAGGGCTTCCCTGGTGGCTCAGCTGGTAAAGCATCCACCTGCAATGCAAGAGACCTGGGTTGAGAAGATCCCCTGGAAAAGGGAATGGCTACCCACTCCAATATTCTGGCCTGGAGAATTCCAGGGACTGTATAGTCCATGGGGTCACAAAGAGTCAGACAGGACTGAGCTACTTTCACTTTCACTTTCATTATGTGTGACTATGTATTTTTTCATATAACTCTGAAGAACCCTACATTCTTCCCATATGCTTCTTATCCTCTAGGACTGCATAATTCTTATGGATATTAAACTTTTATGTAATTTAATTCTGGTTATCTCTCAGAGCTTTGTCTGATTATTGTTATAACTCAAAAGGTCATTCTCCAAGGTCATCGCTCAGCCCCATCCTCTCACCCTACCTTACCCACTTCTGTCCCTGAGTTCCTAATTCTCCAGGGAGTGGAAAAGCAGGCTCCTCTCAAGATCTATGCTCCTTTCTACCTGGAAAGGCAAAGGCAAACATTCTTAAGCCTAGTACCTTCTCTCAGAGATTGCCTGGAGTTACAATGGCACTACAGCCTCCTGCTTCCCACCTCCTTGGAACAGGCACTGCAATGGCCAAGGTCTCCTGGAAGAACAAGGTCCACATCCAGAGACGCTGGAGCAAACGCCTAACCTCCCAGAAAGGTGAGGGAACATTACCAAGTCACCAACCAGTGCCTGAACTAAGGCTACAACCCAGGACTCCCAACTCCCAGCTCTGTGCTCTGACCACTCAGCCACAATGCCCTCAAGAAAAGCAAAGTCAGCCAAGACAGGAAGGAGCTCAGAGATCAGAGCCCCAACCAGCCCAAACATTAGAGCGTGCTGGGTACAGCCCTTACAGTTTCTTGATAAACAGCATCAAAATAGGCATGGTTCCTGCCGTTTCTAAAATAAAAAAGTCACTTGGTGACTGAAAATAAATGTACCTACCAGGTATTTGCATTTTCATACTAGGGAAAAGCAATAATAAGAAATGATTGTCAGCTATGGTGAGAATAGGGGGGCAGGGCTGGGCCCCAAGGAGCAGGGGCTGAAGGAAAGAAAACAGGGCACGAGGGTGGCCTCCAGGAGTCCCAGCCTTGGGGAAAGCAAGCCCTTACAAAAGAGCCTTGTACAAAAGCCAGAGTTTCTTTCTTGGCTGCACTGGGTCTTCATTGTGGTACGTGGGCTTTCTCTAGTTGTGACAAGCGTGGGCTTCTTTGCACTTCTGTAGTTGTGGCACGAGGGCTTAGCTGTAGCATGTGGGATCTTGGTTCCCAAATCAGAGACTGAACCCACATCGCCACACTGGAAGGTGGATTCTTTACCACTGGAGCACCAGAGACGTCCCCTCCAAAAGCCAGAGTGAAGATGCTCTGGTCCCTCCATTATTAGCATTTTGAAGAACCACTGGTGGAGCAGGAACAGGACAGCTCAGATGGAACTTGAACCTTCCTGCTAGTTCAAACCCCAGCTTGTCTCCTACGACTCCTGGGGTTTCTGGTAGCACTTTCCCTTTCCCATCAGCCTGGTATGCAGACTCACCAACATCTCCCCCACCAGCTGGCTAGGACAGAAAACCTCGATGCCTCTTTGGGTTTGGAGGGTATTATTACCAACAGACACAGAGAAAGTGATGCTGTAATTGAAACTAACAAACATAAAAAAAACAAAGCATTCTCAGAATTCTTTAAAAGTTCTACTGCTGTCACCCTTGGCTATTCCTGGATCCTCGGTGGGGCGGTGTCCTTGACCTCTTGGCCCTTCCTTCTTCGCCACCTGCTCAGTCATATGCCCTGAGCACCCTGTGGCCAGGCATTGTTTTGTTGTTAAGGGTACAAAAAAAGCTAAGGATGGGTCTCTGCCCATCTTATGGCGGAAAAGGGAGACAGACAAGTACAAGTCATGGGGCTAGGGCGGGAGAGGTGCCACAGTAGGCATGGCAAAGAAAGAAAGTGAAAGCGTGACTCTTTGTGTCTGACTCTTTGTGACGCCATGGACTGTAGCCCACCGGGTTCCTCTGTCCATGGAATTCTGCAGGCAAGAATACTGGAGTGGGTTGCCATTTTCTTCTCCAGGGGCTCTTCCCAGCCCAGGGATTGAACTCGGGTCTCCCACATTGCAGGCAGACTCTTTACTGACTGAACCACCAGAGAAGACCGAGGCATTTCAAGAGAGTCTCTAAAGAAAGTCTTGTCAAATACCATGTGATACCGCTTATATGTGGAATCTAAGAAAAGGCTACACATGAACTTATTTACAAAACAGAAATAGAGTTATAGATGTATTGACAGAAAACAAACTTGTTACTGGGAGGTAGGGGGAGAGGAGGCGTAAATTGAAAGATTGGGATTGACACATATGAAATAGATAACTAATAAGGACCTAGTATATAGCACAGGGAACTTTGCTTAATACTGTGCAATGACTTCCAGGGGAAAAGACTACACTCCAAAACATTTTTTTTAAAAAGTCATTTCACCAACTTATGGTTGCCCAGTGCAGGGGCGGGGAAGAGACAGTTAGGGACTTTGGGAAGGCCATGTACACACTGTTATATTTTAAATGGATAACCAACAAGGTCCTACTGTGCGGTACATGGAACTCTGCTCAGGGTTACATGGCAACCTGGATGGGAGGGGAGTTTGGGGGAGAAAGGATACATGTATATGTATGGCTCAGTCCCTTAGCTGTTCACCTGAAACTTTCACAACATTGTTTGTTAATCAGCTATACCCCAATACAAAATTAGAAGTTTAAAAACAAAAGTCATTTCGAATGCTCCTCAATGCTCCCCTCCCTCTGTCATTCCAGAAGCATCCAGCACCCCCACTCCATCTCCAGCTGTGTCCCACCTCCTCTCTGTCCCTCCCCTTCCATGATCCAGGCAACTTCCTCCCTGGAGCTCCCTGCTCCTTCTCCCAGCCCCACAGATCCAAGTGGTATTCACCCACCACCCACCGAACATCCCAACGGCTGTCTGCTTAGTCAGCACCTGATAAAATTTGTTCAATAAAAAGAAACATTTCCAACCAAATTAAAAATAATCCCAGCAGAGGTTTTGAATATTAAACCTTCCTTATAGAACATAAACCCTACAAATATTGGAGTTTGTTCTTGGCACAAGTGGTGAGTCACACAACCGATCAAGTTCTCTCTCAGGTAATTATAACATTTATTTATCTAGAACCCAGACTCCTCACTCTGAGTTTCCTATTTGCCAGATAGGATTCAATCCCCCGTTCGATGCTTGCCCAGAAGCTGTCTGATTGTTATTTTCAGCAACGGGCTTAAGTGCCAGCTGTTCAGGCAGTGTTTGGTGCAAGCACCCTTGGGTTCGTTTCATCTTTCCACTGCTGCTCAGAATTCCCTTTGAGAACTCTAAGTGTCAACAGGCACGATCATTATCTGAGTCACCTGATACGATACAAGAAGAGATGTCACACGAGCTGCCAAACAGGACACATTATTGCCAGGCTGTGTGCCCTGAGGGAGGCGACCAGGGCAATCCAAGCAGATGGTCTATGAGCTCTGACAGCCAAAAGCTTTCACAGGGGCATCAAAGTCACGAGTGAGCTGAATCTTCAGCACCGATCAAGGAAACACCAGCCGCCCTCTTTGCTGAGAGGAGAAGAATGAATTAGCCCTTCTCTGGGCCTGAAGTGGACTTGAACTTGTCCAAGGATACTGAAAGCTTGGGGCAGCTGCCCAGAATGCGGCCATATCCCTGCTCAGAGAGCTGCAAGGGGAAGGGCTAAGATGGCAATGAGCCCACTCTCCTCCTTATTGGAAGGGTCCTGGGCCATCCCAGATGTGCCCACTTGCCAAGCTGTTTCCATTGTAAAGCAGGAGGTGGTGGAGCCCGTCACTCAGAAGTATGGCCTCTACCTGCCCTTATCCCAAAGAGCTGCACCACCAGGACCTCATGGGCTCCTCTCCCTTGGCTCCCCTCCACCCTTGGAAGAAGGCAGCCTCAGTCAAGCTGCAGACCTCAGGGGGATAAAGTTGAAGGGTCAGTAAAGAGAAAGTCAGAGAAAACACAGATGCCGCCAAGGCCTCAGGACACACTCCAAATGTCTCCAAACGCAAAGATCTCTGAATGATCTCTGAAAGGCCAGGCCACGAGCCTTTCTGTGTGTTTGTCACTGTCCCATCCCCCTTGTCTTACCCTGGCACCCACTCTCCCTCTGTCCTCGGCCGTCCCTCAAGGGACCCATCCCTGGCAAACCTGTGAGCTGCTCAGCCCCCTAAGTGGTCTCAGCACCTCCAAAGACCCCCATCCTGGGTGAGAAAGAATTCCCCCCAACGCAGGCCCAGTTCAGCGCTTATGTTGGCCAATTCTGGCCTTGCACTTCCTTCCCTACAGTCGTCTTCCCTCTGGGGTAGGGGTAGGGGAAGGGGAGGGTAAAGGTGATGATCTCTAAGGCTCCAAGCTCTTAGGCATTATTCGTGTCCTTTCCCATGGAGGGGATTGGGAAGGGATGTCCATATTCAGAGGTTATAATTCGCTCAATCTTTCACTGAAATTTGTTCACCTAATTTCCTTGGTGGCTCAGTTGGTAAAGATTCAGCCTAGGATTCAGGAGACACCGGGTTTGATCCCTGGGTTGGGAAGATCCCCTGGAAAAAGAAATGGTAACCCATGCCCGCGTTCTTGCCTGGGAAATCTCATGGACAGAGGACCCTAGCGAGCTACAGACCGTGGAGTCGCAAGAGGCGGACACGAATTAGCAGCTAAATCATCATCCACATTGTTCTGACTGAGGCCTCGAGGGCCTAGTTATACTGGAGGCCACCTGACCCTTGGTGATGGACAGGGAGGCCTGGCATGCTGCGATTCATGGGGTCGCAAAGAGTCGGACACGACTGAGCAACTGAACTGAACTGAAGACTCATTCAGTTTCCAAAGGCCCCGCCCCCTAGTTTCTCAGTTTTCCAGTTGAGCAACGCCCACAGTTCTCAGTTACTCGCCAGGCAGAGATGACTGACACAAACTCTGTCCAATGAAGAGCCGAGATTTCAGGTTCCAGGTCACTACTTCCTCTCAGGTGTTCTGATAGAAGTAGGTTCCTTCCCGTGGGCGTCTTAGCATCCCCAAGACCCAACAGGGAAGCTGCCCCAAGGCCCAGAAGATGGGACCAGGCGACCTGATTTAGAGCTCAGGAAAGGAACAGGGTCCTGCGTGCAAAGCATCTCTGCCAAGGCTATCTCTACGTGTGGCCTCTGCCATCTCCGCATTTTGTATCGGCTTTGCATGCCTCTGTCCCAGTTTATATTTGACCTTCACTTTGCTCCTTGGCGAAGTTCCTCAGCAATTCCACCTGCCCTTGGCCCATCTAAGGGAAAAGGAATTTTCTCTTCACGGAGGGCAGATGCAATTGGAGGCCTTCATGGCCCAGAGACTCAAGCAGCCGACTGGACTGAAACATTAATACTTAAGTCTGAATGACAACCGAGGACAGCTGGAGGGACACCTGGCGTCTCTCTTCCTTATGAACAGAACAGTCTCACAGCTCTCTATGCCCTCTCCAAATTTCAGGGCTCTAAGCTGTCGGCCTGAACATCTGGGAGGAAAATGGGGAAAGAAGAAGGAAGAAGTTGGGCCAGCCCCAGAGGAAGTCGTTAACGTAGGGTCGAGGCATCCCAGTTCGGGTGTTCACGGGAGTCCATGACACCTCTTTGCCCCACCCTCTTGTCTCCCTATGTTATGCTTAGTTGCTTAGTCGTGTCCAACTCTGCGACCCCATGGACAACAGCTCGCCAGGCTCCTCTGTCCATGGGGATTCTCCAAGCAAGAATACTGGAGTGGGTTGCTCTGCCCTCCTCCATGGGATGTTCCCCACCCAGGAATCAAAGCCAGGTCTCCTGCATTGCAATTGGGTTCTTTACCAACTGAGCCACCAGGGAAGGCCTAGGAGTTGCTTCCCTGCTGCTGCTGCTGCTGCTAAGTTGCTTCAGTCGTGTCCGACTCTGTGCGACCCCATAGATGGCAGCCCACCGGCTCCCCCGTCCCAGGGATTCTGCAGACAAGAACACTGGAGTGGGTTGCCATTTCCTTCTCCAGTGCATGAAAGTGAAAAGTGAAAGTGAAGTCGCTCAGTCGTGTCTGACTCCTAGCGACCCCATGGACTGCAGCGCACCAGGCTCCTCCGTCCATGGGATTTTCCAGGCAAGAGTACTGGAGTGGGGTGCCATTGCCTTCTCCGGTTGTTTCCCTAGGAGGAACTAAATGTACTTGAATGGGATCTTTGACCAAAGCGGGTCCACCAGGTGGCAGTGCTTCCCGGGCGCAGACCGGACAGGGCCTGCAGTGTAAGAGAGCGGCCACCAGAGGGCAACACAGGGACTAACGGCTGCTGGTTGCCTAGTAACTGTGACGCAACGGGCTCCCAGTTTGCACCCTCCTCAAGGCCTCCCAGGTTATTTCTGGCCTAACAAAGACTGTTGCACAAGGAGTGGCCTCAGGAGTCCCAGAATTGCCTCTCCTTTAAGCCTGGAGAATCTAAAATGGTCCAGGGACCCCAAATCCAGCTCCACCCTGGCGTCTAGGGGACTGGGCAGCTACTGTCCCTGCTCTTCGGAATGTCAAGGATGACGAAAAGAAAAACATTTTCCATTCCCCTCAGTAGCTCCACAGTCATTGGGACGCTCTGGTTTCCCTAGAGGCTAAAGCAGAGCAACCTGCTCTCTCTCCCCTCTCCCTCCCTCCCCTTCTAAACTGGGGCTGCATTAATGGCAAATGACCTTAAGCCAGACCTTGAGCCTCCAGCAGCTGAACTGTACTTCAGAGTAGGGGGTGGGGTTGGGGGTGGGTGATAAGGCCCATCTCTGACCTTCTGTGGTCTCCATTCTCTCCCTTTCCCCTGAGAATTCTGTCCTTGCCTCAAAACTCTCCCTGATTTTGATGACCCTGAAAACAGAATTCTTCCAATTCCAGGTGGTAAGCATGACCCGAGAAACCAGAGAGGGAACAAGAAAGTGAAGCAGACACAAGACAAGGAGTGTGGTTATAATGAGCTCAAAGCCTGTGCCGGTCTGGTCTGTGAAAGGACCTGGGTGAGACGAGGTCAGCGCCAGGGGTAGAGTCAGGGGGTCCTTCTGGTCGAGGCAACGGTAGTGGTTCCAGGCACGTCTCTGGGTCATGAGGAGCCACCTGGCCCTGGGGTTGGGCTCTGACTGGGGCCCAGGTGTTGATCACTAAGGTGTCAGGGTCTCCCAGTGGCGCCGTGGTGGAGGATCACACGGGCATATGAAGTTCGTTGTACTCGTCCTGGCCATCTTCATCAAAGTTTGGTTCAGCATCTTCAGAGTCCAGCTGTAGAAGGGAGTAGAAAGTTGGGAAGGGCAGGGGAAGTGGGCTTGCCGCCTCCCATTCATCAGCTCCTCCTCTGGATGGCAGCCCTCACTGCCCCAGACCTTTAGGGACCATGGCCCCAGGCTGAAGCACCTCCCTCTGGCCAAAAGCTTCAGGTCACCCTCTAGTGACGCCTCCTAATGATGATGATAGGAGCCACCACACAGAAAAACTTTCTTGGTGCTCCGAGCTCCTGGGGTGCCTTTGTACACCATGTGTGAATGGACAGTTTTCAAAAAGATGTCCCTTCCTCTAGCTCAGAGGATCCCAGCCTGGGCCAGTTTCACAGAAGACAGGTTTTCCACAGAAAGGATGGGGGTGGTGGGTAGAGATGGTTTTGGGGTGATTCAAGCACATTGCATGTATTGTGCACAGTATTTCTATTATTATTATTACATCAGCTCCACGTCAGATCATCAGGCATTAGATCCTGGGGAGTGAGGCCTCCTGCTCCAGCTGACCGAAGCAGGGCTCAGGATGGATTTCAACGCCACCCACCCCACCCGTCCCTTAGCTGTGTGTTTTGTTCAGGACACAACCTGCACAACTGTCTGCAACAGCCTCTGCTTCCTTCACACCAAACCACCCTTCTCATTGCTTTACCTGGACTCGTGTTTAATCATCACAATTTCATACGGGAGAATCAATTAGTAGCCCCATTGTGCTGTGCTTAGTCACTCAGTCGTGTCCAACTTTTTCCAACTCCATGGACTATAGCCTGCCAGGCTTCTCTGTCCATGGGGATTCTCAGGCAAGAATACGGGAATGGGTTGCCATGCCCTCCTCCAGGGGATCTTCCCAGCCCAGGGATCGAACCCAGGTCTCCCGCATTGCAGGTGGATTTTTAACCAACTGAGCCACCTGGGAAGCCCAAGAATACTGGAGTGGGTAGCCTATCCCTTCTCCAGGGGACCTTCCCAACCCAGGAATCCAACAGGGGTCTCCTGCATTGCAGGCAGATTCTTTACCAGCTGAGCTACCAGAAACCCAGGAGCCCCACTGAGATTTCAGAAGATCAGTCACACAACAGAAGAGACTGGGAGCCAGGCCTCCCTGAATCCAGGACCCAGGCCCCCTAAGACAGACCCAAGCACCATCCCTTACCGCCTGCAGCTCCCTGTCCTGGAAGAGCCGGGGCAGAAGGCAACGCCTCAGAGGCACTGTGAGCAGCAGCACGAAGGGAAAGGCGAGTGAGGCCGCCGTGGACTTGACCACCCAGAGCAGTGCGATGCAGCCCAGCTGAATGCACGTAAAGAGGTGCATCCGCCAGGTCTTCACCTGGGGAACAGGTGTCGGGTCTCACCACATCCTTAGGGACTCAGCTCCACAGGTCCCAACTTATCCTCCAGTCATCAAGTCCATCTCCAGCGCTGGGGTCCCTCGGAGTCCCCCCATCACCCCGTCTCCCCATCTCCATGCTTCCCAGCCCTACCTTGGTCACATAGGGCTGTTCAGGATGGTGTTTTGCCGGCATGAGGATGAGCAATAGACGCTGGGACAGCTGGATACCAGACAGCGATGTGACCCCCATGTACAGGAAAATCCCAAAGAGCACGGCTAGTGGGATCCGACGTAGCACAGCCCCCATGACGATGGACAGGCCTGGAGGAGGAGATAGACACCTCCATGATGATGGACAAGCCTGGAGGAGGAGACAGACACCCAAAGGACCCCTCCAACAGCGCCTTCAGGGACAGATGAGCCTGTGCAGTCACTGCGATCTAGAGAAGATGGAGCCGGACAGAGAACCAAGGACAGAGAACCAAGGCAAAAAGCACGTGGAGTGTCAAGGAACAGGTATGGGGTCAGAGCCAGGGCTATTTATGAGGCGTTTGGAAACTCAGAAGAGATCTGGGTCAAGTCGGGGATGGAGAAAGGATTTCAGGTTCCAGAAGGCAAGTCTGTGGGGTGGGGGCCGGAGCTTTACAAGGCGGGAGCTCTCACCTACAAGGCTGGCGATGAGCACTCCAGTGACCCGCTGCTCCCGCACTTCCTGGATCTGGGGCTTGTCGCCGGGCGCAATGGCAGTGCGCATAACAGTCAGCGCATTCACGTGGGTCACCGAGCGGACGGTGGCGGCCGTGAGCCAGGGCAACCCAAACAAGCCACAGAGCCCACCCAGGGAGCCGATCAGAAGCAGGTCCAGGTGGAAGCCAGAGCCTTTGAGCAGCCTCCGTGCCTTCTGGCTAACGATGAGCCTGGGGGAGAGCAGGGGTGAGGGGTGGGTGGGCACACCCAGCAGGGACCAGAAGTGGGCGGAGGACATGCAGAGCAGAGGCTGTCCGCCAGGACCTGCCAGCTTTCTCTTCCAAGCTCTTAAACTGAAGTTCTCACATTTAAGCAAGTTTGAGGCAAATTCCCAATACTGTGGATACTCAAATACCACAAAAGCCAGATGCCAACTCTCACCACGTCATTGTGGTTTAACCAAAATGAGACACATGTGAGGATCACAGACTGAGAGAGCATGCTGCTGCCAGGGTGTTCTGAGGACTGTCAAGTGCCACCCTGCAAGCGGTGGTGGCGACAGATACCCTCTCAGAGCACCACGGGGACACCGTGCCCAGGTCCAGGGACCGTCCCCCGGGGGCTGCCAGTCCCCCAACCCCACTCCTCTCCCACCTCCTCCGCCCGGGGCCCGCCCAGTCCCCTCACGCGGTGATCTGTGTCTCCATGAAGATCAGGATGAGGACCAGGAGCGCGGGCACGGCGGCCGCCACCATCATCCAGGGCGGGAAAGGGCGCGCGCTGCCCAGGGGCGGGATGAACCACGTGCGCTTGCTGGGGGAGGTCACCGAGAGCCCTGTGGGCACCGTCAGCTTCTGCACGGCCAGAAGGAAGACCGGGTTCAGGGACGCCAGTGACTCCACATAGCAGCTGTTCCTGCCCGGCTCTGTGTCCCCAGCACCAGGGCTCCAGGGAATTGGGGTGTGAACAGCTTTGGGGAAAATTAGTTCTGTAATCCTCCAAAGTCATTGTCCCTCCAAGGGTCTGGCAGTGAATGAGGAAATGATCCACCTTCTCCCTGAGCCCCAGAGGAGCTGTCAGGAGACCTGCTCTGGGGGCATCTGTCTTTCTGCCCCCAGTCCCACACCGGTTCTCCCAAGAGTCTTGACTAGGGTCACACACAGCCCCAGACCCCCTGCTGGCCTCTGCAGCTGCTTCTGAAACCCCCCACCCACCCCTGTGTGGCACCAGCATGTAGCAGCTCCACTAGGGAAGCTGGGTTCCAGCCCTGACTGGCTGCTGGGGCAGTGGGGACCTGTTATAGCCACCCTCTCAAGGCCTTGGGGATGAGAACCAGCTGCCAGACGGTGTCGGGGCTCACTCACCTGTGTGTAGGTGTCTGTGATGGAGTAATCCACCAGGACCATCACCAGAATGGAGATGGGGATGCCGAAGTCCCCGATGATGCGGCGAGCCTTGAGAAGGACCAGTCAGGGGAAGGGAGTCCGAGGGGGATGAGGGGAGAGTCAGGAGACTGACATGGGGGTTTATTACCCAGACCCTTCTTGAGCCTGCAGTAGTAGCAGCATTATTCACTCCATCGTGTCTGACTCTTTGCGACCCCGTGGATTATAGCCCAGCAGGCTCCTCTGTCCATGGGATTCTCCAGGCAAGAATACTGGAGTGGGTTGCCATTCCCTTCTCCAGGGGATCCTCCCAACCCAGGGATAGAACTCGGATCTCCTGAACTGCAGGAGGATTCTTTACCAGCTGAGCTACCAGGGAAACCTGAGCAGGAGCCAGAAGTCTCCTGATCTGTCCCTTTAAACCCCACAGGTGCCCACCCAACCCAGGAGGGCATTAGTCTCCTGGTCACACTTCTCTGAGGACTTCAGACAGGGGCAGGGGGCTACACGGACTTGGCTGCGTTCTCCCATGACCAGGAGAAGGGAGGAGCCTCTCCTCTCCAGAGCGGAGCCCGATGGTGCCAGCAGGAATGGAGGGACGCCCACGGGGACTCTACAGGCCCTACTCCTGCCAACCACGCACCTTGCCGCCCAGGAAGCGGCTGTTTCTGAACTTTCGCAGGAAGAAGGCAATGAGGAAGGTCCCCAGCATGAGGATGAGGGACAGCAGAGCCGTGTTAGGCTGGTTCCTGGGGCCCGGCGGCCCCTCGGTGGGGGGCAGGGCACTCGCATTCAGGTCCAGCTCCGCCTCCAGGGCTCCCTCAGGGGGGTAGAATGGCAGCAGTGGGTGCTCCGTGAACACCTGGGTGGATTACAAGGTTGCCCCAGTGCTCACCTGGGCAGGTGAGCCTGACTTCACAGCATCAGTACACACCTGTGAGGGCGAGGGCGAGGGCGAGGGCGGGCCCCTCCCCGGGCCCCTCCCTCCCACCCCTGACCAGGCAATGTAACACAGGACATCCAGCTCCATCTCACACACATCCATGCCGCTCCCCTACACACAGTGACCCAAGGACCCCCAGCCCAGAAGCACTGACAGGGTGCTTTCTTCCCCTTTCTTCCCATACCGGTGCAGGCGAATCCCAGACTTTAAACCTCTGGCTTTGACTCCTGCATTTCAGCTCAGATCTGGCTGAGAGCATCCTCACCGCCCCCGGCCCACAGCCCCCTTCCTCCTTGTCCCCTCCCCCTCCAGTGCTCCACACCCCACCCAGGGTGCTGCCCAGCCCCCACGTAAACCCACCCCCAAGACCTCTGGGGCTGCCACCTTGTAGAGCTTGTGGAAGGTCTCATAGATGAAAATGAGCGAGATGAGGAAGGCGAAGATCTCCTGGGTGAAAGGTGAGATGTAGCGGACCAGGAAGCTGCCTTCCGCGGCCACTAGGGCAAGGACGAAGACCACCAGCCAGAGGCCAACCCACACACGGCCCGTGAGATACTCTAAGTCCTGGGCCCGGCAGAACTAGAGATCAGCAGAGAGAGGCACTTACCCGGGCTGTCAGGGCCCCACGGGACAGGCGGGACAGGTGAACCCCAAGGGAGTGGAGGGAGCCACCCCGGAGGCCCATCACCTGGGCCAGGGGCGCAAGGTAGAGCAGGTGGCCCCTGGGGAGGGACTGGGTGACAGTCACCTTGAAGAAGGCTTCTTCGAAGACAAGCAGTGGCCCAGAGAAGCCGACCACGAGCAGCGGCTGGGCCCCCAGCAGAGAAAAGAGGACGCCAAGCACAGCCGTGGACACGATCAGCTCAGACACACCCATCAGCCCCTCCGTCTTCTCCCCTGGAGCGAGTGGAGGTCAGTGGGATGGCTGTTGCCCAGCTCCTTCCACCTGGCCCCCCTTTCTCAACTAGCTTCCCCTAACCTGTGCTGTGTTGTGCTGAGTCGCTCAGTCATGCCCGACTCTTTGCGACCCCATGGACTGTAGCCCGCAAGGCTCCTCTGTCCATAGGGATTTTTCCAGGCAAGAATACTGGAGTGGGCTGCCATGCCCTCCTCCAGGGGAGTCTTCCCAACCCAGGGATCAAACCCAGGTCTCCCCCATTGCAGGCAGATTCTCTACCATCTGAGCCACCAGGGAAGCCCTCCCCTAACCTGGGGACCCAGGAAATACAGAGCAGTGCCCCCTAGAGTGGTAGACAGGGCTACCAGCAGCACCGTCAGCACCAGCCCCCCAGGGTGGTGACTGGATGCCCCACTCCCTCTCACATTACAGGCATCCTAGAAGTGACCATGGGACCCCCTGGCCCAGGAATGCTGCAGGTGACACTGAGTCCCCTCACCTCTCCTCCTGCCCCTCACCTAGCAGCCCCCCGAAGGTGATGGCGGGGCTGAGGGCAGCGAAGTAGATGAAAAGCACGGCGGCCACGCACTGGGAGTGCAGGGCGTCCCGCAGGTCGCTGGGGTAGTGCGGGTACCGGCGCTTCACGTCCCGGACAAGCCCCCCAAACACCGAGCCAGTCCGCAGCAGGGGATCATCATCAGGGGTGGCCTCAGAGCCCCCCAGTTCCATCGACAGTTCTGGGGGAACACAGGGGCTGCTGGAACCTTGTGCTGGGAGCAGGCCCTGGGCCGCATCCTTCCCAGCCCAGGTCCCAGGGCAGAGACATGGGTCAGGGATTAGAAGCCAGAGTGCGGGACTCAGGAGTCAGATGGGGCCAGGGAGACATGGGTGCAGGGGGCCCCGGGCCCCATAGGGTCAGACCTTTCCCGGGGGCCACGTAGCCGCCCTGGGTGGTCAGCTCGGGTTTCGTCTGCTCACGCTCCCGGCGCTTTCTGAGAAGCTCGCGCTGGAAGGCAGCCACGGAGCGCAGCAGGTCTCGGCCCTCCACCTCGGACGGGGGGATCACGATGCTGCCATCCAGGAACTCACTGATGGCGCTCAGGAGGTCCTGCCGGTCGTCTGCCTGGTAGGCAGCCTCGTGGAACAGCTGGAGGCAGGAGAGGCAGGGGCTCAGCCCACGGCCCAGGGAGGGGGGCCTTCAGGGAGGAGGTGTTGGGCCATCACAGAGCCAGAGGCAAGAGGGGGATGTTCAGCCACACACACAGGTCCAGGATGCTGGTCAGAGCTCTGACTCAGGTCCTTTCTGGCAGGGAGCCACGGCCCTGAATACCACTCCTCACCCCGAGGAGCATTCTCTATCCTCCTGGGAGAGTCTCCAGACTTTTCCACAATGCAACAGTGATGCCCGGCATGGCCTTACCAATCCAACCTCCATTCTGATTGGAGAGTGCCCACAGCCTGCTGGTCAGTATTTCGAACACCATCCCTGGCTAGAGGGCCCTCCTGTCCAAGCCCTGGAGGATCCTGCCTCCCTTTCAAGTCTCCTGTCACATCCAAAGCTTCAGAGTCTGGGCTTCTCTCCTGCATCCACCTCCCTGTGCCTCAGCCCAAGGCTCCCTTTCTTCCACCACTCCAGAGTACTGCCTCCACCCAGCGGGGGCGTAGCATCCCTGCATCCGTGGGTACCACTGGGGGGCAGTGAAAGGGACAAACAGGGCTCCTGGGAACAAGACCCACCTTGTCAGACATGAGGGTGGCAATGGAGCGCCCAAGCTCATGATAGTCGGTGCTGGTGTGGCTCGGCCCCAGCATCACGAAGAGGAAGCGAACTGGCACAGGGACCTCAAGCACAGACTCCAAGAGTACAGCCTCATTCAGGCGCACAAAGGCGGCCGCTGGCTGCTCCAAGAAGGGCACACAGCCTGGAAGGAGAGCAAGGCGCAGGGTGCTGGGCAAGGGGGAACGGTCAAGGCAGGCCCTGCAGGGGATATTTGGGGCCATCATGTACTTGTTGAGCAGGTTGCACACTGCATAAAGGAACTCCAATCTAAAGAAGCCCTATCTGTTTATATGCTTGTATATTTATTATAATTTACCAACAGGTGGAAATCAAGGGTATTAAGGAAGAGGTACCTTTGTCTAATTCTCACAAAGGTGCTATATGGACTGGCAGCAGGCCAAGATAGCAGAAAACTGAACAGGAAGCAGACAGAGGATTAGGGAAGAAAAGGCTGGGGCAAGATGGGCTGAGAGGAAGAGAAGGGGCAGGCTGAGGGCCTGGCTAGAATGGAAGAGACAGCCTGCAGGCCAAAGTCAAGACAAGCAGACTGTGGTGGAGGCATCCACGCCCTATAACCCCTATCCCCAGCGCCCAGCCCTCCTTACCCACGAGCACAACAGTAGCCTCAGCATCTTCAGGGATCTTCTCCAGCAGCTTCAGGCTTTTCCCCCGGTGACCATCTCCCCCGGGCATGTGCAGGGGCTTCTGAGGACGCAGAACTGGAATAGGGCTGGGACCCAGACCGGAGGCCGTGGCAGGCCCTCCCATCCCTCGCTCCAGGCCTGGGCTCTGCCTCCAACCCCTGGATCTGGGTCTTGCTTTCTCCCTGCACCACCCCCAACCCAGCCAAGGTGGGGGCTCCTGGTGATGTGTCCCACATCAGGAGGAGACCAGCCCAGGATCTGGACCCCTCCTCCAAGTCCCACCACCACCGCAGCTTTATTTAAGTGGCTCCCCTGGCCCTGCCCCATGATCCCACTTAAACCTCCTGTTTCTCCATGCCTAGCTTGGCACCAAGCATCCAACCATCTTGATCCACTCAATGAAACCCTTGCTGTTTCCCAGCCCAGGTCAGAGCAAAGCAACTGACCTCCTTGGCCTCAGGGTCGTGAGGCCAGAGTGGGGCTGGCTCCCCCAGGTCATCGGCCATGGTGGGCACTGCACCGTCAGGGCCGTGGCTGGGGGTTGGGTGGTGATTTCCTAGGACCGAGTTCACACTGGAGCTGGACGCATTTCGGGGAAAGAAGCCACTGTCCTTGTCATCATTGGGATGGCTGGAGAGAGGGCAGAGGGGGCAGGCAGGTGAGCAGGAGAGGCCCTTGGTGGCCTGAGGTCATGGGGAAATTAGATATGGAGGGTTGGGGCCTCCATTCTCTCTGCCTCAGTGTAAGAAGAAACTTTCTAATGGTTGATACTTTCTAATGGGTTAAGGAATGAGCTCTCTGTCACTTGAGGTATTCAAGCAGACTGGAAAGAGCCATTCGAGAGAGTCTGCACTCCTGGAAGGCAACTGAACCTGAAGGCCATCCCCTCTCCCTGGCGCTCCAGCCTGGCACCTGTGTTTCAGCAGCAGAGTGCGAAGGACACTGGCTCTGTCCTCCGGCCGGATCTGGTCAGACACAATCATAGTCTCTACCACGAGGTGTGCGATGCCTGGCAGAGTGGTCTGCTCCAGGTCGAGAAGGGCAGCCCCTGGGAGAACAGACAGGGAAGGGATCTCATTCCCATTAGATATAGACACACACACACCGCCCCCTCACAGTGGCCTTGCTCCCCCAAGGGCAGGCAAGTATGCTGGGTGAGCATAGCATCCCATGTGCCCAGGGAGATACACAGTTCCACATGGGATGGGAAAAGAGAGCACGGGGTGAGGGCACGGCCCCTCCTTGCCCAGAAAGGGGTCATCTGTTGGCTTTCTGCCTGGACAGACACCTACTGTGCTCCAGGTATAGAACCAGGTCCCCAGGCACAGCCCCGGCCCTCAGAATACGGCTGTGCGGACCCCACATTCCCGAGGGGCAGCCAGGCCTCGCCTGGCCCCAGGGCATCGTCCCAGGAGCTGGGCAGCCTGGTGCCGGCCGAGCTCTGCAGCGCCCCTACCATGGGCTATGGTCCTCCTGAGTTCCAGCAGGCTTCGGAAGGAGAGCGAGGCCACGTGGGGCTTCCCCCAGCGCTCCGTCTCTTCCTCCACATCCTCCTCAAACTTGATCCAGCGGGCCGTCTCCCGCCAGTGGGGCTCCTGGCTGCGATCCAGCATCAGCTCGTTCAGCTCCACAAACACCTGGGGTGGGGTGCCCAGTGTGAGGGCCTGGGGGGCCGCCAGGTGTGCCTGGCCGTCCTGGGGATGTGGGTGATGGGCCAGGCAGGCAGGGAGGGAGGGAGAAGGTGGGAAGAGAGGCGAGAGGAACCGAAAGGCCCATCCCTGCAGGGTCAGGTACCTCATGGGGCCGCCGGTCCAGCTGCTGCTGCTTCTTCTTTCTGCGCAAGACGGGGGCCAGGCCGCTGGCACTGCCCCTCCCACTCTGCGTCCGAGACGGCTTCTTGACCAGGTGCCGCCGCATGCCGGGGTTGTCCTCCAGCCGGTGACCTGCGGAGAAGGTGGGCTCTGCCATCCCAGGGCACCAGCTCAGGGCCCCCCGGGGTCATGGCCAGCTCCCCCTGCTCCGCCCAGCCAGTCTACTTGGGGGAGGGGGGGTGGGGGGGCGCCACAGTCACCCAGGGGCTATGCCAACAAAACCACATTTTCCGGGGTGGGGGGCCGCATTTCATACATGAGGAGACTGAGGCTCAGAAAGGGGACAGGACTAGTCCAAAGTCACAGAGGGGATGCTGGCTAAGCCACAGGAAAAAGGCAGACCCCCACCCACCCTGGTCCACAGCCCCTGCCATGACCACTGCCTCTCAATCTGTAGAGCCAGGACCCACCGTAAGTCCCCAGGCTCTGCACCCTCAGCACTTTGCCTGTGCCCCCTGGCACCCACGTCCCCACGTGGGTACAGTCAGGCAGAGCTTCCGTCCCTCTCTCCCCACGCACCCCTTCCAGGCCCGGAGCCGGGACAAGGCCAGCAGCCCAGTTACTCACAAGCCAGTTCCCCCGCCATGGGGCTCAGCTGGCCCCTGATGGATTCCCACAGGTCATAGTCCTCAAAGTCCAGCACAAACATCTCTAAGTCCTCTGAGGTCAGCGAGTCTTGAGGGCTGGGGGCTGGAGCCCTCCCAGGGACCTGGCCCTCAGTGTCCCCGGCCCCAGGGCTCGATGCCCCCTTGGGCTCTGTGACCTCCTCCAGTGGGCTCGTCATCCCCTAGATGGCTGAGTCTGCAGCCCCTGCTCCTTCCCAGAGCCCTGGCTCTCCGGAGAGATAGGAGCTTGGACAGCGGTGGTCTTGGTCCGACCAGAGCTGCAAGTGGCCAGGCCTCCCAACCCTGACTCCCCAGCTCCCCAAGCCTGCTCCCCGATGCTCCCAGCCCCCACGCTGGGTCTGTAAACACGCCCTCCCCCTGGCCCCCCCATCCCGCTGCCACCGCTGCTCCTGCTGCTGCTTCTGCTGCCATCGGATTGTTCCTGTCCCTGTCCTCAGGCCCTGGCAACTTTCCATGACGTATTGAGCTCAAAGCCCTCCCTCCAACTCCTCCCCCTACCCCGACACACTGTGGTTCCAAGGGGGAGGAGGGAGGGGTCGGTGATGCCCCTGGCCTGGGCACAGTGCCCCATGGGTGATGACAGGTGGCACAGAAACCAGGGCACTGATAAGATGGAAGGAATGTGCCGAGATCACAGCCAGGCCCAGTTGAGGGTGGTGTGGTGGGAGCAAGGGGGCCCCGACACAAGATGAGTGGCCCAGACTCAGGGGTCTGGTTCGGGGTGAGGGGGTTAACAAGAGTTTGCCCCAAGGAGAGGAGCCTCGGGAGAGGGGGTACAAGGATGTCTCTAAACATCATGTGGGGGCTGCCTCATTCCAGGGGTGACTCAGAGGACACAACCAGGACGGAAGGCTAGGGGTGTCATCAGGGGAAATCTCAGCTCTGGCACCCGAGGCATAGTCTGGTGAGGTAGTGAGCTCCCTGTCACTGGCCACATTCCAGCAGGCAGGGATACTGCAGAGGGGGCTCAGCCCTGGGTAGGGGAGCGCACCAAGCTTCTCCAAGGTCTCTCACAGGCTGGGCACCCCTGGGAGTGTGTGTCACTCACTCTTCATATCGTCCAGGTCCGCAGAGCCCAGCATCTGGGCCTCTGCCTCGTCAGTGGGCACCTGCTGCTCCGGGCTGCCCGGGCCGCCCAGGGCACTGCCTGGGCACAGCCGCTCCCTCAGGTCATAGCTGGCCGACGGGCTCCACGGTCGGCCCTTCTCTCCGGTGATTCGGGAGACGCGGGCCCGGGGACTAGGAGAGCTGAGGAGGCAACACGGCAGCCTTGAACTTGGCAGGGAAGCTCGATGGAGATGGGCCAGGTGAGGGGGTTCCCCTGCCCTCCCCCAGCTTGGGACAGGGCTGGACTGGCCCCCCTGGGGACTAAACACAGGCTTCTCCTGGGCAGAGAAAAAGCTTATCTCCACCTTCCTAAGCCTATCACACAGGTCCCCAGGTCCTCTTTGTCCCATTCTCCTCTCCACCCAGACACCCTCTCTCTCCTGGAAGACTGTCCCTGCCAACCCTCCTGGTCCTTCGTGCA
The DNA here is from genome assembly GCF_027580195.1 of Bos mutus. Taxonomy (NCBI): domain Eukaryota; kingdom Metazoa; phylum Chordata; class Mammalia; order Artiodactyla; family Bovidae; genus Bos; species Bos mutus. The sequence goes on from NC_091618.1 coordinate 28,349,637, forward strand.
GAGAAGGGGTACGCCCTGCCTGCCTCCTCTGCCCGCTTCTCTTGTCTCCTCCCAGCTTCTTCTCTGGGGTTCAGGAAGGAGCCTGGGACCTGCGCTGGGCTGGGCCAGGGGCCGGTACCTGACAGAGTGCTGGGGGCTCTTGTCCGAGCTCGGGCCCACCGAGGGCAGGGGCTTAGTGAAGGCAGCCCTCCCGGAGAGGCTGGGACTGTCATCCTCGTCACTTCCGATGGAGAACTGTGGATAAACCGTGTGTGCCTTGGGTCCGTGCCCCGACTCAGCCCCAACCCCCCACTGCCAAGCCTCCCCTCCTCTCCGCACCCCTCCCTGAGCAGCCAGCCCCACTTCAGGGGTCCCTACCTTTGCTTTTGTTGGGGACCCTGGGGGTGGGGGCTCTGCAGGTTCAGCCTCAGATTCCCCCTCTTCTTCCTCTTCCTCCTCCTCCTCGTCCACTCCGGCTCCCCCCTCCTCCTGGATGGGAGGAGTCCCCTCGGAGGGGGGAGCAGAGGTTTTCTCCTTCTTCCTCTTCCTCCTGGTCTGCCGAGCAGAGGTGGGGGGCAGTCGCCGCAGCTTGTGGGGTGGAGGCAGGCGCGCCGAGAGCGGGTGGTGGGTGTGGTGGGATGTGTGTCGGTGAACTGGGGGTGCAGGAGAGCCGGTTGGGGCCCCCACAGCAGAAGGGGGCCCCTCACCACCCTAGGAGCACACACCTTATTATTCTAGCTCAAGGCCACAAAGAAGGGCACCCTGGTCCTTCCTCCAGAGTCAGGCTCCCCCCAACACCTGTATCCACAGCCTGTCATGGGTAAGGCCTGGTAGAGGGGGGGATGGAGTGATGGAGAGGGGAAGATGGGGGTATGAGAGGCCAGGATACAGCAAGGAAGGTAAAGGTGGAGTCAGCCGAAACAAAGAGGGGAGGAGAGGTGGCCAAGAGGAAAGGGCAGGGCCAGAGGAAGGACAGAGCCTTGAGGAAGATGAAGGTCACCAAGAGTGGCCTCCGGCCCATCTCCCTACATCTCCCCTGTGTCTGGGCCCCAGCTCCCCTGGCAGGCAGACAGGTGATGGGTGAGTGAGGCAGGATGACTTAACACGGCGTGGTGGCCCAGCGCAGCGTCCAGCATAAGATGGCCCTGGGTGACCCAGCCAGTGGTGAGCACGGTGATGGTGGCAAATGAAGGTGATGGTGGTGAGGGCGGCCACACTAGGGGTCCCCGGGCTACCCACACTCAAAGTCCCGCTCGCTGTAGCTGCGGCTGGGCTTCTCGGGGTCCCAGGCCGGGGGCTTGCTGATGAGGTCCCCAAACCTGCTCACAGCCAAGGTCTTGCCCAAGTCATCATCCTCCTCCATGTCTGGACTCAGAGGTGGCTCCTCCAAGGGCACCCGGACCTGCAGACCCAGCAGCCTCTCCTAAGGACCCTCGATCCATGAACTTGACACACCTACCCCAACTCCAAGCCCCAGGTGGAGGTGGGGGAGACCAGCAGACCCCATCTTCTACTCCCTGAGGCCCAGACTGGGGTCAACTTCCCAGGCTCTCAGGGCTTGGGACCAGAGGAGTCAACAGATCAGAAAAATACCAAAAGACCCCCCTCCTTCTCCATATCCCTGCCCAGCTCCATCCCTGGATCGGGAGCGGGGTGGTCACAGAATCGACCAGAGGACACCCCCGCCTCTTCCTGCGGTCCCTCCCCCTCCTCTTCTCCCACCCCCGCGAGCATCAGTCACCTGGGGTAGGGGGGAGGCGCCCCCGGGTGGCGGGATCACTCCGTTGGCCATGTCCGGAGAAGCAGCTTGGGAGGCTCGGACTCACTGAGGGACCCGTGACCCGGGTGAGAAGAAGGGGGCGCTGCGCGAACCTAATGGGGAGCCCTGGGGAAGGAGGGCGGGGTCAGGAGTCTCGCGCCGCCGCCCCCTCACTCTCTCCAGAGCCGGATCCCCCCGGCCTCCCCAGCGCCCATCCAGGCCCCGCCGCACCCCGGACGCCCCCGGGCCGGGCGCGCCGCGCCCCGCCCCGCCCTGCGGTACCTCGGGGCTCCGGAGAGTGCGAGGCCTGGGCCGGCCGCCGCGCCCCATCTCCCTCCCGCGCGGGCTCCGGGGCCTGTCGCCACGCAGGGTCGGACGGCCGGGGGGCGCCCGCGGCCGCGGGGAGTCGGGCGGACGCAGGCGCCGGAGCCCGCAGCCCGCGGCTCCACCTCCTCGCGCTCGGCTCCGCAGCTCCGCCGCCGCTGCTGGGCCGCACAATGGGAGCGGGCGGGCGGTGACTCACCCCGCCCCGGCCAGCTCGGCTCCCACGCACCGGCCCCCGCAGGACCCCACCTTTCCACCAGCCCCTTCTCCCGTGCCCCACTCGTTGCCCCGGGCGGGTGCGCCGCCCTCCACTCCCACAATCCCCAGATTCACGCATCAACCTTGCTTTTAGCCTGCCCTCCCCGCAAGAGTTCTGGAGGCGACCCCTCCGCAGACGCCAGCCCCTCCGACCGTGAGAACTGAGCTCGCAGACCTGGGGGAGCTCGCACCACCTGTCCCTCCGGTCCGACATAGCCCCAGATGCCTGGCTCCTGCTGCCGGGCACCGCCCAACATTTGACCTTGGCAGTTACCTCCCCTCCCTGGGCCTTGGTTTCTCCATCGTAGCCAGAAGGGCCTGTAATCAGGACGTTCCAAAGTTCTCTCCAGCTCTAAGATTCTCTGGCTCAGTTTCCTCAACCTCCGCCCCCCCACCCCCACACTCCCTGAAGTAGTCACTTCTCCTTTCCCAAGGGCAAAGTCTCTGGAAGGCGACACTGGATCCCAATTTGACCCTTGGGGTCTGGATGAAATGGCACTTAGCACATTGCCATGTCCCTAACTTCCCCTCGCTGTACAGCTGATGAAGACACGTCCCTGAATCCTTAGGAGAACTTAGGAGAATGTGGCAGGGAGAACCCAGGATGGAGCTGATGGGCAGGGGAGAGTGGCACTGGCCAGACCCAGGAGAGGGAAACCAACATCGCGGGCGGAGTACAGGGTGCTGGGCGTGATGGGCTCCGGGTGGGAGAAGAGGTTTAACCCTGTGACCTTGGACTTGTAATTTACCCTCTCCCAGCCCTGCCTTCTGGCTCAGATGGTAAAGAATCTACCTGCAATGCAGGTGACCTGGGTTCAATCCCTGGTGGGGAAGATCCCCTGGAGAAGGGAATGACTATCCACTCCAGTATTCTTGCCTGGAGAATCCCATGGACAGAGGAGCCTGGTGGGCTACAGTCCATGGGGTCGCAAAAGAGTGGGACACAACCGAGCAACTGACACACCCACACAGCCCTGCCCTCAGCTGGGTCTCCACTCAACCTGAAGGAAGATTTTCTACATTCAGAGTCGACAGCAGGGAGAGGGGAAGGCAGCTAGAATCAGCTGAGCACTTTGTCCAGTCTGGGCCCTCTCCATCCTCCTCTTGACCTCATCACAGCTGAGAGTCAGGGAGGCTGTGACCCTGCCATGGTCACAGCTGGGAAGCAGGTTGCTGACAGGGCATCTTCAATGTATGTCCCGGCTGCCGCCCGTTACTACTCCCAACCTCTTTCAGCAAAGGAGAGGTGGTCAGCCTTCCAGGCTCATAGGGTGTGGAAAGAGTGAACCAAGATGCCCATGTGAGAGTCAGCTGGGTTTAAGTAGAGTGTGTGAACTATGCCCCAAAACTCAGGGTGTGAGACCCATCTGTTACAGGTTGAATTGTGCACCCTCCCCCGCCCACCACACACACACCACCAATTCATAGGTTGAAATCTTAATCCACAGTACCTCCAGTTCAGTTCAGTTCAGTTCAGTCACTCAGTCATGTCTGACTCTTTTCGACCCCATGGACTGCAGCATGCCAGGCCTCCCCGTCCATCACCAACTCCTGGAGTTCACTCAAACTTATGTTCATCGAGTCGGTGATGCCATTCAACGATCTCATCCTCTGTTATCCCCTTCTCCTCCTGTCCCCAATCCCTCCCAGCATCAGAGTCTTTTCCAATGAGTCAACTCTTCGCATGAGGTGGCCAAAGTATTGGAGTTTCAGCCTCAGCATCAGTCCTTCCAATGAACACCCAGGACTGATCTCCTTTAGGATGGACTAGTTGGATCTCCTTGCAGTCCAAGGGACTCTCAAGAGTCTTCTCCAACACCACAGTTCAAAAGCATCAATTCTTCAGCGCTCAGCTTTCTTCACAGTCCAACTCTCACATCCATACATGACTACTGGAAAAACCATAGCCTTGACTAGACGAACCTTTGTTGGCAAAGTAATGTCTCTGCTTTTGAATATGCTATCTAGATTGGTCATAACTTTCCTTCCAAGGAGTAAAAGATGACCTTATTTGGAAATGAAGTTATGCTGGGAGAGGGTGGGCTCCTTTTCTAATATGAAAGTTGTTCCGTTGCTGAGTTGTGTCTGACTCTGTGACCATGTGGCTGCAGCACGTCAGGCTTCCCTGTACTTCACTGTCTCCCAAAGCTTGCTCAAACTCATGTCCATCGAGTCAGTGATGCTATCCAACCGCCTCATCCTACACCACGCTCTTCTCCTCCTGCCTTCAATCTTTCTTTCCCAGCACCAGGTTTTTTTCCAATGGCTCTTGGGATCAGGTGACCAGAGTATTGAATGGTGTCCTTATAAAAAGGGGAAATGTGGACACAAACACACTCAGGAGAATGCCATGTGAAGTTTGGAGTTATGCTCCCACCAGCCCAGGAATGACCAGAAGCCGGGAATAGATCCTTCCCCTGGGCCTTCAGAGGGAACACAGCCCTGCTGGTGTCTTGATCTCAGACTTTCAGCCTCCAGAGCTGTGAGACAACAGATTTCTGTTGTTTAAGCCATTTTGTTCATGGAACTTTGTTAGGGCAGCCCCAGTATGCTAATACGTGGCCCAGTCCCTTATCCCTCTGAGCCAGGTAACTCAGTTCCAAGTCTCTACCTTCTGTGCTTTGGTGGAGCCTACCCTTGCTCAGAGGTACATAGGAACCTGGGAGTCCCCCACCTTGGGAACATTTCCCAGGACCCTCTGACACCTGGTTCTCTCGGGGTCTCAGGCTCCATTTTCTAGCCTGTAAAGTCAGATGGCAGTACTTTAATACTGAGACAGCTTAGGGAGGGTTTTGACAACCTGGTCCCTGGATATTGATGCCTTAAGGCATCCCTCTGAGGCTCCATCATCCCAAGGGATTAGCCTGAGCACAGGTCTCATCTTCCTAGGGCCCTCAGACTCCCATCCTCTTCCCAGTTGGGGAGTTCCCCACTCTGCCCCCAGTCAGAAGCTTTGGTCTCCAGCTCTGCAAGCCCCTTCCTCTATCCCCTAGCCCCTAGGGAGTGAGATGGAGTGAAATCTCCCCTTAGAGGGTCTTTGGACACCCATACTCATCGCTCCTTCTGGGGTGGAGAACAAAATGCCAATGGCCCCAGCTGTTTCAGACCAATTTTTTTTTTAATAAAAAACAATTTTTTTAAGATAATGGGAATTCCTGGTTAGCATAGTGATTAAGATTCTGGGCTTTCATTGCTGTGGCCCAGGTTCAATCCCTACTCAGGGAAATGAGATCCTATGGGCCCCACGGCGCAGCCAACAATAACAACAACAACAAAAAACGTAAAGTTAGCAACCATGATCATTTCATCACCCTAAATTTAGGTACAAACCACTTTAATATTCATATTCTCATGCACTCACAACAACCCTCTAAGGTAGAGCATCTTAATCCATTTGACAGGCGAGAAAAGTGAGGCTCAGGAAGCGCGAGTGACTTGCCTAAGGTCAAAGGCTCCTAGCCAGCATGGCCAGGAATTGAACCCGAGGGCTTGTGGCTCCATGTCTAATGTTCATCCGCATACACTACAGTGCCCCCTGCCCCCCCACCACCACACCTTGGTGCCTTCCCATAGCTGTTAAAGACCCAGTGGAGACAAATACATTTTTTATATTTATAAATAAATTTATATACAAATAAATATACAGATTTTGCATACAAATTTGTATACAATAATTTTGTATACAAAATATATTTTGTAGAAATATACAAATACACAAATTTATATAGCAAAAATATACAAATAAATAAATAAACCTTCCATGCCTGGAGAACAAACTGAAATATACCACTCACTTCCCAGACAAGTTTTTTAAGGAGACCACATCTTTGCTACCAGAAGCCATACAGGGGAGGGATCAAGCAGCGCCAGTTCGTAGACCAGTCACTGGTAATTGCATGACCTGGAGCAAGTTATTTACCCTCTATGGGCCTCAGATTTCTCATCTGCAAAATGGCAATTAGAACAGGATTGATGGGCTTCCCTGGTGGCTCAGTGGTAAAGAATCTGCCTGTCAGTGCAGGAGAGACAGGTTTGATGCCTGGTACAGGAAGATCCCACAGGCCACAGAGCAACTAAACCCATGCACCACAACTCCTGAGCCTGTGCTCTAGAGCCCAAGAGCCACAACTACGGAGCCCACGTGCTGCAACTACTGAAGCCCGAGCACCACAGAGCCCATGCTCTGCAACAAAGAAGCCACCGCTATGAGAAGCCTGCGCACCGCAGCTAGAGAATAGCCCCATTCACTGCAACTAGAGAAAAGCCTGCACAGCAACGAAGACTCAGCACAGCCAAAAACATTTTTTAAGTTACAAACAAACAAAAAAAAAAACCAGGGTTGTTAAGAGGATGACATGAACTCCTCTGTGTGAAGCTCTTAGACCAGTACCTGACACATAGGGCTTGATAAACGTTAAACTAGCCTCAATACTACTACAAAGCAGAGACACAAAAGCCCTCAGGTAACTTGCAGTTTGAAAAATGATGAAATGTAACACACAGGAAATGAGTGAAAATGGGCTGACATCTCAACGGGCAATGTGTCTTGCAGCCAAACTGAAGCTACCAACCACATCAGCTCAGAGAAGACAAAGATGTGTTGCAAAATCTACCTCCACCAGGTAGGTCCTGACAGTCCTTGGCCAGTGGACCAATCTTCGCATTTATAACCCTAACTTGGCAGGATGAAGAGTTTCTGGAAGACAGTAAAGTGTGGGTTCAGGTAGCTCCATGCTGTCACTGAGACTGGCCTGGAATTCCCTCTTGCCAATAGCATCTCCTCCTTGCTTGCCAGAACAGACCACCCAGTGCTGAATGCTGTTGACTGGCCTCATTATGTATGTGTATGTGAGTCACTCAGTCATGTCTGACTCTTTGGAACCCCATGGACTATAGCCCGCCAGGCTCCTCTGTCCATGGAATTCTCCAGGCAAGAATATTGAAGTGGGTAACCACTCCCTTCAGGGGATCTTCCCAACCCAGTGATCGAAACCAGGTCTCCTGCATTGGAGGCAGATTCTTTACCGTCTCAGCCACCAGGGAAACCCCAAGCCTCATGGTGAACAAGACCTTTTTTTTTTCACTAGAGAAGCAACATGGCTTTGATAAAAAGCCCAGACTCTGGAGTTAAGAGATGCTATATATAAATGCCAGTTCAATGCTTGGCACAGAATAGGTGCTCAATAAATGTCATTCTTCTTATTTACTATTGTTGTTACTCTGCAGTGGTTTATCTTGTAGTAGTCCATATGTCCCTCAGAAAACCTGATCCAGCTTTGGGCTCTCACCCTACAGAGTCCACCTTTCAGCTCCAGAGGTGCGGAGTCATTTGCACTGGGGTGCCATTTTGACATGAGTCTAGGTCCTTTCGCTCTCCTTCCCCAGACAACTAGCCTGCTTTAGATTTCATTATTTGGGGGAAATGGGTGAGACAGAAAGCCAGTGAGCCTTTCTGCCTTTTGTTCATTCAGAGCCAAAGTCTTGGGAAACCTAGGAAAGTTTGAAGAGGAAGAAAAAGAAAAGGTTGGCAAGACCCGAAGTGTCTTGGCCAGGAGCTGGGGGCGAGGAGGGAGGTAGAGGAGCTACTCTTTGCCTTCCCCCATCAGCAAAGAAGGAGGTTCCCCCACACCCCAAGGTGGGGGGCCAGGAGGAGGCGGTCAGTGAGTCCTGCCAACCCCACGGGATGGGGACTTGAAATAAAAGTTTGTGTTGAAAATGTTGTAATGTTTCCTGCACCCCAAGTGTGTAAACTGAGACCCACACACTCACGCTATGCTCTACACCAGGTGTTGGGTACACATCAGTGAAGAAAACCTGACGTGGCCGCTGCCCTTAGGCACCTTACAAACAATAAGCAAGCAAATGCATAAATTTATTAATTATCAAATGGGGCAAGCGCCATGGGGGGAAAGGCGCATTTAGGGAACATTCAGGTAGCGAAGTTAAAAACGTGTTCTGTGAAGAGGAGACAGTTATGCAAAGACCTGAACGGTGAGAATCAGTCATGCAATGAGGGGTGGGGTGGGGAAGCAGGGGAAGCACTCACAGCAGAAGGAAGAGCTCTGGAAAAGCCCCATGGTGGGAAAGAACAGCATCAGTGTGGGGATTTGGGTGCTGAGGATCTGAATGGTGGTGGGATGTGGCAGCCCAGGAACCTGGTGCCACAAGGAGACAGGTTTAAAAGGACTGGAGGGTGGGTATCCTGGAAGGTATATGAGGGCATACGGCTTCATGGAAGGAGAAAGATCATGAGTTTGGGATCCAGCATCCCCTTGGTGAGAATCACCTTTCTTAACCTGAGTCTCAGCTTCCTCCCTTGGAAACTAGAGATCACACTTTTCCTTCAGGCAAGTGCAACGATGTCAATGAAATGATTTGAACAAAGTGCTGGTCTAGAGCTTAGTTACTTCAGTCTTGTCCAACTCTTTACGCCGCCATGGACTCCCCTGTCCATTTGACTTCCCAGGCAAGAATACTGGAGTAGGTTGCCATTTCCTTCTCCAAGTAGAACAAAGTAGATGGCCATTACAATGACATTCTCCTTTTATAATCTTTCCCATCCTCATGACCCAGCTCCAAGGCGCCCTTCCCCAGTCCCTTCCTGGGAGGTAAACCCCTTGAGAGCCAGAGCCTCATATCCCACCCTCTTCTCACAGAGAGCCTAGCACACTTCTAAGAGTTCAATAATGTCATGGCATTGAAGGCTAGTGCCCAAGTAACTATAGTAACTAATAAACTGAAGAATGTTTCTGTGGAGGGCATAGAAGTCACTAGTTTCAAGATGATCAAATGACCAAGTATGGGCCAAGAGAAACATGTCATGGCCTACTCATGTCTCGGGCAGTGTCTGAGGCTCCCTTTGAAGCACCCTGGAGAATAGCCACTCATAAACACCCAGGCAGAAGATGCAGTCTTTCCTCTCTGCTTACAAAGGGCTTTTCTAGGCAACAAAGCATGTTGTATTAACTAACAGGCAGGCTTTTTTAAAACCAGCATCTATTTACTGCCTCATGGTCCACTTAGCGCTTCCATGTCTATCACCACACTCGACAATGTTGTGACCTGGGTAAGTTATTGATTAGTCTTATCCCCTCACTGTAGATGAAGGAGCCACAGAGCAGTAAGGGCAAGTTGCCTTACTATGGTTAAATAGTGTGATAAGACATAATCCTGGATCTTTCGGATCTAAATCTCCTGTGCCTTTTCATGTATGACCATCACACATGCTGACTCTTGAGTAGGTGAGTGCAAAATACTGCACGCACCCAGAGATGGGCAAAGTAACCACACAGAACAGCAGCTGAGGTTCCAGCCACAGCTAACCAATCTGGACAGGGTCTTCTTAGAAGCCACTGCAGCATCTTGGCAAAGGAGGACACCACCCTTCACTCCACGTGATGTGACCCGTCAGCAAAGACAATACCTCTCCCATTAAGAGGGAGAGGTTTTCAAGTTGACCTGCTCCCCTTCTTCCTAAGTCTTCACAATCAAAGTTTACATCACTCAGTTTGGCCACTGATCCCCATCCCAGAACCTCATAAAAATGTTTAATATAATTTTTGAATCATAATACATTGAGTTTTAAAATATTTTTCAATAAAAAAGTTTAAAAAAACACCCAATACCACCCCTCTCCTCCATCTACCTTGTCCCATCTTCACCCACCTTTTATTTAATAAAATATTTAATGTGTGTGTGTGCTAAGTCGCTTCAGTTGTACCCAACTGTGTGACTCCATGGACTGAAGCCTGCCAGGCTCCTCTGTCCATGGGATTCTCCAGGCAAGAATGCTGGAGTGAACTACTGTGCCCTCCTCCAGGGGATCTTCCTGACCCAGGGACCGAACCTGCGACTCTTACGTCTAACCTGCCTTGGCAGGCGGGTTCTTGACCACTAGCACCACCTGGGAAGCCCCCAAATGCTTTTATTCCCTCCATAATCTAATACAAATAGAAGCAAATGTGAATGTCTATTTCACCCTCTCTCACCTTGTTTCTACAGAAAATGTGACATAGTGTTGTTATGTACAATTTCAGGGAGCAAATCCTTTCTCTCCACCACCTCAGGCCTGCTCTGCCGGCAAGCCCAAGGCCAAACAGGCAATCGATAAGCACTCATTGGAAGGGAAAGGCCAGGCTGAGTGGCCAAACCTATCCCTGGGGTCAGTTCAGGGTATAGAAGGCAAGTCCTGCTGACTAACACCTATGCATGTGTGCCAGGTGGCAAAGCTGTGGTCCGTCAGAGGAGGAGTAATGTCCCGGCGCCTCCTCCAGGGGGTGCAGGGCTAAAGGTCAGATACTCCCAGGAAAGCGATGGCCTCGGGGGACAACACCAGCACCTCTGTCCTCTGGCTCACCAAACAGCATCCCCAGGACAAAGAGTGCAGAGGACTTGTTAAATTGTTACAGAAAACAAAAACAAGCCCAGAGATTTTAAGCAGGAGGAAATGGATGAAGCTTTTCTTTCAGGTCCCCCAGCCTCACACCGCTTTCCAGGTCACTCTGAGATGACTGGAGATTATTCTACCCCATCCGGACCATGACCCAGTGGGGCTTCTGGGAATGTGCTTGTCCACGGACCCGGCCTCCCTGAAAGGCAACTCTGGGCCGGCAGCTGGGGAAGGCCTTCGGCAGGACCAGCACGGACTCTTGTTTGCAGATGGTGCCAAATCACTAATGGGGAAGGGGGTGTGCTCACTGCCAAGAAAGTGGACTAGTATTTTTGGGAAGTTTTAATTTGCATCAATTAAAAATTCAGGCCAGCTCTGAGCAAAACAGAAGTAGGTGAACTTATTTCCTGAACCTCTGCACTGTCTTCCCTGGGCCCCCTCCAGCCTCTGCAGGCCTGTCAGTGAGGGATCCTCCACTGGCCAGCATTTCCCAACAGGCCAGTTCTCAGATTCACAAGATTTTACCCCCACTCTCCTGCCAGTACACACTAGGGCCCTGCAGGGAAGGGAAGACAGAAACCATCTGGCTCCAAGAAACAGGAAAAACCCGTCTCTGGAGCCTCAGCACCAGCCTTCAGGTCTGGGTCACGTCTATACACTGAAGGCTCTTTCTTGAGCTTATCAGCTCTGTATCTTTTGACCAAAGGAATATGAGAAACGCCTGGGAAGATTACATGCTTTAAGCAATGCACGGAACGTAGTAAGTGCTCACTAAGCTATGGCATCTTGTTACAGGTGAGGATTGTTTAGGGGTATTCCTCTGTAAATTTCCAAACCTTAAGTCCTGGCCCCACCACGCCCACCCTGCCGTCCTGGCCCAGAGCGCAGCTGTTTCATGGGAGTCATTCATGAGTACTGGAGAACCTCTCTTGAGGTATGCTCTAATGGGCTCTGCGGTAGAACCTGTGTTCTTTTAACCCCTGCTGAGTGAAGGGACGAATGAACGCATCCCATCAGTGGATTTATGAATGAGTATGTAATGCACTTGCTTCAGGAGACAGACGATGCTGACCCACACAGAGGTCAGGAAAGGCAGAGCTGCCAAGAGTGACCCTAACTACCCTAAATGCCTTCTCCCCGCTGGGGCCCAGCAGTTCTTCTCCCTCCTCAAAATCCAAGGATCTGGAGACAGGACTTTCAGCCATTCATGAGGAGGGCCTGAGGCTGAGTGACCGTAGTTCCATTCTCCCAGGACCCAGAGTTTGCAGAGGGCTGGCTGGGTCAAGGATGGGTCCAGACCCCAGATGAATTTGTCTGCTCCCTGCCCCCCAAGCCTTAGGAGCACCTGGGGGTGCTTTTTCCTCTATAACTCAACTTATCTTTGTAATGAGTCCCCACTTCTAACCAATAGAAAAGTTAGCCTAACATTCCAGTGAACTCAGTCCAGTGATTTAAACACAATCGGTTCGACTTAAACTTGCTGGCTTCCCCACATGGGGGCCAGGCCTATCCCGTTCTGCAGTGGTCCCTGCACACTCTCCAGCACCCTCTCAGCTGGCCTCTGGGCCCCACTACGGGCCCACAGAATCTTCTGGGCCAGCTTCCTCCTCCAGTCAAGGAACACCTGAGCAAGTGTCATCAGCCCTATTCTTTTTTCACTTTTATTGGTGTGTAGTTGATTTACAGCATTGCGTTAGCTTCAGGTGTAAAGTGCATCAGTTATATACATATGCATCTCCATTATTTTTCAGATTCTTTTCCCACATAGGCCATTACAGTTTGAGTTCCCTCCGCTACACAGCAGATCCTTATTATCTTTTTTGTATATAGGAGTGTGTGTATCAGTCTCAATCTTCCAATTTATCCCTCCCACTGCTTTCCCCCGGTCACTGAACATTTTTTTTCTACATCTGTGACTCTATTTCTGTTTTGGAAGTAAGCTCATTTGTACCATTTTTTTAGATTCCACATAAAAGTAATATCATACAGTATTTGTCTCATACTTCACTTTGACAATCTCTAGGTCCATCCATGTCGCTGCAAATACTGTTATTTCATCCTTTATATGGCTGAGTAATATCGCATTGTATATATGTACCATGTCTTCTTTATCCATTCCTCTGTTAAAGGACATTTACACTGCTTTGCTGACACCCCAGGTTTGAAGTCATTTGAGCCTGGACGTCATCAGGTGTCCTCTACTTACTGACGGGATCATGGCCAGTCATTCACCTCCTCACAGCCTCAGTTTCCTCACCTGTAACAAGATGCCACTGTCTCCCAGGACCTCTGCATGGAGCAGACTATCAGCACGGAACTCAGTGCCTGGCACGTACATGCTCCCAAAATGAAACCCATCTGTTAGTTCTCAAAACCACACACACACTCAGCCCGAGCCGGGCTCAGGAGTTCAAAGGGAGTCCCCAACACTCCCTTCTCAAGTCCTCTCACAGGACCCCTGTACACAAATATATGGGTACCACCACTCCCCTTGGGTTATTCTTGCATGCAGGAAACAGATCCCTACTCAGACTGCCTCAAGTCAGAGCAGGGGTGTATGCAGAGAAGACCCTTTCAGTGCCTCATATCTGGCTCAAATTAGCTAAAGCCAAAAAGAAACGAACAGGTCTCCTTTGGCTCACATAACCTAAAATTCCAGGGTTATGTGCCTCTGGGCACAATCTGACCCCAGGACTCCACGGACACCACCCACACCTGGCCTCACTCACCCCACCTACCTCAGCTCTGACTCCCTCTCTCGGCCTGGTTACTCCCCTTTCACAATCAGCAGCTGCAGGTCTATTCTCTCAGCAGCCCTCCTGGGGGAAACCTGCCTCTTTCTTGGATGATCTGGCAAAAAGCCAGGCCTGAGGCCTGGTAGGCCAAACCATGGGCATTCCTGAACCACTCACCATGGCTGTGGAGACACAGGTAAAGCAGTGGGGTCAACCCACCCAGGCCCTGAGCTGAACAAAGCAGTGCAGGAGAGAAGAAGGCAGGGATGGAAACCCCCAGATACCTGCCCGCCTGCCCTCCCTCCACAGCCCGGCTCTACACACCCGCTCCCCAGTCACACTCCTTTCCAGCTTGCACCACCAGTGGCCTGAGATGCTCGTTAGTCCCCAGCTGAAACTCGAGAGAGTGGGAACCTAACTGGCCCAGCTGTTGGCTGGGCAGGGATTTCCTCGCCAGGTCACATGACAGGCGCTGCTGGCTGAGGACGAGTACCCGTGGGTAGGAGTCCAACTTGATCCCATCGGTGGAGCCAAAGCAGGGTTGGAAGATGGTTGGTGTCACAGTTCAAATGAGGTTGCCTGGCTGGTCCATTATGGAAGAGCCACGGGCAGGGCAGTTTCTCTAAGAAGTGGGAGGACACCAGGCCTCACAAGTGACACATCCAGGTGCCCCTAGGGCATCTGGAATGGAAACAGCTTTATTGATACCTGAGGAAAGCACAGGAGAAACACTCCTGACCACTTGGCCCATCCCCTGGGGCCAGGTCAACTAGTCCCTGCCAGACTAGTCCTCTCACCCTGCCCGTGCGCTGGGGGTCAGCTGGGGCCTTGCTGGCCCGTGCCCAGACGAGTCAGCGGCCAGAGTCTGGAGAGAGGACATCTGTAGCGGTGGCTTCTACGGCAGGGGCGGGGCGAGCCCAGCAGCCTCACTGGTCAAGGTCCAGAGCCTCCTGGGTCACAGTTCGGAGTCCGATAGAAAACAGCTCTTCCCAGGGCTTCCGGATCCAGGCCAGCAGGGCCGTCAGCTGATCCGGACACACAACGCGGAGTGCCCAGAAGCTCTCCAGCCGGGACACCTGGCATACAAGCAGCAGTGAGGTGAGACACACGAGGGCCGTGCCCAAGCAGCGGGGCAGGCGGGTCTCAGGAGGACCCACTGCCCCTCCCGGTTCAAGGCCTCTTCTCGTCCCCAGGCCTGTCTCTCTCCGGAAAAGATCCTGACTCTGAGCTTTTAAAACAGAACCCAATTGGCACTGATGGACGACCCCACAAAAGAGCTTTCTCGTTTACCACTTTGTGTCTTTAATCCTTCCTGCTTTCAGACTCTCAGTTCTAGAGTCAACTCCAAGGGGTCGCTGGGACTTAGTTCCTGGCTCTGTCATTTATGACCTGGGCCCGCTGGTTAACATCCCCCCAGCCCGAGTCCTCAACTGTAATTGAGCTAAAAACCATACTGCCTCCTCACGTAGAGGCTGTAAAAATCACACGGCTGGCGCACAGGCCCAAAGAGACACAAACTCCAAGTGGCGGCTGCTTCCTCAGGGCCTCCGAGCTCACACAAGGCTGGGCTTCAAGGGCACAGTGTTCCCACCGCCCGTAACTGCTTCCTCACTACTGTTCACACCCCACAATAGGCTCCCAGGTCCCAGCACCCTGTTCTCTGCGTTCCCTGCCATCACGACTGCCTGTGGTTAGGTTCTCTAGAGCCCAGATCCTAGACTTCCTAGACCCACCTGCCGCACCGCCCCTCCCCACCCCCTCCCCACCCCTCTCTCTCGTTCACTCCACACCTCGTCGTAGAAGACCAGCCGCAAAGCCTCTGGGGCCACGCGATACAGCAGCACAGAGCTCAGGCTGCTGAGGGGCTGCTGCTCCCTGACGCTCACTGAGGGGCCTGGCCCGGGGGGTGGGGCCTTCTCAGATGCTTCGCCAGACGCTGCTGGAGGAGGGGGCTCTGCCTGGGACCCTGCAGGGTCCTCATCTAACAGGTACAGGGTGGACAGAGTCAGCAACAGGGACACAGGGCAGGCAGCTGGTCCTAGGGTACAAGAGACAGGGTGAAGCCCAGAGAAGGCCATGGAAGAGCCAGATCCCGGGCTGGTGTCCCAATGCTGCTCGGAGAGGAGGAGTGACCACAGTGAGGTGGCCACAGCAAGGCCTGTGCCTCTGGGGACCACAGTTCTCACTTTCCCAAACTCCAGGGATCTCTAGCCTCCAAAACCTCTGAGGCCCAAGTCAGAGAGAACCTGCCCCACTCCCACCCCTACATCAGAAAGATGCACCCACTCTCCCCTTCACCAAAAGGGTAGGATAGGGCACACTGAGATGATCTGCTCTACTTCCCACAAAGCCTGGGCCCCAAAGCAAAGATTCCTGAGCAACAAGACACCCCATGGCATGCCCTGGACCCTCCAGAGAGGCCGGGACACTGAGACTGCTACTGGGTGGAAGTCTACATCCTGGCACTGAATTACTACAAAGGCATGAAGAGGCGCCAGGGGGCTGGAAGGCCGGAAGGCCCGGGCCAAATCTCACCTTCAACCAGGAACACTCGAAGATAGAAGAACCGGGGAGGCTCCGAGGAAGAGTCTGTCTTCAACAGTGGCCTAGGGAGAAGGCAGCAGGCCCAGGAAGGAGCGGTCAGCCACGGGGTGGGAAGAGCCACAGTGGGGTGGAGTGAGGAGGCCAGGCCCAGGTCAGGAGGCGCGGGCGCTCAAGATTCCACCCGGGGCTTGTGAGTGGAGGGGCTGTGCTCCACGAGCAGCCGTCTGGGCCTCAGCCTGGCCTCAGCCCCCTCCTCAACTCACCAGAGCCTGTGCTTCGGGGTCACCTCCTCCTCCGTGGCGCTGAAACTGCTCCTCCGTGTGGGGGGCAGGGACTGCAAGACATCTGGACAGAGCCAGCCGGGGACAGGGAGCCCTCAACGACTCCGGCTCTTCCATCCCAACCTCTCCACACCTTCCCATCCTCCATGCTGCAGAACTTCCAAGAGGGATGGGTCCTGTTACCCGTCTGTCTTCACTGCGGGCGCCACACGTGGCACTGCGGTCCACAGCCCCCGGCCCCAGCCTCCCTCCTCCCCCTGGCCCTTCTCACCGGTGAGCTCCTCCAGGAAGGCCCGGCAGCGCTTGGCCTCTCGGGGCAGCAGGACACAGGCCCCTGACCCAGCTGCCCACTCCAGCCGCAGGCTCTGTCCTGCCAGGCCCAGCTCTATGTGCCGCAGATCCTGCAGGGGAACGGCCAGGGCCGGCTGCAGCCAGCTAGCTGGGGGCCCGCTGTGGAGACGGGGAGGGCAGAGTGGCAGGAAAGAGTGAGAGCAGAGTCAGAGCATGGGGGCCCGGGCCCTTCCCTGGCAGCGGCCCCGCCCACTCACCAGATCTCCCCTGTCACCTTCAACACGTAGAACCTTTGGTCAGACACAACCACGAGACACAGAAACTCCCCAGGGTGGCCTGCCAACGCCAGCGGCACCTAAGGGGAAGAGGAGGTTGGCAAGAAACAGAGAGGACTAGGGAGGCGGCCGACAGATTGAGGGGACACCAAGGTGTCCTGGGGATACTGCTCAGCCATCCGGCACCTCCGTCAGCCTCGCTCTCTAGCCCACAGCCCCGCCTACACTCGGACCCACGTCAGGCTCTGAGCAGGTCTCCCTGACCGCCATCTCACCCCCTCCAGCCCACCCTCTGAGAGGACAACTGCCCCCAAATACAAAACCCACCACCACTCCCCAGATCCCCAGACTTCAGAGGCGCCAGAGGCCGTGGGATCAAGTCCGAGCTATGCGGCAGACACCAGATGATGCTTCCAGGCTCCTCTCAGGACACCTGCCCCGCCCACACCCTGGCTGCGCTGCTCACTTCTCCCCACGAGCTCCTCTCAGGCTTTAGAGCAGTTGCTGCCTCCTTTCCCTAGAACACTCTTTTTCTCCCTCCCGTCACTCATCCCGCAGGAAGGAGAGGCTTCCCAGGCCCCCACAGGCTGGATCACATGCCTATCAAGGACCTGAGCCTGATTCCGGCACAGGCACACCTCATCGTGGCTGCCTGTTCCTCACACCAGGAGGGACAATGGAGAGCAAGACTGCGGTACTCTAGGCCCTTGGTGTCCCACAAGCGCACACAGATCCAGAGGCTGCGCCAGACAGCCCGCAGACACTGGCTCCCATGTGTGCCCCACACCCTGTGAGGTGAGCAGGGTCCTCCCCATGGGAAAGGGGAGACTTTGGAGGTGCAAACACCAAGGAGCAGGTCCACAGCCACACTGAGAGTCACTGCCGGCATTCAAACTGGAAGCCGAGCCTGGTGGCTCCAGAGTGACTGCCCAGACAGTTTGCTGTGCTGGAAACAGGCAGGGGGGCACAGGGCAGGGCCGGGCTGGCACAGACCTTGAGGCAGCACTGGAACTCCTCCTGGGCATCGGTGAACACCTCGACGTCCAGGAAGAGCCGGAGTCGGTGGTCCACGGAGCGGAGGCCACAGCGCTCAGGGGCTGGGGGTGAGTGGTGGGCCGTCAGCCCGCCCGGGCCACCCCAGCACCCCTCCCCCACCACCACCTGTCTCTGTTCGCCTAGACTCACGCGGGCTGAGGCTCCAACTGTGGTGGTCATGGGAGGCCGGGGCTTGGGATGGGGCACTGCCAGCCCCGTTGCTGGGGTCACTGTGGCCAGGAGGATCGTGGACAGTGCTCGGGGACTGCGAAGGGGCCAGCGATTGCTCTTCCTGTCTCCGCTCCCCACTGGGGGTTCCCGGGGACACGGCCAGAAGAACCACGTGATCACTGCCACAGTATGGACACACAGCAGATGATTCTGGAGGGGGGATAGACACAGCTCATCAACCACACACATACACACACATAACATCCTTCCCCCCGACCCCGCCCCACTGTGCTCACAATACTCCCTCCCGACTCTGGGACTCACCTGGGCCCCATCTCTAGCTTCACATGCTCCCCGTGCTCCCACCCGACCTGATGCCCTCAGCAGACCAAACTGCTGACCAATCACTCCCCATCCCAGTGACAGATGAGCAGGCCCACAAGCTCAATACACCTGCCTTCTCATTTCAGGAGGCCCTTTCAGAGAGGGCCACACCCACTCAGGCCCTGCTGAAGGCCCCTTCCACAGCCCTGGGCTGGGCATGTACTTGAAGTCTGAGAGCCCGAAAACAACAGATAAGGGTCCAATTCCAGGTTCTCTGTGCTTGGTTCCCCATCTGTGAGACGGGAATGATGACAATCCTAGAAGGTTGTCAGGACGAGTGAATTGAATTGGGTAAAGAAACCTGACACAGATCAGCGACGAGACAAGAGACACTCTTTGAGTAGCTATGACATGCTGGAACGTGCTAGACCCTTTGACAGCTGTATCGAAACTCTCCTGACCCTATTGTGCAAGTGAGGAAAGCAAAGATGGAGTCACTGATGCACCCTGTCAAGGCCATATAGCTGGGGTCAAGGTGGCAGCTACTGTGTGTGGAAGACCTCGGCTCTGAGCCAGGCATGGTGCCTGGTGCTGTTCCATCACACTGAAACCTCCTCATGTCACGGGCCAAGTCCATCCTCTCCTTTGCTCAGAGGAGGAGACTGAGGCTCGGATCAAAAGACAGCGGAGCACAAAGGAATGTACAAGACTAACGCACCACGGAAGGGACACCAGGGCCACACGACCCTTGGAGTACAGACGGGTCTGGGACAGGGCAGGGCTGTTTCTGTTATACACACTGTACTGCTGGGATTGCAGCTGCCCAGGCAAGTTCAGGTTGGAGAATGAATGAAGAGGGCTCAGTTTCTGAATAAAATTTAAATCCCTATTTCAGCTACTTCCAGGAAAAAAAAAACACAATTAATAAAAATCAAACATTTCAGTGCAGGTGTTACCAAGAATATTTTTTTCCTCTTCAATGTCTTCAAAGACACGGTTTTTTGACTGGTCTGCAGTGGAAAAATCTGTCATCTTAACAAACAGGGTGTGAAGAAATGCCATGAAGTGTTACTCAAGAGACTCACAGGGTCAGTCAGGGAAGGACAACCTAAGCCCCCTCACACAGCATCCCACTGCGGCTGCCAAACAGCCCAGCACTGCAGGGAGTGCTCGTATGTTTTACATGGCTTCTGAAATAGTAGCCAAAAAAAAGGAGAGAAATGCTCCAAGTTATGGAAAAATAATGGGTATATTTAAGCAGTTACAGAGATTGTACTTCCTGACTTAAGAGAAAAAGAGGATGTAGTTTTTTTTTGTAAATGTGGCAGGCAGACTATTTTAATTCTTCCTCCAGGCTGAAAAGCTGGCCCCCGCTCCTTTCTTCCCTAGGGCTCCCCCTCCACACTCCCAGCTCAAAGCCATTTTCCCTGAAGCAGCAGGAGGCGCATGGACACTGAGGTCAGGGGCAGGGCTGGTACCTGTCTTCCGGAACAGTGGTCTCCAGCCTTCCTCACCGTCCAGCCCCAACCTGGGCTCCTCTGGCTTGAACTCACGGCCACAGCGCAGACACTGGAGTCTGTCCCCTGGCGGGGCCCCCGCTTCCTCAAGCTGATGCTGAGAGGTGGCTGCTGGGGTCAGCACAGCTAGCAGCTCCTGAGACAGGGTGGGCCGGACACAGCCGTGAGCAGGACCCGAGTCCTCAGGCTTCCAGCCTCCCCCAGCTGCCTGGGCCCCGCGCTAGGTTCCATCACCTGGACAGCCGCCTGGGCATCTGGCTCCAGCACCACGTAGCGACGCAGCTGCCGGTCGGGGCAAATGTAGGAGAAGCGGAGAACAAGGATGGGGCCCTGGGGTTGTGGATCTGAACTCTGCACAGGAAGAGGTGGTCAGTGGGATTAGGGTTATGCTGAGAGTGTGATGCAAACGATCGCTCTAGATTCCACAAAAATGCTTTTGCTGACAGCCATGCTGCAGCCCAGAAGCTCTGCCCCTCGGCCAAGCCTCCAAGCCGCCTGGGGCCTGCCTCTGCCCCCTTAGTGCCCCTCCCCGGCTCCAAGCGCAGTGACAGAGTATGGGAAACCCCGGCCCGGTGCCTGACCAGGTTGTTAAGAGTCAGTTCCAGAAAAAAAAGCCTAGCACCCCTCCCAGAAGCCCTGGTCCTTACCACTCACCTCAGGCACCTGCTCGCTCTGGGTCTGGGTCTCTGCCTCTACCTCAGCTGCCTCCAGACTCCGGAGCTCAAGCCGTTGCAGAGTTCGAGCTGCTTGGAGTTCCACCTCAAACAGGTGGCCCGTAGTGACCCAGAGAAAGCACTCCCTGCCCCGCACGCCCTCGGGCCCCTCTAGGGGACACACCAATATGGGCCGGCAGAGCTCCACTGAGGAGAGACGGAGAGTGGGACACCGTGATGCAGCCCCTGTTATGGGGCGGCCGTCCGTCCCCACCCTTGGGCTCTCCCGACTCCCGGACACACGACCACCACCTGGCTCCGGGCCCCCTCACGGCCAGCGAACGCTCACCCTCCACTTCACTCTGCTCCTCTCCTCCCTCCTCTTCTCCCTGCTTCTCCAGCTCCTCTTCTCCCTGCTTCTCCAGCTCCTCTTCCTCCCGAGGCTCCGGCTCCGGCCAGACCTCCTCTGCCACTTCCTGTGGAGACTCCTTCTCAGGGGGTGGAGGGCTGGGTGCAGGCCCTGGGCTCGGGGCGTCCGGGGACAGCGTGCTGAGGGCAGAGGCCTCCAGGTGATTCCGATACTGCAGCCAGTCGCAGCCAAACCGCTCCCGAAAGCTGCTCATGAGTTCCAGCTCCCGATGCTGCTGCACAAACCACCCTGGGCAGGTGGGGGAGCACACGGCTTAGCAAGCCCGGCCCCACCATGACCCCCAGCCGCCCCATCTTATGGGCGTGCTCCTCAGGGTGAGGTAAAAAAGGGGGTGTGGCGGCAGGGGACGGCCAGTTCAGAGGGAAGCCGAAGTCTGCCCTTTCGGCAGCAGGTGCTGAAGCAAGTTCTATGCAACACTGAGGTCATGTGCAACTCAGAAGCACAAAGCGCCTGCCGCTTAGAGAGATTCAAGAGACAGGGCAGAGCATTTAAGGTCTGGAGACGTCCTCTAGTTTAACCCAGCTTTTCCCAAACTGACGGGGCCACAGGATCCTCTCATTATGCGACCCGCTGACATCGAACAAAGATAACGTTCCCTGAAAAACCCTTTGGGAAGTGCTGCCCAGGAGCAGTCTCTTCTCCTTTCCCCAGACTGAAACAGGAAGGATGACGAGATCCCCGCAATGTTCCACTCCACCAAAAAGAGAAGTCCTCCCAACTAGAAGACTGGAGCGCGTGGGACTGAGGCCGGGGGGCTGGGCATGGGCTGACTCACCAGCTGGGGAGGGGTCCAGTGTCCGGGGCTCTGGGTCGGTGTCACTGGGTTCCGAGATACTTGCCCGCCTCACGCGGACTCGGCTCTGAGGTTGGGAGACAGACCCCACATTCTATGAAAGCCAGTGGCCTCCCACCCAACCCACCCAGAACACCCACCCGCAGGCAAGGACATGCCCTGACCACTCCCAGGACCTCTGTAGCCCCCGTAAACACACCCAGGCCCAGGCATGAGGCAGCCTAGGACCCCACTTACCTTCACCTTGCGGAGCGGGGGCTGGGCCACAACGCCCCCTGACGAGGGGCTATCACTCAAGTCAGGGCCACCGGAGGTTTCGATTGTACTCCCCACCGGCCAGGGCGGAGGTGGTACCGAGGTGCTGAGCCCCGAGGACGTGGAGGTCTGGCATGGGACAACAGGAAGGAAACAGAGGTCGGAGCCAGGGCGCACCCCTCTTCCACCCATGCTCACCGAGAGACCGGGCCTACCTTCCAGCTGATTGGACAGACCCTTCCTGGACACCCCCCTGTTTCCCTTGGCTAGCGCCCTTCCTTCACCTCCGCCCCGTCACTCCCGCCACACGAACCTGTAAATCAGTCAGTGACAAGGCCTTTCCATCGAGAAGGAACTGAGCAGAGATAAAAGGGGAGGGCGGAGTCGGTGGGAGCACACACTCTGGGGAGCCCCTAGCCAGGGTTGGGAGCCCTCCTAGTCCTGTAAGGACCAGCAGCTTCAGTGAGGGGGAAAGGCATAATAAGCCAGCAGCCTGAGGCCTCGGTCCCTCACCAACGGATGTGGGGAAAGGCAAAAGCATGCAGGGGTGAAGGAGGCCTAGGCAGGAAAGGGAACGCAGAGCGGGCATGGGCAGACCACTCACCCCAGCAGCAGTGTCCCTGGCACGGGATGACAAGTACCGGGCGGTGGCCACTCGGTGCTCAGGGTGGAACCACAAAGGGTTCCCCTCCAGGTAGAGCTGGGCACAGGAAGAGGTGACTGAGGTGGGCCTGGGGCCTCCTTATATGAGTAAGGGGGCTGACCAACTCAGCACGGGGGGAAGGAGGGCACGAAGCCCGCTGCCTGGTCCTCACCTTGCGCAGCTCTGTCAGCAGCCACAGCGGCGCCAGCTCCCTGTGTCTCTCCAGCAGGTTGTAGGCCACATCCAGGTGCCGCAGGTTCCGCAGCTGTTCCAGGCCTGGGGCAGAGATGAGAGGAGAGGTGTGAGCAAGGCTGTGGGTGAGCAAGGGTGGAGGGGCTGGGGTGGGGTGGAGTGGAGTAGAGGGGGCGTGCCGGGGGAAGACATGGCAGAAAGGCCAGCCTGGGCATCCCACACCTGTCTGAAGGCTGCAGGAGGCTCTGGTAGGCACACAGATCCCAGGCCACCCTGAGTCTCATACTGCCCCCATTCCTTTCCATGCTGGACTGCTCCCCTGCCCCAGCATACTCCCCCACTCACCATGCAGGCTCTGGAGCTCATTGCCCCGCAGAATCAGGGTTCCCAGAGCAGCCCCTGAGGGTCCCATTTTTGGCACCAAACGCAGGTGGTTATAAGAGATGTCCAGGTGACAGAGCTCAGACAAATCCTGGGAGGGGATGGAGGGGGGCAGTAACAGTCTCTCCTTGATCACACTCTGGCCAGGCTTCTCTGAATCCTCTTCTTGACTAGGCCTCAAACTTGGCCTACAAAGACTACAGAGTCTCAGCACAAATGATTTCACCTGCTCCTCTATCAACCCCCACATTAAGACGAACAAATGTACCCGTTTCTCACAGCTCTGGAATGATCACCCCAGTCCCCTGACATCACTGCCCAGGAAAACTCAAGGTGGCAGAAGGATTTAGTTTGCTTCAGACAACACCTGAAAGATAGGGCCCGGCTCTCTGCCTCCGTGGGGCTTTGACAAGAGCCAGTTAGCAAACCAGACAGGTTTACATGGACGAACGCCCCTTCCTGTTTTTCATACACGTCCACTTTGCCAACTTCAGGGGAACCCGACTAGGGTTTGGTCAAAGAGAGAATCTGCCAAAGCCCCCACTGTCCCACTTCCCACTGCCTCATGCTCCCTTGAAAATGCTCACCTCTGCACAAATCAAACTGGAGTTCAGTTCACACCGAAAAGCTTATGACTGATTAAAATAGTTTTACTACTAATTAAATATCACCAATAGTTTTTTGCCATTTTAACCAGAATCCAGCTTTATCTCTGACAGAGAGACATGGGAAAAGGATTCTTCAAGTTCATCATGAAAGCTACCCTTTACTGAGCTAGACCCTGAGCTAAGTAATATCAGATACTCTTCACAATCATTTTCATACTATAAAAGTAGGTACTCCTATGATGTGTACTTTACAGATAAAAAAACTGAGAGGTTAACTAATTTGTCCCACGGAGATTAAGAGTTGAGGTTTGAACACTGGTTTGTCTTATGCCAGAGTCTGTGCCTCCAAAGAGTACTGCCTCCCAGGATGCGACTCCATGGGGAGTAGGGGTGGGGAAGCAGGGGGGTGGCAGGTGGGAGGCCAAGAGCAAGGTGGGAGCAAAAGGAGTCTAGAAGAGAAGGTCTGAGCAGAACAAGTGGAGGCCCAGGTGGCACCCGCCCAGCCAGGCTGTTCATACTCACCATCAGGAAGCCCTTGCAGTCCTGGACTTGATTGTGGCTCAGGTTCAAGAAGCGAAGAGCTGATAAGAGACGCTGAGGGGGGATAGGGATGGGAAGCAGAAAATCAGACGTCCCCAGGCAGCCAACTGGCCCTCCACCCTAAGGGCCCATGCCTGTCGTTCCCCAGTTTCCCAAAGCCCCTCCTGAGGCTCGCTCACCAGGGAGCTGTCTAAGGCGGTCAGGGCATTATAGCTGAAGTCGGCAGACAGCAGAGCCAGCCAGGGCAGGGCAGAGCAGAGGTCACCACCGCAGGCTGACAGCAGCTCCTGCGCAGACAGGCGGGTGCTATTACCTCCACTCTCCGCCCCCCACCACACCAAGGCCACGCTCTGTCACCTGGCCATGCATTCACTCTATATACTGAGCTCTGTCTGGAGATGCAGACTTAAAAAAAGCCCAATGCCCCCTTCCCAAAAATGTGAGCAGACAGAGCAGCGGGGGAGGTAGACGTGAGAATGTCGAATACAATATGCTCGGTGTGATTTTAAACTAGACAGGCACAGAGGGCTGTGGGAACACAGCAGAGGGAGGGAAGACACTGTCTAGCAGGAGGCAGGGCAGGCTGCAGAGAAGCGGGAACATCAGAGCTTGGTCCTCCACGTCCCTTAGGACAAGGCTGCCGGGCTTGCCCCTGACCTTCCTTACCTCTAATGCCTGGAGGCTCCTGCTGCAGATCAGGGTCTCCAGCTGGGAATAGATGCCACGGAGGCCACGGAGGCAGTGGACGGGGACACCTCGGAGCTGGAGCAAGCGAAGGGAAGGAGGGAGGGAGGGAGACTGAACTTCAGAGGACAGATGTCTCATCCCCACCTCCCAGTGGGGAGGAGGGGAATGATGACAAAGCCACCTATGGTTCAGGGCAGCCTTAAATGGAAGAGTAGGTGGTGCATCACTGAAGAGCAACAAGCACACTTCGGTCTGCCCCCCACACCCCACCAAGAGGCCACTTCCCTGTTCCTGCCCCAAATGTCTGCTCAAGCTGGGTTTTGTGCACCAACATCCCCCAGTGCCCCATACCTCCAGCTGCCGAAGGGACTTGAAGGGAAAAATTTTGATGGGCCCTGAGAGGCCAATACCTGGGACATGGACCAGCTACAAAAAAAAAAACAAAAAACTACTTAGGTCACTGAGGCCTGGCACATGTCCCTTTCCTTGGCCTCTCTTCCCTAGCACTGCCAAGCACATCTCTCTCCTCACCTGGGTCTGGGCCCTGTAGATTTTGTGCATGCATGCCACACCCCCAACCCCACCTCCACTCTTCTCTTGTGCTCTCAGTACCCCCGACCCCATCCCCACCCCAGAACCTTGAGTGAAAGTGTTTTCTGCAGCACGTCAAAGAGGAACTGAAGCTGGAGGATGATGGGCGAGTCAGCGGGGTGGGACGGCAGAGCCACAAAGCCTGTCTGGCCAGGGCCCCATGGCCCCAGATGCAGCTCAAATACGTGGTTCAGGTGCTGCAATGTGGCAGTCAGCAGGGTCAGAGTGCTATGGCCAGACAGCACCACATCCCCTACAGGGAGAGGGGCAGACAAGAGGAGGACATAAGAAAAGGCTCTTTCCATTTATTCTAAGACTTATGACCCCAGGATACACCCACTCCTATTCATAGACCCGTTCCCATTCTCCACAAGGATCAAACTTCACCACTCTTCCTCGCTCAAGTCTTCATGGCTCTCCTCTATCTTTCAAAATGTCCTAACTTTTCCGCCTGATAGATTGCTTCACTACAAGACTCCAGCTTTTCTAAATTTCCCTTCATCTTCTGCTCAAAAGAGTCTGGCATACTCATAGTGCTGGCAACAGCACTGGTTTGCAGCTTCCTCATTTTCTGACACACCCCCTTCCACTCTGCCCAGCCCAAGACCCACCTTCTCCAGGAAGCTTTCTCAGCATGCACCGCTGCTGAACTCTTCACCGTAATTACTCACTTTATATGAGAGTGAACGAGAAGTTTTATCTGTATTTCTTTGTCTCATTGTACAAGGAACATGTGCACTTACAGAAACTTTCAAACAACACTAAAATGCATGTCAAAAAAGTAACCACTCATTTAAGCACTAAGATATTGCTACTGCTCTCCACATTAAAACTGCCTTCTCTTGTCCTTGAGGGCATCTTCTGGTATTCATTACTGCATCTAAAAAAATACAGCTACAAGGTCCTACTGTACAGAGCAGGGAGCTATATTCAATACCTTGTGATAAACCACAGTAGAAAAGAATAGAATGTGTATGTGTGTATAACTGAGTCACTTTGCTATACAGCAGAGCTTGGCATAACACTATAAATAAATTATACTTCAATAAAAATAAGTACAAGTGCAACTACAAGGTAGGTACAGAGATTTTTAAGTTTCTTGGAAAAAATAAGGATTGACTAGAACGATTTTGCAGAAATAATACAGAGAGATCCCCATACCCTTATTTGTAACCACCAATGGTTTTATTTTATGTGGAGTACAATATCAAAATCAGGAAATTAGCATTGTGGAAAAGGTGTATAGTTCTATGCCATTTTGTTACATGTAGATTCCTGTAACTACTACAATCAAGATATAAAACTATTCCATCACTGCAACACTCTCCCTCCTGCTACACCTTTAGTCACTTGCGTGCCTGTGTGCATGGACTCACACACACACACACACACACACACCCCCATCAGCCCTAACCTCTGGAACAAAGTCAGATTCTTGCTAAATAAGTTATCAAATCCTACACCCTTGTATGAAGGATTTTCTATGTACTAGACAGTAAGGATAGATACAGATAAGGTTCAAGGACTCTCCCTACCCCGAAAGAGCCTCCCAGTCTAGAAGAGGAGGTAAGACATGTGCACAGTTAATACTACAAGCCAGAAAGTAAAAATGCTATACAGATACCATCAACAGGAGTGCAGAGAGATGAAAAGGTAGCTAACATTGAATAATATGTGCCAGACACACGTTATTTCATTTAAACTTCACGAAAATCTCCTAAAAAGCACTGTCAATACCATCTTACAAATATGGGAACTGGAGCGCAGAAAAGTTAAGAATCTCAATTGAGATCATAAATCTGATAGGAAGTTGTTACTTCCATCTGTTCTCAAAGTCAGCCAGAATTTCTACAACTAAGGCCAACCATTATTGAACAACTACAATGGCTTCACTGTGCCTAGGCTCAGAAGAAAGAAACTATAATAATTACTACCAATTTTGAGTGCTTACTATATATGCAATCACTGTTCTAAATGCTTTATATGAATTAAAATGAATCCCCATAGCAATCTTTCAGTTAAGTACAATCCTTATCCCATTTTGCTGGTGAGGAAGATCTAAGGCTTAGAAAACTTGAACAATTTGGTCATGTTTGAAAGAGCTGGGATTCCAACCCAGGGGCTTTTAATTATCCTATACTTCATGCTTTGCCACCGTCAACTACAAAGTGGCACTCGCCATTGGCACTTGTCATCCACCTCTACAAGGATTAAATCATGTGCTACTGCAGCTGCTGATTCTGGACACCCCCTGAAAAGTTTAGGGTGGAGAGCAGAAATGAGGAGCTCGGTGCTCTGGAACAACAACAAAAAAAACCTAGCAGATAGTTACATATTTTCAGGAGCCAATTTTATTATGAGCCCAATTCTTCTGTATCTCTTTACATCTAGCACTCCTCATAAAAACACTAACATCCTTCGTGGTGACAACTGCTGCTCATCACTAGCAGAAACGGTCTGCAAAAAATATGTGCTTGATAGCATTTACTCTCTCTCCACCAAACTCACATATATACTGACCTTACTCCCTACCTCTTTGGAGCAGTTTCTCAGAGCCATCTGAGATGCTAGCTCATGGGCTATAGTCCTCATTTTGCCCAAATAACGCTTTTTTTAAGTCAGCACCACAGATCAACAATTATGACTAGTCCTTGGTCTAAAAGGGTTTACGGCCAAGTAACGATCACTCCCCTCTCTGAGTATCAGAGAACGCATGAAGCAAGTGGCACCCAAGTTTGGCCTAGAAGGATGGCTAAGGTTTAGACAGTCAAAGACAAAGAGCGACAGAGCGAACAAACTCTGGGAGGAGTAGAGAAATTAATTCTTTGACACCCAAACCCTCGTGACCCTAAACAGCTGTAACCTCATGACTCCTAACGAGGAATGTCTCTGGAACGTAGGAAGTTCCCCCTCTCGCCCAGCCTCAGCCCAACCGGAAGTTCACTCACCGGACTCGCGCAGAAGCCCCGCGAGCTTCCACACCAGAGAGTCCCGCGGGGCGGTCGTCATGGCCACAGGACGCTGGGGGCGGAGCCAGAGAAAGGAGGAAGCGGAAGAGCTTCAGGTGGTAGCAATGCCAAAACGCCAGGACGTCCGCGCAAACCGAAGCCTCGCGGAGAAAAAAAAGCAAACAAGAGGGCGAGAAAGAGCTCCTCTTTGGTTCCCTTTCAAAGAGCATAAGGCCTGACCAGCTAGACTGACCTTCCTGTGTGATCCTCCCACCAGCTCTACAGCCGGGCGCCTATCAATAATAGACAGGAAGTCCCGCCCCGGAAGAAAGGTGCTCGGAAGGGACGGCCGAAAAGTAAGCCAGCGCGGCCGAAAAGTAAGCCAGCGCTGCCGGAAACCACGCGGTAAGTCGTGTGAACGTGTCGAATGGGGGCGGTGCCCGCTGGTTCGGGCGAAGGCGGTCCTTTCGCGTCTCAGCTGCCGGAGCCCAGACCCCAATCCCAAGCTGGGCCTCCGCCGTCCCTGCCCCTCTGTGGTCCCCGCAAGGCCTGACACAGCCACTGAGCTCGGCTGGGGCCGCTCCGGGTCAGTGAGGAAAATCTGACTCCTTGTTTGCAGACTGGGCGGGGAAGCACAGTTGAGAGAAAAGGAGTTTTCTGTTACTGAGGAAAAGACTCATCCAAACACTCCTTTTTCAGTTAAAGGAGAGCGTGTCCGCCATGGGAGGCAGTTTTTTCACATCTGTGTGAAAGAGCTGGGGCTGGCAGAGGTGCCATTTCTGGGGTCCCTTGGACCCTTTTTCCTTCATCTTCCTCCAGACTCGCTTTTCTTTTTCCTTCGTGAATATCAGCCTCTCACATTAGCTTCGTAACGCTCCACGTGCACCACGTCCTTTATTTTTCCTTTGTTTCGACTCCTAACACTTGAATTTAAAAGTTGTTTCGAGTGTGAAAATGTGAAAATAGATTCACAAAAGCCTATGTTACTTGGGAAGGTCATTCAATTAGTAACCGATAGCCCCAAGACTGCCGACTTCCCATTGTAGCTTTCACCTAGTCCCGGTGAAATACAGACGTCGACTACAGAATTAACGAGTAATGCAATGCCTCTTTAACAAAATTTCTTGTTTTCAGGGAGGCTTTTTTTGTTTGTTTGTTTGTTTTAATGTAATGCCCAATCTTCTGATTTATTTTTAAAATTAGTGGTAGGCCAGTTGAGAGTAGGAATGAGGTCATAGTCATTTTTATTCCGAGTTACAAAATTTGAAGGATCTTCTTTTCTGAAGACAAAATATTCGAAATGGCAACTTATGCCTCTAAAGCACACAACTTAGCGACTATGGCATACTATATGTGACTTGAACCCAGAGCTTAAAAGAAGTGAAACAGAGGAAGCACATCATGAACAGCAAAGCAGTATACAAATATAAAGTAACAGTGGGACCTCAATATATTTTTGTTGATTATTAATCCCATAAAGGTGATGATTGTCAGTCCCCGTTTATCAAAGGCCTGGAACTAGAGAATGGCTGGAACTAGGGAGTGGGTTCTCCCATAGGGCTACTGCTAATTCTAACCTTTTTAGACAAGAAGAGACAGATTGTTTTGATGTTTCTGACATTGCAGTGCTTTGAAATCAATTTCAGGTGTGCCTCTCCAGCCCACAGAGTTCTTCACCTTTCATATGGGTAGCCTCCCACCCCCCCCAACCCCCACCAGATTTGTTTTGCATCCTCTTGAATGTAAAAGTGGGAGCAAAGAGTAGCAAAGAAAGCTTAACTGGAAGAAGAAAATAGCTCCTAAGAGAAGCAGCAACAAGAGACTAAGCAGCTTTTTTTTTCCCAGCCCTCTGTGAGGCCCATTCCCCTTTCTGCCCTTGCCTGGAGGGGAGGCCTTGGCCACCTTCCAATGAATTCTCCCCACCCCACCTGACTCCCTTTTTTCCAAGTTAGAGTGTATTTCTGTAAAGTGCTGCCACAAGGACCTGGACTAAGACAGAACCTTTGCAAAAACTTAAAAGTCTTAAAGGGAAAAAAATTACCCTTTTACCATAACAGAAAAAAAAAAAAAAAAGACAGCATACACCTATATTTTGAGAAATGTGCAATATCTATATGAAGAAAACCAGAGAATTTTAAGGACATTAGGAATGACCTAAGTAATTGAAAAGATAACATGTTGTAATGAAAAGATTCAATATTATACTGATGTCAATTTAATGTAATTTCCATCAAAATTTCAATGGTAAGATTTTGGAACTTGACAAGTTGATTCTAAAATTCCTCTGAAAGACTAAACATACGAGCACTGCCAAGAAGCTTTGAGGAGAAAATAGAACAAGAGGCACTTGGAGGGCCATGCCCTACCAGATAGCAGAGTGACCTATGAAGCCACAGTAACCAAAGCAGCATGATACTGACAAAGAGATAGACAAATATCAACAGAAACAACTAAGATTACATGGCAACTTTTTTTTTACTCTCTCTTTCTCTTTTTAGTTGCTAAGTCATTACCAACTTGCCACCCCATGGACTGTAGCCTGCCAGGCTCCTCTGTCCATGGGATTCTCCAGGCATGAATCCTGGAGTGGGTTGCCATTTCCTCTCCAATTGACTTTAATGGTATAAAAATGTGAGTTGTTCCATAGTTTTGGAACAACTAGCTCTCCATCTGAAAAAAACTTAAGTTCCTAACCTTACATCACACAAATTAAATTCCAGGAGGATCAAAGAGCTAAACATTGTTTTAAAAATTAACTCTAAGGACTCTTTAAAGTTTGAATTCAAATTCACCTCTTAAAGAATTATTATCTTAATTTAAAAAACATGCAATGTCATTTCAAAAAAATTATTCTTAGAAAATAATATACAGGTCTTGCTACTGCATAATTGCATATTGTTCAGTCGATAAGTCATGTTTGACTCTGCACCCCCAAAAGCTGCAGCATGCCAGGCTTCCCTGTACTTCACTACCTGTCCATTGAGTCAGTGATGCCTTCTAACTGTCTCATCCTCTGTGGCCCCATTTTTCTCTTGCTCTCAATCTTTCCTGGCATCAGGGACTTTTCCATATTATCATGAATGAAATTATGTTTCTCAAAGAAATGCTATGACATTATGCTCTTAATTTACAAACACCCTTCTGAGTTTTATGCCACAGGAATCACACTCCACCTAAAATCAGAAATGTGCATCAAGTTTCATCTCCATATTATTGTGTGAGGAGGAAAGTGAGCTATAAGCAGCTTTCACTGCTAGCTTCCCTGACACCTCAAGTTCCCTGGGGTAGCATCCGCAAAATGCTTGTTACTAAAGGGGTAAAGGAAGTTATGCTGGTGACTAGCTTAGGCAGCAAGGAAGGAGAGAAGGAAGGAAAGGTATCTTCATACAAGAATGACAAAATCAGCCACCAGAGAATGTAAACCTCAGCATCCTGGTCCAGTGCGTGTTTGTTTCTGCAGCCTTGGAGCATGCAATCCCCTGGACTGTTGCCCATGGGGAACAGAAGTAATAGTTCATCTTTAGGACGTGAGCCTCGTCTCTGACCTGGACCTCACCACTCTGGTGCAACAGCCTCCTACAACAGATCAGATGACCGAAACCTAAGGATTCCTTTGTAATGAAAATTTCACACTTGAAATTGCATTGTGGGTAGGAAGGGTAAAATTAGATGCTTTGTTTCATCAGCTAGGTATCTTCATGGAGTGGAAAGGCAAGGGTTGGGGGGAACATGGAAGGGACTGAAGAGGTGCAAATATTAACCTCCAAAAGTAGATTTTGGTAAAAGAGTTTGTACTAGTTAGTCTGTGTGCCTGGCACCCACAGCCCCAGAATTCAGTGGTCAGAGGCAGTCTATGTTAGAACCACATATCATGTCTCTTGGCTCCGCTCCCAGACTGAGCCACAAAAGACTGGTCCAGGAACTGACCGAGTCACCACAATCAAACATATGGGACAAATCAGCAGTTTTGGAGGAGATCTGGCTTGAGAACTCTGCGTTGGACCACAACTAAGCAAGCCCATCCTGCCTGGTTATAGGAGAGACTGAACGTTAGGTGCACAGAGGGAAAGCTGGAGAAGCAGAAGGCAAGTTTAATGTGAAATCAGCAAAAGCCTGAGAATAAACAGCTGACTGAGAAGCTGCAAAATAATGTTTCAGTGATCCAGCAGCAGCCATGGTCACCCAGCCCAGGAGGAATTGCAGTTCTGCACAAAGTGCACTGAGGGATTCCCTGAGTGGCTTTATGGTAAACCTGAGGTCACCTGAGAGTGCCTTTAATTCTTTTCATTATCTGTCCTGGCAGCCCATGGAATCATCTGAGAAGAGGGCTAAGAAGGGCTATAAAAAGATTGACCTTGGGTTTAATTCAGAACACAAAAAGGAGAAGATGGTATGAGAACTACATTCGCTGTTCAAGCTCATGGGAAAACAGCAAAAGCCTGATAGGAGGTGAGAGTGGAGGCAGCTATGGAGAAGAGAAGAAACAGACATCACTGTTTCAGGCATAACCCATACAAGACCTGTTGACAAAGTCAGGTACATATGTGACAAGTGTCTGCCATCTCAGTTCTGCCTACATGCAAGGCTGGAGAGAGGAAAGAAATGGTGCGCAGCAAGGGAAGAAGCTGCAAATAGAATAGCAATAAAAACCTCCAAAGTGAAACAAAGACAAGTGAGATCAGAGAGCTTAGGGTCTCCAGGACAGAGGTAAGGGGAAAGGCAGAGCCTGCTTTGGAATCTCAGAGCTTCTGTAGAACCTCAAACTTAGAGCACTCTTTAACTCTTTCACTCATTCGACCAGTATTTACTGAGCCCTGACTATGTGCCAGATTCTGTGCTGCATTGGGGGTAGATATAGACAACAACAGTGCAGCTCTTGTTCTCAAGAGCCACCAGTGTGGTGGAAGAGACTCCAGCAATCACATCTCAACATTGTATGTGCTTCCTATCATTGCTGTAACAAATGACACCAAACAGTTGCTTGAAGCAACACATGTTTATTAGCTTATAATTGTGAAGGAGTCCAAAATGGATCTCACTGGGCTAAAAATTAAAGTGTCCTCGGGGCTTTGTTACTTTCTGGAGGTTCCAGGGGAGAATCTGTTTTCTCGTCTTTTCCAGCTGCCTGCATCCCTGGCGGGCAGCCCCCTTCCATCTTCGCAGCCAGCAATGAGTCTTTTTCACATCATATCACTCTTGACACTGACCCTTCTGATTTCCTCTTCTCTATTTAAAAAGGATCATTGTGATTACATTGGACTCACCTGGGTGCTCCAAAATATTCTTATTCTGTGGTCAGTTGATTTACAACTTCAGTGCCATCTACAATCTTAATTCTCCCTTGCCATATAACATAACATTTTTAATTGAATAAATTTGACATATAACATTGTATAAATTTATTAGAGTGTACATGTAACATTTGCCCAGATTCTGGGAATTAGGACATAGACCTCTTTGGGGGGAGGGGCCATTATGTTGCCTATCACAAGCGTGATGCATGTTATAGTAGAGATAGTGATATGGGAAATGGGTCTCATCCCAGACTGGAAACTGAATTCCTGCTGCAGCCTCTCCCTCTCATCCCAGATAGTTAGAAATAACAGAAAACATATAAAAGTAGGTAAATAAATTCATAATTACCCTGGATAACAAGGAGGGCCCTTAGTGGGCCAGAAACCATGAGGAGTCCCTGAAAGAAGGATGGCAAATGGAAACTGGACAGACAAGAAGATCACAGCCCCAAATGTGCATAACAGTAGACTGCTGAATGAGTTGAAAACAGCAGCAAGAGCATGCCATGCCTAGAGAAGGTGGATCCTGGGAGCTCCCGGCCTCAGGAGTCATCAACAGCGCACTGATTATTCAGCATGCTGCAGCCTGTCAGCCACTCCACACATTCTCTCCCTTCTTGTCTCCTGGGGCCACAAAATTCCAGCAGGAGTATATGCCTTCAGGTGGGAGCAGTGGATATAAGATTGTCAGATGGAGAAAAAGGACAGTGTTCTTGGTGACTGGTAACATAAAGGAGAAAAAGGGAGCACCTGATTGTGGAAGATGAGCTGCTGAAACATCCTATCTCTGAGTATATCCCCCTGCCCGAGTAACTGACAAGATGATGCTGTATATATCGTGACATTATCTCATACCCCTTTTGCTAAAGAGTGTATAGTCATACAGGAATCTGAGGTAAAGGAGGAGCCTCCAACTAATAATTACCAAACATTGGGAGAAAGCATCGTAAAAGAGACAGCAGTGCGTAGAGGAACTTTCATGCAGTGAAATAAATCATAGAGCGAAAACAAGACTTTAGAAGAATTATAACATTCTTAGGTGGAAAAAGATATCACACTGACTTTTTCTTATCAACTGAAAAATTGAACATGATTATGAAGCAACAAAAGTGCTCAAAAGAGTGATTTGAGTAAGCCCAGGTAAAGGATACATGTGTGACCAGAAGGATTGAGCAAATATGTGTGTTTTCAGCACGTAGCTCAACACCAAATATACAAAGTATTTTATTTTTTTTAACTAAGATACCCAGAGGATTGATCTAACACTTTCAACATCAGCTAATAATAAGGCTCTGAAGGAGAAAATACAAAGAATATGAAAGGAAATTATACACAAAGGAACAAAATATCATAGAAATGAAGGAAAAAAAACAAACATGAATCTTCAGTTTGAAAGGTCCCATCAAAGGCCAATTAGGATCTCTTTTACAAATTAACATGAGATTTAGTGTGACATAATTTCAGATGTGTGGTAAGGAGGAAATCTTGAAAATTTCCAATGGGGAAAAAAAAATAGATGAAGTACAAAAGTATGAGAATCGTATGAGCATTAAGTCTCATTGAAAACCAGGATACAAGAAGCAGAGAAAATTTTTCAAAATTCAGAGGAAAAAATCTTTGACTCTAGAGTTATACCCACAGCCCAACCATCATCATTCAATTGCAAAAATAAAAAGACTTTTTATGTTGCAAAGGACTCAGAAAGTTTATCACCTACAGACTTATTCTGAAATAAATAATAAAAGAAAGTAGGTCAATACTAAGAAAAATGAGCCCAAGAAAAAGGTAAAAAGCAATGGTCAGCAAAGACTTCAGTAAATTTATTCAAACTAAAGAACTTCCCAACCCAGGAATCAAACCAGGGTCTCCTGCATTGCAGGTGGATTCTTTACCAACTGAGCTGTCAGGGAAGCCCTCTCAAACTAAAGAGTAAGACAAAATGGGGCGTGGGGGGAAGGGTGTGGGGAGAAACATTAAAAAGGCAAGAAGCCAGAAGCTGGTGGCAGATGGTGAAGGCAGCACCTTGCCAAAGAGTAGGAAAAGAAATCTTCAGAGCTGTGGCCCGCACAAGCACAGGATTTGCAGAATTTAATAAAAGTATGAAGATCTTGCCAGGAAACTTGAAAACAACCAAAGCGATGATGTATCAAGAAATAAATTAGCAGAACTGTATAAAGACAAAGTGAAATGCAAATCTTCCAAATCTGATAGACCTAAAGTTAGTCTTTAAGAGCCCACAGACTTTTTCCCACTACTGGGGAAAACATTCACTTAAGGAGCTGACGACCACGTCATTCCATCACCACATCATTTCATCGTTAAGGTTCTATTCAAGTGAACATGGATACAGGGGATTACATATAATTCAACTTTCTACTGGGAAAATGGTGAATAAGCTAAAGAGGCAAGGGAACATGGGACTGCCCCGCTGAATGAAGCCTCAGGAACTTTGGGTCATGAGAAATCTAAGTCTTCTACAGGTGGAGGATAGAGATTGGGTCATTCCTTTTGTAAGTGATCTGAATACATCAATGGAGAAAATCAGCAGCCAGATGTTAGATTCTGCTTAAACTGTGAAGCAGCAGCTTCAATTTATTTGATGGAGAATTGAGTCCTTACAATGACCCAACAAATGTTCAATTTCTGAAGTCTGTTACGAGAAAGGTAACTGTCTTTGCATGTATGCCTGAAATTCTGCAACTAATATTATAAATCCTTTAAACTGGCATTATTTTATTCATTTATTTTTAATTGATAATTGCTTTACAATATTGTGTTGGTTTCCATCTTACATCAGCATATATCCCCTCTGTCTTAAACCTCCTTCCCACCTCCAACCCCATCCCACCCCTCTAGATTGTCTCAGAGCACCAGATTTGAGCTCCTTGTGTCATACAGCAAATTTCCACTGGGTATATAATTTTTCATATGGTAATGTACATGTTTCGATGCTACTCTCTCAATTCGTCCCACCCTCTCCTTCCCCCAGTGTCCCCTCAAGCCTGTTTTCTACGTCTGCATCTCCATTGCTGCCCTGCAAATAGGTTCATCAGTACCATCTTTCTAGATTCCATGTATATGCTTTAATATATGATATTTGCATTTTTCTTTCTGACTTGCTTCACTCTGTATAACAGGCTCTAGGTTCATCACCTCATTAGAACTGACTCAACTGTGTTCCTTTTTATGACTGAGTAATATTCCATTGTATATATGTACCACAACTTCTTATCCATTCATCTGTCGATGGGCATCTAGGCAGCTTACCTGTCCTCAGTTCAGTTAAGTCTCTCAGTCGTGTCCAACTCTTTGTGACCCCATGAATTGCAGCATGCCAGGCCTCCTGGTCCATCGCCAACTCCTGGAGTTCACTCAAACTCACATCCATTGAGTCAGTGATGCCATCCAGCCATCTCATCCTCTGTCGTCCCCTTCTCCTCCTGCCCCCAATCCCTCCCAGCATCAGAGTCTTTTCCAAGGAGTCAACTCTTCACATGAGGTGGCCAAAGTACTGGAGTTTCAGCTTTAGCATCATTCCTTCCAAAGAACACCCAGGACTGATCTCCTTTAGAATGGACTGGTTGGATCTCCTTGCAGTCCAAGGGACTCTCAAGAGTCTTCTCCAACACCACAGTTCAAAATCATCAATTCTTCGGCGCTAAGCTTTCTTCACAGTCCAACTCTCGCATCCATACGTGACCATTAGAAAAACCATAGCCTTGACTAGACGGACCTTTGTTGGCAAAGTAATGTCTCTGCTTTTCAATATGCTATCTAGGTTGGTGACAACTTTTCTTCCAAGGAGTAAGCGTCTTTTAATTTCATGGCTGCAATCACCATCTGTAGTGATTTTGGAGTCCCAAAAAATAAAGTCTGACACTGTTTCCACTGTTTCCCCATCTATTTCCCATGAAGTGATAGGACCAGATGCCATGATCTTAGTTTTCTGAATGTTGAGTTTTAAGCCAACTTTTTCACTCTCCTCTTTCACTTTCATCAAGAGGCTTTTTAGTTCCTCTTCACTTTCTGCCATAAGGGTGGTGTCATCTGCATATTTGAGGTTATTGATATTTCTCCAGACATCTTGATTCCAGCTTGTGCTTCTTCCAGCCCAGTGTTTCTCATGATGTACTCTGCATATACGTTAAATAAGCAGGGTGACAATATACAGCCTTGACATACTCCTTTTCCTATTTGGAACCAGTCTGTTGTTCCATGTCCAGTTCTAACTGTTGCTTCCTGACCTGCATATAGGTTTCTCAAGAGGCAGGTCAGGTGCTCTGGTATTCCCATCTCTTGAAGAATTTTCCACAGTTTCTTGTGATCCACACAGTCAAAGGCTTTGGCATAGTCAATAAAGCAGAAATAGACGTTTCTCTGGAACTCTCTTGCTTTTTCGATGATCCAGCGGATGTTGGCAATTTGATCTCTGGTTCCTCTGCTTTTTCTGAAACCAGCTTGAACATCTGGAAGTTCACGGTTCACACATTGCTGAAGCCTGGCTTGGAGAATTTTGAGCATTACTTTACTAGCATGTGAGATGAGTGCAACTGTGCGGTACCTGTCCTAGATGTTGTAAATAGTGCTGCAATGAACATTGGGATACCTGTGTCTTTCGGTTATGGTTTTCTCAGGGTATATGCCAAATAATGGGATTGCAGGGTCATCTGGTAGTTTTATTCCTAGTTTTTTTAGAAATCTCCATATTATTCTCTATAGGGCTGTATCAATTTACATTCCCACCAACAGTACAGGAGGATTCCCTTATCTCCATACCCTCTCCAGCATTTATTGTTTGTAGATTTTTTGATGATGGCATTCTGACCCATGTAAGGGAGGGTGATATCTCATTGTGGTTTTGATTTGCATTTTCTCTGCGACTGAACTGAACTGACTGAACTGAATAATGAGTGATGTTTAGCATCTTTTTGTGTGTTCATTAGCCATCTGTATAAACTGGCATTGCTGGCAGAAGATTTCAAAAGAAATTCCTCTGGAGCTTCTGCAACTGGTTCAGAGTGGCCACATGAACTTGGGTACAGAGGAGTATCACGATCAGTAATACATATAACCTAGAATAAGATTCAAGGCTTTTAGGAGATAAAGCAAAAACTTGGAAGCCTTACACCTGAAATCATTAATACACCTTCCCCCCAGAAAAGAAGTCAGTACTTAATGCAGTTGTTCCTGTTAACAATTCAGTGCCAATGACAAAAATTCCAATCAAGTTAGCCAATGAGAGTCATTTGATACAAAGATTCAACATTACACCCAGGATCCTGGATGTTCCAGACTTCATTGTACACTCTGTCCTGAATTTGCAACTTTTTACTTATTCTTGGCCTTCATTTCCAGAGAGTCAACAAGAAACAGGTAATTCTTCATGCCTTGGTACTCCAGCAACTAAAATAATATTATTGCTATCCAAGCAGTAGCAGATCAGAAAGATGGTGTGCTGTATTAATAAGAAAAATACTTCCAGCATAAAAGCAATCAAATTATTTTTATTACTTTCCAGATGCATTTTGGTTTTATTGTTATTCTATCTTCCAGCCTTAATATAGATACATTTGGACCAGGAGGAGGTCTTGAGATAAATATGTTCCATTTTGCAGGGCTGGTTTATGTTGAAACTTTTAAACATCCAGGCAAACCAGTTTGTTACAAGCTCAGTGTTAATGTAACAATATTTGTTTGCAGGGGCAAAAAATGAACAAAACCCCTTTTGATAAATCATTTGGTAGAATTTACATTGAAGTTTCTCTATAATGTTTTGACCAACAGCCATTAAGAAATCTTTTAGTCAAAATAAATTTTTTGTGATATATACTGAAAAGTATTTGTATTCTGATTTTGAACTAGTTTGATCATTCAATAATTATTTCTCTTATTAAGAAATTATGCATCTTTTAACTTATTGATTTAGCTATATATTCAGTTCAGTTCAGTCGCTCAGAGACTGAGACAGAACTGTGTTTGACCATCTCCTGTGGACGTACGGGTTGGCAATGTTCTGCTGCAGGGACAGGGGCTCTGGGTGTGGGTATGGCATAAGTCCTCTTGGAGGAGGTCACCTTTAACCCCACCATAGAGCTGCCAGAACTTACATAGGACTGGGGAAAAGACTCTTGGAGGGCACAAACAGAGCCTTGTGCACCAAGACCCAGGAGAAAGGAACAGTGACCCCACAGGAGTCTTGCCTGTGCATGTCTGTGAGTCTGGCGAAGGTGTGGTTTGGTGGTGGCCTGCTGCAGGGACTGTAGCAGTAGATGCAGGGATCTTTTTTGGGAGTTCACCATTATCTTCATTACCTCCACTATAGTTCAGTTCAGTTCAGTCACTCAGTCGTGTCCAACTCTTTGCGACCCCATGAATTGCAGCATGCCAGGCCTCCCTGTCCATCACCAACTCCCGGAGTTCACTCAAACTCAAGTTCATCGAGTCGGTGATGCCATCCAGCCATCTCATCCTCTGTCGTCCCCTTCTCCTCTTGCCCCCAATCCCTCCCAGCATCAGAGTCTTTTCCAATGAGTCAACTCTTCACATGAGGTGGCCAAAGTACTGGAGTTTCAGCTTTAGCATCATTCCTTCCAAAGAACACCCAGGACTGATCTCCTTTAGAATGGACTGGTTGGATCTCCTTGCAGTCCAAGGGACTCTCAAGAGTCTTCTCCAACACCACAGTTCAAAACCATCAGTTCTTTGGCGCTCAGCGTTCTTCACAGTCCAATTCTCACATCCATACATGACCACTGGAAAAACCATAGCCTTGACTAGATGGACCTTTGTTGGCAAAATAATATCTCTGCTTTTCAATATGCTATCTGGGTTGGTCATAACTTTTCTTCCAAGGAGTAAGCGTCTTTTAATTTCATGGCTGCAATCACCATCTGCAGTGATTTTGGAGCCCAAGAAAATAAAGTCTGACACTGTTTCCACTGTTTCCCCATCTATTTCCATGAAGTGATGGGACCAGATGCCATGATCTTCGTTTTCTGAATGTTGAGCTTTAAGCCAACTTTTTCACTCTCCTCTTTCAATATATATTACCCAGATCAAAAAATACAGCTTGGCATTGTTACATGTAAAGCTACTACCATCATAAACTAGAAACACAAAGACATTAAGGTCAGTAATCCTTGGAAAGACGTGTTAAACAACATTCTATTTATTTATTTATGGCTGTGCAAGGTTTTGTTGTGGCTCATGGGCTCTTCCTGGTGTGCAGGCTCTCTAGTTACAGCACACAGGCTTTGTTGCCCCACACAATGTGGGATTTTAGCTCCCCAACTAAGGATTGAACCCACATCCCATGCATTAGAAGGCAATTCTTTACCACTGGACCACCAAGAAAGTCCCTAAACAGCACTTGAAAATAGAGTAATTACAGTCCCTTTCAGAGCCTGTCTTGATCACACTCATTTATTCACTGAACACATTTTTCTAGGGAACATACATATATATTGGGCTTCCCTGGTGGCTTAGCAGGTAAAGAATCCACCTGCAGTGTGAGAGACCTGGGTTCCATCCCTGGGTTGGGAAGATCCCCTGGAGAAGGGAAAGGCTACCCACTCCAGTATTCTGACCTGGAGAACTCCATGGATTGTATAGTCCATGGGGTCGCAAAGAGTAGGACATGACTGAGAAACTTTCACTTCCTCACTTTCATTCTAACTGTTCAACCCAGAATATATTCTACTCCAAGACAAAACTAGTGTAGAAATTCAGGTATGTATTATTAATCAAACATATTGAATCTAAAGAATGATCCACATAATATTCGAAATTCTGCTGGAGCCAAGTATTTCCTGGATGAGACAGACTACATCAGGAAGCAGAGAAAAGCTTTTTCTTCTTCCCAGATGCCACTTCATCTTTGGTCACTATTTCTGGTTAGTCTTCTGTTAACTGCCATAACAGAGCATCACAAGTTTGGTAGCTTAAAAGAACACAGATTAATCATCCTACAGTTCTTTAGGTTAGAAGTCTGATTTGGGTCTCCCTGAGCTAAAATCAAGGTGACAGCAGGGCTGCTTTCCTTTCAGGAGACTTGAAGGAAAAAATCAGTTCCTGGCCTTTCCAGCTTCTTAGAAGCTGTCTCTGCTCCTTGACGTTTGGCCCCCTTCTTCTGCCTTAAAAGCTAGCAACGTTGAATCTCTCTGACTCTATCCTGTCATCACATCTCTCTGACAACAGCCATAAAAGAGTCTCTGTTTTTAAGGACTCCTGTGATTATATTGGGCTCACAGGATAATCCACAGTTATCTCCCCTATCTTAGGGTCTGTAGTAGCCTTAATCACATCTGCAAAGGCCACTTTGCCAGGTAAAGTAACACATCACAGGCTCTGTCGGAGGCTTCGGGAGAGAATCTGTTCTCAGCTTCTCCTAACCTGTGGCACCTGCTGGCATCCCTTAGCTCATGGCTGTATCACTCCAAGGCTGCAGTGACAGGTATAAGATCTATTGGAAAGGGCTGTTACACCACACAAAGCAGGTTTAACTTTGTATAGACAAGTTTTTAAGTCACCTAAGGGATAAAATCATCAAAGAAGTTACCCTTGGGCACCAGGTGGGACATGGACTGGAGAGGTAGAAAGTGACTGCTTAGAGTAAGGAGGCTGCTGAGCTGCCCAATCAAGAATGGCCCTTTAGAATGTAAACTGGTGCAGCCACTGTGGAAAACGCTATGGGCTGTCCTTTTAAAACTAAAAATAGAGTTATCATATGGTCCAGCTGTCGCACTCCTGTGCCTATGTACAGAAAAAGACAAAAACTCTAATTCTAAAAGATACATCTACCCAGTGTTCATAGCAGCACTATTTACAATAGCCAAGACATGGAAACAACCCAAGTGCCCATCAACAGG
This sequence comes from Bos mutus, assembly GCF_027580195.1. Classification (NCBI taxonomy): domain Eukaryota; kingdom Metazoa; phylum Chordata; class Mammalia; order Artiodactyla; family Bovidae; genus Bos; species Bos mutus. The sequence goes on from NC_091618.1 coordinate 28,392,401, forward strand.
TGATTGGTTTAAGATGTATTGTGTGCTAAGTTGCTTCATTCACGTCTGACTCTTTGTGATCCATGGACTGTAGCCTGCCAGGCTCCTCTGTCCATGGGATTCTCCAGCAAGAATACTGGAGCAGGTTGCCATGCCCTCTTCCAGGGAATCTTCCTGACCCAAGGATTGAACCCGAGTCTCTTTCATCTCCTGCGTTGGCTGGCAGGTTCTTCTACCACTGAACCACCTGGGAAGCCCTTAAGATGTAGTGTGTATATATAAATATATAAAATGGAATATTAGTGATAAAGAAGAATGAAATATGTCATTTGCTGCAACATGGTTGGACTTAGAGAATATCATACTAAATGAAGTAAGTCAGAGAAAAATGAATATTATATCACATATATGTGAAATCTAAAAAAAATAGTGCAAATTAATCTACATACAAAGCAGACACAGACTCATAGACATAGAAAACAAACTTATGGTTACCAGAGGGGAAAGCAGGAAATAAAATAGGAGTATGGGATTAACAGATATAAACTGCTATATACGTAAATTAGATAAGCAATAAGGATTTACTGCATAACACAGGGAGCTATATTCAATACCTTGAAATAACCTATAATGAAAAATTATCTGAAAAAAGTATAATACGTATATAACTGAATCACTTTGCTGTATACCTGAAACTAACTCAATACTGTATATCACTTATACTTCAATTAAAAGAAAAAGAACTGCAGCTTAAATGGCAAAATGGTGTTCATGTAGAGAGAGGGAAAGGGCTAGATTTGAGAATTGGCAAAGAAAACCAACAGTGCTTTCTCTCAGCATCTACCCCCCACCCCTTGTGTGGTAACTGCACTCTGCTGAGGGGAAGCAGGGAATAACTTCACCTCATGCTTCAGGCTCTGGACAGCAGGGGTGGGCCTCATGCTCTGAATCATTAACTTGTTCTGTTCCCGCTTTTCCTGGAGGAGCACATGACCCAAATCAAGACAGTCAGGCCACCAAGACCCAACCTGCGACTTCTGTAAGCAGACTCCCTCCTACGAGACCAAGTGGTGTCACTTGGGCATGTGGGTCTGCCCCAGACTGCCGTAGACGAGATGGAGCCCACCCAGGGGATTTGGAGCCTATAGCTGAATCCTGGGAGCATCTTTGAGCCCCGAATCGAGCTGTAATTTAGTCAGCTGTGCTTGTGGACTTGTCATAGGCTACTGGGGTTTTTTTATTTCTTTGGTTTAAGCCAGTTTGAGTTGAATTTTCTGTTCAAATGGACTCTGAATGAAGATTATTCAGTGTCTCTAATGATTACCACTGGGAACAGGGAAAATCTCTGAAGTCTCCTGCTCTTGGTCTCATGGCCAGGAGTGGACACAGATTTTCTTAGTCACTGTTGGCCCCTCTTAGGTAGGGGTGGACATTTCTTCCTCACTTGCTAAGCTAGTGGAATCAAAGGCCTTGGAGACTCTGGGAGAGGAGGCCCAGACCAGTGACTCCCAGACTTTAGGATTTCAGATTTTGAGATTTCACAGATTTCAGCAGCAAAATTACAAAGAAAAATCTTAGGATTCAAATTCGAATTGCCAAGTTTTAATTTTGTTAAGTAAAAATCTGAAAACAAACACATTAAAAAAAAAAACACTGCTATCTACCGTCACCATAATATCATAAAAGAAATGACACTTTGACACACACACATGAAGGATAACTTTAGAATACAGGGCAGTCATTTAAAAAGAATACCCTTAGCTTTGTGAAAGTTACTCTGTGGCACTCACTTCTCTCTGTCTCAGATATGTGATACTTCCCTAGCAACACTGCTAACTGGCCTAGTAGAGAACCCTGTACCCCTCAGTAAAGTGTCCCCAGCCCTCAAATGTCACCCACATCCCAGGCACAGGAAACGCCTGGACAGCTCTGACCATCTGTCTCAGTGGGGCCCCCAAAGCCATAATCTCTGGCCATTCTATAAATCACCTGACCTTGAGCTAGGTATCCATCAGCTAAGGCAGAGTGGCGGTGGTTATGACACTTGGGCATAGGCACTATGAGGTGTGCATGGCAGACCACCCAGTTGACACATCAGGGCCAACTTGTACGAGGGCCAGTTCTGGCTCCAGAGTCGCTTTCCTGAGCTGACAGCACCTATTTGTCCTCCCCAAGCATGGTATCTTCCCACCAGATACACATCCAATTACTGCTGGCAAACCCCCATCTCCTGGATCAAGTGAGGCTGAGTGACCTGAGACCCCACAATCCCACGCTCCCAGGGCCTAGACTTCACCCCGACAAAAACACTTATCAGAGAAGCCTGAGAAGACACACCAAGTCATATGCACTATGTCATTTATTGTCACAGCGGGATTCCCTTAGATGCAAGCACAGTGCTGGGTGAGAAGGTTGGGCACCATCTCATACTTAAAAGAGTAACCTCCATCCGAGGTGGTGCGGACGTGTAGGGGCCTCATGGTTCCCGGGAGGGCAGCGCAACAGGGCTGGGCCCCTGGGACCAGAGAGAGGGGCTGGACAGGGGTAGGAGGCACCCCGGGGACCGGCAGGGGCAGGTCCTGTGGGGGGGACAGCCCACACCCCCCATGACAGTAGTAGAAGATGAAACTGGGAGGGTGCACTATCCACCGGTCCCAGCCCAGCTCCTGGAAGGAGATATTGAGGGCGGCTCTGTGGCAGTCGGCATGGGCGGCGGGCTCCTCTGGAGGCCTCTGCAGCAGGCGCAGCGCAGCGGGAGACCAAGGCCAGGGCAGTGGGGGCGTGGAGCGCCGAGCCCTCTCCCCTCCACTGGGCGGCTTGGCCCGTGTGTGGGCCACCAGGAAGGGGGTGGCTTCGGGCCGAGTGGAGCAGGAACAGAGAGGACAACGCAGCAGGAGCGCCAGGACAGGATGGGTCAGCAGAGGGAAGGCGGAGGTGGCCAGGTGCAGGACAGCCCAGCGAGGGGGGGCCTGGCCCAGCGACATAGGCACAGGCATGGGACCCCCGGATGTCAGTACCAGCAGGCTGAGCAGGGGCTCAGAGCTGTTGGCGGCAGCGGTCTCCTGTCTGTCCAGTCCTGTGTGGAACCACAGCTGGGCCGAAGTCACCTGGCGGCTGCGTGTGTGCTGGGATGGCTGGAACACATAGGTGAAGAGGCCCTCCTCAGCCTCTCCAGCATCTGGCTCATCCCCGCAGCTGGCACCTGCAGGGGGCAGAGGGAAGGGAAAGGGCAGCCCCCATCGGCAAAACCTGGGACCCCTCCCCCTCAGCAGGAGGGATCTGGCTGCCACTCACAAGCCTGCCAGGCGCCACGTGAAGTACTCTGCCAGAGGCCAGGACCCTCCCCAATCTTCAGGGAACTAACAGAGGCCCCCCCCACCACGTGTTCAGTTCCCTTCAGTTCAGTCGCTCAGTCGTGTCCGACTCTGCGGCCCCGTGGACTGCAGCACACTAGGCCTCCCTGTCCATCACCAATTTCTGGAGTTTACTCAAATTCATGTCCATTGGATCGGTGATACCATCCAACCATCTCATCCTCTGTCGTCCCCTTCTCCTCCCGCCTTCAATCTTTCCCAGCATCAGGGTCTTTTCAAATGAATCAGTTCTTCGCATCAGGTAGCCAAAGTATTGGAATTTCAGCTTCAGCATCAGTCCTTCCAATGAATATTCAGGACTGATTTCCTTTAGGAAAATCCCCATGTGTTACTTCAGCATTAAAAGACTTCAAAAATGCCAGCCACTGCCAACTTCTCCCTGAAGTAGTTTTACCAATTAATATTCCCATCAGTGATGTGTAAGATGCCCTGCACTCTCTCCCTTCACCATTGCTTAGACTTGTTAGTTTCTATTTAAATTTTTACCTGATACTATGAAATGGTACCTTGAATGCTATGTACACAGGCATTTGTTATATTACTCATGTCAGAAATACTGCATGAGAAACCCTTTAAAATAATTCCACTCTATAAAGGTTAACACCAAGAAGGAGGAGGAAGGGGATGGGGCAGAGGAGAAAGGATTCAGCTCAGAATCAAGGACAGTGCTTTCTAAGAAAATGCAGTTGGCATCCTTACCCTGACAAGTATATAGACTGCATCAAACAGTCACGAACCAGCAGGAGTTAAAGAACTAGCAATTGGGGCTGTACTGTTATGTGGAACATCTCACTATAAACCTCACAACAACTGACCCATTTTGCAGATGAGAAGTGTTAGTCGCTCAGTCATGTCTGACTCTTTGTGACCCCATCTACCAGCCTCTTCTGTCCATGGGATTCTCCAGGCAAGAATACTGGAGTGGGTTGCCATTCCCTTCTGCAGGGGACCTTCCCAACCCAGGGATCGAACCTGGGTCTCCCACATTGCAGACAAACGTTTAACCATCTGAGCCAGATGAAAAGCCCTTAAACTAAGTGCCCAGGCTGGGATTCTGCCTGATCCTAAAGCCACACTCATTGTGCTGCCTGGGGCCCGAAGCACAGGGAGGCAGAGCATCCTCTCTGAGAGAAAAGTGAGCCAGGTTACAAAAAGGTCCAGCCAGTGGAGGGCTTTACTCACTGAGTCAGTGCAACTGACTGGGGAGATGAGAAGAGAATTCAAGGGAAGGTAGGTTAATTTCCCAACTAACTGTTCTCCCGCATCCCTGATATCTTCTCAAGTCTCAGCTGTCTGAGGCTAAAGAAACAATGTTTGGAGCAGGGAGCAAAAGCAAAGGTAGGAGGAAAGATGGCAGGAAGGGGCACACGCCCAGATCTCTCTGTCCCTAGACACCCTCGGCCTCCCAGACGACTATCTCGCAAATGGCTCCTATGAACCGGGCACTCTGGATATACCATCTCACTCGATCCTGAAATGTAGGCGTTATGGCACTTTTCACAGATGAGGAGACAAGAGGCTCAGGAAGGTTTATTAACTGGTCCATTATTGCAAAGTCAGCTGAGTGTCAGGTCTGGGATTCAACCCAACCTGCCTAGCTCCCGAACCCAGGCTACACCACACTCTTTGTCAGAGTCAAGGTGCCAGTACCCCACCCTCATTACCTGCAGCCGGAAAAAGGATGGCCTGGGAGACATCTTGGTCCTCGGGCTCAGAGCCCCTGCGCATGAAGCCCCCCACGGCATGCCTTCGGTGCAGACGCCTGACTCCAGGATCTCCACCTTCCCCAGTCACCGGCGGGGGCCCCAAGGCATCCAGAAACAGGGCCCTCACCTTGGCCAGGACAAGTTCCCGGTCCAGCTCCGGCCCATGACAGCCATGCCCGCCCTGAGGGGCCAGCAGCAAGAGGAGCAGCTGAAGCCACATAGCTCCCCTGGCCCTGCCCACTGGGAACCCACACCCTGCCCTGTGCCCCTTCTGCCAGGGTCTGCCCAGGGCCTCCCCACTCCACCCTCCCCATCCCACCACCGCCCTCTTCTACCCTTCTCACCCCAGTCTTCCCCAGCCCTTCCCACGCCCCGCAGTCGAGTTGCCCCTGCCCATGGCATTGAGACCTCCTATCTCTGACGCAGATGTCTGTGGCCCTGAGCCTTATCTCCCACTCCCGCCAGGAATGTGGGGGAGGGGCTGGAGAGGGCTTTCACCCCAAGTGACCTAAACCACACATACAAACCCTCGCTCTCCATACACACAGAGTCACACAGTGTCACAACCCAGCACAGAGGTGACACCAGATGGGACAGGAGCCTGTTAACTGGGGGTCTGCCAGGTCTAAAAAGCGTTATTTGTCAGGGAGACAGAGCAAGCCAGCCCCTCGCACCTCCTGGGGCCCTTTTTAACCCAGCAGCTGCTGGGCCAGTCCTAGGGGGAAGGGCCGGGGCGGGGGCTAGAACTGGGGTTGGGGCGGGGGGCAGGGGTCCCGCCTGCTCTAAACTTAGCCTGGAGGAGCTGGTCTGGGCTCTTGTTCTCCAGCTGTGTCATCAGAGAATATTTTTGGGATTGGCAGCTGCAGGCTTCTCTGTCACTCAGGCCCGATTCTGGCGGACTGCTGGGGACCTGGCGGCTGGAGGTGGGAGGGAGGAGGGGAAAGAGGCCCTGGCTGTGGGAGGGGGCTGGGAAGGCCGGCTCTCCGGAGCAGGAAGCCAGGCCGCAGGCAGGGGAGGCTGCGGGGCCCCTTGCTGGAGAGGCAAACAGGAAGGACTCCCCCCTGAGCCCTGGGCCCCCGGCCCGGGAATCGCCGCCGCAGCCGCAGAGCAGCAGCTCCGGGCGGAGGGTAAGGAGGCGAGCCGGGAGCGGGCGGACAGCAGAAAGCCCCGCGGGTCCCGGAGCCCAGTCCCCGGACGCGCCCCGCCTCCCGGGCTCCCGCCGCCGCTCCCGGCCTGCCCTTGCGCCGCCACGATGAAGGCGGGCTCGGGGGATCAGGGGAGCCCCCCGTGCTTCCTGCGCTTCCCGCGGCCCGTGCGGGTGGTAAGTGGCGCGGAGGCCGAGCTCAAGTGCGTGGTGCTGGGGGAGCCGCCGCCCACTGTCGTGTGGGAGAAGGGCGGGCAGCAGCTGGCGGCCTCCGATCGCCTGAGCTTCCCGGTGGACGGCGCCGAGCACTGCCTGCTGCTGAGCGGCGCGCTGCCCACCGACGCTGGGGTCTACGTGTGCCGCGCCCGCAACTCGGCCGGAGAGGCCTACGCGGCGGCTGCCGTCACCGTGCTGGAGCCGCCGGCCCACGAGCCCGAGCCCCAGCTCGCCGAGCGCCCGCTGCCGCCGCCCGGAGCCGGAGAGGGCGCCCCGGTGTTCCTGACGGGGCCCCGGTCCCAGTGGGTGCTGCGGGGGGCGGAGGTGGTGCTGGAGTGCCAGGTGGGGGGCCTCCCCGCGCCCACGCTCTACTGGGAGAAGGATGGGATGGCGCTGGACGAAGTGTGGGACAGCAGCCACTTCTCCCTCGAGCCGGGCCGCGCGGGCGCGGGCGCGGGCGCGAGCCTGGCGCTTCGCATCCTGGCGGCTCGGCTGCCCGACTCGGGCGTCTACGTGTGCCACGCCCGCAACGCGCACGGCCACGCGCGGGCCGGGGCGTTGCTGCAGGTGCAGCAGACCCCCGAGAGCCCGCCCGAGGACCCCGACGAGGCCCCCACGCCCGTGGTGGAGCCGCTTAAGTGCGCGCCCAAGACCTTCTGGGTGAACGAGGGCAAGCACGCAAAGTTCCGCTGCTACGTGATGGGCAAGCCGGAGCCAGAAATTGAATGGCACTGGGAGGGCCGCCCGCTGCTCCCCGATCGCCGCCGCCTCATGTACCGCGACCGAGACGGCGGCTTTGTGCTCAAGGTGCTGTACTGCCAGGCCAAGGACCGTGGGCTCTACGTGTGCGCCGCGCGCAATTCGGCGGGCCAGACGCTCAGTGCGGTGCAGCTGCACGTGAAAGGTACCACGGCGCCCCCGGGCGGCCGGGGCCAGGGGCGGCCGGGGCGAGGGGCCTCCAGCGCCCTCCCTGACCCCACTAACTCCAGCCCCACTCAGTGCCTAGAAGACAGCGAGGAGTAAGGGAGGCTGAATATTAAAATGCCATTTCCCTCCTCCCTCCCTCCCATCCCCCAGGGATTCGCGTTTAGTACGTCTCCAAGGTATGCTCCAGGAACTTCCTAGCAAGCTCTCCAAATGATTCTGAGGCAGATGGTGGAAAACCACTCTTCCATAAAGGCCTTTAAGGAATGACTGAATCACCCAGAGGGACCTACAACTCTTGTAGTTCAGTGTTTTTCAGCCTCTTTGTTATCTCACCACCCATTCCCCAATGGGGTTTTGTTATCTCACCACCCATTCCCCAATGGAAACACCATTGGGGCCCCAGTGTATTATATAAAAGAATCATTTTATGGGTGTAAATTTCTAAATCCAAATTTGTAACATATATTTATGAAGTCAGTCAATGAGAACAAGAGATCTGTCTTATTAAGCACACACATTTTAACCATTCATAACTGGGTCTAGCTTTTGAGCCCCATGGGGAAAGCGTAGCTTCAGGTGTCACACTGACAAACTCCCGATTCACACCAAAGGGAGAAAACTTGAGGGCAAAAAAAATGCCCCCCAATTTTTGACTATTCTGTCATTAGACTGCTCTCCGGGTTTGCAAGAAGAAGAAAGTGAAGGAGAGGAAATTTATATTTCAAAGTTGAGCCCCCAATGGTATTTAATAAACAGTACATTGCTCATAACTAGAAAAGTCAGGGGTGAAAAACACGCCAAATTCACATTGGAAGTTAAAGCTGCCCATAATAGGAGTTCATCGCAACTCACGGCATAATACCTTCACTAGTTATTACCCAACTCTTTCCCTCAGAGAAAAATAGTTGGCAAATCTCCCGAGTCCGTCCTGGCACGCAGTCAAGCATGTGGCACCTGTACCACAGCTGGTGGCCTCTTGGGTACAGTTTGATGTGCACAAACCAGCCAGGCGGAGCTGAACTCTCACCCCCTGAGGACAGAAAAGTCCAGGACGAAGGCCGAGATTCCCAGAGCCAAGTGACAAGGCGGCCGTTCCCCTAGCGGCCCAAGTGACCCCACTGGCCGTTTCTGTCATCATGCTTTCTTTTTGTAAAATTCAGTTTTAAAAGTGGTTGAAGTACTTTCAAAATGAAGTTCAACTCAAACCCTTACAGAATTGTGTGTGGTGCCCATGAGGGGCCCCACAGAACATTTTGAAAATCCCTGATAACGGCCCCAAGCCCTTCTATCCCTTTCTCTGCTTTACAAATAAAGAAACTGCGGCCCAGCATCGTGAAAATGGCCTTGGTCAGGGTGATGTGTTAGGGTCAACGAGAATTCGGGTCATCTGACTTCCCTTCTGAGGATTTCTCTGAGTATACAACGCTACTAGCTCTGGGAGAAGAGCAAACGGCCTGAGCTACCATGGGTTTAGGCAGTGGGTGACAGAGGAGGGTCTTTCTCCCGGTCGGGGCCCTCTCCAGAGCCTTCTCTGGTCTCTCTCTTCTCCACAGAGCCCCGCCTCCGCTTCTCTAGGCCGCTGCAGGACGTGGAGGGCCGAGAGCATGGAATTGCGGTGCTGGAGTGTAAAGTCCCCAACTCTCGCATTCCCACTGCCTGGTTCCGCGAGGACCAGCGACTACTGCCCTGCCGCAAGTATGAGCAAATCGAGGAGGGCACGGTCCGCCGCCTCATCATCCACAGGCTGAAGGCGGACGACGACGGCGTCTACCTGTGCGAGATGCGCGGCCGTGTGCGCACCGTGGCCAACGTGACAGTCAAAGGTCGGCTGGCCGGTGGCGGGGCTGGGGGAGGCCGAGACAGAGGCAGGCCGGTGCCCAGTCCACGGGCTGATAATCTCCCATCCCTGTCTCAGGGCCCATCCTGAAGCGGCTGCCCCGGAAGCTCGACGTTTTTGAGGGCGAAAACGCGGTGCTGCTGGTGGAGACACGCGAGGCTGGGGTGGAGGGACGCTGGAGTCGCGACGGAGAGGACCTGCCGGCCACCTGCCAGAGCAGCTCGGGCCACATGCACGCCCTGGTCCTTCCAGGGGTCACCCGAGAAGATGCTGGGGAGGTCACCTTCAGTCTGGGCAACTCCCGGACCACCACTCTGCTTAGAGTCAAATGTGAGGGCCCCAAAGCCCCTAGGCAACCTCCTTAAGGGCTGGACAGGACGGTCAGGGCAGGAGGGTGACCAGATGACAGAGTCTGGGTTGGCAAAGTTGACTTTAGGTCCCAGGGATGTGGGAGGCTGGAACAGGGCTCGGATGCAAACCCTGCCTCTGTCTCAGGCATCAAGCACAATCCCCCAGGACCCCCGGTGTTGGCTGAGATGTTCAAGGGCCACAGGAACACGGTCCTGCTCACCTGGAAGCCTCCAGACCCCACCCCCGAGACCCCCTTCATCTACCGGCTGGAGCGGCAGGAGGTGGGCTCGGAAGACTGGGTACAGTGCTTCAGCATTGAGAAAGCTGGGGCCGTGGAGGTGCCCGGGGACTGCGTGCCGACCGAGGGTGACTACCGCTTCCGAGTCTGCACCGTCAGTGAACACGGCCGCAGCCCGCACGTGGTGTTCCATGGGTCTGCTCACCTGGGTGAGTTGGTCCTGTCAGCCCAGGCTGCCAGTGGCTGTACCTAAAGTTGTGCCCTCCCCATCACTCTTCCTCCCTTCCCCTGCGCTCCCCCCTCTCTCTAGCTATATGCCATCTACCTGCCAGTCTGTGCCCTCTGCCAGCCCCCTGGTTCTGATGGCCGTGCTCTGTCCCTGTCTCAGTGCCCACAGCTCGCCTGGTGGCTGGTCTGGAGGAGGTGCAGGTGTATGATGGGGAAGACGCCGTCTTCTCCCTGGATCTCTCCACCGTCATCCAGGGCACCTGGTTCCTTAACGGGGAGGAGCTCAAGAGTAACGAGCCAGAGGGCCAGGTGGGGCCGGGGCCCCTGCGGTACCGGGTGGAACAGCATGGCCTGCAGCACAGGCTCATCCTGCAGGCCGTCCGGCATCAGGACAGTGGGGCCCTGATCGGCTTCAGCTGCCCAGGTGTGCAGGACTCAGCTGCCCTCACCATCCAAGGTTGGTACTGGTGGGGACCATGGTGAGCAGATAGGGTCAAGACATAGAAGTCCCGTTAGCAAAGTGAGGCACACGCTATTCGTGCTTCTCACATCTGAGCCAGGAGTCAGGAGCATCCTAGGTGAGCTCAGATAGAGCACTCAGGGATCCAGAAGTCCAATTTCAACCCGTGCTTAGTCGCTCAGTCGTGTCCGACTCTGTGACCCTGACAGGTTCCTCTGTCCATGGGGATTCCATGGTGTGGGCTGCCATGCTTTCCTCCAGGGGATCTTCCCTACCCAGGGATCAAACCCAGGTCTCCTGCATTGCAGGCGGATTCTTTACCGTCTGAGCCACCAGAGAAGCCCGTATAGGAGATTCCTTGTTATTTTCACCAGCATCATATCCAAATTCTCTAGGGGTACTTTGTGGTTTGCAGAATTCGGTCATGTTTGTCGCCTTAAAGACACAGACCTTGGCCCCTAGTCCCTGACCACTTCCTGCCCTACCATGTGATGGCTAACACTATCTGAGTCACTTCCTGTGTGCCAGGCACAATCCTAATTGCTTTACATATATTAATTAGCACAGACTGCTCAACAGCCCTAAATCTTCCCTGGTGGCTCAGATGGTAAAGCGTCTGCCTACAATGCGGGAGACCTGGGTTCAATCCCTGGGTCGGGAAGATCTCCTGGAGACGGAAATGGCAACCCACTCCAGTATTCTTGCCTGGAAAATCCATGGACAGAGGAGCCTGGTGGACTACAGCCCACGGGGTCGCAAAGAGTCGGACACGACCGAGCGACTTCACTTTCACTTCTTTCACTTTCTCAACAGCCCTGCGGGATGTGTTCTTTTGTCATCCCCATTACAGATGGGGAAACAGACACAGGTCCAGTGACTTGCCCGAAGTCAGAAAACTGAGAAGTGCTAGTGCTGGATTATGAACGCAGGCGGTCTGGCTGCAGTATTGCACTCTGCCACCCTGAGGAAAGAGGAGAGGAGAGGGAATGAGGCCTCCTTGAGGATGACAGTTCTTGGCAGGAGTCTGAAAGTTCAGGGAATGCACTGGCATTTGCACCATTGCTGGAATTTGTAAGGCCAGTCACAGAATTCCTCAGTGTCCACGCACAGGGCCTGGAGGCAGTTAGCTCGCAGCAGCCCAGGAGGAGATCCAAGTAAGAAATACCCACAAAGAGAGCAGCATTACTAAAATACAACCCAGGTTCACATGGTAAAGAATCTATCTGCAATGCAGGAGACCTGGGTTCAATCCCTAGGTTGGGAAGAACCCCTGGAGAAAGAAATGGCATCCCACTCCTTCTTGCCTGGAGAATTCCATGGACAGATTAGCCTGGCAAGCTACAGCCCATGGGGTCTCAAAGAGTCAGACACACAACTGAGCAACTAATCTTTCACTAACATTGGGCTTTCCTGGTGATTCAGGCGGTAAAGAATCTGCCCGCAATGATGGAGACCTGGATTCGATCAGCTCAGGAAGGGTCAGGAATCTCCCTTGGAGAAGGGAATGGCAACCCACTCCAGCATTCTTTCCTGGAGAAGTCCATGGAAAGAATCAGACAAGGCTGAGTGACTAACACTTTCACCAATGTCAGAGTCATGCTGAGGGCTGGTTTATAATGCAGATTCTTTGACCCTTGCATGCTGGGGCAGGGGGAGGGGCAAAGCCTAGGAATCTGCATTTTCAGTAGGCTTTCTGGGAATTCTTATGCACACTAAAACCACTGCTCTTGAGAGTTGGTGTGTAAGCACAAAAAGAATTTTTAAAACCAACAGATGCATCACAACAGTCATCTAGCCTGATGTGCCCAGCCCCCTCCCCCAGCACATGCCCTGCAGTGGGGCGCTCACTGGGTAAGCAGAGCACAACCAGGGCGCTACCCATAACCACACCTCTCCCCACGCAGAGAGTCCCGTGCACATCCTGAGCCCCCAGGACAAGGTGTCGCTGACCTTTACAACCTCCGATCGGGTGGTACTGACCTGTGAGCTCTCCCGGGTGGACTTCCCAGCGAGCTGGTACAAGGATGGGCAGCAGGTGGAGGAGAGCGAGTCACTGGTGGTGAAGATGGACGGGCGCAAACACCGCCTGATCCTGCCCGAGGCCCAGGTCCAGGACAGCGGCGAGTTCGAGTGCAGGACAGAAGGCATCTCAGCCTTCTTCAGCGTCACCGTCCAAGGTCAGGGACTGAGGCAGCCTAGGCTCCCCCAGTCAAGGCTGACCCAGGGGGCTGTGCCAATCCTACCCCATCCCCTGCTCTGCCCGCTTGAGGGTCCCTTCCAGGGAGGGCCTAGGGGGCCAGGGGACATGTTTGCAGATCACGCTGCCCCCACACCACCCTCCAGCACACTTGGCCCTCATATACCCTCTGCTGGGAGGGATGTGAGGGGACCTCAAATCAATGAAGGGCAGGGGAGGTGGGAGCTAGCATTTGTTAGGCACTTGCTAGCCAAGCCCTGTGCTGGATACTTGAAATGTACACTTTCATTCAACATTCAAGGCTACATGAGAGCCAGTATATCTCCACTCATGGATGAAGTAGCGGAGACTCAGAGAGGTTATGCAAGTTGCTCACAATCACACAGCCAGCAACTACGCTACCTGGGTTCACACCCAGGACTGCTTATCCCACGCCGCAGGAGGTCAGGGTCAAAGGAAAGCTTTAGGTGCAGTGGTCCAGAGGTTCTTGGAAGCCAGTCCATGTTCTGGCTGCTTCAGAGACTAATATCAGGAAACCTATTATTAGTGCATAGCCTCTCCCCACCCCCACCCCAACCCCAGGCCTCCAGAGCCCGAATATCCAGGACAAAGCTTTGAGATCCACTCTAGGAGGACAACTCTGGAACCACTGAACCAGCTCAGTCTTCTCACTTTGAGTGGAAATCCTGTTACGGCCCCATTGCCAAAAGGTCCTTTGGCCCTGCGTGAATGTGCCCTGTGATGGGGAACTCACTACCTGTAGGGGGTGTTGCCCCAAGGTGACAGCACTGAGTCATTCCCACCTCCCACCTCCTCCCTGTCCTGGAGCCAGCCCACCAGGGGCTTCCTGGTAAAAGCCAAAGCAAGCAATGACCTCCTCTCAGCCTAGACAAAGGCCCTCTGTGTTCCCCCCACCCAGCACCCTCGGATCCTCTGGGGACTCCCAGGCCTGTCCACAGGATCGCAATACTGACCTGTGACACCTCACCTACCACCATGGACTCAGGTGTTCCATGTGTGGGTGTCGGTGTGACCCCATCTCTGCTCCCTCCAGACCCCCCAGTGCACATCGTGGCCCCCCGGGAGCATGTGTTTGTGCACGCCATAACCTCTGAGTGTGTCATGCTGACCTGTGAGGTGGACCGGGAGGACGCTCCCGTGCACTGGTTCAAGGACGGACAGGAGGTGGAGGAGAGTGACTTCGTGCTGCTGGAGAGTGAAGGGCCCCACCGCCGCCTCGTGCTGCCCTCCGCCCAGCCTTCCGTCGGGGGCGAGTTCCAGTGCGTCGCTGGCAACGAGCGCGCCTACTTCACCGTGACCATCACAGGTGGGGCTCCAGGCAGGCCACGGGATGGGGCAGCTGTGCCCTGCTCCCACCTGGACAGCCGGCACACTCCTGGGCCACCATTCCCAACCCCCCCAGCCGATCACACCCCACCCTTTCCCCCCAACCCATGGTCTGCACGCTGAGGTTCAGCCACTGCAGAAAATGCATTGTCATAAGCGCACTAGTCATAGCTACATGGCAGAGGGAAGCCCACCTTCTCTATTCTCCTGAAGGCCCTCCGAGGGGAGCCTTAGGGTAGTGTGGGGTGAGGAGACCCGAGCACTAGAGGGGTTAAAAGTCTCCTGTGGGAGACCTCAGCTCCGTCTGGGCACCCAACTCTCCTCTCCCCAACCTCACACTTCGTATAGCCCTGTCCCCACCCAGAGAATGGGGAGAGTTTCCACAGGCGAGGCTGACACCACGGTCCCCACCGTGCCGCTACACCCCTGCTGTGCTTTGTGGTCATGTCACGGTTAGCTTTGAGTAACCATCTGAGCCGCTGTGAGCCCTGGTCCTTTCCAGGAGTAGGGAACAGGCGTGAACCGGGCAAGGTGGCCGGGCACCTCGGCCCCGGCCCCAGATGCCCAGCCACGGCTGTGTCGTGTCCTGCAGACGTCTCCTCGTGGATCGTGTACCCCAGCGGCAAGGTGTACGTGGCGGCCGTGCGCCTGGAGCGCGTGGTGCTGACCTGCGAGCTGTGCCGGCCCTGGGCCGAGGTGCGCTGGACCAAGGATGGCGAGGAGGTGGTGGAGAGTCCCGCGCTGCTCCTACAGAAGGAGGACACAGTGCGCCGCCTGGTGCTGCCCGCCGTTCAGCTGGAGGACTCGGGCGAGTACTTGTGTGAAATCGATGACGAATCCGCCTCATTCACGGTCACCGTCACAGGTGTGGGTCCACCCCCCGCCCCCGGGGTCATCAGAGGACTGCCCTGAGCCCTTGGGGAGCTGGCCACATAGCCCCTAGCTAGCACACTGGGGGCAGGGAGGAGGGGCTGCAGGTGCAGGAGGTGGTGGTGGGGGGTGGTCCCTACCCAGAAGATCCGGGGATCACTGTTGGAGGAAGCAGGCTCCTCCCCAGCGCCCAAGCCAGGAATAGCTGTGCTCCACCAGCTCACTTACTGAGCAGTCTATATGTGTCAGGCGCTGGGCCAGGTGCTGTGGGTCACTGATGCTTATTGCATATAAGGTCCCTGCTCTCAGACAGGTGCCGGTCTAGCTGGGGGTGGGGTGGGTGCAGCTGTTAACCAGGGGTCGCAAACCGGCAGTCCCTCGGGCCTCATACAGCCCACAGGTGTGTTGTGTTTGGCCTGCAGAGTCATACCAAAGTCAGGACAGTTCCAATAACAACCCGGAGTTATGCATCCTCTTGAAAAAGCCGAAGACCCGGCGCCTCTGGTCCCGCTTCCCCCCTTGGCGACGAACAGCTGGCGCTGAGTAGCAGCTGCCCCCATAATTGGGGGCCCACATTCCTCTGTTTCACACCCACCCCCATCCCCCACTGTTCTTTTTTGCTCCCCTTCCTAGACTGCTTCAGCCTGGCCCCTGTGGGCATTTGAGTTTGCGACCCCTGTGTTTAACCAATAAACACGCAAATAAATGTACGGTGACACTTCGTGACAAGTGCCGTGGAGGAAAGAGGGCTCAAGAGAGCCGGACAGGAGGTCAGGGAGGGCTTCGGGGAGAGTCACTGTGCCATCCGCAGGAGCCAGTCCTGGGCCAGGCTCTGGACACTCGGTAGCTCGCAGACACACGTGCATCCCTGCAGGAGTGGATAGCCTGGCAGGAAAGCCAGACACCTTAAGTCTTAGAGGGAGTGTCGCAGTAAGGCGCAGTGAGAGCTCAGGGCTGGGGGCTGCTAACCTGGTTGGCTAGCAGGCAGGAAGTAGCTTCAGAACAGATATTTGGAGCAGGGGCTGAGTTAGCTAAATGGGGGTCTGGATTTGGACTGAAGGTCAGAGGTCAAGGTTCAAAGCAGGAAGGCACAGGATGATTACGGAAATGATGGTTCACTGCCGGAAACTTTGGGGCTGCAGCTCATGGCGCCGATCACAGTGTGTACCTGAGCGGGGCGGGGAGTGTAAAACCCAGGTGGCTCTGGATGGCACTGAAGAACCCAGCGGCTGCACTGGAGCGACCATCCCGATGCCGGCACCTTCTGGTTGCCCTCCCCACTGACCTGCTCTAGAAACAAGGCTTCAGCCTAGATTTGAGCTACTTAGGGCCTCCCAACTCCCTGCATCCCAGATAGGACAGCCTGAAACACACAAGCCACAAAGCCAAAAAGGCCTTTCTGCACATATTCTGTTCTGTAGTGGCTGCCTTCAACCGCTCCCTCCCCAAGCCCTGGCCAGACATCATGGCTGCAGACACACACATTCCAGCCCATAATTGGCCTCCCCACAAAACACAAGATTCTTCCTGGTAAGTTCGCACAACACACCACCTTGGCTGTGGACCAGGAGAATCAGGTCTGATGCCAAGCTGAGGTCCCATAGCCTTGCAGACTCCCCAGTCCCATGGCTGCATGCCATCTACACTCCACTGCCTCCATCTCTTCCCCCACCATTCAGGCAGCCACACTCCAACGTCTCATGGCGCTGGTAGACCCAGAGAACCAACCTGCATCATACAGACTATTAGAACAAGCCCAGTTAGGGAGGCAGAGGCAAGAGCTGGATGTACCCTGGTGGGCATGTCTGCCCATACTCCCCACTGCAAAGACCTAGACCGGGAAGCTAGCAGTTCCCCAGCCAGCCACTAGGGGGCCGAATGCTGAAGGAGCACTTCCGCGTCTTGGAGAGGATTAGGGGAGACCTCGAAGGTGCGTAGATGCCTGGGCAGCCTGGCGCTCAGAGCCCTTGTCACCTCCCACATTGACATCGCTCCTTTCTGTGAAAGGCTGACCACTCCAGAGCAGTTAGAGATGAACTCGAATCGGCATTTAACATCCCCAGGGAATTCAGGCACAGATGCAAATTCATTACTGAGTTTCCTACAAGCCTTAGCTTGGAATCCCTACCACTGCTGGCAGAGTCTGTCAGTTCAGTTCAGTCGCTCAGCTGTGTCCGACTCTGTGACCCCATGGACTGCAGCACTCCAGGCTTCCTGGTCCATCAACTGCTGGAGCTTGCTCAAACTCATGTCCACTGAGTCGGTGATGCCATCCAACCATCTCATCCTCTGGCATCCCCTTCTCCTCCTGCCTTCAATCTTGCCCAGCATCAGGGTCTTTTCAAATGAGTCAGTTCTTCTCATCAGGTGGCCAAAGTATTGGAGTTTCAGCTTCAACATCAGTCCTTCCAATGAATATTCAGGACTGATTTCCTTTAGGATTGACTGGTTGGATCTCCTTGCTGTCCAAGGGATTCTCAAGAGTCTTCTCCAACACTACAGTTCAAAAGCATCAATTCTTTGGCACTCAGCTTTCTTTATAGTCCAACTCTCACATCCATACATGACTACTGGAAAAACCATAGCCTTGACTAGACAGACCTTTGTTGACAAAGTAATGTCTCTGCTTTTTAATATGTTGTCTAGGTTGGTCATAACTTTTCTTCCAAGGAGCTAGCGTCTTTTAATTTCATAACTGCAGTCACCATCTGCAGTGATTTTGGAGCCCAAGAAAATAAAATCTCTCACTGTTTCCACTGTTTCCCCATCTATTTGCCATGAAGTGATGGGTCCAGATGCCATGATCTTCATTTTCTGAATGTTGAGTTTTAAGCCAACTTTTTCACTGTCTTCTTTCACATTCATCAAGAGGCTCTTTAGTTCTTCTTCACTTCCTGCCATAAGGGTGATGTCATCTGCATATATGAGGTTATTGATATTTCTCCCGGCAATCTTGATTCCAGCTTGTGCTTTATCTAGCCTGGAATTTCGCATGATGTACTCTGTATATAAGTTAAATAAGCAGGGTGACAATATACAACCTTAACATACTCCTTTCCCAATGTGGAACCAGTCTGTTGTTTCATGTCCATTTCTAACTATTGCTTCTTAAGCAGGTAAGGTGGTCTGATATTCTCATCTCTTTAAGAATTTTCCACAGTTTGTTGTGATCCACACAGTCAAAGGCTTTGGTGTAGTCAATAAAGCAGAAGTATATGTTTTCTGGAACTCTCTTGCTTTTTCGATGATCCAACAGATTTTGGCAATTTGATCTCTAGTTCCTCTGCCTTTGCAAAATCCAGCTTGAACATCTGGAAGTTCACAGTTCATGTACTGGTTTGGAGAATTTTGAGCATTACTTTGCTAGCATGTGGGGCTTCCCTGGTGGCTCAGAGGTTAAAGCGTCTGCCTACAAGGCAGGAGACCCAGGTTCAATCCCTGGGTCGGGAAGATCCCTTAGAGAAGGAAATGGCAACCCACTCCAGTATTCTTGCCTGGAGAATCCCATGGATGGAGGAACCTGGTAGGTTACAGTCCACGGGGTCGCAAAGAGTCAGACATAACTGAGCGATTTCACTTGCTAGCATGTGAGATGAGTGCAATTGTGGGGTAGTTTGAACATTCTTTGACTTTGCCTTTCTTTGGGATTGGAATGAAAACTGACCTTTTCCAGTCCTGTGGCCACTGCTGAGTTTTCCAAATTTACTGGCATATGGAGTGCAGCACTTTCATAGCATCATATTTTAGGATTTGAAGTAGCTCAACTGGAATTCCATTACCTCCACTAGCTTTGTTCATAGTGATGCTTCCTAAGGCCCACTTGACTTCGCATTCCAGGATGTCTAGCTCTAGGTGAGTGATCACACCATCATGGTTATCTGGGTCATGAATATTTTTCTTCTGTGTATTCTTACCACCTCTTCTTATTATCTTCTGCTTCTGTTAGATCCATACCATTTCTGTCCTTTATTGTGCCCATCTTTGCATGAAAAGTTCCCTTGGTATCTCTAATTTTCTTGAAGAGATCTCTAGTCTTTCCCATTCTATTGTTTTCCTCTGTTTGCACTGATCACTGAGGAAGGTTTTCTTCTCTCTCCTTGCTATTCTTTGGAAATCTGCATTCAAATGGGTATATCTTTCCTTTTTTCCTTTGCCTTTCGCTTTTCTTCTTTTCTCAGCTATTTGTAAGGCCTCCTCAGACAACCATTTTGCCTTTTTGCATTTCTTTTTCTTGGGGATGGTCTTGATCTGCCTCCTGTACAATGTTGCAAACCTCCCTCCATAGTTCTTCAGGCACTCTGTCTATCAGATCTAATCCCTTGAATCTGTTTCTCACTTCCACTGTATAATCATAAGGGATTTGATTTAGGTCATATCTGAATTGGTCTAGTGGTTTTCCCAACTTTCTTCAATTTAAGTCTGAATTTTGCAATAAGGAGCTTCCCTTTATCGAATGGTGGTTTTTCCTCCTGCCCTAGGTAGGTGTAGCCAGCTGTGACCATAAGGAAGTTGTTTAACCACTCTGTGCCTCAGTTTATTCATCTGCAAAATGAGTTTAAAACAGTACGTACTCCCTAGGATTGCTATCAGGGTGTAAAGTGCTTACAACTGTCCTGGAACTTTAGCAAACAATGTATAAGTACTTACCAATACTATTACAGATCTGCCATCCCTTATCCACAATCCTGAAACCAAAATAAGAAAGAAAACACTTAAAATCAAAAGGCTTTTTGTACGTTTGGTATTAAAAGTTATTTCTGTAAAACCTGAGCTTAACTCTGTGAAGCTATTTGCACTTTTAAATTATCCTGCTTAGGGTGTATCTCCATATGTTAAACTGCAGAGATGTTAATATGATTGATTCTGGGGGGTCCACAGTAGGGGCTGAGGGGGAGTATGTGCTATATGATAAATGCACCATTTCTAGAATTGGAAGCATTCTGGATGGTTCCAGCACATTCCAGCACACTTGTGGCCCCAGGGATTTCAGAGAACTGATTTTGGACCTATTACTATCCTTATCACTCTTAACGATTTGGGCAACCGGGATTTCATGCTGCCGGACGGCTCCAGGGAGGCTGACCGTGAGTCTGTGACAGCCTGTGGTTGTCCCTACTCTGCAGAACCCCCAGTGCGCATCCTATACCCCCGGGACGAGGTGACCTTGGTGGCCGTGAGCTTGGAGTGTGTGGTGCTGATGTGTGAGCTGTCTCGGGAGGATGCCCCAGTGCGCTGGTACAAGGACGGGCTGGAGGTGGAGGAAAGCGAGGCCCTGGTGCTGGAGAGCGACGGGCCCCACCGTCGCCTGGTGCTGCCCGCCGCCCAGCCCCAGGACGGGGGCGAGTTCGTATGCGACGCCGGAGACGACTCAGCCTTCTACACTGTCACTGTCACAGGTGGGCAGTCTCCGAGACCCCCTTGGAGAGGAAGAGAGGCAGGAGGCTGAGGGACAGATACCCACCCCTCCCAGTTCCTGCACCTTCAGGACCCCTGTGTACCACACACAACTTTCCCCCTGTCCAGGCTTCCCTCCCTCCCAGCCTCCTCATTCTCAGCCATCAGAGAGCCCTGAGTTGCCCAAACCAGGTCAGGACAGTGGCCAGAGGCCTGGTGGAGAGAGCCCAACAATTGGGAGAGCTCATTCATTCGTGTATTCGACAAACACTGATCTGCTCAGCACCGTTCTGATGCTGAGGGATTCGGTAATGAACGAAGGAGAGAAAACCTGTCTTTATGGAGCTTGCCTTCTTGTGAGAGCAGACAGACAGCAAATAAGGGAAACAGGTGGTTTTTCAGGTGGTGATCAGTTCTTCAGAGGCAAAACAGGAAAAAGGGACAGGAAATGGAGGGGTAGGGAGGGCTGTGCATTAGGGTTAGATCTGTGAGGGTGGGTCTACCTCTTCCTGTCCATGCAACCCTGGGCAAGTCAGTTCCCTATAAAGAGGCTTCAGGTCCTCATCTATAAAGTGAAGGCAGAAATAGGGAGTGTCAGGAGTAGCTGAGAAAAGAACTGTAGTGTCCTTAGCATGACACCTGGCACACAGTAAGTGCCTACGGATTGTAGGTGGTACCATTTCCCAAGAGCTGCTCTGCAAAAGGAGAGGATTGAGAAACCAGTGGTCAGACAGGTAGAGGCCGAACCCACCCGATTCTGTCTCTGTTCACCCACCAGCCCCTCCAGAGAGGATTGTGCACCCAGCAGCCCGCTCGCTGGACCTGCAGTTCAGGGCTCCGGGGCGCGTGGAGCTGCGCTGCGAGGTGGCCCCAGCTGGGTCCCAGGTGCGCTGGTACAAGGATGGGCTGGAGGTGGAAGCATCGGATGCCCTGCAACTGGGTGCCGAGGGACCCACCCGCACCCTGACCCTGCCCCACGCCCAGCCCGAGGACGCCGGGGAGTATGTGTGTGAGACTCGCGATGAAGCCGTCACCTTCAACATCAGCCTGGCTGGTGGGTGCTCCTGGCCAGCCCGGGTCTGGGAGGCGGGAGCGGGGGGCATCACTGAGCTGACACACCCACCCTCTGTCCAGAGCCCCCTGTCCAGTTCCTTGCCCCAGAGGCAGCCCCTGGCCCGCTCTGCGTGGCCCCCGGGGAGCCAGTGGTGCTGAGCTGTGAACTGTCCAGGGCTGGTGCCCTGGTCTTCTGGAGCCATAACGGGAAGCCGGTGCAAACAGGCGAGGGCCTGGAGCTCCGAGCCGAAGGACCCCGCCGCGTCCTCTGCATCCGGGCTGCAGACCTGGCCCACGCAGGCCTCTACACCTGCCAGTGTGGGGCAGCACCGGGGGCCCCCAGCCTCAGCTTCACCGTCCAAGTGGCTGGTGAGTATAGCCCTGGGCAGGAAACCTGAGAGTCTCGCCCCTAAACCCTTGAGTCTTCCCCCTCTCTAGTGCACCCAGCCCCCGGCCCCTGCCCCACGGCTCTCAGTCCCTCTCCCAATCTGGCCTCCCACCACCCTCCTCCCCAGCCCTTGAGCCATTCCCTCCCAATGACACCCGGCCCTGACCCCACAGAGCCCCCCGTGCGGGTGGTGGCCCCCGAGGCAGCCCAGACGAGGGTTCGCAGCACCCCAGGTGGGGACCTAGAGCTGGCGGTGCGCCTCTCCGGGCCAGGGGGCCCTGTACGCTGGTACAAGGACGGGGAGCGCCTGGCCAGCCAGGGGCGGGTGCAGCTGGAGCAGGACGGGGCAAGGCAGGTGCTGCGGGTGCGGGGGGCACGGAGCAGGGACGCTGGGGAGTACCTGTGCGACACGCCCCAGGACAGCCGCATCTTCCTCGTCAGCGTGGAAGGTAACAGTGCCGTCCTCACTCCCCTGGGGCCCCAGCCCCCCCACTAAGGGCCTCACGCCACCCCCCCACCATTCGCCCCCACCCACCTCGCTGCCCACCAATGCATGCACAGCTATCGCATGGATGAGGGCTCAGGGCTCCCCTTTCCAGGAATCCTCAAAAAGGAGGGGCAGAGGGCTCTGGAGTCTACCCCCCAGGTTCCAGTCTCAAGTCTCCTTCCCAGTAGTTGTGTGACACACTGGCAAGTTGCTTAGACTGTCTGAGCCCCGGGTCCCCAGGGGGAGGATAGCGTTTGGCCTGTAGGGCTATTGTGACAGTTAAATGAGATTGACAGGGTCTGTCCTAAACGATCTGTCTTTATTAGGGAGTCAGAAAGGTGGGTGCCCGGCCAGCATGGAGACGAGGTGGTGAGGAGTGGCAGGCAGGGAGTTGACATCTTGTCCTTCAAAACAGCTCATGACTGACACACAGCTGGTCCTCAGGAAGATTCTGTTTAATAACTGGGGGGTGAAAGCCTGTTACTGGGGATGAGGAGGGGCTGAAGAGGGTGGCGGTAGAAAGACCCAGCCCCCCTCACTGTCTGATCCTGCCCTCTGCCCCCAGAACCCCCGCTGGTGAAGCTAGTCTCGGAGCTGACACCACTTACTGTCCACGAGGGGGATGACGCCACGTTCCGGTGTGAAGTCTCCCCACCAGATGCCGACATCACTTGGCTGCGCAATGGGGTCGTTGTCACTCCAGGGCCCCAGCTAGAGATGACCCAGAATGGGTCAAGCCGCACACTGACCGTGCGAAGCTGCCGGCTCGAGGATGCAGGGACTGTGACTGCCCGAGCTGGGGGCACATCCACAAGTGCCCGGCTGCACGTTCGAGGTTCGGTCCTGATGGAGACGAAACAAGTCCTGTTCCTAAACCTGTTTTCCCAGCCCTGGCCCTGCTAGGAGACCAGTCCCTGAGAAGAGGGAGCCGGGGTTCAGCCCACCAGGCTCCATGGTCCGCTCTCTCTTCCTGCCCAGAAACGGAGCTGCTGTTCCTGCGGCGGCTGCAGGACGTGCGGGCAGAGGAAGGCCAGGACGTGTGCCTCGAAGTGGAGACCGGCCGCGTGGGGGCGGCAGGGGCCGTCCGCTGGATGCGAGGTGGGGCGCCCCTGCCCCCTGACTCCCGCCTGTCCACAGCCCAGGACGGCCACATCTACCGCCTCTTCATCCACTGCGTTGTGCTGGCCGACCAGGGCACCTACGGCTGCGAGAGCCACCACGACCGCACCCTGGCCCGGCTCAGCGTGAGGCGTGAGTGCCCCATCCTCTCCTAACGCCTCCCTTTCCCCATGGTGCAGCCTCTCCTGGCTGGTCAGGGCCCCTCAGACCGCTCCCCCCCCCCCAACACCAAAGTGCCCCTCGCCAGCAAGGCAGGTCAGCCCTGGCTGACCCCCAGGAGCGTGACCCAAAGCAGCCTGCCCAAAACAAAACTCTTCTTTTTCTACTGTTTTCTATTTACCGTAGAAGTCCCTGTGGATTTTGGTTTCCATTTCATACATCCAAGTTGGCTTTGCTATAAACATAAATATTATACTTCAGAAAGACTTGCCATATTTATCCTTCAGTCACCTGCCCCAGGATATACGAGCCCATCTGAGAAGCAGGGATGGTTAGCAATAGCACCCCCACCCCGAAGATGGAGCCCTCTATCAACTGTATGACCTCAGGCAAATTACTTAACCTCTCTGAGCCAAGTTTTCTTTTAAAAAGGGTCTTTGAGAAACTTAATCGGGATAATATGAGAAATACCCACACAGAACTTGGTAAACGGTTGTTGGTGGGGATGTGTATTCTCTTCTGATTTATTTCATTCATTCAATCACAACAAACCCATGTCTCAAGGCTATTATCCTCATACAGTTGGGGAAACTGACGCCCAGGGAGTTCAAGCAGTTTGCCAAAGGTTCCATAGCAAACTATGTGGCAGAGTTGGGGTCTAGTCCTGCTGTGTCTGATTTTAAATTCTGGGCTCCTTCCAGTGTCACAGCACCCTTCACCCCAACTCCTCACCCCACAACCACACATCACCCCCTTCATGTGTCCCCTCTCCTAACCCCAGTAAGCCCCTCTCTCCACCCACATCTGGCTGGTTTCACTCCCTTCTTCCTGCTCCCTGGTTCTGAACTTTGTTCATAGGGTCTTACTAGATTAGGGGTTAGAGGCAGACAGAGCCAAGGGGTGTGTGGAGCTCCCAAAAGCCCTGCCCAGATGTGGAGGGCCTCATTTCCCCCTCTTTCCCCATCTCCCCCCACTAGCAAAGCAGCTAAGGGTGCTTCAACCTCTGGAGGATGTGACCATCATCGAGGGGGGCAGTGCCACCTTCCAACTGGAGCTGTCCCAGGAGGGGGTGACTGGGGAATGGGCCCGGGGTGGAGTGCGGCTGCAGCCGGGGCCCAAGTGCCAAATTCAGGCCGAGGGCCACTCTCACCACCTGGTCCTCAGCGGCCTGGGCCTGGCCGATTCGGGCTGCATCTCCTTCACTGCGGATACACTGCGCTGTGCAGCCAGACTCACCGTGAGAGGTGTGGCCTCTAGGACTGCTGCCTGCCTGCTGACTGCTCCGGTGTGATTCTACTGACCCCACTACCCGTGTGGCCCGCACTGACCTCCCTACCAGAGTGTGATGCCCTGACTCGCCACATGTGGCCCTGGTGACTGCCCTACCTGTGTGAGCCCACTGGCCACCACTGCCTGCTGCAGCTCTCTCTGCCTGCCTGAGTGTGGTCCTCTAATCACTAAGCCCCAACAGTGCCAAAGAGTGACTCCGTGGGCAACTCCGCTTCAGTGACCCCTTCTCTTGCTTGCAGCCCTGGTGTGTTCCCCACTGACCACATCTACTCTGGGGTCCCCGCATTGCTCCTCTGAACCCGTGGTGTCCCTCACTGTCCAGTGTCTCCTGTCCATTCCAGCCAGTGTGACCATGCCTGCTTATGGGTGACATCTCTGCTCCAATTTCTCCCACTCTGGCCCCACCATGTCCCCCACTGACCACCTTAAATGTGACCCATCCCCAGCTGGCCATTCCTGCCTTGTTGACCCCTCTGATCTCACTGTGTCCCCCACTGATCAGCATCCCCTTTGGACCCCTTGTTCCAGCATGCCCCCCACTCACCGGTGGCCTCTGTTGATCACCTTGTCTAAATGTGCCCATCAGTGACCCCTGTGTCCAAGTGTGTCCTCCTTCTCCCACTCCCAGAGGCCCCAGTGACCATTGTGCGGGGGCTCCAGGACCTTGAAGTGACCGAGGGCGACACAGCTACGTTCGAGTGTGCACTTTCCCAGACCTTGGCTGATGTCACCTGGGAGAAGGTCAGAGCCCAGCCCCAGCCCAGCCCACCTCAGCATCATGAGAGCAGTAACAATGCCCCAACAGAAAGAACTACTACTCAGTAAGCCATGTGCCTGGCATGTGCTAAGGTTTACTTTACATTTAAGCCTCTAACCTTATAGCAGCCCGATGAGGCAGGTCTTATGATCTTGTTATCTCTAAGGAGACTGATGTTCAGTGGAGTGAAGTATTGCCCCAGGGCAGACATAGAGTTCATATTTGAATCCAGGTTTCCTGATTCCAGAATCCACACACATTGCTGACATGATTGGTACATGACTCTCGGCTTCCCGCGTCCATGGCGCCCCTCCTCAGACCAAATGTCCCCAAAGGGTGACACCGTCACAATGAGACTCCTGGCGCGGCCCAGAAGGCGCGGGAGGGCCCTACCCCGTAGCATAAGCGTGCCTCGAAAGTGTTAGGTATCAACAGAGGGCGCCGCCGCCTACTAGGGCCGGGGCCGCTTGTGCCCGGCCGAGTTTTCACCCCGACCCTTTGCAACCCCCGCCCCTAGGATGGGCAGCCGCTCACCCCCAGCGCTCGGCTCAGGCTCCAGGCCCTTGGCACGCGCCGCCTTCTCCAGCTGCGGCGCTGCAGCCCCTTGGACGCAGGGACCTACAGCTGCGTGGTGGGGATGGCCCGAACTGGGCCCGTTCACCTAGTGGTGCGCGGTGGGTACCAGGTGCTGCCCGGGCCGGGCTCTACTGTGGGTGGCGGGGCTGCGGACCGGACTTGCCCAGGGGACTCGCTACGCTGCCTCTAAGGAGGGGGCGTGGCGTGGGCGGGATCTGGTACCGCCCCCCTCAGGCCCGCCCTCCTCACGCCCCCTGGCTCCGCCCCAGAGCGCAAGGTGTCTGTCCTCTCTGAGTTGCGGTCCGTGAGCGCCCGGGAAGGCGACGGAGCCACGTTCGAGTGCACCGTGTCGGAGGTCGAGACAGCTGGGAGCTGGGAGCTCGGAGGCCGCCCGCTGAGACCCGGAGGCCGCGTCCGCATCCGGCAGGAAGGTCTGCCGACTCTCTACCCACTCTGGCCCCCTCGCTGCCCCATCCCTCCGGCTCAGACAGACCCCACCCAAAGGCCCACCTCCAGCTCCGATGAGTTCCGCCCTGCGGCCCCAGAAGCTGTCTCTCCGCCTCTCCCTGACCTCCAGCTCTTCAGTCCGTCCAGGACCACCCCTCTTTCCCCTCGGCATCCCAGTTCTTCCCCGGGACCTACTCTGGCCCCACCCTCATCCCCCCACCCTCCCCAGAGGCGGCTCCGGCCTCGCTAGCGCCTCCTATACCCCCAGGGAAGAAACACATTTTGGTGCTGAGCGAACTACGCGCCGAGGACGCTGGTGAGGTCCGCTTCCAGGCGGGACCCGCCCAGTCCGTGGCTCAGCTGGAGGTGGAGGGTAAGACCTGGGGCAGGGACGACCAGGAGTGAACACGGTTTCCCCCGGAACTGCCAGGCTGGCGATCGGTCCGAGGAAACCTGCCTCCCCACCCCTTCCTCGAGAGACTCTCCGGAGGCGGGTCACAGAGGGCAGTGCGTTTCCTGGGGAAGAGGAGACTTTGGGTTGAAGATAGAGAGAAATGGGCTGGTGGCATAGAGATCTAAGATCAGGAATGGAGGCCAGAACGGGAGGGAAGATGCGTCTCTCCTGGGGTCGTGCGTGTCCCTATTAACTTAATAAGCCCTCGTTCTCCACCCCCAGCACTGCCTCTGCAGATGCTCCGCCGGCCCCCTCGCGAGAAGACGGTTCTGGTCGGTCGCCGGGCGGTGCTGGAGGTGACAGTGTCCCGGCCGGGAGGTCAAGTGTGCTGGTTGCGGGAAGGGGCTGAGCTGTGCCCGGGAGACAAGTATCAGCTGCGCAGCCACGGCCCTGAGCTGTGCCCGGGAGACAAGTATCAGCTGCGCAGCCACGGCCCCACCCACAGCCTGGTCATCCATGACGTTCGACCTGAGGATCAGGGCACCTACTGCTGCCAGGCCGGCCAAGACAGCGCCTACACACGGCTGCTGGTAGAGGGTGAGTAAAGCTGACTGGGCACAGGTCAATGAGGCGAGCCGGCTGGCCAGGGGTCTCCTAGGAGCTGGTGGGCTGAGGCACACCTCCCACAGGTTTTCCAGGACTTGGGATGGCAAGCTGGTTCTGAGATGTGTTGGAGGTGGGCAGTGGGGAGGCAGCAGATCACACAGCCAGGGCTGAGAAGAGGAAGTAGCCCTGTGGTGTCAACAGGAACCACTTGGTTCCGGGCAGCTGTTCCTACCTTGCTACATCCCTGCCTGTCTGAGCTTCTCCTCCCTCCCTCCCACCGCTGGACCACATTCATCTCTCCTGAACACCCCCATTTGTACCCAAATTCCTCTCCCTCCAACCTGCTGGCCCTGGGTCTGTGCCCCCCACCTGTCCCTCATCTTCTCCTGCTCTCCCCCATCTCAGCGAGCTCCACCTTGGCCTGTGCAGAGGGCTTCTGAGCTAGTCCCATCTCTTTCCTCTTCCACATAGGAGATGCCACACTCTCCACCTGAATTCCTGCGTTCCCTTCAGATGCCTGCCTTGCCCCACCTCTGACTGACCACCCCCACTCTCCTGCTCCAGCCCTGACAGGCCTAGAAGGGGTGGGTCAGAGGGTGAGGGCTCAGTTCTTCCTGTGTGGGTACCAAGGCTCTTCCAGGGGAGAGGAATGTGGTACCCACTGTCTCCGCAGCCCCACTCACAGTCATTCCTCTGCAGGTAGCTAGGAGGCCAGAACCAGGCCAGGCAGGTGCCCTCAGACAGCCTGGAGGGCACATGCTCTTACCCTGGGAGCGGGTAGGGAGGGAGGGGACCCGAGGTGTTGGAAGACAATAAAAAAAGTTACAGCTCCTTTCCTGGCTCTCTGTGTGACATGTGAGGGCAGAACTCACCTGGAGCCCCCGCAGAGTGAGTGACGCAGGGAACCAAAGCCTGCAGTGCTTCCTCCATCTTGGCCCCTGGAAGCGCCAGCCATTAAGACCACCACTACTGGCAGAAGCCTCACAGTTTGGCACATTTATAAAAGATGTAAAACAGGGTGGGGTGGGAGGAGACAGAAGCATGAGGTGTCCAGAGTGGCATGACAGACACCAGACATGCACCGTGCACTTAAGCCCCCTCCTCCTAGCCCCCTTGCCAGACCCAGGCCAGAGCAGCACCCTCCACCCCATCCCCTGCCACTACCCTTGGGCTGGTGACTTGCAGAGGACAGGGGACCAGAGTGAGGACCACTGCAGTCTGCCCCATGGACAAGGACAAGAAGCCTTAGATGAGTCTGGCTGAGAAGTGGAGGTGATGGGGGAGGAAGGCAGACCTCCTCCACTTAGACATGCAGGAGACTGGCCCATGGGACCCCAGCAGTGGGTGAGGAGGTGGGGCCACCCTTGGAGAAGCCCTACCAATCAGAAATCTAAGGCAAGGGTCCCAAGGTCCCCTCCAAGCCCACCCCTCCACACGCACACACACAGGCGACACACTCACAACCCTGAGCACAGCCCAGTGGGGCTCACACTCGCGTCCCTCAGGAACTCCTGGGGAGCTTGGGAGGGGCTCTCTCCTCAGGCCAGGCCAAGCCTGAGCAGGTCCTCCCATCTGGTGGCCAAGCCATCCCTCTCCAGGGTAGGGAAAGGAACAGCCAAAGGGCACAAGGCCAGGTGGGCTGAGCCTCGGCCCAGCAGGCCTCCCCAAGCCGGCAGAGCTGGTGACCGATGAGTGTAGGCGAGCAGGAGCAGCTGGACTGCTATACCCGCACTGGAGGCCCAGAGCAGGCTGTCAGCGGGCCCCGGGACCCGTACTCATAGTCCGCATCTGTGGGTGAGGCCATGAAGGAGCTCAGAGAGCTCCCAGTCTGTCGATCCCGGAAGCTCTGGATGTAACTCTGTGGGAGAGGAAACACAGGTGTGAGAGTGCCACTGCGGACCCCTGCCCTGAAAGCCACCCAGGCAGATGGCCTCAGCCCGCACCATCACAAGCCTGAGACCCATCCTGGTCCTCTGCCGGTCTGGGACCTCACCACCCCCAGAGTCCACAGCCCTGAGACCCTTCCCTGTACCATGCCTCATTAAAATCCACACCCAGGTCACCTCTTCCCGTTACCCATCAGGCCCCTAACTACGGGGGTTATGGTGGTGGACAAGTCCTAGGCCTTCTAGACAGTGACCAGCCCTGGGGAAGGCCCAGTCCAGCTTGGACAGAGAGTCCAACACCCCCTTCTCCCCACTTGGGCTGGAGGGAAGGGCTCGGGGTGCTCACCGGGGAGAGGATGTCTCCATTGAAGCGCTTGATGGGCACTGGCCTACGCCGATAAGCAGGGTCAGGGGGCCCAGGCCTCGGAGGAGCCCGAGAGCCTCTGGGGAGAGCCCTTGGGGGTCTCTTTTTGCGCCGCTTCTCCTTGCGTTCTTCTTGCTGCCGAATCCGCATCAGTTGCACACGTCGGCGCTGCCGGCTGATGACCACTGCGAAGGGTGGGGAAGAGCAGGTTCTCAGAGGCCCACATAGGCTCCCAGATGCCCCTGGTCTGAAACCTCTCCTCCTTTACTTTCCCGGTCTCCCACTTGCCAGATAGGGCTTCCCATAGGTCTTTTCTTCCAAAGGTCTTTAGGGAAGATTCCTAGGCTCTAGGTACCTCTTCCAGGCTGCTACCCTACCCCTCTCCCAGTCTGGAGCCATAGGTGACTCACCTAGATTGGCCAACATCATCCCTAAACTGGACAACTAAGCTGCCTCCCCACTGGCTCCCCTTCTACACCTGCCTTCCCTGATGCTTTCTACACTCAGAAGCCAGAAGATACTTAATTAGTTTATATCCCTCCTGCTAAACTTCCAATGGCATCTCACCAGCCCTCTAATAAAATCCGGAGTCCTCATTATGGCCCACTGTGGCCACACAGTCGCCCCCCCTCAACCCCCACTCCCGCCCCACCTCCTCACCAGGCCAAGCTCATTCCCTCTCAGGCTCTCGCCCTTGCTCTTCCCTCTTCTCTAGCTCTTTGTATGGCTGGTGCCTTATCCTTCAGGTCTCTGCTTAAATGTCACCTCTTCCATGTGACACCCCTCCTTGGCCACCCTGTCCATACGTCACATTATCCTGCACACCTCTTTCATATCAGTCCACACAATGGGAATTATCTTGTTAGTCTGCCTATTGTCTGTCTCCCTCACCCTGAATGTAACCCTGGAAGGATGGGGGCCTTTTCCATTTTTGTCTCTGTTGCATCCCCAGATGCCTGGAAGGGGCTTGGCACAGAGCCGCTGTTCCATCTGTTGTTGTGGCATGGACGGTGGCACTGAGGTCCTGCTTTCCCAGACCCTGAGCCAGTCAGCTCTCTGTAACTCAACTGAGGCCTTCTGCTGCTGGTGCCTACAGCTCCCTCCCCATCCTCAACAGCTCAGATCCCCCCACTCAACCACCCATGTCTGTCATGCCCACCCTGGCATGTACCCTCTCACCTTCCGTGTGGGAATCCCGCTCGGTCGTCACCCGCCACTGCACCAGAACGCCCATGAGGCTAAGCAGGGGCCACAGTGCCAGCAGGGCCCAGCTCCGCCAGCAGAGGCGGGGTACAGGGGCAGCCCGCAGACGCTCCACCGCGTAGCGCGCCAGCAGCAGCAGTTCGGCAAAGTAGTCCGCAGCCGTGGCGATGAGCGCGGCACCGGTCACTGCGGTGGCCAGGGTGGTGAGCGGGCGGGGCCAGCGTAGAGTGAGCAGGGCGCAGAGCAGGCCGCCCCCCAGCAGCAGCCCCAGGGGGCCCCAGACAGAGCCCGGCTGGTAGTAGGGTGCGGAGCCCAGCAGGGCGGCAGCGGCAAGCAGAAGCCCAAGCAGCAGGCCCACCAGGAAGAGGCCCACACTGCGCACCAGCATGGCCACCAGCCCGCAGAGCAGCCCGATGCCCAGCGCGATGCCTGCGCTTGCCCCAGCACTCAGCTGCGTCTCCAGCACCCGCTCTCGGTAGCACAGCAGGAAGATGACCACCGAGCCAAACAGCAACCCGGTGAGAAAGAGTACTGCCTTGAAGCAACGGTAACCTGGAGGGAAACAGGGGCTAGTGAGAGGCCAAAACAAGGTCACGGGGCTGGAGGTAGGAGGTCAGAGGGGTCAAGAACAAGGAATTACAGGGGAACCAGAGGCAGGACACTAAGCTCAGAGAATTGGGGGTCACTGGGGTCCTGAGGGCAACAGTGAAGGGACCACTGGGATCAAGGAAGGTCAGAGAGATAGGTCATTGGGAGTCTCTGGGAAACAGACAGTCATTGAAAGGAATGTTGGGTTTTTGAGATAGAGATAGTTCATTGTATCAGTTACAGGGTCACTAGGGTCTTTGGAATCATAGAGGTCAGAGAGAGAGGTCACTGGGGTCACAGATAGAAGACCAATAAAATCCCTGGAGTCCTTAGGGTGGGATTGTTCAGAGGGATGAGGTATTTGGAAGTCAGAAAGAACTTGAGAGATGAGGTCACACAGGTTCAGAAAGATGAAATCTTTTCAGGTCAGGGGAATTGACAGATGTGGGATCATTGAGCGTATTAAAGGGTTTTTGAGAGAGGGTAATAATATTGAAGCCAGAAAAAATGGAATCATTGAGATCATGGTGGGGGCAAACAGACAACAGGGTCATAGGGATTCCCCTGTGTTAGGAGTAATAGAATCAGAGGGATGGAAGGTAATGAGATAGCTTGGTGGGGGTGTCAATAGGGTTCACAAGGAGCCATAGGGAGTCAAAGTGGATTATAGGGCAAATAGTGGTGTGGAGTTTCAGAAAAATGGAGGTTATAGGGCCATTAGGTCCAGTAAGGGTACCTGGAAGTGTGAGGGACCCGGAAAAGCTGAGAAGATGGAAGTCAGAGATGGGAGTCAAATGATCAGGGAGAGCCAAAGAGAAAGGTTATAAAAAGGAGAATCAGTGCTAGGAATGAGAGGAAGCACTGGAGTCTAGGAGGTTCTAGGATCAGGAAAAGGAGTAGGGCATGCACAATGTCTCAGAGGGTCCAAGAGCCTGAGAGTGAGAGCCTCCAAGAGCCACAGGGCAGGGAAGCCCAGGAGAAGGATTGGCAGGCTGCACTGGGCAACTGTAGAGGGATTGGGTATAAATAGTGGAGGGGGTGAGGTGACACAGACTCCTTGGAGACCCAGAATGTGTCCTGAACCTATAGAAGGGCTCTTCCTCCTGCCCACTCTGCAATTGTTCAGCCCAGAGTTTGGAGGTGGAAAGAGAGGGACCATCTGGCTTCCATGCCTGCCTACTACCCAGCCATTCTAGGGGGAGGTGTAAAGGCTGCAGAGCATAAGTCCTGCCCTGTTTCTGCCCAACCTGGAACTCAGACCTCCAAGCTTCCTTTGCACTTCATCCAGCCACCTGTAATGCTCTGCCTGGAGGCTTTCCCTGGATGCTCAGCCAATAAACCTCACTTCCTTATCTGAAGTTCTGTACTTCTTGCTATAGAGTCACTGGGCACCTACTCCACTAGACCATCTGGCACTTTGGTGCAAATTAGAAAAAGTTGTGCCTTCCTCTAGGCAAAGCAGCCTTGCACCAAGCTCTAGAGTTTGGCAAGTGGAGCATGGACTGGATTTCAGCCCCCACTTGCCTATCCAACCAAACTCCCTCGTGTCCTGGACAACCATCCACAGCAGCACTGATTACTGGAGCCTGCCTGTATATATATCTCCATGTATGTGATCACCATTTAGCTCCCTCTAATATATATCGCAGGTATGAATATGCCAGAAGTCTCTCCCTCATTAGACATTATGCCCCATGGTAAGGGACCATGTTAACTCACCCTTCTAAATGTTTTTGGTGCCTACCTAGAATAGTGACCCAAACACGTTTTCACCACAATAGCTATTATTTATTGAGTGTTTATTATTTTCACAACAACCTCGTGTGAGACAAATATCATTGTTTCCACTGTTCATATGAGAAAACTGAGGCTTAGAACGGTTAATGTGCCCAAGGCATTGTAATTAGTAAAGTGCAGAACCAGGTTCAAATCCAAGCACACCTAAATCAAAACCTGTGTTCTCTAGGATCTAGAGTCTAAATGATCTACAAGCATGTACGGGATGAAAAAAGAGAAAAGACAGATAGTTCATGGTAAAGTTCCAAAGAAGGTTTGAGGTGCCTCAGAAAAATAACTTGGGGAAACAGGGGGGGCCCAAGTAAGGAATGATGGGGTCTTACCGAAGAAGCAGTAGACGACTCCAAACAGACAGCACATGATGCAGACGAGCGCCGGAAGTGCCTCGTACCTGCGCTCCAGGGGCTGTTCACAGGGTGCTCCCCAGAAGGCATCATCTGGCTCCGGGGGCAGCAACTGGAACCGAAGTGTTGCCACAGTGCCCGGCATAGTGCTGGGAACAGAAGGGAGTCACCCTCCCACGTCAGCCTGACAGAGAGGAAGTTGGGGGTCAAGGAGGAGTCCTGGGTCTCCACCAGGATGAGGGTGAGATGGGAGTGGAGAACTAGGCAAAGATACAGTGGACAAAGGAGTGGTGCCCACATTACACAGCTCTGGAAGCATCCCTGAAGTAAGGGACAAAAGACAAAAGAGGGGAAAAGTGCCTGGCTAGAGGGAGCTGGGATGAAGAAGTTAAAAGGGGGACTAAGTTGGGGGGAGATGAGGGCAGCGTGCTGCCGGTGAGGAGGCAGCCAGGAGACTGGTCTGTGGGCGGTTAAATCTGGGATTATCCAAGATCTACCTGGGCTGGAGGCGACCTGAGCTTCTGAGCGAAAGAGGCTGTGCAGGGGCCGGAGGGGCCGCGGTCGCCGGGCGCCAGAGCCTCCAGCTGACTGGGGTCCGGTAAAAGTCCGCGGTGAGGGGAAGGGGGCTGCTGGGCCGGAGGGACCGGTCCCTGCGCGGCGGCGACGCCGCTCCGCCTCCAACACCGGCTGGCACTCCAGTCCCGCGACGTCCGGGGACTTAGGCTGGGCCTGGGGAAGGGAAAGAAGCAGGAGCAGGGGCTCGGGCTGCCCCAGAGCCGCGGCCCCATGCCCTGAGCCCGCCCGCGGCCTTTGGTGCTGATGGACAGCTCCGGCCTCTGCTCCTTACGTCACTCAGGGCGCACCATCCAGGCAGGGGCGGGCTGCTTCTGACGTCACACGGGACGCACCAACCACGCCGCGGGGGGAGGTAGGGGACTCCGCCCCCGACGTCTGCCTCTCCCTCACTGAGGAGGGGGCACTTCCGGGGGTCCTTCCCCTTTAACCTCCCCCTTCTCCTCCCTCTCCGGTAGCTGGAGCCCGAGACCCCACCCCGGAGGCGGGGCCCTTCCAGTGACACGTCGGACAGCGGCGGCCTCGGCGGAGGCTCCCGCGCCCAGCGCCGGGACCCTACGCGGTACCGAGCGGCAGCTGGAGGGGCACAGGAACGCGGCGCAGGGGATTCCGCTCCGGCGGCTGGCCCTGCTCGGAGGGGAGGGAGGGGGCCCGCCCGCCCGCTTGGCTCGGGACCTCCGGATCCGCCCCCTCCCCGGTCCCGCCCCCTCGAAGCCTCCTCTTGCGGCTCTGGGGCTGCTCCAGGGCCGGGGGCCCGCTGTCCGGGCGCCATGCGGGCATCGCTGCTGTTGTCGGTACTGAGGCCCGCGGGGCCCGTGGCCGTGGGTATCTCTCTGGGCTTCACTCTGAGCCTGCTTAGCGTCACCTGGGTGGAGGAGCCTTGCGGCCCAGGGCCGCCCCAGCCCGGAGATTCTGAGCTGCCTCCGCGCGGCAACACCAATGCGGCGCGCCGGCCCAACTCGGTGCAGCCCGGAGCGGAGCGCGAAAGGCCCAGGGCCGGTGCAGGCGCCGGGGAGAACTGGGAGCCGCGTGTCTTGCCCTACCACCCTGCACAGCCTGGCCAGGCCGCCAAAAAGGCCGTCAGGTAAGGATTGGATCCGCCTGCCCCACCCCCTGGGAACCGGCTGGGATGGGTGCGCAGAGGAGGCCGCCTGGGGCTGGATCAGGCCCCGGAAGGAAGGGTCTGACAAGCCAGGAAGTCTTTGGGCTCCGATCATTTCCGATGGCCCTGCTCCCTGGGAAGGTTTGGAGGCTCCATCCAGACTGGGCAGAACTCACTCGCCTCTGACCTAGACCTGCTTGACCCCCTGGACCCTCAAAGGTCTTCAGGGCTCACTGGGTGTTAGGTTTAGAGAAATGACTAGTATATAGAATGGGTGCATTGAGAGAGGGAAAGAGAAAAGAGAGAACTAGGATTTATCTGTGGGGGCTTCCCTGGTGGCTCAGCAGTAAGAGAATTCACCTACCAGTGCAGGAGACCTGGATTTGATCCCTGGATCAGGAAGATCCCCTAGAGAAGGCAGTGGCAACCCACTCCAGTATTCTTGCCTGGGAAATCCCATGGACAGAAGAGCCTGGCGGGCTACAGTCCATGGGGCCATAAAGAGTCAGATATGACTTACTGACTAAACACCAACAAGGATTTACCTGTATATCCTGTTCCTGGGTGGGCATCTGGGAAAGAGGGAGGTTTGTGGGGAAAGGATGATGTACCCATCCCATTAATGCCTCTGCCTATGAGTTGAAATAATTTCTCCTAAGTAACACTGAGTTCAAATTCCAATTCTTCAACTTACCTTCCGTATTATGGAAGATAAGTTTCTGAATCCCTGAGCCCCCCCAAACACATTCACTATGCCTCAATGGCATCTATCCGTTTACATCATTTCTGTGATGTATTTGTGGTATAATGGCATATTTTTAGAAATAAGTATGTACATGATGTGTGCAGTACCTGTGTGCCAAGAATTTGGCAAAGTGCTTTAAAGGGATACAGTCATCTCATTTTACAGATGAGGCTACCCAAGGTTTGAAAGTGAAAGTGAAAGAAAAGTCGCTTCCAACTCTTTGGGACCCCATGCACTGTAGCCTACCATACTTCTCTGTTCATTGGATTTTCCAGGCAAGAGTACTGGAGTGGGTTGCCATTTCCTTCCCCAGAGGATCTTCCCAACCCAGGGACTGAACCTGGGTCTCCCGCATTATAGGCAGATGCTTTACCATGTGAGCCACCAGGGAAGTCAAGGTTTAGATGGGTTAAATAACTCACTCAAAGATTCAACTACTAAATAACAAACTAGAGAATCAGACCCATAATATATCTCTCGTATCTGCATGGATAATACTATCTCCGTTTTAAAAGCACTTGGGTAGGTAAGGACAACAATTCCCTTAAATCCTCGTGACCCCTAGAAGAGTTATTCTATCATAAATGAGGAAACGGGCCCATGGAGGACATGACCTGCTGAAGCCTATGTATGCTACCCTCTGCCTGCCCTACTTGTCTTTTTGATAACCTTGGGCCATCTTTCCCCCACCCCAGGACCCGCTACATCAGCACGGAGCTGGGCATCAGGCAGAAGTTGCTCGTGGCGGTGCTGACCTCACAGGCCACGTTGCCTACGCTGGGCGTGGCCGTGAACCGCACGCTGGGGCACAGGCTAGAGCGTGTGGTGTTCCTGACAGGCTCGAGGGGCCGCCGGGCACCACCAGGTATGGCGGTGGTGACACTAGGCGAGGAGCGGCCCATTGGGCACCTGCACCTGGCACTGCGCCACCTGCTGGAACAGCACGGCGACGATTTCGACTGGTTCTTCCTAGTACCCGATGCCACCTACACTGAGGCGCACGGACTGGCGCGCCTAGTCGGCCGCCTCAGCCTGGCAGCCGCTGCCCACCTCTATCTGGGCCGGCCCCAGGACTTCATCGGTGGAGAGCCTGCCCCAGGCCGCTACTGCCACGGGGGCTTTGGGGTGCTGCTGTCGCGCACATTGCTGCAGCAGCTGCGCCCCCACCTGGAAGCCTGCCGCAATGACATTGTCAGTGCGCGCCCGGATGAGTGGCTGGGCCGCTGCATCCTTGATGCCACCGGGGTGAGCTGCACTGGCGACCACGAGGTAGGAAGAGAAGCCACCCCACTGGTGCCTCCCATCTGGGTGTCTGCACTTCCCCCTGAGAGGCAGAGGGGGTGGTTGGAGATATAGGCCTGGGTTTCTATGCTGTTTTGTCATTTTCTATCCCTGTGACCTTGGGTAAGTTACTGAATGTCCTGAGCGTCCTCATCCATACAAATGGAAATAATTATTTCTCAGGCTTGTTATAAGGATTAGAAAAAATAAGGGAGGCTTGCACATAGTAGGTGTTTGGTATTGGCCATTATTATTTTATTTGAGCCCCTGGACAGCTCTGAGATAGGACACATGCCTGTTTCACAGATGAACTGGCAGAGGCTTACCCAAGGTCACACAAGCTCACAACTGGTCAAGGTAGGCCGACACCCACAGGATTCTGACCCCAAGTCCACAACAGGTCATAGGATGGAGAGATGAGACACACAATATTGGGGGGGAGGGCACTGTCCCTTCATATTTCCCACTTCCCTTCCTCTCCCCAGGGGGTGCACTATAGCTACCTGGAGCTGAGCCCTGGGGAGCCCGTGCAGGAGGGGGACCCTCGTTTCCGTAGTGCCCTGACTGCTCACCCTGTCCATGACCCTGTGCACATGTACCAGCTGCACAAGGCTTTTGCTCGAGCTGAACTGGAACGCACATACCAGGAGATCCAGGAGTTACAGGTATGGTCTGGGCTGGGGGTGAGGGGTAGGGAGTTTAGGGGGTGAGGAGTTAGGAGTAGGGGGGTGTGGAGGGTAGGAGGTGGAGGATAGGGGGTAGGGGGTGAAGAGTGGAGAGTGAGGTTTCCTAAGAGGTCTCAGAGATCCCAGGAAAATAAAAAAAATTAGCACAAGAATCAGAGCATCCCTGCTTTCTGGTCCCTGTCTGCTTCTACCTTTTCTGAGGAGCCTCTCCAATTTAATTCTTAGGCTGCCTCCCATCTGGGTAAAGGACAGGTGGGAGCATTGAGTGGGCCGAGGTTGGCAAGGGACTGGGGATCTGTGCTGAGTGCCACGTGCTGCCTGCCCAGCCTCCCGGCTGCGTGCTGGCCCCGTGGTCCGCGCCTGGCTCATGGCCTCTTTCTCCAACCCAGTGGGAGATCCAGAACACCAGCCGCCTGGCAGCGGATGGGGAGCGGGCAGCTGCCTGGCCAGTGGGCATTCCAGCACCGTCTCGCCCCGCCTCCCGCTTTGAGGTGCTGCGCTGGGACTATTTCACAGAGCAACATGCTTTCTCCTGCGCTGATGGCTCCCCACGCTGCCCGCTGCGTGGGGCTGACCGGGCTGATGTGGCGGACGTTCTGGGGGCAGCCCTAGAGGAGCTCAACCGCCGATACCACCCAGCCCTGCGGCTCCAGAAACAGCAACTGGTTAATGGCTACCGACGCTTCGATCCTGCCCGGGGGATGGAGTACACGCTGGACTTGCAGCTGGAGGCACTGACCCCCCAGGGGGGCCGCCGGCCCCTCACCCGCCGGGTGCAGCTGCTACGGCCACTGAGTCGCGTGGAGATCTTGCCAGTGCCCTACGTCACCGAGGCCTCGCGTCTCACTGTGTTACTCCCACTAGCCGCAGCCGAGCGTGACCTGGCCCCTGCCTTCCTGGAGGCCTTCGCCACGGCGGCGCTGGAGCCTGGCGATGCTGCCGCAGCCCTGACCCTACTGCTACTGTATGAGCCCCGACAGGCCCAGCGGGCGGCCCACGCCGATGTCTTTGCCCCCGTCAAGGCCCATGTGGCAGAGCTGGAGCGGCGTTTCCCCGGTGCCCGGGTGCCCTGGCTCAGCGTGCAGACAGCCGCACCCTCACCACTGCGCCTCATGGATCTCCTCTCCAAGAAGCACCCGCTGGACACGCTGTTCCTGCTGGCCGGGCCAGACACGGTGCTCACGCCTGACTTCCTGAACCGCTGCCGCATGCATGCCATCTCTGGCTGGCAGGCCTTCTTTCCCATGCACTTCCAGGCCTTCCACCCGGCCGTGGCCCCACCCCAGGGCCCGGGACCCCCCGAACTGGGCCGCGACACAGGCCGTTTCGATCGCCAGGCGGCCACCGAGACCTGCTTCTACAACTCTGACTACGTGGCGGCCCGAGCACGGCTGGCAGCGTCCTCGGACCAGGAGGAGGAGCTGATGGAGAGCCTGGATGTGTACGAGCTGTTCCTGCGTTTCTCCAGCCTGCATGTGCTGCGGGCGGTGGAGCCGGCGTTGCTGCAGCGCTATCGGGCACAGACGTGCAGTGCGCGGCTCAGCGAAGACCTATACCACCGCTGCCGCCAGAGCGCGCTCGAGAGCCTCGGCTCCCGCACGCAGCTGGCCATGCTGCTCTTTGAGCAGGAGCAGGGCAACAGCACCTGACACCGCCCTGCGCCCCCGGAACTGGGCAAGGCGGCGCCCCGCCCCGCTCCTCCCCCAGCCACCCGGAGCTACCTGCCAGACTCGCAGGATAGGGCTGGCCGCAGCCCCAGACCCCAGGGGCCCCTCTCTCTGGCTTGGGGTCGCCCTCGGGCTCAGAGCAAGCCTGGGAAGAGGTACCCTTGGAGCCACCTCTTTCTGCCCCAAATCTCGTCTCCCTGGCCCCTTGACGCTGCTGATTCAGGCTGTGGCCTCCGAGTATTTATGCAGTGCAGTCTGCCTGACGCCAGCCCCACCTCCTAGGGTCAGCCCAGGGGACCTGGGCTGCAGATGAGTTGTTGGAGAAGGGTAGCTGAGAGAGGAGGGTGGGTCATCTCCCATCTTCTCCCCTCTGCATTCCTGATGAAGCTCCCTGACTTTAATAAACTGGCTGAGTGTGGACTAGTGGTGCTTGAGTCTTTGAAAGATGGGTGTGGGGGCAGGGAGGATGAGGATGGAGGCTCCCTGGTGCTGGCTGGGGTCAGGATTTCCTCTTCCAAGGGACCGAGTCATGCGTGTGCCCTGCCACGCCCCAGCTCCCAGCTTAGTCACATATACACACACAGAATTCTTAATACCTCTTTATTCCCAATTTTGTCAGCACTTTATAAAACCAGATCGGAAGCAGAGAGGCCTGAGGAAGCCCCCTTTCCCACCCCCAAGCTCAGCCAAGGTCTGGAAGAGCTGCTGCTCCCTGTGGCGCAGGCTTTGGGGAGTGGAGTTGGGGCAGGGGAAACTGGGAGCTGGGCCAGGCCGGCTGGATCACCCACTCTCCTGCGGAAAGAGGAGCTGGGTCTGGAGCGGGGCAGGAAGCAGGACCAGCCCAGCTGTCCTGAGTCCTGAGGGGCTTGCCCTCTCCTGCTGACACTGCAGGGCTAGGACCCTGGCTGTCCCTAAACTACCCACCCCTATCACCATCACCCCACCCGCTTTCTACATCGGTACCCTAGCCCCACCCTGTCCTCCCTGAATATATACAAATGTACAGAGGGTTCCACTCCTGCTAGGGTGGGCCCCTTTCTCCTCCTCCCTCTTTCCTCCCTCAGCCTTTCTCTCCTCCACAGGGGCCCACGTCCTAGTCTCCAGTTCTCCCTGGTCACCAGCCTGGGGGAGGAGGGTGTGCACAAGAGGAAGCCTTGTGCAAAGCAGCTGGCGCCAGGGTGAGTGAGAGTCCCCACCCTTCCAGTGGGCACCGCCCTCACTCCCTCAGCCTTGGGTACCCCTCTCCCCTGGCCTCCTGTCCCGGGAGCCAGAGTCTACAGTGGGGATCCAGGGAGGAGTCCCAGACTCCTGGGTCCTTTAGGACACAGCACCATCCTAGCAAGCGAAGTCTTCAAAGAGGCTTCCTGGGGGGCCGTGGGGGTGGTGGTGGTTGGGGAGCAGGCTGCTGGCACCCCCGCCTTCAGCACGGCCTCGGCTTGGGCAGGGACTCTGCAAGGTGAAGAGGGAGGGGGACAGGGAGAGATTGAGTGAAGCCCGCAGGCCTCTCACAGCCAGCCTTCCCTTGTCCGTGGGGGGCAGAGGCTCCAGGAACCCCACCCTGGAGGGCTAGTTCAGAGGTTATCGGGGGATTCAGTCCTGGGAGACAGCACTGGCTGCATACTCATCCTCACCTGCTCCTTCAGCTCCTGAAGCCCCAAAGTGGAGATGCCCCCAGTAGAGGTTCGGAGGGGGGTCTTGGGGTGACGCCACGCCCGCTTCAGTCGGTCCCAGGACACCTTGGGGTTCAGGGTAGGGGGACAGCAGTGGACTCAGGAAACTTGCTAGAGGAGAAGGACAGGCCTCACCAGCCCCACCACATAGGACTTGCTGCCCCAGCAAACCCTCACCGGGACACCCCAGCCCTCCTCCCCCATCCCCCTTCTCTTTGCCCCTCCTTGCCCTCAGACCTTCTGGCCAGTCAAGGGAGGAGGGAGGCCTAGTAAAGAGCTTGACTTCCTGCCAGTCCAGGTCTACCAGAAAGCCTGCCGGGCCTCTCTGCTTCTTCCCCAGCCCCTCCTCCTACCCACCAGGCCCCTATCCCTTGCCTCATAGATGTAGTCGAGGATCTCCAGCAATGTAAGGATGCTGGCCCCGATGAACAGTCCCATCTGTCCCCCGAGGTCTCCTGGGGAGCGCGAGAGCAGAGTCAGAGGGAGGAGGCTGGGCTGCTCCATCCCCGTGCAATCGGAGCCAGGCTCACCCAGCAGGGCTGACAGGCCGTAGGCTGCTCGCTGCTCCATGGCCTCAGAGGTCAGGGCTTCAAAAAAGACATCAAGAACCAGGAAGTTCTCTCTGCAGAGACAGGAAGCAGGGTATCCCTGAGGGGCCATCGTCTCAAGGAGACAGCTGGTGGGACATCCCAGACCCAGCAGACCCAGATCTGAGGCCCCTGCACGGAGAAGCTGGTGATCACCCCCAGGCTCCCAAAGGCTGTGAGGAGAAGCAGGCCCAGATTCCTGTTAGCTTCATGTTCTGAAGGCTAGCAAAAGGCCTGGGAGAACAAAACAAAACTCCCAGGCCTGCCTTCCCTCCTGCCTTCTCTAAAGCAGCAAATAGCATTCACTTTGCCTCATCCCCGTACCTCTGTAGAACCTTCGTGTGTGTGGGCGTGCGTGCATGCTGAGTGACTTCAGTCATGTCTGACTCTTTGCAACTCTATGGACTATAGCCTGCCAGGCTCCTCTGTCCAAGGGATTCTCCAGGCAAGAATACTAGAATGGGTTGCCGTGGCCTCCTCCAGGGGAATCTTCCTGACCCAGGGATCAAACCTGAGTCTCTTGTGTCTCCTGCATTGGCAGGCAGGTTCTTTACCCCTAACGCCACCTTAGAAGCCCCATAGAACCTTCAGTGGCTCCCTATTACCCTGCAGTCCACTCCATAATTCCTCTTCCAGACTTTCAAGACTGCCCATGATCCGCCGCACTGTACGTTCTTGTCCAAACTGCGCTCTTATCTGCTTCTCTCCACACAGCCTTCTTGATTCTCAGGCGGGTCTCTGCAGCATCCCACACATCTCTAACTGGGATTCCCCCCTCCCTCCTCTTCTCATGGACCCAAACCCGGGGTCCACAGAAGCCCAGCTCATGCCTCCCCTGCTCCCCTTACCCCACCCGCACTCGTCTCTCCTGGGGGCCTAAGAACACTTTCAAACAAGGCCTCATCCACAAACTGTGGCATGAGTTATAATCATCTCTATCCCCACAGGGCCCAGCACTGGGCCTGGCACTCAGAGGATGCTCAGCATTTGTAGATTGGCTGCAGGGTACCAGATCCAGGGCTCAGTGGGGCCACCTGTGGGCCACCCGGCTCCTCCCCCATCCCTTCCAGTTCCTTTCCCTCTGCACAGAACTGGACATGCACTGAACAGTTCCCAGGTTGCTGGGGCAGAAAGACACGCAAAAAGAGGGTTCTAAAACAGCAGGTTAATGCAACGATAGAGATATGGGAGCATGCTGTGGGAACTCAGATGAAAGGCATTTGGGCTCTGAAGGGCATCCCTGGAGGCAGAGACAATGGATATGACTTGGGGTGGGCAGAGGTTAGTTAGAAAAAAAACAGATCAAGATCCTGAAAGGTATTCCTGGCAGAACGCTCATTATTAACAAAGCTGCAATCCATTCCTAGCCTCCATCATACACTTAGACCTATTGAGGGTGGTCTCCATTACATACATACACACACACACACACACACACACACACATACCGTATGTAGGTCTCGTTGCGATTGTATTTTCTTGCCAGGTACCGGGCCGAGCCCCTGTTGGGGATCCTGACCATGGAGATCTCTTTCCCGTAGCGGGTCAGGTTGCAGGGAGTAGGACAGAAACACGGGCCTCCAGAGCCCCCACCCAGGGAGTCTGCAACACAGAGGCACCAAGTGCAGTGGGGGAGGGCAGGATCCCCAGAGGCCCACCAGCTGTTGGAAGGAAGCCTCGGGGGCGGTCCTGAGGCAGGCACGCCCACACTGAGGGCGGGTTCTGACCAGCTCTGGCACCACCTGGAGGAGACCGGCTTCCAGGTTCAGTTTCAGACCATCCAAGAAAGTGGGCAGACGCAGAACCCCCAGCACATTCCTTCTCCCTCTGCTGCCCAGCCCCCTGGGGCGGAGAGGTCCTCGTGGCTTAGAGGGAGGGCTCAGCCCACCAACCAGAGCTAATCAATCATGTGAGGCCACAGACACACGAGGGGCTTGGAGAGGATGGGTGAGTGGACGGATGAATGAGTAGATGACTGAACGGACAGACAGTGGGCAAGATCCTGTGCTCAGTGTGCTGGGTTTTCTCTGTTCGCCCCTTCAGATCCACTCTCCCCACCTTGCTCTGTCCCAGGAAGCTGACCTCTGCAAAATGCGTCACCTAGACTCCCCGCCCTCTTTGCATCTCTCCTCTCATGGCCCCAGCTCCCAGCTCCTGTCCATCTCGGACAGTCACAGGTCCCTCTCTGGGTGCCCCTAGTTCTGTGGAGTCTCACCCCTCCTGTGGTCCCCTTATCCCCATTCACATCTGTTTCTTCATGAAACACTCTTCAGTCACCCCTCTGAAGATGAAGTAGTAGGACAGAGAAGGTGTGACTCTGCCCCCAGATCTTAAGCCCGCCCCTGTGGCCAGCATCTAGATTCCTCAGTGAGCTCCTGACCAGTCACTCTGAGTCTAGTCTACCTCCTCTCTTCCTCCTCACCTTTCCATCCTTGCATCTCATCAGAGTCCCCTTTGTAAAAGCAGAAGGCATTCTTGCCTGGCCTTAAGCCGCTGTTGGCTTCCCAGAGCCTCCTCTGCGCACACT
Source organism: Bos mutus (assembly GCF_027580195.1). Taxonomy (NCBI): domain Eukaryota; kingdom Metazoa; phylum Chordata; class Mammalia; order Artiodactyla; family Bovidae; genus Bos; species Bos mutus. The sequence continues at coordinate 28,436,965 of NC_091618.1, forward strand.
GACCTTTCAAGGCCCCAGACTCATGTGTGCCCTCTCTGGCCACAAATCTTAGCAAGAGCTGCTCCCACTGCCTAGAAGGGTCCCCCTCTTCACCAGCCTGATTCCTCTATATCCTTCAAGCCTCAGCTCATATGTCACTTCCTCTGGAAATCCTCCCTTCCTGCCCAGGTGGGGCTGCCTGCCTTTGCTGGGGCCCCACAGAATCGCTGAGGTTCCCCTACCCAAGGACTAACACACTGCATTGTGATGCCCGTCCACACCCCTGCTGGGTAGTAAGCACCACAGAGCAGGGCTCTTATTCCCATTCTTACCTCTGGCACCAGCGCAGACTGTAAACATCTGTAGAATGAATAAATGAATGAATGAATGAAGTGTGGATCAGGCGAGATCTATGGACAGAAGGGGTTGCCTTACCCACACTGATAGCCAGCAATGCACCTTTCCTCACACCAAGGGAGAAGTCATTTCCCCTTCCCAGAGAGGCAAGTTCATTTGCTGGACCAAGATGAGAAGCCCCGCCCCTCACTCTCAGTTCCGGTTCTCGGCAACCTCCCACCCCGCTGCTTTCACTTACCCAAGTACCACACCTGCAAAGGTCCTCAGACCCCTGGAGGTATGGGATAAGGCTCAGCCCCCAGGAAAACCCCCAGGAAGAGACTGGGAGGGGAGGAGCCAAGGCAGTGAGGAGAAAGGTGGACAGAGAGATGAAGAGGAGTGGGGCGGAGAGGCAGGGCGAGAAGGCAGCACGGACCCAGTGTGTGGTCGGCACACTCGATGTAGATATTTGGCGGGCAGATGGTCTCATTGCCTGAAAGGAGAGAAGATTATTCCTGGAGTCTATGGTTCCATCCACTCTCCACAGCGCATATTCCCAAATATGGGCACACATGTTCATGTGCACACATGTGGGTGTTTGTGCATATATGTGCATGCACGAATGTGTACGTGTTTGTACATAGAAGCATGGAGATGTATGCGTGCATATATGCATGCAAGCCACGCACGCTTCCATGGACACAACTAAGCACATGCATTTACATGCACGTGATGAAGCACGTGCACACAACCCACATACACAAGTACAGATTACACAAGTACATGTGTGCAGAGATACATATGCATATGTGAAAACATGCACAAAATCCCAAACACATACCAGGCACCCTCACGTGGGTAGACACATGCACACGTGTGTCACACACATGTACCTGCCCCCATGCACATGAGCAGTGTTCTGCCCTCAGAGGTTCTGGAGCCTGGCAGGGTGGCACGCAGGGCTGGTGGGGGTGGGGTGCCCACCTGGCATGTGCACCATCCGGCAGTGGCAGCGCTGAAGCACGGCCTCCTTTTCACAGCGCAGCCGGCAGGCAGACACGCTGTAGGCTGAGTAGCCCTGAAGCTCAGGCTCCCTGAGCCCACTCTCCGCTCGGCAGTTGCCCCAGGGCTGGGGCAGGTAAGTCAGCTGAAGAGGCAGGGCACGATGGAGTCACGCATAGAAGTCTTACCCTGCCCCCAGCACCCACAGCCCCAGCAAAGGCTGTGGAAGGGCTGGTGGGATGTGAGCTTCTGGAGGGCAGATCCGGTCAGCCTCCTCTCTGGGCCCAAAGGCCCCACCCCATGGCCAACCCAGGACCCAGTTGGGCATGCTCACCCGCTGTTCCTGGCAGGACACGAAGGTCTGGAAGCCTGGAGACACGCCAAAGCCCAGCTGGTGGATGTAGGGTGGCTCCTCCTGGCTGTGGATCTGCACTCGGATGCCCGCTTCAAACGATGTCTCATCTGCACAGTGGAGATGGGGTCCTTAGGAAACCTTCATTGCAGGCAGAGGACCCCGGCTGGAGCCCCTGTCCCTTTCCCGCCTGTGTACTTGTCTCTCTCCAGATGGGCAGGTACTCCTCCTGCTGAATGTCCAACATGATCTCCAGGCCGCTGCCCATGCCCCCTGCCCGGCTGGGCAGTGAGCTCTGCGGATCCGCGTTGAAGGTATAACACTTTCCATAGCGAGTATAGACCTGGGGTGAGAGAGAGGAGGGGCAGGGTGCAGGATGAAAGACAATCCCTTAAGCTTTGGTGGTCTATAAGGGCCACCAGACCTGCCTGGTCACCCCTGTCCTATATCCCAGCAACCAGCCTACAGCCCAGCTGCTCCCTCAAGTTCCATCTTTTCTACTGGCATCCTCTCTTCAATGATTAGAATGCACCTTCAGCTTAATGGGGCTTCCCTGGTGGCTCAGCCAGTAAAGAATCTGCCCTGGGTCAGGAAGATCCCCTGGAGAAGGAAATTGCAACCCACTCCAGTATATTTGTCTGGTAAATCCTATGCACAGAGGAGCCTGGTGGGCTACAGTCCATGGGGTTGCACAACTGAGTGACCAACACTTTCACTTTTCTTTTCCAGCTTCACGTATCAATAGCAGAACTCTTGATGTTTTCCCAAATCCTGTCCCTGACTCCTTCTCCTCTTCTGAGTAAAGGGCTCCGCTCTCAACCTAGTTTCTAGAGTCAGAATCCCTGAAATCTCCCTTTTCTGGTAAGTTGGTTGCTCAGATACGGAACAGGGGTGACCAGGCATCTAATCCAGCAGCCATCTTGGCAATTCTACTTCCGAAATCTATTTAGAATCCATCCAGTTTCCTTCCATCTCATGTCCCACTTTCACTGTCATCTGCCTCTGGCCATGGCGGCAGGCTCCGAACTAGTGTCCCTGTATCTGCCTTTGCCTCTACCTTCCAAGTCAGACATGATTGAGTGTTGGCGTGTTTAAGGTTTTTTTACCAAGCCATTCACAACATGGTAGCCAGAGTGCTCATTCTAAACTGCAGAGATCCAATCAAGTCACTTGCCATCTTAAAACCCAACAACCACTTCCCATTCCCCAGAGAATAAAGCCAAGTTCCCTCCTTGCCTGAAAGTCTCCATGAGAGGTGACCTTTGCCTCTCTCCTGCAAAGAGATCTCCATGACAAATTCAAACTTATGGAGCACCATCTCTCCCAGGGCCTTTGTTCCTGCAGTTCCCTTTCCTGGAATGCTCCCTTCCACCCAGCTGGCACGGCCCAGCTGCTCATCTTTTAAACCTGAGCTTAAGTGTCTCTTCTTCAGATGCACACTCATAGGCCACACCCATGTTCACAGCGTCACCCTTCCCTGATCAGTGTGTTTGTGGGTTTGCTCAAACTACTCATCAAGACTTCAGATAACCTTGCTTATCTGTTTGTCTCCCTGAGCAGCGGTCATCATCCCTCACTCGACTTCATGCTACACAGAGGCAGTGAGTGGATCATCCCCAGTGCAGGGCACAAGAGATGCTTCCAGAAAAGACGACCCGCGCTGAACGAAGCCCATCCCCGGTTTCCTCTGCGGAGAGTTCTCCCATATGGACACCAGATGGCGCTGGCGCCCCGGAGATGGAAGCCGAGGCTCCGGCGGGGACAGAGCTGCGGTTGGGAGTTAGTTGCAAGCGGCTGGGGTTGGGGAGGGGGTTGAGGAAGGGAGGCAGATGGAAGTTCCCCCCTGCCGGGCTCACCCCACAGAGACCAGCCCCCGGGTCAAACCCATCACAGGCAGCACCTTCTCTGGGGGTAAGGAGGTCAGCGCACTCAATCTCTCTCTCTCCCCTTCTCCACGGGAACATTTTCACTCTGGTGAAAGCTGGGAGGAGAGGCATGAGGAGGCCGTCTGAGGGAAAAGATTCCTAAATGCCTCGCTCCAGGGAAAGGGGAGGGCTGGGTTGAAGACAGTGGGAGTGAAGAGTTCTAGGAACTGGGGGCCTGGGGTGCCCCCGTCTGTGGGGCAGGGTTGTCTCACCCTCCTATCTCTACTAGGTTAATGATCCTGATAATTCTTCCCTCTCAGACAGTTCTTCTATCACCCAAGCACCCCGCCTCAGATTCTCAAAACAAAAGGACGCAGTAACAAGCACTGTGCAGTTTACAAAACACGGCAACGTCTGCTGCCCCATTGCATCTCCTCGGCCACCCTGGTATCAGGCAGGTTTAATTAGCCTGATGATTACAGATGAGGGAGCCGCAGCTCAGAGAGGTGATGTGAGTTGCCCAAGGTCACACAACTAGTCAGTGGGAGAGGTGGAGCTGACTGAGATAGATGTAGGACTCGGGTTCCTACCATCCAGTGCTGGCAACTCCCCTCCCAGCCTACCCCGCCCCAAGTCCCAGCCCCTGTCCCGGCCCCATCCAGCTGAAATGAGACCGGAGTCTCAACACTCAACCCCTTTTCTTCCCTTCGCCGTCCCATTCACTCCACTCCTCTACACCTTCCCTACTCTCTTTGCCATGTCTGCTGCCTCTCGGTTCAGTCCCTCACCTGTCTCTCCCCTCCGCCTTCTGCACCCATGCCAGCTGCTGGGTTCCAGTCGTCATTGACCCTTTCCGTCACACCCCTGCCCCAGCTCCCTGCTGTGTCCATCAGTGGGGCAAGAGTGGGCATGGCAGACAGTCCCAGAGCATTCGCTCTGCCCCAGGCACTGCGCTCAGTGCTTCTCACACTCTTTCCAATTCCAGTCGAATCTCACAGCCACCCGACATCCTACAGATGAGGAAACTGAGGTCCCAAGGTTGGCTGATTTGCCAAGGTCTCCAAGAGCAGTGCTTCTTAAACTCTAATCTGCACACCGAGCACCTAGAGGTCTTGTCAAAAGACAGGTTCTGAGTCAGCAAACGTGTATTGGGGAGCAGGACTTGAGATTCTGCATTTCTAACAACCCACTGGTCTGCAGACCACACGGTGGGTCAAAAGTCCCTAGACAAAAGGGCCAGAGTCCAGCAAGACAGCCCAACTCTAGATCTGTGTTTTCACAACATGTCCCCAGAGGGAAGAGAGCTTTGAACAGGGCTGGGGGCAAGATTGCTGGATCCTCAGCAGTGTGGGAAAGGCAGAAGGGGGAGAATATGTGAGCATTTGCCCCAATTCTCAAAGCACTCACCTCCTTCCTATTTTGAGCCAAGCAGATGCTGGAATCAGCTTTTGCTGCTGCAGCCATTTTTCAGTGTGGGTTCCAGTGGGGCAGCTAAACAAGGTACCGGGCTGCATGGGGACCCTGGTAGGGAGCTGCTCACACGTGCCCCCCAGTGTGCAGCGACTGACCCTGACCCCTGGGCACTGTCATGATCTCTTCTTTGGGACCGTGGACTCCTTGAGGCTGGGAGCCCCAGGCCCCAGGCTGGGATACCATCTTGGTATCCCCATTGCCTGCTAAGTCGCTTCAGTTGTATGTGACTCTTTGTGACCCCATGGACTGTAGCCTGCCAGCCTCCTCCTCCATCCATGGGATCCTTCAGGCAAGAACACTGGAGTGGGTTGCCATGCCCTCCTCCAGGGGATCTTCCTGACCCAGAGATCGAACCTGTGTCTCTCAAGTCTGAACCTGGGTGGGGCCAGAGCCGCCTCCCTACCTGATCCTTCCACCACACACACACACACACACACACACACAGACTGCATGACACTGAGACTACCCTTGTGCAGGGCAGAGCCAACTGGGAAGGCTTTGGCTCCAATGGCTTCAGATGGGGGTGGCTACCTGGTATCTCTGCCCTCGAGGCGATTGTGCAGAGAGAAGGTGACAAAGGAAGATGGGTGGAAGGACTCTGGGTCTGATGGACAATGCTCTGCAGGGAGTGGACAGGCCAGACTGGCAGGGCCAGGCCACCTGCACCGCCTGGGTCAGGCCCCACTGCTGGGCAGAGCAGAGCGTTGCCCTGGAGACGGTCCCTGGGCCAGGCAGGCAGCAGCGGGTAGAGCTGCCGGCTCCTAAGTGGCAGAACCCTGGTGGCCACACAGTCCACAGACTCTTCCATGGAGACGGCACGGCCGCTCAGCCACAAGCTCCCACTGGCTGTCCACTGTGCTCTCCCCAAGGACTGGCCCCAGAGGAGGGTCAGTGCGCAGGAGTTGAGGCTCCAGAGTCCGGCCACGGAAAGAGGCATGTCCTGGGCCAGGATGTACCCTGATGGACTGACGGGCTATTTCCAGATCTGCCACCACTAGCCTCAGCCTCTCAGGCTGTTCCCATCCCAGCAACACCTCCTTCTCCCGCCTGGTGCTCCCTCTTCTCAGCCCTCCCTTGCTGTCTGCCCTCATTCCTAGGTCTGCCCCCCCACCGCCCCCCCAACCCCGGACGTGGGCGGAGCCCCTCTGGGCCGGGCTGGACAGCTTCTTGACAGCACTGTGTCTGCGGCACTGCAGGCAGACCCCTGGACCCCTCCCCCAACTCACTTCCTGCCAGCCCTCTGCCTATCCCTCTCGGACCACCTCCCCTTCAGCATTGGCCTGGGTCTGTCTGCCTCTCTAGCCTCCCCATCCCCTGATCTCAATTTGTCTCTCAAGCCTCTCTGCATCCTCTTGAGTCTTTCTCTGTCCTCAGCATCTAATCAGTTATTCATCTGGCCTGTGTCTCTGCTCCATGCGCTCTGCCCGCCTGTCCATCCCCCGGCCTGGCCTTTTTCCCATTGGCCTGGCTACACCCCCCTCCCCCCGTCCCCTGCCCCCCGCCGCCTCTGTTCTTTTGCCCACTACATCTCTACCTGTTTGCTTTTCTCCCTGTCTATCCCCTAGACAAGGTATCCAGTGTCTGACTATTGTCTTCCTCCTCTTGATTTTTCTCTGGGCCAAACCACCTCCCTGACCAAGAGTCCCTGCCCAGGCGCACCTCCCTCCTTCTCCCTGCCTGCTTCTCTGGGTCTGCCCCAGATGATGACCAACGACCAGAGACTGGGAGAGACCTGTCCAGAGCGTGCTCCTCTGAGCAACGGCTTCTTTCTCAGCTCCTTGAGTTCCATCTGTCCACAGCTCCGGTTGCCTTGAAAAACTCTCCCTGGCTGGCTGGCTGGTATCTGCCCTCACCCTTTCCCACTCCCTCATCCTCCCTACAATCATGGAGCCCACGGGGTTAACAGGCAATTAGCAAGGCCAGGGCTTAGAGTGGTGGGGGAAAGGGCTCTGGGCCTCCAGGAGATAAGAAGCAGCCAGGAGCAGCTGAGGCTGGGCTAATCCCAGCACTAATCTGCGGCCTGGGCTTTATCTCCAGTGCCTTCTGGGCACCCTGCCTCTGCCAAGGCCTTGGCACCTCCACCCACCCCTCTTTTCCACGGCAGCTTTATCCCTTCAAATTCCATCAGCCCTCCCTTGATCCGGTCCAGCCCCATGCCTCTCACTTCAGCCCCTGGAACGAACTCCCCTTAATCCTATAGTGCCCAGGGGTCCAGGGTAGCCAGTGGAAGGGGTTGTGTTTTCATCTGCCATGGACCGTAACTAGCATCCCAGGTCAGATGGCTCTTCAGCCCCAGCTTCACTCAGGGGTAGCCCAAGCATCCAGGTTCAAAGCCTCTTCCTTCTCTGTCCTCACCAGGGAAGACCGTGCCAACTCAAAATGCCTGGGGTGTCTTCACTGGTCAGAACTGGGAAGTCACTCAGTCCAAAGCCTCATTGTACAAAGGCCAAATCTGAAGCCTAGAGATGGCAAGGGACATACCCAAGGGCGTACAGAAAAAAGAGGGCACATTCAGAACTAGTACCCAGCCCCCAACCCCCACTGGGCCCCAGCATTGTCCACTAACCTCCATTATGCATCCTGGAGGTCAGTAGACCCTGGTTCCAGCCCTTGCTCCACCAGTGACAGCTGTGTAACTTGGTTAGTAAAGTGATTTACTGACTTCTTTTGTCCTCAGTTTCCTTATCAGTCGAGTGGGGACAGAAATTCCTGCTCGCCTTATCTCATAGGTTGGTAATAAGTCTCAAAAGAGATGAAGTAGGTGACAGGCATTTGCAAGGTAAAATCACATACATGAGGCCTCAGTATTAGTTATGAGGGTGTTGTGGAGGCCAATAAGATTCAAACTGGGGCAGAGATCGGCCAGCGGATGCGGTGCTGGGAGAGGATCCACATAAGATTCTTAAGGTGGAAAAATGGGTGCACATTTTGAAGTCTAACAGAAGAGGGTTCAAATTCTGGCTCTGCCACCAGCCTTGGACAAACAACCTTGGGTGGTGAGTTAACCTCTCTGAGCTTCAGATTACTCTTCTGTAAAAGGGGTAATGGTAATTCCTCCTCCTGAGGTTCACAGTGAGGATCAGAGGTAAGTCCAGAGAGATGCATGCAAGGTGCTCAAGAAAGTGGGGGAGCCCAACTGGGGCAGCCATTTGACCTTGGATCCCTCCGGGGCCCATTCTCACTGGGCACAATGCCCCTTAGTAAAGGCTCTCTCAGCAGTTGTGGGCGAGGATGAAACGTTGTCAAAGCAAAACCCCCAGGCTCTGAGATCTGGCTGTCCTACCAGAGGAGGGTGCGGGCCAGCAGCCCTGAACTGTCTGTGAGATTCGGGTTCAGTCATTTAACCTCTCTGACCCTCCATTTTTCTTCTGTAAAATGGGAATAATAATAGGCATCGTCGGAGGTGTAATGGAAAAGAGAAAATGTATTGAATACATAAATAATAGTGACAGTTAACATTTATTCAGTGCTTACTCTGTGGCAAGCACAGTCCTAAGCCTTTTATATAAATTAACTCCTTGTGTGCATGCATGCTAAGGCATTTCAGTCGTGTCTGACTCTGTGCAACCCTGTCCGTGGGGTCGCAAAGGGTCAGACACAACTGAGTGACTGAACTGAGGGACTGTAGGACTGCTGGGCTCCTCTGTCCATGGGATTCTCCAGGCAAGAATACTGGAGTCGGTTGCCATGCCCTCCTCCAGGGGATCTTTCCAACCCAGGGACCTTAATTCTCACAAAAACCCTCTACTGGAGATGTCTTAACATCTCCATTTTACAGGCAAGACAATGGAAAACCAGAGAGGGTAGAGCAAGCCAGAGTCACGTGAGGTAGCAGAGAAGGGGACTGGGTCAGGGGCATGGGACTCTGTGCTCAAGGCCACTGTGTACTGATACACACCTGGCACAGCCCCAAAGACTAGGAGGAGCTCCTGAAGTGGCGGGCGTTCACATCAGGCGTCCTTGTCCTACACTGTTCCTTGAGCCTGTACAGTATGCCTGGCACTGTGCTTGCTGTTGGGGATAATTCAGAGAACAAAATCCCTGGCTTCTGCCCTGGAGGAGTTGGCCGTTTGGCCCCAGAGGCATTTATTCATTCCAAAAGTGTTTGTTGAGCACCAGTGCTGGGAGCCAGGTGTATAACAGTGGAGAACAAAGCACACAAAACCAACAATACCCGGGACAAGCAAATGTTAGTAGCTGGGATGTGGGCTGTGATAGGGGGACGAATCCAAGTCCTATGACTGTGGAACAGGAATTTAACTTGGGTTGGAGAGTCAAGCTTCCCAGAGCAAGAGCACTAACCCACCCAGGAAAGGCATCTGATCACAGAACAGTCAGACCCAGGGAGCATACCCCACCCCCACCCCTCCCCCTTAAGGGATTCCTAAGGGGCACTAGTAGTAAAGAACCCACCTGCCAATGGAGGAGACATAAGAGATCTCTGGGTCGGGAAGATCCCCTGGAGGAGCACATGGCAACCCACTCCAGTATTCTTGCTTGGAGAATCCCAAGAACAGAGGAGCCTGGCGGGCTACGGTCCACAGGGTCTCAAAGTGTCGGACACGACTGAAGCGACTTAGCACGCACGACCCCCACCCCATAAACCTGGCCCCCTTCCCTACCCCAGGGACCATGACGCAGCACACCCCAGCCCCCCAGCCGCCAGGTACTTTTCAAGGCGACTTCTTCTCCAAGGTATAGGTGATTGTGAGTCTAGCAGGAAATGGGCACAATGTTTGTTCAAATGTAAATGCATGAGCAGTGGTGGAGAAGTACGAGACAGTCAAGGCCTTGTGTAGCTGCTGAGCTGGAGCCGGTAGCAGGAGCACGTGAGTCTGTGGGAGAACACGGCGATTTCAGGGAGCGCCGTGTCTCCACGGCGGAGGAGAGAAGGCGGCCCCCGGGGCCCAGGTAAACAGCCGGACCTGTTAGCGACCGCATAGGCCTTAAACCCTAGAAAGCAGTCTTGCATAAGTAAAAGTCGCTCAGTCCCATTAACTGTGTCCCGCCAGGCTCCTCTGTCCCTGGAATTCTCCAGTCAAGAATACTGGAGTGGGTAGCCGTTCGCTTCTCCAGGGGATCGAATCCAGGTCTCCCGGATTGCAGGAGGATTTTTTTTTTTTTAGAGTCTGAGCTACCAGGGAAGCCCCAGTCTTGCAGGCAGGAATATTTTTAATTTGTAACGAAGTCCTTCCCTGATGTTCCAGCCTTCGATGCAAAGTTAGTAGTTAAAAAGAGTTTGCTTGCACAGTGAATCGCACCCGTAGCCCGGCGGGAGTTCAGGAGCCGGGAACCAGAAGGTGGCAGCGGCAGTGAGACGGTGGATGTGCCATCGCCCCCACCTCGCGGGTGCACCGGAGCATCCAGGCCGGGCCCACGCGCACCCAGAGGGCCGCACCCACCGCCTGGCGCTCCTCGCCGCCTCCCTCGTCCCTCCCGCGGGGTAGGCATCCATCAAGGAGCCGGGGCTCCCTCCCTCTCGTCTCCTTCGGGCTCCTCCGCTCTCCTCCCTGGGTTTGCCTCATTTGCATTCCCCCGGCTCCCGGCTCCTCGGCAAAGTGACCTCCGCACACAGCCGCGCCAAAGGCTTCCACCGCGGAGGGAGACCCCGCCTCCCGCCGCCCTCCTCGGCCGGGGACGGGCGGGGGCCCCAGGCGAGGGCTGCAGAGGGGAAGGCGGGGTGCCCAGGGCCGTGGAGGGACTCCGACGGGATTTGAACCCGCGGCCTCAGATCCTCAGCGGGGCGAGAGTGGGACATGGAGGTAGCACAGGCCGGCGAAGCTGTGCCCCCGAAATGGAACCCCTGCTGGGAACCCGGGCTCCCCGACACCCCCGTTTGCTTGCGCTGCATCCCCACTGGAGAGGAGCCAGCCCTCTACGGGGCCATCGCCCGAGTGTCCCCTGCCCTTCCGGGGGCCTCCCCAGCCCCCCAGCCCCGCTCCCCTGGCCGCCGAGCCGCCGCCCCTCCCCCCGTTTGGTATTTACACCTTTCACACATTTGTAAGCTATTATCCTGTCCACGCTTAGTCACCGCTGAGCCAAGCGCCACGGATTTAGCTCCTTTAATCTTTCCTCCTAAATCAATCCTCCATTTCCCCTTAATCATCCCGTGGCTCCTCTCTGAACTCTCTCGCTGCTGCCTCGGCGGCTGCAGCCTCTGCCTGTCTTTCTGGAACTGTTCCCCCTCTGACTCAAAATGGGTGTCCCAAGGGCATAGTGAACATTTGGGGGGTGGGTTGGATTTTCAGTGCTGCCATCCCCGGCCTGGGGGCTGGGAGCCGGGGAAGAACTGCAGGCACCCCTCCCTTTTCTGGAAAACTGCACTCTGAAGCCTCTGATCTCCACCCCTTGGGGGTCTCTGTTCTCCCACCCCCACTCATGTGGGATGGCTCCAAGACCCTAAGCCTCCTGCGGGATTTACACCCCCCCCAAAAAAAAAAAAAAAAAAACTTCTCATGCCTCCTGTCCACGGTTCTGACTGTCCCACCCTCTCCCCGCACTGCTCCAAGGAGGTGGCATTACTGGGAGAGCCTGGAAGGGCAGGGAAACACTGATAACTCAGCCTGAAGCTGCCCTCTCACCCCCCTCCTCCAGGGAGGCTATCCATCTCTCGAGACCACCCTGAGTCTTCACCCCGCCTTCACTCCCCTCCTCCTCCCGTGGGACTCACTGACTCGGGGCCCCAAACTGAGTAGCCCTGAAGCTCTGCACTCCGAGTGCTCCTTGAGGTCTTCCTGCCTCCCTGCCGCTCCCCCTCCCAAATCCCTGATCTCTTTTGCCCCTAGCCTGGGCTTGGCGGCAGAGTCTGCCCTTCCACCAGCCAGGAGAGGGAACATAAGGGCAGGGGTGGGGGTCCCGGAAGAAGCACAGGTAGGGGAGACAGAGGGAAGACAAGAATGCGGGGGCCATTTCTTCAAATGCTAATCAGCATCTTCCGGCAGTGCCACAAGAAGCTGAGCTGATAATGAGCCCAGCTCGGGGCTGATTCCTAATTAATAAAGAGGCCACTGGGCTGCTGAGTGGGGCCGGGTGGGGCACGGCCCTCCCCTTTGCCCTTGCAGACTAGCCCTGGGTAACAGTAACAGTGCCTGCCCGCGGTGTCTGGGCCACGCCACTTAAATCCCCCCCAGCAACGCCACTAGCCAGTAGGAGGTACCCAGGCTGAGAGCGCCCCCTTCAGGTGGGCCGGAGGGGCAGCAGCCAGTGATGGGGCCCGCAGTGGGGAGGGCAGGCTCACTGAGTTCTGCAGTCCAAGTTGTAGGTAGCTCTTGGGATTATTTTTTTAATCAAGAAATTTTAAATTAAAGTAATCAACACTCTAGGCTTCTCTGGACAAACTGGAAGACACCCCCCCACCCCCAACACTGGGCATCCTGACCCGAGGGCAATAGTCAGGTGAGGCTGAGAAGCTGCTGCTCCCTTCAAGGGTAAGTGACCTTCCCTTCTCACCCCCCACCCTTCCCTACTGGGTGAAAGGCAGGACCAACCCTGAACTAGATGTTGAGTTAAATGTTCTCCCAGTTCTTGCCTCGGGAGAAGGTGGGGCTGGTGGGCACAGAGGGTGACTGGCAGTGAGGGTCAGAGGCAGCTCATATGGTAGATAGTGGCTTGGACCAGGCTCAGCCGGAACCCTCTCCCCTCCTGAGTCAAGGGGGCGAGGAGAGGTGGCTTCAGGCAAAGTTATGGAGCTGGGATATCTGCGGAGGAGCCCCTGCCACAATCAAGGAGCAGGTGCGGAGACTGTCAGTACTGGCCTGACCATACCAGGGAAGGGGGTACTGGGTTCAGGTGGAAGCTTGGATTGAAGGCAGGAGATGGTGGAGGAGCCTCCAACTGGGGGCTGGGGCAGCCAGAGAGTGATGGAGGGCGACTTGCTGCTCCCTCTGCCTCAGAGCCATCCTGATGGCAGCTGGGGTGGGGCTGGGAGAGGAGGGAAGAGGGCAGGGAGGGGGACTGCCCAGCTGGAAGAGGCCTTGTCTAATTGTGCCTGATTAGTAGAGAGGAAGAGAACAGGGCGAGTGATTAATAGTCACGGCAGTCACCAGCGCGTGGGGGAGGGGTGTTGGGATGGGGAGGGAAGTCTGAGAGTGGATAGAGACAGGGAAGCGCACACAGGTCCCTGGTCACCCTGCCCCAGCCGGGGGGGCTGCCCAGACCCCAAAGGACAAACTGAGACGAGCTGGCCTCCCTCTACCTCCTCAGGGATTCTCCACCTTCCCCGTGCCTCAGTTTTCCAGACAACAGAATGGAAAAGACCAAGGTCACATCCTACACCCGGGAAGTAAGGTGTACCTGCTCACATGGTGAGCAGACACCTCGATGTCCCGAGGCACAGGCCCCATCCTTGGCTCAACCTGGGACCTTAGTAGACGGCCAGACTTCTGATCACAGCCCACCGCCACCACTTCATATCCTGTGACGCCAGTTGGAAAGCCTATCCTCCCCAACCTGGCAGCTTGAACCCCATCCCCACGACCACCTGGAGCCCCACGGTCTGATACCGCAGTCACTGGCCACGCTCGGCTGTTTGAATGGAATGTTGGTCCTCCGTCATGCTAATCACACCGCAGATGCTCCCTGGCCAGTGTGGCTAGCGACGACCACCGTGGACAGCACAGATTTAGGACGTTTCCATCATCACAGAGTGTTCTGTGTGTCAGCATGGATCGTGAGTGTGTGCACTCCTTTGCATGCACACACGTGCCTGAATCTTGGGGAGGGGTGGGGAACATGGGGATGCTATGACAGAGTGGGGGTGCAGGCTCGAGGGTCAGGAGAGGAGCAAGGCTAGGTGATGGAGAGCAGCGAAGATGCCAGCAAACGGGGTGGAAAACAGCAGGTGGTGCTGGGAACAGTCAGGTTAAGGAGGGCCAGGAGCTGGGGTGGTGGTGTTTCTAACAGCTGACACTCTGAGTGCACACTACGTGTGTGTGTGCCAAGCAGTGGGCTAAGCCCTTTACAGCCATCTCTTTTGATTATCACAAGCACCCAATTTTTTCTTAGGTTCTACTATTGTATTTAACGAATACAGAAGTGGATGCTCACAGCAGCTTTCTGACTTCTCCAAGGCCACACAGCCAAGGTTCGAATCCAGGTGGTCTGGCTCCAGAACCCACACACTTGATTGCTTCACCATACAATCCCCAGATGAGAGAAGATGCTGAGTTTTAGAGCTGCATTTTACAGCTGAAGAAACGAAGCCTAGGGAGAAAGAGTGATTTCTGCCTTCTAGTAAGTGGGCAGGCTCAGAGCAAGCCGCAGCCAGGGAAAGTATGGATGGGGCTTGGCACACTGGGGTTGGGGAGCTGATGGTGGTAGGAATCAAGGAGGAAGAGAGAGTATATGGGTGGTGATGGAAGGAGGAGGTGGAGGTGGGTGGTATGAGACTGGGTGAGGCGGGGGGCAGGAAAGAGAAGAGATGGGGTGAGCTAGGTGGAGGGGCGTATGGGTGGAGAGGTGGGAGCATCCCCCACCACCCAGGAGCCCTCTCCTCTCTCACCCCTCTCCCCTCCTCCCCAGACCTAGCCCAGCCTGCCTCATCCCTTTTAAGCCTTCCCAGCCCTCTTCAGCAGAGTGCCTCTCCGAACCTTGGCTCTCACTATCCATGTACCTCGTTTGGCAATTAATCCTGGCGCCTCCTGACACTGCTTGCATGGCTGGTTAACTCTTGCATGGTTGGTTAAGCTCTGAAGTCTCCCCGTCCCCGCCCCACCACGAGACTGGAGGCTGCTTGAGGACAGGGACTGGTGACCAGGGGCTCCCCCGTTCTTTGTTCTTTGCCCCCACAGCACCTGGCAGGGAGCCTGGCACATAGTAGGTGCTCAGAACTCTGTGTTGATTGAGTGACTGATTGGGAGTTGGTGAGGGGACATTAGGGAGCAGGGGGTGAGAGCGATGGCAGTGGTAACAGAAGCAAGAGCTGCAGCTGAGGGGACTGGGGGAGGGTGCATTACCCAGAGTAAAAATAGGCTGGAAAATGTGACATTTATTAACTTGGATTCGGAGGAAAGGTCACAGCAGAGTGGGGAGTGGGAATGAGAAAACGGGGAAGGCAGCAGAAAACACACACCAGCCCCTTACCCACACCCCATCTATCGCTGTCACTGACTGTCTCAGCACTCATGCGCTGGAGGTTCCCATCACTGATCCCTGTACCTGTCTCCCCTCCATGGATCCCAAATCCCCATCGTGGGCTCCACATTCTCACCAGAGTCTACTGTGACCTCAAGTCCCCATCAGAGAGCCTGATGTCTTTGTCTCTCCGTACCCCTTCTCCAGTCTTGCCCACACAGCACACCCCCAGTTTCCCCATTGCCATGGATCCTGCCGTCCCAACCATAATGCCAGACCATGCTAAGCTGGCAATAAGGACTCAGCCCTAGAATGCCAGGTCCAGGGAAGAGTTCCACTTGGCACACGGGGGTTGGGGTTTGGGAGACAGGTACAGGACCTAGGCTGGGTCGGGGGCAGATGGGTCCAAGGGACATTCCTCTCCCCGAGTGCTGGCTCTGCTCCTCTGCCCCTCACTGTCCTGCTGCATCCAGAGCAGAAAACCACAATCTTTAGTCCTTTTCTCTCCATCGCAAAGGGCCTATGGGAGATCCACCCTCACCCATGCCTGGCCATGCCCACATTCAAAGGGATTCACCAGCTTTGATCCCGGGACTCCCTGTTCCCATATCCTCCTTCCCTGGAGGCCAGGCAGGAACCTCTGGCCTCCCTCACCTTGCTTCCTCGACCCCTATCTCTCCCTCCCCACTGAGGTTTCATCGCTCTTCCCCTTTTCCTTCCACCCCCACACTGGGGCCTGGGACACAAACTCCCACTCAGTGACACAAAGCCCCCATTGATTTCTCCCCCAACAACACCTGCTGACACTGGGCTCTGTCCCCCAACCAACCCAGCGGGTGGGGATGTCTCAGGAGGAGCCCCTCGGACCCAAGAGGCCACATTCACACACTCCTTAGGGACAATCGCTTTGAGAGCAGTGATTTTTCCTGGAAGAAGGGGTGTGTGGTTGGACCACAGGGCTAGTGCTCACCCCACCCCATTCCTCTCTCAGCACAATCCTCCTTCTCGTCCCTTCCTCCATTTCTACCCACTGCCCCCACCCCACGGCAGGAGGACCCCGAGGCTGCAGGCTTGGTGGGGGCAGGAACATGGCTGGAGCATATTTCCTGGTGCTACTGAGGCAGTGAGTGAAGGAGACCCTGGGTGGGGGGCCCAGGTCACGACAAGGAAGAGTGCCTCGTTTGGGGCTGGCTTTAAAGCCTGGGCTGGATGGGCACCATGTTGATGCCATGTATTTGCATATGTGCTGGGCACGGTCACAAGAATGAAAACACACGCCCCACGCTCCACACATGCATAATGCCAGGAGTAAACTGGACCAGGGACAGCATCCCAAGCCCTGGGAATACCAGACAGCCTGTGACTGTGGGTGAACGGAGCACCAACAGACAGACAGCATACAAGACACACCTCCCCACACACACACGCCTCACACACCTGGATTATGGGAGGTGTGCATGGGAGGGCAGCTCCACGCCTCCACGTGAGTGTGTGTGTGTGTCTGCGTGCATTCACACATATGTGAGACGGAGCAGGGAGGGGCTGAGGTAGCTGGGGTCACAAGATGGGTCGGCATCCAGGGGGTGACCCTGTCCTGGGAAGCTGAGTAAGGGCTGGGCTGTGGGCACGTGGATGAGTAGCTCTGGATGCGTGTGTGGGTGTGCAGGTGTGCACGGGAGCATAGCGACAGGGACGCTGAGTGTGAGTGAGAGAGTGTGCAGGAACTATGTCCCCATGTGGTAGGTGTGTGTGTGTGTGTGTGTTGCATGCACGTGTGTGCCGGGGGCAGCAGTGAGGGTGAGCCAAGCTCCTGAGAGTGAATGAGTGATTCTCAGTGTAAGAGCTAGAGACATGCAAGGGAGCAGCAAGAACCAGGAAATGGAGGGAGGGCCTGGGCCGCGGGAGAAGCTGGAGGGGAGCATGAAAGAGGGATGTGTGAGGGAGTTCGTGAAAGGGGGTGTGTGTGAGAGACAGGGACAGCGGGAGACACTGGCACCCAGTGTCCGCGAAGATCGGCTCTATCCAGTCTGCCGGCCGGGTCGGCTCCCCAAGACGCAGCCCCGAGTCCCTCCCTTGCTGGAGCCCCCAGACACGCTCTCCCCATCACCCTTGTTTGGTGGGGTGGGGGGAGGAATCCAGCGACCACAGAAGAAAAGGGGAGTAAGAGAAAAGCAGGGGTCAGTTGGTCTGGCTATGGCCTGGTGCATCCCTTCCGAGCAAGCTGACTGGCTTCCAGGCCCCTGTGAGCCCATCCCAGGACCCCCGGCCCCCCAGACCCTGGCGCTGCGGCAGCCGGAGAGCCCGTGGAGGAGCAGCAGCAGCCGCCGGGTAAGCCCCCAGGAGCGTCCACTGCTCCCTGCTGGGGAGCCCCAAGGGAAACACCGGGCTGGGGGGTGACATGAGGCCAGCCTGTGGCGGCAGAAGGAGGGGAAGCCCTGTCGAGGATGCCCTGCACGCCACCCTCACCCCCACCGCCAGCCTCTGGCCACCCTAGGTTGGCCAGGCTGCCTGACAGGACTCACCACAGAGAAGTTGCTAGCAGAGCAGTGGTGCCCGCTGAAGTTGCAGCTCTTGAGCATGTCGGCGAGCTGGTGGCCGGTGCGGTTGAGGATGTCTACCATGTCGGGCTCCGGGTAGCGCAGGCCGGCAGCACGGTGCCCGTCCCGGTCTTTGGGGGGCAGCCCGGTCAGGTTGGCCAGGTGGAAGATGTCGGCGTCGCTGAGGGCCGAATGCCGGAAGCGGTTGATGTTGCAGAGGGTGACGGCGGGGAAGCCGGCCGCCGGGGCTGGGGCAGCGGGGTCCATCACCACCAGGTGAGGCCGGGTCAGGTAGCCCCGGGCCAGGCCGGCCGCCTGGTACAGGAAGGCAGCCAGAGAGGTGAGGAGGGCCAGTGCCCAGAGGGTTCTCCGCAGTCCATGGGGGCCTGGGCCACAGGCCCGGCCCAGCCCATGCAGAGTGCTGGTGCTGGCGAAGGTGGCTAGGTCCCGGGGGGCTGCTGCCCCTTGAGCGGCCCCCAGGAGGCTCTGCTCATCCCCTGCCTCCTTCTCCTTGGGTTTTGCATCCTCCTCTGCAAATTTGATTTTGCACACAATCTCGATCGGCATCTGTCCCCAGATGCTGGGACCAGCCGGAGCCTTCCTGCCCCTGTCCCTCCCTGGCCAGCAGCCCCCGGTGCCCTCTGGAGTGGCGGTGGTGGCAGCAGCGGCTCTTCTAAACTCAGGGCAAGCGGGGAAGAGGATGGGGACAGGGTGGGGGCCCGAGGTGGGGGAGTCACTCCCACTCCCAGCAGCTCCGCAGCCCTGATGATGCCTCTGCCTCTGCTGCCTCTGCTGCCGCTTGTCTCTCTCCTCGATCGTCTCCTTGTGGCTTCCCTTATCAGCACCAGCACAGCTGTCAGCCCCTGCGTGTGTCCCTGCGAGCGAGCGAGTGAGCGAGGGAGCGAGCGCTGCTCTGCCACGCCGTGCAGCCCCAGCCGCTCCGCTCAGCATGTGCTCCGGAGCCCACCCCGTGCTTAATAATTCAGGACATGTCAACAGCGTTTCACCGGCGGCACGGGCGGCAGGAGCCAGGCCAGGGGAGGGGGGCAGCCCCCAGCCCAGGACAGGGATCTCCGTTCCTTGCCTGGGACCTCGTCGGGAGGCCCCCAAACTCTTGCTACACCCTCGTCACGCATGGGGTCTCCACCTGGCCCCACTCCCAGGCCACCAGGGAAGAGGCTTGCACCCAGAGTCCTTAGCTTATTCTGCCACTTTTCTGGACCACACCCTGAGAAGGGTCAGCCAACTCCATCCCCCCACCTCCTGGCCTCCCTGACTCCTAACACCAGCACCTCCTGACCTCGCTACCCCACTCACAGCACCTTCCAAAGAACTCCTTGGGAAAGCCACTTGTTTGAATGAGGGAGGGGAGGGGAGGGCAGAGAATGGCAGGCAAGACAGACAAGGGGTCAGTGATGGCTCCATTAAGATACTTGACTTCCTTAGAGCTTTGCTCCAGACTTAACATCCACCATGCCCCTGCCCGCTCTCCAGTTTTGGCTGCCCTCTCCCCCACTTCATCTCCATCCCCAAACTCAGTCTCTCCTGTGTCTGGGATAGAGGGCACCCTGGCCAGCATAAGCATCTGTGGCCACTTTGCCTCCCCAAATATTCCCCAAATCCCTTGCCACAGCCAGGCCTGTGGTGGGGGCAGGGAACGTGTTGGGTGGCCAGGCCAGGGAGCAGAGGATGTATAATGTGGGGAGAGGGTATGGCATGGAGGTCAGGAAAAGCCCAAATGGGGGGTTTGGAGGGAACCCAGATGTGCTGGGTTTGAATCAGAGGGAATGCAATCCTAAAGAAACAGGCGCAGGGGGTGCCAGGCAGAGGGGCAGAGGAGCAGAGCGCTGGGGTGGCCATGCCTAGCTGAGGAGAGGCAGGATGGGGCCTATGGTGGCTGGCCCAGAAGGGACGATGCCGGGGTACCCCCAGGGTGGGGTGGTCACAGTGAGCTGCCTGTGCCCTGGGAGCGGGGGGCCTTGTGTGAAAGTGAGAGCCCTCATGGGAGAAGAAGCACTTGTCCCCTAGAGGAAAGGGGGCGCTGATTAATCGGGGCGCTAATGAGCAGCAGGGAGAGGAAGCTCAGAGGGGCGGGGAAGGCGGCTCCATCGATCCGAGCCGTGGAACCAGCAGCTGAAAAAAAAAAGTGAGAAGGGAATCGATCTGAGGGAAACGGCAGCAGCCGGGGATTAGAGCCTGAGGTCCACCCGCTGCCCAGCAGCCACCCCTCCCCTGCGGCTGGCCTGCCCTGCCCCGGAAAGGGGCCCGGGGTGGCTCCCCAGGGGGGCAGGGAAGGGCTCTGCACACTCTTGGCTGGAAGCCCAGGTCAGGCCGTGTCCATTGCAGGTCACCCAAGCGTGGAGCACACACACACACACAACCCCAGCCCTGTGTGGCACCCTGCGGGGGTTGGCCCCAGCCTCTCATCAAAGTAGCTTCCTCAGGGGCCCTTGGCTGGGCCAGCTCCTTCACTCTGAGGATCCCAGACTCCTGGGGGCCAGGGGCTTTGTCTGGCCAAGTCCCAGAGGGGACAGGGGTTGGTACTGAGAGCAGCTGCTGAGTTAGCACTCAGAGTCGCCAAGTGACCACCAACAGCCCTCATCGCTGCCTCTGCCGTGCTCACCCCTCCCTGTAGACCACTAGACCCTTCCAGCCTTCCTCCCCCACCTCCTTGTCCTCCCCAGCCTCTCTTTCCCCTTTTCTCCTGGTATTGATTTTTCTTTACTGGGTTTTTTTTTTTTTTTAAAGGTGATTTAATTGCTTTTTTAAGGTTACTTCAGTCTGGGGCTCTGCCAAGAAAACGGGGAGCTACCCCCAAGCTCTCCCCCAGCACTGGTTGCCGCCCAGGACTCCGTGTGTGTTACTAAATTGTCCTGTGAACACAGGTTGTGCTCCCCAACATAACTGGTCTCCATTGCAAGCCCAAAGCACACCCTTTTCCTCCTGAGGGTGCGTCAGGAAGCCTTCAGCCTCTAGCAGGAGTGAAGTCGGGTGGTAACCTGGTGTGGGGGGGATAAAGGGGGCAGAGGGCAGAGGGTGGTGAGGGGAGCTCCAGGCCACTGTGAAGTGGAGCAGCAGTGAGCCGCAAGCGCCCCCACCCCTGCCCCCCGACTGCCCCACAGCCAGCTGTCTCCAATTGTTCCCAAGTCCCCACCATCCAGTCTCCCAGATCCCGGGAATATGGCTGTGCTCAGTGGGAGCCCCTCCATGTCCTTCCAGCCCATCCCTTGGTCTTCCCCCCCATCTCTCCAGCCTCCCCTGTCACTCCACCCCATCCCCTTTACACCCCCTTCCCCTCTGGCCCCCCGTCCCTTCTCCCCTCCCTCTCCCCGCTTCCCTGCCTGCCTCCCTCTCTGCCCGGCTGCAGTTGGGTGATAATCTCCCTCATTTAGCCTCCCGGCTGCTTCCCCGGCTCATTGCCCAGCTGGTCCCTGGGGCCCGGCCCAGCTTCTTCCCCACCCCCACCCCCAGCCCTGGGCCCAAGCTCCCCCTTCCCTTTCCCCTGTGCTTCTCCCACCCACTCCCAGGGGACCGGCTGCCCCCTGCAGTGAGCATCAGGGCCAAGTGTGGCTAGCTGGACAGGGGCCGGGTGTAAGCAAGGGGGGAGGGGCTGCCCAGGACTCTGGGGGTGGGAATGTGGGTGCAGGTTGGGGGGGAGGAGTTGGGGGGAGGGGGGAGGGCAGGGTCCGGACGTGAAGCCTTAGCCAGTCGTCCTCTGCCCGCCCTCCGCCCTCCCATTGGTCCCACTGCCCAGTCCAGTTCTCCACCCATCCCCACCCAGCTGAAGCAGGCTTCCCAACAGAGAGAGCTCGGTGGATGGACTGAGGCAGCGATTAGATTGGCATCTGTACAGCCTGACCAGCCAGGGCTTGGGAATGGGGGGCGGATAGGTGAGGGAGGGCCGGAGGGTTCTGACTCAGAGCCCCTGGTAGGGGGCATGGAGGTTTTATTTGGGCAAAGTGCTCCGGAAGGTAGACCTGGAGGCCTCTCAGGATCCAGTTTGGGGGTTCCTAGCTATCTTGCCCCTGGCCCCCAGGCCTTGGGTTGCCTCTTCTCCCAGCCGGGACCCCCAAGCTAAGCTGCATTTGCCCCTTACCCCCCCTCTTCGTGGGTCTCACACTCCCAGCCTGGGTGACATGACCCCCAAACTCCTAGACAGAATGGTCCTAGAGCGAGCCCCGAGCTACCCTCAGCTTCCAGAATACACCCCCTGCCACCCTGCCCAGCCCAGCTGATACCTGTCCCAGGCCTGGCTCTGCTGGGCACCCAGGGCACCAGCCAGTGTGGGACAGACGTGGGTGGGAAAGGGACACGGATCGGGGGGCGGAGGCCGGGACTGGGCCAGTCCTGGCTGGTGAGCGAGCAGCGGTGACAAACGGGCTGTGCGGGGGCCGAGGGGCGGGGGGCGGACGGCGGCTGATTTATCTGGGTTATTTATGCCGCGGACGAGGCAGGAGAAGCGGTTAATGAGAGTCCCAGCGAAGGGGGTGGGGAGGCCCGGACGTGATCTGAGGCAACTGAAGAGGGTTAGCGTCCCGCCACCGGGCCCTGCCCCCACTGGCCACCAGCACTACGCACCCCCCTACTCTGTCCGAGGGCCGGGTCAGCCCGGCCTTGACTCCTCTCCTGTGGCTGGCACCGACAGCCCCGCATCCGGTTTGGGGGCCCGCCCAGGTAGAGGCAGTGGGGGCAGTCGGTGACGAGAGGTTGAAGGGACCACGTCTGAGATCGAGGGGGCGGCTGGAGGAACAAGGGGCGGGGGACAGAGAAGGCAGGGCAGAGAGGGAAGAAAGGGGCAAAATCTCGGCTGGTCAGAAGCTGACCAAGTCTGAGTCTGTTGCGGGAGGGTTGGGGTGGGGAGAAGCCAATGTGGGGCCGGGTAGGCAGCTGGCAACCTCGGAGCTGAGGCTGGAGAGAGGGCCAAGGGCACTGGCGTTCTATCTGGTGGCAGCCAGGAGTCATCGTAGGGGCCTGAGAGGCAGAGGCAGGCCGGGGTGGGGGGGTGGTCAGAGAGAAGAGAGGACGTGGAAGGAGGAGGAAGAAGATCCAGGGAAGGAGGGGGGAGAGGGCTTTGCAGCAGTGAAAGCTGCTGGGAGCAGATAAGGCGGTACGGCAGCGGGAGGGATTAAAGCTCCGAGGGGCCAGGGCGGGGGCGGGGGCGGGGTGGGGGGAGGCGAGAAGGAGAGGGCTGAGGGCCGGACCCCGGGGCCCAGAAGATGAGTGCGGGAAACTAGGGCTGCGAGGGGGCAGGATTTAACCAGAGACCAGACGTGGTCGTCGCCTGGTTGAGGAGTGGGGAGAGGACGGAGTCTTCCTGCTCATCTCTGCTGAGGTGGGGGACTTTTCCGCCACTGATGGAGCCCCCATACGCTGCTCTCGGGGTGGCAGAGCTGAGTGGAGAGGGCATTCCTTGGGAGTGGGAGGCTACTGAAGACTGCTGGGGAGGCGGGTGGCAGGGGCCGGCCCTGGGAGCCTCCGAGCTCTGATTAGAACTTGGACTGGACACGAAGCGCCTCCTTGAGGCGGCCAGTGGAAACCGTGTCACAAGGGACCTTGACCACAATCAAGGGTGCCCCGCCAGCCCACCGGGGGATGGAGACTCCCACTTACGTCCAGGGTGGCAAGGACCAGTGTTTCGGAGGGGGGATTTCTCTGTGGGTAAGGGCGTGGGCACGGAGAGGGACAGTGGCTTCTCCCAGCTCAAGCCTCAGACACGATGCCCCTTACCACCCGCCACCCACCTGTTCTGCAAACCTTCCTGAAGGGTGTCTGGGGAGGGAGAAATCCCTGATCCCTACGGACGAGGGCCGAGGGCGGTTCAGAGGTGGCCCGGGCGGCGGAGGGGAGCCCCGAGGGAAGGAAGGGGAGGAGGCGGCGGAAGGCGCGAGGGCGGCGGGCGGGGCAGAGTAATTGCACGTTTGTCAGTTCTCCCGTCTCCGCGCACGAGGGAGCCTGTGTGGCGGTGGGTGTAGCTTCGCCTCCAGGAGTCTGTGTCTGTTGGCAGAGGTGTCAGTGTGTCTGTCTCAGGGGGTCTGGGCTCTCCCTGGACCCCCGCCCCCACGTCGTGTTTTGGGGAGCGCGGCTCTGGGCACACCCAGCTGTGCTCCGTGCTGATGCGGCAGATGTGGCGGGGCCCCAGCTGTGCCGGCTTCCCGGGGAGGGGGAGGGGCTGCAATCTGCTCCCCCGATAATGGCTGCTAAGTGCCAGGGGGAGGGGATGGAGACGGGGGTGGGAAGGAGGCCCGGTCCCCGCCGCACCCCACCCTGGCCGGCCTCCCCCCAATCTGTGTTCTTGGCTCGGCCTCTTCCCCCTGGCTGGCTCCTGAAGCCCGTCCAAATTTCTCTCCACGCTCAGTCCCCTCAGTCCCCGTCCCCAGCTCTCCTGTCACCCCATCCAGCTTGGTGCCAGGGACCCGCCGCCCCCCCACCCGGCCCCCAGCTCGCTCCCCCTCGCTGATTTTACAGAATAATCTTTTTATGGAAACTGGAAAAAAAAAAAGCGCTAATGGCAGGAGCGCACCCCTCCCCCGCATCCCTCCCCCCACCATCCCATACTTCCCACCCCAGTTCCCTCCGTTCTCCCCAGGGGCCAGCACCCTCCTACCCCTACAGGGCCAATGAGGTCCTGGAGGTAGTGAAGGGGGACCCCAGCGCTCTCCCCTCAGGAGGCCGGACATTCCCACCGGACACTCCCACGTGCTGGGTCCTGGGATGTTCCCTTAGGGGTGCAGGGGGACTAGGCCCCTCCCAGACAGACTAGGCTTGAAGAGAGTGGAGAGCAATGGAACTTCTCTCCTTAGAAGCCCCCTCTGCACCTCAGCACAGAGACAACAGTGACCTGCTCTGCCTGGGGCAGGGGGCACACCACAGAGACCTCAGCTTCACTAGCCCCCTCCACTTTTAACACTGCCCCTGCCCCTGCCCCCACCCCCACTGGGCCCAGGAGGGGGTTCCTGGGGGCCAGGGCCTGACACAGACTTATTGGATTTCACGGTGTTTTGCTGAGAAAATAATTAAATTATCATATTTATGATGAAGCTGCCATGGCCTCTGCCAACCACTCGGAACAGAAGGGTCAGGACTGGGGGTGGAGAGGAAGGGACCGGGCCCCTGGCCCCCTGGCCCACCCCTCTCCCAGCCCTTCCCTCAGGGGCTGACCCCAGCCTAGAGGAGCCATCTGCAGCCCCCTGCGGACCCTACGCAGAGGCGACAGAAGGTCCGGCCTGGAGAAGAGACTGGAGGGACCAGGAGTGGGAACGAGGCAAGAAGCTGAGTCAAGGCAGACTGTATTGTAGATCAGGAGTGCTGAAACCCCAAGGTTGTTTCACAGGTGCTCTGACTCTGCCTGCAGGGGCCTCCAAGGGCTAGGAGGTCACACCTAGCCCAATCCCCAGGTCAGCCTCAGCCCAGCTCCGCCCCCCCCCCCCAAAGAAAGCACATCTTTCTAAGTGCCCAGCTCCAAAGCTCTGAAATCCTGGGCTTTGATAAAGGCCCTGGCACCCTGCTGCCTGCCACCCCTGCTGGCTGCCAGGACCCCCTCCTCCCTCCCACCCACGCCCTGCACCCCGCCCCCAGTCTCTTCGGGTAATTAGATTCCTCTCAATTAGCAGATTACGATCATTACCAGCTCATCTGGCAACTAAGCTCTGCACCCACAGCTGGGGAAAGGGGGGGGGGCACCAGGAGGGGCACACGGGGGTCACGGGTGAACACCAGAGAGAGCTGGGTTTCTCTGGGGCTTCAGGAATGTGGAAGGAAGACTGAGAACCCTCCACCTACCCACCCACCTGCCGGAAGAGGGCAGAGCCAGAGTGTGGGAGGTGGCCAGGGCTCCTCCCCTCCCAGAATGGAGTAGCTCCCACTGTGCTTCTGGAGAGAAAGGCAGCAGCTCAGGCCCATCCGGCCTGCCAGGGACTAGAGGACAAGAGATCCGGCCTCGGGCGGGGGAGAATACCCCCATCCCGCCAAAAGCCAAGCTGGGAGCAGATGGAGCTGGCAAAGTGGAAAGCGGGCCGGGACTGGGCAGGAACCAAAGAGACCGGACACCAGGTGATCCAACCTTGGGCCCTGGGCTCCCAGGCCCAATTCCCATGCCTGCCGCCTGCACCCCACTGGCCAACTGAAATCCCTCCCCCTTCCCCTTGGAACCCTTACACTCCGGAGCCTGAGCCAGGCCCAGTGAAGGGGAACAGGGAGCCAGCATCTGGGTGAAGGCAGGGCCTGCAGGCTAGGAGCCTAGAGGGCCTTCCTCCAGAGCGGCAGAGAGGCTGAGGCTGTAGGAGGGGGAAATTTACCAGGGCTCCAGATTCATTATTCATGAGCCCGCAGCAACAACTCCAATTTAAATGCTAATGTGGGGGGGCCTGACTCAGCTGCCCCCCTTCCACCATCACCCCCGGCCCAGGCACAAGCGGAGTCCGTGCTGGCTCCAGGGTTCACCCGGGTTTATTAGGGAGTGGAGAGGGAGGCCAGAGTCCTCCAACCACCCACGGTGCTCCCTGCAAGTGCGCGTGTGGAGAGCCTGCCTGGACAGAGGCTGGCCACGCAGGCAGGCAGGAGCCTCAGGGGAGCAGATGGGAGTTCAGGGGGGCCTTCTGGCAGGCCCCCTCAAAGGATGATCTGGTTGGTGAAGCTGCGGCTCAGCTCCTTGTGTGGCAGAACAATCGAGTTCAGGATGAGCACCTCGGCAGGGATCCGGACGCGGCAGCCTGCAGTGTGGACCAGGGCACCAGGGAGAAGCCGTGGGGAGGGGAGGTGAGGGGCAATGAGCTGGGGGCCACCGCCATCTGGGGGTGGGGGGGACCCCTCACTGCCCATCTGTGCCCCCTGCGACTCACACAGGACCTGACACACAGCAGATACTGGGTAAATGTTTGCTCAAGGAATACACACACAGACACACAGGCACACAAATGCTCCCACAGGGCATGGCCATCACCTGTGGAAGTTTCTCGCAGCCCAGCACCCCGGGAAGCATACCTAGTATAGTGATGGCAGGCAGCAGCTTCCCGTCCTTGAACAGGCTCTCACTGTCCATGTGGGCTCGGGGGTCGTTGGGATTGGGGTCATTGGGGGTACCCTCCACACGGGCCCAGCGCCCCACGGTGCTCCCCCAGCCCACGATGCTGTGCAGAACACACGTGTGCTCCTGACAAACAGCACGAAGGGAGTGAGGGGCCAGATGCACAGCCCATGGGGTGCACTCCTCCACTTGGCCTCTGGGGGTGCCACGTGGGCAGCGTGGGCCTGGATGCCTACCTGCAGTGTGGCTCCGTGGAGGACGATGCTCTCTCGGAGCCGCACACCCTCACCTATGGTCACCCCCTCCCCGATGGAGACGTTGGGGCCCAACTGTGGAGAAAGCACAACCATAGGCCTTGGAGGGCTCCAAATCCAGTCCCCTCACAGAAAAGATAAAGGGGAAGGGACCTGCTTGAGGCCACCCTACAAGCTGTGCACAAAGGAGAGACCCAACCCTGAGCTCGGGAGAATCTGTACCGCCCTACCATCTGATGGCCACCTCCCTTCCTCCCTTCCTCTGGGCTGGGCCACTGCTTACCACCGCTGATGGGGCCACCTTAGCAGTCGGGTGGATGTAAACATTTCCTAGAAGCAGAAGAAAGGACTGGGGACAAATGCCCCTAAACCACACTTGGTTCAGGGAGTGTGGGACTGAGACTTCACCTCTGGATCTGTGACCAGGAGTCACAGCTCAGAGGGGAGGGGGGCTGAGCTGGGGGGCAAAGGTTATGGATTGGGGCAGGATGGGTACCTCGAATCCGTGGACCCCCTGGCGTGTGCTTGGCCAGGCGTTCTGGGTGAGTGAGCTGGTACTGGCTCAGATAGAGGCGGGAGGCATAGAGGGCTGAGCTGGGGGCCAGAAAGTGGAATGGGGGCTCAGGGGCCAGCAGGGCCTGCGCCCACTGCCCCAAAGTCTCAGATGACCCAACCACCCCATCAGAGGCCACTCCCATACCCTGCGGACTTGATCTGGCTCCAGATCCCGTCAGTGAGGTGCACATAGATCTGGCCCTGCCCGGCCAGGGCGGAGAATACGTCCTGCTCCAGGCGGATGGTACCTGCCCCGGGCCATAGGCCTGAAGAGTCCTCCCTGGCACAGAGGGAGAGATGCTGACATCAGTTCCCCAGCTGAGCCCGACTGGGGGCCAACACAATCTCCTGGGGACAGGGATCAGAGAGAATCCCACCACCTCTCCAGGTCTGGTCAGATCTGCTCCAGAAGGATGCTCACATCTCAGAAAGCTCTCCTATCACCCTCACACACATCACCCGCCTCTCTCCACCCCCACCCCCCGAATTGCTATGTCCCCAGGCACAGACCTGCTGCCCATCCTGCCCTACATCCAGAGGGAGTTCGACCAGACCTAGGTTCTCCCCACTTTTCCCATTCTCCCCGCCATCCGCCCTCCCTCTCAACTGGATGGAATGAAACACAGACAGACTCACCCCAGAGGAAGGCAGCTGGTGAGGGCAGAGACAGTCACAGAAAGAGAGGGAGAGAGAGAGAGATGGTGGAGATGCCAGCTCAGCAGAAACAGAGAGGCCAGGAGAGATGGAGAGAAAAGCAGAGATGGGTGGGAGTGAGAAGATGGTGATGCGTGAATGAGGCATGAGATGGGAGATGGGCAGGGGAGGAGAGAGTGAAGGCACGGATCCACAGAAGGAGCAGGTCCCAGCCTAGGACGACGACCCTGGGCTGTGGCTGATGATGAACAGGGCTCCGGGGCACTGTGCTCCAGGGGGACCCTGGGCCTGAGAGTATGGGTGTACGCGCGCGTGCACATGTGTGCACACACACACGCCTGTGTGCACCCATGTGTGTGTGTTGCCGTCTGTTCGGAAAGGCATCTCTGGGACACTCAGGGCTTGAGAGAAATGGACCAGGAGGGGAGTGGGCAGGCAGTGACAGAAGAGGAACTGAGATGGATAAGGAAGAGGGACAGAATGAGGTTAGGAAGGGAGGAACAGGGAGGCTCGGCTGGAGATGACAAGTGGAGACAAGAAGGACAAGGAAGGTGAGCAGGTGGATGTGGAGCCTGCAGAGACTGGGGGCAGGTGGCAGGGGGGGGTGGTCTGTGACCAGGGGCACTTGGGGTCACAGGGTCATGGGGCCTGCCTCACAGTTGCCCATCCTGCTGATTTCGCTGGAAGACATCCCGGAGGGGTTTCAGGGCTTCTGGGGAAAAGAGGTAGATGCCGCAGTTGATGATGTCACTGACGAATGTGCTGGGCTTCTCCACATAGTGCAGGACCTGAGGACAGAGTAGGCTGGGGCTAGGGGAGGAGAGGCCACTGCCACCACCTCTAAGACCCCCTGAGCTCCAGGTCCTCCCTGCTGCCAGAGTGGTCTTCCTGCAACGCAGACTGCCCCCGGCTGCTGGCCTTCACCTTCAAGGTAAGTCTGAACTACATGCCTTTCTCCTCCCCACTTCCCAGTGTTCCCGGAACACAACTCCATGCTATCGCATACCTGCTCTGGGAATGCCCCTTCCCATCTCTTCATCTGAAAAACTAGGCTTTCAAAACCCAGTGTGAGTCCACTCTGCCCCAGAGCTGGCTTCTCAGATCCGGGCACCCCTGACCTCTGGCCACACCTCACATAGCACTAGTATCATTTGTGATGGCTGGGTTTCCCACTAGTCTGAGATCCTTAGAAACAGGGATTGTCCTTCAGCTCTACTTTTCTTACACCTAGCTAGTGCCTAGCTCAAAACTTCAAAATAAAATTTATGCATGCACATGTGTGTATACATGTATTTTTAATACTAAAGCTGGAACAAATAAAAGGGGTATGTGAAAGTCAGGCTCAGGGAGCTTCACAAACAATGACAGAGACTCTCCGCCTTGCTGATTGTGCTCTGACTTCCGTAATTCTGGAGACGCTACGTGGCTTCCTGCCTCCGGGCCCTTGCACATGCCGGTCCCTCTACATGCAATGCATTCCCGTCTCCTTCATCTAAACAGATCTTTTCCATGTAGCCCTCCCCTCCCCCAGCCAGGCAAGGCTGGGTTGGGCCTCTTTTTGTGCTCTCACAGCACCCCAATCATTTATCTGTGACGCCTTCACTCTCGCAATCTCTCTAGAAGGGGTACAAGATGAACGACCGAGGACATACCCCACCTGTTTGACAAGAGTGGGGCCCACCCCAGAGTGGTGCAGCATTTCCAGAGGGGGAGTGGTTGGAGAATGACGACACACACAGGCCCTTCACCCCCTCCTCCCACGCCTGTCTCCTATCTCATGCCTCATTCACTCATCACCATGTTCTCATTCCCAGAGCAAGCACCCAGCCAGCCCCCTCTCTGCTCTCACCTCATGCGTCTGTGGATTCTCCACAATGCAGCCATAGTTGAGGGACTGTGTCCTGTTAGCCTGAAAGACACACACAGACAGTGACCTGCTAGCTCCAGAGCAGCAGGGTCTATTTCCTCTGTCTTTCTTTCCCTCTCCTATAGCACCTGGCACGCATCTCCACGGCAGACAGGGCTTCTGTCTGCAGCAAGGGTGAGAACTGATAGCTGCCGCCACCCCCTCACCCGCTCCCTGCGGCTGAGCAGCCAAAGGGCTTGGGATCTCCACCGCCATCTCCACTGCTCCTGGGGTTTCTAGCACAACTCCATCCTGACGCCCGTTCCCAGTCCAACCCCCTGGGCTGCCTCCCCGACCCCTGCATTCCAGAAACATTTCTGGATCACACCCCCTTGGCACCTTCCAGCCCCCTGGGGCCCTCTCACCGTGGTGCCAAGGAGCAAGAAAGGGTGTGGCTGGTGTCTGTGGACATCCAACATGGCGCTCAAGGGGAAGTCGGAGCAGACGTCAGCGTTGAGCACGAAGAAGGCTTCAGGGCTTCCAGCCAGGATCTGGTCCCGGAAATGGTAGAGACCACCCCCTGTGCCCAGGGGGGCAAATTCCTGCAGGTACCTGTCCCCAGGGACCCCAGGGCCAGCTCAGTGAGATCAGAAGAGACAGATATGAGGAGCCTGGGTAACTGACTCCTCCTGCTCCCAGAGGTACACCTGCCTGCGGTCCACAGAGAAACTCAATAAACTCAGGGATTCACAGATGCCCCAATAAGAATCCTCCTAGTGTGTGAGGTAAAGTCCAGTGGATGGACCCCACTCCCAAGAACCAGAAGTTTAGGGCACTGCCCCCCAACCCCCACACCACCCATGGGCACAAACACCTGATGGGAAGGTTGAACTCCTGCTGGGCAGCTTCCAGGAACCGGGTAAGGGGCTCATCAGGCTGGTAGAAGCCAATAAGCAGAATCTCCTGCATCCCAGGGACCTAGGCATAAAAGAAGAGGTTGGAAGAAAAAAATATCTGATAGGAAAGAATGAAAACGGGGAGAAATCCCGGGTGCTGGCTGCGAAGTCTGGAGACCACAGTTTCCTTCTCAGCTGTGAGCCCCTGGGCACTCACTTTACCACTCTGGCCTGTTTCCTCCTCTGGACAATGAGGAAGTTTGGAGAAAGTCTCAGTCCCTGATGTTTTCATCTTTTATTATTCTATTATCCCCTGACCTCTCACATCTGAACTGGGGCTCACCCTAGGGAAGATTTTGCCTACCAAGCTGTGTTAAAGAATAACCCATTCACTCCCCGCACCCCATATTTATTATCTGTCAATCTGAGCTTGAGATGAGGATATAATTTATCAAGCACCTATACTATACTAGGCACTTTACAAACACGATTGCAAGCTTTGCCATCTCACAAAGCAGGTCTAATCATCTCCGTTTTTACAAATAAGGAAACTAAGGCTCAGAAAGACTAGGAAATTTGCTCATGTTCTTACAGCAAGTAGAAACTAGATTCAAATAAAACCCTGCCGGCTTCAATACCAAAAGCAATAAAGAAATTAGCTCCTCAGTGAGCAAAGGTATGAGTTCTGTGCTTTGCTATCATTAAGGTTCCCCCAGCTACAGCGTTAAATTGTCTCTAAGATTTTTGCCTGATCTCACATTTCATGCTTTAAAAATAGGAGCAGAATCTGAGCACGAGGCCAGATGAGAGACTAGGTTAGGGGAAGACAGGAGGGCATCCGTACAGAACAACTCCAGGGGGCAACATTCACATTTTCATTTGTAAATGGTGGTCCCTGAAGTTATGCCTTGTGGGAAAGTCATGGTTGGAAAAGGGGGAAATATGGATGAAGGAGATGAGCAGGAAGTGAAGTGGGAGAGGAGAGCCTATGGGGTTACCTGGGCACAAGCCTCAATATGGTGCTGGATCATAGGCACCCCCGCCACAGGAAACAGGGGTTTGGGCACCTCAAATGACAAAGGCCTGAAGCGAGTCCCTGGGAGAGGAGAAAGAAGCACATTTCAGCTTCCTGCCTCCTTCTGCACCCACCCAGTCAACCACTTCAGCCCAACCTCCTCCCCTCATTCCCCTGGCTCCTCACCCTTTTGAGGGCCTCCAATCAGGATCACAGCTTTGAGCATGATGGCGATTGCTACCTAAACCTCAAATCCCAACAGAGAAGTTAGGCTCAGATCTCACACCTCAACCCAGGAACCTGATTCATATCCTAACTAGGCCCCAAACCCCAAATAGTAACACTTAGCCCTCTCCAAGGATGTAAATCCAAAGTTCAATATGCACCTGCCCGGGACACAACACCTCATATATTTCACACAACTCAAATCCCAGCCCAGACTCCAGCTGGCCTTCAAACCCCACAATGAATCCACCCAAATTCTGAAATTCACACCCCACAATTTGACCCCTAACAGTCTTCTCTCTGGCCTCAGATTCAGCAAACTCAGAAACTCAGCAAGATACACCCTTCTCAGATCTCAAACCTCAAGAAACCTAAACTCCAAACCCATCAATTCCCATTGTTGCATCCTGACTAGATCTTAAGCCCTGTACCCCAACAGTGAACCCTGAATATTGAACCTCATACCCTGAGTCCCAAATATCTAACTACAATCCTAAGAATGCCTCCCAAGTACTGAACTAACACTGATGCGTATATAATGCATCCCAAATTCAATTTAAAATAAACCTATATAGGCTGAACCTGAATCCTAAAACAAACCTCTAGGTGATGAACCCCGAATCAAAAGACAGATTCCTTTAGCGTCCCAAACACCGAACCTACCAAGCCCTGAGCACCGATACTGACGACAAGTACTGAATCTCTGGATTCGGAGAACTGATTGTTGACCCTCTGAACCCCACAACTGACTAATAAATCCTAGCCTCGCGCAGCCAGAGATTGTGGTACCAACACAAGAGCGTTAGGGCGGAGAGTCAGTCGAGACCTCCGAGCCGCTCTCGGTCTACCGTCCTCTGCCCGCTAATCCTTTCGGCAACCCTCCATCAGCTCCGTTTACCACTAGTCCCCTTTCGCTAGATCTGTCGCCCGCTACTGCTCACTCCTTCCGCGCACGTGTCTTCTCGCAACTCGCGAGAACTCCTTCGCAGAGTCTGCCGGGAATTGTAGTTCTTAACTATCCTCTTGCTTTCTACCAAGAGCCAGGAGGTGAGATTTATGGGAGAGCACGGGGGCCTGGCCAAGGAATCTAGTGGGCCGGATCCAAATTAGAAGAATGGAGCCTGAGAAACTGAGATTGGAATTTAAGATTAGGCCCTGAGCTGTCTGGGAAAAGGCCCAGGGGTATCAGCCAAAGCAGAGAGCCAGGTCCCAGGGAAGAGCGAGGCTAGAGACCTGAGGGAGTGTGGCCAGTCTTGAGATGGACGGGGCCAGAGTGCAAATCCCCCAGGAGAAGGTGGGGCTTGAGCTATGCAAACGAAGAGAAGGCAAGTGATAGACTTCGTAGTGCAGGAACTTTTTGACCGTGAGAGAAGTCATATCTCAGATTCCCTGTCTGCAAAATGAACCACTGGACTAGGCACCTTCCAAACATTCTGATCCCAACTTTCTGTGACCTTGGTGTGTTGATCTGGAATAAGCGTGGGTGCAAGTGCAGGGGAAATGGCGTCTCAAAAGAACAGAATAGACGCCGAGGGTCAGAGAGCAGCTTTATTAAGCAAGATGAAGGAGGGTGGTCTGACCCACCCACCCGGGGCTCCGGCCAGGGCGACGGGTCTGAGGGTTCCTTTCAGGCCACATCCACGCGAGCGATGGATGGTCCATGCGCAGGCTGTTCTCCACTTACACCTCGTACTTGCCGCTGTCCTCCGGCGTGGCCTGGCGGATAGTCAGCGTCGCGGTGGTACTGCCGATCTCAAAGAACACTCTAGATGGGAAGAAGGGGAGGGCAGGGCCTGGGGTCAGTTTACGCGGGTTCCGCCCGGGGTACTGAACTCCATTCTTCGCCTCCCAGTTCCCCGCCCCCGTCCCACTCCCGCCAATTTCTGGACCCCCGCCCCGCCCAAGCTCCCGCTCCAGGTGCTGTCCTTGCGCAAGTCCTCGCCCTCACCTGTAGTCTTCTTCTCTTCCCCGTTCTTGGCCCAGGCCACGTCGGGCGCAGGCTTACCCAGGATCTCGGCAATCAGCGTTACCTTGGCGCCTTTGCGCGCCTTAGTGTTTATCCGATCCCTTCTGAATCTTCGCTGGAACTAGAGGAAGGGAGAGGGACTGCCACCCAGTAAAAGGACCTAGAGATGAGGCAGGCAGGGCATCACCTCCCCAGCTAATACCCATCTCTAAATACTAGATGGATTTAAGCTCGCTGTGTGATGGTGGGCAGGTCTTTAACCTCGCTGGGGCATCATCTCCTCAACTGTCAAGCGGGACTAATCCCGCCCTTCGCAGAGGTTAATGAAGAAGGATCAATAGAGATTCTAGGGCTGAAAATCTGGAAATGTTCGCACATCTAGCGATGCCTCGGAAATTGCCCTGGGCTGAGAGCCAGAAGACCAGGGCTCTAACCCTGCCTCTGCTTCTGGCTCGCAGTGACCTTGGGGCCCTGGAATAGCGTGACTGAAGCCCTTAGCGGACTTCATAGGCTGGATGGGATGGAATTCTGTGGGTAGGAAAGGAGTACGCGCACGGCCGGCGCTGCGCCCTGGTCTGCGGCTCAGGCTGTGCGGGGGCTGGGCCACATCCCCAGGCGGACTCGGGGAGGCCCAGCGGTAAGCGCAGCAAGACCAGGCTGTGGGCGCCCGCCAACTGGTGCTACTCCGCGCGGTGACGCTGCCCCCAGGGCGCGTAGTACCTTCCACAAGGATACGCGCCGAGTCGGAGCACTGGCCGAAGGGGTTGGTTACGTTGACGCTGTACTGGCTCAGATCTGCCATCTCGCCATCGTGCACCACCAGTGCCACTACGTCAGGGTCCTTGAAGACATAACGACACTTGGGCCCGTCGCGCAGCTCCTTGCGGTCCTTGCCGCAGCGGATGAATAGGTCCAGGAAAGCCGAAACGCGGCAAGTCAGCTTCGCCGCTCCGCCCTCCATCAGCAGCACCACGTCCTTCAGCGGCTCCAACAATCTCGGTGGCCCCTTCTCGCGCAGCTCCTTCCAGGACCTACCCGCACGGTCCAAGTCAGGCCCCAAGCTCTCATGACACGGCCCGGGCCCACCTGCAGCCCTGTCCATCCGTACAGCATCCCTTGCTCCCCACCCACCACCCAGCCCACTAGACCCTTAAACGTGTGGGGGTGGGTAGGGAAGGCAGCCGCTCCTGAATTGTTAGTAAAATTGTCTTCTCTGGCAGCCACCCCTCCACCCCTCAGAAACCGCTCTACTCTAAGTCCAGTGACCCTACAGGTACATGACACTGTGCTCAGTCAGTATCAGTTCAGTCACTCAGTCGTGTCCGACTCTTTGCGGCCCCATGGAGTGCAGCACCGCCAGGCTTCCCTGTCCATCACCAACTCCTGGAGCTTACTCAAACTCGTGTCCATCGAGTTGGTGATGCCATCCAACCATCCATCCATTCTCCTCCCGCCTTCAATCTTTCCCAGCATCAGGGTCTTTTCCAATGAGTCAGGTCTTCGCATCAGGTGGCCAAAGTATTGGGGTTTCAGCTTCAGCATCAGTCTCCCCAACCCCCCAAATACAGTCTACCCCCATCCCCCAAATGCAGTCGTGAGCGTTCTGCAGCTCCAGCTCCCTTCCTCCAGCAATTCTCCAGAGCTCCCCCTTACCTGTGGTCCTGGTAAGAGGCCTGGATGCGAATGGCTGCTTTCTGAACCTGGGGGTCATTGATATCCAGCATACATCCAGGGGGAGGGGCCGCAGCGGAGCAGAACACAGCCGCTGGTTTTCTGGCAGGAGCTGGGGAGCAGGAAACAAAGAGGTCTAGGCTGACACAGAGATTCCGAATTTCAGCCTTTTCCTGTAGGTTCAGAACATCCCCCTATGTGAGAGTGTCTAGGCTGACCTGAAGATCTAGACTCGCTGTGAGGGCTCAGCTTCACCCTGCTGGGTGGCAGGCGGCATGGCCTTCCAAACGGCAGGGCCAGGGCACGGGTAGTTGTTCAGCCCCAGGCCCAGGTTTTATACATGGCTCCCCTCCTTGCCTTCTTTGGCGTGGCTGCCCCAAGCCCCCGGGGACCCAGCCTCCATTCCCTGACCCACACAGTCTCCTTATTTAGCCTGAGGATGCCTGGGATGCTAGCTCAGCCACTGGGGCAGCCCTCAGGGGAAACCTGGGCGGCTCTGGGGTGCATCATACATCAGCACCCAGAGAGCTGGGCAGCTGGGCATGGCCCCATCCCCTTCCCAGAGCAGGGGCTATCCATCTCACTTCCAGGAGAACTAGGCACAGCTTCAGGTCGACAGGAGACTCAGCTCCCTGCTGGGGAAGTTTACACTCAGGTCAGTCTCTGGAGAGAGAGACAACATGTGGGTCCTGGACACAGTCAGTTAAGGGGTGTGAGTGTTTGTTGGAGGTGCCCTTGAATAAAGCCAGAGTGGCGATGGGCTTCACTGTCCAGCTAGCCAATTATGAGAGGCCCACGTGGCAGTCAGGACCAATCTGGAAACACCTTACTCCCCCCAACCCCAGGAGTCTAGGGTTGTCATTTCCACGCTGTGCCTCCTGGTGGTAAACAGATAAACCTAGAAGGGACCTTAAGGATTTTTGAGAACAGCCACCCCTCCTGCTGCCCCATTCCCACACTCCCCTCCACGGGACATCGTAGGGTCTGGCTGCGCTACACTGTCCCTGGAGATTGGCACTGACTCTGACCCTCTAGGTCTGCCCAAGCTCCCTCCCTGGGCATAAGCTGGTGTATAGGGGCATCAGACCACCGGGGGTGAGGGGGCTAACTCCTCTAAGATTTGCCTGGAGTCCAGTCCACCCAGGCCAGGGCACTAGATAAGCCTTGCTTCCCTTCACTGTAACTGCCTGGCCAGGTGTGGAGCGCTGTCAGCTTTTGATCAGAGCAGTTTTGACACGGCTCTGTTGACATAAATTACCTTTGCTCCTCCGGGTTTGGAACAAGCAGTTCACATGCCATTTCCAATGGAGATGAGAGGGAAGCTCAAGATCAGAGGGGGGACGGGAGAAGAATTTTACCATTTATCAAGATATGAGTTCAGGCACCTCATTTTTATATGAAAACACTTGCAGTGTGTAGGGGATTAGAGACTCTCACAGGCAAACTGTATATCTTCATCGCTAAAATGGCAGGTGGTAAAGGTGGCTCTCTGGCCCCTTCCAGCTGGCCCTAATATTCTGTTATTTTATGATGATGGGGTTTGGCTCTTCCCTTGTGTCCTGAGAAGCCAGAGAGGCTGGGCTGGGCAAAAGGTGGTTTGGACTACAGCCAAGGGAGCCTCAAACTTGATCAGCAACACACCAGCACCAGCTCAATGTGCTCACGGTGAAAGGCTTTATTCCTTTTACATGGCCAAGAACAGAGTTTTCAGTCTGGGGAGGGACAGTGGGGCACAGTCCCTCTGGACACAAGAACTGGCTCCCCCTCCATCCACCTCAGGGCAGGGCAGCCCAGTTACAGGACCCAGTGATCCTTCTGTGGCACTGCAGGAGGGCCGCTAGAGTCAAGGTACCTTAGCACCCAGTGGATCCCTGGCTTGCCGTGGGAATAAGAAGGGCCAGACTTAGTGTCCCTGGGCCCCAAGAAAATCCTTATCTATGGCCCCATCGCAGCAGGCGCACTGACGGCACTCACAGCTGATTGGTGTGAGTGTGCTGATTGGTGCTCTGACACAGAGCGTGGGCGCATGAGCCTGCCCTGCTTTCCTCTACAGCTCTTTCACCATCTGCTCTCACCAATCATCATGATGAAACCCCCTCTGCTCCAGGGGTCAGGACAGAGCTGCCCTGTCCCCTGAACAGAGTGAAGAAGGCTGAGCCAGGATGGGGGTGTGGGCTGGTCCCTTCCAGAGCCCAGCATCCTCCCATTGCGATGATGGAACATGTGAGAAGAAGTCGGGGCCACCCATATAGTTAGAGGCTGGGGGTGGGGATTCAGTGGTCCTGCCAGGATTTCAGAAACTTTAGAGGGAGAAACACACCCACATCTTTCCTTTCTCAAGGAATAAGGGACAGGTGAGGGGCCAGGAGGGTCAGAGGGCAGGGGAGGAAGGTCCTAAGGTGCTAGGTGGTATACCTCGGTTCTCACTGGTCCAGAAAAGGCTGGAATGCCCCGTCCCAGTACCCTGGCATTGTGTACGCGCTGTACCCCCCAGTCATCCCTCCCCATAGACCACACACATAGGTCCTGCTGCTTGCTGTTTTTATTTTCCTTGTGACAGATAGACAGACAGCTGCACAGACAGCTGGATGGCTGGGGGTGGGGTGGGGATGGTCAGGACAACATAGGCAAGAGGGATTGGATGGCAGGGAGACTTCATAAAAGTCAATAAATAAATAAATATGAATGAGAAGGAGGGTGAAGGCCACAGAGAGGCGGTGGGGACATCCTCGGGCCAGCGCAGAGGGCCCAGCGCTGCGTTCACCGGGATAGGAGGAAAGCGCTGCTGGCTTGAGACCCCGCCTCCAGCCTTCAGCCCTCCACGCTTCTCCTTCTGGGGAGGCTGGCAGCTGGCCGCGCGCCCCCACCTGAGTCCTCTCTCCTCTCCCTCTCCCACCTCGCTGCCCTCTCTCACCTACTGCCTCTGGCTCTCTGGCACTGTCTCCACGTCCTGTCCCTGCTTCAGTGACACTCCCAGCCCCTGGCCTGTAGACACCCCGGGCTTCCCCCATTTCCTCCTCTCCATTCATTCACACCCTCTTGGGTTGGTTCTCCCCCAGATGCTCAGTCTCCCTCCCCCGGAACCTCCATAGAGTCTCCCCCTCCCTATGCCTCAGCTTCTTTTCCTCACTTGCCCATTCCCTCCTTGTCCCTCTTGACCTGATCCTGACTCCACCCAGCCTGGCCCATGGGTCTCCGGCTCTGACTCCAGCTGGGTGGCATTGGCCGAAGCCCAGGGTCTCTGTCCCCACAGGTCCATGAGGTAATAGCCCGGCCGGATGTTGGTGCTGGTGGTGTCCGAAGCCCCCCTGGGCCCACCCGGCTCCACGGGGGCCCTGGAATGTCCCGGGGCGTCAGCGGGAACCCCAAGTCGAAGCCCGCAAGGCCGGGCTGTGGTCCGAGGCGCTAGGGGCTGCCTGGGTAAGAGCGGAGCAGCACCTTGTGGCGGGTGGCGGCCTCGGCCCTGCGGCGCCGCTGCTCGCCCAGGAACTCCTTGAGCCGGTTGGTGGTGAAGGTGAGTGTCTGGCGGCGCAGTTTCATCAGGTAGGCATCCTGCAGCCACGGGTGAGCCAGGCAGTCCTGCACGGAGGGCCGGCTCCTGCCAGGCCAAGCCAGGGACAGTGAGGCTGGAGGCATGGCTCCCAGAGGAGGACAGACTCCACCCTCCCAGAGACAGGACTCCCAATCCTGGATTCATCCCTAGGGAATGAGCCTGGACATCTCTGGGATTCAGTTTCCCAGTCTCTGAAATGGGGACAATGATTCTGCCTGTGTCATAGGGCTGTTACGGGCTTTAAATGGTGGCAGAACAGCCACTTAGGAGAAGTAGGAGTAGTAACCGTAGTAATAGCAGCAGCAGTGTATTATTGGTGTGGGGTAGGAGTTGGGGGGCTTAGGTGTGGGCTGGGCCAGGGCAGTGTGAGGCTGGGAGAAGGTCATGCTGGGAGGCTGGCAGGTGTGAGACCCACTCACCAGGGATGTACTGAGAGGACCTTTCGCAAGAAGAGGGTGGCACTCTGGGATGTGTTGGGATACAGCTGGAAGGCATCAAAGCGGCCCCCCACAATGCGAGCCTCTGTTTCCTGGGGGTCTGGCTCATAGAATGGGGAGCGTCCACTGAGCCTGCAGAGGAGACAGTTCAGTTAAGAGATGCAGATTGAGGGTCAACTCACAGGTCCAGGGGGACAGTAGTGTGGGGATTTCTAGGGGCACAGCACTCGGGGACAAGGATACCTGGATATTTGTGTGTGTACATGCATGTGTGTATGTGTGCATGACTAGTGCACATGCATGTGTGGGTGGGGACGTGGGGATGCAAGCAGAGGGTGGGGCCTGGGGGCACTCACATGATGTAAGTGAGCACACCCGCTCCCCAGATGTCCGTGGCAGAGCCGATGGGGTCTCCCTTTACCATCTCAGGAGCTGACAGGAGACAAGAGCCCATGGTGAGCCAGCTTCCGGGTGGC
The DNA here is from genome assembly GCF_027580195.1 of Bos mutus. Classification (NCBI taxonomy): domain Eukaryota; kingdom Metazoa; phylum Chordata; class Mammalia; order Artiodactyla; family Bovidae; genus Bos; species Bos mutus. The sequence continues at coordinate 28,477,150 of NC_091618.1, forward strand.
AAGGGAGCAGAGAGAGGCAGAATACGCCACTGGGGGCTTGGGAAGCAGGATGGTGCCCAGGTCACCAGACAATGGGTACAAGCAGAGCAGCAGGCCCCGGATACTGGTGGGCTGCATGGCCCCCAGGCGAGACTTGGGGCACCTGAGGAATCATCCCAGGCACTGAATGTGTATGTGTGGGGGTCCCCAGAACTACAGAGGAGCTAAGAAGCAGATGATCACAAGCTGTCTCAGATCAGCTCCAAAGGTAGGCGCTCATTCACGAAGAGTATGGCCAACACCGAGATTAAGAGCCTCTGAAATCAGCTGGGCTGGCTCTAATCCCAGCCTGCCCCTTCTAGTGACAGGACCCTGAGCACTGTACTAAACCCATCTGGCTTTCCATTTCCTCCTCTGTAAAGTGTGGCTTGCACAGTTATTCTAGGGAATGGAGATGATGAACAGAGTATTTAGCAGGTAGCTAAATGGTAGCTAGTTTCCCTTATTTATATAAATTAATAATCAATTCTCCTGTGTTTATCACATCCTGGGTCTACCATGTACACTGATACTGAACAAACACCTCCCTGCACCTCTGTTTCCTCATCTGTAAAACAGAGGTAATATTATGCCAATCTCCAGGGCTACTGTGAAGAAAAATTGAAAAAAATCCACGGAAAGGACTTAATTCGCGGCTCACATACAGTAAGCACTCAATAAATGCCACGTGTGTGGGTGAAGTGGGGTAAGCCCTGGCTGCTGCCCCTTTGCGAGTACCCCATTCCCCCCTTAGATAGCATGGTGCCCTCACCCATGAACTCCAGTGTGCCCGTGCGGTGACCCAGGGGCCGCAGAGCCTGGGGGTTGTAGGGCTGGGCACTGCCAAAGTCCACGATCTTGAGGGCGTTGTCAGGGGCCAGCAGCAGGTTGTCTGGCTTGATGTCCAGGTGCAGCACGTGGCGGCCATGGAGGTAATCCAGGCCTTGTAGCAGCTGCACCACATAGGTGGCCACATCATCCTCTGAATACCGGAATCTGGAGGGATGGGGGTATCAGGGGACAGCCGAGCCCAGCTCCCCCACCCCAGCTCCCTGCCCGCCCAGATGCCCAGCCACCTGTCGCTGAGCCCACAGAGAAGCTCCCGGTTGCCGCAGCTCTCGGCGATGAGCACGAGGTAGCGCGGGGTGATGTAGGCTTCGTGCAGGGCCATGAGCCGCTCGTGGTGCAGGGTCCTCAGCACCTCGTACTCCTGCAGGACCTGCCGCTTGCCCTCGGCCGCGTATGGCACAATCTTGGCCACGAATGTTCGCCCAGTGGCATTCTCCCGGCAGGCGCGCACCACACCAAAGCGACCCCTATGCATTGGGGGGCATATCATAGGCTCAGAGGAGGGAGGGAGCACTTGTACTGTGCCAACTAAGCAGAGGGTAAGCAGGGATCCCTGGGAGCAAGGATGCTGTGGTTCCCAGGGTGGGCCCTGGAGTTCACTCCTGGGATCCTGGGTTTGAGTCCCAGCTCTGCTCTTCACTGACTCGGCACTTCAGGCATATCCTGTAACCTCCCCAACCCATCCATGGAATGGAATAATGCAACGTCTCTCTTTAATTTTCAGTTGTGAAAATTAAGATCACGAGGCCAAAGCGCTGGGCATGACGCCTGGCACAGAGAAAATCTGAACTTACTCAGGCTAAGGACCCAGATCTCATCTTCCCAGGCACCCCCAACTCCCCAGCCAGGCTGGTCTTCTCTCTGAACCCCTGTTGCTGCCAAAGCTCCATGTACTCCCCACCTCTGTCCTCCTTCCCTCCCCCAGCCCTGGTCCCGCTTGCCTGGCCTTCTCCTCCAGGAAGGTGTATGGTTTCTGAGGAAGGCCCTGTCGAAGAGTGGTGCCCTCTGGCTTAGGAGCCCTGGGGGGACCACCCCCAGGGGAGCCAACCACCTCCTTGGCTGGGCTGAGGCTCCGCACAGTCACTTTGGTGGGCTCAGGAGGGGGCTCGGGGGCTGGGGGCTCAGGGGCTGGTGGTGCAGACACAAAGGAGGTCACCATATACAGGGGCATTGAGGAAGAGGCTGTTTTCACCACTTGAGGGGCAGAGGCTGGGATGGGGGTCCCAGTGTCAGGGACGGAAGACCTGGGCTCACTTGGGGAGTCCTGGGCACTGGGTGGGGTAGGTTCTACTTGCTGGGCAGCCTGCAGGCCCCGGTGCTTTCGTGGGGGGGTTTGGGGTGGTGGACCCACAGCCTTGAGGGAGGACAAGGCCTGGCTGGGGGGTGCTGGGGAAGATGAAGGGCCGAGAGGGGCTGCCTGGGGGCCTGGGGGAGCAGGAGCTGGGGAGGGGCTCAGGGGAGGGGCCAGTGAGGTAGGAGCGTCAGGAGGCGGGGCCCTGGCTGGCCCTGAGGTAACAGGGGCATCTCTGTGAGCAGCAGATGGCAGAGCTGAGGAATCTAAGTAGAGACAGAGAAAACCATCACCATGGTGCCTCAGGGGCAAAACCAGGTGCTCCAAGAAGGGGCTGGACCTGGAGCTCAGTAACCCTGCCCTCCCTGGCCACCCCCGCCATCCCACTGACCTTGCACGCCCCTGACGAGGACCTTCTCAGAAGGGTTGCTGAAAGGCCCTTGCCCAGCACGGTTGGCACAGGCCACACGGAACCTCACAGTCACGCCCACTGGTAGGTGGGTCACGTTGTAGTAGCAGTCGGGGATGCCCGAGCTCACGGGGTGCCAGGAAGACTCCCCTACAGGCAGCATGGGGCAGGGGCTGAGGCCACAGAAGAGGTGGCCCAAGCTCCCAGTGCCATCTGTGAGGAGCTCAGGGAAGGTACTTGTCTCCCCAACTTCACTCTCCACCTGCCCCCCACCCCTGACCAGCCTGCCAGTCCCTCACCATCCACCCGCCGCTCCAGCGTGTATGTGCAAGGCGCCTTGCTGTCTCCCGGCTTCCAGAGCACCAGTGCTGTGTCCTGGTAGGTCTGGGGCACCTCGGGAGGAGCTAGCTTTCCTGGGGTACCTGGTGAGAGAAGTGGAGCCCCAGTGAGCCCCTGCACCCCATCGAGTCCTGTCCCACCACCCACATCACTGCCTCCTGGGTCCCTGCCCTGGACTCACGAGCCACAGCCACGGTACAGGAGCTGGTGATGCTGCCAAGGACGTTGGTGGCGGAGCACTCATAGAGCCCCGCATGCCGCTTGCCCGCCCGGGGGATGCTCAGTAGCTGACGACCATCTTTGCAGGACACGATGATCACCGAGGGCTCTGACCGCAGGGACTGCTTGTCTGCGGGCAAAAGAGGAGAAGGACGGGCTGCAGAGTGAAGTAGCACATGCGTCCTCTGGGCCCCCTCAGCTGCCACTTCCCGCTGAACATCCCCTGGCCGTGGGGCCACCTGCCTACTCCTCTCTCTCTGGAGGAGATGTGATCGCCTCACCTTTCATCCAGGAGATGTGGGGTGCAGGGCAGGCTGCCGGCAAGCAGAGCAGGGTGGCTGCCTCTCCCTCCAGCAGCACCTGGTCCTTGAGTTTGATGTGGAAGACTGGGGGAAAGTCTGAAGCGACAGCAAAGATGGTCATGGGTCTGCGGGAACCCCGGCTCCCTCACCGCTGATGGAGGGGAGGAGGCATGTGAGAGCTAGCACTGCCTGCAGAGGGCAGAGTGAAAGGCCATCTCTTCCCAGGCAGATGGGGGAAGGAGGTCTTGCCTTTGAGAATTTCCTTTGGGGTGAGCATGACTTTCCCAGGCACTTGCTGTGTGTACAACTATCTTTTCCCTTCACTGATTATTGAAGACATGTCGTAGTTGCTACCTTGTATGTTTGTAAGTCACTTTAAGCACAGCTTGGCACTAAGTAAGTGCTCTACAAACACCTGGTTTTGTTTTATTTTTATTTGACTATGCTGCACGGCATGCAAGATCTTAGTTCCCTGACCAGGGATTGAACTCGAGCCCCCTTGCAGTGGTAGCAGAGTCTTAACCACTGGAATGCCAGGGAAGTCCCTATAAGCACTTGCTAAATAAGATGAAAACAAATATTGAAAAACTACAATGGTTAAGCTCCTGCAATACCCATTCATTCTGGGGTACTATAGGACAAGTGACAGGAGCTGGTGACCTGAACTGAGACTCCCAAGACTGAACATACATTCAGTCAAAATGTGCAATTTCAAAAGACCTAAAGTCAAGGCAAACCTGGGGCAGACCCTGAAAGTGTGTCAGTCTCCCCCATCCCTTGTCCCCGCTAGGGTCTGGGGCACCTGTCCCAGACCTTCTACACCCTCCTACAGATCAGCTAAGTGGCAAGAGCTTTTGAAACAGAAAGACACCGTGTCTACATGACCTTAGACCATGTCTGTAAATTGAGGAAAATAACACCAAGCTCACAGAGTTGTCATGAGCATTCAAAGAGGCAAGTAAAGCGCTTAGCAGATGTCTAACATATAATAAACGCTCATAGATGCTAGCTTCTATTGTTGTGATTATTATCTCGTTAACATGCCCAGTGGAGAAGCCAGCACAGACCCCCAAAGAGGCTGTTTCAGCAAAGCTGGCTTCACAGCAGGCTGGTGAATGGGCCCACGGCAGGGCTGCAGATGGCCACTGCCTTTGCTCCAGGTCTTTGCTGGCCTTGTGGCTCATTAGTGCCCTGAGGATTTGCACTTCTGCTCCCTGGGAATGTCTTTTTAGAAAAATCCCATCCTGGTCTGGTGATGGTAGTGGTGTGTGTGGGGGGTGGATTTCTTTCATGTGGACTGAGAGGTAGATACACCTGGGAGCCCTGGCTCCTGCCTGTCTGCGGAACCAGCAGGGGGCGGGGTGTGGATGAGCTGGGAGAAGAGGATCTGCAGAAGAGGCTGACAGGACGTCAGCCTGCCCCTTTTCCCACTGTACCCCAGCGCTCCCCTAGGAGGGCTCCCACACCCAGGTGCCATCAACATAAAGGGAATATGGTTTTGTCAATGACCACCTTCAGATCAAGGAGGATACTGGGTAGCAGGGAGAGAGACGGAGCCAAGGAGAAGGAGAGATGAAAAGTGACCCTGGTCCAGCTCTGCCAGTCCCACTCATGATCCTCCCAGGGGCCAGCCCGACTTGGGAAGGTGGATGTGGGACAGCCTTCTTCCCGAGGGGAGAGGGGCAGAGGATGAAGTAAGGAGACATGGCCTTGGCAAGAAACCAGCTGCACAAGCAACATGGAGTCGGGAGGGGGGGCCCCAGGTGGAAAGGGATCAACTGTCCCCAGGCCTCGGGCTGGCTTCTCTCTCTATGCAACCCCCCACCCCCCACCCCTCCTTCCCTGCCCCTGCCCCCACCGGCCGGCCTCCCTCCCTCCTCTTCCCTCACTACAGCCCCCTCCACCCACTGCCTAGAGTGAGATGCCCAGACTCCCCCACCACCAGCCAAGGAGGGACGAGGTCACATGTTCAGTCATGAGCCCTGCTGAGATGCATCTGGAACAGTTCTGAGGAGTTTTATCGGAAACTGGAGAAGAGATCTATGACTGATAAAGGCCCTGCATGTAGCCTGGTGTGGTGGGCCTGCTCCTCTCTGCAGGTTGGTCTGGAAACCCTGGCCTCCTGAACTTCTGCCATCCGTGAGTAATGCTCCCCACTTTCAAGGGGAGGACTGAGGTGACCCAGGGGGGAAATACCTCCCCCGCCATAGCCCCGGGACGTGGGCAGAGAGATAGACCAGGGCATATCCCAGGTGTTGCTCCCCCCAGGAAAGAGCCCCGGAGGTGGCTTGTCTGTGTGCAGAGCCTTTGGTGGGGGCAGAGGGGATAGGGAGGGGCGATCGGGTGTTCAGGGCTATAGAGAAATGGAAGGTTGAAGGCACAGTCCAGACTGTGGGCCTCTGGGCTGGGAGAGAAAGAGTGTCTTTGGGAGCACGTTCACAGGCTTCCCAGATGGCTCAGGGGGTAAAGCATCTGCCTGCTAATGCTGGAGACTCAAGAAACGAGGGTTTGATCCCTGGGTCAGGAAGATCCCCTGGAGCGGGAAATGGCAACCCACCCCAGTATTCATGCCTGGAAAATTCCGTGGCAGAGGAGCCTGGCGGGCTATAATCCGTGGGGTCGCAAAGAGTTGGACGCAAATGAGAACACACACAACAATCCTGTGTACACACAGCACAGGGGGCGCTGAGGGACAGGGAGTCCGATCCTGAGCTCCATCAGAATCACACCCAGGGACAGAGACCTCTGTGTGGTGGGGGTGGGCAGCTGACCAAAGAAAGGCATTAGTACGATATCACAAAGCCACTTCTGGGCTCTGGGTGCAGAGGGTCATACAGTCCAACTTACTATCAGCTCTGTGACTTGGACAAGCTACTTAGCATGGCTAAGCCTCTGTTCCCTCACCTGTAAAATAGGCAGATGACAAAACTAGCTCCTAAGCAATGTTCGAGGGGCGAGTGAGGCAATGCTTGTTAAGTGCTTAAAGGACACTTGGTGTTGCTAATTAATGGCAGCTGAAGCAATTATGATGATTGTTGTTCTTTCCTGACTCCAGGCCCCCTCCACCACTGCCAGGGCTCCTCCAAGCTACAACTTGTAGCCAAGTTATACCCGGCTATAACTTTTCCCTGGGGCTCGCAGGGGGCTACTCACCCAGCAGGCCTGGATTACCTGACTCACTGCGCACATACTGGTGACCCAAATCCTCCTGGACACTGCCAGAGAGGTTAGGCTGTGACAACCTCTTGTCCTTCCGCAGCCGAGAGAGGCCCCAGCGCAGGCGGCTTCGACTTTCTGCAGGAGCTGTGAAGAACCAAGCCTGTGAGCACTTGCCCAGCCACTACCAGGGAATAGAGAACTTCTAGCCCTGACCCTTCCCTGGTGGTTCAGTCGGTAAAGAATCTGCCTGAAATGCAGGAAACCCAGGGTTCAATCCCTGGGTGTTGGGAAGATCCCCTGGAGAAGGGCATGGCAACCCACTCCAGTATTCTTGCTTGGAGAATTCCATGAACAAATGAGCCTGGCAGGCCACAGTCCATAGGGCCACAAAGAGTCACAAAGACTCGAAGCGACTAAGCCTCGACACCGGCCGGCTCCTGCAAGAGCCTCTATCCTTCAGCCTTCTGCCGCCCTAGTCCTGCCAGTTCTGTCCTGGGGGCCTCCAGAAATGTCTCCGCTTCTTTGCGCTGGGAGTCCCTGGCCCTCTCATTCTCCCCGCACCTGACATACCAGCCTCGCCCCCGCCAGATCCCACCACACCTGTTTACGCTTTCGCCTCCTGGGGCCCCTTCTCACCAGAGGAGCCCGACGTAGCGCTGGCCTCGGAGCCCAGGGACTCCGCGGAAGGCGTGGCGGCGCCGGCTTGGGCCGCCAGCTGATTTTGCGCGAGGTCCAGGCGCCGCAGACTCTCGCCCTCGGACGTGGCCCTGCGCAGCCGGCCGAACAGCGGCGTGCTGCGGCCCGACGCGCCCCCCGAGTCCTCGCTGCTGCCGCTGCGCTGCAACCGGCTCGACAGCCGCTCCAGCGTGGAGCTGAGCCTCCGGCGCACCGTCAGCACCGGGGAGCCCCGCGCCGAGCTGCCGCCCTCCGAGCTCTCGCCGTCCCCGCCGCGGGGCTCCCAGGCCGGGTGGCGCTGCGCGGGCGGGGTCCGCCGCAGACGCTGGGACAGCGACAGCGAGAGGCGGCGCACGAGGCCCGGCTCCCCGACCGCCCTGAGGTCCTGCACGGAGCGCGAGCGCTCGGGCCGTCGCACCAGCTCCAGCGGCGTGCCCGCCGGGCTGGGCCGGTAAATGCCGTCCTCCTCCTCAGCCCCGCGGAAGGGGCCGCGCTCCTCCGACCGCGAGCGGCTCAGCAGCCGCAGCCCCCGCGACAGGGGCGACTCCCGGCTGCGCTTGAACTTGGCCTCGAACACGGCCTCCGACTCCAGGTTCTCGATGCTGCTGCTGAGACTGCTCCCTGGCCTGCGGGGGACCGCCGGGACCCGGGCTTTTTCGGCTGGCCCTGGGGTTGCTCCGGCTCCCGGCAGCAGGCGCTTCTCGGAGGCTCCCGGAGGTGGGGAGGCCACCCTGGAGAACACAGCCGGGTGGGGCTTGGGTTCCAACCGAGATGCTGGAGACCGAGATGTAGGAGATACGACTGCGCCCTGTGGGGGGCCTTGCGCCTGGCCTGGCAGCTGGAGCGACTGCATGATCTGCGCATACGGAGTGAGCGGAGGCGCTAGGGTTTGCAGAGCTGTCGGGGGCTGTGTGGGCTTGGGGCCCCGAGCTGGTTCTGGCGTAGATTCTGGGGCCTTCTCTCGGGCAGGCTGGGGTGCTGGAGGCTGTGCAGCCTCACTGGGGGTGCCCACAGGAGGTTCTGAAGACTTAGGGATGCTGGGCTTGGCTGCACTGGGCCGCACGGGGCTAGGTGGTTGGGCCTCGCTGAGGGCGGACAAGGAGGGAGACTCCTGCAGCTTGCGGGCCCCCAGCCGGGCCACGGGGATCTCAAGGGGTGCCCCTGCTCGGCGGTGCCGGCCCCGGGGCTCTGCCTCACCCTGCGAGAAGCTACTGCTCTTCTGCAGGCCCCGAGCCTCAGGTGGGTGCTGGTGGTGGGGTGCTGCCTCGCTGGAGGCTGCCCGCGCCAGCCGGGGGTCACGAGCCCGGCCCCCCAGGCTCTCCAGCAGGGGGCCCCTGAGGCCGCTGACCTTGCCATCATCGGGGCCACCCCTCAGCAGCCGCTGGCGCAGGGCCTGCAGCCTCTGGGCATACTCGCCCTCACCCAGGCCTCCTCGGGTCAGGCGGGTGGCCCCCGGGCTGGGGCTTCGGCGCTGCGGCAGCTCGACGGACGCTGCCTTGTGCAGGCCCCGGCCCGGTTCCCTCGGCCCGGCCCGGGGCAGGGCGCTCTCAGCCGAGCTGCCCCTGCGGAGCTCTGCCCGCCGGGGGCTGGGCCCGGACGGGGACTCCTGGCCTGGGGAGGGGAGTGCCTGAGGGCTGGGGGCCTCCTGGTCCTGAGAGGGGGCCTTTCCTTGTTCCTGCCAGTCCATGGGGGTGGCCGCCCCAGCCTCCAGGGCCCCGAGGGCCTCATCCTCAGTGGGAATGTCAGTGAGGGACACCCGGGAGCCCGAAAACTCAGGCTGCAGAGGTCGGGGCACAGAGGGCAGCTCCTCCAGCTCTTCCTCTTCAGAGTCGGATGATGAGGACAGCCCTCCACTAGGGGGTGGTCTTCGGGGCACAGCCACCCACACCCGCTCCGGGGGTGCTCGCAGCAGCTCCGGGATGGGGCGCAGCACCAGGTGGCACTTGTAGCTGATCTGGGAGCGCTGGAGACAGGGTACCAGAGTCAGACCTGAGGGCCCTTCGGGGCCAAACTGACCCACTCAGGCCCACCTCATCCTCAGGGGAGAAGGCCTAACGCAGGCAGACGTGGCAGCCGAGAGAATTAAAAAGTGTATGAAGATAGATGCACAGAAGTGAGAGCATCTGACAGAAAAGGCAGCATTAGAGCAAGCTGTAGCATGTTGAAGAAGAAGGCAGAGGTGGGGCTCAGCCAAGTTTACCTGCCACCTCCGCCGGGAGAGGAATAGCTTTAGGTGATCCGTGCTCACCACTGCACCCTTTGCCTGTGCCTGTAAACCAAGAAAGAGGGCCTGAGGGAAAGTCCTCCATCAACCCTAACGCTCGGGCTTCAGCAGTGCAGAGATAACGTCCACAGGAGGGGACAGCAGATACAGCAGCATCGAGTCTGAGCTCCTCAGGCTCCCTTCCCAGGGGGGTCTGTCACAACAACTCCCACCGTCAAGGTGCCCACATGTGGACAAATTCCCTGAAGCTAAATGGAGAGGCACCTCAGGCTTCTCACATGGTGCTAGTGGTAAAGAACCCGCCTGCCAATGCAGAAGACGTTAGAGATGTGGGTTCCATCCCTGGGTCAGGAAGATCCCGTGGAGGAAGACACAGCAACCCACTCCAGTATTCTTGTTTGGAGAATCCCATGGACAGAGGAGCCTGGTGGGCTACAGGCCATAGCACTGCAAAGAGTCCGACACGACTGAAGCGACTGAGCACAAGTGCAAGTACAGAGAGAGGAAATCAGTGGCTCCCAGACTCCAGACCTTACACCAGGGCTTGCCCTATCATGGTACACTGGCTGTCCTGGGAGGCCTGTGCTCAGGCCCCTCACTTGAAACCTGCTCCCCAGTTTACCAACTGGCTTCCTGAAGAGCCAGAGCCCCAGACATCTGCAGCCTTGGTGGGCCAGACCTCAGATGCTCTCCTCAGCCACCCACCCAGGCTGTCCTTTTCAGAGCTCGTTTCTTATCTGAGAGACCAGGCTTGTATTCCAAGCACAGATACCAGAATGACCTCAGCCTTCTGTTGACCCAGCACAGTTCTCCATGAACAGTTTGCTTTTACTGGGTCATTTGCTGAACCCCTCCCTCTGCCTGGTGCTATGCCCTGCGGTGCTGGGGTTTGAAGATGAGTGAGAACTCTGCCCATAGGGAGCTCAAAACCAAGAGGACAAACCAGCCAGGCCACCCACCAACCACAGTATGCAGGACCAAGGCAGGAGAGAGGTGAGCCCCAGGAGTGAGGAGGCCCAGGGCTGGGCTCAAGAGCCAAGAAGAACTCTCGTGAGGATCCCTAGGATGTCAGGGAAGGGGGCAGGTCAGACCTGTGCCTTGCAGTCCATGATACCCCAATTTGAGCCTCAGTTTCCTTATCAGCCAAAGGGGAGTGATAATACCTTCCTTTGTAGAGCTATTGTGAGGCTAACAGATTATACGTAAATAAAATGCATATCATGGTTACTGCACACAGGAGGGACTCAATAAATGGAGCTGCTAATAACGTTCTCTTTCCTTCCATCTCTTCTACCACCGTTTCGCAAGACAAGACTCACTTTAAACCAAGGATGTTCCAGGGTCTCCTCTGCAGTAGGCCTCCTGTAAAGGAAGGAGTATTAAAAAGGCATTTATCATTCATTCATTAAACGTTTGGGAAAACGGGGCCACTAAGGAGTTGGGGGACTGACTGTCTACAGGCAAAGGCTTGGGGCGGCGTGGGGGAACTCTGCAGTGGGGAGGCTCCTTGGGTCTCGTACTCACAGCCGGTCCCGCACCAGCACTTTGATGAGGAAGCCCCGGGCCTCCCTGCTCAGGCTCAGGAACGTGGTCTCCTCGAAGGCCACGTTGTAGTTTCGGATGTTCATCAATGTCGTCCGATCATTTTCCCCAACGAACGGGGAGATTCCGGTCAGGCTGCATGGGTGGAGAGGGCTGCAGTGAGGGTGGGGCGCCTGGGGCTGAGAGGAGAGAGTAGGAAGCCAGCAGGAGCACAGGGCTGGGGACGGGAGGGGGCGCTGGGTGAATCTGTGCAGAATCTTGCAGATACTTGCCCGTCCTGCCCCTATTCGGCCCCCTGATGGCAGCACTGCCTTGAGCCCTGGGCAGCCAGACCCCTGCCCTCGGCCCGTGCTCTAGCAGACCTGTGCCAGCCCTCCCCCAGCCGCGGCCCGTCCCTGCAGTGAGGAGTCTGTGGCCAGGGGATATGTCCCCGGAGCCCCGGCCCTTCCCTTTCTAGTCTTCTGGACTAGTCCCCTGTCTTAATGGCAATGAGTCAGCACTGGCCTTCCCAAGCATACTACCAGCGTGTCCGCCCCTTATGGAGGCACATGGCGGTGGACAAAGCTTGGACACGCAGGCAGCGTGTCCACGTTTATGCTCGTGAGGCCCCTTCCAGTGTAGGAAGCAGCCAGGGCATGGAAGAGAAGGGGCAGGCTGCAGCCCTCAAATGTTCTGTTGCCCCAGGCTCTGCCAACGTTTGGGCCTTCTACGAGAAACTGTTAGGAGACGGGGTTCCTGAGAGCAGAGGGGCTCTTACCAGAGGAAGGCGACGACACCCACGGGCCTGTGGGGAAAGGAGAGTGAGCGGTAAGAGGGAAGCCCCGCTCCACCAGAAGTGAGCAATCCTCTGGCCACTGCTGATCTACTGAGGAAGGGTCCTCCCTGTGAACACTGCCATGGACAAACAGGTACGGGGAGTCTCCTTTGGGGAAGACCCTGAATCCAGAGGTCACAACGTGCCTGGAGGACTCAAGGATCATGGCAAGGCTGGCCTAGGAAGTCTGGAGGAATCTGCGGACCAAGAGACTATGCCTGCTTCACTTGGGGGTGAGGCAAGGTGGCTGTAGGTGGGGAGGTGTGGCACCCAGGACTATAGGGCTGAGGCCTTGAGTGGCTGGGTTGGCCTTGAGGGAGGAAAGGGAGGTAGTAACAAGGGCAGGAGACCCCTGTGAGCAAGGTCAGCAGCTGACTGTCAGAGAAGGCAGGCATCCAGGCTTAGTAAAGCTCCTCTCTGCCCCTGAGTGAGTCCTCAGCATGGCATGGGGGGAAGCTGCCCCGGCCCACCCCAGAAGCCCAGCATGCCAATGTTACCAGATGTCAGTGACTCCAGACACAGGGGTCTGGTTGACAATCTCGGGCGCCACGAACTCAGGTGTGCCGTATTGGCAATACTGGGGCTCTCCCGGTGTCAGCTCTTGAGCGTTCCCAAAGTCACAGATCCTCACCTGCTCCTCGCCCTCAACACCATCCCACACCAGCAGGTTCTCGGGCTGTGGGACACAAGGCGAGACGTGAGAGCTGAGGGCTGAGGGGAGGACAACCCAGGGGCCTGGCTCCCACAGGTGCTGCCTGCTCCCACCCCCACCTGCATCGCACCTTGACATCCAGGTGCAGCACGTGGTTCTCGTGCAAGTAGCATATTCCTTCTAGTACCTGCCGCATGTAGGCCCGGATCTGTGGAGACAGGAGGCCCAGAGTCCAGGGAGTATTATGTTTGATCACCACAAGGGTTGTGGCAAGAAGCCAGGCTATGCCTGGGAAGTGGCCTTCAGGAGGGGGCCGATACATAGGTTTGGGGTTACTGAGGTTCAGGGTTTCCATGTACAGCTGCACAGGCTGAGCACAGCACAATTAGAGGAGGACACCATTTACATGATAATAAGTAGAATTGTGCAGTGCACAATTTGTACAGCCCTATACGGCAGGATAGCACTGAAACTGAACAGAGTCTGGATGGGGCTCCTTCTGGGGTAACGTCTACGTGATCTTTATGTGAGGAAGACTGAGAAGCAACAGAGCTGGAGGCCAGGGTAGGTGCTGAGATTTATAGAAGACAGTGCAAGTCCCAGTGTGGGGGTCTGCTGCCTGCCTAACAGTGCTATCCACACCACCTTGGCCTGTTTGTGGCCACAGATGGCACACCTGGGATGCACCCCTCGGGTCTCAGAGATCAGGTGGGTGAACGCTGGTGCCCAGCCTGGCCCCTCCCACCCACTGCCCTCACCTCAGACTCACACACGGTGGGTTTCCTGGCCATTCGCTCCAGAAGCTCTTCTGTGCAGCTATGTCCTGGATCAAGGAAACAGTGACCAGTGCCAACAGCTGGGCCCACTCCCAGAGCTCCGGTTGGGTCCCAGCTCAGCACAGGGTTCTCTTTCCCCAAAAAGCACATCTGCTACCAGTTATCAACTGCATCTTCCCCTTCCCGTCATCCGGGTGCGTAGATGGGACAACCCTGCTTGAACTCTCACTTGCTGTGGGATCTCAGGCAAGTCACCTAACCTCTCTGAGCCTAGGTTCCTGCCGGTGTCAAATAGGGATAATGTTCTTCTCACCTACCCTGTGAAGTGTCTGTAAGGTTCAAGTTAGAGCAGCATTTTGTTGACTGTGGATGGAACCTCTTGACTGTATTTGAGAATGACCCAGAAGGCCCATGACACATAAAAATTTGTCATTTTGCTGAGGTCTGGGTTCTAACAGTGCAGACTGGGAGGCTAGCATGTAAGACATGGTCACCCTACTCGTGGCAGTGACAAGCCAGCTGCCCAGCATCCTTACCTCAGTGTGACTTTACAGCTCTTATGAAAGAATAAAATCCATTTTGTATGAGAAGAGCCTCCCAAATAAAGCCTAGTATTAACGTGCATCTGAAATGGGGGTCGCTGCAAATGTTTGGATATACTGTACTGCATTCCATGGTAAAAATCATGTGCCTCTTGCCGACTGTGTGATCTTGGGTGAATTACTTTATCTCGTTACACCTTAGTTTCATCATCTATAAAATGGGGATAATAAAATTCCGAGAGATAAGTATACATGATAATGAAACAGATGTTGGTAAAGCTCCTAGAACACTGCCAGCCATACATCAGGTACTTTGTAAATTTAAGCTAAAAAATGTTGGTCTTCACACACATCTCCAGACTCCATTCTGTGAAGTGTTTATAAGATGTCTTGGACTTCCCTGGTGGTCCAGTGGTTAAGAATCCACCTGCCAGTGCAGGGGACACAGGTTTGATCCCTATTCCAAGAAGATCTCACATGCCTCAGAGCAACTAGGTCTGTGTGCCACAACTCCTGGAGCCCATGCTCTCTAGAGCCTGTGCTCCGCAACCAGAGAAGCCACTGCAATGAGAAGCCTGTGCATTGAAGTAGCCCCTGCTCGCTGCAACTGGAGAAAGCCTGCACGCAGCAACAAAATAACCCACTGCAGCCAAAAATGAATAAAAATTTAAAAAAAGGTGCCTCGAGAAATCCCAGTTGTCGACGGGACCACTTTGTAAAGTGTAAAACATGTTGCTAATTGGCTATTCCAAGGACCATTCAGGCCACGTGTCCCCCACCCGCCCAGCCTGTCCCAGGATACAGCTCGGTGACGATGACCAGTCCCCGGCGCCTCTCGAAGGCCTCATGGAAGTAGAGGATGCAGTCATGCTGGAGCCGGGCCAGCAGCCGTGCCTCCCGCCACGCCGATGCCTTTGGCTTTGCCTGGCTGGGGATGAACTTGGCTGCAAACTCCAGTCCGGAGCTCCTCTCCACTACACGGCGCAGGTAGGAGAAGGCACCCCTGGGTGAGGATGCAAGGAGAGGACAAGGCTCAGCTGTTGCTGAGCCTCAGGCCCAGCCTCTATCGGCCCCAGACACCGCACCCACTCTGAGCCCCACACCTGCCGATCTCCTGCTGAATATCATAGAAGTCGCTGAGCCTCCTTCCTCGCTGCTCCTCGTCTTCCCTGATCCCTTCCACCTCCATAGCTGTCTGAGCTGAGGAAGAGATGCCTGGCGTTAGGTGGGGAGGACAAGATGAGGGACAGGGCAGACTCGGCCGGAAGACACAGAAGAGAAGCACGAATGTTGGAGCTGGGGCTGGAGGAGGGCGTGGTCTGGAGTGAAGGGCGGGAGAGTGATTCCCGTTCGGGGGGAGGCGCGGGCCCACATCATTGGATCCCTGGGTGAGCACTCTGCCTTGCTCCCCTTGAGTTCCAACGCACCTGAGTGCACAGCCAGCTCTGCTTTGCAGGAGACTTCGCCAGCCAGGTTACGGGCCGTGCAGGTGTAGACCCCTCCATCCTGGGCCCCCGCGCTGAGCACCACCAGGGAGCACTCGTTCTCCTCGTACACAAAGCTCACATGGTTGCTCTCGGTCAGCAGCGCCTCATCCTGTAGAGGTGGCCGTCACCCCAGCCCGGGCCCAGCTTCCTGTCTGCCTGGGACCCAGTTCTACCTCCACACCAGAGACCCAGTCTCACCCTGCCCTCAGGGTCTAGCGCTAGCTCCCCTAGGGGCCTGGCGCCACCCTTGTTTCCCAGCGTCACCAACAGCTCTGGGTCCCACTTCCTCCTCCTCTCTCTCCAGGCTTCCCTGACCCCTTCCAAGCCCCCAGGAATTCACCCCTCCATTCGCCCCCCACCACCCACACTTGGAAGGAGGCTGCAGCCAGCCTCTGACCTTGTACCACATGATGTCCGGCAAGGGCTTCCCGTCCACCACCACGGCGAAGCGAGCAGTCTCTCCAGCCCCTACCTCCACATCCTCCATGATGGACTCAAACCGAGGGGCCTCTGAAACAAGGGTGGTGGTGGGGAAACAGAACGCTGGGGTCACAAGGGCCTCCCTCCTCAGCCCCTCGCTGAGCCCTCCCTCAGCAACCAGCTCAGGCAGAACATCAGACCCTGCCCCGCCTCCCGCACCCCTCAGAGTCCCAACACCCCACCCTGGGGCTCTCAAACTTGGCCAAAGAACATGAATTCCTGGCCTGAACCAAGCACTCTCCCTGTAAATCTAAACGTGATGTTCTGCAAATCTCGGAAAACCTCAGCCAGGGGGTGCAGGCTTGCTTTGTTGGGCTCTCAGGATTCATTGGCCAGCTTTGAAATTAGGAGATTTTCACACACAAAAGAAATCTGGATTTCCTGCCTCTATTGGAAAAACAGGACTGGCTGTCCTGAGCTGCTTCCCTCACTGCATTAATGGGCTGTCGCGGAGCGGCCCGACACTGCCCCCTGTGGGTGGTGGCCCCCAGCACAGTCCTACTGCGGGCTTCTGACTGTACCCATCCAGGGCCCGGTGGGCGGCTCAGTTTGTGACCCCGCGTGGAGTTCACGGATGGCACTGCCTCCATCTTGAGGTTTTCTCTCTGAATCTTATTTAAATATTTAAGGGGCCTTCTACCATCTGGAAGATGGCAAGATGAATAGTCACCGATTCTCAGTTTAGTTCTCCCCCATGTGACTGATTTTATTCTCCACACATATCATGTTATTTCCTGGTAAAGCAGTTCTTAATTCTCATGACGGAATTCAATACATATTCCAATGTGCTTGTGTTTTTTGGAGAAACTTCTGGTGCCCTCCCCCTCCTTTCTGAGTGTTTGAGGATCTGGGCTTTAAGGGGAGTAGGGGGGAAAGCAGGAGTGCTGGGCAGGGAGCACCACCCAGCCGCAGGCACATAGCTCGACTTCTGCACAGAACAAAAGGGACAGCATCCTGGGGAAAATGCATCCATGGCCCGGGTGTGGAGGGAAGGGACCATTCCACCTGCCTGGGGGACGGGGGTGGGCACAACAGGAAGGGGTGTGGATCCAAGCCCAGGCCCGCTCTAGCCCTGGCCAGATGGGACTCCGTCTCCCTCAGTCACTGTCCCATCCAGGCTGGCTGCCGCTCTCTCAGTATCCAGGGCCTCCCCAAACCCCAGGGCTCTTCCTACACCTGGGAAGAAAGATGAATCCTACAGATGCTACTAATAAGGAGCCAGTGGTTGGGACTTCCCTGGTGGTCTAGGGGTTAGGACTCTGCTTCCAGGGGCCCAGGTTTGATCCCTGGTTGGGAAACTGAGATCCCACAAGCCAAGCAGTATGACCAAAAAATCCCCCCAAAAACCGAAAAAATCACAACCAAGAAGCAAAGGGGTGGCTGAGTGGGAAGTGCAGGCGGGGGGTGAGGTGGGGTAGGGTGGGAGGATGCGAGGCAGAGGGGAAGACACAGAAAAGGGAAACCAGCTACCCAGACCATCAGTGGCTCCATCCCAGCCACCATCCACAGCAGGGCCAGTAGGGCCCCCATATCTCCTCCTCACATACCCTACGGCCACCTCTCTCCCACTTTAAAGCTGCCCGTCCTACCCTCTAGGAATCTGGTCCCTAGTCTGCTGGGTATGGGGTGGAGGTGGTGGCAGGGGTCAGTCTACTAAGGTCAAAAGGATCAGAAAGTTTCAAGTTGACTTCAACAATTTTTTAAAGCACCAGAAGATGTACATTTATCCCGTGATAGGGTGGCCTGTGCTAACTAAAATGTAACTTTCTTTGCATTTGCTTGGAATCTTATCTACTCAGCAGGTAACTGCTTAGCTCACGCTGATCCGAAGTTCTGAGTGGCAGGTACATGTGTCTAGAGTTAATTAACAAACTGGAAAACAAGACAATTACTACTTAATGCAGGCTATGGTCTGAGAGACTGCATCTTGAAAGGAGAAACCTCACTGCAAAGGTTGGGAGGCTCTGTCACACAGAGCCTGTCACACAGGCTTGTGCAAAAGGGCAGCAGCCAGGATCCCAGAGCTGGGAGTCTGGTGATAAGATGCTCTCACTTGGGCCTTTTTCTCCACCTTCATCCCCCTGCACTGCTCCACCCCTGCCCCCAGCCCCACCCCAGTTTGTTATTCTGGAAGTACTATTTCCTGCTATATTTAACACAGGAGCTAGGAACACTGTCTGGCTTTGGAGTAGGGCATCCAGCCTTGAATCTCAGCTCCTGATTTATTACATTGTGTGACTCTAGGCCTGTTACTTAGCACATTCTCTGGGCCTCAGTTTCCCCATCTGTAAAATGCAGGTAATAGCTGATTCCATCTAACAGGGTTGATCTAAATATGAAACCAATAATAAATGTAAGGTACTCAGCACCAAGCCTAGCACATACAGGTTCTCAATAAATATCTTATTAGTACTAGTACTGTTATTGTTACTACTGCTGCAGTTATTATAGCCATTAGATGGACAAGCCTAAGCAGAGGCACCTGGGATTGTCAGGTGGGTGTGTACATCTGGGGGGTGAGGAGAGGGCTGTGGGCCTCAGAGCAGGGAGAGGTAAAGAGGCCGCGGTCACCCACCTGCCAGCTCCAGGGTGACTGAGCAGGCCTGTGTGCCGTGGCGGTTGCGGGCAGTGCAAGTGAGGGCTCCCAGGTCCCGGCGGCTCACCCGGCAGATCCTAAGAGAGTACTGGTCGTCATCCGGCTGGCTCAGCTCAAACACACCTGGCCGGGCCTCTAGGAGGGCTCCTCGGCAGCTGAGGGACACAGAACAGGGCAGTCACCCAGGATTCAGCCTCAGGGAGGTCAGCCTGGCCAGCTGAAGCCAGGCACCTCATGTGAGGAGTAGGGTCGGCAAGGCGGGCTCACCTCCTCCAGACAACCTGGGCCTCCACGTGGTTGAAGGTGACGGTGACACTGGCGGGCTGGCCCTCCACCACATACACGACGTCTGGCTTGTCCAGCACAGCGGGCGCCTCCTCCAGGGGCGGGCCTGCGAACGGGAGGGCTGGCTCAGTGCTGGGCCTCAGCACCCACTGCTCTCGGAATCCACCCCCCATCACCGCGTGAGCTCCATTTTTTTTAATAGACGAGGAAGCCAAGGCTCAGAGAGGTTTAGCAACTCGTCTAGGGAACTCAGCCAGGAGTGGCAGAGCTGAGATTGGACCCCCACCTCCTCTGACCCAGAGCCTCAGCCTCAACTTTGGTGCGTGCAGCTTTCAGGAGTGAGAAGGAAGCACTCTTGACAGGTAGGGGTCGTGTATAGCCATGCCAATCCTGCCAGTTATTGCGTCCACACCAGCCCTGGAGCCTCCTCCACGGACACCCTGTCCCCTGGCCTGATGGCTCTTGCCCGCCCCCCTCCAGGAACACCAGGCTCACCACGCTCCAGCAGCTGCGTGGGCTCGGACGGGGGCGAGGGCTTGCTGCTGCTCTTGATGGTGGTGCTGAGAACCCGGAAGACGTGCTGGACCCCCTTTCGCAATCCGGTGGCTGCCCACCCGGGCTGCCGCAGGCCCGTGACCAGCGCCGTCCACTGGTCTGAGCCCAGCACCTGGTGCTGCACGGTGTAGGTCAGGGCGTCTGGGTCTAGCGGGGAGGCAGCTGCTAGAGGCGGGCCTGGTTGGGGTGCTCCCCGCCCCCGTTCTGCTGGCTCGGGACCCAGGGTCTCATCATCAATCTGGTCTGAGGACCTGCCTCAGTTTCTCCTGTCACTTCTGCCCATTTCCCCACCTGCTCCTGCCCAGCCACAGGCGGGGGAAGGCTTAGAGCCCATGAGGTGTCAGGCATGCGGTCCAGTTACAGGCGGGGAGGGAGCTTAACTTAGCTCTAATTCCTTGCTACCACCTGAGGTAGACAGACTGAGGCACAGAGCAGGAGAATGCTGTGCACGGGGAAGAACCACCACCCAGGCACCCGGTCCCTCTGAGAAGGGAAGGCAACACGGCAGCCCCTGCTTTGCCTCCTCCCCTGACCCAGCACCAGGGCTCTGTCAACCGTGGGGAGGGGGCCCGCAAAGCCACTTCTGTCCTATTTTCAACGCTCCATCCACTCCCACTCTGACCTGTATATCGCCATTGGCCTTGCCTTCCTCTCCTGGCCGCCCCCCCCCCCCCCGGTGCCCTGCCTGAGCTTGTCTTGTCCATGCCCTCCCCTCCCCACCCATGCCCCCATGTGGCCGGGACCCACCGATAGCCATGTCCAGACTCCTCGGGGGGTTCCATGCAAGCGTGATCATCCTCCCGGTCACAGCCACTACCTGAGGGGCGCCGTCTGGGGGGCCTGGAACCACATCTGAAAGCCAGAGGTCCACCGTCCATGGGGGTCCTTTAGGGCCCCATCACCCCACGGGATCGCCAAGCCTTGGGGCACAGGCTGGAGGTAAAGCCCCATGGGCACAGGCAAGGCCAGGTGGCTCCCCAGAGAATGGAGGGGAAAGAGAGCTGGTGCAGAGGCCCTGCCCTCACCCAGGTCCCCAGGTGGGCCAGAGGCTAGGCTATGTACCCAGCTGACCGGAGGGTACCTGCCTCACCTGTGACGTAGAGATGAGCATAGCAGGCAGCTTTGCCCAGCTTGTTAGCAATGACGCTCTTGTAGACACCAGCATGCTGAGGTCCCACGGCAGGGAACACCAAGCGATGGACATCCCTGTCTGGGGGCGGGGAGGGACATGACACTGGGCCTGAGCTGGAAAGATACTCCGGAGGGTGGGCCCATGCCATCCAGGCCTGGCCCTTCACCCCCCACCCCCCCACAATCCGCTATAGGTGGGAGAGAAGGGCAGGGCAGACACAGAAGGGAGCCACACTCTAGGTCCAGGCTGCCCGTCCACACCTGCAGCCCCGCCCCTCCTGCCTGGTCCTCCAGCACTCAGGCCCAGACCTTCTCATCGTCCTCCACTACACTTCACCCTCTGCAGGTTCCTACCCCAGACAGTTCCCTCTTTCCATCCTCAGAGCCACTGCCCATCCCATCTCCAGCTCAGAGCCCATCAAAGCCTCCACTTGCATGAGCCACACCCCACCAGCCTCATGTGATCACATGTGATCTCTCCACGTGAGGACCTTCATGGCACCTACTGCCAAACAGGTGGCCTCCAAAAGCCCTCAGTCCAAACTCATCCACCCCTGTCTCCTGCTATTCTTCCATGTCCTGACTCTGACCCACCATCAGGTCCCTAAACAAGCCACATGAGTCCCATCTCCAGGTCTCTGCTCACAAAATTCCTCTCTTCTGGACTGTTCTCTTACCTGAAGCCTCCTTCCCCTTCAAGATATAGTTTAGTGAGTGCCAGCCCTGGGCACTCCTCTCCATGCCCCTGGTCCCCTCTGCCCCTCCATCTCTGACTACCTCCCCAGGACCCCCAGCACCCGGCCCACACTGCTTCGGGTGGTCCTTCCTCTTCTTGCATGCACCCCGCCTCCCGTAAGCTCCTTGAAGACAGAGCTGATTTGTCCCACCAGGCTCAGTACTGAATGCCTTGTATGCAGTAAGTGCCAAGTACATTAGATTATAAATTACAATAACATTTGTTTGCACTGTGCCCAGTCCATGCCAGATATTTGACGTGCATGTCTTTCTCCATATCCTTTCAACAACCCTGCAAGAGTGTCCTCATGTTACCAATGAGGTCAGAGACACTAACAGACTTGTCCCAAGGTCACACCACTAATAGACAATGAAGCCATGGCTCGAACTTGGTTCCCTTGGATTCCCAAGCTCTCTCCCTACACTGTGCCTCCTGAATGATGGTGAGGAGGCCATCCCCCAGAGGGACATGAAGGGGAAGAGATGTGCACTGTCCTTCCTCCTCGACGTCAGGGCCGTCCCCAAACACCCCTCCCCGCTCTTAGAGGTTATCTCTGCCCAGAACAGCCACCCATTCATTTATCTCTGCTGACACTATTTATAAAGGAAGAGAAGCCCAACACCACTGCTGACCCCAGATACAGACAGAAACAGAGGCGCCGGCTCAGATCCTGAGACAGACGCTCAGCCTGGGCCTCAGAGCAGATTGGGAGATGGGAAGCCTGTGGGCTGAGCAAAGACAGTGGTGGATGGGGATTGAGGGGAGAGTCAGAGCCAAGGTGGTAACACTGGGGATGGGAGGGGTGAGTGGAGCACGGGTGACAGGAGATGTCCTGGTTAGGCAGTCGGATGGTATTTGTCTACCTTTAGATAAATCTCTGTTCCTCTGCAAGCCTCAGTTTTCCCATCTGTAAACAGGGACCATAATACTTGCCTTACAGTTCTGTGGTGAGGAACGTGGGATTCTCATGTCAGGCCTTTAGCATCAGGGCCTGGCACTCAAGAAGTGCCTACCAAAGGTGAGTTTTGTCACATTGCAGCAGCAGTTAGAGGAACCCATCACGGGTTGCGGGGTGGCACTGTCTGATAGGGCGTAGCTAGACCTTCTCACACGAGGCTCAGATTCCTTCAAGGATGGAACTGAGATACTCCTTGAGAAAATACCCCAGGCTAGGAGGACACCTGGAGAAGGCGATGGCACCCCACTCCAGTACTCTTGCCTGGAGAATCCCATGGTGGAGGACCCTGGTAGGCTGCGGTCCATGGGGTCACTAAGAGTTGGACACGACTAAGCGACTTCACTTTCACTTTTCGCTTTCATGCATTGGAGAAGGAAATGGCAACCCACTCCAGTGTTCTTGCCTGGAGAATCCCAGGTACGGGGGAGCCTAGTGGGCTGCTGTCTATGGGGTCGCACAGAGTCGGACACGACTGAAGCAACTTAGTAGGAGGAGGAGGAGGACACCAACCCAAACGTGTCCCTCTGTAATTTTCCTGCTGTTCTTTCTTCTTTATTTGTTATTGAACAACCCTGGACCAAGCATCCTTTTGATGCAGATGCTATCCACGTCAGAATTTTCACTGGAATTTCTCCAGGAGGGTGAGAGAAGCATCACTTTATCGACAAGGATGATGGTAATGGTAACAACAGCAGCCGTAACAGTGACATTTAACACTCAGTGGCCCCTTGCTATTCGCCCTACGTGCTCTCTGTGTATTAACTGATTCAATTCCCACAACAAGCCTACCA
The DNA here is from genome assembly GCF_027580195.1 of Bos mutus. NCBI lineage: Eukaryota > Metazoa > Chordata > Mammalia > Artiodactyla > Bovidae > Bos > Bos mutus. Next base: position 28,499,980 of record NC_091618.1, read on the forward strand.
CAGATGAGGAAACTGAGGCTTGGAGAGTTCTGTAACTTGCCACAGTCAGTAGCAGGCTGGACTGCTGGGCCAGTAAGTGCTAACAGGCCTCTGAGGCCGAGAGTGGTGACCCAGCAGATGGGGGCCGGGTGGGCTCAAGGCAGGAGGCTGTGACCCCATAGCCTCTGTGGGTTCCCAAGCACCCCATCCCTGATCAGGTGAGAGAAGGCAGGCCCAAGGGTGGGCAGAGGGGATGGGCTCTTGCAAGCAAAGAGGGTGCTGGAGGGGACAGCCCCAGCGTCCCTTCCCGGACACGTACACTGCGTCATGCGTCGGTCGTCGCTGCTCTGGATGCGGTGGCCGTTGTGGAACCAGCTGATGGTGGGGTAGGGCAGGCCGGTCACCTGGCACTCCAGCATGGCCTCCTTGGCCAGTCCCACGTCCAGATCCTGCAGCGGCCGCAGGAAGTCGGGCATGGACAGCCGCTCCAGCTCACCCTGCTCGGGCTCCTCGGGGATGGAGGGCATCTTCTCCAGCTTGGAGCTGTAAGAACCACACAGTGGCCCAGGGGCCTGGAGTCGCACCTCCTACCACAGGGCTGGGGCCCCCGGAGGCAGCCCTGGCTGCGCGGGGGCATGGGGGGGGCCCGGGGTGGTACCTAGGGCCGGTGGCGGCCGTCCGAGGCTCCTCCACGTACAGCTGGGCTGAGCAGTGGGCCTGGCCGTGGGTGTTGGCAGCACTGACCGCGTAGAGCCCCTCATCCTCACTGCCCACGTGTGCGATGTGCAGTGAATGCAGGCCCCCGTCCTGCCGCAGCCGCACGTTCTCGCTCTCCTCCACGGGGTGGCCTGCGAGGGATGGGGGTCAGGCGGCAGCCTCAGACAGTGGCCCTGCCCTCTGACCCCTCAGTGGTCCCCCTCCCGACATCTGCGGGGTGGAGGGCCATACCAAAGTGAGTCCAGGTAACGGAGGGGGGCGGGCTCCCGCTGATCTTGCAGTCAAAGCGGGCAGCGCGGCCCTCCAGCACTTCCACGTCCTCCAACAGCCGCGTGAACAGGGGTGCCAGCGAGGGCCGCACGGTCAGCCGGGCACTGCAGGTCAGTTCATCTGGCAGGGAGGGGTCAGCACTGAGGCAGGGAAGGCTGTGGAGCCCTGGGCGCCCCAACCCACCAGTCTCGCCCTCGTGCTAGGCAGGTAAAAGGAGCTTGGACAAAAATTGGAGCCTGTGAAGAGCCCAGCCAGGTCCCGGGGCACCAGTCTGAGACCACGGGCAAGATCGAGAGGCCGAACCTTCTCCAGAGGCTGGTAGGCAGCGAGAGTAGGGAGCAGACTGCTGGGGCAGTCAGTGGGGGTACGTGGGAGACCAGGGCATGGCCTGGCTCTCCCCTCCTCACCTCGTCCTGCCCACCCAGGGTGAACCTCAGCACAGCTCTAAGAGAAGGGCCTAAAGCCAAGCCCACTCCGTCCTCCACACCCCTTCCCCCTACCCTTGGAACTCTCCTCTATGGCCAGGTCGTGCCCACACTCCCTCGCCCCCGTCCCAGACCCAGAGCACATGCCCCTGTGCCCCATACTACCACTGCACGCAGAATCTTCTGGGGAAACAGCAGCCCCTGACGCTGACCTGATCCCTTCCTGCTTACAAAGGCCTCAGTGTCCCCTTTAGGTGCACATCAGCACAACCAGATGAGGCATTATCTCAGCTCCTCACACAAGGATGGGGACCAGGCCAGAGATGTCATTAATAACAGCAGACATTCATTAGGCGCCATCTTCGCCAGGTGCTTAGCTTTGTCCATCCATACATTATCTCATTAGCCCTATCGCTCCTGCTATGAGGCAGGCATTACCACAATCCCTGTTTACAGGCGAACGGCCTAAAACTCTGAGAAATGAAGTGACTTGTCCAGTTACGCAGCTGCCATATGGCCAGGCAAGAACTGGAACCCCAGTCCAGGTGTGGTTGCTACACGCTGGCAGTGGGCTCCCCAACAGGAATGACAGTGAACACTGACACCGTGTCAAACACCTGCTTTGTGCCAGGTGTGACTGCCGGTGCTGCCTTGAAGGAGGCAGGTGTACTGCACTCTCTCACCCCACTGCTCTTCTCCCCAGAGATGGAGGCCCGTTTTCTGGTCGTCTTATTCAGCACCAGCACCATCGGGGCTCCTACACTTCCACTCCCCTCCCTCCAGCTCTTGGGAGCCGGCAGCAGCCCTCGGGCCCAAGTGGGCAGTTACCTTTGGCTGTACTGAGCTTGCAGGTGTAGACGCCGCTGTCGTCCTCATGCACAGAGGTGAGCAGCAGCTTGCATTTGCGGCCATCGAAATGCATCTTGCATTTGAGTAGTGCAGGCTGCAGCAGGCGGCCTCGGCACAGCCAGTCTACCTCCACGTCGGTGGGACCCGCCACCAGGCACTCAAACAGCGCCATCTCCCCGGCCCCCACGTCCACGTCCTGCAGAGGGGCCAGCACGGCCAGGGACCGGCTTTCAGGGTGTGCTGGGTGGGGGAAGCAGCCACAGGGGGCACACACGGAGCAGAGAAACACGGGCCGAGGGAGACACACACGCACACACACAGAGAGACAGACAGACAGACACAGAGAGAGAGATGCATTTTGTTCCTTTGGAGACAGGGAAAGCCCGCCCGCCCAGCAGGCCAAGATAGCAAGGGGCTCCCAGGCCTGGCTTCCGCATGGCCATCCCACCTGGGCCAGAGAGGGGGAACTCGGGGGAAGCGGGAGGGAATCAAGGGCATGAAAACCCAGAGGGCCACATGGGGACAGAGACGGCGGCGGAAAAAGAAGACACAGCACACCAGCTGGGTACAAACTGGACTTTATTTGAACTAAGAAACAGGTATTTCTGAATATGTCCACACCCACTACAGCAGGCCCCTACTCCTGCGCCAAGCCTGGCTAACTCTCATTCTCAAATAGAGCATCCCTGGCCCTGATAGTGAACAAGGGAGCCCCGAAGGGCCCTAAGCCTGCCGCCCAGGGCCAGGCCTCAGCCAGGCCTCCTCATCAGCACAGGGCCAAGGGCCTCTGGCTTTTGGTCTCTTGTGAAATAGAAAGGATTGTGCCATTTGAAACCCATTTCTGGAATGGTCAGTGCCCCCTGAGCCCCTTGCCCACAGCCCCCTGCCCCTCTGGTTCCCTCTATCCTACGGACGCCAGGCCATGTCCTCTCCCCCTTTGCCTGACCCCACGCCAGCTGGAGGGCATCCTTCCCTGACTGTCACAGACACACAGACAGACAAACAGAAAGACAGACAGGGCCTATAGCAGAGGCAGCACATGCACTCGCTGGGTGCTCCCCTTCGGGGAGAGACTGGGGGGTGGTCTTGATACCCCTCACAGCCGCCCTCCCCTCCTGGCACCCAGTCCGTGGGGGAGCTCCCAGCCTGCCCGACCATGTGTCCGCTTGGGGAGGGGGGTCCGTAAGGGCTCATGGGCTGTCCCAGGACGCTGTGTGGGTGGGGAGGGGAGGGGAGGCTGGGACAGGGTCCGGGCCGGCAGGGTCTGTGGGCAGGAGGCAGTGAAACACAGCGAGGTCCGAGAGGTGCCTGAGACAGGGGCGCGGCTCGGAGGGTAGCGGGGGGGAGCGCAGGCGGCCCCCTGAGCTCACTCGCCTGTGTACAGACAAAAACCTCAGTCAGCAAGCGGCAGGTTAGTGCAGCACACGCACACGCACGCACAGGCACGCACACCCACGCAGACCTGGCTAGGGCCCCTCTTAAGACTGCCAGGGCGGCATTGCTACTTTCGGCTCCCCGCCCAGGTCGGCCCTGGGGGGAGGGGGCGGCAGTCAGCCAGAGGCCAGGTCTCCAGGGTTCCTGGGCAGGCAGAGGCCCTGGGCAACCAAGAAGAAGGCATTCCTAGGCGTCAGGAGAACCCCAACCGCCTGGGGGACACTGGGAGGAATCCCAAAGAGAGAAGCACCAAGACGTGGGTTAACACAGAGAAGCAAGGCAGAGCCAGACCCTGGGGGGCGGGGCGGGGTGGGGGAAGGAGCAGGACAGGGAAGGGGGCTGGGCTGGGGAGGTGGGCAGGAGGAGAGCTAAAGAATTCAGAGATGGAAGAGGTGGCAGCCCCAGGCACCAGGAGGCATGGGCATGGTCACTAAGCGCATGGGGACTGAGGAGGTGACCATGACTCTCAGGGTCCATGCTCCAATAGGGAGCTGGGGGGCTCCTCAGAGCTGGCCTCTGCCAGGAGGAGGGGTGGTGGCTGAGTGTGGAGCTGGGGAGAGGGGTTCCTGGCCCTGAACTGCCCACAGGGAAGGTGGGGAGTAGAAGGTGAGGCAGAGGGCCTGCCCTGGGGAGGAAAAGCATCAGCCCCAAGGGGCCGCCTGCTGTCCTGAGGCCTAGAGGCCACCTGTCCTTACGCCCCAACTCCGGGGGCCCAGTCCTCTCCGTGTCTTCCCAGCTCTGCTCACCCTGGCGACCCCGGGGTCCCTGCAACGCTCCATGCCCAAGTCACTCCAAGGGCCCCTCCGGACGGGTCCGACTATCAAACACTCCCCACTGCCACCCCCAACCACGGTATCGTCCACACAGCAATGGGATGGGTGGAAGAAGCAAGAGAGGAGCAGGAAGTGGGTGTGAGGAAGGGGCCTGGCAAGGTGACCAAGGCTTAGAAGAGTGTGAGATGAGGACTGCCGGCGACAGGAAGCAGGGTCTCTCGAGCTGGCACCGGAGCAGGCGTGATGGAGGGTAGGGAAAGCAGTACTGTGTAGTAAGCTGAGCGCTCAACAATTTGCTGTGTGGCCTAGGGCAAATTGCCTCCCCTCTCTGGGTCTCAGTTTACTCACTACAGCATGAGCAGCTGAACCTGGGGACCTCGAAGGCCCTTTCAGTTGTGGAAAGCCATTAACTAAGCTTGTGTGAAAATTGGCAACCGGGCAGGGATGAGGCCAGGGCCAGGGTGAGGGGTTTGTAGAGAGTGTGAGGTACTCACCTCTGACCTCCAGGCGCGCCTCACACTGTCGAGCGCCATACTCGTTAACCGCCTTGCAGGTGTAGAAGCCAGCGTCGCCCCGCTCGGCAGCCAGGATCCGAAGCCGGCAGAGCCCATCCTCTGCCTCCTCAGCAAAGCGCCGCTGGTCTGGGCGCACAGGCTGACGGTTTCTCAGCCTGTCAGAAGGGTGAGAACTCAGTCCCCGGGCCCTGCGAGCATGGGGCTGCAAAGCCAAGCAGGCCTCCCACCCCAACATCATTCGTCCGCTCCCCAGATATGTCTCACTGGGCATGGGTACCCCTGGGTTACAGGGCTTGCTTTTCACCTTGACTCGCAATCCCACCACTGCCCCCTGCCCCCCAGGAACTTCCAGACACCCTCTGCCCACCTGGGTCACTCCCTTCTTGGAACCTAACTGCATATGTGTGTGTGTGTGTGTGTGTGTGTGTGTGCGCACGCGTTTAGGGGCATCCAACTCTTTGTGGCCCTGTGGACTGTAGCCCGCCAGGCTCCTCTGTCCATGGGATTTTCCGGGCAATTGCAGTTAAGAGTAACACCAAGCTATTCAGCTCTTGATAATCCTTAGATTTTTGTCTTGTTTTAACTTATGTTAATGGAGAGATAGCTTTCTCACTTCCCAAAAGGAATAGGAAATAACTTAGTGTTAAAAAACTACACTGGGGACTAGATAATCATTTAAAAGTGAAAAAGAGAACCCAAACCAATAGAAACCTAAGCCAAACGAGTCATCAAATGGCACCTGAGACGAAGCCCTGCAGCTAAGGCCCAAGTTTAACTCTGGACACTGGCAGCTCAGAAACAAATTAAGTGTGGGCCCAGTGCAGGGCTGGGCACAGCACAGGCCTCAAAAAAGTCACCCTGTTGTCAAATAACAGGGCTGAGGTTGGGATGAGGGTTGGGAAGCTTCTTCAGGAGCGAGAGAACACCGGGTCATTCACGTCAAGTGGACAGACAGGAGACCATCTGTTACCCAAACCCTTCGCAGAGGGGAAGCCCTGAATGAGTGTGAACACCAGGGCAGGGGTGGGGCCACGGTGCGGGTAGCCTGGGATGGTAGCCTGGGGTCCCACTGTGCCTGGGATGATGCCCCTTCGGACAGACTGAATTCCACAAAGGGTTCACTGACCCCCCACCCAAAGCCAGGCTTCACAGGGCCCAGCCCAGAGCCGGCAAAGCTGGAAGATGGTAGTCAGGGGCTGCTACTCACCAGGAGACCACCGGCTTGGGTTCGCCCTGCACACGGATGCTCATGGTGACGTCTTGGCCTTCCCTTACTGACTGGTCCATAAGTGAGACCTGCAGGGGACCCCGAGGTGTCAGGTGAGACAGGGCCCAGCTTTGGCTCCTAGGGGAGGGGGACCCTGGGTCAGAGGTCTCTTCCACACCAGTCTGATGGAGACCGACTCTGGGTAAGAAGGGTTGATGGGACAAAGCCCCAGGCCTTGCTGGAGCCTGGTGTGGTCCCAAGAACAAAGGGCCACACAAAGGAATAGGAAGCTGGGGGCTGGCCTTAGGGGGTCTGACCTTGAAAGTAGGGGGCGCCTTGGAGCCAGTGTCCGAGGAACGGCGATTCTGGCCAGGACTGAGCTTCATGGTGGGGGCTCCGGGCCAGGTCTCCCCGGGTTCCGGGAACTCCTCTGGGGGGCTCAGATACTCCTCGTCAGAGGTGATAGGACTGCTGAAAGGAGATGTTGACCCACCTGGAGGAGAGACAGAGGAGAAACAGTGCCATAGGGATGTCTGGAAGAAAGTGGGGTGGGCAGGGAGACTGAGACAGCTAGTGGAATAGTCTGGGGTCAAGGACCTGATAAGGTCTGCAAAGTCGCAGAGCCCAGGAGTTGACATGGCTCCGTAAAGGCCCAGGAGCCAAGGAAGCTCAGAAGGCCAGCCCTGCCCTGACTTCACATCCCGGGGCTCCTACTCACTCGCTGTGACCTTGCCCAGGTGTTTCCTGTCACAGAGCCCTGGACTCGTGATCTGCCAGAAGCTCCCAACCCTGACCCTGCTGATCCTCTTGAGTGGGGCAACCATAGGGAATGGCCTGGGGCAAAGAATTCAGGCCCCAGAGGGGCCGTTCCTGGACCTTGTGGGAGATTTGGGATTCCACTGGAGCAGGGAACCCACATTCCCAGCATTGAACTGCAGGCCCCCAGTTCAGGTAGGTCATGGCTCTGGACCCCAGAGTGGCACAACCAGGAAACCCGTTTCTCGGGTGAGCTGGGCCTGGTGCAGAGGAACACACACCTCGGACAAGCCCCATCCTGACCTCAGTGCCAAGGCCCATGAGGCGGCACTGTCCAGCCAGCCCTTCCCCCACTCCCTTCTCAGCTTCCTGCCCCAGATACCCCAGGGGCACCTGTTGGCCCCAGCCCTGGAGTACAAACCCCCAAACTCTCAGGGGCCAGGAAGGCAGAGTTTTGAGTCATCCACAGAGAAGGGCGGCTCAGGGGAAGAGGAGGGGGCACCAGCACTGCTTCGGGAGAGGGGTGTCCCCAGGGCCCTGACGCCCTCCCCTGCAACTGGCCAAGGGCCCAGCCTCACTGAGCTGGCTCCAATCCGACTGCCAAATACAGACATGAATCTGCCACAGCCCCCTGGCCCCTCCTCCTGGTCCCCCACCCCAAGCCCCTTTGGCTTCGCCCAGGGGCAGGGCTTGCACCCCAACTTACCCCACGAGACTCTGCACACGGACCCCAGCCGGCGCTTGTCCTGAAGGCTCTGTCCTGGCACCAGGCCTCCTGTGGCCTGCCCACTGCCCACCCCTCTGGCTCCCCAGGGAGCGGGAGCCCAGCCTGCCCAGCCCCACTCACTCTGCTGAGGCTCTGCACGAGGTCCAGGGGGAGGGGAAGGAGCCTGGGGAGGGGGAAGGAGGAGGTAGGGGCTGGCCTGGCCGGGACAGGCTGGGTGGCAGGCAGGCAGCTGGCCGGGGGAGGTGGTGCCTGGGCCCTGGAGCGGAGGGGGAGGAGAGGGGAGGGGCAGAGCGGCCTCCCTATTTAGCCACCCTGATCATTCCCAAGCAGTGGGATCTGCCTTTTCTCTCCTTATGGCTTCTGGACCCTGACAAATGAGAAACCCCCTTAATGGTGCCTCGGCTCAAAGGGTGGGGGGGGGCGCGCTCAGTCCCCAGGGGAAGACGAGAGTGACACTTGGCTATCTGACCCATTTGTCTTGCCGTGTCCACCACAGGAGGTACTGACGGCAAACGGCCCCTATGATGCCCTTTTCCCTGACCATTAAATGGCTAAGCTCCCTGATGCTGGAATCCACACCACCAAGCCTCAACCACTAGAGCTGGGCCGTGCCCAGTCTTCCCTGGTGCTGAGGATCAGAGAGCTGTCGGGACCTTTGACTTCTACTTGAGGGGCTCAGAGTCCCCACTCTGCCTCTCCAGTCCTGCCATGGCAGGTGTGGCCCCGCAGCGACCGTGGGTTCCCGAGCCTTGCACCCAGCCACCTCCTCTACCGGCTCTACCAGGGACCTGTTGGCGACATCCCTCACCCTCTCTGCCCACCAGAGCCGACAGGTCAGGAGGACAGAGGCCGCTGCCCACAGTGACCCCTCACCACTAGCACCCATCTGCACTTGGATGGGCATGGGGCTCGGAGACAGAGCAGCAGAGCAGGGGAGCTGTTGAGGAGAGGTCACATGGCCTTCTCCCGCCAGCAATCACCCCCGCCCTGCGGCCACATTCCCAAGCTATGACCTGTGTTTCCCAGCGCTGCCAGTGAAGAAGGGGGGAGGGCCCACCATTCAGGTTGGCTGTCCTGACATGGAGATGGAGAGGGAAGTCAGGATGGCACTTGATGAGCATCTGCTCAGGGTTTGAGCACTAGTTGATGCCGAGATCACAGGCATAGCCCCTGGAGGCAGGCATCCCCCTCCTCTCCGTGGAGTCTGGTGACCTCTGGGGTCACCTGCAGGTTGAACAGCACTGAGGCAGCTCAAGTGCCCAAAGAGAGACTGCAGAAATTAGAGCTTGACCAGCAGGGTTTGCAGGGAGCCCGAGACCCCTGGTGGTGGCTGGGGGAATAGCACCTGGGGCATGGGGTGATCAAGGGATTCAGGAATCCACCTGCAAAGCATGAGACCCCGGTTGATTCCTGGGTCGGGAAAATCCACTGGAGAAGGAGTAGGCTACCCACTCCAGTATTCTTGGGCTTCCCTTGTGGCTCAGCTGGTAAAGAATCTGCCTGCAATGCAGTAGACCTGGGTTCGATCCCTGGGTTGGGAAGATCCCCTGGAGAAGGGAAAGGCTACCCACTTCAGTATTCTGGCCTAGAGAATTCCATGGACTCTATAGTCCATGGGGTCGCAAAGAGTAGGACATGACTGAGTGACTTTCACTTTCACTTTCAAGTCCCTTAGTGGCTTCCTGGGTAGCTTAGCTAATAAAGAATTTGCCTGCAACTCAGGAGACCCCGGTTCGATTCCTGGGTTGGGAATTAGGAAGCCCACAAGTCGGGGAGCTCTCCCTCTTAAGACCAGTGCATCTCAACATCCCCAGAGGTGTTGCTGGTATAGACACAGTCACAGCCACCTACATGAAAAGCCTCTACATCAGAGCTTCTCAAAGTGGTCCTGAACCACCCATATCAGGACCACCTGGCAGCCTATTTAAATTATAGATTTCTGACCCGAAAAATTAGATTTCCTGAAACAGGAGAAATTTTTTTAAATGGCATATCCCCAGGGAGATTCTTATGCATAGAAACATTTAGGGACCCCAGGACCCTCAGTGGATGAGGACAACCCGAAGAAGTGGTATCACTAAGTCCCACCTCAGCCGGCCAACAAACTTCAAGGCTAAGCTCCAAACCTTGGAGGACTGGCTTCACTGGCCTCTCACCTGGCACAAGGCCCCTGACTCATGGTGGTGCTTCTCAGAGTTCACCTGGCACCAGAATCATGTGGAGAGCTTCTTAAACCCCAGCTCACTGGGTCACAGCCCCAGAGTTTCTAATGCCGTATGTCTGGCTGGCGCTCTTACCCTCCATCTCTAACACGTCCCCAAGGTGATGATGATGCTCCTGGTCTGGGGTCCACACCTGGGGGCCACTACTCTATGGTCTCTACTGCCATCCCAACCTCCACTCTCAGGCAGATCCTCACTACCCTTGGCAGATTCGCATCCCGCCCAGCCTCTGCACGTGACCTAGGCTTTTCCAGGGGTTTGTGAAAGCTTCTACCCTGACTGCCATCTCGGTGGTCCACTCCAGTCCTGGCTTTCCAGGAGGGCCTCCAGGTATGACTGGAAGGGCTGGCAGGGGTGAAGAAAAGAGTGGTGTCCTCAAGAAACTTCCAGCTGCTTGAGATGACAAACCAGATACCCACACGACATAATATCAAGCATGAATACGGTGGCAAGAGTGGGGCTTACTGATAAGGGCCAGATGAATACAGAGAACAGGATGTTACTTTCGGCTCAGGGAAGAAGGGAGAACTGATGGAAGGGTGGTATTAGAATTCAGAGTTTGGTTTAAGTAGGAAAAAGCATTCCTGGCAGAGGAAACCAGCTGAGCAAATGCTCAAAGGCAGAAAGCGTGTGCAGTGAACTATAGCTCATCCTTCTGGCTCAAAACTAGGAAAAGAAGAAAGAAGTGGGACGTGACAGTGTCAGTGTCTCTGGCCATTGCGGGGTCATGCTCAGGCCCAGGGGGTCAAGGTCTGCTTCAGGGGTGCAGCCTTCACTCTGAGGGCAAAGGGGAGCTCTGGGAGGTACCTGAGGAAGGGGTAACGTGCCGGACGCTCACAGCACTGACATGTGTGGTCAGGTTGTTCACAGCCCACTCTTCACACGCACTGTCTCGGGAGGTCCTCTAGAGGTGATTCCTCTAAATGTCTGCTGGGTAACCCCGCCGAGGAAGTGAGGGAAGGGAGGACACAGGCTGGCCTGCAGCTGGGAGCGTCCACAGGCGCTGCCAGGAAGTGTCCCCGCTTAGAGAAGGAGAAGGGCTGTGCTGAGAGTGTTTCTGTTTTGGCTTAAAATGGATCTGGAAGCGGAGAGAATTTCACGTGGTCGGCCTGACCTAGCTATGGAAGCGGTTAATTCCGTACTTGGGGCTGCCGCAAGTTTAGATAAATTGGCACTAACGGTGGATGAGGTCCCCGTTCTTTTTTTTTTTTTTTTGGCCACACCGCATGGCTTGTGGGATCTTAGTTCTCCGACCAGGGATCGAACCCAGGGCCTTCAGTGGTGAAAGCACAGAGTCCTAACCACTGGACACCCCCTCATTCTTCTGCCAGCTGTGCGTGATGACTCCCACTCTGGGATAGCAGCTTTTGTGGGGCAACTTGCTTCCGGTACAGAGCAGTGTGGCAGTGGGCTGAGTCAGGTCAAGGGACCACACTGCTTTCTTAGATGCTGTCCAAATCGCTGGCAAAGATGGACAGAAGGGCCGTGTGGCATTTCAAGGTCCCCTCCATGGGCAGCTGCTGCCTTCCCAAGGAAAAACCTGTGATTCTGGAGCAACAGACCAAGACCAGGGGCCAGAAGAAGCAGGGGGGTGGTGGGGGAGCAGATGTTGGCACCATGATTTCTTCTTCCTCTCTTTTTACACTGATGACCTCCAATAAACCACTTCTTCCCTATTATGATAGTGTTGGTCCTATTGGTAGGACCAGAATGAGCTTTGTTAAGCCTTATCTTCTGACCCAAATGTCCTTAGCCTAATCATTAGCCCCACAGACCCTCACAAATCTTACCAATGAAAGTAGCCCAGGAGTTACAAAGTGATCCTTGCGTTGTAGACGAGAACACACCACCAGCTGGGGCCAAGGCTCAGCTGGAAAATGCTAGAACCGTAGACTCAAATATAGAAGACCTGTGTGTGAGGGGAGGGCTGAAGGCAGCTGGATGGAGGCCTGGGTGCGTGAATCCCCCATGTCTCCCCTCCTCCTGACCAGAGCTTGCAGTGGGGGTGAGCTGACCACAGCCACCAGGCACGCAGGGAAACAAAGCAGCACTATAGCCGAAGGGAAGGTGGGGAGCCAGAGAAGAAGCACAGAAACGCTCCCCCAGGCTGACCCACCCACAGGGGGCATGGACAGCCTCTGCCCCCCGCCCTGGGAGCTCCAGAGCACAACTTTACCCTTGTGCCTCGAACCCTGACCCCTTTCGGGTAGCGGAAGAGGGGATGGTACAGTGCAGTGATTAGGAGGACAAGCTTGGGAGACCCAGGAACAGGGCTTCAAACCATGATCTGGCCTCCAGCGGCCTCTGCTCCTAGAGCTGAGCACCCAACAGGGTAGCCACCAGCTGCCTGAGACAATTTCAGTGCACTTTAACTAAAATGAAATAAAACAAAAAGTCAGCTCTTCAGTCACACTGGCCACCTTTCATGTCCTCAACAGCCACCTGTAGTTAGTGGCTACCCTATTAGGGCAAGTAAGAACGTTTCTATCATCACAGGAAGTTCTATGATCAGTGATGCTCTGGAGCAATTTGCTAAAGCTTCCCAAGTCTCCACTTCCTCATCTGTAACATGGTCATGACAAACTTAGACAGTGTGCTGAAAAGCAGAGTCATTACTCTGCTGACAAAGGTCCATATATAGTCAAGGCTATGGTCTTCCCAACTCATATTGAGAGTTGGACTGTAAAGAAGGCAGAGAGCTGAAGAATGGATGCCTTCGAACTATGGTCCTAGAGAAGACTCCTGAGAGTCCCTTGGACAGCAAGGAGATCTAATCAGTCAATCTTAAGGGAAATCAAGCCTGCACTCATTGAAAGGACTGATGCTGAAGTTGAAACGCCAGTATTTTGGTCATTTAATGTGAACAGCTGACTCACTGGAAAAGTCCATGATGCTGGGAAAGACTCCGGGCAGAAGAAGAGGGCATCAGAGGATGAGATGGCTGGATGGTATCACTGATGCAACGGACATGAACTTGGGCAAACTTTGGGAGATGGCGAAAGACAGAGAGGCCTGGCGTGCTGCAGTCCATGGTGTTGCAAAGAGTCAGACATGACTGGGCGACTGAACAACAACAACAACAGGAGCATAATAATAAAGCCTACCTCCCAGGGTTGTATTACATATGAGAACCCAGTCAACACAAGACCTGATCACATAAAAAGCAGAGACATCACTTTGCTGACAAAGGTCTGTATAGTCAAAGCTATGGTTTTTCCAGTAGTCATGTGTGGATGTGAGAGCTGGACCATAAACAAGGCTGAGCACCGAAGAACTGATGCTTTCAAACTGTGGTGCTGGATAAGACTCTTGAAGAGTCCCTTGCACAGCAAGGAGATCCAACCAGTCAATCCTAAAGGAAAACAACCCTGAATATTCATTGGAAGGACTGATGCTGAAGCTCCAATCCTTTGGCCACCTGATTCGAGGAGCCAATTCATTGGAAAAGACCCTGATGCTGGGAAAGATTGAGGGCAGGAGGAGAAGGGGGTGACAGAGGATGAAATGGTTGCACGGCATCACCAACTCAATGGACATGAGTTTGAGCAAACTCTGGGAGACGTGAAGGACGGGGAAGCCTGGCATGCTGCAGTCTATGGGGTTGCAGACAGTCGGCTACAGCTCACTGACGGAACAACAGCATGTTACCTTATTCTGCCTTCCATGCTAAATTTATGTTTCATGGGTGAGTGTTTCCATCGCTTTAAGTCACCTGTTGCTTCTAACATTCTGAAGCAGATTACAGATGCTCAATAAAGGCTGCTGCCCTTGTGCCAACTCTGTCACTTTACCCTTTCATCATCCCGTCTGTAAAGCCGCCATGTTACTCCGGAAATGTTCCTCTCCAAGGGGTGTATGTGGTGGGATGCAGCTCAAGTGAAGGGAGAAATGTCAAAGGGTTTGTAAAAAAGTATCTGGCACTCTCCAAACACAAGAAACTGTTCAGAGACATGAAGCACTTGGCACCTAGTTGGTGCTCAGTAAATGCACGTGTGATGGATGTGGGCAGCATTGAGAATGCTTAGCTTCACCTCCCACACACCCCCACCACTCGCCCCAACACACACACACCCTTTGGGAGCATGACTGGGTCTCCACAGAGTTATCCAGCAGGGTGGGGCGGGCGGGGAGGGAACCAGGGCTGGGGTGGGGCTGCAGAGGCAGCGAGGGCAGGCTCTGCCCTGCAAATCCAGCACCCGTGCAACTCTGTTCTGCAGTTACCCCTGTTCCTGAAGTTCCCAACCAGAAACTGAGATCTGTCGGATCTCAAAAGCTTGTCCTGTTGAGGGGAGGAAGCCCAAGAGGGCACTGGGCAGCCACCCCTGGTTACCAAGGGGGGCCAGAAGGAGCAAGAAAGGAAGGTGGCTCCAAGAGACCTCTTCCTACAAGACACCATACCCTCCCTCCTCAACACACTCCCAACCCCACCCACAGCACACTGCCTGACACCCTTCCCTTGCCCCACCCCCTCAATCCCCACAGACTCCAGGCCTGGGACCCCCCTCCCTTGCCAAATGTCTGTGCCACCCACAGGTTCCGCCCATTCCTGCTGCTCTCTAGGTCCACTGGCCCCCGTCCAGCTGCTCTGGACCAAACAGCGCCTTGTAGGGTAAGAAAATCTGCTTTCTCCACGACAGCCGCGTCTAGACTCACGTGCTTGTCCCTCAAGCCCTGAGGCCGTCCAGCCAGCCTGGCTTATGGGAACTGCTCCGTGGCCACAGTGCCTGGTGCGGCTGACTCATGTGATGAAGCTTTCTGGCTCCCCAGGCTGGAGGAGGCACAGAGATGCTGTGGCGGGCTAAAGACCCAGGGACTGGGAAATACAGAGGGGCTGTGGGCCGCAGGCCTGGGGAGGGCAGGGAAGGAGTCCCCAAGGCACAGACAGGCTGAAGGAAGGGCAGAAAAGGAAGAGGCAGTTTTCTGGGAGCCTCCTGGAAACCCATGCTCCTGTGCTCAACATCACCCCTTAATAATGCTAACAACTAACATTTGTCTACAGCTTTACAGTTCATAAAGCTCGTTCACACATTTGCTTTCATTCGTGAGGATGGTATAATTATCTCTGGTTTACAAACGAGGAAACTAAAGTGCAGGGAGGTTCCATGTGGCGGAACATAGAACTCCCAGTCAAGTGCTGACAGTTGCCTTGCCCCAAGCCTCCTTCCCAACCTTAAAAGGCTTTCAAATGGCCCTGAGCCAGTATTGGGGCAAACTGCCCCCCCTACTACCACCACCACGCACATACAACCCTCGGCCAAATCTCAGCCCAAGCCAGGTATTGACCGGAGTCCTGGAGCCAGGCCAGGGCCCCCAAAGAGGAGCGGGGAGCTGAGTCAGAAGCCAGATCCCGGAGGTGATGGAAGGACGGAAGCATGCAGTGGAGGGATGGGTATGATTCAGCGTGGTGGGAGGGGCGAGCAGAAGGAGAATACCTAACTCATGGGCTCCTGGAAGGGGGACGTAAGCTAAGGAAGAGGCAGACCTGCAGGCCTGCAAAGCCAGACAGGTGCAACCCAAAGGACCTAATGCTGGACTGGGACTCAGGCCAGACACTGCCAAGAACTCCCTAATCTCTGATCGTGAAGGTGCTAAGGACCCAGGACCACAGCAAACAGGCTCTGTAATCTTGTCCCCGGCAGCATGGAGTGAAAGTAAAGGACAGAACAAGGCGTACTACTCCCTGTCCAGGCACGCCTAGCCCTTCCCCCTGCCCGCCTAATTCCCAGGCTCCTGCAGGGCTCTGATGTCTCTCAGTCCAGGATCTCACAACACCAAGAGACCGCTTGGCCAGTCTAGGGACCAGGTTCATCTACCCTGCACTGTCCTCTATCCCAGGTCCGCTGACCTAGGTTGATTGCCCAGTGGTAATCTCCTTAATGAACTTCCCTAGTGGCTTAGATGGTAAAGCATCTGCCTACAATGCAGGAGACCCGGGTTCAATCCCTGAGTCAGGAAGATCCCCTGGAGAAGGAAATGGCAACCCTCTCCAGTATCCTTGCCTGGAAAATCCCACAGACGGAGGAGCCTGGTAGGCTACAGCCCATGCGCAACGTTTCCTTTTGAAATACCCCCTACCCTCTCTCACCTCCCCACCCCACCCCACTGCCCAGGGCCAGCACTTTGTCAGCCCAGCAACCTGAATGACTTGAACTGGCAATGCACACCAACACCAGCCCTCAACCTGAAAGAAACCGGGCTCAAATCCAAAGGAAGTAGTCCGACACCAAGAAAGGACTTTCATAAAAATAGAAAACGAGGCAGCCTCAGCTATATCCCAAGAGGTACTCTCAGATGCATCTTCTTTCGGGCTCTGGGTTCAACTGAAGGAGCAAGGGAGCAGGGGAAGGTTGTGGCACTTAAAAGTATCTGTTTTTACAAGAGGTAGGAATAGAGGTGACCATTCTAGAGAGGAAATGACCTCAGAAGACTCCTGATGGCTTTTAAACCCTTTGAGCAAGGAGATTCTTTATCTCTGAGGCTCAAGGATAATTTGCTTTCCCCACAAAACCTGGTTCAGGGAACTGTCATGGAAGGAGGGCGTTTAGAGGATGTCGGAAGACACACTTCAGTGACTTCATGAATTGGCCTCTCTGGCATGTGCCTTGGGAATTTGGCCACTGCCTTGGGGGCAGGGCCATTTAAAATGCTTGCACTAGAGCAGCCAACACAGGAGAATGGACTAGAATGCACACTGGTTGAGAGCCCAAGCACCAGGCTAGGAGTGGGAAGGGTCACTAGTGGCTCACCCCCGCCAGCCCCAGGGCCCACGGTTCCCTACCAGGTCTCACGGCCAGCGTGGCAGCGCAGCGGGCCTGGCCCAGCTCGTTGGTGGCAGTGGCTGCATAGCTCCCGGCATCGGCGGCCCGGGCCTCCCGGAGCAGCAGGGTGTGCCGCTCGCCTTCTGCCCGGATGAGAAGGCGGCCATCACTGCGCAGCGGGGACCCATCCTTCTGCCAGGACACTGTGGGGAAGCAGCGGGGTGACCAGGTTGTCCCTGCCCACAGGGGCCCACTGGGGCCAATCTCCCCCCACCCCACCCCACACAGGGCCCACAGCACTCCTCTCCCCAACCCAGGGAATCCCGAGGACTGGCCCCTCAGTCACAAAAGTCCAGGCCCACCTTCCCCTCTCTCAAGGGACTGTGACCCCACTAACACACACAGACACACACATATACACACGACACAGCAGTCTGGCCAGCCCCATGGAATGGATGATCTCCCCGCCCACTCACCGTACCCCCTCCCTCCCATTCCCCCCAAGGACTGGGGTGGGAGGCAGGGAAGGGAGACTCTCCCCTCCTTCTCTCAATCTTAACCTGACCCCAGGCCTAGAGCTCACCTTGGGGCGGGGGGTTGGCGGTAACAATACACTTGAGCAGCACGTCCACCCCTGGGGCCACCACTGCATTTTGCAGGGGGATCTCAAACACAGGGGCCTCCAGGGGCTCTTCTCCAGCAGACACATAGGAGTCATCCGAAGACTCTGCAGGACACATTGGCGAGAGGGTAAGGGGACATGTCCCTGTGGGAATGACTTGGGGGAGAGGGGGCAAACCCAGAGAGAGGGCCTTCTGGAAGGCAAGGGTTGGAGAGCAAAGGGTCTCTCTCCTGAAGCTCCTGAGACAGGGAAGAAAGGAAAACAGAAGGGAGTTCTCAAACAGAACAGGGCGGTGGGACTCTATGGTGGTTTGGCTGCTTAATTTCAGCCACAGTTAGGAGGCTGGTTTCTGGAGGACGACAGGGACTGCACTGTGCTTGTCGTTACACAAATCAGTCATCAGTGATCATAGATCAGGCCCTGTGCAAGGTGGTCTGAGGAGGACACAACTTCATAAGCTTCCAAACAGAGAACAAGCCAATAGCAACCCAAGACCTAAGCAATGCTAGTGTGACAGGGCAATGTGTGGTAAACTGTCAAACTAGTGATGCCACTGGATTAAAAAGGGAGCAGCAGGTGCTTCCGGTAGCCATGAGAGGCCTCATGAAGATCAGCTTTGACTGTGTCCATTCACCAAACAGTAACACTGCACTTACTACTTACTCCGTATGGGTACCAGGGACACATTAAGAAATAAGAGGCAGTCCCTGCTTACAGAAGAGACCATACACACACAGGAAGAGAGCTCCTACGCTCAAAGAGACCTTAAAACTCCACCGTCGTGACTCTCTCTGGGTATTTTCTAATTCTGACCTTCTATAAGCTAGATAACAGGCTTCCCAGGTGGCGATACTGGTAAAGAATCCGCCTGCCAATGCAGGAGAACTAAAAGACGCTGGTTCAATCCCTGGGTTGGGAAGATTCCCTGGAGAAGAAAATGGCAACCCACTTCAGTATTCTTGCCTGGAAGATCCCATGGGCAGAGAAGCCTGGGCAGGCTACAGTCCATGGGGTTGCAAAGAGTTGGACATGACTAAAGTGACTTAACACAACCCATGAGCTAGATAACGCACAGTGTCTGTAGCCAAAAGAGCCATGAAGATGTTATGCTGTTCTCTAGGTACAAAACCTTGGACAAGTTAGATAATCTCTGTGCCTCAGTTTTATCTGTAAAATGGAGCTGATAAATAACACCCAACATCCTATAAAACTGGCATATAGATTAAAATAAAGTAACACACCCAGTTAACACAACACCTGGAACATGGCTGTGGACACTCAATAACATGGCTAGTAGAACGATGAATAGGCACCTAGTCATCTCTAAAGATTTTGAGACAGTACTACTAAAATGAAGAATAATGTGATGAAAAAAGCGGGGGAGGAGTGCTAAGTGCACTGAGAGAGACACCAACAGTGTCCTAAGAGCAGGGGGTTGACATATCTGGCGTGGAAAAACAGCAGAGGCAGGAGTGAGCTGAGGATGGCTCCTCAGTCTCGCACCAGAAGTGGCCCCAGTTGATGTTCAGTTGAGCAGAGTTAGGGGCAGAGGCATTTGGGGTACTAGCCACCATCCACAGGAGTGGGCGACAACACACTGGTTGGCATGTGATCACAGTCAGCTCAGCCACGCAGGGACTCAAAAGATAGGAGGGATGAGGCTAGAAGGGAGGCTGGGTGAGATCTTAGTAGCCCTGATGGGTCAGGTGATGTATGGGGATGAGAAGATCAGTACTGAGAACTGGCTGGCCCTAAGCTTAACAGTAAGAGGGACATGATCAATTACTTATTGAGATGGCCTTTGGTCTCTTCCCCCACAGACCAGTGGGGCTGTGGAGGGTTTCCCCCCACCATTAGATCCTTGACCCAACAGCCCAGCAGGCCACTGGACCCAAGGGACGTTATAGAAGGCATTGGACATGGGATCTTTGCTTACAGCTCCGCTCCGCCCAGCCTCCATCAAAACATTCTCACACTCTCACCATCGGACAGGTCATATACAAGGGGCCTTCAACAATCCTTCACTCAAACTGGAACCTGGGACCATGCCTTTCCTCTGAAACCGCACCCTCGCAACTGCCTAGCAGTCTCGCTCCTTCCAGACATGCTCCCACCCAGGTCTCACTCAGCACCTTCTCTACCCTCCCCGAGGCCTTACCGAGCTCAGGCGAGGTGGGCCGCGCCCGGCGACCTCTGCCCTGGCTGCGGGCCCCTCGGCGGTCCCAGGCCCCCCAAGGACCGTCCTCCTCTGGCCCTCTGCGCAGCCTCTTCTCGGCCTCGGGTCCCGCCCTGTTCTTCTCCAAGGTCTGGGGCACAGCAGCGCCCTCCTGGCCCGGCGTGGCCCAGGGCAGGAAGCGCACGGCCTGCGGCGGGGGCTCCCGCTTCCGACCCGGGGGAGCTTTCGTCCTGGTCTCGGGGGGCTCGGAGGTGAGGGGCGGCACCGGGCTCCGGCACTCCTGGATGGCTCTGCTCCGGGTCAGCGGGAACTGGTCCCGGCGCCTAACCTCCTGCTGCGGGCCTTCCCCCGGCTCCGTCCTGCCCGCTGGCCCACGGCCCCGGGGCCTCCCTGGCTCATCCCCGGGCTTTTCCGCGACGCTCGCAGGGGGCGGCTGGGCGGCGGCGGGGCTCAAGGCCCGCGGGGTCTTGGGGGTGGAGGGCTGGGAGAAGAGCGGCGGCTCGCCGGGCTCTCGGGGGGACGGGGCGCGCTGCAGCGTGGCGCGCAGGGACTCGTGAGAGCGCACCAGCTCCTCCCGCGACGTGGAGCGGCGGATGCGGCCCAGCTCCTGGGCGAAGCGCAGCTCGAGGTCGGACGCAGGGCTGCGCTGACGCGTGCGCTCGTCCAGCGAGGCCGCCTTCTGTTGGAATAGGCGGCGCCGCTCGGCCACGCTGCCCGCCGGGGACCGCAGCTCCTCCTGCGAGGCCCTGGGCGTGCCCCACGGCCCGCCGCCCTCGGACTTGGGCTGCTCCAGCGAACGGGCCTTGCGCAGGGGCACCCAGGGCCGCAGGGGCGCCGGCGGCGAGTCGCTGCGCTCCAGGCTGCGCCGGCGCTCCTCGAAGAACTGCAGCTTGTCCAGGATGCGGGAGCCAGCGCGCACCAGCCTCGGGGAGCGGCCCAGCGCCGACTGGCGGCCCGAGGCCTCACTCAGGGGCGTCTGGGGCCGGGACTCCGCCGTGCCCGCTAGCGAGGGCCCGGACGACTTGGACTTTTTCCCTCGCTTCTCTTCGGCGGTGGCGTCCTCGGGCGGCACTGGCTCCCGAGAGCGCCGGTGCGGCGGCGTGGGGGTGGCCAGGGGCTGGCCGCCGGCTCCCGGCGGGGGCCGCTTACCCACCCGAGGGGACGGTGGGGGCAGCAGCGCGGATTTGGAGGGGGGCGGCAGGGCTGGGCGACGGGGGGCTTCGCTGGCGGGCTGAGGCTGAAGGTCAGGCTCCTCCTTGTGCAGTCCGCTCTGAGGGACACTGCTGCGGGACCAAGACGAAGAGGGGCAGGAGATTCAGGGGGCCTCCCCTCCCAGACCTTCGGGTCGTGACAGGAATCGGGCGGTGGGCATGCTGGGAAGGCTTGGGGGTGACATCGGCCAGCCCCTCCTCCGCCCCCCCCACCCGCCAAGAGGAAGGCACAGCCAGAGCAGGTGCTGGGGAGAGGCTGGCGGCTCTGGCCCCGGAAGATTGGGCTGGTGGCTGGGTCCAGGAACAGACTCAGTCCCAGGGGCTCTGGCCAGCCCCCTCTCCCCAGCCCCAGAAGCTGGGAAACAGCACAAACAGAAACTGAGTGGTGGGGGGAAAAAAAAAGGATGAGGCTGAAGACCCAAAAGATGAAGTGGGCAGGGAAGGCGGGAGGGTGGGATGGGGCGGGGCCCTCTCAGGAATTCAGCCTCCCACTCATTCCTGCCCCCAGCTGGCCCCCACAGCCCTGCCCTTCCTCAGCAGGGCATACCCCTTCACTGTGCCCCAGGAAGAACAGGCACACGCCTTCCAGGAGCAATACCCTCATCCCTGGGATTGCCTAACAGCTCCTCAGACCTGAGCCCCCACCAGTGCTGACAGCAGGTGACAGCTGAGGTCCCTGGAGTGGGAGACGAGGGTACCCAGGTTCCCGTGCCTTTGATTAATCTGCCCCCGGTACAAGGCCTCTGACTTTGTCCTGCCCCTGGGTAAGTTACCTTGAGTCCTTGGAAACCACCCCCTGAGAAACACAGAAGCTCCCCAAAGGGGTATGCTCAGGAATAACTCAGCTCCAAAATAACTACTGTGTGGGCCTGAACAGTGAGTGTGGGAGAAGAGGAGGAAGAAAGGAGCTGGGCAGCCCCAGACTGCCCCTCTCACCTCCAGAACTTTGATGCCCAAGAGCTGGGCCTCAGTTTCCCCCATCTGGACTCTTGGGGGCACACCAAACAGAGAGATTAGCAAGAAAAGGAATTGGAGATATTAGCATCCTACCTAACACATTAGAGAGAGCTTAATAAAAACTTATGAAATGGCTCATTGAGTACTTATTGTGTGTCAAGCATGTACTGAATGCTTAAAATGCATTGAGTCATTTAATCCTCACAACAATCCTTTGCGACAGGACTGTTATTATCTCCATTTACAGATGAAGAAAGTGAGGTTTAGAGAGGTGAGGTGCCTTACCAAGGTAACATAGCTAGGAAATAGTTGGTGCTAGATTGAAAGCCCAGTAGTCTGGTTTCTAAGCCCTTATTCCCTCCAATATGTCTGGAATTCTGGGGGCACAGAGACGGGAGAAATAGTATGGTATTGAAAAAAAAAAAAAAGTATGGTATTGGCCATAAGCATAAATTCTCCAGCGCCTTAGTGTCAGGCTACCTGGGTCAGCCGCCTACACAGCAAACCTCACCTCCAACAGGGTATGGGGTGGGGGTGGGGGGCATGCAATCTAGAGTGCCCTAGGGAGAAAAACCTCAACCAGCCACCTGCAGGGAGGCAGAGTCTACTCTGGGGGAGGGACAGCAGAGTCCCTGAGGAACGGCCTCTGGGAACTGGGTGAGGCAGGGAGAGAAATTGGGGACAGCAGAGGAGATCTCTTGCTGGCAGTTTCAAGCTCCAGGCCAGCCTGTGTACCACAGACATCACTAAGGAAATGGGTTCCTCGGAAGTTGCCATAGCAACTCCAGGCTCCGGCTGAGGCCTGGCAAAGAAAGGCAGGGAAGGAAAAGGCAAGTCCAGGGCATGGGAGCACCTGGTTAATGCCAGCCAGATAAAGCAAGGGCGCCTCCTCTGCACCTGCCCCCAGACCTCTTCCCTGCCTACCACCAGCCACCTCAGCCACCCGCAAAAAAGGCCTCCCCCCACCAGGCCCTTTCTTTCTCCTCCATGGTGGTACCTCCCACACACACACCCATACCCATCACAAATCAGGCCCCCCTCAGCTCCCCAAATGCCCCCTGATAACCTCTCTCATCAGCCACTCCCCTCTTCTACCAAAGCACTCTCTTCTGTATCTGCCAGTCCCACATCTCCAAAACCCAAAACCGGCTCCAACATCTCACTCCAACACCTCCGCTCCTCACCGTAGCCTCTCAGGACCACCTTCAACCCCACCCTGAGGCGTCTCCCACATGGGGTCCTCACATGCCCCCACCTCTATCACTCCGAGCCCTCTGCCTCCAGCCTAGCCCCCCCAACCCCCAATCTCCACCCCACCCTGCCCCAGCCCCCTGCGGCCCACACACTTCACATCCCCCTGCTCTCCCAGGCCCCTGGCCCCAACAACCCCCTGACCACCTCGCTCTCTTCTGTCTCCTGGTTGTGCTCTCGCTCGCTCCCTCCTGCTCTCCCGGGAGCTGCCGTGCAGAAAGGTTCCGTTCCTCCCAGAAAAAGGCCCACATGGGAACAGGAATGTGCAGAGATGAAAAGGCAGCAGCTGCTGAGACAGCAGGCACGGAGGGGGCCCCTGATGGGGGGGGGAGTGGGGATCCTGGGGACAACTGGAGCCTGAATGGGCGAGGCAGGAGAGGGCCCCCGGGAGAGTGGAGATCTTGCGGGAGACAAGGAAGGGAGATAGGGGTCCACGAGACCATGGAGATGGCACAGTGAGCCAGGACAGGTGGGAGCAGGAGCATGTGGGTGGTGATGGAACAGGAGGAGGATGGAGCTGTGTAGGAGGACAGAGTGGGCAGCTGGGGCCAGGAGAGGAAGCAATGGTGGGGGGGTGGAGAAGTGCACAGAGGGATGGATGGTGCAGGGGACATGGGGTGTGGAGGCTAATGGACGGTGAGGGGCAGTGCGGGACGGCATGGTGAGGTGGGACAGTGAAGGGCCCAGGTAAGGCCGTTACTTACACGTGGATCGAGAGCGCCCGTCCTCTGTACAGGCTGAATGCGCTGCCGTACAGGTCACTGGCCACCGAAAGGCTATCCTCTGACCCCCAGCTTGCGCCCACCAGATTAGCTCGAGATGCCCGTACGAGCGGCTCCACCCCCAGGTGCCGTGGCCCGGCCCCGGTTGCCTGTGCTTGCCTTGGGCTGCCCGGGAGGCGGCGGGTGCCAGCCCTGCTGCCCGCTTCCTGCTCCAGGACCGTCTGCCCGCTGCCCCACCAGCTCACTTGCTCCTCTGAGGTGCCTGTCACGGAGGTCGGGGGCGTGTCCAGGGAGGTGCCCACCAGGGTATCAGAGCCCCCTAGAGAGAGGAACACAGTGAAGCCAGGCACCTTTGGAGGGAAGGCCACCTGCTGGCTCTGTGTGCACCCCAGAGAGCTCACCCGTGGGGGTGCTGAAGGCCCCATCATCCCGAAGCTCCAGGCGCTGGGTCCCCTGCCCGTCGCTGATGTCATCCTCGCCTGTCTCCGAGTCTGGAGGAGAAAGGGTCTGTGTGGGCAGGGCTCTCCCTCCCCCTGACTCCGACTCTTCCCTCCTGCCTCCCCCGCAGCAGGCTCCACATCGCCATCAGGACTCCCATCATCTATCCTTTCTCGCCTTAGCTCCCCACATCCCGCTGCCCATCCTGGGAGCCTCGGGGTCACCCCTCCCATGCCGGTCCTCTGGCTCCTCACCCCTGCCTCCGTGGTAGTGCCCTCAAAGCTACCTGCAGTCCCCCCACCCGGCCACTTGATGGACTGCAGGGCTGTAGCCCCTCCCCCTCCTCTCCGCCAGTGATAACTTAAGTTCCCACACAGCCCCCCAAATAACAAGATCCTACGTTTCAAGGCTCTAAAGTCTGGGTTCCGGTACCCAGGAACAAAGGGGAGTCACCTCAGAGTCGTACTGTCAGGGCACTCGACCAACCGCAGGGCCAGCCTGTCCTCCACCCCAAACCAGCCGGAACACATCAGGGTGCAGCTGAGGCAGGGTGAGGAGAGGCCGGGGTTGGGCAGGGAAGCAGGGGAGTGGAGGGCCAGGGCAGGAGCCAGTTTCCTACCGTAACTTTGCTTTCTGCAGGAGCGGAAAACTTCGCTTCCATAGGAGCAGCAGGAGAGAGACATGGACAGACTGTTATCAGAGCGTTTGTGGGGTAGGGCATGATGGACAGGCAGGACAGAGGGGCCATCAGGGTACCCGGTGCCCAAAGATGCCCTGTGGGGATGGGAGTTGGGGGAGGGAGACACCTGGGATGAGCAAAGCACCTCTCATTCGCTGACTGCCTGCCGGCCCCAGTGGGCCCAGCACTGGGGAGCCAGTGTGCTTTGGGAGATTCTTCCAATGACCCCAGTGATTCTGCACCTTTGCACTTTCACTGGTGCTCCCACTGGCCACACACACACACACATACGTACACACACATACACCCACTTGTACTCAGCCCAGCCACAGACCCAGGCCCCCCATTAGGGGTCAGGCCCACCTTCTGGTACAATATCTGCATTGTGCTTTGACCTCTCAAAAGAACCTCTCCATCTGTTTGGCATCATGACGTGACCTGCACCCTCTTCCCAAACCCTCTCTGCTACTGCTGAATGGTCCTCAAAAATGTGGTCAGGCTAGGAGCAAAGTTTCTTGGGCATGTTTCTTTTAACTTTCTCAGATTCTATTAGGTTCTGTGCCTCAGTTTCTCCCTGAGTGCCATGACAAGCAGGAGCCACGTGCTGGTTGTAGAAGCATGGCACTTAACTCATCCCCACCTGGCCCACAGATGAAGAATAATAAGTCCGGGACCCATGAGGGGGTGTGCCAGCTAACCCCCACCCCTATTGCTAGGTCCTTTCTCAGCTGCAAGGGGCTTTCTTGGGTGGGTGGGTAGGTGGTTAAGCAGTTAGGTGGGTGGGGGAATATGGGGGTTCTGTATCTCATGGGCCGTCTTCAGGCCTGGGTGCCTCATGAAGGGACATGGACCAAGAGGAGGAGTGTGCACGGGCTAGAGCAGGCAGCTCACGGTCCACGCACCATGGGTGAGTCGGCCAAAGGCCCGGCGGGAGTGGCCGGTTTTCTGAAAGAGAAAAGCCAGAATGAGGAGTTGAGGGGAAGGCTCGCTCCTGATGCTCCGACCTCCCTATACCTCTCGTCCAAAGCTCTGTATCAATCAGAAACTCGGCCCAGGGGCCACTGGGGGCAGAGCAAGCGGAAGGGACCCCGGCAGCTAGCTTCCCCTAAAGGGAATAAATATCTCCAGTTTTCCTTGCTTGTCAGCCCTCCCCCTGGAGCTCCCGCGAGGCTCTGGGGAGGAGCTGGGGAGGAAGAAGGGTGGACTAAGGGTCAAACGCTGGTCAGAGGACTGGGGACCTGAGCGACACTCTCAGAGATAGGCTGACTGATGTGAAGGAAGAAATTTGGTGGGGGGGGGGGGGGGCATGCTTGGATGACTGGGAGATGGAAGGACAAGGACACAGATTCCTTATGGGGGCGGGGGGGGGGGGGAGGACAGACACCCCTGAGATAGGTGTCAAGAGGGCAGGAGGGTGATGCGGGGGCAGAGGGCAAGGTCCTCCAAAGGACGGGAGCCTCAGGAAAGCAAGAAGGAGGCCCGGGTCCACGGAGGACAGGGCAGGGCTAGTGGAATGCACTGAGCTCAGCGCGGATCCCTGCGCCGTTGCTTCCAGGAGCCCCGGAAGATGGAAGGCACCGGAGTAGGGGGCTGGGGAGAGCCAGCCAGGGGCACGGAGGGGTTGGACAGAGGCAAGAGGTGGTACAGAAGCCCGTGGGCGCTCCACGCCGAGGGTGGCTGCGGGGGCCTCCCCGGGGGTCGCGGCGATCGCGGGTGCTGGGGGTTGGGGCGGCGGGGGCTCTGCCCTTGGGCGCGGGGAGGGGCCTGACGTAGGCCAGGGAGCCCCCTGGAGCGCGCCCTGCCCGCCGCCTCGGCCGCCGGGGTGGGGCAGGCTCGGCTCCGGCGCCCCCTCCCCCGGGCCCCGCCGCGGCGACCCGCCCTCCCTCCGGGGCGCCCAGCCCTTCCTGCCCCCTCCCGGCGCCGCCCGCCCCCGGAGCCCTCACCTGGAAACGCTTCTTCACCCACAGCTTCTTCATGGCGGGGGAGGGGGCCGGGCCGGCGGCCGGGCGAGGAGGGGACGGGCGGGGGCGGGGCGGAGTCGGAGGCGGGGCCGGGGGCGAGGCGGGGAGCTGGCGGGGGCCGGCGCCGGTGGCGGAAGGAGCCTCGGGGCCGCCGGAGCCCGGGCGGGGGGAAGACGGCGGCGGCGGCGGCGGCGGCCGGAGCCCGCCCTTCCCCCGCCAGCCCGCACCCCCCTAGGAGCCCCTTCCCTCGCCGGCTGCCCTGCGTCCCCGGGGGCGGCGATCACCTGCCTCGCGGCTCCCCGACCCCGCATCGGCCTCCTGGGTCCTGGGCACATGGGGAAACTGAGGCACAGAAAAGGGTGCAGTGGCCCCTAGGAGAGTTCGGGCCACTAGCTCATTGGCTGCCCAGCGCGGCGTCCACACCGCCCCCCCCCGCCTCCCGCAGGGCCGCTCCAGAAGGTCAGCCGCATCTCCACTGGCTCACTCCACAAACATGCGCGCGCGTCCGCCTTGCCAGGCAGTACCCGACACATCGCAGGGCCGCGGCGCCGAGCGGGGGCGCCCGGAGCATACACAGGGCACGGGTCCTCCTAGTGACCTGGACCCAGAACGCGAACCCCTTCAGGCTGCTAAGGAAGGTCAGAGAAGGCCCTCAAGTTCCCTGATTGTAGGTCCTCTGTCCCTGCACCCTGGCATACACACACACACACACACACACACACACACACACACGAGCTAAGATGCCCAGAGATTTTCCTGTTATTCACAAATATAACCCAATTTCTCATTCATGGGTGAGCACACATCAAATTTTCTTTATCCTCCTGGCATTTGGCACCATGAATGTTTTGCTTGCACAAAATGCTACCCCTCCCCCCCACACACAATCATTATAACTAAGTTTCCTAAACATTTATTAAGTGCCAGGCACTTTATCAGGGCTTCCCTGGTGGCTCAGATGGTAAAGAATCTGCCTGCGATGCAGGAGATTTGGGTTCGATCCCTGGGTCAGAAGATACCCTGGAGAAGGGATTAGCAACCCACTTCAGTATTCTTGCCTGGTAAACCCCGTGGACAGAGGAGCCTGGAGGGCTACAGTCCGTGGGGTTGCAAAGAGTCAGACATGACTGAGCAACTTCAGGCACTTTATAATCGTTACCTCACTGACAACAACCCTGTGAGTTTGAAACTCTTAAGAACATGTAACTGACTCCATTTAATCAACAAGTGACTAAGGCTCAGACAAGTCCTATCACTTAGCAAAGCCACACAGGTTCTGTGCCTCCACGATTGCCCAGATCCGAATTCCCACCCCAGTCCACACAAGTAGTGCCAATCCTGGTTGCTGAGATGTGACTACAAAGTCATTATCATTAACACTGGCAGCATGCCTAGCACATACGGAGCAACGGCCTAGGCACTTGATACGAATAAACTCAATCTGTACACAGAGGCACAGAGAGGTTACTTGCCCAAGGTCACAGAGCCTGTAGTTGGGATCCCGGGATTCTCACCCAGGCACCATGACTGAGTTACTGAGCATCATGCCATAAAACCTCATATACTGATTGGTTAGGAGGACCCCTAACTTTTTTTCTTTAAAGCATGGGTCCAAAATAAATACTGAGCCAACTGATGAGTTTTGTTCAGCCTGTACAATATTTTAAGTGGGGCAAGCCTGCTCAAATTCAACTGCTGACAAGACCACCTCTCTCCTTTTCAGTTTCTACTTGGCTCCTGAAGTTGTTTGAGTTGTATGGCTCTTTATTTGAAAGTTTTAGGTCATGTCTTATACGTTCTGAGTGCCTGCAGGTGGTCCTGTTACCCAGACCCCCAGAAGCAGAGGTTGCACCTACAGACACACACACAGGACATGCAGTGAGAAGGGGACACGTGTATGTCTTTATCAATTCCAGCCGGAGGACTCGGGACACACATAGGCGATTTCCCTGCCCACCCCCAAACACACCCACTCACAGATGTGGGAGCTGAGTGAGGAGAGGGGGTAACTTGAGCCCCTGTTCCCCAGGAGAATCCGAGGGGCTGGCACATTCCGTAGCAAAAATAACCAATGGGCAGCAGGCGTGAGTGACGGGACAGCTGGGCCGAAGAGGGGCCCATGAGACTCTGTTCCTGCTCTGGGCTTGCACCGCTCACCCACACAGGCCAGCCTGGAGCATACTTTCAGGGCGGGCCTCCCCGAGCTGGCCCCTAAACGCCCCATTTTCTTCCAAGGCTGGGCAGCTGGGCCACCCTGCCATTGCTCCAAACCAGACTTCCAACTTCTGCCCCGCTTGCAGGTCCCCTTAACCAGAGAAAAGCCACGCCTCATCTCTCACAAAGAGCCTCCATTGAGCCAGATACCCACACCCCACTCTTCCCTGCCTTGTTCTAGTCTTCTCCCTTCCTTCCTCCTGCTCACCCTGCTCTGATTTTCTGACATACTATATAATTTTCATATAGTTATGATTTTTGCATGCATAATGTGTTCCCTCCCTGGAATGTCATCTCTAAGAGGACAGGGATTTTGGTCTTTCCCCCTCCCCTGACTTATAAATCTCAAGCACCTAGCACAGTGACGGGCACTCGGTGGGCACTCCATACACGTGGCACATGGGTGGGGGCACAGAGCTGCTGGTAGTGAGGATGGGGGTGGGGGGATGGGGACTATGAGTCTTGCTGGAGCAGGTCATTCTCCAGCCTTCCTCCCATCTCTGTTCTGACCCAGACCCTTTTCTAGAAACTGGAGACGTGACCATCTTGTTTCCACCCAGGATCTTCCTGGGAGGGCTACCCTCACTTTAGGAAAGTTCTCTTGTGTGGGCTTTGGCTGACTTTACAGCCTCTCTATTCTCTTTTTTCCCTTCCAGGGCTCCTCACTGCTCCTGATCTGGCCCCTCCTCCTCTCCCTAATTAGGACTTAGCATGAATGGAGGGGGCCACTCTCCATATCCATTCCCAACTCCATGCTGGTTTCCTCCTAGCTTTTCTTCCACACTGTCCACATTCTAGGTGAAAAAGATGATACTGCACCATCTAGCTGCAGGCAGCTCCTGCTGGAGTCCCCAACCTTTCTCTTGCTAAATGCCTCCTTCTCTCTAATCTCTCCTCTCCATGCCTTCAAGTCCCCTGCGTGGTTTACTACCATCTGTTGACTTTGGCCCTTCTGATTGGCACCAGGGTCCCCCAGGCCCTGGCTATGAGACTTCTGACTGCCAAACACGGTGAGCATTGTCAGCTTGCGCCTTCCCTTGGCTGTGCTCTCTCCTCCTTAACCCCCACCCTTCAGTATAGGCCTCCCTCTCCAGTCACACATGCCCCAAGCTTTGAGGGTGGCACTTGCCCTGATTACTTGACTGGCACATAGCTTCTCAGCCCATCCAAATGGGAGCCTGATGTTTTGACAGAGAAGAATGCCTGCCTATTTTGGAGACAGCAGAGGCTAGGGAGAGAGTGGAGATGCTGGCAGAAGGATACTTGGGGATACTGACAAGAGGGATAGTTACAATGCTAGATCCTGGCCTCAGTCTCCCCACGCTTCTCTTTCTGAGGACAGGCACTGTGGACCTAGACTCAGATCTGGGTCTGCCACCTCACTCACCAGGTGACATTGGGTAAATTCCCTCTTTGAACCTCAGTTTTCTTCTATGTATAATGGTCATAACAGTAACCTGGAACTTAGAAGACTAAATACTGAAATGAGATAGGGTGCTTTACACATGTTAAATACTCTACAAGTATCCTGCATCTCTGCCATCGTCACTATTCCTAGTCTTTCCTCATTTCTATACCCCCAAATCCCACCTCCTATTTCGCATCCTTCAAATTCTCCAGCCTGCAGCCCTCTTGTCTTCTCAAGGCCCCAGCTTCCCCAACCATGCCAATATCCCTCTATCCCTGAGCTAACATCTTGGGCTTCAGAAGTGCCAGGAACCTTAGCATCACCCCGTCTTGCCGAGCCAGACGGCAATCCCAGCCAGGAAACTGCCTGCTTCTCTCTGCAGCCAGATCCTGGCTGGACTTCCTCGAGAACCCTGAAGTCCTCCTGCTATTGATCCCAACCAAGAAAGTTTTCCATGAGGAAGTCTGAGCGATGCTGAGCTGCTTGCCCAACTGACCTTGATGGAGACCTCTCACTGGGCAGGGATTGGTGGAGGGTGGGCAGTAGGAAGAGGAGGAAGCCAGACTCAGCCAACATCACCAAAGCAAAGCCCCTCCCTCACCAATCAGGTGGGAGGGGCATAGTAGTCAAGCATGTGGTTTTTGGCAGTGGGATAGACCCAGGCTTCCATTCCTGCCTTGCCACCTCCTATCAGTACAACCAAGGTGCTTCATTTAATCCCTCTGGGCCTCAGGTTCCCTAGGGTTGCTGTGGGACTTAAATGATATATCAAAGGGTACGATAGCATATTGCCTGCCACACAGCAGCATAGTGGCTATTCATACTATTAAAAATTGCTACTAAGACTTATTACCAATGAATCATAATTGCAAAGCTGCTATTGGGGCAAAGCTTCTACCAGTATGAAAAAGTTCTCAGATGTGACTTGCTGCAGCCCCTCTTCTTGTTTTGACATGAGTGGCAAAAGGTCTCCAATCTAGTCCCCGAGCACCCAGAATCCTTTCCTCACCCCAGCCTTTCAAACATGCTGTTCCATTAGAGAGCCTGCAGACGGGCCTCTGGCCTCCGGGCCTCTGGCTAGGTTTGCCCAGCCAGGGCTTAGCTCTGCTGACCCTGCCACCTGGATTCCAGAGGGGCTGGGAGGCTCTAGCATCCTGTCACCCTTCCCACTCTGGGGGACCAGGGCAGGCAAGGAGGTTCTCATCTTCAGAAAGGTCCTCCATACAACAGACAGCTCCTTCTCCCTTTTCTCTCTCCTCCCTCCAGAACTTAAGAGGTAAAAAGGCCCCAAGAGCCCAAACTCAGAGGACTGGGTTCTGAGATCTGGGATGGGCATAACTAGCTGTTTGTCTTTAAGCAGACAGCTAGTCGTGGCCTCCCCCTCTGCTCTGGACCACAGCATCCTCATCCTTAAAGCTGCAGCCTGTGGACCTGCAGTTCTCTGTGGTCCTTTCTGACTCTAAACAAACATAATGACACCAGGATCCTTCTCAGCACTTCTTCTCTGTCCCGTATCTCTCTCCTCCAAGTTGTGTTCTCATCAACCTATCGATTGTGCCTTTATTTATGTTCTGTTTTCAGTCCCCTTTGCCCCTGAACAAAGGCCCCCAAGGAGTCCCATCGTCTCCCAGCTTAGAGTTCTGCCAGGACGAGCCCCAGCCCCTGACCCCAGAGCAGGTACGAGGAAAGCCTGTACCTGGCCAGGTGTGAAGCCAACCAAGACAAGCCAGCCTCGGCCCTCTCGGTCATTGAAGAGGAAGGTGGGCAGGGCAGAGCTAGGGAGAGAGTGGAGATGCTGGCAGAGGGAGGCCGAGCCTCTTTTCCAGCTCCCGACAGCTGCACCCCGCAGCCTTCTTTACCCTCCAGCTGCTGAGTTCCTTCAGGATGCTGGAGCTGTGCAGCTCGCTATACCCAGGGAGCACGGTATGCCTCCTCCTCAGCCCCTCAGCATGTCCCCCTATGTGACACTACCCAGCCGGAGTGAGAATTCCCTCTTGAACCAGGACAAACTCATGATCTTCAAGCTCTTTGCCATCTCCCCCAATTGCAGCTTTCTTCCTCAGAATTCTATTGCTTAAGACTCAGTCTGCTGAGATTCTGTCTTCAGCCTAGAGAAGAACTGGTTTAAGGGCTGAGAAGTCAAAAAGGAAGCCGAAAACACTGACCCAAGGAGATTCGGCCCTGGCCTGCACCCACACCAGCCCCAGCAGGACCCTGAGCACAGGGCTCAGTCTTATGCCCCTTCCCTTCCACCTAGGACAATCACCCACCCCTTCACACACACAGGCAGGGCCATGCCCCCTTCCATGCCCTCTGAACCTGGGGGAGACATGGCCCATGCACTTCCCATACCAATTCCACAAGCCCCTCATCTGCTGGCACCACCAGACGCCTGCACTGCCCGCCCACGCACATGCACACGGTGGGCTTGCGTGTGGATTCTCAGGCACTCCCCTCCATATGTGCTGGGAACCCCCAACCCAGGCTCTGCCTCCTGCTGCTCTGCACCCTGTCCTGCTGCTCTGCACCCTATCCGTACTTGTCCACCCACTGGCCCCTTCCAACCTGCCTAGTGCTGACCACACAAACCTGGCCTGGCAATGGACTATGAGGAGTTCTGACCCATCCCCTCAACACCACAGCCAGATCAGGGGAGCCCGCCTCCTCCTTCAGACATGCAGGCATGTCTGAAGAGGTGGATTCCGAATCTAAATTATCAGAGCCGGTGAAAACAGTTTCCCCAGGAGGCCCCTCTCTACAGGGAAACTAGGAGGGTTCCCACTATGCAATGCTCAGAGAGGCCTGAGTGGGGCTCAGGCTTGGCTTACCAAACGCTGACCCTTAACCTCTGACCTTCCTGTGGGGAGCCTCTCTATCTTCACACCCGCTTTCCCTGCACTTTCCTCTTGACGGGCACTCCTGGGTCAGCACATCTGAGAAGCCAGAGCACTCGGAAAAACGCTGGATGAACAGATGCCTCCCCCGAGCCAGCGGCGGCCCGGGTAACCTTCTCTACCTGTGAGCACCCCCCTCCCCCCGGCTTGGCCCCCACCTCCCCATTACCTCCGACCTCCAGCACGGTGAGAACCGCCTCGCAGGAGGCCTGGCCCAGCTCGTTCTGGGCCCTGCAGCTGTACACGCCGGCATCCCGCGGCCCGCAGCTTCGCAGCCACAGGCAGCTGGGCTCAGGGGCCGGCGGGGGCAAGCGCTGCCCATCCCGGAACCAGCTGAGGCTGGGCTGGGGCGTCCCGCTCACCACCACCCGCAGCCGCACGTCGCTGCCCGCAGACACCGCCGCGTCCTTCAGGGGCCGTAGGAAGACCGGCGCCCCGGCCACCGCGGCCGCCGCCCCTCCGCCGGCCCCCACTTTGGCCCTCTTCGGGGGCACCCCGGGGCTGGGGGGTGCCCTCGTGCCCGCGTCCTCGCCTCGCGTGCCCCGGGCTTTCTGCATGGCCTCTGCGAGTTGAGCTGGGGAGACGCCGGAACTGGACGGCCACGGGGGCACCCGGGGGATGTTGCCCTGGGAGATGAGTCCTGGGGGGCCGGCGCCCTGCCTTCCTGCCGCCCGCCCGCCTTCGGCCTGTGCTACCCAGAAGGTCACCGGGGCGGCCGCGGTTGCGCCTCGGGGGCTATTTTTAGGCCCCCCGGCTCGGGTTGCGAGGGAGCAGTGCAGGGAGGGGGCAGCAGAGGAGGGGACTTGGACTCTACTCTGCTTCTTCTCCCCCCTTTAGGAGTCCCCGTCGCCCCCCTCCCTTGGCTTATATGGGTCCCTGAGGCCTTTTCCAAGCCCCCTACCCTGCGGTGTGCCCCGCCCCCCAGCCACCCACTCATGGAGTCGGATTACCCTTGGGCTAAATCCCATTTCCCTTCCTCCCTCCTCCTGGGTCTCTGATTCCCAGCCTCAAGCGGCTGGGGGAGAGAGAGAGAGACGGTCCCGGGTGAGACCTCTGAGAGGCAGATGGGCAAGCAGGCCCAAGTGGAGGTGAGCAGAGGCTGGGGAGGAGGGACCAGTGGCTTCCCCCAGCCTCCGTGACAGCCGTGGTGAACAGTAAGACCTGGAGCAGGGAGTCAGGTGGACCGCCCAGCTAGTCCCTGCCCTTACTTGCTGGATGACATCAAACATCTCTCAACCTCCACATCCTCATTTGTAAGAACTGAGTCGTTGTACAGAGTTGCAACAAGCAGAGAAGAGTGGGAAGGAGGTTCCAGGCAGAGGGAACAGCCTGACCAAAATCAGAGCATGATGAAAGGAGATGATGTGTGCTAAGAATGAGAGGAGTCTGGGGAATTCCCTGGCTGTCCAGTGGTTAGAACTCCACACTTTGATTGCCAAGCGCACAGGGTTTGAGCTCTGGTAGGGGAAGGAAGATCTCACAAGCCACCCAGCAAGCCAAAAGGAGAATCAGAGGAGTCTGCAAGGATTGAACCCCAGTGGGCGAGGTGAGAGGTGGGTCCTGACAGGAGACCCTTTGCTCCCTAAGGTCTCTATCCTGATGGCCCTGGGGTGGGGGTGGGGGATGCAGGTAGGGCACTGCAGGGCATTAAGCAGTAGGATAATATGGTCAGAGCTGATTTTTAGAAGGATCCCTCTGGCAGCCACAGTGGGGAGGGTGGATTTGAGATGGGAGGCTTGGAAGCCAGTTAGAACCTGTGGTTCTTAAAGTATTGTGTACTGTGCTAGGTCGCTTCCATCGTGTCTGACTCTTTGCGACCCCATGGCCCGCCAGGCTCCCCTGTCCATGGGCCTCTGTTAAAAGCACAGCTTTCCGAGCTCCACTCCCAGAGGTGCATGTAAAGTATGGGGCCCTGGGAGGGCCCCGGAATTGGCCCAGTGACTCTGATGCACCTGAGAACTGTACTTTGAGAAATGTCAAGCGAGGACATTATTGCTTTTAAAAGTCTAAGTGAGAGTTTTATGATGAGACGATCTGTGTCTTGACTCTGGTGGTAGTCGTGTGAATCTACACATGTAATAAAATTTCATAGAACCAAATATCTGCACACACACACACACACACACACTAATGAGAGCACAAACTGATAAAATCTGAAGAAGATGGTGGACTGTATCAATGTCAGTTTCCTGGCTGTGATACTGTACTAGAGTTATCTAAGATGTTACCATTCGAGGAAACCAGGTGACTGATACACAGGATCTCTCTGTACTGTTTCTTATAACTGCAAGTGAACCTACAATGATCTCAAAATAAAAAGCTTAAAAAAAGTTTAGGTGAGAGAGCCAGACCTGACTTTGAGCCCTGAGGGATGGACTTGGGAAAAGCAGGGAGGAGCTGGGAGTCATTAGAGGGAGAAAGTTACCCTTTCCCCTCCCTGCCAACCCTCCCCACCCCCACTGTCATTCTGGCAGGCTAAGTGTGCTTGTGTCTGTGTGTACACGGAGAGGGCAGAGAAGAAACCGTGTAAACACTGGATCATATCTACAGGGACGAGAGCCTTGAGGAATGAAATCTTTGGCTTTAGTTTACGTACATTAACGCTTACTTTTCGTGATGTGCAGTTCTGCTGGTTTTGACAAATGCGGACGACTGTGCACCTGGTTCCCCAGGACCGTACAGAACAGTCTCATCACCCTAAAGATGGGCCTGAGCATCTCCTTCATAGTCAACCATGCCCTCTCCACCAACTCAGGCTACCACAGATGTTGAATTCTCAAACGTAAATTGAATTCTATAAAGTAAAAATGGGGAGCGGGGGAAGACATTGTAAGCACATGGAACACCAAGACTAAAAGAAAGATTTGAGACTATTTTTAAAAAACCAATAACCCCAAACTTCCTAGCATTATACCTCAACAGTTTGCATGGACTGTGGTAGGTGGTCGGCTGGTTGGTTGAATAAATTAACTCTGTGATCTTGATCAAGTTATTTAACATCCCTAAGCCTCAGTTTCCTCAACTATAAATTGGGAATAGCCCAACTCAGGGTTTATTCGTTCATTCAACAAACATTTTTTAGTTCCTCCTGTGTGCCCGGCACTGTGCTGGCCTCTAGAGAAATAGCAGCAAACAAAACAGACAAAGGAGACTTCCCTGGTGGTCCAGTCACTGGGAATCCGCCTGCCAATGCAGGGTACATGGGTTTGATCCCTAGTCCAGGAAGATTTCCATTTGCCAAAGGGCAGCTAATCCCATGCCACAACTACCAGAGCCTGTGCTCTCGAGCCCGTGTTCCGCAACAAGGGAAGCCGCCACAAGGAAAAGCCCATGTACCGCAGCTAGAGAGTAACCCCAAAGACTGCACACAGCAACAAAGACCCAGCACAGCCAAAAATAAATAAACAAATTTTAAAAAAGAAACAGACAAGGGTTTCTACCCCCGTGTTGCTTATATTCAAGGAAGGAGACAACTATAGGGAAACAAATTATAAAGATCAGTAGAAGATAAGTATTCTGGGGCAATGAAGCAGGGTAAGAGAGATGGGAGGGGGTACTTCCCAGGTGGCGCTAGTGTGGTAGAGGATCCACCTGCCAATGCAGGAGGCACGGGAAACTCGGGTTCGATCCCTGGATCAGAAAGAACCCCTGGAGGAGGAAATGGCAACCTATTCCAGTATTCTTGCCTGGAGAATCCTATGGACAGAGGAACCTGGTGGGCTACAGTCCACAACATCACGAAGGGCTGGACACAACTGAAGTGACTTCACACACACACATGGAAGATGGGAGTGTGATGGGGGGCTTGCAGTTTGAAACAGAGTGGTAGGAATTGGCCTCACAAGAAATTGTTGAGCCAATCTTGAAGGGGTGAGAACCAAATGGAGCAGAAGTCTGGGCAGGACTGCTCCAGGAAGCATATGCCCTGTAGGCTCCAGAAGAGCAGGGCTGGGGGGAGCGTGGGGGAGCTAGAGGGACATGAGTTCAGACACGCAGTGGGGGCCAGATAGCCTAGCATCTTGTAGGCCATGACCCTTTTATTTCTAGTGAAACGAGAAGCCATCTCAGAGGATTCTGAGCCGAGGAATTACATGATCTGACTTAGGTTGTTGTGATGGCTTTAAATTATTATATTAAATATTAAAACAAATATTAACTATTTAAAAGGGCCTGGCACAGAGCCTGGAACGTGGCTCGTTCTCTCCTGGTTGAATGAGCATAATGGGGGCTTTCGCTGAGGTGTGGGCAATGAGTGTGCGGGCCTGGGTCAGGAGGGCACAGGCCCTGGCAAGTCGCGGGCGCCCTCTCCTGGCAGAGCCCGCGCTGGCTGTGACGCCGGAAGCCCTCCAGCCCTCGCCAGGGCCCTCACCTAGACCAGCTGGCTACAAGGCGCTCATCTGTCCCTCAGAGCGGCCCCACAGTGCCCCGCGGCCTGGCGCCCAGCTGGTGTGTGCTGCCAGTCTGCCCTGCTTTGCAATCACAAGCCTGTGGTGTCATGGAAAGAAATCTGCTCTCTGGAGGCCAAGGAGCAGGGGCCCCCGTCCTCCTCTGCCAATGATACACTGTGTGACCTTGGCAGTTCACCCATCTCTCTGGGCCGCGGGAGATTCCTCCAAGTCATAATGAGGCACCATGTGCCTGGCACATGGCAAAAGCTCACTGATGAATCAGTGAATGAAGTGGGGACCGTCAACCTTTCTGGTAAATATTTAATTTAGAGAAAAGTAAATAAAAGTGCCCAGCGGGTATTCATTCAACAAGTATTTAAATATTTGATGGGCACCTTCTATGGACAAAGCCCTCTTCCAGGCACCAAGAGTAGTGAATAAAATGAATGAAAACCTTGCCCTTGGTTAGCTGACATTTTAGGTGTTGAATCAAAGGTCAATGATTTGCATATGAGTCCTGGGCAGGCTGGTGGTCAGAGGAGGAGCGAGAGAAGTGGTGAGTGAGTGGAATGCTTTGTCTCCAGGCGCAGGGGTGGCGGGATAGCCAGAGTGGACAGACAGGATAGGAAAGGGCCTGCTGAGACGTCAGTTCTTGGCTTATAGACATATTTGCCTCCACAATCCTTCCCACTCCACCTGCTCAGGTAGGGTCTGAGTTGGTCTGGAGCTGCTCCCGTGGTGGGAAGCTGGTCAGCCCTCTGAACCATCTTATTTCTCAGTGTTCAGATGCCAGTTCCCAAAGAGTAGGGAGAGGTTTAGCCATGGAGGGGACAGGGATACATACAGTGTGTGTGGGTGCAGACTGAAGATCTGGGTGTATATGTATGACCACCAGAGACCCAGATCTTTTTCAGTTTATTTTTGTCCATTCTCTGGGATCAGGCCACATGCATCTCCTCTGCCCCAGATTTCTAGGTCACGGTCCAACCCCCAAGGAGACAAAGCACAGGGCTTAGAACCAGAAGCTCCAGTCCAGGAAGGCTTGACTCAGACCATGCTTTCCCCTGGGCCTCCTCCCTTCTCTGAGGACAGATGGGTAGCCATCACAGGGACAAATGTGTGTGAGAAGGAAGGACTTTCTGACCTTCAGAGCTGTCCCAGCAAGAAGGGGCCCCCTAAGAGGCAGTGTGTTCTTAGACCCCAGAGACACTCAAGCGTAGCCTTAGGACAGCTGGTCAAGATGTGGGACTTTCTGGGGGGCAAGTCATGGCCTGGGGGCCTTTGAGATCTGGGTCTGCCAGTCTTAAAGAGTCCTCCACTTTCTCCTTCTAGTGACCAGTCTGCACCTAAGCCTTTTTTGGGAAGGTAAGGAAGCCCCTAAGCCTTTCTCTGACCTCATGTCCCTTTATCCTTTGTGGGGTAGATGAGTGCTCAGAACTCATTCAGGGGGAAGAGCAAGCTGAGAGCCTCCGGAGGTTACTCACAGATACACGAACACCACCATGCCCACGTGGGCCCACCTCACCCAGGAGTCTCTCTCACACAGAGAGGAGCTCAGATTCCAGGGCCCCTCATAGGCTCAGGATAAGAAGGCGCTGCCCCCCTCTATCCCAGTGTGCACAGGAAATGCTCCTGCTCATTTCTGTTGGGGGTCCACCACGGGTTGATTGTGGGGGGGTGTTCTGGGGCCTGCAGGGTTCACTCTGTTGGAGGATTGCAGGGAAAGGAAGGGAGGGTGGGGGACATGGGGTTTAGCCCCAGATGCTCCCAGGGCAAGATGAAGGATAGCATACCTTGAAGAAGGGGGTCCTTCCTGGAGCCCTGGAGGGAGGGACTACACAAGTTACAGGGTGGGGGTGGGGGCTGGCAACTCATGAGCCAGGGCTGCATCCAAGAAGGGGGAGAAAGAGACACCAGAAAGGCTTTTGGAAGCTTCTGGAAAAAGCCAGTTAGGAACAGCATACTAAGGACTTTAGGACTAAAGCTCTGTTGGATTTATTTCCCTTACAAACTGTCCGAATTTATCATGTTTGTGATCTCTACCCTCTTCCCGCTTCTAAAGGGTAACCTCTTAAATCTGAGGGGTGGTTGGAAGACAGAGACCTACATGGATCCATCAAGCTTCCTAAATCTCTGATCCACCTGGAATTTATTTTTTGAAAGGAGTGAAAAGACAGATTTCACTGCTGCCCCTGTCCATGGCTACCATGCCCAGTACTGAATAATTAAGGTTTCCCCACGGAAACCTTTAAGATATCTGTGTTAATGTTTTATGATTTTTTTTTCCATATGTCCTACATTCCCTCCTATCTTTCCAAATACTCCCAAAATTTCCCTTTGTCATTTTAATTAAGATTGTATTACACTGAAATTATAAGCTAACATAGGATGACTTGACATCTTTTTTAGAGCAGTGAGTCTTCTTCTCCAAGGATGAGATAGAGCTTTCTATTTTTCTTAACAAGGTTATTTTTCCTGACTTGGCCTTGGAGCTTCGAAGATCCAGGTTTAGTGGGAAGAGGGTGTAAGCTACCTTAGGCAAGGACCACAGGAGCCCTACTTCAGAGCAGTGTGTGGGGGCAGTCCTGGTAATGGGGCGTAACAAGAGGTATGTGTGAGTCCCCAGCAAAAGCCCCCTCCCCCATATGCTACACACATACAGCCAGGCTGCAAAGCTCTGGGAATAGACGGGGTGGCAGGCCCTGGGGGACAGTCTGGCTGGTCAGGAGGGCAGCACACAGTTCACCTCAAGAGGTGATACAAGGAATTTCCTGGTGGTCCAGTGGTTAGGACTCCATGCTTCCCTTGCAAGGGCACAGGTTTGATCCCTGGTCGGGGAACTAAGATCTCACATGCTGTGTTATGTGGCCAAAAAATATTGAAAAAAAAAAAAAAAGACATAGTGTGACAGGGCTCTCTCAGAGAAGACCTGGCAGTCAAAACAGCAGGGGCCGTGCTAGGCTTGTGCTTATCTTTTTATTGTTTCTGTTCAGAGCCCCTGCAGCGGGGAAGGGGCAGGCACGGGGAGGTGGGCCCCCCTACCACCTGCCTGAGACCGCTCTCTCCTCTCTCCTCTTCGCTCCAGCATCTCGCCCACCCTCTCTCTTTCTGCATCTCCTGCTCCCACATCTGGCACCTTCGGGGGTTCTCTCTTGCAGCCCCTGCTTTGTAAGCCCACCTTGGGAAAGTAAGGGACCATGGGGTCAGTCTCAAGCCCCCCAGTAACCACGGGGGGGCTATGTCCCCAGTTACCTGCCTGGCTTGCTGAGGATGCTGCCTTTCTGACTCAGGCCGGGGAGGGGGCAGTGGGGAGGTCCACAGGGCTTGACCTGACCCTGAGGGGTTCCTACATCCTACTCTGGAGTCCCCTCCAAAGCCATATGCTAGAGCCTGAGGTCACGGAGGTGGGAAGGGTAGGGTCACTGCCATGTCTTGGCTCCAGCCTGGCCCTGTCTAGCACACTCCAAGGGCGGCCCAGGGCCAGGCCCCCTCACTTCAAAATCCAGACCTCACACGGCAGGGGTTCCCTGTGCCTGGGAGGGTTGGGCCATGTCCCCTGTGGGGACCAGGAAGGGTGGTCGCAGTGAGCAGGGGTCTGAGGCTGTGAGGGGAGCACTGTGGCTGGGGGTGGTGCCCTGGGATGGAGGGAGGCTGGCTTTAGGAGGCAGTGAGGACAGAGGTGAGCACGGTCTCTGGCAGCAGAGAAGCCTCTGGCTTTAGAGCACCTCATGCTGCTGTTGTGTGGCCTCACTGACGACCTGGAGAGGAAGAGAAACCCAGTCTAACCCAGGGCTGGCCAGAGAATGGAGTCATGACCCCGGGACACCTCCTCCCCAGAGTGGCAGACCCCTCTGCCCCCAGGCAGAACCAGCAGCACGGCTGGTAGAAGACACCTGGCTGACAGCCCCCCCAGACACACCCCACAGGCCCCCCTACCTCAGGGGTAAGGGGACCAGGCAGACCACTCACCTCCCCGTCCCGGGTCTCAATGGTCTTGATCATCACCGTCTTCTTGGTATGGACCTCAGAACCCCTCTGCTCGGGGCTTGTTTCTGTAACAGATTCATCCACACACTCAGCCTGACCAAGGCCAGGCCTGGGCTGTTCCTGTGGCTGGGAGTCCTTCCCTGGTCTCACTGGGCAAAGCCCGGAAGATGCCCACCCCCTCAATATGGGCCTGTTACTTTTTCAGCAAAACATCTTCACCTGTCCTTGTGCCCAGCACCCAGTAGGTGGCTCTGCAGACCCAAGGGGCTGTCCCAGGGCTGAGATAAGACAAGGAGCCAAGGGGTGTGCTCCAGGTGTTGGCAGGTTCAAGAGGGTGAGGGATCACCTAGGCCCCAGGCCACCCAGCAGTCCCCCCTCCACCGACACCCCTCCTCACTCCCCCTCCACCCTTGGTCCCCAAGAGATCCCTGCAGGAATCCCTGCAGGGTACCCTGACAGTTAGGACCCTAGAGCCCAGAACCAAGGCACTCTTTTGAAGGATCTCATGGTACCCAGCCCCCTTTATCTCCGGATGAACAACTTGATGTCTTAATGAAAGAGAGATGGACAGGAATCAGTCACTGATTTATTGCGCGGATGGCCAGTCACTTGTTCCTCCATGCCTCAGTTTCCCCACTGTGAAATGAACGTTAACAGCAGTACTTGCCCTGTCATGGCCCAGAACTATTGACTTGAAAAAGCATTAAGCGATTTTAAATGCAAGGCTCACACTTGATATCTGCATAAACTGCTAACCGAAAAGAGCCATTCTGAGTTTTATTGGAAGGGTCAAATTTAGGTCCTTGGTGTTATGAGTTTGGTGTTCATAAATCTCCTTAGCAGTCAGCCAGCCTGTGATGAACATTGCAACTCGGTGGAGCACAGCATGTATTTTTTTCTGATGGAAATGAACATCGAATATATAAAAGATTTGATCTAGGAAAGGCGAAGCTGCCAAGGACTCCAACTTACTTTCCTAATGTATCATTAGAGCGTGTTTTTCTGCTCTCTGGGGTTGGAAAGCCACTCGATCTGCATATTACTAATGTCAGAATGGCAGAATGCCCTAGGAGTTCGTTCTTTTAATTGTTTGGCTTTGCTAAGGTTTGGCTTCATTTTTTAAAGCAAGCACCCAACATCTTGCTCCAGAAAGCTGGAAATGCTCAATAAGCAGCTGGAGGGCAGTGGGGGGTGCTTGGCAACTTGTCAAACAGACAATAAGTGGTGGGTGCCTTGTAGCTCAGGCATAGGGTTCTAGATGCTTCTGCCGCCAGGTCCCCAAGGATACCCTGGTACTTCCTCAGAGTTTGGGTATATTAGGAAAAAGAAACTGTTGGCCACTTAATATTCCCAGAAGATGCAGGGGACATGGTCATACAATACAACACCGTGAAATTTAAAAAAATAAAATAAAAAGCTCCCTTTGTCAGAAGATGCCTCTACCTAAATGTCCCCATTCTCCCGTTGCAGCCCCCTTTCTGTTCCCCAGACC
This sequence comes from Bos mutus, assembly GCF_027580195.1. Taxonomy (NCBI): domain Eukaryota; kingdom Metazoa; phylum Chordata; class Mammalia; order Artiodactyla; family Bovidae; genus Bos; species Bos mutus. The sequence continues at coordinate 28,543,012 of NC_091618.1, forward strand.
CCATCCCTGTCCCTATGGTGTATCCTCCCTTCCTGGCTGGCCTTGGGCAGTGCCCATGCTGGCCTCCTACCCTCTGCCACTCCAGCCTCCACTTGCCAACACGCACTCACCTCGGAAGTTGAGGGCAGAGAAGGTCTGGATAGGGAGGTTGATCCTAAAAGGAGAGAGACCAGGCCCCCAAAGGGTTAGGACCCTCCATCTCTCTCGTCACCACCCCTCAAAACTTGCCCTGATCCTCTGTAAACACCATCCTCAGCTGTCCCAGTCCCACTGACTTCAACACTGCTTGGGGCATGGGGCCAAAGGCCCACTCGAGCTGTCCCAGGAACTGTCCCTTCTGGAAGGATCACCCCAGTCCTTCTCTGACCTGCTGGTATGACACCAGGACCCCCACTGCACCCTCCACCGTACCCAGATTTCTTTCTTGCCCTTGGCATTGCAGGGTGTATCAACAGGAGCTGTGGATGACATCCACTGCATGTGCCCACCCTCCAGTCAGTCTGGGAATCTCTGGCCCACTCACAGGAAGGCAAGTTCCAGGAACTGCCACCCGCCCTTTATGCCTAGAGCTGGGAAAATGCAGTGTGACCTTAGCTACCTGAAGGGGTCATTATATGAGGATATTATTCTACAGTATCTGAAATCTTCCTCTCTATAAATCTGTATCTAAATATGTCAGCTGATTTTTGTAAACTTCAGATTTTATCATTTTTGTGAGCATCAGTGGGCATCATTTTGTTGAGTACATGATCTGTTTTGAATTGATGTTAAGTTTATATAGTGAAATGCACAGATCTTTAGAGTGCAATCCAGTGAGTTTTGATCAGTGTCTACATCCATGTAACCACCAGTCCAAATCAAGATATAGAACATTTCCATCAACGAAGAAGGTTCCCTTGTGTCCCTTTCTGGTTGCATGGTGTTTTTGTGTCTAAAGGTGATTTGTTCTGAGCACGTCATTGCATCTTTTCCTGTGAGCACGTGTGTGTGTACACATGCATGTGTGTGCAGCCTCTGAGCATGAATCTCTGCACCTTCTCTCTTAGCCTATCATGTCCCAGCTCCATCTGTCTCTATTCATCTCTATCTGCCCCCTCCCTTTCCTTCCTCATCACTCCCAGCTCTGCTTCCATCTCTCCCTTGACTGGCAGTAATGTTTTATTACTAGTTGCTGAATATGGTTTTATGCTGCTGGTTCTTAATTCTGAAGGTGGATATGGGAATACTTATATTTCTCTTTTTATAAAAGCTATTAATTAAATCACTTTTTACCCAGGTGGCTTTGGTTAATTCTCTGTAATCAGCGCAGTGGTGGCCTCTTGTATAATATTGCTTCTAGATCTTGTGATGGTGATCCTGAGCCCCGCTTCAGGGCAGGAAGGGGCCCTCAATGCACCCCCCTCCAGGAGCCCACGGCCAGCCTCTGCCTGGCCCCTCACCGGCTCTCCTCGCCCTCCAGCAGCTTCCGGTAGGTGGCAATCTCCACGTCCAAGGCCATCTTGACATTGAGCAGGTCCTGGTACTCGCGCAGGTGGCGGGCCATCTCATCCTTGAGGTGTCGGATCTCCTCTTCCAGGCGGGCAATGTTGTCCTGGTAGCCGCTGGCCTCACTAGCAAAGCGGTCCTCTAGCTCCCTCATCTGCCTCATCAGTGAGTCGTTCTGCAGGAGGGGGTGCCCAGGTCAAGGACGGGCTGTGCTGGTGGTCGAGGGGACACGGGGGGCCCAGGATGGACAGAGGCACAGTCTCCGGGCTGGGAGGTACCCCAGATAGCCAAGCCGAGGACTTGTCAAAGTCCTCTGAGCCAGGGAACTCGGAACTCAAACGAAGCCTTATGTGGAATATCAGAGAATACAGCTGATACAAGGGAACATGGCTGTCCACCCTTCCTGCCTCCACGCAGGAGTCCCACGATTCCTGAGAGCCCCCCTGGGAGTCCACCTGTCTGTTTCTACCCCTGTGGTAGATATGAGGAGACAGAGGCCCAGAGAGGGTGTGTGATGCGCCTGAGGTCACAGAGCGTAAGCTGCAGATGGGAAGGGCTGGGCCAGGCAAGGTGGGCAGGGACTCACGGTGCCCTTGAGGGCGTCGATCTCACAGGTGTAGGACTGGATCTGGTGGCGGTACTCCATCATCTCCTGCTTGGCCTGGCGCAGAGCGTCATTGTTCTTGTTGGCTGCCTGGGTCAGGTCAGACACCTATGGGCAAAGAGAGAGGGTCCCTGAGATGATAGGGAGGATGCAGGATACAGGAAGGGGTGGGCAAAGAAGCATGGAGACCCTGGGCTCACCCTCCTCCCCAGAGATGGAGCCATAGGAAATACCTCCAAACTGGGATTGAGGGGACAGAGGGGCTGCCAGAGTCTCACCTTTGACTTGTACCATTCCTCGGCTTCCGAGATATTCTTGGCCGCGATGGTCTCATACTGAGCACGGATGTCCCTGAGGGCAGCTGTGAGGTCTGGTTTCGACATGTCCATCTCCACCTGGACCTGCTGTTCCTGAAGCTGGGCCTGTAGCTCGCGGATCTCCTGCAGGGTATGGCTAGGCTTCAGTCCCCAACCAGCCCCAACACGTACCCTCACAACCCCACTCCCCGAGTCCAGCACCACCACCATCCGCTCCAGCCGCTTTCACCAAGGCATAGTACCTCTTCGTGAACTTTCTTAAGGAACGCGATTTCCTCGTTGAGAGATTCAATCCTGCGCTCCAGGTCAATTCGAGCTAGAGTGGCTGCATCCACGTCCTGGGAAAGGTCAAGTGAGAGGGAGAGGGACACTGATCACCCGGGCATTGCAGAGGGAGACCAGGCGTGACACAGAGGGGACAGAAGGGGTAAGGCAGCTGGGAGACCCAAGAGGACTCACGGCTCGGAAGGCAGCCAAATTGTTCTCCGCTTCTTCTTTCAGCTGAATTTCCTCTTGCAGCCTGGCAGACACAGGCAGAAGGACAGACAGATGGTGAGGATGAAACAGGCTGGGGAGAAGACTGACTGGGGGCTGCCCAGGGAGTGGGCTCAGAATAGAGTGAGGAGGGCCCGCCCACACAGGGAGGGGACAGGAAGTGGCCCGATCTCTGCCCTGGAGCCACACCCTGAAAGTCCATGTCCTTGCTAGTTTGTGACCTCCCTGGGATTAAGAACTGCGTCTTATTTTGTCCACCTCCCGGTTCTTATTTTATCCACCTCTGGGTTCCCAGGCCCCAGCCCCAGCCTGGCCCATGTAGGTGCTCATTTAACGTTTGTGACCTGGGTGGTAGAACAGTGATCACTTGGACAGAAAAGCAGGACCCACCAGTATTTGCTCTATTCTTGCTGCCTGAAGCACAGGGAGCCTGGTGGAGCCACAATCAGTGTTCCAATCTGTCTGAGGGCTGCGTCTCCCCTCTCTCCCCCCCCCAACTCACTCTCTCCTTTCCTCCAGCTTATCCATCCTCCCTATAAAGCTTAAGTCTGGCCCAGGGGTCAAGATCCCCTCTCTACCCCCAACCACAGGGCTTCATCACAGAAGAACTGAGAGCTACTGCTGGCCCCAGATTTCCTTGTCTCCTACCAACCTGTCCTCTCCCTCCCACTGCCTATGGGCCTCCTTTCTCCTTCCATGTGCCCACCTGAACCCAGAAACAAACCCCTAGCATCTTAAGATGCTTTGTAAGAAGCACCTGGTCTCCCAACGTCGCCCATTTCCACTCCACGATGTCCCCAAGAAAATTGGGACCGTAGCCTCGTCTGCAGCCTGAGAGCACAGGGAGAGGCATGGCGTCTCTTCCCCCTCCCCCGGAGACACAGCTAGACCATCCTCACCCTGGGTACGATGGGGTACTGACCACTGGACCCAGCCCCAGGCCTAGCCTCCCGTGCCCGGCCCCTGGAGAGGGAGAGGGTTCTGAGGGCGCTTGCGGGTGCTCACTTGGCCTTGAGCCGCTGCAGGTCGTCCAGCAGGTTGTCCCGCTCGACGTCGACGCGGGCGCGCTGGTTGGTGAGCACCTCCACCTGGCGCCGCAGCTCGCGCAGCTCCTCCTCGTAGATCTCGGCCACGCGCGTCGGCTCCCGGCCCTTGAGCCGGTTCACCTCCGCAGCAAGCGCCGCGTTCTGCTGCTCCAGGAAGCGCACCTTCTCGATGTAGTTGGCGAAGCGATCATTGAGCTCCTGCAGCTCCACCTTCTCGTTGGTGCGCGTGGTCAGGAACTCCTGGTTCACGGCATCGGCCAGCGAGAAGTCCAGCAGCTCGCCCGCGCCATAGGAGGAGGGCACGCGGGTCGAACCCAGCCGGCTGGCCCGCAGCGCCCCCAGGCCCCCGGCCCCGCCCGACGTGCGCGACACCTGGTACACGCGGGACGTCACCGAGCTCGAGGAGCCCTTGGTGCCGAAGCCCGCGCGCGGGAACACCGGCGAGCTCAGCGGGGAGCCGAGCGGGAAGCTGGGGGCCCCGCCGAAGGTGCGGCGGTAGGACGACACCCGCTGGCTGGACGAGTAGGCCTGGCTCATAGTGGCGGCGCGGGCGAGGCTGGGCGGCGCGGAGAAGGAGGCGGCGGGCGGCCGGCCGGAGAGTGGATGTGGAGAGGGGAGACAGGGCCCCCGGCCGTCCGCACTATTTGTATCCCTCCTGACATCAGCCCCCGCCGCCCCTCCCCTGACAGCTGCAGGATCCCGCTGTCCTGCCAGGAAAGGGCGGCCCCTGGCGTGGGGGCGGGGAGGCCAGCTCCCCCGCAGGAGGACTGAGCCCCTCAGCGGGCGGGTGGGTGGGGGCCCCTGCGGGGTGTGGGAGAGGCTGGCGGACCTAGGAGGGCAGAAGGTGGGCAGGCCTGCCAGCCGCTTCACCCGGGCGCAAACATGTCTGGAGCCCCCGGCCAGCCCCCTTTCAGTCCTTGCCTCCCTGGTCCTGGGGTGATCAGCGGAGAGAGCTGGGGAGAGGCTTCTATTTAGTTTGAGGGGCTTCTTTTGGCTCCAAAGAGATACTTTGGGTCATTTCCTGAAGAGACAAGGCCTATTTCCAAGACAGTCTGCAAATCACCTTTTTTTTTTCCCTAAAGATTCTCCGAAAGTGGCAAACATTTAGGAGGGCTCAGACAAAGACCAGGAATGCCCCAGCCAGGCCTAGTGGAGGAGCGTCTCTGACAGGCAGGGAGGATGGGAAGGCCTCCCTGGGATAGGCAGCCATCCCCACCAGAGCCCACCTCCTCAGGTATGTCCACTAGCATCTGAGTTCCAGCTCCCAGCCTCAGTTTCCCTCTGGATTCATGAAGGTCCTCTTCCACCCCACCCCTACCAGTGAGGGTGCAGCCTCAAGTTTACAAACAACAGGGTGATTTCCAGAAAGGGCCTGGTAGGCTCTCAGTTTCCAATTATAACAATTATAACTGTGTCCTCTCACCCCCACACTGCCAACTTCTCTGGGCTTCTGTCCCTGTGAGCCCACCCCCACCCCCTCTCTGATTCATCCCCCTTCCTCACACCACCCCCACCCCCAGGGGTTTGTGTTTTGTCAGGAGCCTCATGTCAACCCAGCCATCTCCCTGGCAGCAACAGCTGCCAACCCCAAATACCAGAGCTGGTATTTATAGAGGAGAATGCATCAGTCCGGGAAACAAGCACACAGGAGAGGAGCTCTGGGGGGGTGGGGGTCGGGTACCTGAGGAGACATGGGTATCAGATGGTGGAGGAAGGCTTGAGGCGATGAGCCCCAATCACTTCCCACCCCCTTCATGCTCCAAGCCCCCAGCAGAGAAGCCCTGAATAGGGCTTGTCCATCCCTTGTACTAAGGTCTCCTCCTTAGTACAAGGCACTGGCTGACCCCTAAGGACATTTCCGCTTCTCCATGAATATTGGCTGTTTCTCCAAAGCTCCACCTGGCACTATTCAGGTCTCTCTTAGGCCTGACCCTTTAGGAATGCAAAGTTTGGAAATAGAGGTCTGGTCTTATCTTAGCTCTGCCATCACCTGAAGATGTAATTACAAGCAGGCAAGTCCTTCCCTTCTCTGTGTCGTCACTATAATGTATGAATGGTCACCCTGGCGGTGTCTACCGACTATGGGTTTGAAGAGGCTCAAGTAACAATTACTACCTTGTGTATTCTGAGCACCCACCGTGTGTCACTCTGCTAAGCACTTCCCACCCGTGATCCCCAATTCTCTTGACACCCCTGTGAGGTAAGAGCTAGTACCCTTCCCATGTTGCAGCTCAGGAAGCTGAGGCAGTCTGACTCCAGAGCCCATGCTTTGTCCCCAGGGTATGTGTGAATGTGCCAGGTTAACTGCAAAGAGCTTTGTTGCTGCTGTCTTTGCAAAGCCCTTTCACATTCAGTTTCTAATTTTTATCCAAGAGACAAGCTTATGAGGTGGGTGGGGAGTTCCAGATATTCTTATCCAGCCTTCGAGTCAGTGCAAGCTGTTGTGTTCTGGTTATTTTTGTGTCTCGTCTCCCAAACTAGATTGTAGGCTCCTGGAGAATTTTGGGGAGACCATGTGACTCCTTTGCATGTCCCTTTGGACAGGCAGCACTGTCCTTGTTCAAAGTAGCCTGAAAGATTTCTTTCCCATCCCCTTATTTTGTTAACATACGCTGCGTGCACACAAACACACATGTCCATGAGACACACCTGTCCATGAGTGGACAGGTGAGTCAGCTCCCAGCCACTCTTATAACTGAATCCCTCTGACTGCAGCAGTTGGCTCAAGGGGCAGGCCTGGACCTGACCAGGGCCAATCAGAGACCCACCTTGGAATTTATACATGGAACTGGGATTACTAAACTGGAGCCTGGCAACCATGTTTCCTACCCACTGGGGAGGTCTTTCTGGCATAGGGAAAAAAAGGTCAGCATGCCGGGAGCAGCAGAGACACCCAGAGAAAAGGAGAATGTGAGGTTGGAAGTCCTAAATTCCATCTCCCGGGACCCTGGTTCTTCAGTTCTCCATTTTGTGAGCTCCCCCAGTATCCTTCCTGGGTTTGGGGCCAATAAACTTTTCTTTTTTTTTTTAAACTGAAGAGACTTGGTATTGGCTACTGCCATTTGTAATCAAAACAACCCTGGCTAATATGCTGTAAGGAGACTGTGCGCCCATTTCCACAACACTAAAGAGGCCAGAACACTTTTGGGACTCCTGTCTGTGAACAGTCTCCAGACCACATAAGGAAATTGCCCTTTGGACCAGCCTGAGGCCTCAGTTCCTTAGTGAAATGAGACAGAAAGCAAATAAATAAATTATACCATGTATTCTCTAGTCAAAATCAACATCTACCAGACTTGGCTCTGAACCACTTGGAGCTGTTTCCAAAATTTGGTTCCACCCCTAAGGATTTGCTACCATGGAGGGCAGCAAAACAACACTTGGAGGCTTGGAAGGCAGGTGAAAGAGGAGCATTCCAAAGCATGTTCCTAACCAGGCAGCACCACTGAAGGAAGAGTTTAGACTCCCCTTGGGACTTCTTAGAACTAGACATGCTAAAAATAATGACAATTTATCTGGATGGGTAATGCACTTAGCATAAAATGCAGAAGGTATCATTCTGTGGGTTGCTTTTTCACTCTCTTGATAGTATCCTTTGATGCACAAAAGTTTTTAATTTTGATAAAGTCCAGTTTATCTATGGATTCTTTTATTGCCTATGCTTTGGGTGTCATATCCAAGAAATCATTGCCAAATCAATGTGAAGAATGTTATCCCCTGTGTTTTCTTCTGAGAGCTTTACAGTTTTAAGTCTTTGATCCATTATGAATTAATTTTCATACATAGTATAAGGGTCCAACTTCATTCTTTTTCATATTAATATGTTATATGAGTATTATATGATAGATAATTTCCCCAGCACCATTTGTTGACAAGACTGTCCTTTTCCTCTTATTGAAAACAATTTAGCCATATATTTGAAGTTTTTTTTTCCTCTGGGCTCTCTGTTATGGTCCATTGACCTAGGTATCTGTACTCACACCAGTACCATACTGCCTTGATTACTATAGCTTTGTAATAAGTTTTGAAATCAGGAAGTGTGACTCCTCCAACTTTGTTGTTTTTTTCAAGATGTTTTGGCTATGAGGGGTCCATTGAGATTCCATTTTGAATTTTAAATGGAATGAATTTTTCTATTTCTTAAAAAAATTTTTGGTGGGATTTTTATAGGGGTTGCACTGAATCTGCAGATCACTTTGGGTAGTATTGAAAGCTTAACAATATTAAGTCTTCCAATCAATAAATACTGGATATCTTTCAATTTTTGTGTCTTCATTTCAGAAATGTTTTGTAGCTTTCAATGTACAAGCCTTACTCTTAAGTCACTTCAGTTATGTCCGACTCTTCTCGACCCCATGGACTGCAGCCCACCAGGCTCCTCCATCCATGGGATTTTCCAGGCAACAGTACTCTTCCCTAGTTATGTTTATTTCTAGGTATTTTATTCTTTTTGATGCTATTATAGATGAAGTTGATAATGAGGGCTTTTCCCTTTATTCTGTTAATGTGATATATTATACTGATTGGTTTTCATGTATTTAACCATCCCTGCATTCCAGAAAAAAGTCCCATGTTAACATGTGTATAATGCTTTTAATATGCTGTTGAATTTTGGTTTGCTAGCATTTTGTTGAGAAGTTTAACATTAATATTTATAAGGAATATACATCTGTAGCTTTGTTTTCTTGTATGTCTTTGTCTGGCTGTGGTATCAGACTAATGCTGGCCTCATAGGATGTGTTAAGAAATACTTCCTTTTCAAATTTTTAGAAGATTTTGAGAAGGGTTGGTGTTAATTCTGAAATGTTTGGTAGAATTCAATAAGGAAGCCATCTTGTCTTACTCTTTTCTTTATTGGGAGATTTTGAGTCATTCTTCTTAATCATTCTTCTTAATATCCTCATTTGTATTTCACATTTGTATTCGTATTTACCATATTTGGCCAATTTTTTATTGATAAACATTTCCAATCTTTTGCTATTATAAACAATGCTGCTATGAACATCCTTGGAACAAAACTTTTAAAAAATATTTACTTATTTGGCTGTGTCAAGTCTTAGTTGCAGTACATCGGATATTCATTACATCATGAGAGATCTTTCTCTAGCTGTGGTGCATGGGCTCTTCTGTCGTGGTACACAGGCTTAGTTGCTCCTTGGCATGTGGGATCTTAGTTCCCTGACCAGGAGTCAAACCCATGTCCCCTGTATTACAAGGTGGATTCTTAACTACTGGACCACCAGGGAAGTCCCGGGACAAACTTCTGAATATATAAAGTTTGGTAAGGCATTTTATTCTTTTGGTAAGGTATCACATTATTTTATGGTCATATCTCTCACTGGAGCTAAGTGATATTGGAAATGGGAAGGTCCACCAAGACAGACCTTTTCATTCATCATTTGCCAGAAAAGGGGGACAATTTATAAATGTGTGTTCATGGTACAGTCCCCTTGTATTTAATACAATGCACATTACCAATATATTTTGTTGAATCAGTTAAAGGAGGAAGTCAGTCCTGATGTTTGCTTGAAATCTTCCCACATTACTCTAACCTTGGAGAGTCTTGGAAACTTAAGGTTGGAAGTAACTTCATAGGTCATGAGGTCAACCAGTCCCACACACCCACTTCTCAGTTAAGGTTTAAATTGTTTCTACTGTGACTCAAGCAAGCACTGCTCCACTTTGAATCCCTCTACTGCCTGGGGACACAGTGTCTCCAGGGTGCCCACTCCACTCCACAAAGAGTATTGGGTAAATAACATGCCTTGGTCATGGGACAACAGACAGCCCTGCTGTTTGAAACATTTCCTTATATTTGAACCCAGGAGATGTCTCTGCTATACCTATTACTCTGCCCTGGGAACCAAACAGAGTGAAAAGAAATCCCTTTCAGAGATCCAACTTCAAATATTTCAGGGTAGTGCTCACATCTTTTGGAGACTGCCTATTTCACCATTCCCAATTCTCTCCCTTCCCTAAACTAATGGACCAGCAAAACCCAAATTCATCCTAGCCTCCAAAGCCCCACCAGACTGGCCCGTCTTGCTAACCTTAGCTCACTCACCTCTCCTTTGGGCTCACCTCATACAGCCTCTTTTTTGTTGGGTGACACTGCCAAGCTTTTCCCTGCCTTCCTCTAAACTCAGTGACTGGAGGGCTTGTGGATGCCTGGGTAGATCTCTGAACCTCATGGAGGGTGCCCTAGAAGACAAGGGCCCTGGTACCATAGGACCTCCCAGGCCCCATGGATGGCATGGATAGGGGGCAGGCAGCTGATATGGATGAATCACCAGGATGGGGATACCGACTTGGCCACCACAGGGCATCTGAATTGAGGGAAAAAATGAAAGAGGTCAAAAAGGAGACAACCAGAAGTGACTTTTCCACCTTGCCCTGTCTGGGAGCATCCCCCAGCCCCGGTCTACTCCAGGATCCCAGACGCAAGACAGTGCTGGTGCCTCCCCACCGTGCACCCCCTCTCCACCAGCTGACCCCCACCTCCAGGGTTGCCTGTGTCCCTTTGTCCAGGGCCCACCCTCCTCTTTCTATTTCCCAGCATCTTGGTGCTTCTATTCCAAGCTGGGTTGGGTCAGGAGACAGCCACCGTGTCAGAGCTTGGGGACAGTATGGCAGGTGTGGATTCTGGGACCCTGGCTCTTGCCTGAGCTTCAGCACTTGGTGGGGAGGTGGGAGACCCAAGCAAGGGGGTCTGGAGGTGGGGCAGTCAGCCAGAGGCTAAGATACGGATGCTTATCATAGAGGTTCACCAACTAACCATCTGTGCCCCCTGGGCAAGTCCCATTTCCTGCCTAGTCTCACATGTCCAGGTGTGAAAGGGGATTGGGCCGGGTCATCTCCAGAGCCCCCTCAGCTTCGGACATCCTGAGTCTCTGGGCCCAGGGGGTGGGACACTGAGTGGTCCCTGGCAGAGTCATCCCCGCCTCAGTGCTCCCAGAGACCCGGCCCTCAACAGTCCCTTCCACGCTGCCCCCCCATCTTCCTCTCAGCTGTAGGGCTGCTTAACCTCCACAGGCGGCTGAGGAGCTAGAGTGACTGTAAAAGGGAAGGAATGTCCAGAGGCAATTGTTTCTTCCTGATATCACCGCGGGGGAGGTTGGGTTGGGGGGCCCAGCTGGAACGGTGGCGTCAGGATTATCCCTGAGACTCATCCCCCGCCACCCCGGCCTCCCCCCTGCACTGGCCCCCTGGCCCCACAGCCAGCAATCACCCCTCTCATCCACCACCCTCTGCATCTCACTGGTTTAAGACCTCCAGGCCTCCCTCTCCCACCTCTCTCCACCTTCTGACCCTAGACCCTCTCTTGGGACCCCTCCTTCATGGCACCCCCACCCCAGCTCTTATAAATTCCTCCCACATCTCCTCCTCGTCAACCCCACACCCCTGACCTAGCTCCTTCTCTGGGGAGGCCTCACAGGCTGGCTCCAACCCCCTCCTGACCCACGCTCCTTTTACAGACATGGAGTGCTGCGGGTTTTCTGCCAAAGTAGGAGAAGTCTGAGGCTGATCTCACCTCCTCCTTATAGGCTGCCTTGCAGGCTGGGGAGGAGGCAGTGGGGACAGGGAGGCTGAACCTCAAAGGGAGGAGCTAGTAAATGGAGGTGAAAGTGCTTTGTGGACTCTGAGCATCTGGTAGCTTTCAGGTGTTATTTGAATCAGTAAGAGGTTTGAGGCGAGGAGGATGGAGACGGAAGTCAGTTTGAAGCAAGAGGAGGGAGCTTTGCTAGCATGAAGGGAAGGTCCCCAAGAAGGCACCCTGGTGCCCTGGGAGCAGCATATGGCTGGGAGTTTAGGAGGCCAGAGTCTTGGCCAGCCCCAGATAAGCTGTGTGACCTTGGACTGGTTGCATCTCCTCTCTGGGTTGCAGTGTCTCCTTGCTTAAAAATGAAATATCCTGGACGTCCCTCCCTATTCTGACCCCCAAAAGAGGAGGGAGAGAGGCCCTTTCTTATGAAAAGGTGCCTCCCTGGGCTGCCTCATCTGAAGCCTTTTTGCTCAGACAGACTCCTATCAAGCCAAATCCAAACACTGGCGCATACTTAGAACACACCCAACCCCACCGTGTGTTGATGAGAGGCAGCTACACCTGCCAGCAGAAATGGACTCAGCCTCCTCCGTAGAGACACATTCTCCCTCCCCGCAGGTTCCTCCTGCCTCCCCTGTCTCTGTTGGCTCCGTCCTCACTGTGTGAGCACCTGTTCCTGCCCCACAGAACAGACACAGCCCCCACCTCCTCATGGGTTCCTGGCGTCTCAGCTGTCCTGGTACACTGCTGCCCCCACCACATCCAGCCACCTCCCCACAGTTCCCAGCCATCTGGGGGAATACCCCTGAATTCTCCAAGTCCCCTCAGTCCTGAGCCATTTCCTGAAGAGGCAGGGGAGCCCTCTCTTTCCAACACAAATATGCACCGTCCCCTCAGCTGAAACCCAAGGAGAATAAGAGAAAACTGTCCTTGATCAGACCAGGGTTTATCAGGGTGGAGGAGGGGCAGGGGTGTGAGAACTGGGGTGGGAAGGTGTCAGGGTGAGTTGGGAGCAGCTGAGCTTGGTGTAGGGTGGCACCCAGCCCTGCTCCAACCTCTGTGAAAGGAGATTTCATGGGTTTCTCTGCCTACCTATGGACTCACACTCTAGAGAGTCACTCAGGGCCTAACTCTAACCTGTCTGCTGAAATGTAAGTTCCTTCTTTCTTAGACCTTAACCCAGATAGAGAAATAGAGCTTCCCTTCTTCCCCAGGATTCTCCTGCCATTCTTAGTGCCATCACTCACCCCTCTCTTCTGCCTGATTTATCCCCATTCCTTTTATCTTTCTTCATAGGCTGTTTTTGGTTTCAACCCCTCCAGTTTGGTCATATCCCTGCCGTCCTGGGCGCTTTCCAGGTTTCCTACATCCCTCTGAGGCTGTGGAGTGCTTTAAACAGAGCCTGAGCAGGCTGGCAATGACCTCACGGGGCCACTATGCACAGTTGCTATCTATAGCCTTATAGGATCATCCTCCTCTTCCTCCAGCCAGCTGAGTCACAGTCAGCTTGGGGTCCACTCAGACCCCACGGTCTTCTCTGCCACTCCAGACCACAGCCCATTACAGCATCCTGAGCTGTTTTCACTGCTGGGTCAGATGCTTATTCTTCAAATTTTCCAAATACACAATGAAAGTGAGTCTTGGGTTCCAGAAAATGGCCATTAAAAAAAATTAACTAATTAATTGGGGGAGGGGTGCACTGCACGAGGCACGCAGGATTAGTTCCCTGCCCAGGCATCAAACCTGAGCCTCTTGAGTGGAAATGCAGAGCCTTAACCACTGGACCACCAGAGAAGTCCCAGAAGATACCCATTCTTGAACCTTCAGTGTTTTTATAGCCCCAGACAGAACTCTTCTCACACCTGTCCAGACAGCCAGCCAATGGCCCAAGTTCCATTTGACTTTGCAGGGGTATGGGACAAAGGGAGGAATTTGGGGAGCAGCTCCTGGGCCACTGCCTGGGTTCAGATTGGATCTACCACTCTTGGGTGAGTTGCTTCACCCCTCTGAGCCTCAGTTTCCTCATCTGTAAAATGATTATAATAGCATAGGGTTTGGGGAAGACTGAATGAGAAATGGACTGTAAAGCACTTAGCACTCAGCCTAGCACACAGTGAGTGTGAAGTAAGTGCCAGCCATTACTAATATTTTATCCTGTTTGGACCGACAGGAAATTGATTCCTGGAGGTCCAGTCTGGCTTGAGTTCTTGCTTTAGGACAGCAGGTAGAGGCCAAGATTCATAGCCAAGACTGCCTAACTCCAAAGCTCTCTATCACAGGCTATGCTGCCTCTGATAATAGCAGAGGTACCACTTACTGAGGGCTTTCCATGTGGTTCAGTGGTAAAGAATCCACCTATCAATGCAGAAGACTCGGGTTCGATCCCTGGGTCAGGAAGATTTCCTAGAGGAGAAAAGGGCAACCTGCTCCAATATTCTTCCCTGGAAAACTCCATGGACAGAGGAGCCTGGTGGGCTACAGTCCATAGGGTTCCAAAGAGTCAAACAAGACTGAACAACTGAGCACACACCACTTATTGAGCACCTACTGTATACGTCAGAAGAATATAATGGAGTAGAAGGACGTGCGCACATCTTCTCCTGAGAGAACTCCAAAATCACAACTCGCTGCTGAACAACTGTTGACAGGAGAATGTTGGATACCACCAAACAAAGATACCCCATGTCCAAAGGCAAAGGAGAAGCCCCAGGAAGATGGTAGGAGGGGCGAAATTGCTTTTAGAATCAAAACCCATACCCGCATGTGGAGGGCTCAAACAAACCTTGTGCACACCAGAACCCAGAGACCCCACAGAGACTGAGCCAGACCTGTGTTTGAGTGTCTCCTGCAGAGATTTGGGTCAGCAGTGGCCTGCCGCAGAGAGAGGGTCTCTGGGTGCAACAGACCTGGGTATGGCATAAGCTCTCTTGGAAGAGGTCTCCATTAACGCCACCATAGAGCCACCAGAACTTACACAGGACTGAGGAAACAGACTCTTTGAGGGCACAAACAAAACAGACTCTTTGTGTGCACCAGGACCCAGGAGAAAGGAGCAGTGACCCCAAAAGAGACTGATCCAGACTTGCCTGCGAGTGCCCAGGAGTCTCTGGCAGAGGCGTGGGTGGGCAGTGGCCTGCTACAGGGTCGGGGGCACTCAGTGCAGCAGCCCATGCATGGGACCTTTTGAAGGAGGTTGCCATTATCTTCATTACCTCCACCATAGTTTGGCCTCAGGTCAAAAACCAGGGAGGGAACACAGCCCCGCCCATCAACAGAAAATGGATTAAAGATTTACTCAACTGTGGTGTTGGAGAAGACTCTTGAGAGTCCCTTGGACTACAAGGAGATCCAACCAATCAATCCTAAAGGAAATCAGTCCTGAATATTCATTGGAAGGACTGATGCTGAAGCTGAAGTTCCAATATTTTGGCCACTTGATGCGAAGAACTGACTCATTGGAAAAGACCTTGATGCTGGGAAAGATCGAAGGCAGGAGGAGAAGAGGATGACAGAGGGTGAGATGGTTGGATGGCATCACTGACTCGATGGATGTGAGTTTGAGTAAGCTCCAGGAGTTGGTGATGGACAGGGAAGCCTGGCGTGCTGCAGTCATGGGATCACAAAGAGTCAGACACAACTGAGTGACTGAACTGAACTGAACATTGCCCCACTCATCATAACAAGGCCCAGTTTCCCCCTCAGTCAGTCTCTCCCATCAGGAAGTTTCCATAAGCTTATCCTTACCCATCAGAGGGCCAAGAGAATGAAAACAATCACAGAAAACTAATCAAACTGATTACATGGACCACAGCCTTGTCTAACTCAATGAAACTATGAGCCATGCCATATAGGCCCACCCAAGATGGACGGGTCAGGTGGAGAGTTCTGACAAAATGTGGTCCACTGGAGGAGGGAATGGCAAACCACTTCAGTATTCTTGCCTTGAGAACCCCATGAGCAGTATGAAAAGGCAAAAAGATAGGACACTGAAAGATGAAGTCCCCAGGTCAGTAGGTGCCCAATATGCTACTGGAGATCAGTGGAGAACTAACTCCAGAAGGAATGAAGAGACAGAATCAAAGCAAAAACAACACCCAGTTGTGGATGTGACTGGTAATGGAAGTAAAATCAACGCTGTAAAGAACAATATTGCACAGGAACCTGGAATGTTAGGTCCATGAATCAGGGCAAATTAGAAGTGGTCAAACAGGAGATGGCAAGAGTGAACATCGACATTTTAGAAATCAGTGAACTAAAATGGACTGGAATGGGTGAATTTAACTCAGATGACCATTATATCTACTACTATGGGCAAGAATCCCTTAGAAAAAATGGAGTAGCCATCATAGTCAACAAAAGAGTCTGAAATGCAGTACTTGGATGCGATGTCAAAAACGAAAGAATGATCTCTGTTTGTTTCCAAGGCAAACCATTCAATATCACAGTAATCCAAGTCTATGCCCTGACCTGTAATGCTGAAGAAGCTGAAGCTGAACGGTTCTATGAAGACCTACAAGATCTTCTAGAACTAACAGCCAAAAAAGATATCTTTTTATCATAGGGGACTGGAACACAAAAGTAGGAAGTCAAGAGATACCTGGAGTAACAGGCAAATTTGGCCTTGGAGTACAAAACGAAGCATGTCAAAGGCTAACAGAGTTTTGCCAAGAGAACACACTGATCATAGCAAACACCCTCTTCCAACAACACAAGAGAAGACTCTACACATGGACATCACCAGATGGTTAATACCGAAATCAGATTGATTATATTCTTTGCAGCCAAAGATGGAGAAGCTCTATCTATACAGTCAGTAAAAACAAGACTGGGAGCTGACTGTGGCTCAGATCATGAACTCCTTATTGCCAAATTCAGACTTAAGTTGAAGAAAGTAGGGAAAACCACTAGACCATTCAGGTATGACCTAACTCAAGTCCCTTACAATTATACAATGGAAGTGACAAATAGATTCAAGGGATTAGATCTGATAGACAGAGTGCCTGAAGAACTATGGATGGAGGTTCGTGACATTGTACAGGAGGCAGTGATCAAGACCATTTTCAAGAAAAAGAAATGCAAAAAGGCAAAATGGTTGTCTGAGGAGACCTTACAAATAGACGTGAAAAGAAGAGAAGCTAAAGGCAAAGGAGAAAAGGAAAGATATATCCATTTGAATGCAGAGTTCCAAAGAATAGCATGGAGAGATAAGAAAGCCTTCCTCAGTGGTCAATGCAAAGAAATAGAGGAAAACAATAGAATGCGAAAGACTAGAGATCTCTTCAAGAAAATTAGAGATACCAAGGGAACATTTTATGCAAAGATGGGCACAATAAAGGACAGAAATGGTAGGGACCTAACAGAAGCAGAAGATATTAAGAAGAGGTAGCAAGAATACACAGAAGAACTATACAAAAAAGATCGTCATGACCCAGATAACGACGATGGTGTAATCACTCACCTAGAGCCAGACATCCTGGAATATGAAGTCCAGTGGGCCTTAGGAAGCATCACTGTGAACAAAGTTACTGGAGGTGATGGAATTCCAGTTGAACTATTTCAAATCCTGAAAGATGATGCTGTGAAAATGCTGCACTCGGTATTCCAGCAAATTTGGAAAACTCAGCAGCAGCCAGAGGACTGGAAAAGGTCAGTTTTCATCCCAATCCCAAAGAAAGGGAATGCCAAAGATTGCTCAAACTACCACACAATTGCACTCATCTCACACACTAGCCAAGTAATGCTCAAAATTCTCCAAGCCAGGCTTCAAGAGTATGTGAACCGTGAACTTCCAGATTTCAAGCTGAATTTAGAAAAGGCAGAGGAACCAGAGATCAAATTGTTGACATCCACTGGATCATTGAAAAAGCACGAGAGTTCCAGAAAAACATCTACTTCTGCTTTATTGACTATGCAAAAGTCTTTGACTGTATGGATCATAACAAACTATAGAAAATTCTTAAAGAGATGGGAATATCAGACCACCCGACCTGCCCCTTGAGATATCTGTATGCAGGTCAAGAAGCAACAGTTTGAACTGGACATGGACTAACAGACTGGTTCCAATCGGGAAAGGAGTACGTCAAGGCTGTATATTGTCACCCTGCTTATTTAACTTATTACAGAGGACATCATGCATTATTCCAGCTGAATGAAGCACAAGCTGAAATCAAGATTGCTGGGAGAAATATCAATAACCTCAGATATGCAGATGACACCACCCTTATGGCAGAAAGTGAAGAAGAACTAAAGAGCCTCTTGATGAAAGTGAAAGAGGAGAATGAAAAAGTTGGCTAAAGCTCAACATTCAGAAAACTAAGATCATGGCATCCGGTACCATCACTTCATGGCAAATCGATGGGGAAATAATGGAAACAGTGAGAGACTTTATTTGGGGGCACTCCAAAATCACTATAGATGGTGACTGCAGCCATGAAATTAAGACACTTGCTCTTCGGAAGAAAAGCTATGACCAACCTAGACAGCATATTAAAAAGCAGAGACATTACTTTACCAACAAAAGTCTGTTTAGTCAAAGGTATGGTTTTTCCAGTAGTCATGTATGGATATGAGAGTTGGACTATAAAGAAAGCTGAGCGCGGAAGAATTGATGCTTTTGTACTGTGGTGTTGAAAGACTCTTGAGAGTCCCTTGGACTGCAAGGAGATCCAACCAGTCAATCTTAAAGGAAATCAGTCCTGAATATTCATTGGAAGGACTGATGCTGAAGCTGAAACTCCTATACTTTGGCCACCTGAGGCGAAGACCTGACTCACTGGAAAAGACCCTGATCCTGGGAAAGATTGAAGGTGGGAGGAGAAAGGGATGACAGAGGATGAGATGGTTAAATGGCATCACCGACTCGGTGGACATGAGTTTGAGTAAGCTCCGGAAGTTGGTGATGGACAGGGAAGCCTGGCGTGCTGCAGTCCATGGGGTCACAAAGAGTCGGACACGACTGAGTGACTGAACTGAACTGAACTGTATATTTGGCATGGTATTCTGTATACCTGCTATGTAAAAATTACTATCTCCAATCTTCATGACACTGGGAAGTAACTATTAACCTCATTTTTCAGTTATAGACATTATGCTCAAAGAGGTTAGATTAGTTCCCTAAGGTTATACAGGAAGTAAAAACAAAGTCTGGATTTGAACTAAGGTTCAAATCTTAGCCCATGGTTCCTAGAAACCCAGTTCATTTCTCTGTGTGGTCAGTAAGGCCTTGCCATAAACCGCGTTGGCAGGCTCAGCTCTAGGTCCTTCCCCTTTTAACTTGGCCCTAGCTGGGGATCTCCACTGAAAAGTCCCTTGTCCAGTGGACAAGTCTCTCTCGACATTCGGCCCTGCTTCTCTCCCCAACCCCACCGCCCTCAGATATGGGGCTGGGCTTGGAAAGAGCAGCAGACTCTGGGTTTCATCTCACAGGAACTGGGGTGGAGCACTAAAGATTTTCTATCTGGGAAATATAGGGACCACTCTGCCCTGTGCCACCCTGAGGCCGATCAGGCACTGGGGCTCCCCCCAAGGCTGGAGAGGCTCCCCTGAGTGCACCCTGGCCCCAGACTGCCCCCCGCTGGCCTGGGAGGAGGTTTGGGACAACAGCACCCACAGTTCTCTCTGAGAGGCTGCCTGGAAGACTGGGACTGGGGGCTGGGCTTGGTCCTGTGTCCTCCAAGTTCTAAAGAAACTCTGGGGTCCACTGTCAGCTGCTGGGGATTCCATTGTCCCGGCTCTCAGGCCGGGCATACATTCTGCTTCCCAATTTTAAAGGTCCTGAGAGATACAATTTGTTGAAAACAGCACTATAATTTTTTTTCTCCCCAGCCGGCAGTGGTCAGAAATCTACCTCCCCTACTGTCCCAAAGAGCCCTCCCCATTGCCCCCTCCCCATCCAGCCTCGAAAAGAAGAAGGGCCAGCACACCCTCCCCCACCCCCACCTCACCCCCTCCGCCTTTCTTCTGGCTCCCCAGCCACCCTGGGTACCAGAATAGACCACTGACCACCTGCCCTGGGGGCTAGGAGGGGCCGCAGCCGGTGCTGCCACTCAGGCTGGGGTAGGGGATGGAAAAGGTGGGAGCGAGGACGGCAGGAGGGCGCTCCGGGGGCCCAGTTCCAGCTGCTTCTCTGTGGAGTGCAACGGGTTCCCTACCGACTCTGGACAGGCAACCTGTGCCCCCTACTTGCCAGCCGGACAAGCTGGAATCGCTAGAAGCCCTCTCAGTTCAGGCGGTCTCCGCCCCCGCCCCCCCCCCCTCTACCTCGCCCCCCCCCGCCCCCTCTACCTCCCCCCGCCCCCCAGTTGTCTCCCCCACCCCCGCCCTCTGATCCTCCCTCGCCCCCCACCCCGCCCCCGATCTCTGGCCCCATCTTTGGTCTCAGCTCGCCTCCCCTCCCCTCCAGGTCACTCCTCTTTCTCTCCCCGCCTCCTCGACCTCTAGGTCTGCGTCCACATCCTCCAGGGACTCAGCCCGCCAACTCCCTCCCGGGTTCTCCGGGTCTCTGCCCCTCCCCTCCCCCAGCTCCATCAAAATGGGAAGGCCCTGGCTTGGTGATCCCACATTCCAGCCTTACTGGGGTCAAGAGGGCTTCCGGCCCGATGTGGGATCCCTGCCCCCACCCCGATCGTCCAGCCGCTGGCCCTTTGCAGCTCCCTTCTCTGACATCTCCCCCAGCCCCAAGCCCGATTTAGCTCCTTTAATCTTCCCTGTAATCCAATCCGACCGTTTCCTGAGCACACGCCGCACTTCCCAAACTGTTAGTCCCTGGAGAGGGGTGGGGTGGGGGAAGGGCGGCTCGGCTCGTCCCTGCATCGGAGCACCCCCGTTCTGGCCCCATCCCAGGCACTCCTGCTGCACCCCTCTTCTTTTCCCCAGCCTTAGGAGGCCCCAGGGAGCTCTGGCTGTGCAAGCCTAGCCATCTGGCCTCCTAAGCCCAGGCCTGAGACGATCCTGACTGCTGACCGCCTGTTTCCCCAGCTAGTCGGAGCTTTCGCTTGGTGCTAATTCCCTCCTCCTGAAACACCCTCCCCTCCACAGCGCACTTCCTAGGAAACTCTTACCCTCTCTTCTCTCAAGGGCCAGCTCCAGCCTGGTTTCCCAAATTCATTCCGGAGACTGCCTGGGCCGCTGGTCCCAGGTCTGGGTGAAACCAGCCATGTGGCCCTGGGCAGGTTGCTTCCCTCTCTAGGTCTCCATTTCCTCATCTGTAAATGGGGATCATAATAGTGCATTCCTCACAGAGTGGCTATGAGTTACCTGACACAAGGTGGTTAGAACAATTCCCAGTGAATGGTAAGTGCTGTTTAAGTGTTTGATGAAACTATCTTTAACTGCCTTGTATTACAATGACTTCATTTCCTCCAAGTTGCTGCTGCTGCTGCTAAGTCGCTTCAGTCGTGTCTGACTGTGTGCGACCCCATAGACGGCAGCCCACCAGGCTCTGCTGTCCCTGGGATTCTCCAGGCAAGAACACTGGAGTGGGTTGCCATTTCCTTCTCCAATGCATGAATGTGAAAAGTGAAAGTGAAGTCCTCAGTCCTGACCCCATGGACTACAGCCCACCAGGCTCCTCTGTCCATGGGATTTTCCAGGCAAGAGTACTGGAGTGGGGTGCCATTGCCTTCTCCAAGTTAAGACATCATAAATTGTGAAATACTTCATTTATTCAATAACATCATTTCCAGTGGAAAAAAAGGAACAATACCACGTAAAATGTACAAAGTATCTGTAAGCCATCTTCCAACTTCATGTATGTGTAAATTGTTCAGTGACAATATTTGTGTGGCAGACTCTCTGCTTCTGTCCAGTCTCCTTTTCAGCTTCATGTATATTCATTGTTTATGATGGGTGTCCAAGGGCTTGGGTTCAAGTTCTTATTCCCAAATTGCATTTAGCTAGGGGCAAATCCCATGGACGGAGGAGCCTGGTCTGCTGCAGTCCATGGGGTCGCTAGGAGTCGGACACGACTGAGCGACTTCACTTTCACTTTTCACTTTCATGCACTGGAGAAGGAAATGGCAACCCACTCCAGTGTTCTTGCCTGGAGAATCCCAGGGATGGGGGAGTCTGGTGGGCTGCCGTCTGTGGGGTCGCACAGAGTCCGACACGACTGAAGCGATTTAGCAGCAGCAGCAGCAGGGGGGGTTAGGTAAATTCTTTGGCTCCTTTAAGCCTCGATTTTTACTAAATAGCTAATTGAACATAATCGTAGTGAATATTAAACGAGATGCTGTATGTTTAAGGCGTTGAGGCCCTCATTGGATATTCAACCAGGAGAGCTATCATTATTGTGATAATTTTAAAACGTTTGTTGAATCTGGGCTCTCCAAAGACTCGAGGCGGACAACTGCTATTTCAAGGTTGAAGTGCCCTCCAGTGGCCGTGTGGAAAAACTGCAGGCTTCCGGTGTGCTTGGGGAGTCCTTCCTTTGCTGGTCCAGGAACTAACTCAAGCCAGCCCTACCTCCAGATCAGGCTTATAGCCCTCCCCGATTTCTTCACGTTATCTTTCCTTTTACAGAGGCCTTAAGAGACTAGGAGCAGAGCTTTATCCCAGGAAGGTTACAGCCTGGACAGACACTGTCTTCAAGCTTGGGGGCCCAAGGCCATGTGACAAGGAGGTAGGGTGATGGAGAGCATCCATTCTGCTCTGACCTGGACACGTGGGATCTGGCCTGAGACCCCTCATGCTGCCCACATCCAAGACTAACGGAGAACAGTGTACCCCTTCCAACTGGCTACTTCTGCGCTGTGACAGATGAGTGTTTTATCTTTCCTTCCACCCTCACCCTCTCCCCACTCCCCATCTTGTTTTCTTCCTTCCTTCCTCCATACATCGATATTTATTGAACACTGGCTGTGTAGCAAGCCCCACATCCTAGGTGCTGGGGGTTAAAAAGATCAATCTTAACAGAGACACAAACACAGCCACCAAGAGTTGTGCACAGTGTCCCAGACACCACACGCAGAGTTAATCCTTGCATTTGAGTGTTTATGGCTTCTCTGTGTGGCTGAGTGGGAGGGAAGACACAGGAACATCAGATCCAGGCTGCCTGATTTCCTCTAATGAAATGTGTCCACAGGGGAAGCTTTGTCTGGCCAGATTTGAGGGCTGACTGCCTCCTCCCAGGCCACACTGCTTCCCATAGCAAACACTGACCACACTCCCAGCTCCACCAGCGTGGGGATACCCGAGCTCCCTTACCTTCCCCCACCACTGCCCTTTTCCCCAGGGCTGGGAGTCAGCCAATACTTAGCATGTAAGCCCAGCTCACAGGCCAGCTCCCCATTGTCCAGGATGGAGAGGAAGGAGCCTTCTGGAGTCACTGAGTCGGAGGGTGGCTGGAGGTACCACGATGTTTTTGGAAGATGTCAGGAACGGAAGGAAGGGAGGGCACAGTGATGCGTGCATGGTTCATGGGCCTCTGTTGCCTCCTCGAGCTGCCCTCCTCCCTCCTTCATGATCAAACTGCTCAAATGTCTTCCCACACCTGTCCTCAGTGTCCTGTTGCTTGCTCCTCATTGTTGCATTTCCTCAGAATTCTTCTCAAATCTAGTAGCACAGGGTCCCTCGCTGGGTCCCCTCAACTCCTAGACCAGTGCTGTCTACAGAAATGTAACGGGAGCCATATGCATCATTTCAAATGTTCTAGCAGCTACATCTTAAAATAGTAAAAGAAACCAGTGAGGTTAATTTGATCATATATTTAACACAATGTATCCAAAACATTGGGCTTCCCAGATGGTGTAGTGGTAAAGAATCTACCTGCCAATGCAGGAGATGCCGGTTGGATCCCTGGGCCAGGAAGATCCCCTGGAGTAGAAAAGGGAATGGCAATCTATCCCAATATTCTTGCCTGGAAAATTCCATAGACGGAGGAGTCTGGCAGGCTGCAGTCCATGGGGTCACAAAGAGTCAGACGCAACTAAGCACGCACATACACCCAAAACATTATTTCAAGCATGTAAGCAGTGGTCAAAAATTGAGATATATATTTTGTCATAATCCAATGTATACAATATTTTACACGTATGAAAGTGAAAGTGAAAAGTGAAAGTGAAGTCGCTCAGTCGTGTCTGACACTTTGCAACCCCAGGAACTGTAGCCCACCAGGCTCCTCCATCCACGGAATTTTCTAGGCAAGGGTACTGGAGTGGGTTGCCATTATAGCACCTCTCAATTGGGACTGGCCACATTTCAAGATGCTCAGGTGGCTGGTAGCTATCGTGTTGCAGTTCTAGAACCTTCATCCACTTCTTGGCATACACTCTCTCACTCGGTATGGCTCATCATCTCATTTCCATGTGTCATGTCTCCCCAGTGAGATTCAAAGCCTCCTGGGTCAGAATCCTCACTTTTTCATCCCTGTATCTCCTGTGGTTCCTTAAAGCTGTGTGCCACACTCACGAGGCCCTGCAAGCATGTTTGTTGATGGGAGTGAGCGCTGGGAATTGATTTTTGTGGTTTAGTTATGGCTGTAAATGGTGTATTATAGATTGCCTCTATAGATGCACCCTGCTGCAATATTAGCAGAAACAAGCAGCCTGGTTGTCAGCACAGACTGGGGCCTGGGGCAGATGGGGCTCGCCGACTCAGGCAGGGGAAATCCTGCCAGACCACATACCATTTTTCTGTCTTCAGGGCCTGTCATTGCTACCGTGTGTGCTCCTCCCTACAACCCCATCTCCCTTAGATCTCAGAGCCCTTGTCAGGGAACATTACACAAAGGATGTGTCTCCAGCATCCTCCCAGCAGGCTGGGAGCTCCTCTGGGCAGGAAACGAGTTTTATTCAGATGGACAAGAGCCTGACCTGCAACAGATGCCACAGAACATGCTTGTGGAGTGAATAAATGAATGGATGGCTGGAGCCAGCCAAACCTCTCATTCACATACTCTTGTACCCAGAAAAATCTTTGAGTGCTTACTATGTGTCAGTAGATACTAAGGATTCAGCCTGAACAAAGTGGATGTGGGCTGTGCCCTCCTGGAGCTCGCATTCTGCAGGTAGGGGGGTTGGATATGGACCCATGGAGCCCCCGGAATACAGGACAGCCTCCCCCAGGCCAAGGGTTATCCTTTAGACCCTGGGCCACAGTAGGCTACCCCCTGAAGCCCGGGTGCTGTGAGGCCCTTACTATTTCAGATTGCATTGATGATGTCATAATGGGCCCTGTGGGATGGACCGAGGACCCTGCAGGTCGCAGCAGAGGAGCCAAAGCAGGAGAAGGAGCTGGTGGTGCCCATTCGACCTCCAACAGACCTAGCTTCAGCTCCAGAGGAGGCAGCAGGTGACCATGGCACTCAGCCTCTCTGCCACGTCCATTCCCAACAACTGGCTCCCAGGCTACCCTGAGGTAACCAGGCCTGTGTTCTAAGGCTGTCTTGGTGGGAGCACCCCAGCCAGTCCAGAGCGCCAAGCTGTGAGCCATGCACTGCCCGGGGGATAAAAAGATGACCAGGACTTCAGGCAGGGACCCTCAAGTTGCTGACACACTAGACCTTGAGCAAGTGGCTTCCCAGAACATAATCACTGTCCTCTTGGCTAACTTGGGCATAGCGGTGAGCTAAGTGGTGATGAAAATAACTCCAGTCCAGTGGTTAGGACTCGGCGCTTTCACTGCTGAGGGTGTGGGTTCAATCCCTGGTTGGGAAACTAAGGTCCCAAAAGCCTCATAGCATGGCCAAAAAAAAAAAAAAGGAAAATAACTCCATACAGCCCCATCTCGTTCCCTGGCTTCTCCCGTGTCATCCCTGAGCATTGCACTGTGCTCAAGGGCTGCCCTTGACACTCTTGGTTTGGAGAATCTAGTGTTTCTCAGAATGTCTAAAGGTAGAATTATTTGCAGCATGGTTAAAAACGCACATCACTGGGCCTTCGTGTAAATCTTTCAAAGCAGAATTTTCAAGGGTAGGGCTCATGAATCTGCATTTTAAAAAACACTCAGTAATTCTTACCTTAAGCACTGTCCTAGGGTGGAAATGCCTACCAGAGTCCCCGAGTCCCATGTCTGACTGACCAGGGTTGGCTAGTTTCTCTGTCCAGAGATGGGTATCGGCTTTTGATATTGTATTACTGATGAAAAGCCATGATTTAGAGGCTACTGGCGGCCAGCCGTCACTTGGAAGGAATCAGTGGCCACCGAGAACAGAATTCTCTATCTTTTCGACTCATCTATAAAATGCTTACCTGAGCAGACACTGTTTAAAGGCCATTAAAATACCAGACACAGAATAAGCCAGTCTCTGGGACTTTATAGACATATTTACTCAAACCCAAGTGCTTGC
This sequence comes from Bos mutus, assembly GCF_027580195.1. Taxonomy (NCBI): domain Eukaryota; kingdom Metazoa; phylum Chordata; class Mammalia; order Artiodactyla; family Bovidae; genus Bos; species Bos mutus. The sequence goes on from NC_091618.1 coordinate 28,568,786, forward strand.
AAAGAGTAAATAATAGGGAAGCAAAATGAGCAGCACCCCTAGAAATACGAACTGAAAGTAAACAGCCCTGTTCACTAAAATAAACAGGACAAATCCTGCAAGGATTAAATGACCTCCAGTAAGAGAGGCTCAGAGCCAGCAATGCTCACTCCATCTTGGCTCCCGGAAGAAGGGGAGCTAAGAGCCTGTCCCCGCCACCTGGGGGCATCAGCTGGGGCAGCGGGGGGCAGGGAGGGACATTAGGAGGTCAGGGTCAGGTCTCCAAGGGCAGACAGTAGTTTTGGGGGTATGAGTGCTTCCCAGAACTCCCTGGCAGCCTGCCACAGGGCCTGAAACCTCCAAGATTAAAGGCCTCTGGTAAAATGCACATTTTCTGGAGGTATAGCACCTCAAGTCACTACTATTTGTGATTTATTCATTAATTTCCCAAATGTTTGTTTAGCACTTACTGTGTTTCAGGCCCTGTGCCAGTCACTAAAGATATCAAGGTGAGTAAGGCATAAACCTGCTCTCAAGTTGCTCACAGTTTAGTATGAGAGATAAGACTGAGGAAATAATAATAGCTAACTTTTTCTTGGGCTGCCTAGTTGGTGCTAGTGTTAAAGAACCTGCCTGACAATGCAGGAGACGTAAGAGACGTGGGTTCGATCCCCAGGTTGGGAAGATTCCCAGCAGAGGGCATGGCAACCCACTCCAGTGTTCTTGCCTGGAGAATCCCATGGACAGAGGAGCCTGGTGGGCTACAGTCCATAGGGTCACAAAGAGTCGGACACAACTGAAGTGACTTAGCATGCATGCAACATGCTTAAAAAGCAACATGCTTTTCTTAATCTTTTTTTAATTGAAGTATAAATTTACAATTCTGTGTTAATTTCAGGTGTATAGCAAAATGATTCAGTTATATATATATATATATTCCTTTTCAGATTCTTCTCCATGATAGGTTATTACAAGATATTGAATATAGTTCCCTGTGCTATACACTAGGTCCTTATTGTTCACCTACTTTCCATATAGTAGGGTGTAAGCATAGCTAACATTTATTGATCATTTATTATTTGACCAGGCTTAATGATAAGCACCTCACACACATTATGTCATTTAATCCTCCTAACGTTATCTTATTACTCTTACTTTTCCTCATTTTGCTTCCCTTGTGGTCCAGCTGGTAAAGAATCTGGCTGCAATGGAGGACACCTGGGTTCGATCCCTGGGTGAGAAGATGCCCTGGAGAAGAGAAGGGCTACCCACTCCAGTATTCTGGCCTGGAGAATTCCAGGGACTGTACAGTCCATGGGGTCACAAAGAGTCAGACACGACCGAGCAACTTTCACTTTCCCCCATTTTACAGATGAGGGAATTGAGGTTCAGCATCTGTTGATGTTGGTATGATGGTAAATGTTTAACAGCTTGCTTTCTGGAGGAAAACAAAGCCCTGGTTTGTAGGATGTGCCATTCACCGTAGTGTGGATTCTCCCAGGCCAGTCTCAAGCCACCAGCCTGCTGTCACTGAATGTGGAGTTGGAAGGGGTGGGAGCGTGAGCTGCCTCCAGCATAGCACTGCAATGGCCAATCGACAGAGGAGCCAGAACTTGAACCTAGGGGTGTTTGATCCTGAGCCCTCGCACATAACCAGTCTGTTACACTGTCAGTAACTAAACAAGGTCACTGACATTTGAGAGGGAAACACCTCAAGACTGGTGTGAAGTTCTGGTTTTACAGTGCCCCGTAAAACTCCCAAGGTTAATAAGCAGCACTTCCCTGTATCTCTTTGTTTTAATCACCAACAGAAACAGTTGTTTTTCTTTGGAGGGTCATGAAAAAAAAAAAAAAACTTTTTATCTTGAAACAATTACACATCTGCAGAAATAGAGAGGCCCCATGTACTCTTCATCAGATATCCCCCAGTGGTTCCCTGTTACACGACTACAATACAATACCACAACCGGGCCAATGATGTTGGGGAAGTGTGTGTGTATAGTTCTATGTCATGTTATCCAAGATTACCAGATATTACAAATACAGGACACTCAGTTAAAAATTTGTTTTTGGTGTAAGTGTGAAAGTGCAGGTGTTGCTTGATTGTGTCCAACTCTTTGTGACCCTATGGACTGTAGCCCACCAGGCTCCTCTGTCCATGGAATTTTCCGGGCAAGAATACTGGAGTGGGTTGCCATGCCCCCCTCCAGGGATCTTCCCAACCCAGGGATGAACCCAGCTCTCCTGAATTGCAGGCAGATTCTTTACCGTCTGAGCCACCAGGGAATCCCATGCACTCTTTGGGACACACTTAGATTAAGAAGTTATCCTTTGTTTATCTGGAATTCAAACTTCACTGGGTGTCCTGTATTTCAACAGGTATCTCTCAAACTTTATCACATGTGTAATCATGCAACCACTATCATAATCAAGGTGTGGAACCATTCCACCACCATCAAGTTATTCCCTGTGGTGCTCTTTGAGAGTCACGCCCATCCCTTTCTCCGCCTTCCTTGGCCCTTGGCAACCACTCCTCTGTTCTCCAAGTCTATAATTTTGTCATTTTCTTAGCTTAGCGTAATGCCTGTGAGATCCATCCAAGTTGCTGTGGTTAGCGGTAGTTTGTTCCTTTTTATTGCTGGGGATTATTCTATGAGGACCATTTCTTGTTATTACTTTTTGGCTGCACTGGGTCTTAGTTGTGGGCTGTGGGTGCTTCACTGGGGTGCGCAGGCTTACTCTAGCTGTGGCCCAAGGACTTCTCCTTGTGGTGGGATGAGAGGCACTTCTCACAAATAACAGAAATTTTATTCCTCAACAGTCCTGTGGTTAAGGGGCTTTCCAGGTGGCGCAGTTAGTAAAGAATCCACTAGCCATTGCAGGAGACGCAAAAGACAAGGGTTTGATCCCTGGGTCAGGAAGATTCCCTGGAGAAGGGAATGGCTACCCACTCCAGTATCTTTGCCTGGGAAATCCCATGGACAGAGGAGCCTGGCGGGCTATAGTTCATGCGGTCGCAAAAGTGTTGGACACAACTGAGCGACTAAATAACAACAATAATTAGAAGACTGTGGAATATTTTCTCACATGGCTATATAATACTTTTGCCAGTCATTTGTAGTTGGACACTTAAGTTGTTTCAGTTCACTATTCTGAATGACACTACACTGAAAAAGCAGTTTACATCTGAATCTGTGTACCTGCATTTCAATCCTGAAGATAAATGTTAAGGTTTGAGTTGCTGTATCAAAGGATAGAGTCCCTGATGGCTTAGACAGTAAAGAATCTGCCCAAAATGCAGGAGGCCTGGATTAGATCCCTGGGTCAGGATGATCCCCTGGAGAAGGGCATGGCAACCCACACTAGGATTCTTGCCTAGAGAATTCCATGGACAGAGGAGCCTGGCAGGCTACAGCCCATGGGGTTGAAGAGAATCAGACACGACTGAGCATGCACACAGTTGTCAATATCCAGTGGTTAAGACTCCACACTTTCACTCCTGGCGCCCGGGTTCAATCCTTGGTCAGGGAACTAAGATCCCACAAGCCACATAGTGCAGAGAAAAAAAAAAAAATTAATTCACCTAATAAATATTCATTATTCATCTACTATGTGCCAGGTACAGACATGAGGCATGGGGAGCTGGCTGAGTCAGTCAGGGTTTTCGCCAGGCAAGTAAGCAAACCTAGAGTGAGCCAAGGACTGGAGGCGTGTGCAAGGGAGTGATTACAATGATGGAGCAGATGAGTTGTACCGAGTTGGAGGTGAGTGAAGAGGAGGGGAGTGAGGAATAGGGAAGAGGTAGGATCAATAGTTTTTAGCTCATGTGCGGGTAAGGAATTAACAGAGTTGAGTGCATTTTTCTGAAGCTTTTCCTGTCTCATTCCCAATTTATTTTTTGTTTAAAATATCAATATCAAAAGACAATTTCCATATCAGAGGGTAATACAGCTTTGGGGGGGCATTTTTTAATTTTTAAAAATATGTATTTATGTATTACCCTGTGCCAGGTGTTAGCTGCAGCGTGTGGAATCTTCAGTCTTTGTTGTGGCATGCAGGATCTTTAGTTGGGACCTGGGAACTCTTAATTGTGACATGTGAGATCTAGTTCCTTGATCAGGGGTCGAATCCAAGCCCTCTGCATTGAGTGCAGCGTCTTGGCCACTGGATCACCAGGGAAGCCCCACGTGGGGCTTTTTTTTTTAACTGAAAGCTGTAGGGTTAAACCCTAACCAACAAATGCTACCAACTCAATCACGGTGCAGAAACGACAAACATTTAGTCACAGAAAGCACTCAAAGATTATTTTGCCACCTGTTACTTCTTAGTTTCAGTTTTAGTTTTTTTTAAAAAAACTTTTTCGTATTTACTTTTTAAAAGCTTTACTATGTACACACATAGAAAAAAATTCAAAAACTGCAGAAGGATTTATAGGAATCCTTTTCATAGGATAAAGGAAGTTTCCCTCTACCCTCAACTCTCACCTATCACTTTTCTCCTTCCTAGAGTCAGTTACCATTTTTTGTGTGCTTCCTGACATGTCTTAAACATGTAGGAATATGTAGTCGGATATTTATACACATGAATGACAGCACACCATAACTGCCATTCTGCACCACTTGTTTTTTCACTTAATAATATATCTTGGAAGTTGTACCTGTACAGGCACTCATTCTTTTTAACTAAATAAAATGCTTTTTCAAACCTCCCTCCTGCAGCCTTGGTTGAAAATTATAATCTTGCCTGAGCAACTCTCCTCCAGGCACTCTGGGATTTGTAGATCTTACACAGCTGAGTCTTGCTCGGAAAACAGGACTTGAGCAGAAAACACGTGTTGGAAACTTAAGTGGCCATCCAACAACGACATAAGAGAACAAATTGTGCCGTGTTATGCAAGACCCAGAAGTGAATTATTTACTTAGTTAAACAACCGAGATATCTACCAGCTATGAGGTACCCAGGACTGTCTTAGCATCAGGAAATCAAGGTCTTCTGATTTAGCTTCTCACTGTACCCATTTTAGCAGACAGGGCAGGACACACACACACACACACACACACACACACACACACTCACACTCACTCTAAATGCCTTCTCCCTACAGCATTGCTTTGGTCTTCTCTATCCCAAATGTATTATGTGACAAATTACTACGTAGGAACCATCTCTCATAAACTGATCAGAAAGGACACACATATCAAATCAACTCACACTGAAATGTGTAACAGATTGCTGTGTTAACACAGGCATTTGCACTTAAATAGTTGTTCAACCAAAAAGATAAATAATAAATGGTAGCATTGTAAACACCAGATAAGGACTGGTGGGGAAGATTTTCTTGAGGAGGCTGAAGGCAAGACTGATTCTCAGAGACATTTTTTGGATAGATGAGGTCCCTTCTTGACTCTTCACTTCACACCCAATGCCATTTCCTTATCCAGAGATGGCCACTCTCCTTCCAAACACATTGCCATGAATTTACATACATATTTATATAAAATCTAGAAATTTAGCTCATTGTGTGAGTTTTACCAAAATACTCTTGTTCTATAAACATTATTCTGGAAATAGCTCTTTTCCTCCCTCAACAGTATATTTGGTACTTTTTCCTATCATAATACATCAAGATTGACCTCACATCATTTCTTAGTGCCACAAGGTACTCTGAAACATTTTGTCTCAAACTTTAATGTGAATACAAATCATCTAGGGATCTCCTTAACATGCAGCTCTGATTTGGTAGATCTGAGGTAAGCCCTGAGATTCTGAATTTCTGAAAAATTCCCAGGTCAACCAATCACACCTTGCAGAACAGAGGTGTAGAGTATGGGCGAAGTGGTGTGTTAGAGTCAGCTTGGACCAGCTCATAAGAACTGACCGTCAAATTTCTAGGAATTTTGTGATCCTATTGTTAAACACAGCAATCCTTAAAAATGAAATTATATAAACTTACAACCAAAGAAATTATATTGAAATAGAGGTTATAAATACTCAAAAATCATCACTTTCTTAATTATTTTACTACAAATCTATGTTCCTGAGGTTATTTGTGTCTATTTGCATCCGTTTGGTAGAAATCTACACAATGGTTTGCTTTTCCAAATTCCTTCTCAATTCCACTTTCAGTTCATGTTGGCAGTCTAGAATTAGCCATAGGGAGTGTTTATACCACAGAATTGGGTAGAAAGACATACATGACCCCAGGCTTTCTCCTACATTTGATATTACCAATCTTTTTCATTTTTGCTAATCTGACAAATCAAAAATGCTATCTCACTTTTAACATGCATTTCCCTGGCTATTTGAGATTGGGTCACACAGATGCTCATTCCTAGTAATTTAACAGTTTCTCTTGTTCTGGTAAATAGGACCTTTTTATGATTATATTTTCTGTTTGATTATTGTACAGGAAAGCCGATGATTTTTCAAATCAGGCCACCCCTTCTTCCAGTTCTAACAGCTCGTCAGTTTATTGTCTTGGTAATTACGAAAGTGAAAGTGGAAGTTGCTCAGTCCTGTCCAACTTTTGCAACCCCATACAGTCCATGGAATTCTCCAGGCCAGAACACTGGAGTGGGTAGCCATTCCCTTCTCCAGGGGATCTTCCCAACCCAGGGATCAAAGCAAGATCCTCCTGTATTGCAGACGGATTCTTTACAAGCTGAGTCACAAGGGAAGCCCTTGGTAAAAAAAATATAACCCACAAATAGGGACAGATTATGCTTTTACATATAAAATCGTTTTCTGGCACTGGCTCTGACTTCGGATCCACATTGATTACCAGTGATAACAGCTCATCAGCTTCTGATTTGAACAGGGATACTTCTGTATTTCCCCACAATGTCTGCTCTAGATTTCTGGAAAACAGCCTTTATCCTTTCTCTTCTCGTTTCTTGAGAGGATTTTGGTTTTGTTTTTTGTTTGGTTTTTTGGTGGTTCTTTTTTTTTTTTTCGGCTGTGCTTGAACCTGCACTCTTGGCAGTGAAAGTATGGAGTCCTAACCACTGGACCGCTAGGGAATTCCCTGGTTTTGTTTTTATTAAGACTGGATGTTCAATTTTTCAAACATTTACTTTCACTTTCACTTTTTAAGTTTTGCATTTTATTGATATTTGAATTGCTCACATTAATGTGTATTTTTTAAAAAACATGATACATTTTACTTTTTATTTGAATTGTTTTTATTTATTTTTTATTCAAGTACAATTGATTTGCAATTGCTGTGAACAAGTACTCTTCTTTGTGATCAGAACATTAAAGAGTTCTGAGCTAAGTCTCCCTCCCCTTACCCTGTTTGCATCCCTGTTTTTGCTCTTGTCACTGTCCTTGAATGTGTTCCTCCACCAGTAGCCAGCCTCTGGCTCCTCAGAGAGCAAGAATGTTCTCTTCATGTCCCACTCAGCAGTGAATTTTTATACATAATGGCATTCCAGGGAACAATGAGGGAACGCCATGAATTTAACCCATCACCTAGTGTGTATATTCCTGAATGTGCTTAGTCGCTCTGTTGGGTCCTACTCTTTGCAACCCCATGGACTGTGGCCCGCCAGGCTCCTCTGCCCATGGGGATTCTCCAGGCAAGAATACTGGAGTGGGTTGCCATGCCCTGCTCCAGGGGAATCTTCCCAACCCAGGAATTGAACCACAGTCTCCTGCATTGCAGGTGGATTCTTTAACAGCTGAGCTACCAGGGAAGCTCATATTCCTGAATACGACATTGCAATATCTATTCCTTTGAATTGAGGGCCGCAGGATCTTTCCAACTACTCCTCACTCCCTTGACGTTCCTGCTACTGCTACTGCTAAGTCACATCAGTTGTGTCTGACTCTGTGCGACCCCATAGATGGCAGCCCACCAGGCTCCCGTCCCTGGGATTCTCCAGGCAAGAATACTGGAGTGGGTTGCCATTGATATTCCTACTCCAGTACATAAACAGCAGATTGCTCCATCAACCTGTAATCCCTGGAATGTTTTTAACACCCCTGGTAATTGGCCCCTGTGTTGAACCTAGGGACCATCAAGAGTCCTGATCAGAGTCAATGGCTAGGCAAGGACCTGGGTTTTGTTTTTTGTTTTTTTTTTTAATGTTAACTATACTCCAGTAAAAATTGGAGTATAGTTTACAATGTTGTGTTACTTTCTGCTGTACAGCAAAGTGAATGTTATACATATACATATATACACTCCTTTTTAAGATTCTTTTCCCATATAGATCATTACAGAGTACTGAGTAGAGTTCCCTGTGCTATACAGTAGGTGCTTATTATCTATTTTATATACAGTAGTGTTTATATTGGAGAAGGCAATGGCACCCCACTCCAGTACTCTTGCCTGGAAAATCCCATGGACGGAGGAGCCTGGTAGGCTACAGTCCATGGGGTTGCTAAGAGTTGGACACGACTGAGCGACTTCACTTTCACTTTTCACTTTCATGCGTTGGAGGAGGAAATGGCAACCCACTCCAGTGTTCTTGCCTGGAGAATCCCAGGGACAGAGGAGCCTGGTGGGCTTCCATCTATGGGGTCGAACAGAGTCGGACACGACTGATTCGACTTAGCAGTAACAGCAGCAGCAGTGTTTATACGTCAATCCCAATCTCTGATCTTATCCCTCCCCTCCTTCCTCCTTGGGAACCATAAGTTTGTTTTCTACATTTGTGACCATAGTTCTGTTTTGTAAATAAGTTGATTTGTAGCATATTTTTAGATTCCACATATAAGTGATGTCATATATTTGCCTTTCTTTGCCTTACCTCACTAAGTATGACAATCTCTGGGTCCATCCTTCTCATTGCAAATGGCATTGTATTATTGGGTTTTTTTATGACTGGGTAATATTCCATTGTATATATGTACCACATCTTCTTTATCCATTGATGCACATTTAGGTAGCGTCCATGTCCCAGCTATTGGAAATAGGGCTGCAGTGAACATTGGGATGCATGCATCTTTTCTCTCTCTCTCTTTTTTTAAAATACTGATTTGGCTGTGCCGGGTCTTAGTTGTGGCATGTGGAATCTTTTTGTTGCTGAGTAGTGGCGCAGGCTTAGTTGTCTGCAACATGTGGAATCTTAGTTTCCGACCACGGATCAAAACCACATCCGCTGCACTGGAAGGCAGAGTCTGGTTAACCACGGAAGCACCAGGGAAGTCCCATGTATCTTTTGAAATATGACTTTCTCCAGATATATGGCCAGGAGTGGGATTGCTGGGCATACACCGTATGTTAGCTCTACTTTTAGTTTTCTAAGGAACCTCCATACTGTTCTCCCTAGTGGATAGACCAATTTACATTCCCACCAACAGTGTAAGGGGATTCCCTTTTCTCCACACCCTCTGCAGCATTGACTGTAGATTTTAAAGTGATGGCCATTATGACCAAATGTGTTCCTGGGTTTTAAAAATTGCTACTTAACACTCTTGACATAGGAATATTGGAATTGCCTACAAGAATATATGGAGTTTGTCTTTTTCTGTCCTTTTTTTTTCCCTTCACAGCTGCTTTCGAGATCTAGTTCACTGACCAGGGACGGTAAAGATATAAAGTTGAAAGGGCAATGAAGATTAAACTACCTAGCGCATTAAGCTTTATTATAAAGCTAAAACTTATCGTCAGCCCTCCATAAACATTAACCATGTTGCTTTTATTACCACCAGAGTGCCTGTGGGGAGAGAGAGCACTTTGTACAACACCCAGGTGACCAGGTGAGCTGGCGGAGGCGTTTTCTCCTGGACTCCCTAACTTGGGGGTTGGGGGTTAAAGAATCGGGCCGGCCGTTCCAGGCTGTCCTAGCACCTCCGGGTCGGCAGAGGGCGTCCGCCACCCCCCGTAGAAGGGGCGGAGGGCGGGGCGGGGCGAGCCTCAGGGCCGGGGCGGGGCTATAGCGGCGGGAGTAGGGGCGGGCTGTGCGCAGGGGCCGGGCACTCGGACGCAGGCCCACACGTAAGGCCATGCAGGTAGGTGGTCTCTGTTCGTCCCCGACGAACTTCGATCCTAGACCCGCCCAGGTGCCCGCCCGGGTCCAAGCTCAGCAGCGTGCTTGCTGACGTGGGGGGCTCCCCTCGACCCTAAACGAAACCGAAAGTCTGATACCAAGTGACTTTACCTTCCCGGGTTGTTCAGGGGTGAGACCCAGGTGGGGTGTTCCCTAGGGGACAGGGCTTTGGTTCTGGGGTGGGGTCACGCATGTGGTGTACGGGCCGGCTCAGAGTTAGGGGCCTCTGATTGCGAGCTCAGAGTTTGGGAACTGACCGGGATTTCCAGCTAGTCGGTCACGTGGGGATGGACTTGGTGGGGCCGGACTGAAACTCGGATTAGGGGGCGGGCCGTCTGGGACCGGCTGGGCCCAGAGCGCAGCGGGAGGGTTGTGATACTTTCCGGTGGGTTGGAGCCCGGCCTTCTGCGTCTCTTGGTGTGGGGACAGGGGCGGAAGCCGAGGTCTGAGCCTGCGAGCCCTCACTCGGTGGGGATTGGCTGGAGAGGTTCCCGAAGCCGAGATGAGTCAGGGGTCCTAGACCTCGTAAGCGTATGAGCGCCCCCCCGACCCCCGTCCCCTAGGTGGCCATGAGCGGCAGGGCCCGCAAAGAGGCGGTGCAGGCCGCGGCCCGGGAACTGCTCAAGTTCGTCAACCGGAGCCCCTCTCCTTTCCACGGTGAGTGACCAGGGCAGGGGGCGGGTAGGGAGCCGGTGTGCCTCCTCCCGGCTTCGATCAACCGTGAGAGGGTTCTTTCCCTACAGCGGTGGCCGAGTGCCGCAGTCGCCTCCTCCAGGCCGGCTTCCATGAACTCAAGGAGACCGAGAGCTGGGATATCAAGCCGGAGAGCAAGGTACTGGGGATGGGGTGGGGGCGGAGAGGTAGGAACCTGGGCTGGGGCTCTAAGTCCTGTGCTCTGGCTAATCCAGCTCGAAACCCCCACCCCAGTACTTCCTGACCAGGAACTCCTCCACCATCATCGCATTTGCTGTGGGGGGCCAGTACGTTCCCGGCAATGGTTTCAGCCTCATTGGGGCCCACACGGACAGTCCCTGCCTCCGGGTAAGGAAGAGGGGCTGCCCGGGAGAAGGGAGGCATCAGGGGGTGTGCAGAGAAGACTTGTCAGCTCCTTCCTCCACTCTTGGGGCCCTTCTGTGTCACACTACCCGTCCTCTCGGCGCCAAATCATGCCGCCTGGCCTTTTCTGAATTCTTGTTCCCGGCTGTCCCACTCAGGTGAAACGGCGCTCTCGCCGCAGCCAGGTGGGCTTCCAGCAGGTTGGTGTGGAGACCTACGGTGGTGGGATCTGGAGCACCTGGTTTGACCGTGACCTGACCTTGGCTGGACGTGTCATTGTCAAGGTGGGGACTGGGGTTGGATCTGGGAGGCCCTGAGCTTCAGCTGCCTGAAGAATGACTGTCACCTCCCTTCAGGGAACCTGCAGAGAGCCCCCCAGGGAAAGGGGGAAGGGGCAGCCTGGGTCAGAGGACCACCTTGGTTAGTCTGGGCGAAGTAGGGGATTTAACCAGCTGCAGACGCAGGGCCCCCCAGCCTGGGCTGACCCTGCCTGTTTGGCCACAGTGCCCTACCTCAGGCCGGCTGGAGCAGCGGCTGGTGCACGTGGACAGGCCCATTCTTCGCATCCCGCACCTGGCCATCCACCTGCAGAGAAATGTCAATGAGAATTTTGGGCCCAACATGGAGATGCACTTGTGAGACAGGGTGAAGGTGGTGGTGGCCTGGAGCTGGGGAGGGTGTGGCGTGGGTGATGGTGGGGGGTGCCTGCTGGGATCTCGGAGACCACTCCCTAATGGTGGCCATGGTCAAGTTCTACCCCAGGGACCCAGCAGATGTCCAGGGCCCTGAGAGCTCTGCTTTGCTGAGAGGGAGCTGGGAATTGAGGGACTGGGGCAGTTCCCCATCAGGGGATGCCTGAGCGCAGGGTCCTGATGCAGGGTGTCCCACCTGCTGTGCCCTCCAGCACTCCCCCCACGTCCCCCTCACATGTCTTCCCGCAGGGTCCCCATTCTTGCCACATCCATCCAGGAGGAGCTGGAGAAGGGGACTCCTGAGCCAGGCCCCCTCAATGCTACAGTAAGAGCCACCTGCTCGTGGGGAGGGGCGCAGGGGGGAAGAGACTGGTTCCGGAGAAGGGGAGAGAGTGCGGAGTGAGCCCTCCTCTCAGCACCCCCTGCCCTGCAGGATGAGCGGCACCACTCGGTCCTCACGTCCCTTCTCTGCGCCCATCTGGGGCTGAGCCCCGAGGACATCTTGGAGATGGAACTGTGTCTCGCCGACACTCAGCCAGCGGTGAGGAACTCATCGGTGGGGACCCTGGGATTCCAGCCGGCGCGAGCATGTCTCCTCCTGAAGCGCTCATCACCTCTGCCAGTCCTTCGATTATACTCATCCCTGTTCTCCCTCATAGCTCAGTTGATAAAGAATCTGCCTGCAATGCAGGAGACCCCAGTTCGATTCCTGGGTCCATGCGCTGGAGAAGGGATCAGCTACCCACTCCAGTATTCTTGGGCTTCCCTGTGGCTCAGCTGGTAAAGAATCTGCCTGTAATGCAGGAGACCTGGGTTTGATCCCTAGGTTGGGAAGATCACCAGGAGAAGGGAATGGCTACCCACTTCAGTATTCTGGCTTGGAGAATTCCATGGACTGTATAGTCCATGGGGTTGCAAAGAGTCAACACGACTGAGTGGCTTTCACTTTCACTTCACTGTTTTCCCAGTAGAGACCACCCCGCTCTGCTTTCATGCAGTGGTTCTCGAAAACAGCAGGTTTCCCACGCCAGGTCTGCCTACTCGGGCTGTTTGGGGTGGGGGCATAAGCTTTCCACAACTTCCAGAGGAGTTTCTGCTACTGGGGTCCCTGTCCACTTTGACCTGTGCTGGCTCCAAACCTCTGAGGACGGGAGGCCTGGACGGGCACCGCCCCCGCTTCCTGGAGCCTGTCCTTGTATCTCTCCCAGTTGCTGACCGTAGGAGATGGCCATGTCTTTGGATGCTCGCCCATGTTTGACATGTGCTCAGCTTCTATTTCTTGCCTAGTCTCCTCTGTTTAGTTCCTTGGCGTTCTCCTTTTCTTGTTTGGTCTCTCCCTTGTCCTGTCCCGTAGGAACTGGTCAGGAACCGCAGGCCTGCACCCTCCTGTCCCTCAGCTCCAGCCTGGCCCTTCTCCATCCTCCTCTCAGCTCAGCAAAGAGGGCTGAGTGCTCTAGGCCAGAGGCTGGGAGAGGTTGGGCAAGGAACCAAGGAGATGTATTCAAACGCAGCTCTTAGGGAGCAGGGAGAAGAGGCTGAGTCCTGGGGAGGGGATGAAGATCAGGATGACCGTCCTGTCTTTCTAGGTCCTGGGTGGTGCCTACGAGGAGTTCATCTTTGCCCCTCGGCTGGACAACCTGCACAGCTGCTTCTGTGCCCTGCAGGTGAGGAGCGGGGCACTCCCAGGAGCACTGCGCGGGAGGACCGCCTTGAGTCCTATGGGTCATAAGACCCCTGATGCGGGTGGACCATGGGGAGAGGCCTAAATGCCGCAGCCTCAGTGTCGCTCCTCTGGGCCCCATCTTTGCACTGGCTGGGCTGGAGGGATGAGGTCCACAGGAGGGTTGTTCAGGGCCTCACAGAGACTTGTCCTGCTTCCAAGTTAAGCTCTGCTTTAAAGGAAAGACCCTAGCATCCTGTATAGCAGTATCTTCCCCTCCCTTTAACCTTCCCCCCCAAGCCCTGGCTTAAGCCCACCCAGCCGCCTTTGAGCCTTGGCATCTCATTGGGTGGCTGCATTGATATTCCCCACCTTCTTTCTACCCTGGTCACTTCCTCCTCCTCCTCACCTATCACCCGTGCTCTTCCCTCTGTCCTTTCCATTCTCCCCTTTGCACCCCGTCCTGTTCTCAGAGACAGGCTTTTGGCTGTAACTGAGACCAGAGCCAGACCTGGGATTCATAGCCACTTGCACCGCCAGCCAGCCAGTCACATCACCTCAACGGAGTCACAGTCACCTCTTTGGCCCTTAGTGTCCTTGCCGAGACCAACTAGTTTACATGACCTGTCTGGTCCTTTTGACTTGCTAGGGTTCTCAGCCCTTCCTCTCCATCTTACACACTCTCCTGCCTTTTGTGTGGGAAGGCATGTGAGGGAGGAGAGGGAGCTTTTCCCCCATCTCGTCGAAAAGGCCCCCCGCATGTCTTCCCACCCGGCAGCGCCCTGAGAGATGCAGCCCGGTGACCGCTGGAGCCCGCTTCACTCGGGCCTTGATGGTGGGAGGCGAGCAAGTGAGCCTCCCAGGTGTTGGTGGGCTGAGTTATGGAAGGAGGAGTGGGGAGGACGATGCTTTTGCCTGCTCTCCCAACAGGCCTTGATCGATTCCTGCTCAGCCCCTGCCTCCCTGGCCGCGGATCCCCACGTGCGCATGATCGCCCTCTACGACAATGAAGAGGTGCTTGGGGAGCTCTGGGGAGGGTCTCCTCCGGGGAGTCTTGTGCAGCCAGTGGTGTCCAGCAGCTGCCACGGGCCAGGGCTCTTCTGGAGGCTCCAGGGATGAGCCAGACACTGCCTGTGCTTGCTCAGCTCTCGGTGTGCCCTCTGGCTCAGCTTGTACCTGCTCCTAGTGTGACGACAACTCCCATGTCTCTGGGTGCCACGTGGTGAGTTCCTGGAGGACAGGGACTCTGCCCTTTCGCACTAGCAGCCCCAGGGCCTGGCGCAGGCTGGGTCCTCACCCTGCCTGGGTTGGGGTGCTTGGGTTAGGGTGCCAGCTGAGACGCCTACACAGCTACACAGCTTCCTGTAACCGCACACGTCAGGGTTAGCAGCTCCTGTCACATGCACGAAAGAAGATTGACCAGGGAGTTGGGGCACCTGGGCTTGAACCCCAGATGGTCAGGGGATAAGGAAGGCAGCCAGAAATGGAAGTGGACTGGACAATTCTCTTTCTCCCCTGGACATGGCCAAGCATTAGACGGTGGCCCCAGCTCACCATCAGCTTTTCAGTGGTATAGGGTTGGGGAAGTGGCTGATAACAGTCCGCATTCCCACCCACTGATTAAGTGGGGGTTCTGAGCCAGTTTGGGCAGTGGGCCCCTCTTCCTGGCCTCCATCTCCAGACTCCCAGACCAGACCCCCAGAGCCGGGCCTCTGTTGTCACCAGGTGGGGTCAGAGAGCGCACAGGGCGCACAGTCACTGCTGACGGAGCTGGTGCTGCGGCGGATCTCGGCTTCGCCCCAGCACCTGACGGCCTTCGAGGAAGCCATCCCCAAGTCCTACATGATCAGCGCAGACATGGCCCATGCCGTGCACCCCAACTACCTGTGAGTCTCCTGCACTGGGCATACAGGCCTCACATAGCTGGAGACTGGAGCGCGGCCTGCCTTCAGGCTCAGCCCTGGGCTTGGGGCTCCGCCTCTCCCCTTCCCCTTCCTCCTCATTCTGCCAGGAGGTTCCGTGGGGATTTCCTTTTGACTGCTCTGTAGCCTGACTTGGTCAAAGTCACGTCATGCCTAACCCATCCAAAGAGGCTCTGTCTACAGACTTACTTCTGCACACGCCCCCCCCGCCCGCCCCCCACCCCCGCCCCCCGTTGCAAGAGGCTGCCTGGAGCCCTGTGTTTAGCTTGACTCTGAGGTCCTGCAGGCTGGGTGGGAAAGAATGCCGTATTAGCAATGTCTGCCGTGAGCGAGTGGTGCGTGTTGACAGCTGTTGTTGGCCATCCCTGGCCCTTCTCGGTCTCTTACAGGGACAAGCATGAGGAGAACCACAGGCCCTTATTCCACAAGGTGAGGCGCTCCTGCTTCTCCTCTGGTGTCTGGAGGCCTGACTGTTTCCAGGCCCCATCCTGTTCCTCTGGACCTATCAGGCATCTCTGCCTCCCTCTCAACTCCTGGTTTCCCTCTCCCCAGGGCCCTGTGATCAAGGTGAACAGCAAGCAACGCTATGCCTCAAATGCGGTTTCAGAGGCCCTGATCCGAGAGGTGGCCAGCAGTGTCGGGGTGCCCCTGCAGGTGAGGATGGACCCTGCCTGGGAAGGTGGGGTGGGGGGCACAGGCAGATGGTCCCCCAGTAAGGAGGGCCTGGTAGACAGTCTTTAGTGGAGGAGGGTCCTAGTTGAGTGAGGAGCAGTGGGGTTGGATATACCCCCACCAGAGCCAGGAACTGTTCCCAGAGCCAGGAACAGTTCTGGTTCTGACGGGATGCTAGTCCTGTGACCCTGGACTCGTCTCCTGATTTCCCTTGATTTTGTTTCCACTCCTGGAAAATGGGGTTAAAGGTGCAGTGTCCTCGTGGCACATGGAGAGTTAGTCCTACCGCTTTCCCACCCAGCACCTCCAGCTCCCCTGTGTCTCTCTTACACGCCCTGGGGGCTTCCATAAGAGAAGTTCAGGGCCAGGAAACCTGGAACTCATTGTCACTCTTGCTTTGGCAACGGCCCATCTAGTCAGAGAGAGAGGGAGGGAGGGAAAAATATGCAATGATTAAGATCTATGTTAGGATAATAAATGTTTCAAGGGCTGGAGCCCAGGTGGTCCGGTGATAGACATAGCAGGGAGGTCCTGATAAGTTAGGACTAGACATGCTGAACTCCAGCCTAGGGCTCGCTCTGCCCATATAGCTTCCCCCACCTCACACTGTAGAACTGAGTTGTTCCATTCTCAGTAAGGCCTCTCTGAGGAGGTGACATTTGAGCTGAGACCTAAGCATTGAGAATGAGGCTGCTATGAGTAAATAGCATCCCTGCCTGAGGATGAGAATTAGTCACTTAGTCGTGTCTGAGTCTTTGTGACCCCATGGACTACAGCCCGCCAGGCTCCGCTGTCCATGGAATTCTCTAGGCAAGAATACTGGAGTGGCTTGCCATTTCCTTCTCCAGGGGATCTTTCTGACCCAGGGATTGAACCCGAGTCTCCTGCATTGCAGGCAAATTCTTTACTGTCTGAGCCACCAGGGAAGCCCCAAGGCAAAAGCCCCCAGTGGGCAGGAGTGATCTTGGTCCATTAGGAGCAGCCAGAGCTGAGAGCATGAGGGGGAGGAGCCAGTCTTGCTGGGCCTCCTAGGCAGGAAGGGTGTTTGGATCTTTTGCTAAGGCAGTAGGAGGACATTGGGGGATTTCTCTTCAACAGCTTACAGCAGAAGCAGGGCATATGTACTTTAGAAAATATAAATGGAAATGAGAAAATAAAACTTAATCCCAAGAGATTTGTACGTACTCTTCCAGATTTTTTTCTATGTATATACTTAACACACGTTTTGTTAAAAAAAAAATGAAATCATCTTGGATATATCTTCTGTTTCCTCTTTGTACTCAGTGTTCTCCATCTTTCTACTTCAGAAAATTTTAGTTTCCATAAATTTGTCTTATTTCATACACAGATCATTTTCAGTTATCCCCAAAGCATTCTTTACAGTCTGTCCCACTTTGGTTTCCAGTCCAGGATCGTGTGTTATATCTGGCTGTTTATCTAGCATAGCTACCCCACCTACTTTTGTTGTTCTTCTTCTTTTTTTAAATAACATTGACTTATTGAAGAAACCAGGCTCATCATCCCATGTGATGTCTCCTTCCTTTTTGTATTTTCCTGGTTGCTTCCTCATGGTGTCATTGAGTTTAAGCCTCTAGCCCGTGTATTTCCTGCAATCTAGAATTCATATCTAAAGGCTTGATGGATTCAGGTTAAACCTTTTTGGCCAGAAGACATCGTGAGAGGTGTGTCCTCCACGTTGTCTCACCCACACACTATCTGGGTGACTCACCCGTAGTGATAATAAGGTTGATCACCACACTGGGAGGGTTGCCCTCAGTCCCTCCGCTGCGTGGAGGTATTTCTCCTTTGACCGGACAGTAACCTGTACAAGTGATGAGCTTCCCATCAATCAGACAAGTGCTGAGTTTTAACACTAATTGATAATCCTTGCCTAAGTCCATAATTTCATCAGTGTTTACTGAAGAAATGCCCCCGTCCATTTTTTTTATTCCTTTTGCATTTATTAGCTATCATTCTTCTGTGAAGTAGAACTTTCTCCCATCCAGTAGGGCCATTTGATTATTGTGAAGTATGGTTGCTCCTGGAAAGTTAGGACAAATACTTACTGTTCCCTTTAATAACCAGTTTTCAAGGTGAAGTGTTTTAATGGCTGCCTCCCTTTTTGATGGTCTTGTAAATTGAGAATCATAGATTTCCGCTGGTTCAGGTGGATCTGGTCCACATAGTCATGTCATTTCACGCTCAAATTGTCCTGACTTTGACCAGCGGGAGTCCTTTCCACATAACTCCTGTGTTCTCTGTCATGACTCTGGGTAGTTGTCTTGCTTTTTGGCCCAAGAGGAAATTTCAGGCTCATCTTGCTCATTTCTCTCCCCAGACTTGGTGGCCTTTGATGGATATTGATGTCAGAGGCTTGTCTAGCATCATGAGTGTTCTTTGTTATTGTGGGGGCGGGGGGAGGAATGCTTTGGGGTCATTTCTAAGGACATAGGAAAAATGTACATATTTTAAAAATCGTGAGTTAATACTGCGATTCTCATTTTTAAAAAAAGAACAGTTACTACTTGGTTTTGTAATTTTCTTTTATGTGGAAAATCTTGATGTCTACCATCGTTATTATGATGGTATGTTTACCATCACATATTTACTTTTGTTTACCAGAATACAAATCAAGTAGTTTAAAACTTCCCATAGCTATATTTTTAAAACCACTAAGATTCAGATCAGATCAGATCAGATCAGTCGCTCAGTCGTGTCCGACTCTTTGCGACCCCATGAATCGCAGCACGCCAGGCCTCCCAGTCCATCACCAACTCCCGGAGTTCACTCAGACTCACGTCCATCGAGTCAGTGATGCCATCCAGCCATCTCATCCTCTGTCCTCCCCTTCTCCTCCTGCCCCAATCCCTCCCAGCATCACAGTCTTTTCCAATGAGTCAACTCTTTGCATGAGGTGGCCAAAGTACTGGAGTTTCAGCTTTAGCATCATTCCTTCCAAAGAAATCCCAGGGCTGATCTCCTTCAGAATGGACTGGTTGGATCTCCTTGCAGTCCAAGGGACTCTCAAGAGTCTTCTCCAACACCACAGTTCAAAAGCATCAATTCTTTAGCGCTCAGCCTTCTTCACAGTCCAAGTCTCACATCCACACATGAACACAGGAAAAACCATAGCCTTGACTAGATGGACCTTTGTTGGCAAAGTAATGTCTCTGCTTTTGAATATGCTATCTAGGTTGGTTATAACTTTCCTTCCAAGGAGTAAGTATCTTTTAATTTCATGGCTGCAGTCACCATCTGCAGTGATTTTGGAGACAAAATAAAGTCTGACACTGTTTCCACTGTTTCCCCATCTATTTCCCATGAAGTGATGGGACCGGATGCCATGATCTTCGTTTTCTGAATGTTGAGCTTTAAGCCAACTTTTTCACTCTCCACTTTCACTTTCATCAAGAGGCTTTTTAGTTCCTCTTCACTTTCTGCCATAAGGGTGGTGTCATCTGCATATCTGAGGTTATTGATATTTCTCCCAGCAATCTTGATTCCAGCTTGTGTTTCTTCCAGTCCAGCGTTTCTCATGATGTACTCTGCATATAAGTTAAATAAACAGGGTGACAATATACAGCCTTAACGAACTCCTTTTCCTATTTGGAACCAGTCTGTTGTTCCATGTCCAGTTCTAACTGTTGCTTCCTGACCTGCATACAAATTTCTCAGGAGGCAGATCAGGTGGTCTGGTATTCCCATCTCTTTCAGAATTTTCCACAGTTTATTGTGATCCACACAGTCAAAGGCTTTGGCATAGTCAATAAAGCAGAAATAGATGCTTTTCTGGAACTCTCTTGCTTTTTCCATGATCCAGCGGATGTTGGCAATTTGATCTGTGGTTCCTCTGCCTTTTCTAAAACCAGCTTGAACATCAGGAAGTTCACGGTTCACATATTGCTGAAGCCTGGCTTGGAGAATTTTGAGCATTACTTTACTAGCGTGTGAGATGAGTGCAATTGTGCGGTCGTTTGAGCATTCTTTGGCATTGCCTTTCTTTGGGATTGGAATGAAAACTGACCTTTTTCAGTCCTGTGGCCACTGCTGAGTTTTCCAAATTTGCTAGCATGTTGAGTGCAGCACTTTCACAGCATCATCTTTCAGGATTTGGAATAGCTCAACTGGAATTCTATCACCTCCACTAGATTTGTTCGTAGTGGGCTTTCTAAGGCCCACTTGACTTCACGTTCCAGGATGTCTGGCTCTAGGTCAGTGATCACACCATCATGATTATCTGGGTCGTGAAGATCTTTTTTGTACAGTTCTTCTCTGTATTCTTGCCACCTCTTCTTAATATCTTCTGCTTCTGTTAGGTCCATACTATTTCTGTCCTTTATCAAGCTCATCTTTGCATGAAATGTTCCTTTGGTATCTCTGATTTTCTTGAAGAGATCCCTAGTCTTTCCCATTCTGTTGTTTTCCTCTATTTCTTTGCATTGATCGCTGAAGAAGGCTTTCTTATCTCTTCTTGCTATTCTTTGGAACTCTGCATTCAGATGTTTATATCTTTCCTTTTCTCCTTTGCTTTTCGCTTCTCTTCTTTTCACAGCTATTTGTAAGGCCTCCCCAGACAGCCATTTTGCTTTTTTGCATTTCTTTTCCAAGGGGGTGGTCTTGATCCCTGTCTCCTGTACAATGTCACGAACCTCATTCCATAGTTCATCAGGCACTCTATCTATCAAATCTAGGCCCTTAAATCTATTTCTCGCTTCCACTGCATAATCATAAGGGATTTGATTTAGGTCATACCTGAATGGTCTAGTGGTTTTCCCTACTTTCTTCAATTTCAGTCTGAATTTGGCAATAAGGAGTTCATGGTCTGAGCCACAGTCAGCTCCTGGTCTTGTTTTTGCTGACTGTATAGAGCTTCTCCATCTTTGGCTGCAAAGCATACAATCAATCTGATTTCGGTGTTGACCATCTGGTGATGTCCATGTATAGAGTCTTCTCTTGTGTTGTTGGAAGAGGGTGTTTGTTATGACCAGTGCATTTTCTTGGCAAAACTCTATCAGTCTTTGCCCTGCTTCATTCCGTATTCCAAGGCCAAATTTGCCTGTTACTCCAGGTGTTTCTTGCATTCCAGTCCCCTATAATGAAAAGGACATCTTTTTGGGGTGTTAGTTCTAAAAGGTCTTCTAGGTCTTCATAGAACCATTCAACTTCAGCTTCTTCAGCGTTACTGGTTGGGGCATAGACTTGGATTACTGTGATATTGAATGGTTTGCCTTGGAAACGAACAGAGATCATTTTGTCGTTTTTGAGATTGCATCCAAGTACTGCATTTCGGACTCTTTTGTTGACCGTGATGGCCACTCCATTTCTTCTGAGGGATTCCTGCCTGCAGTAGTAGATATAATGGTCATCTGAGTTAAATTCACCCATTCCAGTCCATTTCAGTTCACTGATTCCTAGAATGTCGACATTCACTCTTGCCATCTCCTGTTTGACCACTTCCAATTTGCTTTACATTCCAGGTTCCTATGCAATATTGCTCTTTACAGCATCGGACCTTGCTTCTATCACCAGTCACATCCACAGCTGGGTATTCTTTTTGCTTTGGCTCCATCCCTTCATTGTTTCTGGAGTTATTTCTCCACTGATCTCCAGTAGCATATTGGGCACCTACTGACCTGGGGAGTTTCTCTTTCAGTATCCTATCATTTTGCCTTTTCATACTGTTCATGGCGTTCTCAAGGCAAGAATATGAAGTGATTTGCCATTCCCTTCTCCAGTGGACCACATTCTGTCAGATCTCTCCGTAAGATTACTGAGTGACTTTTCTTTATGTGTGGGTGGGGTGGGGTGCATGTTACGAAGCAAGGGGACATAAAGGGTACATATATATTTCCAGTCCCCCTGCCCGCTGCTTGGGGAATGGATTGTGTGAAAGGCAGTACGAGGTAGTTAGAACTGTGCTGGTGGTAGTGCAGATGGAGAGAATGGGACCGATTCAGAATATCCTGTCCTTCGGGCCTGCCTTAGTGTCAGCCTTGTGACTTTACACCGGTCACGTCCACTCTTTGGGGAGGTCGGAGTGGACATTGTACCAGACTCCTTTCAGCCCCTCAGTTCTAAGGTGACTTCCTCCTGGGTCTTAAGAAACAGGTGTTACATGTTGCTCATGAACGGCTCTCCCTCTCCGCAGGATCTCATGGTCCTTAAGAAACAGGTGTTACATGTTGCTCATGAACGGCTCTCCCTCTCCGCAGGATCTCATGGTCCTTAAGAAAAGGTGTTACATGTTGCTCGTGAACGGCTCTCCCTCTCCGCAGGATCTCATGGTCCTTAAGAAACAGGTGTTACATGTTGCTCGTGAACGGCTCTCCCTCTCCGCAGGATCTCATGGTCCTTAAGAAACAGGTGTTACATGTTGCTCGAGCACGGCTCTCCCTCTCCGCAGGATCTCATGGTCCTTAAGAAACAGGTGTTACATGTTGCTCGTGAACGGCTCTCCCTCTCCGCAGGATCTCATGGTCCTTAAGAAACAGGTGTTACATGTTGCTCGTGAACGGCTCTCCCTCTCCGCAGGATCTCATGGTCCTTAAGAAACAGGTGTTACATGTTGCTCGTGAACGGCCCTTCCTCTCCGCAGGATCTCATGGTCCGGAATGACTCACCCTGCGGCACCACCATCGGACCTATCTTGGCCTCTCGGTTAGGTCTGCGGGTGCTGGATTTAGGCAGCCCCCAGCTGGCCATGCATTCCATCCGGGAGACAGCCTGCACCACAGGAGTACTCCAGACCATCACTCTCTTTAAGGTGACTCTGAACCCTCTCCCCCGTCACTGTGGGAGCCAGGCTCCCTCCCCATCTGGTACCTGGATCAGTCCTGGGGCACCATCACCAAGTGAGCGGCCCGTGCACGGGGCTGGTTGTCTTAGTGCTACCGTGTAGGGAAAGTAGGGTCCCCCTTCTTCTCAAAGCTCAGGGGCCCTCATCAGCCCCCAGAGGATAATGAAAAGTTGGAGAGGAGATTGGGGATGAGAAGACTGACAGCAGTCAACTGTGGGCGAAGCAACTACGCCTTCCTCTCTTGCTGGGCTGTGTTGGTAGACAGTGAGCAGTGGGGCACCCCCCATCTGGTCTCCACTAACCGCAAATCCCATGTTGCCTTCTCTTTTAGGGCTTCTTTGAGCTGTTCCCTTCTCTGAGCCGTAGCCTCCTGGTAGACTGAGACCTCTGGAGAAACTTCTCTCACACGTGAGAGGGGAAGTTCTCAGCTGAGCTGAAGCTGGATTATTAAAGTGGATTTTTCACTCAAGCTCATTCCGTTGCACTTATTTGGAGGTTGGCGGGGTGGGGGGTTCGGGCCTGGCTTAAACCTCTGAGTGCAGAACAGGCGGGGAAGTTAGGGTACAGGTAGAGGAGGCCGCAGATCCTGGGAGAGCTCATGGAGACTGGATTTCAAGTCTGTTTTTCTTTTTTCTTAAGCTCATGCCTAAGTGAAGAGGTGGGTGAGTTCACAATGGGAAGGTCACGTCTTCTCCCATCCCCAGTCCTTCCATTCCCAGAATAGTTTGGGAGCCCAGCCTGGCCCTCAGGTCTGAGTGCTCAGCGTTAGATGCCCCCAGAGCCTCCCTGGGCGGCTCAGGCTGTTCCCCTTTGCACCCATCCCTTTCCCACCCCTCCCAGGCACTGCCAGGAGAGGGACAGAGTCTGGGCTTCAGCTTTGCTCTTCATCATCCTTCACTTAGCAGCTGCTGCTGTTACTTGATTGTTAACATATGACCAAGAAACGATTATCACTGAAAAAAATCAAAATAGGAAAAGTCCACAAGTCTACTTGTAAACTCTTCTATCAAAATAATTGTGCTAAGTGGTGTCTTTCCAACTTTTTGGTTACCAATGCAAAAATTAATTTGTATATAAATACAACCATTTAGGTTTTAAAAAACAGTAAGATGCATAAAATAATAATGATGCCTGTAGGATTTAAAATACATATGATTAAACTGTATAACCACAATAGCATAAAACTATGGAGAGAGAAACGTGTTAAAGTGTGCTTAAGTGTGTTTAAACTTAAGTATCTTGCTATGTTCAGGAGGAGAGGGAAGGAATCAGTTCAATACTATCCTTTGAAGTCAAGGATTTATATTGTAGTTTTTAGGAAAGACACTAAAATAGAGCTTGAGTCAATAGCTTCTATTAGGGGTTGGATTGTCCCCTGAAAGATGCTGAAATCCTAAGCCCCCAGGATCTATCGATGCAATGTTATTTGGGAAAAGGGTCCTGCTGATGATCAAGTTAAGATGAGGTCATTATAGGGGTCCCTCATCCAACAGGACTGTGTCCTTATAAAAAGGGGAAATTTGGACACACAGAGATGCATAGAGTGAAAGAGATGAGGAGACCGCAAGAGTGCCATGTGAAAGTGGAGGAGCAGAGTGTTGCAGGTACAAGCCAAGGCATGTCAGAGATGACCAGCAAACCACAGGAAACTAGGAAGAGGCAAGAAAGGATTCCCCTACAGGTTTCAGAGGGAGCATGGCCCTGCCAACACCTGGATTTCAGACTCCCAAGCCTCCAAACTGTAAGAGACCAAATTTCCATTGTGTTAAGCCAGCCAGTTCAAGGTACTTTATTACAGCAGCCTGAGGAAACAAATGTGACTTCAAACTAATTGAGTGAGGAAAATGGGATAATAAAAAATAATCGGTCTATTCTGCAACTTCGCTTCAGATGGTTCAGCAAAACCATATTATGTATATGTGTGTGTGCTATCAAATAGTAAAATAGGTTGGCTCTAAGTTAAAAAGCATTGACTCTAAGTGGAGAGATTGAGGGTGTTCATTGTACTATTTTTTTTTTCAAATTTTGTATGTTTGAACATTTTTATACTAAAAATGTGGGGAAATTTTTTTAAAATTCAGAAGGAGAAATGAAAAAAGAAGCAGTAGAAAGCATTTAAGATGGTCGACTGAAACCCAGTATCTCTACTTAAAACATTAATAAATTGACTAATTGTATCATATCTCAAAGTTCTTATTTAAAAAAACAAGTAGACTATTTTAGTCAAAATACAAAGATTGTCAGACTCAGAAAATTATAGCTGTTTACAAGAGACACAGCTAAAACAAAAGGATACAGAAGGTTGACAAAACCCTATGTATTTGTCAGTTTTTGAATTCCACAAATTTCATATACGAAACCATACTCTCTTTGTCCAAATTGTCAGATTTCTTTTTTAACTTGTCTGGCTTTTGATTAACAATTTTGGCTTTTGATTAACAAGATTTGATTAGCATAATATTTTTTAGATTTATCTATGTGGTTGCATGTGGAAGTAGTCCTTTTTTTTGCTGAATATTTTATATATACCATATTTTGCTGAATAATAAAATAATACCATATTCAGCAAAATATACCATATACCATGGTTTCTTTCTTCATTTTCCTATTGATGGTATTTGAATTGCTTTCAGCGTTTGGCTATGATGAAGAAAGCTCTTGTGAACATTCTTATGCAAGTATGCTGCTGCTAAGTCGCTTCAGTCGTGTCCGACTCTGGGCGACCCCATAGACAGCAGCCCACCAGGCCTCCCCGTCCCTGGGATTCTCCAGGCAAGAACACTGGAGTGGGTTGCCATTTCCTTCTCCAATGCATGAAAGTGAAAAGTGAAAGTGAAGTCGCTCAGTTGTGTCCGACTCTTCACGACCCCATGGACTGCAGCCTACCAGGCTCCTCCGTCCATGGGATTTTCCAGGCAAGTATATTTGTGGACAAATACTCATTACTCTTGGATATATACCTAGGAATAGAATTACAGGTTATAGGATAGGTGTATGCTTGTTTTATAAGAAACTTCTAAACTATTTTACAAAGTGGCTTTTTACACACCCACCAGGAAAATTCTAGTTGCTCTACACCCTCACCAACACTTGATATTGTCAGTCTCTTTAATTTTAGCCATTTTGTTAAGTGTGTAGTAGTAACTGATTGGATTTTAGTTTGCATTTTCCTGGTAAGTAATATTGAGCACGTTTTCACTGGCTGTTCGGATAACCTCATGTGAAGTTGCTGTTATATTTTGGCCATTTACATTGACTTGTTTGTCCTATTCTTATTGATGGATATATAGAATACACAGATGTACACTCAGAACGTAAATTCTGAATGTTTGTATGTTCCTATATAGAATCCAAGTCCTTTGTTGGGTTTGTGCATCAAAGATACTGTCACCCAGTGTGTAGCTAGTAGAAGCTATTGATTTTTAAAATATTTTTCAACTTGATTGTGGTATAATTTACACACAAGAAACTATACCCATTTAAAGTATACAATTTTTTTGAAAAGTATACAATTCAATGAATTTTCACAGATATATACATCTAGGAAGACATCTCCACAGTCAAGATACAGAACATTTCCATCACTCCCCCAAAAAGTTGCCTTCTACGCACTGTGCAATCATTTACTCTCCATCGCTGGGCCCCAAGTGACCAGTGGTCTGCTTTCTGTCACTATAGGTTGGTTTGCATTTTTTGGAATTTTTCATAAAAGGAATCAGGCAGTACGTGCTTTTTATGTCTGGTGCATAATCATCTGATAGTTTCTCCTTAGAACAAGTAATGTAGGGAATTACGCTGATAGATTTTCCTAATATCAAGCCATATATTCCCAGAACAAGTCCCCCTTGGTCATGTCATGTTCTTTTTTAAGGGATCATTAATTGTATTTGACAACACTTTATTTCACTTTATTTGGGATTTCAGCATGTATATTCATAAATAAGATTGATTTGCAGGGTTTGTTGGCATGTTAGGTTTAGCTATTAATGTTACTCTTGCTTCATAAAAAATTTTTTGATGTTTTCCTGGTCTAATTTATTTATGCACTAATTTTTGTAAATTTTGGTTTTAGAAATTAGTCATGTTATCTAAGTGTTCGCATTTATTTGCCCAGTTTAAAGCAGTCTCATTACTATTTCCCCCCGACCCTTTGGTTAATCATTTCCCCTTTAATTTCTCTCTTCTCTCTCCCCCCTCTCCTTTTTTTCTCCCTTTCTTGTGTTTGTTCTCCTTTTTTTTCTCTTAAGTTAGCCAGTAGTTTCCCAATGGAGTGGATTTTTTTCTAAGTACCAGCAGTTGTTTACCTTTGTTAGTGCTAAGTGTTGGTAAGCCCCGCCTGCTGTTGTATCACAGTTACCAAGCCTCCCCCTGGCTGAGGCAGGCAGTGTTGATGAGAGGGATCACTCCCTAGTGTTGACGTGATAATGGGATTTCAGAACAGCAGAGACCAGGTGGCAGCACTTTACCACTCAAGCTTGTAGTATTTTCTGTCTCCTAATTAGGCTATCGGAGAAGGCAATGGCACCCCATTCCAGTACTCTTGCCTGGAAAATCCCATGGACGGAGGAACTTGGTAGGCTGCAGTCCATGGGGTCGCTAAGAGTCGGACACAACTGAGCGACTTCACTTTCACTTTTCACTTTCATGCACTGGAGAAGGAAATGGCAACCCACTCCAGTATTCTTGCCTGGAGAATCCCAGGGACAGGGGAGCCTGGCAGGCTGCGGTCTATGGGGTCGCACAGAGTCGGACACGACTGAAGTGACTCAGCAGTAGCAACAGCAGCAATTAGGCTATAAGCCAGAGTAATGACTGTTTTTTTTTCCCCCCACTTTGGCTGCTTGGCCTGTGGACTCTTCTTTCCCTGACCAGAGATTGAACCTGTGTCCTCTGCGTTGGAAGGTGGATCCTTAACCACTGGGCCACCAGGGAATTCCCCAGTAATGAGTACTTTTATTTCCTTCTTTCTCTTTAACTGCATGATTTTTGAGGCATGCACAGAGACATTTGGACTTAAGCAGCTGCTGATATCCTGTGGGGACTGCAACTGTTATTTGTGATAATAAAATGTTGAATTAAATAGAGGACATTTGGAAGCCTAGATCATTTTTAAAAATAATGAAATAATAAAAAGTAGAAGGTGTTTGTAGAAGACGCTGTGGGTAACCCACCTGTGGGTCTCACTTTCCCCACTTCAGTCCACTTGGGCCCACGTCCAACCACCGATATCTGTACTTCTTTACCTGCAGGCTTTCCTCTGCTGCTTAACTAGTTTTCCACTCACGTGGCTGTTGGAAATGCCAGGGAACTAATACTGTCTACCCCAGAGAAGTTTAACCAGTGATTGGCGAGATTTTGTGTATGGATACACAGCTGCACATGTCTTGGGTGAAGTAACTCTGATGTCTGTGGTTTATACTGACTCCCACAGTCTCTCATGAGAAACGCTGGGCTGGATGAAGCATAAGCTGGAATCAAGATTGCCAGGAGAAATATCAATAACCTCAGATATGCAGATAACACCACCCTTATGGTAGAAAGTGAAGAACTAAAGAGCCTCTTGATGAAAGTGAAAGAGGAGAGTGAAAAAGTTGGCTTAAAGCTCAACATTCAGAAAATGAAGATCATGGCATCCATCCCATCACTTCATGGCAAATAGATGGGGAAACAATGGAAACAGTGTCAGACTTTATTTTTTTGGGCTCCAAAATCACTGCAGATGGTGACTGCAGCCAGGAAATTAAAAGCACTTACTCCTTGGAAGGAAGTTATGACCAAACTAGACAGCATATTAAACAGCAGAGACATTACTTTGCCAACAAAGGTCCGTTTAGTCAAGGCTATGGTTTTTCCAGTAGTCAGGTATGGATGTGAGAGTTGGACTATAAAGAAAACTGAGCACCAAAGAATTGATGCTTTTGAACTGTGCTGTTGGAAAAGACTCTTGAGTCCCTTGGATTGTTAGGAGATCCAACCAGTCCATCCTAAAGGAGATCAATCCTGAGTGTTCATTGGGAGGACTGATGTTGAAGTTGAAACTCCAATACTTTGGCCACCTGATACGAAGAGCTGACTCATTTGAAAAGACCCTGATGCTGGGAAATATTGAGGGCAGGAGGAGAAGGGGACGACAGAGGATGAAATGGTTGGAAGGCATCACCGACTCAATCAACATGAGTTTGGGTAGACTCCGGGAATTGGTGATGGACAGGGAGGGCTGGCATGCTGCAGTTCATGGGGTTGCAAAGAGTCGGACACGACTGAGCAACTGAACTGAACTGAACAGTCTCTCCAGCAAAATTAAACTCCAGAATGAAGCCTGATAACAAACCCCTACATCAGCCAGCCTCCCTTCCTTGTCTCCCACCCCTCCCAATGTTCTCCTTCATCTCCCGAGTATACTTCTTGCCCTCAGATTCTTGTCTAGGGTCTGCTTCTGGGAAAACCCAAACTAAATTAGAATTCCTTTGAGATGGAGAATAAGGCACTCTCCTATTCTGGGCTTCCCAGGTGGCACTAGTGGTAAAGAATCTGCCTGCCAATGCAGGAGACATAAGAGATGTAGATTAGATCCCTGTGTCTGGAAGGTCCCCTGGAGGAGGAAATGGCAACCCACTCCAGTATTCTTGCCTGGAGAATCCCATGGACAGAGAAGCCTGGTGGGCTATGATTCCTAGGGTCACAAAGAGTCAGACACAACTGAGGTGACTTAGCAGCAGCAACCTACTATTCTATTTCTATTCCACACTGTACTGTAGGTCCCTAGTGATGTAATAAAGTGAGGAAAGTAATAAAAGACAGAAGGGCTGGAAAGGGAGGAGTAAACTTCCTTTCGATATGATTTGTTATAGAAAAATCCAGAAGATCTATTATTTGAATTAGTAAAAGCTTATCAAGATAGCTGGCTGAACATCCATATACAAAATCAATTATATTTCTATATACCAGTCATGAATGGTTAGAAAATGAAATTTTCAAAGGATTACTTCTACAAAGCATACAAATCAGGAACCTATGAGTAAACATAAAAATATGGGAGATCGCTACAGAGAAAATTAAATGAAAGTAGGTGGAAGATATGTGTTATTTGTGGATGTTGAACTCAATATTGTAAAAATATCAGTTATCCTCCAAATTGATATATAGGTTCAAGGCAACCCTAATAAAATTGTCATGGGTTCTCCTCCTCCTCCTTGCTCTTCTTGTTCTTTTGTGTGAGTTGACAAGGGGATTCTATAATATATATAATATACTATATGGAAACAGCTAGGGCTTTCCCAACAGCTCAGGATGGGTAAAGAATCTGCCTGCAATGCAGGAGACGCGGGTTCAATGCTTGGGTCGGGAAGATCCCCTGGAGAAGGAAATGGCAACCCAATCCAGTATTCTTGCCTGAAAAATCCCATGGACAGAGGAGCCTGGCGGGCTACAGTTCAGAGTCACAAAGAGTTGGACACAACTGAGCAACTAAACACAATGTGGAAACAGCTAAGACATCTTTGAAGAAGGTCAACTGCCTTACCAGTTGAAGCTTGTTGCAAAGCTGTAGTAATTAAGACAGTGTCTTGTTGGTTCAACGATAGACTGACCAATAAAACTAAGAGAGACAATTGAATATCTGATATTTGATTTGTGATTAAAGTGACAATTCAGATGGGTCTTTTCAATAAATTGTGCTGTGAAAATTGGATATCCATGTGGAAAAATTAAATTGGAACCCTATCTCCCACAATACACAAATCAATTGCAAGTAGGCGTTACATCTAAATATAGATGGCAAAATAATAGAACTTTTAGAAAACATTCAGTTCAGTTCAGTTCAGTCGCTCAGTCATGTCTGACTCTTTGTGACCCCATGGACTGCAGCATGCCAGACTTCCCGGTCCATCACCAATTCCTGGAGCTTGCTCAAACTCATGGCCATCGAGTCAGTGATGCCATCTAACCATCTCATCTTCTGTCACCCTCTTCTCCTCCCGCCTTCAATATTTCCCAGCATCAGGGTCTTTTCCAATGAGTCAGTTCTTCACATCAGGTGGCCAAAGTATTGGAGTTTTAGCCTCAACATTAGTCCTTCCAATGAATATTCAGGACTGATTTCCTTTAGGATGGACTGATTGGATCTCCTTGCAGTCCAAGGGACTCTCAAGAGTCTTTTCTAACACCACAGTTCAAAAGCATCAATTCTTTGGTGCTCAGATTTCTTCATAGTCCAACTCTCACAGCCATACATGACCACTGGAAAAACCATAGCCTTGACTAGACAGACCTTTGTCGGCAAAGTAATGTCTCTGCTTTTTAATATACTGTCTAGGTTGATCATAGCTTTTCTTCTGAGGAGCAAGTGTCTTTTAATTTCCTGGCTGCAGTCACCATCTGCAGTGATTTTGGAGCCCCAAAATACAGTCTCTCACTGTTTCCATTGTTTCCCATCTATTTGCCATGAAGTGATGGGATGGATGCCATGATCTTAGTTTTTTGAATGTTGAGTTTTAAACCAGCTTTTTCACTCTCCTCTTTCAGGAGAATATCTTTACCACCTTGGTTAGGGGAAGGTTTAAACAGGATACAAAGAACACTAAGCAAAAAGAAAACACTGGCAAATTTTGCCTCATTAAAATGAAGACATCATTAAGAGAATTAGAAGACAAATTGTGAAGTGAGACAGACATTTGAAACATATAATTGACATAGAGCTCATATTCAGAGTCTGTAAAGTCCTACAAGTAGGTAGGAAACATCAGACATCCAAAAGAAAAATGAGCAAACTACTTGAGCAGGCATTTCATAAAAGAAGAGGAAATCCATTAAATGGGCATTAAATATATGAAAACATGCTCTACTTCATAAGTCAGCAGAGAAATGTTAGATTAAATAATGTGAAGTGAACTGTGCTTGACCATTTTGACCTACAAAATGGCAATATCATTCAGTTTAACCTAACACAAACTGAAGCCAAGGTTAGACACCACTACACTCATATAATACACTGAAGTTTTTAAATCTGACAATTCCAAGTGTTGGTGAGGCTGTGGAGCAACAGGAACTCCCGTCCAAGGTTAGTGGGAGTGTATCTTGCCACCAGCTTAGGGCACCAGCGTTGTCCTCTCTGACCCAGCTCTTCTACTCTAGGTGTCACCCTCAGTAAATGTATTTGCGTGGGCACCAGGAGACGTGTGCAAGAAGGTTCATAGCAGCACTGTTCATGAAGTCCCAAATGGGAGTAACCCAAGGGCCCGTAACAGTACAACAGATTCTAGGAGAGATGTTAGTTTTGTAGGAGTTGAAACATATAAAACTTGAGGACCCTCTTTAAGGAGCAGAACACCAAATCACAAATAAAATTTTAGTATGAAAGAAAATGTTTAATTAGAGCAAGGATGAGCATTTCAGGAAGAGTGAACACCAATTCTCACAAAAAGTGAAAGAGAAGACAGCACCAGTGTAATCCTGATACCAAAGTCAGACAAAGACACCACATGAAAAGGGAAGAAAGTCATCCCTTATGAATGAGATGCAAAAATTCTCAACGAAACAGCAAACTGAATTCAGCCACAATTAAAAGTACTATACACCATAACAAAGTGAGATTCATCCCAGGAATGCAAGCTTGGTTCAACTTATGAAAAGCAATCTAACTAACACACTGTGTTAATAGAATTAAGGACAAAAACCACATGATCATCTCAACAGATGCAGAAAAAGAATTTAATAAAATCCAACATTCTTTCATGATAAAAATATTCAGCACCCAGAAACAGAAGGGAACTTCCACAACCTGATAAAGGGTGTCTTGAGAAATCCACAGATAACTTTACATTCAATGATGAAAGGCTGAAATCTTCCTTCCTAAGATCAGGCACAAGACAGGGTGTCTTTTCTCCCCACATTCAGTCAACATCGTATCGGAGCTTCTCTCCTGGGCAATTAGGCAAGAAAAAGACGTAAATGGAATGAGAAAATGTAATGTATTACTTTTGCAAATCACACATAAAGTTCTGATCATGTGGACACGTAGCTGGGGCTTCTTCCAGAGTCTTGGAAAGGGTCCATGAAGGTGAAGACTCCCAAAGCTGAAGCTTTGTTAGCCTCACAGTACATCCTACTCTGAATTGCAATGTAATGATATCACATAGTGGAAGGCAATGAAAATGAATACAATGTATATTTATTATACTCAATATAGTTGTAGTCAACAACATGGGTGATTCTTTATAACATAACGTTGAAAAAAAGTTATCACAAGATAATACATATTGTATTTAGTGAGTTGAATAGTGTCTCCCCCAAAATTCATGCCTACCTGGCAACTTAGAATATGCCTTATTTTGGAAATAGGGTCTTGCAGATGTAATTAGTTAAGAATCTTGAGATGAAATTATCCTAGATTTAGGGTGGGCCTTAAATCCAATGAGTAGTGTCTTTATAAGAAAAAAGAGAGGTTTGAACACAGGAAGACAGAGAGAAGAAGTCCATGTGAAGACAGAGGCAGAAATTGGAGTTGTGCTTCTACAAGCCAAGGAATGCCGGGGGATGCCCAGAAGGTATAAAGGGAAAAAAAGATTACTCCAGAGAGCCTTTGGAGGAAGCTCAGTCCTTCCAACACCTTGATTTCCTACTTTTGGCCTCTAGATCTGTGAGAAAATAAATTTCTGTTGTTTTAAGCCATCAGGATTGTGGTAACTTGTTTCAGTCACCACAGGAAGCTGCTGCTGCTGCTGCTAAGTCGCTTCAGTCGTGTCTGACTCTGTGTGACCCCATAGACGGCAGCCCACCAGGCTCCGCCGTCCCCAGGATTCCCCAGGCAAGAACACTGGAGTGGGTTGCCATTTCCTTCTCCAAAGCATGAAAGTGAAAAGTGAAAGTGAAGTCGCTCAGTCGTGCCCGACTCTTAGCAACCCCATGGACTGGAGCCTACCAGGCTCCTCCATCCATGGGAATTTCCAGGCAAGAGTACTGGAGTGGGGTGCCATTGCCTTCGAAGCTAGTACACCTTAAAATTGTGTTTGTAAACACTACTCTTTAGAAATGTGTACTTATTTATGTTACATTACAGCAAAGATAAGGAAGGATGTTATGCCCATGAAGTCAAGAGAGTGATTAACTTTGGGAGGAAAGAAAGAAGGCAGAGTTGTAATCTGGAAGGGACAAGATGTTTCTGGGGTTATTGACAATGTCCTATTGCCTGGAGACTTTGACATGGTTATTCACACTCTAATAATCTGTTGAGCCTCGCGTTTATATTTTACCCATTTTTATTTATACGTACTTTCACAATCATAAAGTAAAATACTTAAAAAGGGGGGAAAGGCATAAAGTCCTCTAAACACAAAGTTAGCATCAGAAACATTCTAAATTGAAAGAGGAGAGGAGTTGCTTCTAAGAAGAAGTGAAGTGAAGTGAAAGTTGCTCAGTCGTGTCCAACTTTTTGTGACTCCATGGATTCCATGGAATTCTCAGGCCAGAACACTGGAATAGGTAGCCTTTCCCTTCTCCAGGGGATCTTCCCAACCCAGGGATCTCGAACCAAGGTCTCCTGCATTGCAGGCAGATTCTTTATCAACTGAGTTATTAGGGAAGCCTGGATTATTAGAAGTAATGAAATGCCCTCTTTTTGCCTAATAAACCCATGAAGTGTAAGATCAGCCCTAGACAAAGACAGGAGCTGGGCAATTAGGGTCAGGAAAACCTCCTTCCCCGGCCCTTCTCTCCTGGCTTCCCCCAGGGGGCGCTGCTCTCCACTGAACTCAGCTTCCAGGGACAAGAGCCAGCCCTTACTTTGCTTCCCTAGGGCACCGCTAAGGGAAGACTGAAATGTTCAAGCAAAAATGAACCAGAAAGCCAGCCTTGGCAGAGGGATCCAAAGGCAGAGAGGACAGCGAATCTGCACACTCTGGAAGCGAACGAGAGCCTGTTTTCCAGGCTCTGGATGCCTTCAGTCCATGTACTGTCTCAGCAGTAAAAGGCACTCCTCCCCTAGTGCCCCCACTCCTGGCTCCTGCTTACCTCCACACAGGTGACATTTCTCAGTTTGCACACATGTGCCAGCACACCTTTATACACACAAGTGCAACATGTACATGCTCATGCACACCTTCATATACCTACACATGTACATACCTCACACACATACATCAACATAACACATGCACGAGTATACGCATTCACGGACATATACACATACAAATGCACATACACAACCATATACACACATGGGCACAACGAATACTCATAGGCACACACGTACATATACACAAATAAATACACATACCATTGTTGTCATTCAGTCCCTTGGTCTTGTCTGACTTTGCAACTCCATGAACCGCAGCATGCCAAGCTCCTCTGTCCTTCACGGTCTCCTGAAATTTGCTCAAACTCATGTCCATTGAGTTGGTGATACCATCCAACCATCTCATCCTCTGCCGCCTCCTTATCCTCTTGACCTCAATCTTTCCCAGCATCAGGGTCTTTTATAATGAGTCAACTCTTTTCATCAGGTGGCCAAAGTATTGGAGCTTCAGCACTAGCATCAGTCCTTCCAAGGAATATTCAGGGTTTATTTCCTTTAGGATTGACAGGTTTGATCTCCTTGCTGTCCAAGGGACTCTCAAGAGTCTTCTCCAGCACCACAGTTTGAAAACATCAGTTCCTCGGTGCTCAGTCTTCTTTATGATTCAACTCTCACCTATGTACATGACTACTGGAAAAACCATAGCTTTGACTATATGGACCTTTGTCAGCAAAGTAATGTCTATGCCTTTTAATATGCTGTCTAGGTTTGTCATAGCTTTTCTTCCAAGGAGCAAGTAAGTGTCTTTTAAATTGTTGGCTGCAGTCACTGTCCACAGTGATTTTGGAGTCAAAGAAAATAAAATCTATCACTGTTTCCACTTTTTCCCCATCTATTTGCCATAAAACATGTCTAAATATACTCATCCATCCACACTAAACTTATATACATATATATACAAACCCACATATATACACAAACACACCCAACCCCATACACAATCCTGCGTGCACACACTGCACTTGGTACCCATCTTCCAAGGATCCTACTTCCTATTATTTGGGCCATTGTGCCTTCTTCTTCCACGATGTATTGGGGTTGGTCTGTGTGGCCAATATAATGCAACAGAATGATAGTATGTGACTTCTGAGGCCAGGTTATAAAAATATAGTGGCTTCTGCCTGTTCCCTCTTTCTTGGGTCACTCCTAGAGGAAGGCAACTGCTGTGTTGTAAAGATACTCAAGCAGGCAGATGAAGAGGCTGACATGGCTAGGAACTGAGGCCTCCTGCCAACAGCCAGCACCAAGTTGCCAGTTGGTGAGTGAGCCCCACTGAGAGGGGATCAGGCCCAGTCAGGCCTTCAGGTGAATATAGCCCTGGCTGACATCTTGACTATACTTTCATGAGAGACTCTGAGCCAGAAATACCCTGCTAATCTTCTCTCAGATTCTCGGTTCACAGAAACTGTGTGAGATAGGTGTTTATTGTCATAAGCTACTAAACTTTGAGGTGACGTAATAGAGCAATAAATAGTGAATGCAAATAAATACACCACACATACACACACATTGGCATATTGTTGTTCTTCTTCAGTCACCCAGTTGTGTCCAACTCTGCGACTCCATGGACTGCAGCATGCCAGACTCCCCTGTCCTTCACCACCTCCTGAAGTTTGTCCAAGTTCATGTTCATTGCATCAGTGATGCCGTCCAGCCATCTCATCCTCTGCCTTCTTCTGCTTCTGCCTTCTATCTTTCCCAGCATTAGCGACTTTTCCAATGAATCATCTGTTTGCATCAGATGACCAAAACACTGGAGCTTCAGCTTCAGTTCTTTCAGTGAATATTCAGAGTTGATCTCCCTTAAGATTGACTGGTTTGATTTCCTTCTGTCCAAGGCACTCTCAGGAGTCTTCTCCAGCATCACAATTCGAAGGCATCAATTCTTTGGCGTTCTGCCTTCTTTATGGTCCAGCTCTCACAACCGTACATGACCACTGGGAAGATCATAGCCCTGAATATATGGACCTTTGTCAGCAGAGTAATGTCTCT
Source organism: Bos mutus (assembly GCF_027580195.1). Taxonomy (NCBI): domain Eukaryota; kingdom Metazoa; phylum Chordata; class Mammalia; order Artiodactyla; family Bovidae; genus Bos; species Bos mutus. The sequence goes on from NC_091618.1 coordinate 28,605,620, forward strand.
GCTTTTCAACTGTCTAGGTTTGTCTTCGCTTTCCTGCCAAGAAACAATTGTCTTCCGATTTCATGGCTGCAGTCACCATGTGCAGTGATTTTAGAGCCCGAGAAGAGGAAATCTGTCACTACTTCCACCTTTTCTCCTTCTATTTGCCATGCAGCAACGGGGGTGGATGCCATGATCTTAGTTTTTTTAAGCCGGCTCTTTCACTCTCCTTCAGCATCATCAAGAGGCTCTTTAGTTCCTCTTTGCTTTCTGCCATTGGAGTGGTATCATCTGCATATCTGAAGTTGTTGCTGTTTCTCCCACCTATCTTTACTCCAGCTTGGAACTCATCCAGGCCAGCATTTCTCATAACGTGCTCAGCAAGTAAGTTAAACAGGATGACGGCAGACAGCCCTGATATACTCCTTTCTCAATCTTGAACCAATCAGTTGTTCCATACAAAGTTCTAACTCTTGCTTCTTGACCCGCATACAGGTTTCTCAGGAGACAGGTAAGATGGTCTTTCTCAGAGAGATGGGAATACCAGACCATGTTGGCAAATACACATACGGATATACACAAATATCTTCTCCCACATACACACAGGTCTCCATATACATAAAAACAGATAAACACATGTGTATGGTACACATTTATACATATATACACACACACATGCTCTGAGAAGCCCGTCTGCTTTTTTTTTTGGCTGCACTGGGTCTTCGTTGCTTTCCGGGGGCTATTCTGTGTTGTAGTGCTCAGGCTTCTCATCTCAGTGGCTTCTCTTGTTGCAGAGCATGGGCTCTAGACACGCAGGCTTCAGAAGTTGTGACTCGCAGGCTCTAGAGCACAGGCTCAGTAGTTGTGATGCATGGGCTTAATTGCTCTGTGATATGTAGGATCTTCCTTGACCAGGGATCGAACCAGTGTCCCCTACATTGGCAGGCAGGTTCTAAACCATTGGACCGCTAGGGGAGTTTCTGAGAAGCCCCTCTTAAAGAGTCTTTGGGCTATTCATCATCCAGATACCCTTCCAATTCTGATCCAGCTCTGAGAAGCTGCCTCTTTTTCAGGAGATCCCCATCAGATATGATCATGTCCTTGAAGGAAGACCCTGTTCCCTGATGAAGGGCATGGCTTGGGTCTTGCAGACCTCAACACAATGGTAGTATTTCCCACTGGGATATCCAAGTGGATATCAGTGGCCCATGTGTCACACACCGCCTCTCAGCCAAACTGACCCACAGACGGGAAGCTCCTAGGAGCCTCCAAAGCTGAGGCCAGCTTCAGTCCAGCTTTGGTGCAGCTCATTCAGGGGCTCCTCGCCTCATCAGCCGAAAGTGAAAGTGTTAGTCATTCAGTTGGGTCTGACTCTTTGTGAGTCCCACAGACTGTAGCCCACCAGGCTCCTCTGTTCACGGAATTCTCCAGGCAAGAGTACTGAGTAGATAGCCATTCCCTTCTCCAGGGGATCTTCCGCACCTAGGGATTGAACCTGAGTCTCCTGTGTTGCAGGCAGATACTTTACCATCTGAGCTACCAGGGAAGGAGGCAGTCTCTGTTCTCCTGGATGAGCTTGGGTCTCTCACTGCTTCTCCCTGATGAGCTGTGAAGCCAAACTCCTGAGTTCTGCTCCTGATTCTCCACCACACCAGGCCTGCCCTTCTTGGTTTCCAGTTTGTTCACCCACTAATGGGGCTTGGGCTGAGGTCTGAGAACCTCAGGGAGGGTGAAGCTGAAGTGAAGCAAAAATTGACTCACCATGTATTCTTACAACAAGTGACTGTTTTCACAGGGTCATTTCAATTTATGTTGACAGTCACCACCATGAGGTACCCAATGAACAGATGAGAACACTGAGGCAGAGAAGTTTCATAGGGGTCTCTGGACCCAAAGTCCCTTTCATTTATTCAACAAATATTATTGAACATTCATTCACTCAGGTAGGTAGAAATTGCGGATGTACCAATGAAACAAACATGTCCTCTGCCCTCTTGGGACTTACACTCCAGTGGAGACACAGAAAAAAACAAACAAGGAAACAAAGGAATTAGTCATTATATATAGTGATTAGTGTCTAAGGAAATGAAATAACAATGGATTATAGGGAGAAGAAATATTCAAGGGCTTCTCTGAGAAGGTGGGCTCTACACGGAAACAAAGAGGATGGAGGATGGGGAGGTCACTTTTGAGAAGAGCTCAGGTGTTCAAAGAATGGAGAGGAGGCTGCTGAGGCTGGAGAGAAGAGAAGAACTGTCTGGAGAGGAAGGCAAGGCTAGATACTGCCGGCCTTTCAGGGTTTAGTGTTTATTGGAAAGTGTAATGGAGAGCCAGGGAGGAATATTAAACCCAGGAGTGACGAGCTTCAAGTTGAATTTTAGAAAGCTCCCCTGGGGCTTATTAAGAGCTTTTAAGGAAGTAAGAGTATACTCACTGAGAACCTACAGGATATCAGCCCCTATTCTAGGCTCTCGCACCACACTTCACATTGTCAGCTACTGCAAGCAGCCAGCTAAGATGCAAGTTCAATAACAGGTTTTTAAAAATTAATTAATTTGCTTGTTTTGCTCCGACCCTTAGCTGCAGCACCTGGAATGTTCCTTCTTCACTGCCGCCTGTGGGATCCTCAGTTGCTGCATGGGAACTCTTTGCTTCCCACAGGTGGGATCTAGTTCCCAACTCAGAGCTACCTCCAGACCAACCCCCGCCGCGCCCGGCCCAGGGTTTCAGTCCTGGGGACAGCAGGGACTGCCCCGGGTTGCATGCTTTACCTGTAAGCCCTGGGACCTCCACCTCAAAAGCCCAACTCCCTCCCCAAGCCCCTTCTGTGGCCACCTTACAGTGCCCTCTCTTTCATTTTTCATTTTTTATTTTTTTTTTGTAATTACTTTCAATCTATGTCAATGGGTACTGGTTTTCCATTTACAGTGGCAAAGTTTCTTTTTAAAATCATTTTACTTAGATAAAAAACATGAATCAACTTAAAAGAGAAAGCCAAGAAGTTTGGGAAAAGTTGTTTTAAGCTATAATGCTTCCATTTTGTTAAACTAAATTTAAGGGTGACTTGTAAATAATAACTTTATGGAGATATAATCTACCCATTTAAATAGTTTTACTATATTCATGGAGTTGTGCAACCGTCACTACAATCAATTTTGTAACATTTTCATCATCCTTTTCTTGAAGGAACCCTTAACTTTTAGCAGTTACTATCCATTCTCTTCTCTCAGCCCCCTTCCTCCAGCCCTATGCAACTACCAACTGACTTTCTGTCTCTTTGGATTTGCTTATGCTGGACATTTCATGTAAATGGAATCCCACAATATGCAACCTTTTGTGATTGGCTTTTTTTTTTTTTAAACTTAGCATAATGTTTTCAAAGTTGATCCATGTTGTAGCATGTGTGAGAACTTCATTTCTTTTTATTAATGAATAATATTCCATTATGTGGATATACCACATTTTATTTGTCCATTCATCAGTTGATATACACTTAGGTTTCCATTTTGGGGCTATTATGAATAATGCTGCTGTGAACATTCATGTAGAGGTTTCTGTGTGGACATAATGCTCTCATTTCTTTTGTGGGTGTACTTAGGAGGGGAATTGCTGGATTATACAGTAACTCTGTGTTTAATCTTTTGATGAAGTACCAGACTGTTTTCCACAGCAGCTGCACCCCTTTACATTCCCACCAGCAGTGTATAAAGCTTCCAATTTCTCCATATCCTCACTGGCACTTGTTACTATCTGTCTTTTTGCTTCTTGCCACCTGTTTGGGTGTGAAGTGGTAAGTCATCATGGGTGTGATTTGCAGTTCCCTGATGGTTAATGATATTAGCATCTTTTCATGTGCATATTAGCCATTTGAATATTTTCTTTGGAGAGATGTCTGTTCAGCTTCTTTCCTTGTTTTAAAACTGGATTGTCTTTTTATTGAGGTCTTCACCTTTCTGTATCAGTGTTAGGATCTGCTTGTGAACTAGAGAAGGAGAGAGAGTCAGGATAGAAAGAAATAAAAAAAATGGCTTCTCTCACCCCGCATCATCTACCTGGACTGAAGAGGGTCTGTGTAGTAGAAAGTTCATGCCACACATTGTGTGGTTGGATGTACTGTGGCTTTGAGGAAAAGAACCTGGACTTGCCAGTCCTACCTGTATGAAACCAAGTTCTATGTCTTTATTCTTCCAAGGATTCCAGAACCCTTTCCATCTCTCCTCCCAGGAAGCAGCTGAATTTCTCCCCCTATCCCTACCCTGGTTTTGTTTGTTTGTTTGTTTTTTGTTTGTCTATTCAGTTTTTGTAGCCATCTGGGGCTCTGCTCATCTGTCCATCTACAGGTCTACAGGCAGTTTGTCCAAGCTGTAAGACTTGCAGCTCTTACCTGCAAGTCTGTGTCAAGCATGAGTGAGACCCAGAGGATGAAGAGACAAAGGATGGATGTGAAGGGAGAGCACAGATGGGGGGAGGGGGAGGCGATCTGGGAGTGACAGTGGAGAACGTGCTTCTCCTGTGCAACCCGGACCTTTGGAAGGCTTTTGGCCAATGTCTCTGCTGATGCCATTCTTGTGCCCTCAGAGGGACAGAGCCAGGTGGAAGTGCAGCTGGCCAGATCCCAACAAGAGGTCATCAACCTGATCATCTAATACTGGCAAGGTGTGCCCCAGCAGCTGGTGCCTCAAGGAGAGACTGAAAGAGCTAGAGGAGGGAGGCTGGACCTGTTAGCTCTAGAGGACTGGAGGGAACTGCAAACTTAAGAGTAAAAGCTCCTTTCTTAGGTTTCTCATCATACCCATCCCTGGAGCCTCACCTGCCCAGACCCTGGGTGCGATGGGGATAGTGTTCTCCCAGCCTCCACAGGGCAGCTTGGACTCCTTACAGAAGCATGATAGAGGCAACTAGAAGTCCCTGGAAGAGGCCTGCATCCATCTCCTTGGGACTAGCCCAGTCTGCACTGCTGTCCAAGTGCTCCAGAGCCAGAAACCATGGGGTCCCCAGCCAGAACCTCTCCCCCACACCATGCACATATCCTGGACTCAGAATTGGGGATTGGGCAGCTCTGAGCGTATAGTGAATAGAAGACATGAAAGATGAGCGTGCAGAGTGGGGGACAACCCTTCCTGGAAGCAGTTTCATGTTGCAGGGTTCAGAAGGAAGCTTTGCTTTGAGTCTGAATTACTACTACTGATAACCATCGTGTCTCGTGGTAGACAGAGCACTGGGAAGGGGATGAGGGTTAGGGCTGCAGGTAGGAGCTGTCAGAAATCCAGTGAATAGAATGAAGAGAAGGTTTGTCTGATTTCAGTCACAGGCAACTCTGTGAGCCATTAGAGAGGTTGGGGAAGCCTGACACTCATTTGCTGCTGTTCCCTATGGTGAGGTTCACTCAGGGATTTTGAAATTCTTCATTTGAGCCTCCTATCTTTTCCTCTGAGCTCTTTGACCATTTTATCTTCACCCTTGAATCCGGGTTTCCCTCCACTCAGACCCCAGGGACCAGGGTGAACTGGAAGCAAGATGAACCCGGAAGTGGTTTCGGATAGAGGTCCTGAACCAAGAGATGACCAACCCCACCCAAGGCCTCACTGCAGGTGAGGGCCTAACCTTGTCAGGAAGGTTGAGCCCACCAAGAGCCCATTAAAAGAGGGAGGCAGGGGGCAGGAGGGGGTGAATGTTGGTTGATAAGGAAAGACAGGACTCCACTGAGCCTGACGGAGAGCCTTCTGAAAGAGAGGGCCCGAGGATGTGAAAGAATAGCACTTTCAGTACAGACAGAGCCAACCCAGTCCTGGTTCTGCCACTGCCAGCCGTGACCTGGGACCCATTCTCTAAACTCTCCACGTCCCTTCTTCCACAGCTGTGCAATGGGGGGATGGTAGTAATGGCAACCCTCACGGAGGTGGCTGTGAGGATTAAAGACAATGTGTGAAAAATGCGTAGATGGTGAAGGACAGGGAAGCCTGGCGTGCTGCCGTCCATACAGTCGCAAAGAGCCGGACATGACTGAGCACCTGAAACAATGAAAAATGCCTGCCAGGGAGGCCGGATTCTAAGGGAGATTCTTCCCCTCCCCACTAGAGGGCGCCCCGTGTTCTCGGTCTCACACACCTTGGCACAGATTTTATCAACCGTGGGATGCTGGGGCTCCGGGGCCTCCAACAGCCCGGGGCTCTGTCAGATCAAGCATAGGAACAGAGCTTAAAGCGCCTGCAGAAATCTACTTCAGAGCTTTCCTAAATTAAAAAATATAGATACACACAGGTTCTGCTTTTCTAAGAAAATCTTGAGTATGACAAGACCCTAGTCCTCCCCTCCATCCATAAACATTGTGTGAATATACCAGAAGTTTTTGTCCTTAAATGGGAGAGAAGTACCCAGAGCCCCTCCCATTCAGCCTCCCCCTTGCTCTCCTCTGTGCTGTGGAGGAAGTCCACTGAGCAAGGCTTTCAGACATCTCCCTGGGACCCTTGAGTTCTCTGGAGCCCGGATACCTGCTCATCTAGCAGGCATCCATCCATCTTCATAGCTGAGAAACTGAGTGGTCAAGCATGGGGCTGGACCAACCTAAGTCCCAGCCTTCCCCGGCACTGCCGCACCCTTCCTCGAAAAGGCCCCTCAGTAGAGGCTGGGCTGCTTCACACCTCAGGTGTCTTCACACTAAGGACAGCCTGAGAAGGTGACTATTTAAACTTTGACTTAAAGGACACAAGGCAATAGTCCTTGTGTGTACAGAAAGAATAGCACTCTAAGTAGAGAGTGGAGATTTGGAAGAAGAGTCCCTAAGCCAGGGAGAACTGCAAGTACAGTTGCCCTTAGGTTTGTGATGATGGTAGGGCTCTTAGGGAAACAGCTTGATATGAGGCCCAGGACTACTCAGGGTTTATAACCTACAGTCAGCATTTGGGTTTTATTCACAATGCAGTGGGAAATCGTTTGCTGCTGCTAAGTCGCTTCAGTCGTGTCTGACTCTGTGCAACCCCATAGACGGCAGCCCACCAGGCCCCACCGTCCCTGGGATTCTCCAGGCGAGAATACTGGAATGGGTTGCCATTTCCTCCTCCAATACATGAAAGTGAAAAGTGAAAGTGAAGTCGCTCAGTCGTGTCCAACTCTTAGCGACCCCATCGACTGCAGCCTACCAGGCTTTTCCGTCCATGGGATTCTCCAGGCAAAAGTACTGGAGTGGGGTGCCATTGCCTTCGTCAGGGGATTTCAAAGGAAAGGCATAGGAAAATACAAGCATTTTCTAAAGATACACTGATGCTGATGGAAAATAGATTATGAAACAGATAAGAGTAGGGACAAGTAGACCTGTTTGGGGCTAGTGAATTATCCAGGTGGAATCTATTGGTGTCTTGGCAGCATTGCTGGGCATCTCCTAGCTGGGCTCCATCCGGAGGTAGCCGGCCCCTCACCCTTTTCAAAGACACTGATCTCCACTCCTGTCACCATGGCAGCTGGGCCTCTTTAGCTTAGATTGGCTGCTGCACCTCATCAGTGGTACTGTGACTGACCCCGTGGTGGATACTGGTCACCATGGTTCTATCAAGTTGGTAAACAAGGAGCTGCCAATCTCCTCTGGGCTCAGGGGATTGACCAGCCCTGTGTCTAATGGAAAATCCCCAGAAGGAAATGGGATTAGAGATGGGGACAAGGTAAGGGCCTGCAGTCTGACAGTTTCTGAGTCACCAGTTTTAGAGCTTATTCAGATCAAGACTACTATTGAGACTTGTTCTGAATTTGCTTGGGGGCGAGGTGGGCGAGGGAGGAAGTGGCAACACATGCCTCATGGCATTCATTGAAAATCCCTAGTTTCTTCCCATTTTAGGATGTCTTTGAGCTGTTCCCTACTCTGAGTCACAACGTTGCAGCTGATTAAAGCCTCAGGGGAAGACTCCCACCCCCACACTTTCCCTGGCGCTTTCAAGAAGCAGTTTCAGGCTGACCCAAATTTGGATTATTCATGCCGATTTTCAAGCAAACTCTTTCTACAGGTTTGTCTGGAGGCAGGAAGTGGGGTTTAGAATTGACCAGAGTCTCTGAGGTGAGGGAAGTGGGATCCGAACACAGGGCATGGGACATGCAGAGCACAGCCCCTGTTTGCACTGAAGGCCTTGTTTCAGATCGCTTCCTCCTCCCATGGACCATTTCTGAGGTGGGTAAAAGGCAAGGTAGAATAGTAGCTGAACAGCCGCCATCCCCACCCATACCCCTCCTTTCATGGAAGGAAGTCTTCCCCCTAGACCCCAAGAAATCACACAGAGAATAACACGGCCAAGGCTTTGCACATTCAACAGGTTGATACCTATGACCAGTTTGCCCCTGGGAGCAGGGAGATCAGCCCCACCAAACTCCAGCTGTCCCATGCCTCGGGCTTTATCGTTTCTCAAAGCACTTTCATACTGAGTTCATTCGATCCTCACAAATGGGAGCACACTGGAAAGGATCAAGTCCACTGTTTTACTCTGTTCAGGCTTCTATGCCAAAACACCATAAATTTGGTGGCTTATAAACAATGGAGATGTATTTCTCACAGTTCTAAAGGCTGTGAAGACTAAGCTTAAGGCACTGGCAGATCAGGTGACTGGGAAGGGCCTGCCTCCTGGTTCATAGAGGGCTCCATCTTGCTATAACCTCACATAGAAGAAGGGCAAGGGGTCTTTCTAGGATCTCTTTTATAAGGGCACTAATTGCATTCATGAGATCTTGACCCTCAGGACCTAATCAGCTCCCAAAGGCCCCACTTTCAAATACTATCACCTTTGGGGTTAGGACTTCAGACCATAGAACTCAATCACTTATACAGCCCAGAGAAATTAAGAGACACTCCTCTGGTTGTTGTTGCTATTCTTCAGTTACTTGGTCAGCACTCCAGGCTTCCTTGTCCTTCACTGTCTCCCAGAATTTGCTCAAACTCATGCCCACTGAGTTGATGATGCCATCCAACCATCTCATCCTCTGTTGCCCTCTTCTCCTCTTGACCTCAATTTTTCCCAGCATCAGGGTCTTTTCCACTGAGTCGGGTTTGCATCAGGTGACCAAAGTATTGGAGCTTCAGCTTCAGCATCAGTCCTACCAGTGAATATTCAGGGTTGATTTCCTTTAGGATTGACTGGTTTGATCTCCAAGGGTCTCTCTGTAATACGGGCTTAAACATGTTGCCAACCATGTCCTTTCCTCTTATCCTTGCATCTAAGGACATAGCTAAACATAACCCTCAGCCTATTTCTCTATATCTAGTTCTTATTAACTAGGTTGACCCCAATCACCCACTTTGCTTTTTCCCATCATATATTCACTGTGCCTGGCCACTGCAGTGCATGGTTCCTGCCTCAAGGCAGTTGAAGGCTAGTCAGGGAAAAGAGTCGTAGATACAACATATTCATACAATAGTTGTGTAGCTGACCCTGTAGAAGCTTTGTTTCCTGTCCCCTGGCCTATCTCTGTGCTCACATGTAGGTGCAGGTGGAGGGTGTCTGCATGTGCTGACAGCCTCCCATCTCAAGTCTTGGGATTCTTCTCATCTAGTGGATTTTCTGGAATGCCTGGCAAGTTGCCTACTTATGCTCAAGACAGGTTTGAAATATTTGGGGATTAACACCCTCTGGGGCTGCCCTCAACCAATTAAGGACTTAATTTAGTGTATATGTTCCAGTATATCCTTCCCTTGGTGGGAGTCGATCTGAAATAAGTTCTACACAGATCCTCAGGGGTCCCCAGCAAGGTTCACTCCAGTTGCTCACTGTGATGATTAATTTTCTGTGTCAATTTGACTGGGCTAAAGCAAAAACAATACCCAGCTGTGGATGTGACTGGTGATAGAAGCAAGGTCCGGTGCTATAAAGAGCAATATTGCATAGGAACCTGGAATGTCAGGTCCATGAATCAAGGCAAATTGGAAGTGGTCAAACAAGAAATGGCAAGAGTGAATGTCAACATTCTAGGAATCAGCGAACTCAAATGGACTGGAATGGGTGAATTTAACTCAGATGACCATTATATCTACTACTGCGGGCAGGAATCCCTCAGAAGAAATGGAGTGGCCATCACGGTCAACAAAAGAGTCCGAAATGCAGTACTTGGATGCTATCTCAAAAACGACAGAATGATCTCTGTTCGTTTCCAAGGCAAACCATTCAATATCACAGTAATCCAAGTCTATGCCCCAACCAGTAACGCTGAAGAAGCTGAAGTTGAACGGTTATATGAAGACCTAGAAGACCTTTTAGAACTAACACCCAAAAAAGATGTCCTTTTCATTATAGGGGACTGGAATGCAAAAGTAGGAAGTCAAGAAATACCTGGAGTAACAGGCAAATTTGGCCTTGAAATATGGAATGAAGCAGGGCAAAGACTGATAGAGTTTTGCCAAGAAAATGCACTGGTCATAACAAACACCCTCTTCCAACAACACAAGAGAAGACTCTATACATGGACATCACCAGATGGTCAACACCGAAATCAGATTGATTATATGCTTTGCAGCCGAAGATGGAGAAGCTCTATACAGTCAGCAAAAACAAGACCAGGAGCTGACTGTGGCTCAGACCATGAACTCCTTATTGCCAAATTCAGACTGAAATTGAAGAAAGTAGGGAAAACCACTAGACCATTCAGGTATGACCTAAATCAAATCCCTTATGATTATGCAATGGAAGTGAGAAATAGATTTAAGGGCTTAGATTTGATAGATAGAGTACCTGATGCACTATGGAATGAGGTTTGTGACATGGTACAGGAGACAGGGATCAAGACCACCCCCTTGGAAAAGAAATGCAAAAAAGCAAAATGGCTGTCTGGGGAGGCCTTACAAATAGCTGTGAAAAGAAGAGAAGTGAAAAGCAAAGGAGAAAAGGAAAGATATAAATATCTGAATGCAGAGTTCCAAAGAATAGCAAGAAGAGATAAGAAAGCCTTCTTCAGCGATCAATGCAAAGAAATAGAGGAAAACAACAGAATGGGAAAGACTAGGGATCTCTTCAAGAAAATCAGAGATACCAAAGGAACATTTCATGCAAAGATCAGCTCGATAAAGGACAGAAATGCTATGGACGTAACAGAAGAAGAAGATATTAAGAAGAGATGGCAAGAATACAGAGAAGAACTGTACAAAAAAATCTTCACGACCCAGATAATCACGATGGTGTGATCACTGACCTAGAGCCAGACATCCTGGAATGTGAAGTCAAGTGGGCCTTAGAAAGCATCACTACAAACAAAGCTAGTGGAGGTGATGGAATTCCAGTTGAGCTATTCCAAATCCTGAAAGATGATGCTGTCAAAGTGCTGTACTCAATATGCCAGCACATTTGGAAAACTCAGCAGTGGCCACAGGACTGGAAAAGGTCAGTTTTCATTCCAATCCCAAAGAAAGGCAATGCCAAAGAATGCTCAAACGACCGCACAATTGCACTCATCTCACACACTAGTAAAGTAATGCTCAAAATTCTCCAAGCCAGGCTTCAGCAATATGTGAACCGTGAACTTCCTGATGTTCAAACTGGTTTTAGAAAAGGCAGAGGAACCACAGATCAAATTGCCAACATCTGCTGGATCATAGAAAAAGCAAGAGAGTTCCAGAAAGGCATCTATTTCTGCTTTATTGACTATGCCAAAGCCTTTGACTGTGTGGATCACAATAAACTGTGGAAAATTCTGAAAGAGATGGGAATACCAGACCACCTGACCTGCCTCCTGAGAAATTTGTATGCAGGTCAGGAAGCAACAGTTAGAACTGGACATGGAACAACAGACTGGTTCCAAATAGGAAAAGGAGTATGTCAAGGCTGTATATTGTTACCCTGTTTATTTAACTTATATGCAGAGTACATCATGAGAAATGCTGGACTGGAAGAAACACAAGCTGGAATCAAGATTGCAGGGAGAAATATCAATAACCTCAGATATGCAGATGACACCATCCTTATGGCAGAAAGTGAAGAGGAACTAAAAAGCCTCTTGATGAAAGAGAAAGTGGAGAGTGAAAAAGTTGGCTTAAAGCTCAACATTCAGAAAACGAAGATCATGGCATCTGGTCCCATCACTTCATGGGAACTAGATGGGGAAACAGTGGAAACAGTGTCAGACTTTATTTTGGGGGGCTCCAAAATCACTGCAGATGGTGATTGCAGCCATGAAATTAAAAGACGCTTACTCCTTGGAAGGAAAGTTATGACCAACCTAGATAGCATGTTCAAAAGCAGAGACATTACTTTGCCAACAAAGGTTCATCTAGTCAAGGCTATGGTTTTTCCTGTGGTCATGTATGGATGTGAGAGTTGGACTGTGAAGAAGGCTGAGTGCTGAAGAATTGATGCTTTTGAACTGTGGTGTTGGAGAAGACTCTTGAGAGTCCCTTGGCCTGCAAGGAGATCCAACCAGTCCATTCTGAAGGAGATCAGCTCTGGGATTTCTTTGGAAGGAATGATGCTAAAGCTGAAACTCCAGTACTTTGGCCACCTCATGCAAAGAGTTGACTCATTGGAAAAGACTGATGCTGGGAGGGATTGGAGGAGGGAGGAGGAGAAGGGGATGACAGAGGATGAGATGGCTGGATGGCATCACTGACTCGATGGATGTGAGTCTCAGTGAACTCTGGGAGTTGGTGATGGACAGGGAGGCCTGGCGTGCTGCGATTCATGGGGTCGCAAAGAGTCGGACATGACTGAGCGACTGATCTGATCTGAAGGGATGCCCAGACAGCTAGGAAAACGTTATTTCTACGTGTCCCTGTGAAAGTGTCTCTGGAAGAGATTAGAATTTGAAATCAGTAGATTGAGTAAAGAATTCCAATGAAGGGGATTCAAGTTCAATTCCCGGTCAGGGAACTAAGATTCCACATGCCCTGAGACAACTAAGCCTGTGCCTGGCAACTAGAGAGTCCTAGTGTTGCAGCTGCGAGCCTGCATGCTCTAGAGCCCATGCCCTGAAACAAGAGAAGCCTGAGCACAGCAGTGAAGACCCTGTACAGTCAAAAAAAAAAAAAAAAGAAAAAAGGTAAAGAAGACCACCCATGCAGGTAGGCATCATCCAATTCATAGAGGATCTTAATAGAAGAAAAAGATGGAGGAAGGGCAAACTTTCTCTCTTTGCTTGAGCTAAGATGTCCATTTTCTCCTGTCCCTGTACGTCATAGTAAAGAATACTAGTTCTTACACAAAGGGCAGAAGAAAATCACCAGAGGTTTTAAGGAAATGAATAGAATGATGATGTAAATTTTTTTAAAAGACTATCCTAGCACTGTTGGAGAATGTACTGAGAGAGGGCAAGAGTAGAACACACAGATCTGCTAGGAAGTATTGTTTCAGCTCAAGGGATGCTCTGGAGGCTTGGACTGGGCAATTGCACAAGGCTGAGCACCTCTAGCTGGCCATGAACTCTACCCAGAGGAGCTTGAGCCTCAGGGGGAATCCAGACCTGCACACTCACCAAGGGAACAGCTTCTGACTCCTGTCACCATGGCAACTGTGCTTCCTTCGCCCAGATCGGTTGCTAGGGTAACATATCAGCACTGAGTGAGCCCCATGATAAGAACTGGTTACCATGGTGTAGTCTGCAAACAACAATCTGCTGTTCTCCAGGTGAGGGTCCTTGACTGGCTCTAAAACAAAGGGAAAATCAAGGGGCTGGAGAAAAGATCAAACACAGAAGCCAAGGTGAGGCCAGTTTGTGGGGCAGGTGCTGACTCACTGTGCCTCAGGGCTTGCACAAATCAGGACAGTTATTAGAGCCTGTTCTTTATTACGGGAGGAGGAATTTACATTTTAGAGGGGGAGTGATATAGCACATATACACACAAATTGAGAATCCCATGTTTCCTACCATTTTAGGGTTTCTTTGAACTATTTCCTTCTCCAAGCAAAACTTTGCAGCTAATTGAAGCATTTCTGTCCTCCCCACCCCAGCCACCTTGCTATCTACAGGGGCAGTTCTAGGACAGCCTGTTTTTGAAATTTTTAAGTCATATGAAGTATGTTCTCAGGCCACATTGAAATTTAAAAAATAAGTAAATAGCCAAAAAGCCTTTAAAAATCCCCTATAGCAACATCCTTCTAAATAATCCATGGGTCCAAAGAGTCACAAGAAAAATTAGAAAACATTAATCATTGATAGTCAAAACATGAAAAACTAATGCTTAAAGGGAAATGTATAGATCTACATGCCTTTATTGCAAAGAATAAAACATTTAAATCAATGATCTAAGCTACCAACTCAAGAAGTTAGGAAACAATAAGTGAAACTCAAAAAAAAATAGAAGGAAATAATAATAAAGAATGGATATCAATAAAACGGGCAAACCAGAGAGAAAAAGCAATAAGACCAAATGTCAGTTCTTTAAAATGATCAATAATATTTATCTCTAGTTACACTGATGAGTAAAAAGACAGAAAAATACAAAGTATCAAAATCAGGAATTTAAAAAGTGAAATCACTTCAAATTTCTGCAGCTATTTAAAGGATAATAAAGAAATATGAATATCTTTATGCTAACAAATGTGATAGCTTAAATGTTGTGAATAAATTTTTTGAAAAATTCAAGTTTCCAAAAGAGATGTGAAAAGAAATAAAATATCTGAATAGCTAAAGAAATTAAAATTGTAATAAAACTTACTCACAAAGAAATTCTAAGTCCATACACTCAGAAAAATATTAATCATACAGAAACTCTGCTGGAGAGAGTGTGGAGAAGCCTCCTACACTGTTGGTGGGAATGTAAATTGGAACAGCCACTATGGAGGACAGTATGGAGGCTCCTTAAAATATTCAAAATAGAGCTACCATGCACGCACACATGCTAAGTAGCTTCATTCATGTCCGACTCTGCAACCTTATGGACCGTAGCCTGCCAGGCTCTTCTGTCCATGGGATTCTCCAGGCAAGAATACTGGAGTAGGTTGCTGTGTTCTCCTCCAGAGGATCTTCCCGACCCAGGGACTGAACCTGCATCTCAAGTCTACTGCATTAGCAGGCAGTTGTTTTTTGGTTTTTGTTTTACCACTGGCGCCACCTGGGAAGCCCAGAGCTACCATATGACCCTGCAGTTCCATTCCTGGGCATATATCTGGAAGAAAACATGATCCAAAATGATACATGCATCCCAATGTTCATTGCAGCACTGTTTACAATAACCAAGACATGGAAGCAACCTAAATGTCCATTGACAGAGGAATGGATAGAGAAGAGGTGGTACATATATACAGTGGACTATTAGTCATAAAAAAGAATGAAATAATGCCATTTGCAGCAACATGGATAGACCTAGAGATTGTCATACTGAGTGAAGTAAGTCAGACAGAGAAGGAGAAATATCGTATGACCCCTCTTATGTGTGGAATCCAAAAAAAAAAAAAGATACAAATGTACTTATTTAAAAAACAGAAAGAGACTCACAGACTTGGAAAACAAACACGGTTGCCAGGGGGAAGGGTTGGGGCGGAGGAATAGTTAGGGAGTTTGGGGTGGACATATACACACTGCTATATTTAAAATGAATAACCAGCAAGGACCTACTGTATAATACATGGAACTCTGTTTAATGCTATGTGGCACCTTCACAGGAGGGGAATGGGAGAGAATGGATACATGTATATGTATAGCTGAGTCCTTTCTCTGTTCACTTGAAACTGTCACAACATTGTTAATCGGCTATACCCCAATACAAAATTTAAAGAATAAAATAATTTGTATCCAGATCATGTCATCTGTCAATAAAGATAGTTCTAATTTTTTCTTTCAAAAAAATCATACTGAAACTCTTTCAGAGCGTAACAAAAGAGAGAATGCTTTCTGATTGATTTTATGTGGTCTGCCAAATATTTGGAAGAAAACATAGAAGAAAATCTTTGTGAGTTTGGGGTAGGCAAACATTTCCAAGAACCAAAAAAGCTTTAGCCATAAAAGATAAACTTAATAAATGAGATTTCCTCAAAATTAAACATTTTGCTCTTCAAAAAAAAAAGCACTATTAAAAATTTAAAATGAAATGCTCAGAGTTGGAGAAAATATTCACACACCATTCATCTGTTAAAGGAGTTGTATCTGGAAGTATTGGGGATTCCCAGTTGGCTCTGTGATAAAGAATCTGCCTGCCAGTGCAGGATGATGCAGGAGACATGAGTTTGATCCCTGGGTTGGGAAGATGTCCTTGGAGAAATAAATGGCAACACACTCCAAGATTCTTGCCTGGAAAATTCCATGGACAGATTAGCCTGGTGGGCTACACAGTCCATGGGGCTACAGAGTCAGATGCAAGTGAGCACACACACATCTGAAAGTATTAGAGAATTGTGTTAATTAGGGAATAGACATTGTGTTGATTTCCAAATGCTGGTGTAACAAGTCACAGCAAATCAAACTTAGTGCCCCCAAAACAATTTTGTTATCTTATATTTCTGGAAGTCAGAAGTCTAAAATTAAAATGTGTGGACTTCCTGGTGGCCCAGGTGTTAAGATTCTGCCTGCCAATGCAGGGGACACCAGTTTGATCCTTGGTCTGGGAAGATTCCACATGCCACGGGACAGTGAAGCCCATGTGCCACAACTACTGAAATCCACATGCCTAGAGCCAGTGCTCCACAACAAAAGAAGCTACCACTATGAGAAAACTGGGCACTGCACGAAGAAAGTACCCCACTCTCTGCAACGAGGAGAAGTCCACAAGAAGTAACCAAGACCCAGCAGAGCCAAAAATAAATAAATAAATATTTTTAAAGATAATAAATAAAATGTCAGCAGGTCTCTGCTCCTTCTGGAGGTTTAAAGGGAGAAAACACATTCTTACCTTTTCAGCTTCTAGAGGCTGTTTGCATTCCTTGGCTTGGCCCCTTCCTTGAATCACTCCAACCCCTAGCTTCCAATGTTATATCCTCCACTACTGACTCTAACCCTCCTGCTTCTCTCTGTGAAGACCTTTGTGATGATGTTGCACACACTCAGAAAATCCAGCATATTCTCCCCATTTGAAGTGAACTATCTTCAAAGGCTAATCACACCTGCAAAGTCCCTTTTTCTATGTAAAAAAACATGGTCACTATTTCAGGGATTCAGACGTGGACATCTTTGGGGTTCATTATTCAGCCTGCCATAGGTATCATAATGGTATTGTGGCTATGTAGAAAAATATCATTAATTCTAAAAGATGTATATTGAATTATTTAGGAGTGAAATGTCATGGTGTCTGTAAATTACTCTTAAACACTTCAGCAAGTAAAAGAAGCAATTGTGACAAAATCTTAATAACTCTTAAGTCTGGGTGATAAGAATATTCATGTTTCATGTTTATTCATTTGAGTCTTCTCATTTTTAATATTTGAAAACTTTCATAATAAAATTTTAAGTTTAATAAAAAAGATATTCAAATGTCTAGAGCTTAGGAAGCTCAAATATTAGCCTGTAACTAAGAAAGTGTGGAAGCTATGGATCAGTTAGTTATTCAGTGGTTAGTTATTGCAATAGCTCTATTAAAATGGGTACAGTGATTTGAACTAGGATGATGGCAGTGGATGTGGAGAAGATAGTTTTGCATATACTTAACAGGTCAAACGCATGATGGTTGGGGATTTTAAGGTAGGTAAGGGTGAAGTAAGTATCAGGAAAATCAAAATAGACTAGATTCATTGAATGCCAGCTATCCAGTTGCTGTACATATTTAACCCTCACAACAAATCTATGAGGCAGGTGCATTTCACACCAGCATTTTACATGCAAGCCCTCTCTCCAACTTTGGGACTGGGAATAGAGGCAGTAGTCCTTGGGATCTGTTTTATTAAAAGAGGAGTGGGCTCCTAGGTTTGGGTGGCTGTGGGGCCGGTAGGAGCTGGGTAGGCGTAGGCAGGGGCAGGGCCCGCCAGCGATTGGCCCAGCTGCCAAGGGAGGGTTGTGCAGATTCAGTCTGGCTAGCCAGCGGGTGGGAATCGACAGTCTGGCGCAGTCCCTCCGACAGCTGACTGCCATCTCTTCGACTTAGGTGGGGAACCAGCGCAGCAAGCCCGGGAGGATGCAGCGCCAGCCGTGGCTCGGGGGCTTCCGGGGGCTCTGGCTGCTCGTCTGCTTCTTGCTGCTGAACAGCCGCCTGGGGGGCTCCAGCGACGTTAGTGGTCACGGTCAGGAGGAAACCTGGGGTGGGGTGCGGGCAGGGCCAGAGAGTGGTTCTGAGTGAAGTGGGTCTGGGGACCTCAAGGTTAGGAACTTTGGAGGAAAACAATGTGTTTAGGGGGTAAGAAAAGAAAAGTGCGCGGAAGGACGCGCAGGCTTGGAATGGGGCTCGGTGTATGGGATCTGGACCTAAGAGAAGCCGACTCAGGGGAAGATTGGGAATTAGGAAAAAGGACGGAAAACACAGGGGCTCAGGGAAGTAAAACTGGCATGTGCGGCCACAAGAGAAGCAAGACTTGCCGAGGAGCGGGGGAAGAGATGCCTATGCCTCAGGGATAGTCAGGGGCCAGGATCTCTGGACAGTAGGAGCAGGGATCCCGGGTATCCGGGCCCTGGGAGAAGACTGGGCCGAGAGATGAATCAAGACTTCTTTGTAAGCCCCTGGAGCCTGGTATTTGTGATCCAGTTTCCGGGAAGAATGGGAGGCTAGGCTGGGGGAAAAGAAGATGAGGCGAAAAGGTCCATCTTCTTCCTCCCCCTTCACTGCGCCATCGCTGACTCACATTTGAGCAGCCAGAGACCGACTGCGCAGACTCGAGGATTCCAGCACCCGGAGCTTCGGGCAGACGCCGCAAACTCCTAGGCTGGCGCCAGCTCTGATGGCCCGATTCTTGGGTTTAGAGGCCAGTGCAGAGAATTCACGAAAACCTGTAGGAGGAGGCCCGGTGGGTGGGGGTGGGGAGAGGGTAGAACCCTCAAGCTTCTTAGGGATGCCTAGCTCTCTTTACAGCTCAGAGCTTCCTCCATGCCAGGATTTGGCCACCGCTCAGCACCGCGGACAGCGCCAGGTGCCCCTGTAGGTTTGACTGAGGGTGTCCGGGTCACCCTGCCAGTTCTGGGAACGCTGCCCCAGAGAACGATATCTCCTTCCAGAACTTATATTCCTTCTTAGTATGACGTTTTCCTCCTTCTCAAAGCCAGGAAATAATAGAATCCATTTAAATAGGGAGGAGAATTTCCTTTCCATAATGACTCATGGTAATTCCACCGTCGAAAACAAACAACACCCCCACACTCAAAAAAAAAGAAAAAAGAAATAAGAAATAAGCAAACAAAAAAAAGACAGACTCCAACCCTACCCCATCTACTTGGAATGAGAAAAGTGTATAGCATTAGGGATTATCTCCATCCCCCTAGCCTTTCCATATGCCCAGTGGCAAATTTTAGCCTTCAGGACAAGGATCCAGACACTCAAAACCTATGCATACCAATACTTTCTTCCTCTAAAGATTTCAGGACTCCTCTCCAATTGTCATGCGTGTGTGCTCATGCGTACTCACATACTCAGTTGTGTCCAGCTCTTTGCGACCCCATGGATTATAGCCCACCAGGCTCCTCTGTCCATGGAATTATGCAGGCAAGAATACAGGAGTGGGTTGCCATTTCCTCCTCCAAGGGGTCTTCCTGACCCAAGGATGGAATGATTCTTTACCAACTGAGCCACACTCCAGTCCCCTTCAATCCCCTCCAGGCTTTAAAGCCTTCCCTAAATGCAATTCCCCCACTTTCCATGCCCAACCTGTTCACCTGATTATCCATTTATGTGTGTGGCTTTTTGAATATCTGCTTACCTCACCCTCCATGGGCTGCTCTTTGCCTGTAAGCTTGGCTCTTATCTGGAAGTTGCTACCAAAAGTGAATGAGGTGGCAGGGGTTAACAAACAGGGAAGGTGGTGATGGGGGGAGGGAAGAATAAAAAGGAAGACCTGAAAAGAGGAGGGGGTCAGGTGAGGGGGACAGGGACCATTGAACCCAGGGGAGATAGTGGAAGGAATCTGCTTTATTTCAACTGGAATTTGGAAGGCTTCTAGTCAAGATCCTTTCTCACACCACTTTTTTGCCCTCAGATGGTCAGAGCCAAGTGGGAGTGGGGCAGCTCTGGCCCCTCCCAGGATTTACCACCCCGGTCTTCAAGCACTTGCAAGTTTTACTCCAGCAGATTACGCCCCACGGTGAGTAACAGCTAGAGAAGAAAGGCTGGGGCTTTGTTACATACAGAGGTATAGTGAGGGGCTTTTGATCTGAGAACAGGCTTTCTTCCCCTAATGTCTCTACTTGACTCTCTCTATCATGTTCACTTCATGGAGAATGGGGAGAGACCAGAATGGGGATGGACCTGGAAGGGCAGGCTGTTTGCCCTCAAACCCCTGGAAGGGCCCAGCACAGGCTTCTAGAAGAAGCCCCTGGAAAAGGTCAGCATCTAATTCCTTGAGACTAGCCCCAACTCCAGGCACTAGCAGATTTTTTCCAGAACCAGGAATCTTTAAATTCTCAGCCAGGAAAACATACATACACACACACACTTAAACCTCTGAGTAGGAAGCATAATAAATTGTATGACAAATACAAAAGAGGAAGGAAGGGAGTGGGAAGTCCTTTGAAGACAGATGGTTGACCATTTCTTAGAGGAGACTTTCATGAATGAGGGAAGAGTCAGATAGGAAATCTGGCCAGAATTCATATTACTACTATCATTACTGATGTCTAATATGTGTGTAATGCCTTAGCGCAGTCATTCTCAACATGCATCCTCAGACCAGTAGTATCAGCATCACCAGGAAACTTCTTCAAATTGCTAACTCATGAACTTCACCCCAGACCTCCGGAATCAGGAACTCTAGAAGGGAAGAACAGCAATCTGTGCTTAACAAGCCTTGCAGAAGATTCTGATGTACCCTGAAGTTTGGGGATCACTCACTGCCTTAGAGTTTTCACAGCACTCTTCACATCCCGAATCTCATTCAATCCTCACAATAGTATCAAATGAGTTAATGAGAAAAGTACAGTCCTAATCTTAGCCAAATATATATTACATGCCAGGCACTGTGCTAAGCAACTTTTATGTGCCATCTCATTTAATTCTCTCCACAAATTGTGATTCTTTGTCTTACTTTGAGGGAAAGGGGGAGTGTTTGCTTCACCCTGGTCCCTGGAGTGGGCCAGTCAGAGCATCCCAGGTGTTAATTCACCACATCTTTCACCCTGCAGATTTGTTCTGGAAGGATGACATGACCCAGGAAGTGATGACCCAGAAAATGGGTCACACCAGCAAACTCCATCCTGAGGATCCATGTGTGAGGAGTGGGCCAGCAGCCTTCCCCACCAGAACCCCGGGGGTGAGGTGTGTGAAGCCTGTGGTCAGCCCATGCCGTCTAGTGGAGGGATGGAGCAGGGAGGGAATGGGTGTTCAAACTGCAGGAAAGAACTGCCAGGAGTACTCTGTGAATGATTCAGAGGTCCTATCTTGGATCTGCAGGAGAAAATTCCATGAGCCTTAGTGACCTGCAAAGGCAGAGGACAGGGGTTCTGGCAAGCCTAGGTCCCATTTGTCATCCTCATCTCTTCTAGGGGCAAGCAAGAGGAGAAACTTCGACTCCTGTTCCCCAAGGTGAGACTCATGTGTCTTCTCAAGACTTCTAAAGCCCTGACTTTGAGTTCTATCTCTTTTTCTCTGGGGCCCTGACACCCTTTTCAACCTCCTTCTTGACTCCTGGCTTCCCTCCTCACAGAGCCCAATGGTCAAGGTGAACAAGGATCAATGCTTTACCTCCAAAGTGGTTTCAAAGGTTCTGAAACATGAGGTGGCTAACCCAGTCAAGGTGAGAGGCTCTCGCTTTTTCAGGGGAGGTTGGAATTGCCAAGGACATGTTTAAAGGAGGGAGGCAGGTGTGAAGGAGAGAGTGGGTATTGGGCTGTGAACAGAGAAGCTGAAGAAAAGATCTCTCCCAATTGAAGGGTACCCCCTCTTTCCTGCCTTTCTCAGACTACTAGTGAACATCCATGTAAGAGATTGGGGTCGTGATGCAGGTTCCAGGCATCTCTAATGATCATCGCAGACAATCATGCATCGGCATTGAGTTTACAATAGACACGGAAAACTGCAGAGTTTTCAATATTGAGTAAAAGGTCCTCCTTTCTCCACACACTCCCTTGTATACAGGAAGTGATAGCAAAGCTTCTTTGGATGAACAGGAGAGAGAGTCCAGAAGACTTCAGCAATTCCTGACTTTGCTCTACTTTGTACCCTGGGCAAGTCACCTGGGCAAGGCTCTGGGTTACCTCCTTAGGAGGCTTGAACTCTTCAGAATCCAGGTTGAAAACACCCATCTAGCCCTCCCATCTATCTTTACATCTGAGACTTTGAGGCCCAGGCTAGTCCAGCAACTTACTCAGGGTTGCATAGGAGGTTATTGGCAGACCCAAGACTGGACTGAGGTCTCCTGATTCTTAATCCTTTCCATTGCACAGCTCCTGCCCTTCTTTCTGCTCAGACACTGCAGTGGGGATGGGGCTGCCCCAGACATCAGACCTCCACATTGACAAAAGTTTTTTTTTTTTTTTTTGACTAAGACCTAAATTACAAGAAGGTGGTAGCCAACAGAAGATATGAAGGAAGGGCCTCCCAGGAAGAGGACAACACAATGAACATGTCTGGAGACAAGGATACTA
This sequence comes from Bos mutus, assembly GCF_027580195.1. Lineage (NCBI taxonomy): Eukaryota > Metazoa > Chordata > Mammalia > Artiodactyla > Bovidae > Bos > Bos mutus. The sequence continues at coordinate 28,628,201 of NC_091618.1, forward strand.
TGGCATGTCTGAGGAACAGATGGGAAAGTCAGTGGTAGAAGATTAGGTTGGAGAAGTAGGTCCAGGGTTGACCACACACCAGCTCATAGATCTTGGTGAAAGTTTGGATTTTATTCCAAGTGTGGTGGCAAGTTGACTGGGAGATTCTGAGGAGGGGGATATTATAATGTGGTATGATATTAAGAGGCCACGCCAGTGATATCGGGGATGGACTATAAGGAGAGTGAGAGTGAACACTGAGACCTGTAAGGAGCTGATCAATCTGGTCTAGGGGAGACAAAGGTGTTGGCTGTGGAGCTGGCTCTCCAGAAGCAGTCTGCACCTCTGGGGGCTTCTAGCCCCTCATGCTCTCCTAGGAAACCACTTCCCACTCATAGGATGGCAGCTGTGCTTCCAAAGCCCAGATCGTTTGCTGGCTCCACACACCCAGAGCTGAGTGACAGACCCACCTTGAAGAACAGGTTGTTGGAGAGCTTTTGTGAAAGCAAATAAGGCGCTGCCATTCTTCTCTAGCCCAAGCCCAAGGGAAAACCACGGGACAAGAGCTCTGTGAATTCTGTGTGGGAGTAAAGGTGACAGGCCCTCAATTGATGGGCTGAGTCATTGCGGGCTGACTCAAATCAGGCTGTTATAGAGGCATCTGGGGGAGGAGTAGGTGAGAGAGGGGCCACCTCCCCACGTACTGATTCCGATCTTCTGTTTCTGGTTTCAGGGCTTCTTTGAGTCGCCCCCCACTGTGGGCCACAACCTTGTCGCCGACTGAGACTTCATGTGAAGCCTCTTTGCCCCAGTGCCCTCCTCATTGCCCTCCAGAGGGGCAGTTCCGGGATGATCAAAACCTGGATCAATAAAGTGACTTTGATGCGAACACTCTGTGACTTTCCTTGAGGCAGGACAGGTCAGGTTTGGATGTGAGAGAGGTGGGGCCAGAACAGTGACTGGGGTGAGGAGAGCACAGTTTCCCAGTGCTGCTGGAGAGTGCTTCTGTCTTGTTTTCCTTCCAGTGACCATTCCTGAAGTGAGGATACTAAGGGTGGGACCACAGCTGGAATGGCAGCCTTCTTTACACGTATCCAGCCATGCTGTGTGGTCCAGTTGCCCATCCTTCCATGTCACTGGAAAAGACCCTGAGGCTGGGGAAGATTGAAGGCAAGAGGAAAAGGGGCCGACAGAGGTTGAGATGGTTGGATGGCATCACCAACCTGGACGGGCCTGGACTCTGCTGTTTTATAAGGGTCTCCACCTCCAATATTATAGCCCCTGCCAGGGCTGCCCCATTCTTTGTGCTCCCAAAAATCAACACACAGGTGCTACAATCAAAGTGTACACACGTTAAATGATATTTTGCTGACTCTTCCCAGTTTGCTCCTGGTAGCTTGTTCAGTTGCTCAGTCATGTCTGACTCTTTTCAACCCCATGGACTGCAGCACCGCAGTATTCCCTGTCCATCACCAACTCCCAGAGCTTGCTCAAAGTCATGTCTATCGAGTTGGTGATGCCAACCATCTCAACCTCTGTCAGCCCCTTCTCCTCCTGCCTTTAATCTTTCCCAGCATCAGGGTCTTTTCCAATGAGTCAGCTCTTCACATCAGGTGGTCAAAGTTTTGGAGCTTCAGCCTCAGCATCAGTCCCTCCAAGGAATATTCAGGATTGATTTCCTTTAGGATTGACTGGTTGGATCTTCTTGCAGTCCAAGGGACTCTCAAGTCTTCTCCAACACCACAGTTCAAAAGCATCAATTCTTTGGTGCTCAGCCTTCTTTATGGTCCAGCTCTCATATCCATACATGACTACTGGAAAAACCATAGCTTTGACTAGACAGATCTTTGTCTGAAAAGTAATGGTAGCTTAAAAATCTTACAAGGGAGTGAGTGATCTGATCATTCATACTCAGCCCAGTCAAACATCAGAATGTCCTATTTGCAAAGCTTTATACTTTCAAGGTACTCTCAAACTCATTTAACATTCCCAGATGTAAGCACATGGGCAGATAACAAGATTTTGTTCCTCTGAAGAACTGGGATTTGGCCACACATCTCATCCAATTAAGCAACCCAGAGAAGTTAAGTGACTAGTTCTTGATGGCACAGAGTCATGGTCATGCTGCTATTTTTTCTCTCTCCGCCTCTACTTGGTGTGTTCAGGAAATGTTTCTAAACCCAGCACTAGACCAGTCGCATTCATTTGTACCTAGTTCTCATTAAACTGGGCAACTCCTGCACTTACCCACATGTCCCCCTTATTCATTCCCTTTTTATTTCTAAGAAGGAAATTGGGGAGAAAAAGATGGGTATTTTTAAAAAGGAAGGTAAGTTTAGTTCTTATTGCAGAGGAGCAGGTTATATGATTTGGATGATATAATTTGATAGAAAATGGGAAACCAGTGAAGGTCTGTTGAGCAAGGGAGTGACACCATGAAAGCTGAGCTTAAGAAGAACAATCTCACATTTCTGTGTAAGGATGGACTAGAGACTGGGAAAGGGGTGGAAACATGCCAGAAGAACTGCTGAAATAGTGTGGCATGCCACATAAGGACCTGAATTGGAGTCAAAGAGGACATATAAGAGAGATAGTTTGAAGGATAAATTAATAAGCCTTGGCAATTCTTATGGGTTGAATCCTGTCCCCCCTAAAACTCATATGTTGAAGTACTAATCTCTTGTACCTCAGAACATGATGTTATTTGAAAATAAGAATGTTATAGATGTAAATAATTTAAGATGAGATCATTAGGGTGGACCCTAGTCCAGTATGATCACCTTCCTTACAAAAAGAGGAAATTGGAGACAGACATTCATAGAGGGGAGATGACATGAAGAGATACAGGGAGAAGATGGCCACCAATAAGCCAAAGAGAGGGGCCCTGAGTAGATCCTTACAGCCCAAGAAGGAACCAACTCTCATAACATGTTGATTCTAGACTTCTAGCCTCCAGAACTGTGAGACAATAAATGTCTATCATTTAAGTCCCCAGTTTGTCATACTTTGTTTCAGCAGCCGTAGGAAACTAATTCAAGTGACTTTTGTTTTTGTTAGAGATGTTCTGTCTCAGTGAATAATGGACATCTGGATGGTTGGTCAGGGAAGAAAAATGGATGTTCTCTTAAAGCTTAAAGCTAAAAGCCTACTCAAGGACATCAAAACGGCAATGTTCTCCTAAGCCATTACTTATTGCCTGCATGCCTGATTATTTTCATCAACATATAAGTATACTACAATATCTCCTTTGTTCAGTTTAGTTGCTCAGTTGTGTCCAACTCTTTGTGACCCCATGGACTGTAGCATGCCAGGTTTCCCTGTCCTTCACAAACTCCTAGAGCTTGCTTAAACTCATGTCCATTGATTCAGTGATGCCACCCAACCATCTCATCCTCTGCCATCCCCTTCTCCTCCTGCCTTCAATCTTTCCCAGCATCAGGGTCTTTTCCAATCAGTTGGTTCTTCACATCAGGTGGCCAAAATATTACAGCTTCAGCATCAGTCCTTCCAATGAATATTCACAACTGATTTCATTTAGGATTGATTAGTTTGATCTCCTTGCAGTCCAAGGGACTCTCAAGAGTCTTCTCCAACTCCACAGTTCAAAAGCATCAGTTCTTCCATGCTCAGCTTTCTTTATAGTCCAACTCTCACATCCATACATGACTACTGGAAAAACCATAACTTTGACTAGATGGACCTTTGTCAGCAAAATAATATCTCTGCTTTTTAATGTGCTGTCTAGGTTGGTCATAGCTTTTCTTCCAGGGAGCAAGTGTCTTTTAATTTCATGGCTGCAGTCACTATCTGCAGTGATTTTGGAGCCCAAGAAGATAAAGTCTGTCACTGTTTCCTTGTATCCCCATCTATTTGCCATGAAGTGATGAGACCAGATGCCATGATCTTAGTTTTTTGAATGTTGAAATTTAAGCCAGCTTTTACACTGTCTTCTTTCACTTTTATCAAGAGGTTCTTTAGTTCTTCTTGACTTTCTGCCATAAGGGTGGTGTCATCTGCATATCTGAGATTATTGATATTTTTCCCCACAATCTTGATTCCAGCTTATGCTTCATCCAGTCTGGCATTTTGCATGATGTACTCTGCATATAAGTTAAATAATCAAGGTGACAATATACAGCCTTGATGAACTCTTTTCCCAATTTGGAACCAGTCCATTGTTCCATGTCCGGGTCCAACTGTTGCTTCTTGACCTGCATACAGATTTATCAGGAGGCAGGTAAGGTGGTCTGGTATTCCTGTGTCTTTAAGAATATTGCATAGTTTGTTGTGATCTACACAGTCAAAGACTTTAGCATAGTCAGTGAAGCAGAAGTAGATATTTTTCTGGAATTCTCTTGCTTTTTCTATGATCCAACAGATGTTAGCAATATCTCCTAAATTTTTTTTCCCTCAATTTCTGCTTCTTCTGGTAATAGTTCACTAGATAATTCAAACTATCTGACCTTCTGAAAATTTGTCTTAATCTGGTTCCTCCTCAAATCAAAGCCTGAAATAAGGGTTTACCTGGGGATCATGTAAATTAGGAAGAAACACAAGCTGGAATCAAGATTGCTGGGAGAAATATCAATACCCTCAATATGCAGATGACACCACCCTTATGGCAGAAAGTGAAGAAGAACTAAAAAGCCTCTTGATGAAAGTGAAAGTGGAGAGTTGAAAAAGTTGGCTACTCAACATTCAGAAAACTAAGATCATGGCATCTGGTCCCATCACTTCATGGGAAATAGATGGGGAAACAGTGGAAACAGTGTCAGACTTTATTTTGGGGGGCTCCAAAATCACTGCAGATGGTGAATGCAGCCATGAAATTAAAAGACGCTTACTCCTTGGAAGGAAAGTTATGACCAACCTAGATAGCATATTGAAAAGCAGAGACATTACTTTGCTGACAAAGGCCCATGTAGTCAAGGCTATGGTTTTTCCAGTGGTCATGTATGGATGTGAGAGTTGGACTGTGAAGAAGGCTGAGCACCGAAGAATTGATGCTTTTGAACTGTGGTGTTGGAGAAGACTCTTGAGAGTCCCTTGGCCTGCAAGGAGATCCAACCAGTCCATTCTGAAGGAGATCAGCCCTCGGATTTCTTTGGAAGGAATGATGCTAAAGCTAAAACTCCAGTACTTTGGCCACCTCATGCGAAGAGTTGACTCATTGGAAAAGACTGTGATGCTGGGAGGGATTGGGGGCAGGAGGAGAAGGGGACAACAGAGGATGAGATGGCTGGATGGCATCACTGACTCGATGGATGTGAGTCTGAGTGAACTCCGGGAGTTGGTGATGGACAGGGAGGCCTGGCGTGCTGCGATTCATGGGGTCACAAAGAGTAGGACACGATGGAGCGACTGAACTGAACTGAACTGATTTAAATTAGGATTAGATTTCAAGATGAAGACTGAGAGAATGCTAAGGCTGAAATGTGGGGACTCTCTCAGGCATCAAGTACAGTGTACCTGACAACTGTCCTCTGAGATAGAGAAAAGGAGAGTATTCTATAGCCCAATTTCCATTAGATCAAAGGTTTCTCTGTAAGATGCTAAACTCCTCATACATTCAGGTTTTTCTCGCATGAGAATGTCTGAGCAGATTCCCATGGATACCTAAAGCTGTGGTGAAAGAGAGGACTCAGGCCAAAAACAAAAGATCTGCCCTGTTTCTGCTAGTGGGTCAAGTGCTATCAGCTTACATCTGTACGTAGGTGGTGACTGCAGTGATGGCTACAGTTAAAAGGTAACCCAGGAGGATGCAATAAATGGTGTCTGATATACCTTAAAAGCTGGTTGTAAAAATACCCAAAATCTTCTTAAAAGCATTAAGAAACTAGCAAAAGACTGAAAAGTGATACACTCGGGTCAAGATCCAGGAAAGGAACAGAATCCAGAGGTGGTAAACCCAATGTTCACAGTTGCTTTGGCCTGGGGAAATACTGCATTTTAAGAAGCAGACAAAAAGCTGATTTAGATAGCCTGTGGAGCTAGAGGAGCAGGTATCAGTGTCCAAGCCCTTGAAAGGAAGAACTGCTCCCTGTTTTGATCTGGGACCAAGAAGCAAACTTTAGGAATAAGGAGAAAATGAAGTCAATCTACCCTTACTCAGATTGCAACATGTATTAAGGTTAAGGTTATACCAGATCACTAGTGCTTTTAGGCACCTGTAGAAGTAAATTAAAATCCTCTAAGACTTTAAATTATTTCTACAAATAACTTTTCAAATGCCATACTCTGCACGATAGATAGGGGTTCCCTGGTGTCTCAGTGCTAAAGAATCCACCTGCAATGCAAGAGAGCTGGGTTCATCCCTGGGTTGGGAAGATCCCCTGGAAGAGGGCTTGTCAACCCACTCCAGCGTTCTGGAAAATCCCAAGGACAGAGGAACCTGGTGTGCTACAATCCATGGGGTCGCAAAGAGTTAGACACATGAAGTGACTTAGCATAGCCCAGCACAATAGATAACAGAAACAGACTCACTGCAATCCAATGTTTCCAAAGCAAAGCAACTGTGCTTTACCATGTTTAAGTATATAAATGCCAAATTGTAATTTTTGACAAGGATCTAGAAATCACAGAAAGTAATATTGGAAGATTTTTTTTTAAAGAATAAAACATATCAAAATACATGAGGCAAAAACTGATAGAACTGAAAGGAGAAACAGAAAAATTAGCTTTTATAATTGAAGACTTCAACACTCCTCTGTCAGAAACTGATAGATCAAGCACGCAGAAGATCAGTAAGGATATAGATGACCTGAACAGAACAATTATTTGATTTGATCTAATTAACATTTTGGCAAAGAAAATGGCAATCCACTCCAGTATTCTTGCCTGGGAAATTCCATGTCCATGGGGTCATAAAGAGTTGGACATGGCTGAGTGACTATCACTTTCACTCAAAAGTATAGAATATACCATCCAACAGCAGCAGAATACGCATCCTTCTCAAGCTGATGTGAACTGTTCATCAATACAGACCACCGTAAAGCATGCCTTAACAAATTTAGAAGACTAGAAATCATAAGATACATTCTTCAACCACAATGGACTTAAACTAGAAATCAATAACAGGAAGATAGCTAGAAAATCCCCAAATATATGGAAAACACCTCTCTAGACGATCCATGGGCCAAAGAAGAAATCTCAAGAAAAATTTTAAAATATTTTGAAATAAATGAAAATGTAATTTATCACAATTTGTGGCATGAAGTGAAAGCAGTACTTAGAAGGAAATTTATAGCATTGGATACACACATTAGAAAATAAGAATGATCTAAAATCAATAAATTAAGTTCACGCTTTAAGAAATCAGATAAAGAAGAGCAATTGAAGTTTAAGCAAGCAGAAGAAAACACATAACAAAAATTAGAGCAGAAATCAAAAAAAACTGAAAACAAGAAAATAATAAACAGAAATCAATAAAACTCAAAATTGGTTCTTTGAAAAGAAAGAGAATCAAATAAAAATTCAAAACCTTAAAAATGTGAGAACCCAAATTTTAAATTAATTGAATAGATATAATGGATTCAGTTCAGTTCAGTTCAGTCGCTCAGTCGTGTTTGACTCTTTGTGACCCCATGAACTGCAGCATGCCAGGCCTCCCTGTCCATCATCAACTCCTGGAGTTCACTCAAACTCACGTCCATCGAGTCGATGATGCCATCCAGCTATCTCATCCTCTGTCGTCCCCTTCTCCTCCTGCCCCCAATACCTCCCAGCATCACAGTCTTTCCCAATGAGTCGACTCTTCTCATGAGGTGGCCAAAGTACTGGAGTTTCAGCTTCAGCATCATTCCTTCCAAAGAAATCCCAGGGCTGATCTCCTTTAGAATGGACTGGTTGGATCTCCTTGCAGGCCGAGGGACTCTCAAGAGTCTTCTCCAACACCACAGTTCAAAAGCATCAATTCTTTGGCACTCAGCTTTCTTCACAGTCCAACTCTCAAATCCATACATGACCACTGGAAAAACCATAGCCTTGACTAGATGGACCTTTATTGACAAAGTAATGTCTCTGCTTTTCAATATGCTATCTAGGTTGGTAATAACTTTTCTTCCAAGGAGTAAGCGTCTTTTAATTTCATGGCTGCAATCACCATCTGCAGTGATTTTGGAGCCCCCCAAAATAAAGTCTGACACTGTTTCCACTGTTTCCCCATCTATTTCCCATGAAGTGATGGGACCAGATGCCATGATCTTAGTTTTCTGAATGTTGAGCTTTAGCCAACTTTTTCAACTCTCCACTTTCACTTTCATCAAGAGTCTTTTTAGTTCCTCTTCACTTTCTGCCATAAGGGTGGTGTCATCTGCATATCTGAGGTTATTGATATTTCTCCCAGCAATATTGATTCCAGCTTGTGCTTCTTACAGCCCAGCATTTCTCATGATGTACAAAAAAGATCTTCACGACCAAGATAATCACAATGGTCTGATCACTCACCTAGAGCCAGACATCCTGGAGTATGAAGTCAAGTGGGCCTTAGAAAGCATCACTATGAACAAAGCTAGTGGAGGTGATGGAATTCCAGTTGAGCTATTTCAAATCCTGAAAGATGATGCTGTGAAAGTGCTGCACTCAATAATGGATTAGAGACTGCTGAAACAGAACTGGTGTACTAGAAGATAGGTCACAAGAAACTTGGTCCATCCCTCCAAAAAATACAAAGAGGCAAAGGGCGGAAAATGTAGAAAGAAAGGATAAGAAACCAAGAGCATTCAGTGAAGAGGTCCACTATTCATTTACTTGAAATCCCAGAAAGAGAAGAGAGAATAGGACATAAGCAATATTTTAAAAGATTACGGCTGAAAAGTTTCCAGAGCTGTTAAAAGATATCAACACACTGATTCAAGATTGGCAACAAATATCAAGCAAACTATTAAAAAATAAAAAACTAAAACTAAAGCAAAAACTAAGATGAAACTGCAGGAAAGCAAAGACAAAGGAAAAAAAATTTAAAGCAGCTGCGAATTTGGTGGAGGAGAGGATTACTTTCAAAAAAGCAACATTTAGTCTGATAATTGACTCTAAGACAGCAGCAATAAAAGCCAGAAGACAGAGAAATGATATCTTAAGTGTGCTGAAAGAAAATAACAGTCATCCTAGAATTCTATAACTAGCAAAATTATCCTTCAAAAGGAAAGAGCTCCACTTCTGTCTGGGTTGCAGGAAACTCAAAAGATAAAGACTCTCATTCTAACAACAAGAAGATAGCTGGTTTAACCACAGAATCTTTTTTTTTTTTTTTTTTTTTTTTTTTTTTTTTTGAGCACATCACAGGAAATATCTGGTATACACAATGAGACTTCTAGGGTGCTAGAAATGTTCAATTTCTTGACCTGGATTACATGGGTGTTCATTTTGTAATGATTTATTGAGCTGTTCCCTTTTGCTTTATGCATTTTTCTGTTTTTTATGTTTCACAATTTACAAAGTTTTTAAAAAGGAAATAAATGGGGTGAAGTGATAGATATAGCAGGGGCAATTGTGGATGGTGTAGAGAAGACTTTCTGAAGTATATTTTATTATGTGAGTTTGATCTTTAAACAATGCAAATATTTTACATATTCAAAAAATAAAAGTGTAAGAATAAAAAGCAAATCCTAATACTGAAAATAAACAAACCAAATTATATATCAGATTGGTAAAAAATGACTAAACAAACAAAAGAATTATTTCAAATGACTTTAGAACACAGTATTTTGATGGCATGGGAAATAGATGGGGAAACAGTGGAAACAGTGTCAGACTTTATTTTGAGGGGCTCCAAAATCACTGCAGATGGTGATTGCAGCCATGAAATTAAAAGACGCTTACTCCTTGGAAGGAAAGCTATGACCAACCTAGATAGCATATTGAAAAGCAGAGACATTACTTTGCCAACAAAGGTCCTTCTAGTCAAGGCTATGGTTTTTTAGTGGTCATGTATGGATGTGAGAGTTGGATTGTGAAGAAAGCTGAGCGCCGAAGAATTGATGCTTTTGAACTGTGGTGTTGGAGAAGACTCTTGAGAGTCCCTCGGCCTGCAAGGAGATCCAACCAGTCCATTCTAAAGATCAGCCCTGGGATTTCTTTGGAAGGAATGATGCTAAAGCTGAAACTCCAATACTTTGGCCACCTCATGCGAAGAGTTAACTCATTGGGAAAGACTGTGATGCTGGGAGGTATTGGGGGCAGGAGGAGAAGGGGACAACAGAGGATGAGATGGCTGGATGGCATCACTGACTCCATGGACGTGAGTCTGAGTGAACTCCAGGAGTTGGTGATGGACAGGGGGGCCTGGTGTGCTGCAATTCATGGGGTTGCAAAGAGTCAGACATGACTGAGTGGCTGAACTGAACTGAACTGAACCCTAGGGGTTATAAGGACAAAATAAACTACCCAAAGTCTTAGGTATATTCGCTGTTTTATTAGGAGAGTAATATTTATATTATTTGTGAGTTATTGTGTGCATATTGTAGGATCAAACATATAAATGATTGTGTTGGTGTTATTAGAAACCAAATTTTTCAGTATAATAAAGAGATACAGGTATAAAATTAAGAGGTCAGTAAAAATCACAGCTAAATTTTAATTGGAAATAGTGTGAGTGAGGTGTGTGTATATGTGTGAGTGTATCTTTATATCCTAAGTCTATGCACTGAAAGGACCTAGGAGCAACATCAATCATCTCAGTAGTCATTATGACCCCTAGGACCCACATTATGGTCCCTAAAATCAGTCTTTACTAAAAGCTACCAAATATCTGGAGGAATGGCTGCTTCCATGTCTGGGGCAAGGAATAAAAAAGATTAACACATCTTCAATTCAGTTCAGTCACTCAGTCATGTCTGACTCTGTGATCCCATGAACTGCAGCACACCAGGCCTCCCTGTCCATCACCAACTTCCGGAGTCCACCCAAACCCATGTCCATCGAGTTGGTGATGCCATCCAACTATCTCATCCTCTGTCGTCCCCTTCTCCTCCTGCCTTCAATCTTTCCCAGCATCAGGGTCTTTTCAAATGAGTCAGCTCGGGTGGCAAATAAGTTTCTAAACAGTAATATAAAAATTGTCTACAAATATATTATTCTATAATACAAAGCAAGGAAAGGAGCTTTAAGTGATTAATGGGATGTTTCAAAAGGAAACAAGAGCCAGTTTTAAAAGGCTTTCACTTACTTCAGGACAATTTTTATATTACTGTGATTGACTGATACACATTGAATATATAAAAATCCATACTTCCATAGTAATGCTCAAACAAGAAAAGTGATAACAAATATGTTTAGAAACTTATTTGCCACCCAGTAACTGTTATACCAACTCATTACTCTGCAAATGAAGAGTTAAAGAGAAGAGACTACCTTCTGAATTCTGAATTCTTCTTTATGAAATAAGATCAGCTAAAGGAAATAAGATCGGTTAAAAGAATGATAGACAGCTCTCTGCTCCTGCCTGTTCGACAGATAGCCGTAACTTCTGTGCTGTGCCAGCCACATCCCTGAGACAAGATGGTGAGGGTCGGAGTGAATGGATTTGGCCACATCGGGCGCCTGGTCACCAGGGCCGCTTTTAATTCTGGCAAAGTGGATGTCGTCGCCATCAATGACCCCTTCATTGACCTTCACTACATAGTCTACATGTTCCAGTATGATACCACCCACGGCAAGTTCCACAGCACAGTCAAGGCAGAGAACGGGAAGCTCATCATCAATGGAAAGGCCGTCACCATCTTCCAGGAGCGAGATCCTGCCAACATCAAGTGGGGTGATGCTGGTGCTGAGTATGTGGTGGAGTCCACTGGGGTCTTCACTACCATGGAGAAGGCTGGGGCTCACTTGAAGGGTGGTGCCAAGAGTGTCATCATCTCTGCACCTTCTGCCGATGCCCCCATGTTTGTGCTGGGCATGAACCACGAGAAGTATAACAACAACCTCAAGATTGTCAGCAATGCCTCCTGCACCACCAACTGCTTGGCCCCCCGGCCAAGGTCATCCATGACCACTTTGGCATCGTGGAGGGACTTATGACCACTTTCCACGCCATCACTGTCACCCAGAAGACTGTGGATGGCCCCTCCGGGAAGCTGTGGCATGATGGCGGAGGGGCTGCCCAGAACATCATCCCTGCTTCTACTGGCGCTGCCAAGGCTGTGGGCAAGGTCATCCCTGAGCTCAACAGGAAGCTCACTGGCATGGCCTTCTGCATCCCCACCCCCAATGTGTTAGTTGTGGATCTGACCTACCACCTGGAGAAACCTGCCAAGTATGATGAGATCAAGAAGGTGGTGAAGCAGACGTCAGAGGGCCCTCTCGAGGGCATTCTAGGCTACACTCAGGACCAGGTTGTCTCCTGTGACTTCAACAGCGACAGTCACTCTCTACCTTCGATGCTGGGGCTGGCATTGCCCTCAATGACCACTTTGTCAAGCTCATTTCCTGGTACGACAATGAATTCGGCTACAGCAACAGGGTGGTGGACCTCATGGTCCACATGGCCTCCAAGGAGTGAGGTCCCCGGATCCCCAGCCCCAGCAGGAGCATGAGAGGAAGAGAGAGTTCCTCAGCTGCTGGGGAGTCCTGCTCCACCTCGATCCTCCACCACACTGAGAATCTCCCGACCTCCACACGTTTCCATCCCCAAGGCCCTGAGGAAGGGGAGGGGCTTAGGGAGCCCTGCCTTGTTGTGTACCATCAATAAAAGTACCCTATATGCACCCCCCAAAAAAATGAATGATAGAAAATCATGATTTTAGTCAAGGATCATCAATGAATGGCAAAACAATTAGGTGAAAAGTTGATGGGGGACTAGATATTCTCACAGCACCAAAATATTTTTTGACAGATTGCATCCATACTGGTCACAAGAGAAAAATGTAACTTTACCATAGAGATCTGGCTGTCTCTACCTTAAATCAGTGATAAATTTTAGCATCACTAATAGTGAGACAGCCACACACTATGCACTTCCTGAAATAATGTAATTGGAATCATGTAGCACCACCTGTGAATTTTAAAATATTTTTACCTGATCCAATCAAGACTTAACTCCTATTTTCCAGAAATACAGGGGCTACACAGTATACATACAGGGGAAATACAGGGAAACATGTCATGAGGAAACAGACAAATCCGGAAGGTGAGGAGTTAGAAAACCTGACCTGATCTCTTCCACAAGAAACTGTCAAAAATGGGGGGAGGGGTGGCGAGGAAAGCACTGTTTATGCTAAAATTATTAAAGAGAATTAAGAAATATAACCAAATACAATGGTGGTCTTTGATTGACTGCTATTTTGAACGAAACAGCGGAAAAAGGACATTTTTGGAAATGGTTTGAGACATTTCAGTATGAACTGAGTATGAAATGCTATTTAGAAATTACTTTAATTTTGTTAGGTCACAATGGCAATTTGGTGGTATAGGAAAATATCCTTATTTCTTGGAGATGCATGTTGAAATATTTAGAAGGGAACTTGGGCTTCCCTAGTAGCTCAGCTGGTAAAGAATTCACCTGCAATGCAGGAGACCCCGGTTTGATTCCTGGGCTGGGAAGATCCCCTGGAAGAAGAATAGACTACCCACTCCAGTATTGTTGGGCTTCCCTGGTGGCTCAGGTGGTAAAGAATCTGCCTGCAATGTGGGAGACCTGGCTTCAGTCCCTCGGTTGGGAAGATCCCGTGGAGAAAGGCATGGCAACCAACTCCAGTATTCTTGCCTGGAGAATCCCATGGACAGAAGAGCCTAGCAGGCTACAGTCCTTGGGGTCACAAAGAGTCAGGACACAACTGAGCAACTTTCACTATACAATGTCTATTGTTTACTTTTAAGTATTAAAAAGAAGTAAATATAGCAAAATAATAACTGTTAAGTCTAGGTGATGAGTATATGACTATTTACTATGCACCACTATCTTCTTTATCTTTTTATTTATTTTTTTGTATTTTGGAGAAGTTTTACTGAAAAGCAAGAGAGTAAAGTGATCAATTTTGAACTTTAGAAAGCTCACTCCCAAGCTTATTGGGTGACAAGAATGGAAGCAAAAGTCTAGTTAGATGATTACTGCAATAGTCATGAAAGAGCACATTGGTTGGGGTAGGACCATGAGCATGGAGAGAAGTGGGATGATGGGAGATATATTTTTCAAGCAGAAACCATAAGATTTTAATAGACCAGCCATGGAAGGGGGTGAAAGAAAGGTGAGGCAAGGCTAACAAAAAAAAAAAAAAAAGCCAGTACCTATCCAGTGTTTAGTACAATGGCTGTTCTAAGTGAGCCACATGAGTGTAATTCTCTCAGTCTTCACAGCCACCTCGTACTACTGGTACCTTCATTTCACAGACCAGGAAACTTGGGAGTAGAGAGGTTAAACATCTTGCCCAAACTTATACCCCTAGTAGGTGGTATTTCTAAAACTGGAGTCCAAGCACACATGTGTAACCATTCCTGCTCTTAAGGATGACAGTCAGTCAGTCAGTTCAGTCGCTCAGTTGTGTCCCACTCTTTGCAACCCCATGGACTGCAGCATGCTAGGCTTCCCTGTCCATCACCAACTCCCGGGGCATACTCAAACTCATGTCCATCGAGTCGGTGATGCCATCCAACCATCTCATCCTCTGTCATCCCCTTCTCCTCCCACCTTCAGTCTTTCCCAGCACCATGGTCTTTTCCAGTGAGTCAGTTCTTTGCATCAGGTGGCCAAAGTACTGGAGTTTCAGCTTCAGCATCAGTCCTTCCAATGAATATTCACAACTGATTTCCTTTAAGATTGACTGGATGAATCTCCTTGCAGTCCAAGGGACTCTCAAGAGTCTTCTCCAACACCACAGTTCAAAAGCATCAGTTCTTCGGTGCTCAACTTTATAGCCCAACTCTCACATGCATACATGACTACTGGAAAAACCATAGCTTTGACTAGATGGACCTTTGTTGGTCAAGTAATGTCTCTGCCTTTTAATATGCTGCCTAGGTTGGTCATAGCTCTTCTTCCAAGGAGCAAGCGTCTTTTAATTTCATGGCTGCAGTCACCATCTGCAGTGATTTTGGAGCCCCCCAAAATAAAGTCTCTCACTGTTTCCATTTTTTCCCCATCCATTTGCCATGAAGTCATGGCACCGGATGCCATGATCTTAGTGACAGAGAAATCATTAATTGAGATGCGAAAGAGGACACATTCTATTCACTTTTATGCTCCACATCTTAAGGTTATCCTTATCACTTATCCTTCCTGGTCCCCACCCAACGGGAACCCTTCCTGCCAACCCTGAGACTGGGTGATAGAGGCAGTGGCCCTTGGGGAGAAGAATATGTCAAGTTGAGGCCAAGCGAAAATTCTAAAGAGGCACCTACAGTTGGGTGTAGGAGGGCTGGGATAAGTAGGAGCCCCACGAAGACTGCGCTTTTACGCCATGAATGACGCAAATCTACGCCAGAGCCGGGGGTGGGAATGTCGTCACCAGCCGCCTGGGGTTGGCAGAGTTACGGCGAGAGGGGCGTGTAGACCCCGCCTCGGTGGGTGGGGAGTGGCAGGCCCCGCCTCGGCCCCGCTGGCAGGCTCGGGCTGGCGTCGCTGCGGCTCTGGCTGCCGGGCTGGAGAGCCGAGCCGGGAAGGATGCGGCTCCCGGGGAGGCCTGGGGGTCCCGGGGGATCGGGTGGTCTCCGGGTGCTACTCTGTCTGCTGTTGCTGGGCAGCCGCCCGGGAGGCTGCAACGCCATTAGTGCCCACGGTCAGGAGGAAATGGGGGGTGGGGGCGGGTGCCGAGAGCAGAACTCGGTGGGGTGTGCTGGGGGTGTGGAGGGGAGGGAATGGGAAGTATCACGAAGGTCGGAACCTCGGCTGGAAGGTGTGTGTGGAGTGGGGTAGGGGGAGGCCCGGTGAGCGGAGAGAGAAGAGAGGGCGTCTGCGAGGAAAGGGGCGTAGGCCTGGAGGTGGGGCTGGGAACCCGGGGCGGGACCTAAGAGAAGAGGGCTCAGGGCAAGTTTGGGGTTTGGGGAGAAGGAATGAGGGTGCGTGTGGACAGAGGGACCTAGAGACGGGATACAAGAGAAGGAAGTGTCCCCGAGGCGCCAAAAAGTGGCGGCGCTGAGGGGTGGAGGAGGGGAAGGAAGGAGAGAGAACCCTGATTTCCAGGCAGTAGAAGTCGGGCCCACGAGCTCTGGGGTCCCATATTTCCGTAGAGGATCAGGCCAAGGGAAGGGCCAGGGTTTCTCTCTTAGCGTGGAGAGGCTGATCGCTGTAATCTGATCTCCCATAAGAAGCAGACGGCTGGGGAAGGGGGCCAAAGAGGGTGAAGAAGGAGGGGTCGTCTCCCGCCCCCTCCCCACAGTCAGGCCTGGTGCTGACTCACATCTGAGCGGACGGAGACAGTCAGCGCTGACTCATGGGCAGGGGGAGGGTAGGGGCCAGGGGCGCGTGGGGGAAGGGGCGCAAGCTCGCAGTCCGACGCCCTCCGTCCCCATCGGGCTTGGAGGCCAGGGCAAGGTACTTCCTGTGGCGCTGCCGGTTGATTAGGGTGGAAGATGAAGGCTGGAATGGCGGAGAGGTCAAGTCTTTTAAAGGCTCCTCACTCGGTCGCCCTTCCCTCCCCCATAACTGCTTCCAGGCAAACCCTCAGAGGCGCCGGGCTCAGAGCTTCAGCACCGCGAACAGCGCCAACAGCGCTAGGGCCCCGAACTTAGAGGGACAGTGTGGGGAGCACTGCCTTAGAGCCATTCCACCCTTTCCCATGCGAAGCGGAAGTGTGCTAGGGTTCCCATCTCTTCTGAGTCCCAGGCCAGCATAAGATACTTTTGGAGATTTGGGAAGGAAAGTCCCTTTTCCCTCTGAATTTGGACATAAACTACACCGCAGTAATTCTATCAGAGTAGAAGTTTATGATTCTCCACCATCACCATCCCCATGCACCTGAAGGGCTTCTTCTCCCCATTACTTAGTTAAACAAACTGAGGCTTTTAAGGAAAGAATCCAAACTTGCAGATCTTTGAAATCCAAAGCCAGAGTCCCCTCTTAAGAAGAGGAGGCCTCTTCCCTCCTCTCCTCTCAGCTTAAAGCCTTCCTTAGAATGAAAGACTGGATCCCATCTGCTTCCCCCTTCCCTAGCCTGTTCATCCATCTGACCACTGTATGCATAGGGGTATCTGAGCCTCTCTGCTCACCTGTTCTCTACAGGCTGTCTGTTTGACCGCAGACTCTGCTCTCATCTTGAAGTCTGTATTCAGGGTGAGTGAAACCGAACATAAGACTTACAAGTCGGTTGGGGGGTGGGGGGAGGGTACACAGTGAGACAGTAGTGTGTGTGTGTGGGGGGGGGGTGCCTGGAAGTCAGAAGAGGAATTGCACTTGGAGAGAAGGGGGGATGACCTGGAGGAGCAAAGCCCTCTGAAGCCAAAAGAGGAGATAGAGACAGAGCTGTCTATTTGCAACCTGGACTTTGGAAGGCCTCTTGTCCAAGCCCTCTGCTGACACCACTTTTGTGCTCTTAGATGGCTTGTTTGGACAGTGCCAGGTGGGAGTGGGGCAAGCCCGGCCCCTTTTGCAAGTCACATCCCCAGTTCTTCAACGCTTACAAGGTGTGCTCCGGCAGCTCATGTCCCAAGGTGAGGTCTAGATGCACTGGAGGAGAGAGGCTGTAACTTGGTTAGATGAAATGGGGAAGGGAGGGACCATCTGACTCCAGGTTTTCTCTCATGGGACATTCCTATCACACCCACTGTGGAGCCTCAACTTCCCAGACCTTACTGGAGACAGGAGTGGGAGTAGAACCCTAGAGATACACTGTTCACACTTAGATTCTCTGGAGGAATCCAGAGAAGGCTTCTGGAAGAAGCCACTGGAAGAGGCCAGCATTCATCTCTTTGAGATCAGCCCACTCTCTGGAACTGACTGAGTATTCCAGAGGTAATCCTGGGGTCCTCAGCCAGGAGAACACCCCACTCATTCAATTCATTCATGCAAATAAATTCATTCATTTATTGGGTACTTCTATGTGGCAAACATAGTTTTAGGTGTTTAGGATTTATCAAGGGGTGAAATGAAGATCTCTGCCTACTAGGGTTTATATTCAGGAGATGAAGGGAGGTGCTACATTATATAAATTAGAAAATACTAGTATGTTAGAAGGGGATAAGTGCCATGGAAAAAAACAATTACAGCAAGATAAAGGGATCAGAAATGGTGAGGTAGGAAGCCATACTATTAAAATGAGTGGTCAAGATAGATCTTAGTGAGGCTATGAAATTTGAATAAATACATCAAGGAGGTGTGGATGTTTTCCAGAAGGTTATCTTAGGAAAGAGTATTTTGGTTGGCCAAGGATCTAGAACAAAAGCCCTAAGCATGAGTTTGAGGAACACCATGGAAAACACCTCTACAGAAGGCTGTAGAGGAGTGATGCAGAGGCAGAGCAGAAGATGCAGTCAGGTAGGTAATGATGTTCTAAGATTTTATAGGAGAATGTGTGGACTCTGACCATACTCTGAGTAAAAGAGGAAACCATCACAAGGTTCGAGCATAGGGGTACTTGATATCACTTCTACTTTAAAAGGATCACTCTTGCTGCTGTGTTGAGAATAGGATGTAGGGAATCAATGGTACAAACAGAAATACTAAACATTAAAATATTAACTATTCAGAAGTATAAACTTGGGGAAGGGGCGGGGCTCAGTTTTGATTATACTGAGTTAAGATGTCCACTCAATTAGAATGGAAAGTTGAGTATATAAGATTGGGTTTTGAAAGAGAGAGAGAAGTCTGAAGTAGAGATATAAATTTGGAATTCTTTGGTGTATAGATGGTAATTAAACCCATGAGATGGATGAAATAGTCAAGGGATTGAGTCAATATGAAGAAAAACCCTAAAGAATTCTATTAAGAGGACCAGGAGAAGGAGGGGAATCAACAAGAGAGGCTGAGAAGGGAGACCCAATGGGGTAGAAGGAGAAACAAGAGTGTTTGGTGTCCTAGAAGCTAAGTGAGAGTGTATCAAGGTGGAAGGAGTGATCAACAGTGTCAAATGATGGTGGTAGCTTAAGTAAGATGAGATCTGAGAACTGACCCTAGATTTATTTATTTATTTTTCCTTTCCCACGGGATTTACCAGGCAAGAATACTGGAGTGGGTTGCCATTTCCTTCTCCAGAGTAACCCTAGATTTAGATATACAGAAGCCACTGGTGATCTTGATGATAGTTTTAGTAGAGTAGTTGGGGGGAAAAATCCTGAATAGAGTGGGTAAGAGGGAATGGAAGGAAAGGAAGTGGATACAGCCAGCAGAGATAACACTTTCAAAGAGTCTTGCTACAAAAAAATGGGGTGACAGCTGGAGGGGAATGTGGGATTCAAACAGTATTTTTATTATAACATGGAAGAAATTGCATTGTGTTTGTATATGAATGGGAATAATTCAGTAGACAACAGGAGAAAACAATGATATAGGAAAAGGGGGAGAATTGTGGGGAAGATGTTCTTGAGTAGGTTAGCAGGGGATGAAATCTAGTGCCCAAGTGGAGGATTGGCCTTTTATAGAAACACAGATAGTTCATCTTATGTTAATAGGCAAAAAGGCAGGTATAGATCCCATGATATGAGTTAAAAGCAATATGAGTATTAATCCAGAAGCAAGCAAAAAGGAATGGGAGTAGGTGGGACTGGAGAATAGGAGGTTATCCTTTTAGAATAGATGACTGACTTCCTGCAAGCAGAGTTCATTGAGGGAAATGGTCAAACAGATCTGCCTTCAGGATAAGATGATGATAATGAAGGCTTAAAACAGGTGTATAAGTGCTTTGAAGGTTTCCAAGCATTTTTAAGTCCCTGATTGCATTTAATCTTTACTACTGAACTGAACTGAACAGACCCATAAAGTATACGTTATTCCCACTTAAACCACCACCACCACAAATAAAGAAAACTAAGGTTCAGGATCAATAAAAATAAGGTGAATAATAATATTGATGAGAGTAATAATGATAGCATTTATTGAATACTCATAATGTGTCAGGTACTATTCTAACCATTTTATATTGTGTTTTAACTATCACAACAATTTTAGGAGGTATAAAGCCCCATTCTCCAGATAAGAGCACTAAGGCTCACAGAGGTTCAGCTAAGGACATACAGTTAGTAAGTGGCAGAGGATTTAAACCCAGTCTCACCGGAAGCAGTCTCACTTCCAGATTTGCACCTGGGGGTGCGGTGGGGGGAGGCGGAAAGGACAACTCAGATCACCCACCAGGTTTCTGGACCCCCTCCACTGCTCCTGGGCTCTTCCCAGTTCAGTACACTGCAGGGTAGAGGGTGCAGTTTTGATCTGCACTGGCCCCTGTTACTGAGCCCTCAGACTGTCCCAAGCCTGAGGGACAATCTCCATCTCACTCTTTTCTCTCCCTGGAAGGACTGTCCTGGCATGATGACCTCACCCAGTATGTGATCTCCCAGGAGATGGAGCGTATCCCCAGGCTTCGCCCCCCTGAGCCTCATCCAAGGGACAGGTAGGCATCATTTGTCATCAGCTCTAGCATTGCAAGGCTGGTGCATCTGTGGTCCTCCTGATGGAGAGAGGAAAGTATGTACAGAGACCAGCAGGCTGGGGCATGGGTGAAAAAGGCTCTGGAGTGGTCAATTGATATTCCCACATGCCCAACATGAGCTGAGCTCATCCCTGGGGATCTAGCAAAACAAGGGCATTCAAAACTGGGGATTTTTTTTTTTTTGCCGGATAAAGTCTTTTCTTAAAATTTTTATCATAGCATAGTTGATTCACAATGTTAAAGACTACTTTGAAACATTTGGACATTTGGTATTTTAAAAGAAGCATCAAAGCAGTCATCATGGAACAGATTAGAATTTTGTCAGACTGAGGCTGTTTAATGTTCAGTTTTATTACTACATGGTAAGAGGTACCATCTTCCTATTATGGTTAGGGGCTCTGAAGGCATCATTCAGGCTCTGTAAAGCAAAGGAAAGTAAATGAGGGCTTGGGGCTCAGAGGATGATACCAGGTGAAGAAGGCAGAGTTGGGTAGGACGGGACACGGCACTGAATGTTTGGATGTGTGCTTGGGGACGTGCACACAGGGGCAACGGGGCAAGTTGCAGCCACAGTTCTTCTAGAGCAGTTCCCAGCTCCCTTCCTCTGCTCCCCACTCTCCCCTTTTCTGTCCTTAGCTTCATGCTTCATCAGCTCTGCTGCTGTGTTTCAGGGACCCAGGCACGCTTACCAGGGAGGTGATGACCTCTACCCAGGTGTAGACCTCTGGCCCTTCTCCATGCTACTCTCTCCTCTCCTGAGGCTACCTCATCTCTTGAGAGATCAGGTTTACTTTAGGCTAAGCCTGCCTGGCCCCCAGCATCTCTGCCTCATAGATTCTGTACACTGTTGCCCCACACAACCAACACACATGCACACACACACACACGCGCGTGCGCGCACACACCCACCCACACCCACACACACACACTTTGCTTTCCTCCTCAGATCTGGCTTGGTGCCCAGGAGACCTGGTCCCGCTGGGGAGCTGCTTTTACAGGGCATCCCCACTGGCTCCGCCCCAGCTCTGCAGCATCGGCTTCCTCGACCTTCAGTAGGTGGGAGCAGAGCTGGGGCGGGCTCCCCCCTGTCCCCTTTGCAGGCTGAGCTGCTGCCCCCTCTCTTGGAGCATCTGCTGCTGCCCCCACAGCCCCCGCATCCTGCCCTGAGTTATGAACCTGCCCTGCTGCAGCCCTACCTGTTCCATCAGGTGAGCTCTAGACACTGGCCCCCTCCCAACCCTAATCCCCATGCTGACATCTGCTCTTATCCCAATCTCTGGTTTCCCACAGTTTGGCTCCCGCGATGGCTCCCGGGCTCAGAGAGCTCCCCAGGAATGGTCAGTGTTGACCCCCTGCCCAAGGCTGAAGCCCCTGCCTTCCTCAGCCGAGCTGGCTCCAAGGGCATGTTTGGGGCTCACCCTGGCCACTCCTATGGGGACCCTCCAGGGCCTCCACCTGCTCAGCTTTTCCAGGAGTCAGAGCTGTTCTACCTGGCCCAGGAGTCACAAGTGCCCAGCAAGACCAGGGCACCAAGGCTGCCAGAGCCAGGGGGCAGCAGCCGGGCAGGGGACTCCTCGGAGGGCTATGAGGAGGAAGGACTAGAGGGTCGTGAGGAGAAACCTCCCGCCCCAGCAGAGCAGCCAGGTAACCGTGGCCTCAGCATCCACTCCATGCCTATGGGGCTGCTTTCTGCGGGGGCAGAGACGGGGGGGTCTGTCCTGACTATGCATGCACTTGTTAATTTGTCCTTAAAGTCATCTGTACACTCAACTAATGCCTACTGACTGCCTGCTCTCTGCCAGGCATAAGTAGGCATTGAGGATACAGTAGTGGGTGGAGCTGACATGCCTTCTCCAGCTAGGGAATCGAGGAGTCCCTACTGGGCCTGAAGTTTGGTCTTGACACCTGAAGGGCTTTCCCCCAAAGTGTGGACAAAGATGGGAAGGGGAGGGCATCCGTGTCCTGGTGTTTGAAAAGTTCCTAAATGTGGGGGTCCCCACCCACCTGCAAACTCATCCCGTAAGTTCATCCTGGCACCAGTCCTGAGCTCCGTGTCTGGCTCCCAGCAGATGTGACTCTGCAGAGAGTGGCCGCTGTGCTGGCGGGCTATGGTGTGGAGCTGCATCAGCTGACCCCAGAGCAGCTCTCTACCCTCTCGACCCTGCTGCAGCTGCTGCCCAAGGGTGCCAGACAAAATCCAGGTGAGTGTCAGGGCAGAGAGACTGCCAACCCCACAGAGGCCTCTTGCCCCACTTCTCAAGGCCACAAGAAACAGTCTAGAGGGGAAGGGCCAAGCTCAGGGGAGGGAGTTGGTTTGAGACACGGAGTCATTGACAGCCACGGTCAGGAAGCAAGGGGTGAGGTGGTGAGCTGAGGAGTTAGAGCCGGAAAGGACTGGGAGATGGAAGTAATGGGGAAAGAAGCCAATGAGGGTGTGAGCTGGGGATCTGGAGGCACCGGGAAGGCTAGGCAGAAGATGCTGATGACCTAAGGTCATTGCCAAGAAGCCACTAATTGACAGGTAAGAGAGGACTGTGCAAAGAATAGCTTTGAGGGATGTGGCCAAAAATAGGGAGGAGTTGATCAAGCAATGGTTGCTCAGAAGGTAAAGAGTCTGCCTGCAATGTGGGAGACCCGGGTTCCATCCCTGGGTTGGGAAGATCCCCTGGAGAAGGAAATGGCAATCCCACTCCAGTGTTCTTGCTTGGAAAATCCCACGGGTGGAGGAGCCTGGTGGGCTATGGTCCGTGGGGTCACAAAGAATCAGTTACGACTGAAGTGACTGAGCGTGCATGCATGAAGCAGAAGGGACTTCCCCAGGTGGTGCTAGTGGTAAAGAACCTGCCTACCAATGCAGGAGACATAAGAGATGTGGCTTTGATCTCTGGGTTGGGAAGATATAGAGGAGGGCACAGCATCCCGCTCCAGAATCCCGTGGAGCCTGGCGGGATATAGTTCATGGGGTCACAAAGAGGCGAATACAACTGAAGTAACTGAGCCCATGATGCAGAAGCCCAGAAGCATGGGGCTTCCCAGGTGGTACAGTGGTAAGGAATCCACCTGCCAATGCAGGAGAAACAAAAGAAGTGGGTTCAATCCCTGAGTCAGGAAGATACCCTGGAGAAGAGCATGGAAATCCAGTCCAGTATTCTTGCTTGGCGAATCCCATGGACAGAGGAGCCTGGTAGGCTACAGTCTCTGCAGTCACAAAGAGTCAGACATGACTGAGGGACTAACACACTCAGAGGCATGAGGCCATGCTTAGGATGAACTCAACAACAGCCTTGGTTACTGACTGCGGGGAGAGCCCATAGCAGATGCCACAGACTCAGAGCTACCAGCCCTTTCTCCTACCTGCGTTGTGTGGACCTTGGCCTTGGCCCTTTGCCCAGAGTTTTGTTTTTCCTGTCTCTACAGGAGGAGCTGTAAACGTTGGAGCTGACATCAAGAAAGTGAGTTTGCAACACCTCCCTGACCCGTAAGGCAGCAAACGCCCTTAGCTGAAATCTAAATCTCAGGCTCAGGACCCAGAATCTGTATTCTCTGACCCTTCAACAGAGGCCCGGAGGCTGCAAGTCATTGTTTAAAGTCTCACCTCAGGCTGAAGGCAGAGCTGGGACCAGAAGCGAGAATTCTTGATTCATGCTTTTTTTTCACTGCAGTCGTGTCAGACCTTGCTCTTGAAAAGAGATCCTTAGGCGAAGGGAGGGAAGGGAGCAGGCAGGCTCCTGACTGCCCTACAGCTTGAGGCTCTGTCCGTTTCACACGTTGGATTTCTAAGATTGTGTGGCTAAACAAAAGTCGAAAAAGCACTGGCTGCCTGTTCATCTTCTCCCCTAACTCCAGCTTTCCTCACTCTGGAATTTCTCCCCACTCCAGCCCCATTCTGTCAATTATTACTTATCATGAATAATCATTCATTCAGCCCTTTATTCATTCATTCATTCATCCACTTGGCTCACTTTCCTGGATGCCCTCTCAGTACCCAATGCTGACCTGGGTCTGGGGATAGAAAGAGAAACAGTCATAAGCACCCCTATGGGAACTCAGGGTCCAGATTGTAGACCCCCTTTCCTTAACCCCTTCACTGTTAGAGACCTTACCTCTATCCTCTCTTCTAAACAGACAATGGAGGAGCAGGTTCAGGGCGAAGACCCAGCAGAGCCTCCACCCCCAATGCCCTCCCTGCCTGGATCCCCCACTGGCAGTTCCACCTCCAATAAAGCCCAGAAGGAGCTGAGCACCGGATCCTCTGAGCCCCCGAAAGCTGCTGGCCCCCCCGCCACTCCAGTCCTGGTAGAGAAGAAAAGCCCGCTGGGCCAGAGCCAGCCCACCGTGGCGGGGCAGCCCTCCACTCGGCCATCAGCAGAGGAATACGGCTACATTGTCACCGACCAGAAGTAAGGGCTCCCGCGCGGGGCAGCCTCTTGTTCCCTTGGGGGTTGGGCTGGCCTGCCTTGGGAGGCAGAAAGCAGAAACGCAGATGTGAAGTAGATGGGGGTGGGGGGGACTGCTCTGCACCTCTGGATGTCTTGACACCCTTGGAGGGTGTTTCAAGAAAGTGGCCAAGAGGGTCCCCACTTTCCTTCCTCTACCGGCTCTGCAACTCCAGGCCCTTGAGTCTGGCTGCAGGAGTGAGGCTGCTGGAGATCCTGGCTGAGCACGTGCACATGTCCTCGGGCAGCTTCATCAACATCAGGTGGGGCTCAATCTGGCTGGGGCGGCAGGTAGCTTGAAGGGGGTGGGGCCTAGGGGGCTCAAGGGAGGAGGGGAAGACAAACTCCAGGTAAGGGGCCGAGGTCAGGTCACAGATGTTTCCAGCTTCATTGAAGGTACAGCCACACTTTGCCCTGCTGCTGGCCTGTCCAGTATCTTCCCTCCTGAAACATCCTCGTATGGCATGGGTTTCAGCCCCATCCTCTAATAGGGAGAGGACCAGAGCGGATCTCTCATTTTGAATCTGGGATCTGTGATGGGTGAGGCAGTAATATACCTCCTATTCGGCAGTGTCGTGGGACCAGCCCTTACCTTCCGCATCCGGCACAATGAACAGAACCTGTCTTTGGCTGATGTGACCCAGCAAGCGGGTAATTACTTCTTCACCCTAGCCCTAGTTGTATAGACCCAGACCGGTGGCTGATGCTCTCCTTGAAACATTCCCAGACCCAGGAATATTCCCAGACCCGGGCCATATGGGCCCGGCCTGCCACGGGGCATTGCATGGCATGGGGTGGAGACCATATTGGGGCTGGAGAGGATCTGACCTCCGTCCTCCCTGCAGGGTTGGTGAAGTCTGAACTGGAAGCACAGACAGGGCTCCAGATCTTGCAGACAGGAGTGGGACAGGTATGAGATAACTGAAGAATCAGTCAAAGTCCCCGCTGGCTGATGCTGCCCACCAGAAATGAAGGCAGTCTTGGCAGAACAGGAGCTGAAATACACCACCTTTGCTGAAGCAGCCCTCCTCCATGCAGTTTTCTTTCCAACCAGCAGATGGCCCCAGTGGCTCCAGCTCCCTGTAGGATCAGCCTTCTATAGGCAGCCAGCTCACCTGGAAGAACTACCTGAGGTGGCCCAGCCGTCCATAGATATGCTAGAGCAAAGTCTCAGATTCCAAGGGAAAACATTACACAGAAAGGACTTTGAACTCAAAATATGCTTCTATTATGCATCCAACACTGATGCCTCATGTTCTACTATTTGACTTCCTGGGTCTCTATACTTCTCTACATCCATTTTTTAATACAAAAACTCCTAGGGAGAGTCACCCACTAAGTCTCTGGCAGTACAATGTGGTTGAGTTGGTCCCATGGGGATTGAGAAAGAGGGATCTTGGGTCTACTTGAGTCCCTCTGCCTGTACCACCATGTCCCTGCCTCTCAGCTTTTCCCCAGGAGATATCCTAGCAGGGAGTGGGGTGTGGGACAGGAGTGAGGAGCAGCTCCTAAGTCTCCCCGCACCACCACTGCCCACCTTGATTCTAACCTTGTTCCCACAGAGGGAGGAGGCAGCCGCCATCCTTCCCCGACCGGCCCACAGCACTTCTCCCATGCGGTCCGTGCTTCTTACTCTGGTGGCCCTGGCGGGTGTGGCTGGGCTGCTCGTGGCCCTGGCAGTGGCTCTGTGTGTGCGGCAGCATGCACGACAGCGGGACAAGGAGCGCCTGGCCGCCCTGGGACCCGAGGGGGCCCATGGTGACACGACCTTTGAGTACCAGGTGTGCAGCCCCAGAAGCTTGTTGATGAAAGGGAATGGAAGGGGCTCAGGAGTCTGGGTCTCATGTAAGATGAGGGCAGGGAGTTGGATATCCAGGCAGGGGCTGGAGAAGCCCCAGCAAGGGGATGTCGTGGGGGCATTTTGAATGGATGGGAATTGAGAACAGGTGGTTCCTGAAGTTCTCCCCAATACCACCATTCAGGGGGTTCTGGATTCTGCTCTGTAATATCTGAAGTTGTCATGGGCCACACAAGCAGAACAGCCCTGGAAAGGATGAGGCAGAAGACCCAGGGCAGAAGACCCCACCCCAGAGGAGACAGGTTTCATTCAAAAGCAATCCAGGACCATCCTAAGGACTCTGTTGAAAAGGCTTCAGGAGAACATGGATCCTGCCCTGTCCTTCTTCTGCAGGATCTATGCCGCCAGCATATGGCTACAAAGTCCCTGTTCAACAGGGCGGAGGGTCCACCCGAGCCCTCTCGGGTGAGCAGCGTGTCCTCACAGTTCAGCGATGCTGCCCAGGCCAGCCCCAGCTCCCACAGCAGCACCCCGTCCTGGTGTGAGGAGCCCGCCCAAGCCAACATGGACATCTCCACGGGACACATGATTCTGGTCAGGATGGGGCATGGGCCCAGAGGCAGGGAGGGGACCGGGTGGTGGGAGGGGCAGGGCTGGCAGTGGGGGCCGGCGCCAGGCTGTGGTGTCCTTGCAGGCCTACATGGAGGACCACCTTCGGAACAGGGACCGCCTGGCCAAGGAGTGGCAGGCCCTGTGTGCCTACCAGGCGGAGCCCAACACCTGTGCCACTGCCCAGGGTGAGGGCAACATCAAAAAGAACCGCCACCCTGACTTCCTACCCTGTGAGTGAGTCCTGTTGGCCCAGCCTTCTGTCTGCTGGGAGTCCGGAGGGCTTGGGGTAGGGGCTGGGCTCCTGGCTGAGGCTGAGTGGCAGAGGTGCCAGGACCCCAGTGACCAGAGGGGTTTCTGGGGTGGGGTTGGGGTCTGTGCAGATGACCATGCTCGCATCAAGCTGAAGGTGGAGAGCAGCCCTTCTCGGAGTGATTACATCAATGCCAGCCCCATTGTGAGTGGCTCCCATCTCCTCCCCCATATTCATCCTGCCCCTATAGACTCCATTTCCCGCTCCCCAAGGCCCTGGAATTGTGGGCCTGATATCTGGCATGGAAACGGGAGTTCTGAGGCTCCCCCAGACCCTGGCCTGCTCCCTTTGACCAGACCTCTCCATAATGGCATTTCCTATTCTGGTTCATGATGTATTTTCCCTGCCCCCAGATTGAGCACGACCCTCGGATGCCAGCCTACATAGCCACACAGGGACCGCTGTCGCATACCATTGCAGACTTCTGGCAGGTGGGCTTTTGGAGGGAGGGTGTCTCCAGGGACCGGGGTCCCTTGTGGGCAGCCAGGGCCAACCAGGTCCCAGGGAGGTTAGAATGGAGCTTACCTGGGTGCTAGACATCATCTGTCCCTAGATGGTGTGGGAGAGTGGCTGCACTGTCATCGTCATGCTGACCCCGCTGGTGGAGGATGGTGTCAAGCAGTGTGATCGCTACTGGCCGGACGAGGGTTCCTCCCTCTACCACGTATATGAGGTCAGCAGAACCCCACGGCCAGGAGAAAATGGGGGTGGGGAAAGTGGGCGGTGCACCCTTCATACATGTGCGACTGTATATGTATATAAACATCCATGTATTACACATATTCACACATGCTGTGCTGTGCTTACTCACTCAGTCGTGTCCAACTCTTTGAGACCCCATGGACTGTAGCCCGCAAGTCTCCTCTATCCGTGGGGATTCTCCAGGCAAGAATACTGGAGTGGGCTGCCATGCCCTTCTCCAGGGCATCTTTCTAACCCAAGAATTGAACCCAGGTCTCCTGCATTGCAGGTGGATTCTTTACTGTCTGAGCCACCAGGAAAGCATTCACATACATACATATATGCATATACATGTGTGTATGTGTGTGTCTAGTCTAGGGCTGAAAAGCACTTGTAGGGACCTATGATGAAAGGTACAGATATAAAACTATAAAACCACTGAAACTAAGGTAAGAAGCTAAGAGCCAGGAGTACAGTTTTGAGACAGGGAAGATAAGTATACTCGAAGACCAAGACTTAGTCCTACTTTTATTGAGTCTAGTTTAGATCTGAGTTTCCTGGAGGCCAAAGCAAAGAAAGAAATGCTGCCAATCACACATGTTGCTTATGAAAAATAGAAAAACACTGGGGGTGGTCTGGGCAGAGACAAAGTAGAGGAAGAAGAAACATTCCTGACCAATAGGAAGTGACCCCCCCCCCAATAAAACAAGAGATGTTATTTGCACAACAGAAGCTTCTTGTCTCTAAATGAGCTCTGGATAACAAATTTTCAGCATTAGATGAGCACACAATACTTTCTCATTTTAAGCTTTAAAAATTGGTCCTGCTTGGGGTTAAAGAAAAAAATCAAATGAAAATACAGAATTTTATCAAAGTTTATGGTGTGTAACACAGACACTGTGCTAGTCTTTGCACAAAAGAGGAAGGAGACACTGATTTCAGGAAGCACACAGGACTTCCCGGAGGGTCCAATGGTTAAGAATCCGAGCTGCCACTGCAGGGGGCACAGGTTCGATCCGTAGTCGGGGAGCTATGGTCCCGCTATGCGGCCAAAAAGACTAGTTGTGTCTAGGTGGAAAAGCCTCCAGTTGTCCTGAGCAGTCCATAAGTCCTAGACACAGATGGCTAGGGTTCTTGGGGACAGCTGAGTGAGCTTCCTGACTGGCCTGGGAGGCCGGGAGGATTTGGAGAGGCCCTGCCGCGCTCAGGCCTGCGCGCCCACCCTCGCAGGTGAACCTGGTGTCGGAGCACATCTGGTGCGAGGACTTCCTGGTGCGGAGCTTCTACCTGAAGAACGTGCAGACCCAGGAGACGCGCACGCTCACGCAGTTCCACTTCCTCAGCTGGCCGGCAGAGGGCACCCCGGCCTCCACCCGGCCCCTCCTGGACTTCCGCAGGTGAGCCGGCACCCCTGGGAGGTGGGGCGGCCCGAGGAAGGCTCCCAGAAGCCCGGGAGAGAGCAGCCTAGGAGCAAGGGGGCCGGGAGCCGGGCTCTGGCGCCTCCCCGCAGCCTATCAGCTCCTCCTGGGGCCCCAGGTCAGGAGAGGCAGGCCCTCTCGCCCGACCTGGAGCCTCAGCTTCTGGTCTGCTGGTGTCCCCTTCTAGACACCCCCAAACCAGGACTGACTCTGACCTCCTGGCGTCCCCTTCCGAACACCACCCCCCAAACCAAGACTGACGCTCTGTCTCGCTGTGCCCATCCGTCCATTGCTGTGGTCCAGCTCCTGACTGCTCGCTCTCTCTGCTGGCTGGCTGCCTCTTCCCTCTCTCTTGCCCTCTTTTTCTATCTCCCACTCTTTCTCCATAACCTTCTTCTCCCTCCGCCCCGCTATACCCTGAAAGGCTCATCTTGTTTCTAGCCCCCTCCCTCCCTCTCTCCTTCTCCTTGGTCCTTGCTGTCTATTTCCTCCTGTCCTGTGTTTCCTGGTGTCCAGTCTCTATGTCTGTTGTCCCCCTGCTTTCTCTCACTCCCCCCTGCCTTCCCCCTTCTTTACCCTCTGTATCTCTTTGCCTCTGTTTTTATTTCTTTCCCTCTTTCTCTCCCTTCCTTCCCACTTTTCTCTCCCCCACCCTCCCTCTCCCCCTCAGCTCTCTCTCCATCGTTCTGTCTCACAGTCTGTCTCACTCCCCAACTCCATCCACATTTCCCCGCTCTGCACCTCTCCCTGTTTCATCTCTCAGCTGTTTCCTTCACCTCCCTCCCATCTCTGCCTATTTACTCTGCCTCTCTTTGTCTCTGTCTCCCCCCTCCTCTCTTTCTCTACATGTCTCTGCCTCTCCGTTGCTCTGTCTCCCCTCTCTGTCTCCTCCCTCTTCTCTCTCTCTCTCACGGCTGCCAGCGTCATTTTTGTGATCTGCAGCTAGTATTCTCACTCCAGTTGCATAGTCACAAAAGTGATCACTGGCAGGTGTGGCCGCTGCATGGATGGGACATGAGGACGTGTGGCCCAGGGACCACCCTGAAGGGTGATGGGAGAGCTGGGGGCTGGGGAGATTCAGGGAAGGGACAAATACTATCAAAGGGAGTTGCAGGTGGGCGGGAATCTCTGGACTCTTGGGGACTCATGGAACCAGGTGGGGGCTGGGACAGGAAACCAACAGGGGGACTTGCCCTCTTCAGATGCTAAAACCGTGTCCAGGCCTCCAGAGTGCCCTGCCTTCCCTCCACAGAGAGGTGGCTGAGAAGCCTGCTGCCATGGCAGGGACCTCACCCACACTGCAGCTTCCTCCTGCTTCTCTGCCCCTTGCCGGGCCGCTCTGAGGTCTCTAGGTGCTGGGCAGAAAGCAGAGGAACAGAACTGGGGCAGGAACCTGGGGGTAGTTTCTGAGCCTCAGGACAATGGTTTCTAACTGGGGTCCATGCAACCTAAGGTACAGGCTTCTTGAAGGCACCATCAAGGGTATCAGGGGTAATTTTTGTTTTCCATATTTAAAAATCTTTATAAAATGAGTGCATGGACTTATTTTAAGGCTGCACAGGTAAGCGAAAAGGTTATGTTTCTTTGCTTCAGGCTGGAATTATGTAAACTCAATTGGCTTAGACACCCAGAACAAATTAATTGCTGCTTAATAAATAATGTTTTGGTGAAGGTCTATCAGAGGGAAGGCAAAATAAATTTTGAAGTCTTAGAAAATGACTGATCAAGTTCCTTGACCTCCATCTGTTTTCTTACCTGTGAAATGAGATTGATGACCCATACCTTAAGGGATTGTTACAAAAATCAGTAGCATGAAATCTATAAAATCTACTTTAAGTGCCAGGTACATAGCAAAAGTAAAAGTGAAAGTTGCTCAGTCGTGTCAGACTCTTTGTGACCCCCTGGACTATACAGTCCATGGGATTCTCCAGGCCAGAATAATGGAGTGGGTAGCCTTTCCCTTCTCTAAGGGATCTTCCCAACTCAGGGATAGAATCCAGATCTCTTGCATTGCAGGTGGATTCTTTACCAGCTGAGCTACCAGGGAAGCTCCAGCATATAGCAAAGGCTCTGTTAATTCCAAGTACTATTTGTTGTCATTATTATTAACTGATTGGGAGCCACCGTGACAACTTCTGTTCAGCCCCAGCCCTGATCTACCAGCCGATACGCTAAGGAATCACGTGGACTTCTAGAAAACCATTCAAGTCACCTGGCCCCAGCAAGTCTGGGGGTACCAGACTGGGAGACCACTAAGTTCCAAGCTCCTCTGAAATGCTCTAATAACCCCTCAAAAGGTTTTCCCTTGCCCTTGTCCTTTGGGAGTATCAGGAGTCTGCAAGTGACTCTCAAGTCAGGAATGTCATAAGGAACAAGGGCAGGTTAGACTGGGCCATGAGAGAGGGAGAACCCACCTGCTCCTTGCTGAGCTGTGGTCCAAGAAGCAGAGTCTGAGGTCCAGGTGGACCCATAGTCTGAATATGACCCAATCACAGAGCACCTGTGCTGGGGTAAGACTTATCCAGGGAGACAGTGGGCGGCAGTATATTCAGAGCTGAGGGGTTGTCATCCCCTCACCAGAGGAACTCTGCACCCAGAGCTACAACCAGACCTCACTGCTGGTGAGGACCACAAGGAGCCTGGGTGGGAGGGGAACACCCAGGGGCAGAGCAATAGTGTGCTCTGACACTCTTGAAGTCACCTGAACACCTATCCTCCCTGAACTTCAGGCAGGGGAGACTGTTAATATTATGACATTTTATCTTTAATAGTGCCATCATTTAATGAGCACCTACTGTGTGCCAGATTTAGCACTTAGTCCTTTATATGGATTATCTCATAATCCATGTAATAAGAACCCTAAGAAGGAGGTTACTATTACTATCATACCCGTTTTACAGGTAAGAAAACTGGGGCTTGAAAGGTTTTTATCGGTTGATCTGATTTATCAGGTTTTATCTGATAAATCAGAGCAACTGATTTATCAGTTGTTCCAGGTGCATAGCCTAGGCCCATAGTGACAAGGCAAGCCCAGTGCCCCCCAACGCCATCTCTGGTTCTTGGCCTCCAGCCACAACTCCTCCGTCCAGCCGTCTTCCCTCCTCAGCCCTGGGCAGGTGGGGAGAAAAGGAAGACAAGCCCACAGGTGTGTGTCTCAGCTCCCCTTTGCCTCTGCTGGTGCCCCCTGGCCTCATGCCCATTTCTTGTTGCAGGAAGGTGAACAAGTGCTACCGGGGCCGCTCCTGCCCCATCATCGTGCACTGCAGGTGCGTATGCGATTGGAGGGGGTGGGGGGTGGGGGGACAGGCCAGGCCCAAGCCAGGGGGCCCTGAAGGGGGCACATCCTGGTTCCCACCCCTCTCCGGTCCTGCTCTCCGTGTGCATCTCCCAAGCACACTGTTTGACTGTCCCCTTGATACTAGCAAACAACAGCCCACGGGCCAAATTCAGCATACCATCTATTTTCTTATTGGCCCATGAGCTAAGAATGATGTCCCCATTTTTAAATAGTTGAAGGAAAAAAAAGAACACACGACAGAGGCTATATGTGGCCCACAAAGTTGAAAATATTTACCATCTTGCCATTTACATAAGACGTTGGCTGAAGGAAAGCCTGCCCAGTGGCTGGAAATGGCTATTCCCATTCCCTCTCACTGCCTCCACCTCAGGGTGGAGCCAGGGCTCTCCTTTTCAGTTGGCTCATTGCCCAAGAGACACCCCATGAGTCACAGGCTCCCCACTCAAGGCCCAATTCCCAGGACCCAAGAGCTATGACCCCATCCCTAATCCTCGGCTCAGTCATGCCATCCAACCCCGCAGCTAACCCTAATGGCTCCACCACCGTCTCTACCCCAAGCCTCCATGTCCCCTCCCCTCCCCCTTCCTGCTGGGTCCCCAGCTCAGCCTGTCACCATCTCCTACTGCAGTGATGGTGCAGGGAGGACAGGCACCTACATCCTCATCGACATGGTACTGAACCGCATGGCAAAAGGTAAGGCCCCTCCCCACCATGTCCCCAGCCCAGCCCCAGATTAGAGTCTCCCCAGCCCCTGGGGTCACAGGAGTTCGTGGAGGGCAGGTCGCCACACCCCCAGGTAATCCTCTGAGCCTCCCATCCCAAGATGCCCTAGGCTTTCTGGGTCCTACCCTCCTCTGGACACCCTCTGAGCATCTGTGTATCCCCACACCCCTCCCACCAGGAGTGAAGGAGATCGACATTGCTGCCACCCTGGAGCATGTCCGTGACCAGCGGCCTGGCCTTGTTCGATCTAAGGTGACTGTTTCTCTCTACACCTACCCTAGCCATGACCTTTCCCCAGGGAAAGTTGCAGTGGCCTGCCTCTCCTGCCTGCCTCCAAATCTCCCCAAGGAGGGCTCCCTCCTTCTCCCCCAAGTAACCGCCCCAAAGCCCACCCCCAATCCCAGGGCAGGAGCAGAGGCCGGGCCTCCCCATAACCCTCCTCCCTCTACCCTTCCCCAGGACCAGTTTGAGTTTGCCCTGACAGCTGTGGCGGAGGAGGTAAATGCCATCCTCAAGGCCTTGCCCCAGTGAGACCCCTGGAGCCCCTCGGTGGGCAGCCCAGCCTCCACTCCCTCCTTGCCTGTGTGAGCATCTATCTGTGCACTCGCTCTCACCACCACACCCGCCACCTTGGCCCCTCCTGGGCATGTCCAGCCCTTCCAAGAGGAGCGTGTAAGGAAGGGGAAGCAAGATGGGGCATACAGGAACCCCTGGTGTCCCCTGGGGGAGCTGGCAGCCAGTCAGAAGGAGAGGAAAGTCATGGGCACCAAATTCTACCCACAATTTCCTCCTGTCCAAGTTCCCTGACCCCCATTTCCCGCCACTCTGGATGCTCCCAATATGTCTGTGTGGACGCCCTCCGCCCTCCAGTGTGGCTAGAATGGGGCAGAGGGGCCACCATGCCCAGATCGTCCTCCTCCCCTAGCCCCTGCTGCCCGCTGTCCTGCCTCCATGACCCACACTGTGGCCCTTGCCCCTCCTGCCCCCTCCCCTCACCCTTCTGCCACGTGCCACTCAACTCGCTCCCCCTGGCACAAGAGAACATTTCTGGAAAAATCTACTTTTGTATCAATGTGAATAAAGTTAGTGTGTCGTGTGTGCAGCTGCAACCCAGACCTCCTACGCATTTCTCTGCTTTGCTTCCAGGCTTCAGTCCCAGCCTCAGCCTGGAGCAGGCCCTGCTGCATTTCAGGAGGTGCAGACAATTATGGGAGAGCCGGGCGGTGGAGTCAGGCTCTTCAAGGCTTGCATGGAAGCAAATGACAATCGGGCAGTAGTTTTTATGCTGTACTTCCTACATGTCTGATAGCCTCCAAGGTGCTTGACAACCATTAACTGGTTTAATCTTCAGGACACGCTACCAATTAGCCCCATTTTACAGACAGACAGACTGCACAGAACTTGCCTGAGGTACCACAACTAGTTAAGTGGTGGAGTTGGGATTCCAACACAGGCATGCTTGGCCTCTTTGCTGCATCTCCTCTCAGTTCTAGGGCAGCAGCTTCGCACCCTTCGGCCTCAGGAATAATATACATCATGCAGGATGGAGGTTAGGACTAAATGAGGTGATACAGGCCAAGTGCTCACCACAGCTTAAGCAGAATTAGCTAAACTCTGGTAACGACTCACAGACTAGGCCTGTGAGATGTCACAACATTCATTCACCTCGGGGCAAAGGGCACTTTCTCCCCATTCCCCTGGAATGCCCCCACTCTGTATGGCCTCAGAGGAGACTCCATCCGCGTGTTCCTTGGACAACAGTGGTACACACAGAAATGAGGCAAAAACAGCCTTGAGCCTGGAGCTACTCAGGAATTAGGGCCACCTCACCTTGCCAAGGCTCAGAAAGTCAAAGTGTTGGTCACTCAGTCCTTTCCAGCTCTTCACGACCCCATGGACTGTAGCCCACCAGGCTCCTCTGTTCATGGAATTTTCCAGGCAAGAATACTGGAGTGGGTTGCCATTTCTTTCTCCAGGGGATCTTCCTGACCCGGGGATCAAACCTGTGTCTCCTGCATTGCAGGCAAAATTATTTACCATCTGAGCCTCCAGGGAAGCCCAAGGCTCAGGCCCCCACATGAAAGATGGGCAAGTACCACCTGTCCTGCTCAGAGAGAGAAGGGACAGTGAGTGGACCTCTGGCCCCCACCCCTCACCTGTGCTCTGCTGCAGCTCAACACCACTGTTGGTCATCAAAAAGGCTGGAAGTGGGCAGAAACTTCCAACAGATTCTCTCTCTCTCAAGACAGAGGCCTGAAATTCCTTTCAGGGCATGCCGCTTCCTTGTTTGGAGGAAAATACAATATAGGTCCTTTGGCCATTGAGGATGAAGCCCAGTGCTTACCCCCAAATGGAAGAGAGAGTTGGAGGCGAACCACACTGCCCTGCATGAGGATGGAAAAGTGCTTGTCCTGTGGCTGGGAGGGCATCTCTGCAGGTGTCTGAAGAGACAGGATGGGGGAGGTACCTAGTTTTCACCTCCCTGGGCCCTGGACCCTGCATGGGGCAGACTTACGCCACTCCATGCAAGAGAGGCAGGCTTCTGACACTGGATGCTAGCCATAAGCTAAGAGGACCTGTGGAGGGGGTGCTCAGTCTCTGGGCCTCGGGAGGAGGTTTGGAGAGGTGTTTCACCACATGTCTCTGGCTTTCTGTTGGCCTCAGCTTTCAGTCCAGTCAGATCTGGTCCTAGCTGTGCTTGCAGACCCTGCAGTAGTTGGGTGGTGGGGTCCTGCATTCGGAGAACAACAGCTGCCTGTGAAAGCCCGCTGTGGGGCCCCCAGAGGTGAGGCATGTGAGCACGGCCTGGGATTCCACACCATATTAGGGGAGGGCCGCCTAGTCAAAGAGGGGACTTCTGCTGTCAGCCGGGAAGGCTTGCGACCTCTGGATGCCTGAGAAATAAAGGGAGGTGTGTCACCCGCTGGCCCCACAGGGTTGGCCGGTGGGAAGGAAGCACACAGGACACAGCACACCACCAAGCTCTCGAAACTCAGCTTTATTGACTTCCAGTGTTTCCCTCTTGGTCTGAGCTCAGCCCAGCTGGCTTTGATAGGTCACTGAGACTCAACGGCACAGGGGCTGGCAACACCCCGGCTCCACCACTTCCCTCCCCGGCCACTGGGCTCCCCAGGGAGGGAGGAGGAGAGGCAGCTTCTGTGGTGTTGGAGAGAAAGAATGGGCAGCAGGGTCAGAGGCCAAAGGAGCCATACAAGCAGCAGCATGCCCGGAGCACCCATCGCATGCTGATTCCAGCCACACACACACACACACACACACACACACACACACCCCAGAGCGCTAGGGTGGCCTTCCACCTTCCAAGCTCTCACCAGCCCATGCCCATCAGCCCTCTTGAGACCATGCCCTGCTCAGCCAATCCGCCCTGGCTCATTCTCAGACCCCAGGACTGCCCACAGGAAAATAACCTCTCCCAGATGCCTCAGGGCTTTGATTTGTACACTCTAACCCCAGCGCTAGCAAGATGTATCAGGGGAAACGAAGCTCAGACCATTCCCCCTTCATCCACATTCTTGCCACCCCTGCCAGGGACAAATCAAATGACAAGATGTCCCCATCTCACAATGAGTTAACAGGCCGACCAGAGCTGGAACTACATATCCCAAGATGCACAGCTCAGTTAACTGCACACCACTTCCCCCAAGCATGATCTAACAGAAAGGAGGCGAGGTGCATTGCATTCTGGGACTTGTAGTCCCTAGGAAACAGCACCAAACACCCTGGGAAGCGTTTACAGGCTAAGCCTACCTCCCACCCGGCCCCCGCCCACCGCCCAGGCCCGGCTCTATGCTCAGCACGGGTGAGGGAGAGGGATGGAGGATCCCCTCCCAGTGCACAGGGTTGGGCGCTGTCCTGTTGGAACTGTGCAGCAACTCTGGGTCCCGGACATCCAGCTCAGAACACATCTGGGGAGAGAGCAGGGGTGGGGTGACAGGAGAGAGGATCAGCCGCAAGCTGTGGAGGGCAGAGCTAAGCATGCAGCCCTGGGCTAGCCCTGTGGCCTCTCCCTGAGCCCTGATGCATGGTGCGGGAGGATGGGGTGTGGTCCCTCCTAGACCTCCCTCCTGGGGCACCCTGGCCCTATCCCCCCTCTCCAGGGTTAGCCAGCCTCACCTCTGGCTAGTCCGGAGGCTGGGGGCAGGCTGAGGCAGCAAGAGGAAGGGAGGAGGAGTAGGCTCCGGTTCTGAATCTGGACGGGCCGAGAGGCTCCCGCCCCACCCAGCTAGCCTCCCCGGAAGACCTTATGGCCCTACGGGCCACAGCATCTTCCTCGCCACAAAGAGGCCTTCTGGGGAAAAGGAAGAAGGGAGTCCCAGCCAGGCAGGAGGCAGTGAAAGCAAGCGATGTAGCTCGCGGGGAATTGCAGAGAGAAGAGTGCAAGGGAGGAGAAGCAGCACCAGGAGGGAAGCAACAGAGACGTCAGAGCTCAACACTGCGCGCGGAAACCGGGGTAGGGGTGTCTGCAGCAGACCAGGAGAGCTGTGGCTGCCCACTCTGGCTCAGAGAACCTCAGGCCAAGTCCTCCTTCCTTGACATCATTCAGCAACACAGGTGGCAGAAGGCCTGGGCATGAAGGCCCGACCCAAGCCACTAATGCCCCTTAGAAACTCCCCGTCTAATAAGAATTAAGTTCATCCTGGCTCCTCAGGCCCTCCCGCTGCCCTGAGGTCCCCCCACCCTGGACTTCACCAGGGACCTTTCAGCCGTGGGCTGAGCACAGCAAATCCACGCTGGAGGGAGGGGTGGACCTGGGAGGGGGCACCGAGGTGGAGAGGGTCTCCTGCAACTCAGGCCATGCCCTTCTCTGACCAGGACTCCCAGTGCCCCTGAATTGGGTGGGCTGGGCCTGGTGATCAGAGGATGAGGCAGCGTGTGGCCTTCTCCTCCGGAGAGGGGCTGGGCTTGGCTGTGTCACCCCTTGCACCCTCATGGGGCTCCCGTACGCCTGGATCGTGGTTCTGGGCCTTGGGCTGCCCCTGCCGTCGCCGCTGTGCCCCCCGCCCACCTGCTGGTTTCTTCCCAGCTGCCTCCATCTCTGACAGGCTGTAGGCCATGGCAAGCTGCAGGTCCTCGTCCTCTTCAGAGAGGCTGCCGTCAAGGGGTCGTGACACAGGGGTCTGCCGGACCTGCGTGGCCCCTGACCTGGAGGTGACAGACTGCTGCTGCTCACGACGGCTCAGCTCCAAGCCCAGGGCCAGGTCGTCTGGGATACCTGCAGGAGTCACAGCCACCATGAGGCCCTTTGATCCAGGCCGCAGGAAGCCTGCCAGGTGGCCTCATGCACTCTGGCCACTCTCAGCCCCTCCTCTGGAAGTGGGGGTGCATGCATTTTGAAACCTAGCATGGTTATGAGCATGGCCAGTTATTCAGCTTCAGCAGGTACAAGCTGTCTCTTTGGGCAAATTATTCAATCTCACTAAGCCTCCCTTTCCTCATCCATAAAATGGGAATGACAAGAGTGCCTACACTGTCAAATGGTTCCAGTGATTAAATAAGACAGCTTGTGAAGTGCCCTTATTAGCACACAGAGCTCCCAGAGTCAGCGGGCACCAAAAGGTGACCATCCTGTACCGCATGGCATTGTGGGAAGAAGAGGTCAGCCCCAGGAACCCTGCATCCTGTAGTTTCATTCCTGGCTTCACCCTTCACTAAGTAGGTCAAAGCCTCGGGCGTGGGGCTGCCCAGGAGTTAGGACCGTTTAGCTATGCTCAGGCTCCATCTCTGCAAATGAAAAGTAGGGCGAGTGCAAACTGCCCTGCTTTCCCCTGGTTCCTGTAAGAATATTGGGGATATGGTGGTGTGTGTACAAGGGCTTTGAAACTAGTCATGTGCTCTGCAAACTCCAGACATCCCAACTCATGACAATGGTGACTAGCGGGCACTCTGAGAGCCCACGATTCTGTGTCCCGGCCCCCCTACCCCTTCC
This sequence comes from Bos mutus, assembly GCF_027580195.1. Lineage (NCBI taxonomy): Eukaryota > Metazoa > Chordata > Mammalia > Artiodactyla > Bovidae > Bos > Bos mutus. The sequence goes on from NC_091618.1 coordinate 28,667,910, forward strand.
CTGGATCACCATCTCCGATCGTGCCAGTCTGGCCTCCCTGGCCTAGGGGAGTACAGAGAGGAGTAGGTTGGGGAGGGGGCTCTGGGGCCTCGGGCTTCCTGCCAGGGATCAGTGGCTGGGCCCTTCCTCACCATTGATTGTGACGGACTTCAGCTGCCCATCCTCCTCCACTTCTACCCGCTCCTGCCCGTTCTCCATGATCCTGTGGGAGACAGCACGGTTCACTGGGCAGGCGGGCCTGAATCCTGCGGGAGTCTGTCCGGGCTCTGCGCTGCACTGGACAAGACGTACTGGACTCTGCCCTCAGGGAGCTGCCTCTCGAGTTGTCTGCAGCCCCCCCACTGCCACTTCACCCTCCAGCCCTGGCATGGTCCCAGAAGCAGCCCTCACCTGCGTGTGGTGATGCGGCGTCCTTGGACAAAGGTGGTGGACGTAGAGACGGAGCGAAAAGCACCAGCCCCAGGACTGAAGGAGAAAGACGAGGAGGAGAAATCTGGCATCGGGACAAGGGGGGTGGGGGAGGAGGGGGCATTAGACAGAGGCTGCACTCGGCAGGCAGGCTGTGCTCACAAAGGGCCGAGAACCTCTGTGAGGCAGGGCTCTGGAGACATGAGAGAGAAGGCGTGGGAGAACAACAAGCTGAGGTAAGGGGCTCCAGGACTCCAAACGCTTGCATGCATGGGAAAGAATGGCACTTACCAGAGTGCCCAGGAAAGGAGGAAGAGAAGGTGAAGAAAGGGCCCGAGTGTCGGGAACCCCGGTTCTGAAGCTCTGAGAAGGGGCCCAGGTCATCTGCAATGAGTAAGCAGATGAACCATCATCTGGTGAAAAGATCCTCCCCCGCCCCCCACTGTGTGAACCCTTCTTTTTTTTTTAAACATTTATTTGTCTGCACTGGGTGTAAGTTATGGCATGTGGGATCTAGTTCCCTGACCAGGGACTGAACCCCAGTCCCCTGCATTGGGAGCACAGAGTCTTAAGTCACTGGACCACCAAAGAAGACCCTGAACCCTGCTTAATCTTAGTCTTGAAATAGAAGCTGCTAAGCAACTGGGTACATTTCAGCTTGGACTGATTTATAAATCAAATTCATTTTTAGTGTTATATATGAAAAAGTTCCCTGGTCAATTGCGGCCACCGTTAATACAGGAAGGCGGGCAGAAGGAACATCTCCTTCAGTTTTAGGCATAAGCCTGGTGTGATGTCAGGCAGACGCTCTGCCATCTGCTGTGGGACTCTAAGCAAGTTATCTGAATGTGCCTCAGTTCTCTCATCTCTAAGTGGGGATAAAGTTATCTATCTCCCAGGGTTCATTTAACCATTCAAATAGGTAGCGTCTATTGTTGTTTGTAATGGCATTATCACTGTCCCATGATGTTCTGAGTCTTGCTTGCATGGCTGTCACTGTGGAGGTTTAACAATGAATTACTGTTGTTATCATTTACGTAAGGCGAGTCTCTGAAGTGTCACTATAAGGTCACGAGGGTTCTGGCATGTGTGAGATTCTGTCCCAGCGCTCACTTGGATCCACCCCCACAAAGTCTTCTGTCTGTGGAATTCTGTTTCCCTCTCAGCTCCTGCCTAAGGCCTCCCGGCTGATGGAGGGTGGGCCTGGAGGGAGACGTCCAGCTCGTCAGACGCCCACCAAGTCCACTCACCAAAGAGCTCTGCAAAAGGGTCTCCACTCCCGAAGAATTCCCGGAAGACCTCCTCTGGGCTGCGGAAGGTGAAGGTGAAGCCAGGTCCGCCACTACCAGCTTCCTCGCGAGACGGGCCGGTTCCTGGAGGAAAGGCAGCATGGGGAGAGGGCTCAGGGCAGGCACCCTGCCCTGAGTGAGGGAACCCCACCCGAGGCTCGGAGACTCCAGGAGCCTGGAGTGAGAGCAAGAATCCACTGCAGAAGACTGGCCTCCCTGTTTCTCCCTGACCCACTTCTGTCCCGGGGTGTCCCCGCTCCACCTACCTGCCCCAGTCAGCCCTTCCCGGCCATAGAGGTCGTAGATCTCACGCTTATGCTCTGAAAAGAGAGACTGGATCATTTCTCCCTTCCTCTGGGATGACGGCCACCTCCCCCCACCCCCAAATTCCAGGCTAGGCCCGTCTGAAGACTGTCCAGAGACTGACACTTGGGGGGCAGGAGGGTGAACAGGGGACATGAACATGGCCATGGTTTTAGCAGCAGCTCAGCCCTTCACACAAGGGATCCTTCCCATCTGTAAAATGGACACAATAACAGCACCGATCTCATAGCTGCAAGGATTAAATGAGATAATCCACCTAAACTGCCTAGCACAGTCCCTGACACTCAGTGCTTCATAAATGTTAACTAATGATCACTATGTTATCATTAATCAGGGCTTTAACCTAAATGTCACAGAGACCTTCCGTGACTACCTAACAAAAGTTGGTGCCTGTGATTCCCTATTCCCTATCACATCACCCTATTATTCCTTTAGAATAACCTTGTCTCTGCATTTACTTGGTTAATGTCCATCTTTCCTGACCAGACTGTGATAAACCCATCAGGGCAAGGACATAGCCTATTTGTCCTTCATTGTTCCTCTGCCCAACAAGAGCCTGGTACCTTGAGCACTCAGTGAATATTTTTTGAATTAATGAATGAAAGACCTGGAGTCATATTCCTTGAGCAAGTTACCCCACTTCTCTCAGCCTCAGTTTTCTTGCCTGCCAAATGGGATGATAAATCCTGTCTTGAAGAATGGCTATGAAGACTCATGGAGATTACACCCCCTAAGGCCTGGCTCAGAGAAGGCTCAGCATACCTTGGTTCCCTGCCTTGCTTCCTTCCCCTTATCAGGACGTATGCCGCAACTATCAGACCCTGGGGAACAGACACTGAGACAGGGGATCAGGGGAAAAATAAAAGGGTGCTTGGCACAGAGTAGGTGCTCCTCTCAACTGAAACAAAGAATTCCAGAGTCCCTGTGATAGAGGAGCACTTAATTGCCAGGTTGAAAGAGGCATGGAGGTGACGAGGGTGGTGGCAGCATGGCTTTGGGAAGCAATGTGATGGGCATGAAGTGGGAGTGACAGGTGCTGGCCTGCCCTGACCCCTGACCCTGGCCCTTACTGTCGGACAGCACTTCATACGCCTCGGCCACCTCCTTGAACTTCTTCTCAGCAAACTCTTTATTATCTGGGTTCTTGTCTGGGTGCCACTGTAATGCCTTCTTCCTATACCTGCAGGAAGTGGGTTCAGAGGGGAAGGTCAGGGGACAAAGGCAGGCACTTCCCACACGGAAACACAATGACCCATTTCCTGTTAGCGCACCATGGCCCTTCCACCACTCAGATCCAGGTCAGTCCCAGCTGCTAGGGCTGCCTCTGCAGCAGTGTTTTAATGGAGTCCCTCTCTCTCCCCTCTGCAGCCAGTGCTAGGACTACATACTTGCATCAGCAGATGATAACCTGAGAGGGAGAAAGTCCCAGCCCTAACCCTTCCCTGGGGCTAGCTTGGTCTGGGGTTGCTACACGTGTCCATGGAGGGTACAGAGGCCGCTGGTCCCTCCTGGTCTCAGTGCTTGAGCATGTCTGCACTGCATGCTCAGAAAGCCCACACTTAAGACGCTGGGGGATGGGGTAGGAGTGAAGACTGAGGGAAAGGACGGGAGGGTGCACTGGAAAAAAAGCCCACACTGCAGCTCCTAAACAGAACTTCTGCCTACACATTTTCCCCTATTCATCCAGGGGTTTCCTTCCTCCCTACAGGGGGTCACTCTCTGAGGAAGCCTCCAACCCCACCCCAGTCCTTTCTAAGGACCTGGCTCTCTCCGCACTGCCTCTGAAGGGCCCGGGGGTGGTGGCTGGGGGGGTGGGGTGGGGTGAGTGGCTTTCTGATGCACGGCGGAGGCACTTACGCCTTTTTGATGTCATCAGCGGACGCACTTCGCGGTACGTCTAGGATCTCGTAGTAGGATGCCATGGCAACTCGTTAGTCGTCAGGCGGGTCTCCTTGAGGGCTGCGGGGTAGAGAAGGTAGAGTCAGACCCGAAAGAACCGAGAGCCCCTCCCTGGGGCTGAAGACCCCCTCAGGGGCTGCAGAGCCCGCTGGCTCTCCTCGCGGCCGGTGACTAGACTCCCTCCGGCAGCCTTATCGGCCCTGGCAGGCGGGTGCCACCGGCTATCTCGGGACTCAGAGCCGGGGCGCCCTATCGCAGCCCGCAAACGCCAAGGGCCCCCCAGCCTAACCGGGGCCCCCCGCCCGCACCTCCTCCGCCAGGAGTTCCTGGCCTCCTGCAGCGCCCCGCCCCTGCCCCCCTCCGGGAACCGTCTGGCACCGGCTGCCCGGCTCGCGGCTGCTGCGTAGGACGCGGCCGGCCCAGCTGTGCGCGCAAGCGTGCGTCAGCGGCACGGAAACTACTAGAGACCCAGAGGAGGCCGGCTCGGCCTGTCACCTGGGGGGTGGACTGGGGCCGTGCTGCTGCAGGGGCTGCCGGGAGATGGAGGCGGAGCCGGCTATTTTGGGCTTGCACCAGAACAACGTCATCCCCAGATGGGACCTGGGAGACAGCGGCAGGTTCCATTCAAGCGTGACGCATTCGCCAACAAACAAGCCTCCCAGTCCCTGGCCCCTCTGTGGCCTTCCTACAGACAGGCTCGGTGACTCGGGGAAAATCGCCACCTCAAGGGCCCATAGACTCCCCTCGGGGCCTAAATCCTCCCCTTTCTTCAGATCCCTGCTCCAGCCCCATCGTCAAAAGAGGCCGCCCAATTTTCCTGAGTAGGTCAGACCTGCCTCTCATAGCTGTTCTTGGCATATTTCCTCACACTGGTCAGAGATACAGATTAGCATTTGTTTATTTGACTGACATTCACCTCCCTAACTAGGATGTCAATTTCGGAGGGTAGAGATTATGTCCTTTTTTTTTTTTCTCTCTCTCACTAGAGTATTAAGGACAGTTAGTGGGATTCAAAAATAATCCGTTGGATGATTAAATAATGAACAGATGGGAACATGTTGTTAACGGTTTTGACACATTTGGGGGGGGGGGGGGCAGAAAGAGAGGAAATTCCCAGATTCGAGGTTTTTCTTTCCAAACTGATCCTGAGTAGACCTCTTCCATTTTAAAGTGATTTCTAGCCCATGGCCTCATGGGAAATTGAGAGAACCTTCTAGAACTGGCTTCCACTTGCTATCCAGGCCAATGCACAAACATTAATTGAGTATCTTATATATTGTAGATGCTGCCAGGATGTAAAAAGAAGACTGTGGCCCAGTCCCTAACTTAACAGAGCTCCAACCTAAGATACCAGCCCAGCAGTATAAACCACTAGGAAAACCCAAGGCTTTGGAAACAGACAGACCTGGTTTTGCAACCTGGTGCTACTGTGTGACAGGAAAACTTCTAAGGACTCGTTTTTTTTCTCCCTTAATACAGGTAATGCCTAGGGCTCTTTGAAAGTCACATGAGGTATAGTGAATAGGTGGTACAGGTGGGAAAGAATCCACCTTCAAATGCAGGAGACACAAGAGATGCAGGTTTGATCCCTGGGTTGGGAAGATCCTCTGGAGTAGGAAATGGCAACCCACTCCAGTATTCTTGCCTGGAAAATTCCATAAACAGAGGAGCTGGCAGGTTACAGTCCATGGGGTCGCAAAGAGTCAGACACTACTAGGCACACAGCACAGGCTCTTAGTACAAAAACTCTGGCATCATTACAGGCTGAACAATAATGGTTATGTGAATCCAGTATTTTAAGCTGGGTGACCCAGAAATACTTTCATCAAAGAGAAGGGCTTGAGCCAGACATGAAAGCAGAGCCTGGAGTGCATTTGTCCAGTTTTGCTGGCTGCTCACAGTCTCTGAGCCTCCTACCTACCTACACCTGGTGAATTCCCACTGTGTAGGCTTTGATGGGAAGCAGGCCACTACTTGCCACAAAACCTGACACTTTCTCTCCCAGACTCCCTGGCTCCAAGGGCGCAGGCAAAAGCCAGACACTCTGCCAGTCGGGAGGGCCAACTGGGAATCTGCAATCTGGAACAAGTCACAGAGAAGCAGGGGCAGTTGAGAATTCATTTCTACAGCGGTGGCAGTAGAGCCAGCAGTGGCCTCTAGTGTCTGGAGGAGGGAATGTCAACCTCAATGCCTGGGTGGGAGGAGGCCTCTCTGCAGTGAATGGAGGGGACAGGGGTCTTTTAGGCAGTCTGTCCCATGCCCTGACCTTGACTGTGGTACAGACTGCCCAACTTCCCTTGATGGCTACCTGTTTGCAGAGTCTTATTTGGCAGCCCTTGTATCGATACTGTATGCTACCCAGTATCTCTCCAGTTATATGTGTGTGTGTGTGTGTGTGTTGGATGGGGGTGGGATTGGGTGGATGATTTCCTGTTGTTGTTTTTTTTTGCCAGAGTTTCTACTGTTTCCAGTCTTGACTGACCTTGGTATAAGAGGAAGGAATCAATTAGGTTCAATCAGTTCAGTCATTCAGTCATGTCCGACTCTTTGCGACCCTATGGACTGCAGCATGCCAGGCTTCCCTGTCCATCACCAACTCCCAAAGCTTGCTCAAACTCAGGTCCATCGAGTCGGTGATGCCATCCAGCCATCTCATCCTCTGTCATCCCCTTCTCTTCCTGCCTCCAATCCCTCCCAGCATCAGGGTCTTTTCCAATGTGTCAGTTCTTCACATCAGGTGGCCAAAGTATTGTAGTTTCAGCTTCAGCATCAGTCTTTCCAGTGAATATTCAGGACTCATTTCCTTTAGGATTGACTGGTTTGATTTCCTTGCAGTCCAATGGACTCGCAAGAGTCTTCTCCACAGTTCAAAGGCATCAGTTCTTCGGTGCTAAGCTTTCTTTATAGTCCAACTCTCACATCCACACATGACTACTGGAAAAACCATAGTTTTGACTAGACGGACCTTTGATGGCAAAGTAATGTCTCTGCTTTTTAACATGCTGTCTAAGTTTGTCATAGCTTTTCTTGATTAGGTCACTCCAAAGTCTTCCAAATCTCTTTCTTTTTACTTCTCTTATCTCAACAGACTTTTGTCTAGCACTTACCATGTATGTGGTATTATGTTAAGACTAGGAATATAAAGAGATTTAAGTTTCAGTCCCTGTACTGAGGGAGATGAAAACCTTGTTGGGGCACAGACAAACGACAGCTGAAGGGAATTATGTGGAACACGAGTAGCAAGCAAAGGGTTAATTTCCTTTGTTCACAAAGGATTCCAACAAACTTATGAGCAAAGACGAGCAATGTAATTTTTAAATGGGCAACGGGCACAGCAAAGACAGTTCACAGAAGAGAAAGTACTGATTTTTAAATATGGAAAGCTGTTCAAACTCATTCATAGTAAGAGAATTATAAAGGAAAGCTGCAAGAAAATACTTTCACTCCTCAGATGATTGATGCAGATCAAAAAGTGTACATTATATGGGAAAGGCTGTGAGCACAGGAGGTCTCATATATTGGTAGTGGGAGGGGTAATTTGGATATAAGTTTTAAAGAGAGCAGTATGAGGTATATATCTAAATTAAAGGTGTGTGCCCTTTGACCCAGTAATGCCAATTGTAGTAATCTGTAGTTGTACATATATGCAAAAAAGTATGTGCAAGTGTTGCAGCATTCTTTTCAATAGCAAAGAATTAGAAATAACCTAAATACTACACCATTAATAGCAGACTGGTTAAATAAGTAATGATACAATGCACTATGGAATACTATATTGTCACCAAAAAGAATGAGGCATATCTATATGTAATGCTATGTTATTGTTAAGTGAAAAAACAAGATGTAGAACAAAGTATATTTAAATGTGTGCACACATTAGTATACATTAGTGTGCACACTTCAGCAGTCTGGAAGGAAATACCATAATAACAAAAAGCATGAACAATGATGGCTGCCAAGAGGGGAATAAATGAAGGGGACTTATTTTTGCTGTTTGTAAATCTCTTTGGTACCTTTTGAATTCTGAAGTGTGTGTACATAATAACTGGTCAAATACACATGTAATCTTTTAAAATCTAGTTGGGGAAATGGGATATCAGAAAGAAGCTGAGTGTTACGCTACAAGGCGATCCATGCCAAGTATCAAATGAGCAATAGAGACAGAAGAGAGAGACTCTAGAGGAAGGAGAGGTCTCGGAGCTGGATGGGTTCTGGGTGACTGTGACCTAAACTGGAAGGAATGGCAACAGTGAGGCAAGCAGGGGGAGGGAGGCTAGAAGGGAATGCAACTTTGGAGGCAGGCATGTTCCTGACACATCAGAGGTAAGGGAGGAAATGTGTTGGGTGGAATCCAAAGTTGGGGCTCTGTCTCTTGTGTCTGCTTTCAGGAGGTAATTGTACCCTGGCTTTAGAAGCCTCGGGGATGAAAGCATTCCCCTACACTGAGGGAGTCCTCAGGAGCCAGGCTAGATGGGCACTCCCAGCTACCCCATGGAGATCTGGGTTGCCACCTCCCACACCCACACCCAGCCCAACCTAAGCCTGCCAGAACTTGCCGACAGAGTTACTAACTGGGAGGCCTCACCAGATCCGAGAGGAGGTGGTCCTCCAACTGCCCAGAGTGGGCTGGCTGGTACAGCCATCAGGAGGGGAGCCTGGCCACCTCTGTGGATGCCCAGCCATGTTGGCAGGTGAAGACCTCACCTTTCTCAGGGCCTTCCCTCACCTATTGGATGTCAGTTGTGGGGAGCTTTTGAAGCTTGGCCCCAGAGACGCCTTGGCCCTTGTTCAGCCCTGGAAGCTGGGTCCCTGCACCAGCCCCCCGCGCCCTCTCCCACGGTGCCTGGGCAAGGGAGTGTCAAGCGTCACCCCCTCCCTGCCTTCGAGGCAGCTGAGTCACCGTCTGGGCACCGGGGACCTGGCAGGTCTAGACGAGGTGACCTCTGGAGTGGTGCCCCGATCTATTGCAGGTGGGAGGAGAGAACACCGAGGAAGAGGAGGCAGCAGTTTTGGCCAGACTGACCCAGGTTTCAATCCCCACTTCTCCACTTCCTCGCTGAGTAGCCTTGTGCAAGTCACGTGACTTCTCCAGGCCTCTGTCACCACATCTATAAAAGAGGCATTCATTAAACAGATTTGAGAATCTAATATGTGTCAGGCAGCATTCTAGATCCTGAGAGAAGAATAGGCCTTGTTCCCATGGACCTTCCAGTCCAGTGGGTACAATAATTATATTTACCTCAGGATTAAAGAAGGTAGTATTGGGCATTCCCTGGTGATCCCATGGTTAGAATTCCATGCTTCTACTGCAGGGGCACAGGTTTGATCCCTGGTCAGGGAACTAAGATCCCGTAAGCCTTGAGGGGTGACCAATAAAAAATCATTAATTAAAAAAATCAAAAAGATAGTATGAATGTGGGGCCTAGTATATAATAGGTGCTTAATAAACAACAATTTTTCTTGGGTTTTAAAAGCTCCTCAAATAACCCCTCTTCCCTCCCCAAGTTTGAATCCAGTCGATAGAAAGACACAGGATAGAGATTTGAAATTCAGCCCTTTTAGAGGGGAAAAAAAATCAATAAAAGCAGACTGGAGGATACAGCTGAGCTAGCTATTCAGCCAAAATGGGTTTCAGAATAATTAAATGATTCTCCGAAGCCCATCGCACAAGTAGACACACAATTGCAGGCCTCTGTCTTCCCAGGACAGAGCTTACCTGTCAGCTGAAATCCTCAGAGAGGCATTGAGAATCCTTTCTGTCTCTGAGAAAATCATTGCAAAATAGAGGGAGGAAGCTGTTGGGCCGGGTGTGCCTGTTTTCTGCTCTAAACTTCTCACCATCGTGGTGCCACCACTCCATCCTCTAATTACAAAATAATTATTGAGACAAGAGACAAGAGTGACAGGGACAGGTGAGGGGGACCATATGGGGAAGGGGAGGAGTCACTGCCTTTCCAGTTTTACCTGAGTGGCCTCCTGGGCTAGGCCCAGGTGCAGGTGTGTGGAGGTATGTGTTTTATTCACCCCGTTCTGAGAATCACCCACCTTTCCTGCCCTGGTTTGTATCTCATAGGCTGCACCCCCTTTTTCCTAGGTCTTCTCTTACCAACTAGTGCGTGTCTCGGTTCACCCAGTGGGAACCACTGGCTGGCGATTGAGGGTGTAAGGAAAGGCGAAGCCAGTCTGTTTCTCTTCCCGTCAAAATCAGAAAGTAACTCAGGTGATGCTGCGTCTCCTGCATGGCTCTGGTATAGTATAGTGTTATTTGCTCAGTCATGGTCTATGGGGTCGCACAGAGTCGGACACGACTGAAGCGACTTAGCAGCAGCAGCAGCAGTCCTACTGTTCGCAACCCCATGGATTGTAGCCCGCCAGGCTCCTCTGTCCATGGAATTCTCCAGGCAGGAATACTGGAGTGGGTAGCCATTCCCTTCTCCAGGGTATCTTCCTGACCCAGGGATCAAACCCATGTCTCCTGCATTGCAGGTGGATTCTTTACTGTCTAAGTCCACCAGGGAAGACCCTGACAAACACCCACCCTCCTCCCCGCTCCTGGTCCCTCTGAGTAGCTCTACTGTGGCTCCAGATGTCACCTGGTGATCTTGGCTCCAAAGCTCTGGCATCATCATCTCATACCTTGATTCTTCCAGCCCTAAGGGTGATAGCAGCTTCCTGGCTTTGCTGATTTTGGGATTTCCTTGCCAGCATCCAAGCCTGGGAAAGGGAGGCTGCAGGGAGGACAGTGCCAAGGACAACACTAGGCACTGCATCTCTGGGGCTGCAGTAGGGGTGGGGGTTGCCCTAGTTTTAGACCTCCAGTGATCAAACCATCCCTCCAGCCCAGAAGGCATTACAGAAAATCTACACACAAGGATTTGGGGGCAGTCGTCCGGTTGGAAGTTGTGCTTGTGGCATAGGTTTGAAGACAGGTCGTTTGTCTTTATCTAAAAGTGATGAGTTAGATGATGATTTCAGGGAGGTAGGCTCCCTCTTGACCCCCAGCCATTGCTCCACGGTTGCTGCCACTGTGCCACCATTCTTCCTTAATGCCAGCTTCTGGACTCTCTACCTCTCTTCACTCAAACCTCCTGCCTGAAGAGGACAGAAGGGGCGCTAGTGAGCACCAGCTCTGTCAGACACCTCTGTCAGACACCATGTCGAATCTCCTGGCCTCAACCAGGCTCTTGTTGCAGCCCTGTGTGGCTCAGACCAGCTTCACAACTTAACAGCGCCTCACCTCCTGCCCCCAGGTCTTCCCTGTTGACCCTGCCGCCCAAGTGTGTGCAACCTGGAAGTACAGGCGAGTTAAAGCTTGATGCGGGGAAGGTTTAACCAAGGCGAGAATGGAGCCAGTGTAGAAATTCCCCACCCTCACCTCCTCTCCTGCCCAATCTCCCAAGGAATGGTTCTAAGATGCCATTTATCCCGCTACATCCTCTCCAGGATGAATTCTCCCTCCTTCTCTGCTTTACCCACCTCAGCCTTCATTCTGCTCCCTGGAATGAAATCTGAAGTCAGATCTGCTTTCTGGGGAACCCAGGCTAAGATACTAGCCTTCTTATCTCTTATGAAGGAACCCACCCCCAGTGGTTTTCCCAAGAGAAAAAGACATTTGGGAGACAATGAGGCCACAGCACTTTATTTAGGACAGACACAAAGGATTCTGCTAGTATTCATCCCCCTCCTCCTCTTCTCCCTCCCCCTCCACACTATCCATGCCCACCTCCTCATAATCCTTCTCCAGGGCAGCCATGTCCTCCCGGGCCTCGGAGAACTCACCCTCCTCCATGCCCTCGCCCACGTACCAGTGCACAAACGCCCTCTTGGCATACATCAGGTCGAACTTGTGGTCCAGGCGGGCCCAGGCCTCAGCGATGGCGGTCGTGTTGCTCAGCATGCACACGGCACGCTGCACCTTGGCCAGGTCTCCCCCGGGCACCACAGTGGGGGGCTGGTAGTTGATACCGACCTTGAAGCCCGTGGGGCACCAGTCCACAAACTGGATTGTACGCTTGGTCTTGATGGTAGCAATTGCGGCGTTGACGTCCTTGGGCACCACATCTCCACGGTACAGCAGGCAGCAGGCCATGTACTTGCCGTGGCGGGGATCACACTTCACCATCTGGTTGGCAGGCTCGAAGCAGGCGTTGGTGATCTCTGCCACTGACAGCTGCTCATGGTAGGCCTTCTCTGCAGAGATGACTGGTGCATAGGTGGCCAGGGGGAAGTGGATGCGAGGGTAGGGCACCAGGTTGGTCTGGAACTCGGTCAGGTCCACGTTGAGGGCACCGTCAAAGCGCAGGGAGGCTGTGATGGAGGAGACAATCTGGCCGATGAGGCGGTTGAGGTTGGTGTAAGTTGGACGCTCGATGTCCAGGTTGCGGCGACAGATGTCATAGATGGCCTCGTTGTCCACCATGAAGGCACAATCTGAGTGCTCCAGGGTGGTGTGGGTGGTCAGGATGGAGTTGTAGGGCTCAACCACGGCCGTGGACACCTGGGGGGCTGGGTAGATGGAGAACTCCAGCTTGGATTTCTTGCCATAGTCAACAGAGAGCCGCTCCATCAGCAGTGAGGTGAAGCCAGAGCCAGTGCCCCCTCCAAAGCTGTGGAAGATGAGGAACCCTTGGAGTCCCGTGCACTGGTCAGCCTAGAGCGAAGAGAAACGTGGGATCTGAAGCACTACTGACCAACAGCAAAGAACCAGCTTGTGCTCTTTGCGATTTCCCCAAAAGTTTCATAAAATCCTTGGAAGACTTTTCCAGGGGCAAAATATAGGCTCTGATATGGCAGTCCCACTCTCCTCTCCTTCCCCCTCCTCCTCTCTCAAACCTCCCGAGACCTTCCACAGACATTTCTCTTTACTCTTGTGCCAACAGTCATTTATTATCATAACTTTCCAATTCCACCTGGTTTCCTACCCATGCCCGCCTCCTGATCTAACTTCTGATGTCTCTGGAGGGCTTCTTTACTGAGATCAGCAACCTAGAAACCTGGTCCACATCCTTGCTGAAGGCCCAAGTTGATCAGAGAGCCTTGGGCTGGTGTTACTTGGATCCCTGTTTTTCACAGGGCCTTCTGTCCACATCCCTACAATACAGGCTGACAATCTGGGACTGCGTATGGGCGTTCATAGCTTGGCCAGGCAGCCAATCGACTGGTGGCCACTCTGCACAGCATTGGGCCAGTTACTGTAGGAGATAAAGGGGACACCCAGTTATGGACTGGAACCCACCCTTTGCCTCCCCTCCTTACTAGTCCTGATCCTGTGTGTTTAATTCTTGTCTGGGAGACTCTCCCAAGGATGGAAACTGCCCTTCTTCATCTGGCCTCCAGATCACTTCACGACAGGAATGCAAATTTCCCTTCCCAGCCCTCAACCCTTCTCTCACCAGCTTCCGAATCCGGTCCAGCACCAGGTCAATGAGCTCTTTTCCGATGGTGTAGTGGCCTCGGGCATAGTTATTGGCAGCGTCCTCTTTGCCAGTGATGAGCTGCTCTGGATGGAAGAGCTGGCGGTACGTGCCCGTCCGAACCTCATCTGCAATGGACAGAATTGTAGGTGCCCTGCCCCTTGCAGCCTGGCTCCCAGAGCCCCAGGGTACACAGAAGGGGTGGGGTCACCAGGCCCATTCAGGCAGTCGCTATTGCTCTTGGCTTTAAGGGTACGTCAATAAAAAGGAAAGGGATGTGTGGTGACCTTGAGACTCTGGAGCTGAGTGATAGCAGATCTGGAGTTCTGATTGGCTGCAGCAACTGGAAACCACAACTCCAGGGCTCTCCAGTTATGGAGAATGACTTGCCGGGGTACCTGGGACAAGGCGTGACAGGGCCTGATCATCACTCACCGATCACAGTGGGCTCCAGATCCACAAACACCGCCCTCGGCACATGTTTTCCAGCCCCAGTTTCACTAAAGAAGGTGTTGAAGGAGTCGTCCCCTCCCCCGATGGTCTTGTCACTGGGCATCTGCCCATCTGGTTGGATCCCATGTTCCAAGCAGTAGAGCTCCCAGCAGGCATTGCCAATCTGCACGCCGGCCTGCCCCACGTGGACTGAGATGCACTCACGCTGAGTGGGCAAAGGGCAGAGAGAAGGGTATCATGTCTGGACATGATTCCTGCCTTCCTTCCTTGAGTGGTTCTCCAGCTGAGAGCAGAAGTTCCTAGACTTTGCTCTCTGTGCCCCATCTCCCGGGGGATGTAGGGTGCGGATAAAACCCTCAGGGGAAGCAGAAGATGTGACCATTTCTAAGATTATAGAGTCCTTCTCAGTGACTAAGCATCTTAAGGAACATTGAGGGGCTCAGATGAGTCTGCCAGAGCACAACAGTCAACCGACTCACATCCAGAAAGAAAGTAGCATCCATTAATAAGAAAAGCAAGAACCAAGTGAGGTTTCAGGGCTGAGAGACAAGGATGAGGTTTATAAGAGCAGAAAGAACTCTGGATTCACTTTACAGTTAGAAATGCCAGTGAAGAAGGGGAACGTGGGCCTGGAATGGATGTGTGTGTGCTGTTCTTTCCTCTTGGCTATGTGTGGTTCTGGAGTGAAGAGAGTCTGGGAGGAAAGTTCTTCCTCACATGGTTCAAGGCTGGTGGTCAAAGAACTCTTGCCCCTGAAGCAGGACTGGGGTAACCCGCTTGGTCCTAGAAAAGAGAAAGGTCTCTGCTCTGGGGAGCACCCATGAGCATCAGAGAGACTTGACTCACTTACTTCATCTTGTATTGAGCCTCCATTATGTGCCTGATGTTGTGCAGATACTGGAAATTCATAACACTTAACACCTGGTCCCTGTGCTTAAGAAGCTCACTGTCTAGGAAAGGGAGACTTTTATATGATTAAGATATGTGACAGTGTGGGAAGTGGGATCCCAGAGTGTTTCTTCCTGCTCCCTTTGAGAAGTGTTTATGGCAGACCTTAAAAACAAAATGAAGGAATTCCCTGGCCATCCGGTAATTAGGACTCTGTACTTTCACTGATGAGGGTCAGGGTTCAGTCCATGATGGGGAACTAAGTTCCTGCCAGTCCCATTGGATAGCCATAAAATAAAAAAAGAAAAACAGAAAACTCAAGCACACCCACCAAATTTCCCCAAGCTTTAAGGCTTAATCATGTGGCAGTTGTGGAGACATGAGAATTCTCACACTGCTGCTAGAAGCCCAAAGTGATGCATCTGTCTTGGAAAGTGATTTAGCAATATCAGAAAAGCTGAAGATGCTCTTGCTCTAGAGAAATTCTCACACAGGTACACAAGAAAACAGGTGCAGGAACAGTCATAGCACCATAGCGACGGAAGCCAATTAGAAGGCCCTCAACAGGAGAAAGTAGATAAAGAATGATTCAGAAGTGGGCATGGGTGAATACAAGAAAGAATCTTACTCCAAAACATTCTTACCAGAAAAGAAGAAAATTAAGAGGAATCATGACATGATACTATTTATGTGAATCTTCAACTTGTATGCATCATCTACAGATACATTTTTATGTTTGCTATATATTCTTGGAATGTGTTACAAAAATAAAAAAAGCAAAGGAAATATTAACACCCAATTTGGAATAATGGTTTTGTTTGGTACAGGAGGGAAGTGAATGCAGTCAGAGGATTCTGTTGCTTAAGCTGGGTAGCAGGTGTTCATCATATTATCCTTTATACCTTTTTGCATATCTGAAATATTTCAGAATTTTTTTAAAGAAGATGCTTTCTTCACAAATTGAACACTTCTCTGATTTTGTAAATATGATACAAGGGCCTTAACTTCTTGTGATTTTTTTGGATGACTGGGATTAATACAGAGACCATCTGTATCCCAGCCCCATAACTTCCCCACTTGCCTCAAGCAAGAGTCTTCTGAGGGCATCTTCCATGAGAAATGACAATAATAAGAGCCCCCTCCTAGAATTACTCTGCAGATGAAAGAATGCAAGTTGCCTGGCTCACTGCACAACACAGACTAGGTCAGGCCATATTTCTATTGGATCCCCTTATCCATTCCCCCATCACCCAACCCCGGGGGTCATAGTAAGAGAAAGTCACAGGGACTTCCCTGGTGGCTTAGTGGGAAAGAATCTGCCTGCCAATGCAGGAGACACACGTTCGATCCCTGATCCAGGAAGATCCCACATGCCGCAGAGCAACTCAGCCCGTGTGCCACAACTACTGAGCCTGTGCTCTAGAGCCCGGGAGCCGCAACTGTTGAGCCCTTGACCTGCAGCTACTGAAGCCCGAGCACCCTAGAGCCTGTTGCTCCGCAACAAGAGAAGCTACCATGACAAGAAGCCCACACCCCGCAGCTAGAGAATAGCCCTTGCTTGCCACAACCAGAGGAAGCTTGCATAGCAACAAAGACCCAGCACAGACAAAAAGAAAGAAAGAAAAATTTAAAAAGAGAAAATAATGAATTAAGCTGGGAAGGGTTCAGGGTCAAAGGACTCCAGAAATCCCCAGGTCCATGAGGGAGGGCTGACTCAGCTCATCAATCACCCAGCAGGGCCGATGCCTGCTGCTGTATCTCAGAGCCTGCCCAGGTCCCATGCACAGAGCCAGACATTGACCAGGCCTCCACAGCTGAGGGCCCATGCAAGGCATGTCTGACGTGGAGAATGCCTGAGACTCTGGAAACAATGCCCCTCACTCTGGGTATGGGCACAGAACCCAGGCCCTGGAGTCACACAGACTTGGCCTCAAACCCCTGTCCCTCTGGGACGTGGACGTGCTTCAAGGCGGCTTCTCCCATTGCCTTTCCTTGTCGGTTAAAATAGTATAATTTCATACTCTGCAGGCTTTGTCATTCGGGTGCTTAGTTCCATATGTTAAGCACTGATTAGGTGCCAGGCACTGTGCTAAGCGGTTCACACACTATCTCATTTAATCTTCATAACGCCCCCCTTAGGTAGGTATTTTTATTACCCTATTTTACTGACTCTCAGAGGAGTCAAACAACTCGCTCAAGGTCATGAGCAAAACCAGGAATATTCAGAGAAGGGACAGCCTGGCTCCAACCACACTTCTAACTGCTCTTCTGTCCTGCCTGGGGGGCAGGTTTTTGTAACAGATATCAAATAAGCCCCCCCCACCCCCATAGCACCCTCCCACCCCTAATTTCTCTCCCCCCTGGTACATAGCTGAAATGAGGAGTCAGATCAAGGCACAGGGAAAGGACTGGCTAGGAGGATGGGTCCTTACAGCTGGGGGCTGGAACCAGAGGCCAGCAGGGGCCCAGGTTTACAGGAAATTGCCTGTACTTTCTACTTGCGTCCTGCTCATCCCACTCTCCCTACCCCTAAATTCAAAGCCCTTCAGCAGCTGCTCAGGCTCTTACCCAGGTCCTAGTTACCATCACCTGTCCCTCTCCATCTCCTGAACAGGCCCCTGCATACTAGCACATTTGGGGGGCCACACTTCCATCTGCAAGTCTCTTTCCCTTTCCCCTACCTCACCTGCCTCCACACTACAGCCCATGAACCCCTGGACACAAGGGACCCTCATTTGCATCCTCAGCCCCCACCTCTGCTTACCATGCTGCCTGGCTGGGACTAGCTGGGGTCGTCTGTCTGTCTGCTGCAAGACCAAAGCTGGGGACAGGTCTGTGAGGGACACAGAGCCTGCTGGCCTCCTTATACTCTCTGGTCTGCTCTCAGTTGGGGGGAATGTTGTTAGAAACAGCCCCAGGAGGGCAGGTCTGTTGACTTGGTTACCAGGCAGCAGGCAGGCGCTGGTCCCGGGCCCAGGCAGGGGAGGAGGTGCCTGCAGAGGAGGGGCCTGCTGGTAGCCCCACACAGGTATCCAGGTCTCTGGGTACACGGTGTCTGTTGCTCAGTCACACAACCCCTGGTGCTTCAGCCTGGCCCTCACAGGTGGGAGAGGATTTAGAAACTAAGCTGTCTGAGCTGCAGCACTACCCCCAACCCCTCCCAGCCCCCCAGGGTTGGTGAGGACTGGAAGAGGAGTGGGCGGGGCTAAGAAAAGTCTGCAGTGGACCAGAAATAATGAGTTACCTAGGGCAGGAGATCAACTTGGGCCTTTCTGGGTGGAAACTCAGAATACCAGAGAACAGCAGAAACTAGAGCTCAGGATAGCCCCATCTCCAGGAGATGTAAGAGACATGAGTTTGATCCCCAGGTCAGGAAGATCCCCTGGAGAAGGAAATGGCAACCCATTGCAGTATTCTTGCCTGGAAAATCCCATGGACAGAGGAGCCTGGTGGGCTATGGTCCACAGGTCACAAAGAATCAGACATGATTGAAGTGACTTAGCACACACTTAACTTCTTTTGCCTGAGTTTTCTCATCTGTAGACTGGGGAGAGGTTGTATACTGTGAGATTAAACAAGATGCATGTTCTTAGTCCAGAACTGGCTGTAGTCCACAGGCAAGGCAAGATACTGAGCAGGGTTTCAAGGCCATTCCTAACAGTCTCTCCCTGTTCTAATGCAAGTCTTTGCTTGTCTAGTCTGGCCTTATTTCCCACAGAAGTAGTCACCATATGGCCTGGGACAATAAAAATGTTACTCTCTCCCATTTGTATCCTGCTTTGTTGTTCCCAGGGCAGCCTCAACCCCCCACCACCACCCCACGCCCTTATCTCCTTTGAGTCCCTCAACAACTTTGTGTGAGGTAGGCAAGGGAAGGCCTCTACTCCCTGAGGAAGAAAAGGAAATTGCTGCCTCTTGGCACAAGGAAGTTAATTAGGGGCAGAATTATGGTTTCTCTGGGACTCAGGGTCTGTGCCTCTCCCATTTCCACATGGCAGAGTTTTCAATATTCCTCATCCTCTCCTGTGTTTTTATTTTAAATTCCGTGGTCAGTGGTGATCATTCCCTTACATACTCCTCAACTCCCTTGTCTCCCTTTAGCTTCAGTTTCCTTGACTGACCAAACCACAACTCTGGTTAAATCCATTTGTTCACCAATTCTGCCTGCACTGACCCACTAAACAGTGGCTGTAGAAAACCCCAGAACTATATTGACTGATCTAACTTCAAATGCATGACCACTAACCTCAAATGGTCCCTAATGCTGCCTGGAAACCACGTTGCCTCTCTCCAGTCATACTTCCAGCCAGCGCCGTGACCAGGAATAGGAATGTCAGATTTAGCAAATAAAAGAGTCTTGTCTATTAATAGCAGCCCTCTCCAGGAAGTAGTTTCTAATGTGAATCTTCAGTCAGTATGGCAAATGGTGAAAGAATTATCTTGAGGGCGGGGCTTTATCAGAGCCCTTTTCATCCTAGTATACCAGGGTGTGACCCAGAGTATTAAGATGGTTAACCCTGGTTTGGGCCATGAACTGAGGTCTTCTCTCTCCTGCTGCTGCTGCTAAGTCACTTCAGTCGTGTCCGACTCTGTGCAACCCCATAGATGGCAACCCACCAGGCTCCCCTGTCCCTGGGATTCTCCAGGCAAGAACACTGGAGTGGGTTGCCATTTCCTTCTCCAATGCATGAAAGTGAAAAGTGAAAGTGAAGTCGCTCAGTCGTGTCCGACTCTTAGCGACCCCATGGACTGGAGCCTACCAGGCTCCTCCGTCTGTGGGATTTTCCAGGCAAGAGTACTGGAGTGGGGTGCCATCGCCTTCTCTGCTTCTCTCTCCTACCTGGAACTAAAAGGCCAGGATCCCTGGAGAGAAGACACAGCCAACCAACACTTCAAAGGTGAGAAAGCCCAGTCTACACTGGGTTGATCCACGAAGCCATAGACCTCTGGAATTATTATCCAGATGGAAGGATTTGGGGCCCACTGTGCCCCAGAGTCTCCTGCTAGCACTCCAACTTCTCCCAACTGGTCTTTGAAGTTAGGCATCTCAAAGTCAACCTTGACAACACTAATTCTGCAGAGAAAATTCTCTTCAAGGCAGGCAGGGGGAGGAATCTCATATAAAACAAGAGTAAAGAGACTTATTTTTTAAGTTTTTTTTTTTAATATGGATCATTTTAAAAGTCTTATTTAATTTGTTACAATATTGCTTCTGTTTTATGTTTTGTTTTTTTGGCCATGAGGCATATGTGATCTTAGCTCCTGGATCAGGGATTGAACCCCCACCCCCTGTACTGGAAGCCAAAGCCTTAACCACTGGACCACCAGGGAAGTCCTGAGATTTTTTTAAAGAGCATGTAATGTATCTAAGTTATAAAATGAGAGGTAATCAATATTCTTCATTCCTTGAACAATGTTTACTGTCTGCTGTGTGCCAAGCACTGTTGCCAGAGATACAGTGGTAGTAGACAAAAAGAGTCTGTGCTTTCAAGGAGTTTGTATTTTTGTGGGAAGACAGAATAATTAAACAAACAAGAAAATTTCAGATAGCAATGAACACTTAATGAAAACAAAACAGATAATGGCACAGAAGGAGACAGGGTAGGGGGAGAGTAGGAGAGGGGGCTACTACTGAGAAGAAGCCACTCTCCAGGAAGGTGATGTTTGAAATTAATAAGGAGTGGGACACACCAAGATCTGAATTGTAGTGCTCTAGGCAGAGAGAATAGCAAGTGCAAAGGAGCAAGTCTGGTGTGTATAAGGAAATGGAGGGAGGGAGTTCACAGAGGTAAAGGGACCTGGGAAGGAGAATGGCTTTAAAAAAAAAATTATTTGCTTATTTGGCTGCACCAGGTCTTATCTGAAGCCTGCGGGATCTTTAGCTGCAGCATGCAAACTCAGCTGTGGTGTGTGGGATCTAGTTCCCTGACCAGGGATGGAACCCGGGCCTCCCGAATTAGGAGCTTAGAGGTTTAGCCAATGGGCTACCAGGGAAGTCCTGAGAATGGCTTTTATTACAAGTGTGATGGGGGATGGGGGGTTAAGCAAGCCTCATGGCCTACTTCGTGTTTTGTTTCAGAGAGAGTATTGCAGCTGCTATGTGGAAAGTACATTATAGAGGTTCAAGAGTGGGAGCAGGGAGCTGTGAGGAGACCATGGCTAATATCCGGTAATGAGGGGATGGTAGCTTGGACTAAACTAGGGGTGAGGGAAGTAGCTGGGTTGAAGCTATAGGACATGCTAATCTGGGCTGTGCAGACCTACCCAACAGCCTTACCTGACCCCTGCCTCCATGTCTTCTTTGCTGGCGTGGTCCTGATTTTGTATAATATTTGACCCTTCCACTTGGTCAAGGAAGATGGCCTTTCTCTAGACCTAAGGGTAAGTATGCTACTGCTAAGTCGCTTCAGTCGTGTCCGACTCTGTGCGACCCCATAGATGGCAGCCCACCGGGCTCCCCCGTCCCTGGGATTCTCCAGGCAAGAACACTGGAGTGGGTTGCCATTTCCTTCTCCAATGCATGAAAGTGAAAAGTGAAAGTGAAGTTGCTCAGTCGTGTCTGACTCCTAGTGACCCCATGGACTGCAGCCTACCAGGCTCCTCCACCCATGGGATTTTCCAGGCAAAATACCAGAGTGGGGTGCCATTGCATTTTCCAAGGGTAAGTATAGGTTAGTCCAAACCATTCATGGTAGTTCCAGTCCCCCCTTCCAATGACTAGTTTAGGCCTGAGGTCAGGGAGATACAAGGGAAAGTCTGTTGGGGTGCTTTAAGGAAAGGTTTTTCTCTCTGATAAAAAGAGATGTGGGAGGAAACCACCGCCTCCCTTTCCTGCCTTAGGATGGTGTCATATGAGGGCATGATACTTGGAGCTGTGGTAGTCATCCTGTGATCAGGAGAGAAGACATCACCAGGCCTTTGAGGATGCCAGAGCAGAAAGCTGGATATACTGGACTTATTGGTCACATCACTGAACCAATCCTGGAACTGCCCTCCATTCAGATTTCTTAAACACCCATTGTTTAAGCTGCTGGTAGCTAGGCTTTCCATGATTTGAAGCTAAAACATTCTAATTAATAAAAGAGGGGAGGAAGAAAATGAAATAGGAATAGAGGACAGTCCTCCATTTTTACCTAAGGACTTGGGAGGAAGGTGGTATTATTCACTCAGACTTGGGGCTTCCCTTGTGGCTCAGCTGGTAAAGAATCTGCCTACAGTGCAGGAGACTCGGGTTTGATCCCTGGGTTCGGAAGACCCCCTGGAGAAGGAAAAAGCTACCCGTGCCAGTATTCTGGCCTAGAGAATTGCATGGACTGGTATAGACATGACTGAGCGACTTTTACTTTTGGGAGCCTAGGACAGAAGCAGGTTTGGCAGGGAGTGTGATAAGAATTCTACTTTGTGTTGTGTTGAGATGTCTAAGGGGTTTTCAAGGTATGATATCAAAAAGCCAAACAGTCATGTGACTCTGAACCTCAGAGGAGAGGTCCAAAATGGAGGAGTACTTTTGAGAACCATCAACATATAGGTGATATGGCTTTCTTTTTATTCTATTCTTGCACTGCAGCTTGGGATGTTTATACTCTAGCTATTCTTTTTCGAGTAACCCTAGATAAGTTACAATTGCTTTTAATTACAGACATTTAAGAATACACCCCACAGTAGAGATAACATAATAAAATCCCATATACTCATCACCCACTTTCAACTATTGCTCCTTCAGGGAGAAAAAGCATGTGGAAAGCCTGGGAATGAGCTATGAAGAACACCCTTTAGAGGTAAGCCATCAAAGACCACCAAGAAGGAGTGGCTAGGACAAAAACCAGGAGCAGAAGTGTCATCAAAGCCAAGAAGGAAGTACTTCAACTATGAAACACTATAAAGGAAGGATCAGTTATGTTGCATACTGCTGAGAGGCTGAGAAAGATGAAGAGAGAGGCATGATCTCTGGTTTGGCAAGATGGAGGTCACTGGTGACCTTAGCAAGAACATCTCAGTGGAGCATGTGAACCAAGCCAGCGTGGACAGCAGGAAGGAGAGAAGACATGGAGCTATCCCATAGGAAAGATGGTGCTGTGAGGAGGAGGACAGCTAGTAGACGCTCCAACTGAAAAAAAAAAAAAAAAATGGATGTGCGGTAAGGCTCAGCTCCACCTCTCCCAAATGGAATCCATGGAGACATTTTAAACCTTGATGGGGACTTTCCTGGTGGCTAAGACTTTGAGCTTCCACTGTAAAGGGCTCAGGTTTGATCCCTGATCAGGGAACTAAACTCTCATGTGCCATGTGGCACAGCCAACAGCAAACAAAGAACTTTGATGACCTTGCCACACTGCTTCAAGATGGAGGTGAGACTCTGAAAAGGAGTTAGGAAAGATGGAGATAACAGTAGGCACAGTGAAGAGAGAGAGCTATCCAAAGAGAGAGTTGACACCCACGCTGGGTGAGTGGACTAAACAATACCTCATCAGGGAGTGTTTGGCATTGTCTTCTAGATTCTATGTGAATGTCCAAGAGTTTTCTGTTTGGTAATATGGACTATTACCTGCTCACCTACCAAGAGCTTATGGCCCTTATTCAGGGGATCTGTCTATATCCTGAGAAAATAGATATACACTCAGTCATGCCTGTTTGTGCGTGAGCATGCACGCTCAGACACACATTCCCAACCAGATGCAGACTCTATATTCCACCAACATGCCTTGGGTGTGTCTCCCTGCACCCTTGTCTTCTCCGTTTTCCCTGCCAGGAAGCCTTCTTAGGGCTGTGAACTCATTGCTGCAAGAGCCAAGCTAACATAAATGTGTGATGTGGGTTGAGCATGTGATGTTAAATGACAGTGGGCACTGGTCTTCTGTGTCAGGGAGACACAGCATAATGAGAGCTGGGTGAACTGGAGCAGCTTGTTGCCCATCCTAAGAACATAGCCATCACCCAGCTACATTTGTTGCCGCAATGGTTTCCTATCCAGGCTGTAACAAATTGCTACAAACTTAGTAGCTTAAAACAACACAAATGTATTATCTCACGTTCTGGAGATCAAAAGTCCAAATATATCTTATGGGGAATTCAATATTATGATTTATAAGAAAAAACTGGCTACTCATATGACCAAAATGTATTTCTTATATATTATTTGGTCTTTGCCCATTCTTCTTGGCTCACAGTTCCCAAAACCCTGAGAATTCCCTAAGTGTTGAGAGTGGCCAAGGTGTCTTGGTATGTTAATGAGGTGACTTTTGGACCCACCTAAGGATAGGGGCTGGAGAAGGCAATGGCACCCCACTCCAGTACTCTTGCCTGGAAAATCCCATAGGGTCGCTAAGAGTCGGGCACGACTGAGTGACTTCACTTTCACTTTTCACTTTCATGCATTGAAGAAGGAAATGGTAACCCACTCCACTAGTCTTGCCTGGAGAATCCCAGGGACAGAGGAGCCTAGTGGGCTGCTGTCTATGGGGTCACACAGAGTCGGACATGACTGAAGTGACTTAGCAGCAGCAGCAGCAGCAAGGATGGGGGCTGCTTGCCAGTGGAGCCAACTAAGCAATTAGAGGTTTAGAAATTTCAGTCTCATCATGCCCTTCTGACCTCCTGAGAGTGTTGGGTAGCTGGAGATTGAGTTCAATCACCAATGGTCAGTGATTTAATCAACCATGTTTATGAAATGAAGCCTTCATCAAAACTCAAAAGGATGGGGTTTGGAGACCTTCCAGGGTGGTGAACACATGGAAGATGCTGGGAGAGTAGAGCACCTGGAGATGGTATGGAAGCTCATGTCCTTTTACCATACATTGCCCTCTGCATCCCTTCTATCTGACTGCTCCTGGCTCATATCCTTGTATAATAAACCAGTGATCTAGTCGGTAAAACGTTTCTCTGAACCCTACGAGCCTCTCTAGCAAATTAGTTGAACCCAAGAAAGAGGTGATGGTAAGCTCTAATCTGCAGCCCATCAGTCAGGACAAGTAACCATATGGACTTGTGGTTGGTATCCAGAGTTGGAGGGGGGTTGTTGGAACTTCCAGTTTGTAGCAGGTGGGTCAGAAGCTTAGGTAACAACTGGGACTTGTGACTGACATCTGAAACAGGAAATGGGGGGACAGTTTTGTAGGATCAAACCTTTAACCTGCGGAACCTGATGCTATCTCCAGGCAGAAAGTGCAGAATTGAGCTGTATTCTAGAACCCCTTGCTGGTGTCTGAGGATTGCTTGGTGGTGTGTGGGGAAGCCCCCTCTCCCACCACTGGAATTGGAAACTTATTTACGGATAAATTCAAGGCGTTGGCATGGTTGCTTTCCTTCTAAAGACTTTAGAGGAAAATATGCCCCTTGCCTTTTCCGTCTTCTAGAGGCTGTCCGCATTCCTTCACCATGGCCTCCTTCCATCTTGAGAGCCTTCACTCTGACCTCTCCCCTTCCCTGACTCTGACTCTCCTGCCTCCTTTTTCCATTTAGAAGGACCCTTCTATTTCTCTTGGTAAATGTCACATTCCACTTGAAAGTAGGTGGGTTATTTTCAAATATCTTTTGATATTAATTTCTAACATGATTCTACAGTGATAAGAGGAGCATTCTGTATAATTTCAATACCTTTAGACAGTGAAAGTTTTGCACCTTGTTTTATTCCAGTGTCTTCTAGTTTACAGTCTACGGGAACTTGAACAGAATTTGTATTCTATTGCTGTGTGAAAATTGTATAAATCTTAATTTTGTTGAATTGGTTCATAGTGCTTTTCAGGTCTACTAGATCCTTCTACTCTGTAGAAGAGAATTGTTAATTTTTTGAGAAAATGGTATTGTATTCATTGTATTAATTTTTGAGAGTTTGATATTGAAAGCCCAACTAAAAATCTTAATTCATCTACTTTTAAAAATAACTATAATGTATAGTGGAACTATATGTAACCTTGTTCTGTATTTTCCAAGTCTCCTGTTAATGTGTTATCATACTTTCATAATTTAAAAAAAATTTTTTTAATTAAAAAAAGGACTTGTGATTACACTGGACCCACCCAGAAAATCCAAAATCTCCCCATTTCAAGACCTTTACCTTAATCATATTCACACTGTCTTTAGCCATGGAAGGTAACGTAGTCACAGATTCCAGGGACTAAGATGTGGACATTTTGGGGGGAGTGGTATTCTGCCTATCACAGTTGCTAAATGGGAATGCAGGCCTAGAATAGCCATCTCTTCCAATTTGTTTCATGATAAGCTAGGACCTGGATTTTTACATGATTAAAACAGTTAACCTAGCAGGCCTGAGACAGCTATCCTTGGAAAGGCTTGCTCACATGGTTGCCCCTCGGCTGGCATTTGAGAACTTGGCTCTTAGAGTACTCCCAGTCAACAGCTGATTGATCAGGATGGTTTGTTGTGCCTGGGCAGTGTGTGTAAACAATGTGATTTATGCTGAACACCCATTTTTCTTCTGAGTCTGGAATTTTGGCACATGCAAGGCATAAGTGCCTCTGTGAACAGCCCCCACTAAAAACCTTGGGTGCTGAGTCTCTAATGGGCTTTCTTGGGCAAAAGCACTGCAGGGAAATGTTGCTCCATTTTCATTTAGGAAAACGAGTACATTGTGTAAGCCCTTACGGGAGGGACAGAACATGGATTCCTTCAGACTCCTGTTGTGTCTTTTCCCCTTATTATCCAGCTGTGTATTGTTCTTGCATCACTGTAATAAACCCTAGCTGTGAGTACGAGTTTATGCTGAGTCCTGTGAGTCTGTCTAGTAAGTCTCCTAACATAGGGGTGGTCTTTGGCGATGCCCCATACAGAAAAAGTTCCTAATTTTTTTTTCATATTCTAAACGCAATAGCAGTTAACACTGTGGGGGCCAGATAAAACATTTCAGAGAGGAATTTGTTTTCCAATTTGAAACTTCTGGCTTCTTAAGAATTTTACCTTAATTTCAGTCCCATCTCTATAGTGAAACAATTCATCTGACACACACTTAGCAAATGTTACCATGTGCCAAGTGCCATACTGGGAACTGGGGAACACAAAAGTGAATGAGACACAGTCTTTTGCTTCAGCAAGATCACTGTCTAATAAAATGGACATATGCATGAATAACTGCAGCATAGGTGCTACACGCATGAAAATAAATGAACAAAATGCTCTAAGAATCCAGGCAGCTGGATACATAGTGCTTTATTGTGTACGTATGCATCCTCCAGTTCATCTGGTCCTCACAATCCAAGTTATTATCCCAGTTTTACAGAAAAAGAAGCTGAACCTGAAGAACAAATAGGTTTTGGGTTTTGCCTAAGATAGCACAAGTCTCTTAAAATACTCACTCTGCAGGGTTGGGCTGCACAAGGAAAACAGAGGGCTAGGGAACGTCTGAACGAGGCCATGTGTTCTGTAGTCACCAAGGCTCCTTGCTCTGTAGAGACCGTGACCCCATTTCCCAAAGCAACCTCATTATGTGTCCTTGCCAGGTTTCTTTTCTATGAATGAGTCTTGTTCTCCCAACCATATGGTTAGTCTACTGGGAAAAGAGACCTTGTCATATTTCACTGTATTTCTTTCCATGCCTTGGTAAAGTAAGGTATCAGTTAGCTATTTTGTTGGTAGAAAGTTGCCATTGCTAGTTATTTTATCCTGCTGTGTTACATTGTCAGGCAGTCTTGGCCCTAGGAAACACTAGGAGAAACAAATAGGAGAGACAGGTGAATCTTTTCCCAGGAGACAGGATGTACCAATAGGCACGTAGGGTACTTCTGATGATTTCTGCAGTGAAGAGAGACAGGTAGAAAATGTAAGGCATGCAAGGGAAAGCAGAAGTAGGTTGAAAAGCCCATTCTTGCGAGACATGGGGCTGAAAAGTAGAAAGAAGGAATAGCTTTAGCTGAGACCTCTGCCTGAGCTCCGAGGGCTTTGAGATGCAGGTAGCAGATCCTGCCCATGGCTTAAGGACAGAAGAGGATGGGAAAGTCAAAACCAGCCATGACAGAATCTCCATTTTGTTTTTTCCTCTTCAGGGTCAACAAACGTTATAACACCTTACAATGCTTTCTGGGGGTAGGATCGTTATCTCCTTTCACCCGTGAAGATGCCAAGAACTCAGCGTGGTTAAGTCACTTGCCCAAGGTCACTTAGGGCAGTCAGGATACGAATCCCAGAAGCTCCGGCGGTTCTGGCTGCAGGAAAGTGGGCAGGTGGCTATGGCGAGGGCCGGCTAATAGTGACGGTGCTGATGACGGGGCCACTGACCAGCGGGCAGCTGGAGAGACGCGACAGATTCCGGGGGTCGGCCCTCGCAGACAGACTGTGGGGTTAGGCTCTGCGGAGCAACCTAAGGGATCGGCAACCTGGGGCTCAGACTGTGCAGCTCCCGGTCCTCGGCCGCCCGCGGGCGTTGGCGAAGGCCAGCCGTCCCGGCCGGGGACCAGCAGGCCTCGTGCGACTGCAAGCAGTTCCTGGGGGAAGCGCCAGAACCAGGCAGTCGGCCGGAGCCTCCAGAGAGACGGGGCGGGGAGGGCACAGGCGAAGGCTGGCTGCAGCCACTCCGGAAAAACAGCCTCTGCAGCACCCTGCCTAAGTCAGAACACCTTAGAGACAGGCGCCCCCACAACGCAGGTGCAGGAGAGACACGTCCTGGCACCGCGCTTTGCGTCCCAACAGCGGAGCTCGGGAGCTCCGAGTGTCGGCGCAAAGCCGGGAGAGAAGGGTTTAAGCTCGGGTCGCTACTGCTCACTCACGCGGGACAGGTGAGGGACTCTGGCACGCCCCGGGGAGGGGACTCGCCCTGGCCCCACCCTCTCCGGGCCGCCTACCTTTCGGGGGCGTGGCGTTTGGGCCGCCCGGCTCCTAGTGGGCGGTCGGAGCGCGCGGGCCCGCCTCCGGCATATAAGAGCGGTGCGGCACTGCAGCTAGCGCAGTTCTCACTGAGACCCGTCACCCGGACTCTACGTGAGACCCACCACCCGGACTCACCATGGTGAGTGCGGCCCCGCCGGCATCGCGCCCGTCCCCTAAGTTCTCCTGTTCTTCGGGGAACCTCTCTCTAGGGCTGCTCAGGGCCCTCTATCCGGAGTTTCAGGTCTCGAGGTGTTGTGGGGGGTTGCCTTCCCCCACCCCCTCCCGGTGGCTTTGGCTGGGCCAAGTTGTCCACTTTTGGATGCTAGGGAGGGTGGTAGAGCGGGGTGGGAATCATCAGTAGCAGAGAGGAGTCCTCCTGGAATCCCCTCCTGCTCCACCAAGTATTTGTGTCCTAACCCTCCTGAGGGGAGTCACGCGGTCCTGCGGCCCGTCCTTTCCGCGGTCGAGGGAGACCCCGCTTGGCTGCCCTCCGCCCCTAGCCTCTCTCTCACTCCCGGGTCCTTGGAACTGACCAAACACGTGTTTGGTGCAAGAAGGTGGGAAGGGGTCAGATCACTTGGTTCAGCATCCCCCTTTCCTCCGACTGTGGGCGCATCCCTTCTACCCACAGTACCCCCCCGTGACTCAGCACCCCTCTTTTGATCCTGGAGGGGTGGCGAGAATGGGGTTCGGCCTAGTGAGGCGAGCCGGAATCTCTCCAGCCAGAGTCCGCGTGCACGGACGGGCAGAGACAGCTGGCGCTGAGCGAGAGCGCGGGCCGAGGCCAGGTTGGGGGGAGGGGAAAGAGGTGTGTGTAGGGGGTGGTATTTATAGCCCAGGGACGGGGGCCGAAATCCAATCCTCGCTTTCCACTGGGATGGACCTGGAAAGAATCTAGAAGGGGCGAATACGGGGCCAGAGCGCGGGATGGCGCTCACCCCGCCCAGGGCAAGGCAGGTTACCTTCGGGGCCTCACCGCAGGTTCCGTTTCCTTTTCTGGGTGTTTGCAAACCGTCACCCCGCCATTTCGGTGTCGAAAAGGGAGGCCGCGCCGGCCCTGCTCTGTACCACTTTGGCTCTTCAGAGGTTAATTCCAGACTGGCAGGAATGAGCCTAGGGCAGCGACTGCCCCAGTGCCCACAACCCTCACTGCCGGCGCCTGCCGTTTTTTGCTCTCTGCAGTTTCCGTGAGGGCACCGCAGTGGATGAACGCGGTGAAGATACCCAGGGTGTGGGGGTAGAGATGGGGAGAGCAGCCAGATGGGATTGATCCCCAGAGCCAGATGGGATTTAAAGGTGGTGAGAGCCAGGGCATCCTGCTGGCCAGCATGGTCAGTTGATGCCTGACTGGAAGGCTGAGACACCTCTATAGTTCGCAAGAATGAAAGGGCGAGAGGGTTATATGATATTCTAGTTGTTCATCCTCAAAGCAAAGAATTAATCAACAGCGGACCTCTAGCTATAAATTCGTGGCTCTGGAAAACCTTCTGTCCCTTCTCAGGCACTTGAGAAGCTGATCTGTGGGAGTAGGGATTGGGAACAGCTGAAAAAAATCGCTTGTCCTTGTCTCAGTGACTGCAGTGTCTTGCCTGTCTCATATGCACTTGACCTCTCCGTCCTGCCTGAGTGCCCTGTGAATATGGCAGGGTCATATGGAGCCACAGCTCTTACTTGACAAGGTCCCCATGGAGAAGTAGGCTAAGGGAACTGGCCTGCCCTACTGGGTGCCTCCAGTTGGGAAGTCCTATGCAGGAGAGCCTGGGCAGGATGCCAGCCTCTTTGACCTCTGCTCAGGCCCTTTTGCCAACTGAGTCATCCTAACTGGTAGGTGATTGGATGGGAGAGAGGCTCATGAGGTAAGGACTTATGTATGTGGGGCTTATGCCATGTCCCCTCTCTTTACCCTTCAGCGTGAATGCATCTCAGTCCATGTGGGGCAGGCAGGTGTCCAGATGGGCAATGCCTGCTGGGAGCTCTACTGTCTGGAACATGGAATTCAGCCGGATGGACAGATGCCCAGTGACAAGACCATCGGTGGAGGGGACGACTCCTTCACCACCTTCTTCTGTGAAACCGGTGCCGGAAAGCATGTGCCCCGGGCAGTTTTTGTGGATTTGGAGCCTACCGTAATTGGTGAGCAGAGAAAGAGAGGGTGGAATTAAGGGGCTGGAAAGTGACTCTAAGCTTCTCTCTGGAGAGAGGATGTCTAGACCTGGCTTTCCTGGCCCTGAAAACCCCTTGCCCTGCTGGAAGCTGAAGAAAGGAGGCTGATCGCAGACTGGCCTGGGCAGCAGCTCTGGGTTTCTCTCACACACTGCTATCTCAGGCTGGCAGGAGATGAATGCTTCCATATATCTGACCACAGCCACCAGGCTGAGGGAGGGAGGTCTGTGCTGAGCATAGCCTTGTGGTTTCTGCTCTAACGATGTGGTGTATGCCTTTTCAGATGAGATCCGAAACGGCCCATACCGGCAACTCTTCCACCCCGAGCAGCTCATCACTGGGAAAGAGGATGCGGCAAACAACTATGCTCGTGGTCACTACACCATTGGCAAGGAAATCATTGACCCAGTCCTGGACCGGATCCGCAAGCTGGTGAGAATTGGGGGTAGAAAGAAGGAAGCTTTTGAAACGATGCTAGTGGTCAGAAACATTTTTTTCCAAATCCATTTCATGGAGTCATCTCTAATTGTACATGTCCCAGAGTGTGCTGCAGCTGTGGGATACTCATTAGTCTGCCTTAACACCTGAGAAATTTTAGACTTTTGTGAAGCCAGAACATAAGAGATCCTGAGGCCCTTTCCCCACCCACATTGCTCTTTTCCTTCTTGTCTTTCAGTCTGATCAGTGCACAGGACTTCAGGGCTTCCTGGTGTTCCACAGCTTTGGAGGGGGCACTGGCTCTGGCTTCACCTCACTGCTGATGGAGCGGCTCTCTGTTGACTATGGCAAGAAATCCAAGCTGGAGTTCTCCATCTACCCAGCCCCCCAGGTGTCCACGGCCGTGGTTGAGCCCTACAACTCCATCCTGACCACTCACACCACTCTGGAGCACTCAGATTGTGCCTTCATGGTGGACAACGAGGCCATCTATGACATCTGTCGCCGCAACCTGGACATCGAGCGTCCAACTTACACCAACCTCAACCGCCTCATCAGCCAGATCGTCTCCTCCATCACAGCCTCCCTGCGCTTTGACGGCGCCCTCAACGTGGACCTGACCGAGTTCCAGACCAACCTGGTGCCCTACCCTCGCATCCACTTCCCCCTGGCCACCTATGCACCAGTCATCTCTGCAGAGAAGGCCTACCATGAGCAGCTGTCGGTGGCAGAGATCACCAATGCCTGCTTCGAGCCTGCCAACCAGATGGTGAAGTGTGATCCCCGCCACGGCAAGTACATGGCCTGCTGTCTGCTGTACCGTGGAGATGTGGTGCCCAAGGACGTCAACGCTGCCATTGCTGCCATCAAGACCAAGCGCAGTATTCAGTTCGTGGACTGGTGCCCCACGGGCTTCAAGGTCGGTATCAACTACCAGCCCCCCACTGTGGTGCCCGGGGGAGACCTGGCCAAGGTGCAGCGTGCCGTGTGCATGCTGAGCAACACGACCGCCATCGCTGAGGCCTGGGCCCGCCTGGACCACAAGTTCGACCTGATGTATGCCAAGAGGGCGTTTGTGCACTGGTACGTGGGCGAGGGCATGGAGGAGGGTGAGTTCTCCGAGGCCCGGGAGGATATGGCTGCCCTGGAGAAGGATTACGAGGAAGTGGGCATCGACTCCTATGAGGATGAGGATGAGGGAGAAGAATAGAATCTCTGCCTGGAGCCCACTCACTATGTTTATTGCAAAATCCTTTCGAAATAAACAGTCTCCTTGCACGGTTTCTCGTCCCCTCTGTGAGTGCTTGAGCTTTGCTGCCTTCCCCTTTTGTGCTGCTGCTGCTGCTGTTTCTGCTGCTGCCCTCACTATGTGCTGCTCATGACTTTTTCCTTCCGTGGCTGAAGGTTAGACCTGCCAAGGGGCCCTTGCCAGGCCCGGGAAACATGACCCATGTATTATCCTAGGAGTGCCCAGGATAGGGGGGAGATGAGGACTGGATCTTGGACCTGTCCAACATGAACCATTAAAGGATCTGAGGCTTCACTTCCTTTCCAAGTAGGAGTTTAAGCCCAGCAGTTTCTGTATTTGAGAGTTAGACTGCTACCCTATTCTTCCTGCTGCTCTGCATTCACCGACACTGGAAGCAAAGCTTGGCCCAGACACCTCTGTGCGTTTTAAGGGCTTGGGAGTGGGGCTGAGCAGGCCCAGAGTTCCTGGGCATGGAGCCTAGTCATAAGCTTGGGGGCTGGGAGGGAACAAGGGCGATCTCCTAGAGTTGTTTGTCAGTGCACCTCCCAGCAGCTTTGCAGAGCTTACTTTTGGTCTTGCTGTTTTGCTGGGGCCTAGGGTTGTGCCATTAAAAGTCAGGTCATCTCCCCTCTGTTTGTGCTTTCTTTCTGGCCTCAGCTTCTCTGCTAGCTGGTGGGAGCCTCCTGCCGGGGCCCTGGGGAAAACTTCAAGGTTGCTAATAGGCACCCCAGGACCCACACTGACGTCAGCACTTGGGGTGTAGGCACGGTTGGCAGGGGAGGGGGGCAGGAGCGTCACTCTCAGGAGCAGGAGACGCCAACCCTGCCCTCCCTGGTGATTCAGGGACGCAGTGCCCTTCCCGAGGGAACAGGTTTCCAGCCCAGCATAGGCAGGGCCCCTGTTTACTCAGCAGAGGAGGCAGGAAGTGGCAGCTGGATACTGCCACACCACACAGGCCCCATTAATCATTAACCATGTGTGAACCAGAACCATCTGGGAGAGATTCTGGACTAAAATGTCCACCACTTCCACTCCCCTTGCCCCTAGGCAGAGGCTGGAAACCAGTTGTGTGGTTGTCCCAAAGCTTCCTCAGGTGTCTCCACCCAGAACCCCTTCCTGGAAAACCAGCTCGGCTGCTCTGACTAAGCTACCCAGCCATGGCTATGAAGAAAGAATGAGGTGAGGGTGCTTTAAGGGGGCCCTTGGCCCAGTTCTTGGCGTAGAAACCAGCTCAGGCCAGGGCAGTTTGAAGTTTTTGACTAAGACAAGCTAGGAGAAGTGCCCACTCCCCCACCAGCCAGACCTAAGGTAGGGACACCTGCCTCCCAATGTGGAGGGATGGTCACGCCACCCCCGAGGCTTCGCCAGTCCCTCTTCTCCCCAGGCTCTCCCCGGGAAAAGGCAGCCAGCCTTTGGGCGCCCTGCACCTCCTCTCACTCCAGGAACAACGAGATTGAGATCACACCAAGCTGCTTTCACTTTATTCTTGTTTTATACATTCTCCTGCCCCCAGATTTGGAAGCAGATCATGATGTATGCTCAGCAGTCCTGCTCAGAGCCTTGACTATATTCTATCAGTTCCCCTCTCCCCATCCCCCACCGTGACCCAGGCAGGCCTCCAGTCCAGTTACTGCTCTTGGGGGTGAGACAGCAGAATCAGAGACAGAAGACTGAGCAAACTGTCCCAGCCCCCAGCTGCCCCCAGTGACAGGGGCGCGGTCCTGAACTGAATGGATGGAGATTCTACGGAGGGCGGGCGGCTCCTTGCCAAGGCACAGGGGCCACCTTCTCAACGTGGCCACAGGTTTGTTCAGATGTGGGTAGTGTGCTCATCTCGAGCCGGGGGCTGCAGCACCTCCAACTGACTCAGGAGCAGAGGAATGTGAGGGCGCTGCTGGGGGTCCACGGTCATCATTGAGGTCAGCAGCTGCCGCAAGGCTGAAGAATGCCTGCAGAAGGAGGAGGGGAGGGTGAGGAGGGCGGCCGCCCCCTGTGCTCTGACTCCTGCAAATGGAAGGGAGGAGCCTAAAGTGCCCCTGCTCCTTTCAGAGCTCACCTGGGGCTCTGCGGGATGCTAAGTTGGTTCTGCACTGCAAGGGCCACGCTGTCACCCTTCTGGAACACCATGTCGTAAGGGCCTTCCCCAAACATCATGGCATATAGCACACAACCTAGGGACTGAGCATAACTTGGTTATTCCTTGGAAGGGGACCAATGGAGTCATCTCTCTTTCATTCTGTAGTGAAAGGAGACTACAGTATGCTGACTTTAGTCACGTGACACCACCAGGGCCCCAGAGAAACTGCCAGTTAGCTGAGGCCTCTGCATCTTGCGCTGAGCCGCTGCCTCCAGCCCTGACATTTAGTTATACTTATCCTGCTCAAAGGACAAGATTATACCACTTCCTGAGCAACTGAGTCCAGTGTCAGTGACAGTTCCCAGGAAGGAAGTCGAGGGGGGATTGGGACATACATGCTTCCTGGGGCCCCATGCACTGGAAACCGAAGACTTGCTCCTCCAGTTCACAGCAGCTACAGAGCAGCACTCCTCCCCTCCCACACTCCCACCCACACGCTCCTCACCCAGACATCAGTCCGCTCATCGATGACACAGTGGCTTTGCACGGAAAAGAGCTCCGGGGCCCGGTAGGAGATGGTGCACCGCTGGGCTGCCCAGTCCTGGAACAGTGGCCCCAGAGCTCAGAAGCAGGGCACAGGTCTTGGTCATGTGACCAAACTGGGGCATGCACCAGAAGGGCTTGAGGATGGGGAAGAGATGAGCAAAGGACTCTGGAAACTCTTACCTGGAGGGCCAGAGCTTGGCGGGAGCCCTCCACGTGGATGCATGCTTGATTCATGGACCCCAAGTCCATTAGAACCGGCTGCCCCTCGTTGCCAAGCAAGATATTGGTGGGTTTCAGGTCCCTGCAGGGAAGTAGAAATGACCCATGAGCATCCCTGAACCAGAAGGCCAGGATCCTAGCGGGGCAAAAGAATCACAGAGACTGTTCCTAGAGAAGAGCACAGAGATCTCTCATTTCTCTTGATGAGGCTCTTCCTTTCTGTCCAGCAAGTGCATGGAGCCTCCCACTGACCTGTGGGCATAACCCTTGGCGTGAATAGCCTCAAGGCCTCTGCAGATACCCAGCAGCAGCCGAATGATTTGCTCTTCAGTCAAGAAGTTGCCTTTGTCCTTCAGCTTTTCTATCTCATTCCACAGCGTACCTCTCTGCAAAACAAGTTTCCCCGCAGTTGATGTTTTTAGCCTCCACTCCCTGAGCCTGATTCTTTCCCTATGTCAGAATCTATAGCAATTTCACCACACACCCTACAGCCCCAGGTGGGTTCCTTAAACCCCAAATCTGAAATGCTCAAACCAGAACATGACTTCTGCTTCCTAATGTGCTTGACTGCTCATAATAGCCCTTGGCACACACGGCTCTGTTGCAACCCCCTCCATAGCCAGGAGACTTTCTGACCTTGAAGAAGGGTAGCAGCAGCCAGGCCTCATGTTTAGTGCCTCGCTCTCTCAGACAATAAGCAACGAGGCGAAGGATGTTGGGGTGATGGAAGAGGCGATGCATGTCTGCTTCTCGTTGGGCCTCCTCCTGGTCCTGCTGCTCATGACACAGGATTCGCTTCAGGGCGTAGAACTGTCCATCATGTAACCCCTCCACTAGGTCCACAAAGCTGAACCCACTGTGGGCCAAAGGGGTCAGTGAAGGACCAAGGTCATCTCCCATACTGCTGGGATCCAGAGGAATTCCCTGGGGAGAAGTGCAGGGGAAGGGGGGGGGTGTCTTTCCCATTTACTAGCAACCCTCCCAAGGTGTGACTCTAAAAAGAAGTCTGAAGATTATTAACATTGAGCAAGGACACAGTCACTTCCTAGGTCCTATGGTCTTAATGCAGGGCTTCAATAAATATTAAATAAATAACAGCCAACCTTTATCAAGTGCTATGAATCAGGCAATAGGGGAGACACTTGACACGAATTATCTCATTTAGTCCTCACAGCCCTGCCATTGAAGCACAATTAGCTCTAATAAGCAGATAAAGCAACTAGGTTTTATCAAGGCCATACATGGTGACTCTAGGAAGACTGGTTCCACAATCCACTTTCTTGACCACCAAGGAGCTGGGCTCTGTCCGGTGAATTAGAGGCTCTGTGCTCCTATCCTGTGCTGACTGCTGTCCTTCAAACACCACAATTCTTGGGACTAAATGATTTCCAGAACACTCACCCCTCCCCCAGTTTATGGATGAAGAGATAGCGCTTATGGTCAATGGTGAGAGTTCCCCGAGAACAGATGCAAAGCGCGTGGCCCATAGTGTCTCAGTCATCCTCCTCAAGGACGGCCTGAAGCTGCCAAAGGGTTCGTCCAGGTCGAGTGGTCTCTTTCAGGCAAGTTGCTGGGGCTCCAGCAGATCATGCTGGAAGGAAAAGAATGACAGGTCATGGGCGGGGCACAATCCAGAAGACCCCCTAAAGGGCCAATGTGGAGCGCTCAGGCCCAGGTCTCCGAACCTAGAGAAAATAAGCCCTGGCAACGCCAGCTCCAAAAAGGCTGGGGTCAGGTGCCTTAAAAAGGCCCAGTCCCCGCGGCGACTTCTAGGCCACTTCCTCCAACCCCGGCCCACCTTCAGGCGGCCCCTCACTCGCACACCCTACTGGGCTGCAGAGGCAGGGCACGGGGTAGTTCCGGGAAGAAGTGCTAGGCCCGGACCCACCACTTGCTGAGCCCACTCCGGGTCTCGGTCTGGGTGGGCCAGCCAGAACACCGCACTCACCCGGCTTTAGCTGCAGGGAAGCGCCAAAGACCGGAAGCATTGGGTACGTCATCAGTCCGCGCCGGCGTAACGGCCCGCAGTATCCTAGCAACCAATGAGCTCTAGGACGATGTGGGGGCGTGGAGCTGAGAGGCCGGGGGCGGGTTAGGCCTGGGGGAGAAAGGGTCCCAGGACCCGGGTGAGGGTTCCACACCTGGCCTGCAGTGGGGGTCAAGACGCAGGCACCTACGTCAAAGGGGAGCAAAGCTGGGCTCGGCCCGAGGCCCCCAGGACCTGCATCTCCCAATGCCAGAGGTAGGAGGCGTCATACCTCCCGTGCACCGGGTGGCCGACTGGGGGTCCAGCCCGGAGGTGGATGCTCAGAGCGGGCGGGAGCTGGCAGCCTGCACCCCTTTGCAGCTCTGATCAGTACAGCCTTGGGGGCTCTGGCCTGTATCCTATTACCGTAGTCTCAGTAGTTAAGAGCTCAGGCTCTTGAACTAGACTAGGGTTCTGAATCTTAATAGCCCATTAGCTGTGTCACCTGCACAAGTTACTAGCCTCTAGGAACCTCACTTTCCCTAACTGTAAAATAGGTGTAAGAGTACCAAAAGTTAAATGCATGAACTCTGAGGCCAGACTGCCTCATTCAAATCCCAGCGCTACTAAACTAGTTATGTGACCTTGTTAACAGGCTAATATTTCTATCCTTCAATCACCTCATCAGTAAATGGAGATTATTATCTACTTCATGGAGTTGTTTGAAGATTAAATGAGAGGTGAAGTGTTTACTATAGCGTTTGATGCATAGCCCTGAGTAGTGTCCATAAGCAGAAATAACAATAATAACTATTATTCTTATCCTGGTCTTCACATCCCAGGCTTGGGACTGTGAAGGCAGTGAGTGATGGAAATTCACAAATTTCCAAACCTTGGAACTTTGATGTCTCTTGCCCAGGCAGGGGTAAATTGGAAAGGGGCGCACATCCAAAGATGATAGGATGGCCTAGATGGTCTCTTTTATTGAAACAGGACAGGATTCTCTAGGAAGAAGATTCCTCTTGTAGCCTGATCCCCACCCCAACTTCCACTCCCCTTTCATATACTGAGAAGATATCCTCTGGTTTCCCTTGGGTCTGAATCTGGATCTGACATTCATCTAGATTTAACCTGCCATATACTGAACCCTGTGATAGCAACAGAGGATTCAGGATGGACAAGGCTCTCCCTATCCTCAGGGGGCTCAATGTAGCAGACTTCTCAATGTAACTACTTCTCAATCCTGAATGTGCTCAGAGCACCCAGAAATCTTGTTAAAATACAAATTCTGATTCTACAGGTCTGAGGTAGGGTCTGAGACTCTGCATTTCTAACAAGCTCCCAGGTAATGTTGATGAAGCTGGTTCATGAACCAGTAGCAAGATATAGAGGGTTTTACAAACTAGTAGAGTAGCAGGCCGGAGAAGGCAATGGCACCCCACTCCAGTACTCTTACCTGGGAAAATCCCATGGATGGAGGAGCCTGGAAGGCTGCAGTCCATGGGGTCGCTAGGAGTCAGACACGACTGAGCGACTTCACTTTCACTTTTCACTTTGATGCATTGGAGAAGGAAATGACAACCCACTCCAGCGTTCTTGCCTGGAGAATCCCAGGGACGGGGAGCCTGGTGGGCTGCCGTCTATGGGGTCGCACAGAGTCGGACACGACTGAAGCGACTTAGCAGCAGCAGCAGAGTATCAGGCAGCTGCAGGCTGGAGACAAAGTCCAGGCTAATCGCCTGGCAACTTGCGGTGGTCTCCGCCCACTTGCTCGCTGAGGTTCTCTCCCAGGAATCCTCCACGTGACCGCCGGACCACCGTCTGTGACTGGAAGAGCCCCAAAAGCGCCATGGCTCCCAAGAAACCTCTCTGCCTTCCCTTCCTGCTGCTCCCGCTCCTGACGCTGCTGCTGCCCCAGGTAGGATGGGAGAATCGAACCAGCCGCTGGGTGCGGTGAGACAGGGTCAGATCTGGCGGAGGAGAGAGTGAAAGTGAAAACAACAAAATACTGGGAAGGGCTAGTTCCGTCTCCTCTGCTCTTGGCAGACGCTGACCCCGGACTCCAGCCCCCTGTGAGCACGGTCTCTCCCCTTACAGGCAGACACTCGGTCTTTCGTAGTGGATCGGGATCATGACAGATTCCTCCTGGATGGGGCCCCGTTCCGCTACGTGTCTGGCAGCCTGCACTACTTTCGGGTACCGCGGGTGCTTTGGGCAGACCGGCTCCTCAAGATGCGAATGAGTGGCCTCAACGTAGTACAGCTGTAAGAAGTGCTCATGAGAGCCATGGAAGGGTGGGATTCGCTCCTCCTACCTGCCCTTAAGAAGGGGACCAGGACAGGAAGACTGGCTGGGTATGAGGATTGTAGCTCCAGGGCTTCCTTGCCAAGGGTGGGAAAGGGGAGGGCCAGGACCTCCTTCCCACAGCTTCCTGGAGATTCCTGCAGGCCTGAGCCCCTTGGCCTCCCTGGCTTCTCCCTGTCTTGGGCCCTGTTAACCTCTTCCTTTTTCAGTTATGTGCCCTGGAACTACCATGAGCCAGAGCCTGGGGTCTATAACTTTAATGGCAGCCGTGACCTCTTTGCATTTCTGAAAGAGGCAACTTTAGCGAACCTGTTGGTCATACTGAGACCAGGACCTTACATCTGTGCAGAGTGGGAGATGGTGAGTTAGTTGGAGAAGGGATAGAAGCAAAGCTTCCCATGTGCCCCGACTCTAGGGCCACTTCCATCACTACCCTCAACTCCCTCCCTTCTTACCTACCCTATCCTACTCTCAGACAACAAAGCCCACTCACTTTTTTGTTGTCATTATGTTTGTCTCAGGGGGGTCTCCCAGCCTGGTTGCTGCGAAAACCTAAAATTCATCTGAGAACCTCAGATCCAGGTGGGTAGAGAAAAAAAGACTGGACTCAGAAAAAAGCAAACAATAACAAAATGGGTCATTTTGGTACCCAAAACAGAGATCATTCATTCAAATTATTTACTGTTTTAATCCTGCCCAGCAGGATGCTGGGAACTGAGGGACCAGACAGACTCAGTGTGGAAGACACATTAATTTAAAAAACAAAACAAAACACCCAAAACCTTTATAAGATTATTTTTAAAATACTACACAAGAAAATGGACAAGGAGTTGAGATAGTGAATAACAGGGCCTCTTTTAGGTAGGAAAGCCAGAAAAGGCTTCTCTGAGATGACATTTCAGTTACTCTAGGAAAGGGAAAGCACTGGGCATATGAAGAGTGAAGTCAGAATGACCAGGTTGAGGAATGGTGTGCTATTCTGGGGGGAGGGCGGCGCTGTGAGTCTTGTGGGATCATGGTTCAGATGAGGGATTGAACCTGGCCCCTTGGCAGTGAGAGCTCAGAGTCCTAACTACTAGACCACAGGGAATTCCCAGGTATGGTATGTTTTAAGGCCCAGAGGTAGGACAGAACACTGGCATGAGTGAGGCCAGCGTGGCTGAAGCACAGCGGGTAGGGGAGAGGAGTATGAGAAATTGGAGCTATATAGTGAGTGTTAATGCAGGACCTTTCAGACCATTGTAAGGGGTTTGCCTTTTATTATAAGCACAGTAGAAAGTCACTGAAAGAGTTTAACCAAAATTATCTGATTTGTTTTCAGATTACGTTAGCCTGCATGTGGAAAATGGATTGAGGGGAGCAAGGGTAGAGGTGGAGAAACTTAACTGGGAGACTATGATTGTAGTTGAGGAGAGATGGCTCCTGGTTGTGGTAGTGGTGGAAATGCAAAGAAGAGGGCAGAAATGAGCTATAGGTGGGAGATAAAGGTCAACAGGACTCAACTGACAGATTTTGATGAGAACGGGAGCAGTGGCGGAGTGGCGGGAGGACAGTGTGGGTAGGATGAGGAAAGAAAGGAATCAAGTATCCAGCCAGTCAAGGTGGTGCTGCCATTTACTGACTTAGGGAAGACAGAGAAGACTAGCGGTAGCAGAAGGTCAACATTTGGGGGAAAAACAATAGTTCTGGTCATGTTAAAATTTTATCATTCAAGGGATGCGATTTAGTGTATGCTTGGATTAAAGGAGGCAGTGCAGCCTGGCCCTCCTTTATACAGAACACAAAATGTAAAGGAATTAAATGCTTTAAGAATATAAAGATAGCCTCTAAAACATCTTTCATTAACTCCACCTTTGAGAGTCTGCTATCTGCTAGGCATTGTCCTCAATGACAGGGATGCAGCCAATGAACCTGACAGTCAAGGTTCCTGCTCACTAGTAGGGGAGACCGACAGGAAA
Source organism: Bos mutus (assembly GCF_027580195.1). Taxonomy (NCBI): domain Eukaryota; kingdom Metazoa; phylum Chordata; class Mammalia; order Artiodactyla; family Bovidae; genus Bos; species Bos mutus. The sequence goes on from NC_091618.1 coordinate 28,709,319, forward strand.
CAATTACAGACACACACACTTGATTTTAATTTCTTAAGCACTTGAGAAGGGAGTACGAGGTGATGTGAGAGAGTGTAACAGGGGGAATCTACCATCATCTAGGATATCAGAGGTTTTCTTGGGGAAGTGAAATGTAAGTTGAGTCCTGAAGCCTGAGTTGGAGTCACCTAGGTAAGGAGGCAGAGGTCATGCATGAAGACCCTGAGGGTGAGTCAACAAAAATCACCAACAGGAGTTGAGAATTGAAGGCATGCCACCTCATATAATGATCTTTCATTTGCTGACTTAATGTCCTGGACTGGCAGTTCCATCAGGGTGCAGGTCAGATATTCTACAATTTTGTGAATTCCCATACCTGAGTCTGGTGGGAGCCTGTAACCCCTAGAGTCCATGGGGTCACAAAGAATCAGAAGTGACTGAGCACACAGGCACACACACGTGTATGCTACATCATAGCGATCTCAAGTATTATATATGGTTATGTAATAGCTCCATGTGATGTGTTTTAACATTTTTTTCTGACATTTGAAAAGTGAATTCTCAAGAAATACTGCTTTGTTTCCTATGCTCAAATTTCATTGCCATGCAAATATACAAGTGCTTAGGATTCAGAGTTTCCTCTGACAAGTCACTGCTTCCCAGACGGAGTTATGGACAAGTGGGATGATACACAGTGCTTCCCCGAGTTCAGGAGGCACTCAAGATGCTAGCACTGATGTTAGGGGTGGGGGCCAAGGAGGTGGCAGTGCCCTAACCAGCAGAACACTGCCCCTTCCTTTAGACTTCCTTGCCGCAGTGGACTCCTGGTTCAAGGTCTTGCTGCCCAGGATATATCCATGGCTCTACCACAATGGGGGCAACATCATTAGCATTCAGGTACCAGTGGAAAGTTGACTGGGCTAGGGGAAGGAGGTGCCAGTGGCCTTAATTTCTGCATCTCAGAGCTGACCTCCACTTTTCCTTTCCCCTGGCAGGTGGAGAATGAATATGGTAGCTACAGAGCCTGCGACGTGAGCTACATGAGGCACCTAGCTGGGCTCTTTCGAGCGCTGCTTGGAGACAGGATCTTGCTCTTCACCACAGATGGACCTGAAGGACTCAAATGTGGCTCCCTCCAGGGACTCTATACCACTGTAGATTTTGGCCCAGGTCTCCCAAGCAAGGGTTCAGAATGAAGTCTGGGGAAGGGGCACCTGTTCCATGTTGCTTACCTTGCACCTTTGCCTCCTTTCTGCAGCTGACAACATGACCAAGATCTTTGGCCTGCTTCGGAAGTATGAACCCCGCGGGCCCCTGGTGAGGAGCCAGAGGGGAGGCCAATCAAAGCAAGAGGCAGCGTGGGGAATGGGTGGTGCTCAGGTCCCATCTTCCTCACAGCTCCTTTCACTTCACGCTCTAGGTAAACTCTGAGTACTACACAGGCTGGCTGGATTACTGGGGCCAGAATCACTCCACACGCTCCATTCCAGCTGTAACCAAAGGACTAGAGAAAATGCTCAAGTTGGGAGCCAGTGTGAACATGTAATTGGGAAGCACTGGGGCCAACATGAAATCTGTAACTGGGTGTTGGGGATGAAGGTTAAGATTCAATGGGTCAGCTTCTACCTTTCTCCCCACTCTCCCCCACTTCAGGTACATGTTCCACGGAGGTACCAACTTTGGATACTGGAATGGTGAGTCTAGACAGTCTCTGGGGTGGAGGCAGGGAGGCAGCAAGGAATTAAGAGTCTGAGGAATGCGTGAATTAAGGATGTCTAGAAGCTGGATATGGCTACCACTGCCTCTTCTGAGAGCAAAATTCTCTGCATGAATTTCTTTGCTTAGGCCTATCATCTGAAAGATGCATTGAATTAATTAAATTGATTTGACTAGGTGCTGATGAGAAGGGACGCTTTCTTCCAATTACTACCAGCTATGACTACGATGCACCCATATCCGAAGCAGGGGACCCCACGCCCAAGCTTTTTGCTATTCGAAATGTCATCAGCAAGGTGCCCTACCACTTCATTAAGCGCCAAAGGCTTTTACTAATTTAGGGGGAGGGGTGCCCAAATTGTTTGTAAAGGGGTCCCATTAAGTCAGTGATTGTTGTCTGGACCACAAAACCCTCTGAGCAGCCTATAGCAGCATTTCTCACTTACTCAGATGGGACTTCCTGGGGAGATACAAATACATGCAATATTAGAGAATCTTTATGACCCCTGAAGCCCTTCCCTGGACCCCCGGTTAAGAACCCTGCACTAGGGTCTTGGAATAGGGTTTCTTTGTGTGCTTTTCCTATGGCTCCTGAGAGAATTTGGGCTCAGTTCCAGGAAGTTCCCTTGGGACCTTTACCTCCCCCCAGCCCCAAGATGACACTTGGACCTTTGAACCTACACCTGGTAAGCTCCTCTCCATTATTATCTGATTCTGCCCAGCCTGTCCTGCCCTCTATTCTGAAAGTTCCCTTATATTCTGATACTTTCCCCTTATTCTAATAGGATGGGAATTTGCTGGATTTCTTAGACTTCCTATGCCCCCAAGGGCCCATCCATTCAGTCTTGCCAATGACCTTTGAGGCTGTCAACCAGGTAAAGCATAATCCACCAACAGCTATACCAAGGGTCCCCTCAGTTATGCATCTTCCCCACAGTATCCTTTCTTGTCTCTCAGCACATCTTATTTACTCGTTCTTCCACACCTAGGTCCATGGCTATATGTTGTATCGGACCTATCTGCCCCATACTGTTTCTGAGCCAACACAACTCTGGGTACCTAACAATGGAGTCCATGACCGTGCCTACGTGATGGTGGATGGGGTGAGGACCTAATTCCAGGCGACCTGTGAGCCCATTTCCTTTCCTCCCCAGCAAAGTTTCTGGTATCTACCTTTTCCCATTGCCTGCTCACATTTGCAGAGGATAAGGTGGGATGAGGAAGAGTTTGACAAATGATAAGGTTCTAGAAGGAACTGACAGAAGGGCTTCATTCTCTTTGCCCTCTAAATAATAGTGTCCTAATGTAGCTTCCTGGGTGGTGGCCACAAGCTAGATGCTGAGCCACTCCCTTTCACAGATCCTCTCATCCACAGGTGTTTCAGGGTGTTTTGGAACGAAACATGAAACATAACCTATTTTTGATGGGGAAAATAGGGGCCACACTGGATGTCCTGCTGGAGAACATGGGGAGGCTCAGTTTTGGGTCTAACAGCAGTGACTTCAAGGTGAGCTCGCTTTGCCCTCTCCCTCGCCCCCATACTCTTTACTGAACTCCCTAGAAAAGATAAGGGCCTAAAGGAAGAGCTATAGCCTTAGGGCTTAGAGAGCAAAGCAGCAGCTGGTGGGGGATCTGGACATGGCCACTAGGTGCATTCCAGGGCTTGAGTAGCAGTAGTCTGGCCTTAGTACTTAGTGAATGATAAATTTTCATTTGCCTTCTTCACAGGGCCTGTTACAGCCACCAATTCTGGGGCAGACAATCCTTACCCAGTGGCTGATGTTCCCCCTGAAAGTTGATAATCTTGTCAAAGGGTGGTTTCCCATCCAGCCGCTGAAACACTCACATCCTCAGACCCCCTCTGGCCCCACCTTCTACTCTACCACCTTCCCAATTTTAAACTCAGGCGGGGACACATTTCTGTTTCTACCTGGATGGACGAAGGTATTGCTGATGGTGGGGGTGGGGTGAGGGGTAGGGTGGTAAGAGGGGAAAACCATGGAAGAAGGGAGAGCACAAATTATTCCTCTGATTAGGAGCCCCCCAACCCCCCAGCAAGGGGATAATTCTACCCCTCTGAGAGCTGATCCTTCCTTTTCCTCTACTCCCCAGGGCCAAGTCTGGATCAATGGGTTTAACTTAGGCCGCTACTGGACAAAGCGGGGGCCGCAGCAGACCCTCTACGTGCCAAGACCCCTGCTGTTTCCTAGGGGAGCCCACAACAGAATCACATTGCTGGAGCTAGAAAATGTGCCTCCTCAGCCCCAAATCCAGTTCCTGGATAGGCCCATCCTCAATAGCACCAAGCACAGGACGTACGTCTATTCCCTCTCAAGTGCCTCTGAACCAATGGAGTTAAGTGGGCACTGAAAGAAAGGTAATCCTTGGACCTGGGACAAGAGCAGTGGGCAGGATCCCTTCATGCTAGCCATGGTGACCGTAAGGAAACAAAGGCCATGGGCCTGAATGGAAGTATGAGTGCAGTTTCCTTGCCAAACTTTATTGTGATTAAAGTTCCAGAGACAGTACCAGCTCCACACACCTCTGTGGCCCTGTCTTTGCCCTGGTTCCTGAATGTCTTCACCCTAATCTTCCAAACACTCTGTGGTTCTGTGGGGGAAGAAGCAGCCTAGGGCCAGTGGGAATGTGCCCTCTCAGGGCCTAGCACTGGCCCCAGGTGGAGCTTTAAGAGATCAGGAAGAGGGCTTCCCAGCCTGACAGCGATGATCCCGTAGGCAGCGTGTGGAGCAGAAAGAGAAGTCAAGGTAGTGAAAAGGAACAAGGCCTTGGAGAGACATCCCACAACTCCAGCAGCGTCTGAATAAGAGGGAGAAAATGGCTGGAGAGGAATCCCAGAAACATTTCAATCCAAGCTTTCCCCTCCCACCCTGTCACTTCTGTTTTTATTCCAGAGGTTCCCAAAACATCTCAAATCCCTTCAACAGCCTTTCTGAACACAGAGCAGCACTTGCTCTACTTGTACAGAATGGCCCCGCCCACGTCACAGCCTACCCCCCACACCTGCCCCCTCCACATACGGAATATTGCTGACGGTGATGGCAGGGTCGGGGGTCTGAGGGTTGAGGGCTCCCAACTGGGCAGCTAGTCTGCGCTCTGCAGCCAGAGCTCTCTGAGGGGAAGAGAAGCTGTGTTAAGTACAAGGCCTCAGTGGTGGAGAGTGTGTCCAAGAAGTGATGGCTGCACACCAGGGAAGGGATCAGACCTCTGGGGAAGTGTTGCTGTGGAAGGAAGAACCCCCAGCCTCACCTTCTCCCGGTCGCTGAGGGCAGCAAATCGCTGCTGCTCTTCTTGCTCCTGCTTCTCCTGCTCCTGCTGCTTCCGCTGCTGTTCCTCCCGGTGCCGCCGGGCTGCCTTCTGCTCCCTTCTCCGAGTGGCCTGCCGTGCCTCCATTTCTGCTGTTAGCGGCCCCGGCACCTGGAGGATTTCCGGGAAAGCATAAGGTAAAGATCTGTACAAACTATCCTTGATAAGACTGTAGGAGAGTAGAAAAGATCTAGCCAGCATCTCTGATGCCTTCCCATTCTGCTGCTTCCTTCTTCAGCTGACCTGAGCTTTGCTGTAATCATAAGCATCTGGATTCTTCTCCATGAACCTCCGGAACTCATTGCGTGTCGATCTGTCAGCTGCAACTGTATACGGTGGCCGAGCTCGGGAATCCCTAAGTGCGAAAACCCCCCAGACAGGTTCAGTTTGCCTGCTGCACCTCCCAACATTGCCCAAGCAGACCAAGGGAAATACTGTTAATTAAGCAAGGCCAAGATTAGCGTCCAGATCATCCTCTGTACCCTAGCGGAGATCGGCATGAGGACTTCACTTACTGCACAGTGGGGTCCGCACCTGCCTCCAGCAGCAGGCGAACCACTGAGCCTCTCCCAGCTGCGGCTGCTGCGTGCAGGAGAGTGAAGCCACCGGAGCCCAAGGGGGCACTGAGCAGAGGCAGAACTCCAGGGTGTAGGGGGCTGGCAGTGAGTCGGTCCTTCAGCATCCCCACATCTCCAGCTCGGCAAGCAGCTAGAAGCACATCCCAGAGCTCCGACTGACAGGGGGATGTGGCCTCATCCAAGGGAGGCCGCAAAGGGGCTGACCCTGAAAGGGCCTCATCTTCCTTTGGTTGCTGGGAAAGAGTCATTTGTGCCCCAGACTCCAGGTCTTGCTTTCTCTCCCTCTTATTCCTTTTTCTCCTCCTTTGCTTGGGAAATACGTCAAACTCACGAAGATCCAGCGTTCCCAGTGTCACCTCTACTAGCTCCAACTCTACCTGGGAGCCATCTCCTCCTTCTGATTCTGATCCTAGGGGAAAAAAGTTGCTATGTTAGATCCATCTCAGGAATAAGAAGAGGGTAGAAGGGTGTGGGCTGCCCCAGATGCCTAAGAATGTACACAGAGAGATAATCCAGATCACTTGAAATAAAATTGTTTGTATTTTGTCAACCAAGATAAAGTAGCATATCAGGAGCTGAAGCCATTAGTATCATGTGAAGAAATGAGGCTCACAGCCCCAGGGCAGGCCCAGAAGAAGCTATTCAGGGACGAGAGTCCCTGGACATTCCCATAACAGCCTTAGGGTAGTCAAAACAGAGGAGCATGGAGCAGTTGACAGCCATGCAGGTGATAGTCTGCAGCATGGGAAGCAACCCCTAGCTCCAAACCAGTGCACCCAAGAAGGCAAGTAAATTATGTTAAGATCCACACAACACATGTGCCAGCATCGACTTCATGCTAAGACTTTCCTAAGAACTAGAGATACATCACTGATCAAAAGTGATGATAGGAAATTTGGAAAAATCACAAAACATATTTCAGTAATTGCTACCACGTACTGAACAGATGTGTGTGTGTGTGTGGGAGGCGGGGCGGCGGGGTTAGTGTGTAAGGGCTTACCTATAAATAGGGAAGTGGGTAAAGTTATGACAGCAGGAGATTTACCACTGCATTTCTAGGACAGACATCCCCCCAGAGAGAGACCTGACAATTGCCAGGTGGTGTGCAAACCCTGTGTGGGAGCTTCCTTGTTCTGCCTGAGTGCCTCATTTTCATCACTGGGGACTTTGCTTTCTTCCTCGATAACCTTCCTTTCTCTCACTCTCTTCCTGTGTGTCTGAGGTAAATCCAACCTGCTTGTCTTCCGGGGGTCTTCTCCTGCCATAAAACAACAGACTTAGCTGAGGAGAAGCCAGCTCAGGTTTCTGTCAACGAAAATGGCATCAGACTGCAGTCCGAGGGCTAGAAAACCATCTGGATGCACGAATGAGAACCCGAGGCCCGGGTGGAACATTTAGGAAGTATGGGGATCTAGAAGGAAAGCTCACCATGGATGTGTAACGTGGTCAGCTTATGGACTACACGCTGTAGCTCTTGAAAGGTGGGTCTTCGGGTAGCAAGGGGGATATCCCAAAGTCGGGGATCTCCCCGGCGCAGGGGAGCCTCACGGCCCCCGAAGAACAAGGACTGGCCAGAGCGGGGGGCACGCAGAAGTATTGTCCCAGCCTCCTCCAGTGCCTTAGCCCAGGCTGGCCCTGCCAGCAGGTCACGAACTTCCTAGAGAAGACAGTAACTCAGCTCTGTAATTCTTCACTTGCTACTTTTAAACCTCCGACCAAAAACTGACGTACAGATGACGTGTAGGGAATGGGGAGTGGAGAATGAGAGGATTAAGACTCCTGGGCATCCACCCCATTCTACCTTCATCTACCCAGAAAGAACAAAGACAGGAACACAGGAGCCAGCCTCCCTGCTATACCATTTAATCAATCAAGAGGAGAGAAGTGGGGATTAGAGACACACCAGACCTGGGCACGTAACTCACCTTATAGAGTGCGGCTTCATTGTAGCGCCTCAGACTGGCCCCAGCAGAGTGAGCAGCTGCACCCCGGGCATCCCGAAGCCCCTGGGCTGTGCCCCGCTTGGCCCTCACTGTGTAGCGGTGAAAGGTTTTGTGTGTCAACACTTCTCGTCTGTAGACAGCACAGACTTAGTACTGGAAATCAGATGGTACTCCCAGGCTAACAGGATCCATTCCATTCCATCCTTGCCCCATGCAGCACCCTCTCACCCTTGGAAAATGGCACCAGCAAAGTGCCCAGCAGCAGCCATGAGCACCACACAGTCCCTGGGACCTCCACTCTGCAGGTTCTGAAGCAGCAGTTCTGATTCTTCAAGGGGCACCTGGAGACACAGGAGCAGCACAAACCTCTCTGTGGCACTTACTGGGAATAAGAAACAAGTGCCAGTGCTACGTGATTCACAGGCACCATCTCTTTTGATACAACAGCTCCATGCTTGTCTCCATTTTATAAATAAGAAAATTAGAGGTTTGCAGAGGTAGTCAAGACCAAGTAGGAGAACCACAATTCCAACCTAGATCCTTCTATTTCCAAATTGAATTCCACTGCACTTGACCCTTCTAAGATTCAGGCCAGTTCGACTGTGCCATCAAGCGTGACACCCACCCCGAAGAGGAAGGAAGGGAAGAAGTGAGAAACAGACTGTGCTGAGGGGAAATCTAGGCTGAGTGTACAGAAGGCTGGGACTGACCACACAATATGTGCTGGCACTTGCCTGGCGAGGGCCTAGGATACAGCGATAGGCATAAAGAAACTGGCCCTGGGCATTCTGGAAAAGAACCCGATGCGGGTGGAAGCCTCGGGGTCGCGTAGGCTTCTCCAAGTCAGCCCTCTCCTCATCCAGTATCTGCAGGTCCTCCTCACTGTCTGAGTCTGAGTCTTCTGATCCTGAGATGCTGGAAAGATCGCCTGAGAACAACGAAAGATACGAAAGCTTGGTGCCCCATCTCTGACCTTTCTTCAAGCTCCTCAACTAGGGTCTTTCTCCATCCCCATGACTGCTTCGCACATGCTCTCCCACCAGTCATCACCTGTCGAACTCTGCTTTTCAAAGTCCAGGGCAGACAGGAGAGGCTTGTCCTTGAGACGCTGCTTTAGGTTAAACCGATGCCAGTCAAGCTTGTAATGTTCCCTCTGGTATGAGGCAAAGAGGGAAGAACAATGTGGAAATATGCCTGACCCAGCCTTCTATGGTACCCGAGACCTAAAAAAGAACTCCACCAAGTATGACCAGGTAATACTAACTTCCTTACTTAAAATGTAGACCTTCATTAAAGACAAATTTCTACCTCTTTACCCCAACCATGACATTTTTGCTTCCACATTTAGCTCTGCACCTGGTCTTTTACCTGTTCCTGGTGGTTCTGGAAGACTTGGTCACAGGTTGAACAAAACAACTTCTCTGAAATATCCAGAGCTCCCTGGAATGGTCTTCTTTCTGGGCTTATTTGCTCCTCTGAACCTAAAAAAGGGGAGGGTAAACAGAGGTAGAATGGGGACCCAAATCCACACTAATCTAGGATTACACTCAGTGTCTGATACACAAAGCAGAAGATACAAATGAGAGAGAGAGCATGTCATTGCCTTCAAGGAATTTAACAATCTAGTAATCATGAAATAAATGACACAGCAATCACTTTATAGAATAAATATGCTTCTGAAAAGATATGCATAGGATGAATATAAACAGTGTGTAAATAAACAACAGGGATTGTTTAGAGGAATCCTGAAAGTGAAAGTGTTAGTTGCTTAGTTCTCTGACTCTTTGCAATCACATGGACTGTAGCCCACCAGGCTCCTCTGTCCATGAAATTCTCCAGGAAAGAACACTGAAGTGGGTTGCCATGCCCTTCTCCAGATCTTCCCGACCCAAGGATCGAACCTGGGTCTCCCACATTGCAGGCAGATTCTTTACCATGTGAGCCACCAGTGAATGGTTTCTGGTAAGGTTAAGATTATTTTTAAACTGTGCAAATAACTCTTCCCCAATACCATCTTTTTAGCTTATATTTCCAATTACTGTATGCAGTTGTTGTTTTTTTTTTAAAGTATAAGAAAACAGTTAAACTAAAGTAGTATGAAACCAACAGTAAGTTGTTCTATATTCAGCAAGAAGGAATGATTTGATTGGAATAGTTAAATGTGGGTGGTATCAAGGAATGGTGATGTGTTTTTGCAGGCAGTGGTGTTAATGTGATGAGGCATAAGCAATGGCAAGAGATTTGCTTGGAGACAATTCAGGAGCCTGTTCTAGAATCCAGCGATCGAGTGAAATTTTTTTTTTTTTAATCAGAAAACATGTACAAATGTTGCCTTAAATTCATAACAATTAAGAAAAATATACACAAACTTCGGCGTAAAAGTAAAAAACAAGCACTTCAGTTGGGAGCTGATAAATTTTATCCAGTGGAAGGAGATGTCAACAAGAGCTCCTAAGCTGGGAAACACCAGTAAGAATGTGTTCCCTGGAGGAGCAATAAGCTCCAAAGTGTCCTGTCATCTCTCTCAGGTCCACCCCACATCTTCCCAGATACCTGGACAGGAAGTCTGCAGAGACTGGGCCAAGGCCTCCTCGGGAAAGTGGCTCACCAGGCGCAGGCCCTGAAGGACCGGAGCATCCGTGCTGAGGTCAAACAGGGAGACCGACACAGGAACCTGGGTTGCAGCTGGAGCCGGCGACATGGCTGAGCAGAAATTTACTTAGAAGCAGCTGCTGGAGCAGAAAAGTGGTTAAGAAACAGAGCTTCCCAAAGCAAGCTCCTATCCCGCGTCCCCAGCCAGCGTGACTTCGTTTCTCCCACTCCGCAAGGCACCACGGCCACTCACCCGGGTACCAGGGGTGGACCCAAGGTTAATACGTGATCCCAGCCCGCTTTCTGAAATCCCCAGTCTCGGACCACACCAAGAGTGAAATGGGCGCGAACTCAGCAACCAAATCGACTCCAGCAGAGTTAAAATCACCAGTCCCTTAACCAACTTCTCCTCGTTACCCGTGCGGTGAGTTCCAGCAGGGACTACACCGCCTGGACTCGCCCCGGCCCGCAGATGCTGCACTTAAGGTCAGAGGGAGAGGAGAGGCACCGGAAGTCTACAGTTCGAAGCCGGGATTTTTGCAACACCGTAACAAACTCGTCACTACGGAGGAGCGAAGAGGACAAAAGGCGTTGCTTGCATCTGAGCCCCGCCCCAGCTGGAGCGCACAATTGGTTCCCTGACTTCCAGGGCCCGCCTCTAGCCTTTAGTCCCGCCTCGGACGCCGAGCATTGGCCGTCGTGTCTCCACCCCCATGTTCATTGGCCAGGCTAACTGCGGCTGACAGTGAGTGGCAGACGCCGGGCCTAGCGCTCCCGGTCTGGTAGAGCCCAGAGGAGGCGACGGAGCCCCTGGAATCACCCGGGTCACCCTTCCTGAGGTGAAACGCGAGCCCGGTTACCGAAATCTCACGACCCGTGTCGGGCCTGGCCAGGTATGCCCGCGGAGTCCTAAGCGGACTTGCGGCGGGTAACGGGGGAAGGGGCACCGCGGGCGGGGCGGAAGCGCGCAGCCGGAATGTTTTGATAGCGGGGGCGCGCGGACGGGGGCGCGCGTGAGCGGCGGGGCCGCGCGCAAGATTGTCCGCTGTTGGGAGCCGAGCCCTTGGCCTAGGGCCGGGCGGTCTAGGGGCGCGCTGGGCTCGGGTCGTGGCAGCTGGGTGTAGGAAGGCAACCCAGCTCAGCTTGGGGTATCGGCTGTCGGACTGGCTCGATTCTTCCAACGTCCGCAGGAACCCCTGAGCCCGGGCCCGGCTGACAGGGGCTCTATGGGCCCTGGGTCTACACTGACCCTGTGAGTGGTGAGTTCCCTGAGGGCTTGGTCAGATTCTTAGGATCCAGGGCTCTCACTAACTCGGGGAATCCCACTGGGGCCAGGCTGGGCAGTGCTGCACAGCTTCAGGGTCTGCACTGACTGGGTGAGTGCCACCTAGATCATGCCTGTCTCCGGGACCAAGGGAACCCACAGTTGAGCCAGGATCTGGGTCTACACTGACCCAGTCAGGATATCCCATCTAGGAACTTTGGCTGCCTGCTGGGTGTTTGCTAGGGAAGCAACAGCAGCTCCTTTTTAGGAGAGACTCTCTTCTTGGGTTTTGGGTTTGGGACTTTGCAGACCCCAAAAGGTCCACCTAAATCCTGAGGCTGAGGTGGGGCATGGAGAAACAGTCCAGCCCTGTACAGACTCAGTCTCCACAGGTTCATTAAGACACAGCAAGGGACCCTAGAGTTGAATGAGTGGCCTCATATGAGGAGGATGTGTGCATAGCCTTAGGTTAGGAGAGGTGCCTCACAGCCTCCCTGCCACTTGCTTGGCTTCCCCTGAGCGGGGGGTGGGGGAGATTGGGGGGGTAGGGGGGAGTGGTAGGGTTGGGTTTATTTCTGTTTCCACTCCCCACTCTCTGGGGCCTGACACCTTCTCCTCCAGCAGCTGCAGAGCCAGGGCATCGAGGGCTGGAGTGGAGCTGACACTGTCCATGGAGCTGGTAGGGCCATGTGCTTATCTCAAACCTCTGTTTACAAAGTGCTTCCAAACTGCTAGTCTCTTGGGAAACCAGGGTTTCTCTAGGAGGGGAGTGGGAGGGCCCCTTCTCTCCACTGAATAGAAGATGAAACAGACCCTGCTGCCCACCCCCGCAAAAGGGCAGAGTCTGTCTTCAGGCCAGCAAGGCCTCAGCAGACACTCAGTAAAGGCTACGGGAATGACTGACCTCATTGGTCAGTGAGTGTCTCCCAAGCCCTAAGCATGTTGCTCTCCTTGGGTTACTCCTCTTCCTCTGCCTTTAATCCAAGACGACTAGTAGTGAAGACCAAGCCCAAGGATTCTTTCTCATTCATTTCTGTTCTAGTAGGCAGGAAGAAGATGAAGGCAGGTCTAAACCTGGGTCTCTCTTTCCTCTGTACCCACAGGTTGACAGGGTGGACAGGGGGCGGTGGTGATGGCGCAGTTTGACACTGAATACCAGCGCCTAGAGGCCTCCTACAGCGATTCACCCCCTGGAGAGGAGGACCTGTTGGTGCATGTTCCTGAGGGGAGCAAGTGTGAGTTCTTGGACACGACAGCCAGAACTGGGACTTGGGGGGGAGATTTGGTGGAGGGACGCTGAGGGAGCAAGGGGCTTCCATTTCTTCGAGGCTCTGACATCTCTGCTCCTGTACCCACAGCACCTTGGCACCACATCGAAAATCTTGACCTCTTCTTCTCTCGAATATCCTTTGTGTCTCTGTGTTGGAGCTCTTGAACCTTCAGCCCCTCTCTAAGCCAGGCCCTTTGAGGGGAAGAACTTGGTGTGGGTTTGGCTCTAATCCCTTGAAGAAGAGTGGAGTGCACCTTGAACCTAGAGGCCAGGGAAATAATGACAGTTATAAATAATAATATCTGACATCTATTAAGAGCCATGTGCATTGTACTTTGTAGTATTAATTTATAAGGAACCTCTCTGAGGGTGATTCTCTTGATGGTATGCTAATAATCGTAATAATTAATGTCTTTTGACTTTGTGTCAGTTCTTTGTTAAATACTTTACATGTACTATCTCAGACCTAACAATCCTATAAGACAGGTGCTACTATACTACTACAGACAGAAGCTTAGAGAGGTTAAGTAACTTGGCCAGAGTCACGTGGCTCGAAAGTCAGAGAGCCAGGACTTCATCTCAGATACATGACACCAAAGTCTGTGCTCTTAACTGCTGCCTCTACCCACCACTTTTTCTTAACAATCGCACGTTTATAATCTACACCAGAAGAATGGTTTCACTTGTATGCTCATCGGGGAGATCTTTGAGCTCATGTAAGTACAAGGATGGATGGTGCGGTGAAGGAACACATCACAGTGTTTCCTGTCTCTGAGCTCAGCTCCTGGCCCAAACTGCCAGTGCAACTAGGTGCAAAGCTCCAAACCGCAAACCTTTATAGTTTAAGGCTGGGTGTGACACCAAGTTTTACAGCCTTATCTTTTTTAATCACTCTTATAAGGAAGGCTTTCCAAGTCCTGTCTCTTCCACAAAGAGAAGTCAGACTCATCAGAGCTCCAGTAGAATGAGCATGGTTCAGTCAGGAGGTATCAGATGCCAGATGCTTACTTGAGAAAAATGTCTCTGTTCTGCCTTGGATGTACCTTAGACCCGCTGCTGAGTAGAGGGGCTTCTAGGAGGAAGGAGCCATGTTGCTTTGCCAAAGAGTAAAGGGTGGAAAACCTGCCCTCTCTAAGAAAAGAATTCAAATCTGCAAAGGGGTTCTACAATCTCAACAGGAAATCAGGGACTGGGGACCAGAGACCACACAGTCTAAAAACCTTTAAAAGAGTGAGTGGTGGCAAAGATTACCATGAGATAGAAAAGCAGGCTGATTCTGTGGTACCTGAAGCTAAGAGCCAAAAACAGGTGCTGCCTTGGGTCTCCTGGGGCCAAGCAGTAGAGAGAGGCCCTCCATTTCCCCAGAGGCTGCTCCCTAGTCTTGGTCTGCCACTTCCAGACTCTCACTTTTTCCCAGTTATTTCACTGGTGTCTCTCTGACTCTCAGACCGCACCCCCTCTGCCCAACTCCCCAGGCAGTTCCTCTTTGTGGTTGCCTTTACCACCTTCCTGGTCAGCTGTGTGGACTACGACATCCTATTCGCCAACAAGATGGTGAACCACAGTCTTCACCCGACCGAGCCCGTCAAGGTCACTCTGCCAGATGCCTTTCTGCCTGCCCAAGTCTGTAGTGCCAGGTAAGCACTACAGGTCAGAGGGCACTAGAGCCTGTAGTTCAGCTAGCAGGTCGGGGATGGGGTGTGAGGCGGTAACATTCCCCAGAACACAGGCTCAGCCTCTCCGAATCTTTCAGGACAACATCATTTCTGCCCAGAGGCCTCAGGCCACACTCTTTCTCCCCTTCCCTGTTCCCCCACCAGGATTCAGGAAAATGGCTCCCTTATCACCATCCTGGTCATCGCTGGTGTCTTCTGGGTCCACCGGCTCATCAAGTTTATCTATAACATTTGCTGCTACTGGGAGATCCACTCCTTCTACCTGCATGCTCTGCGCATCCCCATGGTGAGACTGGGAAGCTGGGCAGTTAGCACCACAGTCCAGGATGTCTTCCACCGCCTGGGAAGGGTGGGGTATATTCCTGGGCATCAGGCAACCTCCTCCATCCTTGGTAGGTCAGGCAGGGTCTGCTTGAAGGCTCCCAAGGACCCCTGAGCCTTACACCTCATGGAGGGCAAGGGGCTGAGGCAACCACCCCACCTTCCATCCCCCGTCTCTTCCCCACCCCAGTCGGCACTTCCATACTGCACATGGCAAGAAGTGCAGGCCCGGATCGTGCAGACCCAGAAGGAGCACCAGATATGCATCCACAAGCGTGAGTTGACAGAGCTGGACATCTACCACCGCATCCTCCGGTTCCAGAACTACATGGTGGCACTGGTGAACAAGTCCCTCCTGCCCCTGCGCTTCCGCCTGCCCGGTCTCGGGGAGGTTGTCTTCTTCACCCGGGGCCTCAAGTACAACTTCGAGCTGATCCTCTTCTGGGGACCTGGCTCTCTCTTTCTCAATGAATGGAGCCTCAAGGCTGAGTACAAACGTGGGGGGCAACGGCTGGAGCTGGCCCAGCGCCTCAGCAACCGCATCCTGTGGATCGGCATTGCCAACTTCCTGCTGTGCCCCCTCATCCTCATCTGGCAGATCCTCTACGCCTTCTTCAGTTATGCCGAGGTGCTCAAGCGGGAGCCGGGCGCCCTGGGTGCGCGCTGCTGGTCGCTCTACGGCCGCTGCTACCTCCGCCACTTCAACGAGCTGGAGCACGAGCTGCAGTCCCGCCTCAACCGAGGCTACAAGCCTGCGTCCAAGTACATGAATTGCTTCTTGTCACCGCTGCTGACACTGCTGGCCAAGAACTGCGCCTTCTTCGCTGGCTCCATCCTGGCCGTGCTTATTGCCCTCACCATCTATGATGAAGACGTGCTGGCTGTGGAACACGTCCTCACTACCGTCACACTCCTGGGGGTCACCGTGACCGTGTGCAGGTGGGCCAGGGCAGCAGGGGGGGAGCAGGCTGACTGTCATTTCCAGGGAGGGCTTCCGTCTCACCACAGCCCTGATCCCACCAGGTCCTTTATCCCAGACCAGCACATGGTGTTCTGCCCTGAGCAGCTGCTCCGCGTGATCCTCGCTCACATCCACTACATGCCTGACCACTGGCAGGGTAATGCCCACCGCTCGCAGACCCGGGACGAGTTTGCCCAGCTCTTCCAGTACAAGGCAGTGAGTGGAGTTGGAGTCAGGGCCTGCTAGAGACTGGCTGACAGCTCGGTGCCGAGGGCTGGTCTCCCTCCTGCTCTCTTGTGACCTCGATCCCTTTCTTCCTCTCTAGGTGTTCATCCTGGAGGAGTTACTGAGCCCCATTGTCACACCTCTCATCCTCATCTTCTGTCTGCGCCCACGGGCCCTGGAGATTATAGACTTCTTCCGCAATTTCACCGTGGAAGTTGTCGGTGTTGGAGACACCTGCTCCTTCGCTCAGATGGATGTTCGCCAGCATGGGCATCCCCAGGTATTAGGAAAGGAGCGGGGCAGTTGGCTAGAGGTGATGCTGGCCTATGCAGCATCTTGGGGCAAACTGCAAAAGATACCCCTTCTGAGCCAACGCATCACAGAGTGGCACCCAAAATGCACCAGGGCACACACGGCTTTGTAAACAGGAGCCTGGAGTGGATTATAGCCTTAAACTTGTACCCGTGGCCAAGCTCCCCTGAGAAAGGCACAAACCAAGCAGCTAACACAGTATGTGGCTACTCGTAGGGTGGCCACTAGGGCCCCTGGACAAAATACAGCAGTGCAGTGTGGTCTCTGTCCTCCAGGGGCAAGGCCTCCCCACTCTGCCGCAGGAAAGATACCAAAAGGGCTTCTGTAAGGGGCCAGTCCTGCTCACAGCAGCCTCCTTTG
Organism: Bos mutus; assembly: GCF_027580195.1. Lineage (NCBI taxonomy): Eukaryota > Metazoa > Chordata > Mammalia > Artiodactyla > Bovidae > Bos > Bos mutus. The sequence goes on from NC_091618.1 coordinate 28,725,840, forward strand.
TGCAGTGGCTGTCCGGTGGGCAGACGGAGGCCTCAGTGTACCAGCAGGCCGAGGATGGGAAGACAGAGTTGTCACTCATGCACTTTGCCATCACCAACCCTGGCTGGCAGCCACCACGTGAGAGCACGGCCTTCCTAGGTTTCCTGAAGGAGCAAGTTCAGCGGGATGGAGCAGCTGCTGGCCTTGCCCAAGGGGGTCTGCTCCCAGAAAATGCCCTCTTTACGTCCATCCAGTCCTTACAATCCGAGTCTGAGGTGCGTTCCTAGGGACTAGGATATGATGGGCAGAGTGGATGCCAGGAGCTGGGACTTGAGGGTGTGGGGCAGAAGGGTCCACCCCGTCAGTTTCCTTCTCTCTGTTCATTCAGTCTGTGCCACTGGGTCCTAATGTGCAGAGTCGTCAGGGACCCAGAGGCCTCCCTGTGCCCTGAGAATTCTACCACCCCTTTTATTCACAGCCACTGAGCCTTATTGCAAATGTGGTAGCTGGCTCATCCTGCCGGGGACCCCCACTGCCTAGAGACCTGCAGGGCTCCAGGCACAGGGCTGAAGTTGCCTCTGCTCTGCGCTCCTTCTCGCCTCTGCAGCCTGGTCAGGCTCCCACGGGCCGGGCTCCCAGCACCATGACAGGCTCTGGGTGAGTAGCAGTGGGCCATGAGGGGAGGGTGTGGCAGTAGCCCCCAGCAGTTTGTGCCGGTCTCAGAAATGTTGATGACTGCTGTCTGTGCTGGCGGCGGGGACAGGGTGGATGCCAGGACAGCCAGCTCCGGGAGCAGCGTGTGGGAAGGCCAACTGCAGAGCCTGGTGCTGTCAGAATATGCATCCACTGAGATGAGCCTACATGCCCTCTACATGCACCAGGTGAGTGGGCAGGAAGGGGCAGGGCCGTAGAACCAAGATGGCAGCTGAAAATAGAATTGAGGGTTTTAGACATGGAGAAGCAAGACATGGGCTCGAATCCCTTCTCTGCCATTTACCTGCTCTGCAATTTCCATTCCCCATGTTTCCTCTTCCCATCCTTTTCAGACAAGCTTACTTTCACCCAGGGCTTTTCCACACTTGTGGTTTCCCCTGCTAAGAATCCACTTCCCTGACATATCCACATGGCTCCCTCCTCATTCAGGTCTGTACCATCTCTGGCCACCCTGAGTCAAAGCCTCCCTTGCCTAGGGATCTGAATCTTCCAGTTCTGTTTTTCTCTCCATAGCATTTAGCATCATCTGACACTGTATTTTTTGCTTATTTATTTGTTTATTGTCTATCTCTTCCCACCCCATCCAAGTATATAAGCCCCAGGGAGTGAGTTGGGGTTTTTGTCTATTTTGTTTACTGCTATATCCCTAGCACCTAAAAGAGCTCCTGGCACTTAAATTCACAAACAATTTATTCTGGAATCAAATAACTGGGGAAAATGAGAGCCATTACAATCTGTGCACAGGGTTTTTCCTGGAATCTGCTGAGAATTTAACTTGGAAAACATTACATGTATTGTACATGTTATTAACATGACAGGTACTCTGAGTGAGTGGTTCTAGATGAGGCAATATAAATCAGAACTGGCCAATACCATGGTGGAGGGAAACTATTTTAGATACTCTTCTGTCCCCAACTGCTTCCCTTGTGGCTCAGCGAGTAAAGAATCTACCTGCAATGGGGGAGACCTGGGTTCGATTCCTGGGTTGGGAAGATCCCCCTGGAGAAGGAAAAGGCTACCCACTCCAGTATCCTGGCCTGGAGAATTCCACAAAATGTACAGTCCATGGGATAGCAAAGAGTCAGACACGACTGAGCAACTTCACTTTCTGTCCCCAACTAACGAATCCCCCACTTCTCAGCTCCACAAGCAGCAGGCCCAGGCTGAACCTGAGCGGCATGTGTGGCACCGCCGGGAGAGTGATGAGAGTGGGGAGAGTGCCCCTGAAGAGGGGGGAGAGGGGGCCCGGGCCACCCAGCCTATCCCCCGCTCTGCCAGCTATCCCTGTGCTGCACCCCGGCCTGGAGCTCCTGAGACCACTGCCCTGCAGGGGGGCTTCCAGAGGCGTTATGGAGGCATCACAGGTATGCACTGGGGGTACAGAAGACACAGAGCCTTCAGGGAAGAGTGGTCCTTCTGGGGCCTCTAGGGGAGGAAAGAGGTCAGAGGGACCAGATCCAAGGAGACTAGTCCCTCCCTGGTGCCTCCAACTCCCCCAGCAGCCCCAGAGCCCGTCTCCTCATTCCTGTCTGTGTGCAGACTAAGAGTACTCACTTGTGTCTGCAGATCCTGGCACAGTGCCCCGGGCTCCCTCTCACTTCTCTCGGCTGCCCCTGGGAGGATGGGCTGAAGATGGGCAGTCAGCATCAAGGCACCCGGAGCCTGTGCCTGAAGAGGGCTCAGAGGATGAGCTCCCCCCTCAGGTGCACAAGGTAAGGGCTCCAAGACCCGAAACCGACAGCCAGAAGTAGTAACTTCCAGGCTGAGGTCAAGGTTCTCATGTGAAGGGAGGTGGCCTCCTGAGCAAATGACGCTGCAACTTCTCCTCCAAAGTAGACTTCCTTCTCTCCCCTCACCAACTATGAAACCCAGGACTTGATTTTTCCTTTGCTTACCTGCCCCAGAATCAAAATTTCCTTTTCCTTTATATCCAGGCTTCTGTTGTGTAAGCAGATTGCTGAAGACCATCTCCATCACCAACCCATTTCTCTCCACAGGTATAGACAAGGCGGAGGAGGGTCCCTATGCCTCAGGATGGAGGCCGTCGTTGCCCTATCATCCCAGAGGAGGGTCCCTGTGCCCCAGGATGGAGGCCATTGCTGCCCTGCCATCCCATCCGTCTGTCATGGAGGGCTCCTGAGTGCTGCCTGGCTCCACGCGTGTGGTGTTTGTGTGTCCGTGCCTGGCCAAGGGAGGTGCCAATGCTGGGCTCGCCACAGCCCCAGGAGAGAGAGGGGGGCCTAGGAAACAGGGCACACGGGACTCTAGCCTCATCCCCAGGACCCCCCTTGGCTCAGAGTGTGGTGCTAGAAACTGGTCCCCAGCCCAGCCCCAGTACTGCCACCTTTGCACCCACCCCTGCAAGTCTCCAGAGGACTGCCCACCCCAGAAGCTGCCAAGCAGGGAGAACGTGTGCCAACTGTGGAGTGGGGAGGTTGGGCCTGGACCCTCAACCTCTGCAGCCTCCCTCCCCACCCCCGAACAGATGAGCAGCTCAGGCTGTGGCCCTTACCTCACCCCCAGTTCTCTCCCAGTGCTGCAGCCTGCTCACCTCTCCCCTGCTTCCTGCACATACATCACTGGCATGTTTGCCACTTGCTCCCCTTCTGTTCCTTTGCTCCCCCCTTCTGTTCAGCTTTTGCTTTGTGTTGGTGTGGAAGCTTTAGCTCCCAGCTCCCCTCATGCTATCTTTTGACACTAAGAAGGAAGGTTTCTAAACTGTGGAGCAGGGATGGAAAGTCTTTGCTGTCCTCTCCAACATTTTAGGATGGGCCCCTGGGAGACTTGAGGCCTTCCTGGCCCCCATTGCTGCTTATTGTACCCCGTACCACCTGCACATGGGATGGAAAGGGCCGGAGTGTGACTTCGGCTGTCTGTCTCCCAGCAAGAGCGCTCTGGCCTGCATCCCGCTGTCCCGAGACGGGGATGGAGGGGCGACAGGATGGCTTCGCCCTCTGCTGTGGGCTGCCGCATTGCATGCTGGGACCCAACTCCTTTCCCTCCCCCCGCCCCCCTCCCCAGCTCGGGTCCGCTGCGGGTGAGCGGTTGAACTACGCAGCCGCAGCCGAACTTACAGCGGAAAGGGGTGGGGGACCGTGTACAGCTTGACAACCTTTAATAAAGAAGGGACTGACTAGGTCGCGGCTTGTTGTCCGGAGCGGCCAGGGTTTGGAGGGGCAGGAGGGGTGGGGAGTCTGTGAACCACCCAGGTGGCTGGGAACTGCGTGTCCGCCCCGTGAGAAAGCTGGTCTATGCGATCACTTGGATATACCGACCTAGCGGGCGAGCAGAAGGGCAGCTTCCCGAACCATGGTTCCTTGGAGGTCAAGGACTTCGGCAGGACGTGCGGTCAGATTTCCCGCCCTGAGCACGTGACCATGCCGGCTCCGCCCGTCTATTTTGCCCTTTGCGTGCACCATCCCCCTCCTCGCCCCTTCGGAGACTTTCGACCAATGGGGACCTGAGTAGGGACCAGGGGCGGCCCCGGTGGGCGGGGCTGCTGAGGAAGAGAGTCGCTGGAGTCGGACGTTGAACACTCCCGTGGGTTCGGACCCGGCCGGAGGGCCACCTGCCGCGAGCAGCGGCCGAACGGCGGAGATAGCGTACGTGCCCGGCGTGAGTGCGTGGCGGCGGCGCGTGCGCGAAGCGAGTGGGTGGTGTGGCCGGGTCCACGTGCGACCCTGCCCGGCGACCCCCGCGGCTCAGCGCCCAGAGGATCCATGACCCGAGATACTCGGGATTCTGCGCCCCGCCCCGAGCGGCCGCCGCTCCAGTTCTTTTGTCCCTTAGTCCCCGCAGTCTCGGTCGGTGACCACGCATTGCCATGGTGACTGTGGGCAACTTCTGTGAGGCCGAGGGACCCGCGGGTCCGGTCTGGGCGAAGGGTGGGCTCAGCCCCTGCTTCTTCTTTACGCTCGTGCCCTCGATTCTGATGGCCCTGGGGGCTCTGGCCTTGGTGCCGGCTTTTCCCTGCAGACGTCCGGAGGGGCCTGGTGGCGCCGACAGGGTGTCTTGGGCAGCCGGCCCTCGCGTCGCTCCCTATGTGCTGCAGCTGCTTCTGGCCACACTTCAGGTAGCGCTGCCCCTAGCCGGCCTCGTTGGCCGGGTGGGCACTGCCCAGGGTGCCCCATTACCAGGCTACCTTTTCCTGGCTTCTGTACTGGGGACTGTGGCCAGCGCCTGTGGTCTGGCGATGCTCGTGACCGAACGGAGCCAGGCACTGCAGAAGCTAGCAATGGGCGTCTGGATCAAGTTCAGGCACAGTCCGGGTCTCCTGCTCCTCTGGACTGTGTCTTTTGCAGCCGAGAATTTGGCCCTGGTGTCTTGGAACAACCCACAATGGTGGTGGGCAAGGGCGAACTTGAGCCAGCAGGTGAGGGACCTCGTGGGGGGAGGGGGAAGCGTGGCGTGTCTGCTAACATTGCTTCCAGGCTTTTCAAATGCCTTTAAGAAAGGGAAGAAAGGAGGGGCCAGTGCTGCTGGGAGCTGATAGCCAGCTGGTGGGGAGTGGCAGTGCTGAGTCACTGTAGACTTTTTTAAAACCTATTAGATGCTGGGCCCCTGAAGAGGACCTGGGTGTGTGTACTACCCCAGTGCCCAGCCCTGTTACAAGTAGTGAAAATGGGACTTTGGCCCTCAGTGATAGTCTCCCCGCCTATGTTTAATTCTAGGTTCAGTTTAGCCTGTGGGTGCTGCGGTATGTGGTCTCCGGAGGGCTTTTTGTCTTGGGACTCTGGGCCCCTGGACTTCGACCGCAGTCTTATACCTTGCGGGTCAATGAAGAGGATCAAGATGTAGAGAGGAGCCAGGTACATCTCAATTTCTAAAACTTAGGGTCTATTGTAATTCCATTCCCCGTCATCATTTCTACTCATCGTAATAACTCACTTCTTTCCTAAATCTAAATCCCTGTTAGCCTTTCTGAGCCCATCAGGGGTCACGTGTGGGTCCAAGTTAACCTGGGAGCTATAATCCCATACGTTTTCCTTAGGGGGTTTCTGGCTAATGCCATTTTGATTTCTGAGCTCCCCTCCCCTACATGTTTCACCATCCTAGGTTCCATCAACAGAGGGGCCACCGAGGTCTACCTGGCGAGACCTAGGCAGGAAGCTCCGCCTACTGAGTGGCTACCTGTGGCCTCGGGGGAGTCCAGCTCTGCAGTTTGTTGTGCTCATCTGCCTGGGGCTCATGGGGTTGGAGCGGGGACTGAATGTGTTGGTCCCCATCTTCTATAGGGACATAGGTGAGGGGGAGAAGGATGGGGTCAGCTTAGCACTCTGGTCCTTCATTGGCCTGGATGGTGGCAGAGACTAGCCCAGGGAAGTGTGACAGAGTTGAGAACTGGGTGGTTAGTAGAGGCTGTGGCTGGTGCCTAGGGCAGTTTCTCCCAAAGAGAGTGCTAGGGTCTCTGAGTGGGCTTGGACTCATTTTCTCCATAGTGAACTTGCTGACCCAGAAGGCACCTTGGAACTCCCTGGTCTGGACGGTCATCATCTATGTCTTCCTCAAGTTCCTCCAGGGGGGTGGCACTGGCAGTACAGGTATGAGGGACTCTGCTCTCACCCCGGTTGGTATTGGCCGCTGTCCCTCCTCCCACAGGCATCCCTCCCCCAGGCCCCTCGGTGCTCTCAGACCTTTCACATCTTGCTGCTGGGCTGACGTCATTGGGCCACTCAGCCCTACTGAGGCCTTCCCTGGCTCCCCGCAGGCTTCGTGACCAACTTGCGCACGTTCCTGTGGATCCGGGTGCAGCAGTTCACCTCGAGGCAGGTGGAACTGCGCCTCTTCTCCCATCTGCACGAGCTTTCACTGCGCTGGCACCTGGGGCGCCGCACAGGGGAGGTGCTGCGGATCGTGGACCGGGGCACGTCCAGTGTCACGGGGCTGCTCAGGTGCCATGCCAATGGAAAGGGAGGGCAGGGCTGGGGACGCTGGTGGAGGGGCTGTCAGGACAACTCACCCAGCTGGAGGAGTTGCCTCTCTGTCCTCTTTTTTTTTCTGAAATTATAAAATTAATATACACATGCCCTCATAATAATTCCAATGAAGCAGACAGAGCAAATCTCTCTTGAATTCCACTCACTAGAGGTTCCCACTCTGTTTAGTATGTAGAGTTCTGCTTTTTTGCATTTTTTTACATATGTACATGTAGAACTAGTAGGTATTGTGGAGGTGTTTCCTAAAACAGATGGTATCATGATGTAGGTGTCATTTCTCAGAATGGCTTTATTATCAAAATGTTAGGGAGATGTGTTCTTATCTGGGCTTCCCTGGTGGCTCAGTGGTAAAGAATCTGCCTTCCAAGCAGGAGAGGCAGGTTCAATCTCTGGGTTGGGAAGATCCCCTGGAGAAGGAAATGGCAACCCATTCCAGTATTCTTGCCTGGAGAATTCCATGGACAGAGGAGCCTGGCGTGCTACAGTCCCCAGGGTTGCAAAGAGTCAGACACAACTTAGTGATTAAATAACAACATTCTCATTCATACGTGAAGATCTTTCTCATGCATTGTAATTGATCCAAAGCATTCTATGGTTTATTTAGCCATAATAAGGGGCATTGATTCTTAAGGGGCATTTAGCTTGATTCTAGTCTGTTGCTATGGAAAACAAAACACTATGGCAAAATCCTCCTAGGTAGAATTGCTGGCTCTGAGCCCTTAAACTATTCTTCGTTGCTTGACTTTGCCTCCTAGCTACCTAGTATTCAACATCATTCCCACACTGGCCGACATCATCATTGGCATCGTCTACTTCAGCATGTTCTTCAATGCTTGGTTTGGCCTCATTGTGTTCCTGTGCATGGGTTTTTACCTTGGTGAGTGATGAGAGATGGTTTGATGAAACCATCTCCCTGAACCATTTATGGAGTGCCTTGAACATGAGTCCTGCCCCAACTCAGATGGCCCAGCTTTGAGAGGCTGTAGATCAGTGGGCTCCAATAGGCTCCTGCTGCTCCCCAGTGTGATGGATGAGCATCCTCTGTCATGGAAACCCCAACTCTCCCTAGGGAAGGACATCCTGGTCACTTTAGATTCCCGCTGTGAATCTCAAGTCAAGGAGGAACTTCATGTGATAGGATGCAGCTTGCTTCCATTGGTTCACCAAAACTGTTTTCACACAGGCTTTATGCGGACTGTGATGATGTATTGGACACAGCCCCTTCCCTCAGGGAGCTTAAGACTCCCTTCCTTGGGAATCTGGGTCCCTGGGTTATAGCACAGGGTTATTGTACACGTGACCAGCAGCAGACATACATGTGGTCGCTGCTGCTGGGAGTGACTTGCTCTCTTCTGTTCCCTCTCCCTCTCCTGTCACTCTCTAGCCCTGACCATTGTGGTCACTGAGTGGAGAACAAAGTTTCGACGGGCTATGAATATGCAGGAGAATGCTACCCGGGCCCGGGCTGTGGACTCTTTGCTAAACTTTGAGACGGTAACGGAGACCTCGGTGGCAGTTTTGTGAGGTTTGGAGATGTAGAGGAGTGTGCCTGGGGTCATTGGGGCTGACAAGGAGCAGGGAGGATGCGAAGTGTGCTGCTTACAATCAGGGAGGAAGGATGGGGAATGGAGCTGAAAGCTGTGGCTGTGTGAAACAGCACTGGTTTGAAATTCATCAGGTGAAGTATTACAACGCAGAGAGTTATGAAGTGGAACGCTATCGTGAGGCCATCATCAAATATCAGGTGAGGATGCTGGTTTGAGGCCTACTGAGAGCAACAGCCGGGACTTGTGGAATCACCAGGCCTGAGAGGAGTAAAATTTGGGCTGTGAGGTTGATGTGCCTGGGCCCAGGTTGGGATTTGGTGACTGTCAACATGTATATGACATTCCTTCCTTGTTTGTCATTGCCCAAGAGTTTAGAGTGGAAGTCAAATGCTTCACTGGTTCTGCTAAATCAGACCCAGAACCTGGTGATTGGACTTGGGCTCCTCGCCGGCTCCCTGCTTTGTGCTTACTTTGTCACTGAGCAGAAGCTACAGGTGAGGGAACTGTCCTGGGCCTGGGTACTTTGTCTAGGCCATCAGGTTCATGGGTGGGAAGGAGGTAGCGGGTAGCTAGTGGGCAGGGTGACAGCCCACCAGCCTCCTGTGACCCTGTCCTCATCCCTGTATGTCCACAGGTCGGGGACTTTGTACTGTTTGGCACCTACATCATCCAGCTGTACATGCCTCTCAACTGGTTTGGCACCTACTACAGGTAACCTGATGCCAGCCCTCACCTGTCCAGGGTGCACTGTTATCTCCCCAGCTCCCGAGAGGAGCTCCAACCAGCCCTCTTCTTGCAGGATGATTCAGACCAACTTCATCGACATGGAGAACATGTTTGACCTGCTGAAAGAGAAGACAGAAGTGAGTGAGGAGAGAGGAGTGGTTTTGTAGGGAGTGGGAGCTGGCATGGTGTTCCTCGTGTCTGGAAGATACCAGGCCTGTAATGGCACACAATGGTGGCACTCTCCCAGGTGAAGGATCTTCCCGGCGCAGGGCCCCTTCGCTTTCAGAGGGGTCAGATTGAGTTTGAAAACGTGCACTTCAGTTATACTGATGGGTGAGCCCCTCCCCTTCCACTGTCCCGCAGTCCCCTTTCCGTGTCCATTTACACACTGCTCCTCCCCTTGCCCCACCCTCCCCCCACCCCGCTTCTCAGCCCACCACCATCTGGGAAGACAGCCTGAGTGAGAGGTAGCAGGGCCCAGTAGTAGCTCTCGTGGTGGAGGGGACCCTGGCAGTACAGCCAGCCTGTCGACCATGCTCACCCTTCCTTGCAGGCGGGAGACCCTGCAGGATGTGTCCTTCACCGTGATGCCTGGACAGACACTGGCCCTGGTGAGAGGAGACCCAGCCAGCTGACCCAGACTCCTTGAGCTTCCCTTATTTCAGTGCCCATGGTAGCTGGGGACCCAGGCTGTGGAGGTCAGAGAGCCGTGTCTTATTGGGTCACAGGACTGAATGTGGCAGCCTCCATGGACATTGATGGCCTCTTGGAGAGAAAGCCTTAAAAGCCAATGGGCCTGAGAATGTTTTTCCTTCCTTTTTTAAAAAAAATTTTTTTTTTTGGTTGTGGTGGCTCTTAATTGCTGTGTGAAGGCTTTCTCTAGCTGCAGTGAGCAGGAGCTACTCTGTTGCAGTGCACAGGCTTCTCATTGTGGTGGCTTCTCCTGTTACAGAGCACAGGCTTCAGGCACATGGGCTTCAGGAGTTGCAGCACGCAGGCTCAGTAGTTACGGCTCTCGGGCTCTAGAGTACAAGCTCAGTAGTTGTGGTGCATGGGCTGAGGTGCTCCGAGACATGTGGAATCTTCCCAGACCGGGGAGCAAACCCATGTGCCCGGGTGGGCAGATTTTTAGCCACTGCACCACCAGGGAAGTCCTTTCTCCCTCTGTTTTTCATGCAACAGGTGGGCCCATCGGGAGCGGGGAAGAGCACAGTTTTGCGTCTGCTATTTCGCTTCTATGACATCAGCTCCGGCTGCATCCGAATAGATGGGCAGGATGTTTCACAGGTAAGGATGCTCGAGGGAAGACTATAATTTATGGGCCCATATGTGAAAGAATGGTGGGTGCTGGGCATCCAGGGAGTAGAGAAAGAGCTGTCACCCCTGCAAAAAGCTGGGTCAGGAGACCTCAGCCTTTCTAGCGGCACATGGTCTGTATAAGGAAAGTAGTCATAGGAGTGATTCCTAGGATGCCGTATGAGGCACAAAGATCTGCAGCCATCCAGGGCAGCAGGGAGAGAAAATGAATTTACTATCAACAGGGAAACAGAGAGATTAAGTGACTTGCCCACACAGCTGAGGTCTGGGGAGGTGAAGGCAGGACTCTCATGCAGAGTCTCTCATCTCATGTGCTTCCCACCAGCCCATCCTACCTTCCAGGCCTGGAGGGATCTCACAGTCCAGAGTATATGGTCTTTTGGCCCCAGGTGACCCAGGCCTCTCTCCGGTCTCACATTGGAGTCGTGCCCCAGGACACTGTCCTCTTCAATGACACCATTGCCAACAATATCCGCTACGGCCGCATCACAGCTGGGAACGACGAGGTGAAGGCTGCGGCTCAGGCTGCAGGCATCCACGATACCATCACAGCTTTCCCTGAAGGTGAGCCTCCCCTTCAGGGTCTACCCCCACCCAGTTCAGGCCTTTTACTGCCTCTGACATCCATTCTACCCCGTCCTTGCCCATCTGGTCACAGAAACCAAGTGTAGTACATGTGACTTGAGAGAGGTGGGCAATTTCCGCAGGGTATGATACCCAGGTGGGCGAGCGGGGACTGAAGCTGAGTGGTGGGGAGAAACAGCGTGTCGCCATTGCTCGCACCATTCTCAAGGCTCCAGACATTGTTCTGCTGGACGAGGTGAGGGCCCTGAGATGCCTTGTCCCCCTCCTTCCTCCCTGAGCCTGTGCCCAGCCATTCCTGCTGAACACCGTTCTTCATGTAGGAGAGCCAGCACAAATGCATGTTTTACAAAAATACATAACAGTTTTCAAGCGCAAAACAAGGTCCTTTTTGATTCCTGAGGCCTCAGCCCGCCACTTGCATCCTCCTCCCACCAGGGACCTGGTGGGAGGGACAGTTTTACCTAAGTCCCTCTCTGTAGGCAACGTCTGCGTTGGATACCCATAATGAGAGGGCCATCCAAGCTTCTCTGGCCAAAGTCTGCGCCAACCGCACCACCATCGTGGTGGCACACAGGTATGGGACAGGCAGCAGGTGGGGGCCCCCCTCGGGTGTCGTGGTGGGTGACTGACTGACCTCTGACCTCTCAGGCTCTCCACGGTGGTCAGTGCTGACCAGATCCTTGTCATCAAGGATGGCCGCATCGTGGAGCGAGGACGGTAAGGGACACAGCATGATAAACAGGGAAGGACCTCTGAAGTGGGGGCCCCAAGGAAAGGTCGTGGAATCCCAGGGGTTTCTGGAAGGATCTCCCTCACCAGTTCCTTGTCATCTCAGACTGGTGGCAAGGACTCTTGGGGTATAAATAACAGTTGGTTGGGACTTACATTTTTCTCCTTGCCCCAGGCACGAGGCTCTGCTGTCCCGAGGTGGGGTGTATGCTGACATGTGGCAGCTACAGCAGCAGGGACAAGAAGTCCCTGAAGACACCAAGCCCCAGACTAAGGCATGATGACAAAAGCTGTGGCCACTTCCTTCCTGAAGGATAGCTCTGATGGGAATACACTGTATCCCTCTTCCCTGCCATGTTTCATCCTGGTCTTGGTGCTAGCTACAGTGATGGAACGGGGACTTTCAGAAGAGCATTGTGGGGGAAATAAAAGTGTGGACTGTGTTAGGATCACTGACTTTGTGGTGTGGGGAACTACAGCAGGCCTCCACGGCAGGTCAGATGAGCATTCTTGATGGGACTCTTCTGTTTTTGATTGGAAAAGAGAAAGAAAGACACCACTTTGTTGTCTTACAGACTGCCCATCCTTTATTGTTTCTAGGCCCCCCTCCCTGCCCCCTATACATGGAGGGGAGCCCCAGTATATGGGGGATGACAAGATGCAGGGGGGCCGAGTGGGACCTGGCCAGGGAGCAGTTCAGAGCGGCTCACTCCCATGCAGCTGGAGCGGCCAGCAGAGCCCTCTGTAGGCTCAGCTCCACATGCTGTTTCTCCAGATGCTCCCTGGAGGTGGCCTCCACGTCACTCCTCTTCGTCTTCACTCTGGCTGCTCCGGGCCTCCTCTCCCTGTGGACCCTAGAGGTGCGAGGGCCACAGTCTTCCTCAGCTGAGCCTCCCTCCCCAAGCCCAGGACCCTAGCACAGGTTGCAGTTGGACGGCTTCAAGCTGCGGCTTTGAGCCTGGAGCAAGGGGAAGGGAAGGAGAGGAAGACAGGGTGCAACGTCAAGGAAATGAGGGACAGTCCTTACTGCAGAGCTCAGCATGCGCTATGAGTGGAGTCATAAGGAAAATAAAAGGATAAACACCATCATAAACTCTACCACTTGGAAGAACACCCTCCCTGCCTTCCCCCCTACCCCGAAAACTCCTTACTTACTCCCAGCACAGGGCCCATCTCTACGCCATCCTCATACCTGCTGCTGTCGGTATTCTGCCTCACTGGCCGATAGTGCTTGTGCTAAAGCTAAGTCTTCTTCCTCCTGAGAACTGGGAGGGAGGAACAGCTTAATTAGTATCTAAAATGTGAGCATCTCCTCTGTTAGGCATCACTGTGCTGAGCCCTTCTAAGTACTGTTTCAATTCTCACATGTAGGTTTTTACAGGATCTTGGTATTGTCCTTATTTTATTGAACATATTAAGACCCTAATGGGCCAAAGAACTTGTCCAAGGTCATATAGTTCAAAAACTTAATTTTGAGCCCAAGTTCCTATTATCCTGCATTGGATGACAGCAGTCCCACCTCCCTCCCTCCAGACTGAGCCTTCATCCACACCCCACCCTTTTACCAGTGAGTAGGTACCTTGGGACCTGGGGTTTGGTCTCTGCCAGGGACAGTTCCAGGGCTCGTTGCAGAGCCTCATCCTCACTCTGCAAAAGGAAAAATAAGACCAGGTGCCTTGGACTTCACTCTCTGTGGGTCTGCTTCTGTCCATCCAACCTCTGCCCCACTCACCAAGCCACTTTGCAAAGTAATCACTGGAGCGGCTGTCCGGGTTGGAGACTGAGTTTTGGCTCTATGGCAGATATTCAAGAGGCTCAGGTCAAAGATGCGAAGGGAAAAAAGGGGGAGGGGAAACAGGCAGGCCTACCTGCTGGTAGAGGAAGACGAAGGCAAGGTCTGGTTTGGGCTGGGGGTGGTCTTTGTAGAAGAAGCCAGGGTTTGTGCTCTGGAGATGGCAGCCAGTCTGTAGGAAGAGACACTTTGGGCATGCCTCCAGGCACGTTTGCCTTACAAGTTCCTCCCACCCCTGACCCAGGAAGTCAGGAGGGGAGCTCCTCCAAAAGATCTGGAAAACATGCACTTGAAAAAGAAAGAAAAGACTCCCTAGCCAAAGGAGATAGGGTGAAGCTTCCCAACTGTTATGACAAAGGTTCATTCAGGTCCCAAAGGCAAGTAGAGAACTTGGTTGCAATTACCCTGCCCTACTGGTGGGGTGCCCCTCCCCAGAGCAATCATGGTCCAGTGGGTGACGGTGCTTGATGCAGAAATTTCGGCCACAGCGGTCGCAGGTCAGTTTCATCATTTCCCGCTGCCGGCAGCCAGCGCGTTCACACTTATTGGTGAAGATCTGAGGTGGAGTAGGAAGGATTGTCTCTGCTGAGATCTCTGCTCCCTTTTCAGTCCTGTCCTAACAGCTGTGCAGAGTTCCAGGCGTTTGTAGTCCCATGTGACCATGGTTGATCCCTCTAACACTTACCTTACGTTTTTGTTGAGCTGGATCTGAGCGACAGTCTCGGTCAATGTGCTCCCCAACAGCACGGTCAGGGGACTCCCCTCTGGCCACAGGTACAGGCACGTTACAGAGCGGGCATACAGGTACCTGGATATCCTATAGTTAGGGAGCAGGGTTCGGTCTGTGGCCTACTCCCAGTCCAGCCAGATCTCTGGTCCTGAGAGAATCCCCCTGAAAGAGCCTGGACATGCCCTCCATAAACGCAAAAGGAAATAATGTTCCCAGCACTGAGCCTCAAGAAGACAATAAAGGAGGGGAAATGTGAGGCAGAGGGCTTCCGGAGATTTTGCACGCATCCTCCACCCGCCCCCTTTCATCCTCAGACCGCCCCCTCACCTTTTGGTAAGCAGATCCACAGTGATGCTGGGCGTAGGCCACATGGTCTGCGCAGAAGATGCCCGAACAGGCATCGCACTTGAGCGGCAGAAAATCTGCAGGAAATGGGTCAGACTGCAGGTCCAGTGGGACCTCGACGTTCCTGCTCACTCAAGCCTTCCACTCAGGGGCAGGAAAACACTGCCGTACTAGGAACCAACTGGACCCTGGCCCTACTCCACTATCTCCTACGCCACGCCCCAAGCTCGAGCCCCGCCCTCCTCGGGCACTGCCAGCCCAGGAGCCCGCCACTCCGCCCGGCCCCGCCTCTCGCGTGCTCCGCCCCTCACCCCTTCACCCGCTTACCCAAGCGCTTACAGCTCGGCTCCGAACAGTGAGCCCCAAGGTCCGGAAACTCCATCGCCGGGCCGGACGGGGACCTGCTGGGAGAGGACGCGATGCTGAGCTCCCCGAGGGCTCCAGCTCTGGGTCCAAATCGCGACCCCGTACTCTGGGGGGAACTCCTTGTCCCGCCCCTTCCTCCCCCCGACCCAGCCCGCTTTACCGGAGCGTCAGAGCCTCCCGGACCGCAGTTCTCACTCCTCCCTTGGCGCGCGCGGGCGCGTGACGTCATCGCGCAGGGCGGGCACGTCTCTCGCTGTCGGCGGGGGCGGGGCGCATCCCGGAAGAGCCGAGGCTCGCCCCTCCTGTTTTGCCAGGCGTCCGGGAGCTGGATGGTGTCTCCAGGGCTACCGAGTGGCCGCGGGTGGGTTTGGCCTCGAAGGCGTTAGGGCGGGCGAAGACAAGGAGAGATTACATCTTCGAGGCTCAGGTGGTTTGGGGTCTTTCACAACTGGGTCCTTCGCCTGCTTCTCGGCACCCTCCCCCAGCCATTTAGTTCACAATCGCTGCTATACCTACTCTACGAACTGAAAACACCCATGTTTCTGTGAGATACACATTTTTCTTCAGAGCCGTAGCTCCTCCACGTTTGGTTTCGCTGTCCTTTGGTAAGACTTCTCTGACCCTCCTCAGTTTGAGCCCAGTGCATCTCTTGTGGTTTCCCGTCGTTCTTTTCTAGCATCCTATCACCTTATTGTAATCATCTCTTCTCTCACTCCCTCACTGCCCCCTTCCCACATAAATATAGTGGTAAGACGAACCACGTCTGCCTTCGCTTGAGTCGGGCCCAGCACCCAGTGCAGTGCCTGGAACTGTGAATCACCTGCTTTAAAATGCGGATTCCTGAGCTCTCGCCCCCTCCTCACCCCCGGAAGCACGGGAGAGAATTCAGACAGATTATCCATTTACTACAATTTGAAAAACACATGCCTGGAATATTCTGAATGCTTACTTAATGTTTCTTGAATGAAGCTAGAGAGTCGCTGGATTGGTGTCCTGCGTGACCCTAGGGGGCCCCAGGTTGAGACTTCCATTTTTACACATTTTCTCACATGCCTCTCTGGCCCTTCGTGCATGGGCTTGCTTGCCCTCAGTTCAGCTCACTCAGTCGTGTCCGACTGTTCGCGACCCCATGAATCGCAGCACGCCAGGCCTCCCTGTCCACCAACTTCCTGAGTTCACTCAGACTCACGTCCATTGAGTCAGTGATCCCATCCAACCATCTCATCCTCTGTCGTCCCCTTCTCCTCCTGCCCCCAACCCTCCCAACATCAGAGTCTTTTCCAATGAGTCAACTCTTCGCATGAGGTGGCCAAAGTACTGGAGTTTCAGCTTCAGCATCATTCCCTCCAAAGAAATCCCAGGGCTGATCTCCTTCAGAATGGACTGATTGGATCTCCTTGCAGTCCAAGGGACTCAAGAGTCTTCTCCAACACCACAGTTAAAAGCATCAATTCTTCGGCGCTTACCCTTCTTCACAGTCCAACTCTCACATCCATACATGACCACAGGAAAAACCATAGCCTTGACTAGATGGACTTTGTTGGCAAAGTAATGTCTCTGCTTTTCAATATGCTATCTAGGTTGGTCACAACTTTCCTTCCAAGGAGTAAGCGTCTTTTAATTTCATGGCTGCAGTCACCATCTGCAGTGATTTTGGAGCCCCCCAAAATAAAGTCTGACACTGTTTCCACTGTTTCCCCATCTATTTCCCATGAAGTGATGGGACCGATGCCATGATCTTCGTTTTATGAATGTTGAGCTGTAAGCCAACTTTTTTCACTCTCCACTTTCACTTTCATCAAGAGGCTTTTTAGTTCCTCTTCACTTTCTGCCATAAGGGTGGTGTCATCTGCATATCTGAGGTTATTGATATTTCTCCCAGCAATCTTGATTCCAGCTTGTGTTTCTTCCAGTCCAGCGTTTCTCATGATGTACTCTGCATATAAGTTAAATAAGCAGGGTGATAATATACAGCCTTGACATACTCCTTTTCCTATTTGGAACCAGTCTGTTGTTCCATGTCCAGTTCTAACTGTTGCTACCTGACCTGCATACAAATTTCTCAAGAGGCAGGTCAGGTGGTCTGGTATTCCCATCTCTTGAAGAATTTTCCACAGTTTATTGTGATCCACACAGTCAAAGGCTTTGGCATAGTCAATAAAGCAGAAATAAATGTTTTTCTGGAACTCTTTTGCTTTTTCCATGATCCAGCGGATGTTGGCAATTTGATCTCTGGTTCCTCTGCCTTTTCTAAAACCAGCTTGAACATCAGGAAGTTCACGGTTCATGTATTGCTGAAGCCTGGCTTGGAGAATTTTGAGCATTACTTTACTAGTGTGTGAGATGAGTGCAATTGTATGGTAGTTTGAGCATTCTTTGGCATTGCCTTTCTTTGGGATTGGAATGAAAACTGATCTTTTCCAGTCCTGTGGCCACTGCTGAGTTTTCCAAATGTGCTGGCATATTGAGTGCAGCACTTTCACAGCATCATCTTTCAGGATTTGAAAGAGTTCAACTGGAATTCCATCACCTCCACTAGCTTTGCTTGTAGTGATGCTTTCTAAGGCCCACTTGACTTCACATTCCAGGATGTCTGGCTCTAGGTGAGTGATCACGCCATTGTGATTATCTGGGTCATGAAGATCTTTTTTGTACAGTTCTTCTGTGTATTCTTGCCACCTCTTCTTAATATCTTCTGCTTCTGTTAGGTCCACACCATTTCTGTCCTTTATCAAGCCCATCTTTGCATGAAATGTTCCCTTGGTATCTCTAATTTTCTTGAAGAGATCTCTAGTCTTTCCCATTCTGTTGTTTTCCTCTATTTCTTTGCATTGATCGCTGAGGGAGGCTTTCTTATCTCTTCTTGCTGTTCTTTGGAACTCTAATTCAGATGCTTATATCTTTCCTTTTCTCCTTTTCTTTTCGCTTCTCTTCTTTTCACAGCTATTTGTAAGGCCTCCCCAGACAGCCATTTTGCTTTTTTGCATTTCTTTTCCATGGGGATGGTCTTGATCCCTGTCTCCTGTACAATGTCACGAACCTCATTCCATAGTTCATCAGGCACTCTATCAGATCTAGGCCCTTAAATCTATTTCTCACTTCCACTGTATAATCATAAGGGATTTGATTTAGGTCATACCTGAATGGTTTAGTGGTTTTCCCTACTTTCTTCAATTTAAATCTGAATTTGATAATAAGGAGTTCATGATCTGAGCCACAGTCAGCTCCTGGTCTTGTTTTTGTTGACTGTATAGAGCTTCTCCATCTTTGGCTGCAAAGAATATAATCAGTCTGATTTAGGTGTTGACCATCTGGTAATGTCCATGTGTAGAGTCTTCTCTTGTGTTGTTGGAAGAGGGTGTTTGCTATGACCACTGCATTTTCTTGGCAAAACTCTACTAGTCTTTGCCCTGCTTCATTCTGTATTCCAAGGCCAAACTTGCCTGTTACTCCAGGTGTTTCTTGACTTCCTACTTTTGCATTCCAGTCCCCTATAATGAAAAGGACATCTTTTTTGGGTGTTAGTTCTAAAAGGTCTTGTAGGTCTTCATGGAACCGTTCAACTTCAGCTTCTTCAGTGTTACTGGTTGGGGCATAGACTTGGATTACTGTGATATTGAATGGTTTGCCTTGGAAACAAACAGAGATCATTCTGTCGTTTTTGAGATTGCATCCAATTACTGCATTTTGGACTCTTTTGTTGACCATGATGGCCACTTCATTTCTTCTGAAGGATTCCTGCCTGCAGTAGTAGATATAATGGTCATCTGAGTTAAATTCACCCATTCCAGTCCATTTGAGTTCACTGATTCCTAGAATGTTGACATTCACTCTTGCCATCTCTTGTTTGACCACTTCCAATTTGCCTTGATTCATCGACCTGACATTCCAGGTTCCTATTGCAATATTGCTCTTTACAGCATCGGACCTTGCCTCTATCACCAGTCACATCCACAGCTGGGTATTGTTTTTGCTTTGGCTCCATCCCTTCATTCTTTCTGGAGTTATTTCTCCTCTGATCTCCAGTAGCATATTGGGCCCCTACTGACCTGGGGAGTTCCTCTTTCAGTATCCTATCATTTTGCCTTTTCATACTGTTCATGGGGTTCTCAAGGCAAGAATACTGAAGTGGTTTGCCATTCCCTTCTCCAGTGGACCACATTCTGTCAGATCTCTCCACCATGAACCGCCCATCTTGGGTTGCCCTACGGGCATGGCTTAGTTTCATTGAGTTAGACAAGGCTGTGGTCCTAGTGTGATTAGATTGACTAGTTTTCTGTGAGTATGGTTTCAGTGTGTCTGCCCTCTGATGCCCTCTTGCAACACCTACATCTTACTTGGGTTTCTCTTACCTTGGGCATGGAGTATCTCTTCATGGCTGCTCCAGCAAAGCACAGCCGCTGCTCCTTACCTTGGATGAGGGGAATCTCCTCACTGCCACCCTTCCTGACCTTCAAAGTGGGATAGCTCCTCTAGGCCCTCCTACGCCTGCGCAGCCACTGCTCCTTGGTCGTGGGGTTGGTCCTCCCGGCCGCCCCTGGCCTAGCTTCCCATAAATTTGGGCATGGAGATAAGTAAACAGATGAAATGCTTAGAGTTGAAAATGTCCTCCAAAATGGAGAGAGAACCAGCTACAACTGGGAATGAGACAGCTTTCTTCTCTTCTCCCTCTCTCCCTCCAGCTTTTGGTTTTGTTTCCCTCTGTGTCTGCTGCTTACATCCTTACAGCTCTAAGGCTACTGGATGGAGAAGGCAATGGCACCCCACTCCAGTACTCTTGCCTGGAAAATCCCATGGATGGAGGAGCCTGGTAGGCTGCAGTCCATGGAGTCGCACAGAGTCGGACACGACTGATCGACTTCCCTTTCACTTTCCTGCATTGGAGAAGGAAATGGCAACCCACTCCACTGTTCTTGCCTGGAGAATCCCAGGGATTGGGGAGCCTGGTGGGCTGCTGTCTATGAGGTCGCACAGAGTCAGACACGACTGAAGTGACTTAGCAGCAGCAGCCGCAAGGCTACTGGAAATTAAAATCATTTTTCCTGGTTCCTCAAGCAGAAGGCCTAATTTCAGTTCCTACTGTGCCCATTTGCCTTGACTTGGATTGTCTGCCAAGCTCTGACCTGTGGCCTGGGGTCAGGGTATGTGATGTTCTGATGTGCCAGGTCTGAGTCTCATGTTTGGGGGAAGGGAGTCAGCAACACTAAAGTGAAAATTACCAAACTGGCTTGGACAATCCTAGAAAACCCGAGAGAGTCCATTCCATTCCTCCCTTCATTCAGCAATATACTGAGTATCCTCCCATGTGCTGTCACTGGATGCCATAGGCAAAGACTAGGAAGGACTAGGCAAGACGGCAGTGCATTTCAGGTACACCCATTCTGGAGTTGACAAGGCAAAACCTGAAGGGTAAGTAGATGTTGGCTAGGTGAAGGCCAAGGGAGAAAGGAAGCAGGTGGAAGTAGGTGCTATTTCAAGCAGAGGAATCAGCAGGGACAAAGACCTGGAGATAAGAGAGAACAAGATCCTTTAGATAAAGCTTTTAAAAAGCTGATAACATCAGGATCTTAGAGTGTAAGAAACAGCTTGGCAGGAGATAAAGCTGGAGAGTTAGCAGGGGTAAAATCTCCTCAGATCATGGAGGCCACATTAGTTGTTGAGAATTTTAACATAAACATAATATCTGCTTCCCTTGTGACTCAGTGGTAAAAAATCTGCCTGCAATATGGCAGACTCAGGTTCGATCCCTGGGTCAGGAATATCCCCTGGAGAAGGAAATTGCAACCCACTCCAGTATTCTTGCCTGGAAAATCCCATGGACAGAGGAGCCTGGCGGGCTACAGTCCTTGGGGTCACAAGAACTGAAGAACAATAAATGAACTATAGATAGCTTTAAGAAGGAGAGTAATATGATCAGATTTGTATTTTGGGAAAGTCACTCTGGCTTCAGAGTGGAGAACAGATTGGTAGAAGGGAGGCTAGGCTGAAGGCTGTTGCTATAATAGAAGCAAGAGATAATGATGGCCTGAACTAGGTGGGGATGATACTTAGAATTAATGAAAGCTCAGTATAGAACTTAGATGTGAGACAGATATTTTAAAATAAGTAACTTTCAGGACTTCCCTGGTGATCCAGCGGTTAAGGCTTTGTCTTCTAATGTAGAGGGTGTGGGTTCAATCCCTGGTCGCGAAGCTAAGCTCCCACATGTCTTGGGGCCATAAAAGTCGAAACTTAAAACAGAAGCAATATTGTAACAAATTCAATAAAGATTTTAAGAATGGTCCACATCAAAAATCTTTAAGTAGCTTTCCAGTGTATCACTGAGAAGATAAAATGGTTAAAAAAAAAAAAGAACTCTTTGGACTTTCCTGGTGGCATAGTAGATAAGAATCTGCCAGCCAGTGCAGGGGACATGGGTTCAATCCCTCCTCTGGGAAGATTCCACATGCCACAGGGCAACTAATTCTGAGCGCAATAACTCCTGAGCCCATGCTCTAGAGCCCATGAGCCCCAACTACTGAGCCCTCGCCTAGAGCCCGTGCTCCACAACAAGAGAAGCCACCACAAGGAGAAGCCTCTGCACCGCAGCAAACAGTAGCCCCCACTTGCTGCAACTAGAGAAAGCCCATGCAAAGCAACAAAGACCCACAACAACCAAAATAAAAATAAATAAATGATTATAAAAAAGAAAAAAAATTTTTGGCCACACCACACGGATTATAGGATCTTAGTGCCCCAATAAGGAATTGAGCCCCAGCCCTTGACACTGAGATCAAGTCTTTCAGGGAAATTCTGGCAGCTTCCTCTTAAATCCATCCTCACCCCTGGGATAGGCTCTGGGCAGCAGTGTTTCTGCCAAAGATGATTGGTCTGGGAGTGGTCATCTGACCCACACTGGGTATCTGAGTTTGTGTTCCCCAAAAGCATAACCTGAAGCAAGGATTTTGATGCAGATAATTCATATAGGAGGTAATCCTAGCCAGAGTAAGAGAGTAGGGAAGAGGGAGACAGGGAAGGAAGGAAAACCAATGAAGAGTTATTGAACTGGTTACTACTGTGTTTCCCAGTTCCACTGGGAACCCTCGGAGAAGGCATATAAAATATGCCTAAGAATCATCCTTCTAAAAGACAGAAGGATGGGCTGACTCCTGTCTTCAAGTTGAAAGTTTCTCTGGGAGATGATGGCTCCCCCATATTCACCTGGCACAGTGAACCTGTACCTATGTGCAAGCTGATTCAAGCTTATTGAAGTATGAGGGATTTGGGGGAAATCCTGGAGGCAGAAATTCTGAATCTGGCTTGGCTTGGAAGTGGGAAGCCATCAGGACTCATAGGAGCTGTCCACAGTGACATCTGAAGTCCAAGGTGCACCAAGCAGGCAAGGCACCAGGGGCATCTGCTATATTTGAACAATCAGATTCCTTCCTGGGAATTTGAAATAAAGGCCAGAAGAATCAGTATTCATAAAGCCATTGGATCTGTAGCATATAAGCTATGGGCTTGCCATCTGCCATACTACCATACTGTCATACTGACTGAGGGACAGGGAGGGATTGTTATCTACCATCCTCTGACTGATGGAACACAGTCCCATAAAAAG
Organism: Bos mutus; assembly: GCF_027580195.1. Classification (NCBI taxonomy): domain Eukaryota; kingdom Metazoa; phylum Chordata; class Mammalia; order Artiodactyla; family Bovidae; genus Bos; species Bos mutus. The sequence continues at coordinate 28,748,206 of NC_091618.1, forward strand.
AGGCTGATCTTGTAGCTTACACAAGGGTTTTAAGTCATATCACTACCTGACTCTTGCCTCCTCCCAAAGTCTACACTGCCCGACAAAACTATGGCTAACTGCCATTATTGCATTAGTTTAACATTGTCCCTTTTAAGATAGTTATAAGTTATCTCCTTCAAAGTCAAAGTGAAGTCACTCAGTCGTGTCCGACTCTTTGCGACCCCATGGACACCAGGCTCCTCTGTCCATGGGATTTTCTAGGCAAGAGTACTGGAGTGGGTTGCCATCTCCTTAGATTCAGAGTATTTCTCAAGGCACTATCACACTCTCTGGTCATACCATGAAGTCAGGCTGTTGATGTGTGGGAGACTCTTGATCTGGCTATGCACCTGTCATGGGGATTCAACTTTCAGCCTAGGCCCTTTAGAAAAGACAGTTGTTGAAGAGCTTGTTGTTTGTGAGTTCCAAGACTCCAAATCTGTGAAATCCAGCGACAGTTCTGATAGATACAAGCTTATGAAATTGCTAAGACTTGACAATTTTTTTTTTACCAAAACAATTACATGTGGTTTAATCTATTAATAAGCAGCACATGTCACGGGCATGAATTATTTTTCCTCTGACTTTCTATCTAATCCTCACCCTGCTGGGTTTTGGAGCCCAGATAAGAAGACAAATTAGCACTGTGAGAGTATGATGTACAGTCTAGAGACTTCCTGGTGGTTCAGCAATTAAGACACTGTGCTTCCAATGCAGTGGGTGCAGTTTTGATCCTTGGTCAGGGAACTAAGATCCCACATGCTGCCCAGTGCAGTAAAAATAAAAAAAAGTCCACACACCTTAAAATCAGATGTGTCAAATGTCTGTATACCTTCAGTTCAGTCATTCACTCGTGTCCGACTTTTTGCGACCCCATGGACTGCAGCATGCCAGGTTTCCCTGTCCATCACCAACTCCCGGAGCTTGCTCAAACTCATGTCCATCGAGCTGGCTATGCCATCCAACCATCTCATCCTCTGTCATCCCCTTTTCTTCTTGCCTTCTATCTTTCCCAACATCAGGGTCTTTTCCAATGAGTCAGCTCTTCGCATCAGGTAGCCAAAGTATTGGAGCTTCAGCTTCAGCATCAGTTCCTCCAATGAATATTCAGGACTGATTTCCTTTAGGATTGATTGATTTTATCTCCTTGCTGTCCAAGGGACTCTCAAGAGTCTTCTCCAATACCACAGTTCAAAAGCATCAATTCTTTGGCAGTGAGCTTTCTTTATCGTCCATATGTGACTACTGGAAAATCCATAGCTTTGACTAGATGGACCTTTGTTGGCAAAGTAATGTCTCTGCTCTTTAATAAGTCTGTGTACCTTACCTCTTCAAACTTGTACTGTTTTCTGCTAACAGTGTATAAAGAGAGCATATTGGTTAGGATATAGGTTAAGCTGCCATAACAGGGACTCAAAAATAGTGGCATAAAGAATAAAGAAGTTTAATTTCTTCCTTATGTAATTATACAGGGCTGGCTGGTCTGACACCACCTGTCAGGGACTTGGACACCTCCTATTTTGTTGCATCACCATCCCTAAGGTGTTGCCTTTGTCTACGTGGTCCCAAATGAGTCCTTGCTCTAGGCAGCAGAATGAGGGAGAAGAAAAAGAAGGCATCTCCTCCATCCTCTCCCTGGACCCCGTCCCCCGCTATTTAAAGGTATGACACTGATTTTGCCTACATCATTTCTGTGACCTTAGTATAGCCCAGCACTTAGTCACATGATCATACTTAGCTCCAGAGAGACTGGGAAAGGTAGTCTTTAGCTGGGTGGCCATGTTCCCAGATAAAATTTCAATTATGTCAGTTAAGGGGAACAGATATTTGGGAGACAACTAGTGTCAAAAAAGCAGGGGAGGGAGGAAGGGTGACTTTTATGATATTTGAGCCATCCTGAGCTTGAAATAATGAAGCAGATAGTGAAACACAGGTATACAATAGCCAGAAGGCATTTCTCTCAGCTCAGGGGGTTTGAGGAGGAGAACAACAAGACCAAGCAGTGCTTGGTCAGTCTTCAGTTGTAGGCTACTTGACCAAAAAAGTCATTCCCCAGTTCCCTCCTTGAGGACAAAACTCTGATTTTAATCATCATTTTCCAAGCAGTTGTGTTTCACATGGGTCCCTTTCCTGCTCCCATGAGGAGTCTTAAATGATCTAAGTCAATATTTTTCAAACTTTTAAACCATTGCTCACAATAAGAATTACATTTTATAACCTAACACACACACACACACCTAATACTTGATCTTATTGTGCTTGATATACTTTGAAATTCTGTTATATTTCATTTTTAAAAAATTTTAGTTGCCAAACACTACATTGATTTCCATCTACCATCCCATAAGCATCTGAGTGCAGAGTTCCAAAGAATAGCAAGGAGAGATAAGAAAGCCTTCCTCAGCGATCAATGCAAAGAAATAGAGGAAAACAACAGAATGGGAAAGACTAGAGATCTCTTCAAGAAAATTAGAGATACCAAGGGAACATTTCATGCAAAGATGGGCTCGATAAAGGACAGAAATGGTATGCACCTAACAGAAGCAGAAGATATTAAGAAGAGGTGGCAAGAATACACAGAAGAACTGTACAAAAAAGATCTTCATGACCCAGATAATCACGATGGTGTGATCACTCACCTAGAGCCAGACATCCTGGAATATGAAGTCAAGTGGGCCTTAGAAAGCATCACTACAAGCAAAGCTAGTGGAGGTGATGGAATTCCAGTTGAGCTCTTTCAAATCCTGAAAGATGATGCTGTGAAAGTGCTGCACTCAATATGCCAGTACATTTGGAAAACTCAGCAGTGGCCACAGGACTGGAAAAGGTCAGTTTTCATTCCAATCCCAAAGAAAGGCAATGCCAAAGAAGGCTCAAACTACCACACAATTGCACTTATCTCACATGCTAGTAAAGTAATGCTCAAAATTCTCCAAGCCCGGCTTCAGCAATACATGCACCATGAACTTCCTGATGTTCAAGCTGGTTTTAGAAAAGGCAGAGGAACCAGAGATCAAATTGCCAACATCCGCTGGATCATCAAAAAAGCAAGAGAGTTCTAGAAAAACATCTATTTCTGCTTTATTGACTATGCCAAAGCCTTTGACTGTGTGGATCACAATAAACTGTGGAAAATTCTTCAAGACATGAGAATACCAGACCACCTGACCTGCCTCTTGAGAAACCTGTATGCAGGTCAGGTAGCAACAGTTAGAACTGGACATGGAACAACAGACTGGTTCCAAATAGGAAAAGGAGTATGTCAAGGCTGTATATGGTCACCCTGCTTATTTAACTTATATGCAGAGTACATCATGAGAAACGCTGGGCTGGAAGAAGCACAAGCTGGAATCAAGATTGCTGGGAGAAATATCAATAACCTCAGATATGCAGATGACACCACCCTTATGGCAGAAAGTGAAGAGGAACTAAAAAGCCTCTTGATGAAAGTGAAAGTGGAGAGTGAAAAAGTTGGCTTAAAACTCAACATTCAGAAAACTAAGATCATGGCATCTGGTCCCATCACTTCATGGCAAATAGATGGGGAAACAGTAGAAACAGTGTCAAACTTTATTTTTGGGGGCTCCAAAATCACTGCAGATGGTGACTGCAGCCATGAGATAAAAGACACTTACTTCTTGGAAGGAAAGTTATGACCAACCTAGATAGCGTATTGAAAAGCAGAGACATTACTTTGCCAACAAATGTCCATCTAGTCAAGGCTATGGTTTTTCCAGTGGTCATGTATGGATGTGAGAGTTGGACTGTGAAGAAAGCTGAGCCCAGAATTGATGCTTTTGAACTGTGGTCTTGGAGAAGACTCTTGAGAGTACCTTGGACTGCAAGGAGATCCAACCAGTCCATTCTAAAAGAGATCAGTCCTAGGTGTTCATTGGAAGGACTGACGCTGAAGCTGAAACTCCAGTACTTTGGCCACCTTACGCGAAGAGTTGACTCATTGGAAAAGCCCCTGATGCTGGGAGGGATTGGGGGCAGGAGGAGAAGGGGACAACAGAGGATGAGATGGCTGGATGGCATCACCGACTTGATGGATGTGAGTTTGAGTGAACTCCGGGAGTTGGTGATGGACAGGGAGGCCTGACATGCTGCAATTCATGGGGTCGCAAAGAGTCAGACAGGACTGAGCTACTGAACTGAACTGAACTGATAACCATCAGTTTGCAGAAAGAAAAAAAAATAAATGCAACTTTTCTAAGCCAGCAAAACTTCCCCTTTGTTGAGGCATGTAAAACAATTTGTGTCTAGAAGAAAAATTTATCCCAAACTTTAGAGAAGAAAAAAATTGATCGTTCTTTTTAAAATATACTTCTAGAGTTTTCCTAATAAGCCAACTTAACCTTTACCTGATACTCTTGGGAATATAACTGTTGTCACGGTATATTTGATTAAGAATCCACTACCAATGAAAGCACAGAGTTTACGCTTCTGTAACGTTAACCTGTAGAAACTGATAAGGTGTTGTTCTTGTATAGCCTTGAAGAAACATTAACCTGAAAGGTGTTATTTTTTAGCCCTGTGGAATGTTAATCAGTTCTGTATCTATCCTAATAATTTTGTTCATTTATTGATATGTATACATTTCTTACCTGAAAACACTCAGAGAATTAACTTTTTGTATTCTTTATCAGCTCCCTCATTAATTATTTAAATGAAATCTTTATATGTGTATACAATCTGGATGAAAATTTGTTTCTGCTCTGGACATTAACTGTGACATCTAGCACTCAGGCAGCTGTTTTGTGACCATAAGTGGAGCCAGGCAGAGAGGACAAGCCAACATGTTGAAGATTTAGAGAAGAAAGATGGGAAAGTTCCAGGGTCACTGATATATTAACCAGCCTGGGGATATTACATGTGGCCTCTTGTTATGTAAGAGAGTAAATGTCCTTATTAGCAACATTTTCTACATTTTGCAACCCAAAGCTCTCTTGGTGATACACCTGTTGTGGCAGCTCATCTTAATAAAAATGAGCATTTGACTCACCAAGTTGGAATTTTTGCCATGTATTGGCAACATATATAGGTAGCTGTGATGGTAGCAGTGGAATGATCATTGAACTTCCCAATCAACTTTAGAGAGCCTCCCCTCACAGCTCTGGAAAGACTCCTGATACAGTGACATCATATTCTGTGGATTCATATTCTGTTTACTTGTTTTTATTTTTATTGATTTATTTTTGTTCACTTGTTTTTAATTTTAAATTACTGCCAGGGCTTTATAAATACTTTTAATATATAGCTGTCTGATTTTTAAGAAAATATTTATTTATTTGTTTTTGGCTATGTTGTGAAAGTTTTTCTCTAGTGGTGGTGAGAGAGTAGCAGCTCTCTAGTTGTAGTGCAGGGGCTTCTCATTGCTGTGACTTCTCTTGTTGCAGAGCACAAGCTCTAGGTGTCGAGGCTTCAGTAGTCGCGGCTCCTCTGGGATCGAGAGCACAGGCTCAATAGTAGAGGTATATGGGCTTTAATTGTTCTGTGACATGTGGGATCTTCCCAGATCAGGGATTGAACCCATGTTTCCTGCATTGACAAGCAGATTCTTAACCACTGAGCCACCAGAGAAGCCCTAGCTGTCTGATTTTAAATATTTTAAAAATTTATTTATCTATTTATTTTCTTGTTTTTGGCTGTGCTGGGTCTTCATTTGTGTGTGTGGGCTTTCTCTAGTTGCAGAGAGCGGGCTCTAGAACTGGGCTCAGTAGTTGTAGTACACAGGCTTAGTTGCTCCATGGCATGTGGGAGCCTCCCAGATCAGGGATCGAACAAATGTCCCCTGCATTGGCAGGCTAATTCTTAACCACTGGACCACCAAAAGCAAAAGTATTTAGTTGCTCAGTCAAGTGTGACTCTTTGCAACTCCATGGACTGTAGCCCACTAGGCTCCTCTGTCCATGGAATTCTCCAGGCAAGAAAATGGTGTGAGTAGCCATTTCCTTCTCCAGGGGATCTTTCTGACCTAGGGAGCAGACCTGGGTCTCCTGCATTACAGGCAGATTCTTTACCATCAGAACCACCAGGGAAGGCCTAATTTTTTTTTTCATATTAAAATATAATCATTTGGTTTTAAGAATTTTATTTATTCATTTTTTTCCCCTCTACACTCATGACTTTAGAGTTGTTGGCTTTCAATTTTTGAAACCTTATTTGGAACAGACCTCAGCTGGTAAAGAATCCACCTGCAATGCAGGAAACCTGGGTTCAATCCCTGGGTTGGGAAGATCCCCTGGAAAGGAACAGCTATCCACTCCAATATTCTGACTTGGAGAATTCCATGGACTGTATAGTCCATGGGGTCGCAAAGAGTCAGACACGACTGAGCAACTTTCACTTCACAAACAAAGAGAAATGCTGCCTCTCTCCCTTCTCCTACTCCATGAATGCTCAGATAGTCCAAAGCTTAGAGAACCCTAAAAGTAAATTCTTTGCGGCTCTGTCTTGAGCATGAGCCAGAGTGTTTTAACTGCCAGGGACCCCCAGAGACCACAAGAGAGAATGAAGCCCTCACAGTTTCTTTTTTCTCAGGCCACACTTTTCCTGACTGATGGGTTATAGTCCAGATTAAGCTATTCATGCCAATCAGCAGCCTAGGAGCTTCCCAAGATTTGAAAGGATGATGAACAGACCAAAGCCACCACCTCCCTACATAGTGAGGGTGTAGATTCCTTGTGTCCTGAATAAAAGAATAAGGAGGAACAGTGAGAAATCCAATTACACTTTCCACATTGAAAAGGCTGTGTCAAAAGATATCAATTAGCAATTGAGCATTGCTTCAGTCGTTCGTCTTGTGGATCAACAAACCACACGCAGACTTGCTAAGCAGCTTTGTGCTTCAGCTGAGCTGCAGCCTCCCACAGGCACAGCAGGAATCGGCTCCTCTACAAATCAGCAGGTGGAGCCGCAGCCAGACACTTCCTATATCAGCTTCAGCAGGTTTAAAGCAGACAAGGTCAAAGTGAGGATGTCAGTAAGGATGTCTTGGGCCCAAATCTACTCGAATATTAATTTAACAGTTTTCTCTTTAGTGGTTTTCCTCCTCCTCAGTTAACTCTTTAGTGAGCTTCCCCAGTGGCTCAGTGGTAAAGAATCTGCCTGCAATGCAGGAGCCACTGGAGACGTGGGTCAGGAGTATCCTCTGGAGAAGGAAATGGCACTCTCCTCCAGTATTCTTGCTTGGAAAATCCCGTGAACAGAGGAGCTTGGCAGGCTACAGTCCGTAGGGTCACAAAGAGTCAAACACGACTTAGTAACTAAACAATAACTGTTGACTCTTAGAGAAACAGTGCATACTGAAAGGGAAACAAAAACCATTTACTGACTGTCCTGTCCTACGATTACTCATCTCTTAGTTTATTTAAATCCCCATGAAAACCTTTTGAAGCGGATATTATGCATTCCCATTTTGTAGATAAAGAAAACTGAGATTGGGAGAGATGAAGTCATTGGCTTATGGAGATGGACTTTGAATCCAAGATTGGGCATAGCCTTGAGTCCCATGTTCTTTCATTAAACAACACTGCCTCTCCCACATCGACTCTGTAACCTCCTCGGTAACTGAAAAGATCTCAAGTGGTGATTTTCTCAGAGTGTGGAAAATCCCAAATCTCTACATGGGTTATCAATATTCAAACACCCTTTCAGTGCAAGTGAAGTGTGTTAGTCGCTCAGTTGTGTCCAACTGTTTCTGACCCCACAGACTATATAGCCTGCCAGGCTCCTTTGTCCACATTAAAATTTTGAGCACAAAAAAGTTTGTTTATAAACTTTTTGCATTGTGGCATCCCACAGACTTCAAGAGGAATCAAAAGATGTCAATGGACAAAATAAACTTCCATTGCAAGAATAATAGTGTCTTTGTTCTAGAGCAAAGACACTTTAAAACAAGTATATTAGGAACAGGATACCGTCAAAATTAATATAGGGACTTCCCCAGTGGTCCAGTGGTTAAGAATCTGCCTTCCAGGACTTCCTTGGTGGTTCAGTGGCTAAGACTCTGAGCTCCCAACACAGGGGCCCTGGGTTCCATTCCCGGTCAGGGAGCTAGATCCCACAGGCCACAGCTAAGAGTTCTAATGCTGCAACTAAAGATCCCACATACCATAACTAAAGCCCTGGAGTGGCCAAATAAATAAATAAAACTAAATATATTAAAAAATACTCCTTCCAATGCAGGGGAAGCTGGTTTGATCCCTGACTTGGGAACTAAGATCCCACATGCCACAGAGCAACTAAGCCATGAGCTGAAACTAGAGAAAAGCCTGAGCACTCGAATGAAAACCCAGTGCAGCCAAAAATTTTTTAAAGTTAAAATAGGTCCTCTGCATCAGAATCTCAATCTAAAGTCAATGAAATTGAAGAAGATGGATACAAATCAGAAATTTTCCACTTGAAACAAAACTTTACCTTGCTACAAATTAAAAAAAAAAAAATCACAAATGTAACCACCTAAAGAAACAAAAAGATCTCAAAGTTACCAAATGTGGTGAAACTATTTGAACAAGAAAAAGTTGCAAAACTGTATTTGAAGTTAGATTTATAACCATCTCTTCACATTCTTTTGAGTAGTACCACACCAGAAAGAGCTTTTATCAATCCCTGTCAGGCTCTCCTGTCCATAGAATTCTCCAGGCAAGAATACTGGAATGGGCTGCCATTTCCTTCTCCAGAGGATCTTCCTGACTCAGGGATCAAACCCAGGTCTCCTGCATTGCAGCCAGCTTCTTGAGCCACCAGGGAAACCCAAAGGAAAACACGAGGTGTAAAACTAATGCCATGATTTGGAGCAAGGTATTATTCAAATATCTATCACTGTTTAAATAACCAGGTGTGGACGTTCTTTGATTGGAAATGACCAGATCCCAGGAGATTCGAAGATGGGCCTGGCTCTCCCTTCATTGAGGTTTGCCTTGCTTTCTCAGGTATATGATACAGTAAAACAAACTTTGTGATAACATTCAGTTACTTGTCCTGAAGTGCCTTAGCTCTCCCATGGATTAATTGAAGACTCTTAATTTAGGCACATAGTTCAAATTCATATGATTTTACAGGTTACATGTATTTGATTCAATCCAAGACTTATCAGATTTTATACAAGGCCCTGGGCATAGAGGTGACTAACTTAAGGTCTCTACCCTGTGGTTGTTCAATGTGCAGAGGAGGAGGGGGATAGTGAGGGAGAGGGGCTCCTGGCATCTAATAGGTAGGATGCCGCTAAACATTTGACAATGAACAGGACAGCTTCTAACACCACCAGCAAAGAATTATTTGGATCAAAATGTCAGTAGTGCATATAGTCAATAGTACTGATAAAGCCTGATTTAGATGAAGTATAAAACTGGAGTTCTGAGTGAGTTCAAATTGCAGCGCCAATAACCACTAGCTGTTAGAGGTTGACAGATTGGCAAAATGACTTCACCGGTGTTTCAGTATTTATTTTACAGAAAACAATAATTTACTTTTAAAGCCAAATGTTAAGCATTTTATTTTATTTATTTATTTTTTTCTTTCTCTGGATCGCTTTATTAGTTAAAGCTCAGCCGGCTATGAGATTAACTCTTCATTAGCTGTTTTCCGCGTGGTTGCGCCCCGTCGCCTCCCCTCCCCTCCCTGCCCAGTAGTCAGTTTACGGTTGCCCGTGCGAAAAATACGGTTTTTAGAACTTCGGTACCGGGACCAAACGCGGGGAACGTGTTGCCGGATCTTGCGCGTGTAATCGCGCCAGCCTACATGACTCGCGCCAGCCTACATGGCCCGCGCCAGCCTTCATCTAAGCATTTTAAAAAGTAAAATTTATTGATATCTTTGAAAGACACACACACACAACTAAATGTAAAAATGTAAGCTTAAAAACCACGAATGCTAAATATACATTAATATTTTAATATGGTTGTTAGGATATAAAATTAATGAAGTATTATTTTAGAGTAAAAAAACTAAATGCCAATAAAAGTAAAAATATAATTATAAATAATTGGAAATAAAATTATTTGCTCTTTAAGTGAAATTTACTTTTACATCTTTATTTTATTTTAATTTGGTCAACTGTTTTGTGGGATCTTAGTTCCTGGTTGTTTGTTGTTCAGTTGCTAAGTTGTGTCTTACTCTATGCAGTCCCATGGGATGCAGCACACCAGGCTCCCCTGTCCTTCACTATCTCCTGGAGTTTGCTCAAACTCATGTCCATTGAGTTGGTGATGCTATCTAGCCATTGGACCAGGGCTCAAACCTGAGCCCATGGAAGCATGGAATCCTAACCACTGGACCATCAGGGAATTCCCTATTTGCTCTTTTTAAAAATAGTGATCTCTTAAAGAAGTATATTAAGATATCACTGTTAAATTGTAAGTGTATTTTTGGTACCAATTTTTCTAGCTGCTTTAAAAAAGCTCTTTCTGGTGTTGTATTTCTCAAAGGAATGTGAAGAGATGGTTATATATCTAACTTCAAATATAGTTCCCCAACTTCTCCTCATTCAAATAATTTCACCTCATTTGGTAACTTCGAGTTATTTTTGTTTCTCTAGGTGGATATAAGGGCTTCCCTCATAGCTCAGTTGGTAAAAGAATCTACCTGCAATGCAGGAGACCCAGGTTCGATCCCTGGGTCAGGAAGATCCCCTGGAGAAGGAAATGGCAACCCACTCCAGTATTCTTGCCTGGAGAATCCCATGGACAGAGGAGCCTAGGAGGCTACAGTCCATGCGGTCAGCAAGAGTTGAACATGACTTAGTGACTAAACCACCACCAGGTGGATATATATAAATATATTTTTAATTTCTAGCAAAGTATAGTTTTGTTTCAAGTGGAAAATTTCTGATTTGTATCCATCTTCTTCAATTTCATTGACTCTAGATTGAGATTCTGATGCAGAGGACCTATATTAATTTTAAAAAATTTGGCTGCACTGGGTCTTTGTTGGGGTTCTTGGGCTTTTCTCCAGTTGTGGTTTAGTTGGTCTGTGGCATATGGGATCTTATTTCTCAGATCAGGGATCGAACTAGCTTCCCCTGCATTGGAAGAAAGATTCTTCTTCTTTTTTTTAAATTTTACTTATTTATTTGGCTGCTCCAGGGCTTTAGTTGCGGTACGTGGGATCTTTAGTTGTAGCATTTGAACTCTTAGTTGCGACCTGTGGGATCTAGCTCCCTGGCTGGGAATGGAACCCAGGGCCCCTGTGTTGGGAGCTCAGTCTTAGCCACTGAACCACCAAGGAAGTCCTGGAAGGCAGATTCTTAGCCACTGGACCAATGGGAAAGTCCCTATATTAATTTTGACAGTTTCTTGTTCCTAATATACTTGTTTAAAGTGTCTTTGAACTAGAACAATTATTCTTGCAATAGAATTGACATCTTTTGATTCCTCTTAAAGTCTGTGGGAGGCAACAATGCTTTATAAACAAACCTTTGTGTGTTGAAAATTTTAACATGGCTATACCTCATTTCTGCATATCTGAGGTTATTGATATTTCTCCCAGCAATCTTGATTCCAGCTTGTGCTTCTTTCAGTCCAGCGTTTCTCATGATGTACTCTGCATAGAAGTTAAATAAGCAGGGTGACCATATACAGCCTTGACATACTCCTTTTCCTATTTGGAACCAGTCTGTTGTTCCATGTCCAGTTCGAACTGTTGCTTCCTGACCTGCATATAGGTTTCTCAAGAGGCAGGTCAGATGGTCTGGTATTCCCATGTCTTGAAGAATTTTCCACAGTTTATTGTGATCCACACAGTCAAAGGCTTTGGCATAGTCAATAAAGCAGAAATAGATGTTTTTCTGGAACTCTCTTGCTTTTTTGATGAGCCAGCAGACACAACTGAGCGACTGAACTGAACTGAACTGATACCTCATTTATAAATCATTCAGAATTCAGATTTCTTTTTCCAATGTTGAAAGAGTATTTCAACCTCAACTAAAATTCTATTTTGGTACTTTAAGATATGAAGATATGTAAGAATAACAAAATGCTAAAAACCAGTATTTTAATCACAACCAGCTATGCAACTTTGGGCAAGCCATTTTACCACTATGCCTCAATTTCCTCATCTGTAAAATGGGGGTAGGGTGGATGGTTTGTACAGTAAAGCAGGATGGTGACGATTAAAAAAAGGATACATAAATTTAACATATGTATATTTTTATATCCTGTGTATAATATATTGTTACAAATTTGTTCATTTATTTGTCTTTATTTTTATAATGTGTAGCTTGTTGGCCCAAATTCTTGAATATAATTTCCAGATCAGTTTGGTATAACTGTTTTAAAATATGTCCACAAGGGAATTCCCTGGGAGTCCAGTGGTTAGGACTCAGTGCTTTCACTGCTGTGACCTAGGTTCAATCCATGGTCAGGGAACTAAGATCCTGCAATCAGCATGCCCACCCCCCCCCCAAAAAAAAAAAGTCCACAATTTTTTTCCCTACTTTTCCCTTAAAGAGCATGAGCTGGACTCAGTAACTTGCTTCTAATGTATATAGTGTGGTAGAAGTGATAAAGCATGACTTTTGACACTAGGTCATAAAAAGCACTGTGGCTCTCTTCTTGCTCTCCTGGACCATTTGCTCTAGCAAAGGAAGCTATCGTGTTGTCATGACACTCAAACAACCATGTGCTGCGCTACTGTTAGTCGCTCAGTCATGTCCGACTCTTTGCGACCCCATGGATCATACATAGCCTGCCCTACTCCTCTGTCCATGAATACTGGAGTGGGTAGCCTATCCCTTCTCCAGGGGGTCTTCCCAACCCAGGAATCAAACCAGGATCTCCTGCATTGCAGGAGGATTCTTTACCAGTTGAGCTACCAGGGAAGCCTCCAAGCAACCAGGTTAGTATGATGAGGGAGAGGTTAGTATCATGAGGAACTGAAGCCTCTTGTCAACAGCAAGTATCATGGGAGCAATCTATCCACATACACATACACCTCTATGTGCCATACACTGTGCTCATATGAAGATTCTGTGTGATTTTTGCAAAAACAGCAGTATACTGAGTAAGCATTATACAGGTCTGCTATGGGGGAATGATGTGGGACATGAGGGAAACCTTCAAATGTGGGGTGTGGTCTGAAGTACATCTTAAAAGACAAGTGTTTAGCAAGTGGAGGAATGAGAGGTGGGGGTGTAGAGCAGGGGTGGAGGAGGGCAGTGCAGCTGAGTGGAGGAAAGGATAATCTTTTGGGGGTTGGTGCTGTAAAGAGCAAGACAGGGCAGATCTCAGAAGGCTTCTTAACGGTATTAGGAAGCTTGAATGATACCTTGTAGGAGAGCCTTAATTACTATTAAACAGCAGAAAGATCATCTATTTTGTATTTTTTAATTATTTAGTCACATGGTTGGGCATAAATTTTGGTAGGAGACAAGAGTTTGGGCAGAGAAACTGTTGAGATGTGGAGGGTGTGAATCAGGGCTATGGTGGGGACTGAATCAAGAAATAATTAGGACATCAATTTAGCAGCAACTCGGGATTGACTGGGTATGGGATGAGAGAGAAGGAAGTAGGTCTTTAGAGTTAGTGATGGAAACAGGCATGATAAAAAACACAGAAAAAGCCTATCTGTGTAGGGAAGATGGGGGCGGAAGGTGAGGGGAAAGAGCATGTGTTCAGTTTTTGGTATGTTGAGCAGAACTGCCCATGGGACATTAAAACGGAGATGCCTAGTCAAAAGTTCTGTGAAAGGAGCTAAGATTTAGAAGTCATCAGCATATGAGTGGAAACTAAATGGGTGAACACGTGAAACTGTCCGGGTAGAGTGCAAAGAAAAAGTGAGCCAGGGATAGACTCAGTGTAAAACCAAAACTTAAGGGATTAGGAGGAAGTCCGTGAGACTTCAGACACTAAAAGCAAAATAACATGGTGATATACTGTCCTTGCATGATGGAAAATTCTTACACTCTCTGTCCTTGATCTTTGTACTTCTAAAGATCATTTAAATCTGTTTTGCAATATCCCTTGAACAGAGAAATTCTGCTCACACGGTTATTTTTTTTAATTTATTTTTTATTGAAGGATAATTGCTTTACAGAATTTTGCTGTTTTCTGTCAAACCTCAACATGAATCAGCCATAGGTATACATATAGCCCCTCCTTTTTGAAACTCCCTCCCCATCCCACCCCTCTAGGTTGATACAGAGCCCCTGTTTGAGTTTCCTGAGCTGTACAGCAAATTCCCATTGGCTATGTATTTTACATATGGTAATGTAAGTTTCCATGTTACTCTTTCCATACATCTCACCCTCTCCTCCCCTCCCCTCATGTCCATAAGTCTATTCCTATGTCTGTTTCTCCATTGTTGCCCTGTGAATAAATTCTTCAGTACCATTTTTCTAGATTCTGTGTATATGTGTTAGAATATTTATCTTTCCCTTTCTGATTCATTTCACTCTGTGTAATAGGTTCTAGATTCATCCACCTCATTAGAACTGACTCAAATGCATTCCTTTTTATGACCAAGTAAAATTCCACTGTGTGTAGATACCACAACTTCTTTATCCATTCATCTGTCGATGGACCTGCCTACACGATTATTAATCAAACTCTTCTCAAAGATTTTCTACACTCAGAAGACCTACAGATAACCCTGCAAAGTGTAATAGCCACTGAAGTGATTTAATTTTACATTCCTTTCTTGGCTTAAACATTCTCTGTTCCTTCACAATTCCCCATCTGCTCCATGTGATGGTATTTTCAGCGTTTATTTCTGGTGATTCTCTTCTGGGCAGTCTTCAATTTGTCAATTTGTCCACAAGCGTAGCAAGGCACCCTATGGATGTATTCTAATTTGTGCACAGTACACCTTAGGTATTATATTCTTCCCAGTAATACAGCCTAAAATTAAGTTTATGAGCAGCAATGTTATACTATTAGCTGTTAGAACACATAAAGTGCACTGCCCTCCCCTGCAAACATAAACATGTAACTAAGCCTGATGAACCATAGATGGAGGTTCGTAACATTGTACAGGAGACAGGGATCAAGACCATCCCCATGGAAAAGAAATGCAAAAAAGCAAAATGGCTGTCTGAGGAGGCCTTACAAATAGCTGTGAAAAGAAGAGAAGAGAAAAGCAAAGGAGAAAAGATAAGATATAAGCATCTGAACTAGAGTTCCAAAGAATAGCAAGGAGAGATAAGACAGCCTTCTTCAGTGATCAATGCAAAGAAATAGAGGAAAACAACAGAATGGGAAAGACTAGAGATCTCTTCAAGAAAATTAGAGATACCAAGGGAACATTTCATGCAAAGATGGGCTCGATAAAGGACAGAAATGGTATGGACCTAACAGAAGCAGAAGATATTAAGAAGAGGTGGCAAGAATACACAGAAGAACTGTACAAAAAAGATCTTCATGACCCAGATAATCACGATGGCGTGATCACTCACCTAGAGCCAGACATCCTGGAATGTGAAGTCAAGTGGGCCTTAGAAAGCATCACTATGAGCAAAGCTAGTGGAGGTGATGGAAGTCCAGTTGAGCTCTTTCAAATCCTGAAAGATGATGCTGTGAAAGTGCTGCACTCAATATGCCAGTACATTTGGAAAACTCAGCAGTGGTCACAGGACTGGAAAAATCAGTTTTCATTCCAATCCCAAAGAAAGGCAATGCCAAAGAATGCTCAAACTACCACCCAATTGCACTCATCTCACACGCTAGTAAAGTAATGCTCAAAATTCTCCAAGCCAGACTTCAGCAATACATGAACCGTGAACTTCCAGATGTTTAAGTTGATTTTAGAAAAGGCAGAGGAATCAGAGATCAAATTGCCAACACCTGCTGGATCATCGAAAAAGCAAGAGTTCCAGAAAAACATCTATTTCTGCTTTATTGACTATGCCAAAGCCTTTGACTGTGTGGATCACAATAAACTGTGGAAAATTCTTCAAGAGATGGGAATACCAGACCACCTGACCTGCCTCTTGAGAAACCTGTATGCAGGTCAGGAAGCAACAGTTCAAACTGGACATGGAACAACAGACTGGTTCCAAATAGGAAAAGGAGTACGTCAAGGCTGTATATGGTCACCCTGCTTATTTAACTTATATGCAGAGTACATCATGAGAAACGCTGGACTGGAAGAAGCACAAGCTGGAATCAAGATTGCCGGGAGAAATATTAATAACCTCAGATATGCAGATGACACCACCCTTATGGCAGAAAGTGAAGAGGAACTAAAAAGCCTCTTGATGAAAGTGAAAGAGGAAAGTGAAAAAGTTGGCTTAAAGCTCAACATTCAGAAAACTAAGATCATGGCATCTGGTCCCATCACTTCATGGCAAATAGATGGGGAAACAGTGGAACAGTGTCAGACTATTTTTTTGGGCTCCAAAATCACTGCAGATGGTGATTGCAGCCATGAGAGTAAAAGATGCTTACTCCTTGGAAGGAAAGTTGTGACCAACCTAGATAGCATATTGAAAAGCAGAGACATTACTTTGCCAACAAAGGTTCGTCTAGTCAAGGCTATGGTTTTTCCTGTGGTCATGTATGGATGTGAGAGTTGGACTGTGAAGAAAGCTGAGCGCTGAAGAATTGATGCTTTTGAACTGTGGTGTTGAAGACTCTTGTGAGTCCCTTGGACTGCAAGGAGATCCAACCAGTCCATCCTAAAGGAGCTCAGTCCTAGGTGTTCATTGGAAGGACTGATGCTGAAGCTGAAACTCCAATACTCTGGCCACCTCATGCGAAGAGTTGACTCATTGGAAAAGCCCCTGATGCTGGGAGGGATTGGGGGCAGGAGAAGGGGATGACAGAGGATGAGATGGCTGGATGGCATCACCGACTTGATGGACATGAGTTTGAGTGAACTCCGGGAGTTGGTGATGGACAGGGAGGCCTGGCATGCTGTGATTCATGGGGTTGCAAAGAGTCGGACATGACTGAGCGACTGAACTGGACTGAACCCTTCTTTCCGCCTGTACTTCTAGTTTTTGTTTAGCCTAACTGTAGGTTTCATATTTCTGCTTAATTTTTCTTTCATTCATATGAAAAGCTTTCTTCTTGTCCCTTTCATCATGAAGCAGGAAATGGCCAGAACACCTGGTAATGAAAAACTGTAGACAAACATCTAACAGCCAGCGGACCAGGGCAAGTGTCAAGAATGGACTCTCATGGAACTCCAAACATTTGGTTCATGTTCTGATGCAGTACAAGCTTCTGGCTCTGTCTTCAAACTGCAAGTTAAACAAGGAAATAAAGGTGGGGCCATGGCAGCAATTGTTTTTTGGATTAATTCTATTTTTTCCTGAATTGTCTGTTTGATGATTAGAACTGTTTGCCCATTCTCTTCAGACATTTCTAGATGATTACAAGTTCATGTTCCTCCAACAGCAAGACAGGGAGGACCCTTGAATCCCTGAAAGCCTTTCAGGCGAATGGAAGGAAAAAATTCTCACACACTTAGAAGAGATGCAGCACAGAAGTCAACCTCAAGGAGCCAAGCAGCATTGCCAGATCCAGCTTCCAGCTGAATGGAGGCCAAGGCTGTGAACTCATGAAAAAAGCCATCTGTCCAGTTCTGGGCTCTCCTCTGAATGCTGTTCTTCCCCAAAGAGCAAGGACTGCTGACACCAGTCTTTGTGAAGCTGGGATAAGCAGACTGCTCCTGTATCATTCCTACATCCTTGAGCATCTTCCCATCTGGGCCCTATTGATGGACAGGGGCTCCCTATTATAGGGTGACTGCTGGAGCCAGACTGCCTGGATTTGGATTCTGGCTCCATCGTGAACTAAGGCCATGGCTTTGTGAAAGGTAACTTCCATAAAATAACAGTATCTTATGTCAGGGTCCTGATGGAAAAAGTTAGTATAGATCACCTAGAGGAGTGCTGAGTGGGAATGTTGCATTGTTAGTGTAGACACTGTTTCTTTCATGTTCCTGGGCTTGCAATCAGTCTTGTGTCTCTTTTTGACCATGCTCTATGGCATGTGGAATGTTAGTTCCATGACTAGGGATCTAAGCCTCGCCTCCTCTAGTGGAAGCGTAGTCTCAACCACCAGACTGCCAGGAGTTTTTTCTTTTAATATTCTTTTATTGATTGATGGCTGCCCTGGGTCTTTGTTGCTGCACATGAGCTTTCTCTAGTTGTGGCAAGTGGAGGCTCCTTTCTAGTTGTGATGTGATGCACAGGATTCTCTTGTTGTGGAGCACAGGCTCTAGGTGAGAGGGCTTCAGCAGTTATGGTGCAGGGGTTCAGTAGGTGAAGATCAAGGGCTCAGTAGTTTTGGCACATGGGCATAGTTGCCCTGCAGCATGTTGGATCTTCCTAGACCAGGGGTCAAACCGGTGTCCCCTGTATTGGCAGGAGGATTCTTAACACTGGATCATGAGGGAAGCCCCTTGGAATCAATTTTAATACAGGTCTAAGTCCTGCTTGTTTGCTTCTATCAGGAGAGACAAATGAGGACTGAGGGAGTTAACCGTCAGTACATAGATAGGTAAGGACTTCTGACAATAAGTGTTAAGCTTGTGGACAACACTAGAAAACAACTATTGTGGTGCACAGTGGTCTCAAATTTCTGACTGGGAAGCTGAAGCAGTCTCCTCCTGCACATACTTACTTGCACATGCTAAACCTTACTAAGCATATCACAGAGAACTCGGCTAAGGGCAGGTTAGAGCTGTCACGGTAATTCTTGCTTCTGGCCTTGTTTTGCACCGAAGTAAATTAACAGCCAGGAGCAAATAGGGGACAAGGCAGTAGGGGCAGAGCACAGAGGGAGACAGAGCTCACAGTGAGGCAGGCAGCAGCAGTTCTAACCATCAACACTTTATTTTTCCAGTCAACACCTGCACAGATGTTACTGTCCATTTTCTGACCCTAGTAGGGGGTCCCACCACACTTGGACCATGGCCCAGAGAAACAGATCTTCTTACTCCTCCCTAAGATAAGAAAGCCCCTCACCCCACAAGACAGAGGTCCTGCTCACTACCACAGCGCTGGCGTATGTGCTGTGGGATCCCTGCTCTCATCCTGTATAGGGAAGGGCCAGGATGAACGAGGGCAAGGGTGCAGTGGAGGTTCCACGGCTACAGTGACTTAAGTGCATTAACTACTGACCCGACCCACCACCCCAGGTTTCATCTGTACCTCCCAGACGGGAGCCTCCCTAAAGCTTAGCTGGGGCCAGCTGGGGAGGAAGAGCTGGTAAAGAGTGGGGATTGAGCTGCTAAGGACAGGACACAGCAGGGAAGTAAAGCGGAGAGGGGCTGGGATAGGAAAGAAAAATGATAAAGTGCCTGAACTAAACAACCGAGTGGGACACGAGGACAGAGCAGCACAGGTCCCTGAGGAAAGGAGGAAAAAGAAAAGGACAGACCGTCAGGGCTTGGGGCATTGTGGAATGAGACTAGAGATGAGGCGGGGAGGCAAGTGGGAAGGACTCCCCTAGCCCTGTTCATAACCACTAAACCCAAATGTAAAATTATTTACAAACTTAAAACAAATCCCAGGTACTGTCCCAGGCCTGGGACGGCAGGCAGGCAGGCAGGCAGGCAGGTGGAGGGTGGACTGGCTCCATCTGATAGCCAGCTTCCCCACATATTGCTCCTCCCCAGGATAGCAGGGAAAGGAGCCAACAGTGACATCCTTAGCCAGGAGGCCCTACTGTGCCTGCAACTCCTTCCCCCAGGCTTATGGCTCTGCCATGGCCTGAGCCTCCTGGTCTGACTGTACCAGAGACGGGGTGTCGGGCCCTAGGGGTGGAGGGGGTGGAGCATCAGGGGGCTCTGGGCATGTCTCTGGACCCAACCCCAGCTCTGCATTTAGCTGCTCCAGCTCCCCCTGATCGAGCAACTCGAAGTCCTCAGTGGTGAGTGCCTCTTCTTCCTCAGGGGCAGGCAGGGGCTGGGGTGAGTCCTGGGGCAGAGATGGGAGTACGGAGGGGGAGGGGACTGGGTCACTTTCGGCAAGGCCAAGTAGGGGCAACAGGGTGCTGGGAGGAGTGGTGAGGTCACCACTCACTGCTTCCGGGCTCAGTGTCTCCACTGGTCCTCCAGGGGAGAGCATCACTCCATCTGTGGGAGACCCTGCCCCATTGAAGTGCGTGTTCACAAAGTGAAGGGGGGATGAGAGCTGAAGCAAGGCTTCCTTGGATGCCGCATCTTCTTCCTCCTCCAAGTCCAGGTCTTGTCGTGAGAGGGCCTGAGGGGGGCCCAGCAGATCTTCGGGAGGGGCCAGGTCTGTCTCCTCTCCCTCCCCTAGCTCCCGACTCAGGGCCTCCTCTGGTTCACTTGGCAGGCTCTGCTGGTCCAAATCTGTGCAGAAAACAAAGGGCCAGGAATGGGCCTGCTGTTCTGAGTAGCTGCAACGGGCCACTCAGTTCAAGTATGAGAACTCAGGACATAGGATACTAGGCCAGGCCTTGGGTGTTAAGGTCTTTCAGGAACTTGGTATACAACTAGGGGATGAGCTCCCCAAAGAAAACATTTATGAGGGCAACCACCAGAGAGCACAGCCAGCATCCCGACAGGGAACAGGAAGATTAGGAGGGACAAAGGACTTCCCATACCCTCCGACACGTCAGTTAGTTGTGGAGTGGTTGCCCGGGAGACAGAGAAGCCACCGCTTTCCAAAATAGAAGCCTCCTCATCTGACAGCTCTGAGTCTGTAATGGCCAAGGCCAGTGCTGTTTTCTTCACATCCACCTGCAAGGGAACCACGATGAACGCAACAGACAAAGGGATGAGAGAGCCCATTTCCAGGAGCATCCCTGCCCTGCCACTGACTCCCATCCCCTTGAGAGGTGGCTGCTCTAAAGCAGATTCTCCCCCAGCCTTCTACTCGACAGCCCATCGCCCCTGGACCCCTGGACCTCACCACCGGGGAGAAGCCAGCCAGTTCTGCCTCGCTCTCACTCTCTGTCTCCGCCAGTGGCTCATCACCTCCGGGTGGTGCATTCTTCCCCTGCCGCTCTGGAGAACAACAGCAGGGCAGTGACCAAGCAGGAACGGAGGTGGGGGACAAACATAGCCACAGTTCTGGAGAGTATCTAAATCCCAGGGCATTTCACAAGCCTCAAACCAAGGTCCTCCCCGCCTTTCCCCCCTGGGTCATGGGATCCCCTTACTCCTCTTGTCGTGTTTGTGATGCAGGGCATCAGCTTCTGCCTTCATGCTGTAGTCCAGCTGCATGAGGAGTGGCTCCAGGCGCGTGTACATCCTCTGGATCAGTTCATGATACACCACCAGGGGCCATAGCAGGATACTCAGCACTGAGGGTCAGAGAGTCAACTCAGAGCTCCCTATGCCTATTACCTAAGAGCCCTCATTCAACTGATGCCTAAACAGGAAAGGCTGAAGGAGACCAAG
Source organism: Bos mutus (assembly GCF_027580195.1). NCBI lineage: Eukaryota > Metazoa > Chordata > Mammalia > Artiodactyla > Bovidae > Bos > Bos mutus. The sequence continues at coordinate 28,769,542 of NC_091618.1, forward strand.
CCCCTTCCTGAGGCTGTGCCAACTTCTTCCCACATCCACTGCCCTCCTTCCACTAATCCCACAGCATCCGCCTGAAGATCTCTGTAAATGGGTAAATGGGCAAAGAGAGTGCAACAACCCCCCTTGGGTCAGTCCAAGAAAAGAGGACAAAGAAAGAGCTCTGGAAAGGGCAGGGGCCAGATGCTACTCACAGACAATGTAGGAAATCATAATCCCTGGCACATAGTGTCCCAGCACAGCCAGCACAGCACAGCCAGAGCAGACACGAGCACAGAACTGCAGAGAAGAGCACAGGGTCTAAGAACAGGGGACTGAGGTATGCGTTCCACTTATCCGGGGAAAGAGTTATTATTGCTCCACTGGTGGAAGGAAGGGTATGTCCTCTAAGAACGCACTGATCCAGTTTAGTCAAGAAGATTCCCAGGATCACTGATTTAGGAAGTTTGCAACTGACATAGCCAAACACCTATAATTCAAACTTGGTCTCTCTTGGCAAGAAATAGTGTCAGGACACCAAAAGCTTACTCTGCCTCTTGTATCAGGCTACTAGCAGTAAGTTTTGCCTCAAGAAGGCCCCAGGCCATATCCTTCGTCTCCAGTCAAGGAGTGCGAGTCACTCCTTCCCCATCCCCACCTCCATTTCTCCACAGGGTAGAGCACTGTTGTGTGATGAGGGGGAGGTTACCTGAGCTGGATTCTGCCTCTTGTACTGCAGCAGCTCCTGCAGATGAATCTGGAAGGTGAGCCAGCTCTCAGCCAGGTATCTGCACAACTCGGGCACACTGAGCAGGTGCGGCCGGGCTCCTGACCCCGCACCCTCACTGGGGAGACATGATATGACCCCTGGAGGCCTCAGACACCAGCTTCCTAGGCACTCAAATCCCTCTGAGAATGCCCATGAGCTCTGTAGTCTAAGAAAGTGGACAACCCTGCCTCCCAAAAGGAGGCTGTATGGCTCCTGGGAAATAAAGCCCGGGGCTCCCAACCCTTTGCCCTGAAAACAGCAGGCACACAAACACCTACACAAGAACCCGGGAGCAAACTTGCTACAGTGCATTCACTATCCTGGGGGCTGTGCTTGCAGGAACTCCAAATTGCTCTGCACCATGGCGGTGACACTGGCACCAAAGCAAGACAGGGTTTGGACATTTGTCTGTTCTTCAAGGGGTGGTCTGCACTCACCTGTCAGAGTGTGGCTCCTCTGGGGATGATGCTATAGAGAGGGAAGAGAGACAAGTTACTCAGGGGCAGAGCTCTGGGAAACACTCCCCAAGCCAGAAACAGTTGCCCTTCCTCTGCAGTCCCAAAGTGCTTTCTCCAAATGCCATTTGCAGGAAGTATTACATTGTTACGCTGTTTGCATGTCTCCTTCCTCAGGCTTTACCCTTTTCAACAATAGAAACCCCATCTTATTCACATTCACATGTACATACACCCCAAACAGCTCACACACAACCTGGCACCCAGTTCTCTAAACTGTCTATTAAGTAAACATGTGGACAAGAAAACCCTGGTAAGAATAGTGAAGCCCTACCATAAGCATATGAAGTGTATTCACAAATTCAAGAATATCCTCCTCCTTATGAAACTGGAGATAGAGTGACTTTTATAAGGTCACATACAGGGTAAACGGGAAGCAGGCAATGGAACCCAGGCAATCTGGAAGCGGAGTCTACAATCTTTACTACAACTACCACATACAATAAAGAATGAAGTCAGGAGGAGAAGAGGACGGCAGAGGATGGGATGGTTAGATAGCATCACCACTCAATGTATAAGAATCAGACACGATTTAGCGGCTGAACAACCACACAATAACATGAATTTTGAGAAAGGGGAAATTTATTTCCCATCTGGGGAAGTAAGCAGTCATGCTTTGGGAGGCAGGTGGCCTGCGGTACATGCGTCTCACCATTCAACCCAAGCCGGGTGGGTCAGGCACAAAACAAGTGCTCACTGGGGCTTGCTGAATGAATCAAGTCACACTCACCAGAGATGTCAGGGAGGAAGCGAGGCTGCCACAAATCCAGCAGAAAATAAGCCAAAAGTGAGATGCTGAGTAGGAAGAAGGGCCGTAGGGAGGACGAAGACAGCAACCTTAGGGAGAAACAGGCACTCAGCGGTGAGTGAGTGAGAGAGGCCCCTACACCCATCGCGAAAGGCCCACTGATGGGGGGAATGGGAACCTCCAGGCCGAATTCGACACCCGAAGACAGAGGAAAGGGGCAACCCAGGCTGACAACGATCTTTAAACCCCAGGAGGTGGACCAGCCCTCCAGGACAAGCGTCTTCCCCAGAAAGGGGAATGGTACTCTGCGCTCGCCCGCCCCCGCTCTCCCGCGCTGCCCGGCCCCGCCCCCTCCTCCCCGGCCGTTACCAGAAGAGGCCGTTGAGCGCGGCCGCCGTGACTAGGCTGTGCAGCGGCTTCTCCCACACCAGCAGCCGCTGCGCTGCGGCCAACACCGCCTCCCAGCCGCGGAGCCGCAGCCACAGCGTCGTGGCGAGGCGTCCTACCGCCTCGGCCGTGGCCGCCTCCTCCTCCGCCTCGCCGGTGGCCTCACCCATGCCCAGGCCCAGGCCCAGGGTCAGGCCCAGCCCCGGGCCCCCACCAGTGCCGGTGTTGCCACCAACACCGCCACTCGCCATAGCCCCGCCGCAGCCGCCGCCCGAGCCCGCGAGGAGCCAGGGCTGCGCGGCCGCCGCCTGGGGCGCGTCAGGCGGAAGGGGGCGCACACCGCGGAGAGGGCCGCCCAGGCCGCGGACGGGCGTCACGTGACGGCGGAGCGACGAGCCCGGCACGTGATGTGCCCTAACCGCCGGGATAGGGTGACCGGCGCCTGCGCACAGGGGGTTGCCGGTGACCCTGCTCCTACGCAGGTGTGTGTTTTGGCGGCGCTGGGCGGTGTCTCCCTCTTCCTAGAGGGGCTGTAGCTCCGCTTTTGCCCACCCCAGCCAATTTTCTTCCCACTGTGTGGGCAGGGCGGCTAGGGAGGCCGGTCCTGGCCTGGATTGCTGGTGTGAGGCGGCCCGAAGTGGCAGGAAGTCAGCTTCCAGATGACCCCGTGGGATCTTTCTGCTCTGGTTAGGGCGGCGGCCGTCCCTTTACTCAACCCTCGCCGTACTGGTCCTCCCAGTTCCTTCCCCTCAGCAAATAAACAAACACCAGCGCGTGACTCGATCGACTCAAAAACAGAAAAGTTGTTTCCGTCTCAACTTTCTGTAAACTCTCCCTCCTTTCACGCATCGGAACTCCTTCAAATACTTAAGCGAGATATTGGGGTCTCGAAGTCTAAAACTCTGTTTAGGTGCTATTTACTCTTGGCGGGGGCGTTAACACCATTTATTGAGGCTTACAACGTAACAAGCATGTTGTTAACGTGTTCCCTCAACAACATTTAATCTCGGCAATAATCCTACAAAAGTTACAGCCAAAAATCAGTGCCTTTGCTACTTTGTACACAATTCACCAGTTAAAATTTGTGTACTCTTGCTGACTTTATTTTTTAAATGTATATTGTTCTGTGTGTGCATACATCTCCCCTTTAAAAGAAAACAATTGCGAGCAACTCCCTGTCCCGAGTCTTTATTTACATTTATATCTACACCGGCACGAAAAGGTCAGCCGGGCTCGCTCGTCCTCAAGTGTGCCACGGTCCCCTAGGAATTGTCCCGATTTCTCAGACACGCTGGGGCTCAGCGATATCAGGAATTCTAGCCCAGCTCCTTCCCAGCGGTCGAAGCCGGCGGCTCGGCCCAGCTGGCAGCAGGAAGTGCCCGGCGCTGACTTCGCCCGCGACGCCCCCGCGGCTTGTAAACACCGGGCAGACGCGCGGCGCCGCAAAGGCACAGCACGCGCCTCGAAGCCAGGACTCTACTCGGTGAGGTGGGCGCCCAGGCTTTGGAGCTCCACGCCCCGAGTCCGGAGCCGGGAGCCCCGCCCGGAGCGGAACAGGAAGAGGCTCTGCTGCCCGGCCCCGCCTGCCCCGGCTGGCGCGAGGGGAGGGGGCTGCACCGGCAAGGGCGGTGGCCCGCGGGAGGGAGCCCGGCGGACAGGTGGGCAGGCGGGCAGGGACGGCTCCGCGGCCCCTTTAGAACTCGTTCCCTTCCCATCGTAAGGCAGTGGCTGGCGCCGCGATGGACCTGGCCGGGCTCCTGCTAGACGAAGAAGGCACCTTCTCCCTCACCGGCTTCCAGGACTTCACGGTGAGCACGCGGCCCTCCGCCTCCCAGCGCTTGGAGCCGCGACCGCGGGCGCTCCCTCCGCGCCCCCCACCGGAGCCCGAGCGGGGCCGCGAGCTCGCCTGATGGCTCTGCTGGGGAATTAGGCGGTAGCCGCTCGACCCGTGCCTACTCGAGGCCCTGGCTCCTTGGGCCCATGGGGAAAGCCGCGGGGTACAGGAATGGGGTAGGAGGTAACCAGCCCGGCCCCTTCTTGGAGAACTTCTCCTCCGGAGCCCTCGGTGAGAAGGACTCCACCCCCTGTGGACATAGTGCCGCTAGCAAACAATCCAGAGAATGCGGGGCTGGGTGGGGCACGGGCCCCACCAGCCCTGAGGCAGGCCTACCGCCCCGTAGCCCCCTTCCAGTCAGGAGCCAGGATCCTCCAGCATACGCTTCCCTGCCCTTCACCCTCCACCCACCTCCTGCCCTGTTTCAGTTCCTCCCAGGACACCAGAAGCTGAGTGCCCGGATCCGAAGGAGACTCTACTATGGCTGGGACTGGGAAACTGACTGTACCCTGGAGGAGCTCTCCAGCCCGGTGGCAGGTTAGACAGTATTTTGTACGACCGGACAAGTGAGAAGCCTGAAAGTGGGGTTGTCAGCTGTCATCAAAGTGACTCTAGGTGTACCCTGTGAACTACACTGCCTCTTGGTAGCTAGTATGTTTGACAGGTGTAAGGACTAGGTTTGTATTTCATTTTTTCCTTAAATCCAAATGAGTAGGAAATATTGCTGCCTTACAAATTTATGTTATTCTTGATCTATATACTAGAAACTTTTAATTTTCGAAGTATATCTATCATATATTTCCCCCATCAACAAGGCATATTTATCTTCTCAAATGAGCTAGAGTGAAGGACGCACCTAGGTAATTGCAGGTGACAGGGAAATAAGCCTTCCTGCTGGAAGGAGCTGGAATTCAAATTTGGAATAGGCCTTTTGTTTCAGCGTGGGAGAACTGGGTCTCCACTTTGTTACTGTGGTCCTGTCTCCAAGACCTCAAAGAATGTAGATCTGGGTCTTCTGCTGATAGCAGTGGGCACCACTGTGGGGGATTTGTTTGCTCACTCTATTATCCTTCTGCCTCTGCAGATATTGCTGTGGAACTCCTCCAGAAGGCAGCCCCCAGTCCTATTCGCCGGCTCCAGAAGAAATATGTAGCCCACGTGTCCCGGTGAGTCCACAATTGAGAGATACAGAGTGAGAGTGTTTGGGTTCTAGAGAGAGGGGAACAGTTACCTCTAAAGAGAACTTGTAAAGAAACAGGGATGAGCATCATAAGTTACAAGAACCAAAAGATCCTTGCGTTTAATTCCTAATGCTTTCTGATACCCAGAGAGGCTTGCATCTCTCCGTGTGCTATGATGCTGGCTCTGGTATACATTGAGCGGCTCCGGCATAGAAACCCAGACTACCTACAGCATGTGTCATCCTCTGACTTGTTCCTGATCTCCATGGTAAGATGCCCCCTTCCCTTTATCTCCCTGGTAAGCCCGGAGCCAGGTGTGAGCTCTACTGATACCACCTCTGGTTCCTCTGCAGATGGTGGCCAGTAAGTACCTCTATGATGAAGGGGAGGAAGAAGAGGTCTTCAATGATGAATGGGGAGCTGCTGGGGGTGTGGCCGTGCCCACTCTCAATGCCCTGGAGAGGGGCTTCCTGAGTGCCATGGTGAATAGCTCTTCTCTCTCTTGCTCTGTTTTCCTGACCTGCTTTTATGTTCTTTTCATCCTTTGTTTTTTATCTCCCAGCTTCTTGTGGTCTCTTCATTTATCTTTCTGTTTGTCTTCTTTATGTCTTCCCTTATTAGCATCTTCCCCTCTAGCTTTTCTGGAATAAGCACAGTCTTTGGAGGTTCCTGGCATGGTGAAGTCAGAAGTGGAGATCTCCCATTGTCAGTCTTCCAGGTCCCACAGAGTACACTCTGAGCCAGAGCTTATCTTACTGGGCTCTGGGTATTTGCTTCCAGACTTTGCCTTTCCCTAGATTCTGGGCTCCCTATGGGCATGAACCATTCCCAGGATTATTTTTTTCCCCTTGCTTTTACTGGAGGGTGCAATGTGAAACCAGATATGTGGTGATTAAATAAGTTAATACATAAAAGCTTTTGGAACAGTATCTGGCACATGGTAAGAGCCACGTGTTACCTGTAGTGGAGGTTGTAGTTGCTGCTGTGGGTCTGGTTATTAATTGACTGTGGCTCATGTCCAAGTCTGGTTGGATGCTCTTCTCTTTATCCACAGGATTGGCGGCTCTACACTGATCCTCGGGAAATCTTTGAGGTGCTGAGCTGGCTGGAGGGCTGGTAGGTTCTAGGAATTGGGAAGAGGGACTTGAGGATTTGGAGGCTGAGGCCTAAGCCATAGGAGCTAAACAGAGGTGAGGGTCTGGGGGGAGGGAGAAAAGGAGAAAGAGAATTGCCCAAGGTCATGGTTCCGAAACGAGTCTGCTCTCCTCTTTGTAATCACCTTTGGAAAAGTGGGAGAAGCTTATTTAAAATACAGATCTTGGTCTCACCCTTATCTTTGGAATCAACGGGTAGTCTAGGAGCCTGTACATTTAACAAGTTCCCCGGTGTTCCCTGGTAGGTCCCTGGGGGAATGAGGGTGCCGGTGGGCCAGCTGCAGGAAGATTGCAGACCCTCTCTGTCTTTTCTCCTATCCCTGCAGCGTGGCTGAGCAGCAGGGGCGCCGGCGGGGCTGGTACACCTACACAGACCTGTGTGTGCTGCTGGAGCAGCCTGCCTGGCAACTGGTGCTGGGCTCCCTCTGTCAGCAGCTGGCAAAGGTGAGGCAGGTCAGGAAGCAGACGGAGCTTGAGCTGGCTGATGTCAAGCAAATACAGAATGGCTCAGGAGATGGGGTTGGAAGTAGATGGTGACTGAGATCTCTTAAGTTGAGTCCACATGTCCAGAGAGAAGGGATGGGTGTGTTAAAGACATTTAGAAGAGGGTTCAGAGGAAGGGGATTTGGGCACTGACCTTTCTTAACCCCTCTCCCCCAGCTGTCCTGCCTGTTGGCTATGGCATATGTGAGCAGCGTGGCCCTCGCCGTGGCATCGATGGCCGTAATACACCAGTCCTTAGGGCTGTCCTGCAGCCCCCCGCCTGGCCCTCCAGACCTTGGACTGGCCTCCAGGTGCCTTTTGGAACCCTGCATACCTTCTCCCATGCCACAGTGCCTGCCGTCTCCTGCTAATGTCTCCGGCTGCCTGGAAGGCAATGTAGTGTTGCGTTCACTGTGGGGCAGTCTGCTAGTCTCGCTGACTCCCCCACCATTGCCTCCTCCGGACCCTCCTGCTCCCCCCATTCTTCTTCACAACTGCCCCCTTTGCCAGAAGCTCCAGAAGGACTCCCCAACCTGCCGTGCCTGCCACCACCTCAACCATACTGTCCCCACGGGGCCCCCCAGTCCTTGGTCCCACTCCCATGGCCTGGCTCCCCCCTGGCCTTGGAGCCCAATGCCCCCTCTGCTTCCACAGCCCCAGCAATGTTCCCTTTTCAGCATCATGGAACTGGCCCGCCTGAAGTCTTTCATTTTCCCAGGCTAGGTAGGGTTCTGAGGAATGTGTTAAGAGGATTTGGGAGTCCCTGAGAGCCTGGAGGGGCAAAGCTTGATCTGGCTCCTTGGCTGGTCTCCTGTCCTCCTGGGTGATGGAGCTTAAGGGGGTCGTGTGGCAGAAGGACTGAAGATCACTTGCTCTTCTGTCCCTCAGTGGCTGATTGCCTGGCCAGGGCAGTGGTGGTTCCAGGGAAAGCCTCAGCTCAGTGACCAGGGGCGTGTCACAGGTGGACAGGGGCAAGGCTCCTGTCTCTCCATGTCCCCTGGGCTCTTCTAGACTTTTGCTTTTGAGTTTCCTAGGATTGGGCAAGGGAGGGAGGAAACATTGACCAGGGTCTGTTTGATGTCCCTGAGGTAGGAGAGGCAGGGACTGACAGGGCCACCCATGGGAGTTGCTGAGGGAAGTGGGAGGGGGGAAGCCTCCCATACCCCTGCCCAGTCTAGAAGAACCAGGGGCTTCTGGGACCTTCACCCCGGCCCTTTTGTCTTCCAACATTCTCTTCTTAGTCCCCCGCTCCTGGGCTTTTCTCTCTTCCAGTTCCTCTCCTGGGTGTTCTCTTCACGGGCCTCTCTGGCCACTGCTTTATATCTGGATTTTTCACGCTTTTGTAGAACTAAGGTTTCAATAAACAGTTTTAGTTGCATGGCCTGGACTCTTCCTTCTGCAGCAGCCCTCAAAGAACTCTCCTCCCCAGATCTTCCTTCTCAGCCTCCTACTCCCTGATCCTACCGTCCTGCTGCTCATTCTCTCTGACCCCCATTCCAGAATGTCCTTGTTTGATGGTCATAGGTTCTCATACCAAGCTGCTCCCTCGTTCCTGCTCCCAGCACCCTGGGGCCCCTAACACTCCTCGATTCTAGTGCAGTGGGGCACAGATGGTGACTGTGCGGTGCCTAGGGGTAGCCCTGTCTGTCACAAGTTCTGAGTGAGCACCATCTTTGTGGATCCCAAGGCCATCTCATGGAGAGCATATCCAGCAGAGCCCCGTGAGCTCCTTGAGGGCAAGCCCAAGGACACTTTGTCTCCTGACTTCCTTTCTGGGCTGACAAATGGTGGTAATTAGCGTAAGGGCTTCCGTGGTGGCTTAGCAGGTAAGGAATCCGCCTGCGATGCAGGAGACCCGGGTTCAATCCCTGGATTGGGAGGATACCCTGGAGAAGGAAATGACAACCCACTCAAGTATTCTTGCCTGGGAAATCCCATGGGCAGAGAAGCCTGGTGGGCTACAGTCCATGGGGTCACAAGAGTCAGACACAATTTAGTGACTAAACCACCACCAAAGAGAAGACCAAGGCTGGGTTATCACTGGAAGAAGAAGAGCAGCCAGCTGAACCGAGATGATTTGGTACCACAGAGGAAGAGACACAGTAGGGGTGGTACTGCCACCTAGGGGGCATCTTGGAAACTTATGGGTCATTTTTTGGTTGACAAAAATTTGAAGGGATGGGACGTACTGGCACTTAGCCTATATGGGAAGCTACACATCCAGAAAGGCTCGAGAATTCCCTTATGAAGAATTCCCGAGCAACTTTTGAATGACTGGGTGGATATCATGTATGACTGTTTATCTGAGCCTGGAACTACTTATTTTCTCTAAGCATGTAAACACAGAATAGATTTTGCCCATTTGGAAAGACTCTGTTTCCCAGGAATGCATCTCTGTGTACATTAAATCTATGCTTTGTTCAGTACTTTACAAAGAACTTGTTCACTCTTTTGGAACATCGGTCATGAATGGCAGCGCTGCCAGGGGTACACCTGTCATCAGGGAAGCACCAGTATCAGCTGGGATTGTAGCTGTCACATCTGTGGCAATTCCACTTGAGGGGTGGGCACTGGGCTGCTTCATTGTCTTCTAGTTTAGTTGGACCCAAGCTTTCCCACGGTGAAATAAGTCATTATAAATTACTTTGAGGACTTCCCTGCTGGTCCCGGGGCTAGGACTCCGTCCTCCTGATGCGGGGGGCCCAGGTTTCATCCCTGGTCAGGGGAACTGGATCCCACATGCCACAACTTAAGAGTTTGCACGCCACAACTAAAGATCTCACATGCTGCAGCAAGGATTGAGGATTCTGCTTCCCCCAGTTAGGATTGGAGCAGCCAAATAAATATTTAAAAAATAAATCACTTTGATTTCTTTATATTACAATGAGGACATTGTATACAGAGTTGTGATCACAGTTGTCATACATGACGAAGGATGTACAAGGCTTGAGAACTACTGTAATTGCGATGGTTCCAAATGGCAGTGGTGAGGAGGCAGTACAGTCTATCAAACTTGCCCTGGCTATGCTGGGGGGGTTTCCTCCCCACCACTCCTATCCTGGGACAGGAGACCCAGATGGAGATTCTTGGGAGGGGGAGGGACTCGGAACTTGGTTCCCCGGTTAATGGGTGATGGAATTTGCACAAGAGCTGGGCAAAGGTGAAAGGGCTGCGTCCTGCCCCAAATCCCTCATCTCTTCGCTCTGCTTCATTGACACTCCCGCCCCCTCCCTGCTCCAGGCAGCTAACTTCACACAAACTCTGACCTCTTACTCTCTCTCTCTCCCTACTTAACTCTGGCCCAGGGTGGCCAGGACGAGACAGAAGGCAGGGAGCATGAGCCAGTCACCCCCCAACGCCATACAGCTCCAGTCTGTGGGTTCCCAGGGCACCCTGGCTACCCTGCCACGGCCACCCGATGTCCAAAATCCCTCCTCTGACTCTTGGGCCTCTCTGTGTGGGCCTCCTCCTTGGGGCCTCAGCTGTCTTCTGGCTCTGCAGGTAGGAGGCAGAGGTACCTGGGTCGCTGTTGGCTGAAGAGGGTGTTTGAAGGGTGTAGGTGTGGTGGCATGAGAAACCCTCTGGAAATACGTATTTCTGCCTAATCACCCGCAGCATATCTTGGTGTTGGCTTCTCTACTCTGCACCTCCCACCTGCTCCTGCTTCAAAGTCTCCCAGCAGGAGGACTCTCTTTCTCCCCTGCCCAGCTCCTGGCTTCCAGCCTCTTTGCATGTGGCGTGTCTACCTCCCTGCAAACTTGGATGGGCAGCAGGTGAGAGGAATTCCCTGGAGAGAAGGTGACAGGGTCCCAGCGGGGAGGCGAGGCTCAGGGAGGCTGGTGACTGCCCCACGTTACCAGACCTGCTGTTCCTACAGGCTGCCTCTTGTCCAGGCTCCATCCTTACAGTTTCTTATCCCCGCCTTGGTGCTGACCAGTCAGAAATTACCTCTGGCTCTCCGGACACCTGGAAACTGTGAGCACAGAGCAAGGGCACAGGGCGAGGGTGGAGTTGGGTGCTCCTCTGAGCACACAGGTGGACTTGGGTGCAGGGTTGAGATGGGGCAATGATGAAAGGGCCAGGCACCAGCCAGAACTGTAGAGCGATGGGTCTCCATCCTGTTTCCATCTCTCCTCTCCACGCCCCCAACTTCTCCCAGCCTCCCTTGTGCTGCGCCTCTGTGGGGGGCCTGGCTGCCATGGCTTGGAGCTCTGGAACACTTCTATCCGAGAGGTACGTGCTTGGGGATGTGGAGGAGGAGGGCTGGACTAAGAGTGCTCCCGGGGTTGGGGAGGTTCTTGTTTCCATTTTGTAGGAACTGAGGTGAGGTTTTTGTAGGGGAAGGAGGTGGTGGTGGGGAACCTCTCCTGGAATTGTTGGTTTTTGTTTTTTGTTTTTGCCACATCATGCAGCTTGTGGGATCTCAATTCCCCAACCAGGGACTGAACCTGGTCCATGGAAGTGAAAGCCTGGAATCCTAACCACGAGGATTCCAGCGAACTCCCTGGAATTAGTTAAGAAGTCCAGGCTGAGGTCATCTTGATAAAGGAGAATGTTTTCTCTTTGTCCTTTTCTCCTCTCCACCAGGTGTCCGGGGCTGTGGTGGTCTCTGGGCTGCTGCAGGCCATTCTGGGGCTGTTGGGGGGTCCTGGCCACTTGTTCCCCCGCTGTGGGCCCCTAGTGCTGGCCCCCAGCCTGGTTGTGGCAGGGCTCTCTGTCTACAGGGAAGTAGCTCTGCTCTGCTCCACTCACTGGGGCCTGGCATCGCTGTACGTAAGTCCTAAGAGGCATGATGCCCAGTGGGTTGTGTGGGAGCAGGGGGAGGGGAGAGCTGCTACTCTACCAGTCCAGCAGCCGTCTCAGCAGGGATAACACTTGTGGGTTTGGAATCCAGGACTTTTACTGGATTCATTTGTTCACCTTGACTTGTACCTTGTCTCCCACTGATCCCCAAGGTGCCCTCCTGCCCTCTCCATGGGGGCATTCTTCTCTGGAACAACCTTTCGTGGTATTCTGCCCCTCCCATCTCCACTCCTTGCCTCAGGGGCAAGCTTCCTCTTGCCCCTAAAGCCCCTTCCCTTTTCTAGGCTGATTGTGCTCATGGTGGTCTGTTCTCAGCACCTGGGCTCCTGCCTGCTACCCCCATGCCACTGGAGGCCAGCTTCAACCTCTTCAACCCATACTCACATCTTGGCCTTCAGGCTCCTCTCGGTATGTGGGAGTTTGGGTGAGAGGCAGTTGGAGTTAGGAGGGCTGGCATGGATTGCTCACTTGGCCCCTACTTGGTTGTTGCTTACCCCTTTAAGAAGGTTGGAAGGTTCTGGGGGAGGGGTTCTTTTCTGAGTCTTGTCCCTCAGGTGCTGATCCCAGTGGCCTGTGTGTGGATTGTCTCTGCCCTTCTGGGTCTCAGCATCATCCCCGGGGAGTTGTCTGCCCCCACCAAGGCACCATGGTTTTGGCTGCCTCATCCAGGTAGGCTTTCTCCTAGAATGCAGAGCCTGCATTCAGGAAGCTTATAATATGTCAGGGAATACAGATACTAATTCAATAGTTACCTAAGTGAATGTAGAATTGCATGTAGTAAATACAGCAAAGGACATGTACCTTGTATGATGAAGGTTTACAATGGGAAAAAATCTGACTTTATTGGAGAGGTTAGGAAAGGCATTCTTTTTTTAATGGTTTTTATTTATATTTATTTATATTACTTTTTGACCATGCCACACAGCTTGTGGGATCTTAGTTCCCCGTCCAGGGATCGAACCTGGGCCCTCAGCAGTGAGAGATGGAGCCCTAACCACTGGACTACCAGAGATTTCCCAAGAAAGGCATTCTTGAGGAAGTGATCGCTGAGCTGAGATGTGAGAGAGAAGTAGGAGCTTATTAGGGAAAGGCAAGAGACAAGAGCATTCTAGGTGGAGAGAACAGCATACGCAAAGACCCTGTGGTGGCCAGCAGCACAGCAAGTACAAAGGCCTGAAACAAGGCCAGTGTATCTGGAGTGAAAGGAATGATGAAGAGTGTGGTTGCAGATGAGGCTAGAGAAAGAGGTAAGGGTCAGACCAAAGGGACTTTGTAGATCGCAGTAAAGGGATGGGTTTTTACTCTGAGTTTGATGGTTTTGTCCCAAGACATTATCTTCAAAGACAATGAGGCCTTTAGGCTTCTTGTGTCACAGGCTTTTGCAGGCAGGGGGATGCTTCAGACTTGAGTCTGGCCCCAAAGTGGCTCCTTCTCCCTCCCCAGCTGAGTGGGACTGGCCCTTGCTGACACCCAGGGCTCTGGCTGCAGGCATCTCCATGGCCTTGGCAGCCTCCACCAGCTCCCTGGGCTGCTATGCCCTCTGTGGCCAGCTGCTGCGTTTGCCTTCTCCACCTCCGCATGCCTGTAGCCGAGGGCTGAGCCTGGAGGGACTGGGCAGTGTGCTGGCTGGGCTTTTGGGAAGCCCCATGGGCACTGCATCCAGCTTCCCCAACGTGGGCACAGTGGGTCTTCTCCAGGTATGTGAACAGGGGTGTGGGGAGAGGAACCGGAGGTGCAAGAGAGGGAGGGGAACTGATGGCTTGCTGTGCCCAGCCCTCTGTCGGGCTCTTCACAGCAGCCATCTCATTGAGAGAGGTACCTAGAAGTGGTGGGGACTAGGAGTGTGAGGGAGACACTAAGTCACTACTGAGCTCCTTCTGTGCCTCAGGCGTTTGTACCAGGGCTGAGGTTCTAGAGAGAAAGGAGTCAGATGAAGTCCCTGTTCTCTTGAGTAGTTCAAGAGAGAGAGAGGCGGACACGTTAGGAGAAAAGCAAATAAGATAATTTCCAAAAATGATAAGTGCTATTAAGAAAACAAAGCAGGGGATGGGAAGGGGGTTGAGTAAGAGAGATCCCTTTAGGATGCTTCTTGGGAGAGTAACATTTGAGTTGGGATCCAAAGGATGAGATGGGGTTGGCCAAGCACAAAGCTTGAGTGGTTGAAGAGGTGTATTCCAGTGTCTCTTCATCACGTAGGCTGGACCTCGGCGAGTGGCCCACTTGGTGGGGCTGTTCTGCATGGCGCTGGGGCTCTCCCCGAGGCTAGCCCAGCTCCTCACCACTATCCCGCTGCCTGTGCTTGGTGAGTGGGCCTGTGCTTGGTGAGCGGATGTCTCAGCAGCACTAGTATTGAACCAGGATCCCCCAGCAGGGCCCAACTGGTTGCTTGTGGTCGACACCCTTTCTTTCTGAGAAGCTTCCCTAGTATATGGCTGTGAGTATGTGGCAGCTGCCCGCATTTTCTCAGCCACATCTTGGCCTCCTGACTGGGCTTCTGGGCTTTTTGGTGGTCTCTGCCCATCACAACCTGCCCCGCCCTATAGTAAGTACTCTGCTGTGCCAGCCCTCTCCCAACCTCTTCGATTACTTCCGTACGACACAGGTGGGGTGCTGGGAGTGACCCAGGCCATGGTTCTGTCTACTGGATTCTCCAGCTTCCACTTGGCTGACATTGACTCTGGGCGGAATGTCTTCATTGTTGGCTTCTCCATCTTCATGGCCCTGTTACTGCCGAGGGGGTTTCGGGAAGCTTCAGTCCTACTGAAAACAGGTGGGAGGAAGGGGAGGGAAAGAGGAGTTGCCTGGCAGTGGGCAAGCAAGGGCTCAAGGCTTGAGATTCTCTGGACTCCAGGCCCCACACCCTTCTCTGAGCTTGGGGATAAATAGTCTGTCCATTTGTTTAGCAAATATTTACTGAACACCATGCTAGCTTCCTTGGGATACAAAGGCACGTATAGATTTACAGTCTAGTAAAAGAGATGAATCCCATGGACGGAGGAGCCTGGTAGGCTGCAGTCCATGGGGTCGCTAAGAGTCGGACAGGACTGAGCGACTTCACTTTCTCTTTTCACTTTCATGCATTGGAGAAGGAAATGGCAACCCACTCCAGTGTTCTTGCCTGGAGAATCCCAGGGATGGGGAAGCCTGGTGGGCTGCCGTCTATGAGGTCACACAGAGTTGGACACGACTGAAGTGATTTAGCATAGCATAAAAGAGATGAGATGTGTAGAAATGTAACTAGAAAGGTTCAGATAAAGAGCTGTGATGCTCTGCAGTGAGAGAGATGGCTTCTGTTGGAGATGATCCCTGTAACTTTTATGGAGAAAGTAACACTGAGCTGGTCTCGAAGGATGGTAAGATTGAAACGCAATTGGTGAAAAGGTCATTCCTGGCAGAGGAACCACAGTAAACAAAGATGCTGAAGTAGGAAGTCATAGCATATGCTCCAGGAGCGGCAAATAACTTAGTTTGTTAGCTCAGCTTAGCAAACAGCAGTGATTTTAACTGAGGATGGTTTTGCCCACAGAGAACATTTAGCAGTGTCTGGAGACATTTTTGGCTGTTATAAGCAGGGGAGAGGTTGCTTGCATTTAGAGGTTACTTGCATTTAGTGGGTAGAAAGATGCTGTTAAACATTCTATAGTGCCCAGAACAGCCTCTCTCAAACAGAGAATTATCTGGTCCAAATGTCAGTAGTACTAAGGTTGAGGAACTCAGGCTAGAGCATAGAAGGTGAGAAGTAGGAAATAAGGTTGGGGATTTTAATACCAAACTTTGCAAAGACAGGGAGCCTGGAATGATCAAAGCATATCTGGAGGGTACGTGGATGCTCAGAAGACAGGGTGTTAAGCAGGGGTCCTGTGGGAAGGGTCTGGGTGTGGGAAATAGAGAGCAAAGGGACAAAGTGGGGAGGGAGAGATAGAACAATTCAGAAAGATATGCCCTCCATCCAGTACTTAAGCTTAGGTTGGAAGTATTAGACCCTTGGTTTTGCATAGCGTCAGAGTCCCCCTCCTGCGTGGTCCCAACCCCTTGTAGGCTGGAGCCCTTTGGATGTGCTACTGCGCTCATTGCTCACAGAGCCCATCTTCCTGGCGGGACTCTTGGGCTTCCTCCTAGAGAACACCATCCCTGGTAAGTTGAGGCCAGGCCCCAGCAGACTGGGGAGTGGCCAGGAAGTCATCACTCCCTGGGTTGGGCAATGTCCTGACCACTTTGTCTTTTGCAGGCACACGGCTTGAGCGAGGCCTAGGGCAAGGGCTGCCACCTCCTTTTACTGCCCGAGAGGCTCCGATGCCTCAGAAGTCTAGGGAGAAGGCAGATCAAGAGTACGAGCTTCCTTTCTCCATCCAAAACCTGTGTCCCTGCATTCCCCAACCCCTCCGTTGCCTCTGCCCGCTGCCCCAAGACTCTGGGAATGAGGAAAGAGGGCCCTCTGAGCCTGGAGAGACAGCTGACTTGTTGCCTGACTTTGGGGACCAGTGCCCTCAGCCTAGCAGAGGACAGTCCCAGTAATTACTAGGATTCCTACTCTGGTTAGTTTAGTCCTACCTTTCAGCTTGCTGGAGAATCAGATGGCAGGCTCCACTTTCTCCTAGGGAGAGGATGTATGTGTGTGTCTCACATGGGCCCCCCCAAAGTCTCACTTCCCAATAGGTGTGTTTGCCTTTTCTTTTCTTAGTTAGGCCTGTTCCAGAGCAGGGACTGTGAATGAATGAGTGATATTTTGCCTGTGAATGATCTATACTCGAACCCTAGCATTCACTTAACTGATATTTATTGAGTATCTCCTCTGTGTAAGGTCCTGGAAATACAGATATGGATAAGACAGGGTCCCTCCCCTCTCTAATACTTATGATTTAAAAAGACATGTAATTACTGGACTTCCCTGGCGGTCCAGTGGTTAAGACTCTGAGCTTCCAATGCAAGTGGTGTGGATTCGATCCCTGGTGGGGAACTACTAAGATCCTGTAAGCTTGGTGGTGCATCAAAAAGAAACAACAACAATAAAAAACATGTAATTACTAACTAAAATCCAAAATGGAAGTCAGTCTTCAATAAAGATTAAAAGAATGCTATGGGAGCAAAGAGTAAGAAACAATGAATTCTGATTGGGGACAGTGGGAAAGACTTTACATAGAAGCAGCACTGGGGCTGGTCTTAACAAGAGGACTTTGGGTTGGGGAACATGGATGAGGAGAATTTTTCAGACTTGGGTGTCCAGATGGAGCAAAACTGTAAGTTACACAAGGTACAAGATGAGTTGGATTGGTGATGGAGCATAAGTATGGTGGTGGATGGAGGGAGAAAGGAGGCAGGAAGGTACAAGATAAGGTCAGACCAGGGACAGTATGCCTGGGAGACTCATCTCTTAACGACCAGCGTGCTGGTGGGACCCAAGAGAGACTATCTAGTGACGTTCAATCCCCTCATTTTATTTAAAAACAAAACAAAAAAGACACGTAGGGTAGGGAAATTTGACTTTCGGTTTTTCAACAAATCCAAATTCGTGGTCCTCTTTCCTGCATTTCGTCTGGCATTCTTTCTACTCTGCCAGGGCAACTCTGCTGTGCTGAGCTTAGTCGCTCAGTCATGTCCGACTCTTTGCGACCCTATGGACTATATCCAGCCAGGCTCCTCTGTCCGTGGGGATTCTCCAGGCAAGGATACAGGAGTGGGTTGCCATGCCTCCTCCAGGGAATGCATCTTCCCAACCCTGGTCTCCCGCATTGCAGGCGAATTCTTTACTATCTGAGTCACCAGGGACGTAGGGCAACTCTAAGGAGAGTCCTTATCCTTCCACTTCCCTACCAGGGCCCCGGTAGCCCTCCGGCTCCGAGCACTCCACTTATCAGCTCCTGGAGCCCAGATGCCCCGCCCACATCAGGCCTGGGCTCCGCCCCAGTGTCCCAAGACCCCACCTCCCTGTAGTGGGGGTGGGAAATGCTTCTACTCTAGGCCTTTTCGTTGGCGCGGGCGGGCCAGCCTGCCGCGGGGAGGGTGAGAGCTCCCTCGGCCGCTCACGGTAGGTGGGGTCGAGCTCTAATCCGGGCCAGGGCCGAGGCCAGGCAGCGAGAGACTTCTCGGGCCCTGCGGGCTGGTCCTGGCAATAGTGCCTCCTCCCCCCAAGTGTCCTGCCAGGAGGGACCCGCGCGGCCAAGGTTCTGGGCCAGGCCTCCGGGGATGGGCGGCGGGGGCGGGGTGGCGGGGGCCGCGCGTGCGCAGCTCGCCTCCCGGCCGCGGGGCGGGGTTTGCGGAGGTACTCCTACCCGGCAACTTGCTGCGATGAAGCAGCGGGTTTTTGGCCTTGTTGCCCCTTGGGGAGTTCGGAGCCGCGCCTCACGCAGCCGGCTCTGTAAAAATAGAAACACGGACTGGAAGGCGTTTCTAGCGAGGGCGAATGGAAACTGGCTGCCACCAGGCGGGGCTCCTGGGGTGGGGCTGTGGTAAAGGGAGAGAGGGTCCGCCCTCTCCCAGAGGGGTGAGGCGGGGCGGGGTCTAGCCCGGACGGTCGTTGGTGTTCTGCTTCCCTCTGCAGGATGGCGGAGGAACTGCGCCTAGAGGGGTTCATGCCCACCCGCCTTAGGCAACCCCGCTCCGCTGTTGGCCCTCCACACTTCCCCTCCCTTCATTCAGTAATTGTAACAGGTGTACATTTGACTTCCCTCATAACTCAGTGACACAACTGAGCGACTTCACTTTTCACTTTCATGCATTGGAGAAGGAAATGGCAACCCACTCCAGTGTTCTTGCCTGGAGAATCCCAGGGACGGGGGAGCCTGGTGGGCTGCCGTCTCTGGGGTCGCACAGAGTCGAACACGACTGAAGCGACTTAGCAGCAGCAGCATAGATCAGTAGGTAAAGAATCTACCTGCAATGCTGGGGACCCGGGTTCGATTCCTGGGTCGGGAGGATCCCCTGGAGAAGGAAATGGCAACCCACTCCAGTAATCTTGCCTGGAAAATCCCGTGGACAGAGGAGCCTGGCAGGCTACAGACCCTGGGGTCGCAAGAGTCGGACACGACTTAGCGACTAAACCACCGCCACCACACTTGAAGCTAATATAATATTGTAAATCAGCTATACTTAAATAAAAAATTATTAGAAGGAAAAGAATAAAAAACGGGTGAATCTGGTTAATGTGAAGTCATCCTAGAAGGAAGTAAGAAAAAGCTGAGATATAGGAGGCCTCAGAACTGGACGTGTGTGGTGGGAGCAGCTTACTCTAGGTGTGGTGCTGAATTTCTCAAACTTTTTGGGGGGGCTTGTTGACCCCCCCAGCTGCATTTTAAACTCCTCCCCCGCCCACAAAACACCATACCAGTGTGGGGGTCTTGAGCATCCAGGCTTTCTAAAGTGACAGGCTCAGATAATCAGCCCAATTTTGGTGACTGAGAGTGCACACTGGGGAGTGCCTAGAAAGGAAAGAATGGCTTGGCGACTTGCTATTTGTGACAGACTTGAGGTTTGTGATCTTCGGCAAAGTGGGACTCTGGTCTGGTGAGGACTGGCTTCATCATTCCCAGATCTCCTCCGAGTAGGAATAGCAGGGGAACTGTGACTGAAATACCGTCCTCCAAACAGAAGGTTTTTAGGCTTTTAGATAAAAGTCACAATATATGCATTTCTATTTCACCTGCCTAGTGACTGTACAAATTATGTTACAAGGCTGCACTAGGTTATGGTTGGAAGAATAATGGCTTAGATTGAGACGAAAATGACTGGAAGAACGGAGCCATGTTAACCATATTAATGAAATCCAAGGATTTTCATTGTTTTCTTTATATTCTTAAAGATCTACCTCCCCCAACTTCAGTTTGTATTTATAGACTTTCATTATATCACTTTCTTTTTTCTAAAATATAAATTTATTTATTTTAATTGGAGGTTAATTACTTTACAGTATTGTATTGGTTTTGCCATACATCAACATGAATCTGCCACAGGTATACACGTGTTCCCCATCCTGAACCCCCCTCCCTCCTCCTTCCCCGTACCGTCCCTTTGGGTCATCCCAGTGTACCAGCCCCAAGCATCCAGTATCATGCATCGAACCTGGACTGGCGATTCGTTTCATATATGTATATCACTTTTTTTTTTAACCCACAGAAAAAATGATCAAACTGCCTGTAAAGTAGCCATAGTTACTGAACATCTGTTTGGTTAAGGCTACACATTTAGTTATTGAAGTGGAAAGGTTGGCTTCCAGGATGTTCAGCAGGGCATGATATCATTGATGGCAGTGCCTTGGGTGGGGAGGTAGGCGATGAGGGAAGTGGACTTATTTCATGGTCTCTACCTTTGCTATGTTCTGTATCTTATATTGACTTCTTAGTCATTCAGGGTCTTCTTGAAATGGAGTTGGGGCTTTTCTCTTTGCTTCTGGACATGAAGTTATTAGCTCTTTATTTGACCATAACTATGAATCTCTTCCCTCCAAATGGGTATATGGATGTATGCACAAATTTTGCGTATAATTCCAGAGAACTTACATGCATTGACTCTAGGTTAAGAATCCCTGACTTAGAGAATGTATCTATATTTAGGGAAAAATGTATTTAGGGGACATATAAGTGTATATATATATATATATGTGCATACTGTAATTTAGGGAATATATATATGTTTAGTGAATATACACACCTCTAGTATTCTTGCCTGGAGAATCCCCATGAACAGAGGAGCCTGGCAGGATACAGTCAGTCCATAGGGTCGAAAAGAGTCAGAACACACACACACATATATTTAAAATTCTGAGAGCTTCCAGAGTTTTGTTTTTAGATATTGATCAAATAATTCGAGTTTCCTGCTTATGATACTTATGATGTTTTATAAAAAAGAACAATTTCTTCTCTTTTAGAAATTCTGGGAAAGGGTAGCACTGACATATTTATTAGGAATGTGATAAAGTTGCGACAAGAATGGTGTGGGTTTACACATTGTTTTACCATTGGAAAGCAGAAATTCTATTACCCTTTTATTGAGCCTTAAATGCTATAGAAGAAGGAGATATTTTACATCCTCTAGGAATTTAATATGAGGAAAAAGCTGTCAAAATTCTAGATAGATTTTTAGTGATAGGAGGTAGTAAGATTGATGCTCAGCTTATTACATACCAGGAGGGTGGAGGAGAGGTAGAAGAAAGTAAATCCATTCCTTCTGTTTTCTGAGGATTTTCATGAAGCATATTTGATACAGAACTGTCTGAGTGGTGTCAGACTTGCAGGACCCTGGAGGCATTTTGCTAAATTAAGACTCTGCTGCAGATGGAGGAACTGGAGCAAGGCCTGCTGATGCAGCCATGGGCATGGTTACAGCTTGCTGAGAACTCCCTCCTGGCCAAGGCGTATATCACCAGGCAGGGCTATGCCTTGCTGGTTTCAGATCTTCAACAGGTGTGGCATGAACAGGTGGACACTAGTGTGATCAGCCAGCGAGCCAAGGTAAGTGTGAAGAGAAGTACTGCTGTGGGTGGCAGGGGACATAATTTCTTCCCTAGTGAAGGTCAGGGAGCATTACCATCTCCCAGCTTGTTGGCCTATAGGTTACCAAGGAAGTTTAAATCAGGATAAAACAATTGCCACCAGTGTTCTGCATTTCCGCCTCTAACCCTGGGATCTTTCCATATGGGTGTGGATGTGGGTATATTTCTGTAGTGTATTTAGTAGAAGGAAGAATTGTGAAGTAGGCCAAAATTGTTTTCTTCTTTCCTGTTCTGATGTTTTTATTTTCCCTCACCTTCCTCTTCTGCCTACTATCTTCTCTTTTAAAAATATGTCTTCATTTACATGGCTGTATCGGGTCTTAGTTGTGACATGTAGGATCTTTCATTCTGGCTTGAGGACCTCTCTAGTTGTGGTTTGTGGGCTCCAGAGTGCACGGGCTCAGCAGTTTCTGCACACGGGCTCAGTTGCCCCTCAGCATGGGTCCCTCACTTGCCCCTCAAGGTTCAGGATATTCCTGAACCAGGGATTGAACCTGCATACTCTGCATTGCAAGGTAGATTCTTAGCCCACTAGACCACCAGGGGAGTCCCCTGCCCACTGTCTTCCTGTTAACCAGAGCTTTCCTTTGCAGTTATCTATAAGGGAATCTCAGGTGGCACTAGTGGTAAAGAACGTGCCTGCCAGTGCAGGAGACGTAAGAGACTTGGGTTCAATCCCTGAGTTGGGAAGGCCCCCTGGAGGAAGGCAAGGCAACCCACTCCAGTGCTCTTGCCTGGGAAATCCCATGGACAGAGGAGCCTGGCGGGCTGCAATATGTGGGGTCACAAAGAGTTGGACACGACTGAAGTGACTTAGCATGTGTGTACAAGGGAGTCAGTTTCCTTTAGCTTTCTCACTCTGTACAAATCCTGCTGTCTTTTAAGGAGCTGAACAAGCGCCTGACTGCTCCTCCCGAGGCTTTTCTTCGTCATTTGGATGATCTGCTTCGCCCATTGTTGAAGGATGCTTCTTGCCCTGGCACGGCTACATTCTCCTGTGATCGTGTGGCAGAGGCACTGATACTACAGGTGCGGAGTGAGCTTTCTGGCCTCCCATTCTATTGGAATTTCCACTGCATCCTAGCTAGCCCTTCACTGGTAAGTGCAGTTTGAACATGGGGTAGGGAAAGGAGTGCCAGCTGCTCCTTCTCAAAGCTTCTCATATGAAGCTTTTGGTACTCTCTTTTTTTTCTTTGTAAACCCCATTTGAAATTCTTCTCCAGTTAGAAAACTTTTCTTAACTAGAAAGAAGGCATAAAGTTTTCTTGACTGGTATTCCTTTCCTTACAAAAGGAGCAGAGTTTGGGTCTACATGCTTGACTGGGTATCTTTAGTCATTACTTGATTTATTGAACATTTATTAAGCATCTACTGTGGGCTAATTGTTGGGTGTTCAGATTTAAAATGATATAGCCTATTGGTGGCTCAGACAGTAAAGCATCTGCCTACAATGCGGGAGACCTGGGTTCGATCCCTGGGTCGGGAAGATCCCCTGGAAAAGGAAATGGCAACTCACTCCAGTACTCTTGCCTGGAAGATCCCATGGATGGAGGAGCCTGGTAGGCTACAGTCCATGGGGTTGCAGAGTCGGACACAACCGAGTGACTTCACTTCACTTCACTTGAGCCTATTCCTGGATTCATAATCTAATGAGAAGACAGACAGAAAGCAAGATAAAGGATGGTATATACGTTGGTCAAGATAAGCTCAGGATGATTTAGAAATCTGGAAAACATTTTTGAAAAGATCTTCTGAGCTGAGTTTTGAAGATGAGTAGGAACTAATTGGAGAAAATGAAAAAATCATTCTAGGCAAGAGTGCATTTTGAGAGGAGTGGAGGTGTATAAGTGTGGGGCAAGTGGGGGAACTTCATGACTACAGAAGGTTGTGAGAAAAGAGGTAAACAATGGCCAGATCTTGAAAGATTCTAATGAGTTTGGATTTGATCCCAAAGGCAACAGGGATTCATTGAAAAACTTTAAGCAGGGGTTTAACCTGATCCAGTTTGTAATTTATTAAGATTACTCTGGGAGTAGGGTAGGGTATATGCCAGTGCTGAGTACCTTTCTGAACGTTATCTTTTAATCCTCACGACTGTTCTGCAAGGTAAGTATTATTATTGACATTTTTCAGAGTAGCAAGCTGAGATTCAAGGTAATTTGTCCAAAGTCATCCAGTTTATGAATGAATGAGCTAGAATTTGATTCCCAGCTAGGTCTGATTCATGAACCCATTTTCAGGGACTTGGGAGATAATGTCCTCTGCTCACTTGTAGCTCTCTAGGTCCCAAGAGCTTTTATTTATTTTTATCTTTTGACTGCACTGTGGAGCATGTGGGTTCTTAGTTCCCCGACCAGGGATTGAACCTATGGCCCGTACATTGGCAGCATGGAGTCTTAACCACTGAACGGCCAGGGAAGTCTCCCCAAGAGTTTTTATTAGTGATTAGTTAGTTGAGAGTGAAGAACTAGTTTGCAGGAATTACTTCTGGTAGTCTTTCTATCCTATATAAACAGAGCTTGTTTCAACATTAGAAGACAGGATCTTCTGTGGGTATTTGAAGGTTGTAGTTTTATCAGCAAAGAGAACTGAAGACAAGTGGGCATCATTTCCTACCTTCCTTCTTTAGTCTCCCAGGGGTGCTGTGATGCTGTGGCATCAATAGGGTGATGGGACAAAGTGCTTTTCAATAAACTGTTGTGTTTTTGATCTGGTATTTTTGACCCAAACTAGACTTGAGTGTTTGGAGAACCATTGCACATTAACTTCTGTATTTTTAAGGCTCATTGGCAATGCTTAGCAGGTAATCATCACTCACATTTGTTGATTTTATTTAAGTTTATGAAAATTTCCACCTTGCTTTAGATAGAATTTGTTTTTGTTTAAAACCCCTGTACCTTTTTCTAAGTAACACCAGGGGGCACTGTTCCCTCAATAATGCTTGTTGTGGCACCAAAACATTTGAGCAGCCTTGGGGAAGCCCTCCCAATAGCTACTCTTATTTTGTATCACACAGCCCTGGAAATTCAGACAAGTGAGACTGGAGAGGCAGTTCTTGTTGGAAGCTTATGAGCTCTAATAGTTATTCCTTTCAAAAGAATACAGTAAAGGATACTTGTATCAGATCAGATCAGATCAGTTGCTCAGTCATGTCCTACTCTTTGCGACCCCATGAATCGCAGCACGCCAGGCCTCCCTGTCCATCACCAACTCCCGGAGTTCACTGAGACTCATGTCCATTGAGTCAGTGATGCCATCCAGCCATCTCATCCTCTGTCGTGATAATATAATGGAAAGTAGTATGTTAAGAACACTTAGCTCTCCTAGGCAAATTTCTCTAGTTGGAGAGCGGCAGTTTAAAAAGAGGCAGCAGTATTTAGAGTCGAATGAGTCTTGGTTGGCCATGGGGAGAACAATTTATTAATAATTATGCTTCAAGATATATTATTCAAAGAAGAAGAATGCCATCTCAGGGAAACCCCTGTACCTGAGAAAGCTTTATAGGGGAAAATTTAGAACCAGTGGACATAGGCGAGGATGTAGGTGGATTCTATTTCAGGCTTGTATGTGTCTGTGAGGTCACACAGTCATAATTTTTGTTTGTTACTCATTCTTGTCATAGTTCTTATTTAATTCTTTTTGAATGAGTAACTCATGCCAAAGGCAAACACTTCAAATGGCATTTAAGGGTATGTCGTTAAGAAGTCGGTCTACTTTCTATTCCCTTCCCAGTCCTTCATTTTTCTTTTCTAAAACAACTACTTCTGTCACATTCTTGTGAATTCTTAAGGAAAGCTACATATATGTTTGTGTGTATGTATCTATACATTTATATATGAATATATGTATGTATATGAATATACTCATACAGTCAGAATCAGATCTTTGGATATGTATGTATTTTCACAAATGTTAACATGCTGTTCACAGTGTCCAGTACCTTGCTTTTTTCACTTAGTTTTAGAACTTGGAAATCATTCACAGTAATACATTTAGAAGACCTGCCTTAATATTTTTTTAATGGCCACATAGCATTTTGATGAATGAATATATCAACATGTATTTAGTTGATCTGCTGCCAGTAGACGCTTAAACTGTTTCCATTCTTTCGTTGTTATATGTAATAAACACCCTTGTATTTACTTTTTCTATGTGTAAATGTGTGAGTAAATTCCTAGAAGTGGAATAACTGAATCAAGGAATATTTGCATCTTTAATAAATCGCTAACATAATGCCGTCTTGTTTTCTGGAGAGATTATGCAGTATAACTCCTCCTCATCATACAAGGGAGTGAGAGCTTCCCTCTTTATACAGGGAGTGTCCCCACCTCCTCTACCACATGGTGTATTCACATTAGTAACGTGTTGATAATAGTTTTCCTATCTCTGCAAGATATTATGGGATATATAAAGCTTTCTAACACAGAGCCCATTTCCACTTCTGGCCAACCTCTCTTCATCACCCACTCCTTCCCACTGTTCAGTCTTTCTATTATCTAATTCTTTTTTGTTGTTGTTATCTTTATTCCCAGTGTAATTCTTTTTTGTAAATAATTTTCTTTGTTTTGGCTGTGCTGGGTCTTTGTCGCTGTGCCAGCTTTTCTGTAGCTGCAGTGAGCGGGGGCTACTCTCCAGTTGCGGTGCACGGGCTTCTCTTAGTGGTGGCTTTTCTTATTGCGGAACACTTGCTCTAGAGCATTATGGCTTCAGTAGTTGTGGCTCATGGGCTCTAGAGCACAGGCTTAGTAGTTGTGGCACGTGGGCTTAGTTGCTCCAAGGTATCCAGGATCTTCCTGGATCAGGGATCGAACCCATCTCTCCTGAATTGGCAGGTGGATTCTTTACCACTGAGCCACCAGGGAAGCCCTAATGTAATTCTTGATATTCCATATTTTGAGTTTCAAATTTGTCACCTTTTTGGCAATTTTATGATTCCCAGGAGTCACATCCAAAGGTTTTTTTTTTTTTTTTAGTGGAAGGAGCACAGGGTTTGGAACCAGCAGACCTGAACTTGTAACTTAACTCCACCACTTTGACTACTTGTATCAGCTTGGATAAGTTACTAAATTTTTATGAGACTCAGTCTCTTCATCTGTAAAATGAAGATACCAATCATGACCTTACTACAGAGTTGTGAGGATTAGATAAGAGAATATGTGTCATATTACTTGGCATTAAAGTGGACCTACGAGAGCAAATATTCCAATTCCATAATTTTTCTTTTTAAAAAAGACAGAGACCATGAGAGTACTTGGGGATGAAGTCATTTTCACATCCAGGTGTAGTTAGAACCGGGGTAGCGTGTTAATCTGATTCCCAGTCTACTGCCTTTTTCATTAAATTCAAGCATGCTGTGTTTCATCTTGGGATTGATAACTGCTGTCCTGCTCTTCTGACTCTTGAACATTTCTATGGGAAATCTGAAGACGTTGGGGAAAATTATAAATAGCTTTTCCTCTAGACAAGATTGGCAACTCCTGCTTCTATATCCACCACACTTCCTGACTTCCTTAGCTGTTGGGAGCTCTGTAAGGGCAGAGGCCTCGCAGGGTCAGAGCACATATTCGACACCCGGTAGGTATTTATTGAATTGACTTATTGAACTGCATCTTTCCATATGTTGCTGTCCGTAGATGAAGGGAAAGGAGCGTCCCTGGCCTCTTACAGTGCTTCAGCGTTTTTCCTTGTAGTGTCTGTGAATTTGCTTTGAAATCTATTGCTTCAGCCACAATGTCTTATTCTAATTAATTGATCTAAGACAGGGTTCAGCTAATGTCGAAATGAGTTACACCCCAATGATTCAGAGTGGTGTAACCCAACTCTGTGAAATTATTTCAGAAGCTGAAATACTCAATGATAAAAAGCTTTTTAAAAATGCTATGTAGACATTGAAGTCCTATCAATAATTGAAATAATCACCACATTTAATTAGACATGGCATTGATTAAAAGCTGTTTCTCATCATGTTTCATTCTGTTTTATTTACTACCACTCAAAGGAATTGCTGTGAAAGTAACCCCCAGAGAAAGGTTGATTATTAACTTTAGGAGTTTCTGTTATTTGAGTGCTGCTACCAAATAGATGGTGACGCTGCTCAGTTAGCAGTGGCAGTTATTTTCAAGTCAGCCCACCAACCACTGACTTGCTTTCAGATAAGTATTCACCTATTTTTCCTCCTGGTTTCCTTTGAAAAGGTCCAAACTTAAAACAGTTCCTAGGAAAGAGGGTTGAGTCTGGAACAGATACATTTTCCAAAAGCAGGACTTCTGCCACGCTCTGAACAGTACTGCCTGGAGGTTTAAGTTCATACTAAGGACTGAGCTGGGAGATAGTACTTGGTTGGGGTGTGGTGTGTGACAGAAAGCAGGGACCGGTCTCTATGGCTGGACTTGACTACTGGCCTCCCACGCTACACTGTTACCCCTGCATTTCTTGGGTCCTGGTGCTGATATAAAAGCTTGTTGCCATTAACCCCTAACTTCCCCCACAGTATCACACACCCAGTGTCTTCTCTTATAATCTGTCTGTAGTGAAAGATCTCTTCCTCTCAGTTTGAGCTGTAATAAGCTTGAAGCCTTTAGTAATAAGTTTTACTAGAAAATTAATGGAAATACACACAGAAGAGTCTGAAGAATTCAGACTTCTGATCCTGGTCCAAATGAGTCTGGCTTGTACATCTTATTGGCCACTTCAGTACCTTTTCTTCATTTCAAGCCTGTGTGGACTTTCTTGTCTAAAAGTTCTCCTGTTCAGGTCTAGGGCAGGGATTGGCATATGTGGTCAGCAGGCCAAACCTGGCATGCTGCTTGTTTTTGTAAAGTTATATTGGAACCCAGCCACCCCCATTTAGTGCATGTTTTCTATGGCGGTTTTCTTGCTACAACAGCTGAGTTGAGTATTGTGGCAGGGACTGTATGGGCCACAGAGCTGAAAATATTGACCATCTTGCCCTTACAGAAAAAATTTGCTGACCTCTGATTTAGGGCATTTCTTCTTAGTGCCTCTTAAAAGAAACAATTCTCCTTGAGGGAAAGGAAAGGAACTTTCATGATACTTCCCAGGAATAAATGATCGAATTTAGCTATTTTTTTTTACTGGCTGTCAAAAAAATGTCACCTACACATTCACCATGTGTGGGTGAATGGAATAGTTACTCTATACAACTATGCATTATCATATAAGTATCACCCTAGCTGCATTGCCATATGGCCATGCTTGCATCCTTCTTTACCTCTGGTTAAGAGCAAGCCGTGTGGAAGGCTGGCTTATTCCTTCCTAGGCTGGTCTTTTGGTGACTGGCTTACTTCAGTTACAACAGTGATCTTAGACTTTGCTGCATTTGTGGGGACAGATTGAAACTCTGGCCTCATTGTGGGCTGTTATCAGCCCTGAACATTCAAAAATCTAAGATCATGGCATCCAGTCCCATCACTTCATGACAAATAGATGGGGAAACAATGGAAATAGCAATAGACCTTATTTTCTTGGGATCCAAAATCACTGCAGATGGTGACTGCAGCCATGAAATTAAAAGATGTTTGCTCCTTGAAAGAAAAGCTATGACCAACCTAGACAGCATATTAAAAAGCAGAGACATTACTTTGCTGACAAAGGTTTGTCTAGTCAAAGCTATGGTTTTTCCAGTAGTCATGTGTGGATGTGAGAGCTGGACTCTAAAGAAAGCTGAGGGCCAAAGAATTGATGCTTTTGAACTGTGGTGTTGGAGAAGACTCTTGAGAGTCCCTTGGATTGCAAGAAGATCAAACCAGTTAATCTTAAAGGAAATCAGTCCTGAATATTCATTGGAAGGACTGATGCTGAAGCTGAAACTCCAATACTTTGGCCACCCAATCTGAAGAACTGACCCTGATGCTGGGAAAGATTGAAGGAAGGAGGAGAAGGGGACGACAGAGGATAAGATGGATGGATGGCATCACCAACTCAATGGACATGAGCTTGAGCAAGCTCTGGGAGTTGATGATGAACAGGGAAGCCTGGCATGCTGCAGTCCATGGGTTGCAAAGAGTTGGACGTGACTGAACTGAACTGATCATAGTGTCTGGGTCTGATTTGACTTTCAAAGTTCTCTACTTTCTGCTGTTGTTTGTCTTCTGTTACACTCCAGCCAGCATACTCTGTTCTAGCTGGACCCACTTTCTTGAAGGTTACCTGGATCTTCTGCTTTTGTCTCTAAATTTTTGCTGAGAGTTGAGTCCACACTTACCTCTTATCACCTGTATCACAGCCTTCTCTTTACATCGTGACTTGAGGTTATCTGTTCATGTGTGCTATCCTTTATTCTTCCCATTCTCTTATCTGTGCCACAAAGAAAATCCCTGGACCTCTTTCACATACTTATTAAGTTATTGTATCTGTGTTTACATTCATGTAAACATGTTGCATGCTTATAAAAATATAAATTCCTGTGCAAACATTTGTTTTTTTAGTATTTTTCCTAATACCTTATACAGCATTAGGGAATACTTAATGTGTATCTGTTGACTAATTAGTATCTCTTCCATGGAAGGTCTCCCAACATTTGATTCGTCCTCTGATGGGCATGAGTCTGGCATTGCAGTGCCAGGTGAGGGACCTAACAACGTTGCTTCATATGAAAGATCTAGAGATCCAGGACTACCAGGAGAGTGGGGCTACACTCAGCCGAGGTGAGAGGACATTCTTTTAGACATCATGTGGGGTTTTTCATTTGTTTGTTTTAAATAATTTTATTTATTTATTTTTGGCTGTGCTGGATCTTTGTTGCTGTGTGGGCTACTCACTAGCTGCGGCGAGTGGGGGCTATTCTCTAGTTGTGGTGCATGTACTTTTCATTGCAGTGGCTTCTTGTTGAGGAGCACAGGCTCTAGGGCACACGGGCTTTAGTAATTGCAGCTCCTGGGCTCTGGAGTGCAGACTCAGTAGTTGTGGCGCATGGGCTTAGTTGTTCTGTGTCATGTGGGATATTCCCAGATCAGGGATCAAACCTGTGTCTCCTGCATTGACAGGCAGATTCTTTACTACTGAGCCACCAGGGAAGCCCAGGACATTTTTTGGGAGTTGGCTGGGGAGTGGTTGAAGGGCCTTCAGAAAGGGGGAGACTCATTTGTATGAGGGAGGTGCTTCCCTGGGTGCTGGGTGCTAACCAGGAATTGGAGATTAGATGACACTTCTTTTGCTTCAAGTATCTGGCTGGGGCCCAGGTGTCTAAGAGATGCTGTAACTGAGTCAAACATGCCCTAGGCAATGGCCAGGAAAGATTCTGGAAAGGGGCCAACAGCTGTACAAAATTGCATGAGGGCAAACATGACTTGGGACTTTAGAAGGTTGCATAGCTCCAACTTCAGATTAAAAATTCAATCCAGCCTGTCTTTGTGGTGGGAAGACCTTCGAGAGCACGTGCTGCCGCTGAACCTGTTGTCATGGCTAATCATCCTGTCCTCCTCCTGCTTGTGCTCTTCTCCCACTTGGTGTCTCGGGATGTTGCATCTTTATCCTTTTCCCCAAGAAGTCCTGGGCTCTGTTCCCTTTCCATCTCATAGGTAGGGAGCATGTTCTAAGACTCATATTTCCTTTCTTTCTCCCCTCTTGTTACAGATCGGTTGAAGACAGAGCCATTTGAAGAGAGTTCCTTCTTGGAACGATTTATGGTAGAGGTAAAGTGTTCGTTATTTCCTTTCTCTTAGTGCAGCCTTCACTTTACTTCCTCTTTCCAGGTGCCTAAGTAGTGACTTGCATTTTGGGTATTGGGTTTGATTGCATGATTGAAAAATCTATTTTCTAGAAAAGTCACCTATAGAAAGTCTGAAAAGCTTAAGATGGAGACACTGGGGAGAAGTAGGGGGAAAGATGTAAAAGGTAGAAGCGGGCTGATTAACATTTGTAAAACATCTCTGCTGCAGTACCTAGGCATTTTATTTGGTATTCTCTTGGAAGGCTTGGTTGACCAGTTGCTAAGTTTTTGCTTGTTGAGATTTGATCCCAGGTCTGGATTGTGGAGCGGGGGGCTAGTCATTATTCCTTGTCCCCTTGTACATCCTGCAGTAGGGGATGGTGAAAAGCACAGGGCTACCATTTGGGGACGGTCTTGTGGGCGCAGTAGGCTGTGGAAAATCACAGTGTTTATGCAAGGGGACTGGCAAGGGAATGAATGGGGAGAAGATAATTGTGGCCTGTCAGAAGCTCCTTCCTAGGTTTCCCTTCTAAGGATTGAGCTTGGCCAAAAGAAACATCTATTAAATGCCAAGCAGGGGGAATATTAATAATAGTGACCTTTGATAGTACCAGTCAATATTGATCTTTTTCTCTAACTCTTCTGGGAGCTGTTGGTTGTACCGTTAGTACCCTAGTATTATTGCACTATTTTCTAATTATACACGTTACCCAGGTTGGTACTTTATTGTGTAAGTAAATAATGCTGTTATAGTATTTATCATATGTATGGATTATTCAATTTTCTGTCTTGTCTTCTAGGCTAATTTGTCAGCTCCTTGTGGGCAGGGACTGTGACTCATACTTCTTTTGAACCTGAAATTCGTGCTTTTCACAGGGCTGGGCAACAGGCAGGTGTTCTTGATTCAGATCCTTCTGTCCTGCCTCTGTCTATTGACTGAGCAGTAGCTGCATGATGCTTGAGGTCTTAACAGTGAGAACCAAACGTGAACGGAGCCCTCAGTCCCTCTACTAAAGTGGTTGTAATTCTGGAGGAGGAGAGCTGCATTGCTCAGTTTTGAAGCAGAACAGGTTTTAGGTATTCATGGGGAAAGAGAGACCATTAAACCAAAACTTGGGACAGAGAGAGATCCTAGGCCATTTTTCTTTCAGATAGCTTCTCCTGTCTATAGGTTTATGTATTAAGGAGGTTAATGTAGGCTGGTATGACATGCTTGTTCCATGCCTCAGCCCCTTAGTCAAACAATGTTAGGCTTATTCTTAGCTCATCAAGGAGGTGCCTTCCTATCTAGTGCCTGCATTCCTATTCAGCTTGGTTTCTCAGCATTTTTTTTTCTGTATATTTTATGCGTCAGCCATATAGAATGGGTTTGAATTGCCAAAAATGCTGTTTTCTCTTGCCTTTGTGTCTCTGCACACATTGTTCCTTTATCTAGAATGCCCAATGCCCTGGTCTTTTCTACCTTGTGAACGTCTATTAATCTTTTGAGTGTCAGCTTCAGCTTCTTTGGGAGACCTTTACAGACTGTCTTATAAAGATAATCCTGCTTTCCTGAGATGATAGTGCCTGGGTTCATGCCTCTGTTTTTTAGCAGTTATAGCTTTATAATGATGCTGTTTGTATGCTTGCAAGAGTATGTCTTTTTCCACTGAGCTATGGACTCTTTGAAGGGCTTCCCTGGTGGCTCAGATGGTAAAGCGTCTGCCTGCAATGCGGGAGACCCGGGGTTCGATCCCTGAGTTGGGAAGATCCCCTGGAGAAGGAAATGACAACCCACTCCAGTATTCTTGCCTGGAAAATCCCATGGATAGAGGAGTCTGGTAGGCTATAGTCCATGGGGTCGCAAAGAGTCGGACACGACTGAGCGACTTCACTTTCACTTTCATGGACTCTTTGAGGGCAAGAACCATGTTGAATGTGTTTCCATGTTCCCAGCATCAAACATAGTGCCTGGAAGTAATAGGTTCTCAATGAGTTTGTGGATAAATATGTTGATAAACCTATGCTAAAGGGATTTTATGAAAATTGTGGCTGTGTGGGCTGTGGATCCAGTGTTGCTTGTTAGACTCTTATTTGGGATCTTCAGTTTTTCTTCTGATTTACTTTGTGGCTTTGATAAATCACTTCTCTCAGAGCCTCTATTTTCTCATTTGTAAAGTTGGAGGCTCATTTCACACTATTGGGGTGGGGGGAGTACTGTGGAACTGAATGAGAAAGCATGTAGAAAACAGGTCTTAGCCCAGGAAGGAGATTGGTGTTTTCGAACCAACTGCTTCAAGAATACTGGTCCTGTAGGTTCTGGGTGGATCACATCCAAACTGCATAGACTTGTAGAGTTTTATTATATCTGGAAAATATCTGAGAGATAGATAGTAGCTTTTCATTTCATAGCTTAAGAAATTGGGCCTCAGGGACTTTCCTGGTGCTCCAGTGGTTAAGAATCTGCCTCGCAATGCAGGGGATGCAGGTTTAATCTCTGGTTGGGGAACAAAGATCCCTTGTGCCATGGAGCATGTTGCAATTAAGACCTGTCACAGCCAATTAAATAGATAAATAAAATAAAAGAAATTGTGCCTCAGAAAGGTTAAGTGACTTGCCTAAGGTCATATGGTGGTAGCTGTAGGTTTAGGACCATCCATACTTCTTGACTCATAGTCTAGGATTATCCCTATTTTGTTTTGCTGCTTTTACTGGTCGTACACACAAATTAGAGGAGAGTCAAGGGCTGGGATAATGTAGAATTCTTGTGACCTCTGGGATCACGGCACTGTCCTCAGAATGTCCTACAGAGCTGCTAGAACTGAAAGATTTCTTTCCAGGACTGCAGCATTTCTTATGGCCACTGCATCTTTTCAGCAACTCTGCTTGCCTGGGGTCCTACAAACAGGACACAGAAGGGTCATAGGGTCACCCAAGACTGAGCTGAAAGGATGTGCCATCAAAATAAGCAACATAGGAAGATAAACAAACCAGGGACAGAGAGCTCGGGATGAAGGTGCAGAGGGCCAGGGCCGATGTCAGAGGGCTGAGCGGTCAGTGCCTGGGGTCTGTTTTCCTGGTTCTCACTGGGACAGTTGCTAGGCAAGAGGCCATCAAGATAGGGCGCAGGGGGCAGTGGATGGGAGGTTTCTAGGACACTAAGTCCAGGAAAAATATTTAAGGATTGAACAGGGGTTACCTCTCCATATTTAGACCTTTTGTTTTTCCTCTTCCCTTAAGAGCCTGATCTTCATTTCCAGGGAGCCCAAAGGGGCCAGTTGATGGTGACCTAACTAGAGGAGGAATCCTGGCAATGCCCATTCAAGTCAGGGCTGGCCCTGTTCTCACAGAGGGCAACATCCCCACGTTGAGCATTTCCTAGGACAAGGGGCTGAGAGGCCCCTTTAGGAATGGTAGACCCGTCAAGGATCTGGGGGCTGCGACTACACGCCAGTTGGAACGGTGTTGAGGAAGTTTAGGATGAGTGGGCTGCCATGGCCTTCGCTCAGCAGGGTCCACTGGAGGGAGTTCCTTCTCCTGGCCCTGTCCGTGCCTCCCTCTCTTCATCTGGTTGCCATCAGGCCGTGCGGCTGCTGGCGTGCTCTTTATTTATTTATCCCAGTGTAATGGGGTGAGGAGGGAGCTGGCCTAAGGCTGGCATTCCGAGGCCATGCCACGAGCCACAGGCGGTTTGCATGGGTGTGTGAGTCACTGGGGCTGCCTGCTGCTCAAACCAGAGGCGGCCGGCTCAGGGACAGCAGGCAGCCCAAAATAGAGCCCCGCCCTCTGCAGCTGGCAACCCCTGGCTGGGAATCAGCCCCGGACTCTGAAACCTGGGCAGTTGTGTGAAGTCGGCTTCCTCGGGGAGTGGAGCCTTCTCAGAGATAGAGATTTTGCAGTTCTTCTCTGTCTTCAGTGGAGAATATTCAGCATAGCAGTTACTCCCATGACTGCTTTCTGAATGCCTTGTCAGACTTATAATCTGTTCCATGTAATACCTTAACCAATTTCTTTTTTTTTTTACTTTTTATTTTTTTCCACTTCTTAAAAAATTTTTTTCTTAACGTATATATTTTATTGAAGTAGAGTTGACTTACAGTGTTTCAGGTGCACAGCAAGGAGATTCAGTTATACATATGCTGCTGCTGCTAAGTCGCTTCAGTCGTGTCCGACTCCGTGCGACCCCATAGACGGCAGCCCACCAGGCTCCCCCGTCCCTGGGATTCTCCAGGCAAGAACACTGGAGTGGGTTGCCATTTCCTCCTCCAATGCATGAAAGTGAAAAGTCAAAGTGAAGTCGCTCAGTCGTGTCCAACTCCTAGCGACCCCATGGACTGCAGCCCACCAGGCTCCTCGGTCCATGGGATTTTCCAGGCAAGAGTACTGGAGTGGGGTGCCATTGCCTTCCCCAAGTTATACATATACACATATATTATTTTTGAAATTATTTTCCATTGTAGGTTATTACAAGATATTGAATATAGCTCTCTGAGCTATACAGTAAACCTTTGTTGCTTGTTGCATATCTGGTTTTTAAAGTAGAAATCTACCATTCTATTCATACTAAGTCAAACAAGTAGAATCAAATGTCATAAGTTTTTTTAGTTAGGCAAACATTCATGTTTTCTATAATATATATATTGCACATGTAATTTATAAATATGTATACAAAGGCTTTTCTACCATGCTCGATAATAAACTTTTTATTTTGTATTGGGGTATAGCTGGTTAACAATGTTGTGACAGTTTCAGGTGAACAGCAAAGGGACTCAGCCATACACATAGATGTATCCGTTCTCCCCCAGACTCCCCTCCCATCCCAGTTGCCACATAACATTGAGCAGCGTTCCATGTGACCAATTTCTTTTATATAGTTCTAGTTCTACAGCTATAATTCACATTGATTTGACTCAGCATCCTGAATGCAGCCATGTCCTCTGTGTCCTATCTAGCTTTAGGTAGTATTTTCATCCCTTGCCTGGTTTCAGCCTGATTCTAGAGCAGAGACCTCAAGCTCTGAAGATCTTCATGGCTGCTCTTATGAAGCTGGAGCTTATGTCAAAGATGCTTGGGGAAGATGGGGAGTCTTTAACTGAAAACTGCTCTTCTGTTAAGTTCACAGACAACTTATACTTGGTTTCCTTGGCTGGCTCTCCATCCTTTCACTGGCCCTCACATGCTGGTGTTCCCCGGGGCTGGTAACCCTCCATCCTCCCACCCTTCACTCTCTCTCTGGTGATCTCATCCAGACCCTAGCTCCAGCTATTGCTAGCACACCGCTGAGTACTGGTTTTCTATCTCCATTAGGTTTCAGGCTCATATTTCTGCATCTTTGACATTTCCACTTGGATGTCCCACAGGCAATACCCTAAACGTGTACAAAAGTAATCATCTACTCCCCCAAACCCAGTTCTCTTCTATATTCCTTATCTTGAGGAACTGTACAGCTATCTGTTTAGTTTTCTAAGCTAGAAACTTGGGAGTTATCCCCTCTTCTCTTTGTCCCTACTTGCAGAGCCTAACTTGTTAACCCCTTAAACATTTTTTTTTAATTTCTTTATTTTGGTTGCCCTGGGGCCTTCTTGCTGTGCACAGGCTTTCTCTAGTTGTGGCAGTGGGGGCTTCTCTCTGGTTGTGGTGCTCAGGCTTCTCATCATGGTATCTTCTCTTGTTGCAGAGCATAGGGCTCTAGGGCAAGCAGCCTTCCGTAGGTGTGTCCTGTGGGCTCAGCAGTTGCAGTTTCTGGGCCCTAGAGCACAGGCTCAGTAGTTGTGGCACACGAACTTAGTTGCTCTGTGCCATGTGGAATCTTCCTGGACCAGGGGTCAAACCTGTGTCCCGTGCGTTGTCAAGTGGACTCTAAACCACTGGACCAACAGGGAAGTCCTTGTTAACCCTTTTTTGAATCTACTCTTCTTCTCTATTCCAACTTCCATTGCCTAAGATTAGCCATCGTCTGCCCCATTTTTGGTTTGACCGTGTCACAGCTTCCTAATTTGTCTCCCAGTTAGTACTTATTTCCCTCCAATTGGACTGGAAGTTATGTCAGAGGAGTCTCTTTGAAACAGAAACCTGATGATGTCACTCTCCTGCTTAAAGTCCTTAACTGGTTCCCAATTGCCTGCAGAAAGTGAAAGTGTTAGTCCCTCAGTCGTGTCTGAATCTTTGCAACCCCATGGACTATATCCCACCAGGCTCCTCTGTCCATGGGATTCTCCAGGCAAGAATACTGGAGTGGGTTGCCACTCCCTTCTCCAGGGGAATCTTCCTGACCCAGGGACCAAATGTGGGTCTCCTGCATTGCAGGTAGTTTCTTTACTGTCTGAGCCACCAGGGAAAGTTCAAACTCCTTGCTGCCACACAAGACGGTTCATGATGTGGTCCTGCTGACCTCATCATGACCTTCCGCCTGACCTTATGTCTTTCCCCGGTAGCACCATGTTCAAGTATTGACAGCTTCCTGTCCATACATCTCATGATCCATTAGCCTGGTAGTCTCTTGTTTCTTATGCTCATGGCAATCTCTTTTCAGCTTTGCCAGCTCCGCACTGGTGTCATCCTTTTCTTGAGTCTCCCATGACAACTTTTCCCTCTCTCAGTCTGCTCTCCTTTCTCTAGGCATAAGTATACTACCCTGTTATCCCTACAGCCCCTTGTACTTTTTCTTTTTGACTATACCACGTGGCATGTGGGATCTTAGTTTTCCAACCAGGGATTGAACCTACGCCCCTTGCAGTGGAAGTGCAAGTCTTAACCACTGGACCGCCAAGGAAGTCCCACAGCCCCCTGTACTTACCACTGCTGTAAAATTTGTCAACAGGGAGGATGTGGAAATGAAAAAGAAGGGTAGGGAGGCAGAGGACAATTGAGTTGGCTGATCTTTTCTTATTTAGGTTTTTCCTTTATAATGCTCGTCAATTCCTTTTCCTTAGTATACTTTCGTAACATGGCTTCCACAGCATAATACTCTCCTGTTTTTTCTGTCTCACTTGTTCCTTCTAGACTCTTTTTCTGGTTCTTTTCCCTCACCTCTTGATGTTGGAGTGCGCTAGGACTCAATCCTTGATGCTCTGATCTTTTTTTCACTCCTTTAGTGATCTCATCTAGTTGCATGTCTTTAAATATCATTGCATTGATGAATCTCAAATTTAGTCTTCATTCTAGACCTGACCCCCAACTCCAGACTGCCTGCTCTCTCTCTTCTGCTCATTTTCACATGGAGGTCTAATAGAATCTCACCTTTAACATGTCCAAAACTGGACTCCTAATCCTAACCCTCAAATTTGCTTTTCTAAAACCCCCTTCTCATGTTGATGGAAAGGGCTTCCCAGGTGGCGCTAGTGGTAAAGAACATGCCTGCCAATGCAGGAGACAATAAGAGACGTGGGTTTGATCCCTGGGTTGGGAAGCTCCCCTAGAGAAGGGCAGGCAACCCATTCCAGTATTCTTGCCTAGAGAATCCCATGGACAGAGGACAATTCATAGGGTTGCAAAGAGTCAGAAATGATTGAAGTGACTTAGCATATCTATCACAGCACATGTTGATGGAAGCTTCATCCATTCACTTCCTAGAGCCAAAAACCTTGGAGTCATCCTTGGAGTGAAATCTGTCCTTTTCCATCCTATATCCTCGTGGCTTTACCTTCAAATCATATCTGTAATTTCACCTCTGCTGCTACTACTCTTGTCTGAATCACCAGCATCTCTTACCTGAAGTTTTACATGAAACTCTTTATTAGTGTCCCTGTTGCCACTTCTCTCTTCTGGGCTTATTACCAACAAAATGATCTTATTAAAACCAGATCCCATCATGATACTCTTCTGTTCAAAGCTGGCTTCATATTTTATTTATGGAGGAAAACCCAAAGACCTGATGGCGGTCTGCAAAACCCTACATGATCTAGACCTCTCTTCCTTCTCTCCCCCCATCACTTCACTGAAGCTACACTGAACTTGTTGCTGTTTTTCTACATTTTGAGCATCACCTCCTTTAGGCCTTTATATTCCTATTCCCTCTGTCTGGAATGCTCTTTCTTCAGGTATTTGTAACAGCCAAAACCCTCCCTTCTTTTCTGCCTGTATTAGTTATCTATTGCTGTATAACAAATTACTCCAGAACATCGTGGCTTAAAACAACAAATATTTATCCTCTCACACAGTTTTGAAGGTTGGGAATCAAGAAGTGACTGGCTAGGTGATTCTGGACTCAAGAGTTTCTTCTGAAACCACAAGTCAGGATCTCAGCTGGAAAGGCCGTTATCAGAAGGGGCTGGAGAATTCATTTCCAAGCTCTCCCATGTGACTCTTGGCAGGAGGTGCCATTTCATTGCCACATGGCCTATCCATAAGGCCACCCACATGACACGGCTCTGGCCTTTCCAGAGCCAGTAATCAGAGAGGCAGACTGAGAGACCAAGACCAAGAAGGCAGCTGAAGTCTTTTTATAACTTAATCTCAGAAGTGACACCCCCATCTTGACACCATCTTGCTATATTCTTTTCCTTAGAAGTCAGTCACCAAGTCCAGGTCACACTCCAGGGAAGGGTAATTGAAGGGGAGGAGACTTCCCTGGTGGCTCAGATGGTAAAGAATCTGCCTGCAATGTGGGAGACGTGGGTTAGATCCCTGGGTCAGGAAGATCCCTGGAGAAGGAAATGGCTACCCACTCCAGTATTCTTACCTGGATAATTCCATGGACAGAGGAGCCTGGCAGGCTACAGGCTATGGGGTCGCAAAGAGTCAGACACAACTGAGCAAGTAACACTTTCATGTGTGTTTGGTTTTTTCTTGAAGGGGAAGCATGTCAAAAAATGTGTAGACATATCTACATGGAGTACAGTCATGCCTTTGTTCATGTATCACCTTCTCAGTGGGTTTACCCTGATTATACTATTTAAGATTGTAAGCCACACCCCCACCCTTCTGCACCTGGCACTCCCATTTCACTTCACCATGCTCTACTTTTTATTTTTTCACCATAGCACTTATATTCCGTATTAACATCAACTTTATTTTATTATGCTTATGGTTTATGGCCTGTCTTCCCCCTGCCAGAGTGTTTAAACTCAGTGAGGACACGGATGTGTATTTTGTGCACTGGTTTATCCAAAGTACCTAGAACAGTGCTTCCGCACATGGTAGGCACTCAGGCAGTATTTGTTAATGGGTGAAGAAATCATATCTTCTCACTTTTCCTTGTTTTTACTCTTATGAATAGTAAACCATGAGACCATCACCTTTTGGTAGCCTGAGACTTAGACAGTACTGCTATGAACAGATGAATAGCTTAAGGAGAGGACCACTGTCAGATTCCCATTCTAGTACCTGCCTTGTTTCTTTGACACTTAGTTTACTGGGACATAGTCCCAATTTGAATCTTTCATTATTGAGAGATCCTCTGTGTGTGTGTGTGTGTGTGTGTGTGTGTGTTAGTCACTCAGTCATGTCCAACTGTTTGCAACCCCATGGACTGTAGCCCGCTAGGCTCCTCTGTCCATGGCATCCTCCAGGCAAGAATACTGGAGGGTTGCCATTTCCTTCTCCAAGGGATCTTTCCAACCCAGGGATTAAACTCAGGTCTACTGCATTGTTGGCAGATTCTTTACCATCTGAGCCACCAGGGAAGCCCATTGAGAGATCCTAGAACCTCTTTTTTAAGAGCCAGTTAAGAAACTAAATATCTCAAAAACCAAATGAATAAGAACCTGACAAAATCCTGGAAGGAACATTAGTCATAGAGCCCAAAGCAAGTTATTAAGTTTCTTCCTTCTTCAGTCTTTCCTCTCTCTGGGCTCTGCTTCCAATGTTGGAAGGGCTGCTCCTCTGCCGTGTTTCTGCCTTTCAGTGTGGAGACGAAGACATAGCATTCAGAGGATGTTTTTTTCAGTCTCCTTCATGGGCATCATGAAGAAGGGCAAGTCTAGATGCATGAGCACATCCTCCCTATGATTGCGTGTGTCAGTTCTCTGATCCTTGCAGCTAGTTCATCCTTGTAGTAGTCAGTATTGTGCATGTGTACTATGCTAGGTTCTATGAGCATAAATGATAATGTTGCCATCAAAGAGCTCACTGTGCTTAAAGAGTGGTTATAGGGGCCACAGTAGTGGACTGATGGGAAAAAGCTTCCTATAAGAGATAGGACTTGAATTGGACTTTAGGTTTTTTGTGTTTTTTTTTCAGATTTTCCTAGGGAACTATGTGAAAGACATTTTAGGTGGGAAACACATAGACAAAGGATGTAAATTAACAAGAGTGGGTGAGGATCAGTAGAAAATAAAGTTAGTAAGGTAGTACTTGAGTTGTGGAGCAGGGGGCTTAGATGCTGCCCTGGAAGATTGATGCTTTGTGCTAGTGGTAAATATTTTGTATTTCTTTTCTGCCTGTAATCCATTTATTTACCCATTTCAGTCCAGTTATTAACATCTGTCATTACATGTAGTGATGTTCAAATAGGGGCGCGTCTCCTAGGAGGGAGATGGGGCGCTTCCTGCTTGCAGTTAACTACTGTTATAGACTGGGAAACCATGGGAAGTTTTGACTGTATAAGTGACATATGAAAGTGATCTTTTAGGAAGATTAGGCTGTCAGTGCTTTGCCTATGTGATCTGAGGAATAGTGGTGCCATTGACAGACTGGAAAAATCATGGGTGGGGCTCAATTAAATCTAATCTTGGGCCTATAAAGGAATGGCTTTCCTTATTTAAAACACAAGTCCACCAGTATTTGAGGTCTGGAATTAAAATCTCCAGGGAGGCAGGGATGGCTGCACATGTTTCTCAGCCATATTTCTTCTGAATTTTGCCTTTTCTTTGGGGTTTTCTCATTGGGATTCCTGTAGTCACCATCGAGCCCTGATAGCAGGGCTCACCACTTCTTTTTGTCCCAAGAATATATAGAAAGGCCTCTTTGTTTATTTTTCTTTTACAAAGTTTTGTAAGGGCTTATACTTTCAAAAGGAAATGTATTAAAAATATGAAAAAAAACACCAAAAATCTGAGGAAAAAACTAAAAGGAAATTGATATAGAAAATACAATGGGTTAAAATTACTCATTTCTAGAAGATAGGCTCTCTGATTCTGGGAATCCCAATAGTGAAGGGCTCTGTCACATTTAAATTCTCTTATCCTGAGTGAAAGTGTGGTCACTCAGTAGTGTCCGACTCTTTGCAACCCCATGGACTGTAGCCCACCAGGCTCCTCTGTCCATGGAATTCTCCAGGCCAGAACACTGGAGTGGGTTGCCATTCCCTTCTCCAGGGGATCTTCCTAACCCAGGGATCGAATCCAGATCTCCCACATTGCAGGTAGATTCTTTACCATGTGAGCCACACGGGAAGCCCTCTCTTATCCTAACACACTCAAACCCAGATGACTGCATGGGATAGGTATAGTATAGAAACATGTGTGTCAGACTGGATAAAAGACAGCAGGGTTTGTAGGGGCCTGTGGGAAACTAGATGGTGCACATCTAGATACATCTAGACCCAGACTGGCTGACACAGTATAACAAAC
Organism: Bos mutus; assembly: GCF_027580195.1. Classification (NCBI taxonomy): domain Eukaryota; kingdom Metazoa; phylum Chordata; class Mammalia; order Artiodactyla; family Bovidae; genus Bos; species Bos mutus. The sequence continues at coordinate 28,812,035 of NC_091618.1, forward strand.
ACCGCTGCCCGGGTTGGGCATCTTGCTTCATTCAAAGGAAGTTACCCACTCTTCTAAAATGAAAACCACTTTTTTTTTTTTCTGTTTAGCTTCACCAAATCCATTTGGTTTTAACTCTGGTCTGAGAAACCCACTTAGTTCAGAATTGAGTCATGAGGCAATGATCATTGATGCCTTATTTCTGGCAAATATTAAGTCTTTTTAGGCCTAACCTATAAGCTTCATGGGCTTCCCAGATGGTACTAGTGGTAAAGAACCTGCCTGCCAATGCAAAGACATGGGTTCGATCCCTGGGATGGGAAGATCCCCTGGAAGAGGGCATGGCAACCCACTCCTGTATTTTTGCCTGGAGAGTCTCATGGACAGAGGAGCCTGGTGGGCTACAGTCCATGGGGTTTCAAAGAGCTAGACATGCCTGAACATTCACACGTACAATAAAAGCTTCACACACCTCTGGAACATCTCACCATAATTCACACAGTTGAGTCTCCCCCCTCATCCCCTTGTAGAGGAACAGTTTCATAAAAGTCCATTCATTTCAGTATGACCACTTAACATAAGCCTTAGCTTGTTGAAAAAATAGTCAATGCCTTATATATAATCAGAGTTAATTAAAATAACATGAGATGAGGATCTTTTTTTAATACATGTTGAATTTAAATTGATTATAAAACATAGAAGTGGAAATGTTCAGGAAAAGAGTTAAAACAGTCTTAAGGACTCTGTGGGAGAGGGAGAGGGTGGGAAGATTTGGGAGAATGGCATTGAAACATGTAAAATATCATGTATGAAACGAGATGCCAGTCCAGGTTCGATGCACGATACTGGATGCTTGGGGCTAGTGCACTGGGATGACCCAGAAGGATGGTATGGGGAGGGAGGAGGGAGGAGGGTTCAGGATGGGGAACACATGTATACCTGTGGTGGATTCATTTTGATATTTGGCAAAACTAATACAATACTGTAAAGTTTAAAAATAAAATAAAATTTAAATTAAAAAAAAAAAGAAATAGAGTTGAAGCTTAGGTTGATAAAAGAAATAGATTTGGGAATATTCTACAAAGGAGCAGCATTTGAAGGCATTAGAATGGAAGCATCTTTTACTAGGAACAGCATGGAGAAAAGAACAAAAGTCCAGTGATTGAGAACAATCTTTCTCAATTTGGGGAACAAACGTAATTGGAAGGTCGCAGGAGCCAGTGAAGGAAATGTGGGTGAGATAGGAAGGGAATCTGGGTAGAGGAGTAAATTAGCTAAGGAAGGGGAACTAGCAGTTATCTAATACATACTGCCTGTGCTAGACACAGTGATAGGTGCTTTAGCTAAGGTATAACTTTTAATCCTTACAACAAACCCATGAGGTTGGTGATATTATCCTCATTTTAAAGAAGCAGAGGCTCAAAGGCTAAGTAATTTGCTGCAGGTCACTTCAGGTCATGGAATTTGTTTTTTTTTTTTTCAAATCCCTTGCTCTTCCTATCACTGGGGAGGTGATCCACTGTGCTACGCACAGGAGAGAGGCCAGACTGACTGCCCAAGGAAGATTATCATGCTGTTCGGGATCTTGGGCAACATCAGCAGATTCTAGGCAGCTAAAGAAGGGTTGATTGATATGATGGAGACGGTGAATATAGAACTTTCACTGGGAAGTTTCACAGTGAGAAGGTAATGAGAGCTAGCTGGAGAGCTAGAAGTGGTCCAACAACCTCCCTTTTTAAGATGGGAAAACACATATGTGTTTGAAAACAAAGGATAAGCCCCTGGAGAAGGAGACATTTATGCTGGTGGTGTGAAAATGGACCTGCGGAGTGGACAGAGCGAGGGGCTAGGCCTTGCTCTGGGATTTGCAGGTGGAGTGAAGGCACAGGTGACATTTTGAAGATTGAGGATTTGATTTCTGCCTATTTCCATCTTCTTTCCCCAGGAGACATAGCCTTTTCATCTAGGAATTTTGCAGTTCTTTCCAAGGGCATTTAATTCTCCTAACTTAAAAAGAGCATCAGATGGTTCTATGATGTTTCTGTAATGCCAGAAATAGTGAAACGGACAGAAGTCAAAGTATAAGCTATACTCTCCCTCGTCTGAGCTCCCACAATGCTTTGTATCTTTCCTGTGCCACGTCTCAGTTTGGCCTTGTATATGAGAATTTCTATACTTCTTGCCCCTTTTGGGTGATAAACTCCTTCAAGAGCAAAACTGTCTTGCTCATTTTGTTTCCCTTCTGAGTCTACAGCAGTGCCCAGTAGTAGGAGGTCCAAAATAATGAATGCTTGTAGCTCAGAGGTCTTGGCATTGGAGAAGTTTCTCCCGTTGTTCAATGTCTCTGGTCATAGAAATGAAGAGAAAAAACAAAAGTATCAAATGACTTACCTTTAAGCTTTGCCTGATCTATTGACTTTATAACTTCAGCCTTATACCCATGTTCCCTTATGATGGCTTTTGCTTGTGGGTGAAACCTCCTTTGGATAGTGAGCCACAGTGAAACATAAGACAGGGAGGCCTGGCATGCTGCAGTCCATGGGGTCGCAAAGGGTCGGCTATGACTGAGCGACCGAACTGAACTGAACTGAAGCATGGGAGTGAGACTGAGGTCTGTCGGTTGGCAGCTCACCTGTCCAGTGTTTAGGGCACAGACGGCAGGATTCGTGGGTGTCCTTGCTATCTCCTATAATAAAACTGTCAAGGGGAAATTGCCCCAGAGTCCCAGAAAGCATTTTTTTCATTCTGTATGGGAGATCTTTGGTCTGTTTGTTTGTTGTTGTTGTTTTTTAATTTGGAAATTTAAGCTCTATGTGGACAGTACTTTTTAAGCACCAGTGAAAATATTAAACAACATGGAGTCATACTGAAAAGTTAAAACATGGTCTCTGTCCTTGAAAGTTGGACTTTTGAGAGATTAGGCATATTTACACATATGCAAAGAATATTCTAAATACATAAAATATGTGTTGTCTGAGAGGAGCAATAGATTCATTTGGGTGGCATCTGGGTTTCATACCAGGCTAGTTTGGGTAAGGTATTTCTGGAAGAGGGAAATCTTGAGCTAAAAGTTCAGAGGGATTTTGTATGGCACAGTCCATGGGGTCGCTAAGAGTCGGACACGACTGAGCAACTTCACTTCACTTTTCACTTTCATGCATTGGAGAAGGAAATGGCAACCCACTCCAGTGTTCTTGCCTGGAGAATCCCAGGGACAGGGGAGCTTGGTGGGCTGCCGTCTATGGGGTCACACAGAGTTGGACACAACTGAAGCAACTTAGCAACAGCAGCAGCAGGCTGTTGAAGGAAAGACATGTCTAGGGACTTTATTCAGTTACGCAATCTGAGAAGCTCTCCCTGGATATGGTGGTTTGAGGGAGTCCTGCAGAAACTCTAACGGGCTTCCCTCATAGTTCAGTTGGTAAAGAATCTGCCTGCAATACAGGAGACCCCGGCCCGGTCAGGAAGATCTGCTAAAGAAGGGATAGGCTACCCACTGCAGTATTCTTGGGCTGCCCTTGTGGCTCAGTTGGTAAAGAATCTGCCCACAATGTGGGAGACCTGGGTCCTATCCCTGGGTTGGGAAGATCCCCTGGAGAAGGGAAAGGCTACCCACTCCAGTATTCTGGCCTGGAGAATTCTATGGACTGTATAGTCCATGTGGTCACAAAGTGTCAGACACTACTGAGCAACTTTCACTTTCACTTTTTCTTCAAACTCTTTGGCGTCTCTTAACTCTTAAACTTGAAGGCTGAGCAGTTCTAATGCTGCTTTGAATCTTTTACTCCAACGAAATCCTTCCAGCTTGGTGTAAGTGAGGCTAGGAATGAAGAGGAGGTTTTGAGACAAGGATGCTGCTGCTGCTTCCCTGGTGGTCCAGTGGCTAAGACTCTGTGTTCCCAATGCAGGGGCCTTGGGTTTGATCCCTGATCAGGGAACTAGATCCCACATGCTGCAACTAAGACCCAGCACAGCCAAATAAATAAATAATAATAATAAAAAGAAGAAATAGTCAATGAGCATCTTAGCATTTAGTTCTCTGCAGTGCCTAGCAGCTGGGGAAAGAGCAGAGTGAAACTGCTGAATTTAGTGGGTACCTAACGAGATGCTAGTTTCAAGCAGAATATCCCCCCAGGTTGGGGTCATCTCTGATACTGAGATAATAATAATCAATATAACATGGGTGAGATTAGCTATTTACAGAAGGAACCCACCCATCTGTTTGTAAATGTATTGATTCTGAGATGAGGTTACAAATCTCAAGGGCCCAGGCAAGTACCTTAAGAAGGAAATCATGGTGTCTTAGATACCTTGTTGAGAAGATTAGAGCTGTAGAATTTTAAGAGCTGGAAGGGGCTTTATCAATCTAAGGATATATCAAGGCTCTTTGTTTTACTCATAAGGAAATTAGAGCTTGCAAAGATAAAAGAATGTACTGGGAAACCGGTGGTAGATTGGCACCAGGACCCAGCGCTCTGAGCTTGCCACCCAGTATTCTTCCATCGTGTCCCATTGCCTTGCTACATATTACACAGCTTCACCTAGGACTTCATGTGGGCACTAGGCAAGACTGAGACCCATCTACGAGCAGAGGGAGACTCCTAACTATCTCATAACTTAATTACAAGATGGGGAAGTGGCCATGGCTAGAGAACTGCCCCAAGAACTGCCTCATTGTATAGAATGCAGGAAGAGAAAAACCAGGGAGTGACAGTTGATTAATTTGTCTACCCCAGTGCGGCAGCAATGCTAGTGTAGAATAAGGATGAATGGCCAGCTTTTTCTGCAGTGTATATGAACTATTCCATTAAGTCATTTGTTGTTTTTGCCTTTTTTTGTGTGTTTAGTAAGGAGGGCTCTCGGTTTTTATCTATCTTCTCAGGAAAAATCAGCACAAGGTGTATCAGCCACTAGAATGGTTATAGCCCCTACCTTATAAACTAATAAATTGGCATTTTAATTTCTAAATTGGTCTCTTGTGATTTTAGTTAGTATCAGTCAATCCTCTGGAGTCTGTTTATCCCTAAATTAACCAGTGAAGACCAAGTTAGAGACTCTGGACCTTTGGTGATGCCTTCAAAGTATAGACTCCCACAAGATGCTGCTTTAGCAGCCATTCAGGGTCTCTCAAACTGTATATCTCTTTCCCTGCCTCGACACTTCTTATTGAAAGCCCTCAATCTCAGGGGCTCCTCTAACTCTCTCTTGGAGTATCAGGGTGATTTTAAATGCACCATAGATCAGTCCTCAGAGAATGCTTATTGAACGCTCTGCCTTTTGCTCAGTGCGATAGATGGACACGTGGCCCCTTTCATTGAACCTAACATGTACAGTAAGAAATCCTCCCATCAGTTTTGAGGCTTTGCCCAGCTGGAGAAGCTCTTTGGATGGTGAATGGCAGGTATGAAATGCTAACTGGAAGGGGGTCTCTCTCAGCACTCCCTTAACTTGTAGCTTTCCTTTCTTTGACTTCACGCACCAGGGGATGGGGAAAATATTGGTGCCCCATTGTCTCGCTGTGTCCTCTCATGCCTGTTTTAGGAAATTTAGTGTCAGAGGACTTCCTGGAGTTTTGTTCCCCTGAACTATCGAACCCTGATACCTCAGAGTTCGAGGATTGGTTCTGTACTGATCTGGTCAGAACCGCCTGGCTCAACTAGCAATCAGCTGACACATAGACCCCATAGCCTCTCTCTACTGAATCAAATGGCCATTGTACTAACCTCGTATTGAGGCTCGGAATGTCAGTTTCAAGCTTGTCCTCATATATAAATATAGGTCTCTCTAGATATAAAAAGTGAGAGAGTCTGTAAGTTGCTTTTTTTTTTTTTCTATACCCCCTTTCATGGGGAAAGCTAATGAGATGCATATCATTAAAGACCCGATGTTTTGTGGGATGGAGCCTTTTAAACTGGATGTGCCTGGCTTAGTCATGGCAAATATTTACCAAAAAAAAAAAAAAAAGGGACATACCATATAAAATTAGAGTTCTGAAAATAGTACTGAGAGAGGGAGAAAGAAAAAAAAAAAAAACCCAGGACAGAAAATACAGGCCAGTCTGTTTGGGGAAAAGGGAAAAAGAGATAAAATGAGAGAAACCTCGCAGTAAAAACAGCATCTTGGTAAACAGACTATAAAAAAAATTGTGACCTGCTTTCTGGCAGGCCTGGCGGCTGTTGAGCGGGTGAAGGTGGCAGAGCTGGCGTCTGTGTGGACACACGGTGCCCCGGGCGCACGGCTCCCCTGGCCGCGCGGGGCGTTAAATTTAGCCACATAATGATGGGCTTGAGGATAGCCTCTTGTTGACCACACCATAATTACTGCTTCGCTTTATGAATTTTATTTTGCTTATTCTGTTTCCTCCTTCTTTGGCATGAAGGAGGCTTGGAGTGGGGGGGGGAGTCCCGCCCCCACACCCCTCCTCTTACTGGACAAATAAGTCTTCATAGAAACTTGGACTCTTGAGCCATCAGGGTAAAGAGTAAGCTCCCTTGATGAATCAGAAAGGGAGGAAGCTTTCCTGGTCCCCCAGGCTCTTGATGGATCCTCATAAAGTCATAAGTAGGACTTGCCAGCCCTACTTCAGAGTGCTCTTGGAGAAAATGTCCCGAAGTCTCTGGTCTTAGAAGACAGTCTCCTGTGAGTCTGGGAGGTTGACACTCTTACTCTGTTTATACCCTGAGAGCTAGACTAGCAGGTGCTGTCAGATGTTTGTTTGGGTCTTTGGTCCTTGCTCCCTAGCTGGCAGCTAGAAGTTTAGTTTTAACAACATTCCGTGTCATGAAGTGGTGCACTGTTTTATATACGTTAGTCTTGGTGATAACTGGGTTCTTGAAGCCGAGACTCTAATATAATTGACTCTTCAGATAACTTAAAAATACATGTTGAGAATAAGTTGTTGAAACCTCAGATATCGTTCTTCTTGGGCCCTTGGAGAGGTGCTAATCTTCTTGATTTTAGAGTTAAGCTAGCATCGTTGGCCAGAGCATACCATGGGCTTTGTTGGAATGGTGCTCTGAGGCCTAGCTTTACCTACCACTCCCCAGAAGTATTTCCTTGGTCTCAGACCAAAAGTACCATATTGGGAAGAGAAAGTAGACTGTAGAAAAGGCATAGGAAGAGCTGTATGGAGAACGTACTGGGTCATGGGGGGTGAAGTTCTTGAGTAGTGACCTAGGCTGGCAGCTCCCTATGGCCCCACAGTGGCCCTCCAACTGAGGAAGTGGTGGAAAAGGAAAAGCAAACAGGGGTTGTGGTCAGGGTACCGGCTTGTCTCTCACTGGCCAGGACTGTCCTGTTTGTGTGTTATGGGTGGTTGGGCTCCTCCCGAAGCCGGGCAAGAACGTGTCAAGGAGAGGCTTCTTGCAGCCCTTGTTTTCCCAAAACAAAGGAAGCTCCTTGCATTGCTGGAAGTCGCGTGCTTGGATGCTGAGTTTGTTATTGCCTGATAACCTGGCCGCCAACTCCTGCCCTCCTCTTCACCCCACACAGCCAGTGGCCTAGGGGGAGCAGCTTCCTGTTCCTCATCCTCCACAGCAGATTCACTCTTTATTGTAACCAGAAGAGGGGAAAGAGCTGGTCCTCCTACCTCCAGACCTCTCCTCTTCTCTTCCCGTGAAACCTTCTAGAATGGTGCTTTTCAAAGTAACCTGGTCTTACTGTGCATAACTCACTGCAGCACATGCCACACATGACCAGATCAGCAGTGCTCGAACCGTTTTATACCCTGTTCACTGAGGTGAGTCCTCTGAACTTGTGTTTGGCTGTCATGGCAATATCAGGTTCTATACAGACTTCCAAATGCTTACACTTAACTTTTGTACTTAGCCTGTGTGTGGTAACAAGGAGTCCATGGACCAGGACCAGTTTAGTGATAACACTTTGAATAGCATTATTCTAGAACCAGAAGACCTAGTGAGTTACAGCCGTTCTCTACTGGACATAGAGGTCCTACCCTAGACCTGTCCAGTGGGGGATGAACATAAAAATAAATTCTGAAGGAAATTTCAGGCAGTAAGAAATAATCTGATTTCAATTGCCAGTGATACTCAGGTGGAAGGCTGGACTGGAGGATTAAAGGTTTCTTTCCCAGTGCCAAGGTTCTGCTATCCTAAGGTTAAATGCTAAGGCCAGGAGATAAAGTTAATGGCCATGATGCTTTCCCCTTAGGGTATTGATCCTAAGCCTTAAACTGTGGCTCTATGTGACTTAATGAGGTAAAGAAAGAAAAGGAGGGGATGTTTTCCATACACTTCATTTGCTAGTCTGTCATTATCATCCAGATATAAGGTCTTTCTTATACAGATTGATCATGTGTCTGGGCAGTATTATCTTAGTCTTCTGTTAGGAGGCCCCCAAATTGTTTCTAGAGGTTGAAAGATCTAGGATTGAGGAGAAAGTAAATATTGGCAAACTTGGTGGAATTCGAGTAAGAGATAAGAAATGGGCCTTGGGTTAGAAATGTGAACTCTTGGCTGGGTGACCCGACAGTCCTCATTGGAGAGTGGGGGCTGGGCAGGGACGATACTCAAGAAAGGACAACAAACCAGATGGAAGCTCCTGATTAAAGTAAATCTGGTCACGTGTGCCTGCTGAAAATTAATCGGTCGCTCACTATTGACCTTAGGATAAAGTCCAAGCTCCTTAGTGAAACCATGAAGGCCTGTAATGATCTGGCCTCTGCCTGCCTCTCCCACTCTTTTGCTAGGCCACAGTTCAGTTCAGTCGCTCAGTCGTGTCTGACTCTTTGCAACCCCATGAACTGCAGCACGCCAGGCTTCCCTGTCCATCACCAACTCCCGGAGTTTGCTCAGACTTGTGTCCATCAAGTTGGTGATGCCATCCAACCATTTCATTCCCTGTTGCCCCCTTCTCCAACTGCCCTCAATCTTTCCCAGCGTCCAGGTCTTTTCTAATGAGTCAGTTCTTCGCATCAAGTGGCCAAAGTATTGGAGCTTCAGCATCAGCCCTTCCAATGAACATCCAGGACTGATCTTCAGGATTGACTGGTTTGATCTCCTTGCAGTCCAAGGGACTCTCAAGAGTCTTCTCCAACACCACAGTTCAAAAGCATCAATTCTTTGGTGCTCAGCTTTCCTTATGCTAGGCCACACTCACCCCCAAATCTACACTTCCAAATCTGTACCCCTAAACCCATCCCCAATCTTCACTTCAGTCCAGTGAACTATGGTCAGCTCCTCGAGCTCATTGTTGTCTTGTCTCTAGTCCTGGGCATGTGCTCTTCCTCCTGGAAGTGCCCTGCCAATCAGCAGCAAAGCCTTCTCATCTGGATGACTGCTGTTCATTGTTTGGGTTTCAGAGGGGATGTCACTTCTGCCAGGAAATTTTCCCTGGCCCTCTGAGCTCAGGTTGAAAAGTGAAAGTCGCTCAGTCATGTCCGACCAACTCTTTGCAACCCTATGGACTACACAGTCCATGGAATTCTCCAGGACAGAATACTGGAGTGGGTAGCCATCCCCTTCTCCAGGGGATCTTCCCAACCCAGGGATTGAACCTGGGTCTCCCATATTGCACACGGATTCTTTACCATCTGAGCCACCAGGGAAGCCCAAGAATACTGGAGTGGGTAGCCTATGCCTTCTCCAGCGGATCTTCCCAACCCAGGAATCGAACCAGGGTCTCCTGCATTACAGACGGATTCTTTACCCGCTGAGTCACCAGGGAGCAAAACTTAGTTGTCACCCCTTTTTTTTAAGGCTACTGTGTGGCTTGTAGGATCTTAGTTCCCTGACCAGGGATCCAACCCGGGCCCCCAGCAGTGGAAGCATGGAGTCCCAACCACTGGACTGCCAGGGAATTCTCTATTGCCCTTCTTATGTGTGACTTTATTTGTTCTATCATAGGCCCTATCAACACTGCACTGTAAGTACTAGTTTTTCTGGCTCCTTCTACTACATGGTAAGTTCCCCAAGGGCAGGGATAGTATCAGTCTTGTTTAATCTGTCTGGTCCATTTTAAGTACTCAGCAAATTTTTTGGTACTATGTATTTTGGAGAGAATTTTTGCCTTTTTTATTTAATTTGATTCTCATAACTATCTGGTGAAATAAGCAGGTTTCATTGAGGAAAATTCAACGTAAATATATTGATCACCTACTCAGATTTTTTAAAAGGCTATAAAAAGAGAGAACAAACTTACGTATAAAAATTTTGTTTTCACGCCCCTCTGGCCACTTCAGGATAAGGAAATATGATGGATTGGCTCAGAGAAATTTAATGACCTTGTGTCCACAGGTCATTGCAGTTGAAGCCAGACCTCATCCTTTGACTTTCTAGGACAGAGCTTTTCCACTATCTCACACTGTCTCAGAGACTCTGTTCTAATGAAATATATTTGAGAAGAGAGGATACTCAAAGAGTAAAAAGCATTCCTGTGACTCCCCTTATATATGCCCACTGAAACACTGGTCCGAAATGATAGAAAAGCGGCCAAGCCCCAAACCCGAGCATTATCACACAGAAGGTCAAGGAAAAATGTTAGGACCATAGGATGTGGACGTGACCTGAGACACAGAGGCGAATCCTCTCTCTAGAGGGGAATCTCTCTATCTGGAGAGGGATCTAAGAAACACTGACATTTTCAGCTGCCAAAATGTTTTCCTTGGGGCTACCCTGGGAATAGGATGGCTGAGTGGGATGAGAAGAGAATGGGGTGGGATACTTTCTTGCTCACCCTCTTCCAGCTCTAACAATTTCTCAACCACTGAACAAGTAAGGCAGAGCTGGAACCATTCAGGCTGCCCCTTGGTCCTTTTTTATCCTTCAGCTCTTGGGAGCTGGAGGGAATTGGTATCACCCAAATCAGTGGAAACCTCGTCTGTAGGCAGAGCTGGCCACAAGGCCAGGTTTCAGAATTATCCCTGCACCCTAGCTGTTGGGTTGGGAAGAGCACGGCTGGCTTCTCTGGCCAGCAGGGATCAGTGAATTCTAGCCATGCAGGACCCAGACGCTCTTTGTCCGGCAATGTTTTCCCAGTGTCTCCTGGGGAGTGATTCAGGGCCAAGGTGACAGTGGGTTTGGAGCCTAGATGAAAGGATCGCGGGGACCACAAGACAAGATCCCTTGTGTGGTGGCCGGCTGGAAAGAGGAGGGAGTGAGTGTGTGTGGAGGTCAGTGACGCAATTCCCCTGGCTTGCAGCGATGGAGGAGGAGAAGGCTCCGCGGGTATGTCTCCTTATAAAGAGGCCCTTACCACATGAAGCAGGGGTGAAGGTGAGCCCACTGTGAGTCACCCCGGAAGGGACGCCGTGTGCCCGAGCCCAGAGGAGAGGCCTTGTGGATTTCCCACCCTTTCCTTCTATGATTTTATGCGTAATACGGGTTGGTTTAGTCACTCAAGCTGCACTGCTTCTCTTTCTGTCTTCGAATCCATTCTGTCTCGTCCCCCTGCATCATCTCTGACGTGTGGAGATTCTAAATCAATTTGCTCTTGATTTTTATAGTTTTTTTTTTAAATCCGAAGTTTGATATCTGTTGATTTCCAGAAACCCAAAGCATTACTAATTGTGTTTGCCTTGGAGAAGATGGCCTGGTGGCTCTTTGCCAAGCATGGTTGTTCTTAGACTATATTTGCTCTTCCTCCTTATCTTCCACCAAGGCAGGTTCATATCCTGGATTGGAATCTGAAGAGATTCTAGGGGCCCCCCGAATCCAATTGCCCCTCAGTTGAAAAGCGACTCTAGTCTGGGCTTTATTGAGGTCTGGGACTGCAGAGAGCTCCGGGGAGTGTCCCTGTAATCAGCCAGCCACCAACCCCACACTGCCTTGTAATAAAGCAGCTCTATATTTGTTCTGTTTATAGTCTCCTCTGTAATAATGCCACAGCCCTCACTGTGCTCTCTTTGGGGAGATTTTCTGGGTAATAGAAAATTTTGAAATGTTAAAGAGGGTGGTAGACTCAGAAAACCTTTTTTATCTATGATGTGCCTTAAGTTGGGAAGATGCCTGGGAAATCCAGGCAGCCAGTGAGTGCTCGTGGGGAGGAGTGTGCTGTGGTGAGTCTGTTGTGTGTGAGATGCTGTTTCTCTGGGGACCATGCAGGAGAAGGGGAGGTGTGGGAGACACTGTGGTTGTTGTAGGTGTGGAGCACACTGCGCTTGCTCGTGGTGGCTACAAGTGAAGTGTATGGTCGGAATGGGGAGTGTGAGAGGTGTGCAGAGGGGCCAGTGCAATGATGGAAAACCCTGTTTGGGCAAATTTCAAAGCTGTCAGATATGTTGGATGGTGAGACTAGAAGTTTAGCCTTTTAAAGCTCACATTCCATTCATTCTTTGACTGCCGTCCCCTGTCCTCCGGTCCCCAACATTTTCAGGCCTCCAGTGTTGCTGACATTCCTTCTTCTTCTTCCTGTTCCTTTCAGTTTCTCATCTCTTTCTTTGTTAAACAAGGAAGAAGTTAGAGACAGACTATTCAGGAGAAGCAGTGGATGGGGAGCCACACTGATTTGGGCCAGTGAGAGCCAGCCTGATAGCCCAGGCTGACGCTTTGAAGTCGAGTGCTACACGATGAATGCTGGGGGTTGTTGTCGCCAGGGCTCTCGCGAACAATTCTGATTCCTCCTTTTTCCCTCCCCACCTCTACCTCTGCCTACCCCTACCCCCCGGATTCTATAAATACTTTATTATATGGCACTAGTAAAACTTCAAGTATTTCTTTTATTAGAGCTGCATAATATGGTAATTGTGTGACAGAACACAGCTCCGTGAGCAGCCGCCACCCTCTTCCTAGGTGTGGCCTCTCACCACCTCAGCTGGGGCTCGGCCCACAGGCCTCTCTGTTCTTCTGCATGTGTGTGTAAAGGGGGCTGGGTCAGATTTGCAGACAGAACTAAGGGGTCAAGGCCTTAAGTAGGATCAGGCAAGAGGAGTAAAGAGGTGTTTTCTAGTTTTAAACAAAGTCTGTTTTGGGGTGTGAGTTCAGCAAGAATCCAGTGATTAGCATTAATTCCCTGCATGGGGCACTTAACCTGCCTTTCAGTAGTATTGTCATGTGCCATAGAAGTAGGCTTTTTTTTTTTTTTTTGGAATTTATTTATTTTTTAATTGGAGGATAATTACTTTACAATATTGTGTTGGTTTCTGCCGTACATCAACATGAATAACTTATTTATTTTTGGCTGCACTAGGTCTTCATTGCTGTGTGAGGGCTTTCTCATTGCAGTAGCTTGTCTTGTTGCAGAGCATAGTCTCTAGGGCACGCAGGCGTAAGTAGTTGTGGCTCACGGGCTTAGTTGCTCTGCAGCATGTGGGATCTTCCTGGACCAGGGATCAAACCCTGTGTCCACTCATTGGCAAGGTAGTTCTTCATCCCTGGACTACCAGGGAAATCTTGGCAGTAGGTTTTGAACTTAGACCCAGAGCCAGGAGTATATGGGTTTCTTTGGTTGACTCTGATTCAGGGTACTTCTCCTTTATTTTTAATAACACTCATCATTCTTTCTGGTGTCTCCTGGGTTCAGAATCTGTAGGTGCTGAAAGAACCCAGTCTCTCTATCTCTTGCTCCTTTGGTGTTAGAACATCTTTGCCCTTAAGCCCAAGTCACTGGTCTCTATATCCGCTTTTTCACGGAAGATGTGGGCTGGAAATTCTGCAGCCTGCAGGTCTTTCATTACTGTTAATGTGTGACCTGCTAACTGTATTTTGTTGTCTAAATGAGCCTGATTATTATTATTTTTTTTTTTTTCGAGCCTGATTGTTTGATTCTGGTTTTTGTCCAACGAAATCTGACTTTGAACCTTCCCTAGCCCTCTACGGTGGCTCTTGAACTAGGTAAGGGTATCCCTACCTGTTCTTTGCATTGAGGATGACTTGAGCTTTCTGCATCCTTACTTCTGCAGAGTTTGTGAACTGGGATTTCTGCCTGGATAGCAGCTGGCAGTGCTTTCAGTGCCAGGGACGTGGGCACAGTGTTTAGTCCTTTCTTAACTGCCCCTGTGCCCAGTGTTTGCATAGGGGCCAACCCCCAACCAGACTCTGCCATTCAGTCTTTACTCCGCATGGAGTCGTATGGGCATATGCTCTGCCCACCTTTTGGGGCTAGCCAAGGTTAATATTAGACCTTCTAGCTGGGCTGCTGTTCCCGAAAGCCACAGGGTGTTGTTAATATTCATGTGACCGCAGAGGCTCATCCATATTCATGAGGTATCTGCAGCCTTCCTTCGGGCCCTTAGCTTGGAGAAAACAAGAATGATTAGAGTTTCTAGAAGTTAAAACTAACCCTATTTCCTGGAGTCTGTTGAGGAGGAGGCAAATCTTAAGAGTAAATGTCTGGGCCAAGAGAAAAAGGAGTTTTCATGCCAATATCCTGAACTGGTCTGACGACTCAGGGGAGTTGTGCTGGATGGCTGCTGTTCCTGCCCTTGTCCTTGTCCCAGTGTGTCGAGTGCTGCTGGGTTTAGGCTCTTGCACGAGGTGCTTTGGGGGGTAGGAAACTAGCAGTGGTGAATATTTAGTGAGTGCTAGGGATACAGCAATAACTGACATGATTCCTGCTCCAAGAAGCACGTCAAAGAGAAGGGGAGATGGTTAGGTGTACACGAATCCAAAGTGAGAGTGCTCTTCTGGAGATTACACACAAAACACTGAGCTAGGACAAATGAGGAAGTCATTCTCTGTGGGAAAATTAGTGAAGGATTCCCTGGGAGCTCTTGAAAGGAAAGGAAAGTAGAATTTCCTGTGGTTCCTTTAATAACCCTCAACGAGGCGTAAAGCCCCTCTAAATGCTCGCCCTGGGCGCCCTGCTTACCAGCCTTGCCTGCTACACCTTTTGTCGGATGCTTTGGCTATTCCAGTATCTTATTCAATAGAACTTCTTTTCTCTATAAAGTATCCTTGTACTTCCTAGGTGAGAAAATTTCCCCCCTTTTTTTCTTTCAGATTTAACTAGTAAGAGTTCCCGACTGCAACGTAATTTTTGGCATAGTTTGGTTATTTAAAAACATGAACAGAATTCCAAATTATGTAATTAAAAGAAGAGGAGGAGAGCCTGAGGCCACCCTTCTATTACAGGATTTTGGTGTCATGTTTGAAAGATGCACAGAGCCTTAGTGCCCATAGGAAAATCAGAACAGTAGTAAGAGTGGTGGAAATAGAATTTTAAAAAATCCAAGGAAAATAGGATTAATTAAGAAGTAGATTGAGTCATAGCTCATTCTTTTACATATGAAAAATCAGTGCCTGTAGGATGTGCTTTTCGGCATTTCAAAATTATATTACAAGAAAGGATGAACTTGCATTATAGCAATAAGGATATAGTTGAAGTAGAAAGAACAATTTTTCACCTGACTAGAATGTTACCAGGGAAACTTTGGAAACTACCCTGCTAGAATTCTTTAAGACTGTTTCCCTAACAACAGGTGTCATCTAGCCCTGCTTAGAAAGCAATAGGAGAGGGTATGGCTAACCCTAAGATTCTATGATTAACTCTATTCCCCTCGATTTGCTGGCTTGTGCTACAGCCCCGCAGAAGCTTCTTCCTCTTCTACAAGATGACAATACTTTTTATGGAGCCCCACATATTTCCTGTGGTGACATTTGGGGAAATACTTGCATATAATTTAAGCTGTCAATCCCAGGCAGCCCTCCATACTTTCTACTAAAGACCTACTAAATCCTTCTTGAGGTCTGAGGAAGCTGACCTTGGAAGCTGGCATGCAGTTCCTAGAGTTAGGTCCATTAATGGGTTTTAGGAAAAAAACTCTTCTTCATAATGAATATGAGGAAGGAATAATATTAACAGTTCTCTTTCTGTACACATTCATTGTCCCACTCTGTGTATCTTTCTCCTTATATCTTCTTATATTTCTTCATTCTGTTTACAAAGTCTGTTTACATTTTTGTCTTGATCTTTGCTATTCACCCAGATATTCTTTAAGATGGGTGAGAAATTGCTAGACTACCTTAAAGAATCAAATAAATGATGCTAAAATGAAGGGTCCTTGAGAACTGGGTGCTTGTATGTCTTATTCACCACTGTACCTCCAACTTGTGCCTCCTAGGTGCTACAGAAATATTTGTTAAATGGATGAACAAATGTTTATATTTGTAAGATGAACTGACTGCTCAATGAGCATGTTGCTTATTAGAATGTTTGCCCAGACCATAGTGAGGACCACAGGAATGGTGGAGCAATGCGAAGTATCTAAGTCATTGCTTGTTGGTGACACTGCTTTCATTCTGCTGTTGGATGACAAAGGATCATGTCATCTTGGTGCAAAATTAGAATTTCTACCAAAACCAAGAAAACCAGTATGATACAGAAATATTTTAAAACTATATAGAACTTATTGACTAGAGTAAGGGCTTGTTGAGTGTTCACAGTTCTCACATCAGCAAGACTCTTGGAGAAGGAACTTCAGAGACCCATGGCTGTTAAGACTGGAACTCAGAACCCAGTAAGATGGTTCTGGCTAACTGGAGTTCCTACGATGTTGGTCCAAGGGAACCAGGAGAAGCGTGGAGTCCTGAAGTTGTCCATTGTTTGGATTCCATTCCTTTAGGGCTTGTGATGAATTAAAGAAGGTGAATTTGAGGTCCATCCAGTTTTAGGATGTAGTGTACGCAGCTGTCAGGAAAAAGACAGCAGGTGGCGCCAAAACATTGTCCTACTTCTGGCACTGGCTTGGGGAACACTCGAGGTGGAGAGGGTTCTCTCAGGGACAGGGATGGGGGCTGGTTACCTTGGTTGTTGCTCAGGTAAGAAATCCTTGCGGACTCCGTGTCTGCTCCCTCCCCCTCACCCAGGGTCTGGACCTCCACTGTCCTACTTCAGCCAGAGGACTGGTGAGGAGAGGGGGTTCCCAGCAAACCCAAGAGTGGAGGAGCCCATTAACTTTCTGTCCCTGACGAGACTGGGTCTCCTTCAGGGCCCGATGCTGCCAGATGCCCTGGTTCCTAAGGCTCTTGCCTCATTCTGTGATCCTCTATTTTTTCCTTTCTGTGAATTTCATTCTATCTTTTGACAGATGTCCATCTTAGGATACCTTTCTTGTTTCGGGACACTTTCCTCATGGGTAGATGTCTTTTTTTTTTTCGACCCCAGTTTCTCTGAGAGGCAGGGAGTGGTGACTGGGGAACACTGGCTCCCAGACGAATTTAAACTGGAGGTACTGCCCAGAGGGTGGAGAAAGGACAGGGAAAGCTATTTCATGAGAGGCTCTTTGGTTCTGAGAAGGCTGCAGGACACTGTCCAGACCATGGGACACCAAAGCGAGTGTTACGAGTCACCTCGGGATCTGCCAGAACTCAGAGGCCGGCTCCTTGGCGTCCAGGTGCTGGAGCAGGCACGGCTCCCCGGCCCTGACCAATTCCCACAGCCCCGTCGCCAGCTCTCTTCCATCATTGTCCCCAGTGCCCCTTGCCTTCCCCACTCCCTGCGCACACCCGCCGGGCTGTCTCCAACCTTCATTCCTTGAGCTTGTTCCTTGGGCCTCCCTGCTTCCCCGGGGCGGGCTTAAGGGCTGGGCGGAGCTGTCCGCCTGAATCCCCTGTGGGCCCTTTGGTTCCTGGTTCTATATATATCCCTGTCCTTCTCTGCGCAGGGTTTGATACGGCTTTATGGGCATTTCCATGCGCTTCACAGGCACAGCCATCACAGAGGCGTGTTTCACCCGAGAAACCTCAGCGGGGCCTGGCCTGTGGCGGACTCAGTCTGGCCCCTGAATCAAGGCTCTCTTCTCTCCCTGCCCTCCCTCGCCCTCCCCCTCTGTGTCCCTACTGCCTACCCCCAAGTGAATAACAGAGCTCTGGGGAGCACTCAGCCTCATTGGCAAAGCGTTTTGGAACTCAAGAGACTCATGGAGAATTCTTGAGTGTCCACTTTCTCCACTCAGTTAGCTGGGGAAGGTGTGAACCCTGACATCTGGCTTAGACTCTGCTGTAATAGGGCAGGTGGGCATTCTCGAACAGAATGGAATCTAGCAGCTGCTGGCAGGTTCTCTTGAGGCATGTGAAAAAGGAAGAAGAAGAGCCTTATGAACTGGGGCCAGAGGAGCCAATGGGGGCCTAGTGTGAGGATCAGAGGCAGACCTGGGTCATATGAGTTCAGAGTGATGAAAAGGGTACTCAACCCAGTGGGTAGGGAAGATGCTCCTCCAGGGGCCTCCCTTTTGGCTCATTCTCTGGCCAGGAGATGAACTGGTGGAATCTGGTTTAGAAAGAGAAAGTTTTCTTAGAACAAAGGGGAAACTTGTTAAGCAGGCTAAAATTTGCATGAGGAAGCAATAGACCCTCCCCCCATTTTAGGATGTCTAACATCCCCAGGAATCATAATAGGTACCATTTTGGGGGGTACCTCTGAGTGCTGGGCCCTCTGCCTATAAACCTTGTTAGGACTCTTCACCACCTTTTTATGAGTTGGTATTTCTCATGGTATAGAGAGTGAAACTGAGATTCAGAGAGTATAAGCTTCCTGAAGTCACTTAGCTAATAAATAAGGGATGAAGCCAGCTTTCAAAGCAAGTCAGCTAAATCTGAACCCATGCTCTTTCCGCTGCAACGTGCTGCCTCCCTAAGGAGCCCATATAAGCAGGTGACAGAGCTGCTCCTGACTTAGTCTGTGGTCTGAAAAATGTTTAGTCTCTTTCCGTTATTTAAAACTTCACATTTCCACGTGGTTCTCTGAACCTGACACCTGTGTTTACTTGTGAGCTTCCCTGACATTCTGGCTGATTCTTCCAGCCTGGGAATTCCCAGGGCACCGGGACGCTTGGCTGTGCCCATGAAGGACTGGCCCATCTGTGTGTGCATCTCTTTGTTATTATCCAGCTGAGTTCAGGCAAGCAGGCAGCGCACTGTACCGTTGTTGCCGCCGGGCCTTCTCCTCTGGCTTGGAGACATCGGTCCATTTGTGACTCTGCTGTCCAGAGTGGCCTGGCTAGGTATTTTCTTTTCCCTGCGATGTTTACTGTTCTTTCGTGGGATTTCAGATTTCCATGATGGCGGAAGGCTTGTAAAATGTAGGGGTGGGGAAGGGTTACAGTGGCAGGAGCCTGGGCCAGGCCAGGTCGAGCCAGCAGCACAGACAGCTTTTATAATGGTGTGCAGGGCTGGGAGGCTTGTAAAGGCGATGCAGGCAGATAGGGGGATAAATCATGCAAGCAGTGGGCAGGGTGGTGAGCCGAGGTTAGGAATTAACTTTGTGTTGGATGGAGCCCAGGTTGTGGGATGGGAAGAGAGGCCTCTCCTCTTTTCCTCTCCTCTCAGCTCTGTTCTTTGCCTCTCCTTTCTGTTGGCCCTATTCACTGCAGGCTGTGACATGTTTGCGTAGCCCTTCCTGTCCCTCCTCCAAGTTGCCTGAGCTAAATCAACAAAGAAGAGGGTACCCCAGAGCAAGGGAAGAAAGTCCTTCATGCTTCCACCAATCAAACTGCTTTGTTCTATTGCAAATACGGAATGGAACTGGCTGCCGCTTTCCTTTCTATAGCCATGTGTGTATCAGGGTGCCCATCCCGAGTTCCCTTCTGCTTGTTCTCATGTGTTATGACTTTTACCTAGAAAATGGACCTGATTCCTTTAGGATCGTAAAGAAAGCAGAAAATACACTTTCAGCTCTTGTGAGGTTACCCATCTTGATGTAAGATCTTGGCCTGTCTGACCCAGGGTGTAGACCTTGACAGGCTTCTTTTGAGGGCTCAGGCAAATCCAGATTGCTTCTTTCAGGAATTACATTGGATGATGGCCTCTTTTCCTCATGGAGTCTCTGTGTCTCATGTATGGAAATGAGGAGGGAGCTGGGAGCAATGCAGAGTCAGGCCACATGAGCAGTCAGAGTGGACTTTGTGTGTGAAAGAAGTCAAGGTTAAATTTTCTCTGAAGACGTGTGCATGTGTATATAGTGGCTGAGGGTTAGGAGGTAGGTGCTTATGCAGGGGTAGTGTTTAGAAGCCTCTTCAGGTCAGAGCTACATCTGTTACGATCTTTATTCTTCTTTATTCCTTCCTCTTTATTTGTACAGCCCTTCATGTGATGCTTTACAAATTGCAAGTGATCAATAAATGTGCTTTGGCTCCTGATTGGCATGAGCAGTCAGCCCCTTCTTGCATTGCTCTCTTCCCCCTCAGCATCTCTCAGCATAAATTGTCCCTCTAATCATCACAGCTTTCAAGTGGATGGCTCAGCCCAAACGAAAGTCATTGACTGCATTTCTTCCTCCCCAGATCTGTAATAATAGCACTGCCACTTTTCTTTCTAATTAGGCCCTGATTGAAAACTGGTTGTATTTGGACTTTTCTTCTTCTGTTCAGCTTTTTAGTTCCAGTGGTGGAAAAATATTCAGCTGAGGTTTGGGTTTTTCTTTTCTCCTCCCCCCGCCCCCCGCTCCCCACCCCCAGTTTTTTTTCTTCTCCTTTTTCCTTCTTCTTCTTTTTAATATGGTGGATTCTTTTGGAAAAGCTGTCCCCAGCCTGTTGGATCCCCACTCACAAACCCCAGCCTTCTCCTAGAAGACCGAGTCTTTTCAAGTGGTTTGCGTTGAACACGTCGGAGCCCCCAATGCCTGTGACAGTTTCTGTTAATTATAGAGGCTCTTTCCCCCTCTCACATTAGTCAAAGGAGTTTTGTGTATTTTAACAGCGCTTTCCCTTGGCTTGAATAAGACTCTGTTCAGACATTTCCTAGGGCTGGTGAGTGGGCAGCCCTCACTGGTACCCAGGAGCAGTGTTTCCTTATTTACTTCTCTAGGGGCTTCAGAGATTACAGGGGGAAGGATCTTTCCTCATGTGCTTGAAATTTAGTTGTTTCTGGGTTACAGACATAGTTCTTACCCAGTCAAAAACTCCTGCAGTGTCTGAGCCTCAGATAGGGAAGAGATATGCACTTGTGTATGGAAATGCTCTCCAGGTCTGTGAGTCCCTTCTTTGTGCTTTCTCTTTGCTCCCAGCCTTATCTAGGCCCTGTGTGAGAGTCCCCTGCTTGTCCTTACTGTTGGGCTACATCAGAGTGTTTCTGGGAACCCTAGCTTCATCTGTAATTCTTAGGCCTGAATAAGCATTACCTCTTACAGCCCTCGGAACATTTTTAGAGCTGTCATCTTTGATATTAAAAGTGCCCTTCTGTCCTGAAGGCTCCCAGAAAGACATTTTGCTGGCTTAGTCAGGTGAAGGCCTTCTCAGTGGAAATCAGCCCTGATACATGATCTGCCCTGATAAATGAGTTTGAGCAAGCTCTGGGAGCTGGTGATGGACAGGGTAGCCTGGCATGCTGCAGTCCTTGGGGTCGCAAAGAGTCGGACACCACCGAGCAACAGAAATGAACTGAACTGAACATGATCTGCTGCGGGACTGCCCTGAGAAGTCAGTCTCCCAGTTTGGCTAGGAGAGAGCAGAAGATCATGGAAACAACCAGTGTTCAACTGCATGTCCTCAGTGGGGCTGCATTCTGTTGAATTTGGACAGCCTGAATTTAGTCTGGGAGGGGATCTAGAGGTTCTTACAGATGATGCTGTGCTGTGGGTAGGGTTAAGAGACCCTATCATCAAGCATCTCTGAACATGTCAGTTTTAAAAAAAAGTTTTTTGGAGTGTAGTTGATTTACAATGTTGTGTTAGTTTCAGGTGTACAGCACAGTGAATCAGTTATACATATATCCAGTCTTTTTTTAGAGTATATAGGGTATACTCTATATACTGTTTACAGAGTACTGAGTAGAGTTCCTTGTGCTATGTAGTAGGTTCTTATTAGTTATGTATTTTATATATAGTAGTGTGTGTATGTCAGCTGAATCTCCCAATTTATCCCTGCCCTCCTCTTATCCCCTGGTTTTTGGACCATAAAGAAGGCTGAGCACTGAAGAACTGATGCTTTTGAATTGTGGTGCTGGAGAAGACTCTTGAGAGTCCCTTGGACAGCAAGGAGATCAGACTAGTCAATCCTAAAGGAAATCAACCCTGAATATTCATTGGAAGGACCGATGCTGAAGTTGAAGCTCCAATTCTTTGGCCACCCTGATGCAAAGAGCCGACTCCATTAGAAAAGACCCTCATGCTGGGAAAGATTGAAGGCAGGAAGAGAAGGGGACGACAGAGGATGATATGATTGGATGGTATCACTGACTCAATGGACATGAGTTTAAGCAAACTCTGGGATATAGTGAAGGACCGGGAAGCCTGGTGTGCTACAGTCCATGTGGTCACAAAGAGTCAGACACAATGACTGAACAACAACCTTAAGTTTGTTTTGTATATCTGTCACCCTATTTCTGTTTTGTACCTAAAGAATATAAAAAAGATAAGTTCATTTGTACCCTTTTTTTTTAGGTTCCACATAGAAGTGATATCATGTACTTGTCTTCCTCTGGACATGTCACTTCTAATTGCTGGATAATAATCATTTGTCCCACTGTGACCTTTATTATTTTCTTGGAGATTTACTTAGCTGTGAATTTCCCTTAAGAACAGTTTGCTTTTGAAGATCTTGTTTTCAGCTCCTGCACCATGTTCTGAGCCAAGACACCCCCTGTGTCTGAAGCACTGGTTTTACTCTGGATGAGAACATTGAGGCAGGAGGATCTTGAAGCGTGACAGACTGGCACGTTCTGTTCAGGCTTCTCCTGGGAACACTGGCACTTAGAGTGAAGATGGATTTTTTGGAGTATTAAATGGGTGACACTCGTAATTATGGTAACGCCTAGTTCCCTTTTTCTGGAACTAGAGAATTCTTGAAAATGATATCATTTCTGGCTATAGCTTAACAGGTAAGGAATCTTAAGCCCCTACAAAGAAGATCTGCTAGTTTAGCTAGCCTAGATTCTTCTGTGTTCACAGAAGATGGAACTAAAACTTCCAGGGGGGAATCCTTTGCTTATGGAAAGGATGGGGCTGGAGTAAAGAAAGGACTCTTTTTGACAAAAGAATAACACAAGCTCTTAGAGACCCTGAGTGGCTGGACCTGGGGGCATTCTCTTTGTCCCTGCAGAAGGGTAAATCCAGAGTGTTACAGAAATTCACAATGATTCCATTTTAAAATCACTTCTTGGGTCACAATCCAGGGAAACTGATTCCCCACAAGGAGTGTAACTTCCCCACTCTCTTCTTTTCTTTCCTGTCTCCCCCTCCCCAATTTGTTTGGAGTCTCTGCCTTAGCACGTGTTTGGTCTACCAAATGCAAGTCATCTTCCTGTCCTGTGACCACAGAGACTGCAGCGTTGGAAATTCCTCCTGAATTGCTGACATGGTTGTGCTGTACATTGTTTATGTTTTATGACACTCGTTTAACAATATAAACTGTAATATATTAAGGTAAAACATTGAACAAGAGAAGCAGAGTCGAAAGATACCAGTGACGTGTTTGCTTAGCACAGAGGAGGTAAAGGACTTCCATTTTATCACTGCCTTTCTCACTTGCCGTAAGTGATAGATACTGGTTTGCTCCATGCTTTTAAGGCGTGGAGTGTAAACAGTACAAATAGTGTGCTACATAAAGGCACAGGAGCTGTCTATAAAACTGGTGATTAATTTCAGCAAAATCTATTCATGTATTGTTCAAAGTTGAAATACTTTCAGAGTTCTGATTCTTGGTGGCACAACTAGAGGGGAAGGTGTTGTCATGCCTTATGTAGAGATTGGATCCAGGAATTTTTTGTGTATTCTTATTGGTCATGACGGAGAAGGCAATGGCAACCTACTCCAGTACTCTTGCCTGGAAAATCCCACAGACGGAGGAGCCTGGTAGGCTGCAGTCCATGGGGTCGCTAGGAGTCGGACACGACTGAGAGACTTCACTTTCACTTTTCACTTTCATGCACTGGAGAAGGAAATTGCAACCCACTCCAGTGTTCTTGCCTGGAGAATCCCAGGGACAGGGGAGCCTGGTGGGCTGCCATCTGTGGGGTCGCACAGAGTTGGACACAACTGAAGTGACTTAGCAGCAGCAGCAGCATTGGTCATGAAAGTCACAAGTGTAAAGAAAAGTGTAAAAAACACATCAGAGGTTTGAAACAGAACTAAGTTACCCTGCATCTGTGATGTTTGTTCCTGAAAAACCTTAGTTTGTCAGAGATCAGCTTTCAGGGAAATAATATTGATGAGTCCTTTCTCCTCTTGCTTATCTAGATGCTTTGCAGCTGAGAGTGTGGCTTTGGGGGGCTATTTCAGCAAGCTGACCTCCTTGTCATTCTGTAGCAAGGGAAGAATTGGGTATGTGCCTTTGTTGTTGTGTTAGTTGCTCAGTCATGTCTGACTCTTTGAGACCCCATGGACTGTAGCCCATCAGGCTCCTCTGTCCATAGAATTCTCCAGGCAAGAATAGTGGAGTGGGTTTCCATTTCCTCCTCCAGGGGACCTTCCCGACCCAGGGAATTCAAGTCTGTTACATCTCTTGCATTGGCATGCAGATTCTTTACCACTGAGCCACCTGGGAAGCCTGTAGGTATATGCCTTTAGGAGGCTTTTAAACAAGTCCAGAAGAAGCTTAGGCTCTCCCTTCTGACCCCTGACTTTGCTCTTAGAGACTGCAGTTTATTGGCTAGTTTGAGCATAAAGCTGCACAGTTAGCTGGAATAGAATGAATAAAAATTATGATTGATATCTGTGTGGTATTTATAGTTGGCAAAGTGCTTACACTCACATTGTCTTTTGGTTGTGGGCTTCGTATAATTCACAAATTAGGGCAATGTTTTTATATTACCACCCCTATTTTATAGATGAGGAAGCTGGGGTCCCCAAATGTCCCAAGGTTACATAGCAAGTGAGCAGCGGAGCCAAGACTCAATCCAAGTCCATTTAGGTTGTTCCACTGGGTTAAGTTGGTCACCTGGTCTTCTACCTTATGACTCTTGGTTTGTCTAAGGGCCAGGGTTCAAAAGGATAAGCTCCCCAGTGTTTTCTCCATTCAGTTTCAATCTCTGTTCTACTTCTCACTATTTTTAGCAGTTTTTCCTTCCTGATACTTCCTTTCCCCTCTCTATCCCTACTTCTCTGACCCCCCACTTTCAGAGACGGTTTTATTTGCTTTCCTAGAAATTCCTCTTTTAAGGCTTTTGGGAACTTTGACCTACCAGTAGTAACTACGTTTAAGAGAGTGTTTAAAATGTCTCCTGCCCCTCTCATTCATCCCCCACCCCCAAAGCGTGGCCTCGCCCCATCCTGCCATCACGCCGGCCAAGCGCGTGGGGCAGCTGTGGTCAGTCCCATTTATAAAACTGGTAAATATGGGACCAGTTTCTGTCCCCTCCAAAGGTCAATATTTGTGCAGAGTTTAATTTTAACTTAACAAGCAGTTGTTTTCTGCAGCTGCCCTGGTGTGTTGTGTTGTGTGTGCTTTCCTTTTCCTTCATTCCCCCCGACTGTGTGCGTCTGTGTGTGTGTGTTTATCTGTATCCACACTGTAGACTTGGTCTGGTCTTCAGACCTGCAGCCCACTGGCTCAGCCAGGCTCTGTCTCACCAAGGACACTTGAACTGAAGGCAGCTAGATAAAGCGCAATGAGCCTCTCATGTGGAGATAACAAACTTTTTTCTAGGGGGTCAGGGGACAGAGAACACTATTGAGCCTTCAGTAATCCTAATATCATCATTAGGATGTCACCTTCCTCTGCAGGAAAAATTCTAGAAATGTGAGATTTGAGAGAAACGGTCCCTTCTTTTAAAATCTGTACCATCCCCCTCCTTTGCTTTCTAAGGAGTATTAACCCTCATGCAAGAACCCTGGATTCTAATTTTGGTAGTTGCTTCTTGCATAAGGTGAGGGGAATGTGTAAGATAATCTCTTAAGGCTTCTCCAGGTTATTTTTTTAAGTTTTTAAAAAAATTATGTTTTTTTGGCTGTGCTGGGTTTTCGTTGCTGTTGTGGGCTTTCTCTAGTTGCAGCGAGCAGGGGCTGCTACACTCTAGTTGCAGTGGGTGGGCTTCTCATTGCAGTGGCTTCTCTTGTTGCAGAGGGTGGGCTCTAGGTAAGTGGGCTTCAGTCATTGTGCCCCACAGCATATGGAATCTTCCTGGACCAGGGATCTAACCCGTGTCCCCTGCATTGGCAGGCAGATTCTTAACCACTGGACCACCAGGGAAGTCCTCCAGTTTTTAATATGCTATGACTTCCTGAATAATAGAGCATCAGCTTGGGTATCAAGAGTAAATTCTATTCTACTTTCTAGCTTTAAAATAATTTAACAATTAATTCTTGAGCTAGCCATTTCCCGCTCTAGTCCTTAGTTAAGGCGATAATGACCTTTGTTCCTTGGAAGGATTTTGTGTTAATGGGTGAGATTTTATTTAAAAGAACTCTGAACTGTTTAAATAAAGAGAAACATTTTAATACTAAGTTCATCTTACCTAACTACCTGAGTCCCCTTTCACTAATGTATTTACATTTTTTTTTCCTGCTTGTGATCAGTGGAATGTGGGCTTCAGCCTCAGTGGCCACCTCCTTACCGTTCCTTGGACATCCCAGACATGTGCCCCACCTTAGGACCTTCGTACTTGCTGGTCCCTCTTCTGAGAATGCTCTTTCCCCAGATACCTGCCTAGCTGGTTCCTCCACTTCCTCCAGGCCTTTTCCCTGTGCCTTCTGGTTGAGGACTTTCTGGCCACCCTATCTAAAATTTCACTCCCACCCCTACCAGTACCTTCTGTTCCCTTTCCCTGCTCTTTTTCCTTAGCAATTATCATTACCCAACATACCCTGGTGGCTCAGATGGTAAAGAATCTGCCTACAATGCAGGAGGCCCAGATTCAGTCCCTGGGTTGGGAAGATCCCATGGAGAAGGGCATGGCAACCCTCTCCAGTATTCTTGCCTGGAAAGTCCCATGGACAGAGGAGCCTGGTGGACTATGGTCCATAGGGTTGCAGAGAGTTGGACACGACTGAAGCGACTTAGCATGCACAACATACCCCAGATTTTACTTCTTACTTTTTTTATTATGTTGTTTTCCTCCCCTGTGGAAGCATGGATTCTCAGTGAGGGCAGGGATCTCATTTGTGTGTTCATTGCCATCTGACCAGTGCCCCTAGAACAATGCCTGGCATGTGTATTTGTTGAATACATGGAAGGATGGAGGAGGAGGGAAGGAGTAATTTCTGTAAACTGATGATTCTTCCCAGGGGGTACATAACCCATAGGGGAGGTGAGGAGAATGCTTGGAGGCCTTTTCATACCCTTACCGAAAAAATTCCATTATGTGCCCCACCAACCCCAGGATGGTTAAGAGTCATTGCATGATGACCTATAGTTGCCGATGAAAATATTTGGTATGGCTCATGTGTGTTGGTTGGGAAAAAAGGTCGAGAACCACTGTCCTAGGCAGGCTGACAGCCGTGCCCCCTCTTGGCCTGGGTGTTGCAGACAGCCCTCGTGATAGGAGATTTGTTGTTTGCTGTTTTTCTCTTCCTTCCCACCTTTCCCTACCTCCTATATACCCCCATTCTGTGCCCCTTTCCCCTCCCTTTTCCTTTATTCTCAGCCAGACACCCACCCACCTCCAGCACACAGAGGCTGCCTACATCGTGAGTGGTTGCAGTCAGGACACAGAGGGCCCTTGACGGCAGCAGGCACTTCATGTGACATCAGCTCTGTGGCTTTAGGGGGAAGGCTGTGGCTCCAGGTCCCCAAGGGAGGGGGCTGTTTTTCTCTTCTTGATCGTTCACGTTGGTGCCCGTCTGACTTATAAACTTTAATGGCCAGTTTTAAAGGTTACTGCCATGGGGCACCTTTGTTGCCAGTTTTAGTTTTTTAATTTGGAAACTTTTTTCCCCTTGTGGTCTTGGGAGGAAAGATTTGGGGCCATTTGGGGCTGGGAATTGGTATTTGTGGGTGATGATGAGATAACATAGCAGCAGCATTCTGGTTCTGGCTCCAATAACCAGAATCTCTGGCATATTATCCAGAGGCCCAAGTGAACCCCAAAGTGAAAAGGGGAAGACTGACATTGGACTGTATAGTCTTGGGCAGTATCAGTTGAGGGACATAGAGGATTGGGAGCTTGTTGGGCGGTCTGAGAAGAAGAGCAACCAAAGTTTAGGCACTGGAGAACCAGGAAAGGAAGGAGATGTCTCACATTAATTCTAAGCCCCTTACCTCTTCCTTCACCTCTAGTTGTAATCCTTTGCTCTGAATATGAACATCATTGACAATGGTCAGGTATACTTGATAGTTGAGAATGTGGCCCATTTTGGTTGCCTCAATGTAGCATGGATATAGACCTAACACAGAAAGCTTCACTGAGTCTTTTTGCCAAGTCTTTTTGCAGTTAATCTGTATGCCTTTATTTTTTAAAAAAGCAAAACAATGAAACAAAAACCTTTTTCCACTCAGGGTAACTTCACAAAGCTTCATATATCCAAAAATGGTCATTGCCCACCTCAGAATCATCTGAATTCCTAGGGGAAAAGCCATAGGATAGAATAATACTCAAGTAATAGCATCTTGGAATCAGAAGGGATTGTTTATAGATGGAACTCTAATAAAACTAAAAAGTACCCAGGTACTTGTCTTGTTGTGGGGTAGTAATACAAACAAATGGGTAGATCATCTAACAGATAGACCCCAAGAAGGGGCAAGCATAGCAATCCACAAATGCTTGGACACTTACTCAAGAGACATACTCTTTATGGCCTGTTGGCTAATGTCCTTGATAGCTAAAACCTGTATCTCCCTAGTATCTGAATGGATTAGCCTGAACTCAGGATTCATTTTTGGATGATCTTAAAGAATTCAGGAAAGGATACTGGTGTAGAAGGAAGGGATAGCTCAGCTCCCCAAGATATGCAGTAGGCGGGCAGACTCCTTGGAACAGTTTTGATACCTTCCACAAAACCTATAAAATAGGGTCTTGGATTCAGATCTCACTCCAGGCTATTCTTCCTGGGCTGGACAAAGCTGGGTTTGCTTCTTGTTCCCTGGGCGGGGGAGGAGGTGTGGGGGTTGGCTCAGGGCTGGGCCACAATTAGTGACCTGGAAGCTGGGCTGGGCACCCAGAGGCTATAAATAGCAGGCATGGAGCAGTAGCTGAGCGGACTCGAAGCCCAGCCAGACTAGCCGCGTTTCAAGTGGTCTGGGTGGGATTTTTTTTTTTTCCCCTCTGTTAACTATTTGTACATCTGGTTTCCTCAGTGTTAGTGGGGGCAAAGGAGGAGGGCGGGACTGTGAGCAGAACCAGAAGTTCATATGTGGAGTAGCTTCTTGGTTAGTTTTGCCATGTATGTATCTTGGTGCTTTGGGGGTCCTTAGACTTGTAGGCATCTGGGACTAAAAATGGTGACTGCCAGAAGATAAGATCTCAGAGCAGGACACGTAGTATGGGAAACGCAGAGCTCCCTAAAGCATGGTGAGCATTCCTGAAGAGGGAGAGAAGTGGTCTCACATGGAGCCACCCAGATTATTTTGGAATAGAGGGGGGCTTCTTAGTTCTCAGGACTCTATGAAACAAACCCTCTGTCACAGCCAAGCCAGTCTACTCACCTTCCTCCTTACAGGCATTGCTAATTCTTGCTTCTCTGCTTGAGTTCTTGTCATGTGCCCTGGATTTGAAGGCAGAATACTTTTTTTTTTTTTCCAATTATTGCAATATGGTTGATATACAGTGTTTTGTTAGTTTCAAGTGTGGCGTGACATTTGTATACATTATGAAATGATCACCATTTAAGTCTAGGAACCATTTGTCCTCATATAAAGTTATTACGGTATCATTGACCATACTCCTTATGCTATAGATGACATCCCTATGGCTTATTTATTTTATAACATTTTATAAAACATTTTATTTTGTACTTCTTAATCCCCTTCACCTACTTTGCCCCCCCCTTACCCATCTCTCCTCAAGCAGCCACCCATTTGTCCTCTGTGTTTATAAGTCTGTTTTCATTTTGCTTTATTTGTTTTACTTTTTAAATTCCACATATAGGTGAGATCATATAGTGTATGTCTTTGTCTGACTTATTTCACTTAGCATAATACTGTCTAGATTCAACCATGTTGTCACAAATGGCAAGATTTTATTTTTTGTGGCTGAATAACATTCCATTGTGTATATAAATATATATGTGTGTGTGTATAATATCCTATTATATTATATATAACATATATATAATATTCCATTATGTATGTGTATGTACATATATGTATATGTATATGTATATATTCTTTATTCATTCATCTGTTGACACTTAAGTTGCTTCCTTAACTTGGCTCCTGTATTTAATGCTGCAGTGAACATTAGTGTTACTTTGACTTGAATTCCAGTTCTTCCACTCATTTGTCACTTGAACTAACAAATATTTAAGTTCCCTGGGCTTCTGTTTAATACACCTGTCAATGAGCAATTTTAATAAAATACCCCCTAAGGTTTCTTCTAGCTTTTATAAACCCATATATTGATTTCAGTCAGTCCATTTCTATTTTTCTTCTCCAGAATGTATATCTCTTCTTCATTTGCATATATCATATGTTTCCTTGAAGCTATTTTCTTGCTATATTCACATATTTATATTTTGTCTCTTCAAGTAGATTACAAGTTCTTTGAAGCAGGAAGCCCTATCTTCTCTATTTCTACCACTCACTGCACTTACTATGAATGTTGTAGGCGGCATTGAAGCCCACTACCACTTTCCTGGGAAGCTAGCAGGCAGACTTGGAAGGGATTGAAACAGGAAGCAATGAATCTGTTTTCAGCAAACTGCACTTTGAGAGGTGACTTTGTTAGTGTAAAATGGAAAACAGCGATTTAGAGCATGGATAGAAGATTGTATGTGTTTTTCTGAACCACAGGATTCCAGTCCTGTTGATTCTCTTTCTTTCTACTGTTTCTTCTTTTATTTTCTTTTGGAGGAGCTTTTACTTATGGGTATAGTCTGAAGCAATGGTTTTTTTGGACACTGCTTTAATATAATCCTGAGTATGGGGCTATATTTTGCATAAGGGTAAAAGGACTTTCTGTTCCAAGCATAGGCTCTTTGTATTAGGTTTCAGTTCTTCTAGTTTCAGCAATCCATCTGTTTGTAGACCTGTATGCCTGAAGATGAGGATAATAACACTTGTTGATATCTGTGGAAATGTATGTGACATTGTTTTGTCCGTCCAAGGAGACCAGTGCTTCTCCTGGTTAGCTTTCCTGTCCCAGGGCTTTGATCTTCAATCCTTTGTTTCATCCTTTCTCCTACTTTTAGCTCTTTGGACCAGGCTAAACAATCCCTCCCCTCTTGGGTGTTTACACTCTCCCAAAGTCAGCAGCAGGTTATCGTGTCCAGTCTCAGGCGTCACTGAGGCCGTCTGCCTGGCTTAAGCCCCTAATCATTCCTTTTTCATTCTTTCCTCTCCCACCCCAAGTCAGTTACGTGGCTCTTTCTAGAGCTCCCCCAAACTTATTTCCACAGTTTTGGTGCCAGAATGCCCAATACTCGCCACATGAACCAGGCAAGAAAGAGACCATTTCTCTAACCCCAAGGCATGATGCCTCCCAACCCTGGGATTTGAGGCCAGGAACTTAGTTTTGTTCTTCATGTAACAAACATTTATTGAGCACCTATTATATGCTTTCTTCTTATTAGACACCAAGAACGTAATTCTGTTTTATTAAACTTAGCAGACATTTAAGTAATGACTATTTACAAGGTATTATGTTAGAAGATGGGAGTTCAAGAGTAACTGAATCCAGAACTTGGCCCTCAAGGAGCTTATAATCCATTAGAAGGGTCCCAGACATGTATATACTGAACTATAATGTAATGCAGAATGACATGAGAGCAAATGTGGGTCTAAGTAATGAGCTTTGGAAGGAAAGCATAAAGTAGGTTTGATTTTGGCTCTTTGAAGGAGGTGGAATTGTGGGCAGCAGGAGAGGATCAGGGAAGACTTTGAAAAAGAGAAAAATTTGAGCTGGACCTTAAAGGATAAGAACTTCCCTAAGTAAAGAATGTGGAAAGGGATATTAGACAGAGTGAACAACATTCATTCTTTGTTCCCAGAAATATTTTTTGAGAGGATGGGAAAAGGACATATTAACCAGAACAGCACCTATTCCTTCTTTAGATATTTGTTAGTGCCAGCTGTGTGCCAGTCACTGTTCTAGTGGCAGTGACAGAGCAATGACCAAAACAAAGTCCTAGCTCCCAGAGAACTGATAGTTTGATGAGTTGTCTAAATGAATGTGGTCTTTTTTTCTCTGTCCCACTGCTATATCATTCCTCATGCTTCCTACTGTGCTAAGTTCTTTGAACTGAGAAAGATCGTGTCTTTCAACTCTATGGACTTTGTAATCTATTTGGTGTCACCTACGTCTTTCTATGTTATTTCTTTTTAGCTAGAGTTATGATATATCAGTAACAGGGACCAGATTCTGCACAATCCTTAGACAGTAATGATGACTGATACTTTTGATAAACACCCATTAGAGGGTGTCTTTAGAGGGGCTTCTCTGGTAAAGAATCCTTCTGTAATACAGGAGACTGCCTGCAATACAGGAGACCCAGGTTCAATCCCTGGGTCGGGAAGATCCTCTGGAGAAGGAAATGATAACCAACTCAAATATTTTTGCCTGGAGAATCCCATGAACAGAGGAGCCTGTCAGGCTACAGTTCATGGGTCTCAAGAGTCTGACACGACTTAGCAGATAAACCACCACCACCACCATGTCATTAGAAAGTGATAAGATGTCTTTATTTTAGTGTTATTTTTATCTTAAAATATACTTTCAAATTCTTTGAAAATTGATAATCTGTATATGTAACAAATAGTAAATATTAAACTAGAAAATGCGATTACCTAGAATATCCCCTTCTCAGTCAAGCAGATGATTGATAGTATAATCATAGTTACCTTGGCTGAATCTTCTCCGTTTCTTTCAGTTACTGTACTGATTCTCCGGGCCCATATTCTGCCCACTGATGTATGTTTCTGTTTTACCCATGGTCTTTTCATGGCTTTAGGCCATTTTAATTTGGTCAAGTTAAGCCTTTCTTCCCAAGTCTGCAATTGCCTTTGCCTCAATTCTAAGAGAGGCTGACAGCAGGAATGAATCCAAAATTCCATTCATTTTACATTCACCACATCTGGGTTTCTTTTAGCATCATTTTTCCTCTTGAGAACATTTTCAAGGTTCTCCCAATTTTCTAGTTTTTTTTTTTGGGCGGAGGAGGGGCGCCTTTTATAAGATTACTAAGAAGTTTCCAGGACTGATTATCTAGTCTTGAGTCTATTTATGTATATCTCCCTGCCTTCTCTCTCTCTTTTTTTAAATTTATTTATTTTAATTGGAGACTAATTACTTTACAATATTGTAGTGGTTTTTGCCATACATTGACATGAATCAGCCATGAGTGTACATGTATTCCCCATCCTGAACTCTCCCCGCCTTCTCTACCACCTTCTCTAGTTTGGTAAATTCTAAAATTTTAAAAGGTAAATCCTTTCCTTTTTTCATTTACTCTGTAGGTATCTTACTCTTGAGACCCAAGATGTGGGTGAGGTTTATTGTCTCTTCCACTTTGTTTCCTATAGAACCACTGATTGTCTAAAGAGTAGTCTTGATATGTCTTGCATGCTCTTAAAAACGGACACTTCTAGGCAGAGAGCAGCAATTAGTTTTCATGTCTCGATTTCACTATAGCAACTACCCTTGTTCAGCAGTTCTGGACTTCTCTAGCTAGATTTTGCAGTTGTTAACACCATTCTCAGCCACTAGGGGACACTTTGTTTCCCTTGGCTCTTTTGGCCTAATTGTGGGAGAAATATCCCCTTGTCTTTAGTCAATTGGGCTTCCTTTGTGGCTCAGCTAGTATTGAATCTGCCTGCAATGTGGGAGACCTGGGTTCAAAACCAGGGTTGGGAAGATCCCCTGGAGAAGCGAAAGGCTACCTACTCCAGTATTCTGGCCTGGAGGATTCCATTAACTGTATAGTCCATGGGGTTCCAAATAGCTGGACACAACTGAGTGACTTTCACTTTCACTTTTAGTTAGTTGGTGTCTGGTCCTGGGGCCACCACATTCAGCCCTGTGGGTTGTATACTACACAAATAAGGTATGATGCCCTGGTATCATGGGATGCAGTGGTTCTGCATTTAGTTCAGCCAAGGCAATTTCACTTAAAACAAAACAAAAAAACCTTAGACAAAACAGAACCCAAAATACCAAAACCAGAATCGAAAAAACAAAAAACACATTCGGTTAGGAATAAATTCTTTCCCACACCATCACTACATTATTCATATAAATAATGCAAGTTCTACTAAACAAATACCTTACGTATGTGTGCTCTGCGAGTTAGACAGGTCTGGGTTTGACAGTCGGGGTTGACTGTACCATTTACTGGCCATATAATTTTGGTTGAGCAAGTTACTTAATTTTTCTGAATAGGGGCTCCAGAGTTCAGGTGGTTTGGGTCCAAAACATGGTTCTACTCAGTTATTAGCTATGTGACTTTAAGAAAATACTTAACCTATCTGCCTTCAGTTTATTTTTCCATGTTATTTTTAACATGGGCATATTAATGTACTCCATGGAGTTGTAAGAGCTCAATAAGATAATATACTTAGGTACTTTTCATAGTGTCTAGGCATGTAATAAACACTCAGAAATATTGCTTATGTGTAGACTATTCTCATATTTCTTCCCATTTAGGAATCAGTATATTTAATAAGGATGGTATCCTGTTGGTTCAATGTTTATGTGTATAAATGAATTTGAAATTGGTTCCCATTATCCTTAAACTGAAATATCCTTCCCCGCATAAACAGAAAAACAAAACAAAAAGAGTTCACATTAAATCAAGAATGAGATCTTCTTTTATCAGCTGACAAAAATTAAGATTGATTATTATAACTTTGGCAGGAGTGTGGGGAATTGGGCTTTCCTGACACAATTTTAGTGGGAAGGTAACTTGATACATTATTTTGGCAGGACAGTTTTTAATCGAGCAGGTAGGAATGTAATCTGCAGAGTTAACATGCAAAGATGTGCACAAGTATATTCAAAGGAGCCTTATTTGTAACAGGGAAAATTGGAAACAGTTTAAATGCCTATTGTTATGCAGATATGAGAAAATTATGGCTTATCCATTCAATGTAATACAAGGAAGTCATTAAAAAGAATGAGGTAGACCTTTCTATACCTTGAAAAGGTGGCCATGATATACTGTTAAGTGACCAAAGGAAAAAACATAAAATCCCATTTTAGGGGGAAAATCATCTCTGTGTATGTTTATATAAGAATATAAACATATTCTGGGAGAATATACACAAAGCTGTTCACCGTGATTGCCTCTGAGGAATGGATTGGAGGTAAAGAGAGAGAGTCTTTTACTTCTGTACTTCTGTAGCATTTAAATTTAAGTGTTTAGTGTAGAACTTAGATATTGTCAATATGTTTCTTTGTAATTTTTTTAAAAGGAAGAAAAAGTAAATTGATGAGTTTACCCAGCACCAATTCCTTATCCTGAGAGAGTTCTTTGCCTTTTTTTTCTTAGTCAAATCACTTTAGCTTTCAGGGTTCACTGGTCCTTGTTCCTTTCCTCAGTCTTGTCTGGTTGGGTGGGTGTGTTGTGGGGGTAATTCTCAGTCCCTCTGGGAATTTACATTCTAATTCTCTTCCAGAGTGTAAGCTTTAGAGCCCCTCTGGCCCTCATAGATCACCCTAATTTCTGATCTTCTAATGAGGAAAGCACTTTCCTAATCGGCCCTAAGAATTCTACTTACCTCTTTAGACCTATCTGGACTAACCTTACATCACTTTCACCCTTCTTAGCTCCTGGACCCTTGAAAACCCCCTTTTCATCTCCTCAGAGATATGCATCTGGTTGGTTGACTTCCTAATATTAAAACTGTTGCAGAAATTTATCCTTTTGCTCTAGGCTAGTTCTAGTCTGCTAACAAAATAACAGAAGCCTTCCTTCTTCTTTGTTCTGAAGATTTGTGTCCTCTACACCACCACTCCCCTTAGTGGACCTCCCACTGGATTCTTCCTTCCAGTTTGAGGAGCACATCTTGCATTTCCCTATTCTGTCCTTTTTTCCCACCTTTCCACAATTCTGAATGCTTCCACTGTGCCTTCTAGGATTAACAATACAACACAGCAGACTCTTCCTTATCATCAGTCTCTTATCTGGGCATTTCTTTCTCCTTCCTGCTCAGAAACCTGGCTTTCCCCTGAGGATTCTTTTTTCCACCCCTCTCACATGGTGGCTATTCTCCCATAGTCCTCTTACTGCAGAGTGGCTTCTCTGGTGGCTCAGACGGTAAAGAATCTGCCTACAATGTGGGAGACCTGGGTTCAATGCCTGGGTCAGGAACATCCCCTGGAGAAGGGACTGGCAACCCATTCCAGTATTCTTGCTTTGGAGGATCCCATGGACAGAGGAACGTGGTGGGCTATAGTCCATGGGGTCCCAAAGAGTCAGACACGAATGAGCAACTAACAGACACACACATGAAGATGGGGGATACGTGTCCTTGGTTCTTCTAATCACTGCTTTCTGACCGTTCTCCCTCCTCTTCCCTAAAAAGCCTGGCTTTGACTCTCATGTCATCAGATTGTATCATCCATTCTTCATTGTTGTTGTGACACACTGACTCTGAGTCATCCCAGTTCATTTCTTGAGGACTTTAGCTCCTGACTCACCATCACTTTCTCTCAGTTCAGTTCAGTTCACTTCAGTCACTCAGTCGTGTCCGACTCTTTGCGACCCCATGAATCGCAGCACCCCAGGCCTCCCTGTCCATCGCCAACTCCTGGGATTCACACAGACTCACGTCCATTGAGTCAGTGATGCCATCCAGCCATCTCATCCTCTGTCATCCCCTTCTCCTCCTGCCCCCAATCCCTCCCAGCATCAGAGTCTTTTCCAGTGAGTCAACTGTTCGCATGAGGTGGCCAAAGTACTGGAGTTTCAGCTTTAGCATCATTCCTTCCAAAGAAATCCCAGGGCTGATCTCCTTCAGAATGGACTGATTGGATCTCCTTAGAGTCCAAGGGACTCTCAAGAGTCTTCTCCAACACCACAGTTCAAAAGCATCAATTCTTCGGTGCTCAGCCTTCTTCACAGTCCAACTCTCACATCCATACATGACCACAGGAAAAACCATAGCCTTGACTAGACGGACCTTTGTTGGCAAAGTAATGTCTCTGCTTTTGAATATGCTATCTAGGTTGGTCATAACTTTCCTTCTAAGGAGTAAGCGTCTTTTAATTTCATGGCTGCAGTCACCATCTGCAGTGATTTTGGAGACAAAAAAAATAAAATCTGACACTGTTTCCACTGTTTCCCCATCTAGTTCCCATGAAGTGATGGGACCGGATGCCATGATCTTTGTTTTCTGAATGTTGAGCTTTAAGCCAACTTTTTCACTCTCCACTTTCACTTTCATCAAGAGGCTTTTTAGTTCCTCTTCACTTTCTGCCATAAGGGTGGTGTCATCTGCATATCTGAGGTTATTGATATTTCTCCCGGCAATCTTGATTCCAGCTTGTGCTTCTTCCAGCCCAGCGTTTCTCATGATGTGCTCTGCATAGAAGTTAAATAAGCAGGCTGACAATATACAGCCTTGACATACTCCTTTTCCTATTTGGAACCAGTCTGTTGTTCCATGTCTAGTTCTAACTGTTGCTTCCTGACCTGCATATAGGTTTCTCAAGAGGCAGGTCAGGTGGTCTGGTATTCCCATCTCTTGAAGAATTTTCCACAGTTC
Organism: Bos mutus; assembly: GCF_027580195.1. Classification (NCBI taxonomy): domain Eukaryota; kingdom Metazoa; phylum Chordata; class Mammalia; order Artiodactyla; family Bovidae; genus Bos; species Bos mutus. The sequence goes on from NC_091618.1 coordinate 28,849,632, forward strand.
ATTGTGATCCACACAGTCAAAGGCTTTGGCATAGTCAATAAAGCAGAAATAGATGTTTTTCTGGAACTCTCTTGCTTTTTCCATGATCCAGCAGATGTTGGCAATTTGATCTCTGGTTCCTCTGCCTTTTCTAAAACCATCTTGAACATCTGGAAGTTCACGGTTCACGTATTGCTGAAGCCTGGCTTGCAGAATTTAGAGCATTACTTTACTAGCATGTGAGATGAGTGCAATTGTGCGGTAGTTTGAGCATTCTTTGGCATTGCCTTTCTTTGGGATTGGAATGAAAACTGACCTTTTCCAGTCCTGTGGCCACTGCTGAGTTTTCCAAATGTACTGGCATATTGAGTGCAGCACTTTCACAGCATCATCTTTCAGGATTTGAAGGAGCTCAACTGGAATTCCATCACCTCCACTAGCTTTGTTCGTAGTGATGCTTTCTAAGGCCCACTTGACTTCACATTCCAGGATGTCTGGCTCTAGGTCAGTGATCCCACCATCGTAATTATCTGGGTCGTGAAGATCTTTTTTGTACAGTTCTTCTGTGTATTCTTGCCACCTCCTCTTAATATCTTCTGCTTCTGTTAGGTCCATACCATTTCTGTCCTTTATCAAGCCCATGTTTGCATGCAATGCTCCCTTGGTATCTCTAATTTTCTTGAAGAGATCTCTAGTCTTTCCCATTCTGTTGTTTTCCTCTATTTCTTTGCATTGATCACTGAGGAAGGCTTTCTCATCTCTTCTTGCTATTCTTTGGAACTCTGCAAATTATCTTGACTTCTGCTCTCTCTCGTTCCCTGATTGCTGTGGACATACTCTAGAGCACTGGTTCTCAACCAGGGGAGACTTTTGCCCTCAGGGAACATTTGGCAACATCTGGAGACATTTTTGGTTGTTACCATTTGTGGTGTGGGTGCTGCTGGCATCTAGCGTAGTGTGCAGCATCCAGAAACATTGCTCAGCATCCTAGAGTGCACAGGATATGGCCCCCATGACAAAACATGTCTAACCCAAAGTGTCAGTAGTGCCACTGCTTAGAAGTTACCTTAGGATCTACTGTGGACTTTGTCATCAGCCAGTAATCGCAACCTCTCCGTAATCTCAATTTTATACATCCTACTTTCTAACCATTTCCTTTTCTTATCATTCTGGCTCTCTCGCTCTACCTTGACTCAACATTCCTTTAATTCCACAGAGACCTCCAGTCCATTGATCTTAACCCTCCTTTCATTGTCCTGACCCCTTTGATGTCCTGCTTCCTTTCCTTACCCAGTTTCTATGGTCAATCATTATAACCACTTCCTTATATGCACTTTTGATTCTATTGCCCATCTCAAGTGTTGTATACAGTTAAACCCAACTTTTCTACTTTTTCATACCTGCATGTGCAGCCAAGTATAGTCAGGAGAAAAAAAAAAAAAAGCATGCCAAACTAATTTCAGTTTAATTTTTTTTTTTCTTACTTTTGGCTGGATGGGCTCAGTTGTTGTGGTGCTCAGGCTTAGTCACCCAGCAGCATATGGGATCCTCATTCCCTGGCCAGGGATTGAACCTATGTCCCCGGCATTGGAAGGCAGATTCTTAACCACTGGACCACCAGGGAATTTCCTCAATTTAGATTCTTGACCAAGAACTTCAGATGCACTCTTAATACTGCCAGGCAGTCATACTTCCCTAATTCATTCACTCTCCCATCATTCTAAATGACTGTTTCATGCCTTTTTCTCTTTGCTTAAGTCCCTATCACCTTAAGTTTGCTTTCTGATTTGCTGGGGGTTGGGGTTGGGGGAAGAATCAACAAAAAGTGAACTGTAACAGACTTACGTCTTCTACTTACTACTAACATATATATCCTCATCCACTGCCTTTCTGCTTGTTTGCATAGATAACTTAGCCATCTTCCTATCCAAAAACAATTCCTCTATTTGTGCAGTTAGATGCCATGTCATCTAATAAGGAAATTGCTCCAGTAATTCTTCCCTCTCTAACTTTTTGCCTTGTATAAGTTTATCATATTAGTGTACAAATGTGCTATTATTTTTTCCATATTTTAAAATTTTATTTATTTTTGACTGTGCTGGGGCTTTGTTGCTGTGCTGGCTTTTCTCTAGTTGCGGAGCACAGGCTTCTCATTATGGTGGCTTCTCTTGTTGCAGAGCATGGGCTCAATAGTTGTGGCTCCCAAGTTCTAGAACACAGACTCAATCGTTGTGGCACATGGGCTTAGTTGCTGCACAGCAGGTGGTATCTGCCTGGACCAGGGATTGACCCTGTGTCTGTGGCATTGGCAGGCAGATTCTTTACCACTGAGCCACCTATTTTTCCTATCTTAAAACTCCTTTAAGATAGGATTTTTCTAGTTTTTTCCGATCTTTAAAATCCTTCTTTTGATATTTTTCCTATCTTAGAAGGAAAGGGAAGCCCTATTTTTCCTATCTTAAAAATCCTTCCTTTGATATCCTGCTTTACCCAGAAGTTACTCTTGTACTTCTTTGCCCCCTTTGCTGCAAAACTCCTTTCAAGAGCTATCTGTTTTCATGATGTTCAATCTCTCTCTTGTTCTCTCTTAAAACCATTTCAGTGGGGTTTTGACTTCCCCCTCTACTGAAGCTGTTCTTGCAAAGGTCATTGCTGACTGTCTCCTTGCAAAATCCAATAGTGAGTTCTAGGTCCTTATCTTTTTTGATCTACAGGAAGTGTTTGATATAGTTGGTCATGCAGTCCTTCTCGACACACTGTCTTCCGTTAGCTTCCAGAGCTGTGCCCTTTCTTGGCTTTATCTTCAGCTTCTTGGTTACTTCCTCACACCTCCTTTGCTGATTCCTTCTCTTCTGCACTCTCTCTGGGGCTCAGTCCTTGGTCCTCTTCTCTACCCACATTCACTCTTATTGGCGATTGCATTCCATCTCATGGCTTTAAACACCATCTTTACATGTGTATCTCCAGCCTGGATTTTCTTAAACCCCCCGCCTGTGTTTCCAATTGCTCATTCAACATTTCCACTTAAATGTCTAATAGACCTCTCAAACTCAACCTGTTCGAATTGAATATTTCCTCTGCTTTGTGCTCCCACAAGTCTTAAAAAGCCACTCTGGAACTAAACTCAGTGGAAGTGGGGAAGGAAGAAAGCTGATTTGGCCAAGTGTTTCCTTAGCTTTTGTCTCATATCCACTGCCCACCTTTCCTTTCTAGAAAGGGACTAGTACAGCCTTTCACAACCCTTGGTCAATCTTTTCTTTTAGACCCTCCCTTTGGTGCTCTTTACTGTGGTTGGTGGCCTTTGGGATGGAGTGGGGGATGGGGATTGTTATTCTCTGGGGTGGGTATCAGAAGGAATAAAATTCCTCTCCTACCCTCTTCCTGTGTTTCTGTGGGTTGGAGGGCCAAAACCTTGACAGATAATGTTTTATGATCGGCAGGTGTTCCCACTGCCCTGTAACCAGAGCTTAGATTTGGTCCTTCCTTCATCCCCTCACCTGGAGATGAACCCTGAAGTAGCTGTTCTATTCCCTTGGGTCAGCCTGGTGTCAGGGCTGTCTATTCTCGCCTCCTAAGTGAACCTGAGGGTAAGGGTTTAGCAAACTCAGTGGGAACCTTAAACCCACAAGATAATGGCTTCCTGCAAGGAAGTGGAGAGTGTATCAGTTAGGAAACGCTTAATAAGGTAACTAGGGCTTTCTCTCCTCCTCAATGAAATCTGTATCCTAAGGAGTATGAGATGTACTGTACCTAGAAATGAGTCCCTGGTCTACACCCGGGAAAGCAGACAAGGAGTGCAAAAACCCCAGGCTGAGGGACTAGAAAGCCTCAGGAAACAGCTTTTAGCCTCAAGCCTGATTATATCCATTTAGGAAAATTCCCTCCTAATCAAGCCTGCCTTGATCCCCCCATAGAGTCATTCTTCTCTCTTTTTTCAGCCCCCTTCTCCCACCATCACCCTCGACTCCACCATAGCATGACCACACTCCTGAGTTGTGGTCTGATTGAAGTGCATCTTTTAACCTCTGCTTTTTTCCCAGTATTCCATCTTTTACTGATATCTCTTTAATCCTCGTTAGGCCTGCTTAGTTTTCCCCAGACACTGGATTGCAGAGTCATCATTGGACAACTTTGGGTCACACCCTCCATCACCACCCCAGCCATGCATTAGGCAAGTGCCCTGTTGTGAGTATTTTGTTGTGAGCTGAACTGGTAGCAAGAAACTGAGGGCTAGCAATTAACCTGCTAGCACTTCAGCTTTCTAACCCTGAGGCTTCCTAGGCCTCTTGATTTTCTGGAAAATGACTTTGAATCCAGAATTTTTTTCTTAGAACCTCAGACTTCTTGGAATCTGTGCCCATCTTGAAACTTAGAGTCCAGGGGTGCCAGGCACTGGTACAAGTCTGAAGAACATGTCTCCCAATGGGTTTACTATGCTTGGACTTTGATGCAGTGTTATGTTAAGTATTTTTTACTTTTTCATTTGGATATTTGATTTGATTTGGTTTTCACTATCTTTTCAATACTCTTACTATAAAATGTTATTAGAAAATATATGATATATATAAGGTATGCTGTGCTGTTAGTTGCTCAGTCGTGTACGACTCTTTTTGCCTCCTTGGACTATAGCCCTCCAGGCTCCTCTGTCCATGGGGATTCTTCAGGCAAGAATACAGGAGTGGGTTTCCATGCCCTCCTCCAAGGGAGCTTGCCAACCCAGGGATCGCACCCAGGTCCCCCACATTGCAGGCAGGTTCTTTACCATCTGAGCCACCAGGGAAGCCCAAGAGTACTGGAAAGGGTAACCTATCCCTTCCCAACCCAACGAACCAGGGTCTCCTGCACTGCAGGTGGATTCTTTACCAGCTGAGCTACTAGGGAAGCCCCTTGAGAGGTATATAAAGGATAATAAAACAAATACCATCTGAATTTTTAAACAATTGACAGTAACATTCAGTCCCTTGTCCCTGCACTTCTCCTTTCCTCTTTTCCCCCAGTGGGATGAAAAACAGTGGGAAGAGCAATGGGAGACGCCTTGGAGGTCATTCTGTTCTCTTCTCCACAGAAGTGGCCCCAGGCCTACATCTGTCCAGGGGGAGTTAAGTGTTGACCATCAGCATTGCTTTTGTAATAGGAAAGTTGTTCAGGACACAACTTATCCCCCTCAGTTTTCCCCCTCAATAAAATGGAATATCGCTTAAAGATACATCTTCTAAGAGGCCTTCTGACAACTTTGGTTTCTTCTTCTGGCCATTTATACCTTTTTCTTGCTTTTGCCCTCCCTAAACCTAGAGCTCTACAATGATTCAGATGATACCAAAACGTCTTTGGTGATTGGTCATCCTAATCCATTTCATCAGGCTCCTACGAGCTCACTCTGTAAACTGCCCAGGTTTGCCTGCCAGGTTTAGCCACATAGGAAGAAGAAAGGCATGTTTCCCTCCTCCTCAGAGGCTTTGATATTGTCAGTATCTGCTATAGTGGGTTTGTGTACATTAGCAGCCATGGGCTTTACAGAATTAAGGTTATACATACTCTGGGCTCTAAAGGAATTCATAATCCAGTAGGATGTTAATGTATACAAATAAACACAATGTATTATAAACATGGTTCGGTACACTCATTTGTTTAAAGGATTATCTCAGTAGTTAATTGTAAAGAAAAAAATTCCCTCAATTAGTTTAAGTAAAAAGGAAATTTAGTGAAAAGGCACAAGAAGATGTGTCAGTACCTAATTTCAGGATGAGATGGTTGGATGGCATCACTGACTCAATGGACGTGAGTTTGAGCAAGCTTCGGGAGATGGTGAAGGACAGGGAAGCCTCCATGCCACAGTGCATGGGGTCTCAGAGAGTCGGACATGACTGAGTGAACAGCAACAACGACGACACAGAAACTTTCACAGAAACCGGAAAGGCAGTGTCTTTCCCCGAGATCTCCAGATCCTCCCATCTCTGCACCTCACAGTGACCTGCTGCCTGGTTTGTTTCCGATCCTAAAAGTTATTGACTGACATGTGGCTTTGGCTTGCCTTGTTCCTCTGACTAGGTCTGCGTGGTCTTTCTGTTGATAAGTAAGCAAGCACTGTTACCCAATGAGAATCTTTATAGCAGAAGTTTTTCACCCTGGTCCATGAATCCTTTGAGAATTCATGCTTAGGATTCAGAGTTCTGTGAATTGGATAGGAGGAAAGTTGCATCTTTATTTTCATTAACCTGTAACTGAAATTTAGCATTTCTTTCTATTATAAACGTAAGCAAGGTTAGAATGGTTATCATCAAAAAGCCTACAAATGATAAATATTGGAGAGGGTGTTGGGAAAAGGGAACCCTTCTACACTGTTAGTGGGAATGTAAATAGGTGCAGCTATTGTGGAAAACAGAGTCGGACATGACTGAAGCGATTTAGCAGCAGCAGCAGCATTGTGGAAAACAGTATGGAGATTCCCTAGAAAAACTAAAAATAAAGCTACCATATGACCCAGCAATCCCACTCCTGGGCATATATTCCAAAAAGAGGAAAAATGTAATTCAAGAAGATATATGCACCCCACTGTTCATAGCAGCATTATTTACAATAGCCAAGGCATGGAAACAACCTAAGTGCCTATCAACAGATCATTGGTTTAAGAAAACATCATATATATACACACACACACATACATATATATTGCAATATTAGCCACACACAAAAAAGACAAACATCATGTATCACTTACGTATAGAATCTTCCCTGGTGGCTCAGATGGTAAAGAATCCGCCTGCATTGCAGGAGACCTGAGTTCGATTCCTGGGTTGGGAAGATCCCCTGGAGAAGGGAACAACTACCCACTCCAGTATTCTGGCCTGGAGAATTCCATGGGCAGAGGAGCCTGGCAGGCTGCAGTCCGCGGGGTCGCAAAGAGTCAGACTTGACTGAGCCACTTTTACTTTTCATATACAAAACAGAAACAGACTCAAAGATAGAAGACAAATTTACGGGCTATCAAAGGAGAAACAGAGGGTAGGAGGGGTAAATTAGGAGTATGAGATTAACAGTTACAAACTACTATACATAAAATAGATAAACAATAAGGATTTACTGTATAGCACATGGAACTATATTAAATATCTTAACCTACAGTGGAAAATAATCTGAATATCTATCTATCTATATCTGATCACTTTGCTGTAACCTGAAACTAGCACAATTATTGTAAATGAACTGTATTTCAATTAAAAAACTAAACAAATATATGCAGAAAATCACCATGTCATTAGCAGTTTTTGTGACTTTGTGACCAAAAGAAATCACAGATCATTTTATAGTTTACAGATATTGTGAAATATAGTTTATGCTCATCACTGTTTGAAATTCTGGTGGCTATTTGATCCACTGTGAGAGCTTATAATTTAATGTGTTAATAAAGATGTACATGTAAGCATTCTAAAAGCAAGAACAGTCAGTTCTGGCAAAGGATATATGTCTGGGGTGGGGTGCAGTGGGAGGTAGGGATAGGGAGGTGAGAGTCTCCTTTTAAGTCCTACAGAGAAGGAATAACTAGAGTCCTCAGCACTTTTCAAATTCAGTGCTCCAAGATTCTCACTATGCCTGCTTCCAGTAGTCTGAGCTTCTTTAACATTAAACCTGACCATCCCAAGGTGGCTTCTTGCAAAAGCCAGCCTGAGCGTGAGCAAGGGATGCTCCACGAGGCTTTAGTTAATAGAGTCAGCAGCAAATTCTCTGGGAATAGGCCAAGGGAACACTGTTTTCCAGGACTGGGAGATAATAAAATGGAAAGAATTATTTTAAAATCTGCTTCAGATTCTTTATTAAATGAACAAGGTGTGTATGCAAACACATACATACACATACATGGTCTCAATCCTTTAATAGCAGGAGATGGTTGTGACCCTGATCCCCTAGTCCCAAATGCTGATAGGAGTAGCTTTACAAGGAGAGAATTTGCTGGAATGGCTCTGAGGTTGTGTTGTTTGGCTTCACTTAACCTCAGCTGGGCTGTGAGCATGGGAATCTGGGACTGCAAAAGGATAAGATGTCCCTAGAGTTGCAGCCTCTTGTTTCTGGACTCAGTGAGAGACTGGCAGCCCAGGACTCATTCCTGACTGGGCTAGTCTGAAGAGGTTCTCAGCCAGGATTGGGATAAACGTCCATCCCAAAGCTCTGCAGCAAATATAGACTATAAGCTCTATGAGGGCAGCAGCCATGTCTCTATCCCCAAGCTGAATTCCCAGTGCGTACTTCAGAGCCTGGCACATAGAGGTCCTCAGTGAATATTTGCTGAATGAACCTGAACTCTAGGAGTTTACAATCTACTGGGAGAGATAGGAAACAAGTAAACAAATAATTGAAATTTATTATGACTGTTTTGAGGAAAAAGAATAGAGTGCTCTAAGAACAAATACTTTAGGTAAGGGTGCCAGGAGAGGTGCCATTAAACTGAGATCTTAAAGATGAGAAAGAACCAGCCACTTGAAGAGTAGGGGAGATAGATACATAGGAGATGCCCATAAGCCCCTGCCTGGTTGGTATTAATGCTTAGAAGGAAGTCAAAGTCTGCCTGCCTGTTTATCTAGATTCTTGTAGGCTGTTTGTAGAAAAAAGAAGGGGTCTACTGTTGATTCATGGTTAGTCTGTTCACCACTGCCCCCACTCTACCCCCGTTCTTCACATATCCAGCTTGATTTTATAATGCCTCAGACCTAGTGTTTCTGACTGGCAGTCAAAGACTCCAGTGTGTGCCCAGCAATGAGAACAATTATTTGTTTATGTGACTGACTCCCCAACCAGACTATGAGCTCCTTGAAGGCAGAGAACTCTTTCTTATCCTTAGGACACAGCATACTATCTGGCACAGTCAACAGTTTTTTTGTTTAATGACTTAATAATAACAGTTAATATTTAGTGAGTACTTTCTGGGCTTCCCTGGTAGCTCAGATGGTAAAGAATCCCCCTGCAATGTGAGAGACCCGGGTTCAATCCCTGGGTCAGCAAAGTCCCCTGGAGAAGGGAGTGGCAACCCACTCCAGTATTCTTGCCTGGAGAATTTTATGGACAGAGAAGCCTAGTGGGCTACAGTCCATGGGGTCGCAGAGGATTGGGTATGACTGAGTGACTAACACTTTTCTATGTGCAAAGTGTTGGTGAGCACTTCACATACATTACTTCATTTAATCCTCAAAATTACTCTAAAATGCAGGCAGTATTCTTATTCCCATTCTGAAGTTGGAGAAATTAAAGCTTAGAAAGATAAAGTGATGGACTTGGGATCTGAGTGTTTTGCCAAATTGAAGTGCTCCTGGCTTCCCTGGTGTCTCAGAGGGTAGAGCGTCTGCCTGCAATGCGGGAGACCTGGGTTTGATCCCTGGGTTGGGAAGATCCCCTGGAGAAGGAAATGACAACCCACTCCAGTATTCTTGCCTGGAGAATCCCATGGATGGAGGAGCCTGGTAGGCTACAGTCCACGGGGTCTCAAAGAATTGAACACGACTGAGCGACTTCACTTTCACTTTTCATGTTGGTTGTATTCAAGTAGCTGAGGTTGCTTAGAACTTCAGGTGAGTGGAATTAATATGTTACATACATGATCTCATTTAACAATCCTTGCAACAACCCTGATTGATAGGAATTATTCTACTCATTTTATAGAAAGAAAATTGAGGCTCAAAGAGATTAAGACACTTATCCAAAATCATGGAAAAGGGGACTTCCCTGGAGGTCCAGTGGTTAAGACTTTGCCTTCCAGTGCAAGGGGTGTGGATTCGATCCCTCGTGGGAGAACCAAGGTCCACATGCCTTGTGGGCAAAAAAAGCAAAACACAAGACAAACAACATTGGAACAAATTCAGTAAAGACTTGAAAAATGGTCCCCATTAAAGAAAAAAATCTTAAAAAAATATAAAGACACTTAGCCAAAAATATGTAAGTGGTGGGCTTATTTCCCAAGGCTAAGCCTACGTGACTCTAGAGCCCATCCTCTGTCCCCATTTGGTGCTAATGCCAGTCACTTGGCCACTAGGCAAGAATCTACTGTTAAAGTCTTTTGAAAGAGAAAAAAAAAAAAAAAATCCTTTGACAGTTGTCCAGGCCTGCCTGTTGGGAGGCTGAGAGTCTATTCCTGAAAGAAGTAACAGAGAATAGACAGAGGAGAGTGGGAGAATAGAGACTTTATCTTTTCTTTTTTTTTTTAATTTTATTTTATTTTTAAACTTTACAATATTGTATTAGTTTTGCCAAATATCGAAATGAATCCGCCACAGGTATACCTGTGTTCCCCATCCTGAACCCTCCGCCCTCCTCCCTCCCCGAGACTTTATCTTTTCTAAAAAATAAAAATAACAGTTTTGTTTTGAAAAATTGGGGTATGGTTCACATACCATAATATTTACCAAAAATATATACAATGAAAATGTATAATTCTGTGCTTTTACAATAATCATAAGACTGTATAACTACAACTGCTATCTACCTCCAGGACCTTTTTATCACCCCCCCCAAAAGAAACAGTGTACCCACTTACAGTCATTTTCCATTCCCTACTGCCTCATTCTTGGAAAACACTAATCTACTTTCTATCTCTGTTTGGAGTCACCTCTCCTAAATGTTTCATACAAATGGAATCATACAATATATGGTCTTCTGTGTCTGACTTCTCTCACTTAGCATTGTTTTCAAGGTGCATCTATTGAAGCAAGTATCTACTTTATTCCTTTTTATGGCAGAATAATATCCCTTTATATGGATATACCACATTTGTTTATTCATTCATCAGTTGGATATACCACATCAGTTTATTCATCCATGGACAGTTGGGTTGTTTTCCACTTTGGGGTTGTTATGAATAAAGCTGCTATGAACATTTGTGTATAAGTTTTGTATGAACATACATTTTCAATTCTCTTGGGTATATACCTAGGAGTGCAATTGCTCGGTCATATAGTAACTCTATTATTTAACTTTCAGGGGAGTTGCCAAATTGTTTTTCTCCTATTAGTAAACTTTTAAAATAAAAGCATAAGATGCGTATAGAAAAGAGCCTCTGTCGTAAACAAAGAGCTTGAAGAATTACAGCATGAACATAGTTGTGTAACCAGCACCCAAATCAGGAACTAGAAAATTCCTGGTACTCAGTACCTACTGTCTCCAAAGGGTCACTGTCCTGACTTCTAATACGATTGGTTAATTTTGTCTGTTTGTGGAATTATATGGTCTATACTCTTTTGTGTCTGACTTCTTTCACTCAACAAAATTTTTTTGAAATTCATCCATGTTGATAGTACTTTGTTAATTTTCATTTTTGTATTTTATTGTAAGACTGTACCACAATTTATTCATCCGTCACTAAGTCATGTCTGACTCTTGGTGACCCCATGGACTATAGCCCACCAGGCTCCTTTGTCCATGGGATTTTCCAGGCAAGAATACTGGAGTGGGTTGCCATTTCCTTCTCCAGGGGATTGTCCCCACCCAAGGATTAAACCTGGGTCTCCTGCATTGGTGAGACTGATTCTTTACCAACTGAACTAACTGGGAAGCCCTGGATGCTTCATAGTTACGCATATATTTAGATTTCATAGATACCGCCAAGCAGTTTTCCAAAGTGACTACATTAATTTATACGCACACACACAATATATAAGAGTTCTGGTTTGTACCACATCCTTGCCAACACTCGTATTATCTGCCTTTTCCTTTTAGCCATTTATAGTGCATGTGTAGTGGTATCCTATTGTGGCTTTTTAACTCCCCCAGTAACTAATGAGGTTCTGAACATTTTTATGTCATTATGGATCATTTAGCTATGACCAAGCCTTTTGTCAATTTTCTGTTGGGTTATTTGACTTTTTCCAATTAATTTCTCAGAGTTCTTCAAATATTCTGAAAATGAGTCAGTACTTTGTTGATTATATGTCTTACAAATATCTTCTCCCGCTTGAGAGCTTGCTTTTTTACTCTCTAAATTGTATCTTCTGATGAACAGAAGTTCCTAACTTTGATATAGTTCAATTTATCAATCTTTTCTTATGATTTATGTCCTGTTAAGAAATCTTTGCCTACCTAAGGTCATGAAGGTCAGGCCCTTATCATGAGCACGCATGTGTGTGTGCGCGCGTGTGTGTGTGTGTGTTATGGGACGGTTCATCACCCTGTAGAGGAAGATTTCAGGAGGTGCAGAGGATGGGCGGGGTGGGGGTGGGGAGGCCCTGAGATCACAGCCGCCGTGATCTGTGTTCCCAGCTGTCAAGCATGTAATGGGGAGTGAAAGAGAATCCCTCTGGTGGTAGAGGTCCTACAGATGATACTAACTACCAGGTCCTCTAAATCACCTCTGTGCCCTGCAGACCCAGCTGACTGTCCTCTCTTCCCCGCTAAAACAGGGGGAAAATGAAATATGTGCTCCTGCGGGGTGCTGGGGGCACAGTGCAAGGGTCACGCACTTCAGTCAGATGCCTGCTGTATGGCTGTGATTTTCTTTCTGTCATTAGGCCTGATGCTTTTTTCTTTTTGGTTCTCACCTCCTCATTTCATTTCCATTTGGAGAAAGGATGGTGAGGCGGCTGACTTGAGAGGGGGGCTAAACTATCCTTCAGACTGGTTGTCCTGGAGAGGCGGGTCGGTGCCCCCGCCCCGAGCCAGAGCTGACAGGAGCTGCTTGTTCTTCCTGGAGAAGGAGTGGGAGTAGAGAGAGAAGGAATGAGAGTTGCTGCTGCATTTTCTGAGGGGCTCTGAGGATTCCTCCCCCCAGGAAACCACTCACGTCCCCCCCTACTCCAGCCCCTTTGCTGCTTGTTAGTTAGAAAGCCGGGGTTTGTGCTGGGGCTGGGTGGGGCTTCAGGGACAGTTTAGGCTCCGGCTCTCCAGAGGGGAGGGGGTGGTTATGGAGCGAGCAAAGGGTCACCGCTTAGGCTGTACCATTTGCTTGTCACCTTGAGAAGTTCCACCTTGTCTAGCAAAACCTCCTTTCAGAGGCACCACCACAAAGGGCTCTTATGAGAGCAGCGGCCCCTGCCCCCACCTTCACTTCCACTCCCTTTACCATTATTTTTCTTTTGGGGGCAGAGCTGAGGGGCCTTCCTGCTATGACTTTGAGGGGCTGTACTTATTTGAAAAGGAGATTTAGAGTTGAGAGCCTCCCCGTACCAGAGATTCATTTCTCTGATTTTCTAGTCCCATTAGAGGACAGTCAAGGAGTTAATAAGTAAGGTGTTTCTTCTTTGGAGGGTGTTTTGTCTTTCCCCTCTGTCAGTCTCTTGGGCTATTTGGAGATTTAAGAAAGAAGGCAAAAGAGGTACATTTTAGTACTATGAGTTTCAGAACCAGGGGGGACCAAGCTCCTCCTGGGGAATGGCAGGTGGGGGATGGGAGGGACACATGGCTATTTCTGGGGGTGATTTTTTAAAAATATTATTTTATTTATTCATTTTTGGGTGTGCTGGGTCTTCATTGCTGCGAAGGCTTTTCTCTAGTTTTGACAAACGGGAGCTGCTCTCTAGTTGCAGCGTGTAGGCCTCTCACTGGGGAGGGCTCTCTTCTTGAAGACCGTGGGCTCTAGGGCTCCCAGGCTCAATGGTTGTTGCACACGGGCCTAGTTGCTCCAAGGTATGTGGGATCCTCTTCCAGGGGTGATTTTTAAGAAGCCACATAGTGGAATGGTGCAAGTGTGTGTATGTTCTGAGGTTCAGCTTCCTGGGCCTTTTGCTGCCCCATCCTGCTACTCTCTAGCTGTGGCGTTGGTCAAGTTTCATAACCTCTCTGAGCCTTTCTTTTTTCCTGTATAAATTAATGAGACTGATTATTAGATTAACAGATTACTTAATAGGTTTACTGTGAAGATTAATTAAAATAACACATTAAAATGCTTTGTAGGACATGTATTAACTTTGAAAAGGCATCCCAATATACATTAGGTGCGGACAAGTATTATTTAATTCCACTTATACTAGGTACCTGGAATAGTCAAATTCATAGAGTCAGAAGGTACACTGGTAGATGCCTGGGAGGAGACGGGGTGGGGGCGGTGGGGTTGGGGGGTGGAATGGGGAGTCATTGTTTAATGGGGACAGAGTTTCTGACAGAGTTTCTGTTTAGGAAGATAAAAATTTCACGAAATGTATGTTATATATTTGTATGTATACATGTATGTTATACATAAATGAGAGTTATACAACAGTGTGAGTGTACTTAGTGCCACTGATTTGTATAGTTAAATATGGTTAAAATAGTATATTTTATAGTATGTGACTTTTACCACAGTAAAAAATTTTTTTTTACTGTTTTGCCTAGTGCCTAGTACACTTAAAGCATTCCCAAATGTTAATCTTACTAATAAAATTCAAGCTTTCTGTTTGGACCTCTCTTTATAGTCTTGCTTTCCATCTCCCTTCTCTTCTGACTGTGCAGTTCAGGGAGATACCTAGGCCTTCCTTAAGCAAAACCAGAAAAATCTAGACTTTATCTTAAACTGTTTTGAATTCTGTACCTATTTTATCTCAGTTGCATTTCCAGCTCCGTGAGGGAGAGTGAGGCACAAAATGACCCCATTTTGAAGAGCGGGCCACATAAGATAGTGACGTAGATTTGACTGGACTATATCCATGCTTGGATGGGTGAGTGTACGCATGTGTCCATTCTCCCACCTAGTTGTAAAGGTAGGGAGGACAGAGGTGAGCTATAATGAATGTGTAAGGTCTCAAACAGAAGATTAGGTTCAGGCCTATTTGTGTTTTTTCCTTAGCAAAGCCCTGTGCTGTGGGGGTGGGTGCACAGGAGCCAGAGGCCGACAGGAGAGCCTGGCGAGGTCAGTCTTGGTGGGGCATGGTGGTCAGGGTGGGCCTTGTGCGACCCAGACCCAACAAAGCCAGACCAGACCAAACACAGGAGCAGGTCAGCTGTCTCAACAACTTCACAGACGATCTCAAGGGCAGCTTGCCTTGTATCCTTAGTGTGCCGGATCTCTCCCAAGTCACCAAGGTTTGTGATCACTGAACTGAGGGAATTCAGAGGGGTATTCTGTGAGGGTCAACACACACAGGGACCCCTTGGGCTAGGAATTGCCTGAAACACTGCATCCAAGTGAGCTGCTGTGGAAACGTTTCAAGGGAGGCGAACAGAGATTGAGCTGGTTGTCTTTTAGAAACCTGGACATTAATAAAATTTTTTTTTTTTTTAAATGGGACTTACCCAGTGGTCCAGTGGTTAAAACTCTATGCTTCCAATTCAGGGGGCAGAGGCTCAATCCCTGGTCAGGGAACCAAGATCCCACATGCCACACAGTGCCACCAAAAAAAGTGAAAAATAAAAACCTAGACATCACCACCACTTCTCTTTTCTCTGCCCTATTACTGTTTTTTTTTTTTTTTTCCCTCAAACTCTGAAGAAACTGTGAGATTAATCCCATCAAAAACATATGACTAAAAAAATATATATATATATGACTACTGGAACTTCCCTGGTGGTGCAGTGGAATCCTCCTGCCAATGCAGGGAACATGGGTTCGATCCCTGGTCCAGGAAGATTCAACAGTGCGGGGGAGCAACTAAGCCTGTGGGCCACAACTACTGAGCCCAAGCTTTAGGGCCCGAAAGCCACAGCTGCTGAGCCTTTGTGCTGCAGCTACTGAAGCCATGCACCTAGAGCCTGTGCTCTGCAGTAAGAGAAGCCACTGCAATGGGAAGCCCACGCACTGCAACAGAGTAGCACCTCCTCGCCACAATTAGAGAAAGCCCACTCAGCATCAAAGACCCAGTGCAGTCAAACATAAATAAATTAAAAAAATATTTTTAAAAAACCCCATATTTGGATGACCTATCTGCAGATCATGTTTTTCTACTTTCCAAATAGCCTTTTGTGAGTGTACATTGCTTCACAATGGAAACACCATAGCAGAGCCTCTTGCCCAGGCCTCACTAGGGAGCAGGAAACAATGGTGAGAAAAGGTTCCTGGTGGAACCGTTGTTGGACAGGTTGGGCCATGTAGAATACTTTAGCTAAAATTTTTCAGAGAGTAAACTGTGCTTTGTGTACTTCTGAAGTAGGAAGCTTTATTCTATACTCTTATACTCACCACCTCCCCATAAAAGAGGGTAAGGAGAATGGAAGTGAAACCTAGCCTTGTGGGTAGGTCCTGTATATTGGGAGAGTAAGGGGGATCTTTGAGAGGCAATGAGAGCATTTGGGGGGAGGTCAGGAGACATCATTTACAAGGAGCAGGCAACCCTTACATGTGTTATCTCATGCAGTCCTTCTAACAGCCTCATAAAAGTGGATACTGGTCTCCT
Organism: Bos mutus; assembly: GCF_027580195.1. NCBI lineage: Eukaryota > Metazoa > Chordata > Mammalia > Artiodactyla > Bovidae > Bos > Bos mutus. Next base: position 28,865,888 of record NC_091618.1, read on the forward strand.
CATTGTTCTGGTGAGGAGACAGAGGCTAAAAGAGGTTAATAATATAGCTGCTACCTGGCAAGGCCAGGGTTTAAAGCCAGAACCTTGGTCCCTTACTAGAGACTGAGGATTGGGCTTATGTGGTGATAGTGGATGATGAGCTCCCCAGAGGTTACGAGCTAGGTTACTGACCTAGCTGTATCCCCATGACCTAAGCTTTGACTAGTCACTGAATTGTTGGAAGATCATATATTTTGGAATGCATTGGGGAGAGGTTCATAACTGGGTGAGACGCTGGCTGCTCTATGTCCTAGAGCATTAGGGCATTTCTTGAGCTTCCTTTGTCCTGCAAAGGAAGAGGACAGCATTTCTTGGCAATTTATTCTACTCTCTCCTTTAATCCTTTCACAAATTCTGTGATGTAGATGTTGTCTGTCTCAGTCCTCCCTTCCCAGCCCCCATATCTACCCATCCCTCCATCTGTTTCTCTCTCAAGATAAGACATTGATTAAATACAACTTGCCCAAAATGTCACAGCCAACAAATAGAAGAACTTAGGTACAAATCTGAGTCTTTGGGGCTCTAAAGCCAGAACTTAAATCTTGTTTTTACTTCTCTTTTCTTTTAGAGAGTTTTTTTGTCCTAATTCCTAATAGTTTTGCTTCTTCTTCTTTGAATGAGAAGCCACTTTGGGCTTCTTCTTTTTAAACTTTCTGATACTTGCATTGGTCATTGGGTTCACCTTTCTTACTCAGTCTCCCCCTTTTATTATCCACACTGTGTCTGTGCTACTGATCCAGGGGCCATTTCAGGTTATCTCTGATTTTATTTTAGGTTTCTGGATCATCACTCTGTAGCCTCTGCCTTATGTCCTGGAATAGACTTATCCTTGATTCCTCTCACATTCTATATACCCAATCCATCACTGAATCCTATCAGCCATTCATCCAGTTCAGTCACTCAGTCATGCCGATGGACTGCAGCAACCCCATGGACTGCAGCACGCCCAGCTTCCCTGTCCATCACCATCTCCTGGAGTTTGCTCAAACCCATGTCCATTGAGTCAGTGATGCCATCCAACCATCTCATCCTCTGTCATCCCCTTTTTCTCCTGACTTCATTTTTTCTCAGCAGCAGGATCTTTTCCAATGAGTCAGTTCTTTGCATCAGATACCCAAAGTATTGGAGCTTCAGCATCAGTCCTTCCAATGAATATTCAGGACTGATTTCCTTTAGGATTGACTGGTTGGATCTCCTTGCAGTCCATGGGACTCTCAAGAGTCTTCTTCAACACCACAGTTCAAAAGCATCAATTCTTCAGCGCTCAGCTCTCTTTATGGTCCAACTCTCATATCCATACATGACTACTAGAAAAACCATAGCTTTGGCTAGATGGATCTTTGCAAAGTAGTGTCTTTGCTTTTTAATATGCTCTCTAGGTTGGTCTTTTCTTCCAAGCTTTTCTTCCAAGGAGCAAGCGTCTTTTAATTTCATGGCTGCAGTTACCATCTGCAGTGATTTTGGAGCCCCAAAAATAAAGTCTATCACTGTTTCCATTATTTCCCCATCTATTTGCCATGAAGTGATGGGACCAGATGCTATGATCTTAGTTTTCTGAATGTTGAGTTTTAAGCCAACTTTTTCACTCTCCTCTTTCACTTTCATCAAGAGGCTCTTTTCTGCCATAAGGATGGTGTCATCTGCATATCTGAGGTTATTGATATTTCTCCCAGCAATGTTGATTCCAGCTTGTGCTTCATCCAACCCAGCATTTTTGCATGATGTACTCTACATAGAAGTTTAAACAAGCAGGGTGACAATGTACAGCTGTACTTTCAATATATCCAGAATCTGATCAGATCCACTGTTGCCACCCAGGCCCAAGATACCGTCATCTCCCACTTGGTTAGTGCAACAGCCTCCTAATAGATCTGCTCACTTGTCTTTCTGCACTCAAAGTGATCTTTTAAAAATGTATGTCAGATCGTTTTACTCTCTTCTTTATAACCTCCAGTGGCTTCCCATCTTACAGAATAAAAGATCATATGCTGTATTATCTTATGATTTCACACAAACATGTGTCCACATACCTGCCATGCTCTTCCTCTGATAATAGGGGGACCACCTAATTTATCATTCAAATTGGGACACTCGTAAGAGAGAAAAGGAGCTCTACTGATAAATTACAGTAAACGCAAACTGAGGCTGACCAGGCAAACTGGGAGGAATCTGGTCACCAGGTCTAGAGAGCCATATGGAGCATTCTCTTACTTCCCCTACGTCTTTATAGTGTCACCTCACAGTGAGGCCCTCTTTGACCACTGTTTAAAATTGCAACACGTTCCTGCCCCGACCCCATATTGCCTGTGCTGATTTATTTTCCTCTGTGGTGCTGACGCCATCTGATAGAGTGTATGTTGTTTTTAAAATTTATTTGGCTGCGCTGGATCTTGGTTGTGGCATGTAGGAGCTATTAGTAGTTCCTTGACCAGGGATCAAACCCAGGCCCCCTGCATTCAGAGGGCAGAGCCTTAAGTCACTGGACCACCAGGGACGTCCCTAGAGTTTTTTTTAATTTAGTTTTAGTTGGAGGATAGTTGCTTTATACTGTTGTATTGGTTTCTGCCATACATCAACATGAATCAGCCATAGGTATACGTATGTCCCCTCCCTCTTGAACCTCCTTCCCACTCTCCACCTGATCCCACCTCTCTAGGTGTCACAGAACACTATCATACAGCAGATTCCCACTGGCTATCTGTTTTACACATGGTAATGTATAAGTTTCCATCTGAATCTGCTGTTTTCTCCATTTGTCCCACCCTCTCCATCCCCTACTGTGTCCACAAGTCTGTTCTGTATGTCTGTGTCTCTATTGCTGTCCCACAAATAGCTTCATCAGTACCGTCTTCCTAGATTCCATATATGAGTTAATATACAATATTTGTTTTTCTCTTTCTGACTTACTCACTCTGTATATTAGGCTCTAGGTTCATCCACCTCACTAGAACTGACTCAAATTCATTCCTTTTCATAGCTGAGTAATATCCCATTGTATGTATGTACCATTATCTATTCATCTGTCGATAGACATCTAGGTTGCTTCCATGTCCTGGCTATTGTAAATGGCACTTCAATGAGTACTGGGGTACATGTGTCTTTTAGAATTATGGTTTTCTCTGGGTATATGCCCAGTAGTAGGATTTCTGGGTCATACAGAAAATGGCAACCTGCTCCAGTATTCTTGCCTGGAAAATTCCAGGGACAGAAGAGGCTGGTGGGTTATAGCCCATGGGATCACAAAGAGTTGGATGTGACTGAGCATACACACACACACAAACCTACATGGTATTTTTTATACCTAATTTTTTTAAGAACTCTCCATACTGTTCTCCATAGTGGCTGTATCAATTTACATTCCCACCAACTGTGCAAGAGGGTTCCCTTTTCTGCACATCCTCTCCAGCATTTATTGTTAGTAGATTTTTTTGATGGTGGCTATTCTGACTAGTGTGAGGTGATACCTCATTGTAGTTTTGATTTGTGTTTCTCTAATAATAAGTGATGTTAAACATTTTTTCATGTGTTTACTAGCCATCTGTATGCCTTCTTTGAAGAAATGTCTGTTTAGGTCTTCTGCCCATTTTTTGATTGGATTGTTTGTTTTTCAGATTTTGAGCTGCATGAGCTGCTTGTATATTTTGGAAATTAATCCTTTGTCAGTTGCTTCATTTGCAATTATTGTCTTTTCATCTTGTTTATGTTTTCCTTTGCTGTGCGAAAGCTTTTACATTTAACTAGGTCCCATTTGTTTATTTTTATTTTCATTACTCTAAGAGTATATGTTTTAATTGTTGCTTGTTGTTCAGTTGCTAAGTTGTGTCCGACTCATTGCAACCCCATGGACTGTAGCACACCAGGCTCCTCTGAACCTGGAGTTTGTTCAGTTTGATGTTCATTGAGTCAGTGATGCCACCCAACCATCTTATCATCTGCCACCTGCTTCCCCTTTTGCCTTCAGTCTTTCCCAGCAAGTCAGTTCTTCGCATCAGGTGACCAAAGTATTGGAATTTTAGCTTTAGCATCAGTCCTTCCAATGAATATTCAGGGTTGATCTCCTTTATGATTGACTGGTTTGATCTCCTTGCAGTCCAAGGGGCCCTCAAGTCTTCTCCAGTACCACAATTTGAAAGCATCAATTCTTCAGCACTCAGCCTTCTTTATGGTCCACCTCTCGCATCTGTGCATGTCTATTGGACAAACTATAGCTTTGACTATAAGGACCTTTGTTGGCAAAGTGATATCTCTGCCTTTTACTATGCTGTCTAGGTTTGTCATAGCTTTTCTTGCAAGGAGCAAGCATCTTTTAATTTCATGGCTGCAGTCACCATCTGCAGTGATTTTGGAGCCCAAAAAAATAAAATCTGCCACTGCTTCCACTTTTCCCCCTTCTATTTGCCATGAAGAGATAGGATTGGATGCCATGATCTTAGTTTTTTTAATGTTGAGTATCATTCCAGTTTTTTCATTCTCCTCTTTATATGTTTTAATTAGTTATATTTACTGTTACTCTCCCCTCTCTAGAATGTAAACTTCAGGAGGACAAGGGATTTTTATTTCTTTTGTTCAATGTACTGTATCCCCAGCATCTACATAATCCCAAATACTGTAGATAACCAGTAAATATTTGCCAAATGAATGGATGAGGAAGCAAGAATTCTGTTCTAAAGAGTCTTTCTTCTTGGAGTTCTCTTCCTAAACCAGTTTTCTTATTCCTTTCTATTTATTTTGGTGACCTTAAATTGAGACCTTAGAATGGTTTTTGAGTAAATTGAGACCTTAGAATGGTTTTCCAGTGTGCTCTTACCCCTATGAGGAGCTAATGATGCAATTAATAGGAAATGGCAACCCGCTCCAGTGTTCTTACCTAGAAGATTCCATGGACAGAAGAGCCTGGGGCTATAGTCCATGGGGTTGCAGAGTCATGATGGAACACACACACCATGCTTTCCTAACCTGACTTGGGCCCCCTAGGGAGGGAAGTTTGTACAAGAGGGAGAAGAGGATTTTTACCCTTGGGAAGTCACATGTTTGGGGCCCTGCCCTGGAAGTTATGATACTGAGACAGGCAGTGTCAGATCTTGGGGCTGTGCCAGAACCAAGGACCTACTCAGCTGGTCCTGGGAGCTCCAGTTTGCTCCTTTCCTCTTTCTCCTCTGTCTTATAAGCCTGTCTACTTCACCTGTGGGTCCATATAGAGTAGAGTGAGCAGTGTCTCAAGGTCCAGCCTTTCCTGACCCAGACTTCTAAATGTTGTTGTTTTTTTTTTTTTCCTGAAGCAGCCTCAGAGGAAAAAGTGGATGAAATGGGGATGAGGTCTGAGGGTCGGATCAAACCTTTTGTTTCTAATTGTAAGTGGTAACTGGGATGGCGCCAACATCCTGTTGGGGTCAGGGGGTAGGAGGGAGTCTTAGAATTTCCAGACCACTGGGAGTGAGTTTTAGACTCAGTGAAGGTGGGAGTTATTGTTAAACAGGAGGGAAGTTTGGGGCCTAGCAACGAAGAGGAGCCGCCAGAGGGACAAGAAGGGACGATCAAATGCCCTTTGTGATTTCTGTGACTTTGGTTTTCCTAACGCTTTTGATATGGCCATAAAGCAGGGGCCAAAGTCCTGGTGGGCTGGAGGTAAGAGAGTGACAGAGCTCTTGGGACTAGAGTGTGATGTGGCTCTTAGTCATAGTACTAGCAGGAAGTAGAGAAGAGGTTCTAGTGTAGCAGAAAACCTAGAAATGCAAACCTAGAGGAAACGCCTGATTACTCAACGTGACATCTGCAATACTATATTACCCTGTATCAGTAACAGTTCGAAGTCAGGGAAGCCTCGGCAAGTAGTTGTAGAGCAGAGAAATCCACTTTATGAAACAAAAGGAATTCCTATGGGCATATCCTTAATTCAGAAAATAAAGTCCTTTGCAGTTTGGTGGTTATGAATTAGCTGTCCAGTCTCATTTCCCATCAGATATTCCCACCTATGTATGGGCTTCCCTGGTGGCTCAGATGGTAAAGAATCCACCTGCCAATGCAAGAGATGCAAGAGACACAGATCCAAGACACAGATCTTCCCAGGTTGGGAAGATCCTCTGGAGTGGGAAATGGCAACCTCCTCCAGTATTCTTGCCTGGAGAATCCCATGGACAGAGGAGCCTGGTGGGCTACAGTCCATGGGGTCGCAAAGAGTCGGACACAACGGAATGACTGAGCACATGCCCACCTGGCCTATCTTTTCACACCTTTGTGCCTCAAAGACTTCCACTGCAAAGTCTAACCTTGCAAAGGCTTAACTCCATCACCTCTGAAGTGTTTTGCAGGACTCTCAGTGAGACTTTGTCCCTTTCTTCTTCGCTGGTTCTTATTGCTCTTTGTTTATAGCTCCCTTATAGCATAATGCCTGAAAGAAAAAAAAAAAAAAAACACATACAGTTTCCTTCTATCTGAAAGTGAGAGCATTCCTATGAAACTTTCATAAACTGAAATAGTGTAAAGTGAAGAAGTACTTACCTTTCTTCATAAAAGTGAAAATCTTTTTTGGATTTCTTCTAGTTAGCAAAAACAGATACTAATGTAGGCTTTTCCTAAAAGCAAAGTTGTTGTTTAGTTGCTGAATCATGTCCAGCTCTTTGCGACCCTATGGACTGTAGCCCATCAGGCTCCTCTGTCCATGGGATTTCCTAAGAAAACTGGAGTGAGTTGCCATTTCCTCCTCCAGGGGATCGTCCCAACCCAGGGATGGAACCTGGGTCTCCATGTCTCCTGCCTTGCAGGTGGACTCTTTACCTCTGAGCCACTGCTACTACCGCTGAGTCACTTCAGTCGTGTCCGACTCTGTGCGACCCCGTAGACAGCAGCCCACCAGGCTCCCCCGTCCCTGGGATTCTCCAGGCAAGAACAGTGGAGCCACTGGGGAAGCCAAAAGCAAAGTGGCAGAAAGCAAATTTACAAAAAGTGGGGGATACCTGAATCGTCCTATTTCCTATGTGTGACTGTAAACTCTTGGAGGCAGGGCTTCTGACTTATTTATCTTTGTACTAACTCTGTCCTGTTCTGAGGCAGGAAGGACTGCATCCACTTCCCCTCCCCCAGTCCTGTAGTAACTGGCTCATGATAGAATCTAAGTAGCCTTTTTGCCAAGTAGGATTGATTCTGGATTAATCAGATGAACACATTATACAGTAGACTGACCTGGCTCTTCTTCCCCTCTCCATTCTGGGCAGTGACCCGCTTGTGGCTGGTACACCTTGCTCCTGGCTCAAGTGTACTATAGCAGGAGGCACCGCTGTTTGCTTTTCTTAGTCCTGACTCCAGCTTCTCCCTTTGATCTCTGCTGCTTGCCCCAGCTCACCCCTACCATTGTCCTGCCCAGGGAAATAATGTTTCTCCTTCCCAGGCTCAGGCCTCACCAACTCTTCCCTCGAATATTCTGAGAATGATGCCCAAGGAATCCTTGATGATGGGGAACAGATAGAACAGGATTATGGGTGTGACCCTTCAGCCTTCTGAGGGTTCCAGGTAGGGCCAGTTGCCTCCTTGTTATCTGCTCGCTTTTTTCTTTTCCTTGTCCCCCAAGGGATCTTGTTTCTGAGCTGGAAGGGAATATATACAGATGATCTGTGATGCCAGGAATAAGGGCCTGTAATCCTAGGGAAGGTTGTATTGTCCATTGGACTGAAATTCTATGCTTCAGAGAGGTCCCTAGGGTAGTTGTTATATGTGAGGGCCCTGAAGCCTCATGGTCTGGATTCTAATCCTGTCCCACCAGTTACTAGCTGTGACTGAGTAACTTCTCAGCAGGGTAGGGTCATCCTCATGCCTACCATGTCCATTCATTCACACATGGTTACTGAGCCACTCCTGTGAGCCAGATTGTTCTAGGTGCCAGGGAGATAGCAGTGAATAAGACAAAATGGATTGAACATTTAAACACTTAGAACAGTGTCTGTGCTGCGCTTAGTCGCTCAGTCGTGTCCAACTCTTTGTGACACCAGGGACTGTAGCCCGCCAGGCTCCTCTGTCTGTAGGGATTCTCCAGGCAAGAAAACTGGAGTAGGTTGCCATATCCTTCTCCAGGGGATCTTCCCAACCCAGGGATTGAACCAGGGTCTCCTGCGTTACAGACAGATTCTTGACCAGCTGAGCCACCAGGGAAGCCCTAGAACAGTGTCTAGCACATAGTAAATATGTGTTCTCTTCCTAGTGCTTTTCTGAGAAGGGATACTCAGATGGGATGACCTTTGGCAGAAGCTGCAGGATCAGATCTCTCTGAGAAGGGGAAGGTTGGAGGAAGGGCTAAGATACAGGTTCTGGATTTGGACTTAGTTCCAGGACAGCAATAGCTTGAATGGCCTTTTATTTCTTGCACTTTCTTTTGAGACTAAATACATGCATTGGTTAAAGGTCACTCTGGAAATTGTATGAGTCTGTTTAGTTCTGTAGAAAGGGCAGGAGAAGATGCCCCCATGGACTACCTAGATTCCGGCTGGCTTTTTTGTACAGACAGCACAGTGCCCACCCAGCCATGTGTGGGTGACTCTAAGAGAGGCCATGCTTCCTGCGCAGCATGAAGGGACATCCCAGAGACATGAGATGTGAGGACAGAGAACACCTGTTTGTCTCTCTGCTGTCAGGGCTCTCTGGCCATGGGATAGAGGATTTCTGCTGGAGCAGATGGCTTGGGGGTTGGAGAGCTGAACTTAGGAACGAAAATGAGGTGAGGCAGAGGTCCGTGACCTATTTCAGTTCATTCCTTAGGGAATGCTGCTGAAGAGGACGTTACACTCTGAGTGTGATCGCTGCTGGAAGCAGCGTCTGCATGCAGCTCCTGATTCACTGTCTGTGGTTTCCAGTGAAAGGTCAAGACTGACACAGTGTTTTGCAGGTTGGGTTGGAATAGAAATCTATGGAGTAGAAATCTTTCCTGGAATCAACCAGTTTTTCAGCTACCACCATGCTTGGGGGAAAGAGCTGTGTAATCTTGACCATGGTTCAGCAACTACTTCACTGCTTCTCCCACTCTCTCTTCCATCCTTCTCCCACCGTGGGTTTGCAGAAATGCATGCTTTTATAGCACAACAGAAGTGCCCTCGATGTGAGATGTGGGCAATCCAAGATTCTCGGGTTTATTGCCATGTGAGCTGCTGGCATGGCTTTCCTTTGAGACCTGCTAACCTGACTGGGAACCATGACAATGTGCATGCACAAGGACAGATGAAGTGGCTCTGGGCCTTTTCCCAGATCCTAAAGTACAGCCAGGTTTAGGTCCACTGGACACCATACTCTTTCATCTCATTTTGATTGTACTTTCTTCAGTTTTCAGCCATTACTTAAATTCAGTTCAGCCAAGTGTATGAAACTTGAACTAGGCAAAACATTTTGCTGTGAATGTAAACTCAGAGTTCCTTCCATAGTGAAGGAAACAGATAAATATGGTGTGATTATGGCAGGGTTTCTCAACTTTTTTTCATTATCAACTTCCAGAGGAACCTTTTAAGACATTTCCCCCTAATTATCTCCCCTAAGAGAATGGTAATACCGTGGGTATACCAGAACTCTGTTCATGTACTGTTTGTGTATCTGTGCCATTACATGAAAAGAGTATGATTTTTTTATCCCTCCCACCAAAAGCAAATTTGCTCCTCCCTGGGGGAAATATCACCCCTATGGGGAGTTCACTGATTATAGTAAAGCACAATGGGATTGCATAAGTAATGTAAAATGGCAGGCAAGCCTCCCAACTTTGTAAACTTTGTTTCTCCCATCTCCTCTGACTGAACATCATTATCCATCATTTATTCCTGTCTTTCAGTCTGTCATTTCCATTTTGCTCTCTTTCCCTTTTCCTTGATTTCATTCTTTTTTCTCTCCAGTGTAGAAGTTTCAGAGTAAATTTGATTAAAATAGTAGTCTGGGAACTTCCTTGGTGGTCCAGTGATTAACAATCTTCCTTGCAATGCAGAGGATGGGGGTTCCATCCCTGGTCAGGGAACTAAGATCTTACATGGCATGCAGCAGTTAAGGCTGTGCACTGCAATTGCTGAGCCGGTATGCGCCACAACTAGAGAGTCTATGCACTACAATGGGAGATCCCACATGACAACTAAGACCAGATGCAGCCAGATAAATAAATAATATAGTAATCTACAACTCAGGGATAATTTAAAGAGTGTGATTTTCTAAGAACGTTCTCTAAAAGGTTATCCTTTTGGAGGCGAGAATCTACAAACCTATGAGGTATTCATGGGGAGGCATAACAGATGTAAGTATTGAGAGAAATAAAAATATTCGTTTGGAGTTGCCTTTCAGAAGAGATGACCTCCCAAGAGGTCTTTATATCAGTCCCAACGGGTTTGGCTATGTATGTCTGTATTGGATCTAGTGTGTTAGTTGTTCAGTCATTTCCGACTCTTCGCAACCCCATGGACTGTAGCCCAGCAAGTTCCTCTGTCTGTGGAATTCTGCAGGCAAGAATAGAAGAGTGGGTAACCATTCCCTTCTCCAGGGGGTCTTCCTGACCCAGGGATCGAATTCTGGTCTCCTGCATTGCAGGAGGATTCTTTACCATCTAAGCCATAGCTTTACCATCTGAGCTATAACCAACCTAGATAGCATATTAAAAAGCAGAGACATTGCTTTGCTGACAGTTTCCATCTAGTCAAAGCTATGGTTTTTCCAGTAGTCATGTGTGGATGTGAAAGTCGGACTATAAAGAAAGCTGAGCACCGAAGAATTGATGCTTTTGAACTGTGGTGTTGGAGAAGACTCTTGAGAGTCCCTTGGACTGCAAGGGGATCAAACCAGTCAATCCTAAAGGAAATCAGTCCTGAATGTTCATTGAAAGGACTGATGCTGATGCTGAAACTCCAATACTTTGGCTACCTGATTCGAAGAACTTACTTATTAGCAAAGACCCTGATGCTGGGAAAGATTGAAGGCAGAAGGAGAAGGGGACGACAGAGGATGAGATGGTTGGATGGCATCACCAATTTGATGGACATGAGTTTGAGCAAGCTCCGGGAGTTGGTGATGGACAGGGAAGCATGGCGTGCTGCAGGCCCTGGGGTTACAAAGAGTCAGACAGGACTGAGTGACTGAACTGAACTGAGCCACTAGGGGAGCCCCATATTGGATCTAACTTTTGTATATAAACTCTTTTGGGGTTAATGCCAGTGGGATATCGAGTTTTTCCCTAGCAATCCCATGTAACCCATGATAGCATCTCCTCTCCCCTGTAGAAACTACCAGAGGCATGCAGTGTTGGTGATGGAAGACCCTTCGTCACAAATCTGCAGAGTATGTATATGGCAGTTGCCAGACAAACGATCCAGGTGGGACAGAAGCATCATGACACTGGTACGTAGCTCTAGAGGTGTTGGTCTCCCTGGGGTTAGAGTTAGGGTCTAGGTTTGTGCTGTCCATTATGGTAGCTCTAGGCAATAGTGACCATTTACATTTAAATAAATAAAAATTAAATAAAATGAAAAGCTCATCTCATTTGTACATTTCAGGTGCTCAGTAGCCACATATGACCAGTGGCTACCAGGTTGAACAACACAGATCACAAGTATTCATTCTATCACTATAGAAAGTTTTATTAGGACTAGTCTACATGCCTAGGAGAATTTTGTTGTTGTTCAGTCACCAAGTTGTGTCCAACTCTTCACACGCAACGTCATGGACTGCAGCATACCGGGCTTCCCTGTCCCTCACCATCTCCTGGAGTTTGCCCAAGTTCATGCCCATTGAATCAGTGATGCCACCCAATGGAGAATTAGAGAACCAGGAAAAAAAGTTAATCCCCTTACCTGAGATGTGACAGGCAGTACGGAGAACAGTTAGCTGTTTTGAGTCACAGAGACTCTTGTCCTACTTGGTTACAATTGGCCTGGGGAATATTCACAGTAGAAACAGCTTTCCAAAGTTAATTGGAAGTGAATTTGTGTCTGTTTACATTCTAGTACCAAGGCTTGGACAGAAGGGCCTGGGATGCTACAGTCCACGGGGTTGCAAAGAGTTAGACATGACTTAGTGACTAAACAACCACAACAACCAAGGCCAGGCCTTTATCAGAATGCTTTGTAAATGCTAATGCCTTCCTGGTAAGAAGAAGGCATTTAGCACTATCTTCCTTTGATCTTTCTGGTTTCAGGAGATCCCCACACCTCAAGCAGTGCTTTCTCACAGGGAACTGATAACCAACTTTTGAACCAGCTAGAAGAGCCCGTCTCCTCAACACCATCCCTCCCCGGACCTGAGACAGAGCCCACAGTAAGTCATGAGCAGCTTCCTAGATAGCATTTCAGGAGTTGAGAGTGTCTGGGGAATTTCCTGGTGGGCCAGTGGCTAAGACTTCTCACTCCTAATGCAGGGGGCCCAGGTTAGATCCCTGATCAGATAACTAGATCCTACATGCTGCGGCTAAGAGTTTGCATGCTGCAACTGAAGACCCCACTCACTGTAACTAAAAGATTCCACAGGCTGCAGCTAAAGATCCTCTGTGCCGCAGTGAAGACTGAAGACCCCGTGTGCCGCAACTAAGACCTTGCACGGCCAGATAAACGAATAAAAAAAAAAAAAAAGAGTTGGGAGAATCTGCATCCATAGCTCCCAAGCTGGTGGTCCCTGGAATTGTCACCTAGTTGACCCTGCCTTAACCCAACATGGGGGGATATTTGTGACCTGGCGTCCATTGTGGATTGTGGATTTCTAGATGGAGAGTCATGGTCTTTTCCATGTTCCCTTGCTGTCGTCTCTCTGCAGTTCTGAATGATGGACCTTGGCTCCCTTTCAGCCTTATTGCACTTCCAGTGATGGTCTATAAAGTTTTTCCCTAGGGGAAAAGGGATGCGGCGTGCCTCTCCTGCATAGACTCTTCCATCGCATTCACAGCCTGACATGGACATCAAAACCCCCTTCTTAGCCAGAGCCATGGGAGCAAGGAAATTCTTTTCCTAACCGAAGTGCAACTGTTCAAAACCGCTATTAACTTGGATTCCTTTTTTTTTCTAGGTCTCTTCAGGCCCTATGCAGAAACCTCAGCTGTTGAAAGTCAAGAGGAAGAAGCTAAGGGGGCTTTTCAGTTAACTTGTCACCATCTCAACTGCTGAGGATGGACTCGGAGAGTAGTTTCCTAGTGTTACCTTGGAAGGAGCTCCTGTGGCTGCAGCATCTTTGACACAGAGTTATACAGTCAGAGACTCCACCGTAAGGGCCAGATAACTGAAGCTCATGTTGACAGGCATGGCTACTGTTAACAAGGGAATCCTGGCTCCAATCCATTGGGCACTGGCCTTCCTTGTCTGAGTGGAAGACAGTTTCTGGGAATCCCACACCCTCCTTTCTTTTAGGGAAGGTTCTCTAGACTTAGGATCTACCATGGATTTTAGGTATATGGGGCAGGTCAGCAAAAAGGCACAACATACTAAGGAAGTCTTGCCTGTCTTTCTAGAGTCCTTAGCTACTCCCAGATGCTCCTCAGAGACACTGTTTTCTCTAGCACAGAATAAAAAGCGCTCACACTCCTGCTTTTGAGATTGCTTACCTGTGGAACATATAACCAACCCATTACTGGATCCCAGCCCACTGATGTCTCTGGATGAAGTCAAGGCCCTTGTCCAATCCTTCAGGATTCTTTTTATGCTTCTCTTCTGTGGCTTGTGCTAAGCCTCCATTGGGGAGCACTGATCTTGAAACCTCTTTCCATAGTCTTGTGCCCTATGGCTTCTGTGCTTCTTGGTCCAGCTTGATATGGGGTATTTTTTAATCTGTTTCTGAGGCATAGACAACAGGTTAAAGCACAACATGGGATTGAAATGACAAAGAACTGTGAGCCCTAGGGCCAAGTTAGTTTCCTGGAGTGGGAGAAAAAAGAATTTTGCTCTCCCATCCTTCACTTCAGATGGCAGAGTAAATAGAAGAACTAGAAAAGATAGGATGAGTGGGAATAGGAAATGGCCACAGTTCTCTGGGACCAACAGAATTGACTTATAGAATGAATAGTGCTTAGCAGGAAAAGATATAAAGCCTGTATGAAATAGACTTTCTCAGTTATAAGGTCAATTTTTTGGACAAATCTAGCAAAATTTGGAACTTCCCTGGTGGTTCAGTGGTTAGGACTACGTGCTTTTACTGCCACAACCCCAGGTTCAATCCCTGGTCAGGGAACTAAGATTCCACAAGCTGCATGGCTCAGCCAAAAAAAGGATTTAACAGACCAGCATTCGTAAAGCTCCTTGGCCTTCTACTAGGTTTTCCTCTATGGGTAATACCATCTGAATCTTTACCTTGGAGAGACAGGAAGGAGAGTAGAACTCAGACGTTCACTGGGAGCTGTTAGGTAGAGGAAGGGGTCGGGGCAGAACCCACAGAGGCCTTTTCTGGTTTATTTGCTTATGATGGTCAAAGGCTCCTCAGTCACATGGTCTCTCTTGGCACTGAGAGAGAAGCACATAGGACTGGAGTTTCTGTCCCCAGGTCAAGTCTTGGGAGGAAGAGGACCATCCAAGTAATAAGAAAGTAATGATGATTATAATAACAGCAACAAACAGTTACCATCTACTGAGCAGTTCATGAGTACCAGCCACTCTGCTAAGTGGCAGTGGTGGTTTAGTGTGTGTGTCTGACTCTTGTGACCGCATAGACTGTGGCCTGCCAGGCTCCTCTGTCCATAAGTTCCCAGGCAAGAATACTGGAGTGGGTTGCTATTTCCTTCTCCAGGGGATCTTCCCAACCCAGGGATCCAACCTGTGTCTCTCTTTTCTCCTGCATTGGCAGGTGGGTTCTTTTGAATTTGTGCCACCTGGGAAACCCCCCTATGAGAGGTCACACAGCTAATAAGTAGCAGCCAGAATTTGAGCCCAGACTGCTGAGTTCTGAACTGCATTATTATATACCTCACTGAAAACATTTTCCAGGAAGGATGTAAAGTCATTCTTTTCTGTCTTCAGCTGTGACCATTCTTTTCCCATGACCCTGCCTGTTTTTAAGAGGATATTCTTACCACTCCCAGTTAGCTCTTCAGGGCTTTCCCAATGGCTCAGTGGTAAAGAATCTGCCTGCATGGCAGAAGACGCAGGTTCGATTCCTCGGTTGGGAGGATCCCTTAGAGTAGGAAATGGCAACCCACTCCAGTATTCTTGCCTGGGGGGGAAAAAAAAATCCCATGGACAGAGGTGACTGGCAGGCCACAGTCCATGGGATTGCAAAGAGTGGACCTGACTGAGCGACTAAGCATATTAGCTCTTCAAGAGAGGAGC
Organism: Bos mutus; assembly: GCF_027580195.1. Taxonomy (NCBI): domain Eukaryota; kingdom Metazoa; phylum Chordata; class Mammalia; order Artiodactyla; family Bovidae; genus Bos; species Bos mutus. The sequence continues at coordinate 28,881,172 of NC_091618.1, forward strand.
CTTGGCAGACTCCAGGACTTACCCCAGGCCTTCACCTGCTGGCAGAGTCTGAGAGCTCCACCATGGCTCATTCCCAGTTGCTGCTGATAAGTTTCTTTACCTCTAGGCCAGTGCCCCCGTCTGTGCCCTGGTGGTGACTGTCATTGAAGTACATAGGGAACTATGTAAAAACAATCTATCAGATGACTCACTTTGTTGTTTAGTTTCCCTTGGCATAGTATAGATAGACAGATTTCAAGGTATGAGACCACATGGAAAATGGAGAGACTTCCCCAGCAAACTGGAAGAAAATAAGGGTTCTTCACACTAGGTAATCCCTCTGCCCTAAAAGCACAGTCTCAAGAGAAGGCATTTTTTAATCAGAGTGGGGATCAGGGGCTTGTGAATCCCCTAAAATTATAAATAAAATCCTAAGAGCATTTTTTTTTCATATTCTCAAAAGAATGTGTAACTTTTTTAAAAGGTTAAATGAGAATATGCCTAATGACTTCCCTGCCCACTGCCCTTTGTATCCCCAAAGCTTGCTGCCCCCATGGGACTATTGCCCAAAGGCACATCCTTAGGAGAAACATTGCTCCCCGCGGCTCTGCCTCGGGCATTCTTGCCCTGAAGCCCTTGCCCCCCAAAGCAAGGGGTGGTGTTTGAAAATCTTTCATCCCAGGGCAACTCCAGGGAAACCCCTGCCTTGACAAATTGGCCTAGCCAGGCTGTATTCCAGCCCTGCCCCCTGGCTTGGGCCCCTCCCTGAGGCCCCCAGCCTGGCCCAACCCCCACTCCGCATGCACATAAAAGGGTCGAATTCTCGTGGCTGCTCCATAAATTTTATTCCGTAAATATTAGTTTTCCCTGTGTTTAATAAAGCAGTGGCCCACCTCCCCGCCTACCCGCCCGCTCCCCGGGGCCGGGGCTGGGGCCAGGGCTGGCTGGTGGGAGAAGGGACTCTTTCAATTGCTTTGGAGTATTTTTAGAAAAAAAAATAATATAAGGTGGTTTACAGCAGCAAGCCAGCAAACCAGGAGCAGGACTAGGGACCTCGAGGAAGTTCCTGCAGGAACTTGAGCTAAAAAGTAGAGAAATAGCGCCACCTAGGCTGCAAGGCCTTCTTGGCCTTGCTGGTGGTTCACCCCTCCCCCACAGTCAGCCCAGGCAAACCAGCTCTTTGCTGGAAGACAAATCTTCATCCCTTAGCACTGCAGCTGGGCAGCACCTCCTCCCCTCCGGCTTCACTGAGGGCTTCCCCAGCAGCCCACCAAAGGCAGAGCCCAAGCCAGAACCCGGAAAACCCCACGAGGGTCATTCTCTGTTCTGTCACCGTTCAACCAACCTCCAGATCAAAGAGGGTCTCCAAAGGGTAGTAAAGTTAGGGAAAAGGGAAGTAGGAGCTTCTAGTCTCTGCCCACTGAATCCCGGAGTCCCTAGGGTATAAGGTGGACCTCCAAATCAAAGAAGGGTCTCCATAGGGTAGTAAAGTTAGGGAAAAGGAAGGAAGGAGCTTCTAGTCTCTGCCCACTGAATCCCAGAGTCCCTAGGGTGTAAGGTGGCAGAGAGTGAGATCTGAGCTCCTGTACTCTGGACTGGAAAGAATCTGTTCCTCTTGGACTGTATCCTTCCACAGGTCTGATGTGGTTCACCTTCAAGGAGCACTTGGGGGAGGAAGAGATGCTCAAGTCTCCTGAACATTCAGCACAATGCTTTTTAAATTTTGTCCTGTGGTCCATTTGAACTCCCTTTTCTTGCCTTCCTGTTCACATAAACCTCCTGACCTCCTCCTCCCTGGTCGGCTGGGAGATAAGCAGGAGCCTGGGTCTCATTCTCTACAGAGGTGGTGGGAATGGGAATGGGAAAGGCCGTGCCACCTAGATTTGGTCTCGTTCTTGACAGTATTCTTGCCTGGAGAATCCCATGGGTAGAGGACCCTGGCGGGCTACAGTCCATGGGATCACAATGAGTTGGACATGACTGAGCAACTAACACTTGACATTGTCATCAGGGGCATTTCCTTCTTCTCAATTATTCTGTCCTTCATTTCCTCCTATTTACAAAGCTAAGGGGATTTGCTCCACAGAGTATTGGGGAAACCTAAAATCCTCTTAATTAACCTTCCTCGTGACGTGGTACGCTCATTTTATCTGTTCTTGCCACCTCCTCACTGTGCTATTAACATAATCAGCATTTATATACACATTTCCTATGGGCTTTTTGTTTCCATCCTTACACTGGGTTATACTCAAGAGTATAAGTTTGAGAACAGGGTCAGTTTTTAATGCTAACTCAAAAAATAGCACTGTGCTGGTATTACACTACTAAAGGGTGCCGCTTTTTGTTAACTGGGTTTTCATGCAATCATGATATGCTTTTCTGAGCTCTACCCAGAAGTATTTTTCTGTCTTTTAATTTTCCTGAAGAAGAAATAGTTCAAAAGGAGCAAGTGACTTTCTACAAGGAAGCCACCAGACTCAGAGCTCAAGACCTTTGCTTCCTAGTCCCTGTTACCAACATGAGTAAATGCAGGGACTTGTAGAATTGTAGTGGATTCTGCTAGGCACTTAGATGCAGAGAAATGCCAGATTAAGGGAGCCCACATTGTGGAGGGAGGGTTTTCCCCAGCTGCGGTGCCCTCCTATGAGTTGCCACAGGTATTCTTGTCAAGGGCTTCTTAATGCTCTAACTTTCTTCCAGGTTCTCTTGGACAGAGCTTCAGAAGATCCCACCCTGAGGGGAAACATTCAGAGAGGGGAGGGTGTGAAGTAGTATCCTCTGTCTCCCAGCCCAGACCCATCAAGGAATACTGTCTCCTGAGACTTTGTTTATGGTGGCCTCAATGCTTTCCCTCAATTCTGAGGTCTCTTTTCTACCCTGTCTCTTGGGAAGTCATGAGGTAGCACCAAAACATTCTAGAAAAGGCTCAGCCTCTTAGCTGTGGAATCCTACCTGCTCTCAGTCTCTCTGTCCTGGAATCCAACTGATTTTGTGTGCTTTCTACACTTCTGGACCCTCTGCGTGAGTGCTAGCCTCTCAGCACCTAACTCTCATGGGTTCCTGAGAATCTGGGCCAGCCTAGGGGAACCCGGAAGAAGCGCTGGAAGAACTGCAGGGTGTGGGGAGCGCACAGCCATTGACTCACCTGGGCATACTGTGCCAGGTTACTCGTCCTGCTGGGCCGGGGGCCAGGGTTTAGGGGAGTATGCAGTGTCACACTCTTCCTACCCCCCACCTCACTTTGGGGTCAGAACTGGGGAGTAAGGTCTGGGGGGCTGCTGGGAGTCCCTTCGGAAACCTGGGTGTTGTATTTACTTTTTCATATTGGCAGCTGGAAGGGGAAGCCCATCCCAGCTCAGCATTGTTGTCTAACGTGGTTAATCAGATCCCATAATCCTGCTGTGGAAATATTGGGCCTCACTCAAAACAATAGAGACCAAGAATATTGTGGTTAAATTTCAACCAGCTGCCTCCCTGGCCTGTTTGCCTAACCCCTACCCCCCTCTCCTGGGCCAGAGTCCTCCTGGCTTTATGGACCCCTGATAGGATCGACAGCCGGTCAGAAATGGGTGACAGGAGAAGAGAGGATGGAGTAGGGGAAGGGTAATCCTCTTGACTGGCACTCCATCCTGCCTCCCTGCTGCCCCACCTCCAGGCCTTGAAGAGTGAGGAGGGGGTGGTGAAATGAGTTTCTACTTGTGGGGAAACCCCCCACCCCCCAGCAGGGTCTGGATGTGTGTTCTGGGGTTAAGAACAGTACTGCTAGGAATCCTGGGTGGTAAAGAGAGCCTTTACTCAAGACAGAAAAAAGACTCCTGCCAGATGAGAAGAAAAGACTGCCGATTTCATCTGTTACTGCTGCCTGGCGCTTCCAGGGCACAAAGAAATGCCAGTTGGTCGTAGGTCGCATATAGGGAATAGAAAGGCACTGGTTGGGGGAGAGAGAGCTGGTAATAAACATTTCTGTTTCATTAGTAACCTGATAAAAGAGCAATATAAGTTATACTGTGGTTGTGTATGAAGGTGGTACTGATATCCCAACTTGAGTGGTTTTCTAGTAGTAGTAATGTCCATTATGTAGCTCTTTAATAAGTATGAGTTAACTGTGGCAGGGTAATTTATATAATTAGAATAGCAAGACAGGAAATAGGTGAGCTGTACAATGGCATTTTGAAAAAAAGAAAAAGATGCAATGTCTGGCTGTGCTAAAGGGCACAAATGAACATGGTGCTACGTTCAGGACAAGGCAGAGGACGTTCCTCTTGTAGGTTCTAGGACACCCAGCTTGTGAAGTGGCCAACTTTGAGTTGGTACTTGGCTCTCATGCACCCAGGATGCACTGGGCACAAGGTGCCACCACGCTGCTTTCGGAGGTGTCACCAGTGAAGTAGAGTGAGGCCCCAGTTCCACACCGCAGACTGTTGAACGGTCAAAATGTACATATGTTCTTAGGACTTGAAGAATGAAATAGCAGAACTGTGCCTGTACTTAATTTCTTCATATAGGCTTCCCAGGTGGGTAAAGAATCTGCCTGCAATGCAGAAGACATGGGTTCAATCCTCATTGCCTGGAGAATCCCATGGACAGAGGAGCCTGGCAGGCTATAGTCCATAGGGGTGCAAAGAGTTGGACACCACTGAAGCGACGGAGCGTGCAGTCTCTTCACATAGGGCAGGGATGGAGCAACAGCAGAGAAGCTTGATTTTTCCCACCTGGGGTGCTATGTGATGATTCAGGGGCAAGCATGGCTCCTGTAGGTCATTTATCAAAGCCATTTTAAAGCAGGGACAACAGGTGGGAGCTGAGTTTCCCACCAGAAAGACATCTGGAAAATACCTCCTGGGACTGAGAATCTAAAAGATGTGTATGCTTCTGGGTAGGAATCTCAAAAATACCTTCATGGTAGTCATCAAATGGAATGGAAGCAGGTATGAAACTGATATCAAAATCATTTAAATATGACAGAAAACATTTCAACCATTAAGAAGCTTGGGTAACTAGTGGGAAGAATTCAATGTGAAGAAAGAGCCCCCGTGGAATCTCTAAAGAATGCTGTACTCCTGGCCAGGAAGGGATATGTAAGGAACCAAGTTGGTTATACTGCACAGAGACTTGAATTGCAAAATGAGAAAGTCCAACAGGAACATTCCAGATCACTGCAAAGGAATTCAAAGGCATGGCATGGGTTTGTTGGAACTGTGTTGGGAATGAGATACAAAAACCCATATTCAACGAGAAACAGGAATACTTAGATGTGTATTAACTCACATATATTTGAATGCTCATTCACCAGCACAGTCAGCAATGGGGGTACTACGCTATGTGCTGTATTTTGCCACAAAGACTTATCTTCTGCTCTCAAGAAGTCTGCAGGCCAAAGATGATATTTAAAGCACAGTTTTTTTCCCGCCGAAGTTTTTCAAGAGTGTGTGGTAGAAAGTAACAGCCATGACTATGTTTCTCTTTTTAAAATTTTTTAAATTTATGGATAAATCCTGTTTTATCACTCCTTTTACTTAATTATCTTGTGTCTATAGTTACATGACATAAATTCTTTTAAAGGGTCAGTTATCTTCACTCTGAGCTTCGTAAAATGTTTGAAAAACACCCTTGTGATCAGAAAGTCAACCTTATTCACTCCATTGCCCCCTTGCTTCTTTTTTGGGGGGCGGGGAGGTACAGCATGCCACATAGCTTATGGGATCTTAGTTCCTTGACCAGGATGGAACTCAAGTCCTCAGCAGTGACAGCGCTGAGTCCTAAATATTGTACCACTGGGGAATTCACCAGCTTGCTTCATCTTTGATCATACTGGTCTCCTTGTTATTTCTCTAATATGCAAACACCTGAGGGCTTTAGTTCTTTGCATTTCTCTCTGCCAGAAATTCTCTTCCCTTAGGTATCTGCTTGAAATCCTCACCCCCTTCAGGTCTGGGCTTAAATCACACCTTTTCAATGAGTCCTCCACTGACTACCCTGCTTAACAGTGTCACCTGCCTCCTGACCTTGGATGGCTGCCCACAGGCTGGCTGTATTCGCAACCTTTCACCCTGTTTCAGGTTTTGTGTTCATAGTCCTTATTCCTTTCTAACACATTATATATATATTTTTTAACTTTTATTTATTTATTTTTATTGAGGTATAATTGGCTTATAATGTTGTGTTCGTTTCTGGTGTACAGAAAAGTGATTTTTTTCATATTCTTTTCCACTATAGGTTATTACAAGATATTTAATATAGTTCCTGGTGCTATGCAATAGGACCTTGTTGTTTGTTTGTTTTATATATAGTCATATTTTGTTCATTTCTGTATTTATTTTTGTCCCCCTGGTGCCTCCCAACTAGAATAAAGCTCCATAAGGACAGGAATCTTTTTTTTTTTTTCTCACATCTTGAGTACTTGACACAGTGTCTGGCATTTAGTAGGTTCTCAGAAACACTTGTTGAGTCAATATATGAAGGATTATCACACTCACCCATCCCCACACACACACCCCCACCTCCACATCAGCAGTATCTTGAAGTGGTTTTATAAATCTGTGGATATCAATGAATGTAATCATTTTTGTTTGGGGCAACCAAGGCGAGGAAATTGGAAAATGAGTACTGAATGTGTACTAAATAAAAGTACACATATGTGTGTATGCTCAGATGTGTCTGACTCTTTTGTGACCCCATGGACTCTAGCCCACCAGGACCCTCTGTCCATGAAATTCCCCAAGCAAGAAAATTGGAGTGGGTTGCCATTTCCTCCACCATCTTCCTCCTGGGGAATCTTTCCAACCCAGGGATCAAACCCGAATCTTCTGGAGTTTCTTTCATTACAGGCAGATTCTTTACCTCTGAGCCCATCAAGGAAACCCAGTCATAAGGTGAGAGTGGGAGTTAAATACCATTTTGTTAGCTATAACCATAACAGAATGAATTTGTCATTTTGCAGAAACTAAGAATACAAGTTATTAAAATGCAAGTGGCTGTATACCTTCTTTCTTTCTTTGGCTATCGACCCTTGGCTATATGTCAGGCATCCCTAGGGTGCTATCTTGACCAAGAGAGACAGCTGAGTGTGAGTGAACTAATACAGAAAGCTGACAGGTGTGTCAGGAGTGTTGCTTGAGTATTAAGAGTAGAACCCTGCCCCCTTTACTGAACATTCACTGAACTAGTATATTCCAAGAGTCTCTTTAAGCAACTAATTTCTTCCAAATAGAGACACTGGGATGGAAATAAAGCTCATTAATCAGTAAACATGTTATTATCCATATTCAGAAATATATTTATATATGTGTGTCTTTCTGTCTGCAAAGGTCTTTCTGTTTATAAAAGTTTCCCACAGCCTTTAGTCTCTGACTTGAAGGGAAAATACTCTTTGTAACTAATTCTGCTACTTTTTCCTACCCTGTCAAAGTCATCAAAGCAAGGTCTTTAGAGCTTGAATTTCTCTGAAGTGCCTTGTAATGAGCTTATTGTTAGGGCAAAGGTAACTTGACATTCCCATTTTTAATCAATGGCCAGTATTCATAGCATTGTTAGTTTTGAGTGGCTCTAATTGAATCTCCAAATGTGTCCTGCCCTGATCAGAAGCTTGAAAGACAGGCATGCTTCTTTCCTTCCTGCATATGGGTGAAATTTGGTGGAGTTGCTAACCTCTTCAAAAAATCAACCATAGGAGTCAGGCTGATGCCAACCAGTTGGGGAAATGATTAGTCAAAGAGAAGTATGAAGCCTAAAAGCCCAAGATGAAGATAACAAGAGTCTCCTGAATTTAGAGAGAAAAACCATTGACTTGAACAGAGGTTAACAGCCCAGCATGCTTGCCTTAAGAATTACTCACCAAGAAGCTGGATTATTATGGAGTCTTCCCTGATGGCTCAGCGGTAAAGAATCTACCTGCAATGCAGGAGACATGGGTTTGGTCCCAGGGTCAGGAAGAGCCCCTGGAGGAGAAAATGGCAATCTGCTCCAGCATTCTTGTGGAAAATCCCATGGACAGAGGAGCCTGGTGGGCTACAGCCCATGCGGTTGGAAAGAGTTGGACACGACTGAGCATGCACACATGCATGCAAGCAGGCCTGGATTCCAACTCCTGCCCTTCCAGCTCCCTCACAAACTCTGAACCTCAGCTCCTCATTCATAAAATGAAGATGGTTGTGTATACATCATAAGGTTTGAGCGAGGAGATCACATCAGATAATATTCGGGCTCCCCCCCTTTTACTAGGTCATCCAACTTGGCTCTTCATGATCACAAGAGCCACTGCCCTTCCCTGAATGTCCTCTTCATTCCTTTCAGTCATTCCTTCCTCTCCTTCAAAACTGATTTCTGGATTTCCCTGGTGGTCCACTGGTTAAGAATCCACCTGCTAGTGCTGAGGACGTGGGTTCTATCCCTGGTCCGGGAGGATTCCACATGCTGCAGGGGCAACTCAGCCCATGTGCCACAACTACTGAGTCCCTTCGCCCTAGAGCCCTGGAGATGCAACTAGTGAGAACCCAAGTGCTGCAACTAGAGAAAGCCTGGGCCAGCAACAAAGATCCATTATAGCCATAAATTAATTAATTAAATTAAAAAAAAACCCTGATTTCTTCCAAGAGGTCTAACCCTAGACCAGTCGTTTCTTAATTCCATATTCTTCTAGATCAAGTTCATCTTATCTATTAACCTATCTAATTTAGAATGCATTATTCTGTCCTTGTTTATGAGTGGCATTCATGGCTTTGATTGCCTTTTATTTTCATGATTTACCTTTGAGGTTGAATAGTAAATACCTTGAGGACAACAACTGTCTTTCTATTTGTCTGTTTGCATTTTCTGTCCTTTTGGGCCTATTATACTAGCTTGCACCGGGTAGATGATTCCCTAACGGGGTGGCCCTAAGCCCCACCACTGTCTTGTACACACATATATGAGCATTCCTATGTATTTCCCGTGGATAAGTACTAGGAATCAGGTGTTTTATAACAATTTTTAAGAGAAGTTTTGCCCTAAATTAGATCTTTCTCCCTTCATCTCTAATGAAAATTCAACTCCTTTCCTAAACGTTTTCTGCCCTTAGAGATTAGGGCCATTATCCTGCTTATTATCCCATATGCATGGTCTTGAAGAGTTGTTAAATTCAGTTTCAATCTTCTTTTCTCCAAGTGAAAAAGTTTCTTTAAGCTTCTCTTAGAGGTTCTACCTTATAACCACTTATTAATGCTGCCATTCCTCTCATTTCTTCTCTTAAGCTGTGATCCTGTTGAATACAGATCCCTGGGTAAGATCTGATCAGTGTCACATAGGAATTATTTATGTGGTGCTGAGATGGCTGGATGGCATCACTGACTCGATGGACGTGAGTCTGAGTGAACTCCGGGAGTTAGTGATGGACAGGGAGGCCTGGCGTGCTGCGATTCATGGGGTTGCAAAGAGTTGGACACGACTGAGCGACTGAACTGAACTGAACTGAACTGAATGTAGTTTGATCAAGGATAGGTGATCTAGGATAGGCAACCATGGAAACCTATGGGATTAGCCCCTGTTTGTCTGGATTGGGAAAGGTACCGACCTGGCTGAGTAGTGCACCCCAGAAATCTGAACAGGATTGGGGGGCTGGGTTCTTGAACCCGGGAACTCACATGTTAAAGCATTTTGAAGGCTTTCAAAGAAAAGAAGCAATGTTAGAGTAACCTGTCACTGGCAAGTAATCTGTGACACGGAATCTGAATGCAAATAGAAGGGCGAGCACAGGGTGTGGGGAGGAGGCACAAGCCAAGGGAAGCCAAGGGAAGCCAAGGAAACGACCCCCATCACCCTGGTGGAGCCATCCTAAATACCCCTCCTGTGGGCCTCAGTTTCCTCTTCTATATTACGAAGGGCTTGGATTAAACATTCTGTTTTGAGTCCCTTCCGATTCTGAATTTGTATTTACAAAATTGATTAAGAGAAAATGTGAGTATATCTGTGAAAAGCTACCAACGTCCCAAACTCAGACTGAACTGGGTGAGTGAGTGCTGCCCAGAGAGCCAGTCTGCTGGGTGGGCACTGGGGCTCTGGGGTCAGCTGGTGCAAGTCCTGCTGGAGTGGGACTGGGGTTTGAATCCTTCTGCCAGGAGCAAGTTGCTTTTCTTCTTAGAACTGCAAAATCTTCATTTGTAAAATGGGGAGGATACTAACGCATTTGGAATTGTAGATTTAAATTAGATAATGCAAGCAGAATGCTTGTATAATAATATCTAAAAGCTTCCATTTATCAAACACATAAGCAGTATTAATATTCTTGAAATGAGAATTTTTAAACTTTTCTCACCCTTTTATTTCTATCTCTATTAAATTTGTAGAAAATATTGCAACCAAATCAGGTAATTTGTTGTAGTGGTGTTTGTTTTTTAACACACTTGCCTTTTCTCGTTTTAACAGAATGAATCCTAATTCATTCAGCCTTCCTGAATATCCTATTAAGATACACACACTATCCATGCTTACATCTCTAGCTGCCATCACTCATTCTCTGTTCTTTTTCATTTGTGAAACAGAACCAAGAGAGTAATTATTTAGCAGCTCCCTTGTGCCGGCGGCAGCCAGTCAGGATTCCTTATTCCGTTGATGTCACTATTTAGGATGCTGTTCTCTACACCTTGGCCTATGCCTCCGCAACTTCACTTTGCTCCTTTCAGCAATGTTTTCACGTCCACCTCGTCCTCCATCTGACTCGTCATGAGGCTGGATGCCCCACTCCCAGCTTCGCACCGGGTTGATACAGAATTCAGCTCCACCAAGCTGAGAGGGCGCGCCTCCCCGGGCCAGGGTGGGGCACCAGGTTACCAGCGGCCTCCTGCCTTTTGGGTTTACTTCCCCGCAGGGGACACCGTAGGCGGCTATGCGGTCCGGCCACTGTCCCCCACCCCTCGCGTCCGGCCGCGCCGTGGGTTGCGGTCTCCGTGGGGGCGGCAGCTCCTGTACTGGAGGTTTGCGCCTGGCGGGGCACCCCGGAGCCGCGGGGAGCCCAGAGGCGAGGCCAAGGCCGGGTGGGGCGCGTCCGGGCGGGGAGAGCACACTCAGGCAGTGCGGGGGGCGCAGAGGGCAGGGGCGGGCAGACGCACGACGGAGGAGCGAGCGGAACGAGGGCTGGCTAGTGCCGGGGCCGCCCGCCCGAGGGGGAGGAGGCTGCGCTGCCCTTGCCGCAGGTTTGCTGTCGAGCGCGCAGGAGGCAGGGACATGGGTAGGGTGCGGTCTGCGCGGGGCCCGAGCCCGGATCTCTTCCATTTCCCCTCTCACTCGGCCCCGGGCTGCGCCGCAGACGGCAGCAGCTCCCGCTCCGCCCCAGCCGCCTGACCGCGGGGCCGGGGTGCTAACCGCGGGGCCCGCCAGCCGGCCGGCCCGGCCAGCCCAGCCCAGCCCGGCGGCCCGCAGCCCCGCCGCCCGCCGCCCCCCGCCGCCGCCGCGTTGCCAAAACAAACGGGCCGGCCTATTTATTGGCGGCCGGCGAGCCGGGCAGCTCAGAGTCGAGGCGCCGAGGGGGACAGCGCGTCGCCACCAGCCAGGGCCACGGGCCCCCGCCCCGCACCTGAGTCCCGCCGGCCGTGCGCCGCGCCGCGCAGCCCATGGCGCCCCCACCTGGAGCCCCCAGGAGCCACCCGGACGCCTGAGCCCCCGCAGCGCTCCGGTCTACTCGTCCACCCATCAGCCCACCAGGCGTCCTCGCCCGCCGCTCCTCGGGGCTCCCCGGCCATGTCTCCCGCCCGGCTCCGGCCCCGCCTGCGGTTCTGCCTGCTCCTGCTGCTGCTGCTGCTGCTGGTGCCGGCGGCGCGGGGCTGCGGGCCGGGCCGGGTGGTGGGCAGCCGCCGGCGGCCGCCGCGCAAGCTCGTGCCGCTCGCGTATAAGCAGTTCAGCCCCAACGTGCCCGAGAAGACCCTGGGCGCCAGCGGCCGCTATGAAGGCAAGATCGCGCGCAGCTCCGAGCGCTTCAAGGAGCTCACCCCCAACTACAATCCAGACATCATCTTCAAGGACGAGGAGAACACCGGCGCCGACCGCCTCATGACCCAGGTGAGCGCGACCCGCCCTCGCAGGGCGCCGCCGCCGAAGCACCGCCACCTGCCCGGCCCTACCCGCCCCCTGGCACCTTTCCTTGACTGGCTGGCACGCCCCCTGGCACCTGCCCCTCTCGGCAAGATGGGCCGGCTGGGGTCCCGGCGGAGTGCTGGCATTCCCCGAGCCCGCTGGAGGCGGTGAGAAGAGTTCCCCTCTGCCAAGCGCCACAGCCCAGCGGGTTGGCGGTGGCCCCTTCGGCCCTGGAGTGCTGGCAGCTCAGGTCAGACGCGGCACCTGGAGGTACCTCTACCCGACTGCCTCCCGCGCCTGCAAGATGCACCAGTCCCTCTGGCCTAACCTTCCGCATGGCTGCGCCCCTTTCATGTCGAGGCGATTCGGCAACCCGAGAGGCGAAGCTCCGGGCGTGGAGGGTCCCACTGGCCTTTCCTCCCCGCGCGCTCTCGGTTCGCTGCTCGGCCCGCTCCGGGGTCTGGGTTAAAGGAACAGCGGGCAATGGTAGAGCCAGGAGGCTGAGGTAGGGAAGGGATCTTGCAGGGGAGCCCACGTGTCTGTCCCCAGAGCCGAGCGGCGCAGCTGCAGTTGAAGGGTAGGGGTGCCGGGCAGCCGGGCTCTGGGACCGAACTTGGGGGAATCCCTGGGTTTGGTACTGTGGATAGATTGAAAGAGAGGGGCTGGGGTGCCGGCTAGTCCTAAGTGCTCCGAACAGGAGGCGCGCTCAACCCAAGGACCTGGGGGAAGGGTGGGGGTGGCGGGACGGGGAGCACACTTTCTTCCTTGAGGCCGAGTTCGAGGGAAGGGGACCTAGGTCCCCTTCCTCGGTGGGCTTCCACTGCACGTATGCAGCCTGCTTTCTAGATGCTTTGGGGAGGGCAGTTAGACCACGGCCCGCAGCACGCGCCCAGGCGCTGGGGCTGGCCCGCGGTGTCGGGCGAAGGTTGACTGGTGGCTGGGCCGGGCCGTGCGCCGAGGAATGCAGATAAGGATCCGGGCCACGGACTGGGCAATCATTGACAGCGCGTGCCCGGGCTCTGGACCCGAGTAGGGGAGGGGTGGGGTGGGGGAAGAGGGGCGGGGAGCAGGGGCCGCGGGACAGACATAGGTGGGTGGCTAGAAGCCTGGCGGCCAGGAGCACGCGGAGCTCCCTCTGGGGGCAGTGAGCGCCCCAGCTAGACTGCAGCCTAGGAGGACCGACGGGGCCTTGGGTTTTAGCCGCTGTTGGCTCCTGGGAGACCGAGTCCAAGGGTCTGTGGGGACCCTCGGCTCTGAGGGGTGGAGTAGGTTGAGAGGTGGGCTGCCCACACCTGGCAGCTCCTGGCACCTCAGAGTCAAGGACTGTGGGAGGACCCCTCTTCCCAGGCTCCTCTCCTCAGTCAGCTGCGGGGTTCCTCAGGCTCCAGGTACGAAGAGAGCCAGCGCAGACGATTGTCTCTACCGTCCTCCCCGCAGCGCGGTTCGTCTTCCACTTCATGGGAGGCGGAGCATGAAGTGGGCACCCCGAGGTTAAACGCTCTGTTTCTCGGGTCCTTTCCCAGATAGGGGCGGCGCAGGGGTGCTGAGTGCTCTTGACACAGGGAGAACGCTGCTTGGCCTTTATCAACCCAGAGCCCACCCCTCGCAGCGGGAGACAAGCCACGTGGTCCTCCATCTGGCCGGGTCAGGCGCTAGCCGATTACCAGCTCTGGTTCCCGGGCTGCCGCTTCCCGGGAGCGGGCGTGGCCGGTTTGGGATCGTGAGGGTCCCAGCGGGAATGCCTCTTGGCGCCGAGGAATCCCGGCAGGCTTGGGATTCCCCTCCAACACACCCCCCAGGCTGCCGAGGCGCTCCGCACCTGCCGCGCCCAGGCCGCTTCGCGGGCCTCAGCCCTGGGGCTACGGTGACACCTACTGGGCACCTCGAGCCTTGCACGCCTAGCAGGCCGGCCTCAGGCAAGTCAGCTCCGGTACGTCGTTTACCTTCCAGGCAGCAGGCGATCCCCCGCTGGTCTCCTGGTGAGACAGAAGGGCCCGGCGCTCAAAAGGTGCAGTAACTCCAAGAAGAGAGAGAGAGAGTTTAGAGACAGGCCCCCACGGGTGAGCGGATGGACGCGCCTTCCAGATTTGTGGCGCCACTGCGCGGTCCAGATCCCGGTGGGGTCAGGGGATGCTAGAATGGAAGGAAGCACTTTAGGGTTCTCTGTTCCTAAGAGAGAAGGACAGAGTACCCTCCCCGGTTTCCAAGCTCCAGCGAGTGCGGTAGGAGAGTAAGGGGCGGGGCTGCGCGCTCACCTGCACACGGGCCAGCCCCTCCCCCAACTCTGTCCCCTCCCCTCCCGCAGCGCTGCAAGGACCGCCTGAACTCGCTGGCTATCTCGGTGATGAACCAGTGGCCCGGAGTGAAGCTACGGGTGACCGAGGGCTGGGACGAGGACGGTCACCACTCGGAGGAGTCGCTGCATTACGAAGGCCGCGCGGTGGACATCACCACGTCGGACCGCGACCGCAATAAGTACGGACTGCTAGCGCGCTTGGCAGTGGAGGCCGGCTTCGACTGGGTGTATTACGAGTCCAAGGCCCACGTGCATTGCTCCGTCAAGTCCGGTGAGCCGCTGCCGGGGGACTGGGCCCGGGGCCGGGGCCGCAGGGCGTGGGCAGGCGGCGCTGGGCCAGCGGGAGCCAAGAAGGTGAAGAGGCCCGCCCAGGGATGGAGGCGGGGACCTCGGGGACCAGGACGTCAGCGGCGCTCCCCCCTGCTGCTCTTGACCACCTGCTCCACCCGTGCCTAATAGTGTCATGGCAGGAGCCTAGGGAGACAGGGTCCTGTCCCAGCGATGCTGGGTGCTGACCAGGCGGTCCACAGTCCAGAGCCTGCTGCAAATGGTGCAAGACAGAGCAAGCTGGCCAGATGGAGAAAGCCAGGCTGACAGAGAGACGGCCTCCCCATACAGAGTGGTGCAGAACTGGGAGGTGGGGGTGGGGCCAGGGGCCAGGCTGTGCCCAGACATCAGCATGACTGACTGGGAGCCAGGAGCCCAGAGGTTCAGAACGCACAGCCTGGCTGCAGGTCAGGCCTTTTAAGGCACTATGTCTGCTCCTCTCAAGGGGCGCAGGCGTCCCCGACCTCTTCCCCGGGGCCCTGAAGCTGGACTTTGGGGGGCAAGGACAGCCGTGAGGGCAAGAATAAACAGAATGGACTTAATAAAGTGGATTTTCCCATATTGGCCGCTTTGTTGATCAGAATTGGCAGGCACTGGAACCTCGCCCCCTCCCTCGAATCTTGTCTGCATCCCTGCCACGTGCACTGAACCCGGTCATGGATGCTTTACATGGTTCCTGTGTGGACTGCCTGCGGGGTCCCCTGACTGCAGGCTCAGCCTTCCATGCTGGCCCCATGCAGCGATCACACTCACAGACCTGGCACATTGAGACCAGGCTCTCTTTTGTTCCTCATTCCACCAGGCTCACAGTGGTGACCCCATCCGGACCTTTCCCCTCTGCACTTCCCTGTCAACTATATTTACTTCAAGTCACATCGACCCCTCACTTGCAAACACAGGCCCGATGCCAGCTCCCAGAGGGGTCACTTCCCTGCATTACTACTGACTCCCAAATAGTATCTTGCATCCCACCCACTGATGCCATTGTGTCCTGTCCCTATACAAGGACCCAGCACATGAACTGAAGATGGTGATTTCATCCTGGCCACTGAGCTACACCCTGGCCTGGCCATTCACTCTGAGTTTCCCCAGGAGTCTGTGTTCTTGCCACTGACTGGCCCTCCTCTCTATTGGTATATAGATGCCAAGGGCCAGTTCTGGCATAGAACTTGGGATGTCAGTCCAAGAGGACAATTTGGGGGGAGCATCTGAAAAATGGGTGAGAAATAATGGGACATCCAGACCCCAGAAGCATGAAGTGACTTACCTTCTCGAGGCTGCAGCTTTGGGGTGTCAAGTCACAGCTGGCCACTTCCTGACCCAGCTGACCCTCAGCCTCTCTGACTGCTTCAGTCTTATCAGGATTGGGAGCGGCGGGGGGAGGGCTTCACCTGGGCTTCCGAAGGACCCTTTCCCTCATGCTCCCTGGGCTTGGAGCCTCAATATGCTCCTCTCATGAGCAAAGCATTAGACTAGGGAGGAAGGCAGATCATACTGCGGGCTGGGGGTGGGTTCAAAGCTGCAGAGAAAGTGGGGGGCAGGGAACACGACATGGTGATGGGGGAGCAGCCTGGGAGCAAGGGGCACCTCTGGCTGTGCTGGGGAGGACTGCAGTGACTGGGAATCCAAACTCCACCCAGTAATGCCTTCATGTCCCTTCTTCCCACAGAGCACTCAGCCGCAGCCAAGACAGGTGGCTGCTTCCCTGCTGGAGCCCAGGTGCGCCTGGAGAGCGGGGCACGTGTGGCCTTGTCAGCTGTGAGGCCCGGAGACCGAGTGCTGGCCATGGGGGAGGATGGGAACCCCACCTTCAGCGACGTGCTCATTTTCCTCGATCGTGAGCCGGACAGGCTGAGGGCCTTCCAGGTCATCGAGACCCAGGATCCCCCGCGCCGCCTGGCACTCACACCCGCCCACCTCCTCTTCACAGCCAACAATCACACTGAGCCAGCTGCCCACTTCCGAGCCACGTTTGCCAGCCAAGTGCAGCCTGGCCAGTATGTGCTGGTGGCTGGGGTGCCAGGCTTGCAGCCTGCCAGAGTGGCAGCTGTCTCCACGCACGTGGCCCTGGGGGCCTACGCCCCATTAACGAGGCATGGGACACTGGTGGTGGAGGATGTGGTGGCCTCTTGCTTTGCGGCTGTGGCTGACCACCACCTGGCTCAGTTGGCCTTCTGGCCCCTGCGACTGTTTCACAGCTTGGCGTGGGGCAGCTGGACCCCAGGGGAGGGTGTGCACTGGTACCCCCAGCTGCTCTACCGCCTGGGACGTCTCTTGCTGGAAGAGGGCAGCTTCCAC
Source organism: Bos mutus (assembly GCF_027580195.1). Lineage (NCBI taxonomy): Eukaryota > Metazoa > Chordata > Mammalia > Artiodactyla > Bovidae > Bos > Bos mutus. The sequence continues at coordinate 28,898,114 of NC_091618.1, forward strand.
TCGCTGGGCGTGGCCGGGGCAGGGAGCTGAAAGGATCCTTCTACTGCCCTCCCAGAACTGCCCACATGGGTCCAAAGGCCTCCCCACCAGGAGGGCATTGGCCTTGGAAGGGACCTGAGTGGGGACACTGGTTCCCACCATCTCCTCCACCACAAAGATACATCATTGAGACTTGTACTGGACGATGCCAGTGTCCCCCAGCCCCATCTTGGTGTAGTGACAAAGCTGCAAGCTGAGCTGGCGATGGGGGAGTGGTCTCTCCTTCTATCCTTGAGGCCAGTGGGTCCCAACCCAGCCAGCCCTCACTACGATTTTTCATTCCTGCCTCCCCCAGTGGGGAGGGCCCATTCTATCCATCTTAGGCCCCTCTTGGGTGGGCTTGCACCTCAGTTGATGCTGCTAGATTCCCTGGGAGCTGGCAGGGAGCTGGCTGGACTCAATGCTGCCCAGAACTGAGCAGGCTGCAGGATAGGGCAGCCAGCCTGGCCATCCTGAGGCATGACCTTCCTCTCTGGCCACACTCCTCGGGACACATATGGAGACTGTTGCTGTCAGTACACAGAGCTGTGTGTTCCAGCCAATGTGATCACAGTGCCCAGGACAGGGGCAGTGGGCTGGATGTCCTGCCCAGCCTCTGCCCAGGCTATACATTCCCATTTCTGCTGAACCATGACCCCTACCCCCTCCTCCGGTCAGTCTCCCCCACCTTATTTATTGGCACCGAGGGGGAAGCCCATGGGAAAATTTGGGGATGTTTTGGTCTTTTCTTCCTTTTGTAATAAAAATTATTTAAGTTGTTAGAGCCCTGGAGTCCAGGACACCAAGTAGGGCTGATACACTGTTAGCCTAGAACCGTGGGTGGGGCCATCCAGGGCTGTGTGCACCTTCCTCCAAAGACAAAACCTTCAGCGCTCCCACCCTCTTTGCAGGCCCTTTCTCATCCAGTAGGTCTGCCAAGTCGCAACAGAGGGCTGTTCAGAATGGGCTGCAAGGCAGATGTGAATTCTACAGAATCTCTTCATGATCCACAGTGAAAAGTTAGAGACTCACGCCCCTAGAAAGACCAGAATAAGTAGGGAAAGCCCCTTTACTCAGAAACAAGGAGATGTTTCTAGATAAGTAAAGTTATCATGGAATTGTTAGATCAGTTCTTTCTCTGGTCTAACTGTGTTTAGGCGAACTTTGGGGTCAGCGTGCAGAGGCCTTGCCTGGCCCTAGTTAAGGTGCCTTCCCTGCTGATTCTGGTCTTTCTCAGGGCCTGAATCCTGATTTGTGGTCCCACTTCTAGGATTCTTCTTTAACAGATCCAGATCAGGATGTCCCTTGTGATCCAGTAGATTAAGACTCTGCCTGCCAATGCAGGGGACACGAGTTCGATCCCTAATTCAGGAAGATTCCAGATGCCTCAGGGTGACTAAGCCTGTGAGCCACAGTTACTGAACCCTGAGCTTCTAGAGCCCATGCTCTGCAACAAGAGAAGCCACCATGGTGCACACCAAACTTGAGAAAGCCCATGTGCCACAACGAAGACCCAGCTCAGCAAAAAAAAAAAAAAAAAAAAAAAAAAAAAAAACGAAGAAGATCCAGATTGAGGCCTAGGAACTTATTTTTACAAATACTCCAAATATGGCAGATAGTCCATAGCTTACACTTTGAGAAACATTGCTTAGTCAGAAGGACACCAGTTTATTGCCAAAACAGGATGACCCCTGTCTTCATTTTTTCTTGGTCTCTGCATCCCACAGCAAGTTTTTCTGTACTCATTATAGACCAGCTGAGATTCCCATGTCCATCGATAAAATTGTTAAATATTCAGGAATACTCTGAAGCAGTTGAAATAGGCCATAGTGGGAATATTTACACCATAGAAATTGGCATATGCTACCAAGTTAGGGCTCCGCTGACTGTGGAGAGCTAGTTGTGAAAGCACACCCCTGGGCAGGTTCTAGCCTCTGATAGAGATTTCTGTCAGAAAGTGGTGGGGGGATGATTGCCCTGACTCTTACCTTACCATCCCCACTTCCATGGAGGAATACTCTAGAGAAAACTTCATTGCTCTGGAGACTGTCATCTGAGAGGAAGAGGCTCCCACAGGCTGTAATGACAACTGCTAATCATTTCGTGAAGACTAACCATTGCCAAACATTGTTCTAAGTGCTTTACATGTAGCACCCGCTTCATTTTCATAACAACCCTATGTGGTATATATTATGCATGCATGCTAAGTAGCTTTAGTCATGTCTGACTCTTTGCGACCCTATGAACTGTAGCCTACCAGGGATACAGTAATCTTTTGTCCATGGGATTCTCCAGGCAGGAATACTGGAGTGAGTTGCCATGCCCACCTCCAGGGGATCTTCCTGACCCAAGGATTGAACCCTCATCTGTTATGTCTCCCGCACTGGCAGAAGAGTTCTTTACAACTATCACCACCTGGGAAGCCCAGTATATACTATATTCTTACCATTTTCCAGATGAGAACACAGAGGTACAGCGAGCTTAAGTAACTTGCCCAAGATGATGCAGCAAATGACAGAAGCAGGATTTGAACCCAGGCGTCTGGCTTGCCTTTTCATACTGTTCATGGGGTTCTCAAGGCAAGAATACTGAAGTGATTTGCCATTCCCTTCTTGGAAGAAAAGTTATGACCAACCTAGACAGCATATTAAAAAGCAGAGACATTACTTTGCCAACAAAGGTCCATCTAGTCAAAGCTATGGTTTTTCCAGTAGTCATGTATGGATGTGAGAGTTGGACTATAGAGAAAGTTGAGCACCAAAGGATTAATGCTTTTGAACTGTGGTGTTGGAGAAGACTCTTGAGAGTCCCTTGGACTGCAAAGAGATCCAACCAGTCCATCCTAAAGGAAATTAGTCCTGAATATTCACTGGAAGGACTGATGCTGAAGCTGAAAGTCCAATACTTTGGCCACCTGATGCGAAGAACTGACTCATTAGAAAAGACCCTGATGCTGGGAAAGATTGAAGTGGGGAGGAGAAGGGGATGACAGAGTATGAGATGGTTGGATGGTATCACCGACTCAGTGGACATGAGTTTGAGTAAACTCTGGGAGTTGGTGATGGGCAGGGAGGCCTGGCATGCTGCAGTCCATTGGGTCGAGAAGAGTTGGACACAATGACTGACTGAACTGAACTGATCTGGTTCACAGGTCCACTATTCTCACCAGAGGCTTTTCCTTTGGTAAACTTGGGTCCTTTCCAGAAGGCATGCTCAGCATTTCAGGACTGGAAATCTACTTTGTCAGGCCACTTGGAGTGGACTACATGTCGCTTTGTGGAAGACACTCACAGACCAGGTCACAGGAACCAGAACATCTATGAACACATTTGCAGTGAGAAACAAAAGGTCAAGGTCAGGAGGCTCTGGTCCATTCATTTGCACATTCTGTCTTTTACAGAAATTTTGCATGGGGTGGGGGAGAGAGTGAAAGAGAGATTGAGGCTCTCCCTTATGGGAGGCCTACCTGCCCCTCTTATGGGGCCTGGGGACACTTTGTCCTGTAGACACAGAGCCATTTGGGGTCCCTAGACCTTCTGTTCTAAAAGAGCTTCCTCAGGAAATACACTTATCTTCAGAGATGGCTGCAGAGATTCAGAAAAGCACTTTGAATCCAGACCCTGGAAAGACCAACCTTGGGATAGAGGTGAGGCCCCACAGTTTTTCAGGGAATCCTGACCCAGAACTGTGGTGATGGTACCAGCTGGATGAGTAGAGTCAGCCTGGAAAGTTATCCTTAACTTCTGCAGTGCGATAGTCCAGTTCCTCCCACCAGAACCAGCTTGCTTATCCTCCTTAAGATGCTGAGGCCCAGAGGAAGGTCAACCATACCGCCCAGACCCAGGGAGCTACTGGTCCCACGCCTGCTGTTCTTCACAGGCCTAAGCTCAGCCCTGAAGGCCATTGCATCCACAGTGGTCATTGCTCTCCCCCAACTTTTGCCTGTAGGGGCTGCCTGCGGAATGGCTTCTGACAGTGAGCGGAGATGTGTTGGAAAAGGCTGAGCCAATGCAACAATCCTTTAGGCGACCAGGCCTGCTGTTAGCACTTGCAGCCCCAGGATAGGAAGTGGAAATAGGTGAGTGAAAAAGTAAAGTGTTAGTCACTCAGTAGTGACTGACTGTTTGCAACCCATGGAGTATTGTCTGCCAGGCTCCTCTGTACATGGAATTCTCCAGATAAGAATACTGGAGTGGGGAGCCATTCCTTTCTCCAGGGGATCTTCCCAACTCAGGGATCAAACCTGGGTGTCCTGCATTGCAGGCAGATTCTTTACTGTCTGAGCCACCATGAAAAATCTTAGTAAAATGCCCCTTCAGGAGATCCAACTAGAAAAGGCAACACTTCTGGCCTGGCACCAGGAAGTCTGTCTAGGAGAAAGTCTCACACCAAGGGCACTGAGCTCACAGAATGTCTGGATTTCAGGCCCCGCCCCCTTGCCTGCCCAGTCCTTGTGCAGTGTACAACTTGTACAACCTTCAACTCTGGCCCCAACTGGACTGAGTCTCTGCCAGGCTCAGACAGGTTCTGCCAGTGGTGACAATTTGGAGAGAAGTTCCTACAGCATCACACAAGAAGAAGTGGGGAGAAATAAACAGGGGTAAGGATGGGATGTGCAATGTCTGGAGACTTCCTGGAAGTGGCTTGGGGCTTGGCATAAATGATTTGGGCAAGAAGAGGTGGATGGATCATTGGGAGCAGGGTGTGTGGAGGAGAAGTGTAGGGCATGCTCAAGGACTAGGAGCCAGTGTGACTGGGGCTTAAAGGTGCCAGGAGGGGAATGGAAGTAGGGGAGGAGAAACACTGCACCCCATAAAAGGGGCAGAGGTGAAGGCCTGGTGAGAAGTGCTGAAGCAGAAAACACCCCAAAGAAGGAATGGAGGCCCTCAGTGTGGAGCACAGGCTCTGCTGCCCACCTGAGAAGGTGTCCCTGCCACAGGAAAACATTTTGGCAGGTATTGGTGGCAGCAGCTCTTCCAACCCATGCCCTCTGCCCCCTGGGTACAGCAAGCCTCCTGGAGCTTGGGCCCACATCCCACACCCCAGCCTAGTTCTCAAAGCCTCTTTGTTCCATTGGGCCAAGCTTCGGCCAGCCCAGATCTGATAAGGCCAGGTGGGACAGATAACGGCCCCACCCTGCAAGCCTCAAGCCACACCCAGGCTGCCTCGCACGCACACATGCACGCACATCTCTTCTGCCCCAGAAGGGCCTAGATGCAGGGACCTTCCCACCCACACCAGAGTTGGGGAACCTCAACCTCTGGGCTGGCCTCCTCCTGCAGTCCATTCAAGACCCCTCTCATATGCATGCATAAGCAGGATAAGGGAATTACCTCCCATTTCAGAGAGAAATAAATGAAATGTCCCAGAGGGAAAATGACTTGCCCGCAGTTATTTCTTCCACAATCAGGAGCATCAATTGCTAGCTCTGCTCTTTATGAAAGTGAAAGTGAAGTTGCTCAGTCATGTCCAACTCTTTCGATCCCATGGACTGTACAGCCCACCAGGGTCCCCTGTCCATGGGATTCTCAAGGGAAGAATACTGGAGTGGGTTGCCAACCACCCCAGGGGCCGAACCTGGATCTCCTGCATTGCAGTCAGACTCTTTACCCTCTGAGCCACTAGGGATGCCTCTGTTCTTTATATTATCTTTTAAAACCCTAACATTATGTGAAGTGAGGTTATTCTCAGTTCTTTTCTGGCAGAGAAGAAACAAAAGCCCAGAGAGGTGAAGTTACTTTCCTAAGGTCACACAGCACATTCCAGAGCAGAATTCAGATCCCCTGCAGCAGCAAACTGAGAAAGATAGGAACTGACGAGTTACCCACCCCAGAAGGAGAGGAATGCACTCCCAGCCTTCATCTAAAAGATCTGATGGGGCTAGGGGTGGCCAAGAATCTCCAGGAGGGTGGTCCTGGAAAAACAACACTCTAGATGCTCTGTGTGTGTGTGTGTGTGTGTGTGTGTGTTAGTTGTTCAGTTGTGTCCAACTCTTTGCAACCCCATGGAGAGGATCTCATTTTGATGCAAGTGGCAATGTTTAAAATATGTCCATGAATTATTTGACAGTCCTCTCCCCTTGAATCTGGCCTGAGACTAAGTTAGGAAAGACCATATAGCTTCTGTCTGGATCTACCCTGAACTTGCCAAGTTGGGAAGGCTATGGATAGGTGTTCTCAGCCCTCGCCTAGCTGAGCTCCCAGCCAACAGCCAGTATCAATTGTCAGCTGTGTGAGTGCACCATCCTGGATGTCCAGTCCAGTGGAGCCTTTAGGAGGCTGCAGCCCTGGCCAACTCCTAACTGCAATGGCATGGGAGAGTCCAATTGAGAACTGCCTGGCCAAGCCTGTCCTGAATTCCCAACCCACAATATCACAAGCAAAATAAAACGGTTGTTTGGAATCTTGGTGTGCTTTCTTACACAGCAATGGTAACCAGAACAAAATGCAAAGAGGAGATGGGATTTGGTGAGGACAATTTTGGAGGCTTTCCAAAGCCTTTAATACACTTTTACATGACAGCTTTTTAAAAAATGAAGTGTGCATGAGGCTGGGAGAGGGGTGGTGCTTCTTCATCTTCTAAAGGGGCAGTGTGAGAAGACACACTGACGGGATAAAGTTGGAGCAGATAGAGACAAAGGGAAGGGCTGGATAAGCTCATCTCCACACTCAACTGGTTGAAAGAATGCTCCATACCTACTCTGGTAGCAGGGTCTCTGGTGACAGCAAACTTGGAGGAGTGGAGAGCCTCTGGAAGGAAAGGAGTTTCCGCATGTGGGCTAGTGGGTAGCAAGGAGTTATACACAGTTAAAAGGAAGGCTACTAGAAGTTTTAAAAACCCAAATGTTAGATGCTGAAGAAAGTGCTCAAAGTTTGGGGCCAGACCTGAGAGAGGGGCTGGACGTTCCCATGGATGGTTGGATGCTTACAGGGCCTTGACAAGAAGGTCCATGAAAATGAACTGAGAAGTGCACTGTTACCCTCATCAACTCCCTCTGTGTCTGCATCTGGTTTTTAACATATGCCTCTGAATGCCCAATGTAAGAAAGCTACTCTGGGCATTCCCTGGTGGTCTCTGCATTTTAGGTGGTTAGAACTCTGCCCTTTCACTGTTGAGGGCCTGAGTTCCATCCCTGGTCAGAGTACTAAGATTCCACAAGCTGCATGGCATTGCCAAAGATAAATAAGTAAGTAAAGGTGTGTGTGTGTGTGTGTGTAAAACTCAGAGGAAGGTGAACAGGCAGGTCATAGGGAATGGTATTTCTCCATGGAGTGCTTGAAAGAGTATAGATGGATAGGTTTCTTGGTTCTGAACGCTTAATTCTAGAGAGGCAAAAGATAGGTGTGTTCAGAATCTAATAAAGAGGAGGAAAGTGCAGTTTATGGTAGAGAATCCTAGCAGACACCACTCTAGTCAAGTGATCAAGCTCATCATCAGTAATACATGTCGACAAGGTGTACCCTCTGATATTATGCGCTGAAAAGGGCTTATAACTCTGTTATGCTTCCCAACAATGCACATCTTACTCTAATCATAAGAAACGAACCCAGATTGAGGAATATTCTACAAAATAATTGACTGTACTCTTCAAAAGAATCAAGATCATAAAGACAAGGAAAGATTCAGGAAATGCCGAAGGTGGGATCCTGGATTGCATACTGAAACAGGAAAAGGACATTACTGGATGAACTTGTGAAACCCAAATAAATTCTATACTTTTCTTAATTGTATTATTATATCAATGTTAATTTCTTCTTTTTGATAAGTGTCCTATGGTCATGTAAGAGGTTAACCTAGGAGGACGCTGGATGAAAGGTTTTAGAGAACCACCTGCAGTATTCTTGTGCACATCTAAAATTAACTCAAAATTTTTTTAATTAAAAAAAAACTAATAAAAGAGAATCTCATGGACCAAAAAATGTAGGCTTCCTTACCATCTCTAAGTCCAAGTCAACTTCCACAACCAAAGGAAGCCAGTTAACACTAAATTGGTGGTCATGCTATAACATCTTTACTTGAGAGAGGGCTCTAGCCAGATAGGGATTGGAAAAGGGTTTGAGGAATTAAATAGGGTGGAAAGTCACAGAATAATGGTGTTCTTCATTTATTCAAAACATATAATGAGTCAGGCTCTGTGCTAAATTCTGTAAACCTTTTATCACACTTAAACCTCATGACCTTTGAGGCAGCTGTTAGAAGTTCTTGCTGTTTATGGAAGAGGAGGCTGGATCTTACAGAAATGAAGGAATAAGACAGCTGAGGGCTGATGGAGTTGGGGTTTAAATCCAGTCTGATTAACTCCAGAGCCTGCTCTGAACCACTCCACTGTACTGTCTTCTCAGCTATGATCTGCATTCAAATCATGCCTTAGGGTTCTGCACTGGTGTGGGTGGGGGAAGAGGAGAGAGGAGGCAGGAGGAAGGGGATGGCCTAGGATGGAGCTGTCCATGGTTCTGGCCAGAAGGACGTGGAGCTGGGCAGCCTATAGGAGATGGTGCTGAGGAAGACAGCTGGGAGATAGTGCAGAAAAGGAGCCTGCTCAGACTAGAGGGAGAGAGCAGTCAGACATGGTGGTAGGTACCAACAAGGAGGAATGAGAGAGAGACTCCAAGCTTTGGCTTAAAATAAATAACCACATATACAGTAGCTGGTAAGGTAGGATTTATCCTCAGGTCTCACTTGCAGCCAATACACCAGTATTATCCTGTGTAGCTCTACTGGTTGTTAAAATCTGGAAGTACTGTTAGTGGGTGCCCTCAGTCGTGTCCAACTCTTTGTCACACCATGGACTGTAGCCCACCCAGGCTCCTCTGTCCCTGGGATTCTCCAGGTTAGAATGCTAGACTGGGTTGCCATTTCCTTCTCCAGGGGATCTTCCCAACCCAGGGATCGAACCCGAGTCTCCTGAGGCTCTTGCATTGGCAGGCAGATTCTTTACCACTGAGCCACCTGGGAGAGACCCACTTTGTTACTAGTTAGCGGATAGTCACTGACTGAGTTCTCCACTACTGTGGCTGCTCTCCACATCTCACAACCTAACACCTGAAAGGTTAAGGCTGGCACAGTATGGGCTCTCAGGACCCAGCTCTGGCTTTAAGGCTCCCTGGTATCCATTCTCATAGGTAAGTATGCATACTGTACCAATTGTATTTTGAATACTGCCCCTGTTTGCCCCCTTTTACAGATGGGGAAAGTGAGGCTCTGACATGTTTAACCATTTGCCTCAAATTGTTCAGTTCTTAAATGGTAGAATCAGGACTTGAACTTAGTCTTCTGGGATTAAGCCTCATGTCCTTTTCCCTCCATCCCCCCTACTGTTGGCCTTATGCCTATTTACCACTTGGTATGGGGTCGCACAGAGTCGGACACGACTGAAGCAACTTAGCAGCAGTGGCAGCAGCAGCGGACAATGAGGGAGCAAGTTGAACAGGTTCTTTGGGTTGGCACAGGAGAGTTAGAAAACCCTATAGGGGTCCCAGGCAGAATGGAGCTCTTTCCTTTGAATTGTATTGCAGTCTTCCCCAGCCCCAGACAATGTTGTATCCTGGAAGCCCTTTCAGGCTGGGGGGTGTCATCAATCTCTCTCCACACCCAGCAACTTTAGAGGGCCATGGCAGCTTAAGTGAAGAGGAACTAAAAAGCCTCTTGATGAAAGTGAAAGTGGAGAGTGAAAAAGATGGCTTAAAGCTCAACATTCAGAAAACAAAGATCATGACATCTGGTCCCATCACTTCATGGGAAATAGATGGGGAAACAGTGGAAACAGTGTCAGACTTTATTTTTGGGGGCTCCAAACTCACTGCAGATGGTGATTGCAGCCATGAAATTAAAAGATGCTTACTCCTTGGAAGGAAAGTTATGACCAACCTAGATAGCATATTGAAAAGCAGAGACATTACTTTGCCAACAAAGGTCTGTCTAGTCAAGGCTATGGTTTTTCCAATGGTCATGTATGGATGTGAGAGTTGGACTGTGAAGAAAGCTGAGCCCTGAAGAACTGATGTTTTTGAACTGTGGTGTTGGAGAAGACTCTTGAGAGTCCCTTGGACTGCGAGGAGATCCAACCAGTCCATCCTAAAGGAGATCAGTCCTGGGTGTTCACTGGAAAGACTGATGTTGAAGCTGAAACTCCAATACTTTGGCCACCTCATGCAAAGAGTTGGCTCATTGGAAAAGACCCTAATCCTGGGAAGGATTGGGGGCAGGAGGAGAAGGGGATGACAGAGGATGAGATGGCTGGATGGCATCACCAACTCGATGAACATGGGTTTGGGTGAACTTGGGGAGTTGGTGATGGACAGGGAGGCTTGGCGTGCTGCAGTCCACAGGGTTGCAAAGAGTCAGACACGACTGAGCGACTGAACTGAACTGACAGCTTAATGCAGAGAATGCTCCATGCCTGCTCCTAGATGCCCCCTTATCCATAGTCTTCTCTTCACCTCTCAGGCTGGGCTTATAAGATTTACCCTACTAATTTTGGAGGTCAGGAGCTTCTGTGGGAGGACCTACCACTTCACTTCCTTCCCCAAACGTAAATACATCTTCTGATTTCAGAAGCAACACTGGAAACTGAGTCGGAGTTGTAGGTGAAGAAAAGTGGGAGAGGGCTCTTCATGTACTGGAGCTGGGTGCTTTGCCAACTGGATAGTAGATCATCCTGGCATGTCTTTTTGTCTTTCTCCACCCTAGAGCCACAGGCAGCCTCCTTCTTGGAGAAACAAAAGAGGAGGATGTGGAGAGGAGAAAACACTTTTGACCTCTCCTGTGTGCAGCAGAGAGACTGGGAGATGCGAGGAGGTGAGGATGCACAGAAAGCTGAGTAGCAAAATATAGGGACCTTCCACTTAGCGGGGAAGCCCTAGTGGCTCAGTGGTAAAGAACCTGTCTGCCAAAGCAGGAAACACAGGAGATGCAGGTTTGACCCCTGGGTTGGGAAGATCCCTGGAGGAGGAAATGGCAACCCACTCCAGTATTCTTGCCTGGAGAATTCCATGGACAGAGGAGTCTGGTGGGCTACAGTCCATAGGGTTGCAAAGAGTTGGGCACAACTGAGCAACTGAGCACACACCCACTTAGCAAGTGACCTTCCAGTGTGTGTGTGTATGTGTGTGTGTGTGTCTATCTTTGTTGACAAAGTATGCATCAAATACTTTACATAACTGACCACTCAGTCCCTATGTGGGCCTTTTGATAATTATCCCCAGGGTAAAAGATAAGGCTCAGAGAGGTCATGGGACCTGCCCAAGGTCACACAGCCAGTAAGTGGCAGTCAGTCTGCCTGATGAATTTATCTCAGATCTGTCTGATTTCTCAGCCTGAAGTCTTCTGTATTTCACGGGAGGGATATTGGGGGAAAAAGCTTAGAAAAGCTATTTTTGTGTGTGCTGAAGCCCAAATCACCGAATGTGCTTTATCTTTATCACCCTTGGCTTCTAGCCAGGAGGATTGGAGTCCTCCCATCCTCCTTCCTCCTTTTCTTCCACATCCTGGTCTTCATCCAGATACTGAATCATCACCTACCCTTGTTCACAGCCTTGAACAAAACAGCGCCCACCCTGTCGTCTTTCTTGAGTCCACGAAGGAGATGGTCCCCAGGACCCAGCACCCATTGTTCCCCACAGGTTCTGGGATCCTGAAATGAGGGACTTCTGAGGCAAGCTCAGCTTCCTCTCCCCTTCTCAGTTTCATCCATTGCCACACCCCTTTCCATGCTGTTTGCTTCTTGGAGCTAAGTCCAGCTTGGGCCTTTCCCTGGGAGTCCACCATGCCGGTCAAGGTCACTCATCAGCAGAGCTCCCAGGAGGCAGGCAGAACCTTGTAGAAGTAGAGCCCATAAGGGACCAACCAAGAATTCCCTCTCACTGTCCCAAGCCCAGAAGCCACCACTGACTGGACAGACCAGCTCTGGAGGGACACTTCTTCAGTGAAGAGGCACAAGGGTGTGTGGCTCCTAGAATAAGCTTTTCTAGCTCTAGTCTCCTTAGGGTTTTCTCGCTGGGATTTCTGAGGCTACCACCGAGCCTTGCCTCCAGAGTTACTGCTCCTTATTTTTTTCTGGCCTAAGAATAGACAAACAGGTCCCTTTCTCTGTTCTTCAGGTTCAGCTGAGTCAGGCTGACCATTTCAAAAAGAGCTTAAAGGAAAACAAAAAGGAAATCATTATAGAAACCACAAACAACATAGAAGTGGTAATGTCCAAAGTGCAGGTTTCCTATTCTGAGAATAATGTTAAAACCAGTGAAAAGCTCACCGAGTTCCACATTCCTTGATCCCAAGAAAACTCCAGACCTAATTGTGCTGGCATAACGTAATGGGCTCCTGGCCTGACCCTTCCTTTCAGCCTCTGGCCATGTGATCTCCCAGGCCAATTAAGGCAGCATTGTCATCTTAGTGTATCTTTTACCTTTAAACTCCAACTTTCCCAAAATAAGAGTTTATTTTCTGGGTTTACCCCTAGAGTCTCTCCCTCTAACACCCAGCCTCCAGCACTGTCCTGGGTAGTGAAGCATCTTTAATTGCCCATAAATGATCTCAGATTTTCAGCTTCAACCACCTAAGGAGTCTTCACCAAATGAGACTCTTCCCTGCAAAGGACAAACGAACAAATGAACCAGTGGGCTTCCAAAAATCCATATTATGTGAAATAATGCCTTCTTCAAACATCCACCTTCAGATCCCTTCAAAAGCGTTAGCTTTGCGCTGGGCTGGAGGAAATGCCAGGAGAAAATGCTTAGGAGACATTCCCTTCCACCTGCAAAAAGAATTCATTTGCAATGCAAGTAAGAAATAACTACTGCTTTTAAGTTAACAATTGTAATCACATAACGAAGTTCCCGGAGAGATTCTGACTCTATCACCAAGGGGTATCACAAAAGAACAGAAACGACTCCCACTGCTCCGACAAGTCCTTGGATTACCCTCCTCCGAATTTGCTCGTGATCGGGGACGTCCCAACAACTGTGTTGCAACTGGTAGAAGACAGTTACAGCCAGCCGGGAAGTTGGAGAATAAAAAACAAGGGTGAACGTTCAAGTTGGGCGGGGTCTTCGCTTTCTCTGATCCATGACTCATCCGGGTAGCCGTCGTTGCCCTGGGAAACCAGGAGACGCCGTGACTCGTGCGTCTTGTATCTATAGAAACGACAACATGGCGGCGGTGTGAGTTCTGAGCGTTGGTCCCAGCGACCCGGCGAGCTGCACGAGTGGCCAGGGAAGGTATCTGTCTTAGGAGACCGTCTCCTTTGGGAAGTCGTGACGGGGTCCCCTCAGTGTCCGTCGGAGAGCCCTGAGGTACTAAGACTTGGGTGAGATCAGCCTGGAGATCTCTTAGAGGATAGTGAAACCGCTCTAAGTATATTTTATTTCTTCTTGGCAACCCGCCACTTTTTACACTGGTCATCTTAGGAATTTTTAGGTTGGAAATTAGGCAAATAAAGGAAGCTGATGATTTTTTTTTAAGGTTCTCAAGATATAGAAAAGAGACGAAAAACAACACCTCCCTTGCCCAGTGTCCTTGCAATGATTGCAGTCTTTGGAAGAGTAGCACATGCTACTGTGGAAATTATCATTGTTAGTTATAGTAACATAGGTTTGCCTAGGGCTTTTTCAAATTCTCTGTTTCTTTCAAACTTAAAGTCAATTTTGTGAAATAGGATAACCTTCATTTTACAGGTGAGGAGACTGAGGCTTGAGGAGATGGAGAAACTTGCCCATTTCAAATGAATCAGAGCAGATGCTGGAACCCTTTTCTTGCTCCAGGACCAGTGCTCACTTCCCTAAGCCCTAAGCCCTGGTCTGGACCAGCTTTCTACCCTGTTATCTCTCTTTTTTTTCTACAAATGTTGACCAGAGATTTTTTTTTCCAGAGTCCAGAGGCAGAGGCTGTTTGTAGAATGCCCTATGGTTACAGCCATTACTGAGCCAGGGAAGTACTACAAAGCCATCCAACAGCAGAAAAGTAATGGGGCCTTCCTCCCTGTCTCACCAGCTTGCATCTCTTTGATTCCATCTGAATGTTCACTTCCAATTGAAGGTAGGAGCCTTACCTGTCCTGTCTGGGCCTAGCACTGGTACATAGCAGGCATTCAGTAAATGCCTTGTGAATGAATGAGTGAGTGAATGTAAGATAGTCCCCTTCGGAGGGTTTGGTTGCTATTGTTTAGTTGCTCTGTTATGTCTGACTCTTTCGTGACCCCACGGACTGTAGCCCACCAGGCTCCTCTGTCCATGAGACTTCCCAGGCAAGAATACTGGAGTGGGTTGCCATTTCCTTTTCCAGGAGTTCTTCCCAACCCAGGGATTGAACCCACATCTCCTTCTTGGCAGGCAGATTCTTTACCACTGAGCCACCAGCAAAGCCCCTAGAAGGTTTGAACTTGTTGCCAATTAGGAAAAAAGTACATCAACAGAATATTTTGGTCTGGATGAATGGTGAGAAGGGTATGGGAGAGTGTCTGATGGAAGTGTGGAAATTTCTAAAGGGTGACCATACAATTGTTTCCTAAAGCAAACTATGTTATAATAAGGGGCTGAACCCCAGACTTGAAAATAAATAATTTCAGGCGAAATAAAAGATGACTCACATCTAATCATAAATTGTTATAAGGATTAAAATACATGTAAGGACTTACAACACTGCTTGGCACATAATAAGTTCTCAGTAAGTTTTCTTAGAAGTTGTTATTATTTTTGAAATTGTTATTCAAAGAGGTGGGGGAAGATACTGAGTAATCTTAAATATGCACATATGTTCAAAAAAGGAGTACATTAATGCTTTCAAATATGGTAGCCACACCAGGGTGTATGTGCAGAAGGAAGGGGGATTTGAGATGGAGCCAGAGCCAGTTTGGGACCCTTGTGTGTCCAAAGCAGGGCCAAGCACCCTTTTGAGCATTTGTTGAAAGCTGTGGACACTCTCCCTAGAAAAGAGCACATGCCCATACCCATGAAATTTGCATATAATTTGCCTATAACATTTGTATATAATTTCTAGACACAGCCTATGACTGGATCCCTCTGCTTTAGAGGTTGATTCATTTATCCTTGGATTGAATCATCATTTCAGTGAGTTCAGTTCAGTTCAGTCGCTCAGTCGTGTCCAACTCTTTGTGACCCCATGAATCGTAGCATGCCAGGCCTCCCTGTCCATCACCAACTCCCAGAGTTCACTCAGACTCATGTCCATCGAGTCAGTGATGCCATCCAGCCATCTCATCCTCTGTCGTCCCCTTCTCCTCCTGCCCCAATCCCTCCCAGCATCAGAGTCTTTTCCAATGAGTCAAATCTTCGCATGAGGTGGCCAAAGTACTGGAGTTTCAGCATTAGCATCATTCCTTCCAAAGAAGTCCCAGGGCCGATCTCCTTCAGAATGGACTGGTTGGATCTCCTCGCAGTCCAAGGGACTCTCAAGAGTCTTCTCCAACACCACAGTTCAAAAGCATCAGTTCTTCGGCGCTCAGCCTTCTTCACAGTCCAACTCTCACATCCATAAATGACCACTGGAAAAACCATAGCCTTGACTAGATAGACGGACCTTTGTTGGCAAAGTAATGTTTCTGCTTTTCAATATGCTGTCTAGGTTGGTCATACCTTTTCTTCCAAGGAGTAAGCATTTTTTAATTTCATGGCTTCAGTCACCATTTGCAGTGATTTTGGAGCCCAGAAAAATAAAGTCTGACACTGTTTCCACTGTTTCCCCATCTATTTCCCATGAAGGGATGGGACCAGATGCCACGATCTTAGTTTTCTGAATGTTGAGCTTTAAGCCAACTTTTTCACTCTCCTCTTTCACTTTCATAAGAGGCTTTTTAGTTCCTCTTCACTTTCTGCCATAAGGGTGGTGTCATCTGCATATCTGAGGTTATTGATATTTCTCCCGGCAATCTTGATTCCAGCTTGTGCTTCTTCCAGCCCAGCGTTTCTCATGATGTACTCTGCATAGAAGTTAAATAAAGCAGGGTGACAATATATAGCCTTGACATACTCCTTTTCCTATTTGGAACCAGTCTGTTGTTCCATGTCTAGTTCTAACTGTTGCTTCCTGACCTGCATATAGGTTCCTCAAGAGGCAGGTCAGGTGGTCTGGTATTCCCATCCCTTTGAGAATTTTCCACAGTTTATTGTGATCCACACAGTCAAAGGCTTTGGCTCATTTCATTGAAGGCTTCCTTTAAACCTGGATTAAAAGCAGAGACATTACTTTGCCAACAAAAGTCCGTCTAGTCAAGGCTATGGTTTTTCCAGTAGTCATGTATGGATGTGAGAGTTGGACTGTGAAGAAAGCTGAGTGCCGAAGAATTGATGCTTTTTAACTGTGGTGTTGGAAAAGACTCTTGAAAGTCCCTTGGACTGCAAGGAGATCCAACCAGTCCATCCTAAAGGAGATCAGTCCTGGGTGTTTATTGGAAGGACTGATATTGAAGCTGAAATTCCAATACTTCGGCCACGTAATGCAAAGAGCTGACTCATTTGAAAAGACCCTGATGCTGGGAAAGATTGAGGGCAGGAGGAGAAGGGGGCAACAGAGAGTGAGACGGTTGGATGGCATCACCAACTCAAAGGACATGAGTTTGAGTGAACTCCGGCAGTTGGTGATGGACAGGGAGGCCTGCGTGCTGCAATTCATGGAGTCGCAAAGAGTCGGACATGACTGAGCGACTGAACTAAACAGGTTGTGTACTGATAAGAGAAAACTCAGAAGCCCAAGAAGCCTTCAGTCTCATTTGCCTTTTCTTTGTTCCTTATTTCTCTTCTCAGAGGAGGCCAGCCATGTTCAGAGGCAACAAGTAGAGAGTAAAAGCCAGGTAAAAGCAATGCATATGCTTCAGTGACACGCACTGGGAGCTTACTGAGAAATGCCACGTGTGGCTGTGGAGGGCAGTGCTGCATGGGCCTCATCCCCAGTTCCCTTTTCCAAATGGCCTTTCCTGAATGGTGAGCCTCTAGGCTCCCAGACGAAGCCCTGGGTCTTGTATTCAGGCTCGTTTCTCACGTGCCACTTCACACCTGTTGCCAGAGCTCGGAAGCAGGCAACTCCTCCATGATCACAGTGTCCATGGTGAGTCTTCTCCATTGACGTCTCTTTCTCATGCCCCTCCTGTCTCCTTTCTGGTCTCTTTCCAGCTCCCAACTGGCAGGAACTCTTGGCTTAGCCAGAGAGCTTCCTTCGGACTTGTGTTCCCGGCACCCAGTGCTCATTGAAGCAGCCCTCAGCCTCCTCATGAGGACTAGGGACAGCGGGGACTGCACCATGAACTCCGGATCATGCCTGAGTGCCAGCACGGTGGCCTTTCCCACCATCACTGGCAGCAGCATGGCCATGAGTGCCTACAGCAGCAGCAACGCCAGTGCCTTTGTGAGGACGCCTGTGGGGCCAAGTGGGGTGGATGGGCAGCAGGGCAGCAAGGGTCAGAATCTGGGAGTACCCCTCTCTCCTGTCCCAACCCCATTACTAGATGCTACATACACGGAGCCCCAGGCCAGCTGGAGCGGTGGCAGCTGTGAGCATGACGGTGGAGAGAAGAATGTTGGGGAGATGGGAGTTTGCGGCTGATAAGAGTAGCCTGTAGTTCTCTCTTCCTTCGAAAAGCTCTTCTGATCTTGATGCCTACCTAGGGCCTTGCATTTGTCCAGTGGGTGGATGTTGTTTGCATTTTTGCAGCTCTCAGGGTTCTTTCTGTGTGACAGCACCGGGTCAGGGTGGCCAGTGCTCATCTAGGGAGGTAACGTAGGGGTCTGACTGCGTTTTGTGCAGCACGTGTCTGTCATGTGGGAGTTCTTGGGTTGCCTTAAATGTGATGGTGGTTGCATTCGCCTCCCTGTGGACCATGGTCATCTCTCCCCTGCATCTGTGGCGTTCCAGGCCAGTTTGCACACAGATTCATTCACTGCCCTTCCCCACTCTGCTCTGAGCTGGCTGAGACTAAAAGGTGGGAGGAGGGGAGAAGCCCAGGTACGTCTCTTCTTCCCTCCCTGCTTTTGACAGTGTCTCGGTCGGCATCTCGCTGTGACTCCCATCGGCACCAGACAGTGCTCTGGGTTCTGAGACCCCCACCTCTTCCCCTAACTTGTGTACAGCGGCACCTTCTTTTTAAAATTATATTAATTAGTTTATTTCTTTTTGGCTGTGCTGGGTCTTTGTTGCTGCACGTGGGCTTTCTCTAGTTGCAGTGAGCAGGGGGCTACTCTTCGTTGTGGTGCATGGGCTTCTCACTGCAGTGGTTTCTCTTATTGTGGAGCCCACGTTCTAGGTGCACGGGCTTAGTAGCTGCGGCACCCGGGCTTAGCTGCTCCGGCACCCGGGCTTAGCTGCTCCTCGACATGTGGGATCTTCGTAGACCAGGGATCAAACCCATGCCCACCGCTTTGGCAGGCTGATTCTCAACCACTGGACCACCGGGGAAGTCCCTGGTGGCAGCTTCTTGATGTTGTTAACTTTGAGGTTACTTCACTAGCCCCTCCTTGTGCATTGAATCCTTATTTTAAACACCCAGAGGGGCTTCTGTTTTTCTGGTTGGACTCTGATCGATGCATCAACTGATGTTTATAATAAATGACCCTCGGCCACCCATGTCACCTTTCCTCCGTGGGCAGTTCGGGCCATCTGACATTCTGTATATTTTGAAACAGATGTAAGCTCCAAGAGAGAAAGGATTCGATGGTCTCGTTCACTATTATAGGCCTGGCACTAACCTCTACAGTGTCTGGCGCATCATAGGTAGTGAAGCACATATCTTTTAAACACATACATTTATCCTCTGTTGTTGCTGAGCCGTTAAGTCATATCCCCATGGACTGCGGCACACCAGGCCCCCCTTATATAATGATATAAAAACAACCCTTGGTCAAAGCTAAAGGAAAATGGCAGTGAATGTACATTCACTGCAATGAATGGTAGGAAGAGACACCTGGTTCCTCCTCCCTCCATCTCGCTGCCCCAGAAGTTGTCCATTCCCCTCCCTCCTCAGATAGTTAAGAGTTAGGGATCAGCCGGTGAAAAGATTTGCTGTTATAGACAGGGAGTGTTGGTACAGTAAACCTCTAGCATCCTTAGGAGCAGTGCTTGGAGAGGCCTCAAAGCCAAGGCATCGGGTGTGGGTTGTCCCCAGGCAAGTTGGCTCTGTCCTTTGCTCCACCAGCTAGGTGAGGGATGGGAGAGGGAATGGTGGAATATCCCTGTGCCCTGGAGAAGTTCCAGTGAGGGACGTCTTAGAGAAGTTCTCTACAGGCTTCTGTAGAGAAGGGGTAGGATGGGGAGGTTGAGAAGGCAGCATCTGAATAGAGCAGTGTCTGAGGGCACACGGGGGACAGAACAGGCCAGCTAAGGCTGCTGAGTGTGCTGGGCTAAGGGGTTGATAGAGCGGTCCAGGGACAGCTTCAGGGGCAGTATCTCAGTGAATCTAGTTGGAAAACCATTCGAATGACCTCAGAAGAGGTAATATCAGACTCCAGGGCCTCCCTGCCTCTCACCTTCTCTCTCCAGACCATCCCCCATGGGGCAAGAAGAGATATAATTCATTACCTTCTGGAGGTGGGGCGATCCTAGCCGATTCTCTGGGTCTTTGAATTCTTCTCTCCTTTCTCCCTGCCAACCGGACAGCCTGCCAGCTCCATGGACGCTCAGTTGTGCTTCCCAAAGAAGCAGGACAAAGTGAAGAAGAGGGTCATCTGGGACATTGAGGTGGCTGAGGAGCTACAGTGGAAAGGCTGGGTGTTGGGGAAGGAGATCACCAAAAACCTGGTTCTGAAAAATCTCTCCTTGAAAATCCAGAAGATAAAATACAGGTACCAGTATGAGGGATCAGAGACTTAAGTCCCTGAGCCCTGAACCCCCTAAAGCATCCACTTTAAAAAATAAGTCATACAAAACCAAAAGAGTGTGTAGGACATGTATAGTTTGAACAGTTGTTGAAAGTGGGACCCGTGTGACCAGGTTAATTAATGGAGTAATAACAGTGTCTGAAACTCACCTTCTCTCATCATGTGTCCCCCCAGCCTTGGAACACCTTCCCTACTGGTAAAGGTAACCACTGTTCTGACTTTCATGAGAATGATTTTCTTGTTTTTCTCCAAAGGGTTTGCCACTTACGTTTGCCTCCCTAAATGCTATAGTTTGTTTACCTTCTTATGAACTTTATGTAAGTGGGATAACACGATACACTTTTGTTGTTGTTGTTGTTCAGTCACTAAGTCATGTCTGATTCTTTGCAACCCCATGGACTGCAGCATGCCAGGCTTCCCCATCCTTCACTGTCTCACAAATGCTCAAACTCATGTCCGTTGAGTTGATGATGCCTTCCAACCACCTCATTCTCTGTCACCCCCTTCTCCTCCTGTCTTCAATCTTTCCCCCATCAGGGTCTTTTCCAGTGATTCAGCTCTTCACATCAGGTGGCCAAAGTATTGGAGCTTCAGCTTTAACGTCAGTCCTTCCAATGAATATTCAGGATTGAAATCTTTAGGATTAACTGGTTTGATCTCCTTGCTGTCCAAGGGACTCTCAAGAGTTTTCTCCAGCACCACAGTTCAGAAGCATCAGTTCTTCAGCGCTCAGCCTTCTTTATGGTCCAACTCTCACATCCATGCATGACTACTGGAAAATCCACAGCTTTGACTCTATGGAGCTTTGTTGGCAAAGTGATGTCTCTGCTTTTTAGTATGCCGTCTAGGTTGGTCATAGCTCAGTTATGTTCATAAGACTCGTCCACACGCATGCGTAGTTTATCCTTTTTCATCACAGAGTAATAGTTCAACGTATGCTTCTGTGTGCTTATGCATTCTTCTGCTGAGGGGCGTTTTGGTTGTTTCAAGTTTGAGACTGTTATCAACATTGTTCAGCTATTGCACAAGTTCAAGTTTTTCTAGGGTAGATACAAAGGGATAGAACTACTGTGACTTAGAACATGTACACGTTTGCTTCTCACAGATGTTTGTACATGTTTGCCAAACTCGTTTCCAAAGTACTTATATCCATTTATATTCCCACCAGCCACATGTGAGTATTCCCATTCCTCTTTAACTTCACCAACAATTGGTATTGTTTAGACTTAAATTTTTTGCCAATAATGCTAATTTGTTGTAGGTTTAATTTTCATTTCTCTGATTACTATTACAATTAAGTGTTTTTTTCCTGTGTTATTGGCCATTTCATTTGTGAAATTCCTGTTTAAGTCTGTGTCCATTTTTCTGTTAGATTATCTTTTTTCGTTTTTCAAAAAGAATTAAAATGTAGCTGATTTGCAATATTATTTTAATTTCATCTGTATAGCATAATGATTCAGTACTTTTATAGATTATACTCCCTTAAAAGTTATTACAAGATAATGGCTATCATTTCCTGTGCTATGCAGGATATCCTTGTTGCCTAACTATTTTATTTTATTATTTTAAGTTTAGGTTTGTTTATTTATTCTATTTTTGGCTGTGCTGGGTCTTTGTTGCTTTGCATGGGCTTTCTCTAGTTGCGTCGAGCGGGGTCTGCTCTTAGTTGCAGTGCTTGGGATTCTCATTGCAGTGGCTTCTCTTGCTGTGGAGTGCAGGCTCTAGGCACGTGGGCGCAGTAGTTGCAGCTCAAGGATTCTCGAGTGAGGACTCAGTAGTTGTGGCACAGGGGCTTAGCTGCTCCTCGGCATGTGGAATCTTTCCAGAGCAGGGATGGAACCTGTGTCCCCTGCATTGGCAGGCAGATTCTTATCCACTATGTCACCAGGGAAGTCCTGCTTATCTATTTTAAATTTGGTAGTTTGTTTCTCTTAACCCCATACTCCTATCTTCATCTTGCCCCTTCCCACTTCCCTCTCCCCACTGGTAGCAACTACTTTGTTTTCTGAATCTTTGAGTCTGTTTCTGCTTTGCTATAAACATTGGTTTGTTTTAGATTTCACATACAAGTGATATCATGTAGTATATGTCTTTGTCTGACTTACTTCACTAATCATAATATTCTCTAGGTCCACCCATGTTATGGATTTCATTATTTTTTGTGGCTGGGTAATATTCCATTGTGAGTGTGTGTGTGTGTATGTGTGTATGCCACATCTTCTTGACCCATTGATGGTTGATGGTCTGTTGATGGTCGCTTGGGGTGCTCCAGTATCTTGGCTATTGTAAATAGTGCTGCTATGAACATTGGGGTACATGTATCTTTTCCAATTAGTATTTTTCTTTTTTTCTTTTCTGGACATATGCAGAGGAGTGGAATCGCTAGATCATATGGTAGTCCTAGTTTTAGTTTTTTTGGAACCTCCATACTGTTTTCCAGGATGGCAGACCAATTAACATTCCCACCAATAGTATACCAGGGTCCCCTTTTCTCCACATCCTCGCCAACGTTTATTTGTAGATTTCTTGATAATAGTGCAAGGTGATATCTCATTGTTATGATTTGCATTTCTCTAATAATTAGCAATGTTGAGCATCTTTTCATGTACCTGTTACCTATCTTTACATGTTCTTTGTAGATTGTCTTTTTTTAATAAATGTTCTTATTAAAGATACTAATTCTTTATCAGTTATGTGCTGTGAATATCTTCTCCCACCTTGTGATTTGTCTTTTCTTCTATCATGTATTTTGAAGAAAAGGCATTCTTAATTTCAAAGGAATCGAATGTACCAATATATTTTCTTTTATGGTAGATATTTGCAAGTTCTTCTCTACCCTTATCTAGTTCATGAAGATTTTCTCCTATAGTATCTTCTAAAGACATTATAATTTTGCCTTTCATATTTGTCTTTTATCTACATGGAATTGATTTTTGTGAATGGTTCAAAGTAGGGATCCAATGACTTTTTTCCCCTCAAATCAATGTCCAGTTGTCCCAGCACCATTTATTGAAAATTTGATACTTTGCCTTATGATCTCCCTACCACTGATGTTTATCAAGTGTCCATACATGTAGGAACCATTTCTGAACCCTGTTTTGTTCCCTTGCTGTATTCGTCTCTCACTGGACCAATAAATATCATCCTGAATTGATTATTAAAGCTTATAAGTCTTAATTATCTTGTAGTGTAAGCTGCATTGTTAGTCAGCTTATAATTAAATTAACTGTGAATCATTTTAGCGGCCTGTGAAGTGGTAACTAGTCCATTTTGTGGTCTTTTGACACACTGTTTTTATAATTCGCATCATTGGCCAATTAGTTGATATTTAAAATCTTTTGACGATTTCTCTGTGGTTTCATGCTTGATTTCTTTCCAAATATTTGTAGAAGAACAGTTCTGTATGTTTTCCTTGCTGTTGGAGTTCTCTGACGGTGTGTTTCATCATTGGTTTTGATTTCCTGTCTCATCCTGTTGTCTTCTTAGTCGTCGTCAATCCAGACCGCCCCCCGCCCCAGCCCCTGAGGCTGTAGTTTACCCATCCATCTCCCCTCCCCCGTCCCCCACTTGCTCTGGTCATAGCCGTGCTGTGGTCCACAGCGTGTGTCCCCTTAGTCGGGTTTGTGCTTTGTCTTCATGTCTCATTAAATGGTGTCTTTCCCCCATAGCAGTAAGTTGAATTGGTATATCACTATGCAGTTATAGGAGAAGGCAATGGCAACCACTCCAGTACTCTTGCCTGGAAAATCCCATGGACAGAGGAACCTGGTAGGCTGCAGTCCATGGGGTTGCACAGAGTCAGACACGACTGAAGCGACTTAGCAGCAGCAGCAGTAAGTCCTCCAACTTCATTCTTACTCAAGATTGTCTTGGCTCTCATTGGACCTTTTAACTTTCATAAATATCTTCAAATCAACTTAAATACATACAAGTAGACAACTTTTTGGAGAAGGCAATGGCAACCCACTCCAGTACTCTTGCCTGGAAAATCCCATGGGCAGAGGAGCCTGGTAGGCTTCAGTCCATGGGGTCGCTAAGAGTTGGACATGACTGAGGGACTTCACTTTCACTTTTCGCTTTCATGCATTTGGAGAAGGAAATGGCAAACCACTCCAGTGTTCTTGCCTGGAGAATCCCAGGGACAGGGGACCCTGGTGGGCTGCCATCTATGGGGTCACACAGAGTCGGACACGACTGAAGCGACTTAACAGCAGCAGCAGCAGACAATTTTTTAAGATTTTGTTTAGGATTTAGTTGAACATATAGATCAATTTAGGCTTTCCAGGTGGCTCAGTGGGGTAAAGAGTCCGCCTGCAATGCAGGAGACACAAGAGACACAGGTTTGATTCCTGGGTTGGGAAGATCCCCTGGAGGAGGGCATTGGCAACCCACTCCAGTATTCTTGCCTGGAGAATCCCATGGACAAGAGGAGCCTACAGTCTATAGGGTCAAAGAGCTGGACATGACTGAAGTGACTGAGCACACGGGCATACACACATAGATCAGTTTGGGGAGAATCAACACAAATTGAGTCTTTCATGAACATGGTGCCTCTTTATATTTCTTTAGGTCTTCTTTCATATCTTTCAATAAAATGTAACATTTTCTCCATAGATGTCTTACACATCTTTAGTTAGATTTATACCTAAGTGTTTTAAATTTTTAATGATGCTGAATATGATATCTTTTAAAGTTGTTTTATTCTTCTACTTATTGCTGGTTTTTTAGAAAGTCATTTTTTAAAAATATAGATGTTTTGTCCACACAGTTGTGCCCAGCAACCTTGACAAACTTTCTCGTTAATTCTAATGATGTGTTTGTTAATTCTGTTTTCCGTGTACATGTTCATATCTTAAATGAAAATGGCATTTTTTCCCTTCCTTTCCAATCCTGTATCTTTTCTTTGTCTTTCCTTCCTGCACTATTGAAAAGGAAAGTGCTGAACAGAAGTGGTTCTAGAAGGCATCCTTGTTTTGCTCATGATCTCAACGTGAAAGATTCCAGTGTTTCACCATTAATTTGCATGTTTCCTGGAGTTGTTTTTTTTTCTTCTTTTTTTAGACTTTATCAGGTTAAGGAAGTTCCCTTCTATTCCTAGGTTGCTGAGAGTTTTTGTCATAAACATATGTTGAAGTTGATTTAATGTTTTTCTTTATTGAGATGGTCATTTGTTTTTTTCTCTCTTAATTTGTGAATACAGTGAATTACATTAAATGATTTTTAATTTTCTTTTTTTTTGACTGTACCACAGGGCATGTGGGATCTAACCTGCACCCCCTGCAGTGGAAATTTGGAGTGTTAACCACTGAACTGCCAGAGAAATCCCCTGATTTTTAAAGAAGTTAATTAATTCTTTTTTGGCTGTGCTGGGTCTTTGTTGCTGCGCATGCACTTTCTGTGAGCGGGAGGCTCCTCTGGTTGCAGTGTGCGGGCTCTGGGGCGCAGAGGATTCAGTCATTGTGGCCCACAGGCTTAGCTGCCCTGAGGCATGTGGAATCTTCCCAAACCAGGGATTGAACCCACGTCCCCTGCATTGGCAGGAAGATTACCAACCACTGGATCATCAGGAAAATCCATCCCCGCTTTTTTTTTTTTGATGTTAAACCAGTGGTGTATTCCTAGAATAAGCCCCGCTTGTTCATGATTGAGTGTTCTTTCTATACTCATTGCTAAATTGTTTTTGCCAATATTTTGTTTATGGCTGGTACTGGCCTGTAATTTTCCTTTCTTCTCATAACTGTCAGGTTTTGATAACAACATTATGATAGACTCACAGAGTATTTTGGGGAGGGTTTCCTTGTTCTCTGTTGTTGGGAAGACAAGGCTAGAATTATCAAGTGCTCCATACTACTTGCTGCGAAGCCATCTGGCCTGGTCTTTTCTTTGTGGCATGATTCTTTGACTATTTATTCAATTTTTTGGATAATTTTAGGTTAGGGTGGCCACAAAATGTATAATTCTTGAGTCACTTTTGGTCAATTATACATTCCTAGAAATGTGTTTATTTTATCTGAACTTACTGGTATAGAGTTTTTGGCAGTATTGTCTTTGTCTCTTTTTTTAAGTAATTCTGTTTATTTATTTATGCACTTTTGGCTGTGCTGGGTCTTTGTTGCTGCGAGGGCCTTTCTCCGGTTGTGGCGAGCAGGCGTCACTCTATTGTGGTGCGCGGGCTTCCCTCGAAGCGGCCTCTCTCGCTGCAGAGCGTGGGCTCAGCAGTTGTGGTGCGTGGCCTTCGTTGCCCCACAGCATGTGGGATCTCCCCAGGCCAGGGATGGAACCCGCGTCCCCCGCATTGGCAGGTGGCTCCTTAACCGCTGGACCACCAGGGAAGTCCACTGCTATATCTTTCCCTTCAGCGCTCTGACATCCTGGAGTGAAGGTTTGTGAAAAAAGGGGTGGCATGCAAGAGACAATTGCTACTGGGGCATAACCCCTGTGTTTCCCCTTCCACAGTCCCACCAGCTGCTTAGCTTACCAGGGTCTCCCCTAATCCTTCTGCCTCTTCTAGTTTTCTGATCCCGAAGTGTTTATTCCTTGGCTCCCTCCCACAGGCCCCCCAAAACCAAGTTCTTCTTCACGGTCGTCCCCCAGCCCATCTTCCTGAGCCCAGGCCTAACCCTCTCACTCCCCGTCATCTTCCGCCCTCTGGAGAAGGTAAGGCCTGCGTGGCGAGTGAAGGGCAGGGAGGGACATGGGCACAGTGACCTCGGAGCAGGGGGCCAGGCCAGAGGAGTGAGGAGCGCCCGAAACCCAACCACCACACCCACATCCACACCCACACCCTACCACTTGGAGCCAAAACTCATTAGACAGAAGGGGCTTCCAGTTGGATGTGTGGGGTGGGGAGGGTGGGGCAGCAGGGAAAGTGGTGCTACTCTGTCGGCCGTCAGAAAGCCCTGTATTCCTTGGCTTCTTCCTGCTCTCAAAATATTCTCCCAAAACTTTGCCCCATATCTCTGAGACCAAGATGGCGCTAGAGCTCAAGGAACTGACCTTGTCTTCAGAGACTGAGATGGAGGAGGGCCGTGGCCCAGCCCAGCCCTCCACGGTTATGTTGGGGGGATGGCCAGGGCCAGGGTGAGGTGGGTACCACCCGGGTACCACTGATCAGTCACTGCCTCTGCCTCTCCCCACTGCTGCCCCCACACACCGCAGAAGGAGTACGTGGACCAGCTGTGGCTTGAGAAAGCAGAGGGGATGTTCTGTGTGGACCTGAGAGCCACCCTGCCCTGCCACAGTCTGATCTGCCCACCGTCCCTGCAGTTGCCCATGTGCGCCATGGGGGACATGGCTGAGGCCTGGTTCTGCCTGGAAAATGTGGGGTGAGGGCAGAGGCTGAGGCTTGGAGGTGGGAAGCGCGACAACTGGGAGGAGGATTCCTGGGAGCAGGAGAGACCGGCATGTGGGGTGTGGGAGTAAAGGGGGCATCTCCACCTTTCTGAAGCAGGGGCAGTGGTCAGAGGGGGCAAAGTGGCTCTGATCTGCATCCCCCCTCCCCTGCGCCCCACCCCCAGGGACCTGCCTACCTTCTTCACCTGGGAGTCCCCCAGCCCATTCCAGATGCTGCCGCCCATGGGGCTGCTGGAACCAGGCCAGGCCTGCCGGGTCAAGGTGACCTTCCAGCCCCCAATGGCTGTCATCTATGAAGCCCAGGCCACGTGCTGGTATGGGGAGGGCAGCAAGCAGAAGAGCAGCATCCAGCTGCAGGCTGTGGGTGAGGCCCGACCTCTCACCCATCCCCAGAGCCCTCCGCTGCACCTCCCTGGGAAACAAAGCCTCCAGTATGCTCCCCCCACCCCCGCCCTGGCCTGGCCCCCAGGGGACCTCCATCAGCCTCCCGCCCTTCGCCGAGCCCCACAGGCTTTGTCATCTCTTTGTTTCCCTTGGTGCCGCAGACCAGTGTTCCCCTGGGGACCCATGTCTTCCTTGAAGGGGCTATTCAGTTTGGGGCCACAGAGGCCCTGGTGGGTTTCTCCCCAAGGGTGTCCACTCTCTGCCCAGCCAAATGCGCCCAGCTGCTGGTGAGCATAAAGCAGAGGCGCCCGGAGGACCAGGATGCCGAAGGCTTCCAGAAAGTGCTGCACTTTGGCTCTGTTGCTGTGGGCTGCACCGCCGAGAGGCAGATCAAGCTGTATAACCCGTCGGCAGTATGTGTCCTGTGCCCGTGGAGGGAAGTGGGGGCAGGGCTCAGGGACCACAGCCCCGGGTGCGCCTAATACCCACCCCTGTACAGAATGTTGCAAGCCTTGCATACCTATGCCTGTTGATACACTCATGTCAGCAGGGGTCCCCCCATCATCACAGCTGGGGGCTGGGCTGGACTATCCCTTGACTTCCCCCCAGAACAACCCCAAGAGCAGCCCTCAGGTGTCCTGATGCCAGGACCACTGCTAGCCTTCGTGGTACCTTTGGGACAAGGCAGAGGTACCCACTCTGGGCAGTCCCAGTGCAGGGCACAAGGCTCAGCCCCTTCCCTCCTCTGGGCCAAGGCAGCCTTGCTCCACAATCAAGCTGGTGACTGAGGCAGAGGCAGGGCTTCAGCTGGGCACCTTAGTGATGACGGACCACCTCACCCTGTAACCGGACCCTTCCTGGCCCCGCAGGTGAGCGCCCCCTTCAGGATCGAAGTGGCCCCAGACATGCTGGTCAAAGACCAGGCCTTCTCGTGCCCCACGGCCCATGGCATCGTGGCCCCCGGAGAGAAGAAATTCGTGTCGGTGTTCTTCCGCCCTGAGACCTTGGACGTCAGGACCATGGACTACTTGTCCATCGTGCCCTCTGGCTGTGCCTCCCAGACCCTGCTCAAAGTCGTTGGTTTCTCTAGAGGTACTGGCAGTCCCAGGTCACTGCACTGCCTCCAGAGACAGGAGCAGCCCCTGCTTACAACTGACAAGCATCTGCTGCTAGACGCCTGGGGCCTCCTTACCCTCAGCCTGGGTGTCTGCTGCCCCCTGGTGGGCTCAGCTAGGAATCAGTTAAGGTCACCTGGAGATACTGTTCCCATATTCACTCCCGACTCCCAACCCCCGACCCCCAACCGCTGCCCCTGTACTACCCAACCTGGTGGTCTGCGCAGGCCGCAGGCCGCTGGGGCGCCAAGCCTTTCCAATCCAATCTTCTGTCTCCAGGCAGCACCACCTCCCATCCGTGGGACCCTTGGAGACCACCCAGGTGGCCAGGCCCACTCACAGCGACCCCCCCACCCCCGCCTCCTCCACCCAGGTCCTGCCCTGTCGCTGCAGCACCACTGCGTCGACTTCAGCTGGGTCAACCTCGGGACCCGCTCAGAGCAGTCCCTGTGGATGGAGAACAAGTCGGACTGCACGGCCTGCTTCCACTTTGACATCGACTGTCAGGAGAGCGTCTTCAGCATCAGACCTGCCTTTGGGACCCTGGTGGGCAAGGCCCGCATGACCCTGTGCTGTGTCTTCCAGCCCACTCAACCCATCATCTACTGGCGGCGGGTGGCCTGTCTCATCCACCACCAGGTGAGCTGTTGGGGAGGGGCGAGGCCGGGCTCCCCTAGGAGATGGAGGGGCCAATCCGAGGCCCAGTCGTGAGGACAGGGCTTGGTGCTCAGTCACCTGTTTTCTGGAACTTGCAGGATTTTCTCCTCCAGGGCCCCCAGACTGGCTTTCGGAGCCAGAGGTTGGCTAGGGGCATGCAGAGGCTCGCTTTGAGCCAGGTGGGCAGGCCAGTCTTGCTCTCACTGCTGCCAGCCCGGGACTTTGGCCCTCACCCCACACAGCACGTGCAGGGCAGAGAGCCTTGAGGTGACAACCCCACCCAGGCCCCCGGACCAGGTGGTACTCACTGTGCCCTGACGAAGCCGGTCTCTGGCCAGGGTGGCGAGTGGAGGCTGAAATCTAGCCTCACACAGACACAATGTTGTAGGACCCACTGTTCCTGGACCTGATTGGGACATGCCACTCGGAGAGCACCAAGCCAGCCATCCTCCGACCTCAGCATCTCACATGGTACCGCACGCACCTGGCACGGGGCCTGACGCTGTACCCGCCCGACATCCTGGGCATCATGCTGAGGGAGAGGAAGCTGGAGCAGGATAAGAACGGTGCCCTGATGCTCCCCATCGAGGTTCGATGTGTCCCTCTGGGACCCCAGGGGGCCGTCCACCCTCCCAGGTTCACGCCCCCGCTTCTCTAGCAATCCTTGGGCAGTCCCGTGCTCCGCAGTGCCTTGGGCATCGTTCGTAGTCAGGGGGTGTGACATGTGCGGAGCTCTCGTAGCCTTTTCCAGAAAGGGGCACAGAGATGAGGGGCAGCGGCCGGAGAACCGATCCCCACCCACCCGTCTCTCCCCACGCAGGACTCGGAGGACATACCGGCCTCGCAGTATCCCCTCATCCCCCCGATGACTGAGTACTTCTTCGACGGCACCAATGACGTGGCCATCTTTCCCCCGCCCGTCAGCATTGAGCCCGTCGAGGTGGATTTCGGTGCCTGCCCCAGGCCCAAGGACCCCAGCCCCATCCCCCTGTGCCTGATGAACCACACCAACGGCAAGATCACCGTGGCCTGGACGCGCAGGGCTGACTGCCCCTTCTGGGTGACCCCAAACACCTGCGATGTTCCCCCTCTCAAGTCCACAGCCCTGCGCCTGCACTTCCAGCCGCCTCACCCCAACTGCCTGTATGCCGTGGAGCTTGAAGCCTTTGCCGTCTATAAGGTGTGTGTGGGCAGACAGGACAGGGGAAGGTGGATTCTCTGCCCTGGAGCCTGAACGGCAGGGTGCGGGGTCGGAGGGGAGGAGGGGGTGAGGTAGGACCCGTCCTCTCTGTGCCGGGCTCTGCTCCCTCCTTTCCTTGTCCCCTTGGCTGGACTTTGGCCTTGGTGGTCTGTCTTTCTCCCAGGTTCATGGCCTGCCTTGGCTGAGAGGCTTCTTGGCCCAGCTGATTATGTCTCCCTCTCGTGTGCCTCCCACCCTCTCTGGAGGGAGAACTCTGGGGCTCAAGCCCTTTGGGAAATTCTGGTGCACGTAGTTTCCTGGGCCTCCTGGCTGGGGGGCTTCTGACCTCTCGCTAGTCCTTGAGGTAGGAACTGGTCCTTCTGGAAGAGCTGAGGGCAGGAACTAGGCCCCGGGGGGACAGACCCTGGGGCACCCAGTAATTACGTGCATGTAGGAAGGGGCTTCTTGTCCATCTTCCCTTGACCAGGTGGTCAGTCCAGCCTCTCAGCCCCGGACATGTCGCTCCCTTCACATTTCCAATCCGTCCTCCCCTTTCCCTCCTTCTCTGCTCTGCCCACCTTGCTGTTCTTGCCCAGTGGGCGAGTGCTGGGGCTCAGGGAAGAGCAGAGCTGTGCAGTCAAGATCAGAGTCCCTTACCAGCTCTGTGACCTTGGGCTCCTCCCTTAATGTATAGACCCCTGAGCTGTCTTTTCATCTATAAACTTGGGAGCATATCCAAACCTTTGAGAAGTTTTTCCAAAGCTGAGTCTTTAGTTGCCTCTGTTCTAATATCTTGGCTGTGCAGAAACTCAAAAGTTTGTAGGAATGAGGCTGTGGACATCTGGCTTGGCTGAGCTCATCAGACTTTTAGGCTACATCTTGCAGTCATAAGCTGTCCGATATGCCAACCACTAGCCACGTGTGGCCACTGAGCACTTGAACTGTGTCTAGTCCAAACAGACACGCTGTAAAGGGAAGAGACACACTGATTTCTAGGACTTAGCACAGAAAGTATGCAAAATGCCTCCTGCCTCATGTATATATGCACTGTATATGGTGATGCCATCATGTGCGTGCATGCGTGCTCAGTCACTTCAGTTGTGTCTGACTCTTTCTGACCCCATGGACTGTATTCCACCAGGCTCCTCTCTCCACGGGATTCTCCAGGCGAGAATCCTGGTGGGTTGCCATGCTCTCCTCCAGGGGATCTTCCCAACCCAGGGATTGAACTCACATCTGCCTGCTTCTCCTGCATTGCAGGTGGATTCTTTACACACTGAGCCACCTGGGAAGCCCAATGCCATCGTCTATATGCATCATAAACATATATGTATGTATATATATATATGTATATGATGGCATCACCAATGCAATGAACTTGGGCAAACTTCGGGAGATGGTGAGGGGCAGGAAGACCTAGAGTGCTACAGTCTAGGGGGTTGAAAAAAGTTGGACATGACTGAGCAACTGAACAAGAATACATACACACACAGATATATATGGGCTTCCAAAGCGCTGCTAGTGGTAAAGAACCTGCCTGCCAGTGTAGGAGACGTAGAGAGGTGGGTTCATTCCCTGAGTCAGAAAGATTGCCCTGAAGGAGGAAATGGCAACCCACTCTAGTATTCTTGCCTGAAAAATCCCATGGACAAAGGAGCATGGTGGGCTACAGTCCTGGGGTCTCAAAGAGTCCAACACGACTGAGTGACTAAGCATGCACACACATATATATGTTGGACTCTTTGAGACCCCAGGACTGTAGCCCACCATGCTCCTTTGTCCATGGGATTTGTATATGTGTGTGTATATATCGGAGAAGGCAATGGCACCCCACTCCAGTTCTCTTGCCTGGAAAATCCCATGGACAGAGGAGCCTGGTGGGCTACAGTCCATGGGGTCGCTAAGAGTCAGACACGACTGAGTGACTTCACTTTCACTTTTCACTTTCATGCATTGGAGAAGGAAATGGCAACCCACTCCAGTGTTCTTGCCTGGAGAATCCCAGGGACAGGGGAGCCTGGTGGGCTGCCATGTCTGTGGTCGCATAGAGTCGGACACGACTGAAGTGACTTAGCAGCAGCAGCAGCATGTGTATATATATATATATATATATATATATATATATATATACACACACACACACA
The DNA here is from genome assembly GCF_027580195.1 of Bos mutus. Lineage (NCBI taxonomy): Eukaryota > Metazoa > Chordata > Mammalia > Artiodactyla > Bovidae > Bos > Bos mutus. Next base: position 28,930,782 of record NC_091618.1, read on the forward strand.
TACATAAGTAATGTTGAAACAATACAATTTTGGATCTACTCAGTTAAATAAAATATACTGTTGAAATAAATTTTACATGTTTTGCCTTGTCGATGTGGCTACTAGAACATTTAAAACGATGTTTGCGGCTCGCACTTGCGGCTTGCATTCTGTTTCTATTGGCCAGTGCTCTCTGGGCACATTCCTGCAGGATGAATGCTGCTTTCACTTCCCAGCCCCACCCTCGTCCTGCTGGGAGGATTAGAGAGCGTGTCTGCTGACTGCTTGGTGCTGCGTGTTGAGTGCGGGGCCTGGCGCACAGCAGGAAGGGCTGCTATGGCTGTGGTTCCCCCACTGTCTTCCCAGGGGGCCCCGTCCCCCTGGGCCCCATGTAGGGTTCCTGCAGTACAGGGGGTAGGCTGGGGTGCCCCACCAGGTCAGACACTGCGGTCATGGGTATGGTTGTCCCACAGGTCCTGCGAAGCTACAACAACATCGAAGAGGACTGCACTGTGTGCCCGTCCTGGTGCTTGACGCTCCGGGCGCAAGGCCACAGTTACTGCCCTGGCTTGGAGCACCACATCCCTCAGTACACCCTGCACGCCCCCAAGGTGAGCGTGGCCCCAGCCGCAGCAGGAGGTGGGACAGAGGGCTTGGCTCTGCCGTCAGATCCCTCTCCCATCTCTGGTGGCCTCAGAAGCACTTCAGTGCTCTCCCTGGCCGTCCCAACCTCCCCACCATCAGCCCCTGGGGCTCTGCACCCCTGCACCCATCCTGAAGGACTGTCTCCTGGACCACTGCAGTGGCACTGTGAAGAGTCTGGGGCTTGGACCACTGGCTCTGGCCTGCTCCATCTGAAATAGTTCCCTGGCCCTCTCAGGCTCAGCCTTAAAGTCTCCAGCTCCTCTGTTTGCATGTTAACTGAGTGCCTGCTGGGAATAGGACCTCCCAGGCCACAAGCCCCTGCCCTCAGGAATCAGCCAGCCAGCAAGTGTCTCAAGCCTGGCCCTTCAGCTTAACCCTGTCCTGAGGGAGTCATCATTCCCAGGTCTCTCCAGCAGGGCCCTTGGAGGCCCTGTCTGACCTGAGCCCCAGGATGACATAAGGTTGAGAAACACAGACTCTGGAGCCAGATGGCCAAGTGGCAGTTCTGGTTTCCCCTTCGATGCCTCTTCCCAGCTTCTGTTGCCATCGTCAGTCTTTTCATTCAGCTGCTCCACCCTCCTGTCTCACGCTTGCTGGAAAGACATTATTTTTGTGCTGTGTGTTTGGGGGTGATCTTGCCCCCTAACTGTTACACTGCTGCTCAAGGGCACGCCTTCCCACAGCCCTCCTGACTTCCCTGGGGTCTCCTCACTCACTGACCACCCCCAGCCCCCGCCCCTTTCCCTTGGCTGGTTCCTGACAGTCTGTGGCCTTTACTGAAATCCAGCAGAATTCTGGACCCATGTTGCCCACATACCCCTCGCCCCCACCTCGTGCACCTGTGCTCTTTGTCCCAGCTGGAGGGGGCCCCCCGGGCCAGTGATTTTGGCTACGCATTTGGTAGCCAACCCAGCTCTTTGCCTCTGCTGGCTACACCCTAGATGCCTGAGGGATGTTTGGGACTGCTGGGGCTTTCCCTTTGCCAGAGTGGGGCTCCCCTCTCTCCGCTACCAAGGCTGCCTGCCTGAGAATAATCTAGAAGGGGCTGCTTACCCCAGAGCTTCTGCACCCACTTCTATGAAATGGGGATCTCCAAAAGATGATTTGTGGGCACTTTCAGAGCCCGGTGGCTGAGGCAGTAAAGAATCTGCCTGCCAAGAAGGAGATATGGGTTTGATCCCTGGGTCAGGAAGATCCCCTGGAGGAGGAAATGGCAACCCACTCCAGTATTCTTGCCTGGTAAATCCCCTGGACAGAGGAGCCTGGAGGGCTACAGTCTATGGGGTTCCAAAGAGTCGGACACAGCTGAGCAACTGAAGAACAACAGATGAAAGAAACTTGCGGTGGTGGGGTCCAGGGTCCTCAGTTTCCTGGAGCCAGTCCCTGTGGCCGCTCCATCTCCTTCCCTGGAGGTCTCTGGAGATCAGAAGCATTTTGGCGGGCCCAAGCTGTGTCCCTCCATTCCATGCCCCCAGGGTACTGACCAGGTTGTGCAAGGGCATCTTGGGCCTCCTGAGAGACTGCTTCACCCATGCCCACACAGACCACCTGGAGTGTGCGTGTGGGGTGGGGCTGGGGAGGGCGTGCAGATCTGAGCCGGGGCCCCTCCTCTCTTGCACCTCAGCTCTTTCCTGCAGTGTCCCCCAGTGAACCCTCCTACCGCAGCCTGCTCCTTGTCAACAAAGGCTCCATGCTGCTCACCTACAGCCTGAGCCCCAAAAGCAGCTTGGACATCTCCCTGCGGCCCCGCTCAGGCCTCCTGGGCCCTGGGGCCCACAAGATCCTCCTCACCTATACCTACCCTAAAGGCAGCTCCTGGAAGCAGCACGTTTTCTACCTGCAGTTCAATTCCTGCCCCCAGTATCTCAAGGTAGGCAGTGGGGGTGGGGACTGGATCCTTGGGAGGGGGCCAGAGTCTGGGGCTTCCCTTTTCAAAGCCGCATCCTGGGACTGGCCTTTAAAGCTCCCCTAAAATAGCTCAGGGGCTGCTCCCTGTCCAGGCAGTGGCACGGCAGGGAGAGGATCCCTGGGCCATGTCTGGGAACGGCTCTCCCCAGGACCCTGCCTGTCCACTTATAGGATCCGGAGCAACAGAAAGGGGTGCAAAGGTCCCCAAGGAAGGAGTGAGGGCAGCCCAAGACTCATGACTACAGATGGTAGAAGGGTGTTTGGGGCCAGGCCAGGGAAAGGGTCTGAGGTTTTTAGACTTACGTCTGGCCAATGAAATGGTCTGTACATCCTTTTTCGGTCCCTGACGTCTTTTCGAGAACCATCTCCTGTTCAGTCACTACCTACGTACTCTGCCTTTGACAGAACCTGCCCATACCCAGGGCCCAGGGTGGGGCACCTTTTGCTGCTCTCTCCTAGGGAGCAAAGCTGCCCACCTGTGATCTTTGGGGGAGCCAGGGCCGCAGGGTGATGTCAGGGCACTATCCTCCCTTCACTGGCCCCAGGAGGTGACCATGCAGAGCCGCGAGGAGCCGCTGCAGCTGAAGCTGGACACCTGTAAAAGCGTCTTTTTCAAGCCCACCTGGGTGGGCTGCTCCTCCACCAGCCTCTTCACCTTCCGAAACCCCTCCCGTCTGCCTCTGGAATTTGAGTGGAGGGTCTCCCAGCAGCACCGAAAGATGCTGGCTGTCCAGCCCGCCAGAGGGATTATCCAGCCCAATGAGAGCCTTGTGAGTGCCCTGCCAAGGGCGGGAGGGAAGGATACCCATCATCCTCATCTTCCCATCATCTCTTACTCACGTCTCTCTGGAGCCAGGCTCACTCCTCCATCTAAGCCACAGTCATTTTTTTCAGCTTTATGCATAGGTATGACTGTTACCATCATCTTCACCCCCGTTTTACAAAGAAGAATTGAGACTTGCGTTGGGGGAAAACCATTTACTAAGACTGTGAATTAAGAGGTGCAGAGTTGGGACTTAAACCCGGGTTTCTGATGTCAGTGCCCAGGGGCAAGTCCATCCTCCGTCCTCGGTCTCCCAAAGCTGGAGGTGGTGCAGAGCAGCTGGATTTGGGGCTAATGGGTGGCTATCATTAAGGAGTGAGGAAGGGAGCTTCTGGAGGTCAAAGTGGTAGATCCTTGGAGCAGGGCACAGGTGAGACCCAAACTAGCAGAGCCCCAGCCCTGGTTTAGGGTCTTCTAGTCTAGGAGGCCAAGCTTGAGCCGAGAACCACCAACACACGACGTCTGTTAGAGCCCAGGGGTAGTACTCTGTAAGGCGAGTGACCACACAAACTCTGGAGTCCAGCCTCAAGAGTTCACATCCCCAGCTCCCACCAAGTGCCCTCGTCAGCTGTGTGACCTTGGGGGAGTTACCCCGCTTCTCTGCATCTCCAGTTTCTCATCAGACAATGAGACACTAAAATAATACCACTTACCTCTGGGGATAAGTGGTTGAAGGCCCGAAGGAGATGACAGAGTACACAGTGTGTGTAAGGAAAGGTTTTGTATAGCTTGATGTTCTGCAGTGAGACCTCAGACGTCCAAGAGCTGGGCGGGGGTTCCCAGAGACCCCCACGTAGGGATAATGTCTGTGACCCCAGACGCTGACCTGGACCTTCAGCCCCCTGGAGGAGACCAAGTACCTGTTCCGAGTGGGGATGTGGGTCTGGGAAGCCGGCCTGCCCCCAAACACCAAGCCCTCCGCCACTACCCACTACATGCTCCGGCTGGTGGGCATGGGCATCACCAGCAGCCTGTCCGTGAGTGGGAGGACCCTGGTGGGTGCGGGGAAGAGAAAGGGAGGAGGGGCAGGGCCCAGATGGGAGGGAAGGCCCCGGAGTACCTGACCCCATGAAGGCAGGGGATGGCAGTCTTCTGGCCCCCTGGCTCTCCCTGCTGGATCTGCTCTTTGGGGACCCTCTGAGGCTGGAGTGGGGGGCAACAGATGGGGCTGTGGGCCTGGGGGATCCCCCACCCCGGGCTGGCTGACTCTGGCCCTCAGGCACAGGAAAAGGAGCTGGACTTTGGGAACATGCTGGTGAATGGCAAGCAGAGCAGGATGCTGGTGCTCCTGAACGATGGCGACTGCACCCTCCACTACCGCCTCTTCCTGGAACAGAGCGACCCCACGGCTGTCGAGAATGGTCCCCTTGGTACTCAGGCCTGGGCAGGACTGGGCCCCCGGGGCAGGAGTGAGGGGCACGGGTTAACACTGGTTAACCGGACCATGGTTTGGGGACAGGGCTTGAAACTGGGTGCTTCCACTTGCTAGATGTGTGGGGTTGGAGGGTGATTGTCCTCTCTGAGCTTCAGTTCCCTCATCTGTAAAATGGGGCTACTGGTGGTGCCTACCTCCCAGGGCAGCTGGGTGGAGCAAAGTGCTTAGCAGGTGCCAGTGACCCCAAGACTGGTCCCCACTGTCTTGGTCTGGAGGAAGCTCTCTGCTCCCCATTTCCTGGCTCAGAGCCTGCTCTCTAACCAGAGCTCTGCTGGCCCAGAGGAGAGTGTCTGGGACTGGGTGAGAGGAAAGGCCGGGCCTCTCTAGGCTGCACTGGGGGCCTCCTCTGCTCCTGACCCCACCCGGCCGCCCCTGACGGCCACCCCTGAGCAGCTCTGCAGCTGGACCGCACAGAGGGGAGCATGCCGCCCCGGTCCCAGGACGCCATCTGCCTGACTGCCTGTCCCAAACACCGGTCCCAGTACTCCTGGACCATCAGTTATGCTCTCATCTCCCACAGAGGTACCTGGGCCATCTGCAGGGATGTCAGGGCCAGGGAGGAAAGGCGGAGGGCTGTGTGTGCAGGACTTGGGGTGGGAGGATGCCGAGGGTCCAGACAGAGCTGGCAGGATGGATGAGAACATGCTAGGATGTGCTTTTGGGTGTCTAGTGTACATGCCTCATACCAACCACATCTGTCTATGTGGGTGTCCACATGTGCGTGCCTGAGCTGTGGGGGACTCGGTGTGAAGAGCTGGGCACTGAGTTTACCTATTGAGGGATCTCAGGTAACTCCTCAGCTGCCTTGGGTCTCAGCTTCCTCCCTCATAAAACGAGGTTGTTAGCAGCCTGCCCCAGGGCCACTTGGTGGGAGTCCAGGACAGTACAGTCAGGGGAGCACAGGAGAGTGAGTGGCTGAGAGTGTGGGCTCCCTGGAATTGGATCCTGGCCCCAGCACTTATTAGCCATATAACCTCAGCAAAATTGTTTAACTTCCCTATGCCTCAGTTTCCACATCAGTAAAATGGGGATAATAATGGTGCACTGGCGAAAAATAATAAAGCACAGACACATGTTACCACATGGGCAAACCTCGAAAACATTATGCCAAGTGAAAGGTGGTGGTCACCAAAAGCCACACATTGTATGATTCTGTTTATGTGAAATACCCAAAATAGGAAAATCTAGAGACAGAAAGTAGATGAGTGGTTGCCAGGGGTGGGGAGAGGGGTGAATGGAGAGTGACATCTACTTAGTACTGGGTTTGTTTTGGGAGGACTGAAACTGTTCTAAAATCAGTGATGACGATTGTGCAACTCTGTGAATATACGAAAAAAAAAATCACTGAATTGTGTGTGTTGAAAGGGTTAATTTTGGGGACTTCCCTGGTGGTCAGTGGTTAAAGCTTTGCATTTCCACTGCAGGGGGCACCCAGTTCGATCCCTGGTCGGGGAACTAAGACCCCACATGCCACATGAGGCAACCAAAAAATTCTTTTTAATTTTTTGGCTGCACTGCATGGCATGTAAGTTCCTATTTCCCTGACCAGGAATCGAACCGGTGCCCCCTGCAGTTGAAGCACAGAGCCTTAACCACTGGACCGCCAGGGAAGTCCCCCCTAAAAATGTTTTTAAATGGTTAATTTTATGGTATATAGATTATATCTCAATAAAGCCATTAGTAAGTTTGAAAATGAATAATGCACATTAAATACAGTGGTGTTTGCCAAGCGCTTAGGACAGTGCTTGGTTCACGTAGAAAGTATCAGATAAGGTTTGCTGTTGCTGGAAGCGTCCCTGGAGTCTGCTCCTGACTGGGGTCCTGGGGCAGATTGCCTGGGACCCCTGCACCCACAGTGTATACTCCCCTTGCCAGGGGAGCTGGGAGGTGAGCCCACCCCTCTCTCCCATACCCCCACAGATAACAAGGCTGGGGAGAAACAGGAGCTGTGTCACGTGTCCCTGACGGCCGTGTACCCCCTCCTCTCCATCCTGGATATCTGCTCCATGGGCAGCGCCGAGGGCATTACCCGGAAGCAACTGTGGCACCTCTTCTCCCTGGACCTGCTCAACAGCTACTTGGAGCGTGACCCCACATCCTGGGAACTCACCTACAAGGTGCCCACCCGGCACAGGTGAGGTGGGCCTGGGGGACAGGCAGAGCCTGTCTGGGAATGTTCTTGGAGCAATGTTCCACTCATGCCCCCAGCACCAGGCCCTGTCCAAGAAGGGGCTCCCTATCTGCCCCCCACCAATGTCTGCCCATCCTTGGTGGGGCCTGGAGAAGGCTGAGATTGACTTGAGGTCTCAAATGCTGACCCACCCCTGTGCCTGAATCCCAGATTCTCCAGTTCCCCACTGTGGGGAGACGGGTGCCAAGCCAGCCACCCCTGGAAGGATTCCAGCCTGTCCTCAACCCTGTCCCAGACCATTTCTCTGCTCCACACAGCACCAGCCAGATCCCCCCTGTCTTCACCGCTCTGAAGCTCAGTTTCAATTTTGGGGCGGCACCGATAGATGCCCCGCCCTCCGTGGTGCTCCTGGCCCTGAAGAACAGCGGCATGGTGCCCCTGGACTGGTACGGAGTGGGGTGCTGGGGGACGGGGGCTGGAGGTGTTCTCTTGTTGGTTGTAGCCCTGGCCGCCTGGTGTCCATGAAGTGCGCCCCCGACCCCGCGCATCGATTGGATGTAGACGCCAGGGTGGGACTAGGGTCGCCCAACAGGACATCAGATCTGGCTGAGTCGCGTCCATAGGCTCAGAAGTGGTAGACTCACCCTGATGGAGACTGGCAGTTGTTTAGTCACTAAGTCGTGTCCGACTCCTTTGCAATCCCATGGCCTGTAGCCTGCCAGGTTCCTCTGTCCATGGGATTTCCCAGACAACTGTACTAGAGTGAGTTGCCATTTCCTTCTCCAGGCGATCTTCCCCACCCAGGGACGGAATCCCCATCTCCTGCATTGGCAGGCAGATTCTTTACTGCTGAGACTGGCAGGGGCATCGTCATAGCTTAGCGAGTGAGAAGTAGCCACCACTCATGTGCCACAGCTGGCCACTCGGACCCTCTTCTCCGAGTCTCACACCAACCCTGTGAAAAAATCCTCCTCCACTGACTGTCTCACAGATGGGAGGCTAAGGACTCAGCCAAGAGCTCTCAGCCGTTAGAGGCAGAGCCAGTTCCCACCCAGATCTGTCCAGGTCTAGAGCCCCCACCTACACAGGTTAGTCAGCAAGAAGCTACAGGGTACCCTGATCTTTGAGCTAGATAAATGCTCGGGCAGCCCTGACAGAGCCCCAGGCCAGTGGGGGCCAGGCCTGCATGGGGCGAGTTGAGGGTCTCTGGCAGGCTCTGCTGCCATAGCGTGTCAGGGAGATGGCTGAGCTGAGCAAAGCCACGTGGGGCTGCAGGAAGAGTCGGGGCTGGACAGAACAGCTGCGCTTCCCGGTCACATGGGGCCCAGAGTCCGGAGTCTGGAGACCGGAGTCCGCCACGCTGGGCCCCTCCTGTGCTTGGCTTAACTCCCATGGGGGCCCCGAACTGGTGCCCAGTTAGCATCCTGTCTCCGTGCCAGCGCCGTTTCTTTCTTTCCTCCTGCCTCTGCCACGCGCCTTCATTTCCCAGTAAACTTCCTTTTGATGACTTCCAACTTTGCTTGGCTAGACGGAGGTGAGAAAGAAGTGTCCCCGGCCGGGTCAGGCTTGGGAGGGGTGGGAAGAGAGCCAGGGGCCCAGCCTGGGCGTGGCAGTGGGTAGATGAGAGTGGACATATGCATCTGTGATCTCAAGAGCCTTGGGGTGCATGTGGGTGAGACTGGGGGGAGGCTGTACTGGCCCCGGTGCAGCGGCCTCCCCTTACTCTCTGGGTTGTCCTGTCCCTCCCTGTGGTGGAGGAGGGGGAGCCGGTTCATTAAGCAGCTTCTGTCTGAGAAGGGTCGAGACTGTGAGTAACTAAGGGCTCCTGGCCCTGAGTGACTGGGAAGCTTGGCAGGCTGTGGCCTGGTGGGGAAGGCCCGGGGCCTGCCTGGAGCGCTGCGTCAGCCATCCACTGAGCTGTCTGAGTGGCCAGGAGCCAAGGCCCTGCAGGGCTCAGGAGTAGGGGCAGGAGAAGCGGCCTTGGCTGGTGTCCTGGTGTGGAGCAGTGTATTTTGGTGGACTGTTTGTGCAGGAGCACGCCAGCTCTCACTCTCAGTGGAGAGGGTCCAGGTGGCTGGAAATAGGGCAGGAGGAAAGCCAGGCAGAGTGCCCACTGAGCCAGGCCCGTCCATCAGGGGATCGTCTGAGGTTCAGGAAGGCAGTCCGTGCTTCTTCCTAGATTCCAAACGCAGGGAACCTTCCTAAGAACACTTGACTCTCTTTGGCTTTTTGCGTTGTTGTGTTTCCTTTCAGTTTCTTAGAGGGCTATTTTTGAAAGTTCTAGCCGAGTCCTGCTAAACTCATAAGGAACAGACTGAAGGTTTTATTCCTGCCAAGATCAGTAAAAAACGGGGAGTGTGGACTTGGCCTGGAGGCAGCAGCAGGCAGGACAGAGAACCCCAAGTGGGTTTGGGGGGAGCATTGAGGGGGAGCTGGGAGCCATGCTGCTGCCATGCCCCCACCAAGCCTCCTCTGCTGCCTTTGCGCTTGGCCCAGGGAGACGTTGGGCCGTGCGTTTAAAGGGTGATCTGTCACAGGTGTCAGGGGCACAAATTAACGTCGTTTGTTCCCTAATTCATTCATTAAGCCATTGGCCAAACGTGGACTGGGGCTTCCCTGGTGCAGGCCTCAGGCCCGGAGCTCAGAATAGAAAAGCTGACGAGCCTAGGCCCTGCCCTCCTGGTGGGCAGACCGGCCTTGTGGTGCATGGTGAGTGACATGCTGCGAAAGACCCTTGTGCAGCGTCAAGAGCTACTTCCCTCGGATTTAGAAGTGGTGGGAGGGTGTGCGCACCTCAGAAATGCTTCCTGGAGAAAGCTAGACCTGTAGGCCAGGGAGCAGAGGCAGAGAGCCTTCAGAGAGCCTTCTAGACAGGGGCCTGGTGCAGACATGGGTAAAAGCAAAAAGCACAGCGTGGCTGTAACGCTGATAAGGATGTGGACAGGGCCTTGGAGTCCTCTGGTGGGCGTGTAATTCTTCTCCTTCTGAGGAGGATTAGCGGTTCGAGGCAGGGGGATAGGCTGGCAGGTTTCCACAGTCCCAAGTTGGGGGCCCACACCAGAGGACGGGCAGGGATTATTTGGGCGGAGTTGGGGTGAGAGCCAAGAGGGAAACTCTGAGCAAACCTGAAGTAGCAAGGTCGCCAGTTTTACTGCAGATCAATATCCTGCAGATAAAACGACAGAAGCAAGTACCAAGTCCGGTAACACGTCCAACGACACAAGGGTGATGGAAGAAAAGTAAGAACCCCCACCCCCACCCCGCCGGCTCCCTCTCCAGTCGGCCCCGGTGGGCTTGGCATGTGCTTCCACTCTCAGCACTGGTACAAGGCAGGGGCACATGGACACAGTTGCTCTTTCATTTTTTATTACAATAACGGCATGATGTTACATGTATTACTCTATGTTCAGCATTATAACAATAACATTGTCACTCAGCCTTATGTCAGTAACATTCATTTTTTTTTTAACATTCATTTTTAGATCAATAAAGATCAGTATATAGAGGTGTAACTCATTCATTTTAATAGTTGCATAATATCCTGTAATATGAATGGACCTTATGTCTATTTTGTTTTGTTAATTTTTAAATTGTTTGAGCATGCCACATGGCATGTGGGCTCTTAGCTCCTCGACCCAGGATTGAACCTGTGTCCCTTGGACTGGACGTGTGGAGTCTTAACCACTGGACTGTCAAGGAAGCCTTTACATTTTTAAACCACTCCTTTCAGATGACACCAGTTGTTCCCAGTGCTTTTTAATGTTGTTTTTGCCATCACTAACAAAGTGGTAATAAACATCCTTGTGTGTGTGTGTGCGTGCGTGCTAACATTTTTATCCCTGCAAGTTAATTCCCCCAAATAGAATTTCTCAGTCAAAGGGCATTTTCTACTCTATGCACTTTCTATTCTAAAAGATGCTATCAAAATTCCTGCAACAAAAGGTGGGAGCAATTCCTTCTCTCCCTGTATTTGAGGATGTCTGTCCTTCCTAAATTTACCAGCATTGAATGTAACCATTTTTCACGATTCAGATGTGAAAATACTTAAGATTTATTTGAGAGAATTTTTATTTGCATTTTCCTGAGACTCTTCTTGAGTCTTTTCAGGTGTGATGCCCATTTTCCCCTACTTCTGGCTATTCCCTGTTCATATACTCTGCCCAGTTTGAGGCCAGTTCATCCCTCTGAGAGTGGATGGAGCCTTCTTTTCAGATTGTGATCTTGGAACCCCTTTGTCACTTATTTGGGCACCCTTTAGAATGCAATATCTGCTTTACTGGAGCAGCTAGCATCACAGAGGCACTGATTCTATGCCCAGCCTTGCTTTGGACTCAAAAGTGCCAGTCTTCCTGGGGCCCCCTGGTTGGTGCTGCTGACATTTCTAGGTGCCTCAAATGGCCCTTCCTAAGAGCTTTGTCACACAGACCCCTCCAGGGTCACTGCCAAGCTCGAAGTGGCCACATATACAAGCAGCCCCTTGACCCCTGGTACCCACAATGGGAGCCCCAATTTCCATTCTCCATTTAGTCACTGCTTCTGTTCCTAGGTTTGTGGACCATTATGAAATGAGAATCCACAACCTCAGTGTTTGCTCAGCCTTGCATGGGACAGCTTGCCTAATGGGGGAGAAGAGAGGGAGGGAATAGAGGAGGCCTCCATGCATCCCAGCTGGGGCTCAGAGCTCCTGCCTCTGGTCTGACCGAGAGGCTCCTCCACCCCTTCTGTTTTGCACCCCTCCCCCAGGGCCTTCCTCTTCCCGAGTGACCAGCAGATTGACGTGGAGCTCTGGGCAGAGAAGGCAGAGTTTGACTGCACCGAGCTGCACCAGATGCGCGCACAGGACAATTGCATCTTCTCCATCAGTCCCAAGGCTGGGAGCCTGAGTCCCGGGCAAGAGCAGATAGTGGAGCTCAAATACAGGTGCTGCCCCCACCGCTCACCCCGCTCTTCCGGTCCTGAAGACCTCCATTCCCCCAACTCCTGGAGGAGCCTGACCTTACACTGTGTGACTCCAGGGTACCCTGAGTGGCCACCACCCTGAGAAGGTGTTGCCTTTCCACCTGCAGGGGAGGTTTAATTTTCCTCTTGCCTCATCCCAGCTCAGGGATTTCCGCATAGCCAGCCCAAAGCCACAAGCGTGCCATGACCCTTCGTTCTTCCACCCACACCAAGGTTCAGTAAGTCATCCTGGACTGTCTCCTCCCTTCCAGCCATCTGTTCATCGGCACTGATCGCCTCCCGGTGCTCTTCAAGGTGTCCCATGGCCGGGAGATCCTGGTGAGGTCCTGCCCTTGTCCTGTCCTGGAAAGCCTAGAGAGCGGCACAGGGAGTGCCGTTCCCCAGGGAACTGGGGTCCACATCTCTCCACTGGGTACTTCAGTTCCTCCCAGGGAAGGATGCTACTCATGGGCTTTCTATTTCCAGCTCAATTTCATAGGTGTGACGGTGAAGCTGGAGCAGAAGTATGTGCACTTCACCTCCACCAGCCATCAGTTCATCCCTGTCCCCATTGGCGACACATTGCCCCCAAGGCAGGTCAGTGGTCTGCGTTGTCCTGGTCACCAGGATGCTTAAGTGTTGTTCTCTGTGTGTCTGCATCAGCCCATGACAGGATGACAAGGCCTCTGTCCTCACTCAAAGAGGTGGGGTTGAACCTCAAGATTGGGCAACTGGGAGAGACCCAAGGCAAGAGGCTTCAGCTTCTAGGCACTGGTGCTAAGCCCTTTGCCAGGCCCCATTCCCGTGCAAAAGCAGGGGGTTCCTTCCTCTAACACAGGGCTCTTCAAACTTGACCATGAACCATGGTATATTTTGGAAAACGCAGTTCATACATACACATGTAACTGAAACAAAAGTATCACAAATCAGTACGTACACCACTACATGCTGAGTGCTCTGATGTTTTCTTTTTTATTCTGTTCTACTTTTTAAATGCTGGACATGACCTGATAAACTGGTTTCAGTACACCTGCTTATTGACGGTCACGTCTTGAAAATCACTGCTCCAAAAAGGGCATCTTTCCGGAGGCTGAAATGCTAGAAAGTGAATCCTCATGAAGCTACAGAATTGTCTTTATTAATTGGAGGGAACCAGGGTCCTTCGTTCTGAAAATGTACACTGGAAATCTCCCAGAGGGAGATACAGAATTTTTCCAAACATTTCACAGCTCTGAAATTTCTAATCATTTAGAATCCCTTGTGTTTCTGGGCAGGGGCCTCCAGCCACTCAGCCTGGAGCAAATTAAAAGGGCTTCCTAGACCCGATAGAGGTTCTCATGGTCCCAGGCTCTGCTCACTTCCTTATACAACCCCTCTACCCACTGGCTTCCCAGAAGCCTCACCCAGAAGCCCAGACCCTTAAAAAGACAAGCAAAGACTCACATGCTTCCTGGAGAGCTTTCCAGAGAGACCAGACCACTCCGCTGTGACACTGAACACAGTGGAAAATGGACAAAGGAGAAGACCAACTTGTACCTCCAACCAAGCCACAACTGCAGTCAAGCATCTCCTTTCATTCATAAGATGATAACAGATGGTGGCCGGAACCTGTAAGAAGGCAGCAGAAACAGAGTGAATGAACAGATTTAATCTACATTTTGAAGACAGAATCACTGGGACTTGCTGAGGATTAGATCTGGAAAGTAAGAGAAGGGGATGGAGGAAAATGTATTGGATTCCTACTTTGAACTCCTGGGAATATGTAGGTGCCATTTGCTGAAGTGAAATACACTAGGGGGAGGAATAGGTTGTAAAGAGTTTGGTCTTGGCCAAATGTAAGATGCCTATGAAACAACAAGGAGGAGTCATCAAATAGAAGATACCAGGTCTGAATCTCAGACAGCAGTCCATACAGGAAAAAAAAGCACATTCAGGAGTGGGTGCTGAGAAAGATGAGGGGGTTGAACCTAATCCAGATTAACTCTTTATTCTCACTGTCTTTCTCTCATCTCTAACATGGAGTCTTGGACCAGAAGACCTCTGGTTTCAGGCAGGACGTTCTGTGACTCCCCAACTTCAGGGTTAGTCTTGGGGGACCTCATACCTTCCTTCTGCTCCCTTTTCTGCCTTTAAGCACAACTGCCTCTAATGGCAGAGGTGGAAAGTGGCAGCCTCCCAGGTAATTAGAATGAGAGCCTAGAAAACCAGGAAGGGTCCGGATGGTGAGTGCATGGACGTTTCCCTAAATTCCAGCAGTATGGACACAGGCATGAGTGTCCCCTTATGCTGAGGGTTGGATGCAACTGAGCGACTTCACTTTCACTTTTCACTTTCATGCATTGGAGAAGGAAATGGCAACCCACTCCAGTGTTCTTGCCTGGAGAATCCCAGGGACAGGGGAGCCTGGTGGGCTGCTGTCTATGGGGTCGCACAGAGTCGGACATGACTGAAGTGACTTAGCACCAGCACACTTGACTTAGGTACCTTGAGAGCAAATAATATAAAGATTACATATTATACTAAAATGTTACAGGCTGAAAATACAGTTGTATACTTCTTGGGTGATCCAGCCAGAAGAGAAATCAGAAGTTTTTTAGGGGAACTCTGGGACTGTAAGGGTGACATCATGGATATCAACCCACCCTCCCACAGTGAACACAGAATCCCAGGCTCCCTGCGTGGTGGCCTTGAGCAGGTGTGAAGATTCCTCAATTCCTCCCCCTGCAGATTTATGAGTTGTATAATGGTGGCTCGGTGCCCGTAACATATGAGATCCAGACCAACATCCTGTCGCAGGTTCAGGAAAAAAATTTTGATCACCCCATCTTCTGCTGCCTCAACCCCAAAGGGGAGATCCAGCCAGGCACAACTGCCCGGGTCTTCTGGATCTTCTCGCCTATTGAGGCTAAGACCTACACGGTGAGCAGAAGCCCCAGCTCACACAGGGCGGGGGTTTGGAGGTGGCCCCCTCCCAGCAGGCCTTGCTCTAACCAGGGCCTGCACCCCCCTTCCTAACCTCCCAGGTGGATGTGCCCATACACATCCTGGGATGGAACTCAGCCGTCATCCGCTTCCAGGGAGTGGGCTATGACCCCCACGTCCTGGGGGACGCGGCCCCATTCCACAACCTCTCCTTGTGGGACAACAACGCCATCCACTCAAGGCTGATGGTACCTGGACAGGTAAGGCAAAGGGAGCTGGGAAGGCCTGAGGCCTAGGGGGAGCTTGAGGGCCTGGGAGGCTAGCGCAGCGGACGAGGAGGCTGAGAAGGAAATGACAGAGTTGAAAAAGGAAAGGGATACAGAGGTGAAGTCTGGAACCAACCCTCCTCCATATTTAGGGTGTGGCACCGGTCCATGAGAGGCTCACCCTGCCACCTAGTGCTCACAGGTGTTCCTGCTCAAGGCGCTCCACCTGCTGTGGGGCCCCTATCCACCCTCACCTCGGGGCATTTGGGGGGCACTGGGAGGGGTAGAAAGAAGCCTATTCTAGGGCTGAGATATTATCTTCATATAGAACAGCCTCTCCCTTGGAACTAGATGGATTTTGCTGAAAGATACCTAGGGTCAGTAACACTGCCTTTAGTTCACACACTTCTCACTGTTTCGAGGCCTGCCACATTCATCCATCCACCATCCATGTGTTTCCCCACTGACCCACATGCCCATTTACTCATCCCCGTATCCACCTATCCATCCATCCAACCATCCATGCACTCGTCCAGTCACTATCCACCAATACATCTGCCTGTCTACTCTTCCCCTTCCCCCCTATTTGGACTCTTACTGAAGGGTGAGTACCATGGAGGACACAGTTTTGGGGATACAGAAAAGTGCCAGACAGAGTCTCAGCTCTGGAGGCACTCAGGGTCTAGACCAAGAAAATGCCCCTTCCATGGCCTCGCTCTTTCCAGACACCCCTACCACACAATTTCTGCTCTGTGCCTGGTGAAGATGCCAACAGCTGACCACCTAGTAGTCCACAACTACCCTTCAGAGACTCAAATTATATTGGCCTTGCTCCTGCTTTTTCTAAGCAAATTCTGATTTCTGAGTCCTTTCAAGCCTGTTTTTAATGGTCAAAACCATAGGCTTTAGAGTGATACTGTCTGGGTTTATCCTAGAGATCTTTGGAAAATTATTTATACTCTCTGAACATCTGTAAAGTGGGGACAATAGTGGTGCCTGTATCCTTGGGCCCCTGAGAATTAAATGCCTGTCAGTTGCCGACAGTGGTACCTGGCCCATTGAAAGCACTGTGACTGGTACTGGTGGCTGCTGCTAAGTTGCTTCAGTCGTGTCCGACTCTGTTCAACCCCAGAGACTCCCCCGTCCCTGGAATTCTCCAGGCAGGAGTGCTAGAGTCGGGTGCCATTGCCTTCTCCGGTACTGGTGGCTAGGCTTAGTATTTCTTCACCTCCCAAAGTTGCTGTTGTGTTGTCTCCACCAACAGAATGTCTTCCTGTCCCAGTCACATATCTCTCTGGGAAACATTCCTGTGCAGAGCAAGTGCAGCCGCCTGCTGTTCCTTAACAACATCTCCAAGAACGAGACAATTGTCTTTGCCTGGCAGCTGAAGCCTCTAGACTTTGGGGAGGTGAGAGTTCCCTGTGTTTGCAGGAAACCAGAACCTTCAGAGGGCCTCTAGATTTATCCCATTCCACCCCATCCCATTCCACTCCATCCCATCCCACACTACTCCATCCCATCCCACCCCATTCCACTCCATCTCACTCCATCCCATCCCATCTCACTCCACTCCATCCCATCCACAGTCCTTTCTACTCCATCCCATTCAACCCTACTCCATCCCATCCCATCCCACTCTACTCCATCCCATTCCACTCCATCCCATCCCATCCCAGTCCATCTCATTCCACTCCATCCTACTCCATCCCATCCCCACTCCATCCCCTCACACCCCACTCCACCCCATCCCATCCCACTTCATCCCACCCCATCCCATCCTGTGCTATCCCATCTTGTCCCATCCCATCCCTGTGAAGCTCCAGAGAGACTCCTTCCCCAAATATAAACAGGTGTCTGTGAGTCCTATGAAAGGAAAGGTGGCTCCCGAGGAGACAGTCCCATTCATGGTGACCCTGAAGGCCTCAGTGCACGCCAGCTTCTATAGCATGGACCTGGTATGCAAGGTAGGACCACCCTCAGAGAGAAGCTGGGATGGCACACAGCTCCCATCTTGAGGGGGTGCAGTGGTTTGTGAGATCCCCAGATTTCCCCCAAGGCCCCTCTTCCAAGGGCCAACCACAGCACAGGCCCAAGGCAAGGCCCTCCAGACCTTGTCTTCTCTCTCCTTTTCCTGAGCCACAGGTATACCAGCAGGAACCCCTGAGGCAGTATCGTAAGGAACTGCAGGAGTGGAAAGACGAGAAGCTGCGGCAGGAAGTAGAGTTCACCATCACAGATAGGAAAGTGAAGGTGAGGAGGGCAGAGTGGGCTCTGAACACCACAGAGCCTTCTGATTAGCCTTGCCATAGGGGACAGAGGTGGTGATCCGAGGTGGTCCTAAAAGCTGACCAGCCTGACGTAAGAGATGAGATTTCTTTTATTAGACTAAGCATAGCCCCTCCCAAGAAACTGTGGATACAGAAAGCTGGCTGACCACTCCCTCCCTCATGTAGCCTGTATTTAATGAGTAGCTACTGGGTGGCCACTGGGGATCCAGGAGGAAACAGGCAGAGCTCACCTTCTGGTGGAAGGGAAGGTGGCGTAGTGTTTTCAGATGGAGGCTCTGGAAACAAGTGTCTGGCTTAGTTTTCCAGCTTCGACGCATCTTAGCCAAGTTATTTAACCTCTTTAGTTCCCTCAACTATATAATGGGAGTCATATGACATCTGAGATTGGCTTCAAGGTAGTCTAGATGAGAAGATTGCCATAAACTGCTAATTGTTGAAGCTGGGTTGGAGGTAATGGAGAACTCTTTGTAGCATTCTCAGCACTTCTGTATACTTTTTAATAATACGTATTTTTATTTATTTATTGGGCTGCACCTGGTCTTAGTGCTAGCACATGAGATCTTTGATCTCCATTGTGGCACATGGGATATTTAGTTGTGGCATTTGGGGTTTAGTTCCCTGACCAGGTATTGAACCCGGGCCCTCTACATTGAGAGCATGAAGTCTTAGCCACTGGACCACCAGGAAAGTCCACTTGTGTATACCTTTGAAATTTTCCATATTAAGAAGTTTTAGAAAGGGAATTCCCTGGTGGACTCATGGTTAGGATTCTGGGCTTTCACTGCCATGGCCCAGGTTCAGTCTCTGGTTGGGAAAGTGAGATCCCACAAGCTGCGCAGGGTGGCCAAAAACAAACAAACAAAAAAGGTTAAAAAGAGAAGTTTTAAAACTTTTAAAACACAAACGATCCACTTTGTGGCATTGGTGGGAGGATTAAATGAGTTGATGCTTGTAGATTACCTACAACAGTGCCTGGTACCCAGAAAGCCTCCACTCAATATGGGCTAATGTTAGTATTTATGCAGGGGGGCTGGTAATAAATGAGTCAACGTGTCCGCCTTGCTTCCTCCTCCCTATGGTGGCACTCTTGCACCTTGATCACCCCTGTGTCCTCCACACTGAACCCCCAGGGAAGCACTGCTCCCCTCTGAGGCTCTGGTCCAGCTCTGAAGGCAAATCATGTTTTGAGGGCTTTGGGAGAAGGGATTTCTCCCATGGAGAATTAAGGCTTAATATGGGAGGCTGTTTCCTCATCCCACTAAACCACAGCGTTCTTGGGCACCAGGGACAAGTGCTGTTGGAGCAGCCTGCACTGTTTGGTGGCATCTCCTTTCCTTCCCTTTAGCTAGGTAGCCAGATTTTCCTTGTCTGTAGGCAGCACTTCCCTGGAATGTTCTGGAAGAGGGTGTGGCTGGGAGTTGTGCAGGACCAAGAGGGCAGCAGGTGGTGGCGCTGACTTCAGGCCCTCTGTGGGTCAGCAGGAAGGGCAGGACGAGGGGAATCCCTCTAGGCCTCTTGCATCCTAAGCAAGGGTCTCTTTGCTTCCACAGAAAAGGGCATATTGTACAGCTTGTGAGCCTGCGAGAAAGTACAAGGTGAGGACGTAAGCCCAGGCCCATCTCCTTGGGATGTCTTGAAAGGATCCTTTCTTGGTCCCCAGAGATACCTCCACCCCCCAGTCCAGCCTCCTGGAAGGGAGGGATGAAAGTACTGATGGGTGGGGATGAAATGCCAGAGGTGTCGCCAAAGGCCTGGTTGGAGGACTAAGCACCCATCAGTGATGGGAGTGCAGTCCCCAGCCCCTGTCGTCCGTGCCTCCCCTTTTCCAAAGACGCTGCCTCCCATCAAGAACCAGCAGGATCTCAACCGGCCGACCAGCTGGAACCTCAGAATGGCAAAGGAGGAGACATTCTGGCCATGCCCCCAGCCGCCGTCGCCAGGCATGCTCTGCCTAGGCCTCACTGCCCGTGCCCATGCCACCGACTACTTCCTGGCCAACTACTTCTCTGACTTTCCCCGCCACTTCTTGCACTGGTGAACTCTCAGGGAGGGAGGGAGGGGTCTCCTTTCTCTGCTGTCTGCACCGCCCCTCCCCCACACACTCCAGAAAAGGGACTACCCAGACCTAACCCTTGCTGAGGGCCTGGAGCATGTGTAGCCATCAGCGGGACTACTGGGGCCCTGCTGGCTCCGAGATGCCCCCACTACTGTCAGGCCCTTACAAGGAGGGGCAGAGAGCCAGAGTCCCCCTGGGGAACCCACCTAGGCCTCCCTGCCTCCCCTCCTCCCTTCTCTTTCCACCTTGGAGCATCTCCAAGTCCTGTGCTGACTCTGAGAGTTGGACTTGATTCCCAAAATGCAGCAGCACTATGTTTGGGTTAAGACTAGAGGCTGCTGCAAGCTCACCTATGTCCTCATGACCGGGCAGCCACCATCACTGCTCATGCCCCTGACCCCAGCATGGGGGCTTGCCCAGGCCACTCAGAATGCTATGGCCTGCCCCCCAGGGAGCTGCCAAAGAGGTGCCCCAAGGTGGCGTCGGAGGCTGGTGAGGAAGAATCCCCTGACAAGTGGGCCTCTGTCTCCAAGCAGGAGAAGCAGCTTCTGATTGACTGCCTCTCCGCCATCATCAGGTGAGCACCCTCCCCAAAACCCTCACCCCTCTGTCTCCCTCGTGAGTTCGGTCAACTCTGGGTCCACCCAAAGCCCTGCAAGTCGCAGCCCTTCTTTTCCCCAAAGATAGAACTTCTTCACAAGATCCTTCCACGGGTTGCTCCAGGCCCTTCTGGAGGGTGACCTGGCTGGAGGGATCCTCAGGGCTGGGTCCCAAGTTCTGCCTTGTTGCGGCTGGTAGATGGGATCTGGAGCAGGGCCACTGTTTTCCAGGGCTCCCACCCTCACCTGGGTACCTCTGACCTCCTGGCTCTTCCACTATCATATAATGATCACCTTTAAGAATCCGAGGGGGAGGGGGACCAGAGGTGCCTTTTTCTAAAGAAGGAACATCAGGAAGAGCAACTGATCAGCCCCCCACCAGCACCTGTTTGTGGCCACAGTAGTCAAGAACCACCCCTCGCGGAACCCTGAAACCAGAGTCCCCCGCAGGGGGCTGCAAGGCCTCTCAGTGAAGACCTCCTCCTCCTCCTCTGCCCACCCAGGGGCCTGCTGGAAGACAAGCTCTTCCATGAGGCTGTGGGACAAAACCTGGTGGAACAAATGCCTTACTTCTGCCAGTTCTGGAATGAGCAGTCGGCCAGGTTCGTGGCCCACAACAGCAGCCTGCACGTGGTGCCAGCCCCGTCTCAGTCCTCCAAGAGCTCGGAGTTCAGCAAAGAGAAGGAGGAGGAGGAGGAGGAGGACAAACGGAGGCTGGGGAGTAAGGAGCAGGAAGAAGAGGAGGAGAAGGAGGAGGAAGAAGAGGAGGAGCTGGAGGAGGAGGAAGAGGAGGAGGAGGAGACGGAAGAGGAGGAGGAGATGGGTGAGGAAGAGCTGCGAGAGCAGGAGGGGGAAGACAAGGGGGAGAAGTTGCCCTGGACAGAGGTGAAGCCCATGCTGCAGCCCACATCCCAGGAGTCCCTGAAATGGCAGTGGCAGCAGCAGATGAAGGCCTTACTGAAGGAGAGGCAAGAGCAGGATGAGAAGGAGGCCATCAGCCGGTGAGCAGCCAGGCCCAGGTGAAGGTTTGGAGAGGGGGCTGAGTGCAGAAGGGTCATAGGAGGCAGTGGTGTGGGCCGCTACCTGTGTCAGCTTCTCTTTCCAACTCCGGGTTCATTGACAGCGCTGCTGGAAGCTTAAGGCCTCAGGGGGCGCTATGTACAGAATGGCGATCTGAGCTTTAATTTTTCTTCTCCAAGAGCAGACTATTAACATTTACCATCACACCACTTCCAGCAGGGTGATTATAGTCGTCAAAGCCACTTAAGTGATTTTCTAGAGCCAGGAGCAAAGTACCACCTCTTATTGCACTGCCGTTTCCCAGGGTTGCTCTGTAGCTTTCTGTCCACGGTGGGATTCCCTAGGAGCTCCTTCTGTGCGGTCTCATCGCTCAGTACCTTTCCCCAACCCTGGTCCTGGGATGGGAACCCGGATTGTCCGAGTTCGAATCCCTCTCCGGTACCAACAGCATGACATTTAGCACCTTGGTCTCTTTGAGTCATGGTTTGAACGTCTGTAAAATTGGAACAAGAATGTTTCGTAGTGTTGAGAGGGCGGGGAGTTAAGTGAGAATCCACCTAAAGCTCGGGGCAAACGGTACAGCACAGAGGAGGCCAGTGGAGAAGCCCAGCGCAAGTCGGTGGCTGCGCTGACCCCGGCGCTCCGGCTTCCCGCCGCGCAGGCTCCCGGCTTTCGCTATCCTGCAGGAGGCGCTGCTGGAGAACATGATCCAGAACATCCTGGTGGAGGCGAGCCGCGGGGAGGTGGTGCTCACCTCGCGACCACGCATCATCGCCCTGCCGCCGCTCAGCGTTCCCAGGTGGGGGCGCCGGGGCCAGCGGCCGCCGGAGGGCGCGAGGGGTAGCACGGGAGGGCAGGGGCGCCGGGAAACTTCTCCTCCACTTCCCCTACCTGGGGCTTTCTGTATTCCAGGATTCTGAGTCCCGAGTCGCTGCCAGCAGCGGCCCCGGGGCCGCAGCAAGTGGAGATGCCCGGCTCGTTTGAACCGCCCCCCACCGACTGTTTGCAGACGCAAGCGCCCACCTCCTCCGACTTGCATCTGTAGATTCCTCCCTGCCTTTTCTCCATCACCCCCCAGTAAAGCATCTAGCTCCCCCCCCCCGACACACACACACATCTGCCTTCACTTTATTTCCTCGTAAACGACAAGAACTCGCGCGCAGTCTGAGAGGCACAGACGGTGGAAGCGGCCAAGGTGGACCGCACTGACTCGTTGGAGCTGGGAGGTTGAGTCTCTCCTCTCCACTAGGCAGCTGGGCGAGAGTTCTGAGGTTTGGCCAGTGGAGGGCGCTCCAGGTGGTTTCTGGCTGGCTTTTGCCCTAGTAGAGCCGGGTGGCCTGGTCTGCACAGCAGGTGGCCGCGGAGCAAAAGGGGCCATCTCTTCCCTTTCCCCGCCGCACCTACTCCGAGGTTCGGCCCTTCCACTGCTAGCTTTTACTCAGCATCTGCCGGGCTCCCGGGGCTCTGCGGAGGTTGAGAGGAAGGGAAATCGAGGCACGTCGAGGAAGGTCAAGAATTTGACGCTGGGACGGGGACGGAGCGCATCGCTAGGCCGCGGGCCACAGACCCTATTAAATATGAATCCGAATCCCCCAGGCCAGGGGATGCCCCAGTTTCCTTAGGACACCCAACCTCCCGCTCCCCCTAACCTCCGCCTGGTAGCCTCTGTCCTCGGCTCCTCCCCACCCCCTCCCCGAGGCAGGTGGGTGGAAAAGTGACATCTGGTGTTGTTCCAGAGGCGCCCAGGTCCCCGACACCCCCCTCCACCCCCACCGCCAAGGCCTCGGAGGAGCTCCGGCCCCGAAGCCTGGGTGAGGGCGGGGAGAGGGGTGAGGGGGCGCTCCGCCTCCTCTGAGTCAATATTTGCCCCGAGCAAACGGGCGCCAGGACAGGTGTGAGTGTGTGTGTGTGTGTGTGTGTGTGTGTGCGCGCGCGCGCGCGTGTGTGTCTAGGGGCGGGGACTGAGTAGGCCGTATAAAGCGCGCTGAGCCGGGGCTCCCGCACAAGCTCCGCGGCGTGCGCTGGGGACCAAGCCAAGCAGGGCCCGGCCGGGTGGAGGGTGGCCAGGAAGGGAGGGGCGGACCAGGTGCGCACCTGCAGCGGCCGCCGACGTGTCAGCCGCAGATGAGCGCAGGTGAGGGCGGCTATCGGGCGCGGGACAGCACGGCGCTCGCAGAAGACCAGGACCAGGAGACCGCCGAGGGCCACAGCCAGGTCCCGGACCCGCCGCTCCCGCCCCGCGACGAGCCCCTCGCACAAACCGGACCTGAGCGTTTTGTTCGTTCGGCTCGCGTGAGGCAGGGGCGGCCTCTCAGCACCTGCCCGGGGGCCCGGGCCGATCGCCACGCAGGCACCTGTCGCCGCCGCCGCCATACGGGTCGGAGAGGCTGTGCGCCGCTCCCCAGGGACATCCGGCTCCCATCCGGCCCCGCCCGCCCTGCCCTGTCCGGCCCGCTGCTCAAGGGCTGCCCGCTTCGATTCCGGATAATGCGGGCCGGCAGAGCCAGCTCCACCGGGTGGCGTAGGGGGTCTGGGGGCCAGCTTAGGCGTTCTTCCGGAGGTGGAAACCCGGGTTTCTAGTCTGGCTCTGTCCCAGCGACTTCTGTGGTCTTGGGCAAGTCATTTCCCGGCTTCTCCTCGGATTTTCCCACTTGCACAAGGAGAGGGGGGTTAGTCTGGCCTCTCGTGTGGAGCCCACCAGCCCCCATGTTCTGGTTTCTGGGCTTTCAGCAATGATTTTGAGCCCCTTGACCTGGGCAGTTGGAGGCTCGCGAGGAGTTGGAGCAACAGCTATGAGGTGTGGAAAATCTGGGTTGAGGGAGCTAGGGTTACATTGGACCAAGTTCAGTTCCTCCTCATCTCTTTGGTGCTGACATTCTGAGGGTTCACTCCCTGTCATCTCCTTGGCCCGTCTTGCAGTATCCCCACCTCCGAACAGATTGCTTGAGAAGGACAAACACAGGGTCTGGTAGCCCTTGCCTGCTGGGGGTCCCAGGCCCTGAAGCTGACCGTCTCTCCCAGACTTGATAATCACAAGGTCTCTTGTTTCAGTCAGCTGGGTGTGGGGTGGGTCTAAGTGGCCCTCAGATTAGGTGGGAGTTCGAGGGTCATTAGCTACAACCCAAACCTAGGACAGGCCGCCCCCTTTTCAGTGACTCAGAGTGTTAAGATCTGACAGGAGGGAGAAAGGCTAAAATTGCGCTAGACCCCCGCCTCCTGCTTGGAGAACCTAGAACTCAGGCTTGGGGTCAGTTGAGTCCCTGTCCTTGATTCCTGGTGTCTCCCGTTCCATTCTCCCAGAACTGATGTCAATGCTAAGTCAGCCCTAGAGAGAGGGGCTAGTTGTAGGTCAGGGGTGGAAGGAAGGTTCCTTGGACAACAGTAAGGAGCTCCCCAATTTCTCCTAAGGGTGAGGAGACATCCTGAGGAGGGACCGCACCCCCACACATCTAGGCCGAGGAAGCCCCCAGGGGGATGGGAATGAGGGTCAGGAGTCGCTGGTCTCTTCCCATTCCAATTTGGAGGTTCCTGGGGGTGCTGGCTTTCCCCCTCTACCTTCCCTCCACTTCACTGCCACCCCTCACCCAACTACCCGCAGGTGCCACAGGCTCTGCTGAGTCTTGGCACAGAGAAAGGGAGGGGGAGGGGATGAGATGGTGCTGACAGATCCCAGGCAGGGCTGGGGAGAGGGCGGACTGCAGGCTGGGTCTACGTGCAGCAACCCTGGGGCAAGAGGGTGGGGGGAGGCCCATGCATGGGTCCCGGGCTGGGTGTGCATGGCTCCTATCCCAGCCTCCCTAACCAGGCTTCTGTCCTGGGCCCAGCCCTCTGCTCCTTGCCTGGCACTGATTGATCTGCCTGTCAGGGGCCTGGTCTGGCCCTGGCACATCTTCCCTCTGTCTTTGTGGGCATCCTCTCCCCTCCCCCAATCATGGAAGTGGCTCAGAGCTCTGCCCCCCTTCCTGGGATTCCAGGCCCTAGGGCTGCAAGACAGAAAGGTCTCCCCTTGGAGTGAACCCTGCCCCCCCACAACATACAGTGTTTCACCAGTGGACTGGGGTCTGCCCCTGTGACAGAGAGCCACTGACTCTTCCCCTGCTTCCAGGGAGGGGGGACGGTGTCCGCAGACCTCCACCTCCCCATCCCCCCAAGACCCGCATTTCCTGGATGTGGCCGGGATCTGGCCTCTCCTCCTGGTCCCTCCTCCCCTGCCGGCCCAGGGGTGGAGTCTCCAGGCGCCAGGCAGACCTGCAGGTGCTGGGCTTGGGAGGGGGTGCTTAGCAGCTGGTGTTCGAAGCAGGGGGAGCACCCCTCCCCCTGCCTGCTCAAAGCCGGAGCCTGCTTCCTGTCATCCCTGTCAGCACCCTGGGCGGGGGAGGGGACAGGTAATGGAGGAAGTGGAAAAAAGGAAAGAGCACTTGGAGTGCGGCTGTAGGGGGAACTGGGAAATCACCGATGAGAAAGGGAGAGGGGAGAAGGATGCGCAAGACATGGGGGAATCCAAGCAGGAGCACTGAGGGACAGACCGTGGGTGCAGCCCAGTGGGTGTGGAAGATTTCAGAGTCCAGAGAGGCTGTATCCACCACCACCAACCCCAACCCCAGACTTGTGAAAGTGAGAGCTGGAGAGAGGCCAGAGACACAAAGAGGCAATGTGAGATAACAAGGGATGTACACTCCAGAGAGATGGAGGTATTTGAAGATGTTGGGTCAGAGGTCAGGGTAACCAGGGATGGAAGCTACCGTGTGTGTGTGTGTGTGTGTGTGTGTGTGTGTGTGTGTGTGTGTGTGTAGGAAGGGGAGCTATATGAAAACAGCCTCCATCCCAAGCTGTCATTGGGATGGGGAGATGCTACCCACAGCAAAGGAGAAAGAGGTGACTTCTACCTGAGCTGCAACTGTGATCCAGGGCTGGGGGGGAGGTGACACTCCTCTCTCAGGGACACCCGTATTGCCCCAGTAAAGGGCAGAAAGTGAAGAAGGGCAAAGCTCAGGCCACAGTGAGGAGTGAGGGGTGTGGGTCTGACTTTATCCCTCCCCCTTTCTCTCTTGGCCACCACTGGATAGACAGCTGCGGCAGCTGCCCCTGGCCCCACTGCCCAGGTGTGGGTTCTGCCCAGCCTTGGAACTTCTGGGTGTGGAGGCCGCCCAGGGTCTGTGTGAAGTGTGGGGACCCAGAGTGGAGGCTCTGGGTTGGGGGGGTGTTGTACACAAGCGCTAATCCCCAATCGGGCCAAGGCAGAACCAGAGCCTCACTGACCTTCTCGGAGATTAGTCCCCATGACAACAGTGGCAACTCGCCCCCTCATTCTGGCTAGGCCAGGTGTGTGTAAAGGGTGGGGAATGGAGGGGCAGGCAGAGGCTGGGGGAGGAGGGAAGGGAGTCTTCCTGAGGCATCACAGGATCACAGGAGTAAGGGTTGGGAGGCCCCTCCAGGATCAGCAGTTAGCTTAGTTTTCAGGTACAAAACTGTGGCCCCAAAAGAGGAAGTGACCCACCCAAGACCACATATGGAGCCAGGAAAAGCGCTGGGACCACAAGTCAGGTCTCTGGTTCCATCTGGAGAGCAGAGGACTGAGCAAAACAAAAGAAATAGGTATATCCCCCACCCTCCCCTCACTGAGCTCATCATTAGAGTGGCTCTAATAGGGTGAAGCAGGAAGGCTCCCCATTCTGAGAGCCAGGCTGCCTTCCACAGGGCATGTATTGGATGGGGGGACATATATGGGATGCAGAGGGGGGATGCAGCTAGGCTCACTGCCCTGACTCCTCCCCACAACCCAGCCCACCCCCAGGAGCAGGGGGCATGGGAGGGGAGCAACAGGACAGCAAAGACAGTTATAACCACAGCCACCACAACGGGAACAGTGAACATTTATTTGATGTGGGTCAGTGCTGGGTTTTACACGCATTTAAATCTTCACAATTTTAAAGGGAAAATTTGAGAAGTACAAGTTCATCCAGCTTATTAGCAGGGGAGCTTGGATTTGAACCCAGGACACTGCCCACACTCTTAACCCTCCAGTGTCTGTATGATCGTGACGGGGTGACTCTGATGACCGTGGAGTGGGTGGTATGCACAATGAAGGTCTAGGAGGCACCCAGCACGGTGGCTGAAACACCGTACATTTGACTAAATATTTAAGGAATAAAGGAGCGAACAAAAGTCTGCTGTCTGCCTGTAAATGAGCATGACTGTTGAGCCTAGGAGAGACCGTCCACATGGGACGCATGTGGGATCCGTCTGTGTGAATGTGTGCACGTGTGTGCCCTCTCCCTGCAAGCCCCGCGGTTCTGCTTCTGGGTGAGTGGGTGGTGGTGAAAGCTGCCCCCACCTCCCTGGATGGGGCCAGTTCTCCCATCCCTCTGAGGGCTAGAGAAGAGGCGCTCTGCTGACTGAGGGACGGGATGAGGAGTCTGTGTGGGAGGGGCTCTCACCCCTTCCGGACCCACCTCTTTCAGGCCCAGCTGTCAGACCCAGCCTGAGCTGCGCTGGTCTCTCACCCGTGTTATCTCTGTCTCCCAGGAGACTAGCCCTCACAGCCCCGGGGAAGGTGCTCATTGCCTGTTCCCTGCTCCCTCCCGATCTTGGGTGGGGGTGGGGAGTGGAGGAGCAGGGCTGCAAAGGAGGGGCTGGTGACAGGACAGGGTGGGGGAAGGCACCATTCACAGAATTTGCATCTGCAGTCACCAAAGCCCTGGCTGATTTGCCAGTGAAATGAAGGAAAGGGGTGGGAGCAGGCAGACTCGAGGACATTGGCCACCGGGCAGGGGCCCTCTCAGCTGCCCAGCAGTACTGTGAAGTGGGGCTGTTCAAGGGATGGGGCCCTATGTGAGGAGGGTGTCACTTCTCCAGGGATTCTCAGCACCTTTACCTGGGATGGAGACCTCAGTGAGAGTCCAGGGTTGCATTTGAGGGTTTCTTCGTCAGATCTACATTTCCCTGTATGGGATGGGCATCTGAGTGGGATCCAGGACCTCACTGAAGATACAGGACTGAGTCTTAGGGCTGCTCTGTGGGATCTTAGGGTGCTTCTGAGATGAGTGCTTTAGTAGAATCACGGAGAGGAGGAATCCGGAGGATTTCTTTGTGGGACCAAAGGTCCCTATATGAGACGAAGGACTGGATAGGGTGGCAAGTTCTCTTTAGGTAATGAGATCCTGATGAGATCTTGAGGTCTCTTGGATGTGTAGACCTGAGGACACTTTCTTTTTTTTTTTTTTTTGTCTACCTAACTCCCTCCTCCACCCCTTCCCCATGAGAGGCTGTGGATGTGGAGGAGGTAGGGGTGACGGTGCTGAGCTGGCAAACAAAGCCACCTGTGCATCCATCCTTCAGGAAGCCCTGAGCACAACTGATCTGGGAAAACAAACAGGACCAGCTGCTGGGGGGCGGGGTGCGGAAGGGGCTAGAGAGGAGTGGGTGGGGGAGGCTTGGGAGGCTGGAGATGGATCAGCTGGTGGAGGAAGGAAGCAGGAAGGGGGTCCCCAGTACCAGAAAGGGACAAGGATCCCAGAGCCCCATTCTAGCACTCCGGGCAGGGCTGCCCGACAACGCTTTTCCCTCAGGGGTTCATTCTTCCCTTTCTTGATGACTATGAGGACCACCAGAACCAGAGAGGGGTCTGGAGGGACGTGAGGAGCCTGAGAGAGGTCTAGAAATCCAGGCAAATGGCTATGGGCAGTGTTGGTAGCTATGCCCATTTCTGAGAAAACCGGTGAGGACAGGTAGAACTGAAAGCCATTGACTATAGTGTATCGGTGGTGGGACCTATACACCATTTTCCTGATGAGAGAACTGAGGCAGAGGAGGGAAGAGGCCAGCTAGTGCCTCACAGCCACTTAGTGCAGAGCCAAGACTAGATTTTAGGACTAGGAGATAAGCCATGACTATTCTCACACACAGGTCTCCATCGCAAATTCCAGCTGGAATTCTAACTTGGATCTCAACTGTGTTATCTCCCCTCAAGCCTTTGGACACACACAGATACACACACACACACCACACATCTCCTGTGGAATATGGTGATCCCACCAACACCTGGACTGGAAATTGCCCTCCCAGCCCCAGCTCCTGAACACACAGTGACTGGCCTCTGACAAACACCCCCGCACCCTCGGGACTAGCACTCACCGTCCGCGTCACTGACCAGCGCAGACGCACAGCCTGACGCACTCGCCTCCCGCGCCTCCAGACCTCAGCCTCCCATCAACTCCCACTTCCATTGCCCGCGCGGCTCTGGCCTTTGCGCGGGCGTTCCACCCAGCGCGGCCCGCGCGCCCCCCCTGGTGGCCGAGTCCAGACTTGCTGGATAGAGACCGGGGAGGAACAGAGAATGTAGAAGAGAGATTCTTTCGATCCCTCGCGTGTCACCATTGCGACAGCCCCACTTGTGAAACCGAGACCAAGTGCTTGGAGTGCTTGGAGTGCTTGGAGACGAAGAGTCTAGGACTGTTTCTTGCCTCTTTAGATATTGTGCGTTTCCCCTTTTCTTGGCTTGGGAAAAGTATACCCTATTTGACCACACCCCCTCTAGCACAGGGAGTCAGGGGACTGGGCGTGGTTCTGACCTCACCTGCAATCAAATTGGGGTTGTCCCTGCTCTGATTCCAAAACTTCCAAGCTGGACTTTACCCCCTGTGTTTTAGGGCCTTGTGCTTTTGGCCTTCACCTTCACACACATCGGGATCCTGGACAGCAATTTCTCAACAGTGAAAAGAGAGACTCAAGGGGGACCCCAATACCCCCATGCCTGTTCTCAGCATGCCAGAATTTCAAGACTGAGGAGGTTGGCAGGATGGGTGAAAGATCACCCCCAATTCACGGCAGCATTTCCTCTACACAACTTTCCCCGGGGACCTTTGGCCCAACCTGAGCACCCTGTCCACTCACTCATTTGAGACATTTTATTGAGCAACTTCTATGTGTCCTGGACTGTGCTAGGATGGAGAGAAACAACTGAAAACAAGAGTTACACAGACCCTGCCCCTGCCCCTTTAAATGGAGCTTACACTCTAGTACAAAAGGAAACACTCCGTACAGTCATCCACAGAAGATGAAAAAGACAACTTTACAGAATAATAAATGCTATAAAGAAAATAGGGTGATGTGAAGGACAGTAAATGTCAGGCACAGCATGACCCAGGTGATGAAAAAGGAGCCAGCACCATGCCAAGACCTTGTGACTAAGACACTCCAGGTAACAGGAACCGCCAATGCAGAGGCTCTGAGGCTGGAGTGAGGATGGCAGTTTTGAGAAAGCGTGGAAGACAGTGTGGTTTGACTTCTGAATCTGTAGCATCTGCATCTGGCCTGTGAGCCCCTTTAGTCACCAGAAGTTGGGTGGCAAAGCACTCCAGTCTTATCATGCTCTAACACTGGCTAGCTGTGTGGATTTGGAAAAGGCCCTGTGCCTCTGGGAGCCTCTTCCACATTTCCACATAGTAAGTTCATCCAAACTTACCATGTTGGACTTTTGAGCCTATAAGGGAAGCACTTGGTTCATGAGCAAAACGAAGTATTAGTTCCCTTCTTTCTCATCCCTACACTTCTTCTGGCATACCCCCTTCATTAAGGAAAATACAATTTTGCCAGAAACGTTTGTGGCTCGACAGCCATGATGGTTAGGAAATTCTGCTGCAAGTTGTAAGGAAATTTCTTTCCTGGAACTTGCCTTGGGGGTTCCAAGCCTTTCCCCTTAAATTTCTCCCTCCCCAGACCCTACCTTTCCCCTGCCCCCCCTCCCACAATGCAGTGGGTTTGGGGTTAAGAGCCTAGGAGGCCGAGTCGTGCCTACTCCCTGGAGTCGGACTCTTTGTGACCCCTCAGACTGTAGCCCGCCAGGTTCCTCTCTCCATGGGATTCTCCAGACAAGAATACTGGAGTGAGTTGCTATTTCCTACTCCAGGCGATCTTCCCATCATAGGGATCCTACCCCATCTCTTGTGTCTCCTGCATTGGCCGGTGGATTCTTTACCACTGCGCCACGTGGGAAATCAAGAGCCTAAGATCTGTAGTCAAAACGGAAACCCCAGGGTCACACTTCAGCTGGGCCACTTCTCAGTTGTGACACCTCCCGGACTGCGTCCAGGTGTTACCCTCTGGACCGCAGGATCTTCTGTGAAACGTCAGCCAACAGCAGCGTCTGCCTCAACAGATAGGTGCGATAATTAGTTGAGATCACTCACGTAAAAGCTCTGAGCGGAGGGTGTGACCTAGGCGCTCAATAATCAGCTGCTAGCTCTCAGGCTGAAGTTGAGGCCGGGGGTCCCAGACCCAGGAGCTCTGCCTGGTGGCAGGCCGCGTCGCAGTTACAGCCGCGCATCAGTCGAAAGCGTTTTTACCTACCTACTACAGCGCATCACTAAGCAGGCAGCATCACTAGGAACAAAGCTCGTGGAGATCGTGATGGAATTCCAGCTGAGCTATTTCAAATCCTAAAAGATGATGCTGTTAAAGTGCTGTACTCAATATGCCAGCAAATTTGGAAAACTCATCAGTGGTCACAGGAGTGCAAAAAGTCAGTTTGCATTCCAATCCCAAAGAAAGGTAATGCCAAACAGCGTTCAAACGACCGCCACTCCCTCAACGCTTTGTAAATCCGTGCCTTCCCCCGGGTGCTTCATTCCCTTCGCTCAGCGCCGTCTTGCGGCGAGTCTTGGTCATCGTCTCTTGTCCGCCGTCTTGCGGCGAGTCTTGGTCATCGTCTCTTGTCAGCACCATTCTTCAAGAAAACTCTGGGAGCTCTGGCGCGGAGTCTGGGAACTCGAGCTTGAGAGGAGCAGGGCCGCGATGGCCCACCTTCCAGGGAAAAGAGGACTGAGCTTCGTAGGAAGGTCGCTTGTGAAGAGACTTGTCTACTTCCTCCCTAGCGTCGCCCCAAAGAGAAGCCTCGACCTAGGGCTGAAGAAAAGGTGGAGTTTAGACGCTGGGAAGAGCTTCAGCATCTCGAGTCGGGATAGCGCGGTTTTAGCGGGATGGTCACAGGGTGGCCTGGCACCTCTATCCCTGAGGATCTGGGCCAGTGAGGGTGCGCCTTGCCTGGCTCAGGCCCCCCAGAAAGAAAAAGCGGAGTCAGCCTCGGCTGTGGCGGGCCCCGGACGTGTGTCTCAGCACTTTCTATTGTCATCCCCGAGGGCTGGGGCCAGGTCAGCGGCTGCGGGAAAGGCCTCGGCCCCACCCCCACGCCCGGGGACACCAGAGCTGACCTCAGCCTGCCCGCTGACTCAGCTCCCCCTACCCGGGCGGGAGAGGGTGCGGGGAGGGGGCGAGGCCTGGTATAAAGCCCCGCACGCCCAGCCCTCGCGCAGCCTCTCCATTTCCGTCGGTACCGCGCTCGCCCACCTACCTGGTGAATATTCGGAGCTGGGGCGGGGTCTATTTGGGCGGGGAGGGCGAGATGGGAAAGAGCTGCTAGCAGCTCGGGTCCAAACCGCGGGTCCTTCACCTCCCACCGGGATCGGGCGGGTCTGGGCCGGGAGGGGGCCCTGGGGACGCTGAGCGCCTTGTCCCGTCCTTGTCCACAGCGCCATGAGCAGCGCCCCGGCGCAGGGTCCCGCGCCCGCCAGCCTCACGCTCTGGGATGAGGAGGACTTCCAGGGCCGCCGCTGCAGGCTGCTGAGTGACTGCGCCAACATCGGCGAGCGCGGAGGCCTGCGCCGGGTGCGCTCGGTCAAGGTGGAAAATGGCGCGTGAGTGATGCCCCCGGCATGGTTGGGCTGGGTTGAGAGGCGCCAGGCTCCCCTGGCCCAAGCTCCGAAACTGGGACCTTGACTCCCAGCCCTCCATTCCCCAGACTGTAGAGAAACCCTGCCTGAGAGAGACCCACCAAGATGGAAAAACCCTAGGTGTCCTCAAAACTCCCCACCAGCCCCAAGACAAATCACGAGACAGACTGTATCCTCGTGCGAGCCAAAGGGATAAAGGCAAGAAGCAACCCTTGGCAGGACTCCGTGAGGCCAGCTTGAGCCCTGAAGGGGTTAGTTCACAGCATAGTTTTGTCCTCTCCAAAGTTAGATGTCTCTAAGCTTCTTTTAACAACAACAACAACAAAAAGCCAAGTCCCTTCCACTCCCCCCACCCTGGCTTCCTAGAGACGGCCCTCGGGAAAGCTGAGGTCCCAGAGCTATTACAGTTTGTTGCTATCACAGGTTGCTACCACAGGTTAGGGGCTCCCTACACCTACATTTGCGGGGACCTATCCTTGAGGTAGACATGTTTGTTCGAGTGATTCTCATAGACTGGAAAATTCTTTCCAGCCTGGGAGCCCTGAGCTGGAATCCTGGACCCCTCCAGCCCCAGATAGCAGCCGGCTTTGGGTTTCTAGCCTCTAGAGGGACTGGGTTGCCTTGGGATGAGAGTGTCAAGGGAAGGGCCTGGGGTGGAGGAAAAGATTGGTTTTCCTAGCAAGCAAGGGGGTGTGAGGCTGGAGGGTGGGGGTTGGGGAGAGAGGAATGAATGAGGCTGGAGCAGAGGCCTCCCAGCTTCCCTTATCTTCCCCCAGTTGGGTGGCCTTTGAGTACCCTGACTTCCAAGGACAGCAGTTCATTCTAGAGAAGGGTGACTATCCTCGCTGGAGTGCCTGGAGCGGCAGTGCCGGCCACCACAGCGACCAGCTGCTCTCCTTCCGGCCAGTGCTCTGCGCGGTAAGCACAGCCCTCCCCCTCCTCCCCTGCAGCCTAGCTCCAGGTCCTGGCTCCACCACAGCACCTGGGAAAGACCATCCACTCAGTGTACAGGGGTGTGTAAACACAACTCCTAGACGGGTAGTAGCGGCATTACTTCTCAGAACCAGAGAGTTCTCCAAAAGTTTAAAATGTGGGCTAAACCAGGCGTCAGAAATCAGCACCATGGACAGCGCCACAACCGTGAAGGTCTTGAGCTCCATTTCTCACTTCCAGTCCTCCATACTCATCAGCGAGCGCTTTTGTTTTCACACAGCCCTGTGAGGTCGGGGTAACTGTTGTTAACCTTATACATTGGTGTGGAAATGGGGCTCGAAGGGCAAAGTGGTTTACCTCTGCTCACAAAACTTAACATGCAGACAAGACTAGAACTCAATCAGGGATCAAGGTTGGAAAAGGGATGGTCTGGGTGTGTATGTTTCGGGGAGGGGGGGAAAGGGTTGTTAGTGAATCAAATATACTGGAGGGGAGGATCTGGGGCTGTGGGGTGGAGGACAGAGAGCAGGTACTGACTCAGGCCAGGTTCTCCATTCCAGGAAGCCAAGGAGTCCTGCAGGGAGAAGGTCCTGGGACAAGGGGAGCCCAGACTCAACAAACACTGATGATTCTGCCATCACTCTTTGCTGGGTCCTACCCTATGAGTGGCTATGCCCAGGGTCCTGGGCAGGGGAGTGGATAGTCAATGAGACCTTTGGGAAACTGTCTTGCATAGTGGGCCAGATTTCTCTTAGGACCTCTAATTTTCCTCCGGCAAAACAGGTCCATGTCACAAGATTCTTTATTTTTGACCTGGAAGGGTCTCTGGAAATCCCCCTTCTAGTCTCACCACCCCAATCCAAAGCCATAGAAGGGACCAGGCTTGGGACTTCTGAGCACCCCAGCTTCTCAGACTGATATGGAGCTGATGGAGTGAACTCTGGGTGTGCTTGTAGACACTGTCTTCACTGCTTGTGTTGGGCAGGAGGACTGGAGGAGTGGGGCTGAGAATGTATCCATTAGCACCTCTTTGGAGGGTCTGACCTGTCCACTTCCCCTTCTCGTTCCTCAGAACCACAGTGACAGTCGTGTGACACTGTTTGAGGGGGAAAACTTCCAGGGCTGCAAGTTTGAACTCAATGATGACTACCCATCCCTGCCTTCCATGGGCTGGGCCAGCAAGGATGTGGGTTCCCTCAAAGTCAGCTCTGGAGCGTGAGTCCTGGGCCTGCAACAGGGGAGTAAAGCAGGGAGGCAATGGGGACCAGGGAGGAGGGTGAGGAAAGGTGACAGTGCTAAGAGACACAATGAACATACATGTTGGGGGATGGGGGATTGGAGGAGTGAGGTCGTGGGAGACTTAGAGGCAAGGGGAAGTGAGATGATGGAGAAGATGGGGAAGGCGGGGGCAGGTAATAGGGGAATAGGAGTCAGGGGAGCAGTGTGGGGTAGAGGAAGGAATTGAAAACCTGAGTGAGGAGGCAATGGAGGGTGGGAATAGGCGATGAGAGGAGGAAGATGTTAGGAAGACCTGGAGCAGTAGACAGGGCAGGGAGAGACCATGTAGGGAAAACTGAAGCCATGATTTTGGAGGTGGGAATTGGGAGCTGAGAAAGGAGGACCGGCAATGGAGACATCACTGGGGGTGGGGGCAGAGCCTACTTATCACCCCTGTGCCTTCACTCATCTAGGTGGGTGGCCTACCAGTATCCGGGCTACCGGGGCTACCAGTATGTGTTGGAGCGGGACCACCACAGTGGGGAGTTCCATAACTACAGCGAATTCGGCACGCAGGCCCACACCGGGCAGCTGCAGTCCATCCGGAGAGTCCAGCACTAAGTTTCACAGCCCCAGCGCCTCCCCTGAGGACCCTCAATAAAGGCTCCTGAACCTGCCTGCCCCTCTTGCCTCCTTCTCGGTGCCTTGCTTTGTGATCTTCACCCTCATCTTTCTAAGAGTCTTTCTCTGCCAGCCTAACCTTTCCTTTGGGCTCCAGGATCCTTGACTATGGAGCCTACACTGGCTTAGGATCTAAGTGGCTGAGATGGGGCTGAGATGAAACTGCTGTTAACCATCCTGAGGAACTTGTTAAATACAGCCAGCCCCACACCTCTCCATGATAGAGACCTATCAGCTTGGACCAGGGGGTCCTGCTAGCCCAGATAGCACCTTTGCCATCCCCTGGTTTGAGTGCACACGATGCCATGGCAGGGCTCGTAGCTGAATTTCAACCTTCACACAGCCCCCCTGGGCCAGGCACCATCATACAGGGCAGGGCGTCCTTAACTCTGTGCAGGAGCCCCTTTGGGCTCCTCTCTAACCCCCACACCTCACAGGCATTTCCAGCCTTTCTCTTCATCCTGGCTCCCTATCCAGCCTGAGGGAAACTTGCACCCATTTCCCAGTTATGTAGAATCTCCGCCAGACAGAGCAAGGGTGTGAGAGGGGTAATTGGTGGGAGGTCCCACTGCCTTCTAGGGGAGACATCCTATCTCTAAGCTGAGCCTCAGACCCTTTGAATAGCAATCCTTCATGTGGTAGTGAACTCAAGCATTTTACAAAACATCTTCATACCTTGCCTCTCGGCTGTCTCAAACAACTCCCTCCTCATTCTTCCTTCCCACTCTTCAGAAGACCCGTGAGCTGGAGAGACCACCCCCAAGTCACTGACCACAGCGGGCCTGCGTTCTGGGGTAGGTGGTAGAAGCTCATAGCCATGTTTTGGGGGCTGAGTGTGGTAGCAGCCATTAGAGTCCATGGCACTAGTATAGCTTCTTCCTAGTTCCCTCTTTGACCCAGTTTATGATCATCTCAGCCCCATATAGGCAGGATATTCAAGACCCTTGGGATGCCCTTCATCCTGTCCCTCAGGGATGCTTGAGTTTTCAAGCCCCTAGTGGATATAGCCACAGGGAGGGTTGGCCCAGATCATTGCCTCTGTCTGGGAGAGTCAAGGCAATGTTGAAGAAAACTCAGACTTGGACCTGGGCAGTTTCAGGGGCCCAGCTGGGCAAAGTTAGGCATCAGCTCCCTTGGGAAGACTCCCCGGACCAGAAGTCAGAACACCTGGGACCCAGCCACATAACATACCCGAGCCTCAATTCCCTCACTTGGAAACTGGAGCTGCAGATTCCTGCCTTGTCTCTCTCACAGGACAAGGATTGTGAGGATTCAAGGAGAACCCCCTGAAAATGCTTGTGATTCAGAAAAGCACTAGGACAGTTACCATAGGCCCTGCCTTCCCCCATGGATCTCAAGGTTGGGTCAGAGGACCAAGGACAGAGTTCTAGATAGAGTATGAATTCTGCTTTATACCTGGATGGGTTTGAGAGTCCATGGCCCTTCTTGCATTTAATCCTCCTAACAGTTTCCATTCTTCACCAATTTCACCAATGCAGAAACTGGAACTCCTCAGAGAAGGAGAAGCCTTAAATGGATGAGGTTATCTATTTAATTGGTGACAAAGCCAGGACCTGAACACAGGGCTTCTGACCCCAAATCCAGGCTGTTAAGTGGAGGCTGATCTGAGCTGTGGTCAAAAGCCTCAGGCCTCAGCAGAGCCCCAAACCTCTGTGGCCTCCAGAGGAGTCTGGGGTTCCTGCATGGTCACAGGCTCCTACCTGTGACCTATTACCTCGAGGGTTGGTAACAGTAACAGCTACATATATGCAGCTTTATCTGAGCACTCAGCATGTTATATAAGCCTAATAATTCTGTATAGTTTGTATTCTAATCCCTATCTAACAGATGAAGAGACTAAGGTACAGAGGTGATGTAATTTTCTCCAAAACCACACAAACTAGAAAATGGAAGAGTTGAGCCCAGACCCAGGCAAACTGGCCTCAGGGCCCAGCAAGTCATCTCCCCCACCACCTGCTTTGGGGCAGGCAATGGGCAAAGGGAGATCTGGGGTCCTCCATCAGCTGAACTGCCCTCCCTCCAGGAAGGTCCATGGTTACCAAAAACACCCAGCAAGATGCCTTCGGGAACGCAGTGTGACGCTGATCAGGGTGCACCCTGTCTCTAGGTCTCAGTGTCCCCACCTGTACAATGAAGGAGTCGGGGGAGCTAATATTTGTTGCAGCCGTTGCCAGCATGGATGGACCTTCTAGGTTTTCTTAGACCCTGGGGTCCAACTCTGCTCTCCACACCAGCAACTAAAGAGAAGGAGGCACAGATGCCAGGCTGGGCCTGGGTGTTTTCATCTTGCGTGCTTAGTCGTTCAGTCATGTCCAACTCTTTGAGACCCTTTGGACTGCAGCCTGCCAGGCTCCTCTGTCCATGAAATTTTCCAGGCAAAAAGAGTGGAGTGGATTGCCATTTCATTCTTTAGGGATCTTCCTGATCCAAGGATTGAACTTGCATCTCGCAGGGATCCATGTCTGCCGAGTCTCTTGCATTGCAGGCAGATTCTTTACCCACAAAGCCACCAGGGAACCACCTTCCCATCCTCCTGTTCTGGGCAGGCTGATGGGATGTGCAGAACCCGGTGGAACCCACACCCTGTCAGGTGGGAGGTGATGGTGGAAGCTGCCTAGACCTGCTCATTGGTTGCACTCAGCTAAAGGTCAAAGGGGATGGAAAAAGTCATCTCATTTCTAGGGATGCAGCCAAGATCCACATGAGGTCGGGGCTCACCCATCACTCCCTCACAAAGTCTTCCGAGAGCCCACCCATGCCTTCAGCCCCTCAGTCCTCAGGGAGGTGAAGCAGAGCCTGAGGTGTTGGTTCTTCACCAGCTCGGACCTGGGATGTCTGGACAGACCCCCACTCTAAGTGCCTCTCCTTTCGCCCTCAGCTTTCTGCTGAGACCATTAAATGAGTGAAACTTTCTGCCTCCCCACTCTTGCAACGCTCGTCTCCTGCTTCTCATATTCTATCTGGGGAAGTCACAGAAGGCTTGAAGGAGAGGGAGTAAGACTTTGGCCCCACCCTCAAGACGCTCTGCTCCTTCGAAGCCCTGAATTTTGTCCCCAGCCAGCATCCCAACTGCTCATCTTTTCCCCACAGGATTCCACCTCCACATCCTGAAGCCTCCATCCATATCCCTTGAGGATCCTCTAGGGTCCTGGGATTCCCCCATTTCCTCCCACACTCCTCCTTGGCTCCTTCTGATTTTTGTACCCTCCACCAGGAAGGAGGAACAACCCAGCAGTCACAGCAAGTAAAGAATGCGCAGGTCCCCACCTCAAGCTGGACTTCCCAGCCATTCTCAGTCAGGCACCCCAGGACCAGGGATCTTACTGGTAACCTGCTCGCTCCAATCCAAGTGCCCTGAAGTCCAGGCCTCCTGTCTCCTCAAGTCAAGCAGTGGGAAAGAAAGGCTTTGCGTTTACCAGTTCTGCCTGGAGTCACCAGGTGCTGTATGGCTGCAGGTGGTGCTCCGGACCCAGAGCCTCATTTTCAGCCAGCATCCCTCCAGATGCACTTCTCCAGAGCCAGGAAGCCTCACCTGTACCCAGAGACTCCAGGCCACCACCTGGAACCACATACCCGCCTTTGTCCCTTTCCCAGAGTGGATTTACTTCCACTTTCCCCCGGTTGGGGGCCTTGTACAGTACACCTGTTTTCACTCCTCTTCTGCTAGAGCAAGGTGTCAATTGTAGCCTAGTTCAGGGATAATCAAGAGTAGTTGTTAGGGTAGATGGTTAAGCTGGGATGACAAGAGATGGGCAGAGATAGGAGAGAAGTGGTTATGGTGGGT
This sequence comes from Bos mutus, assembly GCF_027580195.1. NCBI lineage: Eukaryota > Metazoa > Chordata > Mammalia > Artiodactyla > Bovidae > Bos > Bos mutus. The sequence goes on from NC_091618.1 coordinate 28,970,155, forward strand.
GGGAATGGAAGGAAGATCACGAGTCTACCATATGCCATAAATTAGTGGGAACAAATCAATGAGAAAAGGAAGGGAAAGAGGTAGAGAGGAGACAGAAGGGGAGATGGGGAGAGGAGGAGGAGGAGAGACTAAGTGAAAGAAGGAAAGACTTAGAAAAGGAGAGGAAGGCAACCCACTAAAAGTTGTAAGGGAGACACCCCAGTGATGGCCCAGGGGCCTGGGAGCCCTGGAAAGACAGGAAACCTGGGGAAACAAGAGGGAATCAGTGAAGGAGATCGGGTCTTTAGGGAAGAGCAGAGAGTGGAGGAGGAGGAGGCAGAAGAAGCGAGGATGGAGGGGGGCAGATAAAGAGAGCAACGGCTGCCGACCCGGAGCGCAGAGACAGGCGAGAGGGAGGGAAGCGGAAATTTAAAAGTGAAGATGCAGATAACGCAGCCTGGAGACGGGAACCCGGGTAGGGGTGGGGGGAGGAAGGGGAGGAGAGTGGAGCAGTGAGGTGGGGGGAATGGATGAAGAGGAGTGAGCCTCCTCCTCCCCGCGTTGTGGCCCCGGGGGTCCGAGGTGGGGCCGGGGTAGTCCACCCCGTTGCTGTTTGCTCAGAGTCAGGGAGGCGGAAAAGAAATGGGCTCCTGACCCCTATCAGAGCGCCAGGCCCAGGCCCATCCCCCGCGCGTCTCCCGGGTTGCGGGGTGCGGGGGGCTGCCTGGTGCGCTTGGCTGCCGCGCTGCACGTCGGAGACTTTATTGCGATGGGGCGATAAGAGGGGCGGGGGCGGGGTCCGGGGGGGCCGAGGCGGCAGCTCTTTAATTAAAACGGAAATTGCGGCCCCTGCCCGCGCTGGGGGCCGGAGGGTTCCGAACAGCCTGGTAGCTGGGAGCGTCGCTCCAGGACCCCCCCTCCCCCGCACCCCACATCCCCCGCCACACTCGGGCAGCCCCCTCCCGCCCGGTCCTGCTGGACCCAGCGCCGCCTTCTTCTCCTTGTCACCTCGGTCGCCTCGGGCGGGGATCTGTGCCCCAGAGCTCAAAGCCTGACGCGATCCCCCCCTCTCCCATTCCCCCCCCCCACCTCCCACCACCCAGTTCCTGGCGGCGATGAGACAGAGCGGCGCCTCCCAGCCCCTGCTGATCAACATGTACCTGCCAGGTACCAGGGACCAGCTGGGGGCTGGAGGCACCGGGACCCGGGGCGGGAAATCTGGGTTAGGGCTTGGGACGGGGATGCTGGGGTCCAAGGGAAGGGGGCGCGGTCCAGAGACTCGGATCGCTGGCAGAACTGAGCCAGCTAGGGCATCAGGAAACCTTAAAAGCAGGTGGAGCGCTTTGAGGTTTAAGTGTGAGGTCTAGAGGACTTGAAGTGAGCACACTGAGAGCCTGGAAAGCCAGGAGCTCCGGCTCCGGGGGCTGAAAGAGCCTGGTAGGGGAGCAGGGGTCTTCAGTGTAGCAAGGGACTGAGTGTGAGTGCAGTGTTGGGAGGCTGTGGTCAGCCGGGCGTGGCCCTAGCGCCCTCGTGGCTCCTCACCTCCGAGCTCCGAGCGTTCCCACCAGCCCAGCCTTCCAGGCGTCCTCTCCTCTCCGGTGGGCTCTGCGCGCTCCAGATCGGCTGGCGCAAACCCCGCTCGGCTTTATAAGGCTCCCGCCGGCCCGTTCGGAAAGCGGATTTCCTTTTTCCTGGACGCGTTTCCTGACTTGGGCGTTATGGAGGGGCTCCGCGCGGCGCGCGCCGGGGCCAGGCTCCGGGAGGAGGAGCCGGACGGATAGGGCCCCCAGCCTCTCGCCCGGGAACCATGGCACGCCCCTCTTCCTCCTTGAGCCTTGGCCTCGGGGTCTTTCGGTCAAGTCGGCAACCTCCGCCTGGATCCGCTTGACTCTTCTCTCTTGCTGCCACAGATCCCGTCGGAGACGGTCTCTTCAAGGAAGGAAAGAGCCCGGGTTGGGGACCGCTGAGCCCAGCGGTACAGAAAGGTGAGCTGGCCGCCGGAGTGTACGGGCAGAGTCGAGGATGGGGTCCCGGGGCACGCACCGCATACCGACAGGCGCCACTGTCACCCCAACGGCGGTTGGGAGCGATGTGGAACGCTGGGCTTTGGGAAACGGCGGCTCCGGGCCTGGTTGTGGGGAGACTGGCGGGGATGGTGGTGAACATTCATTTGGCCTTTGGCTCTGGTACCTTCTGAGACCCAGTGTTGACTCTGCAGGCCAGGGCAGGCTGAGAAGATCCTGCCGCCCCCACCCCACCCCGCCCCACCCCTTTTCAGCTGGGAATATTTCTCTCCTGCTCTGGTGCTTGGTGTCCTTTCCCTACTGGCAGCAGGAGCACAAGGCTTGACACCACCCAGCAAGGTGACCCCGGAGAAGTACTCTCAGGCCACTCCAGGCTGAGTCACCATTAGCACCAGGGCCAGCGCCCACCTGCCTCACTGGCCTGGCCAGCCGGGCTCTGTGAGCCAAGTCCTCTAGGCCATTTCAGTTGATTTCCAGCTTCCGCCATCCGCCCTTGGCTGGTCGCTAAATTACCCTTGGCTTTGCCATGTTGGCAGCAGGACCTGGCTGACCTACCAGGTAAAGCCTCCCCACTGGTCCCTGCCCAGTTGGTACCCTGTGCGTAGTCACTCAGTCATGTCCGACTCTTTGTGACCCTTTGGACTATAGCCCGCCAGGCTCGTCTGTCCATGGGATTTTCCAGGCATGAATTAGTGGAGTGGGTTGCCATTTTCTTCTCCAGGGGATCTTCCCGAACCAGAGACTGAAGGTGAATCTCCTGTGTCTCCTGCATTGCAGGCAGATTCTTTACCAGGGGAAGCCCCACAGTTGGTACCCTAGATCTTATCAAGTGACCAATAATTACCATGACCAGAAAAACAAGGCCAGCGACTGCTTTATCTAAAAGGGAACACAACACCCAGCCGGAATGAGTTTCCAAGCCTCTACACCTCTCAGTACCAGATGCACATTTCCCCCACCCCTTGCCATGCTTCTGACCTTAAAATTCAGTCCTCCTGACCTGGAGCCAGGGAGCCCCTCCCAGAGCTGGTGTGGAAGGATTGGGGTCGAAATTATGTGGAGGGCAGCATCTGGGTTCTGAGGAAGTCACTGAAAAAAGAAGAGAGCTTCACCAGGCTCAATTTAAAACAATAACCAGACAACTTCAAGGAAAATCCATTTTATTCTAAAACTGTGTGTATGTATATGTGCCGGTAGGTGCAAGGACTGGGGTGGGTGGGGGTGGGCTGGTGGGGAGGGGTGGTTAATTCTATCAAGATTTTTCTCTGCTTGTCTGACTGAGGCTCCAAGACAGAGAAACAGGAGTTCTCACTACCCACTTATCTGGGAAAACCTCCTGGCCCTTTCTAGCAACCCTGAAAATCTGGACAGGGCAGAAGGGCCTGGAGATTGGCCAAAGATGGGGCAGAGGCAGGGAGCCAAGCACAGAAGCGTCTGGGTCTCCTCTCTTGAGAGCTGTGTATCATGTCCCCAGGGAACTGTGACACCTTGGTACGCTGGGAATCCTGCCTGTTTCAGAAAAAAAAAAAGGCTGAACTGGAGTAGCCCCAGCACCAGATGCTGGCAAGGGTGGGAGACTTTAGAGGCTGCCGTTCCTCTCACACTTAGGGAGCCACTGTCCCCATCCCAGTCTGACATGGTATGGCAAGGAAGCCAGACATCACCTCTTCTTCACTTCAGGCAGAGGGTCCAAGTGTATGCCTTGTCTCTTGGGCCGAGTGATCCTGCTGCAGGCCGACTTCTTCCCTTTGGATCTCTGGACGTGGTCCAGCAGGATGTGGCCAGCTAACCGCCTATGTAGGCTACCCCGAGCGGTTGTGCAGGCTCTGCACCGAGTAAGGGCTCTCAGGCCGAGGGTCTGACATTCCGCCTTCACTTACCTCCAAAAGCCCTGTGCCTTGGAGTACCGCTGCCCCCACATGGAACAAGTGATGCTCTCCCTTCACTCCCTAATTCTTACAAAGCTGTGCGCCCTGGGGTTGTGTTTCCATTGTGCGAAAGCGCGGTACTGCCTAGGGACGGCTTTACTGACCATCTCCTCCCTGGTCAGCCACTCAGCTGGACGTGCCCTTTTCCTCCCTGACACCGATCCCCACATCCGACTTGCGGGGGAGGGGGGTGAGTGGTGGGTTCTCACACCCCACCTCTTCCCCGCCGCTCGCCTCCCTCATTCCGCCTGTGGTTGACCGCCCCCTTCCCCACAGGCAGCGGCCAGATCCAGTTATGGCAGTTTCTGCTGGAGCTGCTGGCTGACCGCGCCAACGCCGGCTGCATCGCCTGGGAGGGCGGCCACGGCGAGTTCAAACTCACCGACCCGGACGAGGTGGCGCGGCGCTGGGGCGAGCGCAAGAGCAAGCCCAACATGAACTACGACAAGCTGAGCCGCGCGCTGCGCTATTACTACGACAAGAACATCATGAGCAAGGTGCACGGCAAGCGCTACGCCTACCGCTTCGACTTCCAGGGCCTGGCGCAGGCCTGCCAGCCGCCCCCCGCTCACGCCCACGCCGCCGCCGCCGCCGCCGCCGCGGCCGCGGCCGCCCAGGACGGCGCGCTCTACAAGCTGCCGGCCGGCCTGGCCCCGCTGCCCTTCCCTGGCCTCTCCAAACTCAACCTCATGGCCGCTTCGGCCGGCGTCGCGCCCGCCGGCTTCTCCTACTGGCCGGGCCCGGGCCCCGCCGCCACGGCCGCCGCCACCGCTGCGCTCTACCCTAGCCCGGGCTTGCAGCCCCCGCCCGGGCCTTTCGGCGCGGTGGCCGCGGCCTCGCATCTGGGGGGCCATTACCACTAGACCGGGCGCCCCGGGGGCCTCTCCCAGCCTCCGGGAGCCTCGCTCAATTCCACCCACATACGGGAGAGGGGGCCGGGGCCTCCCCTCCGTTCTTTCCAGCTCAGATTTAATTCCACCCGCTGCACCCAGCCCCGGGGGGAAGGGACTGACGTCGCCTCAGTCTTCCTTTACCACGGGATTTGCCCCCGCCTCGTCCCTCAGCCCCCGAGGGAGGGTGACTGTGCCCCCACTTCTAACCTTCTAGACTCCAGGTCCCTGCGTCTCTCCGGATTTTCCCTCCCCTCCGTCTGTGCTTCCCTCTGGCTCCTGGAAGCCCCTTCGATATGACCCCTCTCTCGAATTCCAAATCTTTTCTCATGCCCAACCCCCCCACCACCACCCCCGGCCCCTCGATGCCCAGCTCAGTCCACCTTCTCCTCTCCCGGCACCTCACACACTTCTAGGTAGCTTCCAGGCCCCCTTCCTCCCCACCCCCAACCCTCCCGCAGTACTGCGGTGTGTTTCTATTCCCTTCCAGACCTATTAAAGCTCCGAAGCTCCCCGCTGCCTCCTCTCTCTGTTCGTAGCTGCCCCAGAAACTTGGGGGGGGGGGCGGATAGGGGCAGGGGTAGGGGCAGAAAGGTAACCAGACGCCCAGCTCAGGCGTGCGCAGAAAGGCCTGGCAAGGAAAAGCTCCAGAGAATGAGGGCCGGCAGGCTTGGGTGCTACTGGAGGGAAGTGCAGAGCTCCTAGTGAGTGGGTTCCAGCAGCAGCCCCCCTCCTCCCTTGCCCGACCCCTCCTCCGCCTGCCTTGCCAGGCCTTCCGCTTGCCCCTTCTCACCTTACCCCATCCTGACTTCTCCCAACGCGCCCTGGCATCCCACCTACCCTCATCGCACCCGTCCTTCCACAAGTTCCTTCCCTCATCCCAACCTCCACCCCAACTTATCTTGTCGTCTTCACATCATCTCAACCATCCCTCAGTCACCATTTCATCCCCTTCCCCACCTCCCCTCTCCTCCCTCTCCTACCCTCACTTAGACTTGTTTTCTCACTCCCACTCACCACCCCCCTCCCCAGCCCGCCGGCAGCATCTCCAACGTTCTCTTTTTCTCTGGATCTGCATTCTTTTTCAGAGGGGAACCTCCCTCTCTGCGCCGGCCTCTCCCCTCTGGGCTTGCGGCTGCAAACCTCCTTCTCGCGGGTGGCGCGCGCCCTCTGCTGGTCTGAGGAAGACAAGCCAGAGCCGGGTTTTGCAGCTAAGCTGAGGATCCGACATGCGTGCGTGCGTGCTCAGCCGCTTCAGTCGCGTCGACTCTTTGCGACCCTATGGGCTGTAGCCCGCCAGGCTCCTCTGTCCAGGGGATTCTCCAGGCAACAACACTGGAGTGGGTTTCCATGTCCTCCTCCAGGGGATCTTCCCGACCCAGGGATCGAACCCTCGTCCTTTATGACTCCTGCATTGGCAGGCGGGTTCTTTACCACTAGTGCCACCTGGGAAGCCAAATTTGGCTTTCAGAGAGGAGGGCAAAGGAGCCCTGCATCCCAGGTCTCACCTCGAGAAACCTGAGAAGTGGATCAAGTGGATGGTCCTCCTGGCTGGGCCATTTTATTCACCACCTGAGGCTTTTCTGAGTACTGTGCCCACCGGAGTCCACAGCTCTTAGGCTTTCTTCAGGCCTTTTACAAAACGTGTAGGCAGGACAGCTGCCTTAAATGCGTTCCCTTAGACGGAAGCAACACAAAGGACAAGCCCTTCTCCGCGGTCCTGGTGTTTCTTTCCCAGGGGCCATATCCCTCCTGGACCAAAGGTTCCTCACTTGTTGCCTGGAGACTGCCTGGGCTCCCACAAGGCAGCTGAGGAGAGTTCCCTGTGCCCTGTGGGCAGGAAATGCAGGTCAATTATTAATAAGTGCAGGGAGAGCCTGAATGCCCCTTCCCAAAGGGAATGAAATCGAGGTCCATCTAGGGAAAGAGTATTTCTTTTCATCTTCACTTTATTTTTTTCTGGTTTTCTAAATAACACACTCAGCATAGAAAATTTGAAAAATAGACAACAAGGCCTCCATTAAATACTAGTTGAATGAAATATGTAATGAAGCACGGGGAAAAGTCACCTACAGTCTCATTACACAGAGGTCACTGTTTATAACCCTTTGTCATAATCACCTTCCTTTTTCTCTACGCCCTTTGGAATTGAATGGTGCCTGCTTTAGTCCCTTTCTGGAGAAGGAAATGGCAACTGGCTCCAGTATTCTTGCCTGGAAAGCTCCATGGACAGAGGAGCCTGGCAGGCTATGATCCATGGGGTTGCAAAGAGTCGGACACGATTGAGCAACTAACACACACTTAGTCCCTTAACATTCTGGCATCAGCACGTTCCATGTTGCTATGCTCTGCAGACCTCATGAGGTGGATGGGTGGGATCATGTATTTCAGGCAGCAGATGGCCAGGGGAGGAGTCTAGCCTGGTGAGGAGCTCAGTGACTTTGGGGGAGAGGCAGAGGGCCTCTCTGCAGAGAGTAGAAGCTGGGGGGAAAAGAATACACAGGGGAGACAGAACCAGGTTCCAGAAAGATCTGGGCTGCTAAGAATTGTGGGTTGAAGGTAAAAAAGTGAAATTTCCTGGCAAGGAGTGTGAGATCCTCTTCTTAGATCTCTAAAGGCCAGAGTGTGAGATATGAAAGGGTGGGGCTCAGTAGAGCCTATGTGTAAATGAGCAGTGTCTTATTACAATGTTACATGGAAGACTGTAAGCTAAATGAAGAAGAACCACTGTGATCTGAGGATGCATTGATGCAGCTATGGACACCCTAGAATGAAGGAAATGATCCACTTGCTGTAATGATTGTGCCACCAGGACTTCCCTGATGTTCCAGTGGTTAAGAATCCACCTGCCAATGCAAGGGACATGGGTTCCATCCCTGGTCCAGGAAGATTCCACGTGCCTAGGAGCAACTAAGATCCTGCGTCACGACTACTGAACCTGTGCTCTCGAGCCCACAGGCCACAATTGCTGAAGCCCATGTGCCACAGAGCCTGTGCTCCACAACAAGAGAAACCACGGCAACGAGCAGCTCATACACCACAACCAGAGAGTAGCCTCTGCACGCTGCAACTAGAGAAAGCCCACATGCAGCAACTAAGATTCAGCACAGTCAAAAAATAAATTAAAAAAAATGATTGTGCCCCCAGCATGTTGTACACGGTGTTATTAATAGATAACACTTTCAGGAGAAGATCAAATGGAGGACAGATAGAATAGTGGACCCACCAAGTGAAGAAGGAAGAATGCTGGAAAACCAACCGTGGGAAACATGGTCTGGGAAATCACAGTAAGGAATGAGGCACAGAAGCTGTCCTCAATTATTCAGAGAGCTTTCTTGTGGCAGAGCACCCAGATGCATGTACTGGGACATGTGGTGGAAAGCTACAGTGAGGCAGATATGTCAACTTGATCTCATGAAGAACCTTCTGCCATGGACCTTGATGAGGAGTGCTTTGTCACTGGACTACTAACCTTCCTTAGAAGGTTGAGAGGGGAGGTGGGTTAGCTGACTTTGAGATTCAAAGTCCTGTGAGTGAGTTGGTAAAAGAGGGATTTGGGCATCATTGGGAAGCCAGGGGAAGTGTTAGACGGTTTTCTTACCTATGGCCTTCTCTGTGGCTCCGATGGTAAAGAATCTGCCTGCAGTGTGAGAGACCTGGGTTTGATCCCTGGGTGGGAAGATCCCCTGGAGAAAGAATGGTTACCCACCCAGTATTCTGGCCTGGAGAATCCCATGGACAGAGGAGCCTGGGCGGGCTACAGTCCATGGGGTCGCAAAGAGTTGGACACAACTGAGTGACTTTCACTTTCACTTTTTCTTGCCTATGACATCACATCCTTAGAGCTCACCCTGCCCCTCTATTCTTTCCTTCACACAAGCCAGTTTGGGAAGCTTGGGATTGGGCATTAGAAAACCCGAGTTCTGGTCCTAGATTGGCAACTGACTTACTATTTAACCCTCAGATAATTCTTCTGGGATTCCATTTACTGTGGTCTTGGATTGATTCCGTTCCACCCAAGCCCTGATGGAGCCACACTCTTACCATACTCAGCTTCCTGACGACCCAGGCCTGTCCTTACTGACCCTTAACCCCTTGGCCTTTGGCTCTCCAAGGTATTGATCCCACCATTGCTTCTCTCTCCCAGTCCAGGGTGCAGCCCCTCTTTCATTCCCTGAAGGTCTGCCTTTTCTCTCTCTCTTCACTCATGTAACTGGTCAAAATATGACTCACTCACCACCCCAGCCCCTGCCATGCACTTGCATGACAGAGTTTACAAAGCACTTTCACATCCATTGATTTATTGATTCTGTCCAGGGTCAGGGAGGAAGACAGCGGGGCAGGGATGGCTTTATCCACTCGGAGGATAAGTTAACCAAAGCCTAAGATGTTGAGAAACTTGGCCAAAGTCTCAGGGCTTGTCCCAGGCCAGGTTCCTCACCAGGCCTTCTCCCAGTGCTCTGAGTGGCTTCTCCACAGTTCCAGGTGGCCTTGGTCACCGTGTTGTGGGATCACTCCCCCATCCTCTCAGGATTACACAGACCCGTGTCTTCTCCACTGACGTGTGTTCCTTGTGACCAAGCTCCACTTGCCTTCACTTGCAGATAGAATCAGAAATCCAAATAGCATGCCGTGTGAGGACATCCATAGCCACGTGCTCTAGATCTGCACAGCCACAGAGATGCCACCCAGGGCGCTGAGGCTTACAGAGCACCTTCTCGTACATCAGCCCATGTGATCACAGGCAGACACCAAAATGGGTTGCTGTGATGTACTTTTCTGGCTTTCATTCCTTCATATTCCCTTTAAAGTATCTTTCAAATGCTCTTCACTTCAACCTGTTCCTTAATCTTTCCTATAATTCACAGCAAGTAGAACTGCTGATAATAAAATATGTGTCTGCCATTCACTGAACCTGACTCTGTGCCATGCTCTGCCCTATGCTAATACTTTACCTGTGGTCTTTCCTTTGCCCTGGCCACACCTTGCCAGGTGGGGATGGTTATCTCCACTTTCAGGTGAGGAAAATGAGGCTTTGAGAAGTTGAGTGACTGGCTCAACACGTGACCCCATAGCTCAAGTCCTCACCCATCACACCAGCTCTTCTCTCACTGGGCCTTCCTGGAAAGCCTCTTCCTCGTGTGGAGGTGACCTGCAGCCTGCCGAGATCAGGTGTACTCCATCCACTTATCTAGTCATAGCAGGTGAATTCCCAGGAGGCTTCCCAGTGGGCACTAATGGTAAAAAACCCGCCTGCCAATGCAGGAGACACAAGAGATGTGGGTTTGATCCCTGAGTCAGGAAGATCCCCTGGAGAAGGGCATGGCAACCCACTCCAGTATTCTTGCCTGGAAAAACCTCATGGACAGAGGAACCTGGAAGGCTACAGTCCATAGGATCACAAAGAGTTGGACATGACTGAAACAATCAGAAGATGATCAGTTATAATGGACAAGTTGATGACTTGTCTTATGAATGTCTTTGGTTAGTGAGGGCCTTGGTCTGATTAAAAAAACACATCAGACTGCTTGGTTGCCCCATTGTCTTTTGTAAGCCTTCACTTCCTTGTGTTTCTACAACCTTTGAGTGGATCACTGTATTGTGGGGTGGGGCTAGGGTCTGACTACAACTTGACTTTGGTGGCAATTCCTATATCCGTTTGTCAGTTAAATTTCCCCTGACACTCCTCCGTCCTGGGATGGCAGATTGGGAGTCCAATGGCCCAATGTCCCACTGACTGAGATTTGTTCTGTTTCTAAGACTTCTCTCCCACTGCATTTTCTTTGCTATCTCCTCTTTTCCTTTCTTTGTAAACAAAAGGTGACATAGCATAGTAGTTAAGTGGCAAGGGCTCTGAGGCTGGGCTTCCTAGCTTCAAGTGCTGGCTGTGTCACTTACTAGCTTTGTTACTTACTTCTTTGTGCCTCAATTACTCTATCCGCAAAATGGATATGAAAATAACAGACCCTCCCTCATAGGGTTGAAAGAATAAATGATCATGTAAGAAACTTTGTACACATATCAGTGTTTAAAAAAAAAACAAACAACTCCAAACAAAGAAAGCACTGGCTCTTCCTCTCCAGTCCCAATCAGATGCCTTCCATATACCCTGGGAAGGAACTTGAGTGGCTACACCTACTTTTTGAGGCCAGTCACCCACCCGGTGAGCTTCACCAAGAACCCATCTCTTGAATGGTTATATGGCCATAACCATCACACGGGTCAGCCTTCTATACTCAGTGCATCCTCCGTTTCTTTATGGGGCAACTGGACAACGTACTGAACTTAAGATGACAGGGTCTCAGCTAGTTCCCGGCTGTGTGACTTCCCACTGGGAAGCCTCCTGGGAATTCACCTGCTATGACTAGATAAGTGGATGGAGTACACCTGATCTGGGCAGGCTGCAGGTCACCTCCACACGAGGAAGAGGCTTTCCAGGAAGGCCCGGTGAGAGAAGAGCTGGTGTGATGGGTGAGGACTTGAGCTATGGGGTCATGTGTTGAGCCAGTCACTCAACTTCTCAAAGCCTCATTTTCCTCACCTGAAAGTGGAGATAACCATCCCCACCTGGCAAAGTGTGGCCAGGGCAAAGGAAAGACCACAGGTAAGACCACAGATCCACACCATTCAGAGACTTAGCTTTCTCCTTTAAAATATGGGCGATAGTAATGTTTATTTCCCATGGTTAGTATGTGGATTAAATAAAAATAATATTAATAATAGCACTTAACATATTTCTTGCACTTAATGACACATTTGATAATATCCTAATAGTTCTCTCAGTGTGGCAGACACAGGCAGCTCTACCCCTCCCTGCAGCCTAAGCTGCGTGCTCCTCACTTCAGGCAGTGGAGCTGAAAGGTCGGGTCGACTCAGTGTCCTCACCCAACCAGCGACTAACTTTCCAGCCCTCCTTGCATCTTGGTGAGAGTGACATGCCTTGTTTTAGCCAACAGAATATGAACAACAATGGCAGTGTATCTTGTGCCCAGGCCAAGGCATTTAGAGGTGGGTGTGCCCTCTCCGTCTTCTCTTACTCCCTTTGTACCTCCTGTGGTGCACTAGGGGACCGCTAGTTCCTAGGAGTCAGCAGAACTCCGTTATGAAGGGATCCCAGCCCCTTAAACATCACATGGAGAGAAATCACTCATATATTGGTCTGTTACTTTTAATTTGGAGGTTTTCTTGTTACAGCAACTAACATTACCACAACTAATATTTAAATCACATTTAATCCTTACAACAATCCTCTGAAAGAGAGATTATGATTTCCCCCATTTTATGATATGAAAACTGAGGCACAGAGTATGTGTGTGTTAGTCACTTAGTCGTGTCCAACTCTTTGCCACTGCATGGACTGTGGCCCCCCAGGCTCCTCTGTCCATGGAATTCTCCAGGCAAGAATACTGGAGTGGGTAGCCAACCCCTTCTCCAGGGGATCTTCCTGACCCAGGGACTGAACTCGAGTCTCTTGCATTGCAGGCAGATTCTTTGCTGTCTGAGCTGCCAGGGAAGCCCACTGAGGGGTTAAATCTGAAGTCACATGGTGAGAAAGGGCAGAACAAAATCTGAACCCAGTCTGATTTCAGAGGCTGTGAGTTCTCTTAACCACTAGGGATGTGAAAGAGCTTTATATGCTAAGGTGTCCTAGAAGTAATAATAATAAAGGCTAATACTTATTGAACATCTCTGTGTCAGGCATTATTTAAAGAGCTTTACATTCATTCGGTCCTCACAACCCTTTGGAGTTGGGTTTAGTATTATTCCCATTCTATAGATGAGGAAAATTCGAGACACAAAATATTAGATAAATTGCTTGCAGTCACCATGCTGCTAAATGGTAGCAAGATGATTCAAGCCCAAGCAGCCCAGTTTTCACTTCCTTCCCCATCTCTTATTCCCCTGATCCTTTCTCATGGAAAAATGAGCAGATTCTGAGAAGCCCAGGAAGTGGCAGGACAATTTCCCCAAATCTCAGCCCAATCCTAGGCTAGGTTCCGAATTTCAGTACTCACCTTGGTCCCAGACAGATTACAGAGTGGGAAATACATTTTATTTTTGTTTTATTTTTTAACACCAAAAACATTTTGTATTGGGGTATAGTCGATTAACAATGTTGTGATAATTTCAGGTGAACAGTGAAGGGATACATATACATGTATCCATTCTCCCCTAAACCCCCCTCCCATTCAGGCTGGCACGTAACATTGAGCAGGGTTCAATGTGCTATACAGTAACTTTTTGCTGGTTATCCATTTTAAAAATAGTCGTATATGTACATGACCTTGCCAAAGTCCTTAAATATCCCTTTCCCCCAGAAACCATGAGTTCATTTTCTAAGTCTGTGAGTCTCTGAGAAATACATTTTGGAAATCTGTGGCCAATGTGACCCTTGCATTTATCTCGCATGGCATGATGGAGTAGAGGGAGTCCAGGAGGACATGGATTCAGACGCAACTTCTGCCTATCCCCTGTGGGAAAGAGAGGGCTACTTGCTCTCTCTGAGCCTCAGTGGACTCATCTGTAAAATGGAAACACTGGTTATATCCACCTTGTTGGTTTGCTGCCATGGGCAGAGCATTTGCCTAAAGATCCCAGCACTGAGGACCATTCCATAACTACCATACCCCAGCACTGACCAGCCCAGAAGAGCCCCCTGCACTGGGGTCTCAAACCACCTCCCCCAGTCTAGTCCCCACAACACTGCACCCAATTTCTTCCATGAGTCAGAGAAGCTTCTTCTGTGAGGTTGGGGGAGGAGGAAGTAGCTGAGGGAGGCAGGAAGGCCAGATCCTGGGTTCCTTTTTCTGGGAGAGGAGGCCAGGTTGCTTAGCAACACAGCAGGAAGTTGTCAGGGAAGCTCCAGGCAGGGCTATCTTCTTCCATTCTGCAACATAGAGAATCTGGGGTGACATTAGCTGGGGAGATGAATGGGGAAACCGGGGAAGGGTCCCAGGCTCTGATAACCTCTGGGCTTCATTCTCTGTTTCTATGATCACCTTTCCAGTTCTTCAGTTCATTCCCCGTGTTTTCTACCGTTGACAAGGAGAGACAGAGAGACGAGTTCTAGGATCCATCCTGTACACATGTCGGTCCACTGGCCATGTCTGTAACCATGTGCCAAAAGGGCTAGATTCAGGACCATTTTATATGTGTACTGTGCCTTACAGTTAACAAAGGACATCCATATATATGATTTCACCAGATACAACAGTCTCTTCAATTCCCATATGACAGATGTGGGGGGAAAGTCTGAAGGTCCCCCCATGAGGAAACAGCAGGGCCCAGATTTGCTGCAAATCTCAGCACATTTCTACTACATATCGCAGCATGGATGTTAGTACAAGCATTGGCACCACTGTTATGCCTGCTATTCTGTGTCCTCACAGTTTGAGGATTCTTCATGCCAAGTGTCCTGAGGTGCCCCCAATGAGCATCTTTCCCCACCCTTCATCAGAAAGCAGGTGAGTAGAGGAGGCAGGCCCAGCTGTTCTCTGCTGCGGCAGGGGGCATCCTTGGAGTGCAGGGTCCCACGAGAGGCCTGGTCTCCTGGACCAAATGCCTAGACTCAGGAATGCTGCTGGGCTGGGCCAGGCTGGCACAGGCATCTACACACCAGCAGCTGTAGCAAGTCCCCTGGCTTGCATTCTGGAGAGAGACATATGGGTCCCACTGGGGCCGGGGCCTGGCAGCAAGGAGTAAACACATATCACCCAGGTCACAGATTGCTCATGGGAGGCCCAGGCCTCTGGGGCTCCCTGATGCCTCGGGGGCTAGCAGAGCTGGTCAGAGCAGCTCAGGGTCCCCTTCTGGACCCTGTTGGTCCCTTGATCCCTCTGTCAAAATGTATTAATAGTGCTGACTACCATAGCAATGGTTGTTACTCCAAAAACAGTAATATTTTCATTCTTATAGCAATTTGATAAGATATCACAAATCTGAGTTTCTTGTTTCCATCTGATAGATGAGAATACTGACATTCAGAGAGGTTGAATAACTGCCTTAGATCAACTTTTAGTAAATGTAGAGTAGGCACTCAAACCTCTGGCTCCTAGTCTTTTGTTCTGTACATCATATAACACTGCTTTCAAATGTCAGGAGGGAAAAAGCAGTTCCAGAGGAGCATTCAGCCACTTTATCCTCCGTCCCCAACTTGTACCTGCCCAGGATCACGGCTCAGTTGGTGTTCCACAAGGAACAGGCAATTTGAAAAATTATTTTGATTAAAGCTTTCAGTTCAGTTCAGTTGCTCAGTCATGTCTGACTCTTAGCAACCCCACGAATTGTAGCACGTCAGGCCTCCCTGTCCATCACCAACTTCCGGAGTTCACTCAAACTCACGTCCATCAAGTCGGTGATGCCATCCAGCCATCTCATCCTCTGTCATCCCCTTCTCCTCCTGCCCCCAATCCCTCCCAGCATCAGAGTCTTTTCCAATGAGTCAACTCTTCCCATGAGGTGGCCAAAGTATTGGAGTTTCAGCTTTAGCATCATTCCTTCCAAAGAACACCCAGGGTTGATCTCCTTTAAAATGGACTGGTTGGAGTCCAACAGACTCCTTGCAGTCCAACGGACTCTCAAGAGTCTTCTCCAACACCACAGTTCAAAAGCATCAATTCCTCGGTGCTCAGCTTTCTTCACAGTCCAACTCTCACATCCATACATGACCATTGGAAAAACCATAGCCTTGACTAGACGGACCTTTGTTGGCAAAGTAATGTCTCTGTTTTTCAATATGCTATCTAGGTTGGTTATAACTTTTCTTCTTTTAATTTCATGGCTGCAATCACCATCTGCAGTGATTTTGGAGCCCCCAAAAATAAAGTCTGACACTGTTTCCACTGTTTCCCCATCTATTTCCCATGAAGTGATGGGACCAGATGCCATGATCTTCATTTTCTGAATGTTGAGCTTTAAGCCAACTTTTTCACTCTCCTCTTTCACTTTCATCAAGAGGCTTTTTAGTTCCTCTTCACTTTCTGCCATAAGGGTGGTGTCATCTGCATATCTGAAGTTATTGATATTTCTCCCAGCAATCTTGATTCCAGCTTGTGCTTCATCCAGCCCAGCGTTTCTCATGATGTACTCTGCATATAAGTTAAATAAACAGGGTGACAATATATAGCCTTGATGTACTCCTTTTCCTATTTGGAACCAGTCTGTTGTTCCATGTCCAGTTCTAACTGTTACTTCCTGACCTGCATATAGGTTTCTCAAGAGGCAGGTCAAGTGGTCTGGTATTCCCATTTCTTGAAGAATTTTCCGCAGTTTATTATGATCCACATAGTCAAAGGCTTTGGCATAGTCAATAAAGCAGAAATAGATGTTTTTCTGGAACTCTCTTGCTTTTTCCATGATCCAGCAGATGTTGGCAATTTGATCTCTGGTTCCTCTGCCTTTTCTAAAACCAGCTTGAACATCTGGAAGTTCACAGTTCACATATTGCTGGAGCCTGGCTTGGAGAATTTTGAGCGTTACTTTACTAACGTGTGAGATGAGTGCAATTGTGTAGTTTGAGCATTCTTTGGCATTGCCTTTCTTTGGGATTGGAATGAAAACTGACCTTTTCCAGTCCTGTGGCCACTGCTGAGTTTTCCAAATTTGCTGGCATATTGAGTGCAGCACTTTCACAGCATCATCTTTCAGGATTTGAAATAGCTCGACTGGAATTCCATCACCTCCACTAGCTTTGCTCATAGTGATGCTTTCTAAGGCCCACTTGACTTCACATTCCAGGATGTCTGGCTCTAGGTGAGTAATCATACCATCGTGATTATCTTGGTCGTGAAGATTTTTTTGTACAGTTCTTTGGTGTATTCTTGCCACCTCTTCTTAGTATCTTCTGCTTCTGTTAGGTCCATACCATTTCTGTCCTTTATCGAGCCCATCTTTGCATGAAATGTTCCCCTGGTATCTCTAATTTTCTTGAAGAGATCTCTAGTCTTTCCCATTCTGTTGTTTTTCCTCTATTTCTTTGCATTGATCGCTGAGGAAGGCTTTCTTATCTCTTCTTGCTCTTCTTTGGAACTCTGCATTCAGATGCTTATATCTTTCCTTTTCTCCTTTGCTTTTCACTTCTCTTCTTTTCCCAGCTATTTATCAACTTCCAAAAAAATGATTTGAGAAGACTTACTATATAGCAGAATATTCAGTTCTAACAGACAGAATATTCAGTTCTAAAAGACAAAAAAACAATTGGTGAAATATGAGAAGCATTCCCATAAGTCTGGGACAAGGCAGTGGTGTCTTTTTTACCCCTTCTAACCTTGTCATCATTGCTACTACTGAACATTCTACTGGAAGTCCTAGGCAACACAATAAGACAAGAAAAGTTATCTGCTATATGCAAATATTAGATAGGAAGATTTCAAAATGTCCTAGTTTGCAGACAATATGATTGCTTCCCTAGAAAATCTAAGAGACTCAACTGGAAATCAATTTGAACTAATGAAAATAGTATATCCAGTAAGATACAAGGTTAATACACAAAAACTTCTGCTTTTCCATACTGTGTAGAAATAAGGAAAAGAATTGGGAATGACAGATTGACAAGAGCAATAAAAATACATTCCCAGGTAAACCTAGTGAAATACATGAGAAATATCCAAATGGAAAAATAAAACTATAAATCTTCACTAAGGAATATAAAAGAAGACCTGAATACATAGAATACTTAGCATGTTCCTGGGTGGAATGACTCATTATTACAATATGTCAGATCTGTCCAAATTCATCTATAAACTGTTAAGTCTCAATCGAAGTCCCAGGATTTTTTTTCCAAAGGGATTTTATGGAAACTGACAGGTTTGGCTCTAAAGTTCTTCTGGATGATGTGTTTGGGGGACTTCCCTGCTGGTCCAGTGGTTAAGAATCTGCCTTCCAATGCAGGGAATGTGGGTTCAACCCCTGGCTGGGGAACTATGATCCCACATTCTTTGGGTTAAGTAGGCCTGCACGCTGTAGCTACTGAGCCCAGTGCCTCAACTAGAAAGCCCACAAGACACAGTTAGAAAGAAGCCTGCATGATGCAATGAAGACCTGACACAGCCAAAAATAAATAAATATTTTTTAAAAAGAATAGCCAAGACAGTTTTGGCAAAAGAACAAGGAGCATACCACAAAACTACCGTTATTTTATTAGAGGTGTGGTTTGGCACAGTAGAAGTCACATAGACCAGTGGAACCCAGGAGAGTCTTGAAAACAGACCCATGGACTTGTGAAAATTTCATAAAAGATAGAGATGGAATACACTGGAAGAAAAGGAAGACTGTTCAAAAGTTGGTGCAACCTGTTATTCGTTTGGGGAAAATAGTTCTCTCTCCTGGTGGCTCAGAGGTTAAAGCATCTGCCTGCAATGCAGGAGACCTAGGTTCGATCCCTGGGTTGGGAAGATCCCCTGGAGAAGGAGATGGCAATCCACTCCAGTATTCTTGCCTGGAGAATCCCATGGACAGAGAAGTCCGGTGGGCTACAGTCTACGGGGTTGCAAAGAGTCGGACACAACTGAGCGACTTCACTTTCACTTTCTCCTTCTCACTACATACAAAAATAAATTCCAAAATAAATTAATGAAATAAAGACACTATAAAACATACTATAAAAATACCAGAATAAAATTCAAAAACAGAACAAATCCTAATCTCCAAATCCAGCATAAAACAAGAACATTCAAAAAGAGAAGAGGAATATTAAACATCTGGGAGGAGTTAGTTACCACAGTTGTGTTCTAAAGATATATATTTAATTGCATACTTGTTGACAACCAAAGCAAAACATGGAAACTGTCACTATTTTTGTTCATTTAGCCATTTACTATTTATTGAGATCTACTGTCAGTTCATTTCAGTTCAGTCGCTCAGTTGTGTCTGACTCTGCAACCCCATGGACTGCAGCATGCCAGGCTTCTCTATCACCAACTCCCGCAGCTTCTCAGACTCATATCCACCGAGTTGGTGATGCCATCCAACCATTGCATCCTCTGTCGTCCCCTTCTCCTCCTGCCTTCAATCTTTCCCAGCATTAGGGTCTTTTCCAATGAGTCAGGTCTTCACATCAAGTGGCCAAGGCACTGGAGCTTCAGCTTCAGCATCAGTCCTTCCAATGAATATTCAGGACTGATTTCCTTTAGGATGGACTGGTTTGATCTCCTTGCAGTCCAAGGGACCCTCAAGAGTCTTCTTCAACTTTACAGTTCAAAAGCATCAATTCTTCAGTGCTCAGCTTTCTTTATGGTCCAACTCTCACACCCATACATGACTACTGGAAAAATCATAGCTTGGACTAGATGGACCTTTGTTGGCAAAGTAATGTCTCTGCTTTTTAATATGCTGTTTAGGTTGGTCATAGCTTTTCTTCCAAGGAGTGAGTGTCTTTTAATTTCACGGTTTCAGTCACCATCTGCAGTGATTTGGGAGCCCAAGTAAATTAAGTCTGTCATTGTTTCCATTGTTTCCCCATCTATTTGCCGAATGATGGGACCAGATGCCATGATCTTAGTTTTCTGAATGTTGAGTTTTAAGCCAACTTTTCCACTCTCCTCCTTTGCTTTCATCAGGAGGCTCTTTAGTTTCTCTTCACTTTCTACCATAAAGGTGGTGTCATCTGCGTATCTGAGGTTATTGATATTTCTCCCGGCAATGTTGATTCCAGGTTGTGCTTCATCCAGTCAATATTTCTCATGATGTACTCTGCATATAAGTTAAATAAGCAGGGTGACAGTATACAGCTTTGAGGTATTCCTTTCCCATTTTGGAACCAGTTCATTTTTCCATGTCTGGTTCTTTTTTTATTTATTTATTTTTTAAACTTTATTATTATTTTTTTTACTTTACAATATTGTATTGGCTTTGCCATACATCAACATATATCTGCCACGGGTGTACACGTGTTCCCCATCCTGAACACCCCTCCCACCTCCCTCCCCATACCATCCCTCTGGGTCATCCCAGTGCACCAGCCCCAGGCTTCCTGTATCCTGCTTCGAACCTGGACTGGCGATTCGTTTCTTATATGATATTATACATGTTTTAATGCCATTCTCCCAAATCATCCCACCCTCTCCTTCTCCCACAAAGTCCAAAAGACTGTTCTATACATCTGTGTCTCTTTTGCTGTCTTGCATACAGGGTTGTCGTTACCATCTTTCTAAATTCCATATATATGCGTTAGCATACTGTATTGGTGTTTTTCTTTCTGGCTTACTTCACTCTGTATAATAGGCTCCAGTTTCATCCATCTCATTAGAACTGATTCAAATGTATTCTTTTTAATGGCTGAGTAATACTCCATTATGTATATGTACCACAGCTTTCTTATCCATTCATCTGCTGATGGACATCTAGGTTGCTTCCATGTCCTGACTATTATAAACAGTGCTGCGATGAACATTGGGGTACACGTGTCTCTTTCCATTCTGGTTTCCTCCATGTGTATGCCCAGCAGTGGGATTGCTGGGTCATATGGCAGTTCTTTTTCCAGTTTTTTAAGGAGTCTCCACACTGTTCTCCATAGTGGCTGTACTAGTTTGCATTCCCACCAACAGTGTAAGAGGGTTCCCTTTTCTCCACACCCTCTCCAGCATTTATTGCTTGTAAACTTTTGGATCGCAGCCATTCTGACTGGCGTGAAATGGTACCTCATTGTGGTTTTGATTTGCCATGTCTGGTTCTAACTGTTGCTTCTTGACCTGCATACAGATTACTCAGGAGGCAGGTCAGGCGGTCAGCTATTCCCATCTCTTGAAGAATTTTCCACAGTTTGTTGTGATCCACACAGTCAAAGGCTTTAGCGTAGTCAATGAAGCAGAATTAGATGTTTTTCTGGAATTCTCTTGCTTTTTCTATGATTCAACGGATGCTGGCACTTTGATCTCTGGTTCCTCTGCCTTTGCTGAATCCAGCTTGAACATCTGGGAGTTCTCGGTTCATGTACTGTTGAAGCCTGGAGAATTTTGAGCATGACTTTGCTAGCGTGTGAGATGATCCACTGTCAGGTGCTGCACTAATTCTCACTGTTTAAAGAAAACATAGGAAGAAGCTAACGTGAAGAGGAATATTTTCCCTAGCTTTAATGTTCGTATAAGTAACAATGGGTGTTCCTCAGCACTTACGTGAAAGATAGAGAAATGTTCTTTAAATGGCCTTGGATGGATCCTTGTAAGAGTGTGCACGTGTGCATGCCCATGCTGTGTGTGCTTGTACCACACATGTGTTGTGCATGTACACACACCCATGCCTGCTGGGATAGATGGGGGTCTTACTTCTCTTGTCCAGCAAGGGACATTCTTAAATCCTAGGGATCTGGAAATAGCTTGAAGAGGAGGAAGGGAGTGAAGTGACTTTGGAGACATGTGG
Source organism: Bos mutus (assembly GCF_027580195.1). NCBI lineage: Eukaryota > Metazoa > Chordata > Mammalia > Artiodactyla > Bovidae > Bos > Bos mutus. Next base: position 28,991,329 of record NC_091618.1, read on the forward strand.
AAGAGGAGGTGGGCAGGGCTGTAGATATGCGCTTCTCCTTTTCCAGACACTGGAAAAGGAGTGTCACTTTTTTTTCCCATTTCCTTCCTTCCTTTCATTTATCTTCTATCTCTTTTTCTTTATAATTTTTCTTCATTTTTAGGTAATAACAATAGTTTAGTTTGTTGTAATTAACTAAAAAGCTCAGAAAAGTATAAAGAAGAAAGTAAAACTGGTCTTTTAAAATCCTCCCACTTATTGAGAACAACTATTAAAATTTTAGGCTTCCCCAATGGCTCAGTGAGTAAAAAAATCTGCCTGTAATGTAGGAGACACAGGTTTAATCCCTGGGTCGGGAAGATCCCCTGGAGGAGGAAATGGCAACCCACTTTAATATTCCTGCCTGGAGAATCCCATGGACAGGGTCAAAAAGAGTCAGACACAACTGAGTGACTAAACAGACAAAAACATTCTAAAACTTGGCATTGCTGCACATACACATACGCACAGATTCAGTATATATCTGTTGATTGAGGGCAGGAAGAGAAGGGGGCAACAGAGGATGAGATGGTTGGGTGGCATCACCGACTCAATGGACATGAGTTTGAGCAAACTCCGGGAGATGGTGAAAGACAGGGAAGCCTAGCATGCTGCAGTCCATGGGGTCGCAAAGTCAGACACGACTGAGAGACTGAACAATAACAATTGATTGCCTACTGCCAGGTGCCAGGAATCTAGCAGCGAAAAAGGCCATTTATTGACAGGATACAAAACAAGTAACAAAAAATTACCAGGCAGGAAAAAATGTCATGAAGAAATCAATCTGAGGTATGTGATGAGGGGTGACTATGGGGCAGATTGAGATGAATTCATGCAGGAAGAGGTAGCTGTTAAGTGGAGGATCTGAATGATAGGAAAAGAACAGCTGTTTAAAGATCTGTCTCTCTCTCTTACACAAATGGGACCACATTATACTGTTTTCAACCTGCTATTTTCACTTTGTCATGGTCATTTCTAATACAGATTAATGTACCATTTTTAATGGTTTATAATATCCCAATGAATATTGATTTGTCACAGTTTACTTCGTCTCCTACTGATGCATCCAATTTTTTATTTTTATAAACAATGTTATGATAAGTATCTTTGTATCATGTCTTTTTCCACTTATCACCTTAGGGCAAATTTCTGGAAATGCAGTAGTTGGGACAATAAGTATACTGCCTTCCACATTTTGATCCACAGCCAAGTAGCTCTCCAAAAATACTGGACTAATGTATATGGTGACAATAGTGCAAGGAAGTGCACATTTCCCCATTTTTTTTGTCATGGTGGGATTTTCTACTTTTATGATCTTTGTCAGTGATGCAATATCCCACTACTGTTTTGACTTGAGTTTCTTTAGTTAATAGTGAATTCAAGTATCTTTTTTGTGTGTGCTTATTGATTATCTATATTTTGTGTGAATTACCTCTTCACAGTTTTAACTATCTTTCTATTAAAAATATATTGTGTTGCAATTATGTTCTCTCAGATTGTCACTTGTTTTTCAATCTTGTTTATGGCTGTTCTTTTTCTCTGTATCTCTAACATTCAACTTAAGTGGAATCAATCTTTTTCTTTAAGATTTCTCCATGTATAAAAAGATGTTCTCTACCCAACCCAATCATGAGAAACGTGGGGCTGGAAGAAGCACAAGCTGGAATCAAGATTGCTGGGAGAAATATCAATAACCTCAGATACACAGATGACATCACCCTCATGGCAGAAAGTGAAGAAGAACTAAAGAGCCTTTTGATGAAAGTGAAAGAGGAGAGTGAAAAAGTTGGCTTAAAGCTCAACATTCAGAACACTAAGATCATGGCATCTGGTCCCATCACTTCATGGCAAATAGATGGGAAAACAGTGGAAATAGTGGCTGACTTTATTTTGGGGGGCTCCAAAATCACTGCAGATGGTGATTGCAGCCATGAAATTAAAAGACGCTTACTCCTTGGAAGGAAAGCTATGACTAACCTAGACAGCATATTAAAAAGCAGAGACATTACTTTGTCGATAAAGGCCTGTCTAGTCAAGGCTATGATTTTTCCAGTAGTCATGTATGGGTGTGAGAGTTGGACGATAAAGAAAGCTGAGTGCCAAAGAATTGATGCTTTTGAACTGTGGTGTTGGAGAAGACTCTTGAGAGTCCCCTGGACTGCAAGGAAATCCAACCAGTCCATTCTTTTTTTTTTTTTTTTTTTTAAGATTTTAGCTTCTCCGCACGCGGGGCGAACTAATGAAGGCCCCGGCGCGCTGGGCCCCACAGGCAGCCGTCTGGGCGCCTGGGCCCGCGCAGCTGCGGGCAAGCAGACGGCGGCGCAGCCCTAGAGCGCCCAACCAGTCCATTCTAAAGGAGATCAGTCCTGGGTGTTCGCTGGAAGGACTGATGTTGAAGCTGAAACTCCAATACTTTGGCCACCTGATCCAAAGAGTTGACTCGTTTGAAAAGACACTAATGCTGGGAAAGATTGTGGGCAGGAGGAGAAGGGGACGACAGAGGATGAGATGGTAGGATGGCATCACCGACTCAATGGCCATGCGTTTGGTTAAACTACGGGAGTTGGTGGTGGACAGGGAGGCCTGGCATGCTGCGGTTCATGGGGTCGCAAAGAGTCGGACACGACTGAGCGACTGAACTGAATTGAACTGACCCAACCCAAGATGCAATAATTATAAGCACATATTTTATTCAAGTATTTTATTTAATATTAGATTACTATCACATATTACTATTTTCTTATTATGCAAACAATATACTAATACATTGTTGTTGCAAAAATTAAACTCCATAGATAAGGCAAAAGTCCCTTAGACAACATCAATCCCAGTTCCTTCCCAGAAGTCACTTAATAAGAGTGATCTGTATCTTTCTTAAGCTTCTATTATACACACACATACACACAGAAATTAGTTTGTTTTGCTTTTGCATAAATTATATGGTACTATGTATATTGCTATGCAACTTTTAATGACACTACATGTTTTGGAGATCTTTCACATTGGTATGTACAGTCCAGTCCATCCTTTTAAACTGAATATTATATCAAAGCATTTTAAATTTCTAACCTACTGGTGGATATTTAGGTTGAGTTCAGTTTCTCTCTCTAAACAGTAATACAATAAACAAATCTTTATCATGTCTCTTTGTACATTTAAGTACTTCTCTAGGGTCAATATTAGAAACTGGAATTCCAGAGTAGAAAATATATGCATCTGAATTTCTAATAGATACCTTCAAATTGTTCTCTCTTCTAAGGCTTTTATAATTTTTTAAAAATGTTTTCATCAATTTGGAACTTATTTGGGGGCTAAGAATGAGAAAGGATTGATCTTTTTTCTTCTTATAAATGACTATCCAGTTGTCCTGAAAGCATTTATTGACTAATCTATCTTTTTTCCCAATGGATCTGAAATGGTGCCTTTATCATCTATTAAATTCCCACCTCTGCTGGAGTTTAGTTTGGGATTATCTATTCTGTTCTAATGATACATCTGTTCCTACATCAGTGCCTTATGCTTTAGCAACCTTAGCTCTTTAGTAAATTTTAATATATAGTAGGGCAAGCCTTCCATCATTAGTCTTATTTCTTATGCTTTTCTTGATGTCCTGTGGTTTTCTGGGATAATATGTAAATTTTTTAAAAAGGTGTAAAATGTAGAAAGGTTATAAATATCCCCTTTCATATTTATATTGTTTATCATCATCCCTCCTTCCTTTTAGATTGTCATATATAAAAATGCATGCAGAGAGACTAATTTTATGATGTATGGTCTTGAAGCCAAATATCAGTCACAGGAGATTATGATCAAAGGAGGTGAAGAAATGGGGCAGGGGAAACTTGTAAAAGGGGAGTAACTATGGTGGGCAATGTCACCAAGTAGAGAGAGATCTAGAGAGCAGCTGTCTGCTAAAGAATTAGAATCCAGGGGAAAAGAAATCCCCTGGAAGCCCAAAATCAGTTGGGAGAATTTTAAGCCAGAAACTAAGAGGTTAAACCTGAATGCCTAGGAAAAAAAGGAAAGTGGGGTGCTAGAGTACAAAGTCAGACAGCCAGTCTGCAAGTGTAAAAGAGAGATTGCTTCTAAAAACCTTATCAAAATATTAAACTCAGGTCAAAGGAACTTGAATCCTGAGACTGTGCTCTGCAGTTTACCTGTCTTATACCCAATCTTTAATCACACTGAACTAAAACATTTTTGGTATGCCTTAGTTACACACCTAACCTGTGTGAGTATAGATGATCTTCTTGGATGTCTGACAAGATGCTGAAAGGGAAGGTAATGGTGTGTGTGTGTGTGTGTGTGTGTATAATTTATTTGTTTGACTGTGCCAGGCCTTAGTTGTGGCATGTGGGATCTAGTTCCCTGACCAGCGATCAAACCCTGGGCCAGCTGCCCTGGGAGCTTGGAGTCTTAGCCACCGGACCACCAGGAAAGTCCTGGTAATAGTCTTAAAAAGGTCTTTAAAGTTTAACCTCTGTTGTCTTGAGGCCACTCATGGCAAGTGCTGTTTATGTTGTATAAAGGGGTCAGGAGTTGCACTTAAAGTGGGACATATGAAGAAGGCCAGGCCCCCAGGCCTGGCTACCAGATGTCCCTGGTCATGGTGGCATGGTCAAAGGGGCTGCTTTGGCAGCCTCTGTAGTAGAAATCTTCTGGAGATGCCCATCTGGTGCCTGTGGCAGAGTCCCAGAGGGTAGAGGCCACAGGATGTCCCTTTGGATACTGCCAGATGCTCTGGTTGCTGGGCACCCTGCCTGGCAGGCAAAGCAGTTACCATGACAACCACCACACACACACACACACACACACACACACACACACCTGTGATTTTTTTTTGTGTTTCTCCTTTTCCATTAAGTACCACGGTATTCCAGGGAGAGGCAAGCATAGCTCTCAGAACAGAACGTCCTCTGCTCCAGGAAGCAGGGAAGGAAAGTGGAGATGTGTTTATGTTATGATTGAATGAGACTTTATCAGTTTAAATGCCTATGTACCTGCTTCTGTGTTCAAATGTGTTGTATAACAATGTATGTATCAGCATGTATCATGCAAATGGTGAGATCACAGTTTATCTACCCATTTTCTTCCTACTCCCCTCCCCTCCCCTCTCTGTTGCCCCTGTCCTGTAAAAATCACCCCGCCCTCCAACCTTTGCTGAGCATAAGTGCTGAGTCATGGCTCCATCTGGGTTTCTGTCTCCTATCCTCCATCTCCATTCTTTCCTCAGCCCACCCCTCCCTCATTCCTGCAGGACTCTCTAGACCTCTGGGCCCTCTTCACCACCTCTGTCCTAAGCCTGGACTTATTTTCCCAGAGGTTCACTTCTGGGCAATCAAGAGAAGGCACGTCACTCTGTTTCTGCATTTACTCCCTTCTCACTTTGCCTTCTCAAAAGACTGCTCCGAGTCCTTCTCTTAATGACCACCTTCTCCCTGAGAAAACAGGAATCTGACCAAGTTTGACCCAGGAGGCTAATTCTTCCCTGTATTCATGCTGATCCTCCTCCAGTCCCTCACTACTTAATCGGATTATGGCAATGTCTCATGCCTGGGGCGTGGCAAGGAAAGTGAGATTTAATTTGTCACCAGGCCCTAAGGCTTTTTTCTCATTCTAGGTCTCCAAATGCCAGACCACAGGTACTTGGAGGCAAGCGCGCTGTCGCCCACCTGTATGTGTGTGTGTTCCAGTGCTCATAGGAGTGTAGTAATAGAAGGGTGCTGTGTCTATGCGTTCAGGGGCAGAATCTAGAGCCCCCTCCCCAAGGATGTTTGAGGGTCTCTGTAGGAGCCTCTTTTCCATCCCCATTGGGCTCTTCTAACACAGAAATCCCACTCAAATAGTCTCGATAACTAGTTCCAAATAAGAGGGACCAGGATTGTTCTCTACAACCTCCCCGCCAGAGAGGAGAGAGTGGAAAGGGCACCCTCCTCCCCTGCCCCGCCTGTTCAGTCTGGTTACTATGGCGACAGCCGCGGGGTGACCCAAGTGCTCCTCCCTCTCTCCTTCCATACCTAGAGAGATGACGGCACCGCGCTGACTGCGCCAAATTCCAGCCAATGGGCAACTGCTCCCGCCTTTCCTTCCACCAGCTCTCCCCACCTCCCTCCGGGAACTCGATTCACAAATCTAGACTGGGGATTTCCGGCTACTGGCCGGTTGAGAGGGAGCTGGGCAGAGTCCGGGGAAGAGTTGAGATCTGTCTTCCTATGAGGACAGTCTTCCTGAGTTCTTGGGCCAGACTCCTGTGACTTACCACCAGAAAGGATCACATCTACTCCCAAATTATCCGGAAAACCTAACTGAGGCCGTCTGCAGCTCCTCCTACTCCTGCGTGCCCTCCCTCACCCTTGTCGAGTGCGCCCCGTCAGTACCACGGACAGCGAACCAGGGCCTTTCTAGGTGGGCTTCTCCCTCTTCTCTCTCCGAATGCTTCGGAGGTCTCCGTGGAGATCAGGGTCACAGACGCCTGCGCTCCACTGCAGCCAGGGCCTCCTCGGGCCGATGAAAAACTGAATGGGGCGCTTAGCTAAGTGGTTAAGAAGGCAATGGGGACCAAAGAGGAATCTCAGGCTAAATAGCTTACTTTTCCTCCTTCAACCCCAAAGAATGGCTCCTGTCTTCCAGGCTGCCTGGGTACTAGCCTCCCTGGCGATTAAGGGCTAGGTCTGAATCTCAAGCAGGGATGGACCTCCCAAAGCTGCCCTGGGTAGGCATGTGGCTGAAACAGTCTTGAAGCAGACCCATGGGTAGGGGAAAGAGTACGGGGCTAAGTGTGGCATTCGGGCCCCACCTGAGAGTGGTGAAGACAGACTTAGTCAGGCCTGACTGAACTCTTGACAGAATGAATGGCAGGGAGAGGCAGAGGAAAGAGAGAAAACAACAACAATAACTAACTGATGCTGCCTCAATGAGCCACTCTGTAAAAGGAGAGCAACTTCCGCTGTCCTCATCACTTATCCCCTAAATGGCCTGGGCGTTAATGCGCAGGTGGTCAGAAAAAATGAAGGCAGAGGTGGCGGGGGGGTGGGGTGGGGGGACGGGGTGGGGCAGAAATTCAGCCTTACCACCAGGCCTCATCCTTTGGCTCCCTCACTTTGCTCTCTGTAAGATGGAAGTCAGTGGGGGGAGGGGTGACAGAAACAGTAGCCGTTCTCAGGGACTCGACCCTCCCCACTAGGCCCATGGGGGCCCGAGTGCCCTGCCTGTGATAGTTCCACTCCTGCTCCCTCCCTCCCAAGGCCCCAAAAAAAGCTGGCGCAAAAACATCTGCAGGCGCTTCCAGCGCTTTATAGTTCTCTCCCGGACAGACGGACAGACAGACAATGCGGCCCGCACCGTCGGCCCGCATCATTGGCACCTTGGACACGGCACCAGGCCCAACCCAGTCCCTGGTACCCTCCCAGGAGAATTCTGGTCCGGCCTCAGATCAGCACCTCAGACAGTTCCGGGCCCACCCCGCCCCTCCCCCCTCCCTCCGGAAACAACCAAATAAATTAAACCTGGGGAGTGGGGGGGACAAAAACACCTAAGGGCAAGGAAGAGGGGTGCTCCTCCCTCAGAGTAAGAAGAGTATTCTGTCTCCTCTCACCCTTCTGCTGAGGCGCCGCCGCCACCGCCGGGGTGACCTCCTAGGTTGATTTTTGCTCCCAAACCTCAGCCTCCTGAAGCTGGCATCCCCCTGCCCCCAACTCCCGGCATGCAACACGTTAGAAAAGGTGGGGAGAGGTGGTGGGGATGGGGCGAAGGACCCTGGTGGTTATCTGGGCTCCCGGGGCTGCAATTTTTGCTGTACCTCAGCCGATCCCAATCAAGAATCCATGTTTCCTTAGGTCTGGGGAGGAGAATACGGGGTCGCAGTCGAAGAGAGAAATGCAAGCTAACACAGGCGGAGAGGGGGGAAGGCAGATGGGAGGGGGAAGATGGTGACACATGCCAGGAGCGAGGAAAAGAGAAGAAGGGGAAATGGGGACAGAGGTGCAGAAAGAGAAACGGGGCAATGAGAGAGAGTCAGGTAGTGGGTAAGATGGAGACGGAAACACACACCCAAGGAATGGAAAGTGGAACTGCAAGGAGGAAGGTGGGAAGGCAAAAGATGAAGTAAGGAGGGAAGGTGAAGATACAGGAAGGAGATGAAGAAATGGACAAGTCCAAGGGAGACGGACTTACACAGAGAAGGGAAGGGGGTGACCCGGGCAGAATTGGAGATATGAGGGCGCAGACAGATAGAAAGGGTGAGGTTGGGGGTTCCTCTCCCGCGCTCATCCCCCACCCCCACCCTGCGCCCAGCAAATCCAAACGCCGAGGCCTCTGGCATCCTGGCCTCCACCTTCCCCTGCGGGGCAGGGGCGGCTCCTCCTCCGGCCACGGCGCGGAGCGGCGGTAGCAGCGGCGGCGGCTTGATGGTCCCGGGGGCTCCGAGTGTGTGTAAGGGGCTGGGGCGGGGGGCGGGCGCGGCCCTGGGTTATCCCTAGCGGTCCAAGTTCATAGTCCAGTGCTTGGCTCCAGTCGCGCAGCTGTCCCTGGCGGCCGAGGAGGAGGAGGAGGTGGAGGGGGCCGCGGGCGCGCCCCCGTTGGGTGGACCCCCGGCGCTGGCGGAGGCCTCGCCCTCGTTCTTGAGGTCTTGGAAGACCTGCGTGAAGAAGTGGGGGTCGGCGTTGAGCCGCAGCATCTGCGGGCTGAGCCGCTGGATGAGGCGCAGGCAGCGTTGCCAGAAGCGCTCCTTGTCGGGCTCCACGAGGAAGGGCTTGAGCGGGTAGGAGATCTCGTTGCCCATGTAGGAGTAGGCGAGGTAGAGGCAGGTGAGGAAGGCGGCCTGCAGCTCGGCGGCCGACGCCAGCTCGTCCCCGCGCAGCGACTCGCGGCACAGCAGGTACACGAACACCAGGTTGGCGGGCGTAATGAAGGCCTGATCTTGCCAGCCCTGCAGCAGCAGCGAGCGGTCCACTCCGCGGAACCAGCCCACCAGCTCGCCTGGGCTCAGCTCCTTGAGACGGTAGCAGCGCCGGCACACGAAGTCGCCCAGGCAGCGCAGCAGCTCGCCGGTTGAAGCCTGCACGATGACCCGCCGCGGCGAGCCACCAGGGACCGGCGCCGCCGCCTGCGGGGCTGGGGGCGGCGGCGGCGGCGGCTTCCCTCCGCCCGAGCCTGGCGGCGGAACGCCGGCGCTGCTCCCCGACGGCGGCTCGCAGGTGGCGGCGGCCGCGGGCACAGTGGGCACGGGCACCGCCAGGGGCTTGGCGGCGCCGCCGCCGTCGGGGGGATCCCGACCTTTGCGGAGAAGGTTCTCGCGGTTGCGTTGCTGGACCAGGGGGTCGGGGCCGGTGGACGCTGGCTTGGGCGTCACCTTCTTGCTGCCTTTCTTCTTTTTGGCGGACGCGGCCACAAGGCGCTTCCAGGTGAGCGCGGAGATGAGCACGGACGGCCGTTTGAGCCGGCTCTCGCCTTTGCCGCCCTTGCCCGCTGGCGGCGCCCCGTAGCCCCCCAGCGCCTCGTCTCCCGCGGGCGGCGCCTTCTTCTTCTCCTCGGGCAGCCCGCCGGGCCTCCGGCCCTTGGCCGAGGAGGCGGGTGAAAGAGACAGCACCGTGCCCATCCTGCAGAGCGGGGCCGGCGCCCGGGCCCCGGCGGGAACTGCGGGCGGTGCCCCTGCCCGCCGCGCCGCCGCCGCCTCTGCTGCAGCCCCCGGGGACCCGGCGGTGGGGGCCCAGCCCCGGCCCGGGCGCGGGAACGGGCAGTAGAACGCGGCTGCTTTGGCTTTTCTGCGCCGGCTGCTCCGGGTCTGAGCTGCGCCAGCTGCAGCGTCAGCCCCACCCCTTGGGCCCAGTCTTCGCCGCGCCACGCCCCGTCTCACGCAGCCAATCCTTGCCCAAGCTGCCCTCCTAACCGGCAGCTGCGCTGACCAATAGAATCTCTCATACCAATCTCAAGTCCCGCCCATCCCCATGCCTCGGTCTCTGGTCCAGTCCCTTCACAAGAAAGGCGAGAGGAGGAGGAGGTGGCTGGTTCGAGGACCTCCTCAGGGTCAGAACCGGTGGGTGGGTGGGTGTGGGAGGCTGCTCCCACCTACCCCTGCAGGTCCTAGGGCCCTGAATCAACTTGTTTTGATGCACTGGTTCGCGATAGCAGAGATGCCATGGAACACCCTCCCTCCCCTTTTGATTATGTGCTGGGGGGGAGGAGGGGGCGGTAGGCAGTGTGGGCAGCTGCTTCATCAAGGCAAGGCAAGTGTCTTCATCAAGGCGCCCAGGCCCCAGCTGGGTCGCACTGCACCAGCTCCTCCAATCTAGCAGTCGGTGGATTCCCTCTTAACTCTCCTCCCCTCCCTTTCCCCATGTGGCCACCAGGGAAGACTGCAGCAGGTATATTCTTGCTCTGCCTGTGATGAGGTGTTGGCTGGGCCCCGTCTGCCTGAAGGTCGCGACCCGCTTCCTTAGAGGCCTTTACTCTAGGGGTGGTAAGACGCTGAGATTTGTCGCCGAAGCCACGGTTTGCCGACCTGATTCTCTGCTGCTGAGTCTGTGATAAGAGGCCCTGAGCTCTGGTCCCTGAGCGACTGCTCTTGTGCTCTTTGCCCCTCTCCCCTCCAATCCCCTGATTTCACACTTGGGTGGATGATGGGTGATTGGTCCCTGGGGAAAGTTTGGAAATTGGTCTGTCCAGACTCAGATAGCAGACCGGCCTTCTGTGCAGAGGGTTGGTCCCACCATGGCCAGTCCTGGGTCCAGGCTGAGATGGGTTTTTATTGTCACATACTCCCTGCCATTCAGGTCCTAGCTGACCCCATTCCCAGCTCCAGGCTATTAGGCTAGGTCCTGCCCATTTCTCTCTGGGTCTGTCTGTCCTCTCCTCGGCACCCATAAGGCCTTTGTCCTGGATTTGGTATTCTCTAGGCCTTACCTGCAGGTCTGGAGCCCAGCTGGTTTGGGGCTGTTCCATCTGCCTTGAAGGACTGTGTCCACCCTTCTCCTGGCCTGCTCTCTGGCTCCCCAGCACAGGAGTCTTCTGGCTTCTTAAGTGGACTTTGGAGGTAGGTATGGGTTTCATGGAGGAGAGAAGCCTTCGCCTATCCCTGGTGGGTCAGATAGTAAAGAATATGCCTGCAATGCAGGAGACCTGGGTTTAATCCCGGGTCAGTAAGATCCCCTGGAGAAGGAAATGTCTACCCACTCCAGTATTCTTGCCTGGAAAATCCCATGGACAGAGGAGCCTGGTGGGCTACAGTTGATGGGGCGTGCAAAGAGAACACACACATGGATTCAGCAGAATTCTCAGACTTGGCCCCAGAGTCACCTCTATGCTCCTCAGAGACCACCAACCCAGCTCCAAGGATCCACTGCTGTCAGGGCTTGTGTGTATGCACGTGTATACCTAGTTCATTGCATAGAGGCTATTTTAGAATCCCCTTGGGCTGCCAACAGAGGCACCAGCTTTTCTCAGCTATCCCACAGGCCCGCCCCCACCCCACCCCTGTGGGGGCCTGTGGTCTAGCTGTGTTGACTCCCTACCATACACCACCTTACACAGGCCAACTTGTACCCTTCCCTGACTCAGCACTCAATTGTACTTTCTCAGTGGGGTCTCTCCTGTTCCCTTAGATCTGATCTTTGTTCTCTCACAGCTCAAGCTGACCTGCACAACGTCTCATTCTCCCCATAGTTACTGAAAAATGTTCCCTCTTTTCAGTTTCTGTAATTGGTCCTACTTCCTCCTACAAGGCTTTCTGAGTCAGCCTTTATCTGACACCCAAGGAACAGTCAGTTCACCAGTAGTTAAGGACAGGCCCCATAGAGACTGAGTTGCACCAGCAGAAACACCAGGCACGTGGATCTGAATGGCACGTGGATCCTCTGCTCCCAGGAGTCCCTCACTGAGGTAAGGCCTGCTGCTGGTGTCATTCAGGACAAGAGTCTATGCAGCCCCTACAGATGTCACCACTACGGGATCCCCATTCCAAGCCCAGAAGTGACCTGCTGTCCTTTTAGAATTGAGAGTTCCCTCCTCTGCTTCAGGTGCCTTAAAACATCTTATTTCCCCTTCTCATCTTCATCTTGCCCTGCCTCAAACCCCCTCTCTTGGGCTCACATGATCACCACCCTCCTAGTCTGGTCATCCCTCTTGAATCTCTGAGTTCCTATCACTGGGCCAGGACCCTCCCTCAGACCACCAATCTGCCTTTGTCAAGCTCTTGAAATTCCATCTCCTCCAAGAAGCTTTTACGGACTGACTGGGAGGGACCTGACGCCCTTCCTAACATCAATCTTTCTAACCTCTTCCCCTGCCAGCAGCAGCTGCTACATAACAACTCGGTTAAGGGCTGGGCTCTGAGTTCTCAGTCCAAGATGTGCAAGAAGAATATGGATGGAATTTTAAAGGACAAGAAGACAAAATAATAAAAGCAAATCTATAAAGAGTGACGGCATTTCTGTTACCAAAAAAGCTTGCACTATTAAGGGAGGAAAGAGGGAGTTTATGTCTCTACAGGGTGGAGGCCAAGGAGGATAACCACAGTGAAACTGGAAAGACATTCTGAGAAGGTGTGCTTTATGGAAAGACAGTGGACCACCAGGGAATTCCCTAAATGAGCCCCATCTTTAAGGGAACATCCAAAGGCAATGCTGTTCAAACTCTTCTGCCCTTTGGCTGCTTTTTATCTTTTTATCTGATAAGTCATAGTCTAGGATGCAGGGGTTTTCAGTTCAATTCAGCTCAGTTGCTCAGTAGTGTCCGACTCTGTGACTCCATGGACTGCACACCAGGCTTCCCTGTCAATCACCAATTTCCGGAGCTTGCTCAAACTCATGTCCATCAGGTTGGTGATGCCATCCAACCATCTCAGCCTCTGTCAGGAGTTTTATTCCACAGCTTATTAATTGTATGAGTTCGGGAAGTCATTTCAGCTCTCCCTTCATACTACAATGCAGGAATTCTACATGTTTTTATTATCAGGTGAAAAAAAAAACACTGAAGGAGGAAGATAATATCTTGTGATTGAACTTAAAAATGGTTCTTAAAGCCTCTTCTAGCTCTACGAATCTGTTTCTAAATAAAACCTGCCCTGTGAATCTGTTTCACTTTCTAGCTCCAGTCCTGTCTGGTTCTCTATGTTTCTGCCTGATGGGCTCAGGCTTGTGTGCACAGCATCTATGTGAGGCCTGCCCTTCTGCAGTTCTACCCAGGAGATGAAGGGGAGGGGTGCGCAGGCTCTCAGCAATGTAAACGTTCCTAGGTCCCTCCAAGCTTTAGGGGAGGGGAGCCCGAAAGATGGTGCAACAAAGGACAGGATGCCAAGATGGCCAACTTCCAGGGTCTCCCTAGTAAACATCAAGGCAGGAGGTCCTGGAACTCAAGGTCATTGCATTCCATGTCTCCAAGAGGCCCCTACAAAGGGGCTGATGACAATGTAGGTTCTTAAAACAGCCAGAGAAGAGACTCAGCCTGGACATCTGAATGCCTGGATCCGGCTGCCCCCCTACCCTGATTCAGTCCTCCCACCCGAAGGCCTCGGCTCCTGAGGTGTGCAAAGGGAGAGCATATGCACCAGCCCTCCCTCCCTCCCCAGAGGACCTTACCCCAGGGGAGCTGGAGTGGGGAGGCTGTGGAGGGAGTAGAAACCCTGCCTCCTCCCAGGCAACAATGGGGAGTGTAGAAAGAGATGGAGCAGAGAGAAGAGATGGACTTAACAAAGGAGGTGCTGCTAGCTGCCAAGAGGGAAACCCCATGTTCTCATGCCTTTCACTTTTCAGCAGATCCCTTGCTAGGAGGACTTAATTGAGGAGCCCAAATAAAACTTATAGAAAAGAAAATAGGGTTGATAGCACAGTTGCGGAAGTGGTGCTCCAGGATAGGAAGAGAAGAGACCAAGGCTGAGAGGCTGGAAGGCCCAGGATTAAGGGTCAGGGGAGGACAAGGGTGAGGCTGGGGCTCTTTTTCCTTGCTCTAAGCTCTGCTCCCTTAATAAAGCCTTGGTCTACCCTTTAGGTTACTGATGCCAGCCCTCTCACATCCTCATACTTCTTCATACTTGGACCTTCTCTCCCCGGCTCTCTGGCTCCTGCTTTCATCTCCCTTTGTTGCCCCCTAAAAACAGTTCTCTCTACCCAATCCTCCCAGCAATATATGTATATATGTGTGTGTGTGTGTGTGTGTGTGTGTGTATATATATTTTATATATATATATATATGCATCTCTCAATAGCTTTATTTCTCAGTTCATCTTCTCCTGCCTCCACCAAGCCCATTTTTTGCTTCCTCTCTTTCACCCCCCAACCCCAGTCACAAGCATCTCTGTCTCTTCCCTGCCCTGCTGGAGCCCAGCATAGCACTCCAGATGCAGGAGCAGATCAAGAAGGGTGGGGGTGGTGGCTGTTGCTTTTCTGGGATATTCTTAGCCTGTCTGGGGGCTGGAGCTGGAATCAGCGTTTCCATCTCAACCAGGCAGGTGGCTGCAGGAAAGCTGCTGCTGTGACTGGGTCTTCATGTAGCTGTCTGTCTCCTTCCCTGTCTCTGTCCTCTATCTTGATTCCACTCTGGGAGTCCTACCTTCCCATCTTGGTGCCCTGGGATGGGAGAGGGGTTCTCTCTGCCCTGGCTTGAGCCCAGGGAGGTTTGAAAACTCTGTCTTGGAGACTCTCAGGGAAAGAAAAGAGGCTTTGAGAACTCTAGCTCAGATATTCCCTGGGTTCCCACACAATCTTTGCCTCTGCCCCACTTTCATCTGCCCCAACAACCCCTGTTGTTCAGTTGCTCAGTCGTATCTGACCTTTTGTAGCCACATAGACTGCCAGGCTTCCCTGTCCTTCACTATCTCTCAGAGTCTGCTCAAACTCATGTCCACTGAGTCTATGATGCCATCTGACCATCTCATCCTCTGTCATCCCCTGCATGGAACTTGATCCCTAAACTCTAGGGATGTTCAAATCCCTAAACTCATGATCACAAGAGCCTTTCTAATCTTGACTTAAATTCAACCTGGAGTTCAGGGGCTGCCTCCTGAGAGAGGCTGAGCCCTGGGTTACAGTCCTTCTTTAGGACTGAACAAGGAGCTCACTGTCCCAGACTCCTTTGTTAGCAGAGGGAGGGGCCAGGAAGAGATCTGATTCATTCACAAATAGCACTGAAAATATTTGTCACCTTAAAAAAAAAAAAAGACAGTGTGGGTGTTCATACATGAGTTTTAGAGTCATGCAGGTCTGGATTCAAGCCTAGCCCCTCCACTTATGAGCTGAGGGCCCTTGGGCAAGTTTCTTAATTCTTCTGAGGCCTGTAATGGTGGACCATCATAGCGTTGCTGTAAGATTTTATTTAATCTCACAATGCTCCACAATGCTTGTATATTATATGTGCATGGTGCTTGGTGTTACAAAATGTAAGTTATTACAGAATTATCCTGTCATTGTTTTTACAGGGCAGGAACAGTTTGTCTGACCTGTACCACTAGCACTTTTTCTTCTCTCATTAGAACATCTTTCATTAAAGGGCAGGGGCTGTACTATCATTTCTTTTTGTTTGGCTTTTGAGACCTGAATTTAGAGCTATCCTTTCTTCTGGGCCATTATGCTGGCAGCTATTGCAACTCAGACTGTTCCTGGGTGGGGGGTTATTTGATTTGATTCCTGAGGTCACAAAGACCTGCCAGCATATCACGCACTGGCCCCTTCTCCGGTCCACTGTGGGCCTCATTAATTTTGTGAAGCTGTGTGTGCCTGCCATGTGCCCAGCACCATGCTGGTCCTGCATTCTGACTGCACTTTTCAGAGGGCATTCTCTGGCTACTCATCTCACACCCTGCTGTTTCTACAAAGCTCCAGAGACTCCATGGAGGGTCAGATCTTCTTTTCAAGAGTTTTTAGAAAATGTTCTGCAAAATTATAAAATCCATGATAGCAAATACTATTTGAGAAACTGTCTGCTAGAAAGTACTGGGTTAGGGGCTGGGAATAGGAAACAGAATTGGGGTGGGGGTGACCTCTGGCCTTCAAAGAATATACAACAGAAATTACAGAGAGATGAAAATAATAATAAATAGTAGTAAGTTGATCCATGTCCTCTGGTGAGTTACAGAGAATGAGACTGGACCACTTGACCAACCCTGCCCATCCCCCTTCTACCTTTGCAGCTAAACTAACTCCAGTTTATCCTGAAGTCTCGCAGCTAAGCAACCACTGGCAGGGGGATAAAATCAATTTTTAACTGAGGTCCTGTTCCTCCATCTGGTATTGTGTCCCCTCCAGTCCACGGCCTTTCCTCTCTGCCCTCAAGCTGTGATAAATGCTAAGCACCTTTCCCAAGGCAGAGCCAGGCCTCAGCCACTGCCTGCTCACTACCCTCTGAGCAATGAGGGTTAGTGAGTAAATGCTTGTGGGAGGAGCCCTGGTGGACCTGCTTAAGACTCAGCACTGGAGAGGAGCCACTTTGGTTTACCTCCTATTTGTCCAGAATTAGGGGCTGAGGGGGGATGGGGTTTGTAACAGATTCGTTAATTTACGCTTTCATCTCTGTGGTCTCAAAATATAAGATCAACCCTTTATTTTTATTTCCTTTAAGTAAAAAATCAATCCTGATTTTATCACCTAGAGCTGCACACACACTCACTTTTTTAAAAATACTTTTTTATTTTTGGTTGCACTGGGGTTTTGTTGCTGCGCATGGGCTTTCTCTAGTTGCAGGGAGTGGGGGTGGTTCTCTAGTTGCAGTGCGCAGGCTTTTCATTGTGGTGGCTTCTCTTATTGTAAAGCACAGGCTCTAGGCTCATGGGCTTCAGTAGTTGTGGCTTGAGGACTCCAGACAGCGGGCTCAGTAGTTGTGGCGCAGGGGTATAGATGATTCATGGAATGTGGAATCTCCCTGGACCAGGGATCAGATCTGTGTCCCCTGCATTGGCAGTGGACTCTTATCCACTGTACCACCAGGGAAGTCCCATACTCACTTCTGATTTGGAGTAGGGAGTGGAAAATGGCAATCCACTCCAGAATTCTTGCCTAGAGAATCCCATGGACAGAGAAGCCTGGTGGGCTACAGTCTATGGGGTCACAGAGTCAGACATGACTGAGCAAATGAACAAAAAGGCAGCGGAGAAGTGTAAGGAGGTTGTCTGCTAGGTTAACTGGTAGCTTCTAAACTACTCTGCCTAGCAGAGTCATCTGAAGGAACTTTGTAAAAATATAATTTCTGGGACCTATCTCAGACCCATGGAATCATAATTTCTTTGGGTGGTCTTAAGAGAAAGAGGAAAACTTGGGGAGATGGCTGGGTCTCACCTGTTTCTTCTGTTAAGCACCACTGCTCTTGCTGCCAGAAGAGCATCCAGCCTCCCTGCAGTAAGAATACCCTAACTTGCTTTTGGGAAATTAATTCTCCCCCACTCTCAATTCATGTGGTTTGCATGGGGCAATGGGCATGTCTTTTCCATATACCTAATGGCCAGACCTGTGCTGAATACTGTGCTTTACAGCTTACAAAGCACATCCTTAGGCAAGATCTCACCTGATACTTCCAACAGCCGCGTTAATAGTTATGTATCTGACCATCTACCTCCCCAGTCACAATGGATCAGAGATGGGCTGACAACCAAAGCCAATCTTAACAAGATGCAGTTCTTGGAGTTTTACTAGAACTATTAAGAATGAGATGATTCAGTTCTTGGAGTTTTACTAGAACTACTGAGAATCAGATGTTTTTCTTCCTCTGAGGCTGCTAAGCATTGAGATGTTGGTGAATCTCTTGCCCTTACATGGAGAGAGGTCATCTGAACTAATACCCATGAAAACAGAGGCAACATATGGAGGGACAGATTCCTCATGTAATTTTAGCCCCTGGATCCAGCTGGACCTAATGCAAGTCTATGACCCAATAAATACCCCTCCTTCCCACTTCTAATCTTAAAGTAATTTGAGTAGCAAATTTAATATTTGCAAAGGAAAAAAGTTCCAATAAATAGAATTTCCTGCCTAGAAATTTTCCTTCTGGACATTTGTTGCTAACTTCAGAGAAGTACGTGTTGGGTCTTGATGACTGAAGGGGATGGTCTCTCGCATCTGGTTGTCAGCGAAGGACTGAATCTGGATGAAACACTGTAGACCACAACCTGGCTCCTGACCCCAAGGCTTATTTCCTGCTGAATTTCTCAAACCTCCTTGTGCAAACTGTAGCTCGTGATTGGTGTTCATTGAATCCCAGTAACCCTCAAAGTAAAAGCCTTGGGACAAGAAAGCCATTTCCCCACAGCCTGCACAATTGTCAAGTCTTCTTTCTGGGCAGCTGCCAGGTTGCATTCCTTGGATATCAGCTTCCTGCTAAATAGGAAACTTGATGCTTTACCCTCCATCATGCTTCTGAATCAAGTTTGCCCCCAACCAGTGTAAGAGGCAGCTGTGGCCACACAGAACCATTTGTTATCACCAGGGCCATTAGCACAATGTCTCTGAGGAGCAGGGTAGGGGTAGGTTTGAGCTTTAAAGCTGCCCCAGGGTTCTCTTCCAGGACTTCTGTCAGGCCTGCCCTTGGGGAGCTCTCTCAGGAGAATGGCCGGGGCCCCAACAAAACCACAATTTGGGGTTACAACATGGTTCATCTCTCTCTCTTAACTCTGAGGCTGCTTACTTTCAAGTAGCTTCTGGATTATTCTGCAATAGGACAATATTTTCCTATCCTACACTATGATCCAAATACACAGTCTTGATAGTGATTGTGTGACTACCTCAGCGTCCATTCAGAATTCATCTTTCCATTCATTCACTCAACACAAATTGATGAACAAGACATTTTGTTTCTTTTTTTTTTTTTCCTTTGTCAGATCAGATCAGTCGCTGAGTCGTGTCCGACTCTTTGCAACCCCATGAATCGCAGCACGCCAGGCCTCCCTGTCCATCATCAACTCCCAGAGTTCACTCAAACTCATGTCCATCGAGTCAGTGATGCCATCCAGCCATCTCATCCTCTGTCGTCCCCTTCTCCTCTTGCCCCCAATCCCTCCCAGCATCAGAGTCTTTTCCAATGAGTCAACTCTTCCCATGAGGTGGCCAAAGTACTGGAGTTTCAGCTTTAGCATCATCCCTTCCAAAGAAATCCCAGGGCTGATCTCCTTCAGAATGGACTGGTTGGATCTCCTTGCAGTCCAAGGGACTCTCAAGAGTCTTCTCCAACACCACAGCTCAAAAGCATCAATTCTTCGGCGCTCAGCCTTCTTCCCAGTCCAACTCTCACATCCATACGTGACCACAGGAAAAACCATAGCCTTGACTAGATGGATCTTTGTTGGAAAGTATTGTCTCTGCTTTTGAATATGCTATCTAGGTTAGTCATAACTTTCCTTCCAAGGAGTAAGCGTCTTTTAATTTCATGGCTGCAGTCACCATCTGCAGTGATTTTGGAGCCCCCCAAAATAAAGTCTGACACTGTTTCCACTGTTTCCCCATCTATTTCCCATGAAGTGATGGGACCAGATGCCATGATCTTCGTTTTCTGAATGTTGAGCTTTAAGCCAACTTTTTCACTCTCCACTTTCACTTTCATCGAGGCTTTTTAGTTCCTCTTCACTTTCTGCCATAAGGGTGGTGTCATCTGCATATCTGAGGTTATTGAGATCTCTCCCAGCAATCTTGATTCCAGCTTGTGTTTCTTCCAGTCCAGCATATAAGTTAAATAAACAGGGTGACAATATACAGCCTTGACGTACTCCTTTTCCTATTTGGAACCAGTTTGTTATTACATGTCCAGTTCTAACTGTTGCTTCCTGACCTGCATACAAATTTCTCAAGAGGCAGATCAGGTGGTCTGGTATTCCCATCTCTTGAAGAATTTTCCACAGTTTATTGTGATCCACACAGTCAAAGGCTTTGGCATAGTCAATAAAGCAGAAATAGAAGTTTTTCTGGAACTCTCTTGATTTTTCCATGATCCAGCGGATGTTGGCAATTTGATCTCTGGTTCCTCTGCCTTT
Organism: Bos mutus; assembly: GCF_027580195.1. Lineage (NCBI taxonomy): Eukaryota > Metazoa > Chordata > Mammalia > Artiodactyla > Bovidae > Bos > Bos mutus. The sequence goes on from NC_091618.1 coordinate 29,011,286, forward strand.
TCTAAAACCAGCTTGAACATCAGGAAGTTCACGGTTCACATATTGCTGAAGCCTGGCTTGGAGAATTTTAAGCATTATTTTACTAGTGTGGGGGATGAGTCCAATTGTGCGGTAGTTTGAGCATTCTTTGGCATTGCCTTTCTTTGGGATTGGAATGAAAACTGATCTTTTCCAGTCCTATGGCCACTGCTGAGTTTTCCAAATTTGCTAGCATATTGAGTGCAGCACTTTCACAGCATCATCTTTCAGGATTTGGAATAGCTCAACTGGAATTCCATCACCTCCACTAGCTTTGTTCATAGTGATGCTTTCTAAGGCCCACTTGACTTCACATTCCAGGATGTTAAATTAAATCCGACTCCTAGTCTGATTCTGTTGGGGTGGAGGGAAATTCAATCTCAGTTGTTATGGGGACTCCATCCTCCTCCCAAAGGTTGCACAATATGTCCAGAAAACAGAAGAAGGTCTCCAGCACAGACCTGTGGGAGAACTCATTGTCCAAGCCCAAAGAGCCCCTCAGTGTCTAGCACCTCTACTGTTTCTAGGCTATGATTGAGGGTTGGGAATCTTTAAAATTGCTATGCAATAAGTGAAAAATACAAAAAGTTATAAAAAGTAAAACAATAAGTGTGTGCATGTGTGCTATGTTGCTTCAGTCTTGTCTGACTCTTTGCAACCCTATGACAATAGCCTGCCAGGCTCCTCTGTCCATGGGATTTTCCAGGCAAGAATACTGGAGTTGGGATGCCATGCAACCAACCAGGGGATCTTCTTGATCCATGGATCAAACTCGTGTCTCCAGCAGCTCCTGCACTGCAGGCGGATTCTTTACTGCTGAGCCACCAGAGAAGCCAAAACAACAAACCTGGTTTAAATAATAAAATATTGCCTATAGTTCCATTTCCTCATCTTCTACCCAATAGCCTTCTTTTCTCTATCACTAACTGCCCAATGAAATAACCAGTGTTCTAGATTTGGTGTTTATCTTTTCATATATTTCCTTAGTCTCCTACTACATATATAGATCCCAATTGAGCAAATGTATTATGATCATTTTATATTCTATTTCCCCTCTAAAATGAGCTTCTTGAAGGCAAGGACCATTTCTCATTTGTCTTTATACCCCAATGCCTAGAACACTGGCTGGCCCAGTAAATCATAAAATGGCTAATGTGTATTGAGTACTTACCATGGGGTATGTCATGTTCTATGTGTGTTACATGTATTATGCAACTTATATGTATCATGTCACTTAACCATGTTAATAACCCCATGAGGTAAATAGTGTTTTTATCATTTATATTTTACAGAGGAAGAAATTGGGACACAGAAAGCTTAAGTAACTTGTTTGAAGTCAAAAGCCAGGTAGTTCTGAACTAGAATTTGAACCCAGGCCATCTGACTTAGTGCTTGGCTTTATAACACTGCACTGTGCCTCCCACCTGTAAAACTTATCATTTGTAAGCTTCAGGGACTCTCACTTGGCCAGACCCCTTCCAATGTCCTGGGAGGGGCCCTATTCATGTATTCAGAGTTTTATGATTTTTCCAAAATTTGAAGAACTGGTATTTTAACCAAAATTGGTTAAGATGCTGTTTCCATTCCAACTCCCCCTTTGTTACCTGTTTCCTTATGCAGAGGGTGTTGAAATGCTATGACAGTTCCTGGGGTCAAGATAAAATTGGGATAATATTTCATTTGGACTTAGTGGCTGTATTAGTTTTCTGGGGTCACTGTAACAAATTACCACAAACGTGGTGGCCTGAAATAATTAAGAATTTCTCTCATAGTCCAGAATCCAGGTGTTGGCAGGTTTTGTTCCTTTTGAAGGCTCTGAGGCAGAATCCATCCCATGCCTTTCTCCTAAGCTTCTGATGACTGTGTCAATCCTTGGAGCTCCATTGCTAGTAGACATATCACTCCAGTCTCTGCCTCTATCTTCATATCACCTTCTCCTCTGTGTCTCTCAAGTCTGCCTATAATGCAGGAGCCACTGCCTTTCTCTTAGAAGGACACCTGCCATTAGATTTAGGGCCCATTCAAAACACAGGATGATTTCATCTTGAGATCCATAACTTAATTATATAAACAAAGGCCCTTTTATCAAATAAGGTCGTATTTGTAGGTTCTATAGGTTAGAATATGGATATAACTTTGGGGAGGGGGAGGCAGAGGTGGGGAGCCATTCAACCCATACAGTGGGCTATAGTTTTGTAATCTGCAGGCATTTTCATGTATAGCTGTAGCATTCATTCTAGTTGTACCTCTTTTCATATTTATAACTTCTCTAACAGTAAGAAATCTGTATCCCACTTTCCTCAACATATGTCCTGATTGTATTCAACCCTTTGTATATTATCAATCTCCTATAACCTCCACTTCCCTTCCTCTGCAAATCTTCCATAAATGTCTTTCTATCTGAACTAGGGTTCTGATACCCTGTGCCAGGCCATCCCTTACGTAAAAGTTCTCCTTATCCTTCGGTGTCTAATACCTCTCACCACATGTAGACCTTTGCCTCCCCTTATTGGGGCACCAACACACCACACCAGGCTGCCTAACATGCCCTCCTTAGTCTTCCTGGGCTCTGAAGCCCCGTACTGTACCACCCTTCTACTGCAAGATCCTTACCCCATTCAGGCTCCAATGCCCCAGGCTAGGTCATTCTCTTTATCAAGATGTTCTCCTCAAAGAATCACACACCTGTGCAGGACCCCCACCACATCAGATATTATAATTACTAGTGAAATACTAAAAGATTTCCTCCTGATACTAAAACCAAGACAAGAATGTCTCTATTATTACTTCTATTCAACATTATACTGGAGATCTGAGCTGAAAAGGAATAAAAGGTATAAAGATGGAAAGAAAACTTTATTTAGAGATTACAAGACTGTACATGAAGAAAAAAGAATGTATGAAACTAACAAAAGAGTTCATCAAGGTCACCAGATATAAGGGTCAATATTTTAAAATCAATTGTATTTCTATATATAATTTCAATTAGAATTGAAATTTTTAAAGTGATGTCATTTATCATACATCAAAAAAGCATCAAATATCAAGAAATAAATCTAATGAAAAATATTCAAGATTCTACATGCAAAACTAGGAAACAATAGTAAAAAAAAGAAAACCTAAATAAAGAGAAAAATATATACTAATGGATCGTAAAACTCAATAGTGTGTCTACTTCTCCCAGATTTGTCAAAAGATTAAATGCAATCCCAATCAAATCCCCAGTAGATGTTTCAATGGAAATTGATAGGCTGACTCTAAAATTTATATGGAAATCAAAGAGCCAAAAGAGTAAAGACAGTATTGAAGAAAAAGAAGTTGGAAGGTTTATTTACCCAATAACCAGATATCCAAACTTATTATAAATCTATAATATCTAAAACAGCATGATATTGGATAGACAAACGGAGCAAACTCCATGAACAGACCCCTAAATTTATGGTTACTTGATTTATGATAAAGTTCTAATACCCAGGGGAAAGGATAATTTTTTTTCCCAATAAAAGGTGCCAGACAATTAATCTCTACCTCACACTATACACAAAAATCAATTCTATAAACAAAAATAAATTTTATACACAAAAATAAATTCTATACACAAAAATCAATTCTAAATGGACCATAGACTGAATACAGCTTCTTGATGATAACGTAACAAAATATTTCCATGACTTGGAGTACACAAAGATTTTGTAAACAGGACATAAAATTTAAAATAACTAACCAAATGAAAAAAATTGATAAACTGGACTACACTAAAATTGAGAACTTATATTTATCAAAAGTCATCATTGAGAGAATAAAAAAGGAAACCCAGAAAATGGAAGAAGAAATACTGAGTTAGCCAAAAAGTTTGTTTGGGTTTTCCATAATGTCCATAATATCTATCGGAAACCCAAACAAACTTTTTGGCTAAACCAATATATATCTGCCAAAGGACTGGTTATAGAATATAAGATGAATCTCAGAATCATAAAAATGAATAAATCAATAAGGAAAAGAGAGACAACTCAATTTTTTAAATGGGTAAAAGACTTGAACAGGTGTTTTATAAATGGGAACTCTAAATGGCCATTAAGCTTTTGAAAAAGTGCCAAACCTCATTAGACACCAGGAAAAATGTAAATTAAAACCACAGTGAGATTTCACTATAGTCCATCAAAATGGCTAAAATGAAAACAGACAGAAAAGAGCAAGTGTGGGTAAGAATATGAGCAACAAGAACTCTTGCACACTGGTAACGAGTATACATTGATAGGCTGTTGTTGCTTAGTTGCTAAGTCATGTCTGACTCTACGACTCCATGGATTGTAGCCCACCAGGTTCCTCTGTCCACGGGAATTCCCAGGCAAGAATACTGGAGTAGTTGCCATTTCCTTCTCCAGGGGATATTCCCAACCCAAGGATTGAATCCATGTCTCCTGCTTAGCAGGTGAATTGGTTATCACTGAACCACCAGGGAAGCCCCCAGATTGATAGAAGCACTGTCGAAAACACTTTACAGTACAATATATATATATTCACCATAAGGCCTATACTAGGATGTGCTCAGTGTGTGTGTGTATGTGTGTGTGTGTGTGAGCTCAGCTGTATCCGACTCCAGTCAGAGTGCATCTCCTAAGTTCAGAGTTCCCTTTTCTGCTATTCTCATGTAGTAATAAAAAATGTGGCAGCATGCTTTCTAAGGTTTCTTGGCTCTGCTCCCCTCCCCATTCTTGTCTGAGCCTTGTCTTGTCTTTATCTTTGTTGTACCTATCCTGCCCAGTTTTGATTCTTCTCCAAGTACTTTCTTCTTAGCGTGGGCTCCTGTCCTGGCAGAGAGCCCTGATGGCCGGCCCATCTTGAGAGTTCACTAGGGCTAGAGTGCTCATTTATATCAAACCTTCCTGGAGACTGCTTGCTGCTGCTGCAGCACTCACTGCTGGATTAGGTAAAACCCCTTCCAGTTTCTGCTATAAACTGACCCACCAGCACCTATCAGTTATCTTTATGTCCCTCCTATTCTTAGGTTCATCAGAAGCTCACTGCTTCCTCTGCTTGCTTCTGCACACGTGCCAATTCTGGGTCTTGGTGCCTTGTCCTCACCCACTTATATTTTGGGTTTCGTGGGGGATATCTTGCCATCTAATTTTGTTGTAAATGTTATCCATGGGATTGTAGTTTTGCTGATTGTTATATCTGTTTTTATGTAGGGATTTAGAGTGAAACACTATGCCTTTGACACAGCTACCTTCATGGAATTCCAATGTTTTATATCTTCTTGTGGATAGTGGTTGAGTGTGTTCACTCTGTACAAAATCAGCGATCTGTGCCCTTCATAATTGTGCACTCACTGTTATGTATATTATAAATTGATAGAAACTTTACCCTTTATTAGTCAGAGTTCTTCAGAGAAACAAAACTAATATGGTGTGTAGATAGACAGTTTAGAGGGGGGATTTATCTTAAAGGATTGGCACATTCATCTTAAGGAAAGATTTATTATGGAGGCTGGCAAGTCCAAAGTCTCTGGGGGGTAAGACAGCAGGCTGCTGACCCAGGGAAGAGCTGATGTTGCAATTCAAGCAACCTTAAAATTAACCTGAAAGCCACCTTAAAATTAACCGTATAGCCCCTACCCTACAGAGAACCTCAATTTGTATTTATAGATGAGACTCAGAGATGCTAAGTAACTTGCCCAACGTCATAGCGACAAAGGAGTGGATCCAGGAGCAGAACCCTGCTCCCTGAGAGCAGGGTCTATGCTCTTTCCACTACACCAGGTGAAAGGTGTTCTAATAGACTCCAGTACAATCGTCATAGCTATTCTGCAGGTCCAAGACACCATCCTCCTTGACAGGGGCTCCAGTAGTTCTGCTTTTGCCTTCCACTCAGCAGCCAGAGTGATCACTTCAAGACAGAAATCTGATTCTGTCACAAAGAACACTTCAGTGGTGTGTCACTGTCTTAGTCCTTCCAGGCTCCCATAACAAAAGTCCCATAGGCTGGTGGCTTGAATAACAAAAATTTATTTCTCACAGTTCTGGAGGTTGGGCAGTCCAAGACCAAAGTGCTAGCAGGTTCAGTGTCTGGTGAGAGCTCCCCTCCTGGCTCACAGATGTGTTCTCACTGTGTCCTCACATGGCAGGAGGGGCAAGAGAGCTCTCTGGAGCCTCTTTCATAAAGACACTAATCCCATTCATGGGAGCTCCACCCTCATGACCTAATCACCTCTCAAAGGCCCTGCCTTCTAATACCATTGGGGTTAGGATTTCACCATATGAACTTTGAGGGGACACAAATATTCAGTCTGTAACAGTAACTAAGAATACAGGTGTAACTTTCATGATAAAGACTATATATATATATAGTTTAAACAGGTTAGAAATTTATCAGTAAGTAAGTAAAGTCACCCAGTCGTGTCTCTTTGTGCCCCATGGACTGTAGCCTACCAGGCTCCTCTGTCCATGGGAGTTTCCATGCAAGAGTACTGGAGTGGGTTGCCATTTCCTTCTCCAGGGGATCTTCCTGACCCAGGGATGGAACCTGGGTCTCCAGCATTGCAGACAGATGCTTGACCATCTGAGCCACGAGGGAAGCACCAGAAATTTATCAACATGTCACATATAGTCTGAGTTTAACAGCCTGGGGCTGCAATGGATGCTTCATGATGATGGGGATCTAGTTTCTCTCTGTTTTCCTGCTTTGCCATCCTCAGCATATGGCTTCCATCTCAAGGTCTAGAATGACTCCTCCAGCCCAGCGAGAAGATTTCAGCCGATGAGAAAGAAATAGGAGGAAATGGAAGCCTGTCCTTTGCTCACAACCTGCTGATCAGAACTTGGTCACATGGACAAATCCATATGCAAGTGAGTATGGAAAGTTATCTTTTAAATGGGTAGCCAAAACTCTAGGATTTAAACACTGAAAGAATAGAGGGGGAAAAGGATATTGAAGAACAACCAATACTCTATACCACAAATGGCTCTTACAAAAGCTCTTGGCTCTTACAAAAATATGTCTCTTGGTTTTGCCTTTCCAGTCTTTAGTCTCGCCTCCCAGCAACCCCCACCCCACCTCTGCCCTCTAACCACACTAGCCTTCTTCCAATTCTTTGAGTGTTCTATTCTACCCCCAATCCCAGGGACTTTGCAGGAACTATTTGTTCTGCTGGAACACTTTTCTCCCACATCACCTAATTTTCTCACTCATTCTTCAGATATCAGCTCAAGTATCATTTCCTCAGGTAGGCCTTCCCTGATCCTATTCAATACAAGTATCTTTCTTAACCACTCTTATCCACCATGAACACTTCCTTTACCATACTTTGCTCAGTTACCATTGTATACCTATTGGATAATATTCAACTAATGGCCATCTCCTCCTCCAGACAGGAAGTCAATAAAGGCAAGGCCAGTTCAGTTCTGCTCACTGTTGTATCTCTAGCACCTAATAGAGTGCAGGGGACAAATAATTTTCTTGAAAGAATAGATGAGTGAGTGACAGTGAGTCCTTGAAACTGTCTGAATGACACTGACAGGACACTTTCAGCTATGTGGACAAGTTCTCAGATCACATGGCTTGGTCCAGAGACTTCTCAGCTCTACAGTCACTGTGGCAAGGCAGGATTATCTGGATCCTTTGGCAGGCAAAATGGTTGGATGGCACCACCGACTCAATGGGCATGAGTTTGGGTAAACTCCAGGAGTTGGTGATGGACAGCGAGGCCTGGCGTGCTGTAGTCCATGGGGTTGCAAAGAGCCGAACATGACTGAGCAACTGAACTGAACTGAACTCTGCAGGCAGAGACTGGCTTGTCTAAATTCCACATTATAAGGTTTGATTTTAGCATCCAGTGCACTACCCTCTTGCCCCTGACTGCACACACATTCTTTCAGGCATTCAGCATTTTTGTTTTGATGAGGTTGTCTTTTAAAAGAAGGCAGGTTGAATTCTGCCAGATTGCATCTCTACACAGAAGCCCCACATCTGCATCATGTGAGGGACTGGCTGCCCAGAGATCCAGAGCTCAGCATACCCAGAGGGAGAAAGCACTTGGGGACGCCCATTGGAGTTAAAATTGAGTCAACTGGAGAGTTTCTGCAAATCAAAGATTTCACTCTTCTGCATTATTCCTGGTCCAAACATAAAGATCTCTACAGACCTCAGAGTTGTAACTGGATGCTTTTGGCTACAAGTCACAGAAGACTCCTTCTCAGCTGACCTTTCTTATTACATATCACAAGGAGCCTGGAGACAGGGCAGCCCAGGGTTCTTTGTTGGAACATTCCACGGAAGACTTGAATTCTCTCCATCCCCAATTTATACAAATGGCCTGCTTTTTGCTTTTTCCTTCAACAGTGTATCATTCCAAACAATACTATAAAGAACTACCTTATGCTTTGTTTTCTTTTTAAACTGACTAGTAACCCATCTTAAAGAGATACCATACTTTATTTAACCAATCCCCTATTGATGAACATTTAATTTGTATCCAGTCTTTTGCTTTCAGATCAGATCAGTAGCTCAGTCGTCTCCGACTTTGCGACCCCATGAATCGCAGCACGCCAGGCCTCCCTGTCCATCACCAACTCCCAGAGTTCACTCAAACTCATATCCATCGAGTCAGTGATGCCATCCAGCCATCTCATCCTCTGTCGTCCCCTTCTCCTCTTGTCCCCAGTCCCTCCCAGCATCAGAGTCTTTTCCAATGAGTCAGCACTTCGCATGAGGTGGCCAAAGTACTGGAGTTTAAGCTTTAGCATCATTCCTTCCAAAGAAATCCCAGGGCTGATCTCCTTCTGAATGGACTGGTTGGATCTCCTTGCAGTCCAAGGGGCTCTCAAGAGTCTTCTCCAACACCACAGTTCAAAAGCATCAATTTTCCAGCGCTCAGCCTTCTTCCCAGTCCAACTCTCACATCCATACATGACCACAGGAAAAACCATAGCCTTGACTAGACGAACCTTTGTTGGCAAAGTAATGTCTCTGCTTTTCAATATGCTATCTAGGTTGGTCATAACTTTCCTTCCAAGGAGTAAGCGTCTTTTAATTTCATGGCTGCAATCACCATCTGCAGTGATTTTGGAGCCCAGAAAAATAAAGTCTGACACTGTTTCCACTGTTTCCCCATCTATTTCCCATGAAGTGATGGGACCGGATGCCATGATCTTCATTTTCTGAATGTTAACAGTAATACTTATTTAACTTATATGCAGAGTACATCATCAGAAACGTTGGGCTGGATGAAGCACAAGCTGGAATCAAGATTGCTGGGAGAAATATCAATAACCTTAGATATGCAGATGACACTACCCTTATGCCAAAAGTGAAGAAGAACTAAAGAGCCTCTTGATGAAAGTGAAAGAGGAGAGTGAAAAAGTGGGCTTAAAACTCAACATTCAGAAAACTGAGGCCGTGGCATCTGGTCCCATCACTTCATGGCAAATAGATGGAGAAACAATGGAAACAGTGATAGACTTTTTTGGGGGGCTCCAAAATCACTGCAGATGGTGACTGAAGTCATGAAATTAAAAGACACTTGCTCCTTGGAAGAAAAGTTATGACCAACCTAGACAGCATATTAAAAAGCAGAGACATTACTTTGTTAACAAAGGTCCATCTAGTCAAAGCTATGGTTTTTCCAGTCATCATGTATGGATGTGAGAGTTGGACTATAAAGAAAGCTGAGTGCAGAAGAATTGATGCTTTTGAACTGTGGTGTTGGAGAAGACTCTTGAGAGTCCCTTGGACAGCAAGGAGATCCAACCTTGGATCCTAAAGGAAATCAGTCCTGAATATTCATTGGAAGGACTGATGCTGAAGCTGAAACTCCCAATACTTTGGCCACTTGCTGAGAGGAACTGACTCATTTAAAAGACCCTGATGCTGGGAAAGATTGAAGGCAGGAGGAGAAGGGGACAACAAAGGATGAGATGGTTGGATGGCATCACTGACTCAATGGACATGAGTTTGAGTAAGCTCCAGGAGTTGGTGATGGACAAGGAAGCCTGGCGTGCTGCAGTTCATGGGGTTGCAAAGAGTTGGACACGACTGAGTGAATGAATTGAACTGAACTGAAACAGTAATGTGATGCATAAGTTATTCCATGTGTGAGTGAGTGCATCTGAAGATATAGTCCTAGAAAGGAAACTGCTTGGTCATAAGACATATATACCATTTGTAATTTTACAGATAGTGCAAATCTGCTTTTCATGTGGGCCATACCAATTTACACTGCCCTCCCCAAATATGAACGGCAGTGCTTTAAGTGTTTTTGATACTTCAGCTTAAACACAAAGTGGAGAAACTATGATGGATGCCTGAATGGTTTCTGCATAGAGAAACAGTCAGTGGGTTGTTTATCAACTCAGTCATTTAACAAGCCTCAATCCTCTTTTCAATAAATCATTAACCCTGTGGACTAACCCATCCCACCATTGTCTAAGGGATCCAGACTGTCCATGTGCAGGCCATGTTTCAGAACTCAGCACCAGTCCCTCTGTCACTCTATCCACAAACAACTCCTCCCTAGATGTCTTTTCTCTCCATCTCCATCTGGCCATCTCCTATCCTCCCTTAGACCCAGTTAACATGTCCTCTCTTCGGTTAAACATTAGCTGACACCCTCAGGCAGGATCAGTCACTCTTATCTACTCCTACGGAATTCTGTTCATACCCCAATCATAGCACAAATCATCAATAATATAATTATCCAATTACCTGTCTGTCTCCCACACTCCACTTCTCAAGGAAAGAAACCTCATCTTCATCTTTGGGCCAGTGCCTCCACACATGGTACCTGGCACATTAGTGGTTCACAGTAAAGCCTTGCTGAAATCAAATTAGGCAAAGACACAATTTAGTAGCACCAGTAGCAAATGTAACAGTCTTTTTCTTTTTTCCTTTTCTGGTGGCATTGATCAGAGGGTCAAAAATACAGACGCTTCTGAATATTTCTTTATATGTTTCTGAACTTCCCTTTTCTCCTTGAGCCTGTTCTGTTCTCTGCTATGTTCTCAGTGCCTAAAACAATACCTGGGAGACAAGAGGCACTTCATAAATAAATTTTGAATAAATAGATATCTCTGATCAGAAGAAACATCTACAGTATAACTAGAATTTTATTTATTTATTTTTTTGCCCGTTTGATGTGGCTAGAGGGGTACTTCTAACTCTTTCAAAAGCCTCAAGCTTGGTCCCTCATGTGCCAGTTCTGTGTATTTGGGTTTTATTTCACCTCAAATTAATGCATGTAAAGTGCTTAGCCAGAGAAGGCAATGGCATCCCACTCCAGTACTCTTGCCTGGAAAATCCCATGGGCAGAGGAGCCTGGTGGGCTGCAGTCTAAGGGGTTGCTAAGAGTTGGGCACGACTGAGCGACTTCCCTTTCACTTTTCACTTTCATGCATTGGAGGAGGAAATGGCAACCCACTCCAGTGTTGTTGCCTGGAGAATCCCAGGGACAGAGGAGCCTAGTGGGCTGCCGTCTATGGGGTCGCCCAGAGTCGGACACGACTGAAGCGACTTAGCAGCAGCAACAGCAGCAGCAGCAAAGCGCTTAGCACTGGGTCAGGTACTTAGTGCACATGCAGTAAATGCTGCCTTTTTTTCCTTTGGCAGTGTGGTTTGTAGGATCTTAGTTCCCTGACCAGGGATTGAACCCAGGCCCTTCGCAGTGAAAGCACAGAGTCTAAATTCTGGGCTACCAGGAAATTCCCTTAATTTTATTATTATTGCCACAAGCCCAAGCATGCTCCCATCAGCTCACCACCTGTGCTAGTCTCTTCATCCCTCTCCCAGCAGATAATGTGGCCCTGATCCCTGGAAAACCTGTGAAGCAATTTACCAGCTGTGTGATGCTGGGCCAGTTTTTTAATTAAAAAACTCTCAGAGGCTCAATCTCTTCATTTGGACAACAAGAATTATATTAATATCTACCTCTCTGGATTGTTATGAAGATTAAATGAGACAATTGTGGACACTGCTTAGCTCCATGTGGGTCTCACAGTAAGCATTCAGTTACCATCATTACCATCAACATCATCTCTTCTTTTTGAGGGGCTCATTCCCACAGCCCTTCTGGTTGACCATAAATCTTTAGCTGGTTCTGGTGTTTGAAGCATCACCAGAAAGCTTGTCTTGACCATGGTGAATGAAGTTCCTGCTCTTCCCTTGATGCCCTCCTGTCTGCATTATGTGAAGATATTTATTTCACTCTCACAGAAATGTTTTGCTCTGAACCATTCCCAGGAGTTGGAAGTAGGCCACGGGAACTTCACATCACAAAATACTCAGCCACCCACTCTTCCTGATCACATCCCTGCCTGATGTCCTGTATTTGGCTGACACTTCACTCTGCCATGGAGGCCAGTTTTGATGAGTCCTATTTCCCATAGACTCACTTGTGCTTTTGCCTTGTAAATTTTCAGGGAACGTGAGGTTACCTCTGATCCAGAGACCATCATTTCACCTTCTCCTGGGGGCCTGCATCTAAAGAGGAACTGTACACTGACCTACTAAACTAGTTTTGTGCATGTTACTGTTTTATGAAGCAAAACAATGTATGGTAGAGGAATATTAGGTATTAGGAATTGTAAGGATAATCCTAGAGACTTGAAGATAACTCACATAGAAGTCAGGCAGAGGTTATCTCTGTGGAGGAGGGTGGGGGATATAATTGTGGAAGGGCCTCCAGGGAGCATTATGGAATCCTCATAAAATATTGTTTCTTAACCTAAATAGTGTGCTTATGAAAATTCATTGGATGATTAATCTTTAAACTATACATATTCATGTAATATATTTAAGTGATTGATATATTTCTTAATTTCTTAATAATATGATGTACTTTTTAATTCCTTGAAAAACAAAAAACATTTTGAAAGAGGAAGGGAGGGAGGAAGGGAGGAACAGAGTGGGGAGTAAGGCAGCAAGCTGAATCTGTTAATAGGAAAGAAGATGCCAATGTCAAATTCCCATTTTTGGCTGATATTATTCCAGGAGGATCAATTCAACAGTTACTATGTGGATCAGTTTATTAAAATTTTTGAACTATGTAGTTAATCCATGTTCAAAATCAAACATTCTAAGCTTCTTTCCTCAGATGGTCTTCCAGATCAAGATGTCTCTAATGGTTTTAGGGCACAGAATTTCTTAGGGAATCTTAACCTTAAAAGCACTCCTGCAGCAAAGATGGGACAACTATTCATCAGGCCAGAATATGAATCAACTCTTCAGTTTCACATTAAATGACCTCTGCTTCCCATCCCCCAAATTAACTCTGTCACCTTCAGTACTTATATCTCAAAAGACACTTTTATTCACCGTTATGTAAAATACCACTCTCTCAGCATGAGGGTGCTGAACTTGGGCTGGTCACCCCTCCTTAGGCAACCTGTTGATCCTGCACTCCCGGGAGGTCACCATATTGATGCCAAACTTAGTGCAGACACCTGATCAGCATAGCGCACTACAGCCCAGAACTCCTGGGCTTAAACGATCCTCCAGCCTCAGCCTCCAGAGTAGCTGGGACTATAGGCAAATGCCACCACACCTGGAACCAGGGGTCTTAATTTGGAATTACTTTCAATGATTTCTGCCAAAAGTCTTGCTGGAATTTGTTTCCTGAACTGGTCAAGGCTTAGACCAGTTAGAATGCTCAGAATGCTTGGTGTGACCACAACCCCTTCCTAAGACAGTTTCTTAAATATATTGGTAGATATCCATGCTGTTACCGCTTTATGACCTCATCCTCCACTCTACTCCAACCACAGCTATTAGCCCAGGATTGGGCGCCTACCTTATGATAGATTACCTGAATGTGAGCCAATGCCCTTTGCATATTTGTTAAATAGGCAAATAAATGAATGATGACCATGATGTGACCTGGCACAAGAGCGTTGCCAAGAGAATTGACCATGCCTAAATGAATCAATCAGATTCACTCTCTTGTACAGCTGAAACTGAGATGAAGAAGGTGATAATAGGTTGTGAAATTGAGTGAACACAAAAAAGAGGGGGCAGGTTGCAGAGGTTTTGAGGCCACAAAGAAGCAGAAGCCATGAGTAAGCAAAATCAATGAACAAACAAATGATATTCAGAGAAGAGACTGAAGGGGTTGACTGCTAGCAGGAAGAGTAGGAAAATCAAGGAAAGAGAGAAGCTGAGTCCCCATGATGGCAGGGAACTGAAGCACTTCTGATGTTGTGGGCATGATAACATGACCCAGTCACAATTTTACTTAAGGTCCTAAATCACCTAGTTCTTAAGTTATGTCCCAGGTTACCTAAGAATTAGCTATAACTCTTGGTTTCTTATAAAATACTGACCTTCTTGCCACATGTAGATGGTGATATTACAGTTTGTAGTATACATCTTAAAAGAAGGCAAGAAAAAGATAAAAAGAAACAAAAAACAGTCTGTGATTCATTTTGAATTAATTATTGTGAAGGTGGAAGGTCTGGGACTAGATTCACTACACTACTAATATTTTACAGCTATAGAAGTCAAAGATAAAGAAAAAATACTGAAAGAAACCAGACGGGAAAACACCTTACTTATAGAGGAGCAAAGACAAGAATTACATCCAACTTCTCAGAAACCATGCAAGCAAGAGCAAAGTGGACTGAAATATTTAAAGTGTTGAGAGAAAAAACTACCAACCTAGAATTCTGTAGCCTGCAAAATTATTCTCCAAAAGTGGAGGAGAAACAGACTCTCTCAGACAAACAAAAAACTGAAGGAATTTGTTGCCAATAGATCTGCCTTGCAAGAAATGTTAGAAGTTCTTTAGAGAAAAGGAAATGGATCTACATAAAGAAAGGAAGAACACTGGAGAAGGAATAAGGATAAGTGAAATAAATACACTTTAGGAACTTCCCTGGTGGTCCAGCAGCTAAGACTCTGTGCTCCCAAAGCAGGGGGCCCAGGCTTGATCAGGGAACCAGATCTCGCATGCCATCTGCAACTAAGAACTTGCCTGTCAAAACTAAAAGATCCCACATGCCGCAATGAAGATTGAAGATGCTGCGTACCACAACTAAGATATGGCTCAGTCAGACAAATGATTTCTTTTAAATATACTTTAAATATAAAGACATAACTAGGTAAAAGCAAAAGGATAGAAAAAGACATACCATGCTGGTACTAAAAGAAAGCCAGAGTGACTATAATAATATCAAAGTAGATTTCAGAGAAAAAATATAACCAACAATAAAGAGGATAATTTATAATGATAAAAAGGTCAATTCATCAAAGGAGCATAACAATCTGAAGTGTTTATGCTCCTAAAAACAGAGCTCCAAGATTCACAGTGCAAAAACTGATAGAACTGCAAGGAGTAATCAACAATTATATTCAGATTTCAATATTCCTTTGTCAATAATTTATAGAATGTGCTGACAGAAAATCATAAGAACACAGAAGGCAAGAACAACATTATCAACCAACTTGACCTAATTGCCATTTATAGAACGTTCCACTTAACAAAAAACATACAGTTTTTTCAGTGGTCTGCAGTTGAGGAGAACCATCTAGGTAGGAAACAGTTGAGTGTCATTAGCTTTAAGTATCGGAGAAGGCAATGGCACCCCACTCCAGTACTCTTGCCTGGAAAATCCCATGGATGGAGGAGCCTGGTAGGCTGGTAGCTGCAGTCCTGGGGGGGTCACTAGGAGTCAGACACAACTGAGCAACTTCACTTTCACTTTCCACTTTCATGCACTGGAGAAGGAAATGGCAACCCATTCCAGTGTTCGTGCCTGGAGAATCCCAGGGACGGGGGAGCCTGGTGGGCTGCCATCTCTGGGGTCGCACAGAGTCGGACACGACTGAGGCGACTTAGCAGCAGCTTTAAGTATGCAATTAAAGTCCTGGCAAGAGGCAAAGAGAGTACAGAGAGTGAGAAGAGAAAAGGGCCTATGACCACAGGAAAAGTAAAGGAAGAGGAACCAGTGGAACAGCCCGAGGAGCAGCCGGGAAGTAGGAGAAGCAGAAGAGTGAACGTTATCAAGACCACACGAAGAGTGTTTCACACAGGGAATGGTCCATTGAGTCAAGTCCACATTTATTCATTCAACAACTCTGAGCACCTGCTATATAGCAGGCACTCTGCTGGGGACACAATGGATAAACTCTTCTGGAGTTTATCATCTAGAGGGAAAGACAATTGAATAAATCTCTCTAATAAATCTGTAATTACAAAAATGGTTTTGTGAGAGCATGCATCAGAGGAATGCTGTCTTCCTTGTGCGAGGAACATTTGAACCAGGTCAAGATAGAAGGGCACTAGATAAAACACCAAAAACACTGCAACAAAAGAAAAAATAGGTAAATTGGATAAGTAAAACTTTCATGCTTCAAAGAATACTATCAAGAAAGGGAAAAGACCACCTGAGCAGAGGAGAAAATGTTTGCAAAATGTATGAAGGATAAAAGGGCTTCCCCAGTGGCTCAGACAGGAAAGAATATGCCTGTAATGCAGGAGACCCAGGTTCGATCCTTGGGTCAGGAAGATTCCCTGGAGAAGGGAATGGCAACCCACTCCAGTATTCTTGCCTGGAAAATCTCATAGATAGAAGAGACTGTCGAGTTACAGTCCATGGGGTTGCAAAGAGTTGGACACAACTGAGCGACTAACACACACACATAAAGGATAAAGGACTTCTTTCTAGATTTATAAAAAAAACTTCTAAAACTTGATAATAAAAGACCAATTGAAAAATGAACAGAGGATCCAAGGAAGATATAAAAATGGCTAATAAGCATGTGAAAGTTCAAAATCACCTGCATTAAAGAAATGCAATCCAAAACTATGAGATACCACTTCACACCCAAAAGGATGGCTATAATGATCATTTTAAAAGTGGAAAATAACTGGGATGACCCAGAAAGATGGGATGGGGAAGGAGGTGGGAGGCGGGTTCAGGATGGGGAACACATGTACACCCGTGGCAGATTCATGTCAATGTATGGCAAAACCAATACAATATTGTAATTAGCCTCCAATTATATTTAAGAAATTTTTTAAAAATGGAAAATAACAAGTGTTGGTGAGTATATTAGTTTTCTAGAGCTGCTGTAACAAATTATCATAAACTGAGTGCGTTAGTAGCAAAAATTTATTGTCCCAAGTTTTTGTGGTGTTAACAGATAAACTGAGGCATATATAAAAATGGGTGAAGGAAAACGTGCAAAACCTTTGTACCATGGAAACACGCATGGCCCATTGGAGAAGTAAAAGATCAATGGAATGAATCTGGAGAGATCTGGGTCTGACCATGCTGGCTGGAGATTTGAGTATTAATTCTAAAAGCAAAGGGGAGCCACTGAAAGATTTTAAGTAGAGGTGGATAGGACTTACATTTGAAAAGAGCATTGGTAGCAAAGGAGAGTCAGTTAGGATTAGGAGAGAAAAGTTAAATTTAGCAACAAAGAAGTTAAGTAACCTTGGATAAAACGAGTTCAGGTGAATAGACAGGATGACTAACTTGGAGAACTGGAAAGGAAGTGGAGTCGGCAAAATTATACTCCACTTAGTAAAGCTTCTTCCTATTCCGGTCTCCAGGGAAACAGATCAAAAATATACTTGGCTTGAGAAACAATAAAAGACATGTTTGCATGCATATTCACTCACAGCCGGTTCACCAGCTTCTGTTTCTGTTCAAGGATACCACACTTACCCTGACACAGAGAGAGGACCCATGGCTGCAGTTCTTCTGATGGTTCTCTTTCACCACACGCTGTCCTTCTTTCGTTGATGGGAGGGGTGGAGGGAGGAGGCTGCCACCATCCGACATTTGGAGGCACTTTAGAAAGGCAACTGTTTCCCTTTTATCTTTACTGAGCCTCTCATCGGGACTCTGTACAACCCAGAACCCAAAGGCAGCCCAAGTAGACACAATCAAGCCCTAGTCAAGAGAAGACCTACGTAAAAACTCCCCAAGATGCCCCTGGCTACTTCAATGCTCCCAGACCGGAAAGTCCCAGTGGAAAGAGGCAGTTGTCTTAACAGATGTGGATTAAAATACTGATACCGCCAGTTTTGCTAAGTTTATAAAAACATGATCGTGTGAACACGTTGCTAAGATCCATACCATGGCCACAAACGGGACCTGGGCAAGTGGCCCTCCAGAAGGTGAAGTTTGGTTAGTGTCAGAGCAAACCACCCTCCGCGGTCACAAAGGCTCCTTAAAAGGCTGAGCCAAAGGGAGGGAACTTTATTTACGCTTGGAGGTTGGTGTGGAGCGGACAGAGCAAAGCTCTGGGGAGGCAAGGAGGGGCTTCGACACAGTGCCTCACAGCGCGTGGCAAGCCCTGGTAGCTGCCCAATGAATGAAGCTGTGACCGCTCCCGACCTAACCCCATATTTAGGTCTCCGTTGACCCAGCTGCCCACTCCACCGTTGCTCGACCGATTCGCAGAAGGGACAGCGACCTCCAGCCCACACGCCCCTTCCGCATGTTTCAAAAGGAGCGCGCCCCCTCTGGCCCGCCCCCCACTTCCGGCCTGGAAACCCGTTGGATCCCGTCAGGTCTCGCGATATTGCATCTTCTGGCCTGCGGAGCGGAGCGGGAGAGTCGCGCTCTGGAATCTGCAGGAGCTAACCCTTTAGGGTGTCTTTTGGCACGTAGGCTCTTTACCCGACCCGTTTTCTACGACCGCCGATGGGGCTATAAATGCTCACCGGCTTAAGTCCACCAGGTCCAAATGGTTTAGATTAGGAGCTGAGCGGCAGGGACTCGCCTTCCCACTCCGTACCCATGCCTGATTGTGGCCCTGGTCGAGTTTTGCAAAAATATTAATGACTGCCTGTTCTAGGCGTTCACTGGAACGTGTTTTTTTAAGCTCATTACACAAATAGGGAAACAGGCTCAAAAATGAAGGAACCTGCGGAAGGTCACAGAAAAAGGGTGAGACCAAAATTCGAACCCAGACAAGCCTGACTCCAGCTCTAAAGCCTCTTAACCGTTACTGCGATGAAACAATTTGTGAACAGTCCTCCTATCCCTAGACTCCTATAGGAGAGTGTAGCTCAGTGAAAAGTTTTGGGTTCACGCTGACTCATGAAAATCTAGACACTTTCTTGTTGTGTGACATTGAACAATTTGCTTAACCTTTCTGAAACTCTTTGACTAATAGATGTGGATGAGACTACATGGGATTATTGTGAGTTGTCTGTATTCAGACCCTACTCCAAATAAGCTGCTTAATAGGTGGAAGCTACTGCTATTATCACGCTACAGTTTTCAGTGTTTCAGTTCAGCCGCTCAGTCGTGTCCGACTCTTTGCGACCCCATGATTCACAGCACACCAGGCCTCCCTGTCCATCACCAACTCCCGGAGTTCACTCAGACTCACATCCATCGAGTCGGTGATGCCATCCAGCCATCTCATCCTCTGTCGTCCCCTTCTCCTCCTGCCCCCAGTCCCTCCCAGCATCAGAGTCTTTTCCAATGAGTCAGCTCTTCGCAAGAGGTGGCCAAAGTACTGGAGTTTCAGCTTTAGCATCATTCCTTCCAAAGAAATCTCAGGGCTGATCTCCTTTAGAATGGACTGGTTGGATCTCCTTGCAGTCCAAGGGACTCTCAAGAGTCTTCTCCAACACCACAGTTCAAAAAGCATCAGTTTTTCGGCACTCAGCTTTCTTCACAGTCCAACTCTCACATCCATACATGACCACTGGAAAAACCATAGCCTTGACTAGACGAACCTTTGTTGGCAAAGTAATGTCTCTGCTTTTCAATATGCTATCTAGGTTGGTCATAACTTTTCTTCCAAGGAGTAAGTGTCTTTTAATTTCATGGCTGCAATCACCATCTGCAGTGATTTTGGAGCCCCAAAAAATAAAGTCTGATGCTGTTTCCACTGTTTCCCCATCTATTTGTCGTGAAATGATGGGACAAGATGCCACGATCTTCGTTTTCTGAATGTTGAGCTTTAAGCTAACTTTTTCACTCTCCCTTTCACTTTCATCAAGAGGCTTTTTAGTTCCTCTTCACTTTCTGCCATAAGGGTGGTGTCATCTGCATATCTGAAGTTATTGATATTTCTCCCAGCAATCTTGATTCCAGCTTGTGCTTCTTCCAGCCCAGTGTTTCTCATGATGTACTCCACATAGAAGTTAAATAAGCAGGGTGACAATATACAGCCTTGACGTACTCCTTTTCCTATTTGGAACCAGTCTGTTGTTCCACGTCCAGTTCTAACTGTTACTTCCTGACCTGCATATAGGTTTCTCAAGAGGCAGGTCAGGTGGTCTGGTATTCCCATCTCTTGAAGAATTTTCCACAGTTTATTGTGATCCACACAAAGGCTTTGGTTTGCTTTGGTTCCATCCCTTCATTCTTTCTGGAGTTATTTCTCCACTGGTCTCCAGTAGCATATTGGGCACCTACTGACCTGGAGAGTTCCTCTTTCAGTATCCTATCATTTTGCCTTTTCATACTGTTCATGGGGTTCTCAAGGCAAGAATACTGAAGTGGTTTGCCATTCCCTTCTCCAGTGGACCACATTCTGTCAGACCTCTCCACCATGACCCACCCATCTTGGGTGACCCCACAGGGCATGGCTTAGTTTCATTGAGTTAGACAAGGCTGTGGTCCTAGTGTGATTAGATTAAGTAGGTCCTAGTGTGATTAGATTAAGTAGTTTTCTGTGATTACAGTTTCAGTGTGTCTGCCCTCTGATACCCTCTTGCAACACCTACTGTCTTACTTGGGCTTCTCTTACCTTGGTTTCAATATTTAGGGGATACTTAATAAACTAAGTGAAAGAGTGAATGAATGGAGGGAGAAATGAAATATATCTGGGCCGATACCAGGAGGTCCTTGCCTCCACCTCACAAATCTTTTATCCCCTCACCTGATGTGACTACACTTCAAAAGGCTTGAAGTGGGAAATGACTGGTTATCTTCCACAGAAGGAGAGGTATGTGTGCATGTGTGTGTGTGAACTTGTTATTGAAATAAGATACAGAAAAGCACACAAATCATAAGTGTACTCAAGTGTTATAAAATGATCATACTGGTGTAACCAGCCCCTTGATAAAGAAGCAAAATATTACCAGCTCCCAGAATCCCCCTCATGTTTCCTTCTAGTCACTCCTTCCCCTGCAGGTGTAACCACTATTCTGCCTTCCAACAACATAAATGTTTTTCCTGTTTTTGCATGGGTTGCAACTGGAATCCCCTGGCATGCCTCTCCCTCTCTGAGGTAGAAAAACATCTGCTGCTGCTTCTCATAAGGGTTCCCTTAGTAAAGATACATGTGTCTGGTAGCCCTTGTCTTTGCCATTATACCCCAGATCTTTCCTTCTCCACCAGGGAGGCCCTGGGAAAGTAGGGGGTGAAGATGCACTGAGCCATTAGATGGTCATGTCTAGCCTCACATGATTCCAAATAACAGTCTTCCCACTGCTCTGCACCCCTTCCCGCCTCCACTGAAACCCCTTTCTCACTCAGGGTGATGAGCTTTCAGAAACTCTGCTGTTACTTCCTGTGGTCTGGCAGTCCTGACCCACTAGGTATGTCCTTTCATGCCCAAACTACAATTGTGGGCGTGGTTTTGTTCACTTCCAAAGGATTCCTGATGTCATATAGGTTAATGGACATGGGTTAAGGATTCTGGGTGTTCCATCTCAAGGGGGCAGTGTTGCCTAACACCATGAGATAGTCCAGTCAGCCCAGTCAAGAAGCCCCATTACACAGTTACTATCATCAAACCTGTGTCACATAGGAGGAGGGTAGGCTCAAAGAATTTTAAAGGATTTGTCCAAAACTATGTATTTTGTAAATGACAAGAATTAGACTTTGGGAATGCCATTTGATGCAGGTCTAGAAAGCTGGGTATCTCCTGAAGATCTCTATTCAATGAGACTAAAATGGACCAGTTGCATTTTTGTATTATATATTTTTCTATCTAGTACTTAAAAGAACTCCAGGAGACAGGCGTTTTTATTTCCATATGGCAGATGCAGAAACTGAGAAATTCTTTTGCCTAAAGTCACAGGGATGGTGAGACTAAGCTAAGATTCAACACCTTTGAACCCATCCATAGACGACTCC
Source organism: Bos mutus (assembly GCF_027580195.1). Lineage (NCBI taxonomy): Eukaryota > Metazoa > Chordata > Mammalia > Artiodactyla > Bovidae > Bos > Bos mutus. The sequence goes on from NC_091618.1 coordinate 29,033,347, forward strand.
CAAAGCCTGGCTCTTTGCTGTGTCCTGAGCCACACTAAGCAGAAGGTTTTTGACAATTGCAGATATGAGTGGTACATGGATAGGGTAGGAGACTGGGGGAACATTCCAGAGAGAACAAAACATGAACCACAAAGGGGCTGATTTGATTCTCCGTTACTGTGGAGCAAATCACCTCCAATTTTAGTGGCTTAAAATAACAATTTATTATTATCTTCACAGTCCAATAGGACACTCAGCTGGGCAGTTGTCACTGGAGGTCTTTTCTGCAATTGCAGTCAGAGGGAGGTTGGAGCTGGAGTCATCTGAAGACTAAATTGGGCTGGATATCCAAGAGATGGCTTTTTACAATCACATGTCTGGCATCTCATCTGAATTATTTCAGATGAGATGAAACAGATGGGGACTAGCCAGGAATTTCTCTCTCGCCACATGGCCTTTGCCTGTGCCTTGCTTAGACTTCCTCATAGCATGGTTGTCTCAGAGCAGACAGACTTCATACATGGTGACTGGCTTCCCCTAACATTCCAAAAGGCTGAGGCAGAAGCTGCAAGACTTCTTATACCCTGTCTTTGGGAGTCATGCAGTATCATTTCCAAAGCTTGTTATCCATGAAGATGAATTATGGGGCAAGCCAAGATTCAAGGACAGAAGACAATACTTAGGTGTGAATATCTAGGAAGTGTGCTTCGATAGGGACCATCTTTAGAGATTAGTTGCAACAAGGGGCTGAGGCAGGAAGGATCAACTCAGGGGATGGCATGTAGTCCTGCTTCAGTGGAACATGGTGTGCAAGAGATAAAAAACTAGAGGTGATGGTTTGTGGCAGAGAATGGAGGGCTTCAGTGACACACTCAGGAACCGTGTGTGTGGGTACACACTGGGTTTTTAGGCTGCCCAGCATCTGAGCCTCTTTCCTATGCTGGAGTATCCTCCTTAGTGGATGTCTTAGTGAAAAGTCAGATACTCACTCCCTTGACCCCCAGCAGGAAGGTCACAGAACTATGACCTCAACAGTGTACAACCAAAGCAATGATCCCACTCAGGACTCTGAGTCTTCAGCGAGTGACCCAAGGAAACAGATGACTATTTATGAGTCATCCTAGAGGCAGCACCAGTCAGTTCTCACGGTGGTGTGGCTATGTGAGAGCGAAGCCCAGCGGAAGCAGCCCCCTAAATCAGGCTGCTCCTGGGCAAGACCTGAATGAGGTTCTGGCTGCTTAACTTCTCTTGGTCCTTGACTATTTCCTGAGCCTGATTCTTGAGGCTTCCTGTCAGTTCTGTGAACTGCCTGATATCATTCCAGTAAATTCCACTTCTACTTAAGTGAACCAGAGTCCATTTCTACTGTTTGCAATTAAGTACCCTAATTGGTACAAAGACCCATTGAAAGCTTCAGCCAAAGGAAATGACATGATTAGAGCACTTTGTGGGAGAGAAAAATAGGAAAATCTGATAGAGATGGATCAAAGAGGTTAGTTGGGAGGCTGTCGTGACATCTGAGGTGTGTGATGAACTCTGACATTGACAGTGCCAATGAAGGGGGAGAATGGGCAGGTTTTGGGAAGTCATAGGATATGGAAAAGAAAGGAGAGGAGAAAGTCCAAGTTGACAGGAGTTTTGAGCCTTAATAATGAGAAAAAATGATGATGTTACAAAGAGAGGGAGAACTAATTTGAGAGGGAAATCATTCATTCATTCAGTTAACAAACATTAAATGCCTGCTCTATGCCAGGCACTGTTCTAGGCATTAAGAAGTCAGCAGTGAACAAAGTCCCTGTTCAGGTGATAGCTCAGTTGGTAAAGAGTTTGCCTGCAATGCAGGAGACCCCGGTTCGATTCCTGGGTCAAGAAGATCCCCTGGAGAAGGGATAGGCTACCCACTCCAGTATTCTTGGGCTTCTTTGTGGCTCCGCTGGTTAAAAAAAAAAAACCCACCTGCAATGCAGGAGAACTGGGTTTGATCCCTGGGTTGGGAAGATCCCCTGGAGAAGGGAAAGGCTACCCACTCCAGTATTCAGGCCTAGAGAATTCCATGGGCTGTATAGTCCATGGCATCGTAAAGAGTCGAACACGACTGATCGACTTTCAGTGAATAAAGTGAAATTTCATTCCTTGTATTAACAAATATATGCATGAGATCATGAAACTGCCTTCATAAAGCTTCAGTTTTTGGTGCTACAAACACACAGCAAAATATGTCTAGCTGGCATCCAGAACTTCAAGAAGGATCCTATGAAGGAAGGCTGGGCCTAAAGACAGATTGGTAGTCATTCCCGAAGACATTCATTCATTCACTTATTGAGCACCTTCTATGTACTTAGTACCATTTTTGCCATATTGTTCAACTGCTAAGTCATGTCTGACTCTTGTGACCCCATGTTCTGCAGCATGCCAGGCTTCCCTGTCCTTCACTATCTCTTGGAGTTTGCTCAAATTCATGTCCATTGAGTCAATGATGCCATCCAACCTTTTCATCCTGTCACCCGCTTCTCCTCCTGCCCTCAATCTTGTACCCAGTATCAGGGTCTTTTCCAATGAGTTGGCTCTTCATGTCAGGTGGCCAAAGTATTGGAGCTTTAGCTTCAGCATCAGCCCTTCCAGTGAATAGTCAGGTCTGATTTCCTTTAGGATTGACTGGTCTGATCTCCTTGCTGTCCAAGGGACTCTCAAGAGTCTTCTCCAGCACTACAATTCCAGCATCAATTCTTCAGTGCTCAGCCTTCTTTATGGTCCAACTCTCACATCTGTACATGACTACTGGAAAAACTATAGCTTTGACTATATTTTCTTGGCAAAGTGATGTCTCTGCTTTTAATACACTGTCTAGGTAAGTGGTTGTAAGTACTTTGGCTGTTGTTCTGAGATAGGAAGAATTTTGAGCAGATCAGGTGCACTGCATGATTAATATTATGCTTTAAAAGGATCACTCTGGCTGCTATGTATAGAGTATGCTGGCAATGTGTAAGGGCAGAAGCAAGGAGATCAACTAAGAGATAACCACAGTCATTCAAAGCAAGAGACCACAGTATCTTGCACCATGATGGTAATGATGGAGGAGGTGACATGTATCCAAACTCTAGCTATAAACTGAAGGAAATCCAACAACACTCCGGATGGATTGGATGTGAGATGTCAGGGAACTAAAGGTGCCCAACGACTCCAGTGCTTTTGACAGGAAGATCAGTTGGCATTTACGGAACTGGAAGGATTGAGAATTGCATCTAAATCTTAAGAAGACAGCAAAATTGTTTCTAGCCTTCCTGTCTGCCTGCCTGTCTGAATAATGTGGCTGAAAAGCCATCATGTGGGGGCCAACCAAAGTGAAGCAAGCATGTGGGGGCAGAGTGGACACTGGGTTGGCATAAGTTACTAAGGCCAAGATAGAAGATGATATCTGCAAGGGGAGTGGAGGAAGCAGCAGCAGCAGCTAGGAATGGGTTACTTACAAAGGGATAAATCCAACAAGAAGAGAGAAGGAAGTTATGCAAATAAAAAGGGAGAAAATATCATAAATCCTGTAGTGTTGGATGGTAATTAAGGTATTGTGTGAGCAAACGGTTTTCTCCACACATTGATAAATGATTGATAGATATATAGATAGATCATATGTGTGTGTTTAATCAGACACAAATTTCCTACCACTCTCCATAAGAGACCCGGAAGCAGTGATACCTCAGTAACAATGAGCACGCCTGGCACCCAGGTCTTGTTTTCTACATATCATTCTCCATTAAAAGAAACAAAGCCATTCTCCCTTGGAGAAATGGCTGGTTACAGCACTTGAGCAGAGAAAGTACAAGACGAACCTGGAACATCCTGTTGTGCCAGAAAGTAAGGACGTACTCAAAGAATTGTGGTGACAGAAGTCAGCCTGGCACCTGGCCAAGTCTGGGAAATTCTAAGCATCAAAATAAATAATGAAGCAATGAGTAAAACACTCACATCTGTAATATTGTTGCATAAAGCTGTATAGCCCAAATCTAATCATGAGGAAACAACAAATAAACCCAAGTTGAGGGACATTCTACAATATAATAGGTCTGTAGTCTTCTGAGTCATCTTGGTCATAAAAGTAAAGGAAATCTTAGGAACTGTCTCAGACTGAAGGAGACTGGAAAGACATGACAACTAAATGCAATGAGTAATTCTGGACTGGATCCTTTCATCATTAGACTAACTGAGGAAAGTTCAGTAAGATCTGGCAGTTAGATAGTATTAATGTATCAATGTTAATTTCCTGATTGTGAGTATTGTACTGTATTAGGTTATTATTGTATTGTATTAGGTTATGTAAGAAAGTGAAAAGTATGTGAAAGTGTTAGTGTGTTAGGTTATGTAAGAAAGTGAAAAGTTTGTGAAAGTGTCAGTCATGTCCGACTCTTTGTGATCCCATGGACTCTAGTCTGCCAGGTTCCTCTGTCTGTGGGATTCTCCAGGCAAGAATACTGGAGTGGGTTGCCATTCCCTTCTCCAGGGGATCTTCCCTACCCAGGGATCGAACCCACGTCTCCCACATTGCAGGCAGATTCTTTACTGTCTGAGACACCAGGGAATATACCCTAAAGTATGTACGCTAAAATGTTAGGCATTGGCGTGCTGCAATTCATGGGGTCGCAAAGAGTCGGACACGACTGAGCGACTTAACTGAGGCAACTTATTCAGGAAGCAGTTCAGGGAAGGGGAAAGTTCTTTGTACTATTGTTGTAACTTTCTTGTTACACCAAATAAAAAGAAAAAAAGACAAGGAAAGAGTGAACGGAATCCCTGAGGCAGTGGAGAATGAGAGGAGGATGAGGCAGTGCAACATCAAGCACATGGACCAAAGGGTTAAATATGTCTAAGGGGAGGATGTTTAATGATGTATAGTGTTGCAAAGAGATCCAAGAAGATCAAGACTGGGGAAAAGGTATTAAAATTATTTTCTACATTGTTAATCATGACAGCATCTTTATACATATGTATTACAATGGAAAATAAATCAGCTATTCCATTCACAACAATACTGGATATGCATTTGGATTTGAAGACCCTTCTAACAACTTCTCAGTTCTTTAGGCCCTGAAATTCAGAGGTCAGAAGCCTGCTTTCCCTACAAAGCATTATGATTTTAAGAAGAAAATCCCAATGACATAATCATATTAGCTCTTGTCAGGAGGTCTCCCTAATTCCTAGTTTTAAAAGGGTTCTTTTACAATTTAAAATATTCTAATGATGTAATTCGATGGTCACATTTTGAACAAAAATGTTCTGGAAATGAAGTTATTATCATGCCCAAGTAATACACGTGCAATAAAGGTAAATGAAAAATGTAGATAAAATGGAGACAAATTTTAAACCACCTATAATTCCATCATCCGAAAATAATTTGTTAGGATTTTGCTGCCTATTTTAGACTTTAAAATGCAAATCACATCTATAATTTTTTGTTGCAATAAAGGAGGGATACTTCCTTGTGCTATTTTGCATCTTGCACACCCACCCCCTCCTAGATGAAGAGCAGACAGTCTCAGTCCCTAAATATACTTCCAACCACCTCATTTTTAAGGGCGCAGCGAGGAATTCCATCCAGCAGATGGGCAGCGATTTATGTAATTATGTTCCTATTTGCGGACTTTTATGTTGGGCGCCGAGAGACCTCACCACAGTACTTGCCCTCGAAGCCTGAACGACTGAGATGGGAGGTTGGGTGACAGCTGGGTCCCCCGGACAAGGTTTTAAGCACACAGGGACCGAGGAGAGTCAGCGAGGCAGCGGCCGGCGGAGAGCAAAAAGCCTAAGGAGTCGGATTTGGGAGCGACGTGAGGCAGAGGGTGGGGTATACGCAAGGGCATGGGGCGCCGAATGGGTGGAACCCGAAATCCTTGGAACTGGAGCGAGACCCCAGGAGGGCGGCGGTCCAGGCGGAAAGCTGGTGCGCCGCCGCTAGGCACCAACAGAGGGCGCTGGGTCCACAGCAGTTCCAAGTGGGCGGGTCCCAGCTGCGGGCCAGATGTGCGAAGCTGGACCACGGGAGACTTAGAGCTCTCCCCTAGCCCCTGCAGACCCGCAGGCGAGGGGAGAGGGAAGAAGGGATGGCAGGGGGCAAATGTGGTGGCAGAGTCCCCACGTCGCTGCCCTGCAGGCTCCGGGACTGTTTTTCATTGTAGGGGTAGAAGCGTGGGAACCTCCCGCCCAGAGGGGGCGCCATGTTCCGATTCCCAGAAAAACGTGGTACCGGCTGGCTCAGCAGGACAGAACCCGGTCTATCCCGCGGGGCGTCGGGCCAGGAGAGACCCACGCGGCTGTCTGCGGCGGGAAAGAGAGCCGGCCTTGAGGGCTTTGAGCTCTTGCGTCCTTTGAGCTCTTGCGTCCTCAGACACACCACACACACACCCTGCGCTCTTTCTGCGTTCGAGGAGGAAGAAACTGAGGCAGAGAAGGACTGAGCACCGAGTAGACCTCTCCTCCCCATATTGTCTGGAGCGGAGAAGTTGCGCATAGGGCCACCACAGCCCGAAGCTTTAATTAAGGACCCCTGGCCGGGGACTACCCCCTGGGACCCCGCCCTCTTGACCTGCCTGAGGTCCCCACCCCGGGCCGCTTCCAGGACTCCGGAGTGATCAGCTGCTGCGCGCTCGCTGTAATTGGCGGTGCAGGCCCTGCCTGGCAGAGGACCGGCGGGCGGCGCAGGGGAGGGCGAAGGGCTTAATTGCAGGGCTTCGGGTCGCAGTCTGGACTGCAGCTCCGCTTGTGGGGGGTGGGTAGGGTATGGACACTTGGCTCGGCGAACCCCTCCCCACCCTGGAGGAAGCCAAAAGACCTTCGGGTTCGGTAGTTGGATCCTTTCCCTGGGAACGGGGGATGAGGGGCTTGAACCCCAGCGAGAGTTTGGGGGAGAAGAGTGGGAAGTCTCCGGAGATCTAGGGTATGGAGGCGGGGGGCAGATTCCAAACTCCCCATCCCAACCCCAAAAGCCCTGGTTCCCCTTGTCCGAGACTCCTCCCTAGTTCTGACCCTCTCCCCTCCCCTTTTTACCGCCCCCGTCACCCCCCTTCTCGTATCCCCAGGGCGCTCCCACCCTGGGGAAGAATGTGCCCTCCTAGCGCACCCTTGCCATGGTAACGGCACACCCCCACCCCCGCGCACCGCAGCGGCCGGGCCTGGCCCGGAGGGCGGCTAGAAAAGGGCGGGGGGCGCCTCCCAGCCCCGCGGACACACCTCAACTGCCCTGGTTGCCACAGCAACCGGGGGCGTTTGGAAGTGCGCAGCCGCGAAGTGGCAAAAGGGCGCTGCTCCGGTTCCGGCACCCCTCTAATCCATCAGAAGATGACCCTGGCTCCTAGGAAAGACTGCAGCCCCCCAACTTCAAGGACGAAACCCAGCGAGGGATCATGGGGCGTCCCAGCCTCCACGCAGGACTAGGGAGCAAAGGCAGCCGGAGGGCCCCAAACAGCCTGGAACTTGAAAAGGGATCCCCTTGAGCCAGCCCGTCCCCCTCCCCCAGAGGAGCCCGAGGGGGCCGCTGGCAGCAGGAAGCCCGGGAAGGGCCCGGAGGCGCGCAGGCCCCACAGCAGAGCGGTGATTACAGGGACCTGTCCCTCCCGCCCCCGGCTCGCACTCTCATTAAGTCATTTTTTCCCCTGTTGGAAAGTCCCCGAGCCTTGAGCGCAGGGGTTGGGGCGACCGCAGGCAGCTGCCGGCAACCACATGAGAAGGGGCGGGGGGAGCGAAGGAGGGAGGCCTCAACTAGGGCCTGGCCAAGCTCCAACGTGGAAGGCCCCCTGCCGGGGGCTAGCTAGGGGCGCATTAATTCGGAGGAAGGCAAGGGAAGGCCCGGATGCCCCCGACCTTGCTTCTCATCCACCTGGCCCTCCTACAGCTGCAGAGGCCTCTGCCTTTGCCTCTCCCTTCTTCTTTTTTCTGGCCTAGGGACCTTGGGCGACTGAAAAGCAGGATGCCTAGGTTCTGATCCCCCACTCCAGTCTGGCTGCCTCTCCCTGACCCTTAACCCCACCACTGCTTGCTGATCTACCCACCCCGTTCTTTCTTAGGTCCCTCCCTTCTAACCTTTGGGACCATCCAGGCTCCATGATACTTTTTCCTCCTGCAAGGAGTTGGCCCAGTGTCCATCAAGGTGAAAGGTGTTGGGGTGGGGATGGCTTTCTCCCCATCTGAATGAACTCTAGTCCACCTTCTGTTCTCATTTCCAGATCTGAACCTTGGTCCTTTCTGAGCTGTTGGCAAGTTCTTCCTCCCATTTACCTTCTCCATCCCACTTTAGTTCAGTCTATTTCCCCTATTTCCAATCAGCACATTGATTTCTGCCTCACTTTTCAGCCAGTGTGTATAAGCCCAGTGCCTCTCGGGCCCCATTTCCCACCCCTTATCACCTGCACATCTCCCTTTAGGGTCCCAACCAAGTCCCAAACACTCTTTTTCAAATGTGGGGTCCAGCTTTGCTTTGAACTCTAGTCAGCTTCAGACCCAGAGAGAGGTTGGGGAGTGGGCAACACCCTATTTGTTCCTTCTCCAACTTTCCCTCTCTTTCTTTACAAGGTAAAGTTAGCATATATCAGATCACCATGAGAGTTTCCCTGGTGGCTCAGCGGTAGGTAATCTGCCTGCAATGCAGGGGACACAGGTTCGATCCCTGGGTTGGGAACATTTCCTAGAGGTGGAAATGGCGGCCCACTCCAGTATTCTTGCCTGGAAAATCCCATGGACAGAGGAGCCTGGTGGGCTATAGTCCACGGGGTCACAAAGAGTCAGATGCAACTTAGTGACTAAACAACAACAGATCACCATGACTTGACTTGGTTTGACTGGGATATGCCCCCCACAACCTGGTGTTCAGTGCTCCACCCCACGGCTCAGCCCTCCCTCTAGAGGTACACCTTCTACAGTGTTATAGCTCCTACCTCATTATCCCAAACCTCATTCTATATCTCTCATCTTCAGTCTCTCCTCCCCCAGCTCTGTCCTAAAGCCTGAAAGGCAGAGGAGGCTGAAGCCACAGCTAATGATATAGTGGACGCTGCTGAGGGCTAGAGGGGTTGGGAGCGCCTCCCCAGGCCTTCATTGCCTCTCCCTTACCTCCTACCCTGAATGGGAGGGAGAAAGAAGGCAGGTAACCCAGCCCCCACAGCTCTCTCCGGAGTGAACAAGAGGAAAGGAATGAGGCAGGTGTGTCTGGCTGCTCCTGCCCACCCCTCCTCCCAGGGGACTCTCACCCGCCTGCTTGTGGGGCTGTCTTTGGGGGGATGGGGAGAGAAACCCTGTCTTTTCCAGAGGCATAAGAGCTGAGCATGTGGAAGGCCCTGCTGCTTTAGGCATGTCTGGGAACTGCTGGGATGCAGCTGGAGGGAAGGGAGCTGAGGGCAAGTGAGCGGGGGCAGCTCACCCAGGTGGTGACCCTACGGGGGTGCATCACTAGGAGGGCTTCCTTCCTTCTCACCCCTACTCAGTGGTGGAGAGACATGAGTTAGGGCCAGGGAGGTATGGAGATGTGTGTAGGCTGCCAACTAGGAAAAGGAACAAGACTTCATCCGTGGCTGGTTCATCAAGAAGGGTGCCATTCTGGGGTAAACTGAGGCAGGCAGCAGGACTCTCAACTGTGAGCAGCAGGAGGCCTGGATGAAGTTGACGAAGACTACTTTCCCCAAGATCCTGACCTCGCCTCCCTTTCCACTGCCTCCTCCTTGAGGGTCTATTCCAGAAAAACATCAGCTCTGAGAGCCAAGGACAGGGCAACGCTGGACCTAGGTTGCCAGCTCCACAGTGTTCTTCTGAGGGTCTAGACGGGAGGCCAACTGACCTGCCAAGGGTACCCCAAGCTGGGGATCTGGGGGCACAAGAGGCCCAGAAAGGATGTCCCCCCTCCCCAGCCTTACTTACACACCCCGCCTCCCCTACCTGGACTCAGAGAGACCAGAATCCAGACAGTGAGTCTCCTGGCCCTCCCCCGCCACCCTTCTCCCCAGCCGCGCCTCCTAGCCCCACCTGCTCCCCGGGGCGCTGGGCTGGCTGGGTTGAGCTGGGTCTTGCCCAGGATTACTGCTCTCAGAGTGCCTCCTGTCTCTGCTGACGGGTGCTGCTGGCCAACACTCGTCCTGGCTTGTGGCAGAGGGCCCAGGCACAAGGTGGACAGCTAGAGTTCTGGCCTCCAGGGCTCCTGATCCGGCCCTTTGCCAACTTCCCCACCTCCCATCTAATCCAGGCCTTATCTCTGGTTGTCTCTCCTACCCGGCCCTCTGCTGTCAACTTGTCCCCAGTCATTCAGTTCCCCAGACAGCAATCTATGTGGGAATCAGACCATGACACTTGCCTGCCTAAGACCCTCTGAAGGTTCCCATTTCTCTTACATAAAATCCCAACTCCTTACCTTGGCCTGGAAGGACACATCATGTGCCAATTCCCCTACCCCCACCTGGGCAGCTCCTTTCCGACATCTGTCCCTTGATTTCTTCCCTCCAATCACACTGGCCTCTTTGCTGTTCCTTTTGAGATCTTTCTGACCTCAGAGCCTTTGCATTCACATGGCCTCTGCCTGGAAAGCCCTTAACCCTCAATTTGTGCATGGCTCTGGCTTCCCTGATAGCTCAGCTGGCAAAGAATCCGCCTACAATGCAGGAGACCCCAGTTAGATTCCTGGGTCGGGAAGTTCCCCTGGAGAAGGGATCGGCTACCCATTCCAGTATTCTTGGGCTTCCCTGGTAGCTCAGATAGTAAAGAATCTGCCTGCAATCTGGGAGACCTGGGTTCAATCCCTGGGTTGGGAAGATCCTCTGGAGGAGGGCATGGCAACCCACACCAGTATTCTTGTCTGGAGAACCCCCATGGACAGAGGAGCCTGGCAGGCTACATATAGCCCATGGACTCGCAAAGAGTCAGACACAACTGAAGCGACTTAGCATACATATTGTACACAAATATTTTAGCACAGCTTTCCTTATCATGAGGTCTCAGAGTGCAGTTCTCTCTGACCAGCAGGTTTACCTAAAGGGGCCCCACTCCCCACAAATCATTCTACATCCAGCACCTTGCTTTATTTTCTTCACATCACACAGCATTGCCTGAAATGTCCTTGCTTGTGCATTTTCTTATTTATTGCCCATCTTCCCCAGCCAGAATGTAAACTCCAAGAGGGTAGGTGCTGTGTCTCTTATTCACATCTGTATTCCCAGCACCTCTCATCCCCACAGAGTGCCAGGCCACAAAGAGTGCAAAATAAATATTTGTTAAATGAACGAGGAGGGGCAGGGGCCGGTGGAGGAGAACCTCTGAGGCCTCTGCAGAAACACTTCAGCTCAGTGATGGCCATTTCTTCTTTGTATTCCTCCTCCCCCTACCCACCAGCTTCCATTGGTTTCCTCCCACTCCAGGGGAAGGGGTGAAGAGATAAAGGAGCAAGCCCAGAGCATGCCTGGCTGACGCTGCCCTAAAGTGTGGGGCAACCCCCAGCCCAACGGAGCTGTCTGAGCTTGGGGCAGATATCCGGGAGGCAAAATCTGTCCTGGAGACCACAGAAGTGAGTGGGGAGGTCCAAGCAAGCCTGAACTGTCCTGTGATTGAAGTCTTGATGACCTCAGGGCTGGGAGGTTCTTATAAAATCTCGTGGTCCAGCCTCCATTCCCAGGAACCAAGGTGATGTTCGGCCAAGATCGCACGCCACAGAGGAGCAGCCTGAGGGAGGAGAGCCGTCGGCTCACTTGCAGACACTGACCCACTCAGTGATGCGGCACTCCTCACAGACCACGAAGCAGCACCAGTGGAAGCGGCAGTGACAGCGCTCACTGCGTGTCTGCCGAAGGATGTTGTGGCCGCGGCCACAGCACATGCTGCCGCAGCCATCAGGGCCCGCACTGCTCTTGTTGCACAGGCGGCCCACGGTGCCCGCCGAGTCCAGGCGCGGCTCCCGCTCGCAGAAGTCGGGCGACTTCTCGAAGTAGACCAGGTCGGCGGGGCTGGCGCGGCGCCGTGGCCCCGGAAGGCCCGGGGCGGGCGAGGGTGCCCCCGCGGGACCGGGCTCCAGCTGTCCGCTGTTGCGGTTGTGCGGGCGGATGAGCGTGGCGCGGTGGAAGCGGCTGCGCAGCAGCGCCCCCACCGCGCGGAACTCGGGTGTCACCTGCCAGCAAGTCTTGAGCTGGCAACTGCCTGACGTGCCATGGCACTTGCACTTCCGCCGCATGTTCTCCATCACCGCCTGCAGAGGGAGGCACGGGGGAGGGTGACGCCCGCGGCCGGCCCCACTGCCCTCCTCCCCACGCAGACCTTGGCCTGGGAGAATCTCAGAGGCTTTGCAAACCAACTCCCATTGAACGGAGGCAAAGGCTGAGGCCCGAAGCCGGTGGGTGCGTGGCACAGCTTCTCAACCAGGCAATCAGGAAAAGAGTTCTGCCTACTCTTCTGCTGTTCTGTCTTCCACCTCCCACCCCGTCAGACCCCAGGGGAATTCCCTCCTTCCTGCACTCCTCCTCTCCCTCCGCCTTTCCCAGCAGCTGCAGGGGGCCCTTAGGGCTGGAGGCTCTTGCTTCCTGAGGGGGATCCCAGATCCTCAGGGAAATTCCCTCTTCTTCCAACCCTCAGGTGGGGACCAGGAGCAGGGGTGTGCTGGCCCCACTACCTCCCAGCCCAAAGCCTCTGGCCTCACTCCAGGCTGTGAGCAGAGACTGTGGGGAGTCTGAGAAAGCCTCTTTCTTCCTCTGGGCCCTGTAGCACTTTGCAAGAAGCCTAAGGGGAGGGCCAGGGGCTGGAGAGATTTCCCTTCCCCTCCTCCCCATCATACAGGCTGGGGCTTATTCTGCCCAGCACTGAGTGCCACCATTCCTCCTAGGAAACAGCATCAACAGGAGCCAAAGTCTCTACCTGAATACAGAACCAAAGGAAACACAAAGAGCCAGACCCCCAGGGCAATGAAAGTGGAGAGAGGTTCCCGGGCCTCCAAGGGAGCTAGTTACCTTAATACAACCTACCCACTTCTTGCCCAGCCCTTAGCCTGCTCTCCTGAGTCTCCTCCCAAAGAGCCCCTTCACGTTATCCTCACCAGAGACCCCAGAGGAAACTGGCCACATGCCCCTCCCCCTGCTCCACTCCAAAAACACAAAGCAATGATCTGGGGCCCTCAAACCTCGGCAATAGGGCCATAAGAGAGGGACCTCATTCCTCCAAGTCTTAAAAGGCTCTGCAGCTTGTATGTGCAGCCTGTGGTGTCAACACCACGTGGAAAGCAGCCCAGTGCCTCCCCAGGCCAACAGCTCCAGAACATCTGCTTCCCACAGGCAGCAGCCATTAATTAACCAGTTTAACAAGGAGGAGGAGGCCCTGTTGGTATGGGCTGAGGTAGTAATGGACGCTTGGGAAAAGAGCTGCATGAACAGGGCAGAACTGGGTGGGAGCTGGATGTGACCTGAGGGTGGGTATGCCTCAGTTTACCTCACCTCTCAGTCATGATGGGAGAGCTGAATCAGCTCCAGTCTTTGTGGAAGAAGGAGGTGAACCGGCCTGGGCTGAGAAGCCAGGAGAAAGGGGAGTGAGATGGAGAAAGTGCCAGCCAGAGTGAGGGGAAGCCAGACACAAGGCCTGAGCAGACTGGGCAGGGCCGAGAGAAGGGACAGGGGGCTGAGCAGCCAAGAAAAGATGGTGCTGAGCTACCACTAGGGTTAGGGAGGCATCTTCACGTAGACTACACTATAGAATAAAGGGTTCAGGACTCAACTGCTTGGAGATGAATCCTGCCTCTGCCACTTTCTCATTAGTTGCATCACCTTAGCCAAGCTTCTTAGTTTATTTGTGCCTGACTTTCCATATCTGAACATGAGGTGAACAATAGAACCTTCATAGGTAGGTGTAAGTGAAATACGCTAATATACAGTATACTGCTCCAGAACAATGCTTAACAGAGAAAGGACTCAATAAATTGAATGTGTGCTATTACTTTCCCTTCTTTCTTTCCTCCACATCTCCCTCCCTTTGTTTCTTCCTTTCTGTCCTCTCCCTCTCCTCCTCCCCTCCCCTTCCTCCCTCTCCTCTTCTTCATCTTCCTCCCCCTCTTCTCCTTTCTCTTCCTCCCTTTCCTTCTCCTCCCCCTTTATCCTCCTCCTCCCTCTCCTCTTCTTCTCCCCCCTTTAAAATGAATGACCTTTGAGGGAGTATGAATATTGGAGGTGGCGGGGGTGCAGAGAAATGAGGATGAAAACACAACAGTACCACTGTGGCCCCAGGGAATCTCCCTTTGCAGGAATTTCTCATTCTGCACAGAAAGCCTGGGAGAGGAGGGGTGTCTATGCACAGGGAAACAGAATCATGGAACATTCACACTAGGGAGCCTTACGGATCATCCAGTTCAACCTTCTAACTTTATAGAGGGGGAGACTGAGTGGCAGAGCTAGGCCTAGACTTGGAGGTCCTGACTGCAACCCAGAGCTCTCCCCTCTGCTCACAGCAGGAACTGGGAGGATCAGGCTGCTCAGCAGAGGGGAAGCTCTTCCAGGGCAGAGGCTGTTTTGCCCTCATAGCCCCAGGCCTAGTCTGGTGCCTGGCACACAGTAGCTAGCCAACACACATTTGATGACCAAATTAGGAGGGGGCAATGATAAGTTGGGGCTTCCCTGGTGGCTCAGACAGTAAAGAATCTGCCTGCAAGAGACCTGCGTTGGGAAGATCCCCTGGAGGAGGGCATAGCAACCCACTCCAGTTATCCTGCCTGGAGAATCCCCATGGACAGAGGAGCCTGGAGGGCTACAGTCCATGGGGTCGCAAAGAGTCGGACACGACTGAGAGACTAAGCACACACAACGATAAGTTGCTGAGTTAGGGATAGTGGTACGGTCTCCAAAGGAGAGATGAGCCCGGAGGAGGGGAGGGGCCCTAGGCAAAGGGGTCTGAGCCGGCCCAGCGGGGTGGGGCGCTCACCTGCCTCCCTACTCGGTTGTTGTGGAGCCTCATGCGCGCATGGATGTCTCTGTGAGGTTCCCGGGAGTCCAGAAAGTCTTTAGAGAAGCGCTCTCCAAAACCCACGTCAGGGCTGCAGCCGCCCCACTCCCAGGAGTCCTGCAGGCCGGGGCTGGCCGGGGGCAGGGCAGGGTGCTCGGGAACTCCGTGGCTCAGGCCCTTGCCGCGCTGCAGCGCTTCCAGCTGCAGGCGGTGCAACTTCCGACGGAAGGCCTCCTCGTCGCCACGCCGGGATGCGTCGCAGCCGCAGGCCCTCAGTTTGCCCAGGGCGCAGGCGTTGGATACCGCGTGCACCACGCCGGCTGCCGAGATGGCGTAGGCGAATGCACTTTCTCGGAAACCTGGGCGTAGAAATGCGGGTTTTACGGCCTTTGAAGGGCCTTTATATCCCATCCCTCTGCCCTCCCCACCCAGCTTTCTCACCAAGGGGAAGCAGAGGCCCAGTGTTGGGCGGGGGAGGGATCTGGTACAAGGACATAGACTCAGAGAGGGGCAGAAATTACGCCGCTGGAAGTTCTGCACGCGGGATGGAATGCGGGAGGTCTCCCCCACAGCCCTCCTTTTTGAACTCCTTTCCCTTCACCCTTAGCAAGCTCAGAGTTTGTGTCTACAGCTCTCCCGTTGGACAGACACCATCTAGTAAACAATTTTTTTTTTTTGCCATCAAAGACTTAAGTTATTATCTCATGCAATATTTGCAATTTTATGATAAGCCTGCAGAAAGAAGGCAAATTTTAACCTAAAAAAAAACCAGTGATGGAATGCTGGGCCCCAGGGGATGGTAATGGGCAGAAGGGTAAGTAAGAGGAGATGGTGTCCTCCTAAGGTTCCCAGCCCCAAGATATCCTGACTGCAGCCACCCGCTTGGGCACATCACGGAACACCCTCTGATGGCCAGGTACCAGAGGGAGGGAGAAGAACCAGCGGAATTTCCCCCTTCCCTGCCCACGTGACATCCCAGAAAGTCTGCTCAGAAAAGGGCATTGCCCAGCCACCCTGCCTGCGGTTTCTTCAGGTCAGCTGAAGAGGTTGTCTCAAGGATGCTAGGAGCGAGCCCCCTGCTGACTCGGGGTTAAGAGTAGTCATGCTGGACCCTGAGAAGGAATGGTTAACTAAGGCAGATGCCTTCATGAGATGCTCAGGGGTGCAAAGCTTCCAAGATGGGTGACTCTCAGGAGCCCAGGACTTGTCTACACTGCTCCTCCTCCTTGACATTCCCAGCTTGAGCCATCCTCTGGGTCTGTGGCAGGGGGAGTCCTACTTGCAGAGGAGGGTTGGGCTTCTGGACCTGCAAGCTACATCTCATTCTGCATCTGAGAAAGGACTGGCAAAGGGCAGGTCTCTGACCAGCCTCTGAACCGGAGAGAGTCTGAGCAGTGGGAGAAACCAAGGGCAATAACAGCTCCCACATGAGCAGGAGATTCAGCTGAGCCACAGATACCTGTGGGGAAGCCAGAACTCGGCTGGGAGCTGATGACTTAGGAGAGGCCAGAGATTCAGAAGAAAAAACTCTGGATCCTACTACCTCAGCATCAAGACTGAGAGGGCTTGGAGGCCTCACTGACCCCAGAGAGCCAACCAGGACTGGACAGAGACCCTCACCCAGTCCCACCCCTAATGCTCACCCTCTGCATCACAGGGCCCTGTCCCCCTCTCCCTGCCTGGCAAACAAAACAAAAACAAAAAACAAGATGTGTAAAAGAATATGAACTCTGGAGCCAGACTGCCTGGGTTTCAATCTTGGCTCTTCCACTTACTAGCTGGTAATAGCTATGTGACCTTGGCCAAGTGACTTGACCTCTCTGTGCCTCAATTTTCTCATCTGTAAAACATCTGTCTTATTGTTGTTCCAAGAACTGAGTTAAGAAATTTAAAATGCTTAGGATAATACCTTACTCCTAGTAAGGACTACATAAACACTTGATATTATTGAGAAGTTCCTTCCTGCTGTCTGACTTCACCCACCGCTGCTGCAGTTTCAGGCTATTGCTCTTTCTTGTTTCCCCAGCCAGGCCTGGAGCTCTGCAGCTCATGGCTCACTTGGGTCACCAGAAGCCCATAAAGCAGATGATCCCTCTTTAGCTTCTCATTCCAGCTGATGACATCTCAGGACCTTTTCTAAGAAAAAACTAGCTCTGAGGAAACAGGAAGGAATAGAGAATAGGCAGGAGCCCTCAGAAGGGGCCAGAAGAGTAGACAATGCCCTGGGAGGTGGGGCCCAAGGGAAAGAAAGGCAGACTCTAGCTGAGGCGCACACCCTGTATTTATCCCTTGCCTTTTATCTGTGGGACCCTGAGCACTTATTGCTTGGGGTGGGGGAGTCATCAGCCTGCTTCTAGGACAAATGGCCATATATAGACCACCAGAGGCAGCCCAGAAAGCACCCCTCCCAACACACACACACACACAGTACAAAAGAGGGGTAATGGAGCTGGGCCCAGCCCCAGCTCTACCAGCTCCCAGGCCTGGCCACTTTCTACTGAAGGACATTTGGCTCTGGAGAAGACCTGCTGCTGAGTTAGAAACCCAGATAGCACAGTTCCCAGTCCTCTGACCTTGTCTATGCATAACACCAGGCAAGAGCAAGTTGCTGGTTCCAGGAGATGTGCTGGGCCAACCCAACCACCATCTTCCAGGCTCCATTACATTCAAGGGCTTGCCTAGAGGAGTCTGGAGAAATGTAGTCCACAGCCTACAGAGAACACCCCTACCAACCCCGGGCAGCTAAAGACACCATCCCATGGCCTCTGGCACCTCTCACAGCCACGTGTAGGAGTGACCAGGCAGGGCTTATATGGTCATCCTCTGCTCCAAGCATTCAGAGAAGTCCAGCCTATTGGGTCTGCCCCCAGCTCCCATTCTGGGCCCCAGTTTCGGTCCTGGCCCCAACTGTCTGGGGCAGACGCAGGCACAGTGCCATCTGGCCAGCTGGAGGGGGAGAGGGGTGGGGCCTTGGCCAGCTGGGCTGCCCGGAGCACTGGGGGGTGGGGGCTCGTTAAGACGCACAATTAGCCGCCATGCCTTTGATCTGGGACAGGGACTGCCAGCATCTAACTGGAGTCAGCTGCTGCTACAGGACGCAGCCAACGGCCGGGAAGGGGCTGGGGGAGGAGGTTTGGAGGGCAGGGAAGTGTGGAGGAGAGATGACTCGGGAGCCGGTGGGAACTAGGAAGGTTTAGAGAAGCTTGGGACCTGCCCATTCAAGTCAAAGAAGGAGGAGAGGTGGAGAAGTCTGGTCTCCATTCCCTCCACACAAATAATCTGTATGCAAATAATCTGTGTGTGTTCATGTTCCTGGCCTGGGAGAGAGAGAGAAAGAGGGTTACCTATATGTGGGAACACTTAGGGGTGACACTGAATGTACAGTCACATCTTCACAATTATGGGTAGGTGTTGGTGTGTGAGAGTGCGTGTGTACATGTGTGCATGTCAGTTCCATTTTTTGGATTACTTCTCCGTTGTACCAGTTCACCTCTGGGCACCGGGTAGGAGATCATGGTGGCCTTGCAGCTTGGGAGGCAGTATGCAGGGGGTTGAGTGCAATTTCTAAGAACAGCTGGCCTACACTTGAGTCCTGGCTCTGCAGCTCATGTGCAAGCTGTGTGACTAATGGCAAGTTACCCAACCTCTCTAAGCTTCATTTATAAAAGGCGGATAATGATAGAACCTACTGCATGGGATTTGTTTGAAGACCCTACAGTATAGGTAAAGTGCTTCAGAACAGTGATCAGCACACAGCAAGTACTTAATATGTTTTGGGTAATTTGTTCGATCCCTGGGTTGGAAAGGTCTCCTTCCGGAGAAGGGAATGGCAACCCACTCCGTTATTCTTGCCTGGGAAACCCCATGAACAGAGGAACCTGGTGGGTTACAGTCCAAGGGGTTGCCAAAGAGTCGGACTCAACTTAGTGACTAAACAAATGAGAATAACAGGACTTTAGGTGATCCTGTTAGGATATGACTAGGATTATGGTTAGGATAATCATTAGGATATGACTGCCTGTGCCTCAGTCTCCCCATGTGAGTACCATCACATATCCCAAGCCCACGCATAAAAACAAGACTTCCTGAGGGTGAATGTAAAAGGGAGGTGAGAGACAAACAGCCGGGGCCTTGGAGAGCAGAGGCTAGACTCTCAAATTGCTGGGTTCTCCTGGGCTGGGAGCCTGGCTTACTGCAGAGCCTCACACCCCCTCTTTCCATCCATTCTGAATGAGTCTGGGCCTTAGGGAGGGCGGTACCTAAACTGTGCCAATGCTCCAGGACCTGCTGCATGAATCTACTCTCTCCACCACATCTGTCCCTGTCCTCTCATCCCCTCTAACTCCAGTGCCCAAGTCCAGCTCTAAACAGCCCATTCCTCAAATCTCCCTCTGGTCCCTGCATCCTGAGTAAGAGATGGAGTTCTTTAATCCACATAATAAAGAGCCCCTTCTAGCCAATGTTTGTCCAGCATCTCACCCACCCAAGCACCAACTGTGTGAGTCCTCAGAACTGAAAGCGGGGGATATCAGGATCCTTGGGTCACAGCTGCCTCTGAGATGGGGGTGGTCCTCTCACAGTTTATTTAGGACTCTAGTCCCCTAGAGACCCCACTCTCCCTGCCTCCCAACTCCCAGGTTCCAGCAGCCCCACCTCCCTATGCTTGGTTGGGGAAAGCCCTACTGTGTGTCCTGCTTCCCTAGCACCCACTCCAGGTGCTCAAACACCCTTCCCTCTACCTCCTTCATGAGAACTCCATCCCTTCAGCCAACCCATCACAGGAAAAGTGTCAGGACAATTAGATGACAGTGACAGCACTCAGGTGGAAGACCTGAGGGACCACCTCCTGGTAGCAGTCTCTGAATTTTAAACGCTGCGGCATGCATGTGCATGCTAAGTCACTTCTGCCCGACTCTTTGCAACCCCATGGCCTGTAGCCCACCAGGCTCCTCTGTCCATGGGGATTCTCCAGGCAAGAATACTGGAGTAGGTTGCCATGCCCTCCTCCAGGGGATCTTCGCCACCCAGGGATCAAACCCACGTCTCTTATGTCTCTTGCATTAGCAGGTGGGTTCTTTACCCACTGAGCCACCTGGGAAGCCCAAGTACACCTTTAAGAGAACTCCAACGGCAGCCAGGGTCAGAAGAGGGGTCACCATACTGATATGCCATATGGGGAAACTGGGGTCACCTGATCTCCTCATGGACAATCTATGACTTGAAAAGAAGGGAGACTGGGGGAAAAATCCAGTCCAGGGGCTCCTTACCGCCAAGACTGGCCCATGGGATTCAAATTTAGCTAGTCCTTGAGGTGATGGGCCAAGAAAATGGTCCCTCAAGAGTGTGGAGTGAGTGAGGCAGGGCAACGATGGCCCTGGGAGGTGAGCAGAGGGGTAGGGGGTGGACATTTCTTTCCAGAAGCCTTCCGAGGAGGATGGAAAGGTAGAAATGAGGTGTTGCAATGGGGGAGGTGGGGGCGGGGGGGGAGAGGCAGAAGCCATAGAGGTAGGCCAGTGTTCAGAGGCCAAAGGCAGGAGCCTAGCCTCCCTACAGGAGTCCAGGAGCCGCGCTGTCCCGCCCCCTCCCCGCGCTGGGTGCCGCCCCGCGCCGGCTAGCCCCGGCAAGTCTCCCCCCTCCACACCTCACCTCCCCCCCTACCCGTCCCCCCAGCTCACCTCCCGCTTATTAAACTGCAGGTGAACCCGGAGCGTCTGGCACAGTGCCAACCCCGCGGGGTTCCACCGCTCCGAAGCCTCCCCCAAGCTGCAAAGCCCCCGTGTCCTCCACCAGCCCGAACGGGCCTCCCCCCGGTCGAAGCAGTCGGGGCGCCTGGGTTCACTCGGTCTAGAGGGGGCAGGAGGATCAGAGGGAAAGAGGGGACACCGAGGCCCCGGGAAGAGGGGCGAAGAGCTAGCCTCGCCTCCCCCCTAAGAGACACGGGTGCCTGAGTCCTCAGAGAACGGAACCCGGAGCAAACTCGGGGCCCAGCGCTGGCGAGAACCGGACTTCGGGGAGCGCGGGTGACCCAGAATCCCGGAGTGGGTTCGGGCGCCCGGCAGCGGGGAGCGCCGGCCCGGCCCGGCCGGGGCAGGAGAGATGCAGGGGCCTGTCACTTCGTGTCCGTGAGCCAGGCGGCAGCGGGGGCGGCCAGGGCGGGGCGTCGGCCGGAGTTGGGCCGGCCAATTGGCCGGGGGGTCGCGGGCATCCTCTCCGGGCAGACGGCTGGAGGGGCTCCGGGGCGGCGGGGCGGGTGGGGCGGGAGCGCGGGACCGGGTGGGTGGGGGGGTCGCCCTCTTTGAGAGGCGCGCGGCTGGGGCCGGGAGCCGTCTGCCGCGGCCCGCGGGGATTAGTTCGCGGCTGCATGCCGCCACACGCGTCGGGCTGGGCTCGGCCGGGAGAAACAGCGCCCCGGGCGCGCGGGGGAGGGAGCAGGGAGAGCGCGCGGGGGCGGGGCGGGCGACCAGGGGCTGGGCTGGGGGAAGCTGGGGTAGACCCTGGTCTGGGGGCTCCGGGGATGCGCGGAGAGGTCCTGGTGGACAGGGAATGCCCCTGACTCAGTTCTTTCTGAAATTAGGGTACATTAAAGTCTGACTCTCCCAAAAGCCCCTGGGCCCAAAGGCCACCGAGTACAGGGGTACCTGGCCTCCTCTGCTGTCACCTGAGAATCGTACAAGTCCCAAGGAATCAGGTCCCCACGCTGTCCCACCCAAGTAGTTGCACGGAGGAGAGATATACCCAGTTAGGTCCATCCAGGAGGCAAGACCCCCATCTTTTTCCAAAGACCTGTATCAAAGCTTAAAATACCAGGGCAGGAGGTGGGTATGAGTGGAACTGAGTGAGGAAAGCGCCTGCCATCTCCAGCCCAAGCCACTCTCGGGATTGTCCGGGTGGGTCACCCAAAAGTCCAGGGAGGCGGACAGATAGTAGGCTGCAGCTTCTCCCAGCCATGATGGGGAAAGGGATAGGCAGAACGGTAAGTGAAGCCTACTGGGCAGAAGACAGGCACACACCCAGTGCCTCTGATTCAGAGAGGGTTTGCAGGGCAGCAGGGATGACACAGAGGCTGGTGGTGTTCCCCGCTGGGAAAGGCTTCTGCAGAAGTATAGTTTTACCTGCTTAGGCTTCCCTCACCTACACTGTTGGGCAAAGGTTCATGTGGATTCTGGGTACTTCATCACAGGCCCTTCATCCTAAATGCTATTTACTAGTTGGGTATAGGGTAAATTGAGACAGGTGACCGATATGGGTATTTCCTGGGCCTGAGTTATGCAGTCAATCTCAGGGCAGGATAACCCAGGAGTTCAGTTCTCAGGCATGAAACCTGCCACCTGCATCCCACACAACCCAGCCTGGAACCACATATGCCCCATTTGTCTGACTGCCCACCTCCCCCCAACCATGGACTTGCCCAGAGCAGAAAGAGGCAGGAGGAGAGCAACAAGGGCCAAGAGATGAGCATCTGGGGAGCTTGCCAGCTTGAGGGAGTGGGTTAGGGGATGGCTGGTAGATCAGTTCTGGAGTGAGGGTGCTGAATGGGGTGGGCAGGGCAAGGGTGAGGGGTAAGAGGCAGCTACCTCTGCTGAAGATGGGACTCTCATAAGGGATCTTGTTTCGAGTCTCCAGACTAGAGCAATTCCAGCGCTGATCCCGGAACTGGTGCTGGCACTCATGGATGGCAATCTGGATGCCCTGGATGGCTGAAGCAGCCACGTCAGGGTGGCGCACACACACCTCCATCTGCCGCTTGCTCAGGCCTGGCAATGTCAGGCACACCGTGTTGGCGTTGAGCACGGGCTCCTGGGGGAGGCGGAGGCCCAGGATATCGTTGGGTGCAGACCTGCAGGCAGGTGGGGTTGGGGTGGGTGAGCGTTTTGGGGGGCTAGGAGGGCCCCATCTAATTATACACACTGTCCCAAAGGCCATAATCCCTCAGTTCCAACCCCTGCTTTCGAGGGTTGAGCCTATCAGTATACCCCCAAAGCACTCTCCTTTTTCTCAACCTTCTCACCATCCTCCCCTCCAAGACAGCCCACAGGGCTGCACACCCACACCGATTAACATGTGCAAATGGGCACACATCCGGTATGCCTGCACACAGAGTATTTCATAAGTACATCCCCAGGCATTGATGCTCTCAAGCGAAGCGTTCTCCCAGAGACCACTCCCAACTGTATGCTTCAGACAGTCACATTCATGCAGACACACTTCTGCACACATTGAAATGGACACACAGATGCAGGAGCACTTACCCACATGCACACTTCATCAGACATAGTTATATACATACACACGGACACTCACAAGTTCACACACATGTTCATCTGAACATACATTGATCCATGAGCCCTCGTATCCATACATGTGCACACACAGACTGCTGTTTACAAGTCAGCTTGCTGGGCTCACTTGACCACAGACAGAAAGACACACACACATACACATGCATATGCACCCTAAGAACCCTTCTAGCTGCCATCTCTCATTGACCCCACCTGGGCAACCCCCTTTGGGCTCCCAACCTCTGCCTCTGCCTAGGGGCAATCTCCAAGGTAAAGCTTGGCAATTTGAGCTTACTCCTGGGGTGAGGTGTGTACTGCCAGCATAGCAGGGACTCCAGGTTGGCACTTGCTGCCCCCTAAACACACACTTCCCCCTCTAGTAGCCATCACTCTTCTGGGCACTGCCCTGTCTCCCTGGCCTGCCCTTATTTTGTCACCAGTTCAATCCCCTCCTGTGAGAGTACTCTTTTCATTGGTCACAAACACTTTCCTGCGACACCGTCCCTCCCTCCTTTCAGGGTCCCCTGCCCCAGCAGGCACGCAGAGGCCCCTGTGGCTGGGGGTCCCAGCTCTCCAGGAGGGCGGGGCATAAGGTGAGGGCTCACCTGGGCACGGAGGCAGCCAGCAGCAGTAGGAAGAAGAGGAGAGCGCAGAGCGCGGGCCGCGGCTGGGGCCGAGGTCGGAGCCGCAGCCAGGGGCAAGGGTGAGTGCTGCCCATCGCGCGCAGGCCGTGATGGGCCAGGAGTTGGGGGCTCACAGCCCGGTGGGACCGGCGAGCCAGGGGCGACGGCGCATGATCCGCGGGGGGTCGGGGCGGCTGCGACACACAGCTCCGACTCGGGTCACGGCTCCCGGAGCAGACGGTGCCCGCCTCCCTGCTCCATGGGGCAGCGCCCCCGGGCACCGCCCTCGGGTGGGGGGGCGGCGGGCGGGCGGGCGCACCGGGCACCTCCTGGCACAGGGGTTCGGGGAATTTCCCGAGGCCCCCCTGCAACAACTCCTGGTGCCTCTTGAGTGTAAGGGGGGCCCGGAGGTGCTGTGGGCTAGGGAAGAGAGGCTGGGGTGCCGGGGAGCCCCCAGAGCACAGCGCAGTGAGCCTGTGCTTCCGAGGGCTTGCGAGGCGGGCGGCGGGGTGGGGGGAGTAGCGGGGGGGCGGCGCTGTCTGTGCCCGGCCCCACCGCCCAAAAGAGTGAGTGACTGTCCCGGCTCGGGGAGCTCGGGCCGCCTCCCCTTTCCTTCCCCACCCCCACTCCCCGAGTCTCAGGGCTCTACCCCACGTGACGTCACGACGACGGGGGAGGGGGGCAGAGGCGTGTACTCCTCCCGAGGCCACTGTGTCTGCTCAGCATTGGGGTGGGAGCGGCTGTGCAGACCGTGCGGGGAGGGGCGGGGAGAAGAGGTGTTGGGGTCTGCGCGATCAGGCCCAGGGCGGTGCCAGTGAGCCGGCTGGCTGGTTTGTGTGGGAAGGTGTGTGTTACTGCGAGGTGTGTGCGCCTGACTGAGCCGCAGCTGCTGGGGAGCCATCCCCCGCCCCCCACCCCCCACCGCATATACACACCTGCAGGGGCTGGCCCTCTGCTCGCCTCCCCCACCTCAGGAGGGACTTCCCAGGCTTGGCTGCTGAGGCAGGTGTGGGGTCCTGCAGAGGGGTTGGCAGCCCCCCCGATCTTGCTCTTGTTGGCTGTGTGACCTTCAACAGGTGCCTCCTGGAAACGAAGCCACCCTCTGCCTCAGTGAAATGAGGTTAATGAGACCCACCTCATCTCATCAATGAGCCAGTGAAGGTAAAAGTCCTGGGACTCCAGTGAATACTTGTCTGGGAGCAGAGCATCCAGGGGTGGCATACCCTAAGAGGAGGGATTAGAGAGTCTTTTAATCCTAAAAGTGTGCTTTGAGGTTATCTTATTTCATCCCCTTTTATTTCATAAGAAAATACTGAGGCTCAGAAAGGGTCATGACTTACTCAAGGTCACCCAGCAAGTTAGTGGAAGAGCTGAATCAAAGCCCACTTGAGCATAGCAGCAGCAGTCCCAACAGTGAGTCCTCCTTCCCCATGTCTAGCCTGTAGATATCCCAGGTCTCACCTTGGCCCTGTCTCTTGGTCCTCTGGGAGCTCCGGAACACCAGCTTCCTGGCTCAGGGCCACGCCTCTCTGGGATTCTTTTCTGTCCTCACATCCCAGCTGAACACTAGGTTTGCCTAGCATGTTGAGTGTACCGGACCCAGGTAAGGGCCCAAAAGCCAGAGAGTCAGGGACAGAAGCTCCAGCTTCTGTTTCTGGCTCTAACCTGCACCCTGATAGCAAAACCTATTCCCACTGTGGCCTTGACATCCCCCTCTGTAAAATGGGCACAAGCCTCTCACTCTATACATATGCATCCCTCCCAACCTCACTGCCCCCCTCTCTGAAGAGAGCCCCTGCTGGCTTAAGGATAAACGACCAAAGCCTCTGGGCTCAGAGACAAAAAGGGGCCCATTCCTGGAATTGGCCCCCCCTGGGGAATCGAACGAGAAGGGTGGGGCCTTCCCTGTCCCTAGACTGTCAGGTGGTGGTGGCGGCCTGAGCAACAGCAGGCTGACGGCATCTCCCTCCTCCTCTCCCCCATCTCTGCCGGGAGCCACCGCAGCTGTCAGGAATTAAGGGCTTGAGGCTGCTGGGGTGGGGGTGGGGCAGTGGGGGGAGCAGTCTGGCTGGACAGCAGGGAAACAGCCGGGGGCAGGAAGCAGTCTGCGTCAGCCAGAGCCGGGTTTGACCCCAGCCGCCCCCTGCCCTCCCCACTCTCCCCTACCAGGCTG
The DNA here is from genome assembly GCF_027580195.1 of Bos mutus. NCBI lineage: Eukaryota > Metazoa > Chordata > Mammalia > Artiodactyla > Bovidae > Bos > Bos mutus. The sequence continues at coordinate 29,059,332 of NC_091618.1, forward strand.
CAGGAAGAGCGACAGCTTGGGTCTAAGGTTTGGGAAGGGTATGGGGAGGGGCAGGGCAGAACCGGTCTCAACCCAGGAAGGAGGCGTGAGCCCAGAGTGGGAGAGGGCACCAGCAGGGACAAGCCAGACTGGGGAGCTATACTCCCATTGGCTGCTGGGGAAACTGAGGCCCAGAAAGGCTCGAGCAATGGGTTCACAATCCAGGCTGCAGACCTCCTTACTCCGCATCTAGCATTCACACTAGCATGTCCCACGCTTGATGCATTGTATGTTTCCCCTGGGGTAAGCCGTTGTGGGAAATTCCAATTCTGGACTCTGTGAAGCTGAATCAGCCTTTCCAGAGGGAAGACCTGGGGGTCTGCAGTTCTAACCAATGTCTCAAGCACTTTTCAAGGGGACCACATTTGGGAAATGCCACTGACCTGGTTTAGTGGCTGATTTTTTTTTTCCCTTTGGCCTTCATCAGATGAAGACTGATCTCTTTGCTCCCCTACCACTATTCATGAAATACAGAAATGTAAGGGAGAGGGAGAAGACCCTTTCTTTGAAAACTCCAGGAAGCAAACAATGCCCAAGCCTTGCTGGCACTCAAGCATGGCACTAGCCTGCTGTCATGAGGGTCCAGGAGTGCCCCATCTGAGGCGCTTCTCCCTAGCCCTGGGAAGCGAGGGCTTATGTGGGCTGGCCTTGGCATATGTGAAGATGAAACCCTGAAAGGGTGTCTGCAGCTGGAGCCCCAACCTCATAAGACCCATGCCATGGGCAAGCCCCTATCAGCAGCCCCCAAGCCCCGCCCTGGCCCTGCCCTGGGCTCTGGCCCTCAGCCTAGCCCCAGCCCCCGCAGCCGCTGCCTGAGACCACAATTACAGGGGCCACTGGGGGTGGGGGAGACCAGGGATGAAAGGCAGCGCCGGAGAATGGTTCCAGCTGTGGCGGCTCCATCGGAGGTTGCGGGGAAGGGAGGGCCAGGGAGGCACCAGGGTGAGAACAGGTGGGACCCCCATGGCCCCAGCTGAGCCCAGTCCAGGCTTAGTCCTGATGCTCTGCTGGAGAAGGCTAGCTTTGTGAAGAAGGGAGGGAAGGAGCCCCAGAGTGATGAGGCAGCTCTTTGTCCTCTTGTCCAGGCCTCAGGGACCATGGTCCCCTCAGGAAGGTAAGGAAGGGGGAAGAGCCGGCAGCTCCAGTCTCCCAGACCCCTGTGTGTTAGGTCGGGAAGGGGAGGGGAAGAGCTTCCTGAGTCCTGGGCCTTCCTCCCGCCTCCCGCCCTTCTGCCTGTTTGTTCCGGCGTTCCCTGATGTGGTCACGCACACATCTGGAGCGCCTCTGTGCTCTTCCCCCATCTCCCCAGTTCCACATGTCCCCCACCACTCAGCCAGCAGGGGACCTCGATGGCTCAGACTGTGCCTGAGGCTGGGCAGCTGGGTGAGCAAGACAGGGGAGGTGGGGTGGTCATGGTGTTGGGGCATTTCTGAGTTCTGCTTCCAGCCCCCATCCCAGTCCTCAGGGCAATGATGCAGAGCCACCTCCAAGCTTAAAGAGGACCAGGATAATGGTCAAAATGGTGCCTCCCGGGCCACCACTCTCACCTTTCACAGAAGGCAGTTCCCCGACTCCTGCTGTAGTTCCCAGTCTCTCCTGGTCACAGAAGATGGACGCTAACACATGAGTGCCCGTTCAAAGTCTGCAAGCACTCTTACCATGTGCTATCAGGTACCCTCATTTCATAGTGGGGAGACTGAGGCTCAGAGAGGGGAACTGACTTGGCCCAGCTCAAGCTGGCAAACTAGGTCTTTTTACCCCCCACTGCTATCGTGCTACGCCCACTGAATTCCTTTTAACCTACTAGGGATGGTGTCAGTTTCTGCCACTGCCTCAGTTGTCCTCCCTAGCATCACAGAAGAGGAAATCCAGCATCCCACACCGCATATCACCGCCTCCTACCACTACCCGGCACCAGAACCCGGCAGTAGAGACAGAGGCAGGCATCCCAGCCCTACATCTGGGTCAGCCTAGAGGTCTCAGACAGTCTGGATCCCTAGCAGCTTGACCTAGCTGTCCGTGGGTCTCCTTACTTCCTTTCCATCCTACCCTCTCTTACTGACAACTCTCTTGAGTTCCCCAGATGTCCTGCAGGTCCTGTGAGCCGTGTTAACAGGGAAGCTGGGCTCTGTGCACCCTCTGGTGGCCTCTGAGAAAAGTGCAGGAGACTTTTTTTTTTTAAACAGTAAGTGTTGCACCCAGCCAGGGAACTCTCAGGGGAGGCAGTTGTTCAGTCGCTCAGTCTGTTCTGACTCTTTGTGACCCCATGGACTGCAGCACACCAGGCTTCCCTGTCCTTCAGCGTCTCCCGGAGCTTTCTCAAACTCATGTTCATTGAGTCAGTGATGCCACCCAACCATCTTGTCGTCCCCTTCTCCTCCTGCCTTCAGTCTTTCCCAGCATCAGGGTCTTTTCCAATGAGCAGGCTTTTCACATCAGGTGGCCTAAGTATTGGAGCTTCACCTTCAGCAGCAGTCCTTCCAATGAATAATCAGAGTTGATTTCCTTTAGAATTAATTGGTGTGATCTCCTTGCAGGCCAAATGACTGTCAAGAGTCTTCTCCAATACCACTGTTCAAAAGCATCAATTCTTTGGTGCTTAGCCTGGAGAAGGCAGAAATGTGAATGAAAACCCTATCCCGTACAGTGCTTCATTTTTCTTCCATGGGCCCACAATGCTGGCTCCATTCTCCCGCCTTGGTAAGTTAGCCAAACCCCTTAGTTCAAGAGATTCTGAGTCCGAATTCTCCATGATACTTCCCTGAAGCCCAGGTATTTGACTTGAGGGAGCCAGGAGGAAGAAGATTGGAAAAGAAAAGAAAACCTAAATGTCTTTTCCTTCTCACTGCAGCCTAATACTTCCTCTCCATACAGGCTTCACTCCGGGGTAGCGATGTGATCTTCGAGGGCTGAACCACGTGAGGTCACACAGGTGTGTGTAGGGGGTACTGTCAGGGGAGAGCTGATGCCCTGGAAGCCATGTAAAGGGTCTGTCATACCCAGGATGAGTTCCCCTTCCCTCTCTTTCACTTGAAGAAATCTTCTCTCCTCGCTGTGCCCCAGTTCCCTGTGGTTCTAGGGGGGCTACCAATGCCCGTTGTGGTGGTACATTTCCCTGGACACTAGTTTTTTTTTTCTTTTCCTGCACTATGGAGCATGTGGAATCTTAGTTCCCACTGACTGGACCCATGCCCCTTACATTGGGAGCGGGGAGTCTTAACCACAAGACCACCAGGGAAGTCTCCCACACACACACCCCACCCTGCACTGTTATTAGTTCAAGGATAGGCAAGCGGGTCAAGTTGACCTGATCCCAGCTTCCTTAGGACTTCTGCTGGGAATTCCATTCTTTTTTGATCTTTTTTGGGTCAGTGGCACTAAGAGTCTAAGAATGTAGACATAAGGCTGCCATATAGAGGAAGTCTGTCTGCAGCAGGAGAAAATAAGGACAGTATGAAAAGAGAGACAGACAAGTAGAAACAATAGACCTGGGAGTCAGGGTGAGAGAGAGAGAGGTGATGTCAATCATTTGGGCCCCTGGGCTCAGCAGTGCCTAAATTCAGACTTACCTGGACTTCCCAGGTATTTTTGTTGTTGTTCAGTTGCTAAGTCATGTCCAACTCTTTGTGATCTCATGGATTGCAGCACTCAGGCCTCCCTGTCCCTCACTATCTCCTGGAATTTGCCCAAGTTCATGTCCATTAAATCAGTGATGCCATCCAACCATTTCCAGGTATGAGATCCACTAATTAATTCCCTTTGGCCTAAGTTAGTTTGAGTTGGGTATCTTCATTTGCAGTCAAGGCCTGCCCAATGCCTGCAAAGCATCAGGTCTCTATCCCCTTTCTCACAGTAACTACCATTTATTAAATACAAACCTGACATAAATTATTGCATCAAATGCTAAGTGCTTTGCACATCTCAAAGAATCTGCCCTAAAATTATTTGAGGATGTGGATAGATTATGATGGGTGTAACAAGTTGCCCTTGTCCTACTGAGAATTCCACAGACAGAGGAGCCTGGCAGGCTACAGTCCATACGGTCGCCAAGAACCCGACACGACACAAGTGACTTAGCAAATACTCAGCACATTGAGAAGAGGAGTCTGTTTTCTCCCCTTGAATTTTGACTGGTTCTGTGACTTGTGTCAACCAAAAGGGAATGACAGTGATGCTGGGTACCTTCCAAGGCTGGACCCTAACAAGACACTTGCAATTTGTGCCTTCAAGTTTGGCACAGTATAATTTGAAATCCAGCTTTATGCTGAGGCCACCATGCTGTAAGGAAGCCCAAGCTGGTCACATGGAGAGAAGGCTACTGGAGAAACTCTGGGACACTGGACATACATGAGTGAAGGCTTTTGGACTGTCCATCCCAGCAGAGCCACCAGCAGAATCAGCCAAGTGGATGACTACAACCAACAGCTCTGTCACAAAGAGCAGAACCACCCAGCTGAGTCCTGACAAATTCCTGACGTAAAGGATCATGAGGAATAATTACTTTTGGGTTGTTTGTTATGCAGCAATGGATAACTAAAACAATTATATTCCCATGGCATAGGTAAAGACACTGGGACTAAGATGGCCTATATCGTAAACTTCTAAGCAACAGCACTGGTTTCCAACCCAGAGTACCTGAATCTAACGTTCATGCTTTGCTCTGCATACCTTGATGGGAGAGTCATTCTCCACTGCAGTTTTTGGACTGTGGGGACACTGGGGGCTCTGAATCCCAGCCATTTGGCTATGTCCTCTTCCATTCTCTCTGGAGAAAGATGGGGGCCTTACCCTCAATTCTGGAAAACCCAGAACCCCAAACCTTCCTCTGTCCCTTTACCCTCACCATTAGCTTTCCAAGAGGAATCAGAAAGGCAGAAACGTGGTTGGATACCAAGAGAAACCTTGGCAAAGCTTTGCTTCACCTCCCTCTAAGTTTGATTGGAAATGCCATTCTAAGTTTTTTCAGTGTTAGTGGGGGTGAAGCTAGTTTTGATGACAGCAAAATCTGATGTTACTAAGGATATTTTCATCACATTCTACCGTTTATAAAGTTAACATTCGAGTTTGGGTGGCCTTATAAGTCTACCCTCAAATTTCCCAGAAACAGAAAAACAAACTCCCCACACCCTGAATTAGGACAAAGGCTGACCTGAGAACTCAGCACACCACCAGAGGCTTCTGGTCCTCTTTCCCTAGATCCCCTCAGTCTGCCCATTAAAGGGGATCCCAGTTCTCCCCCAGCTTGCAGATACAGACCCTAGATGTGTACCAGAGTGAATAAGAAGAATGCCAAGGGCGGGATCCGGCACTCTTCACCACCAGGAGAGCCCAGTTCTGGAAGACAGATGGGGACCCAGGTGATGACCCCTGAGAGGCCCGTTCTATCAAAACCATCTCCCTTTACTCACTCACTCCTTTCAGAGCCTGTCCCATGGCAGCCGCCCCGCCCCAAAAACTCTGGGCCTAGGTTTAAATATCTTTATTGATATATCCTATTGGTTTAAATATCTTTATTGATACAAAACTCAGCCACCCACCCCATGGCCAGTAGTTCTGAGGAGCCCCACATCCAGAGGCCTAGAAACTGGCTCTTTGGTTTCCGTCTGGGGGCCGAGGAGAGAGGCTCTATATGGTCTCCTCATGAAGTCCCCGGGAGCCCCTGTCGGGTGGCTCCCTCAGTGCCCTGGGCCTTGATGAACCGGCATAAGTCTCAAGTCCCACCGCCTCGCAGTTTCCAGAGGCCTGGAAGATGGACTTTCTCAGGGGGAAGCCGGGCCGAGGCAGCGCCCTCTGCTGGCGCCCAGAGGTCCCGCAGGTACCGAGAGGCGGCTCCGCGCGCAGTTTCGGGTGCCACGGCGGGTCAAAGGCAAAGGCTGAGCTCCTTGCGCACGCGGCAGCGGTGGCACTGCACCACGCAGCACCAGTGAAAGCGGCACAGGCAGTTCTCCTCGAGAAGCACGCTCTCCTGGCGGTGCCCGCGGCCGCAGCACAGCAGGTCGCAGCCGCTGAGGTCCGGGGCGCTGCTGTTGCAGGCGCGGCCGCGGGTGCCCGGCGAACCTGTGCGCCGGTTGGGGGCGCAGAAGTCGGGCGAGTCGGCGGCATAGAGCAGGTCAGCGCGGCCCGGCGGCTTGAGCGTGCGGACGGCGGGCAGCAGAGCCTTGCCATCGTTGGTGCCCATGACACGCGAGGCGCCGTGGAAGCGCTCGAGCAACCGCGCGCCCACCTCGCGGAACGGGGGCAGCTTCTGCCAGCAGGTGCGCAGCGCGCACGAGCCGGACAGCCCGTGGCACTTGCATTCGGTCCGCGTGTGGCTCCGCACTGCCTGCGGGGAGCATAAGAGCAGGCGGATGGGAACAGATCCGGGAGGTGGGGCGCAGAAAGGCCCAGAGGACCGACAGAAAATAAGATAGAGGAGGGTGGTGAATGGAAGACAGCAAAGAGCAGACCAAAAAAAAAAAAAAAAAAGCCAAATAAAAAAGCGAGAGCGCGCAAAGTGGGAAGGAGGAAATCACGGCCCGACACCCGGGAAAGGAGGAGGAATGATAGAGAAGTGGGAGCAGTGGGGAGTGGGGGACAGTATGCAGTGTAAAGATTCCAGGATCCAAAGCCAAGGAATGGGGGAGAAAGCGGAATGGACAGCAAGGGTGAGATTCTCCCTGGAGGGAGAGGGTAAAGGTGGCAGCTGTCGCACGGATTCCTCTTGCCAGCCAGCCTTCTCATTCCTGCTCTCAGGGCCCCAGGCAGAGCAGGCTGCCTGGGCTCTGTCTCCGCCACCCCTCCCCAATCCTTTCCGACAGGTATGTGGGCCTGTCTGGACATTCCTCTCCAAGTCCCCTCTTCCTCCCACCCATGCCCAATGCCTCAGGCCATAACCCTACAAGACATAGGATATGGGGGTTCCCTGGCACATGCTAGAACTGAGGCATAGGGTGCAGGAGGGCCCCTATGAATGCCCTACTGCGAACTGAAACCCAGGAGTCCTGCCCTTTATTTACCATTTATGTCTGAAGCTGGAATGGAAAACTCACAACCCTGCTAGAGATTTATGGGGTCAGATGCCCCAGGAAGATCATTTCCGGAAGCTCAGAGTCCAGGGGCCAACCTTATCTACAGTCTTGAAGTCTATGGGCCCCCTCCTAGGCCTCTTCTCTTTCCCCTCCACCCCGCCCCAGGAACATCTGACTCATACTGCTTCTTGTCCCTAAACAGGAGCTCCTGAGGCCCTCCTCATCATAGAGGGAAGGGGAGAGGCTGCCAGGGCTCTGGGCAGGGACTGGTCTGGGATTGCCAGGCAGCCAGTTGACAAGTGCCTAGACTGTCACAGCTTTCCTGGCCTCTGCCTGACCCCTCCTACCATCAGGATCCACTCCTCGTCCTTCACTCCTTTCCAAGACCATTGTCCCTGGAGCCTCCCTCACTTCTCCCAGCTCCCCAACCTCCAGATCCCATGCCTTTACTGGGCTTCTGTCCTTTCTCTCATCCTTGGCCTTGGTCTCCCTCCTCAGGCCCTGCCCTGGCAGCCCCTAGCCACCCAAGCTTTGCCCTACTTGTCCTGTTTCAGAAGTATGTCCTCCCTACCTGAGGTCCCTAAAGGTCCTGGGTCCTCTTCCCTGAGTGTCCCCTCCCTACCCTGCCCACTAGGGCATCAGCCCCTACCCCTCCCAGGCCCCCCAAGTGACTCCCTCTTCTAGGTCAGCCACCTTGCCTCCCACTGGCCCAACCACACCCCCAGCCAATCTTCCCCAGTGGCCTCCCACACATTAACAAACTCCTATACCGTGTACCCCACTCACCCCTTCCACAAACTCACTCCTCCTCATATACCACAGTCTCCACATCCTTTCAAACTCACCCACACTCCCACATTTACACACACACACGCGCGCGCGCGCGCGCGCGCACCCTTATACGTGCCTGTCCCCACTCACCAGCCGGCCCGCCTCGTTGTTATGAAGTTGCACCAACATACGGATGTCTCCACGTCCCCGTTTGTGCTGCGCGTCCATGAAGAGCCTCGACTTCTCGTCCCCGAAGTCCACGTCGTCGCCGCAGCCTCCCCACTCCCAGGCAGCGCTGCCGTCGGGGGATCCCGCGGGGCCGGGGGGCCCAGGGGTGCCTGGCAGGCCGGGGGGTCGGGGTGGGGCCCGGCCTCGGGGCGCCTGGCAGCCGCACTGCAGCAGCTCGCCCATGGAGCAGGCCTGAGTGACCGCATGGCTGGCGCCTGCCGCCGTTATAGCGAACACGAAGGCCGTCTCCCGGATGTCTGCGGAAGCGGAGAGGGGCGGTCAGACAGCAAGACCTGGGCTGGGTTCTGGGGCGCTGCGGTGGGCGCGAGGCAGAGTGGCGTAGGGCTGGGAGACGTGATCGGGGCCGTGTCCTTTGACCCGTGGAGGAAGTGGGGCTCCGTGGGCCTCCCCCCACCCCCACCCTCTCCTCTGACTCTCCAACGGCGAGACAACAGCCCCCTCCTGGGGTCCTCCCCACACTGACCCTGTTGCAGGATGCGCCCGAAGGCCTTGCTATGGCTGGAGCAGTTCCAGCGTCGGAAGCGGAACTGGAACTGGCATTCCCGAACCCCCAGCCGGGCGCCCCGCGCTAGCTCGGCCACCACTTCTGGCTCGGCCTGGCACAACTCAGCCTGCCGCCCTGCGAGCCGCCGGGCCTTCCTGCAGATGCTGGTAGGGTCCATGACCAAAGGGCTGCCCACGGCCCTGGGAAGTAAAGAACAGCAGACCATGGTTGTAACTCGAAGAGCTTGGGGGAGGGGCAGGAGACCAGCCCCGCCCAGCCCACAGCCGGGAGCTGTGACATGCCTCTTGCCCCACCAGCACCCCCAACTGAGACAGAGATTGTCCCACCTGGTTCTCTTACTATTCCGTGCGTGCGTGTGTGTGTGTGTGTGTGTGTGTGTGTGTGTGTGTCCCCTCTGAGCTAGATTCTAGACTGAAGTTGCTATAGATCAAAGAGTTAGTATTATCCTTCTGTGTACACCTTCATTAATAAATCCTTACAGGATTTTGACTCAAGGTGAAGGCATCTGGCACCAGGTAGACCAAGGTTAAAATTCACCAGGCCTAACCCAAAAGGGAAAGGAAGAGGACCTTAACGGAAGGAAGATCAAGCAAGAGGACACTAGTTCGATCTCTGGTCCTGGAAGATCCCACATGCCTCTGAGCACCTAAGCCAGTGTGCAACAATTACTGAGCCCATGTGCTGCAACTACTGAAGCTCTCACACCCTAGAACCTCTGCTCTGCAACAAGAGAAGCCACTGCGATGAGAAGCTGGGCACTCTGCAACTAGAGAATAGCCCCCACTCTCTGCAACTAGAGAAAGCCCGCACACAGTAATGAAGACCCAGCACAGCCAAAAATAAAAATAACAAATAAACTCAATTAGGAAAAAAAAGTAAGCTGTCAAAGAAAAGAAGGTACATATTATAAAGAAATATAAAGAAGAGTAGACAGTGTCAGAAAAGGATCTGGTCTTAGTGGACCACAAGCTGGTCTTGTGTTAGCTGATTAGCCCTGATGCAAGAAAGGTAGGGCAATCCCAGCAATACAGCAAGCCACGGTATGTTAGAGCGGTCAGGGAAGGGCGCCTTTGAGGAAAGTCACACCCCCTTCCTCTCTAGCCCAGATTTCTCCTTCTGTCAGATTCCACCCCTCACCCCCAACCCCAACCCCGATATCTCCCTGTTTCCCTGAGCAAGAGGAAGGCACTGGGGACTGAGTCTCTGAAGCCATGTTGTAAAGTAGATGACACTGACCCCTTCTCCTGCTCCAGGGTCTGTGACCTTTCCAGAGCAAGATGGCAGCAAGCCAAGACCCGTGCACGGGGCGGGGGGGTCTCAGGGCAGATAACATAACTGACTGGGGAGGGGATACTCCTGGGCTTGGTGGGTAAAGACCTTACCGGGAGTTTCACACACTTTCAGAAATCCCTCCATTCTCAGCCTTTGCTTCATCCGAGGCTAGCACTTCCTTTTAGTTGCTGTACATCATACCCCTGAAGGTTCACTCGGCTGGGTATTCACACCTGGAGGGGACTATTTTAATTGGAATGCTCTTATTTGAGCACTTAGCTGAGATCTCTGTCTGGTAGGAATAACTAGGTAGAGTATTTAGGCTGAGGGTAATTTGAAACCACTCAAAAGCCTTTAGCAGGGGGTGGAATAAGATTTTGGGCGGGGAGAAGCAACACCATGAGAAAGAAAACGTGGAGGAAAATGTTGGTAGATATGTACCAAAGGTCAAAGTGGCCTACTTTTCAGCTTAGCTTTAGTGCACATCCACCCCACTGTCCCCATTTGCTCCGCAAGTACGGGCTGCCCAGGCATGTTCTGGGCCCACAACAATGAGATATAATGGGCTTAAATAGCAGCAGGAGGAATTTAGGTCTTAAGGTAGAACTTCTCTCACTAAGGAGTGAGATGCTTGGAGACATGATTGCAGGAAGATGTGTAAGCTCAATCCTTGAGCTCAGTCCTCAATCCTGTAAAGTGTCCTACCACACTCCACCCCACCCCCATCACCACCCTGTCCGGTCAGTGTCATCACCCCTACCCCAGTAGTCCAGGAACCAAAGTTCTCTCCTCAGTGGAGAGACTCATAATCCAAACCTGCCTGCCTCCATGCTTAGGACTTGCCATCACTGCATTCCCACTGTACCTGGGAAGGTCCAGCCCCAACCCTTTCGCATCTCTAGAGAAGTAATAGATGGGGCAGGGGCAAGTGGGCCAAGGGTAGGAAAACCCCTGGCTGTACAAGTTGATCAGTCTTTATCTATCTATCTTTATTTCTATCAGTCTCTTCATCCCCCTTCTACTTATCCCATTTCATTACAAAAATAATTGGGGGCAACTTCCAGTATGGTTGTACAAGGTTGGTAAACAAGACTATGGAGCACCTTGAGAGTTAGGACTGTTATTTTCATTCTCCATGGCAGATTTTTAGCTGCTTAATTTGTATTTCCCCTCCAATGTTTATTATGAAAATTTGCATATTGTGAATGATTACTATGCTTCTCAAATGAATATCATCTAATACATGTTTTTGAGTGAATGAAGGAGCCATCTAAGGAGAAGGTCCTCACTTGAACCCTGTCCACATGTGGCTTCATGACTCCTAATTAGCTTCCAGAAACATTTTCTCCCCAGCTGGATTTAGAGGCAGGGAAACAGGCCTCCACACAGCCATCCAGCTCCTCTTCTGCCACCTGCATCTTGAGAACTCAACCTGGGAGCCTGGGACTCTGCAAACCCGTCTTCCCCACTCCACCCACAAGCTGCCAAGTTCCCCAGTCTCCCCTCCCCAATCCTGCCCTTTGCTAACTCCCTACTTTCCCAAGGCTGACTGGCCTTATCTTCCCAAGGTTACTCTGTCCCATCCCGCTTCTCTCCCCCCTCCTGCTCTGGGGAAGTAGGAGAGGGTGGGGTGTGCAGGCGAGAAAGGGAAAGAACCTCTTGACCTTGTCTTTTTCCCAGAAGCTTGAGATAGGAGAGGAATCAGGAGGAGCACGACAGGCAGAGCCCCCCAGGAGGTGGGGCTGGCCCTGCACAGGGTTGAGGGGCTGCCCTGGAGTCAGCTTCTGGTCCGGGTCTGGCTCCTCAGGCTGGCTGGCTGCCTGGGAACTAGACTTGTTTACAAGCCAGTCAGGAGGAGGGATGGGCAATAGTAGCAGCTAGAATCCCAAGGGACCAGCTTGCTCCCTGCCCTCCTGTCCTCACTCCCATCTTCAAGTCACAGGAAAGGAAACTCCAGAAGGGGACTGGCAGGGAAGCGTTGGGCAAAACACCAGGCCTCACATTTGTACTCCGGTCTCTGTCCACTCTGGGTGAGCTGAGCTATGCTGAGCAAGTCAGTTCCCTCTCTGGGCGTCAGGAAGATAAGGAGTTGGCAAGACAGACTAGAATAGCCTCTCTAACTTTAACACCATCTTTAACCGAATCACAAAATAACTCCCTCAGCGCCCTTCTTCCTTTGCCCTCCTTCCTTCCCTTCTGCTTGCTTAGGGACTGAACTCTGCTTTGGGGGCCTCTGAGTTCGCACTGGCCTGAAATCAGCCTAGGGAAGAGGTGCCTGTCTGGAAGCATCTGTGTGTTGGGCGGGGGCTGGCGGTTGGAGCACAATGGTGGTAGGAAATATATAATATGTAGGATCTGAGATCCTAAACAAATAGCCGCTCCTGGGCATAGAAAAAACAAAGCTAGCCCTAAAAGAAATCAGTACATAGACAAGAAGGAACAAGCCTGGGTTTGGCCATTCTAGCTGGCTTGGCCTCCTGTGCCAAGATCTCCTTCCCAGGGACCTCGGTTGGTAGAATAAGTAGCCAAATGAGGTGGCATCCGGGGGCAGCCAGTTCCTACTGGCAGCATCTGTGAATCTAAGCCTTGGAGGCCTGGGTTTCTGGCCTAACTTACCTTCCCATGCCTGGCTTCAGAGGGTGGAAAATTTTCTAGTCCACTTCCACCCAGTTCACCCTTATTGTACAGGCAAGCAAGATAGGGGACTGACCCCGGCCACTCAATGGGGGAATCCCCATTGCAATAAATTTAGGCGAATATTTTAAAAACCAAAGGGACTGGAGGAAACAGCCCTCCCACCCCGAGGGCTTCTGATACCTCAGGGGCTTTTGCATACTGTCCTCCACATGGTCATTAGTCTGATCAGGGTTGGCTGACTCTGCATCCATCCCAGATCATACCGCTAAGTTTCCAGACTCAGAGACAACCCCGCCCCCCTCCTCACTTCTAAGTCATCCAAATCTCACACAGCATCTCTCCAAACTCGCCTCGGATCCCACCTGCTCTAAGGAGCCAGTGGTGGGCCCCAGCCCTCACTGACCTCCCTCACCTGCCTCACTCCTGGTGTCACTCATGGGGGCGGGAGTGTTGTTTGTCATCCTGGCCGGTGGCATAATTGTTTTGTTACATCTTCTCGTCTTCTCTTTCCAATTAGATATAAACTCATTCCAAAGATCTCAGGGAGAAGTATAATGTCATTAGCAGAACACAACTCGGGGCCTTGAGAATCCATCGGACTTGAGTTTGGATCTAGGCTCTGTCCTTTGCTGGTTCCACAATGTTAGCAAGCCCCTAGCCGGGGAGGTTGGCCTTTGTTACAAGCCTTTGTTGAATGGATGAGGAAACTTAACCTTCTGAACCTCAGTGTCCTCAACTGTAAAGTGGAAATAAATAATAATACCTGCCTACTTCTGAAAAGAGCCTGTCCAGAGAGTGGGCTTCCACAAGTGTCTTCCCATAGGTGACTTCCCATTCACACCCTTAACCATCTCCTGGGCCTGCACAGTGCACGGCAATCAGGCAGCATGTGTGAATTCCTGAGAACATACTTTGCTCCAACTCTCCTTAGCCTGAATCTCAGTATCTCCTCCTCCCCTGCCAGTCTAATCCATGGACCAGGAGCACCCTCCAAGATCCCCCCACCCCCCGCCTCCCTTCTCCAGCCGGCGCTCCTGGGTGGATTCTTGAGGCCAAGAGGATCACAGACCTTTCTGATGCCTGCTCCTCTAAAGGGTCTCACAGCCAAATCCCCACTAGTTCCCCGCACTCATTCTGGGTACTCCTTAGTCTGACCCTCGGCTCCCAAGAGCCAGCAGAGGGAGCCCTGAGCCCTGGGGCTGTGGGTGGGGGCTGCACAGGGGTGGGGGAGGTGGGTGGTGGAGAAGGGGTAGAAAAATGTTGCCTGACGGCTGGGCTGCCGAGGAGGCTGGGCCCGGGCCTGTGCCCAGCCCGCCTGTCCTGTCCTGCTCTGTCTAACTCAGTAATTACTGTTCCCCCTCCCCCAGTCCCTACCCCCACCCCAACCACCACATCAAAGTCAGTAATGCCCCAGCTCCATTAACCCCTACCTCCCCACCGCCCACCAGCCACCCCATTCCCTGGCTCCACACCCGCCCCCCTCCCCCGGCCCAACTGGGTTCTTTCTGCCCAGTCCCAGGTGCTGCCCTTCCCACCTCCTCACACTTCTCCCCTTGCAGGGGCTTTCCCTGCCCTGAATGACTTCCCCACACAAGATGGCTTGCTGCTGGTCAGAGGCCTGGACACAACGACCATCCACTGGATATCCTGCAGAGAGTCTGTCCTGTGCCATCTGCTCTCTCATACCGAGGTGGGGAAGCACTGTGAGACGGGGGGAGCAGAAGGGGCCTGTGCAGGGGCCTGTACCCCTTTCCTGACCCCTACCCCTACTGCACACCAGGACACAGCACTCAGAGGGAGGTGGACTCCTGGTCCCCAGCCCTCAGCTACTTGCATTCTGGGTGGCCTTGGGCAAGTCACCTCCTGTCCCTGAACTTTGCTAGACTTCTGTCACTGAGAGTGAGAAGATTGGCCCAGATGATCTGTAAGGTCCTTTCTAGATCTAATTTCTGGATTAAGCAGAGGGCTCTAAGCTAGAGGAAACAGCCAAAGAGACCAGGTGGAAAGTGGGTGAAGTACTTGCCCAGCGACCTTTCCCTCCCTGTGCTCCTCCTCAAGCTGTCTGGGGAAAGCACCCAGGGCCTCGCCCCACCCTGCCCCTGGCAGGAAGGAGGGTGCAGGCTAGAGGGCGCTCTCCCCACTCCCAGGGGACAGGCTTCTGTGTTCATGAGCACCTCCTGCTCTGACTGGCTGGGTGCCCTACCGCCAGCCTGACTGCAGCCCGGCTGCCCGCACCCCCCAACCCCACCCCACCCCCCACCGCCTCATCCCCTCCACCGCTGCATTTCTTCATCAAAGTACACATTCTGGAATCCCCCTGGCTGGGCCCTGATGATCAAGCCTCCCGCTGACTTCCCCCGCCAATTCCCGCTCCCACCCAACTCCTGGCTTCCGATGAGAACAGGGCAGGAGGGGACTGCACCCCCCGGGAAATGTCACGGTGCCAGGACTCTGGTGGGCTCAGGGCATGCTCTGGCCTGGACCAAGCCAGCCTCCTTTTGCCCCTGCCCTTTTCTGCTCACAGCCCCATTGTCTCCTTCCAGGGGAAGCTGCCAAGGCGAGGGGTGGGGAGGGCTGGGAGGGGAGGCCTGGATGGCCACCCTACCCCCACCATCCACCCCATCTTAAGCTTGTGGGAGCCAGCAACAAGACTGACCATGAAGGGTCAGGGGCCCCAGAGAACGAGAGGATGGGAAGGGGTGATGGGAGTCACAACTGGAAAGCCTGGGTGTCAGGAAGAAGCCTGGGTCCTTTCCCTGCCTCCCCGAGGGGCCAGAGCTGACCAGTGCCTGGCTCCTGTTCTCATAGGGAAGATGAGATGGGGGAAGGGAGCGAGACCAAGTGGTGCTTTTCCGAGTGGGACAACAGGAGGGTTAGTTTCTTTCACAGAAAATATCAAATGGAAAGAGGAAAGAAGAAGGGAGATTGATTTGGCTATTCTGTGAGAGTGAGCTATTTTCTACATCCACTGATTGAAGGTATAAATAAAGATGGGCCAGATATTGAGAAGAACTTCCTGGGGGAGGATGAGAAGGGGCAGAGAGCAGGATGGGAGGGCTGGGAGCTGATGACCAGGACAGAATCTGTCAGGGCCAGAGCATAAGCTGGATAGCCTGGAGGCAGTAAGCTGGACAAGATGACCTCAAGAGAGCCTGGCCAATGTCCTGGAATCTGGGATTCTGTGATTCACAAAGATATGGTTACAGATGAGAGAGAGACAGACAGAGGTCAGAGGCAGAGTTTAGAAAGCGTTGGAGAAGAGGGGCGGTGGGAAAGAAGGGGGGAAGAGGGAAGAAATTGGAATGGGAAACTTCTGGTGGACCTCGAGCCAGGTCCGTGAGCCTAAGGCCTGGGCCACTGCCCCTCCAGAGCCCTCCTTTCCTAACCAGGACAGTCCGGTCACTCAGAGTTCCTGGGGAACTATGTCTTCCCAGCCTGGCTGCTGCTAGAATGGCAGCATGGACTGCAATGAGCTGCTGTGAGGCCAGCTGCTTTCCTGTTCACTGCTGGAGCTCTGGCCTGGTCAGTGTTCTCTGAGAAGCAGGAAGAAAAGATCCAGCCAACCAGTTCTAGACATCAGGGAGCAGCCTGGACATTTCTTGCCTGAAGAAGCTCTTGCTTCAGGTGAAGCCTCAGGGGTGGGGACAACCTCTCCAAAGTATCTGAGTGAGCCAGTTGCTAGACACCTTATCACTCCAACTCCTCACTCTTCACCCGGCTTGCCCTGCAGCTGTGGCCATGAAGGCCTCTGTGTTCTTCCACACCTGCCCTCCTCCCCTCCTCCCCCACTCCCTCCTTTCCAGCTTCAGGGTCAGTCTCCAAGGGATGAGGTCTCTCTTCCTCTGTCATGGCTCCCATCCAGCAGCCCCTCCCAAACAAAGGAGCCACCATGAACATAAATCCCAGCAGAACGCCATACAGCTCTCCCCAGCACCTTTAGTCTCCAGGGCCCTAAAGACAAAGGCTCCGCCTCCCAGGAGCAGGGAAAGAGGACCCAAGAGGAGAGGGCAGTCAGTGAAATGCCTAACTGGTATAATGTCCAATGCATGGACTGCAGTGAAAGCATAGAGAAGGCAAGGGAGGGAAGACAGAGGGGCAGCGTCATGGAGGAAGTGGTATTTTTAAGCGGAAGGATGATAAAATTGGGACAAATAGTAGGGGGTGGAGTGGAGTGGGGAAGGAAGGCAACAGCCCTCAGGGAGAAACCTCTGTCTCCATACTTTGAGAAAGGGCAAAGTTAGGACAGGTGTGTATGGGGAATAAGAGATAGAGATCCCTTTGCAAAATTTTGCTAGAAACCCTAGATTTTAATTTAAATTGATCCCCCTTTCACCCTTGGGGATTCTGGCCAGAACCTGGGGTGTGGAGGAAAGGACTTACATTTAGGAGCACCTCCCCAACGTCAGATTATGTTGTAGGTCATCCCACCCAATCCTCCTATCAACCCTTCCAGGTAGGAGGACTGACTCCCTATCTTACAGTTGAGACGTCAGGGAGCAGGGAGAAGTGACTTGCCCAAGGTCATAGGCTTGACAATGGGGGGAGATTAGATTGCAGTTCTCTTTATTTCAAAGCTGCTACTGCATTATTCTAAGTCAGGATCCAAGGACTCATGTTGCCTGGCCGAGACTTAGGTCGCCCTGGCTTGGCCCCCTCACTGACACCCTGAGGGACTTCTCTCCTACATCATGGAAGTGGGATCGTGGCCAGCAGCTCCCTGTGTGGGCATCCAGCTATCTTCCTAGAAAAGAGGGAACTGCCTGCCCCACCCCTTCTTCCAAATCCCCGGGTTGGAGAGGAGTGGAGGGTAGAGAATCCAGCCAATGATATGGCGGTATGCAAATAGACAAGGTTTTGACTTGTTAGGATTGGCTAATGCACCAGCGGTATCGTCCAAGTCCCTCCTCTCTAAACACAACTATTCCGGGCGGGTCCTCGCTGCTCCCAAGACTGAGAAGGGGAAAAAAAAAAAGTCTACGGGATCCGGATCGCTGAGCGGTCCCGGCCGGGCACCCACCTCCCCAGCCTCTATCCATCCCGCAAGACTCCAAGTTCCCGCAACCTCAGCTGCCTATGTGTCTGCTCTAGCTAGGGCAGTCTGGGAACTCGACCCCAACCTTTGGCTGGCCAGGCCTTGTTCCCTTCCACCAGGACCCTCCACGATTCCCAGCAGCACATTTTTTCATCCATGACCTCTACATCTGGAAGGGCCAGGAGCTTGGGTCCTTTTCCTGCCTTTCCTCCTCTTTGCTCGGGGAGGAGAAAGTAGAGAAAGCGAAGGTTCTGACTCAGTTTCCCCCTTTACGCTCCCTTTCCCGCCCCTACCACCCATTCTGAAGGAGCCCAGAGAGAAGCTGGTGGGTTTGTGAGCAAAGTGGGGCGAGAAGAGGCAGCTACTTGACTCTCCCTTCCAGTGGTTTCCCACCTTGTTCTTCTCTTTCCCCCAAATTCAGCCTCTCTCCCCTAAATCCAAAGCCGTCTTAACACACTCTTTTATTCATTTGTATCTCAGACTACAGATCTTGCCCCCGTCTCCCCGTATCTCTTTCCTACCCATCCGCTGATTCCTCGGTGACCTGGGTTGAGCGCGTAACCTGCGGTTGGGGTGGGACACAGGAGGAGGAAATACAGTAGAATGTAGGGAGGGGGGCAGGGGGTGTGTGGGCACGTCTAAGTGGCAGTACAGAAATGCCCCTAGAGGAGGTCGGCAGGAGCGGCACGCACCTCCCCCTCGCGTCTCCAGCTGCGGAGGGGCTGGGCTCCGCGCACAGGTAGAGCCGGGAGGCGGCGGGAGCGCGATCCGGAGCCCCACCTTCGGTCCCGAGGTCCCCACGTCCGAGCTCCAGGGGCCCCGCGGGGGCAGCCAGACGCAGCACTCACCACCACAGTCCGCCGACGTGCGCCGGACTCAGGAGCAGCAGCAGGAGCAGCCCCAGGCGGGAGGGCGCGGGCGGCTGCATCGTGACAGCTTTAGGGCCGGCGGGTGCGGGCAGGGCGCGGGGCTGAGGGGCCAGCCGCTGCGCGCGGGGGCCCGGGCTTCAGGGCGAGCGCGGCGGCGGCCGGGAGGCGATGGCTCCGGCGGCGGCGGCGGCGGCGGGGGGGCCCATCCTGGGCGAGGAGGGCGCGGCGGAGGCGGAGAGCGGACAGGGCAGCCAGAGCCTGTGTCTCCTGCCGAGCTCGCTCGGGAGAAGAAATCAGAGCCGGGGGCGGGGGTGGGAGGGGAGCGGGGCTGGGGCGGGGGCGAGGGGCAGGGGGGCCGTGGGGGTGGCAGTTGCGACAGTCAGGCGGCGGGACTCTCGGGAGGGAGCCGAGCGCCCCGGGGCGGCGGGCGCGGAGCTCGGCGGAGGGCGGGGCCCGAACACGCTCGTGGCTGGGGGACCCGCCTGCCTCGCCCCCTCACCTCGCCTCTCTCAAGGCCTGGGAGCCCCCCGCCGCCGCTCGGAGTCGGGGGCAAGGAGGGGCGGGGAAGCAGGGTGGAGAAGGGTAAGCGGGGGGAAGGAAGAGGAGCGAAGGAATGGGGGACGGGCTGGAAGGGAGACGTTTGACAGGTTTGTTGACTGTAAAGAGAGAAAACTTCCCAGGAATGAGGGAGTTTGGGTTGGGGGGCGGTGCGGAGTGGGATGCTGGAGCGGGGGCCGGGAGATGCAGTCTGCCCCCGGCGCTGGGTGCTCCGGGGAGGGGTGTAGAACTCGATGGCCCGATGGGCAGACTCCAGAGGGGGTCACCTCTGACCGGACCCCGCCTCTGAGCCGCAAGCCCCCCTTTTCAGCCTTTTCTTGAACACGGGAGGAAGCAATGGGCCTCCACTCTGCTCCCCAGCCCCCGCCTCATCAGGCCGGCACTCAGGGGAGGAGGTGCGGGAGGGCAGATTAGACAGCCAGAGAGAAGAACCTCTTTATGGCCTGCGATCAAGCGCTCGCACGTGCAAGCGAGCGACAGAGTGGAGGTTGCAGAGCGAAGGGTCAGGACTCACTGCAGCCGGGCCTCGTGAGTCCGAGGGTCCCTGCCTCATCGCTGTTCCCCCAACTTGGCCGGGCCGGAGCGGGTGGGAGGGCAGCTGCAGGTGAGATGGCATTTTATCTGATTCTCTAATGCCACAAAAATGTCTTTGATGCCCCTGGCCCCCTCCCCACGAGGGGAGATCAAAGGCCCCCGTGGGGAGAAAGGACAGCTCCATTCATCACGCCAAGCAGGCTGGCAGGGAGCTGTAGTCCCTGCTCCCCGCTCCCGCCCCGTGTGCCCCGGGGGTGCAGAGGGACAGGTGGTGCAGGACATTCCATGGCAAGGGCCAGTCTCCCTTCCACCTCTATCCAGAACAGCCATCAAGTTGTACTGGTGCTCCTGGCTGGAGATAACGATGGAGGACCTCAAGCCCATGTGGCAGAAACTTCAGGCGTCTAGAGGAAGCTCCTGGTCTTTTGGAGTATGTGTGTGGGGGGGAGGAGAGTGGGGAGCACCTGAACTTGGGGAGTAGGGCCACTGCCAAGAGAGATAAGAGAGAGAAACACCCTGGTGAGCAGAGAGAAGCCAAGATTCTGAGTGTAGGGACAAGCGGATCAAGATGGGCTGGGGGTGTAAGAAAAGACCACAGATGCAGGTCCCAGGGGAGGAGGCAGATCTGGGAAAGGAAGGATGAGCAAGTGGAGAAGAGAAAAGAAATGGAGAAACATTGGCCTAGGCACACAGGGAAGCCCCTGGCTTTGCTGGGACCCCCACCCTAGGGCCGTGGTGTCCAAGTTGAATCAGTCTAACCCCTTGTCCTGGGCACTGAGAGTTCTGGTGAGGGTGCTGGAGTGCTCTAGAGACGGGGGCTAGGGGCTGAGAGAGGTAGGGGGCGTGGCCCAAGTGCAGCCCCTCCCATTTTAGCCTTTAATAGCAACCAGATGCCAGGCACAGCCTCTGCACCTTTTAATTTTGCACCCAGTTGCTGTTTCTGTAGGGCAGTGCCAACTCTGGACCCTGCACACTGAACAATGCAGCCAAGGTTGGGCCCACACTCAGGCCAGATGGTGCTGAACAGGCGGCTGGAGGGCTCTGGCTGGGGGCGGGGCCGGGGTTGGGGGGGGTCCCTAGAGGCTGCAGGTGGCCAATGACCAATCCCCTGGGAACTATTGCCTGGGTTCCGAACCCTCTGCCCTCCCACCCCCACCCTGCTACTGTTATTGCAGATTATGAAATGCTCTCCTGATCCTGCATTCTTCTCCGAGGCAAGAATTTTAATGTATTTGTCTTTGTCATCAGGGGACCAGGGCTCTGGGACCGCCCTGCTTCTGCCTGAGGAGGGAGCGCCCCAAATCTGGTCCCTGCTCCCTCCAGACCCCAGTCTCTCTTCACTACCACCCCCTCATGCCCTAGCCCTGCCCTTCACCTCCCCCTCCTAAGACATGGTCTCTCTGTGGGGTGGATAAAAATGATGTTATTGAAACAACAGAATTGGGAGCAGTGGCAGGGAGCAGGGATCAGCTCAGGAAACTGGGGCGTTTGCCAAGAAGCCTTCTCCCCCGCAGGCGGCCTTTCTGCCCCCACCCCCCACCTTTCCTAAAATCACACACAGAACACCCCACCCTCCTGCAGTACTCTCTCTGGCCAGACCTTGTAGAATATTTGGCCACCCCTGGATTTCCCAAGTCCTCATCCTTCCCCCAACTCAAGCACCCCAGAATCCCATTCCAGAAACAGCTGGCCCACTAGTGCCTGTGGAAGCACTGGGGCAGGGAGGGGTGGGCTGCAGTCTGTGATGGGCAGGTCTCCTGAAGCCTCAGTTCTCAAGGCCTCTGTTCCAAGGGCAACCTTGCCTCTGCCCACTGCTTTCTGCTTCTCTGCACCCCCATCTAGGAGTTGGCTGGCATCTGGGCAGAGCGAGAGCCATAACTTCACTCCTGAAGCCCTCAAACCTTCACAGAGATGAGTTCAGATGTTCCTGAGGCTTCAAGCCATCACTATCACCTTGGAAGACCCTCCACGGAGAAGGGCTGGGAAACTAGGAGATGGAAACAGAGGCACACAAAGACAGATCAAGATGCACGCACATACATATGCACTCACACACACCCACAGCTGGGCATAGGTTTCCAGACAGCCCCGCAGAAACCACAGGACACCTCGCCTCTCCTAGATGATGCTGGGTAACTTTCATCCACAGGTAGGGCTGGCCACATAGGTGGGCTGGCTCAGACTGAGACACATGCTGGCTTTCCTGGAGATCACGCACACACACGTGCACACACACATGTACACACACGTGCACACACACACCACCTCTGTAGCATGGATGGAGTGCCACTCTGATCTCTTTCTCTCTGTCCTCCAGGCCCCCTCCACCTCTTCCCCCATCCCTCCACCTTAGGTCGTCTAAAAGAGAGGCGGGGAAGGAGAAACAGGGTAGTCTGGCTATGGGGTTGGAGAGGAAGGAGGGGCAGAAGTGGGGACTGTGGAGGGGGAGAGAGGCAGCTGGGGATAGATAACATCAGATTCGCTGCAGGGGAAAGCGGAGCCCTCTGTCGGATTCTCTCTCTCTCTCACTGTCTTTCTGTGCATCTTTTCACGTCTTTCCCATCTCCATAATTCGGTCTCTGTTTGTGTCTGTCTCTAAATCATTTTCTCTGTTTCTTTGTTTCTCAGAACGACTGAAACTGCAGGAGCCCAGGAATTTGGGCCTGACTCTTCCCCTCCCAGTCACCTCTCTCTCCCTCTCGGTCCCTCCCCACCATCCTCCCTTCCTCCTTCCCCAGCAATGAGACCTGACTCTCATTCCTTTAGGGTGGTGATGGGACTTGAGAATTCCTCAGGGCCCTGGGTCTCTGGGTCCCAGGAGAAGAGAGAGAGAGGAAAGGCCAGCCCTCTAGAGAGATGGAGAGAAGGAAAAAGACAGAAGAAAGGAAGAACCGCTGTCCTCTACTTTCTGAATCCCAGATGCTAGTCCAACTTTTTCCAGCCCACCTGAAGTCATGAGAATGTGCCTTTCCAGCCCAGAGTGGGAACTCAATGCCTGGTTCCCCTTTAGTCAATCTAGGTCAAGTTTCTCCTGAGATTGCCTCTGGGCCTTTGTCCAAGGGAACCCCCACCCCAGGCCCTGGTTCCCCATAGAACCCACCTGCTTTATATCTTCCACATCTCTCAACCCTATCCATGCTCCAGCCTTCGCATCACTCCATCAGTCAAAGGGAGAAAGAACTCAGTGGGGTGGGAGGGTGGGACAGGGGGAGGGGGGAGCAGAGGCTGAGAGGGAGGGATTGCTGCTCGCCCACCAGGACTGGGCTGGTGGGAAGCCAGGGAACATTTGTTTCCACTTAGCTCAGCCCCAGTGGCCCCAAGGAGGAGTGGTTGGGCCCAGGAGCCTCCCCAGGCATCCCGTCCAGGCCTGGCTCCAGCATTAGAGGCCATGGGGTAGGCAGAATATCCCTGGCATGGCCTCTGGGGTTCTGGAGACAAGTCCCCATCCTCTTCTCACACTATCACTCCTTCCCAGGTCACACCGCCTATCCTCACTGCTTCAGCCCTCACCTCTCAGGAAATCAGATCTTCTCCACCCAGGTCTTCAGACCCAGACTCCCTCCTAACCGCGTTGGTGTCTGCTGGCTCTCTCTCCCTGGACAACAGTCAGAAATTTTTCTATAGAACACATACTATGTGCCAGTTGTTGTTGTTATTTAGTTTATCAGTTGTGTCCAACTCTTTATGACCCCATGGACTGTAGCCCACCAGGCTCCCTCTGTCCATGGGATTTCCCAGTCAAGAATACCGGAGTGGGTTGCCATTTCCTTCTCCACCGATGTGCCAGGCACCCAGCTAAATAGTGGAAAGACAATGGTGAGGAAAAACAAACATAATCCTCACTTTCATGGAGCTGATGCTTTTTAATCATATCATCTCACAAACAAGTGGAAAAATCACAACTCTGACCTGCGCTTCAGAGAAGAGAGACCACTGTGAGAGGCTCAGGCAGCAGGGTTGATCAAGTCAGGGAAGGTGGAGAAGGCCTCTCAGAGGGGGGAACCCCCCAAGTGAGATACAAAAATAAGTCAGAATTAACTGGGAGCTACAAGGGAGGGAAGAGCATTTCTGGCCAGGCGAACAGCTGTGTAAAAGCCCTGCAGGGATATGAAGAAGGCACCAGGGTGGGGGGAGGAGCATCCACTCAAGGTTGGCTTGAGGTTGACAAGAGAGTAGAAAGCAACCTGGGGGGAAAGAGGCTGGAGGGACTGGAGCGGGGGCTGATCAGACCAAGCAAAACTTTACAGGAATGGAAGGGAATTTTTTTCTTACTTTGAAAGCAATGGGAATTCTTTTAAATACATTTGAAGAAGGGAGCGTAAAAGATAGGGGGGAGCTGCTAGATTAAAAGAGAACTAACAGACATAAATTTTAAAAACCAGCAAAGTATTTTGGGAACTCTAACATTTCAGGATGCATGCTTGGATGACAAAGAAGCATCTGTGGATGCTTACCATAAAAGTCAGGTTAGTAGTTTCTCTGGGGGTGAGGGAAGGTGGCACATGGAGTGGGATGGCAGCCAAGTTCTGCCTCCTTTCATGGCAGCTGGTTTCAAGAGTGTTTCATTTGTACATTGGTTCTATACTCTTTTCTGTATCATCTTAATAAAAAAAAAATTTTAAGCAATGGGAAGCAGTGGAGATTTCACTGGGACAGTGGGTGACACTATCAGCTCTCCATTTTGAAAAGAGGGGATTGCAGAGGAGCCAGAGTGCATGCAAGAAGATCGGTTAGGAGATTCCGCAGTGGCCCTGAGTGGTCCAGGAAAGCCTTTGCAGCTTCCACCTTCGTGGACCACACAGAGATAAGGAAAGAAGCCGACAGTGCTAACTGCTGTGGGGGAAGTGGAGTCAATGGACTTGGGGAGAGGTTGGAAATGGGATGAGGAAGAGGGAGGGGGCAAGGGTGGTGCCTCTGAGATTTTTAACTGGCCCCACAACAGAATGAATGGTGGGATGTCCACTCAGGCGATGCATGCTGGAAGAGGACCAGCATTTGGCGAACTTGAGTGGGAGAGTTTGAGACATGAATTAAAGATGCTTTGAAAACATTCAGAAGGAACTGTCAAAGAGGCAATTGGATATATGGGTCTGGAGCTCAGAGGGGAGGCCTGAGTCATCCTGAGGTAGGGTGTAATTAAGCTGAGCCCAGCGGAGAGTGCGGAGTGAGAGCAGCCTTCATGAAGTCATGTTTCATGGCTGGATGAAGGGGAAGAGGCTGCAAAGGAGACTGAGGAGGGGCCACAGAGGCAGGAGGGGGAAAAAAGCATCACGCTTTCCCAGAAGCCAAGGTGGCTCAGTGATAAGGAATCTGCCTGCCAGTGCAGGAGACACTGGTTGGATCCCTGGGTCAGAAAGATCCCATGAAGAAGGAAATGGCAACCCACTCCAGTATTCTTGCTTGGGAAATCCCAAGGACAGAGGAGCCTGACGGGCTATGCCCCTTGATGTATCCACAGAACACGCTTAGGAAAACCGCTGAATCAGTTAGATCTCAGGCTACTTTTGCCAGAGCACAAGGATAACCCCATCATTTTATTGCTGTGACACTTCCATGAGCATACCTCTTACAAAACCAAGTCCATGCTTCTTAGCGTGGCATTCAGGCCACACTACAATTGGGCTCTCTTGGGGTCTCCCCAACCTCATCTGCCTGTTAGTCTCCACCAGAGCTCTAGACTCACAAAGGTTCTTGGTCAGGCCCCCACCCCTGGCCCCCACCTCCTCCCCTCCATGCTCTGCTCACCCACCTCTTGTCCCAGCTGACCCAGCTCAGCCCCAACATCCGCCAAGACCCCATCCTGTAGTTGGAGACAATCTTTCCAATTCCCAATCCCTCAGTGCACTTAGAAGCTGTTTTATAGGAAGTACAGCATTTCAAGTTGATTTTGTCCTCCACTTGCTTGTGAGTTTTTGAGAAGGTGTGATCTATGTCTCCAGTCCCATCACTTCATAGCAAATAGATGGGGAAAATATTGAAACAGTGACAGAGTTTATTTCTTGGGCTCCAAAATCACTGTGGACGGTGACTTCAGCCATGAAATTAGAAGACACTAAAAAAAGAAGATGCTTGCTCCTAGACAGCATATTAAAAAGCAGAGACATCACTTTGCCTACAAAAGGTCCATGTAGTCAAAGCTACTGTTTTTCCAATAGTCATGTATGGATGTGAGAGTTGGACAATAAAGAAGACTGAGCGCCAAAGAATGGATGCTTTCAAAGTGTGGTGCTGGAGAAGACTCTTAAGAGTCCCTTGGATTGCAAGGAGGTCAAACCAGTCAGTCCTAAAGGAAATCAACCCTGAATATTCATTGGAAGGACTGATGCTGATGCTGAAGCTCCACACTTTGGCCACCTGTTGCAAAGAGCTGACTCACTGGAAAAGATTCTCATGCTGGGAAAGATTGAAGGCAGGAGGAGAAGGGGGCCACAGAGGATGAGATGGTTGGATGGCATCACTGACTCAAGGAGTCTGAGCAAGCTCTGGGAGATGGTGAAGGACAGGGAAGCCTGGCGTGCTGAAGTTCATGGGGTGGCAAAGAGTCAGACAGGACTTAGTGCCTGAACAGGTCTATGTCTGGCCTGCAGTGGAACTTGGGTTCTGTTGAGTTTGAGAGGGTGGTAGATACACTCCTGGGGGGTGGGGGGCAAAGCAGATTCAGCAGGTGGGGTGTCACCTCCTAACCAAAACCAGGTCTTTCGGACCTCAGGTGTGAAACTGGGGTTCCAGTGGGGGGAAACCAGAGGATTTCCTGACATCCCCTCTCCTGGTACTCATACACAAACGCACACCCCCCCTGCCCTCCCCCCCCCCCCCACCCCACCGCTAACAGGCTGCTTAGGCTGTCTCAGGAAGCCTAAGCACAGAGTCACAGCGCCATCTCTTGGCAAGATGGGACACTGGTCCCTAGGCCTTAAGAGAATACTTTCTGCAAGGTCACCATAACAGAACTGCAAATTTAAAAAATATTAGAACCAAGAAGAACATCAATTTGTTAAGTCAGTAACAAAATTTTAGAAGGTATTTCTAAATTCAAAACTGACCGAGAAAACCCTTGCCTATTGCTTGTGGCACTATAAATTTGACCATGCTTTCCAGAGGACATGCTGACAAAACTGATCAATCATGTGCTTTGCATGATTTTACCTCTGGGGTGATATCCAGTGTAAGCTACCTAAGAGGAAAAAAACAACTTATTCTATGCATACAAATGTAATTATAAATATGTTTTTCTATGTCTGTGAAGATCTAGAAGTTTATGCAGTACTTAGCCAGTAATAGGGTTTAGTTAAACCATGTATGATCTGATCATTCAATAGAATATTGTGCAGGCATTACAGTGACAAATACATTCACTGTATTGAAACAAAGAACAATTCCTATAAAATAATGCCAAGTGACCAAAAGAGCACCCAAATTGTTATTTTTACAATAAAGACTATGCAGGACTTCCCTGGTGGTCCAGTGGTTAAGAATCCATCTTGCAATGCAAGGGATACAAATTCTATCCCTGGTTCGGGAAGATACCTAGTGCGATGGAACAACTAAGCCCGTGTTCCACAACTACTGAGCCCCTGCTTTCGAGCCTGCAAGCCCAACAACTGAGCCCGTATGCCCAGAGCCCATGCTCCGCAACAAGAGAAGCCAAGAAATGAGACAACCATGCGTGGCAAAGAAGAGTAGCCCCTGTTCACCACAACTAGAGAAAGCCCCAGTAGCAATGAAGATCCAACGCAGCCGAAAACAAATAAATAAGTTTTTTAAAAGACTATGCAGTAGAAACAGTGAGTGCAGCAATAAGGATCAGGGGAGGCTTTTTAAATCTTACAAGTAGTTGGACCATAAAGAAGGCTGAGCACCGAAGAATTAATGCTTCCGAACTGTAGTGTTGGAAAAAACTCCTGAGAGTCCCTTGGATTGCAAGGAGATCAAGCCAGTCAATCCTAAAGGAAATAAAATTTGAATATTCATTGGAAGGATTTAAGCTCCAATACTTTGATCACCTGATGTGAAGAGCCAACTCATTGGAAATGACCCTGCTACTGGGAAAGATTGAAGGCAGGAGGAGAAGGGGGCGACAGAGGATGACGTGGTTGAATGGCATCACCAACTCAATGGACATGAGTTTGAGCAAACTCTGGGAGATGGTGAAGGACAGGGAAGCCTGGCATGCTGCAGTCCATGGGGTCACAAAGAGTTGGACACAACTGAGCGACTGAACAATTTGCTATATTCAGTGGTGAAAAAGCATTTTGAGTTTTTTTGCTTATTTATTTACTCTTTGGCTAAAGTTCATTTTTTATTATAGAGGCTTCAGTTATTCAGTGAAAAGAAATCAAAGAAGGAGAGAACTGTTTAGGAAAATGTCCAGAGCTCATAGGGCTAAGGAATAGCTCTTGGGGACAGTCAGGGTCAGAGAAATTCTTTGAGGCTTTTCTCCAAAACTTTTCACCTCTTAGCATGCGCTCTCACACGTTATGTATGTTCAATGAATGTCTGTGGAGCTACTACCTAAAGTGATGCACTGCTGGAAACATCACCCGTCTCAGCACCGCTCTCTCTCCAAAGCCTCCTTTGACTGCCCTTTAGCCCTTTTGTTTTCAAGTGATTTGCCCTGGTTCTGTGAGGTCAAATCACGCAGCAAGGCTGCCTGACTGTCCTGCATCCTTCAGTGCCTCCTCCCAAAATGACTCTTGGTCTGGTCAGAAGGTAGGTCCCGATGAGTTGGACAACTCTCACATTTAGATTAACATCCAACCTCGTTTCATCAAAACCCGCAGCATGCCTCCTCTGTCCTGAGTGTGTAAAACGGCTATGTCACAGATCGGGTTCTCCAGAAACAGATACTGAGAGGGAGTCTGGGGTGCCAAGGGTTTATTTGGAATCAGCCCCTGTTCTGCCCTGGACAGAGGCAGAAATGGAACAAAGCCTCCACCGACACTGAGACCTTGACCTCTGGAGGGAGGGTCCCTTATCGGGTTAAAATGGCTGGGCCTTTCCCCCCCGCCCACCTTCACTCAGTCGGCAGATGTGCCCGCAGCCTGGAGAAGGGGAGAGTGGGTTGTCTGCACCTGATCCTCAAGCAGCAGACAGCTGGAGGCTGCTGACCCCACTTCCCATAGACGGGCAGCAAGTTGTTCCGTGAAGGGGAAGCACGGGGCACCTCTATGGGACTTTTGGCTGATGAGGAAATTGAGGCCAAGGTCATAGTCATCAAGAGGTAGAACTATGAGTCCAGCTTATCCTTCCACCTGCACCTTTACCCCCACCTTGATTGCCTGTCCCATAGGACACAGCCCTACCCTAGGAGAAGGCTGAAGCAGAGCTACCCCATCAAGAAGGGCTCCCATGGATAAATGTTACTGAATGACCTATAAGTGATCAAAAGGGGCTTCAGAGGACCCAGCAGTATCAATGCCATTCCCTGTGGCATCGGAAAAGCATGGCCAGGAATGCTCTTGCCCACTCCACCTCCCTGGGACTTAGGACCCACATCTTCTCTGATCTTCTTA
Source organism: Bos mutus (assembly GCF_027580195.1). Lineage (NCBI taxonomy): Eukaryota > Metazoa > Chordata > Mammalia > Artiodactyla > Bovidae > Bos > Bos mutus. The sequence continues at coordinate 29,088,317 of NC_091618.1, forward strand.
TACTCCCACATGCTGGATGTTGCTCCTGGTCCCCTGTTGCTATCACACACGGCCCACCCCCCTGTATTCCTATGTCTGCTGTCTGCCTCCCACCTGCACAATGAGTCCCTCCAAAGCACAGATGCTGCACTGGTCAGTATCTCTTACTATTGCTTTGCATCATTTTACTTTTTAAAAATTGCATTTATTTACTTGGCTGTGCTGGGTCTTCATTGCTGCGTGGGCTTTTCTCTAGTTTCAGCGAGCGAGGGCTACTTTCTAGTTGTGGTGCACGGGCTTCCCATTGTGGGGCTTCTCTTGTGGAGCATTTGGGTTTTAGTAGCTGCAGCACTGGAGAAGGCAATGGCATCCCACTCCAGTACTCTTGCCTGGAAAATCCCATGGACAGAGAAGCCTGGTAGGCTGCAGTCCATGGGGTCGCTAAGAGTCGGACACGACTGAGCAACTTCACTTTCACTTTTCACTTTCATGCATTGGAGAAGGAAATGGCAACCCACTCCAGTATTCTTGCCTGGAGAATCCCAGGGACGGGGGAGCCTGGTGGGCTGCCATCTATGGGGTCACACAGAGTCAGACACGACTGAAGCGACTTAGCAGCAGCAGCAGCAGCAGTTGCAGCACATGGGCTCAGTATTGTGCCACACAGGTTTAGTTGCTCTGTGGCATGTGGGATCTTACTGGACCAGGTATTGAACCCATGTCTCCTGCATTGGCAGGCAGATTCTTTACCACTGAACCACCAGGGAAGCCCCCATTTTACCTTTAATTTCAAAAGATCAGCAAGTTCACATCAGTTGGCTTTAGAAGTAGAGTGTGATCCAGTTCAGTTCAACTATTTCTCAATTGTGAGACCTTGGACCAGTCTGTCTGTGCCTTGATGTTCAATTTAGACAGTAGCTACCCCTAAAGAGTGTAATGAGGACTAAGTGAAGACTGAGAATGGTATCTGAAGGATACCAGTTTCTCATTCCCTAGTAATAGTTGTTTTTTTCCCCAAAACTTTATACTTCTTTTTTTCTGTTTATCTCATTTTTTAAAATTTAACTTTATTGTTAAACTTCACAATATTGTATTAGTTTTGCCAAATATCGAAATGAATCCACCACAGGTATACCCGCGTTCCCCATCCTGAACGCTCCTCCCTCCTCCCTCCCCTACCCTCCCTCTGGGTCGTCCCAGTGCACCAGCCCCAAGCATCCAGTACCGTGCATCGAACCTGGACTGGCGACTCGTTTCATACATGATATTATACATGTTTCAATGCTATTCTCCCAAATCTCCCCACCCTCTCCTCTCCCACAGAGTCCATAAGACTGATCTATACATCGGTATCTCTTTTGCTGTCTCGTACACAGGGTTATTGTTACCATCTTTCTAAATTCCATATATATGCATTAGTATACTGTATTGGTGTTTTTCTTTCTGGCTTACTTCACTCTGTATAATAGGTTCCAGTTAAAACTTTATACTTTTTATTTTGTGTTGGGGTATGTTTTTTCCATTAGTTATGTATGGATATGAGAGTTGGACCATAAAAAATACCGAGCACCGAAGAACTGATGCTTTTGAACTGTGGTATCGGAGAAGACTCTTGAGAGTCCCTTGGACAGCAAAGAGATCAAACCAGTCAGTCCTAAAGGCAATCAACCCTGAATATTCATTGGAAGGACTGATGCTGAAGCTAAAGCTCCAATACTTTGGCCACCTAATGCGAAGAACTGACTCTTTGGACGACCCTGATGCTGGGAAAGATTGAAGGCAGGAGGAGAAGGGGGCAACAGAGAATGAGATGGTTGGATGGCATCACCAACTTGATGAGCATGCATTTGAGCAAACTCCAGAAGATGGTGAAGGACAGGGAAGCCTGGCATACGGCAGTCCATAGATCACAAAGAGTTGGACAAAACTGAGCAACTGAACTGAACTGATAGTCGATTAACAGTGTTGTGGTAGCTTCAGGTGAACAGCGAAGGGACTCAGCCATACATATAAATGTATCTATTCTTCCCCCCGACCCCCCGGACAAGGCAATGGCAACCCACTCCAGTACTCTTGCCTGGGGCAAGAATCCCAGGGACAGAGGAGCCTGATAGGCTACAGTCCATGGGGTCACACAGAGTCGGACATGATTGACGCGACTTAGTAGCAGCAGCATTCTCCCCCGAAACCCCTCTCCTGTCCAGGCCAGCACGTAACATAGAGCAGGGTTCCATGTGCTATGTAGTAGGTCCTTGTTGGTTATTCATTTTAGATACAGCAATGTGTCTATGACCTTCCCAAAGTCCCTAACTATCCCTTTCCCCCAGCAACCATAAGTTCATTTTCTAAGTCTGTGAGTCTCTTCCTATTTTGTAAGTTCATTTGTATCGTTTCTTTTTAGACTCCGCATATAAGCGATGTCATTCGATACTTCTCCTTTTCCATCTGACTTAGTGTGACACTCTCTAGGTCCATCGATGTTGCTGCAAATGGTATTATTTCATTATTTTAAATGGCTGACTAATATTCCATTGTATTAATATATTTATTTATTTCCTTATTTATTTGGCTGTGCCAGGTCTCAGGTGAGGCATGCAGAATCTTTTTTGTTGTTCTTGCAGCATGTGGGATCTAGTTCCCTCACCAGGGATCAAACCTGGGCCCCCTGCATTGGGAGCTCAGAGTCTTAGCCACTGGACCACCAGGTAAAATACCTCTATAATATATATGTCTTTATCCATTCGTCTGTTGATGGATGTCTAGGTTGCTTCTATGTCTTGGCTATTGTAAACAGTGCCACAATGAATGTTGGGGTTCACATATCCTTCAGATCATGTTTTTCTCCAGATAAATGCCCAGGAGTGGGATTGCGGGGTCATATGTTAGCTCTATTTTTAATTTTTTAAGGAACCTCCATACTGTTCCTCATAGTGGCTATACCAATTTACATTCCCACCAACAGTGTAGGAAGGTTCCCTTCTCTCCACGCCCTTTCCAGCAAGTTATGGTTTTTATTTTGTTTTTAAAGGGAAGAATTCTGAGTGGGATCAAGTCTTCTTGCACAAAATGCAGACAGCAAGGGCTCAAAGACAATTCCGAGGGAACCAGATGCATCTATGGGTCATCACCCAGGGAAAAGTGATTCATTCCTGCAGACTTTGAAGTTTAAAATGAGACACCTTAAAGAAACATATTAAGTAAGTTATAGTCTGAGTGACTCATGGACATGCAAAATCCATGAAGGAAGCTGTGAATGATGGAGTCTGGGGAAGCAAAGGCTATGCCTAGGGCATTATTAAATCCATCCACACTCTGATGGGAGTATTGAGGTTATTAAAAAGCAGAGACATTACTTTGCCAACAGAGGTCTGTCTAGTCAAGGCTATGGTTTTTCCAGTAGTCATGGATGGATGTAAGAGTTGGTCTATAAAGAAAAGTTGAGAGGCGAAGAATTGATGATTTTGAACTGTGGTGTTGGAGAAGACTCTTGAGAGTCCCTTGGACTGCAAGGAGATCCAACCAGTCCATCCTAAAGGAGATCAGTCCTGGGTGTTCGTTGGAAGGACTGATGCTGAAGCTGAAACTCCAGTACTTTGGCCACCTCATGCGAAGAGTTGACTCATTGGAAAAGACCCTGATGCTGGGAGGGATTGGGGGCAGGAGGAGAAGGGGATGACAGAGGATGAGATGGTTGGATGGCATCACCAAATCAATGGAGATGAGTTTGAGTGAACTCCAGGAGTTGGTGATGGATAGGGAGGCCTGGCATGCTGCAGTCCATGGAGTTGGACACGACTGAGTGACTGAACTGACTAAACTGAGAGAGGGAAGTAGGGCCACTGCCCTAGAATACAGCAATGGAAAAGTCCAGCTCAACATTCAGTCCTTCCCCAACATGGCAGGAGGGCTCCTGAAGATACATGTGGAAGGTGGACTTTTCGCCAGCCTTGGAGTCAAGTCTGCCATCTCCTACGTCTTCATTTCTTCCAATGCCGGTGTGCCAGAAGGAGTGCAGAAAGAAGGGTCAGAAGGCCCAAGTATTAGCCCAAGAAGTTTCTTTGCTTTGTGTTCTGGATCCAGTCACTCTCCCAACTTGCAGCCTCAGTTTCCCCTATGACTTTGGGGAATGAATGAGCTGCTAAGTTCAGGGCAGATCGGGTGGTCCTTTAACGATTGTGGTGAATCCTCAAAGCCAGCAGAGGGCGCCAGACCCCAAGGAGCAGATTCGAGGCACCCTTCAGACCCAGTAAAGGGAGGAGATAGCCACAGCGTGACAGCTGCCAACAGAGACGGGGTAACCAGGGGACTGACTGGAGGGGCAGGACTGCTCAGGTGAAAGAGCTCCGTGTGGACGCAGGGCGAGCAGTGTCCTAGCCTGGCTCTGGGCAGGACATTTATCTCTCTGGGCTAATTGGAATGAGAGACCAAACCGACAGAATCCAAGAGCATCTTTCCCATTCCAGCCCTGCATTCTTTTAGGAGCCTCCATTAATTGAGCGGGTGTTGAAAATTAGTCTCTCTCTCCCTGTTTCTGTCTCTCTTCCTCTCTCTCTCTCCTGCTCTCACAAAAATAGTTTTAAATACATGAGGAAAAGAAACGTAGCAACAGAGGAAACTATTGTATTCCCCACAAGACTCATCTAAGTTCACATTATAAAAATTAAAATTTTAAGCTGTTTAAGTAAGACAGCTCGTTAGTATATTACCAGTAATGGGTTTTTCTAAAAAAGCTATAAACAAATTTCAATGGGAAATAATTATCTATATTATAGCATATACTACCATAAAATATGGGCTCCCCTGGTGGCTCAGTGCTAAAGAATCCACCTGCCAATGCAGGAGACTGAGGTTCCATCCCTGGGTCAGGAAGATCCCCTGGAAAAGGAAATGGCAACCCACTCCGGTATTCTTGCTTGGGAAATCCCATGGACAGAGGAGCCTGGGGTGCTAAAGTCCGTGGGGTCACAAAGAATTGGACGTGACTTATCAACTAAGCTTTTTCCATTTAACAGTGTGTCCTGAATACCTTTCTGTATTACTAAAAATATCTTTCCCATCTTCTTCATTCCCCCTTTTCTAATGTACATGTTAAATGCTATAAATTTCTCTCTCAGCACTGCTTTAGCCATTTTAGGGATGTAGAAATCAAGGTTCAAAGAACATAAGCGGTTTGCTGAAAATTACATAGCCAGGGGGATACTGCTGGCTGGGCAGAGCAGAAGCTCTGCTGAGGCCCAGACTTCTCAAAAGACCTCTCTTTGTGCTTCTAGGTAGACTAATCGGACCTCTCAGGACTGAAGTCCCTTGAGTTTGCATGCCACCAAGGGGCTCTGCAGGAGAAAACTTGACCTGTCATTGGCCTTTAAACATGTGCAGCTGGTGGGCTGGGCTTTCCTGAAGAAGGTAGACTGGTAGGCTTTCCTGAAGAAGGTAGACTGAAGAAGCTTTCCCCCAGGGGAAAGCGAGCCAGCTAACGAGCCCAGAGGCAAAATCACAGTCTGTGAAAGAAATCTGTACTGGGCAGCAGGGCTGGGATGCTGGAGGATGCTGCGAAGCCAGGTGGGAAGTGAGGCTGTGTGTGTGCATATATGCTAAGTCATTCAGTCGTGTCTGACTCTTTGTGACACCATGGACTGTAGCCCTCCAGGCTCCTCTCTCCACGGGATTCTCCAGGCAAGAATACTGGAGTGGGTTGCCATGCCCTTCTCCAGGGGATCTTCCTGACCCAGCGAGTCTCGTATGTCTGCCTGCATTGGCAGCAGGTTCTACACTACCACCACCACCCGGGAGGCAAGAAAGTGAGACTGTACTTGACCATAATCCAGTCTGCACTCCACACCCTGAGACTCGGAAGAAGAAGGCTCTGGTACAAGGGAACGAAGGATATTTCTAGGGGTCAGAAGTTTGACTGTGAGAACCCATTTTGAAATAGCTGATCTGAAGTAGGTGGAAAGTTTCTGTTGGCCAAAGAGAGAGACAGAAGCCCCAGAGGTCTGTGGTCAGAGGAGTAAGGAAATGGCATAGGAAGTGGTGTGGGCAGTGGGGCAACCTCAGCCAGTGGAGAGGGTGGCTAGTGCAAAGGGCAGCAGGGCCACGGGACCCCAGCCAACATGAAAGAACTGACTGTGTGCGGAACAGACTCAAGCTCAGAGAAGGAGTTGGGGGAAGGGCTAATCCCAGAGGAAAATAATAGGTCTTTTGCTAATCAAAGGACATCACTTTGAGCTCAGGGATTTTGGCATATCAGATGCAAAAGCAGTACGGTTATTATAATCAGCAGGTGAGAAATGAGTACACACAACTCATATTGGTTTCTTTTTGTCGCTTTTTAGTTTAAATCAGTTTCGCGGCCTCCATAGCAGACATTTTTAATCCGAGGAGGCTTAGGCTCAGAGTTCTCTAAACACAGGTAACAAGAAACAATCACTTCATCCCCAGCCAGTTTCTCTTAAATCAGGTGCATACAGCTGACTCGATGGAGAGACCTGCACATCTCCCAGAATGCTGGGTTTGCACCTGGATACATAGTGAGATGAAGTTTGGATGGTGCTTTTTTCAGTAAGGCCGGAGCACATTTCATTAGGTATGGGCGTTTCTGAAGTGTGTGTAATGAAGAATGGAGGATGAGTGTGAATACTGGGCAGCTAAAGGGGAGGACCGTAGTTGTGGTCTTCCTGTGAATCCATTCTATTCCTCCTTCTTTTGTAGCAGCCATGCCACTAGGAGGATTGACCTCAGTCGAGGATGAATCTCAATTAGTCTTACATTACTTTGCCGACAAAGGTCCGTCTAGTCAAAGGTATGGTTTTTCCAGTAGTCATGTATGGATATGAGAGTTGGACTATAAAGAAAGCTGAGCGCCAAAGAATTGATGCTTTTGAACTGTGGTGTTGGAGAAGACTCTTGCAAGCCCCTTGGACTGCAAGGAGATCCAACTAGTCTATCCTAAAGGAAATCAGTCCTGAATATTCACTGGAAGGACTGAAGCTGAAGCTCTAATACTTTGGCTACCTGATGCAAAGGACTGACTCACTGGAAAAGGCCCTGATGCTGGGAAAGATTGAAGGCAGGAGGAGAAGGGGACAATAGAGGGTGAGATGGTTGGATGGCATCACTGACTCAAAGGACATGAGTTTGAGCAAGCTCTGGGAGTTCATGATGGACAGGGAAGCCTGGCATGCTGCAGTCCATGGGGTCACAAAGAGTCAGACATGACTGAGTGACTGAACTGAACTAAACTGAGTCTTACGTCAGTTGTGTTCTTCTGGTGATAGGGATTGGTTCTAGAATAAGTACATGGCTCACTTTGGGCCAATAGGATACAAACAGAAGTTTGCGGAGGTTTTTTGGAAGGTATTTCCTTCTCTTAAAAGAAAGTACAGGAAAAGATGGTCTCTTTTCTTCTGGGTGTGGTTGGGCATTGATAAGGAGTTCAAAACTGCTGCTACCACCTCAGTAGTTGAAGCTGGCGCCAGAGGAAACCACGACTAAGACGATCAAGGGGAAGTATATCCAAGTATATCCAAGCCACTGGGTCAAGATCCCTGGAAGCCCAGTTTGCCCCTGGACGCCCTGTTAAGTGAACCAGAAAATCTCCATCTGGTTTAAACCAATTTGAATGGAGTTTTCTATGATTTGTGCCTGATACTGCTACAGCCTGCCGTCTGAGAAATTTAATCTCAATGAAATCAGGGTCTCCTCAACTCTCCTGTGTTTGCGTCTAAGTTTCTGAGTACTTACATGAAGCTGAGGTTGGAATGCCAGAGTAGGTATTCGGGCTCTCAGTCATCAGCTGTCCACCTGGGCACCCACAGAGGCATCCATCACACCACATGGTCCTTAGCTGATGGACCATATAGGTTGCTGTCATGCTGTTCCTCCTTCCCATCTTCTGTCTCTGTCTCTCTCTCTCTCTCCGTTTCTGTCCCACTCTTGGTCTCGCAGTAAACACTCTTGCCATGCGGATGTTAGACTGGATCAAAGTCATGTGACTTTCAACAGCTTGGCCTCCTGCAGTGCTTTTGGGTGCTAGAATCCAAGGAATGCTCCTCTTACCATGCTGGCTTTGGGGAAACTCTGTAAAGTGACCTAAGGGCCCCTCTCCCCACATAACACCATGTGACACTTCCTACTTTGGATTTTATCTCGGAATTGAGCATAGGCCACCTCTGCTCTCAAATACCTAACACACTAGCCAGGGTGAGGGGTTAGGGGGTACAGGTAGGAGGCAAAAGATAGGCTGTCCCTCTTCAGGGACCCACAGCTGCTCACCCTTGCTTCCCATCTAACTCTTCTCTTCCTGCCAAACCACGAGATCTTTACCTCCTCTTGGGGCTACAGAAGTCACTCTGTTTCATATTTATCTTCTGAAATCCTTCAGAGGTACTATTTGTTCCATTTGTTCTGTTGTTTCTTTCTCTCCCCTTTCTTCCTTCTTTTATTTGCTAGCTCTGTTTCTGTTCTTTTAGGGCTTTTCCTAGACATTACAGTATGCATGATTAATAAAAAAAAATTGAAAGTTAATCAAAACTTTTTCCTCTTCCCAGATAACACAGAGATTTTCAAATACTTCATATACTCCATTTTCACCACCTCTGATTTGTATGCTATGGTTGGCAGTATTTTAATTCTAATCTCACAGGACATTATAATTCTTAAGCTTAATGTGGTTTTCTACAGTTATGATTCATTTAGATTTATCTATTTTTTAAAAACCATTTTCCTTGTTATTTCTCATATCTAACATATGGGATCACTTTCTTTCTGAAGCACATTCTTTAGAAATTTCCTTTCCTGAGATGAACTCTCTGTTTTTGCTTGTCATAAATTTTTTTTTTCTCTTCCTTATAAATTTTCTCTTTGTATAAAATTGTAAGTTGGAAGTTACTTTCTTTCAGCACTCTGAAGGTACTATACTCAGTTCTGGGTTTCCATTTTCTACCAAGAAGTCAACTATTAGACTGTAATTTTTTTCACATTTTTTCTCTTTGTCTTTGATTTTCTGCAGTTCTCATTATGATGTTTCTACATGTGGGTTTCTTTCATTTATCCTCTTTGGGATTCATAGGCTTTTCCAATCTAGTGATGATTATCATTTATCAGTTCCAGAAAATATCAACTAATCTCTTCAAAAAGCACTTTTACCCCTTTCTTTCTCTACTCACCTTCTGAGATTCTATTAAGTATATTGTAGGCTTTTCAACTTAACCTCATGCCTCTCACTCTCTTTCATATGTATTTTTACAAAATTTTAAGCTTTCTGTATTACACTGTGGGTAAATCCTGACCCAAAATTCAGTTTTCTCTTCAAGCTGCTTTTATTTATTAAGTTTTTGCTTTCATTTGTGTATTTCTCATTCATTTCTAGTTCTATGTGCTTTTTAAAAAAAATTATTTATTTATTTGGCTGCTCCAGGTCTTAATTGCAGCACATCGAATCTTTAGTTGTGGCACGTGGGATCCAGTTCCTTGACCAGGGATCAAACCTGGGCCCCCTGCACTGGGAATTCAGAGTCTTAGCCACTCAGCCACCAGGGAAGTTCCTATATGCTTAAAAAAAAATTTTTTTTAATAACTTTCTACATTTTTATCTTATTTATTTAATCTTTATGGCTGCGGGCAGGCTTTCTCTAGTTGCGGTGAGCAGGGGCTACTCTCTGGTTACAGTGCGTGAGCTTCTCATTACGGTGGCTTCTCCTGTTGAGAAGCACGGGCTCTAAGGCCCAAGCTCAGTAGTTGTGGTACAAGCCTAGTTGACCTGCAGCATGAGGACTCTTCCTGGACCAAGGATCGAACCTGTGTCTCCTGCATTGGTAGGTAGATTCTTAACCACTGGACCACCAGGAAAGTCCCTGCTTAAAAAAAAAAAAAAAGTCTTCTGCTTTTTATAGCTTTGCATTTGCTCCAGGCTTTTTCAAACTTGTCTCCTATTTTATTAAAGAAACATTTGTTATAAATAAAGTGTCTGTAATTCCAGTTTCTGAAATTCTTCTGGGTTTATTCCTGCTATGTGTATTTTATGCTGGCTCTTGTTCATAATTCCTAGTTTCCTTGTATATCTAATTATTTTCAACTATGTGCTGGATGTTGTTGAAATTATTTGTGGCTTTGGAAGAGATAACTTTTTCCAGAGAACATTTGTTGTTTGCTTCTGCCAGGCCTTGCGGTCATTACTGACCTTACCGTACCTTAAAGCAAATTTGAACCTTGACACTCCCTGAACCACTCAGATGGGGAAGACAATGACTGCCAACCTGTGTAAGAGTTAGCTTGCTTCTGGAATTCACGTAGAAGATGTGGTTTTTTGAGACCCCAGTTTTTTAATAGATGGTATCTCCAACATACTCCCAACTTGTATGAGTCCTTGGCCTCCATAACCCCATATGGCTCTTGCTAGAATTGGCAGATGCTCTAGAGCAGCGGTTCCCAACCTTTTTGGCACCGGGGGCCAGTTTCATAGAAGACAGTTCTTCCATGGACCCGGGTTGGTAAGGGATGGTTTGGGGCTGATTCAAGCACTTTACATGTATTGTGCACTTTATTTCTGTTATTATTACATCAGCTCCACTTTGATTATCAGGTATTAGATCCCAGAGTTTTCGGACCTCTGCCCTAGAGCAAAGCCACCTCTTTTCTCACTAACTTCTCTGTGTGCCTGTTTTCCTTTCAGTTGGGCCTAATCTTTACTATCTTATTTTTTCCATGCTTTTAAGAAGATGCTCTTTATTCACTAGGTGTTTTTAGTGGAATATGTTTTCTCAATAACCTAGCCTGTCAAAGCTCTCAAATCTTTTGTTTAAGCCAAAGGTATTCCCAGAAGACTAAATCACTTTGGAAACTCAAAAGCAATCATTTCTTCCTTGAGACTATAAGCAGAGAAACTCAAATGGGCAAATGACTATTGGGGAGAAAGAAGTACCCCTCAATTTGGATATTATTTCAAAATATTATCCCTTCACATATGTCAACTGCTTAACTTGGTGCCTAGTCCATAGTTAGGGTTCAGCAAACAGTTGCTGTTGTCATGATTATTATTGCTATGTTCAAACTCATATTCTCTATGAGGCCTTCCTTCTCTAACTTTGTCCCATTCCAATTCTTCTTTTACTGCATTTTATCAAAGTAACTTTTAGCCTGCTATCCCCTGACATCTTGTTGATCATTCTAATTGTGTTTTCAAATGTGCTCTTTTCTTGGGAAAGTGTAGTGAATAAACATCACGCCCAGAAGCTTTTGCAAGTGTCTCGGGGTTGTTTCTTTGTTAAATCTGGTATCGGGGCTGTTTCAGCTGCAGGTGGCAGAAGACTCAGTTCAAACTGCATTAAAAAAAAAAAAAAAACAGCAAAAAGATTCCATTGGTTAATGTAACAGAAGAAAAAAAAAAACAGTATAAAGTCTTCAGGTACAGTTTGATCCAGGGGCTCAATGAATGTCAAGAGGACCTGATCTTTCTTATTATATCGTGGTTCTTTTACTCTCTTTTTTGTCTTCATTTTCAAGCAGCTCTGCTCTGTGTGGTAGCAGAATCTCCACACATACATCCTCATAGCTCCAAACCCAGTGGGAAAGAGTCCCCATTACCTGTAGCAGAAGTCCCAGGGTTCACTTCTATTGGGCTAATTCGGTCCATATCCCTTCACTGTGGTCAGGGGAATCTGATGTGCTCATTGGCTAAGTCTGAGTCAGCTGTATACTTCCTGGAACTGATGGGTGAGCTCCTCTGAGATTCAGATGCTCTGAGATTGGAGGAAATGTGGTCCCCTGAAGGAAAACTTGGGGGGTTGCCAAAAGAAGGGTGAAATGGATCCTGGGTAGACAAAAGCACCATCTGTCCATTTCAATCTCCAACAGTTGACAGAAAAAGGCCCAGTAATGGGGCCTGCGGGGCTGACTAAATTGTAGTAGCAAGGTGCTGGTTCAGTCCAGGTCCCTGGGACACTGGCACAGACGCTGCTTGGTTTCAGCTACACACAGACAGGACAGGAGCTGGGGTCTGGGTGACTGGCATAAAGGTTGCTCTCACAGCCTCCCAACCACTCTGGCACAGGGGACCCCATCTGTGATTTATCAGTAATGGTCTCATCCAGGCTATTCTCTTGACCCCCTCCAGCTGCTTTACTCCTTCTGATATAAAAATAACACTTAAACAGGATCCCAACCTCATGTCCCAGACAAATCAGCAATTCAGAGATGGTGGCCAATTTCCCCATAGGGTCAGAGGGCAGTGTCCTTATTACCCCCAGTTTTGAGATGGAGCCGAGAAGGAGGGTTTCAAGAAATATGATACCATTACCAGAGACTAAACTCTAACACCCAAGGAGTATTTATTTCCCAACCAAAGCCAGTACCTTCTGCTGATTCGCCCAGCCGAAGAGGATGGGTGGGGCTGGGCTGGCTGCAAGAGCAGGTGTGGGAGCTCCTTTTTCACAACTGGAAAATCACTATGATTTTAGTGTTGGGCAGTGCTAGTGTGTGCCCCAGCCTGGCCCTTTTCCATCCCAACCTCGGTGCCACCATGAGATGACTATTGGAGAGTCAGAGACCCCCCCCACCCTCTCCCACCCCCAGCCTACCTGCTTTCAGAACCCTGTAGCTAGAGAGTTAGGGGGACTGGAAGCAGGTAGTGAGGTAGTAATTATAGTAACCACTTACTGAGCATATATTACATGCCAGGCCTGTGCTTCGTTTATATTACGCTTAGTGGCTGAGAGTGTGATGCTAGTTCAGAAACACTGGGTTTGACCCTGGGCAAAGTCTTGGGCTTCCCTCAGCTGGTAAAGAATCTACCTGGAATGTGGGAGACCACCCATGGTTTGGGAAGATCTCCTGGAGAAGGGAAGTGCTACCCACTCCAGTATTCTGGCCTGGAGAATTTCATAGACTGTATAGTTCATGGAGTCTCAATGAGTCGGACATGACTGAGCAACTTTTACTTTCATCTCTCTAGCTCTGAGATTTTGATCAAGTTACTTAATCCCTTGTGCCTTGATCGTGTGATCTGTAGAATCATAGCAGTGAAGCATTCACCACATAGGGTTGTGAGGGACTGCCTGGGATACTGCCCACAACGTGTTTTGCAGTGTCTGGCAGATCTTTAGCACTGCATACATATGAAGCATCATTATATACACTTGTAATTTCTCACCCTACCCCGATCCTGCCATGTAAATACATTAGTCATACAGAGGCTTGGCTGCTGTAGCAAAGTTTCTATTGATTAGTGTCTTAAACAAGATAGATGTTTATTTCTTTTTATAACATAACAGTTCAGAGATGGGGAGTGGATGAGATTCTATTATTTTCAATCTCAATTCTATTATTTTCAACCTTCCACCGACGAGTTGAAATGACCAATCCAGCTCCCACCATCATATCATAATTCCAGTCAGTAGGAGGAGGAAAATCTGCTCCTTCCTCCTGAGGGCATCCTTAGAGGTTGCAGATAACGTTGCTGTGTGGATCCCATTGGTCAAACTTAGTCACATGGCCATGCTATCTGCAAAGAAAGCTGGGAAATATAATCCTGCACTTCATTAAAATTGTGGGGAATTAGCAGTAGAGGAAGAAGAAGGGGAAAATAACTATTGCTTTGCCAGAGCCCATACTGGGCCACTCCTCACCCTACCTTGCATTTAGCACCTTCTGAAGAGAGCCAGATTCTTTACCATCCGAGCCACCAGAGTCGAGGCCATTACAAATGCAATGAGCATGAACTTGGGCAAACTCCGGAAGATGGTGAGGGACAGGGAGGCCTGGTGTGCTGCAGTCCATGGAGTTGCAAAGAATTGGACATGACTGGGAGGCTGAACAATAATAACAATGAAGAGAGGCAAGGCAGAGTTCCATCTAGACTCAGCTCCAGCTCAGAACTCAGAATATGTGAGGGCCCTGGGTATGGATGGGATCCTCAGAGTCTAGAGCCCTGTGAACCAAAAGGCAGGTAATCTGGCCCTCCCCCTCCCCAGGGTAACAGTAGAGGAGGAACAATAAACTCCAGAACACGAAGAATGGCAAACAGCCAGCAGTCACCTGATCTTTAGTGATAACTAAATCCAGCTGGACAGGAATTGCAGCATGGCTTCCCCACAGAGGAGTCGGTTCCAGGGCGGCTCATCCAGCCACTGCTGGTCCTGCTCTCCGGGAGCGAAGCTTTCTACTCTCCCAGTGGCTTCTGCCATTGCCTCTTGGAAGTTATTTCTCACGCGACATCCCCTAGGCTGCTGGTGAACATGGCCGTCCTTGCGGACCTTACACAGCACTCTTTCTGCTGGTGCAGATTTTGAGGGCTAGGGACAACTGGGTGGGTGGAGGAGCAAACCAGTCTTTGCTGACCAGGCTTATAGTTTCTCTGCCAATGTTACACCCTTAAAATCTCCCAAGGCTTCTGATTGACTTCATATTTGTGTAACCAGAGCCAAAGTTCTCATTTTCCTGCTTGATTATTCTGGACTTGGCATTCTTCCCATTCTCTCTTGAACTGCTGGTGGCTACCTTGAGGTTGTCAAAAAAATATGCTCGGTTGTAAAGTGTTAGTCACTCAGTCATGTCCTACTCTTTGTAACCCCGTGGACTGTAGCCCACCAGGCTCCTCTGTCCATGGAATTCTCCAGGTAAGAATACTGGAGTGAGTTTGCCATTCCCTTCTCCAGGGGATGGGGTTCCCAACCCAGAGAGTGAACCTGGGTCTCCTGCATTGCAGGCAGATTCTTTACTGTCTGAGCCACCAGGGAACTTTCCTGTTTTGCCCATGGGACTGGTTTCCATTATCTACAGAATTGGGTGCACTCAAGAAAGGTTTGTAACCCTTGCTAAGGTTGCCTCTTTCAAGCCACCACTTACAACTCACTGCCTGAGTGCATTTCTCTTATAAGACCTTGCCTGTAGCAGCCAGCAGAAGCCAATACATACCAGTTTCCATGAGCTACAGGCTCTGTTAGCATATGATGACCTTTCAAGGCATCATAGATGACAGATCATATGTGTTGCTGTAACATAACAATGGTCACCAGCTTACCAGCATGCAATAGTTTTCTTTGCTACCTGAAGTCCAATTTCCAAACCAATGCCACTTATTTTAGACTTTTAAAGCAGTGTCATTTCCAGATATCAGATTTTGCATTAGTTAGGATACATGTTTGGTTGATATAACAAAGAGTCAATTTAAGGATGATTTAAACAAAGGAGTTTACTTCTCTAGTGTTGTAGTCTCCAGACAGTCTAAACCTGGAAGGGTGACTCTGAAACCTTGAACAAGCATTTTCCATCTTGGCTGTGAGATAGCTGCTCTAGCTCCTGCCATCACATTAACATTCCAGCCATCAGAGGAGGAAAGGAACTTGTGCTCGTTCTTTTAAGTCCAGATCCAGAAGTTGCTCCCATCACTACCACTCACATTGGTCAAATTAAGTCTCAAGGCCAGATTTAACTGCAAGAGCTGGGAATTTAGGTCTTTGTTATAGGGAGCCATTCCAGTTAAAATTCAAGTGATTCTATTACAAAAGCAAGAAGAGAGAAAGAGTTATTAGGAGGCAACTGGCAGTGTCTGGCACAGAATGTTTTTATCCTCATTTTACATTCGCGGAAACACGCTCAGAGAGAACAAGCAATGCTTTCCAAGGTCAAATGGCAGAACAAGAATTTTAACAAGGTCAATCTGACCCCAAAACAGATTTTCCCTCACATCCAACCAACATAGTATGGTCATCAAGGTACCCAGTGTTTACTAAGAGATAAAAGACATTCACACGTGAATAATTATGTGAGTGCCAGCCCAGTGTACACTGAGATGTGCACACAGAGCATGGCTATAGCATCAGTGCAATGAGGGTGATTGAGCAAACTACCACTCCTGGAGATGGTGAAGGACAGGGAAGCCAGGTGTGCTGCAGTCCATGGAATCGCAAAGAGTCGGACACGACTAAGTGACTGAGCGACTGAGCGACTGAGCGACTGAACAACCACAATAAGGGTGATGCAATCAAGGGAGACTTTATTGGAAGAGGAGCCCCTGCTTCTGGTCTTGCAGGTGAAATATGTCTGAGGTAAAGGGGAGAATGAGGTATTGCGGGAGAAGGCAGTGGTGTGAGCTGCACATGTTCTATATGTGGCTTGGCTGTGAAGGTGTCCAGAGAATAAGGGGACGGGGCTTTACAGGACCTAGACACTATCTATCTCCAGGGATGGTCTACGTGACCTTTCCCCCATTTGAAATGTCCCATTGGCTGTGCCTCTGCTATTCCATCATCTGGGACCAGACAGGAACAAGCCTCAGGGGCCCTGCAGAAGGGGAACTGCATCCAGCCCCAGTACTGACCAAGACACACATGGCAGGCCGGCCTCTTCCTGGCTTTGTTCTCCTCCACCATCCCCGTAGGCAGTACAGGGGCTTTGAGGGGTGATGGGAAATACACTCACTAACTCAGCAAGAAATCCAATAACCCATTATGGAGCATCCATTCACTCCATGGTGAGACGGGGATGGAAGAGGCTGGAAAGAGAAGAGGAAGGGGAGGGGGGCAGAGAGGAGAGCTGGAGCAGCTGGGTCAGCATTCCCAATTTGGACACTGACTCAGGCCCCAGGAATGCTAAGGAAGGTGGGGGGTGGGCAGCCACCAGAGCCAGCTGGGATCCTGTTGGCTCCAGGAGACACAGGAACAACACACACAGTGGCATGAGGGGACAGTGGCTCCTGCACACCTGGACCTACCTCCACAGGCACAAACAGGTGTCTGTCACACTGGAGACAAGTGCAAGCCCACCACACGCCGTCAAGGTGATTCTCAGGACTCCCCACCTGCCTGAACCGTCCAGTTCCAGCTCCTCCACCTAGAGAAGAACGGGCCCCTGGGGCTCGAATGGTGACATCTGGACACACACTGGCCATTCTCCCAGTACCACCCACAAACCTCTTAGCCCCAACCTGCCAGCCGGCTGCAACCTGCCCTTTCTAATTCCAGCACCACCAATGACCCAGGTTTGTACAAGGAAGAGAGTTCAGCTCAACTGCCTCTGTTTTCCCTCCTTTGGCACCTGACAAAGATGAGAAGGGCTCTCAGAGAAGAAACCCCAGGGCTCTGAGAGACCCCCTCCTCCCACCCCAGTGCCCACCCTCCCCCCACAGCAGGGTCCTTCTCTCCCATCATCGGACACCCAGGAGGCAGACAGAACCAGGCATCAGGATTCCATGTGCACCCCTCCCCTCACCTCCCCAGCAGCCCCCCGGCTTCAGGGCTGGAGCAGCAGCGGGGTGGACCCCTTCCTCCCCAGTGCCTGACACCCAATCAGAGAGAACCCGATCCGGGAGGGCAGGGTGCCAGGGGCCGGGCCCAGAATAGTGCTGCCCAGATACAGTGTTGCGCACTCGCTCATGGAGCCCGCCGAGCTGGAGCACGCACTGTGTGGGGTACTGGGGTCCCGGGGGGCCGGGAGCTGGGGCAGCTGAGGCCACAGGGCTGAGAGCACCCTGCCGCATGGCTATGTGCATGTGTGCGTGCATTTGGGTGTGTTTGACCACGATTTTCTCTGTGTATAGGAGCAGGAGGCTGTCTGCATGTGTACATTCCTGGTGTGAGTCTGTGTGCTCGTGCGTGTGTCTGGGGAGGGTTGAATATGCGAGTTTCTGAGTGTATGTAAGTGTCTGGGTGGGTTGAATGTGTTTATGTGTGTCTGTGGGGGTGTGTGTGGTGGGAAGGGCAGCTCCTGTGGTTCTGAGTGTAGGATGTTCTCCCCACCTCTTCAGTCACTCTTCTCCACACAGACCCCCTCCTGGAGCAGCTTTGGGGGACCCGAGCATCAAGGTAGGTGGGGCTGCCCCTCCTCATGGGCCCAGCCTCGTCTTCCACTTCCTTTCCTCCCACATCTCTAGGCTCCCAATCTCCCCCACCCCACTAGCCTGGCTTCTCCTTTTCCTTCTTTGTTCATACTTGCTTCTTCTTCCTCCTTTGCCCTCTCGCCTCCTTCCTCTTTCAGAAGAAGAAAGGAGTGGGGTGGATCTAGAGTCTGAAGATTTGGAGCCTCCTGACTTGATCACATGTTAGCTGTGTGATCTGTGGCAAATTGCTTAACCTCTCTGATCTCAGGTCCCTTGTTAGGAAAATAGGGATGATACTATAAGTTGCTTGCTATGAGGTTTGAATGAGAAATACATTGGAGGAAAAGACCTTTGGACGTTTGCAAATATTGAATATTATTGTTAATAACATTTCAGTTGTATTACTATGTTACTCCCCATTAACCAAACAGGCCCCATTCCCCCTTCCAGAGATGAGCTTCCTAGAGCAAGGAGACAGCACTTCATGGCCATCACCAGCCATGACCACCAGCGCAGAAATAAGCCTTGGGGAACAGAGGACCAAGGTCTCAAGATGGAAAAGCCAGGAGGATGTAGAGGAAAGGGAGCTGCCAGGCCTGGAGGGAGGTGAGGCCACGGCCAGTTCTGGGGAAATGGGACTGGGGGCAGTGGGAAGTCCCCGAGACTGAAGCTGGCCTTGCCCTGGATCCCTCCATAACACAACGCATGACATTCTGTGGCCTCAGTTTCCCCACATGAGAGAGGGCAACTGCAATGCTGATCCAGGGGCCCAGCAAGGCCAGCTCAGGACATAGCCACCCTCTGGTGTGACTTTCTCAGCTCTCTCACTCGCAAAATGGGGACCTCAGCATCCAGGCTTCCCACACTGCTCTGAGGATGAAGGGAGACAACAGATGGGAACATGCTTTGGAAGATGGAGTTACTGTCCTCTCCCCTTGAACAGGTCCCCAGTCCAGGGCAGCTGCTGAGTCCACCGGGCTGGAGGCCACATTCCCCAAGGCCACACCCTTGGCCCAAGCCACTCCCTTGTCCGCGGTGGGCACCCCCACAACAGAGCGAGACAGCCTCCCCGCTGACTGTACAGCCTCCGCTTCCGGCTCCAGCACAGACGATCTGGATCAGGGCATAGAGTTCTCAGCCCCAGCAGCATGGGGGGATGAGCTCGGCCTGGTGGAAGAGAGGCCGGCCCAGTGCCCGTCCCCGCAGGTGCCGGTGCTCAGGCTCGGCTGGGACGATGAGCTGCGGAAGCCAGGGGCTCAGGTCTACATGCACTTCATGCAGGAGCACACCTGCTACGATGCCATGGCAACCAGCTCCAAGCTGGTCATCTTCGACACCATGCTACAGGTAAGGCCACCGCTCTGCCCCACCTGCATACTCACAGCCCCCAGGATCCCCTGCCAGCCCTGCCCGGCTACACATCCCTTCCAGAACTCCTTCTTGGCACCACGGGGACCGGGGGAGGGGAGCTTTTGCTCTCTGTGTGCACCCCCTAATTGTCATCTCAGCTCTACAACTCAGTATCTATAGGGTTTGGGGTCGGTCTTTTTACTTCACTCATCTCTAAAATGGGGACAGGAATGCCTGCTTTACCCTACAAGTTTCAGAGGACTCCTGGGCCAATCCAGGATGACTGGGAGCATTTTTCACACCCCGAATTGTATAGAAAGCATTTTCTTCTTGCTGTGTATCGAAGAGCAGGATGTAGTGTAGGGTAGAAACAAGGTATATCATTTTGATTCTAGCGGTATATGAGCAAAAATATTTAATTTAGTAGCTTTGTATTTATTTTGATGTGTGTTACAAAGCTACAACCAGCACGTATGGATAGTATTGCCTCAGATGAGGCCAAAATGAGTCAATGTAAAATATATTTAGAGAAAAATATTTTGTAAATATCAGAGAATTACACCTCTAGTATTTAGATTGGCACAAATTATCCTGTGTGCGTCTGTACACTTAGGACTTTGGTGTAGAAATACTGGGTTTGTCTCCTACATTTTCAGCCTGGTGTGCCTGTTAAGGGGTCACCTAGTGCCCCCGGCCACCTGCAGCCTTATCTCTAGCAAATGTGCCCACGAGGGTCGTGTCGAGTGTCAGGCAGGCTCCTGGAGCAGAGGGCCTGTGAGAAGGCCCCTTGGGAGGCCCCTGGTCAGGACCGGGGACTCTGAGGGGTGGTGAGCAACTCACCCTCAACTGTTCTCCCTGTGGCTCAGATCAAGAAGGCCTTCTTTGCCCTGGTGGCCAATGGTGTCCGGGCCGCACCTCTATGGGACAGCAAGAAGCAGAGCTTCGTGGGTGAGGAGGGGAAAAGGGGGACCTTGTGGGGCGATTCTGGGGCTGGGCTCTGGGGCAGGGCCCTGGCTTGGGGGGAACAGGCTGGCTGGGAGACCCCCATCTGTGGGGCAGCTGTGACCAGTTGATGGAGAAGGGGCTGAGCCCTTCACCTGCCTCCTGCCACAGGGTCCAGGGTGAACCCCACTCCTCTCTCTGCCCTCCCCCACCCCCCGCAGGGATGCTGACTATCACAGACTTCATCTTGGTTCTGCATCGCTATTACCGGTCCCCCCTGGTGAGGAGTGGGCTCAGGGTCCTGGGGGCACCCACCTGGACTGGGGCGGAAGGAGTTCAGGAAGCCCACGTCTGACTTGGGGAGTTCTGTTGATGTTCTAGGTCCAGATCTATGAGATTGAAGAACACAAGATTGAGACCTGGAGGGGTGAGTGGGTAAAGGGTCCTGCAAAGGGGCTGTGTAGAGGGTGTGTGGGGCCAAGGACCCGGGTTAGAGGATGGGCAGGGGGCAATTCCTTGAGGTGGGAGGGGAAGGGTAATAGAGAACTCAGAGGGCCCAAAGGAGGGGAGATAGTCTGGGGGCTGCTGGGTGAGACAGGGTGGCCAGCTCCCTTGCCCTGACTCTGCTTTTCTGCAGAGATCTACCTTCAAGGCTGCTTTAAGCCTCTGGTCTCCATCTCTCCCAGTGACAGGTAAGCGTCCCCAGACAATCACTTGAGCCTCCTTGCCCTGCACAGACCCCCCTCGCCAGCTCCTCAGTTCTGAAGTCATGGGCTCATTCTTGGTGGACTGCAGATAAGGCAGCCTCGGCTCCCTGTCCTCCTTCCCCGGGGCTGGGGTAAAGGCATCTCTCCCCAGGCAGCCCCAGCTTCATCGCTCCCACTTCTGCAGCCTGTTTGAAGCTGTCTACACCCTCATCAAGAACCGTATCCACCGCCTGCCGGTCCTGGACCCAGTCTCAGGCGCCGTGCTGCACATCCTCACACACAAACGGCTTCTCAAGTTCCTGCACATCTTTGTGAGCCCGGGCACAGCTTCAGGGGACGACCAGAGGAGCAGAGAAGGCTTCTGCCCTAGGGGTTGGGAGGGAGCAGCTGGGAGCCCCCTGTGGGCTATTCCACCCTGAACCCTACCTGTCTCCAACCCAAGCAGCGCACCCTGCTGCCCCGGCCCTCCTTCCTCTACCGCACCATCCAAGATCTGGGCATCGGCACATTCCGAGACTTGGCCGTGGTGCTGGAAACGGCACCCATCCTCACCGCGCTGGACATATTTGTGGACCGGCGCGTGTCTGCGCTGCCGGTGATCAACGAAGCTGGTACCTGCACCCAGGATGGGGATTCTGGCTGGGGTGGGGCTGTGGGGAGCCGGGGTCTATGTGACATTAGCTCGAGATCCAGGATGGAGTCAGGGCTGGAAGTCTCTGCCTGCTTTGAGCCTTGGATCAATTATTTAGCCTCTCTAAGCCAGACATCAGGTTCTTGCTCTGAGAATCAGCTGTAAACTGCTTCAAAGTTAAAAATAGCATAATGAAGTTGGCTATCAAGAAATGTTTTACTTTATTTTTGATTATGAAAAATTTCAAATGTATAAAAATGGTAGAGAACACTGTGTAATGAACCTCATGGATCCACTTGGATTAACTATTAACACATTGCCATAACCAGTTCTTCCTCTTTTTTTTATGCTGAAGTAAAGTAAAGTATAGAATCATGTCATTTCACCTCAACACTTGGCATCTGCATCTCTTAAATAAGTATATTTCCTACATCACCTGACAAAATTACAAATAATGTATTAATGTTACCTAAAATCCTATCCTAACTCTCATTTCCCCGTTTTTCCCAATAATTATTTTTTTACAGTTGATTTGTTCAAATCAGGATCCAATTAAGGTCTATGCTTTGAATTTGCTTCTTTTATCCCTTAAGTGTCTTTTATTCTAGAACAGTTCCTTCCCTGCTTAATTTTCATGGCGTTGATGATGGGAAGCCTGGGTTCTGCAGCATGTCCCGTTTCCACAGATCTGCCTGCTCGCTTTCTGCAGGTGGCCTTTACATTGGTCCTCTGTTCCTGTGTTTCCTATAAATTGAAAATTAGATCTAAAGACTCATGCAGATTCAGGCTATATATTTGAGGCTAGACTATCTCAGAAGTGATGCCACATACTCATATCTCGTCACATCGGGAGGCATGGTGTCGGGTGTCCGTCTCTGAGACACTGTTTTATCCCTGGATTCAGGGTGGTGGCAGCCTGATGCCTCGTTATAAAGCCAGCAACCTGGAGGGGTGGGGAGGATGTTGAGGAGTTCGTTCCGAAAGCCCACGCTAGGCCCTTGCACAGCATCCTGGTTCTGACCTGAATCTTTCCCCTGTCTTTTTCTCACCTTTCCCCCTGCCCCTCCAACTCCTGCAGGACAGGTCGTGGGCCTCTACTCCCGCTTTGATGTGATTGTAAGTGCATGGGGGGGATGGATTGTAAGCGCTGGGGGTGCCACAGGGAGGCTGTGGTGTGAGGATAGGGATGACCAGGGGGTCCTTGAGCTTTGAGGGGCTGGAGTCTGGCTGAGGGCTGATGAAGAGCTCTGCTCCCTCCCTGCCCAGCACCTGGCAGCCCAACAAACGTACAACCACCTGGATATAAGTGTGGGAGAAGCACTGAGGCGGAGGACGCTGTGTCTGGAGGGAGTCCTTTCCTGCCAGCCCCACGAGACCTTGGGGGAAGTCATCGACCGGATTGCCCGGGAGCAGGTACCCCACACCCCTTCAGACACGCTCCCAACACGTGGGGCCAGCCTTCTCATGAGCAGCTCCAGCTTGCTCTATCCATCAGGCACCTGCCCCATCCTCCCATCACATGGCCAAGCTCTCGGTGTCCACACTGACCGGCGACGGGTCCTGTCCCTGGGGCCCTCGGGCCAAGGGCCCCAGCCGGTGACCACCCCAGGGCAGGCAGAGCTCCTGCTAACTGGGAGACACTAGTTTACTAGGAGACAGACTCTTGCGCTTCCAGTTATGTCAAATTGTTGTCCCTGATTCTTGGTATCAACCTCATCAGCTGCTGTAGCCACATGGCGCCGCCCCCTCACTGAGCCTCTGTGGACCCACAGGTGCACCGGCTGGTGCTTGTGGATGAGACCCAGCACCTCCTGGGCGTGGTGTCCCTCTCCGACATCCTTCAAGCTCTAGTGCTCAGCCCTGCTGGCATAGACGCCCTCGGGGCCTGAGAACATCGGAGTCCTCACTCTCGGGCCACCTTCCACACCTGGAAGCCAGTGAAGGGAGCCGGGGACTCGGCCTTCCCCTCCCCCACCCCCTTTGTAGGTTCCACTCTTGTTCAGGTAGGCTCTGCTCTGTACTACTGACCTCATTCCCAGCCCCTCAGACTCCCGGGGGAACCCACATCTCAGATTGGGGCCCGCTGAGGAGGGGAGGGGCCCAACTCGGAGCTGAGCAGCCCCATGAAAGCTGCAAGTATCAGGACTCATTGCGGGCCACTGCTTTGTCCCGTTCTCAGCTGAGGTGAAGGAGGCCCTCACAAGAGGGGTGGACAGGGGCCACAGTAAAGGCAAGGGCAGCGATGTGACTTCAGGGGCCCCTGGGAAAATTGACCTGCCCTCTCACCGTTCAATTTCTGCCTGCTTGGGCTTCTACTGGGAGAGAGCCAGTTACTAAACCTGGGCTGAATGGAATTTCCACACCCAGTAAGAACTAAGACTGAAAGGAGAGAGCTTGTCTCTCTAAGTAATCATCGCAGTCCACTGGACATGATCTCACACTCTTTCCTGGCAGCACATTTGCCAGGGGGGTGCAGAGGGTGGGGGCACAGGTTCCACCTGCTTGGCAAAGGATAGCAAGACTGAGGTTCTCCTATCGGAAAGGCAACCTCCCCTCCTTATTTAGTCTTCCTCTTTCCCTCACAGGCTTCTCTAGCCCTCCCCAATTGCCCCCTGCCCTGCTTGTGCTCCCAGAAGCCCTTAGGAATGCCCGGTCTACCGTGAATGATGAAATTAAAGAGAACAGCTGAGTCAAGTCCGGAGCTCTTGGAATCAGAAGCACTAGGATTTCCCCTGGGCTGCCTGCTCTGTGCCACCCACGCTGCTCTCCCCCACCTGGCCCCAGTGGGGTGGGGAGCCCTCAGTCAGGGGCTCTGGAGTTCAGGCAGGGGCTCTGGATTCCTCCGCTTCTGGATTACCTGGCGTCAAGCCCCCAGCTCCTGGAGTCCCAGTTGTGCTTCCCCATGGACGCTGCCCTAGCGGTTCCTCCCGACTTTGTCACTGCCCTCCTGCTCCCTGAGCACTGCATTTCAGGGCTGCCTGCAGGGCCCCACAGAGCAGCAGTTTCGTACAGCTGCCGGTTTGAGTAGGGTTCCCGCTCCATTCTCAGCCTTAGCTCTCACCATCGAGCAGTGTTCTCAGTCTCCAGGGAGGGCCTGCATTTGGATCACTGAGGATGAACCATTGAGACAACAAAAAGGAAACGAACAGCCCATGAACTCAAATTTTATCATTTTCAGTCAGAAAATGCTATGGTCATCTGATCTGAACTCGTGGCAAGAACCCCCCACTCCCACCCCGCGCCATCCTTTCTGAATTCAAAGACATGAAGGAAAATCTGTAATTGACAAACTCTGCAAGTGGCGTTTCTGTTGCTTATGGAGTGTTATTCTACTGAAATGTCTTTTTCATCGTTTGTTTATAACAAAATTATAAAGAAAATGTTAGTTACTTATGTACTGGGTACAATTCAGACCCCAAACTCTAACCTGTAAGAAACATATAATTTTTCTAACACTGAATGTAACTTCTTTTATGAACTCCATTTCACCAGGTGGTAGAAATTAATCTCAGTCAATTTGGGGTTCCCCTCCCACCTTTTCTCGGGGTTAAGTTCAGTGATGGGGGAGTCTTGGGATGTAAGACTTTGCTCCTCAGCCATCAATCATCCACCCATGCCAGCACCTGCTGAAACATCCCCATTTCCATGTGACTGTCCCTTGGTTGGTCACCAGTGGGCGTGGCCCCTGCTAGGTGCCCCCTCTCTTCCCACCATGAAGCTTCTTTGGGTCTGCCTGCTGGGGTGTGAGGACACTCTAGCTCCTGGTCCCACACCCCTCTAGACTTCAGGAAGCTCTGTGGGGCCATCCTAAGCCCACCTGCTGAGACAGGCAGCAAGTGGTCTGGTCTACCCTGACTTTTCCTGTTCTCCTAGCCTCTACCCGGGAAACATGGGGCCCAGGGCTTTCCTACCCTTCTCATCTCTGAACTTCTCTGAGGTGTTTGTCATACTCCCCTCTCACTTCAGACACTGCTTCCTTTTCTCATCCCTCCTGCCAAATGTCAGTCTATAGTCTCTTTGTTTCCTCAACTCCCACCAGCCTGTGGAATCTTCACGTAGTTGGGGAAAGAAGGGGCCTTTTGCTCTGGCCCGTCACACACTCTTCCAAATGCATTGTAAGCATCTTGAGTTCTTGCCATCTGCCCCACTGAGTCAGGCTGGGCTTTGCTGTGTCACCCCCTCCCCTGTGATAACAGACACTGCAGGTCTGCTGTTGCGGTGGGGGGATGGTGGGGGAGGTTAGTGTTTCTAGAATATGATCCTACTCTGTTTACCTCACAGAGCAACAGAGTGGGGCCATCTGTGCTGATGAGTCAGGCAGTAAGTGAAGGCATTTTCTCATAGACACTCAACTTCCGTTTCCGGTTTTGCTATAACCAGTGCATCAGCGCCGATTCTGCTCTGGCCCCACCTAGAAAGGTCCTGGGTCTTGGGTTCAAGTGGGAGGATGGGATGGGGGTGCCCTCAGTGCTGTCTCAAGTGAGTGTCCTTGGGGACCTGGGGAGAGCTGTCTTGCCCAGCTCTAGGATGAGTGCAGCAGGGTCTGTCTTCGAGGCAATGCCCCACATGGTTCAAACCAGGGCTGATGGCCTGGTTTTTCACTCTCCAGAGAGAAAGTTGCATGGGAAAGAGACCACATATTATATCACATCTATCCTGTGGTGTGTGTTTTTCTTTTTCAAATTTGTTTGACTGTGCTAGCTCTTACTTGTAGGTTTCGGGCTCTAGTTCCCTGACATGGATCAAATCCATGGAATCTTAACCATTGGACCACCAGGGAAATCCCCGTGAATGCTTTCTAAGCCTTATGGGTTTTTTTTTTTTAATTGGAGCCGAGTTTATTTACAACATTGTATCCAAAAGGTATTTTATATATTTGAATGAATCATTGACAAAGAAAGTAATTTTTTTCCATTTATGCTAAGTGACTTGTCTAGGCAATGAGATGGAATATAAACTGAGAGATGCCATTTTTAATTCCCAAGAAAAGCCAAAGAACTTCATGTATGCTAACTGCCATATTTGTTTTTCTATATTTCAATAAATAGCCAGTGAGAATTTGCTTTATGACTCAGGGAACTCAAGCCAGGGCTCTGTGACAACCTAGAGGGGTGGGATGGAGAGGGAGGTGGGAGAAGATTCAAGAGGGAAGGATATATGTATACCTATGGCTGATTCATGTTGATGTATGGCAGAAACCAACCCAATACTGTAAAGCAATTATCCTTCAATTAAAATAAATTTTTAAAAATGTAAAGAACCTCAAGTATAAAGAGACAGCTTCTGACCATGCCCATACTGAATTTTGTCTTTTCCTGTTTTGAGTAGGAGTCTTTGACACTTTTCTTCCCAGAGCTGTGTCTGTGGACTCTCCAGTAGCAAACTCTGGGCAAGGTTTCACAGCTACGTTAATAGCACTTCAGCTCGTCTTTTAGAACACAACCTGTCACTTGTCACTTGCAGGGGGAAGCCTCTGAGGCTGTGCCTACACTTCACCAAAATGTAAGGGGATACAGCTGGCTCTTGATTCAGCCTCACGAGGACATCATTACATCACCCATCCTCTGAGCTCTTGTCTTGGTTCTGCATCTCTGATTTCTGATTAGAGACTGGATTTTAGGCCCTTCAGATGTACAGCAGGGCACTGCTGCCTCAGTTTTCTGTGGTATCTTTGGAGGTATAACTTCCAGTGGCAGCTATTTCTACAATAATCTCACCAAATTGGTCTTTATAGATTTTTAAAAATTGAGATGTAATTCACATACTGTTAAATTCACTGTTTCAATGTGTACAATTCAGCAGTACTTAGTATATTCACCTAGTCATGCAAACATCACCACTATCCAATTTCAGAACATACTTATCACCCCAAAGAAACTCTGTATCTGTTAGCAGTCACTCCCCACACACTTCTCCCGGCAACCACTAGCTCACTTTCTGTCTCTATGGATTTGCTTATTCTAGTTTTTTATGTCAGTGGAATCATACAGGATGTGGTCTTTTGTGTCTAGTTTCCCTCATGAACATAATGTTTTCAAAGTTCATCCATGATGTAGCATGAATCAGTACCTCATTCCTTTTTTATGGCTGAATACTATTCTAACCTACAGATATACCAGATCTTCACAGATTTTGATGTGAGATTAGCCTATAAATTCATTAACTGAGCCACAGACCATGAACCCTGACACTCTTCTGCAGCTGCTAAAAACCTCAATCCCAGCCACATCACATGACTTCCTCCTCCCCTCCACCCTCGACCCAAAATGCGAGCACTGAGGGGTCCCCGTGGTTTGGGCAGCTGACCCTTGGTGGTCTGGAGGAGCAGCCCACTGGGAAAGGCAGCAGTCTTCTCCGGTCGACTTTGTGCAGAGATCCTGGCCCCCTCAGTGCCCAGCCCCATCCTGTACATTTACAGAGAGCTCTCACTGGTGAAGCCCTACATTGGTGGATTTGAGAGTCATGGGCTTGTAATCAAGCATCCCGGCTCAGTTCTCTCCAGGTTTCTCTTTTTAATATAGAAAGCTCTGTAGCCTCCACTCTCCTTTCCTTCCTTCCAGTCCAGTCTCTTCTCATTCAACATTTATTCATTACCTTGATTAACTCTGTGCTAGACACAGAGTCAGACACTGGGATTGTGCCCTCCGTGGGGTTCCCAGCTGGCTGGGAAGACAGTCGGGTCTAGAATGCAGTGAACATGCTGAGTGCTTGGATTTATGGGTGGACAGGGGATAGCACAAGAGGAAGTGTTCGTGCTTGCCCAGAGAGGTCAGGGAAGGCTTTGCAGAGGCGGTGACATTTGAGCTGAGTCCTGAAGAAAAGCAAGTTCTCTGAGACGATACACCAGTTGGTGAAGAGGGTGTTCCAAGGAGACGGGACATGAAGTACCAAGTACTGAGGCTGGAAAGAGCAGAACGTGCTCGGGGGAGATACAAGGAATTGGGGCACCACTGTGGAAAGGGTGGAGGCAGTGGGCGAGTGCACAGAGCAGGCTGCTGGAACACCAGCCGTCTAAGCCACCGTAAGGACTTTAGACCTTGACTCAGGACTGAGGAGCCGTGGAAGGATGTTAATCACGGCAATGACGTGTGTTGTTTTTTTTTTTTTTTTTAGTAGGCTCAAACTCAAATCCCCACAGACATAAGAAAGTCCAGCTTTCTGTGACTCAGCAGAAATTTCCCACTGGGGCTGTGCCTCCTCGAGGCTGGGATTAGTTGATTTTTTAGGCTTGTGTTACTGAGCACTGGATCTCCATGCCAACCCACTTTCCTTCTAGTTGGCTTCCTGTACTGAAGGGGCTGGAAAACTAAATACTACAATCCCCAGACTGTCTCAAAGCTGGAGTCCCAGGTAGGACCTAGGCTCTGCCTCTTAACTGTATGCAAGAGATCTGAAAGGTGTTCATGAGGCAGAGACCACCCTCTGCAGCTCCTGTTCCTTTTGCTGTCAGGGCGGTTGGGAGGAGGGGGCATCTTTTCTTTTTCTGTTTAGTCAGCACAGATCTGGGAGACATGGAGTAGCTTTGGGGCCAACAGTCGTAGTGAGTTTCCCAAACCCCATCCTCCTGAGTGTGGCTTCCTGGACTGATGAGCCTCCCCAGGGGTGCCCCTAGAATCATTCCTGTAGGCCTATCCTAGGGCTCTTCCGACCATGTTTGTGACCTCACTGCCTGTATCTAAGCACTTTCTGTTCAAAATATGGTGTCCTCTCTGTGCCTGGGGAGTGGACTGGCAGCTTCCGCCTGGATAGGGCCTCAGCCAATGCTAGGTAAGGCCAAGATTTCTCTGTGAGGTCTGGGAAAGCATAGGATGTGCTCAGTTTCCATGGAGGGAGGCGGCTCTGCCTCCCACCAAGTTTCCTAAGTGGGAGAGCCTGTTCCCCAACCACAGAATGAGCTTCAGGTGCTGGGTTGTCAACAAGAATGACAAAGATCTCTAGTTATGAATAAAAAACCCTTTATTCAGTATTTTCCCTCAAGGTTAGCAATGTGCCATGACAGCAGCCTTCTGTCTGAGAGGGAGATGCTCAACATGATACAAAGTAGCAAAAGCTCAGGTTCTGCAGGAAGCACACTGAGGTTCATCTCCCTGTGCTGGGAAAGTGGGGAAACAAGGGCCCAGCTCAGCTCTGTCTCTGCAGGAAACGCAGGCCCACCTTCTTGTTGGGAACCAGAACGATGCGAGCCACACTCGTCACCTCCCCCGTCTCAGGGGCCAGGACCACCTCATAGTGCTGGATCAGCTGGGAGGTAAACGGCACAGGGGCGCTTAGAGTCTGTGACCTCCATCCACCGCCCTCCTTAGCATACCCCCACCCGTGCCTCACTCCCCTGTCAGCTCCCCTGGCCCACATACCCCTCCAGTCTCTCCCCACTCACCCTTGTCAGCAGCAGCTGCATCTCCAGCTCTGCAATCCTGCGGCCCAGGCAAGCCCGAACCCCATAGCCAAAGGGCACAGAGCCAAACGGGTGCTGGGTTTTGAGGGCATCAGGCTGGTTCTTCCTCAGCCAACGCTGGGGCTGGAAGCTGTCAGGCTCGGGGTAGATGTCAGGGTCCCGGGAAATTACGTAGTGGCAGAGCACAAACTGGGTCTGCACACACAGGTTGGGTGGCACATCAGTGTAGGTCTGTGAGGTGCCCCCAGGAACCCTGGCTCTCCAGCCCTACTCACATTCTTGGGAAAGAGGAAGCCACCAACTTCAATTTCCTTGTCCACGACAACCCGGGAGTTCACAGGGACCACAGGATAGAGACTGCAGGGAAAAGAAAGTGCAGACCTGTCTCTGGATCCAAGGAGGGTCAGAGTGCCCACCCACTCGGCCACACCCCTCTGGTCCCCCAGTCCCCTCTTCCCATCTCATCTCTGACCCTGGCCACAGTCCCTCAGCCCCCACTTCCCACTCCTGTCTCTGAGCTCCCCTCCACACACAGACCCTTGTTCCCAGGGACAGTATCCTACCGCAGGGTCTCCTTAAGCACAGCTTTGAGCAGGGGCATGCGGGCTAAGTCCTTGTGCTGGGGCACCTGCCCAGCGGGCACCACACCCACCACTTCCTTATGCAAGGCCGCCTGGATCTCTGGGTTCTTTGAAAGATGGTACAGGGCCCACGTCAGCGTGTTGGATGTCTGGGAGGTAAAGAGATGAAGTGAGCAGAGATTTCTAGGAAAGAGGCCCAGTTAGATGGTGGGAAGGTGTTTGCATGTTTGCAAAATGTGGGAGAGAAATTAAATTGCTTTGAGTATGGCAGGGCTTTCCAGAGGGCTCAGATGGTAAAAAATCTGCCGGCAATGCAGGAGACCCGGGCTCAATCCCTGGGTCAGGAAGACCCCCCGGAGAAGGGAATGGCACCCCATTCCAGTATTCTTGCCTGGAGAATCCCATAGACAGAGGAGCCTGGTGGGCTATAGTCCACGGGGTCTCAAATAGTCAGAGATGACTGAGCGACTAACACTTTTACACAGCAGGATTAGACTCCAGGGTTTATAGGACCCTCTCTCCAATGCTCAACGTGGCTTCATGCAGGATAAGGACCGATATGATAGAGAATCACACCGTAACAGCAAAGGAGACTAACGGAGAAACCCAACAGGACAAAAGCACACGAAAGAGGCCCTACTAAGAAGGTGCTATGGGCAAGCTCTTCAACTTTCTGCTTAGATGAAAGCATGAAGGAGTAGATTTGGTATGAGATGAAACTTCCCAGCTGTCAGAGAGGCTCCAGGGAGTGAGCGAATCCCTCACACTGGAACCACTCCTGGCCCACCTCCGCAAGGCTGAATGACCCCCATTTTCCTTCCAGCTCTAAATCCACATTACAGAAAGAGAAGCAGGTACCTGGAGGGACGAAGGTCAGGCTCAGGTGGAGGATAGTGGGAAACTGGCCCAGGATGAGAGCTGGGAGGCCCTGGCCTCCGCGCCCGCCCCTCTCACGCACCGTGTCTACTCCAGCCAAGAGCAGCTCGGGCAGGCTGCCCTCAGCCTCACGAGGACTGA
The DNA here is from genome assembly GCF_027580195.1 of Bos mutus. Taxonomy (NCBI): domain Eukaryota; kingdom Metazoa; phylum Chordata; class Mammalia; order Artiodactyla; family Bovidae; genus Bos; species Bos mutus. Next base: position 29,119,728 of record NC_091618.1, read on the forward strand.
GTTGTCCGCTGGTCAGCAGGAAATGCAGATAACCAGATATCTGGGTCTTCTCTGGATTCTCTGTCTTCAGCTGGGCCTCTATCTCCTCCAATTTCTGATCAATCAGCTTTTTTCCTACAGGGACAATGGGGAACCGGGAGGATGCGGCCAAAAGCCATGCTCTCCAAGGACCGAGGGAGAAAGTCCTGGGAGAGAGTACTGGGGGCTGTTACTGCACTGAGCCTGGGACCCATGCCCCCACTTCTTCCCCTGGACTCCTCACCAAAAGAGAATATGGTGTTCCAGCCATCCAGGTACCGCTTCCAGAAGGGCAGCAGGGGACGAGTCCACGTGGGGAGGAAGGTGACAAAGAGCGAGTTATGGAACATGAGCCCGACAGATCTGACGAAAGTCTCGGTGTCCTTGGGAATGGAGCGCTCCAGGCAGCCAATACGTTTCTCAAACAGGATGTAGGAAATAGCTGGAGGTACATGGTGGCCGTCATCAGAGGGGAGTACAGCCTACCCCTAACCCACACCTACCCCTGACACACGCCCACCCGGCCCTTCTCCCCACCAGAGTACCTTCCAAGGCAAAGAAATAGAATTGGTGAGCGATGTCAGGCACGTGGTCCCCCGAGGCACTCTCTGCCCGCAGCTGTTTCAGTTGATCCATGAAGTCATTGATCACCTCGTTCAGAGCATCCGTGTAGAGCGCAGCCTCGGCTGGCTTCAGCATCCGCTGGTTCAGAGTCTGGCGCAACCGGTACCATTGCTCTCCCATCCTGCCGACGATGGAAGAGTGGCACCAGTGTCAGTATCTGGTGGGGACTGGGTCAGGTGGTGTCTTTCCACTGAGACCCTTACAGAGTTGAGGAAAATCTCAGACCCTAGACCTAGAATTATGGAATCACAAACTCTCAAATGACAGAATCTTCAAATCACAAAACTTCAGAATTTCACTAACAGCATAAAGGAAGTAGTTAAGGTGGGCATCTCAGCCAACCTGTGCCGTGCTAAGTCGCTTCAGTTGTATCTGACTCTTTGCGACCCTATGTACTGTAGCCAGCCAGGCTCCTCCAGTCCAAGGGATTCTCCAGACAAGAATACTGGAGTGGGTTGCCATGTCCTCCTCCAGGGGATCTTCCAGACCCAGGGGTTGACTCCCATCTCTTACGTCTCCTGCATTGGCAGGCGGGTTCTTTACCACTAGCGCCTCCTGGGAAGCCCTCTGAACCAATCTGCCTAGGGTCAAATCATAGGTCAGATGATGTCAGCTGAGTGACGTTAGGCAGGTGACTCAACTTCTCTGTGCCTCAGTTTCCTTTCTGTAAAATAGGAATAATAAGAGCACCTATCTTAGTAGGATAATTAATGTGTTTAGATTGGTGCCTGGCAAATGGGTGAATACTTAATGAATGTTGACTGTGATTATCTTAGGATGACACAACTCTATAATCTTCTGTATGTGAAATGAGCTAGGCAGCTACAGTGGCTCTGGTCCCTCTGTGTTGATGATGAGGGATAAAAGAGAGCAACTGAGGGTTCTTGAGGTGCTCAGAGGACCTTTGTGCTCTGCTAGGCTCAAGGCGCCAAGGAGACAGCATTATCTGGCTGATGCCCCAGTTCGTCTTGCCATAACCATGCAGTAGGTATTTGGGTCCTCACCCTGGTTAGACAGGGATTCTCATGGGGATGGACACACACTTCCCATTCAGGGGCTTAATGTTCAGGAGCTACTCCCATCTTCAGCAGTCCCCCAAACCCATTACCTTTCCTAAGCAAGCTGGGTATGGGTCAATTTTTTTAAAAGCTAGATGTAGAGTAATAAGTATAACATGGTAAAATTTTAAGAGGAAGAGAGGGAACCCTATATATATCTACATGCATATCTGTATGTTCACAGAGAAGAATATAGGGCTTCCCAGGTGGCAGTAGGGGTAAAGAACCCACCTGCCAATGCAGGTAGATGTAAGAGAGGCAGGTTCGATCCCTGGGTTGGGAATATCCCCTGGAGCACGGCATAGCAACCCACTACAGTATTCTTGCCTGGAGAATTCCTTGGATGGAGGAACCTGGAGGGCTACAGCCCAGGGGTCACAAAGAGTTGGATACAACTTAGCGACTAAACAACAACAAGATAAGAATATACACCAAATTGTCAGGATTACTTAGGAGGATGGGATGGGACCAAGGGGTAGGGAGATGATATTTTATTACTGGAATTTTTACAATAAATATTACTCTCTAATTTTAAAAATTCATACGGTCTTTAAAAAAGAAAAACATTCACAAGTATTAAGGCAAGAATCAGGTTTTTTGTTTTGAACTATTGGGCTCCCTGGTGGCTCAGACAGTAAAGAATCTGCCTGCAATGTGGGAGACCTGGGTCCGATCCCTGGTTTGGGAAGATCCCCTGGAGAAGGGCATGCTCCAGTGTTCTTGCTTGGAGAATCCCCATGAACAGAAGTGCCTGGTGGGCTACAAAACATGGAGTTGCAAACAGTTGGATGCGACTGAGTGACTAAGCACAGCACAGCACTGTAAGCCAACTATACTTCAATAAATTTGAAAAATATATTTTACTTAAATGAACCTTAAAAAACAAAGTAAATAAATAAATAAATGAACTTCAAACCCTAGGAATTTTCTTTCTTATATTGGTGTGTGTGCTAAGTTGCTTCCATCATGTCCAGCTCTTTATGGCCCTATGGACTGAGCCCACCAGGCTCCTCTGTCCATGGGATTCTCCAGGCAAGAATACTGGAGTGGGTTGCCATGCCCTCCTCCAGGAATCGTTCCGACCCAGGGATTGAACACGCATCTCTTAGGTCTCCTGCATTTGGAGGTAGGTTCTTTACACTAGCGACATCTTATGTTGGGGGAAACTGCAATAAAAGTGTTGCTAGAAAAGAAATGAAAACCAGAACAGACGTATTTATTGGAACTTCAGGTTTTGGGTGCTTCTCCAAGAGTAAAACTCTCCCAACAATAGGAATAGATTTGCAGAACTTAAATGAGAACCTTCTGTGGTTTTTAAAATATTTCTTGGGAAACAATGCTTCAGAAAATGAGATTTTAAATATATATATATATATATATATGTTAAAACAAAAAAGTCTCATAAGTTAGCAAAATAGATTTTAAATACATATATTATATAACATATTTAGAAAACTGGCTTTAGAGGAAATGGGTATAATAGATCACAAAGGATATATATATATATATATATATATATATATATATATATATGTTTAGCTCAGCTCTAAATCTGAACCATCAAGTCCAGTGATGGCCTGACCTGGTGAAAAACTGAGACCCAAATCTTTTATTATTATTATTATTGTTGAGTTATAATTGACATACAACATTATATTTGTTTCAATATAATGATTTAACATCTGAATACATTGCAAAATGATCACCATAACAAGACTAGAATGTGGGAGGAGAAGGAGACGACAGAGGATGAGATGGTTGGATGGCATCACCGACTTGATGGACATGAGTTTTGAGTAAGCTCTGGGAGTTGGTGATGGACAGGAAAGCCTGGTGTGCTGCAGTCCGTGGGGTCGCAGAGTCGGACACAACTGAGCGACTGAACTGAACTGACCATCTGTCACCATAAAAATATAAACTTTAAGGATTTACTCTCTTGGCAAGATTTGGGTCTCAAATATTGTACAGCATCCTTGAGACCCAAATCTTGCCCTCAAGGTCAGATATCAGGCTAAACAGCTCTTAAAGAACATTCTCTATTCTCTTCTCAAAACTTAGAAAAAAGGACCAAGGAATTAAGTTCTGAAACCACCCACCTCTGAAGGAACCAGGAAAAGAGAAAGCTATGAAATGACAGAATGAACATACAGGCATCAAAGACACAGAAAATGAACCTTCCAAGCAGTCTGTTCCTTTCCAAACACGTCAAGGCAGTAAGTCCTTCTTCCAGAATCAGAGAGATCTATGTCACTACTCACCGCGTCACTTCTGGCAAGTCGTGCAAAAACCAAACCCTTCTAGGCCTCAGTTTCTTTACTTGTGAAATGGGGATTAATAATACTATCTACTTCCCGCCCTTGTTTTGAGGTTAGAATGAAATAATAAATGTAAAGAGACTCGCCTGATGTCTGGCGTGTCATAAACACTCAGTTATTATCAGTGTTGTTGCTATTACTTCAACCACCTGGATTAACTTTAATCCCTTAAAAAAATAACTTTAGAAACGTGAATGTCAGACAACTAGGGAAAATAAAAAGCCATTCATTGTTTTGGAAGCTCTTTTAACATACTATAGCAAAAAGAAGCCTGGTAATATACCCAATTACAAGTTGTGGCACTGGGAATGGTTTATCACCAATGATTCTCAATTATTTACCTTAATTGGTATTTGAATATATAATATACTCAGCTTATCTTTCAATGTGTCACTGCCAAAATAATCTTAACTTTTCTAGGTATGACTTTGAGGCTAAAACCTACACGTATCTCTCTGTGTTGAGAGCATCCATGAAAGTTATAACCAACAACAAGCATATAATACATAATTTGGAAAATATTCTTAAAATTAAATTGAGCCCTCCCAACTAATATGATGCTGCTGTGTTTTTTTTTTTTTTTTCAACTATAAGTAAATATGTCCCAGTAGGATTTGAGTTAATATGTTTTCAACCATAATACAGAATCATGGAGCTTGAAAGGTCTGAAAGATACCTTGGAGATCCTGTAATTCAAGCTTCCCATTTTATACATAAGAAACATAAGCCCAAGGAGGGTATATTATTCATCCGTTTATAGTCATAGGATATATTAGTGGAAAAGCCAATGAATGGTCCATGGGCTTCAGTCCAACCCAACCACCGCTTTCTAGACACAGAGGCTTTTTTCTAGACTCAGGCTCGGAGGACACAGGGAGATCCTACTCTGCCCATTATCCTCTGGCTGCCCAGTGCCACTTCCTGGGCCTGGCCTCTGGGGCCCTCTTCCAGTCCCTCCAGCCCCAGCTCACGTGGTGAAGGGCCCATAGGACAGGCCTTGCTGGTCCCGGTGCTCCTTCCATAGTTTCATGTCGTCCCGTACCGGGTACTTGCCCTCTTGGCGCATCACTTGCTCCAGGAGTGGGGCACTGGCCAGGTGCACGTGCATCTGAGGCCCTACTCGGTTTATCCATATTGGGCCGTACTTGGCCTTGTTCAGCACCTGTGGGGTTCAACCAAAGCTGAATCATGATGGCCTAGGCAAGCAGGCACTTCCTGGAGAGGAGAAACAGGATAGAGGAAATGTCCGATGGCCACACCAGAGCAGGTGGGCTGGGCAAAACTCACTGTGTAGGAGGTAGGTGCTGGGATGGCCTGTAGTCTTAAAAGGAGAACACTGGACAAAATGGTGACACAGGAGTTAAAGTATTGAGAGCAATGAGTAGCTGGCAGAACTGGGGGAACTAAGGTCTTAGAGGAATGAAATTTTGGAAAAATGAGATACCTGGTAAACTGGAGTAGGCTGAGGTATGGGTATTGGGGGTCCAGGGTTTTAGGGAAACTGAGCCCTTAGTGAAGTACAGTAGAATGTCTATGGCCCCTTCATGTGTGTGTGCTCAGCTGCTCAGTCATGTCTGACTCTTAGCAACCCCATGGACTGTAGCCTGCCAGGCTTCTGTGTCCAGGGGATTTCCCAGGCAAGAATAGTGGAGCTGGTTGCCATTTCCTATTCCAGGAGATCTCCCCAACCCAGGGATCCAACCTGAATCTCTTGTACCTCCTGTCATAGAAGGCATTTAAATTTCCTGCAGTTTGCTTCCAAACATGAGAAGATAAGCATCTCGTGTAACCAATAAGAAAAAAGAAACACAACTAGAAATGCCAGGAAAAATAAGAAGCTGAATGAGAAAATCAAGATGTAAGTATGAAGTAAACTATGTGGCATGAATTTTTTTAATAAAAAATCTTATTAGCTGTGTTAAGGAAAGTAATTCTCAATATTTTATCTTAGAATTTCTACAGCACTTGACAGTTGAGACACATAACATCTATGAAATTGACATTGCAAATGAATGATGTTTTTATAGTTGTTGAAAATAAGGGAGAAAACAATATGTTTTGGCAGGGGGAGGTAAAACTTTAAAAAATCCAGAAATACTAAGATTAAATTTATTAGCTAAATTACCCTGAAATAAAATGAAACATAGTGCTTTCCCAAGTACTTCATCTTTCATAATCTGTTACTGAATATGTTTTAAGAGGATCGGATGTGTTCCAATATCAAAATTAGTCCAAAGGGTTTCTATAAAAGAAACATTGTAATTATGGACACAAGGGACGTCCCTGGTGGTCCAGTGGTTAAGAGTCTGCCTTTCAATAAAGAGGACACGGGTTTGATCCCTGGTTGGCAACTAAGATCCACATTCCACAGGGCAATTGAGCCCACTTGCTGCCACTTCCAAGGTGTGTGCCACAACTAGAGAGAAGCCCGAACACTGTACTGAAAGATACCACAAAGATCCTTCATGCCACAGCTGGGACCTGACACAGCCAAAAATAAAATAAATAAACTTTTTTTAATTATAGAGAAGAGATTTTTATGCAAATTATAGAACTCATAGTCCATAGAATCATCAATTTTACTGGGTCTTACTGTTGACATTAAATACTAGTTTCTTATCTGAAGTTTGATTTCTTTTCCTTCTGTTAAGTTCAAGTAAAATGACATGTAATGTTTTTATATAATGATGCAAACAATACTTATCTCTAGGTCATGGTTTATAGATAGTTTACTTTCTTCTTTATACTGTGATTTGTTTTTCAAGTATTCTACCTTCATCTTGGAATCAGAAAAAAATCGTATTTTAAAGGACCAGATTAATAAGCTTGGGCACCACTTCTTGCCTGGAATCCAAAGCTCCTGGCACCACTTCCTGGCTATTGGTTTGGAATTTTCTGGGACATTTTCCCCCATGCCTAGACATTGCTTTCTTCCCTCTTCCTTCATACTCCTCTTCTCAGTTAGTTTACTCGGTGGAACTTAACAAGGATCTATTTATGTAAGAACTTATTTTAGAAAGACACCAGAACACCTGCTGAGAGATGTGTGCTATGTCTGTGAGCCTACCATTAAGCCGTAACCTGAACCAGTTAGAGAGCCCTAGCGTTCTCAGATACGTCCTATCTAAATGCCCCTTTGCAGACCAGAGTCCCCTGGGGATCATCTTCCAGGATGAATGGGAGGGCTAGCCTCTGCCAGATGAAATTCCAAAGATGGACAGTATTAAATTCATCCAATACTCATTTATTGAGCTCATATCCTGTTCCTCCTATACTGATCTAGGGGCTGGGGACACTGCTGTGACCTACCCTTTTACAGTTTATTTACATCCTAAGGTGTGAGCCACGTAGTTAAGAATTGGATTACTTATGCTTATAAATGGTTCCTTAATTTTTTTAAAGATTTTTTTAATGTGGACCATTTAAAAAGTCTCTATTGAATTTGTTACAATACCGCTTGTATTTTATGTTTTGGTTTTTCGCCCGAGATGCTTGCAGGATCTTGGTTCCCTGAACAGGGACCAAACTCATACCCCCTGCATTGGAAGGTGAAGTCTTAATCACTGGACCACCAAGGAAGTTCATTTCCCAAATTATTTTGTAGATGTAGATGTCTGTTTCTTTAACTAAAGTGAAAGTCTTCAAGGACAGGAACCATGTTGTACTTCTTTATACCTCCCCTACTGCTAGACACACTGATAAACGCATTACAGGCACTCAGTAAATATTTAGCAGTTGCCAATGAATCAAGTGGAAGAATAACAAGCTGCAGATAAAACAGAGCTTATGAGACAGAGTCAGAAAGGAAGCAGGGGAGAGGATACATAGGACACTGATAACAACGGCTCCACTGGGGCAGGCATTAATTTTAAAAAGCCTGGCAGGATAATGTGAAAAGGAAATTAAGAGAATAATTCTAATAGATAATTATAATAGCATCTTTTATGGACTGAATGTTTGCATCTCTCCAAAACTCATGGGTTGAAGCCCCAACCCTCAGTGTATATTTAGAGAAGAGACATCTAAGAAAGTAAGATTAAATAAGAGCGGGGCCCTGATGCAGTAGGATCAGTAAGTATCCTCCTAAGAAGAGACATCAGAGAGTTCTCTGTGTGTGTGCACATACACACACACCCACCAAGCAAAGATCATTTAAGTACACAGGGAGAAGGTAGTTGTCTGCAAGCCAGAAAAACTGTTACAAAATACAAGTCTGTGTGCCCAGTGCACAATGAGGCCAAACAATACCAAAACATCAGAATTTGCAGCAGAGAAAGGCTTACTGCAGGGCCATGTGAGGAGATAAGTGAGTGGCTCATGCCTTAAAATCCCTGAACTTCCTGAAAGCTTTCAGCAAAGCCCTTTTATAAGAAAGATGAAGGAGAAGGAGGGGCATGGTTGTGCCTGCGTGCTTAGTTGCTCAGTCGTGTCTGACTCTTTGCAACCCTATGGACCGCAGCCTGCCAGGCTCCTGTGTCCATGGAATTCTCCAGGCAAGAATACTGGAGTAGTTTCCCATGTCCTCCTCCAGGGGGTCTCCCCGACCCAGTACTCAAACTACACATTTCTTGTATCTCCTGCATTGGTAGGCCAATTCTTTATCATTAGCGCCACCTGGGAAGCCCGGGGCATGGTTTAGTTGTTGCAAATTTCTTGATGTCCAAAAAAAAAAAAAATTTCTTGGTGTCAGATCCTTTGTTCTTGAGGTCAGATCACAGTCAGGTCACCATGTACCTATAAACCTCCACCAAGACAAATGTTATTCTCTATTCTGACAAAAATGGGCAAGGGCCCATGGCTCAACTTTCACCCTCTCAGATCCAGGCCCTGGCTAACAGGAGGGGGTCCCTGTGTGGGCTCATGACCCTGTTCAGCAGCATTCATCTAGTACCCAGTCTGGGTCCTCCCGCCAGTGCCCATGCCTGGCTGAAGAGGCAGTTCTCAGCTGCTGGCACCTTCAGGGCCAGGTTCCCAGGCTCAGCCCAGCTGTCATCACTGAGGGAGCCAGGTACCCAGGACCGAGCTGGCCCTCAGGCTTTTCACTTGAGACAATCATTTGTATAGGACCAATAGGAATACTTGTTGTAGCACAAACCAACCAGCTCACAAGAATCACCCTTCTTTGAAAATAGCCCCAACCACAGAGCTGGACCTGAAGTAGTGACGTGAAATGTCCTTTCAACTTAACCCTGACCTCTGGTCACCTCCTAGGAGTAAATAACCAATCTAAACTGTACCTATTTTTGAAACTATTTGAATGGAAAGCCTGAAGTTGGATGAAGGTTACTTCCATGGCAGTGTCCAGTTTCTGAGGCCTACATGGACTGTGACCCATGAATATTGCCACTGCCATTAGGTTGCAGAGGTGGGGATAGGGGAGAAGTTCACTGCTGCCTTGAAGCCTGGGGCCAGCTAGTGGGCGGCCCTTGCAAGGACTCAGGAGCTCTTCAGGACATAGCCCCAGCCTTCAGCCCGTCCCTGGGCCTCTCTAGATTACCCCACCAGCCCCAAGGCCTGAGGGCCTGGAGCGCCCTGGGGAGAAGACTACGATCCACCTCTTACTGTACCCTTTACCACAAGGACCACAGTGAGGTCCACTGTTGGTATAGTGGGACCTCAAACTACTGTGCTAAGGCTGTAACACCAACAGTCTCCAGCTAATGGGCATGTGCCTGCTCTACCCGTTAGAAAAAGACTCTCACCAGAAATCAACTATGCTGGTACCTTATCTTCTACTTTCAGCCTTCAGAACTGTGAAAAAAATTTTGTTGTTTAAGACACCCAGTTTGTGGTATTTTGTTAGAGCAGCCAAAGTAAACTAATATATAACATCCAAAAGAATAAAATTACTAATAATAAATTTAACCAAGGAGGTAAAACACTTGTACACTGAAAACTACAAAACACTGCTGAAAGAAATTAAAGGCCTAAATAAATGGAAAGATATCCTATGTTCACAGATTGGGTAACTTAATACTGTTAAAATGGCACTGCTCCCCCAAGTGACCTACAGATTCAATGCAATCTCCATTAAACTTTTCATGGGCTTTTCTCAGAAACCAATCCTCAAATTCATATGAAATTGCAAGAGCCCTACACATAGCTGAAACAATGTTTAAAAAGAAAAACAAAGATGGAAGACTCATACTTTCTGATTTTAAAACTTATTACAAAGCTACAGTAATTAAAACAGTTTGGTAATAGCATAATGATACACGTATAGACCCATGGACTAGAATCAAAGGTATCCAGAAATAAACCTAAATATCTATGGTCAATTGATTTTTGACAAGAGTGCCCAGATCATTCAGGGGGAAAAGAACAATCTCATCAATAAATGGTGTTAGGACAAATGGATAACCAAGTGCAAAAGAGCAAAGTTGGACCCCTACCTCACTTCATGTACAAAACTTAACTCAAAATGGACCAAAACTCTAAATAAAAGAGCTAAAACTATAAAACTCTCAGAATAAAACACAGTGGAAAATCATCATGATCTTGGATTTAGCAATGGATTCTTAGATTTGAATAGTAACATATGAGCAATAAAAGGAAAAAAATAGAAAATTGGACTTCATAAAAATTTAAAACTTTTGCATATCAAAGGACTTTATCAAGAATGTGAATAACAATTTACATAATGAGAGAAAATATTGGCATATCATATATCTGATGAGGGTTTAATATCCAGAATATACAGACAACTCTTTAAAACTCAACAAGAAGAAGACAATCCAATTTTCAAAGGATGAAAGCACTTGACATTTCTCCAAAGATATACAAATAACCAATAAACACACAGAGATGTTCGACATCACTGATCATTAAGGAATGAAAATCAAACCCATAAAAAGGAAGCATTTTATATCCACTTGTTGTTTAGTCACTAAGTTGTATCTGACTCTTTTGTGACCCCGTGGACTGTAGCCCACCAGGTTCCTCCATCCAAGGGATTTACCAGGCAAGAATACTGGAGTGGGTTGCCATTTCTTTCTCCTGGGGTTATATCCACTAGAATGACTTAAATCCAAAAAACTGAATACAACAAGTTGTTGGCAAGCAGGTGGAGAAATTGAAGCCCTTGTACATTGCTGATGGGAAAGTAAAAATAGTGCAGCTGCTGTAGAAAACCATTTGGCAAGTTCCCAAAAAGTTAAACATTAAGAATTACCATATGATCCAGCAATTCCATTCCTAGGTATATACTTAACAGAAATGAAAACATATACCACACAGAAACTTGTACAGCAATGATTATAGCAGGATTACTTAGAGTCGTCAAAAGGTGGAAACAACCTGAAAGTCATCAACTGATGAATGGGAAAGCAAATTGCGGGATATACATACAATGGAATAGTATTCCACCATAAAAAGGAACAAAGTACGGGAATACAATACAAGCTAAAATTTGGATGAAATTTGAAAACATATGCTAACTGAAAGAAGCTGAGACAAAAGGTCTCATACTGTATGATTCCATTTATATGATATATTTGAAAAGGCAAATCCATAAAGATGGAAAGCAGATTAATGTTTATACCAAAGGGTGGCATGAAGGGGAATGAGGAGTGACTAATAACAGGGTCTCTTTCTAGGGTATCAAAATTTGAAAAAGTTATGAAACTAGAGAGAGGCAGTAGTTTTATAACATTAATAATACACTAAATGCTGCTGAATTGTGCACTTTAAAATGGTTCATTGTTTTATACTTCATGAATTTCCCCTAAGAAAAAGCCTAGAAGTTTGTGATAACTTAAAACCTCCAGAGGCTCAGAAAGGGCCCTGCTGAGATTTCCCCTCAGCAAAGAGAGAACAGAAAGGGAGTGAGGGAACTTCCCCTGAGTTGGCTCTTCTGTGGTTCCAAGACTTCCTCTCTTGTGAATCGAGAAGAAGAGAGGACCAGACCAACCTTTCCTTTGCCTTGCCAGCTACTTATATAGGATTAAAGATCAGGTTTTAAGGGGTGTTTGCTCATTTGTTTATTTGCTCTGGGAAGAAGACACCAGCAGAGTCTTTTTTTTAGAAATGGGAATTCCCCCTATTGCACAAAGTTGTTGCCCTTATAACTTCTGGAGGATGATTTGGCAGCCAATATATATCAAAGGCCAGGATTACCGGGGTCCAGCCCAGGTTGGCGGAGAAGGCAATGGCACCCCACTACAGTACTTTTGCCTGGAAAATCCCATGGATGGGGGAGCCTGGTGGGCTGCAGTCCATGGGGTCGCTAGAGTCGGACACGACTGAGCAACTTCACTTTCACTTTTCACTTTCATGCATTGGAGAAGGAAATGGCAACCCACTCCAGTGTTCTTGCCTGGAGAATCCCAGGGACAGGGAAGTCTGGTGGGCTGCCGTCTATGGGGTCGCACAGAGTCAGACACGACTGAAGTGACTTAGCAGCAGCAGCAGCAGCAGCCCCTGTTGGATCCAGGGATTCCCTCAGGAGGATGGCGTTGGTGATTAGAATAGCAAAGCAGAGATTTATTAGATGCTCAATAATAACTGGTTTACGCGGAAAATCAATATAACCTGTGACACCAGGTTAGCTCTGACCACAGAGGCCGCAGGCGCCCTCTCAAATAGTGGAAGGTGCCCCACCTTAGGCACCTTCTCGAGTGGGTCTTAGAAGCCCAGGTAAATAAGTAGTCGCAGAAGACCCCCGCGCTCCAATTGTTTTGGCATGAAGGAAGAACAGAACAGAAAAGGAAGAAAAGGAAACAAGAAAGAACGACACAGGGAGACCAAGCTTTGGTGAACAAGGCCCGTAGCTTTATTTTCAAAGGGAGCTTATATACCCTAAGTTGCACATAGAGGATAATAGGGGGTATGAAATCATGCAAAGTCAGCAGTCTTTGATCCTTATTGAGACCAGGCTTTCTTTTCTGCAAATTTATCATATACAAATGGTTTAGGTGATTTACATCATCTTCTGGCCAGAAGGCCTGTTAACATTTTATGACTCTGATAAAGGTTTGTCAACCATAAGACTTATTTTCTCTAGGAGTAATTATTTTAAAGTTTGGCGCCATCCTCCGAAGGTGTTAGATACAGTTGCATTCCTATAGGGCAAAGGTGCAGTGGGTTTACAACAAAGGAAAGAATTTATTACCTTAAGGGTCTAAAGTTGTTAACACCAAGGCCACTACTTATTTTTTCTACATCCCAACTATATTAATTAATACACTTCCAAGGATACAATACAGGGGATGTGGAAACTTGGCAGCAAGCATTGGCTCAACAATGAAATCTACTAGTTCTATTCTGACAATTTCTAACTCTCCGAGAAGCTCTATATTATTTGAGTATCTTAAGCTTCCCGTGCCTCTCCGCGGTTGGGAGACTGTAAACAATCGTATGTGTAGCTGTAGAAGTCCGGGTAAACCTGTCAGGCAAGTTAGAGAGCCATCTGAGGGGTTTGTATTTAAACACTCCTATTATGCCCAGGAGGCTAATTAATTAGCTTGAGCTCTAAGTTGATTTCCTTCAGAGAAAAGGTGGTTAGGGATAGCCCCCCCCCCGCCCCCAACCCCCGTGACTGTCAGAGGAGTTGGTAAAAGTCGTGAAATAGTAAAACAGATTTTGGTTTTTGGGTAGACGCTCAGGCAGGCCCAGAGAGGCACCCCTCGAGTTCTGGCTCGCCTTGCCCACCAGAGCTCTCTGCACGACCTTTGCCATGGGTGGGAACTCCCGTGCTGGCTCCCGGCACTGGATGAAATCTTTTACTGCACCAATTCCACTTTCAGTTCAGTTCAGTTCAGTCGCTCAGTCACGTCTGACTTTTTTCGACCCGATGAATCGCAGTACTCCAGGCCTCCCTGTCCATCACCATCTCCTGGAGTTCACTCAGATTCATGTCCATCGAGTCAGTGATGCCATCCAGCCATCTCATCCTCTGTTGTGCCCTTCTCCTCCTGCCCCCAATCCCTCCCAGCATCAGAGTCTTTTCCAATGAGTCAACTCTTAGCATGAGGTGGCCAAAGTACTGGAGTTTCAGCTTCAGCATCATTCCTTCCAAAGAAATCCCAGTTGGATCTCCTTGCAGTCCAAAGGACTCTCAAGAGTCTTCTCCAACACCACAGCTCAAAAGCATCAATTCTTCGGCACTCAGCTTTCCTCACAGTCCAACTTTCACATCTATACATGACCACTGGAAAAACCATAACCTTGACTAGATGGACCTTTGTTGGCAAAGTAATGTCTGTCTTTCAATATGCTATCTATCTGTGTATACTTGAAATTAAAAAAAGAAAAAAAAAAAAAGAAAAGAAAAAAAAATATGCTATCTAGGGTGGTCATAACTTTTCTTCCAAGGAGTAAACGTCTTTTAATTTCATGGCTGAAGTCACCATTTGCAGTGATTTTGGAGCCCCAAAATATAAAGTCTGACACTGTTTCCACTGTTTCCCCATCTATTTCCCATGAAGTGATGGGACAGGATGCCATGATCTTCGCTTTCTGAATGTTGAGTTTTAAGTCAACTTTTTCACTCTCCTCTTTCACCTTCATCAAGAGGCTTTTTAGTTCCTCTTCACTTTCTGCCATAAGGGTGGTGTCATCTGCATATCGGAGGTTATTGATATTTCTCCCAGCAATCTTGATTCCAGCTTGTGCTTCTTTCAGCCCAGCATTTCTCATGATGTACTCTGCATAGAAGTTAAATAAGCAGGGTGACAATATACAGCCTTGACATACTCCTTTTCCTATTTGGAACCAGTCTGTTGTTCCATGTCCAGTTCTAACTGTTGCTTCCTGACCTGCATACAAATTTCTCAAGAGGCAGGTCAGGTGGTCTGGTATTCCCATCTCTAGGAAAATTTATTTTAAGGAGCTAATTCATGATGTGCAGGATATTTAGTGATAGATATATTTACCAAACCTTTATACATTAAAAAATCTAAACATATAACAATATAACAAGCTTCAGTATATTCTCATGTAGCCACAATGCAATACCCATTAAAAATTGTTACTCAAGTGATAGTAAAAGATATTCATATTTTAGTAAAGGGCAGGTTATAAAAGAGAGTATATGGTATGCATTCATTCAAAAAGTAAATATGTGGATGATGCATGGGGGAAATGTGGAAGTCTATTCACCAAAGACAAACAAGCAGGATTAATACCCTGAAGACTATGTGTATATTTATGCATTCATTTCACAAATGCTTTTTTAAAAAATTCTATTTATTTCTTTTTGGCTGTGCTGGTCTTCATTGCTGTGAGGGCTTTTCTCTAGTTGCAGCAAGCAGGGGCTACTCTCTAGTTGCGGTACGCAGGCTTCTCATTGCGGTGGCTTCTCTTGCAGTGCACAGGAAGGCTCTTGGGCACAGGCTCAAGAGTAGTGGCACGTGGGCTTAGTTGCTCCACAGCATGTGAGATCTTCCCGAACCAGGGACCGAATCCATGTCTCCTGCATCGACAGGTGGATTCTTTTCCACTGAGTCACCAGGAAAGCCCACAAAAGCTTATTAACACCTATGTGTGCCAGACACTTAATATGTACAGGGTGCTGAGATGGAAGATTTGGATTTTCTTTGTTTTGTGTCTTTATATTTTCTGATTTCTCTACGATAAATAGAGAAATTTACCAGGTATTACCTCTGCAAATTACTTCAACTAAGTCAAAATGACATTCTCTTAAATGTGTTATGTAATCACAAATAATAGTAGGCAACTCATATTTATTTGCCTTTTTTTAGAACAAGGGTCATCTTATAGGAAAAAAAATGTGCCTGTCTCATTGTCATGGGTTCTGATTTCAAGTTAGTCATCCACAGCTGTCCTGCTCGTTTCAGCTGAGGGGTCAAGATTGCCTGGAAGGAGATTTTTGCCCTGGTTTCAGTTCCAGCACAGGGGCTCTGTCACTGTGTTGGGTAATAGACTGGCGGTGGCACCCTCCTGATCTTGCATGTGTCTGCAGACACAAAGGCTTGAACCCTGTGTCAACCGAGAAAAATGCACAACCTAAAAGTTGAGAATTATGTTTTATTCAGTGAAATTTCTGAAGCCTTAAGCCCAGAAGGCAGCCTCTCAGATAGCTCTGAGGGACTGCTCCAAAGAGGTGAGTGAGGAAACAGTACATGTAACAGCTTTTGCAACAAAACCCAGGTAGTTGGAACATCAGAAGATTACTGTTACTTAAAGAAAACCAGACATCTGCAATTAATGAACTTAGTGCTTTTCTATGTGAAACTGTTGGGTGGCATTTTGAGGGTCCTCTGAAGAGCTCTGTGTGGTTCTTTATGTCTCGGTGCAGAAAGAATTCCACAAGAAGCAAAGTAATGACAAGAAGTGGTTTATTAGAATAGGATGTTTGTGAGGCTTACAAGCAGCCGGGTGAGGATGCTATACCCCAAGAACTTACTTGGCTACAGTTTTATAATAAAAGGAAAAGCAGGGTGGTGGGAGAAGACCTTTTTGTTTTTCTTGAGTAGATGTCATGCTTCCATCATTAGTTCCTCCTCCAGGTTGAGCAGGGGAGTTTTCATGTCCTTACATGGTCAAGCTAGGTCCACAAATTATTGCTTTTTATGTGTGTAGAGAGCGTGTCCTAACTTACTGAGCTCACTGGGCAGGCTGTGGGCCTCATGCCACCGTTGTTTTATTGTTTTGGGGCCTGTCTCATGTTCCTATTGCATGATTGTGTTGCTCATTAAGCAAGCTTGCTCGGTCTTGTGGTTAAGTAAACTTGCTTTCTTAAGTAATCATTAACTTAACAAGGGTATCCCATATTTTATCTACTTATAATCCCCTAGTAGGATTAATTATTTAATTATCTACTTTGTCCCTTTATTCTGTCCCTGTCACATATATGCAAGAGTCTGGGCTCATTGAAATCATTCCTTTGATATGCACTTTAGCTACCTAGGGCCAGTATCCTGCTCTTTTCTACCCTGGATCCCCTCTCAGCTGATTGCTGGGGGCAGGTCCAGTGGCCAGTGACTTAATGACCACAGTATCCTGTGTTGACTGATACGGCAGGCAACATTTTTTGTCCACACCAGCCTTCCCTGAGGCTGAATGCCCTTTCCTCCCATAACAGAACTGGAGACCTACATGTAGCTGTCACCCAGCTATCTCCCTCCCTATGTCCCCTATATCTCCTGACAGGCATTAAGTCCCGGTATCCTGAAGAGTTTCCCATCGCCTCTGAGTTCTGACCAATGTGGCTGTGCTGTTCTCCCCTCTTAGAAAAGAGCTACAGATAATAAAATCTCTTCCTGAAGGCTAGCAGGGGCTCCCCAACAACCTGGTACTCCACAACTCAGCATCGCAGTCATCTGACCCCTTTTGTTTAGGGCTCTTCTTTAGCGTGTGAGGGGAGGAGGAAAGTGGTGGTGGGTGGAGGGGTTGGGCGGCCAGGTTAGGAGAGAGTAGACCCATCCTGCATCTTCTCACAGTCCTATCTATTTTGTCCATAACTGGCCACTGAAAAGTGAAAGTAAGTGCAAATTTGTCCTTTCTGGTAGTGGGTGGGGTTGGCTGCCTGAGCTGGACCCCTGGGCTTCCAGCCACTGTGGAATTCCTGAGGTGCCTGTTCTACATTCCTGTGTCTGGGTTTCTGTAAAAAAAAAAAAAAGCAACTATAATAGTTTGGGGCAAGAATTACAGTGAAGAGAGAACAAAAGGGGAAGTGATCCTGCAAGTGAGGAGTCTGAGGCCATTCCTTCTACTACTTTGGCAAAAATGTGAAACCAGTAATACAATGTTTAATTATGTGACTTTCCAAAATGTTAGGAAACTTCCTCTAATGTCCAAAGTTTTAAATGTGTAATGTCTTTTTTAAAAAATAATTTTATTTATCTATTTATTGTTGGCTGTGCTGGGTCTCTGTTGCTGCATGGACTTGCTCTAGTTGCGGGGAGTGGGGGGCTACTCTTTAGTTGAAGTGGGCAGGTTTCTCATTGCAGTGGTTTCCTCTCGTTGTGGAGCACAGGCTCAATACTTGTGGCTCGCGGGCTTAGTTGCTCCGCAGCACACAGGATCTTCCTGGACCAGGGATCAAACCTAAACCCGTGTCTCCTGCATTGTCTACCACTGAGCCACCAGGGAAGCCCCAAAGGAAATCTTGATTAGCAAGATAAAGATCTCAGCAGGGCTGACTGCTAAGCCCCAACAAGGTTTGGAGTGAGCTTGTCACTCCAAATGGTTTCTGAAAACAATGTTGGAGTGATAACACAGAATCCCTCTAGCAGTCGAAGAAAAACTGCTATCTTTTACCAACTAAAAAGCAGTATGTTCCTGATATAAATACTGTACTTGCAAAAGGAACCATACTCCAGGGGTGTTGCCCACCTGCTCCTGACAGACAGACTACATGGGATTTTGAACCCTCTCCCCGCAAATATTGCTGGGAGAAATATCAACAACCTCTGATATGCAGATGATAACCACTGGCAAAAAATAAAGAGGAACTAAAGAGCCTCTTGATGAGAGTGAAAGAGGAAAGTGAAAAAGCTGGTTTAAAACTCAACATTCAAAAAACTAAGATCATGCATCTGGTCCCTTCACTTCATGGCAAATAGAAGGGGAAAAGAGGAAGGAGTAACAGATTTTATTTTCTTTGGCCCCAAAATCACTGCTGATGGTGACTGCAGCCATGAAATTAAAAGACACTTGCTCTTTGGAAGGAAAGCTATGACAAACCTAGGCAGAGTATAAAAAAACAGAGACACTACTTTGCCAACAAAGGTCCACATAGTCAAAGCTATGGTTTTTCCAGTAGTCAGGTATTAGATGTGAGAACTGGACCATAAAGAAGGCTGAGCACCAAAGAACTGATGCTTTTGAATTGTGGTGCTGGAGAAGACTCTTGAGAGTCCTTTGGACTGCAAGGATATCAAACCAGTCAATCCTAAAGGAAATCAACCCTGAATATTCATTGAAAGGATTGATGTTGAAGCTGAAGCTCCAATAGTTTGGCCACCTGATGCGAAGAGCTGACTCATTTGAAAAGACCCTGATGCTGGGAAAGATTGAAGGCAAAGAGAGAAAGGGCAGCAGAAGATGAAACGATTAGATAGCATCACCAACTCAACAGACATGAATCAGAGCAAGCTCTGGGAGACAGTGGAGGACGCAGGAGCCTGGCATGCTGCAGTTGATGAAGTTGTAAAGACTCAGACACAACTTAGGGACTGAAAAACAACAACCTCCCCAAAGCTGATAAAGTCACAACATCCTTTTAAAAATGAAAGTGGGACCCCAGCAGGCCAACTCACAAGGTATGGAATGGGATCCCAGTGGGCAGTGGCAGGACCTGATTGCTGGTGGACTTAGCGACAAGGGGACAGGAGTCCTTAACCATTGTCCTGAGAGACTAATGAATTCTACTGGTGGTTAGAGTTAAAGAGAAAAGTGTTAGTTGCTCAGTCGTGTCTGACTTTGAGATCCCATGGACTAGCTTGCCAGGCTCCTCTGTCCATGGAATTCTCCAGGCAAGAATACTGGAGTGGGTAGCCATTCCCTTCTCAAGGGGATCTTCTCAACCCAGGGATTGAGCCCAGGTTTCCTGCATTGCAGGCAGATTCTTTACCATCTGAGCCACCAGGTAAGTCCTTTTAAAGGGGAAAGGACCCCACACAATTTTTTAGAAGCATTCCATGATTATTCCTTTCCCTTCTGTATTACCAGGAAAGTGAAATTGCCTGGCTAGGACAGGAGGTTGTGACTATACATAAAATATCTTTATTCATCCAGGGTAATCAGCTCCTCAGAGATAGACTGAGACCCCTTCTTATAAGGAGCAGGAAAGGAGAAACTGGAGATAGATTTGGCTAAAAATCTAATGAGACTCTAGAAGTTTGGTTGTTCCCAGTAGCAGATGCAAAAGCCACACCAGTTCTGCTTGTTGAGAAGGCAGATGGAAATCAATTCATCACCTAATGACTGACTTCAAGCTCCTAGAATTCCAGTTGAGCTATTTCAAATCCTAAAAGATGATGCTGTAAAAGTGCTGCACTCAATATGCTAGCAAATTTGGAAAACTCAGCAGTGGCCACAGGACTGCAAATGGTCAGTTTTCATTCCAATCCCAAAGAAAGGCAATGCCAAAGAATGCTCAAACTACTGCACAATTGCACTCATCTCACATGCTAGCAAAGTGATGCTCAAAATTCTCCAAGCCAGGCTTCAATAGTACATGAACCGTGAACTTCCAGATGTTCAAACTGGATTTAAAAAAAGCAGAGGAACCAGAGATCAAATTGCCAACATCCACTGAATCATCAAAAAGCAAGAGAGTTCCAGAAATTTTTGCTTTATTGACTACGCCAAAGCCTTTGACTGTGTGGATCACAAAAAAACTGTGGAAAATTCTTAAAGAGATGGGAATACCAGACCACTTGACCTACCTCCTGAGAAATCTGTATGCACGTCAAGAAGCAACAGTTAGAACTGGACATGGAACAACAGACTGGCTCCAAATAGGAAAAGGAGTACGTTAAGGCTGTATATTGTCACCCTGCTTATTTAACTTATATGCAGAGTACATCATGAGAAACGCTGGACTGGATGAAGCACAAGCTAGAATCAAGATTGCTGGGAGAAATATCAATAACCTCTGATATGCAGATGACACCACCCTTATGGCAGAAAGCAAAGACGAACTTAAGAGCCTCTTGATGAAAGTGAAAGAGGAGAGTGGAAAAAGTTGATTTAAAGCTCAACATTCAGAAAACTAAGATCATGGCATCTGGTCCCACCACTTTATGGCAAATAGATGGGGAAACAGTGGAAACAGTGACAGGCTTTATTTTGGGGGGCTCCAAAATCACTGCAGATGGTGACTGCAGTCATGAAATTAAAAGATGCTTGCTCCTTGGAAGAAAAGTTATGACCAACCTAGATAGCATATTAAAAAGCAGAGACATTACTTTATCAAAAAAGGTCCCTCTAGTCAAAGCTATGCTTTTTCCAGTTTTCATGTATGGATGTGAGAGATGGACTATAAAGAAAGCTGAGCGCCGAAGAATTGATGCTTTTGAACTGTGGTGTTGCAGAAGACTCTTGAGAGTTCCTTGGACAGCAAGGAGATCCAACCAGTCCATCCTAAAGGAAATCAGTCCTGAATATTCATTGGAAGAGATGACGCTGAAGCTGAAACTCCAATACTTTGCCACCTGATGCGAAGAACTAATTCATTTGAAGAGACCCTGATGCTGGGAAAGATTGAAGGCAGGAGGACAAGGGGACAACAGAGGATGAGATGGTTGGATAACATCACCGACTCAATGGACATGAGTTTGAGTAAGCTTTGGGAATTGGTGATGGACAGGGAGGCTTGGCGTGCTGCAGTCCATGGGGTTGCCAAGAGTTGGACACAACTGAGCAACTGAACTGAAGCTCCTACCCACTCTGGTCATGAATACATTATTGATGACATGAGGGTGGAGGAAGAATAGGCAAAGACTAATTAGGGCTTGTTGCAGTGAGTCTTTATATCCACAATGAAGCCATCATCTCACAATCACCCACAATCACTCACAATTTCCCACAGAGGGGAAACTATAACTTCCTGGAGGGCCACTGTAACTCAGGCCTGGATTTATAGTGGAAATCACGAATGCCCAGATGATGGTTAGGTGGAGCAATTTATTCAATGGGTACCATCAATCTTTGAGGGACAGTTAGATCTTCTCTTGTGCCCCAAAGAGAGACGCTGGAAAACTATCTGGTTCTAGGCAACCGATTTTCCAGAATGGAAGCCTAGACACAGATCGAGATAAGTGCCCTTCAGGCTAAGAGAGGGTGTTAATGGCTTGAACTGGGTCCCACTGGCAAATTTATCTGTTGAAGTCCTAAGCCTAGTACCTCAGAATGTGACCTTATTTTAAGATGATGTCTTTATAGAAGTAATCCAGTTAAAATGAAGTCATAAGTATGACTGGGGCCCCCATAAAAAGGGGAAATTTGGACATAGACGCACATAAGTTCAAGGGAGAATGCCATGTGAACATGATGATCGTCATCTACAAGGCCTGTGCCAGTGACTAACAATTATGCAGACAGGAGCTGTGGCAAAGTTATGTGGCTACTAGGCACTGGCTCTCTAGGGGTTTGGATATGGTGCTTGCCTGACGTCACCACTTAGAACACTCCATTTGAAAGATACTGTCTTGCTTGTTTTTGAGTTCTGGTGGACACTGAGAGATAGACAAAGCAAAGTGTTGCTGCACCCTGATGTGCCTCTCAGGAGGTGAGTCAGAAAGGAGAACACCAGGGGAATTCCCTAGTGCTCCAGTGGTTAGGACTCTGTACTTTCACTACTGTGGCCCAAGTTCAATCCCTGGTTAGTGAACTAAGATACTACAAGCTGTACAGCAAGGCAAAAAAAAAAAGGAGGGGGTGGGGGAGAAAGAAATGAGAACAATGTCCCGGAAAGAAGTAAACCTAGCATTAAGTGGTTAGTCACTCTCTAGATGTGCTGATTCAAATGCAGGGTATATACGTAAACGTTGGGTTTCTTGGGGGCTTCAACACACTGAGGTTCCTGACAAAGCCTTGGCCTGTTTCATGGATGGATCAGCTAAGTTGAAGGCCGTGGGGTGTACTGAGCAGCTACTGTTGTGCAACACGAAGAAAAATGTTTAAAACTATGCATGATATGCATGGAAGGGGCGTCCCTGGCAGTCCAGTGGTTAAGACTCTGTGTCCCCAATGCAGGGGCACAGGTTCAATCCCTGGTCAGGGAACTATGATCCTATATGCTGCAAGGTGCAGACAAAGAAACAAAAAAACTATGCACAGAAACGCCGCTCACTGGGCAGAGTTACGAGCTATGGTACTTGCCTTGAGAAGACCTATGCATAAATATCCTGTTACATTTTCACTGATTCAGGGCAGTTTGGGCTGTTACCTGGCTGCAGGATGCCTAGATGGTCAAGTCTCCGCCTTTTTGAAGATACCATTATGGCAGCAGATTACACAAGATCCAAATTCCCTGTGTGTGACCCAGGTGATGTCTATGGAAAAGGTGTTCTTGGATGAACATCAGTGGAATCAGCAAACTCATAAGACCTGGGATGCGCATTGCACAAGGCAGGGTAAATGGTTCACAATCCAAGACTGAGCCCCAAAACAAGTTGTTTGAGCACACAAAGTCAAGAAAGCCTGGCAGACTGCCAGCTACAAAGGCCAGTGGCAAAGGACACTTTGGGGCACATAGCAAAGGGGTACTGGATCTGGCCTGTCCTGGCAAATAGACTGTGTAGGTCCCTTATCATTCTCGCAAGGATGGCATTGGACACTGGCTGCAGTAGATACCTTTCCAGGGCGTGGCACTGCCATCTTCATCCACACAGCAGATGGGGGTGGAGCACTAGTGAAAGACTCTTAGATGGACTGTACTACATATTCGGATTCCCAAGAGCAGCCAATCAGACAGTGGCACCACTTTTATAGTAACAACTGCCTACCAGTGGGCAGCTACTTGGGGTATTCACTGGATCTTTCATGCCTCATATCACTCCCAGGGAGCAGGTGCCATTGAAAGAAGAAATAGACACTTAAAGGAGAAACTGAAAAAGCTAACTGGACAACCAAGGCTCAGTTCCCAGTGGACACTTAAGAAAATCAGTCTGGACTATAAATGTGGCAATTCACCAGAAGAGTACCTCCTGTTTAAGCAATTTTTCATTATGATGTGGGGAAGGTGGCAAGAGGTCCAGATAGGCTGTAAGACACCCGAACTACATAATTCCTTCTTCTCATTCTTCCATTTTTCTTCCCACACCTACCCCCTTGGGAAACCAGGCCACCGGAATTTGCAAGTAGAAAGATGAGTCAGGGAGTGAACTACTCAAACTTGATGCTTCTTCAGTCACCATCTCTGCTTGCCGCTGTTGCACAATCATAGATGTTGATGCTAATGACCATGATATGAGGTGACAACTCCTAAGGTGGTCTTGATGTGGCCCCCATGTCAGGAGGTGGGAGATTTCTAGGGTGGTACCAGGTATACAAGAAAGAAACAACTGAGGCACCTCAGGAGAAACCAGGGATCATGTGAGGGTAAGACACAGGAGGATGGGGACAAAGAATAGAGTGACTGCTAGAGAGACTGCTCAAACTGATCATGTGGCTGTGAAAATGACAGGCGCACCTGTAGCGTGTGGGACATCGGAGATCAACCCTGGGAGGCTGGGGGTGGAGGGAGGGACTATTAATCTCTCTCTTTCAGTTCTTGTCTACAGACATCTCACCAGTTTAATCCAGACTGCTGTCACCACCCTCAACTTGACCACTGGCCAGAGAGAATCTGATCTGAAAACTCTCAGAAATGTCCCAAGATCCAGTGACATCAGAAAACTAGTCTCCACTAAAGATGACAGAGCAAGATTAACTTTCTGGACATTGATTTGGCCTGTTCGGCCTCATCCTGCTACCGTTGGCCTCTTTTGTTTATTCATCAGTCACGGGTTGTTCTACATGCTTCAGCGTGGGTGGCAATAGACAATCACACTGCCCAGAACTTCTGTGGCCCAGCTGAGGTGGGGGAGGTGTGGTTGCTGACAACTCTAGTTGTCCCCTGAACAGGGAGCCTGGGTGCAGTCTGCTGCTGCTGCTGCTGCTAAGTCGCTTCAGTCGTGTCCGACTCTGTGCGACCCCAGAGATGGCAGCCCACCAGGCTCCCCCATCCCTGGGATTCTCCAGGAAAGAATACTGGAGTGGGTTGCCATTGCCTTCTCCGGTAGTCTGCTGCAGTCCAAATCAGATCAGATCAGATCAGATCAGTCACTCAGTCGTGTCCGACTCTTTGCGACCCTATGAATCGCCTAGTCAAACTAGAGAGAGTCATGGTTGTAGTGACTTCCACCTGATGGTGCCTAAGACAAACAGAACAGATTTGGTATGAGCTCCTAACAGTAAAATTAGAATATCTATCTGGGGACTTTCCCAGTGATCCAGTGGCTAAGACGCCGTGCTCCCAATACAGGAGGCCAGGGTTTGATCCCTGGTCCGGGAACTAGATCCCATGTGCCGCAATGAAGATCTAAGATCCCACATGCTGAGACTAATACCCGATGCAGCTAAATAAATATATAAAAGTAAATATTTAGAATGTCTGTCTGATGGGGTGATCTCTGCCTCTGAGAATCCTTAGCTGGATCAGTGAAAGGTCAGGGTTGGAGCCATGGGGCAAACTCACACACATATCCACACATTCAAAGACCTGAGCTACAGCTTAAGAGCTCAAAACATGAGTTTTGGCAGACTTTGTGATCCTCCTGGAACATGAGAGACTGAAGGACTGTACGGTATGTCATTATATCTCAAGAAAGCTGTCAGAAGGAAAAAAAAAAAACACATTAAAATCATGTAAAAGTGAAAGTGACAGTCACTCAGTCATGTTCGACTTTTTGCGACGCCATGGACTGTAGGTAGCCCTCGAGGCTCCTTTGTCCATGAGATTCTCCTGGCAAGAATACTGGAGTGGGTTGCCATTCCCTTCTCCAGGAGATCTTCTTAAACCAGGAATCGAATCCAGGTCTCCTGCATTATAGGCAGATTCTTTACAA
This sequence comes from Bos mutus, assembly GCF_027580195.1. Taxonomy (NCBI): domain Eukaryota; kingdom Metazoa; phylum Chordata; class Mammalia; order Artiodactyla; family Bovidae; genus Bos; species Bos mutus. The sequence goes on from NC_091618.1 coordinate 29,145,261, forward strand.
TCTAAAATCTCCCTTCAAATAAAAAAAAACGGAATATTGCCTTGTGATGTTCTATTCTCCTACTCAGGGGCCTGTTTGGTTTACTGATGATGGTTCTTTAGGGAGGCTCTCAGCACAGGAAAAACAACACTGAAACAGCAAGTAAACAGTCGGAGGACAAAAGTGAACTCATAAACACCAAGTGCTTTTTGGCCAGTGTCAACAAACCTGGCCCGAAAAGCTGGCAACCATCTAGTAGATAAACAGACAGAGAGATGTAACTTCAGGCACAGGGCACCCTTTTGCCTCCCCTGACAGATGCCAGCAAGAGGCATCATTTAGGGTCAAAGGTGAAGAGGAGTCCAGCTGGGACAGTCATGAGTCAGTGCTGTCCAAGTGTCATCAAGAGTTTAGCCTCAACCCCCTCACACAAGTGGAATTCACATTTCCAAGTGACAGAAGGTGCTGAATATTTAACAGCATTCCCAGGTTCTCCTTGCTCTGAATCTTGCCTTGAGCGCTCTTCTCAAAGATCAGACCAAGCCAGGTGTCCATATGGACTCATGATGAGCATGATTACTTGTATTTTTTATTATGAATATTTTAATGTGTGTGATTTAAAAAGTAACACTATATACTGTCCCTCCAGAATCAAGAACTTTTAATATTTGTCATATTTGTTTTAAATATTTTTTAAACATGAAAGCATTTCAAAGTCCCCTTTTTATCTTTCCCTTTGCCCTGGCCCCAGAGCAGCCACTACCTTGAATTTGAAAAGTGTTTGTTCTGTCAATATTTATGTAATTTTATTACATATTATATGTAATATAATATGTAATATTATATACACACACAATGATAGCTCATATCATCTTCATGTGGCTTTTAATTTCTAGAAATATTGACAGTATCTTACATATCATGCTTATTTAAATTATATGCAGAGTACATCATGCAAAATGCCAGGCTGGATGAATCACTCTGGAATTAAGATTGCTGAGAGAAATATCAATAACTTCAGATATGCAGATGACACCACCCTTATGGCAGAAAGTGAAGAGGAACTAAAGAGCCTCTTGATGAAAGTGAAAGAGGAGAGTGAAAAAGCTGGCTTAAAACTCAACATTCAGAAAACTAAGATCATGTCATCTGGTCCCATCACTTCATGACAAATAGATGGGGAAACAATGGAAACAATGACAGACTTTATTTTTGGGGGCTCCAAAATCACTGCAGATGGTGACTGCAGCCATGAAATTAAAAGACATTTGCTCTTTGGAAGGAAAGCTATGACAAACCTAGAAAGCATATTAAAAACCAGAGACACCACTTTGCCAACAAAGGTCCATATGGTTTTTCCAGTAGTCATGTACTAATGTGAGAACTGGACCATAACGAAGTCTGAGTGCCAAAGAATTGATGCTTTCAAACCATGATGCTGGAGAAGACTCCTGAGAGTCCCTTGGACAGCAAAGAGATCAAAGCAGTCAATCCTAAAGGAAATCAACCTGAATATTCATTGGAAGGACTGATGCTGAAGCTGAAATTCCAATACTCTGGTTAGTTGATACGAAGAGCCAACTCATTGAAAAAGATCCTGATGTCAGGAAAGATTGAAGGCAAAGCAGGAGGAGAAGAGGGTTATAGAGGATGAGATGGTTGGATGGCATCATCCACTTAATGGACATGAGTTTGAGCAAACTCCAGGAGATAGAGAAGGACAGGGAAGCCTGGCATGCTGCAGTCCATGGAGTTACAAAGAGTAGGATACAACTGAGCAACTGAACAACAACACATATCATTTTATACTCAACTTTGGTTCTGAGTTCTATTTCTTTAATGGAAGATAGTTGATTTACAATATTGTATTAGTTTCTAGTATACAAAAAGTAATTCCATTTGACATATATATATACACATATGTATATATATTTTTCTTTTTCATATTCTTTTACATTATAGGTTATTACAAGATATTGAATATAATTCCCTGTGCTATATAGTAGCTCCTTGCTGTTTATCTATTTTATATATAGTAGTGTGTATCTGTTAATCCCAAACTCCTAATTTATCCCTCTCCCTGCTAAGTTCTATATTGATATATAAAAGCTTGTGCATGCATTACAACTATTGCATAGTGTTCCACTATATGACTATATCACAATCTATCTACCCTGTTGATGGGCATTTAATATGCTTCTGAATTTTTTATTTTACAAACAAAGCTACAAAAAAAAACAAAACACTTTTGTGCATGTGTGCAGCCATTACTTTGACAATCATAAAAATGTCTGCTTTTATGCAAGACAGAAACACTGTCATAAGGTTACAAAGACATGCACAGGATAGGTGAACAATAAGAATTTCCCTCTGACTGTTTACTGTAGAGAAACAATGGGCTGAGAGTAGAGGAAGATCTAAAGGTGATCCAAGAAAAGGCATTGCCTGTGACATCTTCAGAGAGGCTATTAGGAAAACAGAAGTATTTCCCAGCCCAAAGCCACGCTCCTGACACACCCAGAGGCAAACCTCTGTACACTGTGTACACCTGCCAGTTGGGCTGGTCTGGAGTGGAACAATGAGAGTATTCCAAGAACAAGGACAAGGGTGACGAGCAATGGACACAGAACTAAAAAGAGGGTGCAGACACAGAAGTGGACATCAAAAGTAAGGACACAGAGCCAAACAGGAGTACAAGAGGAAGACCTATTAAAGACTTCAAAATATTATGCTGGACCAGGAAGCTAGGTCAGCCATCCTTTTATCTCTTGCTCTCCATTCTTTTGTTGTTGTTCTTAAAAATTTTAAAGGGAATATGTATATGCACACTGTTAAAATGTAAACAGTACAAAAAGGGTACAAAAAGACTCAAAAGTTGGTGAATTATGCCTGGGCAGGATGAAGCCAGAGGAAACTCTGATGGAGGTTCATAGCAGTCCTGCAGTAAAAAGTTAAGTCTTTCTCCTAAGTCTCATGTCCAGACTCAAGACTCTTACAGAGAAGCAGCTGAAATTACCAATTTCTTGTGTGTCCTCCCAGGGATATTTTATACACATTCTCTCTCTCTCAGTAAAAAAATTTCAAACAGTAAAAAACTTTTGCCTGCAATGCAGGAGACCCTGGTTCAGTCCCTGGGTCAGGAAGATCCCTTGGAGAAGGGAATGGCTACTCACTCTAGTATTTTTGCCTGAAGAATTCCATGGACAGAGGAGCCTAGCGGGCTACAGTCCATGGGGTCACAAAGAATTGGACACAACTAAGCACGATGGCATATTATATGGTTTTGGACCTTACTTTCCTTCCATATCATAGCAAGAAATTCATATTAATACACATAGATTTAAAAGATTTAAACATTTTAAGATGTTTTTAATTTATTTGTGTATTTTTATTTTGATTCTGCTGGGTCTTTGTAGCTGCATGCAGGCTTTCTCTAGTGGCAGCAAGAAGGAACTATTCCCTAGATGCAGTGCCCATGCTTCTCATTGCGATGGCTTCTCTTGTTATGGAGCACAGGCTCTAGGGCATGCAGGCTTCAGCAGCTGCAGCACGTAGGTTTAGAAGTGTCAGCTCTCAGGTGATGACTCAGTAGCTACGGTGCACAGGCTTAGTTGTCCTACAGGATGTGGAATCTTCCTGGACCAGGGATTGAACCTATGTCTCCTGAATTGGCAGGCGGATTCTTAACCACTAGACCACTAGGAAAGCCTTCCTGCCTCTATTCTTTTTAATGGTTGCATAAAATTTCATTGTATGAATATACTGTAACTTAATTAGTTCCCTACTGCGACATGTAGGTCATTCTAACATTTCCCAATCAGAAATACTGCTATATTGAATAATCTGGAATATTTCAATGACCACAAATTTTATCTGTAAGATAAAAATTCTGGCAGTGCATTTGCTAAGTTGGTATAAGTGACACTTTATACCCTAATGGTAACGGTAATCACGTCCGACTCTGCGATCCCACGGACTGTAGCCCACCAGGTTCTTCTGTCCATGGGATTATCCCAGCAAGAATACTAGAGTAGGTTGCCATTTCCTTCTCCAGGGGATCTTCCTGACCCAGGGATCGAACTCGAGTCTCCTACGGCTCTTGCATTGGCAGGCAAATTGTTTACCACTGAGCCACCTATACCCTAATACCTAGTTTCAAATTTCCCATCCCTGAGTCTTTAAAGCGATACATTAGACTCCACCAGAGTCTCAGGGACAATTTGTAAATGTCTGCCAGATGAGACTGAGGAATATTTGAGCCAAGTCAAGGTAACTGGAGGATAATCTCGGGAAGGCTTGATGGTAACCTGAGCACTGGGAAAGAAAATCCATCTAATCAACGGTATTAGCCAAACTGAAGAAAGAATGTGTTAACAGGATGAGAGAGGTCATTACAAAACCCAGAAGGAGGAGCCAAACAGCAAAAATAGGCAGTGTTTATCTCTGAAGAGAGAGAGATACTTAATCTAATGAACAGGCACCAGAGAAGCACGTTCAAACAGGTTTATCCAAGGCCTAGATGAAATTTTTTTCCATGCAATTCTATGCTTTAGTTCTGTACACCAGGCAATCCATTAAAGCAGTTACTAATTTCTCTCCCTAGGTACCTGGATTCTAGGAAGAGGTTAAGCCTATTAAAGAGGGCCACATACTTTTTGATACCTCTGCCATTAATAGGTCAGGTCTCCATCCTCTTCTCTAGGTTCTGGGTGTGCTCTGTAACTGCTCTGATGGGTAGAATACAGCAAAAATGATGCTAGGCCAGTTTCCACTTTCATCTCTTGGAATATCCACTCTGGGGGAAACCAGCACCCTGGAAGAAGTCTTGACTATCCAGAGACCCACCATGCTGTGAGGAAGTCCCAGGCTAGCTATGTGGAGAAAGAGATACTCAGCCATTTTGGTCAAACCAGTCCAGGCACCCAACATGCAACTGAAGACGCCATCTTGGAAATTCCAGCCCCAGCATATGTGACATGGAGAAAAGTTAAGGAAACCAGCTAAAAGTCAGACCTGAGGCCCAAATATACGGCCCTACCTGATCCATCTCAGACATCTTCACCCATTCAAACTAAAGCTCCACTCCTCTGTGAAGCAGACATATGCCATTTCTGATATGAACTACCCAAATTCCTGACCCACAAAATCATGAGGAAAATAACAAACTGTTGCTTTAAGCTACTAAGTTTGGGGATAGTTTGACAGGTAGGAGCAACTAGAATAGGGGGCTTCTGTGTGATGAAGTATAAGATCCCTGGGAGGGCTAAGTTTTGTAAATAAATACTCCAATCCACAATTTGTTTCTATGGGTTTGGCCAATGGGGGTCAGTCCCCAATAGTCTACCCATGCTTAATGAACTGACAAAATTTAGCTTCTGAACCTGCAAAGCTAAAACCTGAAGGGCCAGTCTTGATCAATATGCCCATCTCCATTATCGTCTGTTTTTCACTCTATCTTATGTCAAACAACTCAGATTAGGGAGCTGAGAAGAGTCTCACAAAGTTTACCACCAGATGTAGCTACTGCTCAGTACCACTCACAGCCTTTTGACTGGTACATGAAATGTATTTATTTATCAAACATTACCAAGAACCTCCCCTGTACCCAAAACTGTGCCTGGTGCTGGGGGGACACAGAGCTGGGAAAAACATAGGCCCATCCCTTGGAACTTCACACCCCAGTCTCTAAGCCACATAAATAGGCAATGATAAGAAACAAATGCATTTAGGGGACCTGCCTGGTGGTCCAGTGGCTATGACTTTGTGCTCATAATGCAGGGAGCCTGGGTTTAATCCCTGGTCATGGAACTAGATCCCACATGCCACAACAAAGAATTAGAATGCTGCAACTAAAGACCTGCATGCCACAACTAAAGATCCCACATGCTGCAATGAAGATCAAAGATCCCATGAGCTGCAACTAAGACCCAGCACAGTCAAATAAATAAATGAGCATTAAAAAGAAAAGAAAGAAATACACGCACTTAAATATATAGCAAACCTAAAAGGAGAAAAAGATAGCAATACATCAGGAGACAGAAAATCCACTTCATCATCCAGACAGAAAATCAATACAGAAACATTGACTTTAAATGACACATTAGGTCAGATGAACTTAACAGATTTACACAGAACATTTCACCCAAAAGCGACAACATACACATTCTTTTCAAGCAAATATGGAACGTTCTCCAGTATAGATCAAATGTTAGGCCACAAAAGAAGTCTTAATAAATTTAAGAAGACTGAAATCTGATCAGGCATCTTTTCCCACATAATGGTATGACTAGAAATCAACTGCAAGAAGAAATCTGGACAATTCACAAATACTGGTTAAAGAGATAAAACAACATGGAGATTGTGGAGATTAAACAACATGCTACAGAAACTACTAAGTCAAAGAAGAAATCAAAAGAGAAGTTAAAATAACTGAAGATGAGTGAAAATGGAAAATACAACATACCAAAACTTAAAGAAGGGGTGCCTAGGTAAAGGAGGCTGGGGATGCAAATGTTTGCTTGAGATATTTAAGGATGATTCCCCAGGTCCTGTGGGGATTCCTGAGCAAGTGAACAACTTATCAAACATGCTTTTAGGGGCACTGACGTGGCAGTGGTGTGTGGGTAGATTGTTGGGGCAGATCAAGCAACAATGGAGACCAAGCAGGAGGGAACACCCAGACATCATCCTTTTCCAGAGTCACTGTGGGGCTGCCCATGCTGCCAGCCAAGATGCAGACAAGCAAGGAGGTTGACATGGTGATGAAGCTGCTGAACATGGGAATGATATCCTCTGTGTTGGGCAGAACAAAGCCTACTGGGTTCAAAAGGTCACAGATCATCTGGCCTTTGATGTTAATGTCCAGTAGAAGGTGGGAACAAGCTTTGCGGAAAGGCTGCAAAGAGCGGTAAAAGCCAAAATTGATGGCAGGCAGCAAAAACAGTTTCAAGAAGGAAGTTCACAGCAATAAATGCCTACATTAAGAAATAAGAAGGATGTAAAAAAAGAAGAAGAAGAAAAAAACAACAAGGAAGGTCTCACACAACATAATGTTACACCTCATGGAACTAGAAAAAAGGACAAACTAACCTCAAAGTTATAGAAGGAAAAAACGAAGGTCTAAGAGAAAGAAATAGAGACTAAAAAGACAATAGAAAAGATCAGTGAAACTAACAGCTGGCTTTTTAAAAAGCCAAACAAAATAGACAAACCTTTAGCTAGACTCACAAAGGAAAAAAGAGAAGAGAACTCAGATAAATAAAATCAGAAATGAAAGAGGAGGCATTACAACTGATACTACAGAAATACAAAGGATCACAAGAGACTATTGTGAACAATTAAATGCCAACAAATTGAATAACCTAGAAGGGATGGATAAATTCCTAGAAACACACATCATACCAAAATTGAAACAGGAAAAATAGAAAATCTGAGCAGATCAGTAAAAAGATTGAATCAGTCACCAAAATTCTTAACAAACAAAAGTCAAAGATCAGGAGGCTTCACTGGGGAATTCTACCAAGCATTTAAGGAAGAATTAATACCAAACTTTTCCCCAAAAGTGGGGGAGGGGAGGAAGGAACACTTTCAAACTCATTTTATGATGCTGAAATTTGCCTAATACTAAAACCAGACAAGGACACTACAAGAAAAGAAAAGTACAGGCTAGTATTCTTGATGATTATAAATGAAAAAATCTTCACCAAAATATTAGCAAACCAAATTCAACAACATATTAAAAAAAAAACAAAAAACATTCTCCATGATCAAGATGGATTTATTTCAGGGATGCAAGGATGGTTGAACTGCAAATCAATGAATGTAACAACACATTAACAAAATGAAGGATAAAAATCATAGGGTCATCTCAACAGATACAGAAAAAAACATTTGACAAAATTCCACATTTGTTTATGATAAAAATGCTAACAAAAGTGGGTACAGAGAGAATGTACTCTTAACATAGGAGTTCTCTTGAGAGTCCCTTGAACAGCAAGGAGATCAACCCAGTCAATCCTAAAGGAAATCAGTCCTGAATATTCATTAGGAGGACTGATGCTGAAGCTGAAGCTCCAATACTTTCGCCACTGATATGAAGAACTGACTCATTGGAAAAGACCCTGATGCTGGGAAAGATTGAAGGCAGGAGGAGAAGGGAACAACAGAGGATGAGATGGTTGGATGGCATCACTGACTCAATGGACATGAGTTTGAGTAAGCTCTGGGAGTTGGTGATGGACAGGGAAGCCTGGCAAGCTGCAGTTCATGGGGTCACAGAGTTGGATACGACTGAGTGACTGAACTAACTGTTAACATAATAAAGCTTATATGTAACAAGCCCATGGCTAATATCATAGTCAACTAAAAAGCTGAAAGCTTTCCCTGTAAGACCAGGAACAAGACAGATGCCCACTCTTGCCACTTTTATTCAAAATAGTATTGGAAGTCCTAGACAGAGCAATTAGGCAAGAAAAAAAGAAGGTATCCAAATCAGAAAAGAAGTAAAACTATCACTATTTGAAGATGACCTGATATACAGAAAACCCCAAAGACTCTACCAAAACAACTAATAGAAGCAATAACTGAATCCAGTAAAGCTTCAGGATAAAAAATCAAAATACAAAAATCAGTTGAATTTCTATAAGCTAATAACAAACAATCAGAAAGAGAAATTAAGAAAATACTCTCATTTGCAATTGTATCAAGAAAAATAAAATATCCCGGAAACCTGTTCACTGAAAATTATGACATTGAAGAAAGAGATTAAAGAAGACAAGTGGGAAGATATTCCATGCTCATGGATTGGAAAAACTAGTATTATTAAAGTGTCCATACTATCCAAAGCAATCTATAGATTCATTGCAATTCCTACTAAAATTCCAATGACAGTTTTCACAGAAATAGAACGAACAGTCCTAAAGTTTACATGTAATTACAAATGACCCTGAATATTCAAAGCAATCTTGAGAAAGAAGAACAAAGCTGGAGGGTTTGTGTCCTGATTTCAAAGTATATTACAAAACTATTATGCCAATAGGTATTGGCATACACACATATACACAGATTAGTGGAAGAACAGAGAGCCTAGAAATAAGCCCATATATATATTATAAATTATTTATGACAAGGGAGTAAAGAATATATAATAGGACAGCCTCCAAAATAAATGGTTTTGGGAAAACTGGATATCCACATGCAAAATATTACTATCCTACACTATACACAAAACTTAACCCAAAATGGTTAAAGATCTGAACATAAAATCTGAAACCATAAATATCCCAGAAGAAAACATAGGTGGTAAGCTACTTGACGTTAGCCTTGATGATGATTTTTTTTTGATTTGACAGCAAAAGCAAAGGTAATGAAAACAAAAATAAACAAGTTGGACTACATTAAACCAAATAACTTCTGCACAGCAAAGGAGACCATCAATAAAATGAAAAGACAACCTACCAAATGGGATAAAATATTTGCAGATCATATATCTGATAGGAGTTAATATCCAAATACATGAAGAACTCAAACAATTCAATAGTAAAACAAACAAATAAAATCCAATTAAAATATGGGCAGAGGATCTGAATTGACATTTTTCTTTAAAAGACATACAGATGGCCAACAGGTAAAAGAAAAGGTAGTCATCATCACTAATCATCAGGGAAATGCAAATTAAAACTTTAATGAAATATCACCTTGTACCTGTCAGAATGGCTCAAAGACAAAAAAAAAAATAAGCGTTGGGAAGGATGTGGAGAAAAGGGAACTCTTGTGCACTGTTGGTAAGAATGTAAATTGGTGCAGCTACTATGGAAAACAGTATGGAGGTTTCTCAAAAAATTAGAAATAGAACTGTGATATGATCCAGTGGTTCTACTTCTCGGTATTTATCCAAAGAAAATGAAAACACTATTTACTTCAATGTTCACTGCAGCAGTATTTACAATAGGCAAGACATAGAAGCATAGAAGCATCCTAAGTGTTGATCAGTGGATAAATGACTAAATAAAATGTCACATACACACACACACAGGAATATTATTCAGCCATAAAAAACAAGGAAATCTTGCCATTTACAACATGGATATACTTGAAGGAATTATGCTAAATGAAATGTCAGACAGAGAAAAGCAAATACTGAATGATCTCATGTATATGTGGAATCTAAAATAGAAACAAACTAAAACAAAACTCAAACATACAGAAAACCCATCACCATAGGTTGCCAGAGGTGAGGGATGGGAGGAGGGCAAGATGGATAAAGGTGGTCAAAAAGTACAAACTTTCAGTTATAAAATAAATAAGTGGGGATTACAGGACTACCTCCCAAGGTGTAATACACAGGATGGTGACTATGACAATACCATATGGTATATTTGAAAGTTGCTGAAAGAGTAAATCTCAAAGTGCTTCTCACAGGAAAAAAAATTTTCTTAAGTATATACATATATAAAAAAAATGATGCATGAAAGGACAAATATGTACAGGAAGCATTAGGGAGACAGAAGAGGGGTCACCAACCCAGGCAGTCCACAATCAGAGCTACAGAATAGACAGTTGATCTTATCATTCTCAGGGTCCACACCTTTGAAAGATATCAATTTGTTGTAAATTTACATATAAATTTAAGATATGTTCACATTTCACTTTTTCAGCACTCTTGTCATTATTTTAGTTAGAAAAGAGAAGGGAACTGGCTTTTATGCACTTGCATGGTTCTCACATGTCTCAATTCCCAGTCCGACCCCTTAAGTCCTACAATGCTTCCCTAAGCTGATTTTATTAATTTTATGTGTAATATGCAGTTTTGGACAACTGATGGTGCAGAGGACATTATGGTCGGCTACCCTTATCTCAGTTCCACTCCTCCTCCTATGCAGTCGACACCTATTTAGGTGGCAGGGATCCCAGCCCCAGCTCTAAGAGTGAGCCTGCATGAGTCTAAGCTATAGCACACCTTTGGCCACTATGATGGGTTCAGAAATGGGCAATTAACCCAGGCCAATCAACTAAGTTCTGTGAGACAGCAGAGCCAAGAGAACTTCAGAACAAAATGGTGGGTTGGATGGTCTCATGAATACCTGGAGCAAAATATACCTGATGGGCACACAGGTATATTATTAGACACAATAATCTAACACAATTATTAGACTTTTCTAATAGGAACCAATAAAGCTGGTTTATAGTTTAAACCTGTGAGAATGGCAACCAAACAGATCTGAACTGATAAAAAATGAGTCACTGGAAGCATCCTCTTCCTCAAAAAAAGGGTATTAATGGGCTTTTAAGGATGTGCAGCCCTCCACTCTATACTAACTCACACCAGCCACACAGCGGAGGAGTTAATATATTGCCCATGGAGCAGCCCAGGTTCACGTGACTCCAGATCTTTGAAATACAAAGGCTAGAGCCAGGAGGCTCTGCAAAATTCGAGTCCTGATTTCTCCTTTAAAAGGTCACGCATTTCTGGCTTTCTCCTGCTTCCTCTTCCACTTTCTAGGGCAGTCGAGAATTTCTTTGGTAGTTACTGCTATAGAGATAATCCTGAGGAAAGCTTCCCAGTAAACTTTCCCTAAGAAATGGTAAGAAGTCTTAGTATCCACCCTTGGGGCATCCACTGGGTTGCTCACATTTCTAGAGGTTAAATCAAGCAGGAGAAGCTCTCAGGACTTTGGTTTCTTGGCTTACTTAGTTTCTTGGAGCAGAGCACACAGCAAATGATTTTTTTTAACCATCTCTGAGTGCATTGTGACCTGCCCACCATATCTCAAAAATATGAACCCAACAGAGAAGACCCCAGGGGAGATGGCAGTGGCCCAGCCAGGTGCAGAGAAATTGTTCAGTTTGGACTTTCAAAGCCTCACAGTCATTTTCTCTCTCATTGTTAACTCAGTCCAGTTTCCGGAGGGGGAGGGGAGGTGGTTGCTCAAATACTGCCATTTCTATTGCTATCGGAGGCTCTCTCTGATTCTCTTGCCCAATCCATCCCATGGCACATAACAGGGCAGTGTCCCTTGGAAGCCATCTTCTCCCCATGCCTGCTCAAGAGCCCACCATGACCCCTCAGAGGAACTCCCAGGACCCGCAGTCTGGCCTTCAAGGCCCTCCTCAAAGGCCTGTCATATCCCAAGTCCCCACAGTTCCTCCTCATTTTTTACTACTGCCCAGCACAGCCACTAGGTGACCAGTCAGTTCATCAGCCCAGCCCAAGGGCTGTCTATGCTTCCTGTCAATCACTGATAACCTCACATGTGCCTGGATGGCACAGTCTAATCAAAGGTCCCACTTCTCCCCCATCCCCAGACTGGCTTCTCCTCCCAGGGCACTCAGGTCTTTCTGAAATAAGTTGATTACTGATTTGTTTACTCTGACTCATTGGAAAAGACCCTGATGCTGGGAAAGACTGAAGGCAAGAGAAGGGGATGACAGACAATGAGATGGTTGGATGGCATCACTGACTCAATGGACATCATGAGTTTGAGCAAACTCCAGGAGCTGGTGAATGACAGGGAAGCTTGGCGTGTTGCAGTTCATGGGGTGGCAGAGTCAGACATCACTTAGTGACTGAACAACAATCCCCCTCTTCCCCAAAAGGAGCATTTAACCCCCATACGGGTATTGGCCATAATTTATTGAAGCTCAGTTCTTAGAAAAGTTCCCGGGGCAGAGTGGGTGTATTAATATTTAATAGTTCTCAGGAAGACAGATCCCATGTGAATCTCTTCGGTTCACTTCCTAAAACCTCTCCAACTTAACCAACATTGGGTTTTCCAGTCTCTGTCCATTGACAGTGGGCTATCCATCCCTGCCTCATAACAGTGTTCCACTGGATAAACCTCTCACTGGATATTGATTTCTTAATAACAAAAATGTGCCTTTTCATTAATGTCTATGATTTTGCTTTCACTCTTTTAAGCAATGACATCTTTCTTTCCACTAAGGGCAAATTTACCCTGCAAACTGCCAAACCTCTGCAATCCTCCAGAAACCACTTCCTTTGAAAGAAGTCTGGTAGGGATATCACCACAGAAAAAGTGGTTCTATAACATCCCGCAGCTTGCACACTTGCAACTGCTATTCTATTACCAAGACAGTTCCCTTCTCTCCTAACCTCTGCCCAATTTAATCCTAGCCTCCTGACTTATCTCCTACCTGTGCCCTCCGGCTTCATGCCCTTCCTTGACTTGTTTGTTCATTTCAACTCAGAACCGCTACACACGTCCAGGGTTATGACCACAGCCCCAGTCGGTCCCGGGCTACGTTCTCCTGATGTCCTCCACTTTTTGTTCACTGTCTCCTCATCCCCAGCCTTTCTGTCCCGGTGCTCACCGCATCCCTTTGGCGCGAGCCCCACCACCACCGCCACCACCCTCGCTCGGTTACCTGGAGCTGGTGCAAATGCAGAACGTAGCCTTGCACCAACAGCTGGAATAAGAGGCGTAGCTGCCCTGGCCCTGAAAGCTCGTCCAGGCTCCGCAGCCTCCGATCGCCAGGCCCGGTTCCGGGAGCCTCAGCCGCCTGGGCCGCAGGGAGGGCGGAGGGGATCGCCGCCTTGGCTCTGGCCCCGTACGAGCCGAGGCGAGGGAGTGCCGCCCGCGTCCCCAGCAGCGCCCATCGCAGCCTCGCGGAGCCCAGAGCGCCCATTCGGTTCATGGCTCGCCCCGCCGCGCCTTTGGCTCTCGAGCCAGAGCGCCTGGAATTTGCACAGAGACAGAACAGCAGGGGCGGGTTCAAGGGTACCGGTGGCCCAGGGCGTGCCGGACTAAGGCGGGCCCTTATTGTTCCCTTTTCCTCGCGGTCTTCAGTCCCTCCAGATATGACCTAAGGGACTCACAGAAGTCACCCTTTCCAACTGGAAGCCTCCTGGCTCGGGAAGGGGCCGGACAACCCCAAGGCAGAAGATGCACGGGGGACTTAGGGGAGCCCGACGGAGCTCTGACGATGGCCGCCCCTTCCGCGACTGCCCACCTCGCACTTCCGCGAGCTCTCGAGGTGAACTCGAAGTTCGCTTGGTCTCAACTCCGGCGAGGAGTGCAGCGAAGTTCTGGACAACCCCGGAGCCCTCCGAGGCCGCGAGGCCCCACCCAGGGAGACCGGCCTTCGCTTGCCCTGCGGCCTGGCCTCCTCTCTTCCCAGGGGCCAGATGGAGCCGGCCGCTGGCTTTTTCCAAATAGTCCCCAGGATTAATCCCGGAGTCCGAGCGCTGAGCAAGAAAGAGCAAAAAAAAAAAAAAAAAATCTCCAAAGGAAAAACAAAATCCCAGAAAACCTGATCCTGTATCCAGAGTCGTCTGATTCTTTGGAGGGAGGAAGCCAAAGTAACTAATTTAAATATTAGGGTGTTTTTTTTTTAATGCAATTCTACCCCTCTCCCACCCCATCACCCACTCACTCCCTTGTCAGATGAGGCAGGATTTTTCAAAAGGCAGGTTGAGATTACCGGATTGAGATTACATTTAGTGAATGTGACCAAAATGAACTTTTAATAAGATGGAAAAGAATAAAATAGAACAGAAAATATTTCAAGAAGGAGAAGAATTATTTCATGAAATCTTCGTTTCATATATGTATATTCGAAGTACAAGTTTCAAAATGTTAAAAACATGACTCATACACATATAAGATAAACAAGGAGCCAAAGTTTACTCAACCCTTTAGAGGTGGAACCAGCAGGAGGATAAAGTTTGTTCTAAGAGCATTTGAAGAACTGGTTATTTATAGGCAGGCAGAGGCAGTAAAGGCCTGTTAAGATCAAGAGGGCAAAAATTAGATTGATGGCTCATGTAGCTAATTGTGGGTTTCTTTTTATTTATCCCCTTAGCGGGTCATAGAGTTTCTTGACTCTGTGACTGAATATCTTTCATTAGTTCTGGAAGTTTTCAGACTTTCAAACTTTCCTTCTACCCCATTTACTTTTCTCCTCTCCTTCTAGGACTTCAAATTATATGTTAGACTTTCTAAATATATCCTCCCAGTATCTTACCCTCTCTTCTGTACTGTTCTATCATTTAGTCTCTTCTAGCTCATTAATTCTCTCTTCAGCTGTGTCTATGTTAAATCTATCCATTGAATTTTAAATTTCTATTATTGTATTTTTCAGTTTTCAATTTTGATTAGTTTTCTTAAATCTATTTTTTAAATATTTCTAATTTTGTACCAAATTCTTAATTTTATTTTTTCTTATCTCCTTTACTTTTGTAAGCATCATTACAAAAGTTCTAAGGATTATGACCAATAACTCCAATATATGGAAGCTATGTGGAGCAATTTCTATTGTCCATTATTTCTGGTGGTTTTGTGTATATTGTCAGGTTTCTTCCTGGGCCTGGTTTCTTTTGATTGTGTGTTCATTCAGAAAATGTACTCTTTAAGTTTCTGGTGGAACAAATTTGAAGTTTAGGATGATTTCATTTTCCTCGCAGAAGATTTACTTTTATTTATTGACAGTTGCCTAAAGGCACCCACAATCCAGAATCACCAGAATTCCAGTTTCAAGGAATGAGATGCTTTATAGCTGTACTGCCGTCCTCTAGAAGGCTAGTGGATTTCCAGTCCTTAATCCTTTTGGGTTATGGACTTCAGTTACACTTCACATAGCCCCATGAATTTCTGAAAATGAGAAATACTACTTCGAGGAACGGGCTTCCCAGGTTGCTCAGTGGTAAAGAATCTGCCTGCCAATGCAGGAGACTTGAATTCAAGCAGGAGATGTGGGTTCCATCCCTGGGTCAGGAAGATCCCCTGGAGGAGGGCATGGCAACCCACTCCAGTATTTTTGCCTGGATATTCCCATGGACATAGGAACTTGGTGGGTTACAGTCCATGGGGTCGCAAAGAGCTGGACATGCCTGAGCTTCTGAGCAGCATGCACTAAGAGGACAGTGGTACCTAACACCTAACTTACCTTGGGAGTTCTATCTGATAACCCTTTATTGCCTTGTTTGTTCTCTGATGCTGATGCCTTTAAGAGAATGCTGGTCATATTTGATTCAGCTTTTCAAATTATCCTTTGAAAGAGAGTTGAGTCCAGTACTAACAGAAGTGGAAATCCAATTTATGCTTTTATCTTTATTCATTTTCTGCCTTCTGGGTTCATTTTCTTGATATATTTTATTTTTGTTGATGTGAAGTCACTCAGTCATGCTCATCTCTTTGCCAACCCCATGGATGATAGCCTGCCAGGCTCCTTTGTCCATGGGATTTTCCAGGCAAGAATACTGGAGTGGGTTGCCATTTCCTTCTCCAGGGATCTTCCCAACCCAAGGATCAAACCCAGGTCTCCCACACTGCAGGCAGACTCTACCATTTGATTCCTACCAGGAAATACGATTATATTTTTAACCTTTAAAAAAAAATCATTGTTTAATACAATTTTGTTTCCTAATGAATGGACTTAATGCTGCATATTTTCTTTTTTAAAAAATATATTTTATGTATTTGGCTGTGCTTAGTTGTCAGTGAAGGCAATGGCATCCCACTCCAGTACTCTTGCCTGGAAAATCCCATGGATGGAGGAGCCTGGCAGGCTGCAGTCCATGGGGTCGCTAGAGTAGGACATGACTGAGCGACTTCACTTTCACTTTTCACTTTCATGCTTTGGAGAAGGAAATGGCAACCCACTCCAGTGTTCTTGTCTGGAGAATCCTAGGGACGGGGGAGCCTGGTAGGCTGCCGTCTATGGGGTCACACAGAGTCGGACACGACTGAAGTGACTTAGCAGTAGCAGCAGTGCTTAGTTGTAGCACATGGGATCTAGTTCCTCAACCAAGAATCAAACCCAAGCCCCCTGCATTGGGAATGCAGAATCTTAGCCACTGGACAACCAGCAAAGTCCCCATATTTTCATGATACTATTTTGGCCATATCCAATGAGATCAATATGCAATTTCTTTCACTGTCCTTCATTTCCCAATAGTTTGTAATTTCCACTTTGATTTTCTTTTTAATCTAACAGTCATAAAGAAAGTTCTTTATTTACTTGTAAATGGTTGTAGTTTTCCTTTTGCTTTGAAAAGGACCATTCATTTATTATTAATTTATAATATTATTACTTTGTGGTCAGAGTGTATATGATCTGTTTTTTAGAATTATTAACGTGTCTTTGATGGTCTAGCACTTTATTTTTCTGAATGTTTCACATGCATGTTTGAAATATATGTATTTCCTGTTTATTAACTTATCAATTTTGTTATTTAAATCCTCTGTAGCTTTACTTATGTTAATTTACGAGAGAAGCCCATTCAGGTATTCCCCAAATTTTATGAATTTGTGAATATCTATTTTTCTTATATTTCCAACATCTTTTGTTTTATATTTTGAAAATCCATTTTTAGTTTCATAAAAACTCATGACTATTGTATATATTTGATGGATAGCATCTTTTATAAATTTGAAATATTAAATTGCTTTGAATTTAGTTTGTTTGACTTTAATATTGTTCAGTTCAGTTCAGTCGCTCAGTCGTGTCTGACTCTTTGCAACCCCATGAATCGTAGCACGCCAGGCCTCCCTGTCCATCGCCAACTCCCAGAGTTCACCCAAACTCATGTGCATCGAGTTGGTGATGCCATCCAGCCATCTCATCCTCTGTCGTCCCCTTCTCCTCCTGCCCCCAATCCCTCCCAGCATCAGAGTCTTTTCCAATGAGTCAACTCTTCATATGAGGTGGCCAAAGTATTGGAGTTTCAGCCTCAGCATCAGTCCTTCCAATGAACACCCAGGACTGGTCTCCTTTAGGATGGACTGGTTGGATCTCCTTGCAGTCCAAGGGACTCTCAAGAGTCTTCTCCAACACCACAGTTCAAAAGCATCAACTCTTCGGCACTCAGCTTTCTTCATAGTCCAACTCTCACATCCATACATGACTACTGGAAAAACCATAGCCTTGACTAGACAGACTTTTGTTGGCAAAGTAATGTCTCTGCTTTTTAATATGCTATCTAGGTTGGTCATAACTTTCCTTCCAAGGAGTAAGTGTCTTTTAATTCATGGCTGCAATCACCATCTGCAGTGATTTTTGAGCCCCCAAAATAAAGTCTGACATTGTTTTCAATTTTCCCATCTATTTGCCATGAAGTGATGGGACAAGATGCCATGATCTTAGTTTTCTGAACGTTGAGCTTTAAGCCAACTTTTTCACTCTCCTCTTTCACTTTCATCAAAAGGCTTTTTAGTTCCTCTTCACTTTCGGCTATAAGGGTGGTGTCATCTGCATATCTGAGGTTATTGATACTTCTCCCGGCAATCTTGATTCCAGCTTGTGCTTCTTCCAGTCCAGTGTTTCTCATGATGTACTCTGCATATAAGTTAAATAAGCAGGGTGACGTACTCCTTTTCCTATGTGGAACCAGTCTGTTGTTCCATGTCCAGTTCTAACTGTTACTTCCTGACCTGCATATGGGTTTCTCAAGAGGCAGGTCAGGTGCTCTGGTATTCCCATCTCTTGAAGAATTTTCCACAGTTTATTGTGATCCACACAGTCAAAGGCTTTGGCATAGTCAATAAAGCAGAAATAGATGTTTTTCTGGAATTCTCTTGCTTTTTCGATGATCCAGCGGATGTTGGCAATTTGATCTCTGGTTCCTATCCCTTTTCTAAAACCAACTTGAACATCTGGAAGTTTACGGTTCACATATTGCTGAAGCCTGGCTTGGAGAGTTTTGAGCATCACTTTACTAGTGTGTGAGATGAGTGCAATTGTGCAGTAGTTTGAACATTCTTTGGCATTGCCTTTCTTTGGGATTGGAATGAAAACTGACCTTTTCCAGTCCTGTGGCCACTGCTGAGTTTTCCAAATTTGCTGGCATATTGAGTGCAGCACTTCCACAGCATCATCTTTCAGGATTTGAAATAGCTGAACTGGAATTCCATCACCTCCACTAGTTTTGTTCGTACTCCTACTTCATTTTTATGCATTTGTTTGATGTATCTTTTATTAGTCTCTCCTATTTTTCAGTCATTCTAGATTATTTTGATTTAGAAGTATCTCTTATAAATACCATGTAGCTAGATTTTTTCTTACCTAACAAGAGAATCTTTAAGTAGCAAACATTATTTTTATAACTTGAATGAAAGTTTAAAAGTAAATAAATGAAAGAAAAAGCATAATTAATGGATAATTCATAGAAGAGGAAATATGCATAGAGGAAGGAATATTGCTGTTTAGCACATGCAAAAATGTTCCACATTACTTGCAAGAAAGACAAATCAGAATTACATTAGAAACCATTTTTCACCTATAAGACTGACAAAGATCAAAAGTTTGATACCAGTATGTAGTTGAGGGTGTAGGGAAACAAACTCCCCATCATGGTTTAAGGGAGTACAATTGCTGCAGAGTTTTCAAAATTTAAGTTGTACTTACTTTTGAGCCAGAAGTCCTACTTGTAGGGATATTTTTTCCTACAAATATACTTGCACATTCTCAAAATCACAAGTATACACGGATACTTATTACAGTGTTGTTTGTACAGATAAAGAAAATAATGGAAACAACCTGAACATATCAATAAGGGACTAATGAAATAAGTTCTAATAAATCCATGCATTAGAATCATTTGGAGCTTTTTAAAAAAAGAAACAGTGTACAGCTCTAGATGTACTGATACACAACAACTTCCAAGATATATTTTTAAAAATAAAAAGCAAGATGTAATGGTATGGTAGTCTACCATATAATGTTTGCATATGCATGGAATATCTCTGGAATGATGCACATGAAATTTTTATTAGTAATGGCCTTTAGGACGAAGGTGACAGGGACATAACTTCACAGGACGCTTTTTGGCTCTTGGAATTGTGTAATATGTCTTGTAATATGCCATTTTTTTTCAAATGGCTTATTCAAAAGCCACTAACAAGAGAAGCCACATAGCAAGCCACATAGTAAACCATTTTCTTTTGACATTTCTGGAAATTTGTTTCCCATTGTGACATCTGACTGTTAACTTGGTCACTTGGGTCCTCACCTAAAAGTAATTGTTGTTCAGTCACTCAGTCATGTCCAGCTGTTTTCGACCTCATGGACTGTAGCACGCAAGGCTTCCCTGTCCTTCACCATCTCTCAGAGTTTGCTCAAACTCATGTCCATTGAGTCAGTGATGCCATCCAACCATCTCGTCCTCTGTCATTTCCTTCTCCTCCTGCCTTCAATCTCTCCCAGTATCAGGGTCTTTTCTAATGAATTGGCTCTTCACATCAGGTGGCCAGATTACTGGAACTTCAATTTCAGCATCAGTCCTTCCAATGAATATTCAGGATTGATTTCCTTTAGGACTGACTAGTTTGATCTCCTTGCTGTCCAAGGAACTCTCAAGAGTCCTCTCCAACACCACAGTTCAAAAGCACCAATTCTTTGGTGCTTGGCCTTCTTTATGATCCAAACTCTCACATCCATATATGACTACTGGAAAAACCATGAGTTTGACTAGACAAACCTTTGTTGACAAAGTAATATCTCTGGTTTTTAATACACTGTCTAGGTTTGTCATAGCTTTTCTTCCAAGGAGCAAGTGTCTTTTAATAATGTATTAAAACAATTAAATCCTTACATACATATAGTACCTTATTTTTTTCTTTCTTTACTTCTTTTTTCCTCTTTCTTTCCTATTTCAGGGGAAGGAGGTATCTAGAAAGAAGTGTTTGGGGAAAAACATATATTTGAAGATATCCAGGAATTAAGTACAAGGACAAATAGTATGCATAAATAATGGTTTGAAACATGAGAGTAGGTAAAAACTAGTCTGATTCTTTTAATTAACTCATACATGTTTGTGATTTTGCAAATGAAAATAAACAAACAAAAGCTTTCTAAGCCTCCTGAGCATAGACAATTTATGTTTACATTGCTTCCAAAGGAATTAAATTATACAGCAAAACATCCCCAAAGTAAAAATCACCAATAAACCACCACTTGAAAAAGTATATACAGTAACAAATTGAAAGACTTCTGCTCTGCTTCCCCAATTACATTCCTTTAAAATGAATTCCTGTTCATAATTTACTGCGTATTCTTCCAGACCCTGTTCTATATTTATATAAACCCGTTTTTTACCCGTTGGTGAAAAAATCATTTGATACTTTAATGCAAATTCCTTTAAATGTTATAAAGTCTCAGGGCTTTTTTTTTTTTTTTTTAAATATGCCTTTTGACTATTTCTATTTAAAGTTGGCTTAAAGCTCAACATTCAGAAAAAGAAGATCATGGCATTCAGTCCCATCACTTCATGGCAAATAGATGGGGAAACAGTGGAAACAGTGTCAGACTTTATTTTTCTGGGCTCCAAAATCACTGCAGATGGTGACTGCAGCCATGAAATTAAAAGACGCTTACTCCTTGGAAGGAAAATTATGACCAACCTAGATAGCATATTCAAAAGCAGAGACATTAATTTGCCAACAAAGGTTCGTCTAGTCAAGACTATGGTTTTTCCTGTGGTCATGTATGGATGTGAGAGTTGGACTGTGAAGGCTGAGCGCGGAAGAATTGATGCTTTTGAACTGTGGTGTTGGAGAAGACTCTTGAGAGTCCCCTGGACTGCAAGGAGATCCAACCAGTCCATTCTGAAGGAGATCAGCTCTGGGATTTCTTTGGAAGGAATGATGCTGAAGCTGAAACTCCAGTACTTTGGCCACCTCATGCGAAGAGTTGACTCATTGGAAAAGACTCTGATGCTGGGAGGGATTGGGGGCAAGAGGAGAAGGGGACGACAGAGGATGAGATGGCTGGATGGCATCACTGACTCGATGGACGTAAGTCTGAGTGAACTCCGGGAGTTGGTGATGGACAGGGAGGCCTGGTGTGCTGCGATTCATGGGGTCGAAAAGAGTCGGACACAACTGAGCGACTGATCTAATCTGATCTGATTTCTTCCATGAAGTCCTTAGTCATATCCTTTGATCTTTTCCTATTGGATTGTTTTGCCTTTTCGTATTAGTTTGTTGGTGTTCTTTTTCTACTTAGGGGGATCTGTTACATGTATTGCAAGTATTTCCTCCTGGTTGTCTGTTGTTTGTATCTTGGCTATTATTTAGGGTAACTTTGTTAATTTCTGTGTGGTTCAATCTAGCATTTTTTTCCTTTTATGACTTCTGGGTTTCATATCTTGCTTGGGACAGCCGCAAGATTATTAGGGGGGAAAAAATCCTCCTATGTTGTACCTTATATGTGACAATTTCATTTTTTTACCTGCTACTTTTTTTTTCACAATTAGCAATTCAATCCATCTGGAATTAATTTTTGGCTTTGGTGTGATCTAAGATCTTATTATCTAATTATTCCCACATCACTTAATTAAATAATATCCATAAATAATTAATTAATTAAATAAAAACAATTTAAATAATAAATTGTTCCAACATTTATTAAATAATAGCTCAGGAGTTTGATGGATACCCCATCTCCTATTTGGGAGCAACATTCTTTACATTACAGGACTTAGTTGGAAATTTGATCTTCCATTCCACTCCAGAACGTTCCTTTGGTGCCAAGTAGCTCTCAAGAATTGCCTCTGGATCATCCCCTGCTGGGCTTCTCAGGTGGCTCTAGTATTAAGGAACCCACCTGCCAATGCAGGAGACATGAGAGACGTGGGGTTTGATCCCTGGGTCAGGAAGATCCTCTGGAGGAGGGCATGGCAACCCACTCTGGTATTCTTGTCTGGTGAATCCGGTGGGCAGAGGAACCTAGTGGGCTACAGTCTACAGGGTCAACAAGAATCGGACACAACTGAAGCGACTTAGCATGCATGCATACATCCCCTGCTACTGTGATGACTATCTGGAGTTCAGAGTTCTAGTCCACTAAAGTGTGACCCTCCATCTTCACTGGAGGCTAGGAGGAGATGGGAAGAACAGGCCTTTCTACCTACACTCTGCCTCCTCAGTGTTCATAAGACCAGACAACACTTGTTCCTTTAGCAAAAAGTTAGGACACTTCCAGAGGTAAATCCCTGCATAAGAGAATTGAACATGTTAAATTTCACTTCTCCTTTAAGTTGTACAAAAGTGGGCAGCTGGTGGCCCAGACCATCCAGACCCTGTGCTTCAGATGCTTCTCAAGCAATTGTCTAATTGTGTCCTTTGGTTTGTTCATTGTTCCACTTGCATTCTCTTCATCAAATCTTAGAAGAAACCAACCCCGCTGAAACCTTGATCTCAGCCTTCTAGCCTCTAAAACTGTGAGAAAATAAATTTCTGCTAAGTCACTCAGTCTGTGGCACTTGGTCTGCCTTTCCTGAGTCTCTGGCAGCCCTAATAAATTAATACATCACCTCTTTATAAAAAGACCTCCTGCTTATAGCAACTTATTTGAATATAACAGTCTCCCTGAGTAGTTAGAGGTTATTCTTCTTCTCTTCCCGATAAGGTAAATAAAGTTCAGAGAGGTAAAGAACAATAAGTGGGGCTGTCCTAAGATGGCAGAGGAATAGGACAGGGAGACTACTTTCTCCCCCACAAATTCATCAAAAGAACATTTGAATGCTGAGTAAATTCCACAAAACAACTTCTGAATGCTGGCTGAGGACATCAGGCACCCAGAAAAGCAGCCCATTGTCTTCGAAAGGAGGTAGGAAAAAATATAAACGATAAAGAGAGACAAAAGAGGTAGGGACGGAGATCCGTCCTGGGAAGGGAGTCTTAAAAAAAAGAGAAGTTTCCAAATACCAGGAAACACTCTCACTGGCAAGTCTGTGGTGAGCCTTGAAACCTCAGAGGGCAACATAACTGGGAGGAAAAATAAATAAATAATTAAAACCCATAGATTATGTGCCCAACAGTAACTCCCAGCAGAGAAACAGCACAGACGACCGCATCCGCCACTAGCAAGTGGGAGCTGGGCATGGAGGCGCAGGCTGCATTGCTTAAAGACTGGGCCTGAATGCCCCGAGGGCAATCTGAGGGAACTAACTTGGGATAGCAAACCAGACTGTGGGATAGCTACCACGTGAAAAGCCCTAACCTAAGACACCACCAGGCCCGCTCACAGAACAAAGGACTGACTAGAGCTAGCCGGCTGCAGACCAGCCCATCCCCCACCGGAGACAGGCAGGCAAGGGCAGCCAGAGCCAGAAGGGGCAATCATGGCCCCAGAGAGGCATCATTTACCAAACTGCAAGCAGGCTTCATTGCTAACTAAGACTTCTTGGGATTCTGGATGGTTGACATCCACCTGAGAAGATGCGCTGGTTGTACACCCAGAAAACCAAGCGGCAGGGACAGGGGAGGTGGTAGGTTGCAGCGACCGTGCTCACCACACACCTGGTCACCTGAGCTGCTCGGACCTGGGAAGGGCACAAAACGCAGGCCCAACTGAGTCTGCACCTCTGAGGACTACCCTAGTGCCTGAACCTGAGTGGCTTAGACCTGGGAAGTGCATACAACCCAGGGCCAGCCTCAGTTCCCGGCAGAGCAACCTAGAACCTAAGCAGTGTAGACAGGGAAAGCACACAGGCCATGAGCGGGGGCAAACCCGTGTGGCCAGGACACTGCAAACACATGCCAGTGTTATTTGTCTGCAGTGTTCCTCCCTCCCTACAGCACGACTGAACACATGAGCCTAAAAAAGTGTAGACACTGAAGAGACCAGCAAACAGAAGAAGCTAAAACAAACAGAGGGAACTGCCTTGGAAGTGACAGATGGAGAAATCTTGAGGCTACTATAAGAATAAGACTGAAAACCAGAGGCAGGAGGCTTAAGTCCAAATCCTGAGAATACCAGAGCACTCCTGACTCCAGGGAACATTAATCGACAGGAGCTCATCAAACGCCTCCATACCTACACTGAAACCAAGCACCACCCAAGGGCCAACAAGTTCCAGAGTAAGACATACTACGCAAATTCTCCAGCAACACAGAAACATAGCCCTGAGCTTCAATATACAGGCTGCCCAAAGTCACTCCAAACCCAGTGACATCTCATAACTCAGTACTGGACATTTCATTGTACTCCAGAGAGAAGAAATCCAGCTCCATCCACCAGAACACTGACACAAGCTTCCCTAACCAGGAAACCTTGACAAGCCACCCGTCCAACCCCACCCACAGCAAGGGAACTCCACAATAAAGAGAACTCCACAAACTGCCAGAATACGGAAAGGCCACCCCAAACACAGCAATATAAACAAGGTGAAGAGGCAGAGAAATACCCAGCAGCTAAAGGAACAGGATAAATGCCCACCAAACCAAACAAAAGAGGAAAAGATAGGGAATCTACCTGATAAAGAATTCCAAATAATGATAGTGAAAATGATTCAAAATCTTGAAAACAAAATGGAGTTACAGATAAATAGACTAGAGACAAGGATTGAGAAGATGCAAGAAAGGTTTAACAAGGACCTAAAAGAAATAAAAAAGACTCAACATATAATGAATAGTGCAATAAATGATATCAAAAACACTCTGCAGGGAACCAACAGTAGAATAACGGAGGCAGAAGATAGGATAAGTGAGGTAGAAGATAGAATGGTAGAAATAAATGGAACAGAGAGGAAAGAAGAAAAATGAATTAAAAGAAATGAGGACAATCTCAGAGACCTCTGGGACAATGTTAAATGCCCCAACATTTGAATCATAGGAGTCCCAGAAGAAGAAGACAAAAAGAAAGACCATGAGAAAATACTTGAGGAGATAATAGTTGAAAACTTTCCTAAAATGGGGAAAGAAATAATCACCCAAGTCCAAGAAACCCAGAGAGTCCCAAACAGGATAAACCCAAGGCGAAACACCCCAAGACACACATTAATCAAATTAACAAAGATCAAACAAAAAGAACAAATATTAAAAGCAGCAAGGGAAAAATAACAAATAACACACAAGGGGATTCCCATAAGGATAACAGCTGATCTTTCAATAGAAACTCTTCAGGCCAGGAGGGAATGGCAGGACATACTTAAAGTGATGAAAGAAAATAACCTACAGCCCAGATTATTGTACCCAGCAAGGATCTCATTCAAATATGAAGGAGAAATCAAAAGCTTTATAGACAAGCAAAAGCTGAGAGAATTCAGCACCACCAAACCAGTTCTTCAACAAATGCTAAAGGATCTTATCTAGACAGGAAACACAGAAAGGGTGTATAAACTTGAACCCAAAACAATAAAGTAAATGGCAACAGGCTCATACTTATCAATAATTACCTAAAATGTAAATGGGTTGAATGCCCCAACCAAAAGACAAAGACTGGCTGAATGGATACAAAAACAAGACCCCTATAAGTGTTGTCTGCAAGAAACCCACCTCAAAACAAGGGACCGGTACAGACTGAAAGTGAAGGGCTGAAAAAGATATTCTATGTAAATAGAGACCAAAAGAAAGCAGGAGTAGCAATACTCATATCAGATAAAATAGACTTTAAAACAAAGGCTGTGAAAAGAGACAAAGAAGGACACTACATAATGATCAAAGGATCAATCCAAGAAGAAGATATAACAATTATAAATATATATGCACCCAATAGGAGCACCGCAATATGTAAGACAAATGCTAACAAGTATGAAAGGGGAAATTAACAATAACACAATAATAGTGGGAGACTTTAATACCCCACTCACACCTATGGATAGATCAACTAAACAGAAAATTAACAAGGAAACACAAACTTTAAATGATACAATAGACCAGTTAGACCTAATTGATATCTATAGGACATTTCACCCCAAAACACATGAATTTCACCTTTTTCTCAAGCACACATGGAACCTTCTCCAGGATAGATCACATCCTGGGCCATAAATCTAGCCTTGGTAAATTCAAAAAATTGAAATCATTCCAAGCATCTTCTCTGACCACAATGCAGTAAGATTAGATCTCAATTACGGGAGAAAAACTATTGAAAATTCCAACATATGGAGGCTGAACAACACGCTGCTGAATAAGCAACAAATCACAGAAGAATTAAAAAAAGAAATCAAAATATGCATAGAAATGAATGAAAATGAAAACACAACAATCCAAAACCTGTGGGACACTGTAAAAGCAGTGCTAAGGGGAAGGTTCATAGCAATACAGGCATACCTCAAGAAATAAGAAAAAAGTCAAATAAATAACCTAACTCTACACCTAAAGCAACTAGAAAAGGAAGAAATGAAGAACCCCAGGGTTAGTAGAAGGAAAGAAATCTTAAAAATTAGGGCAGAAATAAATGCAAAAGAAACAAAAGACAGCATAGCAAAAATCAACAAAGCCAAAAGCTGGTTCTTTGAGAGGATAAATAAAATTGACAGACCACTAGCCAGACTCATCAAGAAACAAAGGGAGAAAAATCAAATCAATAAAATTAGAAATGAAAATGGAGAGATCACAACAGACAACACAGAATCATAAGAGACTACTATCAGCAATTATATGACAATAAAATGGACAACTTGGAAGAAATGGACAAATTCTTAGAAAAGTACAACTTTCCAAAACTGAACCGGGAAGAAATAGAAAATCTTAACAGACCCATCACAAGCACAGAAATTGAAACTGTAATCAGAAATCTTCCAGCAAACAAAAGCCCAGGACCAGATGGCTTCACAGCTGAATTCTACCAAAAATTTAGAGAAGAACTAACACTTATCCTACTCAAACTCTTCCAGAAAATTGCAGAGGAAGGTAAACTTCCAAACTCATTCTATGAGGTCACCATCACCCTAATACCAAAACCTGACAAAGATGCCACAAATAGAGAAAACTACAGGCTAATATCACTGATGAACATAGATGCAAAAATCCTTAACAAAATTCTAGCAAACAGAATCCAACAACACATTAAAAAGATCATACATCATGACCAAGTGGGCTTTATCCCAGGGATACAAGGATTCTTCAATATCTGCAAATCAATCAATGTAATACACCACATTAACAAATTGAAAAATAAAAGCCATATGATTATCTCAATAGATGCAGAGAAAGCCTTTGACAAAATTCAACATCCATTTATGATAAAAACCCTCCAGAAGCAGGCATAGAAGAAACATACCCCAACATAATAAAAGCTGAGAAGGAAATGGCAACCCACTCCAGTATTCTTGCCTGGAGAATCCCAGGGATGGGGGAGCCCAGTGGGTTACCATCTGTGGGGTCGCACAGAGTTGGACACAACTGAAGCGACTTAGCAGCAGCATGACAAACCCACAGCAAACATTATCCTTAATGGTGAAAAGTTGAAAGCATTTCCCCTAAAGTCAGGAACAAGATAAGGGTGCCCACTCTCACCACTACTAGTCAACATAGTTTTTGAAGTTTTGGCCACAGCAATCAGAGCAGAAAAAGAAATAAAGGGAATCCAGATTGGAAAAGAAGAAGTAAAAATCTCACTGTTTGCAGATGACACGATCCTCTACATAGAAAACCCCAAAGACTCCACCAGAAAAATTACTAGAGCTAATCAATGAAGATAGTAAAGTTGCAGGATATAAAATCAATACACAGAAATCCCTTGCATTCCTATACACTAATAATGAGAAAATAGAAAGAGAAATTAAGGAAACAGTTCCACTCACCATTGCGATGAAAAGAATAAAATACTTAGGAATATATCTACCTAAAGAAACAAAAGACCTATATTTAGAAAACTATAAAACACTGGTGAAAGAAATCGAAGAGGACACTAATATATGGAGAAATATACCATGTTCATGGTTCGGAAGAATCAATATAGTGAAAATGAGTATACTATTGAATCTAGTATACTAAATTCAATGCAATCCCTATCAAGCTACCAACAGTATTTTCACAGAGCTAGAACAAATAATTTCACAATGTATGGAAATACAAAAAAACCTCGAATAGCCAAAGCAACCTTGAGAAAGAAGAATGGAACTGGAGGAATCAACCTGCCTGACTTCAGGCTCTACTACAAAGCCACAGTCATCAAGACAGTATGGTACTGGCACAAAGACAGAAATATAGATCAACGGAACAAAATAGAAAGCCCAGAGATAAGTCCATGCACCTATGGACACCTTATCTTTGACAAAGGAGGCAAGAATATACAATGGAGAAAAGACAATCTCTTTAACAAGTGGTGCTGGGAAAACTGGTCAACCACTTGTAAAAGAATGAAACTAGAACACTTGCTAACACCATACGCAAAAATAAACTCAAAATGGATTAAAGATCTAAACGTAAGATCAGAAACTATAAAACTCCTAGAGGAGAACATAGGCAAAACACTCTCTGACATAAATCACAGCAGGATCCTCTATGATCCACCTCCCAGAATATTGGAAATAAAAGCAAAAATAAACAAATGGGACCTAATTAAAATTAAAAGCCTCTGCACAACAAAGAAAACTATAAGCAAGGTGAAAAGACAGCCTTCAGATTGGGAGAAAATAAGAGCAAATGAAGCAGCTGACAAAGAATTAATCTCAAAAATATACAAGCAACACCTGCAGCTCAATTCCATAAAAATAAACGACCCAATCAAAAGATGGGCCAAAGAACTAAACAGACATTTCTCCAAAGAAGACATACAGATGGCTAACAAACACATGAAAAGATGCTCAACATCACTCATTATCAGAGAAATGCAAATCCAAACCACAATGAGGTACCATTTCACATCAGTCAGAATGGCTGCTATCCAAAATTCTACAAGCAATAAATGCTGGAGAGGGTGTGGAGAAAAGGCAACCCTCTTATTACACTGTTGGTGGGAATGCAAACTAGTACAGCCACTATGGAGAACAGTGTGGAGATTCCTTAAAAAACTGGAAATAGAACTGCCATATGACCCAGCAATCCCACTTCTGGACAAACACACCGAGGAAACTAGAATTGAAAGAGACACGTCTACCCCAGTGTTAATCGCAACACTGTTTACAATAGCCAGGACATGGAAGCAACCTAGATGTCCATCAGCAGACGAATGGATAAGAAAGCTGTGGTACATATACACAATGGAGTATTACTCAGCCATTAAAAAGAATATATTTGAATCAGTTCTAATGAGGTGGATGAAACTGGAACCTATTATACAGAGTGAAGTAAGCCAGAAAGAAAAACACCAATACAGTATACTAACGCATATATATGGAATTTAGAAAGATGGTAATGATAACCCTGTATGCGAGACAGCAAAAGAGACACAGATATATAGAACAGTCTTTTGGACTCTGTGGGAGAGGGCAAGGGTGGGATGATTTGGGAGAATGACATTGAAACATGTATATTATCATATGTGGGGGAAAAAAAAAGAATAATAAGTGGCAGAGCAAACATCAAACCCAAGGCTTTGGGTAGTGCTCTTTCCATGAGATTTGAATGAAGGGGGAAGGACTAGGTAATATGAATATTTCTACTGCAGAAATGGGAAGTCAAGAGGAGCCTACTATCACCCTGGTTACCAGAGGCTGGGTGATGGTAAGTAAGAAGGTAGAACCACTTACCTGGTCCTGCGTGATGACAGATTTCTGAAGCAAACAGTACTCCTCAGCCCTAGTGACTTCAGGGGTGGGTAGCTCACTGTTATCCCATCCAGGGCGTCCATGCTGAAGTCTCTAAAAACATCAAGGGTATGCGCTGGCCTTCTGAGTCTGCACACTTTTATTTGAAATTCCATTTTGTATCATAAAGTTATCTTCAGTAAATTTAGGAATACCTGCCACTGTATAGGAGAAGGCAATGGCAACCCACTCCAGTACTCTTGCCTGGAAAGTCCCATGGACGGAGGAGCCTGATGGGCTGCAGTCCATGGGATCACGAAGAGTTGGACACGACTGAGCGACTTCACTTTCACTTTTCACTTTCATGAATTGGAGAAGGAAATGGCAACCCACTCCAGTGTTCTTGCCTGGAGAATTCCAGGGACAGTGGAGCCTGGTGAGCTGCTGTCTATGGGGTCGCACAGAGTCAGACATGACTTAAGCGACTTAGCAGCAGCAGCAACCACTGTATAATAAGCAATCTTTTGGGTCTTTGTCCCAGGTTCCTGAGATAGAGCTTCTAATTGTTGGAATTTTGTCAGTGATAGGAGTGTCTTTGTTATTCATGGTGGATCCCTAGATAGTTTCAGGATGGAAATTGGCCATGCTGGAAAAACTGGTCACATAATTAGATGGTTGAAGCTTCAAGACAGGGGATACCAGGTCAACTTCTGGGAAGGGGAGGGAGGCTAGAGACTGGGTTCATGGTCAGTGACCTCTGCCTATGTAATGAAATCCCAATAAAAACTCTGGACACCAAAGCTCAGTTGAGCCTCCTGGTTGGTGCTAGAAGGGTGACACATCCTGATTCCATGGGAGAAAACATGGAAGTTCCATGTTCAAGACCCTTCTAGAGTTCATCCTAGGGAATTCCTTGGCAGTTCAGTGGTTAGGGCTCTGTGCTCTCACTGCTGGAGGACCTGGGTTCAACCCCTAGTCAGGGAGCTAAAATCCCACAAGCTGTGTGGTGTGGCAAAAAAAAAAAAAAGCAACCCAAAACCTTTACAGAGCCAATCCTATAGGTCTCTTCTTTTGGCTGGACCTATTCATATGGTTTATAATAAAACTGTAAGTATAGAGCTTTCTTAAGTTCTATGAGTCATTCTAGTGAATTGTCAAACCTGGAGGGGTTGTGGGAAACTGAATTTGTAGTCAGTTGGTGAAAACTACAGGTAGCCTTCTTGTTTAGTTGCTAAGTCGTGTCTGACTCTTTGCAACCCTATGAACCGTAGCCTGTCAGGCTCTTCTGTCCATTGGATTCTCCAGGCAAGAATACTGGAGTGGGTTGCCATTTACTTCTCCAAGGGATCTTCTTGACCCAGGGGTTGAACCCGTGTCTCCTGCATTGGCAGGCAGATTATTTATCACTGAACCACCAGGGAAGCCCCAAACTTGTGGCTGGCATCTGAAGTGAGAGCAGTCTAGTTGGGGATGATGCCTTTGACCTGTAGAGTCTGTACTGACTCCAGATAGTTAGTGTCAGAATTGCAGTATTGTACCTGCCCTTTCCCTTCCTTGTGGTTGGTTCTAATTTTGAGGGATTATGTTGTGTCCATCACGTGTGAGGTGCCCAAGCTTGTCCTCAGCTACTATGGCCTATGCTGCCATTAACTGAAACATCTTCATTTCTACCTGGCTTCACTTTCTACCCCTATTCATGACCCAAAAGCTCTCACAACCATCTCTCTCTCTCCTCTCCCTCCTCTCTCACTTTCTCTCTCCCTCTTTTCCACTTCCACATCTTTTATGGGTTCCTGGGACGGTGACTTCATTTTCACTTTTCACTTTCATGCATTGGAGAAGGAAATGGTAACACTCCAGTGTTCTTACCTGGAGAATCCCAGGGACAGTGGAGCCTGGTGGGCTGCCATCTATGTGATCGCACAGAGTTGGACACGACTGAAGTGACTTAGCAGCAGCAGCAGCAGGGAGCATCTGACTCTTTCTGAAAAACTGTGAGGTAATCTCAGGCTTATCTACCTATATGCCCAAACATGGAGGTAAGATGTCCTCATCCTTGGCATGAGGGAATCTCTGGGACTTCCCTTCCAGGAAGGAGGTACAGGTGTGTTTTGTTCTCAAGTTCTTAGTCATTGGCAGAGGAAGTTCAGGACACGGTTGCTATATCAGGGACACACATCAGCCTAGGAGGAGGAGTGGGGGAGGAGAAGGAAGGAGAGAAGGAGGAGGAGGTGGGGAGGAAGAGGAGGAGGAGGGAGGGAGGGAGGAGGAGGAAGAAGATTTAACATTTGAGGACT
The DNA here is from genome assembly GCF_027580195.1 of Bos mutus. Lineage (NCBI taxonomy): Eukaryota > Metazoa > Chordata > Mammalia > Artiodactyla > Bovidae > Bos > Bos mutus. Next base: position 29,177,910 of record NC_091618.1, read on the forward strand.
TGTTATGTGCCAGGCACTGTTTTGACCATTTCTAATACGAGTTCATTTGATTCCCTCATCAACTCTAAGAGTTAATAATGTTACTACCCTAATATTTCACAAAACAGTGGGGCAGAGATTAAAAATAATTTTCTCAAGTCATACAGCTAGTAAAGTCAGAGCCAGAATTCAGAGACCAGGGTCCCAGTGATGATGAATGCTCTGTACTGGCTTCTTTTCCAGTAGCCCTCAGCCTCGCTGCCTTCTCTCTACCAGCTAAGGTAACTCTTGCTCTCAGAGCAGAAAATCCTGGCCCCCAGTAATCAAATATTTTGTTTGAAATATTCCAACACTTTTCTGAACTTCAACTTTTGCAAAGCAAATAATTGACTATTTTTTCTCTGCCTGTGTCAATCTTTCCCTAAAGGGAATGAGATGAAACCCTCCAACCACTGTTTCCTTAATGTGGGAGGGCCCCTGGACTACATGGGGGCATCTGGAGGTGGTGCTGCACTTGGACACTTGAATGGGGCTCCCTATCCTGAAACAAAAGAATTTATTGAAAAAGAAACAGCATGATTCAGTGAAAAGAGCATGAGTTTTATTAAAATGCTTACAATGTTTCATTAAGAAACAAAAGCAAGTTACAAAACCTTTTCAACAGTTGATTCTCTGTCTCTCTCACACACACACCTCACTGGAAATACACACACCAAATATAATAATGATTCAACTTTATAATTTAAATTATATGATAATTCTATTTTATTCTTTATACTTTTCTGTACGTTTTCTTAATTATTTAAATGAATTTCTTTACAGTTAGAAAAATACTTGCTCATAACAGCAAAGAACATAGGTTGTAAAGCAGTCATCCCCAGTGGCCAGTGGACATCTGCTTTAAGAGTCCTTGTGTTCTCCTTGATCCTTTGCTTGTTCAAATACATATTTTATTATTTTACTTTTTAAAATACTTTTTTGATGTATGTTTATGTACAGTAAAATGCTCAGATCTCAAGTGTACAATTGACTAGTTTTGAAAAATATATACACCCATGTAATCAACCATCAAAATCAATGAATGTTTCTATCACCCGTAAAGCACTTTTATTCCTTTTTCCAGCAATCTCCTTATGCCAAAGTGATCACTGTTCCGATTTATATTACTAAAAAAACAAATATAAGGACTTCCCTGGTGGCACAGTGGATAGAAACCCACCTGCCAGTCAGGGGACGTGGGTTCAGTCCCTGGTCTGGGAAGACTCCACATGCTGCGGAGCAAGTAAGCGCGTGCGCCACAACTACTGAGGCTGTGTGCTGCAACTACTGAAGCCCGTGCTCCGCGATGAAGAGTAGCCCCCTCTCACCACAACTAAAGGAAGCCTGAGCACAGCAATGAAGACCCAGCACAGCCAAAAATAAATACATAAATAACATTTTAAAATTATTAAAAAAAAAAACTGTATAAAAGGAATTGGATAGCATGGTTTGGTATCATGGATTGTATGGTTTCTTTTATACAATATAATATTTTGGAGATTTATCCATGTTGTTGTATATATCAGTAATCCATACCTTCTTTATTGCTGAGTAATATTCCATTGTAAGAAATATCAAAACTGATTATCTATTTTCCTGTGGTACATTTGGGTTTATTCTTGTTTGGGGATATTATAAATAAAGCTGGTAAGAACCAAAGAAAATAAAGAACATAAGTTGTATGAACATACAGACACAGGTTCTGATCCTGGCCTTGTTGCTTATTGGCTATAAGATTTGGGGCAAGTTACGTAACCTTTGAACAAGCCTCAGTTCCCAACAATTAAATTAAAATGAATAATACATACCAAATTTACATGGCTGTTGTGAGAATGAAAGATAATATCAGCAAAGCCCATCAGTTAACAAAAGGTCATTATCATAATGTATGGGACTTTCTGGGTGGTGCTAGTGGTAAAGAATCCGCCTGCCAATGCAGGAGATGCAAAAGACTGAGGTTTGATCCCTGGGTCAGGAAGATCCCTGGAGGAGGAAATGACACCCAACTTCAGTATTCTTGCCAGGGAAAGTCCATGGGCAGAAGAGCCTGGAGAGCTACAGTCCATGAGGCTGCAAAGAGTTGGACACAATTGAGCAACTGAGCACACCCAGGTAATGACAAGACATCTGGCCCAAAACCACGTGCTAAGCAGCAGGGTCCACAGGGATGAAGACACCAGTGAGGACGAACTTATAGCTGATTACTTATTGACGTTTTCATACTGGGAGCATTTGTAAATTCCTGGAACGGGCAGGAGGTTGAAGTTCAGGTTTTACTAAGAAGGAGAGGCACCCTCAAGCACTCAACCACTTTTCCCTTAAAGACCTTTACCAAACTCTGGGGATGTACAGAATGGGAGATTGAAATCCAAGGAGAAAACCCTCCACAAAGCCGAATGTTGCTTTCATCAATCTTGAGATATATGTAGCATTACAATGTACTGGCTTGGCCAAAAAGTTTATTTGAGTTTTTCCATGTGGAAAACCCCCAATGAACTTCTTGGCCAACCAATGTTTCAGGAGTTAAGAGGTTCTGTTCCCAAGTCCAGTGGAGTAGAAGTTGTTTCCACACCACCAAACAATGCTCCCATACCAGCTGGGTGTCCCATAACTACTCAATTCTGACACTAGCTACTCTGGAGAGAGGATCAGATTCCATGAGTTAGAGGCTCAGTCCTACAAGACTAAACCTCACTTCAGATGCCAGTCACAAGTCCAGATTGTTACCTGTGCTTCTAACTAACCAGCTACAGATTGGAAGTTCTCCTTTTCTTCAGACATCAGTCACAAGTCAAGGCTGTATCTGGAAGTCGCTCAGTCATGTCTGACTCTTGTGACCCCATGGACTGTAGCCAACTGGGCTCCTCCGTCCATGGGATTTTCCAGGCAAGAGTACTGGAGTGGGTTGCCATTTCCTTCTCCAGAGTATCTTCCTGACCCAGAGATCAAACCTGGGTCTCCCGCATTGTAGACAGACGCATTATCATCTGAGCCACAAGGGAAGCCCTTCAACTTCTGATCAACTAGCTATAAATCAGAGGTTCCCACGACTCCCTTCTTGGATTTTATTTATTTGCTAGAGCACTGGAAACCCATTTACTCTTTAGATTACTGGTTTATTACAAAAAATATGAAAGGATACAAATCAACAGATGAAAGGACTAGTTGGAACAAGGTCTGGAACAAAGGAACTTTTGTCCCCATATAGTTTGGACCTGGCACAGTAGCATGTGGAAGCATTGTTTCCCTAACTGGAAGCTCTCCAAAACCTTTCTTTGGGTTTTATGGAGGCTTTATTACATAGGCATGGTTAAGGAAATCACTGGCCATTGGTGCCTGATTTAAACTTCAGTGCCTCATCCTCTCCCTGAAATTCAGGGGGTGGAACTGAAAGTTTCATCTCTCAAGGTTGGTTTCTCTGGCAACCAGTCCCTGTCCTTAGGGCTTTTCCAAAAGTCGTCTCATTAACAAACAGTTGTGGAGCAAAGGGGCTCGTTATACAAGATAACCATTTCACTTTTCCAGTTCCGAAACATTTTCAGAAACTGTGAACAAGAAACCAAATATAACAGAAGATTCTCCCATTGCTCTTATCACTTAGTACATTCCAAGAGTCTTGGGATGTATGAGCCAGGAACCATAGATGAAGACCAAGTATATATGAGAAATATATTTTGGTTATCTGAAAAACAACATACGTATTTCTTATTAATCATGATAATAATGTAAAAGGCAGGAAAGGGTAAATGGAGCTAGAGGATCTGAACATTCTAGCATTATGCAATAAAACCAATAATTCATGTTAAACTTTTGTTATTGCTGCCTAACAAACTGCTCAAGTACTTAGCAACTAAAACAACAGTCATTTTATTATAGGCACAGAGGCTGACGATAAGGAATTTAGAATGGGAACAGTGGGAATGACTTGTTTCTGTTCCGTAATGTCTGAGAGTTCAGCTAGGGAGACTTAAAGACCGTGGGTTGGAAGAATCTGGAAACGACTGATGACTCAGAGGCAAGGACTGCTGTCCCAAATGTGTCCTCACATGGCCCCTTCATGTGGCTTGGCTTCCTCATAGCATGGCAGCCACAGAGTATAGGATTTACTACATGGCAGCTCAGTGCTGCAAACGTGAATGCTCCAAAGAAAAAGGCAGAAGCTGCATGATACTTTATGACCCAGCTTCAAAGGTGACACAGCATCACTTCTGCTACACTCTTTAGTCAAAGCAGTCAGGTGTTCTCCCCAATTCAAGGGGGAGGATATTAGACTCCATTTCCTAATGAAAGAGTGGCAAGCTCAGTTGTAGATCTGCATGTGTGTTGAAATTGTTGCAGCTACCTTTGGAAAAAAACAATCTCTAATGTTAGGCATCATGGAAACGCAAATTCTACATATACCATGTATAGCATAAATTACTCCAGAGATCTGTGTACTAAGACTGATAATGTCATTACTACAGCCTTATCTGCTGATCTCATGATTGGTTTCCAGCTGACCTGACATGGAAAACTCCACTCTGATGTATACATTTGTGATGAAGGGAATTGTGTGCCTCCAAATACATGTGCTGATGTTCTGATCACACTGTGACCATATTAGGGAACAGGGTCATTGCGGATGTAACAAGTTAAGATGAGGTCATACTGGAGTAATGTGCGTGCATGCTAAGTCACTTCAGTTATGTCCGACTCTTTGCAACCCCATGGACTGTAGCCCTCCAGGAGGCTCCTCTCTCCACAGGATTCTCCAGGCAAGAATACTGGAGTGGGTTACCTTGCCCTCCTCCAGGGGAATCTTCCCGACCCAGGGATCGAATCTGTGTCTCTTATGTCTCCTGCATTGGGAGGCAGGTTCTTTACCACAAGTGCCACCTGGGAAGCCCATCCTGGAGTAGGGTGGGCCCCTCTTCCAACATGACTGGTATCCTGATGAAAAGGGGAAATCTGGAGATAGATATGCACACAGGGAAGACACCATGTGAATGTGAGGGCAGAGATTGGCATGATGTGTCTACAAGCCAAGGGATGCCAAAGACTGCCACCGTGCCACCAGAAACTAGGAGGGAGGCCCAGAACACATCCTCCCTCACAGCCCTCAGAAGAAAGACCCTGCTGACACCTTGAGCTCGGGTTTCTAGCTCCTGGAACTGTGAGACAATAAATGACTATTATTTCACTACTATTCTAAGTCACCCAACTTGTGGTGCTTTGTTACAGCACCCTAGCAAACTAATAGAACATTCAAAAGAACAGAAAAGAGGTCCTCAAGAACATACGCACAACATGAACATATACACAACATGAACATACATACAACATGAACATATACATAACATGAACGTATACTCAGACACACGTTCACAACAGCACTATCCACAACAGTAAAAAGATACGGTGTTGGGGGCCGGCGTGAGGCACTCCACCCATAGCAAAGGTCATGAGGAAGGAGGCTCGACATACGCAAAGGTGGGATCGAGCCTCAGGAGTCCCCCTGGAAATCCTCGAGCATCTACCCCCATAACCAGAGCCTGCCTGCTTTACTACTTTGTGCTCCCACCTACACCTCTGACTTTACGGGGGGCTGTCCCCCACCACCTCTTTCGGAGAAGGAGTTAACCTAGAGCTCCAGTTAATAAAAACTCCTGGGCGTGACAAGAGTGTTTTAACCTACAAACTCCTCTCAAGTTTCTCTAGCCTGCCTGACAGGCTTGTCCAGCCACATGTAATTGCTCACAGCCTCCCAACCGTGAGAGGCACGAGATGCTTTAAACCTTCTAAAAACAGGTTCCTTAGAAAAGTTAGAAAACCATTAGTATAAGTATAGTGGGCTGATTAGAAATTGTATTGGTGAAGGGTTTTTCATCTGTTGAGCCAATGTTTGTTGCTAAGACTCCACATCCCCTGCCCTTACACACATTAATGAATATATAGAAGAAATAAGTATTAACCTTTGATATAAATCACATTAGACCTTAGGCTAAGTAAATTCTTTCCTTAACTAAAACCCACTACACCCTCACCCTATAGGAATGTAATTTTATTTGGGTGGCGTCTGTTTTAAGAATAATCACCCTTGGAAAAAAAAGTGTTCCGGTTGACTGACCACTGTCACAAGGAGAGAGTCATAAATTGTCAGCAGGCCCCCCTGGCCAGAAGATGATGTAACACCCCTAAGACCTCTGTATACATTTGTATGAAGCACCTGACTTTAATAAAAGTCAGGACTGCTGTCCCCACGTGACTTTTGTATAACATCTCAGTGTATAAAAACAGACTCTGGAAAATAAAGAATTGGGATCAGTTCTTTGAAAGACTGGTCTCCCCATGTCACTCTCTCACTCTGGCTGAGTCTCCATCTGGAGCGCGGAACCCGCCATGCTTACTAATTATGCCTGGGCTTCTAAGATCCGACCTGGGAGGCCTCAGTGTCTCCTCTCCTTTGGGAGAATGGAAGGACGCCTGCGGCCTACGTAAGTGGTGCAAGCTTCTTGTCTTGAAGTTTTATTGGTCTCCCGCATAAACCAAGCTACTCAGCCTCTTTTCGCCACTGAATTTTCCTACTGAGCTATCCTCATTCTATTACTCTTTACATCTCTAATTAATGTCTAATTGAAGCTATTGTATCCTGATCCTCGCCGAAGCCGTCTCCCCTTCGAATACCCTGGATCAGCTGGGGCTGGACCCCGACAATATGGCTCCAAAGAGATCCAACCAGTCCGTTCTGAAGGAGATCAGGCCTGGGATTTCTTTGGAAGGACTGATGCTGAAGCTGAAACTCCAGTACTTTGGCCACCTCATGCGAAGAGTTGACTCATTGGAAAAAACTCTGATGCTGGGAGGGATTGGGGGCAGGAGGAGAAGGGGACGACAGAGGATGAGATGGCTGGAGGGCATCACCGACTCAATGGACCTGATTCTGAGTGAACTCCAGGAGTTGGTGATGGACAGGGAGGCCTGGCATGCTGCGATTCATGGGGTCGCAAAGAGTCGGACATGACTGAGAGACTGAACTGAACTGAACTGAACTGAAATACTCAACAGTAGATCAACAGATGCTGCTGCTGCTGCTGCTAAGTCGCTTCAGTCGTGTCCGACTCTGTGCGACCCCATAGATGGCAATTTACCAGGCTTCCCCATCCCTGAGATTCTCCAGGTAAGAACATTGGAGTGGGTTGCCATTTCCTTCTCCAATGCATGAAAGTGAAAAGTAAAAGTGAAGTCGCTCAGTCGTGTCCGACTCTTAGCAACTCCATAGACTACAGCCCACCAGGCTCCCCTGTCCATGTGACTTTCCAGGCAGGAGTACTGGAGTGGGTTGCCATTGCCTTCTCCAAGATCAACAGATAAACGGTAGTAAATATATATGATGCAACATTATTCAGTCGCAAAAAGGAGTGAAATGCTGACAGACGTTACAAAGTAGAGGAACCTTGAAAACATGCTAAGTGAAAGAAGTCAGCGGCAGAAGATCACATATTGTATGATTTTGTCTATATTAATATGAAATATCCACAATAAGTAAAGCCACAGAAACAGAAAACAGAAAGCAGGGGTTAGGGGTCCAAGAGCCTTGGTTTCCTTTTAGGTTGATGAAAATGTTCTGAAATAAAGGTCATGGTTGCACAGCATTTTGAATGTACTAAATGCCACTGAATCATTTACTCTAAAACAGTTAATTTTATGTTACATTAATTTCACTTTTATTTCTAAAACAATTGCTATCTTAATTAAGGCACAGGTAACTATACTGTCTGATGGGTTTTAACTAGCGCATTACCTACATCTAAGTCAAGAATAGGACTTAGACCATCTGCCAGGACTTCTGCCATCACTCCAGAAATTTCCCTTGTACTCCTTTTCTTACTATACCGTTAACTCCCAGAGGGAACCATTGTTCTGATTTTAATCCGTATAGGTTAGTGTCCTCTGCTCTTGAGCTCCATATAAATAGAATTATTCAGTATGTATTCTTTTGTGTCTGACTTCTCTCACCCAGGATGTTTTTGAGAATCATGTTGCATTAATCAGAGATTTATTGCTAAGCAGTACTCCAAACCAGTTTATCTAATCTCCTGCTGAGAGACATTTGAATTGCTTTCAAATTTTTGTTATTATTAAAAAGCCACAGTAAGCATTTTTGATGGACATATGATTTGATTAAGGTGGGGAGAGAACACCGAGGAGTGGAATTTCTGAGTCATAAGTAGGTAGGTAGTTAATTGCCAAGTCATATCATAGGTAGAGATGTATATGAACTTATAAAAAACTTCCAGCTTTCACAGCGATTGCACCTGCACCCAGTCATATGTGAAAGCCCCAATTGCTTTACACCTTCTCCAACAGTTGGTCTTGGCTGTCTTTTAAATTTTAACTCTTTTAGTGTTCTCTCATTGTGCTTCTATTTTGAATGTGCATCATGCAATGGAATCTCCTTGGCCTTTTTAAAGTCAGATTTATTTACTTATAATTCATCCATTTTAAGTCTGTAAGTTGATGCACTTCAACAAACATAACGGTTGTAAACCAGCATCACAATCAAGGCACAGAATTTTATTTCCAACAACAGTCACTTCTGTCATCTAGTCCTTGGCAACCACACATAAGCTTGCTATCATGAGTGAGCCTTTTCTAGAATGTTACATAAATGGAATCATAAAGTAGGTAGTCTTTTGTTTCCAGCTTCTTCCACTCACCATAATAATCTTGAGATTCATCCATGTTGTTACATGTGTCGATTTATTCATTTTTTATACCTAAGTCATATTGAGTTTGTTCATACATTCACAATTTATTCACTCACTAGTTGCTGGATATTTGGGTTGTGTCCAAGGTTTTGCTATTATGAATAAAACATCTGTGAACATTTGCCCTGCAGGGTCATATGTTGAGTGTGTTTCACTTAGTAAGAACCTACTGAGCTATTTTTCAATGTACCATTTTGCATCCCCACCAACAATGTATCTGTTCCAGCTGCTCCATGTTCACAGACACTTGGTATTTTCAGGCTTTTTTCATTTGAGCTGTTTTGTGTAAGTGGTGTCTCCTTGTAGTTTTTTTTTTTCTTAAGACTCCCCATGCCCCACCCCCAACAGCCCCCCACCCACCCACCAAACCCTTAAGTTGAGGGCTGACTTTCAATAGATCACAGTGAGCTGTTCGGCTACACAGAAACCCTGACCCAGAAGCAGGCTGTCTACATATGTTTCAGCACCAGGTTCCCCAGGAACATGCCTTGAGTGACATGAGAGGAGGAAGACCTCCTTTCTCTGAACTACAGGCTCTTGGCTCAGGCCATGGTCCTGAGTGTGTTGTGGGCCTCACAGGGAAGGGAGAGGAGAGCTTAGCCACCTGCCTGCCTCAGGGACTGAGGGACCGGCCAAGGGAAGTTCAGCCAGGCCTGCCCTGTGATTCTGCCTTGGTGCAATTCTTATTTACAGGTGCAGTCATAATCCCACAGGTGGTAGCTTTTCCCTATTCGCTCCTCAGCCTGCATCAGTACAGGTTTAATTGCACTTCTCTGACTTAACTAATGTTAAGGACTTCAACCAGTCCATTCTGAAGGAGATCAGCTCTGGGATTTCTTTGGAAGGAATGATGCTAAAGCTGAAACTCCAGTACTTTGGCCACCTCATGCGAAGAGTTGACTCATTGGAAAAGACTGATGCTGGGAGGGATTGGGGGCAGGAGGAGAAGGGGACGACAGAGGATGAGATGGCTGGATGGCATCCCTGACTCGATGGACATGAGTCTGAGTGAACTCCGGGAGTTGGTGATGGACAGGGAGGCCTGGCGTGCTGCGACTCATGGGGTGGCAAAGAGTCAGACACCACTGAGCGACTGAACTGAACTGAACTGAAGGACTTCAATCCTTCTAAACAAATTATCTTGATTCAATCACCTGTTTGCTGTTCCATGTTTATCAGTTTTATAACCGCAAAATGCTACTATACTGGTATCATAAAACCACTGTAATAGTAACATGCTGTTACATAGTTACTGCTCCTCTATGAAAATGGCTTTGGTAGTGTTAATGCTTTGTTTAGAATCAATTTTAAATCTGCACTATATATGTATCAGGTACTTTGCTAGGTGCTTTATGTATACCCCCTCCCTTCCCAACCCTCGTAACTACCCATGGAGGTAGGCTTTGGTCTCCCCACTATATTAGTTACAATTTAGATCATTATCTTTACAAAATTGTGTTAGATTTCCCCCAAGACAGTCTGCAGAATTTCATGCATCTCAGTCCATTATAATTAAGGCACAAATGAGCTTTAGAAAACACCCGCCCTGCTATTGATGCTTCTTGAATTCTTTCACCTATGAGAAATCTGCCAAGGACAACCTAAGGTTGCTCGCAGTTCTCAAGACTCCAAAGCTGATGAAGAGTCAAGTCAAATGAGCCTTAAATTATCAAGGGTGCAAACTGCTACACGGGGATCAAAGGCCGAGTGTTGTTCAAGAGGCTGGATTAGAATGTCAAGTGGCATGAAATGGAGCTCCCTCAACTACACACCTCTGAAAACCATCAGTGTTCCAAAGCAGTCGAGGATTTGAGCCGTAAACAGAGCTGAGCCTTAGGACAAACCCAGATGAAGCCAGGAGGGGAGGTCCCCCAGCTGCCTTCAGTGACTATGTTATTTGGGTAACTGATTCAGCTGTGTCCCTGGATTATCAGCCTCCTTCACTGGCTTGGTACTGGATGGTCCCTGAGCACAATCAGGTGTGTCCTCTCAAGAGGGTGACAGGAGACACAATCACCCTCACCTATTAATAAATAGCCTGAAATCACAAGAATGGACCTATAACCACAAGCGTCCCTTGGCACAGCTGTTGCGTTGATGCATGTTCTTTGACTCCAGTTCAAGGTCTCTATTTTCTGTGCCCTGCTCCTCCCTTCTCCAGCCTCTAGGCATCCACTGCTCCCTTGCAGTACCCCCCCCCCTTTTTTTTGAGAGGAAAAAGACTTTTTTAAAAAATTAATTTAATTGGAGGCTAATTACTTTACAATATTGTAGTGGTTTTTGCCATACATTGACATAAATCAGCTGTAGGTGTGTGTGTGTCCCCCTACCTGAACCCCCCTCCCACATCCCTCCCCATTTCATCCCTCAGGGTCATCCCAGTGCATCAGCCCTGAGTGCCCTGTCTCATGCATCGAACCTGGACTGGTGATCTAGTTCAAATATGGTAATATACATGTTTCAATGCTATTCTCTCAAATCATCTCACCCTTGCCTTCTCCCACAGAGTCCAAAAGTCTGTTCTTTACATTTGTGTCTCTTTTGCTAATTCACATATAGGGTCATCGTTACCATATTTCTAAATTGCGTATTTATGTGTTAATATACTGTATTGGTGTTTTTCTTTCTGACTTACTTCACCTGTATAATAGGCTCCACTTTCATCCACCTCATTAGAACTGATTCAAATCCATTTTTTTAATAGCTGAGTAATACTCCATTGTGTATATGTACCACAGCTTTCTTATCTATTCGTCTGCCGATGGACATCTAGGTTGCATTCCCTTCTTATATCAAAGCTTCTCTCTGAATAGAACTGAATAAGCCCAATTCACATACTTTTAATTTGCATTCTGTCTGTGAAATATTTAACCAAAGAAATAAATCCCCAACAGAGTGAAATAGTAGAATGAATAACGGTGATGGGGTTTCTTTGTGCACCGGGGTGGAAGTAGGCGTGATAAGGTATCTAAACCCTGTCCCGGCCTCTTCACTTCTAAAATGTCTCTAGAGTGCCTTCATTCCCCCATGGAAAGGGTTTTACATCTCTAGCCTGCCTTTCCCTACCCATAATTTCCATAACCTTGCAATGCAGGTATTAAATTCGTATTATTGTAAAACTTTAAAAAGCTAGATGACATGCCCAAGGCTGCACTGAGGAACAGAGATTTGAACCCGATGTTAAACTCCCAAGATCCACGCTCTTTTCTTAGCCCCATGCCACCTTTCTATTAAGTATTCATTCTAAGTTCCTTAGTGTCTGATCAAGCTTGAGTAAATCGGAAGTAAACAAATAGTGATCACCCTCCTTGCTGCTGCCCCTGCCCTCAAATCCTTGCTCCAGTGCTTCAGAAATACCCGGTACATGGCATTTCTTGCCTCAAGGGTACTTGCTCCCCTTTCTCCAAACAAGGACTAGGTACATTATCAATTTAGGAAAAAACTGACATTCAACATTCAAAAAACAAAGATCATGGGTTCTGGTCCCATCAATTCATGGCAAATACATGGGGAAACAATGGAAACAGGACAGACTTTATTTTCTTGGGCTCCAAAATCACTGCAGATGGTGACTGCAGCCACGAAATTAAAAGACACTTGCTCCTTGGAAGAAAAGCTATGACCGACCTAGACAGCAGAGACATCACTTTGCTGACAAAGATTCATACAGTCAAAACCATGGTTTGTCCAGTAGTATGGATGGACATACTAGTATGTATGGATGTGAGAGCTGGACCATAAAGAAGGCTGAGTGCCAAAAAAATTGATGCTTTTGAACTGTGGTGCTGGAGAAGATTCTTGAGAGTCCCTTGGACAGCAAGGAGATCAAGGCAGTCAGTCCTAAAGGAAATCAAACCTGAATATTCATTGGAAGAACTGATGCTGAAGCTAAAGCTCCTATACTTTGGCCACCTGATGTGAAGAATTGACTCCTTGGAAAAGACCCTGATGCTGGGAAAGATTGAGGCAAGAGAAGGGGGTGAAAAAGGACAAGATGGTTGGATGCCATCACTGATTCAGTGGACATGAGTTTGAGCAAACTTGGGGAGATAGTGAAGGACAGGGAAGTCTAGTGTGTTCTAAGTCATGAGGTCGTAAAGAGTGGAACATGACTAAGCGACTGAACAACAACATTCTCAAATTTAAACTTTCCCCCAAATCTCATTACTTCCCCCTAATTGCTTGTTTAGCCAAACACCTTATACTGTGGGTATGCACTGCTAAGTATGTATGCTGAATGGTTAATAAGCAAGATCATTTTCTCTCAAGGCTGAAAGGGAAGTATGATACATAAACCTCATTCCTTTCTCCCATCCAGCAACACACTCACATCTATCAGACACTCAAAGGTGATGAAAACTTTAAAAAGTACAAACATGTTTTAAACTATTGCTGTGCTTAGGTGCTCAGTCATGTCCAATTCCTTGCAATCCCATGGACTGTAGCCCACCAGGCTCCTCTGTCCATGGGGATTCTCTAGGCAAGAATACTGGAGTGGGTTGCCATGCTTTCCTCCAGGGGATCTTCCCAACCCAGGGATCAAACCCAGGTCTCCCACATTGCAGGTGGATTCTTTACTGTGTGAGCCACCAGGGAAGCCCTTTAAACTACTGAAAACAGTCTATGCCCACCACTCCTTTAATTTCCCCACCACTTACTCCCTTGCCTCTCATCATACTGCAAGGCCGGTCCCTTCTCCAGTTATGGGAACGGAGGTAGTTGTGCTCTCTGGGGATTCTCGGAGGCATGGTATTGAAGTTGGTTTCCAGGGAGTAGCACAGCTCAGTCAGGCCTCCGCACCTAAGCCCTTGCACCAGAAGACCAGCCACAGCCAAACAGCTTAAGTGGGTGGCTGGTCTCATAGGAAGGCTGCTTCCTGTCCTCGTCACAAGGTTTGTTTTGACATCTGCACTAGGACATGGCACCCACAGAGGACAAGAGGGAGCTGGCTTCCAGGCTATCAGAAGAGAATGAACAGGACTGTCAAGCACCTCTCCTGTGGCCCTGACTTTGAAGTCCTTGCCATCAAGCAGTGATGCCCCAGGACTTCGCTATCCAGCTTTCTTCACAGCTGTCAACATGGCCTTCACGTATCAGCGGTATGGCCTTGAACCCAGTCAGGCCTCTCAGGGCTTTTTCCAGGGTTCCCTTCCAACTCACCACAGAACTCCCAGAGCAGGGAATGGAGCAGGCTATCTTTCCAAAGCTCAAGAACAAAGGCAGAGAAAGCCTTGTTCACGGTCTGGGGTCAGACCGTGAGCAGAGCTTCCTGCCTGATGCACTAAAGGGAAAACCTGGGTGTCAGAATCAAGGGACCAATTGGCTTCTTGTTGGGCCCTGCTGGGAGAAAAATAAACTGAAGAAAGAAAGGACTGTAGGGCTGGGGAGGGGGCCGAGAGGCAACCAGGAGGTGTCAAGTTAAGGAGGCGCATAGTTCAAGTGAAAACAAACTTTCTGGTCCAAACTCTCCCACCTTGGCTTCCCCCTGGGTGGCACTTCAGCCCAGGCAGGAGGAAACCTGGTTTAGGTGTTCACATCCTGTGACATCTCTAGTTCACGTGAACAACATTTATTGAACACTCACTGCTGGCTGAGTCTTGGGGCAGGAGGTAGATCCAGTTCAGTGTGTAAGAGTTTAGCCAGGAGCCCTGACTGGTAGCTCATGCTACAATGTTGGCTGTTTCTGAAACCTGCCCGCCAGGCCACCAGAGTCTGCATGCCCCAGAGACCTGTGAGCCAGACCCCGATCACCAGAGAGAGTGAAGGGGGAACATCAGCTCCTCCACCCTTCTCTTAGGATTATCTGGGCTCCTTTACTGCAGCCATGAGAAATTCACAAAGTTCACAGAAGCTCTCACCTCACAGAAAGCTAAGAGCTGAAGAGGTAACATCCGTGAGAGGGAAGTCTAGAAGGCTGAACAAGTAGTGATGTGAGGTCAGAGCAGGAAGACCAAGGGCTACTGGATGGGTGGGTACATGAAAGGAAAAACAGTCTGGAGGTGGTGATGTCCTTAAGACAAGGACGACAGGAAACTGATTCTGCATGTCATGGTCTCTGTTTGCCCAAGTACTGAGGAAGCCTGGAGGTTTCTCAAAGTGACTCCTCAGGATGGGGGTTGGGAAGGGGAGAGGGTGAGACCTGAGGAAATAAGGACCCTCAGAGCAATCTCTTCAATTATATAGAGAGCAAGGGACTTCAGGCCCAAATATGTTCAATATGCTTTCTCCTCTTGAGTTATAACTCAACACCACTGCACCAAAACAAACCACACGTGGCTCTCTGAAGGTAGAAACCAAACCCTGCTTTATAAGGCTGAGTAGCCATCATTAGCTTCTCTGCTGAGATATGAGGTGCCAGCCAGTGAACCTGTCTCACCTTCTCCCCCTCCCAACCACCCCTTCAGCCCGCCGAATACCCATCTCTACAATTCAACCACTTCAAAAAATACTCTGAGGAGGGGCAGAGTGGAGGGGGTGGGGGCTCAGGCTGCCCGGCCGGCCGGTTCCCGTGAGGTAGCTGACGCTGGTATGCCTGGGCAAGCAAGTGGAGAGAGGCCTGTCACAGGCTCACAGCAGCCAGGAGGGAGCCACCAGCTGACTGGGAGCTGGTGGAAGCGGAGAGTCTCGAAGTCTGCCCAGAGAACTTGATCACAGGTAACAACTGGGTGGAGAGACTGGGCTCTTTGCTGGTGTCCTCACTGTCCTCTGAGGAACTGAGTTTCCTGGGAGGAGAGGAAAGGCCAGCTTGGGTCTTCTTCAGCTTGGGCATGGTCCCATCTTCAGACAGTGGTATATTTCGCTCAGTGGAGCCATGTTTTCTGAAGGGAACAGGAGGAAAGAAATGGCTGAGACTCTGTGTAACTGAGACTTTAACCCACAGTCTGCTCCCTTTGGAGTCTAGAGCAGGCATTCACAGTATTCATTGCAGTATGGCTGAAAGTGGCTGCTTCTGGGGATGAGTCTGTGCTCCAGCTCAGCTTTACCGAGCATATCAAGAGCTGCCTGGAAGAGGAGGCTGTGACAGAGTATTCTGATAGTCCCACCAACCCCCAGCTGGAGAATACTGATCTCATCAGAATACGGCGAGAGGAAGGAAGGAAACTTCCTGAATTCACCCCCAACACCCTTCCCTTGTCCAGGCAGCACTCACCTCAGCTTGACAGTCTCTGGCTTAGAGAAAGCACTGACTGTCGCATCAGCCTTTGGGACAGTCAGAACTGAGGCCGGGAGAGTCCACTGGAAGCAAAGGAAGCAATGAGGCCAAAAGGGCTAGGTCAAGATCAGGGGAGAGTGTCTGGGTCTTAGGCCTCTTTTCCAGCTCTACCTTGGAGTGACTAAAGGGTGATCCTGCCGGAATGGGCCCATGTTGGGGAGAGTAAGTCTTGGCCCCCTCCTGATCCAGACAAGAAGGTGAGGGTACAAAGCACTTTTCATCCTTGAAAGAAAGGCATCCAGGGAATCCCAGAGGCAAGTATCCCTTGAAAGGGAAGGGTCCTGAGACACAGAGGCCTGCAGAACCCTAGGAAGAAGTGAGAGGGTCTGGACCCGCACCCAACCCAGGCTGAACTGTTAGGGTGGGAGAGGGAGGGGCTGAGGCAGGGCCGTCCCCTGTATCCTGGCAGCATCACTCACCACTGGAGCAGAATCAGAGATGGCTCCTGTGTGGAACCCTTTGTAGCACCAACTCCGAAGCAGATCTACTCCTAGGATGAGATTAACAAGGGTGGGACTCAAGAGGATGGAATCCGAATCGGACTTCCCTGGTGGTCCAGTGACTAAGAATCTGCCTGTTGATGCAGGGGCACAGGTTTGAACCCCAGTTTGGGAAGATCCCACATACTGTGAGACAACTAAGCCCATGCATCACAACTACTGAGCCTAGGCCCTAGAGCCTGCTTGTTGCAAAACTAGAGAAACTCCATCCACAGCAGTGAAGACCCAGTGTAGCCAAAATAATTAATTAATAAAAGAGTCATCTTAAAAAAAAAGAAGAAGAAGGTGGAATCAACTGGCCTATTCTTCTTGCTACGGAGGCCTGTTTCTTGGTCTACTGGGATTTAACCTCTCATTAAACATGGCCTCCTGGGGGCAGGGAAGACATATCACCTTTGAGCTTGTTGCCGTGGTACTTCTGTTCCCATTGGGTGGTGAGAATGTTGAAATATCGTGGCTGCTCAAAAAAGCGGAGATAGCGAGAAGAGATTCGAGATGGAAAAATGCGTTCGAATTGACCACGGCGAGAAAACTCATCCTCCATCTCAACTAGAACCCGAACATCATCTGGTGTCAGGACATCCAGCACAGATGCGTAGAAGTCCTACGGCCCGAAGACCAGGGGGGAAAAAGGGTGGCAAGGCATGTAAGGCAGAGGCAGAGAATGAAGAAACTGGGGGTAGGAAGCATGGCTTCAGGGTCCTAAGGCTCCAGGACTTTCCAAAGACCACTAGGGCAGGCTGGGATGGCTAGCTTTGGACCTCATCTATTCCCAAATCTACTGAGCTTATTCAGAGGATGAAGAGATTCTTGGCAGTGGTGAGGAGAGCCAGGGGGCATAGATGTTAAATGATTTGTTTGATGAAGTCAAGATCAGAATCCAGCAACTCAGATGTGGCCACAGCCTTATGTCTGCCATCCTTCCGTCTGACTCCCTTATCTGCTGAGAAAGTTAAGCCTTCCAGGAGCTCAGTGCCCCTCTGGGAAAGAAATCCATAGGGTCAATAGGTCTACAAGAAGAGTGGACTGGCACAGTATTTTGCTAAGAACAGTGGTTGCTTAACACATACTAAAGGCCATCAGCTCTCTCCTCTAATTGCCATTTCCTTCTCCAGGGGATCTTCCTGACCTAAGGATCGAACCCGGGTCTCCTGCGTTGTAGGCAGACACTTTACCATCTGAGCCACCAGGGAAGTCCTCTCTAGTGACATACATGCCAGCAAATCCTTGCATGTGGGTATGTAAGAAATCCTGCCTGAGAGGGATGAAGAGCTGTTTGCCTCGGGGCCCCACAGGTTTGACCAGGGAAGCTTTCTGCTGGCACTGGGGTAAAGGCAGTCTCCTACCTGATCAGGAATTTTCTGGGTCAGGTAATAGGCTTTCTTCATCTTCTGTGCAGTGAAGTACTCTGGGGCCACTCGACATCTGTCCCTGGGTGAGCTGGGCAAGCTAAGACAGGGGGTGGGAAGGGGGCAAGGGGTAAGGTCAGCAGCTTCACATCCTGAGTACATGTAGAGAGAAGGTTCAGCCCAGAAAGACACCCTCCTCAGGAGAAGACAAAGAAAGATGGACAGAAGTTTGTTACTGGAGTAGATCAGACTGCAATGCACTACACTCAAATAGCCCGAGAGTCAAAGATTCAGCACCACAAAAGAACTAAAAGGGTACAAAGCATCCTCTTTAAGTTGTATTTAAATGGAAAAAAAAAAAAAAAAAGACCATGGAATAATCACTGTATACTTCAGTGTAGTTTAACTGAGTGAACACTTACTAAATACCCAGGTTGGCCCTACTGGCTGTGTGATCCTGGACAGGCTCCCTGATGCCCTGCCCCTTACTTCACATTACTACAATTACTACTGACAGACACAAAGACGGTCTCCAAGGAGCTCACAGGATGGCACGGATCAAGTAACAACTACAGCACAGAGCCAAGTCTAAAACTATAAGGTACAATGTGGAAAGCAAGTCTTGTTGCTACAAATTAGGATTTGAAGCCCATAGGATTTGAAGCCCAGCTCTATAGCTCTGCAGATGAATGACCTTGGATGGGTCACTTAAATCCCAGTGATTTTTCAGTTTCCTCATCTGTAAACTGAGGATACTAATACCAACTTCATGGGCTACTTTGGAGATGAACTTTAGGCTTTTCTGTACACAGAGGACATACCAACTAAATATTAGCTCCCTTTCCTCAAGTGTGGTTCTGAGCGCTTTGAAGGTGTGGAGGAGAGACCACACATTGAGCAGGTTTCATGAAGAGGTTGCCTTCAGCTAGGCTTGGATGGATGGGTGAGGTCAAAACAGGGAGGTCTTGCTGAGTGGAATTTCAGAAGGAAGGAACCCCATGAGCAGAGGAAGGGATACCATAGGGGAACAATGAGAGGCAGCACACGATTCAGAGAGGAGACTGGACTAACTAATCCTTAAGGATCCTTCCAACCCTGAGGTTCTAAGAGTGATCCAGTTTGTCAGAGCACATGAGCTGGGAAGAGGAGTAAAGGATGGGGTGCCTGGGAAAAACCGGCTAGGGCCTTGACTGTCTGCTTGAGGAATTTAAAGCTGGTTCCTAGGCCCTGTAGGGATTCCTTGGCAGGGGAGCAATTAACCAAACATGCCTCTAGGAACACTGACATGGCAGTGGTGTGTGGATATATTGCAGTGGGAGATGGAGCAGCAAGGGAGACCAAGTAGGAAGGAACACCCAGACACCATCCCTTCCCAGAGTCAGACAAGCAAGGGGGCTGACCTGGTGGTGGAGCTGCTGGAGCTGCTGGAGCTGGAAGCGATATCATCTGCATTGGGCAGAACAAAGCCTGCCAGGTTCAGAAGGTCACGGATCATCTGGCCTTTGATGCTGATGTCCAGCGGAGAGTTGGAGTGGAGGCTTTGGGGAAAGCATACAAAGAGTGCTACAAGCAGACACTAAAACTGTTTCCAGTCCAACTGTTTCCAGACACTAAAACTGACATGTCCAAGTCAACACCAGCCGCATTTACACCCAAATTCATGATCATCGTGGGGTTCTTCCTGCCCCACAGGTAGTGAATAACCTCGATCGGGGTGGTTCCTGCCTGTGACTTTGCTTTGCTAGAGGAAAAGCATGCAGTAGGTATCAAGTTTAAAAGAGCAACTTTTAACAGCCTGTCTCCAATATCAGAAAACCTTGAGATGATGGCAAGAACAAACAAACAGTAAACAGTAAACTAATTATGAAGGGATTTAAGGAAGGAAAGGTCTTCCCAAAGTCAGCAGGACTGGAGCAGAAATAGGATCAGGAGGCCAGGGAAAGGCTCCTATTGTGCACCCTGAGAACACCTACCTGGGGGAAATGTTCACTTCTAGAACCCAGGGCTTGAGTTTCTCATCCAGCATGACATCGAAACCAAAGAGCTCGTGGCAGCTGTAAGGCCGCCGCACATACATCTTCAGCAGGCTGGTCACATAGGGTTCTGACCTGGTCCCAGGGAGGATAAAGTATTCAGTTCAGCTCCTCCCAAAGACCCTGCCTAGAGCTGCCTAGGCCCATGGAGTGGCTCAGAGATGGGAAAAAGGAAGCCACCCAAGAAAAGCAACTCTAGAGATGCCTGTGACCTGGAGCCAGCTTCTAGGGATGCAGTTCAGTACAGCAGGATTTAAGTCTTCTCTATTCCTTCCTAAACCCTGATCTCAGAAACGGAAACACAGCATGGGCTAGAGTTTAGAGAACAGCAGTGTGGAGGCCCACGAGAAAAAGAGGATCTGGTGGCAGGCCCCACCCAGGGTAGCAGTGTGACTCACGAGATGATGGTTTTGACAACGACATCCTTTATCTTCTCCCAGATGGCATCACTGTTGACTCCCTTCTGGCTCAGGTAGCTCCATAAAGCCTTCAGTGCCCTGTGAGGTGGGGGAGAAGAAGGGAGTATTTAGGGTTAGAATCTAAGAATGATCAGTGAAGAGGAAGAAAAAGGAGTAAGAGGCCCAAAGGTATCTTCTTCATATGTCTTCTTTTGATGTTTTGAATTAGGACAGAGAGGAGTTTGGATACAAAGAGACCAATTCTGAATTGCCAAGTATCTATATGATATAATCTCTGGGTCTTATATTACTCCTCCCATTCACCACTCCCCTGAAACCTCCTCAAACCCTAGAACCCTGTATTCCTGCAGGCCTCCACTTGATGGGGACACTGTCTGGGTACCATTTGTGGCCCTGGCAGGCTGTTTCATCTTCATTGGCCTGGTACTCGGCATTCTTTTTATTGACACTGTAGTTGGTCAGGTGCATGAATTTGTTGCCAAGGCTCTTCATGGAAGGGGAATACCTGCAAGTGAGAGGAAAGGCAGAGGGGAGATGGTGATACAGCAGATGGATAATGGTCCAAACATGTCTCCAGATCCTGAGCAGGTAAGTGGACAGATCTTTGCGGATGCCAGAGTCTGAGAAGCACATCTTCTGGTAAGGTTTCTAGAACGCTACAGCTAAACTTATCTCCTATTTTATCCCACCTCAGTTCTGTAGACAGAGCCTCCCTGTTTAGTGAAGTAGAGAACCCCCTTATTTCCCATTCTGCATGTAATACTGTGATTTATAATAATAAATATGTATATATTGGACCCTGCCCCACTCCCGGACACAGAGCTCCTGAAACCTTTGTAGATTCCTAAGTGGTACAAGTATAAGGAGCAACTTTGTTCTCAGATTTGGTGTTTTGACCCCAGTTCCTGACACGGAGCTGCTGAAACCCTTATAATTTCCTGGGTAATAGGAGCATCTTTTGTTCTAACGAGGCGACACTGGGTGAGCTCCTGATGGCTCCTGGATGACAGCCAGTCACTGGAAAGGCCAAGACATGATTAGATGTTTGGAATTTTCAGCTTCACCCCCCCAACTCCCATTATCTTAAAAAAGGGAGGAGGGCTGAAAATGGAGCTAATGATCAATCAAGCCTAAGTGCTGAAGCCTCTGTAAAAATTCTGCAAATATGAGAGCTTCCAGGTGGGTGAACCTGTAGAGATGCTGGGAGAGCGGCCCGCCCAGAGAGGGCATGGAAGCTTGGTGCCTCTCCTCACACGCCTTGCTCTGTGCATCTCTTCCATCCCCCTGTTCTGTATCCTTTATCACATCCATTTTTCATAAATCAATAAATATAAGCAGTGTTTTCTTAAGTTCTGTGAGCTGCTCTAGAAAATTAACCAAACTGATACCCACAGCCCCGAGCAGGGGTTCATGGGAACCTCTGATTACAGCCCACTGGTGAGACGCACAGGGAGCCACCTGCACTCGTGACTGGCATCACAGGTGGTGGAGGGAGGGGCAGCCTGGTGAGACTCAGCCCTTGACCCATGGGATCTGATGATGTCCCCAGACAGACATGTCAGAATTGAGTTCAACTGTAGGAGAGCCAGTTGGTGTTGTATAGAAATGCTTTGTGTGGGGAGAAAAGAACCCACCATCTGCTTATAGGTGGTGTCAGAAGTGTTTGATGTACAAGTAAAGCTGTCACATGGAAGAAAAGGAAGACAAGGTTTTCCCAAAGGCACTCCACCTTCTCCTTTGCTAATAAAAACTACCAAAACATAGGTTATTTTCCTCTTTGGTGTTCTCCAGCTTCCCTCCCTGGAGGAAAAGCAAATCCCCAAGGCTGTCAGGGTGAGCCGCCACCACCACCACATACTTGCAACTGGCAAAGCGGACGAGTCCATCTGAAAAGAGGTAAATCCGTAGAGGATCGTAGGAGGTGACGTAAACATAGATCCGCAGATCGAACTTGCTGCCACTGATGAGGTAGGGTTTGTGGAGATACCTACAAAGAGAAAGGCCAGCTTCAGGGACAAGACAGAAGGCCAGCTTCAGGGACAGGAGAGATGAGACAGGGCTTGGCAGGTAACTGAGCCACAGCAAAAGCCAGCTAATGGTTCCCAGTATCTGCTGCTGCTGCTGCTGCTAAGTCACTTCAGTCGTGTCTGACTGCACGACCCCATAGACGGCAGCCCACCAGGCTCCCCCGTCCCTGGGATTCTCCAGGCAAGAACACTGGAGTGGGTTGCCATTTCCTTCTCCAGTGCATGAAAGTGAAAAGTGAAAGTGAAGTCACTCAGCCGTGTCCGACTCTTCGAGACCCCATGGACTGCAGCCTACCAGGCTCCTCCATCCATGGGATTTTCCAGGCAAGAGTATTGGAGTGGGGTGCAATTGCCTTCTCTGGGTTTCCAGGATAAAGACCTTTAAAGAGTGGGCTGAGGAAGGTCTTTGGCTGGGAGGACAAAGGACAAAAGAACGTGGTGAAAAGGGGCCCTCTGAGGCTGAAGAGGTGGGAAGCAGGGAGCGGGGTCACAGCTGGAGACAGGCTCACCTCTGTACCAGAAGGGGCCTCCGCTTGGGGAGCTGACTCCACTTGTGAATGACCTGGATGCCGATGCCTCGAGCGGACGCTGGCTAGAGGTTGAGTGGAGAGGAGAGGAGAGGATTTGTCTACCTGGCCCAATACTCTGGCACTCCCACTCTCGGGCCCTGCCTGCTGCCCGCCAGGACCACTCACTGGTTTAACAATCCACTTCTGGCGGCTGCCGCTCTCCCAGGCTTTGCGCAGGAGCTTGGCGTCCTGGGGTAGGATGAAGGACTGGGGGAAGAAACTGAACTCCTTCTTGCCAAAGCGGCTCTGCATGCGGGACAGGTTCCGCCACAGTCGGTCCTTGCGCCCAATCTGGAATGAACCTGGGAAGTGGTTTAGCTGCAGAGGGGACAGAGGGTGGGAGCAGGGAGAGACAGGGCCATGTGAGACCACGAGAAGACAGCAAGACTCACTACACCATTCCAACATTCTAAGCTCCTGTTCCATCTGACTGTCACTGTCTAAAGGTCCTTAAGTATCCCGCGCTGAGCATCCACCAAAAAACGATTAAAACACAAACACAACACAACACAATGTAGTGCCCTTTAGGAGTCAATAGTTCATGACGTAAAAGAGTAACTAAGACAGACATAACATTCACCGTAAAAGTAAAGAAAAACCTGTTAAGTCTTTTTCCATGCCTCTAGGACAAAGAAAAGCACCTGGCTTTCCTGGGGAAAAGGGACTATTCACTTCAAATTAGACCTCTTTACACATATTCAGCTTGGAGGAACAGAGGCAATGTGCAGTGGTTAGAGGAAAAACATGATAAACTGAAAACAGGCATTGCGTCTCAAGATACACCAGGGAAAAAGTGTCTTAGATGCTTTATCTGTCCAAGACACTGTAGCTGACCTACTAGGTGAGCATGATCCACTGGGGGCTCACACAGCACCCACCTCCCATACTTTCTCCACCCTCTGAGCCCTCCTGACTTCACTATGGTCATCCTCCTCTTCCCTACTTCTACTACCAACCTTCCTCTGCCCAAGTCCAGGGGAAGAGCAGCTCAGAAAAGGCCCCTACCTTCTGATGCTCCTGAATGGATCGGAAACTAGGAGACTTCATGTGGTGACCCCAGCAGCCCAGCCAGTCATCATTCCCTACAGAAGGCACATCAGGAAGTCAGTCTTACTAGCAGCTCGGTCCCTGGGACAGAGAGTGGCTCAGAGGCCCCAGAAATACCACCAGAGCCTGGGCATGGCTCCCAGCCCCGGTTTTCTAGGAGTTGCCATGGAGCTGTCCTACATGAGGCCCTGGGGTCGGGACTAGAACAATGGCCCTCTGTCTTCCAATTTTGAGGAACAGGCTCCAGGCAGAGGGATTTCAGACCTATGTCCTCTTATGAAGTTGGAAACTTCAGGACAGGATCCTCACACAGCAGGAGCTAATCTAGGGGTTCCCTCCTGCCCAGGGCCCATCTGCTGGGGCAGAGGACAGGCTTGAAGTAAGGCAAGTGACTCACTCTTGCTGATCTTGAAGTGGGAACGTCCAATGGTCTGCTTGACAATGTTGGGGGTCACTGTGCTCATCTTCCACCGGAGCAGCTTCCTCTGCTCCCAGGGAAGTTTCTCCACTGGGGAAAACAGGGGGCGGGGGGTGGGGGGCAGGGAGGGTGTGGAGAAGAGCAGGAGAGTCATGGTGAGTAGAAGTAAGAGGTGGCACTGTTGCTCAACATTCCCTGTAGGCAAGTCAGGAAGTATTATTCCAGGTCAGAGTTTCAAAGGAGCACACTTTGGGGAAGAAAGGGGACTGCACAGGAATGAGGAACACAGAGAGAAGAAGAGGATGAAAAGGGGAGAGACACAAGGTTAAAGGTCAAGAGTGAAGCATGAGGTTATGGGGCTGAGAGGGTTAGCTAAAGGATGGACCAGATAAAGATCCCCTCATCAGACTGGTGGACCAGGGGGGTAACCAAGCACCAACACAGCCATTCTGGAAACCCCTTCCACCCTATCGCCAGCTTCACTAGCATTCTTCTCCTGGGGCTGTTCCAGGTAGACACTCGGCCAGGTTTACCTCTCTCATCTGGAGTGCCAAAATAGATGGTGGGGGGCACGTTGGGAAAGAGACTGTAGATGAGGGCTGGTCGAACAACTTTCTCATTGGAAAGGGGTTTGGTCAGAAACTCCATGCAGTTCCTACAATGAAAAACAGCCATGCGGTAGAGAAAGGCAAAGCCACAACTTTGAGTGCTGTTACCGTTACACATCGTTTCTTTCAGGGTGCTATCTTCTACACTGCGATTCTACAGAGACAAGTGCTCAATAATTACTCTGCAAATATTAATCCATGCTAAGGCTAACCTATACACAATCACACCATAAATGTCACCTAAAGACAAAGTTTTCCAATATTGCATTCTATGATACAACTAAAATTTCCTGTGATGAGCTATAGGCTGGGGAGGTCCCTGAAGAGTGGCTCTGAGAGTAAGTAAGGAGTTTAAGTGGGTGGAGCACTTAGCAGCAGCAGCAGCAGCAGCAGTAGAGGAATATGCTATGCTTAGACAAAGAGAAATAGATGAGGAGAGAAAAAGAATGATATGGATAAAAAAAGAGGAGGAAAAGCAGAAAAGACAGAAAGAACTAAGAAGAGGTAAAGAGGTTTTTAAAAAGAAAAAGGGGAAAAAGCAACAGAAAGAAAAGAAGCAGTGCTACTTCTAACTCATTTTATATTTATCTGAAGATATATGGATGAATGCTCTTCGCTGTTTTGAAAACAGAGACATCAGACATCAGACTTTTACGTAACAGTGTGGCAGTAAGACAGTCTGGGAATCTGGAGCAGTGGCCATGGTGAGTACAAGAAAGAGGTGGCACTGTTGCTCAACGTTCCCTGTAGGCAAATCAGTAAGTATTATTCCAGGTCAGAGTTTCAAAGGAACTACTGTTATTCCAATAACGTCTTGATCAAGGCTAGCTCAAGGAGTCTCAAATAGGAAGACCTAGACTATCTACTGGACACAAGCTGACAGACCCAGATAATTTCTTCAGATAACATTGAAAATGGAGAGGATAGTTATGACCCTCTATATCAGGCTGATGTGATCCACAAATATTTATTATTTAAGATTAATTTTCAGTTTATAAAGAAATACTCTACCTGTTATTTTTCAGCACAACAGAAATAGGCACTGTACATAAAACACCTCAGTGTTTCAAACCTGAGAAAATTTTAATGAATTTTATTGGGTTGAGTTAAATATTAATTCCAATTAATTAAATAAATCCAATTAATTCAACTCTATTCCTCATTTCCAAATTTTTTTACTTTAAAGACTTTCCATTTACTGAATATTAGAATTTAAGATTGTTGAAAATCAAAAACAATGAGTTCATATTTAAAAACAAAGACAAGACAGGAATGTAAAATGGTACAGCCACTCTGGAAAATAGCTTTGGAAGTTTCTCAAAAAAATTAAACATGCAATTATCATAGAACCCAGCATTTATCTCAGAGACATGAAGACTTAAAGGTTCATTCAAAAATATGTACACAATGAGCAGCTTTATCTGTATAGTCAAAAACTGGAAACAAAATATCCTTCAGCAGGTGGCTGGTTAAACAAAGTGGTCCATCCATATCACGGGCCACTACTGAGCAATAAAAAGGAATGAACTATGCATACGTGTAACAACTTGGATGAATCTGTAGAGAATATGCTGAGTGAAAAAAGCCAATCCCAAAAGGCTACGTATGGCTATCATTCCATTTGAATAACATTCCTGGAACAACAAAACTATTGGTTATGAAGGGTTAAGAAGGGGATGAGATAGGAGGGAAGTGGGCGTGGCTCTCGGGGCAACAGGAGGCATTCTTACAGTGACAGAAACGTTCACATCTTCATTAACGTTAATTCTTGGTCACATTATATTGTACTATCGCTGTGTAAGATGTTACCACAGGGGAAACTGGGTAAAGAACTAAGGGACTCTATTATTTCTTAAAACTGCATGAAAATCTATAAATGTCTCAAAATCAAAAGTTTAATTAAAAAAAAAAGAAAAGAAAATCTTTGTTAGCTGCCTCTCAAGAGTACTGAAATTAACCTCAAAAGGCATGACTTTTGGTCTAGCGGTACTAAAAACCCTGACCTTGCAAATAGTTACTTAATTTCCCTGTTCCTCAATTTTCATATCCGAAAAAACAGAGGCTGAACTTGACCAATGCCATTTCTAATTTCACATGATTCTTAGAAAAAGAATATTCAACAGGAAATGTAATATACTATTGCTGGACAGAGGAAACAGGTAGTATTTTCAATGATTTTTCTGTGCAAAATTTTCTATAATAAATAAATCTTTCATAATTGGGAAAAAATAAGATTTCAGCAATCCAAAAAGATGCCTGATTTTAGTCAAAATGCAAAGTGGTTTAGAATTCTTTAACCTCCATTTGCTTGACCTCATGTTTTAAGCCTCATATAGACTGTGCATTTTGTAGAAATTAATTAATGAACATAGAATTAACCAACACCTTTTGTGAATTTTATCTTAAAAATCAGAAAAGTTAAACAAAGGGCTGTGGAGCTGTCTTGAACTAGGCCTGAAGACAAACCTAGATAACCCTGAAGTGTGGAAAAGAGGCTCCAAGTCAATTAAACGTTAAATGTGTTTCTCTTTGAGCGAGTGGAAGTCCTTGGTCAACATCTAATATATACGGCCAGAAGTAGATTTGCTTATCTGAAAGAGCAATGGGTTAGGCTTAAAGTAACAGAATTTATGCACCAGATACAGGATACCTATGACAGGATTTCTACCAACCTTCACAGAAAGTCCCTATTCTGTCTCTCCATTTTCTAAACAACTCTCTCCACCTTGCTGGTTTGGAACTCTAAAACTGGGACAGCTGCAGCCACCATCACATTCAGAGATGCAGCCTGCCTCATCCATACTAATCTTAGATGAGACTAACTCTTCCTCTCAGCTTCATCTAAGGCAGAGCCAACACAAAGGAAAGCAACCAGAGTTTGGCTGCTCCACATGCTAGGCAAGCCTTGACATGTATGGCCAGAGTAGAATTAAAATTAGAATAGGAACTTTGGTTTTTTTACACTTTCAGTAGAAGTTTTTTTTTTTTTTTTTTTTTAGAAGTTATTTTTTAAAGGAAAAAAAACTTTAATGGTTGGTACTTTGTGAGGTTTTTTAAATATCTAAAAATAATTAATGAAGATAAGAGCCTCATATTGAGACAAAGTTGGAAGTGATGAAGGAAACAAGGAAGATTATACTGAAGAATGTTAACTTTCTACCCAGAGAGGTGGTCTATATGATCTGTAAGCAAGTTCTAAAACTCTTTAGCATAAAGACATGTCCTCATTTACAGTGTCCTGTGTTCCTTCCTCCCCCTGATTCCACATCTCGGTTATGCACCATTCTACAATTATCTGTTCTACAAAAAGAGGGTCTACATTAAGAGATGGACTTCTTGGTTTCCTAGGTAGAGATGGGTATCCCTCAGATTCCATGAAGGGCAGTCAATAAAATACTCTAGATTATAGCTACAGAATTTTAAATTAAATTTATTACTAAGGTCAACTTTAGTCTTATAAAACCAACTTCCAAAGGGAGCAAAAGAGCACTGAAAAAAAGCTCCAATTAGTGATATTATCTATCTCAGAACTGTTTCTGACTTTGGGACACATTTAAAAGGCAAGGTGGCAAATATCCTCATGTGTGCAGCCTAACTAAGAATCTACCTCAAACATTGTCTCTTTGTGAAATTAGTTATTAATTTTCTAACTACCTCTTGAGATTATTTGCTTTTTACTTGAACAATTTCTTGGAGCCTAAAGACTGAATCGCAGCACAAGAAACACACTACTGATTTTAAGCTCAGCTGATAAAATACACTTCTGTTCCCTCCCACTGATTCCTGTTTGAAAACTAAAGTCCTAACTATAAAAATTCGGCCAAAGTGAGTTACGGTTAACAGGGCCATTAATTAATAACTTGGGTGATTCCTCCCTTTATAATCCTCAAGAGAAGGTAAATGAGCGTCTGCCAACAACCTACACAGTCAGGACTCACCGAGAGATCACTGCTACCGACTCGCTGGGGGAGACAGCACTGCACGAGGAGCACTCTGAGTCTCCTGGGGGAAGAACAAAGAAGGCCCAGGTGGGAGAGGCTGCTACTCAGTCACCACGCCCAGGCGGCTCTTCCTCGGACATCCTGGCTTAGCTTTCTCGAAGAGCCACAAGCACCCATTGCTGCCTTGCACTGCCTCCCCTGAGCTCAAAAGCTGCAAGGAGAGGCAAGACTCGGGGGACAGGAGACTAGAGAACAAGCCCCCCCAAAGCCACTCCCGCCCTCAGACCCCCAAAGTAAATGATAAATGCAGGTGACAAAGTGAGTTGAGGAGCTGGTATATAATCATTAGCCCCCCTTCCCTAGCAGTGGTGACCAATTCCCAGTTGGAGGCGAGAGAGTTCTCTACTCACCCTCCTCCTCTTCGTTCTCAACCTGGCTGCAGCAGTCTTCCAAACCATCTAGTAGTTCTTCCTCCAGATCTTCAGTTTCAACCGGGTCTAGCTGGAGGTCAGTAGCTGAACTGTAAGAAAGAATCATGCCCCAGCCCAGCCAGCTCCGTAAGAGAGGTCACGCTGGATTCTCCTTCCTTCATCATTTCCCAGTGTTCATCTCTTCCTTAGTCACTAGTCTGCTGGCCCTTGCCTGGGCCTTACAGCCCACTCCTCTTGCTCTCAGAGCTTCAGCCTGGCCACAGTTCCTCAACCCCACGTCTCTGACTCCACAGAGAGGTACTCTGCCTTCCATTTTCCTTGAAGTCCCTCATAGTATATAAATACAAAGTTCTGAATATAAAACACCATCAGTCAATGTGTGGTAACAGACATCAAAGGTCCCTGGACCTCTCTCTAGAAACTCAGAAAAGGCCTTGGTGGGCCATGGTTCCAGAGGAATAACAAGGCACAAGAAGCCAGTTAAGTGTGTGTCCTAACTCTGAAACAGCTGTCATACCAGGAGTGACTGAGAACCTGATTTGGTTTGGAATTAAGTAGAGAAATCACAGTCCCCAACACATGATGTTTGAAATTCTTATTTTTCCCTGGTTATAACCTAAAGCAGGTCTTAGCAAACTCTTCCTCTAAAGGACCAGAGAGTAAATATTTTCAGTTTTGTGGGTCATTCAGTCTGTTGCAACTATGTAACACTATCATTAAAACAAGAAAGCAGCCATAGACAGTAGTAAACGAATAAGGCTGCATTTCAATAAAGCCTTATTTACAAAAGCAGGCTGAGGGCAGGATTTGGCCTGAAAGGTGTAGCTTGCCAATCTCTGCCCTAAAGTGAAAACCAACATTCCAGGGCACTTAGAAAATAAAACCCAACCTTCAGAGACACAGGGTCAGTGTCACCAGGTGTGTGTACATCCTACTACTTGAAATGAACCAAACACTTTCTTCAACTCACCCAACAGTCCTAGGAGGTGAGTTCAGCTCCCTGGCTTCCTTAGGCCCTTCTCTCCCAAGTTTGCCCAGATGGATGGAAGAGAGGCGGGTGGCCACCTCGGCTACACCAAGGGGCTGAGATGGAGAAGGCGGAACTGGAGTCTTGTCTTCTCCAAGAAGTGGGGAGTCGATCGTAGATCCACAGGCA
Source organism: Bos mutus (assembly GCF_027580195.1). Taxonomy (NCBI): domain Eukaryota; kingdom Metazoa; phylum Chordata; class Mammalia; order Artiodactyla; family Bovidae; genus Bos; species Bos mutus. Next base: position 29,208,386 of record NC_091618.1, read on the forward strand.
GGGCTATAGCTGAGCCCATTGGTATGTGAGGCAAGGAGGTGAATGCTGATGCGTTTGGTACAGAAGACTGCACTGTCCAAGCCCCCGGGGTCCGAGACTGCAGGGAGGGCCCTGTTGTCTGCTCCAGCGTCCTCCTGAGGGACCTGTTGGCTGGCCACAGGAGGTTTCCACCTCCTGTTCTGGTTGAGGAGATCCCACTGCAAGCTGGGGTTCATGAAGTAAGTCTGTTCAAAATGGTAGCCTTGCCTTGGTTTCTTCTCAAGGCCTCTTGCAGTCAGCTTCCTCACAGCCTCAGTGAACCGAACCTCCTTAGTCAGAGTCTGAGAAACAGGGTCACCCTTCAGGCCATAGGAATACGACTGAGTCCTGGTGACTAAGTTACTCTGGCTGTAGAGGGAAGAGGCAACACTGGTGGCAGAGGTGTCCAAGGAGCTGGGGGTAGACAGCATGCTGTGGGGAGGGGCGTCGTCTAGGGCAGGGCCACTGCTCTTGGGCGCCTTGTGCTCAACAGACTGGAACGCACAGTCTCCGGTGCCCCCTGAGTGTTGCCAGGAGATGAGCTGGACCTTGGGTGAGGATACTGGCTTCAGGCCCTCTGTGGCCTGTGATAAAGGCACTTTAGTGCTATTTGGCCGCATGAAGGAGTTGTTGTTCAGCATGGGTTTGTAGGAAGAGGAAGAAGAGGGGAGTGGAGATGGGGTCTTCCCTGAGATGGCAGAGGCCAGGCTCCTCCCTGAAAGACTTTCCCCGGCTGCTCCCAATGAGGAGTATGGTTCCGTGGATGAGGATGCCATGGGGATGAGCTTGGAAGACGTGGCCTTGTTGGCAGGGAGTCTGACAGGGAGCCTCTTTTGAGGGAGAGAGAAAGGTCTTTTTTCTGATGGGCTTGAACGCAAGCAGAAAGACTCCAGCTGCTGGTATGCTTTGTGCCTGTAGTTGGAGCGGCGGTATAGCAGGGTACTGCTGAACAGGTCTGGGAGGGAGTGCAGGTAACAGCAGTTGCTGTGGCCCGCAGTGACAGCTGTGGTCCCGGAGCTACATAGAGTGCTGGGGCAAAAGAAGTACGCTGGCTGCGGGGGTGCACCCAAGAGGCCTGGGCCCAGCCCTGCTGAAAGTGTCCCCACGTGTTTCTTCTCCAGCCGCCAGATTGGCTTCACCTGCTGATGAGCCTGAGCCCAGACTTTGCCCTCGGAGGGTTTCTCGGGTGACGGGGTAGGCGCTGTGCCCGTGGGCCCACTCTGCTTCAAGCTGTGTCCCCGGCGGAGGCTGATATCGTAGTGCTCTGTTCTTGCTGAGGCCATGAGGAGCCCACATCACGGCCACATGGCCTCATGGCCTGGCTCAGGTGAGGTGCGAGGTGCCTCCAGCAGTAGCAGCTGCATCCTTGAAGTCCGTCAGCCTGAAGGGGAGAGAGACAGCTGGGAATGTTCCAGTCCCAGGACAGACACAAGGCTACAGTGGTACCCCGGCAAGCAAGAGCCCTGCTTTAGCACTTCTTGGGCAACCAGTCTCAGTCATCATTTGGGGCCCTGGGAGAAGAACACTAGATTTTGAGGGTGTTCTCCGTGGACTTCCTGCTGCCCTCATGCCTTGATGAGCTGGCTTCATCAAGGACTGGGACGTTAAGGTGCCACCAGGTGAAATCTGTTCACATGCTCCCTTTCTCTCACTCAGAGAGCTCTTTCCTCTTTCTCCAAAGAAAAATTCACACCTTTCTGCCTCATCGTCCACAAGTTTACATGAGTGGCTTCCTTCCATCACCTGACACCCATGTGCCTAGGAATAAGGCAAGCCTGGGTGTGGCAGAGAAGCCAGCCAACACCTTCCTCCTCATCAACCAATTCTGAATGCTCAAAGATCATGTGAGAAGCAGATTTTACATGTACTGCTCCCTCACCAGTTCTCAAGCTGCCCCTGATGTGTTCTGCTTTCCACGGACTAAGTGAGACAAGTTCAGACAAGAGCAGGGATTTCTCCTGTTGACCTCTGGGGTGCGTTCTGTAGCTGAGACGGTAATTTCATCTCTTCAAGAGTCTAGCCAACTATACAGGCTTAAATTCCAACCAATGTGTTGGTGGAAAAGAGAAGAAACAAAATGGAATTAGATATCAACATTCTTTTTACTTAAAGCGATTTTATTTCCAGCAGCCGCACTGGGACAGGAGAGGTCCGGGAGTAGAATATACAGGCAAGAAGAAGAGAGAAATTTTCTTTATTCCAAATCCCAGGCTTCAGTCTGGGCTCATCTTGGGGAGAGAGAGCCTGTCTCTTGCATTCCCTCATTCAATCTTTCCTCTAAAGCAAAACCTCTGAATCAGTCTGTATCTCTGGGTTCCAAATAGTCAGTTTTGCATGGTCATTTGATTTCTAAATGAAAAATATTCTGCAGTTTTTTTACACCTGCAGGGAAGGGTGAGCCTGCTTTTTATGACAGCATCCAGGGGAGAAACACAAGACTCTTCTATAAGAAGTCATACATCTGGGATAATTCTGAATGAAATACTGGCATCTTAATCAAGTATTTTCACAGTGGCTAAAGGGAAGGAAATAGCAGAGAATTTTCTTGCTCAAGTTTTATTTAAGACACAAATGACAATGGGGAGAGGGCTTTGTATTTTGATAGGAGAACAATGGCCAAGGAAGATTCTCATTCCTGCCTATAGTTACAGGAACTGCTGCTGTTTTCCACCAACAAAAAGCCTGCAAAAGCCACGTGATATCGCCCTCTTTTCCTGCAAAGACTGACCTGTGTGGGAGTCCTTCTCAAGAAGAGTACCAAAAAATCACTGCCACTATTCAAAATGATAGTGGGTGAAAAACAGCATCACAGCTAAAACCAGATTTGATGCCAGTAAATGCAAACTCAAGGTAACAGAAAATGGACCTCCACCAAGTCCAAACTATGGAAATACTGTGCAGGGCACAGCTACACTCTGCGCACTTATGGGAAACAAGCACAAAGGGAGGGGTCAGACCCTACCAGTGATTTTATAAGACCACACACCTGAGTGTGTGTCATGTACACACAATAGGCTCACGTTCCAACTTACGTAGTCATCTTATGGGAATCCACATCTCTCCCCACCAATGAGGCACAACAGGTTCACCAAAGTGATGGCAGAAAGGGATAAGGAAACGAGATTTCATGCTGCTGCCCCCTGAATGTCACCCGACGTGTAGCTTCTCGTGTGCATCCTGCCATCTCAGACCTTCAGGTCTCTACAAGTGTCACTCCCTAGTGTGTGTGCAGCGGGTAAAGGGGACAGTTGTCTTCACCCAGCCCCGAGGTGGTGTGCAGTGGGGGCCCGTGGCTATGAGGGAAAGCAGGCTTGGCTACCGTGCACCTGAGGACGTGGTGGTGGGCTCCTGGGTGCCCTAGAGCCCTTTCCTTCTTGTCTACTAGACTTAAAAATACACAGCTCAAAGGCTGTGTCACCGTCTCCAGGTAGCCTTTCTGGACTCCCCAGTTCAAATAGGATGCCTCATTTCTGTGCTGGCCACCATTGCTGTCTCTATGACACTGAACTTTAACAAGGACTACTCATCTAACTAGGAGCAACGAGCATGTTGTTCCCAGTACCAGGTCTCACCCACAGTAAGTGCTCAATATTCTGTTGACTGGATAAACTGGGAAAAAAAAGTAAATAAAGGGGAAATACACTAGCACTTCTCTAAGAGAAGACTCTTTTGAGAGTCTCCTGGATAGCAAGGAGATCCAACCAGTCTATCCTAAAGGAAATCAGTCCTGAATATTCACTGGAAGGACTAATCCTGAAGCTGAAACTCCAGTTCTTTGGCCACCTGATGGGAAGAACTGACTCACTGAAAAAAGACCATGGTGCTAGGAAAGATTGAAGGTGGGAGAAGAGGATGACAGAGGATGAGATGATTGGATGGCATTACCGACTCGATGGACATAAGTTTGAGTAAGCTCCAGGAGTTGGTGATAGACAGGGAAGCCTGGCGTGCTGAAGTCCATGGGGTTGCAAAGACACGACTGAACAACTGAACTGAACACTAGCACTGATGAAGGCTAGTTTGGGTACCTAGCAAATACCAGGTACTATGCTCATTTAATCCTCACAAAAACGCTATGCTCAATTTGCTGATGATGAACCCGAGTCTCAGTAAAGCTAAGTAACTTCACCATAATCAAACAACCAACAAGGAGTGGCCAGATTAAAACTTGAGTTTGTCTGGCTCCACGCTTCCTCTTAAATAGAAATGAAACACACACCTAGGCCCTGTTTCCAAACTTATCCCTAACCTTCAGGTGGAAGATAAAAGGCGGGTTGGAAACACTATGCTGAACCCCTTTGTGGGGAAGCACCCAAGAGCCCACCACTGTGTCCTCATCTGCACCATAGCCAAGCCTGCTTTCCCTCATAGCCACGGGCCCCCACTGCACACCCCCTCAGGGCTGGGTGAAGACAACTGTTCCACTCACCTCCCGCACACACTGCTCTGCATCCCTCCGCATGAATCCTCAGTGCCAGAACACTGGACACAAGTGGCCCGGCATTTACCTTTTCCAGGCCCAACTCAAGCCCCATCCCACCCATGAAGATCTGCTGTGTATTTATTCCTCTAATTTAATGTTTTGCAAAGGCTATCTTTTACCACTGTTCTCTTTTCATATGAATATACTTCATAAGCCCCTGATGATTTTTATAGGGAAATCTTGGGTATCTGTAAAAGATAAATGCACAGCTATGTTAGTAGAAGTTGGAAGATCACTGCCCTAGTCTGGCCTTCTTCTCAGCAACGCTGCCCAAGTCTCCTCCCCCTAAAATATCATAAGATGTTAAGGGTTCCTAGAATAAAGTTTAAAAAATAATTGACTTGAGGGTAATGAATATTTTCTAGGTCAGTTATACCTCCACAAAGCTGTTAAAAATGAAACAATTTTTTTTTCCCCTGAGGGGATAAGAAAAGTAAAGAACTGCAGAGCATTCTGAAGATAAACAAAATGGCCTCAAACATCTCTATTTGTGTGGCTAGCTCTGTCCAATTCCTAGTCCCTCACCTGCCTCACCAAATGCAGGCCTGCATTTGTAGTAGCATCCTGCCTGCCTTCCCTGGATCCAACCTCTCTTCTTCTAAAGCAACCAGTCTCAGGAATCTCAACGTCCTGCTCCGCCATCTTTAAACAACATTCAGAAGCTGTCTATCTCATTCTGCCTTCCACTCTTTATGGGGCGTTTTGCCTCAAGTTTCTTCCTTAAGTGAGAGTGAATGATGAGCAGCCTATGCTAGAAAAACTATGACTGTTGTCTCAAACCACCAGGTCTCCAGAGGCCAGGCCAGACCAAACCAACTTGGACAAGGTATCTATTTCTACAGAAAGTAATTATTAATTACACATTGACTGTGTCACTCTCCTATATTACAGGAGTGTGTGGCTCTTGGGATCTGCAGTTTCCTTTTCCTCTTCCATCTGAGAGTTTCACTCAGTCACCAGAGGAACTCAGAACATCAGAAACAGTTCAGAGTCTAGAGTCACAAGATCTCTGATGAGATCACTTTAGTTGCCCAATAGTTATATAAGAAGATAGAAGTGACTTGGCTGGAATCAAACAGAATGAGGAGTGTAGGAATCAGACACATTTTCTCTTAAGAGATAAATCCCAAACTGTCTCCCTAAAGAAAGTTGGAGGAGCATGGAACTTCTGTAAAGCCCTATTGAGAAAGAAAGGCCCACACGCCAACCTAATGAGAAGGGAGGGCCAATAGAAGTTGAGGGGGCAGCTCTTGTAGAACACAGTTACTGCAAAAGAAGTTAGCTAACCTCAGGGAAAAAAAAACAGCTTATAGCAGCTAAAGCTAAAGGAGGTCTATCTGCAAATTACTGAAAAGTGGAAACAGTTGAAGGCTTAACGTAATTAGGGGCTTCCCTGGTGGCTCAGACAGTAAAAAATCTGCCTGCAATGGAGGAGACCTGCATTCAATCCCTGGATTGGGAAGATCCTCTGGAGAAGGGAATAGCAAGCCACTCCAGTATTCTTGCCTGGAGAATCCCATGGACAGAGGAGCCTGGCGGGCTACAGTCCATGGGGTCGCAAAGAGTTGGACATGACTGAGCAATTAAGTACATCCTAACATAATTAAGTGACTAGCTCTCCTGAAGCCCTGATCTTCAGCAGCTTCAGAAAGAAACCTTGGGTGAACTTGAAGGCAATGGTCCTTAAAGTGTGGGCCCTTTCAGGGGTTCCACTAGGTGAAACTATTTCCATAACAAAACTAAGATGTGATTTGCCTTTTTAACTGTGCCAGCCTTTCCACTGATGGTGCAAGAGCAACGGTGGGTCAAACTGCTGTTTCCCAAGTAGGATTCAAGCCAAAGGTACCACGTGAGATTTTTCACCACCACACACTTCTACACTGCACAGCAAAGGAAGAAGTGCCAGGTTTACTTAAGAATGTCCTTGATGACACAGTGAAAAATGAAATCCCAATCCTCAAGTATATCTTTTTAACATTCTGTGTGATAAAATAAGAAGTACATATAAAACAGAAGACAACGGTTATCTGTAAGTAAACCACTTGTTTGAATTGCAAAATTTTTCTGTGGAACATCATGTTTACTTGAAAGAATGAAGGATACACAAATGATGGTTATTCAGACTTTGACACTTGGCAGGCGTTCTCTAGAAAATGAAACAGAGGATGCCTGTCACTTCAAGGGAAACAACTGACAGTGTTTGTTGCCAATGATAAAATTTGAGCTTCCAAGAGAAAATGAGAATTTGGGCAAAATTGTATCTGCCACCATGAGTTTGACAGCTTCCCAAAACTTAGCCATTTTTCTGATGACTGTGGTAATATTATTTTTTTATACTGTCATATAGAATGTGGCAACAACTCAATGAACCAGTATTTTCCAAATTATCTATCACACAATGTCAAAAAATCAGACATGGGTAAAAGATCTGGTCAGAGATAGACCAATGGATTCTAATGTAACGAAGTATGAAAACCTCCCTGATAACATTTCAGATTCCATAGCAGCTAACCTTCATAACACCACCCCTTGTTAACGTCTGTGTAGTACCAAAGAATCGGAGAAGGCATTGGCAGCCCACTTCACTGTTCTTGCCTGGAGAATCCCAGGGACAGGGGACCCTGGTGGGCTTCCGTCTATGGGGTCGCACAGAGTCGGACATGACTGAAGCGACTTAGCAGCAGCAGCAGCACCAAAGAATACCCACTATCTAAAAAGGCGACACAAACATTCCTCCCTCTTGCAACTAATCCTCTATATGAGGCTAGATAATCCACATAATTCAACGAAACAGTACACTGAACCAACTGAAACAACAGAAAAAAAGTAGGAAAATCCAGCTGTCTCCAATTAAACCAGACATTAAGATTCTCAAAAATAACGCTACTCTTCTAACATTTTTGAAACAATACCATTTTTCATTTTTAAAAATGTGACTTGTTTATTTGTAATGAGTTTATTATTTCTAACTGAATTAATAAATACTTCAATTTCTAATGTGGAGTACATATATATTCCACATTAAAAAGAATATACTGAAGATTCCAAAAATCTTTAATAAAAAAGTGCACATAAGAGACCAAAAAGCTTGAAAGCTCTGGTCTACAATGGCATTGCCTGTCCAGAATATCCAAGAGGCTCCTAAGGATGAGGTCTTTTTCATTTCAGGTCCTAACAGAAATTAGCATTCTCAGTATTTATTCCAAAACACCAGGTCTGGCTTCCCAGTTCTGCCAGAAGAGACAGTGAGAAGTTAAGAGCATTAAAGAAAAGTTTTCTCACATTTCAGTGACAGATCAAAGCATCTGATTTCATGCTCAAGTCCAGAACGCCTATGACTAGACAATTCCAAGGTTATCATAGGATGAAGGAATCTAACAGGAAAGCTAAACTCAACTCCACATAATAAGTACCAGATCCTGTTCGATCCCTGGATGGGGAAGACCCTCTGGAGAAGAGAATGGCTACCTACTCCAGTATTCTTGCCTGGTGAATTCCATGGCCAGAGGAGCCTGGCAGGCTGCAGACCATGGTGTTACAAAGAGTTGGACACGTCTGAGCAACTAACACTTAGTCTTTCAGTGAAAAACTTTTGTCAATGAAAAAGTTACTTTTCATTTACATACTCATTTTTGGATTTGACTTTAAATATTCTGCCTCCCTTTTCCCCTACCTACTCCCTCAAAGTCAGTGTCCTCCACATGCAGTCTTCTCCCTTCTCCCCCTTCCCCCAAAGGAGGCACACAATAAGTGCTCAATAAATGGCAGATCCAACTATTAACACAGACTCTCTCAGAGCAGCCTCTTTTATCCCATGATCTCAACCACATCCTACATTCTCCAATTTTCTTCCATCTCTCAGGCCTACAGAACAACCTCTCAAGCTGAAGGAGCCTCAACTCACCATGTCCAAAGTGTAACTTCTTTACCTTTGTCCTCAAAGCTGCCCCTCCTCCTCCTGCCTCATCCTGCAGCACCACCCATTTGATCACTAAATTCAGAAACCTAGGATCATTCTAGACTGCTCCTGGTCCCACTCTCCTGACATTTACTTTGCCACCAGATTTTGTCCACTCTACCACTGTTAAAGTGAAAGTCGCTCAGTTGTGTCTGACTCTGCAACCCCGTGGACTATACAGTCCATGGAATTCTCCAGGCCAGAATACTGGAGTGTGTAGCCATTCCCTTCTCCAGAGGATCTTCCCAACCCCGGGATCGAACCCAGGTCTCCCACATTGCAGGCAGATTCTTTACCAGCTGACCCACCAGGGAAGCCCCTACCACTGTTAATCTAAACCCTCTCCCCCATTACAACCACCATAAAGCCCTCATGGTCTCTGGCCTGGTCTCTAGTTTTCTCACTGACTTCCAGATTTCAGTCTAAAATCTTACTTATTCAAACTGCACACTGACACTACGGTAACCTTAAAGACAGATCTGATGTTACCTTCCTGCTAATTACCTTTCCACAGTTTTCCCGCAATATACTTTTTCAGATTTTATCCAAGAATTCCCCAAGGAATGTTTAAAACCATATATTCCTTAGGGAGTTCCCTGGTGGACTAGTGGTTAGGATTTGGGCTTTCGCTGCCATGGCCCAGGTTCCAATCCTTGGTCAGAGAACTGAGATCCCACAAGCCAGATAGTACAGGCCAAAAAAAAAAAAAAAAATTAAACCCATGTATTCCTTGTACATCTTAAAGTTGAACTCTAAAATTTTTCATCACAAGTTTATCCTTTTATTAAGAGAAGGTAGAAAATACTAAACAATTTATAGAAAGAACTAAGGTAAGGGTTAACTGTAATTGAAACAAATATTTCATGATGATTTAGTGAGTTTTAACTATCTGATTGAATAACACACATCCCACGTTGAAGGTCAGGAAGGGCAGCGGTGAGGAGACATCCCTCATCCAAGGTAAGGAGCAATGGCTGTGCTTTGCTGGAGCGGCCGTGAAGAGATACCCCACGCCCAAGGTAAGAGAAACCCAAGTAAGATGGTAGGTGTTGCAAGAGGGCATCAGAGGGCAAACACACTGAAACCATACTCACAGAAAACTAGTCAATTTAATCACACTAGGACCACAGCCTTGTCTAACTCAATGAAACTAAGCCATGCCCGTGGGGCAACCCATGATGGGTGGGTCATGGTGGAGACATCTGACAGAATGTGGTCCACTGGAGAAGGGAATGGCAAACCACTTCAGTATTCTTGCCTTGAGAATCCCATGAACAGTATGAAAAGGCAAAATGATAGGATACTGAAAGAGAAACTCCCCGGGTCAGTAGGTGCCCAATATGCTACTGGAGATCAGTGGAGAAATAACTCCAGAAAGAATGAGGGGATGGAGCCGAAGCAAAAACAATACCCAGCCGTGGATGTGACTGGTGATAGAAGCAAGGTCCGATGCTGTAAAGAGCAATATTGCATAGGAACCTGGAATGTCAGGTCCATGAATCAAGGCAAATTGGAAGTGGTCAAATAAGAGATGGCAAGAGTGAATGTCGACATTCTAGGAATCAGCGAACTAAAATGGACTGGAATGGGTGAATTTAACTCAGATGACCATTATATCTACTACTGCGGGCAGGAATCCCTCAGAAGAAATGGAGTGGCCATCATGGTCAACAAAAGAGTCCAAAATGCAGTACTTGGATGCAATCTCAAAAATGACAGAATGATCTCTGTTGGTTTCCAAGGCAAACCATTCAATATCACAGTAATCCAAGTCTATGCCCCAACCAGTAACACTGAAGAAGCTGAAGTTGAACGGTTCTAGGAAGACCTAGAAGACCTTTTAGAACTAACACCCAAAAAAGATGTCCTTTTCATTATAGGAGACTGGAATGCAAAAGTAGGAAGTCAAGAAACACCTGGAGTAACAGGCAAATTTGGCCTTGGAATACGGAATGAAGCAGGGCAAAGACTAATAGAGTTTTGCCAAGAAAATGCACTGGTCATAACAAACACCCTCTTCCAACAACACAAGACTCTATACAAGGACATCACCAGATGGTCAACACTGAAATCAGACTGATTATATTCTTTGCAGCCAAAGATGGAGAAGCTCTATACAGTCAACAAAAACAAGACCAGGAGCTGACTGTGGCTCAGATCATGAACTCCTTATTGCCAAATTCAGACTTAAATTGAAGAAAGTAGGGAAAACCACTAGACCATTCAGGTATGACCTAAATCAAATCCCTTATGATTATACAGTGGAAGTGAGAAATAGATTTAAGGGCCTAGATCTGATAGATAGAGTGCCTGATGAACTATGGAATGAGGTTCGTGACATTGTACAGGAGACAGGGATCAAGACCATCCCCATGGAAAAGAAACGCAAAAAAAGCAAAATGGCTGTCTGGGGAGGCCTTACAAATAGCTGTGAAAAGAAGAGAAGTGAAAAGCAAAGGAGAAAAGGAAAGATATAAACATCTGAATGCAGAGTTCCAAAGAATAGCAAGAAGAAATAAGAAAGCCTTCTTCAGTGATCAATATAAAGAAATAGAGGAAAACAACAGAATGGGAAAGACTAGGGATCTCTTCAAGAAAATCAGAGATACCAAAGGAACATTTCATGCAAAGATGGGCTTGATAAAGGACAGAAATGGTATGGACCTAACAGAAGCAGAAGATATTAAGAAGAGATGGTAAGAATACACAGAACTGTACAAAAAAGATCTTCACGACCCAGATAATCACGATGGTGTGATCACTGACCTAGAGCCAGACATCCTGGAATGTGAAGTCAAGTGGGCCTTAGAAAGCATCACTACGAACAAAGCTAGTGGAGGTGATGGAATTCCAGTTCAGCTATTCCAAATCCTGAAAGATGATGCTGTGAAAGTGCTGCACTCGATATGCCAGCAAATTTGGAAAATTCAGCAGTGGCCACAGGACTGGAAAAGGTCAGTTTTCATTCCAATCCCAAAGAAAGGCAATGCCAAAGAATGCTCAAACTACTGCACAATTGCACTCATCTCACACACTAGTAAAGTAATGCTCAAAATTCTCCAAGCCAGGCTTCAGCAATATGTGAACCGTGAACTTCCTGATGTTCAAGCTGGTTTTAGAAAAAGCAGAGGAACCAGAGATCAAATTGCCAACATCTGCTGGATCATGGAAAAATCAAGAGAATTCCAGAAAAGCATCTATTTCTGCTTTATTGACTATGCCAAAGCCTTTGACTGTGTGGATCACAAGAAACTGTGGAAAATTCTGAAAGAGATGGGAATACCAGACCACCTGATCTGCCTCTTGAGAAATTTGTATGCAGGTCAGGAAGCAACAGTTAGAACTGGACATGGAACAACAGACTGGTTCCAAATAGGAAAAGGAGTTCGTCAAGGCTATATATTGTCACCCTGTTTATTTAATTTATATGCAGAGTACATCATGAGAAACGCTGGACTGGAAGAAACACAAGCTGGAATCAAGATTGCCGGGAGAAATCTCAATAACCTCAGATATGCAGATGACACCACCCTTATGGCAGAAAGTGAAGAGGAACTCAAGACCTCTTGATGAAAGTAAAAGTGGAGAGTGAAAAAGTTGGCTTAAAGCTCAACATTCAGAAAATGAAGATCATGGCATCCGGTCCCACCATTTCATGGGAAATAGATGGGGAAACAGTGAAAACAGTGTCAGACTTTATTTTTCTGGGCTCCAAAATCACTACAGATGGTGACTGCAGCCATGAAATTAAAAGACGCTTACTCCTTGGAAGGAAGGTTATGACCAACCTAGATAGCATATTCAAAAGCAGAGACATAACTTTGCCAACAAAGGTTTGTCTAGTCAAGGCTATGGTTTTTCCTGTGGTCATGTATGGATGTGAGAGTTGGACTGTGAAGAAGGCTGAGCGCCGAAGAATTGATGCTTTTGAACTGTGGTGTTGGAGAAGACTCTTGAGAGTCCCTTGGACTGCAAGGAGATCAGCCCTGGGATTTCTTTGGAAGGAATGATGCTAAAGCTGAAACTCCAGTACTTTGGCCACCTCATGCGAAGAGTTGACTCATTGGAAAAGACTCTGATGCTGGGAGGGATTGGGGGCAGGAGGAGAAGGGGACGACAGAGGATGAGATGGCTGGATGGCATCACTGACTCTATGGACGTGAATCTCAGTGAACTCCGGGAGCTGGTGATGGACAGGGAGGCCTGGCATGCTGCGATTCATGGGGTCGCAAAGAGTTGGACACGACTGAGCGACTGATCTGATCTGATCTGATAATAAGTGCTGTTGGGCATCTTTTCATGTGTTTGTTAGCCATCTGTATGTCTTCTTTGGAGAAATGTCGGCTTAGTTCTTTGGCCCCTTTTTTGATTGGGTCATTTATTTTTCTGGTACTGAGCTGCAGGAGCTGCTTGTATATTTTTGAGATTAATTCTGTGTCAGTTGTTTCATTTGCTATTATTTTCTCCCATTCTGAAAACTATCTTTTCACCTTGCTTATAGTTTGCTTTGTTGTGGAAAAGCTTTTAAGTTTAATTAGGTCCTATTTATTTTTGCTTTTATTTCCATTACTCTGGGAGGTGGCTCATAGAGGATCCTGCTGTGATTTATGTCGAGAGTGTTTTGCCTATGTTTTCCTCTAGGAGTTTTATAGTTTCTGATCTTACGTTTAGATCTTTAATCCATTTTGAGTTTATTTTTGTGTATAGTGTTAGAAAGTGTTCTAGTTTCATTCTTTTACAGATGGTTGATCAGTTTTCCCAGCACCACTTGTTAAAGACATTGTCTTTTCTCCGTTGTATATTCTTGCCTCCTTTGTCAAAGATAAGGTGTCCATAGGTGTGTGGATTTACCTCTGGGCTTTCTATTTTGTTCCATTGATCTATATTTCTGTCTTTGTGCCAGTACCATACTGTCTTGATAATTGTGGCTTTGTAGTAGAGCCTGAAGTCAGGCAGATTGATTCCTCCAGTTCCATTCTTCTTTGGTTATTCGAGGTTTTTTGTATTTCCATAGAAATTGTGAGATTATTTATTCTAGTTCTGTGAAAAATACTGTTGGTACCTTGATAGGGACTACACTGAATCTACAGATTGCCTTGGGTAGTATACCCATTTTGACTATATTGATTCTTCTGATCCATGAACATGGTATATTTCTCCATCTATTTGTGTCTTCTTTGATTTCTTTCATCAGTGTTTTATAGTTTTCTATACATAGGTCTTTTGTTTCTTTAGGAAGATTTATCCCTAAGTATTTTATTCTTTTCATAGCAATGGTGAATGAAACTGTTTCCTTACTTACTCTTTCTGTTTTCTCATTGTTAGTGTATAGGAATGCAAGGGATTTCTATGTATTAGTTTTATATCCTGCAACTTTACTATATTCATTGATTAGCTCTAGTAATCTTCTGGTGATGTCTTTAGGGTTTTCTATGTAGAGGATCATGTCATCTGCAAACAGTAAGAGTTTTACTTCTTCTTTTCCAATCTGGATTCCTTTTATTTCTTTTTCTTCTCTGATTGCTGTGACTAAACCTTCCAAAACTATGTTGAATAGTAGTGGTGAGAGTGGGCACCATTGTCTTGTTCCTGACTTTAGGGGAAATGCTTTCAATTTTTCACCATTGAGAATAATGTTTGCTGTGGGTTTATCATATATGGCTTTTATTATGTTGAGGTATGTTCCTTCTATGCCTGCTTTCTGGAGGGTTTGAATATGTTGAATTCTGTCAAAGACTTTCTTTGCATCTATTGAGATAATCATATCGTCTTTATCTTTCAATTTGTTAATGTGGTATATCACATTGATTTGCAAATATTGAAGAATCCTTGCATCCCTGGGATAAAGCCCATTTGGTCATGATGTATCATCTTTTTAATATGTTGTTGGATTTTGTTTGCTAGAATTTTGTTGAGAACTTTTGCATCTATGCTCATTGGTAATACTGGTCTGTAGTTTTTTTTGTGGCATCTTTGTCTGGTTTTGGTATTAGGGTGACGGTGGCCTCATAGGATGAGTTTGGCAGTTTACCTTCTTCTGGAAGAGTTTGAGTAGTATAGGTGTTAGCTCTTCTCTAAATTTTGGTAGAATTCACCTATGAAGCCATCTGGTCCTGGGCTTTTGTTTGAAGATTTTTTATTACAGTTTTGATTTCCATGCTTGTGTTGGGTTTGTTAAGATTTTCTATTTCTTCCTGGTACAGTTTTGGAAGGTTACACTTTTCTAAGAATTCGTCCATTTCTTCCAAGTTGTCCGTTTTGTTGTCATACAGTTGGTGAAGTAGTCTCTTATGATCCTTTGTATTTCTGTGTTGTCTGTTGTGATTTCTGCATTTTCATTTCTAACTCTGTTGATTTGATTCTTCTCCCTAGCTAATGGTTTGTCTATTTTATCTTCTCAAAGAACCAGCTTTTAGCTTTGTTGACTTTTGCTACAGTCTCCTTCGCTTATTTTTCATTTATTTCTGCCCTAATTTTAATGATTTCTTTCCTTCTACTAACCCTGGGGTTCTTCATATCTTCTTTTTCTAGTTGTTTTAGGTGTAATATTAGGTTATTTATTTTATTTTTCTCTTGTTTCTTGAGGTAAGCTTGTATTGCTATGAATGTTCCCCTGAGCACTGCTTTTACTGAATCCCATAGGTTTTGGGTTGTCATGTTTTCATTTGTTTCTATGCATATTTTGATTTTTTTGTATTTCGGAGATTGTTGTTTATTCAGAAGCATGTTGTTCAGCCTCCATATGTTCGCATTTTTAATAGTTTTTTTTTTTCCTGTAGTTGACATCTAATCTTACCACAGTGTGATCAGAAAAGATGCTTGAAATGATTTCAATTTTTTTGTATTTACCAAGGCTAGATTTATGGCCCAGGATGTGATCTATCCTAGAGAATGTTGTGTGTGCACCTGAGAAAAAGGTGAAATTAATTGTTTTGGGGTGAAATGTCCTACAGATATCTATTAGATCTAACTGGTCCATTGTATCATTTAAAGTTTGTGTTTCTTTGCTAATTTTCTGTTTGGCTGATCTAGCCATAGGTGTGAGTCGGGATTAAAGTCTCCCACTATTATTGTGTTATTGTTAATTTCCCCTTTCATACTTGTCAGAATATGTCTTACATATTGTGGTTCTATGTTGGGTGCATACATATTTATAATTGTTATATCTTCTTCTTGGATTGATCCTTTGATCATTATGTAGTGTCCTTCTTTGTCTCTTTTCACAGCCTTTATTTCAAGGTCTATTTTATCTGATTTGAGTATTGCTACTCCTGCTTTCTTTTGGTCTCCATTTGCATGAAATATCTTTTTCCAGCCCTTCACTTTCAGTCTGTATGTGTCCCTTGTTTTGAGGTGGATCTCTTGTAGACGGCATATATAGGGGTCTTGTTTTTGATCCATTCAGCCAGTCTTTGTCTTTTGGTTGGGACATTCAACCCATTTAAATTTAAGGCAATTGTTGATAAGTATGATCCTGCTGCCACTTACTTTGTTGTTTTGGGTTCAAGTTCATAAACCTTTTCTGTGTTTTCTGTCTAGAGAAGATCCTTTAGCATTTGTTGAAGAGCTGGTTTGGTGGTGCTGAATTCTCTCAGCTTTTGCTTGTCTGTAAAGCTTTTGATTTCTCCTTCATATTTGAATGAGATCCTTGTTGGGTACAGTAATCTAGGTTGTAGGCTTTTCTCTTTCATCACTTTAAGTATATCCTGCCATTCCCTCCTGGCCTGAAGAGTTTCTGTTGAAAGATAAGCTGTAATCCTCACAGGGATCCCCTTGTGTGTTATTTGTTGCTTTTCCCTTGCTGCTTTAATATTTGTTCTTTGTGTTTGAACTTTGTTAATTTGATTAATATGTGTCTTGGGGTGTTTCACCTTGGGTTTATCCTGATTGGGACTCTCTGGGTTTCTTGGACTTGAGTGGCTATTTCCTTCCCCATTTTAGGAAAGTTTTCAATTATTATCTTCTCAAGTATTTTCTCATGCCCTTTCTTTTTGTCTTCTTCTTCTGGGATGCCTATGATTCGAACGTTAGGGTGTTTAACACTGTCCCAAAGGTCTCTGAGGTTGTCCTTTTTTTTTTTCCTCTCTGCTTCACTTATTTCCACCATTCTATCTTCCACCTCACTTATCCTGTCTTCTGCCTCAGTTATTCTACTGTTGGCTCCCTGCAGAGTGCTTTTGATCTCAGTTATTGCATTACTCATAACTGATTGACTCTTTTTAATTTCTTATAGGTCCTTGTTAAACATTTCTTGCATGTTCTTAATCCTTGTCTCTAGTCTATTTATCTGTAACTCCATTTTGTTTTCAAGATTTAAGATCATCTTTATTATCATTATTCTGAATTCTTTTTCAGGTAGACTCCCTATCTCCTCCTCTTTTGTTTGGTTTGGTGGGCATTTATCGTGTTCCTTTACCTGCTGAATATTTCTCTGCCTTTATATTTTGTTTAGATTGCTGTTTGGGGTGGCCTTTCTGTAGGCTGTAAGTCTGTGATTCCTCTTTATTGTGGAGCTTGCTCCCTGTGGGTAGGGTTGGTCTAGTGGCTCGTCAAGGTTTCCTGCCTGATTAGGGCAGCTTGCACCTGTGTTCTGGTGGGTGAACTGGATCTCTTCTCTCTGGAGTGCAATGAAGTGTCCAGTAGTAAATTTTGGGGTGTCTATGGGTTTGGCATGGCTTTGGGCAACCTGTATTTTAATGCTCAGGGCTGTGTTCCTGCATTGCTGGAGAATTAGCATGATATGTCTTGCTCTGGAACTTGTTGGCTCTTGGGTAGAGCTTGGTTTCAGTGTAGGTATGGAGGCTTTTGGATGAGCTCTTGTCTATTAATGTTCCCTGGAATCAGGAGTTCTCTGGTGTTCTCAAGTTTTGGATTTAAGCCTCCTGCCTCTAGCTTTCAGTCTTATTCTTACAGTAGCTTCAAGACAGCACAGATGATAAAACATCTAGGTTAATGGTGAAAAGATTCTCCACAGTGAGGGACACCCAGAGAGGTTCACAAAGTTACATGGAGAAGAGAAGAGGGAGGAGGGAGACAGAGGTTACCAGGAGGAAAAGAGGGGGGAGTCAAAAGGGGAAAGACCAATCTAGCCAGTAATCAGTTCCCTATGCATTCTCCACAGCCCGGAACACCCAGAGAGATTCACAGAGTTAAGCAGAGAAGAGAAGGGGGAGGGAGGAGAAAGAGGTGACCTGGGGGAGAAAAGGGAGAGTCAAAAGGGGAGAGAGCAATCAAGCCAGTAATCACACCCCTAAGTGAAAAAAAGATACTGAAGATTAGATTCTTAAAGGTACAAAATTGATAACAAATACCAAAAAGCAAAGATTAACAATCTAGAGTAGAGGTTAGACTCTCAAAAATACGTTAAAAATACAAAACAAAATCAATCACAAAAATTATAAAATATATATATGAAATTTGCTTTAAAAATGCACTTTTTTTTTTGCAAGGTAATAGTAAGTTATTAAAATGAAAATTAAAGGAGTAATAGAGAACTTAAAAATCAAAAAATGATAATAGTAAAAATATATCTAGGAATTTCTCTAGAGCTGTGTGTGGGCTGTGTGGGGTCAGTTCAGTTTCAGATAGTTTCTTGTTCCAGCTTGTACTTGTTCTCGAGGTCTAATAGGCCCCTTCCAATGCTTAGTCAATGTTAACTACAGGGTTTTAATCTGTTGCACCTGTCACTTCCAGAGTGGTTTCCTCTTCGTTTATTTTGGCTTCCTCTTTTTGCAAGTCTCTTCAGTGTCTAATTTCCATTCTGACACAAAGGGGCGAAGGTGGTCACTTATTTAGGCTCACTTGTTCAGTTGTATTGTGGGGAGGGAGGAACACTGCAAACAAATATCACTGGCATGTGTGGGGAGTGCTTGCAATGTATGGACCACACTGGGTTTGCCCCAGCTCACGGCAGCGCGTGCTTTCCAGGTCTACAATGCTCAGGCAACAGGTTGCTCTGCAGGGGTACTGTCCAAAGTGGGCCCTGAGTTTCGTGCACTTCCCAGGTCTAAGATGCTCAGGTTCAGGTTCTCGGCTACTCCACAAGGGCACAGACTCAGTTGGGCGTGCATTTTGTGCCCTTCCCAGGTCAGAGCAGCTCAGGTGACCAGGTGATTGGCGAGCACACTGTCCCAGGTGGGCCGTGTGTCTTAATCACCTCCCTGGTCCAGCCACTCTGTTTCCCAGGTGCGTAGCAAGAGCACCGTCTCAGGTGTGCCATGTCTCCTCTGGGGAGATGATCTCAGGCTGCGACCCTCCTGGCAGATGTCAACCATCCAGGATCCCAGGAAGACGTGGTTAGCAACTGGGAGCCTGCTCACAGTTTGGTGGAGGATCCCAGTCTCTGGGGCCAAGATTGCCCCTTGCCTTCTGGCTCTGGCTGTCAGACACCTGCCTCTCTGCCTCTGGTGGGGGGAGGAGCCTGTGTGCAGCCAGCTAGCTCTCCTTGGGTTTTTGCTCAATTCTTTGTTCTATGAGTTGGCCAGGCTGCAGGTTGGGTTAGGTTAGAGCCTTTCGCGGGAAAGTTTTTTTTTTTTCCCTCTCTGGCTATCCAACGGTTTGGGTTGCTATTTCACGTTAGCTCCCTCAGATTGTCCTCAGGGCATTCTGGTCCAGTCCTTACCCTAAAGCATGCAGCCCACGCCTCCCTGTCCAGCCCCCCGATCGCTGGTGTCGGATGCGTGCCTGCAACTAGGCTACTTCTCCGCTGGAAGTTGAGGTTAGGCGTGTATTCTGTGGGTTTTTTTTTTTTTCCTCCTGGTTATGTAGCCCTCTGAGATTCCAAAACTGCCCACAGACCAGCAAATGAGAGGGTTTTCTGCTGTTTGGAAACTTCTCTTCCTTCAGGACTCCCTTCCCAGGACAGGTCTCCATCCCTAATTCTGTTGTCTCTCTTTTTGTGGTTTATATTTTGTCCTACCTCCTTTCGAAGAGAATGGGCTGCCTTTCTGGGTGCCTGGTGTCCTCCACCAGCATTCAGAAGTTGTTTTGTGGAAGTTGCTCAGCATTCAAATGATCTTTCCATGAATTTGTGGGAGAGAAAGTGGTCTCCCTGTCCTATTCCTCTGCCATCTTGGGACCACCCCCCAACCTGAAGTTTTTATACACAGAATAACACACTACAGCAAAATTTGGAAGCATAAGAGATATGACACTCTCTACCCCTTTTCTTGTAAGGTCAGTTTCAGAAGAGTTCATTTGGAAGCTAAGGATCTGGAAATTGATTCTTCTAAAACTGCATGTGGGGCTTCCCTTGTTTTCCAGTGCTGAAGACTGAGCTTCCACTGCAGCGGGGCTCAAGTTTGATTTCTGATCAGAAAGATTCCCTGAAGAAAGAAATGGCAACCCACTCTGGTATTCTTGCCTGGGAAATCCCATGGACAGAGGAGCCTGCCTGGCAGGCTACAGTCCATCGGGCAGCAAAGAGTAGGATAGAATTGAGCAGGAAAGTTCCCTGCAAACCCAGCTCAGGTCTGTCAGACTGTTTCCAGTTCTCTTTTCAGGCCTTGCTGTATCTTTACTAAAGATACTTTGTATCTGGAAGGTCCTCTCACCTCTTTATTCCCAGAAAACATTTGATGATTTTTCAGTGCTACATTCAGTCCAATCAATAAAGAGCTCCTAACTTTTGGGAACTAAGAGGGGGTGGTTTTCATACAAACAGTACCTCAGTATTTATTGCAAATAACTAAGGATAGAACACCTTCCCAAAGGGCCCCCCTGCTACTTGTTGACTGCCTAAATCAACAGGTAATTAAGTTAAGGAAGATGGAATCTGGAGTATCTGAGTAGATAGGAGTAACTCGCCAAGGAAGGAAGGATTAAAACATTTCCTAGATGTAGAATGGAAATGTGAAGATAACAGAGTTTTCCAAATAAATTTGGGTTAAATATTTTTCTAATGTTCTATTAGAACACACACCACACAATATGACAAATGCTGTTTACATGCTTAAAACTTCCCCTAAACTCTGTGCAAACATGCCTGCCCTGTGCACCCCTGTATCCCCCAGTGCCTTCCATAATGCCCTGGCTCACTAAGTATTTGTCGATGCTTATTAAAAATTGTTGAATGATTAAAGGAAGTAATGGATTGATGAACACATGAAGAGTTAAATTCTACACAGTTAAGGAAAGTATTTCTCTACAGACAGTGAAGATGGGGAAGTTAAAAGCGGGGTATTCATGTTAAATTCAGCCGTGAGGCCTGAGAGGACCTTGGGCTCACACTAAAGAGAGGGGAATTTAAACTACAGCGGGGCGGGAAAGGAAGCTCGAGGCCTAGGGTGAAAAGATGCTGCAGGATTCGGGGAACCAGAGGAGGGGCGACTAAGTTCACTGGGTGCGGCGGGAAAGGGGGTCAAGAAAGGGTGCAGAGGGGTTCCGAGGAGGCGCGAAGACCTGGCAGGGTAGGAGGCCGCGGATCCCTCTCTTCCCAGGTGATGGAGAGGTGGCTGGCAGGAAGCAGGGCTGGGCAGGAGCAGCCAGAGGGCTGGAGGCCGCGTCAAAAGGCCCGGGGCAGAAGAAGGGGAGAGAGAGTCGAGCCGGCAGAGGGTCGTTGCCCCGGCTCCGCGGCCACACTCACCCAGCGGACTCAGCTTCGCCGCGGCTGGGCGCCGGCTCCGCGCTGCTTCCTCCCTCGGCCTGCGGGCGAGCTGGCGGCCTCAGGCTCCCCTAGCAACCACGCACGGCCACGCGACCCGCGCTCTCAGCCGCCAGCACGGCTGCCACCAGACAGGCACTGCGCGCGCCCCCAGCGGACGCACGGAGGGCCTGAAGGGGCGATCCCAGCGGGAGGGAGGCAGGCGCGCGGAATCTCGGGGCTAATGGAGCTTGGAAAGGCGGCGGTCACAGGGCTCGCGCACGCGCAGCCACTTTAACGCGGGTGGGACTCGCAGAGCGGAATTCTGGGAGATGTAGTCTCGAGGTTAAAGCCCTGAAAGGCTACGTTCCGGCACGCCAGGACCCTCTATACTTCGATTCTACCTAACCCGTATGGACTCTTTCTTTGGCCGTGCCTTAATTCGCTCCTCTAAAACCAAAGAACTCAGAGTTCATTAAATAATTTTCTTGTAGTACTTTCCAATTAAAAGCCTTTGCGTTTGACCCCAGGAAAGAAGAGAGCGCCAGATCCGCTATGCTTCGCTCTTCCTACCTTCCCCTAACCCCAACCCAAGCAGCAGGCTCCAATTACAATCACCTGCTTTCTGAGCTTCAAGTGTGAACATTAGCAAACACTGACTCAATTAATTATCTCCCCAGGCAGGATAGATAGTGCCCCCTCAGACTCAGACGTCCCTGGTTCTTCTGAATTCAGAGATCTCAAAAGAACTGGAGGGCGAAAAGAGCTTTTCTAAATAGTCTGCTACAGAAATAATAGGAACAATAAGAGATGAAACTAATTTAAGGAAAACAATCTGGGCCACAGCAAAGATGCTTAATAAATAATTGATTCAGGCAACAGTCACTGATTAGCTATAAATTATATCTCATGATGCGATGCAATTTGAATTACACAGTAACATTAGAAAGTAGTATATTTTTGTCTAAAAATCAGTTGAATCTGAATCTAATCAAGCTTTTGGCTCCAACTTCCAGTTTACAGGAAATAAAGAGAAACTGTCACAAGAAGGCCATCTGACAAATCCAGAATGTAGGCCAATGTATAGAGGAATGACCTTATTTCTTCAACAAATTCAGAGTATAAAAAAAGAGTGAGGTTTCCTATGTTGTAAGATACTTAAGAGACATAATCACATCAATGAGTGGACCTTGTTTAGATACTGATTCAAATAAGCCAACTGCAATTGTCTTTTGAGACAATAGAGAAATCTGAATATAAACAGGGGACATTAAGAACATAGATAACGTTAAGAAATCATTATTAAGTTTTTTTAGTTAGTTTACTGAATGGTGACAACCTCCCCTCCCCCCAATATATCCTTGTCTTACTTCCAGGAACCTGTAAATATTACCTTATTTGGCAAAATATGTGATTAATGATTTTGAGATGATCTTGAAAGGATTAAGGAATTTTCCTGGATTACCTGAGTGGGCCCTAAATCCAATAAGAAGAATCCCTAGTAAGGCAGAAAGAGATGGGAGAGACACAGAGAAGACACAGAAAAAAGGAAGAGGCGACTTGTGACCAAGAAGGTAGAGATCAGAGCAAAGTAGAATGTCTGGGGGCACCATAAAGTGGAAGAGACAAGAATGGATTCTCCCTTAGAATCTTCTGAGGAAATGAGGTTCTTCAGACAGGCTGATTTCAGAATTCTGGCTTCTAGAACCACGAGAGAATTTGTTCTTTTAAGTCACCAAATTTGTGGTAATGTGTTGGCAGCCACAGGATGGATATTGTGACATTATTTAAGAAGATATCCTTATTTTTTACCAGATACTTTAAGGTATTATATGACATGATGCCAACGAGTTGCTTTTGTGTGTGTGTGTGTGTGTGCTTTAAAATACTACAGCAAACACTGGAGTAGCAATGAGCACACCTAACACCCAGGTCTTAGTTTCTAATATCACTCCATTGCCAGGAACCAGGGCTTCCCTGGTGGTAAAGAATCCATCTGCAATATGGGAGACCTGGGTTCAATCCCTGGGTTGGAAAGATTCCCTGGAGAAGATAATGGCAACCTACGCCAGTATTACGGCCTGGAAAATCCCACTGACAGAGGAGCCTGGCAGGCTACAGTCCATAGGGTCTCAATGAGTTGGACATGACTGAGCGGTTAAGCACACCAGGAACCAGGCCTCCTCCAAGAAATGGCTGATTCTAGGACTAGGGCAGGAAATACACAAAATGAGCTGGAAGCACCTGGCAGTGCCAGAAAGAAAGTGTTACCAGAACAAAGCAAAACAACAGACTGGTGGGAAGATGTAACAGGAGCTAACTGAAAGAACTCCCAATGCCCAAAGTTGGAACAATTTGAGCAATAAAATTAAAGTAACAGTGCTTTTATAACCCAAAGTATAAAACAAATATCCATGAGTCACTGGTATAAATAAATGGTTGAGGACTCCCCTGGTGGCTCAATGGTAAAGAATCTGCCTACCAATGCAGGAGACATGGGTTTGATCCTTGGTCCAGGAAGATCCCACATGCCGCAGAGCAACTAAGGCCTTGTGCCACAACTGCTGAGCCCGTGTGCTCTAGAGCCCATGCCCTGCAACGAGAAGCCACCGCAATGGGAAACCCACTCACTGCAACTAGAGAACGTCTGCATGCAGCAGTGAAGAACCAGTGAAGCCAAAAATAAATAAAATTTTAAAATAAATAAATGGTTGAATGTATTCACAAATGTGATAAAGAGCCAAATCTCCTATGCAGAAAAATTAAAAGAAAAAATGTAGATATTCAGCCCTAAAGGTGGGGAAGAATAACCCACATTCCTTGAGTTTGGGCTGTGCAGAGTGACTTATTTTCAGAGTACAGTATGAAAAGGGGGGTAGCGTAAGGCAAAAGTAGTAACAGTAGAAAAATCTGACAAACATCACTTCAGCCAGGTGATCAAGGTCAACATCATGTAGATAGTATATGCCCTTGATAGATGATGAAAATGGCATTTTGCTTTTGATTTTCCTCCCCAAAACTCGTAACTCCAATCTAGTCGTGAGAAACATCAGGCAAATTCCAATAGAAGAGCATCCTGCAAAATGCCTGACCAGTACTTCTCAAAATTGTCAAGGTTATCAAAAATGAGATATTTCTAAAGAAACTCTTATAGCCAGAGGAGCTCAAGGAAACAACTAAATGATGTGTAATGAGATCCTGGAACAGAAAAAGGACACTAAGTAACAATTAAGGAACTCTGAATAAAATGCAGGTTTTTAGCTGATAATACAGTTCACCCTTAAACAATGTTTGAACCACATGAATTCACTTATTCGTGAATCTTTTTCAGTAAATACATACTACAGTACTAGATAATACACAGTTGGTTGAACCCTCAGGTATGGAGGGCTGACTATAAAATTATACTCAGATTTTCAACTTTGTGGGGGTAATGGCCCCCCAAGCCCCAAGTTTTTCAAGAGTCGACTGTGTATCAATGTTGATTCCACTAATTGTAACAAATATATCAAAATAATGTAAGATGCTAATAATAGGGGAAATTGTGTATAGATAGAGGCAAGGCATAATATATGAACTCTTTGTACTATCTGCTCAATTTTTCTGTAAATCTAAAACTGTTCTAAAATATAAAGTCTTTATATATAATTCTAAAAAAAAACCCCAAAACCTAGCAATAGAAATTTGCCTCATCCACCTTAACCGAATCATAGATGTAACTTCACCAATAATGGGAATAAGTTATATCATCAGCCTCCAGATACATTGTACTATGAGGACACATCATCACTTACATAGTGTTTCTACCAAAAATGTATAACCAGCATCAAATCACACATACAGAAAATCAGATACACCCAAACATCAGATTTACACAAACTACAAAGAAATATCAGACACACTCAAAATATCAATCACGATCATAAAATTAAGGAAGGAATGAGGAATGGTTCTAGATTTGAGGCAAAAGAGATCTCATAACCAAACACAAAGCATGATCTTGGGTTAGAACCTAGACCAGGAGAAAAACAGGTATAAAGAAAACTACAGGCCAATATCACTGATGAACATAGATGCAAAAATCCTAAACAAAATTCTAGCAATCAGAATCCAACAACACATTAAAAAGATCATACACCATGACCAAGTGGGCTTTATCCTAGGGATGCAAGGATTCTTCAATATCCGCAAATCAATCAATGTAATACACCACATTAACAAATTGAAAAACAAAAACCATATGATTATCTCAATAGATGCAGAGAAAGCCTTTGACAAAATTCAACACCCATTTATGATAAAAACTCTCCAGAAAGCAGGAATAGAAGGAACATACCTCAACATAATAAAAGCTATATATGACAAACCCACAGCAAACATTATCCTCAATGGTGAAAAATTGAAAGCATTTCCTCTAAAGTCAGGAACAAGACAAGGGTGCCCACTTTCACCACTACTATTCAACATAGTTTTGGAAGTTTTGGCCACAGCAATCAGAGCAGAAAAAGAAATAAAAGGAATCAAAATTGAAAAAGAAGAAGTAAAACTCTCACTATTTGCAGATGACATGATCCTCTACATATAAAACCCTAAAGACTCCACCAGAAAATTACTAGAACTAATCAATGATTATAGTAAAGTTGCAGGATATAAAATCAACACACAGAAATCCCTTGCATTTCTATACACTAATAATGAGAAAACAGAAAGAGAAATTAAGGAAACAATTCCATTCACCATTGCAACGAAAAAGAATAAAATACTTAGGAATATATCTACCTAAAGAAACTAAAGACCTATATATAGAAAACTATAAAACACTGGTGAAAGAAATCAAAGAGGACACTAATAGATGGGGAAATATACCATGTTCATGGATTGGAAGAATCAATATAGTGAAAATGAGTATACTACCCAAAGCAATTTATAGATTCAATGCAATCCCTATCAAGCTACCAACAGTATTCTTCACAGAGCTAGAACAAATAATTTCACAATTTGTATGGAAATACAAAAAACCTCGAATAGCCAAAGCGATCTTGAGAAAGAAAAATGGAACTGGAGGAATCAACCTACCTGACTTCAGGCTCTACTACAAAGCCACAGTTATCAAGACAGTATGGTACTGGCACAAAGACAGAAATATAGATCAATGGAACAAAATAGAAAGCCGAGAGATAAATCCACGCACATATGGACACCTTATCTTTGACAAAGGAGGCAAGAATATACAATGGATTAAAGACAATCTCTTTAACAAGTGGTGCTGGGAAATCTGGTCAACCACTTGTAAAAGAATGAAACTAGAACACTTTCTAACACCATATACAAAAATAAACTCAAAATGGATTAAAGATCTCAACGTAAGACCAGAAACTATAAAACTCCTAGAGGAGAACATAGGCAAAACACTCTCTGACATACATCACAGCAGGATCTTCTATGACCCACCTCCCAGAATATTGGAAATAAAAGCAAAAATAAACAAATGGGACCTAATTAAACTTAAAAGCTTCTGCACATCAAAGGAAACTATAAGCAAGGTGAAAAGACAGCCTTCAGAATGGGAGAAAATAATAGCAAATGAAGCAACCGACAAACAACTAATCTCAAAAATATACAAGCAACTCCTACAGCTCAACTCCAGAAAAATAAATGACCCAATCAAAAAATGGGCCAAAGATCTAAATAGACATTTCTCCAAAGAAGACATACAGATGGCTAACAAACACATGAAAAGATGCTCAACATCACTCATTATCAGAGAAATGCAAATCAAAACCACTATGAGGTACCATTTCACACCAGTCAGAATGGCTGCGATCCAAAAGTCTACAAATAATAAATGCTGGAGAGGGTGTGGAGAAAAGGGAACCCTCGTACACTGTTGGTGGGAATGCAAACTAGTACAGCCACTATGGAGAACAGTGTGGAGATTCCTTAAAAAACTGGAAATAGAACTGCCTTATGATCCAGCAATCCCACTGCTGGGCATACACACTGAGGAAACCAGAAGGGAAAGAGACATGTGTACCCCAATGTTCATCACAGCACTGTTTATAATAGCCAGGACATGGAAGCAACCTAGATGTCCATCCGCAGATGAATGGATAAGAAAGCTGTGGTACATATACACAACGGAGTATTACTCAGCCATTAAAAAGAATACATTTGAATCAGTTCTAATGAGGTGGATGAAACTGGAGCCTATTATACACAGTGAAGTAAGCCAGAAGGAAAAACACCAATACAGTATACTAACACATATATATGGAATTTAGAAAGGTGGTAACGATAACCCTGTATACGAGACAGCAAAAGAGACACTGATGTATAGAACAGTCTTATGGACTCTGTGGGAGAGGGAGAGGGTGGGAAGATTTGGGAAAATGGCATTGAAACATGTGAAATGTCATGTATGAAACGAGATGCCAGTCCAGGTTCAATGCACGATGCTGGATGCTTGGGGCTGGTGCACTGAGACGACCCAGAGGGATGGTATGGGGAGGGAGGAGGGAGGAGGGTTCAGGATGGGGAACACATGTAAAAAAATAAATAAATAAATAAATAAAATTAAAAAAAAAGAACATTATTGGAACAACTGGGATATGATGGCTGTAGGTTAAATAGTATTATATCAATGTTGAATTTCTTATACTGTGATTATATAAGTAAATATCCTTGATCTTAAGAAATACAAGTCTTGGGGGGCTGCACTGCATGGCATGCAGGGAAGTTCCCCAACCAGGGATCAAGCCTGTGCTCCCTGCACTGGAACTGCAGAGTCTTAACCCCTGGGCTGCCAGGGAAGTCCCCGAAATGCAAGTTTTCTAACAGTAAAAGAGCATGGTATTTACAGCTTAGCCTCATATGGTTCAGAAAAATATGATAAAACCAATTGTGGCAAAATGTTAAGAATTCGTGAATCTGGGTGAAGGGTGTATGGGAATTCTTCACACTGTCCTTATTATTTCCAAAAAATAATTTAAAACTATAGCAATAAAGAAGGCTGAGCACCAAAGAATTGATGTTTTTGAATTGTGGTGCTGGAGAAGACTCTTGAGAGTCCCTTGGACAGCAAAGAGATCAAACCAGTCAATCCTAAAGGAAATCAACTCTGAATATTCCCTGGAAGGACTGATGTTGAAGGTGAAACTCCAATACTTTGGCTACCTGATGTGACGAGCTGACTCACTGGAAAAGGTCCTGATGCTGGGAAAGATTGAAGGCAGGAGAGGAAGGGGGTGACAAAGGATGAGATGGTCAGATGGTATCACCAACTCAATGGACATGAATTTGAGCAAACTCTGGGAGATAGTGAAGGACAGGTAAGCCTGGTGTGCTTCGTGGGGTCACAAAGAATCAGACACGACTCAGCGACCCAATGACAACAGATAGCAGTAACAAAATTTAAAATGGAACAGGTAGAACCAGTGTGACAAAATGTTGATGGTGGCTGAATTTGTGAGATCAGGACATGGGTGTTTCACCTGCCATTCTACTTTTTTGTGTTTGAAAACTTTAGTCTCCTTCTCCCCTCCCCAAAAGTTTAAATACATACACCCTTGTATGCATGTATGCTCAGTTGCTTCAGTCATGTCAGACTCTTTGTGACCCTATGGACATAGCCCACAAGGCTCCTCTGTCCATGGGATTCTCCAGGTAAGAATACTGGAGTGGGTTGCCATTTCCTTCATGTATGCATGTAAAAGAAGCACAAATCCTCAAGCCTTCCAGACATTCTCTAAATTCCAGGCACCACTCGGACTTCACCCCAAATCCCCTCAGCACTGTGATAACTGCTGGGTGTAAAACTGTTTACATATTTCTAATCCTCTAGATTATAAACTCACAGGGATGGGAACATATTTTCTTATTATGCTTCCTCTAAACTGATTGTTGTTTGATGCAATACACAGCCTAGAAAGTTTTGATGTAAATGTGATTTCTCTACATTAAATTGTTTATGTATCAGATAAGCAAGATATTTCAAGCTAGTATTTAACAAATTATTTGGAAAAGACAATTCTTTTACAAGGTAATTTCCCCTTTGTTTATCTTTTAGGAAAAAAATATCCAGATTTAAAGACACAATATTGTTTACATATTTGTCTTAATGTAGACAGGTCTTAGGGAAGTACTATGGTTTTGATAAAACCAAAAACCCAGAAGTTTTAATTTGTTAGAGATAAAAGTACTCAAAGTATTCATGGATAGCATTATATGTTGTCCAGGATTTGTTTTAAAATACTCAAGTAATACAAGGATAAGGTAGCTAGTGAAGTGTTGATGGCATTCACTGAACTAATCTTTTTGTGTGTACCTTTGAAAGTTTCCAACTAATAGACATAATATGTTCAAAATTAAACTCGAGTTTCCCTACCCATTACCACTCCACTAATGGCCTTCCCCATTTCAGTTAACAGGAATTCCATCCTTCCAACTTTTCAGGCCAAAAAGTCATTCTTGACTGCTTTCTTTTGTTACATTCTCACATCCAATCAGTCCAGAAAACTTATTTTCTCCATGTTCATAATATATTCAAAATCTGGCTACTTTTTACCATTCCATTGGCACCACCCCAGTCCAGGACACCATTATCTCGCATGAGGAGTATTACAAAGCCTCCTAAATACTCCCCCTACTTCCCATCCTCCCCATTCCCCTGTCCATTCACAACACCAGAATGAAGGGCAATCTTCTAGAACATAAGGTAGATCTTAGAACTCCTCTGATCAAACTCTCTAATAGATCCCTGCTCTGTGTAAAGTAGGTCTGCAAGGCCTCCATCTGGTCCCCATTACCTTCCTGTCCTCATCTCCTACGATTCTCCCCCTCCTACACATCTTTCATCCAACATGGCTTCCTCGCAGCTCCTCCAGCACTCCAGGCATGCTTCCATCTCAGGGCCTTTGAAGACCGTTCTCCCTGCACAGTCGTTCCCGAGAGAGCTGTACTGCTTCGTTCAAATGTTTTTATTCAAACGTCACCTTCTAAGAAAGGCCTACCCCGGCTATCCAACTCAGCTCTCCTCATCCCCTTCTTCCTGCTTTACTTTTCTCTGGAGCTTTTATCACATTCCTACATACTAAACAATTCACTTATTTTAATAAGCTCTCTATCTCCCTGACCAGAATAGAAAGTCTCTGACAAACAAGCACTGCTTTACCTCCAATGCCAAGAGTAGTATCTGGCATATAGAAAGGACTCAATAAATATATGTTGTAGAAAACAGACTGGTGGTCGCCAAGTGGGGAGGGGCATGAGACAGGGTTGGATTGGGAGTTTGGGTTTAACAGATGCAAACTGTATATACAGAATGGATAAACAAAAAGGTCTCACTATATAGCACAGTCAACTATCTTCAATATCCTGTGATAAACCATAATGGAAAAGAATATGAAAAAGTGTTGTTCAGTCGTCTCCAACTCTTTGTGACCCCATGGACTGCAGCATGCCAAACTTCCTGGTCCTTCACTATCTCCTGGAGTTTGCTCAAACTCGTATCCATTGAGTCAGTGATGCCATCCAACCATCTCAAACTCAGTTGCCCCCTTCTCCCCCTGCCCTCAATCTTTCCCAGCAAAAGAATATATATATATATAACTGAGTCACTTTGCTATACAGCAGTAATTAACACAGCATGGTAATTCAACTATATTTCAATAAAAAAATAAATTTAGGGAATTCCCTGGTGGTCCAGTGGTTAAGAATCCACCTTCCAATGCAAAGAACATGAATTCAGTCCCTGGTTGGGGAACTGGGACCCCACATGCATTGGGGCAACTGAGCTGGCTCACTCCAACTACTGAGCCCACACGCCCCACAACTAGAGAAACCTGCGCATCCCCCAAAAAAGATCCTGTGTGCCACAACCAAGACCCGACACAACCAAATAAATAAATTAAAAATAAATAAATATTAAACATAAATTAAAAAACAAATAAATATGTTGAATTGAAACGAAATAATCTGGATAGGAAGAAATTATGGTGGTCTCTAGAAAATATGTTATTTTTGCCAAAATATAAATATAGACAATGGGCAATGAAAATAAGGTCTAAATAAAAGAACCTGCTGGGAAAATTTCAGGAGCTCCAGAAAGGAAGAAAACCTCTCAGGCAGAAGATGTCCTGGAAGCATGCCCCTGGGGTTTAAAGGCACATTATTGGAGAAAAGACTCTTTGATGTAGAGAAGAAACACATCTCCTCTGGCACCAACAATCATGAAGTTTACTGGTTAAAATCATCCTGAATCTGGGGGAAAGGAGGAGCTTTATACATAAATCTCTTCTAGGTTCTCGTTCTCAAATCAGCAGATTGGCGGCTTATCTGTTTCAGTCTCTTTAGTAGGTGGCTTGTTGAGTAGAAGGAAGTGTTGGCAACAGCAGGGCAACAAAGGTTGGACCCCAGGAAGCTGGGGTCATGTGCTGTGTGTTGGCCTCAGGAGGTGGATGAGTTTCCTGCAGTGTTTGGCAGAGGCAGGCCTGGGACTGCTGTGTGGCAGTAACTGATTCGCCAGAGAGAGCAAGGCTAATTTCTCACTGGCGCCCAGGGACACCAGCACCTGTGGGACAGAGAGAGATGACAAAACACGACATGCAGAGTACTCTCGTTTGGCCAAGCAATTCCCAGTCTAGAAAAGAAAGCAAAAGAATATGAGCTCTCGGGGACTCAGATTATGTGGGAAAAGAAAGATTTTGGAGACAGGAACCACTAGGACCAGACTACTTCCGTTCTCTTTGGTCACAGACCATGAAACCAAGGCACCAAAGGACCCATGAACTTGTCCCCAGGAAGAGATAATAAATGCAGCAGCCAGAAGGTGAGACTCCCTACCGTGGATCTAGACCAGTGTGAATTACCACCAAAAATCCCTTTTATTATTTCCCCACACAGACTACAGAAAATTCTGTAGTGTATATCATCACCATCCTATCAAAACTTCTCTTCTGCAAGAACTGCCCAATGCCACCACATGGAGCTATTATAATTTGGGGGTTTAGCTTTATCATGGGCTTCCCTGGTGGTTCAGACAGTAAAGAATCTGCCTACAATGTGGAAGACCTGGGTTCAATCTCTGGGTTGGGAAAATCCCCTGGAGAAGGGCATGGCAACCCACTCCAGTATTCTTGCCTGGAGAATCTACATGGATAGAGGAGCCTGGAGGGTCTCATGAGTCGGACACGACTGAGCGACTAAGCACTCACAGCACACAACTTTATCCTAGGTAGATGTGTGCTTTTCAATTGGGCTGTTTATATACTGAAAATTGAGCAAAAAAAACAACAACAGAATAAAGCAGTGCTTAAGAGCATGGGCTCTAGGGACATGGGCTCCTGGTTAAGAGTTCAAGCTTCTACTTCAGGAGCCACGAGTTCAATCAGGAAGGGAACTAAGATCTGGTATCCCAAATGGCATGACCAAAAAGAACATGGGCTCTGGACTCAGACTCTCGAGTTCAAAAGTCCAATCCCACATGTTAGCTGTGTGACTGGGACAAGTGATTAAATTCTTTGTGCCTCAGTTTCATTGCCTGCCAAGTGAGAAGCATAGCTTAAACCAGATAATGCAGCTAAAATGCTAAGCATGGTACTTTTCATATGGTAAGCGCTAGAAAAGGTAGCATCTTCATGGCCCTCAGAAAAAAATGACTCTCTGCCTCAGCACCTCTAGTCTTCCCTCCCCCTCTCCTGCACAGCCTCCAGAAGAGAGTAACACTGCTCCTTGACAACCCAGGCATTTCCAAGCCCAGTGGAGCCCTCTTCAGGCCCCTTCCCATCTCCAGGTGGGAGATATTAGGTGAAAAACTCATGTCCAAGTCATGCCCCCTGAGTTTCCTGCTCCCAGAGAAGGAGGCAGCTTGGGTTTCCAGATGTCCCAATTCCTTAGACTATCTCAGAAAAAATGTTGAAAACAGCCCTGTCATGATGATTCACACGTCCCCTGGGATGTACCTGATGGATGCAGGGCTCCTGTCGGAGGCTGCGGAGAGCAACGAGGGCGGCTTCCTTCACATTTGGCTGGGGGTCTCCACACGCCATCTCCAGGAGCCGCTGGGGCACTTGGCACTGTAGCAGCTCCTCCCCCAGACCCTCAGGCCCCAGGTTGCCCAGAGCTGATACGGCATTGCGCCGGATACCAGCCTGAGGATCTTCAAGCAACTGGGTCATACCAGGTACTGCGGCTGCCAGGGCAGGTCCCAGGGGACCAGCTTGGTAGGCTGCGTTGCCTACAGCGAAGCTGGCTCCACGGCGCACAGCAGGGTCCTTGTCTCCGAGCCCCAGCAGCAGAAGGTTGAGCAGTCCTGCCTGGCTCTGCAGGGCCCCACGCAGGGCCATGCTGTGTTGGAGCAAGTGTCCCAGGAGCCCGTAAGTACGGGCTCGCACAGAAGTCTCTGGGTGGCTCAGGAGGCTGCGCAGGGGCCGATAGGATTCATCGGAGCCAGCCAGGAGTTCATGGATAAAAGACAAATGGCTAGGAGACAGTAACCGGGCAGTGTGGGCCAGGAGGGAGAGAAGGTCAGATGTCAGCAGAGGCTGGTCACCCAGGAGGGCAGTGGACAGGAATGAGACAGTGGTTCTAGGGGAGGCAACCACTGTGTTCACAAACTGGTTGAGAAAAGCGGGATCCGAGAGAGCCAGGCGTGTGAGGAGACTGATGGGCAGCTCGACTTGTGTCAGTGGGAGATGGTGGCAGCAGACCTGAAGAAGGGGGAGGGGTGCGGGCAAAACAGTTCAGGGAGAGGGAGAATGCACTGCTGAGAAATAACAAGGAGCCCAAAACCTGGGAGAGAAGCCAAGTTCTGCAGAGAACACCACAGGGGGCCGGAAGACCTGACCACAGCACCTCGTGCGAGACAGACACAACCTGGCGCCTGGGAGAACGTGTCCTTCCCAAGGCCAGGCCGCGGTCTGCAAGGCCTTGGTCTCTCTGCCTTCAGAGACTCACTCACTGTTTAGTGCCAACAATCGCCAGAGAAGCGATTCCTGGCTTAGGAGCAGCGTCTTCAGGGCCCAGACCAGGATGAGAGAATCAAGAGAATCCAGACAAGGGACTGATGGAGAGAGGAGTCACCAGCCCAAGCTCCCACCACAGGCCTCTGTTCAGGCTTGCATGCTTCCTCCACTCCAGTCTCAGATGCTATATGCCTCCAGGGACCTGGGAGAGCCCTACAGCTGTCAAGAAGTGAATGTGACACAAGGTTGACCACCTTCCTGCCTGGGTGGCTTCCCTGGTACCTGCAGTAGGTGGGCGGTGACTTCTGAGTCTGTGAGGTCAGCCAAGACACCTTCAAGGAGGTCAGCATCCACATCCAGGGCAAAAGGGAAGCAGAGGAGCTGGCAGACAGAGAGCACCACGACGGGGAGAAACTCAGACCCTTGTGGCCTAAGGAGGGCAGCGTGGAAGGATGGACTCGGTCTGGCTCACCCAGCCTTCCATATTCCTCCCCCAACCCTCCTTCCCCAACCTCAGTAATCACATTTCTTGCCTCACAGATCAAGCTGTCAGCTCTTTCTCTCCTGCCTGCCCCCCGTCCATCCCATCCATAATAGCAGAATTGAAATTTTCAACTCACACCTGGCCCAGGTGATGCAGGAAGCTGGGCGAAAGCAGATGCTTCAGGGTGGACATGAGGATACTTCCACGCTGAGACAGGTGACTCAGGCATAACTGGGGCTCCTGGGTAAAGGTGGCCATGGCCAAGCTCAACAGGGCTGCCATGCCTGGAAACACCAACAGTAGAGACCCAGTGGAGCAGGCAAGAGGCCTAGATGCATCCCCATGGTTCTCAAGGGCACCACCTGTTCCCTGATCCCTTCCCCATCCTACAGCAGCTCCCGCACAGACTCTGCCATTCCCTCCCAAGACAGCAGCACTAGTAGCCCTCTCCATGGGCCAACCCAGTTCCAGGCTGTTTCCTCTTGAAGACGGATCAGTACACTGGCCCGACAAAAGGAGCCACGCTGTCGGAAGTGAGATACCTTGGGGTGAGATCAGCGTCCAGTCTGGCTCTGGGCTTTGTGGGCTGGACAGCGACACCTCCTCTTCCTGTGTAGATGCCTCCTCGGGGAGCCTCAGAGCCATGAAGAAGCGGTGCCACAGGACGGTCCACATTTCTGAGCTGGCCATGTCCCTTATCGGATTACCCTTCCCCTGCTAAAGCCAAAATTGAGAAGGGGAGAAGGGGGAGGTCCAAGTCAGGAGTCAAAAATGCCTTTTTTTCACTCTTCTTCATGATCTATGAGGAAGGGGAGTCCCAGAAACAATTCTTCCTGTTTTTCCACCTAAGATTTCCCTGTTGTCTCAGTTTCCTCTCTTATCACATCTTAACCTCCCTGACCTCTCAACCCATGTGTACGCTTACTGGAAACCAGGCAATTACAGCTTTCTTTCCACTGAATCCTAAGGGATGCAGCTGAATGGTTCCCCTTAAAGGGTCTGTACTGGTGCAGATGGGCCCAATCTAAGGCCATCACTGGTACTCTGAGAGGGGAGGTGACTGTGTGGTTTTTTCCTTCCTCTTGGCCAGCGGCCCCCCAAAGCGCCCAGTTTCTCTCTCCTTAGTTCCCACGCATCCTGGGATGCAGCTGTACCTGGGTAAGGAGCTGCAGCAGAAGGATGAGGAGGCCATCATAGAATCCACAGCCACCAGGTGGAGTCAGCCGGACCTGGTAGAGAGAGTCAGGAAGACAGCAGATCCCTGAGAGGGGCGAGCTGACCGCACAGACCTGCACAGCCCACTCCAAATCAGGCAGAAGGAGCTCTTCTTCGGCCCAGAGTAGTGGGGAGAGTTCTTCTGGACTTAGGAGTCTTGGATGGATGGATGGATGCACAGCGTGCTCAATTGTGTCCGACTCTTTGTGACCCCATAGACTGCAGTCTGCCAGACTCCTCTGTCCATAGAATTTTCCAGGCAAGAATACTGGAGTGGGTTGCCATTTCCTCCTCCAGGGGATCTTCCTGACCCAGGGATCAAACCCACATCTCCTGCAGCTCCTGCAATGGCAGGCAGATTCTTTATCACTGTGTGTCTTGGTTCCTGCCTATTCATTCAACAACTATCTCTGTCCTAAAGACACGCA
Organism: Bos mutus; assembly: GCF_027580195.1. Lineage (NCBI taxonomy): Eukaryota > Metazoa > Chordata > Mammalia > Artiodactyla > Bovidae > Bos > Bos mutus. The sequence goes on from NC_091618.1 coordinate 29,244,511, forward strand.
GTTTGGTAGGGTAACCAGCCACACAAACAACTACAGTTTAGGAAGACACTTACTGAATAAGAGGCTGTGAGGTAGGGGCTGTGGAGAGGGAGGAGGGATAGCTGAGATGCTAACTTTGCCCTTAGAGGTAGGAAACGGATGGGATTCAAAGGCAGACAAGGAAGGAAGAAGGCACAGCTTATATAAAAGACAGGTCATGAAAGGCCACAGTGAATTTTTGAAATGTGAACTCTTTGGTAGAGGAGGATTAGAGAGCCCAGGGGTAACGGATGAGCTCTGTGTGGCCTGCTAGCAAATGTGGACATTAACCCAGAAACTCCGTGGGAAGCTACTGAGGACCTACACAAGCTCCATCCATATAGGTAAGACTAGTGCCTGGTACTCAGCACATATTTATGTGTGAAATAATGACTGGTTGAGCAATAGGCAGGTTTTCCTTTAAGAAAGCTCACTTTGGCATCAGGGAAGAACACTAGAGAGTAGAGATCCTTCAGGAGGCAAGGGCCAGAGCCTGAGAGAGAGAGCAAGAGGGAGGGAAGGAAGGAGAAAGACGATGCCTCTTCCTCCCCCTTCAGAGGTCCTGTGTGTTAACAATAAATCTAAAGCCCTGACAGTTGGGGCTCAGAGGGACCTATATTATCCGAGGGCAGAAGGACAGGACAGGAAAGACTCCTGGATTCCCTCCAGGCTTACTGGAACTTCAGACTTTTCTCCCTGAACACAGACCTTATCTGACTCAGAGAAAGCACATCTCTGCATTCAGCGCTGGGAGGACTCACCTCCGCAGGGGCAGACAGGGCATGTGTGGCTGCAGCGATCCACTCCCCAGGCTGCAGGTCAAAAGTCACCCCTTGCTGACCAAGCTGCCCCAACAGACAGGCCGCCGCACTCTGTGGAGAGTCAGATGAGGAGGAGGAATGTCCCAATCTGAATGGTACTCAGGACAGGTGGAGAGGGTGTCTGTCTCCAGAAGAATGCCTCACAAACAGCTGCACATTAGGAAACAACTCTCCCGCTCCCAGAAGGTGGGATGATAGGGTGAAAAGGCGAGGAAGATGAACGCTGAGAACTCACCACAAGAGAGACGACGTGCGAATCGTAAAGACGGTAGCAATCTCACTGCCTAGCTTCTCCATTCTGGAATAAGGAGATACATCAGGGATGCAGCTGTGTGAAAGGAGGCTGCTGAGTGACCTGCCCTCTCCCTTGGATGGCACTTTCCACCAAAGCTGCATGTCCACCTCCAGGGCACAGAGTTCATGGGAATCTAGGTCTCTTCTTTGCAGAGAAACCTTCACTCTGTCCTAGTCCCTCCCAAGGACAGGCTGTATGGTGTCACTCCCCATAATCCATGTCACGGTGACCCTACTTTATGACTCACCCACAAGGCAGATCTTGGAGGCGAAGGACAAGAAGGGAGAGGAGGTAGAGAGTCACTTCAGTAGACTCTTCCCTATCTACTACCTTTACCTATAAAGGAAACCCAAGGCATCAGAGTGTCCTCTGATTGAGATGGTGGGACCCCCTAAGAGATGCCCACTTGTGCCACTGGCCTACCTTGCCCTGGGCCAAGTTCAACAGTGACTCCAAGGCCAGGGGTTCTTGCCCAAGAAGATGGCATAAGCGTTCACTAACATGGCAGCAGGAGTAGAGAACCTAAGGGGTGTGGGAAGCAGTTGGTCAGGGAGGCAGGTCCTAGACTAGAAGGCTCAGCTGAAAGCAGGCTAGCCTCTTGACAGATCTAGGGGTGTCAGAGAAATTCAGGGCATGTCCACCTCTTGCTGAGAGACTGAGATGCAGACATGTCTCAGTTCTAGTGAGGACTGGCTGACAGCTGGGCTATCTCAGCTGAACTGATTTAAAAGCAGAAAGGGGTCCTCCTCTATGGGAGGGCAACAGGGGGGGGATGTCTCTCATCTCTCTCTGTTTCTCTCAGTGTCTCTTTCTCTCTCTTTCTCATTCCTGGAAGTGAAAAAGAAATCTGAGGGGCCAAGAGTTCTGGGCAGGCAGTACCTTGAGAAGGGGTAGGCACAAGATGGGATGCTGCAGGGCAGAGATGAGGGATGACCTCAGGTGGTTGCTGTCTTTGGTGAGCTGATCAGCCAGATGCTGAGCGATCTGTAGAGACATACCTGAAGACTCAATCCCATTCCCTTTATTCCAATCCTATTCCTCTCGTATCTCCAACTAATCAGGACTCTCAACCCCTTGCTTGCCACTCTTCCCCAGATTCACCAGGAACCTCAGACCTCATTCTATCCCCAGTCTTCATGCTCAGTGGAAAAGCAAAAGACAAGGCCTAGGTAAGTCCCACTGCAGGCAGGTACAGAGGAAAGTGTTGCTGGCCAAAGGGAGTGGGAAATCTGAACCCTGAACCCTTGAGCAAGCATCACTGGTGGCTTCGGATCAGCCACCCCACCACATGGGCAGTTTGTCATGGAGCTCTTCAATCAGCTGGCCAAGGGCCCTGGGATTCTGGCTACATCATGTTCAACAAGTAGCCCAAACCTAGTCGTTAGCATCTGCTTCTGGAAGTACTAAGTAAAGGCAGACAGAGAAGCTTGTTTTTCTGCTTTTCTGAGACACTGGGGCCAACCTCCCCAACTCTGGCAACAGCGACAACAAGAACAAATAACTGTAGTTCAGGACTTCCCAGGTGATCCAGTAGTCAAGAATCTGCCTGCCAGTGCAAGGGACATGGGTTTGATCCCTGGCTCAGGACGATCCCACATGCAGCAGGGCAACTAATCCCATGCACCACAATCACTGAACCTCCGCTCTAGAGCCTCTACTCTGCAACGAGAGAGGCTACCATAATGAGAAGCCCACTCGCTGCAACTAGAGAGTAGCCCCTACTCTCTGAAACTAGAGAAAGCTTGAATGCAGCAACCAAGACCCAGCGCAGCCATAAATAAATAAATAAAATTTAAAATAAAAATTGAAAAAAAGTTTGTAGCTTAGACCTGCTCCTTGGCTTCCCAGCAGCCTGGCAGCCCCACGGGAGCCGTGCACATGGCCGCCAGCACTGAAGAAATGGCTCCAGGCAGATCCTCACTCTGCTCCCGAAGCGGCTGGCTCACCTGGGGGGCTCCTGTGCAAAAGGCAAAGAATGCAGAAAGGCATGGGTTGTTTCAAATTCTCCCTTCTTTCTCTCAGTTCATAGTTACTTGCTGCTGCTGCTAAGTCGCTTCAGTCGTGTCTGACTCTGTGCAAGCCCATAGATGGCAGCCCACCAGGCTCCCCCATCCCTGGGATTGTCCAGGCAAGAACACTGGAGTGGGTTGCCATTTCCTTCTACAATGCATGAAAATGAAAGTGAAGTCGCTCAGTCGTGTCCGACTCTTTGCGATCCCATGGCCTGCAGCCTACCGGGCTCCTCTGTCCCTGGGATTTTCCAGGCAAGAGTACTGGAGTGGGGTGCCATCGCCTTCTCCATCATAGTTACTTAACACTCGCTAAATACCAGACATTATTCTAGGCAACCGGCAGGAAAAAGAGCAGTGCTGGTCCTGCTGACAAGTCAGTCAAGAGAACCTCCCCTCCCCATTCCCGTTACCTGGGGGGCTATGGAAAGGGAGCTGTGGAGCTGTCAAGCCATAAAGGAGGCCGTCCAACACAGCCCGATGTGTAGTCAGCAGGCTGGAGTAGAAGGCTTTGGAGACGGTCCAGCTATTCCCGTCCATGGCTTCACACAGAACAGTAAAGCACTAGGGGAGACAGGCAGGGTTCACATTAGCACATCAGAAACCAGACTGGAATCAGGGTAAGGAGCAAGCATTCCCGGAGAACCTGAGAAAGGAGGAGGAAAACCCAGGGGGACCAGTTGTTGAATTCTAAGTATTCCTCACAGAGAAAGTGCAGAGTAATTGCCTTCATGTTTGGGAACAGGATTTTTAGGTGTCAATCCTATTTTGATCAGCTGCTTCCTAAATGATATTTCTTGAAGTAATATCGTGGACCCCGAATATAAGAATTCCTGGGGATTCGTGGGTCCTTCCCAACCCAGTCTTCAAAATTTATTCCAAACTCCCCATGCTACTCACTGCACAGTGACATATGAAAAGTGCTGACCAATAATGTGAGTCACTACTGGCCAAAATTTAGGTTAGACATTAACAGCTTCCTGACCAGAAAGGATGAGTGATGTTAAGACAGGCTCCCAGACTAGAAGAGATTGAATGGACTGCTAGCTGGAGGTAGGACTGCAGCCCACATCTGTGCTCCCAGTTGCCAGTCTGAAACTAATCAGACAATTGTTTCCTTCCTTGCACACGTTCCTCTCTTAACTGTCTCTTCTGAGACCAGTCAGAACTCAGCTATTTTCTCTTTCAATCCTCCCTTCCTGTCCCTCACATGCAGAGTTGACCCATCTAGGTTGCTAGTCTGTAGGACAAACAAGGTTGGGAATACTAGCTGATCTGTAAGTCTATTCAAGAAGACATTACTTCTATTTGTGGTTCCCTAAAATAGGTCACACTGCATACTGCTTCTGCACCTTAATATACATTACTGTTTCTGCCTGGAATGTCCTCCCTGCTTCCTTGTCTCATCCACCTGGCAAACTTCTGGGCGTCCTTCAAATCCTAGCAGAGATGATTTCCTTCTTCAAGATTTCTTCTATGATCCTACATACTTCCCCGATGATCCACTGGTTAGGACTCCACACTTCCCCTATAGGGGGGTCCCGACTTGATCCCTGGCTAGGGAACTAAGATCCTGCATGCTGTGTGGTGCAGCCAAAAACAAAAAAAAAAAGACTTTTCCTATGACGCTCCAGGTAGTGTGAGTCTTCCTCAGTGGTGCTTCTGTGTTTTATATGAAGTTCTAGTGTTTTTAATTTACTTTATTACTTTTATACATTTTATTTTAATATTTATTTGGCTGTACCATCTTGATTGCAGCATGTGGGATCTAGTTCCCTGGAGTCTTAGCCACTGGAACACAAGGGAAGTCCTTCTACTGTACTTTTCACACTGTTGTCCTTTATCACATTTATCCTACTAGACTAGCCCTGACCCTTGAAGATACAGACTTTCTCTAACTCAGATGGTATACAGCACATAGTTGGCAGGCAACAGACATTGGTTGTATTACTTGATCTAACTCTATACAGTCATGAGAAACAGAATGGGAGGAATATGGGGAAAAACAGAGATAGAAATCTGGAAGGGAGAGCAGATTACCATAAGGATGTCCCTCCGCAAAGCCTGCTCGAAGTCATCTGGTTGGGCCAGCAGTTTCCCCAACAGGTCCAGAAAGAGGCTGGCGGCCTCCTGAAATACCTGTAGGCTGGGAAAAAATGAGTCCTGGTTTCTTCTCATCTCTCTACTAAATGCCCACATGTGGTGAATGGGTCAGTTCACGGCGGGTAGGAAAATCTCTGCAAAGGAACACATCAGAACGCTCTCCCTCTCTCTCCTCACACATACACACAGGGTCTCACATACACACCTCCAGGCCTCTTCTCTGCCATTTTCTCTAGCTTATTCCCACCCTGAGCCTTCCATTCGGTGTATGGTGACTACCGCTGACCCTTAGAACTTGAAATTCTGTGGGCAAATTTGGAGGTGACTCAAGGTCCTTAAAAGGACTTGCTGAAAAAAAAAGAACTTGCTGTACTCTGAGAGGTCACTCAGCTGACCCTTAAACCTGTCACAAATCATGGCTTCTCCTTACTTAGGCTCTTCATAATGGGGAGGGGAAGAAATGGGGGTAGAAACTGAAGCCAAACTGGCCAGCAGCGCAAGACTGCCTCTCATCCCACCTGTCACCTGTCTGGCTCCTCTCCAGATTGAAGGTGCAGGCAAAGTAGGCCTGAATCACAGCCACCAGGTCCTGTACGAAGGCCCCATACCAACATTGCTGCCAGGGAAGAGGACAGAGAGTTAGCGAAACTCAGGGGACAGAAACAAAGACCAAGGGAAAAATTGGTCAGAGATCCAATTAGGCTGACCAAACAGAAAGGGACAGAGTGAAGAGAACCTTTAGACAGAGAGAGGAGATCTCAAGGTCACAAGTGGTGGCCAACAGGCTATGAACAGCCCAAAATGTGTCCTGTTTGGTCTGGACAGCATTTTGGAGTATAGCAGATTATATTTTTCAAAATAGCACAAATTCTCTTCTAAATGCCTTAAAAACACTCAAGACTAACACTCATCAGCAGAGTCCACTTCCAGCCACCTGAGCCTTAGCCCAGTAAACACTTCTGCATTCCAGCCTCTCGGTTCAGCTGTGACAGGACACAGCATGGGCACACGGATGTTGAGTCTCAACCTGAGCTCTTCCGCTGGTCGTCTCCATGACCATTTACAGGGTAGTGCCCGTGGGTGAGTTAATCTATGAATATTGAGAAATTACACAGAAAAATCTGGATTTCTAGCTTCTCTCAGAAAACTGGAAGATGTGGCACCATAAGCCCATTTTCCCACCGAGCAACAGTGAGCTGGATGAGCCTGGGCACGGGACCTCAGTTCTTCATATTCCTGCTATTCATATAGTCACACATGGTCTACTCCCCTGATAACGTTATCTGCCTGGCCTTGGAAGGCGTGAGAATTTGCAACTCATAATCTACTAAGTAGATAGGAAGAAGAGAAAGAAAAGGCAGAGGGGCCGATAGAGATGGCAGTTTGAAGAAAAGAAATCCAAAGAGAAGAAATGCCGGTCAGTCCTGAGAGGCAGCACTTACCTGCTGGATACTGTTGCTCTCCTGGCTGTGTTTGAGGAGACTAAGCAGCAGCCCGGGGAGCCCAGCCTCACGGCAGAAGGAATACAAGGGAACAGAGTCACTGCAGCTGGACAGGAGACTGCTCAGTACCCGGAGTGCAGGAAGGATGCGGGGAGCACCCTCCAGGGCGCCTTTTAGGATCTGGGTGACACGAGGGAAAGAGACAGTAATCCATGTTGTGAGAGATAAAAGAGAGTCACAGATACCAAGTGTCCCCAAGAAGCTGACAAAGAAGACCCAGTGTTCTTACTCCTTTTTTTGGAAATCTAAAACCCAGAGAAGGAGAACAGAGAAACAGGGAAAGTGCACCAGGAAAGGGAACTATAGGTGGCCAGGGTCCCTGACTTAGAGGTGACTAAGGGGAAGCGGGATCTCCCCCTCAGTCAGTGACAGACCTAGTGACCATTCCTATCTGCTCCCTTCCTTCTCCAGCCCTTCACCTTAGAATAAAATGAAATGAAACCACACACACATTTCTGAAAATTAAAAACAATGGGCACAAAACAGTGCTGTTCAACTCCAGATAGACAAAACAGTATTATTCAGCTCTGCCTCTGGGGTTAACAAATTGCGACCTGCAGGCCAGATCCAGCCTACTACTTATTTTCATACAGCTTATAAGCTAAGGACAGTACTATATTTAAATGGTTATTTTTTAAAAGGTTATTTTTCAAAAGAAGACCAACATTTACATCAAGTACTTTACAATATGCCACTCACCGTTCTAAATCTGCTCATTTATTTACTCAAATCTTTACAATAACCTCAGTTACTGTGGAGTAAATACAATTACCAACTTTATAGAGAAGCAGACCGAAGCTTCCAGACAGGTTAAGTAAACAGTCAATAATTACATACAGGGGGCTTCCCTGGTGGCTCAGTGGTAAAGAATCCTCCTGCCAATGCAGGAGACGTGGGTTTGATCCCTGGTCCTGGAAGATCCCACATCCCAGGAGGAGCAACTATGTCCACGCGCCACAACGACTGAGCCCTTGCTCTAGAGCCCAGGAGCCGCAAGTACTGAAGCCCATGCACCCTAGAGCCTGTGCTCCACAACAAGAGAAGCCACCTCGATGAGAAGCCCTTGTCCACTCACCACAACTAGAGAAAGCCTGGCAGCCAGAGACCCGGCACAGCCATAAATAAATAAACACACACAGTAGTTCAGCTGGAATTCCAACTCAGAAAGTCTTACCCTGGAGGCAGAGTTGTTAACCTCCTTTCCCACTGAAAAATTATCTGACACAAGGAGGCCGTGTAGGGGCCAAATGAGAGGTGCAGGGTGCCAAGACAATGCAATGGTAAAAGGAGAGTCTTTTCAGCCAGTGGTGCTGGGATGATTATATATCCACATGCAAAAAGATGAATTTAGATCCCTACCTCAAAATACACATAAAAATCAACTCAAAGTGAGTCAGAGACCTAAACGCCAGAGCTAAAATTCTGGAAAGATTTTTTTTTAATATAGGAGAAAATCTTTAAGACTTTGGGTTTAAAAAAAGATTTCTTAATATAATATCAGAAGCAAAATCCACAAAGGGAAAAAATGGTAACTGGACTTCAAAATCCAAAACCTTTGTGCTTTAACAGACATTCTTCTAAGAATAAAGGGACAGATTAAGGCTGGGAGAAAAAATTTGCAAATCGCATATCTGATAAAGGTCTTATATCCAGAATATATAAAGAACTCTTACAACTCAATAAGAAGACAACTTTAAAATAAGCAAAGCAAATGATTAGATATTTCACCAAAGAAGATCTACAAATGGCTGGTAAGCACACGAAAAGATGCTCACATTAGTCATTAGCAAAATGCAAATTAAAATAGCAATGAGATACTATTTTACACTCACTAGGATGACTATATTCAAAAAGACAGATAATAATACATGTTGGCTGACTTTATTTTGGGGGGTTCCAAAATCACTGCAGATGGTGATTGCAGCCATGAAATTAAAAGACGCTTACTCCTTGGAAGGAAAGTTATGACCAACCTAGACAGCATATTAAAAAGCAGAGACATTACTTTGCCAACAAAGGTCTGTCTAGTCAAGGCTATGGTTTTTCCAGTAGTCATATATAGATGTGAGAATTGGACTATAAAGAAAGCTGAGCACCGAAGAATTGATGCTTTTGAACTGTGGTGTTGGAAAAGACTCTTGAGTCCCTTGGACTGCAAGGAGATCGAACCAGTCCATCCTAAAGGAAATCAGTCCTGGGTATTCATTGGAAGGACTGATGTTGAAGCTGAAACTCTAATATTTTGGCCACCTGATGTGAAGAGCTGACTCATTTGAAAAGATAGAAGTTGGGAGGGATGGGATATTGGGAAAGATTGAAGGCAGGAGAAGAAGGGGACGACAGAGGATGAGATGGTTAGATGGCATCACCAACTCAATGGACATGAGTCTGGGTAAACTCCAGGATTTGGTGATGGACAGGGAGGCCTGGTGTGCTGTGGTTCATGAGGTCACAAAGAGTTGGACATGACTGAGCTACTGAACTAAACTGAACTGAACTGAATACGTGTTGGCAAAGATGTAGAGAAATGAGGACCCTTATACATTGCTGGGAATGCAAAATGGTATAGCCACTTTGGAAAACAGATTAGCAGTTTCTTAAACATAAATTTACTATCTGACTCAGCAATTCCACTCCTATGCATAGGGCCAAGAGAAATGAAAAAAATCATTTCATTTCAAAACTAAATGTTCAGTTGTTCAATAGTGTCCAACTCTTTGCGATCCCATAGACTGCAGCACACCAGACTTTCCTGTCCATCACCAGCTCCCAGATCTTACTCAAACTCATGACCATTGAGTCAATTGTTATCCAACCATCTCATCCTCTGTTGTCCCCTTTTCCTCCTGCCTTCTATCTTTCCCAGCATCAGGGTCTTTTCCAATGAGTCAGGTCTTCGCATCAGGTGGCCAAAGTACAGTAGCTTCAGCTTCAGCATCAGTCCTTCCAATAAATATTCAGGACGGATTTCCTTTAGGATGGACTGGTTGGATCTCCTTGCTGTCCAAGGGACTCTCAAGAGTATTCTCTGAGACCACAGTTCAAAAACACCAGTTCTTTGGCACTCAGCTTTCCTTATGGTCCAACTCTCACATCCATACATGATGACTGAAAAAATCATATCTTTGACTAGACGGACCTTTGTTGGCAAAGTAATGTCTCTGCTTTTTAATATGCTATCTAGGTTGGTCACAGCTTTTTTCCAAGGAGCAAGAGTCTTTTAATTTCATGGCTGTAGTCACCATCTACAGTGATTTTGGAGCCCAAGAAAATTAAGTCTGTCACTGTTTCCATTGTTTCCCCTTCCACATGCCATGAAGTGATGGGATCAGATGCCATGATCTTAGTTTTCTGTATGTTGAGTTTTAAGCCAACTTTTTCACTCTCCTCTTTCACTTTCATCAAGAGGCTCTTCAATTCCTCTTTGCTATCTGCCATAAGGGTGGTGTCATATACATATCTGAGGTTATTGATATTTCTTCCAGCAATCTTGGTTCTAGCTTGTGCTTCATCCAGCCTGCCATTTCACATGATGTTCTCTGCACAGAAGTTAAATAAACAGAGTGACAACAGACAGCCTTGACATACTCCTTTCTCAATTTGGAACCAGTCTGTTGTTCCATGTCCAGTTCTAACTGTTGCTTCCTGACCTGCATACAAATTTCTCAAGAGGCAGGTCAGGTGGTCTGGTATTTCTATCTCTTGAAGAATTTTCCACAGTTTGTTGTGATCCATACAGTCAAAAGCTTTGGCATAGTCAATAAAGCAGAAGTAGATGTTTTTCTGGAACTCTCTTACTTTTTCTATGATCCAATGGATGTTGGCAATTTGATCTCTGGTTACTTTACCTTTTCTAAATTCAGCTTGAACATCCGGAAGTTCTCGGTTCACATACTGTTGAAGCCTGGCTTGGAGAATTTTGAGCATTACTTTGTTAGCCTGTGAGATGAGTGCAATTGTGTGGTAGTTTGAATATTGCCTTTCTTTGGGATGGGAATGAAAACTGACCTTTTCCAGAAATGAAACGGAAAACATATGTTCACACAAAGATTTCCTCATGGATGTTCAAAGTAGCATTGCTTATAAAAGCCAAAAAGTGGAAATAACCCAAATTTCCATCAATTGGTGGAACAAATAAACAAAATGTGATATATACATACAATAGAATACTAATTAGCAATAAAAAGGAACTAAGTACTGAAACAGGCTACAACATGAATGAAACCTCAAAAAACATGCTAAGAGAAAGAAGCCAAAGACTATCCATTGTATGATCACATTTACGTGAAATGTTCAGAAAAGGCAAATCTATGAGACAGAAAGCAATCTCCTTGTAAGTGCTATGAGTAGGAATGATGATTAACTGTAAATAGCTAGGAATTACCTTTTTAGGGTAATGAAAATATTCTAAAGCTGAATTATGGTGATCATTAGTATATCTGTATTAGAAAATAAAATAAATTGTTACATCTGTATTTTTAATTTTGTCAAAAATTTTGTAGAAACGTGTTTTCTCTCATTAGAGAAGTAGTTATGGGACTACCCTGGCAGTTCAATGGTTAAGACTTTACTTTCCAGTGTAGGGAGTGTGAGTTCAATCTCTGGTCAGGGAGCTACGCTCCCACATGCCTCTGGCCAAAAAACCAGAATATAAAACAGCAGAAGCGATACTATAACAAATTCGATAAAGACTTTAAAAATGGTCCACATCTAAAAAATCTTTAAAAAAAAAGAAGCAATTAAATGATATCCTCCATTTTTTTCCCTCTTGGCAGTCAACGCCCAAAAAGGTTACAGCTGAAAGCTTGCTTATCCTTGCTCTGAAGAATACTTTTTCCCTTTAGAAAGAGAAACCCAAGGTCTGCTCTTTCTGTATTACTAAAAGAAATTACCAAACCTCCCTGAATTAAACAGACAGTAGTGAAAGAACATTGGAAAGGGACTTTCTCCTTATGCTAATAAATGTTTTTTAACACCTCATCTGTGAAAACAGTCTCCAGTCCCATCCATGGTATCCTTCTGCCAGTTACCTGCTCTCCAGCCTCATGCAGCTGACTCTGGATGCATTGGCAAAAGTCAGGATTGCACAGCAGGGTGAGAGGGGCCTTCAGCTGGATGGGCACAGGCTCGGTAGTCTCTAGCAGGTATTGCCACTCATCATCGCTGTCTTGCTCCTGAGGTATCGGAGAGAGAAAGAGGTCAGGAGGCATGTGTTAGGTTTGAGGCAATAGCTCCCACCCTGGGGAATCATGAAAGTAAAATGAAAGTGTTAGTTGCTCAGTCATGATGGACTCTTTGCAACCCCATGGATTGTAGCCCCCCAGGCTCCTCTGTCCATGGGATTCTCCAGGCAAGAATACTGGCGTGGGTTCCCATTCCCTTCTCCAGAGGATCTTCCCAAACCAGGGATCGAAGCCAGGTCTGCCGCATTGCAGGCAGATTCTTTACCTGGGAAGCCCAGGGAATCATGAAGTAACTGCAAAAAGCCAGTGACTCCTTTGGCACAGCTGTATTTTTTTCAGCCACCAATTTAAAAAGATGCAACTGGCAGTATGTGAGAGGTCTTGAAAAGTCTCTTGGAGAACACTAGCATGTGTACATAAAGAGATACCTAGGAAAATGTCCACTGCATGGTTTATAATAACAACATCATAAAGCTAGTCAGTAAGGGAATAATAAATCATGGCACATCCATGTTAGGAAACACTAAGAAGTTATTAAAAAGACTAGGATTTCCCTGGTGGTCCAGTGGTTAAGAATCCGCCTGCCAGAGCAGGGGACACAGGTTGGATCCCACATGCCGTGTGGCAACTAAGCCTACACGCCACAACTACTGAAGCCCAGGTGTCCTAGATCCTGTGCACCACCACAAGAGAAGCCAGCACACTATGAGAAGACTGCTCCCTGCAACTAGAGAGTAGCCCTCTCTTGCCGAAACTAGAGAAAGCCTGCATGCAACAACAAAGACCCAGCCCAGCCAAAAATAAACAAACAAGCAAATCTTAAAAAAAAAAAAAGATCGTAGTACTGACAGTGCATCACTCATGTACCGTTTTTACCGAAAATGCATGACTTGAGTCTAACCATATGGAAGTATCAATCTGAGGAACATTCTACAAAATAACTGACCCGGGCACCTAAAAACTGTCAATCATGAAAAACAAGGAAAGAAGTATAACAACTAAATGCAATGAATGACACTGGACTGGATTGTGGACTGGGGGGAAAATGTGTTTTTGCTATAAACATTACTGGAGCAATTGGGAAAATCAAAATATAGATTGTAGATTAAGGAACAGAACCATAGCAATGTCAGATTTCTGACTTCTATAAATTGTACTGAGGTAGTGCAAGTGCATCACCTAGCTCTTAGCAAATATGCACTAAGGTCTTTGGCAATGAAGGGGCATATCTGAAACTCACCCTAAAATGAATTTTAACAACTGGTGAATCTGAGTAAAAGGGTATATAGGAATTCTTGGTGCTGTTTTCACAATTATTCTTTAAATTTGAAACCTTTTCAAAATAAAAAGTTAAAACCCTAAAAAAACAAAAGATTAAAGTTGACGTAGAAAAATCTTAACAACAGATTATACGGTAATAGATGCATGAGGCAAAACAATACCTACAGTCTGGACTCAGTAATGTAAAAACAGCCAAACGATATATTCTATGTAGCTACATACATACGTATAAAACCACAGAAAGTCTGGAAGCAGACAGATACCTCGGGACTGAGATAAGGCTAAGGGGGACTTTCCTTTTTACTAATGTACTCCGATTTTTTATAATTAAATGTTCACATACTATGCAATTAAAATCTATGAATAAGAAGGAAGCAATTTTTAACACGAGGGGACTCATCCTTAGATGGTTGGGAATCACTGTTACAGAAAACCGCTACCAAGACCTAACACCCATGGCAGGGACAAAGCCAAGAGGAACCTCTAGGGCTCACCTCATTTTCCAGATCCACTGCATCAAGGCTCTGCTGGCCCTTCACCTCTGGCCTCAGCTCTGGGAACACTTGCTCACAGTCCTGAGTGATCCAGTTTTCCCTGCCAGAGGAAGCAGGGAGTAGGATGAGTTCCAGACCTGTGAGGCTTAGGGTTAACTTGTCCCTCCCTCTAGGTCCAGTGTAGGAATGGAAAGCCATAGAGGACTGGCTAGAGGAGATCTTCTAGGATCTGGCCAGGACAGCATATGTTCACTACACACATATCCTTGACTGCCTCCCACTGTGAATCTTATTTTCAAATCTACCTTGGTGGTTTTCCCCTGTAGCTCTCAACTCAAATAATCTTTCCGTGTGTCTGGAGATGATTTTTTTTTCTTTTTGGTTAATGTACAACTAAGATATAGAGAAAAGAAAGTTACCATGTTTCCTGATGAAATCAGCAAAGCATCTGGAATCAGAATTCAAGAACCCAAAACTTAGTCTTCCAGAGCCCTGTCCACATTTAGGCAGTGATGAGTGACAAGAACCATGCTGCATTTGCTTTGACTGGAGCCAAAGCTCTGCAAATCATGTTATCCTATAGATCCTGCGCTCTACCCTCCTCACCGAGGTGCAGGGGGCGCCTCTCCAGCACCCCACTCAGCCCAGCTGCTCTTCATTTCTGATGCTACAACCCCAGTTAAGAGGCCTGGTTCCTGAGGAGTGTCCTTGAGTTTGGGCAGAGGGGCTGTGCCAGGAGCCACCTTGCTGGTCCTATCCTCTTGCTCAAGGGGAGGTTCTGTGTTCTGGTGTTTCTGCAGGAAATGGGCAGGAGACACTGAGTCAGAACTATCTGGTTGCCATAAGACACTATGAATTTCATTCGAAGCCCTTTCCCAAATCTAGAAAGTCACCCTCCTGCTCTAGCTTCCCCAGTCACTAGTCTGGCTAGGTCACACATACCCCTCTGCCCCCACTCACCTTCTGCTTGGCCTCCTCAGCCATGCGTTTACAGGCTTGCCGCAATATGTGAGATCGATTGCCCTTGGGGGCCAGCCGATGAGCCTGTTGGTCCTTTAGGACCTGAAGTTCTGGGGGTAAGCGACTGGTGAATGGGGTACCAAAATCTGGGCCTGCTGGCTCGGTTAGTACTGCAGAAAGAGAAGAGGGAACACATGATCATGCTGGAGCTATGCCACTGTTTCCACCTGGCCAGAGACAATGGCAGCATCTTCAGGCTTCTGTGCAAAGAGGCCCTTCAGACAAAGTGACAAAGAGGGAAGGGGGTTACAAGGGAAGTGCAAGGGTCATGCAAAAGGCTAAAAAGAAAATTCAAGCTGGAGGGGTAAAGAATATACATTGGATCCAGATGTTGGGGCCAGGGCCGAGAGCGCTGGGAACCCTAAGGACTCACTGGTGACTCGACCAGCAATAAAGGGGTGATGTAAGAGGTCTGGCCAGGACAGACGCTGCCGGGGGTCCTTGGTGAGCAGTCCCTGAAGGAAGTTCTGTGGAAAGAAAGGATACCTCATCAGTCTGCACTTCCCCATGGGCTCTCAAACTCATCAGAACTGGTCAACCAAGACTTTTTTTTAAAAAAATACTTATTTATTTATTTGGCTGTGTTGGATCTTAGTTGCAACACTTGGGAGCTGTTGTTGCAGAGCACAGACTCTCTAGCTATGGCACATGGGCTTAGTTGCTCCATGCCATGTGGGATCTTGGTTCCCCGACCAAGGATCCAACCCACGTCCCCTACATTGCAAAGCAGTTTCTTAACCAATGGACCACCAGGGAAGTCCCCAGAGTGCATTCTTCCAGCAGACATGTCTTAAAAGCTGAGCACACGCACATTTATTTACTGTGTGCTCACCATGCAGGGATCAAACCCATGCCCCCTATAGTGGAAGCCCGAGTCTTAACCACTGGACCACCAAAGAAGTCCCTCCTTTGTTCAGATTCTTTTTGGTCATTATTTGGGCCTCCTTAACTAAATAGGTTTGGGAGAAACTTGTCTCTTTTCATCGTAGCTAAAATAAAGGAAAGTTATAATGAGATTTTACTCTGGGAGAAGGCTGCATTTAGACTTTATTGAAGGCTCAAATCAGGCCCTTGAAATAAAAAGGGTCAACTCTTTTTCCTCCCTCCCTGGCCTACTGAGATTTAACTGCAATGAACAGGCACCATCTCTATACTCTGCTCCTAATAAGTGAGCTAGCTCCACTAGCTCTGGCCATTTGGATATCTGAAGATTGTTCCTTTCAGGAAGAGGACTGATGGCTCTGTTGGCAAATCTAGAAATCATTCGGACATTGCATCTGATAGGCAATTAGGAGAATAGAGACTATGTAAAGGAGAAAAGGAAAGATATAAGCATCTGAATGCAGAGTTCCAAAGAATAGCAAGGAGAGATAAGAAAGCCTTCCTCAGCGATCAGTGCAAAGAAATAGAGGAAAACAACAGAATGGGAAAGACTAGAGATCTCTTCAAAAACATTAGAGATACCAAGGGAAAATTTCATGCAAAGATAGGCTCGATAAAGGACAGAAATGGTATGGACCTAATAGAAGCATTAGATATTAAGAAGAGGTGGCAAGAATACACAGAACTGTACAAAAAAGAGCTTCATGACCCAGATAATCATGATGGTGTGATCACTCACCTAGAGCCAGATATCCTGGAATGTGAAGTCAAGCCTTAGAAAGCATCACTACGAAAAAAGCTAGTGGAGGTGATGGAATTCCAGTTGACCTCTTTCAAATCCTGAAAGATGATGCTGTCAAAGTGCTGCACTCAATATGCCAGCAAATTTGGAAAACTCAGCAGTGGCAACACGACTGGAAAAGGTCAGTTGTCATTCCAATCCCAAAGAAAGGCAATGCCAAAGGATGCTCAAACTACTGCACAATTGCACTCATCTCATACGTTAGTAAAGTAATGCTCAAAATTCTCTAAGCCAGGCTTCAGCAATATGTGAACCGTGAACTTCCTGATGTTCAAGCTGGTTTTAGAAAAGGCAGAGGAACCAGAGATCAAATTGCCAACATCTGCTGGATCATGGAAAAAGCAAGAGAGTTCCAGAAAAACATCTATTTCTGCTTTATTGACTATGCCAAAGCTATTGTGTGGATCACAACAAACTGTGGAAAATTCTGAAAGAGATGGGAATACCAGATCACCTGACCTGCCTCTTGCGAAACCTATATGGAGGTCAGGAAGCAACAGTTAGAACTAGACATGGAACAACAGACTGGTTCCAAACAGGAAAAGGAGTACGTCAAGGCTGTATATTGTCACCCTGCTTATTTAACTTCTATGCGGAGTACATCATGAGAAATGCTGGGCTGGAAGAAGCACAAGCTGGAATCAAGATTGCTGGGAGAAATATCAATAACCTCAGATATGCAGATGACACCACCCTTATGGCAGAAAGTGAAGAGGAACTAAAAAGCCTCTTGATGAAAGTGAAAGAGAAGAGTAAAAAAGTTGGCTTAAAGCTCAACATTCTGAAAACTAAGATCATGGCATCTGGTCCCATCACTTCATGGGAAATAGATGGGGAAACAGTTGAAATAGTGTCAGACTTTACTTTTTGGGCTCCAAAATCACTGCAGATGGTGACTGCAGCTATGAAATTAAAAGATGCTTACTCCTTGGAAGGAAAGTTATGATCAACCTAGATAGCATATTAAAAAGCAGAGACATAACTTTGCCAACAAAGGTCTGTCTAGTCAAGGCTATGGTTTTTCCAGTAGTCATGTATGGATGTGAGAGTTGGACTGTGAAGAAAGCTAAGTGCCGAAGAATTGACGCTTTTGAACTGTGGTGTTGGAGAAGACTCTTGAGAGTCCCTTGGACTACAAGGAGATCCAACCAGTCCATTCTAAAGGAAATCAGTCCTGGGTGTTCACTGGAAGGACTGATTCTAAAGCTGAAACTCCAATACTTTGGCCACCTCATGCAGAGACTTGACTCATTGGAAAAGACTCTGATGCTGGGAGGGATTGGGGGCAGGAAGAGAAGGGGACGACAGAGGATGAGATGGCTGGATGGCATTACCAACTTGATGGACATGAGTTTGAGTGAACTCTGGGAGTTGGTGATGGACAGGGAGACCTGGTGTGCTGCAATTCATGGGGTTGCAAAGAGTCAGACATGACTGAGTGACTGAACTGAACTGAACTGAAAGGAAGCAGTAACTGTTTCTGGGATCTTGAAATTTCTTCTTCATTTTGATATAGGACCATCTGGAAGACTCGCAGGCTTGGCAGACCTTAGGTCACCCTCCCAGAATAAGCCCCTGTAGTACAAAAGCAAGGCAGCTTGCCCCAGCTCCTGCATTAATTCAGTAACTTCAAAGTGCAACCCCAGCTCTGGAAAAAAAACTGTGGAAAAGGGAATAGGACAGAGACAGGTTTCTGATGCAAAAGCAATCTGTCAATATCCATTACCTTGAAGCAAGGACTAATGGTGGGGGGCCAGCGCACAGGGTCCTTGAGAATAAGGCTGACCAGCTGAAAGATGCTCGTGGTATAGAAGGGAGGGGTGCCTACTGCCAGCTCATACAATATGCAGCCCACCGACCAGAGGTCCGCAGTGTGGTCGTAAGGTCGTTCCTCCACCAGCTCTGGGGACATGTAGAGTGGTGTGCCTTTGATGGATGTTAGCACCATTGTGTTAGTGCTCATAGCCCGGGCAAACCTGCAGGAGATGATGGAATGGAAATGGAGAGAAGATATTCAGTCAAAACTAGAGCTGCTCACTGCTAGCTATTACTGTGTGAGATCGCCCCAACCTGAACAGAGAGAATGCCTTCTAAAAGACCCAGCAGGAATCCCATTCTCCAGCCCAGGTTCTAAAAGGAGGCCCAGGGAAGTCAAGCATACAGTACACGGCTCCCTGCAAAACCAGAAGTGGCGACACAAGGTCAGGCTCCTCACCCAAAGTCACAGAGCTTGATACCACCACCCTTGGCAAGAAGGATGTTCTGAGGCTTCATGTCTCGGTGGAGGATACGGTGGGAATGCAGGTAGTACAGGGCTGACACCAACTGGGCAGCAATGGCCTGAACCTACAGGTCAAACAGTCAGGTGGGAGGAAGAAAGGAAAGGTCAAAGGAAGGAGCCCAAGGACTCCACCCTAATAGTTCTGTAGACATGACCTTCTCTTCCCTCCCTTTCTTCCAGAGCATCACACCATATCTTTCTTAGTTCTTGTATTTCATTTGTTTATTCATTTGTTTTCTTGTGCCTCACAGATTCATCATCTATTGATAAGACAACAATAATGATTTTACTTGTCTCATAGGATCATTGTGAGGATTCAAATGAGTTCAAGCATGTAAAGTGATGGAACACTCAGAATGGTGCCTGGAACTTAGTAAGCATTCATATATATTATATGAATTATATATTCATATATATTAACTGTTATTACATAAAACAAAGTCCCTGTTCCCAAGAGCTGTAGCCAAACAAATAAGACAGACAAAATAAACAAGGTGATGACTTACAAATAATGATGGTTGTTTGGAAGGAAGCAGGATGCTGTGACAGGAAGTCCTGATGGGGGCCTACTTGCCAGAGTACACAAAAATCCCTGGAATGAATATGGCTGGAGAATGTGTTCAACCTACTGCTAACTACTGTGTCTTGGTGGTGAATCCTGCCTTAACCACAACTCTTATCCCTTCCTGTCTCTCTGGTACCACCACACCTGGACTTCTTTCCTAAAGGTGCCTAACAACAGGAATATTAGCTCCCTAAAATAATAGCTAACTATTGAATAGTGTGTGTCAGGTACTCTTTCAAACACTTTACATGAATCAACTCATTGATCTTCCCATTAATGCCTTACGAGGTAGACATTATTATTATTTCCATTTTAAAATGAGGAAACTGAGTAAAGAGAGGCTAAACTAATTTGCCAAAGAAGACCCAGCTAGAAAGTGTCAGACCTAATCTCTGTATTCAGAGAACTTGGGTTCCAGTTTTCACATACCTTACTGTCATACCACATTGCCTCCATATACACACAGACTCTTATATTTTACTCAGGAGATTTCAGAATAGAGACTCTCTGCACCCTCAGCTCTCCCTACAGTTCTTAACCTGAGGAGAGGTCAGGGGCGGGAGAAGTTTGAGCCGGGAATACCTGGTCTTCTGGAAGTTTTCCGTCATCTTCGAGGATCTGAAAGAGCTCTCCTTCAGCATAGTCTGTCACCACCACCACCTGCGGGGAATAGGCAGTGCTGCTGATAGCTCCAAATGTATGCATTTTGAGGCTGGGAAATTCCTGGGACCCTTCCTCTTAGAGAGAAGTGACCCCCCAAACCAAAGCACACCTCTTTGTCAGTCTCAAAGCTATCAAGCATATGCACAATGTTGGGGTGCCGCAAACCCCGCATGATTTCAATCTCCCGTTGCAGATTCCTCAGCTCCTTCTCTGAGCGTCCCAGTTTTGGAATGAACTTCAGGGCCACCACCTGTCAGTGGTAAAGTCAAGAGTCAAGGCCTAATTGCACTATTGAAACATTAGCATCAGGGCTCTGGAGCTGGCTTTAGATTGTCTGAGAACAATTCTCCCTGTACTTTGCTAGTCTCCCAATCCACCTTACCCATGGTACCCTCCACAGGTAGCCTCCAACTGACCTTACCCAGGCTTCCCCTGCCTCTTGCCCTAGGAGGAAACTGCCTTTGTCAGTTAGATCCTTTTGGTGGATTCTGGGAGAGGTGTTCTGATCTGGATAAAGAACTCAAAGTTTAAGGGATTTAGGAGAAAGGGAAGGAAGGAAAAATTAAGAGGGTAGAATAGAGCTCAAGTGGTTTATCCCTTCCTATATGGTAAGTGGAAGTGTTAGTTGCTCAGTCATGTCTGACTCTTTGAGACCCCATGGACTGTGGCCCACAAGGCTCCTCTGTCCATGGGATTTCCCAGGCAGGAATACTGGAGTGGGCTGCCATTCCCTTCTCCAGATCTCAAACCAGGGATTGAACCTGGGTCCCCACACTGCAGACAGATTCTTTACAGTCTGAGCCACCCAGGAAGCCCCAGATACTACTACTACTCATAACAATAATTTGTTGTTTGCTAGGTACCAAACATTGTGTCAAGTGATTCAGTGTGACATCACACTTAATCCTCAAACCCCATCACTCAGACACTGTTCTTAATTTCATTCTATAGATGAGAAAACTGAGACAGAAGAAAGGTTGAGTAACTTGTCTATAGTTCTAAAACTACAAAGTGGTGGAGCTATGATCTGAACCCAAGTAAGCCAATTTCAGAACTCATATTCCATAAGTATGAAGGAGTCAGTGTCTTAGGAACACAGGTCACTGCTCTGGTCCCATACTCCACTGGGGTTCAGAGTGTGGAATCCCACCCAAGAGATGTCCCTCCTTGTTCACCACCTGAGCACTGTATTTTCTTCGACCCTTGTACACCCTCCCAAAAGAGCCTTCTCCAATCATCTCCAATACGTGGTACTTTTCCATGACAGAGATTTCAGGATCACTCTGAAGGAAGGAAGTAGAGATGGTCAGCTCCAGGGACAGTTCCACACATCTGGGAGGCCTGGCTCGGGCACGGAAGAAAGGTTAACGTTAGCCGGCTTGCCTTTTCTTTTTTTTTTTCGTAACAATCCAGGTCTCATAAACAAGGTAGAGTGTAGTGGATGAAAAGATGTTATCTTGAAGCAGACCGCCTCCTGTAGTTTTTCCTTTTCTCCTGCTGCCCCCCAACCAAACCTCGTTCCCACCCAACCCCGAGACCCATTCCCCGTCCACCCAGCCTAGCCCGCCCGACCCTAGCCCCCTTCACTCGGCCTCTCCCCTCGGCCCCGCCCCCTTACTCAGCCTCACGCCCCCTCCGACCCCGCCCCCTCCGTCCAGCCTCGCCCACGGACCCCGCCCCTTCCAGCCACCCCAAAGTTCCTGCCACTGCCACCCTCTTCAGCACCCTCACCCCGCGCGCTCAGCGGACAGGAGCCCCTCTCTTACCTCCAGCCTAGGAGCTTCAAGCTCCTCAGGCCGAGGGACGCCGGCCCTGGCCTTCAGCTCCGCCCCTTCTGGCTGCCTTCGTACTTTGCCTGAGTTAGCGTTCTTCTCCACCCCCACTGCCGGTCTCTTTAGACTCACACTGTTACCAATTTTACTCGGTAGAACTGGTCAGAGGTTCGGAGAACAAAGAGGTTCAGGGGTGTGGGCGAGACAGTGGGCCGCCCATAGGCACTTCCTAAGGGCACTTCCGAACCGTCCCTTGGCCATCAGGACCATCTAAGGACCCGGACTCGGCGGTTGCCTAGAAACGGCCGCTAGCCACCCTCCCTCCCCTGTTTAACTCGCCGCCTCCGACTGCGCGAAGATTATTTCCGGTTCCGGCTGCGGGCTGCAGAAGACATGGCGGTGTCTGCGTCGGTAGCTGCAGGGGATGAGGACTGGTAACTTTGGGGGCATGGGCTTTGGCTGACCGCCTGAATCCGGCCCAGGGGACTAGCGGCAGCCGCGGATGGTCCGTACGGCGGGCGTGTGTGGCGGGGCGAGGGATGAGGGATGTTAGAGACGCTGACATTTCTACTGGGCTGAGGAGCGGGCGGGTGGTGGAGGGGCGCTTGTCTGACCGGGAGACCGCATCAGCGCCGGCCTGGCCAGTTCAGGCCGCGCCTTATCTGGTTCGATCATCCGACTTCACCCCGTCCCATTTTCTTTATCTGAAGTGGATTTGCTCAGGGTCCCGGTGCGGGGGAATGCCAGTTTATCAAATCTCTCCCCCATCCCTTATCCCCGGAACCGATATCCTCCAGTCAGCCCCCCGTTCCTCATTCCCCTTGAATCAGTCTATTTCGCTGAGGCTTTCCTCAGCCTCAGCCGTCTCCCTTACCGATAGCATTAATGAGGACTGTTGTCTGAATAAAGCTTTACACCTCACAAAAGCTCTCCTAGTCCTTCTCTTAAACATTCTTAACAAGGGGACCAGAACCTGGAAGGACTCTGGGGTTTGGAAATAAATATGGATTCACTTCACATTTTATTAGCTATGTGATGCTGACCAGGCCACCTAGCTTCTGTGAGTCAGTGTCCTTAAATGTTAAAAAAGTGGGTGTGTCATCCACCTCAGAATAGCTGAGAGAATCAAGATTGGTTTGTAACATACAGAAGCCTCCTTTTCATTAGCAACTCTGTGGTATAGCACCTGAGACGACCTGACCTGAAGAGATTAAATGATTTGCCAAAAGGTACATAGTAATCACTAGGAATCCAGGTTATCTGATTCCAAAACTTAGTTCTTAGTTCTAGGGCATTTTACAGTTCCCCTTTCCCTTTTTATCTGTCACCATCTTACCACCGTCCCATCCCGTATCTCACATCCAGAACCCAAGTCACAGGTAGGGTGTGTGAAGTATTGAAGGACCTCTTGATGGAGGCTGTACCTCAGTGTTTCATTGGTTCAGGGAGCCCAGCCAGTGCTAGCCTTTTTTGAGACCTCCTAGATGTAGTTTACAACTTATTCAGGGGGACTTTAAGATTCTAAGGGGACACTTTGTGCCATGACAAGGGCAGTACTGACTGTACAGCTAGTCTGTGGTGCTCTAACATTCTGACTCTCTTGCCAGCTGGAACTACTCAACTGTTACCTACATTATCTATTTTATATATTGTCTGCTTAGGACTTAAAAAGACTTTTAAAGTTTTGAGAATCAATCTTTCTCTGTATACACACAGACACACACACACACACACACACACACACATATCAAGCTAGGGCAACTCTGTTCTTAGTGAAGAAGGGATAAGATATAAGTATGAGAAAGCAAACCAAACATGTATCTTTCCACATATTATCTGGGTAAAGCTGTGCCCTCTAGCCAGCCACTCATCTTCAGTGGCATTACATCTCCTGTTTCTTTTAAGGAAACGTGTGTCTTCTGATTTACATCAGGACCGCAGGATCCTGACCTGGGCAGGTTGAGCTAGATCAGTCAGACAACAGGGACCATAAATATATTAACTACATCCCTCTGTCTTTCCTTTTATGGGAAAAGGTTATACACAAACAGGAAAAAAAGGGGACATAGACTAACTAGTATAGTCAGAATACTGTTAGGCACTTCACATAAACAAATCACCTTTCATCCTTATGATAACCCTGGAGTGGGTGATGGTATCTATATGTGGTAGACGGGGTAATTCAGGCTGACAGATAAAAGAACCTACTCAGATCACATAGCTGGTAAGTGATTGGTACCTGTTCCTCATTCCAAGGCTGATGGCTCTTCAATTGCAGCACAGCCTTTACAGCACATAGATCTGTTCAAGTTGGTATCTCCTTTGAGGAGGTTTGCAATGACTGGTATTGGCAGTGTGTGTAGATGCTGGGATCCATGATGAACACTGGTGTAAGGAAAGCCAGAAGTGGTATTGGTAACTTTAATGCTAATCAATGAATGTCATATTTCTGGGTCAGGGAGATGGCCACTAACAAACAGCCAACAGTGCAATGAAACTTAAAACAGGCAGCTGGAAACCGCTCTGGTCCCAATTCTGCCTCCATTAAGTCTTGAGATTTGGGCTAGCCTTTTCATCTTTTTGGGAATCTGTTTGCTCATCTGTTGGCAGAAATGATCTCTAAAACACTGATTCTCATGCTTCTACCTGGCCACTTGACAAACATTTCCTGAATTTTTATGGAGGTCAGCAAGAGAATACACTCAGACAGATGGCCATTTTTCTACAAAGCCAGCCTTTGTTGACCTTAGTAGGACTTAATATGAAGAGTTGTAACAGTAAGTCAATCTCCCCTGGTCTCTCTAGGGTCCTTCCCTCTGAAGTTGAAGTGTTAGAGTCTATCTACTTGGACGAACTACAGGTGGTTAAAGGAAATGGCAGGTACGTGTTCAACTGGAGATGGGCAGGAGTCCCCTTGGTAATAAGAGGATTCCATGCAGTATCTGTGAGCCTTGATTCAAAAATATTTCTGTCATATGGACAAACACTTCCTTTAATCACCCCAAAAGAAAGAGCCTGAAGCTCACTTCTTCTGCCCACTTCACTCTCTTCTCATCAAGCCCCTGCACAGTTACATCCCAGGTCTCCACTTCATCCACCTGCAGGTCATCACCATGGGAAATCTACATCACCCTGCACCCTGCCACTGCAGAGGACCAGGATTCCCAGTATGTCTGCTTCACTTTGGTGCTTCAGGTTCCAACACAGGTGAGGCCTCTATGGCAGCAACGGGAGGAAGGGAGAGGCCTTGGGGTAGAGGGCTTTAGCAGTAACATGTTATTTTCTCCCTCTAGTATCCCCATGAGGTGCCACAGATCTCTATCCGTAACCCCCGAGGACTCTCAGATGAACAGATCCACAAGTGAGTCGGGCTAGTCAGAGCAGGGAAAACGTGGGAAACAACTCAGTCTGGAGTGGAAAGGGCAGCCTTATGTTTGCTTTGCCCTCTCCCGCCAGGATCTCACAGGCGCTAAGTCACGTGGCTGAGGCTGGACTGGGTACTGCCATGCTCTATGAACTCATCGAGGTAAGAGATGTGCTAGCCTGGGGAAATGTCCTTCCCTTCCAGCTACAGCAGTGTCTCTCAACAGAGGTTTTGAGCCTAGAATCTTAAATATGTTTGGAGACATTCATTTAGTTCTTGTTTGGGTAAGGCCAAAACTGATCCAGAAAGATGAGACTGTCTTCTGTTTCAAAAAATCTCCCCAAAAGACAGCATTGTAGCTTCCCCAAGTTGCCTATTCCAGCATCTTTTTCTTTTTACTTTACAATATTGTATTGGTTTTGCCATACATTGACATGAATCCACCACGGGTGTACCAGCATCTTGACAAAATTATTTTTTCTCTTTAACTTGTATTTTTCATGCTTCACCAAGAGTGTGTTTCTTGTTCTCCTGGCATTGGCAACTGATAGTAGCTAGAGATCTTGCCTGGAGGGTCTAGCCATAAATGAACATTTGAAGAGTAGTCTGCCATTTCAGTTCAGTTCAGTTGCTTAGTCACATCTCACTCTTTGCAACCCCATGGACTGCAGCACACCAGGCCTCCCTGTCCATCACCAACTCCCGGATCTTACTCAAACTCATGTCCATTGAATCAGTGATGCCATCCAACCATTTCCTCCTCTATCATCCCCTTCTCCTCCTGCCTTCAATCTTTCCCAGCATGAGGGTCTTTTCCACTGAGTCAGTTCTTCGCATCAGGTGGCCAAAGTATTGGAGCTAATCTTCAGTATCAGTCCTTCGAATGAATATTCAGGACTGATTTCCTTTAGGATGGACTGGTTGGATCTCCTTGCAGTCCAAGGGACTCTCAAGAGTCTTCTCCAACACCACAGTTCAAAAGCATCAATTCTTCGGTGCTCAGCTTTCTTCACAGTCCAACTGTCACATCCATCCATGACTACTGGAAAAACCATAGCTTTGGCTAGATGGACCTTTGTTGGCAAAGTAATATCTCTACGTTTTAATATGCTATCTAGGTTAGTCATAACTTTTCTTCCAAGGAGCAAGCATCTTTTAATTTCATGGCTATGGTCACCATCTGCAGTGATTTTGGACCCCCAAAAAATTAAGTCTGTCTCTGTTTCCATTGCTTCCCCATCTATTTGCCATGAAGTGATGGGACCAGATGCCCTGATTTTAGTTTTCTGAATGTTGAGTGTTAAGCTAACTTTTTCACTCTCCTCTTTCACTTTCATCAAGAAGCTCTTTAGTTCCTCTTCACTTTCTGCCATAAGGGTGGTGTCATCTGCATATCTGAGGTTATTGATATTTCTCCCAGCAATCTTGATTCCAGCTTGTGCTTCATCCAGCCCAGCGTTTCTCATGATGTACTCTGCATATAAGTTAAATAAGCAGGGTGATAATACACAGCCTTGACGTACTCCTTTCCCAATTTGGAACCAGTCTGTTGTTCCATGTCCAGTTCTAACTGTTGCTTCCTGACCTGCATACAGATTTCTCAGGAGGTAGGTCAGGTGGTCTGGTATTCCCATCTCTTTTAGAATTTTCCACAGTTTGTTGTGATCCACACAGTCAAAGGCTTTGGCATAGTCAACAAAGCAGAAGGTGTTTTTCTGGAACTCTTGCTTTTTCGATGATCCAACAGATGTTGGCAATTTGATCTCTGGTTCCTCTGCCTTTTCTAAAACCAGCTTGAACATCTGGAAGTTCACAGTTCATGTACTGTTGAAGCCTGGCTTGGAGGATTTTGAGCATTACTTTTCTAGTGCGTGAGATGAGTGCAATTGTGCGGTAGTTTGAGTGTTCTTTGACATTGCCTTTCTTAGGGATTGGAATGAAAACTGACCTTTTCCAGTCGTGTTGCCACTGCTGAGTTTTCCAAATTTGCTGGCATATTGAGTGCAGCACTTTGACAGCATCATCTTTTAGGATTTGAAATAGCTCAACTGGAATTCCATCACCTCCACTAGCTTTGTTCGTGGTGATGCTTCCTAAGGCCCACTTGACTTTGCATTCCAGGATATCTGGCTCTAGGTGAGTGATCACACCATTGTGATTATCTGGGTCATGAAGATCTTTTTTGTATAATTCTGTGTATTCTTGCCACCTCTTCTGAATATCTTCTGCTGCTGTTAGGTCCATACCATTTCTGTCCTTTATTGTGCCCATCTTTCCATGAAATGTTCCCTTGATATCTCTACTTTTCTTGAAGAGATCTCTGGTAGTCTGCCAGTGGAGCTGAATAGAAAGAGTCTTGGTTCTTTTCCTCAGAGTTTCTACCCTAATGAAGGAAACAACCCAGATGAAATTATGCCTCGAGCTACAAGTTAATATACACAGCTAACTTTTGTTTGAGATCAGAAACACAAATGCAGCCTTATTTTCCTCTGCTTTCAATTTTTAAGGAAAATGTTCATAAAAGAATGAAGGTGGGTGGCCTGGAGTCAAAATGGGCATGGAGCACTGTAGCATTTCTGAATCAGCCTCCACGATGCAGCTTTGAACTTTGTGGAATTCCAGAGTAGTCGCTATCCAAGTGACAGTGCACATATGTATTTCATAGCTTGCTGCCTTTCCAGTTCTCTGTCCGTTTGGGGTGTCCATGCCTTCACTTTCTTTCTGAAAGCTGACTCCACAACAGGCCCATTGAGGGAGAGATACTTAAAGAAAGGCTTCCCAGAAGATGTGAGTTTTAACTGAACACTTTTTTTTCTAAGTTTTTATTTTCATCCCCAGTATTTCAAGTGACTTAGTGGAAAAACAATTAAATTGGATTTTGGAGCTAGGTAGATTTGCAGGGGAGGAGTGGCACATAGGGAAGGATTGATTCTAAGCAGAAAAGATCACCAAGACTGAAATGCATGACCACGAGATAAACTGGCCCCATGAGAGACAGCCCTGCCAGTCACTCCTGGGAATAGCTTGACAAGCTTCGTTCACAGTTACGGCCCCTGCCTCCCTATTTGAACAGCTTTTTCTCTCCTCTCAGAAAGGGAAGGAAATTCTCACAGATAACAACATCCCCCATGGCCAGTGCGTCATCTGCCTCTATGGTTTCCAGGTGGGTTACTCTCTTGGGACCTGGGGGTCTGCAGGTGACAGACACAGGGGCTCAGGGGGGAGAGTGCTGACAGTGTGCCCCCTCCACCCTCCTTCCAGGAGAAGGAGGCCTTTACCAAAACACCCTGTTACCACTACTTCCACTGCCACTGCCTGGCTCGGTACATCCAGCACATGGAGCATGAGCTGCAGGCCCAGGGACGGGAGCGAGAGCAGGAACGGCAGCACGCTGCACCCGAACAGGTCGACTCCTCACCCCTGTTTACATGACTCACAGCCTTTCTATCCCTCCATTCCAGGGCCTTCTTAGCCTTTTCAGGGTCATAGGTACCTTTGAGATGAATGAAAGTTCACCTCTGTCCAGGAAAAAGGGCATCATTATATCTGTGTAATCATATTGCATGTGGTTTCAGAAGGTTCTCAGACCTCTAGCTTGGCAGCCCCCGCTCTGTGCCCTCTCACTGCTGCGTGGGTGGGCCCATGCCCCTTTGTCCCAACTCTCTGCAGTTGAGGCTGGCCAGCTAGCGAGTGCTTTGGGCTGGGAAGCTGGGGTGTGATTTCACCTCTCTTTTCAGAAGGCCGTTGGTGTGCAGTGCCCAGTGTGCAGAGAGCCACTCGTGTACGATCTTGCCTCCCTGAAAGCAGCCCCTGAACCCCAGCAGCCCATGGTAAGAGAACTCTCTTTTAGTCTAAATCAAGATCAATGGCATCTTGTCTGCTTCGAATGGGACTTCAGGAATTGGGCTTAAGCTGCCTGGGCCCCCTCTGCAAAGCCGTGGCCCCCAGCAGAAATCTAAAGTTTATTCCAAATGAGCCTAATCAGTTCAGTCGCTCAGTCATGTCTGACTCTTTGTGACCCCATGGACTGCAGCACGCCAGGCCTCCCTGTCCATCACCAACTCCTGGAGTTTACCCAAATTCATGTCCATTGAGTTGGTGACGCCATCCAATCATCTCATCCTATGTCGTCCCTTTCTCCTCCCACCTTCAATCTTTCCCAGAATCAGGGTCTTTTCAAATGAGTCAGCTGTTCGCATCAGGTGGCCAAAGTATTGGAGTTTCAGTTTCAGCATCAGTCCTTCCAATGAACACTCAGGACTGAGCTCCTTTAGGATGGACTGGTTCGATCTTCTTGCAGTCCAAGGGACTCTCAAGAGTCCTCCAACACCACAGTTCAAAAGCATCAGTTCTTTAGCGCTGAGCTTTCTTTATAGTCCAACTCTCACATCCATACATGACTACTGAAAAAACCATCACCTTGACTAGATGGACCTTTGTTGGCAAAGTAATGTCTCTGCTTTTTAATATGCTCTCTAGGTTGGTCATAACTTTTCTTCCAAGGAGTAAGCGTCTTTTAATTTCATGGCTGCACTACTCTAAGTCTTCTCCATCACAACTTCTCAGTCATGTCTGACTCTTTGCGACCCCATGGACTATACAGTCCATGGAATTCTCCAACCCAGAATACTGGAGTGGGTAGCCTATCCCTTCTCCAGCAGATCTTCCCGACCCATGAATTGAACCGGGGTCTCCTGCGTTGCAGGCTGATTCTTTACCAACTGAGCTATGAGGGAAGCCCTCTAATAAGCCTAATCCAAGGGTTAAAACCAAGAACCTTGAGCCCATCTCCTGAGGCAGTCTGGAAGAGCAGGGATTTGAGGTCTGCCTTCTGTTTATTCTTCCCTTTGTTCCACTCTGCTCCTTTTCCTCCAGGAGCTGTACCAGCCTGATGCAGAGAGCTTGCGCCAGCAAGAAGAGCGCAAGAGGCTGTACCAGAGACAGCAGGAGAGGGGGGGCATCATCGACCTTGAGGCTGAGCGTAACCGGTATTTCATCAGCCTTCAGCAGGTGAGAGAAGAGTTTCCCTCTCCTCCCTTGATGACAGCTACCTTCCTAATCAGCAACCCCCTGCCATGGCCCATGGGTGAGCTTTGCTCTACCCTGGGAGGTCTAGGCTGATGGCGGTTGGCTTGGTCTCTGGGCAAGGGTCCTGCAGTTCCCTGCTCTAAGGAACTATATCTCCATCACTGTCTCTACTTACTTCCTCCTAGCCTCCTGCCCCTTTGGAACCCGAGTCAGCTATAGATGTCTCCAGAGGATCCCACCAGCCCAGCACCCTTGCCACCGAACCATCCACCACATCAGCTACTCACATTGCCCTGTCAGTTTCTCTGCCTCTGGCCTCCCAGTACACATGTGAGAAGACTCCAGGGGCTGGGCCACATCTGCCAAAGCTGGGCGAGACCCAGAAAGCTGTGCTCGATCCCCGCCGGGCCAGTCGAGGCCCATGGAGACAGCCTGAACGGAGGCACCTGAAAGGAGGGGAGTGCAATACCCTCAAAGGTACCAGTGACACCCAGGAACTGCAGTCTCCTGAGGGGCCCCTCAAGGAGTCCATGGACCTAAAGCCAGAGTCTCATAACCAAGGGGGTAAAGGTCCTCCCCAAGATAAGGGGCCTGGTGAATGGCAGGGTCCCCCACCCCGCAGGACTCGGGACTGTGCCCACTGGGAACGCGCCAAGAATCGGACACCAGCTTCTTCCTATCCCCGCCTGCCTCGGGGTCGGGGAGCCTACCGGCCTGGTCCTCGAAGAGAACCTGTGAGCCTCGAGTCAGAGGATGGTTCCTAGCAGTACTGTGGGGGGACAGGGAATTGGGTCGGGAATGGGTAATAAAGAGATTGGCCTTGTTTGGCTTTCCTTACTCACCAGTGCCTAACCGTGAAGTGTGGCTCTTTCTAAATTTCCAGGAAGACGAGCATGCCAGAGTAGCCCCAATTTTGTTCTGAAATCTCTTCTCCCAAGAGATTGAGGTCTGGATAAAGGAAGAGTCTGACATCTCAGCTAGAATAGTGGGTTCCAAGGAAAACCAGAAGAGGCCAACATTTAAGCAGAATATGCAGGCCCCACCCTGCTACATAAGCCACTGTGCATGCAGCCACATTTCTCTGTCTATATGTATCTGAATACCTTTAGGTAGAGGATAGTACTTTCCTGTTTACTACAGTCTCTCTTCTTCCCACCTTGTCTTAGGCAGGCTACGTCCCTAGCATTTGTATACGTGGATACCTGAGGGTCCCTGGAGGCATCTATGTTTACAGCCCCAGGATTTTATTCAAGTGCCAACATGGCGGGCGGGGTAGGAGGGAAGTCAGACACTAAAGTAGCTTGGCAGGTGTTTATTGATCTCCTGGAGAAGAAAGCTGGGCACAGCCCAGTTGTCACCTCCTCAGAGATTCTGCATTCTGAATGGCCCCTGCAGGGTCATTTTTATACAGCATGAAGTAGCCCTGCACCTGGGCAGGACTGATCTGTGTTGTAGCTTGAAGGACACGGTCTGCAAAGTTCTCAGCCAGGGAAGTTGCTTGCCCCGGGTAGAACCTCTGGAACATCTGGGTCAGCTGCCAGCGTGAGCAGTGGCCCACGTACTCCTTCATGTCTACTCGCCCGGGGCGTATCAGGGCAGGGTCGAGCCTAAAAAGAGAGGCAGCGAAAGCAGTCGTGAGCAGCAGTGCCACTGGCACCCCCAAAATGGTTCCTCCGAACCTCCTGATCCTCCAGAGAGGCTGAGGGGGATGGAGTCTCGCCTCCAGGTCTGAGTACCTCACTCCTTACCTGTCGATGTGGTTGGTGGTCATGAATACTATGCGAGCTTCGGTGGAAGCCACACCGTCCAGGGCGTTGAGCAGGCCACTGAAGGTGAGCCGGCCTAGACCCTGGTACTTTATTGGGTCTGGAGGAAGGCATAGAGGAAGCATGAGTGATCACAGCCCTACTTCAAATTAGCACCCCTGTCTGCTCCCTGCTTACTGTGCCCCCTACTTATCCATGTCTCCAGTGGACTCTGATTGCTAACCCAGGTATCCTCCACCTGCTCTCTGGATTTCTCCTTTATTCCACTGTTCCTCATTGAGAAATACCCTCTCTCCCCCCCGTGCCGTGAACACCCCCTCACTTACTCTCGGCGGCCAGGTCTCGACTGAGAAAGGCAGCATCCACGTCCTCCAAGAGCACCAGGCTCTGCTGTGGGGCCATGCTCAGCAGATGGTTGAGCCGGTCATCTGAGAGGCTGGAGTCCGTGAGACTCAGCAGGCAGATGCTGTGTTGCAGTTCCCCAGCCAGGGCTGTGCTATGGAGGGGTGACAGGTAATTGGCAAGCTGGGAACTGGTCCTTGGGTCCAACTGCTTGTTCCTTCCAGTACTAGCTTTGAATCTGAGGCCTAATCCTTCCACCACCTCACAGTAGTGCTCCATGTGTCTCATGTTTTCCTGTTCCCCACATTTATTTCCCTTTCCAACCCCACCAGCCCAATTTCTCTCTAGTTTGAGGGTTAAGAGAAGTTTGACTCTACTCACATAAAACTGCTCTTTCCACAACCAGGGGGCCCATAGAGTAGGTAGCCACGTCTGTAGGGAATGCCTAGGAATACAGCCAGGATGATCATCAAGGCAAATGAATCATGTACTCTGCCCTAGATGTCCACATTCATCCCCAACCCTGCTCCCTGGAGGCCTGATGGCCTTGGCATTGGAAGCAATCATTCCTTTCAGGCAACCTTTCTTTCCCTTTCATCTATGGGAATGAGGATAGAGCTTTATATTTGCCCCATCTGGCCACCAAGACCTCAGCTGCTTCTCACCTCTGTCAATGTACCACTTGGGGTTATCAATGAATTCCCGGATGTCTCTGACAATTCGTTCAGTCAGACCCTGTTCGAGAACCACAGAATTCAGTGGCCGGCGGCGGCGTGGATAGCCAAAGGGGCGCCATTCAGAGCCCACAGCAGTGTACATCACTGTCTTCCCTTCCTCCTGCTGCAGGGCTAGCTCTCGAGCTGGGAGGGGGAAGATGAGACAAAACTCATAATTACCCTTTGCCATGCTACTAGGCAGAGCTGTGCCCAAACAGTCCCCAGGCCCTGCTCCATGGACCCAGATCCTCCTATTCCGCCTCTCCAAGCTTCTCTTCCTTTGATGTCAAATACTCCATCCCTGCAACTGCCACCCCCACCCCACCCCCAAAAATGCTGTCTGTGCCATCCCACACCTTCCTCCAGGATATTGAAGAAAACTTTTCGATCGGTGCCCAGAGCCGTGAAGGTGACAGATTCCCAAGGAGTCCCCGTCTGCAGGTCTATCATCTGCATCTCTCGGCTCCGTTCCACCCGGATCCATTTCCCCTGATACCTGAATAAGAATGAGCAAAATGAGGTGAACAAACAGGTCAAGTCCACCTCCTCTCATTCTTTTCCACTCTCAGAGCCCTCTCTGGCTTCCAGCCTTACCAGATAAAGTGGTTTCCAGGGCTGGGGACAAATTCAAACTTAGTGGAGATGCGGCCACTCTCATGCTGAAGGTACGTCGTCTCAACGCTGAGGTGCTGAGTTCGGGTACTGTGGCGGGTGAGCCAGCTAAGCAACCAGGCGTAGCTCCGGTCTCGAGCTGGGACTTCCAGTGTGATCATGTAATGGCGCCGGAATGCCACCAAGCCCAGTTGGGCGCCCTTCCGGGCCAGGGCCAGGGCAGTGCCCACACCCACCAGCCCAAATCCAGCCCCAAAGTAGGGATTGTCCTTCAGGGCCAGAACAAAGTCTGAGAGGGGCATCTTGAAAGGAAAACACTGAACCTCACGGGCCCCGAGGCATTTTCAAGACCTGGAGATGGGGGGCAGTAGAGATGGGATAAAGCACTAATTAGTTTTAAAAAAGGACTCAAATTCCTCTCGCGCCCCACAGAAGCTGGGAGAGGAATGACAGGTCAGTATTACAACGTGCTTCAATACCCTCCCTTAGTGGGGTGGGGCTGGTATTGGACCCAAGGGGTGAGACTGAGCCACTTGTCCCATTTTGCCTTTCATTATCCTGTTTCATACCTGTGTCCTGCCAGACACTATTCTGGAATTCCTTAAACCTGACTGAATGATATAACCGACTTCAGGATAATAGATGGACAGCATTTTTGTGGTCCCTGGGATCAGTTGAGACAGGGACCCACTGGCCAGAATGAACAGGGAAGTTACTCTCTTCTGTCAATCTGTCAATATCCTCATGCCTTGCTATCACGTATCATGTCTTTCAGGTATCCTTTCATCTACTTTACATTCTAATGTCCTGTTAGCCCTTTTATTACCTCCCATCTAAACTGTCTCTTCGAAATTAATTTTAATTCTTGAAGTGGCATCTTAGTGGATCTCCACTTTGGTCATGCTTCACCAAACTGCTCTACAGGGGTCGAGAGTGTTCTTCATAAGGCTCTGCTTCAATGCCATTAGTTTCCCTATTCCAACACCTCCAATGACTGGCTCTCAACAGGTCCCTGAATTAGGTGAAAACTCCTCTGCCACCACAACACGGGGCCCACGTACCTTTAATGGCTTAGTTCCCAATATTCTCTGTTGAACAAATATACAAGCCTCCTTCCTCCTTGACTCGGAATGCCCATTTTATTTCCCTCAATCTCTATAGAGTTCAAATCCCGCCCATCTGCTACCTTTTCCACGGAGATTCCCCCGAATTTCACTCCCCGCCCCGCAATAAAATGTGACTGGGCCTGATTCTAGGCTGTAAGATCCCGAAAGGGGTAGGAGGTCAAATCGTTTCTAGCACACTTCACCCGACCCCCCGCCGGTTTGCTTTATGCCGGCACGCAGTGCGGTGAACTGACAGCAGTGAACTCTGCTGAAGCTCAGAACAGGATCCAGAATTCCAAAATTCCTATGCGTGGAAGGCCACAGACAAAGCCCTTTCAGCTCCTGGTCCTTGTCGGACGCCCAGAAGCCTCCTCCCGAACCCCCTCCACACCCCAGCTCGCGCCTCCAGCAGCGTGGTTTGCAGCAATCAGTCACTCCTCCCCCTTACCGCCATGACTCTCTGGCCCTTCCTCTCGATGGTTTCACCCCTCGGCTCTTTGGGCACTCTCCACTTGGCTTCGCCCCTGAATTCTTTCATCTACTTCCCGTCACACCCACCGAGACGGCCACACCACTCTGCTCCACAACTCTCGATGGTACTCTTCGGGCTTCAGGGCGAGAGGAGGTGGGGGCGGGGGGAAACGATAGGAAGAACCATAGAGAGAGTATTCCACCAGCCTCACAAAGAAAGAGAGAGCGGCCTCCATATGCCGCGGTCCTAGAGGCTTCTGGGCCGGAGGTGGTCGCACAAAGAGCGTCCCGGGAGGCCACTCCAGCCGCTGGACGACCATAGAGATGAGGCTCCTGCCCGCCTAGGGCCGGAGGTAAGCTGGAGGCTGCGGGGCGGGAACTAATAGGGAGTGCGGGCGGAGCAGGCCGGAGGCAAAAGTTTCTCAAACCGCAGAATGAGGGGTAGGCCTGGGCCATGGGAACGCTCGGGAGAAGTGCAGAAGGGAGCGCGGCGACGAGCGAGGCCCCGGCGCATCAGATCAGCAACCCCGGCGTCATTGCTGTGGACCCCACCCGGTTACACGCTGCCTCTCCTTAGGACAGTAAGCATGACGATGCTCCCTCCTTAGCCTTGCAGGTTACAAAACGATTTTCCCGTTTGCCGGCAATAGTGATTCCCGCTCCCGCCCAACGATGTGGAGGCTGTCTTCGCCTCCACTTTACAAACAGGAAAGCTGACGGCCCGGGAAGCGAGGGGACTACAGTCTGCCCAAGGCCACGCGGTGAGTAGAGCCCACAGGCAAGTGGAAATGGGGTGCCTTGGTCCCCAGACCCGATCTCACCCTTTCCCCAGGCCTTCTCTCTGCCTTAATGTGTCCTTTCTTTTCCTCGGTACCGCTGCCCCGAAGATAACCTCATTTCTTCTCTTGTGCCCACCTGTGTCCCACCTCACTCGGCCTTCCAGCGGCTGACGGTTCTCAGTCTAGACGACACCCCCTCCTCCTTGGCTCCCCGTTAAGGCAATTATTACTGGAGCTGGAAGATTCCTTAGAGCAGCGATACGTGGAGTCTGTGGTTTCCAGAGAACCCTCTGAGGGCGGAAGTGCGCTGCTCTACCACCTTCTGAATTTCCCTAATCTGAGTCTTTGAGTTGCAGAATTCTCACCCACAAAATGATTTTCTAGCCCTAGGCGCCCCTTACCTGACCTTCATGCCTCAGTTTCATGGAGTGATTATACTATCATCCTTAATTCCTAATTACTTAGCGCAAACTAATTTTAGCAATGGAGAAGGCAATGGCACCCCACTCCAGTACTCTTGCCTGGAGAATCCCAGGGACAGGGGAGCCTGGTGGGCTGCAGTCTATGGGGTCGCACAGAGTCGGACACGACTGAAGCGACTTAGCAGCAGCAGCATAACAGGATATGCAATTTAGTTGACATTCACTTCTGAGTTGAGTTCCAATGTTCAATATTAGGTCCATAATGAATGAGAAATTTCTCCAGGTGTGTTACTTTATACATAAGGCGCCTCTGGTTTGTTATCTTAGTAGAAGCCTAGCCTTGCATCTCTGTCTTCAGTTCTTAACTGTGTGTAAGTGTGTGCTCAGTCGTGTCCAACTCTTTGTGACCACATGGACTGTGGCCCATCAGGCTCCTCTGTCCTTGAAATTTCCCAGGCAAGCATACTGGAATAGGTTGCCATTTCCTACCCCGTGGGATCTTCCCGATGCAGGGATCAAACCTATGTCTCTTGCGTCTCCTGCATTGGCAGGCAGATTCTTTACCACTGCATCACAGTTTTTCATTAGAATCCCTTGTCTGACTTGCATAGGCTGTTGTGATTTATGTTCAGTGAAGTGATAACTTCCCGTAAAATCCACTCAGAAAGCTCCAAGTCTAGGGAGGGAGACTGACAAGTAAACAATAGTGCAGTGTGACATGTTTCTGATAGAACTATGTACGAAGTGCCATGAGGACCCTAGAGACAGAAACTTAGATGAACCGTGTCAGGATGCCATCATAGTAAAGTGACATTTATTTATTTGGCTGCTCCAGGTCTGAGTTATCTTTGATCTTACTTGTGGCATGCAAACTCCTAGTTGTGGTATGTGGCATCTAGTTCCCTGACCAGGGCCCCCTGCATTGGGAGCACGAGTCTTAGCTACTGGACTACCAGGGAAGTCCCTGTACAGATTCTTAAAGGATAGTTAGGAGTTGGTCAGCCAGACAAGAGAGATGACAAAGGGGAGAAGGCCCAGCAAGTTGAGAGATGTATAGTATATAGAAGCAGAAGAGAATGTGGTGAGTCTGGGAAAGGGCAAATCAATGAAAAGTTGAATCACTGGCTCAGAGATCTTCTGCAGAGAGAGGTGGGAGATGAATCTAGAGAGGGCAGCAGGGCCAGATCATGAAGGAAGGGCTGTGAGCTAAGGAATAGTGAGATCCTAAGATGTTAAGAGGGGAAGGGACCTCTGAGATCCCTTGAAAGTGAAAGTGAAAGTCTCTCAGTTGTGTCTGACTGTTTGCAACCCCATGGACTATACAGTCCATGGAATTCTCCAGGCCAGAATACTGGAGTGGGTAGCCTTTCCCTTCTCCAGGGGATCATCCCTACCCAGGGATCGAAACCAGGTCTCCCACATTGCAGGCAGATTATTTACCAACTGAGCCACAAGGGAAGCCCAAGAATACCAGAGTGGATAGCCTATCCCTTCTCTGGTGAATCTTCCCAACCCAAGAATTGAACCGGGGTGTCCTGCATTGCAGGTGGAGTCTTTACCAGCTGAGCTGTCAGGGAATCCCTGATAGCTTGGCCCTACCCAATTTTGTTGCAGATAAGAAAACTGAGACCCAGATTGCTTACTGATATGACAAAGGTCACTTAGCTCCAAGAAACAATGTTTAGTATATGGGTCACAATTTCTTGTCTCGTTGCTATATTGACCACTATTATCATTTTAATGCCTTTGTTCTAAACATTGTCTTCTTTTTTTTTCTCCTTTAGCCATAGACTTTATTGTTTGAATATTTGCAACTATTATTCTATACACAAATTTTAATTTCTTACAAAACTCTATATTCCATATTGCTAGGTCACTTCACTTTCCATTTTATGCCACATTTCTGTCAAGAGATATTTCCTGAAACTGGAGCCTATTATACAGATGAAATAAGCCAGAAAGAAAAACACCAATACAGTATACTAACACATATATATGTGTTAGTAAGATGGTAACGATACAGTATACTAACACGTATATATGTGTTAGAAAGATGGTAATGATAACCCTGTATGCGAGACAGCGAAAGAGACACAGATGTATAGAACAGTCTTTTGGACTCTGTGGGAGAGGGCGAGGGCGGGATGATATGGGAGAATGGCATTGAAACATGTAAATTATCACATGTGAAATGAATCGCCAGTCCAGGTTCGATGCATGATACAGGGTCCTCGGTGCTGGTGGGATGGGGACTGGGAGGGAGATGGGAGGGGCGTTCAGGATGGGGAACACATGTACACCCATGGTGGATTCATGTCAATGTATGGCAAAACCAATACAGTTTTGTAAAGTAAAAAAATCACAATCTGTCTGATTGTGTGTTGCTGTTGTTGTTCAGTTGCTAAGTTGTGTCCAACTCTTTGCGATGCCCTGGACTGTAGCCCCCCAAGCTCCTCTGTCCATGAGATTTCCCAGGCAAGAATACTGGAGTGGGTTGCCATTTCCTTCTCCAGGTAAACATTGTCTTAAAAAGAAAATGTCCATGTTAACTAGGTATGGCATGCTGCCATGCAAGGACATGCCTAATTGGGGCAGGCATTGGGCTGTGCACCCACCCCAACTGGGAAGAAAGTGAGAGATCTAATTATATGTTGTTTGATTTTTCTTCTGGTTGGTTTATCAGCATATAAGAGGCCACAGCACAGAAACTGGTGATGATGACGGACACCGTGTTGGACTCACAGCCAGCCAACAGCACTGGGGAGATGGATGGACTGTGCCCTGAGCTACTGCTGATCCCCCCACCTCTCTCTAACCATGGAATCCTAGAGCCTGTCCATAGCCCCTGTCCTGGGAACCCTCCACCTTTGCCTCCTGACCCAGGCTGCCTGTTGGTAGAAGCCACAGCCACTGAAGAGGACACAGGGAACATGGAGATCATTGTGGAAGCAGTAGCTGGAAATCTGTCCCCAGGTGCTCCTGGAGAGACTCCAGGTATAAACACAGTTGCTAGCAGGGCAGTAGGATAAGCAAGCCTGAGTTTTTTGTCCGTGCTATTTTTGATCCTTGCCTATAAACAAGATGAAGACACAAGGTAGCATCCTATTTTTATACTTAGAGATGTTGTAATTTGATTTGCAGTTGGTGAATGTTGATTGGAGGCTGGCAAGGTGGTGCACAACTTGTACCAAGCTCTTGGCAGTCTCCCTGAAAGGGCTTTATGTCTGCTAGGCAGTAATCCAGGAGGGAAGACCTTTCTGACACCTCTGCCCAATTCTTACTGCTATTGTCCTCAGGGATTCTTTTCTCCATGTTGACCCTCCCACCCAGGGACTGCAGCCAGGGTTTAAGCAAAAGGCCCAGCCTCCCTCTACCACCCAGGGCTTGGCAGGGCTTCCTAGAGGTAATCTGCTATTTCCCTGCTCTGATTTCTTGTGGATAACATATTTAACTCCCAAGGCATGCGTTATGACTGGGAGTTGAACAATTTATGTTAGAAGAAAGATTCTCCCTGTTATTCTTCCTACATCTACAACTTCTTATTTTTGGGTAGCTTCCCTATTTTTTAACTGTCATCTTCCAGCTACAGTTGTACCAATTTTCCTTGTCAGTGTGCAAAAAATACTGGGAAAGATTAGCTGGTTTGATCGTATAACATTTCTAAACTTTAATGTGGTGAAAGAAATAGTAAATAAATTGAGAAGGAACCTAGAAAGACATTTGCAATATATAAGAAGAGTTAATATCTTTAAAATTCAAAGAGCTGCACAGTAAGAAAAAGAAACAGTTTTGTTTTTTTTTTTTAAAGGGGAGGGGAAGAAACCTACATGCAATTCACTAAAAAAAAAGTCTCTAACCATAATATCACTAACAGACAAATTCTAGTTAAAAGTACCTATGAGATGCCACTTCTGTTTTGCAACACTTGGGCAAAAATTAAGCTTTTTTTTTTTTTTTTTTTTTTTATAAAACTAGTGTTGGTGAGGCTATGGGAAGCAGACCCTATCTTATAGTTTATGGAGAGTATAAATTAGTGTGATCTTTTGAAGGTCAATTTATCCACATAACAAAATTTAAATGAGTGTATTCTGACCCAGTAATTCTACTTCTAGGGATCTATTCTATAGAATGTGTCACATACGCACACAAAGATACAGGAATAAGGATGTGTAGGGCAGCTTTCTTTACAGTATTTGGAAACAACCCAGATATCCATCAGTAAGGTTAATTTCATTTTGCTCTATCCATGCTCTGAAGTATCGTGAACTGGACAAAAAAAAATATGAGATAGACCTAAATGTACTACTTTTAGATAAAAATATCTTTGATATATAGCAAGTAGAAAAAAAAAATTATGAAAATGTGACCCCATGAGGCCTGAAAAAATATAGACCAAATTGTGTGTGTGAGGCTGGGAGGTGGATATTCTTATATAGATGTGCTGTTGCACTGAATTTTTATTTAAACAAAGAAAAATATAAAGAGAAAAAAGACTACCAGAATGGAGGACAAACCTGGACTCCACCGTTAACAAGCATGGTGGCCTTAACCTTGCAGAATCCCAGGTCCCTCTTCTCATAGGGCATTTGGAGGACCAAGTAAAAGTGTTTCCTAAGCCTTTCTTTGTCAAGGTCCTGCCATTACTTAAGAAATGGCAGCAATTACTATGAATGTGATTTGGCTCATTTCAGAAAGGCTGTCCTCCATTTTATGAGTCACTGTGCATTTGAAAGTCTTTTCACAGAATATAAAAGTAGACATATATATTGTCATGTATGTCACAGACATTACCCCCAGATTGTCATTTTCTTCTTGTGAGAATTTCTAATTTTTCATTTGGGCAAAATATATCACCTTTTCTTAATGCTTTTTGGATTTGGTTAATGCTTGTTACTTTCACTTCACAAATATTTATGAAATGCCTACTTTGTGCTGAGTATCATGTAAGATAGACTGTCCTTGACCTTAGGGGCTTACAGTCAGGTGTAGAATCAGACTTAAGTCCATCTCCATTCCGCAGACATGAAAAGATCCACTTATATTTTCTGCTGGTAACTAACTCCTCTGAGTCTCATTCTGTCTGATTCTGTGCCTTTCTCTGTCGGTCCTCTGCCTACAGGTGTCCTGGTAAAGGTGATGGAGGTGTACTTCTGTGAGCGCTGTGAGCAGAGCTTCGCAGAGCCCACTCTGCTGGCCCTGCACCAGTGCACTGAGACCCTTATGCAGCCCGTGCAGGGCCTCCCTACCCCACCCTGCTCTGTAGAGCTGCCCCCCAGCAACCTCACTCTCCCCAGCCCTCTGCAGGGCCAGAGCCCACCAGATAGCCCCCTGCCATGCCCTGTGTGTAGACAAGAGTTTGCCCAACCCCAGGCCCTGAAGAGCCACTTCAAGATGCACTGGGGCACCCCCGACACCTTCTCCTGCCCAGAGTCTGGCTGTGTGTTCTCCACTGAAGATCGCAAGGAGCTCCACCAGCACCTGAGGCTGACCCACAGAGCGCTTCCGGTGCCCTGTTCCTTCCGGGGCTGCCCCCTGCTCTTTGGGAGCCAGCAGGGCATGGAGCTGCATCGGCAGACCCATTACCCTTTCCACTGCAACCGCTGCAGCTTT
Organism: Bos mutus; assembly: GCF_027580195.1. Classification (NCBI taxonomy): domain Eukaryota; kingdom Metazoa; phylum Chordata; class Mammalia; order Artiodactyla; family Bovidae; genus Bos; species Bos mutus. The sequence goes on from NC_091618.1 coordinate 29,286,418, forward strand.
GTGGGCTCCAACGTCAAACTCTTCCGGCAGCATCAGCGGAGTCATGGGGCTGGGACGCAGCAAGAACTGTCTGCTGTAATGGGTCTTCCTTCCCAGGAGTTGCTGCCAGGTATGAGGTCAAGGGCCCAGCAGTCTCCTGCCTGGAACACAGCTGCAGTTGGTCTGTAGAAGAGGCAGTTGTTACAGATGCCATGAATGTATGCATGAATTTAAGAGAATCCAGAGTAGTAGCTCAGGAGGTCAGGATTACTGACTGATGTGGGAGGGCATCTAGACATCCTGGACCAGGCAGGCAATGACTGAAGATTGGCTTAGGCTGCACTGAAGTGATTTAACCAACATCTCTTCTGATCCATCTTAGAACTTTCTGAGGGCAGAAGCTAAATTGCCCTGCCCGTCAGTGGCTATAGCCACTGGTGGAATGCCTGTGGACTCCTGTTAGAGCAAGTGGAATTGGGCAGGAGAAGCTGGGGTTATTTTAAAAAGAAACCTTCAATGGAGGTGGTGCTTCAATGATTCTTATTCCTCTTGGTCTCAAAAAGAGAGCGTGAGGTGAGTAGAGGAGCAGGAGGAAATAGAGAAATCAGACCAGCGGGGCCAGGGTTCTGATGAGAGAATTTGGCTTGCTACCACTGATTTGTGCTCTGGTGCAAACAGAAGATTCTTCTTTCCTGGAATGAAAAAGTCATACATCTTTGCCTTACAGTGGCAGCTGCCTCTATTGAGGGATAGAAGGAATGGGTTTGGAGCGCAGGCAATGTCCCTGAATTGCTGAGTTGGATTTTTCAGTAGACGTTTAGACGTCAGGGATATTTGCCCGCACTGAGCCACCAGCTGTTAGCCCTGGGGACCTGAGTCAAGGAAGTACAGTCTAGTCTGTCCTCCTCTACTCTGTGTCCCTCTCCCCACTCCAGTGACCTCAAAGCTCTTACCTTCAAGGGGTCTGAGTTTGGTGTTATCTGAGGTTTGATTTACTTTGTGAAAGTGAAAGTCTCTCAGTCATGTCCAACTCTTTGTGACCCCATGAACTATAGCCTGGCAGGCTACTCTGTCCATGGGATTCTCCAGGCCAGTATACTAGAGTGGGTAGCTGTTCCCTTCTCCAGCGGATCTTCCCACCCCAGGGATCGAAACCAGGTCTCCCACATTGCAGATGGATTCTTTACTGTCTGAGCCGCTAGTGAAGCCCTTGATTTACTTTAGATTGGAGCATTACTAACAGCTTAGCTCCTGATCTTTCTGTCCCCTTGGGAATAAACGTATGTGCTTAGAACCCAGGATTTTCTTATGCTTCACAGTGAGAGGTGATTCTTCCCAGCCAGTAAGAGGGAAATTCAAGCACTCAGTGCTGCGCTGGCTTCTCTAGTCATCAAGTTCTTTGCACTTGCAGCTCCCAAAGTGCCTCCAGGAACGGGAGAGCCTTCAGAGGAGACAGGAGCACCCTCACCTGGGCAGGAGTCAGTGGAAGAGGAGGAAGAGGAGCGTGGTAGCCAGAAGAGCTCCCAGAAAGCCCTGGAGCTGGAAGGTAATGCCTGATGGGCTTGAACCTCTTGGTGGGGAGGAACAGACTTGGAGGGCCTGGCATTGAGGCTCTGGGGTTTGGTTTTCTGAGTTTTGGTTCACATCCTTGCGTTCCTAACATTCTTCTTCGACACAGCTACTGGGGAAGTGATAGATGGGCACAGTCCCTGGTGACACAGTGCATGCGGGTTAAGTCGCTTCAGTCTGACTCTGTGCGACCTCCTAGCCTGCCAGGCTTCTCTGTCCATGGGATTTTCCAGACATGAATACTGGAGTGGGTTGCTGTGCACTCCTCCAGGGGATCTTCCCAACCCAGGGATTGAACCTGTGCTTCTTACATCTACCTGCATTGACAGGCGGGTTTTTTATCACTGGTACCACCTGGGAAGCCCCTGGTGATGCAGGGAAAGGTAAATAGCGTTTGCTCTCAGAGTTGGTTTTCCTCAGGCAGAAGGCTCTTCTGTGAGGAGAGAGAGGATGATATTCATAGTACGAAGATGCCAGAGGTTAGCAACTGGCAGCCTGTCTTGTCTGACATTGAGCCCCCTAAGACTGCATTTCTGAACCCTTGCATTCCCATCTACTCCCATCTGAGTAGAACAGCATTTGAAGCCCATTCCCACAGGGAGCATATTTACCAACAGATGACCAGGAAGGATCTGATTATATTTATTACCAGCTCTCTGACCGGAGTATTCAGAAGTAAGAGTACTTTGCCTTGTCTTCCCTCTGCTCACTCCCTGTGAGGTCCTTCTCCTTCCAACCAGCCCTCCTGATTCTTCCAACTGCCCCCATGGAGGGCAGGAGGAACAAGAATGTTCCATCAAGATTGTTCTTTTGAGCTTTTCTGGATAGAGTCTTAGGAATAGAGGGTGGCTGGGTGAAGCACTTCTTACAGGCCACAGCATGGTCTGAGAAGTCGTGATTTTCTTTCTCTAAATACTTGAATGTCTTGTCTCTTCTTCGAGCCTGCAGAGTTTGAGATGCTACTGTTTGGTTTCCCGGAGAGAAAGGAGCAAGGCCATGCAGGCGTGCATGTTTTGTCTGGGCAGACTGTGGTTCTCCCATTATATGGTCAGTCCCTGGCCTATTGAAGACTCACTGTCAACCCTCCCCTCCTTTTTCCCTCTCCCAGGCACTGTAGCTTCTGGCACCGAGTCCCTCTTCAAGACCCACATGTGTCCAGAATGCAAGCGCTGCTTCAAGAAGCGAACTCATCTGGTGGAGCACCTACACCTCCACTTCCCAGACCCCAGTCTCCAGTGCCCCAACTGCCAGAAGTTCTTCACCAGTAAGAGCAAGCTTAAGACCCACCTGCTGCGGGAGCTGGGCCAGAAGGCCCACCGCTGCCCGCTGTGCCACTACAGCGCCGTGGAGAGGAATGCCCTCAACCGTCACATGGCCAGCATGCACGAGGACATCTCCAACTTCTACTCGGACACCTACGCCTGTCCTGTCTGCCGGGAGGAGTTCCGCCTCAGCCAGGCCCTGAAGGAGCACCTCAAGAGCCACACCGTGGCCGCCGCGGCCGAGCCACAGCCCCTCCGCTGCTTCCAGGAGGGCTGCGGCCACACGGCACCCGACCGCAAGGCCTTCGTGAAGCACCTGAAGGAGACCCACGGGGTGCGGGCTGTGGAGTGCCGCCACCACTCGTGCCCCATGCTCTTCGCCACGGTGGAAGCCATGGAAGCCCACCATAAGAGCCACTATGCCTTCCACTGCCCCCACTGTGACTTCGCCTGCTCCAACAAGCACCTGTTCCGCAAACACAAGAAGCAGGGCCACCCCGGCAGTGAAGAGCTGCGCTGCACCTTCTGTCCTTTTGCCACCTTCAACCCGGTGGCCTACCAGGACCATGTGGGCAAGATGCACGCTCACGAGAAGATCCACCAGTGCCCTGAGTGCAGCTTTGCCACCGCCCACAAGAGGGTGCTCATCCGCCACATGCTGCTGCACACCGGTGAGGTGGCTTCCCTCGCTCCGTGTAGTGGGGGCGATGGCGGCAAATGGGAGCTTTCCGTGTGTGCCAGGCACATGGTGGGGCTTTGCATACATTGCATAGGACTCATGAGGTAAATCTAGCATCTGAAGTTCACAAATGAGCCTTAAGCTGAAAGTCCATCAACTCAGAAAGTGGTCAGGCTGGGGTTTGAATCCAGGCCCTCTGACCCAGGGGCTTCCCCGGTGGCTCAGACGGTAAAGCATCTACCTGCAATGCGGGAGACCTGGGTTCAATCCCTGGGTCAGGAAGATCCCCTGGGGAAGGAAATGGCAACCCACTCCAGTACTCTTGCATGGAAAATTCCATGGCCGGAGGAGCCTGGTAGGCTACAATCCATGGGGTCGCAAAGAGTCGGACACGTCTGAGCAACTTCACTTTCACTTTCCTCAGACCCTGTGCTCTTGTGCCTCACCTTTAATGCCCTGGTGGGTTCTGCCCACCCCTAGTCAGGCATGTTTACCTAGCCTGTTAAAGCAAAGAAGCCCAAACCAGGACAGATGCCTGCCTTTGTACCTCAAGTTCTGTGATGTGCTGTGAGAGATGGGGCTGAGGGGACTGAGCCATCCTTATATGTTATAGTCTTGGCAGCCATGACACTGAAAGATGATCACGTCTCATGACCTGCAAGTTGCAGGTTTTTCAACTCAGACTTTTTAATTGGTTATCAGCATTACTGGTACTTTGAATAAAAACCAAATCAGGCTCCCTGGCTATATAGCATCTGCCCATTTGTGATCTCTATGTAAGTATCGGTGGATTGACCAGACATTTAAAAAAAATCTCATCAAAGATTCTTTAGTTTGGGAGGACGGTTTTTAGGCAGCTTGTGGCAAAGCCATTGTTGTTCCCATTAAACAGTTCATTACTATATAGGCTTTAGTCACAAAATCTCATTTTGGGGGGCCTTTCCTAAAACCTCACATCAATATAGGCGTGTTTTCTTTTATTGTACTTCACTTTATTATTCTTAGCAGATACTATGTTTTTTATAAATTGAAGGTTTGTGGCAACCTTGCATTGCCAGGTGATGGTTAGCATTTTTTAGCAGTATTTTTTAATCAAGGCATGCACATTGTTTTGTTAGAATGCTGTTACACAGTTGATAGACTTCAGTGCAGTATATGAACAAAACATTTTTATGTGTACTGGGAAGCCATAAAATTTGTGTGATTTGCCTTGTTGCAGTATATGCTTTACTGTAATGGTCTGGAACTGAGCCCATAATGTCTCTGAGATGTTTGTGAAGGCAATGGCACCCCACTCCAGTACTCTTGCCTGGAAAATCCCATGGATGGAGGAGCCTGGTAGGCTGTAGTCCATGGGGTCGCTAAGAGTCGGACACGACTGAGCGACTTCACTTTCCCTTTACAGTTTACAGAGTTCTTCCATATTTATTATTCATAACAATCTTGTGACGGAGGCAGGTGAAGATGAGAGACCCTGAACATTTAAATGGCCTGTTTCAGGATCCCACAGCTGGTATTAGAACCAGAGCCAGCTGGTTGCTTTTCTTTCACCATCAGGGGAGAAGCTGAGTGGGTAGCAGGGGCCTCAGGGAAAGGTGTTGAAAGGAATATGGCCCCAGCCTCACCAGTCAGTGCCAGGTCTTGACCAGCTTACACGGACAGCTCGTCCTGGAGTCCTCTGGGGCATCTTATTTAAACTTTATGTCTACTGTGTGAGGTCAGTATTTTTGTGTCCCTCCCCTCCCCCCACCTTTTTGAAAACCAGGAAACTGAGACTTAGAGGGGATAAATGACCTGCCCAAGGCCACACAGTAGTAAACTGGAATTTCAGCCACTGCCGAATAGCTCTATGGTTTCTCTGTGCCTCAGCTTCTTCCTCTGTAACATGGGGGAATCAGAACACCTGCCTCGTGGGGCTGTTGTGAGGATTCAGTAAGGGGAGGCATTTTTATAAAGTGCTCAGAAAGGCGCCTGGCACGTAGTGAGCACTGTGTAAATGTCAGCTATTAATATCTTTATGACTGTGTTGGACTCCAGAGTTAACCACTATGTCATATTACCTAATTTTTTCCTCCTCCTCTTCCACAAAACTAAGTGGATTGGGCTAAGTGGAGCAGTTGGCCACCAGTGCCAGTAAGCTGTATAACAAATCTAGAACCAACTTTGAAAAAAGCTGGGTCTTTGTTTCCGCCCCTCTTCCCTGGTTTCGGGGTGGAGGCGTGGTCATCCGAGAGGGCCATGGGGCAGTGTTGACTCTGCCATCAGCACCTCAGCTTCCACTCCTGCCAGGCATCAGGGCATCCTCAGTCAGTCCGTGTCTGACCTGTGTCCTCTCCCCATTCACCCCACCCCCACAGGTGAGAAGCCCCACAAGTGTGAACTGTGCGACTTCACTTGCCGAGACGTGAGCTACCTGTCCAAGCACATGCTGACCCACTCCAGCACCAAGGATTACATGTGCACCGAGTGCGGCTACGTCACCAAGTGGAAGCACTACCTCAGCGTGCACATGCGCAAGCACGCAGGCGACCTCAGGCATGCGCGCACGTGTGCCTCCCTCCCTCCCTCCCTCCCCCAGTGACCGGGGGTTAAGCTGGCTGAAGTCGGCTCCTAGCCCTGTCTCTCTTCCGGCTCCAAGAGACTCCTCACACCCCTTTGCTCCTGTCATCTCTGTTCCACTGCCTCCAACTGACCTCTGCCTGTGGGCCAGGCTGAGATCTGAGCCCAGTGAGACCTCTCTGGGCTCAGGGAAGGGAGTGCAGACCCAGAGGAGAGGCCCCGAGACTGAGGTGTCATTTGAGCTCTGAGCCCAGTCCTGGTGACATAGATGGGCTATGCTTGTGACCCCGACCTTGGCACTTCCACATCCCGGCAAGTTCCCCTCTGACCGGTGGGTTCAGCTGGCTAGGGAGTCTCTCCTTAGCTTTCACACCTCTGTGGAGAGTGGGAACTCGGTGCAGAAACCTGCCCGAGGGGCTGTAGCCATGTCAGCACCCTGGAAGTCTGCAGAAGTTTGCTGATTCATATCTTCCCTTTAAGGAAGAAACATAGATTAAGAGTTAGAATACAAGCCCTGAAGCTAGACTGTCACTGCCCTTCACTTCCTTTGTAACTTGAGGCAAGTTATTAACTTATATGCCTTAGTCTCCTTACTGATAAAATGGAGATACCTAGTTCATAGGGTAGCAGAAAAGATGATTCAGTTAGATGACAAGGGACTTCCCTGGCAGTGCAGTGGTCAAGACTTTGTCTTCCAATGCACCAGGTAAGGGTTTGATCCCTTGTTGGGGAACCAAGACCCCACATGCCTCGCGGCCAAAAAAACAAAACAAAACAGAAGCAATATTGTAACAAATTTAATAAAGACTTTTAAGAAAATGTTTTAAATCAGATGACACATGTACAAGTAAATGTGGAACCTGGCCCGTGGTATGAATTTATGAGTGACTGGTAGTGGCTATGATTAACTTAATAATTGTGATCTTTCCCTCTTTGGCAGATACCAGTGCAACCAGTGCTCCTATCGCTGCCACCGGGCTGATCAGCTGAGCAGCCACAAACTGCGGCACCAGGGCAAGTCCCTGATGTGTGAGGTGTGTGCCTTCGCCTGTAAGCGGAAGTACGAGCTGCAGAAGCACATGGCTTCCCAGCACCACCCCGGGACTCCAGTGCCGCTTTACCCCTGCCGCTACTGCAGCTACCAGAGCCGCCACAAGCAGGCGCTGCTGAGCCACGAGAACTGCAAGCATACCCGCCTCCGCGAGTTCCGCTGTGCCCTCTGTGACTACCGCACCTTCAGCAACACCACGCTCTTCTTCCACAAGCGCAAGGCCCATGGCTACGTGCCCGGCGACCAGGTCTGGCAGCTCCGTGGTGCCAGCCAGGAGCCAGAAGGGGCCAGGCAGTGCCCAACACCCTCACCAGACTCAGAGCCTGCAAGTCAACCGTCTGCCCAGCCTGAGGGGCCGGACCATGATCCCGGGGCAGTGATAGACCCCACCCTGATCCAGGCCCTGCCAGAGACCAGCGAGGAGGGCAGTGCTGGGAAACAGGACAGCAGCGAGGTTCCCCAGGGGGATGACGTCGTTGGCAGCCCCAGTCCAGCGGAGGTAGACGAGGGCAGCTGCACACTACACCTCGAGGCCCTGGGAGTTGAGCTGGGACCTGTGGCTGACCCGCCCCTTGAGGAAGTCACCGAAACTGCTGTGGAGTTCAGGCCCCTGGACCCCCCAGGGCCCCTGAGCCTGGAAGGGCCAGAGGGAACTTTGACAGACCTGTCTACCTTTGAGGGTGCTGGAACTTCTGACTTGGGTGCTGAAGAACCCATTCTGGAAAAATCAGGCTCTCAGCCCCCAACCAATCCTCCTTCCTCAGAGGAGCCCCTAGATGGCTGGGTGGGAACCTTCAAGGCAACTACAGCCACCGAGACAGCACCCCTGCCCCAGCTCCCTGAATCCGAGTCATTACTCAAGGCCCTAAGGAGGCAGGACAAAGAGCAGGCAGAGGCACTGGTACTGGAAGGGCGAGTCCAGATGGTCGTGATTCAGGCAGAGGGGAGAGCTTTCCGCTGCCCACACTGCCCATTCATCACCCGCCGGGAGAAAGCCCTGAGTCTGCACTCCAGGGCTGGGTGCCAGGGCCGCCGAGAGCCCCTGCTCTGCCCCGAGTGCGGCGCTAGCTTTAAGCAGCAGCGTGGCCTCAGCACACACCTGCTGAAGAAGTGCCCAGTTCTGCTCAGAAAGAACAAGGGCTTGCCCAGACCAGATTCACCCATCATTCTGCAGCCTTTGCCCCCAAGCACCGCGGCCTCAGAGGATGCAGAAGGTGGGAAGCCCCCAGCTGCACCATTAGGAGAAGAGATCGTGCTCCCAAGAGATGCTCCTGAGCCTTCTAGAGAGCCAGAGAAGATAGGGGAGCCTCTTGCCTTGCTCTCTGGCTCTACAGTCCCTCCTGTGGGAGACTCCTTGCCCTCAGAGGCCCCTGAGAAGTTCCACTTTGAGCAGGGCAAGTTTCATTGCAACTCATGTGCGTTCCTCTGCTCTCGCCTCTCCTCCATCACCTCTCACGTGGCTGAGGGCTGCCGGGGTGGACGTGGCTGGGGAGGAAAGCGAGGGGCTGTCCAGACCCAGCCTGCCCTGTCTCCACTGAGCAGCGGGAATTCTGCACCCCTGAGTGGTGGGAGTACAGAGCGCAGCCCAGGGGATGGGGAGCTGGCTCTGCTGCCAAAGCAGAAAGCAGCCCGCTTCTCCTGCCCCACGTGTCCCTTTAGCTGTCAGCAGGAGCGGGCTCTGCGGACTCACCAGACCCGGGGCTGCCCCCTGGAGCCCTCTGGAGAGCTGCGCTGTGGCCTCTGCCCCTTCACTGCTCCCGCTCCTGCTGCTCTGAAGCTCCACCAGAAGCGCCGGCACCCCGCCGCCACCCCGGCCCGAGGCCCCCGGCCCCCTCTGCAGTGCGGGGACTGCGGCTTCACCTGTAAGCAGAGCCGGTGCCTGCAGCAGCACCGACGGCTGAAGCACGAGGGGGTGAAGCCGCATCAGTGCCCCTTCTGTGACTTCTCCACCACCCGACGGTACCGGCTCGAGGCCCACCAGTCCCGACACACAGGGGTTGGCCGCATCCGCTGCAACTCCTGTCCTCAGACGTTCGGAACCAACTCCAAACTGCGCCTGCACCGGCTGAGGGTGCACGACAAAACGCCTACCCACTTCTGTCCCCTCTGTGACTACAGCGGCTACCTCCGCCATGACATCACCCGCCATGTCAACAGCTGCCACCAGGGCACCCCAGCCTTTGCCTGCCCTCAGTGCGAGGCCCAGTTCAGCTCCGAGACCGCACTCAAGCAGCACGCACTGCGCCGGCATCCAGAGCCCACGCTGCCCACCCCCGGCTCTCCGGCGGAGGCCACCGAGGGCCCCCTGCACTGCACCCGCTGCGGGCTGCTGTGCGCCAGCCCCGCCAGCCTACGGGGGCACACCCGGAAGCAGCACCCCCGGCTCGAGTGTGGGGCCTGCCAGGAGGCCTTCCCCAGCCGGCCGGCACTGGACGAGCACCGGAGGCAGCAGCATTTCAGCCACCGCTGCCAGCTCTGTGACTTTGCTGCCCGGGAGCGGGTGGGCCTGGTGAAGCACTACTTGGAGCAGCACGAGGAGACTTCCGAGGCAGCGGCAGCCTCAGCCGGGGAGGGGGACTCTGGCCAGCCCCCTCTGCGCTGCCCCTTCTGTGACTTTGCCTGCCGCCACCAGCTGGTGCTCGATCACCACGTGAAAGGGCATGGGGGCACCCGGCTCTACAAGTGCACGGACTGTGCTTACAGCACCAAGAACCGGCAGAAGATCACCTGGCACAGCCGTATCCACACCGGGGAAAAGCCCTACCGCTGTCACCTCTGTCCCTATGCCTGTGCGGACCCCTCTCGCCTCAAGGTAAGGTCAGGGGCCATGGGGTCCAGAAACGGAAGGAAGGCAGCTGCAGCGTTAAAACCACCTAGGCTCTCTAATCCTGATTCTTCCAAGTACTAGCTCTGTGCCTTGAGTCAAGTCCCTTAACTTCTCCAAGCCTCAGGTTCCTCATCTGTGAGAAAAGGGGATAATGTTGCATAGCGTTGTTACAAAGGTAGAATTCCAGGACTTCCTGGTGGTCCAGTGGTTAAGACTCCGTGCTCCCAGTGCAGGGGGCGTAGGCTCAATCCCTGGTCAGGGAACTAAGATCCCCCATGCCACGTAACCAAAAAAAAAAAGAATTCCGTAATATATGCTTGGCATATGATAAAGGCATGTAATAGGTTGTAGATAATCTAGATAATAATAGCTAACATTTTTTGATCACTTATACTGTATGTTGGGCATTAATTTTAATCCTTATGAAAATATGAAATATAGTTGCTTTCACTGTTTCCCATTTTACAGATTAATAAACTGAGAATTAGGGGTTAGGTTGCCCAAAGACACAGCTAAATGAGTGGCAGAGCTGAGATTGGGTATACCTGAGACTGGCCAAATGGATCAAGGTGGTGTCCGAGTGACTGGCCTAGGGGACCCGATTGGCAGTGGGGGGGATGGGTCGGCTTGGTGCAGGGAACAGGATTATCTGCCAGCAGTTTCTCTGCCTGTTAGCCCTATTTCCACATCCAGTGAGTACCCATTAGGCACATGTTCTCTGGGTGCTCTCTGCTCTTCTCTCCTCCAGTACCATATGCGGATCCACAAGGAGGAACGGAAGTATCTGTGCCCTGACTGTGGCTACAAGTGCAAGTGGGTCAACCAGCTTAAGTACCACATGACTAAGCACACAGGTGAGTCTGCGTGGTTTCCACGGGCCCGAGGGGCTCCCCTGTGCCCTGGCACACCCAGCCTCCCAGAGCTGGTGTATGTCCTTATGCAGATTTGGGGTGCATATCAGTTTTCACATCAGGGTAGTGGGTCAATTAAAAAGCCAGAATAACTTCCCAACCCACTGAAAGCCTATCAGAATCAGGAGAGGTGAACCTGGGGGTCTGGGCATGTGTGCTTTGCAAAACCTTCCCAGGGGATTGTGGCACACGGTCACCCCCTTCCTGTTGAGAACCCCCAACTTGAGCATGAGGAACCAGATCTACCTGGTTCCTGTCGAAACAGGATGGAACTATCGTGAGTGAGGAGGAGAAAGTAGAGGGCTTGCCTGTCTTAACTTGTCCTTTTTTTCCCTCCTGAGTAGAGTTCACGGACCACATGTTCTCAGAGATGGGTTAATGATGGTATGTCTTGATTGCTGCATATGGCCCACCCTGTAAGGGAATTAACCAGGTGCATTTCAAGACCCTCTGCCTCTATGGATGCCACTACTTTTTACCTCTATCTCTCCCCTCTTAAGTATTTTCTTTTACTTCCTGAGTTGAACAAGGAATTGTATTTAAATAGATTCCCAGTTCCATGAGTACTCCAGGACCAAAGTGAAAGTCGCTCAGTTGTGTCCGACTCTCCGCGACCCCATGGACCGTAGCCCAGCAGGCTCCTCTGTCCATGGGATTCTCCAGGCAAGAATACTGGAGTGGGTTGCCATTTCCTCCTCCAGGGGATCTTCATGACTCAGGGATCGAACCCAGGTCTTCCGCACTCTAGGCAGAGTCTCTACCATCTGAGCCACCAGGGAAGCCCAGAGTTGATTTCACTTGTCTTGCTTTTCCCCACGACATCCTCGTCTGACCCAGGACCCCACACGACCTTGAGTTGTCATGTCTCCTTGGGCTCCTCTGGGACGCACAGTTTCTCAGACTTCCTGTACTTTGATGACCTTGACAATTCTAAGGATTGCTCAGGGATTCTGTGGAAGGTCCCTCAGCTGGGATTTCTCTGGTGGTTTTCTCGTGGTGGCCTTGATGGGGGGGTTTGGGAGGAAGACCCAGGACCAAAACGGGGTTGGAATTCCGCATGTAGAAAACTTAGTATATTTGAGTCTTTATTGCTGTCAGCTGGCTACTTAGGGGTCCAGTTAGTTACCAGCATCCATTGAGCACCCACTGTCTACAAGGGATTGTGTGGAAGAACGGGAGCACATCAGACAGGATCGGAACATGTCAGAGACATGGTCCTTTGTCAGCTGGCTGGCTGCGTTCCTTATGTGCCAGGATCACAGTGGCACTTCTGGTCCATGGATCCTTGTTCCACCTCTTTCAGTGGCAACCCGTTCCCTGTCCTTCCCCTGTCCCACAGGACTGAAGCCATACCAGTGTCCCGAGTGTGAGTACTGCACCAACCGGGCCGACGCGCTGCGCGTGCACCAGGAGACACGGCACCGGGAAGCTCGGGCCTTCATGTGCGAGCAGTGTGGCAAAGCCTTCAAGACGCGCTTCCTGCTGCGCACCCACCTGCGCAAGCACAGCGAGGCCAAGCCCTACGTGTGCAACGTGTGCCACCGGGCTTTCCGCTGGGCCGCCGGCCTGCGCCATCACGCCCTCACCCACACCGACCGCCACCCCTTCTTCTGCCGCCTCTGCAGCTACAAGGCCAAGCAGAAGTTCCAGGTGGTCAAGCATGTGCGCAGGCACCACCCTGACCAGGCTGACCCCAACCAAGGCGTGGGCAAAGACCCCACCACTCCCACGGTGCATCTGCACGACGTGCAACTGGAAGACCCTGGCCCGCCCGCTCCTGCTGCTCCGCCCACTGGACCTGAGGGCTGAGCACCCCCACTTCCCAGACACGAGGAGGGTGTGGACCCACGTGCAGACTGGACCCAAACGCTGAGCCCCGACACCTCCCAGACACGAGGAGGGTGTGGACCCGACTGGACCCAGAGCTAGCCCGAGGAGCTCAGGGCTGTGGGAGGGGCTGGCTTCAGGGCATAAATGAGGCTGGAACCCTCCTGGGAATCTGGCCCATAGTACTTGGAAGTTGATATAAAAGAGAGACCTGGACCACAAATTGATTTCTGTTGAGGCACACTGTGTTTTTGACCTGTGTGTTCTTAATTTCTTCACCATTGCCCCACCAAAGTCCCTGGCTATAAGATCGTGGATTACCCACTTCATCTCTTTCCTTCTTAACTGTGTCAAGTTCCTATTTCCTCAGCATCCTCAAAACAGTTGTATCTAACCGCATGTGCTGTTGTGCCCCCTGCTCCATAAAGCATGGTTAAATGATTCGTAGCTTATATAGACTCTTCCATGTCCCCGACTTTAATACTGCCAGGCTGTCTCTCAGTGCGCCCTGTCCCCTCTCAGGCCTCCTTCACTCCTTTGTCTCCTTCATCTTCACTGAGTGATTGGTTCTGAAACAGGACCAGGTCTGCCTTCTGTCTGTCATAGAGCCTGAGTTAGCCCTTGCCTGCTCCTTATTTCCAAGTCCCTTTGTCTTCCAGTAGATGGAGGATTGCTACCCATTCAGCCTTCTCGTAGAAGCAGCTTTAATTCAGCAGCATCCTCAGACCAGCTCAGCTGCTGGACTGGAGTTGAAGCACAGGATAGTGGAAGACAGACAGTTGGGGAGGTAAATCTCTCACCCAGAATTCTGTCGGTGCTTCACAGTGACTGTATCATAAATCATCTAAACTGGGACACTGGGAAAATCGAAGAGGGTACTATTAATAATTATGCTGAGACACCAGACATAAAGCAAGACTATTCCAGGCCAACTCTTTAGGAAGCCTGGGATCACGTAACTCTCTGTCTTCTCCTTTTACCCTGCCACGTAGAAGTCATACTTCTTAACTCTGTGTAGTGAATCCTGAGGGGCCTGGGAAACCCTGTTTTCCCACTTTTTTCTACCCCACCTGTCTTACCCAAATGTCCCCCAACCCTCATATCTCCTTGCCCAACAATAAGAGACCACACTCATGCCAATTTGAGAGAGAAGCTCTATTTATACTGGTGGCACAAGTGAGCAAGAGTCCAGTGGGGACTCTCAGAGCCATGCAGTGTTCTCTTGAGAGTCATAATACAGGGGATCAGATCTCCTTCCCCAGCCTTTGCCTGGGGAGACTTGAGGCTTGATTTGTCTTTCCCTTGGCTCTGGACTTTGAGGAAGTTAGGGGTGGAGGTTTGGGTTTTGGGTTTCTCTGCCCCCAAGCCCCTCTCTGGATTTCTAGCTGCAATGTGCCTTTGAGCCAGAGTTGGTGGGAAAGCACTGTCCTAGATCTGGGTATGGTGTTGAGCCTATAGCCAGAGGAAGGAAGGAATTCCAGTGTAGAGTCTGCAGAGGGAAAGGATAGGAATGATGCCAGAAGCTTGTGAAAACGAAGAAAGGGAAGAGAAAGAAGGTGAAAAATCGGGTCCTACATTTGCTTGTCAGGAAGGACCAAGTCATTTTGTGCCTGAGAAGGCACAGTCCAAAGCTCGGGTTTTTACCACTGTTTGCTTTCTGGAGCATCCTTCCAGGTTTTTTCATTTTTCTCACCATCTACAGCCAGTGAATCCACTCCACCTGTGAAGTGGCTGCCTTAAGATTCAGCCTCCTCTGACACTTCCTGTGTGCAGATGTGCACAAAGATGGAAGCTGGGTGAAGGCTGAGGCCATCCTTGGAGAGCAGGTGTATGTGGCGGTAACCTGGGGGTGGTTGGAGGGGTGGAGAGGACAGCATCAGGAAGACGGCCAGAGCTGGGGTGTGGGCCGGGAGAGGGAGGACCATCTCACCTTGCTGCATGCAGCTCCACGGCAGGGTGTACTGACCAATGAAGTCGTTTCGGGATTTCCAGTCATAGTCTTTGACCACAAAACGCAGCAGGGCCAGTTCAGGTACCAGGATCCGGAAGCACAGTGTCTGCCCCCAGTATGGATTAAAACCTGAGCCAGGGAGGGTGAGTGAGGGAAAGGATGAAGGAACAGACATTATTGACGGCGCTGGTGAGTTGCTTGCCCTGTGTTCTCTTGCTTCATTTTCAGAGCAGTCAGCACTTTACAGGTGAGGAAACCGAGTGGATAAGCAGTCTGCTTAGGTCACTGTAAGTGAGAGACCTGGCTTCAGACCAAGTCCTCCTCCTTTGTCCTGTCTGCACTGCTTCCCCTGGAGGGGCAGGAAGGGTGACGGACTGTGCTTAACGGAGACCTGGACAGTGGGGAAACCACAGCCATGCTCCTCCCACTTCCCCAGCACTGCCCAGCGTCTCACCATTGTTCTCCACGTAGCTGGTCTCTTGCCGGGTTGTGTCTGGGCGGACGCCAAAGATCTCCACTCTCACCAAGGGGTCCACAATGGACTGTTCTTTGGTGTTGTCCACTTTGGGGAGTTGCTGACCACTGATTACCTGCAACCAGGGCTCTGGAACCTCACTAGTTCCTGCTCAGCCCAGCCCCCCTCCAGCTCTCACACCCTGGGGGGAGGAGGAAGGCTGAGGGGAGGGGGAGACATAGGACCTTGCACTATATGCTTATGGTTTACAAAACTAATTCTCATGGGTAATATATTTTCTTCTAGTACCTCACCTGCAATTTAAAATGCATCCAAGTAGAAATTTAATAAGGTCTGAAAGTGGGAAAGTTATGACAGCAACCCTTCTATAGCACTTCTGTGCCCTAGGCACTGTTGTCAGCGCTTCAGATTAATGAGGGGCTCCCCAGGTGGCTCAGTGGTCAAGAATCTGCCTGCCAGTGCAGGAGACTCGGGTTCAATCCCTGGGAAGATCCCCTGGAGTAGGAAATGGCAACCCACTCCAGTATTCTTGCCTGGGAAATTACATGGACAGAGGAGCCTGGTGGGCCACAGTCCATGGGGTCACAAAGAGTCAGACAGGACTGAGCACACACACACATACACACACACAGATTAATCTCAACAGTTCTGTACAGTAGGCAGTATTACCCCAATTTTGCAGGTAAGGAGAATAAGGTTAAGTTTGCCAAACATTACATGACTAGTAAATGGGTTTGGACCTAGGCGATTGACTCCGAAGTCCATGCTGCCCCATGAGGAACTTTCCCTCTATTACACTCCTGTCAGACCTAGCCGCCCCTGCCCCCCTCCCCCCTGCCCCAGGCTCTATTTCAGCTATCCCAGTTTCTTCCCAGTGGTTTTTCTTTCCATTATACCTGGATTATGAGGGTCTGGGCTTTGAAAGGGCTGATGGGCCTCTCAGGGTGGAAGGAACTCTGGGCATCGCGCAGGAAGTCTGGCTTCAGCACATAGCCACAGCCAGCGTTCTGGCGGAAGAGCCCATCACACAGGTCCATCTCCAGCCCGGCTGTCTGCATGTTCATAGCCACTGAGGGCCCCAGGAGAAAAAAAGGAAAGAGTCACCTTGGGGACTAGGCAGCCATCTTCCAGAGAAACCAGACTGAGAACTTTTTGGGTGTAAAAGGGCTGCTGGCAACACTGGAGAATGTCTTTCTCAGCCCGGCACTCCCCTTGAAGCACTCTCTGGCCCCGCTGCCACCCAGGGACCAACTTCCCATCCATTGCCCTTGCACTCCGTCTTCCCTGTCCCTACCACTCCCTCACCCATCTGGCAGCCTGCATTCCAGAATTCCTGGGGGTTGTAGTTGGATGAATCCGTCCTCAAGCCACTGGGATACACTCTGGTTAACTGCCAGGCATTGTGCTGCACAAACTCGTCACCTGTAAAGAGGGTGTGGGTCCTGAGATGGTAGTGGGTGGAGTGGACCCTCCTACTTCCTTGGTCCCAAGAGCCCCCGCCCACCTACTTCACTCTTCTCTCCAGCATCTCCTAAGGCTGTGACTGTCTCTGCTCCATGCAGACCACCTCCCCCAGCTGTCTTTCCACTAGAGCCTTGAGTCCACTGTTCACCTCCTATCCCCATACCTGGTCCGGGGAGTTCCTTAACTTCCGCGTCCCTCTGCTCCCTCATCCTCTTTCTTGGAACTCATCCTCCTACCCGTCAGACCTGACTTTACCCATCCCATTTCCATCCCTCCCTCTTGGTCCTGACCAGCCTCCTTGATGAGGCTCTTGGCCTTGGTTTCAGAGAAAGATGATGTTTCATAGAAGTGGTAGTGCTCCCTCGAGTGAGTGAAGCTATAGAATGTGACAGCCTTCAAGTAGACAACCAGGGCAGAGAGGGCTGGACACAAGATGGCCTTGGGTTTCTGGAAAAGGAGAGAGAGGATGACAGAGTTGAGCCATTAGCAATCCGAGAGGGAAGAAGCCAGTGGCCAAGATCTGAACTTCCCCACCCAACCTAAGGCTCTGCCCGCTGCCTCCCTCCTGCCTCACCTGCTTGGGAAAGAGAAGAAGCCCAGGCTTGGAAATAGGAGCCTGGGCCATAATCTGACAACACAAAGGCCGACACAACAGCGGGCACATCACAACCTGAGGATGGGAATGGGAATAAAAGCAGTCTACGTATACTAAAGGGATCAGTTTCAGCCTCTGGGCTTGAAGGGTTACTGTGCAGGTAACAGGTCTTTAACTTATCACTGCTAAACAGAGATGTCATCCTCACTACCTCTCATCTTTTAAAACAAATTAATTTTTTATCAAAATGTATATGAATCCAGATACATCAAGTTATGCAAATGGTCATGGAACTCACACCTGGAAGGATGTCAGAGTCCCAGAGTAACATCTATAGATTTTTCTGAATTCCCATTTCCATCCCTGGGCATGGCAGCAGGTGAGACAACACAGCTCCAGAGAGAACAGGATAATTAGCTAGAAGTCATTCAGCTGAGCCAAGCAAGTGCATAAGAGAGAGAAATGCAGACTTCAAAGCAAGATCTTGGTGGTCCCACTGTTGGCAGCCCTTCCCCAACCTTTCATGCTCCTCCTCTTTGGCTATTTCTGGTCCCTTTTCAGACTCACCTTTTCCAAGAAACTTTCTAGCAATAAACCCACTTTAGTTGAGGTCATAGCAGTCACTCTAGTAAGCCCTACTTACCTAATATAACAACACACATGCACACATCAGTGGTTTTTGAAGTATCATTTAAAGAGACTGGGAAGTAGTACAAAGATGTCTCAGAAGTCACCTGGGAGACCCAGGAGAGAGCCAAAGAAGTACTTCAACCAGAATGACTCTGCATATATCTATTTTGTGACCTGAGCTTCCATATAGAATTTCATTAAAAAAAAAAAAAAAAGATCTCACAGAACAAAGAAGTTGGAAAGCCACTGCCATATGTCTGTATATGGCAATCTATATGATGATGCTGTGTATGGATTCTCATGCCTCTTGTCATTGGAGGCAAGGAGCATTTTGCTCCTTGGTTCTCCACCCTGCCTGGCTCCAGTCTCTTCACACATGGGGTCTCAGCTTGTAGTACTGACTAATCAAACGCCAGAGCAGAAAGACCACCCTTCTGGCCTACCTTCTTTTTGTCCTCACTGCGAGGGCTCAGGTCCTGGGGCTCAGACTCCAGCTGGGCCTCCAAGTCCAGCCTAGCCTCCTGCTCTGCTTCCAATTCAGCCTCTGGTTCTTCCTCCTCTTCCTCAAGCATTAGCTTCTTCCCCTTCACAAGGATCTTCCCCCGAAGGTCCTAGGGGACAAAAACAGAGGGGCCTGTCTACCTGTCTGCTCTGGGCCCCTCCTGTGGGTCGTGCAGCTCCTATGCAGCTCTCACAGGACCACCTCAAAGGCAAAGGAAGCAAGTAAGTGGTCGGAAGTTCCCACAGGAAGGCTACTTGATACATAGAGCAGGGATTTCTTATGGTTAAGCCGACCTGTAACATCTCTAAGGTAAAAAATACATGCGAACCCCTACCTCACATTTGAGACGTAAAGATTCCTCATAGATTCAAGATTTACATGTAAAGAACATTAGAGTATTAGAGGAAGATAGAGACTCTTTCTGAAAAGCCTCAAGGTAGGAAAGCCTTTGAAAACTCAGAAGACATAAAAAATGATTGGCAGAGGTGACTACATAAAGGTTAAAAACCTGTAAAACAGAAGAGGCTATGAAGACAAAAAGAAAAAATAGACTGCAAGGGGAGTTTCCTGGTGGTCCAGTGGTTAGGACTCCACATGGCTGTGTCCTGGGTTCAGTCCCTGGTTTTGAACTGGGTCATGCAAGTCGCACAGCGTGGCCACCCCTGCCCAAATAGACTGCAAAAAAGTATTTTTAAAGCATTAATATCTTTAACATTTTTTAAAGTTATATATCAAGAAAAATTATAAACTCTAATATAAAAAAGTTTGTAAATAATATCAGTTAATTTGAAAGAATAAAACAGACCTATGTTTTTTAAAAACTTTTTTTTCATGTTTGCCATTACGAATCATCTCACTACTGGAGTTGTTTGTAGTCATCCCCTTACACTGTTCAGTTGGAGTGAAATTTGGTTTTTTTCTGCACCCTGCCCCCCGCCACGAGGGCAACTTGACAATAATAACCAAAAATGTCAACATGCAGTTTTCAACCCAGCAATTTTTTTCCTAGGAATCCATTTCAAAGAAAGAGTAAATGAGCAAAGCTCTATGTACAAATGAAAAATTATAAACAACCTAAATGTTTACCATTTACTGGTTATTTTTACCACCTACTGGTTGAGTAAATTATGGTCAGTAACATAAAGTTTAATACTATAGAACTGTTAAAAAAGAAAATATATATGAAAAAATATTTGTGATATATATAAAAGGGATAGGAAGGATTATCCCATTCACATTTTTTTAAAATGTAACCATATATACATATATATGTCTATATAAGTGTGTAAAAAATCTATAATGTTGGCAGCTGTTATTGGAGAGGTTGAGATTATGGTGGGGGAATCTCCCCTTATATTTGTAGAGCCTATAATAATGAACTATCAGGAAAAAAAATGAAGATCTTCCATTGAAAAAAGAAATATAAAGTAAACAAATGGTTTTAAATTTAGAAAGCTATATCTGGAGTTTTATGTTGAATTAGATTTTTTTTTATTTCTTTTGGCCATGCCACTCGGCTTGCAGGATCTCAGTTCCTGAAGCAGGGATTGGCAGTGAAAGCTTGGAATCATAACCACTAGGCCACACTGGAACACCCTGAATTCGATTTTTTAAAAATTAAAGTTGTCTCTGAGAATATTAAAGAGCAAGACGGTCCATCTGAGGGTGAGAAGAAGGGAACAGATGGGCCTGGGAGGAAGAGCCAAGCCCGGTAGGGAAGCCTGGGCTAGAAGGCAGGGTCCCTACCTCGGGGGAGGGCAGCTGAGTGGGAGGCTGCCCATCCAAGGCTGTCGTCAGTAGCTGATCCCCCAGGATCTCCGTCAGATGGCGCACGATGATCTCCTGCTGCTCCCAGCTGCAGTGGTTCTCCAGCGACAAGATGACTGGATAGTCTGACGTCTGGTCAGGAGGGGAAGGCATGCTGGAGCCAGAGTTCTGAGGCCTATGACCTTCTTGATTCTCCAGCTCCACCCCCACCCACCACCCCACCACCCACCCCCTGCCAATTACTCAACTGAGTACCCTGATTGCCAAAAGTCCTCTGACCCCATGCCAGGCCTCCAGGAGATCTGCCTGGGTCTAGGCACCCCACATCTAAAAGTCATTCTTGGGACCCCAAATCTCAGATCTGTGCCAGGTCTGACCCAGGTCCTATGGGACCTTTGAGTTTTCAGGCTTAGAGTGGGAAAGCCAGGCCAGTGCCCCAGACATGTTCACGTTATACTTTCAGACTTTCATCCCCAGATAGCTATTGCCTCCCAGCTCTACCCACCAGTTTGTCTGTTTCCTCCTCCGCCCTCTCCCAGGTGGGTGACAGAAGTTTTTAGAAGTAATCATTACAGTTAGCAATTACTTCTATGACTGCTCAACTAGTAACACATCCAACACTTATTCATAATAATCCCTTAATGTTTGCCTGATGCTTCACAATTAAAATCTCTTTTACGTATATGTCATTTGACATCACCTAGGTCGGGAAGATCCCCTGGCGAAGGGAATGGATACCCACTCCAGTGTTCTTGCCTGGAGAATTCTATGGATAAAGGAGCCTGTTGGGCTACAGTCCATGGGGTCACAAAGAGTTGGATACAACTGAGTGACTAATACTTTTACTTTCCCCTGCATCCCTCCCCAACCCCAGACCCAGAGTCTCTTCCTTCAGATCCTCTTGCTAATCACCAGTATTTCCATCCTGAGGCTCCCACCTGGAAGGCATACTGTCCTATAGCGGCCACAACATCTTTGAATGGGATGCGGGAGGTCAGGGTGTGTCCGTGGTAAACAATAGGTTCCCCGCTTGGTCCATCCCATATATCCACCTCCACACAGCGGCACCCCCGCTTCAGGGCCCTGCAAGAACCCCACCCCCCAGGGAAGGGAGGGGTCAAGGTGTGATCTTTCACATAGGGACCCTCTTCCCTCTCTGGAGAGAAGAGTGCTCACTGGCACTCACACATCAAGACTGTCAATTTACATCTCCGTGGACCCCTGTCTGTCTGCCGGGACACACCTGCAGCTCACACTGATCTCCACCAGGCCCTACTCAACAATCCTCCCTTAGGGAGCCATCACATACTGCCTTCTGGTGTTCTGCTTGTATATCTTTATATGACACCTGAGTTATTCAAACTCTCGGTAAATTTACATTTTACTTCCTTGCTAGGCTTCCTAGGGAAGTTGCACTTGAAGCGACTAGTTCAGCTGCTGACATTACAAAGATGCCTTGACTATTTGACCTATTGCATGGTTAATCACAATAAAGTCAGGTACCATTTATTACCTATTGACACATAAATTACCTTATTGAATCCTCACAACAAGCTAGACAGAATAGACAGAATAGTAATCCTCTCTGTGTCTCAGATAGGGAAGCTGAGGCAGAGAGAGGTTAAGTATTTGACCTCAGAGTACCAAGTGAAGGAGCTAGTGGTTGATCTTAAATGGTCTGACTCCAGAACCTATGTTTTTAAATCCTCTTCCCTACTGCCTCCCATTTAACATTGAGTTTATTTATTTGTTCAAAATAAATTTGTCAGGACCTCTGGTGCCAAGGTAATTTCATGTCCTATGAAAGAGAAGCTGTGTTTACCCGCAGGGTTTCCACAGCACTCTCCTGCCAGTCTTCAATATCTCCTCCAAGTCTCTCAGGGACCAAGGAATCCTCAGCTCAAATCCCCCCACAACAGCATTTCAATTCCTGCAGTCAACTAACAATTCCCCTCCAACTTCCCACAGACCTTCCCATCTCATGAGCTGGACCCCTTCACCCCCCAGCCCCACAGCACCGTATGTATCCCTCCACGCTGCTCTGGCCACAAAGCTGGTCCCCCACCAGGTAGGTGTTGTGGGAGGAGTTGATGTAGTAGTGGTTCAGGGGTTGAGTCATGTCCTGGTAGAGGGGGTGGCAGGTTGGATTGAAGATGTCTCCGTCCTTCGAGCAGAGGTAGCCGAGGAAGCCATCCATGCTCAGCACATGCCGCAGTTTTCCTGGGGTGTGGAGTGGCTAGAGTGAGAAGCTCTCTGCTCAGAGCACCCCACCCCTCTCCAGGGCCCAGCCTTTCAAATGGTGTCCACTCCCAGCCTCCAGACCCCACTGCCCTATCCAGCCTGTCATTTCAAGCATCCCCATCCTCAGAGAACCATAAAAATACAAAGGGAATTATTAAGATCATGCTAGTCCAGTGCTGCCCAACAGAACTTTCTATAGTGATGGAAGTGTTCTCTGGTCTGCACAGCCCAGTATGATAACCTCTAAATAAATAAAGCTACTGAGCATTTGAAATGTTGCTGTGTGACTGTAGAACTGAATTACTGTTTTGTATTCACAGGAGATTGGCTCCAGGACTTCCCCCTTCCCCATGCTGCTGCTGCTGCTTCGGCTGCTGCTAAGTCACTGCAGTCATGTCCGACTCTGTGCGACCCCATGGACGGCAGCCCACCAGGCTCCCCTGTCCCTGGGATTCTCCAGGCAAGAACACGGGAGTGGGTTGCCATTTCCTTCTCCAATGCATGAAAGTAAAAAGTTAAAGTGAAGTCATTCAGTCATGTCTGACTCTTAGCAACCCCATGGACTGCAGCCTACCAGGCTCCCCTGTCCCTGGGATTCTCCAGGCAAGAGTACTGGAGTGGGGTGCCATTGCCTTCTCCGGCCCCTTCCCCATAACAGATACCAAAATCCATGGACGCTCAAGTGCCTTACACAGAATCTCATGGTACAGTCGACCCTCTGTATCCACGATGTGGCACCTGTAGATACAGAGAGCCGACTGTAATTTAAATTTAAATAGTCACATGGGGCTCAGGGTTACCATGAAGGACAGCACAGTATTTAGTCCAAAGGACTAATTTCATAGATGGGGCACCCGAGGCTCAGAGAGGATCAAAGTCAAAGACTTGTTAGTGACAAGACCAAGGTGCGTGCATGAATGCCAAGTTGCTTTACGTCTGAAGACTCTTTGTTACCCTATGGGCTGTAGCCTGCCAGGCTCCTCTGTCCTCGAGATTCTTCAGGCAAGAATACTGGAGAGGGTTGCCATGCCTCCTCCAGGAGATCTTCCCAACCCAGGGATCGAACCTACATGTCTTACATTTCCTATGTTGGCACAGGCGTTCTTCAGCTCTAACACCACCTGGGAAGCCCCAAGACCAAGGTACCTGTGTGTTATGCCCTGGGCTGTGTAGCTACTGCCTACTATGGCCTGAGGGTTTCTTGAGCGTTGCCAAGGACATAACATGCAGCATCTCCCTTAATCCTCTCACCAACACAATCAGGTGGATATAACATAATCTGCCCTGAGAGGTTAGGTCACATTTGTGGTTGTTGTTCAGTCGCTCAGTCATGTCTGACTCTTTGCAGCCCTAGGGCATGCCAGGCTTCCCTGTCCTTCACTGTCCGCCAGAGTTTGCTCTAACTCATGTCCATTGAGTCAGTGATGCCATCCAACCATCTCAACCTCTGTCATCCCCTTCTCCTCCTGCCTTTAATCTTTCCCAGCACCAGGGTCTTTTCTAATGAGTCGGCTTTTCATGTCAGGTGGTCAAAGTATTGAAACTTCAGCATTAGTCCTTTCAGTAAATATTCAGGGTTGATTTCCTTTAGGATTGACTGGTTAGATCTTCTTGCTGTCCAAAGGACTCTCAAGAGGCTTCTCCAGCACTACAACTCGAAAGCATCAATTTCTAGGCATTCGGCCTTCTTTATGGTCCAACTCTCACAGCCATACAGGACTACTGGACAAACCATAGGTTTGACTATACGGACCTTTGTCAGCAAAGTGATGTCTCTGTTCTTTAATATGCTGTCTAGGTTTGTCACAGCTTTCCTTCCAAGGAGCAAGAGTCTTTTAATTTCATGGCTGCAGTCACTGTCAGGTGGCACTAGTGGTAAAGATCCTGCCTGCCACTGTAGGAGACATAAGAGACCCTGGTTTGATCCCTGAGTCAAGATGATCCCCTGGAGAAGGAAATGGCAACCCTCTCCAGTATTCTTGCCTGGAGAGTTCCATGCACAGAGGAGCCTGGCAGGCTACAGTCCCTAGGGTTGCACAGAATCGTACATGACCGAAGTGATTTAGCACGCACACAGTCACTGTCTGCAGTGATTTTGGAGCCCAAGGAAATAAAATTTGTCGTTGTTTCCACTTTTCCCCCTCTATTTGCACAAAGTGATGGGACTGGATGCCATGATCTTCGTTTTTTGAATGTTGAGTTTTAAGCCAGCTTTTTCACTCTCCTCTTTCACCCTCACCAAGAGGCTGTTTTGTTCCTCATCACTTTCTGCCATTAGAGTGGTATCATTTGTATATTTGAGGTTGCTAATATTTCTCCTGGCAATCTTGATTTCAGCTTGTGATTCATCCAGCCTCGCATTTCACATAAGATACTCTGCATATAAGGTAAATAAGCAGGATGACAACATACAGCCTTGACATACTCCTTTCCCAATTCTGAAGCAGTCCTTGTTCCATGTACAGTTCTAACTGTTGCTCCTTGTCCTGCATACAGGTTTCTTAGGAGACAGGTAAGGTGGTCTGGTATTCCCATCTCTTGAAGAATTTTCCACAGTTTATTGTGATCCACACAGTCAAAGACTTTGGCATAATCAATGAAACAGAAGTAGATGTTTTTCTGGAATTCCTTTACTGCTTTTTCTATGATCCAAAGAATGTTAACAATTTGATCTCTGGTTCCTCTGCCTTTTTTAAACCCAGCTTGTATATCTGTTGTGTACTACTGAAGCCTAGTTTGAAGGATTTTGAGCATTAAAAACTTGCTAACATGTGAAATGAGTGCAATTGTGTGGTAGTTTGAACATTCTTTGGCTTTGCCCTTCTTTGGGATTGGAATGAAAACTGACCTTTTCCAGTCCTATGGCCACTGCTGAGTTTTCCAAATTTGCTGATATATTGAGTGCAGCACTTTAACAGCATCATCTTTTGGGATTTTAAATAGCTCAGCTGGAATACCATCACCTCCACTATCTTTATTCATAGTAATGCTTCCTAAGGTCCACCTGACTTCACTCTCCAGGATGTCTTGTTCTAGGTGAGCGACCACACCATCGTGGGAAATCGAGATCACTAAGACCTTTTGTACAGTTCTTGTGTGTATTCTTGCCACCTCTTCTTAATCTCCTCTGCTTCTGTTAGGTCTTCACTGTTTCTGTCCTTTATTGTGCCCATTCTTGCATGAAATGTTCCCTTGATATCTCCACTTTTCTTAAAGAGGTCTCTAGTCTTTCTTTTTCTGTTGTTTTCCTCTACTTCTTTGCACTGTTCTCTTAAGGTTTTCATATCTCTTCTTGCTATTCTCTGAAACTCTGCATTCAGTTGGGTATCTTTCCCTTTCTCCCTTGCCTTTTGCTTCTCTTCTTTTCTCAGCTATTTGTAAAGCCTCCTCAGACAACAACTTTGCCTTCTTGCACTTCTTTTTCTTTGGGATGGTTCTGGTCACCGCCTCCTATATAATATTATGTCACATAACTAATAAGTGAAGGAGCTGGGATTTGAACCCAGGGAGTCAGATGTCAGAATCTGCCCTACACTGCTGGACTGTGAAGTCTCACTGAGGATAACTTTGCTACAGGGGAGGCAGAACAGCTTTACTCTCATGCCTAGCTTCCTCATTCCAGGTGTGACAAGGCCTGGCGATGGTGGAAAATGGCAAGAAGTTGGGCACAAAGTTTCATTCTTTCTATATTTTGGCCATGACTTGAGGCATGCTGATGCTGCTGCTAAGTCGCTTCAGTCGTGTCCGACTCTGTGCGACCCCATAGACGGCAGCCCACCAGGCTCCCCAGTCCCTGGGATTCTCCAGGCAAGAACACTGGAGTGGGTTGCCATTTCCTTCTCCAATGCATGAAAGTGAAAAGTGAAAGTGAAGTTCTTCAGTCGTGTCTGACTCTTAGTGACCCCATGGGCTGCAGCCTACCAGGCTCCTCCGTCCATGGGATTTTCCAAGCAAGAGTACTGGAGTGGGGTGCCATTGCCTTCTCCAGACTTGAGGCGTGCAGGGTGCTAGTTTCCCGATCAGAGATCAAATCCATGCCCCCTTCAGTGTAAGTTCAAAGTCTTAACCACTGGACTGCCAGAGAAATCCCACAAAGTTTCATTCTTGACTGTAATGACCCAAATTGCAAATTGATAAAGTCCATAGCTACCAGGTACTTTTCATGTGCTTTATTTCATTTGATCACCAGTTATTTTACAAATGAGAAAACTGAGCCTCCGATAGGTTAAGCAACTCAGTACTCTATAAGAAGCAGAGTGGGGACTTGAGCCTCTGTCTCCTGACTGATACCACACTTTGCAGCCACAGTGTTGTTGTATCTGATAATCAAGTGAAAAGGGAAAGAACTCCAAAAAGGGTGGATAGAATAAATGTGGGGCTTCCCAGGTGGCTCAATGGTAAAGAATCTGCCTGCCAGTGCAGGAAACCCAAGAGACAAGGATCCAGTCCCTGGGTTGGGAAGGTCCCCTGGAGTGAGAAATGACAACCTACTCCAGTATTCTTGCCTGGAAAATTCCATGGACAAAGGAGCCTGGTGGGCTTACAGTCCATGGGCTACAAAGAGTTGGACATGACTGAGTGACTGAGCATGCACACAGGCAGAATAAATGTAATGATGTATGCTGGATTCTTCATTGGAAACAGAGGATCCTGTCTTAACCCTTCAACTTCCTCTTCTGTTTAGTTTTCTGAAAAGATTGTGTCACAGCCCCTTTCTTCTCTAAGCACCCACATAAATCTGGAATCAGTGATTGCAACACTTTGTTTGGCTCCACGGTCCATGAGGGTAGTGTCCTTGTCTGACCTACTACTGTATCTCTGTTGCCTATCATTGGTCCTGGCACATTACAGGTACTCAGTGAGCATTTGCTGAAGTAGCGAGTGAATGAATGAATGAATGAATGAAAGGGAATGGGAATTGAGACCTAAGAAACCTGGGTCACCTGTCCAGCTCACATTCCTCTCATGTCTTATTCTCATTCTCAAGAGAGGCACCAGGTAAGAGTCAATGATCTGGCTTTGAATTACAATTCCTCCTTTCATTAGCTGTTGACTTTAAGCAAGTCATTTAATTTTTCTGAATCTCAGTTTTCCTCTTCTGTACAACTGAGTTGATAATAGAAATCTACTTCCATGGGTTGTTGGAAGGATTAGAAGAGAAAAGGCATGTAGAGATATCAGCACATTATGGGATGCTTAGCAAAGGCCCAATAAAGATTATTGCTTTTGATTTACAAGGATGTAGTGAGTACTAAACCCACTCCGGTGTTCTTGCCTGGAGAATCCCAGGGATGGCGGAGCCTGGTGGGCTGCCGTCTACGGGGTCTCACAGAGTCGGACACGACTGAAGCGACTTAGCAGCAGCAGTAGCAGCAGTGAGTACTAAGGGCTTCCCTGGTGGCTCAGATGGTAAAGAATCTGCCTGCAGTGCAGGAGACCTGGGGTTTTATCCCTGAGTTGGGAAGATCCCCTGGAGAAGGGAATGCCTACCCACTCCTGTATTCTTGCCTGGGAAATCCCATGGACAGAGGAGCCTGGTGGGCTATAGTCCATGGGTTCGAAAAGAGTTGGACACTACTGAGCGTCTAACACACTCACACACTCACACACACACACACAAAGGACTAAATAATGTAAGAGCTATAAAGTGAAGTAAAGTGGAAGTCACTCAGTTGTGTCAGACTCTTTGCGACCCCATGGACTATATATATAGTCCATGTAATTCTCCAGGCCAGAATACTGGAGTGGGTAGCCTTTGCCTTCTCCAGGGGATCTTCCCAACCCAGGGATTGAACCTAAGTCTCCCGCATTGCAGGAGGATTCTTTACCAGCTGAGCCACAAGGGAAGCCCAAGAATATTGGACTGGATAGCCTATCCTTTCTCCGGCAGATCTTCCCAACCCAGGAATCAAACTGGGGTCTCCTGCATTGCAGGTGGATTCTTTACCAACTGAGCTATCAGGGAAGCCCTCTTTTTATTAATAATGTAAGTTTTTCATGCTCTGCAAGGAATGAAGGGCAGGAAGGTGTCTACTAAAGGGGCAAGGAGAAGGTTTGAGGGCAGAAAGGGCATATTTTAACTGCTTGTTAAGAGCCAAATGATTGTCTACCTCATCATCCACCTCAGCCAGGGGCTGACTAGGTGTCCAGCTCAGGGACTTAGGACTCAAAAACCACCTGGGGAACTTGGAGAAAGTCCAGAAAAGGGCAGAGAGCCAGCACTTAAAGAGACAGCAAACAGGAACCATGAAGGGAACTAAAGGGAAAGGAATCACATGCCCTAGAGAAGAAGCCAAAAGTAAGAGGAGAAGGATTTTATGTTTCCACTGAGGACAAAGGTTGATATCAGGAAGAACAGTGTGAAAGTGAAGAATGAGAAATATGAGCGTGGTAGAGGAAAGGGGACTTACGGAATGTTCTTCCTCCTAAGAGATACAGCACTACAGAGGAGACTCCTGTCTTATGTGGGCAGGAAATGGCTTTCTCCTTCTGGAGGAGTGATTGAATGAGATGAAGATGATTGGGAACGGGGTCTGGGGGACTGAATTTTCCCTTAGTTAGGCAGAAGGCTAGTTGTCTCTTGGTCCCCCATCTGGCCCCCATGTGTGTTGCCTCACCACCCTAGTCCTCTTACCACTTTCTGAAGGCTCATAGCGGTCGATGAGTTCCAGAGCAAGGTCAGAAGCCCGTTCTCCTTCCTTCTGTTCCTCTTGGAGGAAATCCACAAATTCCAACAGGGTCAGTTTCTGCCCATCAGATGAAAACTTTTCAAACAGTTCCTGCACTTCTGGACGCTGAGTCAATGACTTATAGAACTCTACAAATTCTTCTCCCTCCAGAGTCCCAGACTGGGATGTGTCTGCTGTCTGCAGAAGAGGGTTTAGAGGAGAGTAAAAAACCCTTTAACGGCAGATGTTGCAGTTTTGACTTTCCTTGTAAGGGAGTTATTATTGATGGAGCCAGGCTGGCTTCCACAGAACTCCTGACATTTAGTGTTCATAGGAAAAGCCACGACAGGAAGTAAAAAGCAAAATTTCGGCCATACCATTTGCTACTGGAGAAAAATTTCAACTAGAAAGAATTAAATGCCCCCAACATGTCCCTAAAAGATCAGAAGATCCCTTTTTCTATTTACTCACATGCCAGTTGGAGTTTTCCACTGTACTAGGCACTTGTGAAATCCTGGCCAAGGACAGAGAGGTCCCTGAGGTCTGATGTAATAACATGTTGTTATTTACCTTTCATAAGATTATGAGTCATCTTTCCAACAAGACTGAAGGGTAAGAACCATGTCCTACCCACACTTCCCAATGAACCTGGCGTAGTAGGAGAGATTCAACAGCTGTGTGTTGCTGGAGAGGGTTGGAGGACTTCTGGCTAAGGGAGAATGTGGCCTTGATTGGCTTCTGCTAACCTTTCCCCAGAAGACTCACCTGGAAAAGCTGAAAGGCATATTCCTGGTCCATTTCCACATTCATCAGGTGCAATAACCGTTGGACCTCTCCGAAACTCATCCGACCATCCTGGTTTTTGTCTCCACGCTGGAACCAATCACTCAGCCATCCAGGTCTGAGTCAAGGCAAAAGCACTGAGTGTGTGTTTGTGTGTGCAGATGTGTGTGCACATTCATCCATTGACTGCTCCCCTGTCTTTGTTGCCAGTCCCCTCCCCAGAGCCAGTTCATTTTCCACATTAGCTTCTGGAATAATCTCCCCAGAGCACCAATCTATCTTGCCCCTGCATGGCTCAGGTGCCTTTGGGGACATCCCTGTTGCCTGCAAAAAGAAGCCCAACTTCCCTAACATAGAAATTAAGATCTCCTTCACCCCAGTGATCTGGCCCCAAACCAGCCTTCTCAACACAGAAATGACTACCTTGTACCTCAGACAGATTCAGCAAGCCCCTGCTTGGTGATGTCCCAGCTCTTCAGCTTCCTACCTCTGGGTCTTTATTCATGATGTTTCCTCAGACACGAGTGCCTTCCCCTCCTCTTCCCTTCAGTTCAAATTCTACTCATTTTCAAGGCTCAGCTCAAACGCTACTTTCTCCTGAAGCTTTCTCATGATCATCTCAGCTAGAAATAAGTATTTCTCCTTCCTTTGAACACCCACATATCAGCTAAGTACTGTAATGCTGGTAAATTAAATTATTCACACAATTCTATTTTCTCTGCTGACTAAAATAATATCTGAGCCTCATTAATCTTTGTATCCCTAAAGCCTGGCATAGTGCCTCTTACATTCTGCTTAATAGATGGTGAATAAATGAATGGACCAGCATAGAAGATGAATACATTCTAGGAAACTTGAAGTGAGTTGATCCCACTAAGCCCCCTAAGGAGTTGCTCCCCATCCCTATGGGAGTTAATGCCACTGGGATCTTCTGTTCAGCTCTCAGGATCAGCTCCTAGTTTGCCTCTCACGGTCCCTTTACCCAATCCTGGGGGCCCTGATTCCTCTCCAAACTCTGTGTGACTCTGTGCCATCACAGGCCTCCATTCTTCCCTCAGTATCTCAGCCTCACATCAGCCCAAGCTGTCCCTGGCCACCCCATCTGGACTCTCAGGCCCCTCTAGCCCTGTGCCCCCTCCTACTTGTCCCTAGCCCTTCAGCATCTGGCTCCTTCAGTGACCCCTGGATCCCACTCTGACTCCATCCTGCTGATACTGATCCAGCCTCTCCTGTTGGTCCATGTTGGTGACAAAGCCCACCAACAGCTGGAGCCCCTGCATCCAGGTCTGGGCTTCCTGGACACTGTTGGCCACCAGGTCCAGGTTGGAGCGGCGGCCATGGAAGACGATGGTGAAGCCCTGCTCCAGGGGGAACTCCTCTGCCAGGTTGCGCAGCAACTCAGACTCGTGGCCCTCACGTACTGTGTCCACGTCGGAGATTGAGACTGCCAGGGAAGAAGTGAGTGGGGGGCCCTAAGCAAAGGGTCTGACAAATCACAGCAGCTGAGAGCCAAGGACCAGTACTCCCCCTTCTTCTCTCTGAGACCACAGGAGGAGGGACCCCAGCCTCCATAGACTAAAACCCCCAAAGCCTTAGTACAGGGAGATGCAGATTCTTGGAATTCAGATTGCCACATGAGTCGTTGTTTTCATAGCAGCATGACAAGGGGCCTGTGCTGGAAATGGCAAGACCTGGCTTCCAGCCACCAACTGGCAGTGTGACAGGGATGAAAATGACGTAGCCCCTCAGCATCCTAATCTTAAATAAGGGATGGTCCCTTCCATGGCCAATCCAATGGTGATCAATTACAGGAAGACTGGTGGGGCTGACAAGTGGAAGCACACTTGCAGGATAGAAGCAGTTACACCAAAGCATGACGCGCCCAAATTCAGTTCTCTCATTCCAGGTTTGAGGGCTTCCTCTTTCCAGATGTCTGGGAGGGAGCCAGAGAAATCCTTCCCCCTGCTTCTTCAGCTGGGGCTGGTGTGGATCATAAGCTCTGGTTATGTCTCTAAAGTAGATTCTCTCGATCATAAAGTGTTTGGCCAATAGGAGGAACACTGTTATGACGCATTTACGATATTTAGAAATATTCACTATAATGGTTAACTCACTAAATTGATCCGGGTTTCAGGCCTCATGCTAGGTGGTTTATATACATTAAGTTCTTGAGCTCCTGTAATGTACTAGGCTGTTTAATCCTCATTTTATAGATGAGGAAACTTATATTAGCTTAAGTTAAATAACTTGTCCAAAGTCACTCAGCTAGAAATTGGCAGAGCCAGGGCTTTTATCTAGACAGTTGGCTACCCGAGATTATGCTATAATAATGATGATGATGATGATAGTAATAAGATAAAACCTATGATTTATTGAGCCTTATTATGTGGCAAAGACTCTTGGAAGATCTTTGCACACCATAACCAATTTGATCCTTGTAACACCCTGAAGAGGCTAGTACAGTTATAATTTCCATTTTACAGGCTCAGATAAAGACACTAAAGAGACCAGAACAGGGCACATCATAAGACACTGGTCACTCCTCTGCCCTCAAGCTGCTGGGCCTGTAAGGTCCTGTCCACCCACATGCCCACCCCTGGCTACCCACATCACTCACAGCTGGGCTTGGCCCTGCCTCCAGCCTGCCGGGCATGCCAGACTGTCATGCCATCGTCCTGAAGTCTGAAGAATCTTAGCTTCTTCCAGCTTTTGGACCTCACCTTGCGCATCATTGTGCCTTTCTGCATCAGCAGCAGATCTTGATTGATGGGCAGCCCTGAGCCAGGAGAAGCAGGGACTGAGTAGCCGGTAGGGAAGGTGGAGGGCCCAGGAGGAGCTTTGGAACAGGAGTCCAGCCTCCTCCCTGTCTCTGGGCTGTCTCCCCAAGCCCTCTTCTGCAGGGGTACTCACGGCCTTGCAGCAGATACGCCATCACCCACTGCTTCACCAGCTGACGCCAGAGTCACCTAAAGGAGCGAGGAGCAGCAAGAGGCTTCAGGTTAATCTTGAGGTCTTAGAGTAATAGATCGAGGGAGGAAGAGAAGGAAATTAGTGTTCCTTGACTGCCTGCGTTGTGTCAGCTACTTCATCTACATAATTTGTAGCTCTTTTCACTTCTAATTTGAGTTTAGTGATTGAAGCTTAGAGAGGCTAAGAAACTTGTCTCAATCACACAGGGACTTGGAATTTAAACCCAAATATATCTGATTTCAGAGTTTCTGCCGTTTCCCACAGCCATCTCTGACAGGGCCAACCCAGGGGTTTCTGCCAAATACCCTCTTCTTTTCCAACACCCTACAATCCACGAGGTCATGTTGACCACACCTCTCTCAGTTCCCCATTATTAGGAATCACTGACTTGCTGGCTGCCCCCTTTCAGAACTTGGAATCTCTCTGCATCCTAGCCTTTCCTTCTCCAAGCAGAATCATCTCAACTTCCCTTCCAGGAGCCCTCACCATGCTCCTGTGTGGATCCTCCAGCTCTGGACAAGCTAGGCCAGAGTATTTCTTTTGTCTCTTCTACCACACTTAGTGCTGCGCCTTGCTAAATGAGCCACTTCTACCTTCACATGATAAAGTATAGCTCATACTCTTATTCATAATAGTAATTCTCACAGTTTTAATGAACCAGATAAGTTACATAGTCTCAGAACAGCATGTTCAAGTTTTCTCTACCTACTGAAAGAGAGTTCCTACCTTTTATGCTCATCTGCTGCTGCTGCTGAGTCACTTCAGTCGTGTCCGACTCTGTGCGACTCCATAGACGGCAGGCCACCAGGCTCCCCTGTCCCTGGGATTCTCAGGCAAGAATACTGGAGTGGGTTGCCGTTTCCTTCTCCAATGCATGAAAGTGAAAAGTGAAAGGGAAGTCGCTCAATCGTGTCCGACTCTTAGTGACCCCATGGACTGCAGCCCACCAGGCTCCTCCATCCATGGGATTTTCCAGGCAAGAGTACTGGAGTGGGGTGCCATTGCTCATTTAGGACTGGTTATTCCGGTGGTCATGTATGGATGTGAGAGTTGGACTGTAAAGAAAACTGAATGCCGAAGAATTGATGCTTTTGAACTGTGGTGTTGGAGAAGACTCTTGAGAGTTCCTTGGACTGCAAGGAGATCCAACCAGTCCATCCTAAAGGAGATCAGTCCTGGGTGTTCATTGGAAGCACTGATGCTGAAGCTGAAACTCCAATACTTTGGCCACCTCATGCGAAGAGTTGACTCATTGGAAAAGACTCTGATGCTGGGAGGGATTGGGGGGCAAGAGGAGAAGGGGACGACAGAGGATGAGATGGCTGGATGGCATCACCGACTTGGTGGACATGAGTTTGGGTAAACCCCGGGAGTTGGTGATGGACAGGGAAGCCTGGCGTGCTGTGATTCATGGGGTTGCAAAGAGTTGGACACGACTGAGTGACTGAACTGAACTGAAGTTATCCTAAGAGCTAACAACAAACTTGCCTTGAAAAGAACTGGATGATTTGATTTGTGGCCACTTTGATCCTAGCTTTGTGCCTAGAACAAATATACTCAGTGCTTAAAACAAATCATGCTGAAACTGGCAAAGTCCACGGAACATAAAGCTTTATGCTTTTGTATAAGCAAAGGATCCATGGTTGAAGAGAAATATTGTGGGTTTTAATTAGTAAGTTTAAACTTAAAAGAAGTCTTTCCAGCTGCCCTTTGCAGCATGTGGGATCTTAATTCCCAATCAGGGATCGAACCTGTGCCTCCTACAGTGAAAGTGTGAAGTCTTAACCCCTGGACTGCCAGGAACATCCCTGAATAAGTTTAACAATTTGTCAGTGGTGAACATCTAAAAAAAAAAAAAAAGGCAAGAATCCTTAAACTAATTATTCAGTTAGTAGTCCATTTAAACATCATGTAGTTCAACTCCCTACGTTAGAGCAGAAATCCAGAAACATGATGTGACTTGTCTGAGGTCACACAGCATATTAGTGCCCCATCTCCCTTAAGTAGGAAGAGCCTGTAAAGCCACCCAGGGTGGTGATCTTCAGGAATGATGTAGAAGTCACTGAAATTATAGCTCTCCTGACTGAAGGACCTAGAGAAGATTTTCCAAAGGAGTAGGAATGTGCAGGAAACCAATCTGAGTCTAAGCAGAAGAGATAAGGCAACTCTCAGGAGAACAAGAACACAGCTTCAGTCCCAAGAGGGAAAGGTTTTACTGGCTGAGGCTGCACGTAGAATCCTGAGTGAGACCAGAGGAGACCTCTGGATGGAAGAAGGAAGGAAAGAAGACAGGAAAGCATCTCTGCTTTGCTGGGTGGTGCTGCACAGCTTGGAATCCAAGGTTTGCAAAAGTTCTATGAAGACTAAAAAGTAATAGATCTTCATTAAATGTCTTAGAGTTTCAGACTCTAAGAGGGGTTGGGGTCAACCTGGGGCTGAAGTCTAATCCCCTTTGCCAACATTTTGCCTCCTCTCTCCTCTGAACTTCCGGGGTGGGTGGGCTTTGGCCCTGGGAGAAGACAGAATTACCTTCCATATGCCTGTGTCTGGGAGCCTCACCACAATGTCGAGACATGGGAGATCTGAGAACAGTCCCAAGCACAGGAACAGCCCTACCTCATCTCAAACCAGCCTTAGAAAATGATTTTATATTCTTTTGTCAAACTCTTTCAACCTCAGAGCTTGGCGTGCCCTGCTCCCATTCTTGAGTCACTGTTTTAAAACTGTATCTAGGTGACACATGGCCGATAGAGGGCTAGGTTCAACTCAGGGAGCCACAGGATGTCAGAGCTGGACTTCATTTTGTAGAAAAGGGACAGAGGAGCTCTTTTCTCTGCCATCCTACGTGTGATTGAGTTTGCATCTCACCATGTCTTCTCACAAGACTTTCAGGATCAGGCAACTCCTGACCACAAAAAAAAGCAGAATCATCCCATTCCTCAATAGATTCCAATGAAAACAGGTAATCAGATACAACTCCAAGAGAAGACACTGGAGAAGAACCAAGCTGGCTGTGTCAGAAGCTTCACGTATGAAGTGGCACACATTTATCCTGTGTTAAGGTTGTACGTTAACCAACCAGATCACAGACCATCACCGCTCTTTGAACAACTCACAGGGGAGACGAAATGCTTAGCTCCCCGTGCTTTCTGTTTCCCCACCAGCGGTCTATGGAGCTCAGTAATAAGTATGGGAATCCTTTTGTCAGAAAAAATAAAGGGACAGAAGGCTAGCTGAACTGCCAGTCACCTAAGGAATTAAGTGGCAGAACTGGGGCTAGAACTGAGGTCTCCATTTGACCAACTCAGAGACCTCACCGAGACCACCCTTAGAAAAGGCTTTCTCTAGCAAGCCGATGAAAGCAGAGCTGGGACCCAGTGAGGGACATTGTTCTCCCTCCCCGCCACCCCATCATTTTCTGTTCCTACCATATCCCACTCAACAGCCTTTCTTTTCCTTCTTCCTATTTTCTTCCCCTTCCCCCTCTTCTACCTGACCCCTTCCTTTTCCTTTCTTCCTAGCTCACTTTGCTCTCTCCTGACCCTCCCTTTGCCTTCCTATTTGCTTACCTAAGTCAGCCTCTCTTTGCTCTTGACTTCTCATCCTTCTCCTCATCCCTTCTCCTCATTACTCCTTGCTCTTTTGTTTCTCTTCTAATTTGCAATGGCTTGGATTCTCGTCCCCTGAAAGGTGCTTGAGACTTTGGTTCAGGAAGGGGGACTCTTGGGTTGGGATCCTGAGTAACAGATCCTTCTGCTCAGCTTCATTTTCCCCTGTATCCTAGGAGACTGACTAAACAAACTACTCAGAGAATGCAACTTAGAACCTAGGTGTTCTAGGTCTTGGTGTTTCCTCTGGCACCTGAAGGTGGAATGGGGAGGATGGTCACAGCTGAGGCAGGTACAGTTTGGAGAGGAGGGAAAAAGGATTTGGGAGTGGGAGCAAGAGAAAGAGGCAAGAATCAGAGGATAATGACTGAGAGAGAGGTTGGGTCTTAACTGTTTACGTCTAGGCACATATGTGGAGCTCCCTGAGGATACAGATAATTACCTCTACAATACAGATGAGAAAATAGACACACAAATAGGGCAGGAAGTGGCCAAGGGTTGCCAAGCAAAATTTGGTCCTCAGCTGACAGGTGGCTTCATATCACCTGGAGATGGACTTTGGTAGAGTTGCCTGTGGCTTATAGTGGAATTCGAGGTGTCTACAGTCTCTCTGCGGAGAAGGCAATGGCACCCCACTCCAGTACTCTTGCCTGGAAAATCCCATGGATGGAGGGCCTGGTGGGCTGTAGTCCATGGGGTCGAGAAGAGTCGGACATGGCTGAGTGACTTCACTTTCACTTTTCACTTTCATGCATTGGAGAAGGAAATGGCAACCCACTCCAGTGTTCTTGCCTGGAGAATCCCAGGGACGGGGGAGCCTGGTGGGCTGCCGTCTATGGGGTCGCACAGAGTCAGACATGACTGAAGCGACTTAGCAGCAGCACAGTCTCTCTGAGGGCAGGATGGAAGAGATTCATCCTGTCTACTCTCTTTCTTTGGAGGAGAATTATGACAAACCTGGTTCATGGCTCCCGTCACAGGTCATAGCCTTCAGAATGTTAGAGCTTGAAGACTCATACACACACATCAATCTAGTGGTTCCTGGTTATATCAATGTCTCCTGTAGAGTGTCTTAAAACAGAGATTCCTTAGCCCCACCTCAAATCTACCAGATCAGAGTTTCTAAGGATGGGGTCCAGGAATATTCATTTTTAACAAGGGCTCCTGAGACACAAGCAAATCTAGGGAACCCTCTACTCCCTCCCACAGTAGATCAGGAAGCCATGGTTCAAAGTCAAAGAGCTAGTTAACATCAGAGACAGGACTAGGAGCAGGTACTCTTCCAATATTTTTTTTACAATGCTTCCCCAAAAAGGCAGCTTTATTTAAAGAGAAGTCACAGTAAAAATGAAAGAATATTTCCTGTGCCTAGAAAGATTCTGTTGTACTCTTGTGCACATCAATTTAATGTTCTCATGGACGCCTGTGAATCAACCAGATTCGTTCATGCCTCCACTCATCCCATAAATTCTCAAGTGCCTCCTATTTGACAGCACTTGGTCAGACCTAGGAGGCAGCTGGGAGTAGGTCAGACAGAGTCCCTGAAGTGTGAATTGTTGTTTTGGTCTCAACACCAACTTGTCTGAAAATCAGTTTTTTGGTTCTACAATCCTTCCCATTAGGCCTGTCTTTCATGGGCACCAACAAAGTGCCCTGGATCATTGAGCAGGCTAAGAATGAGGCATAGAACTCAAACCCTGGCTCTTTCCAAGGAAGTCTCACAACTCTCTGCCTATTATCAGGGGTTTCTGATAATAGAAGACTCCCCCCAACCCTTCCCCTCCGTGGGTCTTGGTCAACCCTCATGTGGTAATCCTCAACAATCTGTTAATGAATTCATGCTGAAGCATGATTGCTTCAGTTCTCTCTCTTCCCTTCCTGGGGTGAGATCACCACTTATCTACACAGTGACAGCCCTGGGTAGCTAAGAGGTCCTCATATAAAAAGGTGACTGATATAGCTAGTAGGAAAACTATAAGTCCAAGTGGATAAGCTACAGAAAACCAGCAGGTCAGGGGCCCGTAAACCTGTTTAGGCAAAGGAGTCCAGGGTATGATTTAGTCAGGGGGAATAAGCATGTGGAGGCCAAGGGCAAGGACTTGGGCATGTAGGAGCTAGGAGCAGTGGCTGGTCAGAGCCTCCAGCCCTTACCGTGGGCAGGATAGCCGTCCTATGTCTGAGCTCTGGGATGCTCTCCGCCGTGGAGCAAGGAAATCCAGTGGGGCTCCTTTGCTCTTCTTGCACTCGCTGGCTTCCTCCCCTCTTCTGCTGCAGTTTGCTGCTGTCGCTGGCTGACTTACAGCCAGATGGAAGGAGTAGGGTGGGGAGAGGTGTGAGTTCTCTCCTCAGTCCAGCCCATCCCTTAAAGGCCCAGGACACTGGTCAGCATGAGGGAGTCATGGGGGTGGGGTGGGTAGCACAGGATTAAGGGGAGGGATTGACGAGCAGTGCATGTCCAGGGAGGAGGAGCCTGTCTGCCCTTCCTCTCCATGCCAGCCCTCACTGACCTCAATCTCGCAGCAGCTCTCAGAGCGAAACCCAAGGAGTATCCGAGTGGCAGTGCTCCATGAATCACTGTTTTTCATTCTGGTTGGTTTCTCTCTGCATGTTGTACAGCTGTCTTTGCCCTTATTTCATCTGGCTCCCTTCCATGGTGTCTGTTTCCATTGGCCTGGTTCTGTGTCTCTGCATCCTGTCTTGCTGAGCACTCAGTCTAACTTTATGGCTCAGGGAAAGTAGAAAAGATACGGTGGGAAAGGGGGAAGGTGACAAAAGGAGGAAGAATGATTTTAGAGTGTAGAGGGAAAGGTTGGCGTCTCTATATATATTAGATATCTGCTGAATATTGAAGGAATGTATATATGAATGTAGGAGACAATTTGTTTCATAGATTCATTCATCCTACAACCGTTTGTTCAGCATCTCTAACAGGCAAGGACATATCTGTGTGTTTATAAAGGTACATGTAGAAATGAAGCAGACTCATAGTGTATAAGGATCAAAAGCAAAAAGAGGAACACAAGGCTGGAAAGACATCCAGCTGGGAAAGCAAGGTAATGAACTTCTTAAAGCGTGTACGAATAGGCAGCGGAAACAAACACCAAGATTGAGGAAAGTAGGAGAGGAATAGGGGATTGTCAAGGGCTTTATTACAGCTCCATACTTCACAGTGAGAAACGGAGGCCCAGGGAAGTTTCAGCAATGGCCCGGACTCACAGGTCAGAGCAGAGACCGCCAGTCCCTTACAATCTCCCCAGTACTGTGAGCTGGGACCTACTTTTGCTCTGCCTTGGGAAGACTGTGGGGTATGGCTCTTTTTGGATCAGTGTATGACAGAATGGAGCTGAGGGTAGGGGCACAGCTCTGTACTTGGACTTCTGTGGGGTCATCTTCCAGTGAGTAATGTCTTAATCACAGGCACAGAGGGAACTAACTGTACAAAGTGGTGTCATTTCTGAGTGTGCTGGGACCTGGCTGCCTCTTGTGGCTCCTCCAAACATCGCTCAACTGCCTAATATTCTACCATTAGTGCTTATTTATAGCTAAACCTTTAGTCCCATTAAAATAAAATCCTTCTGAGTAATTCCCATAAATGTCCGGATAGTGGTTACTTTGAGGAAAAGAGAGGCATTGCAGTGGGATGGGGCACGCAGCTGGCTTCTGAAATAGCTGGCGAAGTTCTGTTTCTGGTCCTGGGTTGCTGATAAGGGTCTTCATAATAACTTATGAAGCTATACGTTTTATGTAGTTTTCTGTAGCTTTGTTATATTTTACAACAAAAGGGTTTCATGTTTTAGTAACTGGTAATTTCTGAAGCCTTACGAGTCTCAAAATTTATACCTAAGTGGAGTTTACTGCACTGACAGCAGGTTTTAATAAAGGAAAAGGAATACGCAGGGAGTAGAGGCAGAAGAGGGAAGGCCATTCCCGGGGAACAGGAAGATTAGGAGGCACTAAGGTTTAAACTGTGCTGATTTCATATCTTACTTCATAGAGGCTGTTTCCCATGCTTGTCTTATTCTTCTGTTTCCACTCCTCCAACGTTGTCCTGTCCTTATTTTTCCATACTAGCCCTTCCACACTCCAGGATTTTTTTTTTAATTTGGCTTCTTTGGGTCTTAGTTGCAGCCTGGGGGATCTTCGCTGCATCATGTGGGATATCTCATGGATTCTCATGATCATAATCTCATGATCAGCTCATGGACTCTCTGGTTGTGGCACATGGGCTTAGTTGCTCCATAGCATGTGGGATCTTAGTTCCCTGACTAAGGATCGAACCCAAGTACCCTGCATTGCAAGGCAAATTCTTTTTTTTTTTTTTAAATTATTTATCTTTGGTTCTGCTGGGTCTTCGTGGATGTGCACGGGCTTTCTCTAGTTGCAAAGAGCAGAGCCTACTCTTGGTTGTGGTGTGTGGGCTTCTCATGGTGGTGGCTTCTCTCGTGGAGCACAGGCTCCAGGCGGGTGGGCTTCAGTGGTTTCAGTTCACACGCTCTAGAGCACGTGGGTTGAGTAGTTGTGGTGCAGGGGCTTAGTTGCCCCGCTGCAGGTGGGATCTTCCCAGACCAGAGATTGAACCCATGTCCCCTGCATCGACAGGTGGTTTTTTATCCACTGAACCACCAGGGAAGTGCATACACTCCAGGGGTATACATATGGTTTGCCTCTCTGAGTCACTATTTGCCTCACCTAGTTGCAGCACCACCTCATACTCTTCTGGGTGTTCTGTGAGAGGTGTTATCACTCCTCCTGGATTTTCTGATGGGAGTTCAAATCTCAGACATTCTGTTTCAGTGTTCTTATAAGCACCCCAGATTATGTATTCTGATTTTGGGGAAAGCCATTAGAAAACCTTCACAAGGTTACTGTGGCTCCCAGGAATGGCTTAGAAGACAGGTCCACTGCAGGATCTCCTTCAGATCCAGGACAGGAGCAGACACACAGGGCCCTGAGCACAGGAGCTGTCCATCTGGTTTAGTTGCTCCTCTTTCCATAATGATCCTGTCCCATCCCCACACTCTTGTCTATTATTAACAGATCCAGAAACCTGATCAGGGCAGCAGCAGCAGCAGAGGGATTTTCTGGGAACCATGCCCAGGAAAGGCCTAGAAGCCCTAAATTGAAATGAAGGGGTAGCTGGCAAAGAGGAAGACCTCAACAGTGTACCCTGACACTGCTGCACAGGCAAGCCTAGGCTCTCCTCCTGACTCCCAGAGGAGACGCCTTAAACTTCTCTGCTTCAGGGCTGGGGTTTCAGAGACTCACTTCCCAGACCATCCAATCTAACTTCTCACACTTCTGAAATAAAGCTCCCCTTTCTCATTGGTCAAAAAGGAATACTTAAAGTATTAAGTTTCACCTAAAAAATAATCTGTGAGACCACTTGTTGATTTGGGCCTCCCAGGTGGCACTAGTGGTAAAGAACTCACCTGCCAATGCAGGAGACACAAGAGACTTGGGTTCAATCCCTGGGCTGGGAAGATCCCCTGGAGGAGAGCATGGCAACCCACTCCGGTATTCTTAGCTGGAGAATCCTATGGACAGAGGAGCCTGGCAGGCTATAGTCCATGGGGTCATGAAGAGTCGGACACGATTGAAGTGACTAAGCACACCTGTTAACTTAAAAGCCAGGATATTTAACTTGGAAAGATAACAGAATATATAGACACTTCCATTCCAGAGAAAACACTCACAAAAACCTCCAAAATAACCCCCCTTCCCCAAAAAATTAAGGTGGGAGGGGGGACAAGGAGGTATAAGAGAAACAAGAGATCAGATGATAGAGATTAGAATTTAAAATGCAAAGGCCAGGGCTTTGGTGGTGGCTCAGTGGTAAAGAATCTGCCTACCAATGCAAGAGACATGTGTTTGATCGCTGGTCCAGGGAGATCCCACAAGCCTCAGAGCAGCTAAGCCTGTAGTTAGCATGTTGCAACTAGAGAGTAGGCCCCACTCACAACTAGAGAAAAGCCTATGCAGCAGTAAAGACCCAGCACAGCCAAAAACAAAATCTACAATGCAAAGGGTATACCACTGTGAGAGATAAAAGTTTCAGAAAAGTTCACAAAGTAAAATACAACTGTATGCTATTTATAAGTCATGTCTCAGGAAGGTGGGTCTAAAAGGTTAAAGGAGGGTGTCTGGGTGTGGAAGGACTCCAATCTCATTTTTCTTCAAGACTGTCTTGGCTGTTTTGGCACTATCCATTTCCATGAAATAAAAAAAAATTAATTTTATTTATTCACTTATTTTTGGCTGAGCTGGGTCTTCATTGCTTTGCTCGGGCTTTTCTCTAGTTCCATGCAAATTTTAGAATCAGCTTGTCAATCTTCACAAAAATAAACCTGCTGGGATTTTACTTAGAATCGAATTTCACTGGCAGATTGAGAGAACAGGTATCCTTCCGATATTATTTTGCAGTCCATGGAGATTATATGTCTCTTCATCTATGTCTTTTTTTTTTTTTTTTTTACAATTAAGATGTTTCAATTTTTTTATTTTCAAAATGTACTCATGTTGTCAGACTGTAAAGTCATTCCTGAAATTTCATTAGGGTTAAAAACGTTTCTCTAATGGTATCTTATATACAATTTAAAGAAATAAAATTAAGTTATTGTGAAACTTACATAGTGAGATTTCTAAATAGTTGAGAACATAGGCAAGTTCCCACTTTTTTTCTAACAGATATAAGCTAACCTATACCAACGAAGAAAATATTTGGATGCTTGGGGCTGGTGCACTGGGAACAGAGGGATGGTATGGGGAGGGAGGAGGGAGGAGGTTCGGGATGGGGAACACATGTATACCTGTGGCGGATTCATTTTGATATTTGGCAAAACTAATACAATTATGTAAAAAAAAAATAAAATAAAATAAAAATGAAAAAAAAAAAAAAAATATTAGGTGAATTGACATATGTGACTTGACCACATGCCTGTCAATCTTTCTTTCCAGGATGTTGTTTGCAATGTAGAGTCTGCATATCTTTTGGCATACCTATTTTGAGCTATCTGATTTATTATGCTATAATAAACAATATATTTTTGAATTTCATTTTTTATTTATTGTATTTAGAAACACATAATTGACTTTTTTGAGATGCATATTGACTGTATTCTGTGACCTTGCTAAATTCACTTAATTCTAAGAATCTGTAGATTCTTTTGGATTACTTACATACACAATCATGTTGTCAGCATGTTTGTTTTTTCCCTTTATCTTTTTCTTGACATCACACTGGCTGGGACCAGTTTATGGAGTTGTGATAGTGGACATCCTTATCTTATTCTGCATCTTGTGGAGGATGATTTCAGTATTTTATAATTGAGAAGTTTACTACAGGTTTTTTAAAAATAGAATTTTATCTATTTGGCTGCATTGGGTCTTAGTTGGCGGCACTCAGGACCTTTCCTTGGGGTGCAAACTCTCCAGGTGTGATGAGTGAGCCCAGTTGCTCTGAGCCATGTGGGATTAGTTCTCTGATCAGGGATCGAACTTGTATCCTTTGCATTCCAAGGTGGACTCTTAACCACCGGACCACCAGGGAAGTCCCAACCATAGCGTTTTTTTATTAAGGTTTTGTGTTTTCATGAATATGAAACTTTTTCTTTTAAATCTTAAAATTATAAATGAATTTGAATTTTTAGGTCAAAGTAATTATACACAGATATACACATAGGTATATCTACATACACACACATTTAACGATTTTTATTAGATTAAGGATACCCCCTTCTATTCCTGCTTTTCAAAGTTTTTAAAACTCATGAATAGGTATTGAATTTTTTTTCTGTAATACTTGTTTAGCTGTATCAGGTCTTAGTTGCAGCATGGGGGATGCTCGATCTTCACTGCAGCATGCAGGATCTTTAGTTGTGGTACATGGGATCTTACTTTCCTTACCAGGGATCAAACCCTAGCCCCTGCAGTGAGAGCATGGAGTTTCAGCCACTGGACCAACAGGGAAGTCCCAGTACTGAATTTTATAGTGCTCTTTCCTGCGCATATTTAATGATTGTGATTCTTCTCCTGCTTTTTGTTAACTGAATTCAAGCATCAAGTCAATCTATTTTTGCAGTAAATCCAAATCAGATTTGACACATTTTCTATATGTTGCTAGATTTGACTTGACTGGAAATTTTACATTTAC
This sequence comes from Bos mutus, assembly GCF_027580195.1. Classification (NCBI taxonomy): domain Eukaryota; kingdom Metazoa; phylum Chordata; class Mammalia; order Artiodactyla; family Bovidae; genus Bos; species Bos mutus. Next base: position 29,330,885 of record NC_091618.1, read on the forward strand.
ATTCATAGGAAAGGTTAGCACCTAGTTTTCCTTCCTTTAATATCCTTGATAGTTTTTGGTGGCTGAGTTATACTGCTTCAAATTTTAATTAAGACCTGTTTTTTCTCTATAGTTTCTGGAAGTTCATGCGATTGGTGACTAAGATGTGAGTGACGTCTCTATTTCATTTCTAACATTGACTTTTTTTCCAGATCAGTCTATAGCTTTATCAGTTTTACTGTTTTTAAGGGAATGACTTTTGGTTACATGTTTTTTATTTCACTTTTTTTTTTTGCACTTCTTCTACTTCTTGAATTTGCTATTCTTTTTCAGTTCCTTATTTGGCTGGACCAGGTCCTTGCTCTGGCACTTGGGATCCCCAGCCGCAGCATACAGTTTTTTTTTTTAGTTGTGGTATTTTAGTTGCAGCACGTGATTCAGTTCCCCGACCAGGGATGGAACCTGGGCCCCCTGCCAAGTCCTAGACACTAGACTATCAGGGATTTCCCTCTTTCCCAGTTTCTTGACATGAGGTGTCTTCATTATTTTTTTTTTTCTAATTTCCTTTGTACTTTTTTTTTCCTGTGATGAGTGGGTTTAGAATTATACTGTTTTATAAGTTAGGGACTTTTCAGTTTTTTCCCCTCTAGCTTAATCCCTCTGTGTTCAGAGAACACTGTATTACTTTAATTTGGGGGGGAAATTTCCTTACTTACAGCTTGATCGTTCAGCTATGATCAATTTTGGTGAAAGGTTTTGGTGCAATTACAAATATGTGCATTGTTGGTTGAGTTACAGTATTTTATGTATGTCAGTTAAGCTAGGTTTGTGTTGTTCAACTTAACCTATTATATCTGCTTTTGAAACACATGTATTTTTTAAAAATGAAATTCTGCAATATTCAGGGAGAAAAATGTCATTTCATTCTATTGTTTTCTATTTCAAATGTTTTCCTTGGACTTTTGATAGAGTAACTTTGCATATTCCTACTCTTCCCCCTCACACTTCCCCAGGCTTTGAGCGGCAGGAATAGTTAGCAAGAGAATCATACATACTGTTAGTAAGGAAGGCATGCTCTGAAGGCTACCAGTACCTCTCCTTGTCCTGTTCCACCACTGAAACAAAGTCCCTCAAGCCTCACAAAAAAGAAGCTGGAAACAGAGGTTGGCTCTGTCTCACTGAGAGCCAGAAACAGGGATGGAAACAAGTCTGGAGATGCAAGTCTTGAACTCCAGAAGGAAATGGCTATTAAAGTTGGTGGTAAAATGTTTCAAGTTTTATCTCTTCATATATGGAAGCCTCTCCCACACCAGTACTAGGTTCTGGCCACTACAGCCAGGAGTGAAGTTCTCTTAAGCAAGACACTTTTATCAGAAAAAAGATGCCACCCCAGCTTCCCAAACAGCTTTTACACATCAGTAAGACTCTTCCAAAGGACTTATCCACAAAGGAACCATCACTGCCCTCTTGGTAGGACAGTGCATGTGTGTGTAGGTGCACAGAGGTAGAGAGGCAAGGTTGACGAGGATCATCTGACCAACAAAATCCAATCTCCACAGTTTAAAGGAAAAACTATTGTTACAAAAACAGAAGCATTTTTATTTCAGTCCTGTTGAGGGAGTGAGAGGGACAGAACACACAAAGTGAGGGGAGGGGGTCTCTTTATTCACACACGACATCAGGACCAACTACAAGGAACAATACCCATTTCCACCCCTCCCCTCAACTCCTACGTGGGGTCCAAGGCCCGCTGAGATTAGATGGTACAAGAATTAAGACACTATTGGCACAGTACAATGGCCAATGCACCGAAAGATGGAGAAGAGAATTTCTCAGGGAGCATGGCCTGGGGCCTGGGGCCTCAACTGCTTCCCCAAAGGAGAGGGAATGAGAAAACTTTGGCTCAGCAGGAAGGCAGTTGGCAAAAACCAGGGTTAACCTAGCTGGAGTCTGCAGGACAGAAACTGTGGGCTGAAGGGAGTCAAGACGTTTATCTAGTCCATGCTGCTCTCTGCTTTCTCCAAGGCTTCTTCTCCTCAGGCTTGAGCTTAGTGAGAGCTGGTCTGGTCCTCCTCTTCATTTTTGAAAGCTGCGGAGTAAGTGCTTATTCTACCCTTCCTACATCTAGGCTACTTCATTACTACTTTCTTGGCTCTAGAGAGACAGAAGCCAACTAATAAGGCCGGCTCCCTTTGTGAAAGTCGGCTTGAAAGAGCCCTTGGGTTGGCAAAACTGCCCCTGCAAAGGTTTTTCTGAGCCTGCCCCCTGTAACTCTCCTCAAATGTGTTCAGACTCACCTTCAACTGTGTAAGATGTGGACTGAAAATATTTGGTCTCTCTAGTTGGGTTATAAATTCCATCTTTGATTGAAGATGGGGATTAGAGAGACAGTAGGTAATGGCAGGTGGAAGGACTGGGGGAAAGCAACGCAATTTAATTTACATTGGACTGCAGATTCAAACCTCTAGATTATGAAGAGAGTCATTTAAAGATCCACAGAAGAAATGGAGAGTCTCTGACACAGTACAAAAAAGTGAAAAATATTACAGAGACAATCTCATAATTCCCACAGACCATAAGGGAATGTGTCCAAAACAAAAGAAAAAAAACAAAAAAACAAAAAACCCAACAAGACTGAGCAAGCAGAGTCCAGTGCTCTATCTTAAATCTGAATAAAATTAACTCATTCAGTTAATACTGCTTCAAGTACAATCATGAAGACACTTGGAATTGTAGATTCACACCAAAGCAAAGAATAGGATCAAGGAGCCTATCATCGTAAGCCCAGATAACCTTCCTTTTAAAAGTCATCCAGGAAATGTCTCTGAGGACTTGAACTAAAGGTGACATTCATCATCTCCTCTCAATACAATATCCTTCCAGGACAGTCTGGTGAATTAAGACGCCTGTTTTAAGTTTAGGAAAGTGAACAAGGGAAGAGCACTGAGATTTGGAAAAGCTAGCAGCGAAAGCCATAAGCAAGGGTTAAGGTCCTTGTGGCATCCAGAACTGGGGGTAGAAGAATGGAGAAGGGAAGGGAAATAGGTGGTGGGTTCCTGCTGTCCTTTGGCTTCATATCCTTCCCCTGCCTCCCATTCCCCCCAACAGCTCACGCAGCTATTGGCCTCCTAGATGTAATGGGATGTAATGCCCAGACCAACTTTTTATTGAGCTTATCCAACTAACAGACTTGTAAACAGTGCCAACTGACAAAGGTTTGCTGAATATTACAGCTTGTGTCCACTACACCTCTCTCTAAGATTAAAAACAAAAAACCAAAGTAAACAAATACTGAGAGAGAGGATGAAGTGACACATCTTGAGTCTTCCAGGAAGGCAAAATAAGAAAACGCCACATGGTTGGTCCCAGGCGTTCACCGTGCCTAGAGCGCTGCTGCCGCCACCAATCTTCCCTCCCGCCAGTGGCTGGGTAGAGGTGAGGGAGAAGGGTCATCGTGGGCCTGCTGCAAATACAGCATTTGCTGGTGTTGACACCCTCCTTGGCTATGGTGGCAAACTGCTGTGTCAGGAACCCGTTTCCTGGGAGTAGCAGAGGGAGCCCAGGTCCTCAAGGCAGCCTGAGATGGCAGCTCATACACCTCAGCGGGGGTACCGTGCCCCTTTTCTCCAGTGCAGTTCAGCATTGAGGTCGTCTATTCCCAGTCGGCGATAAAACCTGAGCTGTTTTCCTTGCAGGTGTCCCCTCCCTCCCCCAACTTGGGGGGAGTAGTGGGAGGGGATGGGGGAGGATCACTGAGGGGGCAGGGGAATCCCCCGGGGATCAGTGACCTGACCCTCTTGCAGGTTCTTCACCAGTTGTGCAAGCCAGCGTTTGGTGGTGGTGTCATCTTTTAGCACCTGGGCGAAGGTCGTATCCTTCAGCTGGTCAGGGAGGCACTGCCTGAGTGCTTCACGTGCCCTACATCAAAAACAAACCAACCAACCAGGGAGACCAAACAAATAAACCCACATTGGGGGACAGGGAAGAGCCCTTTTCTTAGATATAAATATATAGAATCCTGGGAATTTATGGCTCTGTCAAGTACTTTAATAAGCCATTAAAATTATCTAAAGCTTATATTAGACATAGGCTTAGAGACCTCCAGGATCTGTTGTCTGTAAACATTTTCAGAATGTTTCCCCTACATTGAACTTTGTGACAAAGCAAATAGAATAAAATGATGCAACAATTTACCTCAATTCAAACTACTTTCTGATTTATTACAGTTGTCGAAATACTCATGTTAAAAATAAATGGGTGATAGTAAATGAAACATTCCAAAATCAGAAAAATAACAGGGGATATGACCTGATTCATAGTAGGATAAGTTAATGAACTTTTAACTCTAAACTGATAAAAATTTGTGTCTTTCCAAAAACAGCTTCAGTTTTATGTTAAAACTCTTAAGAGATAAGCAGTAAAGCTATCATAAAGTTATTATCAGATGAACTTTCAAATATTTCATTTTCTTTAAAATATTACCAGTAAAAGTCAAATCTGAAAACTCATTAAGGTAAATTAACTATTTATAAGGCTGTTTTTTTTTTTTAAGTTATGGCTTTTGTACTTAGCCTAGTTTCTTTTACAAGGAGAATTTTAAATAAATGTATTTTCAAACTTGGTGAAATCAGGAACCACTAAAGAACAGGAGAAAATGGTCAAAGAAATACTTAGGGCTTAAATAACCTCAGTGGCAGGAGTTCACATTAATCAAGTTATCCCCATTCCTAGGAACACAGAAATCATCCCATTATGTGGTTTAGCAGAATATGAGCAAGTGGCTTTCAGCATGAATTATGGATTTACAAAGCAAAAGGTCAAATTTTTCTAAAATGCACTGTATCTACAATGTATGATTTCCGGCAGAAAGAAATAGGGAGGTAAAATAATTAGCTCAAGGACTTTACAGGAATCAAGAGGAGAACTAGAGATACAATTCAAGAGCCCTCTGGGCTTGTTCCTTTCTTAAGAGATCTTTAAAAATATACTTTTCTTTCTTGTAGAACAGAAAGCTCAAACCACAGGAGTAATGGATCATGAGATTCACTATCTGAACTCTCGGGAATTTTAGAGTAGGGTACAGAGTTTTGGTGGGGAGACAACACTCTGATGGATTTTTAAATTTAGCATTTCAGATTTTAAAAGAAATTAATCAAGGTCTGTCTCAGACGACCTGAATATAGTTTTATCTCTTCCCTGTCCTAAAGATACAGAAGCCATGACATGAGATGGGGCAGACGCTCATCAGAGTATTTCCCCAAAGTCCTCTAAATTCTATAAATGTTTACCTGGGGTTATCTGAGAGTCGAAGGTAACATCTTACTACATGCTTCAGCAAACGGGCGGAAGGTTCTTTGGATAGCTGCAGGACCATCTTACCCTGTTTTCCCCAAAACAAGGTGGGGTAGGAGAGAACATACAAAACACAACATAATCCTAGTTGGTATCAGAGACCAGATATTGCAAGACCTGTTATACAAGGTTTCATGGTTGTTGTTTCCTGTTGGGAGACTGAAGTAGCTCAATGTCGACTGCAAAGAAACTAAGTTGTGTGATCAGAAGCCCTGGTGGTCCAGTGGTTAAGAATCCTCCTTGCAATGCAGGGGGACTCAGGTTCAATCCCTGGTTAGGGAACTAAGATCCCACATGTCCTGGGGCAACTAAGCCTACACAACTACTGAGCCTGTGAGCTCTAAAGCCCAGGTGTCACAACTAGAAAGAAGCCTACACGCAGCAACAGAGGATCCCCCATGCCACAACTAAGACCCAACACGGCCAAATAAATAAAAAAGGTAAAGGAAAGAACTCACCAAGATCATGGCGACATGGGAGAAACGCTCATATGTCTGACATATATAAGCCAAACCAGTGTCATCTAAGAGGATCTTCTGGAGGATAAATGTGGCAACCTGGAGTAAAACAAAATTAAGGAGTCTAAAACATTGTTCAGACTTGTCTTCCAACTGTCTACTCCTCTCCTAGGAATAACCATGAAGTAGAAAACTAAGAAAATACCCCTGCATTCTAGATAACTTAATTATGACAACTTATGCACAGTACAAAAAAATTAATACATATTACCATATTCAACATTAAGTGCCAGAATTTTTCCTAAAGCTGTAACATGCCTTATCTTATTTTCACAACAAACCTATGAGGTAGGTACCGTTGTTATTTTACTTAAAAAGAGCAGGTAATCATCAGAGTCTAAAAACAGAGAGGTTTTCTTAGTTATTGAACACCTATGTGCCAGGTATAACTGTTAATCAATCAATAACTTGCCAGATTAAGATCCCAAGCAACAAAGTGACTAAATCAGAGTTGAGATCCAAACCTAGTTAAACACAGAGCTTCCCAGTTTTCCATGGGCCAAGATGATTTCAGAAACGCAGCCATGCCTCATCTCTTCCAAATGAGTTAGGTAAGATTTTTCCTATTCTTAAAAGACCGTTAAGAAAATAAGATTTTTAAGCCTCCCTTCAAAAACTTCCAACAGTAATAAAGAATACACTCAATTTAAGCTTGATTTAAGCTCATTAACTCTTACACAGATGGGGTTAAAAAAGTTTTAATTCAAGTCAAATGATTATTATAATGATTCTCTTCCTTAGCTGATCATCAGAATCAACTGTGGGAATTATTTGCTTTATTTTACTATTTTACTGGTGTATAACATTGTGGTCAGCTAAATAATGGCCCCCGAGCATATCCAGGTCATAATCACTAAACCCTGAGGATGCTACTTCATAAGGCAAAAGGTACTTTGCAGATGTGATTGTTAAGAATCTTGGGGGGATTAACCATCTTGGATGATCCAGGTGGGCCTTAGGTCATTATCACAAGGGTTCTTATAAAAGGGAAGTGGAGGGAGATGTGACCATAGAGAAAGTGATATGACAGAGGCACAGATTTGAACATGCTACACTGCTGGCTGTCAAGATGGAAGAGGGAGGAATAGCCAAGATGTGCAATTCTAAAAGCCGAAAAAGGCAATTCACCTGCCAATGCAGGAGACACGGGCTTTATCCTTGATCTGGGAAGATCCCACATTTCTCAGAGCAACTGGGCCCATGTACAACTACTGAGCCTGTGCTCTGAAGCCCAGGAGCCTCAACTATGGAAGCCTAAGCCCTAGAGTCCATGCTCTGCAACGAGAGAAACCACTGCAACGAGAAGCCTGCACACTAAAAAGGAGTCCCCACTCGCCGCAATTAGAGAAAGCCCGTGTGTAGCAACAAAGACCCAGCACAGCAAAAAATAAACAAACAAAATCATATTTTTTATATATATATATATATATATATATATATAAAGAAAGAAAGAAAGCTGAAAAAAAGCAAGGGAAGAGATTCACTCCTAGAGTCTCCAGAGGCAATGCCATCCTTACGGGCACCCTGACTTAAGCTGGTTAAACTGAATTTATGGTTTCTGGCTTCCATAAACTGGTAGTGTTTTAAGCCACTGAGCTTGTGACAATCTTTTATGGCACGAATAAGAAAATCAAACAAACATATACACAGTAAAATGTGTTAAGTGTACTAATCTTAAGTGTATTTTGATTTTTACTTATTCCACATCTGTGAACCACAACCAGATTAAAATACAGAACATTAGGAAGTTGGGATTTACATATACACAATACTATAAGCTGACTCATTAGAAAAGACCCTGATGCTGGGAAAGATTGAAGGCAGGAGGAAAAGGGGACTACAGAGGATGAGATGGTTGGATGGTGTCACCGACTCAACGGACATGAGTTTGAGCAAGCTGTGGGAGATGGTGAAGGTCAGGGAAGCCTAGTGTGCTGCAGTCCATGGAGTTGCAAAGCGTTAGACACAACTGAGTGACTGAACAACAATAATATAAACAGATAACCAACAAGGACCAATTGTATAGCACAGGGAACTATACTCAGTATCTTGTAATAATCTACAGTGGAAGAGAATATATATCTATATATTCTTTCTCTCTCTATATATATATATAAAGAATATATATTTATGAATCACTTAAAATGTACACCTGAAACTAACACAATATTGTATAAGTCAACTATAAACTATAATAAAAATAAAATAAAAATTTTAAATATAGAACATTTTCAGCACTCCAGAAGATTCCCGTGTACCTTTCCCCAGTCATATCCTTCCCTGAGAGGGAGTTACTATTCTGATTTATCCTCACTGACTGGTTTTGACCACTCTGGACTTTTACATACATGGTCATACAGTATGAACTCATACGTGCCTGGGTTCTTTCATCTGACGTAATATCACCTATGCTGCATATATCAGCAGTTCATTCTTCTTAACTACTGTGTAATTTATTTTGTAATATACTACAGTTCTATCTTTCATGAGCAAAAGTGCCATAAACACTCCTATACATGTTCCGATGCCCATAAGAGCTCATTTTTTGGGTATGTGTGTGTGCCATGTGCCTTGTGGGACTTTAGTTTCTCGACCAGGGATCGAATCTGGGCCCTTGGCAGTGAAGGCATGGAGTCCTAAACGCCAGGGAACTCTGTAGAGCTCATTTTTCTTGGGTATATATGCAGGAGTGGGACTGCTGAGTCACAGGGTAGACTTATGTTTATAGTGGGTACCACCAAACAGCTTTCCAAAATAACATACTATACACTTTTCCAGAGGGATTTAAAAAAAAACAAAAAAACACACAAATGTCCATACTTTATCACTCTGGACAACGGTTCAGTAAGTCAGAGATGGAACCTGGACACTGATGTTTTTAAAACACTTGACAGGTGATCATGTCACACAGCCTTGATTGAGAACCTCTGTTTCACCTGATGCCTACTATGACAAGGCCTGAGACTAAGGATTTGTACATGAAAAGTTAACATGACAAGGTCTTTACTTGCATGGACCAAAAGAAGATAGACATGCCAGGAACTGACTACAAATAATGTTATAAGGCAGGATAGGAGAAGCATTCTAGTTGAAGTGTAAAGGTTGATGGGAACTTCTAAACATCAAGGATGAATTAATTTTAGTAATGGGCAAGAAATGAAAATGGAGGGATCGTTAGGATGGGGGCTCGTGGAAGAAATGTCACAAAAGAAGAAAATGAATCTTTGTCTGTCCCAGCCATAAGAAGCCAACTTGAAAAACACCTATTCACAGGCAACTATGAATTTAAAAACAACAGAATACAGTTGTACCCATTCCAATCCTGTCCCAGAAATCCACTGAAATTAACAAAATAAATAAAATTAAGGAAGAAATGAGAAAAGAAAAGCATGAACACAGATCACATGTCACTTATCCTTTGTGTGTTTAGTAGAAAGTTGAAGGCAGAGGTATAAATCCTCCCTAAAACACACACCCTAGACTGGCAGGCTGGGTGGAAAAGTATTCAGAGGCAAAACACTTGACTTAAAAACTGCCAACTTCAGCTCATAACATCTCTCTTTCCATCCATTATTTTTAAACAAACAGCAATCCTGGATAGAAAGACTCCCACAGGGAAACTTTTATAGAGATATAACCCAAGAAACGGTAGCAAGTAATACTTATCTGCATTTTCAAGGAAACTGAAGTGAATATGAACTTTAAAAAAACATTTTTAAAAAGTTAAAAGAAAATACAAAATTCAAAGAAGAGCTGAAACAACAGGAGAAGTGAGAAGCACAGACTAGAGGAAAAAATTAATAAATTAATACAATTTGTATTAATACAAAAATTAACAGAAAATTAATACAAATTAATAAATTAATACAAAATTAAACTGCTACATGTATACATATTTATGGAAAGATTCTACAAAAAAGTAATAATACTGGCTACTACTGAGAAGAACTGAGACGTAAGGTAGAAGACTTACATTTATTTGCTTGTATACCTATTTGTAGTAGCATATGAATTTTTACTTTATTTGTATTGCATATTCACAACAAACAAACTTTAAATCATTACATCTGCTTATATCCAACTCAGCAATACTTACCTAATTAAAAATTAAAGTGAATAGTCAATGTGACCAGATATACTTTAGAAGCAGAGGTTAGATATTGCTAAAAATAGCAACATGGAAAAGTAGCCTTGAGAAAAATCACATTATATGAAATTAAAGATAGAAAGTAATTAGAGGGTAAGAAGAGACACATGAAAAATAGACAATACAGCATAACTGATGTTGCTTAAGCAAGAGGCCAAAACAAAGAGGAAACTATAAAAATTAACAACAAAAAAGACACAATGAGTAGGCTCTTTCAGAAAAAAATCTGACAAGGAAAATATCAGGCTGACTCAAGATTTCACTACAACATTCAGTACCAGAAGACAACATGGCTATGATAATGGAGTTCTGAGAGGGAAGACAGAGGTGAGAATTCTATAACCAGTTACATTATCATCCATGGTTAAAATACAAAGCAGGTAGAAGCTCAAGTGTATATATATATATATATATATATATATATACATACTTGATTATGTATAAAGAATGTCTGGAAAAATATACCTGTGGAGTCAGAAGGGGGTTCAGATAAAAGGGAGAAATTTATTATTTAACTTAATATATTCTTCTGATGGTTCTAGGTTCTTAAATCATCATTATATAACAATTTTTATTCAAAAGAGAAAAAAACATTCACGAAAGTTTCAAAAACTTTCATTTTTGAAGGGAGGCAGAAAAAGATAACTCAACCATGAAGAAGTAGTCCAACAGTCAACACAACATAGAATCTAAGATAAAAACACACACCGTTTTAGAAAGTTCACTTCCAGATTCCATAATTCGCAAACACAAAGGGATAATTTCTGTTGTCAATAGAAAGTTGATTACTTCCTGCTCATCTGTTTTCACCAGAGCCCCTAAAGAAAATATGGACAAACGAAATTACTTCAGAGTCAGGGTTTCCAACTAAAATTGTTCATCCGTCTAGTTGTGGAACTTAGTAACATACAACACAAACTGTAGTTTTTATGTCAGAGAATCAGATTCAAACCCTGGCTTTAAAAAAAAAAAAAAAGGAGCAAGAAAAGCACAGGTTGACTGTTGACACTAAAAGATCAGGTACAAAGTCCGGTCCATCACATAGTTAGCATCAGTTTAGCTACTTAAGTAATTATTCTATCACTTTGGTAGACAATCACACAATAATATCACCATCTCTTCTCCATGTACTTTAGGTAAGAGAGAATTCTTGTTGTCATTGTTGTTCTAGTTTCCTAATCATGTTGGACTCTGCGACCCCGTGGACCACAGCCCACCAGGCTCCTCTGTCCATGTGATTTCCCAGGCAAGAATACTGAAGTGGGTTGCCACTTCCTTCTCCAGGGGATCTTCCTGATCCAGGGATCATATCTGCATCTCCTGCATTGGCAGGTGGATTCTGTGCCCCTGAGCCACCAGGGCAAAGTAGTGAAGTATTAGTCGCTCAGTCATGTCCAACCCTTTGTGACCCCGTGGACTGTATAGCCTGCCAGGCTCCTCTGTCCACGGAGTTCTTCAGGCAAGAAAACTGGAGTGGGTTGTTATTCCTTTCTCTGGGGGATCTTTCCACCCCAGGGATAGAACCCAGGTCTCCTGCATTGCAGGCAGATTCTTTACGGTCTGAGCCACCAGGGAAGCCCTGGTGAGAGTTCTGTATCAGTATTAAAGCATACTCTCAGGTACAAAGAAACAATGCCCTCTGAATCCTACTCACAATAGGTATAAATGACTTCCTGGTTATTTAATTGCCCCTATTTCCCCCAAAAGCAAAACACTGTAGGGCATACCTAAACAAGAAACACATACCTAGATTCTAATTCTGGTTCCACCGAAGTTTGATAAAGTTACCTTCACTTTGCAAGCCTCTGCTATTTTAATAAATAAGAGCTGCTGCTGCTGCTGCTAAGTCGCTTCAGTCGTGTCCAACTCTGTGCGACCCCATAGACGGCAGCCCACCAGGCTTCCCCGTCCCTGGGATTCTCCAGGCAAGAACACTGGAGTGGGTTGCCATTTCCTTCTCCAATGCATGAAAGTGAAAAGTGAAAGTGAAGTCGCTCAGTCGTTCCCGACTCTTAGTGACCCCATGGACTGCAGCCTACCAGGCTTCTCTGTCCGTGGATTTTCCAGGCAAGAGTACTGGAGTGGGGTGCCATTGCTTTCTCCGAAATAAGAGTTAGACAAATAATTTCCAAAATTATCCCAATTCTACTACTCTGCTGGTTTCGAAACTTACACCATTGACCAGATGACAGACACAGTTCAATGATATCCTCTTCATTCTGTATACAGGGAGTCAAAGTCCCATTAAACAAATGACTGTTCCCTGAGTGGTCCAATGCTTCGCTAGCTTTTATATCAAAGGCCTTAGTTAACTCGACCTGTAATAACCATAGTCAGTTACTTCAGAAGAGACTGGTATCATTTGCTTTAACCAGAACTGGCAATCTACAAATACTACATCTTTAAACAGCACAAACCATAACTAACTAACATGGCCTACAACAGATGTCAAATTACTATCTCATTTAGACTTTTTACATGGGGGTCTAAAATCCATCTTGAATTAATTTTTATAGAGTACAAGATATGGGTCATGGTTCATTGCTTTACATATGAATATCCAATTGTTCTACCACCATTTATTGAAAAGACTATCCTTTCTTCACTAAATTCTCTTTGTGCCTTTGTCAAAAATCCAATTGACCTTATTTGTGTGGGTTTATTTCTGTACACTCCACTCTGCTCTGTAAGTCCTTATTTTCTCCAACACCACAATATCTTGACTTTTGTAGTTTCCCAGTAGATCTGGAAATTAGGTAGACTATATCTTCCAAGTTTATATCCTTCTTTTTAAAAAATGGATATTCTAGTTCATTTGCCTTTTCAGATACAATCTTAGGATCACCAAGGGCTTCTCTTCTGGCTCAGCTGAAAAGAATCTGCCTGTAATGCGGGAGACCTGGGTTTGATCCCTGGGTTGGAAAAATCCCCTGGAGAAGGGAAAGGCTACCCACTCCAGTATTCAGCCTGGAGAATTCCATGGCTCACATAAGAGTCGGACACGACTGAGAGACTTTCACTAGGATCACCAATTTCTATTAAAAACTTCTACTAGAATTTTGTTAGAATTGCTCTAAAACTATACATCATTTGGGGGCAGAATGACATCGTAATATTGAATCACTGATATACCAACTGATAAACATGGTTTATCTCTACATTTATTTAGGTTTTCTTTGATTTATTTTATCATTGCTTTATAGTTTGTAACTACAGACTTTGCACATATTTTGTAAAATTTACACCGAAGTTTTTCAAATATTTTGGTAAAATTTCAATTTCTATTTAGCTCAAGCATACCAAAATATGACTTTTATGTACTAACTCTATCCTACAACCTTATTAAGTTCACCAGTACTAGTAGCTTTTTTCTGTAGATTCTTCAACACAGGTTGTCTATGAATAGACAATCTTATTCTTGCTTCTTTTAAAAAAATTTTAACTTAAAGTTTTCATTATGAAAGTATTGCTGGCTTCATCAAGAGTTGAGAAGCCCCCTCTGCACGTTCTGGAAAAGTCTTAAACATTTTTTCTTTTTAAGTGCACTTTAGCAGACTGTATTTTTCAAAGAATCTGTCATTTCACCTAGGTGGTGAAATTTATGGACAAAGTTATTAGCAGTATTATCTTACTTTCCTTTTGTCTGAGGAGTCTTACACAATTTCCCCTTCCATTTATCACATTTGCCAATTGGTGTCCTTTTTTTTCCTCGTCTGTCTGGTTAGAGGTTTATTAATTTCATCGTTTTTTTCAACAAAAAATTGGGGATGGATGAAATGGGTGAAGGTGGTCAGAAGGTACAAACTTTCAGTTGCAGGGTAAGTAAGATCCAGAGATATAATGTATAGCATGGTGACTACAGTAACAACACTGTAGTGTATGTCTGAAGGCTAAGAGAAATCTTCAGTTCATTTCAGTTCAGTTCAGTCGCTCAGTCGCGTCCGACTCTTTGCGACCCCATGAATCGCAGCACGCCAGGCCTCCCTGTCCATCACCAACTCCTGGAGTTCACCCAGACCCACGTCCATCAAGTCAGTGATGCCATCCAGCCATCTCATCCTCTATCGTCCCCTTCTCCTCCTGCCCCCAATCCCTCCCAGCATCAGAGTCTTTTCCAATGAGTCAACTCTTCGCATGAGGTGGCCAAAGTACTGGAGTTTCAGCTTTAGCATCATTCCTTCCAAAGAAATCCCAGGGCTGATCTCCTTCAGAATGGACTGGTTGGATCTCCTTGCAGTCCAAGGGACTCTCAAGAGTCTTCTCCAACACCACAGTTCAAAAGCATCAATTCTTCGGCGCTCAGCCTTCTTCACAGTCCAACTCTCATATCCATACATGACCACAGGAAAAACCATAGCCTTGACTAGATGGACCTTTGTTGGCAAAGTAATGTCTCTGTTTTTGAATATGCTATCTAGGTTGGTCATAACTTTCCTTCCAAGGAGTAAGCGTCTTTTAATTTCATGGCTGCAGTCACCATCTGCAGTGATTTTGGAGCCCAGAAGAATAAAGTCTGACACTGTTTCCACTGTTTCCCCATCTATTTCCCATGAAGTGATGGGACCAGATGCCATGACTTCGCTTTCTGAATGTTGAGCTTTAAGCCAACTTTTTCACTCTCCTCTTTCACTTTCATCAAGAGGCTTTTGAGTTCCTCTTCACTTTCTGCCATAAGGGTGGTGTCATCTGCATATCTGAGGTTACTGAGATTTCTCCCGGCAATCTTGATTCCAGCTTGTGTTTCTTCCAGTCCAGCGTTTCTCATGATGTACTCTGCATATAAGTTAAATAAACAGGGTGACAATATACAGCCTTGACGTACTCCTTTTCCTATCTGGAACCAGTCTGTTGTTCCATGTCCAGTTCTAACTGTTGCTTCCTGACCTGCATAGAGGTTTCTCAAGAGGCAGGTCAGGTGGTCTGGTATTCCCATCTCTTGAAGAATTTTCCACAGCTTATTGTGATCCACACTGTCAAAGGCTTTGGCATAGTCAATAAAGCAGAAATAGATGTTTTTCTGGAACTCTCTTGCTTTTTCCATGATCCAGCGGATGTTGGCAATTTGATCTCTGGTTCCTCTGCCTTTTCTAAAACCAGCTTGAACATCAGGAAGTTCACGGTTTACGTATTGCTGAAGCCTGGCTTGGAGAATTTCGAGCATTATTATCCTAGCATGTGAGATGAATGCAATTGTGTAGTAGTTTGAGCATTCTTTGGCATTGCCTTTCTTTGGGACTGAAATGAAAACTGACCTTTTCCAGTCCTGTGGCCACTGCTGAGTTTTCCAAATTTGCTGGCATATTGAGTGCAGCACTTTCACAGCATCATCTTTCAGGATTTGGAATAGCTCAACTGGAATTCCATCACCTCCACTAGCTTTGTTTGTAGTGATGCTTTCTAAGGCCCACTTGACTTCACATTCCAGGATGTCTGACTCTAGGTCAGTGATCACATCATCGTGATTATCTGGGTCGTGAAGATCTTTTTTGTACAGTTCTTCTGTGTATTCTTGCCACCTCTTCTTAATATCTTCTGCTTCTGTTAGGTCCATACCATTTCTGCCCTTTATCGAGCCCATCTTTGCATGAAATGTCCCCTTGGTATCTCTAATGTTTTTGAAGAGATCCCTAGTCTTTCCCATTCTGTTGTTTTCCTCTACTTCTTTGCATTGATCATTGAGGAAGGCTTTCTTATCTCTTCTTGCTATTCTTTGGAACTCTGCATTCAGATGCTTATATCTTTCCTTTTCTCCTTTGCTTTTTGCTTCTCTTCTTTTCACAGCTATTTGTAAGGCCTCCCCAGACAGCCATTTTGCTTTTTTGCATTTCTTTTCCATGGAGATGGTCTTGATCCCTGTCTCCTGTACAATGTCACAAACCTCATTCCATAGTTCATCAGGCACTCTATCTATCGGATCTAGGCCCTTAAATCTATTTTTCACTTCCACTGTATAATCATAAGGGATTTGATTTAGGTCATACCTGAATGGTCTAGTGGTTTTCCCTACTTTCTTCAATTTCAGTCTGAATTTGGCAATAAGGAGTTCATGATCTGAGCCACAGTCAGCTCCTGGTCTTGTTTTTGCTGACTGTATAGAGCTTCTCCATCTTTGGCTGCAAAGAATATAATCAATCTGATTTCGGTGTTGACCATCTGGTGATGTCCTTGTACAGAGTCTTGTGTTGTTGGAAAAGGGTGTTTGCTATGACCAGTGCATTTTCTTGGCAAAACTCTGTTAGTCTTTGCCCTGCTTCATTCCGTATTCCAAGTTCTTATCACAAGGGGAAAAAAAGTGTAACTATGTAATGACGGATGTTAACCAAACTTACTGTAGTGGTCACTTTGCAATATATACATATACCAAATCATCATATTGTATACCAAAAACTAATACAGTGTTTTTGTCATGTCTCAGTAAAAAAACACCTGCTATTGGTTTCACTGATGTCATCTATTGATTTTCTGTTCCCATTTTTATTGATAGCTAGTCTTTATTATTTCCTTCCTTTTGTTTGCTCTGGTTAAATTTGCTCCTTTTTCTAATTTTTAAAGAAAAGCTTAGCTCACTGATTGAAGACCTCTTTCTTTCTAGTATAAGCATTTAATGATACAAATTTTCCTCTAAGCTCTGCTTAAATCTGGATCCTACAAATTTTGATATGTTATATTTTTATTTTTACTCAGTTTCAGGTATTCTCTAATTTATGCTATTTATCACTTCATTTATATTCAAACTCATCTGATAAGCCTTGAACTGTAGGAAAGAGTCTAGGCACAAACATTCACCTTCTGCTTGTTCTTTCAAATGACTTGGGAGAAACTGAGTTTCTAAAAATATATGCAAGGGTAGACAACTACCTTAATACCATCCAACTATTTTTTTCCACACCTCCCCACTATCAGCCTTTATCCTAACATAAATGCAGCATCCAACCATAGCAGTAGGATGATCTGAATTAGAATAATGAACATAAATGTTTCCTTTGGCTAGAATCATGCTGATGTTTCAAAGCCTACATGAGAAGTTTTTATATCTTAAAAGCAGAAAAGAATATACTGGGAAAAAAGTTTCTAATTAGAGGACTTCTTAGGAGAAGATGTAAAAAACCATAACATTCATAACAGATACTCCTTAAAAGTAGAATAAAATGTTTTTGAGAAATACCAAACTTTCAAATTATACCTCCTGATTCATGGTTTACAATCATAAGGATGAAAGACAGGTTCAATATAAAAATAATAATTTAACAAAACAAAGCTTCTATAATTGATGTTCTTATTACTTGGTTATTATGTCAAGCAAAAACTATGAGAAAAAGACACTGAAAAAAGGAAGGGCAATTTAAGAAAGAAATTTTCTTGACTGTATTTACATTTCACAAATTTACCGATTTTACTATCTAGGAGTCTGAGATGTGAAATAGCTAATATATAATTTGCTTGAGTAAAAACTATTTTAGATACATGTCTAATAATAAATGCATATGAAAACATTAACTTGAACATGCAAAAATTCAACAAGGTAAAATAGAAGGTAAATCCCTGGAATTAGGGGAGAACAGTCTAGAAGTGAGAAAGATGAAAAATCAAATGAAAATAACAAACTAAAACTCTTATTCCTGTAACAATTTTCTTTGTTGATTAATGCTCTTTTATGTTACTTTTCCTACAATTAATAAACATTTCTACATATACACTGAATTTAATCCCAAATGTTGGGCCTCATAGCCTTACACTCAGAATGGTACTTGGTAAGAACAACCATGTTCCTGATATTCATTAGTAAAAACTGTTTTATTAGACTCAACCCCAAAGACAAAAATAAACAATAGGTAAACAAAAGCTATAAAAGACCAGACAAAACACCTAAGCCAGAACCACTATTATGAATGATGATGATTCCAGGCTTGCAGAATGATCCTAATAACTTACCAATAACTCCAAGACTGGTTAGCCGAAGATACTCAAAGGGTCGTGTTTTGCTGACAGTGTGCAAAAAGGGGTACAAAAAAAGTGGGATGTGTGCTGCAAGAAATGCCGACCTGAAAGAAGAGAAGAATTGCATTCTGAGCTTAGAGCTAATTTCTAAGGATTCTGAACATTCAAATTCCCAGGTAGTTAATTTTGTAAGGCCTTTAACATTGCTTGACCGAGAAATCTCTAGGGAAGACCATTACTGGTCTTTAATTTAGCCCAGTGGTTCTCAGCTGGGGTAATTTTGACCCCCTGGGTCATGTGGCAGTATCTGGAGATATTTTTAGTCGTCACAGCTGAAGTGACTGACATCCACTGGGCAGAGGCTGGGATGCTGATAAAAAATTTTACAGTGCACAGGACAGTCCCGTTTTCCCCCTCCTCCTACCACAAAGACAATCCAGCCCAAAATGTCAACAGTGTCAAGGCTGAAAAACCCTAGCCTAGGCCAATGGTTAAAAGAACACCAAATTTCCCCTGAAACCAGTACCAAGTACTTAAAAACTGATAACATACCCAATTGCAAATTTTAAAAATAGGTCATAAAATGTACTTAAGTGCACAAGAGATTCTCCTATATGTCTCCTCTCACCTCATTTATGAGTGAATAACAATAATATTCACAGGTACAAGCTGACAAAACCTTAGAAACCAAGACAACAAAATAAAGCAGCCACTATCAAGGTTTTATCTGTTACACTTAAATACACTTCTTTGTTAGAGCTCTCAGATAAACCAAGTATCCTAGAAACACTTATATCTGCAGCTGGACTGCAAGGAGATCCAACCAGTCCATTCTGAAGGAGATCAGCCCTGGGATTTCTTTGGAGGGAATGATGCTGAAGCTGAAACTCCAGTACTTTGGCCACCTCATGCGAAGAGTTGATTCACTGGAAAAGACTCTGATGCTGGGAGGGATTGGGGGCAGGAGGAGAAGGGGACGACAGAGGATGAGATGGCTGGATGGCATCACTGACTCGATGGACATGAGTCTGAGTGAACTCCGGGAGTTGGTGATGGACAGGGAGGCCTGGCGTGCTGCGATTCACAGGGTTGCGAAGAGTCGGACACGACTGAGCGACTGAACTGAACTGAGTATGTTCAGCAACTAATATGGAATCAGTCTATTACTTTATATAATTTATAACTGTTACACCTTACAGGAGAGTTAATACTCCAAAATTTTAACCAAATACTCTTGTATTTTTCTTAAGTACTTAAAAGTAATTTTCTTAGCAAAGTTTCTAATGTTCCAAAAGGTCAGTGCTAATCCAGCACTCAGATTTTATAAGGAAAACCTGACAAAGAAAGGAAAAGCTTTAATAAGATGACTATTAAGCACCTTAAGACCATAAAAGCCACAGAGCAGATTTCTGAACAGAATCTCCCCTTTCTTAACTTGTCATATATAGCAGCAAGGCAAAAATTTCTCAACTTGTGTATCAATTCTCATTTATGACAGAGGTTGACTAGAATCCTGTGTTCAAAAAGGTTCTGAAGCCAAATCTGGCTTACTATGTGAGAAAAAGTGCTGAGTACAGACACTGAATTCCTACTAAGTACCACGCACTGTGCCTCATGCATGGCACAGTGATGCCTACCATGGATTCAGGAGCAAGTAGTAGCTGTATACTTGACTTCCTGAGAGGTGATCACCACTCCTTTAAAGTTACTTACTAACAACAGGCAAAAAGTAAATGAGACAATGGAATATTATTCAGCCTTAAAAAGGAAGGAAATTCTGACATATTCAACAGTACTGATGAACCTTGAGGACATTATGTTAAGTGAAATAAACCAGTCACAAAAAGGCAAATACTATATGACTCCATTTATAATGAGGTATTCAGAATAGTCAAAATCATAGAAAGGAGGACAGTGGTTGCCAGGAGCTAGGGGACAGGGGGATGGGAAGTTAATGTTTAATGGGTATAGAGTTTCAGTTTTACAGGATGAAGAGAACTACAGAAATGGATGCTGGGACAGTGGCACATTATTAACGAATTTAAAACTACTGAACTGAACACTTAAAATCGGGACTTCCCTAGTGGTCCAGTGGTTAAGAATCTGCCTTGCAATGCAGGGGATGTGGGTTTGATTCCTGGTTGGGGAAGTAAGATACCACATGCTGCAGGACAATTGGGCTCATGTGCCACAACCATTGAGCCTATATGCCACAACTAGAGAGAAGCCTGCAAGCCACAATGAAAATCTTGCATGTTGCAACTAAACCCAACACAGCCAAAAATAGATGAATAAATAAAAATAAAATGGTTCAAATGATATATTTTATGTTATTTATATTTTACCACAATTTAAAAAATCAATTGTAAAAGAACATGTTACTATGGTTGATTCATGTTGATGTTAGGCAGAAACCAACACAAACTGTAAAGCAATTATCCTTCAAGTAAAAAAAAAAAAAACACATAACATGTTAAACAATACCATATTGCCACTACACCAAAATTTGGTGAAATTAGAAACCAGAAATTCTTCAGGAAAAAAAAAAGTAGGAATCCTAAAGAACCATACCAACACAGGTGCACCCTCCTGCAAGCCCCTCCTCTCATCATTCAGAAGTTTTAGGACCACATTCAATACAAACCTCTACCCACACATCCATCCAAAGTATTTACCTGGTTTCTGGGTGTGACGCCACACACTGCAGTAATGCTAGAGCATTGCAAACTCTGTTAGACTGGTGTGCTGTCAAGGTGGGTGGGTTGATAGATGGATAAATATTTACAATTTCCTAAAAAATGGAAATCAACACCATATGAGCACGGAATAACTTTAATTCCCATGGTATGAAAGCCAACAATTTTAATTCTGTATACCCAATAAGAACAGAACCATCAAAGAGGGGGCAGAAATAAACAATATTCCTTTCATCACAAATATACCTGACTGAGACTATTTGAAACATATTATCCCTAGGAAGACTTCTAAGGAGGCAACTGTGGTTACCCATACTTTTCCCTATATTCTGTATCATCTGTGGAGGCTTTCACTTGAGGGACTCCCCTTCCCCCATCTTTGTCAACACCCTATTTAGGTTGTAGTGATGAGACAGTTAGCCAGAAAATGTCAGTAAATCAACCACTTTAACTCATAAAGTTTCTGTTTGGTCATGCAGCAAGTGCAAAAAGGGGGAGATAAGAAAGTGCGTATATGTGTGGGGATATGTACAAACAGCAGAGAACATACGTATTCTCTGTCAAAAGGTGATGATTTGCTGAACACAATTCCATTTATCTTAACTGTAAAATTTTTACACATAAGAAAGACTAGTTTCCTGGGTATATGCAGTATACATAGAATATGAATTTACTCAACAGATTTTAAAAATTAATCTAATTATTAGGAATGTGGACAATATTTTAGAAGATGATCACATCTTGGTTCTTAGGACTACATCATATCAATTTATTCCCCGGAAATGACTGTTCTAGTCAGAATCAAATATTAGTTATTTATTCTTTAATGTACAAGAATACCCACCTTTACTCCTATGGCTGTTATATCTTTACTCTAGCATTTTCTTTACCCAGAATATACCTTTCAGTTCTTATACCTCTCTCCCCACCACCATCCTCAGTCCACCTGGTCATACAGTATTATTTTACAGTACTCCTAAAGCTGTGTTTCTCAAAGTGCAGTTCTTACATCACCTACATAAAAATCATCTGGGAGCAGGAGCTGCTTGTTAAAAATACAGATTTTTCATTTTAGACTAAATAAATCAAATCTCCTGGGTAGAATCCAAGAATTTCATTTTAATGAGTATCTTAGATTTTTCTAAAACAAGATTCTTACAAATGTTAACGCTTAAAAAAAAAAACTACCAAAGTTTTCAAAATCATTTGTACAAAGGCAGAGAGATACATTTGCGATAATTAGGAATGAAATGCAACTCATGGATATATACACCCACCTGTAAAAGTGCTGCAATAGTACCAAATGAATGCCACAGCATGGGTGCAAGGTCAGGAACAGATTCTCGCTTCTTACTTAATTCCAGTAAAGCATTTTCCCTCGTCTCAGGACTGGATAGCTCGTTGATCCACTGATAGATCTTTTCTCTATCCACCTGAGCCAGTGCAGTAGGCACAGGCTTCAAGTGAAAATAAGAAAAGTAAAAGTAAACATGTGAGTTTCATTAGCATCAAACCAAGTCTAACTCTGCTGTATCCTTTAGAGGGAATATATTTTTTGTAAATAACAGGGCATCTTTTCTAGAAACATATATTTGATGTAAACTAATTCAATAAAACACACACTCCTTAATAATACCATATTTAGACATTTACCCTACAGGTATACTTGGGTTGTACTGAAGACGTATCAGAATGTTTACTGTTGTACTATTTTAAAAGCAGAAAACTTGAAATCTATAAACATCTATCAAAAAAGAACTGGTTAAATATGTATGGGTACATCTTTATTTGGAATACTACATAGCCCTTTAAAAAAGTTATCTCTATACTGTGCGGATACTAAATAAGAAGCAAAAAAAACAGAGTGTAAAATAGCTTACATGCTTTCATTAACACACACATGTATTCTTATATATTTACATACAACATTTCTAGAAGGACACATAAAAAACTGCTAACAGTAGTTACCTTTAAGGTTAGAATCTATATGGGAGACTTATTTTTATTGTACACAATAAAATCTTATTTTTCTTATTGTACACAATAAAATCTTTTACATACAGTTTAAATTTTTTTAACCATGTGACTATCATGGTGTTTGAAAAAAAAAGTCACCCCCCTACTGCTCTTCATTCCCCAGTAACTCCAGCATCCCCCTCCATTAAGGAGAAAACTTACATAATTTGGAAAAGCTCCCTCCTCTAATGATTCTTATACAGACTGTACCTCCATCCCTTGGAGATTTACTCACTTCTTACTCATGTATAAACTATATAAAGAATCTTTCATTACTGTGCTATAAAGAATCTCAATATTCCAATAAAAATTTGAGCACTTCTATAATTCTTCACATTTTCAAACAGGCTTGGTTAAGTTCCTTAATTATTCTTACCTGGAAAGTAAGATGAAAGACTAGAAAAATGATTACCATTGCTACTTTAGGCTCTGAAGTCCTAACAAATTCATAGCTATTTCTATCCCTAGCCCAATATTGTTTCACTTCATTCCCTGCACCCCGCAACCATGAGGATTAACAGAGTAGGTAGATAGAAAAGAGATCTACACTTGTAGATTAGACTACGAATGCTCAGAGGAATCAACTTGCTCAGTTCACCCAAGTACAAAGTTGCATATTCTCATCTTTCTTGAACCATATTACACAGCTTCTTACAGTATTTATTTGTTCCCATAACACCTTAGTGTGATAGAATAATGATAGACCCATCCCACATGATATAAAGATGAGGAACACAAAGCACAACTGTCTTCGCTGAAAAACAGAATGAAGTCTAAGGTGGACTTTGAGGAGTACTCACATTTACTCTACTCAAGCTGAACGATCACCTTCTACAATTAGAAGCTCGATTAGAAGCTTTCAGCTTAATGTTTATCATTTCTCTTGTGTGCTAGAGTGAACCACAAAGTGTTCTGCTAAATGGACTATATACCGTGCAACTTAAGTCCTCCTTAAGTGTCTCAGAGTAATCTGCTAAAAGCTGTTTTGTAATTCCCATCAGTGATGCTCAAGAAAACATGAGGTTCCTAAATGATGTAGAATAGGGTAGTTTTCTGATCCCCATTCCCAATAGCAATAACAGTATGTTCCATGCATCTGCCTTTTCTATGCTGCCACAGATAGGCCTTCAACTTTAAAAATTATTTTTGGAAATGTAATTCCACCAGAAGATAGGGTATATTTATTTAGAGTATTACATCACCTTAAAAGCTCAGTGAAAACAAGGGCTAAAATTGTAGCTTTGGGTTTCCTGCCCAGAATCCCTTGGACGACCTACAATCCTAAAGAGGGCCCCACGACAACGTTCTAGCAATATAGCATCTATCCTGATTAGTCATTACTCACTCTTAGAGGCCTGCCATCCAGATACTACCATCAGTAAGCTCCACCCTCCTCTCCAGAGTCAACCTATGACTTGTATCCAGCACTCCTATACCCTATCCCATCCCGGGGAACTCTAGGTGAACACCACCAGGCTGCAATGGTAGGTACCAGCTAGCATATAATGGATTTGGGACTGTAGGCCTGGTCTCCACATATTCCCATTTCTAGAGCTGGTTTGACTCCAACAGAGAAGACTGTGCCCCTGGAGTGATATTGGCACTCTAAAGGGCCAATGTCTGGTGCTCCCTACGGCCATGACCACTGGCTGCCAGTAATACTCCACCTTTTGAAACTACTCGTGGAAATTTTAGCCTCTATGAGACTCTGGTTCTAAGAGAGCTAGGGAGGTCAGTCAGTTCAGTTGCTCAGTCATGTCCAACCCTTTGTGATCCCATGGACTGCAGCACACCAGGCTTCCCTGGACATCACCAATTCCCAGGGCTTGCTCAAACTCATGTCCACTGAGTCGGTGATGTCATCCAACCATCTCATCCTCTGTCATCCCCTTCTCCTCCTGCATTCAATTTCTCCCAGCATCAGAGTCTTTCCAATGAGTCAGTTCTTCGCATCAGGTGGCCAAAGTATTAGAGTTTCAGCTTCAGCAACAGTCCTTCCAATGAATATTCAGGATTGATTTCCTTTAGGATGGACGGGTTGGATCTCCTTGCAGTCCAAGGGACTCTCAAGAGTCCCCTCCAACACCACAGTTCAAAAGCATCAATTCTTCAGTGCTCAGCTTTCTTCACAGGCCAGCTCTCACATCCATACATAACTACTGGAAAAACCATAGATTTGACTAGATGGACCTTTGTTGGCAAAGTTATGTCTCTGCTTTATAATATGCTCTCTAGGTTGGTCATAGCTTTTCTTCCGAGGAGCAAGTGTCTTAATTTCATGGCTGCAGTCACCATCTGCAGTGATTTTGGAGCTCCCCCCGAAATAAAGTCTGTCACTGTTTCCATTGTTTCCCCATCTATTTGCCATGAAGTGATGGGACTGGATGCCATGAACTTCGTTTTCTGAATGTTGAGTTTTAAGCCAGCTTTTTCACTCTCTTTTGTCACTATCATCAAGAGGCTCTTTAAGTTCCTCTTCACTTTCTACCATAAGGGTGGGGTCATATGCATATCTGAGATTATTGATATTTCTCCCAGCAATTTTCATTCCAGCTTGTGCTTCATCCAGCCCGGCATTTTGCATGATGTACTCTGCACATAAGTTAGATAAGCAGGGTGACAATATGCAGTCTTGACGTACTCCTTTCCCAATTTGGAATCAGTCTGTTGTTCCATGTCTGGTTCTAACTGTTGCTTCTTGGCCTGCATATAGATTTCTCAGGAGGCAGGTCAGGTGGTCTGGTATTCCCATCTCTTGAAGAATTTTCCAGTTTGTTGTAATCCACACAGTCAAAGGCTTTGGCGTAATCAATAAAGCAGTAGATGTTTTTCTGGAACTCTACTGCTTTATCTATGATCCAGCAGATGTTGGCAATTTGATCTCTGGTTCCTCTGTCTTTTCTAAATCCAGCTTGAACATCTGGAAGCTCACACACGGTTCACATACTGTTGAAGCCTGGCTTGGAGAATTTTGAGTATTACTTTGCTAGAATGTGAGATGAGTGCAATTGTGGGGTAGTTTGAACATTCTTTGTAATTGCCCTTTTTCGGGACTGGAATATGAAAACTGACCTTTTCCAGTCCTGTGGCCACTGCTGAGTTTTCCAAATTTGCTGGCATATTGAGTGCAGCACTTTGACAGCATCATCATTTAGGATTTGAAATAGCTCAACTGGAATTCTGTCACGTCCACTAGCTTTGTTCGTAGTGATGCTTCCCAAGGCCCACCTGACTTTGCATTCCAGGATGTCTGGCTCTAGGTGAGTGATCACACCACTGTGGTTATCTGGATCATGAAGATCTTTTTTTAATAGTTCTTCTGTGTATTCTTACCACCTCTTAATATCCCTGCTTCTGTTAGGTCCATACCATTTCTGTCCTTTATTGTGCCCAACTTTCCATGAAATGTTCCCTTGGTATCTCTACTTTTCTTGAAGAAATCTCTAGTCTTTCTCATTCTATTGTTTTCCTTTATTTCTTTGCACTGATCACCAAGGAAGGCTTTCTTATCTCTCCTTGCTATTCTTTGGAACTCTGTATTCAGATGCTTATATCTTTCCTTTTCTCCTTTTCCTTGTACTTCTCTTCTTGCCTCAGCTATTTATAAGGTCTCCTCAGACAACCATTTTGCCTTTTTCCATTTCTTTTTCTTGAGGGTGGTCTTGATCACTGCCTCCTGTACAGTGTTACGAACCTCTGTCCATAGTTCTTCAGGCACTCTATCAGATCTAATCCCTTGAATCTATTTCTCACTTCCACTGTATAATCATAAGGGATTTGATTTAGGTCATACCTGAATGGTCTAGTGGTTTTCCCTACTTTCTTCAATTTAAGCCTGAATTTTGCAATAAGGAATTCATGATCTATGCCACAGTCAGCTCCAGGTCTTGTTTTTGCTGACTGTATAGAGCTTCTTCGTCTTTGGCTGCAAAGAATATAATCAATCTGATTTCGTTATTGACCATGTGTAGAGTCTTCTCTTGTGTTGTTGGAAGAGGGTGTTTGCTATGACCAGTGCGTTCTCTTGGCCAAACTGTTAGCCTTGGCCCTGCTTCATTCTGTACTCCAAGGTCAAATCTGCCCGTTACTCCAGGTGTCTCTTGCTTTCCTACTTTTGCATTCCAGTGCCCTATGACGAAAAGGACATCTTTTTTGGGGGTTAGTTCTAGAAGGACTTGGGAGGTCAGGTGGGTAGTAATGTGGCCCTCAGGTACAAGCTTAGAGAGGAGTTCTGCACCCACTCTAACAAGGAGAAGGAGGCAGTGAGGGCAGTTTGGTACCAGAAAGTAGCTGAGGTAGGGACTTTCCTTTTCATCACCCCTGGTGAATTCTGCCCCAGATTTAATAGCAGAAGTTAGTTTAAACCCACTGAATACCTATTTGTTATGGGATGAATACAGTTATTTTTTAAAAGTAGGAGTTCACATACATAGCGCTTACTCTATTAGGCACTTTCTTAAATAAATGTTTATTATCACAGTCATTTTTTTAGATGAAGAAACTGAGAAGTTACTTAAAAGTTAAGTGGCAAAGCTCAGGATTTGAATTCAGGTGGTCGGGCAGCAAAGTCCATACTCTTAACTGCTTTGCGAATGCTGCTTCTTACTTCCTTAAAGATCAGGTCTAATCTAAAGACAACTCTCCAAAAACACTATTTCCTGTGACCCTGTGACAATAGAAACAGGGAATACATAAAAACCGCAAACAAAAATGAAAATACTACTGTTGTTAGTTCAGCAGAATCTGATAAACAACCAGCACCCAATATCATTGATCCCAATATCAAAATTGAGAAATTTTCTTCTTAATGAGATCTGAGGTACTTAATAACCATCATTGTAATGGGAAGGGTCAATTAAATAGTTTGACATAATTCCCTATATCAAATCAAGGCTCAGATGGGCATAATTTAGCTAGTGCTAGCCACCAACACCCACCCACACACTTCCCTACTTCTACCAATATATCAACAAATAATTTTGTAACAAACAAGGAAATTTAGGTTTTTGGAGAATAAAAATATTACAACCCTTTTTTTTTTGACCCTGAGGCTTGCAGGATCTTTAGTTCTCTGACCAGGGATTGAATCTAGGACCTGGAAGTGAAACTGCTGGTTTCCAATCACTGGACTGCCAGGGCATTCCCTACTTTTTACATTTTGAACTATGCACTGATTTCCATATTAATTTATATTACTGGACAATTGATAAAATACTTTGTACATCATCCCTGAATAAAACCCCAAGGCACAACTCTAGCATCTCACTAGATCTTTAATTTTATTTATTTTTGGCTGCACTGGGTCTTTGTTGCTTTGAAGGGCTTCCCCTAGTTATAGTGAGTAGGGGCTACTCTTTGTTGCAGTGGGCAGGCTTCTCTTTGCAGTGGCTTCTCTTGCTATGGAGCTCTAGGTGTGTGGGCTTCAGTAGCTGTAGTATGCGGGCTTGGTAGCTGTGGCTCACAGGCTCAGTCCCTTCACAGCATGTGGAATCCTTCAGGACCAGGGATCAAACCAGTTTCCCTTGCACTGGCAGGCAGATTCCCATCCACTGTGCCACCAGGGAAGTCCTCACTTGATCTTGATGGCCATATTAACTAAAAGCCCGATGCATCTGCCTCTTCTTCTGAAGTCCAAAGACTATTTAGGTACACCTTTCACAAAAATACTAGAATCTGAAAATTGATGACTTCCTAAAAGGGAATGGGATGTAAAAGAGAAGGTAGGGTAGATGAGGAAAGAGAGGGTAACTGTATTGTACTTTTATTTATTTTTTTAATTAATTTATGTACTTAGCCTGTGCCGGGTCTATGTTGGCTGCTCGTGAGCTTTCTCTATTTATAGGGCGGGGGCTTCTCATTGCTGTGGCTTCTGTTTCAGAACACAATGTCTAGGGCACTTGGGTTTCAGTAGTTTCAGCGTGTGGGCTCAGGACTTGTGGTACCTGGGCTCTAGGGCACAGGCTCAACAGTTGTGGCACACTAGCTGTGGGACTAGCTGCTCCTTGGCATGTGAGATACTCCTGGATCAGTTATCAAACCTGGGTCTCCTGCATTGGCAGGCGGATTCTTTACCAGTGAACCATGAGGAAAGCCCTGAATTGTACTCTTTAAAACATGGTTTCACTGAATGATCACCATCATGGTATCACCCTCATTTTACAGCTGATGGAACTATGAGTAAACAGTGGGCAGATTTCTGCCCTCTTCCAGTTCTCTATTTAAAGATCACCTCTAAAGATTCTTAGTTCAGTTGCTACAATTCTAATTTATAATTTACTAATATGCCTCTGAGGCTGTGGCTGATACAAACTCAATCTACTTGCACATACCATCCAGTGACAAAGAAGCAAATTCATCTAATTTACCTTTTGGAAACTGAGGCTTCCCTGGTGGCTCAGATGGTAAAGAATCTGCCTGCAATGCAGGAGACCCAGGTTCGATCCCTGGGTTGGGAAGATTCCCTGGAGAAGGGAATGGTTACCCACTCCAGTATTCTTGCCTGGAGAATTCCATGGATATGGGAGCCTGGCAGGCTACAGTCCATGGGAACACAAAGAGCTGGACACCACTGAGCGACTTTCATCTTTTGGAAACTACCTAACTTAAACACACTAACAGCAGAACACTACCACATGAGCAGAGGTTAGCAATTTCTGAATCAAATGAAATTTCTAGATCATTTCCTCAGAAAAATAAACAACTGTAAACTGTCTTGCATGTAATTTACATTTACCCTAAAATTTACAAATAATTCCAGGGAATTCATAGAGTCTACCTGTAATCCATTAATAGACCTAAGATTAAGAAACTGTTTATCAGGTTTAAGAATAGGAAAGACCCTGGGACTTCCCTGGTGGTCCAGTAGTTAGAGGACTCCGCACTTCCACTACAGGGGGCCCAGGTTCAATTGTTGGTTGGATTGAGCCTTGTGTGTGGCCAAAAAAAAAAAAAAAAAAAAATCAGAAAGACCTCAATTAGCAAGTAACAACACAAGTACCTAACTGGAATGCACACTAGATTGGGAGCTAGAAGTGGTTTCAAAACGGTTTTGCCATTTCTACAATTGTGCGACCTAGAATAAATCATTTACTTTTCTGAGCCTCAATATTCACTGGTTAGATGAGAGAACTATATTAAATAATTAAGTTTTAGTTGCTTCTAAAATCTCAGAACTTTCTTTCTTTAGTTAAAAGTGAGAGACTAAATGGCTACCAAACAATTTTATTGAGCCATAATTTGCATACAATAAAACTTTTACATGTACTCATTTAAGTATACATGTCAATGAATTTTGAGATATCTATATACCGGAGTGACCACCACTACAATCAAGATACATTACTGGGCACTCCATTATCCCCCCAAATTCTCTATACTTCTTTCAGTTAACCCCACATTCAACCCTCCACAGACTAGGTTTGACTTTTCTAGGAACTTTTAATAGGAGGCAATATTTACTGAACATACTAAGTGCCAGTCCCTGTTGCTGCTGCTGTTAAGTCGCTTCAGTCGTGTCCGACTCTGTGCGACCCCATAGACGGCAGCCCATCAGGCCCCCCCGTCCCTGGGATTCTCCAGGCAAGAACACTGGAGTGGGTTGCCGTTTCCTTCTCCAATGCATGAAAGTGAAAAGTGAAAGTGAAGTCGCTCAGTCATGTCTGACTCTTCGTGACCCCATGGACTGCAGCCTACCAGGCTCCTCCATCCATGGGATTTTCCAGGCAAGAGTACTGGAGTGGGGTGCCATTGTGAATACAAAATAGAATTTTGTATTCTAGACTGTATCCTGACTGAAATAGAGATTATTTTCCAAAGTCTGGAGAAGGCTCAACACATGGCTCTCGGTGTCTTATATAATGATGATACAATAAGAAAACTCACTTTCTTAACGGCGCCGAAGGGAAATATCAAATTAGCTTAATATTTTTATCTTCATAAAAGAAGGGCCAAAACGTTCTTCAAAATAACTTTTTAAAAATGGAAGTGAATAAACAAAGAAAATTTGGTCAACTTGCTTAAAACTTCAACCGGAGACAAGGAGATAGTGTCTAAATTAGATACTTCAGAGTGCATAATGTTCTTTTTACTTGCCAAAGAGGAGGGTATCTGGGAGTCCAGCACTGCTTCAACAGAGATATGAAATAACTGATGCAGCTGCTAGTTACATAGTGAGGGAAAAACAAGGGTTTAAGGATGTTAGAACTGCCACTGGAAAATTTTAAAAAAGCATATACAGTGCATCTCCTAAAGGCTTACCTTTGGCTGTTTTAGATCACTAGCATAACATTCGTTACAGAAAATCCATGGTATATGTGAAAATTTGTGGTTCTATTAAGCTGAAGAAAACTTCAAGGTCCATAGTAAGTGATTTGCTACTTTGCTGATGCAAGAATTAGAGTCCGAAGGCTGAATTCTGGGAGTAAGTCATTTAATCAGTGAATGAACCCAGTCCACCACTTAGCACTTTCTTATTCTTATTTAATACAATCCTGTGTGGTACTTCTGTTTTTGTTAGATTTGAGACTGTAACTATATTCTGTGATGGCAATAATGAAGACGTTAGGACGAAGTATTCTGTAAAGAATGAAAAGAGTCCGATCTACTTGAAATTATTGGCATAATAAAATACTAAAAAGAGTCAAAATTTAAGATATCCCAAATGATCTCAATTCCTCCAGTGAATAACATACCTGCATTCATATATGATCACATTCTCCTTTGATACTACTGTCTCCCTAGATGAAGTCATTATTTATTTGCAATTTAAAAAAGAAATAAAGGTATACACAAATACAAATTATCATCATTAGACAAAAAGTAAGCATCTTCTCAAGCAGTTTAGATTATTGCAGGCACTGTTGCATGTCTTATTGACACAATTTTTAGTGAGGAATATACACCATCAGAGGATGAGATGGCTGGATGGCATCACCGACTCAATGGACATGAGTTTGAGTAAGCTCAGGAGTTGGTGATGGACAGTGAGACCTGGTGTGCGGCAGTCCATGGGGTCGCAGAGTCAGACATGACTAAGCGACTGAACTGAACTGATACACCATCAGTGTCCCTTTACCCAGATGAGAACAATACAGTCAGTTTAGCCTAAAGGAAGGCACTAAGGATTGGGAAAGGGGTGGCTCAACCTTTTTTTGCTTCAGTCTCTTCATTAACCAAATATTCCAGTGAATAAATGGTACAAATGAACTTAGAGCTTTTGTGTAGTCCAAACAGAAAAATGGGTGAAAAAAACACCAAAAGTTCAATTTCCTAATAAAGGTAATTCACTGTAAATCTAATTGAAGAAACATGCATTGAATATTTTAAGTAATGAACCAGAGCTCTAATGGCTGTTTCAAAGATGTATTAGGGAGCAACTGCAAAGAAAAGTTGAATAGGTAGAGACATTCTGAGACATAGACAAGCCAACCTTAGAATTCTTTGTTTAAACTGTCCCCTCCAACCAGCAGCAACCTCATTTTCTGACTGGCTTCTTCTCATGTTAGTCACTAGGTCCTGTCCAACTCTTTGTAATCCCTCTGTTCATGGAATTATCCAGGCAAGAATACTGGAATGGGTAACCATTTCCTTCTATAAGGGGTCTGACCCAGGGATCAAACCCAGGTCTCCTGCACTGCAGGCAGATTCTTTACTGTCATATTACATGTAGAATGTGGAAGAAACAAAAAAGCTGGAGAAATTGCAGTCACCTAGTTAAAGAGATTATATAAAAAGTACCTCACCCCGTGAAGTTTCAAACATTTTAGAAAGAAGGTGCCAGGAGGCAGAGATGCCACTAACCCTGGAAATGACAAGGCTGTCTGTAACCTAGTCACACCCAACTCACTTTTAAACTTTAAATTTAACTTTTGTCCTCTACTGAGGATTTATGTCATTTTACCTGGTAATGCAACTTCAGTATATTATTCTCTCTAAGCCACTTCGCCTTGATGCAACTGAAAAAAGTTGGATGAGCATTCAGAAGAGTATGCTCAAATCACATGATACTGTCTGCCCATCACGGCTATTTGCTCTCAGTGGTCACCGCCTTCATCAATACCCTGGCATTCAGCAAAAATATTTGAGCTCTTACTTGGTGCCAGGAACTGTCCTGGCACTGAAGTAATCATGTAAACAGGATCTATCTACATGATCCCTGTCCCTGACCTCAAAAGGGGGACAAATAAGAAACAAGTAAATGAATCAAAACTTGGGAAAAGCTTAAGCAGAAAAGATGGAACGGCGGCCAGTTGTAGCTGGAGCCTGCAAAGCAATGTGATACAAGACGAGACTGAAAACAGGGGTAAGGAACATTAACGCTCAGGGAGGGCCTTGTAGGCAATGCAAAGTGTTTGGGTTTTACCTCAACAAAACGGGAAACCGCAGGATTACTTTAGCTAGGTTGTGTGCGTGTTTGTCGCTCAGTCGTGTCCGCCACTGTGCGACCCCACGGACTGTAGCCTGCCCAGGCTCCTCCGTCCATGGGATTTTCCAGGCAAGAATACTGGAGTGGGTTGTCATCTCCTTCTCCAGGGGATCTTCCCGACCCAGGGATCGAACCCAGGTCTCCCGCATTGCAGGCAGACTCTACCCTCTGAGCCACAGTGGATGGTTATTAGGAGTTTACACTGTTTTTCTTGGTCAAAAATCACGCTGGTAAAACGAGATGTATGAAAAAAGGTTTTAAACGCAGAGAACCGTAAGTCAGACATCCTAACTAGTCAGTTGTTTAGGTTTCGGATTTTGTATCTTTGTAAAGCAAGTGGTTTGAGCTAGAAGCCATTTCCTCCCCGCCGCGATGTGGCTAGGCAGGGAGGGTCAGATGCACCTCGGAAGTCCCCTCGCCCCCGCCAACGCCAAGCACGCAAACGGCGGCCTAAAACTGTTGGTAGAGCAATGAATCAATGAATGGCCCCTCTGGGCCGCAAGCGAGGCGGTCCAGCCGCGCGACCAGGCCCCGGGGCCGAAAAAGTACGCGCTACAGGGAGCCAGAGGCCGCGAGAGCCGGCCGGCGGGGAGAGTGGGGGCCGGCTCTGTCACAGCCAAGCTCAGCGAGGAGCGGGGCCGGGTGCTCGCAGGTTGAGGGCTGGAGGACTCTCAGCCTGCCACAGGGAGTTAGGACAGAAGGCCGAAACGCGGGGCTGAGAAGATGTTTGGGGCCCAAGCCGGGGGCCCAGTCACTTACCGCAGCCGTCGCCAGACTGTGCATGTTGGGAGCGGACGCCGCTCTCCTCCCACTGCCGGACGCGCCAAGCCGCGTCCCAGCTTCAGCACCTCAGCCGCCGAAGATGATGACACGCCGCAGCCGCCATCCGCCTCCGGCTCGCTCCGCCCCCTCCGCAGCCCTCTGACCTTTCACCTCTGACCCCGCCCACACAACCTCTTCCCGCCCCCCCAGCTTCTGGAGTTAACAATCCTCGAGTCTGTTTTGTCCCATAAGTTTCAGGACCAGAAGGACACCCGCCTCCTGCTAGTCTCCCCCATCCCCGGCTTGGAGCAGGTATCTCCAGAGAGGGGCGTGAACTCTGACCTTCCTCCGGAGGCCAGTGAAGGGCGGGAAAAACCAGGCAGTCCGGGAGGACAACTAGTGCGCATGCCCAACTCGACTCTGTAGGAGGGAAATGGTAGGAAAGCGAAAAAGTGCGTGAAGTAGAAAGTGCGCGTGCGTACTATGGTCAGGGCAGGGGCGGGGCTACCTCGGCGTGATTTCGCCCGGTACTGGGGCGGGGAGAGGGCGTAGAGGGGGCGGAGTTTCCAGGCTTGCGCGCACGCGCTTCTCCTGGTCGCGTCGGGTGTGCGTGCGTGCGTGCGTGTTTGCGTGTGGTCACAGTTCCCGCCATCAGCCGCTCTCCCTAACTGGGGGAGTGAGCGGCCCCTCTCCGTACCCGGTATCCCTTCCTTCGTGACCCCCAGCTCCTCCCCCTCCACGCGTACTCCGTGCTTCCGGCAGGCCTGTCCAAAGCTCCGACTCGCAGGTACAGGTAAGGCGGGCCCGGCGAGCGTCTCAACGGAGCCGTTTTACCCTGCCCCCCCCCCTCACTTCTCGCCCCGTGCGGTCCGCCCACTCGGCGTTCACTCTTCTGGAGTTCACCGGCTGCGGTTCAGCCCGCCCCCATTCCCTCGACGCCGTCTGTCGCCGCACAGGTACTCCACTTGGGTGTTCCCCCAGGCTTTTCCTCTCCTTTGACCGGGTCTTTACTGTCACTCGCTCCCCCTGTGACCCGAACCTGGCCCCTCTTTGCTGGGGGCTGTCGTTGTCCGTCATTCGCACCTTAGCGAGGCCTGCTATCTCTTCAGGTGACTTCCGTTGCCGCTTGTCCATCGGGCCTTGGGATATGATACAAATGTTTCACTTTCTTGGCTATTCTTCACCTCTCTCCTAGTCATCTTTCACTCTAAGGCATGGATTATATAGTTTTTTCGTGCCTTTGGTTGTTCCCCATCTCTAGCCATCAAATCAGGTTGTCACGTTTACCTATTTTAGGTCATGATCTGTGAAAGGAAATAATAATTGATGACAAAATCCTCTGTCTAGAAAGTTGGTCTGTGGGTGGTTTTGTAATCCTTTCAAAATTTAGGCTCTGTGTAAATGCCTCTTGGGGGTGGCAGTGTCTGACATGCCTCTAACTGGAAGAGCTGTCTGAACAGAGGATGTCAAGTAGGCAATTGGATTATACTGGGGTTGGAGCTTAGTTGTAAGCTGGGTGCATAGATAAATATGTGTGTGTGTGTGTGTGTATATATATATATATATATATAGACATCATCTGCCATGTTGATAGTAATTGAAGCCATGGATGTGGATGAAATTGCCTGAGGAGAGTGCATTGCTAAAAAGGAAAGGGACCTAGGATGGAGCGCTGAGAGATTCTTGGTGTTTAGTACCTGATAGAGGAGTACAAGTTTTGCAGAAAAGGTGAAAGAAGTTGTCAATAATATTGAATTCTGTTGAAAGATAAATGAGGACTGAAAAGCCTGTTGACATCAAAGTAATCGATGATCATAGTGAGAGATGTTTGATGGAATAAAATGGATATCTGGGTGCAGTCTTGTTCTCCTTTTACTGTTCCCTTCCACCCTAAGCTTTAGATTCTACCTGTATGTTGATGGTGAAGGACAGGGAAGCCCGGTGTGCTGCAGTCCATGGAATTGCAAAGAGTTGGACACAGACTTAGTGACTTAACAACAACAGATGACTTGAGAAGTTTTATTTCCAGTGTGT
This sequence comes from Bos mutus, assembly GCF_027580195.1. Lineage (NCBI taxonomy): Eukaryota > Metazoa > Chordata > Mammalia > Artiodactyla > Bovidae > Bos > Bos mutus. The sequence goes on from NC_091618.1 coordinate 29,366,750, forward strand.
TTCCTCTGTTTTCAGCTCAAAGTCTAAATAGCTAACTGCTGGACATCTTAATTTGATTTTTTTTTCCTTAGGAGTTTCAAAAGAACAAACCTGAAACCAGTCTCCTCTCCATACCTAAATGTGTTATCTTCCAGTATCCCATTTTATTAAGTGGTATTTCCATTTACGTAGTCTAGAACCTTGAAAACCATTCTTGACTTCTCGTCATCCCATGTATCTGTACCCTCTTCAGATTCTATTTATTGTATTTCCATTATGTGTCTTGGATCTATTTCTGTACATTTTCATTATCACTTTTGTAATTCAAGCCACAACACTTTTTCACCTGGACTTAATGTTCCTTATATTCTCATTTGTAAAATGGGAATGATCACCTTGTTGGACTGCTAAAAGGATTAAATGAAATAACCATGGTAAGCACATTACATAAAATAAATAGCCAGTGAGTATTAACTATTATTGTAATTGTTGTTATAAGCTGAATCACTTCAATACCGTCCTGTCTGGTTCTAATTTCTTTCATTCTTGCTTCTGTCACTGTCCTTCCCAAACCCAAACAAAACACATCACTTTTCCATTTAGCAGTAACATGTCATTTGTCTGCTTAAAAACCTTCAGTGGATTTCCCATGACTAAATATTTATTACATTAGGGTAAAATTCAAAATGTTTACTACGTTGTGTAAGATTCCGCATAACCTGATTCTTTCCCACTTCATCTCGCTCACTAAACTCCAACCACAATGCTTTTCATTTGCTTAGTTACACCAAGTTATTTCCCACCACAGAACCTTTGCATGTGTGGTTATGGACTGTTCCAGAATGACTATCTCTCAATTTTCATCTGAAGTGGTACTTCCAACCTGTATCCCCCTGCTGCTGCTAAGTCGATTCAGTCATGTCCAACTCTGTGCGACCCCATAGACGGTAGCCCACCAGGCTCTCCCGTCCCTGGGATTCTCCAGGCAAGAACACTGGAGTGGGTTGCCATTTCCTTCTCCAGTGCATGAAAGTGAAAAGTGAAAGTGAAGTTGCTCAGTCGTGTCGGACTCTTCGAGACCCCATGGACTGCAGCCTACCAGGCTCCTCCATCCATGGGATTTTCCAGGCAAGAGTACTGGAGTGGGGTGCCATTGCCTTCTCTGTGTATCCCCCTACCCAATCCTAAATTAGGTACCCTGTGATAATTTCTCACGATGCCCTGAACTTTATACCATATTCAGTACTTTTAATTATATATTTACTTGTGTGATTATTTAAAGTCTATCTTCTAGAATATGGTTTAGAAATTATTTCATTTCTATTTCTCAAGAATTTGTTGAAATGAATAAGTAAATTGGAGCTTGCTAGAAGAACCATCATGTCTTTGGGAAACACCAGCTTACTGATATTTTTGTCATCTGATGACAAGCACCTTTTTTCACTCCACAGACAAAAGATGCAAAAAGACAAAGTTTACCTCTTTGGGCAATATTACCTGTTCCTAGATCATAGAATCATTCAGGTTTTAGATTCTTTGAATTGAAGAAAAATTTCATTAAGATCAGCTTCTCTCTTTATTTTCAGCTACCACACAATTTTCTCTCTTTGTGCATTAGTTTTATGGCTCATTTTAGGAAAGAAAGCCCTTAGAAATCAAAGCAGTGATTTACATATTTTAACAACAGGTTAAACTGCGAGACCAGTAAAGAAGTTTCCAAAAATACATAAAGGAAAATTTCATGTTTAAGTAAGTGGCTGGTGGTGGTTATGGAAGAGAATACCAAAATTTAATAAGTTGTGTGTGTAGAATCGGAGAAGGCAATGGCACCCCACTCCAGTACTCTTGCCTGGAAAATCCCATGGACGGAGAAGTTGGTGGGCTGCAGTCAGTGGGGTCTCTAAGAGTCGGACACGACTGAGCAACTTCACTTTCACTTTTCACTTTCAAGCACTGGAGAAGGAAATGGCAACCCACTCCAGTATTCTTGCCTGGAGAATCCCAGGGACGGGGGAGCCTGGTGGGCTGCCGTCTATGGGGTCGCACAGAGTTGGACACGACTGAAGCGACTTAGCAGCAGCAGCAGCAGCAGCAGTGTGTAGAACAAAATTTGTGTAGAAAAATAGAAAATTAAAAATAGGAGTGCCAAACACAGAAGCATTTGGATTTGATAGGTAGTGATGAGCTGTTAAAATGTTTGGGAGAATGTTTCAATTAAGCAAGACGAATAAGTTCTAAAGATAAGCTGTACAACATTGTACCTATAGTTACAAAGCTGTATTGTACACTTAAATGTTAAGAGGGTAGATCTCATGTTAAATATTCTTACCACAATAAGATTAAAAAATTTTTTTAATGTTTGGGAGGGGAATTAGCCTCAGTAGCAAGTATTTTAGGATTTACTAAGTACCTGTTGTTTTGTTGGAGTAAAAAAGAAAATAAGACAGGTCCCCTCCATCTCCCCCTTCCCCTTGAGAGAGAAAGTTGAGAGAACTTGTGCACGATTTAGTTGGTGTGCTAAGTCAATTCAGTCGTGTCTGACTCTTTGCCACCCCATGGACTGTAGCCTGCCAGGCTCCTCTGTCCATAGGATTTTCCAGGCAAGGATGCCAGAGTGGGTTGCCATTTCCTCCTCCAGGGGATCTTCCCAACACAGGGATCAAACCCACGTCCCCTGCATTGGCAGGTGGGTTTTTTACCACTAGCACCACCTGAGTTGGTAAGAGATTTTTTAAAAGTCCTTAGAAAAGGTTATTATAGGATAAAGGATTTGTTGGATAGAAAAATCTTGAGAGAATGAAGACTGGAAAGTGGTTGTTACAAACCTTTGAGGATGTAGTATGGTAGCAGTTAAAAACATGAGTTCTGGTATGTCTCTTACTGACTCTTAAGTAACCATGGATAAATTACCTAATCTAAGCCTCAGTTTCCTCATTTGTAAATTAGTGATATTAATAATCCCTGTTCTTCAGGATTATTGTAAGGATTATGAAATATTGCATGTGTGGTGCTTCATACTGTGCTTAGTAAATGTTGCGTAATAAATATTAGGTGGAAAGGATTAGCAAAGTGATGTGTTTCTGAATTAGGGTGGTAGTGATGAATGACTGTTTGAAATAAATAAGAACAAGGCTAAATCTGATGCAGAGATTTTTTTTTTTTTTTTTTTTTTTTTTTGCCTAAATGACAGTGGAAAGACAAATGCAGGAAAGTCTGGGAAATCTCTTAAAGAGGACTTGGACTGTGTCATGTTCACATTTGTGTCCCTACCATAGTGCCATCAAATTGGAGTAACTCAATAAATGATTTTTTTACCAAGTGAACAAAGGAGTTTAGAGTTGATGTTGTAACAGTTAATAAGATAGAAAAGTTTGGGTAAAGAACTTCAGGGAAAGTTGAGGCTTTTAAGAGGCCTAAATTTGAGAAACAAGCCCATAAATTTAGTTTTAAAAGAAAAGTAAAAACCAAGTTTACCCACCTTTTGAAATTTGTATCAACATCTTTTGGAAGTGGTGTTTTAAGATTTAAAACCATGATATGTAACAATGTTTGTAAAGTTAACAAAAGAAATACTGCCTTTTTAGTTTCAAAATGTAACAGGAATAACATAAACCAAATAGGTGCAGGCTCTGGGAGTCCCTCATTTTGCACAGCAGATATATTCCTAAAGTTGTTGAGTTTGTGTGTGTGGGCGGGGTGAGGGGTATGTGTACAAGTGTATCTTGAGCATTATACTTTAAATGTTTTTAGTAGTTTGTGAGTTTTAAATAGAAGGTTAATCTTTGTTGTGTAAATGAGCACTTTTTGAAAATTGTAATTTTGTAAATGAGATTTTTTTTTAAAAAGGCACACTTATATTTCCTTTAGCTGAGTTGATGGCACCTGGAGAACTGGCATAGCTGCAGAATATGAGTAGTTCCCCAAGAAGAGTGCATTGCCTTTGGCACAAGGATCAGAATAAAGGTGAACTGTTATTACATAGGGTTTTTCAGTAAAAGTCTCTGAAAAGTAAGTAATGTTTTTATTTTGGATATATATGTTTCCAAGAGTATGCTAACTAGCAAGAACTGACCATTTTCTTCTATTTTGTAGCAGTAATTTTTGTGTTTTTGCATGTTTTCTTAAACCACAGAATACCCTCTGCATAAGAATATTTTCAAAGCAGTACCTGAAATAAGAGCATTTAAATAACTGTAAAGGGTATAAAAACATTTTTGCCAATGTTATTGAGCTTTCACAGATGGCTCAGAATTGAAGAGTGATTTCAAAAATGATGAAGAAATTTAGGGAAAAGCAAATCTCTTTGGATATACCTAAAGAATAATTGGTTTTTCTTGTACTTTGTCTTCCTAATATCACTTTGACAGTGAATTAGCATTACAGAGTTTAATGAAACCTTGTCTTTGTTAGGTTCATAGAAAGTTGAACTGTTACTGGATCATGCTAGATACTTGAAGGGAAACTTAGTGTTTTTTTCTCTTAACCAAATAGGGCAAACTGATAATATGATCAGTGTACAAAAGTAAATGCAGTTAACTCATTTAGTGCAAGAGCAGACAATGGACTGGATTGAGAGAGACGTTAAGAAAAAATTGTATTGATTCTGCCAATTTTATGTCTTGTACCTTTTAGGTTTTTCTCTTAGAAGAAAGAGATTACTAGTAGAAATGGTTAAGAAAATGTTCAATATCTGAAAAAAAAAAAGGAAAATGTTCAATATCTGAAGTAAAATTTTATACACTTAACCAAAACTCATCATCAGAATATTTGAGAATTACATCTAGAGAAATCATGTATTACATGTAGAGAGAATTATAGAGGGAAACAAAAGTAACCAATAAAGTTTTTTCTTACATGCTTTATTGAACTTTGAAATCTTTATCTCCAAATCTTGTTAAATAATCTAATTTTTAAAAATATGTTTTTGTTGGAGGAATTCAAGGTCAGTGTCCTTTATTTACTTTTTGGTCTGTAAGGAAAACACTGAGACAATGGGGTTTTAACTATTCCCTTATAATTTGACATCCTAAATGTATAAGAAAAGATGAGATAATTTGATAAGTCTCTTAAAGTATAGTTTCTTCATTGAGCAGTAGATTATGTGAATCCCAGTTTAGACAAGTTTGCTAATGTTTTTTGTTTTAATCATTCTCTAACTGCATATTCTTGTTTTTCTCATTGATATGTGGACAGCTTTGCATTTAGGAGAAATTCAGATGCACATAGAAAAAGCCTGGAAGTAGTTTTCAAAGAATGAGATATACAGTACAGAAGGATGCTCCCATAAAGAGCTTAATAAATTTAATCCTATACTGGCCATATAAAAGGGATTTATGGTTCTAGTATCTGCTGCTGTATATTTCAACTGTAAAATGATAAAATTGATTGTGCTGATTTATTATTCTTGAATAATGACGTGGTTTCTTATGTGCCAGACACTGTCCTAGTAGGGATGCAAAGATAAAGAACATATTCCCTGTCTTCAAATAACAGAGTTTTCCATTTTCATTTGGCGGCTCTCTGTAGGGAGCACTGGGGTGAGCTTCTCAACATCCATCATACCCCAACTGATAAGTCTAGGACAGTTGGGCCTGTCTTTTATCCCACATAGAAGAGAGAGACAAAGAGGTAAATAGATAGTTTATAATACAATGTGATGAATGCTCTACTAGAGGTAAATGCACGGTACAGCAGAAGAGCAAAGCATTAAATGCTCTCCGTGTGTATATGGGATGAGAGAATAATTGAAAGATAGCTAGAAAGGGCTTCTTAGAGAAGATAATATCTAAATTGAGTTTTGATTTTATAGCCAGGAGAATTTAAAAGGGGAGGATGGGGAGAGTAGGTAAAAAATCCTCCAGATGTAGACCACAGTGTGTGCAAAGGTATAGTGGCATGAGAATATATGCCTTTTTAAGGAAAATTATAAATAGTTTAGGTGGCTGAATTTGGAGTTTATTGGGGTTAGAGAGGTAAGCAGGGCTTGAATCATGAAGGGTGTTTATGTCAGATTTTATTGTGAGGGCATGTACTGTGTTGTGCTCAGTTGCTCAGTCATGTCCAACTCTTTGTGACCCGATGGACTGCATCCCTCATGGGGAGCTGTTGAATGATTTTGTGGATAGTGATGTGAGTTGATCTGAAGTTCATTATGAAGATGTCTGGAAGGTATATAGAGGTTAAATTGACAACTTTACCTTGCATTTCCAGTCCAATACTAATAATCATAAAGAGAGGTGTTAAAGATAACTCATGTTTCTGGCATGGACAACTGGAGTAGGAGAGGGATCACATATTCTTGGCAGTGCTATGAGACAGAGTGGAAAAAATCTCAAGGCTATATCCAAGCAGTAAAGCATTAAATTATTAATTGTAAAAAAAAAAAAAGGGCATTACAAACACACTGCTGATTTTGTAGTTACTAGTTGGAACAAAATGTCACATTAACAAACAGGTCTGTGAACAATAGTGGCCTCTATTACTCTGATGGATTCATACACCCAGCTAATTAGAGTATATAAATCTGGCCACAATTAGGCACTCAAAAAGTTCAATCACTGAATAATACTAGAGGACTTACAATGTAAAACACCTTAAACAATTCAAAGTGTTTTCATTATCTCTCTTTAAATTTATTCCTAGTTGTTTGATATATAGCACCTAGGGGCCTTGAACTAGGGTTCTCCAGTCTATATCTTAACCTCTAGAGTGGGTTTTGTTTGATTTGAAATTTTGAATTCATTGTCCAGAATTTAAAATGGGCAGTTTGACATAAAAATTTGATTTCATTTTCTTGAAGAATTAGATGATCTGGTAATGCTGGGTTCATGGCAAAGCTGGCTAGATTTGAATAGAAGTGTTCATATTTTGCCTGTCTAAATCGTTTGTGTCACCTGTTTAGCCTCTATAGACAGTGAGTTGGTGACCGTTGTTAACAAGTTACTTGTCTGCGATCTTTGGAGAAAGACGTGTTGCAGACAAGGAATAAATTCAGAAAGTGGACACTAATTTCATTCATATTGAAGCTGCTGTCTATTGAGTGCCTAATGAGTTTTAGCACTATTTCATTTAATTCTGCAACACTATAGCATTGCTATTTTACAACTGAGAAAACTAGTGGTGAGGAAAGGTAAGTTAAAAGTTAGTAAGTGACGGAGCTGGCTCCTGATACCTAGATCTAGTATGTTTTTCCTTTGTACATATATTACTGTTTTTAGCTTTTCTAGTTGAGTTGTTTAGGCAGAGGCAAAGTTTAATGGTTTTTAACTTATTAAATTATAAACAAGAATCTGTATTAGAGGCCATGTTTCTAGAGATTTGAAGGCTGTAGTGTAAATTTTGCTTCAATTTTATTTGATCGCGTATATGTGTATCACACACTATTTGATAATCATTTTCTGCTGTTTAATTGTATTTACTTGCTGACATCTGTTAAGCTAGTTTTAAGAGTCATAGACATTCTGTCATATCTATAAGTATCAGAAGTTCACTTGGGAAATTTGAATATTTGTGAAAGATAAAATTGGTAAAAATTCTTTCCAGGAATGGTAGAGTTAAACATAAATGGTAGGTGGATCTTAGGGAGAGGGGTTTTTTGGTTAGTTTTCCCTAGAGAATAAATGGTTTTCTCAAATAATGTAGTTGTTGAGGTTAAATTAATTTGATGATTCTCACAATTATTTATTCATATAATATGTTTTATACATGTGGATATGCTTAGGTGATACAATTTGATGTTTCAATAGGAACTCAATTCTAAAGAATGGAATCAGCTGACTGAATTTTTTTTTTTACTTATATTTGAAATCATGAAGGAAGGTAAAAGTTGGCCATATTGCCATGGGCACTCAAATTGAGAATGGGATCTTTAGTATTCCTGATTGTCATAGTTGGTAATGCTGCAAAATGCAAAATTTAGACACTAAATGGACTCAGGTACATGGCTAAGGAGAGAGCATGTACAGAAAAAATATAAGGTGGGTAAATTCAGTCACTGAACATGAGTGACTCCTTCATTTGTTCTTCTTACCAGTGCTATCCAGCTAATCAGAGCCTTTGAGGATATTTAATAAAAGGTAGTTTATTGAAAATGGAGGAAAAGACATATGATGATTCATTAAATGTTCTCTTTCAAACTCTTGTTTTAATCACTAGTAAGTTGTAACTTATTATTTTATTTTATTTTTCTTCCTTAGACTCTGTCAGGTGAAGGTGTATTTTTTCTTTTTAATTTGGCTAGAAGCAATTTATTTTTAAAGAAAATATGTCTCCTCTGAAGATACATGGCCCTATCAGAATTCGAAGTATGCAGACTGGGATTACAAAATGGAAAGAAGGATCCTTTGAAGTTGTGGAAAAAGAGAATAAAGTCAGCCTAGTAGTTCACTACAATACTGGAGGGATTCCAAGGATATTTCAGGTATTACCAAATTTTGATTTGGAATAGACCTTCAAATCACATCCTTTAGTGAACAGCTATTCTCTGCCACACTAAGTATCATAGTACCCCTACTAGATTACTATTTGTTTAATTTTCAGGTCACTAATACTGTTAAAAATTATTCAGCAGAACTGTTGATGGTGTATAATAAAGAGTAGGAAGTAGTCACCATTGTTGAAAAGAAACTGGTGGGAACAGGAAGCTGGGAGAAACTGAGTCTGGATACTGTCTAAGCTATTTTTAAAACCACATTAGGATAACTTCAGTTATGTAGTTATGTCCCCACCCCCCGGCAACCAACATATGTGATAAATTCATCACTATTTAGTATTAGCTTTTAATAGGATTCATTAGTGTCTTTTTAATTTCGTCTTCCTAATTAATCCTGCCAAAGGTTGTGGTATGGACCATTCAAGGATGATATTCAGGGTCATTCTTATAGCCGTTTGCTTCTGTTAACTTTTTAAAAAAAATTATTTGTTTATTTGGCAGCATTGGGTCTTAATTGCAGCACAAGATCTTCATTGCATCATGCAGGGTCTTTTGTTGCAGTGCAGAGATTCTTTAGTTTTGGTGTGCAGGCTTAGTTTGCTTTGCAGCATGTGGGATCATAGTTCCCTGACCAGGGATCAAACCCGAGTCCCCTGCATTATAAGGCAGATTCTTAACCTTTGGACTACCAGGGAAGTCCCTCTTCTGTTAACTTTTGAAGGACCTCGTTATTTTATCACTGTAAAAAATAATTTTGTTTTCAATTCTGTCTTGTACAGCCAAGAATTACTTCTGTTGATATGAGTTGAATTTAACGCCTTACATTTTCTACACTTAAAAATGCTATATTTGTTAATTAGATTATATAAAAGTGTAATATTCTAAAGTACTCTTTTGAAGACTAATTTATAAAACTTTATGCTTGAGAACTTGAGCTGAAGTAAAGTTTCTATTAATTTTTGCTTTTAAACTATTGAAAATAAATTGGTTATGATTTTATGTATCAAAAGTATTCTTAAATAGATTGTAGGTGGTGACATGGGTAATAGAAACAATAGTTTCTACCACGTTCATATACATATGACCATCTCAATGAAAGATTTTTTTTAAAACAGAGATTCAGTCTTTCAGTCCTCAACTCAAATTAGCACTCAGTAAATATTTAAATACTTAAGCAAACATAGATCTTGAGAAGCATGATGAGTCTACCTGTGATTAAACTTTTCATCTCAGTTCTAGATCAGTTTTGCATTCAGCATTCATTTGTTAACCACCTGTAGCTTACTGTGATGGGTACTGGGCTAAGAATACAGAGCTGAGTGAGGCACTTTTCCTCTCAAACTTAAGAGTAACCAAATGCATTCTCATCTGTAAAGATACCTCAGAGATACTGATGTAACATAAAGAAGGAAGTGTTTTGTGCTCTGAGGATTTAAAGGATAGATAAGAATTTGCTAGACACAGTGAAGTTAAGGTGAAGATGATTTCTATAATGTACAGACACATGCTAGTGTGAATCAACATTCAGGAAACCAGAAAATTATTTTAAAGTAAATGCACAGTGGAGAGTGAATGGCAGTAGTAGAGGCTAAGAGCTACATAGAGCAAAGGATAAGATAGTGAAAGAAGCAAAAGGAAGAAAATACAGATTTCAAGAGATTTCAAGATTTAACTCATTAGATTTTGGAGGTGAGGGAAAGACCTGCTTGAGTCTAAAACCTGTCATTTAAATTTGAAATATAAATTAAGTCTGGTAAATTGTTTTTTCATCTTTATCTAAAAATTGTTGTAAGATCCGTTCAGTTTAGTTCAGTCGCTCAGTTGTGTCCGACTCTTTGTGACCCCATGAACCGCAGCACGCCAGGCCTCCCTGTCAATCACCAACTCCTGGAGTTTACCCAGATTCATGTCCATTGTATTGGTGATGCCATCCAGCCATCTCATCCTCTGTGGTCCCCTTCTCCTCCTGCCTTCAATCTTTCCCAGCATCAGGGTCTGTTCAAATGAGTCAGTTCTTCGCATCAGGTGGCCAAAGTATTGGAGTTTCAGCTTCAACATCAGTCCTTCCAGTGAACACCCAGGACTGATCTCCTTTAGGATGGACTGGTTGGATCTCCTTGGAGTCCAAGGGACTCTCAAGAGTGTTCTCCAACACCACAGTTCAGAAGCATCAATTCTTCTGCCCTCAGCTTTCTTTATAGTCCAACTCTCACATCCATATATGACCACTAGAAAAACTATAGCCTTGACTAGACGGACCTTTGTTGACAAAGTAATGTCACAAGGTCAATTATCCCTAATTTTAAAAATTGTGAGATGCTTTTACTTCTTTCTTTATGCTGTTCAGAGGGTATGTCTTCAGCAAAAGGCAACTTTAGAAACCTCTGTATATGCCTGCTGAGGGAGAATGTTAGAAAATAAGGATGACTGGTTGTGAGAATTATTAAGATAAAGTTCAAGATTTATTGATTTAGTCTTGGAAAAATTTCATTCAAGAAAAAATAAAAGTTATCACTTAATAGCATATATCCAGAGTCTGGAAGAGTATAAGAGAAGTACTGAACCAGTTCTGGGGAGTGGGAGAAGCAAGCTAAGAGAGTTCCAGGGAACTTATGAGCTTTGTGATTGAAAGTTAAGTGAGCCTGCTTAGATAGTTTTTTTAAAAAAAAAAAAAAGATGTTCTAATGTAGGTAAAGGTTTATGTTGATGTGTTTTTGAGAAATAGAATTCTTTTCAGGATTATAGTTTGGATCAGAATATCCTTTTTCATTGCAACTACATAAACCACTTCCTAGATATTTTATAAGCTTTTGTTTAAAAAGCAAAAAAGCCTCTAATCCAATATGACTTTCTAAACTGGTGATGGTATTACCATCAAGGCTTAGAAAATTAACTTCTTTGTTTTTGTAACTATACCTGAAAATATGCAGTTTCTACCAAAAAAGTCAAGAGTGTTAGGATTACTCTGTAAAATTTTAATAGTGTTTGCCTCTCCTAGAAGTGAAGTCTTTGATTTAAATGTATCAAGAAATGGAAACTCTTTTTGATTGGGTTAAGGAAAAAAAAACTAATATGGGAAAGAGTAAGAAATGTATCTTAGAACGTATAAACTTTAGCGTTCATTATACAACTTATTATGCTTCATTATAATTCATTTTTAATGGTACTCTTCCTTTTGTGTTGATCAGCTAAGTCATAACATTAAAAATGTGGTGCTTCGACCCAGTGGAGCAAAGCAAAGCCGCTTAATGTTAACTCTACAAGATAACAGCTTCTTGTCAATTGATAAAGTACCAAGTAAGGATGCAGAGGAAATGAGGTTGTTTCTAGATGCAGTCCATCAAAACAGGCTTAATGCAGGTAAGCACTAATCATCCGAGGGTCTAACATTAGCAGTTATAAAAAATATTACTAGATTGTAGGCCAGTATCCCTCTTGAATATTGATGCAAAAATTTCAACACAATACTGCTGCTAAGTCACTTCAGTCGTGTCTGACTCTGTGTGACCCCATAGTCGGCAGCCCACCAGGTTCCCACGTCCCTGGGACTCTCCAGGCAAGAACACTGGAGTGGGTTGCCATTTCCTTCTCCAATGCATGAAAATGAAAAGTGAAAGTGAAGTCGCTCAGTCGTGTCCGACCCTCAGCGACCCCATGGACTGCAGCCTACCAGGCTCCTCTGTCCATGGGATTTTCCAGGCAAGAGTACTGGAGTGGGGTGCCATTGCCTTCTCCCAACAATACAATACTAGGAGACCTAATTCAACATCACACTGAAGGGAGTATACACCATGACCAAGTGGGATTTATTTCTGGAATGCAAGAATAGTTTAAGATATGGGAAAATCTGGCAGTGTGATACATCAAATTTAACAGAATGATGGACAAAAACCACATGATCATCTTGATGCATTAAAAGCATTTGATAAAATTTAACTTTGTTTCATGATGGAAGCACTCAACAAAGTTGGAATTTAAGGAATCCATCTTACCTCAACATAATAAGTGCCTTATATGAAAAGCCAATAGCTCAGTGATAGAAAACTGAAAGGTTTTCCAAAATCAGAATCAAGGCAAGGATGACCTCTTTTACCCCTTCTATTCAACATAATACTGGAAGTCCTAGGCAGAGCACTTAGGCAAGAAAAAGAAATGAAAAGAATCCAAATTGAAAAGGAAGAAGTAAATTTGTTTTTGTTCTCAGATGACATGATTGTTTATGTAGAACACCTTAAGGATTCCACAGAAGAGTGTGTGTCTAAGGAACCAGTAGGATTTAAATTACATTTGGGAAAACTTACCTTGTTACATAAATGTTATATAGTTGCTTTTTTATATGAAACTTTTTCTGAGGTTTTATTTTTCTATAAAAACAGAAAGTACCATAGAAATTCAAGAAGTGTGATCAGATTCCCCTACTTCCTCCAACCCCTTTCATGTAAAATGTTTTGATTTTAAAGAACACATATTTATAAGCATCATTTTAGGAGTAATCTGTTGCTCAAAATGAGTTTTTCACTCTTATTTTTATTACTGTCCAGCTCTGTCATCATCAGTAACTTTGCTATTACTGGTATTTTATAGTTAAAAAACTGCTGAGTTTTTTTTTAACAAATATAACACATTAAAAACATTTAGAAAATAAAGATGTAGCAGTGCCTCTTTGCTTGAATTTAATCACTGTTTGATAAACTATTGTTTAAAAATTTTTTTTTATGGTTGTTTGTCATTTGGTTCATATTCATCATGTGTTCATGTTACCAAATCTGAATGAACCATGTCAGTTTTCTAAATACTGAATTTTAGAATTGAGTTGAGTGCCATTTAAAAGTTTTAGAATATGTTAGGGATTATGTCTACATTTCTGTTTTATTTTTATTTTCTGTTTATTTTATTTTCTGTTTATTATTTTCTGTTTTATTTTGTTTACATTTTTGTTTTATTCCATCATATTAATTGAACCACTGTTTTAAAAATTGACATATTTAAGAAAGTATGTCTCTGAATGCATTAGAGTGGAAAGCACAGCAGACTGGGGCCCAGATTTGAGTCTGAACAACATGGTGTAATGGAAAAACACTTTGGACCTAAACAGATTTGGGTTTGAATCCTAGCCCTGCTTATTATATCCTATGCAATTTTGGGCAGTTCCTTTAATAAATGAGTTTCAGTTTCCTCATCTCTAAAATGAGTGTTTTCTTACCTTAATTTCAGTGCTTAATAAAAAATTAGAGTTCATTAATGTAAGTCACAACCGATATTTGATAGGTACACAGTAAGTCATTATGGCTTTTAGAGTGACTAGCTGTAGACTTAACTTATTCTGTACTCTTAGGCAAGTTGTTCTAATCTTTTAGGTTTAAGTTGCCGTAACTGCCCCAAAAGTGTAAGTTAATGAATATAAGAACACTTTGAAACATTTAAAGTATAATATGTGGTGTTTGAAATCAATGGGAAAAAGACTAATGGTTGATGAACAGTGTTGTCTATAAATAGGACAACTAGCTAACCATTTAAGAAGATAGTAAAACTGAGTCCTTATCTTACTCCTTCATCTAAATAGATTTTACACTGATCAAAGATTTCAGTGTTAAAAAAAAGTGATAAAAGTATTATTAGAAGAGTAGAATGGATTTTAACATATTATGTGAGTGGGAATGACCTTTCTGAGTATGACATAAAACCAGAATCAATAAAGGAAAAGATTAATAACTTGGACTGTGTAAAAAATTTAAATGATCTCTGTGATAAGGAAAGAAGAAAAGATGAAAGTATTAGTCACAGTGATAGTTAATATTGCTAAATTTTACTGTGTACCTATCAAATATCGGTGTGACTTACATTAACGAACTCTATAATACCGACTTTCGAAATCAGTAAGAAAAAGACAGTTCAGTAGAGAAATAGACATATAGGAAAACTCAGGAAGAAAAGCAAGTGTTTCATAAATGTGAAAAAATTCTCGGCTTCACCAATAATTAAACAAATCAAATTCTTATCACCTTGGCAGTAGTGTGAGGGGAGGCAAGATATTCTAATATACTTGGTAGGAGCTTGGAGATTTTTTTTTTTTGAGGAATAGTGGTAGTATCAATTTAGTTTAAAATTGTACATCCTTTATCCCAACAATTCTTTTTTTTTTTTCCAACAATTCTTATTCTAAGGAATTTTATCCTATGAAAATTGTTGCAGTAGTGCAAGAAGATATGTAAAAAGATGTTTGGCATTATTTGCAATGTTTCTAAATTAAAACATTCTAAATGATCTTCAATGGGGAATTAACAAAATTAAAATATAGACTACTGGGGGTTTTTTTTGGCCACCTGCAGCTTATGAGATCTTGAGTTCCCCAGCCAGGGCCACTGGCAATGGAAGCACGGAGTCCTAACCACTGAATTGCCAGGAAATTCCCTTGAAATACTTTTTTAAGTATATAAAAATCCATATTTATACATTACCTTGCATGTCCTTTAAACTAGCATTGATTTCTTTAGGAAAAAAGCCACTTATTCTGTTTGCTGAACTTCGAAAGTTTTGGGGTATGCATTATTAAAAGTATGTTGGTCACTGGTTCTGACATGTGCTTAGCATCCAGTGTCCAAAGTTAGTTCACTGACTGACTTTGCTATAGTGTTAATTACTAAATGTTTATACAGGAGAATTTCTGGCGTTCAAAAATTTATCCTTCCATTACATACTTCCAAGTTTTTGCATTGTTACTTAATTTTTTGATTGATCCCAGCTCTAAATTGTTACTGTACATGTCAGAATTATTTTCTGTTAGATAAGCACTTAGATTTGTTTTATTTTTCCTGTTTCTGTTTCCTTAGTATTAAATAATAATAATGACAAATCTCTTAGTTCAAGTAATTGATTGGATTTTTTTTTCCCCCTACCAGCCATGAAACCTTCTCAGGGTTCTGGTAGTTTTGGAGCTATTCTGGGCAGCAGGACCTCACAGAAGGAAACCAACAGGCAGCTTTCTTATTCAGACAATCAGGTATGTTCATTTGAATCTTTCTAGCTTTTTTTTAAGATGATAATCTTAGACATTCTATAAGGTAGTTGCAGGAAGTAGAATTTAGATTGTAATGTCTAATAATTCTGGCATTATCACAAGGATACTTTCCACATACCTGAAATTTATCACAGTGTAGTTTTTGAAAACATAGCTTTGAAGTTAGATGTGGGTTTGAGTTTTGGTGCTGCCTCTTACTAGTTATAGGCCATTGGAGAAGCTCCTCCTTAAGTATCTCAAGCCTTAGTACCCATCTGTAAAATTGAGACAGCAAAAATACTTTAAGCGTTGCTGTGAAATAATGCGTATTATAAAAATGCTTAGCCCCCAATACCACTAAACCCTGTAAATATTTGCCGTTGCTATTTCTTTGATGCTTTTTTGAGTCTGTTCTACATTATGAACTTTACCTATACTATATGATATTAGACTGATTTGTTGGGTCTTCTATTTGCTTTTTAATAATTTTTCTTTGATAAATATTCAGCCAGTCCTGAGACTTACGTTGCACTATTGCACCTTAGCAGTCCTATGTCTCTCTTAATTTGTCTTACAAAGGTAAACCAGGTGTATAGAGAAACTTTGAAACTGTCCTGTAAGTAATGAATTCTGTTTGACTGTGTAGAGATGGGTTGATTACTTAAACCATTTACTGGATTAAGCAATCAGTGAATAAGGTTTCTTTTTGTTAGTTTCTTTTTACAAGTTGAGTGTTTTTTGTTTTTTTTTTAACATTTTAATTGAGTTATGATTGATATCCAGTAAATTGCACATATTTAAAGTGTGTGGTTTGATATGTTTTGATTTATGTATGTACCTGCAAAATCATCACCATAATCAACGTAATGAACATAGCCATAGCCCTTGAAAGCTTCTTCATCCCCCTTTGTAATCCTTCTCTCCAGCTCCCTGTCCGGCCCCTATCCCTAAGCCATGAGTGAATTGCTCTCTGTCACTCTAGATTACTTTGCATTTTTCTAGAGTTTTATATAAGTGGAATCAGTGTATAATTTTTTGTTTGGGTTTTTCACTCATAATTACTTTGAGGTTCATCCATTTACAGGTAGAAATTTAAAGTGTTAGAATATTTAAACTGTAAGTGTTAATGCATCTAGCAGAAGCAAATATTTATACTTTCACAAATAATGATTTCTATTAATAGTGGGATTATAAAATCAATTTTGTGGGTTGTGACTACCATTAAATAGAATAGAAAATAATAGAGAACATATTCTACACAGTAAGGATAAGTACTGGTTTTCGAAATTTTCTGTTTTATTTGTATGTATGTATAATGGGTTGTGATGTAGAATATTTCTCACTGTGGGGTCATGGTCAAAAAAGGTTGAAAAATATGCAAAACGGTATGCATATAGCATGCTACCACTTGTGTAACTAGAAAAATAAAATACTGATTTTCATTTCCTTAAAAATGTAGAATACTTACAAGGTGTAGGAGGATGGGAAGTAGAAGAACTGAGTGAATGACATTGGGGTGATAAAAGAGACTTCTCAGTATATGGCTTTTATAATAGTGTTTTGATTTTTTTTTAATCTTGAGAATCAATTATCCATTTGAAAATCAGCTTTTTAAATCATTCATCCAGATGACCTCAGATTCTTTTTTTTTATTCTAAGATTATAATTCTGTGGAAAGTAATTAGAAATTTTCCATAGAGTTAAAGTGTGTATTCTCTCTGAATATTTTTGCTGTGTTTTGGGGTAGACTCTTTGATTCATCTTCTGCCAGTAGGTTCTGTCTCACCTTCAATCTCCCCATCATTATATGTATTTGTTTCATTTCTCCATACTAGAACCCCCTCAAAAATCATATGCTGTACATGTGACTTGGCTTTTAAATTGTGGCAACCAAATGTCATTGTTGCTCCTTTTTCTCACATTTATGTCACTTTGACGTAATGTGCTGTGCTTAGTCGCTCAATCGTGTCCAGCTCTTTGTGACCCCATGGACTGTAGCCCTCCAGGCTCCTCTGTGTATGGGGATTCTCCAGGCAAGAATACTGGAGTGGGTTGCCATGTACTTCTGCAAGGGGTCTTCCTAACCCAGGGATTGAACCCAGGTCTCCCATATTGCAGGCAGATTCTTCACCAGCTGAGCCACCAGGGAAGCTCACTTTAAATTACTCATAATTGGATTTTCTTTCTTACAGATCTACTTTCATGTGGCTCTTATGTCTGTGAAGTTATTTTCTTTTTTTTTAATCAGTAATTCAGAGCAAATTCTTTTCTGCTTCTAGGTATGCTGTGGAATTTCTAAGCTTACAAGAGTACTATAGGAAAATACATGTCAAGCTCAATATCTGACACTGATTAGAATCACCTAATGTTCTTTAAAAAAAGAAGTACTGATGAATGGAGCTTACCCCCAGACCGGATAGGCTAGAATCTCTGGAGATGGGTCTCCAGTTGTGGATATTTTTTTAAAAATTCCGTATATGAGGATCACTGGTCTAAACATATGCCAATTAATGTGAAAAATTACCTATGTTAAACTCTATTCTTATAGGTCTCTTCAAAAAGAGGAAGTTTGGAAACTAAAGATGATACTCCATTTCGAAAAGTTCTTGGTAATCCAAGTAGAGGATCGATTAAGGCTGCAGCAGGAAATGGAGTAACTCCTGCCCGGACAATTCCCTCTTTGACATCTACATCCACACCTCTTAGATCAGGGTTATTAGAAAATAGGTATGAAATATTTTTTTTTCTTTCTTAGTCATTAACTCTGCCTATTTAGAAATGTCTTTTAGACCTTTTAGAAAGTCCAATAACTTGGGGAAAAGAAGGAGACTTCTAGTTAAAAGAACAACTTGTAAAGCGCATTTTTTGGAGATAATATTTGTCTTTTGTGATTTATGTTAGTGACATGTATAGAGCTTGCAGACACACAGTATATTTAAATGTGGTGTATAGAGTTAGATAGCAGTAGTCACAGTTCTTGTTCTTGAGTATGTTGGTTTATACTTTTTTAATAATGTGAAATAACCATTTTTCTCTATTCTCTGTAGGACTGAAAAGAGAAAAAGAATGCTGTCATCTGGCTCAGAGTTGAATGAAGATTACCCTAAGGAAAATGATTCATCATCGTAAGTTGCTTTAAGAACTTTTATAACATTTGATCGGTATTTCTTCCATTAATAATTACAACCACTAGAGAAAATTGGGATGGTCTTCAGTTTATGGGAATCGCAAAGACAGAACAGGATTTAGAGTATTTTGGTAACAGTACACTGTAGGCTCAATAGAGAAAGGATTTGGCCATTAGTATTGCTTTGGTCATTTTAGTGCACTTCTCCCATCTTAGCTTTATTTGTTTGCAACACTTAAAATAAGGATAGAGCTGAAGACCTCTATATAAGTGTTTTTTGTTCGCTGCTCTTTTAGTATGAACCCCCTTCCTTCCTTCTTCCCTTTACCTGTAAAAAAAAAAAAAAAACAATTTTTACCTTATTCATGTGAAAAGTTAACTTAGGGGTAAAAGGGTATTAAAACCAGCATAGGTTCTAGGCAAGGAGCATCAGTCTTTTAGAGCTACTTTTGGGGTTGAACAAAAGAGCACACCTGCAATAGGACAAAGAGCATGCCTGCAGTAGGACAGTCACTAGCTCACAATCCTCTTCCTCATAATGGGAGACTTGTGGATTTTGTTTTTTTGTCTCTGTCTTCTGAGAGAGAAAACTTATTACACAGTTGCCAGTTAATACCTTAACAGAAGTCAGTTGGTAGTCAGTTAACTGGTGTTGAAGGCCAAAGGGTCACCAGAAAGAAGTTGGGAAAAAAGTTAAAGAAACTTTTTATAGTTTGAGTTCTTGATTCTATTGCTGTAACAGATACAAAAATCTAGGTAGCTGATAAGACTGGCGTGTTCTCTTAAACTACAATCACCATAGTCTCAGGTTCCTTTGTCTTCTGTCTGCCATTCTTAATAAGTATCTTTCCTTTGATGAACCAAGTTAGCTTCAGCCTCCATTCTCATATCTGTATTCCTACTGGGAAGGAGGAAAGGAGCAAAGGGAGGGCATACAGCTTCTGTGTAGGCTGAAAATTTGTATACATAACTTTTATGCATATTACATTGGCCAAAACTTGGTCATGTGGTTATATCAAGTTACGAGGAGATCTGGGAAGTATGCCTCGCCCAAATTCTACTGTTATGACAAAGGAGTACAGTGGTTATTTGGGGACAACAGTCTGCCATAGTTTACCCTTCTAGCTAAAGATTTACCTTTGTTAATCATTCTTCCCATATGCAGAGTACCCCTACCTTCACCCTGATGGAGACAGCCTCTAAATCTCATTTAGTCATTATATCCAGCTCAGAGTCCAGGATCTCTGGGTTATGTGTAGTTCTCTCCATAAGGTCCAGCTGTGCCTTGGATTATACACCTCATGGTCTTGTTCACTTTGGTTCAGTTGCTCATTTGTATCTGAGTCCTTGCAACCCCCTTGCCTGCAGCACACCAGGCTTGCCTGTCCATCAGCAACTCCTGGAGCTTGCTCAGACTCATGTCCATCAAGTCGATGATGCCATCCAACCATGTCATCCTCTGTTGTCTCTTTCTCCTGCCTTCAATCTTTCCCATCATCAGGGTCTTTTCCAATGAGTTAGTTCTTTCATATCAGGTGGCCAAAGTATTGGAACTTCAGGTTCAGCATTAGTCCTTCCAATGAATATTCAGGATTGATTTCTTTTAGGATTGACTGGTTTGATCTTCTTGCCATCCAAGGGTCTCTCAAGAGTCTTCTCCAGCACCACAGTTCAAAAGCATTAATTCCTCTGTGCTCAGCTTTCTTTATGGTCCAACCCTTACATCCATACATGACTACTGGAAAAACCATAGCTTTGACTATAGGAACCTTTGTTGGCAAAGTGGTGTTGTACCTAAAAACTAAAAAGCAAGTTAATCTGCATTCCTCACTCCTGTCTCCACACACATAGCATTTATTATACATTGCTGGAGTAAGCAAAGGATAACCACAGCAAAAATTTCCATTTAGAAAAGACAAGGATTGGGAACTGAGGAGTCACTGGTCTATAGTAGAGATAAAATCTTGTTAGGCAGAAATTGTGAAGACAGTGAAAGCAGTGGAATAAGTTCTTAATTAACCCCTATAACAGTCTGTCCGATCCTCTGGGAGGAACCCTTGCTCTTTGTACTTCATATGACTCGTGGCTTTGCCCTTTAACAGATTCCCGTTGTCTGTTATCTTTCAAGGCCATAGCTGAAGGGGGTTTTGAAGACTCTGTTCTTTGGAGCCATGCAGCTTTGTAGCCTAGTTGATGCCGATGTAGTCCTGGAAGTTTAGAAAAGTCTAGAAATGTAAAAGTTTTAGAAGTTTTTTTAAAGGTAGAACATTCAGGGTTTTATAGGCTTGAGAAATAATTAGGGCCAGTATTTTTGTTATTATTTTGATTCTTTTAATTAATTATTATTTTGATTCTTTTAAATTTTGAAATAATTTTAGATTTACAGAAAAGTTGCAAAGATAATATTGAGATGTGCCTGTATACCCCTCATCCAGTTTTCCCGAATATTAACATCAGTTTTTCACAAACTACTTCTCTAGTTACCTCTTAGCATTGCCTTAGTTTGAGAATCAGAAGCAATTGGATTTTTTTAGTCCCATATGACCTCCACTTACCACACAATTTTAATTCTAGGACATTGGCACAGAGAGATGTATTCATTTTCAACCTTGATTGCAAACCTGCTAGTTCTAACCCAGATTTATCTGTCTTGAATAGAACCTTGCTGAGAGCAGTAAAAAGCACTAACACAGACCAGTGTTCTTAATTGTCTCAGTCTTTTCCTTTGAGTTCTGCCTCCTAAGACATTACAGGTAACAGTTCTGTGACTATTTTGCTGAGATATAACAGTGCTCACCAGCTTTCCAGTCAGTAATATCTGTGTTTTTACCCTCTGTCTTACTACTGAGGTAGTTCTTCCCAGAACAGGGTTCGAACCCATGTTACCTGCATTGGCAGGCTGATTCTTTACAAGACCACCAGGAAAGCCCCACCATCTTATTACAGGTTCTTCACATTGATGCTTTTCAATTTCTGGGTGAGAATATTTAAAAAGGAGGATTAGTGGGATGAGCTGTAGCTCTTTTTGTCCTTACTGCTACAAATAGCCTTGAGGCTATAACTGATATTATCTACTTCTAGGATCCATTCTGGATTTGCTGCTTTTTTCATTAACAATTCTTCCTGGTGGTATGACTGATATCTTCTTCCCTGAGGGATCCGAGCCCATGGTCACTGTGCACTTGTCAGGCTGTGGTTGCTGCAATTACCCATTCAGAGTTAAAACTGAGCTTGAAAGCACCAAGAGATTCCCTGATGAATTTCCTTTATACCAGACACATTCTTCTTGCCCTTATCATGTAGCAGCTACCCTGCTGTCTTATAATAATTTAAGTCAGTTACAGTATGGTAACTCTTTTCCTTGCCTGTTGCTCTGCCAGCATGAGAAGCCCAAAATGAGTAGCAGCCATCGCTTTAGATTAAATGGGATTCTTCTTGTCCTGTCTTGTGAAAAATTTCCTCCTCTGGAAACCAGAACCGCTAGATCCACAAAATCTAAATTGAAGGAACAAGAAGCACAAATTCTCTAAGTGTGTTATTAAGACTGATAGTGGAGGCGTTCCTACTTCTTGGTTTCCAGACCCATGTATTCTCTATAAATGTAATGGCCTGTTGGTTTATGTTATATATTGTATCTTGAAGGGCACCCAGTGCCTAACGAGATCATCTCTAATCTACACCTTTAAAGGCTGTGGCCGTCAGCTTTGAGGTAAATGTGATCTGCGATAGGGCCAGTGGATCCTTTGGTCCATATGCCTTTACTGTATTTTCCTCCTTTTCTTTTGTGTAAAGTGGATTCCTCATTCCACAATGATGTTATGTGAGATTTCATGTTAATAAATCATATACTCTTATAAAGCCCTCAGATAGCAGTGTAGCCAAGGCACTGTGGGTAGGAAAGGCAAAAGCAAACCTTAAATAATATGCCAGTCCCAGCCAGAATTAATTGCTACCCTTTCTGGGGTGGAAGGAATCTAATGTAATCAACTTATCACCAAATATCTGGTTGGTTTCCTTAGGGGATAGTATTCATTCAAGGGCCAGGGATCAGCCTCTAGAGTAGCTGAACAATTGGACATTGAGCAGCATAAGTTGCTAAACCAGACTTATTAAAAGGGATCCCCTATTTTAGGGTGCACTTGGAGCTTTTACCTCTACCACCATGCCTATTACTCATGGGCCCTTTGTGGAAGTATTTGGATGGCTGAGTACAGAGATTGACTGGCATCCACTAGACAAGTTACCATGGGTGATTGTTTAATGTCTCTTCAGTGAAGTTCTCTGGTGAGCATTAACATGTGAAACAGATCTTCACCGTTTGTACATACTGTGCATAAACCTCTTTCATAAATCATTTTCCCCTGATTTTCCAGGCTTACTCCTAGGCCCCTGATCATCCATCTAGACCATTTACCACCATCCAGGGTTCCTCTGGCCCACGTTTCTCTCCATACAAAATGGACAGTGAGGTGCATTTCTCAAACTCTGTACAGTGGAGGATTTCGTCTTAGTCCTGTGTTCCAGGGTAGTCCCTTAGTGGAGCTACAATGCAGCAACAGTTCATTTTCAGCTTGTATCAATGTACCGAGATGATCCATCCATGAATCAGGCACAAGTTTTTTTCTTCTGTCTGGTCACCAGAATGCTCATAGATCTGTTTTCATTATCTATTCTTGTTTACTTGGATATACCACTCGCATTTTATGATGGATTGCTGCTGTAACTTCCTGATCTTACAACTTCATGGGTATGATAGCACCCAGCTCATGATGGCTTGCTCTGGTTGCATAGTTCCTTGATGACCCATAGTCTTTATGATTATTATTTAACCCATATCACTATATCAGTTATCTAGTGCTGTATAATAATATACTTGGAGAAGGCAATGGCTCTCCACTCCAGTACTCCTGCCTGGAAAATCCCATGGACGGAGGAGCCTAGAAGGCTGCGGTTGATGGGATCGCTGAGGGTTGGACACGACTGAGCGACTTCACTTTCACTTTTCACTTTCATGCATTGGAGAAGGAAATGGCAGCCCACTCCAGTGTTCTTGCCTGGAGAATCCCAGGGACAGGGGAGCCTGGTGGGCTGTCGTCTATGGGGTCCCACACAGTCGGACACGACTGAATGACTTAGCAATAGCAATAACGATATACTTAAAATAGTAACTGTTTACTATTGCTTATAAGTCAGTGGTCACTTAAGTGGTTCTGTTTATCTAGGCCTATCTTGGCCAGTTGTGACTGGATTCTCTCATTTTCTCATACATGCATGGTCATTTGGTAAGTTGGCTCGGGATCAGCTGGTCCACAGTGGCATTCCTTGTATGACTGGCTGTTGGCTGTCTAGTGGTTGGGGTGATGCAGGAGACTAGCCATGTTTTTTTTTTTCACCTGATAGGGTTACCCTGGAGTTAAGCACATGGCAGTGGTAGGGTTCCAAAAGAATGAGTGAAAATTTGCAAGGTGCCTGTAGCCTTAGAATCAGGACTCAGGTACTGTTGTGTCTGTTAGATTCTTTTGGGAAAAGGAAATCACTAGGCCAGCCTCAATAAGGGATAGGGAAACAGATGGCATTTCATAATAGAGGGCTTGGATACAAGGAAGGAAATAATTTGGGATTTTTTTTTTCAACAGCTTTATTGAGGTACAGTTTATACACCATAAAATTCACCTGTTTTAAATGTATAATTCTGTATTTTTGGTAAATTTTTTGAGTTGTGCAACCATCACCATAATCCAGTTTTAGAACATTTCTATGTTCTACCACATTTTTCAGACGCTGTCTACCACGTTTTTCAGACGCTGGAAAGATTGCATGAACTATATCCTCTTCTACTTTGTCCCAGCCCAGTTCACTACAGATGAAAAATCTTGGTGGTATTACACTTTAGGATACCAAAGATTTTACCACCAGCCAATGGTATTTCTGCTACCATTGCCGAACAATTGATCCAGTTCCAGAATCTTGTCCTTAGAGTGTGCTTCCTAGACCCTTTTCTAGCACTAACTGTTGTTCAAGTTTCTCAGAAACAAACCCTGAAATGGAGAGTAGTGTCCAAGTGATTTAGTTAGAAATTATTCCCAGGGGATACCAGGAAGGGACTGGGGGAAGCAAGATACTGCAGTGCAGGAGAAAATGAGTGAGTGTGATCTCAGACAGAAATCTGATCTCTGACCAGAAAAATGCAGAGTTCAGGCTTCATCCTAATCCCAGAGAGAAAATCTGTTACATGCATTTCACCTTAAAACTATTCTAATCCAAGGCAGGGGAGCTTGACTTCTATCCTTTAGCACCTGACCTTGCTTTTGACTCTGAGAGTGCAGGCAAAGGCTCTAGTAGCTTGAGGACAATCTTGTGAAGAGGAACCCTAGGTACTGACTATCAAAAAAATTTAAAAAACAACCCAAATAGAAGAACTTTAAAAAGAATAAATACGTGTATATGCATAACTAAATCACTTTGCAGTACACCTGAAAGTAACAAAGCATTGTTAATCACCTATACTCTAATATTAAAAAAAAAAAATAGGGAGGAAAAAAACTTTAATTGGTGTGAAAGAGAAGATACAAAAATAAGATCAGAGGGAATCTGGGTGGAGCATCTACATTGTCTGCTTGTAGGCTTTATTCATGATGGATCTCCTAAAATAAGCACTTTTAATCAAAGCATGAGCATGTTTCTCAATGGACCCTCTTTACTTAATATAGGTTCAGGTATTTGGGAATAATAGATCAGGGGAAAGGGGCTTAAGAAATTTTAACTTTATGTTCATGAACTTAAAGTAGTTTAGTCACTATGAACTGAAATGTTGTTGACATTTAGTAAATAACATTTCAAATTACATAGACTATAAGAACATTTTGGATTTTGTTTATTTTACTTTTTAGAGCTATTCATTATCAAGCTCGAATGGTTTGCTTCTTTTTATTTACTTATTTTCAATGTTTTTTTACTTTTAATTTTTTCACTTTAGTTCTTAATTGATTCTTTTGGTCTTAGTAGCTGAATCATTTCGGCTAGGCTTGCTTTTGGCAAAGAAAACCTATATATTCTTGCTGTCTCTGATTTGACTTTTTTATAAAGGAACTGCTCCTTCATTTTTGCCTAATAACCAGGGTTTTGGATTGGATTGACTTTTGACTAGGTAATGAAAAGCTTGTTTTTATAATTCTCATTTGCATAAGGTTTTAACACCTTGTAGCATAACTTCTAAGCACATCAATTAATTCAGCAATTGAAATGTAAATTCTAATGACAACTATTTAAAATTAAGAATTATATCTTTATACATATATGTTTTAACTATAGGAACAACAAGGCTATGACAGATCCCTCAAGAAAGTATTTAACCAGCAGTAGAGAGAAGCAACTGAGTTTGAAACAGTCAGAAGAGAATAGGACATCAGGTAAGTATTTGGTCTTTGCATAATTTACTCGTTTATGATATGATATATAGTATTAGACTAGAAATAGAAATGTAAACTGAGGCATATTTCTCACATATTTAGGAACACTGCGTAAATTTTGTATTAGTTATTGGGTGTCAATTTATATCCTGTTGTTGCTGTTTAGTCACTCGGTTGTGTTCAACTCTTTGTGACCCCATGGACTGTAGCCCACCAGGCTTCTCTGTCCATGGGATTTCCCAGGCAGAAATCCTGGAGTTGGTTACCGTTTCCTTCTCCAGGGGATCTTCCCAACCCAGGGATCAAATCCATGTCCCCTGCTTGGCAGGTGGATATTTTACCACTGAGCCCCCTGGGAAGTCCTAATTTGTATCCTAGTACTTAGCTAAAATATTTTTTAAAATATTAGAACTATAAGGGAATTTTTATTTTGCTTACAAGGAATTTAAGCTTTATATCTCCCTATTCAACTACCTAGAATTAAGTTCTTTCATTGTCAAAGTACCTGGACCATGGAATGAATCCAAGGAGTTAAAGTTATTGAAATTAAAACTTATCAGTGTTGCTGGTTATTAGAAGTTCCAGAAGATCTTGTAATTATTGCATAAAGCAGTTGTATAAGCTCACCTTGTTTTTAACAAAAACTAAAAGATTGTCTCTGAATTTTTATTGCTGCTTCCTATACTTAGCATCATTCTGGTCGTCTGAACTTCTTAGAGACTCATGTATCTAGTATTGATTTGAATATTGTATTTAACTTGAAATTGAAGAAAGCTAAAATATGGCATGATTTTGATAAATTGGGAGTTGGAGAGAATTCATTTCATCTGGACTCTAGAAACAGTCTCCTTTTAGGGGTTCAGACATATATAAATTAGACTCTGACAGAAAGAGAAAGCTCTAATATAATTATCACTTCTGAAGTAATAATTCATTATATAAATTCTGTTTTTTGGTTTTCAGCTTTTACAATCAACCTATGGTTAGAAAGGACTTCCCTGGTAGCTCAGACAGTAAAGCGTCTGCCTACAATGCAGGAGACCCAGGTTCAATCCCTGGGTCGGGAAGATCCTCTGGAGAAGGAAATGGCAACCCACTCCAGTACTCTTGCCTGGAAATCCCATGGACAGAGGAGCGTGGTAGGCTACAGTCCATGGGGTCGCAAAGAGTCGGACACGACTGAGCAACTTCACTTTCACTTTCACTATAGTTAGAAAACAGAGTACTTAAAGATGTATTAATAGTTAATAGATGCATTAATACTTAATACTGTTGAAGTAATGGTACATCTTACAAGTGTTGATGTGGAAGAGGAGAGAGAGAGGAAAGTATAAGGGGTCAGGTGGTAAAAAGTTTCATGGAACAAAACGTAGAGAGTTTTAAGTGTGTTAGGTTAACATTGCAAAGTTCATCAGTAGAACTCAAATAACACAACTGATGGGGAGTTCCTAAGTAATCCAGTGGTCAGGACCTGGTGATTTCACTGTCATTGGCTGGAGTTCAATCCCTGGTCGAGGAACTAAGATCTCACAAGCCACAGACAAAAAATAAATAAAATAATAAAATAACACAACTGATAATTGGTTGGAGAGAAGAGAAGAAGAGTAGAGGTGATATAAATGAGAAATTCTAATTTTTCTTGAGGGAGCCAGCTGATGCTGTTTTAAATTAATAAATTGAGAAATTATACAAATGTTATACAAATTGTACCTAATGTTATGGAGGAAATCAGAGAAACTGAATTTCAAAAACTGGTTAGAAATTGGGAGAAAAATTTGTGGAGCTTTAGGACTAGAGAGTATTCTTTTGTAACCTCTTATAAACTTTTTCACAGCGTTTGCTCTTCAGACATGCATAATATGTATGTATTTGATGCAAAGAAAGGGGAAAATAGAGTTAAATATAAATAAGCCCAATGCGTAATTTTATTATTAAATGAACTTGAATGGTTGATTTAGGAGTTAAATTTTTCCTGTGTCTGTTCATTTTTTTAGGGCTTCTACCTTTGCAGTCGTCATCTTTTTATGGTAGCAGAACTGCAGCCAAGGACTATTCTCCTGGCAGCACTAACTTAGACAGGTATGCACTGACTATATGCCTTGTGAGAACTTAAAGAGCTTTCTTCAGAATATTAAATGATGGGAGGATCTATGTGTTGTGCTCTAAATGAATACCAGTGTTTTTAACAACATAGATGAAAATTACAGATTCATGACATTTTAGTTACAGGGTACTCTAGAAGTGTTTTAGTTCAAACTATTACTTTTTATGTTTTTCAACACGTGTATAAACCTGATGTCTAGGAAGACTTGTCCTGAGGCCACAGGTTTTGACTGGCAATGTGATCAGATTCTAGACCAGTGTATTTTCCATTATCCCAAGTAAAGTAATTCCCCACTGAGACATTTTAAAATTGCCTTTATTGCTTGCATGTTTGTTAAGCTACCTACCAGAATTTAAGGTGTTTTCCTAAAAGAGCAAGAAGTTTCACCTTAGTATCTTTTACTGGAAAAGGCTAGTCAGAAATTTAATTTGGTGATTCTAGAAATACAGCTCAGATGGTAAAGAATCTGCCTGCAATGCAGGAGACCCAGGTTTGATCCTGGGTCAGGAAGGTCCCCTGGAGAAGGAAATGGCAACCCATTCCAGTGTTCTTGCCTGTAGAATTCCATGGACAGAGGAGCCTAGTGGGCTACAGTCCGTGGAGTCGCAGAGTCGGACACAGCTGAGCTACTGACACACAGAGATGTAGGTTAAATTTTTGAGGTTTATTGAGTATGAATATATGAGACAACTGCTAAGCACTTGTCAAAGAGATGTGTTCATAGATTGCCACACAGAAGGGCAGTTGTAAAAAGTGAGATTATAAATACGCTATTATATAGCATAATGACCACTCATAGATAATGACCAGTTAAGTCATATTTTATTTTTTGCTAGAATTTAATTCAAAGTGGTAAAAACACCTAGATTATTTGTGTTAAATGATTAAGGTGAGTTAAAGAATTTGATATTAGATATACTCAGCCTTGGGTGGAATCTTTCGAGCACTTTATGAATGCAATGGTTTACTCTTTGAATTTAAAAGAGGAAGCTTAATATATTTCTGCTTATTAGAAGAATCTTAAAGGAATCCAAGTTGAAAAAAAACTAAATTTGGTTTTCAGCTGTTTAAATACAATACAGATTTCTTTTCAAAGTAATAGAGTGAGCATATTCATTGCACACAGGAATTATTGAAGAAATAAAAATTTCTTTTAATACAAAACTACCCTCAAAGATAAGATGAAAATTTTCAGACTGGTAAGAAAAATAATGCTGAGTAAAGGCTGAAGCCATAAAGCACGTATAAAACCCAGGCTGGAGTCAAGTATTTAGGGCTGGGTCTTCAAAACCAACATGAGGTTGGAAACTGAACATGACCCCCAATCAGAACCTGATTTCTTATCTGAAGATACATGAAGCTGGATATCTCAAACTGCCCTCTGTGCTGGTAAGTAAGTGTTAGTCGCCCAGTCATGCCCGACTCTTTGCGACCCCATGGACTGCAGCCCAACAGGCTGCCCCATCCATGAGATTCTCCAGGCAAGGATACTGGAGTGGGTGCCAATTCGCTCTCCATTGTGCTAGTAAACCAAGCCCAAACACTTCTATGTAACTGCCTACGTATGGAACCTTAAATATGCTGCTTACCTGACGCTCCCTCTACTTGTGCTCAGTCACTTCAGTTGTGTCCAACTCTTTGCAAACCCTATGGACTGTAGTGCACCAGGCTCGTTTGTCCATAGGATTTAACCAGCAAAAATGCTGGAGTGGGTTGCCATTCCCTCCTTCAGGAGCTCTTCCCGACCCAGGGATCAAACCCACGTCTCCCACATTGCAGGCAGTTTCTTTACCACTGAGCCACTGGGGAAGCCTGATAGAAAGCAAATATCCAAAAATGGGGTTTGCACTAATTGGTATCTGCTTTAATGTTCCCTATGTAGGGGCAAAAATTCTGAACCCCTGATATAAAGTCCTGTGCAGATTAGAGGTCCAGACTGAGACAGCTACTAAACAAGCAAAAATGCATGATCATAGGATGTAGCATAGATAAAGAGGAGATTGTAAATGCAATGAATTTTATTTAAAAAGATTTATGGAAAATTTATTTCAAATTCATTAAAAATCTATGAATTTATAAAAAAGATTTATGTAGGGCTTCTTGGTCTACCCTCCATTTTTTTCTTTTTTGACCGTCTATGCTGGGAAAGATTGAGGGCAGGAGGAGAAGGGAATGACAGAGGATGAGATGGTTGGATGGCATCACCAACTCAATGGACATGGGTTTGGGTGAACTCCGGGGAGTTGGTGATGGCCAGGGAGGCCTGGCGTGCTGTGGTTCATGGGGTCGCAAAGAGTCAGACACGACTGAGCGACTGAACTTAACTATGTCTTAATAGCATTTTGGACAAAAAAAAATAGACTAAGGAGAATAAAGGAAGGAAATTTGTCAAAGAAGTACTGGATGAAAATGATGGAAGTCCACACTGAAAAGCCTCAACAAATGCCAAACAGCGGATACATATTTTTTAAATCTACATTGTGGAAGATGATGGGTTAAGAAATTTTTAAAAGCTGCCAGAAACAAAAATATCGTCTATAAAACGAAAACAGACTGACATCAGCAACAGTAGGGACAGATGATATCAAAGAATTACACATCCAGTTAAATTTTAATCCAAAAATGCAAGGACAGAATTTATTTAGCAAGAAGAAAAGTTAACAAAGGAAGGAGTAGAAGTAGGAAAAATCAGTGAGCAAAAAAAATTTTAAGCATATTTAAAAATTAAGTACCTTTAAAATTTATTCTTTTGTAGAAGTAATAAGGGCATATGGTAGAAACTTCAGAAGCTACAGAGTGCATGCAGTGAAAAGTATATCTCTCCTAACTCCTACTTGTTCATTTTCTTTCAGGAGGCAACTGCTATTACTAATATCTTTCCAGACTTATTATGCATCTAAATATATTTTAATAGTTTTTATAAAAATGATTAGGATTGAAAACAAAAGATTAACAGAATAGTATACTAATAAGAGGTTACAATAAATGAGTGGAGAAGAGTATGGGAAATTAAAACATTTTAAGTTCCTTATTTTGTTTGAGAGGAGGCCACAGTTAACTTTGTTGTTGTTCAGTCTCTCATTTGTGTCCAACTCTTTGCAGCCCCTGTGGACTGCAGCACACCAGGCCTCCCTCAACATTTCCTGGAGCTTGTGCAAACTCATATGCCTTGAGTCCGTGATGCCATCCAACCATCTTGTCCTCTATCGTCCCCTTCTCCTGCCTTCAATCTTTCCCAGCATCAGGGTCTTTTCTAATGAGTTGGCTCTTTGTCTCAGGTGGCCAAAATATTGGAGTTTAAGCATTAGTCCTTCCGATGAATATTCAGAATTGATTTTCCTGCAAAAGTCACAGCTTTGATGACACAGACCTTTTCAGCAAAGTAATGGCTCTGCTTTTTAATATACTCTCTCGGTTGGTCGTACCTTTTCTTCCAAGGATCAAGCATCTTTTTAAATTTCATGGCTGCGTTCACCATCTGCAGTGATTTTGAAGTCCAAGAAAATAAAGTCTGTCACAGTTTCCATTGTTTCCCCATCTGTTTGCTGTGAGGTGATGGGACTGAATACCATTATCTTAGTTCTTTGAATGCTGAGTTTTAAGCCAGCTTTTTCATGCTCCTCTTTCACCTTTATCAAGAGGCTCTTTAGTTCTTTGCTTTCTGCCATAAGGGTGGTGTCATTTGTGTATTGCTATTTCTCCTGGCAATCTTGATTTCACCTTATGGTTCATCCAGCCCAGCATTTCGCATGATGTACTCTGCATATAAGTTAAATAAGCAGGGTAACAGTATACAGCCTTGATGTACTCCTTTCCCAGTTTTGAACCAGTCTGTTGTTCCATGTCCAGTTCTAACTGTTGCTTCTTGACCTGCATATAGATTTCTCAGGAGGTAGGTAAGGTGGTCTGTTATTCCCATCTCATGAAGAATTTTCCACAGTTTGTTGTGATCTACATAGTCAAAGGCTTTGGCAACATCAGTAAAACAGAAGGAGATGTTTTTCTGGAACTCTCTTGCTTTTTTGATGATCCAACAGATGTTGGCAATTTGA
Source organism: Bos mutus (assembly GCF_027580195.1). NCBI lineage: Eukaryota > Metazoa > Chordata > Mammalia > Artiodactyla > Bovidae > Bos > Bos mutus. Next base: position 29,398,849 of record NC_091618.1, read on the forward strand.
TCTCTGTTTCTTCTACCTTTTCTACATCCAACTTGAATATCTGGAAGTTCTCGGTTCACGTACTCTTGAAGCCTGGCTTGGAGAATTTTGAGCATTACTTTGCTAGCATGTGAAATAAGTCCAATTGTGCAGTAGTTTGAACATTCTTTGGCATTGCTCTTCTTTGGGATTTTAATGAAAACTGACCTTTTTCAGTCCTGTGGCTACTGCTGAATTTTCCAAATTTGCTGACATATTGAGTGCAGCACTTTCACAGCATCATCTTTTAGGATTTGAATTAGCTCAACTGGAATTCCGTCACCTCCACTTGCTTTGTTTGTAGTGATGCTTCCTAAAGGCCACTTGATTTCACATTCCAAGATGTCTGGCTCTAGGTGAGAGATCACACCATCATGGTTATCTGGGTCATGAAGATCTTTTTTGTATAGTTCTTCTGTGTATTCTTGCTACTTCTTAGTATATTCTGCTTCTGTTAGGTCCATACCTTTTCTGTCCCTTACTATGCCTATCTTTGCATGAAATGTTCCCTTGGTATCTCTGACTCTCTTGAAGAGATCTCTAGTCTTTCCCTTTGTGTTGTTTTCCTCTATTTCTTTGCACTGTTCACTTGGGAGGGCTTTCTTATCTCTCCTTGCTATTCTTTGGAACTCTATTCAGATGCTTATATCTTTCCTTTTCTCCTTTGCCTTTCACTTCTCTTTTTTTCTCAGCTATGTGTAAGGCCTCCTAAGACAACCATTTTGCCTTTTTGCATTTCTTTTCTTGGGGATGGTTTTGATCACCACCTCTTGTACAATGTCACGAACCTCTGTCTTCTGTAGTTCTTCAGGTACTCTGTCCATCAGATCTAATCCCTGCAATCTATTTGTCAATCTAATCCCTGGAATCTATTTGTGATTTCCACTGTATAATCGTAAGGGATTTGATTTCGGTCATACCTGAATGATCTAGTGATTTTCCCTACTTTCATCAATTTAAGTCTGAATTTGGCAATAAGAAGTTCATGATCTGAACCACTCACCTCCCATTCTTGTTTTGCTGACTGTATAGAGCTCCTTCATCTTCTGCTGCAAAGAATGTAATCAATCTGATTTCAGTATTGACCATCTGGTGGTGTCCATGTGTATAGTCATCTCTTGTGTTGTTGGAAGAAGATGTTTTCTATGACCAGTGCATTCTCTTGGCAAAACTCTGTTAGACTTTGCCCTGCTTCATTTTGTACTCCAAGGCCAAACGTTACTCTAGGTATCTTTTGACTTCTTACTTTTGCTTTCCAGTCCCCTATGATGAAAAGGACATTTTTGGCATTAACTTAGACATATTAAAAAGTTAAAGATGACTTCCACTTCTGTCCAAGATGGACTGTCAAGGACCACATTATCCTCCTTCCTTAAACAACCAAGAACTGGACAAACTATGTGAAACATTGCATCTCAAGACATTGGACATGAATCAGTGAAGGACAGTGATCCCTGAGAGATGGGAAACAAATTAGCCTTATGACTATGTTAGCTTGCTTGCTAGTGAAAGTTTCTAGGTTGCCACACAGGGAGGGGGAACCAGGCAGAGCCAGTCCTGGGCTCTTCCTGAGTTGAGGAAGCGGAGCTAGGAAACTAGGGAATGCAAGGTGGCTAGAATTCACAGAGCGGAGTACCAGAAGGGAAAGCTACACAAAGAAGGAATTTTTGCAGAGTCCCCCTTGAGTATTCATTTTTAGTGCTGAGCAGCATATGCAGGTGAGGAGACTGGTCAAGGCCAGGGAAAGAACCACCCTAAAGGATCTAAGTGGATGATACTTAGAATATACATAAAGCCAGGCATAGTTCCTGTTCCCTAATGGCAGTTTGAATGCCTACAAAAAGACTTGCCTCATTAATGAGGAAAAACTTTCCCTAGACGAATTGCTGCTCTGCTTCCAGATAACAGACCTTAAATCCAACATTGTACTGTTTCTGGGTAACCTAACCACATCCCAGAACAAAATTTGAGAATGTTTATAGAAATAAAAAGTATCCAATACCCCACAAGATAAAATTCACAGTGTCTGGGATCCAAGAAAATATTATGAAGTGTACAAAGAAACAGGAAAAAACAACTCATAAGGAAGAGAAAAATTAATAAATACTGACTCAGAAATGACACATGATAGAATTAGTAAACCAAGGGTGTTAGGTTATTAACCTACATCAGTAATGACACTAAGTATAAATACACTAAATGTTTCAGTAAAAGACTGGATTTTAAAGGAAGAATAATAATCTATATGCTATTTAAAAGACAACTGCAGTATAAAGATGGAGAAAGGTTGAAAACAGAAGGATGAAAAAATATACATTTGTCTTGTCCAAACTATTGTATAGGAGTACAGAGTAACGAATAAAGCTGATAGAAAGCTAATGATAACTTCAGGGTTGTGATTGGGAAGGGGCACTTGGAGGTTTTTGACATTAATAGTTGTTACTTATGTGTTTGCTTTATAAAAATATGTTAAGCTCCACACTTTAAACAACTGTGCTACACATTGGACTTTTCTATTCTATTTCACAGTTTTGTTTTGTTTTTTTAAGTAAAAAACTAAACAGTGGCTAACAGATGTCCTTGGCACATAGTAAGTTGTTCGAGTACAGTTGGTTTTTCCTTATAAAAAAGTGTATCATATTCCTGCTTTATAGGATGCAAAAAGTAAATGTCCAGGCAGATTAAAGACCTGAATAGGAGGGAAAACAAGATTTTAAATTGTTAAAAGCATATAGGAAACCATTTCTCTGACCTTACTTTATAGAATGATTCTTAAGACAGAAATTGAAACCATAAAGAAAGACTGATATGTTCAACTTAGGTAATAATGAGGAAATTATAAAATAACAATGAAATCATGTTCCATTCATTAGAGGGATAATACTGTAACGGAGACTATGTGAAAAGGGGAAATTCTCTATTGGGGGAAATTCTTTATTGGTGGAAATATAAATTGGTACAGCATTTTTGGGAAACAGTCATTAGCTAGGAAAATTTTAAATGAAAATTAGAAATATTCCTAACATTTTCACTGCTAAGCATATAAATCAGAATAAGTTCTCAAGGAGATTGGGTAAGAATATATGTTGCATAATAGTGGAAAGAGTTCACTGCCTAAAGGTTTTCAAGACTAGGTAAACTGATGTATGATAGCCATCAAGTAGATACAAGTGAATAAAAAAGTAAAACTATTTTTTCTCAAGCCATTAACTTGGCTTATTTTGATTGTACATTACCATATTATTTGCCTCTTCAGCTCCCTGTCACCAGATTTGCTAATTTACATTTGTGAAATTTTTTTCCCAAGTGATCATTATTACCGATATTTCCTCAAATTTAGGACATTTACTTTCCCCTAGACATTGACTTCTCTGGATCTAGTAGGGGAAGAAAGCAGTATTCAAATTTGTTTTGTTTCTTCATTATTTTTTCTTTTTCATAGGACTAATATTTCAAGCCAAACTCCATCTGCCAAAAGAAGTTTGGGATTTCTTCCTCAGCCAGCTCCTCTTTCTGTTAAAAAACTGAGGTGTAACCAGGATTACACTGGCTGGAACAAGCCAAGAGTGCCCCTTTCCTCTCACCAACAGCAGCAACTGCAGGGGTAGGTAAATTATTTTATTTTGCTTTCTTTTTATAAAGTGATTCAACGGAAGTATGTTTTACTTGGTATGTGTGCATGCTAAATCTCTCTAGTTGTGTCCGACTCTTTGTGTCCCCGTGGACTGTAGCCCACCAGGCTCCTTTGTCCATGGGGATTCTCCAGGCAAGAATACTGGAGTGGGTTGCCATGCCCTCCTCCAGGGGATCTTCCTGACCCAGAGATCAAACCCATATGTCTTACATCTGCTATATTGGTCTCTTACATCTGCTGTATTGGCAGACCAGTTCTTTACCACTAGCACCACCTGGGAAGCCCTTTTACTTGGTGTAAAAAATGATTAAAAGAGTCATAAATTATAGTTCTCAAATATTTTTTCACTTATTAAAGATTTATCACATCCATGAAGTTCCGTTCATTATCTGGTCTCTGATTTTTGGACTTGAAAACAAAATACACGTGTGTGTGTGTTTCTGTGTAAATGTATGCTGCTCCTGCTGCCAAGTCGCTTCAGTTGTGTCCGACTGTGCGACCCCATAGACGGCAGCCCACCAGGCTTCCCCGTCCTTGGGATTCTCCAGGCAAGAACACTGGAGTGGGTTGCCATTTCCTTCTCCAGTGCATGAAAGTGAAAAGTGAAAATGAAGTCGCTCGGTTGTGTCCGACTCTTAGCGACCCCATGGACTGTAGCCCACCAGGCTCCTCCAAATGTGTATATATATATGAAACATCATAAAGCAGAAAATGCGTATTCTTAAATCTCATATACTTCATCCATCTCCTTAGATACTTCAGTATTAATTTTATTTTTCTCTTTCCCAGCCCCTTCATGCTTATATTTTTATTAACCATAAAAAATGAGATCATGGTATAATAGCTATAATAATAATATCAATCATAGCTAAAGTGTTTGTTATGTGCCAGAAACTGTGTTTCAATGAATTTTGTCTTTAAATCCTCACAGTAGCTCTCTGAGCTAGATGTATTTAAAAATCTGTTTTTGTAGATTAAGGGAGTAAGGCTTGTGCTTCCCTGGTAGCTCAGCTGGCAAAGAATCCACCTGCAATGCAGGAGACCCTGGCTCAATTACTGGGTCGGGGAAATTCCCTGGAGAAGGGATAGGAGACCCATTCCAGTATTCTTGGTCTTCCCTGGTGACTCAGATGGTAAAGAATCTGCCTACAGGGCGGGAGACCTGGGTTCGAGACCTGAGTTCTATCCCTTGGTTGGAAGATCCCCTGGAGGAGGGCATGACAACCCTCTCCAGTATTCTTACCTGGAGAATCCCATGGACAGAGGAGCCTGGCGGGCTACAGTCCATGGGGTTGCAAAGAGTCAGATGTGACCGAGCGCCTACACACGGCACAGCACAACTAAGGCTTAGAGGAATTAATTAACTTACTTGAGGTGTTGTAATACACTAATAGTGAATCTAGGCAGTTGGAGCCCTCTTGCATTTTTTTCCTTCCAGCTTTATTGCAGTATAATTGACATACAGCACTGTATAAGGTTAAATTGTACAGCATAATAATTTGACTCATGTATATCATGAAATGATTACCACAGTAAGTTTAGTGACTATCGGTCATCTTACATAAATATAAAAGAAAAAGAAAATTTTTAATTGAAGTATAGTTGATTTACAGTGTTGTGTTAATTTCTGCTATACAGCATAATGATTCAGTTATACATATTTAAGATTTTCTTTTCCATATGGTTTATCATAGGATATTGAATATAGCTTCCTGTGCTATATTCAATAACAGCAAGTAGGACCTTGCTGTTCATCCTTTCTGTATATAATAGCTTAGATCTGCTGACCCCAACTTCCAACTCTATCCCTCCCCTTGGCAACCACCAGATGTTGTTTATGACCATGACTCTGTTTCATGGTTAATTTGTGACATATTTTCGATTCCACATATGAGTAATATCATATGGCATTTGTCTTTCCCTTTCTGATTTACTTCACTTAGTGTGATAATCTCTAGTTGTATCTGTGTTGCTGCATATGGCATTATTTCATTCTTTTTTATGGCTGAGTAGTAGTCATATATATATACACACACACAGCACATTTTCTTTATCCATTCATCTATCAGTGGACATTGGGTTTGTTTCCGTGTCTTGGCTACTGTGAATAGTGCTACTGTGAACATAGGGCTGCATGTGTCTTTTTTAATTATAGTTTTGTCTAGATATATCCCCAGGAGTAAGACTGCTGGATCATCTGGTAATTCTTCTACCACCACCACGACCCATTAAGGAAAGTACACTTTGTTAAACTAACAGAAGAGGATGTGCTTGAATTAGTCACCAGATCCACAAAATGAATACAAATGTTAAAAAACAGGCCACCTCTGTACAGACTAGAAGTGAAAAACAGAAATACGAATCAAAATATTTAGTCCAGTAAAAATTCTGCTCCAAAAACCAATATAAACTGCAAGAAAATTGTTATATAGCACTCAAAACTGAATTAAATATCCTCAAATAAGCATTTGAAGATATGAAAAAAAGCACCATAAATCAATAATTCTAACCCACAATCAGAATGGGCAAGCAGGAAGAAATGACAGTTGCTTGAACACAAAAGAGAGGAAGAAAGACAACATCATATCAAAAATTAAGTCTAAATGAAAGTTCCCCAAGGGAAAATAAGTTCAAATGAAAATTTAATAAGGGACTTTGAAGGAAAAAACAAGGAGGAAAATAAGATAAAGAAGTATAAGCGGTCAGTGAGGAAGTGGTTGAATTAGAAAACAGACAAGGAAGGTCCCATGGCACATATAATTAGAATCTCTGAAGAAAAAAAAAATCCTGACAGTGAAACAGAATTAGTATTTACAACCATAACCCAAGAAAACTTTGAAATAAAATTTTCAGAAATAAAATTACTGAATTTATATATTCAAAGAGCCCTCCAAGTACCTGGAATATTGAATGAATAAGACACATCTTAGTACAAGTATAAGACTTTAAAGATGAGGAAAAACCCTCAGTGCCTTGAGTCAAAAGATGAAATAATTTGTGAGGGAAAGAGGAATAGACTTCTCAGTCATCATTAAAAGCAGATGAAAAAAGAACATCATTTTCAAGAAACTTGATGAAAGAAAGGATAAACAGATATGCCAATCTAAGCTGTCAGGTATGTGGGCTAGGAAAAAATTAGTTTTAAAGTGGAAGAACTTGGAATAATGTGCACATAAGCTCTTCCTGAGGTCTCTATAGGGTATGAGCTTCATCCAGCCAAGAGGTAATGAAGGAGATACTGGCAAAAGATAGATGGTGAATATTTCATATATTCAGTTATAGAGATAAGACTAAAACAATAGTGGAAACACCAGTATATAAGGATGACATATAGATATTATCTCTTATGACAAAGGAGTATGATTGTAACTAAAAATGGAAGCAGAGAAAGAAAAGTAGAATAACTAAATTGACTGTCATCAGTAGTAAGTGCAAGTCAAAAAGTACTATTTAAAATGGACAGATTAGATAGTAAAAAAAAAAAAAAAAAAAAATTAATGAGCACTATAAAAAAGTACAAATACAGATATAACCACTTTTTTAAAAAACCTTTTTTAAAATCAAGATATCTCTAAAACACCAGATAAAGAAGTAAAATATACCAATGTGACACAGTTGAGTCCAAATGTATTTGTCACATCAAGAAATGTAAATGGGCTGACACATCTAATAGAAAAATATTTTCAAATTAGCTCAGAAAGCAAAACCAACTCTATGCTGTATACTAGAGATATACCTAGAACAGTGATTTTTAAAGTTGTAAGATAAAGGGAGGGAAAGCAATTTGGCCGTCTGATGGAAACAGTTAAGAAAGCAGAGGTTGCAGTCCTAATAGCTGATAAAATAGAATATTTAAGGACATAAAAGAAAAAAAACATCATCAGATAGATCTGCAGAAAATAGTAAATGCCATACTCTGATCATAGAGTATAGACCTTTTCAAGCACATATGGAGCACTCACAAAAAGTAATCATATGTTAGGGCACAAAGGAAAAATCAGGAGACCCCATAATGTAGAAATGGGACAGCCACCATCTTTTGACCACAGTGAAATGAAACTGGATAATAAACATGAAACTAAATATTAAAAATGTAACTTCCAACTAGAAATTCTAAAAACCCTATTAAGTGACCCTTGCTGCTATTGCTGCTGCTAAGTAGCTTCAGTCGTGTCCGACTCTGTGCGACCCCATAGATGGCAACCCATCAGGCTCCCTTGTCCCTGGGATTCTCCAGGCAAGAACACTGGGGTGAGTTGCCATTTCCTTCTCCAATGCATGGAAGTGAAAAGTGAAAGTCAAGTCGCTCAGTCGTGTCTGACTCTTTGTGACCCCATGGACTGCAGCCTACCAGGCTCCTCCATCCATGGGATTTTCCAGGCAAGAGTACTGGAGTGGGGTGCCATCACCTTCTCCATTGAAAATAGTATGACAGTTCTTCGAAGAATTAAGAGTAGATTTACCATACGATCCAGCACATATATCTGAAATAATTAAGAGCAGTGATGTGAACAGATGTTTGTACATCCATATTAATAACAGCATTATAAACAGTAGTCAAAAGGTGGAAGCAGCCTAAGTGTCTACCAATGAATGAGTAGGTAAACAAAATGTGTTATTAATATATACATACAATGGAATACTGTTCATCCTTAAAAAGGAAAGAAATTCTGACACTTGCTACAGTGTGAATGAACCGTGAACCTACTCATTATGCTAGGTGAAACCAGTCACCGCAGGACAAATACTATATGATTCCACTTAAATGGATTACCTAGAGTAGACAGATTTGTAGGGTCAGAAAGTAGAATGGTGGTTGCCAGAGAAAGGGTAATGAAGAATTATTGTTTAATAGGTACAGAATTTCAGTTTGGGAGGATGAAAAAATTCAGAGATGAATGGTGGTGAATGTACTTAATGCCTTGTAAGCTGTATACTTAATGGTTTTTTGGTAAGTTTTGTGTTTTATGTATTTTACTATGATTTTTTTTTAATGACCTCAAATTAATAACCTAACTTTACACTTTGAGGAACTAGAAAAAGAATAACAAATGAAGCCCAAATTTAGCTGAAGAAAGAGAATAATAAAAATTAGAGCAGAGATCAACAGCCTGGAGAGTAGAAAAATAATAGAGAAACTGAAAGTTACCTCCTTGAAAAGATCCACAAAATTGACAGATCTTTAGATAAACAGGCAAAGAAAAAAGAATGAAGACTCAAATCACTAAAATAAAAAATGAAAGTACATTGCACCAACATTACTAAGATAAAAAGGATTATAAGAGAATATCCAACAAATTTGATAACTAGGTGAAAGGGTCAAATTCCTGTAAGGAATGGAAAATTGTGAGGTTGTAAGAAAAAAAAATGTAAAGAAAGTAAGAAGTAGGTGTATGAAATTAAAAGCAAAGTGAGGTACCACTTTATACCTGCTAGTATGGCTGTAATTTAGAAAGAAACAGAAAAAAAACCCTGAATAACAAAGGGTGTTTTGGTAAGTTAAAAAAAAACCACATTGCTGAATAGTATATAGTAGTATCTACCTTTGTGTAAGAAAGAAGGGGAAATAAGAAAAGACATGTATCTTTGCTTATGTATGTATATATATAGATTTAAAATACTATATAAAATATAGTTATACAATATATTCAGTATTTTAAGTATAGAAATTATTTTAAATTATAAAAGTAAAATATATTGTATATTAAATATAAGATAAGTAGATACTTCTTTATTGATATTTCATGTTGCTGTATCTTCAGATTCACTATTTCCTTCTTCAGTGTTTAATTTGCTATTAGTTTCATTTGATAAAATTTCATTTCAAATATTTTTTCATTTCTTGAAATTCAGTTTTTAATATCTTCATTTCTTTCCTTAGTGTTTTTGTTTTACTTCACATCCTTGATGATGTACTTGATCACATACATCCTGATCACATACTTCACATCCTTGAAGCATATTTATAATAGCTGTTTTAATATCCCTGTCTGCTGTTGGGTTTGTTTTGAGACTTGTGTTTAAGCTCTTTGGGGTCGAATCTTAAATGGCCTTTATTCTAAGGCTGATTTAATTCCTTTCTTGAAGCATGGGCCCTCTGTGGTCTCTACTAATGCTCCATGAATTCATCTACATCTCTCTACTCTGACTGTTGGGAACCTAAAAACTTAGATTCTGCATGAGCTCTGGAAAGTGTTTGGCTAATAGCTTTCCAGTAATCATTCTTTTCCTTGAAGTTCTTCTTGCATGCTATCTTGGGGTTTCACCTTATGCATGCACAAGTTGGCTTGAAAGTCTAATGCTCCAGCAGACCCCTGTGCAGATTTCTGTAGCTCCTCCTTTGTACAGTTCCTTTCTCCAAGATTCTCTGTCCCAGAAACCTTAACAACTTCAGCATCTCAAACTCCAGTTTCTTTCAACTCAACTCAGCAAGATTCCTGGGCTCTGTTTGGGTACCACTCCCTGAACTCCCCTGTACTCTAGTTTACAAATTGCCTCCAGGCTGAAACCCTACGTAAATGGTAGGGCTGATAGTATTTGCTTGCTTTCTCTTAAGGATTGCAGTCCTGTGCTGCCTGTTGTCCAGTTTTTCTTTGTGTCATATTCCAGATCCTGATACTTTCTCAGTCTTAAGTGGAAGTTTTTAAGGGTATTTAAAGTTGACATCACTGATGAGCAACACAGAAATATTATGTGCCTCTGAATGTGATGCCCTTTGAAGGACACAGTAGCATTATGTATCACTATGTGGACTTCAGTCTGAGCTGACCTTATCATAAGGAAATATCAAACCCAATATGAGGAACATTCCATTAACCAGGATGGATGGGGCACACGGTGTGGGGAGCAGAGGGGTGTGCTGCATTCTGCACAAATTGTCAGTGTCTTGAAAGTGAAAGCTGAAGAATCATTCCAGATTAAAGAAAACTAAAGAGACATGAAAACTAAATTTTGCATTATGTTATCCTGGACTGAATTTTGTGCTTAGGGAGAAACAGTACATAAAGAAACATTGGGTCAGTTGAGAAAATTGGATCAAAGAAAGTATATTCAGTTCAGTTCAGTCGCTCAGTCGTGTCCAACTCTGCGACCCCATGAATCGCAACATGCCAGGCTTCCCTGTCTATCACCAACTCCCGGAGTTCACTCAAACTCACATCCATCGAGTCAGTGATGCCATCCAGCCATCTCATCCTCTGTCATCCCCTTCTCCTCCTGCCCCCAACCCCTCCCAGCATCAGAGTCTTTTCCAATGAGTCAACTCTTCACATGAGGTGGCCAAAGTACTGGAGTTTCAGCTTTAGCATCATTCCTTCCAAAGAACCCAGGACTGATCTCCTTTAGAATGGACTGGTTGGATCTCCTTGCAGTCCAAGGGACTTTCAAGAGTCTTCTCCAACACCACAGTTCAAAAGCATCAATTCTTCAGCACTTGGCTTTCTTCACAGTCCAACTTTCACATCCATACATGACTAGTGGAAAAACCATAGCCTTGACTAGATGGACCTTTGTTGGCAAAGTAATGTCTCTGCTTTTTTTTGTTTTGTTTTGTTTTTATGTCTCTGCTTTTTAATATGCTTTCTAGGTTGGTCATAACTTTGCTTGCAAAGAGTAAGCATCTTTTAATTTCATGGCTGCAGTCACCATCTGCAGTGATTTTGGAGCCCCAAAAAATAAGATCTGACACTGTTTCCACTGTTTCCGCATCTATTTCGCATGAAGTGATGGGACCGGATGCCATGATCTTAGTTTTCTGAATGTTGAGCTTTAAGCCAACTTCTTCACTCTCCTCTTCACTTTCATCAAGAGGCTTTTTAGTGTATTAGATAAAGGTATTATGTTAGCATTAAATTTTACAATGTTTGTAACTGTACTCTAGCTATATAAGCGAATATTCTTATTCTTGTGAGATATATCCTGAAGTATTTAGAGCTAAATGGCTATGATCTATGCAACTTATTCTCAAATTGGTCAGGAAAAATATATAGGGAGAGGTGTTTAAATGATAAAGCATATAGTAACAAAAGGGTTAACAAATTAGTGAGTCTGGGTAAAAAATATTTTTCTGTGCAACTTTTCTGAAAGTTAGAGAATGTTTACAAATAAACATTTTTTTCAAACTTTGGGAAAAAAAACAGTGTACTTTGGAATAATATTTGACAGTACCCATTTAGCATACATATGTTCTGACTAAGTCCCCAATCCTTTTTAGCATTCATTTGAAAACAGAATTTTCCTTGAGTTGAAACTAAAGTGTAATCATGTTATACTGTGGTGGTTCTCTAAGTGTGGTCTCCATACCGGCAGCGTCAGCATCAGCTGAGACCCTTTAAGACATGCACATTTTAGCACGTTTCCTGTCCAGACCTACAGAATCAGAAATTCTGGAGTTGGGGCCCAGCAGAATGTAGTTTAACAAGCCTTCCAGGTGATTCTGATGCATACTATAGTGGAGGACCCCTGCTCAAGTGAACATACTTTAGGAAGTACTGTTGTCTTCAAAAGTACCATTTCTTTCATTTTCAGCTTCTCCAATTTGGGAAATACCTGCTATATGAATGCTATTTTGCAATCTCTATTTTCACTCCAATCATTTGCAAATGACTTGCTCAAGCAAGGTATCCCATGGAAGAAAATTCCACTCAATGCACTTATCAGGTAATTGTTATATACTTACTGAGTTATCTCTTAACTATCAATTATAGAATAAATGGCGTTTTAGATACTTAAAATTTTATGTGCCATTGTTAGCAGTCCTTAAAATATACCTTCCAGTGTTCTATAAAACCTACTAAACTTGTCTCTTTTGTTTTATCAGACGCTTTGCACACTTGCTTGTTAAAAAAGATATCTGTAATTCAGAGACCAAAAAAGACTTACTCAAGAAGGTTAAAAATGCCATTTCAGCTACAGCAGAGAGATTCTCTGGTTATATGCAGAATGTGAGTACTAATTGTTTTTAAACACCTTAGAGATCAGGAAAATTGAGATGATTTTAGTCACCCAATTTAGTTTATCTTATTATTTTATTATTTATCTACTTTTGGCTATGTTGGGTGTCTTTTATGGTGCATAGGTTCTTTGTTGCTGAGAATGGGCTTTCTCTAGTTACGGTAAACAGGGGCTACTCTGTAGTTGAAGTGCACAGGCTTCCCATTGTGATGGCTTCTCTTATTGCGGAGCACTGGCTCTCTAGCACAGGCTCTCTGTCACGGGCTCGATAGATGTGATGCACGGACTTAAGTTGCCCCACGGCATGTGGGATCTTAGTTCCCCAGGCCAGGGATTGAACCAATCTCCCCTGCATTGGCAGGCAGATTCTTAACCCTGGGACCACCAAGGAAATCGCAATTTTATTTTAAAATGAGATTTGTATACATGTGTTCATTACAGGTTGGAGGACTTCCAGTAAGGCTCAATATGATTCTGTGTATTTTATCATTTTAATAATATAGATGTGATTTGCCCCATTTTAGGACCTTAGACTATTTTAGTTACAAAGCCTATTTTAGAAAAATCACTCTTTTTTGAAAAACAAATGAAGGAACAATTCACTTATTAGTCATGCTACTCTAACTTATAATTAGGAGCGTAAAATCTGTCATTTGTTGTCGTTTTTCACAAAATATGTACCCTAAAGCACTCGAGTAAATCTGACATTTTCCACATATGTTACTAACTTCCAAGTGCTTTAGTTTTATAGATCACAATGTTACTAACCAATTATTGTAGCAAGAAATGGTTTGATCTGATTAAGGATATTATACCTTCTTAGGATGCTCATGAATTTTTAAGTCAGTGCTTAGACCAGCTGAAAGAAGATATGGAAAAATTAAATAAAACTTGGAAGATTGAACCTGTTCCTGGAGAAGAAAATTCACCAGATATTTCAGCTACTAGAGTATACACTTGCCCTGTTATTACTAATTTGGAGTTTGAAGTTCAGCACTCCATCATCTGTAAAGTGTAAGTAATCTCTAAAAAAAAAAAAAAACACACTTTTTTCCTTTTAATTCTTTATGGCAAGTGACTAAAACTCTTCTCTGAGAGTATTAGTTGCTCAGTCATGTCCTACTCTTTGCGACCCCATGGACTGGGACTGTAGCCCGCTAGACTTCTCTGTCCAAACTCTTCTAAAAGGGTATAATTCTTATCTTCATTCCTGTGTCATGGGGAAACATGAGTATAAATATCTTTGTTCATTATCTCTATCTTCTATGAAAATGCGTGATGGGGTGAGAACTAAAGCGAACTTAAATAGTTTGTTAAATGCTTTAGTGCTGACTGAATGGTTAATTTTTCTCTACTTTTTGTGTGTGCCCATGCCCTGAAAAGACCCCCTCCTGTTAGTTGTTTATTTTGTTGAACCAAATTGTTTTTATTAAAAATGTGTTTTTTATAAAATACTTAAAAATATAAATTATTTTTAATTTTTGCAATGCTTTTTAATCTTTTTTATATATGGGGGTTTCCCTGGTGGCTCAGTCAGTAAAGAATCCGCCTACAATGCAAGAGACGTGGGTTCAATCCCTCCAGATCCTATGGAGGAGGGCATGGCAACCCACTGTAGTATTCTTGCCTAGAAAATCCCATGGACAGAGGAGCCTGGTGGGCTACAGTCCATAGGGTCACAAAGAGTCGGACACGACTGAAGCAACTGAACACGCATGCACAGTTCCAAGACCTGAACCAGAGAGCCAACAGAGTAAGTACCAATCCCAGGATAGGAGACTACTGATGGCCAGCTCAAGTAGTTAGGCAGAGAGAGCAAATTCTCTCTTTCTGTTTATATTAATTATTTTAAAAATAATTTTATTTATTTATTTTTGACTGTGCTTGTCTTCATTGCTACACAGACTTTTTTGTAATTGTAGGGAGTAGGGATTATTCTCCAGTTGCGATGCATGGGCTTCTCATTGCAGTGACTTCTCTTGTTGTGGAGCATGAGCTGTAGAGTGCGTGGGCTTCAGTAGCTGGGGCATAAGAACTCAAGTCATTGTGGCTCCCGGGCTCTAGAGCACAGGCTCAATAGTTGGGGCACACTGGCTTAGGGGCATGTGGGGTTTGGGGAAATAAAAAAATCTAAAATTTAGCATTTATCTCTCATGCCTCCATACACTTGCTCAGTCACTTTAATCATGTCCAACTCTTTGTGACGCTGTGGACTGTAGCCACCAGGCTCCTCTGTCAGTGGGATTCTCCAGGCAAGAATACTGGAGTAGGTTGCCATGCCCTCCAGGGGATCTTCCCAACCCAGTCTCTTATGTCTTCTGCATTGGCAAGTAGGTTCTTTACCACTGGCGCCACACTTTAAGCCCCTTCTTATGCCTAGTCATGAGAAATTCTTTGGGGGAACAGTGTTTCTGAAGTATATTTTTATTTAGTATTGCACACTTAGGCTTCTGAATTCTTACATTTATCTTCTTTTATTCTTGCAGATGTGGAGAGATTATTCCCAAAAGAGAACAGTTTAATGACCTCTCTATTGACCTTCCTCGAAGGAAAAAGCCACTCCCTCCTCGTTCAATTCAAGATTCCCTTGATCTTTTCTTTAGAGTAAATACTGTTTTTTGGTATTTTCACATAACTAAATTTTATATATCATAGATAATTGTATTTGAAGTTGCTTTCTTGAGTTTGACAAAATACTTGCAGGGGAAACAAATGAAAATATTTATAAATAGTATTTATTTTTAAAAGTTTAATAGATATGGTTGTTAACTGAGTGTAGAAGAAAATTCATTGCTCAAGTGGATTATATATCTAAGTCAACAGCAAGTGTTTTAGGCAACCTTAGAAACTAATAATACAGAGTGACACATGCTAAAATTGGGTAATGCGAATCAGAATTGGAGGCACAGAGTTAGTATACTAAGATCTGAGTAATGAAAAAATACTCTGCTTTTCTTTAGGTTATATGTGCCTTGTTAGAAAGGGGGAGTCGTGTTTGTTTTAGAGGTGTAGAGCTATAGATAAATATTTGCATATGTGGTTCAGTGCTATAGATATTCTGAAATTTTCTGGGAGATAATTGAACTGTTGTGTAGTAGTCCTTATAATTGATGGAAATGTGCCAGGATCACCTTTAGTCTATATAATAGTGGTTCTTGTTTTGTTGTAGTAGATAGGCAGGGTTATCACTCTAAGATTCAAAAACAAAAAAACCTCTGTTCTTGAAATGATGAAAATTCAGCTCCACTCAGAGATAAATACTCTGCTTTTCTTTTTTTTAAATCATTCCTTACTATTCCTGTTGTTATCATAGAATTCGTAGCTTTTCCTGTGTATCTTTACCCCCATTTTTTAAGGATTTCTTGTTTCAGTTTTCTCTAGGTAATGATATCTGCCCCAAACTTTGGTCCTTTTAGAGCAGTTGTTCTTAGTGGGCTGTCACCAGAAGATTGAGTTCCATTATAAGAAAGGGGTAGAGTTACACCTAACAGACCAGGAACTCCGCCTAACCTGAAGGTGATCTTATCTCTGCTATGGCCAAATGTTAAAATCTGGATATACTCTTAGCAGTGGTTCTTGTGTATCCATGGGGAAAAGGTATCCATGGGGAATCTGCTACTGTGGTTACTACCATAAATTGAGCTGTTTCCATGGTTAAAAAAAGGAAATTAGGAATTGTGAAACAGGCATATGTTACACTATATTTTGAGGATTAGGTCTTAATTTAGTAAGGCTTGTGCTTCTGGACACAAAATTTAAACTGGGTGGAGTTGTGGCAGTGCTAATTCATCTTCATACTTCTTTATTTTTCCCTCTTGTCTTTTTAACAGGCAGAAGAACTTGAGTATTCCTGTGAGAAATGTGGTGGGAAATGTGCTCTTGTCAGACACAAATTTAACAGGCTACCCAGGTAAGATTAATTGTCTCATTTTTTCTTCTTTAAAGTACTGAAAAATATTAGTGAATAAATGAGGCTTATCAGATGGATTGGTAAAGAAGATTAGCGAAGCTAAGATATGAAGAGGATAGAGAATGGAAAGCTAGAATTCCCTTGTATAAGAAAGGAAGAGAATTTGGAATGTTGAAAAAGAGAGGGAACCTGAGAGCCCCAAGAAGTTGGCAACAAGAGGAGGAGGCTGATGAGATTTTGGGATAATGATAGAAACTAGATAGTAAAATAAAATTTTAATTCAATAATGTGTACCACTTAGTTAAAATCTGTCATGCTGTAATTTCCCTCTCTTACCCCAAACCTTCAATAAAAATATGCTACAGACACATACACATGTGCATGTGAAAATAAGTTATTTTTTTTTGCAATTTGTGCTTTCTTTTTTTTCAGAGGGTAAGTTGGTAAGTTTCATAAGAATTCTTCCATAAGAATGGTAGTCCTAAGAATTCTGAATTAGGAAGGAAATTAATTTATATTGTATTAATCTGTATAAACAAACATAAAGCCAAACTAGTTTTAAAAAATATCATATGATTGTAGAACAGCTTTCAGTTCTTTCCAAGAATAGATCTCAACCACAAACAAGATTATTATTAACATTAAGTATTTATGTGGCACTTTGCCTTCATATTGCCTTACTTTCTTTTAGAAGCTTCAGTTTTCTATGAGTAAATATGGAGTTTCTGGAACCAGCCCCTAGGGACTAGTTCTTTTACATTCTGTATCTGTGCCTTTCTAGAAAATGAATTTCTTTGAAAGAAATGGCTTTCTAAATCATAGCAGTATTATGTTGACCATAGTCTGTCTTTTTTTCCTTAAGAGACTTATTCTTGCCTATTTGTGAGTGTTTTAAGGCAAGAGAACGTTAGTCACTCAGTCATGTCTGAATCTCTGCAACCCCGTAGACTGTAGCCTGCCAGGCTCCTCTGTCCATGGAATTCTCCAGGCAAGAATGCTGGAGGGGGTAGCCATTCCCTTCTTCAGGGAATCTTCCCAACCCAGGGATTGAACCTGCGTTTCCCGCATTGCAGGCAACTTTACTGTCTGAGTCACCAGGGAAGCCCAAGCCACCAGGGAAGGCAAGAGAGTCGGGGGAATAAATCTTAAGGAAAACGATTGATTGTTACCAGCTGTCACTAACTAAGGAAATCAGTCAAGCCTTTGTGTCATAAATCCTAGTTACTGGACTTGCTCTATTTTGTTCATTTCAGTATTAAATCTGTTTGTTTTATTCTTGAAGGCCCTGATATCTTTATCAAAACTGTTCATTTGTAGTCCACCTCACCTTTACAGATGAGTGATAATTTGACTGTTTAATATTACCCTTTATTTTGGTGGGATCATTTGAAAGTTTAGTCAAAATATTTGACATTTGACATTCATCTTAGTCTCTTCACATCAGTTGGATTCTTGTACTCTCTCAAGTTGTGATTTTGAAGGCCATGAATTCTTGCATACTTTTTAACAGAAATACAGTCAGTAACTTCTACAGATTTTTGACTTTGTGGTTTTTTGGTGAAGGTATATACAGTAAGAAAGGAAACAGTTTTCCATAAACATTATTCCCATAGGTGTTCTGAAATTCAATTTTGAAAGTGTTCTTGTGGGCTATGAAATATGTTTAGTCTATTAAACAGAGATTATATTCTTTATTAGAGGTAAAATGGTTACTACAGTAGTAATTTTAAAAAACTACAGAGCTAAAAGCCTTTTCAGATCCACAAACCAGATTGGGCATGTACGTTTTATAGAACTTTTTTTGAATGTGGAGAAAACTTTTTGTTTTCTCTCTTTTCTCTAGAGAAGAGATAAGAATAGTTCTCATCAAAAGTCATCTTAAAAATTTTTCACTATCAAATATAAGGGCTGTTTAACACTTAAATTACCATCTATGGTTATATAGTAGTAGTATTAGTCACTCAGTCGTGTCTGACTGTTTGCGATCCCATGGACTGTAGCCTGCCAGACTCCTATGTCCATGGGATTCTCCAGGCAAGAATACTGAAGTGGACTGCCATTCCCTTCTCCAGGGGATCTTCTTGACCCAGGGATCAAACCCGGGTCTCTGGTGTTGCAGGCAGATTCTTTACCATTTGAGCTACAGGGTAGACCCTTATGGTTATATAACACCCATTTTTTTATAAACTATATAACACTGAAATAAATAAGGATTTGACCCAGTATCAATACAGTATTTTAAAATTCAGTTTTCTTGTCTGATATCTTTTGGTTTAAAAGATGCTTGCTCCTTGGAAGAAAAGTTATGACCAACCTAGACAGCATATTCAAAAGCAGAGACATTACTTTGCCAACAAAGGTCTGTCTAGTCAAAGCTATGGTTTTTCCAGTAGTCATATATGGATGTGAGAGTTGGACTATAAAGAAAGCTCAGCGCTAAAGAATTGATGCTTTTGAACTGAGATGTTGGAGAAGACTCTTGAGAGCCCCTTGAACTCCAAGCAGATCCAAGCAGTACATCCTAAAGGAAATCAGTCCTGAATATTCATTAGAAGGACTGGTGCTGAAGCTGAAACTCCAATACTTTGGCCACCTGATGTGTAGAACTGACTCATTTGAAAAGACCATTATGCTGGGAAAGATTGAACGCAGGAGGAGAAGGGGACGACAGAGGATGAGATGGCTGGATGGCATCACTGACTCAATGGACATGAGTTTGAGTGAACTCCAGGAGTTGGTGGTAGACAGGGAAGCCTGGCATGCTGCAGTCCATGGGGTCTTAAAGAGTCGGACACAACTGAGGGACTGAACTGAACTGATGTTTTTTTTCTAGTAACATTATTTTACCCAAACCTCTCAATTAATAATATCTACCCAGTGCCTGTGTTTTATTTTTATTTGTGTTCTTAGTATCTAGCACAATGCCTAGTGCATGGCAGGTATTCAGTAAATGTTCCTTGACAGATCTTTAGTTTGGCCTATTGTAGTCTTTAAATCAAAAGCTGTCTAACATGGTTAGTTAAGTGATCTCTTCTTAGCTGTAAAAGAGCTACCTCTGTTATATTCGAACCAGTAGTGTCATCATCTTGTTTTTCAGAATCCTCATACTTCATTTGAAACGATACAGCTTCAATGTTGCTCTCTCACTTAACAACAAGATTGGGCAGCAAGTCATCATTCCAAGATACCTGACCCTCTCATCTCATTGCACTGAAAATACGAAACCACCCTTTAACCTTGGTTGGAGTGCACAGATGGCAGTGTAAGTCCTTGAGAATTTCTTTCCCTTTTGAAGTAGAAAGACTTCTACTATCTGATCAGAAGAATGACTGAATTAGATAACATGACTGCAGGTAAAATCATACCAAGAAGATTTTAATTTTGCTTTATTTGAGGATTCTGTGCTAAATTACTATGTGATTTAAGTAATTGAAAAAATGCTTTAATAACAATTTTCAATGTGCATTAATTGCCTTTCATAATAAATTACCTTTTTAGGGAGTACTCCTTACTCTTTTAGATCACTGGAAGACAGTTTTATACATTTGAGGAATACAAACCAAATTTACATGGTCTTAAGAGTCCCCTGAACACTAAAAATACCAATTCTTGTGTTTGTTCCCTAGAAGTTCTGTTTCAGCAAATCTGATATAGGACTGGGGAATCGGTATTTTTAATGAATGTCTTTGCTGACTCTTTGAAGTATGCAAACTTGAGAAACAGTATATTAACTATTATGCTGGGACATTTAAAATAGATTGTGTCTTCATAAAAGCATTACCAGTTTGAGCAAAGAACTTCAATGGTGCCTCACAATTTTTCCATGAGAAGTAACTTTTTATTTTATCATCATGAATCCTGGGAAAACCTTAAGATTTCTTCAGATGTTTCTGCATACTTGCATTACTTTGAGCCATATGTTGTAGTTCCATTTTATACTTACACACTAAGTGATAAACATTTGCTAAAATGAATTGATGAAGTTTTGTAAAAATTATTTCCCTTTTGGATTAATATTTGAAATATCATATAGGTTTACACTGAACGCCTCACTGAGCCAATAACATGTTCCCAGAGAGTCAGTGTTTCTGGATGTTCTCTTATGGCCTTTCTTTAGAATGGATGTTTTTGCTTGATGCAAACTGCCCTCTACTGGTAGAGCTAGTACTCTTTGTGGAAATATTACCATTTCATACGAGTAGCCAAGGCTCTTTACGATCACAGGCCTGAAACTGGTCTCTCTGACTATACAATTTAATACCTTGGAGACTTTGGACAAATTCCTTGACCTGTCTGTAGAGAAAATAACAGAGTAGTTGTGAACTTTAAATGAGATAATATGTATGAGTTCTTATTATAGTGCCTGACATCTAGTAAGTCCTCAATAAATGAGAGCTGTTACTATTCTATTGCTTAAAAGAACTGAGACAAAGAGAATTTCCCAAGTTGTCCTTTTCCTGTTGTATCAGTATTTGACTTCATTTCCAGTATTATTTATTTAGATCATGAGATAAGGCAAAGCCTAGAGAAAGTATTTTGTTTTCTCTTTTGGCCTCTATTATTAGTTGAAAAGTATAATTGTTTGCTTTTCAGGAGGATATAAGGGACTGTAATACAGGATAATTCATTTTATAAGTTAAGTGTATTTTTTTTAGTAATGTAATTATATACATTATATATTTTCTAATTTTCTGATAGTTCTAGACCATTGAAAGCCTCTCAAATGGTGAATTCCTGCATCACCAGCCCTTCTACACCTTCAAAGTGAGTTATATTTCTTGTGTACCCAAAATTTGTATTTTTAAGGATTTGGCTTACCCTAATTTCCAAGATTATCCCCTTCCCTTTTCATATTGTTTCTCTTTTTGCATGATAACTGCTCTGCATTACTGTATTTTGGAATTTTCCTAAATCTGCTTTGAACTGTGATTAGGGTATATCGAGTTTTAACACTGAAGCAAGTTCTGATGATCCTCTCAAAATTTTGCTTTAAAACTTCTTAGATCATCTTTTGTATGTAATATTTTCATCCTACAACTCTAGAAATTGACTGATGACAAGGAATTTTTAGGATTGAAGAGTTAAAGTAACCCTTACTGGTATAAAAAGCACCATTCTTCAAATACACGCATGGAGATCTCAAAATATCTTTTCACCTGTAGCTAACTAGTGTGGGACTTTTTATCTTAGACACTGAACTGGAGCCATTCTGAAAGGGGACAGGAAAACAAATACATACTAGAATGTAGCTATTCTACAAATATTTTATATATTTTTGCTTCAGACCAGAAGTTTGTCCAAGAAGGAGACAAATACTATTTTTTTTAATATACCTCCTCAGTGATTTGACTAGAACTACAGTTCCTGATTAGACATTTCTAAATGACTTGGTTGTCATTTGACTTTAAAACTAATTTTTCTAAAGATTTGATGTCCCAAAGTACTTTTAGAAAAGAGACACTTCTGTTGTTTAAGGGCTTTTGGGGTGCTTATATAACCATAAAATGACATTTGGGAACTGCTGTTTTCTTTTCCTCCTGTTAATTATTTTTCAGTGCAATTAGAACCAGATGACTAACTGACTAGAAATCTGAAATGGTACCGATATGAATACTCTTGCCCGTTCTCAAGATACAAATGAGCAATACCACTTGGCTGCTTAGAAAGTGAGCAAGTGATGCCTTTACAGGATGAATATTTTTCCTTACTACAGGCAAGCTGCCTTCTGTGAATATAGTAACTATTAATGGAATGCACTCTTTATGTACCAAATCACTATAGTTTCAAGAAAGAGATGGTTTCATTGGGCATCATTATACTTGGCATGGTCAATCTGTTCTCCAGGGTCTTACTGGTATGAGAATTTGAGAGTTGGTCAATAAAGATGACTAGGCCCTAGAAGACCTGTCATGCCGATCAAACTTAAAAGAGGCTGAATTATGAACCAAAATACCATTGGTTCTTCTGTAATATTCTTTGTCACATTTGACCCTGGTATATTAGTAGCCAGGTGTCACCCTCCTTCAGCAAAGTATTTACATAGATAAATAAATAAATGGTATGTTCAGTTTTGCTTGGTGAGCATGGAATCAGAAATGAAGAATTAAGATGGCTAATTGGCTTTTTCGAAGTTATATTAAAAACTCTTTTTCAATACATATTGGGAGGCTATTCAAGTGTTCAGGCTGAAGTGCAGTGATACCCTGACTGCTCTCAGCCAAAGACCATGGTTGGGCTTATTGCTGACCACTTGCCTCTTTTCTTTGATCTACATTGCTATACATTCTCCTGGTTTCCACTGTGGCCTCTTATTTCTTGATGACATCATTCTATATGTTTATTTATAGTTTTCACATTTAGATTATTGCATTTTCTAACTTCCATTTGACTTTTTTTTTTAGTATAGCATATGAATTTATGTTAACCTTCATCAAAGAAAGTTTGTGCTTTTTTACCTTTACCACTTTTTCCTTTAGTTTATTTTTGGCTCACTTAGAAGACAACACAGTAACACCTTACTTATCTAGTATCATTGAAAAGTAATATTTCATATTCCAAATAAATGAATTTTTATATGATTGAAGCTTGCCTTTTAAAACATTGCCTTTTTAATTTTAATCTTTAAAATGTTTTAACCATTTTAGATGGTTATATCTCTGTAACCTTGCAGAATTCCTTATGTTATTAAATGAAACACACTGAAGATAATTTAAATATATTGTAATGACTTAGAACCAGCATTGTAAGTATCCATTATTACACTGTGTTTTAATATGGTAATGCCCTCAGAGGCTCTTAATTCTTATGAGACAGTTTGCCTTTACATTAAATTACTTCATAGCTCTTTATTGTCCTTTTGGTGGTTATTCTCTCTCATTTCTTAGCTCTCATTTCTTGATGAACTTGCTACATTATTTTGCTCACCATTTCCTGGGGAAGAAGGGTCCGTGTCTAAACAGTAAAGTTCATGAGCTTTGAAACTACTGCCTTCCTCAGAAGCCTTTTTTTTTTAACCTTTTGAGTCTCTGTGTTCTAGAAGGTAGAGGTTGCCAGAAGTTGGACGTGCATATAAATGGATAAGTGGAATGTTACTGTTAATTTCAAAGTACATGGATCATAATTTTAAAGAGCAAAAATTAGTCCTCATACACTCTGTTGTCAAAAACATATTCATTGCTATGTCTGCATGCATTCAGTAGAGTACTTGCTTTATAAAGACAGTAACAAACTTCTTTGGAGTTGATCATTAAAAGAAAAAAGGCACAAAGTGATTGGTTTACTGATGATATAAAATAGCATAAGAGTTGTCTGATTTTCAAAGCATGGCTCTTTTGGAGTAGGGCAAAGGTAATGCTTAAATATACCTCTTTTGATATATTTTTTTTTTCTCTGTTAAATCATTCTCCATAATGGAAAAACTTTTATTTTGATATTTATACTTCAAAGAAATAACAAGGACAGATAATTACTTATCACTTACATAGAGTTGTCTGTTTGTTTGTTTCTCTTAAATAATAGGAATTTCACCTTCAAATCCAAGACCTCCTTGGCTTTATCCCTTGATTCAGACAGTGAAGATGAGCTTAAACGCTCTGTGGCCCTTAGCCATAGGCTTTGTGAAATGTCAGGCAGTGAACAGCAGCAGGAGGACCTGGAAAAGGTAAGTGGTTTCTTACCAAAATATCTGACTGTAGAAACCAATGCCTTTTCATAAGCAACATCGGCAAACTTAATAAATACATACAATAGATCGTAAACTTAATGCACCTGTTTGAACAATTTTAAGAGTCTGCTGTTTGTAGCTACAAAACTTGTGTGTTTAAACGTGGATTGAGGCTTTTTTTTTAAATTGAGGTATAATTGACATAAAACATGAGATTAATTTCAACTGTATAACATGATATATTTGTGTATATTTATTGCAAAATGATCACCACAAGAAATCTATTTAACATTATCACTATACCTGGTTACCAAAAAAATTTTTTCTTGTGAGTGAGAACTTTTCAGATGTACTTAGCAACTTTCAAATATGCAATGCAATATTATTAACTGTAAATTACATCCCCATGACTTATTTTATAACTGGAAATTTGTACTTTTTTGCCCCCTCACCGATTTCATTGACTCCCTAGTCCTCACCTTTGGCAGCCACCGTCTGTTCTCTGTATCTGTGGGCTTAGTTTTTTTGTTTTTTTAGATTATACGTGTAAGTGAAATCATACAGTATTTATCTTTCTCTCTATGTAACTTATTTCCCTCAGGGTCCTTTAGTGATGTCACAAATGGCAAAATTTCATTGTTTTTCATAGTTTTTTCATGGTTGAATAATGTTCCATCATGTGTGTGTGCGCACACTTAAACACGCACTCATTTCACATCTTGTTTATGCATTCATCCATCAGTAGAAACTTAGGTTGCTTCCAAGATTGATACGTTAAGAAGTGAAAGTTGTTGTAAATAAATAGCTTCCTCCTATTAATATTAATCTTCAGAGCTACTCTTACATTTGCTGTGTGTGCTTATTCACTCAGTCATGTGCAACTCTTTGCGACCCCTTTTGTAGCCTGCCTGGCTCCTCTGTCCATGGGGAATCTCCAGGCAAGAATACTAGAATGGGTTGCCATGCCCTTCTCCAGGGGATCTTAGACCCAGGGATTGAACCCAGGTCTCCTACATTACAGGCAGATTCTTTACCATCTGAGCCACCAGGTCCTCGGATAATTACTTGCATTATTTTGATACTAATTATTAATACGAGGGAACCATAGTAAATATTTTACATTAACAGGCCAACTAGGTAGTCTAAACGTTTGATGGGTGTGAAGGCACAACTTTCAGCATCTTCAGTCTTGACACATAATAATGATGGTTAACATTTTTGAAGATACAAGGTTTTTTAGGAGTTTGCATCATCTCATGAAACTGATTTTAAACCTCATTTCAGTAAAATAACAATTATTTCAGTAGTTACTTTTTGTTCAGACTGTTTCCTGTCTTTAAAGTTAGAGGTAGTTTGTGGTTGCTGACCTTGAGTGAGAAATGACAAAGTGAAAAATTCTCCCAGAAATCAGAGAAATTTATTCAGAAAATAACTTCTAAATATTTATAAAATCTTGATAGTTTTTATTTTTTTCATCTATTCAAAAAAAAGGAATGAGAGCTACCCACATTTTAAAAAGAATGTTAGGTATAGTGACAGAATATTTACAGTGTGATCCATGTATATCTGGAAAAAATATACCAAAAACACTTAAATATCTCTGAGTGGTGGATTTTTGAATGAGTTTATTTTATTATTTTTATGTATTTTCCAAATGTATACAAAGAGTATACTTAACATTTATTATAATCAAGCAAGTAAACATGTATCTTTATATGTAGTTAATACATAAAAAATTAAAAGAAAATTAGGCTTCCCAGTGACTTTATTTATTCGTTATTAGTTGTTAAATAACCCAAAACATCAAAGAAAGGAAACTTAGGCAATTCCCTGGCAGATGAGTGGTTAGGTTTCCACGCTTCCACTGCAGAGGGCATGGAACTAAGATCCCACATGCCACGTGGCACAGCCAGAAAAAGAAAAAGGAAAGGAAACTTCTTAGAAATGAACATATCACTTTAAACTCTAAGATTGCTGTATTTGTAGGCATTCTGTTTTCTTCTAAAAGCAGTTCTATTCTTTAGGATTCAAAATCATGCAGAATAGAACCTGATAAATCTGAATTGGAAAACTCTGGATTTGACGGAATGAGTGAAGAGGAGCTTCTAGCAGCTGTTTTAGAGATAAGTAAAAGAGAAGCTTCACCATCTCTCAGTCATGAAGATGATGATAAACCAACTAGCAGCCCTGATACTGGATTTGCAGAAGATGATATTCAAGAAATGCCTGAAAATCCAGACTCTGTGGAAACTGAGAAGCCGAAGACAATCACAGAGCCTGGTAGGTTTAAAGATAAACATCTGGTAAATAAGACATAACTGTTTTAAAAGCTTTGTAATAGCAAATGACTTCTACATAATGGGAGATGAGATGGATCTGTATAATAGAGCTATAATATTTTTGTGCTCTTTCTCTTCTTTTTCTAACAGAAATAAGTGAATATTGTGAGTTTGTGTCAGAGGCTAGTGGTAGAGTATTCCTTGTCCCTTTAGGTGTCAGTTCAGTTCAGTCGCTCAGTCGTGTCCGACTCTTGGCGACCCCATGAACCGCAGCACGCCAGGCCTCCCTGTCCATCACCAACTCCCGGAGTTCACCCAAACACATGTCCATTGAGTCAGTGATGCCATCCAACTATCTCATCCTCTGTCGTCCCCTTCTCCTCCTGCCTTCAGTCTTTCCCAGCATCAGGGTCTTTTCAAATGAGTCAGCTCTTCGCGTCAGGTGGCCAAAGTATTGGAGTTGCAGCTTCAAAATCAGTCCTACCAATGAACACCCAGGACTGATCTCCTTTAGGATGAACTGGTTGGATCTCCTTGCAGTCCAGGGGACTTTCAAGAGTCTTCTCCAACACCACAGTTTAAAAGCATCAGTGCTTCGGCGCTCAGCTTTCTTTATAGTCCAACTCTCACATCCATACATAACCACTGGAAAAACCATAGCCTTGACTAGATGGACCTGTGTTGGCAAAGTAATGTCTCTGCTTTTGAATATGCTGTCTAGGTTGGTCATAACTTTCCTTCCAAGGAGTAAACGTCTTTTAATTTCATGGCTGCGATCACCATCTGCAGTGATTTTAGAGCCCCCGAAAATAAAGTCAGCCACTGTTTCCCCGTCTATTTGCCATGAAGTGATGGGACCAGATGCCATGATCTTCGTTTTCTGATTGTTGAGCTTTAAGCCAACTTTTTCACTCTCCTCTTTCACTTTCATCAAAAGGCTCTTTAGTTCTTCACTTTCTGCCATAAGGGTGGTGTCATCTGCTTATCTGAGATTACTGATATTTCTCCTGGCAGTTTTGATTCCAGCTTGTGCTTCTTTCAGCCCAGCGTTTCTCATGATGTACTCTGCATATAAGTTAAATAAGCAGGGTGACAATATACAGCCTTGATGTACTCCTTTTCTTGTTTGGAACCAGTCTGTTGTTCCATGTACAGTTCTAACTATTGCTTCCTGACCTGCGTACAAGTTTCTCAAGAGGCAGGTCAGGTGGCCTGGTATTCCCATCTCTTTCAGAATTTTCCACAGTTGATTGTGATCCACACAGTCAAAGGCTTTGGCATAATCAATAAGGCAGAAATAGATGTTTTTCTGGAACTCTCTTGATTTTTCCATGATCCAGCGGATGTAGGTGTACATCAAAAGAAAAGTTGGTATTCCTGCATTTAAAAATTGTTTGTGTCAATTTTTGGTCACTTTTTTCTTACCACTTCTCTCATAAATATGTATAATTCTTCATTTTTTCATATCTGAACTTATATCAAGTTCTAATGTATAAATCAAGTTCTCCGTTCTTCTTTGGGTTCATCCCTTTAAAATGGTGGAAAGACCACTGAACCAAGAGAGCAGGTCTTGGGTGTCTAGTCTTAGCTATACCACCTACTAGTTATAAATTTTTAAATAAGTGATTTAACCCCTTGATAGCTATGAGACATACTTCAAATGGTTGGGGTAAAATGTTAAATAATACATACGTATTATGTGAAGTGCTATACAGATACAAATATTTTTGTGGTAATTATTACTCAAATTTTGTTGTTTCTCAAGCTATCACTGCAAACAACAGAACTGAACCTCCTTGCCTTGCGCTACGGGTGTCTTAAGATTTTTAAGTAAAGAATTTTCACTGCCTCTCCTTGTAGCCATGTCTGACTTTTTTCTGCTGGTACTAAATACTAAGGATTTAGTATCTATATCTATATAGCTAGCTAATGTGTGTCAGTATGTCAAGCCTAGGATTTTGGAAGTGAAGACAATACTAGTATATGATAGAATTTTTTTATCTCTTGATGGTAAATATCCTTATGAAGTCCCCTTCTCTTACTAAACTAACAATCACTGCCTTTGGAAGTGAATCAGGATTTCAGTATCACTAAAAGATAAGAACTCTTTTCAAAATAACACATCCTCCATATCATTATCATATGTTAAAAATTAATAATAATTCTAAGGAATGATCAAATATGATCAAACCCTCCGTAAGGTTTTTATTTTGAAAATTTCAAATCCAGAGAGAAGTTGAAAAATAAAATACACACTTTTATACCCTTCATCTAGATTCATTAACATTTTGTAACTTTCTTTTTCTTCTCCCTTCCACACCGCCCCCATGTATATGTGTAGTTGTGCTATAGTTACCCCAAAATTAGTGCTTTAATACAGGTATTTTAATATGTCATAATTCTATAGATTGACTGGTCTTTGATGGTAGTTCTTCTGCTCCCTGTATTGTTGACTGGGCAGTAACATTCAAGATGGCTCACCTCGGCACCTTGGTGGTATTGGTGAGAAGGATCAGCTGGGATGCCTAGATAGCCTCTCTGTTCTTCTGGTCCCCTTTCCCTGGCCATCTGTCTCCTCCTCTTCTCTTCATCTTTTCCATCTCTTCATATAATCTCAGGGACTCTCCCTTTCCATGTGGTCTCTTCAGTATGGTAGCCAAATGTCTTACATGATAGCTCAGGGCTCCCCAGAACACAAAAGGGGCATCTGCCAGGTCCTTAATGTATGAAGTGAAGTGAAGTCTCTCAGTTGTGTCTGACTCTTTGCTACCCCATGGACTATAGTCTACCAGGCTCCTCCGTCCATGGGATTTTCTAGGCAAGAGTACTGGAATGAGTTGCCATTTCCTTCTCCAGGGGGTCTTCCTGACCCAGGGATTGAACCCCAGTCTCCCGCATTGCAGGCAGATGCTTTACCCTCTTAGCCACCAGGGAAGCCCTTAATGTATAGGCTCAAAATTAGGACAGAATCAGTTCTGTCACATTTTCTTAAAGCACTCACAGGATCTGCAAGTGTTCACTGTGAGTTGGACTACACAGAGTTAGAATACCTATATGCATGGTTCATTGGATGCCATCTTTGGAGAATGAGCATGCACACACTCTTCTTTTTAATAGAACTATTTGAAATTGCAAGTATCATAACAGTTTACCCTGAAACACTTCAACCTGACTCTCCTAAGTACATGGAAATTTTCTTATGTAACAGTTAGCATACCTAAGAATGTTAAGAGTGATTCCATATATAATTCCATATATAGAGATCCCACATATACATTTTCCCATTGATCTGTAACGTATTTTTTACACTTTTAAAAAAAAACTCAAATCCAAAGCTTACCCACTGCATTTTGTTGTTAGGTCCCTTTAGTCTCTAGTCAAGGCCAATTTTTCTTTGAAAAGCTCCCATTATGAATTGTCCTACTATTCTTTAACAGCTGTTTTGGATTCCTCCGCACCCCCCCTCCACCCCCCCACTTCATACCCTGAAACTTCAGAGCATGGAGATGGGATCATTTTTCTCCTTGTTGCCCATTGCCAATTCCAACTGCTTGTCTCCTTTCATCCTAAAAAAAATTCCTGCTCGTTTGAAGCATGTAACTTCTGACTTTGCCATATTATCTCTTTCTATAGCTATCTTTTACCTTCCAATCATTCCACTCCCATCAGCATTCTTAGGGCTTTCAGCATCCTCCTAAATGTCCCTATCAACCACCTGGTTTCTCAGTTCCTAATGTGAATTCCAAAGAACTTTTCTTTTTCCCCGTCTTGACAACTGACGAAACTCAAACCAGTAGTTCTCACAGTATATCTCCAGGCTATCAATATCATGTAGGAACTTGCTGGAAATGCCATTCTTGACCCCCACCCCTCACCAAATGAATGAGAAACTCTGAATGTTGGGGCTCAGCATTCTGTCTTTTGATTCCAGTTGATTCTGATGTTAAAGTTTGAGAACTATCTCCCTAGATTTTGTCATCATCAGTAACTGTATCACCTTTGAAATACTAATTTCAAGTATCTTTCTCTAACCCATTTCTCCTCCTAGCTCAAGTAATGTCATTCTTCTATTCTCTTTATTTCTTGCCAAAGAATGTTCAAATTACCACACAGTTGCACTCATTTCACATGTTAGCAAAGTAATGCTCAAAATTCTCCAAGCTAGGCTTCAACAGTACGTGAACTGAGAACTTCCAAATGTTCAAACTGGATTTAGAAATGGTAGAGGAACCAGAGATCAAATTGCCAACATCTGTTGAATCATAGAAAAAGCAAGAGAATTCCAGAAAAAACATCTGCTTCATTGACTACGCTAAAGCCTTTGACTGTGGATGACAACAAACTGTGGAAAATTCTTAAAGATATGAGAATACCAGATTACCTTACCTGCCTCCTGGGGAACCTGTATGCAGATCAAGAAGCAACAGTTAGAACCAGACATGGAACAACAGACTGGTTCCAAACTGAGGAGAGTATATCAAGGCTTTATTGTATATTGTCACCCTGCTTATTTAACTTCTGTGCAGAGTACATCATGCAAAATGCCAGACTGGATGCAGCACAAGCTAGAATCAAGATTGCCAAGAGAAATATCAATAACCTCAGATATGCAGGTGATAACACCCTTATGGCAGAAAGCAAAGAGGAGCTAAAGACCCTTGAAAGTGAAAGAGGAGAGTGAAAAAGTTGGCTGAAGACTCAACATTCAGAAAACTAAGATCATGGCATCTAGTCACATCTCTTCATGGCAAATAGATGGGGAAACAGTGGAAACAGTGACAGACTTTATTTTCTTGGGTTCCAGAATCACTGCAGATGGTGACTGCAGCCATGAAGTTTAAAAAATGCTTGCTCCTTGGAAGAAAAGCTATGACAAACCTAGATAGCATGTTAAAAAGCAGAGATATTACTTTGCCAAAAAGGTCTGTATAGTCAAAGGTATGGTTTTTCTACTAGTCATGTATGGATGTGAGAGTTGGACCATAAGGAAGGCTAAACGCCAACGATTTGATGCTTTTGAACTGTAATGTTGGAGAAGACTCTTCAGAGTCCCAGTCCATCCGAAAGGAAATCAGTCCTGAATATTTACTGAAAGGACTGATGTTGAAGCTGCAACTCCAATACTTTGGCCACCTGATGCGAAGAGCTGACTTATTTGAAAAGACCCTGATGCTGGGAAAGATTGAAGGCAAGAGGAGAAGGGGATAACAGAAGATCAGATGGTTGGATGGCATCACTGACTCAATGGACATGAGTTTGAGCAGACTCGGAGATGGTGAAGGACAAGGAAGCCTGGCGTGCTGCAGTCCATGAGGTCACAAAGAGGTCCAAGTCATGTCACAAAGGACATGACTGAGTGACTGAACAACAAAAACTTACTTCAACAATTACCTGATCTCATTAAGACTTCCAGTCTGTTGTCTTCTACTTTTTGGCTCTTCATCACCTCCCTTTTGTTATCACTTCCCTCCCCAGCCTATATGCCATATTCTGATTCTCTTCTCTCTTTCCTCTGTTTGTTCCTCTGTTGCCTAATGAAATCCCATTTTGCAGCTCAACCATCTTTTTACTCCATACCTTCACCCAAGCAGCTAAAGAGTGCTGGAGAAAAATCACAAAACTGTGATGACTATACTTTCCTCAAATTCACAGCCACAGTGTAACATGGGCACTGAATTCTACTTGTCAGTTCTGTTATAGTTCCTTAGTAAATTTCTTTTCTTGGTCTCCATAATGTCTTAAATCTATAGTTCTCCTTCCACATATGATCTGGGCTCACAACTTAGCTGTAGGTCTTTCAAAGAAAATAGATGCAATCAGATGAAAGCTGTGCCTTCATCTTTGTTATGGAGGAAATGTCCTTATTCTTATTTAAGGCCAATCCCTTCATTCATTGATATCCAGGATCTCATCTACTTGTGCCTTCTAAAGACTGTCTTGAAATTATACTGTTATGTTATACTGTTTCTCTTATGCATCTTTTCTAAATCACTCTGTTGTTTCTTAATATTACCCTTTTTAAAGAACCGTATTATGATCTTGTGTTTCCCTATAGCTGTTGCCCCTTTTGTTTGCTCCCCTCCCGGAAAAATCCTTTGAAAGAGTCGTTTCACTCATTCTCTCTTTTTTCTTATCATCTCCCATTCTCTTGTCTACACTCTCAAAATGGGCTTTTACCTCCACCACTCCACTAAAATGTATCAAGTTTATAGTAGCAATATTTCATAAACTCCACCACTCCCTCCTTAACATGTAAAGCTTTATAAACTTTTTTCTATAAACTACTCTTGCCTGGTTTTTTCTTCCTACTAAACCAACCATTCATCCTAGGGTTTTTTTGGTTTTGATTTTGCTTTCCTCATCAGAACTGTAACTGTTGGAATATTCCCAGAACACTATCCTTAGCTGTCTTTTTTTCTAAAGCTCTCTCTCTAAGTGATCTTACATGTTCCCATAACCTCACATACTGATGGAATATCAAATTCATATCCTTGCCTAGATCTCTCCCCTGAGCTTTAAACTTACATATTTAAATGCCTACTTGAAATGTCCATTTGGTTGACTGATTTTTAGCTGCCACCCCCACCCCAGTAACCTTGTACCATATCAGCAAGTGGTATCACCATCCACCGTTTTTTGGTTCAAGCCAAAAATATATCTCCCTTGGTTTTTTTTGTTTATTTGTTTGTTTATACCTCATATTCAGTCCATCAATAGGTCTAGTCTATTATACCTCCAAAATATATCCTGAATCCAATCACTTATCAACATCTTCATAACTATAACTCTAGTCTTCCAACTCTCACTTGGGCCACTACAGTTGATTCCTAATGTCTCTTCCTTCACTCTCACCCCACTACAGACCTTCTTTCATGAGCAAAGCTGCCAGCGTAATCTTTCTGAAGCATAAATCATACATTACCCTTCTGCCTTGAACTTACTGTGATTTCCCATTACACTTAATCCAGGCTTCTCACTATGGCCTGTCTTCACCTTGCCCCTCTTTCACTCTGCTGTTTTAGCCATACTGATACTCTCTGTGTGTCCCCATGCTAAGCTCATTTTCATCTCCAAGCCTTTGCACTTTAGCTCCTTCAGGGAAAGGGTCATCTTGCCTTAATTATCACTATATCCTCAACTTCTTTAGCAGTTAGCTAAAGCTAGCTGGCACCTAGCTTGATTCTCAGTAAATATTTGGAGTGCGTCACATTGCTCATCTCTTGAATCAACTGAAGAGGGAAAGAAAGACTGGTTAAGTAAGATTTCACTGTTAACCAAAGACGGGGGGAAGAGTGTGTGTGCAAAGGTCCAGATGTGAGAAAGGCCATGGTAAGTTAATGAACCTTAAAAGTTCAGAATGATCTGCATGGCTAGAACATTAATGTTGAGGGGGAAAAAGCAAAAGATGAGCCTAGAGAGTTACACAGACTCCAGTTTTTACCTGGCCTAAAGTCATGTTTAGAAGTTTGGACTTTTATTTCAAAAGCATTAGGAAGTTATTGAATAATTTTAAGCAAAAGGTATTTGATAAAGGTTTGTATTTGAAAAAGATAATTCACTGCAGTGTAGTGCATAATTTAAAGAAGAACCAAAGTATCCTGTGAGAACTGTTAGAAAGTTACTACAGTAGCCCAAACCAAAAGTTAATGTACCCTGAGCCAACATTTGGCATTGGAAAAAAAATAACAGTTGATGGATTCAAGAGAGAGGTGGGAAATAACACTTTATCTAATATGAGTGGGTAAATGAGAAGTCAGAATGACTCCCAGATTTCTGTCTTAAAAAAAAAACTGGGTGGACACTTACCCCTTGACTGAAATACAGAATGTAGAAAAGAAGCAGCAGCTTTCATTTGGGATGGGAGAAGCAGCAGATGATCTAATTAGTATAAGAATGTTGAGTTTTTATCACATGCACCCCCTCTGATCCACTGTGCCAGTTCCTTTAAAGTGTGTTTTTCATCTCATAGTCTTACTTATTTCTAGATCTGAACTGTTTTTTGTATCTATCTGATAATCTTGTTCTGAAGACAGATGTATATTGAGCTTTTTAGCATTTCAAAGTTTCTTATACCTGTTTGCTATCACATGCATTAATTGCTACTGTAATTCTAGGATTGTATGAGATATATTGGTACATTGAGTGCTGAAAATTATTGGTTAAGAATTGTGCCTCTGTCACCTATTTTTATGAGTATGTTTTGAATAAAAGTAATTATGTTCATCTTATTTCCTAAAATAGCAGCCTCAACTCCCAAATCTTTTTTCCACTTGAAGTGCTTAACATCAACTAACTTTGAATGTCTCGGTTCCAAATTTCCAGAAGTGGTCCAACTGGTTAACTCTTTCAGATATTCATTCCTGGTCCAGTAAGCTAAGGCCAAAGGGACAGGCAGGATTTTATATGCTTCAGAGCCACCCCTTCTAGGCTTTGGAAATGATTGTTTCTCCAAAAATGGAGGAGTTAAAAAATTTTTTTTTAATTGGAATCATACTGCTTTTTGCACTTAATATATCCTGAGTTTCTTTTAATGAATATTCAGAATAAGTTTTAATGGTAAATATTCAGTCAGTTGCTGCTGTTGCTTAAGTCACTTCAGTTGTGTCCGACTCTGTGCGACCCCATAGACAGCAGCCCACCAGGCTCCTCTGTCCCTGGGATTCTCCAGGCAAGAACACTGGAGTGGGTTGCCATTTCCTTCTCCAGTGCATGCATACATGCATGCTAAGTCGCTGCAGTTGTGTCCAACTCTGTGCAACCCTATGGACAGCAGCCCACCAGGCTCCTCTGTCCAGAGGATTCTCTAGACAAGAATGCTGGATTGGGTTGCTATTTCTTTGTCTAATTCAGTCAGTAAGTCAGTTCAACTAAAAAATGACTAGTTGCTGATTTAGTCTAAAACCAAAATGCTGTAAGCTTCAGAGTTGTCTGTATTATGGAAAAGTATTTACCATTTCCAATGGTTCCAATTCAGTATTGGGGCAGGT
Source organism: Bos mutus (assembly GCF_027580195.1). NCBI lineage: Eukaryota > Metazoa > Chordata > Mammalia > Artiodactyla > Bovidae > Bos > Bos mutus. The sequence goes on from NC_091618.1 coordinate 29,434,292, forward strand.
AAAGAGCACACACTAATTTTAAAACAGTCTATATGAAATGAGCCTGTAAAGTCAAAATTCTTACCGACTGGCTAAACTTTTTTTTATGAGAAATTCCTTAACTTGTTGAGGTGAAAGTTTTTGCTTTGGTAAAATGTTTGAGAAGGGAAAGAGGGAAGGAGGTTCCTTGCTTTTCTCCCCACTCTTACCTGTATTAAAAATTACAATGAAATTTCAGGTAACCAGAATAAAATTTTACCTATACTGTTTATTCTGGCTAACACTAGAATAAGGAGAAAGTATATAATAGATGCTAATTGTCCAGTGGTGATGAATGGGTGCTCTACTGGCTATCCTCCAATCCATGTAAGTGTAAGGAGTTCTGCTACTAGAACTCAGAACATGCACTGACAGAATGGTCGGAACATCATACTTCGTTGTTTGGACATATGAGGCAGTGGCATTAGTGCTGCTGCTGCTGCTGAGTCACTTCAGTCCTGTCCGACTCTGTGTGACCCCATAGATGGCAGCCCACCAGGCTCCCCTGTCCCTGGGATTGTCCAGGCAAGAACACTGGAGTGGGTTGCCATTTCTTTCTCCAATGCATGAAAGTGAAAAGTGAAAATGAAGTCGCTCAGTAGTGTCCGACTCTTCACGACCCCATGGACTGCAGCCCACCAGGCTCCTCCATCCATGGGATTTTCCAGGCAAGAGTACTGGAGTCGGGTGCCATTGCCTTCTCTGGGTGCACTAGGAGGCTCTAATCTAGAAATTGAGAATGAACAGAAAAAAATGAAGGATTAATCTTTTTCTTATCTCCATGGGTAAATGTTTTAAACATAATATGTTGTCATATATTTTTATGGTACATGAAATGTGTATTACATATTTTATGTAGCTCTTTTATTTAGAATATGCACAAGGCTCATACGATTGTTAATGTAAAAATACTCATGATATACAGTGTAGTAAGGGAAAATCTCAATAATTAGCCTAATCATTCTATCCTAATTCTTACTTTATTTATCCTAAACAATACTTTATTCCTAGTAATTGGTCATGTGACATAACCTATGAATATGGCTATTTTTTTGTCTCTATCCTTAACCACGGTGCTTCTAATGATTGGTTAAGTTTCAGAACCATTACTGTAGGTCGCTGGTTCTCAACTGAGGGCAGTTTTGTTCCCCAGGGGACATTTAACAGTGTTACTTTTGGTTGTCACAACTAGGGAGGGTGGGGTTGCTACTGGCATCTAGTAGGTAGAGGTCAAGGATATTGCTAAATATTATACAGTGTACAGGGGAGCCCTCTCCCCATCCAAACAAAAATCCCACCCAAAGTGCCAGTAGTACTGAGATAAGGAAGCCCTGATCTAGATGTAGCAAGGGGAGATTGTATGTCCCAAGCAAGTTATGTCTGGGGTTAGGATGCATTACTCTTTGAATAATACATATCACTCTAGTGCAGAGATTTCAGTTTATAAGAGAATTTCCCGGTGATGTTCTGTTCTGCTTCCTCAGATCCTGCCAGTTTTACTGAGATAACTAAAGACTGTGATGAAAATAAAGAGAATAAAACTCCAGAAGGATCTCAAGGAGAGGTTGATTGGCTCCAGCAGTATGATATGGAGCGTGAGAGGGAGGAACAGGAGCTTCAGCAGGCATTGGCTCAGAGCCTCCAGGAGCAAGTAAGAAATACCTCCATATCTGTCTTTTCCAAGAGATAGAGCAATAATAATAGTAAAAAACGTTTGTTAAGCACTTTATGTCAGGCATTGTTCCAGGTGATTTACATACAGTAAATCACTGAGCCACCTAAACAAACTAAACTTGCTTTGGGCCTTTTCCTTAGGTTTGAAACAATTACTGATTTTTTTTTTCTTTTACTCCAAGTGCAACAAAATGTCTTGTTGGTTACCTTCTATTACCATGACTTGTTGTGTGCTAAAGCAAGATGGATTACTGGAGATCATTCCTAGTCCAGTTTTATTTTGTAAGCAGTTAAAACAGCCAATATGCGATCATGATTTTATCATTAATATTTTAAGGCAAAGAATATCGGGTCTTAATTTTAACTGCATTTTATCTGGGGAGCTTTAAAAAGAATACTGATGCCAGGGTTGTTCTTTCCCTCAGAAATTCTGATATAATTGATCTCAGATGTGGTCTGGGAGACTAGATTTCTTTCTTCTTTTTTATTTTCCTAAACTTCCAGCAATGATTCTAATGTGCAGGCAGTGTGGAGAACTGCTGCTTTAAAACTGTTTCAGAACCAGCTGTTCTGTATCCTTTTATTTATAAAAAGTACCTCCCTAATTGCCTTGTCATCAAAAATATATATATGTCAAACTGTTTTACAGATTGTTTATAGTAATCATCTGTTTCAGAAAACTTCCTTTCAGTGGAAAAGAAATTTTATTTCTTAGCAGTAGTTCCTCATAGGGCATGCGTGCGTGCTCCGGCATGTCCAGCTCTGCAACCCTGTGGACAGTAGCCCCCTAGGCTCCTATGTCCATAGGATTCCCCAGGCAAGAATACTGGGGTGGGTTGCCCTTTGCAGAAAAAGAGAAAAGAAGGAAAAAGAAAATATTTTAGCAACCTTCCTTTTCACATACTTTTCTTGTCAACTGACCTGGTTAAAATTGTCTTCTTTTTCTCAGATGTGAGGATTATGAGATGAAGGTTTCTTTAGTTGGCACACCTTCTTGTTTAGTCGCTAAGTTGTGCACACAACTTTCTGCAACCCCTGGACTGTAGCTCCCTGGACTCCTCTGTCCATGGGATATCCCAGGCTAAAACACTGGAATGAGTTGCCATTTCCTTCTCCAGGGGATCTTCCCAACCCAGGGGTTGAACCTATGTCTCCTGTGTTGGCCGGCAGATTCTTTACTGCTGAGCCACCAGGGAAGCCCTGCATAATTCTATTAATTACTAAAAGAGAGTCCTTTACCATCTTGTCTCAATGTAGACTTTATATACTTGGATAAATTTAAGTAATCATATTTCCTCTTAGAGAACACCTCTGTGACTTTCTTGAACACAGTATTATTGCTCCTAGGACTATAATGCAGAATAGCTCATTCTAAGCTTCTTATATATTTAACTTTAAAAACAAGTCTAGAATTGACAAAAGTATAAAACATGCATCCTTTGTAAATGATCTTTTCTCTCAAGATGAAAGGGAAAATTTGTAGTCAACATTTTCCTATTCCTTTTTATAATTAGTATCTGGTTGAGACATTTTCAGAGGTACTTTTTTTTTTCTTTAAAGAAAACCTCAGATATATTAGAAAAGCATAGAAATCTATTAATAGTATTTTGTGGAAATTTTGTTTTACCTTGTTGTCATAGATGTAGGCTCAGTGATGTGGTAGAGCCAGCTCCCTGTCAGCCTAGGAGAGCCCACTATACATAGCTCTTCCCAAATCTGCAGTCAGAGTTACATTGGTAGCTTAAAACTGGCTGTAGTAGGAAGACAGTTTTGGAAAAAGTAAAGAACTTCTCCATCTCTCTCAAGAGGTCATATTCTAAACATTCATAATTTTATAGAAAGCATTATTAGCAAATACGTTCAGAGCAGCTGACTTTATCCTTATTAAGTAAGTTTAATCAATACTTCTTTAAATACCTTAGTTTTGTCCTTGTTCCTTTAGGAGGCTTGGGAACAGAAAGAAGATGATGACCTCAAAAGAGCTACAGAGTTAAGTCTTCAAGGTATGGAGATTACTTTAATTACATTTTTTTTTTGTATGATGAAATGTATCACACACAGGAGTATATCAAATGTTTTTGTCATTTTTAATAACAATAACAAATTTGAACACCTCCCAGGTAAAGAAATAGAACCTTAGAAGTTACTTGTATACCCCTTCCCTCCCTCCCGGAGGAAACCAAACACTCAAACATAATTTTCTCATCTCTTTAGTTTTCCATCTTTTTATTATTTTTCTCTACTGTCTGGAAAGTTTCTCCAACATTATCACCAACTTCAAACTTTTTTTTAGTATTTTATGTCTATTATATTTCTGATTTTTAAGAACTGGTTTGTGATTGCTACTTTTTATAAGATTTTGGGGTAGGGTGGTTCATGAAAGCAATACCATCTCAACTCTGAGGATATTAAACATAGTTCATTTTTTGTGTGTATTTGATGTTTTCATCTCCCTGAGTAGATCTCTTTTCTCCATTTTGCTCTGTCCTGTGTGTATATTTTGGTCTTTATATTCCATGTTAGAGCCTTTCCTCAGTTATCTAGTAATCCTCAGTCTCTAGTGATCCTTGGCTGTCAATTCATGATTAAGAGTAGGGAACTAAAGACTTCCTGGTGGTCCATTGGTTAAGATTCTGCCTGCCAATACAGGGGACACAGGTTCAATCCCTGGTCCAGGGAGATCCCACTTGCTATGGAGGAACTAAGCCTGTGCGCCACACCTACTGAGCCCACACTATAGCCTGAGAGCCGTGAACAAGAGAAGCCACTGCAGTGAGAAGCCCATGCACCACAACAAAGAATAGCCCCAGCTCACCGCAGCTAGAGAAAGCCCACGCACAGCAGTGAAGACTCAGCACAGCCAAAAAATAAATAAATAAATCTTTTTTATTAAAAAAAGAGTAAGGGACTAAAAAGATTATTGGAAGCTCTGAGTATATGAATAGCTAGAGCTTGTCAACTTTGAGTTTTATAGGATTTTGCTATTTAGGGGATGGTATTAATATTTTAGGCCTCCTCTTGGGCTGGTAAGATTCCTAAAGAAAGTGTTCTAGTTTTATGCCTTTGCCTAAAGGTAAAAGATGTTGCTGCCAGAGTTCTGGAAGCAAAATATAGGAATAGGGCCTACTGTGGGTCAGGGTGGAGTTACATCTTTGAATATGCACACTGTGGTCTCCTCCCACTTTCGGTATGGTAGTCCCTTGTGTCTGGAATCCCCCAATCCAGAGACTGTTTTACAAACTCTCCAGAGAGCAAAGCTCTAGACTTCGGTCATTGGCTAGCAGCATAAAGTAGGGCGGAGGGGTGGCTCTAGGAGTCTGTAACTCAAACAGCTTTTCCCTAATCCTTATTTTTATCCTCTTCTTAGCCTCCAATTTCAGAGGTACCTGGTATTTCCAGGTTGTATCTTTTGAAGACCCTGTGATATAAATTGGATTGGTTCTCAGCTTTTGCATTACTGACTTAGGTTTTGGCTTTGACTATCTTAGGTCTGCTAAGTCTGTCACCCCTGGACATTCCAGCTTCCAGAATTTTGATGCTATAATCTCTTCCTGTTCTTCCCATTCTTAAGTATTCATGACTTTTATTTTTATTTTATTTTTTTTTATTCATGACTTTTAAACAAGCGTAAAACAAGTCTTTGTTTCTGTACAAATGCTCCTGGGATTTTTTATTTGAAGCCATTAGTAGAGATGGATTCTTCCAGTGCAAGCACATCATTAAGGAGGAAAAAAAAATGGATCTTGGATTTTTTTATCTATTTAGTGTATTTTAGGTAAAACTTAGTTCAATGTTGAATTTCCATTATTTTTGTTCAAAGTATGATTTAATATTGAAGAAAATGAAAGGATGTTGATCTTTTTATGGTCTCTTTTCTATGAGATATTTTATGTTTGCTGGTGGCACCTATAATATGCACCAGCAACATATTGGTGCTATAATATGCACCAGCAACATATTGCAACATATGCAACATATGCAACAAATTATATTCTAGACAAATAATTTATATATGTCTGACTCTACACATGGACATCACCAGATGGTCAATACTGAAATCAGACTGATTATATTCTTTGCAGCCAAAGATGGAGAAGCTCTATACAGTCAGCAAAAACAAACCAGGAGCTGACTGTGGCTCAGATCATGAACTCCTTATTGCCAAATTCAGACTTAAATTGAAGAAAGTAGGGAAAACCACTAGACCATTCAGGCATGACCTAAATCAAATTCCTTATGATTATACAGTGGAAGTGAGAAATATATTTAAGGGACTAGATCTGATAGATAGAGTGCCTGATGAACTATGGATGGAGATTTGTGACATTGTACAGGAGACAGGGATCAAGACCATCCCCATGGAAAAGAAATGCAAAAAAGTAAAATGGCTGTTTGAGGAGGCCGTACAAATAGCTGTGAAAAGAAGAGAATTGAAAAGCAAAGGAGAAAAGGAAAGATACAAGCATCTGAATGCAGAGTTCCAAAGAATAGCAAGGAGAGATAAGAAAGCCTTCCTCAGCGATCAATGTAAAGAAATAGAGGAAAACAACAGAATGGGAAAGACTAGAGATCTCTTCAAGAAAATTAGAGATACCAAGGGAACATTTCATGCAAAGATGGGCTCGATAAAGGCCAGAAATGGTATGGACCTAACAGAAGCAGAAGATACTAAGAAAAGGTGGCAAGAATACACAGAAGAACTCCACAAAAAAGATCTTCATGACCAAGATAATCACGATGGTGTGATCACTGACCTCGAGCCAGACATCCTGGAATGTGAAGTCAAGTGGGCCTTAGAAAGCATCACTATGAACAAAGCTAGTGGAGGTGATGGAATTCCAGTTGAGCTCTTTCAAATCCTGGAAGATGATGCTGTGAAAGTGTTGCACTCAATATGCCAGCACATTTGGAAAACTCAGCAGTGGCCACAGGACTGGAAAAGGTCAGTTTTCATTCCAATCCCAAAGAAAGGCAATGCCAAAGAATGCTCAAACTACCGCACAATTGCACTCATCTCACACGCTAGTAAAGTAATGCTCAAAATTCTCCAAGCCAGGCTTCAGCAATACGTGAACCGTGAACTTCCAGATGTTCAAGCTGGTTTTAGAAAAGACAGAGGAGGAGAAGGCAATGGCACCCCACTCCAGTACTCTTGCCTGGAAAATCCCATGGATGGAGGAGCCTGGTGGGCTGCAGTCCATGGGGTCGCTAAGAGTCAGACACGACTGAGCAAGTTCGCTTTCACTTTTCACTTTCATGCATTGGAGAAGGAAATGGCAACCCACTCCAGTATTCTTGCCTGGAGAATCCCAGGGACGGTGGAGATTGGTGGGCTGCCGTCTATGGGGTCGCACAGAGTCGGACACGACTGAAGTGACTTAGCAGTAGCAGTAGCCTTTAAATCCAAATGCTCTGGTGGCTCATCCTCCAAGCGCAGGACCCCCAGGCTGGGGATCCTGATGTGGTGCTCAGAACCCTCAAAAAAAAGAAAAAAAAAAAAGAAAAGACAGAGGAACCAGAGATCAAATTGCCAACATCCGCTGGATCATGGAAAAAGCAAGACAGTTCCAGAAAAACATCTATTTCTGCTTTATTGACTATGCCAAAGCCTTTGACTGTGTGGATCACAATAAACTGTGGAAAATTCTGAAAGAGATGGGAATACCAGACCACCTGACCTGCCTCTTAAGAAACCTATATGCAGGTCAGTAAGCAACAGTTAGATCTGGACATGGAACAACAGACTGCTTCCAAATAGGAAAAGGAGTACATCAAGGCTGTATATTGTCACCCTGCTTAATTAACTTCTATGAAGAGTACATCATGAGAAACACTGGGCTGGAAGAAGCACAAGCTGGAATCAAGATTGCCAGGAGAAATATCAATAACCTGAGATATGCAGATGACACCACCCTTATGGCAGAAGGTGAAGAGGAACTAAAAAGCCTCTTGATGAAAGTGAAAGAGGAGAGTGAAAAAGTGGGCTTAAAGCTCAACATTCAGAAAATGAAGATCATGGCATCTGGTCCCATCCTTTCATGGGAAATAGATGGGGAAACAGTGGAAACAGTGTCAGACATTATTTTTGGGGGCTCCAAAATCACTGCAGATGGTGACTGCAGCCATGAAATTAAAAGATGCTTACTCCTTGGAAGGAAAGTTATGACCAACCTAGATAGCATATTGAAAAGCAGAGACGTTACTTTGCCAACAAAGGTCTGTCTAGTCAAGGCTATGGTTTTTCCTGTGGTTATGTATGGATGTGAGAGTTGGACTGTGAAGAAAGCTGAGCGCCGAAGAATTGATGCTTTTGAACTCTGGTGTTGGAGGAGACTCTAGAGTCCCTTGGACTGCAAGGAGATCCAACCAGTCCATCCTAAAGGAGATCAGCCCTGGGTGTTCTTTGGAAGGAATGATGCTAAAGCTGAAACTCCAGTACTTTGGCCACCTCATGCGAAGAGATGACTCATTGGAAAAGACTCTGATGCTGGGAGGGATTGGGGCAGGAGGAGAAGGGGGACGACAGAGGATGAGATGGCTGGATGGCATCACCGACTCGATGCACGTGAGTTTGGGTGAACTCCAGGGAGTTGGTGATGGACAGGGAGGCCTGGCGTGCTGCGATTCATGGGGTCGCAAAGAGACATGACTGAGTGACTGAACTGGACTGAACAAATTATATTCTCTTTTTCAGTTTCATTCCTTTCTTAAGAGTATTGTCCTCTTTGATATACATATGTTTAAAACAAAGGGAAACATTTCTTTTACAGATAACTGGTGTCTGAATTGTTATTCCCTAGAGTAGGCTGGGTGAGTTGGAACCCTAATAATAATATGTCTTTTGTTTCTTAGGATGATAAAATATGTACTTCCAGATGTATTTCCTTTTCCCAACTATATCTCTTTGTGTCTATTCTGAGAGCTTTTACAAGACTTTGTCTTTGTGTTCTTTAGAGTTTAACAACTCTTTTGTGGATTCATTGGGTTCTGATGAGGATTCTGGAAATGAAGACGTTTTAGATATGGAGTACACAGAAGCTGAAGCTGAGGAACTGAAAAGAAATGCTGAGGTGGGTGACATATTCCTTGTGTAAAACAACTGGTCACGTTATCACTACTCCTCCTCCTGCTCCTTATCTTCAAAGGACTCGGTCATTGTCCATTGCAGGTTCATTTCTGCCCCTTTGGCAGCCATCAAATGGTCCTCACTTTTCTCTTGAGCTTTACTTCTCATTACTTACACAGAATATTCAAAACAAAAAGAAAGAGAAAAACAAACAAACAAAAAAAAGAAATACATTCTTGACAGCCTCATGTACATGTTCCGTTCAGTTCAGTTGCTCAGTCATGTCCGACTCTTTGCTACCCCATGAATTGCAGCACACCAGGCCTCCCTGTCCATCACCAACTCCTGGAGTTCACTCAAACTCATGTCCATTGAGTCGGTGTTGCCATCCAGCCATTTAGGTAATAACTTAGTAATAGCTCTCAAAGTTACATATATATTAAATCACCTTCAGTTTTACCAAAACTATTTTATCTTTAAGGTTAAATACTAAAACTAGTTGATTGTTACTCAGTGAAAACTGTTGAATTAATAACTTTTAACTAGAGCACTTGGAATCTTTTTTTAACCCTTTTTTCCCCTAAATAATTGCTTTTTTCCCATTTTCTAATTTTTTTTTATAATTTTAATTACCCAGATCCCACTGTTCTAACTTCTGTTTAATTTTTAGCTAACACTGAGCATTTAAATTTTCTTTTTTCATTATAATATCAACGAACTGTGTATGATTATAATGTTTTCTATATTTAGGATTTTCTTCTTTAAGGAAATCCTCAGAAATAAATTACTGCATCAAAGTATTTGAACATTTTAATTGTTTCTGTCTTCAGTTCAGTTCAGTTGCTCAGTTGTGTCCAACTCTTTGCGACCCCATGAATTGCAGCACGCCAGTCCTCCCTATCCATCACCAACTCCCAGAGTTCACTCAAACTCATGTCCATTGAGCCGGTGATGTCATCTAGCCATCTTATCCTCTGTCATCCCCTTCTCCTCCTGCCCCCAATCCCTCCCAGCATCAGAGTCTTTTCCAATGAGTCATCTCTTCGCATGAGGTGGCCAAAGTACTGGAGTTTCAGCTTTAGCATCATTCCTTCCAAAGAACACCCAGGACTGATCTCCTTCAGAATGGACTGGTTGGATCTCCTTGCAGTCCAAGGGACTCTCAAGAGTCTTCTCCAATACCACAGTTCAAAAGCATCAGTTCTTCAGCGTTCAGCTTTCTTCACAGTCCAATTCTCACATCCATACTTGACTATCTATAGCTATATTTCTTTCCAGTTTCTTCCCAAAATTATGTTGTATAGTAATGCCTAAAGTGCATGAATATCACTTTTCAGTTTTATTTTCTTTTCCTTAAAATATTTAAAATGTAAAAGTTTATCTATAATCCCTTCAACAATATAGCACCTGTTTTCATTATTTTCATTCTGTTTTTTAGTACTTAACCATTAACATTATCTATTCATAGAGATCTGTAGTTATATTGTGTATGCTCATGTAGGTTTTAAAAACAAGTTAACATTTTGCTGAACCATGGTTTTTTGTTTTTTTTTTTCTTAAAATAACTGAATAATATTGAATTGTGTTCAAATACCTGTAACCTTTATTACTGGGCGTATTTTTAGTTCCAGTTATTCATTATTATAGATAATGCTACAGTAAATAGTTTTATACATATATACATTTTCTTCTTTTTAATTATTTTCTTAGAATAAATTCTTAGTTGGGAGTATAATTCTTGGTTCAAAGGATATGAACAGTACCAACCACTGAGTTTTTTATTGAGTCTAACCCCTCACACATTGAAACTTCCCCATGTCAGCTCTGATAATAAATTCAGTGTTTTGCTTTTATACAAATTAAGAGTTAAAAGTCATGCCCACTTCTGTTTTCCAGACAGGAAATCTTCCTCATTCCTATCGGCTCATCAGTGTTGTCAGTCACATTGGTAGCACTTCGTCTTCAGGTAAACGGACATTAGGATTTCAGCATTTTATAAATGGACCAGTCAGCATTTACTCCTTATTGAGTTTCTCTGAGCCTAGCTTTGTGAGGTGTGAGTTGAATGTATCACAGAAAACTTTGAACCCTGGGGGCCCCTTCTCAGAGCCTTAGCCAAGAGGCAGACTGCTGAGGAGGAAAGAACGCCAGCTTTGAGATTGGGCCCAAGTCCACATAAGTGACCCCAGCCCAGGCTCATCCTGGGGTGCCATGAGGCACCAGAGCAAAGGTGTGTCACTTGCAGGAGGTGCTCAATAAATCAATCTTTTGAGAAAAAAGAAAAACTTTGAAATATTTTCTTTTATCACATTGTATGTGTTAATAGGTGCAGCTGTTCTGATTTCTCTATTCACAAATGACCCAGATTTTCCTAAGCAAAATACATATATCACAAAAGTTGTCCTGGCATAGCATATTTGCCCCTTTCTGTTTAGTCGCTCAGTCGTGTCCGACTCTTTGCAACCCCATGGACTATAGCCCGTCAGACTTCTCTGTCCATAGGATTCTCCAGGCAAGGATACTGGAGTGGGTTGCCATTTCCTTCTCCAGTATTCCCCCCTTAAATTTCTGTAATTTTTTAATGGGTTTTGGAAATATTGTTGGAAGTAAGGTGAAATGGGTTGACTGTTTCTGCCACTTCCTATACCTGAGAATAATTCAATATTTTATTTTTAAAAATTTAATTTTTATTTCTTTAAGGTCACTACATTAGTGATGTGTACGACATTAAGAAGCAGGCATGGTTTACATATAATGACCTAGAGGTATCTAAAATCCAAGAGGCTTCTGTGCAGAGTGATCGAGATCGGAGTGGCTACATCTTCTTTTATATGCACAAGTAAGAAGCGTTGCCCAGTCTGAAGTTTTTGGCTAAAAATCTCCTAAACTCTTTTCTTTTTCCTTTAAGGATAAAATGTACCCATCAGTTAAATTGGTTGACAATTTATTATTTTTATTAGGGCTCATATCTTGATATTTCCAAAATGATGTTTCTCTTAACTCAGCATTAATTACTCTTCTCACAGTAAAATGTAGATATAGAGCTTAAGAGCTTATTATGATGGAAGCTGTCCTGTTATTGTCTTTCATTATATCAGCTAGAAGATCTGAGTTCCATAGATAGGAAATACATAGCCTTTCTATCAAAGCTAGTTGTTGCCATTCCCCCCTAAGTATTTTCAAGAATCAGCACATGGGGTTAAGATGATAATAAAATGAATGAGCTGCTTACTTAATATAATTTAGGCATCAAATGGGATAATGCAGGCTTTATCTATGTCTATTTTTCTGTCTGTCCTTGTATTTGCTCACTGAATTTCCTGTTTAATTTTTTTTGTTTTATTTTAAGGGAGATATTTGATGAGCTGCTGGAAACAGAAAAGAACTCTCAGGCACTTAACCTGGAAGTGGGGAAGACCACTCGTCAGGTTTCATGAGGAACAAACCCCTGGGTTGGCAGTGTGCACTGCATATTCTCTCTTACTGCCACCCACTTCTCTTTCCTCTGCCTGAGAAGAATTTGGAACTCTACTTGATGCGGGAGCAACAAACAGCTCAGGGCCAAACCAAAAGACGAGAACTGCAATTATGCGGAACGCTCCATATTAATTGTTTTATGGAAACTGGTCTCACATCTGTAGCTGATTATCCTTTTTTTTCTCCTACAAGAGTGGCACTTCCTTTTGTCTTAGGAATACATGTTGTAAATATATATATATATGTACATACACACATATTTGTGGAATGAATGGAGCCTTAAACAGTTAGAATAGGCCACCAGAGTATGCCTGCTCAAAATTAATAGCACAGCAGTTTGGAAAAGAAAAGTTGTCAAAGAGTCCATTCACTTGAGAAATGTATGAGGATATACATATCATTTGGCATTTAGCTTTATGTTCCTTGAGTAATTTCACTCAAGTTTGATCTTTCATGTGTGCTTCTTATTAGTAAAGTTCACTGGAAAGCCAGCTCTCCATGTTACACTAATGACAGTTTGTCCTCCCGGCAAAGGAGGGGCATTTCTGCCGTCTGACTTGAGGAGCTTTTATAAAAAATATATATATATTTCATGGATTTGTAATGCTTTTGCTGTTTACATGCAGTCCCAAGAAATGGATTTTTGGTGCTTTGGAATGTGCTGTGTTGCCACATTTGATATTCATTGTACACTTTGTTTTCTTTCAAAAGAATCTTCACACAGTATGTTCATTGTGTATCATCTGTATTATTGTGATGAAGATAGAATCTTTTTTTTTTCTTCTGTGTCATTCTTCCATGGAGCAAGCATTACCCTAACAGACTGAAGCAAAAACTGTAAGAGGTAGGAAAGTGATGTCCCAGTTGGGACTCCCCAACAAGAATACCTAAGGAAAATGAAGAATACTAGCATCTCTGTCTCCCAGACATAGAGAGGTCAGGAGGAGTATTCTTGTGTTCAAGCTGAAACTCTGGACCACTAAAGCTGAAAGCCCTGCTGCAAAGGTGAAATTGAGCACGCGAGCTGCGGGAAAAGCTTAACCATTAATCATTTGCCTTGCTATTCAAACAGGGTGAGAATTAAAATGTGATAGGTTTAGGTAATTCCAGAAGCTAACAAATAACAAAGGTGCATAATAGATTTATTACTTTTTAGGTGCTTTGAGTTGAGGTCAAATGGGGGTGCAACATTTAAGTGAGTTATATCACTCAGCTGACATAACCTGCTTGGTTAAGCAGCTTGTGAAACCATATAAAGAATGAGTTTGAGAGTAGAATTCTCTGTTCCTAAAATAAATTTGTGAGCCCAGGAATCATTAGGATCACACAGAGTTAAGTATAGCAAAATGAAACCTTCAACATTTTCTTTCATTTTTAAGTCCATCATCACAGAAGATGTAACATCTTTTCTAGAAGATTGCCTTAAGAGAGCTCCAGCCCTACTCTTGAAACTTGGATATGAAAAAAAAAAAAAAAAAAAACTTGGATATGTTCTGACATAGTAACCTGTTCTAAAATACTGAATCTTTCAATTGTAAGTGGCCCCAGCACTTTTGCTTAACTACTGATGAAAGCTTTGTCTCCTACCTGTCAATGTCGTGAATGTTGCTGAATGGTGTGGTGGTAGGACATGCAGGAGCAGTATAGAGCAGGGGAAAATACTTGTTTAAAAAGCTAGCTTTTAAAATTTTGTTTCCACTAGGGAGGCTTTTTTTTTTCCCCTTGGGAAAAAAAACTATTTTCTCATATATGAGTGAAGTGGTAATCAAATTCTTTAGCTATTTATTACTTCTCTGTGTCTATACTTGAGAGTTTGAGAGAGGTGCTTTTAAAAATGGGAATGATTTGACGTGAGTGGGTGCATTTAGGGCATTTAAACAAGTAGAAGTGATGCCGTAAGCCCAGGTTGCCCGTGAGTATCCTTGTTTGACTTGCTTTTTGTAGCTTGTGTGTATGGTTTTGAAGTACACTTGGCTTAAACCTAATTTAATTTGCTCTTCATGTCTCGGGCAGGACTTACTAGATCAAACTAGGAGATGAGTTATCTCACTGCTCGTATACTTGCACGTTTGGGACTTGAAGTTCCATAGATATGTCTGTTGTTTTGGCCTGGTCAGCCTTCCTTTCTCCCTTCACTCCTTCAGCTATTACCCCTTTCACTACTAAGTTAATTTCTCATTTTGGTTCCGTGAAGGGTTAATGACTACAGATGGAAAGCTCAGCCAGACCATATTGATGGGGTTTGTTTTCTGTTTTTTTTTTGAGCTGACAGTATTTATTTTAAAATTACCGGTAGATTATATTTTTTGTGCAGTTTGCTCAGAATCAGAAGATGGGGCACTTGACATGTTAGTGCCAGAAAGGGACAAAATAGGTAAGGACAGAGTGCTTCAGTTCCAGGCAGCTTGCACAATAACTAATATTCCTATTGAAAATACCAAATACGGTTACATTACTTTAAATGACTTTGAATTGAAACTTGACAGTACTTAATTTTACACAGTTCATCTTAATTGGAATATTTTGAACGGGAAAATGAAACTAAAATTCAAACATTAATTCTTACCACCTAGTATTACTACAAAGGATTGGAAAGTTGCAGGTGGCCAGATGTTACTATCATTTTAGAAGTCCAAACTATAATTTAGGCTTACAGGAAGATAGATTCTGTTGTGTTGGGAATATGTATGTGTGTACAAACTCTGAAGTTTTGTCTCAGCAGAATAGAATAAGAAGCAAATCCATGAATTATTCTTCTATTTGTATTTTGATTCCAAGAGCTACTTGTTTACTTGCCGTGGTCTGTTAATTTCAGACCTAACTTAATGGCTCAATAACAAATGTAAATATGTTTACGTTTTAAGAAGTATACAGTGATACTTAAAGATCAGTTCATTAACTCTGGGAGGCAAGTACTAGATATTTATTTCTCTCCTTGGTCAAGTGTAAAATTCTTCTAAAAGAAAAACTTGTAAGACCTCAGCAAGTGAATTCATGAATTTACTTATTCTTCCATACTGCAGTTACCATTATGTATCTATATAAATACAGCTCTACACATGTACAGCTGAATATGTAGTTGTATAATGAAAACTATTTGGAAACACCTAAATTAAAGAGATTCTTGGCAGTTTCTCATATGTAATTGAGCATGACGAGTGTAGAGAGAGCATGGGGGTTGGAGACAGGGAAAGAAAAGGTACTTTGTAAACTCATTTGTGATCTACTGGAAAGAGATTATACTAAGTAAAAATTACCCTTCTTTCTCTTTCTTCTCTGTCCTCTGGAGTGACTACAGTGTATGTTCTTAGTACTTTTTGCCCTGTTTAAGTGATTCCCCTGAAGTGGTCTTTTATTTTAAGTCAGGGAAGCAGAGCTGGATCTCCCAAGTGGATCCTGTATATACATGGAGATTTTCAGAAGTCACCAGCAACCCAATACTAGATGCAAGTCACACAAAAGTATCCCCCCCAAAACAGATACATCTTTTTCTTTCTCCCCATCTTGCTTTACACCAAATAATGCTCTTTAAGTTGTGTACAAAAACTAAACAGATTTCTTCCCTCTTAACATCTTTCTGATGTGTTACTTCAGAATTCTAATTTTGTCTCTATCTGTTTCTTATTAACATCTGAAAAAAATATATATATATATTTTATTGGAAGACAATAGTTTGTTAGGCCTTGAGAATTTTGTGACAGAATTCTTTTGCTGTGTCTCACCACGACCACTGACTCCTTTATGGCATGCTTTGATTACTAAACTTCAGACAGACTCTTTTGTTGTATCACATATATTTATACACAGTAAATTTTCCTTTCCGTGTGTGCTATGTATCTGAGGTTTTCAAGTTTAAAAAATGTGCCAGTATGGATATAAGCCGTTGATTTCAGTCATTTGGACTTAAAAAGTGCAGAGGTTTGAAGTACATGTCCACTGCTGTCTGAATAGAGTAGATGAGGGTCTGGATCAGGACTGGAGTTGATTGGGTCCAATGCCAAAACGAGCAGTCATCTGAACTGGTCTGTCTCAAGAACAGAGGGGTGGAAGAGAGACACACCTTGTCTTTAGGTTTACCCCCACTCTTTTCCTTCCATCTCCAACTTCTCTGGCCTATCTCAGTGTTGTTTGTTTATGCTACAGAGAGAACAGAAGTAAGCTTCTTCATCTTTACCTAGTTGAGCCACTACCAGGCAAACCTGGCAGCTTTGGCCACATTATTTGTGAGGTGGTTTTCTTTGTGTTCAGAGTGACTTTTGATTCTGATTCGTTATTTTGTATGGAGCGGCACTTTATCTGTGTTTTAGCAGAACTGTTCCTCTGTACCCTTTACGGTTTTTTCTTGTTTTTTGTTTACCTTTTAAATTATGCATAGAGTTTTTTTGTGTGTGAAATTAAAGCCTTTATTAACCTTGTGTTGTTTGACTGTTTATTTCTGAGGACGCATTCTTGCAGACACCTCACCAGTTGAAGTTGTGAAAATCATATTCTGTTGGTCTTCTGACTTGGACTTTGAAGCAACACTGTTGTACCTTAAAGGGAGTGGGGCCGCACACCTAGTATGGCTGAGTCAGCACCAGCCTTCTCTGAGGAGCCTGTGAAGCTCTGCAGAGGTTCTGCACAACAGTTTGTAAATCCAACATTGGCCTAAACTGTGTTCTTCCTTTGCCTTACTATTAAGAGTATCAGGGAGAAGGTGAAATAGTGTTGGCATTTCATACTTGCTGTTAGGCCCCTAGCCCAGGCCCAGTGGGTATGTGTTTCTCACTGGGTACTGGTTAGTGAGTGTTGTGGAACCTCCTAAATAGGGCCATCACCTGGATCATTCAGCTCTTCCAAAGAACAAGTCCCTTTAACTTATCACCTGAGGAAGGCAGTAACTTCCTTCTATGTTAAATACATGTAAATTTATTTACGTAAATACATGTGAAAAAGAAAAGCCATTACTCTGGGAAAGATGTAAAACTGAAAAATGCTTCGGCCCACCTGCCGTAATTAAAGATGAGCCATAATAAAGCCCTAGGGGAGGCTCTCCATAACTGAGGTTCCATGGAGTGCTGGGTTGCTCGTCTCAGAAGGGAAAGCACTAGAGCAGAAGGCGTTGAACGTGATGCAACACCCCTGGATAAAAAACAATGCAGCCAGCTTCCTGAGAGCTGAAATTGGGACCACAGTCTCCTTATAGAGGAATCATCTTTCTGGAAGAACAGGTAGATTACTAAACAAGCGGCATCACCAGACTGGGTTTTCACTTCAGTTGATTCACTTCAATTTACTGATACCATTAATAATGAAGCTCTGCAAGCAGGGTAGGCTACTACTTTAAACTACAAGCTACTTTTGCTTCTCAAAACAGTCCTTTTTCTTTCTTGAGGTTTTGTTGCTTCCATCGAGGCAGAGCCCAGAAGGCAGAAGGAGTCATCCCCAAGGCCCGGGTGAAATCCTCAATGGACAGGTGCTCCTGGAAGAGGAGAGGGACCAGAGGGTCAGCTCCTTGCTTAGAGTTAGCTCTGATGAGTCACAGAGGTGTAGCATAGAAATCAGATGACGAGCAAAAAGAGGCAATGTGGTGAGGGTCAGGAAAGGGACAGGGAGGGGGGAGGTGGCATTTCTTTTCAATCTGGGGCTGTTCTGCTCTGTAGGATTGCCCTGGAGAAAGTTTCTTTGACTCCTGCAGAGAGCCCTGAATTGAACAGCTGCTTTACGGTTAACACCTGTAGGTGGAGTTCAAGCCCAGGTTGCACGGAACAGCTTCTTAGTAAACACCTTTAGATGAAGTTCAAACTCAGGTGGATCTGAAGCTCCAGTTTTCTAACCTGTTATCCTTTGCCTCCCACCTCGGCATTTTCTGCTCAAGGCTCCTGGAGCCTTGAGCTCCCCAATCCCCCAGGCAGGGTGGTGGAGCACTTTGTTTTGGAAGAAGGTCCCTGACAGCTATGGTTGTGTCCATGGTCTGCAAATGCTTTAGGTGCCCTCTGTCCCACCCAAGCTGGCTTTGCAGCTTGGTTGAGACTTCTGGACTCTGACCCCCCAGGCAAGATAGCAGGGACTGCCCATCCCAGTGGACTTGTATCTTTCCACTGGTCCTGTTGTTGAACCCTGCGGTCCTGCCAGCTGATTACTAGCCTCACCCATGCCCACATCCGCCTCTCTGTGGTTTACTCATGGGTACTCGGATTGCCCTTCTTGCTACTGCCTGCAGCGAGACCCACCAGCCCACTGTTCACTGTAACTGGCCCTCCCTTCTGAGTTTGGAGCAGCCAGAGAGTGTGTGCACTCTCCCAACTTAGCCTGGAACCCTCAATTTTTCTATAAGAATGCACACTACTCCCACAATTTAATCATCGGTGACAACAAAATTTTTAAAAGAATTTAAGCCTTTCAGTCCATCCTAAAGGAGATCAGTCCTGGATGTTCATTGGAAGGACTGATGCTGAAGCTGAAACTCCAATACTTTGGCCACCTCATGCAAAGAGTTGACTCATTGGAAAAGACCCTGATGCTGGGAGGGATTGGGGGCAAAAGGAGAAGGGGACCACAGAGGATGAGATGGTTGCATGGCATCATTGACTCGATGGACATGAGTTTGGGTAAACTCCGGGAGTTGGTGATGGACAGGGAGGCCTGGCGTGCTGCCGTGCTGTGATCCATGGGGTTACAAAGAGTTGGACAAGACTGAGCAACTGAACTGAAGCCTTTCAGACCTCTTCTACCATGGTGGAGTTGTCTTGACTCTGTTTCTTATATTCAAAATTAGTGATCTATTTACCTTTTTTTAAAAAGGCTAATGTATATTTTATTAGATATTGCAAAATTCCCCTCTACAGGGGTAGTAACATTCTGCCCTCACAGCAAAATAATATATGTTGTTCCACAGCCTTACCAACAAAGTACATGGTCATTATTTAGCCTCCTTTAAATCACCTGGCCCAATAATACTGGCTACCCTTCCCTTTAGAAATACTTTCTGTGTGTTACGTGGTATGACAGGAAGAGTGGGACTCAGAAGACCTGATTCTTGCTCTGACTCGGCTACTAACTGGGAAAGTCACTTCCCTGCTCTGGATCTGAGTTTTCTGAGGTGTAAAACAAGCAATGACAATAACAGCTTACACATACAGAACACTTCCTGTGGACCAAGGCTGGGGAAATAGTATTTGTAATATTTTTAAGAATAATATATGCTATTAGGATCATCCCAATATTACAGTGAAGACACAGGTAATGCATAAAGGGGTCTAAAGGTGACAAGGAGGATGCACATGTTCTAGAAACAATACACTTATGTGTATATTGGGCCCAAACCCATAACAGACTCAGATGTTCCTGGAGGAAATAGCCAACTCCCATCTATAGGTTCCTTAATTCATTTCTGAGGCTTCTTTATGGTTTATTGTAACACTGGGGAAATTTTCTCTCAATACCCTCTCAAGCTAGATTTGCAGTCTATTTTGGATCTTCATGAACAGAGAATGAATATTAGAAATGTGTTTTTTAAAACATGCCCTTCTTGCCAAACTCTCTCCCCCAAAACCACACAGACAGCAGCTGCTCTCCCTGAGGGACCCTGTGCTGACTCGTCTCCTCCCCGGCACGCCTCTGAATTGCCAGCCTACCATACACATAGTGATATTCCAACCTGGATGTCTCCCCGGTGCCACTAAACTCATGATTGGCCCTGTCTTAAGCTGGGTCTGACCCAGGGTTTTTTTCAATCTCAGAAAATGACACAATTACCCCCCCTCTCATGACATTTATCCAGTCATTACCAAGTGTTGCTGATTTAACCTAAATACTTCTCGAAACCATCTCCACCCATCCCCACCCATTCTTGGGCTTCCCAGATGGGGCTAGTGGAAAAGAACCTGCCTGCCAGTGCAGGAGGTATAAGAGACATAGGTTCAATCCCTGGGTCGGGAAGATCCCCTGGAGGAGGGCATGGCAACCCACTCCAGTATTCTTGCCTGGAAAATCCCATGAACAGAGGAGCCTGGCGGGCTACAGTCCATAGGGTCACAAAGAGTCGGACACGACTAAAGGAGACTTAGCAAGTCCATTCTTCACTGAGCAACTAGAGTGGGCTTTGAAAAATGTAAACCTGACGGCCATTCCCTTGCTTCACCCATAATAGCTCCCCTTGACTTTTAGGGTGGACACCACCCTCCCCAGCCTGACAAAAAAGGTGCTGCCCAGTGCCCCCCTCCACCCAGCAGCTGCCCCTTCCCAGCTCCACCCACCCCTTGCTCTGGCCATCTTGCCCTTTCACCCAAGCTGTGTTTACATCCTACTTCTGGGCTTCCATGTATACTGTTCCCTTCTCCAAGAATATCCCACTCTGCCTGAATAATTCCCATTCATCTTTCAAGAAAAAATCTCTGGCTAAATCAGGCCCTGACCCACCTCCCTTCGGCTGGGATCCACGCCCTCAGGAAGCTCCTCTGTGGGCTTGTTCACCAGCTGCTCCAGGGGAAAGATGGGTAGAGGTCCAGAACTGAGGTTGCTGTTAGCATTGAACGCCTCCGGTTTAGAGCTTGTGAGCTCCTGGGGAAGAAACAGAAAACGTTACTTCAGCCGGTTTGTGGCTGCCTCCCAGGCTGCATTTTTCTCTGAAGTCATCAATGACCCTAGGGAACCTTCAAGAAGCCCTCCGTGGAGTTCCTTGGCAGTCAAGGGATGAGGACCCAGCACGTTCGCTGCTGAGGGCCCACATTCAATCCTGGTCAGGGAACTATGATCCCTCAAGCTGTGCAGTGTGACCAAAAAAATATAAGCCTTCCATGACCCCTGCCTCCCACTGTCCACATACGTATACACACACTCTTCATAAGAATATGGCATACTGGACAGGATCCACAAGCTAAAGCTTGGAGGTCTATATTCAACCAAAGCTGGTTGGCTCTATGACCAGCTTTGAAAAACACGTAAACAAAACTGTTTTGTTCTATGACATAAACTTCTCTATGGCTAGCGCGAATGTTCGAGGTCTACCTTGGACATTTATGACCTTTCTCTTATCTGATATGAAACTGTCAACCATAAATTCTCTTAGCCTTGACCTAACTACCTACGCTTTCCTGCCTGCACCATCAGTCAACCAAGAAGGGTTAATAGTGCCATGGGGTTCCCAGGCTGTGGGTGGGTCCGAGGAATTCACATGTTATCTGCTGATAACCCCGGTGTGCTTGGGAAATTGTTCTCATGTACTGGCCACAATTCTGCAGAGTCTACTTGGTCTTATCCCGCCTGCAAGCCTGTGAACATCTTTGACTTCATATTTCCACATTCTAAGCCTGCAGGCTGAACATATCTCTATGAACTAACTGAAAGATCGAAGGAGAAGGTTTTTCTACCTGGAGAAGGGTGATGATAGTAGAGAAATCATTACTTCTCCAAGTATGGTCTGAGGACTAACTGGATCAAATTACCTGGGCCCTTTGTGAAAAACACATATTAACAGGTCTCAACCCAATTCTACAAACCAGAATTTCAGGAAATGGGACTTTGGGATTTCCTTCTTTGTGGATGGGGGGGCACGGCTTGTGGGATCTTAGTTCCCTGACCAGGGATGGAACCTGTGCCTCCTGCAGTGGAAGCACGGAGTCCTAACCACTGTACCACCAGGGAAGTCCCAGAATCTTCATTTCAATAAGCTTCCCCCACCCCCAAATTCCCCATCACCCAGACTCTTACACATGATAAAATTTGGGGACCATTTCACTAGGGAATGGAGGAGACAAACCCACGCAAGACACTGAAGTTAAATAACAAGAAGAACTTCCAGGAGAAGAAGGAGAAAATGGTGGAAAGAAAGCAGAAGACCCTGGCACCTTCTCTGGAGCTTTCTCAGCTTTCATGGGTCTAACCACTGTCAGTGGACACTGTGGGGGCCCCTGCCACCTGCCCCGTACTCACAGCAGTGATCTGGCTCCAGTCCCCAGAGTTTCCGAGCTCCGCCTTCAGGTCCTCATAGGATTTGGAGTTCTGCATATAAAGTAAGTGACAAATTAGACCTGGGTTTCAGCAGAGGAGACAGGACCATTTTCCTTCAGGCGTTGAAAGAAGGCTGCTCTAGGGCCGAGGGGCGATGAGAAGGGGAAGGGGGAATCAGGGGGAGGCTGGAGGCTGTCCCTGAAAAATCAGGTTGGATGGTAAGGATGAGCATGAAGGGCTGACAGGTAACTGGCTGGGGCAAGGGACTATTTGCCTCGCTCAGCCCACCACGGAGATGGAGAGTATGATCTTTCCCCACCCTCTGAGTTTAAGAAGCTGCATGCAGCCTTGGAAACCCTACCCACACTGTGCGGGACTCAGGGGTCCTGAAGAACTGGGGAGCTCCCCTCAGAGCCTGGAGGGGACACTGTCACAGAGGAGTGAAAGGAATAGAGAGGACCTTGGCTCCATGGGGAGCCCCATCTCCACATCCCAGGACTTGGCAGCAAGCATGGCACATTATGAGTTCCAGCTATGCTGACAGCATGAACTAGTGAGTACATGAATGAGTCTGAGAAAGAAGCCGGCACAGATCTGGGTGGGGGAAGACCTGCCAGAGTTGTTGATGTGGGACACTGACCTGGGTTTGAGAAGTTCTGGACACATCTAGGTGTGCAGACTTGAGATTTGTTGGGCTCCCTCATCAAACACTTAGCTCATCAAACACTGATTTTTTTTAAGGCATTTGAGGAAATTAAGCTCTCAGTTTCCCTAATCTCATCTGTTGTGCCAATTTTGTGTACCCAAAGCCACCAGGGCAACACTCATTCTACCTTAGCTTTCCTTCCTCCTGCAGAAAACCTTCACTGTGATTTGTGGTTTAGTCACTAAGTCGTATCCTACTCTTTGCGACCCTATGGACTGTAGCCTGCCAGGCTCCTCTGTCCATGGGATTTTCCAGGTAATAATACTGGAATGGGTTGCCATTTCCTTTTCCATTTTGAGGACTTGCCCTCTGCTTCTCTCTGGGGCCTGTTTAGGAAAATTCTGTGGAAGTCTATTTCATTGTTCCTCAGGTCAGGACCACGTAGGACCCATTTTGCTTAGAATTTAGTGCTGGAAGACACATATTTAGACATGTAGAACTGATGTGTTTGGAGGACCCATCAATGCCATCTCATAGAAGTTTCCACAATGATGATGGACGTTCTTTTTCTGTGCTGTCCAGTATGGCAACCACCAGCCAGCCACACATGACTAGTGAGAAATGTGAGAAATCAATTCTTTGATTTTGCTTAATTTCAATTCATTTGCATTTAAATAATCAGTACAGCTCTTCCCAATAATGTCCCAGGAGCTTTGAGCTAAATCTAGTGTACAAGCAAGACACTGTCATTAGCCTAAATTTTTGATGGACTTCCTTCCCTCTCCCTTACCAGGGGGCCTCATAGTCTTCCTTCAGCCTTACTGTCCACTCTCAGTCTCTTGAAGCCCCTTTACAAATACATCACAGGTCATCTATCCCAGTGAACAGAAAAACCCAGGAGTCTACCCTGGCCTCCTCGCATGTGCTATGAAGCATGTGCTGGGGTGGGAGGACCAGGTGGGCTGGGGCCACTCACATTCCACTTGAAGGGATCCCAAGCCAGGAACCAGCCTGTGAAGGTAGGGGGCTCGTGCCCTTGCTTCACCACAATTATGGGGGTCTCAAGGTCCCGGCCGCCGGGGTGGGTCTTGAGATATTCCTGCACTGTGGTGGCTGCGGCTTTCTTCTCGTCCTCATTGGCATTCTTCCCAATCCAGAAAAAGACCTATGGAGCATCCCAGAGTCAGCCTCCCCTGCCCACCCTCGGCCCACCCAGGCTCAGACATCCTGCTGTGGACCCTGACCTTAGGCAGGCCCCATCCGGCCTTAACTTTGCCTCTGGAAATTGGGGTTGGACAGATGCCCTCTACTTCGATATTCTGTAGATGTGTGACTCCCAGCCTCTTCAGAGCCAAAGACCCTCAGAAACACTCCTCTGCCTCATAAAATCAACTGGACTTTGGGAGTACACGTCGTGCCCTGCAGCCCCACTGGGCATCCTCCTCTCTGACCTGCCTTCTTCTTTCTTATGCTCCTGCTGTTCGTAACACCAATCTCAGAGAAAATGTATATGGAAGCCAAGAAAACATCAAACCTTACCTATCCTTAAAGCCACTATTTATTGGCCCTGGGATTAGGGTGGTCGGAAGGGCGGTTCCCAGGCCTCAAAACTACCTGGTCCCAGACATCTAGCAGGAAAACATCTTCCTCTTCCAAGTCATCCTGATTGAAGTCAGGGATCTCTGTGGCCAGGAAGCGCCCAGTCTGGTTGGAACATTCAAAGAGCCGGGGAGTGATGACCAAGTTTTCCTCCTGCAGCCTGCAAGGCGGAAAGGAAATTGTGTTGGAAAGCTCATCTCCTAGAAAAATGTTCTTTCTTCTGATCACACCAAAAGTCCCCCATCCTACCAAGAGTCCAGGAGCCCTCCAAAGGAGAAATTCCCACTACTCTCCCAGGACAAGCATTTCAGTGGGCTCTTCTATAGTCCTGTTAGGAAGTTCTTCCTAATATCTTTCCTCTATCGCTCCTGCTGCTAATATAGTACATGTCTTTTTGCTTTTGAGGAAATGGTGGCTCATGGACCTTCTTCAGAAAACTAGGCTTACAACTTGTGTTCCTCAGCATCTGGTCCTGTGGCAGCATGGAAAGTCAGTGGCTGATGGGGCCCTGGCATCTTCCTCCCAAAGGGCACACCTAGAGTCCTACCCCTCTCTTTGAGCTGCCTCCTCTGGGTGTGCACTCCCTTTGCAGGAAATATCCACCCCAGGCCCTGGGAATCCCACAATAAGTAGCACAGACACAGCCCCTGTGCCAAGAGGCTCCCAGAGCCTCGGCTGCCCCTTCCTCATCTGGTAGCCCTGTGAGCCCGACACACAGAGTCCTCAATCCACACCTGCTGCAGGGTCTAGGTGATGTGGGTAGAGGTGCTGGGAGGCTCTCCAGCCTCAGAAGGTAAGCTGGAGGTCGAGGGACCTGGGAGTTACCTCTTGGTGCTGGCATAGGGGGCCTTCCCGCCCAGGGCCAGCCAGAAGTTGGCCGGCTCCTGCCCCTCCACCACCACTTGCTTCTCAGTCCGGGAGACAGTGTCAGCAACCATCTTGGCCATCTCCCGCTCATCTCCACTGCAACCCTGGAAAAAGGGGGGGTGGCTGTACTGGGGGAGTCCACCTCCAGTGCCCCGCCTCCCCCTCCTTCCACCACATTCACTGGCCTAGAGCTCCTGGGCCTGAGAGACTCCTGGATCAAGGCCCTGTGCACACAGCCCAGCGTCCTTGATGCTCCAAAGGATGGCAGAGGAGACAAGTGGATAGACCCTCCCAGTGGATAGGCGGAGGCCTCCAAGAGACTGAGTCCTCATGATAGAGATAAAGGGGGAGGCAGCAACAGGCACACACAGGGAGAGTCAGAGAGCCCAAGACATAGAGACAGGGGACTTCCCTGGTGGTCCAGTGGCTAAGACTCTGTGCTCAAAATGCAGGGGGCCTGGATTTGATCCCTGATCAGGGACCTAGAGCCCACCTGTTGCAACTAAGATCCAGCATAGTCAAATAAGTAAATAAATATTTTTTTTAAGGGACTTCCTTGGTGGCATCGTGGATAAGAATCTGCCTGTCAATGCAGGGACCGTGGATTCGAATCCTGGTCCAGGAAGATCCCACACGCCACAAAGCAAATTGACTCGTGCACCACAACTACTGAGCTTGAGCTCTAGAGCCCAAGAGCCACAACTAATGATCCTCTGTGCCACAGCTACTGAAGCCCTCAAGCCCTAGAGCCAGCAGATCACAACTGCTGAGCCCCAGTGTTGCAACTGCTGAAGCCCGTGCGCCTAGAGCCTGTGCAAGAGAAGCCACTGCAATGGGAACCCTGCGCACCACAACCAGACAGCAGCCCGCATGCAGCAATGAAGATCCAGCGCAGCCATAAATAAATACAGCATTGTGCACGTGTTGATCTCAGGCAAGGGTTAAAAAAAAAAACATGAAGACGGACCAACACAGGGACAGACAGGAGTCACCAGAGACAAACAGAATGAGAAAGACCTACTCAGACACAGAGGCAGAGAGGAGGGATCCAGATCCAGTGTTGAGGAGGTGGGAGGCGGGGCCAGAGGCAGCTGGGAAACCAGGAGGCGGGGCCTATGGGGGGGCGGGGGGAGTTGGAGGGGGAGGCCACTCAACTCTGCACACACCTTCCCACACCACAAGTAGCAGCAGGACTGAGTCTTGAGGATGAAGACGTCGTTGGAGTTGAGGGAGGCGGCCCGGGGTGAGACCTCAAAGGCCTTGGTGTTGTTGGCGCTGGTTCCTCGGACCTGGAATAGCCGGGTGGAGGGCACAGGCTCCACGCTGTTGGCCCGGGATGTGCCTCCCTGCAGGGAGAGATGGGCAGGAGTAACTTACCAAAGGTGGTCCTCTGATACACCATCACCTAACTAGTCTTCCCAAAACATTGCTTTGGTCACGGGCACTCCCCTGCCTGACAGCTTGGTTCAGACTAGAACCATTCTAGGTCTACAGACCAGAACCCAGCTTTCAGGGGGTCATTTGAGGCCTCACATGAGGAGGCAACCTGCCTTTCCAGGGTCACTCTCAGCTCTCCAAACCCTCCATTTAGCTCAGCCAAGCTTCTCATGATTCCCCACAGGGCCTTTCCCCGGGGCCTTCGTGCTGGCTATGCCTCTGCATCGCCTTCATTTGACCCCTGCGGAGCTGTGACCCGCCCCCACCCCCCCACCCCCAGTCAAAATCTCCTCCCAACCCTCTTTCCACCATGGACTCGGCCTGTTCACTGATCACTGTATTCACGAGTCCCTTTGAATGAAACGTATTTCTGGCATTTAAGCACACGTGGAACAACAGACTGGTTTCAAATCGGGAAAGGAGTACGTCAAGTCTGTATATTGTCACCCTGCTTATTTAACTTATATGCAGAGTACATCATGAGAAATTCTGGACTAGATGAAGCACAAGCTGGAATGAAAATTACCAGGAGAAATATCAATAACCTCAGATATGCAGATGACACCACCCTTATGGCAGAAAGCGAAGAAGAATTAAAGAGCCTCTTAATGAATTGAAAGAGGAGAGTGAAAAAGTTGGCTTAAAACTCAACATTCAGAAAACTAAGATCATGGCATCCAGTTCCATCACTTCATGGCAAATAGATGGGGAAACAGTGGAAAAAATGACAGACTTTATTTCTGGGGGGGCTCCAAAATCACTGCAGATGGTGACTGCAGCCATTAAATTAAAAGATGCTTGCTCCTTGGAAGAAAAGCTATGACCAACCTAGACAGCATATTATAAAGCAGAGACATTACTTTGCCAACAAAGGTCCGTCTAGTCAAAGCTATGGTTTTTCCAGTGGTCATGTATAGATGTGAGAGTTGGACTATAAAGAAATCTGTGCACTGAAGAATTGATGCTTTTGAACTGGGGTGTTGGAGAAGACTCTTGAGAGTCCCTTGGACAGCACGGAGATCAAACCAATCAATCCTAACGGAAATCAGTCCTGAATCTTCATTGGAAGGACTGATGCTGAAGTTGAAGCTCCAATATTTCGGCTACTTGATACAAAGAACTGACTCATTTGAGAAGACCCTGATGCTGGGAAAGATTGAAGGAAGGAGGAGAAGGGGACGACAGAGGATGAGATGGTTGTATGGCATCACCCACTCAATGGACATGAGTTTGAGTAAACGCCAGGATCTGGTGATGGACAGGGAGGCCTGGCATGCTGCAGTCCATGGGGTGGCAAAGAGTCAGACATGACTGAGCAACTGAACTGAACTGAGGCACACCCTGCCTTGGACTGTTGATTCACTGCTCGTTCAGCAAGATGGTAAGCAGCATTAGCATGGCATTCTTCTCCCCCTCGGTCTTTGCAGAGGGCTGTGTACTTAGTAAGTGTTCAATAAATAGGTTATTGCTAAAGGAACGCAAGAGATGGCTATTTCAACAGGGAAGTCTGCTCCAGGTTATTTGACAGCCTGGATGGGAGGGGAGTTTGGGGAAGAATGGATACATGTATATGTATGGCTGAGTCCCTTTGCTGTTCACCTGAAACTATCACAACATTGTTAATTGGCTACACACCGATACAAAATAAAAAGTTAAAAAAAAAAGGTGCCAGTGCACCTTAGGTTCATCATTCCGCACATCTATCCAAAATAACTTCTTTTTTCATCTAAAGAGGAGTTGGGGTGTAGAGAGTAGTAGTCTTATACATGCTAAGTGTTTATTAAATGGATTTTTAAAAATATTGAGTAGTTGTTTCTATTTCCATTGCACATAAGTGATGGAGCCTCAAACAGTCCCCTCCCAGGGGAGAGGACTTCCCTCTCCCCTGTTTCCTGGAGCCCACCCCACCTCACTGCCGCACCTGGTAGACCACCATGCATCCCTTGAAGATGGACATGAGGTGAGGTGGCTCCTTGCCCATCGGGACCCGGATCTGGACCGGTTCATTGTTGTACTCCTGGTCCAAGATGACGGCTTGATAGGCGGAGGCTGTGATTTCATCCTGACTGGCCTGGCTGCCCTGGGGATGTGCAGGGTGGGAGGGGTGAGGTGAGGCCAGCTGCCAGTTCTAACTTCATATCCAATTCTGACTGGCCCTAAACCCAACTGTCTTCCCCACCAATCCCCACCCTGAACAAAACCAAAATCCACCCTCCCAACCCAGACCTCATCTGTGATCCCAGCCCCACACCTAATCTTTCTCCAGCCTCAGTCCACCCCAACCCACCTTGACCCCCAACCTCCTCTCCCGCTTACTGCACCTTTCTTGAGGAAACACCACGACTACCCTCCACTCACCCCCCAGCACCCCCAGACATCTCCCGCTCCCTCGCATCTGGACATAGAAACCCAGTCACAGCGGGTGAAGAGAAGGCACAGGAAGCCATGGAAGTTGGAAAGGAGACTCAGAGAGCCAAAGGGGAAGGGTTGTGAGTGGGGCTACCCAGCGTCAGGGGGATCTCCCAGCCAGAGCAGTTCCAAAATGGAAAGCGGGTAAGATATCCACACCAGAGGTATTCAACTCAAGGGCGATGGCCGCTTGGCAGGGGTATAGTGAAGTGGGGTTGAGCAGCTGCACTCTAAACAGGGTGGAGTGGGGCCTGACCTGCCAGATGTAGAGCAAGTAGTGCGGCTTCTCGTTGATGAAGTAGGTGTAGAGCAGCAGGTAGCAGTCGCCCCCAAAGAAGTGGCCAAGCCACTTGGTATTCACAGGCACCAGCTCTAGGTTCTCGATGCGCCACATCTGGGGCCGGTACCAGGCTAGTGTGAGGTCCAGGACAGACTCCACCAACCCCGCCCCCTGGCCCGGGCCTCTCTCCCCCTGTCATACCTGCACCTCCCCACTCCCATCGTCCACCATCTTCTGCTGGGCAGCCACCTGAGGCTGGACATGCATGGACATGGCATCAAACTTCACCTGTTCCACCTTGGCTGGAGTGAGGGGGGAAATCATGACACCCAATGTCACCAGCTGAGTTCCCCCAGGTTCTCACAACAGCCCTGAATGGGAGCTGCAATTCTTAGACCCATTTTACAGATGACGAAACTGAGGCTAGAGAGATTCGGTAGCTTATCCCAGGTCACACAGCTAGCCAGTGGCAGAGCTATAACACAGAACCCTATCTCCTTCCTGTAAGACTCATGTTTTGTCCGGGCCTCCCAGAGCAGCCACGGGAGGGACATTTTCTCCTCCCCCGGGTGCGTGGCATGGAGCTTGTCCTTAGCAAATATTGTCTGGAAGACTGGAGATGTTTGGGTTTGGGTTCTGAGGAGACCTAACACTACTCCAAATGAAAGGTGAGTTGTTCTCAGCTCCCTTTTTGTGACAACTCTTAAGTTTATCCAAGTCCCTTTGTGTCCACGCCCCTCCACCTGGGGAGCCCAGAGTCAGGGTGCAGTGTTCACGAGAGGAGTGCTCAAGGAGGGCAGGAGGCAGGTCCAGCGCTCTCCTGGCCCCACTGCCCGCTTCTGGCCCCACCCCACCTCAGGCCAGCCCTCACCCACGGAGCCCACGGTGTGGGTTTTGCCTAGGCCGGTGGTCCGGTTGGGTACTGTCCACTTCTGGAAGAGCTGCTGAAAGACAGCTGACTCGGCCCCGTCGTTCTGCAACTCCACCTGTGTGCTCGGTGGGTACTGCTTCGCTTTGATAAAGTTCTGGGACAAGAAGGAGGAGTCTGGGGTGTGTCCCTCCCCCAGCCTCCACCCCCAACAGGAGCCAAAGCCTGGCTGTAACCCTAATCAGACCCACCACTAACCTGCCCTGGCCCCAAGCCCAAGCCAGACTCTATTCACTGGTCCCAGTGCTGACCTCAAACCTAACCCAGCTGACTCCCACCCCAGGTCACACCAGACTCCACCTCAAACCTAACTCTGACCTCAACCCTGAATCTAACTCTAACCCCCAAACCCACTTCAGACCCCTCACTCCAAGGCCAAATCTGACCCAAACCTGACCCCAGTCTCCATCTCCAAACTTGAGCCCAACCCCCAATCCAACGTTGACCCCCAGCCAGTTCAGGATTACTGACTCCAGCTCCTACAATGACCCCAAACTCTGACTTGGCCTCAGCCCCATGCTGACCCACCCTGCTTCTTGTAAGGAGGCTGGCCTCCGTTTCTTTCTCCCTTTTCAGAGCCAAACTCAAGGTGCAAGCCCTGAGGAGGCTCCCTTTTTGTGACGATTCTTGAGGTCGCTGGGTGGTTGGCTTCCTGGGGTGCAGAGAACCCTCAAGATGACACCCCAGAGCTAAGTCAGCCCCAGAACCATCCCTGGCCTTTGGCCCCCACTGCCCTCTCCCTGCTGGGCGGCCTTCTCTGCCCCTCCTCCAAGTTCTCCTCCTCGACGCCCAGACCCACCAGTGCCTGGTTCATGGCTTCCTTCTTCTCCTGGGCGTTGGCATTCTTCCCCTTCCACACATAGATCTTTAGGCCTCCCTGGTCCAGGATGTAACAGTCCTGGAGGCGGGAGAGAAAGCACAGGGCAAGAGCCTGAGGGCGCAGGCTGGGGGAGCTGCAGACACAGAAGTTTGCCTCTTGCGACCCCACCCCAACCACCCCAGGCCCCTGGTGGAGAGTGGACAGGGGGCGGGTGGGTGATGGGGAGCTGGGGCTGGGGGCACCCCGGACCTTCTCACCTCGTGACTGAGCAGGTCTTGTGTGAGTGGCCGCGTGGCGATTTCTCTGACCACCACCTTTCCCTCTGAGTCAGACACACTGCAGGACAAAGATGCGGCATAGACAAGGAGGATGCTGGACACTCGCCCCGGGGTCTCCTCCCCCAGGAGGTACCCCCTGTGCCAGGAGGAGCCCCATGCAGCCGGGCACTCACTGGTACAACTTGAGGGCAGCCTTGAGGGCCGGCTCCACCACCGTGTCGGCCACGGCGGCCTTCAGCTCCTTCCGTTGGCCCAGCACGTGGTTCATGATCTCCATCAGCTGTGGTGAGGCCTTCTCGTCCTCCCCGTCCACCACACCCACGTAGGTGCGCCCACCCCGCTCCTGGTCGCGGATCTCCTTAGCCAGGTTCATGCCCTGCAGGGAGGCCCCGGGACGCATGAAGGCTGGCGGGGGCGGTGGGGGCGGTGGACAGGGCAGCATCCGCCACCCCAGACCACACCTGGAGAGCCCAGCAGCCCCAAAAGGGGAGGCACCTGCCCAGCGCTTCCCTTTCAAGGAGGGGACCAGGCTTTGAAGATGTGTGTCAGGAAGCCAAACTAAAACCTCAGGAAGAGCAGTCTTCTTCATGAGCAAGAGGGGGTCTGGTGAGGGGGCGGGACTTGCCAGGCCTTTGGTTTTGACATTGTTTGAAATGTGTGATTTTGCTTCAAAGTTTTGCATGAGAGGTGAGCCCTGAAGATCACAGTCCTGTCTCTTTGTCCCAAAGCCATGTACACACACCCTCACACACTCACACACACACAAAGCCTCACATGGGCTCACACACATGTGCACACACACACACACACACACACACACACACAGCCTGGCTCACTCTTTCAGCCTAGCGTCTCCTACCCAGTTCCCGGCCGTTCCACTCCGGCCCCCTCCCCTCTCCACGGCTCCCTTCACCCCACTGCCCCCCTCGCCAGGCCCACATTTCTGTTTCCAGCCTAGCCCTATTTATCCAGCTCCCAAGACAGCCCCATTTTAAGATGCCCCAAACCCAACCTTGATTTTCTCCCCAACTCTGTTGCTCCCTGATCTTTCCATTTGAGAAAATGGGACCCTACCCATCCCCACAAAAAGCACAACCTTTGACTTCTGTCTCTCTCCTCTCTTGTCACCCCCAACCTGACATACGTCCTGTGATTCCACCTTCCCAGCCCCCTCCTCACCTAGGCATGTGCCCTCAGCTCCTCCTCTCCCCTCGCCCCTCAGAAGTCAGGGTGCCCTTCAACGGCATCCCAGGCACTGAGAACAATCCTCAACCCTGTCACATGGCTTCCTGACCACAGAGCACATCCTTTGAGACACCCCCACCCTCCTTTCCAAACTCCCCAAAGTCCCCGTCTCGGGCTTCGTCTGAGCTGGAAGGTTGTCTGCCATACACCTCTCTCCTGCCTTAGGGCCCGCTCCTCCCCACCCGCCCTCCTCCCAGAAGCCTTCTTAGACCCCTCCGAACCCTGAGAGCCACACTCCCCACCCCTCACTTCTCCAATATTCCCTTCACATCTGTCTCCCCTCCTGGATGGCCCACTGGACGCCAGAGCTAGGGCAGGGCTCTGCCCATTTCATTGACCACCGGCTCCCAGTGCTGGGCACAGCATCTGCCACAAGCAGGGACTCATCAGACGTTAGTGGATCCACCACAGTGCATGCATGCGGACTCCTACACGCATACCTCACTGCATACACATGGAGACTCAGATTCACCTTCAAACATAGCACCCCGGACAGTCAGGGAAGAGAGCGCTGAGGAAATGGGGGCTGGTGGAGGCGTGGCAGCAGTCTGGCAAGTTTGGGAGGGAGGCCAGGTGCTGGAGGCAGGAGCAGGGAGGAGCAGCGTGCGATCTGGGGGCTGGGCACAGGGCAGGGTTACCCTGAGTCTCTCCATGTGGTTACTCTCCGGCCCATTCCACTGTATGATGAGCTTCCCAAGGTCCAGGAGGAAAACATCCCCACGGTTGAAACTCTTCCAGGACATCTCCACCTGGGGAGCCATGGGGCAGGCACAGACCCCACTCAGATCCTGTCCATCATCCATCAATCTCTCCCCCACCCCTTCCCTGCCCCTCACCCCTCCTCAGCCTCTGCCCTCCGCCCAGACAGGGCAGTGGATAGGAGGAGAGGAGGCTGTGCTCCCTGAGCCCTGGTTGATGCCCACCTCTCCGGCCACCACATTCCTCTTGCCCTTTACGTGGAGCAGCCGCTGGATGTCATAGGAGTTTGTCTCGACTTGCTTCATGCCAGAAGCCACGCCCCCTTTCCGGATCCTGTGAAGAGATGTGAACTGACCCAAGGCAGTGGGCTGGGAGGTGTGACAGACCCCCCGTCCTCCCAGATCCTGGGGATGTGGTTGCCACGGGGCCCATTTGAGGGCTGGGGCTGGGAGTAAAGGGGTGCCTGAGGCCTTGGGGTCACAAACCCCAAAAAGGCACTCACTCTCAGGGCCATGCAAGTGCAAGGTCACTCTATCGCCTCCGTTTGCATGACCCTGGCCGTGAGTGCCTCCTTGGACTTTGTACCCTAGGTGCCTCGCTTGCCTCACCCTAGTTCTAGCCCTGCTGAGAGGCCTGCAAAAGGTGGGTGCATGGTAATGAGGCCATGTGGAAGGACAGGACAGGGGGACTGAAGCGAAGGGAAGAGGGAAAATGCTGAAGACAGAATTGTGTCTCCTCCCAAACTCAAGGCTGAAGACCAAGGACAGGGCAGCAGGAGAGATGGGGGTGGGGAATGGAAAGGTGAACAAAAATTACCTTCATGGGCTCCCTGCAGAGCCTCAGGCTCCCTTTCCAGCCCCAGGTCTGCCCCCCAGCCTCAGGTATCCCTCCCAGCCCTGGCTCCATTCCCGAGCCTGTAGCGTGCACCTCCGTACACAATGCCCTTCTTGAAGTAGCCTCGGAAGGTGTCACTCTCGTTGCCCTGGACCTCACGGTGCTGGACGGCCCGGCCCTTCAGAAAGTCATCCATCTGCGTGGTGTAGATGGCAGCCGCCCCTTGCTCGTCCTGGGACGAGGCCTGGCCGATCCAGTAATGAATGTCATAGGACAGGTTGCTGCCTGTCTTGTGGATCTAGGGAGAGAACACGTCCAGTGGGCCCAAGGCCCTGGGCTCCCACAGTCCTCTCCCTGCCTCCCTGCTTTACATGGTCTCCTGAACGTGTGGGGCCAGCACCACAGGGGAGCTTGGCATGGAGAAGTTCATGGGACGAGTGGTCAGGAGCCCTGTGTTGTTGTAGTTCCTCAGACCCTCTGAGACATGGGGCAGGTGTCTTCCCCTGGGCCTTGGAAATAACTTGGTTGGACTACGGCAGCATTTTCCAAAATTATGTGCACAGACCATCAGAGGTCTAGGAGGTGACTTGGTAGTATACAGTGAGATGACTTTGAAAATTTTTTTTTGTCCACCCCTCTCAGCATAGGGGATCTTAGTTCCCTAACCAGGGTAGAACCCACGTCCGCTGCAGTGGAAGTGTGGAGTCTTAACCAGCGGTCCTCCAGCAAATCCCTGATTATGGAAATATTTTATAGCTACTTTCTGTTTGTGAAACGGGATACTGCTTTCCATTTGTGATAATGACACTGAGTTAAGTTTTTTTTATATGAAACTTTTAGTATTTTATTCATTTTCATAGTTTTACGGTATTAGTAAAAATAATGGCCATTATAAATAAGTATAAAATGGAAGTTGATGAAAAAATAATCCCAAGTCTTCCTTGACTCCCACCCTCCCACCAAAAAACTAGATAGTATATGGCAAATATCCTTTTCACATATTATCTTTAGGCATATATTCACTTTGTAGTGGTGGATGGTTTAGTCGCTAAGTCGTGTCTGACTCTTGTGATCCCACAGACTGTAGCCTGCCAGGCTCCTCTGTCCATGGTGTTTTCCGGGCAAGATTACTAGAGTGGGTTGCCATTTCCTTCTCCATGAGTTAAGTTTTTAAATAAATAGATTTAAATTTTAAAAGTGAATCAGTAAAAGTACAAATGCATTAATGATACAGGATGCAGAAGAAACCAAGACAGTCAAATGAAGTTGACTGTGGATTTTGGGAACATGGACTCAAAGTAGGGTGACATCCCACCAGTTCAGAAGCTCGTCCAAGACTATAAATCCACAGAGGGTCACCCCAGCTGGGAGCTCAGTGGTTCAAGGGCAGCAACTGGCTCTTAGATCTCTGACCCTCTGGTGCTATGGCTAGGCTGGGAACGCCCACTGAACACTATCTTGGGATGAAGCTGGGCAGCAGTGCCCATTGCCCCCAGCTTCCCGGTTCCTCCTGCTGCTGCCCTAAGCTTTGCTCTCTGCTGCGCCGCCTCCCCTGCCCATTCCCCACTCACAGCCAGGATTACATAGCAGTCACCATCGAAGAAGCTGCCAAAGGAGTTGGAAGGAACAGGCACCATCTGCATGGCCTAAGGAGAGAAGGGAAGTCAGAGGGTTTGACCACCCAGGACCCCCAGCTTCCCTGCCTCCCTTTAACAGAACGGAGAGTTGGGAAAGGAAGAGCCAGGAAGAGAGCACGAGAAAACCGACCAGGAGGGTGGATGTGAGGAGGGCGGGCCGGGAAAGGAAGGAGCAGGAGGAGGGGTCGATGCCTGAGGACAGGGCGGGGATGGCACCAGGGGCTCGCAGGCCAGCAGGGCAGGGTGGAGGACAGTCAAGCCTTCCTCGCCTCAGTCCATCCCCGGCCTGCAGAGCCTGCCCTGTGACCAGGCAGTATCCTCACCTCGATCCTCCATATCTGCACCCCAGGCGTGGTGATGTTGAGGGAGCCTTTGACTTGGGCGCTCAGTTTGGTCATGGCGGATGAGCCTAGGGGAGAAGTGGTGTGGGAGCAAGAAGAAGACCTGGGAACCCTGGCTTTCAGGGGCCACTCTTCCAGCCCAGCCCTGGAGAGCTCCTCTCTCTCCAGGGCTCAGGGCTCTGAGAGAAGGTCCCCACCCTGGGCCCTGACTGGCCAGGGGGGTCCCACCTGGCTCTGATCTTGTCACTCTTGTTCAAACACCTTTCCTGACTCCCTATCACCCACTGAAAAAAGGTCCCACTCCTAAGCCTGGCACACAAGGTCCTTCTTGATGCAGACCCAAACGATTTTTCTGCCTGAAAATTTTTGATCAAAGTCATGCCTGGCTAAAAAATACATATCATACTGAGTTGTTTTTTTTTTTTTTAAGCAAAGAATAAACAAGGGTTGAAAAGTATACATGCTCAAAAGAATTGAAGAAAAACAGGTGTTCAAACAAAACTTGTACATAAAGTTTCATAGCAGCTCTATTCACAAGAGCCAAAAGGTGGAAAGAACCCAAATGTTCATCAACAGATGACTAAATCAACAAACGGTGGTCTGTCCACACAATGGAATAGTACTCAGCCATCAGAAGAAATTAAGCACCATACGCCCTGCATCGTGGGTGAACCTTGACCAAGATGCCAAGTGAAAGAAGCCAGACACAATGGCCCCATTTTGTGTGACTGCATTTACATGAAGTGTCCAGAACAGGCAAATCAATAGAGACAGCATGTGGTTGTCAGGGGCTGCGGGGAAGGGAGGAATGAGAAGTAACCCCTTGTGGGTGTGGCGTTTCCATTTGGGATGATGAAAATATTCTCAAACTAGACAGCGGTGATGGCTGCACAGAATTTTGAATGTCTTGAATGCCCCCTAATTGTATGCTTTAAAGTGGTTAAAATGGTAAGTCTTATGTTCTGTGTATTTTATCACAATAGAAAAGTGTGTGCAGCAGTTTCCTATTTCTTGCTACCCCCAACTCTCAACTGAAAGTGAAAGTCGCTCAGTCATGTCCGACTCTTTGCAACCCCATGGACATTAAATTCCATGGAATTCTCTAGGCCAGAATACTGGAATGGGCAGCCTTTTCCTTCTCCAGGGGATCTTCCCAACCCAGGTCTCTTGCATTGCAGGTGGATTCTTTACCAGCTGAGCCACAAGGGAAGTCCCAAACCCTCAAACACCCCTCAATTACTGTTCTGGTGGCCCACAAGATGTGGACCCCACCGGGGTAGGGCCCTGTTTGTTCAGTGCTGAATCCCCAGCTTCCAGCTCTGCTGGAACTTTGTTGAGTGGGTGTGTGGGTAGATGGTCAGGTGGTTGGGTGGTTGGCTGAGTTTGTGGGTAAAAGTAATTAAGTGGATGGATGAGGGAATAAATGAGTGAATGAATGAATGAATGAACCTTTCCCACTGGGAACCGCCCTCCACCCACTGAGCTTGAAGAAATCTCTCCCCTATCTTCTTTCATGCTCTATTTTATGGCTCTTTTCCTTTGACCTCTAGCTATATTCTCTACTCCAAGTGCTCATCAGAATTGCCTAGGGAGCTTTAAACAACACTGGTGCATTGATGCTCAAGCTATCTCAAACCCCCAAGGATTCTGATTTAATTAGGCCAGGGTGGGGCCCAGGCTTGGGCACTTTATTTTCTGCCTTTGGGGAGGCAAGCCAGAGGTGCTTTCAAAACTCCCCAGTGATTCCGATGAGCTAGGGAGGAGAGTCACTTGTCCCCAGTAATTTTTGTCCCAGGTTTCCTGCCCCTCCCTCCCAGTCTGGAGGCCATCGCATTCCCCACGGAGTCTACCACCCAGCCTGGCTTGGAGTTGCCCTCCATGAATGCTCCTTGAACCGATGAATAATGAATGAAAGATTATGTGGCCCCCACCACCGTGCTCTGACAGCTGGAACCTACCTAATCTCTCCTTTCACCTGGACTCTGAGTCACCCCTTGGAACAATGACCTGGTCTTTACTGCTGATAAACTCCCTCTTCCGACTCTGAAGGGTGACCATCCTCTCCCTGGCATTGTGGAATCTGGGGACAACGTCTTCCTGCCCAGTCTCTGATTAGCGCCCCCTCCAGCAAATTAGGGCCACCTGCTGATGGCCAGCACTGCACCTGTAGGAGCCCCTAATGCCTGGGTCCTGTCTGATATCCCTGTGGGTCAGGGCCTCCTCCATGAGATATTTCTCAATCCATGGAGACCTCAGGGTTCCCAGGACTCCTTGTTCAGTTGAACCAATTTGGGTACAAATGAAGAAAACGTTTCCTCTTATTTCAATCACCACTTTTGCCCATATCCCTCTTTTTGCCAAAACAGACCGACCCTCACTAGCTGTGTGAACATGGTGTGTATCTTCACCCATGAGGTTGGCAGTCGACGACCAGGTGATCCCTAAAGTCCCACTGGGGGAACTCCCTGGTGGTCCAGGGGTTGAGAATGAACTTCCACTGCAGGGGGCACAGGTTCAATCCTTGGTTGGGGAACTAAGATCCCACGTGCCATGCAGTGTGGCACAAAATAAATTAATGAAAAATTACAAAAAAAAAAGTCCCATCAGGAATGTGTTCTGAATCTAGGAGGGACCAGCAAAAGCAAAAGAGGACAGACAAGATGAGGCCCTTCTTATCCATCAAAACAGTGGAGACTCAGGGGAGCAGGGGTTTGAAAAAGTTGGCGCTCTGCCTCCCTAGAGAGAAATCAGGACTGGGGACCTCCAGCAGCCTGAAGAGGGAAGAGGTGGGCAAGGGGATTCTGGGAGAGCCACCCCAAGAGGTGGACTCACACTGCAAGAGTACCCCATGGATACTCGCCAGCTGCTCCTGCCTCGTAGATGCTGGTTAGAGCAGATGTAGATGCTGGTTAGAGCAGATGCCTCTGTCCCACAGTGCCCCCACTCCAATGGACCCTCTCCAGCCTTGCATCTCCTGAACTGCTGGGAGGAGTAGGGGGCCCATGCTGACTCCCCGTTGCCCATAGCACAGCCCTGCCCTGGGTTTGAATATGTGATGTCTTCTCCCTCAACTTGAATTCACTGGCTCCCCCCTCACTCCTGGTCCCCGCGCTCCTCTGTCCCCACCTCACCAAAGGGCACAATCACTCCCGGACCCCGAAGTCAGCCATTGGTGCACACCCCGAAACCTTCCTTCTCCTGCCCTCCAACACACCCCCATCCCTCTCTGCTTCTGGTAACAGCACACCATTCACTGGCCCTGGCCACACCCACCCGCCCCATGCTGCTTCTCAGTCTCCCCTCATGTCCCTTCTTTTTCCTTTCATTTTCCTTTCCAATGCACTCCCCACCATTCTTCACTTGGCCAACACTCCCAAGCTCTTCTGGTCTCAACTTAGGTCTCATTTATTCCAAGATGCCTTCCTAGAATCCTCAAGTTAGACGAGAGACCCCTCCTCAGGGACCCCAAGCCATCCTGGCCAAAAAATGCCTCTCTTGGTCCTCTCACCACAGGATGGTGCTAGGCTCTGTTTGTAAGTATGAGGTTCTCAAGGTCAAGGACCCAGACGCGTTTGTCTATGTAACCCCCAGCTCTTAGTACACATGCATGCTAAGTCATTTCAGTCATGTTCAGGTTGTGGCAGACCGTATGGACTGTAGCCCACCAGGCTTCTCTGTCCATGGAATTTTCCAGGCAAGAATACTGGAGTGGGTTGCCATGCCCTCCTCCAGGGGATCTTCTCAACCCAGGGATCAAACCCGTGTCTCTTAAGTCTCCTGCATTGCCTGGCAGGTTCTTTACCCTAGCACCACTTGGGAAGCCCCCCAGCACATACTAGGTGCTCAATAAATATTCTTGAAGCAGAAATACTGAACTGTAGAATGAAAGGAGTGGCCCTTCTTAGGGCCATGGAAGAATTAGGGTTCCTGCTGTCCCCTGGGTCCCATCTTCCCTTTATAAGTGCTGCCCCATGGTCCTGGGAGTTCGGGCTCCAAAGAGCTCCACAGTGCTCCCACTGCTCTCTGTCCCTAGTTACGCAGTTCTGAGCAGGACAGGGATGTGGCAGTATTCGAAACGAAGGACAAACTGTTGCTTTGTTAGGCCAGTGAGAGCAGAGCGAGTGACATATGCCAGCCCTCCAGCCTGCAGACTCAGCCTCACCCCCACCCAAGAGCACCTGAACAGGCTTCCTGGGAAGCGGGTGGTCAGTATGTCCCAAGATCCCCACTCCCCTGCCCCACCTCCTTTCAGCTGAATGGGGCTACAGGGTCTGGTGAGGCTGAGGGGATGGGTCCAGGGGAGGAGAGATGGGATAGCATGCCTGCAAGGGCGGCCGAGGGTAGACGGGGCCCGGCCCTGCCACCACCAGCCCCCTGCCCCTGCTTCTGTCTTTGCCCATTCCATCCCTGATGCCTGTTGCTCACACTTTGGTATCCAGGAGACAAGAGTGCTGAGGTCCCAGGAGTGACAAGGAAATGGAGATGCAGAGAAAAAAACCATCTCAGATGAGGAAGAAATGAGCAAAAAGATGGTGGGAGCCAGGGGAGGGGGAGAGGGAGGTCAGGGTGACAAGCTGCTCCCCGATGGCCCAGGACTGGCGGGTTTTACATCTACAAGTCCTCAGATTCTTCTCTGTCCAGGGCGATCCGGGCCAGGTGGCACCCAACACAGGGTGGGGACCGATGGCAGGCAGTGGGGTAGGAAAGGGCCGTTGTCTGGGGTGGAAGCTCCACTGTCCTTCTTTTGGAGGCCTGGGAGGCCACCCTGTGCTCCCTGCCCTTTCCAGACTCTCCAGAGATCCAAGCCTCTCCCTCACCCCCACCCCAAGAAGCTGCAGGAGGCCCCAGGCTGCCCGCGGCCGGAAGCAGCCGACCCGGTCCTGCCCTCTCCCACCACCTACAGTGCTGGGTCCCCGCAGGGTGGCCTTACCTGTCTGGGGGAGGCAGCTGCCACCTGGGAGATCTCAGGGAGTTGTGGCAAGCTGGCTGGAGAAGAGCGACCTTTGTCCCCACCGCCCCCCCCCTTCTAGGAACTGCCTTCACCATATAAGGGAAGATAGGGCCCCAGGGAGAGAGGGAATGGGCGAGGGGGTGGGGAGGCAGGTGGCCGCCGTGTCCCTGGGAGCCAGGAGCCCAGTGACTGCCAGACACCCACAGCCGAGGGGCCCCACCCCTGGGTCCCCAGCGAGCACCCAGGGATGGGATACGTTTCTGCCTGGGGCCCAGATGCTCGCTGCAGGTGGACAGCACCTGCCAGGAAAGGTAGGGGCACCTGGACCCTTCATCCTACCAAACCAGAGGAGCAGTCTCCTCCGTCCTCCTTTCTCCTTTGGGGGAGTGACCCAGGGGTGAGGGAACAAGGATTTAGGGCCCTTCAGGACTGACGGGACCCTAGCACCCCTAGAGGTCGCTCGCTCGCTCCAAGGGGCACAGAGCTTTTCTTGTCTGCCCCTTCAGAGGCGCTGGCTCCTCCTCCAGCTTTTATGAGCTGCAATAAACCGGTTCCTTTGGACTCTGCTCTGCCGTTCTCCCCTGAAGCCACGTCTTGCATTTCTGAACCCTGATCCTAGGGGGCTTCTCGCTCAAGATGGGAAAGGAACCAGTCTCACTCAGAAGTTAGCATCACCCCCAAACTCAGCCCCCTGGGCAGCTGTCCCTCAAGCTCCACCTCTGCAGAGATTCTCCTGTCACCTCTGCACGGTGGTCCTTAGGGAGGTGAGCTGAAGTGGGCGGGGTGAGGCCAGCTGCTACTTCTGGCCATACTTTCCCAAGAGTTCTCAAGACCAGATGTACACGTGTGTGCACATCTGTGCATGTGTGTGCAGGTGTGCGTGTGTGAGCTCATGCAGTCTGGTAAGAGGAGTAAATGCAATTCAGGTGCTATCTGGTTTCTTTAAAAGCACCTTTTTTGTGTGAATAAAAAGTATATGTTCAGGACTTCCCTGATGGCCCAGTGGTTAAGACTCCACACTTCTACAGGGGGTTTGATCCCTGGTTGGATCAAATCTGCCTCACCCTTATGGCAGAAAGCGAAGAAGTAAAGAGCCTCTTGATGAAAGTGAAAGAGGAGGGTGAAAAAAGTTGGCTTAAAACTCAACATTCGGAAAACTAAGATCATGGCATCCAGTGCCATCACTTCATGGCAAATAGATGGGGAAACAATGGAAACAGTGAGAGACTTTATTTTTAGGGGCTCCAAAATCACTGCAGATGGTGACTGCAGCCATGAAATTAAAAGATGCTTGCTCCTTGGAAGAAAAGCTATGACCAGCCTAGACAGCATATTATAAAGCAGAGACATTACTTTGCCAACAAAGGTCTGTCTAGTCAAAGCTATGGTTTTTCCAGTGGTCATGTATGGATGTGAGAGTTGGACTATAGAGAAAGCTGAGCACTGAAGAATTGATGCTTTTGACCTGTGGTGTTGGAGAAGACTCTTGAGATTCCCTTGGACAGCAAGGAGATCCAACCAGTTCATGCTAAAGGAAATCAGTCCTGAATATTCATTGGAAGGACTGATACTAAAGCTGAAATTCCAATACTTTGACTACCTGATGCAAAGAATCAATTCATTTGAAAAGACCCTGATGCTGGGAAAGATTGAAGGTGGGAGGAGAAGGGGATGACAGAGGATGAGATGGTTGTATGGCATCACCGACACAATGGACATGAGTTTGAGTAGACTCCAGGAGTTGGTGATGGACAGGGAAGCCTGGCACGCTGCAGTCCATGGGGTTGCAAAGAGTTGGACACGACTGAGCGACTGAACTGAACTGAACTGGGGAACTAAGATCCCACATGCCCAGCAGTGCAACCAATGTGTGTGTGCGTGCTAAGTTGCTTCAGTCACGTCTGACTTTGAGACCCTCTGGATTGTAACCCACCAGGCTCTGTCCATGGGATTCTCCAGGCAAGAATACTGAAGTGGGTTGCCATTTCGTCCTCCAGGGAACATATATATTCGCTTAATTATATGGGCTTCCCTGGTGGCTCAGATGATAAAGAATCTGCCTGCAACACAGGAGACATGAGTTGGATCCCTGGCTTAGGAAGATGCCCTGGAGAAGGCAATGGCTACCCACTCCCAGTATTCTTGCCTGGAGAATTCCACGGACAGAGGAGACTGGTGGCCTATAGTCCTTAATTATACAGACAGGAAAAAGGAAAGAAAAAACTCCTAATTCCACTACAGAGATAAATCTGAGTAATGTATTTTTGTATTTTGGAGTATTTCTTTCAAGGTACTGCCCAGTACATATGCTGGGGGTGTATACTCTATGTATATATGTATACCATATTTATATATGTGTACTGTATGTATATACTATAGGTATACTATATGTATATAGTATCTGTCATCTATCTTTTAACTGTCTCATGGTAATCCATTAGATAGATGGCATAGTTTATGTAACCAATATCTCAAATTATATCCAATTATTTGAAATTACTAAGAATGCCTTGGTAAGTATTATTACTAAACTTTTGCCAATAGATTGCATCTATTATCATTTATTTAGCATAAGCTCCCTAAAAGTGGCATTGCCGGGTCAAAGATATGACTAGTCAAGTTGTCCCCCAGAAAAGTCACATTAATTTATAGCCACATCTGTATTAGTGGCACCTGCCTGGTTTCCGCAGCATTGAACTCCAGCTTTTAAGAAAATTTCTGTCAGTGTTAATTGTCATTGTGTCAATTTATATTTCTTTGATTACCAGCGAGATAGACCATTAAAATATATTTATTGGGGGATTCCCTGGCAGTCCAGTGGTTAGGTGGGAAGGGCATGGCATAAATATATATATTATATTAT
Organism: Bos mutus; assembly: GCF_027580195.1. Classification (NCBI taxonomy): domain Eukaryota; kingdom Metazoa; phylum Chordata; class Mammalia; order Artiodactyla; family Bovidae; genus Bos; species Bos mutus. Next base: position 29,478,291 of record NC_091618.1, read on the forward strand.
GTGTGTGTGTGTGTATGTATATATATATATATATGTAGGCTATGTCTTTTGTGAATTTTTAATTGATTTGTTGGAGTTGTGTATATATTTAATATATTAAGGTTTGTAACCCGCCTGTCATTTCTCTAATTTAGTTGCTAAACTTTTAATTTAGCCTCAGAATTTTGGGTGAAAACGTATGTGTTTTGTGGTTTTGTGTGTGTGTATGATATCTTCATTCTCCAAGGAAGGATCAAAGCTCTGCCCTGTGCAGTGGAAACACAGAGTCTTAACAATTGGATCACCAGGGAAGTCCAGAGAACGTATGTTTTTAAAAATTATTCCCAATTTCTTAATTTTGATAAATGTCAAACATATTGAAAAGTATAAATAATAGTATGATAGTATAATAAACAGCCATGGACTCAAGAATTAAGATCTGCAACATATACATATTTGGAAATAAGCTGCTGATATTATTGTACTTTAGCTCAAAATATTTGTCATTCATCTCCTAAGAGTGAGGACAGTCTTCTTCATAACTGTAATAAGATTTTCACAACTGAGAACATTAATAATTATTTCTAATATCATCTTCTACTCAATCCAGTCAGTTCCTCCCAGGAGGACTGTAACATCTGGTTTCATTGATTCTTGATCAAATCATGCACTTTCTTTGACTGTTACGTCTCTTCAGTATCTTTTAAATCTAGAATAGCCCCGACTTTTTCCTGACGCTGACTTACCCGCATCGAGGGCAGTGTGTAGTAGAACGTTCACATTGGGATTTCTCTAAGTCTTTCTTTGTGTACTATTTAATTTGTTCCTCTTCCTCCTGTATTTCCCACAAACTGAAAGCACCTCTGAAGGTTTGGTTAGGTTCTGGTTTAACAATTTTTTTTCAAGAATATGTAAAAAGGAGCCATGTTTCTCCAGCTATAATATCTTAAGAGTCAATGGGGAATCTATTTGAAGTGCAGATTCTGATTCCATAGGTCTGGGGTGGGGTCTGAAACTGCGTTACTAACAAGCTCCCAGGTGGTGCTGATGTTCCAGTCCTTGGACCACACTGTGAGCAACATGGTCAAAGGTGTTGCTGTGCACTTCATTCTGCCCAGCATCAAGACATCTCAGCATGAGTGATGTGAAGTTTGATCCCTTGATTATGGTGGTTATTGCCAGATATTGCCACCCTAAAGGCACCCTTCCCCTTTACAATTAGAAGTCATCTTGGAGTAATCTTTGGCCAATACTTTGGCCACCTGATGCGAAGAACTGACTCATTGGAAGAGAATCTGATGATGGGAAAGATTGAAGGCAGAGGAGAAGGGGACGACAGAGGATGAGATGGTTGGATGACATCATCGACTCAATGGACATGAGTTTGAGCAAGCTCCGGGAGTCGGTAATGGACAGGGAAGCCTGGCGTGCTGCAGTCCATGGGGTCGCAGAGAGTCAGACACAACTGAGTGACTGAACTGAACTGGAGTAATCTTGGGGCAATTTGAAGTCATCTCAGGGCACTTGCAGCACAAAAGTTTCCAATTATTTACCACTCTCTACTTCTCCTTTTGTGAAGGAAATGACAACCCACTCCAGTATTCTTGCCTAGAAACTTCCAAGGACAGAGGAGCCTGGTGGGCTACAGTTGGTCCATGGGATCACAAAGAGTTGGGCATGACTGAGCACACACGCACTTCTCCTTTTTTAATATTATTATGTAATTACTTGTTAATACCTGTTTTTTTCCCCCCCAAAGTGTCTGTTTTGCTCACTGCTGTACTGTGGTGCCTGGTATGGAGCAGGCATGCAATGACTGAAAAAAGAAATGAAATTTGTGATCTCTATCTTTGATAATATATTTAGAAAGCTGTTTTTAACTTAAGCCAATTTTTATTTTTAAAAATTAATAAGTGGACCTGATAAAATAATTCCCAATATAAACAGATATATAATATAATGTGTTATATTATATGGGATCAAACTTTGCATCACTCACGCTGAGACAACTGCTCCCATCTTAAATGACTCCCATCTAGTCTGCCATCTCTGCTACCCACAGTTAGCCACAATTTCCATTTCTTGTCTACCTTACAGGAGTATACAAAATTATATACATGTATTTGTACCTACTTTTATATTTCTCTTTAGTGGAGAACCACCATCACCATTGTTAGGAAGCTTGCTTTGTTGACTGGTTTATCTTGGAGATCATTCTGTATCTGTAGACAGACATGGAACGGTCTATGTCTATCTGTAGATAGATAGTTCCACCTCATTGTTTTTCATCATTATATAGTATTCTCTGGTATAGATACAGCAACATTTATTTAACTAGTTCCTTATTCTTGGACACTGAAGTTATTTCAAGTGCTTTGCTGCTCAGTTCAGTTCAGTCGCTCAGTCGTGTCTGACTCTTTGCGACCCCGTGGACCCCATGGAGCACACCAGACCTCCCTGTCCGTCACCAACTCTCAGAGTTTACTGAAACTCATGTCCATTGAGTCAGTGATGCCATCCAACCATCTCATCCTCTGTCGTCCCCTTCTCCTCCTGCCTTCAATCTTTCCCAGCATCAGGGTCTTTTCAAATGAGTCAGCTCTTCGCATCAGGTATTACCAACAAAATTAATACCCATATGCATACAGTTACATGAATATACATTTTATCTACCACATAAACTCCTAAAAATCCAACTGCCAGATGAAAAAGTGTCTGCATTTTAAAAATATTTTCAACGGTCAAATTATTCTCCAAAGAGGCTGCAGCAAATGTATATTCCTGTCAGCAGTGGTGTATCCATGATTCTGTGAGTAACAAGCAAACAGTAAGTAACTAAGCCCCTCAGGTAGAGACATGTTCACAGTCTCCAAAGCCAGAAGTCAGGTTGCCTTCCTCCTTCCCCTCCACCGCTGTCCCAAGAGCCAACCAGCCGCAGCTTCCTGCCAAGTTCATCTCCTGTGTCACATCCATCACTTCGTCCTTCCCTCTTCACTGTCTTGGCTGCAGTTCAGGTCTTCATCCTCTGTCTTTGAAACCATGTCTGTGGTCTCCCCTTAGGGAGAGTCTTAGGTCCCTAACCAGGTAGCTCAGTGGTAAAGAATCTGTTTGCCAACATAGGAGACAAAGATGCGGGTTTGATCCCTGGGTTGGGAAGATTCCCCTGGAGCAGGAAATGGCAACCCGCTCCAGTATTCTTGCCTGGAAAATTCCATGGACAGAGGAGCCTGGCACAGTCCATTGGGTCGCAAAGAATTGGACAGAACAGCACACACACACACACACACACACACACACCCAATGCAGCTTCCAACGGGTGGCTGCCAGGCTTGCATGTGCCTCTCTCCCGCTCAGCGTCCCTCTGTGGCGCCCCCTCCCTGCAAGGAAAAGGCCACCCCCTTGGTCTGGCTACAGATCTGCATTATCTCGCTCCTGCTTTTCTGCAGTGTCATTTCCCCTCCTTCCCCCCTTGTGTGCAATTTCGAAACTGTCACTTCCCACGCTCCCTAGTGTGTTCCTTGAGGCTTTGGCTTCCTTTCCCGTTGGACCTCCCTGCACAGACCACCTTCCCCTGAACCTTGCCTCCTTCCCAAATCCTTGGCAAGGATTTCCAGGCTCCCCATGTACCCCAGGGGAGGTTACGGTGTCCCCTGTGCTCCTCCCCCATGTCATCTCTTGCCTGCACCCCCCCCCCGCATTTGCAGCATTTCAGGTTTGGACAGCATATTCAGATGTCTGTTCTCCACACTAGGATGTGAGTTCCTTGAGAGCAGAAGCGCATCCTAGTCATGGCATATCCCCGGGTCCTGGCCCAGTGCCTGGCACCACAGTCCACGTTGTCGCGTTGAATTCTGTGGATGAAGTCTGTGTGTGTGTGGGGGCAGGCTGAGGTCTCAAAGTTGGGAGCGGTGGTGACTCTCTGCAGTGACAGGCCCTTCAGGATGCAAATATGGCGAGGGGCGAGTGTTTGCATGGAGAGCAGGAAATAGAGCAGGACCCCGAGGAGGGCCGGGCAGGAGGCAGGGAGGGCTCGGTGTTGACCCGGCCAAGGGCTCTCGGGCTTCGGCTCAGACTGGGACTGGAGCTCAGGGTTCTGCGGGCTCTCCTCCCGGGTGATGGCTTCGTGACGCTTTTCTACCAGGAAAAGTAGAGGGGAGAGGGCGGGGGGAGGGGGCAGCATCACACACACGCTGCAGAGACCTGGGGGGACACGGCAGCGTCTGGAGCGCCAGGAGGCTGAAGTCACAAGGTGAGGGGATGAGGACTGGGAGAGGCAGAGGGTGGAGATGGGGGGAGCGGGGCCCCGGAATCAGATTTGAGAGGGGCAAATCTTCCTTCTCCCCAGTGCATAGGGGGTTGGGGGAAAAGCTACCCACCCCCGGGAAAGGGCCTCGTTCTAGGCCGGCCCTCATCCTTCCAGCCCCGGGGAGAGGGTCTGCGCCCAGGCAGGGGGCCGGCGGGAGAGGCCCGGCGCCGGGGAGCCCGGGCTTCCGCGAGGACAGAGAGGCCTCTAGCGGCCAGGAGGCGAGGGCGAGCCGGGAGGGCACTTCCTGCCAAGGCCCGGGGCGGCCCAGTTTCGCAAAGGAAGTTCTGCCAGGGCCGCAGGGGCGGAGGCAGGAAGTGGGCCGGAGGCTCGCGCTAGGGTGCGGCCGGCGGGTAGTGAGAGGCCGCGGCCGGGAGCGGGGGAGGGCCACGGAGGTGAACCAGACCGAGGCCGCGACCCCACCCACCCCCGCGGGGCCCCAGACGCCTCCGCCTGCCCGCAGCCGGGTCCGGCGGCGCAGCGCTGCCAGCGACGCCTCGGCCGTCCGCGCGCGGCCTGGGTCAGCTGCGTTCCAAGTTCCGTTTGGAGCTGAACTTGGCTTCCCTCTAGCTCGCCCCATTCCCCTCCACCCTCTGGGGCCTCACGGGTCCCTCCCCTCCACTCCGGGGCGGAGACCACACCCCTCCAGTCTCCAAATACCTTCCAGGGGCCTCTCCTACGGACGCATTTCAGTTCGCCTCAGAGCTAATACTCTATGGAGTCCTCCCGATGCAGGCATTACTTAATCACTTCTGCAAAGAGGGCCTAGCTCCATTTTGCTGATCAGATAACTGAGGCCAAAACGGGTAGAATTAAATAACAGTCAGATGAACTCGGGCTTTCCTGGTGCCTCAGCGGTCAAGAGTCCGCCTGCGAACGCACACGATGCAAGAGACACCGGTTCGACCCCCGGGTGGGAGGGAAGATCCCTGGAGAAGGAAATGGCAACCCACTCCAGTATTCTTGCCTGGGAAACCCCATGGAAAGAGGAGCCTGGTGGGCTGTAGTCCACAGGGCTTCAGAAGAGTTGGACACGAGTTAGTGACTAAACAGCAAACGGCACAGATGCACTCGGACCCATTCAAAGTTTGCATTTTCAGGCTTGATGCCCCTGGAAGGGTGAGGGCAGCCCTTCCCTCCACAGGGTTTGCTGAAGCAGGTGTGGCTTCACTGGACATTCCCCCAACTTCAACAGCCCCCTTCCCATCAATAACCACACAGCCAGGATTGGGGGGGGGGGGTCTGGCTTTAGCTTTAGTTCTTATCAAACTGTGGGGTTCTCCATTACAGAGAAGGCACTTAGATGGGAGGGTCACCTGAGTCAGACCAACTTTGTTCTCCCTCCCACCCTCAGCTGTCTGGGGTGGAGGGTAATGACACGTCCACCTGACATCCCCCTTGGCACTGGTATGTGGGTCCCCTTAACCGTTAGGCCTTTGGGAGAGCCCAAGGCTCTGGCCTCCAGACTCAGCATTTGGGGGAGGGATTCCAGATAAAGGACTGAGAGCTAGAAGGCAGGACGTCCTGGGAGCTGCCCCCAGCCAGCAGGGGGCAAAGCAGAGGGGCTGCAGGGGTGGGGTTGGCACAGGGGCTGGGGGACAGCTTGGCCAGGTTTCCTGGAGACCCCCAAACCCCACAAGAAGGGTCCCACCTCCTACAGATCCCCTAAAGGCACCGGTGAAATATGGGGTGGGGTGGGGAGGCACCAGTTAGGTGGTCTAGAGAGACCCACACACAAACTCTGCTGGTGGGCCTGGCACAGCACTGGGCACAGAAAAGGTGCTCAATACATGTTTCTTGAATGAATGAATGAATGGAGCAGAGAGGGTGTGAGGGACAAAGGACAGGGCCTGGGGCCCCTTGGGCCAGCCTGCTTCATTCAGAAAATAGTAGTTTAAAAAATGTAAAAATCCTTTCCCTCCTCCCCCCCTTGTTTATGGGCCCAGGAAAGGGAGAGGGAAGGGTGTCTCTACCTGGACCCTTCCCTCTCCCCCTCCTCTAAAAGTCTATATACACATATACATATTTATATGGCACCGCAGGATACTGCCTGGGCCCCCACACGGAGCTGGGGGCGCCAAGCCCCAGGGCCTCCAGGGCGGCCAAGGCAGAGGTGAGAGGTTGGAACTTGGGGCAGTGTGGGAAGTAGCCCTCAGCAGCTGGTGAGCCCAGAGCAGCTGGATTCTGGGGTCCTGAACAACAGACCCCTGCTCCCTTCACAAGTGAAAACAGATCAACCCTCCCCGCCCTAGGCAGAGGTGGGGTGAGGGGGGCCTGCAGCAGTCCCCAGGGAAGAGGTGGGGAGACGGAGTCCTGCCCCACCAGCCTAGATTGCAGCAACCTGAAGGCTGTTCCAGGCAGAGCTGACCCGGATTGTGGCCCTGGGAAAATCGGCTGGGAAGAGGGCTCTGTGCAAGGCACTTGGTGTCCACTGTTCCCAGGCTGGGGGGGGGGGGTCCAAGGCAGAGGGCAGCTCAAACCCTGCCCCTCCCCCAAGCAGAACCGGAAGGGCCTGAGGGGCCCAATTTGGCAGCAGAGAAACATGGCGGTGCAGAGAGACAGAGGAAAGAAGGGGGAGTGGCACGCAGAGCCCCACGGGTCCCCCAAGGAGGAGGTTCTAAGGCACTGACTCAGGGACCCAGGGGCTCATCGCCCTCCGTGCAGCCTGCTGCCCCCTCCAGAGCCTGGCCAGGCTGGTGGCGGGGCTGGTGGGGAGAGACCCCGCTTCCCCATGGCGCTGAGTTTTCTTAAGGCAGAGTCCAAGTGAGAGGGGTGCGGGTGTGGTCAGGGGCAGGTCCGAGCCCCGTGGCGCCTAACTAGCTGCCCGGCCGAGGCTGCCTGAGCACTGAGTACACGTCGTCCACACGGCTGAGCTGCTCAAAGAAGGGCAGAAGGTCGTGGAGCTCTGTGTCACTCATGTTGTCGAACCATGAGGCCACTGGTACCTGGAAGATGGGTGCGGGGCAATGAGGGGGGCAGGGGGCCCTGGGCACAGAGCGTCCAGATCAGCCCCGAGCACCCTCACTCACCGTTCCCCAGTAAGTTGCACTGACCACACAAGTCAGAGCAGAAGTTTTAGGGAACCATACTCAACCCTGCATGTTTGAGTTCAGTCTCTTCAGTCGTGTCCAACTTTTAGGGAGCCCATGGACTGTAGCCCTCCAGGCTCCTCTGTCCATGGGATTCTCCAGGCAAGAATACTGGAGTGGGTTGCCATTCCCAGAGGATCTTCCTGACCCAAGGATCCAACCCACGTCTCTTATGTCTCCCACTTTGGCAGGCGGGTTCTTTACCACTAGCGCCACCTGGGAAGCCCTTACCCTATTGTGTGCTAAGCACTTGGACAGTTTCGGTTCATTTTTTTTTTTTTTTTTCGGTTCATTTTTTAAAAAAGTTAATTCTGGGATCCACTAACAGTTCACAACTGTTAGGATGAAGTGGAAACTGCTCTAGTGCCCAGCAAGGGACCCAAACCCATGGCAGGCCCCCTGTCCATGCAGGCAGAACGGGCTGAGTGACTGATAAGAGACCTGGGGCAGCTGTGGATAGACAAGGTAAGCAGGCAGCAGCCAGGGGCCACCGAGGAGAGAAAAGAGGGAAGAACGGGAGGGACCAGACCCCCGAAGGGCCCCAACCCCCATCCTGCCGGGCACTCACGGCGTTATCTGGATGGAAGACGTAGGAGGCGGGCGAGTTGTCCAGGATGAGCACCCGACGCAGGTCTCGGCCCAGTCGGCTCAGGTCCTTCACATAGTTCCCCCGGTGGAAGACACACGACTCCCGAAACAGCCGCGCCCGGAAGGCCCCCCACTTGTCCAACAGGTCAGCTACCGGGTCTGCGTACTGGGGGGGTGGGAGGTGGGTCATCGGGGGCAGGGAGGGCGCCAAGACGGACCCAGAGACCTCTGCCCAGTGGTTGTGTGTCAGAGGCAGACAGGAAGCAGAGGTGCCCAGGGAGCCCTGCGGAGGGTGGAGGGCTCACCTTGGCCAGGCTGGCGGTGAACAGCACGCATTCGAAGAGCTCCCCCATCCGCTGCAGGAACTCATCGACGTGGGGCCGCTTCAGCACGTAGACCTGGGGGGTGGGCCAGTGAGGGGACTGCTGGCCCATGGGCCTGGGCAGGGTGGGGCAGGGTGGGGTAGCCGGGGCTGTGCAGGAGTTAGGTGCAGGAGGTAGAGGAGCACAGGAGGGCAGCTGGTCCCGGGGCCCGTGGGCTCCACTTGGCCAGCCACCCCCACCACCGCCAGGTAAACCACCCACTGTCCCCGAAGAGGATCAAATAACCTCCGACTCCTGTCTTTGGGCCCTACCTCAGAGGGAATCACTAATTCCCACCCCTTCCTCCGCCAGGGCCTCGGCCGGATGTGGGGGCCTGGGGCAACCCCCTCACCCCAAGGCTGCAGGGCACCGGCCCCCGAGCCAAGTAATGGAGAACAGGCTGGACAGCACACAACCTATCCTGAATTACTTGAACTGGGTCCCGGGCAGGGTGGGGGCGAGGGGGCACCGAGGAAGACCCCCCACCCCACTCCCTGCAGGCCTTGGAGCTGGGCCAAGTCCCTGAGGGTCTGTGTGACCTCAGGGAAGTCTCACACCCTCTCTGGGCCCCGGACATTCCACATTTATCAAAATCCCATCTAGGGCTCTCAGGACTGGTGGGAGGAACCTGGGGTCTGGAAGACAGATGCCAACCCTACCACCTCCCCCCCACCCCCAGCCCCTCACCTGGTGGACCACCCCATCAATCTCCACAGGAATGATGAAGTCAGCATTGTTCACTGGCTGCAGAGGGAAGAGAGCTGCTGGAGCTGGGGCAAGGCCCGCCAGGACCACCCTCCCAGGCCAGGTCAGGGTCTGTGTGACCTCAGCCAAGTCTCACATCCTCTCTGGACTTCTGACAATTCCACATTTATCAAAATCCCATCTAGGGCTCAGAGACCGGGGCCTGAGGGCTGCTGGGCGGGGGCCCACCTTGAAGGAACTGTGCACCAGGGTCTCGTCCAGGTCGATGACCACGCAGATCTTGTCCGAGTCCTGGGCTTTGGCCTCAGGGAGCAGGTACTGGACTGGGGTCTGCTGTGGGGACAAGGGGGGAGCTGGTTATTGCCACCTCTCTCAAGCCCCAGTTATTTTTCCTACCCCAGCCCTCTTCCTGGAGAGCCCCAAGGACAGAGTGGGAACACCAGCCCCTTCCCAGCTTTGCCCCTGCCAACCCTGGAGCCTGGGGGTAGGCTGCCTGGCTCTCAGGGCTTCACTTCCTGACCTGGGAAACCAACGCAGAGGAAAGCCTCCACTTCTGAAGGGGAAATTCAGAATCCTCGGGGCTGGGGGCCCTTAGGAGGCAGTCAGGGTTGGGAAGGCCTGGGAGGGTGGAGGGCTTGGTGGGGGGTAGGGGGGCTTCACCCTCCTCCACAGGGCCTAGCAGCACGTCATGAAGAGCCCCCTTCCCCTACACCCCCCGAAGGGCTGAGTCCAGGTGCCCCCATAGCCCCCACTTGGCCAGCACACACCTTGGGGACGGCACCATTCTCCTCCACGAGCAGGGGTGCCCCGCTATGGGCGGGCAGGGCCTCCCCGTCATCCCGGCAGACACAGCAGAAAAGCGAGTGGAGGATCCCCCGGCTCCGGGGCTTCTGAGAGGCTGCTGACTTCTGGTCACCTGAAGCAAGGAGGCCCAAGGTGGGGCATGCACACTGCCTGGCCTGCAGGGCTGTGCCTATATGCCCAGCTGCCAACCCCTGGGCTGAGAGGATCTGGCCATGGTTCCTTCATTGAGGGAGACACACTAAGGTGGCAGCCTGACAGTCTTGGCTCCAGGCCACCCCTCCGCTCCCCACAAGTTCTTCTAATGTGGCTACAACGTCACCCACACTAGGGAGTGGGCTGGTTGGAGGCTGGGACAGGAGGTGTTTTCTCTTCCCAACAGTTTCCATCTCTGCGGGGGGAGCAGTGCATAGGGGCACCTCCTGACACCCACCGGACCCGAGCAGCCCCTGGTCATGGGGCCCCTACCAAAGAGGGCTGGGGCTTGGGGCCCTGGGGCCCACTCCCGCCCTCCTTCCATCCTCCACCTCCAGAGGTCCAAAGTCCTCCCTGAAGCTGGGCCCAGACACAGGGGGTGGGGGCTTGAAGCTAGCGTCCTGCGGCCACCTACTGGCCCCTCCTCCTCCTCCTCCGCCCCCGCCAGGACCTCCAACCTAGATCCCGCTGATAGACTGGCCGACCCTCCACCCGACCCCCTATCCAACCCCCCACCCTCGACCCCGGGAGGACCTAGGTCCCGGCCAGAAGTGGACAGACCTGGAAGGACTTCCTAGCCTCTTAAGTCCACACGAGGACAGGGAGGAGCAGACCCCCTAGACCAGAATCATCAGTCCCGGGGTGCCCGGCCCAAGCTGGCGGCATCTCGGGTCGCTGAGTGTATGCACAGACACGGCGCCCACCGGCTCCGGGAGCCAAGTGCGCGGTCCGATCCCGCGTCTTCTGCGGGCGCGCGGGCGATCCTTAGAAGTGGTTGTCTCTCTCCGCGCCTCCACGCGGGACGCGGAAGTTTGTGGGGAACGTGGCCCTGTGTTAGCGGGAGATCTTTCCAACCCTCCCCAGCCCGCTGTCACCTCTGCGCCCCCTCCCGCGACCCAGCCAGACCGCGGCCCGGAGGGGGCGGAGTCTCAGCTGGTGGCCTGAAGGCGCCCTCTTCAGCCCCCCCATCTCCCAGCCCCCTTGGCGCCAATGGGGGAGTAGGGGGGGGGACGACTCTTCGGCCTCGCGCACACCCAGTCTACGAAAACTGGAGGGCGCCCAGTGCTCCACCCCTGCCTCAGTTTCCCCACCTCGAGCAGACCGAAGCGCCCCCAAACGCGCCAGGCCCCGCCCCGGGTCTCCGAGTCTCTGCAAGTTCAAACTCTCACCCAGCTTCCCCTCCAGTTGGAAGCTTCGGGTCCCGCCAAGGCGGGCGCCCCGGGCGGCGGCGGCAACTGTCGCCCTCGAGAGAGTCTCGGCTCCCTCCTATTTGCGGCGCCGGGTCTAAGCGCCCCTCCGCGCGCCCCAGTACCTTTGCTCCGTAGCGGGCTCCGCGCTTCCTCCTTGCTGATCTGAGTAATGACGGCCGAGCTGTCCATGGGGCCGGGCGCGCTCCCCTCCGGCCGGACTCTGGCCCGGGAGCCCGGCCTCCCCCCCGGCTCGGGCCGGAATCGGGGCGCGGGGGGGAGGGGAGGGGTGGGAGGGAGGGATCCCCGCGAGCTTCGGAGGGGAGGGGAGCCAGGTTCTAAGGGGGAGGGGGAGGGAGGGGGCGCGGAGGAAACTTTGTTACAACATGGAGTTTCCTCCCCGCGAGGCGGATGCAAACATGGAACCCGGGCGCCGTTTCAAGGCTCCCCCTTAAAAGGGCAACGGCTTCAGCGTGACCTGGACTCGGCCGGGGCTTTCATCACTTGAGGGGCCGGCGCTGCTCGGCGGGCAAGGAGGCGGGCCCGGCCAGGTTCCTGCCGCGCTCCCGGGGGCGCCGCCTCCTTTCCCGCCGCCCGCCCGCCAGCCAGGCCAAGCCTCTGCGGCTGCGTGGCAGGGCCGGCACCCCGGCCCACGGTTCTCCGCGCTAAGCGGCCCGGGACCAGGGCCCGCCCGGGGCGCCCGCGCCGGGAGTGCCCCGAGGCAGCGCGACTCCACCTCTGAACATTCCAAAGGTCGGGGACTGGCAGCTTCTCGGTCTTCTCATCTGGGAAATGGGGATAACACCATCTGGTCTGAAAAGTGGGTCTTCTCTCCGGTGGTCGCAGGGGAAGTCGTGAGTGTGCAAAGCCTCTGCTGCACCTCCCAACGACTATGCAGATCCACACAATTAGGTCCCTAACCAGACCGTGACCTACTCTCAGTCTCGGCCCCTTTTCTCTAAACCCGGACCTGTAGAAATTCCAGCTGTCTGCCCCGGGGTGCCCCCTGCCGACCTCTCCTCACCGGGCGCCCGGCCACCTCCACTCCCCATACCCACTGCAGCCACCTGGTTTTCTTGCCTGAAACCAAGGGCCTCCACGCCTCAGGGCCTTTATACGTGCTGTTCGTCCTGCCTGAATGCACTTCCTACCGCTTCGCATAGACAAATCCTACAGACCTCGAAGAAATGAAACCCTCCTTTTTCCCAGGCCCCCTCCTCTGCTTCCCACCCGCCGGCCCCTCTGTGGGGAGGGGAAATCAGGCCGGGGCCCCACACAGTGGGATTCGATGCATGACCGTGGGGACCACGGACATCCACTGGCACACCCGCTCTACTCAGGTCCGTGCTGACTCGCCCCGGGCGCGGGGCTCGCGTTTCCACGCGGATTCTTCGCGAGCAAAACTCCCGTGTGCTACGCGGTGAGGTTTGCGGGCGGGGTTTGTTTGTTTTCCTGTCTATGAAGTTCCTTATATTTATCGTTACTGTTTTGTGTTCACATTTTTTAAATATTAATAACGCCAAGGCTTGATAAACACGCCCCAGCACTTCCTTCCCCCGCCGGGCGGGGCGGGGCGGGCGCATCTTGTCCCATCCGGCAGCCCGGTGTGAGCGCGGCGCGCTTTCTCCCGGCCAGGCGGAGGGGGCGCCCGGGAGGGAGAGACCCCGCGCGGGCGACGGGTCGTGAGCAGAGCTGGCCCCAGGGCGCATTCGCTTCGGGCCTGGGGTCCAGGGCGGGGTGGGGAGGTGGTCGGGGTCTGTGGATCCTCTGGACAGCACGACTCGCTTTCTGCTTTTAGTCACAATAATCGCCAACGTGCTGCGAGCAGTTACTTCTGGGTCCGGCTGTGGCTGCGCCCCTCATCTCATTTAACGACTCCTTTAAAACCCCGTTTTACAGATAAAGAAACTGAGTCCCCACTAGTGAGCGATTCAGCCCGCCCTGCGGCAGGAACAGAGGTGGGATTCCGGCCGCCGGGCGGAGTCCCCTCCCCTACGGTGCGGCCGCGGGGCGGCGCCTCGGCTTTATCTCCGGATGCCCAGCCGGTGCTGACCCCAAAAGGAAATGGGCGGCGGAGGGCTGAGCGAAACCCTGGCCTCGTCTCCAGTCTGACCGGCTCGCCTTCCTTCCCCTCCCCTCCCCCTCTCTGGAGGCTGGAACCTGGCCGGCTGTCCCTTCGACGGTCAGAGGAGCGGGGATAGGGCGGGCAGGACCGCGCCCCCCTGCCCGCTCAGTCGCTATTCTCTTCACCTCTGGCCCCTAAGACACACCCCCATCGTCCCCTCCAAGACTTCGAGATTGTTGACTCCTCCCAGGAGACCTGCCCTACCCCGCTTACCCCGCCCACCACTCCCACCACCCCCTCTCCATCCCCCGGCATCGGGGCTCGCCGAGGTGCCCCCTCCGCGCGGGCGGGGTGGATGCAGACCGAGTCCTGACACCCGGGCAGTGCGGGCTCTAGGGGTCTGTGGGGAGTGAGTTGCCGGTGGAAGCGTTCTGGAGGGTGGGGTTCTTAGGGTTTTCCCCGGGAAAGAAAACCCACACCCAGCTGCTGTCTCCCTTACCCTCTCTGCTACAGCAGGTGGGGTTCGCCGTGCAGTTTAGTTATATGTTTCGTTGGTTTGCACTCCAGGAGAAATCAAGTCATGGAGACTGTGAGTCAAGAAACACTGGGACTCAGCCAGGCTCGGTCTGGCAACTCGGGACATCATCCAGCATTCAGCTTCCCCCATCTGACAGCTGGGGTCCAACCCGGGCAAGTGGGTAGGCAGCATGTGGAGAGAAAGACTGGACGCCCTGCCCCGAGGCACACCTGGTGCACCTTCCCACAGGGCAGGGTGGATGCCGAGTGAGTCGGGAGGTCTGGGGGTGTGTAGTAATAAGAGTTGTGGGTGGAAGTTTTGGGGGAGAGTTAAGGTGTCAGGCCATTCCCAGCTGGAGGGGCTGGAGGATTGCTAGTTAGATCTGAACATGGCAAGGGCGGGTGGGGAAAAGCTAGGAGGACCAGAGCTACTGGGGAAGGGGCAGCCTTTTGGGTAGGGAAGGGTCCAGGCAGGGGAATGACTGGCCTTGGCCTGACCTCATGGCTAACCCCTTACCCAGGCCCAGGGCTACCCCTTAGCTGGCCCTTTGGTCCCCTCCCCCTTCTTTTCCCCCCAAGTTCTAAGTTCCAAGCTTGACTACTCATGTGACCAGACGGCCTGTTTCTCTGGGGAACTCCCAACAAGGTTGCATGTCTCTAGCTTTTGCACACACCAATACACAACCCCAACTCCTGGCATGCTCACCTTCCCCTTGAGGGTTCCCCCTCCATCTATTCAGTTTTCAAAATACTGTCTAGTACTTGATCTCTGGACCTTGCCTCGTTTTTTGAAGGTGTGCTGACACACCGGTGTGTAGTGGTTTACTTATCCTCCACCCCCCCCACTCCCCCCACCCCGCTCCAACTCCGCCAGGTAGTCTTTATTTAGAGACTGCGCCTCCCTCCCCCATGTCCAGCATAGGCCTGGTGCCAAACTAATGCCTAGAGAATTGTTTAAAGAGGTGGACAGGGGGTACAGCTGGGGGCACCTCTAGGAAGTAGGAAAAAGGATCTCCCCTTTCTCGGCTACCTGGCCCCCATTCATCCCTCTTCCAGTTCCCGTGGGCCCCAGCTTCTCCAGGGCCAAGCCAGGAGAAGAGGATTGGGCAGCTTTCTAGTCTGGGTACCTCTCCATGGTTGTGTAGGGTGAGCCAGACCTGTCCCATCCCGGTGCTCTCAGAGGGCCCCACTTGTTTTGTTGCCCTTTTAAGAAAGAGGAAATTCTTCTCATAAACATGCGCCTCAACCTGAGTGCGGAGCCCGACTGCCTGCCCCGCCGCATCCCCGGGAAATCAGGGGTGCTTCCAGGCACACCGCCCACTCCAAGCTCAATCTAGGGGGAAAGACTGGCGGCCCCTCCACGCCGCTGCTCGCCACCGGGGCTGGGAGCAGGGTGGAGGCGGGGGGGGGGGGTCCCAAGGACTTGAAGAGGCTGGAGGAGGGACTTGGGGGAGCCTAGAAACAGCTCAGGGAACGTCTGTAAAGTGCAGTCCCTGTAAGGGGCGAAGGGGCGCTGGGCCGCTCCCTACGGCCAAGGGGGTTCCCCGCCCACGAAGCTCACCCCTACCCTCCAGCTTGGGCGGATTCCGAGGCCCCCGGGCGCGAGGCCGGAGCGACCGCCTCCTCTTTGGAGGCGGAGAGTACCGGCGCTCGGGACCGTCCCTTGCTCCTAGGAGGAGCTGGGAGACAGCGCCCTGGGGGCGTCTACTGCGCGGCGTGGGAGTCTCGGCCGCCTGGTCCCCTGGGGAGATGGCAAATGAATTGGGCCTCGGAGGCATGGACTCTTGGGTTCTTTGAGACCTGGTGCCCCAAGAGAGGAGAATCACGCCTCCGTTTTACTGCCTGGAAAATGGGTTTCGGGTGGAACCGAAAGGCTGAGGCCACTCCAGTGAGAGCAGGAGCGAGAGGCAGACATTCGAGGACGGGGGACACTTGATAGTTCAGTGATTTTGTGCTTGCCTGTCTCCATTTCCCTTCTCTTTTGGTTTAAGCGGTTGTTGTTGCTGCTGCTGCTGCTGCTGCTGCTAAGTCCCTTCAGTCGTGTCCGACTCTGTGCGACCCCATAGACGGCAGCCCACCAGGCTCCACCATCCCTGGGATTCTCCAGGCAAGAACACCGGAGTGGGTTGCCATTTCAGTCTCCAATGCATGAAAGCGAAAAGTGAAAGTGAAGTCGCTCAGTCGTGTCCGACTCCTAGCGACCCCATGGACTACAGCGCACTAGGCTCCTCCGTCCATGGGATTTTCCAGGCAAGAGTACTGGAGTGGGGTACCATTAGCATTTATTTGGGCTTCTCCAGTGGCTCAGCGGTAAAGAATCCTCCTGCATTGCAGGAGATGCAGGATATGGCGGTTCCCTGAGTGGAGAAGATCCCCTGAAGGACGGCATGACAACCCACTCCAGTATTGTCTAGAGAATCTCATGGGCAGAGGAGCCTGGTGGGCTGTGGTTCGTGGGGAAGCAAAGAATCTGACATGACTGAAGGGACTAAGCACAACAGCATTTATTTAGCATTTTCAGACTCTTATTTTAAATCAGTTTGGAGCCTGGGTCCCACCCTGGACTGGGTGGGTCTGTCAGGTCACTCCTGTGATAGTGCTCAGTAACTTTTGGAATTATGATTCTTTTGTTTTTAAATCTGAAGTGCTAGGCTCTGCGTTCAAGTGTCTTATTTACAACCATTCCAAGGTAGGTGTCCCCATTTTATAGTCAAGAACACTGAGATCTGAGCTAGGAAATAGCAGGTCCCTATGGAACTCACGTTGGCTGGCTTCCAGAACTCCCTCTCCGTCTTGCTGTGCATACACACACACACACACACACACACACACACCCTTGTCCGGCAGGCCAGTGTGTCACACACACACACACAGGTCCCTCTGGAACTCACGTTGGCCAGCTTCCAGAACTCCGTCTCTGTCTTGCTGCCTTCACACACACACACACACACACACACACACACACACACCCTTGTCTGACAGGCCACTGTGCCCACTCATCCCACCCGTGGCCAGGCCCTGGTGGGAGCTCATCCCGAGGTCCTCCCCTTCTCCTGATCCTCTTCAGGAAGCCCATACAGGAAGCGTTGGTGGGAACTGTGGGCCAGAAGAGTGGCTCCCTGGGTGATGAGACAGGTCCAGACCTGAGGAAGGGGTGGCTATGAGGAGGGGAGAAGACCTACGAGGAAGCCCCGGGTGCATCCCCACTACGCCCTCCATCTGTGGTCTCCTCTCCTTGCCTCCCCCATCCCCCAGGCACCCGCCGACCCAGCAGTACCAGGTAAGTGGTGAGGCCCAGGTAGGCTGCGGCCAGCAGTGCTACAAGGCTGAAGTAGGCAGGGTGGGGGAGGCTGGGCACGTAGCTGATCACGAAGTAAAGGTTGACGGCGCAGACCAGCACCATGATGGAGGAAGTGATAACTTTGCTCACCCTTGGGAATGAGAGGGAGATTCAGGATCGGCTGCATCTCCCTCAGGGCCCACAGTCAGCCTGGAGGTAACTAGGGCTTCCCTGGGCTGTGGGGTCTGGTGTAGACCCCTGGCCATTTTCTGCCTCCTGGGCTGGCCAGGCACCACACGGGCAGGATTTGGCAAGAGTACAGGCTGAAGTGAGGGGGAGGAGCTCAAGCTCTAGAAATAGCCCCTGGCTCAGGATTCCAGTCCTGGCTCCTCCCCTTGCTAGCTGTGTGACCCTCGGCAGGTTTCTTAACCTCTCTGATCTTATCAGATATTCCTTATCTGGAATAGTGAGAATTCCTACCTCTTGGTGGTTGTGAGGATCAAGTGCGATAAGCCCAGTGCTGAGGTTGGGGAGTACTCACAGGCCATTGGCAAACTCCTGCATCAGGGCGGGCATGCTGGTGAAGGTGAGGATGGGCAGCACAGCGAAGGGAAGCTGGGGAGAGTCGGAAGGAAGGGGCTGAAGGACCCTGCCGTTAGAAAACAGTGAGGAGGGGAGGAGCAGGCCAGGGCTCCAGTCACCCTCTGCTTCACTGTGCAACCTTGGGAAAGTCCCCTAACCACTCTGAACCTGTTTCTCCACATTCATTGCTTCCACTGTGTGTGCTAGCCGCTCAGTTGTGTTTGACTCTTTGGAACCCCACAAACAATGGCCCACCAGGCTTCTCTGTCCATGGGATTTCCCAGGCAAAAATCAATTCAGTTCAGTCACTCAGTCGTGTCTGACTCTTTGTGACCCCATGGACTGCAGCACGCCAGGCTTCCCTGTCTATCACCAACTCCCGGAGCTTACTCAAACTCATGTCCATCGACTCAGTGATGCCATCCTACTCATCTCATCCTGTCATCCCATTCTCCTGCCTTCAACCTTTCCCAGCATCCGAGTCTTTTCCAGTGGATTCTTCACATCAGGTGGCCAAAGTATTGGAGCTTCAGCTTCAGCAATAATCCTTCCAATGAATATTCAGGACTGATTTCCTTTAGGATGGACTGGTTGGATCTCCTTGCAGCCCAAGGGACTCTCAAGAGTCTTCTCCAACACCACGCACTTCAAAAGCATCAATTCTTTAGCGCTGAGCTTTCTTTATAGTCCAGCTCTCACATCCATATATGACTACTGGAAAAACCATAGCTTTGACTAGACGGACCTTTGTTGGCAAAGTAACGTCTCTGCTTTTTAGTATGCTGTCTAGGTTGGTCATAGCTTTTCTTCCAAGGAGCAAGCATCTTTTAATTTCATGGCTGCGGTCACCACCTGCAGTGATTTTGGAGGAATACTGGAGTGGATTGCCATTTCCTTCTCCAGGGGATCTTCCCAGCCCAGGGATCGAAGCCAGATCTCCCACTGCAGACAGATTCCTTACCATCTGAGCCACCAAGGAAGCCCCAAGGTTGTGGGGGCTCCAAAGCAGAAGGAAGTGTTTGGGGGCTTTGGCCCCAGACTATCTGAGTGTGCATCCTAGCTCTGCTGTGCTGTGCTTAGTCACTCAGTTGTGTCTGACTCTTTGTGACCCCATAAACTGTAGTCCACCAGGCTCCTCTGTCCATGGGTATTGTCCAGGCAAGAATACTGGAGTGGGTTGCCATGCCCTCCTCCAAGGGATCTTTCCAACCCAGAGATCAAACCCATGTCTCCCACATTGCAGGCAGATTCTTTACTATCTGAGCCACCAGGGAAGCCCCCAGCTCTGCTACTGGTCACTTAATTGCGTGCATCAGTTTTTCCATCTGCAAAATGGGAGTAATGGTGGTTCCTACACCCTGGGGCAGCTATGGGTAGTACCAGAACCTTGTAGGTAAAGTGTGTTTAGAATAGTGCCTGGGAGGTGGGGGAGTCTGGGGAGGTAGGGGATTGCTGTGGTTCCTGTTTGGCCCCACAGGGCGGAGGAGGTGATAGGGCCCGCAGGCTCACCAGCAGGCTCTGCAGCACATTGAGCAGGTCGTTGAGGCCTGACAGGTCCCGCAGGTCCCTGAAGACAGCCAGGAGCACAGTGGGCAGGATGGCGCAGGAGCGAGTGAGCAGGACTCGGGCGAAGCGTGACCACCGCAGCTTCAGGAAGCCCTGGGCCATGCAGGGGGAACTCGGTGGTGGGATGCAGGACTGGGGTTCCAGGGGACGAATCCTCCATCCTCCCTCAGCCCATCTGATACCTGCAGGAACCCTCTATTTTTCCATCATTGAAATGGGGGCAGCTCTGTCTATAGTTGGTGGTGAGGGGATAGATGGAGGGAAATTGGGGGCGAGGTTTTCCCCCCTACAGCTGATTGCTGAAGCCTAAACGGTTTTGGAGAAAAGGCCCCTATTAGTCCTGGGTGAGTCTCAGGCCTCACCTCCCTAAATCTCAATTTTCTCATCTGTATAGTAGGGCTTATAAGGGTACCCGTTGGGCTGCCTTAAGGATCAAGGAGGCCCACATCCGAGTCCTAAGTGGTCTGCCTTGTGCTCAGACACCGGCCCGGCCCAGCCACACCTCCATCACAAACTGTCCCGCGTAGGTGCCGGTCATGGTGGAGCTCTGCCCAGCAGCCAGGAGACCCACGGCCCAGATGTACAGGGCTGCAGGACCAAAGAGGCAGCCCAGGATCACGCCCTGGAAGGAGGGGTGTGGTCAGGCCATGGACCCACCCCCTTCTCACGCAGGCTCCGCCCTTGAAGTGGGCGTGGGGAGGGGGAGTCCCGCTGGATGGAGCCCTTCCTCGCCCAGCCCCAGCCCTGCCGTTGGCTTGCTTACTCCTTGGTAAATGTCCACTGCCACGGTCAGGTTGTTCCTGGGAAAGATCGGCGCGTAGTCGTGGAGGCTGCTGTTGGCACAGATGTTGAACTGCGGGCACCGGGCAGTAGGAAGGAGATGTGAAGCACACACTCAATACTGGAAAATCAGACCTCCAAGCCTTGACCAAGGGTTGAAAACTGGTGGCCCACAGTCTGAATCCAGCCCGACATATTTCGCTTGGCCAACACATGTTTTTCTTTAATGTGAATTTGTTAACAACATTTACAATTGAGACGCATTAACAAGCCTGGTTTCTAGCTTCTCTTTGATGGTGAGAGCTGGCATTACTACAGAGACACAATTGGCTGGCAGTGACTCAAGCAGACCCACAGGCCCTGGGACCCACTTCCCACAGCTCTGTGACTCGGTTGGTCTCAAAGACGATGTGTGACTATAGTTTGCCATCCTGTTTAGATCTCTCTCCTTGTGCTAAGGAGCAGAGACTCACGGAGAGGTATGACCTCACAAGGTCACACAGCAAGGCACCCAACAGTGCCTATGTGCTCGGAGTCTTGACTAGTCTGTTCTGACCCCATCAACCCCCTTTAGTGCCTCTGGATAGAGATCCACCCCAAAACTGAGACAGACCCAGGTCCCAAATCCCAGAAAGCCAGGGAGGAGCTGGTTGGTTCCTTCTCTTTCAGAGTCCACTCAAATGCCATCTCGTCCTAGAGGCCTCTCCTGGCCACCTGGGCTAATGTAGAAGCCCCTCCCCCACCACACCCCCAATTATGTTTCATCACCCCCTTTATTTTCTTTACAACATTGTTCATATTTTCCTTTGAAATCAGTCAACTGATTGGTTGATTTTTTTCCAGTTTGCTCACTGCCTTCGAAGTTAATCTACAAGAGGGCAAGGTCTTTGTATCATTGGCTGTTGTATTCCCATGGTCTAAGACACTGGCTGATACATAACAAATGCTCAATAAATATTTGCTGAATGAATGATGGTTTATCTGCTAGTAATGAAGAACTATCACTAGAAATTCAGGAGAAGAAACTGCTTGCATATTCCCAACCCCATGCTCATCCTTAGGCAGGCACCCCCTCCCAGAAGTTTCTCCCCACAGCTGGCTGGGCAAATCCTGCCCATTCTTCAGGTGCAGCTGGAATGCTGAGTCCTCGAAGACTCAGCTCCTCGCCCCCCGCCATCACCTCCCCTGGATGTGTGTGCCTTGGAGCCCCTGGTGTGGTGGTTGACCCTCTACAAGCCTACAGGGGGCAGCTGTGTCTCCCCAGTGGGGTGGGAAAGGGACTCCCAGACAGAGGCCAGTGTCAAGACTCCCTCCCCTACCAGTGCCTGTAGTGCAAGACAGAGACTCAAAGGGCTTAGCTGCACTCTTTGGAATCCCCTGCAGAACTTGAGGAGCATGAATATATGGGGTGTGCCTCACCGCAGCCTGGTTGGTTTGCTTGTAGAAGGCTTGCCCAAAGACAGCCATGACAAAGAGGTTGATGAGGAAGGAGACAGATAGGGCGATGGTGGCTTCAATCAGGAAGTACATGTTGGCCTCTCGGATGTCCGCCCGCCGGGACCGGTCTACCTCTCGAGACTACGAAGGTAAAAGGACGGAAGCATCGAAGTCCCTTAGAGTTGTCCCAGAACTCTCTACCCTCACAGTCTGCTTATGTTCCCCCAAACCCCGCTCTTTCTAAAGCCCCCTTGCATGATAGTCTGGGATAG
Source organism: Bos mutus (assembly GCF_027580195.1). Classification (NCBI taxonomy): domain Eukaryota; kingdom Metazoa; phylum Chordata; class Mammalia; order Artiodactyla; family Bovidae; genus Bos; species Bos mutus. The sequence continues at coordinate 29,499,998 of NC_091618.1, forward strand.
TCCTTTGTTTCTGTCTCAGGACCTTTGCACTTGCCGGTCCTTCTGCTTAGAATATCTTCTCCCCTAATCTTCCTTCCCATCCTTCATGTTTCAAAAGCCACTGCCTTAGAAAGGCCTTTGCTGGCTACCTTTTCTAGGGGAGCCCCCTCCTCAGTCATCCTCCATCATGCTGCTCTGTTTCGTTTCCTTCAGAGTATCTTTCACAATCCACTTCTTTCCTTTACTGTTGACTTGCTTATGGTCTGCCTCCCCTACTAGAAATGCATGCTCTAAGAAGTCAGAAGACTTATCTTTTCCCTCACTGATCCTCAGCTCCCAGCACACAGCAGACCCTCTCTATTATTATATATTGAATAAAGAGTGATTCACTTCCCTCCTCAATTCAGAGGCAGGAGTCGAGGGGGCGTGGCTTCAGCCTTGGGGGCGGGGCCAGCATGGCTCTAAGGGAGAGAGCATGTCTCCCTCCCCTCCAGTCTGCTCACCTTGACCAGGGAGGAATGCAGGTAGATGTTGTGGGGCATGATGATGGCGCCAATGATGCCCACGGCTTGCAGCAGCTCGGGCTGGCCACAGCCTGGGCACGAGGGCAGGAACAGGCCCTGAAGCAATGCTCCCTGAGCAGGCTGAGCCACCACGTACTGTGGGGTGAGTGAAAGTCCCTCAGTCATGTCCCATTCTTTGTGACCCCGTGGACTGTAGTCCATGGAATTCTCCAGGCCAGAATACTGGAGTGGGTAGCCTTTCCCTTCTCCAGAGGATCTTCCTGTGCTGTGGGGAGGAGCCTCCTTAGGCCCCACTCCACCCCTGAGTCTCCGTTCTTACCCTCCAGTCCACTTCCAGAGGCTGGAGTGGGGGAGAGGGACTGGTGGGGTGGGGTGCAGGAATGGAGGGGTGCGGGAATGGGGGTAGGGGAATGGGGGGGTGAGGTGGAGTGGGGGTAGGGCATAGCTAAGGTCCTCTCCCTGTCCCGTTGGGCTCTGCATGGGGCAGAGTAGGGTGGCTTTGGTGCAGGCCCCTGTTATGGGTCTGGCTTCCCACCTCATAGCCGAAGGTCAAGGCCATTATGGTAATAAGAAATCCAAAAAAGGCTTCCAGCTTCCGCAACCCTAGGGTGAGAGCAAAGGGGCTGAACAACAACAACAAAAACCACCCAAAACCAAAATTGTAACTTAAGCAATTATTAATGGCTGATATCCTGAGCACTTTGTTCCAGGCACTGTGCCCCGGACTTGACCAGTGTTACCGCAATGAATCCTCCCCACAGCCCTGTGACCTCTGTGCTAGTCTCTGCGTGTTGTAGATGAAGAAACACTAGTCTAAGTTGCTCAAGGCCGTGCAGAGCAAGGTTGCTCAGAGCCCTTCTCCCAGTTCACCAGAGTACCATTACATTCATTGCCAGCCCCCTCCTCGCCCGAGTCCCGCTGGGGATGAGAGGCACACACCCACCGTAGTTATCGAGGAAGAGGAAGAAGAAAGTGTCCACGATGGTGATGAGGACACCACCCCAGAGTGGGATTCTGAAACCAGAGTGGCCTGGGTCAGCCTAGCCCAGTTCAGGAGTCTGGATCTCCCATCCTCAGGGCTGGAGCCGTGGAATGGGGCCTCCAGGGAGCAGGCACTCAAGGGGCCCCAGACAGCTGAGGGAGAGGGGAGCCAGGGTGCTGGAGACCTAAAATGGCACCTCCATGCTGGGCAGGGGACCAGCGTGGTAGGGAGCTTGGGGCTGCAGTATTGAAGCCTGCAAGATGACCAACATCTGTCTGATTTGCAGCAAGTCGCTTTACATATCTGGGTCTGTGTTTCCCCATCTGGCAGATTGGTCAATAACTGAGTCAGAGATGACTGCAGGATGAAGTGGCCAGGGGGAAATAGAAGGCCTGGGGAGGAAGCGGCAGTTGTTCCCAGCCCTGGGCTGAAGAACTAGGGCCCCTCTGGAGTACCGTCCGGCGGAGAGCAGACTGAATGCAATAGCTGTGCCAATGACTTCCTGCATGTCTGAGCCCACGATGGCTAGCTCGATGGTCAGCCAGAGGAGAATGCGGGGCACCTAGGGGGAGGACGTAGTCCCGTCAGCAAGGCTGTCTCTTGTCTCAGTCCTGCACTCACCTGTCTGCAGCTGGCACTATATGCCTGGAAGCCTGTAAACTACATTTGCAAGTTGGCTTTGCCAGTTGGCTTCATGGTGCCATGGTGGTTTCACGTGTAAAATTAGTTACAGAAGCTTCAATTAAATAGAGTCGGGAGATAAGAAGGGGAAGCTTCCACACCCTTCAAAGATAGCAGAACCCAAGAGACAGAAGACTCTTCTTTCCTGGAAAGGACTTAGGCACTGAAAAGTCATGGACTCTTTGTTTGCTATCAGCCTCCCTCCTACCTTCCCTTTTCCCTCCATAAAAGCGTTCTCCTTCCCTTGCTGTGTAGAGACCTTGCAGGTGGCTCCCCATGGCTACAGACCCTGAATTATCATTCTCTGCTGATACTGAATAAACCCATCTTTGCTGGACACATATCTAACCTAAAATATCTGATTTAGGTCAACAGTAAGAAATATTTAAGGAAAATTAAAAAACAGGTAGAGATCTTTTCCCTCTGCTTCTGGAGCTGGCCCCAGCAAGGGCACCGCGTAGTCTGGGCTCCAATCAGCAGTGGTGGCAGTGTTTCTAGAAGCTCGACAGCAAATGATGGTCCTCGGGTTTCTGTCCAGCAGCTTCCTGATCTCTGGGTAACACCTCCTTCTCTTGCTCCTTCAGCTCTGTCAACACCTTTGGGACTACATCCTGTATTAGATGCCTTTGACTGATCCAGTGGTATAATTTCTGTTTGCTTGCCTGGACGCTGACAACAGCCAAGTCCCCAGTGTCCACCCCAGCCAATGGTTATTCCACACCAATTTTGCCACCCCCCCACCCACACCGTTTTTCCGCTTAGGCAAGTCACTTCCCCAGGTTTCAATGTCCTCTTCGGTAAAAAGAGCAAGATACCTCTAGTGTCCCTCTCATTCTGCATTCTATTCGTTTGAGCCTCAGCCTTATCTATCACGTGGACTTGCAATGCTCCACTTGAGATGATATTTTTATTTGATCATCGAAGCTTTCAATGGCTGTTTGGGATTTCGAAGCTACAGATGCTTCCTGTCCAGGGGCACCAAGCTCACCTTAGGGTAGTAGAGATGGCAGACCTCGCCCAAGTCCTTGCCTGTCACCACGCCCAGCCGGGCAGCCAGTCGCTGGCAAAGCAAGCCCAACACTGTGGCCCACAGCAGCACCCAGAGCAGCTGCGAGAATTTAGGGAGAGGCCGTCAGCCAGAGGGGCTAGTTTCTGATAACCCCTGAATTGCTGGGACCTTCTAACCTAGGACACTCACTGGGGAGAGGATGGGGGAGACAAAGCTGGAAGACAATGCCCCCTACACCCCACATTCTGGCCCGACTGCCCTGGAGACCCTTTTCTGGCCCATTTGAACTTAACACCTGTTCCCAGCAACACTGGCCAGGCAGGCCACTCTGGGGAGTTGTGGCAAAGCTGGGGGTCTCCACCCACTTAGCCTGGTCACCACCCTCCCCATGGTGCCCCGACTCCATCACTTTGAATCCAGCCACAGCCCCAGCCTGAAGATCTGACTCAATGTTTCCTGGGTCCAGGAATGCGATGCTCATGAGGAATCCAGGCCCCGTGAAGGCCCACAGCTTCCGCAGGCTGAATGCACCCTGTGGAGGGGAGTGGAATGAGGGGTCTTGGGTGGGCCCAGCTGGCCTTGGCCAGCCCCCAGTTGACACCTTCCCAGGCTCAGGGGCCCAGGCTGGCCAGCCCTGCCTTCGATTCCCCATTCCTGGAGCTATCACCTGGAGGGTTAGTGGAGCACATGGGGTGGGAAGGATTTAGGGTTTGCTGAGTCACGGCAGATCGGCTGTCTGGATGGGTCAGTTCTGCAGTCTGCACCTGATTGGCCCGCCTCATGCAGGCCCTGACTCAGCAGATCCTCAGAGCCCAGAGGGGAGTTTTCCTGGGTCAGACCTCCCTGGTCCAACTCCTCCCTCTGCAGCACCTTCTCAGACCACAGGGCCTCCTCTCTGGAGTCCACCAAGCCTAGGGTCTCCCCACCCCATTCCGGGGAGCCTGAGTCTCTCTGAAGACTCTGGAAATGCAGGATGATGTATCCTAGGCTTCCCTGGTTGCTCAGACTGGAAAGAATGTCTGCAGTGCAGGAGACCTGGGTTTGATGCCTGGGTCAGGAAGATCCCCTGGAGAAGGGAATGGCTATCCATTCCAGTATTCTTGCCCGAAGAATCCCATGGACAGAGGAGCCTGGTGGGCTACAGTCCATGGGGTCACTGAGAGTCCGACATGACTGAGCAACTAACACACACACTGTCCCAGAAGCCGGCCCACCGGCTTCACCTCTCCCCATGCCCTTGTCTGCTTCCTTTCCTTAAATATTACAACAAATCCCTGAGGCTGCAATGCAAACTCATCCCAGGTCCTTTCCCCTTCCTAGGAGAGCTGAGATTCATTTAAAAAGCCACTTGGTAATTTTTAGACAAATATTAAGGCCCCAGCTAAGCACTTGAGGACAGAAGCAGGAGGGCGCCAGTTCCCATTGTCTGTCACAGCTGTTCAGAGCCCAGAGGGACTGGCCCTGATCTTCAGGAGACCTCCCTCCCTCCCCAGGCTGGTGAGATCCCGCATGATCCGGTGCATCCTGAAAGACCTCAGGAAGTCTCCAGTGTTCTCACCGATTCTGTATCCGGAATGGGGATCTTCTCACTTAGGTAGGTCCCTCCGGGAGGCGCTTGCTGTGGCTCTGGACTGGGTGGGCTGGAGATGGAGCCATATCTGGTCCCTCCCTGCTTTGGGGGGCCCGTGTCACCTGTGAAGGGCCCCACAAGCCTTGGTGAGTGACCTGCCTCTTTCTGCTGGCCCAGGGTTAAAGCTATCTGTCCTCTTCCCCACCTGCTCCTGGCAGACAGGAGAAATGAAGGCCCCACCAAATAAGAGCCTTTCATTCCCATCTTGGGTCCATCACCTCCACCCATGGACCAGACACTCCAGTAGACGTGTGAGAAGTGGAGCCTTCAGGGTTCCCTCCTTCCATGGGAGGGCAGAGATTCCCAGATCTACTTCTCTCTCCACGCAGGATGTGGAGAGGGATGTGGGTTCCGAGCAGGCGATACTGACACCACCTCGTGCCGTATCCCTGCCGCCTGCAGGAGCCAAGGAAGCTGCAAGGGCTCCAGGTTCACAGAGACAAGGCTCTGCCCTTGGAGGTGTGAAGAGCCCAGCCCCAGGCTGGTGTCTGGATTGTGGTTGAGATCCAGACCCCCACACTGCAGCAGGGACTTCCCTTGCCCGCCCTGACTCTCCCCATCACACCCCCACTCAGGCTCTGTCCCTGGAGGGGGCTGCTCACCTGACATGAGGACCGCAGGCTCGGGCACTCTCTGTGCGAGTGGCTGGCGTGCCGGGCAGCCCCTCACGGGCATGGCAAGCCCATGCTTCCTCTCTAGGCAGTGGCGATTGTGCGGGTCCACGCCCTCTTACCCATCCTCAGCTGTCCTCACACGCAGGCACGTTGTGAAACACTTTCCAAAGGCAGAAGTGGCCAGTTCTGGAGGAAGGGTCTGGGTGGCCACAGCAAGGACATTTGTTCCCCTCCTGGCCTGAGCCCCACAACACCTCTGGCTCCCTTCCAGGCACTCCGAGTTCTGCACCTCTCCCAAGTTAGCTCTGATTTTGGACAACTTCCTGCCACTTGGGCATGCATGTCTAGATCACGTGACTGCCCGCTAGCCCACCCTCACCCTGTACAAGCAGTCAGGTCCTTCTCCTTTTTAATCTTGGGTCCCATGGCCACGGGGAGGAAGGGAGTTCTGATGGCTGTCTAGGTCTCAGTGTCCCATTGAGTGCCTTAGAGGGAAAGATCTTCCGGCCACTGCCACGGGGACATACACTGAAGATTCAGGCCAAAGAGATCCCCAGAAGAAAGAGGCACTGGAATTCTGGTCTTGGTTCTGCCACCGATCCACTTGACATTGTCACCAGATCACGTCTTGTCTCTGACCTTGTTCCTTCTGTTAAGAAGGGTTCAGTCTAGCTAAAAGGTCAAAAGGTGCCCAAGGAGGCCAGGCAGGTAAGATAAACTATGAGACAGGTTGGGAATGAGAAGAACAGTGCTGGCTCAGTGCTCAATGACAAACGATGCTCAGCCTCAGTATCAGGGGGAAGTAATAGGGAGTGGTGGTGGTTTAGTCACTAAGTCGTGTCTAACACTTGCGACCTCATGGAGGTAGCCCGCCAGGCTCCTCTGTCCATGGGATTTTCCAGGCAAGAATACTGGAGTGGGTTGCCATTTCCTTCTCCAGGGGATCTTCCCAACCCAGAAGTCGAACCCAGGTCTCCTGCATTGCAGGCAGATTCTTTACCGATGGAGCTATGAGGGAGGGAGGGAGGGAATGATGGAGACAAAGGTCATAAACTCTGTCTGAAGAGGGCAGTGCTCACAGAGTTCCAGCCAGTTGTCATGTGAGGATGTGGGTCCACTGTCATTAAGTCGTCTGTTTTGTCAAGGATGCTGGAAAATTTATGCAACATATGCTGTTTGAATACTGGGCTCAAATGTTTTGCAAATATTGGGTGACCTAAGCAAAGCGTTTCTATGGGCCAGATTCCACTTTAGGATGATCAATCTGTTAGCTCTAGACCCTTCCAGCTCCCAATCTCTTCTCCTTGCCAGCTGCCAACTCCTTTATCCCCCCACTTACCTCCCTCGGAGTCTTCTCCCTGCCATGCCCACTCATGTCCTCTATCCTGTATCCTTTCTTTTCTGCCAAGATTTAAAACTCGAATTGTCATGGTGTTTCCCACTCCAAAGTCTGGACCTCCAGACACAGAGAAAATCAGGGCTTGTTCCCAAGCCCAGGCTTGATCTGGGATGTGATGTTTCCTCAGGTTGAGTCAAAAACTTGAGCCAAAGCTTGGAACCCCAGGATGGGGGGAGGCAGCCAATTTCCTGGCTCCTCGTTGAAAAGAGAGGCTGGAGGGATGGGAGAGGCAGGGGTAGAGGGGTGAATGGTTGAGTCACGAATGACAGAGCAGCACTGTGGTTTGTCGATGTGCAATCCCGTTGCTCAAGTCACCAGCCTTGACTTCTAGGGTTTACACAGGTTTGCAATCACTACTTTGGACTCACGTGGGGTGGCTGGGGGATAGGGCTGGGGTAGGAGGCTGTGATGGTTTAATTTTTGTGTGTCAGTTTGAGCCATGGGGAGCCCAGTAATTTGGTCAGACATTCTAGGTGTGTCTGTAAGGGTGTTTTTGGAGGACATTAATATTTGAATTTCGAGCCTAGTAGGCTATAGTCCATGGGGTCACTAAGAGTCGGACGTGACTGAGCAACTTCACTTTCACTTTTCACTTTCATGCATTGGAGAAGGAAATGGCAACCCACTCAGGTGTTCTTGCCTGGAGAATCCCAGGGACGGAGAAGCCTGGTGGGCTGCCGTCTGTGGGGTTGCACAGAGTTGGACACGACTGAAGCGACTTAGCAGCAGCAGTAGACTAAGTAAATCAGATTTCTCTCCCTAATGTGGGTATCATCCAATGAATTTGACAAGAACAAAAGGCTGAGTAAGGGAGAATTCTCTCTCTCGATGAGTGCCTTTGAACTGAACACTAGTCTTCTTCGGTCTTCAGACTTAGTTTGGACTAGAACTTATATATCATCAGCCCTCCTGTTTCTCAGACCTTCAGACTCAGATTGGAATTGTATATGCCCTTGACTCCAGGGTTTTCAGCTTGCAGATCTTGGGACTTCTTAGCCTCTATACTCTCATGGGCCAGTTCCTTATTATCTATCTATCTGCCTATCTATTTATATTTTCTGTTGGTTTTGTTTCTCTGGAGACCCTAAGACAGAGGTCGTCCTCTTTGCATTTTTTGAGGCCTGCCCTATAGTTAGGAACTTGGTGAGTGTAACTTAATGACTGATTAAATCACTGATTAAATCCAGCACAAACTCTGCCTTACACAAGAGGCAGTATGTGTAATGGTTAAGAGCAGGGCTTTCTGGCCAGTGTCTCCATGAGCCAGAGCTCTGGAAATCTGCATAGTGGTCCCCTCATATCTGGAGTTGTTGCTGAATACTAAGCCCTATATGCGTAGAGTGAAATTGCATGAAGCCCAATTCGATCAAAATGGATCACAGACTTAAATGTAAATTTAAAACTATAAAATTTTTAGAAAAAAAGTAAGGAAGGGAATTCCCTGGCAGTCCAGTGGATAGGATTCTGCATTTTCACTGCTGTGACTCGGGTTCCATCCCTGGTGGAGGGATAAGATCTGTAAGCCGCAGAGCATGGCCCAAAACAAAAAAGAAAAAAAAAAGTAGGAGAAAACCTTCAGGATCTAGGACTAGACGAAGACTTGTTAGACTTGACACCAAAAGCGTGACTGATAAAGGGGAAAAGGATGAATTGGACCTTATCAAAATGAAAACTTTTCCTCTGTGAAGAACCATGTTAAAAGAAAAGCTAAAAATTCACAGAAAATATTTACAAACCACATATCTGACAAAACACCAGTATCTAGAAATAAGGAACTCTCTTAAAACTCGAGAGTGAAAACACAAACAGCCCAATTAGAAATGGGCAGGGAGTTCCCCGGTGGTCCAGTGGTTGGACTTCAGTGCTTTCACTGTTGTGACCAGGGATTCAATTCCTGGTTGGGGAACTGAGATCCCACAAGTCTCGTGGTGTGGCGAAAAAAAAAAAAATGAAAAAGAAATGGGCAGAAGTCATGAACACACACCTCACCAAACAGGACATACAGATGGCAAACAAATATATGAAAAGATGTTTGGTGTTGTTAGCCATTCATTTCAGTTCACTTCAGTTCAGTCGCTCAGTCGTGTCCGACTCTTTGCGACCCCATGAATCGCAGCACACCAGGCCTCCCTGTCCATCACCAACTCCCGGAGTTGTCTCAAACTCATGTCCATTGAGTCAGTGACGCCATCCAACCATCTCATCCTCTGTCGTCCCTTTCTCCTCCTGCCCCCAATCCCTCCCAGCATCAGAGTCTTTTCCAATGAGTCAACTCTTTGCATGAGGTGGCCAAAGTAGCCATTAGGAAAATACAAATGAAATCATAATGAGATATGACTATATCCCAATCAGAGTGGATAAAATAAAAAGTAGTCACAATATCAAATATTGATGAGGATGTGGAGAAACTAGGTCAATCACTCATGTATTGCTTGTGGGAATATAAAATGGTATAACCACTCTGGAGATACTTTGGAAATTTCTTTAAAAATTAAAGATGTGGTCTTCCCTGGTGACTCAGTGGTAAAGAATCCGCCTGCCAATATAGGAGACATGAGTTCGATCCCTAATCTTAGAGGATCCCCGTGTGGTGGAGCAGCTAAGCCAGAGCTCCACAACAATTGAGCCTGTGCTCTGGAGCCTGGCAGCCTGCATACTGCACCTTCTGAAGCCCGTGCTCAGGGACAGAGAAGCCACTGCAATGAGAAGCCCCCACTTGCCACAGCTGGAGAGGGCCCAGGCACAACAATGAAGACCCAGCACAGCCAAAAATAAATAAAATTATAACTCCCCAAAAAAATAAAAATGCAACTACTATATGATTTAGCAACTGCAGTCCTGGGCATTTTTTTTTTTAAACTGGAGAAATGATCATTTATATTCACTCAGAAATCTGTACACAAATTTTTATAGCAGCTTTAATTATAAGAGCTCAAACTAGAAACAATCCATACCATTCTTCAACAGGTGAATCGTTAACCAAAGTACAGTACATCCATACCATAGACTGTACTGTGATATTCATAATATACTATGGTATACATGTATCCCAGAGAGGTTAAAACTTATGTTCATACTAAAACCTGTATATGAATGTTGATAACAGCTTTATCTCTAATAGCCCCAAACTAAAATTAGCCTAGCTGTCATTCAACAGGAGAATGGTTAAACTAAGTGCGATACAAACCATTGATTCCTATTTAGCTGTGAAATGAACGAACTACTGATACACAGTAACTTGGAAGAATCTCCAAGAAATCATGCTAAATGAAAAAAATCAATTTGTAAAGTTTTCATGTTTTACTCTTTCATTATGTAACATCTGTACATAAGTAAGAGTAAAAATAGGGACATCTGAAAAAGAGCTGTGGGTTGTGTCAAGGTCAATATCCTGGTTGATTCAAAGCAGAGATTCAAACAGATACTTGTACAGTTGTGTTCAGAGCAACGTTTTTCACAGTAGCCAAAAGGAGGAAATCATTCAAATACCTATCAAGAGGAATAAAGTGCTATATCTATCCAATGGAATATTATTCAGCCTTAAAGAGAAATGAAATTCTGATATATGCTACCATGTGGATGAACCTTGAAAACAGTATGCTAAGTGAAATAAGCCAGTCACAAAAGGACAAATATTGTATGATTCCACTTACACAAGGCAAATTTACAGAGGCAGAAAATAGGACAATGATTACTACAGGCTGTGGGATGGGAAAAAAAGGGAGTTATTATTTAATGGGTACAAAGATTTCGTCTGGGATGACAAAAATGTTCCAGAAACAGATGGTGGTGATGGTTGTACAACAATGTGAATGTACTTAATGCCAGTGAATTGTACACCTAAAAATGGTTAAAAGGGTACAGCATATTTTGGGCTTCCCTGGTGGCTCACACAGTAAAGAATTTGTCTGCAGTGCAGGAGACCCAGGTTCGATGCCTGGGTCAGGAAGATCCCCTGGAGAAGGGAATAGCAACCCTCTCCAGTATTCTGGCCTGAAGAACTCCATGGACAGAGGAGCCTGGCAAGCTACAGTCCATGGGGGTCACAAAGAGTCAGATACGACTGAGTGACTATCACTTTCACTTTATTGAATTCTCCAGGCCAGAATACTGGAATGGGTACCTTTCCCTTCTCCAGGGGATCTTCCCAACCCAGGAATTGAACCCAGGTCTCCCACAATGCTGGCGAATTCTTTACCAGCCGAATCACAGGGAAGCCCCTTTATGTATATATTACCACCAAAAAAAAAAAAATGTGGAAAAAATCCTGGTTGTGATATTGTCCTTTAGTTTTTTAATTAGTTATTTTTGGTTGCGCTGGGTTTTTGTTGCTGCATGCAGGCTTTCTCTAGGTGCAGTGACTGGTGGCTACCCTTCCTTGTGGTGCTTGGGCTTCTCTTGTTGCGGAGCACGGTTCTCTAGAGCTCAGGCTCAGTAATTGTGGCATGTGGGCTTAGTTGCTGCATGTGAGGTCTTCCCGGATCAGGGATTGAACCCGTGTCCCCTGCATTGACAGGTAGATTCTTAACCACTGGACCACCAGGGACGTTCCATATTGTATTATAGTTTTCCATATGTTCAGAGATATATATAGCTTAGGAGTATGGAGTAAGAAATGGGAATCGTAGAAGTTCTGGGGACAAATGATACAATCTAAAAACAAACTGGTGTTGGAATAGGAGAGAAGGCAGGGAAGTGGCAGACCCCTTCCCAAGTCACCTGATGCTCTACAGAGGAAGGATGTCTGTGGGCTGGACGTTACTGCCCTCCCTTCCCCCCGACCACAGCAAAGCATCAGGCACTTGAGGGAGCCCTCAAAGTCTGCAGGAACATTCTGGGTGCACTGGGCTGGGTCAACCTTGGTTTCAGTTCTCCATGGATGGGAACTCGCAGTGCTTAGGAGGCTCTTCAAGACCCAGCTGTCCCTACCTCACCATGACTGAGCACTTTCACACCAGCTTCTCCCTCCTGCCCCACCCCCATTGTGGATCAGCCTTGCTGGCCTTCCGACACCAACTTGCCATGCTCAGAGCCTTTGCACTTGCCATTCCTCTGGCTTGCTATTCCCACAGCTCTTCACGGGTCTGACTCCTGATCATTCAGATCCCAACTCAGCTGAGACATCAGAGAAACCCTCCCTTAAGCCTCCACCCATGAATCCCTTTCTGTCCATGACTCAGCCATAATTGTTTTCATAAAAATATCTGAAATTTTACATAATAAATGATCTTTTGTGTTTGCTGTCTGTCTCCTCATGCTATCTGCAAGTGCCATGAGGACAGAAGCTTGGTCTTGTCCCTGCTAATCTCCGAGTGTTCAGAACAATCCTGGCGCATGGAAGGAACCCGATATTTGTTGAGCTGATTGCCTGACTGAACGAAAAGACCTCATCCTCTATAGCTGTTGCTATCCAGGCTGATAGCTGCTAGCCACGTGTGGCTATTTAAATGGAAATTAATTAAAATTAAAGTAGAACTTCAGTTCCTCAGTCATATTAATCACATTTCTAGTACTCAGTGGCCACATGTGACTTGTGGCTACCCTACTGGACATTGGCAGGTAGAGAACATTTCCATCATTACAGTCTTGTAGATATTGGTCCCTCTTGTCCACTGGAGTGCAAAGCTCTGGGACCCTTGTCTCTTAGCTGGTGGGAGGAATGAACAGATGGAAGGATGGAGTCTATGTACAGATTACTAGCTGCCACATTGGGGGTGGCCCCCTATTTGTTACTGAGTTGTATTGGGCAGAAACAAGTCACTGGCCAGAACTGTCATTAACCAAGGAGCCAAAAGGAGGTGATGATCGCCTGCCTATTCTTTGTAACTGGGGACCCTCCATGCAGTTTAGGGGTTCCTGTGTGTAGTGGAGACTGGGAGGAAGAAGGTAAGCTGGTGGCATGGGGAGGGAGGGAGGGTTGGAAAGCTTCCGGAGTGTTGTTGAGCAAGGCTGCTGGTGAACACACTGACTTCTTTGTTTCTTTGACGGTAGCCGGCAATTATGCTGAGTGGGCTCTATTAATTATTCTGTTTGCCAAAAGCCCCGCCCCTCTATCCTGACTAACCTAGGGACTAAAAATGTGGGGTTTTCTTATTTTGTTTATTTATTTCATTGCATCAGGTCTTAGTTGCAGCCTGTGGGATCTTTATTTGCAGCATGCAAATTGTTAATTGGGTTAGGGTTAGGGAATCTTAAGGGCTTTCCTGGAGGCTAAGCAGTAAAGAATATCCCTCTACCGATACAGGAGCCCCAGATGCTGGTTATATCCCTGGATTGGGAAGATCCCCTGGTGAAGGGAATGGCAACCCGCTCCAATATTCTTGCCTGGAAAATTCCATGGACAGAGGAGCCTGGTACTCCATGAGATGGCAAAGATTTCCAGTTGAAAAGAGTCCCACATGACTGAGCTATATTGAACACAGACACACACAGTGGGATCTAGTTCCCTCAGCAGGGATCCAACCAGACCTCCTGCAATGGGAGCTTGGAATCTTAGCCAATGGGCCACCAGAGATATTCCTAAAATGTCCGTTTTGGGGATCCAACGTCCAGGTTTGAATCCTATTTCCCACGTGTTAACTCTGTTAACATTTTCGTGCCTCTATTTTCTTATTTGTAAAATAGGGATGGTGGTGGTGTAGTCGCTCAGTCGTGTCGGACTTCTGCAACCCCATGGACTGTAGCTCCAGGCTCGCCTGTCCATGGAATTCTCCAGGCAAGAAAACTGAAGTGGGTTGACATTTCCTTCTCCAAGGGATCTTCCCGACCCAGGGACTGAACCTGGGTCTCCTGCATTGCAGGCAGATTCTTTAGTGACTGAGCCCCCAGGGAAGCCCAAAATAGGGATATTGATCATAACAAAAATCTAGGAAGAAGGGCTGAAAATCGCTCGATAAACCCTGTTCACGTTTCCTATGTTCAGCCCCAGACGCTGGCCAGAGAAGGATCCGGATCACAGCAGAGGCTGGGGAGCGCCCCGTTTATTCCCATTAGAAACCGCAGGCAGGAAATGGTGCCTCCGGGGTGCGTCCCGCCCGCGTCCCGTCCCAGCCCAGCCCTGACGCCCCCGCTTCCCGTCCAGTCCCCGCCAGGGAGGCCCCGGGCCCGCCGTGCTGCCCGCCTAGGCCTCGCTGCGCTCCGGCTCCAGCTCGCGGAAAGGGCTGGGCCGGTTGGAGGAGCGCAAGGCTGGGGTGGGCGAGCGTCTCTTGGCGAAGGGGCCGAAGTACTCGGCGGCGAAGGTGACCACGTCGACCGGCTGGCGCAGCAGCAGGAAGAGCAGGAAGTCGGAGATGAGCGCCTGGGCCTCGGGGTGCTGCCGTAGATAGCTGTTGTGGCTGAGACGGAGCTCCTCCTGGTGGTGCCGTGGCGAGCCTGAGCCGGACCCGGACTCCCGCTCCCCAGGGGCGCACCCTCCTCCTTTGACCCATGGAGGGATTAGGAACGCTGGGGTCCCCAACCCCTCGGGGTGCAGTATTTCAACCGGGCAGGAAAAGTGATGACAAAGGGTGGAATATATGCCCAGGGCGGGGGTAGGGGGTTAAGGGGGTTGGGAGGGATGGGGACCTCAGGCTGCCTGCAGCCCCTCCTCACCTTTCGGTCCAGGAACCGCGAGTAGAGCTCCAGGTCCTCCTCCCACACCAGGGGCTTCTTCTTAAATACTGGGCGAGGCTCAATATCATCTGAAGGAGTCCCGTGGGAGGAAGGTGGTGGTGGTTTAGTTGCTAAGTCGTGTCTGACTCTTTCCGACTCCCATGGACTGTGTAGCCCGCCAGGCTCCTCTGTCCATGGGATTCTCCAGGCAAGAATAATGGAGTGGGTTGCCATTCCCTTCTCCAGGGGATCATCCCGACCCAGGGGTAGAACCTGGGTCTCCTGCGTTGCAGGAAGATTCTTTACTGACTGAACCACCAGGGAAGCCCCTGGGTGGGAGGAAGGCTGCATGCCTGTTCTGACCCCAGAACCTTCCTCAGATATAGAGGGATGACTGGAGGACACCTGTTCTAGGCAGGCTCAGGGAAAACCTCAGGGTTCTGGCTGCCCATATGGGCGGAGTTCCCAGCAAAGTGATCCTCTCCTAATTAGGGACAGGGACTGGAAATCAAGGGCTTCCCTAGTGGCTCAGATGGTAAAGAATCCGCCTGTAATGCAGGAGACCTGAGCTCCATCCCTGGGTCGAGAAGATCCCCTGGAGAAGGAAATGGCAACCCACTCCAGTATTCTTGCCTGGAGAATCCCCATGGACAGAGGAGCCTGGCAGGCTACAGTCCATAGCGTTGCAAAGAGTCAGACATGACTGAGGGACTACGCACTTACTGGAAAGCAAAGCCTCTGTGTCTCATTTGGCCTCCCACCCCAGAGATGGCGCAGTCAAGGCAGCCCCTGCACCCTGGGAGTCTCAGTGGCTTCACTCACCCTCTTCCCTCAATACAGGCACCTTGGTGATCATGCAGCACCCCGGGGAGCCCACCTGGATCCTCTTGGCCAGGTGCCTGGAGTGCAACACGGAAAAGGTGTGAGTCTTCCTAGACCAGCTGGCTCCTTTGAAGGGTGTCCTGCGGGCCTCCCTTTACTGCCGTCCTCTCCCCCTCCCCCACTTGTCTTTGAGTTTCAGGGTGCTGTTCATGTTTAGATCCCCAGATAATGGGGACTGTGTCTACTTTGAAGATATGTGCACATGTGCAAGACCTTTATAGTGTGCGTGCTAATAGAACCATGAAAGAGCTCCCTGGCACGCCAGTGGGACTCCACGCTTTCACTGCCAACGGCCTGGGTTCAATCCCTGGTTGGGGAACTAAGATCCCACAAGCCATGAAGTGCAGCCAAAAAAAGAAAGAAAGAAATGGCAAGCCAAATTATAAAATAAGGAAAGCCAACAAAGTTCTAATGTGTTTGTTTGTTTGCTTTTCCCAGTTGGTGATTCTGTCAGTACCTCTGTGGAAATTTCAAGAAATAAAGCTCTTCTCCCTTCCGAATCTTCTCAGGATTTCGGTGCCTGTGCTTTGCTGGTGACAGCTTGGCAGTGTATTAAGACTCTTCCTCCAACCTGAAGATCTTATCGAGTGCTAAGTTGTTCAAACTTTTGTGTTTTTCAACATTACACCCACACCTGTGGCAGCTACTTTAGCTATCCCCTGTGAAGTTGACCTTGACTCCCTCAACTGTTCAGCGCTCTTTGGTGAGATTTGGGAGGCATTGTGAAGATCAGGAACACGAGCGAATATATGGAAAAAGGTGAATGAGTGGGTAACGCTGGGGGCACTCGATCTCAACAACAAGTCTCCCTGGTAGTGAAGGAAGACTTGGCCCATCTCCGCCCAGGTGACTGAGCTCCCATGTTTGTGCTCAGTACTGCCCCCTTGGCCTCACCGACAGTAGCTCACCCATCAGAGAGCAGGTAGAACTGGCAGGACATGGGGATGCCTTGTTCTGAGTGTACCGTCTGCTCCACAATGAACACTTCCACCTGCTGATGGCCCACCTGGATCGTCTGGGAGCCCAGGGCTTGCTGGCAGCAACCGAAATGAAGGGAGGGAGGTGAGGCGGATGCCCACCAGGACCTCCCCCTGCATCTCACCCTGCCCTTCTCTCCATCTTGTAGCTTCATTGCTTGTTCACTGGTGATAAGCAACCCTTGGCTGTCCAGACCCTTAGGCTCCACAAGATTTGGGTTGCAGCCCCGGGTTAAGTTGAGGTCCTCTCATAGAGAGCCAGCTTCACCCTGCTCCTGCCTCAACCCCTGTCCATGCCAGCTCCATGACCAACTGCTTCTAGCTGGCAGATTCTGTAACATAGATAACCAATTAGGTGTGAGTGTGGGAGAGGACAGGGGTTGGGTTACTGGGGGGAGAGAGGGTAGTGAGGCTCTGGAGAGGGACTTTTTTATTGTTCAGTTTCTAAGTCGTGTCTGACACTTTGCAGCTTTATGGACTGCAGCATGCCAGGCTTCCCTGTCCTTCAATATCTCCCAGAGTTTGCTCCAATTCATGTCCATTGAACCAGTGATGCCATCCAACTATCTCATCCTCTGTTGCCCCCTTCTCCTCCTGCCTTCAATCTTTCCCAGCATCAGGGTCTTTTCCAATGTATTGGAAGCTCTTCACATCAGGTGGCCAAAGTATTGGAGCTTCAGCTTCAGCAACAGTCCTTCCAATGAATATTCAAGATTGATTTCTTTTAGGATTGACTGGTTTGATCTCCTTGCTGTCCAAGGGACTCTCAAGAGTCTTCTCTAGCACCATAGTTCAAAAGCATCAGTTCTTCCGTGCTCAGCCTTTTTTATGGTCCAAGTCTCACATCTGTACATGACTACTGGAAAAACCACAGTTTTAACTATACGGAGATGTGTTGGCAAAGTGCTATCTCTGCTTTTTAATATGTGGTCTAGGTTTGTCATAGCTTTTCTTCCAAGGAGAAAGAATTGAGACTGAGATTTGGGGCTGTCTCAGGCCCATGCAAGCTACCTGTTGTAATTAAAACTTAAATCCCTATTACAGCTATGGCTGTGAGGAGAAAAGTGCTAACATAAAAACATTTCAGAGAAAATTGGGGGGACATGGTATGTGCCTGTTTGTGTCAAACTCTTTGCTGTTTGTCATGTTTGTGACAGAAGAGACTCCCGTGTCATTTACAAAGCTGGTCAAATCAGCCCCCAAAGTGTATGTCCACAGACACAGCTTCAAAATCACATACTGCAGGAAGTCCTAGGTAGGTTGGTGATGAAAGTTTAGCCAAAATAAAGAAGCACCCTTCAGGGCTGAGACATAATAAAATAAAATTCAAGTGAAGTTGGAGATTTAAATTTCCTGATGTTTAAAAAAAGTCTCTAAAAGTGGCCCCACACTATGTTTTTTTTCCTGAATTGACTTTTGTGCAAAAAGCATCACTTTCTTCCATTGCTCCCACCTTTTTAGTCCCTATCTTCCTCACGCCACTTGCCTTGGTCTTCTCTCTAACAAACGCAATCTTGTTTTCTCCTGCCCTTGGAAGTTTCACCCCCACACACCAGGGTTTATCCCAACCCCACCTGCTCTTCTACTCCACAGCTGCCTTTTCTCCCAAATCAGCTCTGCCCCTTCTAGTTTGCCCGCAGACCAAGTCCCCACCCAGGGAGATGGCTCACGTAAGTAGAACAGCAGAGTTTGCCTTCAGTGTCCAAGGCCAGGAAACGGGCGTTGCTGGGCACCGTATGCCGCCAGGCCATCACCCTCAGCAACACCAGGTTAGCGGCCTGGGAGACGAAGCCCTCAATGGAGGGCCAGGGGAAGAAAGTCACTTCGGTCTTCACTTCCTGTTCAGGACAAATCTGGGTCAGGGACCTTGAGCTGGGAAGTAGAGGGAGGTTGGGCAAGCCAGATGTTGAGCATACGGTCCAGTCCCTATGGTTCCCAGGGCAGGCTCCTGGCCTGACACCATCTGTCCCCTGTTTGTGGTTCCAAAGAGGATGTTGAGTTATGGCTCCCACCTGGCTCTCACCTTACCTCACCCTCCTTGACCATTCTGGTCATGGCCAGCTGATCATCCTGCTTCAGCAAACTCATCTTCTGTTCCATGGGGAGAATGTGGAACTAGGGGCCAGAGTAGGAAGGGAGAATCAGGGACTCACCGACTGTATATGAGTGAGATCCCCCGGAGGCCACCTTGTCTGTCCTCCATAAATGAGAAAACCGAGGAGAGATGTGGATAGAAAACCTTCCATCTGTGGTCAAGGCTGGGGGCCCAGGAGGTACCTTGATGAACTCCTGACTCTGTTGTTCCACAACCTCCAGTTTCCATGAGAGATAGGCTGGGGGGAGGGAGGTGGAGACAGGGCTGGAGACTGTGGGAAGGGTGGGTGGTGGCCTGGGCTGGACAACTCAGGGGTAGGGTGGCCACAGGTCAAAACTAAGACTGTGATTATCTTGCTGTCACCCCACAACCCATGCTTTCTCTTTGCCTCGTTCTAGTCCCGAGGTGAAATCAAAGGGTTGGTACTAAGTGAATGTCTTGGGAGTTAGGGGCTGGGAGTGGGGGGCAGGGTAGGACGGTAGGGGTTGGGGGCGGTGGTCAGGAACTCTACCCAGAAGGGAGCTTCCGCAGAGTGTTTTGTCCACGAAGCCTCGGCTGGAGGCATGCACGAAGGGGAAGTACGTTATGACACCAGATTGGTCTTTGTATTTCCCTCTCTGCACCTCAATGGTCAGCTCTCCCTGAGGCTCCCCTGTGTCCGAGACCATGACCAGAGTCTCCGAGAAGAACAGCAGCAGCAGCTCCTCCTGCCCTGCGGAGTGAGGGTCCCGTGGGAACAGTTAAAGCCCCAGCTCCTAGCCCTCAACTCTCTGACCCCCTGGCCAGCAGTGCCCCCATGGTCTCCACCCACCCTCTCCTCATCTCACGTCTCCCAGGCAGCCCTTGCCTCCCCTCCATTGGCCTCTGCAGCGGTCAGAGGTGAAGACACCCCCACCCCTCCTCACACACACACATGCGCAGCGATCCCCACCCCCACTGTGTCCCTGGGGTCTTCCGTTAGTTGAAGACGATCAGCCAATGTGCTTCAGGCCCTTTCTGAGTCCCAGGAGAGTCAAGGCTGAGAGAGGGGTGGCCGTGTCTGGGCTTTCTCTCTTCCCTCCGGTCCACAGTTCTGCCCACCCCCTCCACCCTCACCGCCCAGGCTCACGGAGGGAGTTGAGGAAGTGGATGGCCTCAGCATTGGCCTCTGGGGGTGGCAGATTCCCCTGGGTTGAGGGTTGGTGGTCCTTGGCTTTGGAGCCTATGGAGAGAGGAGAGGCTGAGATGGCAGATGGCGGGCCCTGAGAAGGACAGTGATGGGGCCAGAGTCCCAAGAGTAGAATCTTTCAAGGCCACCCCAAGGTGGATGATGAGGGAGAGATGCCCCCCTCACTTTCCAGGCCCCCACCCCCCAACTCCTCAGCCCCCTTCTCACCTTTGGATTGAACTTTAGAGGACATGCTGCCTGCTGCTACCTGCTTTGTATCCAGATGTCTCCATGGCAACTGGGAGCTCCCTACCGCCTCTTAAAGGGCCATCAACCCATTTCACTAAACACCCAGAACTTTGAGTAGCTGGTTGGAACTGTGACTTGTGAGCTAAGCCCAAATTTGAGGTACTGTCCAGCAGAGGGAGTATCTGACATTCTTAGGCGGCAGAGGAGATGACATGAGCATTTACAATGACCTTGAAGCTGTAACACACAACTGCACTTTGGAGTTCAGTTCTTACTAGCATTGTAAATAGAACCAATACTTTAAAAAAAACTTTAAATTTTACTATATTTATATGTATACTTTTATTAGATTGCATTAAAAGTACTTGGGAAGCTGGTTTATCAATTTGTTAAAAAAAATTAGAGAATTATTTTTCCTTTATTTTTTCCAGTGTTACCAGGATATGTTGTTCAGTTGCTTAGTTGTGCCTGACTCTTTGCAACCCTACAGACTGAAGCATGCCAGACTTCCCTGTCCTTCACTGTCCTTTGAGTTGATGATGCCACTCAACCATCTCATCCTCTGTTGCTCCTTTCTCCTCCTGCCCTCCATCTTTCCCAGCATCAGGGTCTTTTCCAATGAGTCAGCTCTTTGCATCAGGTGGCCTAAGTATTGGAGCTTCAGCTTCAGCAGCAGTCCTTCCAATGAATATTCAGGGTTGCTTTCCTTTAAGTATTGACTGGTTTGGTCTCCTTGCAGTTCAAGGGATTCTCTAGAGTCTTCTCCAGCACTGTGGTTTGAAAGCATCAATTCTTTGATGCTCAGCCTTCCTTATGGTCCAACTCTCACATCCACACATGACTACTGGAAAAACCATAGCTTTGACTATACAGACCTTTGTTAGCAAAGTGATGTCTCTGCTTTTTATAATTGGCATATAACAATCAGTTGCTTTTAAAAAAGTAGTAGAATATATGGAATGAATAAATAAGGCACAAACTGCCTAAAGCAGTTTTAATTTTGTAAAGAGGACATATTGTTAATTGAAGTCCCCTTAAAAGTTAATATTAGCTAGGACGTCCTTGGTGGTACAGTGACTAGGAATCCAACGCATGGAACATGGGTTTGATCCCTGGTCCAGGAAGATTCCACACGCTGAGGAGCAAGTAAGCCCGTACACCAGAAGTACTGAGCCCAAGCTTTAGAGCCCACGGGTTGCAACTGCTGACGCCTGAGCACCTAGAGCCTGTGCTCTGCGACAGAAGAAGCCACTGCAATGAGAAGACCATGCACATAACAAATAGCCAGCGCTCACTGCAACTAGAGAAAGCCTGAGCACCGACAAAGGCCCAGCACAGCCAAAAATAAATAGATAAATACATTTAAAAAGCATTAGCTAGGTTTATAATTAGAATGACGTGACAAAATTGAACTTAGATGTTTTAAAAATACTTATGTTTTAAAATTTGCATTTTAAAACATCGAGCACTAATTTTTAAAAGCCCACTCTGCACGTGAGCCACCACCAGTGGCATTAAGAAAATTCACAGCTGCTTTGGGAAGTGGTTTGTTAGTTCCTCAAAATATTAAATGTGAAGTTACTATATGACAATTCCACTCTGAGGCGTATACCCAAGAGAGCTGAAAACATCTGTCCACATAAAAACATACACACAGATATTCATAGCGTCATTATGCAGAATACACAAAAAGTGGAAACAACCCAATTGTTCATCAACTGGTGAATGCATAAACAAAATGTGAGATAGATAGATAGATATAATGGAATATTGTCCAGCCATAAAAAAGAGTGAAGTACTGACACATGCCATAATATGCTTGAACCTTGAAAATGTATTGAGTGAAAGAAGCCAGTCACAAAAGACCACATATTGTATGATTCCATTTATATGATTAAATGCCCAGAACAGGCAAATCTATAGAGACAGAAAATAAACCAGTGGTTGCTTGGTGTGGGGGAAGGGTGGGGCGTGGAGGCAGGCAGACACCTGACACCAGAAGGTCCCAGGGTTTCTTCTGGGAGTGTTGAAAATGTTCTAAAATTAGATTGTTGGCAGTAGCTGCAAAACTGCACATATGTATACTTTAAAAGGGTGTCATTTGTATTATATAAATTGTATCTCAATAAAAATAATAAAAAGATGATTTAAAACAAACCTATTGCTTTCATGTGTGAATTACATAAAGTTTGACAAAATCTTTTCTATTAGGCAAAGTTTAAAAAAAAGAAGAAGAAGAAGCAGGGACTTCCACAACAGTCCGGTGGTTAAGACTCCACTGCAAGGGGCATGGGTTCACTTTCTGGTCCAGGAACTGAGGTTCCACATGCCATGCTGCAAGGTCAAAAAAAGGGCAAACTGCTATTTTTTGTTCCTTAAGGGATGCTCACTGAACTGAACTGAACACAGTCCCCCTCCTTATTGCATCCCCGTATCCCTGCTGTTCTGGACTCCTGGCCTGAGGGAAAATTTGTTCCCTGAGCCCTCTACTCCTTAGAGTTTTTCTCCTGTCACTCCCGCTCTCCTTCACCTCCCCTTGCTCAGGCTCTCCAGTTGCACAGAACCCCCCAGTTACCTGTCCTGACAGGCTCCCGCCTCCTGCGGGGAGCTCTCTCACTTCCCCCAATTCTCTTCCCCTTGGTTCTGGCTGTTTCCTCCTAGTCGTTTAGGGGAAAGAGCAAGTTGGCAAGGTGGATCAGAGAAGGATCAGACGAGGTCGGGCGCGTTCAGGGTGGTATGGCCGTAGACTCACAGAAGGATCAACATCCAGTTTCTTGTCTATTTTCTTAGTCATCTGTTAAGGACCCTGTTACCACTGCTGCTTAGGGCCTGATAGACCAGTGGAAGGATGCTCTGGAGAAGTTGATGTACTAGCTGTGCAGCTGTGTTGGACAGGTTGGCCTCTCTGAGCCTGTAGCATGGATGGCCAGTGCCCTCCCAGTGGCTGGGGTGGGCATCTACTAAACAACAGCCACTGCTGCAGAGAGGGTGCCCTATGTGCCCAGCTCTACAGGGTGTAACTCATTTAATCCTTCCAATCAGCTTCTCAGGTGGTGTGAGCATCAACCCCATTGGACAGATGAAAAGTGGAGGCACAGAAAGGTTAAGTAACTTGCCCAAGGTCACCCAGTTAATAAATGGAAGATGTGGACTCCACCCCAGATGGGCTGGCTTGGGTCCATGTTCTTAATCACTTTGCCCTATTGTCTCTGATAGACTGTGGGTGTGTGCTAAGTTGCTTCAGTAGTGTCTGACTCTGTGATCCCCCGCCAGGCTACTCTTCCATGAGATTCTCCAAGCAAGAATACTGGAGTGGCTTACCATGCCCTCCTCCAGGGGCGACCGAGGGATCGAACCCATGTCATGTCTCTGAGGTCTCCTGTATTGGCAGGCGGGTTCTTTACCACTAGCGTCACCTGGGAAGTCCTCTTGTTCCTGATAGACTAGCGCTAAGTGCACCCCACTCCAGTACTCTTGCCTGGAAAATCCCATGGATGGAGGAGCCTAGTAGGCTGCAGTCCATGGGGTCACTAGGAGTCGGACACGACTGAGCAACTTCACTTTCACCTTTCTCTTTCATGCATTGGAGAAGGAAATGGCAACCCACTCCAGTATTCTTGCCTGGAGAATCCCAGGGACGGGGGAGCCTGGTGGGCTGCCGTCTATGGGGTCGCACAGAGTCGGACACGACTGAAGCGACTTAGCAGCAGCAGCATGTTTTTTAAGAACAGTAAGAGGAAGAAGAGATTACCATTCATGGAACACCTATGTGCATCTCATTTGGCTCCCCAGCCACTCCAGAAGAAGGCTAAGAGACAGAAGTCCCCTGTCTGGTGCTACCCATGGTTGGTCAGAGTCTGTATTCAAATCCAGACCAGTCCGAGTCCTCTCTCTCCCACATGGTCCCTGCTTTGGCCCAAGCCTAGGGTTTACTGACCATCAGGGTTAGCTTTCCACCTGCTTCCAAAGACTCCATTTGTGGCCAGGGCCTTGGAGGACTAGGATGACCCCCTCCCCCAATACACACAAGTGTACACACAGGGCTTTTCAAGTTCACATCTACAACTTATCCTGTTCTCTGTCCTTCCCTGGAACTTCTAAGGCTGCCCACTTAACATACCCCTCCCTTTTTCTTTTTCTGTGATTTAGAAAGAAAGAGACTATGATTTAGGGGAAAAGATGGAGGTGCTTACAGGTTATTTTTAAAATTACGCAGTATTCAAATACCTGTGAGGCCACGAGTCTACCTCTATTTCTTCTCATATAATGAATCACAGAACCAGAAATCAGACGTAGCATTTTCCAAAGTGACTTTATATGCCTTTCTCATCTAACTCTTCTAATAGCCTCCAAATAAGTGGACTTGTTGGGGATTGTTTATGATTTTGCTTTGCATCACTTCTGATATCAGACCCCCTATTCCTCTGAGGAACTCTTTCCCCACTCCCAGTACACTGTTTTTCAACTGAGTCTGACATTGGCTTTCTAGGTGTGGTCATGTCATTGAACCTGGCCAGTCAGAGAAGCCCATTCCCCTAACTCCTATGATAGATTAGGGTTGGGCACATGATCCAAACTGAACCAATGAAACTCAGTCCCTGGGACTATTAGAGGTTCTGCTATTAATTTGTAAACCTAGTTGATGAACTAGTAGCCTGTAAACCTGGAACTTCTAGAGAAAATCTTTCCATTACAGGGAAAAAGACTGATAGAGAATGGTATCAATGTAGAAGAAAGCAGAGCTGAATGACGAAACTGCTTTTGAATCCCTGGATCCAGCCATGCCTGAAGTTACCATGATGTGATCCCACACTTCTCAACTTCATGAGCTGATAAATTTCCCCTTTGGTTTGAGCCCCTTTCTACCGAGCATGTGTTACTTGCACTTGAAAGTACATACACAGTAAAGGTTCTGTCTCATTCAAAGTTGTCTCCATCGGAAGATGCAGAAACTGAGAGGAAGGTCCTTGGATGTTGAGTCGTAGAGCCAGGACTAGAACTCAGATCTCTTAACACGAGTTGTCACTGTTGCTGTTCTGCAGACAAAGAGCAGGTGTCCTAGTTGTTGCTGGTCAGTGCTGGTTCCAGTTGAAGCACGTGCCGTCATTCAGGACGGGTGCCCCAGTGGGAGGATTGGCCAAGGCTGCGGGAAAATGCTTCACTAAGCCCTAGAGAACCGTCACCATCTGTCCTTCAAAACTGGGCACACCCAGAGTGACCTGGCCCTGGGGCTTGGCCCGTCAAGAGACAGTTACAGAGCAGAGACTCACCCTTCTTCAGGAAGGTAAGGACTACCTCTTCTTCCCTCAATCCCACCCCGGTGCAACCCTGAGCCAGGATGGGGTCGGGAGCCAGTGCCAAGGTCTTTGGCTCAGGGTGAGGGACACCAAGATGGGAGGCCGAGGTACTACCAGGGGTGGGAAAACTCTGACTTGGGCCCAAAGAAATGTGGAGCTAAGCCAGTGTTTCCCAGTCTTCAGCCACAACAAGGTCACCTTCAAGAATTCTGCTATAGCCAAGTGTCACCTGTATTTCATATTTTCCTGTTTCAATAACGCAAGCGCACCTCTGAGATATTGCAGATTCAGCTCTAGACCACCAAAATAAAATGAATGTCGCAACAAAGAGTCACATAAAAAATGTTTTTCCCAGTGCACACAACAGTTTTATTACACTCTGTGCTGTGCTTAGTCGCTCAGTCGTGTCCAACTCTTTGTGACTCCATGGACTGTGGCCCACCAGGCTCCTCTGACCACGGGGATTCTCCAGGAAAGAATACTGGAGTGGCTTGCCATGCCCTCCTTCAGGGGAATTTTCCCAACCTAGGGACTGAACAAAGGTCTCCCTCATTGCAAGTGGATTCTTTACCATCGGAGCCACCAGGGAAACACATGTTACACTATACTGTAGTCTGTTAAGTGTGCAACAGCATCATGTCTAAAAAATGGTACATACCTTAATTAAAAGTATAATTTAAAATATTTTATTGATCAAAATACTAACCATCATCTGACAATGCAGGGTTGTCACAAACCTTCAATTTGTTAAAAAAAATGCAATTACCAGAAAAGCACCCTAAAGTGGAGCACAGTAAAATGAGATATGCCTGTACCTTTAATCACCTACATGAATTGAAAACTGGTGTCACTCGTCAAAAATATTGACCCTGAGGATAAATACAAGGAACACAAAATTATGTTGTTAAAGTTTAACTCAAGATAGCTGCCAGGCTTGACAGCCGACCTGTTTAACAATTAACAGACGAGTCCGGCTGTTAATTGCAGAGGCCTTAAAGGGCCTTAAAGAGGGGTCAGCGCCAAGGCCTTGTCCTTGAAGCATATTCACGCCTGGGTGGTGACCATGTAAAACCACTTCCCCTGCAGCTAGCGGTGCATCTGTGCATCTCAAGCTTTGGAAAACACCAAGGTAAGCAAATCATAAACCCTGAACAAATCCTCATGAGCCATGGAAGGATATATTTATAGCTTTGTTTTTGCCCAGAGTTCTAGAAGTGCAGTCCTTCTGAGCAAGCAAGAACTGTAACCCAGAGAGGGAAACAGAGCTAGCAATAAAGACAAGCCCACTGAGGGACCAAGCTTTGGTTAAATCATTCATTCATTCAACATTTATTGAGCGCCTACTGTGTGCCAGGCACCGTGCTAGGCGCGAAATACAGAGATGCATAAGATACAGTCCATGCCCTGAAGGGTTCACAGTCGAGAAGGGGGAGACAAATGTGTAAACAAGTAAAATACAGTGTGATAAGTGCTGCAAGAGAAGCATTGACAAAGAGCAGAGGTAGCCTGGAGGGGGAGGGGCATGGGAGGACGAGGGGGGACTTCCTGGAGGAGGGGGACCTTGAGGGGGATTGGTGAGATGACTAGGTGTTTGCCAGGCAGACAAGGCAGGAGGAGCAAGGGAAAGGCATTCCATTCTGAGGAACAGCAGGAGCGAAGGCACAGAGGCAGGAACTGCAGGTCTGGAGGGGCGGGGAGCTCTGACTATTCTGGCGGTATTGCTAGAGTTGGTACCAGAGGCTGTGGCCGGAGAGGGAGGCAGAGGCAGGATGATGAGGGAAACTGAGGGCAGGGGCATCTCGGGGGCTCCCAGTGGGGAGCAGAGCCTGAGGGAAGGCTTCCACCAAGGAAGAGAAGGCTCCTGGCTGACCCCAGGTACGCCTGCTTGAGGACCATCGTTGTCCTCACTGTGGCCCCAAAGGGACCTGGACCCAAGGCCAGAGGAGGAGCTGAGCTGAGGGAGGGCTGAGCAGAGGGGAAAGGCCCGGACCCGGGGTCCTAGAAGCTGCCACTCACTCGAGAGCTGTCCACTCCTGGACTTCTGATTTCTGCTCTCTGCTGTGTAGACCCCCTGCTCCTGCCAGGATGGGGCCAAGGGCAAATGAGAAATGACAAGGCGATGTTGTTGGCCAATTGCAAAGGGCCAGATGAATGGCTTCACTAACTGAAAGGGGCAAGGGTTGAGGATGAAGCAGGAGTTTCTAAGAATAAGGGCCACAATGAGAAAACCACAGTGGACCTGGTGGACAATGGCTCTCTGGTCCCCAAGGAAGGAGGGGCCCTGCTGGCCCAGGGCAGGGGCAGAGGCCAGCGGGCAGGACCAGGCCAGCTGTGCAGGGAGCATGTGTGACCTACATGACCGTGGGCCTCCAGTCCCAGCCTCCTGGTGTCTCCTTGGCAACGGGGACTCTCCCCCTTCCAGGCAGCAGGGGAGTCACAGAGGCAGATTGTCCACAGCCAGGCTTCCAGCCCTTTCCTCTTTCTCAGAAATGGCTCTGTTTAAAAAAAATGCCCTTGTGGGGGCGGGGGTGGCCTTGCTCTTATGGGTGCCTTGCTCTTGTGCAAAAATGCCTGGGGGAGGAGGGGCAGAGGCTCAGAAAACCAGAGCCCAGGTGCCCCTCTGAGTGACTGCTTTTCCAAAGCACCTCACCTCAGGCCAATCTGGGGGAGCGAGTTTCTTTCCCAGCCGTGGATGGGAGGAAGGGGAAGATGGACTCACCCTGTTCGGGACTCCTGCTGCCCTGAGTTCAGAGGCTGCAGCTAGAGCAAGGGCTCTGCGTCCTCACTGCTGTGGCAGGAACAGGGGGAACTAACTCCCAGTGTCAGCTCTGCCCTTGGTGACTCAGCCTCACCCTGTGGAGTCCCCAAGCCTTCCGTCAGCCGGCCTCCTCTCGGTCTCAGGGTCTCCTCGCCTGTCCCTCCTCTGCCCTTGACCAGTGTCCGGGTGGTGCCCGCTGACGAGCTGATGGAGGTGGGGTGGTAGCAGAGAGAGGGATGGTGTGGTGTGGGCGATGATGGGCGGTCTCCCCACCGCGGTGTGTGGGCTGGGCCGGGCCGGGGTGGGGTCACTTGCTCTTGTGCAGGTCCTTCAGCTGGCGGAGCCTCTCCAGGAGCTGGGCCCGGGAGCAGCCATCATCGCCTGTGGGGCCGGGGCTTGGCCCCAGAGCCTCCTGCAGCACCAGGCAGTGTGTCCTTAGGAACGGGTTATAGGAGCGCTCCTCCCCCAGGGTGGACGGGCACTGTGGGAGGAGAGACACGGGCTTTGGTGGGGAGGATCTGGAAAACGGATCCGACCAGGAAAACCTCCCCACCTCCTGCCCCATCCTGGGGTTCAGGAGTTCTCACTGGAAGGCCCTTGTGCCAAACAGGCCAGAGCTCTGGGGAGGGGCCTGCAGGGCCTGGCTCAGCAGAGATGGGATCCCTCTGGGGAATGCCCCCGGCCCCTCCTGGACCCAAGCCCCGCACCGTGCTCTTGCGTTCCATCCGCTGCCTCTGCACCCACTGCATCTTCCTCTCCCGGGCCAGGTTCTCGGGCTCCACCACGCCTGCAAAGCCCAGGTTCTCCTCTGCATACTCGTGGCCTAAGGATGGCCATGGGGGTCGAGACACAGGGCAGAGTGAGACAGGTTATGGTCAGGAAAAGTCCTCCCATTCCCAGGCCAATGGGTACCTAACAACTGAGGAGGAGGGATAGTGCTTCTAGAAAAAGCCCAACCACAAGGAGCCGCTTCTGTAAACACAAGTCAGCCACGAGTGACGCTGCAGAAGCAATTGGGGGGGGAACCACAGACCTGGAGCCAGAAGACCTGCATTCTAGTGCTGCTGGTTCTGCCCAGCTGTGCAACCTCAGTCAGGTCATGGCCCCTCTCTGAGCCAACGTTTTCTCCTTTGGCAAGTGGGGAAAATAATAATGCCACTAGAACGTTATGTGTCCCTGGGGCTGGGATCACGACCTGGTGCTCGTTAGGTGCTCAAGAAAGTATTTGTTGAATGGAATGAATGGATGAACATATGTTCTGAGGATTGACTGAGATATTAGTGGATGTGTTTTAGAAACTACAGATATGCAATGTACCCATGCATGTATGTATGTATGGATGGATATTCTACATACATGCATATGGATGATGGGTGTGCCGTGTGGGTGTGATGGACACAGGTAATGATCCATTCAGAGTGGATTTAAGGCGCCTCATTAAGCAAAGGCTATTTTCTGTTCTAGGCTCTGGCTATGAGAAATCAGCCATCCCATGGGGACACTCTGGGGCTTACAGGGCTCCCCAGAGGCTGTGGGCTGGCTGCCAGGGGCAGCTGACATAAGAGGCCTTACACAGCCAGTGCTCCAGAAAGAAGGGAGTCTGCCCCCACTGCTGGAGATGGCTCCCAGGAGCCACTGGAGGCAGAGCTGTGTCACCTCTGGGTCAGGAACTGGGTTGGCTGGGACTCTGGGTGTGTGAGGGTCTGGGAAGAGATGGAGGGGAACCTCACCAGGCCACAGAAGAGTGTCGTCTCCCAGCCCAAGCACGGTGTCCAGTGAGCTCAGCATGGTCTCTGCAGTACCCTCAAAGGTCCGTCCTGGTAGGGTCAGCGGGTATGTGTGAGGAACAAGGATCACACAGCAGGGTAAGGTCCATGGAGAGGGCTGGGGACCCCCCTGTATAGCTGGGGCTGACCACCAGCCCTCACCCATGCCCCTGCCATGCCCATTTGTCTGGCATCGATCCCTCCCTCCCCCTGGGAGCTGGACCCAAACATTCAGCCCTAGCTGGGCCTGTCTGAGGGCACAGACTGACACGTGGGGGGAGAGGGGGTGTGGAGCCTCCAGGCTGAGTTCTGTGGCCCCAGGCCCACTCCAGGCAAGGTTGCGCTTTTCCACACAGCACCTCCTTCTTTGCCTGCACTGCCTGGGACTGGTGATCTCCCACCCACAGGATCACCCTGTCACTCAGGGGTTCTCAGGTTTTTGTAACTGGTCTTGCCAGTCACTCTATCAGAGAACCCGGCTCCACCCAATGGAAACAAATGCTCTTTGAGGTCAGTACTCAGTTATAGGCTTCACCTCATTCCATCCATCCCCTTTGGGATGTCATGAGGATATGAAAGAAAAATCGAGGTAACAAAGCTGGGAATAACTGCTAAGGCAACACGTGTGCGGAAACCAACGTTTCCGTGCATTGCGTGGGGCTGCGGCTGTCCTCAGGCCCCTGCCCTGGCCTCTCTTCCTCCCTCTCATCCCTGCACTCCCCCTTCCCTTTTGGGGGACTCACCACAGCCAGAGAGGAAGAGCAGATCCCCTGAGAAGAGGCAGGAGGGACCCTCATAGGGCTCCCCGTCCAGCAGGTAGACCAGATGGCCTTGTGTGTGGCCCGGGGTGGCCAGAGCCTGGATCTGAAGCCGTCCCACGCTAACCACATCTTGATGACACAGGGGACTGAGGAGGGAGGCAACAGTGGAGAGAAGGCACTAGAACTTGGGCCACGCTCCTCTTCCCTCCCCCGCCCCGCCCAGGCCCAAGGGGATAGGTGATGTGCAGGAGCAGGGCTTCCCCACCAGGGAAAGATGGGCCCCCTCAGTGCCCAGGGCTTCAGATTCAAGCCCTCCTGCTTCCTCTTTGGGGGACTATGGCTGGATCAGTTGTGGGGTGGACAGTGTTATGCTTCAGATGGGCTGTGATCTGCCCTTGAAGGGCCAAGAAGGGCATCAGCAAAGATCCAACTGCTGACAGCCCTGAAACACATAACTGAAGGATGAGGGTGAAGGACAGGGCCATCCCACCCCTGGGTCAGGGACTTACTGGGTGAGGTAGGGAATGCTGTCCTGAGGGCTCCCATACACCCGACAGTCCTGGTGCCGCCGACTGAGGTCGCGGTTCCCTCCGCTGTGGTCCCTGTAGGATGGCACAGACAGACAGGGGCTTTAAGGGGCAACTACACTGGGCCTCCTAGCCTCCTTCTTCACAAAGCATCTCCAGGGCTTTGAGCCCTGCGACTCCTGGTTCCTGGACTGAACCAAGCCATCCGCTCCACTTCAGACCTTTGTTCAAGCTGTCGTCCTGCCCTCTAATTCCTCCACGTGGATCTCATCATACCCACCCAGTGCCCCTGCCCCCCAAACCCTGTGTTGGCTGCACAGTTGTTATTGTTTGTATACTTTCCCACAGGGCTGTCTCCCCTGTTGGACTAAAACCTCCCTGGATGAAAGAGATGACAAGGTTTGCCCATGCCCAGCAGACATGCCCATG
Source organism: Bos mutus (assembly GCF_027580195.1). Lineage (NCBI taxonomy): Eukaryota > Metazoa > Chordata > Mammalia > Artiodactyla > Bovidae > Bos > Bos mutus. The sequence continues at coordinate 29,531,294 of NC_091618.1, forward strand.
GAATGAAAGAGAAATGCCTGCCCTGCCCTTCTCTGGTGCTTCAGGAGCCTGGGAAATAGAAGAGGGGGAGACCCGTCCCTCCCTCTTCCCCCCCTCCCCTGGTGCCCCAGTGACTTCATGAGGATGGTGCCCCCCAGCCTGACCCCTGACCCATAGCCCAGTCTGTTCTCATGGGTCCCAGTCCTGGAAAGCCCAGCGGAGCCAGGGCCGGCCAAGGGAAGATGATCTGCACTCAGACCTCCCACCTCAGCCCCTTACCAGTGTTTGTGGGTGCAGAGAATGGCAACCAAGTTAACACCTTCCTTTTCAATGGAAGCCTGGGGGAGAGAGGAGGTAGTCAGGCTGGGGATCGGGATGCTGGGTGGAGAGGAGAGCAGGGAGAGATGTGGGGAAGGCGATGGAGCCAGAGAATGGGAAGGGGGTAGGGAAGAGGGGGTTGGATAAAGGGGGGCACCTGAGCCTCAGCACGGGCACAGGGTGGAGGGAGACTGGCAGAGCAGGTGGACACACAGGTACATGTACACAGAGACGTAAGAAATGGAGAGAATGATGAAGGGACCCAAACACAATAGACAGAGGCAAGAAAAGCAAGGTTCAGAGAGGGGGCCACAGAGAGGAAGAGGCAGAAGGAAGCTGGCTAGACCCACAGCCCCGGGTCAGCACCACTCTCCCTCCAGCTCTGATTCTCCCACTGCTGTCCTCCCTTCCTCCCCCGGCCACACCCTGCACACTGACCCTTCCCCAAGGGGTCACGTGTGTTTGTGGCGGTCAGGGTGTGCTGTGTGAGTGCACATGGAGGGGGCACCTCCCACTGGCAGAGAGCAAGGTCAGCCTCTCTCTAGCAAGAAGCTGCCAGCCCCCCAGGTGAGCCCAGGTCCCACTGCCCTCATCCTCCCCTCACCTGGACAGCCTGAGGGTCTGACGGGTCCACAGCCACAGCCAGCCGGGCCTGGGTGTCGATGATGAGGTAGCTGTAGTTGTCCGAGAGGACGGGGATGGGGAGCACCTTCACTCCTGGGAAATAGAGATGTGGGTTGGGGGGCAGGGCAGGTAGCCCATCCACTGGGGGAAAGAGATGGGGTGGGTGGGCACAGCCTGGGGCGGTTGCTGGCCTGGGGCGGCCAGAGCTCACCATTGAAGAGGCGGGGCTGGGTTCTGGAGTGGCCTTTGGGGTAGCGATTCCGAGCCCTGCGCAGCTGCTGGCGGTAGAAGAGGTACCCGAGCCGGGTGCGCGTGTAGAGGCTGTACCTGCAGGGCGGGACGTCTGCTCAGCCCAGGCCCCACGTCTCCACTGCCTCGGTCACCCCCTGCGCCAGTGCAACTCCACCGCCACTTGTCGCGTGCCGACTGTCTGCCTTGCTCAGGACTCAGGACAAAGATGCAAAATGAAACAGACAGACCCCAAGCTCAAAGCTCATCAGGCCAGATGTGAACTGAGGAATTCACAGAAGAGATCTGAGGATGAGGGCTTTATTCAGTGAAGGCAGTACAGGAGTTAGGAAGCCACAAGGAGGTGGGAACCCTATTTCAGGCAGAGCAGCGGTGCGTCGCAGTCACGCGTGAGACCTACTGAAGGCCAGATTCCTCAGCCCCATCCCAGCGTTTTGAGTCTTAGACAGCTTGAGTGGGGCCCAGGAATCTGTATTTCTAACAAGCTCCGGGTGATGTTGATGCTATTGGCCCAGAGACCACAAGGCTGAGAACCCCTAGGGTAGAGGAAACAATAGGCCCAGGCCCAGAGACAGCAGACAGCAGGGTTCACTTAGGGAAATTACAGAAAGCTCTGCTTGGCTCTTTGGTGGAGGAAGCCAGCAGAAGTGAGGCTGGATGGTTTGACCATACTCCCTCCCTCCACCTGCCACGTTCTAGGCTACACAGTGAAAAGGGGGCACGTGGAACAGAGGGGACTCGTGAGCGACAGAGTCCCCCAATACAGGATTCTGGCACACAGGGCAGCTTTACAGATGCGCGACCCGGCAGTCACAGAGGGCCCCACACTGGGCATGATGCTCTGCTGTCACCATTCTGAAATCCTTAATGATTTTCTCTTTGAACTTGTGTCTTGAACGTGAAGTCTGATGGGACAACGGAACGTGCACATGGGCAGGGGTGATGCACATATCATCATGTCACATCACACGTGTCTGCTCGGTCCCTGCTGCCCTGACCTTGCTTCACACACCGTGTTCACCACGGCCATGAGCACAGAATTCTGGTGGACCCTCTATGTGTGGGAATTCAAGACCCAAGGTGAAGACAAGTGAGTGTACCTCTATGAGTAAAGGGCTGGAGGGCACTAGCTGACCCCACTCCAGTACTCTTGCTTGGAAAATCCCATGGACGGAGAAGCCTGTTAGGCTGCAATCCATGGGGTCGCTAAGAGTCGGACATGACTGAGCGACTTCACTTTCACTTTTCATTTTCATGGATTGGAGAAGGAAATGGCAACCCACTCCAGTGTTCTTGCCTGGAGAATCCCAGGGACGGGGGAGCCTGGTGGGCTGCCGTCTATGGGGTCGCACAGAGTCGGACACGACTGAAGGGATTTAGCATAGCTGACCTGTGAGCCACACTTTGGGTTCAAACTAGAATTTGCTTGTGGGATGTCCCTGGTGGTCCAGTGGTTAAAATTTTGCTTTCTAATGCAGGCGTTGTGAGTTCGATTCCTGGTTGGGAGGCAAAGATCCCATGCACCTCGTGGCCAAAATACCAAATCGCAAAATAGAAGCAATATTGTAACAAACTCAATAAAGACTTTTAAAATGGTCCACATTAAAAAAAAAAATCTTATATAAAAAAAGGAATTTGCTTAAAATGCATCAAGAGGCAATGGTGTTCTAAGAGACACAGGAACCCTACCACATCCTATCTTATGTATAATCCTACCATTAGTGCTGCAAATGACGCTGTTACAGAAAGGAAAGGAAAGAGGCGACGGATCTGTCCTTTTCCTTCCAGCTCTTCCTCATTCATCGGAAAGCTGAAAGTAGAGAGAGCTGAGAATGTGCTACGCATCAAGAAGTGAAACAAAAACAGCTGAGTTAGGTCTGCCCCACACTTCCACTGTTCTGGTAAGAACATAACACATATCTGTGTGCAGGCTAAGAAGTGTGAGCTACGCAGTTTCAGTGATCCCACGCATAACTTAAATGTTCTTATTGTTGCTGTTGGTGCTGTTTAGTCGCTAAGCCGGGTCCAGCTCTTTTGCAATCCCATGGACTATAGCTCGCCAGGTTCCTCTGTCCATGGGATTTCCCAGGCAAGAATACTGGAGTGGGTAGCCATTTCCTTCAGGGGATCTTCCTGATCCAGGGATTGAACTCTCATCTCCTGCTTGGCAGGTGGATTCATTTGCCACTGAGCCACCTGGGAAGCCCCAAGTGTTCTTATATTTGCATTTAAAATTGACATTGCATGATATATAATGAATGGCACAATTCATGCTAATAATTAACATTTTAAATGTTCCCCTACTCAAATGACATTAAGTAGCAAATTAAAAACATCATGGCAAGTCAAGAGAAAGAGATTGTAAAACAAAGGAAAGTCTTCATAATTTCGTATCAGATGTGGCACCTCTTTCTTGCTTTTTGAGCAAGAGGGTCCAAATGCCATTTTATACTGGGCCCTGTGAAGAATGAGCCATCTTGGGCCCTGGGCTCACAGGAGAGTGACAGGCTAGACTGTGGGTGGGTTTGGTCAGTGTTTAGGTTTACACAGCAAGGCGGTAATGGGGGTGGGATTCTGGCTGATCAAGCCTGAGACAGAAAAGTAGAAGTTGGGATGCTGGATGAAGGACCCCAAATCCCTACAGAGGTTTATTGTGTCTGTGGGGGGCAGGGGCAAGGGGAGGGCCCTTTGGGAAGGGCAAGCTGATCTGTCTGCAAGCAATTTGATCAAAACCAAGCAGTTTCCACGGAGAAGGCAATGGCACCCCACTCCAGTACTCTTGCCTGGAAAATCCCATGGACGGAGGAGCCTGGTAGGCTGCGGTCCATGGAGTCGCTAAGAGTCGGACACAGCTGAGCGACTTCACTTTCACTTTTCACTTTCATGCACTGGAGCAGGAAATGGCAACCCACTCCAGTGTTCTTGCCTGGAGAATCCCAGGGACGGGGGAGCCTGGTGGGCTGCCGTCTATGGGGTCGCACAGAGTCAGACAGGACTGAAGCGACTTAGCAGCAGCAGCAAGCATGTTTCTGTAACAGTTTGCTGAAGGTGAATCACTGCTGTCCCAGCTCTGTGTGCCTGAGCACTTGTTTCAGTTGGGAAATTGAATGCGCTGTGGAGGGGTTCTACCATCCTTTAGGAGTCTTCATGACTGTTTTTTATGGGTCCTGTTTTTGTTTTATTTTAAAATTAATTTCGACCACTTCCTACTTTCACTCATTCCACAATATTTAGTGAGGCCTTGCTATTAGCCTGCTCTGGGCACACAGCGGGTAAGGCACAGTCCTGGCTTTCTTGCAGCTTCTACTCTAGTAGGACAGACAGGACAGTAAACATACTGTCAAGGGACTTCCCTGTGGGCCAGTGGTTAAGAATCCGCCTTGCAAAGCAGGGGACTCTGGTTTGATCCCTGGTTGGGGAACTAAGATCCCACACGCTATGGAGCAACTAGGTCCACAGGCCACAACTACTGAGCCCTCACACCACAACAACTGAGTCCTTGCACCACAGTGAAAGATCCCACAAGATGCAATGAAGACCTCGTGCAACACAACTAAGACCCGAGGCAGCCAAATAAATAAATAAACAAACATACTGTTCCCTGATAGCTCAGTTGGTAAAGAATCCGCCTGCAATGCAGGAGACCCTGGTTTGATTCCTGGATCGGGAAGATCTGCTGGAGAAGGGATAGGCTACCCGCTCCAGTACTCTTGGGCTTCCCTTGTGGCTCAGCTGGTAAAGAATCTGCCTGCAATGCAGGAGACCTGGTTTCGATCTCTGGGTTGGGAAGATCCCCTGGAAAAGGGAAAGGCTACCCATTCCAGTATTCTGGCCTGGAGAATTCCATGGACTGTGTAGTCCATGGGGTTGCAAAGAGTTGGACTTGACTGAGAGACTTTCATTTTCACTTTCACTGTCCAGAGAAGATGACAAAATAAACAAGGCGAAAGGACAGAGAAGGAGGACAAGAGCTGCTATTCTAGATCTGATGGTCAGTCACGGAAGGCCTCTTTGAGGAGGTGACATTTCCAAGAAGGAAAGGGGACAGGACGTGTGAGAACCTGGGGAAGGCGCACCAAGACCAGATGAGTGCTGGTGGGAGCTGCTGTTCTTGCCTTCCCGCCTGCTGTGCCACGGGGACAACAAACACTCGGCACAGCACGGATGGGACTGGCTGGACCAACCTACATATCCTGGACTGGACTGTAGACCAGAAAAGGAACGTTGGGGAGACAATGCACGGAATTTCACTGGAGTCTGGAGAGTGGTAACGGTTTGGATGGATGTTAATTTCTTGGTTTTGATGACTGTACCATGGTTATGGAAGATGTTAACATTTCAGAGAACTGGGTGAGGGGGTATATGGGAATTCTTTGCACAAAGTTTGCAAATCTGAGATGATTTCAAAATGAAAATTTTAAAAATAATAAAGAAGAAAAGAAAATCACCCTTGCCTCTGTACCCAGCCACCACCTGGCATCTGGACCCTGTTCCTGACTTCATTTCTTCCTATTTAGGCTTACGGGAAGCGCAGGACCCCTGGCAACAGGAAGCTCTGGGTTCTCATCACGGCTTGGGCCGTCCTTGGTCTGAGACCTTGAGCTAGTCAATGGTCTCACAGATCAGACTTCTCATCTATAAAATAGGGATACCATGACTTACCCCTGCAGGACTGTGTAAGGATTAAGTGACATAAAACAAGATGACAAATGTTAGCCTTCTCCAGGGGCTGAAGGGTGGAAGGTGTTTAGCAACTGCTGTTTCCTTCCCAAATTCAGCCGGACACCCTTCACAGCTGCTAGAACAAGGCTGTGCACAATCTGGGAGGGACTGGTAAACATTCCCTGTCTTCCCTTGTTGGATACTTAGTACACGTACTTTGTCCTCCGACAAAGATCAAGATGCACAAGGGCAGGGACTATGCAGTAAGAAGCTGCAGCAAACCAGGCTCTGCTCTTCCATTGGCTTTAACCAGCAAATATTTACTGCACGTGCTGGACCAGGTACAGAAGGCAGAGAACAAGGCAGACGGCTCCCTGCCAACATAATGAGAGGAGCAGCCAACAGACACTGAACCGGAAAACAAAACAATCAACAAGCAAGCGGTTAACTGTGGTGGGAAAGGAAGATGGTTTCCCGGTAGACTGGGTGCTTGGGAAAGGCTCCTTCTCTGAGGGCGATCCTTGAGCAGGGAACAGACAGATGGGGCAGCCAGTGGTGCTGACTGACTGTGGGGGGCGCAGCACCAACATCCCTATACAGGCACTAGTGGGGCACATTCGAGGAGCTGCCAAGAGACCTCGAAGTCTGTAGGCAGAGAAAGGGTCAGCAAAGTGCGCAGGGGTCAGGCCATGGAGAGGGGGTGGAAAACTGCTGGTGGGTTTGAAAGAGGGGAAGCGTATGTTCTAACTTCCTTTTTAAGAGCTTGCTCAGCTGCTGTGTGGAGGGTAGAATGAACTGGAGCGGAGGGGAAGGGGGCTGGAGAGTCACGCAGTGAGGGACACGACGAGGGCCTAGACTAGAGGAGGTGTTGCAGATGGAGAAAGGTGGTGGTGGGATGGCTGTCAGACCCAAGATCTGTGCTGGCCAGGGTGGCCCCTGTGGCCCTGAGGTCTGGATCGCAGCACAGAGCAGGGGAGGGGCCTGAGGACCCGGTTGCATGGGGCCTGGTTCTTTGCAGACAAAGGATTCCTCGTGCTTCTCTCCAGTCCCTGAGCTCCGTTCCCCCTCCACTGGCGGGCTGGCTGCATCACCAGGGTCTATAACCATGCCTGTCAGCTCTTCCCCTTGCTGCCTCTCTTTCTGGGAAAGGCGCTGTCACCCTCCTAGTTTCACAACTCAAGCATCCATTTAACCCTTTCCCCGGTGACTCAGACAGAATTCCTCTCCATTTCTCATTTCCCTTCATGGGCTCACCCCTGCAAAGAGAAACTGTTGGCGAGGCCCTAAGGAAAGCCTCCTCTAGTCAGCTCTCTGACTCACTGAACCAAACTGCAAACCACTGGCAGATGCTCATGCTCCCAAAGCACCACTTTCGACTGCATCCTGTTCTTGCTCAACAGCCTTCAGCGGCTCCCCAGGGCTGGTGGGAGAGTGTCCAACCCCCAGGCAGGCCCTCTGTGGACCAGGAGGAGGCAAGCCTCTGTCCCCTCCCCAATATGGCCCCATGGAAACCCCGTGTCCCAAGAGTGAACAAGTTGACATCCCAAATGTCCATCGATAGCACAATGGACAAATAAATAATGACATATTCCGACCATCGAAAACTACACATCAGGGGAGTGAATGATTTAGGCTACCAGCTCTCAGCCTGCACAGAGCTCAAACGTAACACTGAGCTAACAGATGCGCCACAGCAAACAGATAACCTGACAATATTTCCCTAAAATGCCAAAGAAGGACTTCCCTGGTGGTCCAGTGGGTGCAGGTCAATCCCTGGTCAGGGAACCAAGATCCCACATGTCGCGTGGTGTGGCTAGGAGAAAAAAACAAAGGCCAAAGCAAGCAAAACCATCATTGGTATGCAGACGTAAATAGTAAAAGAATAAAGGCAGCCGAGGGGAAGGCATGGTCAGCATGGTTAGTAGGGTTTCCTCTGGGAGAGGCGGAAGGTGGGCTGGGGAGGTGGGCGCCGAGCTTCACAGGGTCTGTAACATTGTCTTTCTTAAGCTGGGAGTATTATTTTATCTGTCTTCTGAATGCCTGAAATAGCTCATTAAAATTTCAGAACTACAGTCCTGCCTGGCTCCCACAGGTCTCAGGCTGGAATAGCCTCCAGGCCTTTCTAACTTACTGGAACACTACCCAGTCCCTACTAATCAGCGCCATGCAGGAACCCAAAGCATCCTTCACGGCTTCCCTGGTGGCTCATACGGTAAAGAATCTGCCTGCCAAGCAGGAGACCCAGGTTTGATCCCTGAGTTGGGAAAATGCCCTGGAGAAGGGAATGACACCCCACTCCAATATTCTTGCCTGGGAAATTCCATGAACAGAGGATCCTGGGGGACTACAGTCCACACAGTCACCAAGAGTTGGACACGACTGAGCGACTAACACACACACATACAAGCATTTTTCAGGGCTGGGCTCAACCCCAGGTGCCAGGAGCCGGTGAGGCATTCCACTCGTGACAAAGGTCATGAGAAAGGAGGCTCGGCATACGCAAAGGCGGGATCGAGCCTCAGGAGTCCCCCCGGATATTCTCGAGCATCTACCCCCCAAAAAAACCAGAGTCTGCCTACTTTATTGCTTTGTGCTCTCAACTCTGACTTTACTGGGGGCTGTCCCCTACCACCATCTCTCTCTCTCTGTCAAAGAGTTAACTTACAGCTCCAATTAATAAAGTTCCTGGGCAATTAGGAGTGTTTAAATCCAAACCCCTCAGATGGCTCTCTAACTCGCCTGACAAATTTACCCGGACTCCTACAGCTATGCATATGATTCTTTACAGTCTCCCAGCCTCGAGAGGCAGGGGAAGCTTAAGATATTCAAATAGCTTAGAGCCTCTCAGAGAGTTAGAAACTGTCAGAATAAGACTAGTAGAGGATTTCATTCATGAGCCAATGTTTGTTGCCAAGTTTTCACATCCCCTGAATTGTATCCTTGAATGTGTCTTAATTAATAGATGATATGTAGAAAAAATAAGTAGTGGCCTTGGTGTTAGTAACTTTAGACCCTTAAGGTAATAAATTCTTTTCTTTGTTGTAAACCCATTACACATCCGCCCTATAGGAATGCAATTTTATCTTCGGAAGATGGCGCCAAACCTTAAAATAATTACTCTTAGAGAAAATAAGTCTTTGTTGATAAGTCCTTGTCAAGAGTCATAAAATGTTAATAGGCCTTCTGGCCAGAAGATGATGTAAATCACCTAAACCATTTGTATACGATAAATTTGCAGGAAAGAAACCCTGGTTTTTGATAAGGATCAAAAACTGCTGACTTTGCATCCCCTATTAGCCTCTATGTGTAACTTAGGGTATAAAAGCCCTTGTTGAAAATAAAGCTACGGGCCTTGCTCACCAACGCTTGGTCTCCCCATGTCATTCTTCCCTTTAACTTCTGGCTGAAGTCTCCATCTGGAGCGCGGATATCCTCTGCAACCATTTATTTGCCTGGGCTTCTAAGACCCACTCGAGAAGGTGTCTAAGGTGGGGCACCTTCCGTTATTCGAGAGGGCGCCTGCGGCCTCCGTGGTCAGAGCTAACCTGGTGTCACGGGTTATATTGATTTTCCGCGTAAACCAAGCTACTCAGCCTCTTTTCTCCACTGAATTTTCCTACTGAGCTATCCTCATTCTATTACTCTTTGTATCTCTAATTAGCATATAAATAGTCGCCTAGGCCGTCTCTCCTTCGAATACCCTGAATCAGCCGGGGCTGGACCTCGGCACCCAGGGCCTGATTATCCTGGTAGAAAGCTGCCTTCCCCTGCTCCATCTGGGGCGCTCAGGAGCAGCTGAGCCCCGGGGCAGTGGCTGCGCCTTATCAACTTCTACCTGGTGCCCTAATCAGAGCCATGCAGTGCCATGCAGCGCCCGCAAGGGGCGGGCGGTCACCAGCCTGTTTCTCGTGGCTCCTCTGCAACCCCCTAGCACTGGCCCAGCACAGAACCAGGACTCACAAAACCCTGGCTAAGTGAGCAGGAAAGGCAGCACAGGGCCAGGGATGTAAGTATAAACGTGACGGGCATAGAAAGCGGACTGTCAGCACTGACTGCGGCTCCACCTAACTTGCCCCAGGCCAGGCTGTGATGCCCAGTGAGGGTATCGGAGGCCTGAATTACAGCCACCCCTGCCCTGGCTCTTCCCTTCCCACCTCACCCACCTGCTTCCAAGTCCCTCCCCTCTTCTGGTGGGACCCACAAGGTAGAGCAGGGTACTCTGATAAGCAGGTCATCTAGACCCAAGGGCCTGGGTGAGGCTGTGTCAATGGGGCACAAAATTTCAACTTCCCCGGCCTAGGGTCTGCACCCAGGGCCTCTAAAGTGGAGGAGATGGGGGAGCAGAGGCAAGGGGGTCTGAAGACGGGTCCGCAGTCCTGGCTTTGCCCCACAGGTTAGAACATCTCTCCGGAGCCCACTGGCCTCATCTTTAATAAGAATGACCTTTCCCTCAGCTTTCCCAGACCCCACCAGTGGGCTCAGTGCCTCTCGTTGGTTATCTCCTGTCATCCTCCAAGCAACCCCGAGTCAGGTATCATTATTTCCTCCATTTCACAGATAAGGCCAACGGAGCCCAGAGAGGTGGAAAGGGATTTGCTCAAGATCACAGAGCAGTGAGTGGTTGGGCAGCCTGATCCCGGAGCCCACACTCTTCTTTTTTTTTTTTTTTAATGGCATGTGGTTCCCTGACCAGGGATCAAACCCACGCCCTCTGCAGTGGAAGCACGGAGTTTTAATCACTGGATGGCCAGTAAAGTTCCTGGAGTTCATTCACACTTTTAACCATTGCAAACCCCTAATAAGCAGGTAGGATGAGATGAGTGGGCCTGAACTATTTGGGGTCAGACTCAATTCCTTTGAGGGCCTTTGCTGGGAAAACATATTTGTCGGGGTAATTACAGTGTTCAGACACAGCCGGGCATCTGGCCTCTGGAAACTCCTGGAGCACTAGTTTCAGTCTCTATGAGACACAAGCCTTTGAACTCTGTGAACTCTCTCCCCAGACCACCTCCTCACATGCGCAGTTTTCCTGAGGACCGCAGAGGGTCTGAGACCCCAGCAGCTCTCAGGAGAAGGTGCCTTGAGTGGAGAATCCTGGAGACCTCTTTCAGTCTAGGCTCTGCCACTCTCTGCCCTGAACCATGACTGGGTGGATGGTTTCAAAGGGAGCAGCGCAAGCCAGATGGACAAGAGAATTTAGGAAAAAAAGACGGGAAAATGCAAAAGTGAATGAGTCCCTGGGAAGAACCTGCCTCCCATCTCCTAGCCCCCCATCTTGCTGGGATGTCGCCGTCCCCTGTAATGGGGCTCACAGCTCCCTTTCTTCTGTTGCCTGAGGTAAGAAGCAGAAACTCACTCCCCAAGCCTCAGTTTCCTGCTCTGTAAAACCAAGTGCTCTTCCCCTCTGAATGAGCAGCTGAGCCTGGGAAGTTCAGGTGACTTACACAATGACATGGACCTCTGCAGGGCCTGATGTGGGATTCAAACTCCCTGCAGCGCGAGAATGTGCCAGAACGCATCAGTATGATCTGGGGGTGCTGGTGGAACCCGAAGATGCTGACCTTTTCCTCTTCGGTTTACCACCCACTCGTGGACTCTGATAAAGCAGTTCTGGGGCCCGGAACTACCCACCATCACCTCACCAAAAAGAAAAGCAAGTTTCCTAATTGGTCCTCTGGGACCCAGGTGGGAGACAGAAAAAACACTCTACCGAGTGGGGCTGGGGTGGGGGTAGCCGGTCTGGGGCAGCCTTGTAGGGGCCTGAGGGGGCCCTCCGCCTGGGGTCAGGGCTGCAGGATGAAGCACCTGCCATCCCCACTGGGGGCCACAGGCATACCTTTCACTCCTCGCCTCACTGAACCAGAGCGTGGCTTCTCTGGTATCTGAGTTTGAGCCTCTGGCCCCATGGGAGGCCCCATGGGACAGCTGGGGAGAGTGACACACAGCCCTCCCTCCACCCCCTTCTCTTGGCGCACAGTGGAGAGCACACAATGAAGCTCTTCTTCTCCCCGCCTCCTCCCGCGAGCAGTCTCGCCATCCCGGGCAGCCCTGAGACAGGCCTGGGGGCTGCCTGTCCCAGCTGGGCCCTGGCCCCAGACTCCACCAGCTGGACAACAAGCCCAGGCTGAGAGGACTCTGGTCAGGGGGTGCTTTTGGCTTCTCCTCTCCTGCCTGCCTCCCCTACCGGTCTCCACCCGGGACCCAGCTTTTCCCAGGCTTTTCATCTGACCAGTGACAGGCAATCTTTATGAAAGCAAACAGGAAATGCCTGTCTGCAGGCCTAGGGACCTGGACTCCCCCAGGACACAGAGTCCTGCTGGAGCACAGCCTGCTCAGAGGCCCCTCAGGAACAAACTGAGCCACGAGATGTTTTGCACTTTCCCCAAATTGAGGAAACTGAAGAAGATAACGAGACAGCGAAAAAGGCCCTAGAGGGTGAAGAGTTTCCTGAAGCTGCCAGCAAGGCCTTGAGGGGTCGGGGGACAACTTCCCCATGACCAGGAGAGGGGCAGTGCCTGCAACAGGTCAAGACACAGGCCCGACTGGGAGACCACAGGCCCCATCTTCATACCCATCCCCTCATCCGGTTCGGTCCTCTGCTGACTTTGCAGCCCTCTCCAGCCTTTAGCATCTTTCCCAAGGGGAGGAGGAGTGGCTCCTGAGGGCTCCCGGGGAGGACCAGAGGCACAGTCAGATCTCAGTCCTGGGCAGGAGGCCTGGACTATTTGTGTCTCCTTGCCTAAAATCCCAGGCCACCTGCCCAGCCAAGGCCCTAGGGTTTTGTTTGGTGTGGGTCTGTTTCTTGGCCCTCCCTCCCGCCTCCATCCGTCCCCTCCTCACCCCAACCCCAGGCCCTCCTGATTCAGCCCTGTTCCTTGGGCTTGGCCTGTGGGAGTCCAGTGAGGAAATCACACTATGAACACCTGATGCAGGAACAAGCAAGAATACACAATGAAAGCTCTAAGAGGACAGACAATGCCAGGGGTCAGTCTGGAGGCAGTGATGAACTTTGACTGGAGAGGCTGGACAAGCTTTGTGGAGGAGATAGCATTTGGGCCAAGCTTTTATTAACTCCAAAGCCCTTTAATGAGGGCAACTCTGTGTCAGCCACTGCTCTGGAAGCTGGGATACAGTAGTGAAAGAAGTTTCTTCCCTCATCTGGCTCATATTCTGATTGAGGGAGAAAGCCAGTAAACAGGCAAGTCGATATATAGGATGTCACATGGTGATATGTACTGTGGAGAAGGGGCTTCCCAGGTGGTTCAGAGGTAAAGAACCTGCCTGCCAATGCAGGAAATGCAGGAGACCCAGGTTCAGCCCCTGGGTCGGGAAGATCCTGGAGGAGGAATGGCAACCCACTCCAGTGTTCTTGCCTGGAGAATCCCATGGACAGAGGAGCCTGGCAGGCTGCAGTCCATGGGGCTGCAGAGTCGGACGTGACTGAGCAACTGAGCACGCACGTGAGCACGCTGTGGAGTAAGACTGCAGGCGTTGGGACCCTGCGATTTTTATACAGGGTGGTCAGGGTAGGCCTTTTTAACACAGTGAAATCTGAGCAGAGACCTGAAGGAAGCCAGGCACAGCCACGTGGCCATCTGGGGGAAGAAGGGTCTAGTGAGAGAGAACAGTGACAAAAGAGCTTGGAGGTGAGACTATCTCAGAATGCTTGAGGAACAGCAAAGTGGCCTGTGGCTGAAATCCAACGAGCAAGGTGAAGGGCATACAAAAAACCACCAGAAACAGTGAGGTGGAGGATGGGCAGGTCCAGAGGGAGCCATTCTGGAGGGTTCTAAGCAGAGGAGTGGCACATTTCTGACTTAAATCTTAAAGGTTTGATTCTGGTTGCCTTGCTGAGAGTGCTCTTGTGAGTACAAAGGCTGAAGGGAGCTGTCAATTTAGGAGATCAGGTGCGAGGCGACCTGGGGTTGGCTCAGGGTTGTAGCAGTGGAAGTGGGGTGAGTGTTCAGATTTTGGGCATAGTTTGAGGATGAGCTTTGAGGAAATAATATTTGATGTAGGGAGGAAGGTCTGGCAGACCCCAGAGAGAACTACAGCAAGAGCACAGGGCCTGGGGAAGGTGGGATTGGGCAGCTCTGGAGGGGGTGTGGGAGGGCCCCAAAGGCCTGGGCGAGGGGTGTGGACTCCATTCTGCAGGCAGCACGGCCTGGGGAAGGGCACACCTACGGGGACATCCGGCAGAGGAGCTGCTATGGGTGCTGGTGCTGCGGCTCTCCAGGGCTCCAAGGCCTGCAGAAGAGGACCCTCCCTGCTTCCCTCCTGAAGGCCGTGTTGTGGATGGCCCAGCCCACCGCCTCTGTGTGGCCTTGGCCACAAGCAGGTGGGCCATTCACTCTAGGGTCCTCAGCTCAGGACTCCTGCCCTCTCTTTGAAATCAAACCATTGGTCCTCACTGGCCCCAGAGAAGGGCTTTTCTCTTGCAGGAGTGGAGCAAGCAATGTTTGTCCTGGGACAGCTTTTCACTTGGGTCAGGAGATTCAAGAAAGATCTTCTATGCCTAGGAATGAAGAGGGGACTTGGTCAGGGAGGGTGGGAGGGCTTTGTCTGCCGGACTGTCCATTTCAGAAGCTGGCTGCCTTCCACTTTCTCAGCTCTGAAAGATGGTTCCCATCCCTGCATGCAGGAACTCAGCCTAATTCCCCATTCACTGCTCCCTCTGCAGACAGGCCCTGCTCAGGGTCCTGTTCTCTAACCAAACCTCCTCAACTACCACTGAGAAGACAAAGGGGCAAAAGGGAAACTGAGGCATGAGGCAGGGGGGCACACAGAGGGGAGCACACACTCCCAATCCTAGCCTGCCCAGGCACACCCTGTCACTCTTGGGGAATCTATCATGCCCTGTGCCTCTGGCCAGTTAGGGTCCCTGTTCCTCTATCTGACTCCTTGAGAACAGCTCCTATCAGTGATCCCGCAATCCTGACCCAGGGCAGTAAGGAGGGGTGGGGGTCACTGAATGAACGAAGGGATGTGGGATTTCCTGAGAGTAAGTGAGCAGGATACACTTGGAAGACAATAGAAGAATGTGTGTGTGCTCAGTCACTCAGTTGCATCTGACTCTTTGGGACCCCCATGGACTGTAGCCTACCATGCTCTTCTCTCCATGGGATTTTCTGGGGAAGAATCCTGGAGTGGGTTGCCATTTCCTTCTCTAGGGGATCTTCCCGACCCAGGGATTGAACCTGCAGCTCCTGCGTTGGCAGGTGGATTCTTTATTACTGAGCCACCTGGGAAGAAGCACGTAAGGAAGCTTAAAAAAAAAAAAGTTGAGGGACTTCCCTGGTGGCCCAGTGATTAAGACTGTGCCTCCACTGCAGGGGGCATGGGTTTGAGCCCTGCTCAGAGAACTAAGATCCCATATGCCACATGGTGTGGCCAAAAAAAAAAAAAAGGAAGCTCCAGAAGGAGCCATGGCTGGCCTAATGCCATGTATCTTCCCTCCCCACATCCCCCATACTATAGAAAGAATAACTGCTAACATTTCCTGAGCACTTACTATAAGCCAGATCCTGTGTACAATTTCATTTGATCCCCATAGGAGCCCTCTGAGGTAGGCACTATCACCAGGCCCATTTTACAGATGCCAACAACTGAGGCACAGAGAGGCGGAGTTATTTGTCCAAGGTCACAAAGCTACTGAGCAATAAAGCTGGGATTCAAAAGCAGATTTATCTGACCCCAATGCTATGTGCTTAACTACTGCACATTGCCTCCCAGGCCCTGCAGTCTTGAATGCGTGTGTCCACCTCAGGTTAGCTCAGATCGACCCTCTGCTGTGCCCAGTTATCGCCATCCCAAGACAATGGTGGTTATGTTTGAAGAAAGCCCTATATAACACTTCATAACATCAAATACCAGTGAGGACTGTTACTACTGATAACATCAACAAGGACTCCTCTCCCAGTACAGCTTCCCATCTCCACTGTCCACTTTCCAGCCCCCCAGTACAGCCCTCTCCTTGTGGTCCTCAGCCACAAGTTCAGGGTGGAGTGTGTCCATGCGCTCTGCCCCTCCCCTCACGTCATGCACCATCCCGGCCCCTCCCTCTCCATCCTTCCTGGAGACGCCCTCACAGCATCAACACCTGCCCATTTCCCTCAGACCAGTTTCCTGCTGACACCCCCAGTCCCTCCCAGCAGCCAGCAGCCTCCCACCCGAGGGACTGGACTGATTGTTTCCCAGATCCTGTACAGGCAGGATCTGGGACTCTGATTCCAGGCACGCCCTCCTGCTCTGCAAATTTGGGGAGCTGATTCCAAGGCAACCTTGAAATCCAGCCACAGGAAAGCTCATGGATTACTGAATTCCTGAGAAGCTCTCGGACAATTCCAGGTTTGAGGATTTGGAAACACCCAGATCCCATGTTCTAGGAATACCCAAACCTTCCGGATTCTGAGTTGGCAATCTTGGAAATTTTTGACCTCAGGACTTCTGATTCCAGTCACTTGTGGAGACTTTTTCACTTTCTCTGGCTTTTTATATGACTTCAATGTTACTGATGCTGAAAGCTAGAAATAGATTTAAAAATCTTTCCCCAAATAGAGCTATAAAATTTTCAGAAATTTTGTGAGGAGCAATATATTTTTTTAATCTCACATATGTAAATATTTAAATATTTGTGAATCTTATTATTTTAATGCTGTTTGCAGAGCAATGGTGACTTAGCTGGAGCATTATTGAGAATGTGATCATTGTGTGGGTTATTAGAGATGTGAATGCCCCCATAAGGCACACACACAGGATTCCTCCTCACCCCTTGTTTTTTCAGTTTTTCCCCCACTGGGCCCTTACATCTCTGTGTCTTAGACTGAGTGAGGATAATCCTAGGGATAAAGTTTCTGGGCTATCTGGGGTGGTCACGAGAGGAGGGGTGAATTGTACAACCTCTTCTCTGAAACTCAGGAAATTCCCCAGCTTCAGCTCTCGCCTGAACCTGGCCTTGGGCCAGGGCTCCCACAGTTCCTAGGCCAACATCACTGGCCTTCAAGTGTGGTCTGAGGGCCTGCCCCCTGGCCCTGCTGGTCCTGGGAAGGGGATGGAGACCCTAGGAAGCCTTCCTCTTGTGACTCTTACCCTGATTCTTACTGCCTATAAGGCAGAACAGGGCTGGTTACCATCTTACTCCGTCCTGTCAGGAGAAGTAGGGGTAAGAGAAGAGTGAAGACTGGGGTAAGGGGTGGAGGTCAGAAAGGAATAAGTCACTGGAGGTCAGTGAACCTTCAACAAGTCAGGCTGAGTGATTAGGGTCGGATTTCACAGGCTGGGGCTTATGACAAGGGCGGTGGGGGAGACAGGGATGTCAAGGAAAGGGACAGACTGACCTACAGAGTGGGAGTGGGGAATCCCGCTTGGGACAGAAGTGCTTGCATTGGGTGGTGGGAAGCTGAGTGATGGGGAGAGGACCAGGGACACACGGAAAGAGTTAGCGGTTTCAGGTGAGACTCAGTCATCTGACATTCCTTCTCTCCAGGACCTGCCCACCGGAGGGAACTTGGGGAGTGGGGGGGGCCCGGGATCCTGCACCTGTTCTCTTTTTCCAGCTCCCTTTTCTCCAACCCCTCATCTGGCTCTTTTCTCTAGAGGTCCTCTCAAAGCCCCCTTCTCTGGCTACCCCGGCTTGCTTCCCCCAGCAAACTGCTTTCCCCAGCCCAACCCAATTTTCCACTCACCCCCAGTTTCTTCACTTCGTCAGCCCTCGCCGCCCCCTCGCCAAATCAGTAGCTTCTCTAGCCTGCCTCTTTGATCGTTCTTAGCTCCGGCCCTGGATCCCCCAGCCCTAGCCCTGTCAGAACCCCTAAGCCCTCCCCCAGCACCCCTCCTCTAGTCCCTTTTCCAGCACGCCAGCTTTCCCGATCCCCGCAGCCCGCCGGAGCCCCGCACGAACCCGATTCGGAAGAGCAGCCTCTTGCTACGCGCCATGAACAGGCCGCGGAGGGTCCGCCGCGCTCGGCAACTGCGGGGGCTCAAGAGCAGGACGAAGACTAGGAGCAGCAGCCCGCAGCTGGCGACCCACAACCACGACGCAGGCCAGCCTCGCCAGGCCATGCTGGGGGCAGGCGCCCGCGGCCCAGGGGGCGGGGCGGGGCGTTGCTAGGCGACGGCTCGGCCCAGGCCCCCAAGTGGGGAACCTGAGGGCTTGGGGCCCCGCCCCCTGCACCAGCCGGCGGGGAGACTGGGGGCGTTCTGGCCCCGCCCCGCCATTGACTCGAGTTCGAACCCGCCCACTCGCCACCCTGGGTACTGTCGACTCCCCGAATGCCACCCGGCTGGAGGCGGCCTGGCCCCGCCCCGGGCTGGCCGGCCGGAAGGCGGGGCCGCGCCGGAGCCAGCATCCGACCTGCGCTAATCCCGGTGTACAACTGCCAGAGCCCGGGGCTCGGCCCTACACCCCACCTTGCCCCATTAGGGAGCTCTGGGAGAGGTCCTGGGGACGTCTTCTTGGCAGGAAACCTTAGCCTCATAAACTTTTTCAGCTGGAAGGAACCTGGGGGATAACGTAGGTCAGCTGCCGTTCATTCATTTATTCATTAACTAAACGAATTTTCTGTGTCCTCCTTTGTGCCAGGCTCCGTGCCAGGATCTGAGGATGCAAGGGTCAAAGACACACATTCTCGGCATTCCTGGAGCCTAGAATCTCTCGGAGAAACAAACCAAATAAGCAAACAATTATCTATGCACTTACTATACTTACATATACACATGTGTGTATATATACACACATATACATATACACATGTGTGTATATATACACATACATACCTACCTGCTGTGTGATTATAACACTGTGGTTTATGGAGGTCAGAGAGGGCCAATTTAGATGTGGAAGGGCTTCCCTGAGCAAGTGAAATGTAAGCCATGCCCTGAATGATAAGACATCCCAGAGGCTGAGAGGGAGTGATTCCACCAAGATTATACAAAAATGATGGCAGAAACAGGAATAGGACCCCAAATAGCCCAAACCGGTGGGATTTCCACATCACTGACCCCTCCACCCCCACCATACTGCCTTCCAGATGAGTTCCAGAGGTTACGATCAGTGGGCTGGAAGAAAATGTAAAGACTGGCATGGTGATCTTTATAAATTTGGACAAACTGGAACTGGGGCTGGACTTCTTCCAGCTGCAACCCTAGCCTTAGCCCTGCAGAGGGAGGGAAGGAAATCTGCAAACAGTGAAGGCAGTGATCTCTCCTGCAGGAAGATGGTTGGGGAGGGAGTGGGGGAGGCAGGGCTCTTGTTTTCTTCTGTTTCTTTGCCTCTGCCTGTGCTCTGGCTTGAGAGAGGCTGAATAACCTGACCCCCAAACCACACATTTTCTCTTTCCCTCTGATGTACTCTGAGTAGATCACTGGATCTAAAGATTGAGTTCCAAGTGTGGAGAGCATCCAGGTATAGGCTCATTATGCACAATGAATTGGAGGCCTCACTCCTCACCCACTTCTGAAGAAAAAGCCAAGATACATGTTAAATTATCCCCAAACTGAATTATAATCCCAACACCCAATCCTGGGTTTCATTCTGTAACTCCAGACAGTTAAGTTTCTCTTATCTTAAAGGTCAGAACTATAGCCTTCTCCCTTCCTGTCTCCATACCCATAATTCAGCTTCTTCTCAGTGCCTGGCACATAAAGGGCTCCCAATAAACAAGAATCAGATCGAAATGAATTAAACCCCTGTGTACGCTGCAAAAGAGGCAGGGCTGAGAACACTAACAAGCTAGTTTGTAGAAGGCCCTTCTGGGCCAAGGGAACTTGTGTGTCTCTAAGTCCGTGTCTATACATGCAAAGTGAAGAATTATGGAGCCTGGTCAAAAGTCACTGTGAACACACCTTTCTGCAGGTATGGCTGTGCCAGGCATGATATTGAGAAATCAAAACACAGTCCCTGACATCTGAAACAGGAAATGCAGGCTCAAGCATGAGATTGCAGATACAGAAATGATTGAAGGCTAAATCTATCTCATGCTACACACACATTTACAAGATTGTAGCTAATCATCCAACATACATTTTATGAAATGCAGGGAGCTGGACAAAGCTGGGGATAAGCAGTGAGAGTGGGTGTTTTGGAGAATTCACACAGGGCCAGGAAACTACCTTCCCCTCTTGAACTATTCTGGAAGACGTTCAATATTCACTCCAAATCCACTTTGGTTTCACCTCAGGTGGCATTAGTGGTAAAGAATCCACCTGCTAATGCAGGAGACTAAAGAGACATGGGTTCAATCTCTGGGTTAGCAAGATCCCTTGAAGTAGAAAATGGGAACCCACTCCGGTATTTCATGGACAGAGGAGCCTGACAAGCTACAATCCATGGGGCTGCAAACAGCTGGACACAACCTCACCACTGAGCACATACACACCTCTCCCATGAGAATCTTTTGCCCTAGCCAGATCGATGCTTCATTATTCACCCTGTCCTGCACTTTATACCCGGTAATACCTCACTGCTTGCAGACATTTGGCTTGGGGGGCACTGCTAAGATGAAGATCAGCCTGCGCTTGGCAGAGCTTTTATTTTGCTGAGATCTCCTCTCATTATCCACAGTTATTATTGAAAACCTCAGGCCCAGCTCCAGTTCCTTTGCTTTCAGCCAATATGCTTCTTAGAGGAAGTAATTTCCCTGCCCAGCCAGCCTTCTACAAATTTTGCGACTTACATACGAAATTTTTAGAGGAAATGCTATTAGCTCTTCTTATTCATATCGTCAAGCAGTATTTCTCCTGGCCTCCACTTTTTCTCACTCTATAAGCAAACTCAAGTGTCTCCTTGCTTTAAAAACTTCCCTTGGGAATTCCCTAGCAGTCTAGTGGTTGGCTTCCCTGGTGGCTCAGTTGGTAAAGAAGCCGCCTGCAATGCAGGAGACCTGAGTTCGATCCCTGGGTTGGGAAGATACCCTGGAGAAGGGAAAGGCTACCCACTCCAGTATTCAGGCCTGGAGAATTCCATGGACAGTATAGTCCTTGGGGTCGCAAACAGTTGGACATGACTGAGCAACTTTCACTTTCCAGTGTTTGGGACTCTGAACTTCTACTGCACAGAGCAGGGTTCAATCCCTGGTTAAGATCCTACAAGCCATGTAGTGGAACCAAAGAAAAAAAACAAACCAAAATCTGGCCTTGACCTTGGGTCCATATCTAATTTATGTTCTGCCTTTATCTTAACACAACCTAGTTTCCTGAAAGGCTCTCTCCTTGTGTGTGGTATTAATAGATTGCATTTTGGTTCTCAATTCTTCATCTCTCCCTGAAAATATACATTTCACCGTGTGACTACACAGCATTCCCATGGAGGTGAAATATACTTCTCCCACACCACTGATGTTGGACTTGGTCTTGTGACTTGCTTTTGCCAATGGAATGTTAGCAGACATGATACAAAAGAGGTCTTAAATATGCTGTAACGGTTAACTTAGACTCTAGCCACAACTTTCACCGTGAGAACATTCCGGGTAGTCAGATGCTGGACTAAGGGGAGTCAAAGACACATAGAGGCGACCTGGACCCACTCACAGCTGGAAGTCAGCCCAGCCCAGTAGTTGTTCAGTCGCTCAGTCCTGTCCAACTCTTTGCGACCCATGGACTGCAGCACTCCAGGCTTCCCTGTCCTTCACAATCACCCAGAGTTTGCTCAAACTCAAGTCCATTGAGTCGGTGATGCCATCCAACCATCTCATCCTCTGTCACGCCCTGCTCCTCCTGCCCTCAATCTTTCCCAGCATCGGGGTCTTTTGCAGTGAGTCAGCTCTTCGTATCAGGTGGCCAAAGTATTGGAGCATCAGTTTCAGCATCAGTCCTTCCAGTGAATATTCAGGGTTGATTTCCTTTCGGATGGACTGGTTTGATCTCCTTGCTGTCCAAGAAATGAAGAGTTTTCTCCAGCACCACAATTCAAAAGCATAAATTCCTTGGCACTCAGCCATCTTTATGGTCTAAGTCTCCCATCTGTACATGACTACTGGAAAAACCACAGCTTTGAGTAGATAAACTTTTGCCGGCAAAGTGATACTTTTTATCATGCTGTCTAGGTTTGTCATAGCTTTCTTTCCAAGGGGTAAGCGTCTTTCATGGCTGCAGTCACTATCAGCAGTGATTTTGGAACCCAAGAAAATAAAATCTGTCACTGTTTCCACTTTTCCCCCATTTACTTGACATGAAGTGATGTGACTGGATGTCATGATCTTAGTTTTTTGAATGGTGAGTTTTAAACCAGCTTTTTCAGTCTCCTCTTTCTCCCTCATCAAGAGGCTCTCTAGTTCCTCTTCAATTTATGCCATTAAAGTGGTATTATCTGCATATCTGAGGTTGTTGATATTTCTCCTGGCAATCTTGATTCCAGCTTGGGATTCATCCAGCGTGGCATTTCGCATGATATACTCTGCACAGAAGTTAAATAAGCAGGGTGACAATATACAGCCTTAACATACTCCTTTCCCATTTGGAACGAGTCTGTTGTTCCATGTCCGGGTCTAACTGTTGCTTCTTGCCCTGTATTCAGGTTTCTCAGGAGGCAGGTAAGGTGGTCTGGCATTCCTACCTCTTTCAGAATTTTCCACAGTTTGTTGTGATCCACTCTGTCAAAAGCTTCATACATTGAGTATTCATACATTGGTATGAATTGTATGATTCATACAGATTGGGTATCAACTTGTACAATTTTCCAGACAACAATTCCAATATGCATCAAGGTTTTAAAAAATATACATCCTTTGACTCAATAATTCCTTTTTAGCAACCTGCAAAAGATCTGCCCCCAATGTACACAATGGTGAGGCTGTAAATAGCCAAGAAGTCAGGCAGTAAGGGAAGAGTTGAGGTTCTATGAACCTCTGTGCAGCTTTAAAATGTTTATTTTTTATTCTATTTCGTTTAAAGATGATGTGCGTGTCATCACTTTTCTTTTATTATTATTTATTTATTTATTTATTTATTTATGTGGCTGTTCCAGGTCTTAGTTGTGGCATGCAGGGTCTTTTGTTTTTTTTTAAGTTGTGGCATGTGGAATCTAGTTCCCTGACCAGGGATAGAATCCCGGTCCCCTGCACTGGGAGGGTGGATTCTTAGCCACTGGACCACCAAAGGAGTCCCTAAAATGGTGTTTATAGTTAGAACCCGTGGTATGATTGATCCTGGATTGGATCCTGGACCAGAAAAAGAACACTGGGGGACAACTGCCAAATTTGAATAATGACTGTAGAGAGGTTTTTAGATTTGTATCAATGTTAATTTCCTGGTTTTGACTCTAACACTGTAGTTAAAAGTAAGAAGTGAACATTTAGGGAAGCTAGGTGGCAGGTGTATGGGACCGCCTCGTATTTTTTGCAAATATTTTCTAAGCCTGAAATAATTTCAAAATAAAAAGTTTTTTTTAAAGAACAGAATACACACAAACAGAACAGAGTTCATGTCAGTAAACATCGTTTTTAAAAAACAGTACCGGTGTCGTTGATCCTGCTGCTTGATTGATACCCATTCTCCAACCCTCCCTGCTTTCCTTGTTAACCCCTGTTGAGCCTGTGAACAGCTAGGGCTCCCATGTGAGCCCCTCCTCCCAACTGGTCCAAGCCAACTGCTGCTCTCGTGGCCCTGCCAAGTGATTGGTTAGACTCAGGAATATGAGACAGTTCTTGCCATTAGATAATAATAGCAAATATTTATATAGCACAAATCATGTGCCAGGCACTATTGTAAGTGCTTTACAGAGTTTAACTGTCAGTTCTCGTGACAACCCTATGAATCAAACATGGATATAATTCCCATTAGCATAGATAAAACATGGGCACCGAAATACCAAGTCAGTCCCTCCAGGTCACACGGTGATTTGCTCCAGGCTGAGATGGGGAGGGAAATAGGCTGGAAAGTGAAGGTGTTAGTTGCTCAGTCATGTCTGACTCTTTGCGATCCCATGGACTGTAGTCCCCTAGGCTTCTCTGTCCCTCGGATTTTTCAGGCAAGAACACTGAAGTGGATTGCCATTCCTTTTCCAGGGGATCTTCCCGACCCAGGGATCGAACCCAGGTCTCCCACATTGCAGGTAGGTTCTTTATCATCTGAGCCAAATAGGCCTTTCATAGTTGTCAAAACAGAATATAATAGGGCTCTGCTCTTTTCTTTTTCTGGGATGCTATTGCCTGCCTGTGATGCCTGGAACTATGGCAGCCATTTTAGGTCTATGAGGGAGCGGCCCAAGAGGCAATTCCAACAGCTAAAGATGGCAGAGCAAAAGTGTGGATGGAACTAGCATCCTTGAAGACAGTACCGAGCCCCTGAATTAACCTGTCTGGATTAGCCCCTGAATTTCTTGTTATGTGAGATAAATATTGTTGTTACTGTCTAAGCCACTTCTAATTTTTTTTTTTTTGATACTTGCAGCCAAAACACCCAAACTAGCACTATGGATAAATTTTACATTCTAATCTAAAATGGAGGGGAGGGGAAACAAGATACAAAACTGTAGAAATTTTGTGTAATTGATATGATGGCTATAAACAAAAATGCATGGAAAAATATTCAAAATGCTATAATGATGATCTTTAATTGATTGACTAATAGGGTATCACTTGTTTTCTTTTTTACACTTTAAAAATATTTTCTAAACTTCTATGATAAGAAGGAATTACTACTTTAATTAAAAAGTATTATTTTATTAAAACAAAGAAAGTAGTCCTCCTTGCTGCCTCATTTTCACTTCCCATCAATTCCTAGGTCCCTCTCCTGAGCCT
Source organism: Bos mutus (assembly GCF_027580195.1). NCBI lineage: Eukaryota > Metazoa > Chordata > Mammalia > Artiodactyla > Bovidae > Bos > Bos mutus. Next base: position 29,555,860 of record NC_091618.1, read on the forward strand.
CTACCCTCATCATTCAATCCTAATTTGACTCTGACCACAGGAACCTCCAACAAATTTGTCACTGTTCTGTCTTTGTCACTTAACCTCTGAGCAGAGCCTTCAGCTTCCATGTCACGGTGTCCTCTGGGTCTTTTTGTGTGTGTGTGAAGAAATAAAACATATTTTATTTATCAAAAAAAAAAAGGATTCTAAGATTTCCCTAGTGATCCAGTGGCTAAGACTCTGAACTCCCAGTGCAGGGGCCCAGGTTCAGAGATGCCCGATCAGGGAACTAGATCCCACATGCTGCAACTAAGAGTTTGAACGTCACAACTATAGATTCCACATGCCACAACTAAGACCAGGCGCAGCCAAATAAATAATATGATGAATAAAAAAGAATTCTAACAAGGCTCTGCTTTCCGATCGAAAACATGTGTCCCATGATGTGTGGAACAGTATTTAAGCAATGAAATAAATTTCCAGTGGTCATGACTGTGCCTTGTTCTTTTTTTAAATTGGAGTACAGTTCCTTTATCAACGTGTTTGTCCTCTGGTTCCCTTCTCACACCCCCTACAGCTTCCCCTTCTGCTGTCATCCCTCACATTTACTGCTTCCCCTGACTTCAATCACTTGCTATCACTCATCACTCCCAAAGAGAAGTGTCCACTCCAGCTTCCCCCTCTAGTTCCAAACCTAAAGGCCCATCCTCTTTCTGGTCATCTCCAGGTGTGGTGGGGCAGGGCGAGGGGATGGGAAGGGCTCAGTCTCCTCTGTAAAAAGAACAGATAGTTTGCACCAAGTATTTATTAATGATTAACTATAATTACCCTCGGAGAAGGCAATGGCACCCCACTCCAGTACTTTTACCTAGAAAATCCCATGGACGGAGGAGCCTGGTAGGCTGCAGTCCATGGGGTCGCTAGAGTCGGACACGACTGAGCGACTTCCCTTTCACTTTTCACTTTCATGCGTTGGAGAAGGAAATGGCAACCCAGTCCAGTGTTCTTGCCTGGAGAATCCCAGGGACGGGGGCGCCTGGTGGGCTGCCGTCTATGGGGTCGCACAGAGTTGGACACGACTGAAGTGACTTAGCAGCAGCAGCAGCATAATCACCCAAGTAAAGGATGTAGTGCCAAGCTTGTTGTGGGTACTCACTAAACGTTCGTTGAAGTTATTGCACCTTGTATCATTCTTGCAACATCAAGGTCTGGTCCCTGTGAGTGCTCCGTCATCACCCGAATTTGGGCCCTGAGTCCCAACACATGGTCCGTTGTGGTTACCTCCCGCCCCTGTCGACTTTACATAGGTTATCAGACATAGGCTTTGAAAGCCCAGGTCTGAATCAGATCTGCCTCCTGCTCAAAGCCAGTATCTACAGCATTACATTCACTTGACTTGGTTTAGCAATACAGTCTCAACCCAGTTTTCCAGTGTTCTGTGCTCACGCCGCTCCCTTCCATGTCCCTGGCTTTCAGGCAGCCTGCAGCAGTCATTTTCCTATACTTTTGCCCCCTTACCCCTGCCCACCACCTGGAGAAATCCTTTAAGGCTCACCTTCTGCCCCAGCACACTGGATATGATCTAAAGCTTTCCAGGATAACTGCAACCAATTAAGGGCCAGGTTCTCTTGGTCTGGGAAGTTTTGCAGGTTCTCCCAGGAGGAGGAAGGGAGGAGGCCCTTCCTGAAGGAGAGTTCAAGCCCAGAGAGACTGAGATGCCCCCACCTTTGACTAACAGTTCCTTGAAAGTCCGACATCCTCTTTGAAGCCCCTGTGATCACCATAACTCTTTGCAGTGCCTGGTCACTACTCTTCCTCCAGATTCTGGAAAACTGCCTGCCACCTGGTAGTCAAAAAGAAATGAATAGTTTGAAATGTAAGCCTTATTGCTTTCCACTTTGAACTATGGGGAGTCCAGCTCAGGGGTGGTGGTGCGGGGTGCCACCGTGGCTTCCTTGTGGGCAGAAATGATGCCCTGTGCTTCCTGGTCTGCCCCTCATCCAGCACCTAGCACCTAGTATCACAGAGGCCTAAGTGTTTCCTTGGGTACAGGGCAAGGAAGACTAGAACCAGCGAGTTTGATTGTCCTTTAAGCCCTAGACATGTACATACAAGTCTTCACATGTATTATTTAATCACCCTAGCCGTATCCTCAATTAAGGTGAACGCCCTGGCTCAGAGAGTCTGTGGAGTACCTCATCACAGAGCTCATAAGTGACAGAGTCAGATCCGGTCCTGGTTTTATTGACCCCAGAGTCCAAGCACTTGGAGAAGGCAATGGCACCCTACTCCAGTACTCTTGCCTGGAGAATCCCATGGACGGAGGAGCCTGGTGGGCTGCAGTCCATGGGGTCACTAAAAGTCGGACACGACTGAGCGACTTCACTTTCACTTTTCACTTTCATGCATTGGAGAAGGAAATGGCAACCCACTCCAGTGTTCTTGCCTGGAGAGTCCCAGGGACGGGGGAGCCTGGTGGGCTGCCGTCTATGGGGTCACACAGAGCCGGACACGACTGAAGTGACTTAGAGAGAGAGAGAGTCCAAGCTCTATCCACTGATGCCATGTTGCCAGTTGGGGTAGGGAGTAAGGTAGGGGGTGGTTAGGTCAGATTCAGCCAGGAAACAGATGACTTCCTCAAACTGGTAACCAGAGGAGAGCTTTATGGAAGGACTACTTTACAGGCGACGGGCAGGGGACACGCGGCTCTCCAGGGCTAGGGGCAGTGGGGCTGTCACCGCCTGTAGGCCTGACAGGCGAGGTAGGGAGCAGTTATGGGACTTGGAGGGAGAGAATTGCTGGGACAGGGCCACCTGACTGCTGCTGTGACCTTTGGTTGTGGAATAAGCCAGTCCTTGGTGACTCTTTGGGAGGAAGAACAAATACCCCAGCTCCACTGGCTCCTGGCCACCCCTCTCCTGTGGGGCTCTCCACTGGCCAAACCTAGCTGAGGCTGGAGGTCAAAGGGCTCCCTGCCATGTCCACCCAGGCCAGCCCTGAGCCCAGTGGGGAGGAGGGTGGAGATGGGTGTGGGGGGCAGATGGAAGGGAGCTAGCCAAACGAGGCCAGAGAAGACACATGGATTTCAGGCAGGTGACTGTAGGTGGGGTGTACTGACCCTGTAGAGGTGAAGGCCTACCTTTTATCTACTGACTGAGACAGCTCTGAACTGACCACTCATCCCATCCTCTGCTCAGAACCAGGGGATTTTCTTAAAATATAGCACAGATCATGTCCTTCCCCTACTCAAAACCGGTCAGTGGCTTCCCTATACAGTGAAACTCCAAATCCTTAACAAGGCCCCGGAGGTTCTGCAGACCAGGCCTTGCTCATGACCTCAGTCAGCCTCCTCTTAGGCCATGCCCAGTGCTCCCCGCTGTTCAGGCACACAGCTCTCCTGGAAGTTTCTGGAATACCCCAAGCCCTTTCAGTTCTGAGTAGCCTCCACCACCTTTACATAGCTTGTCACTTAAGAGAATAGTAACAGCATGCCTGCCACTGCATACACAGACACACACTCACAACACACCCATGTCTATAAGGATGTTATCTGTAGATAAGGGAAATTAGAGTGATTTTAAGGCTTGTTTGACCTTGACTCACAGTAAGAAAGACATTTTACATGAAGACCCATATACAATACGTACAAAAGACTGAATCAAAGTTCCACAAAACAATAACAATGCCTATATTCTCATTTTTTTCTAGTCCTTTTTTTTTAATGTTGGCATTATCCATTTAATTGATGTTACTAATGGGTACTACCCGCAGTATGAAAAACGCTGCATTATAACCATCTTGCACCTAGAAAAACGTTGTTGGGGCGGGCCGGCTTTCCTTGCCAATGATAGTCAGATCCTGCCCCCTAGTGGTCGCCTTTGGAAACTGTTCGTGTCTTAGAGGAATACAAGGTGGGGAATACATTATTTTCCAGTAATAAGTACTGAGTGCAGGCCATGCATCTGAAGCCTTGGGGTCTGAGAAGAATCACAGCATAGACCTCGACCCAAAGAATATTCTCCCAACTGATGACCACATCGTAATTGCTCTAGGTCTGTGCTGTCCAATGTGGCCACCAGCTACATTTGGCTACTAAATATTTCAATACGGCTAGCAATGGCACTCCACTCCAGTACTCTTGCCTGGAAAATCCCATGGACGGAGGAGCCGGTGGGCTGCAGTCCATTGGGTCGCACAGAGTCGGACACGACTGAAGGGACTCAGCAGCAGCAGCAGCAGCAGCAGTGCAACTAACAAATTTACTATTAATTTAATTGTATTTTAAATGTTTTCAGTTATTGGAAAACACTCAAATATGTTTGGAACAAACTTGATATGTGAATTCACTTTTTCAACTGTACATTTTATAAAAACTAAAGATTCCATATTTTTGATGAAAATTTCAAATCCAGATATGCTGTAAGTGTACACGGCATACTGGACATCAGAGACTTAGCATGAGGGAATTCCGTGGTGATCCAGTGGTTGGGACCCTGTGTTTCCACTACAGGGGAAGTGACATAGGAAGTAAGATACTGCGTGCTTTGCACAGACCACCCCCCACACACACACAAAAATCAAAGACTTAGCATGGAAAAAATTCCCATTAATAATTTTTATACTGATTAAGTATTGAAATAATATTTTTAGATATGCTGGGTTAAACAAATATATTACTAAAATTAAATGAATCTGTTTCTTTTTACTTTTTATTTTTTGGCCACACTGCACAGTATATGGGATCTCAGGTCCCTAACCAGGGATTGAACCTGAGTCCCATGTATCCCTATACTGGAAGCTTGGACTCTTAATCACTGGACTGCCTGGGAAATCCCTCCTTTCACTTTTTAAATGTGCGTAATGAAAAATTTTGAATTACTCATGTGGCTCACACTGTATTTCTGTTGGACAGCACTCACAAAGCTAAGCTCCTTCTCATGTCCCTTACTCCAGCCCCTCCTGTGCATTTTGCATCCCTAATGGAGAAAGGATGGAGGAAGTTGCAAGAATCCTCATTCAGACTGGGCTTTGGATAGGTGGAGGAATTAGGAATTAAATGGTGGACCTATTAAGGTTGAGAGGCCCATGACCTCACCACTAAGAGTGTGGGCCTCCCACCCACAGCCCAGCACAACATGGAACACATTAGAAATGTGGACTCTCAGGCCCCCAACCCCCTACTAAAGCAGAATCTGCATTTTAACAAGATCTCCACATGATTTATGGGCTTCTGAGGTCAAAGCTATGGTTTTACCAGTAGTCATGTATGGACGTGAGAGTTGAACCATAAAGAAAGCTGAGCATCGAAGAATTGATACTTTTGAACTATGGTGTTGGGGAAGACTCTTAAGAGTCCCTTGGACTGCAAGGAGATCAAACCGGTCAACCCTAAAGGAAATTAACCCTCATTGGAATGATTGATGCTGAAGCTCCAATACTTTGGCCACTAGATGCAAAGAGCCAACTCATTGAAAAAGACCCTGATGCTGGGAAAGATTGAAGGCAGGAGAAGGGGACGGCAGATGATGATATGGTTGGATGGCATCGCTGACTCAATGGACATTAGCTTGAGCAAGTTCCTGGAGATGATGAAGAATAAGGAAGCCTGGTGTGCTACAGTCCATGGAGTCCCAGAGTCGGACATGACTAAGTGATTGAACAACAGCAACAACAGGTAGTGCTAGGGGTAAAGAATCCCCCTGCTAATGCAGGAGACATAAGAGATATGGGTTCAGTTCCTGGGTCGGGAAGATACCCTGGAGACGGGAATGGCAAACCACTCCAGTATTCTTGCCTGGAGAATTCCCACGGACAGAGGAGCCTGGCAGGCTACAGTCCATGGGGTCATGAAGTCAGACACAACTGAAGCGACTTAGCACGCACACAACACATGTTTTGTTTGCACCAAAAATTTGAGAAGCAGTCACCTATTCGATAGCCAAGTGCAGATACAGAGGGCAGTTCTCTTTCTCTCTCTGTTTTTTTTTTTTTGCTCAATGACAAAGGAAGCGTTGCAGTGAAAAGGAAAAAAGAAGAGGAATGAGGCTCTTTTCTTTCCCTTTCCTGATAACAAAGAATATAAAGAGAACAGTGAGCAGGCCTGAACATTCCTAGTCTTTTTTAACTGCTCCTAACTCTGCATGTCTGTATCTATCTTTGCTTTTCTGCCCCTAACTCTGCAGGAGCTACATTTCACACCTATTTTCCTTTGACTCTATGCTAAATACATCCTGTATCTGGTGTTTACCCCTTCAACATCCTTCTCCTTGTAGTTACAAATCAGAAAGAAGGTTAAAGAATTCAATTACTACGGTCTTTGAAACAATGCAAGAGGAAGAAATTAAGGTCCTAACTCCTTTGTTCCTCATCACTGACTCCTGACAGAGAGCCTTCATGTTACATAAGCCCCTAGGAATCAACCCTGAATATTCCTTCATTGGAAGGACTGATGCTGAAGCTTCAATACTTTGGCCACCTGATGCAAAGAGCTGACTCACTGGAAAAAGATTCTGATGCTGAGAAAGATTGGAGGCAAGAGAAGAAGCAGACGAGACAGAGGGTGAGATGGTTGGATGGCATCACCGACTCAATGGACATGAGTTCGAGCAAACTCCAGGAAATAATGAAGGACAGGGAAGCCTGGCGTGCTGCAGTCCATGGGGTCATAAAAAGTCAGACACAACTTAGTGACAGAACAACAGCTCTATCTGGCACCAATGCTGGCTGATAATTGGATTTGCCTTCAGGCATTCATTACTATATTCCCTAAAGATTCTGATTCAGAGCCAAGGGAATCTATATATTATATTCATAAGCTCCTCAGGGGATTCTGATAGTCAGGAGAGATTGAAAAACATTTTGCCCTGGCTAACCACTGTGGTGCCCCAGGTGGATGTCAGGCTGATTCTGTGGCTCTTCCTCACATAGCAACATTTCCTTGTAGGAAGAAGAAGCTCTAATCTAACCTGATGTAAGAAATAAAAGTTCAGTTCGGTTCAGTCGCTCAGTCGTGTCCGACTCTCCTTGCAGTCCAAGGGACTCTCAAGAGTCTTCTCCAACACCACAGTTCAAAAGCATCAATTCTTCGGCGCTCAGCTTTCTTCACAGTCCCAACTCTCACATCCATACATGACCACTAGAAAAACCATAGCCTTGACTAGACAGACCTTTGTTGGCAAAGTAATGTCTCTGCTTTTCAATATGCTATCCAGGTTGGTCATAACTTTTCTTCCAAGGAGTAAGCGTCTTTTAATTTGATGGCTGCGATCACCATCTGCAGTAATTTTGGAGCCCCCCAAAATAGTCTGACAATGTTTCCACTGTTTCCCTATCTATTTCCCATGAAGTGATGGGACAAGATGCCATGATCTTAGTTTTCTGAATGTTGAACTTTAAGCCAACTTTTTCACTCTCTTCTTTCACTTTCATCAAGAGGCTTTTTAGTTCCTCTTCACTTTTTGCCATAGGGTGGTGTCATCTGCATATCTGAGGTTATCGATATTTCTCCCGGCAATCTTGATTCCAGCTTGTGCTTCTTCCAGTCCAGTGTTTCTCATGATGTGCTCTGCATAGAAGTTAAATAAGCAGGGTGACCATATACAGCCTTGATGTACTCCTTTTCCTATTTGGAACCAGTCTGTTGTTCCATGGCCTGTTCTAACTGTTGCCTCCTGATCTGCATATAGGTTTCTCAAGAGGCAGGTCAGGTGGTCTGGTATTCGCATCTCTTTCAGAATTTTCTACAGTTTATTGTGGTCCACACAGTCAAAGGCTTTGGCATAGTCAATAAAGCAGAAATAGATGTTTTTCTGGAACTCTCTTGCTTTTTCCATGATCCAGTGGATGTTGGCAATTTGATCTCTGGTTCCTCTGCCTTTTCTAAAACCAGCTTGAACATCAGGAAGTTCACGGTTCACATATTGCTGAAGCCTGGCTTGGAGAATTTTGAGCATTACTTTACTAGCATGTGAGATGAGTGCAATTGTGCGGTAGTTTGAGCATTCTTTGGCATTGCCTTTCTTTGGGATTGGAATGAAATCGGACCTTTTCCATGGCCATGGCTGAGTGTTCCAAATTTGCTGGCATATTGAGTGCAGCACTTTCACAGCATCATCTTCCAGGATTTGAAAGAGCTCAACTGGAATTCTATCACCTCCACTAGCTTTGTTTGTAGTGATGCTTTCTAAGGCCCACTTGACTTCACATTCCAGGATGTCTGGATCTAGGTGAGTGATCACACCATCATGATTATCTGGGTCATGAAGCTCTTTTGTACAGTTCTTCTGTTTGTTCTTGCCACCTCTTCTTAATATCTTCTGCTCCTGTTAGGTCCATACCATTTCTGCCCTTTATTGAGCCCATCTTTGCATGAAATGTTCCCTTGGTATCTCTAATTTTCTTGAAGAGATCTCTAGTCTTTCCCATTCTGTTGTTTTCCTCTATTTCTTTGCATTGATCACTGAAGTGAAGTCGCTCAGTCATGTCCGACTCTTTGCGACCCCATGGACTGTACCCTACTACGCTCCTCCGTCCATGGGATTTTCCAGGCAAGAATACTGGAGTGGGTTGCCTGCTGAGGAAGGCTTAAAAGTTACAGTGGTCCATTTTCAAGAACAGCCAGCTTTGATGATGTAATAGCGGATAGCTGTAAGGATTACAAATGCGTCCTTGGTGGCTCAGTCGGTAAAGAATCTGCCTGCAATGCTCGAGACTCAGGTTCAGTCCTTGGGTCAGGAAGATCCCCTGTAGAAGGGCATGGCAACCCACTCCAGTATTCTTGCCTGGAGACTTCCATGGACAGAGGCGCCTGGTGGGCTACATTCCATGGTGTCACAAAGAATGGGACACAGCTGAGTGACTAACAGCTTCACTTTCATAAGGGTTATAAAACTGGAAAGTCCAGACAAACAAATGGAGGGTGGATGCCTAGGATTTTCACACGGGTTCATGCTATTGGTAAATTCAAAACATCAGAACAGGAATAGGTCCGCAGGAAAGGAGGAAAGATGATGTCAGGGAAGGGCCAGCCCATAAAGAGGGTGGGAACAAACCTTGTTCACCCCACAGCAGTCAGTCAGTGAGGAACGAGGGGAGGGACCTGCGTGTTAAGGACACATGTAACAGCTCTGGGTGTGCCGGCCCACCAGACATCTGCAAGACTGTCATTAAAGCCTTGCTTCCCGCTGCAACTTGTGTTTCCAAGTCCATCTTTGAGTTTGGGCTGGTGAGCATGTTTCTCACACCTGATTCCAGTTCTCTTTCATCTAAGAATTGTTCAGTGGCTCAGTCATGTCTGACTCTTGGAGACTCATCTAGTAGAGTCACTAACAACATCACAATGTGTAAGTCATAGGAGGTAGGAAAGAGCAGTAGGATTAGACCCATTAAACCCATTATAGGAAAAGAGCTGGGCCCAGGTCTCACAGCCCCTCAGTGGCAAAGCTGGGATACACCCTTGCTCCTGGGATGTTGAATCTGCCATTCTTTCTACTCCCTATTTCTTCTTCTTTAATTGGAGTATAATCACTTTACAGTGTTGTGTTTCTGCTGTACCACAAAGTGAATCAACTGTATGTATACATGTATACATACATCCCCTCCTTCTTGAGCCTCCCTCCCTCCACCCACCCCTCTAGGTCATCACAGACCACCCAGCTGAGCTCCTGTGCTACACAGCAGCTTCCAACTAGCTATCTATTCCTATTTCTTTATGAAGGTGCTAAGTACTGTGAAAGTGCTGTACTCAATGTGCTATCAAATTTGGAAAACTCAGAAGTGGCCACAGGAATGAAAAAGGTCAGTTTTCATTCCAATCCCAAAGAAAGGCAATGCCAAAGAATGTTCAAATTATAGTACAGTTTCGCTCATTTCACATGCTAGCAAGATGATGCTTAAAATCCATCAAGCTAGGCTTCAGCAGTATGTGAACTGAAAACTTCCAAATGTACAAGCTGGATTTAGAAAAGACAGAGGAATCAGAGATCAAATTGCCAACATATGCTGGATCATAGAAAAGGCAACGGAATTCCAAAAAAACATCTCATCTACTTCTGCTTCACTGACTATGCTAAAGACTTTGACTGTGTGGATCACAATAAATGTGGAATATTCTTAAAGAGATAGGAATACCAGACCACATTACCTGCCTGCTAGGAAACCTGTATGCAGGTCAAGAAGCAATAGTTAGAACTGGACATGGAACAACAGACTGGTTCAAAACTAGGGAAGGAGTATGTCAAGGCTGTATATTATCACCCTGCTTATTTAACTTATATGCAGAGTACATCATATAAAGTGCTAGGCTTAATGACTCATAAGCTGGAATCAAGATTGCTGGGAGAAATATCAACAACCTCAGATATGCAGATGATACCACTTTAATGGCATAAAGTGAAGAGGAACTAAAGAACCTATTGGTGAAGGTTAAAGAGGAGAGTGAAAAAATTGGCTTAAAACTCAACATTCAAAAAACTAAGATCATGGCATCTTGTCCCATCACTTCAGGGCAAATAGATGGGCAAAAAGTGGAAATAGTGACTTTATTTTCTTAGTTTCCAAAATCACTTCAGACGATGACTGCAGCCATGAAATTAAAAGAAGCTTGCTCCTTGGAAGAAAAGCTATGACAAACCAAGACATATCAAAAAGCAGAGACATCACTTTGCCAATAAACGTCCATATAGTCAAAGCTATGGTTTTTCTGGTAGTCATGTTCGAATGTGAGAGTTAGACCATGAAGAAGAAATGGATGCTTTTGAACTGTGGTGTTGGAGAAGACTTTTGAGAGTCCCTGGGACAGCAAGGAGATCAAACCAGTGAATCCTAAAGGGAATCAACCCTGAATATTCATTGGAAGTGAAACAGGAAGGAGGGGGCAGGGCACAACTTTTAAAAGAATGACATAGCCCAAGGATACAGCATAAACCAATTAGAATCAAATCCGTCAGGAGTTTCCTGATGGTCCAGTGGCTATGCGTCTGTGCTCCTAGCTCCCAGTGAAGGGGACCTGGGTTCGATCCCTGCTCTGGGAACTAGATCCCACATGGCACAACTGAGAGTTCACATGCCACAGCAAAGATGAAGAACCCCACGTGCTGCAACTAAAGCTCAGCACGGCCAAATAAATAAATATTAAAAAAATAAAAGAATAAAATGGGTCCAAGATGGCAGACAAGTCAACTTACACTAGATCTTGATCCTTAACAAGCTAAATGAGGCACCATGACAGCTCCAAGGCACCATCGAAAGACCAGAAAGTGGGTAGGGGCCCAATTCTTGGAAATCTCCACACCTTCCCAAAAACAGTTGGAATAATCTTCCCATTTATTGGCCTATGAAATTACCCAGCCCATATAAACTAACCAGGTCACATTTCGGGGCCCCCACACTCGCCCTCTGCACTGGCTCACACTCTGGAATGTCCTTCTCTCTGAGTCTGAATAAATCCACTTCTTACCTATCACTTTGTCTCTCACTGAATTCTTTCTGTGATGAGACATTAAGAACCTGACCTTCATTAGGTTCTGAAACCAGGTACTGTGGGTTTTGGCCGGGTTAGAGCCCAGCCATGTAGGTTCAAGTCCCAGTCTGCAGTAAACGATTTCAGCAGGACTGATGCTAAAGCTGAAGCTCCAATACTTTTGAAGGAGGAAACAGAACAGGCTCTATCTTGAAAGCAGGACTCCATCTTGGGCCGGACTGTGGACTTTGAGCTGTATGCCCAGTATCTATGGTATCTATGTATCTGTGGTAACGACATACCAACTGGAAAACCAGGCCTCTGGAAGGAAGAGCCCCAGGGCTCTCCACAGTCTAAAAGAATACCCTACTATCTGTGTAACTGAATAGAATCATACATTCTATTATGCTTACTGGGGTATGACCACAGGCGTATTGATAATTGTCCACTGTTAACTACCCAGGCTTAAGGAATATGATCACGGGTTAACTTTGATTGTATCTTGATCATGTGTTAACTTTGATTGTATCTTTCTTTTTCCTTTGTTCAGACTAGTTTCAGGGAACCTTATACACTTAGGGTATATAAGGTTTTCACAAAAACTAGTTGGGGTCCTTGGCTAAGAGGAGACTGCCTTGTACCCACTGGTGTAATAAACTGCACTCCGCCATCTGCATTGCCCTTCTGAGTGAGTTTGTTTCCCGGAATGCGTGGCTACAACACTTTGACCACCTGATACGAAGAGCTGACTCATTGGAAAAGACCCTGATGCTGGGAAAGATTGAGGGCAGGTGGAGAAGGGGGTGACAGAGGATGAGATGGTTGGATGGCATCACCAACTCAATGGACTTGAGTTTGAGCAAACTCAGGAAGATGGTGAAGGACAGGGAAGCCTGGAGTGCTGCAGTCCATGGGGTCGCAAAGAGTTGGACAGGACTGAGCGACTGAACAACTACTGGGCTGGGCTGACTTCCAGCTGTGAGTGGGTCCAGGTCGCCTCTATGTGTCTTTGACTCTCCTTAGCCTAGCAACTGACTACCCGGAATGTTCGCATAGTGAAAGTTGTGGCTAGAGTCCAAGTTAACCATTATAGCACATTTAAGACCTCTTTTGTATCATGTCTGCTAACATTCCATTGGTAAAAGTCAGTCACAAGACCAAGTCCAAAATCAGTGGTGTGGGAGAAATATATTTTACCTCCATGGAAATGGTGAATAGGCACGTTTTGTCAGACACAACTTAATGAGTGAACAACAAAAAACATATGGAACCTGGCGATCCTCCCACCCCAGTGCAGTCTTAACCACTGGGCCACTGGGGAATTCCCCCTCAGGAGTCTTTCCTGAAATATCCCCTCACTCCCTCCCCATGCTCCTTTCTCTGGGATTCCATGGATGCAAGTGAGCACTCCTCTATCCCAGCACTGGTAAAATTGGCAAGACTGCAATTATTTGGTCTTTTACTAGTGTTGAGGCAAAGAAGCCAACTCTGACTCCATGTTGAAACTATTTCTTTGACTTGCTTTTTTGTTGCTTTTGTTATTACAATCATACATAATGGCCTGCCTCAGAAGACCCTGCCCTTCTGCCTGATTGTAAACTAAAGGGCCTTTGTTCAACTCCTAGAGAGATAATCTGACCCTGCCCACCTGTGAATAGCTGCAACAAAAGAAGAGATTAACACCCCCCTTCCAAAGACTGGCCATTCCCCTAGTAGATGTTTTGCAAGACTGAAGACCCTTTCACAGTCTAAGGGAGATAGTGTTACAGAGTCCAAGCTCCCTCTGCTCGCTGCACAACAGGCCAATGAATCCGAGAGATGAAGTGTTGAGGCAGGGAATACGACTTTATTTGGAAAACCCACTGACAGAGAAGACGCCAGACTAGTTAGTTGGTGATGGACAGGGAAGCCTGGCGTGCTGCAGTCTATGGAGTTGCAAAGAGTTGGACACGACTGAGTTGCACACAAACTGAAGACCCTTTCACTTTATTTCCCTGCTGCCTCTCCCTCTCTTTTCTGCCTTTGGATTTTAGTTCCTCATTGCTTCTTTCTCTCTGATTCTACAAAAGAAACTGGCATCCAGACTTCGACAAGATGGTTACTCTCAGACAGTAGAGGCTTAATTAATAATCTGCTAAGGGTCTTAGAGATAAAGGCCTTTTATCTCTTTTATCCAGGCATAAGATAGGGTCCAGAGGAGAAGACATCACTTATTGAGTACCTAGTGTGAATGGTCACCCTGGGCCTGGTTCTGCAGATGTTCTTTTAGAAGTACAGTTGTAAAGAAAAAAATGATGCCTGCTATTCTGGTACTACAGGATCGAGGCACTGGTCTCTGCAGTCGCCCACCAACAATGTACCTGAGGCGGGGAGGAAGGGAAAAAAATAACCACAATAATGCATTCTCTGCTTTGGATACAAGAGTTCCTAGATAGTTAAGATACCTATCTAAGGAAGAATTTTAATGACCCCAGATTCTTGCATTGTCCCTTTAAGCACTAAAGTCATTAACTTGACATATCTGTTCTTTGTAATTAACAGTTATCTTTTTCTGCTTAAACACAGGGTTTTTTTTCCTCCAGCGCGCCCCCCCCACAAAAAAAAGATTCTGAATATTCTGGCTCCTCCCTTATCTCTCTGGAAGCAGTTCCTCAGAGCTATCTGAGAGGCTAAGGTCCTCAGTAAGGTACCCTAAATAAAACTTAACTCACAACTTTAAGGTGTGTTTTTTCTTTCAGTTCACATAATCTTGATTTTGTTGCAGGAAGGTGGACCTCTTCCAGGGCCTGAAACTGGGCTCTTGTTTAACACTAGGAAATGAATTGTCAGAGGAGACACATGTGCTGACAAAGAAAGAGATTTTACTGGGAAAGAGAACCCGGGTGGAGAGCAGTAGGGTAAGGGAACCCAGGAGAACTGCTCTGCCGCGTGGCTTGCAGTCTCGGGTTTTATGGTGATGGGCTTAGTTTCCGGGTGGTGTTTGGCCAATCATTCTAATTCATAGTCTTTACTGGTGGCGCACGCACTGCTCAGCCAAGATGGATACCAGAGAGGATTCTGGGAGGTGGTCGGACAGGTGGTGTCTCCTTTTGACCTTTCCCGAACTCTTCTGGTTGGTGGAGGCTTATTAGTTCCCTGTTCCTTACCAAGACCTCCTGTCATAAAACAACTCATGCAAATGGTTACCTGGCCAAGGTGGGTGGTTTCAATCAGCGTGCTTCCCCTAACAATTTCAGGATCAGAAAATAGGCTCAGGAGGGACTTCCCTGATGGTCTGTGCGTGCCTGCATGCTCAGTCGCTCAGCTGTGTTCGACTCTTTGTGATCCCATAGACTGTAGCCTGTTAAGTTCCTCTGTCCATGGGATTTTCCAGGCAAGAATACTGGAGTGGGACTTCCCTGGTGGCAGAGTGGGTAAGAATCTGCCTGCCAGTGTAGGGAACATGGGTTTGATCATTGGATTGGGAAGATTCCACATGCCCCAGAGGAACTAAGTTCCTTCGCCAGAACTACTGAACTCTCGTGCAGAGAGCCTGTACTCTGCAACAAGAGAAGCCACCACAGTGAGAAGTCTATGCACTGCAACAAAAAGTAGTCCCCACTCACACTCGCTGCAACTAGAGAAAGCACAGGCACAGCAACACAGACCCAGTGCAGCCAAAAAAATAATAATAAAATAAATAAAAAATACTGGAGTGGGTTACCATTTCCTACTCCAGGGCTCTTCCTGACCCAGGGATCAAACCAGAGTCTCTGGAGTCTCCTGCACTGGCAAGCAGACTCTTACTACTGTACCACTTGGGAAGCCTCGTGGCCCAGTGGTTAGGAATCCACCTGCCAAAGCAGGGTACATGGGTTCCATTCCTGTTACAGAAAGATCCCTCCATATGCTTCCAGGCAACTAAGCCTGTGTACAGTATCTATTGAGCTGTACGCCCTACAGCCTGTGCTTCACAAAAGAAGCTACTGCAATAGAGAAGGCCCTTGTAGCAACAGAGACCCAGCACAGCCAAAGATAAATAAATGGGCTTAGGAGTGTCAACTACAAATTGGCACTTGCCAAGAGAATTTGCTGAGCTTCCCAGGTGGTTCAGTGGTAAAGAATCTGCCTGTCAAGCTGGAGACACAGGTTCGATCCCTGGGTTTGGAAGGTCCCCTGGAGAAGGGCATTGTGACCCACTCCAGTATTCTTGCCTGGACAATCCCATGGACAGAGGACCCTGGTGGGCTACAGTCCATGGGTCTCAAAAACAACTAACAACTAAAGAGTTGTTTAACAACTAAACAACAAAGAGAATATGCCAGCGACTGAACAACAAGGGCATTTGCCACCTGCCTTTGCAGAGACTGAACACTGTGACGCTGCAGTGGTAGCTTCAACACTCGCTGAGGGAGTTCAGGGTGGAGAGTGAAGCACTGTGTGCTCCAGGGAATCTGATGAAATAGGCCTTTAAATAGTTAAACATTTTCAGGAACTGATTTAATGATCCTAATCCTCGCATCTCCTCATATCTAGAAAATCACTAAATCCCTTCATAGTGACATCAGCTCCTCAGGACTAGCAGAAAACCTTTTGTAAAGTAAGCGCTTGACTGCATGGCACTCCCCCTTCACCAGCCTTATGTATTGACCTTCCCCCACTGCCTCTTTGAGCTTCCCTGGTGGCTCAGAAGGTAAAAAATCTGCCTGCAATGCAAGAGACCTGGGTTTGATCCCTAGGTTGGGAAGAGCCCTGGAGGACGGCATGGCAATCCACTCCAGTATCCTTGCCTGAAGAATCCCATGGACAGAGGAGCCTGGTGAGCTACAGTCCATGTTGCAAAGAGGTGGACATGACTGAGTGACTAAGCACAGCACTGCCTCTTTGGAGCAGTCTATCTGAGCTATCTGAGGTGCTCTCTTCCAGGCAGCAGTCCTCATTTTGCCCCAAATAAAACTTAACTCGCCACTCTCACCTTGTGCATCTGTTTTAGTCAACAGGAGAAAGAACCTTCAGTAAGGCTTGTGTGGGGCTTGTCTGTGTGCAGCCCCACTGTCCACTTTTTCGGGGGGCAAATGTGATTGCTAGATGTAAAATGAACCCCTTTGTTTCAGAAAGTGAAGGGTGCTTTCTGGCAAAGGGGGCCAAGTGCAGAGAGCATGAAACAATGTCAGGAGACCAAGCCAAATGCTGCAGGGTTTTGTAGCTCATGAGGACTCTGTGATCCAGGGGAAAACTGATACTGACCAAAACTGTCCTTTCCCCATTGCATTCTTGTTCCCATGCTCATGCTTTGGGAGAGGACTTCCTCATGACTTCAGTAGTTGCAGTTCCCGGGCTCTAGAGCACAGGCTCAGTGGTCACGATGCATGGACTTAATTGCTCTGAGGCATGTGGAAGCTTCCTGGACCAGGGATTGAACCAGTGTCTCCTGCAGTGGCAGGTGGATGGATTCTTTACCACTGAGCCATCAGGGAAGCCCTATCCTTATGTTTAGGGCTTCCCCTGTGGCTCAGATGGTAAAGGATCTGCCCATAATATGGGAGACCTGGGTTTGATCCCTGGGTCAGGAAGATTCCCTGGAGAAGGGAATGGCTACCCACTCCAATATTCTTACCTGGTGAATCCCATGAACAGAGCAGTCCATGGGGTGGCAAAGAGTTGGACAAGACTGAGCGACTAACACTTTCACTTTCCTCAAGTGAGTTCTTTGACCTCACATGGAACTTACACTGAAGGTGGCTGGGGAGTTAGCCCTCCATAATGTCTACCAGTCCTAAGTAACCTTCTATCTAAGTTATATACAAATAAACACACATACTGTGTGTGTGTGCAGGGGATGACTTTAAAAACTTCTTTGAAAAAAACCAAAAAACATCTTTTTTTGTTTACCAAGTGCTAACCTTGTTTATTATCCCTTCTAGTAGTAAAAACACTGCTTTCACTAATGCTTAGTATGCAGACGAGCTTCCAGATAAGTCCTTGGGCTCTTGTTTCCTAAGCCTAGCTCTGTGAAAGAGGGAGACTGGCCCTGAAGATCACAAAGTGCATCCTGTTGGGTTTGGAATCAGTAGGTGCTCAGGTTGTCCTGGCTGTCTAACTGCATTCATTTCTGTGTTTTGTCAAGTCATCTCACCCCCATTCAGAAAGGAACTGTGTCAACAGGCTGTGAATGACATTCAGTGGCAGTGTCAACCTGAAGCTACTAGCTTGAGATAAGCACCTTAAATACAGTCATTCTACCAGCAGTCTTGGCCTAAAGAAAAAAAAAAAATGGGACAAAAACATGGACTTTGGAACTATGAAATCTCTGGTAATGCTACAAAACTTCCCAGAATCTATTTCCTTGTCTCTTTCCTTGTCTCTAAAATGGAAGACTAGCACATTCTACCATTAGTGGCTGCAAGGGTTCAGACTACTGGTGCAAAGCCTCAAACCCAATGTTGTGCGTTGACTTAGTTATCTATAGGATCTCTGACTCTAAAACACCTACTTTGCTGGCTGAAGTAACTTCAGGCACGAAATGTCTTATTCTCAGGAAATTCTAAGTTCCATCTATCGCTATATTCTTTGTAAAGAATCTGCCTGCAATATGGGAGACCTAGGTTCCATCCCTGGTTCAGGAAGACCCCTGAAGAAGGGAATGGCTACCCACTCCAGTATTCTTGCCTGGAGAATTCCATGGACAGAGAAGCCTGGTGGTTACAGTCTATGGGGTGGAAAAGAGTCGGACACGACTGAGCTACTAACACTTTCACTTTCTTTCTACATTGGCAAATTTTAAACTGGAAAAGTACATCTGGCTTAAAAGCATATAATTGTCAAAGATGAAGACACAAAAAGAGACACAACCGAGCGACTAACTCTTTCTACATTTGCAAATTTTAAGTTTTAAACTGGAAAAGTACATCTGGCAAAAACACATATAATTGTCAAAGATGTTCATCATTGATTTTTCTCTAATAATGAGAAAAATGGGAAACAGCATTTTTAAAATGTCCTTTAAAGTAGGAAACTGATGCAAGTTCAGTTCAGTCGTCAGTCATGTCCGACTCTTTGTGACCCCATAAATCGCAGCACACCAGGCCTCCCTGTCCATCACCAACTTCTGGAGTTCACTCAGACTCATGTCCATCGAGTCAGTGATGCCATCCAGCCATCTCATCCTCTGTTGTCCCTTTCTCCTCCTGCCCCCACTCCCTCCCAGCATCAGAGTCTTTTCCAATGAGTCAACTCTTCGCATGAGGTGGCCAAAGTACTGGAGTTTCAGCTTTAGCATCATTCCTTCCAAAGAACACCCAGGACTGATCTCCTTCAGAATGGACTGGTTGGATCTCCTTGCAGTCCAAGGGACTCTCAAGAGTCTTCTCCAACACCACAGTTCAAAAGCATCAATTCTTTGGCGCTCAGCTTTCTTCACAGTCCAACTCTCACATCCATACATGACCACTGGAAAAACCATAACCTTGACTAGATGGATTTTGTTGGCAAAGTAATATCTCTGCTTTTCAATATGCTATCCAGGTTGGTCATAACTTTTCTTCCAAGGAGTAAGCGTCTTTTAATTTAATGGCTGCAGTCACCATCTGCAGTGATTTTGGAGCCCCAAAAAATGAAGTCTGACACTGTTTCCACTGTTTCCCCATCTATTTCCCATGAAGTGATGGGACCAGATGCCATGATCTTCGTTTGTGAATGTTGAGTTTTAAGCCAACTTTGTCACTCTCCTCTTTCACGTTCATCAAGAGGCTTTTTAGTTCTTCTTCACTTTCTGCCATAAGGGTGGTGTCATCTGCATATCTGAGGTTATTGATATTTCTCCTGGCAATCTTGATTACAGCTTGTGCTTTTTCCAGTCCAGCGTTTCTCATGATGTACTCTGCATAGAAGTTAAATAAGCAGGGTGACAATATACAGCCTTGACATACTCCTTTTCCTATTTGGAACCAGTCTGTTGTTCCATGGCCTGTTCTAACTGTTGCTTCCTGACTTGCATACAAATTTCTCAAGAGGCAGGTCAGGTGGTCTGGTATTCCCATCTCTTTCAGAATTTTCTACAGTTTATTGTGGTCCACACAGTCAAAGGCTTTGGCATAGTCAATAAAGCAGAAATGATGTTTTTCTGGAACTCTCTTGCTTTTTCGATGATCCAGCAGATGTTGGCAATTTGGTCTCTGGTTCCTCTGCCTTTTCTAAAACCAGCTTGAACATCAGGAAGTTCACGGTTCATGTATTGCTGAAGCCTGGCTTGGAGAATTTTGAGCATTACTTTACTAGTGTGTGAGATGAGTGCAATTGTGCGGTAGTTTGAGCATTCTTTGGCATTGCCTTTCTTGGAATGAAAACTGACCTTTTCCAGTCCTGTGGCCACTGCTGAGTTTTCCAAATTTGCTGGCATATTGAGTGCAGCACTTTCACAGCATCATCTTTCAGGATTTGAAAGAGCTCAACTGGAATTCCATCACCTCCACTAGCTTTGTTTGTAGTGATGCTTTCTAAGGCCCACTTGACTTCACATTCCAGGATGTCTGGCTCGAGGTCGGTGATCACACCATCGTGATTATCTGGGTCGTGAAGCTCTTTTTTGTACAGTTCTTCTGTGTATTCTTGCCACCTCTTCTTAATATCTTCTGCTCCTGTTAGGTCCATACCATTTCTGCCCTTTATTGAGCCCATCTTTGCATGAAATATTCCCTTGGTATCTCTAATTTTCTTGAAGAGATCTCTAGTCTTTCCCATTCTGTTGTTTTCCTCTATTTCTTTGCATTGATCGCTGAGGAAGGCTTTCTTATCTCTTCTTGTTCTTTTTTTTTTTTTTTTTGCTCTTCTTTGGAACTCTGCATTCAGATGCTTATATCTTTCCTTTTCTCCTTTGCTTTTCGCTTCCCTTCTTTTCACAGCTATTTGTAAGGCCTCCCCAGAAAGCCATTTTGCTTTTCTGCTTTTCATTTCCATGGGGATGGTCTTGATCCCTGTCTCCTGTACAATGTCACGAACCTCCGTCCATAGTTCATCAGGCACTCTATCTATCAGATCTAGTCCCTTAAATCTATTTCTCATTTCCACTGTATAATCATAAGGGATTTGATTTAGGTCATACCTGAATGGTCTAGTGGTTTTCCCTACGTTCTTCAATTTCAGTCTGAATTTGGCAATAAGGAGTTCATGATCGGAGTCACAGTCAGCTCCTGGTCTTGTTTTTGCTGACTGTATAGAGCTTCCCCATCTCTGGCTGCAAAGAATATAATCAATCTGATTTTGCTGTTGACCATCTGCTGATGTCCATGTGTAGCGTCTTCTCTTGTGTTGTTGGAAGAGGGTGTTTTCTATGACCAGTGCATTTTCTTGGCAAAACTCTATTAGTCTTTGCCCTGCTTCATTCCGTACTCCAAGGCCAAATTTGCCTGTTACTCCAGGTGTTTCTTGACTTCCTACTTCTGCATTCCAGTCCCCTATAATGAAAAGGACATCTTTTGGGGGCGTTAGTTCTAAAAAGGTCTTGTGCCTTCCCTGGTGGCTCAGAGGTTAAAGCGTCTGCCCGCAATGCGGGAGACCTGGGTTCGATCCCTGGGTTGGGAAGATCCCCTGGAGAAAGAAATGGCAACCCACTCCAGTATTCTTGCCTGGAGAATCCCATGGACGGAGGAGCCTGGCGGGCTACAGTCCATGGGGCCGCAAAGAGTCGGACACGACTGAGCGACTTCATTTTCACTTTCACTTTCTAAAAGGTCTTGTAGGTCTTCACAGAACCCTTCAACTTCAGCTTCTTCAGCGTTACTGGTCGGGGCATAGACTTGGATTACTGTGATATTGAATGGTTTGCCTTGGAAACGAACAGAGATCATTCTGATCATTCACCGCGCTGGCGGCTGCGACCTGCGCACTTACTGTGGCCGAGAGGAGCTACCCCACATCTGAGGTCAGGGGCAGAAGCCGGGAGGACCCCATGCCCGAGAGGAGGCGGCCAAGAGGAGTTACCCCACGTCCGAGGTCAGGGGCAGCGGCTAAGAGTGCCAGGCTACTACGGCGCAGGAACTGCCTAGAGGAGCTACCCCATGTCTCAGGTCAGGGGCGGCGGCCAGGAGGAGCAACCCCACCTCCAAGGAGCCGGGCCTAGAGGAAGTATTCCACGTTCAAGGTCAGAAGGGGCAGCAGTGGGGAGATACCCCTTGTCCAAGGTAAGGAACAGCAGCTGCGCTTTGCTGGAGCAGCCATGAAGAGATACCCCACGTGCAAGGTAAGAGAAACCCAAGTAAGAAGGCAGGTGTTGCAAGAGGGCGTCAGAGGGCAGACAGACTGAAACCATAATCACAGAAAACTAGTCAATCTAATCACACTAGGACCACAGCCTTGTCTAACTCAATGAAACTAAGCCATGCCCGTGGGGCCACTCAAGACAGGCAGGTCATGGTGGAGAGGTCTGACAGAATGTGGTCCACTGGAGAAGGGAATGGCAAACCACTTCAGTATTCTTGCCTTGAGAACCCCATGAACAGTATGAAAATGCAAAATAATAGGATACTGAAAGAGGAACTCCCCAGGTCGGTAGGTGCCCAATATGCTACTGGAGATCAGTGGAGAAATAACTCCAGAAAGAATGAAGGGATGGAGCCAAAGCAAAAACAATACCCAGCTGTGGGTGTGACTGGTGATAGAAGCAAGGTCCGATGCTGTAAAGAGCAATATTGCATAGGAACCTGGAATGTCAGGTCCGTGAATCAAGGCAAATTGGAAGTGGTCAAACAAGAGATGGCAAGAGTGAATGTCGACATTCTAGGAATCAGCGAACTAAAATGGACTGGAATGGGTGAATTTAACTCAGATGACCATTATATCTACTACTGCGGGCAGGAATCCCTCAGAAGAAATGGGAGTAGCCATCATGGTCAACGGATGCAAAACACAGCGCAAAAAAAGAAGGAAAGTATGTAGATATTTAGGCAAAGAAGCATCACCAGCAAGCGCTGGCCGCTGGGAGTCGGGAGGAGTGGAAAGACGTGATCTCTTCCTGTAGTTTTGTATTTTCAACAATGACCACGTATTGCTTTAAAATCCGAAAATCCTGGTAAGTCCTGGCGGACTTGGGCGGAGCGGGAATGGGCGGATGCGGGCGGGACCGGGGCGGACCCCAGCGCGTCGCAGGGGCCGGCGCGACGGGGCGGGGCGCGGAGGCCCAGCCCTGCCCAGGCCAGCGCGGGCTGTGCTGGACTCGCGACACCAGGAAGCCGGCGACGCACCGTCCGGAGCGCCAGGCAAGCCAGGGGCCCCGGGGCCGGCGGGCGCGGGGGACCGCAGACTGGCGGGGACTGGGCGGCGCCCCAAACTTTCTCGGAGTGTGCAGTGGGCCGGAATGGGGCTCTGTCGCCCTCAGTTTTGAGTTCTTCTCTGTGCGCCCCGGCGGGCGAGTGGCGCCTGTTTAGCTTTGGGAGTCCAGCCGCGGAGTTGTGGGCGCGGGTGATCAGGCTGGGGGCTCTGAGGGTGTCCCGGGCCCCTGCTTCCTATCGCGGATCTGTCGCCGGGCGTGTCCACAGGGCCAGCCCTAGGGTGGCCAGCTGTGCGTGGGATAAAGGGTGTCGGGCCTTCAGCTGGTGGGAGGGGGAGGGGAGGTGGCCCGGGCCTGGCCTGGCCGCCTCTGACGCCCTGGTGCCAGCTTGGGTGTAGACAGGTGACCGGGTATTTGAGTGAGGGAGAGAGCCGCTGGGAAGCCCCGGCCGCTCACATCCTTGGTGTGGGGAACTTGTCACCTCTGTCACCAGGCCTTTGCCTCAGTCCCCTCTACCCCACAGTGGTCTGGCCACTGCCCTCAGGCTGGGTTCTGAAAAGGACTAGCCAGTACTCTCTTCCTTGTGGCCTCTTTGGGTGGGAGTAAAAACCAAGCAGGAAAATGTGAGCGGGGAGAACCGTGGAGACAGCAGGAGGGAAGTGGAGGCAGGCCATTCGGAGGCTTGGCCCTGATCTTGTGGATTTTGCTCTAGCTGTTGTCTTCCCCGGGGTCTCCATCCCCTCTGATCCCACAGTGGCCTCTGGGGTTGGGATTGCCCTGAGGAGCCTGGTCATGGGATCGGGGGAGGTGGGGGTAGGCCTGGGAACTAGGGTCAGAGCCAGATGTCACGGAAGGTCCCTCTGGTGTCCAGTTCTCTGGGGCTCTGAAATATTCATCTCACTGGTGAGCTTTGGTTTCAAAGCTGGCGCCTTTGGTTTGGCCAGTGGTGGCAGGAGGAGCCAGGAGCCTTTGGGGCTGCTTTGTCTGGGGCAAAGGCAAGGGGGCAGCCATACTTCCTCCTCACCTGCCCACTCTCTCTCTCCAGCCACGAGGCTCCAGAGACCTGGTTTATAATTTAAAAGTGGTGGGACCACACAAGGGGTCAGGGGCCCTGACTTCCTCTCCTCTTGTGCCCTGACCTCAGCGCCTCACCTGTAAAAGTGGGCACGTCAGAGAGGTAATGACGGGGTACACCTCCAGTGTGGGGAGAACCTCACGTCATGAGCTGGGGTAATAGCCACCTCAGCTCATTCTCCTCCCATGGGAATGGCTCAGCTGGAAGAGCATTTACATCCCCCTAACTTGTCACCCTGGACCCTTCAGAAAGAGCAGAAGCCCCAGGGAAGGGACACATACTGTGTGTCTTTAGAGAGCTGCACCCGAAGGGCCAGAGAGTGGAAGCTCATACAGCAACTGGGGGAGAAGGTCTCTGCTAACCGTATGGCTAATCCTCATGTGGGCTTTCTGGAGTATTCTGATGGGAATGCAGAGGAAGGGATGGCCCTGATGGACTCTTCCACCCCTAAGATTCTGGGGATCTGGGCCCAAACCTGGGTCTTGTTTTAAAGTAGAAATGATATCTAGAAGTCCACAGGCCACAGTGCTGGGTACCTGGAGGACAGTCAGTACATTGGTCAGGGAGGAGAATGAGAGTAAGTCCTTGTTCTTATATATGTGAAAGTGACGGTCATGGTCGCTCAGTTGTGTCTGACTCTTTGTGACCCCATTGACTTTAGCCCACCAGGCTCCTCTGTCCATGGAATTCTCCAGGCCAGAATACTGGAGAGGGCAGCCATTCCCTTCTCCAGGGATCAAACCCAGATCTCCTGCACTGCAGGTGGATTCTTTACCAGCTGAGCCACCAGGGAAGCCCATTTGTTTGTATATACAATGATTGGTACTTTTCCTATTGCGTGAAGGTGATGTTAGGAATGGCAGCCTCCTGGCTCTTTGCTGCTTGGAGATGCCCCCAGCCCTTTGCAGAGTTCCACTTTGGAGTTTAGAGCAGCTGTGTGGGGATGGCAGAGAGGAAGAACCCTCGCGGAGGATCAGGGCATTGAGTTGGCCCTACAAGTGAGGGGGCACAGCTGGTACTGAGTGTGGCTGTTCCGAGGGGCTGGCTAAGGACAGGGGTTTAACAGGGTGATGAGTTAGGACATGAATCATTCCCAGGGCTATCTGTAAAACAGAGGTGGCCTGGTCAGCAGCCCACAGGATGGCAACTAGGTGTGACTGTATAAAAGTGTTTCAGGCTTAAGAAAGTTTGAAGGAAACAAAGTTGAATAGCTTTGCTCACTGCAGAACTTGGAAGCTTCCTATGCCATGGTGTCTCGTGAATTTCCAAAAGGGGATATGGATTCTCTGTTTCTGAGCTCATCCATGAACATGTCCTGGGGCAGGAGATCTCCTGGGGAGGAGAACATCTCCTTGTGTTCTTTAGAGCAGCCTGGGAAACACCTGGCTGGATGATTCTAGCTTTCTAGAGTCCAGAGAGGTAGGAGAGGGAGTTGTGGCCACTCCCACACCCAGTGCATACCCTGTGCCTCAGCCTCCTCCAGACCGGATAAGGATGAGGCTGCATCTGGCAGAAACTCTTTAGGAAGCAAGACATTTTGCCCTGAAGGTTTCTGCTCTGGTCTGTTAGCTGTTCTTTCAAAAGCAGACATTCTCAGAGTCTGAATGGACTTTGATCATTTGGTGATGGTAAAGAATCCTCCTGCAATGCAGGAGACCCTGGTTTGATCCCTGGGTCAGGAAGATCCCCTGGAGAAGGGAATGGCAACCCACTCCCAGTGTTCTTGCCTGGAAAATCCCATGGACAGAGGAGCCTGGCAGGCTACAGTCCATGGGGTCGCAAAGAGTTGGACATGACACTTGTTTTATGGATGAGGAAACTGAGTCCAGAGATGTGAAAAGACCCATCCTGACTCTCACAGTGGAGTTAGGACCAGAACCAGGACAAGAACTCAGCTCCCTGTGTTGTAAGCCAGGGCTCTGACAAGGATTGACTTTGGGATTGACAAGCGGAAAGGAATTGGTATCAACGAGAGAAAGGTCTTTACTTCCTCAGTCCGTCCATGTGTTGTTGGCTTGTTCACACAGGCGACTGTGTGATGGGGGCCTCAGGGACTTTGCCTCCAGGCAGATGTAAAAGCAAACGGCACCTTAAGTCAGACTTAAGTCAGACTTAAGTCAGATCTGGGTTCAAACCTATCTCTGCTGTTTGCCTGCTCTGGGACCTTGGATCAACTTCTCTCTGAATTTCAGTTTTCTCATCTGTAGGGTGGGGATAAGGATTGCACTTCATAGCGCCCTTGTGAGGAGCAGATGTCCTTGGTACCTGATAGTAGACAGTACTTGCTGCTCTAAGTGGTTCTCTTCCTTCCCTGCCCACTGCAGGAGGTGGGTATATCTCCCTTCTCCACTAGGGGTTGTTAATTATCTGTCTGCTTTCCCCCGCCTCATCTGGGAGTTGAAACTGAACTGAACTGAAAAGGCAGGAGAAGATGAAACACAAAGAAGGAGGTGGATGGGGCTGTGTTTCTGAAGCTGCATCCAGCCCCGGTTAATGCCGCCTGCTTTCCTTATCTGGACTTCCGAGCTGTTCTGGCTTGACTGGGGTCTCGGAAATCACCCGCACTAATGATGCTGAAGGGTTATGGGAGTACTGGGTGCCTGGGTCTTCCCATGGCTTCCCTTTCCCAGGAGACTAGAGCCACCTCAGTTTCCTGGAGACCAGGGCTGGGAGGGAGGTCTTGAGTTGGCAGCCTTATCTGTTTCTGAGCAGGAGGGCCAGGAGAACTGGGGGAGGGGAGCTGGTTGTGGCTCCGCCTCAGGGGTGTGTGCGCTGACGTCTGTTATTCTGTGTTCTCCGACAGTGGGCAGGGCTGGGAATGAAAGTTCCAAACCCATGACCAAGAGGGCCTTTCACTGGCTGGGCAGGAACTTCCTTGGCTCTGGGATTTCCTAGTCTGTCAAATGACCAGATGATTTCTAAAGTTTGTTCCAGCTCTGACGTTTTCAGTTTTCAGATCCTCTTGGCTTCATCCTGTTGACCTCCGAGGCCAGACAGTCAGAAGGCTAAATTGATTCTGGGCCCTTCGTCTGTGTGTCAGACATGGTGGCGAGCCCAGCCACTCCTGGATGGATCTTTTTTACTCCTCTGCCCTCCTGGCTCTGTGCTGGGTTAGGAGGGCCAAGTGTTTTCTTGGAGGGGAGAGGAGAGCTGGGGTGGGGGGTGGTTTGGGGTAGGGAAAGGGAGAGGAGGCTGTCACGAGAGACTTGGTCACAGTGGGCCAGGGGCTTTCCTGCTGGGTGGAGTTTCCTGAGATACTCACCCTGAGCTATTCTTTCCACTCTGGCCCTGGGCACCCGTTCCTGGCAGAGAGGAGCACGGGTTGCCGGAACCAGTCAGCTGCTCCTTTCCACCCCTCCCTCCAGCACACACAAACAGACATACACACACACCCTTTTGCTGTAACCCCAGTAGATCCAGCCTCCTCTCAGCAGATTCCAGAGGCTTAACCCTTCAGATGCCCTCCTCCCAGGGAGCCTGAACCTGGGCCCCAGCTGGCGGGGAGCACACTGGCCACACTGAGACAGCACCAGGGGAAGGAGCTGGCTTCCCCGAGGCTGCCTCTGAAAACCTGGACAGCCAACAAGTCCTGTGTTTGGGCCCTCCCACTTCTGATGGCTGGGTCTGTGGATCGTGTAGGAGAAAGGAGAGGTTCTGGCTCCTTCCTGATGGGTCATGAAAATGGGGGTCACAAAATGGGGAGCAAGGTTAGATCTAAATTGACAAGGGTGCGGTGGAGCCTGAATGCCTTGATAAAAGGCATCGTGAGGAAGCATGTTGTAATGATTCAAGCTCCTTGCCACAAAACAGTCTCGCTTCCTGTTGTGGGAATGTGTTGAGTAGAAACTGAATGCCTACTGTGTTTTAGGATAATTCAGGCTTCTGATGGGGCACCTTGAAGGTCCGTTTTAGCCCCTGGAGACCGAGCCCTTCCATTAGCTACCGGTGGAATTCAAATGACCCAATTCCTGGTTTCTGGTCTCTGGGCATCAAGTATCTGCACTCTGTCTCTGTATCTTCTCCCACTTCTTCCCCTTTCCTTTGGACTCCACTTTCTCCTGCAGCTTCCACCTTTAGTCATGAAAGTAGACTCAGACCACTTCTGCCTTTCCCTACTCCTGGTCACCTACCAGCCCCAAACTCGTCCCTAGCTGAGGCCTTGATGATGGGGAAGGGGTCAGGGCCGCAGGTAGGTCAGGCCCTGGCCAGGGAGCAGGCTCAGAAGCTGACCATGCTGGCAGCCCTGGGGCCCGAGGTTCCTGCCCATCTGGTCCTGCTCAGAGGGGGTGTGACTATGCCTAGCACTCCCCTGACTGGTCTGAACACTCTCCCCGTCTCCTGCGCACAGGCCTCTACACCAGAGAGCTGGGAGGTAGTTCTGGGCCCTGGCCCCTGCTTTATGGCCTGGGACAGGTTCCTCTACACCCCTCCCACTCCCAACCGTGGTGGACTGGCTGCTAAAGGGAGGGGTCAGCTTGCCTTAGATAGCGAGTTTCCTTTCAGTGCTGACGTTTTAAGAATCTCTATCTCTGATCACCCTCTTCTCCTGGTGGCTGCACAGAGATTGGGAACCATGGGGATGATGGAAGGGGCTGAATGGTTCAGTGTGCACTTGCTGTGTGAGCCCTCTTTTGTCAGTAGAGAGGCTGAGATGGGAAGCTGAGAAGTGATGAGTGGACAGAAAGGGGGATGAGGAGGAAAGCAGAGGGGTTCAGAGTTCTGGAATCTTTGGGAGGGAAAGCAGAGGGGTTCAGAGCTCTGGAATCTTTGGGAGCTGAGTCTTGCCTTTATCACACCCTAGCTAAGTCATCTTGGGCAAGTGACTTAATTCTTCTAAGCTTCTATTTTTTTGTTTGTAAACAGAGGTAATAATGTATCCACCCTATTGGGATATCATAAGAATTTAATGAAATAACAACTACAGGTAGTGTTCAGGTACCATTTTAAGTACTCTACACATATTTTTTCTTTTAAATGTTATAACAGCTCTGTGGAGGGTACTATTGTAGTGGTAAATCCACTTTCCAGGTGGAAAAACTGAGACACAGTGAGGTAAACTGGTTAATGCTGGTCTCTGGTGAGCATGGGCTGGTGGCCGAGCCCCCAGAGAACTGGACTGTGAGCTGCTGCACCCCCTGCAGAAAGTCTGGCTCCTCTGAAACCAGGAACATCACAGGGAGGGGTGCGGGAGGGCAGAGGGCATCTCCGCGAGTCAACGGCCCTCTGTGCCAGGCCTAAACCGTGGCGTCCTGGGGGCCTATCCAAGGCCGGCCTTGCGCTTCCCTTGGGGAGGGACCTGTTTGTCTGGCTTGGCTTGAGGGGGTGGGGCAGCTGGCCCGTCGGGCAAAGGGCAGGCCCCACATAACTGGGCTCCTCAGATAAGTCCCAGGCCCGGAGTCTGTTAGAGCTGGACGTGAGCTCAGGGATCATCTGGGCCCCTCACCCCATTTCACAGAGGGGCACCCTGAGTTGCTGACAGGACCAGGTCATGGTGACATCATGGTCAGGCAGCCAGCTGGGGCCTCTGACCACAGGGTCCTCCCTGCCAGTGTCTCGTGGGTGTGTTGACCCTGTTGTCAGCTGGGCCCAGGGCAGTAATGACAGATAACCCTACTCCACGGGTGGCCTGCCCTTCCCGCTTCCTGCAGATGGGGAGCTGTCTTCCTGGTGGAGTTAAAGGGGTGTTTGGGGAGAGGGGGCAGTGGGGAGAGGAGACTCTTGCTTCAGGGGAGGAGGGTCTGGTTTCTCTTCCTTCCTTAAGAAGGTCTGTTAAGGAGATATACATATTGTAACTGTCTATGCTACCCTGACATAAACCACAAATGGTTTCAAAAACAGTTGCTCGCTCTGTTTCTTGAACTCACACCACTCAGTGTTGGGTCTTCCTGTTTCCCTCTGCTCCATTTCCTCAGAGCGCTCTACCCCAGCATGTGGGGCCTCCACCATGGCCCATGGTTTGCTGCCATACCCTGTCAGGAAGTTCCTTCTTATTTCTGACCTGACACACTCTTGCTGTCTGGTCTGTTCATTCTTGGAAAATGGAGAACGGCTTTCCTCAAAATAACTCTTTTAAGAGACTTGGCCTGTTACGTGAGCCCTCCTCCCCACCCCTCCCTGCCACCTTCCCCTCCCCTCTATGTTATCCCAGTCGAGAGAGAAGAGTTAGTTAGGACAGTTCTTTATCTGCTCCCTGAACTGTGCAGGGGGCCCTAAAAAGAAGGGTCTGTTCTGCCCTTCCGGCAGATCCTCTGTGCATGTCTGCTGACCTTGACCTGGGCATGTATCTTCCCTGTGGCATCCTGAAGGAAGATGTGCCCTTGGGAGACGCTTTAGGGGCGGCTGTGGCTCTCTGAAGGGGCCCAGACTCTATCAGGGCTCGGCCCTTCCAGGGACCTCCTCCTCAACTTTTCCCAAGCCCCCATCTCTGCCACCTCAGAGGGGGATACCAGGTCCAGAGGACAGTTATCTGGCATAAGAGACACAGAGAACATCGCATACTAGAGCGGACACCTAGACTTCCCTGGAGGTGCAGATGGTGAAGAATCTGCCTGCAAAGTGGGAGACCCTGGTGCAATTCCTGGATCAGGAAGATCCCCTGGAGAAGGAAATGGCTACCCGCTCCAGTATTCTTGCCTGGAGAATCCGACGGACAGAGGAGCCTGGCGAGTTACAGTCCGTAGGGTCGCAAATAGTCGGACATGACTAAGCAGCTAACACTTTCACTTTTACCCAGGATCAGGAAGACCTCGGCTCTTGGACTATTAAATGAGCTAGTTTTGTGATCTTGGGAGTCACTTTACTGCTCTGGGCCTGAGTCCCCCTGTGGAACTGAGCACTTGGGGCCGTACAGTCTGGGGGTCCCTTTGGGATGTTTCTGGGGTTCCCTTCCCCTCCTTCCTCTGCCCTTCCCCGGCCATGGGGCTCTCCTGCCTCAGAGAGGGCACTGGCTGGCTCTGGCATCACTCCTCAGTGGTCTAGCCTTTCTCAGCCGCCAACCCTGGGGGCAAACAGGCAGGAATCCCAGGGCCACCAGGGCCTGGCGTCTTGACCCTTCCCCAGGGGTTTGAGGGCCCTGAACTCCCTGGCATTCAACTCCCTGGCATGGCCCTGAAGCAACTGGTGGCAGCCACAGGCTGTCACATGCCTGAAGCTCCTCCTTGGCTGTAATTTGAAGGAACCAGAAAGTCCTGTCTCCAGCCTGCTTTTCTGTGCAGCCTCCCAGCCCCCAGGGGTCAGCCCATGTACCCACATGCTCAGGCCTCTCTGGCGGCCCCTGACTCAGCCTGACACCTTCCACAGCCTCGTGCCCTCCTCCTCTGGGCCTGGCAGCTCCGGCCCTGGGACCAGCTTGTTGTCTTCCATTTGAGGCCTTGGCTTCTCCCCAGCTCCGCCTTTCAGGCCTGCAGCTCCTGCCAGCTGTTGTGGGGGCTGGGCTGCCCCCTTCAGTGGGTCCTGGCTGGCTCTGTGACTCATCAGTGGCTTTGCTGGGGTCATCGGGCTCCTTCCCTGGTCACTGGAAGTGATCACTTAAGAGAACCCCCTGCTCTCATACCACCCATGTGACTGCCCCGGCTCCTGCGCTAAATCCCCACCTGCTGCTTTCCTATGACAGGAAACTGCACAGTGAGGAGGGGCTGGTGTGAGGGCAGAGGGGCAGGGGCTGAGCTGGTGGGGTGGGCGGGACTGCGGGCGTGGGCACAGTGGCCTGCAGGAAAATGACACTTGGTGCTGGAGAGACACTGAAGGTGTCCTCTCTGCAGAGGCAGGGTGGACTGGGGCTCAGTGAGCTGAGCCTATGCACTCATGACTGCTTTTCTCATTTCTGTTTCAGGTCTCAGCAGCTGGGGTCTCTCCTCAGCCTCTGAGCCATCATGTCCCATCCCAGTGCCCCTCCTCCATATGAGGACCGCAGCCCCCTGTACCCTGGCTCTCCGCCCCCAGGGGGCTACGGGCAGCCGTCTGTCGTGCCCGGGGGGTATCCCGCCTACCCACAGCCTGGCTATGGTCACCCTGCTGGCTACCCACAGCCTATGCCCCCAGTCCACCCGATGCCCATGAACTATGGTAAGTCCCTGCAGGGCAGCTGAGGGTGGGTGGGAAGAGGCAATACTGATGAGGCCACTTCCTTTCTTTACTTTGTAACTTCCTTCATCTCCTTTTTCATCTTCTCTCTAGCTCTCTCCTTCTGTTTCCCCATCTCTGTTACCTCTCTGCCTTTTCCTTCAGCTCCTAGCCCCCCCACCCCCGGGCCACCTGCCAGCCCCTTTATTCAGCAGGAGACTGAGTCTGTAAGACACACACCAGAACTTACACATCAGATGAGAAAGTGGCTATTGAAGGAATTACTTCAGGAGGCCATTTCTGTTTCCCTGCTAGGCAGTTGCCACTCATCCACAGCCCTCTCTTGTTTAGGAACTGCCGCTAAGAAGGAAATGGCAACCCACTCCAGTATTCTTGCCTGGAGAATTCCATGGATAGAGGAGTCTGGCAGGCTACAGTCCATGGGGTTGCAAAGTGTCAGACACGACTGAGCAACTAAGACTTTTCATTGGAACCTGAAGCACTTTTTTCTTTTTTTTAATATTCTCAGTGCTGACGGATCCTCATCTTTTAAGGTAACATCTGACTTGCAAACATCCACAACTCGTTTGGATGTTTGATAAACGTCATGGCTGGTAAATCTGGTGAGAAATGATATTAGAATGTGGTGAGATTTTCCTGTGTGGCTCGCCTGCGGATTTTGAAAGCAGATCCCAGGGAGGCACTTGAGGAATGCTTTGAGCCCCTGCAGCATCTTTGGAACCCTGGAGTGCAGCCAGCTCTCATCAGGCCGTTCGTGTTCTGGTGTGAATACCGGCACACCAGTCACATTTACAACGATGCTTTGTCCTGTGCACAGATAGCCCTGACGTTTCTGTTTTCCCAGAATCCTAACGCTTGCCTGATGGAGACCACAGTCTGCACACTCTGTCCTCTATCCTCCGCACGCATGTGCTATTTTTGTCTCCCTTTCCCTCCTTCAATCCCTGAGTCCCTGCTTTGACCCTACCAGCTCCTCTGACCCACACCTGCCTGGATTCCTTAAGATTTCGTGTTCCCTTGCCGGCAGGGGCGGCGGGTGTTCACACCCCTCAGTGGAATCATGCTGATGGAGTGCTTACACCTCAGGGCCCTCTCGGCCAGGGACCTATCGCTCCCTATAGTATCCACTCAGGTCACTCCGGGGGCACCTGGAGGACCAGCTGGGGAGAGGAATTCCTGAGTTTTGGCTGGAGATCCTTGAGACTGTTGAGATAGTGTTCCAGAGGCTTGGGGATTGAGGCCACAGGTCCCGGTTCCCCAGTTGGTCATGTGTGATCTGTCCCCAGGCGCAGGCCATGGCTATGATGGCGGGGAGAGAGCAGTGAGTGACACTTTTGGATCTGGAGACTGGGATGACCGGAAAGTCCGACACGCCTTCATCCGAAAGGTGAGATATGGGCTGGTGGGCAGGTGAATCTGGGCCACTGGGGCTGTGATTTGGCCCATTGATAAGAAGAGGGGTGAATGTGGAGTCCTGCCCTAAGCCACAGGTGGGAGGCTTTGCACCAAGGCCACAGAAGTGGAGCCCAGAACCAAGGTTACCTCCAAAACTAATTGAGCCCCAATGCCAAAAGCCCCCCTAATCATTACTAACAAGCTTCCTGACTCCCAATTAGGCAAAGATGCCAACTGCAGTAAACACTCGATAGCGCCTCAACCAGTCACCTGACGCCAACCTTCCAGGAATTTTCTTTGTCTTGAGGCTATAAAAATTGGCTATTAACCCATGAAAACTGTCGATTCTCCCTGGCTTTTCAGGAGTTGTCGGCTGCTGAGCTTGCAGTGCCCACTTTATCTGTGCTCTTCGTTCTGAACTCCTTTCTGCAATACTCTGTGTCTGGAAATTCTTTTCCATCCTGCGCTGGGACTGCCTCAACAGGAATGGCGGTCCTCTGGTCCACTTTAGCCTTGCGCTCTCCTCTGAGGGAACCCTAGCTCCTCTAAGCTGTGTTCACCCGCTTTTGCTTGTCTCTTCCTTGCCCTTGTTTTGGGGGGCAGGTTCAATCTGAACAGTCCTGCTGAAGTGTTCTGCCCTCTGCAAACTTCTTTCTCCTGTTACACTGCAGCAATTTGAAGCCAGAATTGATCACATGCACTCAGAGGCCCCTGCCCGCCATCTCACCTCGCCCCAGCACCTGCTCAGGGTAGAGAGATACCTGATCAACATTCAGGCTGAATTGCTGCAGGCGCAGAGGCCATACCCGGGAGTGTGGTGGGGCAGGGCAGAGGCAGGGCAGTGAATGTCAGTGAAGGCCAGGTGTTGGGCCAGGAAGGGGAGATGTCAGGAGCAGCGGGGTGGGACCAGCCCTGCGGGTGTGCACAGCATCTGAGCCACTCAGCATCTGAGCCAGACTCGTCACTGGGCTGGCCTCTCTGGCAGGCTGCAGTGCAGCTGGGGTGGGCTCTCAGGTGGAAAAGAAGAGTAGATCCTTCAAAATGAAGAAGGAACCTCCTCCCTACCTCTGGAAGATGGGAGCAGACCTAGAGTGGTAAGGTCTTTTGGGCTCCTTGGTCTCGGGGCTGGCTGCTTCCTGGGGGAAGGCTGGGAGCGGAGGGTGGTGACGGTGCTGTCCGGTGTCTCTATTCCAGGTTTACACCATCATCTCCATCCAGCTGCTCGTCACGGTGGGCATCATCGCTGTCTTCACCTTCGTGTGAGTCTCTGGGCCTCTCTGCACAGCTGAAGGCGGCTCTGGCGTCCTGGGCTCTGGGTCCCCTGCTGGGAGCATGGCTGGGGTGGGGCCCTTGACCCATGGACAGGAAGAGGGGCTTGGCTGCGGGTGCTGAGAGAAGATGGGGTAGGGCCTCGGCAGGGGGTGGACAGCCTTGGCATGACTCTTTTTGTGTCTTCTCTGCTCCACAGGAAGCCAGTCGGTGACTTCGTGAGGGCAAACATGGCCGTGTACTACGCATCCTAGTGAGTGTGCGCTCTTCTCTGCTTGGGGGCTGGGAGACGAGGGGTAACAACTGACTAGTAGGGATAGAATCCTTTCGGAGGGAGGGGTGTCCCAGTTGCCAGCTGTGCTGGGCCTTGTGGTGTGTGCTACTGAGTGTGAGTGTCAGGGGACTCCTGAGAGCGGGGGTGGGGGACCCATGGCTGCATGCATCCTGTAGGACAGGCCTCTGTTCTGGCCGCCTCTCCCTGCGGCCTCCTCCCAGGCCAGGCCCCCGCTCCGGCCACCTCTCTCTGTGGCTCCTGAGGCCTCCTCCAAGGCCAGGCCCCCACTCCGGCCACCTCTCTCTGTGGCTCCTGCGGCCTCCTCCCAGGCCAGGCCCCTGCTCTGGCCACCTCCCTCTGTGGCTCCTGCGGCGGCCACCTCTCTCTCTGGCAGCTCCTCCTCCGCCTCCCAGGCCTGGCCTCCTGTTACTGATGGCCTCAGTGCCTGTGGCCAGGGTGATCCTGTCCTGCTGGGCAGCTTTCCCTTAGACTTCTAGACGCCTCTCTGGGCCTCCAGTCTGCCAGGCTGGTGAGTGCCACCAGGCTGGGCCAGGAGGGGGCTGAGGGGCACAGTGGGCCTGAGACTACTTCCCTGTCTCTTTCTTCCCAGTGCTGTCTTCCTGGTCACATACCTGACCCTCGCCTGCTGCCAGGGACCCAGGTGAGTCCCAGAGACTTAGCCCATGGGAAGGGATGGCGGGGGGGGCAAGGACATGCACGTGTGCCATATCGCTTCAGTCGTGTCCAACTCTTTGTGACCCTGTGGACTGTAGCCTGTCAGGCTCCTCTGTCCATGGGATTCTCCAGGCAAGAATACTGGAGTGGGTTGCCATGCCCCCTCTAAGGGATCTTCCCCACCCAGGGATCGAACCTGAGTCTCTTATGTCTACCTGCCTTGGCAGGCGGGTTCTTTACCACTGGCGCCACCTGGGAAGCCCCCTTATAGCATCTGAGTAGAGACTTAACCAACAGTGATGATGATGATGATGAAGGTGAAGAAGATGGTGGTGGCAGCTACTGGCTATTCTCAGCTGGGTGCCAAGTGCCTTGTGTGTGCAGGATCTATTTAGCTATTTAGCTGTTATTCTTATAGCTACCCTACAAGATACGTGGCATTTTAACCCTTTAATAAATAGGAAGAACCCAAGGCTCAGAGAGGCCAAGGAACTTTCTCACAGTCACACAAGCAGTCAAAGAGCTGCGGACAAATCCAGGTCTCTGTGGCCCCACAGCCCAGGTCTGTCTTGTTCCCCCTGCTGTCTCTGCATAGAACACGAGCAGGTCCCCAGGGCCATGCCAGCCTCCTCTCCCTCGAGTCCAGGCCTCATTCTCGAGGTGCACAAGCCAGGAACTTCCTTCTGAGACCTGGCCAGCCACACGCCACTAAGTCATGGTTTCTTTCCCTTCAGACGCCGTTTCCCATGGAACATCATCTTGCTGATCATCTTTGTGAGTCAGAGGGTCGGGGGAGGGGGTGGAGCTGGTGAGGGAGGGCTGGGCCCAGGGAAGGAATGGGACCCTGTGGGGGAAGATGGCCCTGGCTCTCTCCCCGACCTGCCTCTGCCCTCGGTTTCCTTGTGGCTGCCACTTTCATGCGAGGTGACACGTACCACCAGCTGTGGTAGTGTCCCCAAATCATGCCTCCAGGGTTCTGTCTGCCCCCTCTTTTTAAAATTGATTTTAATTTTGTTGTTGATTTATTTATTTGGCTGCACTGAGTCTCAGTTGCGGCATGTGGGATCTAGTTCCCTGACCAGGGATCAAATCTGGGCCCCTGCATTGGGAATAAAGAGTCCCAACCGCTAGACCACTTGGGAAGTCCCTCTTTTTTTAAAAAAATATATATTTTTGGCCACACCACGGGGCATGTGGGATCTTAGTTCCCTGACTAGGGGACAAACCAGCGCCCCCTGCCTTGGAAGCTTGGAGTCTTAACCACTGAGCCACTGGGGACGTCCCACAGGCTCCATGAAGTGTCTCACTCGTCTCTCTTCTTCCCTCAGACTCTTGCCATGGCCTACATGACTGGCACCATCTCCAGGTGCGTTCAGGGGCAGTCGGTACACGGTAGTGTGTTTTATAGGGGATTGGGGCACCCCTGGGCTGGCAGCCGCCCGTATGGCTGCATGCTGGGCACGGTACCTCCAGAAAGCTGTATTTTGAAGTCATTTGTGCATGGCTTATGCCTCTGGCTTCTCTTAATTCCTTCCCTGCAGTGTGTATAAAACCAAAGCTGTCATCATTGCAATGATCATCACTGCTGTGGTGTCCATTTCAGTCACCATCTTCTGCTTCCAGACCAAGGTGAGGGCACTGGAGGGCCGGCCCCTCCCTGGCCACCCCATCCCCCTTTCTTATACAGACCTGATCTTCTGGGCCTGGCACTTGAGCAGGCCTGGGAGGACCCAGATCCTTATACTAGGGGTCTCCCTCAGAGACCCGAAGCCCCTTCCCTTCACATTTACATCCACAACTCTGCTTCCTGTCTGTCCTTAGAATGCCATGGTCACTCCCGAGTGCCCCAGGAGGCAGCACTGAGCCCCCTGGAGGAGGCAGGGCCTGGCTGGCCGGGCTGCTAGTTGTGGCCCATCTGACACATGCCTCCCTCTCTCTTCCTGGCAGGTGGACTTCACCTCGTGCACAGGCCTCTTCTGTGTCCTGGGAATAGTGATGACAGTGACTGGGATTATCACTGTCATTGTGCTGGTCTTCAAATACGTGAGTGTCCCGGCAGAGCTGGGGTCGGTGAACCCAGTGCTCAGGGCAGACTTTCTGTATATCTCTGTGCGGCAGGCCCCATGGGCCTCTGGACGGCTCTGGGTTCCAGAACCTCTCAACTGGCTAGCCAAAGCACCTGTGCTGAAGCGCCATCCTTTGGACTGGGGTATCAGTGGAGACCCAGGTCCTGGGAGCCATAGCACCTGAGGCCCCAGACAGCATCATGGGATTCCTATGAGAAGCAGCAGTGTGATCTGCTGCCAATCAGAGGCAGGTTGGCAGAGGAATCCAGAGGGCAGAGATGGGCTCAGCTGGAAGGGCCCTTAGGGACCGCTGTATCTCCTCTTTGTCTCTAGGCAGCAGGGGGCAGCATGTGAGGCCCTCGGCTGACGGGAGCTTTGCGGTGGGAAGGGGAAGCACGTGAGGGAGAGTGAACGTGACAGGAGCCTGCCCATGTGACCGAGGCTGGCCCTGCCCTGGACAGGTCCCTGGAGGGCTGCTGACAAGGCTGCCCTGGGGGTGCTCCCTGACTCTGCTGTTCACCTGGTGGTTAGGGGGTGTCCCTCTTAGGCTGGGCTGCAGGAACATGGTCTAGTGACTGCTGACGTGACCAAGGGTAAAGGTGATGGGGCTCTTCAAGGAGTGCACGGCTGGGCCTGCCCTCCCAGAGCCATAGCTCAACCACTTTCTTCCAGAAGCAGAGTGGACACCTCTGTACCTTGACTAACTGGAAATTGGTTTGGCTAAAAGATGCTGTGATTGATTTCATATAGCCATTGGACGATGGCCTCTGTTTTCTCTGCCAAACATGTTAGCATTCTTAATTTCTCCCAGGATCTGGAAGGGAGAGGTAGTTCTCTCATGGATCTTCCCATGTGGCCAGAATCCCAGGGGGGGAGATGGTCCTGAGCGCCTGCCTCAGTCTGGGCTTTGCCAAGTTTCCTAATGCCATCCCTGTCCTCTCCCCCCAGGTTTACTGGCTGCACATGGTCTATGCCGCTTTGGGGGCCATTTGTTTCACTTTGGTAAGATCCTGCCCACTCTAGGAAGGGGAGTGGGAGGTATGGGACCGGGTGGGTGCTGAATGTAGGCTGCTTGAGAAGCAGGGAGTGGGGCCACGGCTGCCTTTCCCTACTGTCTAGAGGTTCCACTGATTTCCTGGGCATTCCTGTCTTTAATTCACATTGCTTGCTTTGAGAATACTCAGTAAGCCGTATTCCAGAGGCAACACTTTTCCAGTGTCGCTCTCCCTTTCTGGACTGTGAACTGCTTAAAGACAGAGACCATGCCTTCTGCTGTTTGTTAAAGTGTTCCCTAAGCACACCTCATGGCCCTGAGGCTCCCAGGACAGGTCTGTGGGCCACTGAGCCCCTGGATCCTCATGCGTGGGTTCTTGTCCCTGCAGTTCCTGGCCTATGACACACAGATGGTCCTGGGGAACCGGAAGCACACCATCAGCCCGGAGGACTACATCACCGGTGCCCTGCAGATCTACACAGATATCGTCTACATCTTCACCTTTGTGTTGCAGCTCGTGGGGAGTCGCGATTAAGGAGCACCTCCAGGGCTTTCCCTTCCCTAGAGGGCTGGGCCCTATGATCCTGGTCTGGGCCTACACCCATTTCCTTCTCAAGTAATACGCCCATTTTTCTTTCTGTCCCGGGATGGGCAGCTTCTCTCGCTGTGGATGTATAGGTACCTGGTGGGGCTGGAGGAACTAGGGACTAACTCTTGCCCTTAGTGGACAGAGCTGGGCCAAAGATGTGTGTTTTCCCTCCACCCCACTACAGGGCACCAAAGCCTTAACAGCTGGGGTTGGAGTCAGGTGGGGTGAAAAGAGCCTGTTCTGTAGCTAAAAGGGAACATGAGAAGGAGAAGGGACTTCCTGGTGATAAGGTTTCCCCTCCCACTCCCGCCAGGGGCTTCTGGGCTTGACAGCTGCAACATTTTTCCTCTCTCAATCCCAACAAACCCAGAGAGCTGTCCCCTGCCTCCTGGACTCATACCTTGTACTTTTTGGCAACCTGTGGCACCTTTCAACACAGGAAGGTAGAGGGGGTTTGTCTCCCCTGCTTCAACCCCTTCTTTTGATAGCATATATATGATGGTCTTCTGGGTCAGAGGTGGGGAGGAAGTGGAGAGTGAGCCAAGTCAAGCACTGAGGCCAGTTGAGAGCAGCATCTGTTCAAGGCTTCCTCAGGGCTTGTGTGGTAGACAGCAGGCCCCCCGGCAGTCACCTGGTTCTCTGAAGCTGCCTGGGGCCTCTCTGGTACTTTTGAGATCTCTATAGTCTGTGGGACCACTTGCTTCCTGTGCTCAGGCTGCTCAGAGTAGAAAGTGAGGGCAGAAGTCAGGAGATGGGTGGTGTGTAGGATCACTATGGCCAGAAGTAACTAGGGTGAAGAGAGCCTAGGGTGTGGGCAGGGTCCCCCACCCTGTCGGAGAGATATGGAAGCCTATGTGGTACCCAACGGGCTTCCCTTCTGCTAACTGGGGAGGGCCCTGAGAGGAAGAAGCCCCTCTTAGTCTGTGAACTCATGCTGAGGGGATTTAAGATGCCCCATCTCTCCAGCCAACTACCGCTTTCTTCATGACACCAAGTGCCTCAAGCTGCAATGGGGAAGAGGGACAAGGGTCACTCTACGGGGTAGGGGTGGAAACCAAAACAGCCCAAGGATATAATTAGGACTTCTTTATTAAGTATTTGGTCCTAAATATATCCCACAAAGGGACGTAACTAGAAATAAAGTTTTATGTTTAGAAGGTAAAACCCTGTTTGGCTCTGGTTTTTCTTCACTTTAAGGGGTCAGTTCTCGGAGAACTAGTCTGGCTCTGCCCAAAACATCCATATCCTATCCTTGCATTCTGGCTTGGTACCTTCTACGATAACCAAATATACTTTGTCCCAGCACTTCCTGGTGATGGATGGCTCAACCCCAGGTCTGGCAGGCACTGCTCAGATTCATAGCACATGACCTTTTGTGAATCACAGACCCTTCACAAAAGCACACGAGAGCTATAAACGGTCTTCCCCTCAAAGCTCTATGTGTACACACAGTTTTGCCTGTGGGGGTCGGGGTGGGAATGGACCACAGTGTTCAGGTTTAGAACTCCTGCCTTAGAAATCACTAGTTCAATCCCTCTTACAAACGAGGAAACTGAGGCCCAGAGAGGTTGAGTCATTTGGACTCAGCTGAGATTAAGTGTCTTTGAAAAACTCCACACCCTGAACACCCTCTTTGAGTCTGAGTGGAACCCCACCCTCCTGGCCAGCAGCTCTGAGGGCTCACTCCCCAGGGCCTGAGCCTAGGCTTGTACTTAAGTCTCTGTGGTTTCCCCAACTATTCAGCCTAGAACACTGAGGCTTCTGTGAGAGGGAGTACACAGGAGTAACCAACCCCACCCTGTGCCCCTCCCATCCCAGGGGACTCACAAACCCAGTCCGGGTTCCTTTCCACTCAGACACTCGGTAACTTTATTTGCCTTTGGCTGGGTTTTCAGGAGGAATGGGGCTGGCAGGAGCCTGGGCTTCGTGCGCCCTCTGGTGGGCCTCAGAGGCAAGGACCAGAAAGGACTGGACAGTCTGTAGGCCACAGTCAATAGAGTTTAGGGGAGGGCTGCAGTGCTCCTCAGGACTGCACCCCCGACCCAGCTTCAGGAGATGGGGCATGACGGGAGGAGGCCCTGAACCTCTGGCTCTCATACTCGCCCGTGTTGGATGCCCGCATGTTCTGCCGAGCCTTCATCTGCTTCAAACGGTCCTTGTCCACTTCCCGCTTGGTGAGGATGAAGAGGAGGATACCACAGGGGAAGCCGATGGCCCTAGGGGTGGGGAGATGTGCGTGGGATTTGGGGAGGGGCCAAGCCTCAGCCAGAGGAGCTGGGCAGAACCTCATTCCAGCTTCATCAACTGCACCAACACTGTAATGCTACTCGCATTTATTCAGCCTCAGTGCTGGCTGCTGGAAGGCTCCGCGCGAATCGGATCCTGCCACTGCCCTGCTCAAAACCCCGCAACAGCTCTCCATCACTTCCCGGCCAAGTCCACCAAACTCTAGGCACAGCACAAAAGGCCTTGTGGTTGGGTCTCTGCCCACCTTGTCATTCTTTTTCCCTTTAGTCTGACACTCCTTAGCATGAGCCCTGCCAGCCTGCCCTAACAACTGTGCAGGGTTCTCCGGACAGCCCATCCTCTTTCCCTCTCCAAGTCTTGGCAAAAGTTCCCTCTGCCTAAACTGCCCCACACCCCATCCCTGATTCTCCTTAACATGAGCAACTGCTATGTGGGAGGCACTTGGCGTGGGGAAAGGGCGTGGAGTTATAAGACCTGGTGAAAACCCAGCTCTGAGCCTCAGTTCCCTCCTCTGTAAAATAGGGATGTCCTATTTATCTCAGAAAGACTAAAACAATACACAGTAAAGGACTGGCACACCTCGGGTGCCGGAAAAAAAAATTAATTTCTCCCTGCTTTTAATACTGCTCAAGCCTGGCAAGCTCCAGTCCATGGGGTTGCAAAGACTCGGACACGACTGAGCGACTGAACAACAATGTATTAAGATCAGAATCAAATCCAAATAACAATGCACTGAACATCTTACAGGTGCTGCTACTGTATAACTAACATAATCTTGCATGATCTCAATTAAAACCTCAATTGGGTCCTGCCCCAAGCTCCCAAAAGAGAGGATGAGGTCATAGACCGAAATCTGAATCAGATTAGCTCAGCTCAGCGCACAGAAAACCCACTCTCTCTCCAGTTCAGACTTTGCCACCTCCCTCCCCTGCTCCAGTCCTCTGAGGTTCCAGTCCTCACACCCAGCCATTCTGTCCCGGCAACCCTGGATTCAGTTCATCACCTGACACTTGGAGAAGTTTGTGGGTCCCACCCGCCCCTGGTGCCACTCCCCATTGGTGGGCAAAGAGTTAGTTAAAACTTACCAGGCTAGTCCCACAGCTTTCATGGGGTTCTTGCCCCTCTTTCTGGGGATGTATTCCAGCTCAGGGGAGAGGGGCTCAGGCTCCTCCTTGCACTCTGGGGAGCTGTGGCTTTGCAGTGCCCGACTCCTGTTCTGGGAAGCCTTGTTAGCAGTGGCTCCTGAGAGAATCCCTGTGAATGGAGGCAAAGAAGGTCAGCTAAGAGAAGAGAAGAAAGCCTAGGGAAGAGTGGTTGAGATCTGAGGAAGGGGAGTGACTGCAGTTTGGAGTAACAGGTGCCTGGGAGAGTCCAGAGGGAAATGGGAAAATCGCCATCGAGGTGGCACCTTTGAAAGCCGCTTCCACGTCACTGCGGGCTCATCACCCTGGTGCCGGGAGAGCAAGCTTCGCTGTTCTTCATCTCCTCAGACCTCAGGATGTGAAGGGACTGCAGTGGGGCTCGCGTGAGACGTATGAAAGAAAATCCGAGACATGGCTTGCAAACTGCAGAATGTTAGCACTGGAGGGGGAGCTTAAAGGTATTCTACTCCATCCCCTCACTTTATAGAAGAGGAAACTGAAGCCCCAAGAGACGAATTGCTTCGCCCAAGGTCAAACTGCTAATTATCCGGGGCTAGAACCCAAGCCTCCAGAAGCCCAGGGCTCTTTTCCTCTGCACTGCGGTGAGTGTTAAACACCTGGAGCGCGGGAGTCTAAAAGGCTTCCTTGAGGCTCCCTTTCCGTGCAAGACCCCAGAGGTGTCGTAGGCTGAGGGATGGACTGGTTGACTTTTAAAGAGCACCTTTTAGCCCCCAGACTCTTTAAAATCCTGCAGAGGGATGCGGACAGCAATCGA
This sequence comes from Bos mutus, assembly GCF_027580195.1. Lineage (NCBI taxonomy): Eukaryota > Metazoa > Chordata > Mammalia > Artiodactyla > Bovidae > Bos > Bos mutus. Next base: position 29,599,125 of record NC_091618.1, read on the forward strand.
CAGCCCTGAACTCCTGCTACAGCTTAGCGGGATGTGAAAAAAAGGGTATCCCCTCCAGTCCTGCCCTCCCCGGGGTCCCTCTCCTTACCCCGGAGGACGCGGGCATTTCTCGCCCCCCGGCCCTTCAGCGCCGTAGCAGCTACCACCGCCGCCATGTTCAGATCCCAATCCCACCCCCCCTTCACCGCAGTCCCCGCTGGGAATTGTAGTTTGCGTAAGGGGCCTCTCCCGCTGTATCCGTCCGGCCTACAGATCAGAAACTACAACTCCCAGAAGCCCAAGCAGCGGACCCAGGAGAACTACTCTTCCCAGGAGAGCCCCGGAAGCGCGCACGCTCGCTTGTTTCCCTCCTGTTGGGGGCGGAGTCAGGTTGGGCGGAGTTTGGGTTCTCCTCGCCACGCCTCGGCCTCGTCTCCCACTTTTGCCTTGTGATTGGTGACTCAGCCGGTCCACCCCTTTCGCTATTGGTCAAGAGGCCGTCGCTCTCCCTGCCGGGGAGTCGCCTACGCCTACTTCCTCCCGGGAGGAGGGGCTCGAGTTCCGCGTCGTCGCGCAGAGCTGACTCTGGGAGGCGTTTGGGCCCAGAGAAGTGGGTCCGCCGCTTGCGCCGCATGGAGTCCGAATCCGAGAGCGGGGCCGCTGCTGACACCCCCCCGTTGGAGACTCTAAGCTTCCATGGTGATGAAGAGATTATCGAGGTGGTAGAACTGGATCCTGGTCCGCCGGACCCGGGTAAGAGCTGCGGATCCTCAGGCCATGGGACAAGAGGCTCTTACCCCTGGCCTTTGACCCCGGGTTTTCCCCCCTCTGCTCCCTACCCCACCCCACCCCACCCCACCTCACCTGTCATTCCTACCTACCTCCTTCGCCCTTCCCCTCTCCCCCAACCCCACACTTAATTTTCAGGCCTGGCCCGGGGTGGGGGTTCCCCTGACGCCTCCCCTGGCCCTTCCCCTCACACACCCCCTTCCCATCATTCCCTCGGCCCTCCCTTCCCACACGGTCTCTGGCCAACCCCAGGTCCTCAGAGCTCTCCGGTCCTCCGTTCTGCACGCCCCCTCCTCCCTGCCGCCTCTCACCCCCCGCTTCACCCCTCCTGTCTGACCTCACCTTGCCCTCTCGCCACATGACCACCCCAGCCTCGGGCCTCCCCACACTTGCCATCCCTCTTCCCGCCTGCCGCACACCGTCTGTTAACCCTCTCCCCAAAGCAGACGATCTGGTCCAGGAGATGGAAGATGTGGACTTCGAGGAAGAGGAAGAAGAAGAGGGCAACGAGGAGGGCTGGGTCCTGGAACCCCAGGAAGGGGTGGTCGGCAGCATGGAGGGCCCCGACGACAGCGAGGTCACTTTTGCATTGCATTCTGGTAGGTCCCTGGGGAGAGCTGTCCTAAGTTCAGTCCAGGTGGACATTTGCACATCATCCGCCATGTAGTGGTGGGAAAATGTTGCCTTTGTGATGGAGGAGCTGTTGGCTCCTGGAGTCAGTTGAGACACACTTGGATTCAAATCCTGTCTCTGCTACTTGGTTGTTTATGATCTTTATTGACGTCTCTGGGCTTTAGTTTCCTTTTAAAAAGTTGTCATTGATAAAAGTTCCTTTACTCTGAATTAGGGGTAATAGTACCTTTTAGATCATCTTTTGGATAATCCTCTTAAATATTAACTCTTGATAAGGAACCAGTAACGCAGGCTTTCCTCACTCAGCCCCCAACCTGGTGGCATCCCACTCTGAGAACTGTAAGCCCTACACTCGTTCCCTCCTCTTGTCCACCACAGAAATGTGGGGTGAATGGAAGAAAGAGTACAGGAGAGCGATGTGTCCTGGGGAGGGACTTCTCCAACAACCGAATGCTTGAAACTTAGAAGAGCTTGAATGCACCCTTCTTTTCCAGGAAGAAAGACATGTTGCTTTAGGTGGAAGGGGGGTGGGCTCCCCAAAGGTCCTGAAGGACAGGACTCTAGGTGGGATCCCCACTTCCTTACTCTTGGAATATCTCTTGGGACAGCATCAGTGTTCTGTGTGAGCTTGGACCCCAAGACCAACACCTTGGCAGTGACAGGAGGTGAAGACGACAAAGCCTTTGTGTGGAGGCTCAGCGATGGGGAACTGCTCTTTGAGTGTGCAGGTGAGGGAGCTCGGTGAAGTCCTGCCTCTTTGGAGGTCTTAGGGGGCTGGCCTGCAGTGGTTATGCATCCAGCAGCCATTTATTGACCCCTGTTTTGCCAGCTCTATGCTTGGCCCAAGAGCCCCAAAGAATATCCTAGTCTTTTGTGGGTGTGGGGGAGGGAGACACTGAATGGCCGAGGGAGTCAGGGAAAGACCTGGAGGAGGCGACACTAGTGGCGGAGAATGGGGGTGGGAAGGAGGCTGTGGATATTTCAGGCAGAGGTGCGGACAGAATGGGAAAGACATAGGTCTGGGCTACACATGGTCAAGTGGGGGCCCAGTAGTGTTTTGCCTGGGGAGAGCTGGGGGTTGCTGCAGTGGGCTTCTGCAGCAGCTCTGAGTTTGGTTGCCTGTTTTGTGGGGACTCATCCTTTTTTTCCCAGCTGGTACTTTCTGGGGGCCGGATACCTGGGTCCTGTATCCCCAGCACCAGGTTCCCTGACATTCTCTTCTCTTTCTGCCCACTCTCTGCAGGCCATAAAGACTCTGTGACTTGTGCTGGTTTCAGCCATGACTCTACCCTAGTGGCCACAGGAGACATGAGTGGTCTTTTAAAAGTGTGGCAGGTGGACACAAAGGAGGAGGTCTGGTCTTTTGAAGCAGGAGATCTAGAGGTGAGATTGTCACAGTGGGATTCAACTCTGAGGGCCGGGTGGAGTGGGGAGAACTCGGGGGCCCATACCACCTTGAACGGATCAAGCCAGCTCTGAGCCAGTGCTCTCCCAGGGGACAGCAGGAGTGTCTGGGCCTGTCCCCTGGGATGTCCCCACTGACTCGGAAGCAGGGAGAGCTTGGTGGGGTTCTGGGGGCAGACTCCTAGGTGAGATGGGCTGAGGGGAACCCTTGTTGAGCCTTTGTCCCTGCCCAGTGGATGGAGTGGCACCCTCGGGCACCTGTCCTCCTGGCGGGCACGGCTGATGGCAACACCTGGATGTGGAAGGTTCCGACTGGTGACTGCAAGACCTTCCAGGGCCCCAACTGCCCGGCCACCTGTGGCCGAGTCCTCCCTGATGGTGAGAGCGGCATTCCTGAGTGTAGACAGGTGGGGTCTGGGTTCCACACATGCCTGGCACCCTCCTGGGCCATGATCAGCAAACTCCGAGGTCTGCTGTTGAGAGCAGTGACCTCCCAGGACCAGAGCAAACAGCTTCCCCTTTCTCACCTGGAACTGGGTCTTCCCTGGGGCACTGTCTGTTCCCTCGCTTCCTTGCCTGCCTCTCTCTTCTCTTGCCTGATGTGCTGGTGTGTCTGTGCTGGTTGTCGTCTCTTCACCTGCATCTCTGATCCTTCAGGGAAGCGAGCTGTAGTTGGCTATGAAGATGGCACCATCAGGATTTGGGACCTGAAGCAGGGAAACTCTATCCACGTACTAAAAGGTACTGGAGGTGGCGAAGGTGTTAACCTAGGCTTTTGTGGGGAAAGGGCCAAGACCTGGGTCAGGATGAAGCCTGACTTCCTCCCTGCTTCATCCTAGGGACCGAGGGTCACCAGGGCCCTCTGACCTGTGTCGCCACCAACCAGGATGGCAGCCTGATCCTCACTGGCTCTGTGGACTGCCAGGCCAAGCTTGTCAGTGCCACCACCGGCAAGGTGAGTGGGACCTGGAAGTCTGGCTGTGGGGCCCTCTGCTTTCCGCATCTCCGTTTCTTCTTTTTCTTCAGTCAGCCTCCTTGCCCCAGTGCCTTTCTTCTCTTACTGGAGAATCATGTTTCCAGGCCCTCTTCTGATCCTCTCCTCTGGCTCATAGGTGGTGGGCGTTTTCAGACCTGAGACTGTGGCCTCCCAGCCGAGCCTGGGAGAAGGGGAGGAGAGTGAGTCCAACTCCGTGGAGTCCTTGGGCTTCTGCAGTGTGTGAGTGTGAGCGCGGCCTCAGCCTGGACACATGAGCAGGGGGCTTGGGGGAGGGGGCTGGGGACTAGGGAGGACAGAGGGCGCCAAGTGCAGGTCCCCCCATGAGCCTTCATGATGCTCTCTTCTGCCAGGATGCCTCTGGCAGCTGTTGGCTACCTGGATGGGACCTTGGCCATCTATGACCTGTCCACACAGACCCTCAGGCACCAGTGTCAGCACCAGGTACAGGCTGTGGGGAAGCCCAGGTTCTCTGGGAGCATCTGCCGCAGACATGGCTCCTGCCTAGTCCTTCCTATGGTCCATCATCCCCTCCTCCCTCCTTGAGAGTTGGGAGCAGAGGCCCATGACGCACCTCGCTCCTGTGTACCCTTCTGCAGTCGGGCATTGTGCAGCTGCTGTGGGAGGCAGGCACCGCCGTGGTTTACACTTGCAGCCTGGATGGCATCGTGCGCCTCTGGGATGCTCGGACTGGCCGCCTGCTTACTGACTACCGGGGCCACACGGCCGAGATCCTGGACTTTGCCCTCAGCAAGTAAGTGGATTTGGCATGGGCTAGGGTCTCTGCGTATTTGAAAGGTGAGAGCAGCATGTGGGGCTCTTAAAGTGTGGGAGGGCTGCTAAAGGAAGCTGGGACCCAAGGCCTGGGCCTGCCTAGGCAGCCGTGCTGGGGGCCTGTGGGAGTTGTCCTCTGTTGATGGTGTGGCCTCTCATCTCACTCTCGGGCTCAGGGGCTGGGACTGCCTCCCCCATGCGGGCAGCTCTCCCCTGATCCTCAGGCTGATGGCTGGCTTCAGGAGTGTTCACCGGATGTGGGCTGGTGAGCCCAGCGCCAGGCACTAGCAGTCTAGAGTTGAGGATACACTGGAAGAGCCCCCCAAAGGGCCCCTGGGTGGTGGGCTTGGGGTGGGCCTTAGGTTCTCCAGTCCTTTCCAACCGTGCTTTCTGTCCACAGAGATGCCTCCTTGGTGGTGACCACGTCAGGAGACCACAAAGCAAAAGTATTTTGTGTCCAGAGACCTGACCGCTAACAGCTGCAGCGTCTGCTTTGTGTCTGGTGTGGAGGGGGCGCAGGGAGACCCCCCACAGCAGAGGCGGTCGGGTAGGAGGGAAGAGGAGGGGAGGGGCCTCGGACTACTTTCCAACCCCTTCAAACTGACTTGCTCCCTCTCTGTCTCTTCCTTTTCTTAAGAAACCCACCCCTCGGGCTCCTCCTTCCCCCCCTCCCTCCCTCTCACCCAGACCTGGCGGATACTTCAGAGGGAGGTTCAGACCTCTTTCTCTTTCACTTCCTTTGCTGGTGTGAGCCATGGGGGTGTGTGTTTGTATGTGGAGAGTAGGTCTTTGAAGTTCCCGTTCTTTCCCTTCCCAAGTCTCTGGGGGTGGAAAGGAGAAAGAGATGTTAGTTAACAGATTTTAAAAATGTAAATAAAATATACTTCCCAGAGACGTGTCTGTGTGGATTTTGTGGCTGGACGTGAGGAGGAACCAGTGAGGGGCATGTCAGGGTGTTGCTACCCTCCCCCTCTGCTGGATTTCAGGGTTCCTCAACTCACCGCCCTCACCTACAACTGCCTGCCTACCAGGAATCTCCCTGGATATATATCCTCTAGGTTCTTTCCCCAGCTGTTCACCTGTCCCTCCCTGGCTGAGACATGGAATCTCCCTGGATCCTCTAGGTTCTTTCCCCAGCTGTTCACCTGTCCCTCCCTGGCTAAGACATGGAATCTCCCTGGATCCTCTAGGTTCTTTCCCCAGCTGTTCACCTGTCCCTCCTTGGCTAAGACACAGAATGAGATAACCATCACCTGGGCCAAGGGAGCTTTATTCAGTCAGAGTGGGGTCATACAGGGACACTCTCTGATCCATGATCCAGATCTGTGGGGACATGTGGAGACGGGCTTGGGAGCCAAGATGGATGGATGCTTCTAATTGGAATGAGCAGAGGCCCTCCCTCTAGTTCAAGTCAAGGTCCACGCTGCTTTGGCTGCTGGTATGGTAGGCGGTGCTGGGACCAGGACTGCTCTGCGGTCTGCCCCGCAGCATCCGGAGCCACTTCTGGGCGGCCACCCTCCAGGGGCCTGTATAGCGCTGATCACCCAGCCCCATGGCCACGGGCACGGCCGCCGCACTGGCGCTGCCCAGTGAGATGAGGGACAGCAGAGTTCCGGGCCCTAGTGGCGGGCGCTGCTCAAAGGCCAGGACAGAGAGCAGCAGGGTGGCCACGTAGGGCCCCCAGCACAGCCCGAAGAGCAACGTGGCCCCGGCCTGTGCCCTGGCCTGCCGCCAGGTGAGGGCTCGGGCCAGGGCCGAGGGCGCCCCGCGGCACACGGCCCGCTCCAGCCGGCGGATGTCCTGCAGCTGGCGGTGCGCAGTGACCAGCACGCGGACCGAGAGGAGGGCGGCCGCGCCCACAGCCGGCAGCAGGAGCCCATAGATTTCGAGGTAGAGGTAGGGGGCTGGGAAGACGGCCTGGGAGCTGCAGTTGCCACCAGGGGCCCAGTGGTTCCAGCCCAGGGCAGGCAGGCTGGCAAAGAGCAAGGGGGCAGCCCAGGTGAGGAGCAGGGCCAGCCGCATGCTCCCACGGGGCCGCAGGGGCCGCAGCACGGCCATGTAGCGCTCCCCGTGCACCAGTAGGAGGTTGGCGAGCAGGGAGAGGAAGCAGAAGTTGGGAGCCAAGTAGAGGAAGAGGCAGGACCAGTAGCCCCGGCGGCTCTGGCTCCATAGGACGGGCAGCGCGGGCAGCGCCAGCCCCGTGAGCAGCCCTGCCAGCAGAAGACTCAGGAAGAAGCAGCCAGCGGGCGGGCTGCGCAGGCGGCGGTCCCCGGCGATACCCACGGCCAGGAGCAGGTTGGCAGCGACGATGAGGCTTGCCAGGGCCAGGGAGAGCCCCAGGGCCCCTGCAGGAACGGGGCTGGGCACCTCCCTGGTGCTGTTGGATGTCATCTTGGGCCTGGGGACGGGGGAGACCTGGAGCAGCAGCAGGCATGCCTGGACGGAAGATGGGGTGGCTGGAGTTAGGATGGGGCTGCAGATCACTGTCCTCTCTCGGCAAGTTGTTGTTTAGTCGCTAAGTCATGTCGGACTCTTTGTGACCCCAGGGACTGTAGGTCACCAGGCTTCTCTGTCAGTGGGATTTCCCAGGCCAGAATACTGGAGTGGGTAGCTAGTCCCTTCTCGATTGAACTATTGAGCTATTCCCCAGTCAGGGACTGAACCCGCGTCTCCTGCATTGGCAGGCGGATTTCTTTACCTCTAAACCACCAGGGAAGCTATCTAGAGGTTGGAGACCAATGCACTGTGGACCATATCCTGTTTGCTGATACACATTTTTCCTCCAATGAATTGCCAATTAAAATTTACATAAAAATTCATATTTTTGGTTAAAAAAAACAATCAGGGCCTATGTAGTAGCAACCAGCTAGAGTTGCACTGTCACTGCCTTCAGAAAGCTCCCCACAGTCCCCACCCAGCCCTTTCCCCATTTCTGTTACCTGCCTGACCCTCTCTGGGCAGCTGTGTTTATGCCTCTGGTTAGACACACCCGTCCCCACAGCATTTGGACCATCCCTGCCTCCACCAGGTGAGGCGTCTAAATCAGCTAAAGGGATAGGATGGAGTCTGGCTGGTGTGTAGTGATCCTCTGGCCAGCCAACAGCTGACAGCCTTTTTTGGGCCATGGGCGGGCCCTGGACTAGGGGCTAGGGCTGGGGTTGGGTGGGGAGGGGTGGGAGAGTGGAGAGTGATCCCTGTCTTCAGATGCTTGCAGGCTGGTTGGCATCAGTGTCTTAAAAAGTGGTAGGTTACTAAGGATTGGGGGTGGGGGTGGGGGTGGGGTGGGGCAGAAGTCAGTCTGAGGCAGGGCTCACTGAGTTAGCAGCACCAAGGGGTTGCCCTGTCCCCAGCACCTCCCTTCCATCCGCCTTGTGGCTGGTTACACTTCAGTGAGCAGCCTCCGGGTAGGACTTCCAGCCCATAAACTTGACGTCCGCACCAGGCTAGCAGCTAGCAACCGGCCTTTCCTGGGAACTGGAGGAGGGGAAGAGCTGCTGAGTGAGGGGGAAGGTTGGCAGTGAGTGTGGAGGGCAAGGGGGGCTGAAGTGAGCCCAGAGATGGAGGGGGAGCTGCTGGGCAGCGCCTGGCCTTTCCGTGGCTCTGACCTGTCCCAGTCCTCCCATGCCCTGGCCCTGCCGCCACATCATGGGGATGAGGGAGGGGGTATCCTGCCTGGGCCCTGTGGGAAACTCCTGCTTCTGTCAACAGGGGAGCAGCTGCTGTTGCTAGGATCAAAGTCAATAAGGGAAGGATTCCTACCTGCCCCCTCCCCTGGGTCAGAGGGTCGAAGGGCCTCAAGGCCACCCTGAGCACAGGAGATGCTACCGCTTCTATTCCCAGCTCCCCCAGTTCCCCCAGGCCGTTGCACCCCTTTACCCTCAGCCTGGTTCCTCTTTCTCAGTGTCCCCCAGTGCCCTCTGCTGGGAACATCTTTCCCTTCCAGCGGCCCTCTGGTTTCTGTTCCCCTTCATCCCCACACTGTTAACTTGTTCAAACCCCAGGAGATCTCAGGGACCTGAGACTTCAAACCTGGACTCTGGAGTCGCGGGCTGGCACTCCCAGCTCTTCGCTGGGAGTGAGTCTCCCACCCCACCTCCACCAGAGCAGCAAGAAAGGCAGGGTCAGCCCTGGGGGTGGGGGGACTTCTTGGCAGTCACAACATGGAGGCTCGGGTGGCTTGGGCTGGGTGCAAGGCCTCTTCAGGCCCTGCGGCTGAGGTCTCCAGGTGTGGCCCGGGGGCCGGGTGGGGGCTAGGGTTAGGTAGCTACTCACATGACTGTAGGTGACAGATGTGGCTTGCCCAGCCTGGGCTCCCCTCCGAGTGTCAGGGAGTTGTCCCAGCCAGCGCTGCAGGGCTTCTGGCGACGTCTGGTGTCCTGACCGTTGAGGTCATGGTACCTCCACTGTGTGGAGACAGCAGGGCCCCCAGCTCTCTGCTGCCCTGGCTCTGCCCTCGCCTGGGATGGAGCTGAGGCTGGTGGGACCCAGCCTGGCCCCGCCTCTGGGGGTGGGGCCCGACACACCCTGAGCTGCTGTGCTGGGAAGGCTTCCTCCCCTTTCCCCTGGGCGCCCTCCACGTCTTCCTCCCATACCAGTGGCCCTGTCTCCAGCCACTGGACATAGCTTGGCTCCAAGGAGGCAGCTTGGAGCTCTCTGGCCTGCTGCTGGTTAGCTAATCTGAGAAATGCATTCCAGTTAGTGAACAATGATTTAGTCTATCCTCCCCATCTCCCGGCTGATATATTTACATTTTATAAATATATCAGTGGCCAGCCAGCTGATAGCGCATCCAGCTCTGTAATTCTGCCACTCTGCTGAGTACAGTCTGATGGTGGCGGTGGTGGGGGCCTTTGGAACGCGAGAATCCTTGCTATCTCCCCTTCCTATTACCTGATGGGAACTTTCAGCTTATAAAGCCAGCCTTGCCTCCTAGAATCTGGGTTCATTCCGCACTTTTCTCAATTACTTTGTGAGTCACGTTTTGGGCTGAGGCATGAATGGCTCTTGGGCAAGCTATCTCTGGACCTCTATTTTCTCACCTGTAAAATGGGAACAAGGCAAACCATCAGTCAGTGTTGCCAGGAGTCTTATGGGATAATATACGTAACTGCATACACCCCACTGCCGGACACCTAACAGGGGGAGGGGTCTCAAAAAATGACATCCTTCTTTCCTCCTCCATGAAGACTAAGAAACAGCCAGTGATTGAATCAGAAGGCCTGGGTTTAAATCTCAGAATCCTACTTGGATCCTATTTTACTGGCTGTGTAAACTTGAACAAATTTTTAGATTTTCTTACCTCAGTTTCCTCATCTGTAAAATGGGGGCTCGTACCATTTTCATCTATTGTGAGACTAAATGAGAAAATGTGGGGAGACTTCCCTGGAGGTCCAGGGGTTAAGACTCCACCCTTCAACTACAGGGGCACAGGTTCAATCCCTAGTTGGGGTATATCCCACAAGCCACGTGGTGTGGGCAAAAAAAAGTGTAATAAGGACTTGGGTCAGTGGTTGGCACAGAAGCAGTCAATGAGAGGAACTTCTGGCCTTTTCTGCACGTCCCCTCTGAGAATTCCATTGAAATAAGCGGATGAAGAGCTTGTGAATAGCAAGAGGGTAATGACACTTTCACTCCACAAGGAAACACAGGAAACTGAGTGAGAGGAAGGGCAAGTTCAAGGCCAGGAAGCCCTGATTTCCACCTTGTGTCAAGTGTAACTTTGGGGAGAGGGAGAGAAGCAGTTACATTTTCTTGAGACCTGAAATGGGAGGAAACAGGCTAAAACTTCAGCAAGAAAGCTGGAGGTTAGACATTAGGAAAAGCTTTCTTGTTCAAGAGCACATGAAGATGGAGCAAGGGGTCCTCTGCCCTCTCCCAGGACGACCTGGGCCCAAAGGGCGGGAGGCCTGACAGGTCTGGCTCTGCCAACTCTGCACGGCAGTCAGGGGTCCTGGAGAGAAGGGTCTCTGGACAAAAAGTGGGAGAAGCATCCAGTCTCAGACCTGTCCTCTAGGGAGCTGGGGGCTAGGAGGACGCAGCGTTCCAGGGGATGGCTCCCAGCCCCACGCTCTCTGGTTGGGCAGAAGTCAAGAGGCTCTGGGAGAGTTCAGACTGGGGTCTGGACAGAAGTGGGAGTGGGGCCCCTTGGATACTGGACTGCCAAGAATAAACAGACCTTCTGTTCCCAACCCTGGCCTCCTCCCGGCAGCCTCCAGGATGTCTGTGTTTCTTCTCCGCTGCTCTGTCTAAACAGTGTGTGGGATGACGTGTAAAGAACAACTCTGGGAGCAGGAGCCGGGCAGCCTGGGCTCTATCTTCCACTCAGCTGTTTCCTCCTGCCTTGATCATCTGGTTCCTCTGTTCCATCAATCCCTGGGACTGACTCATCCACAGCCTTCTCTCCTTTGCTCACGGGAGGGCTCTGATGCAGGCAGTCTTCAGATGCTCCCATCGGCTGACTCTTGGGCCCTAGAGTCCCCACCCGTCCCCCTTCTCTCCTTAGGTCCAGCCTGTTACCACGATGCCCGATGTGGACAGGGGCAGGAAATGCACCTGGGTCTCCTTTGTCACTCTGTTCTCCTGGGTATTTAACTTTTCTGTTGACCCTGGGTGTCTGGGACTTGGTGGTGAGTACTCACTGACTGGATGAACAGAGGCAAAGGGGTGATGAGTGGCTATGGAACTGTTCAACCCTCCCCAGATGCAACAGCAGACGAGCCCCTGGGGGTCTCTGGAGGGTTGTGGGCGCAATACTATGACCAAGACTGAGGAAGCCCTAAGTCAGCTGTATGAGCAGAGGACACTGGTCCTTCCCCTTAGGGATAAATGACAGATCTCTCACAGAAATTTAACAGTGCTTTTAGCAATCCCCAGAAGGGGGCAGCATTGCTTGAACTCAGAATTCTGAGTCCCCAGAATGGACCCAGGCTTTGGGTCTAGGGCCTCTGTGGCTGCTGGGCTTAGGCTGAGGGTCCATCTGGCCTACTTTGAACGAGGCTGAAGGAACTGAAATGGTAACAGAGGAGAAGCAGCTCTGGGTATGTGGGCTGACACAGTAGCTGGTGTTACTTCCTCTTCCTGGCTTCAATTTCCCGCCCTCTGGTTCCACACGTCCACTTATCCACTTTCTGTTAACGTCGTCTTCCCACCAAGCTCCTGGATTTTAGCTTCCCCAGGTCCTACTTTCTCCAGACTTGGGAGATACCCACCAACACCTTCCTCACCTCAAACTGCAGTATGAGGGCCACCAGCAAAAAATATCACCATCTTGGGGGAGGACCTGAATAACCCCAAAGCAGAATAACCTTGATTTATGCTGCCCCTTCTGATCCCCTTGGGAGTGTAAGAATGGAACTAAGATTTATTAAAAAGCATTATCAACTCTAATTATAGACATTATCAGTCAGTTCAGTTCAGTTGCTCAGCAGTGTTCGACTCTTTGCGACCCCATGGACTGCAGCATGCCAGGCCTCCCTGTCCATCACCAACTCCTAGAGTTTACTCAAACTTATCTCCATTGAGTCGGTGATACCATCCAACCATCTCATCCTCTGTCGTCCCCTTCTCTTCCCACCTTCAATCTTTCCCAGCATCAGGGTCTTTTCAAATGAGTCAGTTCTTCGCATTAGGTGGCCAAAGTATTGGAGTTTCAGCTTCAGCCTCAGTCCTTCCAATGAATAATCAGGACTGACTTCCTTTAGCATGGACTGGTTGGATCTCCTTGGTGTCCGAGGGACTCTCAAGAGTCTTCTCCAAAACCACAGTTCAAAAGCATCAATTCTTCAGCACTTACCTTCTTTTCAGTCCAACTCTCACATCCATACATGACTACTAGAAAAACCATAGCTTTGACTAGATGGACCTTTGTTGGCAAAGTAATGTCTCTGCTTTTTAATATGCTAAGTTGGTCATAACTTTTCTTCCAAGGAGCAAGCATCTTAATTTCATGGCTGCAGTCACCATTTTGGAGCCCCCCAAAAATAAAGTCTGTCACTGTTTTGCCATGAAGTGATGGGACCAGATGCCATGATCTTTTAGTTTTCTGAATGTTGAGTTTTAAGCCAACTTTTTCACTCATTATAAATGCCTACTTGATTCATTGGAAAAGACTCTGATGCTGGGAGGGATTGGGGGCAGGAGGAGAAGGGGACAACAGAGGATGAGATGGCTGGATGGCATCACTGACTCGATGGACGTGAGTCTGTGTGAACTCCAGGAGTTGGTGATGGACAGGGAGGCCTGGCGTGCTGCGATTTATGGGGTCGCAAAGAGTCGGACACGACTGAGCGACTGATCTGATCTGATGTGATAGGTACTTATCTGTTGTTTATTCCTTTTAAGAGCCCGGTGAGATAGGTGGAGTCATGTCCAACCAAAGATGAGGCCACTGGTGCTCAGATTAAGAAATCTACTCAGTCACATAGCTATTAAGTGGAAAGTGAAGTCACTCAGTCGTGTCCGACTCTTTTCGACCCCGTGGACTGTAGCCTACCAAGCTCCTCCGTCCATGGGATTCTTCAGGCAAGAATACTGGAGTGGGTTGCCATTTCCTTCTCCAGGGGATCTTCCCAGGCCAGGGATCGAACCTGGGTTTCCCCGCATTGGAGAAAAAACATTTTTGAAACTCTCCAGTTTACACCCCAGCTCATCTACACCTCCCAGGCATGGACCTTTGGGCAAAGGAGCAAATCAGCACTGAGATTAGATCCCATTTTCCCCAGCCCACATCCTCAGTGTGCTGAAGTCCTCCTCCAATGGGCTCTGGCTGAAGTTACAGTGGGCCTTTGTCCATAACGGTGAAGGCGGGCCCTTGAGAACGAGTTAAGTGTGCCCTGGAAACAGATGTAGACAAAGGAGCCAGTTTGGAGGGGGTTTTCATCAGTATGAGTTTTTATGCTGATCAAGTCTTGGAATTAAGACAATTCCTTACGGTTTACTGCTGTAAAAAGTACTTAATGCCTCTTCTCCTCCTAACTCTGTATCTTCTAAGCAATTTTGGTTTTGCCATTTACAGCACTTTTCAGGAATCCAATCTCCATTATTGGCAAAATACAGTTGAGTTCCAACTTACTAAGGAGATTTGTTTGAAACTCAGCAGGATGGCAAACACACCTTCTAGCAAAATTACCTTCACAAACCCCTTACACAGGGGTACAGAGCACAGCTATGTCACTGTCTCCTAACAGATCTAACTTAGCCCAGTTTTCCATCCACCAGCAGTAGGTGATGAGGGGCCGCATCCCAGGAGAACACGGGGAAGCCTTGGCAGTGAACTCTCTCCACTGCAGGTCATGGTTGGCCTCCCCAAGGGGACAGCACTCTCCAGGGCACTTGTTTGTTGAGGGCATGGGAACATAACTGATCCTGAGCTTTCCAGGATCTCATTTACAAAGAGTAAAGTGAAGTTTTGATGACTAAACGACCTGTCCCTTCAAATCTGACCATGACCCACAGTAAAGACATTTTTATGACCTAGTCAGTATGTCCACAACTAAGACATATTTCAGAATCAGTACTTACCTATAATAGGAGTGATGTACTCAGCATATATGACACAACAGCATCTACTATTCCATTTTAAAACACTGAAGATGAAGTCACATATGTGAAAAAAAAAACACACAGGAAACAACACACACACACACAGATGAGCTGCATGTACAAATGGGGAAATATGAGTAAGGTTGTGATGGTGTTAACATCAGCTTCCTCCTGGCAATTATATTGTATTACAGGATTTCAGCACTGTTTCTTACAACTGCAGTTAATCTACAAATACCTCATAATTGTTGGGGAAATATCAGATTTCACAATTCATTGACAGTTTCAAACCAGTCTGAAACAATGAACTTGATGGAGACAAATTAAAAAGCTTTGCAGTGCATAAAGTTTACTTAGAAATGCCAACTAAGAGCTTACCAGTGAGCCTCTCCCCCCTCTACAGGGAGGGTGGGGGTGGGGGTGGTTCCTGAACCTGAGCTTCTCCAGTGCATGTTTGCAGGTTCAAGGGCAGTATTGATGTATCCTTCATCCCTCCTTTTTTTTTTTTGGACTCCCAGTCCAGAAACCAAGTGAATTCTCATGTAAGATAGAAAGATTTTCTTTATTAATGACCCCAACCGTATTTCTTTAGATACAGGAGTTTTGAACTCAAATACTTAGAGAAAACAAGTTAAGATTGCATTATCCTGCAACTCATTACCAGTAACATATTGCAAAGCAAAACAGCTTGGAAAAGAAGGGGCAGGAAAGGGGAGTGAGGGAGGGAAGATAAAGAAAAGGAATTAAGTTGATCAAGTGGAATTCTTTTTTTTCTTTTAATTCTTGGGAACCATGAAGTCCTTGCAAGCACAGCTCGTTTTTGCAGATTATTTTCCAAACGTGTACAAAATGGAACCAAAACGGAGAATCCCTTAAGAACCTGAAGAGGTGCAACATTAAAAGCTACGATTATCCAGTAGCAAGTGTTCCAGCCTTCAGTTGCCAGCCGCTTCCTCTTCCTGTTCCCAAGAGTTAGCGGGATGAAAACGTCTTCCCCCTTCAAAAGCAGAGATTAAGTGTGAAGGTTAGTTTCTGCTCACCTTCCCATCCACCCCATGGCTCTGCACTAGAGATGGGGTCAATGTTTCTCAAGCAGAGGTATTCGGGAACTCCAGGCAAGGGTTAAGGCCCAGCTTTCACAGAAACAACCCATCAGCTCTTTCTTCCTATTGAATACTTCAGGGTACCAAGTAATAAGCCCATGAGGACAGTAAATATACCAAGTTAGACAGGAGAATCACTGGCCCACAATTTCTGGATGGCCTAGATCTACCTGCCTTTTAGACTGGTCTCAACCCTCTTCTGAGTAAAAGAATTTGGGGTCCTCCTAACACAGCTTATACTTTTTCAGCCTAGCAGACAGCAGTTCCTTAAATCTTTCCTCATGGGGCCAGTGTGTCAGAAGAAGCAACCCTCCAAACTTTCCAAGTTTAAGCGTGTTTTGTGTTGTCATACGGTGACTACACTCAGTCACAAAACACTTGCCTCGCTTAAGGCTCCTGAGCTGGTGTGTCCTGTCCTACCCAGCATTCTAAAAAGGCCAACTTTGGGAATGGTTCCCAAAGATGGAGGGTACCTATCTGGCACGGAAGCCTGGTTGGAAGCTAGAGCAGAGGACTACGGGAACTAAGATTTTCCTCTCTGGAATGTCTTACCCTACCACAGATGAAGCTAAAATATTTGTTATCCATTCCCCAAATAGAAAGCTCAATTCTGGCAGAGCTCTGTGGGGTGCTGATGGCTGGCTTCTGATCACAGAAGGGTTGCCACCCTCCTTCATGCTGGTCCAGGTTCTAAGAACCCAGAGCAGAAGAGGGGTCCTGGCTTCTCCTGCTTAGCTTTGGGAACTCAATCTGGTTTTCAGGGTTCTTTACCTCCTGCTTCTCCTTTCTGGGACTCACCTCTGCCAAAGAGGGGTCACAGGATGGAAAAAGGAAAAGCTGCTCTCCCTAAGTTCCAGGAAGGAAGTTTATGGACGACTGGCTCATTTCAAGGACTCATCTTTTCTTAGTCCCCCATCAGGACAGGGAGTTGTTCCTGCCTTCCACTGCACCTGCTTTGCAGTAACCCCACACTCCAAGGCTGCCGAGCTGTGTGACGGAACCAGGGGAGAAGCCCTGTGGGGAGACACTGAGTAGTGGCTGCCTGGTGGGCGCTTCTCCTCAACGGACAGGCAGTTACAGGGCTGAAGGCGACAGAAGTTCCTGACTATTTATGACGCCCAGCCCCCCCGTTTGGTGGGCGACAGGCTGGCGGGTCAGGCTGCCTTCTGCTGTATTGGCTGCTGGCTCACCTCCTAGCCTCTACTGAATGGGGCCCTGAAAGTGGCACAAAATTGGCTGCCTCACATTCAGGGTCACCAAAATGGTGTGAGTGAGAGAAGCAAGCAGGGAAAGGAAAGGGAAACTTGTCAACTCCATGATGGAGGTATGAGTCTGCAGGGCAGCAAGAGCACGTGCCCCCCAGGACACACCTTCCCTGCCTCCCCACCTTTCGAGTTCTGCCCATTTTAGGCTGTGCCACAAAGCTGAAAAGTAGAAGGAATGATGCTGCCACTGTGTTGCCATGGCACGTGGGCACTTCTCTCTAAGCAGAGGATCCAGCTGTGGACTGAACACTCTGCTGGCTCTGGGCAGTGGGAAGAGCTATTCTAGAGAAAGGTCTTTGGTATCAATTTCCTAGTGAGACAGGCAGCCTCTCAAGTATAGAAGGCAGGGATGACTTACACTGCTCTGTATAAATGTCTGATGCTTCTGAGATTAAAAGCATTCTGCCCAGGCACCCGAGAGTCAGACCCTCTCTCATCTTTTAAATGGCAGCAAAAACTAGCTTGGTAGAAGGGGCCAAGGGAAGGAGCTGGAAGGCCTAGGCACAACATACCTATAGAAGGTTATCCCAAGAGTGTGGGGTGCTGGAAATGGCTGTGTGGGTTGTGGGGAGGCTTAGTTCACCTCAAGATGTTTAATTCAATGGGAACAAGTGATAGGAGACCAGCACCCATTACTCTACTTGGAGAACAGGATGGCCTAAACCTTACCAGAGGGGGTCCCAAGGTTTGGCATCTGACACAGAACCAAACCCCCAGGCCCTCGACCATGCTGCTCTACTGCGGACAGTGTCTTGCACCCTTTAGGGATCTCCTCATCATCTCTATCTCAGATAAAGTTGACCTCCTCTTTAGGCAAAATTCCTGCCAAGACTCGGACCAGGAAAAAGAATGCTTTGGAATAGTTCCAGGCCTATTTATGCAACTAAATGTCCTCAAGCAGATTATTCCATTTCTACAAGACATCATCAAGACAGTTAAGATAGGCTTCTCAACTCAGACCCAAAGAAAACATAGTTCATCTTGGTAAAAAGGTCTGTGTTTCTTTCTAGCAGCCACTCTCCTCGATCACAGAGATGTGGAAACAAGGAGGCCCATTCAGATGTGAAAACCTGTTTGTCCCATCTTTAGTCTGCCAGGCAGCTATAGGCGCCCCACTGCCCATCTCATCTGCAGCCACTGCCCAGACACCTGGGTCACCAACACCCATGACCTCCTTGGTAAGCTTAGGAGAGGAAGGCAGTCCTGTTGCAGGATGGTTCTACTCACGTGATTGTTTTCATTTCCTTTTTCTCGGCATCTGGGCGTGCACGGTTCAGCACCTTGAGGAAGTCGGATGTTTTTGCCCGCATACGTGTGTGAATATAGGCCTGGAGGCAAACACAATGGATACTGAAGCAGAGTCACGTTCCAGAAAGACAGCTTTGCTCTAAGTAGCGGAAATTATCAGAAAGGTCTGGGAACATCCACCCTGGGGTTGACATAGGGCTGTGCAAGGAAGCATATATTCATCTCTCTACTATGGAGTGAGAGAGATGGAAAAAGGCCATGATTCAAAGCGTCTAGAACCATCTCTGTAGAGTTCCTAGCAACAGCCTGGACCAGAGGGGACTTTATGCCATGAGCTCTGGCGGAGAGGATGGCCCGGAGCACCGATGCTGTGGCTGCTCTCACTCACCTTCGAGCACTTGATGTGGTAGTGCAGGTAGTCCCGGAACGTGTGGATCAGGTTGATGGTGTTGTCTCGAGCACTGGCGTTGGTGTGGCGAGGGAACAGCACTGGGTGGGGGCACAGACAGGGTGTCAAGGTCTAATTACACCAATGCCAAAGGGTGGAAAGACCAGCAGCCTACCGGCAGCTCCCATCTGGCCCTGCTTTGGGACGGTCACTTGTTTCATTAGGGTTTTCTGCCAGGGAGTGCAAATGGAGGAGACCATGGCCGAAAACCAGGGCTCCCTCGGCAAAGGGCTTGGTCCTGGCATTCATTCCGGGTCTGGATTCTCCGGCTGTGCACTGCGAAGTCTACTAGCTCCTGCTTCTCAGAAGTCCCTCTAGAAAATGACACAACTGGCTACCTGGGTAGACTCTGGAGCAATGGGGATTAGAGAACAAAGCCTGCCTGTTGTAGGCCCTTGGTGCCGAAGCAGAGTAAGCGTTCAGAGAAACTAGATCCAGAGAGGATCATGTAGTCTGTGGTGAATACCAAACAGGAAGGGAAAGAACCTGAGCACTCCTGAGGAGGAATGGCAAGATGAGTTGCTTTGGCTGGGGGCTGAGAAAAGCCCCTGCCACTGCCTGGCCCCATGAAGTCCTGAGCAGTCAGTCACTCAGCTTCACACCTGGGCAGACCTGCACGCCTCTCCCTCTGGCTCCTGGGAATCCCCTCTATCTTCTGCATCTACCCTACTCAGTGATCTCAGCATCAGCAAAGTCCTTGAGTATCAGGTTTTGTTGAAACAAAATGAAATGCCTCCTAAGAAAGGGTGGGACCACTGTGTGTCAACTTGCTCTCAAGAGAAAAGAGCGCCAGGCCAGGAGATAACTATACTGCAGAGGTCCCGAGATGCTAATGACTGTAAGTTCACCATCAGTTTATGTACCACAAAGAGAGACATTGCTAATTAAACTGTAACAGGCTGTCCCAACCTCAGAGAGAGTAACGTGCCCTCCCGCCAAAAAAACATGTAGACTAGACTTAAGGAAACCTGGTTAATCAACCCGCTTATCTCCAATAAACTGATGCATCTTCAGCACTCTGGTGACTTAAAGAACTTCAGAAAAGGGGACATTTTAGTGTTGTCAGGGTCAGTGTGTGTATGAGCTGCGATTCTAAACTGTCAGCTGTTATCAATGAACCAGATCACTAGGCTGAAGCAAACTGTGAGAGGGGTGGATATGAATCTTTCCAGAGGGAAAGTGGGTAACTGAATCTCGGCTAGAGCTCTGGTCTAATGAGCAAAAAAACCCAACAGGCGCCAAAGGACAGAGAACCCCAACCAGCTGCTACGCAGTGCTTAAGTGGCCCTAACCCCTCCTACTTCACACCAGGCTACCCTTTTTTTTTTTCCTGAGGATTTAGATAAAACAGGGAAAAAAGGAAAATGACTACTGTATAAAAATAAAAATAGCACATGACTTATATTAGTGCCCCATGACATGCCTCCTATAGTCATGGCACCGGCAACAGGAACACTCTGGCACACCTGCTTTTGCCACTCAGCCCCATTTCAACTGCAGTATGAACCCACCAAGGTATGCAAATGCAGCAACCCTGCCCAGCTCACCGAAGGTAATGTAGCCAATGTTGTCACCCACGGCGGCATCGGTATCTTTCAGCTCTAAGGGAGGTTCCCTGTGGCTGAAGAGGACCTGTGGGGCTGTGTGGCTGGCTCTGCGTCCTTCTTTGAACTCCTGCCAGGATGAAGCAAAAAGCAACCAGAAGAGAATCTGGTGTGAGACGAACAGCAAGAACAGCAACCTATGCTCTGGGGTTTGCCCTGTGGATGTGACCTCTGAGCCCTCTGACTGGCAGAGGCTAAAAATAAATGACACCTGATGTGAAATACTGGTCTTCCCTGGTAGCTCAGCTGGTAAAGAATCCACCTGCAATGCAGGTGGATTCGATTCCAGGCTCGGGAAGATCCCCTGGAGAAGGGATAGGCTACCCACTCCAGTACTCTTGGGCTTCCCTGGTGGCGCAGATGGTAAAGAATCCACCTGCAATGCAGGAGACCTGGGTTCAGTCCCTGGGTTGGGAAGATTCCCCTGGAGGAGGGCATGGCAACCCACTCCAGTATTCTTGCCTGGAGAATCCCCATGGACAGAGGAGCCCGGTGGGCTACAGTCCATGGGGTCGCAGAGGGTCAGACATGACTGAGCGACTCAGCACAGCACAACGTGAAATATTACCAGTGTTGGCTGCCATCAGTGCACTTCAGATTCAAAGAGGAGAGATCACAAAGTACTTAACAAGTCCGATCTTCAAAGAGCAGAGAAAAGCACTGTTAATCCTCTTCTTTTGTTTTGGAAAAATATGCATGATAAAATTACTTCTGAGGCTAAATAGACAACAAATTGCAAAGCACTGAGAGAACCAGATTACGTTCAGGATAAGGATGACAGTTTATTAGTTTCTTTTGATTTAATATGAAAGGAGGTTGTATTTTTCAGGAAATTTGATTAAGATATCAAGTGGAGCTCAAGTAAGAGCTCACCCTTGACAAAATGTATCCACCCTCAGCAAACTACAGAAAAATGCCTAAGGATGTCAAAACCAAGCCATTCTTCCCTGTCCTAACCCCCATGTCTCAAGCTTTCCCAATCCATACATTCCTGTATAAACAGGTAAGTGATACGAGGCATCCCCGTTTCAACTCAGATCCGTAATAACAGGACTGGACTTTTCAGCAATGCCAGTAAAACCTAGGGTTTAAACTCTCTGAAGGACAGAAGGATGGAATCAAAAGTTTTCCAAGGTCCCTGAGTTTTCTGAGAGTACTGAGAGCAAGTTATACAGCCCTTTAGTCTACAACGTTCTTTCTACTGCTGCCCAGATATAACACTCTCTCCAACAGCCTGGGCACAGCTAGTTGCTCTCCTGTGGGGGTTCCCATGGCTTTTCTGCAAACCTCTACTGTGATATTTCACTATTCATGAATGCATCTGGCTTCCCTACCAGGTTTTAAGCTCCTCAAGTCAAGGATTCTTTTATTCATCTCTGTATCTAGTCCTCTGCCCTTAAAAGAGACTGTCTAGCACAAGAATGAGAAAGAAAGTACCACTTCCCTAGCTGACAGTGTCAGCACACTGTATGAGAAGGAGCAGGGACTGCACTTCACCCGCAGCAGGAGGATACACACTGACGGGCAAGCCCTCAGCAGCAGATGTGTGAAGGAAGGATACTACCTGAGGAGGTCTAATGCCCAGTCGGGGAGCTCGTCTGTTTCACCCCCTGCCTCCTGAACTCCTTGTGTAGCTTCCAAAGGTTGGTGGGAAATAACATCACTGGGTTAGGTGGGCTCCCCTCTGAACTTTGATCCCCAAAGGAAAAATATCTGAAGAGGGAGGGAAGGATTCAAGATAATTCAAAACGAAAATCCTTAAAGCAAAGCTGCTGAAATTGCCCTCCTCTAGAAAATACCTTTCATTCTGCAACTGGGTTGGGACCTTCTCTAACTTCTATCAGTTTCTCTCTTTTAGCCCCCGGCGGGGAGAACAGATAAAAACTGCCTGCCAGCACTTTCTTGTGTTTCTTAAGTTTCTTGAACGCTCCAGTTCACTGGTACATGTGGCGTTCACAACCAGACGGAGTATCTGTAAACCCGTGGTGACCTGGCAGCATTTCTCAGTTTTGTACATGAAGAGTGATACATTTCGGAGTTGGTTAACAATGTCCTGACTCGGGGCTGTAATTCAGGCAATCTCCTGCCTTTGTTTCTCCTCGGTTTTTCTCTCTTACACAACACTTAAAAGCCAGTAAACCCACCAACCCAGCAGCTTTTTGCCTTAGAGTCTTTGTTACTTATGTATCAGCAATACTGCCTCTTTTTTCTTCCTTTTTCTCTCTTTGGGGCATCACAATATCATTTCTTTCTTCCATCAAAGCATAACTGACCACAGAAGCTCAGAATAAACCCAAATATATACAGAAATTAAGTATATGATAAAGGCAGCATCTTAAACCAGTAGTGTAGCTGCCACTGGGACAGGCAGTGGTCACTTAGAAAAAAAGATGGCTCCACTTTTCATATCATGCACCAAGAGAAACTACACATAAGTAGTAAGATTTACACATAAAATATGAAAGTATAAAAACACAAGGAAAATAATGCAGGTAGATTTCTTTACAACCTTTCAGTAGGGAAGGTGTTTCTAACTATGACTCAAAATCTAGAAGCCATAGAGGTTGATCAATTTCACTACATGAAAATAAAGTTCTACATGAGGGAAAACCAAACAACAAAAACAACCCAAGAAGTCTAATGACTAACTGGAAAAAAAGAAGTCTAATGACTAACTGGAAAAAAAAAATCTGCAACTCTTATCACAGAAAAAGGGCCAGTCTCCCAAGTACATGAAGAAACTGAGAAGATCAATAACCCAATAGAAAAATGGGTAGGGGCCATCAAGAGACATCTCACAAGAAAAGACAAAAAAAAAATTAGCCTTCAGCATTAAAAAAAAAAAGTTTGACCTTGTTCATAAGAGAAAGCAGACACCATTTTTAACCTGTCAGACTGGTAGAAATCCAAAAGTTCAACACCACTTTGGGAAAATGGACACTCATGCACTGGAGGTGGGAGGGAAATGGCATAACCTCTGTGGAGAAGGGGTTGGCAATGCTACTAAAATTATTCACTTTGCCTCAGGGTCCTCAGTTCAGGAAAATATCCCACAGGTATAATCCCACATGTATACAGGCAGCAAGGATCCTCAAAATGACATCTTCACTACTGCCTACGAGGAAAATTGTGTTTGTCTTGTCCCTGAACATATAGTAACCAGTGGCTTCCACTTAATTTCTCTTACCTACTGAACTAACTTAAAGATCTAGTAATACAAACAATTTTAGTTCACCAATCTCCGAAAGGGTAACTATTGCTTTTCACGTAATGAGTGTTGAAACGATAACATCTACCAGGTTTTCTCTGATGCTCACAGCTCATATGCCTTCAAAGCCGAGCACTAGCATATCCATAAGAGTGGGGAATGGCCCCTCCCTGTCTTTTTCCAAATGACAGCAATAAGCATCCCTCCAAGTCAGCCTGCCAAATGATAAGGGAGGGATGGCATCCTGACTAGGCTGGACGTGCATGTCGGCATGGGAAACGAGGACCCACAGCAGGCAGACAAGTGACCACGACCAGCCTCCCCGGTCACAGCATTCTAGGCTAGGCATCCACCATCCTCCTTTTCCCCAGAAATTTAAAATAACTAGGCCTAGGACAGTGCTTGATTTATTTTGGAGGGGAAAACCAGCAAAATAAGTCCACATTACTAAGGTCATTTCAAGTTAAATTACCACTGCCTCTGAGTCTAGAGAGGGAGGAAAGGCAGACGGCTTCCTGGGCATTGCCTTTTCACATGAGGCCAGGCCTGTCACTCACTGGAGACACTGCCGGTACAAAAATGCAGATGTTCTTTTCCCTTTTAGACAAGTGTCCCACCACATGGACTCTGAGGGAGAGTGTTTAAGTTCACATGCAAAAAAGAATACTCAAAATTCTTCTAAGGAACAAATCTCCAGTACACTCTCCAAGACAAGATCTGTTTAAAGTATAAAAATAAGTTAAGATGTTGTCTGGAATAAAATGGAAGAAGACTGGTAAAAAAACCAGCCAAATCTAAATATATACTTCATAGGTTTTAAAATTAGGTTGTCAGTCTGGATTTAGCCCAATTTCTGAGCTACTGCATTTAATTCCCCTGTCAATTCTGCATAAAAACACATGAAATGCCTGTCTGAGGTTTACATTTAGGACCTAAGACATACATATGTCTTAGGTATGTGCACAACCATACACTTTTGAAAGCTTAGTACTCTCAAATGCTGTGTCAATATTCCAATTTTTCTGCATGGGGACTAAAAAAATTAGTTTCTGATTAAATTAGCTTAACACAAAAAGCCACTACAGATGGTCAAATGGAGAATATCCCTTTTGAAGATTTCCCTAGCCACTCAGAATGCCTACACATAAAGTATTCTCACTATATTAAGCACAATTATTTTTCAACTCAACCTGGCAAAAGAGGTTCTGTCCTGGAATTCTTAAATTTCATTACCCTGCCAAAGAACAGAATGAACAAAGTTGTGTTTTGTTTTTTTTTTAAATTTAACTTCTGTACTAGACTTTGAATGCTGAGCTGTCTCATAAGAAACCAGCCAGGATACTTCACCAGTGAGAGCTCATGTCCTAAAGCCAGCAACTGGTTAGCAGACAGCATGACAAAGCCACAGTGGTTGTACTGTGTCAGACCCGAGTCCAACCACACCAGAAATCCAATTACAAAATGTTCTGCTAACCCCCACTACTCTTCTAGCGGATGAGCTGCTTCTGAGGGTGCTCCGTGGGGACCTCAGCCAAACTCAGGCCCATTCTCTTCACTGCCAGTTTGACAACTCTACACTATTAATGCATTACCTACCACCTAAGAATTTTCTCTAGACTCCATTCTGAAAAGACTTTAGGACTAATAAGCCAAGCCAACAGACCTTGCTAGAAGCTTTAAGAAAACTTAAGCGGGCAGGAAACAGGATCAAGCTTTAAATCAAAGACCCCATGGCAGGAAGCATGCTTCATATTCAGTCATTTTGTTACTATGTGCTATGCTTAGTTGCTTAGTCATGTCTGATTCTTTGTGACTCCCGTTCTGTAGCCCACCAGGCTCCTCTGTCCATGGGGATTCTCCAGTCAAGAATACTAGAGTGGGCTGCCACTCCAGGGGATCCTCTTTCAGGGGATCTTCCCAACTCAGGGATTGAACCCAGGTCTCCCACACTGCAGGTAGATTCGTTACTGTCTGAATCAACTCTAGTTCAGTCCTGCAAAAGGGCTAAAACCACTAAGGAAAAAAAAAAAATCAGTGAGTTTGATGGGGGACTGTTTAACTAAATCAAGTTTCAACATCAATAGGGCTGCCAGTTCTTATCTTTTTAAAAAAATATTGACTTATTTATTATTTAGCTGTGCTGGGTCTTAGTTGTGGCATGTGGGATCTAGCTCCCTGACCAGGGATCGAACCTGGGCCCCCTTGCATTGAGAGTGAGTAATCTTAGCCACTGCACCACAAGGGAAGTCTCTTTGATGCCAAGGTGTAAGTCACTAGGCCATGGTCCCCCTACTCTCTGCCCCAAGATGTCTGCTCCATACCTGCATGAACACCTTTCCAATGACCACATCGTCGTCATCCTTAAACACTGTGCTGAAGACTACTGTGACTCTGTCTTTTTTTGACTCAACATACCTGAGGGGAACAAAACTCACGAGTAAGTACAGAATCAGAACAGGGTTTTGCCAAGAACTTGATCTACAAGTGAAGCAGGAGGGTAAAGCCATCATAAACCTTTTAATTCATAATACAAGGTGTGCTAGTGAGACTGAATAATTATGGCCACGAAGTCAGTAGAATAAACGCAAACTTTACATGAGGCAAGAGATGAAAAGCACCCAAAGTGGACGTTATCAACTTGTCTATATGGTATGGAGTCCAGAGTTAGTTGATTCTCAGAACCCCACTTTAAAAAATATTTCTTAGAACCTATAGTTACCCTCTGCCTCCTGATTACTTAGCTAAATTACAGAAGGGGACTCAAAATGTTAGTGCCTTAAAGAAGTGCTAGATTCTCTTTTTATCTTTTTCCAACTTTCTGTAGATAAGGAGAAGTGGCCTTCTCCTTCGCCACACCATCTACATCCTGGGTTAAAGAATTTTATGAGAAAGACACTTTGGGGGGCTTCACACAATATAGTCTAAGGTCTGACTTAGCTGAATATCTTTTGGTAAGCACATGTGACAGCCACAACCAAGTTTTAGGACCAAATTCTCTCTATACTCACATGGTCTCATCATCCCTATAATGGATAACTGCCCTGTTCTCTCCTTCCTTGCCCTCTTCTTGGAACTGGAAGTATTTCTCAAAGACAGAGGCAAAACAGTTTCGTTTCAACATGCCAGCCTGATGCACGATGGAATCCTTGGATGCAGGCAGATTTTCAAGGTCGTATAGCAAAGAGACATTGTATCCTGGAGGAGGGGAAAAAACACCCAGTAGATATATTTAAAAAAAAAAAAAAGCTGGGTTCAAATGGCATTTTATTTTGTCTCAGTGTCCATACTTTTAACCTAAGGAGAATGCAATCCACTCCCATCTTCCTCAAAGGGCAAATGAAGTGAAATAAAAACCTTAATTCTTATAAAATTACTGTAAATACATATAGCTAATTAACAGATACCATGCAAAAATCTAAATCAGTATCAAAGATGACTGATTACAAATAAGGAATGGGAGGAAGTCATAATCCTGGAACTTTTAGAAATTTAATGTTCCAGACACAATCGTGAAAGCAGGCTGAATATGCTAACAACCTATTAATGAGTTTCATATTTTTCTCTGACGGTTTATCATGCCAAGTGCCAACATGGTGAGCAGCTTGGTTGCTTTTTGATAAAAAAATATACCTGCCTGCATGCCACTATAAGCCCTGGGAATGGAAATATGGCAAAAACCCAAAACGGAAAAAAAATCTGAATACACCTCAAAAGATTTATTTGTGTACACTGTAAAATTTTCCAAGTGTTTTAAAACATTTTACTTCATTTAATCGCCATATAAGTTGTATGAAATAGGCCAGATATAGTTTTTCTCACTTTAGAGGGAAAAAAAGGTTCAAAGAAGCCAAGTGCCTAGGATGCTTTATTATGTAATTGAATGACTTATACCTGCCCAAAAACCTGTAAATGATTTTGCAAAAATATCTGCCCATCACTGAGGATCATTTCATATTCTAAACAGATGATGGGAATAATTGTACCAGGAACTGTACAGACTACACATTTCTGAGTTTCTTAGACCTTTATACTTTGTTACCATTTAGTATTTTTCCAAGAGCATTCCTGAGGTCTGTTTTGTTGGATCTATCCTCACTGAGAGCATCAACTGGCTATCTAAATCTCTGTTCTAGACAGGGTTTAGCACATTCTTGGCACTCCAGTATTAAATAATATCAATCAGCCTTCCATTTTGGGTACCTGAAAACCAGATAAACAAATGGACCACAAGATTAGATTAAAAAAAAAGAAGAAGAAAATATTTAAAGCTGGGGTTTGTTAGTTTTAAGAAGCCAAATAAAACAAACTAAATAAAACTATAACTGAAGCCAGACTTCAGTATGGCTTCCAATATGATGAAGAAAACACGATGTGAAGAAAAGTAAAATCTAGTATGGCCAGCCGAGTTTTCCAAACTTGTCTAGATAAACCCATAGGAAAAATCCAGGTCACACTCTGCTTGTTCTGATAGATTTTAGGATCTGAGTGGTGACAAGCACAGCCAAGGGTTCCTTTATGCTTTTTCTGCTCTAGTTATTTTTCTTTCTGAAATTCCCCGATTCTTCTTAGAGCCTACACTGTTATTTATCTTTTGGCTTTTATTTCTGAGATATGTTTGTACCATCAATTTGGGGAATAATAAATTTCAGTATTCTTTATGGAGTACAAAGTTCTCATAGACAAACACTCCAAGTAACAAGTTACATTGGAAGGCACTTTTCTTTATTAGATACTTTGTTTCCAAAACAGCAGATAAGAGTCAAGGGAAGGTATTCTAATGAGCAGGTGAGGTGCCTTTTTTTTAAACTAACCACTGTTAAAAAGAGACAGATACACTTTCCTTTTTAGAAAGATTTAAGTCAAGGTACCAGTCATAGGATCTGAGTAATAAATATTACATTCAAGCAGTCTTACAACTTGGTCCTCACTATGGGGTCTGGCTATAGATGCCTCAGAATTCGAAACTACTACTTAATCATAGGGATAAAAATACTGTTCAGTTTTTTTCCTCTTTAAGCTTCCTTTAAAGCTGTGTAACATAGCTCTTCTAACCAAGGAAGCACAGATCACTGATTAGAAGAATGGATTACAGGGGCTGAAATTTCTATTTGAAAATGTGAAAATAGCTGTGAATATTCCTCTTCCTTCTCCAAATGTGCAGTGTACAAAGGTGTTACTGGGGGCTGGGAGGGAGAATCAATATTGGCTTAATCTTCTCAAAAGCCATGTTAATCACTACGGGCACACAAAGGTGGCCCTCTGGCTGAAACATTAACAAAGAGTCATTAGATCTTACCCAATAAATGTTACAAACAGCATCCATCAACTCTCTGTGTGACTACACCAAACGTGTATCCATTACTGGACAACGCAAAGCCCCTTAAAAGCTATGTTTATGGAGACAGCTGAAGTGGGACCTGAACTCATGCAGAAATACTCATAAATAAGTAACATTTAAACAAAATCCGTTGGCTAAAAAAGGCATGGCACAAACAGGACGAATCTCTTTCCAAGTCATTCCACAGCCATTCACATTACTACATACCTGATTCTGGATTTACCAAGTAACTTCCGTACACCCTCTTTAATAACTAGAAAATAGAAAAACAAGTATGTTATACAAATACATATCAACAAGTATGTTAATTCAAAGACCATGAGAATTTCATTATTTTCAAAGGACTGTGCATGCCAAGTTTTTCCTAAGCCAGCATTCTTCCTAACTTTCAAAAGGCGAATGGGAAATAGGATACAGGGAGCCAAGAAGATTTATCTGAGTTATCAAACAAATTACTCACAGAACTTCGATTAACTCCAAAAGGTTAGCACTTGGTCACCCCCTTTATATGGTCTGTTCTCCTCCAGATCTTATATTGCACATAATTACCCTTTTTTTCCTCCAAGGGAGTAAAAGAATGCCGAACTAAAGTGAGAATTGATCATGTTAGTTATCAACCAAATATAGGCCAAACCACTAACTCAGGTGAATGAAACAGTAAAACCAGAACTGTCAGGAACTGATTCTGGTTAGCCTGCTTATCTTGAATGCTTTAAAAAGCAACGGATAATTCAATCTTAGCCAGTTATTTATACTATGGGGGTCCACAGAAGGGTGTACTCTCTAAATGTTTTTTTCTCAAAACCAATCCTTACAGCTGGCTATTTTCCAGCTTTTTTTCCAGTAAATGATAAAACAAGAGTCCCTTTTACACCTTCTTATTTTTTCTCTGCCGGCATGATTGCTCTTCCTGGTAGGAACTGCTCTGAGGCTGACATGGTTTAAGAATCAGTCTTTTTATTTGGGAAGGAACAGTTCTGACTTAAATGTTATTGACACATTAAGCAGGAGAAAGGCAGTTATTTGGAGAGAGAGAAAAATTAAAGTCACTAGAATTCAATAACCTCTTGGTATTTAATAGTCTTTATTATGTTTTAGAGGCAAGACACAGACAGGTCTTATTATTTGTCTCATTAAAATCTTGAACTTAGGGAGGGAAGGAGTCAGCATTATTCCACAAGAAGGCAGAATTGAGGCCAATATATCAATACTAACCCCCAGTCGTATAACAGGCTGTGGGATTTTGTCTCTATGCATCCAATTTTTAACGGTGTCACCACAAATATACTAATAACGACCCTCTTGTATTTTCTGGAATACCAAAAAAAGAGGTACTCAAATCTAAGATAAGTTACCAAGTTAAAAGTGAACAAAAGCACAAACTTGCTTTAATTATAAGAGTGGTGTGTGTGTTTTGAAGAATCTCACTAGCCAGAGAAAAGCACTAAGGACACAGGCAGTACTAGAGTGGAGGCCCATTTAAGCAGGGCCACGTCTGGTCCGCTTCTGTCATCTCAGAGCCCAGCTCCAGCATCTGGGGACTCAGATAACAGATTGAGCAAACGTCAATGCTTTTCTTTTAATCTTAGTTTCAGTGTTCTCTCCAGGTTTTTAAAACACATACGATATACAAACCAGGAGCAAACCATTTATTTCATGTCCCATTTTAAAGAATTATCATATAGTACATTCTTTCTCCTCATTCTTAAATATTTTTTAGTACTCCACATATTTATTTAACCATTATCCTACAGCTGGAAGAAAGTCTCAACATGTAAAACCTGGACAGCAGGGTGGACTTCACAGCATGAATCAGTGATCACACTTGTTTATGTAAAGGCAAAGGGTAAGGAATGCCACATGTAGTTCCTATGTGGTGACACACACCCACTGTGAGGTATCTCTTACAGAAGAGGAGCTGAAGGGAGAGGTTCAAGGTCATAGAATCTACTGGTGGCACAGAGATTTGACTTTAGGTGTCCCATATACCACTTCTCCTAAATCATTTCAGGGCAAAAAAAGTAGCACCCATGTCCCATTAGTAATTTTAACTATCTGCAATTCTGTACTATGTGTATTTGGAGGAAGGGAAAATCAGATGCGGGAGAAACCACAGCTCCTAGTTTAGGTTCCAAGTTATTCAGTTTAAGCCCAAGATACTAAGTTAATATTCTGAGATCTAAGTGGTTCTTAGAACCAAAATTATACCAGGTTCAACTCCTCTGCTCCCTCCTCTTGGCAAAACCAGCCAACGCTTCCTAGTTCACGTCACTTGCACTTTTAACTGATTCACTTTGTGCCCCCTCTTCCAACCTGATACCAGGAAATCAGACCTTCCCACCTGGCAGCTGAGGCTTTCTGCTTTGAAAAAAGGCCTGTGACAAAGTAACAAGCTTCCTGTGGTTATCACACACTGGTTACTGTTTAACCAACGTAGGGAGCCATTTACCCTGCACTCTGCTGCAACACAGCCAATGTTACCTATTCCACCCACTTGAGTGGGCTGCTTCTCTGACCCTTGTGATAGCTACAAGAATAGCAATGTATTCTGGAGTTTCACTGTAAGGAAAGCAGACTGGAACAGAGATTTAAGAAATCTAGCTTAACACTTTCTCTCCCTCCCAAGGAGTGTTCTTACTGCACCGTCTTTAGAGAGGGGAAGGTCTAGGGGGAATAATCGCACAGGTTTTCAGTTATCTGTTCAAATGTTCAACATTTCAAAGAAATATTCTTTCTAGGTAGTTGTCTTCTACTTCATTAAAGCAGGGCCACCTTAACTGCCATTTATTTCCTCTTGATCTTCATCTGGTAAAGAGTTAGCCGGTCTCACTTACATTAGTAATCTTTCAAATGCGTTCAAAGACTTAAGTCTTTCTCCTGAGGCTCTTTCTTTTCAGGTAAAATAACCCTGAATGCAAATTCTCTAAACCATTCTTCTTCTCTTGAACTTGAGGCAAAATCAGAGGTTTTAGCTGTTCCTTTGAACTTCCAGGGCAAACCAATTGCATATGAAGAAGTAAGGGAAGTGACTGTGTATGGCTCTTGATATCTGGCTTGGTTAACATTAATTTTAGTTTTTAGTATCAAGATTTTGATCATATGCTTTTGTTAAACAGCTCTTTCATCACATGAATTTTAAATAAGTTAAAAGCTACTACTCTCAGTAGCATTGAAACATATACACTACTACATATAAAATAGACAGCCAATGGGAATTTGCTGTATGACTCAGGGAACACAAAATGGGGCTCTGCAACAACGCAGAAGGGTGGGAAGGGGTAGGGGGTGGGAGGGAGGTTCAAGAGGGGACATATGTATACCTACGGCTGATTCATGCTCAGGTATGGCAGAAACCAACACAATACTGTAATTATCATTCAATTAAAAATACATAAACTTAAAAAAAATAACAAACTACTATTACTCTCAATCAGAAAGAAAATAGAAATGGCTGTATCTTCATTTACCACATTAAGGAGAACCTACTCTGTTCAAACTAGAAGATACTTGAAAACTGATTCAGGAACTGAGTCATACTTCCTGCTTTGAGACCCAACCACAACGTGCACACACTAGTGTAATAACATTTTCTTTCTTCCATAAATGGCTCTCCCCAGAGCAAATACAGTTCAACAGGAACCAAATCTATTGAAAGAAGCCAGTGAATAAAGCATGGCCACCAAGAGTTTCTGAACACATGGACACCCTTTCTTATTTCCCCTAAGGTAGTCGTAAGGAACAAGAGATACAGAGGCCAGTTCTAAAGAGCATTAAATTAAAAAGTGTAAAGGGCAGATTTGTTCCTAAATTTCTAGAATAAGAAATTAAGCCTGTAAACTTGAAACAGACTAGAGGTTATATACCTGCTTCACAATGTAACAGAAATAGAACTGAATCCATCTCAGTCTTGCCATAGCTATTTTTGTATTGGTCAAGGAAAAGTATTCCTTGCTACATTTTTTGAGAACTAAATCTGTTTTTGTTTTCACTGGTTAGAGAACATCTTTATTTCTTCAGTGTAAAAAGCAGTCAAGCAGAGAACCAAAACCCGTTCTGAGAAACACCCTTCTTTACGACTAATGGAAATGAAGTCAAGAGCCCCTGGTTAGGTGAGCAAGCCATCCAGAGTGGCCAGTGCCAGCGTGGATGACTCAGTGCCGTGGATCTTCCAGGAGTGGCAAATTGCCAGGAAAAGGTGAGGAGGAAACAAGACTCCCAAGGAAAAGTGATGTGGAACTTACCTCATCAGCACCATGTGCCTGAAGTTCCTTGTAGAATTTCAAAGAAATACTGACCATCACTTTTGTTTTATCTCCATTAGGATTTGAAATATGATAGAGGACTCCATCAAAATCTGCCAGGAGAGGCAAATAATCTTGCTTAACTTGGGAATAGGGAGTAACATCTCAAAGTGCCTGCCTACCTGTTGCAGGGCACAAGGAAGTCTCCCTTACAAGTAGGCATGTAAGTAAAATGACGTTCATTTAAAATCCATGTGGAAAATCAGTAGAAACACTGAGATCAGAATTATTGAGTACTCATCTCTTTTCTCTAAAACTACCAAGCTATTTTTACTTTAATCATCACTTTATGCTGAAAGAATTTAACAAACAAACCTTTATTGCAATGTATCTGAAACATGTATAAAAATATAATATACAACGAACCCCTATTCTCATCATGGCTTCAACAATTAATCAACATATAGCCAACCTTGTTTTCACTTAGACACAGCCCTTCCCAATGATTTATTCTGAAGCAAATCCTACACATCACGTCACTTCACCTACAAATATTTCAGAATACATGTCTAAAAAAAAACATAACCCCAATTCCACTGTCATGCCTAAATTAAAAAAAAAATTAAATGTCCAGTCAAGCACTGAAATATTATCTCAAGAATTAAAAAAAAATTATTGTTGTCTTATTTGAATTAGGATTCACACAAGGCTCACACAGTGTTTTTGGCTAGCTCTTAAGTTCTTGAAACCTGGGGCTGAGTGTCATTACTTTAGGGAGCTCTGGCACTGCTAGTTAGCAGGAGGGGAAGAGGATGGTGCCTGGCCTCCAAGTCAGAGCTCTTCAGAGCTGCAAAAAGTTTTCCAAGATCACCTGGTCAAGCATTCCCATTTTATTAATAAACAGCGTGACCAACGGCCTCAAAGTTCACAGAGCAAGTGAGTAGTGTCAATACCCAATTCTTTCTAGGGAAAAGAAAGCAGTAACCTTTCTCTCTGACTTGTTGAACAAGTCTCGATTATATTTCTAATTCCCTACTCCTCTAAATGCTAGGCAAACTAAGACGATGACTAAAGATAATAACACAATATTTTCAAATTTAAAAAACCTTAGTTTGTACCACAAAATTAAACCCAAACTTCTAAGATATCAGCAGGCAACTTTATATAGCTCACTAAATCCATGAATAATGATCTAAAATAAAAGCCAGGAAAAAAAAAAAAATCTGACAATCAAGATAGGAGCCCAAACGTCAAAAAAGCTTATTTTAGGAACAATTTTCTTTTCTATTTTTTATGTTGTGCCTTCTCTTAATAGGTGAGATAAAGGATACTTACCTGCAAATGTTACTTCTACAGCTT
Source organism: Bos mutus (assembly GCF_027580195.1). Classification (NCBI taxonomy): domain Eukaryota; kingdom Metazoa; phylum Chordata; class Mammalia; order Artiodactyla; family Bovidae; genus Bos; species Bos mutus. The sequence continues at coordinate 29,633,052 of NC_091618.1, forward strand.
CTGGTTTGTTTCTGCAAAATGAAATAAAAGTCCTTTAGTTAGCTAACTATATTACTGGGACTTCCCTGGTGGTCCAGTGGTTAAGACTCCATGCTTCCAATGCAGGGGGCACAGGTTCAAACCTTGGTCAGGGAACTAAGATCCTGAGTGCTGTGCAACACAGCCAAGAAAAGGGTAATGACATTGCTGCCTGCCTTCAGGGAGACTTGCAAAAGGCTCCTGAGCTTTAGTTAAGATCAGACAACCTTGATCCAGGTACACAATTCATTTTTTTATGCACCTGAATCTCTGCTTACTAATGGTGGAAGACTGAGGAAGGACAGATAAAAGCTTGTTTTGCAGCTCGAATCTCTGCTATGGTTGGTGCTCATCTTCAATTCTTAACTCCTTAAGACCATGATAGACACATTTGTATATAGACCCACAAAATGCCCTCTTTTGCTTGCACTCTCAGCAGGAAAACTGCTAAACAGAGAGCAGAACCGTTTAAATTTACGTAAAGTGAAAGGATGAGTTCAGGCCACAGAATGATGCAGTCCTATTCCATTTCAAAGACAATCTGTAAGTCTTCCTACACTGTGTTTCCCTCTCCCTTTCATCACCTAAGTACTCACACCATTCTCCTTTGTGAAGCCCTCTTTGGTTCTCCTCTAGTTTTGTTTTTTTTTGAGGGGGAGGTGGTTGTTTTTAAATTTCAGTGTTGCACTTTCATACAAAGTATAGCACAAAGTAACAGAGCAAAATCACTGAGAACAGTCAAGACACCTGTTTTCCAACTTTAGCCTTTTCAAGATCATGTTTTCAGACAAATTAATGCCTGCATCCCTTCATTTTCTCACCTACTCATCTTTAAAATGCGAGAACACAAATGATCCTACCTACTTTACACAACTGCTAAAGATAAAACAAGAGAACAGACACGGAAGAACTTTTCCTGGGAGGCACTGATGGACTACGACTTTCAATGTGATTCCCAGCTGAGCCTGGTACATGGACTTCTGTTTGATAAATGCTGCTGAGTTATTAACCCAGAAAGCATGACATATATCCAGTTAAAAACACTAATGGTCAATTAACCTCCAGTGAAAAGCTACTTCAAATGCTTTCCTCACTTCTCCTCAAAACCCAATGGTAGGAAACCAATGAAGACTCCATAGTTTTATTAGCTAACACCCTGTAACTCAAATGATTCCACTTTGTTTTATGGGCCAGCAGACACGATATACACACTTTCACATTTATTCTTGCCTAACTTGCTCAAGACCTCACCATCAAATGTGTATCTCTTTTACTATCTCCGCTCCCTCATCTGCAGAAGGAACCAAGACTGAGCTGCCCTCCAGAGTTGCTGGGAAATAACGGAATAAATAACATGGTTTATGACTGTTAAAACACTGCTGCAAAGCTAAACCATACCTCTCAAGGAAACTGGCTTCTATTAAACATATGTTAGCCCCATTGTAAAATCAACCTATACAAATCACATACTGAGTTCCACCCTGCTTCTTCAAAGCCATCCATACGTGACTTAGGAAAAGTACTTTGGGTGTCTGAGAATCGAAGCATCAAGTGCGTTTATGGACAAGCAGTGAGTTCAGGATATGATGAAAAGAACTAGATAAAAATTTAATGGACAAGCAGTGAGTTCAGGATACGATGGAAAGAACTGGATAAAAATTAAAAGTTGTTTCTGATTTTTCATTTGTAACTGTAGTTTGGTGACTAAGGCGAGGAATGACCAACCACCATTTCTCACTTCTAGAAAAAACAACAGCAAAGGAAGAAGTAGAAACATTAATCTATGGCTCATTTGAACGAAACATTAAGAGGCTGCACAACGGGAGGAAGCACTGAAACACACTTTCCTGAGGAAGGCTGGCTGTGCCAAAGAGGCAGGGTGGAGGCTTATAAAAGCCCATGTTGTATCACTTAGGAGGAGGCTGGTTTTTTTTTTAACCTTTAGGCTTTAAGTCGGCCACAGAAGGACTGAGTTCCTCACTTTCTCACTTCATCAACTGACCAAAAAAAGATCAACTGTAGATAAAAAACCTTAGGGTTCCAACATTTTGACTCTGAAATTTTGCATTTCTCTAGGTCATAAAGTTCCCTGAGCACTGATCCCCTCTGGGAGAAGTTGCTAAGATCTATACCAAGTGGTTTGCTGCCTGACTTGGGAATATTTGTCAAATCATTGTCATTAATATTTTAGTTTGCTATTTATGGCTGCACAGAGGTTGCAGAGAAGACAGGCAGGCTGTTGAGGAGAGCACTGGGCTGAAGGAGTCCTCCTGAGAAGTCACTTAGGGGTTAGGCTTCTGTCTAACTCTGTCCCCAACAAGGGGACTGCGATGAGTGGGAAATATACCATGACAGGGCCATGGCTCAAGTCCAAGACCAAGTGTTTTGTGGTTTAAAAATCATGGGGCTATTGGGGAATAAAGGGCTTCCCTGGTGGCTCAGCTAGTAAAGCATCTGCCTGCAATGCAGGAGACCACATGTAGCACAGGAGACTGGTGTTTGATTCCTGTGTCTGGAAGATCCCCTCAAGTAGGAAATGGCAACTCACTCCAGTATTCTTGCCTGGAAAATCCCATGGACAGAAGAGCCTGTACGTTACAGTCCGTGGAGTCTCAAGAGTCAGACATGACTTAGCGACTAAACCACAAGCAACCACAGACAGGAATAAGATTGGTCTGGGAGCAAGTGTACTCTTAACTGGCCAAAAGAATGTCACTCAGTCGTGTGGGACTCTTTGGGACCCCATGGAATGTAGCCCATTAGACTCCTCTGTCTGTTGAATTCTCCAGGCAAGAATACTGGAGTGGGTTGCCATGCCCTTCTCCAGGGGATCTTCCCAACCCAGGCATCGAACCTGGGTCTCCTGGATTGGAGGCAGATTCTTTACTATCTGAGCTACCACAGAAGCCCCTAGGCCAAAAGGGCAAATAGTTGTCTCAGGCAGTGAGAGTAAATTAATCACAGAAAAAGCATGTCTTTCAGAGCTGACTCTCTACCTCAGGTTCTGCCGCTTACTGTAGCCACAACAATGATACTCATCGGCAAGCCAAAGGTTCCTTTTCTAGAAAATGGAGATTAAAAGCCTCTACCACACAAAGCTGCTGTGAGGACTGAGAAGCTATATACATGGCAGTTTCCCAACAAAGGTCTTATGACTCAGCTACAGATACGCTGAGATAACGATCCCACAGCCCTTAGGGCAGCCCAGTGGCAGATCTCCAGGCTAGACCACTCACCCAGATGTGACATACCATAACAAGGTCAGGAATCACCAGGGAAGGGTGCCTACACAATGCTGAATCCATCTACTCCCTCAGTAACTCCCAAGAGCCCCAGTTTTGTCAATTGTAAATCACAGCTGCTATCTGTAACCCAGGCACATTCTGAAATGGAAGGAAACCATGTCAAACAATCGGGAATTGGTCAGCAAAACAAGGAGAAACAGAACCATATTAGTGTCAGACTGCTGCAATATCTGGAATCCTACAGTAAGCCAGGTGGCTAAGTCCTCAGGGTTACTGACAGGACAGCACAAGACACTAAAATATACTCAATTCATTCAGATGGGTTTCAAGAGCCATTCTTAAATTCCTTCAGAAAAAATTTCTTCCTCTCCTTTTTCTAAAGAAGTTTGTAAAATGTCACTAAAGAACTCCTGGCAACTGTTATTATCCAATCCTCTTTTCTCATTAAGGATTTTGGAGTTTTTACTCCTGAACACATCCAGTTCCTTGTTGTGCATTTATGTCCCTCTTCTAGTTACTGTTTCTATGAGCTGAATTAGAGGAATTATTGAATTCTGCTCATTATCTCATCATAAAGTTTTTGATTAATCTCCTTTAAGTCCTCTCTAAGGCTCCCATCATCCTTTTGAGCAAAGCCTACAAAAATGGATCATATTAGGTAAGAGGTGGTCCTACTCTCTTAAGGCATGTCTCAAAACAACAGGGTCTAAACGCTGATTCACACAATGTCAGAAGAAGGATAAACTCCTAAAAAACTAAGAACTATTCTATTTGGCTTCATCAAAAGTGTACTAAGCTGACTATACTACACAGTAAGAATTCTGGGGAAACAAAGATGATAGAACCATGGACCCTGCCACTCAGAGGCGCAGGTTTGGTACACACAAAAGGAACACAGTGCTGGGCCTCATGCCCAGAGTAGTTCCAAGGCAGCCAGAGTGGGTAGCAGTGTGTGACTACAGTGACCGGTAAAAAGACCAACCAGATCATCTCAGCAAGTCAGCCACTACATCCAGTTTCTTCTAAATGCTTAAACAATGTCCTAATTCCAAATCACTTCTCAGCAGTCTGTCTCCCTGAGGACATATGCAGCATATTTGGGAATGAGAAGGTATCAGCAAGATTTAATTTATTCCTCGCTCAAATTTCTCCTCCCACAGTCCTCGCCCACCCCAACTGGCACGGCTTGCCTACTGAGCTTCACTCCCCCTCACAGAAGCACAGCTCCTCACAATATGCACAGCTGTGGCAAGGAGCCAGTACGCACTTAAAATCAACAGCAATTCGCATCTGACAGCATTTCCTCAATTTTGCACTCCAGACTAGAGTGAAGTTGACAAGCCTAGCTTTGGAGGCTATGAAGGTTCTTGGTGTGTATACAGTAACAAAAGAATTAAATTAAACTGCCAGAGTACTTTTTTAATTGGGAGCCTAAGTAAGAATTCCTAAATGCTTGGGAAAAAAAAAACCAAAAAAGTGTTGACAAGACCTGCACATGAGGTTATCTGCAGTGTTGTGCACAGCTTCTTAATCAGTGACAGTCTCTCAGTTTGGAGGCTGTTGAGAAAACAAGTTACCAATAATTATCATTTTGTGGGGATACAGGAATCATTTCAATAAGCCACCTTCCCAGGAGTGTGGTGGGAAAAAAAAGAAGTAATTTGCCTGGAATGGCTCTCAGGCTTTGTCAAAACTGCCTCCAAGTTAAAAGGTTTTCATGACCAAATATATTCTTAAGCAATTTATGACAGAACTGCTTTACTTGAAGGAAATATAGACTTTTCGAAGGATGTCACAGGCAAGAAGACACAGCAAGATAACCTGAGAGGCATCATTTTTTTTTCTTTCTTGTTTCACATTGTACAACCCCCTTCAGTGCTCACAGCCCACAAGTAAGGAGGCTGGGCAATGGTTCGAGGCTGCAATTTACTCTGGCATGGGTACACTATGAGAGGTCCACAGAGGAGGACCTGCCATAAATCCATTACCATGCTCCAAGAGGCATCACTTAAAATAAGATCAACTTCAAAAGGAAAATTACTGTGTTCTGAAACATATACCGCAAAACTATTTTTAAGACTACTTCATGTTCACGTTTTCAGTAGCTGCAACAGGGCTGTCCAAGGGGACTTTCTGCAATAATGGAAATGTCCTACATCTGGCTGCCCACCATTTGGCTGCTTCTAACCACGTGTGGCAACTGAGTCCCAGAACTGTGGCTAGTGTGACTGGGTAGCTTTATTATTTTAATTCACTTTTTTATTTCAACCTGACTAGCCACACGTAGTTAACTGCCTATTACCAGGCATTGTGGAGCTGGAGGTTTCACTCTGGGGAAGGCTGCACAGAACCTCATTTCCCCAACTGGGAAAAGCAGGGCGGAGCTGACCTCTCCCAGCAGGTTCCCACAATGGCCAAGCCTTTCCAATCTCAAAGGTTTCTCCTTAGAGCTACTGCCTTTCTTTAATCTTTCTCTGATCTCCACCCCAAAATGTGTCCCCCCTTAGGTCCTCTGTAATGCTGCCATACTCTTAGAAAGGTCCCCCTTTCCTGTTCCTGTTTGGGGCTGAGCACTGAGAGAACCCTGTAAATGTTCATGATTATCACACTAGTTATTATTCTCTAAAAGTTCTGGCTAGGCATGCACCTTGATAAGTAGTTAACTACTTGATAAATACTTAAATGCTTTACTGCTGCCTCACCTTACTAGTATGCCTAGAAACTTCTAGGCTTCTTCTAGGTGTTTCATTTGCAATCCCAGGAAAACCCTACCTGTTAGGTTAAATATCATGGTCTCTTTTCAAGGTGATTTTCAGCAGAGTATGTTCTGAGTCAACTAACTTAAAGTCACATCTCAACTGGAAGACAGGCCAGAAAAAAAAAAAAAAAAATTTGCTGCCATGCCCTAAGATTCAACATTGCTACAACATATACTTTGTAAAAAAAAAAAAAAAAGTGGAGAAGTTCTAAATTATGCCTTCCAGACTTGTGTGACTACTTACTCCCAGCTGAAATAGTTAGGAGCTCTTTTTAAGAGTAATGTTCTAAAAGGAAAAGAGCTGAAGCTATGAATAATGGGCTACATTTCAGAGTCACAAGTTATTAATAAACAAGCAGATGTGAACGTACTCCTACACTACAAGGCAGGCTTCCACTTGAAATGCACAGGATTTATCTTGTAGATCAGCTTATAACCACCCAGGTCTCATTTTTCGCTAGTCTAAACTTGAGAATTCACTTGAGATAAGCTGTGAAAATGCAGAAGTTCATTTAACTTCCTCCTATGTGCTACACTGCTCAAAAAAGTACACAGCAATCACCCAAAATAAGCCACTAAGCTGATTCGCTTGAACATTTAAAATGCAAAGGAACTGGTAAGTGAGGCGGAAGACAAGAAGCAAGTCAGCCTAAAATACAAGCAACTGCAGCCCCTGGCAGGAAACAGTCACTACTGCTCACTGTGTTACTTCAAGGAAAGCTGTGCTTTGTACTACAGATAAAACCCGTGGCCTTATAAAAGAGATAGGAGACAATATATTCAGTTTAAGAGGCAGGTAGTAAGTATTTTTTTTTAATGCCTCCAAGCCACAAGTTCATTATGTCCACTTAGAAATTCCCTCTACCAATCTTCTCCCATCGGTGGCCTTCCAAGCACTTACTTTATTATTAGTTCCCAGTTCACCAGAAACGGTTTGCACTATTTCCTCAACTGTGTAACCAAGATGTGAAGTTCCCATCCTCACACATGGGGAAATGAGGCAAAGGGACTAGCCACAAGCCATCAAAAATTAGAAGTTAAAACCGATTCTTTGGTTCATGTATTAAATTTTATATTAGAAAAGCAAAGCAGCTTTGGGGGAGGAGGTCGTCTTCTATTGATTCTTGTGTCTGACTCCGAAGGCTGCCTTAGAAACGTCCTAAAGCCCACTTTTAAAAAGGCCAATGGTTAACAAACAGGTCTTATCTGAGAACTTTATTATAGACTCTGGAGGCTTTTAAGTGCGTATCTGGGCCGGAATGACTACAGAAGAAATCACAGACCCAGGGTACGGTACAAAGATTTAAAAGATAACCAGATAGAGGACAGTGAGTGGGGAAAAAAGAATCAGGACCTCAGAAGAGCGGTAAGAAAGGAGTGTGGATATGGGGGGGCCTATTAACTTTGCTCGAGAAATGTAACAAAATGATCAGTCTCTCTAACAGTAGGGTTCAGGGAAGTAAAACTAGAGAGATCAACGGGTTTTCCGGCAGCAAGGCAGGACCTGCCTTCAGTCTTCTGCTCCTTTAGACGAGAAGATGGGGGTGGGGAGCGAGAAGACGGGTGGTGAATCTGGGCCTGGCACCTTCTTTCTTCCTCCAGTGCTGGGAATTCCTGAAAACTCCTTCCAACCGAATCCCAAATAGGCTTTCTTTGGGTTCTGAACAATGACGGGGAATACAGAGGGAAGTGGTCCCCAGCTTGCTCCAGAGGGCAATGGGATCCTCCAGCGGAGAGTTCCGGCTCCCCTCACGTCCCACAGGTCTCCTGACCTTTGGCACGCGCACTCCTGTCCACTCACTGCTTCCGCATCCCTCCTCTGAGCCTCTCCCCACGCATCTCTGCCCTTCACCCCACCGCGCCCAATCACCTCCCGCGTCTAACCCCGCCGGGGCAGTCCCCACACCCGCCCAGGTCTCCCACCTCCCTCCTCTGGGTCTGGAGGACTGAACGATCATTAGGGGTCAACTCGGCCTCCCCCGCCACCCACCGGCCCCAGGCGCGCGCTCACCCGGCGGCCGCGTTCTCGAACTTGAGCGCGAGCGTCTCCTCGATGATGCGGTTGTTCACCTCCAGCAGGATCATGGCGGCGGCTGCCCCGGACAGGGGAAGGAGAAACAAGGGCGGGTGAGGGTGGGTAAGGGAGGAAAGGACAGAGGGAGCGGCCCTGCTGCCCCTTGAGGAGGGGGGCTGGGTGGGGTAGGAGGTTAGGGAAGAAGGGGAAAGGGACCGGGGTGGGAGAAGGGGAAAACCTGCGCGCTGCCCGCGCACGCACTGACTGTGGAGACACCCCTCACCCGACCGACCTGGCCCCTGAAGCCTGAACCCGCCTGCCGAGCCGCCGCCGCCGCCGCCGCCGCCGCCGCCTGCCGCCTCACCGACAAGCCTGGTCCCCGCCCAGCCCCCGGCTCTAGCCGGCCACTTCCGCTCTCACACCCACTTCCGCTCGCCGCCCGGACGCGCGGCCCCGCGGCGCCATTTCCGCTCCGACCCCTCGTGCACGCGCACGCAATCGCGCCGGGCAGGGGGCGGGGTGGAGGTGTAGTGGGTGGTGGTGCCGCGCTTGCGCACGCGCGATACCGGTAGTCCCAGCTCCTCTTCACTAGTATCCCTACCGTCTCCCGGCCTGCTGTAGTTCCCCGAGGTCCACCTGGCGGTCCGGTCCCGTACTCCCCAAAGGTTAACTTACACTCTTCCGGTCTTGTAATTTCAGAGACCTTGTAAGAAGCTCGCACGTGTCATCTCCCAGCCAGCTTCTTTGCTCTCAGCCTGTCAGTGACCCTTCCTCGTGCCACACCAATGGCTGTCCAGCGGCACTGTCGCTCATTGATTTCACCAAATGTGTAGTGGGCTCTTGCTCTGCGGGGAATACAGTGAAACACATGAGGTCCCGCCCTCGAGGAGCTTATAGTCTGGTGAAGGAAACGGACAAATTCTCTATTTATCTAACTACAGATTGTTAACAAGGTCAAGGAAGGAAAGGAATGAGACGTCACCGAAGTGAATAAGCCTACCTAGATTCCTGTCATGCCTCCATTTCTGTGCCTAGAGTTGCCTCTAGGTGCTCCGAACATGATTTTTCTCTGCCTTTGAAACCCTTTCATTCCAGTACCTCTGCCAGAGACATAATGGCACCCCACTCCAGTACTCTTGTCTGGAAAATCCCATGGATGGAGAAGTCTGGTGGGCTGCAGTCCATGGGGTCGCTAAGAGTCGGACACGACTGAGCGACTTAGCAGCAGCAGCAGCAGCAGCATGTGGAAAATGAACTCATTTTTGTGCTGCGTCTGTGTCTTATGCCTGTGCGTCTTGTTTTGTCTTTTTCCCCAAGGAGAATCGAACAAATGTAGTTGAGTTCTCTTTACATGTATTGATTTACTTTCTGCTACGTGCTCTTGGTAAAGGGAGGGATGGGGAATGCAAAAATGAACAAATAACTAGCCCTTGTTATCAAGGCCCAGACAGCCCTTCAAAATGGATTTCCATTTGAAACTACTCCCAAATTATATGCTAATGTTTTAACATGGTTTATTGAACTAAAATAATGCAGGTACATAGCTTTAAAATACATACATATACTAGAAGGCTTGTAATGAAAAAAGTTGTTCCCTGGCCTACTCTTTAGGGGCGATAGTCTCAACTCTATTACGTATTCATCCAGATTAGATGCATATATCTAAATAAATCCATATACTACTAATTCTTGATTTATTCATTTTAAGGGTTATTTGTTGACTTCCTGCCATGACAGTTAAAAACATGAGTCTATCACTTCTGTTCCCCACCTCCCTTATTTATGTAAAAATTTTAGTTAAACCAATAATCAGCATTTAAATTATGTATGCAAATACTGTTTACCAATGAGCCAATGGGTACTACAACTGTGCCTTATAATTTATACAGCCCTTCATTTTTCTTAGAGTTAATTATTGCCTTTTTCCCCCTCTCTTGTTAGTTTTTTGTATTATCTACAGTTGGCTGCCCCCACCCCTGAAGGTGCTCTTAAGACTGTCCAAAAGTCTGGCAGTATTTTCTGTATACTCAAATGCATAAGTTCTGTTTTTTTCTCTAGAATCTTCATCCTAGAGTCTCCTTCCTCTTGTTTCAATCGGAACTGACTGCTCTCTAGACTTGCTGTACAGTTGTCATTCTGGGATTTTCCTGGGCTGGTTTTGCCCATTTCATGGATCCCATGCCGTCTTCTTTCTTAGTTTACTTCCTTGTTTTGCTGAAGCACCGCCTCTGGTAACTTTGAAAGGAAAAGGCATAGGGGGATATATTGGAATCTTTGCATATTTTAAAATCTATTTTATCTTAATACTTGATTTGTAGTTGAATTTATAGTTGGGCTGGTTATTGAATTTAAGTTTTGAAAATAATTTCCTGTCATAAATTTGAGGATATTATTCATTTTCTTCTATCTTCCAGGTTGCTATTGTGAAAAGCCTGATTCCTATTCATATTCCTGATCCTTTGTACGTTACATCTTCTCTGCCTCTGGAGGCTTTAGGATTTTCTCTTTAGGCTGTGGGTTGGAAATTTTATAATGATTTCCTTTGCTGTGACTTAATTTTTTTGAATTGAGCACTTGTTCAAAATGGAAGCTCATGTACTTTAGCTTTGGAGGCAATTTTCTTTATTTCCTTGATAATTTCTTCTCCATTTTCCTTGTTCACTTTCTGGAATGCCTATTATGTAAAAGTTAGATTTCTGGATTGATACTTTCATTTCTTTTTTTCTTCTGTTTTCTGTTGCTTTGGGTTGCTGTGTTTTATTTTTATTTTCAATTGTAAATATACATAATGTGAAATTTCTCATCTTAAGCATTTTTAAGTGTACAGTTCAGTCAGTTAAGTCATTTATTGGGAATTTAATGCAACAGTCTCAAAACTCTTTTCATTTTGCAAAGTTGAAACTCTGTACCCATTGTTTGTTTGTTTTTGTTCTATTTTTCTGAGATATTTCCTTGTCATTATCTTCAACCATTTTAAGTCTCAGGTTTTTTTATTTTTAATTCCCAAGACATTTTTTTCCCAACTCCCCTTCCCATATTATTTTATGCTTCTTTTCTTTACTGATCTGGGTCTTAATTGCAGCATGTGGGATGTAGTTCCCTGACTAGGGAATGAACCTTGGCCCTGACTAGGGAATGAAACTGGGAGTCACCAAACCTCTGGGGAATTTCCTATCCTTGTTTTATTTGACAGGAGTATCTTCTATCTTTCAGAGGATATTGTATGTTTTATGGACAGGAATATCTTCTCTCTAAGCATACTATAGTGTGTTTCTTTTAGTTTTTCTTCTTCTCTTTGATCTATTTCTTTGTTGTTGTTTTTCTTTTTGCTTGTTTATTTTTGTTTTGTCTCATTTATGTTAATGGCCATCCTCAAAAGTCTGATTTCTTTAGCAGCTTGTTCATATTTAGGGATGAGATTCCAAAAAGCTGAGTGGAGGCTGAGTGTGTGGGCAAGAAGCATTGACAAGCACCTTACTACTCAAAAGGGACTAGCAGCGTTGGCTTCCTTTGGTAGCTTTTTGGAAATACAGAATCTCTGGTCCCACCATAAACTACAGATTTAGAATCTGCACTTTAACAAGATTGCTACGTGACTCAAATGCAACTTATGTTGTGAGAAGCACTGGATGAGTGGGCTTACTATGAGGTGTACCAATGATATGCTGGGCTTCCCTGGTAGCTCAGCTGGTGAAGAATCTACCTGCAATGTGGTAGATTCCCAGTTTGATTCCTGCTGCAGAAGGGATTGGCTACCTACCCTAATATTCATGGGCTTCCCTGGTGGCTCAGATGGTAAAGAATCTGCCTGCAATGTGGGAGACCTGGGTTCGATCCCTGGGTTGGGAAGATCTCCTGGAGGAGGGCTTGGGAACCCACTCTAGTATCTTTGCCTGGAAAAATCCCATGGACAGAGGAATCTGGTTGGCTACAGTCCATGGGGTTGCAAAGAGTTGGACATGACTGAGCGACTAAGCACAGCATTGATGTGCCAGATTTCTTAGAGGGCCCAAAAATGTCAGTACTGGGAGATCTTTTCTCCAGAGAAGCATCCTCTAGTTTCTTGGGACTTATAAACTTGGCTATGAGTGTTCCTAGGGTCTTAAGAATGCATTCTAAATTCCAAGCCACTTCCACTTAATCCCATTGTAAGCCCTGTGCCTCCCCACTGCCTTCCCCAGGGCTAGAGTGTATAGAAAATGAATCTCTGTTGGTGGAGATGGAGGAAGGGGTGGAAATGGATGGGTCAGATGGAAACAGGGGTAATCACTTGACTGTTTGGGAACCTAGAGTGCCAAAGGCTTTTTATTACACAGATTTTTCAACCACTCTTTCCATTTTCTTCATCTGGCTTTTGGTTTATTTAAACTTATGACTGATTGAACAAACCTCTTTGTCCCACCACCCAGCTTTCTGGAATTTTAACGTTTTATAATTAAACGTGCATGAGTGCTTTTTTTAAAAGAAGAAATACAGTTGAAACTTTCTGTGAAGCCCACCCAACTCTATTCCCTTTTCTCCTTCCCCCTCCTCCTCAAAGGCACCCATCACCTTGCATTTGGTGTTTATTATTTCCATGGCATGTTTTTACACTTTTATTACATATGCTGCTGCTAAGTCACTTCAGTCATGTCCGACTCTGTGGGACCCCATAGACGGCAGCCCACCAGGCTCCCCTGTCCCTGGGATTCTCCAGGTGAGAACACTGGAGTGGGTTATTACATATGCATGTATCCATAAATAATGTGTAGCAAATTTGCATGATTTTAAACTTTTTGTTATTAGTATACTGTATATCTCCTTTTGAAACTTGTTTCTTTTAGTCAGCAATATGTTTTTGAGATTTACCCATGTTGTTACATGAAGGTATTTTAATTGTGATGTAGCATTCCAGTGCTGATGTTGAAGCTCCAGTACTGCAGGAGTCCAGCTCCAGCAGCCAGGGAATCAGCCTGAAGGGATGAGCGGTGTTGGCGGGGAATGATGTAGCCTCTGACTCCAGGTTTGGGACTACATGTTTATTTCAAGCATCAGGTCTTCTTTTATACTTTTTCAAAAGCATCAGGTCAGAGGTTTTACATTTTCAGCTCCCCCTCACCCAGATGTATTATCTCCTTGTTGCCCTTCAAAGAGAGTTCCTGCTTCAGTGATTCTCTCAGAATCATGTTTACTTGTGATTACATTGTAACTCATGCTTATGTCTGGGCTGCATTCCACATTCCTCAGTTTATTTTTTATCTTTCTAAATCCTGCTTGCCCCTAGTATCCTAAGCTCACTATCTCCTAAAAAGGCTTCCAACTATTCTTAATTATTCCTAAACCCTAAACTCAGCAAAATTCCTTTGCCACAAACATCTCCCTCACAAACAGGTCTCAGATAACAATCCTTCCCATGGCTTCAAGCTGTGGCCTTATGTGCTCATCCTGGGACGTTCTTTGTAAAAATCCTTGAACAAATGTCAATGGTTACTTTATAGATTATTTTCTGGGCACAACTGCAGAAGGCTTTGTGCTTTCTCCTGCTTCTCTCAAGAACAATAAGCACCTTAACATTCTTTCCAGCCAACTAAATCAAAGCAAGGAAAGAACAAGTCAGAATCACAAAACTTAACTCCTTCATCCTGGGACTGTGCCTGCGGAATGAGGAGAAGGGGTTGGGGCCGTGCCTCCATTTTGTCAGTAATGCCTAACACAGCTCCTGACACAGTACTTTGGCCACCTGATGGGAAAACCTGACTCATTGGAAAAGGCTTTGATGCTGGGCAAGATTGAAAGCAAAAGGAGAAGAGTGTGGCAGAGGATGAGATGGTTAGCATCACTGATTCAATGAACATGAATTTGAGCAAACTCCAGCAGATAGTGAAGGACAGCAAAGCCTGGCATGCTGCAGTCCATGGGAATGACTTAGCAACTGAACAACAACAGCAGCATTCCAGTATATGATTATATGTTATGATCACCAGGGTACTTATCTACTCTCCTGTTGAAGGACACTAAAGTTCTTTCCCGTATTTTTGCCATAAAAAGCAGTGCTGTGTGGAACATTCTTATACATATTTCCTGTGTACAGGTGTGAAAGTTTCTTTAACATATATCCCTAGGAGTGTAGCTATTGAGATACAGATTATGGATACCTTTAACTTTTCCATCTGTTGCCAAATTGCTCTCCAAAAAATTGTACCAATTTATTCTCCCACTTGCAACATACAAGGGTTCTTATTACTCCCTGTCCTTGGCATCGTCAAACTTCAAATGGATGGATATGAAAAGACATCTGACTGTTTTAGAAATAAGAATTAGCCAAGTCGATAAAGAGGCATACATGAAGGCCTAGAGGCAAGAGAACACGACATCTTGCAGAAAGTAAAAGCAGACTGGTAAGTTGTGGGGTAGAGCTGAAGGGGGAGGGAGGGAAATGCCAGGAGGCAGACAGCTGAAAACACAGTAATGGTTAACATTTATTCAGGTTGAAGATTTATTCTGTTAGGTGCTGGTGCTATTTTAAGAACTTTACATGTATCTCATTGAATTCCTGTGACAACTGTAAGAAGTAGGAACTACCATTAGTTCGTTTTATAGATGATGAAACTGAGATGCCTTTAGGCTAAGAATGTATCCAAAGGTATCCAAATGTATCCAAATGTAGCTGATCATTGAAGCTTTATGTGTAGCTACATGTGGCTGATCATTGAACTGGGATTTAGACTCCAGATGTCATGCTCTTGACATGCAATACATGCAATACTGAATTGGATAGTTCTGCATTTTAGTTTCAAGTATAATAAAATCAAAGTATAAAAAAACTGTACCTAACACTGCATTTAAAAATAAAGACAGTAGCTTCTTGATTGAACCTTCATCCTGCTGAACCCCAATGGTCAAAATAAGGAAGGTGACTGTTTTAAAACAGCCATAAATTTGCTGCTTTCAGTCTTAAAGACAGAAGCTGGAGGTCATATTGGGGTTGGGGGCCTGGAATCAATTCAACCTATATTTTTATAAATTTAGGATGTCTGTTGTAACCCCCAGGGTAACCACTGATAATAACTAAAAAAAAAGTATGGAAAAGAAAATGAAGGAAGGACCAAAATTGTACACTAGAAAAATCAGTCATACACAAAAGTAGAGTGTATTCAAGGAAATAAAGGAGAAAAAAAGACTTAAGATACAAAGAAAAGAAATAGCACAATGGTAGAAGTAAGTCCTTTATTATCAGTAATCATTTTAAATGTAAATTGATTGGCTCACTTTAGTAAAAGATGGAGATTGGCAGAACATATAAAAACCTGTGATCCAGCTATATGCTGCTTAAGAGAAACTTAAGAAGAAAACACGCAAATAGGTTGAAAGGATTGGAAAAATATATTCTGTGCAAATAGTAAGCACAAGAGAGGTGGGGTGGTTATACTAGCACCAGAAAATATATATTTTAAGTTAAAAGTTATTACAAGAGATGAAGAAGAATGCTATATATTGATAAAAGGCTCAATTCATTGAGAAAATAGCAGTCATTACAAACATACACACCAAACAACAAAGTCCAAAAATATAAGAAGCAAATACTGATAGAATTAAAGGGAGAAATATATAATTCTACAATGACAGTTGCAGTTGGCCTTCAATATCTCACTTTCAACAGTGGATTGAATATCTAGGCAGAAGATCAGTAAGGAAACAGAGGACTTGAAGAATATTATAAATCAACTAAACCTAACACATACAGAACATCCCACCCAACATCAGCAGATACACATTCTCCTCAAGTGTACATGCAACATTCTCTACGATAAGCCATATGTTAGGCCATAAAAAAAACTCGATGAATTTTAAAAGATCAAAATCATACAAAACATTTTCTTCAACCACTTGAGAATGAAACTAGAAATCAGTAACAGAAGAAAACTGAAAAATTCACAAATGCATGGAAATTGAGCAACATGCTCTAACTACAAATACATCAAAGAAGAGGTCACTAGGGAAATTAGAAAATTCTTTGATATGAATGAAAATTAAAATATACCAAAACGTATGGGATGCAGTGAAAGCAGTCCTCAGGGGGATATTTACAGATCAATACCCTAACTTCATATCTTAAGAAACTAGAAAACAGAGCAAACTAAACCCAAAGCTGGCAAAGAAAGGACAGCCCATGATAAAGTTTGGAGCATAGCTAAATAGAGGACAGAGAAACAGTACAGAGTACTGACAAAACCCAAAGGAGAATTCTTTTCTTTAAAAAGATCCAACAAAATTGAAAAACTTTTAACTCAACTAAGAGAAAAAAGAGAAGCTACAAGTAACTGAAATCAGACGAGTGAAGCCCTTACAGAAATTAAAAGGATTGTAAGAGAATATTATGAATAAGTGTATGCCCATTAATTAGATAATGTAGATGAAGAATTTTTAGATATGTGGAAATGACCAAAACTTAAGAAGGAATGGAAAATATCAACAGACTTCTAACCAGAAAAATATATTAAATCAATAATCAAAAATCTCCCAAGAAAGAAATGTCCTGGACCAGGTGGCTTAACTAGTGAATTATACTAACCATGTAAATAATGTGTGTGTGTGTGTGTAGTGGCTTCAGTTGTATCTGACTCTGCGACTTGATGTACTGTAGCTTGCCAGGATCTTCTGTTCGTGGATTCACACAGTATTCATTTGCATGAAGTATGCAATTCTTGCAGTATTCATGCAAGAATAGTGGAGTGGGTTGCCATGCCCTCCTCCATGGGATCTTCCTGACCCAGGGATCAAACACATGTCTCCTGCATTGGAGGTGGATTCTTTACTAGTGAGCTACTTGGGAAGCCCCTTGTGTAAAGAATAATTAATACCAACTCTATCCAAACTCTTCCAAGAAACAGAAGAGGAAGAGAAAACTTCCTAACACATTCTGTGAAGCCAGCATTGCTTTGATACCAAAGCTAGACATAGATACCTCAAGAAAAGCAAACTACTCTTATCTTTTATGAATATATATGAAAAAATCTTGAACAAAATGATAGCAAGCCAAGCCAGACAGCACATTAAAAAGATTGTATACCACAACCGGGGCTTCCCTGGTGGCTCAGTGATAAATGATCTGCCTGCCAATGCAGAAGATGTGGGTTCCATCCCTGGGTTTGGAAGATCTCCTGGAGGAGGAAATGGCAACCCACTCTAGTATTCTTACCTGGATATCCCATGGACCGAGAAGCCTGGCAGGCTACAGTCCAGTGGTCACAAAAGAGTCGGACCTGACTTAGTGAATAAAGAATATCATGACTGAGTGGAATTTACTCCAAGAATGCAGGATGGTTCAATGTAAGAAAATCAATCAATGTGATACATCACATTAACAGAATGAAAGAAAAGAATGAAGAACATCTCAATAGATGCAGAAAAGGCATTTGATGTAATGCAGCACTTTTTCTTTTTTTTAATAGAGCACTTTTTAATGATACAAATACTCAGGAAGTTAGGAACAAAAGGGGATTTCCTTAACATAATAGTGGACAGTTATGAAAAAACCCACAACTGACATCATTCACAATTTTGAAAGACTTAAAACATTGTCCCTCAGATCAGGAACAAGACAAAGATGTCTACCTTCACCATTGTTTTTGGCATTGTACTGGAAGTCCTAGCAGAGCAATTAGGCAATAAAAATAAAGGAAAAACATCCACACTGGAACACAAGAATTAAACTATCCCTATTTGTGAATGACATGATTCTATATAAAGAAAATCATAAAGAATACACACACACACACACCCCTGCTAGAGCTAATTAAAGAATTTGGCAACATTTTTGGGAACAATATCAACACAAAAATCAGTTGCATTTCTATATATAATCTGAAAAGGAAGTTAAGAAAAGAGTTTTACTTCCAATAACATCTAAAAGAATCAATTACCCAGGAATAAGAATAACCAAGGAGGTGAAAGATTCATACACTAAAAACTACAAAGCATGGCTAAAAGAAGAATTTAAAGAAGACCTGAATTAATGAAAAGACATCCCAATGTTCACAAACTGAAAGACCTAATATTGTTAAGCTGACAATATTCTCCAAAGCAACCTACAGATTCAGTCAAAATCCCAGTAGCCTTTCTGCCTAAATGAAGTTGATCTTCAAATTTAGAGAGAAGTGCAAAGGCCACTAAATAGCCAAAACGATGTTTTTAAAAAACAAAATTGAAGGACTCACACTTTCAGGTTTCAAAACTTACTACAAAGTGGGACTTTGCTAGTGCTCCAGTGGTTAAGAGTCCTCACTTCCACTACAGGGGGCACAGGTTTGAACTCTGGTTGGGGAACTAAGATCCTTTATGCCAGGCAGTATGACCAAAAGCAAACAAAAATAAAAACTTGCTACAAAGCAACAGCAATCCAAACAGTGTGGTACTGACATAAAGACAGACATATATGGACCAATGGACCAGAATTGAGAATTCACCAAGAAACCCATTATGGCCAACTAACTTTTGACAAGGGGGCCAAGACTATTCAATGGGGGAAAGAAGAGTCTCTTTAACAAATTATGCTGGGACAACTGGATAACCTTATGCAAAAGAAGGGAGTTGTACCCTTATCTCACTATTTGTACAAAAATTAATTCAAACTGGATCAACAACCTAAATATAAATGTCAAAACTATGAAACTATTAGAAGAAAACATAGGGGTAAAATCTTCATGACCTCAGATTTGTGAATAGATTCTTAGACTTGACACTAAAAGCAGAAGCAACAAAGGAAAAATAAATTGTTCATCAAAATTAAAAACTTGTGATAGACATATACAAGCCATACCTCTAAACCTGAGATAAGTCAGCCAAGGACTGTCATTTAAGTAAAGTCAGCTGAACGGCTAAATATGAATAATGCAATAGGTTGTGCTATTCACAGGAAATTAGTGATTTATTTAAATTTTGAGTGGTTTCATATGCCTCCCAAGAAGTTATCTGCTTAAAAAAAATCACATGTATTGAGCCTCTCATTTCAGCATAAAAAGAGAGACATACTACTTTTATTAATAGACAATTTCTCCTCATCTCTGGTGAATAAAGGTTGACTTGAACGAAAGTCAAATTATTCACTTGCCTTGGATGCTCTCGTGTCTTGGCCCTGTTTTGATAGGATGCACAAATGTGACAGGGGAGATCAGGAGGCTCTTCTATTTGTCTGGGTTGGAGAGGATGACAGTCTGCTCTGGGTGGAGTAGGGAAGATGGAGAGATTTAGATATTTTTAGAGTTATTGCAGTGAAGGAATCAAAAAGTTCTGGTGGTGGATTGAATAGGTGCTGCATTCGTTTTTTATGCTGAGTATCAAGCTACCAGAAACTTAGCAACCTAAAATAACACCCATTTATTAGCTCACAGGAGAAGGCGATGGCACCCCACTCCAGTACTCTTGCTTGGAAAATCCCATGGATGGAGGACCCTGGTGGGCTACAGTCCATGGGGTTGTGAAGAGTTGGACATGACTGAGCGACTTCACTTTCATTTTTCACTTTCACTCATTGGAGAAGGAAATGGCAACCCACTCCAGCGTTCTTGCCTGGAGACTCCCAGGGACCGGGGAGCCTGGTGGGCTGCTTGTCTATGGGGTCGAACAGAGTCGGACACGACTGATGCGACCTAGCAGCAGCAGCAGCAGCAGCATTAGCTCACAGTTTCTATAGGTCAGAAGTCCAGGCATAGTTTGACTTGGTCGTCTGCTCAGGATCTCAGCAGACTTCAGTCCAGGTGCTGACTGGGACTGTGGTCTCATCAGAGATTCAACTGGGAAAAGATCCACTTCCAAAGTTATTGGCAGAATTTATCTGCTAACAACTGTAGCGCTGAGGTCCCCATTTTCTTTCTTTCATTTTTTAAATAAATAATTCACAGTTAAATTAAAAAAAAATTGTATGTTTATTTTTGGCTGTGCTGGGTTTTTGTTGCTGCATTGGCTTTTCTCTAGGTGTGGCAAGTGGGGGCTACTCTCTAGTTGCTGTGTGCAAGCACACAGCCTTCTCATTGTCGTGGTTTCCCTTGTTGCAGAGCACGGGCTCTAGGGCACAAGCTCAATTGTAGTAGCTCACAGGCTTTGTTGCTCCGCAGCATGTGGGATCTTCCTGGACCAGGGATTGAACCCATGTCTCCTGCATTGACAGATGGATTCTTTACAATTCAGCCCACCAGGGAAGCCCCATTTTCTTTCTGGCTGTCAAAACCACCCCACCCCCACAACTCCCTTGACAACTATGACAGCTTAATTCTTTAAAACCAGGAAGGACGTCTTTCTCACTTCAGCCTGCAGGATGGAGTCTTAGAATGTAACTATGGAGCTGACATCCTGTCACCCTTGCAATATAACACAACCTGAACAAGAGGCTGACATCGGTCACCTTGGCTATACTCTACTGACTAGAAAGCACGTCACAGATTTTGCCTCAAGGAGAGGGGATTATGCTAAGCTATGCTATGCTAAGTCACTTCGATCATGTCCAACTCTGTGCGACCCCATAGATGGCAGCCCACCAGACTCCCCCGTCCCTGGGATTCTCTAGGCAAGAACACTGGAGTGGGTTGCCATTTCCTTCTCCAGCGCATGAAAGTGAAAAGTGAAAGCGAAGTCGCTCAGTCGTGTCCAACTCTTAGCGACCCTATGGACTGCAGCTTACCAGGCTCCTCTGTCCATGGGATTTTCCAGGCAAGAGTACTGGAGTGGAGTGCCATTGCCTTCTCCGAAACATAACTCTGTGGAGGGGGCTTATCAGTTTAGAGTGTGTCCCCCACAGGAAGGATAAGGGAAAGCAAAGTGTCAAACCTAACTTTCAGATTTCTGCTTGAGCAGGTGGATGGCTATTGTGCTATTTATTGGGATGAAAACATGGAGGGACACGTTGGTTGAGGGCAGTTCCTGAGCTCAGCTGTTGACATGTCAGCTGCTCAAGGGCATGAAGCAAGACTATTCTGTTCTTTTATCCAGTACCTCAAGTAGTTCCTAACATATAGTCGGTGCTGAATAGAATGAATGGATGAACAAATGCCTCTCTGAGACATCCAAATGTAGACAGCAATGAGCCAGTATCTCCTGGAGGTCACTGGTGTTTGTACACTGATTAACACACCACCTTGGATGAGACTGCCTCGAAAAGAGGGTAGAAGAGAGGAAGGCCAGGGTCTCAAGACTGAATGCTAGGAGCCACAGCACCAACAGGTCAGGCTGAGGAGGAAACACTGCCAAAGGATACCAAGAAAGGACAGGCATAAGAGGCTGTTGTCAAATGCTCCTGAGAATCCGAGTCAGTACTGAGAGGGGTCTGTGGGGAGAACTGGTTTTGGTGGAGTGGCGGGGCTAAGGAGCGGACAGGAGGTAAGGAAAGGGCAGGCAAGCCAACCCTTTTTTTCTAGAAATCTGGCTGTAGGGGAGGAAAGACTGAGTGATAACTGGAGACAGATGAGTCATCCACTGTAGAGATCAGCCAGGTTCTGATGCCGAGAGAGGGCAGCTCGAGACAGGCACTGGGGTGGGACCAGGCTTTTTGGTCAAAAGGGAAGAGAACATCTTCTCTGCTGATTTTTTGATCGTGCCTTTATACTGCTTTCTCTATCATGTTTTCATTATAGTCAAGCTAACACATTTCTTTAAAAGATGCTTACTCCTTGGAAGGAAAGTTATGACCAGCCTAGATAGCATATTTAAAAGCAGAGACATTACTTTGCCAACAAAGGTCTGTCTAGTCAAGGCTATGGTTTTTCCAGTGGTCATGTATGGATGTGAGAGTTGGACTGTGAAGAAAGCTGAGTGCTGAAGAATTGATGATTTTGAACTATGGTGTTGGAGAAGACTCTTGAGAGTCCCTTGGACTGAAGGAGATCCAACCAGTCCATTCTAAAGGAGATCAGTCCTGGGTGTTCTTTGGAAGGACTGATGATGAAGCTGAAACTCCAATACTTTGGCCACCTCATGCGAAGAGTTGACTCATTGGAAAAAACTCTGAAGCTGGGAGGGATTGGGGGCAGGAGGAGAAGGGGATGACAGAGAATGAGATGGCTGGATGGCATCACCAACTCGATGGACATGAGTCTGAGTGAACTCTGGGAGTTGATGATGGACAGGGAGGCCTGGCGTGCTGCGATTCATGGGGTCGCAAAGAGTCGGACACAACTGAGCAACTGAACTGAACTGAACACATTTCTTTAAGAATGTTAAGGTTGGAAAATACACTCAAGAAGTCTCTTTCCTCTCCTTTTCTCCTCTTCCCTCTCTCTTCCTCCTCCTAAATCATTCTGTCCAGAATGTATTTCTTCCCTCCCTCCCTCCATTCCAAAATTAGTATGGAAGAGACTTGACCAGTTTCATTGAGGACAAGTAGTCTGCAAGAGAGAAGGAGAAGGTGAAAATAAAACAAGGATGGTAATTAGTAGTGTGAGGCTTCTGAGAAAATGATGGGGAAATGGACTCCAGGGCACAGACTGGCTTTGAGTTGGCTGAGGGATGCAAATACTGAGGGATGCACAAGCAAGGAGGAAGGTGTGCAGGGGGCCCAGTTAGAGTATTGGTTTGGTGTCAGAAAGTAGAGGGAGGTTTCCAGGGTTCAGGTCCAAGTATCTTTTGTGTCCACCCCTATCCCTGAGACACTAGTTTTTCATATAATAAACTTAATATTTGTTGAATAAAAGAATAGGTGCAGAAATCCTTTAAAGGACAACATAAATAGTGTACGTTTTCCTTGATTTTTCGAAACGAAATACTTATTGACTTTAGTTATCATATGAGTGACACATGCTCTTTATAAAAAATGTAAATAATACAGAAAATTTCCCTTGAAATTTTCCCCCACAGAGATAACAACTGCAAGTGGTGAGCATCTACCTTGCCCCAGTGGGTTACATATTAACTAAAGATCACCTTATACCTGGATTTGTGTAAGTTGTTTTTCTCACTTTAACATTGTATCCTTTGTGTCAATATGTAAAGAATTTCCTTATCTTTCATAACACCTGCTTGATATCCATGACCCCTTTGAGTCTTGTACATTTATTAACAAAAACCTCTTTTGATAATCGTTTAGGTTGTTGCTAATTTTTCAATACAGCTTTGAACACCCGTACCATTATTTGATTAGAATAAATTTAGGGACTTCCCTGGTGTTCCAGTGATTCAGACTCTGCCCTTCCAATGCAGGGGGGATGGGTTTGATCCCTGATGTGGGAACTAAGATCCCACCTGCTGTATGGAGTGGCTCCCTATCCCACAAAAATAAATAGAATAAAATAAATTTAAAGGAGGGCAGCACATATGTATATTCCAAATTTTGGTACCTGTCTCCAAATGGCCCTCCAAAGGACTGTGCCAATTTAAGCTTCCATCAACAGGATGTCAGGTTACCTGTCTGCACATACACTTGTCAACAACTGGCTATTAGAAATCTTTTTAATCCTGTCCATCTAAAGAAAAAGTGAATCTTGTTTTAATCTGCTTGTCTGTAATTATTAGTGAGGTTCTACATCTTCAATATGAATTTTGGCCATTTTCAAGTCTTCTTTTATGGAGTGCTTCTTTGTGCCATCCACTCACTGTCTATCTGACTCGTTAATTAACTTGTAATTAACGAGTCAGATAAACAGTGAGTAAACATTGAATGGCCTATCAGCAAAAACCTTCGTAACTGGGAATGAACCTTCCCAGCAACTCGGGACAAAATGGTCATGAAATGCCCCCCCAAAGTATCGTTGGATTTATGACCACAAGCGGGCCCTGTCAACTACAACTTGGTGCTTGCCAAGAGCATGGCTCAGACGGTAAAGCGTCTGCCTGCAATGCAGGAGACCCGGGTTCTATTCCTGGGCCAGGAAAATCCCCTGGAGAAGGAAATGGCAATCCACTCCAGCACTCTTGCCTGGAAAATCCCATGGATGGAGGAGCCTGATAGGCTATAGTCCATGGGGTTGCAAAGAGTCCAACACGACTGAGTGACTTCACTTCACTTCACTTTACTTCAAACAGCATTAACAACAAGGGTATTTACCATCTACTTCTGCAGAGACTGAGTTTCCCTGGTAGCTTAGCTGGTGAACAATCTGTCTACAATGCAGGAAATCTCAGTTCAGTTCCTGGGTTGGGAAGATCCCCTGGAGGAAGGATAGGCTACCCACTCCAGTATCCTTGCCTGGAGATCCCCACGGACAGAGGAGGCTGGCAGGCTACAGTCCATAGGGTCACAAAGAGTCAGACATGACTGAGTGATTAAGCACAATCCATACTTTAATAATAATGTGACTTCCCTGGTGGCTCAGATGGTAAAGCGTCTGCCTACAATGTGGGAGACCCAGGTTCCATCCCTGGGTTGGGAAGATCCTCTGGGGAAGGAAATGGCAACCCACTCCAGTACTCTTGCCTGGAAAATCCCATGGACAGAGAAGTGTGGTAGGTTACAGTCCATGGGGTTGCAAAGAGTTGGACATGACTGAGTGACTTCACTTTCACTTTTCATACTTTAATAATACTATTCTTTTTCCAGCAAGTTGCAAATACTTTTTTTCTATTTTGGTGTTTAGCTCTGCTGTTGATTTGCTTTGCAATAAAGCAATTTTGCATTTTTTTAAAGTTTATTTCTAATTGGAGGATAATTGCTTTACAATGTTGTGTTGGTTTCTGCTGTTCCACATGAATCAGCTCTAAGTATACATATATTCCCTCCCTCTTGAGCCTCCTTCCCACCTACCTCAGAGATTTTACAGTTTCATGTCAATTTTCTCAATCTTTTTTTAAAAAATGGTTTTTGTCATTGGCACAGTACTAATAAAGCTGATTGTCACATCAAAATTATTGAAAAATTCTTATGTTTTCTCTATGGCTTTGAGGTTTATCATTTTTTAGTTAAAATTTTATTTGTTTCTGCTTGTTTTTAATCAGAAGAGCAATATGTGATTACATTCTAGTAACTTCCTTGGAAGTAATCACTGCTATTTGATTAAGGGCTATCATTTTAGACTCTTACGTGTTCATGTGAAGATACCCACACATATTCAACATAAATAGCATCATTTACATGTGTTATTTGTAACTTGTTTTCTCATTTAACAGTGGTTAAATATTTCCTTGTCCGTACCTATGTATTGATTTCTTTCTTTTCTTATTGCTGAATGATAGTTTATTGTATGAATTTATTGTATGAATGTACCGTAAATTGTGGTCTGTTAAAATATTTGTCTTCAATTCATCTGAAAATGTGTGTTTGTGTAGTGATTAGAGATACAACTTAATTTTTCCCAATAGTTTTCCAACTATCTTAACACCATGGTTTGAATAACCCATCTTTGATCAAACCCATATCCCCTGCATTGAGAACTCAAGAGTCTTAACCGCTGGACCACTGGGGAAGTCCTAAAATGTTATTTTATATATGTTGAATGAACACCAGATTGAGAATTTTGAGAGATGGGCATAGTTGAGTGTTCAGGGCGTTTGAAGCCCTTGCTGTTTCTGATGTACCAGCTGTACCAGCCAGCCTGTATTCTTATTTCTTCCCTGGCCATGTAGTTTGCTCTGCAAAGACATACAGGGCTAGCCAGTATTCCCTGGTTGTTTTATCCCTGTGTACAGAGAAATCTTAGCTTAGTAGCCATTTTGCCTTCTTCATCATCGTCCTGTTTAAGGTTGTGGTAGACCTGCCACCTATTTCCATCTCCCCTGAGTGACTTCAGGTGTGTAAGGCCTTATGTACTATGCAGCTCAGGGGAAGACCCTTATCTGTAACATTCCCTCCTGTTTATCTAGAACAGGAATGTCGAGACAGCTGGCTTTACTTTCACAAAATGCTCCATTGGTAAGACAAAACAAACAAAAAACAAAAACGAGATGATTTGGGGTGAATTTGTTTTAATTTAATTAAAATTTAAAATTATTATTCTTTTTTTACTTACCTTGTAAAGGATAAATGTGAACAGCCAGATGAACAGGCAACTTCTAGAAGGATCCTGAGAGCAGGAGCTTCCCTGTGGAGTTGGGGTGCACCACCCTCATGGCAGGGGAATGTACTCAGCAATCTGGAAACTGCTTTAATTATAATTGTTACATTTATTTATTTATTTTAATCAGTATTAGAAAAAAATAAGACACACCTGAGAGTGCAAAGCTTAAAATAGGTATGTAGGTTAACATAAGTGAATCAGCCTAAAGAATACTGTATTTGAGTGGATGTGATAAAATGCTACAGACGGTTTGAGGATGATTGAAGGTTTGGAAAATCTCAAGTCAGATGACAGTGTTATCAGTCAAGAGTGGCCCCAGGTGCTCTTCCCTGGCAGTCCAGTGGTTACGACTCCGTTTTTTTACTGCCAAGAGCCCGGTTTTGATCCCTGGTCCAGAAGCTAAGATCCAACAAGCCAAGTGAAGTCGCTCAGTCGTGTCCGACTCTTTTTGGCCACATGGACTATGTCCTACTAGGCTCCTCCATCCATGGGATTTTCCAGGCAAGAGTACTGGAGTGGGTCGCCATTTCCCTCTCCAGGGGATCCTCCCAACCCAGGGATTGAATCCGGATCTCCCGCATTGTAGGCAGATGCTTTACTGAGCCACCAGGGAAGCCCCAGTGATGTGGCAAAAAAAAAAAAAAAGTGCCCTCAGATGGAAGTGAAGTGAAAGTCACTCAGTCCTATCCGGCTCTTTGTGACCCCATGGATAATGCATGGAATTCTCTGGGCCAAAATACTGGAGTGGGTAGCCTTTCCCTTCTCCAGGGGATCTTTCCAATCCAGGGTTCAAACCCAGGTCTCCTGCATTGCAGGTGGATTCTTTACCAGCTGAGCCACTCAGGAAACCCTCAGATGTAAGTAACAACAACCTATTAATAACTCATAGTGGCTTAAAAGCAAGGGGGTGAAGGTTTTTTTTTTGTTGTTGTTTGTTTGTTTGGTTTTGGTTTTGTTATTTTACATGTAATGTTCACTTGTTGGACTATGTTGGTTCAGGCACTCAGTGATGTTCAAGGGTGAAAGACCACTTTGTGATTCTTTTGGCCTTTTTCTCATGGTCCCATGATGGATGCTGCTGCTCTGGCTATCACAACCAAAAGGAAGAAAAAGGAAGGTGGGACCAAGCAGTATCTTTGACCTTTGTCAGGAAAAGTAAGAGCTTTTCCAGAGTTCCCAGCAGTCTTCTCCTTCACCCTCATTTGCCTGAATATATATGGTCACTGTGAAGTGTAAAGGAGACTGGGAAAGTGGACCATAGATTGTTGTAATTGGCTTAGAACATTCTCATCAAACTGAGGTCCTCTTAGTGAGGAAGGAAGGGCGAATGGGTAGGTAGAAAACTGCAGTGTCTGCCACGTGTGGATGTGTGGACCTGCAGAGACATGCAGAAACGGGATACCATCTGGCCCCAAAGAGATGCTGCAGTGGGAGTAATACCAGGCTCTCAGCTCCAATCCTTAAGTAACAAACTGTGCTTCATTTCATGTTCTTGCAAGTTGGCAAGATTGCCTGTTGTATCATTTGCATAAACCATCCTTTGACTTGAGCTAGTGGGAGTGGGTTTCTATTCATTCTAGCCCCAAGCAGAATTTTTTCTTTTTTTTTTTTTTTTTTTTAAATTTAAGTACCCTGGTGGCTCAGAAGGTAAAGAATCTGCCTGCAATGCAGGAGATGTGGGTTTGATCCTTGAGTTGGGAAGATCCCCTGGAGGAGGAAATGGCAACCCACTCCAGTATTCTTGTCTGGGAAATCCCACAGACAGAGGAGCCTGGTGAGCAACAGTCTATGGGGTCACAAGAGTAAGACATGACTTAGCAACTAAACAACAGCAGTTAAATTTACAACGTTATGTTAGTTTCAAGTGTACAGCAAAGTGATTCAGTTTTATATATATATATGTATATATATATACATATTTTTTTCTTTTCCCTTATAGTTTATTATAAGACACTGAGTATAGTTTCTTGTGCTCCAAGCAGAGTTTCTGACATGTGTTAAAGTGTATGTGTTTTTGTTTGTTCTTTACAGCAGCTATTAGAATCCTTATTTTACACAAGAGGAAAAAGAAACTCAGGTTAAGTTGCTCAACTTCATGTGACTTTAACCAAGGTTTTCTGACAACTAACATATTCTTTATGCCATCTCTGTATTTTTGGGAGGATCATCTTTAGAGGGAAGTATTTATTTCTTGAATAGTATCAAGAGGACAAAAGAATAAAATACGTGAGTGATGGAGTTTCCTTTGGGGCTGTTCCATATCACCCATCAGGTCTGTCCCTGGCTTAAATCAGGAGGCAGGAGGCAGCCTGACCCTCTCACACACCTGGGTTTCAGAGACCTAGGGGATGTTTAGCTTTCTGCTCATCTATTTCCAAACTTTATGCCTGTAATTTTTTGTCCTGATTGTAATTTTAACATGTTTGGAGGATGTTGGGCGTTTAAGCTCCAGATCTGTGTGAAAAGCACAAGAGAAATCAAGTGTGGAGCTACAGGCGTGACCTTGCCCGACCATGACTTTAACCACCACCAAGACAAAGGTGGCTCTCAAGATCCTGATTCAGCCTGGTCAAGCAGAAATCATTACCTCCTCCCCTAAACCTGACGTTTTTCTTGCAGTCCCTGTCTTGGTAAATGGTAGAGCCATCTACACAGTCATGCCAGGAAGTCATCACCCCCACATGCAAACCCTTACCACATTATGCAGATTCTTTCCTCTGAATCACACTGTAATACGCCCCCTCTTTCCTTCCCCGAATGTCTCAGTTCAGACCTTCTTCATTCCATTCCAGAGGATGGTGGCTGCCATCTCCTGGATTTGGTATTTCCCAAGGTCTTTGGAAAACCTGGGGTGCTTGCTAATTAGCTAAATGCTCAGGCCCTTCCCCTAGACTCTGAGTCAATAGGCCTGGAATCCGTGTGCTTAACAGACATTCCTGGCAATTTTTCCAAGCAATGGGTGGCACTGGGACCATGCTGGTCTCCCTGCCTCAAATCTCTCCCTTATCAGTCTAGCCCTGCTCTGCTGCAGAAGTGTCTTCCTGAAATGTACCAGAGTCTCTCACGTCACACAGAACTCAAACCCTGTAACATCATAAACAGGGTGTGGTGTGGTCACTACCTCCTGCTCTATCTAGTCTCATTTCCTGTCTTCCTGAGCTCTAATAATACAAACTATTCATCGAATTTGAGGATCCCATTGTTTCTTCACTGCTCAGTGCCGCCTTTGCTTATGCTGTTCTTTCTGCCTGGACAGCCTTTCTTCCCCAGGTCTACCTGGAAAACTCCTATCCATCCTGCAAGACCCAACTCAAGTGTTCTCCCTTCCTTGAAGCTTTCCTTGCCCTCTTTAGGACTTGAGCATATGTTTATTATTGCAGTTAACTCACTGAAATCTCTGTGGCAGAGTCTGCGGTTAGCTCACAGCTACACATAGGATTTGTAGTAGTTGTAGGTTCTTGGTAAACAACTACTGAACAGATAGCTTTTCTTCTGTGAGAGGAACTTTTGTGAAAGCAGATAAGGCTATTTCCATGAAAATAGTCTTCCTGCTCTTTCTCCTGTCAGTTTAAACTCAACAGTATTTTTTTATTGTGAAAAACAGTCCTTATTCTGTTTACATCTACAAAGTCAAACATTAAACATGTAAAAATAGTCAACATTTACCTGGTGCCCACTGTGTTCTAGAAACTTTCACTTCACTTATCCTACAGTTGAAAAAACAGGCTCAAGAGGTGAATTAATTTGCCCAAGATTGCAAAACTGGTAAGTGGTGGGATTGCTGCTAAGTCGCTTCAGTCGTGTCCGACTCTGTGCGACCCCATGGACGGAAGCCCACCAGGCTCCCCTGTCCCTGGGATTCTCCAGGCAAGAACATTGGAGTGGGTTGCCATTTCCTTCTCCAATGTATGAAAGTGAAAAATGAAAGTGAAGTTGCTCAGTCATGTCCGACTCTTCGCGACCCCATGGACTGCAGCCCACCAGGCTCCTCCGTCCATGGGATTTTCCAGGCAAGAGTACTGGAGTGGGGTGCCATTGCCTTCTCCGAGTGGTGGGATTGGTACAATGCTATTCTGCCTCTTTCAGGAATGTATGTAACAACTGCATCCCTGGATATGCCATATATGTCTAGGGTAAAACATCCATGTATTGTGCAGGTAGTATCAGTGAGTGAAGCAGTATGGGCATGAGGCAATAAAGAGGGGTGAGGAGTGTGGCAGATTGGAGGGTGTACACTCTGAATAAAGGTGTAGGTGAGACCAAGTGCCAGCTGATTTGACTACCTGGCATTTTATTGTGAAGAATTTCAAACATATAGCAAAGTTGAAAATTTTATAGTGTATGTCTGTCTACCTACTACCTAGCTTCTACCATGAGCATTTTACTTGTTTTATCTTGTACCTATCCATTTGACTATCCTTATATTCATTAATGCATTTTATTTTTTAAAATGTATTTAAAGAGAAATTACAGATAGCAGTACATATCTTTCTAAATATGAATACATCAGTATGTATGTACAACATTAACTAGAGATCAATATAGTTTTTCTTTTGATGTAATATTTATGTTTTTTTTTATGTTTTAATACAATGAAATGCACAGATCTTCAGTGTATATTCACTAAGTTTTGACAAAATATGTGTTCCTCTCATCTCAATTTCCATCATGGAATAAAACCCCAGTCTAGAAAATATCACCATTATCCCTTAAACTCCCCATGTTCCTCCTAATTGTCTCTGCTTCCATCCCCCATAAGGTAACAACTGTTCTGATTATTTTTCAGTACAGATTCAGTTCAATTCATTCACTCAGTTGTGTCTGATTCTTTTCAACCCCATGGACTGCAGCATGCCAGGCTTCCCTGTTCATCACCAACTCCCGGAGCTTGCTCAAAGTCATGTCCATCGAGTCAGTGATGCCATCCAACCATCTCCTCCCCTGTTGTCCCCTTCTCCTCCTGCATTCAATCTTTCCCAGCATCAGAGTCTTTTCCAATGAGTCAGTTGTTCACATCAACTGGCCAAAGTATTGCATCAGGGCAGATTAGTTTTGCCTATTTTAGAACTTTCTAAAAACTGAATTATACAGTATATACTCTTTTGTACAAGGCTTCTTTCCACTCATCATAAAGTTTTTTTTTTTCATCATAAAGTTTTAAAGATACATCCATGTTGTTAAGTGTATAAGCAGCTCTTTCCTTTTTGTTGCTGAGAGGTGTTCCATTGTATTTGACTGTATGAATATACCACATTTTGTTTATCCATCCTTCTATGGATGGACACCTGGGCTGTTTCTCGTTTTTGTCTATTATGAATAAATCTACTAATATTTTTAGACAAATATGTTTGTGGACATATATTTTTACCTCTCTTGGGTATATTCTTAGGAGAGGAAGAGTATGTTTAGTTTTACAAGAAACTGCCAGGCCATTTACCAAAACAGTTTGTACCACTTTACATTCCTACCAATAACCTATGAGAATTCCAATTGCTTTACATCCTCACCAGCACTTGATGTGAGCACGATCAGTCTCTCAGTTGTGTCAGACTCTATGTGACCTTATGGACTGTAGCCTGCCAGGCTCCTCTGTTCATGGGATTTCCCAGGCAAGAATATGTCCTTCTCAAGGGGATCTTCCAGACCCAGGAAGATCTCCTGTGGCTCCTGGATTAGTAGGTGGATTCTTCACCACTGAACCACCTAGGAAGACCCATTAACACTTGATATTATCATTTAAAAAATTTTTTGAGTCATTTTGGTGATTGTATAATGGGATTTCCATTGTGGTTATAATCTGCATTTTCTTGATAACACTTTTTTGTGTATATGTATATTTCGTGTATTTGTATATTGTCTTGCCATTTAGGAGGGGTTATTTTCAGAATTCTTTGTATATCCTCAATGCCAGTACTATGCGATATATATGTTTTACAATTATTTTCAACCAGGCTGTGGCTTATTACTTTTTTATAATGATGTCTTTTTGAAGAACTTAAATTTAAAATTTTGATGAAGTCAAGTATTTTAAAGGTTACTGCTTTCTTTTATTTATAACAAATAGTTTGCTTACTCCCAAGTCATGATATTCATCCACATTTTTCTCTAAAAGCTCTGCAGTTTCAGCTTTTACATTTAGACCTATGAGTCATCAACATAATGTTTGTGTATAAGGCATGGATCAAAGTTCATGTTTTTCCTATATCTAGTTATTTCACCACCATTTTATGGATGGAATTTTCCTTTTCCCATTTGATTGCTTTGGCACTTTTAATGAAATCAAGTGATGGTGGTAGCATGGTTCTATTTCTAGCATCTCTTTTGTGTACCAACTTCAGCTGATTTTTACCAGGGGCTCAGTATTGCCCCATCTTCCAAATGTTAGGAGAGAGGATAGAAATCCAGACTTCTTTTAATGTGAAAAGTTTAAATTTTAATAAGTTGAAAGTCAATTCTACTTTAAATGAACAAATAAGTAAACCAAACCTAGGTAGTCAAGGAAAGTCATCTGCAGGCTGATTGGGTCTATGGCGTGTGGACTGGGAGAATCCTATTTATGCTCAAATATAAATCAAGGGCCTTATTTATTTATTTTTTTGGGGAGTTGACTATATTTTGACTAAATCAAGGATGTATAAGTTTATGTGACTATTATTTCTTTAAGATATTAATAATTAGTTATTTATTATAATATTTAAAGTTTAAATATGGAAATATGCTATAATGAAATTTGTGTATCAAGATATTCATTTAATTTTCTGAAAAATTTTTCCTTCAAATATTATTTTAAAAATTTTTGTTTTTTTATTTTTTAAAAGATCTTTTTGATGTGGACCATTTTTAAAATCTTTATTGAATTTGCTACAATATTGTTTCTGTTCTATGTTCTGGTTTTTTGGACATAAGGCACACAGAAGCTTGGAGAAGGCACACCACTCCAGTAGTCTTGCCTGGAAAATCCCATGGATGGAGGAACCTGGTAGGCTGTAGTCCATGGGGTCGCTAAGAGTCGGACACGACTGAGTGACTTTACTTTCACTTTTCACTTTCATGCACTGGAGAAGGAAATGGCAACCCACTCCAGGGATAGGGGAGCCTGGTGGGCTGCCGTCTATGGGGTCGCACAGAGTTGGACACGACTGAAGCGACTTAGCAGCAGCAGCATGCAGAATCTTAGCTCCCTGACCAGGAATCAAACTTGCTCCCCAGCCCCCTGCACTGGGACAAAGTCCCAACCATTGGTCTGCCAGAGAAGTCTCAAGGGCCTTGTTTTAAGTGAAAGAAAATGAGAATGTTGCCAGAGTAAGTATGTGGATTTCAATAGACCAGGAAAGTCAATGAGAATTTACTGC
Organism: Bos mutus; assembly: GCF_027580195.1. Classification (NCBI taxonomy): domain Eukaryota; kingdom Metazoa; phylum Chordata; class Mammalia; order Artiodactyla; family Bovidae; genus Bos; species Bos mutus. The sequence continues at coordinate 29,666,393 of NC_091618.1, forward strand.
CAGGGTGAGTTTAAAACCCAGGTCCTGAAACAACAGGGTCCTACTCTACAGCACAGAGAACCATATTCAATATCCTATGATAAACCACAATGGAAAAGAATATTAAAAAAAGAATGTAAAGATATATATCACTGAGTCACTTTGCTGTACAGCAGGAACTAACACAATAGTGTAAATCAATTATATTTTAATAAAAAAAAGTCCCAGGGCCTAAGGTTTCTTTGGCATCTAGGAGAGCCAGGAAGGACAATACAGACCGAGAGGGCCTAGTGGGAGATGTGGAGAGGCCAGGATGTCCTGGACTGCAACTGAGGAGAGAGTATAGGTAGCCAGACAGACGTGACAAGAAATGGACAAGGACTGAGAGAGTCCAGGGTGACCTGACTGGAAGTAAGGGGTCTGAAGTGACTTAGAGAAATGACAAGCGGCTAGGCCCGGACCCAGGAAAACGCTTCCTGGAGCTGTCTGAGGCTTGTTCAGCTTGTCAGGTGGAAGGTGAGCCGGCAGCCTAAAGACAGCATAGCTGTGGGCACCAGAGCTTCAAGGATGGCTCCTGGCAGCACCACGTGCTTCCCACCCCCATGGTGAAGCTATTTGTTTTAAACATGGTAAGACTATATTTCACATCTAAAACATAATGGGAACCACATCACATGTTTCAAAAATTAAAAAAAATATATTAAAAGCTATTGATGAAAAGTCTTCTTCCCAACTGCCTCCCATCTGCCCAGTTCCTATCTCCAACTCCTCCTCCCCAGGTAAACATTTGTGCTGTTTATTTGTACCGCAACCAAGGATACCACTTTGGCAGCCCCGTCTGTCAGGCAAAATGTTGATTATGCTGACGGAGCCACACCAGGGAGAGCTTGGTGTGGCGGGCTGCATGTAAGAGAAAACAAGCCAGGCTGCATGAAAGACAGAAGTTTGTTAGCGCTTGCTAGAACCTTGTCTCATGAATATGTAAGAGAGTGTTATCAGGGAGGGAGGTCATTCTCCTCAAAATGGGACATGGTGCTTGTTATGGGCTGAATAATGTCTGTATCCCTGCAAAATTCTTTCTTTTTTGGAAGAAAATCCCAAAATCCCTGTAATGGGGATCACTTCCTATGATTACATTTTAGTAGAAGTAGAAAAAAATAACAAAAGGAGGTCCTCCCCAGACCCAGAATCTGTCAGGACCATCAAAATTCATGGGCTGGGGCTTCCTTGGTGGCTCAGTGGTAAAGAATCCGCCTGCCAATGCAGGAGATGCGGGTTCCATCCCCAATCCGAGTGCCACAACAATTGAGCTTGTGCTCTCGGGCCCATGAACCTCAACTACTGAAGCCTGAGTGCCCTAGAGCTGGTACTTCGCAACATGAAAAGCCACCACAATAAAGAAGCCTGAGCACCTCAACGAAGAGTAGCCCCTGCTCACCCTAACTGGAGAAAGTCCATGCAGCAAAAAAGACCCAGCACAGCCAAACATAAAAAAAAAATTTATTTAAAAAAAATTCAGTGGCTGAAGCCCTGATTTCCAATGTGATGGTATTTTGGGGGTGGGAGGGAGTTAGGTTTACACGAGGTCATGACCGTGAGGCCCTTTGCATGGTGGGATTAGCATCCTCATAAGGACAGGGAAGCCTGCTGTGCGGCAGTCCATGGGGGTCGCAAAGGGTTGGCCACGACTGAGCGACTGAACTAAACTGAAGAAGAGGAAGAAGCCAGAGCTCTTTATCTCTCTGCACAGAAGGCAGCGGTCTGCAAGCCAGAAAGACAGCTCTCACCGAGAACCCATGCAACCAGCTCCCTGATCTCAGACTTCCAGTCTCCAAAACTGTGAGAAATAAATAATCTGTTGTTTAAACACTGAGTCCACAGTATTTTGTGATGGCAGCCTGAGTTAAGATAAATTTGGAGGACCAAAAAGTGAGCTGTAAGGAATCTGGGAAAAGATTTCCAGTTCTCCGAAATATACCTTTTAATTGCCTTGCCAAATGCATCCCAACGTGTTGTGTTTAAAAGTGTGAATTCACACAGAGAGGCCGAGAACTGCTGGTGTGGAGGAAGGGTCTGCGGAAGAAGGGGGGTGCCCACAGGGACAGGACTATTCATGAAGCCTGTGACAAGCTGAGTGAGATATGACCAAATGAGTGATAAACTTCACCTGCTCATCCCAAGCCGCGCTGCCCCTCTGGGAATTGCTAAACTTTCATCTGCATGCATGCTAGGTCACTTCAGTCATGTCCGACTCTGTGACCCCATGGACTGTACCCGCCAAGCTCCTCTGTCCATGGGGATTCTCCAGGCAAGATTACTGGAGTAGGGTTGCCATGCCCTCCTCCAGGGAATCTTCTTGATCCAGGGATCGAACCCGCATCTCTTCTGTCTCTTGCACTGGCAAACGGGGCTCTTTACCACTAGAGCCACTTGGGAAGCCCCAAAACTCCCACCTGGGAGGACATTAAGGGGAAAATGAATGTACGTGAAAAAGCCTGCGCTCCTTAAAGGATGGTGTTACGTTCTAGGCGTTGACTGCCTAACCCAGCTTCCAGCGGGTAGAGTACTTTTACCGCGATTATTTTTCTGCCTGCCCCGCCCCTCTCCACCCCGCCTGTCCTCCCCCTCCCTGTATTTGGTATGATTTGAAGGTAATGCTTCCCTCTGCTGGATTGACCTCTCAACTACAGAGATCCTGGCCACCAGGAGTAGATTGTTTTTTGCTCTCCTGCTAGAGCTTAGGTGCTGCTGTCAGCACTGCTAGGGGTCTCATGATTTCTGAAGCCATGGTGCGGTCACCTTTCCCTCCAGTGTAATTTCCCGGAGGCTAGAGGCGAGTTAAACAGAAGACAACCCCCGTGGGTCTCCCAGTCTCTAGAAATATAATCCATATTTCTTTCCTTTTCTTTGGTCAACAACTTTTTATGGCACCTAATGGCCAAGCTGTCTCCTAGGCACTTGGGATACAGTGATCAAAATAGATAACGATCATTGCCCCTGTGAGGCTTATGTTCTAGAGAGGAGAGAGAGACGATAAGTAATAGTGTCTATAGTAAAGAGGTGGATTGTATAGTATTATGTTAGAAAGTGATAAGTGCTGTGGAGAGAGAAAAATGTGTAAAGTAAAGCAGGGAACACTTTCATATTGTTAGCCTGGCACTCACCATGTAGCCCCAGGCTTGTGATTATCTTTCGGGGAAAAAAATCTAACAATAATAAACATTGCAATAAATGAATAAATAAATATGTCATTTCAAAAAAAAAGTGGAGAAAGGGATACCCAGCAATGCTAGGGGAGATACAACTGTAAATAGGTGGACAGGGTGGGACCCAGTGAAAAGGCAGCATCTGAGCAAACACTAAGGAGATGAGGGTTACCTGGGGGACCATCTACACAAGACCATTCCTAGAAGCCTGAACAGCACAGGCAATGCCCCCAGACAGCAGCCGAGCCAAGAGGTCAGTGTGGTGGAGCAGAGCTCTAAGAGACAAAGGAGGATTCGATTAGAGGATGCTATGGACTGAATTGTGTCCCTTCCCCCCAAATTCATATGTTGAAGTCCATTACATCAAAACAGGACCTGATTTGGAAATAGGGTCCTTGCAGAGGTAATTAATTAAGACGCAGTCATTAGAGGGAGCTCTAGTCTAACAAACTGGTGTCCTTATAAAAAGGGGAAATTTGGACACAAACACATCAGGAGAACACCAATGTGAAGACGAAGGCAGAGACTGAAGTGGTGTTTCCACAACCAAGGAATGCCAGCAATAGTTAGCACAGCACCGGAAGCTGGGAGAGAAGCTGGGCACAGATTCTCCCTTGTAGCCCTCGGAAGGAAGCAGCTCTGCTCACACCCTAATCTTGGGTTTCCAGCCTCCAGAACTGTGAGAAAATGCTTTTCTGTTGGTTAATCCTCCCAGTTTGTGGTCCAGGGGGCAAGAGGTGGAGGAGTGATGGAGAAGGCATTTTTTATTTTTAAAAATCTAGCCATATTTTATTTTTTTAAATTTTCTTGACTGTGCAGCATGTGGGATCTTAGTTCCCCAACCAGGGGTCGAACTGTGCCCCTTGTACTAAAAGTGGGACTCTTAACCACTGGACAACCAGGGAAGCACTTGAGAACTTTTACTTTTATCAAATTCACTTTTTTTTTTTATGATTGGGTGGGCTATATCCGCCCCCCATGCAAACATTACTCAACGTTAGAAAGCTATGAATATAATTCACATGCTAATATATCTAAGAAGAAAAAAAACATAATTATCTTTAGAGGCATTTGACAAAATTCAATACTTATTTCTGATTTAAAAAATAAAACTCAATAAAATAACATAAGTAACAACTTTAAAAGCAAGTGTTATCCAGATTTTATCTGGATTTTTCCAGTTTTTCCACTAGTTCTCTTTCTGTATCAGGATCCGATGCAGGGTTCCCCAAGGCTTCCGTTGGCATAACTCCCCAGTCTCCCTTAGTCTGTGACAATTTTGCTCATTCTTTCCTTGCTTTTCATGACCCTGACAGTGTTGAGGAGTGCTGGCCAGGTGTCCGGTAGAGTATGCCCCAGTCTAGGCTTGTCTGATGTTTTCCTCATAACCAGTCAGGGTGATGGGTGTTCAGAGACACTACCCCAGAGGTGAGGTGCCCTTCTCTTCACAACATCCCATGGGTTTGTGAAACCTACACAGCATCCCTGGTAGCATCAGCCTTTTTCACTTGGTCAAGGTGGTGTTTGTCCGGTTTCTACACTGTGAAGTCACTTAAAATGCACCTAAGAAATAAAAGTTGTAAAATTCATCTTTTGGAAACATTGGAGGGTAGTAAGAAGGCATGACATGATCTGACTTAAAATGTAAACGGATCTCTCTGGCTGGTGTGATGAGAACAGGCAGTGGGAGAAACCTGGTGGACACAGGGAAGACTGGGAGGTTGCCTTAGTAATTCAGGTGAGAAGGAATGGCGGCAGGGGCCAGGGCAAGAGCAGTAGGGGAGATGAGAAAGTAGAAGGTGGAATTTCTTTTGGTAGAGTCAGTGTAATTTTCTGATAGATTGAATTTTGAGTGTAACAGATAAAGACGTGTCACTGAATTCTGGCCTGAGCTGTCGGAAGGATGGAGTTGCCATCTTGAGTGAGCTCAGGGGTCTGGCGTTTGTGTCCTCTCCATTCCTTCAATATTTCACCCACCCAGGAGATATTTATCTGGTGTCCAGGCTGGTTGCATAATTTGAAGGACCCAACGCAAAATGAAAATGCAGAGTCCCTTGTTCAGAAAGCAGGAAAAAGCTTGTTTCTTCCTTTTATGGCCTTTCTCTTAAGGGGACAGAGTGGGAACTTCCTGGCCTTCCAGTGATTGGTGCTGCTGCTGCTAAGTTGCTTCAGTGATTAGGTCTCTGAAATTCCACCACAAGGGACCTGGATTTGATCCCTGGTTGGGAAAATAAGATCCTACAAGCTGCATGGTCTGGCAAAAAAAAAAGTGTGTGGGGGAGACAGAGTGTTTTTTATTTTCTATCTAATGTTGGACTCCCTGAGGCTGGGGATATTTGGGGGTGGGGGAGTGGCAGGCTGAGCTCTCCCATTCCAAGGCAACAAGAGGTGGGATACATGAGAGCTGAGCTCAGGGCCCTGTGTGTGTTCCATTGTCCCTTCAGACCTCACTTAAAAAACACAAATTCTAAAATAAAATTACAAGGAGTCTCATGGTAGTGGCTGCAGAGCATTCCACCCTGAACACAGGGCTCTTCCCAGCATGGGGCCCTGTACACTGCACAGTCACACGCCCACTCCCCATGTGTCATCTACTAGTGTGTGTCATACACTTTGCTGGGCACTGAGGATGCAAAATAGAATCCTTTACAGAGGGGCAAAGAGGAAAGGAAAAGAGGCTTTATCAATCACTGCTCTGTATCAGAGTCTCGCCTATTCGCAGTTCAGTAGGACAGACAGAGTCCTGAAAATGGAACCCAGTCGAAAAAGTACAACAATAGAAAACAGGATGGGTGCCACAGGGCCCGAGGGGAAGGAGACTATGGCAGATTGAAGGGTTGCAGAAATAGGAGGAATCTCAGTGTCTTGGACATCTGCTCACTGACCTAGCTGGACAGGCAGATCTGAGAGAGGAGAGGGAAATGACCGTCATAGTGTTATTTATTTACTTTTGAGTGAAAATGGCTAAATACATATTTTTTTTCTGATTGCACAATTAGTGCTCATTTTACCAGTTGGGCTACATCAAAGGATATAAGCAAGAAAGCAAATATCCATAATCCCACCATCCAAAGATAACCACTGTTAACATTTCCCCTCTATTGTCTTTCCTCCCTGTGCACATGCATCCATAGACTTATCACAGAATCCTATCATCCTGTGCTTTCTTTTTGCTGACCTTTCTTTCAGCGGTTCTATTATAGACACCTTGTCACAGCATTAATTGTAGCTATACCTTATCGTGTTTAGTGGAAATAGTGTTCCATTTTACAGGTCAACTATAATTTGTAAAATAAGTTTTTTGAAAGGCATTGAAATATTACCAAATTTTATGGCTATAAATGACTCTGAGACAAACTTTATCCTCCCTCCCTTTCCCCTCTTCCTCCCTGTTCCTATTTCTTTCCTTCCTTCCTTCCCTCACGTTAAGTGGGCTCACAGGGTCAGAAGGTTCGCATTGTTTACTGAGTCTGACCCACACTCACTGAACAGGACCGTGTACAGGTACAAGTCATGAACATTTATCATCTGCCAGATTCTGTGCTAAGCACTACATGCGTTAACTCAGTGATCCTCGTATCAGCCCTATGAGTTAGCGCCCACTTTTAGTCTCTTTTTACAGAGGAGGAAACTGAGGCACAGAGTTTGTATCTAAGCTTCCCAAGGCACAGAGCTGGCCAGGGACAGAGCTGGGATTTGCACCGAGGTGGCTTGGTTGGCGCTAGTGGTAAAGAACCTGTCTGCTAACACAAGGGATGTAAGAGATGTGAGTTTGATGCCTGTGTTGGCAAGATCCCTGGAGGAGGAAATGGCAACCCACTCCAGTATTCTTCCTTGGAGAATCCCCATGGACAGAGGCGCCTAGAGGGCTACAGTCCATGCGGTAGCAAAAAGTCAGACATGATTGAGGTGACTCAACACGCAAGCACACACAGCTTGGTTCTAGAGCCCATGATCTTACCCCAGTTCATCCTCACACAGCTTCATGAGGCAAGTAGCCCCATTTTGATGGCTAAGGACATTTTGATATAGGTTAAGAAACGTGTCCTGTACAATGTCACGAACCTCCATCCACAGTTCATCAGGCACTCTATCAGATCTAGGCCCTTAAATCTATTTCTCACTTCTACTGTATAATCATAAGGAATTTGATTTATGTCATACAGAAATAGTCTAGTGGTTTTCCCTACTTTCTTCAATTTAGGTCTGCCAGAGAATAGCAAGGAGAGATAAGTAAGCCTTCCTCAGTGATCAGTGCAAAGAAATAGAGGAAAACAACAGAATGGGAAAGACTAGAGATCTCTTCAAGAAAATTAGAGATACCAAGGGAACATTTCATGCAAAGATGGGCTCAATAAAGGACAGAAATGGTATGGACCTAACAGAAGCAGAAGATATTAAGAAGAGATGGCAAGAATACACAGAAGAATTGTACAAAAAAGATCTTCATGACCCAGATAATCATGATGGAGTGATCACTCACCTACAGCCAGACATCCTAGAATATGAAGTCAAGTGGGCCTTAGGAAGCATCACTATGAACAAAGCTAGTGGAGGTGATGGAATTCCAGTTGAGCTCTTTCAAATCCTGAAAGATGATGTTGTGAAAGTGCTGCACTCAATATGCAAGCAAATTTGGAAAACTCAGCAGTGGCCACAGGACTGGAAAAGGTCAGTTTTCATTCCAATCCCAAAGAAAGGTAAAGCCAAAGAATGCTCAAACTACTGCACAATTGCACTCATCTCACACGCTAGTAAAGCAATGCTCAAAATTCTCCAAGCCAGTCTTCAACAATATGTGAACCGTGAACTTCCTGATGTTCAAGCTGGTTTTAGAAAAGGCAGAGGAACCAGAGATCAAATTGCCAACATCCGCTGGATCATCGAAAAAGCAAGAGAGTTCCAGAAAAACATCTATTTCTGCTTTATTGATTATGCCAAAGCCTTTGACTGTGTGGACCACAATAAACTGTAGAAAATTCTGAAAGAGATGGGAATACCAGACCACCTGACCTGTCTCATGAGAAATCTGTATGCAGGTCAGGAAGCAATAGTTAGAACTGTACATGGTACAACAGACTGGTTTCAAATAGGGAAAGGAGTTTGTCAAGGCTGTATATTGTCACCCTGCTTATTTAACTTCTATGCAGACTACATCATGAGAAACGCTGGGCTGGAAGAAGCACAAGCTGGAATCAAGATTGCCGGGAGAGATATCAATCACCTCAGATATGCAGATGACACCACCCTTAAGGCAGAAAGTGAAGAAGAACCAAACAGCCTCTTGATGAAGGTGAAAGAGGAGAGTGAAAAAGTTGGCTTAAAGTTCAACATTCAGAAAACGAAGATCATGGCATCTGGTACCATCACTTCATGGCAAATAGATAGGAAACCAGTGGAAACAGTGTCAGACTATTTTTTTGGGCTCCAAAATCACTGCAGATGGTGACTGCAGCCATGAAATTAAAAGATGCTTACTCCTTGGAAGGAAACTTATGACCAACCTAGATAGCATATTGAAAAGCAGAGACATTACTTTGCCAACAAAGGTCCGTCTAGTCAAGGCTGTGGTTTTTCCAGTAGTCATGTATGGATGTGAGAGTTGGACTATAAAGAAAGCTGAGCACCGAAGAATTGATGCTTTTGAACTGTGGTGTTGGAGAAGACTCTTGAGAGTCCATTGGACAGCAAGGAGATCCAACCAGTCCATTCTGAAGGAGATCAGTCCTGAGTGTTCTTTGGAAGGACTGATGTTGAAGCTGAAACTCCAATATTTTGGCCACCTGATGCAAAGAACTGACTCATTGGAAAAGACCCTGATGCTGGGAAAGATTGAAGGTGGGAGGAGAAGGGGACAACAGAGGATGAGATGGTTGGATGATATCACTGACTCAACGGACATGGGTTTGGTTAAACTCCGGGAGTTGGTAACTGACAGGGAGGCCTGGTGTGCTGCAGTACATGGGGTCACAAAGAGTCGGACATGACTGAGTGACTGAACTGAACTGAACTGAAGAAACGTGTCCAAAGGTTGTAAAGTGTTAAAGGAAAGCCAATATTTGAATCATGGTCTGTCTGAGGGGCATGGCAACTCACTCCAGTACTCTTGCCTGGAGAATCCCCATGGACAGGGGAGCCCGGTGGGCTACAGCCCATGGGGTCACACAGAGTAGGACACGACTGAGCAACTTACCACACACACATGCTGTCTGTATCCAAAGCAGTGGTTTCTGGGTTCCTCAGAAGGATTTCTGAGTTCATTCAGGAGAGTGTCCTCAGTTGGAATCTCATCTGCTTGGTCTCCAAGTTTTCCTCTCCATCTGCCACCAGAGGCTGATAATAACCAGGGCTGGGAGATCCAACCATAGCTGCATCCCTGGTCACACCCCTGTCACATCCTGGCGTTACACAACTGTCTGCCCGTGACACATATTCTCTCCCTTCTCCTCTCATCCTGGATTACTGTTGGGTTCCAGAACTCTCTTGGTCAGGCCCAGTTTTGGTTGCATGTACAGACAACTCCTGGAGAAGGAAATGGCAACCCACTCCAGTAGTCTTGCCTGGAAAATCCCACGGACAGAAGAACCTGGCAGGTACAGTCTATGGGGTTGCAAAGAGTCGGACACGACTTAGTTACTAAACCACCACCACCAGACAACTCCACTTATAACTGGTCTTCAACAATAAAGACAATTTACTGGCTCACATAACTGAAAAATACACAGAGAAGATGAACTCTGGGCACAGTATGTTCAGGACCCTGGATCTGTTTCTCTGCAATTCTCTCGGTTCTGTCTCCTCCAAGTGTTAGGTTTGTCTTTGGACTGGTTTGCCATTTATGGTAGCAAAATGGCTTTCAGCAGCCACAAGGCTACATACTTGCTTTTCCACAGTCATTAAACAACCACCCTGAGCCTGGTTCTGAGTGGGATCGTCTTAGGTCATATACTTGCCCTTGAACCTGTCACGATGGCAACAGGGACTGTCATCAGGGAGAGGGATGAACCCTTTCCTCCACCTCCCTTGCCTCTAATTTGGTCCCCCGGTCCGAGTGGATTCTTCTGCAGGGCTGTGCAGATATGTTGAGGCCGGTATCAAAGCTGACAGGGGGACAAAATAGATAACCTTATAGCCAAATTGTGCGGTTCACACGATCCTGCATAGAAGCTGCCACTTCTAGAACAGAATGGCAAGAACAGGCCTCGGCGTCTTGCTAAGGACTGGCATTTGGGCTGCACATGTCACAGCAGTCTTTGTGGCACTGGATGTTCTACACAGAATGGAAACATGCTCTCCCATCTGGGGTCACACAGAGTCAGACACGACTGAAGCGACTTAGCAGCAGCAACAGCAGAGCCATTTAAGGGGGAGCCGTGATAAATGGAAAGTGACGTACAGAAGATACGTTGTATGGGCGAACTTGCTGGAACCTTTTCAAGTGGGTAGAATTTTATTCCAAGCTCATCGTGTGTGCCTTTCCCCCTCCTTCAGTGAAATGCCCTTTCCTACCATAAAGGGAAAGATCCTTTTCAACTCTTTTCCCCAGATTGTTTTTCCACTGGAGACCTAAGCTACCACCATTGCCACCCCCACCCCGTCATGCTCATCCCAAAGGGCTGATTCTCCTTTGTTCCTTGGGTTTGAGGGAGGACTCTTCCCTAGTACCCCAGTGATTAGTTGAAACATGTTGGAATGCTGAACCAACTTGAGTGAGGGCCTGGGAAAGCAGAAGGGAATTATTCACAAAGAGGAGCTTAAAACTAAGTATTAGATGAGACTTTTCTTGTCCCCGTCTTTCTCTATGGGCCTCTTCCTTGCAGACTTCCTCGCCCAGTGACTGCTGCCCCCTTGTGGCGAATATTCTCAGTTTGCCCTGGAGTGCATACTGGCTTGTGCAGTCCAGAACCCAGTCTGTTTTCTCCCTTGTTCTCTATTTTCTGCCCCAGGAGCTACCTTTTCCCTAGATGATTAATTAGAGACATGTCTGCTCTTTCCAGGGACTACCCCATCTTCAAGTCCTTTCTAGTCTAGGCATTAGTTTGCAATTGGTCAACACCTGTAAAATCAAAGCATGGGTAGCCCCAGGGCAATTGTCTCCTTACACTTCCTGCTATTACTTATAAAGGATAAGAGAACCCAGGAGGAGAGCATGACTTAGTTTAAGAAATATGCTTGCCAGGGGCAGAATTGTAGGCACCAGTGCCATGCTACATTCGGCATTCATGGTAGAGGCAGAACACAGATTACACAGCACCAACTCTAAACAGTAGCAGATAGTTTGGAAAGGACAGACAGTCCAGCTCGGCTATATGAAAGTGCAGTTTTCAGGCACAGCTTATATACACTCTGTTCCTTAAAGTGATAGGCACCCTGAATCGCAGGAAGCAGGTAGGGGAGGATCGACAGCACATCAATCCAAGGAGATATGACTAATGTTGTTTACTCTATAACCATTGAGTGAGCACTTACTCTGTATCCTGGCAGAGGCTCTGAAGGTGAATTGGAGTGGTCTCTAGCAGCCCACGGTCTAGTGGGGCAGACTGACTTGTAAATGCATCATTACAGGACAATAGGGTTCCTGTTATAAGGAAGAAGTGACCGAAGTACCAGAGGTAAAGCTAAAGGACAGACATTAGTTGCTGGGAGCAGCTGAGGCAGATTCCCAGAGATGCCATCCGTCAAGACTGAGAGCGTGGCGAATGACATTACCACCACTCCTCCAATCACCACCATTGGCCCCAGCTCTGCTGGTCTCCCTGTGGTCCAGCCAGACTCCAGGAGTGGCCCCCAGACTCAGGGCAATTCTAATCAACCAGTTCTTCGTTGGTGGTGGTGGAGCTTCTTCCTCCAAAGCTCCATCAACATCTCCATCCCAAAGAAGCCTAGAGTTGAAGTAAACACTGCATGTTTGCTGTCCAAACACAACTCAGTCTTTGACCTCCTTCCCACTGGGTTGTCCTCTAGCCATCAACCCCACCCCGGTGGTGGAGGGCTCCTACAAGGCCCTCCCATACGGACTGCTAGAATCTGTACTATATAAAGTCAAGTTCTTTCCCCTTTATTCAGGTCAGGCAAGTTGGAAGCTTTCAAACGGAAATAAAAGCAAGAAAAGGAAGAGAATGACAATAGCCATCCACAGAGTGGAGAATTCAGATAATGGATCCTTAACTCCATCTTCACCTAGGGTTCCCCTGCTTGGACACAGGGACCCTGTGAGTCTCTGATAGCCTGTGACCCCCTGATTTAACCTGTTCTCCAAATATAGACATGGGCAGGGCCCAAGGAGGAGCTGTGCTGTGACGAGGCTTCCCTATTCTTTATTCATCAAGTTTCCTCTCAGTGTTAAGGCACTCTGGTCTCTGAGTTCCAGGCTCTTACAGTTGGACATACATGGTTGGTGACTCAGGTAGGGAGCCACCTCTGATTGCCAGGACTTTTTCTGGGGCAGGGTGACTTAGTTTGACTATATTTTGGAAAATGCATCTGGTTGTCTGGGACCTGTGATTTGTACTCCATTGACTCCCTGCCTCCTTCCTCATGACCATGTATTCAGTTCTGTTTTTATACATGGCTACAGATGGTGACCAGGGGGCCACAGTCTTCTCACCTTCACCTTTCACACCTCTCTCCTTTTAAAAATATTTATTTATTAAAAAAATTTTTGGGGGGGCTGAGCTGGTCTTTGTTGCTACACGGGAGCTTTCTCTAGTTGCAGAGAGTGGGGGCTACTCTCTAGTTGAGGTTCACAGGCTCTAGGCACGTAGGCTTCAGTAGTGGTGGAACAGGGGCTTAGTAGCTGCAGCTTGCAGGCTCTAGAGCACGGGCTCAGTGGTAGTTGCGGCTCACGGGCTTAATTGCTTCGTGGTATGTGGGCTCTTCCTGGAGCAGGGATCAAGCCTGTGTCTCCTACACTGGCAGACAGATTCTTAACCACTGTGCCACCAGGGAAATTCCACATCTCCCCTTTTTTAGGGAAGAGGATGACTTTTTCTGATTTGACGTTTATTGCTTTGCCCTGAGGCTTAGTCTTTTGTGAAAATGCAGTCCTGGCAGAGATATTAAAAGGTGTGGGTTTGAATGAACTCATAGAACCTCAGATTTGGAAACATCTCAGGGGTTATTTACTCTGCCTCCCTCAATTTGAATGAGGAAATGGAAATCTGGAGAGGTAAAAGGACCCACTCAAGGTCACATAGCTAATTAGTGACAGAATCAGGACAGCACGAGCACTGGATACCAGATATCCTTATTTCCAGTCTTGGTAATCATTTGTAGGGTTTTCAGATTGTTCTCGGAAGAGCCCTGGAGGTTTTGTGGGAACCTCCTCTGTAGAATCCCAGGGACGGGGGAGCCTGCTGGGCTGCCGTCTATGGGGTCGTACAGAGTCGGACAGGACTGAAGCGACTTAGCAGCAGCAGCAGCAGCCTCTGTAGTGACTACTTAGTTGGAGAGAGGGGCACACCCACCCTCCTCAGCAGAAGAGCTTTTGTCTGTTTCATGTCTGTTTCTTCTGGTAAGATTTTGCTTCAATAAATGTTTAACAACCTTAAAAGTTATTTGAAAAGTGCTGAACAATTCTGTGGGTATTTAAGGGGTGACCATGATGGGGGTTTCTCTTAAATGCTTACACTTTCTTTAGACAGAGGACCCAAACATTTATTGCTCCTTTAGAGAAAAAGCTTAAAATACACTTTTTTTGAGGAGGAGAGCTGTGCTGCGTGGCATGTGGTATCTCAGTTCCCCAGCCAGGGACTGAACCTGTGCCCCCTGCAGTGGAAGCGGGAATCTTAACCACTGGACCACCAGCAGAAGCCCCTTGAAATACACTCTAATGCAATTTATTACTATATTGTCTTCCCTCAGTGGATTTTAAGAAGGTTAAATAAGAATTGGTAAAGGAATTCCCTAGTAGTCCAGTGGTTAGGATTCAGCACTTTCGCTGCTGGGCCCTTGCAGGCTGCATAATACAGCAAAAAACAAACAAAACACCAGGAATACCATGGAGGGGAAATAGCATAGAAAGGGGCATCTGAGAGCAGGTTTTGTCTTTGCCACCCCATGGACAGTAGCCCACCAGGCTCCATGGAATTCTTCAGGCAAGAATACTGGAGTGGGTTGTCATTTCCTTCTCCAGGGGATCTTCCCAGTCCAGGGATCAAACCCACATCTGCTGCATCAGTAGGCAGTTTCTTTACCACTGAGCCACCTGGGAAGCCCTAGAGCAGGTTTGCCTCCTTCCATTTTGCCTGATGCTGGCCCTTCCCTGAATGTATAGAACAACTTAGTCCTCCCATCTGAATGCCCAGACATGGCTGAGGATGCAGAAAGTCAAAGTCAGCACAGAGGCAGTATTATAGGTAAACCTGATGCCACTATGGGGCCAACCAACAGCTGATGTTTTTCCTTGTGTGTATGTCCATATTATCCCACATTTAGGCCTTGGGGTTCTGGAAAGCTGACAACACGATGAAGCTGATCCTTAAAGCAGCCTGTGACAGAGGTGAAGGAAGGGCTCTTCAGTTACCAAGCTAGCAGATAAGCACAAGATAACCTAGTAACAGTTATCACATCCTTGATGAGAGTGATTTGGATCTGAGTTACTAAATCACCTTTCTTTCCTTCTAGTCTTTCAACCAGATCACACCATGACAATCATCCTGAAAGATTTATCTAATAGCAGTTATTTGTGGGAGGGGTTTGAGGATGAGTTTGAAAATTACAGCGGCACGCCACCCACAGAAGACTATGATTATAGTCCCTGTGAGATAAGCACTGAGACACTCAACAAGTATGCTGTGGTCGTCATCTATGCCCTGGTCTTCTTGCTAAGCCTCCTGGGAAACTCCCTGGTGATGCTGGTCATCTTATACAGCCGGATTGGTCGCTCTGTCACTGATGTCTACCTGCTGAACCTGGCCATGGCTGACCTGCTCTTTGCCATGACCTTGCCTATCTGGGCCGCCTCCAAGGCAAAGGGCTGGATCTTTGGCACACCCCTGTGCAAGGTGGTCTCACTCCTGAAGGAAGTGAACTTCTACAGCGGTATTCTACTGCTGGCCTGCATCAGCATGGACCGCTACCTGGCCATTGTCCATGCCACACGCACGCTGACCCAGAAGCGGCACTGGGTCAAGTTCATATGTTTAGGCATCTGGGCCCTGTCCGTGATCCTGGCCCTGCCCATCTTCATCTTCCGTGAGGCCTATCAACCACCATACTCCGACCTAGTCTGCTACGAGGACCTGGGTGCCAATACAACGAAATGGCGGATGATAATGAGGGTCCTGCCCCAGACCTTTGGCTTCCTCCTGCCCCTGCTGGTCATGCTGTTCTGCTACGGATTCACCCTGCGCACGCTGTTTTCAGCCCAAATGGGGCACAAGCACCGGGCCATGCGGGTCATCTTTGCTGTTGTGCTCGTCTTCCTGCTCTGCTGGCTGCCCTACAACCTGGTCCTGATCGCGGACACCCTCATGAGGGCCCATGTGATTGCTGAGACCTGTCAGCGCCGCAACGACATTGGCCGGGCCCTGGATGCCACCGAGATCCTGGGCTTCCTGCACAGCTGCCTCAACCCCCTCATCTACGTCTTCATTGGCCAGAAGTTTCGCCACGGACTCCTCAGGATCATGGCCATCCGTGGCCTGATCAGTAAGGAGTTCCTGGCCAAGGATGGCAGGCCTTCCTTTGTTGGCTCTTCTTCAGGGAACACATCTACTACCCTCTGAGACTCCACACCGGGCTCCTCGCTTCCCCTCAGCATCATCCCAAGCCCCATGTCCTCTGGCCGTTCACAGTCCCATGTCAAGGCAGCTCCCCATTGTAGTTACAGGAAGTTGCTGAGGCCATGTCCCTAATAGGCCCCCATCACATGGACTAGACAGCCTGTCCTGGGCCCACCTCTTGCTGTAATCACCATGTCAACTGATAGAGCTTGGTGCATCCTACCACTGAGCCCATAGTGCTCTATCTTCTGGCAGACATCCTTTGAAGATATTCTTTTCAGTGATTACAAAACGTTCTCATTAATGGGAACCATTAATGTAAAACACCATTGGTTACTTCCCTAGCTCTCCCTTTCCTTGTCAGCCAGGAAAGTCCCCTTCCCTTGAGAGAGGCTGAAAATGACAAACACTCATTTTCCAAGATTCCCTTAAGATAGGAGTGGCCATATCATCTTGATCTGATTTATAAAACTTAAAAATAATGATGTGCTGGTAAATCACTCTCCTGGTGGGGAGGAAGTTCTGATTTGTAGCATTTGCTATGTTCTGTGGTATAAATAAATGCTACCACCATGGCTGGTTTCAAGGATGGTGGTGTTTAACAACAAGCTCACAAAATCTAAAAAATGTGATAATGTGCTTTCACAAGCTTGTGCAAACTGGCTTCAGCATACTGTTGCTTAAGAGGAAGTCTAATGGGCTCAGGGGACTCCTGGGAAATATTCTTAATTTAAAACACACACACACATACACATCCTTGGTTCTTGACTTTGACTATGGTTATAGGATATGATGTGTGGAGCTGAAGCAGCCACTTTGTGAAAAGGAGGGAAAAGGCCTTAGGCTGATGGAGTCAAAGGATAATAAGGACCTGAGAATAAAAAGCCCAGAATAAACCTAAGCATAAATGGTCAAATGAGTTTCAACAAGCGTGCCAAGACTATTTAAGGGGGAAAGGATGGTCTTTCAACAAATTGTGCTGGGAAAATTAGATATCCACATACATAAGAATGAATGTGGGCCCCTACCTTACATCATATACAAAATTAATTTAGAATGGATCAAAGACTTACAATTAGAGCTAAAATTATAAAACTCCTGGGAAAAAACTTAAGGAAAAAGCATAATTTGGTCTGAGGTTGGGAATGGAGTGAGGCTCAGAGATGGGATTTAGATCAAGGTTGAGACTGGGATCAGGGGTTGAGGTTGGAGTCAGAGATGAAGTGTAGGGGAACCAGGGATGGGATGGTAGTTTGTGATATGATCAGAGAAGAATGAGTGTCAGAAATAAGGAGAGATCCACAAACAGACTGAGGCTGAGGATGGGGTGAGATTCAGGGAGGTTGGAGATGGGGTTGGGACCAGGTGTGGAGTAAGTCTTGGGAATGGAATGAATGTGGGAGTGTGGGAGGGGTGTCAGAAATAGAGTGAATGTCAAGGATGAGTTAATGGCTACAATACTGGCCACTATGATTTAATCTAGTTAGTGACTGCTGCAAAAGGCACCACCAGTAAGGTCACCATCCTCTCTGGAGTATTGCCTATGATGCTCTCTCAGGGGCCCAGATGGAGACACCTTGGCCTGTCCAGCTTGAGACTCTAAAAGTAGGTTGGTGAGGAAGGAGTTAGGGGCTCAGGCCCTAAGAAATACCTCTGATTCAGGGGAGAAGATAGAAGAATGTAGAAAGAATCCAGGGAGGAAAGCAGGAACTGGGCCTGGAAACCTCCCTTTCCTCTCCCTCCCTCCCCTAGTCCCCTCTCCACCTCACCTACTGTGTAACTCAATGCTCACCTTCCTTCATCCTCTGCTGCCCTAAAGACAACTCCATCGGGGGCTTCAGTAAGTAAATAAGGATCCATATTGGGCCTGTGGAAATATACAGATGACTAATAACACATTTGAAAAAATGCTTGCCCTCACTAGTAACCTGCGAAGTGGAAATCAAAGAGCAAAAAATAATTTGGAAATGTTTTCAGGACAAAGATTCCATCTGAACTCTCTTCAAACAAGTGCAACATTGTTCAGTTAGATTTTTTTTTTTTTAATGCAGTGTGTAATTCTCTGGGTATAGCTCAATGATTTGGATTTTAGATCTGTAAGAATGCCGAGATGTTAGTACTTAAGTAACATAATGTATGAAAATATCAGAAACTGGTGTTCTAATCGTTGAATAGTGTAAGGATTAGCTGTCTGGTCAAGGTTAGGGAAATGCAGAAGGAAATGGCAACTCACTCCAGTATTCTTGCCTGGAAAATCCCATGGATGGAGGAGCTTGGTAGGCTACAATCCATGGGGTTGCAAAGAGTCAGACACGACTGAGCGATTTTACTTTCACTTTCAAAGTTAGGGAGCTGTTTACCTCGGGGAGGAGCTCAGCATCCAGGATGGAGCTGGCATCAGGATGGGCTGCATCTTAAGATCAAGGGGAGCAGCAGGTGGTCAGGGATGGAGCGAGTCGGGGATGGAATTGGCATTAACGATGGGGTAAACACCAGGGATTAGACAGGGGATAGAGATTGGGATGTGAATGTATATTTTGCACAATGCTTGCTGATGTTTAAAACTTTAAAGTTATTTTTAAATTTTTTTTGGCTGCACTGTGTGACATGCAGGACCTTAGTTCCCTGACCAGGAATAGAACCCACTCTCCCTGTGATAGTGGAAGCAGGAAGTCTTACTCACTGGCCTTCCAGGGAAGTCCCCATGCTTGCTGATTTTAAATTTTGAAAATTTGTTCTGTGGGTTTAGTTAAAAGTTTTCAGCCTTCAAGTTACAATGTTGAATAATACTTTTTCCCCCTACACTGTTCCCCTTCTGACCAACCACAGCCTCCTCACCAGCCCTTGTTTCCCTATCTAGTAGCCCATTCTTAGTCTAGCAAAAATATTAATTGATAATCTGTATTTTGTTCCATAGGGGTTTAGTATTGCTTCTTTTCCAGAAATTTGTATTTTATAGGATCTTTCAGAGACTGAGAAGTCTTATAGATGAAGGTGAAATTAAATGACCAAATCCTCTTTGGTCTAAGGGTCATCCCAGACATGACCACTAATCAAGAAGTCATGAAGAGTACCGATGTAATTTGGAAATATTGAAAGTTTGGTTCCAGACCACCACAATAAAGCAAATACGGAAATAAAGTGGGTCATCTGTTTTTTTTTTTTTTTTTTTTTGGTTTTCTGTGCATATAAAAGTTGTTTATACTGTAGTCTATCAGGTGTGCAATAGCATTATGTCTAAAAAATGTACATACCTTAATTAAAAATACTTTATTGCAAAACAATGCTAACCATCATCTGAGCCTTCAGTGAGTCATAATCTCTTTGCAACAGTAACACTGAAGATCACTACTGAGCAAATAATGTTGGAAAAATGGCACCAATAGACTTGCTTCAGGTAAGTGTTGCCACCAACCTTCAATCTGTAAAAAAACACAATATCTGCAAAGGACAACAAAGTGAAGGGCAATGAACTGAGGAGGTATTCCTGTACAGCCATTGGTGTTTCCATGCAGAGATTGGAGAGGCCAAAGATCTCTGGGTTTGACCCAGACACCTGCAAGTGGCTCATATCTGGGCTTTCCCCACGGCTGGTTTTTCCATCCTGGTATTTTATTTATTTATTTTTGGCTGCACTGGATCGTCATTGCTTTGCACGAGTTTTCATTGCAGCGAGTGGGGGCTACTCTGTAGTGGCACGTGGGCTTCTCATTGTGGTGGCTTCTCCTGTAGAGCTCAGGCTCCGGGGCACTCAGGCTTCAGTAGTTGTGGTACATAGGCCTCAGTAGTTGTTGCTCTGAGGCATGTGGAATCTTCCTGGACCAGGATTCGAACCTGTGTCCCCTGCATTGGCAGTCTGATTTTTATCCACTGCATCACCAGGGAAATTCTGGGTTTTGTTTTTAAACTCAAGGTTCTTCTTCCAACCTTGAGAGTAGAAATGAATTGAAAAATTAAAAAAAAAAAGCAGAATATGTTAATGCAAACTTTCTAAAATTAGTTTTTCTTTTTTTTAATCAAAATATTTCACTGACATTGTTTATAAAAGTGAAATAGATTTACAAGGTTTATAATGAAAACCAGCAGCAGCCCTCCTGTCCCACTTCCCCACGTCAAAGTCTGTGACTTTCAACTCACATAGCTGTTTCATTCAGTAGTGGTCTGTTGTTGTTTGGTCACTAAGTCGTGTCTGACTGTTTTGTGACCCCATGGACTATAGCCTGCCAGGCTTCTCTGTCCATGGGATTTCCCAGGCAAGAATACTGGAGTGGGTTGCCATTTTCTTCTGCAGGGGATCTTCCTGACCCAGGAGTCAAACCCATGTCTCCTGCACTGCAGGCATATTTTTTACCACTCAGTCACCAGGGAAGCCTCAACAGTGGTCTACGTATTTCTAAATATTATGCTTATTCTGCTAGCTCTTGAGATTTTTTTTTCTGAGTTTTGGATATCATCTATTGACTTTCTATCTTGGCTTCTGAAGATTTAACACTCTTTCACATTTTTCTTGCTTTTATTCCTGTCCCAGAAAATACAACATTGCCTCTTCTATTCTTCCAGGACATAGATCTATACTTTTTGGTTAAATCAGCATTCAGTGTTTCAGTTTTACTGTATAAAAAGTAATTCACAGTTGGGTACAACATTTACACTTCCTTTTTTGCTACAAGTTTTCTTTTCTTTAGAATTAATGACAGAATTTTCCCATGTACTTTTCATTACATCACTCTCAAATGTCTCCCTCAATACATTCACATTAATCAGATAATAAATTTGAGATAATCCATAATTATTTTTTCTTTTTTGGAGACCCCGTCTCTGGAGCCCTTTATACCCCTGTTCCAATCTGGATAGGTTATTCTCCATGCCTGGTTCTTTTTTCTAAATAGCTTTAATTACATTTCCAGGTAAATTTTAGAATCTGATTGCTAATTTCAATAAAATGTCCTGCTGGGATTTTTATCTGAATTACATTGAATTTATAGATCAATTTGGAAAAAGTTGACATCTTAATAACATTGAGTCTTCCAATCCATGACCATGGCATCTTTTCCCAACTACTAGATCTTTTCTAATTTGTCTTGGCAATGTGTCATAGTTTTTAGTACATAGATCTTGTTTCATATTTTATTCCTAAAGTTAAATTTATCCCTAAGTATTTTATGGTTATTTGAATGCTTTATAAGTGGTATTTGGGCTTCCCTGGTAGTTCAGACGGTAAAGAATCCACTTGCAATGCGAGAGACCTGGGTTTGATCCCTGGGTCAGGAAGATTCCCTGGAGAAGGGCATGACAACCCACTCCAGTATTCTTACCTGGCAAGTCCTCATGGACAGAGGAAACTGGTGGGCTGCTGTCCATGGGGTCACAAGGAGTCAGACTCGACTGACTAAGTATAGCACAGCACGTAAGTGGTATCTAGTTTTTAAAAATTTCCAGTTTTTTCTTACTATAGAGAAATATAATTGAGTTATCTATATTGACCTTGTATTCTGGGACCTTGGTAAATTCACTTATTAGTTCTAGTAGTTTTATTTTTAAAGGTTCTTTTGGACTTTGTATGTACACAATCATGTCACCTGAGAATAAAGACAATCTTATTTCTTCCTTTTATTTATTTTTCTTGCCTTATTTCACTGACTACAACCTCCAGTACAATGATGAATAGAAGTTGTAAGAGTTTGCTCAATTCTTAGTCTTAGGGGTAAAGCATTCAGTCTGTCTCTATTAAATATGGTGTTAGCTAAAGATTTTTCATGGAGGCCCTTTTCAGGTTGAGGAAGTTCCTTTCATGAATGGTATTAAATCTTCCTCTTTCTGCTGAAGCCAGACTACTGCTGCTTACTGTCTTCATGACTAGTGGCAGATCATTTGAGCTCCCTCTAGCACTTGGTAAAATGTCAATAATGATGATGTTCAACTATTCTCCATGAGGATTAAAGTAAATGACTACAAACACACCATACACACTCCACTTAGAAGAATGCCTACCCTATCATAGGTGCTATATAAATGTGAGGCATTATAATTTTGGTTTACTCCCTTATTTCATTTTACTACTGGATTTTGCTGAAAAAATACATATAGTAGATAACTTTTAGAGATCCTGAGTTTTCAAAAAAGTCTTAGTCTGTTCTCCCATGTGATTAGTATTTTGACAGAGTATTGAATTCTAGATTAGCCTTTATTTTCCTTCAGAGTTTTGCAGGCTTTTCTTAATTTTTTCTAGCTTGTAGGGTTACAATCAATACTTCTGATGTTATTCTATTCTTGACCTATTGTATGTGATCAAATTTTCTCTTAGAAACATTTAGGATATTCTCTTCATCTTTTCAGTTTTAGAATGCATGATGATGTGCCTTGTTGGGGTTCTTTTCTCAATAATTTTGCTGGGAACCAGGTGGCTGTCCTTGCTGGGGCCCCACTGGGTCGTATGGTTCATAGCATTTTTGGTAATTTTTGCTGTTATTGCTTGATCCCTTGTTTCCACATCATTCCAAATGGCATATTTGGAACCTCATCAATTTTTACTCAAGACTTGTAAGTCTGAATTGTCCCTCAGGTGGCCCTCTTTATCCATAGTTAGGGCAGGCCGCTCACTTTGGGGTCATGTCTCAGAGCTGGGAAATGTTTTCTGTCTCCAGGAAAGCCTGGGCCAGTTCTTCCGTGGTTCCTGGTTTTTTGCAGGGAATCCATACACAGGGTCTGTAGACCCACTGATATTATCATTCTCATCCTTAAGATGTATGACCACTTCTAGTATCCTTCTGGATTCCCATGGTTTCAACTCCTGCTTCTTGATAAGCCTGTACATCTCTGAGTTTCCTTTTCACGTCTGACCTTCAGAGACCCCCTCTCCTTTTGCTTTTGATCTCAGATATTTATTTAAAAATTTAAAAGTATATGTTATCTAATATTTCGATGTGTGTGTGTACTGTTCCCATACATCTTCCCACGCATCCTCAGAGCACTATCATAACAGGATATCAGTAAAAATTCAAATAGATCATAAAATAGATCAGTCTCTTTTCACTATTTCTTTCCTTTCCTTAAAGACAACTATTGTTGAAACTTTCTCCCAGTGAAATTAAAAGCCAGTCTGGAGGACACATTGGCCAAATGTCTAGTTAACTCACAGCACGGATGCGAATGCTGCATACGCATGTGTGCGTGTGTATTGGAGGTGAATGACCAGCAGTATCTCAGGATTATCATCCCTTCTTTTAGCCAGGTTCAAGTCAGCAGGGTGAAAGGACTGAAATACAGAAGGTAAGTGGGGAGGTGCTTCTGAAGAAATCTAGTCACTTCCGACGTGGGAAGAAATTGTATTGCCCAACAGAAACCTATGAGGACACATCCGTACTTCTCTTGGTTCCCATGTCGTAAACAAGACTCTTTTCCTGAAAGAGCTGGCTTTTCTCCAACTTTGAGAACACTGAAGGTGGAGGGAGACTAAGCAAGTAAGGTCTAAGGGCCAGACAGTACAGAGTTCCTCTTTTTACCATCATCCTTGTACACTTGACACTCCTGTTAGCTGGGATCTTACTCTGTAGGCCCCTGTGCCCATTCTCCAAGGTGTTGTAGAAAATGTGTGTTCCTAAGTAAGAATCAGATGGCCAGTTACCTGAGTATGTATCAAATGCCTATTAAGCGCCCACCTTTGGGCAAGACCCTTAAAATAAGGGTAGGTACTATAGAAATGAAACTTAGGACACAAGGAGACTTGTGAATCGAGGATATGTGAAGAGTTCATGAAGTTTCCTGTAGTGACAAGGTGATCAGAACAAAAAGAATTATCTGGAGGTCCTAGTGAACCACAAACTTAATCTGAAAATTTGGGGAAAAAAATGTTTCTAATTAAATAGAGAATGAAAATAAAAACTTAGTAGGTGTATGACTTTGAATATTAATTTAAGCTTCCTGCTGGCACATAGGAGCTCAATAAATGTTTGCTCTTTTAGGGGTAAAAACAAACAAACAAACAAAACAAAAAACCTTTCTGAATCTCAGTTTCCTCTTCCACAAAATGAGGTTGAATTAGGTAAGCTCCTTTTTTGTTTGAAGCGTCAATGTTCTAAATTGGAGAATCTATATGTTTAGTGAACTTGATATGAAACTTCCATCTTTGCTTAGAACATGAAACTTAGTAATTAGGTGCTTCGTAGAAGACCACTTAGTGTGTGCTTTCTGTGCAGCTGCTGCCCAGGACTGACATGAATAGTTCTAGAGAGGCCTTCCTCCTTCCCCCTCTCTTTCCTCCTTCTTCCATCCACCCTTATTCCCCTCCAACACCTTCCTCCCTCAACTGTCAGCAGTTCACTCCTTTGGGGTAGGCAGGTCCTTTGGAAAAACAGCAAATATCCCTGGTGAGGGGACTACATTTCTTTCAGTCATTTAGCTTAGAAAGATAATGGGTTTTTGAAATCATTCTTTTGAACAGAAGAATCTCTCTTTCTGCACCTTCAAGGTCATGAGCAAACCTGCACATTGCTATCCAACACATCAGCTTAGCCTCTTACTAACAGATGTGCCTGCTAGTAACTGCAGACCTAAGATGTGCCAGACTGGTGAAAAGCACTTTTTACATGAATTACTTCATTGAATGCTTCCTAAGACCTTAAGGTAGTAATTATTATTATCCTCATTTTATAGATGAGGGAAATAAGGTCCAAGGAGATTAAATACCTGGTCCAAGGAGATTAAGCATCTTGCCCATGTTAGCAGAGCAGCAGAGAAACCACAAATCAGAGTTCGAATTAAGGAATCAGTGCTTTCAGAGTCTGGGCTCTCAGTTCCTTATTATGCATGCAGAAGCCCTGGGGTGGAGGGAGAGCCCAGGGGGCTTTGAGTCAGGCTGCGGCTTGGTCTGTTGCTGAACCTTTGCACATACTGTTCTCCTTTACTATATGTCCTTCTCTGCGTCTCCAGTTAGATAAATTCTATTCATCTCTCAAAAGTTAGCTCAAGATCTTTCTTGGAGGGGCAGTGGATAAGAAACCACTTGCCAATGTAGGGGACAGGGATTCCATCCCTGGTCTGGGAAGATCTCACATGCCATGGAGCACCTAAGCCCATGTGCCAGACCTACTGTACTGAGCCCTCAACTCTAGAGCCTGTGAGCTGCAACTGCTGAGTCCACGTGTCACAACTACTGAAGCCTGTGTGCCTAGAGCCTGTGCTCCACAACAAGAGAAGCCATCACCATGAGAAGCCCGCACACCGCAACGAAGAGTAGCCCCTACTCATGGCAGCGAGAGAAAGCCCACGCACAGCAACAAAGACTCAGTCAGTCAGTCAGTTCAGTCGCTCAGTTGTGTCCGACTCTTTGCGACCCCATGGACTGCAGCACGCCAGGCTTCTCTGCCCATTACCAACTCCCAGAGCTTGGTCAAACTCATGTCCATTGAGTCGGTGATGCCATCCAACCACCTTATTCTCTGTTGTTCCCTTCTCCTCCTGCCTTCAATCTTTCCCAGCATTAGGGTCGTTTCCAGTGAGTCAGTTCTTTGCATCAGGTGGCCAAAGTATTGGAGTTTCAGCTTCAGCATCAGTCCTTCCAATGAATATTCATGACCGATTTTCTTTAGGATTGACAAAGACTCAGCTCAACCAAAAAAAAAAAAAAAAAAGTAGTTTAAGAATAAGAACTTCCAGGAGAAGGAAATGGCAACCCACTCCAGTAATCTTGCCTGGGAAATCCCATGGACAGAGGAACCTGGTGGGCAAAGAGTCAGACACGATTGAGGGAGGGGCAGGCGCTCGCTAGAGGCCCCAGAGCTTTTGATGGCAGAGCCAGCACTGTGGCTGAGGACTCCCGGCTCCCAGGCCTCTCTTACCAGATAGGAGCGTGGAAAACTAGTCTAAAATATGCCTGAGGGCTTTCCTGGCGGCTCAGTGGTAAAGAATCGCCCCCCTGCCAAAGCAGGGGACGAGTTCCACCCCTGGTCTGGGAAGATCACACGTGGCAGAGCAGCTGAGCCCATGCATCACAGCCACTGGGCCGGGGCTCTCGAGCCCGGGAGCCGCAGAACTGAGGTCTGTGGGCACCAGAGCCCATGCTCCGCAACAAGAGGAGCCACAGCTAGAGAAAAGCCCACGCAGCATGAAGACCGCGCACAACCATAAATAAAATCATTAAAAAACATTAAAAAAAAAAAAAAAGAATAAGAACTTCCAGAAAGCCTCCCCAGGCTGAGTTACGAGTCCCTCTCTACATGTTCACACAAGACCATTGCATGACTTATCTCTAATGCTTATCACATTTGGGTTGTTTAATTGATTATTGGTCTGTCTCAAACTACATTATGACATTGCTAAATCTATTCACCGCTCTCATTAGATTCAGAGGAAGAAGTAGGTCTAAAATGAGGATAGATTCAGCTTTTAAATGAATGAACGGAACAGCCAATTATCCTTCATTTACCACATGTGGGCTGGATTCAAGTATAAGATGGGAAAAAAGAAAACACCCCAGTTGGCTAATTCTGATGGCAGCATGTTTCTTACTGTTCATCACAGTCCCATGAGTTATTTGCCCTCAGGAAACTGCGTAATTTAGGGTTAGCTTTCTGCAAGTTTACAGGGTTGTGACTTCCTGATGTAAACTGCCTAACTTGACGGAGTAGCTGATGCAAATAAATGAATGGCTAAAAGTGGAACCAATCAGATTTAGAACAGATTTGAAAAACATCACCACCTTTATACGACAGGCATGTCAATGGTGGCTGTGTATATTTTATATAAACACCAGTTAGGAACTCATTTGGACTTTATATCAAAATTGCTATCCATAAAGTTCAGTCCAAATTACTACATCCACAAATTGGAACAAAATTAAAGAGTTACATAAATATTAATAGCTAACTTTTTTTTTTTGGCCAAGCTGTGTGACTTGTGGGATCCTAGTTCCCCGACCAAGGATTGAACCCATGCTCTTGGCAGTGAAACCACTGAGTCCAAATCACTGAGCTAAGGAACTCCCTAATAGCTAACATTTATTGAAAGCTTATCATAGTCTATTACTGGGTTAAGTGCTTTATATGTATTAACTAGCTATGAGGTTGGTTCTTATTAATTACTTTTTAGCCCATTTTACAGAGGAAGAAACTGAGGCACAAGAATTAAACTAGGGTTGGAATGTGCATTCAGGGATCTGACTCCAGGGCCTACACCTTCAATCACTCTGCTAAACTCCCTCCAGGTATGGTTTGGTACCTTTCTTCCAATACTTATCTGTTAATGGTGGTTACTTAATTATGCCTTATTTCACCATGCTTTAATAGAGTTTTTCTTTTAAAATATCTTTTATGTTTATTCTTTTAGATTAAAAAAAACTCTCTGTGACTTACAAAAATCATGTTTGGAATTAAATTTCCTGCTTTTCTTACTAATATTGGCATAATAAAAAAAATTTAACCTTTTGAAATCTGCTGAGTTAAAAAATGTATCCCAAAGATGAATTACTTACAGAGATTTGCTGTACAAAACAGTGCCTAGAGGGCTTCCCCAGTGGCTCAGTGGTAAAGAATCTGCCTGCAATGCAGGAGACGTGGACTCAGTCCCTGGGTCAGGAAGATCCCTGGGAGGAGGGTGCAGCAACTCACTCCAGCATTTTTGCCTGGAGAATCCCATGGACAGAAAAACCTACTGGGCTGCAGTCCATGGGGTCACAAAGAGTTGGACACGACTGGAATGACAGCACAGGCACATAGTGCCTATAATAAGCCATACGATATCACGCACTTAAAATCTTTTTTAAGAGGGTAGATCTCAAATGTATTCTCATCACAAACAGCAACAATAAAACCTATGAAAACATTAAAAAAAATCAAACCAAAACAAACAACAAAAAAGCAAAAGTACAAGGGGATGCAAGGAAACTTGTGGAGGTGACGGATATGTTTAGTACCTTGATTATAAACACCTGCAGTTTTTTTTTTTTTTTTGGCTATGTCAATTACACTTCAGCCAAACTGTTAAAAAAGTGAAAAAACAAAACAAAACAAAAACCCTCTGTGTGACTGTAAGTCTTCTTAGCGTTCAAATCTCTTGCAGGAAGCTTTAATCGTGTTAATGTTTACCACTGAATAAGCTCCAAATGTTTACCTGCTTCACATGATGGATGGAAATAAGTGAATAAGTGACGGTACTAGCAACTTTGAAATTGCCCTTTGAATCTTTCTCAAAAAAAAAGTTTTCTTTCTCCCTGAACCTTTATCTACAGGTTTGGAAGTGAAAGGTTATAGCACAGTCTTGAGCCCTGCCATTCGTCCTGTGGGAATTAGGTTTGCCAGTAACTTGTAGGGAGGACTTCCCTGGTGGCTCAGATGGTAAAGTGTCTGCCTACAATGCGGGAGACCTGGGTTTAATCCCTGGGTGGGGAAGATCCCCTGAAGAAGGAAATCGCAACCCACTCCAGTATTCTTGCCTGGAGAATCCCATGGATGGAGGAGCCTGGTAGGCTACAGTCCACGGGGTCACAAAGAGTGGGACGTGACTGAGCGACTTCACTTTTCCCAGTATGGCAAAGAGGAGAAGGAATGCGGACTCTGGAGACCAGGGCCCAGCACTGCCTCTGTCACTCACAGTTCAAGACCTTCGGCAAGTGTTCACCTGTTCTGGGCAACAAGGAGCTCACCTGATAAAAGGAGAGGTCAGTCTAGAAGTGAGTCTTTTAAGCTCCCTTCCACCCCGACAGTCTAGATTTAGGCAAAGCAGTTCAAGGCTACCACTGATAGATGGGCAGGTTTGACACCGCACAGCCCTAAAGGAGTGTGTTACAATGTGACTAACACACTTACTGCATGTATGTCTTAAGTGAAATTAGTAGAATCTTCCCATAAACAGAGGGATTTTGTACAACCTTGACCCTGGTCCCTGGGAGCTACTATGACACTGAGACCGAGAAGCATTTCGATGCTCCCTGGGAGTCATGCTTTTCATTTTTGGCAGTTGAGCTGGATCCTTGGGCAAGGGAGTTAGGCAGGGGGCGTGTGTGTGTGTGTGTGTGTGTGTGTGTGTGTGTGTGTGTCTGTGCTCAGTCATTCAATTGTGTCTGACTCTTTGTGACCCCATGGACTCTAATCTGCCAGGCTCCTCTCTCCATGGGATTTTCCAGGCAAGAATACTGGAGAGGGTTGCATTTCCTTCTCCAAGGGATCTTTCCAACCCAGGGATTGAATTTGTGTCTCCTGCGTTGCAGGCGGACTCTTTACCATTGAGTCATCTGGGAAGCAAGAGGTACCCCAGTGCCATAGCCGACTGCATACTCTAGAAGTAAATCCCTTAGCATAATGCTGGATCTCCAAGCCAGTCTTCTAGAAATGCTAGCTGGTGGGAATTATTGCTCTGGTGGGAATAGAAAGCAAACACGGGACAGGACACCTTGTGAAAATCAAGAGTTTGACCCAATGTCTGGGTAGCTTGGCACAGAGCCAGCTTTGCTAGGACACCAACCCCAATGTTATGGCCAAGGGGACGTGTCTGACATCACACTTGCAAGACTCTGTTGAGAAATCAGTGATGTATCTGTCTTTTCCGGGCAGATGCTTATGGCTATGAAGCTGCTGGAGGAGGGGCCTTAGGTTGGGGCAGTGATGTGTGCACTTCCCTGCACCCCCTCCCCACCCCTACATCTGTCTCACCTTGGGCGGGTGAAATGGTCAGGAGGCGACTCCCTGCAAGGCCACCTTGCTTTTGGGAATTGTGGGGGTCTTAGAGACCAGAAGTGTACAAGGAGAGAGAGAGGAAGGAGAACATATATCTGGAAGGGAAAGAATCATCCTCACAGACAGTTTTAATTCCAACAGGACGTTTCTCATCTCCAGTTTGAGCAGATTTGCCCCATGGCTTCTGGGTCAATGGGTTTTAAACTTGAATCTTTTTTTTAATAGCATGACTTTAATGATATTTATTTTTTATTGTAGTAGTGATGATGTACAGGTTGTGTTAATTTCTGCTACATGGCAAAGTGACTCAGTTACACACACACACACACACACATATCTTTAAAAATTTTTTTTTCCATTAAGATTTATCACAGGATATTGAATAGAGTACCTTGTGTCCAGTAGGAACTTGTGGTTTATTTGCTGTATATGTAATAGTTTCCATCTACTAACCTCAAACTCCCAGTCCTTCCCTCCTCCACAGTCCCTCCTGTTTTGTAACCATAAGTCTATGAGTTTTTTTGATTTTGTAGATAGGTTTATTTTCGCCAAATTTTTAGATCCCACATGTAAGTGATATCATATAGTATTTGTCTTTCTCTTTCTGACTTACTTCCTTAGTATGATAATCTCTAGGTGCATCGATCCTGCTGAAAATGGCTTTATTTCATTTTTTTCTTATGTCTGAATAGTATTACACTGCATATATTACCACGTCTTCTTTATCCATTCATCTGTTAATAGACAGGTTGTTTCCGTGTCTCAGCTATTGTGAGTAGCACTGCTATGAACATGGTAGCACCTGTATCTTTTTCAATTATAGTTCTGTCTGGGTATGTGCCCAGGAGTGGGATTGCTGGATCATATGGTAACTCTATTTTTGGTTTTCTGAGGAACCTCCATACTGTTCTTCATAGTGGCTGCACCAATTTACATTCCCATCAACATAAACTTGAGTCTTGATCAGACTCACCTTAGCTCCAGATTCCCAGGGACCCACCTTGAGCCATTCACATTCCTTAGCTTAGACTGTCACCTTACCTTAACCATAAGCTGGATACCTTCTGTTTGTGCTTTCAGACCCACTCTCTGCCTTCTTTTACCACGCTCTGTGCCCTGGGATAGTGACCAATATGGATTACCTTAGTGGGTTCCCCATACTCTGATTTCTGAGCTTGGCTCATGGGAGCCCTTGTTGGAGATCTGTGGGCAAAACTACAGGTCAGGGCATTTATTCTCCTACCTCTGTTCCTTGGATACTGGGATTGACTCTTGTCAGACAGGCCTTATCATACAGCTTTCCTTCTGGGCTCCTGCGATAGCTCCCCTACCTCACTTCTTAGGCGTAGGGATAGTAACAGCTCCCAGTCGCTACTGGCCTTGGGGTGCTAAACCATTGCGCCTTACTTACCCCAAATTCTTCCCCCAGTTTTTTTAAAATTTTATTTTATTTTTAAGCTTTACAATATTGTATTAGTTTTGCCAAATATACAAATGAATCCGCCACAGGTATACATGTGTTCCCCATCCTGAACCCTCCTCCCTCCTCCCTCCCCATACCCTCCTTCTGGGTCATCCCAGTGCACCAGCCCCAAGCATCCAGTATCGTGCATCGAACCTGGACTGGCGACTCGTTTCATATATGATATTATACATGTTTCAATGCCATTCTCCCAAATCTTCCCACCCTCTCCCTCTCCCACAGAGTCCATAAGACTGATCTATACATCAGTGTCTCTTTTGCTGTCTCATACACAGGGTTATTGTTACCATCTTGCTAAATTCCATATATATGCGTTAGTATACTGTATTGGTGTTTTTCTTTCTGGCTTACTTCACTCTGTATAATAGGCTCCAGTTTCATCCACCTCATTAGAACTGATTCAAATGTATTCTTTTTAATGGCTGAGTAATACTCCATTGTGTATATGTACCACAGCTTTCTTATCCATTCATCTGCTGATGGACATCTAGGTTGCTTCCATGTCCTGGCTATTATAAACAGTGCTGTGATGAACATTGGGGTACACGTGTCTCTTTCCCTTCTGGTTTCCTCAGTGTGTATGCCCAGCAGTGGGATTGCTGGGTCATATGGCAGTTCTATTTCCAGTTTTTTAAGGAATCTCCACACTGTTCTCCATAGTGGCTGTACTAGTTTGCATTCCCACCAACAGTGTAAGAGGGTTCCCTTTTCTCCACACCCTCTCCAGCATTTATTGCTTGTAGACTTTTGGATTGCAGCCATTCTGACTGGCGTGAAATGGTACCTCATAGTGGTTTTGATTTGCATTTCTCTGATAATGAGT
Organism: Bos mutus; assembly: GCF_027580195.1. Lineage (NCBI taxonomy): Eukaryota > Metazoa > Chordata > Mammalia > Artiodactyla > Bovidae > Bos > Bos mutus. The sequence continues at coordinate 29,698,276 of NC_091618.1, forward strand.
GATATTGAGCATCTTTTCATGTGTTTGTTAGCCATCTGTATGTCTTCTTTGGAGAAATGTCTATTTAGTTCTTTGGCCCATTTTTTGATTGGGTCATTTATTTTTCTGGAGTTGAGCTGTAGGAGTTGCTTGTATATTTTTGAGATTAGTTGTTTGTCAGTTGCTTCATTTGCTATTATTTTCTCCCATTCTGAAGGCTGCCTTTTCACCTTGCTAATAGTTTCCTTTGTTGTGCAGAAGCTTTTAAGTTTAATTAGGTCCCATTTGTTTATTTTTGCTTTTATTTCCAATATTCTGGGAGGTGGGTCATAGAGGATCCTGCTGTGATGTATGTCGGAGAGTGTTTTGCCTATGTTCTCCTTTAGGAGTTTTATAGTTTCTGGTCTTATGTTGAGATCTTTAATCCATTTTGAGTTTATTTTTGTTCCCCCACTTTTGTTAAAGCTCTTTGTATTGAATTCTCATGAGTTTGATGAAACTCTATCTCCTTGCCCAGTCCACTATGCCATCAGGTTCCTGCCAGGATGCTGATCCAGTCTGGGCTTGTCCATAAAGCTGCATTTTAAGCAAAGAGCCCATTTTAAACATGGAGATAGAAATTAAAAATACTGCTCCATTGGACTTTAATGCTCCTTGGTTCTTTTTTGGCCCCTTAGTGTTTAACTTATTTGAGATGATAACTTTATCTCAAATGAAAGCATCAATTTACGGTGATGTTTTTCAAAAAGCAGCTTTATCAGGAAATCAAGTTAAAAAAAAAAAAAAAAAGACTAATACTGGTCAGTGAGACACAGGCTCATCCACATAGCTCAGGTTCTTTGTCCGTAAGGAGGCCTATATCTGTGCTAGCCCATAGGTCTCATCCATAAATACAAGGCCTCAGCTCCTTCGTTTTTGCAAAAACTCTGATCCAACCAAAGAAATTAGAACAATGCAAAGCCATATGAATTAATCATGAATACGACTAAAGAGAATAAAGTTCTTTAACAAGAAGTCCTTTGAACAGCTTGGTGTATTTCCTCCCAGATATTTTTCTGAACACTTATAAAGCCATATAATTATAATGTTTTTACACAAATGGATAAACTGGTTACTGCACATGCTGTTCTACTTTCCTTTTTCATTCAATATGGTTTTTTGAAGATCTTTCCATGTCCATTCGTATACAACCAACACTTGGCATCACAGGGTATTGGTTCTAGGAACCCATTCCCCGCTCTTGGGTACCAAAATCCACAGTTGTTTCAGTTCTTATATGAAACTTAATTAAATAGCATTGTCTTTGCATATAATCTCTGCATATACTTCTGTACACTTTCTTTTCTTTTCTTTTAGCACCCCGCCCCCTGGTCTGTACACTTTAAATTATCTCCAGACTCCTTGTAATAGCTAACACAATGTAAATGCTATGAAAATATTTGTTAATGCATGGCAAAGTCAGTTTTGGCTTTTTGGAACTTTCTGGAATATTTTTTTCAAGTGTTTTCAATCCATGGTTGTTTGAATCCACAGATGCAGGACCTGTGAATGTGGAGGGCTGACTGTAACTACCTCATTATTTTTTAAGGTTTTTAAAAATAGTTTTACTGAAGTATAATTTGTTTAATATAAAATTCAGCTGCTTTAAGTACACAATATAATTATTTTTAGTAAGTTAGCAGAGTTATACAACTATACCACAATCCAGACTTAGAATATTTCCACTGCCCCTAACAGAACCACGGTCCTGTTTGCAGTCATGCCCTGCTCCCACTCCCAGCCCCAGGCAATCACTCATCTGCTTTCTTCCTCTGTAGATTTACCTTTTCCAGACATTTTATGTCAATGGATTCTACGATATGTGGCCTTCTGTTCTGGTTTCTACCACTTAACATCACATTTGTAACCGTATGTTTAAACAACTGCCATCAATACAGTCCATGGTATGGATGGACCTTCACAGTTGAACTAGCCACTTCCCTACTGATGGACATTTGTCCACTTAAGCGGGTATTTCTATAGGGTGCACATCTGAAGTGTCATTCCTGGATCACAGGGTGTGTGCACTGAAGTAGGTTTGATCAAATTACCTTCTCTAAAGGTCGCACCTCTTTACTCTCCTAGAAGTAGTGGGTGATGATACTGTCTTCTACTCTGCTGCATTTGGACCCCAGAGCAATAGACACCTCTGCCCAACACCCTGTAGGGGCTCCTTGAAATTACTGGAGGTGTCCACTTGTGGTTTTGATAACTTTCTTCATAGCTTTTTCTTTTATTTTAATGATTGAAAGCATTTTTATTGTGAACAGCTTGCAGAAAAGTTATGTTTATAGGTTAAAGAATGAGAGTACAGTGAACTAGGTGTCCAAGATCAAGGTAAAGAAAATTTGATCAGGACCCTCAAATACCCCAGTGTGCTCCTTTCTGATGTACTAAAACTTGAAAAAGCATAATCCAAACCTTTGTGGTAACCATTTCTTTTTCTCTAGAGTTCTATTCATAGGTAACCTCTATTCATGCAAAAGATTTGAATGGAATCCACCTGCAATGTGAGAGACCTGGGTTTGATCTCTGGGGCTGGGAAGATCCCCTGGAGAAGGGAAGACTAGTATTTTTGCCTGGAGAATTCCATGGACAGAGGAGCCTAGTGGGCTGCAATCCATGGGGGTCACAAAGAGTCTGACATGATTGAGTGACTTTCACTTTTCACTTTTCTTTTAGTTCAGCTGTAACTATGTTCCCCCAGTTTCCTTCCTTGCATCATTCCAGGTTCGTGTTGGCCAGAGATGCATGTTTTATGCGCTGGAAAGTCAGCACTACTGTGACATTACTGGCGCTTATCTTCTGGCTGCTCTTGCTTTCGGGTTGGCAGTGGTCTGCAGCTCTGAGTGCTCCTGCGTGGAGTGTGCTGACCTTTGTCACGTTGCTGTTGTTGTTCAGTCACTAAGTTGTATCTGACTCTTTGTGACTCCATGACTGTAGCCTGCCAGATTCTTCTGTCTGTGGGGTTCTTCAGGCAAGAATACTGGAGTGGGTTGCCATTTCCTTCTCCAGGGTATCTTCCCAGACTAGGGATCCAACTTGTGTCTCCTGCATTGGCAGGTGAGTTCTTCACCACTGAGTCACCTGGGAAGAGACCTTTGTGATGCAGACACCAACAGACATCCAGCAGGCGGGCCATCCACAGCCAGAGCTTGCCACTCATCTCTCAGTCTGTCCTTACTCCTCGCCCCTTGATGTGCATCTTTCCTTCTCACTTGCGTGTCCTGTCACTTTCACGTCCCAGCACCAGAAGCAAAGTCGACAGCTACTCTAGGCTCCTGAACCAGCTCCCAAGTGCTACAGTCAGATCCCTGTAACAAATCCCTTCTTCTTTTCAGAAATTTAGTTCTGCTTTTCTAAGTGAATCTTGTGTGACACAGGGTGTGCCTCAGTAGAAGGTTTAGTTTGGCTTGTCTTTGAACTTCATGTTGGTCTATGATTGCCTCTTAACTGTCCTGCTTGCCAGCACAGAATAGGGTAACCCCAGCTGAGCCTGTTTTCACACTGCGCCCCAAGCCTTGGGTGGCCCCTATCACAGGATGGAGATTCCAAAGCCCAGTGCCAACACGGATGAGTCCAGGCCCTGAAGATGTAGACTGGCCCTGTGGCGTGACCCGAGTGCTCTGAGAAGTTCATTGTATTTATTTCCTGTTCCTTTGTAAGAGGTTTTAAAATTTACCATTAGAAAAGCAAAATATCTGAAAAAAATGAAGTGAACTAGGAATTTTTATTCCAATTTCATTACTATTTAGCCATGAGATTTTGGTCAAGATGCTTTGCTTGGGCTTCAGTTTCCTCGTTTATGTACTGAAAGAGTCAGCCTCTCCATGGGGAGGGGCGTCTCTAGGTCTCCCCTGTCTTTGGTATCGTGTGATGGTGTGGTTTTCCACGTGTGCCTACACGTGATGTGTTTCAACGTGATGTGCAAACTGGAGGTACTTCTTTGTATCACCCAAGAGAGGCTGGTGGCTGTCCTGATGTCATGAATGAGGGGATCCCATCTTACAGAATCTGAAGAGGGATGGTGGTGGAGGAAGACATCATAAATATTGGGTCAGAGGAAAAAGACAGATGGTGTTAGTGTAAGTAGAGGAACATATATCTCTGAAAGCAAGAGGGCCAGCTTAGACTGAGAAGGCAGATCTAGGCAGAAAGCTGCTGGGCCCTGACTCAAACCTGGAAACATCAGAGAGAAGAAAGAAATCAGCAGTCCTTGGATTTGCCCTGTGCTAGTGATGGCTTGGCAGGTTGATTATTTATGCCAAGACAGTCTTTACTTGTGTGTGAGAGTGTGAGTAAGAGTCAGGGCTAAGTATTAACAGTTCACATAAGTCCAACTCAGCCTCCACCTCATTGCTTCTGGGATTATTTTATCCTCTTGTTTTCCTTGGAGAACCATGTTTCCTCCAGCCCTGGTTCCAGAAGGAAAGAGCAGAGTTCCTGGAACCAGGGTGGCCTCCTCCCACCAATAGTCATCACAGAGAGCTGTCCACTTAGTCCGCCTTGTCCAGTTAGGACACCACTGGTTCCTCCGGTAACTAGGGGCTTTGGTAAAAACACATTCCCCTGCCTTTTCCTCTTGCTGAATCAGAAGCTGTTCTGAAGCTCAGCCAGAACAGCTAAGTCATGCTTGATCCTGAGTTCAGCCCAGTACCTGGCAGAGTGAGCTTGGAACGGAGGGGTTATTGTTGGTGAATTGAGCCCGCTTGCTGACTGCAAAAGGAAAAGCATGTTCCTGAGTTAGGAGTGGTGGTCACCTGTCCCTTGAGCACTTCAGTTCTGAGGTTTGTTTCTGCCTTGCTGGAGAGGTCTTGTGCTATAGCCAAGGCTACTCTCTCCTCAGTTTAATGGTCAGAGAGTTGTTAACATGAAAGTGATCAGAAGCTGGTAAAAGTGTGGTTTAGTTCCCCTTGCTCCCTTACTGTCTTAGCAGGCTGCTTGGACCCAGAGGCCCTCCTGTCCAAGCCCTTTCAGAGTCAAGCCCTGTGAACAGGGGCTGTGTCAGTGTGAGGCTCAGTCTGTTTTGATTGTTGCTTTACCCAAAGCTCTGGAACAATAGGCTCTTAATACGGTTGAAGAAATGAGATCAATTGTTTGTTTTGTCTGGGTGACATAGTCATTTTCCCCGTTCTGCATGAGTGTGGCATTTTGTCAAACCTGAATGATGGGTGTGTGTGTGTGTGTGTGTGTTTTGGGTGGGAGAGAGAAGAGAGTGAAGGGGGACTCAAAGTGGGAGTCACTGGCTGACCTCAGGAGAGCCTTCTGACTTTTGGCTACACAATCCAGCTGATTTGGTGGACTTTCTAGGCAGTTCTAAGTCCTCCCACCCTTGACCCTCTTGACTACTGTTTCACCCAGGGAAACAAGATGCACAGGAAGATCCCAGGATATGTTTCCTTCTGTAATATGTGTTCAGCAGCAGGAGGCTTGGGCTGGGGAAGAAAGAGGAAATAGCAGCCGCCATCTTGATTTTAGACCTTCTCTCTATGTACTCCATAAACAGCAAAAGGATTTATTTATTATAAAGACCCTCATTGAGGACCTCTGCTCACCCTTGCCAGACCTCTCTGTAGCACTTGGGGTGCTTTTTGTTGCAAGTAATGTAATACCCAACTAAACGTAATTTACACAAAATAGACATTTAATTATCTCACTTAAGAAGTTATAAGTAGGTGGTTCCAGTGGATCAAGTTTGCCTTTTTAGAACGAGATTTTTTTGTTTGTTTTTGACTGTGGCAAAATACAGTAACACAAAATTTACCATTTTACCATTTTTAAAAAGTACAGCTTAGTGGCATTAGGTACATTCATGTTGTTGTTCAATTATCACCATTGTCCATCTCCAGAACTTTTACATCATTCCAAACTGAATCCTGGACCCATTAAAGAATAATTCCCCACATCCCCCTTTTCCCTAGCTTCTGGTGTCTATGAATGTCACTATTTTTGGTACTTCATATAACGGAAACATAATATTTGTGTCTGGCTTTGACACACAAAAGTTTTAAACTTCGATGCAGTCCAGTTAAACTATTTTTTCTTTGGTTAATTGTGCTTTTGGCATCATATCCAAGAAATCATTGCCAAATTCAATTACATGAAGCTTTCCCTCTATGGTTTCTTCAAAGAGTTTTATAGTTGTGGTTCTAAATTTAGGTCTTCGATCCATTTTGAGTCAATTTTTGTGTATGATGTAAGGCAAAGGTCATTTTCATTCTGTGCATGTGGATATCTAATTTTCCCAGCACAGTTTGTTGAAGGACTATCCTTTTCCCATTGCATAGTCTTGGTATCCTTGTTAAAATTCATTTGATTATTTATGGTGGGTTTACTTTGGACTCTTTATTCTCAGGTTCTTTTTATTGTTTGACCCCATCAGCCTAAGTGTGTTGGGTATATTTTTTGCATCATTGTTACAAAGTGGCTGCCTCAACAGAACTTATCCTACAACCATATTCAAAGTCAAGAACCAAGGATATGTTACTCTCTCTCAAATCAGGAACACTTTCCAGGTGTCTTCTGGCCCCAGCAGACTTCCTCTTAGATAATGATGCACTAAAACCAGTTTGTACCAGACGGTGAAAGTTGATTATTACATTTTCTAGACTTTTTGAACTCATTGCTAAATGCCATCACCCTCGAAACTGGCTATGGTGGGAGTGTTTATATACACCATGGCACACAGCAAATGCTACAAATCAAGACATTTTTTCCCCCAGGAGAGTGGTTTACCAGCACACTATTGCTTTTAAGTATTACAAATCAGAACAAGATGATACGGCCACTCCTATCTTAAGGGAATCTTGGAAAGTGAGTGTCTGTCATTTTCAGCCTCTCTCAAGGGAAGGGGACTTTGCCGACAGACAAGGAAAGGGAGAGTTAGGGAAGTAACCAATGGTGTTTTACATTAATGGTTCCCAATAGTGGGAACTTTTTGTAATCATTGTAAAGAATATCTTCAAAGGATGTCTGCCAGAAGATAGAGCACTGTGGGCTCATTGGTAGGATGCACCAAGCTCTATCAGTGGACATGGTGATTATAGCAAGAGGTGGGCCCAGGACAGGCTGTCTAGTCCATGTGATGGGGGCCTATTAGGGACATGGCCTCAGCAACTTCCTGTAACCACAATGCGGAGCTGCCTTGACATGGGACTGTGAACGGCCAGAGGACATGGGGCTTGGGATGATGCTGAGGGGAAGCGAGGAGCCCGGTGTGGAGTCTCAGAGGGTAGTAGACGTGTTCCCTGAAGAAGAGCCAACAAAGGAAGGCCTGCCATCCTTGGCCAAGAACTCCTTGCTGATCAGGCCATGGATGGCCATGATCTTGAGGAGTCCGTGGCGAAACTTCTGGCCAATGAAGACGTAGATGAGGGGGTTGAGGCAGCTGTGCAGGAAGCCCAGGATCTCGGTGGCATCCAGGGCCCGGCCAATGTCGTTGCGGCGCTGACAGGTCTCGGCAATCACATGGGCCCTCATGAGGGTGTCCACGATCAGGACCAGGTTGTAGGGCAGCCAGCAGAGCAGGAAGACGAGCACGACAGCAAAGATGACCCGCATGGCCCGGTGCTTCTGCCCCATTTGGGCTGAAAACAGCGTGCGCAGGGTGAATCCGTAGCAGAACAGCATGACCAGCAGGGGCAGGAGGAAGCCAAAGGTCTGGGGCAGGACCCTCATCACCATTCGCCATTTCGTTGTATTGGCACCCATGTCCTCATAGCAGACTGCACTGGAATAGGGTGGGTGGATGGCCCTGCGGAAGATGAAGACGGGCAGGGCCAGGATCACGGACAGGGCCCAGATGCCTAAACATATGAACTTGACCCAGTGCCGCTTCTGGGTCAGCGTGCGTGTGGCATGGACAATGGCCAGGTAGCGGTCCATGCTGATGCAGGCCAGCAGTAGAATACCGCTGTAGAAGTTCACTTCCTTCAGGAGTGAGACCACCTTGCACAGGGGTGTGCCGAAGACCCAACCCTTTGCCTTGGAGGCGGCCCAGATAGGCAAGGTCATGGCGAAGAGCAGGTCAGCCATGGCCAGGTTCAGCAGGTAGACATCAGTGACAGAGCGACCAATCCGGCTGTATAAGATGACCAGCATCACCAGGGAGTTTCCCAGGAGGCTTAGCAAGAAGACCAGGGCATAGATGACGACTACAGCATGCTTATTGATATCCAGAATTTCTGGCCGACATGGGGCAGAGTCTGTTAGAATAGAGGGCAGGTCAGTGTTGTAACTGTAATTGCCAAAATCTTCATCGCTGTAATTTTCCCAGTTAAATCCTTCTATATTTGAAGTAAATTTTGTTTCAGCCTAAAGAAGAGAGATCAGGGTTACTGCATAGTAAAACCTCCCCAGATTCTAGCCCAACAACTTGTACATCTCAGATGGAATTCTTTGTGTTAGCTTGTATATTATATGGAGATAACTTTCACTTCAAGGAGTCACTAAAGTTCTAAGGTTTTGGAGACACATTTAGAAAAAATGATTTCACAAAAAGCATCTAGTTTCTTTCAATGTCAGAGAGGTTCTTATCACTTTCCATGACATTGCCCAAACCATTGTTGAAACTTCCCCTTATAATCCCTAGAGAACATACTGTCTTGGATCCTTGGTGGTGAGCATTTGACCGCTGAAGCTAATTTTAATGTCAGAAACAGGAGGTACCACTCATTTTTCAACCTAGGGAATTAAGCAGGGAATCTAACTGGGTTAGATCCCTAGAAAAAGATCAAAGCTTGACTATAAAGCTAAGAGATGAATTCTTTTGTCCAACTTTCTGAACGTTATTTTGGAAGGACTGCTCTGGTTGTTGGTGCAAATGTAAATTGGTATAGCCACGATGGAGAACAGTATGGAGGTTCCTTAAAAAGATTCCTTAAAAAACTGGAAATAGAACTGCCTTATGACCCAGCAATCCCACTGCTGGGCATACACACTGAGGAAACCAGAAGGGAAAGAGACACGTGTACCCCAATGTTCATCACAGCACTGTTTATAATAGCCAGGACATGGAAGCAACCTAGATGTCCATCAGCAGATGAATGGATAAGAAAGCTGTGGTACATATATACAATGGAGTATTACTCAGCCATTAAAAAGAATACATTTGAATCAGTTCTAATGAGGCGGATGAAACTGGAGCCTATTATACAGAGTGAAGTAAGCCAAAAAGAAAAACACCAATACAGTATACTAACGCATATATATGGAATTTAGAAAGATGGTAACAATAACCCTGTGTATGAGACAGCAAAAGAGACACTGATGTATAGAACAGTCTTATGGACTCTGTTGCAGAGGGAGAGGGTGGGAAGATTTGGGAGAATGGCATTGAAACATGTATAATATCATGTATGAAACGAGTTGCCAGTCCAGGTTTGATGCACGATACTGGATGCTTGGGGCTGGTGCACTGGGACGACCCAGAGGGATGGTATGGGGAGGGAGGCGGGAGGAGGGTTTAGGATGGGGAACACATGTATACCTGTGGCGGATTCATTTTTATATTTGGCAAAACTAATACAATTTGTAAAGTTTAAAAAAAAAAAAAAAGATAAAAATGGAGCTACCGTGTGACCCTGCAGTCCCACTCCTGGGCATATATCTGGAGAAAAACATTATCTGAAAAGATACACGCACCACAGTGTTCATTGTGGGACTGTTTACAATAGCTAAGACATGGAAGCAACCTAAATGTCCACCCACAGAGGAATGGATAAAGAAGTTGTGATGTATATATATATACAATGGAATATTACCTAAAGCCATTAAAAAGAATGAAATAATGCCATTTGCAATAACATGAATGGACCTAGAGAGTGTCATACTGAGTGGAACAAGTCAGACAGAGAAGGAAAAATATCATATGATATCCCTTATATGTGGAAACAAAAATAAATGATACAAATGAACTTACTTACAAAACAGAAAGAGACTCACAGACTTAGAAAATGAACTTATGGTTGCTGGGGCTGGGGGTGGGGGAAAGGGGTAGTTAGGGACTTTCAGAAGGTCGTGTACACACTGCTATATTTAACATGGATAACCAACAAGGACCTACTGTATAGCATATGGAACTCTGCTCACTGAGGCAGCCTGGATGGGAGGGGAGTTTGGGGGAGAATGGATACACATATATGTGTGGCTGAGTTTCTTTTCTGTTCACCTGAAACTGTCACGACATTGTTAATCAGCTATTACCGCAATACAAAGTAAAAAGTTTAAAGTTTGGAAGAAAATAAAATGAAGTGTTCTGGAAAAACAATCTGAGTGATAGCAGCGTAGGGTTTCAGGATGCCCAAGCTAAAAGGAAGTTGTACCACCCAGAGTGTTTCTTTTGATGTGGGAGGCTCCTCTGGGAACACTTGTGTAGTTTGAAAAAGTATATTAAAAATCAGGAGCAGGTGGATGACTGATTTTCCCATATGGGTGGAAATGCAGCGGATTGTTTTGGGAGCTCTGAGCAGGCATATTCTGCCATGCAGGGGTGAGCAGAGAAAGGCAGTATGTTCCCAGCATAAGGAGGAAGGCCAGCAGGAAGCAGGGAAGGCAGGTGGAGACACATAATTCTTGTTTGCGTGGCTTTCCAATCCTGACAGAGATCCTTCCTGTGTTGCTCACGGGTGCCTTCTTCCAAACCTGACTCTCCAGCAACCCTCAACCCCACCACAGGTTATCCCTAGCTAACTTCTATGGGCTCTGCCCTTGTTATGGGGGTAGCAGAGAACCTGCTTTCGTGGGAAGCTGCAGCCACTCTGAAATATTATCCCAGTTTTCCAAAAGGAAATAAACTAAAGTGACCAGCTACTGAATTAGCTTCCTTTTGAACCACAAACTGTATCACTATCATGTCATTTCTTTATAACAAGATATGGCCATCCTGTGACCCTATGCCAGTCTGTAACTCACCTCAACATGGTACCCAGTGTTAAAGAGACGAATACAAAATAAGAAGGCTCAGGAACTACCTTATACTCACTGCTGCTGCTGCTGCTAAGTTGCTTCAGTTGTGTCCGACTCTGCGACCCCATAGACGGCAGCCCACCAGGCTCCCCCGTCCCTGGGATTCTCCAGGCAAGAACACTGGAGTGGGTTGCCATTTCCTTCTCCAATGCCGGAAAGTGAAAACTGAAAGTGAAGTTGCTCAGTCGTGTCTGACTTGTAGTGACCCCATGGACTGGAGCCTACCAGGCTCCTCCATATATGGGATTTTCCAGGCAAGAGTACTGGAGTATCATGATCATAATAATAAAGTAAAGACTATAATGATGGTGATGGGATGTGGAGAAGTTGAACCCTTTATATACTGCTGGTGGAAATATAAAATGGTACAGTTGCTTTGGAAAACAGCTGTTAAGAAAGCTAAAACATAGAGTTACCATATGATCCAGCAATTCCACTCCTAGTATACTCAAGAGAACTGAAAGCGTATATCCCCACAAAAACTTGTATGTGAATCTTCTCAGCAGCACGCAGCCAAAAAGCGGAAGTAATTCAAATGCCGATCAACTGATAAATGGATATGCAAATGGTGGTATACACATACAAGGAATATTAATCAATCATAAAAAGTAATGAAGAACTGATATAGGCTACAACATGGGTGAACCTTGAAAACATTATTCTAAGTGAAAACAGCCAGAGACAAAAGACTTCATGAGTTTATTCTCTTGACTGCATGGCCGCTGCCTAGCATCATGAGAGAAGTATCTTATTGTACGTTGCTTGCTTGGGAAAAGATCAAAATTCAAAATTCAGAGAACAGTTTCCAGCTAAGGCATATCACTTTTGCAGCATTGCAAAGATGAAAAATTGTTAGTTGAACCATTGTAAGTTGGGGACTGTCTGTATACAAAATCCCACTGAATTGTATACTGTAAATGGGTGACTTTTATCGCATGTGGATTATATCTCAATTACAACAGATGAATCAAAGGTGTGTAGAAAAGAATGTGTATGTGTGTGTAACAGAGTCACTTTGCTGAACAGCAGAGATTGGCACAACATTATAAATCAATTATACTTCAATAAAAAAGAAAAAAGGTGTATTGGGCTTCCCTGGTGGCTCAGTGATATAGGATCTGCCTGCCAATGCAGGAGTTGTGGGTTCAATCCCTGGGTTGGGAAGATCTTCTGGAGAAGGAAATGGCAACCCACTCCAGTGTTCTTGCCTGGGAAATCCCATGGACAGAGGAGTCTGGCGGGCTACAGTCCATGGGATTTCTAAAGGAGATCAGTCCTGGATGTTCACTGGAAGGACTGATGCTAAAGCTGAAACTCCAATACTTTGGCCACCTCATATGAAGAGTTGACTCATTGGAAAAGACTCTGATGCTGGGAGGGATTGGGGGCAGGAGGAGAAGGGGACGACAGAGGATGAGATGGCTGGATGGCATCACTGACTCAATGGACATGAGTTTGAGTGAACTCCAGGAGTTGGTGATGGACAGGGAGGCCTGGCATGCTGCAATTCATGGGGTCACAAAGAGTCGGACACGACTTAGCTAATAAACAACAACAACAACAACATAAGTGTAAAGGAAATAGAAATATTAAATCAGTAATATCATCCTCATCATCGTCAACACGAAAGTCCTAGGAAGTTCTCCTCTTTAGCAGAAGAAACTGTTATTGTCAATCATACATAGCAAAGAAGAAGGAAGAATGAGGTTACGAGGAACTAGAAGAACAAAGCCCCTTTCCTCTAGAGTGAAAGAATTCTTAACTTTCCCTTTTCTGAGATGGTATCTCTCTGCTAGTGATGGGGGCCAGATAAATTGCCTTCTCAGAACACAGAGATCACAAATAGAGCAGATTAAGTCAGTCCATGAACCTAAAAGATGTGATGATAAAGATGGGGCCCTGCCTGGCCAGGAGACAGGGACTGTAGTGAGGGAGGTGACTAGTACAGCTGGCTCAGCCAGTGTTGCTTGCAAAACCTGCGAGAAACCACTGACTCTGCCATCCCAAGGTCAAGGCCAAGTTTTCTCAGAAGCCCAGAGTAATGAAATCACAAGGTGGGTCACTTCTGGGAGCTGATGATCAGAGATGCTCTTCAGGGAACACATGACCTAAGAGAAGACCCACCTTTGAGAGTGGATACAGAGCACGATGGATGCAGAGAGCTTGTGCCCTTAGAGGGAAGAACCTAACATTTACAAGCATCAGCTGCGAAAAGGCAGAGGTGGGGCAGCCACAGAAACTGCCTCTCTCAGAAGCAGCAGCAACAGCCAAGCAAGTTGTCACAGCCCAGTCCTCATTCCGGATAATCCAGTGTTCAGCTGTGCAGGAGATGGGCTGGAGGTGTATGGGTGAGCTCCCATTACTAGACACGAAGGCTCAGTCTCAGGGACCAGGGCGCGACCACGCAAGTCAGGACAGAAGGTAGAGAACTCAGAAATGGGAACCAGGCCAGGGCAATGACCTCCGGCCACGGGAGGCTGGGGCAGGGGAATGTTTTGTTGTTGTTTGTTTCTTTTTTGGTTTACCCGTCTCTGGTGAGGATGTTTGACAGTTGAAGGGAGATGCATATTTGAGATCCGATTTGTGCCTCGCAGGTACATGGTCTTGCTCGGCAGTTACAAACAGACAGGCACAGCAAGGCTCAGAAACCAGCTTTTAGTCACAGAGCCTCTCAGTGCTACGGCCAGAATTTCAACTAGGTGTGAATGACTTCACATGCTATTTTTAGTCCACAGATCTGCTTCTTTAAAAAAAAAAAACAACAAATCACCACTCAACGATTCAAATACAGTTGTGGCCTTCTCTGGTGGTCCAGTGGTTAAGAACCCACCAGCCAATGCAGGGAACGCAGGTTCGATCCCTAGTCCAGGAAGATCCCACATGCCCTAGAGCAACTAAGTCCGTGCGCCACAACTCCTGAAGCCCGTGAGCCTACAGCCTATGTTCTGCGCTAAGAGCAGCCACCGCAGTGAAAAGCTCCTGCAACTAGAGAACAGCCCGGCTCGCTACAACCCAGTGCAGCTGAAAATGAAAACAAATAAGTGAATAAGACCCAGGATGAAAAAAACAACCCTCACAGGAAATAATAAACCAAATGTCCTTGAATTGACTGGCTCCCTGCTGGTAGCCACCCAATTATGTCCTTGGTAACCAAACAGGAAAGTCCCTCACTGAGTGGAATTGCCAGCCCCCTAATGACTCCATGAAAAGCATGATTCTAATTTATTTCACAAAAGTTTTATACTTAGAAGAGCCCAAATACTTAAGGCAATCTTTTTAACAGCAGCAACACAATAATAACGCAACAAAGTCCAGGTTGTTTGAATACAATTCCAGTATTCTTTCTCTCTAGAAATAGAATCCACACGTATTTGTGTTTAATATGGGGAAGGAGAGCCTCACTAGGATCTGGCTCAGACTCAATTCTAGCCAAGGCAGGGAGAGCTGGCTGGGAGCGGGAAGAAAAGAGGGTGGGCAGTGAGTTGCCCTAGGTGCTTGCTGGAGAGAGGGGTATGGAAGAGGAGCAGAGGCTCTCCCTTTGAGGACAGGGTGGTCTAAAGAGAGAATGGAAAGACTGAGAGGTGTGGGGATAGATGGAGGGGACAAATGGAGCCTGGGTGTCAAGGGGGACAGAGAACAGAGAAGTGTCTGGAAGGTGGGAAGGGTGGGTGTTTCAAGACTTACCATGATTCTGGGCTTGTCACCTGTGGGACACCTCCAGGAAAGGCAGATGTGTCTGACTGAAGAAAGGGCGGCGGTGCTGAGAACACAGTGAGGAAGTGAGTGGTGGATTATATTGCTCAATTCTGGGGTGGAGCCCCTGAGGGTGCGGGATGCTTTTGATAGTTTGAATAATTAATTCCCAGGTCAGCTCTTTAACAACTAGTTGTCCTTTTATGAACTGGCAGAGTTCATTTTGGGAAGGGGTTTCCTAGCCAATCTTTCCATTTCCCAGATGAAGAAACTGAGGCCCACCCAAAAGAAGTAGTTGGCCCGGCTTGGCACAGATTTCTCGTCTTTGCCTTGAGCTCAGCAGCCCCGGGCTCTTTCAGCTGCCCTGCCTGTTTCTCCCTGCATTCCAGTTGTGTCGGGCTTCCCGTGCTTACCCCCCAGCAGTTCTATGGCTCTTCAACATTTTTCCCATCTCAAAGGGAACAGCTCTTGAAGGCACCAGAAATGGAGCTTTAGCCTTTGGCACGTCTGGTGGTTTTCTTCCCTGGCCTCTCATCTCCACCCCACACACCCCCGGTGTTCTTAAATCCTCATAAATTCCTTCTCCACGCCACGCCCTTCTCAACTTCCACCCCCACATGGGTGCCCTGTTCACCTCTTCTTGTCTTTCTCCTCACTCCCCAGTCATCCTCTCTGACCATGCTCCTCTCTTAGGGCATTGATATTTTTTTATTGATTTGTCCACTTGGAACTGGGTCAGTAGTAGCTACTAATTTTGGAATCGAGACCATCTCATTTGGAAAGAAAGACATTTGGTAAGGGTTAAAATCCCATCCAAGTTCAAATACATTTTTGAAAACAGATGACACCAAGCATATGTTTTGTCACATTTGCTATTGATAACAACTGGAAGGATAAATTTGGGTGGAGCTGTGAACATGAATTCACCGCACCCTCCCAAGTCCTTACCCTTACAGTGATTGATTCCCCAGGCCCTCTGCTACTTGTTATCCTGGCCTCTTGCCCCAGGCATCCCAGGGCCCACAGGGTACTCAGAGCCTGTGGAAAACTCATCTTAGCTGCCTACCCCTAGGAAAGAACCTTTGAGTCCAACCGTTTAGCAAACGTTCTGTCACCTTTCTCTTTACTATGCTGAAGAACCCAGAGACTCCTGGTCAGGTGATGGTAAACCCAGAGACCCAGGACCTGTGGGGAGAGGCCCTGAGTGCAGCAGTGAAGAACACTGCTAACCTAGCTGCTCTGGACAAGCGACTTTTCCTTTCAGATTCTCAGTCTGCTCATCCGTAAAATGAGACTCATTTTAGACTCAATGGTAGACTCTGACTCACCAGGTTGTGCTGAGGATGAAAGGAGAGATTACCTATAAAACACTTAAGACATACATAAAGCACAGGGTTAGCATTTATTTATTTTATTTTTTTTATTTTTAGGGTTAGCATTTATTATTGGTATTATTATTACTGAAATAGTTGATCAGCTAAAAGCATGGGGTCTCTCCCACCATTGCCAAGCAAGAGAAAGCAGCATGTCTGCTTTCCGGGCTGACTTCCAGGTATATCTTAATTTGCTTTAACCAGAAATAACAGTCGTCACTTTAGCTCTAATGATGAGTGCCTGCTAGGGCCTAGCATCCAAGAAAAGTGCTTTTCAGAATCTGTATCATTTAATCTTCACAGGAGCTGCATGAGATATGCATTTTCTGAATGAGGAAACCGAGACTGTGAAGTTAGGCAACTTACCTAGAATGACGCAGATAAACTGAGTTTTAAGCAGTTCTTAAGACATTTTTTTTTAACCTGACCTCAAATCTGGCATTCTGTCCACCGCAATGAGGGGCTGGATCCCAGCCTTAGGTTTCTGAGCTCCTGTAAGTACTTCTCTGTCCCAGACAACTGGATATAGAAAGGAGAGTCCAGATCTGACATTTCCCAACCAGTCTACTTCTTTCTTTCTTTCTTCTTTTTGCCATAACGTGAGATTGTGGGATTTTAGTTTCCTGACCGGGAATTGAACCCAGGCCCTCGGCAATGAGAGCATGGAGTGCTAACCACTGAGCTGCCAGGGAGTTCCCAAGCAGCCTACTTCTCAATTTTCATTAGACTGATTTCATTTCCACTGAGCCCACCGCAGGCCTACAGATGGTGGGGTGAATACAGAACTGTTTTCCAGTCCTGGTTCTGCTGTTAAAGATCAGGGTGAGCTTGGACAAGTCATTTCTCTCTGGGCCTCCATGTGGTCCCCTGGAAAACGAGGTTAGTCACATATGGCTACTTAAAATTAAATTAATTAAAATAAATAAAAAATTTAGTTTTTCAAGTGTTCAGTGGCCACATGTGACTCAGTTCAGTTCAGTCACTCAGTCATGTCTGACTCTTTGGGACCCCATGAACCGCAGCATGCCAGGCCTCCCTGTCCATCACCAACTCCCAGAGTCCACCCAAACCCATGTCCATCGAGTCGGTGATGCCATCCAACCATCTCATCCTCTGTTGTCCCCTTCTCCTCCTGCCCTCAATCTTTCCCAGCATCAAGGTCTTTTCAAATGAGTTAGCTCTTCACATCAGGTGGCCAAAATATTGGAGTTTCAGCTTCAACATCAGTCCTTCCAATGAAGAACTGATCTCCTTTAGGATAGACTGGTTGGATCTCCTTGCAGTCCAAGGAACTCTCAAGAATCTTCTCCAACACCACAGTTCAAAAGCATCAATTCTTCGGTAATCAGCTTTCTTTATAGTTCAACTCTCACATCCATACATGACCACTGGAAAAACCATAGCCTTGACTAGATGGACCCTTGTTGACAAAGTGATGTCTCTGCTTTTGGCTATCATATTGGAGAGTGCAGATGTCCTGTAGGACATTTCTATTACTGTAGGAGGTTCATTTGTACTGAGCTGCCTTAGTGAAGACGTAAATATTTTGTTTCTGTAATTCATCACTTCGGTTCTCAGGGGACTCACAGGAAGAGAATGACGTTTCCAAGTTCCTTCTATCAGAATATGTCCCCAGCTGCCCGAAGGCCACACTGCTCACCCGCCTGATGTTGTCGCTACTGCTGCTGTTATTGGAGTAGCCACTGATGCCTCCACGGTGACCCAGGGCTTGGTAGCTGTCAGGGATGTTGGACCGGAGAAGGCAGCTTCTGTGTGGAACCTTCTGACCCAGGGCTGCCGAGGGGGAAGTTCAGGAGGCCCACCAGGGGAGGTGTCCCCACAGAGGAGCAACGAGATCTGCCCTGGGACTCTGACTAAAGGTCAAGGCTCTACCTGGCAATTCTGTAATAGCACTGGGACTTTTCACACCTTCCTGGCTAACGGTTTCTAGAGGAGTCTGAAGGTGGTGGTTTGCCTAGTCCATATCTGTCTCATTTTCAAAATATGCCTTCTTCTTTATAAGGGAGATGCAAGCAATCCCACCGCCCAGCTGACACATGTGCTGAATTTATGTGTACACTTTCTTCCTTCCTTCTAGGGGCAGGATGAGAAGTATCCTTTCTTCTCCTTTTGAATTCCTGCACCTGCTGGTGGGACCCACTGCCTCTCATAACCTCGAGGGTCTTGCCTCCTGGTCCCTCTGCCTCTCTTTCCTGGAACCACCTCTTTCCCTGAACTTGCATTTGTCTTTCTCTCCCTTCCTCTGTTCTAGGACTCCTTCAGCTACTTCTCCCCCTGGGAGAAGTATTTGCCTCCATTTCAAAGGCAAACTTCTTGAAAACACAGCGAGCAGTTGCTGTATCCACTTCACCAACTTCTTGTTCACTGCTTAACTCACTGCAACCAGCTTCCTTCCCACTGCGCTGCGGAAACAGCTTTTGCCAAGGTTCCCAATAACCTAGAGTTGCTAAACCCAGTAAACCCTTCTCTTAAATAAAGCTGTTTTAATATTATAAAATAAAATGGGCATACTGTAACGAATACAGGTGATGTAAGAGCATATAAAGTGAAATTGGATTCCTTTCCATCCCTCTGTTCACCTGTATCTTGTGTACAGGTGTATCATCTGTATCTTTCCAGACTTTTCCCCATGCATAGTTAAGAGTGTTAAACTAGTTATGTTGTTTTTCACTTTAACAATGTATCATGTTCCTATTTCACATCAGTCCATATACATCCATCTTATTCTTTTCAGTGATGACATCATGGTCCATGGCAAGGATATAAGATGATTTATTTGGTAATTAGCTTATAGATGAATGAAGCCCTCATGACATAGTGGTAAAAAATCTGCCTGTAATGCAGGAGACCCGGGTTTGACCCCTGGGTCAGGAAGATCTCCTGGAGAAGGAAATGGGAACCCACTCCAGGATTCTTTCCTGGAGAATTCCATGGGCAGAGGAGCCTGTCAGGGGTTGCAGAGTTGGACATGACTGAGCTACTAACACTTACAGGTGAATATTTAGGTTCTTATTATGAGCATCTTTGGATGTAGGTCTTTGGGAATTTGTATGCTTCCGTAACTTAAGTACAATTTTGCTGGGTCATAACTGTGCATGTTTAAATGTTGATAAATACTACTCATCGTTCTTCAAAAGACTGTTCCGGTGTGCTCTCCTATTATTATGTACTCTCCTATTACCTATTGCTGCTGCTGCTGCTGCTAAGTCGCTTCAGTCGTGACCCCAGAGACGGCAGCCTGCCAGGCTCCCCCGTCCCTGGGATTCTCCAGGCAAGAACACTGGAGTGGGTTGCCATTTCCTTCTCCTATATAAGGACCTGTTACCCTATCCACTCATACTGTCTCATAATTGTCAATTATGGTAAAATATTTTCTCCCAACCTGCTGTATGCTTTTAAACTTTATTTATGGTGAAATGGATACTATACATTATCTGATCTCTGCAACATTTCACCCCACTAACTCCATTCTTCTTTTATTTCTCTGAGAAACTCTTTTGGTCTTGTTTGTTGCTTTGTTTATTGGTTCATTCCTCAAATATGGATGTTCCCTGGAGTCTGCCTTGGCCCCTGTCTCCCCCTGCTCTCCCTAGACCAGCCCACCTGCCTCCTTGGCTTCAGCCCCTACCCAGTCTGGGGCAGTGTCTCCCACACCTATAGTTCCCAGCTTCTCTTCTAAGCTTCTCTCTAAGCTCAAATTCTTACATGCAACCACTTCCTGAAATCTACCCTGAGGTCCCACAGATGCTGCAAACTCAACATATAGAAAACTGGTCTCTGGAGAAGGAAATGGTAGCCCACTCCAGTATTCTTGCCTGAGAAATCTCATGGACAGAGGACCCTGGTGGGCTATGCAGTCCATGGCATCACAGAGTCAGACACAACTTAGCAACTGAACAACAACATACAACCAGGCACATTGTAATTTAGGGAAATAGTTTTTGATGGAAATATGGCATAAAATGGAGAGTGAAGTGACCCAGCAATATGGAATACAGGGTTTTGTAAGAAATTAACATTTGTGTATAGAATAATAGTTGCAAATATTCAAACAATAAACTCTGTGGCTAAAGGAAAAAAAAAACAACAACTGGTCTCATGAATTCCCTGACGTGGGTGCCCCTGCTCCTTAACGGGGGAACGGGCATGCCCCTTAGGCTCACCTTCCTCCTCCTCTCTACCAAGGCCATCTCTCTAACATCTTTCTGTATTATTTCCTCTTCAATATCGTCATTGACGAGTTAGGCCCCGCTTTACTCTCTCACCTAAGCTACTGGATTCATCGTGGGACGCCTCTGAATTTCAGAGCAAATCTGTCTGAGTTAGGATCCCAGCAATGTCAGTGGCTGTAGACCTTGGGCAAGTTATTGTGTCTTACTGGTCTCAGTTTCATCATCTGTAAAATGGGGATAATTAGAGCACTCACCACATAGGGTTGTCATGTGGATGAAATGAGTCTATATTTACAAAACAAAATGGTGCTTGGCACTGTTGGTTCCTGCTGCTGCTGCTACCACCATGACCAGATCACTATTTTCCTAAATGTTCTCTGCCTTAAGTCTTTCCCCTCTCAATCCATCTTCCACTCTCTATCAGAACCATGTGCCTCAAACGTGAGTTTGATTACCTTCTTTCCCTCTTACAGCCCTTCAAGGACCCCAGTTGCCCTCAGTCAGTGCCAAATTTCTGATTTGGGCGCTTGGTGCCCCTGCCTCTGATGCTTCTCCTGCCTTATTTCTAGCCATGCCCTTTGGAATACTTGACTCTGGCCACAGGGAACAACTCGCAGTTCCCCCACTACAGCTGCTCTGGTTCCTCTTGGGCTTTGGCACACATTTCCTTTTCCCTTTCCCCACCTTCTTGGGCCGGCCAACTCTCTCTCCTCTCCAGTTCAGCCCTGTCGTCACCTCCACGCACTGCCACCCCTCTCTGTGCTTCTCTGTATCCCCAGGCTTACCTCTATGATGGCATCAATTTCAGGGATTTATAATCATCAGTAGGACGGCTTCCTCCTCCACATTGCGAGGTTCTTGAAAGAAGGGATTATATATATATATATATATATATATATATATATGAAATTTTGTCTCCCCAAAGCTATCCCACACAGAGTTTGGCGCACTCTAGGTGCTTGATATCGTTTTGTTGAGCACTGAATAAACTGACAGAGTGAGAGAACTGATGTATGTTGGAGCATTTGAGTGATAATCTGATTTAAAGAAATAATTATGTCACCCAAATTTCCCGGGCACCCCCCAGCCTGTGAGCACAAATTAAGTCATGTCAACAGTGATAACCCAGATTGCACTGGCTCAGACCCGTGTGTTCATGCAGGGCTTATTCCCAATAGACTGCTCCCCAGAAATATGGGGGAATCTGTTGGAGGCATCCCCTAGGTGTGCCTCTGGTGCTTCTGGGCTAGACCTGTGCCCTGGGCTCTTTTCTGGTGGACTGGTGCCCTCGCAGTGCCATGCTCTGGGATGGACTATGGTGACCCTTGTGGAACCTTTGGCTGGAGGGTCCCCAGGGTCTAACAAGCTTCCCAGCATCTTTGTGGAGCTTCTGTGCTCTCTGTTGGACTTGGTGGGACTCTTTGGGGGGCAGTGTTGAGCTAGAGGCTGGTCTTCAACATTGCCCTTCCATCTCTCCCAAATAAGGGGAGACAGTCAAGCTCCTCCGTACCTGGCCCCTGATTTCCTCCTGAGTTCTCTTCCCAGAGCATCTTGCTTCCTCTTAGAGCATAGGCTTCTTCTGGGTTCCCTCCCCCCATCAGTTCATCAGGTAGGTCTGAGCTTCCCGCTGGAGGTCCTACTAGAATATGATGTCTTCTGCTGTAATAAGAACCGGCCCTAATAAATGTGTCTGAGTAAGTCTAGCCTCCAGGAAGGGACCACTGTCCTTTAGGGCAGGGATGATTCTATTGCCTTGTTTGCTCCCATAGCCCCAGCTCTGCCCCTCACTCCCTCTATTCTCTGCACCCCGACCCCGCCACCGCTCCCCACCCCCACCCCGCTTCAACCTCCCTGCTGCCTTTGTTAAGGAGAAGTTCTCACCAGCTCTCCAGGGCAGGAACTGCTGTTGCAAAATTCTTCCTCCCTGAGATGGTAATGGGATGCAATCTGGGCGGCCCTGACCCCAAGAGGCGGTCTGCAGGCTCTGGTCAGAGCCACAGAGTTGCCCAACCACTGCAGAGGCTTTGGCAGTCTGCTTGAGGCAGAGGGGCCAGGAGTAGCATGCCTCTTTGAGGCTGTGAAGTCTGCCCTATAGCCCAAGTAGGCAGCTAATCACCTAGCCACAGAATGGGGTCCACACCTCTTCTGAAACCGCATTCTCAGAAGTACCATAACTGGATGACCACTGTGTTCGTGCTTAGTTGCTCAGTCATGTCAGACTCTTTGCGGCCTCGTGGACTGTAGCCCACCAGGCTCCTCTGTCCATTGGGTTCTCTAGGCAAGAAGGCTGGAGTGTGTTGCCATTGCCTTCTCCAGGGCATCTTCCTGACCCAGGGGTCGAAGCTGGTTCTTTACTGTTGGATTCTTTACTGTTTGAGCCACCAGGGAACTCCTACTGAGTAACCATAATTTGGGTGAGACTTCTTGAGCAGTCGGGGGATATCATCTCATCCCATGGAGCTACAAGAGTCCTCATCAACTGTCTTTAGTACTGAAGTCTAGCTGTGTAAGCACTGTAGAGAAAGTCACCTAGACTCAGCCCCTTCTTCTGAAGTGCTCAGAACTTGGACCCACCAAATCACCGTAGTGGTTGGAAGGAAAGGGCAGAGAGCCTCAAGCCTCCCCTCAAACCCACCAAACCAGATGCTTTGGGGAGTAACTGGTACTCCTGCACCCTGCCAGTGAGAAGATGTGACATATTAATATAATCTCTTTGGGAAATAACTCTGCCATTTCTTAAACATGTACCTACCACACCTTGTCATTTCATGCCTAGGTATTTACCCAAGAGGAATAAAGGCATATCTCTACACAAATATATGTACACAGGTGATGAGAAGAAACTTACTTGTAATAACCTCAAATTGGAAACAACCCAAGTATCAGCAACAGCTGAATGTGTAAACTAATTCAGTATATCCATGCAGTGAAATACTACTCAGCAGTATTTTATGACAAAATAACTATGCTTTTGAACTGTGGTGTTGGAGAAGACTCTTGAGAGTCCCTTGGACTGCAAGGAGATCCGACCAGTCTATCCTAAAGGAGATCAGTCCTGGATGTTCATTGGAAGGACTGATGTTGAAGCTGAAACTCCAATACTTTGGCCACCTGATGTGAAGAGCTGACTCATTTGAAAAGACCCTGATGCTGGGAAAGATTGAGGGCAGGAGGAGAAGGGGACAACAGAGGATGAGATGGTTGGATGGCATCACCGACTCGATGGACATGGGTTTGGGTGGACTCTGGGAGTTGGTGATGGACAGGGAGGCCTGGCATGCTGCGGTTCATGGGGTCCCAAAGAGTCGGACACGACTGAGCGACTGAACTGAACTGAACTGAATTATGCTGAGTGAAAGAAGGCAGATAATAAAGAGTGTATTCTGTATGATTCTTTTTGTACAAAATTTTAGAAAATGCAAACTAGTCTCTAGTGACAGAAAGTGAGTAAGTAGTTGCCTGGGGATGGAGAGAGGGTCGGGGTAGAGATGACAAAGGGCACAAGGAAACTGGGGCTGATGGATGATGCGTCTGTTATTTTGAATACAGTGATGGCTTCAGGGTGTATATTAAAGTCAAAACTCATCAGATTTTATATAAAGTGTATTATATGTTAATAGTACCTGAAGAAAGTTGTTAAAAATAAAATACTATATAGACCCCCAAGCAGACTCCAGACAGGAAGCTCCCCTGTGTTGTGAAGGGTGGGCTGACTGAGGAATGAGTGTGGAAGGGAAACACCCAGGCCACCAGGTCTTATTCTTGGACAAGACATTCTGAGCCTGAAGGGACTTTAGACCAAGATGCAGCCCACTCTCTCACCTTACGAGAAAAGCCTGACAGCTCTGCCAAAGTCACCCAGCTCATCAGTGGGAGATGCAGGGTCAGAACCCCTCTCCTGACTGCCACCCCGGCTCCTTCCACCTTCCACACGACGGTCTGTCCACTCAAGTGCTGCCTGCCTTAGACGGCAGGACTGGTCGGACCAGAGGGCCACCAAGGGCCAAGGGGAGGGGTCACGTGGGATGCAGCAGCCAGTCCTGGACGGGTCTCGGTCAGAGAACCTGGGCGTCTCTCCTCTGGGAGCAGGGTGGGCAGTGGCGCTCTCTCTTCTTGTAATCCACAGAGCAGGCATGGCAAACCAGGCCTCCACAGAGCCTGGGGAGCAGAGGCAGAAGAGTGGGTGCATACGGGGGATGGGTCATGAAGTTCAAGCATCTTTGTGTCTGTCTCTGCATTTCTCATCTTCTGGCTGGACGGCCCTGGATCTATCTCAGGAGGCCTTCTCTTTCCTAAAAGGTGTCCTGGTGCCCCACCCTTCCAGGGTCCTCCAAGTGGCAGGTTCTCCTGATGGCCCACTGTCCTTTCTCTTGCTGTCTGCCCTCTCACCGTGTTCCCAGGGCAAGGTGGGGAGAGCAGCTTGCTTTGGACAGGAACTCTCTTCCCAGATGAGATTAGCTGGTCGATTCATCAGTCAGCTCCTGGAAGGGTCACCCAGTCCCTTCTTGCAGAGGCCCTTCCTTGTCTGCCCCCTTTCTACAGTTCTTGCTCATGTCTCTGCCAAGTATTGGGGAAAATGAGTGGCCAGCTTCAAGTGGCCTTTCACAAATGCCTAGTTCCTGTGCCCCTCCCTCTCTGGAGTGGGCACGGGGCTGTGGGCTGGTGGAAACTGGGCTGTCCCAAAGGAAGGATGCTGTACCCCACCCATTACCTGCATGGGTACCGCCGAGACAACCGGCCAAAGATCTTGCTGCAGACGACGCAGCATCCCGGGGCCATGGACGAGAGATGCTGGACTTTCTGCCACAGAATATCCTTCTCTCTGATGGGCAGGTGGAGGTGGGGACGCACACAGACAGAGAGAGGAAGAAGAAGATGATAGAGGAAGAGAGAAAGATGGAGATACACAGATGGAGAGACAGAAACAGATACACAGAGACAAAGAAGAGGGAGAGACAGGGAAAAATAGAGGAAGTCACACAGAGATATACACATAGAGAGACAAAAAGAGAGGAGAAACAGCAGAGCAGAAAGACAGAGAGCCAGAAATGGAGAGGAAGACAAGGAGGGAAAGAGATACAGGCACTCAGAGAGAGAGAGAAAGAAAGTCAGGGAGTTGGAGAGGGAGACAGACTCCCAGAGAGGGAGACAGGGAGATAATGTGGAGGGAGAGAGAAAGACACAGGGGGAAAGTGCAGAGACAGACAGGGACAGAGTCACAGACAGGGAGCAGGATGGAGAGACCAAGAAAGAGATGTAGTGAGGGAGAAAGACACAGACAGATGAAGAGACAGTGAGAGACACGCACATTAGAGATCAGCGAGTCTCCAGTTTTTCTGGGAAGATGGACGATGACACCCAGGCTCCCTTCACCCAACATAATCTTGACCCATTATTTAAGAATCTGTTCATATCCCACCTCCTCTAAGAAATGCTCCCTGATCCTGGAAGCCCCCAGGGAGCTTCCTATAGCATATAATGCCTATTATTTTTATTTGACACTCAGTACAAACTGCCTTGTAGTTATGTATGTTCATGCTCCCCCAAAACTATCCTCACTGGTTTTTTTTTTTTTTTTTTTTGAAGAATGTTTAGGAATGTGGGTTGCTTAAAATTTTTACCAAAATGACACGCACAGGCATGATTTAAACACTGAACAGTCCAGAAGGAATTATATCAAAAGGAAATCGATATGCCTCCTTCCCATTCTCAGTGGCAAACCACTTCTTACATCCTTTAGGTTTTTTTTCCTTGATATTACTTCCATATTCAAGTAATACACTCATATTCTTCCACCTTGATTTATCGAGAGTATCTTTCATAGAACTCCTTGATATCACAGGATACAGCTTACTTATTACCTTCCTTACTAACTCCTCTTTCCTCTCAATGCAATTTTATCTCCATTTTTTGTTCCTTTATTGGTTACTACTGGAATTTTATAGAATATACCCACACATTTATTTCTCACTCATTCTATTAACTATAGACAGCATAATACGACTGCCATTCTGTAATAAGGTGGTGTCAGCATCCCTTCTCTTCAGCGCACCTCCTTCTCCACCTCCTAATTTGTCATCTACTCCTGCAACATCCAAAAAAGTTTCACACACACGATAACCCCATAATAACTTCCTTAAAAAGTCCCTTATATTGCTGCTCCCTCCTTTCCTTTCTTCACTGGTAACCACTAGTGTGTTCTCTATGGCTGTCAGTCTGCTTCTTTTTTTTTATTCACTAGTTTGTTGTATTTTTTAGATTCCACATATAAGTGATATCAGGTGTTTATTTAACTTAAAGTTAAATAAAGTTAAAACTTCATTTTCTCAGTTGCATCAGTCAACATTTGAGATACTCAGTTGCTACATGGGACTAGTAGCTATCATACTGGACTGGGCAAATGCAGAACATTTCCATCTTCACAGGTATTCCTGTTGGATCCTATTATATACTTGACATTGTTTAGGTAGTAACATTTGCTGCTGCTGCTGCTAAGTCACTTCAGTCGTGTCCGACTTTGTGCGACCCCATAGACAGTAGCCCACCAGGCTCCCCTGTCCCTGGGAACTGGAGTGGGTTGCCATTTCCTTCTCCAGTGCATGAAAGTGAAAAGTGAAAGTGAAGTCGCTCAGTTGTGTCCGACTCTTAGTGACCCCATGGACTGCAGCCTACCAGGCTCCTCCGTCCATGGGATTTTCCAGGCAAGAGTACCGGAGTGCGGTGCCGTTGCCTTCTCCAAGTAACATTTATGTTTGTTCTATAATTATAATTGTTTTCTGTGATTTACCTTTAGATTGATTCTAACATTGAAAATAATCAATGAGCAGTATTTACATTATTAGACAGTACATAAACATATTGCATCACCTGGAGCTGTGTTCTGTGATATTTCCTTTCTTGGAAATTTTTTGTTTTTCTGGAACTTTCTTACTACTTTTCTTTGCTCCTTGCATGACTTGCATTTAACATGGCCTAATCCACACCCACCCCCTTCATCATCTCAGATACTCTACTGAAGCTTTTTCTCTCCTGAGACCTCCCTCCTGGGCCCTCCATACTTCTCCTGTAGTCTGAACTGACTACTTCCTGGGTTTGCTGCCCACTTGTCATCTTGGGAATTCCCTTTCCTTTCTTCATGGGCTAGAGCCACTATTCCTGAGTTCCACATCTTCTCCTTTCTTAGCTTACTTCCTTGTTTCTCTGGAGCACATCCTTAATTAACTTCCGAAGAAAGTCTGTGTGGGAGGTGAATTTTATGTAACCTGTCTATCTGAAAAATGTCTTTTCTCCACCACCTCCCCACTCGCTCCATAGTTTGACTGGATGTAGAATTCGAGGGCAAAAGCCAGTTTTTCTTAGAACCTGAAAGCATTACACCATTGAGTCTTAACCATTGACCGCTACGTCACTGAACCCTTAAAATTTGTTGGGTTCTATTTCTTTTACAAGTGGACCTGTCTTTTAGGATATTCTCCTCATCTTTGTTTTAATGAAATTTCACAATCATGTATCTAGACCTGGTTTACCCTGCCCCTTTCCTTTATTATGCTGGTTGCTCAGTGAAATCTTTAAATCTGAAGAACAACTCCCATCAGAACTGGAAAAGCATCTCATATTTTTATTGGAAAATCACCTCCTTTTTATTCTCTCCTTCTTTGGAACTCCTGTCAGTTGGAGAAGTTATCAGAACTCCTGGATTGATTCTCTGTGTTTCTATTTCTCTCATGTCTTCATTTATCTGCGCTTTCATTATATTTTCTGAGAGACTGCCTCATCTTTCTTTTCCAATCCGAGTGAATCCAAACATGTCAGTAATCATATTTTTAATTTCCGAGAATGTTTCTCATCTTTTGATGGTTGCTTTTCATAGCTTCATGGACGATGGACCTTTTTTTGTCTGTGTATCTTTGTCACTCCCCTTTATTTTCCAGGCTCTCCTCAAATGTCTGGGGTCCTCGGTTGTCATTTCATGTTTAAGAAAGAGGTGATACAAGCTGTTAGGGCTCCAAGGCATAGATGGGGATGGCTGACTAGTAGCCTCACTTTAGGGCAGATTGGGCAGGGAGCTACCTGCCACATCAACTTTTACTTATTTGCCTGATGATAGACCCCTCACTCTTAGATGTTCTGTAGTTGGGGAGGCAGGCAGAAAGTACTGTACATTGTACACCACACAGCTGTACAGAGCAGGCTGTACACTGCTCTTCCTAATGACTTTATCAGTACATTTTCCCGGTTTCTGTCCTCATCTCCCTTCTGCCATCTGTGTTCTCGGTGTCTCTGGGCCCTGGAGTACTAACTTGGGCCAAATTCAGTATCCACTTCTCCATCTATTTTCTGGCTTCTTGAAATTAGCTCTTATCTCTCACTTGTGGTTGGCTCCTCCAACTTTCTCTCTGTTTTATTCCTTTACAGTCATTCTAGTGAGATCTCAGGATAGAGGCTGGATAATGTGTGGTCACCTGATGTGAAGAGCTGACTCATTTGAAAAGACCCTGCTGCTGGGAAAAGATTGAAGGCGGGAGAAGAAGGGGATGACAGAGGATGAGATGGTTGGATGGCATCACTGACTCAATGGACAGGAGTTTGAGTAAACTCTGGGAGTTGGTGATGGACAGGGAGGCCTGGTGTGCTGCAGCCCATGGGGTCACAAAGAGTCGGACACGACTGAGCGACTGAACTAACTAACATGTGGTCAGTCTACCATTTTGACACAGAAGTCAAACTTCTTGCTCCACACTCCTTTTTTTTTGGCTTAGGGCCATGTCTTCCATAATGCTTCTGGGAGGGACATTGTACTATGTGGTTTGAGACCTTGTGATTAATTTCTTTAGCACTAGGAAAAACATTTGTCTCTCTTGGTGAACTGGTATTGCTCCTTTGAATGGATGGTGAAACTTTCTGCATTTCTCTTTTTCATCCTGCTACCAAGATGTTCAGAGTTAAGTTTTAAACCTGATACTTCAGGAGTATCTTTTTAATCTTTCAGGAAATCTTCTATTTTTCTTTAACAATCATATGTGTATATATATATATATGTGTGTGTGTATATATATATATATGTGTGTGTGTGTGTGTGTATGTATCTCCCTCCCTCTGTCTATCTGTCTTATTGTTAGCCACCTTAAATTCTTTTGTGAGATATATAGCTAATTTTTTTATTAGCTTCTTCCCAGTTGACAGATCCTCAGGGGAGATTATTCCTTAAATTCTTCTTTCTTTCCTGGCTGACCTCTCCCTTGTCTCACCTTTAATCACTTGGATTTTGTGCAAGAGGATTTATTTCTAGGTGACCCCTCAGCAGCCTTCCAGTTCTAAGGGAACCTGAGTCCAGCAGTCTCGTATTTTCTGAACGAGGTGAGAGAGCACTGTGTATCTGGAAATTATCTCCTCACTGGACCGAAGGGTAGAAAGCAGGTTTTATGCATTTCCTCCTATCCTTCAGCAAGTTTAGTGGTTTGGGATGAATCCTGGTGAGCTCAGCCTCTGGAACCCAGGGCAGCTGACCCAGGACAGGCCACAGGCCCAGCGGTCTGAGGAAGTCCGGCAGGCAGGCAGGTATAGGACATGAGATTATCTCCCAGTTAACCTCTGGGCTCCTTTCCCTTCTCCTAACCTTGGTTGTTGTGTGTGTTTGTGGGGGTTGGAGGGGGGCTTGCCTTAGAGGTAGAGGACTCTATGCAATTTGTATGCTGTGCTTCCTTGGTGGCCAAGTCAGCCTCTCTGACCCTCAGTTTTCTCATCTGTGGCATGGGGATAACAGCAGAGGTGGCTGAAAGAAGGAGATGAGTTGGTGTACACAAAGGTCCAGAGGGCATGCCTGATACCACGCCCTGTCCTGCACCCCAGCCCGGGGTCCCGCCCTTACTGAATCAGCTCCAGCACCCGACTCTTCATGGCTCGGACCAGGTCCCGCTGCCCGCCAAGCTCCTCCTCATACACGGCGTCCTTCCTTTCAGCCTCCCGTTGCTTCTGCTCCAGCTCCGCCTGCAGCCGGGCCCTCTCCTCCTGACACCTGGGCACAGAGGAGGGCTGAGTTCTGAGGGGATGGCGCAGCATCTGTGTCTGAGCCGGGCTGAGTGACCGGAGCCCCACCCGGGAAGCTGGTGGTGCCCCCGCAGCTGAAGTGCACACACACACCACACATTGACAACACTGCTCACAGACACCACATATAACATGCAACCACAACACATACAGGCACACACACTACACTAGACACTACACACACATATACTGAACACACTGACAACATAGCACACACACTGCACACTATACACACACACCACATAACACCCCACACACCATACAATCACAACACAGCGCACACACACCACATATGACACACAATCTCAATGCATACAGGCACACACACCACACTAGACACCACACACACACTGAACATACTTACAACATAGTACACACACACTACACACTGTATACACACACCGCATAACACACCACACACCATACATTCACAGCAGAGCACACACACACACCATATATAACACACATTCACAACGCATACAGGCACACACACCACACTAGACACCACACACACATAGCACACACTACACACACACACCCCATACACAACACCCCACACATACCACATACAACACACATTTACCACACATACAGGCGCACACACCACACTAGATGCCACACACACACACCACACACTTACAACACAGCACACACACACTACACATATACCACACACATGACATGTACCGATACCACACCCCCACTAGACATACACACTCACCATACAACACATCACACACTTAAACTTGCACATCACAACATACATCACACACATGCACATAACATGTACACACACACACCACACAACACGCACACACTTCACACATACTCACAACACATCATACACCGATAACTCCTATGACACACCACATACACTCATCACCCAACACACACATCTCACCAAAAAAGCACTGTGTGAGCTGACACCTCCAGATTGACTCATCAACCGATCAGAGCAATGAACACAGGGTCTAGCTTTGCATGTTCCTTTAGAGAGAACGAGCCAATATTTTCAATTGTTTTCCTTCTTTCTCTCTCTAACATTTTCATTTTAAAATACCATTTTCTGGAAAGGCATGCTCACAATCCTGGCTGGTCCCTGGGGGGTAGCGGATGCCTGGGAGCCCAGGCTGGATGGGCAGTGCCAGCTGAAAACAACTGTGGTGTTTGGGGAAAGCAGTAAGTGATGCAGGATTTGAAGTGACTTTTTGGCTTTAAAATATTTTGAAAATTGCATTAGATTGTCTTTTCAGTTTAAAAAAAAGTCATATTAAACATATGGCTTTCTTAAATTTCTGTTTCAGTTTGGGCTTGGAAACTCCTCAGTTCTATTCTTGCCTTTTCCTTTTGTCTTAGTGGCTTCCTAGAAGTTTCTAAGAAATCTAATGGACTGGAAATAAAAGGGTCCTAGCTCCAGGCCCCTACCTCTTACTCTATTGTTCAGACAGGTGGGTGTTGTAATGGTGGTGTCTGTTCTATGACCTCTGGATGTGTGTATGTGTGTGTGTGTGTGTGTGTATGTTTGTGTGTGTATACCCATGCCCCTAGGGGAAGAGGTTTGACAATGAATTGAATTATTAATTTAAGAATTTCTGCCATAGCATGTTGCAGGGAGGAAAACTGGGTGAGCCATAACATCAGACAGACAACAGCTAGCCACCGAAATCCAGAAAGGCCAGTCCCTGCAGCCATAGGGAAGACTGACTTAACAAACATTCGAGTCCTCAGCCTCTTCATTTCTTAGTATTAGGATTTCATTTTCGTAAGCTAAGTTACTTGCCCAGTGATCCCAGGGCCTCTGGTGTGGGCAGCGCAGGCCCTAATGTGACCAGTGCGGTTAGTCAGTGTCTTTGGGGTTAGAGGGAACATTTATTAAGCACCTGTTATTAAGTCACTTCAGTTGTGTCCAACTCTTTGTGACTCTATAGACTGGAACCCACCAGGCTCCTCTGACCATGGGATTCTCCAAGTAAGAAATTAAGCACCTACTGTGTGCCAATGACTGTGTTAGGTGCCAGGAATACAGCAATGCCTAAGGTTCTTGGTGGAGCTTATAGCATGTTTGGGGCAGTGGTTAAAATGAGTGATGGACCAATAACATAATTAAGTGTGTGACAATGTCAAAGGAGTGGCAGAGCCGCAGAGCTGAGGGAGCACTCAGGAGGTCTTCTTAGACAGGGTGACCTTTAAGCAGATCTGAAAGACAAGGAAGCAGCCTTGCAGAGCCAGA
The DNA here is from genome assembly GCF_027580195.1 of Bos mutus. Classification (NCBI taxonomy): domain Eukaryota; kingdom Metazoa; phylum Chordata; class Mammalia; order Artiodactyla; family Bovidae; genus Bos; species Bos mutus. The sequence goes on from NC_091618.1 coordinate 29,730,795, forward strand.
GAAAGGGACATACCAAGTTCTGCAAGTTGGGAAGAACTTGGCTTATTTGAGGAAATGAAAGAAAGACGTGCGAAACTATTGGGTTGGCCAAAAAGTTTGTTTGGGTTTTTTATAAGCTGTAATAGGAAAACCTGTATGAGCTTTTTGGCCAACCAATACAGGGGGTGGGGTGGGGTGGGGAGGCAGGAGGCAAGGCGGGAGGCAGGCAGAGTCCTCAGTGCTCCAAGAGGAGTGGACTTTGATCTCAGTGCCATGGAAACCACTGAAGCATTTTAAGTATTTAAGGGCTTCCCTCCATAGCTCAGTCTGTAAAGAATCTGCCTGCAATGCAGGAGAATCAGGTTTGATTCTTGGGTCGGGAAGATCCCCTTGAGAAGGAAATGGCAACCCACTCCAGTATTGTTGCCTGAAGAATCCTATGGACAGAGAAGCCTGGCAGGCTACAGTCCACGGGGTCGCGAGAGTTGAACACGACTTAAGAGACTAAACCACCAGCACCACCGACACTCCTAGGGCAGGAGGTGTCCTCTTTCAACCCGGAGGGAATTAAAGTCTATTGAGAATCTACTATGTGCCTGGCACTGAGCTTAGTGCTTTATAGCCTTGTTTCATTGAACTTCCACAAATTTATGGGACAGGTGATATGATCATCACTTTATAGGAAAGAAAACAGACCTTTAGAGAGGTAGTAACACTTGCCTAGGGTCACACAACTTGATAAGTGGAGGGAGCAGAAATCTGAGAGCAGGCCTGCCCAGCTCTAATCACTCGCCTCCCCATACTTGCATGCATGCAGGGCCCTGGTCACCAGTGGTTTGTGGCATCAGGGCTGAGTGGACAGCAGGTAGGAGAGTGGGATGGATCCTGACGGTCCTGCGGCAGCCTCTGGGGAGCTCAGTGCTGCCACCCAAGTTGGGGAGAAGAAGGGATATTTATCTAGTTCCCCATCTGAAGACCTTCCACTTGTACCTGTCCTAATCCCTTCTGCTTTGAGGTTAACCCAGGGGGCAGATCTGCTTAGAAAGAAGATCTCACAGAGCATCTGACCTGGAAGAGAGGCAACCATCTCCTTTTTGCAAATCAGGGACCTAAGGCAGAAGAGGGACCCAGGGCCACACAGTCAGAAAGCCAGGAATCGGGTATGGAAAACCCAGGTGTGTTTTTATAGCCCTGGGTTGTTCTGCTCTGGGACCTGCCGCGTCTCCCCTGTGCGTATAGCCTGGGGCTCTGCACCCTGCCCATCCTGAGTCCGTTCTCCCCACCAGAGCCAGAGCTATCCTTCAGAAACCCAAGTCAGACCATGAGACATTTCTGTTCATGACTCTGCTTCTAGAGCACGTGGAGGCCTCTGCTCTAGCCACACGCCTGCTTGTCCCCAAGCTCACATCTCCTGGGCCTTTGCACCTGCCTGTCCTCCTGCTTGAAAGGCTCCTCTCGAGACACCTGCCTGGTCCAGCTTTGCCTGTGGTTGGAATTTCTGCTCAAAAGCCACCTCCTCAGAGAGCACTTCCCTGACTCCAATTCTAGATGATTCTCCTCTCTCTCTGGCCCCTGCAGGGCCCATGACTATCTAAAATTGTATTTCTGTTTGTTGATCTGTCATCTGTCTCTGCAGGCCTCTGAGAGTAGACGTGCCTGTCCTGTTCCCTGCTGTGCCCTCCCCACCTGTGGCCACAACAGAGGCAGAGTGAACATTGTTCACTCTCTGCCTGGGCCCCATGGCCCTTCTCACAGTTGGTGACATACTGTCACCAGCTCGAAGCCCACGGCTCCTTTCCGAGGGGTGTGGGGTCTAAGTTCCTGGCTTCCAGGAGGCAGAGGGGCACATTTTTGTCCTGGCCTCCGAAGCTTCTGTTACTCGCCACCCTCATTCCAGTGTTCTCCAGTGGGTCCTCCAGCCCACCCTCTCTCCTCCACTCCACTCAACCACCCCTCCAAAGCTCCACTTGGTGTCTTACAGGGGTCTCGAACTTGGCAGGCTCCAAACCCAACACCTGAGCTGTCCCCGCCAGCCTGCTCCTCCACACACTGACTCTAGCTTTCCAGTTAGTCAGGCCGAAGGCCTGGAGTCATTCTCGACTCCGTCTTTCTCTCTCACCCCACATCCAGTCCCTTGAGCCTGACTTCAGGATCCAGCTGCTCCCTGTACCCTCATCGCCCCTAGTACATCCCAGCTCCCCTTCCTTATCGGTCTCTCTGCTTCCAGCTTGGATCCCCTGTAGACTAGCTACATGGGTCCAGGGGCGTGAATCTTCGAAAACACAGGCCAGCCTGAAACAGGCACACCCATGCAGACAGAGGGCAGGTTAGTGCTTGCCCAGGGCTAGGAGGCGGAGGAGGGGGGTTGGGCAGTGTCTGCTAATGAGTACCAGGTTTCTCTTTGGGGTGATGAAAATATTCTAAAATTGACTGTGGATGCACAACTTTGTGAATACACTAAAAACCCCTGAATTGTTTTTTAAATGCAGAGAAGTATATTTTTCATAAGCAGAGTTACATCATGTCCCTCCTCTGCTCAGGAGACTCAGTGATTCAAAGTCACGCCAAAGCCAAGGTCCTCTGATGACCCACTAGGGTTTCCCATGACCCACCTGACCTTTTCCTACATCCTCTCTCTCTTTCCCGCCACTGGGGCTATAGTGGCACTCCTGATGCCATGCCCGTTCCCACCACAGAGCCTTTGCTCCTGCCGTTCCCCCTGCCTGGAACATTCTTCTATCACATATGCAAATGACTCCTTTTCCCTTCCTTCAGGTCTTAACTCAAACTTCACCTTTCCAGGGAGGCCTCCCCTGGTGAGGCCACCTCCTTTTAAAGTATCAGCCCTGTTACTTCCCATTCCTCTCTCCTGCTTTAATTTTTTTCTTCTTACAACTCATCACAATCTGACATCCTGTGTATTTTATTGCTTGTATTTATTAACTGCCTCTCCCACTGGCGTGTAAGCTCCACAAGGGCCAGGATTTTGCGTTTTATCCTTGAAAGTGTCTTCTCTTTCTCTGTCTCTCTTTTCCTGTTTGCCTCTCATTTTCCAGTTCCCTGTTGCACAATCTCTCTTCCACCCTCTTGACCATCATAATCATAACTACCATAGCACATAGAACAGGCCTGGCACAGAGTGGGCATGTAGTGTTTGTGGAATGACTGGGTGATGGATGGGATAATGGGCTCAGGACAGGGGTCTGTGAGACAGGGGCTCACCCAGCTCCAGGGAGCAACTGGGGCTGGGTGGTCTTCCCAGAGCCTCCCAGCTTCTCCCTGCAGCCTGTCTTGGTCCCCAGAGATGGTCTTGGGTGGGCAAGGCCCCCGCACTCACTTAGGGTCTGAATCATGGGATACTTTGCTGAAAAAGAACACAGGACTCAGCTGAGCATCTAGCGGTAGGAGTCCCAGGGGGCCTTTTGGGCTTGGCTCCTGGGTCCCAGGCCTCTCTGCGCCTGTTAAGCAGTCAGTAGATGGCTCTGTGATTCACTCTGAATCACAGCTACGCAGGCTCCCCTGGTTTAGGGCAGGTGTCAGCCACGTGGGAGAGGCAAGGCCGGCGGGCAGACTGAGGCACACAGACACCAAGGGAGAGACACATGGTGAGACTGAGTCAGACCTAGGATGAACTTCGCGTGGTGTCATAATTTAAAAATAAATTGTGACCAAGAACCTAAGAAAATGAAAGGCTGAGGGAGAAAGCAGAGACAAACGTGTACTTTGGACCCCTGAGGTGGAGTGATGATGGGAAGATGAATGTGCTGGTTGCTGAGAGAGGGAGAGATGGGGGGACTGATACACAGGCATAGGGGGTACTGGCTGAGGAGTGGCCTTTAGCCCATTGCTTCTGGAGTCAGCTGCAGGGTCTGGATCTCAGCTCCTCTACTAACTAGCTGATGTTGGGTGAGTTGTGTAGCATCTTGGAGCCTTAGCCTCCTCATCTATAAAACGGGGGTTCTTGAAGGACTGGTCTCCTGAGGTTGTTAGGAGCAAGCACCTGGAAGAATGCCAGGGCTGTACATGCTCCGTGATGATAGTTATGATTACGATGATCAAGAGGGTGAAAGAGAGATTGTACAACAGGGAACAGGAAAAGGAGAGGCAAACAGAGGGAAGGAGGGAGACAGAGAGTGGGGCAGGAATGTGGTGGGGCGGGGGTGCTTTGTGGATGGAAAAGAGAGAGGGGAACGACGAAGAGGCAGCAGCAAGTGGCAAAGGTGAGTGCAGGAAGGGAGGGACCCATAGAGCTCTCCTGGGGCTACTTAGGGAGGCCAGTGAGGGAGGGGGCTGGCAAGGGATAGCAGGAATAGTGTTCTGTATACCTCGGCACCCCAAGTTGTGCCCTGGCAAGGCCTGGTACACGGGAGGTGCTCAGAAGATGCTTCCTGGTGTGACCGTGAATGCGAGCCTCCTGCCCCCTGGCTCCCACACCTGGCTGTGATGTTGGTTGCCCAGGTTACCTGCTGAGCTGCTCCTGCAGTGCCTTCAGCTCCCCTTCCTGCTCCTTCAGCATCTGCTCCTGGTGCTGGGCTTGCTCCTGGGTTTTCTGCAGCCCATATCTGAGGCTCTGAAGGCAGGGACAGGGTGAAAGGAAATGGAAGGTGAAGGAGGAGGGCAGAGCCCCCAGCCCGGGACTTGACCTGGCAAACACTCCCATGAGACCCCAGGTCATCTGAAACAGCTCTTGGGTGGAGCGCAGGACTGGGGAGAGCCCTGGGAGCTGTGGTGCCTGGCTGTGCCCCTGGATGAGCCTGAAGCCATGATTTCTTCCTTCACTAAAAAATCCAAGTCACTGGCGGCAAGCACCTGGAAGCCTCTGCCTAGGGAGGATGCTAGAGGAAGGCTTGAAAACAATTTGGGTGACCTCGAGGAGAAGCAGCCACAGGGGCAACAAGGTGGGTGGGGCCTGCAACAGCAGAACTTAGATATTGGGAAGAAATCTGCCAATAAAGAGGGTTATGGAACTTGAGGACAAGCAACTGCCCTGAAGAACTTTTGGGAAGGGATTGCAAACTCAGATGCCTACAGGGCTGGGCAGGTAGCATGGATGAACAATGTGGGCCTGGTGTGAGGCAATAGGGAGATGTGGGGATTGTGATAAACTGAAGAATGCATGATCTTCATGTGATGAACCAAAGAACTTCAAATGGTATCCTCAGATCATAATGGTTCTGTGTGGACCAATACAAATTAGTCTATGGGCTGGAAGGGCCCAGGGCCACCCTTGAAGACACCTGCCTATGGGGCAGGTTAGAGCGGGGAGCAGAGACAAGTACAGAGCTCGACTGTTCTCACCTTGACGACATCCTGCAAGGCCATCTCTGCTTGTTCCTCCCTCCTGGTCACACTGGTCACTCCTGTCTGCTCTTGAGGCTTCTCTGAGGTGGAGTCTTCCTTGGTTCCCAGGCCCTGAAGGATCCAGAGCTCCCCTGGGATACTAGGCACCTTCCCATCATGCTTGCCCCATGACACTACATCCCCTATTGTCCCTTTGGGGCTGGAGGCCAGCAGTCTATGGATATGACTCCTCTCTGCTTCCCCTTCATGAGTCCCCTTTGTTGTCCTCTGGCCCTCCACGCCCAGCAAAGCTCCCTTGCCCTCAGCCTCTGACCCTGCCACCTCCTTCAGGGGCTCTCTGGCTCCCTCCCCCTGTCCCTGGATGGTGGGTGTTGAGTCCTCCAGGCAGATCTCTGTCCTTGGAACTCCTTTCTCCTGGTCTTGCTGAAACTCCTCCCCATCTAGTTCCCACATGCTTGGGGGGCACCCAAGGCTCCTGGGATCCTCCTTCTTCTTTTCCAAAAAGTGGGGATGATGCCTGTGTTGCTGGGACCTGGGAAGTCCAGCCAACCCGTCTTTCCTGGGTGCATCTTGCAGACAGCTGGCTTGGCTTGTGTGTGGCTCCTCCAGGTGGACTTCTGTGGAGTTCCCATATGTGGCTGATATCTGCAAAGAAGCCCCGACTCCATCATCACTCTCAGCACCAGCTCACCATCCTGGTGCATGGGAGAAGCCACAGCCCTAATCTAGTGTGTTTGCTAAATATATGAATTCCTGTGTCCTCCCACTAGAAGCCTGATTCAGGATATTTGGGGTAGGGCCCAGGAATCTGAGTGTTGACAACCTCAGGTGACCCAAGGCCTGGGCTTTCATCTCATCTGGGAGCAATGGTGCTTCTCAACGCCCTTTCCTTCCTCACCTCCAGTCTGCATCCTCCTCCCTCCTTTACCTTCATCTTCTGCATCTATCTGATTTCCCCTAAGTCCTTCCCACCACTCTCCTCTGATCTCCCCCCTCCCCCCAAACTTGATTTCTCTGTGTTTCCTTTTTCTGATCTGTAAAATGGGAATACTATCTCCTTACAGGGTTGTGGTGAAGGCTTAAATAGACCAACAGCCCCTAAGAGTCACCTCTGTCAAGAAGCCTTCCTGGCACTCCCATGTTCCTAGGTGTGTCTGGTCACTACCTTTAACTTGTGTTGCAATGTGTTCCTTTAGGGTCTATCTCCCTAAAGATCTGGAACTCCTTAAGGTCCGAGACTGAGCTATAGAATCTGCACCCCGGTCCTGGAAGCTGGCGGGGTGGTGGTGAAAAGCGAGCCCATGGAAGGATGAGAACCACAAGCTACTGCCTAATGAGTGGGCATGTACCAGGAGCCTTGCCCTGCGCTGCACCTGGGCTGATGCATCGTCACAACCCCCACCCCCACCCTGTGAGGCAGGACAAGTTTTGTGCCAAGGACTGTAGTTAGTAAGGGATGGAGCTGGGATACGAAGCAGGCACTTTGGCTCTTCCGTCACTCTCCGAATTGAATTGACAGGTTTGCAAATGGCCCGGCAGAGGTGGTCTCCCTGGGCTGTTTTCTATAAGCTTCCAGTCACCCTCCCCAGCCTTCCCTGCTCCCCAGGGCCCCCAGCGGTGCCTGCAGGTGCTGCCAGTGGTTCCTTTCTTTTCCTGGTAGATACCCTCACCACCTGAGGAATATAAGCTTATGCTACTGTGGCTCCCGAGGTCCACCTGTTGGCCTCTCCGTCTTTGTCTAGCTGGGTCAGGGCTCAGTTACTTTTCAACCTGGGGGTCCCAACAGAGATAGAGAAGAGGCAACTAGAGTGAAGGTTGGGAAGAGGCACCTCCTTTGGGGACTCTTTGGTCTTTCTGGGTCTTCTTCCCCGGGTCCGGCTGGAATTGGAGCAGTGGGACCTGAAAGTGAAAGAAGCAGGGAGAAGCTAGGTCTCTCTCCAGCAGTGGTCTTGGTCCTCGGATGCAGGACACCCCATCTTTCCAGCCACCCATTCATCCCCCCACCTTCCCGCATTCCTGCCTTTCCACCCTGATGCATGCATTCCTTCTGTCCATCTACACATGCATCCCATCCTCCATCCATCCTTCCATTCCATCCCAACATCCATTCATCCTTCTAACCATCTACCCCAACAATCCAGCAACTCTTTAATGAAGCATCATGGGACATCCTAAGATGACACTTGGAAGACAGAAGTCTAGGGAGGTGGAGAACAGGGATTTCAGGGAGCAATAAAGGAGGGAGGAAAAGATGGGGCTAGGGACTGAGGGCTTAGGGTTAGTTTGGGAGGGTGGTGGTACTGGGAGCAGGCATTGAAAAGAAGCTCCCCTCCATGCTGCCCCCACTCACTCTGAGAACATGGGCCAGGCCCCATCCAAGTCTGGCCGCTGCAGGTCCAAGTCGAAGGTCATCCCGTTGAGAGCATAGAGGGAGTCCAGGATGTCTTCCCGGAGTTCAGGGCACACCAGAGGGCTCCGGGGGCCATACCACTCCCTGTGTTAACAATGACCCATGCCCTTGGCCTTTGGTTCTGGTGCTATTGCCACCCCCGACCTCAGAGAATCCACTTCCATTGCACACCATATTGGGATGGTTCTGCAGAACAGGGTTATGGCCCTTGGGGACCAGGAGGCCCAAGCATCATGATGCTACCAGGACTGGGGCTCTAAGCTCCCCCTCTGCCCTTTCTTCCTTGACTTTCCCTTTACAACCCTTCCTTTATTTGTCCTTGATATCAAATCATCCTTTTTGGGGTAAAGAGGCTCTTACCCACCTGGTAAACTCTGGGTTCAGGAGGCAGAGCTGCAGGGACTCGGCCAGTTGTCCGTGGGCAAGGCAGAAGCGGATGAAGGCCCGGCCTTTCCCCAGTGGAGTCTTCAACTGAGAGTGCATAGGGGACAAGTTGGGCAGATGGAGGTGTTAGGACAGAGGGAACTCAACCGGGACAGAGGGAGAGAAGATGGAATGACTGAATGGTTGATGAGAAAGGGTGTCCTGGGACTCAAGGCTGTGGGAGGAAAGGGAGTGGAGAGGGGTGCTGAGGGAGGGGCTAATAACAGGTGGGGACCAGGGGAGGGCTCCTATGGTCAGTGGAGCAGGGATGGGTGACAAGGGGGACCTTGGGCAGGCCTGTGTCCCCTCCAGCCCATGAGCCATCTTTGTCAAGGGCCTAGGGGCAGGACCCCACCATGCCAAGGCTAGCCTCCCTGCCACCCGGCCCTGGATACCTTGTCCAGTGAGTGGACGAAGCGGACTGGCTCCGTGTCCCCCCGCTGCTGCCACAGGGCCGCACAGAGGAAGTCCCAATAGTCTTTCCGAGGCCTCAGGAAGCTCTTCTGCTCTTTCTGGTCAAACTGGGAGCAAGAAGAGGGAAAGGAAAGTGTGGAAATGCTTCCTGCCAGAACCCGCTCTGCCATCAAGCGTGCTGAGTGGTCATGTGATGGCAGGGAAAGGGCTAGTGCAGACAGAGCCAGCTTAGGGTCCTGGTCTGCCCTAGCTGGCTGTGTGATCAGGAGTAAGCTGCTCGATCTTTCAGAGCCTTTGGTGTTCTCATTCATTCATTCATCTCAGAAATACTTATTGAGTACTTACTATGTTCTGGGCCCCATTTTAAGCCTTGGGGATACAGCAATGAACAAAGTGAATAAGCAAAACAGATAGTACATTAGATTGCACTGACTGATAAGGAGAAAAAATAAGGTGGAGAAAGGGAATGGAAAGTGTGTGGCGTGTGCATGCATGTGTAAGATGTGTGTGGGGTGTGTGAGTGTGTGATGTGCATGTGTGGTGTGTGTTAAAAATGTAGATTAGGGTGGCTCAAGAAAGCCTCACTGAGGAGGTTTTATTCAAGTCCAGATCTGAAGGAAAATGTGCTATCCAAATTTCTGGATGAGGAGCATTCTAGGCAGAGGGAACGGCAGGTGCAAAGCCCCTGAGGCAGGTGCTTTCCTGCTGTGCTTTAGGAAGAGGCCAGTGTGACTGGCGTGCAGCACCTGAAGGGCAGACTGGCAGGAGACCACCTAGGCACACAACATACACCACACACAAACAAACCTCACACATACATGCACACTCACACCACACACATCTACACGCACATAGAGAAGTAGGAAGGGGATGTGTGTGGGGGGTTGGGCATGGGCTGGTCATCAAGCACCACAGGAAAGAAAAATTAAACAAGAAAGAAAGTGAAGTTGCTCAGTCGTGTCTGACTCTTTGCAACCCTATGGACTGTAGCCCGCCAGGCTCCTCTGTCCATGGAATTCTCCAGACAAGAATACTGGTCTGGGTTGCCATTCCCTTCTCTAGGGGATCTTTCTGACCCAGGGATTGAACCTGGGTTTCCTGTACTGTAGGCAGATTCTTTACCATCTGAGCCATCCAGGGAAGCCCAAATTAAACAAGGTGAACATATAAAAGGTTTAGCTGGCCACATAATAGGCGCTCAATAAAAGCTAGTGCTACTGATGATTGAGGCTGTAACCAGCAGTGAGGATGGCCAGCCCAGGGACATCCATGCCTCTGAAACCTTGGTCTTTAGAGCAGGAGGCTGCCTCCAGCCCCACCCAACCCTACCCTAGCCCTGCTCTGGTTCACTTCCCTCCAAAAGTGAGGTGAGATGTCCAGAAGGATTTGTTGATTGACAGAGAGGAGGCCCCAGTGGCTCAATAGTAAAGAATCTGCCTGCAATGCAAGAGACATGGGTTCGATCCCTGGGTCGAAAATGGTAACCCACTCCAGTATTCTTGCCTGGAGAATCCCATCGACAGAGGAGCCTGGTGGGCTACAGTCCTTGGGGTCGCAAAGAGTCGGACACAACTGAGTGTGCACACACAGTCACAGAGACGAGGTAGTGTGTGGTAACACAGAGTGGCAGGGGCTCTTCCTTCAGCGCCTGGGAAAACCCTTTCTGTTACTGGTTATTGGGACCTGGAGAGATGGGAGAGACAGGGAGGGGAGGACCTACCTGCAGCAGAAGCTCCAGGCAGCCACAGAGTCTGTGCAGCTCAGCACTGGTGTCTGTCACCGGCTGCTGCCCAGCCCCGTAGCCTTGAAGGATGGCAGAGACAGCAGCTGTGGGGAGGACGGTGGACGTCAGACCTCAGAGAGGAGTGGGGCTCCGAGACCCCTCACCTCTCCCCAAGTGCCGTCCCAGAGCTCTCTCTGGACACTCTCACCTTTCAGGTCCCTGGTCATCTTGAGGACAGCCCCTTCTTTGGCCATGAGTATCTGAAGGACGTGATTCCTTATGGTCTAGAATACCGGCCTGGGAAGGAGCCTCAGGTTAAAGCTGCCCAGCACTCTTCTCATACAAAGGAAGAATCAGAGCCTAAAGAACAATGTGACATCTCTGGGGTCACCCGGCGAGTCCACTGGTAGGAGAAAACCCCAGCTCCTTCATGAGAGGCAAGGCAGGAGGAGGATGGTGGGGTTCCCCCACGCCCCAGGGAGCTGTTCCTGGGAGGCAAGTTCTGTGCCCTTGCCTGATACCCATGTCTCATTCAGTCCCCACAGTAACCCTGGGAGGTTATTAACTCCATTGTATACGAGGAGAGGGGGGCTCAGAGAGGGTGTTCTATCCAAAGTTACCAAACTCTAAGGGATGAAACTAGAATTTGAACTCAGGTCCCTGTGCCTGCAGGGTGCATGCTCTCAACCCTGACTGGCTGTGAGCAGTCCTAAGGGCTCATGTGTGCCAGCCATGTGGATACTGGGCTGAGGGGGTGAGGCCCTATTCCCCAGAGGGGGCCTTGCCCAAACAGTCATCATCCTTGGGACACACATTCATCCTTTCCTGGGCCCCAGCCGAGTGGAAAATGTGTGTTTTTTGAGGAAAAGGAGGCAGGAGGCAGAAGCAAGGCAAGGCCCCAGAGTGGGGGGTGGGCTAGAATGCTGGGGTGTGGGGTGTGAGGAGCAGGGTTTTAACCCTGCTGCTCTCTGCCCAGGGAATCTCAGCCTGTCTTCCCCACACACAGTGGATCCTGGGGCTCAGAGAGGAATGACGTGGCCCCTAGGGCCCATGAGCTTATTCTTTGAGCCTGAGACAGGCACAGGGTGGGAAAGCCAGGTGTCCAGCCTCCCACACTGTGGTGGCTGGAATTTGGGGGTGAGTGGGAGTGAAGGAGCGCTGGGATGCAGAGGAGGGGAAGGGAAAACAAAACGAAGGGAAGGTGAGGGAGGCTCGGGGGATGGTATTCAGGGAGCACAGTGCTGAGAGTCAAGAGCCCTGCTCCTCCAACCCGGCCCTGTTGTGAGCTTGCGGTGTGACCTGGGGCACATCCTTCACCTTTCATGGGCCTGGATGTCCCCACCTGTAGACCAAGGGGTTGGATGGAGGGTCTCTGCAGCTCCTTTTAGCCCAGATGATCTCTGAAATCCACAAACACCTAGCTGGACCGCCTCCCCTTCCTCATCTCTATCCAGGATTCCTCTGCCCTTGCTTCTGGCATCACTCCCTTTCTCCAGCCACCCCCAGAGACCCAAGGGTCTCCTTGCTACTCACCTGGAAAGGCCTGGCTCTCTGGGGCATGGAAAGCTGGGGCACTGCAGCCTCAGCCTGTTATCTGTGACTGAGCGCTCTGTACAGCCTCTCTCAGGGTTTGCTGCCTGGGAAGTGACTCACGCCCAGTCCAGCACCCTGGACGAAGGGGAAATTTTGCTCAGAGCAGGAGGAACGGAAGACTGTACACAGGGAAGAAGTGGTAAAGGCAGGGTCAAGGGCACCGGGGCAGATCCTGAGATGGGAGACGGTTCCTCTTAGGCAGACCAGGGGCAGATTCACTAGTTGGCCCAACAGAGATGGGGACCCAGAGTAGAGGCAACTGCTGCTTTGCAGGTGCTTGCTTTGCACGTTCTATCCGCTTCTCATCAAGGTCACTTGCTCTTGTCTTTCTTCCTTATCGCCACCAGGTGGCACAACGAGGCTATGATGCTGCCCCCATGATCACCGCGGGTCTTCACTGTCAGTTGGAGTGTGGTACAGATGGGGAGAGGAGAACAAGGGTCCCACTGCGTGTCTCCCCGTGACTGCTGATCACCAGTGCCATCTCCCCAGTTCTGGGAATCACCAGAGAAAGGTCGAAAGTGAAAGCACTGGTGAAAGGCTGTATTCAGGAATGGGCTGGGTGGATTGCCCAGGTGGGCTGGGACTCTCCCTCCCTGGCTATGGCTCTGCCTCTCTGAGGCTGGGGTTTTTTCCCCGTGGGGTCCCCAGGAGCTAGTACTGAGCGCAGGGAACAGAGCAGCAGGCCCCTGCGAGGACAACCCACTTTACCCACCCCCGCCCTAGGAGCCGCGCGTAAGCCCTGGCGCGCACGCGGTACCCAAGCTTGGCTCCGTCCTTCCGTGGGGACTTCCTGCCGGTCTCTTCTTCTCCGGGACTTGGTCTCCCGCGTGCAGAGGCTGCGTCCCCCCTCTCCGTCCCCCGTGTCCCAGTCTCTCCCTCATTATCTCTCCTTATCTCCTTCCTGCCTCTCCCGTCGCTCCCGCCGGCGCTGTCTCTCTCCCGGCGGTCCCGAGACCCCGCGCGCCCCTCCCCGCGCCACCGCGCCCTCGGGTCTCCCTCCTCACTGGCTGCGTCCGGGCGCCGGTGTCACCGCCCCTCGCCCGGCCCCGCGCTCCCCCGCTTCCTGGCACTGCGGGCCAAGGAGGCTCCGGGCGGGGACGGGCTGGGGGAGTCGCTGGTCCCCTCCCGACGCCCTGGGCCGAGCGGTGGCCAGGGTGAGGGGCGGGCGGGCGCCCGGCCGGATGGGCTGCACGGTGAGCTTGGTGTGCTGCGAGGCGCTGGAGCCCGGGCCCCCCTGCGGCCCCCAGCCCCCGGGGAGTCCCCCGGCCCCCGCGCCGTGGGAGGACCGAGAGCCCCCGGGCTCAGTCCGAGCCCAGAGCAGACGGCTGCTGCTTCAGGTAGGGCGCTGTGCGGGTAGGTGGCAGGCACAGCCTGGTTCACCTGAGACAGGTAAAGAGCCTCTCAGGGAAAGCACCCAACATGGGTCAGGGCGCGCTGGAGCCCGGACCAGGTGAAGGGCAGCGTGTTAGGTCTCATCTGGCTGTCTTGTGACCCTGAGAGAAGGGTGATGTAGGACCTGACCCTTAAAAGGGCAAATAGTTCAGGTGAGATTTTAGGCGCCATGCAAGGGAGGCAGGGCTGGGCTTGCTGGGAAAGGCACTGAAAGAATGAATTTTCCCCAAGCTAGTCCAGCAGTTGACTGTGTGTCCCCACCCGTAGCTGGACTGTTGTCTCTGACCAGGGCTCCATAGTCAGGAGGGAGGGGGCCTTCTGAGTCAGGGAGGGTCTGGTTAGAGCCAGGACTGACTTGAAGATGGTGGGGGAGCTGGACCCTCACCTCTGCACTCTCTGTTCTGGGTAAGCCTTAGAGCCTTGCAAGTGGGAAGCTGACCCAGGTGGGTGGGAATAGGCCAGCGTAGGGAGGCAGGTGTCTGTTCTGGATGAGGCCTCTGTCCCCTGAACTAGAAAGCTTGGTGTAGGTGTGGGCATTGGATTTCTCCAAGGAGGAGGAGGGATACTTGGACTCACCTGGGACTAGACAACCTTGCTATAGGCTTCCTGCACAATCCCAGCCTACCTCCCTGTTTGGGGGCTGTGAAGGCTGCAGCCTCCTAAGTTTCATTTGCTGTATGGGGTTTGGATTATGCTGGTGTCTTTTGTTCCTCCATCTGGGGCTCACAGAGTATGGGCAACTCAGAATGTATGGTGCGGGTAATCCCTGCTCCCTTATCCCCCTTTTTTGAGGCAACCAGTGAAGCCAGGTGTGTGCATGTGCATATGTGTGTGTGTGTGCACCGAAGTGACTCCTCTGCCTCACTTGACTGGATGCCCCTCCAGGTCTCAGATCTGGCATATTCGTGGTTTTACTCACAATGCCAGGCATAGGGCTGCGCTTATAAACCCTACTCTGTTCTTCCCAAACTCTAGCGCCAGTCATCACCGTAATGACCAACCATGGTGAGGGACAGGCTTGGTGGGGTGTAGATATTTTCTGGGTCCTACAGTGACTGGTGGCCCAGGGATGATCCTGTTGGAAGCCTGAGCCCAGCTTTGGGCCCTGAGGATAGGGTGAAGCCTGAGGGTGTGCTGGGCATCCCAGACTACCGCCTCTCTGTCCTGGAAAAGGGGCAGAAAGTGAAGGTGATGTGGCCTAATTTTTGGACTCTATATCCCCCTCCCCAGATGTCATCCAGTCTTGTCCTGGCCTCAGAGCCTCATGAACCCTCCTCTGTCCTTGGAAGGTTTCAGGGGAAAGTGAGTTCACAGTTTCCCTCCCCTGTCCGTTCCTATTGCAGACCCTTTCTGACTTTTCCCTCTGTCTCCCGTCTCCCTACCTTCTCTACTCTGGATGCGGTTGCAGGGTGGAGGGTGGTGGGTGGGAGCCAGGGGGCCACCTGAGGGTGGGCAGGGACAGGCAGTCAGGGCAGCTCAGATGAAGGAGCCAGGGGCACTAGAGGAGGGTGATCAAGGAGAGGGGAGAAGGTGGGGGCAGGGAGAGTGGACTCATGGGCCTGTGGACGCCCACGTGTGACAACCACGGGGACGGGCATGGGGACGAGTGACTGTCTGCATTCGGATGAGCTGGTTTCTGAGTGGCCTCTTGAGAGAGCCTGGCTCTCACCCATGACTCAGCCTGCCTTCATCTGCAGGATGGAACTGTCCCAGTCCGAGCTCATGCCCACCGCTCCTCTGGCTCCAGCGGGTGGGGGTGGGGAAGGTGCTGTCGCCAGTGTGCTCTCCCCTCTCCAGGCGCCCCATTCACACTGCCACCTTCAGGAGACTTCGGTCACCCTGGAAAGGGCAGCCGGGCTGCTGATCGCCTGCCAGAGGAGGTGTTTTATCACGTTCCTGTGGTGGATAAACATCTCTCGGGCTCTCAGCCTCCCTTAGGAGTCAGGGCTTAGAAGCTACTCAAGCATTTGGGCTCCTGGCCAGGGCACTCCTACCAACGGTCCTGCCACTGAAATGCCACCCTCCCTGCCACAGGACCCCCTTCCCCTCCGCCTCCTTCTATAGACTGAACTTCTCTCCTTGGGCCACAGGCTGTGCTCACATCATCTGTCCCCACCCGCAGCCTCGCTCCTCCCCTCTCCCTTCTGGCAAGTTCCCTTCCCACCAGGCCATCTTGTCCTCTAGTTCCTGCATGCTGGCCACACTCACCCCCCTAAGCAGTCTGTCCTCTACTCAGGCCACACTGCCCTCCTCGCTCTGGTGGCCTCTTTGTCCCCCTCAGGCCCCATTGCCTGCACCTCTCTCCTCCCCTGGCCGGAATCTGTGACCTACTCCTCTTCTTGGCTTTAAGGAAGCTTGCCCTCGCCTTGGTACCCACAACTCTGAGCCTCAGCTCTGAATTAGTGGAGCCTGGCGGTGTAGGCCTTGCACCCTTCAGGCGGCCTCCTTGTGGTCCCATGACTGCCCTACACCGGGAGCCCTCCCTTAGTCTTACACAGCAGCCTGCCAGCCTCTGGAGAGGGGAAGGTGGGGCTTGGCATTCCTGCGGAGCATTCCCGCCAAACCTTCTCTGACCTGGGCGCCAAGGGGCCTGGAGGGCATCTCCAGGTGCCAGCCTCGCCTCCTCACTCTCTGCCATATCCCAAGACAAGTGGCTGCTTGTTGGATGCTGGTGGGAGCAGAGGGGAGGAGACTCTGGGCCGCCTCTGCCTCCTCTCTCTGGAAGCCGGCTCCTGGGGTCAGTTCATCCAGCCTCTGCCCAGTAGCTCAGAGCCCTACTGAGTTTAGGAGATCCCCAAGGGTAAAAGGTCCTGCAGCCCCCCTGCATTCCTGTTATGGGGTCCTACATCTGTGATGGGAGTTCTGGGGTCTCATCTAACTCCCTCTGCTCTGGGTTGAATTGCTTCCTCTATTTCTCTAGTCATACATACTCATAGACCCCACAGCTGAAGGGGTTTGGTTAGTGGTTCTGAACTTTGAAAGGTCATAGATTCCTTTGAGAATCTGATGAAAGCTATGGATTCTCCGGCTAGGGAAATGTGCACAGGCGTGTGCACACACAGATACACATGCAGACATGCATGCACACACACACTGCACCACTGTAGGATCACTCTCGCACAATATCAGGTCCTGATCCATACCAACCCCAACCCTGCACTGCATAGATGAGCACACAGAGGCCCACGGAAGGGAAATGACTCATCCAGGGCCACACGAGGGATAGCAGAGCCATAATAGAGGGATAGACAGGACCATAATCTGTGTCCTGACCCTGCATAAGTGGGAATTTGGTTCTCAGACTGCCTGCAAGGTAGGTGGGTCTGGTCATTCACCTATTTAACAAACTTTTTTTTCTTTAGTTTTGGGATATTCATTGCCCCAGTTTGTAGTAGAATTAACTTCACTGTAAGTGTATGCATTGAGCTTCCCAGGTGGCTCATTGGGGAAAGAGTCTACCAGCAATGCAGGAGCCGCAAGAGACCCAGGTTCGATCCCTGGTTTGGGAAGATCCCCTAGAGGAGGGCATGGTAACCCACTCCAGTATTCTTGCTTGGAGAATCCCATAGACAGAGGACCCTGGTGGAGTACAGTCCATGGGGTTTCAAAGAGTCAGACACGACTGAAACGATTGAGCACGCCTGCATCCAGGTTTATGTATTTCTTAAATTTATTTTTATTGAGATATAATTGACATATCACATTGTATAAGGTGAAAGTATACAACATTTTGATTTGTTGTGTTTATATATTGTGATGTGATTACCACTGCTGTATTGGCTAACACCTCTATCATGTCACATGATTATCACTTCGTTTTTAGTGATGGGAGCAATGAAGACCCGGTCTCTTAGCCCATGTGCACTTTTGAGCACCTGCAGTGAGCTAGCCATGGAGCTGGCAGCTGAGGCCAGAGCAGGAATGCAGGCAGTCCCTGTTCTTTTTTTTTTTTAACTTTTTAATTTTGTATTGAAGTGTAGCTGATTAACAGTGTGGTGATAGTTTCAGGTGAACAGCGAAGGGACTCAGCCACACAGATCCCTGCAGGCAGCCCCTGTTCTTGGCTTCAGAGTGGGTGTCAGTCCAAGAGGAGAGGGAGAACCAAGTGCAGACAAGTAATTGCACAAATGCATTGTTGGAAACAGTGCAATAGAGGTAATGGGGGATACCAGAGGGATTGGAGTTAGATCAGGAAGGCGGAGGAAATAGCATTGAAACAAGGAGCTGACGTGCTGGTAGCAGTTAGAGGAGAAGCGTTCTAGGTGGTGGGACCAGCACACGTGAAGGTCCTCAGATGGAGGTGAGTTGGGAGCTCCTGGGGAATTCTACAAAGGCTTTCTCCAGCTGCTCCCCCTGAGCCCTGTGATCCATGCAGTGTGTGTGTGTGTGTGTGTGTGCACACGCGTGTGTACTGGAAGCAGGGAGAGGCAGAGCAACAAGACCTGGGGAGGTGGTCGCTGTTACCTGGGGGAGAGATGATGGTGGTTTGGGTTAGAGAGGTGACAGGTCATGGGGAGGGGTCACGTGGGGTGGGTGAGGCCAGGACTGATTCCAGAGAAGGGACAGGCCATGGAGGCTTGGAGGTGGGGTGAGAGGGAGCAGGAAGGAGGGTGTGAGGTGAAGATTCCCCTTATAGTAATGGAAGGTGGTGATGTTCAAGCTGGTTTTAGAAAAGGCAGAGGAACCAGAGATCAAATTGCCAATATCCGCTGGATCATCGAAAAAACAAGAGAGTTCCAGAAAAACATCTATTTCTGCTTTATTGACTATGCCAAAGCCTTTGACTGTGTGGATCACAATAAACTGTGGAAAATTCTGAAAGAGATGGAAATACCAGACCACCTGATCTGCCTCTTGAGAAATTTGTATGCAGGTCAGGAAGCAACAGTTAGAACTGGACATGAACAACAGACTGGTTCCAAATAGGAAAAGGAGTACATCAAGGCTGTATATTGTCACCCTGTTTATTTAACTTCTATGCAGAGTACATCATGAGAAACGCTGGACTGGAAGAAACACAAGCTGGAATCAAGATTGCTGGGAGAAATCTCAATAACCTCAGATATGCAGATGACACCACCCTTATGGCAGAAAGTGAAGAGGAACTAAAAAGCCTCTTGATGAAGGTGAAAGTGGAGAGTGAAAAAGTTGGCTTAAAGCTCAACATTCAGAAAACGAAGTCATGGCATCCGGTCCCATCACTTCATGGGAAATAGATGGGGAAACAGTGGAAACAGTGTCAGACTTTATTCTTCTGGGCTCCAAAATCACTGCAGATGGTGACTGCAGCCATGAAATTAAAAGACGCTTACTCCTTGGAAGGAAAGTTATGACCAACCTAGATAGCATATTCAAAAGCAGAGACATTACCTTGCCAACAAAGGTTCATCTAGTCAAGGCTATGGTTTTTCCTGTGGTCATGTATGGATGTGAGAGTTGGACTGTGAGGAAGGCTGAGCACCGAAGAATTGATGCTTTTGAACTGTGGTGATGGAGAAGACTCTTGAGAGTCCCTTGGACTGCAAGGAGATCCAACCAGTCCATTCTAAAGGAGATCAGCCCTGGGATTTCTTTGGAAGGAATGATGCTAAAGCTGAAACTCCAGTACTTTGGCCACTTCATGCGAAGGGTTGACTCATTGGAAAAGACTCTGAGGCTGGGAGGGATTAGGGGCAAGAGGAGAAGGGGACGACAGGAGATGAGATGGCTGGATGGCATCACTGACTCGATGGACATGAGTCTGAGTGAACTCCGGGAGTTGGTGATGGACAGGGAGGCCTGGTGTGCTGCAATTCATGGGGTTGCAAAGAGTCGGACACGACTGAGCGACTGATCTGATCTGAAGGCTTCATTGGGCATTCCTCCATTTTAGTGAAGTATTTCATAAATGCATTAAAGTGCACAAACTTTCCACAAAATGAACATACTCCTGTGGCCATGTAACCAGCACCAGTCAAGAAATAGAGCCTTGCCCACAACCAGAAGGTCCCCTTCCCCGTTCCCTTCCAGGTATTAATTGCCCTTTGAGGGTTATTCACTGTCCTGACTTCTACCAGCATAGATGTGCCTATTATAGAACTTCTCAGAAATGGAGCATGTGTGTTCTTTGATGTCTGACTTCTGATCAACATGATGGTTGAGAAGTTCATCCACATGCTTGTGTCTGGTTGTAGAGCATTTCTTCTCACTGCTGCTTAGTGCTCCACTGTTTGAAGCTATCAATTCTGCTACTGACAGGCATTTAGCTTGTTTCTAGTTTGGGGCTATTGCACATGAACATGAACATTTTCACGCATGTCTTTCGGCGATCCTGTGTTCTAATTTCTGTTGGGCAGACTCATCCATCTATCTTGAAGCATGTCTCTTTTCTGTTGTTCAGTTGTTGAGTCATGTCTGACTCTTTGCAACCCCGTGGACTACAGCACACCAGGCTTCCCTGTCATTCACTATCTCCAGGAGTTTGCTCAAACTCAAGTCCATTGAATTGGTGATTCCATCCAACCATCTCATCCTCTGTCGTCCCCTTCTCCTCCTGCCTTTAATCTTTCCCAGCAACAGGATCTTCTCCAATGAGTTGGCTCTTTGCATCAGGTGGCCAAAGTATTGGAGCTTCAGCTTCAGCATTAGTCCTTCCAATGAATATTCATTGAATATTCATTGAATGAGAGTCTTTTCCAGCACCAGAGTTTGGAAGCATCAATTCTCGGCACTCAGCCTTCTTTATGGTCTAACTCTTACATTCGTTCATGACTACTGGGAAAACCATATCTTTGACTTTACGGACCTTTGTCGGCAAAGTAACATCTCTGCTTTTTAATATGCTGTTAGCTTAGTCATGCTAATGGTGTGGTGGTCCTGCTTGGAGCATTGGGCTGACTCCACCTGGCCTGTGACACTGCTCTCTGTTCCCCTCCCCATCTTCCCTTTCTGTTGAGGTCCCCCAGTGCTGATGGGGAACCTGAGGCACAGATCCACTGGGCTGGTGTGGGTTCCAGATGGTGGCACTCAGGAATCTGTATTGCACTGAATGGCCTCCCCTTCACCCCTGGATGGAGCCATCTGCTTCAAAGTTCATCCTAGGAGAGTCTGGGCAGCCTGTCTCTGCTTTTTATTTTTTAATTTTTTTTCTGCTTTTTAATACGCTGTCTCTAGAAGGCTCAAGTATCTCAAGAGTCTGAGGCATCATTCTATAAAGGGAGACCTTCACCGTCTTGACAATAGGCATGAGAGACATCCAGGGGAAGGGGAGAACATTATCTAGCTCCCTAATATGTCCCTTTGTGGTGACTCTTCTCATCTTGCCACCCCTCGCCCCCAGTGTGGGGCTCACGTATCAGAGAGGAAGGAGGAAGAAGCCCTGGAGGTCTGTATTCGAGTCAGGGTGGGTGGAGGGCAGCCGACCACCTCTTTCAGTTTCACCCGCTCTCTGGGGGCAGGCCCAGGTCCCTGATGGGTCAGGAGTATACAAGGCTGAGGGCTGTGGCCTCTAGTCCTTCTCTCTTTGCCGAGGGCAGGAAGCCAGCCACTGCCTCCTTGTTTGATGTATGAACTTGCAGGGAGACCCTGGCACCAGTAGGGAGCACAGAACCAAGGGCAGGCAAGCCAAGGCAACCCCTGGAGGGACAGCAGCTGGTGAGTGGGAAGCCAAGGCTGCCATCTGCAGAGAAACCCAGTGGTGGGGAGCGAAGGAGACCCAGGCGATGCCGAGGGTCCAGGTCTTCTTGCTGACTGTCCCAGCTCAGAGCCCTAAGTTGAACCTCTCCTCATCAAGATACCCCAGCCCTGGTGCTTCCGGCCAGCCCCCCTCTCTCTCAACCTGAATAGCCCTAGAGCCCACGTCAGGACACTGGATCTCCAAACAGACCCCAGGAAAAGAGGGTGGAGAGGCCTCAGCTTTAGTGCTGCTTTCTGGACAAGACAAGGGGAGTGTTGGGTGCTTTGGGTGATGTCTATTCACTAGCCAGTCTCCCCTGTAAGTCTGTGAGCCGGTGTTTGGTGGATTAGATATCCCAGGATGTAGATCAGAGATGCTCAGTAAGGGCTATTCAGTGGATAGATGGAGAGGGTGGGCAGGTGAAGACCCTGGAGAAGGAGAGAGAATCCAGGTGGAGGCCTGGCACAGGGAACAGTGATGGGCAGGTGGGCCTGCTGCTTTTGTGCCTGGAAAGCCACCTTCTCCCCTGGGTCGTAGGCTCCTCTGGACACCCACCGGGTGGTGGCTGGGGCTGGAGTGGGGACGGAGCTGGGATAAGACAACCTTGGTCAAGCTCAGACCTGATTGGGAGGGTCAAATAGGAATGTGTGCAGGGTCAGAAGAGCAGGAATTTTGAAGGTTTGGAAGGAGTGGGAAGGGAGCTAAGACCCTGATGTTCGGTGGGACCAGCAGTGGGTGGCAGTCCCAAGGAGGCCGGTGGTGGTGAAGGGGTTGTCTTCTGCTGTCAGCTCAAGCTTTTGCCTCTGCCTACCTCCTCTGGGCATTCCTGCCAGGATCTCCCTCTCA
The DNA here is from genome assembly GCF_027580195.1 of Bos mutus. Taxonomy (NCBI): domain Eukaryota; kingdom Metazoa; phylum Chordata; class Mammalia; order Artiodactyla; family Bovidae; genus Bos; species Bos mutus. Next base: position 29,752,533 of record NC_091618.1, read on the forward strand.
GGAACTTCTAGGGGCCCCCATCAAGCCCCATTCACCCCCTTCTTCTTGCCGCAGCTGAAATCAGAGTTGTCAAGAATGGCTGAGTGGGTCCTTGGACTCAATTTTCAGAGCCTTCTGGCAAAGCTTGGTCTGATGTTCCATAGGCCTTGGTGCCCTGGATGTGACATGTTGGCCCTGTTCTTCCCTGTTCTCATTTGTCTTCTCACCTCTCAGCCCATCTGCCTCTCCACCTGCCTGCTGCTGCCTCCCTCTACCATCTTCTCTATCCCATCCACCCTTCGTCCTTGTCACCCTTCTCTCTCACTCACCCACCCGCTGCCCGGGCGCACACACGTTGTCTTCCCCAGTGAGTCCTCACTCTGTGGTGGGAGGGGCCCTGTGGGGGTGGGGGCAGGTGGCGGGAGGGCCAGAATGCAAACACCTCATCCTGAGACAAGGTGCAGGCAGGCCTGTGCAAGCTGGCACCTGGCTGTAGGGCAGGGAGTGGCTCTTCTGCCGGGGGCTGTCTGGAAAGCTCTCCCAGAGGAGGTGACATTTTGACCTGGGTCTAGCAGGTGAGTAGGAGTTCACAGAGGGGAGCCAAAGCCACTTTTTGTCAGGCCTGGGGGTATGAAAGTGTGTGGTGTCCTTAGGGGGCTGGAGTAGAGGGGAGCAGAGGAGAGGCTAAGAAAGAGTGGGCCAGCATGGGAAGGGCCTTGAATGCCAAGCTAAAGAGTTTGGACCTTGGACTTCTGTGGGTCACAGAGAGCCTCTGGAAGTCTCAACCAAGGTTGGAGGGAGCCTGCATTTTAAACTACGGGGTAGGGTAGGGGATAGGTGATGGGTGGGTGTGAGCTAGCTGGTGGGTCATTCTCATGTGACTGTGGCTGGACCAAATGGGGCCGTGTGTGTGTGTGTGTGTGTGCAAGTGTGTGCATGTGCTTGTGTTTGTGTATGTATGTGTGCTAAGGGGTGCCCCTGGAAGCTGCTCCCCTTCTTCGTCCCTGACTTCACCTCCACCCACCCCTTCCTCCCCTAACCAACAACCCCAAGAACTCGGATCTGGCAAACCAGGAGTTAAGCTGCAGGCTCACCTAGGGGAGGTAGTTCCTGGCTCTTTGCCTCATCCCTTTGGCTCAGTTTCACCTGCTGCCCAGCCCAGACGTCACTCCCACGGAGGCTGGGCAGGGGACAGGCCTGGCTTTGTTGGGACCCCAAGACCTGGGCTGGGCCTGTTGTGTCTGCCCTGGAAGGGCTGGAGGACAAGGAATGCAGGGGGCGGGAAGGGACGGAGGTGCCTGGACCTGGGGCTGTGAAGAGTCTGACTGCAGACTTCCTAGGCTGCCACCTCTGACATACTCTGATCACGTGCCCGAGGGCGCAGTTGGGGGTGCTTGGCCAAGGGTGGCAAGAGGAGGGTGGGGTTGGAAAGTGCTCCAGGGCTGCCTTCTCCTTCCTCCTCCGTTTCTCTTGGTCCTACAGCCCAGCCAGCCCTGCCCCGGGGACGTGAGGCACTCTTGCTTGTAGAATCAGGATTCTTTGAGGCCCAGCCCTGGCTCTCTTCCTGGTCTCCTCTGTTTCATTTCCGCCTTCTTTCTCTTCTTAAGTCTCCCTCAAGCTCTGTCTCTGTTTTTCTCTCTGGCTCGTCCCTTCCTTAGGAGTTTCAAGTCCCTTTCCCACCTATCTTCCTCCCCACAGGCCGGAGATGGGGATGGATAGATGGCCTCTCTCTGACCGAAGAGGCACTGTGGCATTGTGGTTACACCAGTGGCCTTCTGGGGTGAACTAAATTCAGCTTTGGGCTTTGCCACTGCAGGGCTGTGCCTCCCCGAGTGACTATGTAGCCTCTCTGTGCTTCCGCTGCCCATAAGAGCACTTAGCGTGAAGCATATCGATAGCATTTAATAAAGAGTAGCTGTTGTTGTTGCTGTCGTTATGGTTATGGAATGATTGTATTAGCCCAAGTCCTCCGAGAAACAAGATGGGATTAAATGTGTAAAGATTTTATTAGGGGAAATGCTTGAATGAGAGTAAGGAGCCTGGGAAGGCTGAGAGAGCCTTTAGCAGGCAGCAAGAATCTGACCCCTGGTGAAGGGGAGATAGGGAGCTAGAGAGGGGCAGAAGTGTCCCATACCTCCCCGTCCTCTCAGGACAGGGAATCCAGGAGACACAGTTGGCCGACAAGCCTTCTCATCCCCAGTAACTGATCGGCCTTAAAATCAACGGTGGGTAGCAGCCTGAGGGAGACGTGGATTTCAAAGCACAGCTGGGCCCCTGCTCCTCCCATGGGAGGCCTGCGAGGTGCCCCCTGAGGCCTTGCGACTCAGAGAAGGACAGGGCCTTTGGTTCTGGAGTCTGAGGTGGGGTGGGACAGGTGGAGGGGGTGACCCAAGGAGCTGGAAGGGGGCAGAGGCCTGGGTCCCAGGTTGCCATGGAGCATGGGCCCCGGGCCTTCTTGGCCTGGCTGCCAGGCCTCCTCACTCAGGGCCTGGCTTCAGGCTGAGTCCTGGGTGTTAGCTTCATTGTGCTAATGGTGTGGTGGTCCTGATTGGAGCAGAGGGCTGACTGTACCTGGCCTGTGGCACTGTTCTCTGTTCCCCACCCAGTCTTCCCTTCCTGCTTGAGGCACCTCAGTGCTGAGGGGGGAAACTGAGGCACAGATTCACTGGGCAGGTGTGGGTTCCGGGCGGGGGCACTCAGGAATCTGTATTGTTCTGAATGGCCTTCCCTTCCCCATTGGACAGAGCCATTCACTTCCAGGTTCATCCTAGGAGAGGCTGGGCAGCCGGTAACTACCCCTACGCTAACCTTGAGTGTCCTCCCGGACTGGCCTGAGTGTGGCACAGGGGTGCAGACACCCGAGCCAAGCTGCGACACCATTAGGGGAATGAAGTTGGAGCAGGAACAAGCGTTTTTTGGGTATTGAGCTGAGGCTGTCTGTGGGCAGTCAGACCAGGCCCAGTCTGGCCAGACTGTCCCCCGTCCACTGCCCGCCTCAGCTCCCCGCCACTGCAGACTTCATTGAGATGCGTGAGCCACCCAGATGGCCTCTTGAACCCCAGCCACTGAATATGCTAAGCAGGGCTAATTTATTCCCTTTCTCCTTAATGGAACTGCAGCAAAGCCAGCAGGGGCTGAGTGTGTTGGAGGCGACTGATGGGGCTGGGGCCGAGAGGGTGGTTCTCCACAGTTCTGCTGTAAGACCCCAGCTCCCTGTGTGACTCAGCACTGTCCCTCTCAAGGCAGTCAGCTCAGAGAGGAGAGCCTGTCGTGAAGGGAGCAGGGACTTGCGGACAGGCACCTGAGGAGTCCTTGCTTACTGCTTCCTAGCTGGGAGCACTGGCCAACCTAGTAGCCTCAGCTTCCTCACCTGTAAAATGGGGACAATAGAGCCCACCTTGCCAGCTGTTGTGAAGAGTGTATGCCAAGCCCTGGGACACAGCGGGCAGAGGCACAGTTGGAGCCTGTCCACACTCGATTCTTGTTGGCCCCTCTTTCCCTCTTGTATCACCCTCTGCTGTCTGGACTCCTGAATTCTGAGGTCAGCTGGGGATGGGTGTGCAGGGAGGAGGCTGTTCTGGGAGCTCTGCTCTGGGGTTCAGGGATTAGAGGTGGGATGTGTGGGCTAAGTCGATTCAGTCATGCCCGACTCTTTTCGCCAGGCTCCTCTGTCCATGGGATCCTCCAGGCAAGAATACTGGAGTGGATTGCTGTGCCCTCCTCTGGAGTATCTTCCCGACCCAGGGATTGAACCCGTGTCCCTAACATCTCCTGTATTGGCAGGCATGTTCGTTACCACTAGCGCCACCCCAGATACCAACAAAATGAGGGAGGGTGTGTGGTGGGAAAGTGTGGAACCACTTTCAGTGGGCCAGGCTGATCTGGTTGCAAGTCTGTGCTCTGCCACTGACTAATTTTGTGAGCCTCAGTTTCCTAATCTGGGAAATGGGAATGATAACACCTACTCACAGTGTTAGGTAGGAGGTTAAGTTAGCTGATGTAGGTAAAGTTCCCAACACTTTGTAGGCCCTCAATACACATCAGTTTCCTTCTCCCCCTGGAAGGGGCCTTTGAATCATCTGGTCCACCCCTTCACTTGCTGGCTTGGCCAAGGGCCTCACATCTGAGCCCATTTCAGAAAGAGGGATGGCTGGGGAGAGCCCTGGGCTTGGGGTCTCTGACTTGGCAGACAGGTCAGAGGTCATTTAGCAATAATAATAATAATAATAATAATAATAATAATAAATGTCCTTCATACCAACCTCACATGATGCCACAACAACCCTGAAAAACAACGTGAGCAGGCATCATCACCCTGTTTCACAGGTGGGCAGGCTGAGACCCAGTGAGTGACTTGTCCATGGTCTCATCACTGTCAGTGCGGTCTTAGGGTCCCTGGCTCTCTGCACTTGCCCTGCCAACTGCCTCTTATCCATTCTCTTCCTGCTGAGCAAGACAGCCCCCCTTAACTGTGCTGGGGAGGGGTGTGTGATACGAGTAGAAGGGAGGTTCCTCTTGTTCTCTGCAGTCTCTTGGGAGTAAGAAGTCAGTGTTCTGTTTGACCAGTCAGTCCTTCTGGGACAGACATGCCCCCCCTTCCTGGTCTGGCCCTGAGCCTTGAAGGCACCCACCTTCCTCCCTGCCAGACCTGAGTCAGTGTAGTGGGTACGTGGGGGTTGGTCTGGTGCAGCGACCATCTTTGGGGTTGGGGTAGGGTTAGCCCTGTTGCCCCTCTCATTCAGGCTGGGCAGCCACCTGTCTCTTGATTGCCTCCAGCTGGCTGGCCAGCAGGCTGGCATTTCTGGCTGCCTCCTCCAGGAAGAGGCCTCTTGCCCCAGCTTTCTCCTCACCCTCTGGGCACATGAGCCCCACCCTCACCCCAATTCCCCTGCCCTCGGTGCTCCTCAGCGGCCTCCGTGGCTGTGAGAACAGCCCCCATCTTGCTTCCCAGACCCACTGACCCGGCATTTCCAGCTCCAGGGTCTGTCCTGTCCTCCTCTCCTCATTTATCTCCCGCTCTGGGAGCCAGAAGCCCTTTGTGAAGCTCTTTGTGTGGATCTGAGCTCTCAAGGCTGGGCAGGGGTGGGGGGTGTGGGGTGGACAAAGGGACACCCCTCTCCCCTCTCCATTGTCCTGTCTCTTCCCAGGAGGCTGTGTGTGTGTGTGTGTGTGTGTGTGTGTGTGTGTATACACGTGCGTGTGTTCACATCCCAGCTTGGCCTCTCTTATATGGGGTGACAGGGAGGAATCTTGAAAGGATTTAGAGATGCAAGCCTATACCAAGGCTGAGAGACCCTAGTGGGAGAAAGAAGACTGGGTGCCTTGAGGAGGGGGTGATTGGGCCTGGAGTGACCCTGGGTCCAGTTGGGTGCTGTCACCCCTCCCCACCCCGAGACCATCATTCGCCTCCCTCTTTTCCCTTCCCTGCTCCTTGTCTCTTCTTACAATCTCTCTCCATCCACTCCCTTATTCTCACCTTGGCATCTGCCCTCCTTGGCACTGACCCCCTTACTGAGGAGAAGCCAGGAGGGCACCCCACCCGGCCCCTGGATGTTAGTTCCAGGGAGACCCTGTCACCTGCTGCCATCCCAGTATTTTAACCTTTTCTTGACTTCTGTCCTGAGCTCAGCCCTTCTGGCCATGACTCCCTGCTCTGGGATCCAGCCCTCCAACCTACAGGGTGCCTCCTCCCAGGGGTGCTATTTCCGCAGCCTCAGCCTGGCTCCCTTGACCCTGGCTGGCCTGCTGACCCCAGAGTCTCGAATAACACTGGGTGGCTGGCTGCCTGCTGGGGCCTGGCTAAAAATACTCCCTTCTGTGGTGTGCTTTCAGGGCAGTCTGGGGCAGAGGGAGGGTCTAGCCCACAGGCCCCCTCATGCTGTCCTTGGGGAACTTATTCCTCCAGGGCCCTGGGGCCTCCGCACCATCTTGCTGCAACCAGAAGCTCTTGGGTGGAGGGCCTCAGGCCCCAGCGACACCTGGGAGGGACTTTCTGTTGCTGGTGGGTGACATGTGGGCAGAAAGAGGCAAGCTGAGTGCCGAGATCAAACCAAGATCCCCAGTTGGTAAGTGTGGGTGGTTGTGTGCTTCATAGCTCAGTTGTGTCCAACTCTGTGCAACCCTATGGACCACAGCCCACCAGGCTCCTCTGTCCATGGGGATTCTCCAGGCGAAAATACTGGAATGGGTTGCCATGCCCTCCTCCAGGGGAATCTTTCCAACCCAGGGATCAAACCCAGGGCTCCTGTATTGCAGGTGGATTCTTTACTGTCTGAGCTACCAGGGAAGCTGGTTAGGACTTGAACCCAAGTCCAGGCTCTCAGACTGGAGGCAGTACCACTCTAGCCGTAGCTGGTTTTGTTCACGTGGGTTGAATTAAGACGAGTTCTCATGCCCAGCTTTTCACTTCTCTTGCTTTAGGCTCTGAGCGATGACTTGGGCTCTCCGAGCATCAGCGTTCCTATGTGGGTGATCGGGCCATCACTAGGCCCATGGCTACTGGCTCAGTGGTTGACAGGGCTCCCTGGGGATGTCCACAGGCTCACCAAGGTGGTGGCCTCTGTCCTTTTCAGCCTCAGCCCTGGGCCCTCCGTCTCCTCCTGGCCCTTTGGGTCCCTCCCTGTGTCCGGGTTTTCATTCCTTCTCTGGTCTCCAGATGGTTCCCATCCCAGAGGGCCCCTCCGGGGTCTGCAGAGCCGCTTGGAGAGGAGAGCCAGGCCCCTGTCAGTGTGTACAGGAGTGGGTGAAGGGGCAGGTACAGGCCAGGTGCTCGGTGTGGGCCTCAGTCTGGGCTCCATGCTTTTAAATTTCTGAGGTTTTGTTATTCTTCTTCTTGCTCTCTGAATATTCTTTTTATGTTATTACCTGCTGTTCTTGTTTCACGGATGCATTTTCTTCTCTGATCTCCCTGAGGATATTGATAACTTTTTCTTACAGTTTTCTCCCCACTGAATTTCACTTACTTTCTCTCAGTTGCTGTTGGCCTCTGTTATTTCTCTGCTAAGCTTGCCTTAGGGAGGCTCCCCTGGTGGCTCAGATGGTAAAGAATCTGCCTACAATGCAGGAGACTAGGGTTCCATCCCTGGAGAATGTGGTGGTTCCATCCCACTCCAATATTCTTGTTTGGAGAATTCCACGGGCAGAGGAGCCGGGTGGGCTACAGTCTGTGGGGTTGCAAAGAGTTGGACACGACTGAGCGACTAACACTAAGCTTTCCTTAAATGCCTGGGAACCTGGGTTTTCCACTTCTATTTCAAGTGGGAGATTTAAAGGGTGGATTCTTTGCACTGGAGGTGAGGGTGGACACACCAAGGGCTTCTCCAGCTCTCAGGTGTCCGGCTGGGCTGCTATTTTGGGGAAACTGCTGTCGGTATCTTTGGGTTTCTCTTCTTGGGCTTGCCAGATCTCCAGAGAAGTTTTCACTTTTCTGCCTGGGGGCAGGTAAAGGCCTGGCTGCCTGTTGCTCAGGAAACGCCCAGCTGACTCTGTCTTTCCTATTAGTACTTGTGTTCTTAACTGTGCCTGCTGGCCCTGGGGCCAGAGCTCACTCTCTTATCCTTTCCAGGGAATAAATCTGTCTTCTGCTGGGGGTCAGGGAGAGGATCTAGAAATTTAACCACTTCTTCGGTGTCCTACCAATCAGGTTCAGATTTACATTCACACCCTGCCCCTCCCGCCTCCCTCCCCCATCTCCTCCTTGGCTTGCAAAGGGATTCCAAAGCCACTGATCCTGAGCCTTTGGGGGGTCTGCGCGGAAGAATTGGGTGGCTTCTTGGCTTTTTCTGCAGCCAGCTCAGAGTTTAGTTTTCTCAGGTTCAGGGTTCCCACGCATCCATCTGCTCTCCGCCTCCCAGAATTTTGACACTGTTGTCAGGGGTGATAATCAAAATATTTAACAAGAGATCCTAGGGACTGCACTGAGAGTCTGGAGAGGGTCCTGAGGCCCCTTGTGAGCCAAGAGTTAGCCCTTTTGGGTCCAGAGGAGGGGCTAGAGCTTTGGGAGGGTGGGTGCACTGTAACTACTCACTGGACTCATTAGTTTTTAGCAACCACCATGGTTGTGCTGTGCTGAACATCGCTCCTATGGTCTTCTCTCCTCTGTTTTGGTCTTTTTTGATCCTCCAGGCTTTATGCTTTTTTTAAAAAATTATTTATTAAAAAATTATTTATTATTTATATATTTTTGGCTGCGCTGGATCTTTGTTGCTGCACACAGACTTTCTCTAGTTGCACTGAGCGGAGGACTTCTCTCTAGTTGTAGCGGGTGGGCTTCTCATTTCAGTGGCTTCTGGTGCTGCGGAGCACAGGCTGTAAGTGCGTGGCTCCATCGCTGTGGCCCACGGGCTTAAGGGTCCCACGGCATGTGGGATCCTTCCGAACTAGGTATCAAACCCGTGTCCTGTGCATTGTCAGGTGGATTCTTAACTCCTGGACCACCAGGAAAGTCTCTGTACTTTCATTAAAACAAAAAAGTTTTCTGTTGCATTAGAGGCGTTTTGAGAGGAGAGCAAAAGTCCACATGTATGTTCAATCAGCCAGCTTCCCCGGAAGTGTCCACCTGGGGTCCTCTGGGTGGGGGCCTCCCTCAACCTGCAGTGGAGTGAGGCTGGCAGGAAGGCTGAGCCTGGCGAGGAGGGCTGCAAGGTGCGGGACCCAGATACAGGGTCTCCTCCACTCTCTTCCTCCTAGATCTGCTGTCTTAGTTGTGGCCTTGAGGCCACTGACGGGATGTGAGGTGTGAAGCCACCAGCAGGTGTGAGAAGAGCAGCAGAAGGGCAGGAGGTCAGAGTTTAGGAAGCACTTCCCAGTGGTCAGGGCTGTGAAGCTAGAGAACAGGATGGTCTGGGGAGGCTCTGGAGTCTCCCTTCTGGAAGAACTTTAAGCCAGGAGGGCCCCTTATTGACCCTGGCTGGAGGGGATCTGCGGGAAGGCAGGGGGCTGACTGAGATGATCCTTGCTGCCTGTCCTGCCCCCATAATTTTTAAAAAATATTTATTTATTTATTTGGCTGCACTGGTCTGAGTTGCAGCACATGGGATCTTTGATCTTCAGTGTGGCATGCAAACTCTTAGCTGTGGCATGTGTGATCTTGTTCCTTGACCAGGAATCAAACCGGGGTGCTCTGCATTGGGGAGCGCGGAGTCTTAGTCACTGGAGCACCAGGGAAGTCCCTCCTATGACTGTTGATTTCTTGATTCCCTTTGCTGCCTTCCTTCCTCTTTTCATCAGTAGAAAGCTTTTATCTAGGGGAAGCAGAGTTCCCTCTTCTGCAGGGTTAAAGGATAAACCCCTTGTGGAAGAGGAAGTTTGGGGTGTGAGGGGCAGAGATATAAGGACGTCTGGGGATCTAGAAAGAGATGTAAGGGTAGGGAGAGGCCCCAGGAGGCTCCCCTCCCTGGGGCCCAAGGCTGGAGGGAGAGGGGCCACCTCCAAGGAGATGAGGGTCTTGAGGAGGAAGATTAGAGTGGTTCTTACCTCCAGGGCAGCCCTACATCAGCATCTCCTTATAGTGAAGCAGGACAGAGATAAAGAATTCTCTGTGAAGCAGCCTCGTTTGCAGACTCTCCTGTATCCAACTTGCATGTCATTTGGGGTCCAAAATGGCCAGAAGTTTCCACTTGCACCTACATTTCTCTTTCTGGGGGTTCTCAGCTCCATCCCCTTCCATTCTTTCCTGTCCCGGTCCCCCTGGCCCTCCTTGTCTACCGAGTTCCAGCCATAGATCCTTCCTTCCAGCACCCTCACCTTGCCTGAGGTGTGTTTTATTTGTGTCTGTGTATGCTGTACACAGTTCCTCTCCAGGCTCATTTTTGCTTCTTTCCTTTGGCCCCTTAAACAAAACATACCCCATTTCTAACCAAGTCCCAGCCCTTACTTACAAACTTTCAGGAACAATAATGTGGTTCCATCAGCCTGTCTTGCAAGTTGCTTCACCACTTCTACCATCTCTGTCTCTATCCTCAGCCTCTGCACACCTTCCTCTGCCTCCCAGAGATGCAAACATCAGGAAGGGGATAATCTAGTGCTAGACAGAACCAGATGTGAGTGGCCTCAGCAAGGCCTGATTGAGGAAGATGTTTCTGATGGATGAGGAGTAGATGTCTGGATGGGACGTGGTCCCCTGCCCCAGGGATCTAAGATGGCCAGGAATGGTGGGACTGGTTTTTGGTTTTAGCAAGAGAGTCCATACAGAAAGTGCTGGGCTGAGTAAGGCTGGAGATTTGGGGACCAGGGGAGCAGGGCAGGCCAGCTTTTTTGCTAAAGTGAACAGGAACTTTTAATACTGAGGTTTCATGCTAAGTCATATGAAATTGAAGACTCAAACCTCATTTTAGAAGAGGAGAGTAGGAGAACAGTACGATAAGAGCAGAGGCCTCTGTGGCAGTGTGGTGCCTCATTGGAAGTTCTGCCTGTTGTCTAACTCGAGTATCTCCTGACCACTTCTTCCTTATTATCTTCAGTGAGGGGCTTCCCAGGCGGCACTAGTAGTAAAGAACCTTCCTGCCAGGGCAGGAGGCTCGAGAGATGTGGGTTCGATCCCTGGGTAGGAAAGATCCCCTGGAGTAAGAAATGGCAACTCACTCCAGTGTTCTTGCTTGGAAAATCCCGTGGACAGAGGAGCCTGGCTGACTACAGTCAGTCCATGGGGTTGGAATCTCAAAGAGTTGGACACGACGAAGCACACACATACACATCTTCAGTGGGGACGGGAAGCTCAGGACCTCCCTGCTATGCTTTCCTTTCTGTCTTCTTTACTTGAGAGGCATCCTTCAGTTCCTCCCTCTTCCTGAGTTCCAGCCTCTTCTGGGCTCATGTGCCCCCATTCTACCTCTCCTCTGGCCTGCTCCCAGCGTCTTCCTAACCATGCTGTTTTGGCTTCATCCTGCTGGGACTCCTGGCTCCTCCTCCTTTTGGTGTCCACTCCCCAGATGGCAGTGTGAACTCCATGTTCCAGACAGGGTGCTCTTGCCCAGGGCTCTGGCGGGGAGCTTCTGTCTGGTGGGGGCTGGGTGTGCAGTGTGGAGCTAGCAGACCCAGGAAGGGTTTCAGGGCAGATGAACTTACCTTTACAGTCACCTTAGGGTGCCGTCCTGGTCTCAGGTTCTGAGATGGTTGTCCGGTAGCTCCTGAGGGTGCCTTGATGAGTCAGGTCTGCTGCCAGGCGTTTTCACAGTTAATTTAATCCTCATAGCTACCAGGAGGCTAGGATCCCTGTCTCCATTTTACAGAAGAGAAAAGAGGTTCAGAATAGAGAAATAATCTCTTCAAGGTCACATAGCTGGAGTATCAGGGCCAGGATTTGGACCCTGGTCTCTGCTGGCTTTGTACCTCAACCCTCCGCTTTGGCAGGTAAATGTGGGAACGATGGAGGTGACACTTCGCATATGTGTCTCCTGGCGTGCTCTCAACTGCACTGGGAAGTCAGAAAGGCAAATGCAGCGGTGCCTGCTCCCCAGACGAGGACACGGGGGCTCCCAGAGGGACTGTGCTCCAACACTAGTCTGCGGTGCTCCCTCTGGCCCTCCGGTCTGAGTCCCTACCCCTTATGGCCTCTGTTCATCCATCCAGGGCCGGGCTGGGGCTGGGCAGGCTGCATCAGTAAGCTCGTTCTCTCTGGTCTGTCTGGGGCTGGGCCTGCCCTGCTCTACCCTGAAGCTCCCAGACGGAGTGAGAATAGAACATACCAGAACCAGGATCCAGGGGATCACAGAGAGGGCCTGGGACCCTTTTGGGGTTGGCGGGGGAGAGGAAGCCGCATGATACCATTCAGGGCAGGGGAGCAAATGGAAATCTGCCAGCCCAGGAGAGCTGCAGCCTTGATTTGAGGGGATACAGGGATTTCGCTTGGGCATCCCAGGTGACACCAGTGGTAAGAACCCTCTTGCCAGTGCAAGAGATGTAAGAGACGTGGGTTCAATTCCTAGGTCGGGAAGCTCCCCTGGAGGAGGACATGGCAACCCACTCCAGTATTCTTGCCTGGAGAATCCCATGGACAGAGGACCCTGGTGGGCTACAGTCCACGGGATCTCAAAGAGCTGGACACGACTGAAGTGAGTTAGCACTCATGCAGGGGTTTTACCCACATCTGACACAGGGTCCATCCGGGGCACACAAGTTGCTTCTGTGGAGGAGTGAAGGAGTCATGTCTGGAGGTGCTTGAGGCCCTCCCAGGAGCTTTTTCCCAGCCCAACCCCCCGGACCAGGCGTGCCTTTCTCCTAGTCTGGAAGCAAGTACCCTGAGAGCCTTGGTCCAGACCTGGCTCCTGACTGCAGGGGCTGCAGCCAGACACTTGCGGGTCAGCTTGGACTCGGCTCTGGGTCTGCCCTTTGGGTTTCTGAACCTGGGGTTGGGAGCCCCTGGAAGCCCTGGGCCCTGCTTGCTTCTGGAGCCTGGAGATGAGACCGTGTCACTCCGTTTCATGCCTCAGTTTCCCTGGCAGCCTGGCTGGTGGCATGCCATGCTTTCTCTCCCCCTTCTTTATTCTTGCCCATCGCCCACCCCTTGCCTGATGCTGGCCCTTCCCTGCCGCTCTTTGTGAGATGGTTAGAGCTCACCACCTTCCTCCCGTCTCCTTGCCCCCATTTCCTCCTCCCTCTGTTTGCTGGCTTCCTCTCCACCCAGGCCAGCTTTCTCTCACTTGTCTGGTCTTTGGCAGCCTCGGCTCCACTGCTTTTCTCATCTTGGATGTCCCTTTTGGAGGCTCCATTTTCCCCCTCCTGTCCTCCTCTCCATCCTGGGGTCCACCTGGCATCTGTCTCAGTGCCCTGGCTCTTCCCGGCCCTTCTCCCTTCTCACACCATCCTGGATGCCTGCACAGCACAGGCTGAGGGCCCTGGGATGAGGGGGACCGGAGAGACTGGAGGTCCCATTTCCTGGCCTCTCTTCCCATTTCTTCACTCTGTAGGAATAACGTGGGAGGTGGGCCCAAGAGAGGAGCCCAGCGTGATGTCCTGGCTGGAGAGGGGCGAGGGGTGCCAGGGAGTGGATGGAGGAAGGTTGTCAGGTGAAAATGGAGTGGGGGAGTAGGAGGGGTTTGCTTATCTGTCTGTGTCCATCTCCATTTGTCTCTGTCTCTGATGTCCCTTGCTGTCTGCTGTCACTGTCAGTATCTTTGCCTTTCTGGGTCATCTTGGTTCCTTGGACTGTGGGCTTTAACCCAGCTCCTTTCCGTCTGTGCCTCCCATGCCCAGCTGCCTTCTCTGCCCAGTTCAGAGGCAGACAGTCAGTGGGCTGGTTTCCCAGGAAGAGGAGGGGGTTGTGTTTGGGAGGAGGGAGTGGGGTGGACAGTAATTGTATTAGGTGGTTCTGATGCAATTGGGTCTCCCAGATTGGACTCTCCCGGCCTGCCTGCCCCCTCCTTCCACCCTCTCCTCCTGCCCTCTCCATTCATCTCACTCCCCCTCCCAGTTCCATCAGAATCAATTAGACAGTCCCTGCTTTAATCTCATTGCTGGAACCTGGGCTCAGACCCAGCAGCCCAGCTCCTAGGTCTGCAGTCTCCATGACGGGCCCTGCCATGAACACTCTGGGGGCAGAGGGATGACCAGGATGACCTCAGAGCCCCTATTCTTCACATTTCTACCCCTAGATGCTATGGCTTGCCTGGAAAGGCAGCCCCCGGCCCCTGGGCTCCCTAATGGATCAATATGCACCATCACTCCAGATCTGTCCCTATCCCTCCCCCACCCATTTATCATGTCAGCTGCTGGGTGGTGATGGAAGTCACTTGGAAAGGGGCCCAGAGGACCCAGGATTCTCAGCCTGCAGAATAGAGAGGGCTGAGGGTGGGGTGGGGATGGGGGCGTGAATAATGAGTCGCCAATGTCTGAAGGCATTTATTGTGCAAAGAGAGTGATCAAGTTGTCCTTCCCCAGGCAAAGCAGTTTAAGAGGAAATGGTCTGGAATTTGAGAGTGGGGATGAAGGTTAGGTATCAGGAGGAACTTCCTGCCTGTCGGGGGTCACAGACCTGGGTTAGTAGTGGTAAAGAGGAGAAAGAGAATTTATGGACTCACCTCCTTGGGCTATCTATAAGAGGGGGGACCTTTCCTCTTCTCAGCCTCCTCCCCTCCATCCGCAATGTTGTGCTATGGAAAAGCAAAGAGCCGGAAATGTGTGTGGGGGAAACCTTGATTCATTCTGGGTCTGCTACTTCTTAGCTGTGTGACTCCTGGCAAGTCACTTTCCCTCTCTGGATCTCGAATCCTATTCCTAAATCACATGTTGGGCTTGGGGGAGGGAGCAGAGAAGGTGTTGGTTCACTCTCAAGTTTACCTGGAATCAGTACAGGATGTGGCGGAGCAGAATAAGGAGGTGCCCCCTGTCAGGGGTGGGTGGAGTGGAGAGGCACAAAGATCCTACCCTCCTGGTGCAGTAGCACTTAGAACCTGGAAAATGATACTGCCCACTGGCTGTAATCCAGGGCTGGGGCAGGGACTCTGGGTTTAGAAGAAGGGATGGCCTGCCTTCCTCCTCTCCTGTATTCATGCAGCCAACCAACCAATCTACCAAGTAACTCATGTTCATGGACCATGTGCCCTGAACCATGCTGAGTGCTGGGTGCCGGGTTCTGAGTGTTGGGAGTACAGCCCTGAATGACTGACAAGGTCCTCTGAAAGCTGACAATCTGGTGGGGAAGGGGGTGAGGGAGTGAGCGGATCTGTCAATAGGAGTGCTAAGTGCTCTGAAGACATGAACTGGCTAGGGGTCACACAGAGACTCGGGACTAAAGGGATGGAAGAACTTAGGTGGGGGCATCAGAGGAGGAAACCTTGGAGCCCATATGAAATGAGACTCCAGCTCTGCAGGGACCCGAGTTCTGTGGCTATGTGGAAGTCCTGGACCTTGAATATGGTTGGGTAGTTTAACCATTGAGTGGGGCTGGGGAAGGAAACCCACCCTTGGTGAAAGTGCTGAGGCTCTGGGGAACCTGGTCTTGGAGGTGAGACCCAAGTGGGAGCCCCAGGGAGGAACTGCTATGGCTGGGAAGATTGTGACCAAGCACACGGAGAGCGCGGTCTGCTCCCATCTGATGGAGGAGAAAGGCTGGGGGCCTCCAGGGAGCAGCGTCTATGCATCTCTCTCGGTGTGAAAGCAAGACCCAGAGCCTCCGATCAGATGCCCAGGCCATTCTCCCCTCACAGGAGCAGCCTTTGTCTCCTAACAGACAAAACCAGTGGGGGCACTGTGGCCCTGGGGACCTGGGACAGAGGAGAATCTGTGCTTACCCTGTCCCCAGGGAGCTGGAGGCTGTGACCTGCTCTCTTGTTTCCCTGACACCTCCTCTGGATGCCGCTGGGAAGTTTCCCGTTCTTCTCCCGATTCGCAGGGAGTGGGGGTGTGGAGGCTGGTGGGGTGAGGGGAAAGCAGCCCCCTTTCTGTGAATGTGGCTTCTATCCTGCCTGGCTCTAGACTCTGGAATCTCCTCCCTGGCCTGGCCTCAGAATTCGGGTCTCTGGGCTGTGTAAATAAGAGTGGGGTGTGGAACAGAAATTTCTCCTCTTTCAAGCCATGGCCAGACCCACTTGGCTGTCTGGACTCTAGCTGAGGGGAGGAGGCAAAGGGAGGAAGGGTGGGCCCAGGGGCTGGGAGGGCTGGGAGACAGGCCTGGGGGGCTGTGGGAGCCTGCACAGGACAGGAGAGACAAAAAGTCCCCAGAGAGTTGGTTAACCCTCCAAGGATGGTGGCCAGCTTTTCAAAAGCTTCACTGTGGAGGCCAAGGTGAGGAACTGGGGGGCTGTTGTCAGGTATCCACATGGGGGCTGCAGAGAGGTTGGAATCTGATGTCAGGTCCCTTTGACAGACCAGGTCTGCCCAGGCTCCTCTTTATCTGTGGTCCCCTATATCCCCTGCCTCTGATCCATTCTGTGGAATCCTGCATCTCTATCCCTGATACTCGGGGGGCCTGGAAGGAGAGACGGGGGGGTGGGATACACATTAGAACCTACCAGATGCAGTTTCTGGTGCTTTGAGGAGAAATGGATTGAAATCGAGAGATGGATTGCTGGGATTGGACCCCCTCCATGCATCCACAAAATTTGAAAGAGGAAGCATAGGGAATCCCTGCTAAAGCTTCCCCCGGAGGTTCTGGGGATCCTGTAGCTGTTGTCCCTGGGGTTCTGATCTCCTTTGGTGATGAAAACAGAACAGAGGATGTGTGACTTCCCATGAGGCACCAAACCCCCAAGGACACATTTCTGTGTCTCAAGGGCACGCACAAGGCGGCAGGATTTCACTGACTTTCAGGAGCTGAGAAACCAGGCATGAAGCTCAGTGAGGTGTGGTGGAGCCAGGGGCTGGCAGGGGAGAGCTTGGAGATGCTCCAGGCAGGGCTGGGCCTGGCTTCTTATCCCTGTCAACCATGGTCTTTTCCTTCCTCTCTGGAGGGTCATTGGCTTAAGGACACCTCCTGCTGGCCGGTGGATGAAATTAAGGACTCTCCACTTTCTGAGCCCTCTTCGTCAAGATCTCCTTGTCCAGAAGGGCTGAAGCTTAGAAATAGCTTTCTTTTCTTTCTTCCCATCCTCTCTTCTTTCCTTCTGTTTGATGAGTACCTGTCATGATCTTTGGTGTTGAGGTGTTAAGAATCCTCATTAGGAAAATCACCTTGTCCTCCTCTCTCAGTCTAGGCAGGGCCAGGCTTCAGCTTATCTGAAGAACTTCCTTCTGTTTAACAAATTCAACCAGTGATCCCTTTCGATTAAACTTAGCTCCACTTGCTCAGTTTCCTCACATCTCACAACATATCCAATTCCTTTGGCGCCAGGCTGGGGGGCCTGTGGAGATTATAGGACCCGTGCCCCCCCACCCAACCTCTGCCACCAGAGAGAAGGAAGACCCGCTCTGCAGCCTGGCAGAGATTTCGACAGTGCCAGGCACTTGGCTGAAGGTCGTTGGCAAGAGCAAAGGCAGGGTCTGCTAGGGATGGGCTCATATGCTCTATTTCCACCTAACTTCCTTGGTACCCCTTCTCCAGCTTTCATCCAGGGCCTCCTTGGTGATGTACGCTGCAGGGGCAGGAGGCAGCTTGGGGTCCCCCCTTGTTTGGAGATTGTTGGGGGCTGAGGTTTGTCTTTCTTCTCTCTCTAGCCAGGCCGTGGCAGGGCCCCCTTCCCTCTCCTTCATTGTGTTCACTGTGCTCCTGCCAACCTCCCCCAAAGCGCTTGTCTCACAGTGGGGAGCTGAGCTGGGGATGTAGGGGGCCTGACAAATTTGCTGAGTGGGGGAAAGCTTGGAGGCAGGAGTGAGCTCACTGAGAAACTCGGTCCTCAGGCCGCAGGCTGGGAAGGAGACTGTGTGATGTTGTTTCTGTGTCGCCATCCTCCCTTGAGGAGGAGGGGGCCAGAGAGACGGCATTGCCATGGGGAAAAAAAAACCGGCCCTGAGAAGGTGCCTAGGGAAGCCCAGGCGGGGAGTGCAGGCAGCGGTGGGGTGCGGGGGCGGGCCCTTGGCTGGTGCTCCAGCGGCCTGTTACCGTGGGGAGGCCCTGGCAGGGTCTGCTCTCAGCCGCAGCTCTCCAGCTCTCCCACCCCTTTTCTTTCTGGGCTTGGCTGGCTGGCTCCCTTCCCAGTTTCTCTGCAGCGACAAAAACCAGGGGCAAAGCTCATTGCTGCCTCTCCCCCTCCCCGAAATCTGTCTGTGGGTCTCCCTCTGCCTTTGTCTCTCTGTCTCTTTCCCTCTCTCCAGAGTCCAGCACCTCCTTCTCACCCCCTCTTCTTCCTGCTGCCTAGTGCCAGGGACATAGTAGGGCGACCCCCCCACCCCAAGCAATATTCCCGAGAGGCCCCCAACCCCCATTCACATCCTCTGAGCACAGCAGAGGCAGAGAAGTGTCCCTGGTGGCTGATGGCGGCCATGTGACACTTGGCGATGGGAAGGGGCGCACCCTGAACCCTGAGGGGTGGTTCAGCCATAGCTGTGGGTGGCCCACCAGCTCTCATCCGTCAGAGCTGGTTCAGCCTGGGAGGCAGGGGCCTTTCCAACTCATGGGGGCGCCTTTGGATGCTCAGAGCTCCTTCCCTCCTGTAGCTGTCTGGAGAGGGATCCAGGCAGCGGAGTTGGGGTGTGGCCAGGGTCAGAGGTTGCTGAGTTGGAACAGCCCTGTCTGGGAGGTGTTCTCACGTGCATGCCAGGCCCACGGATGTTTCTGCTTCAATCAGGGCAGCTGGAGGCCTCCGTTTAAGTTAATCACATTATGCTCTGGGGAGCAATGTGGAAATTGGAGTGAGGTCTGGAGGGAAATCCGCACACACAGGCACACACACGCACACTCACACACTCACTGCAGCTTGGAGCACAATGCTGCCGCCACCGCCGCCCAGGCTTGCGCCGCCGCTGCTGCGCCTTCCCCGCAGGTGGACGCTGGGTGCCTGGCACCGCCTCTGCTCTGCCCGCTCAGCCTCGCCTGCGGTCCTCTCCCCGAGCCTCCTACGAAGTTGCTGTGCCCGCCCCCCAGCCCGCCTGGGAGACCGGCAGGCGGAGGCCGTCAGGCCGAGGGGAGGAGAGAGGCAGCAGCTGGAGGAGTCCCCCAGGGTGGAAGCGCCCCGCAGCCCCCGCGCCTCCCATCGGGGCTTCCGGGCAGATGGACCTACGTCGGGGCGGCGCCGCGGGGGCCCCATCGAGCTCCTCCCGCTAGAGGGACCGGGACACCCGGGCTGCTCCTGCGGGGCTAAGCGTCCCGGAGAGCCCGGGGCGGGGCTCTCGCTTTGCTCCTCACCGCCTCTCCAAAGCAGCCGGTCCTCCTCCCCCTCCCCCGAACCCTAACCCTCGTGCCCAGGGTGGGGGGGCACCCACCTCGGGGGTCAACATGACTCGACTGAGCTGGTGCTTCTCTTGCGTGATTCGATGGAGCAAGTACCTCTTCTCCTGCTTCCTGCCCCTGCGCTTCTGTCTCCGAAGACAGGTAAACTCACCTGACACCTGCTCCACTCTTCCCTACCGGCACTCTCCTCGGGTTTATCACCCTCGTGCCCTTAGGGACACCTACCTTGAGTGGGTCAGTGTGGCTTTCGTGAGACTTTGGGAACTCCTGGGGAACCCCCTCCCACGCATGGATCCACGTCGGGGAGTGGACGCCCCTCTGCCAGGGGACAGCATCTGGGGTTCAGGTCAGAAGTCTAAAGGATACCACTGGAGTCTGTGCGAGGACGCTGGGGACCTGGGCACAGAGGAACACTTCTGGGGGTCGTTCCGCATCCCTCTGAAATTTCTGTGGAAAAGGAGGGCAAGTCCCTGGAAACGCATTCCCCTCGCCCCCGCACTGGACTCAGAGGTTTCAGAGTTAAGGCTGGGCCCTTAACAGAGTGAGGCTGTTAAGACTTAACAGAGTGAGACTTGACAGAGTGAGACTGTTAAGGCTGGGCCCTTAACAGGGCGAGAAATGAGCCAGGTGGATGTCAGGAGGGACTTCCTATCTCTTCAGGAGGATGGAGGGACCTGAACAGAGGTGGAAAGGATGGGGGCTGGGGCAGTAGCTGGGTTATTGAGGGAGGAGGGGAGTGGTGGGACCCGCAGTGCTGTGGGTGGGCGTGCCATGGCTGAGCATCTTTCTTCCAGAGATCCTTACTGTCTTCAGGGTGTGTGTGCTTGTGTGTGTGTGTGTGGGGTGGGGGGAGGCTGGGGAGAGGGAAGAGGTGGGGGCCTAGCTGGCCAGCAGAGTAGGGAACTGGTGAAACTGCCTATAACCTTAAATCCTCCCCTGGAAGCACAGAGAGGAGAGAATTCCGAGAACGTGACCTTGAGCCCCCAGAAAGGCTCCAGTGAGGGGAGGGATTTCAGGGGCTGGGGGTCTGGCTTTTGATCTACTCCCCTTTCCTTAGGGAAACTAGAGAGGGCCCTGTCATATGGGGGAAGGGGCTCAGTGGTATTCAGGTTAAGAGTCAGTAGAGCTGGTCTGCCTGGATTTGAATTCTGGGTTTACCATGTCTTAGCTGTGGACCTTGGGCAAGTGACTTACTCTGCCTGTACCTTAGCTTTCAAACATGTGGAATAGGGATTATAAAAATGCCTATATCACTGGCTTGTTGTGAGGATTAAATGATGTAGGGCATTTGGAATGGTTACCAAGTGCTTATTCCATAGTAGGTACTCAGTAAATATTCAGGGTTTATTCTTGTGCCTTTCCAGCAGGCTCTCCCTCCGTGTAGACCTTCAGGCAGGCCAGACATGGGATATGTGAGGATGGAGGGATTTATCTCTGCATCCACTCTTCCCATCACATGCATAGGGAAGGATTTTTCCACTCCATAAGAAGCCTGAATGTTCAGCTCCTCCTCCCAGGTGCTGCCTCTGGGACTCAGTTTCCCCCACTGCTACTCCGCAGTGAGGAAGAGGTGCCAGCAGGCTCCAGTCCCTCCAGTCACCCAAGGTGTGCTTTGAAATCTTCTAGCAAAATGCATTGTGTCCAGGGATTGGCTGGGAGGCACACGCTGCGGACCGCGGGGCCAGAGCCCCATCTACGTTCCTGTGGGCTCTGAGTTCAGATGCTGTGGAGTCCAGCTTTGCTGACTGGGGAAAAGGCAGCCTGCAGCAGGAATGGCCAGCCAAGACCAGGTCAGTTGGACCCCAGGCTACTTGGCAACTCCCCCTCCTCATTTGCAGAGGTTGAGGATGACCTCAGTGCTCCTGAGCTAGGATAAGAGTCGGGGGCTGGGGGTGCGGGACTTGGTGATCAGCTGCAGCTGTCTCCCTCCAGCCTCTGAGAGTCCGAGTCAGGCAGGAAATTAGAGCTGGGGAAGAGATCCAGATCACCAAGTCAAGCTCTGGGAAGGGTTTTATTAAAAATTGTTAAGATTTGGCCCAGACGCTGTCCCCACCCAGGGTGCTTGTGGAGGGGAGGTAGGGGAAGGGTGCTGGTGGAGGGGAGTGTGAGGAATGTTCTTTCCTAGGTCGGCTGGGCCCAGGCAGGGCCTGGTTGGAAACTCACTTTCCTTCTTAAAGAGCATTCTGATTTCTGGAGTGCAAGGAGGCAACTCCGTCTCATACTAGAGGGGTGGTGGACATGGGGGAAGGGGCTGGACGTCCCTGGCCCATAGGATACTTTGGTGGGCATTCAGATGAATGCCCCATTCTCCAGGCTGATGTGTCTCAGGTCAGGCTTGATGAGTAGAGCATGGCTGGGACTTCAGACCCCATGCACCCTTTGGTTGCAACCTAGTTCAAAGAACATCCTGTCCAGTGGTACATGGAGGCTCTGCTAGGGCCCTGAGCCCCCCAGGACTCAAAGGCCAATTTTTTGGGGGGTGGGGGGCAGGGAGAGGTAGTGTGGCTTATCTGAGCAGAAACCCTGTGGCCTCTGTTCTCACTCAGAACTCAGGCCCCAGGGCTTACCAGCTGTTAGTCACTCAGTTGTATCTGACTCTTTGCGACTCCATGGAATTCTCCAGGCCAGAATACTGGAGTGGGTAGCCTTTCCCTTCTCCAGGGGATCTTCCCAACCCAAGGATTGGACCCAGGTCGCCCGCATTGCAGGCAAATTCTTTACCAGCTGAGCCACAAGGGAAGCCCAAGAATACTGGAATGGGTAGTCTACCCCTTCTCCAGCAGATCTTCCTGACCCAGGAATTGAACCATGGTCTCCTGCATTGCAGGAGGATTCTTTACCAACTGAGCTATCAGGGAAGCCCCAGGAGCCAGTCAGTCTCATCCTGACCCAGGTGGCAGCACTGTCCTTGGCTTCCCTCTCTGTGTCCCCTTGTCCCCCAACCCAAGGTAGTCCTGGGCCTGGGCAGCTGACCTTCTCCTCGGCCAAGGAGTGGGGAGGACAGTTAACATATCACCTCAACATGGGACCATAAGCCCTAGTCTCTGGGTGACACCGTTGCTAGAGGAACAGCAGGAAAATTCTTGATACCCACAAGATGTTTTATCAGACGCCCTGGACTCCACTCTCACACATGGTAGCTATGTGATGCTGAGCAAGTTGCTGGATCTCTTTGTGCCTCAGTTTCTGCATCTGTAAAACAAGAGCTGGTAGGAGGCTTAAATATGATACCACAGTTACATGTATGATTAGTTAATATTGCTCTTTCCAGGGGCACGGAGCGAAAGGACATTGCCCAAGGGGGCCAAAGGGTATAACGCAGTTACCGAGGGCTTTGGTGTCAGATTCCTGGGTTCTGTGCTGTTGGAATCTGTAGTTGGACGTTGGTGGAGAATCCCAGCACCATCTCTGCTCCTGCCTATTGAACGGGAGGCCCCTGGGACCGGCTGGGAGGAAGGTTGTGGTGTGTGCGGCCCCGTGTGGAGGCAGCGGGTTGCAGGGTTGGCAGGGGAAAGGCAAGAGCATGACTCTGGTCCTACAGTAGCTGGACAGCAGGTGCTGGGAGCCACAGCCCTGTGACACCGGGCGATCCCACCCCTCCCTCCGTTGCAGTGCTGTCCTCTCTCAGATGAGGGGGCTGCTTAGGTGAGCGGTGCCCGAAAGCCAAACCCTCCTGGCAGACTTGTTTAATTTAATCTGGCAGAACGGCTTTAAAAGAAGAAAAAGCCAGCTCTTAAAAAGTGCACTTTTCATATTTTGTAGAAAAGATTTTGTTAGATAATATAGATCTGGGGCTTCTCTTGACAGATCAAAAGATCTGACAGTGTGGGCCATGTCACTGATCCATAGCAGCTGTTGACGAGGAGCGGGGTCCCCTTTAGCTGAGCCTGCCAGCTCTCTGGGTCTCTGAGGGACTCCTTGCCTGCTCCTTTCATTTACCTTCTGTCGGGGCCCTTAAGGTTTTGATTGTGACCCCTAGAAAGGCTCCAGGTCTTTCCAGCTCTGACGTTCCATGACCTTTGAATTTTGTGACCCATGGTGACCAAGAAAAGACTTGATGCTCCATTAGGAGATGGGCTGACAACAGGAAGAACTTTCTGATGGACAAGTGTGGAAGGAGAGGAGGAATGGGTTGGAGGGAGCGGGGATCTTGGCCTGGGAAATCGGTGGTCTCACACCGATTTGTGTGGTCTCACCCCACAGCACCTGTGGGGCCGGCAGGGACCTTTGAGACCATCAGCTCTGTCATTTTGCAGGTGAGGAAACAGGCTGGGATACAGGCGTGCCAGGCTCAGGCTTACGAGGCCTGTTAGCTCTATTCCTGCCCTCACTCACCCTTCCCTCTGCCTCAGTTCAGCGCCGGCCCCAGAGCCTGCAGTCCTGGCTCTTTCCTCAACTGACAGCTGAGCTAGAGGCTGGAGGGCCATGGGCAGCGAGCAGGAAGGCTGGGCCTGCAGAGAGGAGAGTGGGGTTAAACACCAGCCGCTGCAGAAATGGCTGGGGCAGTGGGTGTCATGGCACAGGGTGGGGGCAGGTGCTGAGGCTTCTGGGATCTCAGCCTGGAAGACCCAACCAGCCCCACAGCTTCTGCCTGTGAGTCCCTGGTCCAGACATGGGGTCAGGACCCCAGGAAGGGCGATACTGGTCCAGCCTCTGGAGACTCCCCCTTCTGGGAGAGCTCAGAGATCAGCATGTGGCAGGAAGATATGGTGCTGAGGAAATTTGGGTGTGTTGGCAAGGTATGCCAACATCCTTTCAGGGGGTGCTGAAGTGGACCAGGAGGAGGGTTTGGGAAGGGAACGTACATGTGTGTGTGCTAAGTCACTTCAGTCGTGTCTGACTCTGTGCGACCCTATAAACTGTAGCCCGCCATGGTCCTCTGTCCATGGGCTTGTCCAGGCAAGAATCCTGTACTGGGTTGCCATTTCCTCCTCTAGGGGAATCTTCCCAAGCCAGGGATCAAAACTATGTCTCCTGCAACTCTTAGATTGCAGGCAGATTCTTTACCACTTGTGCCATGTGGGAAGCCCCTAGGAAGGGGATGCATGCTTGCTGTGTGCGTGCTAAGTCACTTCAGTCATGTCTGACTCTGTGTGACCCTATGGACAGTAGCCTGTCAGGCTCCTCTGTCCATGGGATTCTCCAGGCAAGAATCCTGGAGTGGGTTGTCATGCCCTCCTCCAGGGGATCTTCCTGACCCAGGGATTGAAACTATGTCTCCTGCGACTCTTGGATTGCAGGCAGGTTCTTTACTGCTGAGCCTCCGGGGAAACCCTGGGAAGGGGATAGTAAGTGGTAGAAGTAGGAAAATATGTCGGGACCTATTGATTGGTAGATTGATCCATTGTTTCTACAATCATGTCTGATACCTGCTATATGCCAGGCTCTCAGGATACCAAACACAGGACAGATCCTTGCCCAAGGAACTCTCCTTGTGTGGGTGGAGCAGGGGAACCAGCTGGGAAGGATGAATAATTGGTAACAGGGTCCTGAAACAGGGGCATCACATACAGTTTAGAGACACTTCTGGTGGCAGAGTTGAACCTGCAATGGGGAAGATGGTGATTGGGTAGGAGGAAAGACTTTCCGACTGTGAGAGATTAAAATACAAGAGAGACCCCTGTAGTCTCAGAAAAGAGGGATGGGGGAATTCTGGGGGCCGGATTCTTCCAAGAAGACCCTCAGCACTAGGGTTCTCTACTCCTGTCTTTCAGTCCCAGCTCAAGGGACTGCAGAGGGAGCTGGCCTGGGGGCTGCAGGGTCCCCTTGGGCTGCGTGGGAGGCCAGACAAATTGGTGTCACTGTGACTTGGTCTTTGGCCTTGTTCAGCATTTCTGGGAAGCTGCAAGGTGATTTCTCAGAACTCTTGAGATAGCCGCCGGCAGGCACATCTAGTGATGCCAGCTGTAAAGGGCAGGGCTGTGGGAGCAGGGCGGGGGGAGATGGGGTGGGAATGAGTGCGGGGATGGCAGGGCTGAGCTGGCTGAACCCTTGGGAGGGCTGGCAGCGCTGGTGGTGGTGGCTAGGGGTGGGCTCAGGGGCTCCCAGAGAGGCCCCCTTCCTATATTGCCCTGAGCTCCAGCCAGTCGAGACGAAGGGTTGGCAGGAGCGTCTGCCTGTGGCCATCCCCAGCGGTGGCTGCAGGGCCCACTACATGTGGGACTCTGCTTCATTACAGTGTTGGCTAAACTGTCATTTGAGCCCTGGCAGGCTTGGGAGGGGATATCCAGGGGCACTGTGGTTCTGGAAAGGGATATAGGGTAGAGGCAGAATCCTTGATTGCTCCACAGCTCTGCAGAAGGGCTTGGAGAGATGTGAGAAGGGCCCTGATTTTTTACCTTGATCATGATCATGATCATGTCGTCATCAGAGCAAAGACTCTTAACTCAGGCACCCGCCCCAGGAGGGACCGGAATGAGACATCTTGCTATAGTGTCCTCCCCTGACCTCTCGGAATCGCCAAGGAATAGAGTCCTCTGTGCAGTACACAACCTGCGCTTCCGCACATGGCAGCCCTTCCCCAGACAAAGTGTGAATGTTTCCCTCTCATTCTGGGGTTTCCTAGGTAGATGTCCTGACTGGACTGTGGGCTGGAAGCCAGTACACCTGGCTGGACAGTCCACCTGAGGGGAGAGGCTGGTCGTATAGACGCTACGCTGGCATGGCACTGCGTGTGGTGCTGACAGAGAGTGGTGAAGGCATGTTCTTGGGTGAGTCGGGGAGAGAGGCAGGGGATGCACAACCCTTTTTACAAGTGGCCCAGGGCATGTACCACACGCTGGTGTGTGCATAAGTCCTCATGCAAGAGGACTTTCTTGCCAAGTTACTCAATCCAAGAAAATGGTCTCAGAGTGCCTACTCTGGGTGGGGCCCTGTCCTCGGCATTCTGTGTGTTTGTGTGAGTTGGACTGTGTGTCCTGGTGTGTGTGTGTGTGTGTATGTGTGTGTGTGTGTCTACACAGAGGGGTGGGGCTGAGCCCTCTTTCCCTCCCCTGGAAGTCTCCAAAAAAATAGTGTGGGTGATTCACCAGCCCCACCCACCCTCGCTTGGTCCAGCTGTGGCCAGAGCTCAAAGAGGAAAGTTTCTGGGGGAACAGTGGAGGGGGGAGTTGAGACAATGAAGGCGCGGGGCAGATTTTGCTGGATTCCCCTGCAGCGAGCCCTGGGAATGCATTTGGAATCTGTACCCCGCGTCTTCCCCCCCACCCTGGACCCCAAACTCTAGTCCCTGGGCTAAGGTGGTGGGGGGCAGGGAAGGGCTGGCAGGAGTGAGTAGGGGGGACAGTGTTCGGGAGAAATAGGCATGTGGAATGGTGGGAGGTGAAAACGGCCCTGGGAGGGGGAGCCAGGGAGGCGGAGGAGGAAGTGGGGAAATGCAAACCAAATGTTGGCCCAGGGCACAGTCAAGAAAAACAGACTAACAGACTCTCGCGGGAGCCTGGAGCGGGGCTCCTTTAGGAAGGGCAGGAAGGGCTGGGACAGATGTTTGGAGAAAAGAAAGAAAGAAGGGGAAGAAAAAAAAGTAGGAAAAAGTTGGAATGAAATTCACAGCCTCGAGGGCAGGGCCATTTTCCAGCCATCCCAGGCCTGGTTTCTCTTGAGTCAAGCGAGGTGCAGGCTCAAAGCTCACTGAATGGGCACCAGAGCCCGACCTAGCTAAGTGTGTGCAAGGGAGTGTGTTCCCAGGGCAGGAGGGCATGTGTGTGTCCTTGGAGATGGGACGGGCCTGAAGAACCACAGTTCA
Organism: Bos mutus; assembly: GCF_027580195.1. Classification (NCBI taxonomy): domain Eukaryota; kingdom Metazoa; phylum Chordata; class Mammalia; order Artiodactyla; family Bovidae; genus Bos; species Bos mutus. Next base: position 29,779,016 of record NC_091618.1, read on the forward strand.
GGCTGTGCCATCACTTGTCTGTCTGTCCCTCCATCGGGGTTCTGGGGGTAGGGATCTGTGGAGAGTAAAGCAGGCTCCTGGCCAGTAGTGCTGGATGGAACCAGAAGGCAGGAGCAGAAGGCAGGAGCAGCCCGGTAGCTCACAGGGCTTGGGTGTCTGGGATTGGGGGTACAGGGGAGGTTTGGGGGGGGAGGGGCCGTCTCCAGTAGCTGTCCCTTTGTTCCGCCTTCTGCTTACCCCTTGCAAAGCAAAGGCTTCAGACCCTGCAAGCCACCAGTGGAGCTGGGAGGCGGGAGGAGACTAGAGGCTGGGACAAGGGGTGGAGTGGGGGGAGGAGGGGGAGGGAGGGTGAGTTGGAGGCAGGCAGGGCGAGCGATGCTGACTGAGCCAGAGCCGAGGCCGCTGCAGACTCAGAGCTCCCTTCTGCCTGCTCTGTGGGGGCTGTGAGCTCGGGGGGGACCATCCGCCAGCCCCAACGTGGCCCCAGGGACAGCACTCAGCGAAGATGACATGGATCTGTCTATCCTGCATGCTCTGGGTACGTGTGGTTGTGTTAGCTAGGAGGTCGAAGCCCCTACCCTGGTCCCTTCAACCTTAGCCTGATGCTGAGAGCCTGGGGTGGGGGGAGTGCTGGCTGTGAAGGAGGGGGCCTTTCTGCCTCTGAGGGACCGAATTGAGTAGACTCTCAGCCTGAGTCCTTCCCCATCAGTGGGGGCCCCTCACCCCAGTTCTGCCGGTTGGTCCAGTCCCCCACCCCCCGCCCTCTCCCCGAGCTGAGCCCAGGAGCTGTGAGGCGAAGAAGCCATCACAAAGTTGGTTTCTTTTTGGAGCTTCTCCTGTCTCCATTCCCACTCCCACCCTACCCCTCCCCTGCACTGGGGGCGAAATTCGTCAGCCCTCAAGTTGCTCAGCCTCAGAGTTTGAGGAAGGCGCGATGGTAGGGGGCCTGGGGAACAAGGGGTATTAATCTAGAAAATGAAATCTGGGGAAGCCCGGCTGGAGGGAAGTTCTGCTTGGATTCCGTCACTTTTATCCCAATTTCAACTGCTAACCATTGCCACTTCTTCCTCCACAGCCCTCCCACCCTTACCAAGAACCACCCCCACGCACCCCCTAGTCCCAAGGAGGAAGACAGGCCTTGTCTTTCCCCTTTCTTGGCCCCGGATTCGGGAAGGTGTGTGTCGGGCGAGTGCCTGAGGGGCAGGCAGGCAGGTCTGGGGCCACACGGTGAGGGTTAAAAGTCTTGAGGCCTGTCAGAAGGAGAGAGGGGGCTGACGGCTGCTGGAGGGGGCAGGGGCTGGAGACCCTTTCCTCAGAGGGGCTTGGCTAGGCTGTCAGGCTGGGCGAAGGCATGCAAGGGTCAGGAGGGCGAGGAAGTCTTCCCTGGCCGAGGTTAATGTTGGTCTCTGAGAGAGTGCCGGCTGGTTTGGGGGATGGCGCTTCAGTCCCGGGTCCAGATGTGGTCTTCCCTGCCCTTTCCCTGTTCCAGCTGGCCCTGGGGAGGACCCTCCTGAGCTTAGGCTGGAGCCCAGGCTGAAGGACAACAGCGGGACATCAGACCTAGGCAGAGAGGGGAAGTGAGGAGCATTGGGATGAGGGTGTTTGGGTGGCGTGTGGGGCTCTCAGTAACAGACTGAAGGCGTCTGGAGCGTCCTGCACAGACGGGGTTCGCTGGGCTGCTGTCCACATCTGTATAATGGGAGCCATGGCCAAGTTCATCTCTCCAGGCCCTTCTGGCTCCCTGGGCCCAGCTCTGGAAGAGCTCTGTAGACGGTGCTGAGGATGGAGCCGGGCAGGGAGGGAGGCCTGTGGCGGGAAGATTGGTGGTTAAACTTCCGGGGTGATGCTATTGTGGATGGAGACAAGGCCACGTCAGCAGAGAGGCTGTGGGAAAAGTGCCTCGTGGCTGTGAGCCTCAGTTTCCCTGGGGGGTGAAATGAGGGTGACGGAGGGGAGGTGCCAAGAGGTGAGCATGAGTGCCTTGTCCAGGTGACTCCTCTCCCGAGAGCTGGGAGAGGGGACTGGAGACCAAGGGCTGGTGTGGATGCTACGATTTCTCTAAGGTTCTCCCCCCTCCTTTTCCTGTCCTCTCTCCTGTGACTCCCCGCCCCGGTCCCTCTCCAGCTTCATGGGACAACCCAGTGGGCGCCTTTCTGTGGTGGAAGAGGCTGGTGGAGTGGACTGGGGAGGAGGATGTCTTTTCCCCATTCTGCTCTGGCCTGGATGCCCATCGCCAGGGTGGGCCCAAGTCTGGGGGGAGCGGCGAGGACTGGTCCCGGGGCACAGTCCTGATCCCATCAAACTTCTTGTCCCGGATCCTCCCTTGCAGTTGTCCCAGCAACTTTCCTCTTTTTTGCATGGACCTCTGTGGGTTGGGGTATGAGTTTGTAGCAGGGAGGGGAGGACTAGCTGGTGCAAATTATGGAGAGGAGATACAGAGGTCTTGGAGACCTTGACAAGGGGGCTGCTCCCACCTTGAGAGGCACCTGCTGGTGGGAGGTGGGTGGCCTTTGTCACCAGGCAGGGCTGGGCTTAGATCCTCCTCCTGTCATTTATCAGATGGGCAGCCTTGGCTATCACAGTTCCCTCCTTGAGCCTCAGTTTCCTGATCTGTAAAATAGGGAGAAGAACACACACCTTGTTTGGCTGGGGTGAGGACAGAGATGACATGTGTCAGAAAACCAGGTACCCAGCACATAGTAGCTGCTCAGTAAATGTGGGTCCCTAATCCCACTCCACAAGACCCTGCTTGGCTTATAGGATGCCCTGCATCCCAGGTCTGATATGTGTTGGCGGCGGGGAATCTCCCCAGGAATAGCTGCACACATTTCATCCACGGAGTCATCTGTCCATAACACATAGTTTTAACAAGCTGTAGGAATAAAAATCACTTTATTAGCTGAGGTGCGTAGCTGTATATCATGCGTAACTTGATTTTCTCATCAAATGCTCCCATTGTTTGCTATTACATATTCAAGTATGGTTTATTTAGAAAATAATTACATGCCTATTAATTGAGGTTTTTTGGTGTTAGAGCTGCAGGCCCTGGGAGAGGGCTTATTAGGTGGGGCTGAGAGAGCCACAAGGCACGGCGGCCAGGGGCCAAGTACAGCGCTGGGCCTGTGCTGAGTGAGCCGTGTGGCCTCTGGCTCATCACTTGACTCTTCATCCTGAGTTTCTCACAGGAACTTGGATGCTGTCCTCTGAGGCTGCTTGCAGCTGCAGACAAAGAAGTGTTCTCTCTTCTGGAGCCCATGTCCCTCCCAGCGCTAAGCACACATTTTTGTCAGAGGGTCCTCGTGAGCTCCCGGTTGCCTGGCGTGCACTTCTGCCCTGTGAACCCGACTCAGATCCCTCGGTCCTGGACTCGCTCTCTTTGGAGTTTCATTGGCTTGTAGGGTTGTGCCCACCGTGGGGCCTCCTGACTGTGGGCTTGGGAGCTAGGCTGGGTGGTGTGACACTAACAAGGTCTGAAATAAAACAGACCCCTTTGTAAAATTTTTCAACATGACATTCGAGGCCCAAAGTCAGGGAGCAATACGGTACTGTTTTTCTGTGGTGCTCAGAGGAAGGATGGCAGGCCGGCCAAGAGAGCAGAGCCTGGGTTTCATCCTGCCTTGTCACTTGGGAGCTCTGTGACCTTAGGCAGGTGACTTCAAATCTCTGTTTCTCCATTGGTTTCCCCACCTACCTACAGGGTTGTTAGGTTTTAAAGGAGCCAATACATTTTAGAATAGTGTCTCTCCCTCAGTAAGGGCTCAAGAAATGTTAGCTCCCTTTCTACGACGGTGCAGTTCAAGGCCGCACAAGGTTAGAGGCACAACCAGGGCCTGGCTCTCCCGCCTCCCCATGCAGGGCTTTCCATTCTGGGGATCTCCCGGGAAGGGCAGGTGGAGTGTGAGGACAGTGTGAAGGCTCAGAACACGCAGGCTTTCTCCTGCAGGCAGCATGCATAGTCAGAGCACGGATTCCGGGGACAAATCCTGGCTCAGCCACTTACTAGCTGTGTGGTCCGGGCAGCCAAGTAGCCTCCCTGTGCCTTCCTTGTCTCCAGGTCCTTGACTTACACTATGTTGTTTGAACCTCACTGTAATTCTGTGAGGTAGGAAGGGCAAGGATGGCTAGTTCCAGTTTCTGGCCAAGGCGAAGGGGTCCCACAGAGGGCAAGTGGCCTGCCCAGGGGGCCATGGTGGGTTCAGTGCTCCTGAAAAGTGGAAGGGTATGGGCTGGGGGTTTTGCACCTCTGGGTTGAGGGGTTGGTGGCCAGCAGCCCAGAGATGGGAAATGATGTTAGGAAAGCACTGTGCTGCCATCTAAGCACCACCCACCCATATTCCCTCCACCTATCTCGCCACTGATCATGGAGTGCCCACTTTCTTCAAGAAGCTGGCAGATACTGGACAAATGATTACAGTAAGATGGATATTATCCAAGAGGGAATCTGTAAGGACATTTAAGGAGAGACCTCGCCTAGACTGAGGGAGAAGGAGGGACATATCAGGAAAGAGATGTTCTCCTCTTGGGAGGTGAACTTTAAACTAGATCCAAAGATGAAGCTGAGACTGCAGAAACCCAAGCGCAGGAAGTAAGGATAACTGAGGAAAGATAAGATGGGGTAAACTGGCCAGAAGATGGCCTTTGCGCAGAGGAGTCCTGACAATGTAACTGCCAAGGCTTCTCCAGATAATACAGGCGGCAGCTGTTGACACACCTTCGGAAGTGGTGGTACTGCCGTGCTTAGGGACTGGGGACCCTATCTCAGACAGACATGAATCTGAATCTTCATTCCATCCTGGCTTCCCTGGTGCCCCAGAGCATCCTCAGCCTCACTAGGATGTTGCGGTGAGGAATCAGTGAGGGAAGCCGTGCCAGGCCCTCACCATCAGGCCAGGCCCATTAATGGGGTTTCAGACCACCCACATCTCTGTGCCTGGTGTCTCAGATGGTAAAGAATCTATCTGCAATGCAGGAGATCCAGGTTTGATCCCGGGGCTGGGAAGATCCCCTGGAGAAGGGAATGGCAACCCACGCTGGTATTCTTGCCTGGAGAATTCCATGGACAGAAGAGCCTGGAGGGCTACAGTCCGTGGGGTCTCAAGAGTCAGACACGACTGAGCGACTAACACTTTCACCTTCACTATGCCCTCCCACTCCAGGAGCTGATTTTTTTCATGTTAGAGCACAAAAAGGGACCCGGGGCTTAATGCTCAAAAACGTTGGGACACGGTTTATAAAGCAGCCAAGTGGGGAGAGAGAGAGAGAGGCAGGCCAATGGTGAGAGATGGGCCAGCTCAGGAAGCCCTGTCAGGGGCCGAAGGCCACCAGGCAGAATCCAGGCTGCCCAAGCGTCTGCGTGCTCCTCTGTCACATGGGGAGCTCAGTTACAGCCATTCTCTGCATCTTTCCTCCCTTGGAGACCCAGGGCTGCTTGGCATAGGAGAGCTCGCTCCTCAGCTGTGAGGACCCCCTGAACCCGTGTTCTGTCCCCTGAGGGCAGGACAGTGGCAGTGGGTGAAATCACTGCAGGGAATGAGGTCAGGCAGCAACTCCATTGGATTTGCTCCTTCTGACATGTTTTGGGCTCACATTGTTCTAGACACAGTGGACACGGAGCAGAAGCCCATGCAGGTGCGTGTGCCTGGTGGACAAGTCCAGTGCACACCCAGGCGTGACAACACATATCAAGAGTCCACGTCTAAGTGAGTGCTTACCATGTGTCAGGCACTGTTCCGGTGGCTTTTCAGGCCTTGTCACAATCTATAGATGGTTGCTACGATTAGCCCACTTAACAGATTAGTAAAGTGAGGCAGACAGGGGTTAATTAACTTGCCAGGGGTCACCTTGCTAACAAGTCGGATTGAACAGGGCGCTGTGACGGGGCGCCAAGCACGAATGACTGAGGAAAGGAAGGGGTGCTGGGTGACCCTTAGCCCGAATCGAATCATGAGGAAATGATCAGACACATCCAGATACCGAGGGCCATTCTGCAAAACAGCCTGGGCTCTTCAAAAAAGTCCACGTCATCAAAGAGAAATCATAAGGTGGGGTCATGTGTCCACATGAAAGAAGAGGAAGGAAACCCAGCAACTAAACGTAATACAAGATCCTGCCTGGATCCTGAGTCCAAGATAAAAACAAAGGCAAAGACCCAGCTCGAATGGGTGTCATTGTGGCAAAAGGGGAAATCAGAATATATTACTGAATGTTGGATAATGCTATTGTCGCAAGGTCGAATTTCCTGAGGGTGGTGATTATATTGGATTGAGGTAGGGGACAGAGACAGAGGGTGGATAGAAGTGGCAGAATGCTCACAAGCAGTGAGTCGGGGCCAAGGGCCTATGCATGTCCATCTTTTCCAGAGCTTTTAAACTTTCCACAATGAAAAAAGAAAAGTAGTATGGAGAGACCGATTTTGAAAGGGATGGTGGGGACGTTATTTGGGAAGATTTCCCTCCGGGGATGAGGTTTGAATGAAGCTTTCAAGGATGCCTAGAAGCCTGACATGCTGAGAGGCAGGAAGGACATTCTGGGAAGAGGGAACGGCAGAACCAGGTCTCAGGTATGGATCCAAGGCAGGGAGTCAGGGAATGGGGCATGGGGACTGAGATGGCTGGGTGGGCCGGGTATGGACCAAGGCTGCTCCCTGCTGATTGCAGGGAACGCACGTTTTATGGTGGATGCTCAGGAAGGCATGGAAGCCTTTCGCAGTGAGTGGGGGTGACCCCAGAAAACTGTGTACCTTAGAGGCTGTGCAGGGCGGAAGGAGACCAGGAGGCTGTTGCCACAGGCAACAGTGCCCAGGCTAAAAAGTGACAGGGCCTCTAATAGGGCAAAGGCAATGGAATGAAAAAGCACAGGAGGGCCAAGAGAATATTTAGGAAGCAAAATTTACAGAGTCTGGCAGCTGGTTGGATTGGAGGGTGGAGGGCTGGGAGGTGTTGAGAGTGACTCAGAGTTTTCCACCCGGAGCGACCAAGAACACGGTCAGCGCATTAGCTGGCTAGGGGCTGGGGGGTGATGGTGATGGTGAAGAGGAACTTTGGTGGGGTGGTGTGTATGTGAAGGTGAGATGGGGTTGGAGGGAGCTTGCATTTGTGGTGCTGGTGGTGGGGAGTGTCCCAGACTCCAGCCTGTAGCTCCACTGGGAGTCCCAGTCTTCCTCACAGAAATAAGCGCTGATGCCAACCAGGTCCTGGTGTCCCAGCCGACGGTGATGAGACACGGAGGGGTGGATTGCTGGGAGAGGACTGAATGACACTCCAGGTCTGTCCGGGGCCTGCTTTATCGTGATTTTCTTTCCCAAGGCTTACCGGCTTGCCGACTTCTGTCCTCTGGCCTCGTCATCCATGGCTCCTAGTATGGGGCCCAGGGAGCCCAGTGGGGCAGGGCTGGGGATGTTTTTGGGGTCAGGAGCTCATGAGCTGAGGACCTCTAGGGTTATCAGTCCCCTTTCATCACACCCCCACTCCACTGCGCTCTGCCCCATGGGGCCGGGAGGAGCCAGTAAACAGCCATTCCCAGCCCAAGGCCAAGAACTCCCGCCCGAGGCTGCCCAAGCCAGATGTGCCACACCCCTCTGGCAGGCAGCTTGATTGAACAGTGGGGAGGAGGGCAGGGAGAGATTCCCCCAGAGGGCCAGAACAGCCCTCTGACGCTGGCTGGGCTTGTTGCCGGGCTAGGGCTCTGGGCTTGGAGAGGGGAGAAGAATGACTTCAGCTGGGACCCTTTCCCTTTCTGAGTTCTGGCTCTCAAGAGAGGTGGACTGGGGACAGACCAGGCAGCTTCTGCCATGGCCGGGCCTCTTCTGCTCTGAATTTTCCCTAGATCCGTTAGGAGCTAATCCGGCAAGGGAGGGGCCAGTGTGCTTTGTGAGGCTGTCTGCCACTTGTCAGGGAAAATGATGCTTATTGTCATAACAAGCCGTTACCCTTGAGCATGGTGCTTTATGGGCTCCGTTCTCATCCTCTGCCTGTACCTGGGGAGTAACCGTGGGCGGGGCAGGGGAGGTGCTAGACCCTCGTTTATCTTCTTCCTCTGGATTTTGACCTATGATTGTTTGAAAGTTCTTTTCCCCTTGTCTAATCATGAGTTCTGGCACCTTCTACCCACTGGGGTTTTGTTTTGCCTTTAGAAACTTCACAGCCATGACAGCTCCTTCAGATATTTGAAGATATTCTACCCTATACTTCCTCCTCCGTCATCCCAGGAAATCTTCAGACCTCTGTGGATGACTCTTAACAAGATTACCAGACACCCCTGTGTATATAGCCAGAGATGCTGGCAGAGTCAAGGTTATGACCTGGGGTCACTTTCCTGGGCATGGCCCAGCTGGTCTCCTCACTCCCACTGGGGTTGCCCAGCCCCTCACGGAGGGGTGATGCCCCATTAGACAGCTCTCTCTCTGTAAACGTCAGCAAGTCCCACCCCCTAGATCCCACAGTCCCTTCCTCTCAGACTGGCCCATTGTTTCCCGGATACTGTGTACACCCAGGCTGTCTTGTCCAAACCCCTCACTTCCATCTGGGGACTATGAGGCCCGGAGAAGGCCACTGATGGTCCTAAGACTGCCAGTCTAGAAAGCTGGTCTCTAGACTCCCATCCCAGAGATCCCAGAGATCCTTTAGCCAGAGAACCAGGATGGGGTGGATATAGGGGACAGGTGTGTGACGGACCATCACCCAGGGCAGCTCAAAGATGCCGTGACCAAGGCCGGAGAGCATGTTTTCTGAACCTCATGTCTGTTCTCCAAGCCCACGGGGGAGGAGATTTTGTAAACCAGACTTTATGGAGTTGTCCAAGCAGAGCAAGCAAGCCCAGGACCCAGGGGAGAAGCCTGGGTGTTTGCTGGTCAGCCTGGAAGGCCAGTCTGCTCCTCTTCTGTTTACTGGGCAGATTCCACTGCCCTGACTTTGCTTTAGTTGGGGGGGCCTCTTTCCCCGGGCTTTAGGGGAAGGGCTAGATTTGGGGTCGTAGGCAGATAAGGCTGGAAGATAAGCTGGTATGGGGAGCTCTGCTGACTTAGTAGGGTGGGAGAGGCAGGCTTCCGGGGGCAGAGTAGGCTTGAGATGACTGGGCTTTAGGGCTTCCTGCATGCCCCTTCAAACATGCCTTAAATTGAACCCCAAATCCCTTCCCTGTTTCTCCTCCCATCTAAGCCTTGGCTACTGCAGTTGACAAGGGACTGGGTCCCCTCCCTGGAAGGTCAGTGACAGAGATAATTTGGAAGGTCGCCAGCAGGGGGCTGAGATGGGAAAACACGGGAGGTGAGACCTCAGAATAGGAGAGGACTCACCTGCTCCTCCTGGTGTGGGATAAGAGGTACTGGGTCAAGTCCAGAGCTGGGCAGTGCCCAGCCCCCACTCTCAGTCCACCCCCTCACCCCCAACCTCAGCTGAAGCTCCCAGAATAAAGTGTCTGGAATATCAGAACCTGGGTCCTGCTGCCTGGTCCAGCCAACAGGGGCACGGCTGGGCTCCTGCACCTGCTGGCTTCACTACCCTCTGCTCTCTTTGTCTCGGTTCTGGGCTTTATCTCTGCTCCCTTCTGCCTCCCCACCATCTCAACATATAGTCTGTCTCTCTTTGAATTTTGAGACAATTTAAAACTTCAGAAAAGTGTCAAATACAGTGCAGAGAGCCTTCCCCGCTGCCCCTGAACTATTTGAGAGTAGCTGACCCATTGCTGTACCCTCTCTGAAGGCTATGCTATGCTAAATCACTTCAGTCGTGTCCAACTCTGTGTGACCCCATAGACAGCAGCCCACCAGGCTTCCCCGTCCCTGGGATTCTCCAGGCAAGAACACTGGAGTGGGTTGCCATTTCCTTCTCCAAAGCATGAAAGTGAAAGTGAAGTCGCTCAGTCAGGTCCGACTCTTAGCGACCCCATGGACTGCAGTCCACCAGGCTCCTCCGTCCATGGGATTCTCCAGGCAAGAGTACTGGAGTGGGGTGCCATTGCCTTCTCCGACCCTCTCTGAATACGGCCCTATTTTCCTACAAGGACTTTTCCTACCTAACCCAGCACAGCCATCCAAGTCAGAAAATTGCCACTGATGAGTGACTACCTTCTCATCCTTGGTCTCCGCTGAAGATCGGCCAGTTGTCCTCCTGATGTCCTTTAGGGGAGTGGAAAGAATCCAGTTCAGAATCAGTGGTGGCATTTGGTTGTCAGGTCTCTTTAGTCTCCTTCAGTCTGGAAGTCTCCTTAGCCTTTCCTTGACTTTAGTGACCTTGTCACTTTGGAAGATTATAAGCCGCTTCACTGGTAGACTGTCCCTCCGTTGGGGTCGGTCCGATGCTTCCTCTTGATTAGATTCAGCTTGTGTGTCTTTGGCAGGAGTATCGCAGAAGTGATGTTCTGTTCTCATTCCATCCCCTCCCTAGCGCACGATCTCCACTCATCCCCTTACCGGTGACGTTAGCTTTGATCACTTGATTAAAGCGGAGCCTGCCAGGCAGAGTTACTTTTTTCCCCTTTCTAATTTATAAGCATGATGTGGGGAGGTGCTCTGAGCCTCGTAAATGCTCTGTTCCTCACCAGCCTTTCAGTGTTTTCACTTATTTCACATATCAGTATGGACTGCCATTACTGTCAGCATGTATTTTGATGAATCACTACTATCATGATGTATTGATGCTCACGTCTTCCCAGATCTGAGCAGCCCCTTCAAGCTGGCTCCTGTGTCCTTTTTGTCTGTCTGTTCCCCTTTGAGACTCTGGTTCCCTTTATAGTCTCTGTGTTTCCATCTAATCATTCTCATTCTCTGTATGTGCTTGCTTGTCTCTGCCTTTGTTTCTGCCTTTATCTTGATCCTCTTTTTTTTTTCTCTGACTGTTGCTTTTCTCTTTGTCTCTGTCTCTCTTTGTATTTTCCTCTTTTGTTTCTGTCTCTCTCTCCCTCTGCCTCTCTCTGTCTTTCTGCCCCTTTCCCTGCTGGCTTTCTGCCTCTCCTTTCATCTGTTTTTCTCTGTGTCTCTCGTGGCTCCATCTCCTTTACCCAGGACTCAGCACTACAGGGCTCTCAGCTGCGAGCCCTGGACATGCTGGGTTTGTATTCCAACCTACAGGCATTGTACACATTTATGTATGTCTATTTGCTATCAAAACTTTCGGGGACTCTGCCAGCCGTCCCTTGAGCACCTAGAGCTGGGAGGCTCAGACTGGGGTGCTAGGAGGGGGACTTGGAGAAAAAGAATCTTCTCCCTGGAACGGTGGGGTGTGCAGTCGCGTCTGTGTGTGCCCATGCGTGTGCCGGGGGCTTTGGAAAGCTCTGTGCCTGGGGAGCCAGTGGGGCAGCTCAGTGTCTATGCTCTGCTGGCCCCTGCTGCCAGAGCCGGGGAATAAATCCAGTCAGACACCAGGGGGAGGTGCCTGGGAGAGGAGCAGCGTCTGCACTCAGGGCGTGGTTTCCTGGGGTGTCCTTGGAACAGCCTGTGCCTGGGCTGGGGGCTGCGGGTGGGAGGAGGGAGGGGGTCTTAAGCAGTGTGGAGGACTTTGTGACTTAGAGTGTGTTTACATCTGTGGTCACAAGGGGGTGTGGAGCCCAACCTCGCACTGTCTGGAGGAGGCAACTGAGGCCCCTGTTAGTGGTCGGCTGGCGGCTGGCCCAGAGCTCACAGAAAGCCAGACACAGAGAAGGCTTGGACTGCCAGCCTGTCTCTCATCCCATGTGTGTGGTGGTGTCATTTTAAAAAGGATATTTAGGGACTTCTCTGGTGGTCCAGTGGTTAAGACTCCACACTTTCAGTGCAGGGTGGAGGTTCAGTCCTTGGTCAGGGAACTGAGATCCTACATGCTGCATGCAGCTAAAAGAAAATTTTTAAAACAGGGTATTTAACCTATTGATATTTTCATAATGTAAAGAAGAGGAAATAGAAATAAAGATGGAAGAAGACTTCTGGGCTGAGGCAGGGAGTAATAATGAGGATTTGAGAGAGAACTGAGGGGCAGTGCACTCACAGGGGTGAGACGTTGAGGGCCATCAGCAGCGGTGGATGAAGTTAGCTGCATGCGCACGGGGAGTACTATGCAGCGGTGAGAAGGAAGGCACTGCTGTTCTGTGTGACCACAGGGGTGAATCTCACAGGTTCTTGCGGAGTCAAGGAAGCAGACAGAGGAGTATATACGGTGCTATTCTATCATATGAGGTTTAAAAACCTGGTAGAATGGGTCTTTGGTGACAGAAGCCAATAGAGCTTACCTTGGGGTGATAGTGACTGAGGTCACCAGGGAGCCTCCAGGGGTGTGAACCCAGGGGGCATACATGTGTCAGATTGTATTGAGCAGCACGCTTAAAATCAGTGCACCTTGCTAATACAGAAAGAGTGGTTAAGAAACCATGGAGGAGCCTGTGGTGCCTGGATGCTGGGGTTTTTGGTTGTCTGAGCCCCACTGCCGTCTGGGAGTCTGGGTCACACCCATAGCTTTCTCTTTCCATGGGCACCTCCTTCCAGAAATGGGCTCAGGCCCTTCACGGCTGAAGGGGCTCTCACCTCTCCTTCCCCCAGTGCTGGCCTGCTTCTCCCTCGGTCTCCCGGCTCTTTCCCCAGGAGCCCAGCCTGACCTCTGTGCCTCTCCTCCCACAGCCAGAGGACCTGGAGGCCCCCAAGACTCACCACTTCAAGGTGAAGACCTTCAAGAAGGTGAAGCCCTGTGGGATCTGCCGACAGGTCATCACCCGAGAGGGCTGCACCTGCAAAGGTGAGTGGCTGGCGGGGCCGTGGGGGAGGGGAGCGTGTCTTCGTGGAAATGAGAGGCTTGGGGCCCTGGCGGGGCTGGGATGTCCTTGGGGTTCCAAGTGGGTGCCTGGTCCTCATTTGGGAGGAGAGGCTGAGCACACGGATGGCGAGCATGTAGGTGTGTGTGAATGGCACATGGCAGGTGATGGATGGCATGGAAATAGCATGTAGTTTGTGTGTGGATGACATGAAGAAGGTATGTGGGTGGCCTACAGATGGCATGTGAATGGCATGGGGAAGGCGTTTGGATAGTACGTGGTGGCAGGTGGGTGGTGTGTGGCTGGTGTGTGGCTGGCTCGTGGAGGGTGTGTGAAGGGGTGTGGTTGGCCTGTGGATGTCATGTGGTTGGTGTGTGGCTGGTGTGTTCAGGGCGTGTGGAAGGTGTCTGGGGGCGTGTGCCTTGGCACTGGGAGTACTGCAAAGATGCCAAGCCACAGTCCTTCCCTTGTGGCAACTGAGGGGAGAGTCTAAGAGGCCCCCGGCTGGCCTCGGCAGAGGGCCTGCTGGCTGGCAGGCTTTTGCAGTCATTGTTTTCACATGTTCCTGGAACCGCCTGGGCTCGGCTGTCACTGCCACCAGAGGAGTCCGTGTCTTGTCTCAGATCACATGGTGAAATCAGCAGGAGGCCCCTGTGCCCAGTCTCGGCGACTGACACCATCACCCACATACTTGCCACCGGCTGCCTCCCTCTGTCATCTCCCATCAATTGCCAGCACCTCTCCCCGCTCCCATACAGCTTGAGTCCCTGAGCTTCTCATCTTAGGTGACTTCTCTCGCTTGGGTGACTGACAGAAGCCCTTCTGCCTCTCGCATCCCCACCCACCCTCTCAGCCCACCTCCATGCCAGCTTCCCTGGGACTCGGCGTCAGTTCCCTGGGTTTCGCCTCGGGAGCCCCCATGCCCTCAAGGCAAAGCGCAGACACCTTCCTGCAGCCGTGCAGTCTGGTGGACTCACCCCTTGCCAGCTCCCCTGCCCCCCAAGTGCACAGTGAAACCAGCTGCACCTCTTGTACTTCCCGAGTACGCCAAGTATGTCAAACATGCCAAAGTGCCAGGCTCTTTCTTTCCTGGAGCCTTCTTTCTAGCCGGGCTCTCCCCCTCCCTTCCCTCCATGCCCGTGTCCCAGTGAGGCTGGGAAGATGGGTGTCAGACCCTAGGGAACAGTGATGAAAACAGTAGTGAAGCACACAGACACGTGATCTCATGCAGGGCTCATGGCATGTGGGAGGTGATGGTGTCATCTCTGTGCTACAGCCGAAGAAACTGAGGTTCCAAGTAGTCAAGTCTCTTGCCCAGACACGCAGCTGGCTGGGTCGGAGTGGTGTTTCCAGCCTGTGTGCTCTCTGGGCAAGGAGCGCTTCCTAGATGAGGAGTTTCTGCTGGTGTTGAAGTTGGAGTGGATGGATGGAAGTGTGTGAGTGTGTGCATGCATTTGGGGTGCATTCCAGGCAAGCCTGATACAGGCCAAGGGCAGAGTTTTATGATCCTTAACTGCAGGATTGGGACACCCAGACTCTGGGGGCCAGCAGGAAGGAACATATGTAATACCCAAATTAGCCGCATGGTGGCACCCTCCTCCCAAGTGGTCTGGCTGGGATGTGTTTAGTCGCTTGGTGCTGTCCGACTCTTTGCAACCCCATGGACTATAGCCCACCAGGCTCCTCTGTCCATGGAATTCTCCAGGCAAGAATACTGGAGTGGGTTGCCATGCCCTCTTCCAGGGGATCTTCCCAACCCAGGGATTGAACCCAGGTCTCCCGCGTTGCAGGTGGATTCTTTATCTTCTGAGGATGGATGGTGCTTAAGAGTCAGAGCTGGGAGAAGTCCATCACCAGCTCCCGGAGCTTGCTCAAACTCATGTCCATTGAGTCGGTGATGCCATCCAACCATCGCATCCTCTGCCGTCCCCTTCTCCCATTTTCGATGCTGGGAAAGATTGAAGGTGGGAGGAGAAGGGGACAACAGAGGATGCGATGGGTGGATGGCATCACTGACTCGATGGACATGAGTTTGAGTAAGCTCTGGGAGTTGGTGATGGACAGGGAAGCCTGGGGTGCTGCAGTCCATGGAGTCGCAGAGTTGGACATGACTGAGCAACTGAACTGAACTGGGAGAAGTCAAGGAGGTATTGCCTAAGGTGGGGTCTTGCATGTTGCTTGCATCATAGCCCCCACCTCATCCTGTCTCTTGAACCTGCTCCTGTTAACCTCTGGCCCACCCCCAGTTCCCTCCTTCCTTTCCCAGTGCTTCTTCCCTTCACCCCAGTGACACACAACACTGCTCTGATAGGAGGCGGCACAGGGCTGGGAGTAGAAGTCCTGACACGCTCACTGGATGACTGTGGGCACTCTGGCTGCATGGTCTGTGATAGTCTGTGGTCTTAGGTTCCCAGGATGACCTGGCTAGAGGGCCTGGGTGGAGCAGGGGCTTTGACCCCATGTGAATGGAAGGCTCCCACAGTGTGCAAAGATGTCCTGGGTCTCATCTGGTTTGGAGCCTGGCCCTGCCAGTGTGAACCAGACTGGAGGGCGGGTAGCCAAGAGGGCTGCCAGGCTGGTTTGGTAGCTCTGAGTGAATGAGTGGCGAGAAGGAAGAAGCCGGGGCCACTCTCCAGAGGCACCAGCAGGTGTCAGAACTGGGCCACGGAAGGCCCAGGGGCCTCCAGCCCTGCAAGGGAAGACAGAAGACTCCTCGCTCTTCAGGCCACATGTGCACCCCCAGTGAGACAGGTGAGGTCACCAGGTTTGGGGGCAGGGTTGGGGCCACTAGGCTTAATGGCAGGAGATGCAGAAGTGGACCGACTGTCTGTGGTTTAGAACCAGGAGGTCATGGTGGCACGAGACTCACTTATCCATCCCTTTCTCCCTCCCTCCACCCACCCATCCATCCAGGGTCACCAGAAACGGTTGCACAGGTCATTCACTGGCTGAGGGGTCAGTTCTCCAAGGCCAAACCAAAGGATTTGTTGTGCTCTCTAGCTCATGGCAAATAGATGGAGAAACAGTGGAAACAGTGGCAGACTTTATTTTGGGGGGCTCCCAAATTACTGTAGATAGTGACTCCAGCCATGAAATAAAAAGATGCTTTCCTTGGAAGAAAAGTTATGACCAACCTAGACAGCATATTAAAAAGCAGAGACATTACTTTGCCAACAAAGGTCCGTCTAGTCAAGGCTATGGTTTTCCAAGTAGTCATGTATGGATGTGAGAGTTGGACTATAAAGAAAGCTGAGAGATGAAGAATTGATGCTTTTGTGGTGTTGGAGAAGACTCTTGAGAGTCCATTGGACTGCAGCCAGATCCAACCAGTTGGATTTAGGGTTGCATCCCTAGATCCAACCAGTCCATCCTAAAGGAAATCAGTCCTGAATGTTCATTGGAAGGACTGATGTTGAAGCTAAAACTTCAGTACTTTGGCTACCTGATGGGAAGGGCCAACTCATTTGAAAAGACCCTGATGCTGGGAAAGATTGAAGGCAGGAGGAGAAGGGGACGACAGAGGATGAGATGGTTGGATGGCATCACCGACTCAATGAAAATGAGTTTGAGTAAACTCCGGGAGCTGGTGATGGACAGAAAGGCCTGATGTGCTGCAGTCCATGGGGTCGCAAAGAGTTGGATATGACTGAGCAACTGAACTGAACTGAACTAGCTCTTCTTCCTGTCTTCAAGTCTCAGGCTGCAACACAGTGATTCTCTGGATTAGTGGTTAGGGGTTCAGGGTTGAGTGTCAAGGCCCTGCATGCACAATCTCCATGGGGCTTGCAATGTTGAGGGAACTTTTGCTGCAGGCAGGGGCAGTGAGGACACCAGCCCAGACCTAGAAAGATGGGGGCTCTGGGTCCTGTCTCCCACTGGCTGCCCTGCCCCATAGCTCCCCACACGTGCCTGCCTTTCACTGTTTAACAGACTATGGCTGAAGGAGGTGGGGTGGGAGACAAGGTCGGGAAGAGAGTCAGGGAACCCGGGGTCTAGTTCTGATTCTGAGAGGCTCAAAGGTGAACGAGGCAGACAGAATGGAGGTGGGTGGACATGTGAGTGCCAACATGACGGATATACAGGCAAAGTGGTGGCCATGAGACCGTGGCCGGTCTTCCTCCCAGGTATCAAAGAGTTAATAATAAACCCAGTCCTCTCTCTGAGGGGGTGATTGTGAGGAGCACTGAGATTCTTTGTGTGGCTGTAAAGGGAGACCTGGCGTGCTGCGATTCATGGGGTCGCAAATAGTCGGACACGACTGAGTGACTGAACTGAACTGAACTGAAAGTGACCCCTGGTATTAGGACTAAGTCTCCCCATGGGGAGATGTAGGTAGATGAGACAGCGGGAGAAGAGGCCTCTGGGGCCTTTGTCAGTGGCCTATCCTTGACTTCTGGGGCTGGCCATGCGTAGGCCAGGTGAGCTCAGATAAATCTCTTCCCCTGTCGGGCATCAGTTTTGTCATCTTTAGAAAAAGGGTTGGACCAAGAATATCCACTAAGGCCCAGACCGTGGGAGGCCCTGGAGAATTCCCTTGTTGGCATCTGCAGAGTCTGGAAAACTCTCCCAATGTAGGCCGACCCTCCACCACCTGCGTGCAGGCGTGCACCCATCTGACAGTCGTGAACTGGGCCCCTCTGGGCTGTATGCCATGCTGGAGCCAAAACCCAGCTCCTAACCTGGGAAGACAGACGTGCTGTTGGACAATTCCAGAGCCCAGTGTGTGTGAAAGGCTGCCTCTGACTTAGCAGATTTTCGTCAGTCTTCAGTAGGGAATCCATATGTTGTCTGGATCTTGAAGAATGTGTAGGAGTTCCTCAGTCCAAACAGAGGATTTCCCACAGGTCCCTGGGGGACAGTGCTCTAGGGAGTCTAGGGCCTGGACCAATGGCCTCAGCCTCCTGCCAGGCTGATATCCAAGGGAAGAGACCAGAATGGCAGCTCAAGAACCCAAGACTGCCATCCAGCCTTGAGTGGGGCCCGGACTTAAGAGCCCTCCCCTTCTTCGTCAGCTTGCAAGGTGAGGGCTGTCACCTGCAGTGTCCCCGAGAGTGGGATGTACCTGGGGAAGATGCTTCAGCCCTTAATGGGACAAGTCCACCTAGATGCCCTCACTAGCTGGGTTTGGGGAAACCTTGTTTCAGGATTTCTCCTCTTTCCTGGGAATCCCAGCTTCCAGCCTGTGTCCCAGTCACTCCTTGGAGTCACTGGAAGCAGCCTGGTCAAGTGGGAAGACACTGGGTTCTAGTCCTGGCTTCCTCTTGCCTGGCTGTGTGACCTTGAGTGAGACGCTTAACCTCTCTGGGCCTAGTTTTCCTGGTTCTCCAAACGAGGGGTTGCACTAGATCTGAGGCTCTAAACTGAGTTCCAGAGGAACTATAAGGTTCTTCAGGGCCTGAGAAGGTGGGAAAAAGGGGGAAATCAAGGGTAGGCTTAAGGACCTGGGGCCCTGGAACCTCTGCCCACTTTACTTGGAGCAGCCCTGGTTTCAAGAGTTAAATATATCAGCGAGCAGAATGGTGGTGGTCCTGCATTTGATTCAGACATCCTAGATTCAAATCCCAACTTTTACTAGTGAGAACAGCTTGCTTCATCTTTCTGTGCCTCTGTTACCTAACCTTTCAAATAAGACACACAGCAAACCTTCCTCCTTGAGTTACTGTGGGAATTACCTGAGACAATATATGTAAAGTGCTCAGAACAGATCCTGGCACATAACAAGCATTCAATAAATGCCAACCAATATCATTGACTGCAGCCACTAAATTAAAAGACGCTTGTTCCTTGAAAGAAAAGCTATGGCAAACCTAGACAGCATATTCAAAAGCACAGACATCACTCTGCTGACAAAGGTCTGTCTAGTCAAACCTATGGTTTTTCTAGTAGTCATGGACGGACGTGAGAGTTGGACCATGAAGAAGGCTGAATGCCGAAGAACTGAAGCTTTCAAACTGTGGTGCCAGAGAAGACTTTTGAGAGTCCCGTGGACTGCAAGGAGATCCAACCAGTCAATCCTAAAGGAGATCAACCCTGAATATTCATTGGAAGGACTGATGATGAAGCTGAAGCTCCAATACTTTGGTTACCTGATGTGGAGAGCCAACTGATTGGAAAAGACCCTGATGCTGGGAAAAACTGAAGGCAGGAGAAGGGGGTGACAGAGGATAAGATGGTTGGATGGCATCACCGACTCAATGGACATGAGTTTGAGCACACTCTGGGAGATAGTGAAGGACACGGAGGCCTGGCGTGCTGCAGTTCATGCAGTTGCAAAGAGTCGGATACGACTTAGTGATTGAACAATATCATTGAGGGGGCTTCTCTGGTGGCTCAGTGGTAAAGATTCCACCTGCCAATTCAGGAGACATGGGTTAAAGCCCTGGGTGAGGAAGATCCCCTGGAGAAGGAAATGGCAACCCACTCCAGTATTCTTACCTGGGAAATTTCCATGGACAGAGGAACCTGGTGCGCTAGAGTCCTTGGGATTCAAAAGAGACAGACATGACTTAGCAGTTAAACAACATCATTGAGATTCCATGTAAGAGTCCAGCTGCATCAAGAGTTTGGCTACAAAAACAAAAACCACTGGATGGGGTGACCTAGAAGGTTTCTTCTTGCTTCAACTTCAGAGCCACACCATACGCACTCCCCCTACCACCCCAAGTCATCTTGCATTAGGGTTCTCCAGAGAAGCAGAACTAATAAGGTAGGTAGGTAGGTAGGTAGATATTTATTGTCACGAATTGGCTCACATGATTGTAGAGGCTTGGCAAGTCCAACATCTGCAGGGCAGACAGTCAGGTTGGAGACCCAGGGGAGAGTTACCGTTCAAGTCTAAAAGCCGGCAGAATTCCTTCTCTCTTGGGGAGCTCAGTCTCTGCCTTTCAAGCCTTCAACTGATTGGATGAGGCCCACCCATATTATGGCCGGCAGTGTGCTTCACTCACAATCTACTGAAAGCTGACACCTAATATAAACCATCACACACCTCCAGGCCACGCCACAGAAATAAGCAAGGCAGGGAAGAGCTGTGAGGCCTGGTGGGCAGGAGGCAGGTTTCTGCCGGCTGGGGAAGGAGCAGAGGCCTGCCGGGCACGCAGGCGTTTTATCGCCGGGGTCAGGTGCACACCGAGGCTCTGCGCTCATTTTCCGACCCGAGGCCAGGAGGAAAAGGCCATTTAGATCCCAACAATGTTGGCTTCCTGTGTTCCCAAGAGGCAGGAAGCCACCCCAGGACAGAGTCCAGGCCGCCCAGTGAGGCAGAGTCAGCCAAGGGCTGGGGTTGGGGTGCTCCTCCCCACAGGTGACCTACAGACCCCTCCCCACTCCGAGGCTTTTGGCTCCATCTCAGGCTCTATTGTGAAGGGGCAGTGTTGACACCCACTGGCCGAGATGGGGCTTCTGGGCTCCATGGAGCTTTGGTTTGACAGGGTCCCTCCCCAGAGGTCCTCATCTTGCAGGGTCCCTGGCCTTCTGTGGGTGTGCTCAGGTGGCGTTGATCCTGAGATGCGTGTCCAGGATATCTGAGGGGTGCTAGGAGGGGGAGGTTGGAGTTCTGCCCTTGTTCCCCTAGAACAGGGGTCAGAGATGCAGGGGACTTTAAAGCAGGCAAGTGAGTGTGGACAGGTCATGGTGGGGCCACCAAGTATCCAGAGAGAGCTGCTCTGTTGCATGGCACTCCAGCTGAGAGAAGAAGCCTTTGTATTTTAAACATTGAGGCAGTTAATGAAGACAAGGGCCCAGGCCCAATCTGCCCTGGAGGCTGCTAGTTGGCTGCCTCATTTTCTGAGCAGAAGTCTGAGACTCAGAGAGGGGAGTGACTTGCTTTGGGTCACACAGCTGTAATAGCAGTCAGGACTAGAACCCAGTTCTCCTGACTCAGAGTTTTTCCATCTAATATCACAAAGGTGATGGAGATGCTGCTGGTCCAACTAACCCTTATACAGAACAACCTCTGGGCTGGCCAGGTATATTAACTTATTTAGTTCTCACAACAACTCTGTGAGGTCGATGCTTTTATTACCCCCATTTTAGAAATGAGGAGATGAAGGGTCAGAGTGGTTAAGTAACTTGTCCCAGATCACAGAGCTGGTGCATGACCTGCGTCTGAGCTGAGTCAGTCTACATGCAGCCAGGTAGGAAAGTGGGTAGATAGAAAGCAGGAGCCCTGGGGGAGTAGGTGAGGATAAATCAACTCCTTCAGCGCTCTCACCCTTTGCCAGGCTTGATCGTAGGTGGTGTTTGCCCTGAAGCACTTAGGAAGACTGACTGTGGTCCCCACCTGCCTTCTCCCCGCAGGGGGTGGAGCTGAAGAGTGAAGCTCCCTACCCTCACTTGCATGTTTTCCATTGCTTCAGAATGTCAGCCCTGGTCCCAAGGGTTTAGGCTGCAGAGAATCCTTCCAGTTTGAAATTTACTCCACATTTATTGAGCCTCATCTATGCCAGACCCAGTACTAGGGGAAGGGGCAGGACACAAAGCTACAGAGTTAAAAAGGACCTCCCTTTCTGTCTTAAAACAGTTGAATGTGGGGGAGAACAAATAATAACGGAATGCTTAGTCCTCCAAGGTGATAAGAGCTTTGTTGTGGGTTGAGGATTCTTGGAGCACAGAGGAGAGAGGGACCATCTTTGAATGCTTTATTATCCAGGGTGAGCATTTTGAACTGGGCCTTGAAGGATGTATGGGAGTTCACCATTCCAGACATAAGCCTTGTTGACTCAGAGTCTGTGGAGTTTGGTGTGGCAGGGACAGATCTCTTTATGGGCAGTGGCTGGAGGTGGAGGCAAGACGTAGGCTTAATAAGTGTGTTGAGCTGGACAGAGGGTTCTAAGCAGGGGTGTGATATGATCAGTTTGTTCCTTGGAATGGCCTGTGACTCAGTGAATTGAAGGGAGACAAGGCTGGAGGGGGAATGTGGCCCAGGGAAGGATAATTGGTCGGAACTGGTACAGTGGTAGAAAAGGAGGTGTGAGACTCAGCAGCCTCTTTGGATGACTGACTGCTTGGTAAGGTAATGAAAGGGAAGAAGGAATTACAGAGAGGAATATACATATACTCAGGGAGCGAGGAAGGACCCAAAGGATGGCCTCTAGTACTAGTTCTCAGCGTCAGCCTTTGGCCTCTTGCTTTCTGAAGGATCCTGTGCTCTGGTATCTGTATTAGTTAGCTGTAGCTGTGTAACAAATCACCCTAAGTCTTAGCAGTTTACATCAAGTACAAAATTATTCTCTCACATAGATTCTGTGGGTCAGGGATTCATAAGTAGGGCCTCACCCACATACCTGGGTGGTTTGGACTTGGGTGTCTCATAAAGTTACTGTCAAGATAGCTGGGGCTGTAGTCATCAGAGGGCCTGATGGAGTAAAGATCCACTTCCAAGGTGGTTCAGTTGTGTGCCAGTCAACCTGGTGCTGGCTGGCAGCAGGAGGACTCAGTTGTTCCCCACACGGCCCCCGCATCGGGCTGAGTGTCCTCATGACACAGTGACTGGCTTCCCCGAGAGTGAGCAATCCAGGAGACAAAGGCTGATAACTTAGCTTCAGAGGTTATACACTATCTTTTCTATAATATACGATTGGTCTATAAACCAGTTCATCGTGTGAGGGGACTGCAGAAGGGTGTGCTTACTGGGAGGTGATTCACACTGGGGCCACCTTGGAGGCTGCCTGCTGCGGTTCCCTTTCTGTGACCCATTTGAACGCATCATTGATCAGAGAAGTGAGAAGCCAGCTGATCAGCATATTTCAAATTACAGCAGGAGGGATGCAAGTTGGAGAGTAGGAATACTGCCCTATGGGAGAATACCGGAGACAGGTGACCAAGATTGTAAAGGCGCCTTCCCTGGAGGGGGCTCGGGGCAAGAGGATTTCCTTGGGTTTGGGAGCAGGTGCTTCTTAAGGCATAAAAATTCATCTGTGGGGGCTTGACCACACTGGGGCTGCCTGGAACGTGCCACTTGAATTCCATTTGCCAAGCTTTTGTCTTTTGAGCTGGAGGCTGGGGAGGTATTTCTTTGCTCCCCACTGTAGAGCTTTCAAGGACAAGCTCTTTGCATTCCAGCACGTAGGGAGCACTCAGCACATTGTACTGCAATTGCCCAACGATTTCCCCATCTGCCCTCCACTCAAGGGCATTTACTGAGTGTCTGCCCACTGTGTGACAGGCAGGGCTGCCCTGTATAGTCATGCAGGCCGCTCAGTGCCGAGGGTGCCTGCCCAAGAGAGTCCTGGAATTAGTCTGTGCCTTGTTCACCAAGCCATGCATCCAGGCACAGGGCTGGGCCCACCTGGAGAAAGGACATCTTTGTGCCATTCCCACAAAGACAAGGTTGTCAGTGTCCTGGGGGCTGGGCTGCCCAGAGGGTGGGACTTTTTCTAAAAGATGTTGTTTGGCACCGTGTGCTTGTAGCACACACTGATCTAGCTGCTGGGGATACAGGGTGAACAAGACAGACATGTTCCCTGCCCTCATCAGTCTAGTGTGGGGAGGTGTACTATATACAGGTAAGCAGGAATTCCCCAAGATGACTTCAGATTGTGAGCTGTGCTAAGAGGATTTTTATCAGGGTACTGCTAAGAAAGAATAACGGGGAGCCTACTGTAATTTGAGTGGTCATGGAAAGACTCTTTGGAAGAGATAGCTTTCAGTGGATTCTAGAAGTAGAAGATGGATGTGGATCAGTGAACAGTGGAGAGCTGGGGTGAGGAAGAGCCTTCCAGGCAGTGAGGACAGCAAGTGCAAAGGCCCTGAGGTAGGAAAGAGCCTGATGCACGCTGTGAACATCAGGAGTATGAAGTCTGATGCTGGAAGAAGATGGAGTCCTGGCTCTCACTGTGCTTCCAGTGTCTAGACTGGGCTTGGAGGCCTGGAGTGGACCCTTAGGGATGTCTTTAAAATTTTTTAACTTACTGTTTTTGGCTATTCTGGGTCTTCACTGCTGCACAGGCTTTTCTCTAATTGTGGCGAGCAGGGGCTATTCTTCGTTGTGGTGCGCAGGCTTCTCTTGTTGTGGAGCACAGGCTCTAGGGCATTTGGGCTTCAGTAGCTGTGGCTCTAGAGCACAGGCTCAGTAGTTGTGGCACACGGGCTTAGATGCCTGAGGCATGTGTGATCTTCCCGGATCATGGATTGAACCTGTGTCTCCTGCATTGGCAGAATTCTTTACCACTGAGCCCATCAGGGTAGCCCTTGAGTTCATGCTCAGTTGCTCAGTCATGTCTGACCCTTTGCGACAACAGGCACTGCAGTCCTCCAGGTTCCTCTGTCCATGGGGTTCTCCAGGCAAGAATACTGGAGTGGGTTGTCATTTGCTTTTCCAGGGGAATCTTCCAAACCCAGGGATTGAACCCACATCTCTTGTGTCTCCTGCATAGGCAGGCAGATTCTTTACCACTGAGCCACCTGGGAAGCCTGGGGAGGGAAGCCCTACGGAATGCCTTTTTGATTGACTGTGAGATGCTGTAGGGAGGGTTGCTGCTGCTGCTGCTGCTAAGTCGCTTCAGTCGTGTCCGACTCTGTGCGACCCCAGAGACGGCAGCCCACCAGGCTCCCCCTGTCCCTGGGATTCTCCAGGCGAGAACACTGGAGTGGGTTGCCATTTCCTTCTCCAATGCATGAAAGTGAAAAGTGAAAGTGAAGTCGCTCAGTCTTGTCCAACTCCTAGTGACCCCACGGACTGCAGCCTACCAGGCTCCTCCGTCCTTGGGATTTTCCAGGCAAGAGTACTGGAGTGGGGTGCCATTGCCTTCTCCATAGGGAGGGTTATGGCTCAGGAAAAGACTAAGTGTTGGGTGGGGATGATTAAATGGGTGTGTGTGTTAGTTGCTCAGTCATATCTGACTCTTGGACTGTAGACCCAGGACCCCATGAACTGTAGCCTGCCAGGCTCCTCTGTGTGGAATTTCCCAGTCATGAATACTGGAGTGGATTGCCATTTCCTTCTCCAGGAGACCTTCCGGACCCAGGAATTGAACCCAGGTCTCCTGCATTGCAGGTAGATGCTTTACCATGTGAACCACCAGGGAAGCCCGATTAAATGGGGATGCACATAAATTCCAGGGGAGATCTTCAGTCAGGTCAATGCAGCAAACATTTATTAAGCCTCTACTCTGTACTAGGCACCACCGTGTCACATATGTGTGTGTGTGTACGTGTTTAAGAGAAAGAGACAGACAGAGAGGGAGAGACAGGGAGACGGAGAGAGAGAGGAGGTCCCTTCCTTGAAGGAGCCAGCAAGTGTAGGAAGAAAGATGGTCAGGAGAAGCACACTCTGTGGTGATGGCTTCAAGGAGGAGGGAACAGTGTCTGGAGAGGCCTCCAGAGGGCCCCAGCACTTATTCTTGTTGTAGTTGTTCAGACGCTAAGTCGTATCTGACTTTGTGATCCCATGGACTGTAGCACGCCAGGCTTCCCTGTCCTTCACTATCTCCCGGAGTTTGCTCAAATTCATGTCCATTGAATTATTATTCTTGAAGACCTGGCATTTGACTAGCAGAGGAGGAGGAGAGCTCCTTGGGTCAAGAGGCACTGGCCCAATGGGCGCCTGCCTGGCTGGAAGGGCCTTCAAAGCTCAGGCCACATGGCCTGAGGCTTTCTCAATTCCACATTCCAAGGCCAGGAAAGGAGGCTCAGGGATGGGAATGGGAAGGCTGCTGGTGTCAGAGTGGAAACACCCTCTGGAGGGGGTTGCCACTTGGGGTGGTGAGGGTGGGACCACTGAGAAAGAAGCAGAAAGGCTAGAAGGGTGGGCATGACTTGACTTGGGTGGCTGGGGGTGGAGAAGTCCCCGAGCTGGATTGTGTGACTGGTGGGGTCAGGAAAGCTTTGCTTAGCACTGGCTGAGTCACAGGCCTGAGCTGTGGCCAGAACTGGGTTCTGGGAGAACAAGGTCTGGCCAAGGTCACATCGCAGACTCCGCCCAGTGTCCTCCAGCTTCTGCCCCACCCCCTACTACCGCAGACAAACCAGAAGCTTTCATGTGAGGAGCCATGGAGGCTTTATTGACAGCTCTGGGCCTTCATGTGTGCCTCGGTCTCCCCTCTGCACTTCGCTGGGGATCTGTTTGGCATGAGGTTGGAAAGGGGTGGGTAACTACAGATTCGGGCTTCTTTGGTGACTCAGCGGTGAAGAATCCGCCTGCCAATACAGGAGACCTGGGTTCGATCCTTGGATTGGGAAGATCCCCTGGAGAAGGAAGTGGCAATCCATTCCAGTATTCTCGCCTAGGAAATCCCACAGATAGAGGAGCCTTGGGGGGCTGCAGTCCTTGAGGTTGCAAAGAGTTGGATGTGACTTAGCAACTAAACAACAACAAAACTATGGATCCAGGAGGAAAGGCAGCTGACTGAAACCAGGGCTGTGAGGATCTGGGGTCAGGGTGGCCCCTGGCTCCACGGCCCAGCTGCCTTTGCAGGCCTAAGTGCGTGCAGCAGCTCAGCTCGGGAGACCCCTCACCCCATCTCTGGGACCTGGTGGGAGGGGACTACCAAATCCTGGGTGGAGGGCCCTGGGGGTAGGGCGGGCAGGGCTGGGACATTCCAGGCTGAGGGAACCCCACAGGAAATTTGATTCCAACTTCTGGTAGTGGGAGGGCAGAGCAAGTCCTGGTGTGTGTGTGTGTGTGTGTGTGTGCGCACGCGCATGTATGTGTGAGCGTGTGTGTGTCTGTGTGTGTTTCAACTCACATGTGTTTTCTCATAAACTTTGTGAGTTTGTGTCCACAGTCTGTCAGCCTGTACTCTGAGGGTCTCCCATGAAATTGTGTGTGGCTTGCCAGTGGGTGTGTGAGGCTGGCTGTGTGTGCTGCGTGTGCACGTATGCTGAGTGTCCGTGTGTAAGTGGTTATTGGTGTCTGTGGGTGTCAATGTGTATGTGTGCGTGCACAGGCCCTCTCCTGGACCGCGAATTGGGTCTGTATGTCTCTTTGCCGGAATGAGAGTGATGTGGTTCTGGGGTGCCGCCTGCTGCCTCGTGTGTAAGGGGAGACGGTCCTCTTATTCCTGGCTCGGCTGGCAAGGGGCCTGGGTGGCCAGGACCCAGCCACAGAGTGGGTCCCCTCGTCTCCCGCTGCTCCTCCCAACTTCCCGCGCCCGCCCGAGGGGCTCTAGGCGACGGGGGCCTCGGCGCCTCCTGGGCCGCGGGTCCGCAGTCCCGGGCGTTCCCGCCCCGCAGGCCCCGGGGAGCCACGGCAGCCCCCCGCCCCCTCCTCTCTCCGTCCCTCCTTCCCTCCGTCCCTCCTTCCCTCCCGAGCGCGGGTTGCGGGCGGGGGTGGGAGGAGATTTCGCCGAAGTTTCCATTTCATACCTCGCGGCTAAACTTTCTTTCTGTGTCTCGCCTTCTTGCAGTCTGCAGCTTCTCCTGTCATCGGAAATGCCAGGCCAAGGTAAGGGGGCTGCGGGCCGCCCGGTCCCGTGGGGGACTGGAGGGCCGGACGGGCTTGGGGTCCCGGGACGGGAGCGGGGGCGCCGGCGGGCCGGGGGCGGTGCCCCGATCGTCCCCTCCTTCTCTCTTTGTTTATGCAAAGCTCCTGGGCCCCTGAGCGGACTCGGGTCAAGGTGAAGGCGAGGACTGGGGGCGGGGGGCTGCGAGCGGGGGATGGGGGCGCGATGCGCAGGCTCGGCGGCTGCTGGGGGGTGGCTGGCGGAGACCGAGCTCCGGGGGCAGGGCCTTTGAAGGTATTTCCCCTTAATTCTCCAGGGGGTGGTATGGAGGGGCAGAGGGATGCTTTACAATCATCCCGTGGGCCGCGCGTGGAGCTCTAGTCGGCCGGATTTGGCGGGATGGGGGTCACAGCCACAGGACCGCGAGGGCGGGAGCAGGGGATAGGTAGGGGGAGGAGGGGTGAGGTGGAAAAAGGTCAGAGCTCAGGGTCGCGACCTCTGGGCCTGGAACCTCCTGAGCGACCATCCTACTCTATTGGCGGTGTCCCACTTTTCGCCCTCGGTTTCCTCATCAGTGTTGCCTGGCTGGTCTTGGGGGAGAGAAAAACCAGAGGCAGGAAGACCAGAGGGTTTGCTTCGTCCTGATTGGCCGAGCTGGCTGATCCCCGGGCTGGCTGTATCCTCTCAGGCCCTGGCAGAAGAGTGATGGATCACCCGTGGCAGCCTTCTGGAGTCATGGGGGTGGGGGCGACACCAGGCTGGATTATGATGGATTACTTGGGAAGGAAATTGTTCTGTCAGATGCGCCCAGCTTTCTGGAGCTGGAAATGCCCTGCCTTAACTTTCCTAGGCAGCCAGTCTGCGTGCCTTCCTCCATTATTGTTAATATCCTCCCTGCCCTCTAACCCCTCCCTTTGCCATTCACCCTTGATCTTTTAGGAAGGAGTTCAGGGAATGGAAGGAGGAGGAAAGATGCTTCAAAAAGGAACTTTGAGCAGCGGAAGCCCAGCAGAGCATCTTCTGCTCTGCTTCTTATTAGCTGGGTAAACTTCTCTGAGCCTCTGTTTCATTTTTAAGGATGTGGGAATAAGAAAAGGCATTGACGAGGATGAGATGGGATAATACGTGTGATGCCCAGCGCAGTTCCTGAGACACAACAGGTGCTCAAAACATAGCGGGTAATTGATGATTATCAGTTGGTAGCTCTGAGGGCCAAGGGTTACCTTGTAGAAAGGTGACACTTGTAGACCTTGTAGACTCAGCAGGTCTCTCTGAGAGGGGACCCACTTCCTCCTGAGGGACTTTTGCTCAGGCCTTGCTGAGGGCTGTTGTCCTCTTCATCTGGAAACTCCAGGCTCTCCCAGCACAAGTGTCAAAGGCCTGGCTTGTTCTTGCCATCTGGATGGTTTCTGCCTCTTCTGTTGTCTTCTGCTTTTCTGACCCCCTCAGCCTTTTCACTCCAGGTGGGGAGTGAGTTTTTGCTTCTCCTTCCATCTCCTTCCTTGATCTCTTCATTTAGAGCAGAGTTTTCCCACTCTTAATCCCAGAACTTTCTGGTGTTTTTGCTCCTCCCCAATATGCCCCCTCCTTCCTGCACGTGTTTCTTTCAATGACAGTGGACACTTACAGTGCTGTAGGCCTTAGAAAGCACTTCAATGCATTATCGATACTGTTCTTTTAATTCTATCAGAGGATAAAACAGGCTGAAAGATCCTATGGTTTTACAAATAAGGAAACCGAGGCACCCAAAGGTTGAATGACTTTCCCAAGGTCTCCCAGTATAAACCCTCACCCACCTCTGTCTCCGGGCCCTTGTACTTCCTTCTAAACTTCCCCTCCTTGCCTATGGGCAGACATTCCTTGGTCCCTAGCTGCCCCTCCCTCTTTGCCATCCATCTCTTGCAGTTGTGGATGTAGTCAGAGAGGAGAAGGGGATGAATGCACAGTGAAGGGTCTGAGCAGGCTAATGGTGGTGGCTGGGGGGTCGGGGGGGAGTGTTCTGGAGAGGCTGAGAAGTATGATAGAAGATGGCTTCTTGTTGTACAGCTGCCTCCTGTGTGGAGGCAGAGGGATGACAAAGATGACTTCTGGGGGTGGTGTGCAGCCTGCTTGGCACTTCTCATATATGCTGGGAGTCAGAATATACCAGGCTGCAGCAGCCCTGCTCTGCCCAGCCAAAGAGGCCAACGTGGAGGGGAGAGGTGGACTGCCAGGGCAGCAGCCAGCCGGCCGGACAGATGGGCCTTTTGTAGGATTTTCCTCTGTAGGAAATGGGACCCACTGGTGCTGTGAGCTCCACCCAGCTGGCAAGCCTCTCCCCTAAAACCACAGTTCTTACTACCACCCTGCTGTTTCCTTTTGCTGGGAAAGGGTGATGTGAGCCCCAGAACACACAGCAGAGCTCTGTACTCCAGCTTTTATAACCAGATCAACTTGGAGGTCATCTCATCCATCCCCCTGCCTCTAGACAGGATTCATTAAATCAGTGTTTTTTGAGCTCTTTCCATGTGCCAGACATTGTTGTAGGTGAACAAGACCAAGAAAGCCTTTGCCCTCATGGGACTGACATTCGAACATGGGAGACAGATGATAAATAGGCAACCAAGTTATGAAGGAAATGAGCTAGAGTGGAGGTTAGAGGATGATTAGGCTAAGTGTCCCAGGGAGACTCCTCCAAGGGAGTGTTGTGTGAGGTGAGACCCAAATGATGTTACATGATGATTTGAGAGACGGAAAGAGCCAGTACAAAGTTCCAGAGGTGAGCTGAGCTTGTCACACTTCAAAGAGGGCTGTGTAGAGTAGAGAGCGCTGGAGAGGAGAGAGCTGGAGGGTTTTGAGCAGCAAAGACATAAGCCGCACTTCACTTGGAGAAGGCCATTCTCACCTTGAGCCGGCAAAAGGGCAGGAGCAGGGAGATGGGCCGAGGCGGCTGACGTTGCCCACGTGAGAGTGGCTGGCAGTATAGTCCCTGGTGCTTGAGGGAAAGACGGTGAGAAGGGACCAGACCTGGGGTGCATGGTGGGCCAGAGCCCAGAGCCTGGCTAGTAGAGGGGGTGTTGGCTGTGAGAGATAGAATGGGATGACTCCCAGGTTTTTGGCCGGAGTCACCGGGTACACGTGGTTCCATTTACTGAGACAGATGAAGTGTATGAGAAACTTCCAGTGAAGAGGGTGCTGGGATGTCTGCTTTGTTTGGTCTCTTGTTTCACAGTTCCTTTCCCACGCACTGGGGAATTCTTGCTGACGTTGATCCTCCTCTGTCCTCTCAAATTCAGCTCAGTCTGGCCACCCCTCTAGTAAGTGGCTGGCTCTGGATGCCTAAACATTCTTTCTCTCAGGCTGTTCCTGCAACATGAACCCAGGACTCTGAGAGGTGCCCTGTTATTTATAGTCACAATACAATGTAACAAGTTACCCTCAAATTTAGTAGCTTAAAGCAGCCAACACACAGTTTCTATGGGTCAGAAACTTGGGGGTGGCTTGGTGGGATTTGGTTCTAGCCTGGGGTCTCTCCTGGGGTGGCAGTCCAGATGTCAGCTGGCGCTATAGTTGTCTGAAGGCCTGATGGACTGGATCTGTTCCAGGATGGTTTACTCTTGTGGCTAACAAGTTGGGGCTGGCTTTTGGCAGGAGGTATCAGTTTTTTGCTACACAGACATCTCCGTAGGACTGCTTGAGTACCCTCACAACATGGCAGTAGCTGCCTCAGAGTGGGTGAATCAAGAACATAAGGCGGAAGCCTTGAGTCTTGGAAGACGAACACCGTTTCTGCGATATGCTGTTAGTTAATGCAAGTCAGTCGCATTGAGAGGAACTTCCCTGGTGGCTCAGACGATAAAGAATCCAATTGCAATGCAGGAGACCGGGGTTTGATCCCTGGGTCGAGAAGATTCCCTAGAAAAGGGAATGGCTAACCACTCCAGTATTCTTGCCTGGAGAATCCCATGGACAGAAGAGCTTGGTGAGCTACAGTCCTTGGGATCACAAAGAGTCGGATACAACTGAGCAACTACCACTTTAGCCCCACTGAGTGTGGGAAGGGCCTTGGAGACAAGAATCATTGAGACCATTTGGAGGCTGACTTCCACAGATTTCCAGGAAGAGAGCAAAACTGATCTGGCTTTTGGAAGGTCTCAAGAGTGGTGGGAAGGGCAAGACATAGGAATTAGACTTACCTGGATTTGAACTCTACCTCTGCTGCCTTCCAGCTGTGTCAGCTGGGTTATAGAGGATTAGGTGCCCATTGGCACATAGTAGGCATCTTCTCCTTTCTTGGAACCATAGGCAAAAATAGAAAAAAGCCCGTATATTCTGTGCCTCATTCTTTGCAAATTGGAGCTGTTTGAGAGGAAATGCTGGAAGAGGGGCCCTAGTGCTCAGCTCAGAGTAGACTGAGCTGTTTATTACACTTAGAACTGTTGAGAGATATGATGCGCCCTCAACTTGTAGAATAGTGCCTGTTTGGTAGTAGAGGTTCCATGAAGAAATAAAGGAGTGGAATAAAGGAATGTTGAGAAACAAGAAGTTCCTATGTAGCGAGAGGCTGAGGGAGTAGATGAAAGCAGAAAAGAAGGAGCAGAAAAACCATTTTAAAACCCCTTCAAAATGCTCTCCTACCACTTGACACAAAGATGCTGCAAATAAAGAATTCCCTGGTGGTCCAGTGGTTAGGACTTGGTGTTTTCACTGCATGGGCCTGGGTTTGATATCTGACTGGGAACTAAGATCCTGTAAGCTGTATGGTACAGCCAATAGAAGAGAGAGAGAAAAAAAAAAAAGATGCTCCAAATAATAAATCTAGTCATTTACATTTTCTAGTTGGGATACAACTCACATATCATCAACTGATAAATTTGTACATGTTTATAACCAGATCAAGAGCTAGAACATTTCTAGCACCCCAGAAGCAGTCCTTATGCCCCCCTCCAATCAGTATCCCCCAAAGGTAATTGCTAGTCTTACTTATAACATCAGAGATTAGTATTGCCTGTTTATGAACTTCATATAAATTGAATTATGCAGTATGTTTACTTTTGTGTCTGGCTTATTTCACTCAGCATTATGTCCGGGAGGCTCATTTGTGTTCTAGTGAGTTGCGGTGGTTCATTCTTTTTTTATTGCTATGTTGTATTCCAGTAGGTGAATAAACCACAATTTATTTATCCATTCCATTGTGTATTGCCTTTTGGGTTATCTCCAATTTGGAACTATAATGAACAGACCTACTACGAACATTTAATCACCTGTATCTACACTGAACTTTGTAATGCACAAAACATTTTCCCTCACCCTCTCAGTCCTAAGAGGTGGGCAGAGCTCATGGGAGCCCCATTTTATAGATCTGTTGTTGAGGCTCAGGGAGGGTCTTGGCTAAGGGCACTTTGATGTCAGTAGCTTTCTGGTACTGCCCTGGGAAAAATGGGTGGGAAGCAGGTGAGAAGGGAAGTGAGTTGAGAGCGAGCCAGAGAAACGGAGACAAATAGAGAGAAGGGGCTGATTCAGGCACTGGCATTTCATCGTGGTTCCTGGAAGCCCCACTCTCTAGTTGCCCCTCCAAATCTCTTTTTTAAAAAAGCTAGTTCCATTAAAAAAGAATATTTATTTTTGGCTTTGCAGCGTCTTAGTTGGGGGTCTTAGTTTCAGCCTGGGGTTAGTTGCTCTGTGGCATGTGGAATCTTGGCTTCCAGACCAGGGATCGAACAAATTCCCTGGTCCTGCCTAGACCCCCCAGACTCCCTGCGCTGCCGCCCCTCACCCCGCCTTCCCCCGATAAATTTCTCCAGGGGAGCAAATTGTGAGTTTCCCTTAGTCCCCACCCTTAAGTCTCATAGGGGTCCTCGTCTTTCCCCATTGTTTCTCTCAGTTGAGGATTTAAAATGAATGGCCCAGGATTTGTCTTCCACTTTTATTTGAGCACGTGCACAGTGTGTATATACACAGTAGATTTTCTTCTGTTTTGCTTTTCTCCTCACTCGCCTGCTATAGGGTTCCACAGTCTCCATATACATTTGTTCATTTATGTATTTATTTAATATTTTAAAGGAGATTTTACATTTTCGGTTGGTTTTCTTTTTATTTGTCATTTTAAACATAGTTTGTCTTTTAAAAATTTATTTGTAAAATATTAGTGTATGATATACAATGTTGTGTTAGTTTCTGCTGTATAACAGCTATATGTATACGTATATCCCCTCCCTCTTGAGCCTCTCTCCCATCCGCCCCACTCTTCTAGGTCATCACAGAGCACCCAGCTGAGCTCCTTGTGCTATACAGCAGCTTCCCACTAGCTATCTGTTTTACACGTGGTAGTGTATGTATTCACATACATACTCTCCCAATTTGTCCCACCCTCCCCTTCCCACCAGGCTGGTTGGTTTACAGAAAAGTTGCAAAGATAACACAGAGTTCCTGTGCAGCCCACACCCAGGTTCCCCTAATCTGGATACAGTGTTTGAGAAAGCCTCTTTTGACTCCTGATCTGCCCCCTTGTTTTGAAAGCAGTTCTAGCAGACAAGAGTGGCTCCTTCCAGCAAAATGCTGGTTGTCCATTCCGGGTCTGATAAGAATTCAAAGAGCCAGGTAGCTGCAGAGCAGGCAAATTGCTGGGACCCACACCTCAGCCTCCAGGCAGTCCCTTCTCACCTTGCTTCCTTTACCTTCTGCCCTTGGGCTTCCCTGGTGGCTCAGATGGTAAAAGCGTCTGCCTACAATGTGGGAGACCTGGGTTTGATCCCTGGGTCAGGAAGATCCCTGGAGAAGGAAATGGCAACCCACTCAAATACTCTTGCCTGGAAAATCCCATGGACGGAGGAGCCTGATAGGCTATAGTCCATGGGGTCGCAAAGAGTCGGACACGACTGAGCCACTTCACTTCATCCTTGGGCTTCGTTGGTGGCTCAGTGGTAAAGAATCCGCCTCCCAGTGCAGGAGACCCTGGTTTGATCCCTGGGTTGGGAAGATTCCCTGGAGAAGGAAATGGCAACCCACTCTAGTATTCTTGCCTGGGAAATCCCACAAACAGGAGTCTGGCGGGCGGCAGCCCACGGGGTCGCAAAGAGTTGGACACTACTGAGCAACCAAACAACAACAATAACACCCTCTTCCCAGCCCTGGCTCCTCGTTTCCCTCTGCACCAGGGGCATGAAGGGAGGAGGCTGCAGCAATGACTTGGTCCCCTCCCCTGTACCAGAGGGGTTTAAATCCCATCCTTTAAGCTTGAAAGGAAAGGAAATCCTATAATTAACCCTCATCTTTCAGTCACATTATTCAATCACATTACATAGCACCTTTCCTGCTCTCTCATAAACACACCTGCAGCCTCCCTGCGCAGTTGTTGGAGACTTGCTGTGTTTTCCTGCTACTGAGATAGCAGGATAGCAGGAGGAGGTTCATGGCTCTAAGACCCATCGATTGCTCTGAGAGCAGTGAGTGTTTTGGACTCGGAAACAGACTGTTGAGTTTAAATGTCTTCTACATTAACAACTGGCTGTGTGACCCTGTCAAGGGTTTTAACCTCTCTGAGCTCCAGTTTCCTCATCTGTAACATGGATTATAATAGGACCTGACTTGTAGGGCTCTGTGATACCTGGACTAAAATACCAAGCTCAAAATAAGTGGTCAAAATGTTGCTAATATTTATTTTGTATTCTTCTTGCTGCTTCTAACTCTGTTGTTGTTTTGTAGCTAAATAGTGTCTGGCTCTTTGCAACCCCATGGACTGTAGGCAGCCACCCTTCCCAGGCTTCTCTGTCCATGAGATTCCCAGGCAAGAATACTGGAGTAGGTTGCCATTTCCTTCTCCAGGGGCTTTTCCTGGCCCTGGGATCAAACCCCATCTCCTGCGTTAGCAGGTGAATTCTTTACCATTGTGCCACCTGGGAAGCAGAGAGTGAATTCCCTGGTGGTCCAGGGATTAGAACTCTGGGCTTCCACTGCAGGGGCAGAAAAAAAAAGTGGGGAGAATTTGAGGGACCAACCAAGGTTGCTGAGGGCACCGGTGTCAGGCAAGACTAGATGCTGACATGTGTTTGGCTTCTCTTTTCCCTCTCCACTGTCAAGGAAGAATGAGGAAACAGATGTCAGCAAATATAATTTGTCTTTTGCTTACTTGCTTGCCTCAGGGCACCGAGACCTGTAGTCATGGTTCCAGATCTTGTCTGTACTTTAGGATCACTGGGGTGCTTTAAAGATAGTGCTACCTGGGTCCTCCTCCCCAGGGAATCTGATTTAATTGGTTTGGGGCATGATCCGGGCATTGGGGTTTTTGAAAGTAGCCGCCAGAGTTGGGAGTGTAAAATGGGGCAACCATTTTGGAAAGCCGTTGACCATTCCCTAAAAAGTTAAACATGCATTTGCCTTATAACCCAGCAATTCCACTCCAAGATATTAACCCAAGAGAAATGAAAACACGTCCCTTGCACATAAATTCTTAGCAGCTTTATTCATAATAGTCCCAAACTGGAAAAACTCAATTAGTCAACAACAGCTGAATGGACAAATCGTGACGTAAAGTTCCCGTGGAATACTACTCGGTAATAAAAACGAATGAACTCTTATTATGCGCAGCATCGCTGATGAATCTCAAAAACACTGGGCTTAGTGAAAGAAGCCAGACACAAATGGAAAAAACGGTTCCATTTTTATGAAATTCTTAACAAGGCAAAACTCTCATGACAAAAAGCAGAGTGGTACTTTTCTGGATCTGGGGGGTGGTGGGAAGATTGTTTCCAAAAGCGTGTGAGGGAACTTTTTTTTGGACGGTATATAGATGTCCTTTATCTCGATTGTGGTGGTCGTGCTTACCCAGAGTACGTATTTGTCAAATTCACTGAACTATATTCTTAAAAGGGATGCCTTTATTGTATATAAATTATGTCAATAAAGTTGATTTAAATAAGTTTCCCAGCTGAGTCCACTGTGCAGCCAGTCTGGAGAATCGCTGGTCTGCAGCTTTTGAAGACCCATCTCTGCCCTTGCTGTCTTGGTCAGCACCCAGCCCAGTGCCTAGTGTATAATAGCGCTTTCAGCAGCCAAGGACCTCTCCTAGTCATCTTTTTTTTTTTAATAGCAACTTTATTGAGGTGTAATTCACATACAATACAATTCACCCTTTTAGAATGTATGATTCAGTGGTGTTTTGTGTATTCAAT
The DNA here is from genome assembly GCF_027580195.1 of Bos mutus. Lineage (NCBI taxonomy): Eukaryota > Metazoa > Chordata > Mammalia > Artiodactyla > Bovidae > Bos > Bos mutus. Next base: position 29,815,260 of record NC_091618.1, read on the forward strand.
GTTGTGCAGCCATCATCACAGTCAATATATCATCTTGAAACTTCATACATTAAACTTTTTTTTATTTTACTGAAGTATAGTTGATTTACAATGTTGTGTTGATTTCTGCTGTACAGCAAAGTGACTCCCTTATACATTTATATACATCCTTTTTCATTTGCTTTTCCGTTATGGTTTATCGCAGGATATTGCGTATTGTTCCCTATGCCATACAGTAAGACCTTGTTGTTTATCTAGTCTCTAGATGGATTGTGTGTGTTTAGTCTCTCAGTCCTGTCCAACTCTTTGCGACCCCACGGACTGCAGCCCACCAGGCTCCTGTGTCCATAGGATTCTCTAGGCAAGAATACTGAAGTGGGTTGCCATGGCCTTCTCCGGGGATCTTTCTAACTAAGGGATCGAACCCAGGTCTCCTGCATTGCAGGTGAATTCTTTACCATCTAAGCCATCAAGGATGTCCATGAATACTGGAATGGGTAGTGTATCTCTTCTCCAGGGGATCTTCCAGACCTAGGAATCGAACTAGGGTCTCCTACATGGCAGGTGGACTCTTCATCAGCTGAGCCGCCAGGGAAGCTTGTTCTATATATAATAGTTTGCATCTGCTGATCAAAGCTCTCAGCCCACCTCTCCCAAGCTCCCTCTCCCACTTGGCAACCAGGTCTGTTCTCTGTGTCCATGAGTCTGTTTCTATTGCATAGATAAGTTCATTTGAGTCACATTTTAGAGTCTACATTTGTGATGTTGTATATTTGTCTTTCTGTCTGACATTTCATGTAGTATGGTAGTTTCTAGGCCCATCCTTGTTGCTGCAAATAGCATCACTTCATTCTTTTTATGGCTGAGCAGTATTCCATTGAATGGCACCCCACTCCAATACTCTTGCCTGGCAAATCCCATGGACAGAGGAGCCTGGTAGGCTGCAGTCCATGGGGTTGCTAAGAGTTGGACACGACTGAGCGACTTCACTTTCACTTTTCACTTTCATGCACTGGAGAAGGAAATGGCAACCCACTCCAGTGTTCTCGCCTGGAGAATCCCAGGGACGGGGGAGCCTGGTGGGCTGCCGTCTCTGGGGTCGCACGGAGTCGGCCACGACTGAAGCGACGCAGCAGCAGCAGCAGTATTCCATTGCATGTGTGTGTACGTACATACGCTGCATCTTCTTTGCCCATTCATCTGTTGATGGACATCTGTTGATGGAAACAAACGTCCTTGTTTCCATGTCTTGACTATTGTAATTAGCGCCGCTGTTAACACAGGGGTGCGTGCATCTTTTTGAATTAGAGTTTGAGTATACAGTGGTATTGCTGAATGGCAACTCTTTTCAGCTTTTTGAGGAACCTCCATACTGTTTTCAGTAGTGGCTGTACCAACTTACAGTCCCACCCATAGTGTAGGAGAGTTCCTTTACCTCCATACCCTCTCCAGCATTTGAGAGACCCCATACATTTTAACTGTCCCTCAACCCCTCTCCTTCCCATACCCTGGCCCCAGCCCTAAGCAACCACTAATCTGCTTTTTATCTCCACGTTATTTCTCTATTCTGGAGATGTCATATAAATGGAATAGCAGAATGTATGTTCTTTAGGGCTGGCTTCTTTCACTTAACATAATGTTTTTAAGGTACATCCTTTTTATGGCCTAATAATATTGCACTGTATGAGTATACCACATTTTGTTTATCCATTTATCAGTTGATGGACTTTTGGATTGTTTCCATCTTTTGGTTATTGTGAATATGCTGACATGAATATTCATGAGCAAGTTTTCATGGGGATATATGTTTTCTTTTTTAAAAAAATTATTTATTTTAATTGGAGGATAATTACAATATTACAATGGCTTTTGCCATACATCAGTATGAATTGGCTCTAGGGGAAACAGTGTCAGACTTTATTTTTTTGGGCTCCAAAATCACTGCAGATGGTGACTGCAGCCATGAAATTGAGACGCTTGCTCCTTGGAAGACAGGTTATGACCAACCTAGATAGCATATTGAAAAGCAGAGACATTACTTTGCCAACAAAGGTCTGTCTAGTCAAGGCTATGGTTTTTCCAGTGGTCAGGTATGGATGTGAGAGTTGGACCATGAAGAAAGCTGAGCACTGAAGAATTGATGCTTTTGAACTGTGGTGTTGGAGGAGACTCTTGAGAGTCACTTTTACTGCAAGGAGATCCAACCAGTCCATTCTGAAGGAGATCAGCCCTGGGTGTTCTTTGGAAGGAATGATGCTAAAGCTGAAACTCCAATACTTTGGCCACCTCATGTGAAGAGTTGACTCATTGGAAAAGACTCTGATGCTGGGAGGGATTGTGGGCAGGAGGAGAAGGGGACGCCAGAGGATGAGATGGCTGGATGGCATCACTGACTCGATGGACATGAGTCTGAGTGAACTCTGGGAGTTGATGATGGACAGGGAGGCCTGGCGTGCTGCGATTCATGGAGTCGCAAAGAGTCGGACACGACTGAGCGACTGAACTGAACTGAACTGATACATGTGTCCCCCCATCCTGAAGCCCTCTTCCACCTCCCTCCCCATCCATCCCTCCAGGTTGTCACTGGACATGTTTTCACTTCTCTTGGCTCTATCTATCTAGTTATCTCTACCTATGAGTGAAATTATGGGGTTCTGTTTTAACTCTACATTTAACTTTTTGAGGAACTGTCAGGCTGTTTTCCAAAGTAGCTAATATTAGTTTTCTAGGTCTGCTGTAGGAAAGTATCACAAACTGACTTAAAACAACAGAAATTTCTTGTTTCACAGCTCTGGAGGCTTAAATGTCCAAAATTGGACCATATGCCTCTGAAAACTGTAGGGAGAAGCCTTCCTTGTGTCTTTGGGTGGGTTGCTGGCAATCTTTGATGTTTCTTGGGTTATAGATACTTCACTTTGATATTTATCTTCACATGGTATTTTTTCCGTGTGTCCTCTTATCATCTTTTCTCTGTGTATGTCTGTCTCTGTGTCCAAGTTTTACAAGGACACCAGTCATATGGGATTAAGGCCCACCACAGTGATCACATTTTAACTTGATGACCTCATTAAAGACTCTACTTCCAAATAAGGTCACATCTAAGGGATGAGGAATTAGGACTTCAACATACCTCTTTTGGGGCTGGGTACACAACTCAACTTACAGCATAGCTGCACCATTTTATATTTGCACCAACAATGTATAAAGATTCTGATTTCTCTATGTCCTCATGAATACTTATTTGACTTTTTGATTATAGCCATCCTAATAGATATGAAGTGATATCTCACTGTGGTTTTGATTTGATTTCCCTGATGATGATGTTGAGTATTTTTTTCATGTGCTTATTGGTCATGGATATATCTTTTGTTGAGAAATGTCTTTTCAGATTCTTGCCCATTTAAAAAACTAAATTATTTGCCTCTTTATTGTTGAGTTATAAGAGTTCTTTGTATGTTTAGGATACAAGTTCCTTATCAGATACGTCATTTGAGATATATTTTCCCCCATCCTGTGGATTGTCTTTTTACTTTGTAGCACACACGTTTTAAAATTTGATTTAGTCCAATTTATCTCTTTTTTTGTTTGTTTGTTTGTCTGTGATTTTGGTATCATCAGTCAGTTAGTCATTTCAGTCACTCAGTCGTGTCCGACTCTTTGCGACCCCATGAATCGCAGCACGCCAGGCCTCCCTGTCCATCACCAACTCCCGGAGTTCACTCAGACTCATGTCCATCGAGTCAGTGATGCCATCCAGCCATTTCATCCTCTGTTGTCCCCTTCTCCTCCTGCCCACAATCCCTCCTAGCATCAGAGTCTTTTCCAATGAGTCAACTCTTCACATGAGGTGGCCAAAGTACTGGAGTTTCAGCTTTAGCATCATTCCTTCCAAAGAACACCCAGGGCTGATCTCCTTCAGAATGGACTGGTTGGATCTCCTCGCAGTCCAAGGGACTCTCAAGAGTCTTTTCCAACACCACAGTTCAAAAGCATCAATTTTCAGTGCTCAGCTTTCTTCACGGTCCAACTCTTACATTCATACCTGACCACTGGAAAAACCATAGCCTTGACTAGACGGACCTTTGTTGGCAAAGTAGTGTCTCTGCTTTTCAATATGCTATCTAGGTTGGTCATAACTTTCCTTCCAAAGAGTAAGTGTCTTTTAATTTCATGGCTGCAGTCACCACCTGCAAGTGATTTTGGAGCCCCAAAAATAAAGTCTGACACTGTTTCCACTGTTTCCCCGTCTATTTCGCATGAAGTGATGGGACCAGATGCCATGATCTTCGTTTTCTGAATGTTGAGCTTTAAGCCAACTTTTTCACTCTCCTCTTTCACTTTCATCAAGAGGCTTTTTAGTTCCTCTTCACTTTCTGCCACAAGGGTGGTGTCATCTGCATATCTGAGGTTATTGATATTTCTCCCAGCAATCTTGATTCCAGCTTGTGCTTCTTCCAGCCCAGCGTTTCTCATGATGTACTTTGCATATAAGTTAAATAAGCAGGGTGACAATATACAGCCTTGACGTACTCCTTTTCCTATTTGGAACCAGTCTGTTGTTCCATGTCCAGTTCTAAGTGTTGCCTCCTGACCTGCATATGCTGCTGCTGCTGCTAAGTCACCTCAGTCGTGTCCAACTCTGTGCAACCCCAGAGACGGCAGCCCACCAGGCTCCTCTGTCTCTGGGATTCTCCAGGCAAGAACACTGGATTGGGTTGCCATTTCCTTCTCCAGTGCATGAAAGTGAAAAGTGAAAGTGAAGTCACTCAGTCGTGTCTGACTCCTAGCGACCCCATGGACTGCAGCCTACCAGGCTCCTCCGTCCATGGGATTTTCCAGGCAAGAGTACTGGAGTGGGGTGCCATTGCCTTCTCCGACCTGCATATAGGTTTCTCAATAGGCAGGTCAAGTGGTCTGGTACTCCCATCTCTTGAAGAATTTTCCACAGTTTATTGTGATCCGCACAGTCAAAGGCTTTGGCATAGTCAATAAAGCAGAAATAGATGTTTTTCTGGAACTCTTTTGCTGTTTTGATGATCCAGCAGATGTTGGCAATTTGATCTCTGGTTCCTATGCCTTTTCTAAAACCAGCTTGAACATCTGGAAGTTCACGGTTCACGTGTTGCTGAAGCCTGGCTTGGAGAATTTTGAGCATTACTTTACTAGCGTGTGAGATGACTGCAATTGTGTGGTAGTTTGAGCATTCTTTGGCATTGCCTTTCTTTGGGATTGGAATGAAAACTGACCTTTTCCAGTCCTGTGGCCACTGCTGAGTTTTCCAAATTTGCTGGCATATTTAGTGCAGCACTTTCACAGCATCATCTTTCAGGATTTGAAATAGCTTAACTGGAATTCCATCACCTCCACTAGCTTTGTTCGTAGTGATGCTTTCTAAGGCCCACTTGACTTCACATTCCAGGATGTCTGGCTCTATGTGAGTGATCACACCATCATGATTATCTTGGTCGTGAATATCTTTTTTGTTCAGTTCTTTGTATTCTTGCCACCTCTTCTTAATATCTTCTGCTTCTGTTAGGTCCATAGGATTTCTGTCCTTTATTGAGCCTATCTTTGCATGAAATGTTCCCTTGGTATCTCTAATTTTCTTGAAGAGATCTCTAGTCTTTCCTATTCTGTTGTTTTCCTCTATTTCTTTGCAATGATCACTGAAGAAGGCTTTCTTATCTCTTCTTGCTATTCTTTGGAACTATGCATTCAGATGCTTATGTCTTTCCTTTTTTCCTTTGCTTTTCGCTTCTCTTCTTTTCACAGCTATTTATAAGGCCTCCCCAGACAGCCATTTTGCTTTTTGGCGTTTCTTTTCCATGGGGATGGTCTTGATCCCTGTCTCCTGTACAATGTCACGAACCTCAGTCCATAGTTCATCAGGCACTCTTATCTATCAGATCTAGTCCCTTAAATCTATTTCTCACGTCCACTGTATAATCATAAGGGATTTGATTTAGGTCATACCTGAATGGTCTAGTGGTTTTCCCTACTTTCTTCAATTTAAGTCTGAATTTGGCAATAAGGAGCTCATGATCTGAGCCACAATCAGCTCCCAGTCTTGTTTTTGCTGACTGTATAGAGCTTCTCCATCTTTGGCTGCAAAGAATAGAATCAATCTGATTTTGGTGTTGACCATTTGGTGATGTCCATGTATAGAGTCTTCTCTTGTGTTGTTGGAAGAGGGTGTTTGCTATGACCAGTGCGTTCTCTTGGCAAAACTCTATTAGTCTTTGCCCTGCTTCATTCTGTATTCCAAGGCCAAATTTGCCTGTTACTCCAGGTGTTTCTTGACTTCCTACTTTTGCTTTCCAGTCCCCTATACAGTCTTAATTGTATTCCATTGAGAATGGAATAAGGGTATGTCTGTCCTTAACACCAGTACCATGCTGTTTTGATTACTACTGTTTTGTAGTAAGTTTTGAAATTGGAAAAGTGTGAGTCTTCCAGTTTCCTTCTTTTTCAAGATTGTTTTGGCTGTTTTGGGTCCCTTGAGTTTCCATTTGAATGTTAGGATCAACCTATTATTTTCTACAAAGCAGCCAGCTGGTATTCTAATAGGGACTAAATTAAATCTGTAGATCAATTTAGGGAGTATTCCATCTTAACAGTGTTGAGTCTTCTTATCTGTGAGCATGGGATATCTTTCCATTTATTTCTATCGTCTTTAAATTCTTTCCATACTGTTTTGTAGTTTTCAGAGTAGAAGTTTTATACTTTTGGGGAGCTAAATTTACTTCTAAATATTTTATTCTTTTGATATTATTATAAATGAAATTATTTTCTTAATTTTATTTTCAGATTGCTCATTGTCAGTGTATAGAAATACAATTGATCTTTGTATATTGAAGATTTGCCCTAACCTTCATGAACTCATTTATTAATTCCAGTAGTTTTAAAATTGAATTCTTTAGGATTTTCTGTATACAGGATCATGTCATCTGTGAATAGGGATAGTTTTACTTCTTTTTTTCCAAATTTTCTTTCCTTTTTTTTTTTTTTGCCTAATTGTCCTGGCTAGAACTAGAAGTGGCAAGAAGAGAAATCCTTATCTTGTTCTTGATCTTAGGGGAAAGCATGCAGTCTTTAACCATTAAGCAGGATGTTAGCTGTGGGGCTTTCATAGATGCCCTTTATCACATTGAGGACATTTCCTTCAATTTATGGTTTGTTGTTGAGTGTTTTTGAAATCAAGATTTTGTCAAATTTTTTTTTACATCTGTTGAGATGATTGTTTGCTTTTTTTCTTTTTTTTATTCTGTTGATATGGTGTATTAGAGTAATTGATTTTCAGATGTTAAAACAACCTTGCATTCCCAGGATATATCCCATTTGGTCAGGATGTGTAATTCTTACTATTATATGTTGCTGGGTTTGGTTTCTAGTATTTTGTTGAAAGTTTGTGCATCTTTATTCAGAAGAAATATTGATCTTTAGTTTTCTTTTTCTTGTATCGTCTTTGTCTGGTTTTGACATCGAGGTAATACTGATCTCATACAACGAGTTAACAGGTGTTTGCTCCTCTTCCACTTTTTGAGAGTGTTTGTGAAGAGCTGATATCGATTAGTCTTTAACTGTTTGATAGAATTCACAGGTGAAGTCATCTGGGCCTGAGCTTTTCTCTGTATGCAGTGTTGCTAGTTCGGTTTAACAGATACTTTGTTATATATTCAGATTTTCCATTTCTTCTTGAGTCGGTTTTGACAGTATATGTCTTTCAAGGAGTTTGTCCATTTCATCTTATTTACCTAATTTATTGGCATACAATTGTTCATAGTATTCCTTCATAATTCTTTTTATTTCTGTAAGATCAGTAGTAATATCCCCTCTTTCATTTCTGATTCAAGTAATTTTGTCTTCTCTCTTTTTCCTGGTCAGTTTACTAACAGCTTATCAACTTTGTTGGCCTTTTCAAAGATCCTATTTTCTCTCTAGCTTGAAGGGGTTTTCATCATAGTCAGTTTGTGTATAGCCGCTGTTTATTGAGTATCCTCTGCATGGTGGCTGCTTGACACTCATCTCATTGAATCCTTGAAAAACCACACATGAAGTGGCTATAATTGGTCACACTCTTGAGTGAGAAAACTGAAGGGAAGCATTCTGCACCAGTCATATAGCTAGCAGGCAGCTCAGGGCTGAGTATCTAGCTCCATCGCTTGATGGCTTTTCACTACTTCCTTTCCCAATTTCAGCCTCTATTCTCTGCTGCTGAGGCTCTTTTTTTTTTTTTTTCTGATTTCTAAGGAGAAGAGCTGTGGCTCACCATTCTCTCACATCACCCATCAATGAGCCTCAGCCTCACCTGATGAACCCATTAAGCATATTCTTGCCACCCTCAACTTTGGTTCAGTGGGTCTTGGCTTGGGCCCAGGGATATGCATTAATTTCTAAGACTCCCCCCGCACCCCCCAAGGATTCTGATGTTGGAGTCTCTTGATAGCACCTGACTAACATGTCTTTGCCTCTGGAAACTCCTCTTCAACTCCACTGGGCACAGGCCCCTAGGGAGCTACTGGTTTCTCTGGCTTCTGTTCTCCTGGCTTTTGCTTCCCCCACAGTGGGGGTCAACGATGAGGTAGGTCTTGGGCAAGAAGCCATTTTATCTCCACTTTCTAAAAATTTTCAAGAAGCTGTAACAGGCCCTCTCAGCCCTCCCCTAACAATCTTCCCAGAGTGCTCTCTGAGAGTATAGGGCCTTCAGGGGTTAATAAGTAGGCCTGGAGTGTGTTATAAGCAGTCAGCGTGCGCGTGCACACACACACACACACACACACACTCATCTGAGAGTATAGGGCCTTCAGGGGTTAATAGGTAGGCCTGGAGTGTGTCATAAGCAGCCAGTTAGTGTGCGCGGTCCCTCTCACACACACACACACACATACACCCAAGGCTGGGGAGAAAGTGACACTGAGCTGTGACTGGCTTCTCATTTTCCTGGAATGTGGTTCCCAAAAGGTCTCATATTTTTCAGCGTTTCTGACTCTGGGACTGTGTAAACATCACATGGGGGTTTGCTGCATCTGAGAGACTGCAGGAGTTAGGAAGGGGGAGGGTGGGAACCCAGGGCAGGGAGAGGAGGGCAGATGGGAGCTGCAGAGTTGGAGCCAGAAAGGGAGACGGGGGTGGGAGATCCTGGGGTCCCGTAGAAGCAGGACACGTGGTGAGATATGCAGGAGGGAACAAAGACCAGGGGTTCCTGCTAAAGAGGGATCTGGTGAGGGCCGGGGTCTGCGGGGCAGGGAGAGGGCAGGGGGGCCAGGGCAGGTTAGAAGGTCTGTCAGTAGCACGAGAGGGGAGGTGACTCTTGAACCCCTGGCCCAGGCCAGCTTCCCTGTCTGCTTCTGGCTTTCAACTTAGGGGGTTTGCAATTCACCTGGAGCTGGCTGAGCAGGGAGAGTGAGGGAGAGGTGGGGTTTCCCCTCCGGGGCATCTACTTTTGCCCAAGAGAAGCTGCTGGTCCTGAGAAAGGGCCCTAAGATGCTTCCTGAGGACCCCACAAGCATCCGACCCTGCTTGGCTCTCCCTGGGGAGAGTCTTAACCTTCTGAGCCTCTGACCCAAAGCCAGTGCCGGAGCCTGCATGTGCTGGTAGAGTTGGAGCCCCTCTGGCCTTGGGCTCCGGTGGATCTTTTTTAATTTGTTATTTTCTTTGCTATGCTCAATCTTGTTTGCTGTGCCTGGGCTTTCTCTAGTTGCAGAGAGCCGGGGCTACTCTTTAGTTATGGTGCATAGACTTCTCATTGTGGTGGCTTCTCTTGTTGCAGAGCACAGGCTCTAGAGAACTCGGGCTCAGTAGTTGTGACACACGGGCTTAGTTGCCCTGAGGCATGTGGGATCTTCCTGGACCAGGGATCGAACCCACGTCCCCTGATTGGCAGGTGGATTCTTAACCGACACCCCCTAGCCAGCAGGCCTGGCTTGCTCTACTGGAATGACCATGGCCCACATTCCTTTATCCTCCTCCCACACTGATTCCTCTGCCTGTGGTCAGCTGCTGGTCCCCTGCGGTCACCTGCTGGCCCCGTGTCCTCCTGTCTGCTCTGCCCTGCTTAGGACCTACGAGGCCCCTGCTCCGTCCTCTGAGGTTTTGGCCCTTGGCTAGTGAATGACTTGGCCAATTGTCATTGGCTAAGCTGGCAGGCAGCAGGCAGGCAGGGTGGGATGTTAGCGGGGGGCCATTAGGAGGAGAGGGGTATGTGTGCCCTGGGGCACAGTGAAGCAGAGCCAGTCACAGATTAACCTCCTGGCCTGTTTCCACCTGCTGGGTCTGGGCACCCAAGCGAGGGTGTCCAGAGGTGTCTGGGTTCAAACCAGGTTCTATTCAAGGAAGCAGGGAAGGAAGGTCACTTGTGGGTCATATGTGATCGGAGGAGCTGCGGAAAAGCTCCAGTGCCCTCTCCTGCACTCCGAAAATCACACTGGCTTGAATTCCACCATCAGTCTCTGTCTTATGAAGATCCTCTATGCCTGTACAGACAGGCTCATTTAATCTAATCCTCACACCGGCACTAAAAGATAGGCATTAGTATAATCCCTTAGGACACAGAGGAGGAAACGGGTTGAGACGGTCGAGCAGTGTGCTCACACAGCCAGGAAGGTGGTGGAACCAGGACCCAGGAGTTGAACCCAGACTCAGGGAGAGCCTCCAGGGGAGAGTTTGCCTGGAGGTGGTGTGATGAGAATCCTGACCTCCTGTCTGACTTTCCTTCTTTAATGCTCATAATTCTAATTGGGCAAGTTGTTTGTTTATGACTTGGGTTCCCTATCTATAAAAGTCATAAAAATAGTTCCTGCTTCCGAAGATTATTGAGAGAATAAGAGTGAATGCATCTAAAGTGTGCAGAGCAATAGATAAATACCAGCAATTATTGTCATTATTATTATCACGGCCCCCCTGTGCATGGGGTCCTAGGAGAGAGACAGGTTGGGTGGACAAAGTTCTGCTTTGCTAAGCTTGCCTGGACCTCCAGGGTAGGCAGTTGGAGTGGTCCATGCTCGAGTGGGCTGTCTTGTGAGATGGTGAGCCCTCAGCAGCCATCTTGCATTATGAGGAGGAGGTTGGACTGGAAGCAGTGAAGATCTCTTTTGTGCTAAGGCTTGGGAGCTTCGGAGACAGAGCTGGCTTGGTGTCCTGCTTTCCTTGCTTACAACTGGATGACCTTGGACCATTTTCTGAAGTGCTCTGATTCTTGGTTTCTCATCTACAAACTAGGGTCACAAAAACGTTCCTACAGGGTCATGCTGCTGCTGCTGCTAAGTCGCTTCAGTCATGTCCGACTCTGTGCGACCCCATAGACGGCAGCCCACCAGGCTTCCCTGTCCCTGGGATTCTCCAGGCAAGAACACTGGAGTGGGTTGCCATTTCCTTCTCTACCTACAGGGTCATAGGATTAAATTAGCTAGATATGGAGAGTGCTTTTCAGCTGCTGGTGCACAGTAGCCAGGGATTTGTGACAGCTGTAGCTGTAGTGGTAGCATCATGGTTATTATTAGATGTCGAGTCTGGCCCTCTCCAGGTGATGATTCCAGAGCTGGAAGACCTGTGTGTTCCACCTGTGTCACCTTATCCTGTTTGCTCTGCTCCCTGAGCAGTCTGCCTTCTTCCTCCTCTGCCCTCTTTTCTGAGCGTCTTTGTCTGATTCCAAGGTGTCTGGGGACCTTCTCAGGTTGAATTCACTTTCCCTTCTAAGGACTTAATTCTACTATGTTTTTCTGGCTCTCATTCTGACCCCTAATCTGTGTCTTTTTCAGGACCCAATTAAATTAAAAAAATTTTTGAGATAATTTTAAACTTCCAGAAGATTTGCAGAAATGGTACAAAGAGTACCAGTATACTCTTTTCTCAATTTTTCTGAATGTTGATCTCTGATGGAACTGTTACACAATTATCAAAACCAGGAAATGAAACACTGATCTGATGTTATTAACTAATCTACAGATCTTGTAGAATTTGGCCAGTGTTTCCATTACCTTCTTTTCAGATCCAGGATCCAGTTTCAGATCCCACTTTGCATTTATTCATCACGTCTCTTTAGCCTCCTCCAAGCTGGGACAATTCCTGTCTTGCTCTGTCTCCTTTGACTCTGGCATTTCTGAAGAGAACTGCTTAGTTATCTTAGTTATTGAAAATGTCCCTCAATTTTGGTTTATTTGATTTTCTATTTCCATTATTCCTTGATGGCTCAGACAGTAAAGTATATTCCTGTAATTCAGGAGACCTGGGTTTGATCCCTGGGTCAGAAAGATCCCCTGCAGAAGGGAATGGCAACCCACTCCAGTATTCTTGCCTAGATAATTCCATGGACAGAGGGGCCTGGCAGGCTACATTAATGGGGTTGCAAAGAGTCAGACATCACTGAACGACTAACACTACTCCCACTTCTTGGTTTATTAATTGCAATTCTACTATAAAGAACTGTCCTGTACCCCACCCCCACCCCATTTGTTTACTTATTCAATTTTAAATTTATGAGTCTTTTCAAATGAGTCAGCTCTTCGCATAAGATAGCCAAAGTATTGGAGTTTCAGCTTCAGCATCAGTCCTTCCAATGAACACCCAGGACTGATCTCCTTTAGGATGGACTGGTTGGATCTCCTTACAGTCCAAGGGACTCTCAAGAGTCTTCCCCAACACCACAGTTCAAAAGCATCAGTTCTTTGGCGCTCAGCTTTCTTTATAGTCCAACCCTCACATCTATACATGACTACTGGAAAACCATAGCCTTGACTAGACGGACCTTTGTTGGCAAAGTAATGTCTCTGCTTTTTAATACATGGCCACCTGATGTGAAGAGCTGACTCATTTGAAAAGACCCTGATGCTGGAAAAGACTGAGGGCAGGAGGAGAAGGGGACGACAGAGGATGAGATGGTTGGATGGCATTACCGACTCAATGGACATGAGTTTGGGTAGACTCCGGCAGTTGGTGATGGACAGGGAGGCCTGGCGTGCTGTGGTTCATGGGGTCGCAAAAAGTTGGACACAACTGAGCGATTGAACTGAACTGAACTGAATTTATGTCTGTATGGGATGTGGATATTGATTTTATTTTATAGGTTATAATCCAATGCTTTCGTTGTTTTTCTTGCGTCTGATTGTCTCAGCTCTGGGCACTGGGAGTTCCTTTAAGTTGGTAGGACCCACGGTTTGTGAGCTGTTATTTTCTCCTGGTAGCAGTGAAGCTTCTCCAGAGTAACAGAACCAATGGGATATTTAGATGAAGAGAATTGTTTTAAGGAATTGGCTCATGAAATTGTGAGGACTAGCAGGTTTGACAAGGGCAGTCTCTCAGACTGGCAGCTCAGGCCGGAGTTGATGTTGCAGCCTTAAGGCAGAATATCTTTCCCGAGAAACCAGTTTTTGCTTTTCAACTGATTAGATGAGGCCCATATTGGATCCAGAGTAATCTTTATTTAAGGCCTATTAACTTATCTACGCAGAGAAGGCAATGGCACCCTACTCCAGTACTCTTGCCTGGAAAATCCGTGGACAGGGGAGCCTGTAGGCTGCAGTCCACAGGGTTGCTAAGAGTCAGACACGACTGATCGACTTTACTTTCACTTTTTACTTTCATGCGTTGAAGAAGGAAATGGAAACCCACTCCAGTGTTTTTGCCTGGAGAATCCCAGGGACGGGGAAGCCTGGTGGGCTGCCGTCTATGGGGTCACACAGAGTCGGGCACGACTGAAGTGACTTAGCAGCAGCAGCAGCAGCAGCAACCTATCTACAAACACTTTCACACATACCTAGATTGGTGTTTGATGATGTCGCCAGGTACTCTTATCTAGCCAAGTTGATATAGGAAACTGCCTGTCACACCCACTCATCCTACAGGAAGCAGGAGAGTCATTTGGCTTTTCGTATGTCAGCATGAGTGGGTGGATGGACATCACAGGGCCCCTGTCAGGCTGGTTTGGGCTGGAAGTTTGCAGTCCCAATCCAGGTCCCTTTAGTTTCCAGATTTGACCTTTGATTCCTGTTCTTTGTGACAGCTTGGGGCAAATGCCTCCTTTCTTCTGTAAAATGGGAGAATCGCTGTTACTGGGCATGGGTGGATTCAAAAGAAGAATTATTTTGCAGCTTGTGGGATGTTAGTTCCCTGACCAGGGATTGAACCTGTGCCCCCAGCAAGTGGGAATGAAGAATCCTAACCACTAGACCACTGGGGAATTCTCATAAGAAGGATTTTTAAATGCCTGTCTTGGAAGTCTGAGTGAGAACATCCCGACACACACACACACACACACACACAAGGCTTCCAGTACCTTCCAGGACTTGCCGCCAACCTTCTGGGAATACACCTGGGGTACCCCTCCAACCCAGGAGAGGCTAAGGGGCTGTTAGCAGCAGCTGTTCCTCTCCTTAATCTGATCACTTTGGAAGACGGTCCTCAGAGAATCCAAAGTGCATTAACCACAGAGCCCAGGCAGGAATTGTGGCTCCGGGCACACACGTGTGTGTGTATGTGCGTGTGTTTAGTATCCTGAAATCAGATAGGGAAATACAGAGAGACCCTTGTGGGACTTGAGCCTGCGAGGGGCCCACAGGTGCTGAGCTCTCTAACTGGACAGGATTCCCTGAGGTTCTTAGACTGCTAGGGAGGTAGGGGTGAGGGGCCTGGCTTCTCCAGAACTGGAGAAGCTGAGGTGGAAACTAGTGGAAAAGGAGCTTTCATGCAAGAGGAAAACCCTAGCTATATCCCCAAAGACCTGCCCTGCTGAGAGGGTCTTGGTGTTCCCCCACCTCCCTGGGTATCAGTTACCCTCTTTCTTTCCATAAGGGGAAGCCCGGCCCAGGGCAGGTACCAGGCATAGTCACTGGGGGGAACCAGACTGTTCCCTTGATTTTCATGGAAGACAACCTAGGAGGAACAGGTTGACACTGCTGCTGGAAAGGGTTAGTTCCAGGGGCTGCTGGCGGGAGCCCAGGAAGGAGCCCCAGGGGACTGAAGGGGCAACTGGGGCCCCTTGACTAGAATCTCAAGCGTAGAGGTAGTTGTGTTCGGCTGGGGAGGGTTGGCCTTCTAGCACTGGAGTGTCTGTCTGTAAGGGCAGGATGATGAACCCAGGAGAATCCTGGAGTCCCAGCCTGCTTTGCCCTGACCTGGGGAGTACTGCACAGGCCAGCTGTGCCCCTTAAGAGCACATCTGTTCTCATGCCAGCCCTGTACCCCTCTGTGAGCCCAGCCTCTGGGGCAGTGACAAAAGCCAGGAGATGGGACTGGTGTCAGTGAGCATCCTTGGACCTTGAGCTGGACCAGCCTGAACCTCTGTCCATTTCTCCCTCTGGAAGATGGAGATCAGGAAATAACCTCTAGCTTGCTGAGTGCTGTGGGGAGAGCTTTGAAGATGCTGCACCTTGGGGGTCAGTGTCCTGTTCTTGGCTGGGGCTTTGAGTGGGGGCACACCCCCACTCATAGAATCTGACGCTCCTCCTGCCCCCCCTCATTGGACTAGTTAGGAGGGGCAGGGATCTCCTGGGACTGCTTTGCAGGAGTGGTCCCTCCCCTACAGGGAGTCCTCCCCCTGCTCTCTGCAGCTGCCTCTCCTCCTCTCCTCCTCCTCCCTGCTCCCTGCTCCCTGCTCCCCCTCCTCCCCCACCCCCACCCCCCCACCCGGGAGGATGATAAACAGGCTGCCAGCTCCGAATAGGGCCTGACCTCAGCGGCGAGGCATCTCCCCTCGCCCCCCACCCTCCCAGCCGCCAGCCCTGCATTCCTGGAGAGGATGAGGTTGAGCTGCGGTGCTCACCCCTCCTTTGTCCTGCCGGCTGCTGCCCACCGCCACTTCCTTCCAGCTGGTCTCAGCAGAGCATTGAATACCAAAGGGCCCAACTGGGGGCCTTGGATAGTATAGTTAACAACAACAACAATAATATTATTATTATTAATGATAATAGTGGTTATTATTTATTAAGCAATTAGGTTGCATGCTAAGCACATTACATGGATCATGTCACTGGATTCTCAAGACAGCCCCATGAGGCTGCTATTATTATTCTTCCAGTTTTAGCACTGACAGGGAGGGGAAGGTGGATTGGAAGGGGGGGACTGAGGCTCAGAGAGGTCAAACTGCTTGCCCCACCCCACAAGCTAGTGAATAGGCGGAGCCAGAATCCCCCACCCCCAATGCTGCAGAGGTCCCAGTGGTCCCCTGCCTCCCCATCCTCTCCCCTTCACCCCCTTCCCCTGCCGCAGCGTTAGGCTCCAATCAGCCGGTCTGGTCCCTGGACACAGGACATAGTCCTGAGAGAAGATGCAGCCATGGGTGGCAAGACTTGCTCAGGGGACCGGAACTCCCTTGGGCATCTCACCTGCCAGGGAAGATGGATGGGGACCGCCTGGCTGCTGAGAACTTTGCAAAGGAAGGTTAGTGTCCCTCCTCATTCCTGCTCCAGTTCTTAGAGACGTGAAGTTAGGGATCTGGGCAAGCAGGCAACCCTCTCCAAGGTATTACTGTAATGCTTTTGTTTTCAGGCTCTGGTGGACAATGAAAGGATTCTTTTATTAGTATTTCCCCTGTGAACTTCACAATTTCAGAAATTATACTTATTTCCCCAGTTCTGTTAATCAGACCCATTTTCAGTTGCCGACTAGAAGTTCCAGGAGGTGTGGGGTAACCAAACTCCCCTTACTGAGTTGCAATAATTGCAAAGCTCAGAAGAGTTCTGAAATGTTGACCAAGGCTCACCATCTTCTGTTTTTACCATCCAGTTCCCTTAGTGGTCTAACCACCATTCAACTCGCTGCAGTCTCCCTTTCTGCCACTTCTGTGTGATAACTGTCCAGCCACCCAGACCAGTGGTGCAGGCCCTCCCTGCCTTCCTCTCCTTCCTTTTCCTCCCATGATCATATAGTTCTTGTCTTCCTTTCCAACTCTTTCGTTGCTCCAGCTCTTGGTGGGGCTTTAGGCTCCTGCTGGGTTGGTTATCTGCTTGCCTCCGAGGTTCACCTAGCAGCCTTGAGTGTCAGAGAGATGTGGGTTCGAATCCAGGCTTTACCACCCAGTGACCTTGGGGCCTGTTTATTCTGAGTCACAGCTTTCCCATCTGTAAACAGGCAGGATATTGTCACTATCCAGGGATGGTCTAGAGGTTGGAGATTTTAGAAGTTTAGAGCCAGGCCTGAGCTGCCCTTGATAAACAAGCAGCTCTCCACTGTCTTACCATCAGCTACATCAACAGGGACTCCCAGCAGCAGCCCACTCCATCCTCTGTGGTTGACGTCCCTGGTGTAGCTGCATCCCTGCTGATAGGGTACAGACAAGAGCTTGGGCAGACAGCAAATGACGCCCGTGGTGGGACAGTTATCGGCTTCCCACGCAGTGGGTGAGCTCCTTGGTTTCCCAGCCGCTGTCAGGCTTGGTCTCCTTTCGTCTTTAGATGCTCCCTGGTGGTCCTGTGGTTAGGATTCGGTGCTCTCTCTCCTTTCCTCTTTTACTGTATCAGTCATCACCATCCTGTACTATAACATCATTTTAAAAACCTGACTTGCTTTTTTAACTTTTTACTCATTCTAAGACTGGGCTTAATCTATAGTTATCTGTTTTAGTTTCTTGGTAAATTAAACTAAAAAATTAAAATAACATTGTTGAACCATGTTTCCAAGGAAAATCAGTAGTAATAGAATACTACATCTTAGGAATTTTGGATCAGGTAAACTTCTCTCACCCTTGTATGTGGTGGTTTAGTCGTTAAGTCATGTCTGACTCTTGCGACCTCATAGATTATTGCCTGCTAGGTTCCTCTGTCCATGGGATTTCCTAGGCAAGAGTACTGGAGTGGGTTGCCGTTTCCTTCTCCAGGGGATCTTCCTGACCCAGGGATCGAACCCAGGTCTCCTGCAGGCAGTCTCCTGCATTGCAGGCAGATTCTTTACCAACTGAGCCACCATATATATATATATATTTTTTTTGGTCAGTTCTTTATTATGGGAGGTTTGAAACATCTACAGAAGCAGGGAGAATAGTATATATAATAGTACCCGTACTCCTGCTTCAAAAATTGTCAGTTTCTTGCTATTTTTGATTCATTTGTCCCCCTTCACTTTCTTTTCTTTCTCTTTTTTTGCTGGAGTGTTGTTTTTTTTTTTTTTAAAGCAAATCCCAGACATTATATCATTTCACTGTAAATATTTCAGTCCATATCATTAACAGATAAGGACTTTTAATTTTAATGTTACCATAATACCATTATCACCGTCAACATAATTAATAACATTTTCCTAAAAGTAGCTAATACCTCGTCTGCATTCAGTTTTCCCTGATTATCTCAAAAATGTCTTGTTTCCGTTGGTTGGTTTGAATCAGGCAGATGGACTTGAAAACTGTGCTCTAGTCTCTCTTTCTACTTCAGTAATAATCGTGTGTCTACATGTATTGTTGCCTGTGTCTCTTCACTAATCAACTGCTGATACATGATCCCTTTTTCTTATGGGTCCCTATTCTGTAGTTTATATTCATCTCCTCTCGCATCCCTCTTTTTCTGCAGTCTATACTGGAGATACCTATGTATCCCTGCAGGCTCTTATACTGGAGATACTCATGTATCCCTGCAGGCTCTTAAGTGGGGTCTCTGTCCAGCTGGCTGTGAAATCAGGAGTCCAGTATTTATTTCTCCTGGTCCCAGCTTCCGCTCCCTGGCATTGGCCTTGCTGACCTGCTGCCCTGTGCCCAGGAAGGAGGGGACTTAGGAGGGAGAGGCAGTGGGTGCTTCTTGGGTGAAGTTGATGGAGGTGGGGCTTAGGGGACAGGGAGGAGCCCAAGTGCCCATCTCCATCGATGCCTCACCTGATGAATACTGTGTCCCTGAGACGCCCAGGGCTGCCTGGCTTGCTTGGAGTGGGGGCCAGTGGGTAGCACTGAAGGGTCTGGCCGTGCGGATCAGGTGGCTCTGGGAAGCCTTACTGGGTGGCTGGCCTGGGGCTAGCCAAGGCCTTGTGGGAACACGCCTCTGCTTTCGGCCATGCTCCCCATCGTGGTCCCACCCCCTGGTCCCCTGCCCTCTTGCTTTAATTGCCAGCCAAGGTCCTGCCCTCTCTGAGCCTGGTCTCGAGCTTGGATGCCACTCTGCTCCTCTGATCCCATCTCCCTGGGGCTGGGAAAGTCATGCCCCAGCATCCCCAGGGACTGTCCTTCCTCTCCCGCCTTTGCTTCCAAGGTCTCATGCTTCAGCCCTTTGCCTCCTGGGAATCTTGGGGGTATGGGGGTACTTGGGTCCTATTTCCAGATTTCTTCTCCTGATTCTGAGCACCTTGGGGGATACTGCAACCCTTCCCTGGATCTCAGTGCTGTCCTGTGACAAATGCTTAGAGCAACGCTTTACCTCTTGACCAAGTGGTCAAGAGGGACATTTGAGGTTTAGGCATGTGCTTGTGTGCATGCGCACACTTGTGAGTGTGTGCACGTGTGTGCACCCAGGCTTTAGAATTGCAGCCCTTGAGCATCCAGGTCAGAGGGAGACTGAAGTGAGGGCTGCCTGGCATCTCCAAGGCCCGACAGAACTTTCCAGCTTCTCGCCCCTGTGTATGGTCACGTCTCGTATTCTCCTTCTGCTGCGTCTTTCCCCTGGGGATCTCAGGTTCCACCTCCATGTATTTCTGTCTTCTGTCTCTTTCCTATCTGACTTTTCTCTCTGTGTCCATGTCACCCTCTCCCTTCTGCTGTGCCCCTCAGGACTCTGTAGGTACATGTCATCCTCAAGGTCCTGCCTTCGTCCCCAGCCCTTCGTCCTGATGCCCTGCAACCTTTTGTACAGAACCCCAGCCCTAAAAAACCGAGGACCCCTCCCTTTTGACTCCATGCACAAGGGGTCCATTTATCTCCCAAGTTTCTTCCAAAACTCTCTGTGACTTGGGGGTTTGTAGGACTCCCGTCCTCCTGTCGTCTGTCCGACTGATGGACACCCATCTGTCTTCCTGTTCCAAGGCAGCTACAAATGCCCAGAATAGCCCCCGACACTGGACACCTTTGTGGGGGTGTTGCTCTCCTGTATGTGTTACTGAGGGTGCCCTCTTCCTGAGCCTGTAATGAACGAGTCTTTTCTCTGAGAAGCGATCCCTGAAAATATGTAACTTAAGATTCAGCCAGGACGGATGATTGTTTGAGGTCCTAGAAAGAGCCCTGGCTTAGGAGTTAGAAGACCTGGGTTCAAATTCTGGGTCTCTTCCTTCCTAGCTATGGGAGCTCAGTGAACCTAGGTCACTTCATCTGCAAAATATCAGCAGTATCACTGATGTCATTAAGTGGTGGAGAGAATGGGGTGAGATGAGGTGCCCTAGACACCCCTTGGCAGCTGGGGGGGTCCCGGTTGGGTGCTCTCAGTCCTGGAGGTGTGTGGGGTGCGTTTGTCCAGCTTGGAGGGACTGGAATGCGGGGAGGATGACCTGTAGTTTAGCCCACTTCTCAGGATGCATGAAGCCCTCCTCTCTTGCCTGTGTGGGGTGGGTGTTTCTGAGGGGTCCCTGGAGAAGGGAGCGTGCCAGGCCCCTGGCCAAGGCGTCTGTCTGTACTGGTGGCGCCGGCTTCTTGGGCTCCTCCAGCACGGCGCTGCGGGTGGGTGGAATCCAGAGGGGTGAGACACCGAGGCCGGAACGTGCCGGGGATGCTTGGGGCTGCTTATCTCTGGCCAGGAATGTTCTGCGGTATTATTAGCCGGCAGCCTTCTTGCCTTTGGAATAATCACCCGGGTGGCGTGGCAGAGACACCTGTCCGGCTCTGCCTGCCCAGACAGCCCTCCGGTGTCTGCACCGAACCTCCCGTGGCTGAAGCTCATGTGTGTGCCTGTGTGTGTGTGTGTGTGTGTGGATCTGTATGTACCAGTGTGAGGCACGTGCCTGTGTGGGTGCAAGTGTGCATGTCGGTGTGGATCTTTGGGTGCCTTTAAGTTTGGAAGTGCATGTGTAAAGAGTGTGCGTGGCTATCTGCAGTGATGTGTGCACGCCTGTGTGTGTGCACATGGGTTTAAGTGCACATGTTTGTGTGCGGTGTGTGGATACGTGTGCAGGCATGTGTGCATGAGTGTGTGTATGTGTGTGTGTGTATGAATGTGTGAGTGTTTGTGGTTACATGTCTATGTCTGTGTGTGATTCCACCTGGCGAAAGCAGGAAGCTCTCCCGAGGAGGCCTAGGAAGCAGAAGGGAAGTAAAGGACAGAGGGGAGACTGGACGGCACCAGGGAGTGGGGAGATGCCGGGAGGTGGATGGGGGAGGTAGGATAGCAGGCAGACGTGCAGGGCAGGCAGCAGGGGCTGGTGGGGCTCTCAGCACCTGAGGTCTGGGCCACTCCCCTAGCCTGGACTCTCCGCGGCAGAGTGGTAAAAAGCCCCGAGGTCAACTGGCCTGAGTCCAAGTCCTGCCTCCATCATTCACTAGCCTCGTGAACTTGGGCAAGTGACTTAACCTCTTCAAGCCTCAGTTTCCTCCTCTGTATGTTGGTGATAATAGTAACCTGCCCAGTAGAGTTATTGGGAGAATAAAAAAAGCAGTGCGTGGTACCCACTTGATAAATGATAACATTGATAAATGATAACATTTATCAATAAATGCTTGATAAATAATCAATCAATCAATAAAAGCTTGATAAATGATAACATTATCACCATCATCATGATGACTGTGCACCTCCCTGTCTGCCCAGCATCTGGCTTGACAGCTCCTCTCTGGCCAGGACTTCCAGGCAGAATGTGGGACCCCCAGCTCATCTCACTCATTGCAGGCCATGAGAGGGAGGCCTAGAGAGGGCACGAGACTGGCCCAAGGTCACCAGGAAGACCGGCAGAGCCATAAACACACAGCCCCTTGGCTCCAAGGCTCTTTCTGCCTTGCTCGTGTTTCTGGGTTGGAAGCGCCTTGCCAGGATGGAGTGGTCGGGAGAGTCTGGAGGGCCTTCTCGCCCAGGCCAGCTGCTTCAGGAAGCCCAGGGTGTTTCTGCTCACCACGAAGCTTCTTACAGGACGAGGTTTCCACTCTCTGTCCCAACTGCCCTCCGATAAGTCTTTGCTTCTGAACTCCCCAGGTCCTACTCCAAATCCTGACTCTTGGATGTCACTATGATTACGTTCTTTTTTTCCCCCTCATATTTCTTCGGATTTTTGCTTTATGTACCTTTGTTTCTTTGTCGTTAGGTGTCTAATGGTTTATGATATCTATCTTCTTTGTGAATTGTACCTTTTATCATTAAAAACATTCATCTTTGTTTCATTAAAAAAAATTAGTGACTTTTGGATGAAGAGAAACGGGCGTCCTTGGGGGCAGGCCCCAGGATTTTTGCTCCCTGGCTGACCTAGTCCGGTGCAGAAGAGCTGGGCATTTGACTGTGGACTGAGGTCCTCGCACCTGGTTGGGCTACCCTGGCCCCACCTTCCGCCCCCAGCTCTGGCCAGACAGGAGTGGAATTCCTAGGAAGCGCTGGGCCCGTGGAAAGCTCGGCCCTCCACCTGCCCCTCCCCTGCCCCTGCCCGCACCTCCCACATCCTCTGCCTTGGCCCTCCTAGGCCTCCCTGGAACTCCCAGGTGCCAGGACGGCTGCCCCCCTGGGGTAGCAGGCCCAGGGTATTGCCAAGAGTGTGGAAGTGGGAGTGGGCACCCTGGCACCGCAGCGTGGTGGGGCACGGGTGGGCAGAGGCAGGTAGGATCTGCCAGGATCCCTGAGCCTGGTCGGCTGTGATTGCCCTGGACACCAGCCAGAGAAGACTTGTTTTTCATAACCACCACCAACTACCCGGAAGAAGAAAAAAAACCCAACAACAAAAACAACCATCGAACTTTTTTTTGTTTGGAATCTGCTGTTAATGGCCCATTGGCTGTACATTATTAAACAGGCAGCTGGAGATCTGCCAGGGTAGGGTGCTTGAGCCAAGACTCACAGCCTGAACACAATGTTCCTAGGAAAACAGTCACCCGTGGGGTCCCTGGGGAGGAGCACCCATGGGGAGGGCTTCCAGCTGTTGCCCCTTGCCCTGCTCAGCCTTCCCACTCCTGCTTTTGCTCTGTTTGTCTTGTGGGGAGCAGGGCCCTGCTGCACCTGGAGCCCAAGCATGCTTTATCCAGACCCTGTGGGTCCCTCACCACCCCAGGGGCCCAAGTTGCTCTTTCCCTTCTTATGGTTAAGTGGACAGGCTCCTGCTTCTGGTCTGATCTGGCTGGGGTGGCACTGGCTCTCCTGGGGGCTAGGCTGGGAGCTGGACACCTGGTTCTCTATTCAAGTCCATTGACCCTGTGGTGACGTTGGGATTCCCAACTTGTCCTTTCTGGGCTTCAGTTCCCACATCACTACAAGGAGAGGATTGGTCCCTGCACGTGTGCGTGCTGAGTCGCTCAATCGTGTCTGATTCTGCAACCCTATGGACTGTAACCTGCCAGGCGCCTCTGTCCATGGGATTCTCCAGGCAAGAATATTGGAGTGGGCTTCCATGCCCTCCTCCAGGGGATCTCCTCCACTCAGGGATGGAACCCCTGTCTCTTGCGTCTCCTGCATTGCAGGCAGATTCTTTACCACTAGCGTCACCTGGGAATCCCCAGGATTTTTCTGGTCAGCTCTAGATTCTCACCAACATTTTGTGAGTCCTGATTGGGTGGCTTTGGGGAGAGCCTGGGGGGATTGATACCCAGACTTTGGAGTCCTTCTTGCTCCCTCCCTGATGTCATCGGCGAGACCAGGGGCCATGTCTCATGCAAGAGGGGCTGGCGACTGGACCTCTTCATGTCCTTTTGGACAGTCCTTCCAGCCACCTTGAAGCCAGCCAGGCTAAAGGTCAAAGGTGTGAAGGTGACATTAAGTGGGAGAAAAGCAGAGGGCCTGGCGTTAGGGTGACTGCCGTCTTGGTGAAGCCAGTGTTGCACTAGGGGCTCAGCGTGGGGTCTGGGACATGCCAGGGCAGGCCCACTGTCTTCTCCATGGTCAGCTGCTGCTGGGATGTGTGTGTGGCCGGGGGGTTAGTAGTTTGGGAATGGATCTTAAGGAACCTTCTCTGAACCTCTGGAGATAAGATGGTATCACCTCTACTTTGCCATCTTATCATGATTGACTTTGGGCAAGTGACTTCACCTCTTCACCTCTTGAGCTTCCTGCGCTGTTCAGAGCAGGCAGGGATTACACCTCCTACCAGGCCTGTGGTGCGGAGTGAGCGCACTCCTGCATGGATGGCTTGGCGTGGGTGGAGGGCACGCCAGCTGTTGGGAGGGATGTGGTCCCTCCCACTGGCAACCCGCTCTTTCGCTCGTCACTGCATACTTGTGTCTGTGCTTTGGCTTGTTCCATGTCTCTCCTCCTCCAGATGTTGAGGGTAGGCCTTCCACCTGGCTTGGCTCCTGTCCACCCCACAGTGCTCACAAAACAGTTGTTGACTGAATGGGTGAATGAATGAATGAACAAATGAATGAAGGGCAGCTGGAAAAGGATCAGAACCAGAGAAATAGCTGAACACCTAGAAAGTGGAAAGATCCAGCAACTGAAAGAGTTGGTAATGTCCAGCTTAGGAAGTGACTATTCTGGGAGATTGTGAGTGATTGTGTGTGTGTGTGTGTGTGTGTGTGTGTGTGTGTGTGTGTGTGTGTGTGTGTGTGATGCTAAGTTGCTTCAGTCGTGTCCAACTCTGTGCGACCCTATGGACTGTATCCCACCAGGCTCTTCTGTCCATGGGATTCTCCAGACAAGAAAACTGGAGTGAGTTGCCATGCCCTTCTCCAAGCGATCTTCCCGACCCAGGGACTGAACCCCAGTCTCTTACATCTCCTGCATTGGCAGGTGGGTTCTTTACCACTAGCGCCACCTAGGACTAAAGCCTTGAGGTTTGTTCTCTGAAGCGAAACCAGGCATCTCGGGGAGCAGGCGGCCTCTCAGCAGTGGGAACTGCCTTGTGTGTGGGAGGAACTGAGGGCTGGGGGTGTGCAGGCAGGGTCTGGGGGTACGCCAGGCATAGGGGGAGCCCTGCGTCGTACAGGATGTCGACTCAAAAGGCCTTGAGGTCCTTGCCTGATGGATGCTGCTGCTTCAGCTAGAAGAGTAATCGCAGTCATAGCTGATGTCTGTGAACTTCAGTTTCGTTGTCTATAAAATGGGATTAATAATGGTCAATACCCCTAGGGTTGTTAAGAGGATTAAAGCGAGTTAATAACCACAAAGCTCTAAGAACATGGAAAGCACAATAAATTTTGAACATTTATTAAACGGGACCAAAGAGTTTTATGGGAAGAAGAGATGAATCTTGATTCTGGGTGGGGGTGGTGATGGCTTCTCTGAAGGAGTAGGATGTGGGGGGAGCATAACCATACCAGGGCGTGAGTGGGGGGAGAATGCTGCTCAGGCCAGACTCTGCACTCAGCAGTGCCTTAAGTGGTTAAGTGACTTGCCTGAGATCATGCAGCCAGTGAGTGGTTGGCCAGGCTCGTGTAACTCCAAAGCCTGGACACTCTCTCCACTCCTGAGCCTTAGTAGGAGGGGGCCAGGTTTCTCTGATTCTCATATCCAGGGAAGGACATCAATTCATTTCAAGGTGGAACTCAAATGGTGATTATTATCTATAGGGATTATTGTTATCTATAGGAACCTCAGTTCTCAGGAAGGAAGTCTCCAATTCTGTCCAACCCTAAAAGTACTATGTAATTAAAAAAAAATCTGGGGAGAGCCTGAGAGTAGGACAAGGGCTGAAATTTTCAGCAGCTCATTGCCAGGGGGCCCAGGGCAAGGAGACAGTCATAAGAGGAACTCTGGAGACGTGTGTTTAGATGTTATGGAGAAGGAATGATGAGATGAGGGGCACCTTGAAATGGGGCGGGGGGTGTTTCAGGGGAGTGAAATAGATGCCCTAAAGGGTGAGGCGTGGGCGAACCCCATGCTGGTGATGACAGAGGAGGGAGAGGAACCCAACCTCTCGCAGGAAGTGGGCTGCTGCAGGGCTTCAGACTCTGGGCAAAGGTGGCAAGCTAGTGCCAGTCCCTACAGAGCTACTGGGCAGGCAAGGAGGCAGTTTTAGGGAGTAGGAGGCTAGTTGACCAGTGAGCCAGCCTGGGATAGCAGGTCCAAGCTGGAAGTTCAGCCACCAGCCCGGATCCTTGCCTCTTCCTGCCTGGCAGCCGGCTTGGCTAGAGGTGGGTTCTCATGCTGGGGCCAGCGTTTACTCTGCTGATTGGCACCCGCAGGCCTGGCCTTGTCAGGATGCTATCCTGTCCTTAGCAACTGCTTAGCCTTGGCTGTTTCTGCCTCTTGGACATTCAGAGATGAATGGGAAGTGGTCCCAGGCTCAAGGAATTCACAGATGGAGGGGCAGAAAGACAAAGGGAGGTGTACATGGGCAGTGGAATTTGCGCTGGCTCACCTTCCCAAGACAGTTTTTCAAGTATTTGATGATGAATGTTGTATCCTTTCTTTATCATATGAAATAAAAATGGGGCCCAATTTCATTAACCTTTCTTGTGCTTTTTTAAAAGAAATATTTACTGAGTGTGTACTGTTGTCCTCCTCTGGATGCTCTTTGGTTTGTAGCGTGTGGAAGAGAACTTGACATTTCTGATGATGTCTAAGCTGTGTGGAGTTGAATGGAACTGTCCCTTCCTTTAATTTTGATTCCATACCTTTCTTCAGGCAACCAAAAGTTGCAAAAGTTCAGGGGTCAGCCATATCCTTCTGCCGTATGAACTGAATTTGTTTTCACCAAATCTTAGACCTTTTCCTACATGATTAATTCAGTTTTTGAAAAAAATGAACCTTTGAATCTTAGTTCAGGACTTCACTGCAAGAAAAATGTTTCCTTGCTAATTTTAACCTTTTTTATAGTTGGTTTTGCACTTCAGTTGGATACCTTAGCTTTTCTTTCTGCTTTTTGTTTTCTTTGTGTGCTCAGTAGCCTCCATTCTGAGTCTTCACCTTAGTTACTGATAAGTATTTCGGACAAGCCAGGGCAGAGGACAGAGCCCTTTGGCAAGTCCGGAAGTTGACATTGATCTATTAATCAACACTCCTTGGCTTGCTGGCTAGGAATCCACTTGACTTTCTATCTTTTCTCTAAGCATTTCAGCATGAATCCTGCCAACACCTTCCTGAGATCCAGATAATTCAGGTTAGGGGATTCCCCCACCATCCAGTCCAGGAACCTTATAATAAAGGAGTTCTGGTAGTGGATGTGGCTCTGCTGGGGAGGGACGTGGGTCTCTGAAAGGATTCAGGCTGAGCCAGTAATCATCACTGGGGGAGGGCTAAGAGGAATCCTGCCTGGAGGCATCTGAATCTCAGAGTCCTTCATGCTTTAAAATTGCACTTCTCAGGGGAGATAGCGATTTGTGTGCAGTCAACTGACACCAGCAGCCAGGGATCAACATCTGCCTGGAAACTTCCAAGGGACCTGAGGTTATCCGATAAGGAGATGAAAGCCAAGAGGGACTGGGAGTGACCTTTGGTCCCCAAGCCATTGGTGGCTGAGCAGGGCTGGAACTGACTCCCAGTGCCTCTCCTGGCTGGAAACTGAGGCAGGCTCCAGGGAGGGAGGGACTGCCAGCAGGTGTCCTGGGCACACATTGTTGGCAGACTGTTTTCCCCAGGCTTTCCCTGCCCTCTTGATCCTCCATCCTCAGACTGTGGTACAAATCTGAGAGAAGGAAGCCAGAATGTGGAAGCCTATTGCCTCTTCTCCCTGATCCATTTCCCCTGGTGGCTCAGACGGTAAAGAGTCTGCCTGCAACGTGGGAGCCCTGGGTTCGATCCTTGGGTCAGGAAGATCCCCTGGAGAAGGGCATGGCAACCCACTCCAGTATTCTTGCCTGGATAATTCCATGGACAGAGGAGCTTGGTGGGCTGCAGTCCATGAGGTCACAGAGAGTCAGACGCAACTCAGTGACTAACACATAGCACTTCATCCTCCCTGGGGGGGCCTGTGTGGCCGAGGGCCTGAGGCTGGGCTGCACGCTGAGTCATGCTGGGAATGCATGCAAATGAGATGCAAATAGGGGAGTGTGGTGAGGAGGGGGCATCCCTCTCCTGCTTCAGTCTGGCCTGAGTGTTAAGGATGACAAATAGGAAAGGAAACAACCAGTGACCTGAGCTGCAAAGCCCAGGCTCAGGAAGGAAACGAGGGAGAAGGGGCTCTGTGGGGCAACAGGGCAGAGTGTGGCTCCTGGAGTCAGCTTTGGAGGGTGCCCTAGACAGGGGTCCCAGGGGTGGTCCTGGGATGAAAGCATTCTGGAGGACAGCCTCAACTCATCCCCAGCCGTGGTGGGGTGGTGTGGTCAGAAGCGGGAGGCTGCTACCCAAATGCACAGACAAACATGCCTAGGGCGGTCCCCCGGGGTCTGGCTCCCAGCCAGCTGTGTGTTGGACCCAGCGGGGTTCTGAGGCCCAGGGCCTCTCCCTCTGGGGTCCAGGCATGTGGCCCTGTCTTCTCTGTGGTGGAGAAGGAGGAGGAGAGTGGGATCCAAGGGTGCTGGAGGGGTTGGCTCCAGCACTTCCCCTGCAGACCACTCCCCTGCCCCCACCCTAGGAAGATTTAAGAAGCCAGTCCCTCCCTTCTGGGTGTTCTTAACTCTTAGCCCAGCTCAGAACTGTAAGAGGCTGGGAATCTGGCCTCTCAAGAGTGGGGGTTCAAGTGACATGGTGCCCTCCAGGGGGAGCACTGGGACCCAGAATGCCTGGTTGTGCTATATGGGGACTGAGCCTTCTTAAGCTGGAAGACCTGGATCCAGATTCCTTCTCCTTCATCAGCTGCTCTGTAATGTTGGGTGAATCATTTAACTGCTCTGAGCCCATCTCTAATTGTGCGATAAGAGTCACAGTCACTTCCCAGGTTTTGATGGGGGTCTGTGTGGATGAACACAAGGGAAAGGTTTGGTGCAGGGTAGGCATTTAAATAGTGATGAAAGTGAAATGAAGGAGCAAGTGAGATCAGCTCTGGCTCGACAGCCCCCCACTCCCACCCCACCACCTCCCAGGGAGCTGAGAGGCTGAGAGAATCTTGGGCCTTGACCTTCTCTTGGCTCTTTCTTCTCTGTCTCTCTGTGTCCTTCTGGCCCCATTTTTGTCCCATCCCCTCCGCTCTGCGTGGTAGTGTCTAACTCAGCACCTGGCCCCGACCATGAGCCGTTCATTTTCCCTCTCTTCTCAATGGCCTCTCTGTGGCTCCATGGGCACCCACCCCCCCAGCTCCTCTCCTTCCTCCCTCTGGGTCCCTACTCTTTGTCCCCCTATCTCCTCCTGGCTTTTCTACCCTCCGTGTCTCTAGCGTTAATCTGCCATTAACAAGCACCCATTGAACGCTCATTAGATGCCAGGCACTGCCCTGCTCCTTTCTCGGTTCTTCTTGTCTCCTTGCCTCCCGGCTGCTGCTTCTTTCCCTCCCACTCCCTTCGGCCTCCTGCCCTCCCTTCCCCCAGCTGCACTGGGCTCCAACACTGGTATTATTCAGTTTTATGAGAACCCCCCAGGCCTGCCCCTGAATGGACCAACCACAACTGGAACCAGATGTGCGGGACTGCGCTTGGGGATGGGACGGGAGGAGGGAGGAGGGAAAGGGGGCATGGGCTGGCTCAGGAAGGGGGGAGGGGTCGGGGGATGGGAGATGGGAAACCCTGGGAATGCTGTCTTCCCCAGCCCAGAGGAGGAGGAGCTGGGTGGGGAGAGAAGGGCTGAGCAGGCTTCTTCGGGAAAGCAGTTCTGGCTCTTGTGTGTGTGTGTGCGCGCGCGCGTGTGTGTGTGTATGTGAGATCGGCTATGGGACAGCTTTTGGAAATACAGGGCAAGGCTGCTCTCCTTTGAAAACCTCTAGTTCCTTGATTTACTCTCTGTGTGGTTTTTAGAGACTTGCTGAATTCATGATTCTGTACCCAGGTGCTGGAACAGGAAGGCTGGGATAGAGGGAATGATGGTGGGTTGGGAGAATAATGGTGGGGCTCCGGGCACCACTGAAGGAGGGTGCTTCTCAGAGCACCCCCCTGCATCTGCTGCAGACCTGGGGAGGGTGGGATGCTCCTGGCACATCCACGTATCAGTCTGATGGTTCCCATGTCTTAGCATAGTCAGGCTTTCTGTCTGCCATCATATAACTTTGAAGATAAAAATCTGCATACATTTATCTTGATACAGCCTTGTGCAAAATTAAGTGTTTAAAAGAGCCCTTTTATTCAGTTTTTAATCCATCACCCATCCATCTCATCTCTCCATTATTCCATTATTTATTCCACATTTATTGAGAATCTACTAAGGGCTTCCCAAGTGGTGCTAGTGGTAAAAGAACTTGCCTGCCAATGCAAGAGACACAGGTTCCATCCCTGGGTGAGGAAGATCCCCTGGGGGAGGAAATGGCAACCCACTCTAGTAATCTTGCTTGGAGGTGTCAACATTGTGCTAAGCACTGGACACGGTTGGAAAGGAGAAAGAAAAGGACAAATAAATCTTTGCTCAACTATTGGGAGATACAGGAGTGCACCCAACAAGTGTCTCCCAGCGTTAGTATACGAGCAAGAGTGTCAGGTATTCAGAGGAGCGGTCAGTATCTGCCAAATGATTGGCGAAGGATGCATGGAGGATGTGGCTTTTGAACTCTTTCCTGAATGGTGTGATGGTAAGGTTCAAAGGGCAGGACCGCATCACAGAGGTTCTTAATGTCCTGCTGCAGAGCTGGGACTGGATATGTAGGTGGTGGGGAGCCAGGCACTATCTGATGTCAAGCAGGATGATAGTGGATGTGGGTTGGAAGGAGGCGATGGGGGAGGATGACACTTCTCTTACCAGGAGAGGGGTCCTCTTTTAAAGCAGACTCCCCCATCCACCTCTGGAAGAGCCTCAATGGCTGACACGGACCCCTCTCCCTTCCCTCCCCTGACCAGGGCTGGCCCAAGCTCCTGAGCAGCCCCTGGTCTGCAGCGGGTGTGAGGATCAGGCAGGACCAGGGTTGGAGCTAGTGAGGGCTGGGGGAGGCCTGAAGCCAGAGGCACGTCTGGAACGTCTAGAACGTCTCAGAGGCACGTTCTGTGGGGCCAGGACTTTCCCATCTCTGGTCAGTACACATGGGCTTAGATTGAGGCTGCTGTCAAGGCTGGTAGGTCCCGAGATGCTGAAATTTGGGACTCTGGGAGGCCAAACTCATCCCATCTGGGAAGGGATGAGGTCATCTTGCTCTGGAGACAGGGGGTGGATGCAAGGATTCCTCTGTCTCCGCCCTCCCCTAGCAGAAGGTGCCTCTCTCTCCTGCCTCCATTCTCCTGGCTTCGCTGTCACAGGTGGTGACAGTGAAGGGGACATTAGAAGTGTGGTGACCATCTCTGTGACACTGGCCCAAGATGGCACCAAATCTTTCTAAGGCTGTTTGTTCCTCCCGGGCCTCCCCTATCACTTTACTCTTTGGAAAATTGAAGCTTGGGGAAGGGTTTGGCTGGATTCAAAAAACTACTGAGTATCAGAGCTGGAAAAAATCTCAAAAACCTTCCCATCCATACTCACTGGATAGCCGGGGAACCTGAGGAGGCTCCGAGGTTCAGGTCACTGGCCTGCTGGCCCAGGACCTCACAGGAAGGTGGCCCAGATGGCCGAGAGGAGGGCCTTTGAATCTCTGGAGGGCCTGAGTGGTGGGGTGCTTGGCTTTGGAGCCAGCCCATGGGATCAGAGTTCCCGCTCTGCACCATCCTGTGTGGTCTTGGACAAGTCAGCTAACTGCTTGGAGGTCACTTTCTTCAGCTAAAATAACAAGGGAGATTCAAAGACTTAAGTGAGAGAGAATATTCATTAAGTGCTGGGCATACAAACAGGTGTGCGGCAAATGACTTTTCCCTTCCCCTCAGGATAATCCTGTTTCTTTTGTCATTTGTGTGGTACTCCAAGTTTCAAATCACATTTCCCTCCCAATTTTTTGTTTTGTTTTTTGGCTGTGCCGCAGGGCATGTGGGATTTTAGTTCCCCAATCAGGGATTAAACCCGTGCCCCCTGCAGTGGAAGCCTAGAGTCTTAACCTCTGGACCACTGGGGAAGTCCCATTCCCCTAATATTTTTAATTGTAAGAAATCTTTTGCATGTAGAAAAGTTGAAAGGATAACATGGTAAACTCCCTGATTCTGTAATGGACACTTTGTTATATTTGCTTTATCACATTTCTGTCTCTCCCTCCATCAATCCATCTTATTTTTTAAATATTTTTCAAAGAGAGTTGAAGCGTGCATTTCACTAACTAGAGTTCAATTCAAATCACTTTGAATATACAGTCATAAATGTCCTAACTCAGCCCAGAGGAAAAAAGCCAGGGTTGTTATCCCACATTTGACAGAGAAAAAAACAAAAGCTGGTTCAGAAGTGAGATTCTAGGTCTCCAGTCACAAAATGAGTTGGAAACAGTATAAAGCAGGGCGGTTTACAAAAGTTGGGAGTTGCTATTATTATTACTGTCTCATCAACCATCCTTTCTCCACCCAGTAGCTCTTGGGCCATTTGTCTGCTGTTGTGTCTCTTCCATGGGGGAGGGGAGGGTGGGGTTTCTGGACTTCTTGGCATCTTGCCCCCTTTCCCCACCTCTGCCCCGGAAACCCCTCTGCCCCTCCCTGCAGGTCCCCAGGGAGACTGCTGAGCCGGCGGCTGAAGGAGGGGGCAGGCCACTCTTCTTGGCATCCCTTGCCCCAGGCATACGTGCCCTGACTCCCAGCCGCTCTGCCGGGGAGCTGGGCCTGAGTGTCCTGGACGAGTGCTTCAGGGGTTAAAGGAGGCTGCGGGCGGACCGCTGGCCGGCTCTGGGAAGGGGGAAGGAGGAGGCGGTGCGCCGGTAGCCCGCCCGCCTCCGCTGGGGGAGGGAGCCGGGCGAGCAGCGCCCTCGCTCAGTTGCTCCCAGCAGTGGCCCTGGGACCGGCTCCGCTCCCTGCGCCCGCTCCCCGCCTGGACACAAGGCTCACTCACGCCCTCCTCTCGGCAACCAGCTTCTTGCCAGCCACAGCTGCGGCCCCATCACTGCCCACCGCCCCCGTCCTGTGAGCCCAGACACCCATCCCGCCCAGTGACTCCTCTACCGGAAAGGTGAGCGTGGGGTGTGCGCAGTGTTTGTTTGTGTGTGTGTGCAGCGGGCTGCCGGCCCCGATGCTGTCAGGACCACCCGTCAGGGTACGAATTAGGGGACCGGGGAGTCGGTTCGCCTGGTCACATGCCTCTGGGCTCAGTGGCCCGTCCTGGCCATCATGTCAGTCCCCTGCCGCCGTCAGTGTCTGGTTCTGGCAGGGATGTCTGGGGCGCGGTTGCCAGTCAGAAGGAGTTTTGTTTCCTGGAGAAGTTGCTGGTGTCAGTGGCTGCTTGAGACCGAGGCCAGCAGGGACTAGTGAGGAGGACTCGCTGACTGAGGCAGGCGGGAGGTCAGGGTATTCAGTCTCCAGGGTCCCTTCCCCTGCCTGCTTTCTGTCACGGAGAGGACTGAGATGTAGGCAGCTTTTTCTCTCTGTTTCTTCCCCTGCCACTGGCTGGAGCTGTTACTGGGTACCTTTTCCCCCCTTGGGGCTCTTCTTTCTCTCATATCTCATCCCCCGGGGGCGGGGCGGGGTGGCCACGGTGGAGAATGAGGGTCTGGCAGGCCCACATCTCATGGGTCACTGCTCCTTTGCCCATGGGCACAGCCTGGCATGAGTGCCCCCTGCCTCCCTCCCCCAACCAGCAGCTCCTACTCCTTTCTCACCCCTCTGGGCAGAAATAGCTAATCCAGGTGGTTAATGAACAGACACACACAGGTGCCTTTTAACCGCCACCCTCCCCCTCCCCCCTCCGCCTCCCCCGTCCCCACTGTTCTCTCTGGGCCCTGACCCTGTGTGCCACCCCTTCCCAAGCCCGAGCATCCATACAGAGCTAACTTCAGGGTCTGTTCTCCACCCCTCCTTCAGGACCAGAGCCAGGACTGCCTGCCCAGATGTTTTTAGGTTGGCTACTCTCTTAGAAGACGGAACTGGGAGGGTGGTGACCGAGGGGTGACCCACTGTGTTCTCAAGTCAGTCTCCCTCCAGAATGCGTGTTGGGTAGGAGAGGAGCTGGTTTGACCAGAGCAGAACAGATGGCTGTGGAGCGAGGCTAAGAGAGATGGCTGGAGATGAGGGTTCTATAGCCTTCGGGGAACAAGAATTTCTCTTCTGGGAGTCCCAGAGTGCCTTCTGTGTGGCCCAGCCAAGCCAGGGGTTCGAGAAGGTGGGGAGGGAACACCCTTGAGTCTCTGCTGGGCCGCTTCCTGAAGCTGCCTGGGTGGGGTGGGGACCATTGTGGTCAGGCTTGGCCTTAAGTTGCTTCCACTCCTGCCAGTGGGCGGCTGCTCCAGTCTCCCCCACCTTGGCTTTCCCCCCAGGACCTCAAAACTTACTACATCTTAAGGCATCCTCTGCCCCGAACTCTCTGGCCTAGGGATGGGGGAAGGAGGCCCTGGGCCTGGCTCTGGATGGGGAGCCTGCTGGGAGAGCTGTCAGTGGGATCAGCGCTGGGGTTACGGCTTAGGGTTGGCCTTGACTCTGCTGTCCCGCAGAGGGTCTGGAGTGGAGACAGTGGGCCAGAGCCTAGGAGGGTCTCAGCCAGGCCAGTAGAACTGAAGCCAGGACTTTGATCTGGAGCTGAGAAGTCTTGGGTGGCGAAGGAGGCAACCTGGGAACCAACCTCTGTTTCCAGACCTCTGGCCTTGAACCCTCCTGGCCCTTCTTCCTGATCTCTCATCCCAGACTTCACACTTCACTTCCCCCAAAGCCCCAGTTCAGAGTCTCCCACGGCGGTGGGGCGGGGGGGTGCTGTTGTGTCTGGAACTGTGAAAACAGGGGGCTGGAGTGGGGCTGGGGTATATGGGGAACAGAGGAGTTCAGAGACGAGGTTACTGTTTGGTGACCATCTTCTCATTGCTGAGGGACTGTGGCTGAAGCTTTGGAGTTTGGGAACTCTCAGTGTCCTGTTTCTATTGAAGTAAGAATAGGAAGCAAGGGGGCAGAATGGATTTTTGTTTGGTGAAGGAAGCTTAGGTCTGTTTAACGTAGGGCTTTCCTAACAAGCTTAGCAGGTCAGTGGGAGAAAGGGCTGCCTTGTAAGGTAGTGAGCTTCCCGTCCAGGGAGGAGTTCGGACAGAAGCTGGACAACAGATTCCTGAGCTGGGATGTGGTTAGAAGGGATGACCTTGAAGGTCTCTGGGGATGCTGAGGTCCTGGGATCCTTGGAGTCGGGGAATTCTCTGACACTGGGGTCAGGGAGCAGGAAGGCAGTGGCCTCTGGCCTGGGGCTTGGGCACTGGCAGGACTTCTCAGGGTCCTCCTTCTCTCTGCCAGTGTTTGGGGAACAGCAAACCTGATGCTCTGCCTTCACACCCATTGCTCACCAGCCCACCACGTTGTCCCAGCTGCTTCCTGCAAAGATTCTGAGTTTCTTCCTATTCCTCTTGTCCTGCTCCTTGCCTTGCCCTGCCGGTTAATCCCACAAGGGTTGGAGCGGACCTGTGGGCTCAGGACATGGTGCGCAATGGAGGGGACCCGTGCCCCTCTGCAGCTAGAGCCCACTTCCTGCCCTGAGATCTAACTGGGGGCAGTGGAGGGGCAGAGAAGTGTGCTAGTATGGGTAGTTTGAGCTCCTCCCCAGTTTGTCCCCTACTGGAAAAAGGGGCCTCCCCAGCCTGCCTGGAGCTGGTAGGCAGTGGAGCCAAGATCTTGCGAAAAACGCAGGGGTTGTACTTCTCTGAGCCTCAGTTTCTGAATTTGTAAAATAATACCGGTTTGGGGTTGTCGGGGCAGCTAGAAGTGGTTTGTGTAACTAACAGCTGGAGGTGCAAGCCAAGAGAGTTGTTCTAGGGCCTCTCTGGGGTGTGGGAGGAACTGGCCACCTGCTCCCCCCACACCAGCCTCTCCAGACCTGTTTTCCAAGGTTAGGGGTGGCAGGGGGAGGGAGGTCCTTGAGAACAGAGAGGTGAAGTTCAGTGGGGGTGGGGCTCAAGATTTCTGAGCACCAAACCCTGGGAACCTTGGGCTTCCCCTGATGGAGTGTCAAGGTGGGCTTCTGGGCTGGGCTCTGGACCCACACTGGGTGTCCCAACCTGCCTCTCTTTGCAGCCTCCTCTCTGGATGGCCTATGAGCCCTTTTCTTCTTAGTGCGTGCATGCATGCTCAGTCCCGTCTGACTCTTTTTGACCCCATGGACTGTAGTCCACCAGGCTTCTCTGTCCGTGAAATTTCCCAGGCAAGAATATTGGAGTGGGTTGCCATTTCCTTCTCCAGGGGATCTTCCCAACCCAGGGACTGAACCGGCATCTCCTGCATTGGCAGGCAAATTCTTTATCCCTGAGCCACCTGGGAAGCCTCTTTCTTCTTAGTGGGAGACTGAAGGAGGAGGGTCCTGGCTTTGACAGAGGATGAAATCCTTGCTAATGTCTGACTTCAGCACCTCGGGACCTGATGAGGCTGCTTAATTAGGACCCATCTTCCTCTGGTCTGATAAAGACCAATGCGAGGGGCAGGAGGTGAGGGGCTGGAGATGTCAGGCTTGGAGCTGGGGTGGCTGTCAAAGGGTTTCAGGTGCAGCCGCTCTGGCTTCTTGGCTTATTTCTGGGGTCCCTAGTCTCTTTCATTCCAGAAAGGGAAACAGGCCCAGTTGAGGGATAGTGCTGAAGTGGGGCAGAGGAAAGCCCTCCCAATCACTAGACTCAGAAAAAAGCAAATCAGAAATGAGTGCGGTGCTGCAGGAGGGAGAGAGTGGTTTGGGGAGACTGGAGGGACTTCCTGTGTACTGTCCCCACCCCCTATGGTGCTGGTCTTAGCTTTCAAAGTTATTAGGCTTGCAGAGGTGTGGGTACCAGTGAGCTGGAACGAGGGTAGTGGGGGTGGCAGGGCTGCCAGCCTTGCGGTCCATGCCACCCCCCAGGTGTCCCTCCATTATGCACGGTCACTCGTGCCCTCGCCTCCTTCCTAATCTTCAGTCTCCTGAAACTCTTTCCCGTGGGATGGGTTGGGGGGCTGGTGGAGGCCTTCAGAAGGTGCAGCTGGGTCCCTGGCCAGCTATCTCACCCAGGTTGGTGACCCTGGCCATCTTTCTTCTCTTCCACACTTTGGTTTCCCTCCGGGAGGGTGGTTGGTCTCCGTGGAGTGGGAACTTGGGTGGGGTGGGGGTGGTAGGTGGGCCCGAGCCAGTCCCTGGCGCTGCCTCCTCCAGGGTTTATCTGGTCGCTCTAATCCCTGCCTTTTTAGGGCTGGAAGCCTGTAGCTTGGGCCTGGGTGTTCTTGGAGGCAGACAGGGACTGGCCCAGGAGGGCGGAGTCCCAGGGAGCTGGTGAGGCACGAGGTGCTACAGGAGGGCCAAATCCTGTCCATCTGCCACTGTGGGGGAGGGCCCCCGTCCCAGGTCAGGTCCCCTGGAAACTTCCTAGGCGTTCTCCAGCAGAGAATACGGGGGTCCCCCAATTTCCTAGCCCTTGCAGGCTTCCTCTGTGCTCACCTGTCTTCTTGCTGATTACAAGCTCCTTGAGGGCAGGCCTGTGCCTTTTGCCTCCCTGGTGATGCTGGCTCTACCTGGCAGAATGCTGCTTAACATGAACCGATGGACTAATGGGCTCAGGGGACAGTTTTAGATAGCTTAAAACATTTTAAGTTTATTCTTTAATGTAATTTTTAAAGGTCACACTCCATGTACAGTTATTACAAAATAGTGGCTATTTTCCGTGTTGTACAATACATCCTTGTAGCCTACCTTACACCCAATAGCTTGTAACTCCCACTTCCCTGCACTTATTTTCTAGCACCCCCCGCCTGCCCCCTGGCTGCCCCCAAACACACACACTGGTAACCACTAGTTTCTTCTCTGTATCTGTGAGTCTTGCTTCTTTTTTTGTTCTGTTCACGAGGTCGTTGCATTTTTTAGATTCCACATAAAAGTGACATCACACAGTATTTGTCTTTCCCTGTCTGACTTATTTCACTTAGTATAATGCCCTTGCCAGTTTTAATGATAATTTCTGCTCCATGGTTTGTTTGTGAGGATCAGATGAGTTAGTTTCTTGAAATCACTTTGAACAGTGCCTGGCACATAGTAAGTGCTCAATATTAATTAAATATTTAATAAATAAATAAATAAATAATAAATAAATAAATTAATTAAAATTAAAAAATATTAGTGATTATTATTATTATTATTGGTGGTGGTGGTGGTGGTATTATTCTAGGTGCCCAACTTTGGGTTGGCTCTTTTCTCTCCTGTTGTGGCTGTTCCAGCCCTAAGACAGGGAGGGTTATGGGCCCAGAGAGTGGAGGAGATAGTGGCACTGTTTTCCCTCGAGGG
The DNA here is from genome assembly GCF_027580195.1 of Bos mutus. NCBI lineage: Eukaryota > Metazoa > Chordata > Mammalia > Artiodactyla > Bovidae > Bos > Bos mutus. The sequence goes on from NC_091618.1 coordinate 29,853,464, forward strand.
GTCCTAGCCTCAGAGCCTAGAGAAGAGATTTTCTTTCCCTGCCTAACTCTCTCTGTGTGACTGAGGGGAGGTGGGAGATAAGGGAGCCTCTCCAGGCTTTCTCTGCCCAGGGAGCTGTGTTTACGGAGGACTCTGAGAAAGCTGCCATCACTGTAAACAAGATGCGTTATTATAAACCAGCCCAGTTTCCCCTTCTTGGCTCCCATCCCATTTGTTGATGAGAGTCACCGGATCAGAGACTCCCAGGCTCAGCAAGGATGTGGCCTGGACTCCAGGCAGGCTCCCCTTGACCATAGGCTACATGCATAGGGGTAGCATCTATATTTTAAAAGTGGGATTCCCCCAGTAATGCTGCAAGTTGCTGCGTCTCACGCCCTCTAAGTTGCTGTGTCTCACGCCCTCTAAGTTGCTTCGTCTCATGCCCTCTAGGTCTCTCCGAGGTCTAACCTGCATCCCTCTCGCTGTAGCCTTAGTTCCATCCCCTGTTGGTAGGAGGTGGGGGAGAACCATGCCCAGCCCTTCCTGTCTGCCTTGAAGCTGGCAGCTCTGACCCCCTGGTGGCAGTTGCAGGCTCCTGGTCATGCTCTTTCTCCATCTCAGGCCTCTCTTGGGGTCATCTGCTTTCCGGAGCCCCCGATGTTCCTCATTAGTCAGGGTCAGCCCTCAAGACCTGCCACATACACCCTCCACCTGGTCCTGGTTCCCACCCAGGGAGGCTGAGGTTGCTCCAGGTCGGGGGTTGGGGAGGGGGGGTGTGGAGTGTGTGTGAGCTCTGTTTCCGGACCCCTGGCCCGCCCAGTTGCAGCTGTAAAAGGCATTAAGCAATTTTTTTTTTCTTGAAGAAAGAATAGGCTTGGGCTGATGATGATGACAGCTGGGGAGGGTTTCTGAGTTCAGCCTGGCCCTATCTGTCTTCCCTGTCTTAGCCCCTGCTCATTTCTGTCCCATTTCTAGGCCATTGCTCATCTAGAGGAGGGGCTCACCGTTGACCTTTGACCTCAATCAGACCTGAGCAGTCACTTGGGCTCTGACAACCCTTTATGGGGAACAGCCTGTGGGTTCAGCATGGGGCTTGATCCTGGGATGGGGCTGCCCAGGGGCAGGCAGGGGGCTTCAAGGGACATGTAAGGAAGGGTTCCTGCCTTGGAGTTCCTGTGGCCGAGGGTGGTCGGAGAGCAAGGCACCGCCTCTTCCTGCACTTGGGAGCAGTCCCTTCCCTTGCTGGGCCCGGTGTCCTCATCTGTAGGAAAGAGGGCTGGAGAGATGCTGGGCTGGAGGAGTCTGTGAGTCCATGTCCCTTCCGAAGCCTCCCCTGGTCCCAGGCTTTGAACTTCACCTTGGATTGACCTTGCTTCCCTCCCCCAACCCCCAACCCTGCCCCCACCTCTGGCAGTCGCTGGCAGGAAGTCCTGCTGATTAGGGCCCTAATCACCGGCTGAGACTCCCAGAAACAGCCAAGCTGGTGGAGCAGAGAGGGACCACCAGGCCAGAAAGGCAGAAGCATGGGGAGCAGCCCCCAGTCAGGAGAGACAGGAACTGGGGTGGTGGCTGTGACTAGGGGGTGCTAGATGCCTGTGTGGGGTTGGGGGTTGGCTCTTTGGGCCTGGGCAGTGCCCTGGACTCTCTGCCAAGGCGGTGTGGCAATGGCTGAGTGCAGCTGGGCACACTTAAAGCTTTCTGGGTGTCAGCCCTCTACCGGGCAGGGTGCCAGGGATATGTGTGGGGCTGGAAAGGCCAGGGAGGCATGCTCTGGTAGGACGCAAAGGGGAGTCGCTGGAGGGTCTCTGCAGCAGGCAGGGGGTGTATCAAGCAGGAAGGAGTGCACATGAGGTGATAGAATGGAGAAAATTTTGGAGAAGAGGTGCCGTTTGAGATGGGTTTTGAAGGTTGAGAAGGAGTTCTGCAGGAAGGAAAAGGGACAAAGGCTTCTTTGGGCATGAGGGGAGGCCTGCACAAAGGCACAGGGGCATGCTGTAATGATGGATGAAATAATCGCTCCAGCCGCGTGTCAGAGTCCGGCTTTGGTGTTCCTCCTAACTCTGCTGCTTACTAGCTGCCTGACCTTGGGCCAAGCCTCAGTATCTGCATCTGTAAAATGGGGTTAACATGCAATCTCATAGAGTTGTGGTGGGCATGAAATGAGATCGTACTTGTGAAGTGCCCGCTTGAGAGGCTCAGTGCCTGGCACAGGCCAAGCCCACAGAAAGTGGTTTGTGTGGGGAAGGCTAACTTTGGGGGAGCCTGGAGGTGTTGCCTGGGGCTCAACTGTAGGGGGTTTACTAGGTGAGGTTAAAGAGGGAAGTGGCAGAGGGCTTTGACAGAGAAGAAACACAAAGAGATGGTGATTTGGGCACCTGAGAAGGCCAGACTGGGCCAGGGAGACTGGGGACAGGTCCCAAGGCCAGCCTCCTGGGGTCCCCGGGCTGGGAAACCCTCCCCTGAATCACTTCACGCCTCTGGGCTTCTTTCCCACGTGCTGTCTTCCTCTCCGGGGTCAGAAGGCTGGGGAGGCACTGAGGTCTTCCTGGGCCATCTTTCGGGCCAGAAGAGAGCCTGGGCACGGCTTCACACACGAACGGATGGACAGACTGCAGCAGGCGGGAGTGAGGGTAGACGGTTGGCAGCTCCCATTTCTAAAGAGTTATGCAAGAGAGACTCCTGTAGAAGGTGTTATTTACCCAGTAGGTGCTCACACATGAACAAGGGCGTCCCCTGGTCAGGTGGAGGCAGTGGTGTCCCATCTGACCGTCAGTGGACCGGTGAGTGTCTGATGGGCTGCCTGTCCAGAGCTAAGAGGAAGGTTGAGTGTCGCAGAGGCTGGGTGCGCCACGACTGTGCGGAGGAGGTAGCAAGGATTTCAGGAGCTTTAACTTCCTGAAGTGAGGTCCTGTCCCTAGGGCGGAGTGGCATGGAGGTCAAGACCACATACCCTGCAGCTGCACTGTCTGGGTTTGAATCCTGAGACCACCTCCTGCAGGCTGTGTGCCTGCCGGCCACTTATCTAACCTGCCAGGGCTTCAGTTTACTTAACTGTGAAATGTGGGCACCAGAAAGATCTGTGTCCTATGGACATATTGCACGTGTGCATGCTAAGTTGCTTCAGTCGTGTCCAACTTTGTGTGTCCCTATAGACTGTAGGCTCCTCTGTCCATGAGATTCTCTGGGCAAGAATTCTGGAGTGGGGGACCTGTGGTTATTATTACTGTTATTGTTATTACCACTTTTGGTGCAGAGGGAGGGAGTGGGGCAAGGGCTTCTTGGCACCGATGAGAGGAGCCACCCAGAGGGAGGTGAGGGGAGCGCAAGAGATAGATGGAGGCTTTGAAGAATCCTTGGTGCCTTGTGAGCTGCTTGCGATGCCACACAGGGCCCTGCTTGTGCTGTGGCCAGCTGAGCTGAGCAGAGCGTGGGAGCGGAGGCAGCAGCCAGGCCTGGATTCCCGGCTGTAGTCCTGGGAGAGCAGGGGAGAGCCGGGGCGAGGGGTGGGGGAGGAGAGGTGAGCAGAGAGGAGGCCAGGACTATCCCTAGTCCCCAGCTGAGACCCGAGGAATTCTTTCCATCATCTCTTGCCAGAGGTCCTGACCTTTTTTTAGCTCCAGGGCCTTTGGAAGGCTTGTGGTCCAGTCTCCCTGCTTCCTGGGCAGCCTGTTTCTGATGCCCCTTCCCTGTTAGAAAGTGATTGCTCTGCATGAACTACTGTCTGGCTGCAGTTCCTTTGGGCTGGAGGAGCAGTCTGGTGGGAGGAGCAGCTGCTTTGCAACAGGAGGGAGAGAGGGTAAACATCAGGGCCCTGCCCTGAGTTGGGGCAGGGGAAGGGTTGGCTGGAGGGACTGATGGCAGGGGGATTCAGATGGCCTGTTTCTAGTCCCTCTTTGGCACTGTGTGACTTTGGGAAAATCACTTCCCCTCTCTGGGCTTCAGTTTCCTCATTTATGAAAGGAGAGGGTGTAGCTAGAGTTCTTGATTTCTAATTGGTGTTGAAATTCTGCAAGTCCATGGCTCTTTCTGAACAGAGAGGTCCTTGCTCTTAGGGGTCTGGGAAGAGCTGGCACAGAGGTGCCAGGGTCTGACACGGAGGTGCAGGCCCTGGAGGGTCTTTAGGCATCTACTGAGAAGCCTGCTGAGATGCTGGGGAGGTCCCTTCCAGCCCTGGCATTAGAAGATTCTTTGCCCAGTGACCACTCCTCAGCTCCATTTCTTGGAACAGAGCAGAGGGCAACAGCTGTCTTGAGTTGAGGGGCCAGAGCTTCTGGGTCTCTGTCCCACTCTTTAAGGTAGGGACGCGCTGGCAGGATGAGAGGTGGTGGAGTAAGAGAGGGAACTAGGCAGATCTGCCAGCTCCTCCTTGGTCATGCTTAGGGGACAGTGGGAGTAAGTGATGTGCTTAGCGGAGGGCATACAGAGAGGAGTGAGTAACAGTTGTGAGTAATGGCTGAGTGTGTCTGTTGGGCAGGTGGCTCTTAGACTGTACAGAGCTGTCCAGGGCTCCGGAAATGCTCTCTGGAGGCCCAGCCACTGAGTCACGGCAGCCTGAGCTCCACAGCCCTTGCCCTCCTTAGGAGCCCGGTGTCCCTCATTTCCTGGAGCTTAGCAGCTGCAGGCCTGCATCCCCTGCCCCTTTGCCTCTCCTGTGTTTTTCTGCACTAGCCCCTCCCACCACCTATACCTCCACCCCGCTTTGACCCCATAGCTGCCCTGTTTTGTCTTCAAATCACCCTGGTGACTTGATCGCCTGAAGGAGTATAGATTTTTTATTCTGGCTATCCTGCGTTTGAGTGCCAGCTCAACTGTTCAGAAGTGAGTGGTCTTGGGCAGCTTAACTTTTCTGGTTGAGTTTCAGTGGTCACATATGGAGGAACGAAGTGTTGCTTTTTGTGCATATTGCTGAAAGGGTTAAATGTGATACTGTGTCTGAAGTAAATGGTACCCTGTAGGTATTCAGATAAAGCAGTTGTCCCATAAGCCCTGAACTTTGTTTTGCTCCTCCTTACCACCTCCACCTCCAAAATTCCTGCTTCCACGTCTTCATCCCATCATTCTCAGGATGCTTATCTTCTAGTTGGATCTGCCCCATCGTTCGTACATATGCCGTCCTGTTTCTGCCATCTCGTATCCAGCTTCCATCAGTGTGCCCTACACAGCCCCTCACCTCCCCACCCCCGCAACCTGCTGTAGTGGAAGGATGCCCAGGGCTCAGGTGGTCCTGGTGAGTCCGAGGGGAAAGTGTCACTTGTCCAGCCTCAGTGGGTGGGCAGGCTCCTGTGGGCACCTCACGCCGCCCACCTCTGCCGGTTCATGCTCGGCCCTCCCCGCTGTCTGCCCACGTGGGTCATTTCCCCTTCTGGCTTCCTGAAGTCAGCTGAGCTCAGGGCTGTACAGACTGCCCCTGCCAGGGGGTGTGTTCCCGTCTGTGAGGCTCTGCTTGAGGTGGGGCAGGGACGGGGCACCAGGGAGTGACTCTGCATCTGGGCCTGGCAGTGGTCCTGTGACGTGTGGGTGCGCTGTGTGTGCCTCCGGGCATCTGAGCTCTGTGCAGTGTCTCTGGGTCCCCGGAGCCTCTATCTGATGTGGGCTCTCTCTCCTGTGTATTGAAAACCTGCCTGTGTTTTACCAGCCAGATAGAGCCCGGTCTTCCGCTGCCCCTGCCCCTCTCTCCACCCCCTCTTCCTTTCAGACCTGGTTTTGGATGCGGATGCGTGCATCTTGAAGGGCCTCCCGGGGAACAAGGAAACATTGAGGGGAGGGGGGAGTGGATATGCGTCAGATGGAGCCCGAACAATGCTGGTGACAGCCAGGCCTCCGCTGGCCTTCAGTGCTGGCCTGGCTTCAAGTCTCTGCTGCTGGCTAATTGGGATCGGTAAGGGGCTTCCTGTGACTGGGCCACAGATGGATTTAAAGGAGCTGTGGGAGCTGGGCTGCCCTGCCCTGGGGACCTCCTGCCCCTGGGGCCCCTGGAGCAGTCCATCAGAGCAGATGGGGCTCCAGAACACCAGCCTTGACACGCACTAATTGTGCGGAACCACCACACCGGCTCCTCCTGCTGCTGCCATCTGTGGCCCAGGGGTTTTCTACATGAGTGAATTTTCAGATAATTGAAGCTTAGGCCATGTAACAGTTGGACGTGCAAAGAAAAAAGTTGAATTGTTTTGATGGTAATCTTTTGCATTGTGTTATACTGCTCCGAGCTCTGACTTAAGGTAGATTCCTCTTATTCTGTTATTGTTCCTCAGTTTTGACCTCTATAACGTGGGCCTATGAACAGAACCTAGGTCACAGGGTTCAAGAGAGGATTATGTGAGTTGCAACACATCAAATGCGCAGGGTACACCCTGTACATTTGCTCACCTATAAATGAAGGCGCTGAGGCATGGAGAGGTGCAGGAACCGCGTCCAGCTCACGTGGAAAGGGGCTAACGTTTTCCAAGCATGTGCTGTGTTCCAGGCATTTTTACTTGTGTCATCTCAGTCAGCTTTATTTTGTCCTCCCAACCAGTGGTAAAGAACCTGGCTGCCAGTGCAAGAGATGTAAGAAACATGGGTTCGATCCCTAGGTTGGGAAGATCCTGCTGGAGGAGGGCATGGCAATCCACTCCAGTATTCTTGCCTGGAGAATCCTGTGGACAGAGGAGCCTGGCGGGCTACAGTCCATATTATTGCACAGAGTCGGACACTACTGAAGAGACTTAGCACGAGCGCATGCAACCACTCTGCAAAGTAGGTCTCCTTATCCCCAGTTTAGCTCTCAGTAGCCGGTCTGTGGCAGATGGATATTTGAGCCCAGGCCTAACCCTCGGGCTCCTCGAAGGCAGCTGCGGGTTTGGTGCAAGAATCACCTGTCTTTCATAGGCTGTGTGCATCTTAGAAAGTCACTGGCCTGTTTCACTGCTGTCTTGACGGTACTCAGACAATACCCACCCTTGAGCAGGGCCTGCATGTGGCAAGTCAGTGGCTGTTTAGGGACGGATCTTCAAGTTTTCTGTTTTTGTACCATGAGGTGAGTAAGCGTCCCCTTGGCTTCCCTTGTGGCTCAGCTGGTAAAGAATCCACCTGCAATGCGGGAGACCTGGGTTTGATCCCTGGGTTGGGAAGATCCCCTGGAGAAGGTAATGGCTACCCACTCCAGTATTCTGGCTTGGAGAATTCCATGGATTGTATAGTCCATGGGGTCACAAAGAGTCAGACACGACTGAGTGACTTCCACTCCACTAACCCAGTCCAGGGCTTTTCTATGTTACCTCTTATCTTTTGGTTGGAAACTCATGCCCCTTAGTGTGTTCAGGAATTTAGAAATGAGGACCCACAAGCAGAAGGTATTATGATCTTTTAGAATTGAACCCACTTCCAGTTACCACGTTTGTGTTAGGTTCAGAGCAGTTTGGCGTCAAGTGATGAGACAAAATGACTTTTAGTGGCTTAGGGAATGCAAGGCTACAGATGGGCTTGGAGAATACAGAATTTTCTCCTGTTTGCTTTTCTTTGGCAAGCCTTAAATCTTTAAAGAAGGGGGTAGGCCTTCCTGATCAGCAGCAGCATCGAGCAGTGATGCAGGCAGCGTGAGAAGCCTGAATAACCAAAAAAGCTTTTGGCCATTTCTTCAAATCTGAGATGTCTTTTTTTCCCTCCTACATTCTGTTTAATGCTTTTGAACTTGGAATGCATCTTATGATTTTCAGGCAGCCTTCCCTCCTCAAAAGCTATTGTCCAGTTGATGCTACCCCAGATAGTCAGTGGTATCATTGAGATTAAGAAACAGAGCCATGCACACCTGTGGTTTGCAAAGCCTCCTGAAGATGTGGCAGGGACTGAAGCCTGGAAGCTGTTGTCCTGTTGTCCTGAGAGCTGACTATGGCTGAGTTTAGGAAGGTACAGGGAACCTCTCTTGTCTGTGCAGGTTTGAGGGTGGCTCCCAGCCTTGGAATTCTCAGTTTGGGGCCTGGCTCAGCCCATTCTCTCCTCCACCCCTGCCCCAGCCTCCTCTGCGGGGGCCCCTTTCATGCTCCTTGGCAGGTCCTGATCCCTCTGGCTTCTTGGGTTTCCCCCTTGCTCTTATTAATACATTTTTTTTTTTCTCCCACGCATCCTTCTTTTCTCACTGTTTTAGCACAGCTTAGGGTCAAAGACTTTGATCCTTCAAGTTTTCATCAGGGACAGAAACCCTCATGAGGAGTAAGGGGGCAGGGTGGGCAGTCTCCCTCTGGGTGTAATTTCTGGAAAACCAGATGGACTTGAATCCCAGTGAAATAATAGCCCTCTTATACCTCCATTACAGCAGTTCTTGGGCTCGTTTATAATTCTCTGTTTACATGCCTGTCTCCTCCACTGGGCCACAAGTTCCCCTCCGGGTCAGGCCATCCTTATTCCCCTCTGGCTCTGAAGCCAGGAACGTGGCACCGAGGGCCCCGTTACTGTTGTTGAAGGAGTGCACTGCCTTGCTTGTGTGCCCATCACCTCCTCCCTGTCCCAGGTTCCACTAGAACCTTGACCACAGACCACAGTCCTTTCCTTCACCAGATTCTTCTAGGAACTTCCTAGAAGCAGTGTTTTCTGTGCTGGAGGCCATGTCCTCCAACCCCCTGCTCCAGAACAAATGGCTCTTCTCCAGGTGGGAAAGAAGAGCTGGGGTTTCCCTGCTCTTTAGATCTTAGGAGAAGGTGACCTTGGAGTCTGTTTGTCAGACCATCTGTTGAGTGCTTCCACTTATTAACAGAGGCCCTGCGTCCTCTGAGTGCTCCTGCCTGGGCTCCTCAGTGGTGGCCGGTTTCTCCTCAGGCTTCTTACATCCCCTTAGAATGTTCTCAGTAATCTCCCTACTCTGCTCAGAACCCCAGCTCAGAGTCTCCTTTCATTTTGGTCTTCCGTTCTGCCTCCACCCTCCTCTTGACTCAGACATCTTCCCAGCCCACCTGCCTTAGAAGCCATGCCCCCCATGAAACTCTACGTGTGACACCTGATTTGGGCAAAGTGCTGTGGTCCTGAGCAGGGCCAAGTCATGGGGTGCTACCAGGTTGGAACTCTGGTTCCATTACCTAGTGCAGGCTAAGGATGTGACCTCTCAGAGCCTCGTTTCCCCTTCTGTAAAATGGGCTGATAACCCCCACCTCACTGTGTACCATATGGGAAAAACAAACAAGCGAACTTGAAAGTGGTATTCTCTGGCTGGAGTGAGGGCTTCGAGGCGGAGAGGTGAGAAATGGGACTGGAAAGAGAGACACAGCCAGGTCCCGAAGGGCTGTGAGGACCATATTAGGGCATCTGGACTTTATCCCGTGGAGCTGGGCTGAGGGCAAGGAGGCGGATGTCAGGAGGCTGTTGTAAGAATCTCCATGATTTAAAGAGACTAGGGGTGAGGGAGTGGCTTGGAAGGATACTCTGGTGGAGGAATTGGCCAGGCTTGGGGGGGACGGGGGTGTAGGAAGAGTCCAGCTGACCCTCAGGTTTTTGGCTTAACAACCTTAGATGGTCAGGGAGTGGGGTGGTCGTCAATGGCAGTGAGGGAGCCAGGAGGAGGCAGAAAGGGGACAGGGCTGTGAACCCAGGACGCTGACCAGTGTCAAGTCCTGGGCCCAGCTCTGCCCTCTTGCCTCTGCTGGTACTTCCCTGTGCCCCCACACGCCCCACCCTTGTCATTGCCAGGCTTCCCCTGGACCCCTGGCTCCCCTCTTGTGCTCCCAGGACCTGGCATGTAGGAGATGCTTGGTACCTGTCTGTTGAACTCAACTTCTCTGACTTTCTTGCTCACAAGGGTTTGCTCATGAGAAGTCTGGTCCGGTATGCAACTCAGCCCTCCCAGGGTCACTGATGTTGGGTGTGGGCCAGTGTGGCCCCTGAGCTCGGCCCTTGGGGTCCCAGCTTGGGTCCCAGGGGAAACAGATCGTCAGAAAAGATGTTCTGCCACCAGCTAGGCATCCAGAGATTTGGGTGCTATCTTATGCCATCCTCCGGACAGACTCTGAAGGGGACCGGCTGCAGAGGGCCAGGCCTGCTGGCGCTCAGTGCTAGACCCACCTCACCTGCTTTGCTGCTGCCACGACCTTCTGGGGAAGTGTCTGCTCTGAAATACCACATTCCGGCAGGCTCAAGAGGGTCTGGCACACCCGGCCCTCCCCTTGTATGGGGTTGGGCTGTGCAGGTCAGGGCTGCTGTGTGGGGTGTGGCTAGAAACTTCCCTGTCTAGGAGGACCTTCTTGAGCGTGGAACAGGACTTGGAGGCTGGCAGGGGCTGGGGCGGCCAGTGAGTGGGGCCTGAGAAGAGGCTCCCGGGATAAGAGGGAGGGTTGGGGTTCAGGGGAGCTGCTGGAGCTGGCAGGGGGAATGACTGGGTCAATGGTCCAAGAGGAGCCTGGCCCAGGAGGATTTGGGGAAGGGATGGGCCTGGAACTCTGGGGACAGTGACTGGAGTCGGCCCTCTGGGTCGCCCCTGTGTCTTGTCTGCTTGGGGTCTCAGTTGGAGACTGCTGGGCTTGGGGAAAGGGTCAGGCCCCCTCCCTGCCCCCGGCTGGCTCCCTGGCCCTGAAGGGGCACGGCCCCCCGCCCCTCAGCTCGAGGTGTCCCTGGGAACAGGCCCCTTCTTGCCTCCAGGAACTTGACGCAGTTCCTTTCCCGGTCGTGAGCAGAACTCTATATAAGGGAAGGAAACAGCAGAGCAGGTTGAGAGCAAGCTCTGGTGAGGATGGGTGGCCTGGAGGGGAGGCCCAGGCCTGGGGAGGAAATGGAGCCAGGGCAGGGGCCCCCTCCTTCTCGGGAACCCCCCTGCCCAGAGCTTGAGGCTTGAGGCTCAGTCTGGGAGGCCAGTGTCTTCGAGCTGTTCTGGGGTGCTGCCCTCTTCACCCTCGGGCCTTGTACTTGCCCAGTCCCCCGCATGGCTGGGCACTGTGTAGCTGTCTGACTGTGGGCATCCACAGTCACCCCTCACCCGGTTCCCAAGCCAAGCCCTGGTCCAGTTGGCGGGGGCTCCCAGCCTGCTTTGGTCTGGCTGGCAGGGGCTGGCTGGGGCTTTATAGAGCCCAGTGGGGATTCGTAATGTGAACTTGGAGGTGCTGGGCTCTCCACATACGGAGGTCGTCTGATTGTGTCCACACAGGGCACGCGGGCTGGGTCCCTCCGGGATCATTGTCTGCATTATTCTTGACTCCCTGGTGTCACCTCAGTGACCAAGTCTCGGAGGATGGCTGATTCCTGGCCACCACAGGTTACTTGAGTGGGGCCCCGAGGATGAGCAGCAGGCAGAGCTGAGGGCGGGATCCCTGGCTCTGGAGGGCAGGAAGGTGGCGGTGCCCTCCATGCTCTGGGTCGGGGAGAGCAGTAGAGTCTGGAGGGGGCATCTATTAACATGAGGTGGGGATGGGGGCCCACAGACGTTCAGGTACCTGATGGTCCCTTAGGGCTTCCCTGATAGCTTAGTTGGTAAAGAATCCACCTGCAATGCAGGAGACCCGGGTTTGATTCCTGGGTTGGGGAGATCCACTGGAGAAGGGATAGGCTACCCACTCCAGTATTCTTGGGCTTCCCTTGTGACTCAGCTGGTAAAGAATCTGCCTGCAATGCTGGAGACCTGAGTTCGATCCCTAGGTTGGGAAAATCTCCTGCAGAAGGGAAAGGCTACCCACTCCAGTATTCTTGGGCTTCCCTTGTGGCTCAGCTGGTAAAGAATCTGCCTGCAATGCAGGAGACCTGCAATGCGATGGCCCCTTGTCTCTAGACTTCAGGGCTCCTCCCCATCTTTCCCCCTCCCCTCATTATTCTTAGTGTTACCAAACATCTCCTGCTTGCATTAAGCTCCGCATCCTTCATCTCCCCTGGTCCCTCTCCTACTCAGGCATCTTCAGTGGCTTCCCAGTGCTGGCAGCTGAAAGCTTTAACTCCTCTGCTGGGTGTTCAGAGTCTCCTATCATCCAGCCTGGAGGGAAACTTTCAGGCCAGTCTGCTTCCCTCATCTCCTACATGCCTTTCAATGCCATCTTTTCCTTCACCCGTCCTGTGTCCCAGCCAAAGGGGATTCTTTTGATGTGGGAAGTGTTCCCGCCTCCATGCCTTGTTTGTGTGGTTATTTTCTCCTGAAATGCCCTTTCCCCATCGCCACCTTCAAAACCTGCCCATGGACCTCGTAAGTTCCAGGTTCTGAGCAGAGCCCGAGCTTCTTGACAAAAATGACCTGTGGGCTTCCTGCCCTTCTGGGGCTCACAGGGGGAGCCACGCAGTAGACAAACAAAAGCAGTGTGTTCTTGAGGCCCGCCTCAGGTGCCCCCTCTTCCATGGAGTATGCCTGGGCAACCCCTCACTCCGCTCCAGCTTTCTCTGTGCTATTACAGCCCCGGATCCTCTGCCACAGCACGGGCCTCATCTGGCCAAGGGGACAGTGTGGCTTGCTGGGAAAGGCAGGTATTGCAGGCAGGCCGACCTGGTATCAGTCCTGATGCTGTTACTTGATAGATGTGCCATCTTGGCTCTCACAGGATTGTTGAACTGCCTGAGCCTCTGTAAGATGAGGATGCTAAGGACCTACTTCAGGGGGGTCATGAAGAAGGGAGGGTGTCATTCAAGGTGAGTGCCTGGAGTTGTTGGGGGAGGCATGTGCAGTGGGTGTCAGCAAGAACTTCTCTGGAAGCAACCCAAGTGTCCGCTGATGGATGGACGGGTAAGCACAGTGCGGTATAGTCATCCAATGGAGTAGTATTCAGCCTCAAAGAAGAATGCAACTCTGATACATGCTGCGACGTGAAAGAGTCTTGAAACCATTAGGCAGAGTATGTTAGTTTGTTGGGTCTGGCATAGCAAAATATCACACAGTCAGTGGTTTATTTATTTATTTGGCTGCCCTGGATCTTAGTTGCGACACACAAGCTTTTCAATCTTGTTGCAACATGCAGCATGCAAGCTCTTAGTTGTGGCATGTGGCATCTAATTCCCTGACCAGGAATCTCACCCAGGCCTCCTGCATTGGGAGCGTGGAGACTTCGCCACTGGACCACCAGGGAAGACCCACAAACTCAGTGCTTTAAACAACAGAACTTTATTTTCTCGCAGTGTGGAGGCTGGAGGTCATGATCAAGGTGCCGGCAGGTTTGGTTTTCGCTGAGGCCCTCCTTGGCTTGTAGCTGGCCACTTTCTCCTTGTGTCCTCACGTGGTCCTCCCTTTGCGCAGGTCCCCCTAGTGACTCTCTGTGGGTCTTGATCTTATCTTGTAAGGATACCAGTCATATTGGATTAGGGCCCACCTTAATGGCCTCACTTTAACTTAATCACCCCTGGGGCTTCCCTGGTGGCTCAGATGGTGAAGAGCCTGCCTGCAACACAGGAGACGTGGGTTTGATCCCTGGATCAGCATGATTCCCTGGAGAAAGGAATGGCTACCCACTCCAGTGTTCTTGCCTGGAGATTCCCACGGACAGAGGAGCCTGGCAGGCTACAGTCCATGGGGTTGCAAAGAGTCAGACACAACTGAGGGACTAATACACATATTTAAAGGCCCCATCTCTACATACAGTCATATTGTGAGGTACTGGGGGTTTGGACTTCAACGTAAGAATTTGGAGGGATACTTCAGCTTATAACATTTAGCGAAATAATTCAGACAAAAAGACAAATATTGTATGATTCCTCTTATATGAGGTACCTAGAATAGGCAAGTTCATAGGAACAGAAAGTAGATGAGAGGTTACTGGGGCCGGGGAGGGGTTGGGGGGAGTGAGGAATTATTGTTTGATGGTGTAGGGTTTTTCTATTTTGGAATAATGAAAATGTTCTGGAAATGGATAGTGGAGATGATTATACAGCATTGTTAATATACAATGCCACTGATTTACACTTAAAATGGTAAATTTTATGTTATGTGCATTTTACCGTAATTAAAGCGGGGGAGAGGCAAGCCAGATATGGGGGAGATCTCTTTTCTGCTCAGGATTATATGAAATGCTCAATTCCCAGACTCAAGTGGTTCTAGTTTGGCTGGGCTGTCCTCCAGTCCTGGGGACCAGGTGGACATGGGTGTGGGGACCCGTGGGAGGCTGGGATGTTGTGTAACCAATCCTGATTGAGGATGGGAGTGTCGCCCAGCTGGGGATGAGGTCCTGCCACTCGTCAGGTAGTGAGGTTTTGGGGGCAGTGGGAGGCAGGTGCCTGGGTTTTCACCTACGACTCTCCCCTTCCAGCTGGTTGACTCTGTTATGATCTCTTCAAGCCTCAGTTTCTTCATCTGTAAAATGGGAGCAGAATACCAACTCTGCAGGATTGGAGGGTCTCAGAGACGACACAAGCATATGGTAGATCAGCTCCCTTGAGTAGGTGCCTAACAGTCGTGGTAACTGGTGCCTCCTGTCCTTGGGCCTTGAGTCGCTTTCATCTTTCCAGAAATCTTTCGTGTGCACCTCCTGTGTGCTGGGACTAGCATGATGAACAAGGCATGCTCCTTTCCTTTAGGGCACTTGATTTCTCTAGTGAGTAACAGATTATAGACAAGGAAATAAACACATCTGTAATTACACATTGTATTTAGAGCTGGGAAGGAGAGATAGGAATTCAGGAGAGAGAATAGCTATGTGTGTGTGTGTGTGTGTGTGTGTGTGTGTGTGTGTGTGTATGTAGCTTAAGGGAGTCAGGGAGGGCTTCTCTCTAGGGTGGTAGCATTTAAGCCAAAGCCAGAAGAATAGGAAGGACCCAGCTGTGCAGACAGCTGGGCTAAGAACATCTGGGCAAGAAAACTGCGTACTCAGAGGCCCTGAGGAAGAACAGAGCTAGGTGTGTCCCGAGGACTGAGAGGAGCCCACCCCTTGGGTGTGGCTTTGGGCCTGGACAAGGTGAATGGACAGAGTGACAGTGGGGAACTGGCCAGGGGGCGGGTTGTGCAGGGAGCCCCCTGACTGGGCTGCCTGCTCTCAGGACTCTCCTGTCCTGGGGGGTCCTGTGTCCTGTTGTTGGCACTGTTCCCGGGGACCTTTGAAGTTCAGAAAATACTAGTGGGTGGAGGGCTGATGAATGCCAGGCTTTGGCCCCAGTGCCAGGCTATGGAGCCTGATAACGCTCACATCCTGGCAGCATTCCTGTCTTTCTACCTCCAGAGCTGCATCGTTCTACTGCAGTGGCCTTGGGCAAGTCGTTACCCTTGCTGTGCCTTAGTTTCTTCATCTGTGAAATGGGGATAAAACAGTATAACTCATGCATCTTTTTCCCTGTGAACTTTAAAGAAACTTTCCCTCCTGACCCTCCCACCCCATCCCGCCCCTCTAGGTCATCACAGAGCACAGGTTGGGCTCTCTGTGCCCATATAGCAGCTTCCCACTGGCTATCTGTTTTACACATGATAGTGTATATATGTCAGCGCTACTGTCTCAGTTCATCCCACCGTCTCCTTCCCTACCTATGTCCAAAGTCTGCATTTTTATTAGGATCAAATGAGTCTAGGGAAAGGGCTTAGGACAGTAACAGACACATAGGCACATCCCATAAACTTTCTGTTCCTGCTCTCATTGTGTAGGGCTCTGGGGAAATTCGTCTTTACCGGAGAGTCGGCACGGCAGAGAGGGCTGCAGCACAACCCTGTCTACAGCCAGACTGCTGGGGTTGCGTCCTGCCTTCTCTGCTCGACACTTGATTGACCTCTGTGCCTTGGTCTTCTCAGTCACAAAATGGGATGCTCAGGGTTGTGGGAATGAAGTGAATTAATTCACGCCAGGGACAAAGCAGAGTGCCTGGCGGGTAGCAAGTTTGATGGGAGTATTTGCTGCTGCTGCTGCTTTTAGTGTTGTTACAGTTTTCAGAATGGAAAGGCTGAACCTTAGGCCCACCAGCCTGCATCCTCTGTCTGCCGACGGATCATGGAGGGAGACTTGGGGAGAAGGCTTACCTGAGGCTGAATTTCTGGGCCTGAGTCCTGGAATCCTGTCCTGCCAGCCCTGGGGAGACAAATGACTGGCACCCCCTGTGTCTGCCCTCTTTGCATAGGGAGGGCTTCTAGCTGGAGTCCCCCGGGGCCAGTGGGAGTGGTCGCTGCGGACACCAGGAGTGTGGGGCCACAGGGCACAGGCCAGAGTGGCAAGGGGCTCTGGCCCTCCCTGGTACATTCCAGGCTCCTGAGGGGGTGGCCAGGAGCCAGGGTGCCGGAGGGAAGGAGAGAGCCTTTTAAGGAAACATTTCTCTGCTTTAAAAAAAAAAAAAAATAGACAAGAAACATTGAAACACACAACAAAGTTAGTGGGCTGGCTGGCGGGCCGGCCTGGAATGCGCAGCTGTGGGCAGTGGGTGGAGGAGGCCCTGGGGGGCAGCAGGCCACGAAGGGGCACCCCGGCATCAGGCCTGCAAACTGGGGGTCCACAGTACAGATCTAAGTCCTCAGAGAGGACAAGGACAGGACCTGGGGTCAGGTTCCATGGCTCCCCGCTGCTTCAGGGTGGTACTTGGAGAAGGGAATGGCAACCCACTCCAGTATTCTTCCCTGGAGAATGCCATAGACATAAGAGCCTGGTGGGCTACAGTCCAGGGGGTTGCAAGGAGTCGGACACGATTGAGCGACTAGTACTTTAGTCCTAGAGAAGAGGCTCTCCCTCTTGTCTCAGAGGACACCTGTCCGTCCTGCCTTTGCCTCATCATGTGTCCGTAACCCCCCTCACTTCCCTAACCCCCAGTCCCGAATGGAGACCAGACGCACTCTCGGGTACTGCAGGGGAAGACAGTGGCGGTGGATGGGGCTTGCCTGTGTCTGGGATGCCATGGCACTAGCCAGCAGCGTCCCGTCCTCTTGCAGCTGATTGCACATTTAGGTTCTCAGCCCTGTTCCAGCTCTAGCTCCGAGAGAAGGAGCAGAGCAGGGTGCTGATCTGTGGGTTGACCCACTCCCACCCGGACCTGAGGACCCATGGGTGACAGGAGGTGGGATAGGAGGGCCTGGCCCCAGGGGGTTGAAACCTACAAGAGCGGGATTTAGGGCTGGGGTGGAAGGATCCAGGGAGGAAGGAGGTCACTGCTAGATGCTGGACTCCTGCTCTGAAAGGGCCTAGGGGACTGCAAGCGTCCCCGTGACTGAGAGCTTGTCTGATGGGCAGGGCGCCCTGAAGGCTGCAGCCACCTCCAGACTTTCCTGCCCTTCTGCCCTGTTCTCCTGGCATCCTCCACCCCACCCCTGGTCACTGATCAGCTGTGTGACCTTGGGAAAGTTGTTTAATTTCTCTGTGCCCCTGTACCTCAACTGGTGGTAGGTGTGTGTGCTGTGCTAAGTCGCTTCAGTCGTGTCTGACTCTTTGTGAAACTTATGGATGATAACTCACCAGGCTCCATTGTCCATGGAGTTCTCCAAGCATGAATACTGCAGGGGGTTGCCATGCTCTCCTCCAAGGGTGATAGGTACTGAGACTCAACCCAGGTCACTTTGCTGAGTTGGCAGGGAGCCTGCAGCGTGACTGCCAAGAACCCAGGGATGCCAACTCCTAGCCCCTCTACCTCTTCCAGAGCCCGGGGCACATGGTTCCACAGGTGTGGACCCCTTCTAAGCTGGCATGTCAAGCCAGGTGGTCCCTGGAGCTGGTCAGATGATAGAACAGGGTCAGGGGACAGAAGGGCTCAGCTGAGGGTGACGCCCCTATGAACAGCCAGCTCCACCTGGGGCTGGGGGCTGTCACTGCTCTTCTGGGGATGGGGCCAGATCGCCCACTGTTGGAGAAGGTAGCCACCTGCCCTTTGGCGATCCATGGCTTGTGTCCAGACATCCTCATGCCTGGGGCTGCGGGACGTGGGGAGAGCTTCCCCCTCCGTCCCCTCTGTGGGCCCCTACGTGGTGTTCAGGTCAGGAATTGGAGCCAAGGTTGAGGTATGAGCTCCAAGAAAAACGTGTCCTGGCTAGAAAAAAAGGAACACACCGAGTCTCTGATAAAGGCCTCTGCTAATTGTCAGGGTAGTGGTTTGGCTGCCGGGCCCCTGGGGAGGGAGTGTTATCTCAGCGTAGGGAGCAATCCAGCCCCCTCTCTCCGCCCATCTCCCTCTGACTTGAGGCCACGGGGCCACCCCCTCCCTCATCAGAGAAGATGAGGATGATGACAAAATAATAGCTCACCCTCGGAGAGTGTTTCCACCCTCAAGACCTTCCACGTGTATTAGCAGAGTGGCCAGTTTCTTTTGAAAGAGCCGACAGGCCCTTCCCCATGCTGTTTCCCCACACAGTCTGGGAAGCTTGGCCAGCCCTCTGCAGCTCTGACCTTGGAATGAGACACCTTGGCATTTGGGAGAATGGAGGAGGTGACTTTTCCTTTCCTAGAGGTCTTAAACATGGTTTAAAAAAAAAAAAAAAAAAAACACCAAATCTTACCATATTGCAGAAAATTTAGAAAATAGAGAGAGAGAGAAAAAAAAACCCACCTTATTACCTTAACTCTGGTGCTTTGACCTCCAGTCTTTCTGCATATTTCTTTGTACAGAATTTTAAGAATGTGTCCATTTCACTTTTGCCTCTTCATCTGAGCACTGTTGCCTAGGCGTTTTCTCGTGTTGCTACACAGTCTTCCAATGAACTCTCCTACTGGAGGGTGTCAGTGTTTGTGAACTGAAGGGCGGGGTGTCTAGCCCCGGCTGGTGGGGGAGCAAAATGATTTCAGGAGGCCCTGGGTTTCTATGGGGATGAAAGATGCTAACCTTGCCCTTTCTGTGTTCCTCCCACAGGTGGCTGCCCCCTGCATTCCTCCTTCCAGCCATGAACTGGTGGTGAGTGACAGTCCATTCCTGCCCCGCCAGCCCACCCTCCTCTCTTTCCGCAGCTCCTGCTTCAGCTTGCTTTGCCTGCATGCATGCTCAGTCGCTTCAGTTGTGTCCGACTCTTTGCAACCCCATGAACTGTAGCCCTCCAGGCTCCTCTGTCCATGGGATTTCCCAGGCAAGAATACTGGAGTGGGTTGCCAGTCCCTTCTCCAGGGGATCTTCCAGACCTAGGGATCCAACCCATGTCTCATGTGTGTCCTGCATTGTAGGCAGATTCGTTACCGCTGAGCCACTGGGGAAGCCCCAAGCATCCTGGTAGCTCCCACAGGTGCTGGGCCATTAGGTAATGAGGAGGAAGGGGCCGTGTCCTGAAGCTGAAGCCCAACTAGAAGGAAATGAGTCATGAGGTCCCTTCGTGACTTCATGAGACTCTCGGCCTCTTGTTTCAATCTTGAGACTCAAGTCCTTAGAAAAGCCCATAAAAGGGCATCCTGCCTGTCTCTAGGCCTGGTCAGGTGCCTGTTGTCTTGGGGTTTACAGAACAGGGGGATGGCATCTCCTTTGACCTGCCTGGTCCCTGGTCAGGTCCCTTTTGGCTGAGCCCTTCTGTCCCCTGACTCTGTTCTATCATCTGACCAGCTCCAGGGACCACCTGGCTTGACATGCCAGCTTAGAAGGGGTCCACACCTGTGGAACCATGTGCCCTGGGCTCTGGGATGGATGGCATGACCCACAGAGTTCAGGTACCTGGGAAGTTAGTCACATTGAGGTGGCCTGCTGCATCTCCAGGCTCTTTGGCTGACTCTGCTTTTCTGCCCTCCCTCCATGTCCCCCAGCCCCTCACTGCTCCCTTTTTCCTCCAGTCAGGCTTCCAGAAAAGTGTGGATGGGCAGGACTCCTGTGAGTTATGGGCTGGGGAGAGGGGCCTGCTCCAGACCCATCCCAGCTGGGCTGCTTTGGAATGTTTCCCTCCCTGCCGTCTCTCTGTCTTCTTACCCTTCACAGCTCCCTCCTGCTCCCCAGCCCAGCATAGGAGGCAGGCGGGGGCCCTGGGGACTGGAGAGGGAGGGCCCTGCCTGCACTCGGGTATGTGTGTGCAGGCCCGCACCCATGTGTGTACTTGTTTGTGACTAGAGTTCGTGATGGAGGGCCCAAGTGGGCACCATCCCACTGATCGGTGTGGCGGTGCCTGTGGTGACATTGATGTGGGTGGGGGTCTTGGGGACTAGGCAAGGGCCCAGTGGGGCCCAGGCAGTTGGAGGTGTCTGCACATGACTTGCTCAGCCTGGATGCTGGCATCTCACTCGGGTTTCCTGGTCTTTTCTCTTCTGACACCCACGTGCTGTGTGACAGTGGGCCAGTACTGCCCTCTTTCTGGGCCTCAGGTTCCCTTTTTGTCAAAGAAGGGGGCTGCACTCGATGCTCCAAAGGCCTTCTCAGTTCTGATACATATCCGCCTCCCATCCTTCCCCTCCCTATTCAGGGTCATTGGTGGAATGAAATAAAGCATGCAAAAAAAAAAAAAAAAAAAAAAAAGTATGCAGAAGTGATTATGACTCTTAGATGTCTCTTGGATGCTTAGCAGAGCCACTGCCCTCTGCCCTCTCGGTCTAGGCCCTGCCATGACTTGCTCGGCCTGGGTACTGGAACATTCCACAACCTGGCTCAGGCAGGAGTCCCTTCTGGTATCTAATTGCAGTTCCTCCAGCTGGAATGCCAACCTGTTCCCTTCTGTTCCAACCTGTGACCCCTCCTCACATAAACAAAGCTCACAAGACTCCCAGAGGTCAGGCATTCCATGTCCTTTCCTCACATCGGCCCCTCCTTCCTAATCTCACTGGGCTCAAATGCTTTTGGGCCTCACCTTTGCCTAGCTGTGTGTCTCCAGATGTGGAGTATTCTTTGCACAGAGCTTAGTCAAAGGTCATCTCACAACAGCAGGGCTTAGGGGTCGAATACTGTGGGGATGAGGCCAGAGTGCAGGCCTGGTTTGGAACTGCCAGGGAGAACTCTCTCTGGGATTGCGGAAGGGCAGGCAGGGAGGGGTGGAGAGGAAGGAGCCCACATCTCAGCATTTCAACCCAATTACTACTTGGCCACTGAGAACAGAATGTTCTTGGCTGGTTGAGGATAGTTGGGGGGCTCTGGAGTCTAGGGCTCTCCAGGCAGGAGCCAGATGCTTGACCTCCAGGAGTCTCGTGAGCTTTGTTTACATGAGGAGGGGTCAGGGATTGGAACAGAAGGGAATAGGTTGGCTTTCCGACTGGAGGAATTGCAGTTAGATACCAGAAGGGATGAGCTTTCCAGGTGGCACTCGTGATAAAGAACCCATCTGCCAGTGCAGGAGATATAAAGAGACGTGGGTTCAAACCCTGGGTCTGGAAGATCCCCTGGAGGAGGGCATGCAACCCACTCCAGTATTCTCGCCTCAAGAATCCCATGGACAGAGGAGCCTGGTGGGCCACAGTCCATAGGGTCACAAAGAGTCGGACACGACTGAAGCTACTTGCACAGCACAGCATGGTACCAGAAAGGACTCCTGCCTGGGCCAGGCTGTGGAATGTTCCCATCTCTAATGTGCCCGCCCAAGCAGAGGGGCTCTGACTCTCGTGGACGTTGCATGAGCCAACTGGTGGAGGAGTGGTTGTGACAACAAAGATTTCCCCGCCTGAGTCAGGATACTCCACTTCCCCCCAGAAGTGATCAAGAGGGAGGGAGTTCCCCGAGGCCTGGGTCTGTGACCATGGACACGTTGGTTAACCTCTCTGGACCTCAGTTTCTCCTCTGCGGGTTGGGAGTTAGTAACAGTACCTACCTTATAAGGCTGTGAAAAGAATCAGTTCAGTCAGTTCAGTCGCTCAGTCATGTCCGACTCTTTGCGACCCCATGAATCGCAGCACGCCAGGCCTCCCTGTCCATCACCAACTCCCGGAGTTCACTTAGACCCACGTCCATCGAGTCGGTGATACCATCCAGCCATCTCATCCTCTGTCGTCCCCTTCTCCTCCTGCCCCCAATCCCTCCCAGCATCAGAGTCTTTTCCAATGAGTCAACTCTTCACATGAGGTGGCCAAAGTACTGGAGTTTCAGCTTCAGCATCAGTCCTTACAATGAATATTCAGGATTGATTTCCTTTAGGAAGAACTAGTTGGATCTCCTTGCAGTCCAAAGGACTTTCAAGAGTCTTCTCCAACACCACAGTTCAAAAGCATCAATTCTTTGGCGCTCAGCCTTCTTCACAGTCCAACTCTCACATCCATACATGACCACAGGTGAAACGAATAAAACGAACAAATTAGCTCACTGAATCAGTCTGTGTTCAAATCCTCCAATGGCTGCTCACCCCTGAGAGTAAAGGCCCAGGTTCTTTCATTGGTCTACACAGCCCTACAATGATGGGCAGATTTCCTTTCTCACCTCATCTTCTGAAAGCTCCCTCCTTCTCTCAGTCTGCTGTGACCACCTGGCCTTCTTGCTGGTCTTGAACATCAGGCAGATACTGCCTCAGGGCCTTTGCACTTGCTGACCTTTTCCCAAGGATACCTGCCAGGCTCTTTCCCTCCTTGAGATCTTTACTCAAGTGTCAGATTTCCCTTCCCCCAGCAACCCACTCTCCCTTCCCTGCCTTCTTTGCCCCTCAGCATGTGTCACCATCTTACTTGCTGATCTCCTTTAAAAGCCTCCCACCAACACGGAGAAGGCAATGGCACCCCACTCCAGTACTCTTGCCTGGAAAATCCCATGGATGGAGGAGCCTGGTAGGCTGTAGTCCATGGGATCGCTAAGAGTCGGACACGACTGAAGTGACTTAGCAGCAGCAGCAGCAGCAACATGGAAACATACATTACCATATGTAAAATAGACAGCCTGTGAGAATTTGCTGTATGACTCAGGAAACTCTAAGGGGGCTCAGTAACAACCCAGATGGGTGGGGTGGGGATGGAGGTGGGAAGGATGTTCAGGTGGCAGGGAACATGGGTAAACTTATGGCTGATTTATGTTGATGTTTGGTAGAAACCAACACAATACTGCAAAGCAATTATCCTTCAATTAAAAATAAATAAATAAAAAAAAATAGCCTCCCACCACACCAGCATGTAAACTCTATGATGACAAGGGGTTTCTGTCCGCTGTGTTCACTGCTGTATTCCCACTATCTGACACACAGTAGGTGCTCAGTGCATGCTTATTGTGTGGCTGGAAGAAAGGCATTCAGCCAGATGCTCAGCACAGATTAGGTGCTCAATAAACAGGACTGTTGTCCTCTGACTCTTTGTTCTTGGGCCATGGGGGTCTATTAGGGGGGCCAGTCTCCAGCTGGAAACTCTGATACTGTCCCTGGGGAGGGAAAGTGGCCCAGGGGAAGCCGGGAGAAAGTTTGGCTTCCCCTAGAGAGCACTCAACACCTGTTTCCTCACGGCAGGCAGGCAAGGGCTTTGAGCAGGTTCAGAAGAGGGAGGAAAGGGCGGGTCGTATTTTTCCTTCCTTTTCCCTTCCATGCCTGCCCTTCAGCCTCTGCAGGGCTGGTCTCTGGGCTCCCCGACTCCTCCCTCTTGCCTCACACTGTGTTCGTCTTTCTGTTGAGTTTTCTCCATGTCCCCAGCTCTCCCTCTGGCCTTCTCACCCATCTCACTTCCGTTCAGCCCCCACCCCGCTGCCCCAGGGTTGGGACCACTCATCCTTGGGCCCAGGATCTCTGCCAGCCTCAGGGCCCTGCCAGCCAAACATTTTCCAGCCTGTGCCAGGCCAACCAGGGCAGAGTGGCTTAATCTTCAACCCGTATTTTTGTCTTACTCAACAGATGTTGCCCAAGGGCTTGAGGAGAAGGGTCCTAGGGTCACCTCCCTCCTGTGGGGTCCACTGTTGGGGGCAGGCTGGAGAGGGGTGAGGGGGTGCTTGTCGGGGATGCTCCTGATCCTTGGAAAGCGCTGAGGCAGCTCTTCTCAACTTCGGAAAAATAAGAGTCCAAAGGAATTTCCCGAGGGTGATGGCCAAGTGCAGTGGCCACCGAAGTGGGCTGGATCTGAGCCCTTCTGCACCCAAAGCCTGGCACCCAGGAGACCTGGGTGGGGGGAGAGCTGTGTGGGCACTGCTTCTCCTCTACAGGCCAGCCCCAAAACCAGGATGTGAAATGTCCTGCGGAACAAGTCCTATTGAATCACAGGTGGGGTGGAGAGTGTGTGGTGGGGGATGGGGATGCCAGGTTGATTTCAGTAATCAGAGCAAGTGAAAAGCTAACCCATGTATGGAATTTCCTCTTTGCAGACCTTTGTCGTGAGAGCTTTACAAAAATAAACTCATTTATTCTTCAGCACAGTGCAGTAAAGGAGGTGCTGTGATTACCCCAATGTCTCAGGTGAAGAACCCTGATAAGACTTAAGGCCGCAGAGTTGTTTGGAAGGGGCCCTGGGGTTTCACCTCAGTAGCCTGGCACCAGGGTCCACACTCATAACCATGATTCTGACAAACGGGATTGGTTTATTACACAGCAGCTGCGGTTCTCAGAGCCTTTCCCCTGATGCTGGGCTCCCCGAGCCCACAGTGACTTGTGTGGAAGTCTGGACAGGTGTGGGCCCATCCTGGGGAGAGGAGCAAACTGGTGCTTAGAAAGACCAGGTGACTGGTTCACAGTCACACAGCAGTGGGGGGTAGGCTGGATCAGGAGTGGGGTTGTGGATTCCTAGGCCAGCTTTCCCCCTGATACCCTCAGTGATTGCTGTTGATGTCAATGCCTGCTATTGCCAAGTGGGCTTCTCCTGGATTTCTTCTTCTAAACAGTGCTAGTCACGAGCCAGAGGGCCTGGGATTTAGGGGCCAGTCTATCCATCCATCTGTCTGCCATCCATCTTGTAGCTCGCCAGGCTCCTCTGGCTATGGAATTTTCCAGGCAAAGAGTCCTGGAGTGGATAACCATTCCCTTTTCCAGGAGATCTTCCCAATCCAGAGATTGAACTTGAGTCTCCTACATTAGCAGGCAGATTCTTTATCACTGAGCCACCAGGGAAGCCCCATAACCCACTCTCCATCCATCTATCTGCCCTCTGTCCTACCAGCTAACATCTCCCCAGCACCTCCCTTGTGCCGGGCACTGTTTTCATGCTGGTTCTTTTCTGCCGAGTGCCAGGGCTTCTGGAGGGCAGATGTGGATTCAGTGGGCATGGAGCCACAGAAGTGAGAGGACCACAGGACATCTAGTCAAATCCTGCTCTTTCTTAGGAGAAGAAACTGAGGCACCGACATTGTTTTTTTCACTCTGATTCACTTTTTTTTTTAATTGTGGTAAAATATGTATGTACGCACAAAGTCTCTTTGGTTATGTCCAAATCTTTGCAACGCCATGGACTGTAGACCTCCAGGCACCTCTGTCCATGGAACTCTCCAGGCAAGAATACTGGAGTAGGTTGCCATACCTTCCTCCAGGGGATCTTCCCGACCCAGGGATCAAACCCGTGTCTCCAGCGGCTCCTGCATTGCAGGCGGAATCTTTACCGCTGAGCCACCAGGGAAACCTGTGGTAAAATACACATAACATACAAATTATCATTTTAATCATTTTGGAGTCCACAATCAGTGTATTAAGTACACCCGATTCATTGGACAACCATCACCACCATCCACCTCCAGCACGCTTTTCATCTTGTGAAACAAAAGGCTCTACACCCATTAAATAAGAGCTCTGTAGTCCCTGCCAGCCACCTTTCTACTTTCCGCCTCTGTGAGTCTGATGACTTAATGTACCTCATGAGTGGATTCATACAAAATCTGTCCTTTGTGACTGGCTTATTACCCCCAGAGTAATGTCCTCAAGGTTCATCCATGCTGTAGCATGTGTCAGAATGTCCTTCCTTTTTAAGGCTGAGTAATGGGGTCGCAAAGAGTCGGACACGACTGAGCGACTGAACTGAACACTCCATTGGATGGACTGTTGTTTGTTGTTCAGTTGCTATGTTGTGTCTGACTCTTTGCGACCCCATGGACTGCAGCACGCCAGGCTTCCCTGTGTATATACCGCATTTTACTGACTCATGTATCTGTCAGTAAACACTTGGGTCGTTTCCACGTTTCAGTTACTGTGAATGATGCTACTATGAACATGGTCATATAAATATCTCTGTCAGTCCCTGCTTGCAGTGCTGTTGGGTATATACTCATGAGTGGAACTGCTGGATTACATAGTAATTCTGCTTGTGACTTTTTTTTGGAGGGACCACCATACTCGCCCACGGTGGCTGTACCATTTTGTATTACAACCGGTGGTGCACAAGAGGTTCTAACTTCTCCACATCTTTGCCCAAACTCTTTGTTTTCTTCTCCTTCTTCTTTTTGATAGTAGGCATCCTAATGGTTGTGAGGTGGTGGTCCTGAGATTTTCAGATGACTTGCTCAGGATGTCCCTGTGTCAGATCTAGGGTGAGGAGGCACCAGGCTGCCTCGTGGAAGAGAAGAAGGCCCCTGAGAAGCATGTGGAGCCCCCCAGCCCAGCTCTGCCATCCTTCTCTCCATCAGGGAGAGTGGCTGGCAGTGGCTTTAGTTCGTCTGAACTCCTAACCTTGATGCATTTCATCCCAGGGCACTGAGTGGGCCATGGGGGGCCATCTTTTGGAGATTCCGGAAAATGGAGCAAAGCCAGGAGAGATGAACCCGAGAGAGTCCTGGTTTTCAAAGGAAAGGGCAAACTCTGAGCATTGCATTCCAAAGAGGATTCGCAGAGCCATGAGTGGGGATGGAAATGAGTTTGTGTGCCCCCTCGACTTGGAGAAGGCAATGGCACCCCACTCCAGTACTCTTGCCTGGAAAATCCCATGGATGGAGGAGCCTAGTAGGCTGCAGTCCATGGCGTTGCTAAGAGTCGGACACGACTGAGCGACTTCACTTTCACTTTTCACTTTCATGCATTGGAGAAGAAAATGGCAACCCACTCCAGTGTTCTTGCCTGGAGAATCCCAGGGACGGGGGAGCCTGGTGGGCTGCCGTCTATGGGGTCACACAGAGTCGGACACGACTGAAGTGACTTAGCAGCAGCAGCCCCCTCGACTGCCTGGTGTGGAGAGGGAGGGTATGGGGTGGGGAGGTGGGTATAGAATGGGAGTGAGACCTTCCTGAAGGACAAACTGGCTTCCTTGCCATTGCTCTCCAGAGGAGCACCTCCTAGGTGGAGGGTCTCATAAAGAGCAGGAGACCTGGGTATAGAGAAGAGTTTTCTAACACCTAAAATGGGCCGTCGGGGCTGTCTGGTGGAGTCACTGTCTGTCACTGGAACACATCACACTCACGCCTATTATGGTGCAGATGGAAGGTTTTCTCGCTGTGGGGGGTGCTTGGGTGGAAGTCCTCAGGGCCCACTGAGGTCCCGTCCTTATATTGGGCTATGAAGGGACGTGGTCCCCAGAGGGCAAGGCATCCATGAATGTACTAACCACATCCCCTTTGACTCCCACTGGGAGAGGGCCCAGTTGGGTGAAGGGCCTCGCCCTGTTTAGTGGGAGAGAGTGAACCCTACTGTGGAAGTGAACTAGTGGCTGTACTCAGGGGTTTTGACCAGAGGTAGCCTTGGGGTCCAAGGAGGCAGCCGTCACTCTGCTGCGCTGGGCGGGCAAGCCTGCCTCCTGTTTCAAGTCCAGGTTAAGACTTGAGGAAATGGACAAGAAGAGGGAAGGAGGGTGGGCCTTCCAGCAAGCAGCAGGGCTGAAACGGAGAGGGCTGAAACAAAAGACCAAGCTTGGGGGCCGGAGCAAATCCAGCGCCCTTGCTGGGGGGATGAGGGGCCGGGCCGTCTTGTTTCTTTGGCTCTGGCTGGGGTGCTGGTGGGAAGAGCCTGAGTGTGGGAAAGGAGGCGGGAACCCAGGTGGCATGGTGGTGGGCAGTGAGGAGAGGAGAGCAGAGGATGCAGATAAAAGGAGGGGGAAGGAAGTGGAGTCCACAAGGGAAAAGGGGCCAGATAAGGGAGAGGAATCCAGAAGCCAGGTTGGGGAACTTGAACTTGATGAGCCAAGCACTAAGGGCCATTGTGGGTCCTTGAGTGGGGAAGTGACCCAAAGCAGGAGTTGTGAGTGAAGTCTGCCGCCAGCTGTGGGGTGTGGCTCAGGGGCTAGGGGGCTGCCAGGAGGAGGGCTGGTAGAGCAAATGACGCTGGCACAGTCGTTGGGTGGAAGACTTGCGCCAGGGCAGCCAGGGGGTCATGGAGGAAGGGCCTGGGGAGGTGCACACTCGCAATGCCCTGACCGAGAGGGAGGAGAACAATGTCCACAGGGAGGAGAGGGTCGCAGGAGGGGGTGAGAAATATTCCAGCCTGGCTCAGGGCCAGCCTGGTGAGCACAAGCAAGCAAGACAGGGTAGGGGGGTGGGGTCCACAGTTGCCCAGCCTCAACCACCTGGAGTCGGGTCCTGGGTCCCTCAGGGTGAATTGGGGGGACCCTGAAGACAGGTGTGAGCTTGCCTAGGCCCCTCCCTGGGTGTGCAGGGAAAAATCAGGCATCACATTCCATTTGTTCACATCCAGCGTGCTCTTTTACTCTGGTGGCCTTGGCCTGCCCAGGAGAGGATGTGGCCTCTGCAGCAACTTTACTCAAAGACTCATGGGCCCTGGGCTGCTGGTGCCCTCTCCCTTAGCCCCTTGCCCTCCGTTTTGATGACCGCCTCTTCCCGGGATGCTGGGAAATAACTGGAGGCGAAGGGCTGACCGGATCTCAAGTGGAGCTGGCCAACCACCCTGGAAACTCAGTGTCCTCATTGGCCGAGAGAGATTCAGAGTGCTCCCCTGCCTGCCGCTGCCTTGTTACCAGGTTACTGGTCCCCGACTGGCTGTGGGGCCTGCGAAGTGCCCTCCCGGCCACGCCCCCTCTAAGTGCCCAGTTAATGGTGCTTCCCTGCCCTTCCCTTTGGCTTTCAACCCCTTTTCTTCATCTGCTTAGGGCTCTATTTTGAGAACACACGAGCCTAGAATAATGTGGGTCCTCGATTCGCCTCCCAACGGGCAGGCAGCGCTGTCCCTGACCTCACAGTCTATCCGTGGCAGTAGATGTGATGTCATGGGGTCTTTTTTGGCCTGAAAAACTGTCCGAATTCCAGGGCTCCCAGGGGGCAAGAGAGGGGAAGCTGGAGGGGTGAGAGGGGGGAGGGTGTGAGGAATTTCTGGACGGAATGTTCCTCCGGAGGCTGAGTCCGCATTCTGCCCGGCCCTTCCTCCCCCCAGTCCAGGGCTTGGGCACCTCCCCCACCCGCCATGGCCCTCTGCCTTTTCCTTCCTCCAGAACAGCAGCCTACAGACACATTTTTTTCCCAGCCCACCCTCCCTGCCGGCCACCGACGTGTCCTCTTGCATGAACCTCGAGGCAGTCATCCCAGCCACAGCAGCCTTGGCAGACTGGCCCCTCCTCCGGCCCACACCACTGGGGGTGATTAAACCCAGTGAGAGGACATGCTTGTCTTTTTTTGGAAAAAAAAGAAAAAAATTGAGCAAAGGATGTGCAGCTTCCCTTATCCATCCTGTGGTTCACAGCCCTTCGAATTCAGGAAGTTCTCTCTGATGTCTGATCCCAGTCTCTCCTGCTGCAGCCCATTTCCTCCTCTTCCTCTGGAAGTGTATTGAAGAAGCCTTATCCTCCTGAGGGCCCGAGACAATTAGTTTTTAAGCCGCAGAAGACTTGTTCCCAACAGGAGGGCAGTTGATTAAGAGTAAGAGCAACTGGATGAAGATTATACCCAAGAGGAGACTAGCATGAGGTGGATGTAAGGAGCCGCGTTCAAAAACCAGCTGTCTTTATCTACCGGCTATGTGACCTTGATCGGGTGATTTAATCTCTTGGCCCCTCAGTTTCCCTCACCTGTGAAATGAGATAATGCTTACCTGGTGAACATTGGTTGTGAGGACTGATAATCATGAAAGTGAAGAGCGCAGTGTTAAGCCCAGGACATCCTTAGTGCCTGCTGAGTCGTTCTTGTTACTGCAGTCACATTATGAAAAGGCACCTCCAGACCAGGACCAGGAGGAGGTCAGGCGAGTGAGGCACCTGGGGTGCAACATGCACCGTGAGACTTGGCCGTCAAGCAGTTCCAGGTCCAAACCCTTCCACTTGCTCCTGAGCTGGATTTGAGTTGTCTTGCCTGGGGGCAGGAGGCATTCCGGAAGACCCCTGGTGGGGCAGTGATTCGGCTTTGAAAAGCCTGGGTTTGTCCTGGCATTGGGCAGGGGGCGGGGCCAAATGGGGGGGTACCACCCTTATCTGGGTTCCATCTGCTTCATCCTTCTACTGCTGAACCTTGAAAAGTGAAAGTGAAAGTCGCTCAGTCGTGTCCGAGCTCTTTGCGACCCCATGGACTATACAGTGCATGGAATTCTCCAGGCCAGAATACTGGAGTGGGTAGCCTTTCCCTTCTCCAGGGCATCTTCCCAACCCAGGGATCGAACCCAGGTTTCCTGCACTGCATGTGCATTCTTTATCAGCTGAGCCACAAGGTACTGCTGAGCCTTAGGGGGAAGGAAAAGCAGAGTTGGCCAGCTGGCACCTGCTCATCCCGCCTGCAGGCCAGCTAGGAATTGGGGTGAGGGGCAGCAGGGGGCTCAGTGGTGGGCTTTATAAAACATGGGTGCCCACCGGAGTCCTGCCGTGCATCTCACTGTGAGAGGCTGAGCAAGTCATACCTGTACCTTTCTGTACCTCAGTTTCCCCATCTGTGAAATGGGGAGGGAGGAGATGGTGTCTGAGGAGTGGTGTGCAAAAAATAGGGTGTGTGTGTGCATGCTAAATTAGGGTGACAGCTGAGGCCTAGTGGGTCTCTGTCAGCCACTGAAGCCCTGATGGCCTGGGAGCTTCCTGTAGCATACCCAAGCCTCCCTGCAGGGCCTGGGACAGGGGTGGCCTGACGGGAGACCCCTCTTCTGTTACCAGTTCCCTTGCCTTTTTCATTCCCACTAGCCCCAGAACTGGCAGTGCCTGGGAAACAGGGAAGCAGGACTTCAATCCCAGGAGGCCTGGGTGGAGGCGAGGGGTGGAGGAGAGGGGAGGGGAGTGCAGTGTACATGCTGGGCTATGTTTGCAAACACTGCAGGAAAACACTGGGTGTTGAGATTGGAAGTGTTTTTTTGGAAATTTTTAGCTCCTCAGAAAGCCTCTTCACTAATGTTGAGGGCAGGCCTTTAATGGCTGGCCCTGTGGCTGGCCTCCAGCTGGCGTGGGAAGGGATGCAGGCAGAGGGGCTGGTGCTCAGATGATTGCTGGCAGGGAGAGAGGTTGCTCTTGCCCTGCTGAGGCCTGTGGTTTCTAATATTGCCTCCCTGGTCTGCACCGTGCCAGACCCAGGAGGGGTGGGACAGGAGGGTCAAGGTGGGGCAGGGTGGGGTGGGGTGGAGATGATAAACAACAGCTCACATTTATGGAGAGCTTCCTAAGGGCCCGGCCCTGTTCTGAGTGCTTTCTGTGCTTCATCTCATTTGCATCTCCCAGGATAGGACCGCGCAGTCCTGCCGGAGAGCAGCAAGGACACGGTGACCTACCTGAGGTCGCAGTTAGTAGCAGAGAGTCAGGACGTGGTCTGGCCGGCTGTTGCCAACGCTGCCAGTCTAGATTGGTAGTTTTCATAGTGTCATTCCCGGACCTGGAAACCTGTTAGAAATGCTCGTTTTTGGATCCTTCCCTAGTCTGTGGGTTCTGACCTCTGGGGAGGGCCCAGAGGCCTGCCTGAGTGTCAGCAGCCCTCCAGGTGATTGGCAGGCACACTCCAGTTTGAGGCCCCCAGCTCTCACTCTGCTCCACCCAGTCGGGGTCTCTTGGGAGGCTTTCCCCAGAGCAGGACGAGGGGCTCTTAGGGGACTGTAATGGACCTGAGGCAGGTATTCTGTCTGCAGCTTCTCCACCCCACCCCGTTTCTGTCCTTTTTCCCTGTCAGGGAAGCTGATTGTACAGACTGTGAAGAGTGAGGGCACTGAAGCTGGGAGATCTGGGTCCAGACTCAGTTGTGTTGTGTAGACTCTGCATGCAGAAGGTCCCTGTGAACTGCTCTCTAGGCCTTCTCCTCCCCACAGGAGGCCAGAGCCACTCAGGGTGGAGGCACTTGGGTGTGCTGTGCAGCCCACGGTCTCCACGTGAGCATCACAGAGCTGTGGACCAGAAGAGACGGCCAGGGGATCCGAGGGCGGGGCAGCCTGGCTCTGCATCTGAGGACTCTGCTGGGTGGGGCCGGCTGGTGGTGGGAGGCTGAGGGGGACCCTGGTCCCGATTGTCAAGCACCTCCTAGAGCTCCGTCTAGGGCAGGGATCCCTGGGGATTTCTTGTGGGCTCATTTGCCTCCTGCCCCATGGCCTGTGGCTCAGGAGTGGGGACTCTGGGGGAGGAAGGGGGCGGCTGGGGGAGGGTTAGGGCTGGGCTGGGTGGGGACAGAATGTGGCATCTTCATTGCTCTGCGGAGTCATCCTCAGACTCCAGGTGGGTCAACCGAGAAGGCTGGGAGGGGCTGGCTGATGGACCTCCCAGCTCCGACTCCGTTCCTGGACCCTGTGCTCCCTCGACTGTCCCAAGCTGCCTTGACCCTGAACTACACAGGAGGTTTTATTCACCTGGAAAGAAGTTTTGGCCTCAGCCTCCTGTCTCTAGTGTGTGTGTGTGTTAGTCACTCAGTTGTGTCTGACTCTTTGCGACCCCATGGACTGCAGCCTGCCAGGCTCCTCTGGCCATGGCATACTCTGTCTCTAGTACGGTAGGGTAAAGTTTGTGTGTTTTTAGAAAGAGCACTACTGCCTTTAGCTCAGCCTGCTTCCTTCCTCCAAGCCTGAAAGTGTTAGTTGCTCAGTCATATCCGACTCTTTGCAACCCCATGGACTTCAGCCAGCCAGGCTCCTTTGTCCATGGCATATTCCAGGCAAGAAAACCAAGTGGGTTGCTGTTTCCTTCTCCAGGGGATCTTCCCCTGGAGATCAAACCCAGGTCTCTTTCATTGTAGGCAGATTCTTTACTGTCTGAGCCACCAGGGAAGCCCTCCTCCATGCCTATCTTGGTCCAATTCTCTCCCAGATGCCAGAAGTCATTCTGTTCATTCCCCTGTCTTCAGACATGAACAGTGCATTCTCAGGTCCTGGGGATAGGGTTGGGGCCGATGTTTCCTATTCTGAGATCCATTATCTATATCTGGTCCATGGTCATCTCAGTGAAGACTTGTTTTCATGACCTTGACTCATGCCCACTTGCAAGATTCAAGTGCCCCTCTAACCACATCACTGAGTTGGAAACAGAGCCCTGGAGACTATGGTCAGGAGGTGGCCCTGGAATGGGAAGCTTTTCTCTTGTGATGAGGGAGTCTGAGGAGCCCATGTTTCAGGATGCCTTTAGTGGGAAGCACTTCTGTTGGTCTGGGTGAGGGAAGGATTGCACCAGGATGAGGGACAGGATCAGTCCTCAGGTGTTTAGTGACTGCCCACTACACATCAACCACAGTCTCCAGCATGAGGGATGTGGCAACTGAGTTGGTTAAAGAAAAGCTGCTTTGAATCTGTTTTGGAGGAAAATGGGATAAGAATCACAAATAAAACAATAGTTGGAATGAGACCTATTCCCACAATGAGATTATTCATGCACCGAGGCCCAGATAAATAGCTCAGACAGTAAGGCTTACTGGAGTTCAGAGGTGGGAGACAGCCCGCCTTGCTGGGGTGTTCAGAGAGGGCTTCATCGAAGAGGAGAGCTTGCAGGAAAAAGGGAGAAGCCATTCCACAAGCCAAGTCCTGGATGTGGGAATAGCGAGGAGTCTGGATGGAGCAGAGCTTTGGGGCATGGAGACTGAGGTCTGCAAGGTGGGGGGCAGGGCCCGTGTGGGGTGGTCCTTGAAAGCCGGACCACTGCAGTTTCACACAGCTTGAGGCGTAGAGACCCAAGATGGGGTCCAACCCTTTTGTTCCCCTTAGTAGTCAGTGGCTTTGGTCCATTCATCTGATTTCTTCTTATTGGTAAAGTAAGGCTCAAAGATGGTAAGGGTCCCTGCCCCACTGGGTTCTTATGAGTAGATGAAGCGTCTGGTGTAGGTACACACGCCTGGCAGGTAGGAACAGGAGTCGCTTACTCGCTCCTTGTTCCCTTTTGAGGGGTCGGGCTTAGGGTCCCTCTTGAGGTGTATTGAGCTGGATGGTTCTAGGACCAATAGGATTGTCTTCCACTTTCCAAGTTCTGCCCCCAAGCCTCGGGTCAGCACATTGTGTCTGAGTCTTGGGTTGGCGCCATCCAAGCTGTCTCCAGAGGCCTCCTGCCCATCATGGCCTCCAGCCCGGGGAGGAGAGCCAGCCTGGGGCTGTTTGCCCTGAGGCCTCACGCTGTGCTGTCTCTCTGTCCACAGGCCGTCAACACTGAGACTGCTCCGAAGAATGTAGTAGACACGGTGAGTGATGGCAGGTGGGGCGGGGGGCAGGGAGCAGCTTGGGGAGGCCGGGAAAGCAGAAGGAAGATGGGGGGACAGTGAACAGATATGTCTGAGGACACCCTTCTGGAGTAGATTTGTGGAACTTGGGGAAGGGTAGAGACCTTGTGACATGGAGAGCCGGACATCAGACCATCCCCCTGTGTGTTGGGAAATGATTGCTGGGGGACGAGGCAGGCAGGGAGGGAGAGGCCAGTGCTAAAATGTGGTCTTCTTTATTAAATATGTAGCATGTGAGAGAGCCAGGAAGATCTTTCCAAACACATCTTTCTGCCTTAGCAGAAGGACAGATGGTTTCCTCAAGGCTGCATGGAGGAGGAAGGGAAGGAAGTGGGTGGATCGTGCAGTCGGGAAACCAAGGCTGGCAGCTAGCTGATGGGCTTGGAGGACTTGGGTTCATATCTCAACTCAGCCAAGGTTCTATTTGTGATACTGTAGCATGTCTCAAGCCTGTCTGTGCCTCAGTTTTCTAATCTGCAAAATGGGAATAATGATATCTCCCCAGGAGAGACACACATGAGTGGGTGCAGTTGGCTCCAAGGGGCCTTTAGTGGACAAAGATGCTGCACAAACAAGCAAGCTCCCTGCCAGGCCCCCACTCCCATCACTGCCACACCAGGCAGTGAAAGACCCAGGACCTTTTGATGACTTTCCTCGACTCCCCTCCCTGACTGCCTTTTCTTTGTCTCCAGGGAGAAGCAGCCTCTCGGGGTGGAAACACACGGAAAAGCCTTGAGGAAGATGTAAGTATGGGGAAGGGGAGGAAGAGGAAGACGTGGTGGTTCCCTGGTGAGTGGGGGATGCGGGGAGGTGGATGACGTCTCACACCTGACTTGTTTGGTGGGGCATCCCTCACAATCTCCTATCTAGAAGGGCAGGCAAGGTTACTTAACTCAATTCCAGACTGCAAGAAAGAAAGTAAGAAAGTGAAGTTGCTCAGTTGTGTTCGACTCTTTGTGACACCATGGACTGTAGCCTGCCAGGCTCCTCCACCCATGGGACTTTCTAGACATAAACACTGGAGTGGGTTGCCATTTTCTTCTCCAGGGGATCTTCCTGACCCAGGGATCGAACCCTGGTCTCCTGCACTGCAGGCAGACTCATTACCATCTGAGCCACCGGGGGGTGGGGCAAAAGGGTGAGCAGGCCCATGACTTAGCCTCATTCTTGGCTTTAGCCTCCATCCAGCTCAGCTGGATTCAGGGCTCATTTGCCCATCACTTAAGCAGACCTCAGTAGGTGGGGAGGGAGGGTGTGCAAGGGCTGGCTGGGTGGTGAGCAGGGCCATGGGAATGGGTGACACTGCAGCAAGAGGGACTGAGGGCAGAGATGAAGAGGGACTCCTAGGCTCTTGGGGATCATAGGCTCTGCTTCTTTGGACAGAAGAGGCTTGGAAAATGGCTAAATGCCACTGATTCAGGAGGAAGCTGAAAGATGGGCTGGTTCACCTCGCGGGCTTCTCCTGCCGTGTGGTTTTTTGGTGGAGGGTGACAGGCAAACTCCTTAAGTGGAAGGACCCCAGGGAACGAAGGAGGGGCTCCTTGGGTCCCCTGCTTTGATCCCAACTCGTGCCTGGGCTTGTCCTCACACCCCAGGGCCAGATGCCCAGTGAAGTCGGACCTTCCCTTTCTTCCCTGCCCTTCTCTGACAATTCGCCCCTCAGCGGGCCTCTCCATCCTCTCCCGCCCTCATCTGCAGAGGAACAGGGAGTGGTTTTGGCGGTTGGCACAGGGGGAGCTGTTGATGGCATGGGGCCATATCATCTGACAGCTGCCTGACCCACGGCGGGGAGGGAGGCGCTAGGCTCCTGCAGGCAGTGCACGTCGGTGGGGAGCCCACTGCCACTCCACATTGCCCAGCCCCTCAAGGCGGAGGTGTCCCCAGGGCCACACGGGGGCTGGCCAGGAGGAAGAACATGCCTCTCAAATTAGTGGAAAAGGTATGCACGGGTCCTGTGGGTGCGGAGTACACATGCCGAGAGGGATCCTTGTCCACATTTGTGATGTTTCTGGGGCTGGGGTGCAGGGGGGAAGTAATGTTTTGTGTACCTACTACTAAGGATTAACCAGCTTAACGGACACAAAGTGAATTCTATAATTCACAAAGTGCATTCACAAAGTGAATACTGTATGCTCAATACATGTTAGCCATTCTTATCACTGTTATTTTGGCTAAGGGCCAGAAGCTGGCCTGGGTATTTTTTGATCCCCATGACATCCCACTATGGCAGATGCTATGAATCCATTTTATAGATGAGGAAACAGAGGCTTGGAGGAGCTCACAGATGCGATGAATATCTGTCTTCTCCATTCCGTCCTGGGACCACTGCCTGGATATGGTGTTTCCAGGACTCCTGACTCTTGCCCAGGGGACAGGGTGATGTCGTGTGAACCAAGCCTTTTAGCCAATGGTCTGGACGTTCTTATAAGTTGAGTCCTAGGGCAGCTGCTCCCCACAATGCCGTCCCAGGCCAGATAGATCCAACAAGGTAAAGGTGCAGCAGGAGAGAGTGAAGTTAGACATCGTGAAGAACTTTTTGACATGAGGGGGTGTCGGACCTTGGTCCTGGAGAAAAAAGAGGTTGCCGCTTAGCTGGGATTAGAAGTTTTTTAGGGGAAAATCTGTTGATTGGGGATGAAAGTGTGTGTGTCTGTGCGTGCCAGGGGTGGTTAAGAGTGGTGTCTTGCCTTGATATGGGAGGAGGGACGTGATGAGTCTTGGTCTGCTTAGTCTAGTTAAAGGAGTTCCTGAAAAGCTGAGCAAGTGAGCAGATTCTAGAATGACCTGTGTACTGTGAAGGAAGAGAGAAAACCTAGTTTTTGAGGTTCCCAGAAACCTGTCCCAGGCTGAGTGACCCCCAGGGTCCCCTGCCCAACCACTGAGCTCTCTTGCCCTCTCTCCTGGTGAGGAGACCATTTCTGAAGCGGCGTGGCTGCTGCTCAGGGTCTTGCTGCTGTGATAATGTGCCTGTTTGTTGAGCTGTTTTCCTGTCTCTGGCCTGCGGCCCAGGACTCACAGGGCAGGAATGGCTGTTTTCCTCCAGCAAGGCTGGTGTGTTGCAGGGTTTGTGGATGGTGTGCTGTGTCGCACTTTGTTTTGGAAAAATCCAGGCGGGTGGGCAGGAAGGAGAGAGGAAGGGGTGTGGCTGGAGGGGCTGGTGCAGAGGGGAGGGGGTGGCCGCAGCCCCCGGAGGAGATGTCGGGGTGGGGAAGGGCCCCCGATGTAGATTGGTCACCAGTCTCTGGCTGCCTGACATGGCTGCTGCTTACAGACCCTCCTCCCAACTGTGCCCCCTGGGGACCTGGGCTCCGGAAACAGCTTTCCCTTTGGTCCAGTGCTGTTGTGTTTGGTCTGTGGACCTCAAAAGAAGGCAGGACTCTTCCCACACAGTCTTTGCTCCAAACCAACCCCGCCCAGATCCTGGGGTTCCCACTCTTGCTGCATGGTGGGGAAGGAGAAGGCGAAAAACGGGGCCGAGGGTCACAGATCTTGAGCTGCCCCAGAGCATCTGAGCGGTGGTCAGCAGCCCCTGCCGGCATTGAGGACCAGGGTCAACGGTGCTGGCGGAATCTGCAACAGGAAGGGTGAGGGTTAGATACCAGGAGGAACTGGCTGATAGGAAGAGACATAAGACACGGTTTGGGGGAGGGTGTGGAATTTCCTTTTATAGTGTCCTTTAAGCAGAGGAGCGATTGCGTTTTGGTGATGATGGTAGGGGAGAGATCTTGGTGCCTATGGGAGTTGGATCAGAAGTTCTATTATGGATCTGTGTCTTGGGAGGTGCAGGGAAGAAGTTCAGAGCTGTGGATAGATGGCTTTGAGAGCCCCAGAGAGGAAAGGAACAGAATTAAAGGTGGATGAAGGGATGGGTGGGCAGACCGAGAGCTTATTTTTCTTTATAAAATAAAATCTTCGAGTATTCTTTTTTTTTTTTTAATGTATTTATCTATTCGACTGCATCAGGTCTTAGGTGCGGCACGCAGGCTCTTTTTGGCTGTGCACGGGCTTTTCTCTAGTTGTAAGCATGCGAGCTTAGTTGCCCTGCAGCGTGTGGGATCTTAGTTCCCCAACCAGGGATCGAACTCATGTCCCCTGCAGTGGAGGGGGAATTCTTAACCACTGGACCAGGAAGTCCCTAGAGAACTCTTTGTAAAACCCTTGGGTAGTTTTCCCCAGAGGCTCTGGGTGGAGCAGGTAAATCACACCAGACTGTGTTGTACCCATTCTACAGAGCGGTCAGTGAGGCCAAACAGCTGCTTCTCACGTGGGCTTCATAGATGAGAGTCGTCTTTTGTAGGATGGAAGCTTTCTGAGGTCGGGGGCCTTATGCCCAGCTGGTGGCCCTCAGCAACGTTCACTGAATGAGGGAGGGGGTATGATGATGGTGTGCGGAGAAGACCTCAGCCTTCCTGAGAAAGGCCCTGTGTGAGTCGCAGCTGCTGGAGGCTCGGTCTCCAGCCCTGTGTCTGTGAGGTCACTGTGTTTCTCAGAGCCCTCAGTTGTTTTGCTCACGTGCCCCGCCCCCGCCCCATCTGTGGTTCTCTAGTTCTCCCTGCGACTCGGCCCAGCCACCCCCAGACGTGTTACCTGTGCACGTCTGCTTTCCGCTACTGAGTGTCACATGCTTCCAAACTTTGCAGAAAACAGGAAGCCCCGTCAGTGAGAGGGCAGCCCAGTGATTCATCAGGGGATGACCGTCCAGCTGTTCGTCCCCATCCTCTGCACGAGGGTCACTGTCCAGGGCGGCTTCCTCCTCTGCCTCCCCTCCCCCCTCCCCTCCAACCGCAGAGCCGGCTTGGACTTTGTCTTATCACCTCTGGAGGCGGTGTGGCCAGACTCTGCGGGGGCCAAGTTTTTATTTATCTTTCCCGGCTTTTTGGGGTGGGGAGGCTGAAGAATGTGGAGTGTTGTAACTGGGGAGGGGGGTGGAGAAGCAGGACCTGGCTGTCCTGCTCTGCGCTTCCCTTTCGCCCCTGCGCCAGTGGAGGCTCTTGACTCCCCAGTCTCCCCACCAAACCCAGCTCAGTATCCCTGAGGCTCCTGGGGGCCTGGCCCCGTGGTCCTGGCTACACCTCCAGCCTTGGCTATAGTTGTGGCTTCCAGTTGTTAGAAGCAGCTATAGTGGCCTCCTCCAAACATGGCTGTGGATCAGCAGTCGACGGAACCCGAGGGGCTATTTATAGCAGGGTGGCCCTGGGGCCTGGAGCCAGGCCTAGGGCCTGGGGAGGTTCATCGTCTCCTCATCAGGGACCGGAGAAACGGAGACCGATGAAGTGTCGGGTTTCTGCGTTCCTCTGAGCGGGTCGTCTTGGAACAGCCTGGTTTGGGTCTTAAAAACCAAACACAACTCAACCCCTCCTTACTGCCCGCCCCCCCGCCCCACTTCCCACCCCTCAACTCCCCATGCCTGACTCATGCAAACCCAAGTCCTCGGGGCCAGGAGAGCTGTGGAGACAGAGAAACTTCCCGCTGGACAGCACAACTTGGCTGTTTCCTCCTGCTGCCTCTAGGCTGAGCTTTTTGGGGCTGTGCTGCAGCCCCAGGCTCTGGCTGCAGCCTTCTTGCGAAAGGCTGGATGGAGAGTCCTCTTCTTAAGGGGGCTGCCCTGACTTGGGGCTCAGCTGGGTGCGGGGTTGCAGAGCCCACCCACCCCCGCCTCGTTGGTGCTGCGTGGAGAGGGCTGAAGGGGGCTCCTCTTCTTGGGGCCCCAGTGGTCCAGCCCGGAGTCTGAGGATGAATCCTGCTGGTCGTCAGGACTTGGGGGTGAGTTGCTGTAGCCTTGGTTTCTCCTCTCCTTGGTGGACTGTGCTTCTCTCTCCTCCAAGCGAATACAGCTTGGTGGTCATGAAAGGCTGGTTTAGGGGAGGCTCAGGCATGTTTGGAAAGTGCCAGTGGGCTCAGAGGGCTCTGGCTGCGAGTGTCCAGGTAGGGCTTCAATTCTGCATCGAGTGAGGTGGATGAAGGGATGGGTAGCAGCTGGTGATGCAGGATTTTGCTTTTCTATAGAGGTAACTGTTTGTTTGTGTCTCTAACTATTCTTTTAATTGTACTCGATGTAATAATGGTAAGAATGTCTAAGGGCTGGATGTGCATAATTTCCTTTACTGTTCAAATAACCCCATGAGGATTGTTGCATCTTACTCTTGACATTGGGGCTTCCCTGGTGGCTCAGATGGTAAAGAATCTGCCTGCAATGAAGGAGACCTGGGTTTGATCCCTGGGTTGGGAAGATCCCCTGGATGAGAGCATGGCAACCCACTCCAGTATTCTTGCCTGGAGAATCCCTGTGGACAGAGGAGCCTGGAGGGCTACAGTCCACGGTGTTGCAAAGAGTCGGCGATGACTGAAAGAGCAGCTAAGCACAGCACAGCACTCGTGACATTACAGAGGCTCAGAGCATTGAGTAGTGCAAGGCTGCCCATAGGATCCTGTGGGGGCTCTGATCCTGTACTTTCGTTGCCGTACCATACAGTTTCCCAGAGATGTTTTGGACACCAACTTGGGTCCATTTGCCTAATTTTGTACCAGTTGACAACCCTAGAGATGGGAGCGGATGAGGGAGGTAACAGACAATGGGCAGTGGGTCCTTAGAAGCATGATTTGCTGCCTAGCTCTGGTTGGTACACATCGTGCCTGGTGGCTTCTTGTCCCAAAACTTTTGACTGACCTGGTGTTGCTGCTTTAAAGGAGAGGCTTGCAGGCAGCTGGTGGGCAGAGAAGAAATGTTCAGAGCTGGACGGAGGGGTGCTAGCGCTCTCATCTTTCCTTCTTTCATGCTTGAATCTCTGTTCACCACTTGGGATTACTGTTTCGATATCCAGCACTTCCAGGTGAAATGAGTGTCCATCAATTTAGTAACTGCTTTATTGAGTGTGTACTCCATACAGGTGGCACCAGCCCAGGCCTGGTGCATTTCTGGGCACTGGGAATTTTTTCCTTGCCCGGAGGGAGGAAAGCGCTTCCCCTCAGGGGCTTGCAGGCACACAGGCACACTCACGTGGGGTTGGCATCGATTGCTTTTGGCTTTGAGTTGCTGTGTTGGTGGGGCTTTAGGGCACCTGGGCTGGAATGTTGGCAGAAGCAGAAGGAAATCTGTGTTTGCCCGTGGCCCTGACCACTTGTGTGGACAGCTCTCTGCTGCTCTCCTGCCGTCCAGCTGGTCCCCATCCTAACGCTGCTCCTCTCTTCTCTTTCCCAGAGTTCCACCAGAGTTACACCAAGTGTCCAGCCTCATCCCCAGCCCATCAGGTATGCCTGGACTATAGGGGGCAGGGGATGGGGGGCAGGCAGTGAGGTCACTGTGGGAATTCCCAGCAAGTCATGCCTTTGAGTCTCTAATGCCAAAGTCATGAAGCCACTGGTTGGGAGCATGGCAGACATGGAAGCTACAGCGAGAGGATGTGGGTAGATGGCACTGGGAATCAGTCATATTTTGAATTCTAGTTTGAAGCCAGTCCTTGAGCTAGATTCTTTATTTACCTGCATGATCTCATCTAGTCCTTGCAACAACCCTGCAGGGTAAGTATTTTATCCCCATTTGACAGATGAAGAAACTGGGTCTCAGGGAAATGAGGCAACTTGTTAAAGGTCACGCAACCACCAACAGGCAGCACTTGGATTTGCCTTCAGGACTGGCTGGCATTGAGGCCCGTGCTAGATACTGTTCCTTTCCATGAGCAGTGGCTTCTGATACTCGAGGATCATTTATAAAAGGAATGTTCTCTGGCTGGCTGGGCTGATGGGGGCTGGGGCAAGGGGATCATAGGGGACTCAGTGCTTTGCTCATCCAGAGTTACTTTGTCCTGGGTCCAGGTTCTCTGATTTTTTTGGCTTCCTCTGCCTCTCCTTCATCCGAGGCTTCTGAGATGAGTGAGAATCTGGCCCCAGGGATCTGGAGCCCCAGCCAGAGAGGGCTTGGTGTGTAGCTGAAGCTCCCAGTGGGCAGTAGTCCTACTGCCAGCTGTCTACAGAGAGTGGAGGGCCCCCTTAGCAGATCCCTCCTCCCTTGTAGCTGAGAATCGGTGGGTGCAGAGTTCGATGCTGATGTTGTCCAGGTGGTGGCGCTGTTCTGCCTTCAGTAGGAGCCCCACCCCCATAGGCTGCAGGGCCAGGAATGAACTGGACTCGGAGGCCAAATTCACAGTGGGCTCCCAGCACACTGGCATCTCTATCACTGCGTCCCAGTCACCATCCCCATGGAGAAGCTATATGTCACCTTTGGCTCCCCTGTGTCCAAGCCCCATCTATACAGCTGGCTCAGAGCTAACCCTGGAGGAGATTTGGATTCTGCCCCGTTCTTGGTGTCCTGGGGCTGTACACCCTACTGCCGCCCCATCACTCTGAAACACCCCAGTGGTATCCCTCCCACTGCCCCTCCAGTCCCAGCTTTACCCGGAGGTAGTGAGAGGTTATCAACATGAGTGTGGTCCATCTTGGGTAGTGAGGGGAAGCAGGAGGCTGGTGATGGGGTAAGAACGGTATGAGGTGCCCCTAGAAGCCGCTGGGGGGCTTTGGAATGGATTGCCAATTTCCCGAGACCCCTTTCCCCATCCCGTCAGCTCAGCCTGGACCCTCCTCTGGAAGAGCAGCTGGGTGAGGTGTAAAGGTGTGAGCCCTCGCTTCCTCTCACTCAGTGCCGGCCCAGGCAGCTCCCTACCTCTCTTAGAAGCTCAGATGGCACTGGGATGTCTGGGAGTCCCCTGCCACTGTGGCAGCATCCTCGGCCTCCTGGGCCCTTAGAAACCAGGGAGGTCACTGGCAGGAAGCAGCCCCGGAGGCGGTGGGAGCTGCCAGAGGTGGGGGGAGAGCCAGGAACAAAGGGCAGGAGTCAGCCTGCCTCCAGGGAGGGCTGGAATGTGCGCTGTGGTCTGGCTTACCTGGAGCCCAGGTGAGCGTGTCACCTGAGCTGCCCCTACCCCTGAGGGCCTCCCCGCCCATGCCACAGCTCAGAGCAAGCAGAGGGCGGTAGAAGGCTCAGCTCTGGGATGCAAGAGTCCTCGCTTCAGGCTCTCCTTCCTCTCTGGAGCTCTCCTTGGATCCTTCGAGAAGCTTCTGCCAGACCAGGTGGCTGCTGTATGTTGGGAGGCTGAGCTGGACTCCTGGGCCCTGGCTGGTTCCGGCCCTGGCTCTGACCTCTGGGATCACAGGTTGAAGGCGATGCCGACAGGACTGATGAACACGTAGGACTAGTGTCATTACTCTTTGTTTCTGAAACGGCTTGAGATCCTTGCCGGCTTCTGCCCAGCTCTGTTCTCCCCGGCTCTCCCAGACTGGCCTTGAGGGCTACACTGGCCTTGCCCCGGGGAAGCCTCTGGCCTTGGCTCAGAGTCAGGGAGCAGCCAAGCCCTCCTGGGTTAGATCTGGGGGCCATGTATGGTGTGGAGGGGTGCAGGTTCCTGGACCTCGTCCTGGGGGCCTGGATTCTGATCTGCTGCCTGCTGTCTCCCCAGAAACATGAGTACGAGCCGGACCACGGAGGACAGCTGTGAGCTGGACCTGGTGTACGTCACCGAGAGGATCATCGCCGTCTCCTTCCCCAGCACAGCCAATGAGGAGAACTTCCGGAGCAACCTCCGAGAGGTGGCCCAGATGCTCAAGTCCAAACATGGAGGCAACTACCTGGTGAGGATGGGCCCCCGCCCACTGGTCCAGGGCCCCATCCTTTCTGCGTGCCACCTCTTCCTGCTGGAGTCTCATCCCAGCCGCTCCTGCGCCAGCTCTTCTCCCCTCTTCTCTCACCTGCCCCTGACCTCGGGCGTCTCATGGTCTGAGTCCTCACTCACTGTCCAGCTGTCCTCTGAGGAGAGTCTCTGTGGCTGGGACACAGCATCTGAGCCAAGTCGTGTGTGTGTGTGTGCTTGTCCTGTGTGTGCATGTGTATGGTATGTGTGGTTTGTATGTGTGCTTGTATGTGTATGTGTACAGTGGATTGTGTGTGCTTGTCCTGTGTGTGCACATGTGTGGGTATGTGTGGTTTGTGTGTGTATGTGTGCTTGTG
This sequence comes from Bos mutus, assembly GCF_027580195.1. Taxonomy (NCBI): domain Eukaryota; kingdom Metazoa; phylum Chordata; class Mammalia; order Artiodactyla; family Bovidae; genus Bos; species Bos mutus. Next base: position 29,897,535 of record NC_091618.1, read on the forward strand.
CATGTATGTGTACAAGTGGGGTGTGTGTGTGCATGTGGTGTGTCTGTATGTGTGTGTGTGTGCTTGTCTTTATATGTGTGCATGTGTATGGGTATGTGTGGTTTGTACTGTGTGTGTGTGCTTGTGCGTGTATGTGTACAAGTGGGGTGTGTGTGTGCATGTGGAGTGTCTGTACGTGTGTGTGTATAGGTATGTGTGCCTGTGCATGTATGTGTACCGTGGAGTGCGTGTGCTTGTCCTTGTGTGTTTGCATGTTTATGGGTATGTGTGGTTCGTATGTGTGTGCTTGTGCATGTATGTGTACAAGTGGGCTGTGTGTATGCATGTGGTGTGTCTATATGTGTATGTGTATAGGTATGTGTGCTTGTGTGTATATGTGTACAAGTGGGTTGTGTGTGCATGTGGTGTGTCTGTACAAGTGTGTGTATAGGTATGTGTATAGGTATGTATGTTTGTGTGTATATGTGTACAAGTGGGTGTGTGTGCATGTGGTGTGTCTGTATGTGTGTGGGTGTACGTGTGTGTTGACCAGGAGGAGGGACGCTGATGGTGACGCTCATGTTATTGAGCACCTGTGATGATCCAGGCCCTGTCCTAACTCCTTCCCACGTATTTAACATCACTACAGCCCTAGGAAGCAGCTACTGCAGGAGCACAGAGAGGTGGGGTATTTGCCTGAGGTCACAGCGTCAGGAAGTAGCAGAGGTGTCACACTGTCAGCGCCTCTGAGAAGTCTTAGGGCAGAGCTGTGGCAGGGTGTGTTTTGAGGGACCTCGCGTTGCTGAACAGAGAATCGTACTTGGGACAGGAGAATCTCCCAACCAACGTGGAGGAGGTTATCCCTGACTCCTCACCCACTATGGGGGTCAGAAAGGCTGGCCAGGGGATTGGAGCTATCCTGGCCCCAGAGGAGGGCTCAGGCCCACTTTATAGGAAGGTACATGTGGGCTGGACTCATGGACCGGCCGTGCCACGGTGAGAGAGCAGAGGCAGGGTGTAGGGACTGTGTTAGGTCCCCAGGGCTGCTGTAACTAATTCCCACAAATTAGGTGGCTTAAGACAACAAAATTAATTTTTCCTCGGTTCTGGAAGCTAGGAGTCCGAGTCAAGGTGTCACTGGGGCCGTGCTCCATCTGAATCCTGTAGGGGAGAATTCTCCTTGCCTTCTCCCATCTTCTGGTGGCTCCTTGGCCTATAGGCGCCTTGCCCTAGTCTCTGCCTCCATCATCACATGACCGTCCTTCTTCCCATGTCTGTGTGTCCTCTCCTCTTCTTATAAGGACACAGTCACTGGATTTGGGGCCCACTCTGAAGCCAGGATGATCTCATCACCAGACCCTTGAGTACTTACATCAGCAAAGGACCTGTTTCTAAATAAGGTCACATTCTGAAGTTCTGGGTGGACATGAATTTTTGTGGGACGCCATTCGACCCTCTATAGAGACCCATCCGTCAGCTATGTTGGACGTTGTTAAGAGTCTGGCTTTAGGGACTTCCCTGACTGGCCAGTGGTTAAGACTGCATACTTCCACTGCAGGGGACATGGGTTTAATCCCTGGTTTGGAGACTAAGATTCCACATGCTGCATGGCGCAGCCAAAAAAAAAAAAAGACATCCAGCTTTAAATATCAGAAAGTTCTATGCTGACTCTGCTCCTACTAACTGTCTGATCCTGGCACTTAGCCTCACTAAGCCTTAGGATACCATCTGTAAAATGGGCCTAATGACACTATCTATTTCAGAGGTTGTGGAGAGAATTAAGGCAGCTTGTCAAATGTCAAGTCCTTAGTGCGGCCTGGCTGTCTGGGAACACCCAAGTGGTAGCTGTTGTTACTGGCATAAAGCATATTCCTTTATGGGACTCAAGAGTGATGTAATGTAGTGGTTTAGTCGTTAAGTCATGTCTGACTCTTGCGACCCCATGGACTGTAGCCCACCAGGTTTCTCTGTCCATAGGATTTTCCAGGTAAGAATACTGCCATTCCCTTCTCCAGGGGGTCTTCCCGACCTAGGGATCGAACCTGGGTCTCCTGCATTGCAGGCAGCCTCTTTACTGACTGAGCCAACAGGGAAGCCTATGAAGAGTGGATCAGAAGCCATTTAAGATCCTGCCCAATTTCAGGAGTCCAGAGTTCCATGAGTCTCTGCTGTACCTTCCCCACTCTGTCCCACCCATTCCAGACCCTGTGGTCCTCTTCTCTCCCCAGGAGATATCACAGAGGCCTTTGAGTTTCCCAGGCCTTGAGCTGGATGTTGGGAGTTCTGCCTGCCTCCTCCAGAGATGGAAGACAGGAATTCAGAGACAGGGGGGTTCCCGTGGGATGTGGTCAAGTGTCAGGGGATGTCTCCTGGGAGGTCAAGGATCTGAGAGGGTCCACCCAGCATGGTTTGCACCCTTTGATAGAGGGTGTCTGACCACATAGCAGTTGCATCTCCATGGGGTGAGTTTCTAAAGGCACCATGTGAAGTAGAGACCAGAGATGGCCAAATGCTTACCAGTTGCCACCACTGGATCTCCATACAGTGTGGAGAGACGCCCACCTTGGGGGTGGCCCGTGGGGCCCAAGACAGATTCCATCCCCTTCTCACCTTCAGATCAGGATGTGTGCTCATCCAGGGGCGGGGCTGAGTGTCTGCATACCTGTCTCTGTCTCCCTGTTCATCCTGAGAACCTGTAGTTGGTTCCCGTCAGTCTGTGTGTGTCTGGTGGGGCTTCATGTGTGTTCATGTAGTAGAATTTCCAGCAGGGAAGACAGAGAGAGAGAAAGGGCTGCCTTCTCACAACCTCTTCCTTTTCCTCCTTCTAGCTTTTCAACCTCTCTGAGCGGAGACCTGACATCACGAAGCTCCACGCCAAGGTGAGCCTGTGCTGTTTGGGGGTTTTTTTGGGGGAGTTCTCCTTGCCTGGGCTCGCTTCCTCTGAAGATCCCATGTTAGAATCTTGGAGGAAAGTGCTGTGACTGTTTGCAAAGCCTGTTCAAAGTCACTGTGCTCCCTTCTTTTTGGAAAATAGAAACGCGCATAGCGCTTCTGTGATATGAATTACAGAAAGCAAAGCTCAGTACAGTCATTTCCACCCAGGCCTGCCTCTGGTGGTGTGCACACAGAGTTCCTGGGGCGGGGCTGCGGTTGTGGGATTTTCAGTCTTAATGACGAGTCTTCTGGATTTGCCCTGGCTGGGAATCGCCAGTGCAGGCTTCCGACAGCCAGCATTCTTTCACCTGCTGTTGAGTGAGCGTGTGTGGAGGGGCTCTGTGTGCCGCTCCAGCCCCTGGAGTCCAGTGACCGTCGTTGTGTGACCTTGGGTGGGCGGCAGAGTTCTCTGGGCCTTGGTTTGCCTGTCTAAAAGTGGATGGGCTGGATTAGATCAGCTCTCTGGGTCCTTCTGAACACAGGTTTTCTTGTACTTTAAAGTTCTGTGAGTTAAAGTTTGAAGGAACCTGATGACTGCTATTCAGGTCTACTCTCTGTCCCACTCAGGCCTCTTTTGGCCTGAAAACTTGATGCTTTGTGTGTCCAGGGCCTGGGAAAGAGCTGTGATCAGCCTTCCGCTTTCCATCTTCCTCCCTGAGCCAGCCCCTGGGGTGTGTGGGAGGAGAGCTTGTCTTAAGGTCAAAGTTGTGTGAAAGGGACCTGGGATCTTCGGGGGTGCTAAGCTTTTGCATTATACACATGTGAGAAACTGGGGCTGGGGCTGGGGTAGAGGTGGTGACTAACCTGAGGCCCCACAGGGAGTGGTGTCAGAACAAAGTCTTGGACCAGTGTCCTCAGCCTCCACACCCCTGCCTCCGAGTAGGGTTGATGGGCAGGGCGGGAACTAACGTCCCCTCACCGTCCCCCACCCATGTTGGGTCTCTGCGCTTCTGCCACTTCTTACTCATGGCTTGGGCCACAGGTCCTGGAATTTGGCTGGCCCGACCTCCACACCCCGGCCCTGGAGAAGATCTGCAGCGTCTGCAAGGCCATGGACACCTGGCTCAATGCAGACCCCCACAACGTGGTCGTCCTACACAACAAGGTCAGAGCGGGGATGGCACGGTGTGTGTGTGCGATGAGTGCGTGTACCTGCCCATGTCATTGGATTGTGTGAGTGTGCAACTTTGTGTGTATTCTCCTTCTTGGGGATAATGCATTCTGTCTGGGGCGGCACCCACGAGAAACGGGGTCTACCAGCCTGTGGGGCCCTCAGGTGTGGTGGATAATCTACTGTTTCTTCTTTTTAAGATTCAGCCCCACCTGCTTCCTCCCTCCTCCTTTTCTGTCTGAGAGCCACTCCCCCTCTCTCCAGCCCCTTTTCTTTAAGGCTTTTGGTTGGACTCTGGGGTGGGAGGGCCGGCCTTAACAGTGAAGGCTTTTGTGTTTGGGGCTCTTTCAGGGAAACCGAGGCAGGATCGGCGTTGTGATCGCAGCTTACATGCACTACAGCAACATTTCTGCCAGGTAAGAGAACCCAAGTCTCCTGTTCTCTGAATGTTGACAGCAGGACCCCCTTCCCCACCCACCCAAGGCCTCGGCCTTCCTTGGAATTGGAGGATGAGGACAGAGGAGACAAGAGATGCTGAGGACAGGGTGAGGAGCCCCCAGAAAGGAGAAAGTCCCCGCCCACAGCTCTGGGGTAGGGGCCCTTGGACAGAGGGTAGCATAGAGCAGAGACCATCCTCCTATCTGGGGCCCCAAGGGTGGGGGACAGCTGTGGGAGGCAGACCCTGCATGGGCGCCCCATCCAGCTGGCTTCTTGGGGCCACTTTCCTTTGCCAAACTGCCTTCTATTTACCCCAAAGAGCAGCGAGGGAGTCACAAGGAAATGTTGGAACACATCTGGGTGCAGCTGAGCCACCTAGACGTTTTCTCATCCATGCCCCTGCCTCTGGCCATCACGGGCATCTTCCCACTTTGGAGTTTGCAGCAAGAACAGGAAACAGCCAGCCATGGGTTCCATTCTGATTTGGCTTTGCAGAGAGGCAGAGGAGTTGGTCCATTCATTCTGTCATTTGACAATGGTTACAGAACAGTCACTGTGCAAGCTGTTCTAGGTGCTGAGAATAGAGCAGTGGGCAAAGGTGGGCCACTGCCCTCGTGAGTGTTAAATAAGTGAACAAACACATCCCTAAGGGCAGGAGGCAAGTCCTTTGGGAACAGAGACTGAAGCAAGACAGTGGGGAGGTCTCTCCAGGAGGTGATATGTGAGCAGAGACTGGAATTAAGTGGCAGGAGGCTGGGAAGGACTGACTCATGTGTGGTCTGGGGGGTGGTGGTGGCAGAGGACCTTCCAGGCAGAGAAGAGAGTAGGGCAAATGCCAGCAATGGGAATGCCAGGGCCTGGCATGTTTGGAGCCGAATGATTGAAGGGACAAAGACTAGGAAGTGAAGCTGCAAGGGGGCAGAGTCCAGGGGCCTTGCAACCCTTGGTGAGGACTTTGGGGTTTATTCTAAGAGGGACATTGGTGGAGAGTCTAGAACGGCGGAGCTATATGATCTGTCTCTTTATAAAGTGACCTCTTCGAGGAGTGTTCTCTGAAGGGCTTGCCAATAGGACGGTAGTTTTATGACTTTAAGAAACCTGACCCGGCTTAATCTTTGCTTAATGGTGAACACTGCCTGTGCACCTACTGTGGGCCCACATGTGCCAAGCTCTTTAGAGATGTTATCTCTCTCAATTGCTGTAACAACATTCGAAGAAGGCATAGTTATCACCTCATTTGCCAGGAAAGGAAAATCAGGTTCAGGAAGGTTAAGTAACCTGCCCCAAAGACCAGGGGCTACTAAGTCAGTGGTAGACTTGAGACGGGCTCCCAGGATGTCTGGTTCTAAGGCCCCTGTGCTGAGTATTGCAGCACACAGGAGGGAGGGATGCTGGAGCAACCCTTTCCTGAAAGCATCTCAGGACAGAGTGCCTGGAGGGCTCTGCAGGTCTGGGGAGCAGGGGTAGGGGGACAGGGGGATCGTGGAAGTTGGCTCCTCTGACCACCTGTCTCTCCGCACAGTGCCGACCAGGCCCTGGACCGGTTTGCGATGAAACGGTTCTACGAGGATAAAATTGTACCCATTGGCCAACCATCCCAGAGGAGGTGGGTCTCCAGGGCTCTTGGCCCAGTACATACGTGTGTGTGTGTGCGCTGTATGTGGGAACCAGCCTCGTGAACCCATGGGACTGCACAGTGTACCTATGTGGTGGTGTGCCAAGCATGCATGTTCAGGTCCAGCCTGGAGGCGCATGAACTCAGGAGCCTGTGGGCAGCTGTGTGTGCCCACAGTGGGGCACAGCAGTTGGCTCCTGAGGTTGGTGCCAGAGAGCAGCGGGCCCAGCAGTAGGGAGTCGGGGGTGTGAGGAGACAGCTTGTATGAGAAAGCAGTGCCGTTCTTGGTCCTGTGTTTGGATGGGTCTGCAGGAGGCTAAAGTTATTGCCATCTGCTCTGAGGAGGTGACAGACACTCATTCATGATGAGAGTCCCTTTCTGCTGTGAGAGCTTTAAAATTTTACGAAGGGCTGTCAACGATGTGGTCCACAACAGCCCATGCAGGAAGCAGGGTAGGAATGGATTTCTTCATTTGTCTGGCAAATTTTTGAGACTCTAGTTAATGTTCCAAGTGCTGGCAATATCTACTTGAACAGGATGATCTTTAGCCCTTAGTAAGCTGATTATTCTGTTGAGAACTTTATACAATAGACCATCAGGGTCATTTTAGACAGTGATAAATGCTTTGAAGGGGAAAAAGCCAAAATAGAACATGATGAGCTAGAGAGTGTGATGGGGGTGGATGTGAGAGGCTGATTCCAATGGACTGACCATTCTGAGAAGATGCCATGTAAGGTGAGGTCTGAGAAGGGAGAAGGAAGCATATGAGTGAAGGCCTGAGGTAAAGGGTCCAGGTAGCAGGTATGAAGCCCGCGGTGTTTCACTGACTTTTCCAGCCCCTTGGAACACTGACCAGGCAAAGCAGGACCTCCTAGCTGCAGGTCCTGGAGCTTCCCAACCTCTCCAGGCAGGGGATTCCCAACTCACACCCCATCGCCTCCATCTTGCCTGGCTAAAAGTGTGCTGGCTCCGCTGGGGATTGTGTTTCTGCCATTGTAGAGGAAGCCCAAGCAGAAGCGAATGAGTCCTTAGGCCACCAGAGCCTCACAACCAGCACAGGGCAGTGGGTAGCTAGCTTCTGGGTCAAAGATCGGAAAGGGAATATCTTTCTGTGCAGAAAATTCTGACTAGGCTGTCAGACACAGCAGCAGTGGGTCAGTGAGAGTCTTCCCAGGGAGGAAAGAACTGCTAGAGCTCTTTTTTTGAGTTCTTTTACTAGATTATCAAAAATTTGTTCAAGATCCTGGCTTGCTGCTACAGTTCTTTTTTTGAGTTCTTTTACTAGAATATCAAAAATTGTTCAAGATCCTGGCTTGCTACATATGGCTGGTGGCCTTGGTCACGAGTCTGGCCCTTGGCCTTAAAAGATTAAATTCAGATAAGAGGAGCATGATGTTTATGATGGTATGATGTGGCGTGGAGGGTGTGGGCAGGGCAGTCACATCTCTGCAGCTAAAAGTCTGGAGGACAGGGATTAGTGTTACTCTCAGGAATAGGATGGTTCAAGGATTCCACCGTGCTCAGTGTGTGCTTACATAGCGTGCCATTGGGGGGTGTGTGTGTCTGTGTTTATATTATCTGCCTTGTATCTGCCTTGCCGCTCATATCTGTAGCTGCATCTGCTCATGGGTGGGTAATTCTGTCTGTGCTCAAATGTGGAAGTGCGACCGTTGGGGAAGTGGCATTCGTTGCCACTTTCCCGCCTTGTCAGTGTTACTTCCAGGGATTGGATCAGCTGGAGGAGCGGAGGGCAGGGAAAGAGGGAGGGAGGAGCTTTGCCTGCAGCTTCCCCATTCATTGTCACCCCACCCCTGGGTTCATTGTCCCCAGCACACAGACACATCCTGTTGGCACGATCAGAAGATCTGATAGGAACCTGCCATTCCAGGTTTCCGGTTTGAGCAACGGGGCTGGGGGCTGGGTAGGGGCTTGAATAGGAGCTGGTGCTGCCCATCAGATTATCTTGCTAGGGTAGTCCAAGGTGGCCCCACCCCAGCCCAGGGACAGAGGTCCACAGGCCTGGAGGTGGGCCAAGGAGCTGAGAGTCAGGACGAGACCATTGTCAAGGTCATGAGGGTTCTGGTCCCACTCACCTCAAATCAGAATACATTCTGATTGGTCCAGCTGACCCAGAGTGGCATCCTCTGGCCAGTCAGGAGAGGAGGAAGCACTGACCAAATGGACTGGCCCCTCCTTCTAGTAGATGCATCGGAGTCAGACTGGTTCCCTGCTCCTCCCACCTGCTCCCCTCTCACCTTTGTGCCCTCTTGCTGTGTCTTTGGGAGGCTCATGACTCTTTCTGGATTAGTTTTCCCTTTCTTCTAGGAGTGCGGGTGGCTTTTCCTTCCAGTCTTCTAGCGAGATCCTTGTTAAGGGAATTGGGGAATGTTGACTCTAAAGATAGGACTACTTAATGGAAGTTAGATATCCTTCAGTATCAAATGAAGTGCTATAGAGTAACTTTGTACCCTTTTTGCATGAGTGCTAAGTCACTTCAGTGGATGGATGACCACTGGATGTAGCCCGCCAGGCTCCTCTGTCCGTGGGATTCTCCAGGCAAGAAAAAGCGAAGGACTAAAATTATTAAGCTCTTACTATTTGCTGTATTGTTATGTGGCTGGTGCGTCTGTAGGGACAGAACTGGGGCCTATGGGTACAAATGTAAACTTGGTTTGGGCTGGGGGTCAGGGTGTCAGAGCTGTTTGATGGTTGATCATCCTGCCTTGTTCTGTAGTGAACAGCTAAATGATGCCTGTCAGGGATGTGTGGGAGGAAATTTGGTCCAGCTGGAGATTCCTGGGCCGGGAGTGAAGCAGGAAAGAGATGGCCACATTGACCACCAGGGGGCGCTGGAGAACCCCAAGTGGGAGGTTTGGCTGGACTCCACTCTAGGTGTATTGGTACCTGTACAGGCAGCAAGGGTGGAGAAGACCCCAGGTGCCAGGAGACCTGGGGGTTGATGGAGATGGTGGGAGTCGGCAGGGCCACCTAGGGCAGTGTGCTGGGGAGAAAGAGAACAGGATGGCTGTATTCTAGCGCAGGCCTCCCTGGCTGAAGCCGCCCCCTCCCTGCTCCAGGTACGTGCATTATTTCAGCGGCCTGCTCTCTGGCTCCATCAAAATGAACAACAAGCCCTTGTTTCTGCACCACGTGATCATGCACGGCATCCCCAACTTCGAGTCTAAAGGAGGTAACTCTCTGAACCCCCTGGCTTCCATTCTCCTCCTGTCTTCCATCTCCTTCTCTGAGGAGGCAGTGTTAGGTGGTAAAAATGCTGGCTAGCTGCCAAGTCTTAGGCTTGGCGTCTCAACTGTACCACTTCCTGTTTCTTTGCACCCCAGTTGACTCATCTGCAAAGTGGGTTTAATACTGGCAGTGCCTGCCGGCAGGTGACGCTGGATGTGACCACGTTCTTAAACTCAAAATGTCTCTATTATTTTACAAATATTGATTTATTTATTTAATTTTGGCTGCATTGGGGTTCCTTGCAGAATATGGGGTCTTTCATCGCAGCATGCAGGCTTCTCTCTAGTTGTGTGCGGGCTTAGTTGCCCCGTGGCAGGTGGGATCTTAGTTCCCCGATCAGGGATCAAACCCGTGTCTCCAACATTGGAAGGCAGATCCTTAACCACTGGACCACCAGGGAAGTCCCTCAAAATGCCTTTAATGAAAAGTTAGCATTTTTTCCCTCGTTCTTTTCCCATTTCTCCTTCCTCTTTTCCTCCTTCCCCTGCTCACTCTTCTTCCTCCTGGTTGGTCCTTCCTTCCTGCATCTCTCCTCTCCCCCTTCCTCCTCTGGCTATTTCTGCTGTCTTTGCTAACACCACCCCTCCTTTACAGGGTGTCGACCATTTCTCCGGATCTACCAGGCCATGCAACCTGTCTACACATCTGGCATCTAGTAGGTATTCCGCAGGAATGAGAGGCCAGGAATGTTGGAGAACTGAGGCTGAGGACTGGGGACAGGGATTGGAGGGGTGTTTAGAACCTTTTCTAGGAGGAGGGCTGAGGGATGCATCAGTGAGCTTTCCCGACAGTCCCCTGGTGGAGGGGCTGCTGGAAGAAGGTACTGCTCAGCCCCCATAGCAGCCCTCTGTCCCTCTGCCCGCCTCTCTCCCATAGCAACGTCCAAGGAGACAGCCAGACCAGCATCTGCATCACCATTGAGCCTGGGCTGCTCTTGAAGGGAGACATCTTGGTGAGTCACTCCTCCGTCTCAAGCTCTCCCCTGCCCCCCACCGTTTATTTTTTTCTTTCTTTTTTCATCGTGCTCCCCTCCTGTCTCTCTGGATAAGTGTGTCCCTCCTGGTGGGCCACCAGCCTTGGGGGCGTTGACTGGCTCTCAGGGGCCCTGCAAGGCCTTCCAGCCTGGAAGGTCCTTGTCCATCCACTTCCTCACAGTGGGATATGCCTTGCCTGGGCTTTCCTCTTGTTCTGGAGCACCTCCAGGGAAATACGGCTCTGTGTGAGCTGTTACCTCCGGGCTTCCCGCTGGTGACCGGGACTGCCTCAATTCCAGCTTCACTCCTTCCACTTGCAATTTAAATCCACTTCTGCTTTCTCCATTTTGACTGTTGTGCAGGAACTTCTTTTCTAAAAAATTTTATTTTTAATTGATTGATGATTGCTTTACAATATGGATTTGATTTCTGCTGCACATCAAAGTGAATCAGCCCTAAGTGTACATATTCCCCTCCCCCGAACCTTTCTCCCACCTCCCACCTGTTCCCACACCTCTAGGTTGTTCCAGAGCCCTGGTTTGAGCTCCCTGAGTCATACAGCAAATTTCCATTGGCTATGTTTTACATGCAGGAACTTTTCGGGAGGGTAGTTTTGTCCCCACAGGGCAGGACTGGCCTCCAACCTCTGCTGTTCTGGAAGTTTCCCCAGAGAGCTCTGAGATCCTGTTGGGGATGGGTGACCGTTCCCTCAGTGGGTTTGGGGCCCAGAAATGGAGCTGATAAGGAGGCACCCTGGGACTAACTTCCTACCTCTGGGCCCCTGATGGGCTCTGCTGTCTCTCCCACCAGCTGAAGTGCTACCACAAGAAGTTCCGGAGCCCAGCCCGAGATGTCATCTTCAGGGTGCAGTTCCACACCTGTGCCATCCATGACCTGGGAGTTGTCTTTGGGAAGGAGGACCTTGACGATGCCTTCAAGGGTAGGCTTGTCGAGTAGACAGGCAGCCGTACAAGGAATAATTATACCATTGGATAGAAGGACCTAATGGAGGGGCTGTGGCAGCAGTGAAGGGTGACCGTTTTCCCAGGGGAAGGGGGGTGATCAGGGAGCTGTCTCTCTTTGCTTCTTTCCTCTATCCATTAGGTTTTATCTGCATCATGTTCAGGTCTGGGACATGTCTACATCCATTCACCCATCTATTCATCTATCTATAAACCCACCAGCATCACCTGAGTGTCCGTATGTGCCTGGCACGTGCTAGACCCTGGCGGTACAAACAGAAAGGAGTCAGGCCCTATCCTTAGGGAGCTCACAGTCTTACGGGAGGAAGAGACACACACACGTGATACTGTGAAGTGCTGCCTGCAGTGATGGAGACGTGCACGGGCGTGACAGGTGGTCGAGTGAGGGAACGCCACCCCTGCTGTAACTTCCCTTCTGACAAGCAGAAGGGTGGGTGTGATCTGTGTCCAGACTGGGTTCAGGCAGAGATCAGAGCATGGGGCTGGAGCTCTGAGGAGGGGAGGCCTGAGCCCCCAGTGTGGTCTGGCTCACGCAGGGAGAACAATGTTTCTATGAAGAGGTTTCCCTGTACCAGAGCCAGGAGGGCAAACACAGAAGATGCTGTTACATTTGCAGAAGAGAATGTAAATGGTATCAGTCCTAACAAGGAAGGTAAAGGAATAACTGACAAGATAAAAGGGGTTGTGGAAATGGGGGAAGGGAAGGGCAAAAATTTTCTCCCCCTGTAGGGAGGGAGTCAGGACACGATCAAAAATGGACAGATCAAGAAATAGAGGTTCAACTCCCAATATTTAAAGTTTCAGAGGTAATTAGAAGGGTGATTAATAATCATAACAAGATTTAAGAAGGGAGGTGGGAATATTAAAAGTGGTCCAAATTATTTATCTTCATCGTGTTGCATCAATGAAGATTACTTAAAACTGATTAAAAATAGTGGCATAAAAACTGTGGCTATTATATAGAGTCTTAGAGGTAGCTGCTAGTAGAACAGAAAATAGAAATGGTAAGAAGCGGTTACCTTAGGCATGTAGGACTGGACTAAAGTGAGCAGGAGACTTACCATCATTGTACATATTATTTATTATATTATCAACCGTGTATGCATATGTTGGGCTTCCCTGGTGGCTCAGTGGTAAAGAATTGGATGCCTGCCAGTGCAGGAGATGCAGGTTCGTTCCCTGAGTCAGGGAGATCCTCTGGAGAAGGAAATGACAACCTATCCCAGTATTCTTGCCGGGAAAATCCCATGGACGGAGGAGTCTGGAGGGCTACAGTCCATGGGGTCACAAAAGACTCAGACATGACTTAGTGACTAGATAACAACAATAAATACATATATTACTTTAATCCTTTCTAGAAGAAAACTTTGTGTGGAGTCCTTTTTTGGGAATTGATCGCCCATTTTTGTTTTCCTTCTCCTTTTTCAGACGATCGATTTCCAGAATACGGCAAAGTTGAATTTGTATTTTCTTATGGACCAGAGAAAATTCAAGGTAATAGCTGAGTTAGAACCCACTAATTCACTCCCTTCCCTCCATCCAGCCCTGCCCCACCTCAGCTCACCTTCACCCTTTCCCCACTGGTCTGCTCTACAAATATCAAGTTACCTGTGGTTGAGAGGCAGACCAGCAGAAGAGGATCTGGGTATCATAGTGGACCCCCAGCTAAACATGAACCAGTGACTTAATCTCTGGATAGTAAAAATAAAAAAGTAGACCAGTGCTGGGTTGGATAAACTATTTTGGCCCCATTAAGTCATCATCCTATTATATTCAGAGACTGAGGGCCGTGGTGGATGGAATGAGTGGCCAGGGGACACTCATAGGTGCTGGATGGACAATAAGTATTTATGAGAACTGAGGTGATTCAACCTGAAGATGAGAAGGGCAATTTAATAATAGCCGTTAAGCCTTTAGACTGGTTATATGTGGAGACCAGTTGTTCGCCATCTTATTTGGGAACCAAATAGGAAGAGATGAAGTCAGGTTACAGACAGAGGGACTCTGGGGAGATTAAAGAAGGGACTACTGGGTCAGAAGGGTAACTCACCCCAGAAGGCCGGACCTATAGCTTTTCTGTCCACATCCTGGGCTTTCTCTGAAAGTGTAGGCGAGATTCTGCCTCTCTCCTCAGATTTCTGCCTAGAGGAGAGAGCCTCTTACGTGGAGGGGCAGGGGGATGGCTGGGATGACCTGTGTCCTCTCAGTGTCAAGGCTGTGACTTGCCTGCTGTCCCTGGCCCCGTGCAGCCCACTGCAAGTCTCTCCCACCCTCCCCTCTGACTCCAGGGCCAGCCTCTCTGGACTCTTGGCACTGTCACAAGGGCCCCTGGGGCACAGAAGAGAAAGAGGCAGCCACCCAGCCAGAGAGCTCCCCCCCAGCTCTGTTCTGGGGGGTCTTTGATGCTCAGTGCTGCTGTCCTGATTTACCCTTATGACCTGGTGAGAGCTTTTTCAAGAATGTAAGAAACCAGACTCCTGGGTTCTCCATCCAACTTAAGCCACTGGTTCCACCCCGCATGGTCAAGAAAATGAGAAGTCCCTTAGGGAGCATCCTTGGGGAGCTTGTTGGCTTCCTCTGTTTTTCCAGCTGCTGATCTGTTTTTTGTTTTTTTTTTTTTCTTTCTCTTTGCTATCTTCTCCTCCTTTCCCATTTTCTAAGGCATGGAACACCTGGAGAATGGCCCGAGTGTGTCCGTGGACTATAACACCTCTGACCCCCTCATCCGCTGGGATTCCTATGACAACTTCAATGGGCATCGAGATGATGGCATGGAGGGTAGGTGGGACCAGTGACTTCTAGTCCCTCTGCAATTGCATAGCCCTGCTCAAATGGCCTTGGGTCTCTTGGTTTGCTGTGATACCATACTGGGTTCAGAGGGTCGGGGGGACAGAGGAGAAGTCCAAGGCATTTCTGAGAGCTCACGGTTCAGTGAGGGAAGATAAAACCAAACACGAATGTGTTAAGCTAAGAAGGCAGAGCCAAAGAATGCAGCAAACCAGCCACAGAAGCGTGTATTCTTGGTGCCAAATGAGTCTCATAGGCAGCAAATGCTCTGAGATTGGCAGGGGAGGGATTCTTGAGATCTGGAGTGGTCTGGGAGGCCTCCTTGGAGGAGGTAGCCTTGCATGGAGCTTGAGATACCCTGCTGTGCTGCAAACACTGCATTTGTTAGGTTTCTTTTAACCCTGTTGTTGGATTTCTCCAGGCTCGCTGCCTGAGTTCTCTGGGGTCAGAGCACCAGGAATGTAGACACAGTGTTCAGGGCCCACAGGCTTTCATCAACAGCCAACGAAAATGTTTGTGAGCTGGAAACAAACTGGTAGGCTCCAAAATTTGAAAAGAAAGCAGCAGAAATGAAATTAATACATGTTTAATTTAGCAGCAAACCCCAGCATTATGTCATACGGTCATTCACAACTCATATCAGCTCTTGAGAGTTATGTATGAATTCTGTTGATTTATGTGGTTCATTTGAATATGCGGGGCCTCTGAAGTGAGCTTGTCTGGAGCTCAGGAACTCTTGAGACGCCCTGTCTGGGGTTTGGTCACAGGCTTATTTCCCCATCCCCCATCAGTTTTCCGATGGGGTAACTGAGACCCCCTTTGATTTATACCCATGACCAGCCTGTGTTCATTCAAGGACACCAGCACCCAGTCTCTGTGCTTCTGCACCTTGTTGAAGCTGGTCCTTGGGAGGGGACCCTGGGCCATGTGGCAGAGCTGGGTTAGGTAGCCCAGGGGCCCTCACCCTGCCTCCGTCTCCAAGGTTTTGGATTTGTTGACTCCACCCTGAAAGTCTTTTTGGCGTTTTTCTGCATAAAGTTTCTCTCTCTGACCTTGGACACTCCAGAATGAGCGATGGCGTTCAGAGGGAGTGCGATGAGGGTGATGGTGGGGCTAGAGTTTGGGGTTTGATGAGAGTTCACGTGCAGTGTTGCAACGGTCCAAGTTTGTCTTTGTACCTACTTAGTTCTTGCTCTTCTTTCTCCTGCCCCAGAGGCCCAGACACTAAGCCCTGCCCACTATGCTGAAAGTGAAAAGTGAAAGTGAAAGTGAAGTAGCTCGGTCGTGTCCGACTCTTTGCGACCCCGTGGATTGTAGCCTACTAGACTCTTCCCTCCATGATTCTCCCAGCAAGAATACTGGAGTGGGTTGCCATTTCCTTCTCCAGGGGATCTTCCCAGCTCAGGGGTCGAACCGGCATCTCCTGCATTGCAGGCAGATGCTTTAACCTCTGAGCCACCAGGGACTCACTATGCTGAGGCCGCCCCCAAAGTTCTCCTCCCTCCAATCATGTCTGCTTGAACCCAGTAGCTGGGAGGAGGAAGAGGATGCAATGAATCAGTCCTGAGGTACCGGTGGCTGCCAGCCTAATTGTTCATCATCCTGGGGATGTTTGCATTTTTAACAAGAACACTTGGCAGTCTGAAGGAATTTTCAATGTCTCTCCATCTCTCCCTGGTGTGGATTCAATGCGATGATAAATGTAAAAGCATTTAGTAAACTATAAAGTGCCAGGCAAACAGAAGGTAAAATAATTAAGGGGAAAGGAGGGGCTACGGGAAGGATGGGACTTGGGTCAGAGTCAGCCTGAGGGAAGGAAGTGGGCGAAAGGAGCCAGAGGCTGGTACCAGAGGCGGGGAAGGGGGAGGAAGAAGGGGGCGAGGGAGGCCCTGGGCTCCTCTCCCACCCACTTACCCGTCCTCCTTTCTCCTCCGATCTGCTCCCCCAGGCAGGGGGATGGAACCAGTGGGACCTTCAGGCCAGTTAAAGGTCAGCCTGTCCTGTAGGGACAGAGGGGCTCCTGTCTGGAGGCTGAGATGCTGGCCTTATGCCCGAGGGTGGGAAGGGAAGGCAAAGGGAGTGGCTCTCAGCCCAGCCGTCCTCCTCCCTGGCCTGCTGGCCTAGGCTGGGGGCTGGGTGGCTGAGGGGGTCACTTCGCGTGGTCTGGGCACACCCCACGTTATCTCAGTCCCACTGTGTGCTCCCCACTGTTGCTGGGCTGCATGCCCCACAGGGACAGGAGAGCCGGCCGGGTGGCCTTGTGGTGGGAGCAGTGATTGTTAACTCCCATCCTGCTTTTCCTGGCTGGAGCATTTCTGGAAGGCTCTAGATTCTGGGCCTAGTTGTTGTTCAATTGCTGAGTCGTGTCCGACTCTGCGACCCCATGTACTGCTGCACGCCAGGCTTCCCTGTTCTTCACCATCTCCCAGAGCTTGCTCAAACTCATGTCCATTGAGTCGGTCATGCCATCCAGCTTGCATTTTCTTCTGGCTAGTTCTCTGGTCTGGGAGGGAAGCAGGAGTCCTGTGTCTGTTTTCCTGGTTGTGGGCCTGGTTTCCGCACATGCTAGCTAGGATAAGGGTGCCTAACCCCCAAGACTCTGGGGGCACTCAAGAGATGGCTCACGCTGGAGCCTGGGAGGGGCTTGGCTATTCGCTGGAACTGGGGCTTGGCCTTGTGAGGTGTAATGTGGTACCAGAGATGGCTTTGTGTGCTCCCCAGGGAGCCGCTGGGCCAGGAAAGGAAGGCCGACCCCGAGGTGCTGGAGTGCAGGGCTCAAGCATGCATGTCCACCCTGCAGGTGTCCCCTCCTCAGCTCTGTGACCTTGGTCAAATGATTTCACGTCTCGTGTTCCTCGTATCCTCATCTATAAACTTGGGATGGTGGCAGTACCCACGTCCCTGGGCTATTGTATCAGTTTTCGTGTGAGGCAGTTTGTACAGTGGTTAAGAGTGTGGTCCCTGAAGCCAAACTCTCTGGGTTCAAATCCTCTGCCAAGGTGTCATCCTCTGGGGCCCTCAGTTTACTCTGTTGTAAAACAGGGGTTTTGTCGACAGTTCATTTTGAGTACCTTTCAGGGAGCAGGAACTGTAGCGAGCCTGCCTGCTGTGTTTCCTTGTGAGTCTCTGCCATGTCAGTAGTGACCATGACCTCAGGGGTCTGCCCACAGGGCTAAGGGAGGAGGCCCCTTGGCCTTGGGAGTCAGCTCTGGCTTTGCCACATGCCGGCACGATGCCCAGCGCTTGATAGCCACCGTCTCATCTGATGCCCACAGCCACCGTGTGAGGTGGGCACTCTTCTCCTGCCTGGATGGGGAACTACATGCAGAGGGGTTAAGCGACCTGCCTGGGTTGCCTCACTAGTAAAGAGCACATTCCACGTGGAGCCCCAGTGCCGACCGCGGTTGGCCGTTGTCTGCAGAGCTTGTCCTGGGTGTGTTGTCTGTGGCGGTACCTGGGTCCTGCTGAGCCTGGCTGAGTGTTCTACTTGCTGTGCCCCCTACAGTCACCACCAGGCAGTCCAGGTCACGCCTGCCCTGCCTCTCAGGACAGGGGGCTACACGCAGGGCCACACAGAATGTCACCTGTGGCAGGTACTTAGCAGGGCTTTGGGGTCGGGAATAACTGAGGCACCTCCCTGAGGTCCCCCTGTCCCCCTTACGGGAGAGGCTGCTCACTCAGGACAGCCTCTGCTGAGGGACTGGCCTCTCAAAATACAGAGGCGGTGGTGTATGCAAGGTGGGGTGATGACATTTCTGGAGGCTGTCTGCCTTTCCTACGTCAGGCCCATTGGGGGTGGGTGTAGGAGGGGCCGGCCAGTCGCCTCTGGAGTCTGCTGGGTGACTCATAGTGGTGGGCGAGGGCACTGAGTCCAGGTCTTGGCGACAAAGGTCATCTCTGGCCTGGGCCCCACCTCGGCGTTCCCTGCAGTGAGAGGCGGTCAGCGCTGGGGTCAGAGCTCCCGCTCCTCCAGGAAGCCTTCCCGGTGACCCCGACTTAACCTTGCCTGTGAGCAACTGCTCTGTTTAACTCCTCCCTCGCTGCCTGCATTGCCACCCCCTGGACCCTCGTGCAGTTTTCCACTTCAGAACGTGTGAACCCGGGGCACTCAGCATGCTTGCCCCTTACCTCAGGGAGTCCTCCGTCAATCTCAGCGGCTAAATGAAGGAAGAAATCGTGTGAGGACTTCTGGTCCCTGAAGACTGGTCCTCCCAGATCAGGCTCTGGAGGGGAAGGGACCTGCCCAAGGGGGAGGCATCCCCATGTGTGGAACTCCCTTAGGACCTCAGCCCACCCTGTGACCATTGCATTGCGCAATGACCACACTGCACGTGGGGAGGGCAGCGATCTCGCCCAGGGTATGAAGATCAGAGGTGGGTTGGCATGTGGATCCAGGGATCAGCTCCAAATCCCTCTCTCCCTCTGGATCTCAGCTTCTTCCCGTCCTCACACCCCTCACTCTTCACCTTAGATGACAGGGTGCCCTGCAGGGCAGCCCATTTCCCTGGAGGACTGGGCCAGGAAGTAGCAGCAGAAATCAAGGGAGAGTGTACCTCTGCCTGGTGGACCGAGGCTGTAGTCACTGTGCTGCCTGGGGTCATTTTTCCTCCTCTGTACTTGAGCCAGAAGTGGGGTGTTTGGGAGGGTAATGATGAAAAGTGAAGAATCCAATGAAGAACCTTCTGGGAAGAGAAGGTTCCAGGCCTTGGGGTGGGTGGCTGGGGGGAGGAGGGGGTGCCTGTCATCTCAGGGACTCCTTCCTTTGGGAGCAGAGCCCTCTGGTGGACCCGAGGGCCTGATGTCCTAGTCTGTGCTGGCGGCCACAACAAAGTACCACGACTGTTTACCTTAAACAACAGACATTCATTTTCTCCCAGTTCTGGGGCCAGAAGTCTGAGATCAAGGTGCGGGCAGGGCTGGCTTCTCCTGAGGCCTCCCCTTGGCTTGTTGACGGCTGACTCCTCGCTTGTGTCTTCACATGGTCCTCCCTCCCGTGCGGGTCTGAGTCCTCACCTTCTCTTAGGGACATCACTTGCGTTGGGTTGGGGCCCACCCTTATGACCTCATTTAACTTAATCACCCCCTCTAAGGACTCTGTCTCCAAGTACAGTCATATTCTGAGGTCCTGGGGGTTAAGACTTCAACACAGCAATTTAGTGGAGGGTGGTTCAGTCTATCACATCTAGGAAGGGGTTTGCTGGGTTTTCTGTAGTTGGATGCCTAGAATCTTGGTCCCAAATGAGGAGCAAGTGAAGGTCCAGGGTGGTGGAGGCAAGGAGAGCAGTCTGGTCTCCCATGAGCCGCCTGCTGTCTTTCTCCGGTTTGGTCTGGAGCCTGCCAGTTCAGCACTCTAGCTGACACCATGTTTCACAGCCTCCAGCAGCCCCATTAGCTCTTTGGCCTGAGTGCTAAAGCCCCGTGCCCAGATCTCAGCTCGTCGTGGGTGGGAGCGGGGCTGTGTTTTTTGCCTATGGTGCACAGAGCTGTCTCCAGACTCCTCCAGAGTGTTCCAGGGCAGGCCTTCCTGGAAGCAAGTGCCAGGCCAGAGGGGTGTGGGCTGCCTCCCACTGCCGAGAAACTCACAGGTGGACGAGGCTTGCATTGCCTCTTTGCCCACCCAGTCCTTCCCTCCCTTCTCCCACCTCCTTGGACATTTCACTGATTAGAGTTTCTCAAGACTTAAAAGAGGACTGAGGAGGACGACTGGGGCTGGTAAGGCAGCAGCTCACTCAGAGCCAAACGGAAGAATGAAGGGAGAAAAGAAAAGACTGCTGTCCTGGCTGAAGATGGCCGGGGGACTGCTCACCACCCCTCTTCTGGGTTTTTCCTCCTGCAGGAAAAACCAGCGGCCCCTCTTTTGCTTCTGTGGGTAGCCCCACCAGAGCCAGGGGTTGGTGACAGGGGGATGGTTTTTTCATCCAAGTCTCTTATCCTCAGGCTCCCTGAGGAGCAGAGGCCCCTTCCTTGGGGGAGAGCTTCTGACTCCATGGGACCCCCATCTCCTCTGCACAGTCTTTTGTCTGAGCTGGAGAAGAGCCTCTCCAATGGCAGCCAGGAGTCCCTGGTCTGTAGTGACTTCTCATCAGCTAGGCTTGTCCAAGGATTCTGATTTGTCTTTGAGAGAAAGGAAAGAGGAAGGGAGAGACACACACAAACAGGGAGAGAGTGAAAAGGAGAAGGAAACAGTGAGAAACATGGAGGGGCAGACAGACCCAGACAGATGTTGGCCTGGGAGGCAGGAGGTTTGAGTGTCTTTGGTAACTCCTTTTCTTTAGACCTTTATTATTTCCTGTAAAATGGGGATGTTGGGGTAGCTAGCAGTTCTTTCCATTTCATTGAGCTCATTGTTCCTTTTTGTGACTGGTGAGGAGCTGAGATGGATGTGCAGAGGTTCCCTCCCTTGAACTTTTACTGAGAAGCAGCATTGCTCAGTGGCTGTGTCAGTCAGGAGAGGCTTGGTTATGCTGCATAACAAACAGCCCCCAATTCTCAGTGGCTTAATCAATAGAAGTGTATTACTTGCTCATGATGCCAGTCCAGTGGGATTGGCAGGGGTCTCTGTTCATCTTTCTTCCTCTGGGCTGGTAGTGGCTTCATGTCACAGGCGTGTCCACTTCAGCTGCTCAAGTAGGTGGAGGACACTGGGACTTGCATGCTACTTCAGTCTGGACAAGACATGCTTTCCTTCTGCTCATGTTACATTGGCCAAAACATGTCACAGATCGATGCCTAACTTCAAAGAGGGTAGGGAATCTGTGCATGGAAGAGGACAGAAATATCGT
The DNA here is from genome assembly GCF_027580195.1 of Bos mutus. Classification (NCBI taxonomy): domain Eukaryota; kingdom Metazoa; phylum Chordata; class Mammalia; order Artiodactyla; family Bovidae; genus Bos; species Bos mutus. Next base: position 29,918,385 of record NC_091618.1, read on the forward strand.
TGAACAGACTGTTGTCTACTCTAGGGATTAAGACTGTGAGATTGAGAATCAGAAGATCTGGTTCCAAGCTGTGTTTATAATTGTGTCCTTTGGTCAAGTCACTTTGCCTCTCTGATGTCTTATCTGTAAAATCAGTACAATAATAGCGCTTTCCTCCTAGGATTATCATTAAGACTCGGTGAGTGAAGATGTGCGGAGATGTGAAAAGTAGAGTGCCTGGTGTATACTATGCTGGCAATAATCGTGTCTGTTATTATTATTATTGAAGTACTGGGGGAAAGAAGATAGAGGTATGATTTTGATTGGATACAAGGTCTTTCTTCTTAGGAAAAAACATTCCCCTGGTCCCTCTACTCTCTGGGAACCATCTGTAGCTGGTTCTGTTCTGGGAGCCCCACTCTTGGAAGTCAGGAGACTTGCCTCTGATACCAACTTGCTGGGATACCTCGGAAAAGTTACTTTCCCTCTCTGGTTCTCAGTTTTCCTTATCAGTGAATCGAGGCGGGTGGATTCCTAAGAGGACTTCCCCAACGATGACATTGATGATGACAAAGACAATGACTAGATGACAGCTGGCCTTGTGTGCCAACCCTGTGCCTGGCAACACTGCCTACGTGTTGTCCTCAAACGCCCACAGGCGGCTACTGTTTTGTAACCATTAGGCAGAAAAAGTGGCACTTGTAGGATGTGGTTTTAAAGCTCGCTCTGCCCCCAGATGACATTAGGGAGAGTCCCGTGTGCCTTTTCTGGTCACACTTGGGTAATACAAGAGCCTCTGGGCAGTAATCAATATGTGATTGTGAACTTGATGTTTCACCCAGAGTTAATTCTTCCCGCTTGTCCACCCTTACCGGGCACCAGGTGTGGGTGTGAGGGGTGGGGGTGTTTCAGCAGGTTTTCCTCTCTGTTTTCCTGACTGATGAGAAGAGGGGAAACAGGGAAGGGATGGGAGCCTTCTTGCCTGCCTGCACCACTGTGAGGTTGCTCTGTGTGGGGACACAGGTCTGGGTGATATGACGCCTGAGCTGTTTGCCAGAGCAAGATTCTGGAGGCATCGAGTGCTGTTTCCTCCTGCAGCACTTTTGTGGGCATTTTGGAGGACACCCCCCTCTCAGACCTTGAACTCCCGAAGAGTCTCTCTTCATGTTTTCCTTTGGGTGGGTGACTGCAGCTGCATCAGAGGCTCGGGACCCTTCCTCGGCCGAGCATCCCTTGCTCCCTCCACCTCCTTCTGTGGAGGTGGTTCAGCCCTGCAGGGGGCCCTCTCGGACAGGATCTGAGGCAGTCTGGGGGCTGGCTCTCTCCGCTGGGTCTGCAGGAGCCTTAGGCGCTCTTGGGCTCAGCAAAGCCAGGGACAGAGGTGGCCAGCGCATCCCCTGTCTGTTCCCTGGTCGGCTTCTCACTGTGTAGACTTCCGGGTCTGTGCCAGGCCTGTTTCTCACGTTTTCCTGCTCCAGCCGACTGACACTGAGCTGAGCAGACTCCGTGAGATGAGGGGAAAGCCCTGGCAGGTGGCATTTGCGGCAAAACAACTCTTCTCTGCAAGATGCCTGTTAGAATCCCCCACTTCCTTATCTTTTCATTCACTTGACGTGGATGTGTGTGTGTTGAGGGGGTGGGGTGGGGAGAGGGGTAGTTTAGAGCCACAAACAGTTTTCAGCCATCTCTGTCTTTAAAAAATTTTAAACAGCTAATATATATTTCTAATATAATATAATCAAATATAATGAAATGACATTACATTGATGTAATTTAATACCATAACTTCCCCTATTTAAAGAATACTGTTCAATGGGTTTTAGTATATCTACGCTTGTACAACCATCACCATAATCTGATTTCAGGATAGTATCACCCACCTAGAAGAGACTTCACTCATTAATAGTCACTCCCCACATCTTTCCCCACCCCTGCCCTAATCTACTTTCTATCTCTATAGATTTATCTGTTCTGCTTATTTCATGTAAAAGGAATTATACAGTGCGTGATCTTTTGTGGCCTTCTTTCACTGAGCATGATGTTTTCAGAGTTGATCCATTTTGTAGCATGCATTGGTTCATTTTGATTTGCTTTGTAATACTCCATCGTGTGGCCATACCACACACATCAGTGGGTGAATATTTGCACTGTTTCCACTTTTTGGCTGTTGTGTAGAATGCTGCTGTGGGGATTCGCGTGTAATTTTTGCGTGTCCTTATGTTTCCACTTCTCTCAGGTAGATGTCTGTGAGTGGAATTGTCGTGGCAGATAGTAACTCAGTGTTCAGTTGTTTGAGGAACTGTCAGACTGTCTTCCAAAGTGGCTGCACCATCTTACATTCCTACCAGCCAATGTATGAGGACTATAATTTCTGTACATCCTCACCAACACTTGTAATTTTCTATCTTTGGAATTCTAGCCCTCCTGGTGGGTGTAAAGCGGTGTTTTATTATGGTTTTCATTTGCATTTTCCTAGTAATTAGTGATGTTGAACATCTTTGTTAATTAGCCATCTTCTTTAAAGGAACATCTATTTACATCTTTTATACATTTTAAAACTCAGATTCTGTGTCTTTTTGTTATCATTATAAGAGTTTTTTTTTATATCTTGAGAATATGTCCCTTATTAGATATATGATTTGCAAAAATTTTCTCCTATTCTGTGGGCTGGCTTTTAACTTTCTTGATGTCTTGATGTCAGTCATCCCTTTTTAAAGCCCTGCCTTACTTTTGGAATGTGTTATTCATTTTCCTGGGGGCTCTGTCACAACTGGGACCCAAATACTTCCATATGAACACCTGCTTATGAGTGTTCCCATTTTACAGGAGAGGAAACTGAGGCTGTCACAGAGAGGTTAGGGACCTTGTTCAGACAATACCCTTAGTAGATGTTGAAGGCAGGATTCTGGGGTGGATGGGGGTCTGGAGCCAATCAGGGATACTGCTTCCTGTAATCTAAATCTGAGATTATACATCTGCAGCCTGAAATGCTTTAGGCTGCTTCATCTAATCTCTTTCCAGCCCTGGAACTGGTGCCTGTACTGGTCTAGATCACCTGCCCCATCACACAGAGAGGGAGGCTGGGTTTCAGGTCTTTGGATGGTGGGGCAACACCAAAGCCACGAGTCTTGCCTCCTGGCTGCCTCAGCCACCTACATGGCCCATGGCCCTGTATCTCCCAGGGCGAGGCAGGGTGGGGGTGGGTGGGTAGCAGAACGTGGCCCCTTTGGGTATGGAGTAAGGCAGTTAATGGGGACAACAGCCTCCATGCCCTCTTGGAAGAACACTTGAGCACTATGGTGAATGTTTGCCCTTGACATACTTTCACAGGGTGTGACATTCTTGCCTTCTGAACTCTGGGGTAAGATGTGGAAGAACCAGTCAAAGAGAGGAGGACAAGATTGCAGGTAGTCCCAAATAATTCAGGAAAAGGGTCCAAGGGTCCCAGAGTGGTACGTCTGCCCCTTGTCTCTGAGAAGGGGGTTTTAAGGGGTTTCTAAGCACAGGTGCTGAGAGCCTGATTTTATTTTATTTATTTTTTTCTCGTGCAGCTGGCTTGTGGGATCTCAGTTCCCCGACCAGAGTTGAACCCGGGCCACGGCAGTGAAAGTGCAGAGTCCTAACCACTAGACCACCAGGGAACTCCCCCAAGAGCCTGACTTTTGTTGGGAAGTCCTAACCTGACTGCTGGAGGGGGCAGCCCTTCTGGTTTGGTCAGGGTCAGGGGTTGGGGAAAGGGCAGGGAGAGAGAAATTCAAAGCTGTTACGGGAAGCTTCAACTTCTGTCACTGTTCTATCACAGGGCTTAGACTGCAGCAGGAGGGATCTGAGTTAGCCACCTGGGAGAACTTCCGGACTGTGAGAGGGTCGATCAGCTGTGGCAGGGAGGTCGGGCCCTTGTCCTCCTGGCCTGTTTGGGCAGAGATGTCGAGAAACAAGGGACATGGGCCTCAGTGTGGGGTGGTCTCCATAGAGATAGTGACAGAGGCGGGAGGTGAGATGACTTCTTGAGGAGGATCTGGGTCCCTTCTACTCCCCCAAGAGAGAGTTCCCTCCTGGCCTTCTGGACCGATCAGAGTGCCAAGAATTTAAATGTAGGGCCGGCCTGACCTTGTGGGTAGAGAAGATGACTCCACCGCCTCAGCACCTGCCAGCCACCTGCTCGGCGCTGGCCTGGTCGGGTGGGGCGGGGCATGTGCTGATGCCCTCGGACCCTGAGCTGGCCCTGCTCTGCGAGGCAGCTGGCAGGCTTGGAGAGCAGTGTCTGCCCACGGAACATTCAGTAAACCAATACCCTCCTGACTGAATGTGCCTTTGGTCCTCGGTAATCTCTGCCATCGGGTGGAGGTTGGAAAACTGGAGCCACACTCGGAGCAGACGCAGAGCTCTTGGCCAGTGGCCTGAGCGGCACGTCTGCCCTCTTGCTGCGCTCAAATATCAAGCACCAGCCCTGGGAACAGGGGAATGTGCAGTCTTCCCCGCCCCCCCCCCCCCAACCACTCTCCCTGCTTCCTCTCCTGCCAGAACTGCAGACAGGTGCAAGTTAGGTGGACCTGGTGAGACCCCAAGATCTAACCACGTCCAAGAAAGGAAATTCAAGCTTCCATTGATCAAATGCTTTTGATACCCAACGAAAGCTGCTTTTCACCCATCATTCTCTTGCTGCCCTGCCTCCTTCTGCTTTCCTTTGCTTCCTTCTCTCTCTTTTCTTTCCCAAATACTTAGAGGGCACGTACTAGATGGTGAGCCCTGGGCTGGCTCGGGTGCTGTAGAAAGTCCTCTCTCGGAGTTGCCTGCAGACAAGGGAGGGGAGGGGTGCGGCCAGATCAGACAGGTGTGCCATCCTCCTTGACCCACAGTCAAATGCAGAAGATCTTGGCTAAAAGCCAGGCTTCTCAGGAGAGAAGTTTCTGGGGATGGTGGTGATCAGAGGTGGATGGCTTTGCAGAAGGACTGTATCTGTCTTGGGCCTGAGAGCACAGATAGCATTGAAAACAGAATTGTTTTTCAAATCAAAAGTGGCCGAACAACATTGCTCAAAGGCTAGAAAGTAGAGGGAAAGAAAGTAATCAAATTGCTCCAGCCTCCTTGTCATGCTGCCTGGTCCCGTAGTGGGCTGGGTATTAGGAGATCAATGGGATGCAGGGGTTGGTGAGGGTGGGAATGTTGGAGAAGGTGGAGGGAGGGTGAGTGGAGCACTGAGGAACCATATGCATGGAATCCAGGAGGGGAGAACAAACCAGGAGATTAAGAGGAAAGAGCACACAAAATCCCACAGTGGATGGGTCCTTGGAGCCTGGATCTGTTGTCCAGGCTGAGTGACATGGCGGAGTGATGGGCACTAGGAGAGAACAGAGCAGAACAGAGTTGTCTCTCTGGATTGTTCCTTGTTGTGCCTATTCAGGCCCTGGGTGCTTCTCCCTGCCCTTGGAGGCTGTGCCTGGCTTCTTTCTCCTCGCCCAGCAGTTGGCCTGAGGCTGGCTCAGAGGTGCTATCTGAGGCTGGTTTGCTTCTGGGCAAAGTTTAACTTCTTCGTTAGTGGTGCTGGTCTTCGGGCCTATCTCTCCATCAGCCTGTGAGGTTCAGCACCCTCCCTGGAGCTTTTGTGTGTCTTGCTCACCTCTCCTGCCTGCTAGCTGGTGTGCTTCTCTGCAAGCAACAGAGCCCATCCCTTTTGGTCCATCCTCCCAGGCCCTGCTTCCTGTCCAATGGACAGTTCTGAGGCCATTTGTGGGAAGAGGTTTCAGTGGATCTGGGATCCATAATGTGATCTGCCCTTTCTTCTTTCATGATTCCCCTTCCTCTACTTCCTCAGCTGCTCGTGGGTGATTTATCCCCTGTACATCTCTTTCTTCTCTTCGCTCCTCCCTCCCCCTGCCAAGTTCAGTTCAGTTCAGTTCAGTTGCTCAGTCGTGTCTGACTCTTTGCGACCCCATGAACCCCAGCACACCAGGCCTCCCTGTCCATCACCAACTCCCGGAGTCTACCCAAACCCATGTCCATCGAGTCGGTGATGCCATCCAACCATCTCATCCTCTGTCATCCCCTTCTCCTCCTGCCCTCAATCTTTCCCAGCATCATGGTCTTTTCCAATGAGTCAGCTCTTTGCATCAGGTGGCCAAAGTAGACCTTCTAAGATCCTGACAAAGTTGCTGAGCTCACAAACCTTCCATAATAGGCAGCCTCCATTGAGGTGAAGAAGGACGTGTCTTAGAGTGGTCTGAGAAGGGGCAAAACTCACATCCTTGGGAGGCAGTGGAGGCACCATAGTGGTTGACAGTGTGGGCTTGGGACTCAGAGCTGCCTGGGGTCAAGCCCTGGCTCTGTCTCTTGCCCTCTGTTGACCTCGGGCAAATCATTAGCCTTTCTGAGCCTTTGTTCTACCTTGTAAAATGGGGACAAGGATATACTTCTCTCGTAGGCTCTGAGAGTTAACTGAGGTAATGGATGGGTGCTCAGTCCTGTGCCTGTTCAGAAGTCATCAGTCAATGTTAGTTGTCACTGATACCAGCACGAGGTCTTGGGTGGTACTGTACACAGTGCTTCTCTGAGTTCACTGATCCTGGAACAGCTGTAAGGATGCTTCTTTCTCTTTCATTTGAGAAAAGACATCAGGATGCAGGAGAGTGAGAATGACGTGATTATGGGTGTAACTTTGAATGCACTGTATAGAAGAAGAAGAAATAAAGAAAAAAACAAATCATTTGTTCTTTGTCACAAAGAACTGTCCGCGGTAACATTCATTTATTCAAGCAACAAATATTTGTGAAGTGCCTACTGTGTGTCACTATTCTAGATGCTGAGCATACAATAGTGAACACAATAAAGATCCTTGCCCTTGTTGTGATTGTATTCTAGTGGGAGAAGACAAAGAATAAATTTTTTTTTAAGGTATAAATATATTTGACGCTTGGATAACACAGATCTGAACTGTGCAGGTCCCTTATACACAACTTTTTCTCCACAAATATGATACCTGTATTTTCGTTTTATGGATTTTTTTTTTTTTTTTTTTTGGCCACTCTTGGTGGCATGTGGAATCTTAGTTCCCTGATGAGGGATTGAACCTGTGTCCCCTGCAGTGGAAGCTTGGACCACCAGGGAAGTTCCCCATTTTATGGGGGACTTTGTGGCGAAAAGTTTGTGTTCGGTTGGAGATTACAATATGTGGGATCAAAAGAACTAGTCCTGATTCTACCCAGACTGTTTCAACTTCTTGCCCTTTGGTGAGTCATTTATCAATTCCTTTGTTTTGAGGGCAGAAAAAGCAGTATGTGGATTTTTGACTGTGGGATGTGGATGTTGTGTGAGTCAGTGCCCTTAACCCCTGCATTGTGCAAGGGTCAACTGGAGAATCCCAAGGACGGAGGAGCCTGGTGGGCTGCCATCTACGGGGTCGCACAGAGTTGGACACGACTGAAGCGACTTAGCAGCAGCAGCAACTGTAAGTAAGAGAGCATATTAGAAGGTGATAAACACTCTGTGAAAAAATAGAGCAGAGTAAGTGTGATTGGGAGCTGTTGTTGGTTGGGTATTGAAATGTTTTAAAATTTGAAAAATTTTAAAAGCTTAACAGCCTAGGCTTCACTGAGGAGGGGACATATGAACAAAGAATTGAAGGAGGTAAGAGAGTCATCCAAGCAAATATCTGAGGAGTAGCATTCCAGGCAGGGGTGAGGCGGGCAGCAAGTGCAAAGGTCCTGAGGCAGAAACCCACCTGAGATGTTTGAGAAGCAGCACAGGGGCCAGTGTGACTGCAGTGAAGATTGTAATAGGAGTTGAGGTCAGAGGTAACCGGGACCAGATCATTTAGGGTCTGGTAGACACTGTAAAGATTTGGCTTGTACCTGAGCTGTTTCATCTAATGACACATAGTGGAAATCTTTTCATAATAGCACACAAAGAGCCTTCTCATTGTTTTCAGCTACATAATATTCCACTGTACATGGGTACTGCGTTTAACTAGTATTTTATTTAACTATAAATAACATGGACAGTTAGGTTGTTTCCAATTTTTTACTGTTTTGAAAAATGCTGCAGTGAGTAACCTTTTTATTTGTGCATAACACCATTTCATTTGTGCAAATCTGTCTGTAGGACAAATTTCTAGAAGTGGAATTGGCTGGATGAATGTATGCATATATAATTTTGATAGCGTCAAATTGGCTTCCATAGGGTTGTATTAGTTGCCACTCCCAGTGAGCAATTTGATTAGGGACTAGGAGGAAAATTTCTCTCCCTTCTGCATGCATCCTCCACACGTGAGCTTCTATTTTGTGTGTGCTGTGGCCTCTGACTCTTTGTGACCCCATGAACTGCAGCCGACCAGGCTTCTCTGTGCATGGAATTTTCCAGGCAAGAATACTGGAGTGGATTGCCATTTCCTTCTTCAGGGGATCTTCTGGCCCAGGGATTGAACCCGTGTCTCCTGTGTCTCCTGCATTGCAGTCGAATTCTTTACCACCCAGCCACCAGCGTAGCCGCAGGGGGTGGCTTCTATTAGGTGCCCGTTATTTTCTTTACTCCTCATGACCCTCCTGTGAGCTGAGTATTCTTGTTCCCCTTTCACAGATGAGCAAACAGGCAAGAAAGGTCAAGTAATTTCCCAATGCTTACACAGCCAGAAAGATGTAGAACTGGGGTTCTGATGCCTGCCATTCCTCACCATGGCTTCATGAGGATGAGAGTCTGAGCCACCCTGCCTCTTGTTCCTCTGCTTCCCTGCCCTGTGCACGTGGGCATGTGGACCTAGCACTCCTGCGCCTACATCCTGGAGACCCTTGCAGGCCAGCGGCAGGGTGGGAAGCGGCCAACCCTAGGGACCTGTGGTCACACTGGCTGAGATGGCCTCCCCTTCTGTCCCTCCCAACATCAGCCCCAGTGGTGAGACCTGGGATGCTGCGATCTAGCTAATTCTGCTCTGGGTGGGGAGCTCTCCCCTGTCGTCTGCTGGGTCAGCTTGTTCCAGGGATTGGGTTTCAGCATTTCACTGATGAAAATAAATCAGCCTCTTTACTGCTGTGCATGGCCCTCGGAACCTCTGCAGCCTGGCATGTATTTCCAGACTTCCTGTAAGTCACTGTTTCTGTCCTAGCCCCCAGGGGCTCTGTGTCTGTTGCAAAAATAGCCTTGGACAAGCTTGGAGCCTGGAGCCACCCAAGCAAGACCACACAGGAGAGGAGCATCAGGTTTACAGAGTCCAAGGGCTCTGGGACACAGACAGTGCCAGGCTAAGCATCTTCTCTGTGTTGGATCCTTGAACATCTAGATTTGGCCAGGATTTCAGGGACCATTAGCTGATTGTACTCTTCTGTTGCATGGAGGAGTAAACTGAGGCCCATCCTCAATCACTCCTTGGTACTCTAGCCCTTTGACTCCTATTCTACTACTGTTTGGACTTCCCTGATGGCTCAGACGGTAAAGCGTCTGTCTACAATGCAGGAGACCCGGGTTCGAGCCCTGGGTTGGGAAGATCCCCTGGAGAAGGAAATGGCAATCCTCCAGTACCATTGCCTGGAAAGTCCCATGGACAGAGGAGCCTGGTAGGCTACAGTCTATGGGGTCGCAAAGAGTTGGACACGACTGAGAGACTTCACTTTCTTTCTACTACTGTTACTACCAGACAACGCTTTCTCTAGGCCTATGTATCATGCAGTGACCAGTTTGGATTTGGGGGGCTGAGTTGGAGAGAGTATGTTTTAGCTACAGCTGGCAGGATAGGAGTCTGACGTCTAGGAAAGCTGTCTTGCTTTTGAGGGACATGAGAATGGGGAACTGGGAACAGGAATGGATTTTCTTGACGTTGAGGAGAGTCTTCCACCTGCATACCTGTCCCAATAGGGTGAGTGACCAGGGTACATGAACAGGAAAGAGCAGGCAGCTTCTATAGATTTCTGATAAAGCCCCAGCAGGTTCTGCATGCAAAGGGGACCTGAGAGTCTTGACAGACTCCCCTTTCACCTGCCCCTCCTTTTTTTCTGTTCAAACATTATTTGCCCCCCAAAACCCTCCTGAAGGGACATGGGGCATCCTGCCCCAGATGGCAGGCCCACTGGACTGCCCTCTCACCCTTCAGGGCCAGGGCCTGGTCTAGCTCCAGCCGAGTTGTGCAGGTTGCCAGCAGGGCCCCTTGGTTCTGGGAAGCAGCGCAGAGCCGTCGGTGGATGGGGGCCAGGAGCTACTGGTGGCCTTTCTCATCCTTTCTCCTCCCGGACTGCGTCTTCACATCCTTACAGCTAGTCGATGCTGGTGCTCGTTGGTGTTGCTTTGATTACTTAAAAAACTGTTAGCAGCAAAGTGTTCTTTGATGTTTGTTCTTCTCCTTCTCCAGGGGCAATGAGATCAGATTTTGTTATGAAAGTGCAAAGCTTCTCAGATCCTTCCTTCTCCCTTTCTGCCTCTCTGTCCCCCTCTGTCTGTGTACTGCTTGACAACCTTAGAGAATCAGGCAGGCACTCTTTACAAGGATGAAAGAGACCTGGGGTGGGGCCCTGGCTCCTGTCCAGACCTGTGCCCCATGGTGCTGTCTCTTCTGTGGGTCAGGAAGATCACTCCCAGCTTGTTCCTCTTCACCAGGGCCTTCCTGCTTCTGACCCACACCTACTCATGTGTGTGAGCTATGACACGAGTCCTGGGAGACCCCCACGGAGATGCCTACTGAGCCTCCTTATACTCGTGAGTGCAGAGGGAAAGGAAGCAGAGACCCCACCCAGACCCCCCATCCATCCCCATTCCCACATCCTCTCAAAAACAGAACCACAGAGAACCCCCTGCACACACCCATCACTCGTGCATAGAACCCCACTGACCTCCCTGCCACTGCACACCCCCACAGAGTGAGGAGAGCTGTCTTTATAAAAAATGACCAATCTGGTAACCAATACTTATGTGAGGTACTTACATGGGCCTGTTAAGTACCACTGACATGGGATTGACCCCAAGAGATGGGTGTCCATCAAGGGTCCATCAAGGACCCCCAAGAGATGGGTTCCTTGTGTCAGTTGTGAACCAACTCTGGGGCAGTTCCCTACGAGTTACCATAAGTGCTTTGAACCCTGGCAGCATTGTTCAGATAAATGCCTAAAATTCCCAGGAGCCAGTGCGTTGAGGACAGCGCCCACTTGGATGTTGTGGTTTGGGTTTGGTTGTTCTAAACCAGTGCTGTGATTTGATCCTCACTCTCCACTCCCTTCATCCCACTGGATCCTCCAAGCTCTCACTCTTTGCCCATCTCTCTCTTTCTTCCTTCCTCCTTCCTCTCTGGGAAGCAGAAAGAACTTGAGTGTCAGAGTCAGACTGGCAATGTAAACCACAAACCTCGAAGCCTCAGTTTCTCTATCAAGGATCTACCTTGAAGGGCAGTTGTCGAAGCAAACAGGAAAACATCCATTAACGTGCAGGCACACACTTACAACTCGCCCGCCCCGTTCTGTTGCGCTGTCTCATCCTTCCTGGCTCCCCAGGCTCCACATCCCACTCCCCACTCTTCTGCCATCCTTCCCAAGTGAGGACTGCTACTGAGATGGTGTTGAGGCCTTGGGAGGTGATCCAAGTGCAGCAGGCAGGAGGGAGGTGAGTGGATCTACCCTGTTCAGCTCAGCTGTCTGCCTGGGAGTTGGCGATTCCCTTCCTGAAGGTTCTCGGGCGCTGAGGCTTCTGCGTGACTCTCAGGGAACATGTTTCTGAACCTGGCCCTGTCTGCCGCCTTCCTGGGGGACTGTGTGGAGACCTTGGAAAGCTGGGGCTGTGTGAGGGGTGCCCTGAGCTTTAGGTCTGCCTGTCTTCCCTCTGCTGTGCTGAAAGGCAGAGAGGAAGTCCTGTGGGGGTGCTGAGACTTGTTCCTGTGCTATACCTCGCACCCGGCCCAGGTAATGGCCTATCGCCAGGGTCCTCCCTCTCCCCCAGACTTTCACACTGCAACCCCTGGAAAGTCCAGGCCTCTCTCCTCTTTGTTTTCTGCTTAGAACCGAAGTCTGAGAGTTCAAAGCTCATCTTGCTCTTATCTCTCATCTTAACCCCTTTGGAAACTGAGGCCCCAGGAAGTGACTTGGCCAAGTTCTCATGGTGAGTTAGCGGCCCCCTGGGTTTGGGACCCAGGACTCCTGAGTCAATCCTGAGCTCTGTCTCTCACACCCCAGACTCCCTCTGCCCTCACTCTGGCTCAGCCACTCTTGGCTGTGGCACCATTGACATTGAACATGGGACTGTCCTGTGTGTGTTGGAGGGTGTTTAGCAGCATCTCTACCTACTGGATGCAATGGGATTTCTTCTGGATGAGTTAACCCTGAGTATTTCCAGCCATTTTCACATGTTCCCTGGGGAGCACACCACCCCAGGGGAGGACCACTGTCTAGGTGTCCCTTCAGCCCCTGTCTCTGAAACCTTACGTCTCTCACTAGGGAGGGCGTGAGGTATTCCTTCCCCAAAGATGCTCTTTTCTGCTTCCTGCTTCCTTTCGAGGATCAGGCTGCTGGGAAACCAGAGCACTCAGCCATTTTGCTCCTTAAATTTTTTTTTTTTTTCCATACTGGGTCTTCATTGCTGTGTGAGGGCTTTTCTCTAGTTGCGGTGAGTGGGGGCTACTCTCTAGTTGCGGTGCACGGGCTTCTCATTGCAGAGACTTATCTTGTTGTGGAGCCTGGGCTCTAGGCATGCAGACTTAAGTAGCTGCTGCACACAGTCTCAGTGATTGTGGCTCACGGGCTCCAGAGTGCAGGCTCAGTAGTTCTGGCACACAGGCTTAGATGTCCCAAGGCATGTGGGATCTTCTCAGACCACGGATGTCCCTTGGATTGCAAGGTGGATTCTTAATCACTGGACCACCAGAGAAGCCCCATTTTGTTCCTTAAAAGAAAGAGCAAAAAGCCAGATCTGGACAGGTGCCACCCCTCCTTCCTCGTGGTCCTTGGTGTTGAAGCTGTCTCGGGAGGTAGGAGACAGGGTGGCATTTTTGGACATCCTGTTGGTAGTAACAGATGCCACGACATTTCCAGAGTTTGTTGATTGAGCAACATCACATCCTCAGAGTCTGGGCCGTTTTGTGAGACTCTTCTCTTTGCTGGACACTCGTTGCCATGAGTTTTGAGCAGAGAAAGGACAGGCCAAATGACATGTCCTGAAGCTTAAGCATCGGGTGTATTTCATCTGGGCCCAGTGAGCTAGCGTCTCTGAGGTGCTATTCAGGGTGGGGCTGGGTAGGGAAGGAGGACTGAAAAGCGGATGTCAGAGTGGTGCTTGTATATATGTGGTGCCTGTATATATGTGGTGCCTCATTTCGAGCACCGCTGTGTGCTTTTCTGCTGTGCTGAGCGCTTTACACACATTATTATCGATCTTTGCAATACTCTCTGAGATACTCATTTTATAAAGAAACTGAAACTCAAAAAATTAAGTAATTGGCCCAGGGCTGCACTAAGCTAGTTAAGTATAGTGTCTGTATTTAAGCCAGTGTCTACCTGATCCCTAAGCCTGTGTTCTTAGTCACTGTGTTCCTGGAAGATGCTGAAGTGAGACAAATCAGAAGGGCTGGGTTTAATTTTAGGTTGCATTACTAAAGGCATGTGTTCCAGAAGTTAGGAGGTGATAGTGGTGCCTCTCATAGGTCACATGGGTTGTCCCTTGCTTCAGAGTGATAAAAAACCTCTGGTAGCAAGTGCTCAGGTGGTGAGGAGAAGCAGAGGGAGGTAGGGCGGACTCAGGGGCTTTGGGGGGCAGGAGTGGGGGAGGATTGTCTGTCAAAGGAGAGACTCAGGATGTGCACATCACATTCAGTGTCTGAAGCTCTCATGTGCAAAGATTTGGCTTGTCTGAGCCACCCCATTGGGTACCACAAACTTAGTGGAAAAGTTAAGGAGCTAAAATCTATCTGTTAGAGACACCTCATGATGCAATGGGCTTTGAGGGGTAGATAGTAAGATCTTTATAACTGAAAACAGTTTGGTATAGCTAGGACCTTTTTTTTTTTTTTTTACGGCCGGGGGGTGGGGTGGTGGTGCAGGGAGGTGGTGGTGGTGGTCCAAACCTGTCTGCCTTGCATTCTCAACTGGAGAGTGTCTTACAATTCCAATTCCCAGGCCCTACCCCTGACAATGGGCTTCCCTGGTAGCTCAGATGGTAAAGAATCTGCCTACAATGCGGGAGACCTGGGTTTGATCCCTGGGAAGATCCCCTGGAGAAGGGAATGGCAACCCACTCCAGTATTCTTGCCTGGAGAATTCCATGGACAGAGGAGCCTGGTGGGCTATAGTCCGTGGGGTTGCAAAGAGTTGGACACGACTGAATGACTTTCACTTTCACCTTCACCCCTGACAATTTGGCCTCTGGAGGTCTGGGGTGGAGCCAGGAAGTCAAGGTTTTCACAAAACTCCCCAGAAGGCTTCTGGCGCAGCTAGTCCCTGGGTGGTAGCAGGGAACCATTGGATCGGATTGCTACTCACAAGAGATTGTTGTATGATGATGTTTCCAAAGTATGGTATATGGGCCAGACTGGTAATTATATATGAAATTATTTTAGGTGTATTTATTTTAATGCATATTAGAGGAGGAAGTATATAGCTTTTGCACCAAATCTGTGATATCATGGGTATTGATGCCTCAAACTACTTGAAGTTATATTTATTTTCAAAATTTTAGAAAATCTTATAAAATGATACTACTGATGGGGTTCAGGTGTGCAGATGAAGGTGAAGAGTGTATGCAAATAAAATCTAGGTTAACACTGTTGTGGGGCAGGGATGAGAAAGAGGGTGGACTGGTTGACTATAATCCTTTCAAGAGCCTAGTTTGTCCATTAGTTCTAGAAGGTTCTATGGAGATAAGCAGGATAATTACAGTAGTTTGTCCAAATTGTCATCTGACAACTGTGCTGAGGAGACTGGAAATCCTTCTGCCCCCCAGTTTGGAGCCTGGGGCATGAAACCCCTCTTCTCTCATCCTCATTCTTGATGATTTCTATGAAGTCTTTGTCACTGGGCTGGGGGCCTCCTCATCTCCTCAGTGAAGATGCTCTTAGGATAGGGCGGGGGCCAGAGTACAGGGCACTGTTTTTGTTCTTCCACTTATTTTCCTTCTTTACTCTCAGCTCTTGCTGCCAGGGGTTTTTATCACTCTGAAGCAAGAGACAACTCATGCGGGCTCTCTGACCTATGAGGGGCACCACAGGCCTGTCACCTCCTGGTTTCTGGAAAACATGCCTTTAGTAATACAACCAGTGCAGCCAGTGATGCTGACAACGGGGAGGGGACTAGGGATGAGCTGTCTGCTCTGAAAAGGGAGAAGTAAGTGGCCTGCATCTGTTATGGCTCTCCCTCCCGGGCCTGCAGTGCCTGACCTGGCAGTGAAGGGTCTGGGCATCAGCATGGGGAGGCTGTAGAAGCACTTTAGGATGGCAAACTCACCAGGGCTCTGGCAAGGAGACACCAGGCCCTGCAGCTCCCACTGGCCTGGCTGCAAATCCCTGGCCTGTGGGAGTGGGGTTGGTACATTCAGTTGATGTGCAGAGAAGAGGTGGGCTTTGGCATCCTGTGTCAGGGACTTCTGGTACTTTTAAAGGCACACCAGGACAGTGGTGGGGACTTTGGGGAGTCCCTTTGGCTTTTGAGGGGGCTGTTTTGGTTCTGGGTGCCTGGGTGTGAGGGGAGATGTCACTGATTATTCCAGAAAGTTGTCCTTTCTGCCATTCGTGGTGGTCACAGGTGGGAACAAACTGCATATGAATGACCAGTCACCTGGAGGCCTCTCAGGTGGCCTGGCAGATCAACATCCTTGACCGGACATCCACTGGCCTTCCCAAAGTCAGGTTTCAGTGGTTGTGGTTCCTGGGCTAGAAGCCAAAGCTTTGCACTGAGAACTTCACTTTGGTGTTCCCTTCCCCTCCCATCAGCCTGCCTGTGTGATACCCCAGTCCCTCCATTCAGGCCCCGTGGTCACCCCTGGGAAATCCAGGAGCTCATGGGTTTTTTCCCCTTTTATAAGCCAAGGAAGTGTCCTGGCTCCTAGACTCTGCCCTGTGGAGGTGGGGGGACGGGTGGGATGGAGCGGGAGAAAGGAAAAAAAGACTTCCACCTTATTGTTCAGCAGCTGGAAAATTGTTGTCATCTGTTCTGCCTTTCATTTGCTGAGAATGGGAAAAAAATGTGGAAAAATTTGGGGAAATAAATCTCAATACCCTCGTAGGAACTCTCACCCTTCCCTCTACCTCACATCTCAGCCGTTTTGCTTCCACTTCTTCTCTGGGTCCTGGGGCCACAGTGGATTTAGGACTGGGGCTTGGCCGGGGTGGTACTGGGGCCATGCTGGGCTGTGCTGGGCAGGAGTGGGCTGGGGCCACTGCTGGACTAGGATGGAGCCAGGGCTGGAGCTGGGCTGGCCCGGCCACTTCTCACTCCGTGTGGAGGGCTTGGGAAGCCACTGTGATGTCATTCGAGAGCTGCATAGCTACAGGATGATAAGTGAAGCCCTGGGGACCCAGCTGGCTGAAATTACAGACAGAGTTTTATCCCACTGGCTTCCTACAAGCCAGAGTGAGGCAGAGCTGAGCGGAGAGGAGGAGAGAGCGAGTGAGAGCTGGAGGGAGGGAGTGTGTGTGTGTGTATGGGCAGGCAGGCGGCACTTGCTCCTCCCACCCCTGACAGTCCGAGGGAGCCTGAGTAGGACACAGACCGGGCGGCGGTGCTGGGAGCTGCAGCCATGGAGGAATTATTTGAAACTTGAGGGACGAGGGGGCACTTCAGAGCACGTCTTTTCCCTTCCCTCGCTCCCTCTGTCCAGAGGGTAAGTGTCTGCTGGGCAGGTGTTTATCCTGTGTGGCTCCCTGCTGGACCTGGGGAGAGGGTGGTGGGCAGCTTCTGGGCGCAGGGGCCAGGGTCTGCTCTGGACCTGGACTGGGGAAGGGCGTGTGGCTTTGTGGGGCTGTGGCCAGCAGTGTGCTGCCTATGGGAGCAGATGGAGCCGACCTGGCCACCTCCCTCCTGGACTCGCTGCCCTGGGACACGGAGGAGCTGCCGCCTCAAATCTGAGGGGTGGCTGCATACGTAGGAGGGGGGCCAGTGTATCTGAGCCAGCCTCACTCTTTGGTGTAATGGTTCATGGTGGAAGAGGATGGGGTGGGCAGAAGGCATGTGGTGGAGGTGTTGACTAGCCCCTGAAACATTCCCACTTACTCAGGATAGCACTCCCAACTCCCCAGGTCTGTGACCTGAACTTTGTGGAACCCTCCCCACCCCAGGGCTGACCTCCTGTGGGCTGCCATTCATGGCTTTCTCCTAACTTTGCCAGGACTCTTGGCGGCTCGACAGTCCCCCTGGCCAGGGATCTGATCTGCGAGTGTCCAGGCGGGTGCCCTGGCCTGGCAGAGAGGGACCTGGGTCGCTGTGGGCTCAGGAGCTATTTTTACCATCCGGAGTGTGCCTGTGATAGCCGCTGCCTGGACAGGCCGAGGGCGGGGAGTGGGAGTGCCAGGCTCTGCCCCTAGTGCCTGGCGTGGGAGCCGAAGGCCAGGCTGGAGTCAGGAGGCTGGCCCTGCAAGTTCACTTTCACCTCGTGGAAGTGGACGGGCCTGTGACGGGGCAGGTCACTCACTCTGCAGGCCGGGTCCCTCGGGTCTGAAGTAAAGGCCACCAGGAGGTTTCCTGTCCCTGCTCCCTCTCTCTGGAGGAATTCAAGTTAAGATGGTATCTGTGTAAAGAGTGTGGGTCCTTCCTGAGGAGGGCCTGGGGACACGTCTATCATCACCGCTTGACCAAGTCCCGTGTCTTATATGGTGAGGCTCTTAGGCCGCAGTCACAGCTGTAGAGTACCCCCCGCCCCCGCCAGGCTCCTCCGGCCATCTTCACCTTGAAGCGCCATCAGGGGGAAGAGCACTCAATTTGGAGGCAGGCAGGCAGGCAAGTCTGTATGCCCTCTGCTCTGGGTGACCTTGGGGGTTTCCCAGAGCCTGTGGAACAAATGAGGGGGTCTGGGCAATGGATTAACTGAGCCTTTGAGGCCCTTCAGCTCTCCAGATCTCCTGGCTTTTAAAACGCTCTTTTGGCTCAGCCGACTTGCTTGATCCCTCTCAGACCTCCGTTCTGCTGCCTCTGAGCGCCGGCTGAGAGCCGTGGGGCAGTAGCCTCGGGTGGGAGGGGGCTCTAGTTTCTGTTTCTGCTTGAATGCTGGCTTTCTCCGTCTTCTGAGATTCGGATGGGACTGCGTTTGGACGCGGGGCTTAGCGCCTTCCTCGTTCTTTCCTACCTCAGCAGATTGGTGGGTGGCGGCCAGTTGTGGATCCGCCCTGGGTCCACAGAGGCGGGTTTGGGGGGACCTTGGTGAGGCCCCTTGTGCAGGGAACAGAGCCACATGTGAGAAAAGTGACAGAAACCCTGGGAAGAAGCTCGTTCTCTTCTCTCCACTCTCGGAAAGTGCAGTAGGTTCCCTGTGAGTGCTGCTAAGCGAGAAGAAAGACGGGTGTCTGTCTGGCTTCCTGGACTCATCTGTCCCTGCCCTCAGTGCTTGTCCCTGTGGCCCCCGTGGACTCTTCCCAGGGTGAACCTACGTCCCTCGGGCTGCACCTGTCACCTGCCCTCTTTGTCTCTCAGAGGCCGTGCCTCCTTTCTATGGTTCCCCTTCAGAGACTCGGGTCGTCTCTTCAGCCCCTAATTCTGAAGATCTTCAGATCCCCTGAGGAAGCCCATTCCCATGTAGGAAAGTTCCAGAACTCTCTGCGAGCTGTTTTGAACAAAGGGTGACCTCAGGCCCTGGCTGGCTCTGAGGGGTTGTGTGTGTGTCAGGGTGGGGTGGGGTGGGGAGGGGGAGTGGTCAGCATGGGTGGAGGCCAGCGCTGTCACAGAAGGGCCGCAGGAGGCCACACTTGAGCCATGGAGCTGAGGTTTCCCACAGCCCTCTCCATCGCCGGCCCTTCCTCACTCTCACATCTGCCCTGGGGCGGCTGCAGCTTGGCGTGTTGCTCTGGGCTGGGCTCCTTCTCCAGCTCCTGCCGCTAGAAGGTTTGCCTTTTTTGCATGTCCTCCCTTTTCTCCTGAATGGAGCCCGGTGTTCCCCACAGAAGTCCAGATGCTGGGGGTGGACCCCAGAAGCAGCACCCTAACTGTCATAGGCATATGTCTTAATTTAAGAAGCGTGTATGGACTCTGGGGTGTCCATCACCCCCTGAAATGATGTGCAGAGTTTGTATTTGTGTGTTTTTTGGGGGGTAATTCATCAGATACCCCCAGGGGATCTTGATTAAGAAAGTGAATGTCCACTGGACAGGGCTGGAGTGTGACTGAGGAGTCCAGTGAGGGATCCTGTGGGGTGGGCTCTGGCTCAGCCAATTTGCAGGGACCTCCATGGGCGCAGCCTATGCTACCAGTTCTGTAGAACACCCTTCTCATGATATTTTTGCGGCAACGTGTCTCTTCCCGTTGAGGGAAGCTTGGGGTCCACCTTGAATCCATAATTTTCTGCTTCTCTGGACAGCAGTGGAAGAGGAGCATCTCCGTGGCTTACAGGGGCATGTAAAACTTTAATGTCATGCATTGGTGGCTCAGATGGTAAAGAATCTGCCTGCAATGCAGGGGACCCAGGTTCAATCCCTGGGTCAGAAAGATCCCTTGGAGGAGTGAATGGCTACCCACTCCAGTATTCTTGCCTGGAGAATTCCATGGACAGAGGAGCCTGGTGGGCTATAGACCATGGGGTCGCAAAGTGACAGACAGGACTGAGTGTCTGAGCATGAATGTCCTGCAAGAAGCACTGATGGAACCTCTAACGTGTACCAGACCCTGCATTCTGTAGGGCCATCCTGTATAGCTATGTGAGTTGTGCATTGAATTGTGTGCCTTCTTCACATACACCACGTTATGAATCGTACTGTCTGGGAACTAGGTACCAGAGGATTGAGGGAAAGAGGTAAAGGCCTTCCTCAAGGAGTTTAGTGGGGAAAACAAGCATGGGCAATAATATTGACCATCTGGTGTGACCAGTGTTACAGTCATGGGAACAGGGCAATGGGAATTTAAAAAGTTTATCTGGGTCTGGAGGACTGTAGGAAAGGGGGAAGGCCGAGGGAGGCTTCCCAGAGAGGTTCAAACTGAGCCTCCAGGAGGAAGAAGAGGTTTGCCAGGGAGGTTGACAGTTGTGGGAGCAGGATAGGGAAGGGACTTTTAGGAGAGCGAACAGCATGTTCGAGGCGCAAGGTGGGAAAGAACATATAAATAGTAAGAGTACAGTGGGGCGTGGTTGGAGTATCGAGGACAGTGAAGATGAGGCTTCAAAAGGCAGGCAGGGGCCAGATGATAAAAGGTCTGCATGTGTGAGGAGGCGGGGGGATTGGGCCTTACTTTGTGGGCGATGAGGGGTGTAAAACGGAGACAAGAGAGGTTAGTGTGCCTGGAGGTTTCAGGCCCAGCTCAAGGTGCTCAGTTCCTGAATCTTGTCACTCTGCAAACCTATCAGTAAGCCTCTGAGTCTTCACCTGATGGGCTGGGAGGCCAGGCTCCGCATGGTTTAAGTGGTTGAGTTGGCTGAGTTAGCTATTAAGATGGGGGTCTTCCTTCTGGGTGGTGGGTGTTTTTGGTGCAGGGGTGAGGAGGGAGGGGCTGCTTTTCCTCTGCTTTTTCTACAGAATCACATCCCTCTGGCCTCCCTGGTACCCTTCTTCTGGCATTCACGTGCCGCTTCTCAATAGCCCCAGCCCTAGTCCTGACCCACCTTCTCCTGTAGCTGGGGAAGAGGTTGTAGCTAAAGGGTTAACGTGCCCAGAACTTGCTCCCCTGGCTACCTCCTGGCCAAGCCTCAGTGTTTGTCAGAGCTCACCTACCTCCCTGACACACATGGTTTTTGATGCCTCATTCCCACGTTTACAGTGCTGAGTCCTCTTGGCTTGCTGGGGCCCCCGCCTGCCTCTAAACCACCTGTGTCTGGGGTGGGCACCGTGCCCCTTCCTGTTGGCAGCGCATTGATTTTCCTCCACATTGGTTGGTCATCACTGCTCTGGGTAATGTCTTTTAATGAATTGTTCTTCTGCTGGATGTGGACCCAAAGGACTTCTTATCACGAAGGGCCCTGTCCTAAAGACCTTAATAAATCACTCATGGTGCACAGCAGGCTTGCTGTGGGACACGGAGGGGATCTGTCCTCGCTGAATCACTTTCCTGCAGTCCACTAGGCTGGTACCCTTTGTTTTTCCTGGTTGGCCTGTCTGTGCCGACATCTAAACAAATGAGCTCTCCCCACTTGACATTAGTGAGAGAAGCGAAGGTCCTTAACCTCAGGGCTCAAAACGCTGGCCACCTGGGTCAAGGTTACTCAAGAGGTGACCCAGAAGCTGCTGGGAGCTAGTTTTAATGCTGATTCTTGGTCCTGCCCTAGATCTATGAGTAAAAATCTTTGGAGATAAGGCCCTGGAATCTACGTTGTTTTTTTTTTGTTTTTTTTTTTAACAATCCTCGGAGGAGATTCTTATGAACGTGAAAATCAGACAACTGTCCAAACTCTTATCACCTTAGCATCCTGTGTTGATTTCTTTTGTTCCTTTTGAAACACAACAGATGGACGCATCTTTCCTTTCCAGGGGACTGGCCTGTTCTGTGCATCCAGCCCCGCTCGAACTCCCGCCGTTCACTGGAGGGAGCCTGGGGAGTAGGGAGTAGTCCACGTCCAGATCAGCTGGGGATTTTCCTCAGAGCTTTCCAGAAGCATGACACGCACATCTGAATTACGGCTGCCGTGGAATAGGGGCCCCTTGGTGCAGCCGAGCTCAGCATTGAGGGTGGAGCCCAGGGCTTGGAGCAGCTGCTGGGAAGAGCGAGGTGTGGTCAGACAAAACAAGCAGGGCCTGGAAGGGACTGTGGACTTCACTTCCCTAGAGAAGTGGGCAGGAAGTCCAGTCTGGTCTGGGCTGGGGACCTGGGACATCTCCCCTCTCTGGGCTGCCCATACCTTGTATTTCCCCCTTCTGCTCCGTTGTCACCCATCTCAACACCCATGGGCCCATCTGTATCCCCTGTCCCCTCCCACTGCGGGTCCAACTCCCTCTCCTCTGAGATGCTTTTACCTGAGTTGGCCACGCCCATGACAGCTGCTGGGACTTGAAGATGCATCTGGTGGCTCCCTAGCTTGAGAGCCTTGAAGCCAGCTTCCCTCACCACTCCAGTTCCCTCTCCTCCTCCCCCACTATTTCAGTCCTCCCCTTTGCTCTGGCCGCCTCTCTCTTTTGCCCTTCCTGCCTTAATAGATTGAAACCGACATGTTCCGGCTCCTTGTGGTCCTGGTAAATAGCTCTTAATGTGGCCGTGGTCGATGGGGCGAAGGGGGTGGTGAGTGTGTTGTGTGGCAGGGGGACGTGGGCACTTTCCTTCATCTCTGATGGGAGCAGCAGGTGTTTGTGCCTCGTGGGTTGTGCTGGTGGTGCACTAGGGTTTCAGTTGAACCCTCCTGGGGGCTGACAGACCTGGGATGGGCCCAGGTGTCCTCTCTTAATTTGAAAAGGAAGATGACCCATTGAAAGTGTAGAACAGCCTGGAGCGTGCTGCCAGCCCTGGGTGTCAGGAGCAGCCAGCCTCTTCTTTGAGGACAGAAATAGACATTTCCATTTGTGCTTAGCAAATAGGATTCAATTAAACAGCTTCTACTTCTTCGATTTTCTTACTAAGCCCCAGTGGCCTGGCAGTTATCCTGTTGTTGTTCCTGCAAACAGTAGCCCACACTGGGGTAGATGACATGACAGAAGAAGTTTAATATTGGCATTTTCAAAGTCGATGGAGAGTGGGGTTGGCCCAAATGGGCCAAGATATCGGGTAGTGGTGATCAGTGTGAATTCTCCCTTTCTGTCTTGGGAGATGCTTTCTTATCTGTCTTGCCAAAAACTCTTCTTTGGTGGAGCCTAGGGACATCCTGGACTGGGTGTGCTTTTTCCTGGAAGGAAAAAGCCTCAGGCCTGCACTGGTTTGCACCCAGGGGGTCTCGTTGCCTTCTGAGTGTAATTGGGAGGCCGTGGGACACCTCACCTTTCACTCCTCTCCCCGCTTCCTGGACTGTGTACATATGGACCTGGGAAATTAGGGGGTTCGGGGGATGGAAGAGATCTCTAGTCCAGGAGGAATACTCTGTCATCTCACAGTGTGGGCTGCAGAGTGGGGCCAGGGCTCAGGAAGGGGCCAGCAGCTTTCCTTTCCAGGTGAGAAGGAAGGACAGCTCTTCAGATTCCCAGTAAGTGGTGTGAGGGGCCCATCCTTGTGGGAACCTTCCCCTCCCCTGCCCCCAACCCTTCCCCACCAAGATCTGAGTGGATGAGAACCTTCTGTCTGTAATACTTTTGTCCTCTGGAAACAGCCAGCCGAGTCTCTGTTTTGTGAGTGTAGCACGGAGCCCGGTTCTTTGGAAGGACAGGGCACGAGGGGCAGCCTCTCAACTGCATTTCGGCCGGGTTAGGGATGATCCAGGGCTTCCCAGGTGGCTCAGCGGTAAAGAACCTGCCTGCCAATGCAGGAGACACAAGTTCATTCCCTGGGTCAGGAAGAGCCTCTGGAGGAGGAACTGGCAACCTGCTCCAGTGTTCTTGCCTAGAGAATCGCCTGGACAGAGGAGCCTGGCAGGCTGCAGTCCACGAGGTTGCAAACAGTCGGACACAACTTAGCGACTAAACAACAACAACAGGGTTGATGCCAGGCGAGTCGGGAGAGGCAACGTGTGCACAGCTGCGTCTCAGTAGCACTAAGGGCAGGCTGTCGGAGAATCGGACCTTTCTCTGCCGAAACCCCATGTTAGTTCAGACCAGTGCCATCCCTGTAAACCTTCGGCTGTGGCAGCACTCTGGCCCAGTGTCACTTGGGGCCTGCTGCTGGCTGAGGTCCCAAAGCCCCAGGGAGAACTGGGGGCAGAGAGACGCTTCTGGAGAGTTACGTGAATGGGCAGCGCCTCCAGCCCCCAGGGGTGTGTATGCACGATGGGCCTCCTCGAGCATCTCAGTGCTGGTGCTTGGGTGACGTCATTTGGTTGGCCTGTGGTTTGTGTGTGTGTATGTTGATCAGGATGTTCCTGTTTTGTGGTCGTCTGATCACTTGTTTTTGGCCGTGGGCTTCTGTATGAGTGTTTATTTTTAGAGGTTGCCACTTCTGGCCTGAGGGCTAGTCCTTGGGCATGGTAGGAGCTTGTATTTTCTTAAATGTTTGTGGCTTTAAATTTAAGTACTTATTTTGGGGTTTTGCTGCTTTTTTGTGTGTTTTTTCCTAAGGGTGTGTTTGTGTGTGTGTGTGTGTGTGTGTGTGAGGTATAACAGTGTAGAATAATAAGTTATGTGGTCTTCAAAGTTCTGATTTACTTTTAATTTACTTTTATTTTAAATTTTAAATTAGTTCTGACTTAAAATCCCAGCTTTACCAGGTACTGCATGCATGCATGCTTAATTGTTCAGTTGTGTTGGACTCTTTGCACCCCCATGGACTGTAGCCACCAGGCTCCTCTGTCCACGGGGATTCTCCAGGTAAGAATACTGGAGTGGGTTGCCATGCCCTCCTCCAGGGGATCTTCCCAACCCAGGGATCGAACCTGCATCTCTTACGCCTCCTGCGCTGCCAGGTGGGCTCTTTACTACTAGCACCACCTGAGAAGCCCTGCCGGGTACTATGTTTCTGCAAACACGTGGTTTCACCTTTCCGAGTGTCAGTTTCTGCATCTTTAAAATAAGCATAACAGCCCCAATTCACAGGATTAGAAATAATGTATGTGTAAATGGAGCAAGGCGTTCCCTGCATGTTAGCTGATAATATTAGCATTTGTGTGTTTGTATCCACATTCGCTCTTTCTGACTGAGGGTGCCTGTCTGGTGCACTCCACGAGTGCCTGTGTCTGGGGGTTTGATTTGGGTGATTTCTGGTGGGAATGTGTGTCTCTGGATGTCTTTGTGTCTGGTTTTCTGCGTGTGACTGTTGGTGTCTGGGCTGGAGTCTCTGCAAAGTTTGGGAGGGGGCTTTCTTTTCTTGCCAGTTGAGGGCCTGCCTTGGAGTTGGGGAAGGGGAGGGGTGTGTGTGTGTGTGTGTGTGTGTGTGAAGGCTGGAAGCTGGGCTGCTAACTGTACAGGGTGTGAAATCACTGAGTTCCTCTGGGCGGGGAAGTTCTTCGCTCCTGAGTCAGCCCTTTGGCCTCCTGCCACCCAGCGCTCACTTTTTCCTTTCAGAGAAAGTATTGCTCATGGGGCCCCCAGAGTATCTGCGGACAAAATGACATAGGGGTCACCTCTCCCTGAAGAAGACCTCTGCCTTTGTGTTCTCCATCCCTAAGCTGTTCCCTCTACTCCTGGCCCCTGAAGCTCCTTTCCAGAACCCCCATGGGCCCTGGCATTCAGAGGGAAACTGTTCTCTTCTAACACCAGTCCTGCTGGCTTTACTGAGCTCCAGCCTGGCCCAGCCCCTGCGGGTCTTTGGGAAATGAGTGCAATGCCAGAGCCAGGCTTTGAACTGGGGCATCTTGACCCCAGGTCTCCTGACCAATCTGGGGCTCCACTGCCTGGCCCTGGCCCTGGGTGCTGGGGAGGCTCTGCTCAGAAGCCTTGGGAAGGGGTCCGTTTGTCCTTTCTGCCACTTTGGCTCTATCTCTGGGGGTTGAGAGGATTCCCTTTGGAGATGCTGAAGGTGGTACATGGTGGGGGCTACCCCTACGAGTCTGCCAGCCTGGCTGGCGGTGCCTGCCCAGGCTGGCCACACAGCCCTCATGTGACCCTCCTACTCCGCACAGGAGGGTTTAGCGGCTACCGGTGGGAGGGACCCAACCCAGCCTGGCCGCAGTCAGCGACCACCTCCCACTATGGCCATGACCCCAGTGGTATGTTCTGCTCTCAGCAAATTCCCTTTGGGGGTCCAGGGAAGGGAAGCTCTCAGATGCTTTCCTTGGGAGAATGGAGGATGTCCCACCTCCCACTGATGTCTGCTCTCTGTCTCTCCTCTGGTTTTGTAGAGGTTGTGGGCCATACCCAGGGACCCCTGGACGGGAGCCTGTATGCCAAGGTGAAGAAGAAGGACTCCTTGCACGGCAGCACTGGGGCTGTCAACGCCACGCGGCCCGTGCTGTCAGCCACCCCCAATCACGTGGAGCACACCCTCTCCGTGAGCAGTGACTCGGGCAACTCCACAGCCTCCACCAAGACAGACAAGACCGATGAGCCTGCCCCTGGCCCTGCCAGTGCCCCTGCTGCCCTGAGTCCCGAGGAGAAGCGTGAGCTGGACCGCCTGCTCAGTGGCTTTGGCTTGGAGCGGGAGAAGCAAGGCGCCATGTACCACCCTCAGCATCTCCGGTCCCGCCCAGTGGGAGGCCCTGCTGCCCCTTCCTCTGGCCGCCACATCGTCCCGGCCCAGGTTCACGTCAACGGTGGGGCCTTAGCGTCCGAGCGGGAGACAGACATCCTGGACGATGAGCTGCCCAACCAGGATGGGCACAGCGTGGGCAGCATGGGCACCCTGTCCTCCCTGGATGGAGTCACCAACACCAGTGAGGGTGGCTACCCGGAGGCCCTCTCCCCGCTGACCAACGGTCTGGACAAGCCCTACCCCATGGAACCTATGGTCAATGGTGGGGGCTACCCCTATGAGTCTGCCAGCCGGGCAGTGCCTGCCCAGGCTGGCCACACAGCCCCCATGAGACCCTCCTACTCCGCACAGGAGGGTTTAGCTGGCTACCAGCGGGAGGGACCCCACCCAGCCTGGCCACAGTCAGCGACCACCTCCCACTATGGCCATGACCCCAACGGTATGTTTCGCTCTCAATCCTTTCCTGAAACGGAGCCCCAGCTGCCCCCAGCTCCAGCCCGTGGTGGGAGCAGCCGGGAGGCTGTGCAGAGGGGTCTGAATTCCTGGCAGCAGCAGCAACAGCAGCAGCAGCAGCAGCAGCAGCAGCAGCCTCGCCCACCTCCTCGCCAACAGGAAAGAGCCCACTTGGAGAGCCTTGGGCTCAGCAGGCCCAGCCCCCAGCCACTAGCAGAGCCCCCCATGTCTGGCCTCCCTGAGTTCCCGCGCGCAGCCTCCCAGCAGGAGATCGAGCAGTCCATCGAAGCCCTCAATATGCTGATGCTCGATTTGGAACCAGCCACGGCGGGCGCCCCCCTACACAAGTCCCAGAGCGTGCCTGGGGCCTGGCCAGGGGCTTCTCCGCTCTCTTCCCAGCCCTTCTCTGGCTCCTCTTGCCAGTCCCACCCACTGACCCAGTCCAGATCTGGCTACATCACCAGTGGGCATTCCTTGGGAACCCCTGAGCCAGCCCCCCGGGCCCCCCTGGAGTCTGTTCCCACTGGCAGGCCTTACTCACCTTATGATTATCAGCCATGTCCAACTGGGCCCAACCAGAGTTACCATCCAAAGAGCCCGGCCACCTCCTCCTCGTCTTCCTTCCTTCCAACCACCCAGAGCTCTGTGGGGCCTCAGCAGCCCCCAGCCTCTCTCCCTGGCCTCACCACTCAGCCTCAGCTTCCACCAAAGGAGGTGACTTCAGACCCATCCCGAACTCCAGAGGAGGAACCATTGAACTTGGAAGGGCTGGTGGCCCACCGGGTGGCAGGTAAGAGTCTCAGGGGCTGTGAGTGCTGGATGTCCCCTCTTTATTCCCTCTACACTTTCCCTCTTTGGTCTTGGTTGGCTTTGCTAGGGGGAGGCACAGCCATCATGCCTCAGTGAGTGCCATTTTGGCCTGGGGAAGAGGCTTTTAGGAACCTACGTGCCACCCATCCCTTCCTGCATTC
The DNA here is from genome assembly GCF_027580195.1 of Bos mutus. NCBI lineage: Eukaryota > Metazoa > Chordata > Mammalia > Artiodactyla > Bovidae > Bos > Bos mutus. The sequence goes on from NC_091618.1 coordinate 29,946,064, forward strand.
TGTGCCTGTTAGACTCCAAGCCAGGCCTTGTGGTTCAAAGATCAGTGTCTCAGGAGTTTTCAATCTAGTGAGGAAAGAGGTACACAGACAGATTATTCTAACAGAGTGCAGTGTGTGCTACAACAGAGATGGGGACCAAAGCCCCAGAGCCTGGGAAAGGAAGGCTTACCACCTAGGACAATCAGGGAAAGCTTCCTGGAGGTGGTGACTCTCGGACTGAGTACAGATTTTTCTAGGCAGAGATGATATGCTCTCTGTAGCTGCCTGTAGTGGAGAAGGTTGAAGGGAGGCCTCTGTGGACTCCAGTTCCTTTTTTGGCCCTCCCAGAGGCATAACAATGTTTGAAAGGGTGCCCCAAAGCCCTTGGACTCTATCTGAGTGTTTAACCCTAGTGGGTCCTCTCAGGATATTTATGTCTCCAGGGAGGCCAAGATCCCCCTTCTTGTTCAGCTATCCTGCTAGTCCTTGCTTTAGGACCAGCTCTGTATGGGAAGCAGGCACTGAGAAACAGATCTCTCACTAGATTGAAAACTCCTGAGACACTGATCAACCTTCTCTACCAGAGAATGGACTTATCTTTCTGGAGAGAGGAGACAGAGTGGGGCAACCAGACAGGTTTACTGGGGAGATAAAGGCAAGAAATGGCAGAGTGTCCAGGCCATGTTGCAAGGAACAGGAAGGACCTACCTTCACTTTGTCCGAAGCCTATAACCATTCCAGGGGGATAGCTAAACTGGGTCGGAAATCCTATGAGCCGGCTTTATGGTAGGGGTGAAGCCCAGGCGGGGGTGGACCAGAGCCTGGGGTGAGGGGGACCTTGGGCCAAGCCCCTCAGATGACAGGGTGGTAGGAGGTCAGAAGACGAGCCTGGGCAGCTGAGTCTGCCTTCTGTCCCTTTTCCTAAATTTAGGGGAAGCTGAGTCACCATGCCAGCTGCAAGGAGGGAGACGCCCTTCTTGGGGATGGACAGTTGGTTTAGGGAGGGAGCTGGGGCCAGGCCAGTTGGCTTTTGGGCTGAGTCCAGGATCTGGTGTGGGGAACATGGATGCCCTGCTTCTATACTTCGGAGCAGAACACAGCCTCCCGTTCAACTATGGGTAACTTGAAATTGGTCATAATGGCAGTATTCACACTATGGAAATCGGCAGTCAAGGGCTTCACCTTCCCTGGAGATCTGGTCTAGCAACATATCATCAGCTTTACCCAAGGGTCAAAGGATAAGATGAGTAGCTCTATAACCTGAGGGGCAAAATGCTCCTTGGGGTGGTCCCCAAGGGACCGCCATCTTCTATTTTTGTCCACATCCGGGCCACTAAGATAAGGAATACTTGGCTTGTCAGTAGAAACCATTTTATTCCTGGTTTTGTTGAAGGGAAAGGAATGGGCTCTCTCAATATTTTACAGAGTTGGAGTGGTGGCCTGAGGAATAGTGACACACCAATCTAATGATGGGCAGTATCCAAAGAAATTTACCCTGATTCTGTGACTGGACTGGTCTTAGGTGTCTCTAGAGGTACAAATTTCAATGGGTTTTGGAAATCAGATGTGGATCTTATCCTTAAAGAGTCTAGAGTTTCGTAAGGCGAAAAAAGAACTAGAACTTTAAAATGAAGTTATTTATAATAAGAGAAGAAGAGAAGTATGAAGTATCTAAAGTGAGTAGGATGAGTTTCCTCCCCCTCCCAGAACCCTTCCGTGTAGCTCAAGAGGAAGCCATACTTTAGTGGTCCCAGAAGGATGTCCATCTTAAAGTGGCTCTCCGCTCAGCCTTTTCTCTCCTACAAGTTTCTGAGGTCTTGCCTCTCAGCCTCCATATCCTGTAGCTGCTCAGCTTTTGGCTGCCAAGAAGTCATAGGGATGGAGGGATATTATTGGCACAGTATCTGTGTCCCCCAACCCTACTGTCATCTCCACCAACTCTGAGTGACTCCATCAGGAGAAGGGCTAAGAATGTATAGAAGGGACAGTTACATTTGGTCCCTAGGGCTTCAGAAGGTCTCTTTGGTCCATGCCCTCTCATGACCAGTATTTCTTATGTCAGCAGATCTTGCTTGCACAACTTCTTCAGTAGCCCTTCAGGATATCTGCAGTGCTTGTTGTAGATAAAGATGCACCAGCAGGATTAATTTGTAAAACAGTCTTGGAGCCAAAGGATAGACTTTCAGCACTACCTCTTTCTTCTCATTCTTTATTCTTCTGCAAGGAGCTGGAGTATAAGCTTCCACATGAGTAACCTAGGAAGCTCAGATCCGAGCAGAACCTCTATATGGTCATGAATATGATCTAGTTTCTTCTGGCCGTTCACCCTCAGGTCTGCCTGTTCCTCCTTGGCTGTCCTCTGTACTTCAATTCATGCCACTGTGATCCAACTACTACTTATGTCTTGTTTCAGCTTAGCTCTCAGAGAATGTCAGAGTAGTTTTCTTAACTTGATAAAGAGTAGATACCAGGAGCCTGAAGCACATATCACACTTTCTTGTGAAACATTAGAAGCATTCCCATTACACCAGGGATAAAAGAAAGATGATTGTTATCACGGCTATCATTTAACATTGTATTGGCTATCCTAGCCAGTGCAATAAGACACGAAAAAGAAATAAGAGTCAGAGTTGTTGAGTCCAATCAAGTTTTCATATGATCCCGATTCTGTGTCTGCACTGATCTCAGGTGTCTCTAAAGGTAGAGGTTTCAATGCATGTTGGAAATCAAATGTGGATCTTATCCTTAAGGAGTCTAGAGTTTAGTACGGGGAAAAAGAACTAGACCTTTAAAATGAAGTTATTTGCAATAAGAGAAATATGAAGAAAAGTTCTGTGGGACTGAAGAAAAAAGAAAGATCACTATCAGGTAGAGAGACTGGGGAGGCTCTGTGTTGAGTATATATTTTAAACAGAGCCTTGGAAGATAGGAGTTTGAAATGCATGAGATTATTGGAAAAGGAAGGCTCATAATGAAGCTAGGAAGTCATAGGATGTATTTGAAGAATGGAGTGGATTGAAAGCAGATAGGCTGTGTAGTAGAGAGTCAAGAAAGGAGCCTGGGGCTTGCGTCTGGTTGGTTTTAAATGTCAGACAGAGAAGCTTGAATCTTAGCTAGTGGAAGTGAAGGAAGCCATTACTGTGTTTTAGGAAAGGATGCCATGGTCAGAGCTGTAGTTTAGGAAGATGTATCTGGTGGGTCTGGGGAGGAAGGATACAAAAGGGGAGAGACTTTGAGCTGGGAGATGCTAGGAGCTTATTGGCTAACCTAGGTGATGGGGACTGAATTAGGGTGCTGGCCATGGAAATGAAAAAGAAGAGCTGAGGGCAGGGATGCTGTAGTGGGATGAGAACCAACACATCTACAAGTTGATTGGGTGTAGTAAGTGAAGAGGAGGGAGATATCAAAGATAATTCTGAGGCTCCATAAATAGAAACAGAATGTTTGTTCCGTTAACAAGCCAGAAGTTAGGAGGAGGAGCAGTTTGGTGTAAGATGAAGATCTCAGTGTTACTTATGTTGAATTTGAGTGACAGTGGAGGCTCCAGATAGAGATGTATGGAAGGCAATTGGACATCTGGAATTGGACCTGAAAGAGTGGAAAGAGCTATAGATTTGGGAGTCCTCCTCGCAAAGATGAAGGTTAACGCTTTGGGCATGGATGAAATCTCTCTATATCAGAAGGCATGGAGAGAAAAGAACTTAGAATGAAATGGCTGTGAGGGAATGGAAGCCATGCAGGGCCTTGAGAACGAATGTTCCGGGCAGGGAGAAGACACTGAGACAGTGGGTCATCATAGAAGTCAGAATCGTAAAGGGTTCCCAGGAGGTTAACAACGTCACTGTGGAGCAATCACGAAGAGGAAGACTCGGGAAAACTCACTGGGCTTGCCAGTTAGGTGGCCTCAGGGGTTTCAAAGGCGTATTTTCAGTAGAGTGGTGATGACGGAAGCCAGACTGAGGGATTGAGGAGTGAGAGATGAGAGAGTGCAGACAGTACATCATCTATTCTTTTGAATGGTTTTGTGATAAAAGGGAAGAGGGTGGTAGCTAAAGAGGGTAGCAAGATACTGAGAGCTTCTTTGTGTGAATATAGGAGCCATGAGAGTTTTTAGAGGTGGAAGAGAGAGAGGTTGAATACGGGGGAAGAGTGAGAAGAGAAAGATATAAGCGAGTGAGAAAGAAACTGATAGAGCAGGTCTCTTTACGTGAACCATGAACTTCCTGATGTTCAAGCTGGTTTTAGAAAAGGCAGAGAAACCAGGGATCAAATTGCCAACATCTGCTGGATCATGGAAAAAGCAAGAGAGTTCCAGAAAAACATCTATTTCTGCTTTATTGACTATGCCAAAGCCTTTGACTGTGTGGATCACAAACTGTGGAAAATTCTGAAAGAGATGGGAATACCAGACCACCTGATCTGCCTCTTGAGAAATCTGTATGCAGGTCAGGAAGCAATAGTTAGAACTGGACATGGAACAACAGACTGGTTCCAAATAGGAAAAGGAGTACATCAAGGCTGTATATTGTCACCTTGCTTATTTAACTTGTATGCAGAGTACATCATGAGAAACGCTGGACTGGAAGAAACACAAGCTGGAATCAAGATTGCCGGGAGAAATCTCAATAACCTCAGATATGCAGATGATACCACCCTTATGGCAGAAAGTGAAGAGGAACTCAAAAGCCTCTTGATGAAAGTGAAAGTGGAGAGTGAAAAAGTTGGCTTAAAGCTCAACATTCAGAAAACTAAGATCATGGCGTTTGGTCCCATCACTTCATGGGAAATAGATGGGGAAACAGTAGAAACAGTGTCAGACTTTATTTTGGGGGGCTCCAAAATCACTGCAGATGGTGACTGCAGCCATGAAATTAAAAGATGCTTACTCCTTGGAAGGAAAGTTATGACCAACCTAGATAGCATATTCAAAAGCAGAGATATTACTTTGCCAACAAAGGTTCATCTAGTCAAGGCTATGGTTTTTCCTGTGGTCATGTATGGATGTGAGAATTGGACTGTGAAGAAAGCTGAGCCCTGAAGAATTGATGCTTTTGAACTGTGGTGTTGGAGAAGACTCTTGAGAGTCCCTTGGACTGCAAGGAGATCCAACCAGTCCATTCTGAAGGAGATCAGCCCTGGGATGTCTTTGGAAGGAATGATCTAAAGCTGAAACTCCAGTACTTTGGCCACCTCATGGGAAGAGTTGACTCATTGGAAAAGACTCTGATACTGGGAGGGATTGGGGGCAGGAGGACAAGGGGACAACAGAGGATGAGATAGCTGGATGGCATCACTGCTCAATGGACGTGAGTCTGGGTGAACTCCGGGAGTTGGTGATGGACAGGGAGGCCTGGTGTGCTGTGATTCATGGGGTCGCAAAGAGTCGGACACGACTGAGCGACTGAACTGAACTGAACTGAACTGAGGCTTAGGAGTAGATACCTGGGTAGATAATTTAGGCTCAACCAGGCGGTAAGGTAGGGGTTTCCCAGGTGGCACAATTGGTAAAGAATCCGCGTGCCAGTGCAGGAGATGCAAGAGATGCGGGTTCGCTCTCTGGGTCAGGAAGATCCTCTGGAGTAGGAAATGGCAACTCACTCCAGTATTCTTGCCTGGAGAATTCCGTGGACAGAGGAGCCTGGTGGGCTACAGCCCATGGGATTGAAAAGAGTCAGATACAATTGAGCACACATCTGAGCTGAGGAGGTAAGTTACCTCTTCATGAAATAAGAATAGAGAATGGATACACATATAGTCAAATATTGGTGTCAACTTTTGAGAGCCTGAATTAAGACTCAGTTTTTATATTTCATCATGGGAAAAGGAGACAAGATCAAGGCCCATTCTGTCATTCACTCAACAAGTGCTCCTTGTCTGTGCTACATGTTAGCCTAGGTAGGCTCTGGAGAAATGGTGGTAAACAAAAAAGATAAAGATTTTTTTTTTAAGAGGTAGAAATGGACAATAAACCAATAAGCAAATACACATGTAATTTGTCAGATGGATGATAAGTGCCATAGAGATAAAGCAGTGAAGTGCCAGTGAAGGGTAAAGGGTGGTGGTGGGGTAGTTGGATGATCAGGGAGAAACCTTGTTGGGTAGGGAGGGAATGTGCCAGAGGAAATAGCAAGTGCAAAGCTTCCTGAGAGAAGGAAAAGTCAAGGTTTCTGGCTTGAGCAACTAAAGGATGGAGTGGCTCTTCTTTCAGATGGAGAAGAATGTGGGAAGAGCAGTCTTAGAGGTGATATCAGAAGTGTGATTTTGGCCACGTTACGTTTGAGATGCCCATGAACTGTTTAAGACAGTTGGATGTATGAGTCAGGAGTTTATGGGGGAGAGACTGGAGCTTAGGAATGTGGGAGATATCAGTCTGTGATGTCATGTGAAGTAAGAAACTGCATGATCTTACCAAGGGGTGAGCACAGACAGAGGGGAGGTTCTAGGATTGAGTTCTGGAGCATTGAGACATGAGGAGGAACCAGTAAAAACAAACAAACAAACTGATATGGAGCAGCTTTCGAAGTAGAGAAAACTCAAAAGGTATGGCTCTCTGGAAGCCAGAAAGAAGTGATACTGGCCACTGTGCAGCCCCTGGGGTGTGAGATGTATTGGAGTCAGCTGGGTTGAAGAAAAAGACATACCAGGTCCTTACAGTGCATCCAGGCAGGCTCATCTTAAGGACTTTTCAGCGGTGCCCAGCAGTTTGGGGCAGGAGTTGAAGTGGTTCCTAAGTGGCTCCCATGGAAGAGGATTACTAAGGAGGGTGTGATGGAAGAATAAAAGGCCAAGGAATGCCCTGATGCCTGGGGAGATGACTCTTGGACTGAGACTGGCAGGGTCACTGATGAATCCAGGGGGTGGGAGATGACCATGAGAGGAGAGAGGTCCTGGAACGAGGACGTGCTGACCATGAGGGTGGATGAGATGTGGAGCCAAAGGATTGAAATCTCCTGGTCCCAGGCTGGCACCTTCCTGCTCCACGCTGGGGTTAGGAAAGAGAGAGGTGAGTGGTGTCCTACTGGACTGCAGAACGTCCACCTGTCCTTTGGAGAAGTGAGACCCCAGATCCACCCTCTCTTCTTGTCTGACATCCTGCCTACCTTCCTCAAGTGTGTGGCCAGATTCTAGACTCAGAACACCAACTAATATTGATTTTTTTCTTTGTTTTTGTTTTGTTTTTGTCTTGTTAAATGCCTCGTCCCTGGCGTTCTTCGTGTGTTCCGTGTCCATCTGTCCCCTGTGCCGCGGGCGTGTTTCCTTCCTTGCCTGGTGTCCTCCTCTCCCCGCCTCCCTTGTTCCCCACCTCACCCCACGCTGCTTGCCTCCCCACTGCCGGCTCCCCGGGGTGGGGGTGGGCAGCGTACAATGCCAGGCTGCAGGGCACTGGGCGGAGAGTCAGCTCCTGGCACCCTCCTCTCCACCGGCTCCGATCTTCCTCTCTCTCTGGTTGGTTCCTCTCCCTCTCCCCTCCTTTTATGACTCACCCTAACTCCCATTTTCTCTCTCTTCCCTTCCAGACTTTGCCTACTTTCTTCCACCTCCTCATTTCCCATCTCCTCCTCATTTTCCCTCCTTTCCCTCTTCTGTTCTCTCCTTTCCATCTCTTTCTTCTCTTTGCCTCCGCTTTTTTTCTCACTGCCTCCCTCCTCTGTCCTTGCTCCCTTCTCCCTCCCTTCTCTCTGCATGAGTGAGTGCTCCCACTTCTGCATGGACACGGCCTGATGCTTCCAGCCTTGGCCTTCCCTGCTGGGAACAGGGTCTGGGGTGACTGGACCAACTTTCAGGCTCCTTGTGGGCATGCAGGTCTTTGCAACAAGGGTGCTCAGTGAGGGTTCGGGACAGCCCAGCTCTCCAGCCGCCTTGGCTCTTAGATCACCCAGGCTGTCCTGGCCAGAGCCTCTGCAGGAGCCAGGCCATGCTCAGTATGGACCAGCGGGCACAAGACACAGAGTGGTGCCCCGGCACCTGCTGCTCTGTCCATTCTGGAGTACAGCACTCGATGGGGCAGGGCACCCCCCTCTGACTCATCCTGAATCTCTGACCCCAGGACCCATGGGCAAGAGTCAGAAGCCCCGGGTGTGGTCCTGGCTCTGCCTGTTACCACCTCTGTGACACTCCCGGGCAAGTCTCTGAATTGCTCAGAGCTCAGTCTCCCAGCATGACAAATGGAGGACTGTAGCCTGGCCATGTGCCTTTAGCTTGGTGACTTGATGTACTCCAATATGGTGGCCCTTCTATCCAGAGTCACACTGCTCTATTTGAGAATGATGTGGTCCACTGGCATCCTCCATCCCAGCTGGGGTTTTTAGTTCTGGGGAGGGAATCCCCTCATTCTATCCCAGCTCCTTGGAAGCCAGAAGCCCAGGTCAGGGAGATGATGGTGTGCACGGGTTTATCCCATGCCGTGGCCTTAAGCAGCTCTGGGAAAAGGCTTAGGAGGTGAAGGGAGCTGTTGACTCCCAGTGGCAATATCTGGTGCTTTCAGGGCCCTCCTTCTCCCAGTCCATGGACAACAGGGAGATGGCTCTAGCAGAAAGGCTCCCTGTCCGCTTCCTCTTCTGTCCCTCCACCTTCTTCTTGGCCCAGTGGTGGGGAGTGCAGTGTCCAGCTGGGCCTGGGGTTTGGGGGAGTTCTGGGGGTGGGCCTGTCCTGAGGGGAGCTGGCATGGCTTGCCCTGGGGCTGTTAGCTAGTGTGATTGCCGTGTGGCTTTCTGGTGCCCTGGCCCCAGCAGGTGGCCTCCCGGATCCCCTCGCTTCCGGAGCCCCAGGCAAGCAGTCGGACACCCAGCCCTGCCACCTGGAGCTGAGGAATCCAGTCTTTTGGAAAATGGAAGGCTGGAGAGAAGAGCTGGGTCTGTGAGGGTGGAAGCGGCCAGTTGGGGGGTTGTAGAGGAGGCATGTGACGAAGCCTGGCACAAGGACATTTGTCCACGGACGCCGGGGTGGTGGGCAGCCATGCTGTATCTGTGAACCAGGTGTATTGATGTGTGTTAGGGCGACAGCCTCTAGAACTGTGTGTGTGTGTGTGTGAGATGAAGGAGATTCTTGACCTCAGGTCCAGGCCACTTTAGGGGAGCCTTGGAGCCGGCTGTCCCCTAAGCACAGCACCATCCTGGGGGAGCAAGTGAGGGCCCCGGGAGATTGAGCTGCTCCAGCGCCCTGTGCCCTGCTCTTCAGGTCTGGTGGCCAATGTGGAGGCCCCGGGCTGAGGTGACCGCTGTCCTCCAGGAAGTGGGGAAGGCGTGATGCCCAGAGTGTGTGAGCAGCCCTTGAAGGACAACACATGGCTTCTTGTGTAGCCGGTCACTATTCTAAAGGCCGCTTTCTGGCTGCTCCTTTGTGCTGCTGGGCTTAGAAGGCTGGACTCATCAGCTTTGCTGGGAAGACTTTGCAGAGTCCCTGGGCTGCCTGTCTTCCCCCTACTTTCTTCATAAACTTTCTCTGGTCCCTGGTCTCCTGCTGAGGGAGGGCTGACTGTGGAGGTTCTGAGCATGACTGTGACCCACTGCTGTTCCTGTCAGGCTCAGGCTGTGTGTGCCCACGTGTGTGTGTGTGTGTGTGTGTGTCTGTGTGTGCGCACATGCCTATGTGTATGCAGGGAGTGGGGCACGTAGACAGAGGCCCTGAGAGCGGGGGCGGGGCCAGGAGACTGAGAAAGTCCTGGGGTGGGGGTGGGGGGATGTGCTGGGCGGAGAGGAGGCTGGTGGGAGAGAGTGGGGCTATTTTTATTATCCGTCAGTCTCTGGGACGTGAGGGAGGGGTGTTCTCCCTCTGACACAGGCTGTCAGCTTGTGTCCAGACGTCCCAACTTGGCTGAGGAACAATGGGGCTCTCTTCTCTCCCTTCTCTCTCCCCTCTGCCATGGCCCGTCTCCCCTCCTGTAGAGAGGGACAAGAGAGAGGGAATATGGCTCTCCTGGCACTCGAGGGGCAGATCTGGGCCTGCCAAGGCGGACAACAGTGGCACACTGTGTTCAGAGAATGCGAGAGGCCCCGGGGCTGGCCACTGGGGCTGCGGGGGGCACTCCGCGGGAGAGGGTCTGTCCCCGTGGGAGTGGAATGCGGGGCTTCCCTCTTCTGCAGAGGGGGGCTGTGCCCTGCAGGACCCTATGCTTTGGATGGCAGCCTGTCCATCCCCTTGCCTCCGGACAGAGCTGGTCCCACTCTGGTGGTGGTGGAGAGGGGGCTTGAAGAAGAGGTGGGATTGCTCTCAAGTGTCTGACCGCCTTGGGCTAGACCTCACACCCTCCACAGCCTGGAAGCTTCCCCTCCCCACAATGGTCTAGCCTCCTCTCTGGGCCACTGCAACCCTCTGCAGCCCTTGAACATGGAGCTCATGTTCTGAGTGCATTCAGGAGAATGTTCTGTGTCCCTCCAGGAGAGTCAGGGCCCTGAGTTAAAGCAGACCTGTTTTTCAAGGGCAGACATCGGATCCCCAAACAAGGACATCAGCTGCCCCTTGCAAAGACATGGGCTCTGGCTGAGGGAGGCAGTGGGGCTGGGCGAGCCGGAACTCAGTGCAGCCCTAATGCGTTTCTTTTAACCTTGGGGCTGAACTTAGTTCCAAAGCCCCGGGAGCCTTTTCCGAATGTGCCTCCTTTGTCACAATTATTATCAGAAAATCAATGGCTACGTCTGTTTCTCTCTAATGTTTTTGCCAGGAGTGAAACTAGTGGCAGCTCTGGACCAAGCCGCTCGGGGAGGCTCGACGGGGAAGGGAGCTTGGTGGAGGTGGGGGAAGTGTGAGAGAGGGTAGGGGACCCCGCCCCAACCGATTCTCTGAGGGCTGAGAGCCTGGGGTTGCCCCAGGGTCCCTGAGTGGGCCCTGCCCAGCCCTTCAGAGGTGTGCCCCGTCTCCATTCAGGTTGATCTTCATAGCAGCCCCTGGTTAGGACGGTGCGACCCCTACTTTTCTCTTCTGTAAATAAGGGTCCTTTGAGGCAAGGGGCTTATTTGTTTTAAGTAGGGCGGTTTGTGAGTCTGGTTTACAGTCTTTACCCGAGGCTCTTTTTTCTCTTGGTTGAGCTGGTAGGCAGGTTGCCTCTGATGAATGAAGAGCTGGCAGTGGAAACTCAGGACACCACCGCAACCGGGGACCTTCTGCATCTGCAAGTGCTCTCCAGACGAGGCTCCTAGTTATGGGCTGGTCTGAGTGCACGTCTTGGAGTGACTGTGTGTGTGTTTGTGTGTGTGTGTGAGAGTGTGTACATCCGTCCCTAGACTTGGCAGCTGGCAGCCTGCTGTTCATGACGAGTAGGTAGGCTTCTCAGCCTGTGCTTTTCATAGTGGCCTCAATGGCGGTGCCAGGCGGGAGCTAGGGATTCTTGGGGCCATGCAGACCCCCCCTGTGAAGGGTAGATGACAATTCAGTCTGATGGAGGGTGATTTCTGCTTGGCTGTGCTGGCTCGTTGCTAAGGCCGTCTGGTGTGTGCGTGTGCACGTGTGCCATGGGGTGGTCGGTCGGCCCACAAGTGCTGGCCTGAGGCTGGTGTAGCTAGGGTCTCACGAGACCTTTGATAAGTCCCAGCACCTCTCTTCACCTCGCCTGCCCTCTCGGGTGGTGGCGAAGGCAGGGCTGGAATTTCCTTCTTCAGGGTAGTGAGGATGAGGGCCCACCCTCAGGCTGGGTCATGGCCTCTGGGCCCCAAGGGAGTAACTTTTCTAGGATTCTGGAGCCAGCTCAATGAGGCAATGGGTTTTGTGCTGCAGCCCAGCTGTGGGAAGAGGGAGTGGGAAGGGAGGATGGTGAGGTTAAGGCCTGGGGAATGGGAGGGAAATACACAAAAGCACAGGGAGCACTTGTCTGCAGGCTCTTTGCCTGCTGCTCTGGGGCAGCCTGGAAACCTGGGCCATCTTTGGGGCAAGAAAAGTGTGGGCATACAGGAAGTGGGTGGGAGGTTTCAGAGTGACAGTGAATGGAGGAGGGTTGGGGAACCCCAGAGAAGGCCAGCAGTATTCCAGGGGCCAGCTGGGGCTGGGACATCGTGACAGGTCTTAGTCATTTCTTGGGTTTCTTCTCGGGAGCACCATTTGCAAGCTGATGCGTCATTCAGTCTTTCCAAGTCCTTCCCCATGGGCCTGGTGTTGCGTGTTGGTTGATGCAGTTGCCTTGGAGACTGTCTTTCCTCCCTCCACCTTCCCTCCTTTGCCTGGAAGCTCTGGCCCTCTGCCTCCGGGGCTTGGAAGAAGTTGACATCTGTTTCTTGTATCAGTCCTTTGTGCTCTGGGCCCCAACCCTGTGCAGAACAGAGATTCCTGCTGAAGGCCAGCTCAACCTAAGCAGATTCCCCCACCCAGCAGAGAAACTGGGGTGTGGGCAGAGGGAGTCTGAGGGGAGGAGGTGTGAGGGGAGGCAAGTCCAGCTCCAGCTTGGCCCCCCTGAGCTAAGATGCACTGCCTCCTCTAGGGGAGTTAGGCGGATTGATCCTTTCCCCCCACGTTTTGCTCATTGCCCTCTCTGCCCTGCCATTCCTCCCAGGGGTGCAGGCTCGGGAGAAGCAGCCTGCAGAGCCCCCAGCACCTCTCCGGAAGCGGGCTGCCAGCGATGGGCAGTATGAGAACCAGTCACCAGAACCCACATCCCCCCGTAGCCCTGGGGTTCGCTCGCCTGTCCAATGTGTCTCCCCAGAGCTGGCTCTTACCATCGCTCTCAATCCTGGAGGGCGACCCAAAGAGGTGAGTCCTGGGGCCACAGAGGGTAGCAGAGCCCACCTGAACTATTGAGGGACTTGATTGTCATCTGAGTAATGGTGACCTGTCAGTAAACTCAGTATTTTTTTCCTCCCTGCATCCTCAGCCTAGGGCTTCTCTTTGGTTTGTGGAATCAGGAGCCAATTTCCCTCTTTAAATAGCTTTTATTCCCCTACTTCTTCCATGAACATGGAGACTGAGGTTCCCTTCTTGAGTGGTAAAGGACCCTGGTGTGATGTAGGTGACCACAGACTCTAGACTCCAAGCCAGATCCTACAGGCTGTTTTTGAACCCTTTCTGGATGTAGGGTTTACTTGGGAGATAGATCTAATTTCAGTGTCAAAATTTTTGTATTTTTGAGACAGTTCAGCAGTTTTAGGAAGTAGATCTTAAACGTTAGTGAGCGTAACAATCACCAGGGAGTTTGTTAAAAATGTAGATTCTCAAGTTCCCCTGTAAAAATTCTAGCCTGTTAGACTTGGGGTGGGACCCAGGAATCTGATTCTGGAAGATTCTGATGTGAGTGGTCCATATTTGGTAAAATCCCAGGTTAATGGGTCCTTCTGGACATAAATGGCTTTTGGACATCTTTTCTCTCCTGCCTTCCGTCCCTTCTCTTTGGCCCTGTTGTGAAATATTTCCAAGGCAGGTACTGCTGGACAGTTGCCTTGCAATCAGCCATTTTCTGTTCTCTTGGCTGTAAGTAGTCGCTGGGGCCACAGGTGACGAGGATCTGCCTCTGACCTCTGTGTTTACTGGAAAGGATGATTGGTTAGGCTGGTAACTGGAAACTCCTCCTCAGGCTTATGACTACGGCTTTGCTCCCTTGTTCTCCTTATGCAGCCCCATCTGCACAGCTACAAGGAAGCCTTTGAGGAGATGGAGGGAACCTCTCCGACCAGCCCACCACCCAGTGGGGGTAAGAACTCCACCCTCAGCCTTCCTTCCCTGGGTCCTTCTGGCCTGTGTAGGTTTCCCAAGTGTGGGAGTGCTGGCAGAGTTGGGTGGGACCAGAATCTGCAGCTTCTCATCCCTATGGCTCATCTTGCTTCTGCTTCCCTTCCTCACCTCTTTTCTCTTCACTTCTTTTCTGCTGTCCACACTCACACATCTAAGATGCAGCAGCTGCATCCTGGGATCCAGGCTGACCTACTCTGGGGTCCCTGGACTCCCATATTATGGTTTGCTAGTTGCTAAGTGGAAACAGTGTCAGACTTTATTTTTTGGGGCTCCAAAATCACTGCAGATGGTGATTGGGGCCGTGAAATTAAAAGACGCTTACTCTTTGGAAGGAAAGTTATGACCAACCTAGATAGCATATTCAAAAACAGAGACATTACTTTGTCTAGTCAAGGCTATGGTTTTTCCAGTAGTCATGTATGGATGTGAGAGTTGGACTGTGAAGAAAGCTGAGCGCCGAAGAATTGATGCTTTTGAACTGTGGTGTTGGAGAAGACTCTTGAGAGTCCCTTGGACTGCAAGGAGATCCACCCAGTCCATTCTGAAGGAGATCAGCCCTGAGATTTCTTTGGAAGGAATGATGCTAAAGCTGAAACTCCAGTAATTTGGTCACCTGGTGCGAAGAGTTGACTCATTGGAAAAGACTCTGATGCTGGGAGGGATTGGGGGCAGGAAGAGAAGGGGACAACAGAGGATGAGATGGCTGGATGATATCACCGACTTGATGGATGTGAGTTTGAGTGAACTCTGGGAGTTGGTGATGGACAGGGAGGCCTGGCGTGCTGCAATTCATGGGGTTGCAAAGAGTAGGACACAACTGAGCGACTAAACTGAACTGAACTGAAGAGTCTTTGCATTCTATGTGTAAAACATCCCCCCTCCTAAAGAAACATCCTAAAGTAACCCCTGGACCTTCTTGCTTCTGACTCCCATTTCTGTCTGCATCCAGGCACCTCTTCCACTTTCTAGTTTTCACCAAGGAAAGAAAGGCTCAGAACCCTCAGGTTGACCATATGCCCAATGCATCTCTTGGCCTCCAGACAGGAGCCTTTAGCCTGTGTCTTTCTTGATGTTCTCACTAGAGTGGCAGATCCCTAAAGGGCAGAGACATTTCCAAACAATGAGAAAACCTGAATGAGCCCAGGAGAGAGGAAGTATTCCATTTCATGGTAGAAGAGACATGAAGAGGAGCTGGAGGAGACCTGGGAAAGCGGTGATGGATCAATACCAGGCTGTGAAGGACTCAGGGTTCCTGTAAGAGGCCTGAGTTGGCAGAGGTGAAGAGACTGGTGATGCTCCAGGATTAGACTAGGGGGGGGTCCACCCAAGCTATTCGTTCATCCAGGTGAGACGGGTAGAGGGTGAGGACAGCAGAGTTGGAGCTGGCCATGTGTTCTCTGGTGGTTGGCTGTCCTGCCAGGGGGAGGAAGGTGGCACCAGTGCTTGCCTTCTGTGCCAACAGAATTAGGTTGGCCACCATCTTGGACACGTCCCGTGTACTCAGTCACTTCAGTCGTGTCCGACTCTTTGCAACCCCACGGCCTGTAGCCCGCCAGGCTCCTCTGTCCATGGGATTCTCTGGACAAGAATACTGCAGTGGGTTGCCATGCCCTCCTCCAGGGGATCTTCCTGACCCAGGGATCTAACCCATGTCTCTTACATCTCCTGCATTGGCAGGTGGGGTCTTTACCACTAGAGCCACCTGGAAAGCCTATCTTGGACATGCTGCTGCTGCTGCTAAGTCGCTTCAGTCATGTCTGACTCTGTGTGACCCCATAGACGGCAGCCCACCAGGCTCCCCCATCCCTGGGATTCTCTAGGCAAGAATACTGGAGTGGGTATCTTGGACATACAGGAAGCTAAATTTGTGAGTGGATTGTCCAGCAGAAAAATAACATGAACTGTTTGCACTAGAAACTTTTCTAACAGCTCCATTAAAGAATATATAGGAAACTGGAGAAATTAATTGTGATGATTTTTTAATTTAACTCAAAATATCCAGAGTATTATCATTTCTATAGGTAAGTAGAAATAAAACGATTAATGAGAATATTATCCTACAATCTTTTTAAGAAATCTAAAAAGAAGTTAGTGAAATTCATTCTAATAATAGGTATGATTTAGGGAGTTTCTTGGTGGTCCAGTGTTTAGGACTCTGTGATTTCACTACCGAGGGCCTGGGTTCAATCCCTGATCCGGGAACTAAGATTCCCAGAAGCCTCACAGTGCGGCCAAAAATTTTTTTTTTGCTGTTATTTAACCCTAAGGATCTAAAGTATGATTTCAACATGTAATCAACATAAAGACATATTTTTCATTCTTGTTTCCTACAAGTCTGAAATCCACTGTGTGTTTTTACACTCATATGGCACCTCAGTTCAGACTGGACACATAGCAGATGCACCATAGCCCCGTGTGGCTCCTGACTACCGTACTGGACAGTGAAAGCCCAGGGCAGTCTGTTCAAGACAGCTCTCTAGCCTTATAAAAGGCTTCAGACTCCTGGAATCTCTCTCCCTGGTCTTAACTCCCCAACCTGCATGTGTATGCATGCTCAGTCGTGTCTGACTCTTTGTGACTCCCTGGACTGTTGCCTGCCACGCTCCTGTGTCCATGGGATTCTCTAGGCAAGAATACTGGATTGGGTTGCCATTTCCTCCTCTGGGGGGTCTTCCCGACCCAGGAATCGAAGCTGCATCTCCTGCCTTGGCAGGTGGATTCTTTCACCACTGAGCCATCTGGGAAGCTCCCTGCCCCACCACCTTCACTCTTGCTCCAATTTCCTGTGGGTCCAAACAGCCAGGATTCTGGCCATCACCCTGTCTGGGATGAAGCCATCTGGGCTGGGCTAGAGTTGGTTCTACTACATGTTTCTGTTCCCATTCTTCCCTCCCTCCCCTGGGTCAGCCCCGGGTGCCTGGGGAGGAGAGAATAAGTTAGAGGTTTCCTCCATGCACAGGGTTGGGAGAGAAAACAGAGGCGGAGAAATGCAAGGAATTCTTCTCTGGGGAAGCCAAGCCTTGCCTGGCTTCAGGGCCACCCACATGTCTGCCTCAGCAGAAGGGCTGGATGCCTGGGCACTGAGGGCAGGAGTGATGAGAGAGCTGGAGGTGCTGAGGGAAGCCCAGAGAAACCTCCCACTGCCTCTGTCCCCTCGTCCCCTTCATCCCGTTCACCTGCACCTCTGCTGCACCCACTAGGCAGCCTTATGGGCCCAGAGTCTTCCTGGTCATTCCACGGACAGTGGTCTCTGAGGCTGGGCTCATTCTTCCATAATGAGTTACATTCAAAATCATTTGTCTGACAAACATTGCTAAGTGCTGATAAGCGTCTATTGTAAGATGTGTGTGTGTTTGTGTGTGTAAAGAGGGAAAGAGGAACACACACAAGCATGGAGGCCTAGACCTACCCCCTGCCTGGATGTGTGTGTTTCTACACACTCGTCCCCTCTGCTGTATCATCTGCTGGGCATCTCAGGGCCGAGTGAGGGTAGAGTGTAGGGCGGGCCGACCATCTGGACTCCTGTGATGCCTCTCTGTTCCCAGGGACGCCTGTGGATACCCCAGCGTGTGCACAAATGTGTATGTGTGCGCCTAGTCGCTCAGTCATGTCCGACTCTTTGTGACCCCATGGACTGTAGCCCACCAAGCTCTTCTGTTCGTGGGGATTCTCCAGGCAAGAATACTGGAGTGGGTTGCCGTGTCCTCCTCCAGGGGATCACAAATAAGCTATTTAAATTGCTTTCATTGGAAGATTATATTTTGGGAGTTTAGTTTCCTGTAGGTCTCACTGCCTTTTTGGGAAAGGAAGGAGATGCCAGGGAGGGTCCTGGAGTTGCTGTGTGGGTCCTGGGCACCCGAGGGCCACGGCTCATCTGTTGAGGCCACTGGGGTGGGGTAGGCAGCCTTAGGCTTTTGGTGGCCCTCTATGACCGCCTGTCCTCCACAGCTGTGGGCTCGTCAGGGTCCTGACAGCTGCAACAGGAGACACGGAGCTCATTTCTTTACTTCTCCTCAGAGGTGGGTTAGGAGACGTGGCAGCTGCCACTGAGAAATCTTATGACTGGGCAGAGCAACAACCTTCAGCTCAGCTTGGAGTCCAGCCACGTCCTTGGCTGATGGGAGAAAGCCTGACTGCTCTTTCTGACCTTGTGTGTTATGTGACACTTCCAACCCAGACAGGTGGCTTAGGAGGTGACCTGGGTTTGTGCAGAGTGGTCATGGTCTTGCCCACGTATTTTAGAGATGGGGCTTTTCCCTCTTCTAGAACACTGTGGTTTGTGGGAAGTAAGAGAGCTCCCAGCTGAGAAATTCTCTCTTCCTGGAGCTTGCAAAAGGCCTGCTCGGCTGGAGGTCAAAGACCTGTGGCTAAAGACTGGCCTGGGGTCTCAGGGTTGGTTCTGCTGGTGATCTCTTCTCCTCCTGTCCTTTACAGGTTGTACCATCTTGATACTGCACTTTCTTTAAGTCCATCTCTCTGTGTGTGTGTGTGTATGTGTTTGGGGGTAGGGTAGGGAATGTGAGAGGAGAGGTTAGAGAGTGATACAGAGCAAGTCAGAGGGTGCCCAAGAAACTAGTGTGTGTGTTATAACTACGCAGTGTGGAGGGACCATATGGAAGAAACTCAAGGTCTAGGGATAGAAATGACTTTCTGGAGGGTGAGGGGCAAGGCTGTTTCCTGACTCCTTTTACCCTTCATCCTGTAGAGAAACACAGGAGACAGGAGTGGGGAGTGGAGCCGCTCCGGCACCACCAGGGTGGGGCTGGTTCCTCTGCTCTGCTTCCTGCTGCCCCCCCAACCCCGCTCCCCCACATGCCGTCACTCAGGAGGGGTCCTCTCCCCACACCTCCACCCGCACTCACTCCCAGCTCTCCCCTCTTATTCCCGGTGCAGTGCGTTCCCCTCCAGGTCTGGCCAAGACACCCTTGTCTGCTCTGGGCCTGAAGCCCCACAACCCAGCCGACATCCTGCTGCATCCCACTGGTGGTGAGTGACTCTGGCAGGAAGGGAAGCGGCTGGGGAGGCCAGAGGGCGGGGTGGGGAGCTGGAGGACACCTGTGGTCCTGGGCAGGGCCCAGGCCTGGTGGGTTCTCGGGATTCTTCTGGAAACAAGGTGGCAGCCTGGCTCTGTGTCCATGCTGAGGTCAGGCCTGGGTGGGTCTCTCTGTTCAGGGGTTGAGGGGGATGGAGACTTCCCGCCCTTGCCTTGTGGAGTCAGCACCACTCCCAGCATCCTCTGACGTCAGGGATTGGAGGCATGCCCTGTTTCCCTGGAGGTGGTTAACTTTCTGCCGGAAGCCTGGCTCCCATGCCTCAGAGTCCAGGTGCTTGTGCGCGCGTGTGCACACACACACACATGCAGATATGCACACACACAGAGACATGCACGCACACACATACACACACATGCAGACACGCACACACACAGAGGCATGCATGTACACACACAGAGACATGCACAACCAGACATGCATGTGCATACACATGCAGACATGCACACACACAGAGACATGCACACACACAGAGACATGCACACATACACAGATGCAGACATGCATGCACACATACTCACACACACATGCAGACATGCACGCACACACTCCAGGTTCATACCTTGTCACATTCCCCAGCTCCTCTTCTTATTGGGAAAGGGAAAGCAGAGACCCTGGGCCCTTAGTGACCGTTTCCAACAGGCTGGGCCCGGAAACTTGCTCTCTAGACTCTGGTGTGGGCTGGACTGGGGCTCTGGGGACCAACTTTGCTTCTTTTCTTTAGTCCCCAGAAGACTGATCCAGCCAGGTAGGTGGGCAGTGGCATGACAGGTGTGAGCCACGTAGACACACGGCCGGGCACAGCCTCCCACTCAGGACGTGTCTGCATGGCCAGGGACACGGAGTCACCGGGTGGGGGGCTGCCTGTCACCAGGCCAGCACACTCCTGCTTGAGACATGGGGGCTGTAACAGGGACATGGGCCTCTGCTCCCGAAAGCGAGGCCCTGTCTTACCTGTGCGCCCTGGAGGGCCTGCCTCTGCCTCGGCCTCACCCCTTTTCTCAACAAAGTCTCTGTCTCTCAGGAAATAATCCCTGTTAATCCATCTCTCTCTCTCCTTTTTGCTCTTCCTCTCCCCTCCGTCCCCTGCCTCTCTTTCCTGCCTCTCCTTCCTCCTCACCTCTCTTCCCATCTTCCCTCAGAGGAGGATGAGAGGAAGGTGCTGACAGAGCTTTCTGAAGGTAAGTGTGGCTTTGCTGTGTGACTGCTTCCTGCTCTCCGTGTCCAGGAATGGCCGTTCACTCCATTGGTTCTGCCTGGCTTGGGGGGGCTGTGGGTAGTGCTCTTCTCTGATCAGGTCTCATGTGACCCGGCGCATAGGCCACGCCCCCCTGATCCCCACCCCCTGATGGGTGATCAGGGGGGTGATGAGCTGTCACTCTGGTGACAGCTACCATTCTGGATACTGACTGAGGTGCCCATAGCCCCAGGGCACGGGTCCAGGCGTGGCCAAGGGTCCAGGCACGAGTGCGGTGCCGCCTTGCTGACAAAATGCTCCTCCCCGGGAGGCGTTCCCGCCCACCTGCCTGGGGTGCAGCAGCCCCTTCAGATGTTGGGGGCTCCTATCCTGTTTCCTGGGTGTGGCCCCACATGTACAGCTCAGAGCACAATTTCTCAGCCTCAGCACTACCGATACTTGGGCCGCACAGTTCTTAGTTGTGGGGACTGTGCTGAGCCGTGCAGGGTGTTTAGCTCCGTCCCTGGTCTCTACCTACTGTTACACATGTGGGTAGCACTCACCGTCATGACAATCAAAATGTTTGCAACATGACAAATGACCCCAGGGGGGATGATTGCTCCTGGTTCAGAGCCACTGTCTTGGAACCATAAGCTGCCTTCTGGAAGCCCTTGCCTGGTTTCCTATCAGCACAGATAGTAGGATGTCTGTCTTTCTAGGATCTTGGATGTACTGGGGGGGATTTTGAAAAAGCTATGGATTTCGGCGCCCCTCCCCTCAGCCCCCCTGCCACACACAGATGCCTTGGGACATCCATGCACAGTTGTGACAGTATCTGGTTAGCATGTCTGTGTCCTGGCTTAACCCCTGATTTAAATGAACTCAGCCTTGCACATGGAGAAGCAGAGAGGGGATGTAATCTGGATGAAGGCCTTTAACTAATTTATTAGAAACAGAATTCAAAGGATGACTCAGAGCAGCAGGTGAAAGGAGGGAGATGCTGGCCTGGGTGGCCTTGGCTTCCGTGTCCCCATCTCTACCCTGGTGAAGCGGGGGAAGGGGGTTGGACGAGGTGGGTGTTGAGCACCTCCCAGCTTGGATGTGTTAGATGTTCTGACTTCCCACCTGGGCCCTGGGTCCGTATGGCCTGGTTTCTTTAAAGACTCCATCCAGGTTTTTTTTGACGCGTCTTGGCTTGTGGGATCTTAGTTCCCAGACCAGGGATTGAACCCAGGTCCTCAGCATTGAGAGTGCAGAGTCCTAACCACTGGACCACTAAGGAATTCCTTCTTCCTGATTCTTAAGCCCATTTCCCACTTCCTTTGCACTCACTACCTTGATTTTCTATCCCCAAAGTGGGCATGGGTTGTACCCCTCTTAATCTGTCATCACCCATGTAAGATGGCTGGAGTTTTCCATAAAACATTGCCCACTGCTAGCCAGCCAGAGTACTGGCAACAATGCCAGACTGCCTGGGGGTACAGAACAAGGCAGCCCCCCAGAACAGATCCCAGAATGGGATGAACTACAGTGGGCTCTCACCCCTGGCCAGCCTCACACCCAGGGGAGGACCTTCCCCAGGCTGGGGGTGGGCAGCTGGTTCTCGCCAGGAGCCTAGAATCAGCTGGGGCCCAGAGCCAGTGTTCGTGTGCTGTGTTCCAGGAGCCCACCCACCTAGGAGGCTCTCAGCTGTCCTTGTGGCTGCTGACCTCTGCAGACTGGTGAGACCTATTTAGTCTCCAGTGGGAAGGTCTGAGGGTGACAGGCCCTGGCTCTGTGTTCCTCACTTGGGGATGACACTTCAACAGAATGGGACTGACACCTGGCCCTTGCTCCTGATGAGTGATGAGGCCCCGCGTACAGGCCCCGAGCCCTCTGACCCTCCTTCATCTCTCCTGGAGGCGTGGAGTCCGCAGGGAAGGTTCTTAGGGATCCACTCTACTGCAGCCATCGTTTTCAGGAATGTGGGCCTGAGGTCCGTGTTGTGAGGTGGGGATAGGCATCTGCCCAAGGTCACAGTTAAGAGGCAGCAGGGCTGGACGGGACTTACTGGTCTCCTGTTTCCTAATCAAGTGGCCACTTCAAAACCCTCCTCCCCCTCCAGGCGCCATGCCCTGGGATTCCAGCGTGGGCATCGGAATTGTTGTCTTGACCTGGAGTGGGGACACGGGCCAAGGATGTGGGTGGCTGGTTCCATTTTTCCTGACTCATGCATCACCTTCTGGGTCAGACTAAAGCATATTCTTTGCTGACCCTCTGAAGCGCTGCTTGATTGCCCTGCTGATATGTGTGAATTCAGAAAAAATGCCTATAAGGAAAAATAACCAGTAGGCTTATTCAGGGGGGAAAAAAGACTTTAGGGAAGTGCTCTGTTCAAGGTGCCATGCTAAATGCTTTACATCTATTTGTTCTGTTCTTCATTGATTCAATAATATTTTGTGTGCCTACTATGTGCCAGGCACTCTGGGGATATAATGATAAGCAGTACTGTGGTTCCTAATCTCATGGAACAAATGCATGACCGGTGACATAATTAAATTATCACCAAGAATTCTTGAGATAAGTGCTCCAAAGTGAAGAGATACAGTTTTTATGAGACCCTGGCAGAAGAGGGTGAGTGACATTAACTCAGTGACACTGGGATGGGAGAAGAGCTTTCCAGGTAGAAGTAAAGGGCACTTGCAAAGGCCCTGGGGTGGGAGGAATAGCAGTTTTTCCCCCCATGAATTGCAAGGTCAGTGAAGTGAGAGTAGGGAGGAGCTGGATGCTGGAGCAAGGGGCAGTGTGGTACAGAGCGAGGGTCAGCAGGCAGGGATGCGACCTTGTGGGTCATTGTCACAATCATCTTACGTAAATAATCACAGAAGCGCTGAGAGGAAGGTGGTAGGAGCCCCAGTTTGCTGATGAGGAGATGACGTGTAAGGATGTCAAATGACTTGTCCAGGCCCAGACAGCTGATCAAGGGCACAGCTGAGAGTGTATGCCGCTTTCCATTGATTGCACGGGGTATGACCTCTAAACATGAACAGTGTCTTTACTGGGTGTGGGTACAGGGTACCCTTCTCCATGCACAGCTAAGAGTGTATGCCGCTTTCCATGGATTGCACGGGGTATGACCTCTAAGCATGAACAGTGTCTTTACTGGGTGTGGGTACAGGGTACCCTTCTCCATGAAAGAAGCAGAGGAAGAAAGCCCATAGCAGTTAAGGTATGAGGTCAAGATCAAGGATCTTCCAGTGGGGAAACAGGGAAAGAAATGGCTGAACCTTCTTTCCTAGAGGAATGGGAACAAGGAACATTCGGCTGAGGTTCTGTCTGTTCCGATGATTAGATGGGTGCATTTGGCGCAAAGGAAGACGGCAGATTAGAAATGGCCCCTCTGGGGATCCCTCCTGCTCTGAAATCCTCGGTGACAGTTGCACTGTGCCCTCTGGGTATTTTAAGAGGGTGCTGTGCAACACAGATTTATGGAGCACCTACTCTGTGCAGGTCCTGTGCTAGGCACTGAGGACATAAAGATGAGTGAGATAGGCTGGTCAGGATGATATTTCAGCACAAGGTAGAAATGCTGAGCTGGGGGAGGAACAGGGCATGATGGGAACTCAGAGGAGGGCCGTGTGGCCCAGTCTCAGAGTTTGGAATTCCAACTTTTGAGTTCCTGGTTTGGGCCTCGGAAGTTTTACTTCTTTCCTCTCTCCATCTGCGTGTCTTCATTTCACTTGGAGCAGGCAGGCCATTTCTTTCCAGGAAAAGACCTTTTCTGCCAGGCAGAGAATGCACTTGAGGGTGTGGGTCAGGAGCTGACAGTGCCCCCAGCCTGGTGGGGCCAAGTCACTTAGCCTCTAGTCCAGCTGCTCTCAGCCTCCAACAGCCTCTTGGAATGGGTTTGGGCTCCTGGAATGTTCTGCATGAAGCACCCTCCTGGCCCCACATCTCCTGCCCTTCCGAGTCCCCGTTGCCTCTGGGTCTAGTTGCTCCAGGATTGGCGGAGAGGAGAAAACTGCAGGAGAGAGTGTGCAAAACAGTAGGAGAGGGGGTAGAGGGAGGCAGACACCAGCAGGCAGCTGTGGGGCCCTGGTAAACTGGCGCTGGAGCTAGCAAGAAGGAACTAGGAGGGACTTTCTCGTCTCCTGTCACTTGATCCAGGCTGGGCAGGTGGGTGTTCTCATTCCTATTTTACAGACGAGAGAACAGAGTCCCAGAAAGGTTCAGCAGCCTGTCCCTGGTCACCCTTCCAGTAAGTGAAAGACAGGGAGCTCACACGTTGTATGTTGTACTAAGGTGGGGAGGAGAGGAAAATGGGAAGAGATAGGGAAAGGGGGTATTTTCAATACGGAATCTGAGTCTGAAAACTTGGGGGAAATGGACTATTTTGTCCTTCAAGGTTGGTTTTGAACAGTTATGAAGTTGGACTCAGAATCAAGTATCTTCCCAAACGGTCCCTCCTGCTCTGGGCTCATGAGGAACAGAGATTGAGGGAGTCTCTATCCTGATTTGGTCCTGGGAGGTCAGGAAAGGGCAGCCAACCAAGAAAGAGGATGGAGAGTAAAGTGACGGCAGGGCCAGGAGGGCTGGGTCTCAAATCCACAGGCTGGGAGCCCCTGAGCAGAGCCCCCAGGCTAGTTGGCCACCCAAACTCACAGAGCTGTTAACTGCAAACGTGGTGGGAACCGCTGTGGGTACTTCTCCCTGGATGAGTGGTCCTGTCTTCAAGTTCAGAGGCTGAGTCCTCTGAGAGCTCCTTTGTAAGCTGCTCTGTAGCTGAGGATCTGATGGGTGTGAGGATGGGGCTCCTGAGGCTGATGCTTTATGAATGTGGCTATCCTAAAGCCGTCTCAGGTTTTCTGATATCTCCAACTTTCTAACATACTGTCCCTTCAATGTTCTGTGCAAACTACACTCAGGCTCCTGACACTACGTTTGGGTCAAAAGCAGTTAGTGGGGACATGGCCTTGACTCCTGGTAAACAGGGCAGACGGGAGTCAGTGTCTGTGGTCCCAGGCCTGGCTCCGTCCTGACTCTGGGACGGGGTGGTGTGGGTGGCCTTACTTAGATTTTACCGATGGTAGAAGTGGTCTGTGTATTTGTTTTTTTTTTTAATAGGATGGGGTGCTGATCCAATAACGTGAGCTGCTTACCCACTGTATGGGTCAGGTCTTGGCAGAAAACAGCTCATTCCAATGGGGCAACTGAAGAGGGTTTAATGGACTATTTAGATGGTCTGGGCAAACCAACAAGGGATGGTGAAGCACCTCCTCCAGTGCTCCTGAGCAGGAGGCGGGAGCCATCCTCACTCCAGGCCTGAAGAAACCAGGAGGAGCTGGAGGAGAGGGCCCGCCCCTGGAGCTGGTATCTTGGGTGGAGGATGCGGCCCTGGAACTTTAACCCTCTCTCCCCACCCACCTCCATCTTCTGTTAGTCCTGCCTACCCTCCAGCTGCCAAAGGCCAGGGCCCTCTGGAGCCCTGAGCCTGGGAGTCCGGGGGATGCTGTGAATAAAAGCTGGCCTGCAGGGACACAGAGCAGGCTGGGGGATGAATCCGGAGGACACGGCGGGTGGAGAGGGCCACAGACTTCAGGGCTCGCCCTCGGGCATTTTAGCTTGAATTTTTGGGGTCAGCAAGAATTCCAGGGAAGGAGAGAAACGAATGTGTGCCTCTTAGGTCTTAGTCACCGTGTACCTCTGTGGTGGGGGGAGCTAGGGGGCAGAGGGTAAAGGTCATGCGTCTACTAGTTTGTGAGGCAGACACTCACTGAGGAGTCATGTGTGCCAGGCGCTGTGAGTACAGATCAGCGAGGAGCCTGGGGCAGCCAGGGGGCAGATGGATCCTCTTGCCACCTCTGGGTGGGAGAGAAGGGTGCTGGGCGCTGTGGACACCAGCATGAAGCCGGGAGCCTGGAGGCGTCCAGGTGGAATTTTCAGAGAGTGACCCCGGGAGGTGAGGGATGGGCCGTAAGGTAGGCTCTGGCCTTGGGTCTCAGCTGCCATTTCTGTGGGTGTGAGTTCCTTTCTGAGGGTCCCTTTCTGTCAGTTCGAGTTGCCCCAGGGTGTGGAGCCGGCCCCCCAAGGCTAAAGACACACTGAAATTCTCGATCCCCCTGATTTTCAGCTGGCGGGATGTGCAGGGCCCAAGAGCAGGCTCTGGGCCAGACCACGGGGTTCTTAGGCCAGTTCTGTCACCTGCTACTGTGTGGCCCAGACAGGATACTTACATTCTCCAAATTCTACTTTCCTCATGTAGTTGTTTGCTATTTCTGCTGTTATTGACAGTCTGTGGAGCTGGCTCTTCTCTGGCTGATGGGCTGGAGCTCTGAGTAGCAGCAGCCAGCTCGGAGTGTCCCATGAGGCTTGGTGGCCCCTCTCTCAGCCACCCAGACCCAGCACCGGGAGTCGGGAGATGGTAGCTATGGCCGCTGTGTGTTCTGGGGCGAATCGCTCCACCTCTCTGGGCTGGGGAGACATGTTACATCAGGGACCAGTAAACTATGGCCAAATCCTGTTTTTGGAAAGTTTGATCGTAACACAGCCATGCTCATTGCTGTACTGTAGCTGCTCTCGTGATAACAACAGTAGAATTGAGTAGCTGTGAGAGAGACTGGCCCCCTCCCTGCACCCCAGGGCTGCACGGACTCTGCTGTTCCTCCAGTTCTCAGGCTGGTTTCAGCGGTTGCCCTAATTGTGGTGGGCATAGTGTTGGTGTGTGCTCAGGTCACGTCCCTCCTGGGACGTCCTCGGGAACGGTGCCAGGTTCGGAGGTGGCAGGAACACCATCTGTCCCTGGAGAAGCCGAGAGTGTCCTGCTTCTTCTTCCTGTTTGATGGTGAGTTAGTTTGCAGTGGTGGGGTAGAGGGGCTTGCGGAGGGGCTTCCAGAGGCCGAGATGGAGGGCAGTTGGGGGCAGCACGGCAGTGGGGCGGGTGGCACAGGAAACCTGGATCTGGTTGTGCCTCCAGCCCCTTCAGTCTCCTGGCCTCGGCGCCTTCACCTGCACAGTGACCTCTCTGGCACTTGCCGCCCTCTCCCCCATCCAGCCTTCCTCTCGGGCCATTCTGAACACCAAGCGGGATAATGATGTCAGTCTCGGGAGGCATGCTAAGTGTGTCAGGCAAGGTGGATGGGTGTGTCTTGGCACGCAGGGCTGGGTGTGACTCACCCGCACAAGCCTGTTGCTAGGCCAGCAAGCCTGTTTCTGGACTCTGGGTGTGGGGTGGAGTGAGCATCCCGAGACGCAAGGCTGGGCTGGAGCTTGGGGTCCACGGAGAGCCCAGACCCCAGCAGTGCCTGGGGAGCCAAGAAGGGCCTGGGGACCTGCGTAGCAGGGTTGGGGAAGAAAAGCTCAGCTAGAGGGGCCACCAGTGAAGGAGAGTGTCCCAGCTCTAGGAAGGAGGACTCTGTGATGGCTGTATTCTGGGGTCCCTTTCTGGGAAGCTTCTCAGAACAAGGCTCTAGTTAAAGGTTCTTTGGGGGCTCTCATGACTTGTCCATGATGCTGGAAAAAGGATGGACCTGGGCAGGCAGGAGCCCTAGAGACGTGCCCCTTGTCTGCTTGGCTGTCCTTTTGGGATTTCCCTCACAGGCTCTGGGGAGGCTGGTTCCCACAGGTTGGGTGGGGTCCACATTGCACCCCCTGGATCCATGCTCAGTCCTTGTCCCCTCGCCCCTTCCAGAGCCCCGGAGCTACGTGGAGTCGGTGGTACGAACGGCGGTGGCTGGGCCCCGGACTCAGGAACCTGAGCCCAAGAGCTTTAGCGCCCCAGCTGCGCAGGCGTATGGCCATGAGACACCCCTGAGGATTGGGACCCTGGGAGGCTCCTTTGTCTCCCCTAGCCCCCTCTCCACCAGCAGCCCCATCCTCAGTGCTGACAGGTAAGTGGGGAGGAGAATCCAGGCCCGGGGCAGCATGGATGAGGCCTCCTGGATCTGATTAGGGCATGGACGGGCAGAAGTCACATCCAGGGTGCCATCTCATTGGGGTGCATGGCAAGAGCACCCCTTGAGTGCCAACTCCCCGGGGAGAGTATGAAGATGAACCAGGCACAGTTCTTCCCTCAGATGTATTACTTTTGTTTTTATTTATTTATTGGCTGCACCATGCGGCATGTGGGAGCCTTACTTCCCCAGAGATCACATCTGTGCCCCCTGCAGTGGAAGTGTGGAGTTGTGACCACTGGACCGCCAAGGAAGCCTCCTTTCCCCAAATTTAAAATCGAACAAGTATAGTTACTATGTTGTGAGTGCTTCCCATTTGCCAGGCGTTTTGCTAAGTGCTTTCTATTTAAACTTCACAGCTATCCTACGAGGTAAGTAGTAGTAGTAGTCCCACTTCTCAGAAGAGGAAACTGAGGCAGAGAGAGATTAAAGTAGTTTATTCAAGGTCCTACAGCTAAACAGTAGCAGAAATAGGATTTGGACCAAAGGTGTCTGGCTCCAGAGTCCACATCTCTATCCTACCCCCCATCCCCCCATCACAGAGCAGCAGTTAGAGGTGCTCAAAGCAGAGGTGTAAGCAAAGAGCTCTGAGCAAGAGGCCGTTATTTCTGGCTTAGTCTGCAGAGAGGGTCTCTGGGGGCTGGAAGTCCGGGAAGTATTTGTGCTAAGGCCAGAGGATGAGCAGGGGTTGAAAGGTGAAGGGGAGGGAGAGGGCCTTCACAGCACAGCAAGGACAGGACTTGGGTGTGGAGGTATTGGGCGTGGGGTCTGGGGGTCAGGTCACTGTGGGGTTAGAGGAGGGATGTCTTGGTGGATGGGCGGCTGACATTTTATGGAGTCAGACAGAGAGGACCCCAGAAAGGGAGGCTCCTGTGTTTGGGGTGCAGTGAGAAGCTGTTCGACTGGCGGGGTGGGGCATAGGCTTTATAATGGGAAGACAGGAAGATGACATAGGAGAGGGACTCTGAGATGAGCCCAGGTAGGGCACAGGGTGCCAGGTGGGGAGGAGGCCTGCACCAGCCAGAATTCCACCCCCCAGTAGGGGCGTCTTCCCCAACCATCCCTTCCTACGTCCACTCCCCTTCTCAGACTGGGTCCCCACAAGTCCAGAAACTATCCAGCCGTGTGCTCCCCGACCCAGGTTGGGGCGGGAGGTTCGGGTGAGCAGAGGCAATTTTCTTCTGGACTCTAAGAATCTGAAACTTCAAACCAAGCACACACCCCGAGTCCACCTGGCCCCCTCCCCAGCCTCTTAAGGGCTCCACTTGGGGAAAGGTCTGCCTCTGGGCAGGAGCTACATTCTTCTTTTAAAGGAGAGGAGAGTTTCCTCACCTCTCGCCCCCCTTGCTGATATCCAAGAAGTCCTGACATTAGGGAGTTTTCACTTTTTCTCACTCAAATTCCTCCCACAGTAAGATTCAGGAAGCCTCCAGGATTAATCACCCAAAACGCCATTTCCGTGTCCCCATCTCCTCCCTCCCCCCATTTTCTCAGAATCCAGGTTATTCTGTACCGAAGTGGTGTTTCATTCTGGCCTCTTCTGGGATGTGTGGTAGACTTTGTCCTGGCCTGGCCCTAACCTTCTCCCTGCCCTTGGCTCTTGCCTGGCCCTCCCACCTCACATCACCCTGGGGACCTGAGCTTAACTGAGCCAACCCAGGGTGGGGCCTGCCAGCCTCCAAACTCCTTCTAGTCTGCGGCTGCAGGCTTTGGTGCATCAGCTTATGTCAGGACCCTTCCACCCTGCTGCCCCACTGTCAGCCCCCACCCAAGGGCTCCTTGTGCGAGCCTGCCTGCTGCCTCCCTGCACCAAATGTTTGTGCACGGTCCCTGAGAACCTTTGTCTCTGCTGCCATGTCACTGAGGAAGTTTGGGTCTGGAAGGAATCAGAGCCATCTAACCCACCTGCCTCATTTTCTGTGTTGTTGTTCAGTTGCTAAGTCATGTCTGATTCTTTGTGACCCCATGGACTGGAGCACGCCAGGCTTCCCAGTCCTTCACCATCCCCCAGAGTTAGCTCAAATTCCTGTCTATGGAATCAGTGATGTCATCCAACCATCTTATCCTTTGTCACCCACTTCTCCTCCTGCCCTCAATCTTTCCCAGCATCAGGGTCTTTTCCAATGAGTTAGCTCTTTGCATCAGGTGGCCAAAGTATTGGCGCTTCAGCTTCATCATCAGTCTTTCCAATGAATATTCAGGGTTGATTTCCTTTAGGATTGACTGGTTTGATCTCCTTGCAGTCCAAGGGACTCTCAAGAGTCTTCTCCAGCACCACAGTTTGAAAATATCAATTGAGAAAACTTTAAAAAACAGAATCCAGGTTTCCCAAACTTACAGGCCATTTCCTGTACTCCTGTATGGACTTGTACTTAATTTCAGAGGAAAACCTTTGTGGCCATTCTCCCAGGTACAGTGCCCTCTGAACTGAATTTCATCAGTCTTAGAATTGAGAGTGACTTCTGAGCTCATCTAATCTAACCTCCCAGTGGAGGAAGTTTCCTCCACAGCATTCAGATTAAGAGGCTGGTCAGCCTCTGCTTAAACGCTCCTAATGATGGGAGTCTCAATGCCATGTAATGCACCCTGCTCCATTAGTGACCAGATCCAATGACTAGAAAGCAGATCCTATAATGAGCTGAAATCTCCTGCTATGAGACTTCTTCATCTTTGTTTTTTTTTTTTGAGCTACCCAGGAATGGATGCTCAGTTACACTCTCAGCGTGTAAATGTCAACTCACCTGGGGAAAGTGAGTCAGGGGAAGATGCTTCCAGGAGGACCAGGGCCCAAGTGGTTTAACTCCCTTTCCAGTGTTCAGTTTCTATGGTGCTGGAAGGGGCAACAGGACAGCCTCCTTCAGTTTTGATAGCAGAGATCTTGCTCTGACTTGTGGTTGAGCAGTCAGTGTGATGCTTGAGGGTACGAGGGCTTTGGAATCCGGCACTGCTGAGTTGAGATCCTGGTCTTTTGTGAGCTGTGTGGCTGTGAGCCTATTGCTTAACCTCTCTGAGTCTGAGTTTCATCTTCTGACATCTTGAATGTAGGGTGACGTTCAAAAGCCTTGACTTTTCTGTTCATGTGAGAGGAGCTAAGGACAGGGAAGCCTGGCATGCTGCAGTCCATGCGGTCACAAACAGTCAGATATGACTGAATGACTGGACAACAAAGTGGTTGAAGGGAGGGCTGAAGCTTCACTGAAAGCCTGTCCTTCATTAAATGCCACCTGCTGACATCCGACCTGCCCATGTCTCTCTCTCTCTCTCTAGCACTTCAGTGGGGAGTTTCCCATCCGGGGAGAGCAGCGACCAGGGCGCACGAACACCTACCCAGCCTCTGCTGGATTCTGGCTTCCGCTCCGGTAGCCTGGGCCAGCCAAGTCCTTTGGCTCAGAGAAACTACCAGAGCTCTTCTCCTCTCCCAACTGCAGGCAGCAGCTACAGCAGCCCCGACTACTCACTGCAGCAGTTCAGCTCCCCAGAAGGCCAGGCCCGGTCTCAGTTCAGTGTGGCCGGTGTCCACACAGTGCCTGGGAGCCCCCAGGCACGGCACAGGACAGTGGGCACCAACACACCCCCGAGCCCTGGCTTTGGCCGTCGGGCTGTGAACCCCAGCCTGGCTGCCCCCAGCAGCCCCAGTTTGAGCCACCGCCAGGTGATGGGTCCACTGGGAACCGGTTTCCATGGTAACACGGGCTCCAGCCCCCAGAGCAGTGCAGCAACCACTCCGGGAAGCCCCAGTCTGGGTCGCCACCCTGGGGCCCACCAGGTTTCCAACCTCCATGGCAATGTGGTCACCGCTCCCGGGAGCCCCAGCTTGGGCCGGCACCCCGGGGCCCACCAAGGCACCCTGGCCTCCAATCTCCATAGCAATGCAGTAGCCAGCCCCGGAAGCCCCAGCCTGGGCCGTCACTTGGGAGGGTCTGGATCTGTGGTTCCCGGCAGCCCCAGCTTGGACCGGCACGTGCCCTATGGTGGCTACTCCACCCCTGAGGACCGGAGACCCACGCTGTCCCGGCAGAGCAGCGCCTCAGGCTACCAGGCTCCTTCCACGCCCTCCTTCCCTGTGTCCCCCGCCTACTACCCTGGCCTGAGCAGCCCCGCCACCTCCCCGTCGCCTGATTCGGCAGCTTTCCGACAAGGGAGCCCCACCCCGGCCTTGCCGGAGAAGCGGAGGATGTCCATGGGCGACCGAGCGGGCAGCCTCCCCAACTACGCCACTGTCAACGGGAAGGTGTCCTCCTCGCCGGTCGCCAGTGGCATGTCCAGTCCCAGCGGGGGCAGCACCGTCTCCTTCTCCCACACTCTGCCCGACTTCTCCAAGTACTCCATGCCAGGTGCGCCTCCTTCCCCTCCACCTCTCTTGCTGGCAGATGACGCCCGCCAGTCAGGCGCTCTGTCCCCATCTCTGTTCTGACGTCTCCTTGGCAGATAGCCTTGGGTGGGTCACTGACTTCGGGTCCTCAGGTGTGTTAGTGGAGTTGGAGCTGTGCTCAGAGCAGATGTGCTGTAGTCTGGCAGCTGTGGGGGCAGGGATGTGGATGTGACGATGCCTGTGATGGCCTGCTGTTCCCATTATCATCAGCATCTTCACAGCCGCACCCCTTGCTGAACACACGCTCTGTGCCAGGCTCTGAGCCATGGTCTATCTTGTCAGTTTTCATGGCCCCCTAGCAAAGTGGGTGTCAGTACCTCCATTTTACACATGAGCAAAGTGAGGCTTGGAGAGGTTCAATCATTTGTCCAGGGTCCCACAGTTAATAAATGGTTTAGCATCCAGACCCTTATGACCCTAAAACATGTGCTCTTAAAACCTGATTGGAGCTGTCTTACTGCCTTGTCTTGATAGTTTCTGTAATTTAGTGTATCCTTGAAAATATGGCTTCCAAGCCTGGACCACCTGCCCCCCACCCCACTTTTTGCCAGCCCATAGCACTGTTCCCGCCGTTTGATCCCCACTTTGCACACATCACTAATAATAGATCTGGCAGCCAGATGAGATATGGGAAAAGGCCAAGGGTTAAGCATTTTTACTGGAGTCTCATTTCTACCAGCTCGGCTTAACAGAAGCCCACGCAGGTTTACACACTGAATTCTTCACTTATCACCAGAACTGGGCATCTTTAGCCGCCACTTAGAGGGCCTGTTATCTAAATGAAAAGGTCAAGGCTTCAGCTGATCTGCATCTTTTCAGCCAGATCTCCAATCTGACTTTGTCCAGAGTGACCCCAGAGTCCTGGGGCATTCGAGGAAGATGTAGAATGCAGCAGGCAGCCTGGGATGGGCCCAGCTGCCCAGAGTCTCCGTGTCACTCCCAGGTCCTGCCCTGAGCCTGCCAAGTGACACTGCACGACCTCGCTTCCTGCTGCCCACCAGAGACATCTGGTTCCCAGCCCCAGTTCTTGGAGGATGCAAAACTTCTAGTAGTTGGGACATTTCCTGTTTCCCACCATCTTCCTTGCTTAAAATAGCCATGGGAGTCAACACAGGAAGGCACATGGGGCTGCAGCCGCCTCTGACAGCTCATTAGACAGGCAGCAGCAGCCCTGGGGCCTGGGACTCTGGAGCAGAGAGATGCAGCTTGCAGAGCTGTGGGGCCCAGCTGCCTAGCCCAGAGGCCCTGCTCTGTGCACAGCTGCCAGGAAAAGGAGCTGACCTTCCCCCTGCTGTCCTCCAGAGACAGATCCCAGAAGCCTAACAGAATGTAAATAACAAGGTAAATTGACGGGACACACAGCCCAGCTCTCATCTCTGGTCTGTGCCCTGAACTTTTTATAGCACTGTGAGCACAGGGTCCTCTGCTTCAGCCCCTCCCTAGAGAAAGGAGAGGAAACCTACAGATCTGGAATATTCCTTTTTTCCCCTCTTCCCCCCATCCTCCTTTTTGTTTTCTTTGCTGTCAGAAAATGAAGGAAGAGGTTGGTGAGAGTCCCACATGTCCTTATTCCCAGCCAGGAAGATACGATGTAGCTGACCTGAACTGGCTGTTGTGTCTTCTTACCTGGAAACATCTAACAAAAGCCTTTTAAGGACCATCTGTGTGACTTGGGCAAGTCGCTTCCCTTCCAGGAACCTCACATTCCTCACTTGTAAAGTTAAGCAGTTGGATACGATGCTCTCTCCCCAGAACATCCTACGAAAGCATCTGTAGTCTGCAAAGGGTCTGGTGTGGGAAATGTCTACCAGAGAAGTGGGGTGCGTGACACTCGGTAGACAGCTTCTTAGTTCCAGGCCAACCCTTCCTCTGTTTATCCCAAGCAGGACAGGAGTGATCATTTTGTTCTAAATGAGATTTTCCATATGGGGAGTGAGGAGGGGCTTGGGGAAAGTGGACAGAAATGTGTTTTTTTGCTCTCATCCTCAAAGTTTTTATGATGAAGTGGAGAAATTGAGCCCATGGAGAAAGGGATTAAAAGGTGGGAGAGAAGCTTCAGGAAGGATTTAGTCTGACTGTTCTAGAGAAAGGGCAAGGTGGGCTGGAGTAGGACTGTCACTGGCTGGGGGAAGATGCTGTTCAGGCTTTTCAGCAGGAGGACAGCTGTGTGACCCACAGTGGTTGTTGGGAGATGGGGGAGGATGAGAAAGCAGCTCGAGGCCCCTTCCAGCAATGCTCTGACGAAGTCTGAGCAGATCATCTTCCTGTGTTAGTTTCCTAGGTCAGCCATGACAGAGGACCACAAACTTGGTGACTTAAGACAGCACAAGTTGATTCTGTCAGTGTAGCTGAGCTGGGAAGTCTAAAGTCAAGGTGTTGGCAGGACTGGCTCCATCTGGAGACCCTGAGGGAGACTCTGTTCCAGGCTTTTCTCTTTGCTCCTCATGGTGGGTGGCAGTCTTGGGGTCCGTTGGCTTGCAGACACGTCTCCCCAGTCTCTTCCTCCATCTTCCCATGATGCTCTCCCCTTTGTCTCCCTTCCTCTTTTTTTATTAGGACATAAGTCATATTGGATTGGGGTCCACTCTAATCTGGCATGACTGCGTCTTAACTTGGTTACATCTGCAAAGACTATTTCCAAATAAAGTTCCCTTCACAGGTCCTGGGGGTTAGGATTCTAACATATCTTTTTGGGGGGACAGAGATGGAGACTCATAACACCTCCAGTCCTCTTTTTCTTTAGACAACAGTCCTGAGACGCGGGCTAAAGTGAAGTTTGTCCAAGACACTTCCAAGTATTGGTACAAGCCTGAGATCTCCAGAGAACAGGGTGAGTGTTGGGCGATACTGAAGGTCCTGGGATCCATCCGAGGTCACACTGGCTGCTGCCCATCTTGTCTTCCCTGGGCAAGGGATATAAGCAGACTCACTCCTCTCTGCAGTAGGTGTTGGTCACAGAGAGGAACTGGCCCCAAGGTTAGACAGTAGGAGGCACCTTCCCAAGGCCAAGGGCAGGGAGCAGGAGCTGTGGTTGTAGCTAGTTCCTTAAAAGCGGCAAAGTCTTGATTTTCCAGGGCAAAATGAAAAGTCTGGCTGAGATCATATGGAACCTCCATCTGCATGCTGTGGGAGATTTCTGCACATTTTATAGAAAAACAGTTGGGGCTGTGGAGATGGAGATGAGAGGCATCAGCTCCAGTGAAAAGTCTGTGCAGATGTAGGGCAGGGTGACTTCTAGCCACGGGTCAGATCCGGGCTGCTGCTTGTTTCCATAAACAGTTTTCTTGCAACGTTGTATGCTCAGTCACTCAGTCATGTCAGACTCTTTGCAACCCTATGGACTGTAGCCTGCTAGGCTCCTTTGTCCATGGGATTTTCCAGGCCAGAATCCTGGAATGGGTTGCCATTTCCTCCTCCATGGGATCTTCCTGACCCAGGGATCGAACCAGCATCTCCTGTGTTGCAAGCGGATTCGTTACCTGCTGAGTCATTAGGGAAGCCCCATCTATCTGATTACTCACTGTCTGGGCTGCTTTTGTGCTATGATGGCAGCCATGAATAGTTGCAGCCAACACTGCATGGCCTGCAAAGCCTGAAATATTGACTGTCTGGCTCTTTACAGAAAAATTTTGCTGACTCTAGTGTAGGAGGACCCTAGGAGTGTTTACATTTTAACTTTAGGGACTCTCCTCTCATCTGAGAAAGAATGAGATTTGAGGCCTGATAAGACTTAAGTGAAGTTGTTGTTGTTCAGTCACTTTGCAACCCATGGACTGCAGCACACTAGCCTCCCTGTCCCTTACCATCTCCCAGAGTTTGCCCAAGTTCATGTCCACTGAATTGGTGAGACCAGTGCATCAGTTTCTCATTTCCTCTTCTCTCCTGATTTAGCCATCGCCCTCCTTAAGGACCAGGAGCCAGGGGCTTTCATCATCCGTGACAGCCACTCCTTCCGAGGAGCCTATGGGCTGGCCATGAAGGTGTCTTCGCCCCCTCCGACCATCATGCAGCAGAATAAAAAAGGTAAAGCTTATCCAGCGGGGCTCAGGACCAGGGGGTCCCTGCAGTCTCTTTAGATCCTGATCGGTTAGAAGGACCAGGGTTGGGGGTAGGGATGTGGGCAGGGGCGCTGGTAGGATGGGGTGTGCAGGTCTTCTAGTTCTCATGGGAGCTGGTCCCTGCTAGTCGGACTCTTCAGAAAGATGGGTCTTGAGCTTGGTGATGACCGGGGTCAGAGAACAGGGGAGCAAGATGACTGGAACCCTGTGACTGAGTTTCCTTGAGAGGCGGGCTGGCAGTGGTGATCTCTCCATCCCAGGGCTCTGGCCATATTATCGCTGTGAACCTTTCTCCATCACAGCCTCACTGGAGAAGTTGGGAAGTGGTGCTGGCAGGTGGTAGGGGGGATGCCGTGAGCAGTGACCTATCTGCATTTCTTTCTCTTTGTCCCAGGGGACATGACCCACGAGCTCGTGAGGCATTTCCTGATAGAGACTGGCCCCAGAGGAGTCAAGCTCAAGGGCTGCCCCAATGAGCCAAACTTCGGTGAGCCATCCTTGCCTCTGTCCCCACTGTCTCAGGCCTGTCCCGGCTTCCCTGCTGCAGCTTCTGTCTTGTCACCCTTGTCATAGACGCAGCAGGGAAATGCACTGTGACTCCCTTCCTCTGTACCGTGGTACCTTCACTCTGCCAAATTCCTTTCTGTTTTTGTCCTGCCCCACGGGGACCTGTTACTGTGATCAGTGGAATAACAACTATAACAAAGGCTGCCATGTGAAAGCCACGATGCGTGCTAAGTCGCTTCAGTTGTGTCCAACTCTTTGCGACCCCATGGACTGTAGCCTGTCAGGCTCTTCTCTCTATGGGATTCTCCAGGCAAGAATACTGGAGTGGGCTGCCACGCCCTCCAGGGGATCTTCCCGACCCAGGGATTGAACCTGCGTCACTTATGTCTCCTGCACTGGCAGGCGGGTTCTTTACCACTAGTGCCACCTTGGAAGCTGAAATCCACCTTAGGTACTTTATACCACTTCTGGTCTCCTGACCATCCTGTGTGGTAGGTGTCATGGTCCCATTTCACACACGAGGAAACTGAGGTTCGTCGGAGTTAGACTTACCAGGGACACACCTCTTGTAAGTTCCTGAGTGTGGATTTGATCCCACCATCCTCTGACACTTCTGCTACACTCTCCTGAGAGGGGCCCTGGCAGCGGGAGGGACGTAGGAGGGATGCTGGGTGTAGCTGTCAATAAAGGAAAGCTGACCCTTCTGATGCCCAGAGTGAGCCTTTAGAATCTTCCCCCTTGGATCTTGCTAACCAAGAGAGAGTGAAGTTTCAGCTTTGTGGGTGGGATGAGGGAGAGGTAGTAAAGAAGTAGAGGATTATGGATGGTGGGGTGGGGTGGGTGGGCTGATCCACAGTGCCTGCGACCTGCTCCCAATAACACTGCCGCTGCGGGGCTGTCTCTCTCTGCAGGATCTCTGTCTGCCCTGGTCTACCAGCACTCCATCATCCCGCTGGCCCTGCCCTGCAAGCTGGTCATTCCAAACCGAGGTAGGAACCTGAGACTCCTCGCCCTCCAAGCGCACCCTTGCGCTGGCCTCCTCTGCGTCTCAGCCCCCAGCCAGCTGCTCCAGAACGTGGGCCAGGCTTGGAGGAAACGGGTCATGCTGCCAATCTGGGGAAACTCGAAACCACTCTCTGCTTTATTTTTTCTAATAAAAAAAAGAAGAGAAAGTTCACTTAAAAGCTTAATTCCAGAAACATACATAACTGACTTGCCAGATTGTTCTGGAAACTTCTCTGGAGGTTTTAAGAATTCATCCCTGTGTCCTCAGAAGTAAGCCTCATCCCAGGGGAGGTGCTAGAAGCAGGAAACAGCCGTCGGGGGAGGACCGTGTTTGGCGGAGGAGATGGGCAGAGGAGATGGGCATCAGTGGGCAGGGCCGAGGAAGGGGGAGGGGAGGGCAGAGGTAGAACATGGGGCGTCCAGGTGTCTGAGTGGAGACGGAAACGTACACTCGAGGGATCACTTAGAGGAAGAGGTGGCTGCACTGTGTGTGGCTTGGGAAGGAAACAGGAAGCCCAAGATGTCCCTGAAGTTTCTGGTTTGCATGGCCAGGAGGGACGTGGGGCTGATGGGAGGAGCCAGCTCTCTTGACTGTGGGAAGTAAACATGGAACCCAAGAGCCTCCAGACATACAGGGCGAGAATTTGAGCGACACTGGGGCCGCCGAAGGAGACTTTTAGTTTCTCTCAGAGAGGTGCCTCATCCTCGGAGGAGGGCCGATGGACACCCCAAACTCTTCAACGACACAGGCTTCCTTCATGCAGCCCCAGGTACGTGGGGCTCCCACGAGGGGAAAGGAATATGCCTGGTCATGAACTTGAGCTCCAGGAACCAGTAACTGGGGTGTCTTCTCCCCATGCTCTCTGTCCAGTAATGGAATATTCAGAATTGTGCCTGGGATTTGCTTTCAGTCTCTCTTGGAGCTCCTGGGGTTATGTCCACACTTAAAATCTCCAATATTATTTGGCAATTTCTGTGTATTGAATCCAAATTCATTGAATTATTAATGATAATTGACTACTGTTATTAACTTAAAAGTTCAAGTATTATTTAAATAGCCCTATTAAACACATGATTTAGACACTAATTAAATTGTATTTCTAAGGAATTTACCAAAGTAACTTAACAATTATATAACTGCTATTTATTTACATCATATAAACCAGTGGTTCTCATAATATGGTCCACAGAGAAGCAGCATCAGCACCCCTGGGAGATTGTTAAAAATGTAGATATTCTCGAGCCCCAGCTAATTAGAAACTCTGGAGTGGGGCCCAGAAATGCATGTTTTAACAAACCTGTATACCAAAGTCTAGGAAATGCCGGCA
The DNA here is from genome assembly GCF_027580195.1 of Bos mutus. Lineage (NCBI taxonomy): Eukaryota > Metazoa > Chordata > Mammalia > Artiodactyla > Bovidae > Bos > Bos mutus. Next base: position 29,985,119 of record NC_091618.1, read on the forward strand.
TAAATTGCTTGCTAAGTTGCTTCAGTTGTCTTGGACTCTTTGCAGCCCTATGGACTGTAGCCCACCAGGCTCCTCTGTGCATGGGATTCTCCAGGCAAGAATACTGGAGTGGGTTGTCATGCCCTCCTCCAGGGGATCTTCCCAACCCAGGGATTGAACTCCCATCTCTTATGCCTCCTGCATTGGCAGGCAGGTTCTTTACCACTAGCACCACCGTATTCAGTTCTTATTACTGTTGAAATTATAGTTGTGCTGCCTTATGGTTTAATGAATTAGAGTGTTTACTAGTATACACAGAGACATGTTGATGCAAAGCAACCATATTAATGGCCACTTGAAGGCTTGCTTTTTGTTAATTAGGGACTAACACCGTTGATGGAGCATCTGAAAAACCCAGTGAGTGGGTATTCTCATCTTCACCTCTGTTTTGTAGATAGCTGATAATTGCCTGACCCTGGTTCTGTGGGACCCCAGAGCTCCCAACCAGGGTACTGAATTCTTAGAGCAATTGCTGCACGTTCACACTGGACACACGTGCCGACTGGCAGGGCTGGTTTTGAGAAGCAGTATCTGTTGCGGAAGTATTTGCAGAGCTAGCCTGAGGCCTGGCCAACCCTGTGCTTCTTTCCAGCTCTGGGGTTTTAATTACCAGCTGAATTAAATTTTTGTCTCAGACCCCACAGATGAATCGAAAGATAGCTCGGGCCCTGCCAACTCAACCAGTGACCTGCTGAAGCAAGGGGCAGGTGAGTGGGCACCCCAGATGGGATCCCTGCCCAGACCTTTGCTCCCCCTGGCCCTGGACCCTCCTGCACGTGCAGGCTGGATGTCTCTCCTAGACCCAGAGGTCACCAGGCAGTCCACATTTCTGTGTGTGATGCCTTGGTCCAAGGCTGGCCTGAAATTCATCTGCTGCCTTCTCCTTGAAAAGAGGACCTGGGGATGGCCCCCACCCACTTTGGCCCCTGTGACTCCTCCTTGGGTGGGTTTTTTCCCCAGCCTGCAACGTGCTCTTCGTCAACTCTGTGGACATGGAGTCCCTCACTGGGCCACAGGCCATCTCCAAAGCCATTTCTGAGACCCTGGCTGCTGACCCCACACCAGCTGCCACCATCGTTCACTTCAAAGTTTCTGCCCAGGGAATTACACTGACTGACAACCAGAGAAAGTAAGACTCTTCTACTTGCTTCTGTGCTGGGCAACCCCACTGCCTTGTGACCCATCTATCCATACATGTATCAACCTGCTCACCAGCTGATTCATCCCTTCTGCCCATCTAACCACCCATCCATCCACTTATCCATCCACTCATTCACCCATCCATCTACCTGCCCACCCATCCATCCGCTTGCTCACCCACTCACTAATTGATCTATCCATTCCTGCATCCATTCATCCTCCATCCATCTTCCCCACCCATTTTTTCCCTTCATTCGTCTCCCCCATCTATCTATCCATCTGTTCATCCATTTATTCATCCATTCTTCCTTCCTTCTATAAACATGCCTGCATTGGCCATATAGCTATAAACACAACTGGTAAAAGTCTCTGCTTTCTGGAGCAGAGACCCTTTCTCTCATGTTTTTTTCCCCAGGTCCTTTTCTTCCTCCTCTAGGGTCTCCCCATTTCTCATTCCTCAAGGCCAGTTTCTTCCTTCTTTTCCTAGTCTCTAGCATTTGAGACACGTTTCTATGACACATCTCTCTGTCCCTGTGCATTGCTTTATGTCCCCAACGGGAGTAGCCCAGGCCATCGTGCTCATCAGGGAGAGGTTGTGTTGACCTGTGACAGCCACAGGTGGTGGCTGGCCTGCGGTGGGGGGCGGGGAAGAGCAGTCACTTCAGCGCTTACTGTTTATCTGATGTGTGTGCCACAGGCTTTTCTTCAGGCGGCACTACCCCCTCAACACCGTGACCTTCTGTGACCTGGATCCACAGGAGAGGAAGTAAGTCTCTGTGGACACCTGCCCTCCCAGACATCTCTCCAACCCTGGAAGTCTGTGTGTGTGCATCCATGTGTGTGTGTGCATGTGTGAGTGTGTGCACATGTGTGTGTATGCACTCATGTGTGTGCTGCAAGTGTAAGGGTGTGCATTCTTGGCTCAATTTGGAGATCTGCCCATGTCTGTGGGACCGTGAGTCGTGTGGCTGTGTTGGCATCTTTTAGCATTTTCCCCCACAAATTTAAAGCCCCTCCTGAGGACTCAAATGCCTGCTTTCACCCCTCTGACTTGAAGCCGCTTCCCTCTGCATGCTGGGGACAGCTCCCTGGGAAGCAGGCCACAGTGCTCGCTCCATCCCTCCACTGTGAACACCCTCCCTCTGTGTTGTCTTTAGGGACCCTGGTCCCAGGCACCTTGGCTCTGTCTTCCCCAGGGGTCTGGGCGCTGGGGCTGGGCTCTGAGGGGGAAGTGGTGGTTTACACTGTGTCCTCATTCTCTCCCTAGGTGGACAAAGACGGAGGGAGGTGCCCCTGCTAAGTAAGTGTCCTTCTTCCCCACCCGGCTGGCAGGTTGTTATGCTCCCTGGCTCAGGGGGAGGTGGGTGTGGGAGCAGGTTAAACTCCAGGACCAGGGGGCAAGCAAAAGGTGGCTCTGGAGAAAAGTTGGCCCAGGCAGCCAGGTCTGTGACCTCCTGCCTGGGGCTGAAGGCCCAGCCTCCCGCCTTGTCCCCGTCCTGCTCCCAGAACCAGACCAGCAGGGGCTGAGGAAGGGAATCGAAAACCCAGAGTTTTATTGGGAGGTGATGGCAGTGGGGCAGGGGTTGTTTAAACAATCTTTTCTTCCACAATCCTGGCTTCCTTAACTCCCATTCCTGCTTTCCTGGTGGACTAGGCCTCCTCATGGGACCACACAAGTCCGGGAGGTCTGAATTCCTTCCAGAATTCCAGGGATGGCCTTGTGGCCCTTTGGTTAATTTCCCATCCATTTCAGCATTTGTAAGTGTTTCCAGGGAACTCAGCCCTTGGAAAATTCAGACCAACCAGGAGGCTGGCTCTGCCCTTGGGTGCCTGACGTTGGCACGGTAGATGAGAGAAGTGTATAAATGGGCTAAGGTGCTGCGGCAGTTTTCAAACTGTGTTCCAAGGAGCTCTAGGTTCCTTGGGTGTAACTGGGCTGCTTGAAGGGAGGAAAAATCCTGCTGTGATTTACGGTTATTTATCAGCATGAATCAGTTTTTCTCAGTAAAACAAAACAAAGCATGGGAATAAGCTGGCTACTAAAGCTGACGTAAGGCTCACTGAGGTCTGTAATTCCACCTTGCGCTTTGTCAGGCATATCCAGACAGCCCCGTTTTTTCTGATCGATTTTATCATCGGTCCATGTTATGCTGTTGAATTGTTACATTTATAGCCATAAATACTGTTGTCACCTTTACATATCCAGACTTCATATAAGATTGGCTTTGGAGAAAGGAAACTTTCACTGTTAAAAAAAAAGAAAACTACAACCACTGCTGAATGAGGCATGTCAGGAGGGGACGGCTCACATCTGTGGTATCATGAGGCAGAGTGCTTCCAGGCAGGGAGAGACTTGGGGAAAAGTGTTAGTAGCTTGATTGTGTCCGACTCTGTGAGACCCTATGGAGTGTACCCTGCCAGCTTCCTCTGTCCATGGGATTCTCCAGCAAGAATACTGGAGTGGGTTGCCATGCCTGCCTCCAGGGGATCTTCCCAACCCAGGGACTGAACTCATGTCTCTTACATCTCCTGCCTCCTGTATTGGCAGATGGGTTATTTTACCACCAGCGCCACCTGGGGAAGGAACCTGTATTTAAAAACAGGTCTTATAAGACGGGTAGAAATGGGTGCAGTGGGTAGGAGAGAGCTGCTTTCATGGGGATGGGAAAGGGAAGCCACCAGACTGCAAGCTCCTGAGTGCAGGACTGTGTCTACTGCATAAAGAAAGAAATGAAAAGATGGAGGCAGAGAGATGGAGAGTGAGGAGGAGGCCCAGTGAGGCCGCCATGGTCCAACTGAGTAGAACTGACCAGCATTGGCACGATGAATCTCCCTCTGGGGGTGTCCAGAGGGGCCGTGAGGGATGGAGGAGACCTCTCCTGGCCCATGGTCGCATACAGCTGCAGGAGGCCCCGGTGTCCAGTTCCTCTCGAAGCTTGCCTCCCTTCTGTCTCAGCCGCCTCTGAGACTCACAGAGTTATTAGGGTCTCTGAGTCCCTTCTGCCAGTAAGGAGGCCAGAGCTCTCTGTTTGAAGGGTCTTATCCTTACTCACCGCTGGGCCCTGCGAGTGGGAGATGGGTCAGGGGCTGAAGCAGGTTGGTCCCAGGTCTGGAAATTCTTTATTTAAAAGCAGGTTTTGTGTGGAGCTTCCTTATGACTCACCCTTGCTGAGGCCCAGGAGAGCTCAGGGCTGGACCAGGGTGAGGCCAGAGAGATGCCTCGGGCCCCAAATTTAAGGAGGTGCTTCCTCTTGGGTGCTTGTCATGCCCCTCTCTGCCTTTGGGGCTGAGGTTTCTTGCCTGCATCCACTCCTCCAAGCAGAGAAAGAGCTTGGGCTACAGTTGAGTTGGCCCAGGGACCTATGGAGCTGAAATAAACACCAGGGAGGGCAGGTGGGCAGTGTTCAGGCCAAAGAGGTTGACGGGCTCTCATCTTGGCAGAAGCGAGCTGGGGTTGGCTCGCTGTCACGCGGCAGCTCGGAGCCCTCTGCCCTCGTCTCCCTCTACTGCGCCGAGGAGCGCCCCCACCCCCTCACCCCTGCAAGGCTGGGAAGGGACTCTGGGTGTGGTCCACAGGCCTAACCTTCCCCGCCTCCTGTGCAGATGGTCACCCCAGGCCTCTGAGCTGATTGGGTTGATTCATCCCCTGAAACACATTTGGGAAGAGCAAAGCTGTGGGAAGCCCCCTGTGTGTGTATGTGTGTGTGTGTGTACACACGCATGTGTGCACGGGATGGCAAACCAGACCCAGCCTGGCTAATTTTAGCTGCTGTGTCCAGTCCTGGGCGAGGGGTTTCCATTGGAATCCCCAGCTGTCCTGATTTCCCCATCCAGCTCTAATTAGCAATGTGCCTACTGGGAGGGGACTTGAGCTCACATTCTGTTCTCTGCGCTCGTATTTTTAACTCTGTTTTGCAAAGAGAGAATGCTCGGTCACTCCAGTCCTAGTGTGGGGAATCGGGGTTGGGGAACAGGTGTGGGGTCCCGCCCCCTTCCCATCCTCCAGAGCACAGGAGAAATGTGTGTGTGTGTGTACGTGTGTGTGTATGTGGTGGGGGACAGTGGCCTCTCGTCCTTTGGTCTCCCTGACCCTCTGGTGTCTGAGGACGAGCCCTCTGACAGGCAGATGGTGTTTTGTTTATGTGTTGTGTGTAAGAACAGTCGGCCAGGGGTGTGGCAGGGACGGGCGAGGAGAAGCCGGTTTAGGAATGTTCCGTTTTATTTTTGGCGTCATCCCCACCTCTTGCTGTCTGGTCTTGTTGCTCGTTTGCCTCCAGCGCCTCCTCCTTCTCCTCGCCTACCCCCGGCCAGGGAATTTCTGCTGACCCTGAACAAGTGACATGCCATCTCCAGTGCTGGTTCCCTTGCTGGTGAAGGGAAGAGAGGGTTTCTTGTGTGCATCACCCTCAGTGCCCAGGGCTTGGGGAGGTGGGGAAAGACGGGGAAGGGAGCAGGGAGGAGCCTGCTCCCCGGGGTGCCTCTCCAAGGCCTGGGGCTCCTCCCGCTCCCCACTCACACCTGTTACCTGTCTCCTGCCCCTGCAGGCTCTTCGGTTTTGTGGCCCGGAAACAGGGCAGCGCCACGGACAACGCCTGCCACCTCTTTGCTGAGCTTGACCCCAACCAGCCGGCCTCCGCCATCGTCAGCTTTGTCTCCAAGGTCATGCTGAGTGCCGGCCAGAAGAGATGAGCCCCCGCCACCCCTTGCCCAGGGCCAGGGCAGTGGGGATGGGGCATGTGGGGAGGGGACCCATAAATCCTGACCATCCTTGAATCTAGAAGGAGGACTTTGGGCCATTTTGGAGAAGGAGAGAAGAAAGTGTCATGTGGGGAGAGGGAAGTGAATTGAGTGGGGAGGGGGAGAGAGAGAGGAAGAAAGAAAGAGATGGAGGAGAATAACTCAGATTCCCCTGGGGAGATGGATACTGCGAAACCCCCAGAGCCTCCAAAACTCACCAGGTCCACCAGAGTCCCCCTCCACCCTCTGATGGAGCTCCTTGGGGGAGACAGGACTGATCTCCTTGGAGACCCACATTTTGAATGAAAATGGAAAAGCTCTTCCTCCCTAACCCAACTGCTTTACAAGGAGAAATCCCGTGGAAAATCTTTCTCTGGCCACCTCTGGGGTAGATCACCAAACCAAAAAGAGCCCGCATGGGACATCCAGCGGCAGAACTGTTGCTTCTGAAAGTATCTCAGACCCCAGGCACCTAAGGTCTCTTTGCTCTGCCTCCGATGTACAGTTTGTGGGTGTGTTTATGGGGTGTATATATGGCCACACCCACATCCTCACTCACTGGTTTCTTTGCCTCTCAGCTAGAATTATAAAAGGTATACTTTTCCCCTGTGTTTGCACACACATGTGCACACCGTCCAAAGAAAGAAAGAGCTGGGGATGGGGTGACAGGGCAGCAAGGAGGGGGCATAAGTCCCCTTCCCCAGGGGCACCCAGCATTGTAGATCATGGACTTTCCTGGTCCCTGGACCTGCTCTAACAGCCTTCGGGGCCGCCAGCCCCTTCTCAGCAGAGACCCCCACGGAGTGGGGCTGGCCACCCTGCAGCATTCCTCCTGACCTGCCGGCACCTGGAGGCTGGGGCATTGGTTTGAGAAGATGAGGACAGATGTGTCCAGGGCTTTGGAGAAAAGACCCCTCAGGAAGGATGGCTGCCCAGCTCGGGGAGCCTTTCCCGAGGCGTATGGCCCAGCCTCGGGGCAGGCAGGGGGCTCCCATCGCTCCCAGTCCTCAGCCCCTTCTTCTCTTTCGTGCCCCAGATCAGCCATTCTCAGATGTGCCCCGTGTTCAGGATGCCATTAGGATGCTGGAGAGCGAGCCTTCCTGCCCTGCCCTGCCCTGCCCTGTCCTGTGGGGTCCCCATGTTGGGGCTCATCCCGGGACCTGCTTCTAGAAGCCCTGCTTGGCGAGACCCGCGGAAGACCCCTGTAGTTCCTGTGCCCTCTCTGTAAGGGTTTAGGGGTCTGATTTTGCTGGGCTGTCCAGGGGAGCTGGCCAGAGCTCTGGGGGCTGCTCGCTGCATACCACATGGCCTGCTCTGATACCAAAGCCTTGCTCCCCACCCTTCTCCCTTGTTTCTCTCCCAAAGCCCAGCTGCCGTGGACCAGAGGGCAGAAGGCACACATTTAGGTCAAAGGGCCGAGAGTCCAGCTGGGCAACTGGGGACCCCCTGACCACCACCCAAGCTCTCTAAGCCGGATGGAAAAATCCACCAGGATTCCATCCTTGAGTAGCTTCTTAAGCCTCTGGGTTCCCTAGAGAGAGGCACTGTACTGATATATAAATATATATAATATATATGTGAGACATACTGACAGAATCTGTAAGCTAATAAAATATAAGAAAAGGTTAAAAAAAAAAAAGAATAGGCAAATTGACAAGAAGTATTTATTATTTTCCCATACTGCTTTGTTACCTCCCCAGCATAATCTGATCCCCGTCCCTCTCTGTACTCTAAGCAAAGCCTGAAAGGTCAGGGCCTTCATCCTTGGAGCAATCGGGGATCTCCTTGACCAGGCCTTGGCCTTCCCTAGACTCTGATGGGGGCTCAGCGGAGAGGGGTGCACGCGTTTCACCCCCTTCATCCCTTCTCATTTTTGGCAAGCCCAGGCCCGGCTGTCAGACCCCAGAGATGCCGGGGGCGCTGCCCGCCTCCTTGCGGGCCCTGCAAGGGCAGGTGCGTGAGCCTGCAGGGACACGGGTGTGCGTGGTGGGCGTGGGTGACGTGTGCGTCTTGTAGTTTTTCTTTTCCAAGAAGCTGTATCTGTGTGGACGTTCTGTTTCAGGGAGTCGGAAAGGAGAGTGTCTGAAGATGGTGGGGAGCAGCCCCCTCCCCCACTTTCCAAAGATGGAAACCTTGTTCCTGGTGACCGAGTTTCATCCCAGGGGCTCCTCCTCCTGAGGCCTTCAAGCCAGACACCCCGATTTCCCCTTTCATTCCCTACCTAACCCCAACTCTCTTCCCAGACAGAAGATATTCCCACCTACTTCCTTTGTAAATCTCCCACTGGACTGCCCGGGGACTCTTTCCTCCTGGTCTGGATGGCCGGGCGGAGCGTCAGACCCCTCACACATGCTTTTCCACCGCCCACCAGCAGCCCACCACCAGGCACGACCAGCCAGACCCCACCCCACTCGGGCCTGACCGTGTGCGACTCTGGGAAGGCCCCAGGAGATGCTGGAAAGCCGATCCACCCCCTGCCCCACAGGCTTCTGGAAGGAGCCAGTTTCCTAGCATGTGGCCCGTCAGAAGAACGATGGGGAAGGGTTACCCCAGTCTCCACCGCAGTCTCATCTGTGGGTCAGACAGCACTTGGGAAGACACTGTAACCCTCCATGTCTCACAGGTTAGGCCCATGCACCCTGCACACGTGCACACAACACGCACGCACACACACACACACACCATAGCATTGCAGTATGTTCTTGCCAAAGATTTCCTTTAAAAGAAAGCACTTTTAATGATTATTGTTATTATTGTGTAAATGTTTATCCTTTTTTCTCCCCACTCCTCCCCCTCAATCTTCCTTGCTGTTGTTTATTGTTGAATCTGTTTGTCAGCCAGGAGAGTGCCCCTTCTGGTCTTGAAAGTGGGCTGGGGAGCGGGGGATGGGAAAGGGGCTGGGAGGCGTAGGCAGGAGGCCCTAGTCAGCATGGGAGGCAGGGACAGAGACCCCAGGCAGGCTCGGGCTGCAGCCCCAGGCCCAGCCTGCATCTTGCTGTGCAGCCAGGCCTCTGAGGCATTTGGGGCCTCGCAGTAGCTGCCCTGTATGGTATCTGGTGGGGGAGGGGGTGGGGCAGGGAAGTGACAGCCCTCCCATTCAGCAGGGACAGAGGCCCAGCCAGGTTCAGGTGGCCCTTCCCAGCTGGAGCCTGAGGGGAGGACTGGGCATGGGAACAGGGGAGAGGTGACCTCAGAGGGGAAGTGGGGAGGAAGGAAGCTGCTGGATGGAGCCCCAGGGGTGAGCGATGCCCCTGCCCTGCGATCGTGGTGTTCTGGCTGCCCCTCCTCCAGCCAGGTGTTCCAGGGACAAAGACTTTGTGTCCTAGATTTGGGAAAGGCCCTTTGACCCCATAGTAGTTCCAGATGCTTGTGGACTGCCAGGATTCCTTCTCCCCTGGCAGGGTTTAGAGGGATCCCTGTGTGTGTCGGAGACGGACAGGATAGGGGTGGGGGCCCCGTGGTTGCGTGACTATAAGGGGGAGCTGGCGGAACAGATGTGATTCTCTGAAAGGGGGTCCCAGGAGGGAGATGAGGTGGGCATTCTTCTGCCCACTCAGATGGGCTGAGCAGAGGTTGGGCAGACCCCCCACACCACCCAGGGGTCTGTGGACAAGTCTGTACCTAGACTGCTGTCTCTGGTCCCCTTTCCTGCAGTGCCACCAGCTCTGCCTCCTGGGCACTCCCCCCTGCTTTGGTCTTTTCCGGCTTCAGAGTCTGGGCGAATCAAGGGGGCCAATGTCTTTTCTAAAGGCATCCTGCTGCCTCTACATCTCCCCACCCTTGGGGTCCTGGGAGAGGCTGGGGTGGACAGCATCCTGGGGCCACTCTTCACCCAGGTCCAGGCCCCGGCATACTGAGACTGGAGTGCCCTGGCCAGTGGTAACACAGAAAGTGTGTGCGCGCGTGTGCAAGTGTGGGTGTGTGTGTGTGCGCGTATTTTGCTTGTCTCTTTAGGGAACTTAGGAGTTGGGTTGGAGGTGGTGGGCAATGGGATGTCAAGTTCACTACCACCCAGTGGCGAGAGGAATCCGGAGGTGAGGCTTGCAGGGTCCCCCGACCGGGGGAATCTCAGTGTCAGTGGCGAAGGGGATCAGCCACACAGCAGTGCTCCTCTGTCCTCAGATGGCCGAAATGTTGGAGGGCCTCTGTCTACTTCCCACACCTGGGTGCTTCCCAGCGGCAAGGTTGATTGTAGAAGGACAGCCCACTTTCGTTTCTAATCAGTGTTCAGCAGCCGGAGACTCTCCTGTGTGCCCACGTGTGGTTCGTGTCTGTGTGAGAGAGAGCATGTGTGTGCGGGCATGCTGGTTCCCCACCTCTCTCCTCTCTGACATGCCATTCAAAACAGATGTAAGGAATTCCTTACCCCCACTCCTGCCCCTGCCTCCCAGACCCTCTGCGGGAAAAACCCAGCATCCTCCCATTCCCCTGGCTGTGTATTTATATAGATGGAAATATACTTTCTATTTTGTATCTTTGTGCCTGTAACCTCTGTCACCTTGTATAAACCCTGATGTACGCTACTTATCCTGGATATGAATGTATTGTACACTGAAGCTGTTTCACTCCTGTACAGCTGCTCTCTTTGCGATCCATTGTATGGCTTTATAAATGATAAAGTGAAAGAAAAATCTGTGTGTTGTTAACTAGCTCTGTTGTTGGGAAAGGGGCTCTGTTGCGCTTCCAGTGGGCAAAAGAGTGTCCCACTCAGGCTCCGGGCCTGTGGTGGGCTTCAGGGATGCTGCTGGGGGACGACTCACCCCAAGTTCTCCCAAAACTTCCCCACCAGCCAGGTCTTGGGTCTGATTACAATGAGTTTTTCAGACTCTCAGCTAGAAGAGAAACTCAACTCAAACTGATTTAAGGGAAAAAAGGTGTCAGCCGGCACACATGACCAAGAAGTCCAAGCACAGCTGAATCCAGGTGCTCAAATGGTAGGAGCAGGAATTTGTTTCCAAATTTGGCTTAATTCTCAGGCAACCTCTATCTCAGGGGTGGTACCATCAGATGCTCTAGAATATGGCCCCTCGAGGCCCCAGGCTTTCATCCTACCAGTGAAAAGAGAGCTCTTTTCTCCTGGTGTTTTCAACGACAACTTGGGACAAATGCTCACTGGCTCTGATAGACCCTGATTGGGTCACGTAGTTCTGGGTCACTGGGTTCTGAACCAACCTCTCCGCTGGGTCTGAGTCATGTGACTGTCTGTGGCGCCTTCTGAACCACTGGGGCTGGGAACGGGGCGGGGCTGGTCCCTGAAGGGGCGAGGTTGATCAGAGGATGCAGGAACAGAGGCTGCTAGGAAAAGCTCTGGCTGCCAATTAGATAGCAGGTGTGTGTCTCACTTGGACACCCAGCCTTGTGGTCCTGGGTCAATTCTCTGCAATTCAGAAGGTTTGCAGTGTGGCATGCTAGCACAGTGCAGCGCTCCTTGGGAGATCTCAGAGACTCATACAGAACATCAACTGTAGGTCCCTGTTGAGTTGATTTGAGCTCGGATGAGCTGATTTGGGCGAGTGTGTGCTGAGACCCCATGTGGCCAGCACATGGCAGCCTTTTCAAACTCTGTGGTCTAAGGACTCCTTTACATTTAAAAATATTACTGAGGAGGACTTCCCTGGTGGCTCACTGGTCAAGAATCCACCTGCCAATGCAGGAGACACAGGTTCGGTTCCTGGTCCAGGAAGATTCCACATGCTGTGGGGTAACTAAGCCCATATGCCTACTGAGCCCACGTGCCTTAGAGCCTGTGTTCTGCCACAGGAGAAGCCACTGCAATGAGAATCTCACTCACTGCAGCTAGAGAGTAGCTCCCGCTTTGCAACTAGAGAAAGCCCGTGTGCAGCAGTGAAGAGCCAGTGAGGCCATAAATAAATGAACAAACAATTTTTAAAAAATCACTGAGGACCTCAAAGAACTTTTGTTCACATGGGTTATCTCTTTCTATAGTTGCCATATTATGAGTTAAAACTGAAAACATTTAAAAATGTTTATTCACTTCCACAGCAATATTAAACTCACCACATGTTCCCATAAACAACATTTTTATGAAAAATGATATTCTCTAAAACTAAAAGGAGTGAGTGAGAAGGAAGACACTGTTTAGCATTTCTGAAAAGCCTCTTTCATGCCTGGCTTAGCAGAAGCCAGCTGGACTCTCCTATCTACTCCTGTACTCCCTGTGTTGTGATATTACATGTTCGCTCCCCTGGAAAACTCCACCATACACTCGTGGGAAAAGGAGAGTGAAAAAGACAAGTAGAAATTACCTTTGATAGTTTTGACTTTACAACACCTCTGAAAGGGTCTCAGGGAATCCCTGAGGTCCCAGACTAGACTTCGAGAACTGCCGCTCTCAGGGTCGAGGACACGTGGGCACACAGATACTCCACCTGTGACAGGGGATTAGCATGCACTGCACCCCTACCCTGCGCTAGGCTTCATTCTGTCTCATCTTCCCAAAGGACCCACGTGGCAGGAGTTGTCACACTTGCACGCCAAACAAGGAAACTGAGGCTGCGAGAGGTCACGTAGCTTCTAACTGGGCAGAGCTGATGCTTGTCACTACTGGGGACGGCCAGCATTTAGCACACCTGCGAAGTGCTGAGCACTGTGTGTATTTCTCACGGGCACACACCCAGTGAGATAAGGGCTGTGTCCTTGTCTTCACTTTACAGAGAAAGAAACAGGTTCACGGGGGTTCAGAGAATGCACGAAACCATAACATTGCCAAGTGGCAGAGCCAGGTTAAGAACCCAGGGAGCTGACTTCCTGGCTCACACCTCTTCCTCTGCTCAGGGTTCTCATCAGAAGGAAAAGACGGAAAAGATGGGCTGATGAGCAATGGGCAGGCAGGAGAGCAGACTGATGGCACTGCTCAGGCAGGAGGAGGTCAAGGGCTGGGCAGTTGCGGTGGCTCCCCAGGGAGTGGCCCAGGGCTCCTGGTGTGTGGTGGAGGGCACCCCCTGATGCTACCCAGCTGTGGAGCCATGTGGGTGCCTGAGGCTGGGCCTGGTACAGGGGATGAGAACCAGGCTTGTGCACCTGGCTGAGCTAGCCTGGCTCGGAGGGAACTAAACGGTGAGCCAGGGTGGGGCCAGCTGTGCTCCTGGTGCCCCTGAGGACGGCAAAGGGCTGCAGCTGAGCGAGGGGTGGGGAGGTGGCTGCTCATGACCCACCTTAGTACATGGAAAACCTAAAGGACTTTCTCGCTTTTTTTTTTAATTTTTAATTTTTTGGGGAACTTTTTATTTTGTATCGGGATAGCTGATTCACAATGTTGTGATAGTTTCAAGTGAACAGCCAAGGGACTCAGCCATGCAAATACATGTATCCCCTCTCCCCCAAACCCCCCTCCCATCCAGGCTGCCATGCAACATGGAGCAGAATTCTAAAAATCTCATTTCTTGTAAAAAGTGTAGCCCACGCTCTGTCAGCCTAAGCATCGGCTGGGAGCTTATTAGAAGGGTGGGAGCTCTTAGTCCCACCTCAGACCTGCGAACCAGAATCTTCATGTTAAGAAGACCCCCAGGAAGCCTGCACAGCCACTGAAGTCCGAGCACCACACAGCTGGGACTGTGTGATCGGTCAGCTGGTATCAGCTGGGAACGACCCCAGGGCCTGAGACACAGAGCCCAGGCCTTGCCTCGGCACCTCCTGAAACGTCAGGACTGCAGTGCTCCTGTTTGGGTCTCCACAGGGCTGAATCACCCTAGGCCTCACCCTGGGCCTGCCCTGCTGATGGGATTCTGGAGTCCCTGCAGAGACGGGGCCCTCTTTGGGGTGAGGCCCAGCCCTGGTGAGCAGGAACTCCTGTTGCAGCAGACGGTGCAGGGAGTTAGCAGAGTATGACCCGGGAAGGGCCAGGAATATCAGCTGAGGGGAGGGCAGGAGGGGCAGGGAGTGGGGCTGGGGACTGAAGGTGAGGAGTCTCGCACTCAGTGTCAGACTGGGCTGAAAAGGAGCAAAGCCTGGGTCCCCCCCAGAGGGTGAGTCAATTGGTCTGAGGTCCAGCAGGGGCACTGGGGTCTTCCATCTCTCCCCAGGAATTCTACAGGCAGCACTCCTTCGGTGGACTCTTCCACGGCAGGTGTGTGTGCACTGGAGATGGGTTGGCGGGGGGAGAGCAGAGTGGGGAGAGGACCCCCTGGATGGACGTGGGCTTCGCACGGTCAGCCCTTCCCCACATCCCTCCTCCTTGGGGCAGAATGCCATCCAAACATCCCTCCCCTGCACCCAGGCTGGGCTGTTCCCAACCCTCCTAAGGGCCAGTCTCTGGAGGGAATGTGCCCTCTAGGGCCCATAGACAGACAATGATGGGGAGGGAAGGGCTTGGAGAATCGAACTCCAGGAGCCCTGGAGTTCCTCCTTGCTGGTACCCTGCCAGGTTCCTCTGTCAATGGGATTCTTCAGGCAAGAATACTGGAGTGGGTTGTCACGCCCTCCTCCAGGGGATCTTCCCAACCCAGGGATCCAACCCGTGTCTCCCATGGCTCCTGCACTATAGACAGATTCTTTGCCACTTAGCCATTGGGCAAGCCCAGATCAAAGTCGGCCTCCTTTTCAAGAACTAGAGTTCCCTCATTAATTGGTGAAAATGACTATTAGTCTCAACAGTTTCTAAACATTTCAAAATGTGGAAAGGATACACTGCTTCTAAAAACACCGACAGTAAGTGTAGGAACACACACACACACACACACACTTAATAGACTTGGCCCCTTGGGCTGTGCTGAGTCTCCACAGTAGGCATCTCTATTCCTTCCTTCTTTCCAACTCTCTAGTGAGCGTTCAGGCCCAGGGGTACCAGGCCAGCGATGGGCCAGGGCCGCTCCCACCGTGAGCCCACCCCTTGCTGCGTTAATTAGCAGAGCCGGCACAATCAGAGAGGGGAGAGAGCACCCCGGGTGGGTTCGGTGGGTCAGACACACCGGAGGGCCGGGTGCACACCGCACATGGCACCTGAGCGAGCTGCAGCGGGGGGAGAAGAGCTTGGCTGGAGAAGAGACGGCGTGAGGAGGATGGGGTGCTGGCTGTCCAGTGTGCAATGGCCTCTCTTGGAGGAGACGGTCAGCCCTCGCTGGGCGTCCAGTGCCATAGGTGAGGGCCGCAGGGAGGTCATGGGAGAGAGGGCTGTCGCTAAGGGAAAGGATGCTTTGGGAGGGCTGAGGTCCGGGTTCCTGCGAGGGCGAGGGGCCCCCTCCCAGTCTCCATCCCCGGCCAGGCTGCGGGCTTAGCCTGGGAGCGCCCCCTCTTCCGGCCGGAGCCGGTAGTGCAGGTGTGGCAGGACCCTGCAGCCACTGAGAACCGCCGAGGTTTCCTGCCTCGGCGCCTGCTGGCCTCAGAGCCAGGCTCGGCTGGGTTTGGTTCTGGCTTTGCTGGGATCTCAAAAAGGTTTTTTTCCTCCTCTGGGCCCCAGTTTCCTCATCTGCAAAATGGGCTAGCACCTTCCCCGGAAGTGTGAGGACTGAGACTGTGTGTGGCGTGGAGCATGTCCCTTGGTCTGCTACTGGGCTGTTGGCCCTTCAGGAATATGCATTTCCCTGCCTTTTCTTGTGCCTCTTGCCTCCTCCACACATTTCCTCAGGCCTCTGGGGAGACTTGGCAGCAGAGAGGACTTGTAGCTGAAAGCCTCCCGAACGATATCGATCTCACCGTCTCCTGACTCCAGACCGCAGCTCTTAGGGGATGGTGGTCAGCCGCCTCCGTGGCTCCAGCTTTTATGGGGTTTTAGAGATCATCTTTGGTCATCTAGACAGGATGTCCGGGTTCTGTGTCCCTCCTCTCATCCCCCGCTTCATCCCCTGACTCCTGCTTGGTCCTGGGAAACCTCACATTCCAGGGTTAGGTCCTGGGAAAGTGTGAGGTGTCCGTACGGTCACCAGCCCCCCTCCGCCACCCTCCTCCAGCACCAGATCCTGCCTGAGCACAGTCTGATGGCAGCATCACAGGCCCTCCCTTGGGGACTCGGGTGTTTGGAGATTTCAGGAGTGGGGGCACGTGGTGGGGAGGCCTTGAGGAGGACAGGAGACCACCAGGAGTGATGAAGAAAGCCTTACAGCCGTGGAAACCTCAGGGCCACCTTGGGTAAGTCAGTCACTCCAATTCCTTAATTCACCAAATATTCATTGAGCATCTATATGTGAGGCGCTGAGCAATCCTGGGGTGTTTTTTTCATATTGTAGCATCCCAGCCTAGGGGCAGTGGGGAAGGGAGAGCAGGGACCACCTATAAAGCATCAGCAAACATAGTATCACAATGTGATAAATGCCCTGGAGGGAAGGTACACCATGTGGCCAGAGTTCGTAAATAGATGTGGATGGTCTGGGAGAGCCAAGAAGGTGTCCCTTAGGAAGCGACAGTTTCTGAATGTTAAGGTCCAAAGGGTGAGTAGGAGTGGACTTGGGCAGTGAGGGGAGTAAGGTGTTTCGGGTGAGGGAATAGCACGTGCCAAGAGCACATCCAGGGGTGGGAGGGGGCGTGTGGGTCTGAACCCTTGTACCTCCCCTGGGGAATACCTTTGACAGTGTCACTTGCCACTTCTTTGGAGGCCAGGTAGAAAAGTAGTTATGTGCACAGGCTGTGGTGTCAGACTGCCTGAGTTCAAATTTTAGCTCTGGCTGTACTAGTCAAGCAACCTTTGGCCGGCTCCTTGACCTTGCAGTTCCCACATTTGTAAATGTGGGATAGTAATAGTGGGAGGTTGTTGTAAGAATTAGACTTGTAAGTATAGACTTGTAAAAACAGCTTGAAACAGCAGCTGGCCACCAGCAAATGGTCATCCATGTTAGCCAGGTTTATTATTTATGTATATATTTTCTCACTCCCTCATTGGACCATTAAGTCCCTAAGAGCAAGGACCCAGGTCTGTATCTAAAGGCCCAGCACAGTGTCTGGTACGCGGGAAGCCCTCTATCAGTGTTTGTGGAAGGAGTGAGGTGACGACAAGGTCAGCGTAACCCTTGGAGCCGGGTGAGGGGGAGGTTGGATCAGAAAGGGTGGACGGGTGAGGCGGGGCTTATTCGGTCATGTGAACTGTTTGGTGTTTGTCATAAAAACAGTGGAAGTGTTTTGAAGGTTTTTAACCAACAGGGTGTTAGGATCAGGTTGGCATTTTGCAAAGATGACTGGGCTGTCTGTTTCAACATCTGTTGAACCCCAACTATAGGTTAGGTGTTTTATGAGGTATTGTATTAGATGTTATCTCATTTATTTGTTGATAAAATGACCCTGGGGAATAGGTATACAGCTAGGGAAATGAAAGCTTAGAAAGATTAAGAGGTTTGCTCAAGATCTCATAGCTGGAAAATTCTACATAAATGGACTTAAGATCTCTTTAGTTCTGTATCATTTAACATATCGGTTCAGCTTCTAGAATAGATTTCAAATGAGCAAACACTTACATGAGATAAAAATTTATTTCTCTCTCAAGCAAAGGCTCTGGCTTGTATTATAGCTCCTGCCATGGAGCTGTCTAGGGATCCCAGGTCCTTCCGTTTTGTTGCTCTGCCATCCTCAATACATGGTCCATTATGGTCGCTCCAGCTCCTGCCATTGCAACCGCATTCCAGCAGTGGAAAGCAGGAAAAGAGGAAGGAAAGGGCATGCCCTTCTTCTTACTGACCTAATACATTGTTTCCACCGTACACATTGTTTCCTGCTCAGTTGCCCGTGGCCAATATTGTCACATGGATTCAACTAGCTGCTGGGAAATGTCACTTTTAAGCTGTGCAGGCATGAGCCCAACCAGGGGCTTATTCCTAAAGGAAGAAGAGGAGATTGGGTCTGGGGAGCAGCTCTTCTGACTCACATTCTGATGCCAGAGGGAAGCAGAGCTCCTCTGTTGTTTCAGCGGCAGGAGGTGAGGGGTGACTCCATGCTTCTTTCTAGGACCACACCCGGGGGAGGCTAAGCAGGTAGAAGTGGAAAAGTTCAACCAGTGATCAGGCGTAGGGGTGAAGGAAGGAGGAGGGTTGAGAACAGCTGCTTGAACCCTGATGACACCCCGAGCAGAGTGTCGGAAGTTGGTCACGTTGAGAAGAGCAGCTCTGAGAATTCCAGGTGGGAATGTTTACTGGGCAATGGACCTGAAGGGCAGGAGGTAAAGATTCAAAGTCAGAGCAGATTCCAGGTGGGGTGGCTGTGCAGCCCAACGGTCCCCCTCTGTCACAAGAAGAGCCTGACTTACCGGGCTGGCCCCCAGCGGCCGTGTCTGTACTCGGACACCTTGACTGCTTCCTCCCAGGATGTAGCAGGTTGTGCTGCAGTGAGTGCCTGACACAAGTTGGGGACCATCCAAGTTCTTGCCTGGACTGGAGAAAGGAAAAAGAAAGGGCCTGGGGGAAGGGGGAGATTTGCTACATGGACTTCTCAACATTGTCCTTACAGAAGGGACAAGATATGAAGGATTAGGACTGGGACAACAGCATAGAGGTCCCTGTGCTCCACGTGTGGTGCAGGAACTACTGTAGAGAGAGCAGCCTGACTCCCAGGCCCCCCAGACCAGATGATGGACGTCTCAGGCTGAGCCCCTGGACTGGGGACTTGAAGTCCAGATGGACCTGTCTCAATGCCTGGGTGCTCTCGAAGCCCCGGGTATTGGACACAATTCACAGTTTCTCATCCTTTCAGTGCAGGGTTATAGGAAGAGGGTGCCATGAAGAAGGTAAGAGTTCTCAGAAGGAAGGCGGTGAGCCTGGATGGACTGCTGTCTCAGTAGGTGAAAGGAGTGAGAGCTTCTAGGAGGAAGTGGCTGGTCAACAGTCCAGTTCTCCCTTGGAATCAAGTCGAAAGAGCCGCAGAGAAGGTTATTGATTGACGATGAGAAAGTCGCTTTTTTCCCTTGGGAAAAGAGCGACGGTCGGGTGGTGGGGCCGCGGGCTGAGGAGGAGGCTTAGCGTAGCACCTGGCACAAAAAGGCTCACAACAGGCGTAGAACTGGTGACCTGATTAATGATTGCTGTTGTTCAGTCACTCAGTCGTGTCTGACTCTTTGCGACCCTATGGACTGCAGCATGCCAGGCTTCCCTGCCTTTCACCATCTCCCGGAGCTTGCTCAAACTCATGTCCATTGAGTCGGTGATGTCGTCTAACCATCTCATCCTCTGTTGCCCCCTTCTCCTCCCGCCTTCAATCTTTCCCAGCATCAGGGTCTTTTCTAATAAGTCAGCTCTTCTCATCAGGTGGCCAGGAAGAGGAGAAAAACAGCAAGTGTGGACGGCTTTGCAAAAACCTTGACTTTGACCCACTGCTAACTTCTTTTCCTGAGTGCTGCTCTCTGCTTCCAGCTGGTTCTGTTGGCCTGGCTTTCACCTGTATCAGAAGTCGAGGTGAGGCGGGTAGAGACGAGAAGGAAGGCGATTTGTCCTGGAAATCTGAAGCCCCCTGGGGGTAGCCTTTCAGGAGAGGCTTCCTGATACCTAAGCAGTGGTATCAGCAGGGTCAATGGGGGAAGGAGAAGCCTGTACTCAATGATATGCCTCCAGTGACTAAAGCCCGTGAACTCTATCCCACGTGGAGATAAGAGAGGTGAGAACCAGGTGAGCGGCAGTGTTAGCCTTTGTGTGGGCTCGGGTGGCATTACAGCCATCTCACCCACTTCCTCTTCTTGGCTTCCTGCTCCAGGAGCTCGCTGGTCCAGCCTCTACTAACCCCAAGTCCTGGATTGCTGTTAAGGAGACTGGCTGGACCAGGTGAACAGGCAGGGAAGGAGGGGACACAGACACCAGAGGAGGGTGGCGGGCCCTCATCTGGATTCGCCCTGCCTGTCTAGCTCCTTCACCTATCCCTTCCTATCTGCATATTCTCTCTTTCTCGCGTTTCCCATCCCGTCCTCTGTTTCCCAGCGATCCCTCCCAGCCCCGACCCAAGGAGATAGACAGGGCTTTGACCCAAGGAGGTAGACAGGGCTTTGGATGTTACTGCTGCCCATGCTCCCTCTTGGGGCGTGGAGACCAGGGGAACCTCTCTTCCCAGGGACCTTGGGGCAGGGGCAGGAGGGGCTTAGGCTTTGGGCAGGGAGGGCTGAAGGAGTGGGATTCTTACGCTAGTCCACACTGGGCAATGACTTCTTAGTGCGGTCGCGGGCCTAGCGCTCCCTCCAGTGGGCAATGGGGGCACTGCAGGCACTCGGAGCACCTGGAAGAGGTCACAGTGGGCTGCCAGCAGAGCCAACTTCCAAGGCTTAAGGGACACGGTGGGTTGAAAGCCGGAAGCTGAGCGTAATTGACCACTTAGAGGCAGGCTGTTTATTGAAAGCTCCAGGAGGTGGTGGGGATGGATAGCTGGTGGCCTCTGTTTCCAGCATCAGTCATCCCCCTCTCCTTCTCCACCCTGCAGATTGGAGTGGTCCCCAGCCTCATAACTTACCAGTGGTGGGACTGGAGACCATGGAGGTGGCCAGTGGTGGCAGGAGCCGGTGAAGTGTGGCCCCAGAGTGTGGCTCAGTGGAAAGGGCATTGGAAAAGCAGCCAGGAGCTTTGGTTAGACCAGTGGCTGGCCAAGAGAAGTTCCTTCTCAGATCCTCCATGTCTTCTTCTTTAACTCGGCCCCCCGGGACAGATGACATCTCTGGGTGCCTTCACACAGTCCTGCATGACCCATCCCTGTGTTCTTACTCCCTAGGTCTGCAAGGCCAATCAGCCCATCCCCCTGCAGTCAGCCTGAAGTTTATGTCTCCATCAAGTTGTCAAGCAGATGAGTGTCTCTCCCAGGCCAACAATGCAATGTTCTGTTCCCTTGGCCCTTTAGAAGGATCTGACACTCTTGAAATTTTCTTCTGCTCACCCTCATGCCTCCTCCTTCTGTGCAAGCATTTTTCTGGAGAGTCCAGCCCTCACAAAGACAGAAAACAGCTGCTTCCAGTCCTCAGGGGTCTGGATCTGAGAACCAGGAACAGGCATTGACATCCCCCGGGACTTGGTTAGTTTACTTCCCTCTTCTTCACAGTCAGTGACCCCCATGAAGAGAGTGAGAATAAACACATACATTTCTCTCCAGCGCTCTCAGGCCTCTGATCTCACCAAAGGGCCCCAGGTCTTCATGAAAGAGAAGCTGAATCTGATGGAAAAGAAAAAATAAGTAAGTGAATAAACCTCTTTTCCTTAAAAAGGAGGGGTGGTGGGTGCCTCTACACAGGCAGGATCAAAGTTCTGATAAACTAAGTGCAAAACGAAGATGAGAGAACTCTTCTTTCACTGGCCTGTGAAATGTGGAGACAGAGTCAGGGGTTGAGGAGGACAAGCCTTCAGTTCAGTTCAGTTTGGTCGCTCAGTCGTGTCCGACTCTTTGTGACCCCATGAATCACAGCACGCCAGGCCTCCCTGTCCATCACCAACTTCCGGAGTTCACTCAAACTCATGTCCATCGAGTCGGTGATGCCATCCAGCCATCTCATCCTCTGTTGTCCCCTTCTCCTCCTGCCCCCAATCCCTCCCAGCCTCAGAGTCTTTTCCAATGAGTCAACTCTTCGCATGAGGTGGCCAAAGTACTGGAGTTTCAGCTTTAGCATCAGTCCTTCCAAAGAACACCCAAGACTGATATTTAGAATGGACTGGTTGGATCTCCTTGCAGTCCAAGGGACTCTCAAGAATCTTCTCCAACATCACAGTTCAAAAGCATCAATTCTTCGGGCGCTCAGCCTTCAGGTCCTTGTAATTAGGAGCTGAGTTTCAGCTCATGGTCCCTGGGCCAGGTTTCCCTCTCTGTGCCTCAGTTTCCTTGTCTATAAAATGCACAGTAATGACTCCCTGACAAAGGTGCATGAATATTAGTGATTCTGTATGTAGTGTCTAGCTCTGTGCTCATGTGGAATATTGAGAGTGAAGTGACATTTATTGACTGCCTATGTTATGCCAAGTCCTGTGGGAGATGCACAGGATCTCATGTACAAAACCCTCAACTAGGTGGTCACTGTCACCCCCATTTCACAGATAAGCAAACCAAAGCTCAAAGAAGGTGACAATTGAATTAATAAAAACTCACCTCTATCTGTTCTAAAGACTATGGGCATATCTAGAAACGTATAGATAGGGTAGAGGCAGGATTCCTTTGAAGGCAGGGTCCTGAGACGGCAGAAACCCTTGTGAAATCAGAGAAGAGTCAAAGGGAGGGAAGGAGGGAGGGAGAGAGAGTAAGGATAGACCTTAGAGAGAAGACTCAGGGCTCATGTGACCTGGTGACCATCTCATCTCACCGTGCCCTTTGCAAGCAAGACAGCCAAGCTCAGGGAGGGGAAGGGACTTTCCACAGGTCACTTGAACTCTGAGCCTGGCTGGTCCAAAGAGCCAGCGATAAAGACCCTACAACAGCATCAAGAGGCCGGCCAGACTTGACATGATCTCCAGGATGCATCTGGGAAGAATCCAGGCTTGACTATGCATGGCACAGGGAAGCAGGCTTACAGAGGGAGTGGGGTCATTCTCAAAGAGGGGGTGCCAGAAGGTCAGTATGGGGTCTTCCTACCCAGCCTGAGACAGGAGGGCCGTGAGACAGGGTTGAGGGGTGGGGTCACCTCTGCTGACTCCAGAGGGGCTGGGGATGCTCCTGGACTCGATAGGAGAGAACTGCCCTCATGGGAAGCAGGGAAGGTGAAGCCACAGGCAGGCAGCTCACGCCCGAGGACGTCACAGTTTAGTGTCTCAATCAACCCAGCATCCTGTTGGGGGCAGTGAGGCCAGTTGTCTTGTCCGAAATCCTCTCTTTTTTTCCCAGAAGATGAAAGTGGACATTTGGCCTCCCTGCTGTCTCTGCCCTGATCCTGGGAAGACATTGGTTTTAAGAATGTAAACTTAAAAAATAAACTCAAAATGGATTAAAGAAAGATGGTTCTGATGATCCTATTTGCAGGGCAGCAAAGGAGACACAGACATGAAAACAGACTTTTAGTTTCAGACGGGGAGGGAGAGGGTGGGATGACTTGAGAGAATAGTATTGAAACATACATCGTTGTTCAGTTTCTCGGTTGTGTCCAACTCTTTGTAACCCCATGGACTGCATCACACCAGGCTTCCCTGTCCTTCACCATCTCTCAGAGTTTGTTCAAACTCATGTCCATCGAGTTGGTGATGCCATCCAACTATTTCACCCTCCGTTGCCCCCTTTTCCTCCTGCCCTAAGTCTTTTCCTGCATCAGGGTCTTTTGCAGTAAGTCGGCTCTTCTCATCAGGTTGCCAGATTATTGGAGCTTCAGCTTCAGCATCAGTCCTTCCAATGAATGTTCAGGGTTGACCATATGTAGAATAGGTAGCCAGTGGGAATTTGCTGTATGATGCAGGGAATCCAAAGCTGGTGCTCTGTGACGACCTAGAGGGGTGGAGTGGGGAGGGACGTTTAAGAGGAAGGGGACATGTGTGTGCCTGTGGCTGGATCATGTTGGAGTATGGCAGAAGCCATCACAAGGTTATAAAGTAAGTATCCTCCAATTAAAAAAAAAAAAAAAAAAAATGGCGGATGTAGAGGCATTTGAAGGGGGATGTCGCCCCCTGGTGGCGCATGGTGGTGGCACTGCGAGCAGAGGCCAGAAGGCCAGAGGAAGTGCCCAGTGCATTATCCTAGTTGAAAAATGTTTGAGGTCTTCCCAGTGTCAGGTTCCCTTTGTGAGAGATGCCCAGGAACAGGGCGCATGGGGGAATAGAGGGTGGCTTTCGAGAGTCAATGTAGCGAGTGTAGTTTTCTCTGGTGATACTTAGGGGCTGTGAGCGTCCCGGGCACACTGAAACAGTGGCAACAGTGTGAACAGAGACTTAGAAGGATGTGCACGGAGCTCCTAGTGAGACCGGAAGGGGACGGGGTGCAACCTTTAAGGGAATGACATAGCCCGACACAGCGTCATAAATTGACTAGGACCAACTAGGTCCAAGAAGCGGAGAAGGCAATGGCACCCCACTCCAGTACTCTTGCCTGGAAAATCCCATGGATGGAGGAGCCTGATGGGCTGCAGTCCATGCGGTCCGCTAAGAATCGGACACGACTGAGCAACTTCACTTTCACTTTTCACTTTCATGCATTGGAGAAGGAAATGGCAACCCACTCCAGTGTTCTTGCCTGGAGAATCCCAGAAACGGGGGAGCCTGGTGGGCTGCTGTCTATGGGGTCGCACAGAGTCGGACACGACTGAAGTGACTTAGCAGCAGCAGCAGCAGCAGGTCCAAGATGGCGGATGAGTCGACTTCCATTAAACGTTGAACCTCAGCATATGATCCTTGTAACACATCAGCATGCTAAATGACACACCCATAGGCACCATGATAGTTACAAGGTTGACCACAAAAGCAGTGGGAAAAGGAGGTAATATTTGGTTTGGGTTTTGAAGTAGAAGTTGAAGGTTTCCACGCAGATGAAGAGTATTCCGTGGGACTGGTGGAAGAATATCCAGACAGCTGGAAGGGTGTGCAAAGGCATGAGGGTCAAAGGCCATAGTGTCTGTGGATGAGCGTGTCTGGGGCACGGGTTGTAGACAGGGAACCTAGGCTGTGGAGGTGGGTGGGGCCAAGCACGAAGGGCTTTGCAAACTTTGCTACAGAGTGTGTTTTTTTATATAGAAGAGCATAAAATATATTCAGTAAAGAATACAAACTCAAGTGCATAATAAATGTAGAGTTCAGTGAATTAGTAAGTATATTGTATTGTTTCCAGTTTTGGACTACCATGAATAAAGCTCTATACACATCTTTGTACTGTTGATGTTCACTCTTAGGAATGTCTTTCTGGATGTGAACCTAGAAATAGAATGGCTGGGTCAAGGGCTAATAATCTAGAAATGGAATGGCAGGGTCAAGTGGGTATTAATATTTTCACCTTCAATTGACATTGTCAAATGATTTTCCAAATCCCTTGTAGGAATTTACACTCCTACAAATAGTATAAGAGGATCCCCATTGCTGTCCATCTCTATCAGCACTTAACATTGACAGTTTCTTAAATTCTAGCACTTTCGGGGTATGTGTAATGGCAGGCATTTCGATGTATTTTTTTAAAAATTAGATTTATTGACACATAATTTGTAGAACAGTCAAATTCACTAATTTAGGTGTACAGGTCTATGAATTTTTACTAACCTATGTGCTTTTGTAATGAAAATATATAATATTTCCTCACTCCCAAAGTTCCCTTGCTTTTCTTTGTAGTCAGTTCTCTGCTGTCACTCCCAGACCCTAGAAACCACTGCTCTGTTTTCTGTCTTTATAGCTGTGCCTTTTCTGGAATGCTATGTAAATGGGATCATAAACTATGTAATCTTTCATTTAGCAATATGTTTTTGAGGTTCATCTGACATAAGCAAGATGGAAACTACGGAAAAATCAAATGAAAATGGTAGAAATAGAAAATATAGTAACAAATGAAGAATGCCTTTCATCACTAATTATCAGAGAAATGAAAGTGAAAACGACCAAGAGGTGTCATCACCTCACACCAGTCAAAATGACCATCTTTTAAAAGCTCACAAACAAATGCTGGAGAGGTTGTGGAAAAAAAGGAACCTCCTCCAATGTTGGTGAGAATGTAAATTGGTGCACTCACTATGGAGAACAGTATGCTGCTGCTGCTGCTGCTAAGTCGCTTCCGTCGTGTCCGACTCTGTGCGACCCCATAAACGGCAGCCCACCACGCTCCTCCGTCCATGGGATTTCCCAGGCAAGGGTACTGGAGTGGGGTGCCATCGCCTTCTCCAATGGAGAACAGTATAGACTTTCCTTAAAAAACTAAAAATAAGTTAACGTATGATTCAGCGATTCCACTCCTGGGCATACATCTGGAGAAAACACCAGTTCAAAAGGTTACCTGCACCCCAACTTCATAGCAGTACTATTCACAATAACCAAGACATGGAAGCAACCTAAATACCCATTGACAGTTGGATGGATAAAGAGAATGTGATAAAAATGTAAACAATGGAATGCTATTCAGTCATAATAAAGAATGAAATGATGCTATTTGCAGCGGTATGGATGGACCTAGAGATTATTATTATTGCAGAAGGAAGTGGCAGCCCACTCCAGTGTTCTTGCCTGGAGAGTCCCAGGGACGGGGGAGCCTGGTGGGCTGCCGTCTCTGGGGTTGCACAGAGTCGGACACGACTGAAGCGACTTAGCAGCAGCAGCAGCAGAGATTATTATACTAAGTGAAGTTAAGTCAAATAGGAAACACAAATATTATATGATATCACTTATATGTGGAATATAATTTATGAGGCAAATGAATTTATTTTTTTTTAATAAAACAGAAACAAATTCACAAGCAGAAAACAAAGTTTTAGTTACCAAAGGGGGAAGGCAAAGGAGGGATAAATTGGGAGTTTGGAATTAACAAATGCATCCTACTATATGTAAAATAGATGAACAACAAGGTCCTACTGTATCACACAGGGAACTATATATTCAATATCTCGTCATAACCTATAATGGAAAATAATATGAAAAAGAAGGTATATATTTCACTTTGTTGCACACCAGAAATGAACACAACATTGTTAACTATCCTTCAATTTAAAAAATGTAAAAAAAAAAATCTTCAAAAGATGAAGAATGCCTTTGATGGGCTCCTCTCTCATCTCTTTTTTTTCCTTCTATGTTGTCATTTTCAGCATAAATAGTGAAAGGAGACACAAATAAGAAAACCATGTGATTGGTTCCTTGGTTGGTTTCTTAGAATACCACTGCCTTTTTCTGAGTTCAAAGCAAATTCTCATTCAATGGAAGGTGTGGCCTCTCATGGCTGTCAGTGTCCTGATTATCCAGTCATTGACAGAGTGTGCTTACGTCATACTCACTTTTAGTCTTGTTGGATTCCCTCGCATAGTGCATCCACTGGATTCTGGGCTCATGTGGCATTGCCAACAGCTGTATGTGTGTGTGAGGTAGGGAATCGGGGACAATCTTGTTGCTGAGTCTTCTCTGCTCACAGGCCTGTTCCACGGGCCCATTGCACTAGACTTAGGAAACACAGGTTCACTGATACACTCATTGAGAACGGCATTACGTTGACAGAGGATGTTAAAACAAGCATGGGGCTCTTTTGAACGCAGGGCTCTTTGCATGTACGGATCCACATGCTCATGAAGCTGACCCTAGAGCCCTACTCCAGTCTTCTTTATCCTGGCCCTTCATCCACACAGAGCTTTAACTTGTTGATTTTTTCTTTTTTTAAATTGAAGTATGGTTGATTTGGGCTTCCCTGGTGGCTCGGCTGGCAAAGAATTTCCTGCCATGCAAGAGAGGTAAGAGATGTGGGTTTGATCCCTGGGTTGGGAAGATCCTTTGGAGAAGAAAATGGCACCCCGCTCCAGTAGTCTTGCCTGAAAAATTCCATGGACAGAGGAGCCTGGCAGGCTACAGTCCATGGGGTCATAAAAGAACAAGTCCTGACTGAGCACACACTCATGCACATAGCTGGTTTACGACACTGTGTTAGTTTTAGGTCTATAGCATAGTGATTCAGTGGACATAAATTTGAGCAAACTCTGGGAGATAGTGGAGGATAGAGGAGACTGGCACGCTTCTGTGTGTATTAAGTCGCTTCAGTTGTGTCGGATTCTTCTGACCCCACAGACCGTAGGCCGCCAAGCTCCTCTGTCCATGGGATTTTTCAGGCACTGGAGTGGGTTGCCATTTCCTTCTCCAGGGGATCTTTCTGACACGGGGAGTGAACCCAGGTTTCCTGCATTGCAGGCAGATTCTCTACCATCTGAGCCACCGGGGAAGCCAGCGGGTGCTGCAGTCCATGCAGTCACAAGCAGTCAGATACGACTGAACAACAACAGCATATTCTTTAACTCTGTTTTGGAGTTTTGTTTGTGATTTCCTCTCCCATGCTATATTCCTGTTTCTCAGTGATCAGCTTCAGAGATTATCCTGTCTTCTAATTCATATAAACTGCTAATTCATATAATCCCACTTCCTACCAAATCGTTCCTTTCAGCTCCTCTTTTGTTTATTTTGAGACTTTATAGAAATAAAATGCATCTTTATCTCTTGGTACCTAAGTTATAAAAATGTACCTTGAGTCCATAATTTTGTGAACTGAAGGTGCTAAGTCACTTCACTCGTGCACGACCCATAGACAGCAGCCCACCAGGCTCCCCCGTCCCTGGGATTCTCCAGGCAAGAATACTGGAGTGGGTTGCCATTTCCTTTTCCAATGCATGAAAATGAAAAGTGAAAGTGAAGTCGCTCAGTCGTGTCCGACCCTCAGCTACCCCATGGACTGCAGCCCACCAGGCTCCTCTGTCCATGGGATTTTCCAGGCAAGAGTACTGGAGTGGGGTGCCATTGCCTTCTCCAAATTGAAGGTATTCAGGCCCATTTCCTTCATCTATTTTCTCCCCATTTACATTTAACGTTTTGCACGTGTGCTTTTACTTACTGTACTTGTTAGGGTGATATTAGATGCAAACAGGAAGGAAACAACTATGTCTCAAGGACAAATAAAAACTTACTCACTGCTCATGTAACAGCACTGGGAGATGAATAGGTTGGCAGTTCATTTATTGATTCAGTTTGATGAAAGCCGTATGAGTTCAAAGACAGATCAATGTGGTTTCCATGGTAATCATCAGCTTTTCAGCCAGCTGGAAAGGATAAGGACGGTGGACAGTGGTACATGAGGGATGTTTATGGACCAGGCATGGAAGTGGCACACGATACTTCATGCACATTCCCTTGGCTGGAATTCTGTCATATGGACACACCTTACTGCAAGGGAATTTGGGAAAGATATTCCACTTAGGTGCTCAGGAAGAAGAGGAAAGCAGAATGATTCATTTTGATTAACAACTAGCAGTCTTTGTTATTTACATATGGTCAAAATTCATAGTCTTCATTTTTCTCTCCAGCACTTTATTTCTAGATTGAATCTAAAAGCTGAAAGTCACCATCCTGTGTTTACATGAGCACAACTGTGTGGTCAGGATTCTAGTGCAGGACAAATTCCACTCTAGATTGTTTGGCTGGGAAGGAATTTATTAAATGTGTTTCAACACAATCAGGAGGATTGAACAAAACAGATGCTAGCCCATGATTTCAGGAACTGCTTTGGAAACAGTCCCCAAGAGATCTGTGGCTCTTCTGGAGTGAGGGAGCCGCCATCTCCAGAGCCACACCTGTCAGTCCTGTGACCAGCATGCTGTCTTAATGAAGGAGTCGTCACTGCTGGCTCTAGATCCACGTAGAGGTGCTTCGATTTGACTAGCGGAATGGTCACTCTGAGCTCTGCCTCAACACTCTCGAAGCTGGTGGCTGACACTTAGACTTCTGTTAATGCTGCTGCAGAAACACCAGCACCTCCCTGGCTGTGTGTGCCAGCAGGAATCAAGCAGAAAGACCCCACTGCTGCTTTCAGACACCTTGAGTGCCTCTGACTGACGGAGCATGAATCACAGCTGAAACCTGAGCTGCAAGGGAGCCTGGGAAATGTAGTGCTCAGTCATCTAGCCTCTGCAAACAGAAGAGCACCACAGAGGGTGGGGCAAGAGAGGTGGAGGCAGAGCACCGACCCACTCCATCCATCAGACTCCATCTTTCACCCATACTTAAATCTATAAACAACCTCTACAGGAACAACATTCCCTCTCTGAATGCAATACAATCATCTTGTATAAACCAAATCACATTCGCGATCTCCTCTGAAACTGACGAGACGCCTAAAGTTGCATTAGTTATTTCAATCATCACTGGGTAATGAGCCTTCTTCCTCTTTTTAGTTACAACGCCATCTTGATATTTTGTAGCCCATGGACTAAATTATGTAATTAACCACCCAGACATAGTCTATAAAGAGTGGTTCAGTTCAGTTCAGTTCAGTCGCTCAGTCGTGTCCGACTCTCTGCGACCCCATGAATCGCAGCACGCCAGGCCTCCCTGTCCATCACCATCTCCCAGAGTTCACTCAAACTCACGTCCATCGAGTCAATGCTGCCATCCAGCCATCTCATCCTCTGTTGTCCCCTTCTCCTCCTGCCCCTAAGCCCTCCCAGCCTCAGAGTCTTTTCCAGTGAGTCAACTCTTCCCATGAGGTGGCCAAAGTACTGGAGTTTCAGCTTTAGCATCATTCCTTCCAAAGAAATCCCAGGGCTCATCTCCTTCAGAATGGACTGGTTGGATCTCCTTGCAGTCCAAGGGACTCTCAAGAGTCTTCTCCAACACCACAGTTCAAAAGCATCAATTCTTTGGCGCTCAGCTTTCTTCACAGTCCAACTCTCACATCCATACATGACTACTGGAAAAACCATAGCCTTGACTAGATGGACCTTTGCTGGCAAAGTAATGTCTCTGCTTTTCAATATGCTATCTAGGTTGGTCATAACTTTCCTTCCAAGGAGTAAGTGTCTTTTAATTTCATGGCTGCAGTCACCATCTGCAGTGATTTTGGAGCCCAAAAAAATAATGTCTGACACCGTTTCCCCATCTATTTCCCATGAAGTGATGGGACCAGGTGCCATGACCTTCGTTTTCTGAATGTTGAGTTTTAAGCCAACTTTTTCACTCTCCTCTTTCACATTCATCAGGAGGCTTTTGAGTTTCTGTTCACTTTCTGCCATAAGGGTGGTGTCATCTGCATATCTGAGGTTATTGAGATTTCTCCCAGCAATCTTGATTCCAGCTTGTGCTTCATCCAGCCCAGCATTTCTCATGATGTACTCTGCATATAAGTTAAATAAGCAGGGTGACAATATACAGCCTTGATGTACTCCTTTTCCTATTTGGAACCAGTCTGTTGTTCCATGTCCAGTTCTAACTGTTGCTTCCCAACCTGCATACAAATTTCTCAAGAGGCAGGTCAGGTGGTCTGGTACTCCCATCTCTTAGGGAAAAGCAAAAGGGAGAAATAAGAAATTGTTATTATTATTTTTAAATAACAAAGAAAGTACAAGAATATAGGTGGCTGTCATGACCCTCCTTTTTGCAGTTGACCATGAGGTTGTAGTGTCGTTTGGGTATTTCCCTGGTGAAGTGACCCAAAACCATTCTTGAGGGCTCTGAGTCTTTGACAGTCTTGTTTCTGTTGGGTTGTTCAGTTCAGTCACTCAGTTGTGTCCAACTCTTTTCGACCTCATGGACTGCAGCATGCCAGGCTTCTCTGTCCATCACCAACTCCCAGAGCTTGCTCAAACTCATGTCCATCGAGTCAGTGATGCCATGCAACCATCTCATCCTCTGTCGTCCCCTTCTCCTCCTGCCCTCAGTCTTTCCCAGCATCAGGGTCTTTTCAAATGAGTAAGTTCTTTGCATCAGGTGGCCAAAGTATTGGTGTTTCAGCTTCAACATCAGTCCTTCCAATGAATACTCAGGACTGATCTCCTTTAGGATGGACTGGTTGGATCTCCTTGCAG
This sequence comes from Bos mutus, assembly GCF_027580195.1. NCBI lineage: Eukaryota > Metazoa > Chordata > Mammalia > Artiodactyla > Bovidae > Bos > Bos mutus. The sequence goes on from NC_091618.1 coordinate 30,016,356, forward strand.
GCCAAGGGACTCTCAAGAGTCTTCTCCAACACCACAGTTCAAAAGCAGCAATTCTTCTCCACTCAGCTTTCTTTATAGTCCAACTCTCACATCCATACATGACTCCTAGAAAAACCATAGCTTTGACTAGATGGACATTTGTTGGCAATGTAATGTCTCTGCTTTTTAATATGGTGTCTAGGTTGGTCATAACTTTTCTTCCAAGGAGCAAGTGTCTTTTAATTTCATGGCTGCAGTCACCATCTGAAGTGATTTTGGAGCTCCCCAAAATAAAGTCTCTCACTGTTTCCACTGTTTCCCCCTCTATTTGCCATGAGGTGATGGGACCGGATGCCATGATCTTATTTTTCTGTATGTTGAGTTTTAAGCCAACGTTTTCACTCTCCTCTTTCACTTTCATCAAGATGCTCTTTAGTTCTTCTTCACTTTCTGCCATAAGGGTGGTGTCATCTGCATATCTGAGGTTATTGATATTTCTCCCGGCAATCTTGATCCCAGCTTGTGCTTCATCCAGCCCAGCATTTCTCATGATGTATTCTGTATAAAAGTTAAATAAGCAGGGTGACAATATACAGCCTTGACGTACTCCTTTTCCTATTTGGAACCAGTCTGTTGTCCCATATACAACTGTTGCTTCTTGACCTGCATACAGATTTCTCAGGAGGCAGGTAAGGTGGTCTGGTATTCCCATCTCTTGAAGAATTTTCTGCAGTTTGTTGTGATCCACACAGTCAAAGGCTTTGGAGTAGTCAATAAAGCAGAAGCAGATGTTTTTCTGGAACTCTCTTGCTTTTTCGATGATCCAATGAATGTTGGCAATTTGATCTTTGGTTGTTCTACCTTTTCTAAATCCAGCTTGAACATCTGAAAATTCACAATTTACGTACTGTTGAAGCCTCACTTGGAGAATTTTGAGCGTTACTTTGCTGGCATGTGAGATGGATTAGACCTATTGGGTTGTTAGGGTGTTCCATTTATTTGCCACTGAACATGGCCATCTGAGATGCTTCAGAAGATCCCTTGGATTCTTAACATATTTTCCGTGCTGCCACACACAGAACTTTATTCCTATGAAAAAGTTAAAGTGTTGTTCAGTTGTGTCCAACTCTTTGTGACCCCATGGACTATAGCCCTCCAAGATCCTCTATCCATGGAATTCTCCAGGCAAGAATATTGGAGTGGGTTGCCATTTCCTTCTCCAGGGGATCTTCCCAATCCAGGGATCAAACTCAAGTCTCCTGTGTCTCCTGCACTGCAGGCAGATTTTTTACTGTCTGAGCCACCAGATGAAACTTTATTTTCCCTTTGTCTTATTCTTATGCCTTTGATTTAATGGCTTAAAAAAGAACCACATGGCTAGGAAACAAGTTCCTATTCCTATGTTTAGTGGATCCATTTTTGTTTTCCTAGGGGACAATTTTCTACCTTGTGTACTTAGACCTCTATGTCAGCTTAGCCCAAGGAATGGAAAAAAAAAAGTCTGTAAGGGACCCTTAGGGTTACTAGAGAAGGGGTATCTCTATTTCTATTCCTCAGTCCTGCACGTGTGTATTTCTGGTTATAAGCACAATAGCACCCTATCTTAGCCCCCAGTTCTGAGCACATACTGTGATCTGCCAATCACATCCCACACTCACAAGGTGTTGACTCTAAGCTAAGGTTGTAATGAAACCATCAATACATTAGTCCACTGTTCTGTTACTCCAGCTCCTTTGGGTAATGAGACCCATGATAATTCAAGTGTACCCTGTGGAAATAAGCCTTTTATCCATTGCTCTAAAATGATTTTCCTGGACAGTAGCAGTGTTGAGAGGGAGAAACAATGTTCCTGGCAGAGAAGCCAAATTCATATTCCAGGAAGTGTCTACTCCAGTGAAGACAAATCACTTCCCCTTTCATGATGGAAGGTGTCTAATTGGGTGGTGAACTATTGCACTGGGAGCTCAATATTGGTCCCTGCTATTGCATGCTCAGACTAACTCAGGGAAGGGAAGTGTGAGCTCTTGTATGAAGTCCACCCCTGCTATCAAGGCCACTTTGTTCATGAACTCACTGAATAAGCACTGGGCTGTCTGGCTAGAGAGACCAGCTGATATCCATTGAGTAGGTCATCTTGTTCACTCAGTCACCAGAAGTCATGTCTGCAGAGAATGCATTTGGTAATTTTGGTAGGCAGAATGACTTCCTGATGTTTTACCTTATACTTTGGTGATATGACGTTGCAAAGTCATATCAAAAGGGACTTTGCTGATATAATTAAGTTAAAGGTAAGAGCTAGATTATCCTGGATTATCTGGGTGGGTCTGATAAGAAGGGGCGGGAGGATGAGAGTCAGAGAAGGAGATGTGAGCATGAAGCAGAGATCAGAGTGATGTGATTATATGAGCCAAGGAGCACAGGTGGCCTTTAGCAGCTGGAGAAAGGAAGAATCCATTCCCTCATAGAGCCCCTAGAAGGAACAGAGGCCCACCAGCACCCTGATTTTAGTCAGTGTGACTCATTCCAGAATTGTAAGATAATCCCTTGGGGTTGATTTAAGCCATGAAGTTTGTGATAATTTGTTATAGAAGCAATAGGAAGCAAATATAGTAACTCTTACCTTATTGCTGACTTAATCATGAATGTCTTCTGTGACTCTCTGTTAAAGGTATTTCAACACGTAAAGGAAATATCCATACATTTCTATTTACTTAGTTTAAATTTTTGTATCATGAGAAGATCCAGGGTTTAGTCAAATGTTTTCCAGTTTTTATGGAAATAATTCCATCTGTTAAATCATCTCAACATTATCGATCATATTAATGGCTTTTCTAACAATAAGTTATACTGCTATTCCTAGAATGGTCCCATTTGATCACTTTTTAACTTTTTTATGCTGAAATTACAAAAGGCAACTTCGAGGTATAAATAATATCCTATATATTGAATCCCCTTAAAGTGTATACTCTTGTCAGTTGTAGATAGCCATGAAACTATGACCGTAATTAAGATGAGGGTAACCCCAAGAGGGTCCTCATTCTTCTTTATAGTATGTCCTTCCTTCTACTCCTAGTCTCTGGCAACTACTAATTCTATCCCTATATATTAGTTTGAATTTCCTAGAATTGTTTATAAATGGAGTAATACCATATATGACATTGTACAGGAGGCAAGGATCAAGACCTTCCCCAAGAAAAGTAAATGCAAAAAGGCAAAATGGTTGTCTGAGGAGGCCTTACAAACAGCTATGAAAAGAAGAGAAGTGAAAGGTAAAGGGGAAAAGGAAAGATATATCCACTTGAATGCAGAGTTCCAAAGAATAGCAAGGAGAGATAAGAAAGCCTTCCTCAGCGATCAGTGCAAAGAAATAGAGGAAAACAATAGAATGGGAAAGACTAGAGATCTCTTCAAGAAACTTAGAGATACCAAGGGAATATTTCATGCAAGGATAAGCATAATAAAGGACAGAAATGGTATGGACCTAACAGAAGCAGAAGTTATTAAGAAGAGGGGGCAAGAATACACAGGAGAACTATACAAAAAAGATCTTCACGACCCAGATAATCATGATGGTGTGATCACTCACCTAGAGCCAGACATCCTGGAATGTGAAGTCAAGTGGGCCTTAGGAAGCATCGCTACGAATAAAGCTAGTGGAGGTGATGGAATTCCAGTTGAGCTATTTCAAATCCTGGAAGATGATGCTGTGAAAGTGCTGCACTCAATATGCCAGCGAATTTGGAAAACTCAGCAGTGGCCACAGGACTGGAAAAGGTCAGTTTTCATTCCAATCCCAAAGAAAGGCAATGCCAAAGAATGCTCAAACTACTGCACAATTGCACTCATCTCACACGCTAGTGAAGTAATGCTCAAAATTCTCCAATTTTGGCTTCAACAATAGCAGAGGACCAGAGATCAAATTGCCAGCATCCTTTGGATCATCAAAAAAGCAAGAGAGTTCCAGGAAAAATCTGCTTCTGCTTTATTGACTATGCCAAAGCCTTTGTCTGTGTGGATCACAACAAACTGAGGAAAATTCTTCAAGAGATGGGAATACCAGATCACCTGACCTGCCTCTTGAGAAATCTGTATGCAGATCAGGAAGCAACAGTTAGAACTGGACATGGAACAGACTGGTTCCAAATAGGAAAAGGAGTACGTCAAGGCTGTATATTGTCACCCTGCTTATTTAACTTCTATGCAGAGTACATCATGAGAAATGCTGGGCTGGATGAAGCACAAGCTGGAATCAAGATTGCCGGGAGAAATCTCAATAACCTCAGATATGCAGATGATACCACCCTTATGGCAGAAAGTGAAGAAGAACTCAAGAGCCTCTTGATGAAAGTGAAGGAGGAGAGTGAAAATGTTGGCTTAAAGGTCAACATTCAGAACACTAAGATCATGGCATCTGGTCCCATCACTTCATGGCAAATAAATGGGGAAACAGTGGAAACAGTGAGAGACTTCATTTTTTTGGGCTCCAAAATCACTTCAGATGGTGACTGCAGCCATGAAATTAAAAGATGCTTGCTCCTTGGAAGGGAAGTTATGACCAACCTAGACACCATATTAAAAAGCAGAAACATTACTTTGCCAACAAAGGTCAGTCTCGTCAGCGCTATGGTTTTTCCAGTAGTCATGTATGCATGTGTGAGTTGGACAAAAAGAAAGCTAAGCACTGAAGAATTGATGCTTTTGAACTGTGGTGTTAGGAGAAGACTCTTGAGAGTCCCTTGCACTGCAAGGAGATCCAACCAGTCAATCCTAAAGGAGATCAATCCTGAGTATTCATTGGAAGGACTGATGCTGAAGCTGAAACTCCAATACTTTGGCTACCTGATGCAAAGAGCTGACTCATTTGAAAAGACCCTGGTGCTGGAAAAGATTGAGTGCAGGAGGAGAAGGGGACAAAAGAGGATGAGATGGTTGGATGGCATCACTGACTTGATGGACATGAGTTTGAGCAAGCTCTGGGAGTTGGTGATAGACAGGGAGGCCTGGTGTGCTGTAGTCTTTGGGGTCACAAAGAGTCGGACACAACTGAGCAATTGAATTGAACTGAACTGAATATCATATATATTTTTTTTAGTTTTAGCTTCTTTCACCCTGCATATTGATTTCGATATTCAGTCATTTTTGGTGTTTATCAGTAATCTGTTCCTTTACTTTTTCTTTTTACTGCCAAGTAGTACTCTTTTGTGGCTCAGATGGTAATGCGCTGCCTACAATGCTGGAGACCAGGGTTCAATCCCTGGGTTGGGAAGATCTCCTGGAGAAGGAAATGGCAACCCACTCCAGTATTCTTGCCTGGAAAATCCTGTGGACGGAGGAACCTGGTAGGCTACAGTCCATGGGATTGCAAAGAGTTGGATACAAGTGAGCGACTTCGCTTTCATTTAGACTTCCCTGGTGGCTCAGATGGTAAAGCGTCTGTCTACAATGCGGGAGACCTGGGTTCGATCCCTGGGTTGGGAAGTTCCCTGGAGAAGGAAAAGGCAACCCACTCCAGTACTCTTGCCTAGAAAATCCCATGGATGGAGGAGCCTGGTGTCCATGGGGTCACAAAGAGTCGGACACAACTGAGCAACTTCCCTTTCACTTTTCACTTAGTAATCTTTTATATGCTGCTGCTGCTGCTAAGTCACTTCAGTCGTGTCCGACTCTGTTGGACCCCATAGACGGCAGCCCACCAGGCTCCCCTGCCCTGGGATTCTCCAGGCAAGAACACTGGAGTGAGTTGCCACTTCCTTCTCCAATGCATGAAAGTGAAAAGTGAAAGTGAAGTTGCTCAGTCGTGTCCGACTTTGAGCAACCCCATAGACTGCATCCTACCAGGCTCTTCCGTCCATGGGATAGATACACCATTTTTGTTTATCCATTCACTTAAATAATGGCTACTTAGGTTGTTTTCACTTTACTTGGCAAATGAGAATAAAGCTGTATGAGCCCGTGCAAGTCTTATGGTGGACTTAACATTTTTATTTTTCTTAGGTAAATACTGAAGGATGGGTGGCTGGGTCATATGGTCAGAATATTTGTAATTTTCTAATGAACTACCAAACAGTTTTTGGAAGTGTTTGTATCATTTTACATTTCTTCCAGTAATGTATGTGGGTTCCAGTTGCTCTGCTTCCTTACCAACATTTGGTAGTGTCAGTCTTTCTAATTTTAAATTTCCTAATGCTTGTGCTAAGAAGAGATAAATCCACGCACCTATGGATACCTTATCTTCGACAAAGGAGGAAAGAAGATACAGTGGAGAAAAGACAATCTCTTTAACAAGCGGTGCTGGGAAAACTGGTTAACCACTTGTAAAAGAATGAAACTAGAACACTTTCTAACACCATACACAAAAGTAAACTCAAAATGGATTAAAGATAAGACCAGAAACTATAAAACTCCTAGAGGAAAGCAGGAAAAACACTCTCTGACATAAATCACAGCAGGATCCTCTATGACCCACCTCCCAGAGTAATGGAAATAAAAGCAAAAATAAACAAATGGGACCTTATTAAACTTAAAAGCCTTTTGCACAATGAAGGAAACTATAAGCAAGGTGAAAATACAGCCTTCAGAATGGGAGAAAATAATAGCAAACGAAGTAGCTGACAAAGAATTAATCTCAAAAATATACAAGCAGCTCCTGCAGCTCAATTCCACAAAAATAAACAACCCAATCAAAAAATGGGCCAAAGAACTAAACGGACATTTCTCCAAAGAAGACATACAGATGGCTAACAAACACATGAAAAGATGCTCAACATCACTCATTATCAGTTCATTCAGTTCAGTCGCTCAGTCGTGTCCGACTCTTTGCAACCCCATGAATCACAGCACGCCAGGCCCCTGTCCATCACCAACTCCCGGAGTTCACCCAGACTCACGTCCATCGAGTCAGTGATGCCATCCAGCCATCTCATCCTCTGTTGTTCCCTTCTCCTCCTGCCCCCAATCCCTCCCAGCATCAGAGTCTTTTCCAATGAGTCAACTCTTCCCATGAGGTGGCCAAAGTACTGGAGTTTCAGCTTTAGATCATTCCTTCCAAAGAAATCCCAGGGCTGATCTCCTTCAGAATGGACTGGTTGGATCTCCTTGCAGTCCAAGGGACTCTCAAGAGTCTTCTCCAACACCACAGTTCAAAAGCATCAATTCTTCGGTGCTCAGCCTTCTTCACAGTCCAACTCTCACATCCATACATGACCACAGGAAAAACCATAGCCTTGACTAGATGGACCTTTGTTGGCAAAGCAATGTCTCTGCTTTTGAATATGCTATCTGGGTTGGTCATAACTTTCCTTCCAAGGAGTAAGTGTCTTTTAATTTCATGGCTGCAGTCACTATCTGCAGTGATTTTGGAGCCCCCCAAAATAAAGACTGGCACTGTTTCCACTGTTTCCCCATCTATTTCCCATGAAGTATTGGGACCGGATGCCATGATCTTCATTTTCTGAATGTTGAGCTTTAAGCCAACTTGTTCACTCTCCACTTTCACTTTCATCAAGAGGATTTTAAGTTCCTCTTCACTTTCTGCCATAAAGGTGGTGTCATCTGCATATCTGAGGTTATTGAGATTTCTCCTGGCAATCTTGATTCCAGCTTGTGCTTCATCCAGCCCAGCATTTCTCATGATCTACTCTGCATAGAAGTTCAATAAGCAGGGTGACAATATACAGACTTGACGCACTCTTTTTCCTATTTGGAACCAGTCTGTTGTCCCATGTTCAGTTCTAACTGTTGCTTCCTGACCTGCATACAAATTTCTCAAGAGGCAGATCAGGTGGTCTGGTATTCCCATCTCTTTCAGAATTTTCCACAGTTTATTGTGATCCACACAGTCAAAGGCTTTGTCATAGTCAATAAAGCAGAAATAGATGTTTTTCTGGAACTCTCTTGCTTTTTCAATGATCCAGTGGATGTTGGCAATTTGATCTCTGGTTCCTCTGTCTTTTCTAAAACCAGCTTGAACATCAGGAAGTTCACAGTTCACGTATTGCTGAAGCCTGGCTTGCAGAATTTTGAGCATTACTTTACTAGCATGTGAGATGAGTACAATTGTGCAGTAGTTGGAGCATTCTTTGGCATTGCCTTTCTTTGGGATTGGAATGAAAACTGACCTTTTCCAGTCCTGTGTCACTCATTATCAGAGAAATGCAAATCAAAACCACAATAAGGTACCATTTCATGCCAGTCAGAATGGCTGCTATCCAAAAGTCTACAAGCAATAAATGCTGGAGAGGGTGCAGAGAAAAGGGAACCCTCTTACACTTGGTGGGAATGCAAACTAGTACAGCCACTATGGAGAACAGTGTGGAGATTCCTTAAAAAACTGGAAATAGAACTGCCATATGATCCAGCAATCCCACTGCTGGGCATACACACTGAGGAAACAAGAATTGAAAGAGACACGTGTACCCCACTGTTCATCGCAGTTCAATAGCCAGGACATGGAAGCAACCTAGATGTCCATTGGCAGACGAATGGATAAGAAAGTTGTGGTACATATACACAGTGGAATATTACTCAGCCATTAAAGAGAATGCATTTGAATCAGTTGTAATAAGGTGGATGAAACTGGAGCCCATTATACAGAGTGAAGTCAGAAAGAAAAACACCAATACAGTATACTAGAGCATATATATGGAATTTAGAAAGATGGCAACGATGACCCTATATGTGAGACAGCAAAAGAGACACAGATGTAAAGAACAGTCTTTTGGATTCTGTGGGAGAAGGCAAGGGTGGGATGATTTGAGAGGGTAGTGTTGAAACGTGTATATTATCATATGTGAAGCAGATCGCTGGTCCAGGTTTGATGCATGGGACAGGGTGCTCAGGGCTGGTGCAGTGGGATGACCCTGGGGGATGGGATGGGGAAGGAGGTGGGAGGGGGGTTCTGGATGGAGAACAGGTGTTCGCCCATGGCTGCTTCATGTTGATGTTTGGCAAAAACCACTACAACTTTGTAAAGTAATTAGCCTCCAATTAAAATACATTAATTAATTTAAAAAAGAAACTAAAAAAGAATCTTGTCATAAGCCTTTCATTTTTTTTTTTCTGGCTATCTTACAATTTTTGATTTTAAAATTTAGTTGTGTTAGAGAGATATTCTCTTTTATTTCAATTCTTTTAAATCTATTGATGCTTGCTTTGTGGTCCATGTTGTGGACATAAAACATGCAGTTACTGTGAATGCGTGTTCTGTAGTTGGGCACAGTGTCTCTAACTACCAGTTACGACAACATGGTTCAGACTGTCATTCAGATCCTTGAATAACATCTTTACCATTACAGCTCTTCACTGACAATCTTGTCTAGTCCGTCTATAAATTGTCAAAAGAGGGATGTTAAAATCTCCTGAGATGATTGTGCAGTTGTTTCTTTTTACTTTTAATTCTGTCAAATTTTGCTTTGTGTATTTTGAAGCCCTTCTGATAGTTGGATACGCATGTATGGTTATTGGTCTTCCCAGTGAATTGATCCTTCTGTCCTTATAAAGTATCTCTATTTTTGGTAATATCCTGTCTTCAAGTCTATTTTATCAGATATTTATATAACTGCTCCAGCCCTCATATGGTCCTGTATGGTATATCTTTTCAGTTCACTTATTTAATTTCAATGTATCCCTGTCTTTATATTTAAGGTGTGTTAGGTAATTTTTTTTTTTAATCCGTTCTTCTAACCTCTGCTTTTACATTTGACAGTTTAAGTCACGACAGTCCACTTGGCCTGCTATACCAAAGTACCACAGTCTGAGTCGTTGATAAACAACAGAAACTTATTTCTCACAGTTCTGCAGGCTGAGAGTTCAAGGTCAAGGAGCCAGCATGATCGTGTTCCAGTGAGGGCCATTCTCCCGGTTCATAGGCAGTGCCTTCTTGCTGTGTTCTCACATGCTAGAGGCGCAAGGGAGCTCTGCAGGGTCTCTTAGAGGAACATTAATTACATTCATGAGGGCGCCTCCCTCATGACTTCATCACCTCTGATTATCCTGAGTACAGTCATCCCTATTTTCAGGGGATTGGTTCCTAGACTCCTACAGATACCAAAATCTATGGATGCTCAGGTCTCTATAAGGGCATAGTATTGCACATAACAGGCTTCCCTGCATGGTTTGGACAGTAAAGAATCCACCTGCAATGTAGGAGACCGAGGTTTGATCCCTGAGTCAGGAAGATCCCCTGGAGAAGGGAAAGGCTACCCACTCCAGTATTCTTGCCTAGAGAATCCCTTGGACAGAGGAGCCTGGCAGGCTACAGTTCATGGGTTGCAAAGAGGCTGTCACGACTGAGAGATTAAGCACACACTGCATATAACCTCCTATATACTTTAAATCAGGCTTCCCAGGTGGCACGAGTGGTAAAGAACCCGCCTGCCAACGCAGGTAGACATAAGAAATGTGGGTTCGATCCCTGGGTCTGGAAGATCCCCTGGAGGAGGGCATGGAAACCCACTCCAGTATTCTTGCCTGGAGGATCCCATGGACAGAGGAGCCTGGTGGGCTGCAGTCCATAGGGTCGCAAAGAGTTGGACACGACTGAAGGCACTTAGCATTCTTCTTCACTTTGCATGGAACATCCTTATGCTAAAAAATCATTCACTATTTATCTGAAATTCCAATTTAACTGAGGAGCCTGGAGTTTCCTTTGTTAAATCTGGTAGCCCTCTTGAAGGGCCATCCCAACTTTAGTGCTCCCACGGGTTCAGCTGTGTCTCCTCCCAGCACAGGTGTTGATCCTTGGAAAGCTCCCAATACATTTCCTGTTGCTCTTCTCAGAGTCAGCCTCCTGTGGAACTTGACCTGCAGCACCAAGTCTCTGCTGTCTTCTTCCTCTGGTCTTAAGATGCCTGACCCAGAGCAGTCCAGTCCCCAGGGCATCCTCCATCATGGGGTTTATGTCAGGCGGACTTAATCACAGCTCAGGTATTGTGGTGGTCTGATGTCCACTAGGGGGCAGTCGTTACGCACGAGTGAGCCCCAAAGCGTCCCAGAGAGGGTTGGGGTGTGGGCTCAAGGAGAGGTTGCTGCTGCGTGTGTGGTGTGTACAGTGTGGGTGTGTACGACCTGGAGGGCACATGCTGGCTGTGCAGGCCCCAGCTCAAGTGTGCATGACCTGTGCGTGTGCACACGGGTGTGTGCCTGAGCCTGGGCCCGTTGCTCCTGTCAACTGGACCTGTTTTCTCATCTGTCAGGAAGGGTGACCTTCACTCTGACAGCCAGTGTTTCTTTGTTGCTCAACACCTTTGGGTGACATCTTTAAAAATCTTTGCTCATTTAAAAGAGTTAAGGATTTCAGGCCACTGACTGGAGTTGGGGGCCAGGGAGGGGAGGAGAGAAGAAAGGAATTTTGTCTTCTGCTCTCAAAAGCATGCTTTAATCGATTAAACAAAATCTGTATTTTTATTTTCATAAAAGTTTTATTTCAAAATAATGTGCGTTGTTAAGTCCTCCGCAAAAGCATGAGTGCCTTTGGATAGTGCTCTAGTCATTTTCAGGAATCTGGTCCAAGCCCTAGTTCTCAGAGCTGCTGGGACTTTCCTACCAAAAGCCCCTCACCCAGAGAAGAAAAATGTAGAGGTGAAGACCTCAGGCATCAGGGTCAGCCTGCCTGATCGAGTGGCATCTGTAAAATGGGAATAGTCTTTTCAGGGAGGAGCCAATTCTGACTCCAGGATCCGTTTGGCTTCCCGTTCCTTTTGTTCACCAGATACTGTTTATACGTACTGGCCTGCCTTGGGGAACCCAGGCCCTCTGCTTAAACATTAAAGGACGTGCCTTTGTTCAGTGCCCTGTCCACCTGCAGATGGCTACAGGAAGGAAGCGATTAACACATCTCCTCCCCAGAGGCTTGCCATTCTAGGAGGTATTTGCAAGATTAATGGCCTTTTAACTATGTTTCCTCATCTCTGTTCTATAAAGAACCTGGCATCCAGACCCTGATAAGAGGATGATTTTGAAATGTTTGTTTCCCATCTTCTCAGTCAGGTCAGCTGGCTTTCCGACTTTGTCGTATACCTTGCCTCAACACCTCCTTACTCGGATTCATCTGCCTGTCATGCGGCAAGCAGAGCGAGGTTGGACTTGGTAACAGTCGCAGCAGCGTAAGTCGTGGCACGGTTACTGTGTCAGTGAACACCTGTGGAGCGTCTGTCTCGGCTCCCTCCCTGTGGCGCGTGACCTTGACCCTTCCCCCTACTGTGGCGTGCGACCTCGACCCTTCTCCCTGCTGTGGCGCACGACCTTGACCCTTCTCCTTGCTGTGGTGTGTGACCGTGACCCTTCCCCCTGCTGTGGTGTTTGACTTTGACCCTTCCCCCTGCTGTGGTGTGCGACCGTGACCCTTCCCCCTGCTGTGGTGTGTGACTTGACCCTTCCACTCTGGTGCGTGACCTTGACCCTTCCCCCTGCTGTGGTGTGTGACTTTGACCCTTCCCCCTGCTGTGGTGCATGACCTTGACCCTTCCCCCAGCTGTGGCGTGTGACCTTGACCCATCCCCCTGCTGGACGGTTGTTTGCTCCTCATCAACAGAGAGCAACAGTGCTCATTTTGTGCAGTTGCAATGAACAGGAGGATATTTGTAGAACCACCCAGTGCACAGTAGGTTCTAAATAAATTCCAAGTTCTTTCCTGGACCAGCACGGCTTCCTGATCAAAACTTAACTTTGTTCTGTCCCCCTGATCTCACAGAGGTCATGGTGAGAAATTAACTGATCCCAGTAGGCACAGACCTTTCCAGGGTGTCTGTACACAGGGGACAATGAGAGGGCAGAAATTCAGAAACACTCAGGAGAGGACAGATGGGCCTCCTGGAGGGCTTTTTGCTATGCCTGAGAAACCACCGGTGGCTTACTGCTCCTGTGTCTGTGGGTAAGGGGAGGAGGTAGCGATGTCCGGTCATGTCCCCTGGAAGTCACCTCTTTGGAGGTGGGGCCATGCCATCCGCTTCTGTGAGAGAAGGGGCTCCATGTTCTGTTCTCCCCGTGTTTTTCCCTGCAGCACCCCTCGCTCCCATGTTGACAGCCGGCTCGTTTTTAACCCCAGCCTTTGGAGGCTGGCGCTACAGGGTAGAGGGTAGGAATTGCTGTAACTCCTTCTGCATTTTTTTCCCCCTGGGAGCCCAAGTTCTTTGAGCCATGAGTGTCTTTGAGAGAGGAGTCCCAAGGCCCAGGGCCTGCTCCCCTGGCAGTGCCCGTGGTGGGCAGGACCCTTGGGCAGACTGTGTGATGTGTCTGGGGCTGGGTTTCTTTGGCTCAGAGGCAGCAGAGCCTCTGGGCTCCTGAGGACTGTGCGGCCTTGGCCAGGTGTCCCTGCAGTAACCAGTGGGGGCAAATGGCCAGTGACCATGTGTGCTCCCTTCACCGTGCATGCTGGTGAGAGAGAGGTTGGGTGGGCGTCTCATTAACGATGGAGACTGACTTTCTTGCCTCCAGGTGGGACGTGGGCTCAGAGACAGATTTAACTTGATTCAAAAACATTTTTCGGAGAAGGCAATGGCAACCCACTCCAGTACTCTTGCCTGGAAAATCCCATGGACGGAGGGGCCTGGTAGACTGCAGTCCATGGGGTCGCTAGGAGTCGGACACGACTGAGCGACTTCACTTTCACTTTTCACTTTCATGCATTGGAGAAGGAAATGGCAACCCACTCCAGTGTTCTTGCCTGGAAAATCCCAGGGACAGGGAGCCTGGTGGCCTGCCGTCTATGGGGTCGCACAGAGTTGGATACAACTGAAGAGACTTAGCAGCAGCAGCAGCAAAGACATTTTTAAAAATGGTGTTTGTTGCCCACCTGAGATTGTGGAGACAATGTAGAGTTACTATTTCTGAAATTCCTGTAGCTCCCGCACCGAGCCTGGCCCACCGCACAGGCTTGGGAGCCCTTCTCCTTATGGGCCAGGCTACCTGACAAGGTCTCCCCACTGTGTAAGGCCTGAATGATGGGCTTGACTGGGACAGCCCAGGGCTGGGTCTCTAGACAGCAGACACCTTGAGATCGGCAGCCCCAGCAGGACTGGAGGTGTTGGTCCTCCTGGGGAAGGTTGGCTGGAGTGGATGACAACAGTAATAGCCACCATTTGTTGAGTGTGTATGATCTGCCGGGCATACTTTGAAGCCCTTTGCATATGTTGTCTCAGGAGTTCTCACAACAGCCTATGAAATAGGTAGTCTATTGTCTCCACTTTACAGATGAGAAAACTGAGGCTTGGAGAGGTGCCATCTGTCATCAACATGAAGAAGCTAGCAGGTGGCAGAGCAGGACACTCATCCAGGTGGTTGACTCTGGAGCCCCTCATTCCAAACATCTGGAGCAAGTAAGTAGTTGGCTGATGGGCTGAACAAATACCCAAGTGCAGAAATCATGAATTAGTCTAGTCGTCGAACAGCAAGGCAGTTGAGTTTACTTGCACTTTTGAAACTTCTCTTCAGGGACACTTTCCCTCCCTGCTTCCCTCAGAGCCCACCCAGCCCGTGGGGTAAGCGAGGTCCCTTGGCCATCTCTGCCGGACCCACTGGGGCCTTCTGGTTCTACCTCTCGGCTGAGAGGCGGGATCCCTGGTACCTTTTCTCCCAAGGATGGGCAAAAATCATTCTTTTTCTTTTTCTTTCCCCAATACCATTTTGTTAAGGCAGAAAATCCTTGAGAAGTGAAGTCACATTTTCCATGCCCCTGAAAACTGGAGAGCTGGAGAGCTGACGAGTATTATTGTAACCAGAGGAGGCTGGGGACAAAGGAAGCTTATAATTTTGTAAACAGGGGCTTGGGAGAGGCCTGCCTACGATGGCTTTCCAGGGGTAAGGAGGAGGGGAGAGGCAGGATTTGGAAAACGTAAAACTCAGGGGAATTACAGGACAGGTCAGTGTTGAGGCCTGTCGCCCAGGTGGACACCCCACCCCACCCCGGGGATGGGTCGGTGGAGGGGGTGTTTCAGAATCCTGCCTCCTTCTTCAGTCACTGCTCCCCAGCACTCCCTGATCATTTCTGCTAAACTCCAAGTTGACTTGTTGAAGGGGCAGGCTTGCTGGGCTTGGGGTGAAGAGCCTCAGTCTCCTCATCTGCAAAATGGGATGGTGAAGGCTCTGCCCCAGACAGTCTCCCCTCAGCATGGTGATGGAGCCACACTTTTCTCTCACCCTCCCAAAGCTTCTGGCATTCCCCACTGCCTTTGGGCCAGACCATAAAGTCTGTGGTGTCTGCCAAGAGAACTGTCATTTTCTGGGGGTCTGAGAGACC
This sequence comes from Bos mutus, assembly GCF_027580195.1. NCBI lineage: Eukaryota > Metazoa > Chordata > Mammalia > Artiodactyla > Bovidae > Bos > Bos mutus. Next base: position 30,031,567 of record NC_091618.1, read on the forward strand.
TCCCCTAACCTCAAGTTGAAAGGATGATAAAAGCTGTGAGCATTTGAGTGCTATGTGCTAAGTCACCCCCATTTATCTTATTTAATGTGCACAACAAACTTGCAAGGTAGGTGCTCTGACTACCATCTTCATTTTACAGGGTTGAGAGTGTAAAGGTGCAGGGGAGGGAAGTGGGCAGCCCAGCACTGTGCATCCATTTGTCTGCAGGGTCCCCAGATGGACCCACCTTGCACTCTGCTATCTCCTCTCTACCCAGAGCCCCCTGAACAGTGGGTTTGAGCCTAGGATGCTTGTCATGAAATACATCTTAGCACCCTGGGACAGAGCTTGAGCAACTGTGGGCAGGTGTGCTTCTGAGACTAGCAAGCCTAGCTGCTTGCCTCATTGTGAGATAAGTGAAAAGTGAAAGTGAAAGTGAAGTCGCTCAGCCATGTCCCCATGGACTGTAGCCTACCAGGCTCTTCTGTCCATGGGATTTTCCAGGCAAGAATACTGGAGTGGGTTGCCATTTCCTTCTCCAGGAGATCTTCCCAACCCAGGGACTGAACCTGGGTCTCCTGCATTGTAGACAGACACTTAACCATCTAAGCCACCAGGAAAGTCTGTTGTGAGATAGGCCCATTAAATGAGGGAGAGGTAGAGAGAGAGACTGAGAGAGAGGTTGGGAGACAGAGAGATGGAGAGAGATACACCTGCCCACAGCACTGAGAGAGAAAGGTACACAGAGACACTGAGAGACACTGAGAGGGAGAGTCAGCACCCCCGTTACCAAGGCGACCCAGCTGGGGTCGGTTCCATCACTCAAGCCCTGTTTCGAAGGAAGAGAGACAGACCATGAGTGAGGGCTCTACAGTCTGGCTGGGGGAGGCCAGAAGCCCCTCGGGATGTGTGTTTTGACCCACAAGCTGAGGACGGCACTGCCCTTGCCTAGGGAGTGATGAATCCTCATAGAGGACACAGGGTAGCTTGTCATTGCCCTCTGGATTCTCGGGGGGCAGCTTGGCCTGGATGAGGAGGAGGCCTCAGGGGAGCCTGGGAGGTCTCTACCCCTTGCCTGGGGCAGGGGGGGACAGGCTTCTGCGCTTGGAGGTTAAGCAGAGGTAGAACTAGGCCGGGGGAGGAGAGGCAGCCCATGCTCACAGAGGAGACCCAGGCTGACCATGAATGTGCTCCTTCCCCCACCCACCTATGGCACCCCCACCCCTGGCTCCAGCCTAGTCGCCTGTTGTAGAGACCTCCAGCCAAGAGCGGACGGATGGTAGCCCCTGAAAGTTGACATTTTCTTTCCATCTTTCTTTGAATTCACAACCCTTTCCCGTCCAGGCCATTTATCTTTGGAAGGGCTTTTTATTTTGGATCTTCGCTCTGTATCTGTGCAGGCTCAGTGACAGGCACAGGTCAAGCAGGAGGAAGCAGCAGTCACTTACTTGGACCTCAGTTGAGAGGTGATGAATTGGGCCACCTGTCCCCAAACTTGCCTCCCACGCAGCCTGTCAGAGTCTGCAACCCCCTCCCCACAACCAACCTAGGATTAGAGTTTGACTTTGGAGAGTTGTAGGAGCCCAGCCTTCTCCTTGAAGCTCTGATCCCTCCAGTTTTGGGGAAAGAGACTCTGAGTCCAGGGAGCAGTGCTCAGGCCATGACCATCCCCCTTTGCAATTCAGGCACTGGTGAGTCTAAGGGCAGTCAGGGGGTGAGGGTTCCCACTCTGGAGACAGAGTGCCCTGAAAAACCTGTGCCTCAGTTTCCTCCTCTGTGAAGTGGGGTTAGTAATATTGCTTTACCCAAAGAGTTTGACATAAAGTGTTTAGAACAGCAGCTGGGTGTATAAAATCTCACCCAAAGTTAAAGTCCTTCCCATGCCTCCCTGCCTCACTGCAGCATCCTCAACGTTAGGGGAACCCAGAGGGCTCCAAAAGCCTTGATATGGTGGCAGCGTTTCCCAGGACTATTTGGCCAAAGAAACCTGTTTCTGTGGAGCATCTAATGGGATTAGAGTTTCTCAGATCTTCTAGCATGCTTAGTCGCTCAGTCATGTCTGACTCTTTGCAAACCATGGACTATAGCCCGCCAAGCTTTTCTATCCATGGGATTCTCCAGGCAAGAATACTGGAGTGGGTTGCCATTCTCTTCTCCAGGGCATCTTCCCGACCCAAGGATCGAACCTGGGTCTCCTGCATTTCAGGTGGATTCTTTACTGTCTGAGCCACTAGGGGAGCCCTAGAAAACATTGCTAATCCAAAACCTCATTTTTATAGTCTAAAGAGAAGGGGTGATGTCCTTTCACTGTGGTTGAGGACTGGTTTGGGGCTCCTGATCAGGGGGCATCTGATCCAGCAGGGGGAGCAAGTGAAACAGGCCCCCACCACTGTGCCAGGGGCATGAGCTGTGCTCCCAGGGGCCTTGGCAGCCACTGTTTCTTGTGGGCTCTTGAAGGGCCTTCAGGCATGGAGGCATACCCACCTTGAAAAAAATGATCTGCTGCCAGGGCCCTGCACGGACACTCAAAGGTGGGCTGATGGCAGCTGGTCAAAGTGGATATTGGGGGGTGGGCTAGTGGACTCTGACCCTGAAGGAGCTGAGCTGGTCAGCTCTTACTCCTAGGACCCAGGGAAGCAATGGAGGGGGCAGTAGAGATGCGATGGTACACGTGGAAGATGGATGGGTAACACTGGGTCCAGAGATTCCCATTCGCCATGTGAATTTTTCTTTAAAAGAAAGCTAAAAAGGAACCCCACTAGATGCAAAAAGATGAAAGGCAAGCATTCTGGTTGAAGTATTTGTGGGGAAGTCTGGAAAGTGCTGATCTTGTCCCCCACCCTCGGGACAGGGTGGTCACTCAGAGCTGTGTGTCCAGATCCTTTGCACAGGCCCGTGCTCTTGGTGTAATGACTCCTGTCCTGGGAGGTACCACGGGGGCCTGTCTGCTAGGGGTTGGGGACCCCTGTCTGCACAGGAGGCAGAGCAAAGGGGCTGAGCTGATTTTCATTCCTTCCCAGCATCTCCATGGTGAAACTTTCTTGGCTGATGGGAGAACTGGTTGATTCTTGGTTTCAGGTCTGGAATCTGGAACCTCGGTCTGGATAGTGACCTCTTTGACACTGATCGCCTGGGAGGATGATGCCTGCTTGCTGGCCCCTCTTACATCCCTCTGTCTCCCCGAGGAGAAGCACCTCCAGGGCTCTTGCTGCCATCCTGTTGCTTGTGATTTCTGAATACCAGTACTCGCTGCTCTGGGAGCTTTGACCCGGAGTCTTGCTGGGTTTACAAGGTCAATGGGATCACCACTATTTCCCTGGCCTCTTTTTTCCTCTCTGTACAGCTGGTCTTCTAAGGCCAGTGTTCTTTCCTTAGTATCTGTTTCTGGGTCAGCCTGGGTTATAGCTCAGGACTGGTTTGCACCAGAACTAACCCATGTTATTTTGTTCAGAACCCATGTTCTCTTCTAATGGGGGAAAGAGACACTTGGGGAGGGATGATGCAGTCCCCCCACAGGCCTTCTTTCCCAGGGGTCGAGTTGGTCACCCCAGCATCAGAGGCCCATTTAGATTTCCATTGCCCTTTTGTCTTGACCCAACTTGTTCCCTTGTGGGGCGTTCTTGTGATTGACTAGGAGAACCATCCTTTTCAGCCCAGCTGTCCTCTCTACCCTCATGGGATCTCAGCCCCTTGAAGAGGGTGACTGGAAGCTGCCGATGGTCCAAAACTAGGTCTGGAGGGTCCCAATGATAGTGCAGAGGCTTAAGAAAGTCCAAATGAGGCTCACCTGGGCGCTGGCACCTGGTTGGTTGCTTGGCCTGTGAGGGTAGATGTCTTTTGTTTTGATGGGGGAGGGGAGATGTGTGCAATTTCTCACTGTCCATGCTGGGGCTGTATGCCCCTGAGATGTTAGGCCATGCAGGACAGTTCCCTGTATGAGAGGGAAGAGTTAATGACTCGTGTGTGGCATTGTGGTTTGTGGCATTGCATCCCAGCCTTTGTCAGAACCTCAGTACCCTCAGGAGTCCTTCAGCTGCCCTGGGAGTCAGGGGTCCCTAAGGCCAGGCCTCAGCCCGGGTCTCGAATGCACCAAGTTTGCGTGGGAACCAGAGGTCGAGCACCTGTGCAAGTCCTCTCTGGAAAGGGCCAGGCCTTCCTCCTGTGGAGCCTGCAGGCTGCAGGATGTACAGTCCTATGTACCATCCCATATGTCCTTTCCAACGGGAGTGCCAGCAGCTTGCGGAGCTTGTGGGCTCTCACTGGAAAGCCAGGGGCTGAGTCCAGGAAAGTTGATTTTTGTCTCCTGAGATGCTTGCTTGGGCCCCAGGCCAAGCTCTACTGAGGGCTGACTGGGAAATGCTCTGCTTCCCTGTCATTGTGGACACCAGCAGCAGCCTCTGGGGAGGAGAAAATCCTCGTAGAGGGCAGGGCAGGGCAGCCGTACTGAGGAGACAAAACAAGAGGGAGGTGGGTTCCTGAAGAGGGGAAAGACAGGCCTTCCTCTGGGATAGAAATGCTGACTGACCCAAGAAAGAGAGTCTGACCCAAGAAAGGAAGGAGGCAGGAGGAGGGGAGGAAAAACAGTGGGGAGACTGAAAAAGAGGCCCCACGGACACAGTTGTCACTTCTTGGAAGGGAAATCATGGAGAACAACAGTTGGAACAGGAGTTGAGCTGGAAAGCAGATGATAATGGACTCCATACTTTGGGATTCAAGATGGTGGCACTAGAGAAGTTGACTCCACTTGGTAAGTGGAGAGGCCTCATGTTCAGGCAGAGGGAACTCTCTGTTTGGACTTGGGCTCCAGCTCTGAGAGCCTCTCACTGGGATGCAAACCCCTGAAGGCAGAGGTTCCTGTCCCTTTTGCCCATTGCTTTAATGTCAGTGTGTAAAATAGAGAGGAGCACAGATCAGGTTCTCAAGAAAAAGAAGTTTGTTGAATGAATAAGTAATTTGAGCACAAGGGTATAAGAACATTATATATTAGGGACTGAGCTAATAGTCTCTTCCAAATTCACATTGGGGTCCTTGAAATGCTTGCAAGGGATATTTTAGGAATATTTTGTGGGATATTTTAGGAATATCCCACAGTAGGGAACAAACGGAGGGAGAACTATGGGGGGAGAAAGCAGAGAGAAAACTGAAGATTAGTGGTGCTGTGGGGGCAACCCAGGCTGGAAGACAGTGATGAAAGGTCGTGGTCTGGATGAGTGGGCAGAGGGCCAGGCAAGGGAGTCAGATATCATACCGGATGGTCAACTCCCCTCCTGAGGCTGCAGTGGGAGACTTTTAGAAGTTCAGGTGGTCCAGTGATGTCTACCAGCTGACAGCAGGGCCTTGGAGCAAGAGTAGGAATGAGAGTGAGACGGGTTCTAGGCCACTGGCACCAGTTTCAAAGCAGAATTCCAAGATGGGGCTCAGGACGGGTCCAAAGCAGCAGGGAGGCAGCATGCAGGCCTGGGCCCGTGACTCAGGTCTGACGGCTGCAAGGAAGCTGTGTCTCCAGGGGCGAGGCTGAAGCTCCTTCTCCCTCCTGGCTTCCTTTTGGATTCATTCTAGAACTTGGACAAGGGGAGCTGCAGATGGGGATCATGTGACTCTAGTGGCGGGAACAGGAGAGCCTCAGAGCTTAGGAAGCAGACAGGATCCTAACATGGGGTATATCAGCATCAGGTGGGGTGGGGGAGGTATCAGTTCAGTTCAGTTCAGTTGCTCAATCGTGTCCAACTCTTTACGACCCCATGGACTGCAGCATGCCAGGCTTCCCTGTCCATCACCAACTCCAGGTATAGACCCCAAATAAGTAAGATAGTCATGTGGACAAGAAAGGCTAATGAGATCAATTGCAGACAGAGGTCATGGCCAACACTGAATGTCTTTATGTGATGTTAGAAGGGAACTCTATTTGTTCTGTGGGTCAGACTTGGATTTTGGTGCTCGGCTTGGAATGAGGGCACAGTCTTTCCAGGGAGGAGTGGAGAGTGTCCCCAGTATCAGAGGGTGGCTGGGGAAAGACTTGCAGGAGGTTCCTTGGGGGATAATTACAGATGTTGAGTGTGAGTGCTTGCAGGAGGGGTAACTGAATATGGAGAGGGGGCAGGCAGGAGTCATAGTGTATTTTCAGACTTAAAAAGTGATTTTTCCCAGGCCATAAGCAAGTTGGTGGAAGACACATGGGTGGCAGTCTCTTTCTGCCACCCTCTGCTGCCTCTCCAAGCGCCTGGATGGAAGCGTTGGGGAAACAGAGTCCTTACCATGGGGCTGAAATCAAGCAGTTCTTTAACTGACATTAAGTGGAGAGTGCATGTGTTTCCTGAGCCTGATTTCAGGGAGGGCAGTTGAGGAGAAGGTCAGGGATTTGGACCGCGAGGAGATGTAGGCTTGAGGAAGCAAGGCGCGTACGAGCCTTTCCCAGGAATTCAATAAAGCCATGGATGAAACTGATCCATCACTTTCTCAGAAGTGGAGGGAACACCAGCCAGCTGGAGAGTGAGGCGGGAAGCCCCCTTCTGGCGCTCTCAGGAGGGGTCTGGTGTCTGTTTGCACTTATGCAGGCTGCGGGGTGTGAGAGGTGGTCCAGCTAAGGGTGCCGCTTGGTGAGTCGGCACCTTCAGGGTGGGCGAGGAAGGGTAAGGGTGGATCCTTTTCTGTCGGCCAATCCCTGGGTCTTGGAACCCTCGCCACAAATACCTGAGAGAACATTTCAGTTTTTCGTTCCATAAACACTTGCTGAAAACCAGCCCTGTGCCAGGTACTGGCTTAAGAGTTGTGTAAACAGTGGTGAGTAAAGGCAGGTGTGGCCTACAGCTCCCATGGAGTTTCGTGTCAAGCGGGAGAGAGGGATTAATCGAGTAATTGTGGGCTAGGATATGTGCTCTGAGGAAATTTGAAGGCCAGGGAGGGTTTCTTTGGAAAATGGCGCTTGAGTTGAGATTGGAAAAATGCTGAACTCTGTCTAGGGAAGGGATGGTGATGTGAGGGAGCGTGTGTTTTCCTGCTGGGGATGGACTGGGGTAGAGGCCTTGCGGTGGGCAGGAGAATGGTGCTTTAAAGGAATATCTGAAAAGCAGAGATGGAAGACCTTGCTTGAGAAAGGGCCCAGGCTATGCAGGACCGTGCAGGCCAGACTCAGGCTTTGTGTTCATCCTGAGTGCACTGGGAAATTTTGAAGGTTTTTATGCAGTGGTGGAATGTGGGGTATAGAATATGATCAAAGGTGCATTTTTCAAAGCTCCTTTTGGCTTCTCTATGGAGGCCAGATTTAAGAACAGAGTGTATTTAAGGAGAGCAAATAGAAGGCCATGGAAATCAGACAAGGTGAGAGGTGGTGATGGTTTAGACCAGTGCAGATGGAGGGAGATCTGAATCTAAGAAATATAATAGCAAGTATTTATTTTAGTGTTTTCTACATGCCAGCCACTCTTCTGAGGGCTTTTACATGGAATGTTTAATCCTCACCATCTGATAGGTGGAAGTTTGGCAATTGGTGGAAACAAGGTTCAGAGCAGGAGCCCACAAACTTAACATCATTCTATGCCATCAATGGTTCGGATGTTAGAAGGTGAGTATGGGAAGACTTAGTGTTCCATTAGATATGAGGGAGAGTTAGATAAGAGATGCTCACAGCTTGCTTCATGGGTACCAGTTACTCTCATAGGTACCAGCTGAATGGGGCTGGGTTTGGGAGAGGAGTTCACAAGTCTGATCTTGGACAGTGTAGTGGTTTGAAATTAGGTCCGTGAGTTCTTTGCTATTACTTTCTTCAAGAGATAGGGCTTGATTCTCCTCTCCTTATTGTGGGCTGGCTTTAGTAACTTAATTCTAATAAACGGAATATGGCGATAATGCCAGTGTATGTTCTAAGACTAGGGCATAAGAAGCACTGTGGCTTCCATCTGGGTACTCTCTCTTAGGTCACTTGCCATGGAGGAATTCACCGTCATATCATGAGAAACCTTTGTGGCAATGAACTGAGGCCTCCAGCCAATAGCCATGTGTGTGCACCATTTTGGAAGTGGATCCTCCAGCCCCTGTCAAGCCTTCAGAAGACTGCATCCCCAGCCCACTTCATTAGGGTCCTGGAGCCAGAACCACCTTGCTGTGCGTCTCCTGAATGCCTGACTCTTAGAAACTGTGTGAGATAATGTTTGTTGTTTTTAAACCATAAGTTTTGGGGCAATTTGTTAGGCAGCAATAAATAGCTGATACCAACAGCCAAGGGTAAGTATTGGGTAAGCATTTATCATGATTTGAAATTAAAATGCGGATGTTGACTGCAGTTTGATGGTGGCTGAGCTCTTAGGAAGACACAAGAAGAGAAAGAGGCCCAGCTGGGCTCTGAGGAGTTCTGGCCCCAGTAGCCTTGTGGAGAACGCAAAGTGGTTTTCCAAGCTCTTAGGAAGACACAAGAAGAGAAAGAGGCCCAGCTGGGCTCTGAGGAGTTCTCTTAGGAAGACACAAGAAGAGAAAGAGGCCCAGCTGGGCTCTGAGGAGTTCTGGCCCCAGTAGCCTTGTGGGGAACGCAAAGTGGCTTTCCATTTGTGCTCTGCACTGTGTTGGTCTATGGAGCAGCCTTGGGGGGTGGCGGAGCTTTGATGGGCTGCTAGCTGTGCCAGGGCTCTGGTCTGATTCATTTGGAATGGCCCTGCTTTTCCTGTTTTTAGATTGGGGCTTAGAATAAGATCCATTCAGGGAAAAGCAAAGATCTGCTCTAAAGTACCTGCTCACCTGTGCATTCTCTATTCTTATAGATGAGGAAACTAAGGTTCAGGCAGGTGAAGGGACTTGCCCCAAAGGCAGGAAGCCTTGGACACAAGTTTCTGGCCCCTGTCTAATGTTCTTGCCTCTAAATCTCCCTGCTTCCAGCTCCTTCCGTGGGCCCTGGAGGGGAGAGGTGGGGGGTGTGCAGAGGATGAGAAGGGTTCCTGCCCTTGGCATTATACCTGCTCCCCCTCCAGGGGGGCAGTGACACCCCCATGGACCCACATGGCACTTCCTCTGGGGAGGGGGCAGGAGTTGTGGGAGTCATTCCTGGCTCTGCTAGGCGTGTAGCTGGTCTGAGCCTCAGTGTTCTCATATGTGAAATGGGAATGAGGATTCACCCTCCCTTGCCAGGCTGCCATGAAGGTTAGATGAGGTGGCAGAGGCCACGGGACCTGTCCCCAGTGCAGTGCTGTATGACTGCAGCAGGTAGGTCCTTGCTGGCTGGGGAAATGCATGCTCTTGGGCTCTCCCTGGGCAGAGTGGGGCCTTTGGGGCCCTGAAGATCTGGAAACCCTTATGTAATGTGACTTCTCTGCTAGAGAAGATCCAGGCCAGGGTCTCAGGATGTGGGAGCTTCCAGACTTTCCACAACCTGACCTGGCCAGGCAAGGAATCCCCCCGGGTTGGATTTGTGGTGCAGATGGACCCTTAGCTGTTCTAAGTTCTCTTAGGCTCTTGAGAACTCATCCTCCAGCCCCTGCTCCATGACTCCAGTTCCACAGATCTTTGCCCTTTATTGTTGTTATTGTCGTCCAGTCACTAAGCCGTGTCTGACTCTCTGTGACCCCATGGGCTGCAGCATGCCAGGCTCATGTAAATTGTATGGATGTAAGGGATGCTATTAATAGAAATCAGAGCATACCCACTGTTTTACAGGGGAGACTGAGGCTCAGGAAAGTGAAGTGATTTGTCTACTTCATTTGACTATTACTAATGTCCTCTACTTTGGCCACTTGATGTGAAGAACTGACTCATTAGAAAAGACCCTGATGCTGGGAATGACTGAAGGTGGGAGGAGAAGGGGACGACAGAGGATAAGATGGTTGGATGGGATCACCAACATGATGGACATGAGTTTGAGTAAGCTCCAGGAGTTAGTGATGGAAAGGGAAGCGTGGCATGCTGCAGTCCGTGGGATCACAAAGAGTTGGACACGACTGAGCGACTGAATGGAACTGAACTGAATGCCCTCTATGGGGCTTCCCTATAATAGCTCAGTTGGTAAAGAATCTGCCTGAAATGCAGGAGACCTCGGTTTGATTCCTGGGTCGGGAAGATCTGCTGGAGAAAGGCTAGGCTATCCACTCCAGTATTCTTGGACTTTCCTTGTGGCTCTGCTGGTAAAGAATCCACCTGCAATGTGAGAGACCTGGGTTTGATCCCTGGGTTGGGAAGATTCCTGGAGAAGGGAAAGGCTACCCACTCCAATATTCTGGCCTGGAGAATTCCATGGACTGTATATTCCATGAGGTTGCAAAGAGTCGGACACGACTGAGCGACTTTCACTTTCAATGTCCTTTATTACCCAAGTCTTCTTTCAGGATTTCTTTGGAATGATGCTCTCCATATTAATGTCCCCCCCCACGCCACCCCATGCCATCTAACTGTTCTTTCATGGTCCCCAGGCCCTCCACAGCCCGTTCTTTCCTAACCACCCAGGCTATGGGCACACAACCCCTGTTTTTACCTTAGTCCTGCCTACATCACTGTTGATTGATGGACACTATGCATTTGGCCCTTGAACCCAGTCTGAAGCTTATGGCACGTGGTCTCCTCTAGCTGGCAAACCCCCTCCATGTGTGATGTGAGACTCTCCATTCCTCGGAAGGTGGGTAAGGAATTCCTGAGAGGAGTCAGCAGGCCCCTGGGTCTGGGTGCCTCCTCTACCCCCACCTGGCTCTCTGGCACCCCCAGCCCTCCAGTCCCCTTGAGCCTCCAGGCTGATTCTGAGGTTTGGAACCAGCAGAGAGTTTCCCCCGACCCTGTATTTTCTTCTCCCACTTCTGTTTGCTTGAAACCATTTGTAAGCAAAAAACCATTTGGGGTGTTGTGTTTATTTTTTCCTAGTTCCACGGGAAATTACTCAGGATGTATAAGTATGTGTTTTCCTTAGAAAATAGATTCCTTTACATTTTGGCTTTGTGGTTTCCAAGGCAAGTGGGGCCCACAGAAACCTAGGCTGCCAAGAGGGCTCCCCATCCAGGAGTCCTCTAGGCCTCAGAATTACACCCTTCCTCCTCTGGGCACCAACCACCCTCTCTGGTTCCCTCTTGGGCCCCTCAACTTCTCAAGTCCCACAGGACTTCAGCCCTGGTGGCCAGACATGTCTCCACCAGATTCTTCCTGATTCACTGAGTCCCACGCTCTCTTTCTCTCTGTTTGGTGAAGATGTTGAGGCAGATAAAGGCATGAAAATGGTTTCCCTGCCTTCACCTGGATCAGGGGAGGTCTCTGTAAGGGTCTGCAGCATTGACTTAAAGCATATTTCTGAGTTCTGATCTTGGCTCTGCCTCTTGCCAGCTGATGAGCTGTGAGCAGTCACTCGCCCTCTCTCTACCTTGCTTGTTCTCCCTATGAAGGGGCATGCTAATAGTATTTGTCCACAGTAGGGGAAGGAGAGGGCAGAATGAATTGAGAGTAGCATTGAGGTATTAATACATACAGTACCATGTGTAAAATAGATAGCTAGTGGGAAGCTGCTGTATAATGCGGGGAGCCCAGCTTGCTGCTCTGTGATGATCTACAAGGCTACCATGAGGATTAAGGAGTTACACATGTCATGTGGTTAAAGCGTTATCTGATGGAATAAGCATTGCATAGTGTTTCTTTTTGTTTCCATGGGCATGTGTCTGACAAGTGCTTTTAGCCCTAGTTGTCATCCTAGCCTGTTCCTCTTAGCTGGCAATGGGAGTTTGAGACAGGAAGCGGAAAGTGTGGGCTTCTTTCCTTGGCTTGGCCTGCTGCCTTAGGACTCTTTCTCATCCCCCTTGAAACTTTCCTTTCGATTTGCATGCCCGTGTTCATAGCAGCACTATTCATATTAGCCAAGAATGAAAGCAACTCAACTGTTGTCAATAAATGAATGGACATGGAAAATGTGATGTTTTATTTACAGTGCTGTTGCTGCTGCTGCTAAGTCGCTTCAGTCGTGTCTGACTCTGTGCGACCCCATAGACGGCAGCCCACCAGGCCCCGCCGTCCCTGGGATTCTCTAGGCAAGAACACTGGAGTGACTTGTAAGTATTATAGGGTTTAATATTTATTTAACATTCCATACAAATGAAGTCTTATTCAGCCTTAAAAAAGAATGAAATTCTGACACATGCTACATGTTCAATATGGATGAACCTTGAAGATATGCTAAAAAAGCCAGACACAAACAGACAAATTGGTGTGTGATTCCATTTATATGAGGTGCCTAAGGCAGTCAAATTCAGAGACATGAAGTAGAATGGTGGTTCCCAGGGGCTGCTGGGAGCAGTGACGGGTTTACTGTGTAGAGTTTCCATGGAGGATGATGAGAATGTTCTGGGCAGAAATAGTGGTGATGGTTTTACAACAGTGAGAATGTACTTATACCCATGCACAATGCGCATATAAATGGTTAAAAGGGTAAATTTTATGCTATGGATGCAGCATATTAAAAAGCAGAGACATTACTGACAAAGGTCTGTGTAGTCAAAAATATGGTTTTTCCAGTAGTCACGTATGGATGTGAGAGTTGAACCATAAAGAAAGCTGAGCACCGAAGAATTGATGCTTTTGAATGGTGGTGTTGGAGAAGACTCTTGAGAGTCCTGTGGACAGCAAGGAGATAAAACCAGTCAATTCTAAAGAAAATCAGTCCTGAATATTCTTTGGAAGGACTGATGCTGAAGCTGAAGCTCTGATACTTTGGCCACCTGATGTGAAGAGCTGACTCTTTTGAAAAGACCCTGATGCTGGGAAAGATTGAAGGCAGGAGGAGAAGGGGGCAACAGAGGATGAGATGGTTGGATGGCATCACCAACTCTGTGGACATGAGTTTGAGCAAGTTTCAGGAGTTGGTGATGGACACGGAAGCCTGGTACACTGCGGTCCATGGGGTTGCAAATAGACACGAATGAGCAGCTGAACTGACTGATTTTACCGCAATAAAAAAGGCAGAGATAAAAATACATATCAATAATAATATTGGTATCTCCCTTTCAAGACCCTGTGAAGGGGCACTCATAAGAAGGAGCACATCCTTGTGGGGGGCCTGAAGGTGAGATAGTCTTCCTGGAGGGACTTTGGTGCAAGAGATAGATGGATAGATAACAAACCATAGTGCAAGGCATTCAGGACCCATTGTAGTCCTGAGAACTAATTTTTGGGGGAGCCTAGGGGAAGTTAGAAAGTCTGCCTGGATGGTGACATTGGAGCTGGGCTTTGAAGGATGAATAGGAGTTTTCAGCTCAGGATGAGGGGACAGATGATAAAAGTCTGGAGACTGTGAGGTTAAAGGGTTGAGGGATATTAATACATCTGTGTGGCTGGACTGTGGGAAGCTGGGAGGTGGAGGAAGTGATACTGGACAAGGAGACTGGGGTCAGATGGTGAGGCCTCTGGGGGCCACACCAGAGCAACTGACGTCTCTGAAGTTCTGTGGACCAGACTGACGGCTGACGTGCAAAAACCTCCCCTCCTCAGACCCAAGGATATTGCTTTCCCGGGCCTAAAAGGATGCAGGTTTGTTGCTGTTGTTGTTTGTTTATTTTGTTTTACACAGTTTAATTCCAGGTCCCAGGACAAGCTTCTGGGTGATGTATGGGTGACATCCAAGTCTTCGTTATCTCTTACCACAAAGGTGTTCCTGGGCTGTGTGCTCCCCACTTGGCCATTGTCTCTGAGGCTCCTGCTTCATGAAGCCTGTTCCTTCCTGGCTTCCTTAGAGACCCCATCTCTGCGTTCTCAGAACTCAGCAGGGCCTTCTCCCACCAGGATGCCCTCTTGGGCTAAGCCAATGGCACTGAATCCCTCTAACTCCCATCGGGTTAAACCCTCATCCTCTTAGGGAGAAGAGTGTCATAATAAGGGGCCCAAACTCTGGACCAGAGAGGCTGAGTGGGCTTGAATTTGAACTCTGCTACCCAGTAGCTGGGAGAACTTGGGTAAGTGATAGAGTGCCAGGCCTGTTTCCTTGCCTGTGAAATGGGGAGCATACTTTGTCTGCCAGTTGTACTGATGACCACCATCCCTGCCCATTGTGTTATGATGCTTTGTACTTACATAGTGATTTCCTGGCCACCGAGTGGGTTGTATCTGGAATGGCACTGGTAAAGGAAAAGTCTCAGGCTTACCCAGGTGGGGGTTGGGATGGGGAAACTTGATGCAAACCCGTATGACTCGAAGAGCAACTCCTGACCTCAGCTCGGCTTCTGGAACTGGGCTGGACAGTTGTGACTGGTACATTTTATCACTTTTAACCTTCTCCCCTGGCCGGTTTCCCTGGGGGTGTACTCTGGGGTCCACAGAGATTCTAGGAAGCAGCCTCATGTCATGGAGATGCGCTGTCTCCTCCTCCTCCCTGGACCGGGGCCTGGCTGCGGGTAACGTGCATGTATGGTCCTCCCCAGACCCTGCAGGGCTCCTCTTCCTCCTAATGTGGGACTGTGCACCCATCTTGCATTAACTAGGCACCTCTGGGTGCCACGGAGAGGCCAGGCACTGGGAACACAGAGCCGCAGTGCCGGATGGTGCCCGGCTTCTGGGGGCTTTTGTTCTAACGGTCAATGGTCAGTTTTGAGTACCAGTCCCCAGGCTCAAAGCGTCCTTTGCGTTATTTCATTTAATGCAGTCAGCAGCCTTAGCAGGTAGTATCGGGTTCTCATCCTTCTTTGTTCTTGCTGTTCAGTCGCTCAGTCATGTCCGACTCTTTGCGACCCCGTGGACTGCAGCACACCAGGCTTCCCTGTCCTTCACTATCTCCCAGAGTTTGCTCAAACTTATGTCCATTGAATCGGGGATGCCATCCAACCATCTCATCTTTTATTATCCCCTTCTCCTCCTGCCCTCAATCTTTCCCAGCATCAGGATCTTTTCCAGTGAGCTGGCTCTTCGCATCAGGTGGCCAAAGTATTGGAGCTTCAGCTTTAGCATCAGTCCTTCCAGTGAATATTCAGGGTTGATTTCTTTTAGAATTGACTGGTTTGATCTCCTTGCAGTCCAAGGGACTCTTAAGAGTCTTCTCCAACACCACATTTCAAAAGCACCAATTCTTTGGTGCTCACCTTTCTGTAGAGGAGCGTTTTTGTGATGAGGAAATGCCTAAGTCTATCTGGGGGTGTGAGAAGGAGGCTTGGAGGTCCCAGTAATAAGAGATTCTCCTCCAGTCTCCATCCTCTCCCTTAGACAGGGGCTTCTTTTCTGAAAGATTTTGGTCATTTGAGTGATTCCTCTGGTGCCAGTAACAGGCCCTTTAGACCAGTTGACACCCTCTCCTGCAGACATCAGGGGTCTCCATGTTAGGTCAGGACTGGTTAGCATCTCCAAAGGAGGCCCAGCTTGGAGCCCTCAGTCATATCACTGATGGAAAGGGTGCAGGGAGATAGCGAGCTGGCCAGAGGACAAAGGCCAGAGGCCCCCCTCCCCACCCCGCCCCCGTGACTCTGGCCCTAAGGGTAGAAGGACATGGCAGCCTGCCAGGGCACCACATGCACACCTGGCAAACCAGCAGCAGGATGCCCGCTTGGGTGAAAATCACAGGCTGGACCCTGCGTGGTGCTGGGCCACGTGGGCCGGATGCGCAGAAGCCCTGATGCCCCTTGCATTGCATCCTAATTCCACCTTCTGTTTTCACTCGCTCTGCTTCCTGCTTAAATTCCCTTCCCAGGCTAAAAGTTTCCATCTCTGGGCTTGGCCCCAAAGTGAAATTCTTTGGAAACTTTCAGCTTAGTTCACTTAGTTATTGTTGAGTGGGAGAAGGTGGGTGGGGTAGATGATCTGGCTTATTTTTGATACCTCCAGATGAAAGCCCCGTGAGACCCTGAACTTCCCCTTTGGCTGTTCGGGTTTCAGCTGGGGTGCTGGGGGAAATGGTATCATGGAAACATCTTAGGGCAGGGGGTTGGAACTCCTTGGATTGCAGCCCTGCCTTGCTGCCTTACTGGTCAAGGTACTCTCTCTCTGAATCTGTTCATTAATTTCTAAAGCCAAATCTTTTGAATAAATCATTTCTAAGGTTCTGCCCTGATGCTGGCTGATCGATGCTTTAACCTCATGGGATGATTTTTCTTTGAAATGAATCCTGCTTCCTTCCATGTGCGAGCAGTTATCGGGAGGTTCTAGCTTCTGCAGACGCCTGTGCAATCCTGTCAGCCTCCGCATCGTAATCAACCATGTGGCTCAACCACAGAAGTCTCAGGCTGGGCCTGATGGAAACCAGGCAGCTGGCCCGGAAGGAGTTAGCCTTTTCTTCTCACCCCTCCTCTCCGTTTGTTTGGTTTGACTTGCATTCTGCCCCAGGGATGAGCTGGTTGGGAGAAGGGTATGAAACTTAGAACCTGGATCCACACATGTTGTTTGGCTTGGGGAATGAAAAACTAAATATTTGGTTGATTTTTAGTGCAATAAAATTATTATTATTTTTTTTTTTTTAAAAAGACAGGTCTTTGGTCTGGCTTTAGCTGATTTCTGAACATCAGTTCAGTTCAGTTCAGTCACTCAGTCGTGTCCGACTCTTTTTGACCCCATGAATCACAGCACGCCAGGCCTCCTTGTCCATCACCAACTCCCAGAGTTCACTCAAACTCACGTCCATCGAGTCAGTGATGCCATCCAGCTATCTCATCCTCTGTTGTCCCCTTCTCCTCCTGCCCCCAATCCCTCCCAGCATCAGGGTCTTTTCCAATGAGTCAACTCTTTGCATGAGGTAGCCAAAGTATTGGACATAAAAATGGTTAAAAAAATTAGTCATTCTATTTAAAAAAAAGGTTTGTAAAATGGTCTATGTGAATTAAATTCCTGCTGAGAGAGTCCTTTGCAGGTGGGAGCTGGAAGGTGTCAGACAGGGAGGGGATGGCAGGAAAGGGCAGAGGACAGGGATTTTCAGATCATCAGGAAGTCCTATGGCTTCAACACCATCTCTGAGACATATGAGTAAACTGTCTAAAATGTGCAGGGAGAGAGGAAGGGGCTGAAAAGCCCTGCCTTTCCACAGAGTCCTTGAAAACAAGAAGGTTCGTTCCCTGATGGCTCTGGGGTTTCTTAGCAGCCCTGCTGGGGGCGGAGAGGTGGATGACATGGCCTCAGGAAGGCATGCTGATCAACAGGGAGATGGATCAACCTCTTTGGTGAGTATGCAGAAGACAGCCCCCAGCTGGCTCGAGTGTAGGCCTTCCCCCATCTCTCTCCCCCAGTCAGGGCTCAGCTCTTTTCCTCTCTTCTCTGTCCTTTCCAGTCCTGGACTGGAAATCTGTTCAGATTATTTTGGAGACTTTCACTCAGTGCTTTTGAGGCTCTGTTGTTACTGTTCTCACAATAGAAATATATTTCCCTCTAAACTCGCAGTCCCACTTGGCCCTGGGATTCTTATCTACCTTTTTTTTCCCCTTTGGTGAGGTGACCTTGTATTCTGAGACTTTGCTAACTATTTTTGATTGGGGTATACCTGCTTTACAATGTTGTGTTAGTTTCTGCTGTACAATGAAGTCCATAAGCTATGTGTGCTAAGTGTCTTCAGTCACATCCCACTCTTTGTGACCCTATGGACTGTAGCTTCAGTCCTGTCTGACTGTTTATGATCCTACAGACAGAGGAGCCAGGCTCTTAACATTTCACGCATTGGTAGGCAGGTTCTTTACCACTAACACCACCTGGGAATAAGTTATGTGTATACATATATCTGGGCTTCCCAGGTGGCGCTAGTGGTAAAGAACCCACCTGCCAGTGCAGGTAGATGTAAGAGACTTGGGTTCCATCCCTGGGTTGGGAAGATCCCCTGGAGGAGGGCATGGCAACCCACTCTAGTATTCTTGCCTGGAGAATCCCATGGACAGAGGAGCCTGGCAGGCTGCAGTCCACAGAGTCACACAGAGTCTGACACAACCGAAGTGACTTAGCACACATGCACATACACATATTCCCTCCCTCTTGGACCTTCCTCCTCCTGCTATGCCCCTGGCTGCTGCCAAGGGCTTTACCCAGATCCCCACATTCAGTCAGCTGCTGCTCTGTGCCTGGCTCTGGGGGTCCTCAGATCCCAGTCATTTCTCCCTGCGGGGCTGAAACCCCCTCAGGGCCTCTTGCTGTCAGGGCCCGTGTATAGTGTCTGTGGACCTGAGGCCGCCTACCCTAGTGGGCCCCATCCTCCAGAGAAAAATCTTAGAGAGTATATTGGATGACTACCATGGTAAAAAGACAGATATAATTCAGGCTGGATTCATGGTTATATGTTCATTTTCATGATACTCATTTTTCCTTATAATTTTTAAAGAAACTAAAATAAAAAAGGGTTTCCCTGATAGCTCATCTGGTAAAGAATCTGCCTGCAATGTGGGAGATCTGGGTTCGATCCCTGGGTTGGGAAGATCCTCTGGAGGAGGGAAAGGCTACCCACTCCAGTGCTCTTGCCTGGAGAATCCCCATGGACAGTGGAGCCTGGTGGGCCACAGTCCACGGGGTCGCAAAGAGTCAGACACGAGTGAGTGACAAGGCACAGCACAGCAAAATAAACAGTTTTGAGGGGCTGTTAGAACACCGCAGGCCCTAGGCTCAAAGCCTCATGGAGATGCTGGCCCCGCGGGCGGTGCTGTGAGTGGCAGGGCAAGCCTGACAGCCTTGTCTGCAGCTCTAGGGCTCCAAGAACACTTCTGGGCCCTGCTGCCACCTGATGTAAGGGTGAACACCAATCCTTCAGCCACTTGGCTCCAAGGATCCAGAAAACTGTGAAGGCCTCTGTCTCCTTCCTCCCCCTTATCCCCATCTCTCAACAGCCATCCAAACCTGGCAGGGAATCATGCTCCAGAGAAAGCAACCTTTCTAGGCCCTTCCAAAGTCCCCTGAATCCCTCTCCCCTCTCCCCACACATTTTTTGGTTTTGTCTCATTCTGCTTTGGGAGTTGGCTGACTTAACAGCAGTGACCTCGGCAACTCACTGCACAATCTGGGAAAGTCTCTTTTTCCTTCTGTCAGAGGAAGGTGGAAGTTCAAATTCAAGGTCAAATCCTGCAGAAGTGCCTGGGAGGAAGGGTTTGCTGCTCCGGGATTTAGGTCCTCCAATATCCTCCACTTGTGGGCTTTGTAAGCAATGAGGCTCAGGGCCTTGATGGGGAGAAGCACCTTCCCAGGCAGGCTCAGCACTACTGTTGGGGGGGCCCAGGGTGGCAGTCCATCAAGCGAATGGCTAATATTCCAAAGTTATAAACAGAGCTATGACTGTGTATGTTCTCTCCTTGACAAAATCCCTCTACGACAACCTAGAAGATCAGGTTCTAATTTGGGACTTCAGACCCTTCAGAGCCCTGTGCCAGAATATTCTGGACGGGGGAGAACTGGTCCTGTCCACCCCACTCAGCCCTTGCTCCTCCTGCCACCAGCCTCCCCCTGGAGTTTATGTGTGCATGTGTGGGGTTGCTCCAGCTCCTGCAGCCAAGCTTGGCCACCCTCCAAGCCCAGGTGTGTGGGTGCTATTGGAGTGGCTTGGTCCTGTTTCAGGAGGAGGAATCCTGGGCAGAGGCCCAGCAGAGACCCAGAGTGTGGCTCAGAAGGAAGCGCTGAGTGCTGGGCTGACATAATCACTTTGCCTCCCAATCCTTGCCTGTGGGGAATACTGGAGCAAGGTCCCCACGTGTCTGGCTCTGAGGGTGGTGCTGTCCTCAACTCCCCACCAAGGGATGCTCACTGCCTGGGTGTCTATTTAGATTTGCTGACTCAGCTTGTAAATTTGTTCTTGTTTTAAAAGGACTAAACTGCTACCTTGGCATATGATCGTGGTAACCCTGTGTTTGACTTTCATGTGCTGGAAGCTAAGAGAATTCTTTATTAAAGCCATTTATGAGCAAATTGGAGTCTTACAAAGCAAGATGAAAAAGAGGCAAACCTGTTAGGACAATAGGGTAGCTTTCTCCCTAATGTTGATGGCTGTTGGAAAATGTTGATAATTTCATAATTAAAGCTTTCATAGGACATTTTCATGACATATCCAATGCAGTCAAAGTCTGTAAGGGTATGAATGACTCCCAAGTTTCACACCAACCCTTCTTCCTCCCTAAATCGAGAGAAATATCACCAGTGTTGAGTGATGAAAGTTGTTGCTTTTTAATCCATAACTGAATTATTTGAATCAAGAAATCCCTTGGTTTGTCATCTAACCCTCCCAACACCAGCCTGAAATTTCAGCCTCCCTAAAGATTCTCCTCATATGGATGCAAAATGGAGAGAATACCAAATTTCGTGCCCAGCTGTTTTCTTCCAGAGCAATGACTTTATAGTCTCCTTAACCAATTAAGTCAACTATAATTACTGACCATGTGCGGGGCATCTGGTTGACTCTTGGAACACAAAGGAGACTCATGCAAGTGTGGTCCAGACCCTCATGATGTTTACAAAATCTACTTAAAAAAAAAGCTTTTTATTTTGTGTTGGAGTATAGCCAATACGGCCACCTGATGCAAAGAACTGACTCATTGGAAAAGACCCTGGTGCGCTAAGATTGAAAACAGGAGGAGAAGGAGACAGCAGAAGATGAGATGGTTGGATGGCATCACCGACTCGATGGATATGAGTTTGAGCAGGCTCTAGGAGTTGGTGATGGAGAGGGAAGCCTGGCATGCTGCAGTCCATGGGGTCGGAAAGAGTCGCACACAACTGAGCAACTGAACTGAACTGACAGCCGATTAACAATGTTGTGATAGCTGCAGCTGAACAGGGAAGGGACTCAGCCATACACGTACATGGATCCATCTCCCCCAAACTCCCCTCCCATCCACGCTGCCACATAACACTGAGCAGAGTTCCGCGTGCTATACTGTAGGTCCTTGTTGGTTATCCATTTTAAATATAGCAGTGTGTACATGTCCATTGCAAACTCCCTAACTATCCCTTCCCCCCATCCTTCCCCTCAGCGACTGTAAGTTCATTTTCTAAGTCTCTGAGTCTCTTTCTTACAAAACTTACTTTTTAAAAGAGTAAGAAAAAAGCTCAAGTCGCTCTCTTGCTTTACTGATACATTTAAATCCAATGAAGCTTCTTTTAGTAGCCAAGCATCCCCTTTATAATAACTGGTGTGAAAGTTTCTCACCATCTTTTCTCTGATAGGAGGAGGTGTGAACTAGGACCAAGTCCTTTAAGAAATCGAGAGCGCAAGAGTGTCTAAAAATCCATTACAGTGGGCCTGGCCACCAGCTCACTGTATCTCTCGGAGAAAAGTCGTTTGCTTTCTCTGAGACTCAGTCTCCTAACTTATACTGCAAGAGAGCTGACCTTGATGATCTCCTCTCTTCCTTCCACCTTGACGAACACTTTCCCAATAGATAGGAAGCAGTGTTTTAAGCATAGGCTCTGGGGGACTTCACTGTGCTCACCACGATGCTCACCTTGAACTGCCCTGCTGTAGAGGTCTTTCCTTGTCAGATGTCTTTGTCACATCAGCATCTTCTCTCATCCTTGAACTGCTGTGGAAATTGCAGGGTGGATGATGGATCTCAGCTGCCCATGGCCTCCCTCTGGGACTTCCCAGACCCCTCTGGTCAGAGAACAAAACCCAAGGCTTTCATGATGTTCCTATATCTGTTTTATCACTTGTCATGGTGCGGTGATTACTTTGTTTCCCATTAGATTAATCAATTCATTGCACAAATATTTATTGAGAGCCTGATAGTGCAGGGCATTGTTTTAGCCACAGTAGGGGTAAAACACGGAGAAGGCAATGACACCCCACTCTAGTACTCTTGCCTGGAAAATCCCATGGACAGAGGAGCCTGGTGGGCTACAGTCCATGGGGTCGAGAAGAGTCGGACACGACTGAGCGACTTCACTTTCACTTTTCACTTTCATGCATTGGAGAAGGAAATGGCAACCCACTCCAGTGTTCTTGCCTGGAGAATCCCAGGGATGGGGGAGCCTGGTATGCTGTCGTCTATGGGGTCCACACAGAGTCGGACACGACTGAAGCGACTTAGCAGCAGCAGCAGCAGCAGGAGTAAAACAGGGCCTTAACTGCATGGAGCTTGCATTCTAATGGGGAGGGAGGGGAAGAAACATACACATAGAGTGTGATGTCAGTGAGTGATAAGTGTGTGAGAATTAGTATAACAGATTAAGGGGACAGAGTGCGAAGCATAAGTGCCATTTTAGCTTGGGTGATCAGGGAGGATGTTCTGGAAGGTGACTTTGAGCAGAGAGACCTACAGATGGAAAGGCATGGACCAAGATGTCTGGGGAGAGTAGTTCCTGGAAAGGCACAGTGAGGGCAGAAGTCCTGAGGTGGGAGCACACGGCCTGGGCTCCAGATGCAGCAAAATGGCCAGAGGGACTGAAACCAGGTGATGAAGGGGAAATGCTGGACATGTGGCCAGAAGCCTAGAGGTCAGGTCCCGTGGAGGCCCAGTGAGTAGGCTTTTATTTGAAGTGGGATGGGAAGCTCTTGAAGGGTTTAAAGAAGGGGACAAAACACATATGATATGATTTTGTTTTTA
This sequence comes from Bos mutus, assembly GCF_027580195.1. Lineage (NCBI taxonomy): Eukaryota > Metazoa > Chordata > Mammalia > Artiodactyla > Bovidae > Bos > Bos mutus. The sequence goes on from NC_091618.1 coordinate 30,053,964, forward strand.
AAAGGACCAGTAGGCTGCTTCCTTGGTGGCTCAGATGGTAAAGAATCCACCTGCAATGTAGGAGAGCTGGGTTCACTCCCTGGGTCAGTAAGATCCCCTGGGGGAGGGAATGGCTACCCACTCCAGTGTTCTTGCCTGGAAAATCCCTTGGACAGAAGACTGTTGTGGGCTACAGTCCATGGGGTCGCAAAGAGTTGGACATGACTGAGTGAATAACACTTTCAGGCTGCTGTGTACAGAAGAGACAGAAGTGAAGCAAAGAGGGAAAAGCAAGGAGGAGGACCATTGAAGAGGCGACTGCAGGAGACCTGGGTGAGATGATGCTGACTTGGTCAGGGTGGAGGAGGGAAGTGCTTGTGTTCAGGATGTCTGTGTGGGGGGCACAGACTGTCCAGGAGACAGTATCTGGCACAGAGCAGATGCTCTGGGAAGGAAGGCGAGGAGAGGAGGACCATTGTGGGAGGTTGAGAGCCTGGAGAGACGTGCAGGGCAGTCATAGCCTTAGAAAGCACACCTCTGAACCTCTGTCTATATCACCCACAGATGGTAGATGTGGGTGATAAAAAAAAGCTCTTTTCCTGATGATTGCAGAAAAGAAATACCTTGCAGGAGTCCCACCCGGCAGCTTCTATCCCCTAACCTGTTGTTTCATCCCTTTAGGACCTTTACTTCTTGGGACAGTGCTTCCTTTTGCTGGGATCTGTATCCCTGCTTGCCATGCCTCCCCCTCAATGTCTGCATCACCTAAGATTTGCTTCCTCATGGAAATCCTTGCCTGCTGCAGCCTCAGCTGCCAGTGCTGCCAGCGATCCCTTGCCCTGGCTTGAGTCTGGGCTCTGGTGTGGCCTCCATTTATGGTGAACCTGATCCACGGAGGCCCTTATCTCCTCCCCCCATGCTGGTCTCTGATGGAGTGTCACGTAGCAGAGTATGGGGTCTGGCTTCACCAGGGGCTCTCCCAAGTTGCCAAGTGGTGCAACAACCCATGCATGTAGGGGAGGTAATGCCCCACACAGACAGTGTTGACCCACAAGACAGGGGGTGGAGGGATCCAGCAGATGTATTTCTCCCCCTCCCACCATCTGATCACTGTTCTCAGGGGCGGTGATGATGCCTCGGGTGTGTCAAGCGGTCCTGTGTGCTGAGAGGCTAGGTGGCCTTTGTGAGGCTCTGGACACCTTGGTGATGCATCCCCTGTGCCTGTTTCCTTTACCTTCCTTTTCTTGACCCCTCTCATTGCCTTGAGATCACATGGCCCAACTGGCCTGAGCATGTAAGGGCTGCCTTGGGCTTCGTTTTCTTAAGTGGCCCCATTCATGTGCTTCTAGTGGGCCTTGTCCACCAGTTCCTGGTCCCTTGGCCACAGAAGGGGGCATGTGTCCCCCAGTTGAGCTGATAGAAGTCGTTACCCTGCTGTCTTTTCAATTCAGATTGAAGAAGCAACAGGTGTTCTGGCAATGAATCTGAAGATGTGAGTCTGACGCTGTTGGGGGCCAAGGGAATGCAGAGGAAGCCTGTTTGGGGCGGGGTGGTGGGCAGTGAGAACCCATGGCTCCTGAGACCCCACTGCATCCCTGGCTGGCCTGCAGCTTCCTTCTGGGAGGCTGTGCATTCCTCCTCTTTCCTGGCTAATTTGATTGGATTTCTGTCATCTGCTGTTTTAGTTGGGGGCCAGAGAACACAAAGTCCTTTGCTGACAAAGGTCCTAATCAAAGCTATGTTTTTTTCCAGTAGTCATGTATAGATGTGAGAGTTGGGCTATAAAGAAAGCTGAGTGCCAAAGAATCGATGCTTTTGAACTGTGGTGTTGGAGAAGACTCTTGAGAGTCCCTTGGACTGCAAGGAGATCCAACCAGTCAATCCATAAGTCAATCAGTCCTAAATATTCATTGGAAGGACTGATGCTGAAGCTGAAATGCCAATACTTTGGCTGCTTGTGCAAAGAATCGACTCATTGGAAAAGACCCTAATGCTGGGTAAGATTGAAGGCGGGAGGAGAAGGGGATGACAAAGGATGAGATGGTTGGATGGCATTACCAATTTGATGGACATGAGTTTGAGGAAGCTCCAGGAGTTGGTGATGGACATGGAAGCCTGGTGTGCTGCAGTCCATCGGGTCGCAAAGAGTTGGACATGACTGAGGAAATACACTGAGGGAACACAGAAACCACTCTGGGTATTTTTATAGAGAGTTGAGCATAGGGAGTTGGTTACACTAGAGAGGGGAGAACCAAGAAACCAAACAGGAATTAAGGACACCAGGAAGTTTTTTCACACCCCTGGGGTTGGAGGGGTCAGGGGTGGCATTACTGGCAACCAGGACAGGGGGTCTCCTGGTAGAAGTTGCAACCATGGGCAGCCCGTGTGGTGGGAGCTGGAGCCTCGGGGTGGAGGCTGCTTGAAATCTACCCAAAGCAGAGACAGAGGGATAGATATAGAGTGGTCCCGCCTTCCATCTGCCCCTCAACCTCTGTCATGCCTTCCGTGTCAAAAGTGAAAGTGAAAGTCTCTCGGTCATGTCTGACTCTTTGTGACCCCATGGACTGTAGCCCGCCAGGCTCCTCTGTCCATTGGGATCCTCCATGCCAGAATACTGGACTGGGCTGCCATGCCCTCCTCCAGGGGATCTTCCCAACCCAGGGATCGAACCCGGATCTCCCGCATTTCAGTCAGATTCTTTACTGTCTGAACCACCAGGGAAGCCCAGAAAGTTGTCCCCAAGTCAGAGGACAAGAGAGCCTGGGAAATTGATCTCCTACTACATAGAGAGAGCAGAGTGGGGCCAGAGGGTGGGAGCAAACAGGCCAATGACAGACACATGGGCGGGTGAAGAGTCAATTCATTCCACTGTGCATGCTTGTCATTTTTTTTAATATTTATTTTATTTTTGAGTATTTTATTTATCATTTTATTTTTTGGGTCTTCATGGCTGCATGCAGGCTTCCTCTAGTTGTGACGAGTGGGGGGTCCTCTTCATTGTGGTGTGTGAGCTTCTCATTGCAGCGGGTGCTCCTGTTGCAGAGCACAGGCTCTAGGCGCAGGGGTTTCAGCAGTTGCAGTGCGTGGGCTCAGTATTTGTGACTCACGGGCTCTAGAGCTTGGCCTCAATAGTTGCAGAGCTTGGGCTCTAGAACTTGGTTGTGGCATAAGAACTCAGTTGCTTCAAAGCCTGTGGGATTTTCCTGGACCAGGGATTGAACTGGTGTCCCTTGCATTGCAAGGTACATTCTCAACCACTGGACCACCAGGGAAGCTCTCATTTTTATTTTTTATTGAGGCATAGTCTGATTTACAACATGGTATTAATTTCAGGTGTAGGGCAAAGTGATTCAGTTATATATACACACACATACACATCCATTTTCTTGGGCTCCAAAATTACAGTGGACAGTGACTGCAGCCATGAAATTAAGACACTTGCTCCTTGAAAAAAAAAGCTATGACAAACCTAGACAGCATATTACAAAGCAGAAATATCACTTTGCTGACAGAGGTCTGTCTAGTCAAAGCTATGGTTTTTCCAGTGGTCATATATGGATGTGAGAGTTCAACTGTGAAGAAAGCTGGGTGCCAAAGAATTGATGCTTTTGAACTGTGATGCTGGAGAAGACTCTTGAGAATCCCTTGGACAATAAGGAGATCAAACCAGTCAATCCTAAAGGAAATCAGTCCTGAATATTCACTGGAAGGACTGATGCTGAAGCTGAAGTTCCAATACTTTGGCTACCTGATACTGAGAGCCAACTCATTAGAAAAGACCCTGATGCTGGGAAAGATTGAGGGCAGAAGGAGAAGGGATGACAGGGGATAAGATGGTTGGATGGCATCAGTGACTCAGTGGACATGAGTTTGAGCAAATTCCGGGAGATGGTGAAGGACAGGGAAGCCTGGCATGCTGCAGCCCATAGGGTGGCAAAGAATCGGACATGACTCAGTGACTGAACAACCACAAAAGTACACACATGTACATACATGTATTCTTTTTCAATTTCTTGAATATAGTTCCCTGCACTATACAGCACATCTTTGTTGTTTATCTATTTTGTATATAGTAAGACCCTGGTGCTGGGAGGGATTGGGGGCAGGAGGAGAAGGGGATGACAGAGGATGAGATGGCTGGATGGCATCACCCACTCGATGCACATGAGTTTGGGTGAACTCTGGGAGTTGGTGATGGACAGGGAGGCCTGGCATGCTGTGATTCATGGGGTCGCAAAGAGTCGGACACGACTGAGCGACTGAACTGAACTGAATTGAACTGAATGTGTATCTGTTAATTCTAAACTCATTTATCTCTTCTTCTCCCTTTCCCCTTTGGTTGGTTTTCAGTTTTGTAAATAAATTCACTTGCGTCATTTTTTAGATTCCTCACATAAGCAATATCATATGATATTTGTCTTTCTCTTTGCCTGACTTACTTCAATTAGTATGATAATCTCTCAGTTTAGTTCAGTTGCTCAGTCGTGTCCGACTCTTTGCAACCCCATGAACCGCAGCACACCAGGCCTCCCTGTCCATCACCAACTCCCGGAGTTTACCCAAACCCATGTCCATTGAGTCGGTGATGCCATCCAACCGTCTCATCCTCTGTCATCACTTTCTCTTCCTGACTTCAATCTTTCCCAGCATCAGGGTCTTTTCAAATGAGTCAGCTCTTCACATCAGGTGGCCAAAGTATTGGAGGTTCAGCTTCAACATCTGTCGTTCAAATGAGCACTCAGGACTGATCCCCTTTAGGATGGACTGGTTGGATCTCTTTGCTGTCCAAGGGACTGTCAAGAGTCTTCTCCAACATCACAGTTCAAAAGCATCAATTCTTTGGTGCTCAGCTTTCTTTATAGTTCAACTCACATCCATATATGACTCCTGGAAAAACCACAGCTTTGACTAGACAGACCTTTGTTGGCAAAGTAATGTCTCTTCTTTTTAATACGCTGTCTATGTTGGTCATAACTTTCCATCTAAGGAGTAAGTGTCTTTTAATTTCATGGCTGCAGTCACCATCTGAAGTGATTTTGGAGCCCCCAAAAGTCAAAGTCAGCCACTGTTTCCATTGTTTCCCCATCTATTTGCCATGAAGTGATGGGACCAGATGCCATGATCTTAGTGTTCTGAATGTTGAGCTTTAAGCCAACTTTTTCACTCTCCTCCTTCACTTTCATCAAGAGGCTTTTTAGTTCCTCTTCACTTTCTGCCATAAGGGCAGTGTCATCTGCATATCTGAGGTTATTGAGATTTCTCCTGGCAATCTTGATTCCAGCTTGTGCTTCCTCCAGCCCAGCATTTCTCATGATGTACTCTGCATATAAGTTAAATAAGCAGGGTGACAATATACAGCCTTGACGTACTCCTTTTCCTATTTGGAACCAGTCTGTTGTTCCATGTCCAGTTCTAACTGTTGCTTCCTGACCTGCATACAGGTTTCTCAAGAGGCAGGTCAGGTGGTCTGGTATTCCCATCTCTTTCAGAATTTTCCACAGTTTATTGTGATCCACACAGTCAAAGGCTTTGGCATAGTCAATAAAGCAGAAATAGATGTTTTTCTGGAACTCTCTTGCTTTTTCGATGATCCAGCGGATGTTGGTAATTTGATTTCTGGTTCCTCTGCCTTTTGTAAATCCAGCTTGAACATCTGGAATTTCATGGTTCATGTATTGTTAAAGCCTGGCTTGGAGAATTTTGAGGATTACTTTATTAGCGTGTGAGATGAATGCAATTGTGTGGTAGTTTGAGCATTCTTTGGCATTGCCTTTCTTTGAGATTGGAATGAAAACTGACCTTTTCCATTCTTGTGGCCACTGCTGAGTTTCCCAAATTTGCTGTCATATTGAGTGTAGCACTTTCATAGCATCATCTTGGAATTCCATCACCTCCACTAACTTTGTTTGTAGTGATGCTTTCTAAGGCCCACTTGACTTCTCATTCCAGGATGTCGGGCTCTAGGTGAGTGATCACACCATCCTGATTATCTGGGTTGTGAAGATATTTTTTTGTACAGTTCTTCTGTGTGTTTTTGCCACCTCTTCTTAATATCTGCTTCTGTTAGGTCCATACCATTTCTGTCCTTTATTGATCCCATCTTTGCATGAAATGTTCCCTTGGTATCTCTAATTTTCTTGAAGAGATCTCTAGTGTTTCCCATTCTGTTGTTTTCCTCTATTTCTTTGATAATCCCAAAGAAATGAAACAATCTCTAGGTCTATCCATATTGCTGCAAATGACATTATTTGATTTTTTAATGACTGAGTAACATTCATATATATATAAATATATATGTACAAGGCACACATTACCTTTTCTTTATCCATTTGTCCGTCAGTGGACATTTAGGTTGCTCTGATGTCTTGGCTATTGTAAACAGTGCCACTATGAACACTGGGGTGCATGTATCCTTTTGAATTAGAGTTTTCCACTGTGTGTGTTTTTGACTGTGAATCCCAGGGAGCCAAAAATTCTCATCTACAGGAGGAGCACTATGCCGTTTCCCGAAAGTTCCTCACGAGGCATTGGTGGCGGTAGCGATTACAGTGGCCGTCCCTGAGAAGTCCTGCTCTGTTGGAGGAATACACTGATTCTCCCCGTACATGTTTTAATGCCTTTACACCCATGTGGGGAGTCCACAGGATAGTGAGGTCATTCTTTAAGATTCAGCTGAGTCCCAGAGAGGACCAGATATACCTTCAGAATTTCAATAGCCTCTCTGTCCTAGCACAGCTATGGTAACAATCTGCTGAATGCCAGCTCAGAGATTGATCAGAGCTGTCTGAGCTGTGCCAAATGCATCAGCAAGTTCTTTCTCGTGTTTAGTTTAAGTCCCTGTCCCGATATTTTCAGATCATCCTTGGAAGACCTGGGTAATGACTGCCCCCTGTGGTCTAGAACAGCGGTCCCCAACCTTTGGCACCAGGTGCCAATTTCATGGAAAACAGTTTTCCCATGAACTGATGTCAGGAGGGATGGTTTCTGGATGATTCAAGCACTTTACATTCATTGTGCTCTTTATTCCTATTATTTTTATATCAGTTCCACCTTAGATCATCAGGCATGAGATCTTGGAGGTTGGGGACCCCTGATCTAGAAAATAATTCAGGATATTGAAAAAAAGGAAAAAAAAAGATTTTTGAATTTGAACTGAGTATGGACTTATTGAATTCTGATGATGTGGCAAAGGAGGGGCCAGGACGGGGCTCATGTGAGGGATTTTCAGACTCCAGAGTGACCGGAATGACTAACTGGAGGTTGTCCAGGCAGTGGGGTTTGAGGTCCGGTTGTGCTCAGCAAAGAGGTTCCTGGGAACCTAATGGGGACAATTTGGGGTTTCACAGATCATCTCAGCTGAGGGTGTTGCACATATATTGGAGGGCATGCAGCTCCCTATACGTCTATATTTTAAAGTAAATAAAAGGCTCTCAGAGCAAACCACACAGAGTTGGATGGATTCAGATTCCAGTTCGGAAGCCTCTGCCTTCTGGCTTTACGGGAGCCTGTGGTGACCACTTGGGCTGGGAGTCCGGGTTGCTGGGTCAGCTTCTGGCTCCTACCGATGATTCACTGGAGCTCCTCTGGATGGGCAGCTTGCTGCCTGGGTCTCTGTTTTGCCCTTCTGTGAAACAGGCAGAGGAGCCAGCGGGTGCCATGAGAACATGAAATTTTAGCTTGGTATTATAAGATTGAAGGCAAAAGGAGAAGGAGGCAGAGGATGAGATGGTTAGATAGCATCACTGACTCAATGGACATGAATCTGAGAAAACTCTGGGAGATTATGGAGGACAGAGGAGCCTGGCATGCTGCCGTCCATGGAGTTGCAAAAAGTCAGACACACATTAGCGACTCAATAACAGCAGCAACATTATGGGTTGAATTGTGTTATATATTGAAGTTCTAACCCCCAGGTATCTCAGAATATGGCCTTGTTTGGAGGTAGAATCTTTATAGAGATAATGAAGTGAAAGTGAGGCCATGGGGTCCTAACCCAGTATGACTGGGGTCCTGATAAAAAGGGGAAATCTGGACACAGAAATACATGTATAGGGAAGATGACATGAAGCCGGCCATCTGCAAGCCCAGGGGAGAGGCCTGGAGCAGATCCTTCTCTCCAGGCCATCAGAAGGACTTGAACCTGCCAACATCTTGATTTTAGACTTCCAGCTCAAACAAGGGAATACTCTTTGTTCTGTCTTTTCTCACCATGGAGGTGTCAGAGGAATCCCTGCTCCCCTTTTCCTTCCTCATTTATTTCCCCACACCCACTCCTATAGCACCCTAATAAGTTCTGTTCAATGTTCCATATTATTTTCATCTAAAAAATTTATTATCACACATATGACTTCAACTCTGCAAGCTTCCACCCCCTGCCACCCTGAGTATAAAAGGAAAATTGCTCTTAGTTTGTGTCGAGGGTCAGTTCACCATGGGGAAACCAGTACAGCCAATGGGATGGAGGGAACCTCTGGGAGGGGCCATCTGTCAGGGAGGGAGCTAAGGCAATAGAGACAGTTGGGAAGGGGGATTCACCACTTCTTGCCCAGAAATCTGGACAAGGAGTGGGTCGCAATCTCTGAGGCTTGACTCAACGGCAGTTCTACTTGAAGATAGAGCTGATGAAATGATCCCTGGGGGCTGGAAGACTAATTCTCAATCTGGTTACATCAGATTACCCGTAGACCTTTAATTTTTTTCCTCCCTCTTTTACATTAAAGAAAATGCAAAATGCCACAGTAAGCATCTTTGCAGCTACAGGCATAGCTTAGATGAAACAGTGCAGGTAGAATTAAAAGCACTAATGTACTTTTCTCATTGTCAGTGAGGCAACTTTAAAAGTCACATAGATTCCTCAGCTCTAACTCAAGTTACGCTACCAGACTCACCAGCGGTGAGCCTCAGGACTCTGTGTTTCACAAGTTCTCCAGGTGGTTCTGTGTAGCTGACAGGGACAGGGCACACCTCCGGATGGAGTCAATGCTGGGACTCATCTGAGAGACCCCAGACTCTCCACCCCGGGACCAGCTCCACACACCTGCGTGCTCCTGGCCTGTGGAGATGAGGTAGGCTGGAGGGCAATGGGGGCTGAGGGGACTCGGAAGTCAGGGGCTGCTGGTGGACAGAAGCTGGGTGACATTTGTAGGGAAGAGAGAGGCCGGGGGGGAGAGAGGTCAGGAGCAGTAACTCCCACGGGAAGGAGAATGGAGATTGCCCTTGCCTCAGGATCTAGGCATAGGAGAGTCAGTCTTCTCCCACATCGATTTCTAAGACCAGCTCTGTTCCTATTAGACAGGAACTAATGTCTAACCTTCTTTCTCAGCTGTTCTATTTGCAGCCCTTTTCTTCCTTCCCTGTTACGTGATCATGAGCAAGTCACCTTGAATCCTAATTTCTACCTCTCCAAAGTGGACTAATACTATCTTTCTTATTCTTTTTGATAGCATAGTTCTTAGAGTCAAATTAACGAATGTTCATGCAAGTACTTTCAAACTGTAAAGGGTTCAATCCAATCCATCCTTCAATGTAAAGGTCAAATACTGTTTCTGCCCCCCCAACCCTGGACCTTACCCTTCTCTGTGGGGCCAGAAAGAGTCAGGCTGTTTGCTACTTCTCTCAAGGATCACATCACAGTCTCCTTTAAAGTGTGATCATTTGCCTCACATCTGGTTTGCTCACCAGACTGTGAGCCCTGGAAGATCAGGATAAACATTTCATTCAGGGTTGCGTCTCCAATGCCAGCCACAAGATAGGCAACTGGCAAACGTACTTTACATTGAGAAACAAAGACTTTAGGCAAAGTGTGACACTGATCAGTCTGCAGAGCCTTGCTTTGGGCGGGCCCAGTCTTAGGTGGGGATAGCAAACCCAGGCTTCTGCACTGCAGCTGAACCCACAGGAGGCCCTACTTCTAGTTTGGCTTTAGCCAGTCCATGGCTGCTCCAGCTCCAGCCACCTCCCCTCTAGGCCTCCTGCCTCTTGGTCTGCTGGGACTCCAGGGCAGCGGGCTTGACTCGTGTGCCCATTTCAGAAGGCAAACATGTAATTTCAGGTCATGCCCGGTGCCATTTGGAAAGAAGCTCAGGTTTCCCTAAGTGGAAACAGCATGCTCTGAGGGTAATTACGGGCTGGGAGGCATGTTCTGGAGTGAGACCCAGCACTTATAAGCAAAGGTTACCCTTTCAGCCTGGTGACAGGACAATTCAGGGAGGACACCATCAGTCCCAGTTAAACCCTGGAGCATCCCAGAGAGCCTGCGCCATCTGCAGCACAGGGATATCTGCCAGGATTCTAGCCCCTGGAATGACTTTTTTCCACATTAAGACCTCAGACCCAGAATATGACAAGCCTCTCATTAGGAATGGTGAGACTTTAGACAATCGCATCCCCTTTGATTTCATGAAGAGGTTGAGCTAGTTGGCCTCTGACCAGTTGTGTGCTCATGAAAGTTTAGCTCTCTGGGACAAAAAGAGCCCTGATATGAAGGATCTGTTCATTTCTGTGATGTCAGCACTACCAACCCGGCAGATTTCAGTGTTATGTCATTGAGCGCAGACTGGCGCAGAGTTGCCATGTTGACTGTTGAAAGCCAGCCCCGCACATCGCTGCTTCTGGCTCTGGCATCTGCAGAGCTCTGCTGCTGTTATCCAGCTGTGCATTACTCAATGTTCCCTTGCTATGTACCTGGGCAGGTGTACTCAGGGCTGCACATAATTTGTGAGTCCCAGGGCAAAATGGAAATGTGGGCCCTTTGTTCAAAGAGCAGGAAAAAAAAATGCCATGAGAGCTACAAAAACATAAAGCTCTCATGGTGTTTTCTGTTTTTTTCTTTCTTTCTTTATTTTTGGCTGTGCTGGATCTTCATTGCATGTGGACTTTCTCTAGTTGCAGCGAGTGGGGGGCTCCTCTCTAGTTGTAGTGCTCAGGCTTCTCATTGCCGTGGCTTCTCCTGTTGCAAAGCACAGGCTCTAGGGGCATAGGCTTCAGTAATTGTGGCTCGCAGGCTCCAGAGCATGGGCTTAGTAGTTGTGGCCTGTGGGCTTAGTTGTCTCGAGACATGTGGGATCTTCACAGACCAAGGATTGAACCTTTGTCCCCTGCATTGGCAGGTGGATTCTCAACTACTGGATTGCTAGGGAAGTCTTCTTTTTTCGTTTTTAATGTTTTCCCCCTCATTTAATTAAAAAAAATTTAACCATAGTTGATTTATGATATTATGTTAGATTCAGGTGTACAGCTTCAGATTCTTTTCCCTTTATGATGCTGAGATGGTAACAGGCAGGAAGGCCAGGGGTCTCCAAAGGGAGGAAATAGGCTGCAAGTGTCAGACATTTTTATCTCTCCTAAATGGCAGGAGGAAACAAACTAGCAATATTTTTTTCCTTCTCTATACAAATTTAAAAGGAGGTTTCTCTTAAAATACTGTGTTGCCGTAATGACACCTGGTCTCACCTGAAATTAACTATTCTCAAACCTTGAGTTAACCAATGCATTTTTCTTATGGAAATGTTTGTCTTAAGCTATGCTAATGTACTATGCATTTACCCCAGACTCTGTCTTCAAGTTGATTCTGCCTAATGGCTCAGAACCTACTTGACAAACCATTACGTTATACTCAGATATTGTTCCCCTAATCTATGTAAACGAAACTGCTTGTATGGTAATCTGCCCTTCTACAAGATTCAAGTCAATCGTTTTATGGCCCGGGATGAATATCTGGTGCTGAGATTATCCCAAAATACATGTTGTGGATGAGGGGCCTGGTGCCATTCTGAGTTTTAAGACATTCCTTTCTTTCATTAACAGACTACTAGTGACTATGTAACGTCCAGCTGAAGACTAGCAGGGGGTCCTCTTTCTGCCCCCTTATGATGCCTATGTCAGAAGCTTTCTCTATCTCCTTTATACTTTAATAAAACTTTATTACACAAAAGCTCTGAGCGATCAAGCCTCATCTCTGGCCCCGGTTTGAATTCTTCTCCTCTGGAGGCCAAGAATCCCGGTGTGTTTTCTGGGTCAACAACAACCTTTCAATGCTGAATACAGTTCCCCGACGTATACAATAAGTCCTTGTTTATCTATTTTATACATAGTGGTGTCTATCTGTTAATCCTGTACTCCTAATTTATCCCTCCCCTATCACGTTCCCCTTTGGTAACTGTAGGTTTGTTTTCTATGTTTGTGAATCTATTTCTGTTTTATAAATGAAGTGATTTGTATTATTTTTAAAGATTCCATATATAAGTGACATTATATATTTTCTTTCTCTGCCTGACATTTATTTCACTTAGTATGATAATCTTTAGGTTCATCCAAGTTGTTGCAAATGGCATTATTTCATTCTTTTTTATGACTTAATAATATTCATATATATATATATGTATATACGCCACATTTTCTTTATCCATTTATCTGTCAATGGACATTTAGGGTGTTTTCATGTATTGACTATTATAAATGGTGCTGCTATGAACATTGGGGTGCATGTATCTTTTGAAGTAAGAGTTTTTGTCTTTTTTGGATATACACCCAGGAGTGGGATTGTTGGATCATATGGCAACTCTATTTTTAGTTTTTTTAAGGAACCTCAAAAGCGTTTTCCATACTGACTGCACCAATTTATATTCCCATCTCAAAGTCTTTTTAATTTTCTACTTAACAAAGTTCTAAGTAAATGAAAATTTAAGAATTAAATTATTACATGAATTTTATAGTTATATTGTACAATGCCAGTTTGGATGAAAGTATAAGAGTGTTTAACTGGTGGAACCATCACAATTACACAATTGTTTTTATAGCCCACATGTGAATAGTGGAAACTCTTACAAACAAGCTCTACTGTTTTTATTGCATCTCTTTGTGTTCCCACATTCTATCAGCTAGCTCTCCCTACTTTCAGCTTCCTGATGAGGAAAGAAAGACAGAAAGGAAAGAGGTCTATGAGTTTCTCTGCCTTTCCCATTCCTTGGTTAGTTGTGTTTCCTAGGAGACATTTCCTTCTTTCTGTGTTCGAAGCAAGTTCTGACTTGAATGGAAAACGTAGCTTGTCGAGGCTGTCAGCTCTCTTGTCACTCAGTTGTTGCCATAATACACTTAGTTGTGCTTACTCTGAGTCTTGCTGAGCTGCGTGCAGTGTGAGTCCACTGGAATTCTGTGCTCATAGGAATTGCAAATGCTATGTACAAATGGTGAAGCAGAGAATGGGGGCCAACTTTCAGCAGCTGAGAAGCTGGGGAGATGGCCAGGAGAAGGATGTCAGATTTCATTGTCTTCCCAGCTTTTTGACCCTCCCCTGAAGCCTCTCAATAAAATGGTTTGATCCCCCTTGCAAAAAAAGAATGGTGGCCACACGTTATGCCCATGTCTGCTCTGCTCATATGCACACCCCAGCTTTCCACTGGGCTTCACCTGTAAAACACAAACAGAATTACTCAGAATCTCAAATTAAGAATTTTTTCAAAGAGGAAATGCAGATGGCCAACAGGCACATGAAAAGATGCTCAACACTGCTGATCATCAGGGAATGCAAATCAAAACCACAGTGAGATATCACCCCCCACCTGTCAGAATGGCCATCAAAAAGCACAAATAGCAAATGTTGGTGAGGATGTGGAGAAAAGGGAACCCTTGTACACTGTTGGTGGGAATGTAAATTGGTACAGCCACTGTGGAGAACAGTATGAAGGGTTCTCAAAAAACTGAAAATAGAACTACTATATGACTTAGCAATTCCACTCCTGTGTGTGTGTGTGTGTGTGTGTGTGTGTGTGTGTATATATATATATCTGAAAGAAACAAAAACACTAATTTGAAAAGATACGTGCAGCCCAATGTTCATAGCTGCATCTTTTACAATTGTCAAGATATAGAGGCAACCTAAGTGTCCATCAACTGGTGAATAAACAAAGAAGATTTTGTATATGTATTAATATAGACAACGGAATACTATTCAGCCATAAAAAGAACAGACTTCTGTCATTTGCAGCAACATGGATGGACTTGGAAGACATTATAAATCAGAGATAGAAAGACAAATACTGTATCACATCATTTATACATGGAATCTAAAAATACATCAAACTAGTGAATATAACAAAAAAGAAGCAGAATCACAGATAGAGAAAAACTAGTGGTTACCAGTGAAGAGAGGGAAGGGGGAAGGGGCAACATGAGGTGGGGGATTAAGAGGTACCAACAGATATAAAATAAGCCACAAGGATATATTGTACCACACAGGCAATGTAGGACATTTTAAAATAAAGTATACATGGAGTATAACCTTTAAAATTGTGAATCATTGTACTGTGTACCTGTAACCTATATAATGTTGTACAGCGGCTATGGACTTCCCTAGTGGCTCAGTGGTAGAGAATCTACCTGCCAATCCTTGGGTCAAGAAGATGCCCTGGAGGAGGAAATGGCAACCCACTCCAGTCTTCTTGCCTGAGAAATTCCATGGACAGAGGAGCCTGGCGGGCTACAGTCCATGGGGTTGCAAAAAAAGTCGGACTTGACTGAGTGACTAAACAGCAACAACATCAGCAACTACTCTTCAAAAAAAAGAAAAAGAAAATTTCAAGATGGTGACAGCAGATCACCAAACCCTCTGGGAAACCTGTCTGAGCTTGGAGTCCCATGTGCTTCAAGCGCAGATCACACGCCCAGGAGCAGGATGTGGGTGGACAGCGGCCTCTGTCTGTGGTCCCAGATTTACTGGTGAGGTTCTGACGCAGTGTGGGGTGGGATGAGAGGGTTCCTGGGAAGTCTTCATTTTATAACAATTTCATGTTTCTGTGGCAGAGGGTTAGTCCACCTCAATTTGAGAAGCAATAATAGTGAACTTTGGAAAAAGGAGGAGACTGTTTCCCTGGTGGAGAGCTAGGGTTCAAGAAATATTTGTTTACTGAAGAATGCATAAATGAATTAGCGGATGTGAGAAGCCTAGAGTTGTCTGGGAGAGGTTCTAGGGACAGGCAAAGTCTGAGTTTCCCATTCTGTCCTCTGCACCCTATCCCTTTCCACCTAATAAATGATTCCCAGGGCTGGGGAGTAGAAGGCTGTCATTCGTGCTTGTGGAATGACTGAGGAATGAGAGGGGGCGCCCCGAGCCCAGACACTCATGGTGAGCTGAGGGCACGAGTGTATAAGATCTCAGATCTCTCTCCTAGTCATTCTGGCTTCATAGTCACTGCAAGTCCTGAGTGAGACTCTTTCTGCATACAAATCCAGCCAGGTTCTCTTGGGAGCTCTTAGGGTTGTGGGAAGGGGCATGGGGACTCTCAGAGCCTGAGGATGGAGCAGGGTTTGAGGAAGTCTGCCCACATTTCGGGCTCTGGATCCCCTTCATGGTCTTTAAAGAAATGCTCTTAGCCGCCTACATCACCTGTTCCCACGTCTCCTCCAGGAAAGTCAGGAGCTAAATCCCCATAGATTTGGCTGCCTGGGGCACAGAAATGCCACCTGGGTCAAATGCCTGCTTTCTGCCCTCCAGCTGGAAGGTTCCACTCCCTTTTCTTGGAACTCCCGAAGCCTTTTATCTGTGTCACTGCCTCTAAGACAAACTTGTCGCAGCCAACCCTGTGACTTGGGTGGCATTTGTTCTCCTGGTGAGTAGGGCCAGAGTGATTTATCTCTATGCACCTTTCTACACTCTCACCCCAAGTGTCTATTTAGCACTGAGCTGCCTGAGGCTGGCTTGCAACACACAGAAGTCGAATCAAGGCTGGAATGTCTGTGCACTGTCCTTGTCACACAAGGCTGTGGGCTGGTGGGTTTGTGGGGCTCTCCCGACAGGGGGTCACTCATGCAGGTCTCATGGTGCAGCACCAGTGCAAGTTTGCAGGTGCTGCAGCATGGAAGCAGGAGCAGGTCAGCTGTTTTCTGAGCTGGGCTGGAAGAGGTTTTGTTGAAAGGCACTTCCTGTCCCCAGTGGCTCTCCAGATGGGAAGGGATCCAGTCTCGACAAAGAGTGGAGGAGAGACCATAGGGCCCTGTGGTGAAACTGGAGCTGCTAGGGGGCCTGCCATGAAACCAGCTGAGTTCAGTTTCATCATCTGTCAAAGAGAATAATAATTAGACAACAGAAGAAGGGTCTGGTGGCCTTCCACATCCACTTTTAGCATCCGCGTGCTCTGTTCTGGCTCCCTTTGCCTCATGTCTCCTGGGTCCTTATTCTACCCACCCCTCTTCCATGGAGTCTGGTCCAGCAAAAGGCCAGGCTCTCCCTTTCCTTTACTTCTGTCTCTAATCAGTACAATAATTACAAGTAATATTTAGGGGGCTCTTACTACAGACCCTGCAGTTTACTAAGCTCTCTCATGCATTAACCCATTGAATCCTCATAGTAAGACAGTGAGGTAGGCATTTCCACCCTCCCCGTTCTCTAAATGAGGAATGGAAGCTCAGAGAGGTAAAGTGACTTGCCTGAGGTTTCACAGCTAAGAAGATCAAGGGTAGGGTCTAAAAGCAGGTTTGCCTGACATCATGGCTGGTAATATTGGTCACCACCCTCCACCAGCTTCCTGAGTTACTTCTTGAATTCTGGAGCTGCATATCCCTGTTGGAATCTGGGTGGTTGATTTTAAAGTCTTTTGGAGATAAGGGGTATGGTACTTAATGTGCTGGCCTTTGGTGTTTTAACCGACCTCCTGGGCTTGTGGCCTTATTGTAGAGGAGAGAGCCTGTGCTGCTGAAATGCCAGGCTGGAATGAGGTGTCCAGGGCTTGTGCTGTGAGACCAGCCCTCCTCCTCCATCTTTTCTCCTCGGAGAAACCTCCCTTCTCTGAGACCCTAGTCCCAAGCGGCAGGTCTTGTGGCTGCATTTTTCCCTGACCTTGGGCTCCCAGCACAGTTGTCATCTGAGATCTATTTAAACTGCCTGTTGGCTCTGCAGACAAGAGATGAGTTGGACAAAAGGCATCCACTTTGGCTTCCAGACCCACGGAATCTTCTGGCCCCATCAGTAATCAGATTCATCTTCTTTATCAGCTGATGAGTGAGACAAGGCAGGGGTTTAGTCTCTGTGGCTTGTAGGCCTTGGGACATTGGGGAAGACCTCACAGGACAGCCCCTCTAACCTGAGAGCTGGTGAGGGTCACGGCTTCTGTGAGGCCCACGCTGGAGACGGTGCTTCCACCCCTCACTTTGCTGGCAGGCCACGTGGGCAGCCGTGTGACCCAGGTTCCAACTGGGGCCTGGGTGTGTCCTACTGGGCACATCGCTTCATCTGTTTGTCTGCATTTTCTCATCTGTGAGGAGGCGATGATGTGTGTATTCTACTTACTCCCGCAGGGGCACTGGGAAAACCAGTGTGAGATAAGTGCGTGTTGGCGAGTGGGAATGCTTTTTTTTTTTTTTAATTTAATAAAGTTTTAATTTTCAAAATGTACAGCTGGTGGGACCTGTTTATGTGTCTTTACCAGCAGCTGAGGCGTTTCCGCTCTTGGTGTTTCTGGTGTAAATCACTTGAGCTCTGTGCGTTGAAGCCAGTTTAGTAAGTCCTTTACTAAGGGGTTTCTGAAGGGCTGCCCTGGCCAGGGAGCCACAAATCTTGTCTCTCAGAGACGACAGCTGGAGTTACAGCTTCTTTACAGAGTTTGTCATATGTCACTTTGTCAAACTAGACTAGGTTATTAAGCTTGTCCTGAACTCTGCCTTTGGGACCACTTCTTTTTGGCCTCACCCCCAGATTTGTTCACTGGATCCTTGCCTTTCTTGGTTGACATTCTGACATCTTTCTTCTTCTTGTCATCCTTGGGTGGCATAGTGAAGTTGGAAGAGGGAAATGCTTTTAATATAAGTAAACATGAGTGAAGTTGCCATTGGCTACAGGGTTGTGAATGAGACCCCAAAGTGGTCATCTGAGGGTTTCTACCTGGAGGAAAGGGCTTCACAGAAATGTATTGAATGCTCACTATCAGGTTATTGGTAAACACCAGTGAGATCTTGGTGCAGAGCCATTACGAACAAATGGCCTACTTGTGTATCATATTTGGCCTATAGGATATTTTGCTTCTGTTCTTTAGCCTATGTAAGGTATTATGCCTTGATAGAAGGTAGACTTTTCTGTGGACCATACACAATAAAGAGTTGACATAGCTCTGGTCCTTGGTGGAAATTCAGGTACATTCTCATTTCTTCGTGAATATTAATTAAATAAACTTGGAGTAAATTACTATCAGCTGGATTGCTGTGAAGACCTGTGCAGAAGGATGAATGAACCCTGGTACCATCGTGGGGCTGGGTTATGAGCAGTGGTATCCCCCCACCCCCAACCTCTTTCCTTCAAGGATGTCCAGGTGAGGAACCATTCACTCTTTGTAAGCATGCTTTTCTTTTTGTTTTTAATTCAAAAAATATTTACTGAGTTCCCACCATCTGCCAGACACTGTTTTTTTTTTTTCAGACACTGTTTTTTAAAATAGCTTTATTGATGTATAATTGAATACAATAAACTGCCTGTATTTAAGGTGTACAATTTGGCAACTTTTGACACATGTATATACTTGTGAAACCACTACCATGATCAAGTTACAAACATGTCCATAATTCCCCAAAGTTTCTTTGTGGCCCTTTGCAATTCTTCTCTGTTGCTCCTCTTCCCCTGCGGTCACTGATCCACTTTATATCTCCATGGATTAGTTTGAATTTCCTAGAAATTTATATAAATGGAATAATCAATCATATATACTCTTGTCTGGCTTCTTTCATTCTGTATACTTATCTTGGGATTCATCCATGGTATAGTGCATAGCAATAATTCATTCCTGATAATTTCTAGTAGTATGGCATCATATGGATATACCATAGTTTGCTTATCCATTCACCTGTTGAAGGGTTGTTTCAAGTTTTTGGCTATTACAAATAAAGCTGATATTAAAATCCATGTACAAGTCTTTGCATGGACATGGCTGGATCACTGGGTAGATAATATTGAATTTTTAAAGAAACTGCCTAACTGCTTTCCAAAGTGCTTGTCCTGTTTTACAATCCCACTAGCAGTTTAGGGGAATTCTAGTTTCTCCACATCCTCATCAGCACTTGATATGGTGAATCTTTTTAATTTTAGCCATTAAATAGTTGTTCATTGTGTTGAAATATATACTGAGACATATTAAAATTTTAACAGTCCATTTGAGCAGAAATAAATTTGGGCAGCATTAAATGGGAAGTGCTTAAGAGTGCTCCAACAACAGAAGTCCAAGAGAGATTTTCACAGAAGCCAAAGCAAGAAAATATTGATTGGCTATTGTTTAAAGGCTAATTGGCTATTTTTGATTGCTTGTTCTTTAGTGTTTGGATTTTGTAACCTTGAGGCATTTCCAGGTTTAGATTTTGATTTTCTTACATAGGCTGCTAGGACATTGCTGCTGCTGCTGCTGCTAAGTCTCTTCAGTCGTGTCCGACTCTGTGCAACCCCAGAGACGGCAGCCCACCAGGCTCCCCCATCCCTGGGATTCTCCAGGCAAGAACACTGGAGTGGGTTGCCATTTCCTTCTCCAATGCATGAAAGTGAAAAGTGAAATTGAAGTCGCTCAGTCATGTTCGACTTTTAGAGACCCCACAGACTGCAGCCTACCAGACTCCTCTGTCCATGGGATTTTCCAGGTAAGAGTACTGGAGTGGGGTGCCATTGCCTTCTCTGGCTAGGACATCAGAGCTCCTGAATCTAATGGACTCTTTCCCTTCAATAGCAGACCATATTTCCCATATATTAATAACAGATGGTATGTCATTGTGGTTTTAATTTGTACTTTAATTTGTACACCAGTGACTAATGATACTGACCTTCTTTTCTTGTCTTTGTTTGCTTGTTAGTCATCCATGTATCTTCTCCAGGGGGAGGTGTCTGTTCAAACCTTTTGTCCACTTTGTTGAGTTGTTAATTTTCTTATTATTTAGTCTTGAGAGTTCTCGATATAAATCTGCATTGAAATTGTTAGACAGTAAATAACTACAAATGTTTTCTCTCAGTGTGTGGCTTATCTTTTTATCTTGATTTTGAAGGATGTTTTTAACTCTGATGAAGCCCAGTTTATCAATTTGTGCTTTTATTGTTTGCACTTTTGGTATTATGTTTAAGAAATGATAAAATTTTTCTTCTATATTTTCTCTATCTATGGTTCTACAGATTTGTTTTCTATAGGTCTGTAATTCATTTTGAGTTAATCTTTTTTATCTGACATGAGGTACTGTCCCTGATGCTCCCCCTGCCTTTGGGAGATTCGTTTCCAATCTGGTTTTATTTACCTTCTTCCTGATGGATTTTCTTAAACATTTCTTCCTATATAAGTCTGATAGTAATGGATTCTTCTAGCTTTTTATGCTCGAAAACATCTTTATTTCATCCCTTCTTTGAAGAGAGATTTTCACTCAGTATAGAATTCTAGTTTTCCCTTTCAATACTTTGAAGATATTGTTCTACTGCCTTCTCATGTGACTTATTTTGGATGAGACATCTGCTCACATATTGATCTTTGTTCCTTTGTTTATAATATGTCTATTTTTTTCTCTTACTGCTTTTAAGATTATCTCGTTATCACTGGTTTTGAGTAATTTAATTCTATGGTGTGATTCGCTTCACCTTTCTTTTGCTTTACATTTTTTGGGTTTCCTGGTTTTGTAGTTTTCACTAAATTTGGAAAAACTTCAGCCAGTATTTTTCAAATTTTTTTCTGTCCTCTCCCCCCACCCCCAAATTCTGTGACTGCAATTGACGTGTATCAGGCTGTTGGAATGTGCCCTGTAACTCACTAGTGCTCTGGCCATTTTTCTAAAACTCTGTTTTCTCTCTGTGTGTCCTTTTGGGTAGTTCTTACTGCCATGTTGTCAAGTTTACTAGTTGACTTCCCATATATACTCACTAGTGTATTTTTCATCTCAGACATTTTAGTTTTCACTTTTAGAAGTTTGATTTGAGTCTTTTAAAATACCTTGCATGTCTCCACTGAACTTTTTGAACATACAGAATACAGCTATAATAACTGCTTCAATTCTAGCATCTGTGTCAGTTCCAGATTGGTTTTGGTAAATTGATCTCATTATGGGAAACATTTTTCTGCTCTTTTGAAAGGGAGTGTAGAAGTCACCTCAATAATTTCTTCATTGGAGTCTTTGAACCAATGGATTAGATGTCGGATTCTAGTAGTCAGAGTGTTGAATTAAGCCTGTGGATGTATTTTGTTTGTGCACAGTGTTTAAAAACTGATCTCACATGTTTCTTACACTTAAAAACCTTGAGACCTTCTGCAAAACTATGGATTCCTTTAAAATAATCAGGGTATCTTGCAGGATGATTGCCAGTCCTGCTGGGAACAAACAGATGGAGAGTGGCACCCTCTTTAGATGGAGGGGAGGTTTTGATAACCCCTCCTATTTATATCCCCTAACTGTAGGCATTATCATTTGGGTAGTAGTTGTCTCACATCAGTTTTTCAGAAGCAGTTCTTGAGATGAGTATTAGTTCACAAGTGATTTATTAACAAAGGGCTCCTGGCAAAAGAGAGGGAATGGTGCATGCAGAACAGAGGAGAAGGAGTCAAGCAAGGAAAAAATTTCAGGCAAAGATATGTGGGAGAGAATTTAGCTTGATCCCTCTGAGGAATGAGGGAGTGAGATGTAGGCCTCGGAGTTTGTCTCAAATAGCAGTGAGGGACCCAAACTTCCAGAGGGCCTCAAAATTAGCCAAATAGTGCCCCTCACACCTGGCAAGGTGGGAAAAACGGGAAGGGCAGTAGGGTTGGACATCTGCATCACCAGTCCCATGCCCTTCCAGCTGTGCCAAGGAGGCTGTGCAGCCACCTGGGAGCCTCCAGGGGTCCTAGCTATGATGACACCAGAGAGGATGCTGTGCTCATGGGATCAAAACCATGATAGAGACTGAAACTCCTTCATCTTGATGATGCAACAGCTTCCTCATCTCCAAGTTGGGAAGATGAATTAAGATCACTTGTGGAGACTCATTATATAGATAAAGAAACTTGGGTGCAACGATGGGTGGCGATTTACCTAAGGACCGCTGTCTCCTCTTGTTGGAGGTCCTAGCTGATGTCACTTCACATGTTTTCTTACTTTGAGGAGACATCACCCAGATTTAGTAACGCTGTGGTTTCAGGAGTCTCTAGGGAGGGGAACCTAGTAGTCTCTCATTCATTCATTCACTCACTCACTCATCATTCATTCATAAACAGTAATCCAGTCTTTTCACTTCATGGCAAATAGATGGGAAAAAGTGGAAACAGTGACAGATTTTATTTTCTTGGGCTTCAAAATCTCTGTGGATTTTGACTGAAACCACAAAATTTAAAGACGCTTACTCCTTGGAAGAAAAGCTATGACAAACCTAGATAGCGTATTAAAGAGCAGAGACATAATTTTGCCAACAAAGGTCCATATAGTCAAAGCTATGGCTTTCTAGTAGTCATGTGTGGATGTGAGAGTTGGACCATAAAGAAAGCTGAGCACTGAAGAATTGATGCTTTGGAACTGTGGTGTTGGAGAAGACTCTTGAGAGTAACTTGGACTGCAAGGAGATCAAACCTGTCAATCCTAAAGGAAATCAGTCTTGAATATTCATTGGAAGGACTGATGCTGAAGCTGAAACTCCAATACTTTGGTCACCTAATGTGAAGAACTGACTCACTGGGAAAGACCCTGGTGCTGGGAAAAATGGAAGGCAGGAAGAAAAGGGGGTGACAGAAGATGAGATGGTTGGATGGCATCACTGACTCAATGGGCATGAATTTGAGCAAACTCCAGGAAATGGTGAAGGACAGGAAAGCCTGGCATGCTGCACTCCATGGGGTCGCAAAGAGTTGGACATGACTTAGTGGCTGAACAGTAACAATTCTGATGAGCAGTGTGAAGGAGTGTAGTTTGAGCTGTTTATATTAATAAAATATTGCTGCTCTGCTCTCCCTGACTCACTTCTCCCACTTCTCAGGAGGAAATCAGGCAGTCTGCTATTGTTGCTCTAAATTCTTTCAAATGCCACAGCTGGAATATTCAAATCTATTGTCCTTCCATCTGTGCCTGGGGAGAAAGTTCTGAGCCTTAAGTGATGGGTCTGGAAGCGCCAAGTTTAGGCCCCACAGCCTGCCCTCTGGTTCTCTCTGCATTGCTTCTCTGTCTCTTTCCGCTGTGTGAGCCAAAGTCACAAAGGCAGGAGACTGGGGTCTGAGCACTGCCTGTCACGTGTGCCGAGGATAGGGTGAGTGGAGGGAAATACAGGAACAAGAAAGACCTTTGCCAGGCCGCTCCAACCTTCCCACAGCCTTGGAGATAAGTGTAAATAACAGATCTCCCTTTTGGGACCCAGAACTCTGAAGGAATGGGCTGGATGGGGACCACAGGGAGAGACTGAGGGTGGGGTGGGGCAGGCAGGAGAGAGAGAAGATGCAGCTGATGGTGGGGGCGGGGAGCGGGCTGATGCTCTGGTCTTTGTCCAACTTTGCTGCTGTGAGCTGAGAGCTGGAGGAGAGGTAGAGGGAGGGGAGAGGAAGGGAGGAAGGGAGGAGAGAGAACGGAGACAAAGAGAGAGAGAAAGGCAGTGGAGGGGGAGAAAGAGACCAAGAGAAAGAGAAACAGAAAGCGTGTGCATGGGGCAGGGAAGATGCTGCCGAGGGGGTGCCCTGGTTTGGAAATTCTAGGGGTGTTGCAGTACTGGAGTGTGGTGAAAGTGCCTCAGGGTCTCAAGAAGTTGACGGTAGGCTTGTGCCAGGCCATAATAACAGCCTCTCGGTGGCTCTAACCCACTCTGGCCTCTCAACTCCCAGGAACACTAAATTCACACAGGCGCAAAATGCAGCCCTGCTCCAGTGCACCCAGCCTAATAGCTACTGTTGTGTTTGTGCTGCACCCGCAAGCATCATGGGCAATTAAGAAAGTCGTCCGTTGCGAGCCTGGGCTGCCATTTAAGGGCGGGAGCCTGGAGCCCGGAGCCCTTATGTGACACAAATGAACGGGCGAGGAGTGCTGTTTCCCAGGAGAGGGACCCTTGCCATCAGCTGGCAGATCCCCAAGAAGGCAGGCAAAGTCTGCTGTGGGTTTGCGGGAAGGGGAGAGGAGATGAGGGGGACGAGGGGCCCTGCTTGTGTGAAGGACACGTGCACACACACAGGCATACTTTTTCACAGGCTGGCGTGCACTAGCACATACCCACAGGCACTCCCACCCGGAACACAGACCTACAGGCATGTCAGGGGAAATATCTATGGGGTGTGTACATACTTGCGTGTACTCACATGCACACACATGCACAATTGCTTCACTCACATGCCACCAGCAAATGCACACACTTATGGGCTCACATGGGCATTTGTACCAAGTTCGCATGTTCTGGATACATTTATTGACCCAAATCCACACTCACACATGACAGGCACTCTTGTAGACACGAATGTATGCTCCTATGCACACGTGTAAAAGTATGGACACGCTTAGGCTCATATCCTCAGGTACTCATGGACATATCCTCATCTTTTCATCCCAAATCCTAAAGCAAGGCAGCTCTGAAGACCTTTAAAATAGGTACACTCAATCTCTACACTTCTTTCATGGCCAAGAAAAAGAATGGACTTGGGGACTGGGGCTGATGCATTTGTCAGGTGGAGGAGAGAAAAGAGTTGGGAAAAGAAATTCTTTTCTTTGTTCTGTTTTGAGCCATGGCCCGTGTCCTTTAGGAGCTGAAAAATAATTTTTGCTGGACAGCTTTCCAGGAGCCCACCACCAGCCACTTGGCCGTGTTGCCACTGAAGCCATGTTGATGAATTTTAGACTCTCTGGGAAGCAAATTTCCAAATATCCTTGATGCCATGAAAACAGAGCGGACACCTATGACTTTCCCAAAGTGTCTCTTTATCCATAGCCTGCCCAGAGGAGGGGACCAGATTGGAAGAGCAGAGGGCCATGTACTGTGACTTGGCGAATTTGATTTTGTCATTGTTGAAATAGAGTTTAGAAATGTTTTCATCCTTTTCTGAGGTTTGGGGTTTCTCCCTCTCTCTGTCTCCCTCACCCCTATTTCCCGCACTGTTATTAGGGAAAGAAAATTGGAGACCGTGTCCATTTGGAGAACATCTCCCAGAATAATTGTGCTGTGACACATGGGGAGCGCAAAAAGAAAACAGGAAACCCAGCTGCAAGGGCTTGTTTGAAACTGGCAAACTTTGTAGCAAAGTTTTCAGCCAGAAAATCCACAGATGGCAGCCGTTGCCCACAACACCACTTCCCTCCGTGTCTGGTTGAGAATGGGGCCTGCCATTGGCCTGGTTCAACTCCCGTGGTGGGAATGGTGACCTTCCCCGTCAGACCCCAAGAACAAGTTCAGTGCATTTGTGTTCGCTACACGTGGCACATTCTGGAAACCAGCAGCCTCTGACCACCCTCCCATTGCTGTGGTCCACGGATCCAGGGCTCTGTTGGAAACCTGCCAGGGACATTTGTTTTGGAGGCTTTTTGACAGTTTAGATTTGGGTCAGAAGTGACTTCAAGAAGCCTAATTGACTTAAGTATTTTCGTTGTATTTTGAGTACCCTCCTCACTTTGATCTTTCGGTTTCTCTTAACAATAAAATGGGCTAGAAAGACCAGAATATTTGAGCGCTGGGTGCTCAGAGTTCCTGGTGAGTTGACATTATGCTACTGAAGGATGCTGTTTTGTACAACCCTGGAGGGTTATTATGGGGTCCATCAGTTTACATTTTCAGCACAGGAGTGACTTAACCATTTATTTAGCTCATGATTCTGAGGATGTGAGATTTGGACTGGGCTCATCAGGGCAGTTCTACTGATCCAGAACAGCTGGGCTAATCTCACTGGTGTGTCCGTGGTCAGCCAGCAGGTTGGCTGTGGCCTGGTTGGTCTAGGAAGGTCCAAGCTGGGATGACTCAGTTCTCCTCCTTGCGTCAGCTCATCTTGCAGCATGCTACCCTGATCTCATCCTTATGGTGTTGACAGGGTTCCAAGAGAAAGAGAGTAGACGTAGGCAAGACCCCCTGAAGTCTAGGCTGCAGTCTAGGTATGGCATCACTTTCGCTGCATTCTATTGGTCAAAGCAGGTCATAAGAAAATCCTGCAAAGTAACATATGAAGGGCACAGAAGCAGGAGTCTAGGATGATAGCTATTTTTGCAGTCTACCACAGAGGGTACAGATTCTGACTTGACATTCAGAAACACTTTCTGAAGGAGCTGGAGGTGTTCTGTGGTGGGCCTGCTCTAGAGGAGGGACTACCTCTCATATGACCAGAATGAGACCAGGTAGCCTCTAAAAGCCCTGAAATTCCAAGTGTTTATTTACTAGGGACTTATCTTCAACAACCCAGAGTAGAATATTTTCATAACCTGAGAATCAGGAGAACTAGAATAATTTCCCAAATCCCTGATAATCCCAATCTTGACCTCATCCCCCCATCTCCATCCCTTCCCTCCTATTAAGGCTGATCAGATTCTTCTCTTTCCCTTTCACTCATACTTATACCCTCCAGTCCTATCCCCTGCCTGGGCTCTGTTTGGTCAGGGGTTAGGGCCCAGAAGAAAATGGATAAAGCATGCTCCCAAAGACCAAGTTGCTGGACTCCAAATTTACACTGTGGTCTCTAAAGAATGATATGTATTGGAGAGAAGAAAGGAAACAGCATGTACAATTTTTTTTTTTAAATCACACGTGCAGAGAGTGGAAAATAAAAGAAACCAACAACCCAACTCGAAGTCAGTTCTAAAGGAGGGTGATGTGAACTTGAGCTCTGGAACTGGAGCCAGGACAGGAAGTGGGCTTGGCCTACATGAGGGGCATATGCCACATGGAAAACCACCCTGGGCCCAGGCTTCCCATCTTCCTAATTCCCTTCAGCCTCCAGCCCCTCCTGACCCTGGGAACAATGCAGCTCTGTGCTGAAGGCTTTCCAGCCCCAGCAGCCGAGACTGTGCCTTTTGTGATGGCCTGGGAGAGGAAGAATGGAGAAGCTGGTTTGGACGTCTGCGCGTGTGAATCACTCACGTCACATGTCCGGGCCGGCTGTAGCAACTCCCCGGGGCCACCCCAGGGCACACGGGGAGCATGGCCTGAGCCCACGCCTGGAGGCTGCCGAGCCAGCTGCAGGGTGCCCTGCTCTGAACCGAATAACCAGGGAGAGGATGGAGAATGGGCTGGGGGTGGGGGAGGTCTGGCTAAGCAAGGCCACTGATGACATCGGTGCCACCGTGTGGGCTCTGGGCCCCTGGATCTCTCCCTCCAATTCCCAGGTCACTTTCAGGTCTATGTCTGATGATTTTGAGTCACTGAAGGTCTGGTTCATCCCTGCAGCCTGCAGGGCTGGTTCCTTGATTCAGGCAGGTCAGGACTCCCTCCACAGGGGGACTTTCTCCATGGACTGGAGTAGGTCCGGAGTATGGAGAAACCACTGCACTCTGCAGCAGAGAGGACACCGTGAGTCAGGGGCTGCTCTGTTTCCCAGAACTGTCTGGATTCTGGCTTCAAAATGAGAAACGCCCAGGCCTCCTGCCTGCTGGCTCCTCAGAGTGCTGATGGGAGAATGCTGAGCATCAGGATGGGTGGAAGACTCAGGCCAGCTGAACAGATTGCTGAGGGTTAGGTAGGGTAGGTCTCTGTCCCTGCTTCAACTTGGAGGGGGCTTGCTTGCGCTGCATGGAGGCAGGGGAATGGATTCCATGACCCTGCACGGTATCAATTAATTTTGCCTGCCCCAGCCCAGCCTGGGTACCTCTCCCTGGTGCCCTGCAGAGGGCAGTGTGGTACCGCAGGCAGGACTCTGCTGCCTCATCAACTTTTCTTTCCACTCCACTGCCCTCCTAATCTTTTCAAATCAAAGCTGCTTAGACACACACAACCTGAGCCCTGCTTGCATGACATGATTTAGCCTGGTGTATTGGGCTCCCTGGACTGAAAGAACCCCCACTCCCATAACCCCGACCCTGCCCCAGGCCTTGGCTTAGCTCAGAGAGGATACCTAACTCTTGCCCAATCCTAAAGGTGGCTGTGCAGACGAGCAGAATTTGTACATACCTAGAACGTCATGGTTTTTTGAGACACATTTTCGTAGGTTCCTCACAGTAGTTCTGAGAGGCATGTTGTGTGTTAGTCACTCAGTCGTACCCGACTCTTTGCAACCCCATGGACTGCAACCTACCACGCTCCTCTGTCCATGGAATTTTCCAGGCAAGGATACTGGAGTGGTTTGCCATTTCCTTCTCTGGGGGATCTTTCCCACCCAGGGATCGAACCTGGGTCTCCTGCGCTGCAGGCAGATTCTTTACTGACTGAGCTACAAGGAAGCCCTGAAAGGTGTTTTGGGGAGGGTGCCCATTTAATACAAGAGAACTGAGCCCCAAAGAGAGGTGAAGTGACAGCCCTGAGTGGTTCAACTGGAAAGAGGCCGAGTCAAGTAGCAACACTGTCTCCTAATGCTTGCTCCACTGCCCACCCCACCCTTCCCTGGTGGCCCTGAAATTCAACCAGAACCACCTCTACACCCCGAGGACCTCCTCCCTCTTTGTGGTTGTATTTTCTTCAGAGAGAGAGTCGTGAAGATACCTCTACTTTTCTAGATTCCCATGCTACTCTCGAGTTGAATGTATCATCTTGGACAAGTCACTTTACTTTCCTGGGACTTGCTTTTTCCAACAGGAAAATGAAGCTTTTGGATCAGATGGTCTGTCTTTAAGGTGGCTTGGAATTTTGACTCTTGGTGGTTTTATGTTTGGGCTGTGTTGCTGATTACAGGTTAGCTAAGTGAAAGGAAGAATAGAACTTTGAAGGTTGTGATGGGAGGAGTAACTATGTGAATTCAAATTGTGAGTTTGACCAAACTCTTGAGAACAAATGCTTGTTTCCATTTGGTGGGTGCAACCTTTGCCTCTTAGGGCTTAGGAGAGTCAGAACCTCACGCTGACAAGTGACACAGCCAGTGGTGTCAGTGAACATGAACATGGGTCAGAGACTGAGTCCAGGGGAACCCCACACTCAGAAGCTCGCTGGGAGATGCTGGTGGAGGCAGCCTGTCCCCCCAGGGGTCTTGTTTTTTTCTGGGCAATCTCTCCAGCAGCCATTTGCAGTCCCAGCAGTTTTGAGGAAGTGCGAGTTACTTCTGTGGCTGCCCTAGGAGATCTGCTCTTTTCCAGGAGGTGGACATCCGACAAAGAGGCAGACTCTTCAAGGCACACCCAGGGTCAAACCTGGAGTGTGTGATATGAGGGAGAGTGGAAGGACAGAGCCTTCAGGTCAGAATTCCTTTATAGCATCACCAGCTGCCATTACTTGAAGACCAAGTCAACAAGACATGGAGCAACAGACTGGTTCCAAATTGGGAAAGGAGTATGTCAAGGCTGTATATTGTCACCCTGCTTATTTAACTTATGCAGAGTATATCATGAGAAATGCTGGGCTGGATGAAGTACAAGCTGGAATCAAGATTGCTGGGAGAAATCTCAATAACCTCAGATATGCAGATGACACCACCCTTATGGCAGAAAGTGAAGAACTAAAGAGCCTCTTGATGAAAGTGAAAGAGGAGAGTGAAAAAGTTGGCTTAAAACTCAACATTCAGAAAACTAAGATCATGGCATCCGGTCCCATCACTTCATGGCAAATAGATGGGGAAACAATGGAAACAGTGAGAGACTTTATTTTCTTGGGCTCCAAAATCACTGTAGATGGTGACTGCAGCCATGAAATTAAAAGACGCTTACTCCTTGGAAGAAAAGTTATGACCAACCTAGATAGCATATTCAAAAGCAGAGACATTACTTTGCCAACAAAGGTCCATCTAGTCAAAGCTGTGGTTTTTCCAGTCATGTATGGATGTGAGAATTGGACTGTAAAGAAAGCTAAGTGCTGAAGAATTGATGCTTTGAAACTGTGGTGTTGAAGACTTGAGAGTCCCTTGGACTGCAAGGAGATCCAACCAGTCAATCCTAAAGGAAATCAGTCCTGAATATTCATTGGAAGGACTGATGCTGAAGCTGAAACTCCAATACTTTGGCCACCTGATGTGAGGAACTGACTCATTGGAAAAGACCCTGATGCTGGGAAAAATTGAAGTGGGGAGGAGAAGGGAATGACAGAGGGTGAGATGGTTGGATGGCATCACTGACTCAATGGACATGAATTTGAGCAAGCTCTGGGAGTTGGTGATGGACAGGGAAGCGTGGTGTGCTGTGGTCCATGGGGTCCCAAAGAGTCGGACACAACTAAGTGACTGAACTGAACTGAAGTCAACCAGATGATACTATTAACATTTCCATTTTACAGATGAAGAAATTGAGGCCCAGAGAAACTGAATAACTAGTCCAGGGTTATACAGTTCACTATGGTTAGAGCTAGGACTGCAAAGCGCACATCCTTAATCTTCACTCTGGACTGTGTCTGTCTCTCTGGGATTGGGTTATCTACCCTAATCTCTGGACCAGAAATTAGTAGATGCCATCTTAAAAGGATGAATGTGCTAATGAGGCATCTGAGGAAGAATATCTGTTATCCATACTGTGTGCAGAAATCTGGATTATTATTTTTCTGTGTATCTATCTCTCTATCTATCTATCCATCTATCTTCTCTCTCCACTGCCTCCCCAGTATCCTACTGAGCAGGAAGTATAAAAAGATCTGAAGTTGGTTGTGACCTATACATCACTGTTCTTTGGATAGCTCTGCAGCCTGGGGAGGGTTGGTACCCCTGAGATGTGGGAGCTGAGACCTGATGATGGTTAGTGACTTGTTCAAAGCCCCACAGCTGGTTGATGACTGGCCTGGATTAAGAACCAAGATCTCCTGATTCAAGGTCATAGTGTCCTACTGACCCCAACTAGCCCCCTGCAGAGACAGTGCTGGCTTGGCCAGTGAAACTGGGGTTTCCCAGTCACAGGGGTCTCAGCATCTGTGTACTTTGAGATCCTGAGAGTTCTGTGCAACTCTGTACCCAGAGGTTCAGCTCTGTCCTCTGCCAGGAACAGTACAGGATTTTGGTCCAAATACAGGTTTGGGTGGGAGATTTTGTGGTGTTTATTCTGCATTTAAAATCTGCAGGGGAGAGGCGTGGGCTTTTCTGTGAGCTGTGTCAGGGCTGAGAGTCAGGCGAGAGTGCCGAGGTTTGTGCTTCCAGCCAGAGCCACCCACCAAGCCACTGCTGCAGCCAGGCTGTCCTGGGGCAGCTGGATGCAAAAAGATCCCAGGGGAGGGAGACATGGGTGAGGGCTGAATGGCATTTGCATGGGGTTTCACACCACAGATGAATGGCGTGGCTTAGATTTCTGAGAAATGGTTCCACTTGGCCTGGGTGACTTAAGGAAAGTCTTTTCTGGAAGGGGCTTAGACATAATTGTTTTTAGAGATTATTTTCTACTTATATTTTTTTCTTTCATCTGACTAGTTTTTGTTTTTGCTTAAAAACTGCCATGGCAAAATGCCTATAATGTAAATTGTCAACTATATAGCTTGACAATAAAGCTACCTCTTTGTCCCTGCTACTTCCTTCCTTGGGCTCGAGCTTTCTCTTGTTTCTATTTTTCTAAGGGCTTTGAACACATGTGTGATCTTGGTGCAGGTCATAATGACTAGAACTGAGGTCCAGTCTCTGCAGGTAGGCTCCCACCAGCTATGTGAACCTGAGCAAATCACTCAGTTTTTCTGAATCTCGATTTATTCCCCTATAAGATGGGGTTAATGATATCTAACTCACCTACCTGTTGTGAAGATCTCAGGAGGGTCTATATTTTCTTAGAACATAGAGAGTCTGTGAATCTGCTGGAATGAGGCAGTCTGGTGAGTGAGGAAGAGAGAATCTACAGGGCTTCCCCAGTGGCTCAGTGGTAAAGAATCCGCCTGCTAATGCAGGGGACACGTGTTCGATTCCTGGTCTGGGAAGATCCCACAACTGTGCCTGTGTGCCATAACTACCGAGCCCACGTGCCACGGCTACTGAAGCCTACGTGCCTAGATCCTGTGCTCTGCAGCACGAGAGGCAAACACAGTAAGCCTGTGCAGCACAAGGAATAGTAGCCCCCATTCACTGCAACTCGAGAAAGCCTGTGAGCAGCAAGGAAGATCCTGCACAGCTATAATATATAAATTTTTTAAAAAAGAAAAAAAGAATCGACTGACTGTGGAGAAGCCCAGATTTCTAAGCTTGATTTTAGTCACAGGGTAACTGACCTGAGTTCTTCCAATGTGTCACGCGAATCTGCGGATTAGCAGATGTGGCGTGGGGGCACTTATGGTCGGTGCCTGTCCTGGAACGTGAACTTGAGTGCATGCATCTGGGGTGGGTGTGGGGGAATAGAGGAGGTATCTGAGAAGGTTCCCCAGTGTCAAGAATTCTCTGTGATTTGAGCATCTTAGGTTGTAGGAAGTTGGAGCGCTAGTTCACTATGTGGGATGGTTTGAGAAAGCGCAGGAAGACCGAAGAATGGAGTCATGTGGCCTTCGTCTTTGTGGGGGTAGGGGTGGTGTTTTTATGGCCTTTTAAAAGAAATTCAGGAAGGTGGGGGAGGCCGAGAGATGGAGTACTTTGAAGCTTCATCTGTAGAAGGTTTAATTTAGGCTGAAAGAGGATTTGGCTAATGGCAGAGAATTCAGCAAAGTATGGGGAGGGTGGGGTGAAAGGGAGGTGGATGGGATGATGGAATTCTACCAGCATTTGCTTATGAGAGCACGCCCACCTTGGAGAACATCTTAAAATGGCTTATTTGTTTAATTTTTTCATTGCTTTGATGTTTCAGACAGCAGCCCTCAAAGGAGTCTACCAGACTGAACTTAGTCTTAGCAGACACTTAGCTCCAGATAATCTGTGTCTCCATGTCACACCCCGTCTGAGCCCTGGTGCCCAGAGAGATGGGTGATCTAATCTGAAGCACAGGAGAAGCTGCCCTTGATGTGAGCACCACTGGGATTGTCAGAGAGCCCTGTGGGTGCAGCAGTGCCCAGGGTAGACTTCTGGCAAAATCAGGCACCAGCTTTCTCACCCTCAGCAGCATCTGGTGGCCGTGACCGTCTCAGAGCTTCCTGGAGAGAAGCTGCTGTGGAAGGAGACAAGATGACTGGTGTCCTGCATTAGCATCTGGTGCCCCTGCGTGGTCTTCATGATTTCTAAGCAGCTCCTCCTAAGCCTTGTGAACCTGGGATATGCTTTTCCAGGGAGAAGACTGGGTGTTAATCATTTAGATTTAACTTGTCTGAAAGAGATTGATTTTAAAAAAGATTGAAGTGCAGTTGATTTACAGTGTGGTGTTAGTTTCCGGTGAGCAGCACAGTGATACAGAACAGAGAAGCATAGGCTTCTCTGGTAGCCTAGTGGTAGAGTCTGCCTGCAGTGCAGGAGATATAGGAGACATGGGTTCAGTCCCTGGGTCAGGAAGATCCCCTGGAGGAAAGCATGGCAATCCACTTCAATATTCTTGCCTGGAGAATTTCATGGACAGAGGAGTCTGGCAGGCTACAGTGCATAGGGTCGAAAAGAGTTGGAGACAACTGAAGTGACTTAGCAAGCACACACACACACACACATATTCTTTTCAGATTCTTTTCCATTATAGTTTATTATGCAGTGTTGAATATAGTTCCCTGGGTTATACAGTAGGATCTTGCTGTTTATCTGTTTTATATATAGTTGTTTGTATCTGCTAATATCTAACTCCTGATTTATCCCTCACCCCCTTTTCCCTTTTGTTAACCATAAGTTTGTTTTCTATGTCTATTTCTGCTTTGTAAATAAGTTCATTTGTATCATTTTTTTTTAGATTCCACATACAAGTGATATATGATTTTTGTTTTTCTGTTTGACTTACTTCACTTAACTTGATAATCTGTAGGTCCACCATGTTGCTACAAATGACCTTATTTCATTCTTTTTTATGGCTTAGTAGTATTCCATTATATATATATATATAAATGCACACATATATGTATATACACATACACACACATACACATATATATACACACACACACAGACCACATCTTCTTTATCCATTCATCTATTGATGGACATTTAGGTTATTTCCATGTCTTGGCTATTGTAAATAGTGCCATTACGACCACTGGGGTTCATTCATCTTTTTGAATGGGAGTTTTCTCCAGATACATGCCCAGGAATGGAATTGCTAAATCATATGGTAGCTCTATTGTAGTTTTCAAAGGAGCTTCCATGCTGTTCTCCATAATGGCTGCACCAATTTATATTCCCACCAACAGTGGAGGAGGGTTCCCTTTTCTCTGTACCCTCTCCAGCCTTTAGTATTTGAAGAGACTGACTTCTTAACATTTCTCAGAAGTCCTGTAAACATTGCAGTGTCTTCCCTCCTGAAGGGAGATACCCTTCTCTTGTGCTCAGAACTTGAAATGGACTTGAATTATTGCCAGCTCCTTACTGTTCTCTTTCTTATCTGGTGCAACAAAGAGTTTGGCCATCTTTGGGCTCTTGTTTGAGACTCGATTCCAACTGTACCAGAGCTCAGTAGAGTTACCACAAGCCCGCCAGATGCTTACAGTGTAAAAGGCGTAAGATTGGAGCTACAGAAGGTGGATTCAAGTTTGACTTTGTCACAATGGTCTGAGCTTCAGTTTAGTTCTCTGTGAATGGGGAAAACAATGAAATTTACCTCAAAAGTTTGTTGTGAGAATTAAAAGAGATGATGCATGTGAAGCATATAAGAACGAAATCACAAACATAGAAGCACTTCAAAGATGGCATCATTTTTTTCACCTGGGTTTCGACATGTCTTTAGTATTTTGGGGCTGAGAGTTCTGGTTGTGTCATTAAGAAAGTTCTAACCAATGGAACAGCTGGGGTCTGGTATTTGGGGAGGACACATCCCAGTTTCACAACCTCCTTAGAGTCTCCATCATGTTTCTTGGATTGTCTTTTTTTTTGTAGATCAAGCAAACACTCGAGTGTCCACTCTCTGTAGGTTGACTATTACACATCACTTGGATTGGACGCATCAACTTAAAAATGGAGTCATAAGCCTAATCGTTGGCCCGAGGCCTCTGCCGCGTTGGGTGGCACTGAAAGTGTTCTTGGTGCCAGGTGCTAACTGGCAAAAGCACAGGAAACCATCTGAACCAAAGTCACTTTCCAACACCTCCTTTTCCCGCCTTGAGGGGACGGTTGGTCTTCCCACGTTTCTTCTAATTCTTCCTTATCTACCCGAGTGGACTCTTGTTTTCTCCCTACGCTCCTTCTTCTACTGACTGACAATGATTAAAGTTAATCTTATGTTGCAAATGCAACCAAAGGAAAAGGAATTCTCAGAATACTCTTATCAAAGCGAATGAAAACAGTTATCCAGCAAACTTGGTCTAGTTAAGAAATAAGGAAAAGAATGACAATACTTGTGATATTGAGAGCACGAGGGGACAGGCACTACTGACTCGGTGGAAATGTAATTTGGCCCACCTACTAGAAGGCAATTTGGTATATATACCAAATATTGATAAACTGTTATATGGTGATTTCACATCTAGGAATGTGTTCTGAAGAAATGACCAGGCAAAATCATGAAGTTGTATATGCAACATGGGGAGTTTATTACAGTGTTGGTTTTAATGGAAAAAATTGGAAACATAGTAAATATTCAATAATAGGAATTTGTTGACTAGATATGAAATATCCATAGGATATTATATTACATAACCAATTAAAATGATGGTCTGAATTGGATGTTATTGATAAAATTGAGAAAAGATTACAAGATATGTGTTATAATTTTTATAAAAAGAAAGTACTAATAAATACATAGAGAAAAACTTGAAAGGTATGCATGTTTCATGAGAGAGGAAACTGTGATTTAATTTAAAGGAAACTTTTCTGTTTAATTGAATTTTGATGTTTTCCTACAATGAATAGATATTGCTTTTTAAATAAAGAAATCACAATATTTTAATTAGAATCAACACCACTCCCAGAGACTTAGGACACTTCCATCAGAATCTCAAAGTCTCTATCTTTCTTTCTTTTTAGATTAGGTTTACTTTTCAGGATTCTACAATATAAAATACAAACAATTAAGTCCTTCAGCAACATTATCTACTAATCTTATGCTGAATGACTAATTTGCCAATGATATTATTTTTCTGCTATTTTTCACTTATGGCATTTCCACTTTATTTGGGCTGAAGGAGAGCCGAAGAGGGATTCTTAGTCCTGTTTTCATTTTTGCGTGACTGTCCTTTCCAGCTGCAGCTTTGGAGCAGAAACAAACATTGAAACCCCATCAGGGAGGCAGCTGTATGCATCCCAGTCAGTCTGGCTGGAAGGAACCACTCCTGGAAACTGACCCAAGGGCAGAAGCTCATTTCCCGTCCTCCCAGCCCTACCACCCTGTCTCCACTTTCCCTGGCTCCCTCTAAGTCCTGTTCCTGGAGGGCTTTTGGAACTGAGTCTGGGGCACCTGTAGCTTAGTTCTCTTTCCCACAGGGGCTTAATTTGTCCGTGAGAAAATCTGCATGGAATTTCTGAACAGTCAGGGAAGTCTTACAGGGTGGAGGCTAAAGGCCTAAGGAGATGGGGCATTTGGTTTCTGGCTTGGGCAAGCATGTTCTGTAGAGCAGGCAGAGCTATCTTGTTAAAAACAGGAAGATACATTGGTGCAGGAGTATTTGGGCTGGGGTGGGTGAGACTGAACCTCGCACCCTGGCAGTTCTGGCCTCACACCAGTATGTGAATTCATTATCAGAGCGTTTGCTAAATTCTGGGTTTCATTTAGGGCTTGGCTGTGGGCAGGTTGGGGCAGCAAGTTGAGAGGTTGGGATGAGAAATTTGAAGGATTAGGGCAAGTGAACAGGATAGCGTAAGATAAAACTGGGGGTCGGGTGGTATGGACCTCTAAATTGTGAGTGGTGGTGAACAGTGGTCCTCTAAACTGCCAAAGAAGATTGGATTGACCCCACTGAAAGATTGCTCGCTGCTGGTGGTGTGTTCCCGACCTGCAGTCTCCTTCTGTGGGAGCGAACATAAGACACCAGGAAGAAAATCAGGAGACACTGCAGGCAGAGTCCCATGGAGTTTTCTCTCCTGAAGGATTTCTTTTTCAGAAGGAAAGTTCTGGTCTTGGCAGGGCTGGTTTGATTGTAGCCTTGCAGAGGGGTAGAGGGATGAATGAGAAGACACTCGGGGAGGGGACACTGGTTACTGTCTTGGCTAACTTGTTATCCCAGCCCTCTCTCTGCTAGGAGAATTTACTACCAGTGGGTGGTAGGTATGAAGCAGGACTCTGGTCCCTGCCCCCTCAACCCCGCTGCCCCCTCAACCCTGCTGCCCCCAGGAAGCTCAAAGAACCAGAGTCCTATTCTCCTGCAACCCTGGAGGCTAGGTAATAGACAGTGCTCTCACTGGAGAACTTTATGTCTCAAGAGGCTTGACAGAGAGAAACAGAGACAGTGTAGAGCTTGTTCTTGTTGCAGTGACTCCCAGGATCCAGGATCTGGTGGTTGTTAAAGTGCAATGGTGGTGGTGTCCCAGGACGAGTGATGGTGGGAATGTCACCCTAAGCAGATGGTTTCTGGGGCATGAACTTGGCTGTCCTCCCTTAAGAGTGTGATTATCCACCCTTCCTGTTGATCCTTGGAGCTGCCCAATGCTGTTCCATTAACTCATCTTTGGAGGACAAATGAAGCACAATGACCTTTAGCTCATTTCTATTATTTGTAACCAAGAACCCCCAACTGGTATATTAAAACAAATAATTTTATTTACTTATTTTGTATTTATTTATTTTGGCTGTGCTGGGTCTTCGTTGCTGTGTGGGTTTTTCCCTAGTTGCAGCGAGCAGGGGCTCCTCTCCAGCTGCGGTGTACGGGCTTCTCACGGCTGTGACTTCTCCTGCTGTGGAGCTCAGGCTCTAGGCAGGTGGGCTTCAGTAGTTGTGGCATGTCGGCTCTCGAGTACTGGCTCGGTAGTTGTGGCACACAGGCTTAGTTGTCCTGAGGCACGTGGGATCTTCCTGGACCAGGGATTGAACCTGTGTCTCCTGTATTGGCAGGCTGATTCTTTATCACCTAGCCACCAGGGAAGCCCTGACTAGTATATTCTTGAAGATCTTAATCTTTTCAAGGATAGAAGCTTGCATTCCCAAATGGCACTATATCCCAACACTTTTCTTCTTCCAGGTGTCCCCCTGAGAAGACTTGTCACTGGGCTCTGATTCTATCCCATGCCCCAATTGTAAGTGGGCTTGGGAGAATATAGGTGCTTTGAGCTGTGAGTTTTAGAATCCCTGGGGTTTTCCTGGTAGTTGAGGGGGGTCTGTGCAATGGAAATGGGCTAATCTTAACCTGTCACCACTACTAACCAAACAAGGATTTATAGAAATCAGCCACGTGTCACTGAGTCCCAGATTCCACCCAGACTATAGCAAAAAGATGATTCAGCCCAAGAGATACATCAGCACCACCTCCTTGAATAATATCATCTTGCATTTAGCTTTTCAGACCTCTGTTTAGTCTGTTCTCTTTTCAGATCTGGGAGGGTGCTAGGCATAGTAACAGTATTTAACAGCATAAATAACAGTAGTTACTGTTAATCTTCCCGAGCCTCTGTTGTCTCATCTATACGGTAGGTCTAAGTGTAAGAGGCCAGGACTTAAACCTGCGCTCTGTCCTTTATGTTATAGAACTTGAACATGGTCACTACAAGGGCATACATGTACTGTATCTGCCAAGATAGAAACTGGAGGAAAATTACACACAAAAAATTAAATGGATGCAAATATTGGAAGATAGTACCTTCAACTCTCCTGGCTCTGGGGAGGAGAGAACATCCATCATTGATTCCATGTCCATTTTCTTCTTCCTTCTTCCATCCAGTCTGTTCACAAACCTGTTCCATACTGACCTGTGTCCTTTGATGTACTCCTCTCTTTGTAGTCCGAGCCTTAGAACATTTCTAGGCAGTTGGTTATTAAACAAAATACTTGAGCTTCATTTTTCTTCCCCCTGCCTCTGATGGAGGAGCTGATGAGCTTGGCTTTGGGAAGGAAGGCAATATGGAGAACAGATAGGATCAGACAGGCCTAGAGTTGCTCAGTTGAGAGGCTGCATTTGCTGCTAACTCACACTGGGACTTTGGAAAATGACTTAGGGTGTAGCTGGGGCTTTTGTGGTTCCAAGTGGCAGAATCTCAACTCTAATTGCCTTCGTCACCAAATGTATTGGATCATGTTCCTGGGAATGATGAGGTGGAGCATGTGTCAGGCATGTCTGATGTTTTAAAAAAACATTTTATTTATTTATTTGGCTGTGTCTCAGCTGTGGCACACAGGATCTCCGATCTTCATTGTGGCATGTGGGATCTAGTTCCCTGACCAGGGATCAATCCTGGGTCCCCTGCATTGGAGCATGGAGTCTTAGCCACTGGACCACCAGGAAGGTTCCTGGGAGTGTCTGGTTTGAGGGTCTACACTCTTATTAGCCTGCTCCTTTCAGTTTTTGTTGTTGTTGTTGTTTGTTTGTGGTAGTTTGGTTTAAAAGGCATCTTCAGTGGTCTGAAAGCATGTCCACAAATGTGAGTCTTCTTTCAAGTGTCCCCTGCATTCTGCTAGGGTCTGTCCCCTCTCTTCCATCTTAGTCTATCAGCGATTCTCCAAGGAGCTGGGTCTTTGTGATCCTGATCCTAGAAGATGAGACAGATGGAGATGTCATTCCCTGAAATCCATTGAAACTCTTGCTACCCTCTTGCCTTTTTTTCTTTCCTATTTGCACTGGAAGCATGCTGTTCCACCCAGGCCCTTTCTCCCAGCGATCTGATGGGAGAGCTGGATTGGTGATTGGAAACAGAGTTGCAGTGGAGAGCTGGGGAAGAGGGAGGTGGCTGGTTCAGGAAAAGCAGCCCTTTCTCCTGGGCCAGCCTTCTGGCTGGAGTGGTATCTGAGGCTGTGATCTGGACACACGTCTGTCTCCCTTCCAGATTCCTGCATCAGGAACAAAGTGACCTGGGCCTGTCTGTCTGTCTAAGCCCCCCACGCAGGTGGTTTCTGTCAAGTTTTGTAACATGAGAGCTTCTCTGGAGGCCGAGGCCTTCATGCTTAGCTGCAAGTTGTTGAGATGCCGTTTCCAATCAT
This sequence comes from Bos mutus, assembly GCF_027580195.1. Taxonomy (NCBI): domain Eukaryota; kingdom Metazoa; phylum Chordata; class Mammalia; order Artiodactyla; family Bovidae; genus Bos; species Bos mutus. The sequence goes on from NC_091618.1 coordinate 30,094,002, forward strand.
TTCAGCAAGTGGATTGGCTTCCAGATTGACATCCTTGGAAACCGGATTCCTCTGTTTGTCCCACCAACAGGTATTGCCTGTGGACAGCAAGTGGAGGCAGAACACGGTGTCCAAGGCCAACTCCTGATTTTCTACGGTTTGGGGTGGGTGTGGGAGGATGAGGGAATATTTGGAGAGCCCAGAAAAACGATGTCTATAACCCAGAATTAATAATGATTATGAAAACTCAGCCACCCACCTTAAGTTCCCCCTGAAGATGTTTCTAAAGTTAAGTAGCTGATATGTACCATTTGAATGACTTTAGTTCTAACTTGTCCATCATTCTGAGGCTGCCCCGCAAGGACAGAGTTGATGAGAAGTGAAGAATCTGTTTCTTCCCCCTCTCCAGGTGATAGAGACAGGAGCCAGTTAATAGAGACAGGGGAACCCAGCACTTATCCCCTTTCAGGGGTATATCTGAGAATCTGGTGAAATTGGTGCTAGAGTTTCAAATGGATTATCTTGTTTAATCCTTACAGCAAGGAGATAGACAGCAACAGCAGAAGTATCTATGGCTTATTAAGTACCTACTACACACCAGATGCTTTATATGTATAATCTCTAATCCCAAAACAGTCTTGCAAGGGAGCTGTCATTACCCTCATTTTATAGACGAAGGGTCCAAACACAGAGTCTAGAAGAAGTCATCACTTGTCCAGATTTGCATGACTCAGAAATGTTGAGACTGGGATCCAAGTGCACATGCTTTCGCTCCAATTCAGGAGTGCTTTCTCCATGGTGCTCTGGGCAGGTTCACGTTCTCCACCCTCTCCCAGATCCAGGACAGGTCAGGGCTGGGGAGGGAGACGTCCGCTGCTCATCCAGCTCTTGGCTCCTGCACTAACAGCACTTGGCTGGAACCCATTATCCTGGTCTTACCGCATGGCTGGGAGAGGAAACGGATTAATTTGTCTCCCAAGCTTTGGAAAGGTGAAGTTGTTTGGGCAGAGGGATGCCAAGGGAGAAGCAGGGGTGGAGATGAGAGGTGAGAAACTGGCTGTGTTGGTTCAGAGAACTGTTTACAGGCATCTCTGAAGGGTGAAGGGTGTGTTCACTCTCTCTTTCCTATGTTCTTGGAGATGAAGGAGGCCTGGTCTAGGGAGTTCTCTTTAAAAACAAAATTTACAGGTATTAAAAGTTTCTGATTTCTCTGGTGAAGACTGGTGAGCAGGCTCGGTCAGATCTACCTACATCTCTGAATTGTAAGAGCGTTTTAGAACTGCTTGTGCGTGCGTGTTCAGTCACTTCAGTTGTGTCAGACTCTGTGTGACTCGATGGGCTATAGCCCACCAGGCTCCTCTGTCCATGGGAGTCTCCAGGCAAGAATACTCAGCTGCCCTGACCAACATCAGTGGTCCTGGGGCCCCCAGATGATCTGGGGGAAATTTCCCAAGACCTTATATGATTGGGAGAAGTCAAAGAGCCCTGGGAAGAAATGGAAAGCCATTATCCAGAAAGATGCCCTGTGCCTGGAGCTCAGAGACAGTTATAGGAAAAGGTTGCAGATCTAGAACTTGGGGCCAGCTTCACCACAAGGAGACAAACTCTTCAATGCTTGCTCATGCGGACCCTCTCCTGTCCAGCTGTGCCTGCCACTTCCCCCTACTATCCCTGTGTTCTGCTGATGTCTAGAGCTACATCCCAGCCCCAGTCTTCCCACTGCTGAGATGGGGATCCTTCCAATCCAACTGAGATGACCATTTCCCTTAAGTAGTAGTGATAGGGAGAGGAGGTTCAGGGACAGTCAAGACAGAAATAATGTTTCCCAGAGGGTGGACTCCATACCAAGCACTGTGCAAAGTGCTTGACCTACATTAACTCTAACCCTATGCAGAGAAGGTCCATTTTACCAAGATTCAGAGAACAACTTGCTCAGGGTCATCTGGCTAGGAACAGAGTCATAATCCAGATTCTGGTTGGATAGACTCCAGAACCCACAGCAGAGAGCCCAGAGTAGCAGCGATCTTTCTAGTCATGAATACAAATGTCACTGCTCAGTCAGCCCTGTGCTTGGGGTGATCTGCCGGACTCTGAGTGCTGGGTGCTGTCAGCCCTAGATGGAGAAGCTGAAGGATAGAGAGGCTGAGTGAAATATCTACAGTCCCAAATAGGTCAACAGAATGAAACAAGATGTGGGTGGTCCATTAATTTATTCCCTTTTTGCAGAAATTACCAAGAGATCCAATTGATTGCATGAAAAATATCAACTCAAGGAAACACATCGGTCAAACTGATAAAGATGTCAAACATCAAGACACATGTTTGTCTAGTGAGCCAAGCATAAGAGATGTGGGTGGGTGGTGTCTTCAAATAGTATCAAAGATTCCAGAGTTCGGAGAGATCTAGAAGGTCAGATGGTTTAGCCCCTACTGCATCCCTGACAAGCGATTGCCCAGCCCCTGCCCAAGACACTTGGTGACAGAGAACTCACATTTCCAGGGCCTGTGAATTCTGCTTCTGGGCATTCTGACTTCCAGGATGCTGGGTCAACAGAAATAGAACTTCAGTATTCTCAGCCTGAGATCCTATGAGTGCAAATGGGGGTCACCATAACAGTCAGACACTTTGGGGGCCCTTGGGGATGCCAGACAGTCCAGTCGCTTTGGAAAACAGTTTGGCTGATTCTTATAAAGTGAAATATATGCTTGCCATAGGGCCCAAGTGATCCCACTCTTTGGTATTTTCCCAATGACCACATTTGTCCACATGAAAAGCCATATGAGAATGTTCATTCCTCATCATCAAAAACCAGAAACAACAAAAATCAACAACAGTCCACCAGTTGGCAGATGGATAAACAAACTGTGGTGTACCCATGCTTGGAATACTATTGGTACAGCAAGAAAAAAGAACATGGGACTGATATGTGCAATGTCATGGATGAATCCCAAGAGCCCTATCTAAGGTATAGAAAGTGTACTCAAAGCTTACATATGCTATGACTTAATTTACACTACATTCTAGAAGAGGCAACAAATAGAACATATACATGTGCTTTGTGTGCTAAGTTGCTTCAGTTGGGTCTGACTCTTTGTGACTTCTTGGACTGTAGCCCACCAGGCTTCTCTGTCCATGGGATTCTCCAGGCAAGAATACTGGAGTGGGTTGCATTTCCTTTTCCAGGGGATCTTCCCAACCCAGGGATGGAACCAGCATCTCTTATGTCTCCTGCATTGGCAGATGGGTTCTTTACCACTAGTACCACCACTGAGACAAAAGAGACTGATGGTTGTCAGAGGCTGGGGATAGAAGCAGGTAATGACTTCAAGGAGACATGGGGGCATGTTTTGGGGTGATGGAAATGCTGTGTATCTTGATTGTAGGGGCAATTTTACAACTCTATGTGCTTGTGAAAATTTATTATATGGTACACTTTAGAAAGGAAAATTTTAAACCTGACTTTAAAAAATATTTAAAAAGGTGCAGATAGAAAACTGAGTCATTGAATTGTCTCTATCTGTGTGGCTGCAAAAGTTTGGTCCTCATGGTAATGATGGAAAGGAGAGGACCCTTTCCCTGAAATCTACAAGGGCTCCCAAAGGTGCCTGAATCCATCCAGCCAAAACCTGGCCACTACTCTCCTATGGGCCAGCAAGTCTGAGGTTCCACCAGCTCTGTCCTGGACTGGATCTCTGAAGCTGAATTTGGTCTGAAGTCTGTGTCAAGACCTTTCCATCTCAGGCCACTAATGTACTCCCTTTGCTCCACACTATTCAATAGCAGTTTTTTTTTTTTTTTCCTGCCAAGATGGAAATGTCTTCCTTTTCTTGATGGTCTGCTTTTTGTAGTTCTCTCTGAAGAACTGCTCATGTCCTTAAATATCATGGCCTTTTAATGTTTACATGAGACCCTTTGCTCTTTACACACATGTCACCAGGATGCCTGGGACAGGGGCAGATTAAAATTGGGTCACCACCAAGCTATTCCCAGAACCGCTGCCCTCACCCTTGATGCCCAGGCCCTGGGGCTGTGTCCAACTCTCCAGTGTTTTCCTACCCTTATTGCAGATTCTTCTTCACTTCTCCCTTTCAAATTTAGCTTCACTTGATATGTGCTTCTTGCACACCCCAAATTCAGCCCCTTTCTATATCTGAATCCCCAGTTTTTCTGTGGCTCAAGTTCTTTCCCCCAGGAATTCTGATACTTCACGCAGATTAGTGCTGTAAATAAATTCTGGGCTTGGAGGAGTACCTAACTTCAGATGTTTGCAAAAGTCCAATTCTAATTTTGTCTATGGGCTTTCCTTCGTAGTTCAGTTGGTAAAGAATCTGCCTGCGATGCAGGAGACCTGGGTTCGATTCCTGGGTCAAGAAGATACCCTGGAGAAGGAAATGGCAACTCACTCCAGTGTTCCTGCCTGGAGAATTCCATGGCCAGAAGAGCCTGGCAGGCTATAGTCCATGGGGTCGCAAAAGTTGGACATGACTTAGCAACTAAACCACCACCAATTTTGGCTAAAACCCTCTTTTTATATAGTGAAGATGTTTTTGTCTCTAGCATCTTCTGTCTGCTGTGCCCACTTGTCTCCTCTGCTGCCGAGGTGAGCAAATCTAATGCCTCTTCTGGTATCAGGTCTTCAGCTACTTGAGGACAATGATCATGTTTTTCTGGTATCTTCTATGCAGGCTGGTTTAGCAAGAATGCCGTGTCTGTTGGGCAGACTTCATCTGGAGTCCTAAACTGAGATGTGGACCCTGGATGAGAAAAGAACATAGAAAAGAAAAAAGAGAGAGAGATGATTCAGCAAGGGACAAGCAGAGATACCCATGCCATACTGGAACCCCAGAAGAGGGACAGCCCCGGGCCCACCCTTCCTTCCTACATAGGAACAACCTGTCATTTCATTGTCACTACTGAGCAAGAGAGCTCCTTTCCATCAGAGAATCTGGATGAAGGGATGGTGTCCATGAAAGTTTTCCATGGAGTTGGTGGCACGTTTTTGAATAAATTATTTCTACATTTTGGCCCTAAAGTGAATTTAGCATCTCCTATGAGTATCAGCCCAGGCTGGATCCAATGTGTGGCTTAGATGGAGGGAAAAGTCCTGGTTTGAATGGAAGAAACACTGCAGATACATGGGGAAAAGACCAAAAAAACAAAAACAGAGGCATAATGTACCCAGCCCTCCTCAAAGCACATGGGAGTTGGCACTGTGGGCAGTTCTGGTGCTCAATCAAGGTTGAAATATAACCCAAACATCAGTGAGTCCAGGGGCCAACTCCCTACATTGCTGGAATGGTCTCACTGAGAATTAGAAATACATTTTATGGACCAGAATTCCTTTTAGTCTTTACCACCCAGGCTGCTTATTCTGTTTTTATTGGACAAGATCCACCCATTTCTGAGCACAGCAATGTTGTTTGAGCAAAGATGGAGGCCCCCTTTCCTCCGTCTTCAAACCCCTTTACTGTGGTGGGCCCAGTGTTTATTTAGAAGTAGTATTTTGAGTCATCATGGGTAGAGGGTGGCACCCAAGGGTATGCTCAAGTAACAAAACATGGCTTTGAAACTCTTGTGTGTAGGATGAGGAGGGGAATTTGTGTTGTTCCTCAGAGAGCAGAGAGGAGAGAAAAGAGTAGAAAGAGGCGAGGGAGAAGTCAGCTTATGGAAGAGACCTGAAGGGCGATTCTGACTCCCAAAAGGTTTAATGTAAGGTACTAAACCCACATTCTGGACTTGGGGATGAGTAGACTAGGGAATGGATGAGTATTGTGCCTAAACTTGAGGGGTAGAGGCCAGAGACTGAGGAAGGGATGCAGGAACTACAGTCTGAACCTGAGCTACATTTGTTTCTTTGTTTATTTCACCCCTTGGACTTGAATTCTTGTCTTCTGGGGACTTCGCCTTTGCATTTCTGATGCCTAGCACACTGCCTGAAACATAAAAGGCCCTCAATCAATGTTATTTAAAGGAAAGAAGGATGGAAAAATAGGAAGTCAAAATTTTGCAAATTATAAAGAGTAAAATATAATTAAGAGTGTCTCAGAAACTTCAAACTCCCAATATTGATTTCTTGTAAAGTTTTCTGCCTTATGATCCAGCAATCCCACTGCTGGGCATACACACTGAGGAAACCAGAAGGGAAAGAGACACGTGTACCCCAATGTTCATCGCAGCACTGTTTATAATAGCCAGGACATAGAAGCAACCTAGATGTCCATCAGCAGATGAATGGATAAGAAAGCTGTGGTACATATACACAATGGAGTATTACTCAGCCATTAAAAAGAATACATTTGAGTCAATTCTAATGAGGTGGATGAAACTGGAGCCTATTATACAGAGTGAAGTAAGCCAGAAGGAAAAACATAAATACAGTATACTAACGCATATATATGGAATTTAGAAAGATGGTAACAATAACCTGGTGTATGAGACAGCAAAAGAGACACTGATGTATAGAACAGTCTTATGGACTCTGTGGGAGAGGGAGAGGGTGGGAAGATTTGGGAGAGCAACATTGAAACATGTAGAATATCATGTAAGAAACGACTTGCCAGTCCAGGTTCGATGCACGATGCTGGATGCTTGGGGCTGGTGCACTGGGACGACCCAGAGGGATGGTGTGGGGAGGGAGGAGGGAGGAGGGTTCAGGATGGGGAACACATGTATGCCTGTGGCGGATTCATTTTGATATTTGGCAAAACTAATACAATTATGTAAAGTTTAAAAATAAAATAAAAATTAAAAAAAAAATACCAAAGGAAATTGGGATCTGTTCAACTTTTCTTAAAGCATTGCCTCTCTTACTTTGACACTGTCTCTTCTTTAAGTCTAGCCCATGTGCACCTGCTGCCTGAAGCCTCTTCTAAGTCCCTAACTGGACATCATGGTACATGACCTAGAATCATGGAAAATTAGGATTGAAAAGGGACATTAGAAGTCACTTACAGATAATCTTTCTGGACCTTTAGTATGTCATTTAATACTTTCTATCTTCATTTGTTTGTTTTCTAAAATGTCTTTTACTTTAAAACGAGGTCTTTCTGGGCCCCTGCCAACATAGATGTGTGTCCCACACATGAATAAATCTAAGTTGAAAGCATGAAACATGATTGGCATAACGTTGGTGCTGAAAAGTGCTTTGCAAATGTTTTTCAAGAAATAGATATTACTATTTCAAACCACAATGGCTTCCTGGTGAATGAAAGACTCTTTTGTTCAGTACAGCCCCTTGAATTAGGATATGCAAAGTGGACTTGGAATTTGGTTTTGGAGCAGAAATTGGAAGAAGCCCAACTGGCATCCTAGTAGTAAGGGTGAGGGCTTCCTGGGTGGCACTAGTGGTAAAGCACCTGCCTGCCAATGCAGGAGACATAAGAGATGCAGATTCCATCCCTGGGTTGGGAAGATCCCCTGGAGGAGAGCATGGCAACCTACTCCAGTATTCTTGCCTGGAAGATCCCCATGGACAGAGGAGCCTGGCAGGCTTCAGTCCATAGGGTCACAAAGAGTCAGACATCACTGAAGTGACTTAGCATGCATGCACTGAGAGCTTAAGAGCAGGGAGATCCCAGCAGATATCTGGGTTACACAAGACTATTTAATATCTTGGAAATCTATGTACATACAAATAAGTGTTTCTTCCATATATCATCACCTTGAAATTCACATGTTTTAAAACTGGAGATAGAGATAAAAGTCATTCATAAATAGTCAAACCTCAGCTGTAAACTACAAAATGTCAATTGAGTGCCTTTCATATAGTTTTTGTCTTTCTCTGGTATAAATATGGATGACATCATTACTGCACAAGAGAACCAAAGGTCATCACTAATGTGAAGTTTGAACACTAAGGCAAAGAGATGGTATTAGTGACGCATTATCTCAACAGATTCCACAATAAAGTCTGATGAGAAGTTTTCACACATCATTATACACCCAAAGAAGAAGTACGTATGTTCCATATCCACAGACTATTTATTATGCTAAACCAGGTAGTAAAATCCAGGGCTGGGACACTTCTAAGGCCATAGGAGAGGATTACTGCCTTGATAAGCAGTGAGACAATCTCTACCCAGATGACTTTATTTCTGAAAAGACCGTGTTGGAAGATGAAATTGCTCCAGGTCTTCTTCATGATCAGGTATGCTATTTGCTAGTTCATGGTGCCAGAGAGAGCAGCTGTGTAGCCTATACAGTTTGGGTATTTTCTCTGATACTCTGTCCATTTTTGTCCATAACAATTTTCCTTGTCATAAATGCTGTTGTTCCCCCATTGGCTCAGAGGTTAATGAGAATGTTGAACCTAAATCTACTCTGTGCATTCATGGTGACACAAACAATGAAAGCTCCCAGGCTTGCATGAGGCCAGTGTGTCAGCAGGAATACAAGATAAATGGCTTGTTCACCAGTCTGTCCATCTTCTTATGGCATCTGGCTCGTAATGTCACTTTCAGCTTTCCCATAAGCTGGAGAGAGTTATGTCTGTGCCCAAGTTGGTAATGAATAAGATGGTAATGATGCCAGGGAGCAGGGTAAGCCTGGCAATAACGTACATAAAAAAAGGGCAAAGCTTGGCAATGTTCTGGGTCAGAGTGTAAGCATTAATCTTCTTTAGGAAAATTAAATCTTTAGATTGTCACAGATTAGGCAGCCTTCCTCCACCCTGTGCCTAGAGATGTAAAGATGTCACTGTCACACCAGTCAGACTATGAGCTTGCATTTCTGGATGTGTTAGAATTTGCTATCCTCACGACAACCCCAACATCTGCATTCTTTAGGAATGGAGAAGCGCTAACTCCATCCTCTGATGCAGGAACAATGCATCCTGTCTCTCTCGGCCCACATCAGTCATCAGCTTCTGCTGGAGGAACAAAGGTGGTTTCTGAGTGGTCGGTTAAGGGTTCATCCAGGTGCTCTGATGTAGCCCTGCAGCTCCATACTGGTCATCACGGTGGTTTTACCCTGTTTGTATACTTGCTCCATAGCAGTGTTGATGGATTTTTCTATGTCTTTCACCATCTATCTCACCTACATTCTCCGGCAGTAATGTTGTCCATGAAGGGACGATCACCTGTGACCGTAATAACCCTGTCCCCAGCACCCTGGTGTTTGGTAAGTGCATCAGACACAGTGCACTGAAAGGGATCAATCCTTAACAAGAGCCCACAAAGCAGAAGTTGGAGATGGGCAAAGTCATGACATCTGTCAAATGTGTAGGCTTCTGGGAACTGGAAGGCTGGCAGGTAGAGAAGATAGAAACCCAGAATGTGGCTCTCCCAGGCCCCCTAGCTCAGGGGTACTGTGTGGAAGGCCTGAGCTATGCGCTTGACCAGAGGCTGCTCTAGGACCTCACTAATGATGGTGCTGCACTTCTCTAACGTCTTCTCAGGGTCCCCATCCTCACTGTGAGGCAGCATTTGTCACTGGGGTCATCCATCTCATGTTGGGGGAGGGGCTGAAATTTGTTGGTAGAGTCAAAAGGGACTCCAGGCATGTTGTGGTTTAATTTCCTAATTTCTATCACACCCCTCAAAATGACCTCTGAGAATTTCCAAGGGCAGTTTCTAAGGCATCGCCAACCACCACTTTCTTCATGGTGGTTACTCCTGTCCTGGTTTCAACTCAACTTGATTATATAGTGTTATTATCTTAAATAAGGAAGCCCAGATTCCAGAGCTTTAGGCAAGGAGTTGGTTTTTCTGTTCTACATGTGTGAGCTGCATAGATCTGATTGTCAATCACCCATGGGTTCTGCTGTGAGTCCGAGGGTCAGTCTTGTCAGAGCAAATGATAGAAGCAGAACTGAGGTCTTCACTGTTTGCAGGTTCATCTCCAGGCAGTTCTTGGCCACCCATATTTCTGTCATTAATGGAGTGATAGTGAAAATCACCAGGAAGCCCACAGGTGCATGGGCCACAGCGACACCAGTGAGGAAGGTGGTGGAATCCAGGACATACTTCAGGGACTGCTGCTGTGCTGAGTCGTGTCCAACTCTTTGAGACCCCATGAACTGTAACCTGCAAGACTCTTCTCTCCATGGGATTTCCCAGGCAAGAATACTGGAGTAGGTTGCCATTTCCTACTCTAGGGGATCTCCCCAACCCCTGGATTGAACCCACGTCTCCCACGTCTCCTGCATTGGCAGGCAGATTCTTTACCACTGTGCCACCTGGTGTGATAATATTGGACTCTGTGGGAGAGGGCGAGGGTGGGATGATCTGAGAGAATAGCAATGAAAACATGTATATTATCATTTGTGAAACAGATCACCAGTCCAGGTTTGATGCATGAGACAGGGTGCTCAGAGCTGGTGCACTGGGATGACCCAGAGGGATGGGATGGGGAGGGAGGTGGGAGGGGGGTTCAGAATGGGGAACACATGTACATCCATGGCTAATTCATGTCAATGTATGGCAAAACCACTACAATATTGTAAAGTAATTAGCCTCCAATTAAATAAATTAAGAAGAAAAAAAAGAAAGAAAAGGATGCTGGTGAAGTGGCCACTTTTGCCACAGTGCACACAAAGTGCTCAGTCTTAGTGGCAATGAGTGTCTTCCCATTGCCAATTCCAGAAGCCAGTGAGGCAATCTGTTCAATGATGGTGCCATTGCCTGTGTTGGTGACTGTACCAGTCGCTGTGCCTTTAAAATAGTTTAAAAAAAAACAAAAAAACAAAAAAAACAAAACCTCATCCCAAAACATAATGCCTTAAAATAAAATGTTATCTGTCAAAAAAAAAAAAATAGATTGTGGAAGAGAAGCCAGAGTTCTTTGTTTCAAGGGGATTGCCATGAGTAAAGTTACAGGAGCAGAACTGGAGCTCAGACCTCCCAGTGAGAGAGAAGTTATCTACCCTACCTCCCTGAGAAGTGAGCTACCTGATATCTATAGGAATTTGGTCTCCACTCATAATCTCCACCATGTCCCCAACCATAAGCTGCTCTTCCGGGACTATGCTTTCTTCCTTGCATCCCAGATGACAAAAACTGGGGTAATTTACTGAGGAATAATTTAGAGAATCTGACCATGATGTTGGTGCATTTTGCTGATTAGAAATAAGCAAAGATCACACCAGCCAGAGCAAACACAGAACCCAAATACACACTAAGGATGCAGACTTATCACTGAAGTACTGAATTCCAAATGCAACCCAGCACAGGGCAGCTCCTGTGTACAGAAGGATGGAGAGCCTCCATACCAGCTACTGAGAAATTTGACAATCTCTGATGTTTCTTTGAGAGCCCTGAGGGTACTGGGGTTGTCCTAAGCCAAGATCTCTGCAGCTCTCATGCTAGAGCGAATCGTATAACTTTTGGACCATAGTTCCACTCCAGTTCCTTCTTGTTCAATTTCTGATCATCCAGGCAAATTCTTTCTTGGGCTTCTCTTTCTAGTGATTCTTTATGAGTTCCCAGGAGTTGTACTTCAGGATCTTGTTACTTCTCCTGGCCATCCCCATTGGGTGTTTTCTTCATGTCTTCAGTTCCACTGTGCTTCACAGAGTAAGTTTTGGTGTTATTTTAGCCATGATGTCTATGACTTGGGCACTCGTGGAATGAAGTTGGTCACAGACGGGCACAGTTCCAAGGTGTGAGCCATACTAAGGGTCTGGAACTCAAGAGTCCAGCTGCAGGAGTTTGAAGTGGGAGAGCTGAAGGGCTAGTCTCAGTCTGGACTCTGTGCTATTGAAGCCCAGTGGGTTCAGTGCCTGCTCATAGTTTTCTGTCTTCTTTCTGTTCATTTAAAAATCTCCTCTCTCATGTTGAAAGCCTCCAGAGAGCAGAGCCTGTGTTAGTTTCATCGTCACATGGTAATTCAAAATAAATATTTGTTAAGTGGCTAAATGATCTTGTAATTTGTGTTTGTGGCCGTTGTTCGACAAAATAATATAGTCACTGACTGGAGATAGAGCCTGAATGGATATGCTTCATAAAGCTAGGAGCTTGAACCAGGTCAGCAGTTCTCAGTGGGAGGCTCTGGAAATCTTTGCAGGGAATAACAGTACACAAGTCTGTTTGAGTCTCAATTTCTGCGTCTGTAAAGAAAGGATGAAAATAGGGTAAAGGGAGTATTTACCTCTTAGGATTGTTAGAATTAAATGAGATAATGCATATAGAGCATTTAGAACTATTCCTGGTACTTAGTGGGGCATCCCTGGTGGCTCAGATGCTAAAGAACCTGCCTGCAATGCAGGAGACCTGGGTTTGATCCCTGGGTTGAGAAGATCCCCTGGAGAAGGGAATGGCTACCCACTCCAGTATTCTTGCCTGGAGAATTCCATGGGTAGAGGAGCCTGGAAGGCTACAGTCCATGGAGTTGCAAAGAGTCAGACATGACTGAGTGACTAACATTTTCACTTTTTCATTGGTACTTAATAAGCACTCAGATTTACTTATTAATATTAATATTACAATAAGTAATCATAACAAAAAGTAATGTCTTGTAGAGACTGTAGAGTCTGTAGCTCTGTTTCATTCTATTTGTCAACTGTTAACTGTCTATGACACATGAGGAATTGTGGAAGAAGAAAAACATTTGTCCGATTTATCATAACTTAATAATCCAGAGGGAGAAGGCAATGGCAACCCACTCCAGTACTCTTGCCTGGAAACTCCCATGGATGGAAGAGCCTGGTAGGCTGCAGTCCATGGGGTTGCGAAGAGTTGGACATGACTGAGCGACTTCACTTTCACTTTTCACTTTCACTTTTCACTTTCACTCATTGGAGAAGGAAACGGCAACCCACTCCAGTGTTCTTGCCTGGAGAATCCCAGGGACAGAGGGGCCTGGTGGGCTGCCGTCTATGGGGTCGCACAGAGTCAGACACAACTGAAATGACTTAGCAGCAATAATCCAGAGAGGGTGGGCCACCAGCAGCAAAATCATTGTCCCTGCAGATAAAGTGCTCATTATAGCTCATGATGACATTTTGGTAGTTATTGACTTTGGAAGGTTCATACGGTAGTCTTTCAGCCATCTTCTTAAGAGAAATAAATATATACATCACCCTTTATAGAGCTCTTTGAAAGAAAGGGTCATGTCTCCTTGATCTCAATATCCTACACATCTAACACAGTGCATGACACACAGGAGGTTCTAAAGACAATTTTGAATGAATGGATGAATCCTGTTTATGGAAGGCATTGATACCAAACATTGGTTCAAAATAATCCAGAATCAGTGATAATTTAGAAGTGATAGAAATGAACCCCAAAGTTTTGTTAGAGACTTTTCCATATATGGAAGCCATCTTTCTGTGATGGTGTATCCCATAACCAACAAACTTGTGCCTACTGAAACCCATTCCACATTTGGGTCTAGCAGCTGCCTCCACAGAGAAGAGAGAGTTAAACATCAGACTTGTCTGAATTAAAAATCATTCAATCTGGGCTCTGGAGGGATTCAGTCTGATGTAACCCTCATCAACTTCATCAACAATGCCATGGTCAATTTTAAGAGTTGAATTGACATGGCTTATCAAGAGACCTTAACTGCTATGACACCATGGCTTGGCTTGATGCCTTTAGCTAAAGCTTAGTGTTGGGTGGGTAGTTTGGCTCTCTCAACAGCTTGCTTGGCCCACTCTGGTGGTGTGTGTCAGGGCAGCAAGAATGCATTGTCTAAGCTGGGAATGTGGACTGTCTCTGAGGGCTGGAGGAAGAGGGCAGTGGAGGGAGGGACTTCTGATGCTGGTGGTGGAACAAGAGAACAGGTCGTCCAGAAGGACATGTAAGCCATCTTTGAATCCATCCTCCTTGCTGTTATCTACAGTTACTCACAGTTAATGTAGCATGAGTATTGTTCTACAGCAGGGAGAGAGTGGAGCCAAACCAGGGGCAGATGACAAGGCACTTTCCAGATCTAGGCCATAGGCGTAAACCTGACTTTGGAATAAAGTGGGCATGGCTGGGGACGCCATGACTTTACAGATGATCCCTACTCTTAAACTTTGTGAAGAGATCTACTCATCCCAAGGGTACCTGCGGGGCCTATCTTCTCAATGAGACACATCCTGATTTGATGGTTGGAAGGACACTACAAGACCTGTCTTCTCCCCATCCTAACTTTTCCCCATCCAGGCAAAAAACGGACCACTAATAACCTCATTGGAAAAGACCCTGATGCTGGGAAAGATTGAAGGCTGGAGGAGAAGCGGACAACAGAGGATGAGATGGTTGGATGGCATCACTGACTCGATGGACATGAGTTTGAGCAAGCTCCGGGAGTTGGTGATGGACGGGGAAGCCTGGCATGCTGAAGTCCATGGTGTCACAAAGAGTCAGACACAACTGAGTGACTGAACTGAATTGAATAACCTCATTCCTTTCCCCTTGCTGATTGCTAATTAATTTTAGCATATGGAACATTTTTAATAAGAATAGATTCACCTCACTGCACTGGAATTTGGATTTCAAAGGCAGGATTTTAAGGCTTTGGAATGTTTTATAGAAAAGGCATTGCTGTACAGGGCTCTTCTATTACCAAATACCTTTCCCACTGGAGGGAACTGAACCACTCTTCTAAGTGAGTCATCCCTCAAGTGACAAAGTGGCTGTGGTCTAAGTCTCTGGTGCAGTAAGCTTGATAATATAAAGAATATGTATTTGCCCTCTTTGCTCAGCCATCCCAACCTTCTAACATCCCCACAATATTCCAGGCTATGTGAGTGATTTTATGCAAATCATGATCATGCTTTTAGGCTAAATGAATGATCAGGTTGGCAAGGCTGTAACTTCTTGGATTTTTTCAGGCTTGTATGTTGAAGTTGAAAGAGAATGCCTGGGTCCAGAGAGTGTGCTGATTTCCCCAAGGTCACCCAGCAAGGTGGTGCTGGAGCCAGTGGTGGAACCCAGGTTTCTAGACACCCACATTTTCAGTTTATATATTTCATCTCACAGTGGACAACTTGAGTGTCTGAGTGTGTGTGTGAGTATGTGTGTGTGTGTGTGTATGTGTGTGTGTGATCATGCTCGTGTATTCCTGTCAAGAAGCTAAGATACTTCATTGAAACTGTGACTTATTTTTCATTTGGAGATTATAAAACATGAAGAAAGGAGACACGTTTCTCCAGCTGTGTGTTCTTTGTCAATGAGCTTCTCAAAACGACTTTTGGGGATGGAATACAGGAAAGGTCTGATACAACTTAAGCCTTCATCAAAAAGAGCCAGTTCCAAGTCCCTGAACTGAGGCAGCCTCAGGCCTGGGAGCCCCGGGCAGTCTGGATTTGCATGGTCACCTTGAATCCTGAGAATAAGGTGGAAACATGTCAAGTTGGAAGGGACAGGGAAGATGTAGGATCCAAATTAGAAGAGTTGGGAGGTAGGGGGAGGTCACTCCAATCCAGAGGTGCCTGCCAGTCCCAAGTTCTCACGCAGGCCTAGAATCTATAGAGTTCCAGCTTGGGATGAATTTGAGGTTTCTATTAAGCATAAGAAAACCGGATAGCCCATGGAATTTAGGCCAGAATACTTGGGACATATTTTGGGTTAGGGAATAGCCTGTTAAACTCCACTCCAGGTAACTGGGGTATGATGATTGAGCCCAGGATTTGAGTGCCTTGGACTTAATCTCTGTCTCTGCATCTTTCTGTCTGTCTCTCTCATGGGCTGGAAAATGTGGCAGGCATGTGCTGCTCCCCTGAAGGCCGCAGAGGTCTGCACATAAGAGTGTGCGGCACCGGGAATCTGGCTTCTCCAGGGACCCTCCCTGCTTGCCTAGAAACCCTCGGGGCAACAACAAGGATTCAAGGCAGTTGGCCCCTTTCACAGAACCTTTGGTGCAGCAAAATTCAGCATGATATATACAGACAGCCCTTGGAGGATGCTATAATAGGATTTGATCTGCATAGCTTCAGGGTTTGTCAAGGCAGTAGAATCCAATACCAGTTACATCCCCAGGATGCCAACTACCCAGATGGAAGAGAACAATCCATTTGTCAGCTTGGCCCACTGACATTCCAGAGAGCAGAAATTCCCCAGCTTTCAGAATTTGTGAAATGGTAGTGACTGGATTCATTGTGCTTTCTTTCCTCTAAAACTGCTGTATGGCCATATTTTATTTTCTCAGTTAAATAGAAGGATTCATATTTAGCTTTAGTACAAAAGAACTTGGAACCCCACAGATGTCACAAGAGAGAGCTGGGGAATGGGTGCAATTGCAGCCACCTTTTCAGAGACCCTCCCACCCCCAGGTCACAGGCCACACCTTGAGTGTCACATTTCAGAGAATACCTAATGGATACATACATTAGGCTTTCCAGGTGGCGCTAGCGGTAAAGAATCCACATCCACCTGCCAATGCAGAAGACACAAGAGACACAGGTTCAATCCTTGGGTCAGGAAAATCCCCTGGAGTAGGAAATGGCACCACACTCCAGTATTCTTACCTAGAAAATTCCATGGACAGAGGAGCCTGGCGGGCTACAGTCCATGGGACTACAGAGAGTCAGACACGACTGAGCACACAAAAACATTGGGCACCAAGACCCTAGCTGGAGGGGAGAACAGACATGCAAGTGTTGCAAATTTTCAAGAGCGTGGTGAATGTTTGGATCTCTAATCAAACAGTATCACTGTTCTGTGCACCACAGCACCATGGAAAACAGAACTGGATCACAAAGGGGAAAGTGCAAAGGCCTCTGCAGGGAGAGAGACAGGCCAGTCCTGCAGACAAACTAAAGAGAAAGCGTGGAAACCTCAGTGGGTGGGGGAGGATGGGTTGGTTTTCTTTTCCACTGTTCTTTTTCCATTCACAGAATTACTCAGCAATAGGATGAAAGGAGTTCTGTAGATGTTATAGATTTGGGATTTTAGGGAAAATGTGATAGGACTCCTTGTAAATTTCATTTCAAGATGTGGGCAGATTATTTTGGGAGGGACTGCAGCCAGTTCCCTGCTGGAGAAGTGGCCAGAGGCCAGGAGGAGTGGTGGTAGCAGCTGCAACGTTGGTTGCCAATACTGGTGTGTGTGGTGGAGGGGACTGGCTGGATATTCGCAGAGCGAACCACTGGAGAGCAGAGTTTCACCCCTCTCTGACCTCCTCTCCAAGCCACGCATGGATTCCGGAACAGGAGGTGTTGATGGACAGCAGCAAAGATCCGACAGAATTTTCCAAATTTAAAGATCCTCCCTTGGTGGGAAGAGACAGGAACTTAACAAAGTCCAGCCCGGAACTGAACAAACAAATACATCTGTGAGACAGGAATCCCAAATACAAATATCCAAGCTTTAGGGAGAAAGCTGGAAAAAATTAGCACTAATAGAGACCTGGGGCAGGAGGGGGAACTGTAAATTTGTTTCATACTTGCCCTTGACTTACCACTGGCTGACCCGAGTCGGAGGGATGGGGAATGGTGGGTGGGAGAAGGAGAAGCCAGTACCATTTAGGGCTGCAGACAAAAAAGCAGCTGTAGGTCATGGAGAAGGGCAGTAAGTGGTCTTCTTGTAGGTGCTGATGAGACTAGAGCTATAAAGATCTTAGAGGCAAGAGTGCATGTCTCTGGAGTGATAGGTTCTGGAAGAGTTTCAAAAAGAAAAGGGTCTGAAAGCCCAGCATGAGGTCAGTTTAGCATCATGACTGAGCTCTTTCTGCTTTGCTAAAGGAGAGCATTTTAGGATTTGCTGGTGGTCTTCACAGCATAAAAAGGGAGAACTGAAAAAACAAAACAAAACAAAAAACAAGACAGCAAAAGAGAGACTAAAGTCACCAGAGATAAGGAAGTGAGAATTGGAAAGATTCTCAGAGCCCATCATGTCTGTCCTCTTGCCATGTGCAGAAGGAGGGTGATATGGAGAGGGGGTGGGGATGTGCAGGGAGTCATTTTGGCCTCCAGGGTTCCTGTGGGTTTTATAATAAATGAAATAAGGGAAGAGACTTGTGTTCAGTTCAAAAGTGTCTTCACTGCTTATGGCAGGAACTGGAGCAATGTCTCTTTTGGGGATGCAGACAAGGTGAAAAGCAAGAACCTGGGTAAGTGTTGAATAGGAGCAAACATCAGCATTTGGTAACTGGGTGGGTCACTGGAACAATCCTGAGAGACCTTTCAAGATTTTTACTTTTTCCTCCTAGTGTTCACAGGAAGCCACGGGTGTAAGGACAACTGGAGGAAGGGTGACTGGGAGAAGGGGATGATATTGCTGGGAGGGGCAGGGTGAGTTGATGTCTACCATGAATTTCTTTTGGAGTCTTAACTCAGGGAATGCCTTCTTTGAGATCTTTTCCACTCCTTGGGAATGTGAGGTTTCTTTCACCTAGTTCTCATAAAAACTGTGGGGAGTTCTGCTTTCAGGGAGATCTGGAGGCTGGTTCAGTTTCATCTAAAAGACTCTCATAACAATCCCAGCTGCCTTAGCTGGCTTGTGAGTCCTGACTCTGCTCCTGCACCAGGGTTGAGCTGGTTGCTGATTACTGGGGAATGTGGTTAAAAGCAGGGCTTCCCAGGTGGTGCTAGTGGTAAAGAACTCACCTACCAATGCAGGAGACACCAGAGATGCACGTTCTATCCCTGGGTTGGGAAGATCCCCTGGAGAAGGGCATGGAAACCCACTCTAGTATTCTTGCCTGGAGAATCTCATGGACAGAGAAGCCTGGTGGACCACAGTCCATAGGGTCACAAAGAGTCAGATATGACTGAAGCAACTTAGCACGCATGCATGTGGTTAAAAGCAAAGATCCTAAGAGCCCCCCTTTCAGACACCCTGATTCAGAAATTTGGGGATGGGCTGGCAATCAATATTTTTAAAAAGAGAGCTTTCCTGATGAATTTGATATGTGGTTGTGGTTAGAAACCTCTGTGTTTGAAAACATTGTTCAGAGTTGGGTCCTTATCTTCCAGAAGTTTTTGATGTAAAACAGATAGCATGGGTCTTAACATCTGCAGTACTCTCAGACCATTATAAATAATGGCAGTAAATGTTGAACAAATGTGTAAGATTTATGTACACATTGTGCAGAACTCAAAGATAAATATCTCGT
This sequence comes from Bos mutus, assembly GCF_027580195.1. Classification (NCBI taxonomy): domain Eukaryota; kingdom Metazoa; phylum Chordata; class Mammalia; order Artiodactyla; family Bovidae; genus Bos; species Bos mutus. Next base: position 30,112,962 of record NC_091618.1, read on the forward strand.
GTTACTGGAATGTCATAATCAATCTAGACAATGACAAACTATGTCGGCATTTCATTGGGACATGCCTTCTCTTTTAGTCTATACAGGGTGACCTTCCTTCTTACCAGCGTTTTCTTGGTTCGCTCAATTTTCAAAGCAGTTTCTTTCAAAGTGATTTCTAGGGCATAGAGGCAGAAGCCCTGTGTAGTGTGTAAGGTCTCTTGGGGGAGAAGCCAGACTTTAGAATTCTGTGAAGAATGGGATTTTCAGGCTGTTTATGTGCCTACACTTGTGACACGGGTTTCCAGATGTTTAGCTGAAATGTCCTTACACTCAATATTTGTGGAAGAAATGCAAGTCAAATAGATGGGTTTGCCATGAAAGTGCAGTGAAACTTTCAGGGTCCAGGGATGAAATTAAATAGACAGCATGGCAATGACAATGAGGAGGACAACAAAGATGGGGAAGGGGGACTCATCTGTCCCATTTCTTTCACCTGGAGAGGGACTGGAGTAATCCAAGACGCAAAGAATGAGACTTGAGGAGCCTAGATCCGCTCTATGGATTCCTGCAGAGAAGATTGATTTTGTCACCTCCTCAAACAGGTTAGCAAGTCAACAGAGTGGCTTTCCCGGAGCTGGAGGCAGTCTTTGCAGCACACCAATTATTTGCTTGATAAACAGAACAAACCCCTGGGGAGTGTTGAAAGAAAGGGGTGCGGCCAATGCCTTTGGCTGACAGCACATTCAGAAGAGCTAAGAAAACAAAGGTATAAACTCTAAAAAAATCTTTTAGGCTTCGTTTACTCAGGCAAAAAGGAGTCCAGACTCTAGCAATTAACTGAGTTTGATGAATAGATACAGCTGACCTGGCAAAATCAGACCAGCAACCCTTTGACAGTAGACTATGTGTTCTTTATTTTCCTACCCCAACCCACCCCTCCCCTAAACCACACACACACACACACACACACACACGCATGCACGTGCCTGCAAAAACTCAATTTTACTGTCTCACTTGATTTATTTACCTTTCAGCTCAGGGAACTATATACATTGAGTTTCATTATTCCCCAATTATTCCATGCAGGACAATTTCATCTTTTTGGAGAATCAGTGCTGTATATTTTGCTGTTACTTTTTTCTTTTCCTTTCCCCTCTTCCCCCTTTTTCTCTTCCTTTCTCTCTCCTTTTCTCCTCCCTTCCATAAGGTCTGCCTAGATAGTGCTGGGTCTATGTTGAACCTCCATTCACTGCTTTATTCTTTGACTAAATTATCTTTATTAAGCACCTACTTCCCAGGTGGTTCAGTAGTAAAGAACCCACCTGCCAATGCAGGAGACGTGGGTTCGATCCCTGGGTCAGGAAGATGCCCTGGAGAAGGGAATAGCTACCTACTCCAGTATTCTTGCCTGGAAAATTCCATAGATGGAGGAACCTGGTGGGCTACAGTCCATGGGGTCGCAAAAAGAGTTGGACACGATTGAGCAACTAAACAGCAGCTATGTACCAGTAGCTGGGCTAAGCTCTGGTGATAGAGAGGTGAAAACCATGCTCTCGTTCTTCAGATTGGTCATAGTCCAGCAGGGAAGATTTCAGGTGTTGAGGATGTAAAATGTATGTACATGATTTGTTGAGTATAATTGAGTCTCTAATGCTGAAATTTTCAATTTTAGAAACTGGTAGGTTGGAAAGATATTTGAACATAGATTTAAAAACCATCAAAAGTACTAAAATGATGGAGCCAATCACACATGGCTAAGGAGTTTTGCATGTCCCAGTGCAGCTGTGTAAAGCAGTCCTGTAAGTCACCCGGCTCTCAGAAGACCTGGTTTTCAAACATGTTGGGAGAAGTCTCCTACATTCCAGTGGCCACTCAAATGTGAGAAACCCAGAGTGAAGGCAAGTGAAGCCAGCTGGAGCACTCAACTCTAGCCACATGTGAATCCAACTCTGGTGAAAATTCTTTAGAATTCTTCTGCCCATGGCATAGCTTCCAAAGTCAAAAGAATTTTCTTCAGGTTGCCTAATTTCTCTGACCTGTGAGAATATATTTCTCCTTTGTGATTTAGAAAAGTAGAGTGAGGGAGAAAAAGGAAACAGGAGAAAACATCAGTTTAATAATCCTTCAACTGTAAGAATGGGCAAAATATTTAGGGAAAATGAACATGATTCAGAGGAGGGACTGGGCATTTGGAAAATGTAGCTTTCCCTGCCTACAGTCCTTGCTTATTGCAGGGAAGCTCAGATGAGCTTTGGTTTGTGTGAAAGTGGATCTCTTTGCAGCAAATTGTTTAATTTGATCTGGGAATGGAATGTACCTTGTACATCTCCTTTCTCAAGGAACTGACATATTTCCAGCTTGTAATTCAGTTTATTTAAGATGAGGATGAAACAGATCATGGCATTTCCAGAAAATCTAGGATGGCAAAAATTCCCCTCTCTCCCTTCACAGTGACACACACACACACGCATACGCACACATGCACAATCTCCTTTGGGTGGGGTATCTCCTACCAAGCTCTGACAATTTAGATTCCCATATAGCACTGGGTTGTTACTGCATGAAGAAGACTGGGTAGAGAACAAAATTAGTCTGGAGAGTGATATGGAGGTGCCTTGAAAAAGTAAAAATAGAGTTACCATATGACCCAGCAATTCCATTCCTGGGCATATATCTGGAGAAAACCACAATTCATCTGGATATATGCACCCCAATGTTCACTGCAGCACCATTTGCAATTGCCAAGACATGGAAGCAACCTAAATGTCCACTGGCAGAAGAATGGATAAAAAGTATTTGGTGTATATATATGTATATATACAATGGAATATTACTCAGCCATAAAAACAAATGAAATAATGCCTTTTACAGCACCATGGATGGACCTAGAGATTATCTACTAAGTGAAGTATGCTGAAGAAAAACATCATATGGTATCACTTACATGTGAAATTGAAAAAAATATTACAAATGAACTTATTTCCAAAACAGAAATAGACTCACAAACATAGAAAACAAACTTATGTTTATCAGAGGGGATAGTAATGGGATGTGTGTGTGTGTGTGTGTGTGTGTGATATGAGGAATTAACATATACAAACTACTTTTTATAAAAGAGATGAACAACAAGGACCTACTGTACAGCACATCTTGTAAAAACCTATGATGGAAAGGAATCTGGAAAAAAATAAATATATATACATATAGCTAAATCACTTAACTGTATCAGTTCAGTTCAGTTCAGTTCAGTTGCTCAGTGGTGTCTGACTCTTTGCCACCCCATCAGTCGCAGCACACCAGGCCTCCCTGTCCATCACCAACTCCCGGAGTTCACTCAAACTCACGTCCATCGAGTCGGTGATGCCATCCAGCCATCTCATCCTCTGTCGTCCCCTTCTCCTCCTGCCCCCAATCCCTCCCAGCATCAGAGTCTTTTCCAGTGAGTCAACTCTTCCCATGAGGTGGCCAAAGTACTGGAGTTTCAGCTTTAGCATCATTCCTTCCAAACAAATCCCAGGGCTGATCTCCTTCAGAATGGTCTGGTTGGATCTCCTTGCAGTCCAAGGGACTCTCAAGAGTCTTCTCCAACACCACAGTTCAAAAGCATCAATTCTTCGGCGCTCAGCCTTCTTCACAGTCCAACTCTCATATCCATACATGACCACAAGAAAAACCACAGCCTTGACTAGATGGACCTTTGTTGGCAAAGTAATGTCTTTGCTTTTGAATATGCTATCTAGGTTGGACATAACTTTCCTTCTAAGGAGTAAGCATCTTTTAATTTCATGGCTTAACTGTATACATGATGTATACTTAACTGTATACCTGATGCTAATATGACATTATAAATTAACCATGCTTCAATATTTAAATGGTTAAAAAGAAATGCAAAAAAAGACAATAAAATATCTTTAGACAAATGTTTCAAAAAAAATTAGTTGGTTGAATTCTTGTCTGAAAAAATGGCAAACATTTAAAGTACACAATTGCTTACACTTGAGGCACAGTGAATTCTGTCCTTTCTGGATATGAATGCTTATTTTGGGAATTCCCTGGTGGTCTAGTGGTTAGGACTCCATGCTTCCACTGCTGGGGGTGCAAGTTTGTTGCCTGTTCTGGGAACTTAAGATCCTGTATGCTTAGTGGTGCAGCCAAAGAAATAATAGTAATAAAAAGAATGTATATTTTGTGAAACTGGGAACTGAATTGTGTAGACCTTATGGTAGCGGACAAAGAAGCTCTGAGTTCACTACCAACAAATATTGGATTTAAGGTTTTGAGACCTCAGAAACACATTGGACATCATTGTGACTATAATGGTTGTGGTGGGGAAGGATGGGGGAAAGGGTAGTTCAGGAATTTGAGATGGACAGGTATACAGTGCTATATTTGAAATGGATAACCAATAAGGACCTACTGTATAGCACAGATAACTGCTCAATGTTATGTGGCAGCCTGGATGGGAGCAGAGTTTGGGGGAGAATGGATACATGTATATGTATGGCTGAGTCCCTTCACTGTTCACCTGAAACTCTCACAACATTGTTAATTGGCTATTTGCTGTTGTTCAGTCACTCAGTCATGTCCAACTCTTTGTGACTGTATGGACTGCAGCATGCCGGACTGCAGCATGCCAGGCTTCCCTGTCCTTCACTGTCTCTTGGAGTTTGCTCAGACTCATGTCCATTGATTTGGTGATGCCATCCAACCATCTCATCCTCTGTTGTCCCCTTCTCATCCTGCCTTCATTATTTTCCAACATCCGGTCTTTTCTAATGAGTCAGCTCTTTGAACCAGGTGGCCGAAGTATTGGAGCTTCAGCTTTAGCATCAGTCCTTTCAATTACTACTTAGGGTTGATTTCCTTTAGGATTGACTGGTTTGATCTCCTTGCAATCAAAGGGACTCTTGAGAGTCTTCTCCAACACCACAGTTGGAAAGCATCAATTCTTTGGCACTCAGCCTTCTTTATGGTCCAACTCTCACATCCACAGATGATTACTGGGAAAACCATAGCTTTGACTATATGGATGTTTATTGGCAAAGTACTGTCTCTGCTTTTTAATATGCTGCCTAGGTTTGTCATAGCTTTTCTTCTAAGCAGAAAGTGTCTTTTAATTTCATGGCTGCAGTTACCATCTGCAGTGATTTTGGAGCCCAAGAAATAAAGTCTGTCACTGTTTCCATTGTTTTCCCATCTATTTGCTATGAAGTGATGGGACCAGATGCCATGATCTTAGTTTTTTGAATGCTGAGTTTTAAGTCAGCTTTTTCACTCTCTTCTTATACCTTCATCAAGAGGCTCTTCAGTTCCTTTTCACTTTCTGCCATAAGGGTGGTGTCATCTGCATATCTGAGGTTACTGAGATTTCTCCCAGCAGTCTTGATCAGCTATATTCCAGTACAAAATAAAAAGTAAAAAAAAAAGGCAGTTGGGGAATTTAGCTCTCAAAATGTGGGAAAAGAAGTAATTTTAGAAGTGAACCTCTAGACCTATTGCAAGTTATAGGCATATAGTCTGAGGAATTCTATGTAATTCTAGGCTACGAATTGTTCATGTTAAGGATTTTGGTGGTTTATTCTCTGTTTACTAGGAAACTCCTTCCCTTCCCTCAAAGGAGGAAATGGGCTTTTATGATGGTCAGAATATTCAAATTAGAAACAAGGAAAAAACTCTAACTCTGTTCTTAGGAAAGGGACAAAAGCCCTGGATGACTCTCCTAGAAATCTATCTATTCTTGCTTTGGTTGCCTTTGTGTCTGTTCCATGCAGGTTAAATTTGTCCATGTCTTAATATCTGCTGAACTTATGTTGCATTGATGTGTCCAAAAAACTGGCCATCAACTTGAACCTGAAAATCTATTCCATCAACAACTGCATGCCCACACTGTGCTTGGTGCTGAATGCAAGAGTAGACGAGGTTCTGGAGAAGACTCTTGAGAGTCCCTTGAAAAACAAGGAGATCAAACCAATCAGTCCTGAAGAAAATCAACCCTGAATGTTCACTGGAAGGACTGATGCTGAAGCTGAAACTCCAATACTTTCTCCACTTGATGCAAAGAACTGACTCCTTAGAAAAGACCCTGATGCTGGGCAAGATTGAAGGCAGGAGAAGGGGACGACAGAGGATGAGATGGTTGGATGGCATCACCGACTCCATGGACATGAGTTTGGGCAAGCTCTGGGAGTTGGTGATGGACAGGGAAACCTGGTGTGCTGCAGTCCATGGGGTCACAAAGAGTTGGACGTGACTTAGCAATTGAACAATAGGTCTCCTTAAGCTGAGTCAAATTGGTGACTTGCCAACTGAGGGCCCTGAGGCTCAAAGTGTGGAACTGCTCAGCCTAGTGTCCCACCCAACATATGACAGTGGGCTTGATGCAGGAAAATACAGGACCATCTTCAAAGGTGAAAGGGAGTCCAGAGAGTGTTTCATCCATAACATCATGATCATGTTCACTGTTAATATGTTTCGTTTGATCTTCAACTTCTCAAAATGGTTGCATACTTTCCATGAGAAGAGAGAATGAAGAGGCATCACCAATTCCAGGGATTTTGACTGAGCAAGTTGGTCTTGCCACTTTTCATAAAGCTAATCGGGTTTAGGTAGTCCCCTGGCAACCCAGTCAGTAATTGGACTAAGCTGGTCACCCCACCAAGAAGCCATAAAGGCAAAGCAGAGAAGACACTCAAAAGAACAAAATCAACTTCTTCCCCAGCCTTTACTGTTGGGGGAGGGGGGTGTGGTATGTGTGTCTCCTTGGACTTTGCCGCTATGGTGGGAGATGATGTCAACAATGTGTGTGTGTGTGTGTGTGTGTGTGTAAGAGAAAGAGTATCAGTGCCAAGTTTTGTCTCTTAGATATAACTCTTGTTCTTGATGTGAATCCCAAAAGAATGAGATTGGGAGTTATCTCTCTAATACTCCAGTTTCTCTTAACTATGGTCTTACCATTTCAGTATCTGCCTCTGCATTTTCAGAGTGTCACACATAATATAATGTATGGTACTGACTTTCTGGACACACAGCACATTGCTTTCTTTGGGTTTTCCAGAGTGGAAGTGCCTCTGGTAGGTAAGTCTTTATTTCCCCAGCCTAGATGAGGAGGTGAGGCTGAGAACTGTGTGGGGAGGGACTGGAGGTGGAAGTGTTAGCAGGGACCCCACCAGCATTTCCATGTCCTCTGCTACTCAAGCAGAGAGAGGGCTAGCTGCTGGGCAGGAGACCTGTGGAAGCCCCACCATCTCTCTCCTTCTTCTCAGCTCCCCCGGTGGGCTCAGCCACCCAATCGGAGAGGCACAGCTGGATATGAGGAAAAGTAGGTGAAGCTTTGTAGACAAAGCATTTTGCAGTGACCCCAGTGTGTCCCCTAATCTCTCAGTAAGACTTAGGGAGCAAGAAAATGCCATCTAGTACTCAAGGGAACTCCCAGGTCATGACTATAGGATCTAATGACACGTGGTCAGTGACGATGTGCAAACTGAGGCCGAGGGAATGGAACTGGCTTACCTAAGGTCACTCTGGCCTCTCGCCTTCCAGCCCAGGGCTTCTCTTCCTACAACGTGAGGCTGTGTGCTTGTGGAATGTCCTCTCTGGAGATTTGGAGGTGGAGTCATGTTGGCTCCTGGTCTCAGTTTTGACCTAGAGACTTTCACGCCACTTTGAAATACAGTTTATTTGGCTTTCTGTAAGGTAAATTACAGCCAGATCCTTTTCTCGCTCTCTTCCAGTGCTCCAGCCATCTGCTCATCCACCCTGAAACTCAGAAAAGAAAAAAATAAATCTGTGTGATCCATGGAAAATTTCATTGAAGACAAAACCAGCCCCAACTCCTCCCTGCTTTGTTCCACTAACAATCTTCAGGTTGGTTTTATTTGGCTTGTCATCTGCAGGATTTTCCCAAGATTGGAATTGCCTCGGCTCTCAGCAGTCCTGCTGGGTTGCCATGCCTCAGTCAGAATGTGAAATTTGCTACTCTTCCTTCAGTTCAGTTCAGTCACTCAGTCATGTCCTACTCTTTGCGACTCCATAGACTGCAGCACACCCTGTCCATCAGCAACTCCCGGCTCGCTCAAACTCATGTCCATTGAGTCGGTGATGCCATCCAACCATCCAACAACTAACTGTTCCTTAAAATCATTTTTTTCCCTAGGGTTTTGGCCTATTAGTTTGCCTTATCTTGCATTCGATTTGTTCTTGGCGCTAATTTTTTTTTCTTTTCACATTAGAATTTGAACTGGCTAACAGACCTGTTGGTTTCCTCCCTCACTGCTGCTGCTAAGTCACTTCAGTTGTGTCCGACTCTGTGTGACCCCATAGATGGCAGCCCACCAGGCTCCCCCATCCATGGCATTTTCCAGGCAATAGTACTGGAGTGGGTTGCCATTGCCTTCTCTTCCTCCATCACTAGCTTGGTGTAAATTGGATTTGGGTCTTAAGTAATTGTGAACAATTGTTGAAATGTGTCTCTGGCAGCCTCTCCTGTCTCATACGCTTTCCTTCCCTGGATTTGCCTGGGGCAAGCTATTTCGCTTGAAAGTATTTACCTGTTATCTGACTAAACTATTTACATTTGTATGGTAACAGCATTTCTAAGACAATTTAGGCATCTCTCTTCAAAGTCCAAAATGTAGTACTTGGGTGCAATCTCAAAAATCACAGAATGATCTCCCTTCATTTCCAAAGCAAACTTTTCAACAACACAGTAATCCAAGTCTATGCCCCAAACACTAATGCTGAAGAAGCTGAAGTTGAACCATTCTATGAAGACCTACAAGACTTTCTAGAACTATCACCAAAAAAGATGTCCTTCTCATCATAGGGGATTGGAATGCAAAAGTAGAGTTAATTTACAGGCAAGTTTGGCCTTGGAGTACAAAATGAAGCAAGGCAAAGGCTAGAGTTTTGCCAAGAGAATGCACTGGTCATAGCAAACACCCTCTTCCAGTGACACAAGAGACAACTCTGCACATGGACATCACCTGATAGTTTATACCAAAAATAGATTAATTATATTTTCTGTAGCTGAACTTGGAGCAAAAACAAGCAAATACAGCAAAAAAAAAAAAAAAAAGACATGGAGTGGACTGTGGCACAAATCATGAGCTCCTTATTGCAAAATTCAGGCTTAAATAGAAGAAAGTAGGGAATTTAGCCCATTCAGGTATGACCTAAATCAAATCCCTTATGATTATATAGCAGCGGTGATGAACAGGTTCAAGGGATTAGATCTGGTAGAGTGCCTGAAGAACTGTGAATGGATCTTTGTAACATTGTACAGGAATTGTACAGGAGGTGGTGACCAAAACCATCCCCAAGAAAAAGAAATGCAAGAAGGAAAAGTAGTTGGCTGAGGAGGCCTTACAAATAGCTGAGAAAAGAAGAGAAGCGAAAGACAAAGGAGAAAAGGAAAGATATACTCAATGGAATGTGGAGTTCCAGAGACTAGAAAGGAAAGACAAGAAAGCCTTAGAAGTGAACAATGCAGAGAAATAGAGGAAAACAATAAATGGGAAAACTAGAAATCTCTTCAAGAAAATTGAAGATACCAAGGGAATATCTCGTGCAAATATGGGCACAATAAAGGACAGAAATGGCAAGGACCTAACAGAAGTAGAAGAGATTAATAAGAGGTGGCAAGAATACACAGAAGAACTATTCAATACAGGTTTTAATAACCTGGATAACCATGATGATGTGGTCACCCATCTAGGGCCAGACATCCTGGAGTATGAAGTTAAGTGGGCCTTAGGAAGCATTACTATGAACAAAGCTAGTAGAGATGATGAAATTCCAGCTGAGCTATTTCAAATCCTAAAAGATGATGCTGTTAAAGTGTGTACTCAATATGCCAGTAAATTTGGAAAACTCAGCAGTGGCCACAGAACTGGAAAAGGTCAGTTTTCATTTCAATCCCAAAGAAAGGCAATGCCAAAGGATGTTCAAACTACTGTACAACTGTACTCATTTCATGTGCTAGCAAGGTAGTGCTAAAAATCCTTCAAGCTAAGCTTTAGCAGTATATGAATTGAGGACTTCCAGATGTTAAAGCTGGATTTAGAAAAGGCAGAGGAACCAGAGACAAAATTTCTGTGATCTGCTGGATCATAGAAAAAACAAGGGAATTCCAGAAAAACATCTACTTTGGTGGCATTGACTATGCTAAAGCCTTTGACTGTATGAAAGTGAAAGTGAAGTACTTCAGTCATGTCTCACTCTTGGCTACCCCATAGACTACAGCCCACCAGTCTCCTCTGTCCATGGGATTTTCCAGGCAAGAATACTGGAGTGGTTTGACATTTCCTTTTCCAGGGAATCTTCCCGACCCAAGGATCGAACCCAGGTCTCCCGCATTGCAGGCAGACACTTTACTGTCTGAGCCACCAGGGAAGCTTGACTATGTGGATCACAACAAACTGTGGAAAATTCTTAAAGAGATGAGAATACCAGATCTTCTTACCTGCCTCCTGAGAAACCTGCACACGGTTCTAAGCGACAGTTAGAACCAGACATGAAACAATGGACCAGTTCAAAATTGAGAAAGGAGTACATCAAGGCTGTATATTGTCCTCTTGCTTATTTAACTTATATGCAGAGTACATCATGTGACATGCCAAGCTGGTGAAAAACAAGCTGGAACCAAGATTCAGATCAGATCAGTCACTCAGTCGTGTCCGACTCTTTGCGACCCCATGAATTGCAGCACGCCAGGCCTCCCTGTCCATCATCAACTCCCGGAGTTCACTCAGACTTGCGTCCATTGAGTCAGTGATGCCATCCAGCCATCTCATCCTCTGTCGTACTCTTCTCCTCCTGCTCCCAATTCCTCCCAGCATCAGAGTCTTTTCCAATTAGTCAATTCTTCCCATGAGGTGGCCAAAGTACAGGAGTTTCAGCTTTAGCATCATTCCTTCCAAAGAAATCCCAGGGCTGATCTCCTTCAGGATGGACTGCTTGGATCTCCTTGCAGTCCAAGGGACTCTCAAGAGTCTTCTCCAACACCACAGTTCAAAAGCATCAATTCTTCAGTGCTCAGCCTTCTTCACAGTCCAACTCTCACATCCATACATGACCACAGGAAAAACCATAGCCTTGACTAGATGAACCTTTGTTGGGAAAGTAATGTCTCTGCTTTTGAATATGCTATCTAGGTTGGTCATAACTTTCCTTCCAAGGAGTAAGCGTCTTTTAATTTCACGGCTGCAGTCACCATCTGTAGTGATTTTGGAGCCCAGAAAAATAAAGTCAGCCACTGTTTCCACTGTTTCCCCATCTATTTCCCATGAAGTGATGGGACCAGATGCCATGATCTTCGTTTTCTGAATGTTGAACTTTAAGCCAACTTTTTCACTTTCCTCTTTCACTTTCATCAAGAGGCTTTTGAGTTCCTCTTCACTTTCTGCCATAAGGGTGGTGTCATCTGCATATCTGAGGTTATTGATATTTCTCCCGGCAATCTTGATTCCAGCTTGTGTTTCTTCCAGTCCAGCGTTTCTCATGATGTACTCTGCATATAAGTTAAATAACAGGGTGACAATATACACCCTTGACGAACTCCTTTTCCTATTTAGAACCAGTCTGTTGTTCCATATCCAGTTCTAACTGTTGCTTCCTGACCTGCATACAGATTTCTCAAGAGGCAGGTCAGGTGGTCTGGTATTCCCATCTCTTCCAGAATTTTCCACAGTTTATTGTGATCCACACTGTCAAAGGCTTTGGCATAGTCAATAAAGCAGAAATAGATGTTTTTCTGGAACTCTCTTGCTTTTTCGATGATCCAGCGAATGTTGGCAATTTGATCTCTGGTTCTTCTGCCTTTTCTAAAACCAGTTTGAACATCAGGAAGTTCACAGTTCACATATTGCTGAAGCCTGGCTTGGAGAATTTTGAGCATTACTTTACTAGCGTGTGAGATGAGTGCAATTATGCGGTAGTTTGAGTATTCTTTGGCATTGCCTTTCTTTGGGATTGGAATGAAAACTGACCTTTTCCAGTCCTGTGGCCACTGCTGAGTTTTCCAAATTTGCTGGCATATTGAGTGCAGCACTTTCACAGCATCATCTTTCAGGATTTGGAATAGCTCAACTGGAATTCCATCACCTCCACTAGCTTTGTTCGTAGTGATGCTTTCTAAGGCCCACTTGATTTCACATTCCAGGATGTCTGGCTCTAGGTCAGTGATCACACCATCGTGATTATCTGGGTGGTGAAGATCTTTTTTGTACAGTTCTTCTGTGTATTCTTGCCATCTCTTCTTAATATCATCTGCTTCTGTTAGGTCCATACCATTTCTATCCTTTATCGAGCTCATCTTTGCATGAAATATTCCTTTGGTATCTCTGATTTTCTTGAAGAGATCCCTAGTCTTTCCCATTCTGTTGTTTTCCTCTATTTCTTTGCATTGATGGCTGAGGAAGGCTTTCTTATCTCTTCTTGCTCTTCTTTGGAACTCTGCATTCTGATGTTTAGATCTTTTCTTTTCTCCTTTGCTTTTCGCTTCTCTTCTTTTCACAGCTATTTATAAGGCCTCCCCAGACAGCCATTTTGCTTTTTTTCATTTCTTTTCCATGGGGATGGTCTTGATCCCTGTCTCCTATACAATGTCATGAACCTCATTCCATAGTTCATCAGGCACTCTATCTATTAGATCTAGGCCCTTAAATCTATTTCTCACTTCCACTGTATAATCATAAAGGATTTGATTTAGGTCATACCTGAATGGTCTAGTGGTTTTCCCTACTTTCTTCAATTTAAGTCTGAATTTGGCAATAAGGAGTTCATGGTCTGAGCCACAGTCAGCTCCTGGTCTTGTTTTTGCTGACTGTATAGAGCTTCTCCATCTTTGGCTGCAAAGAATGTAATCAATTTGATTTCTGGTGATGTCCATGTGTAGAGTCTTCTCTTGTGTTGTTGGAAGAGGGTGTTTGCTATGACCAGTGCATTTTTTTTTGGCAAAACTCTATTAGTCTTTGCCCTGCTTCATTCTGTATTCCAAGGCCAAATTTGCCTGTTACTCCAGGTGTTTCTTGACTTCCTACTTTTGGATTCCAGTCCCCTATAATGAAAAGGACATCTTTTTTGGGTGTTAGTTCTAAAAGGTCTTGTAGGTTTTCATAGAATCATTCAACTTCAGCTTCTTCAGCGTTACTGGTTGGGGCATAGACTTGGATTACTGTGATATTGAATGGTTTGCCTTGGAAACGAACAGAGATCATTCTGTTGTTTTGAGATTGCATCCAAGTACTGCATTTCGGACTCTTTTGTTGACCATGATGGCTACTCCATTTCTTCTGAGGGCTTCCTGCCCACAGTAGTAGATATAATGGTCATCTGAGTTAAATTCACCCATTCCAGTCCATTTCAGTTCGCTGATTCCTAGAATGTCGACATTCACTCTTGTCATCTCTTGTTTGACCACTTCCAATTTGCCTTGATTCATGGACCTGACATTCCAGGTTCCTATGCAATATTGCTCTTTACAGCATTGGACCTTGCTTCTATCACCAGTCACATCCACAGCTGGGTATTCTTTTTGCTTTGGCTCCATCCCTTCATTCTTTCTGGAGTTATTTCTCCACTGATCTCCAGTAGCATATTGGGCACCTACTGACCTGGGGAGTTTCTCTTTCAGTATCCTATCATTTTGCCTTTTCATACTGTTCATGGGGTTCTCAAGGCAAGAATACTGAAGTGGTTTGCCATTCGCTTCTCCAGTGGACCACATTCTGTCAAATCTCTCCACCGTGACCCGCCCATCTTGGGTTGCCCCATGGGCATGGCTTAGTTTCATTGAGTTAGACAAGGCTGTGGTCCTAGTGTGATTAGATTGACTAGTTTTCTGTAAGTATGGTTTCAATGTGTTTGCCCTCTGATGCCCTCTTGCAACACCTACGGTCTTACTTGGGTTTCTCTTACCTTGGGCGTGGGGTATCTCTTCACGGCTGCTCCAGCAAAGCGCAGCCATTGCTCCTTACCTTGGATGAGGGGTATCTCTTCACCGCCACCCTTCCTGACCTTCAATGTGGGATAGCTCCTCTAGGCCCTCCTGCGCCCGCGCAGCCACGGCTCCTTGGACGTGGGGTTGGTCTTCCCTGCCACTGCCCCTGGCCTCGGTCGTGGGGTTGCTCCTCCCGGCCGCCGCCGCCCCTGACCTCGGACGCAGGGTAACGCCTCTTGGCCTCTCCCCCGCCCCACCCCGACCTCAGACGCGGGGTAGCTCCTCTCTGCCGTTCCTGCGCCGTCACAGTCTGGTACTTTCGGCCGCTGCCCCTGACCTCGGAGGTGGGGTAACTCCTCTTGGCCACCGCCCTTCGGGCATGGGGTCATCCGGCTTCTGCTCCTGACCTTGGATGTACGGTGGCTCCTCTCGGCGCGCTTTGGCGCGCCTGTCGCAGCCGCCTGCGCTTTGGAATCAAGATTACCAGGAGAAATATCAACAACCTCACATATGCAGAGGATACGCTTTAATGGCAGAAAGCTAAGAGGTACTTAAAGAGTCTCTTGATGAGGGTGAAAGAGGAGAGCAAAAAATCAGTTTTAAAACTCAACATTCAAAAAACGAAGATCATGGCATAACTCATGGCTAATATATGGGGAAAAGTGGAAACAGTGAATGATTTTATTTTCTTATTCTCCCAAATCACTGGGGACTCTGATTGTAGCCATGAAATTAAAAGATGCTTGCTCCTTGGGAGAAAAGCTTAGACTAAGTCAAACCTAGACAGTGTATTAAAAAGCAGAGACATCACTTTGTCAACAAACATTCATATAGTCAAAACTATGGTTTTTCCAATAGTCATGTACAGATATGGAAGTTGGACCATAGAGAAGGCTGGGCGCCGAAGAATTGATGCTTTCAATTGTGGTGCTGGAGAAGACTCTTAAGAGTACTTTGGACTGCAAAGCTATCAAACCAGTCAGTCCTAAAGGAAATCAACCCTGAACATTCACTGGAAGGACTGAGACTGAAGCTGAAGTTTCAGTGCTTTGCCTGCCTGATGAGCAGAGCCGACTCACTGGAAAAGACTCTGACTCTGGGAAAGATTGAGAACAGGCAGATAAGTGGGTGACAGAGGATGAGATGGTTGGATGACATCACTGACTCAATGGAAATGAGTTTGAGCAAACCCTAGGAGACGGTGAAGGACAGGGAAGCCTGGCATGCTGCATTTCATGGGGTCGCAAAAAGTCGGACATGACAGCGATTGAACAACAACAACAATCTCTCTTCAGTTGTGCCAGGAGCTGGTGGTCTGTAAACGTAGTTGACCATAGAACATTCAGAGATTTTTGTTTCAAATACAGGTTCTCAGGCCTTACCATGGGACAAAATAAGGCAATCTTGGATTGGAGCCTTGGGACTGATATTCTTAAACAATATTACCAGATAATTCCTATAATTAACTGCTTATCTCCTGTTGGAAGTTTCCTTCCAACCCTGAGATTCTGTGATGCTGTGATTTTATTCTTGTCACAGCCCTGCAAAGAATCATAATGATAACAACTGACATGTGAAGCACTTGCTAGATATCGAGTTCAGAGCTAAGCATTTATATGAATTACCTCAGGAGTGAGGACTTTCTTAATCCCTCTTCAACAACAGAGAAACTTAAGGCACATGTTGATCAGTGTCATTTAGTAGAGAACTGCTGCTAAGCTGCTAAGTCACTTCAGTCGTGTCCGACTCTGTGCGACCCCATAGACAGCAACCCACCAGGCTCCCCCGTCCCTGGGATTCTCCAGGCAAGAACACTGGGATAACTGACTAGTGTCTTAAAATTTGTGCAATGACTACAGGAGTAAAAAAAAAATTCTCCAAATCCCTCACTCTGGGTTCCAGGGTTCTTTGTGGAACAAGGGATCAGTAAAAGTGGTCTCAGGTCATTTGATCTGCAGTCCAGCTGCTCCCTTAAGGACAGGGAACATGTCTTCTTTTCCGTCCTCTCCCCTCCTCTAACACACCCACGCATCCTGCCTGGCAAAGAGAAGGCCCTCAGCAGATGTTTGTTGAATTAGAATTATCTGTAACCCAGGTCTTTTGACTTTTTGCCCAGGGCATTTCTGTTATCGAGACTTAATGAACTCCAGAACCTCATGGTATAAATTGAGAACAGAGTTTAATTTGTTATATTATAGATATTTGGGATTTTAAAGACTCAAATAACGCAAATTACAGAGATAATTATCTCCAATGATAGCATTTCAGGCACCTGGACAGGTAGACCATCTTTGGAAGGGTGTAGACCCACGTATATATGGCCACTTATTTTTCAGCAAAGACACCAGTGCTGTTTAATGGGGAAAGGAAGGAAGGTCTTTTCAGTGAGTGGTACTAGAACAACTAGATATTAATATGGAGGAGAAAAGAGAAACTCTAGCCCCAAGTGTATAAGGTATATACAAGTTAATTTGAAATGAGTCATAGACTTAAATGCAGAAGTGAAAACATTAAAACCTTTAGTTGATAACACAAAAGAATACCTTTGTACCTGTGGGGTGGGAGGAAGACAAATTATTTAGGCCACAAAATCACAAACTACAAAAAAATGGTAAATTGGATCTCATCAAAACTCAAAAACAAATTTCTGTTCATCACAATATAATATTAAGAAAGTAAAAAGACAAGTTATAGTATGCGTGAAACTATTTGCCAAAGACTAGTATCCAGAATATACAAAACAAAGTACCCAATTAAAAAATGTACACTTATTTGTAAAAAAAAAAATCTAATTTAAAAAAGTGCACAAGATTGAACAGGATTTCTACAAACACAAATATTCAAGTGGTCAGTATGTTGCTCAATATTATTAGACATCAGGGCACTGTAATACAAATGAATAGAGGTACTACTGGATACATGTTAAAATGGCTATGTTTAGAATGACTGGCAGTATGAAGTGTTGGTGAGAGTGTGGAACAGCTGGAACTCTCATAGCTGCTGGTTGTAGGGCAAAAGCTGCAACTCACTTGAAAAACCTGACTTTTCTTATAGATAACAACATGCACCTACTCTCTGATCCAAGAATTCCAGTCCTAAGCATTTATCCAAGAGAGGTGAAAATATATGTTTAAGAAAGATTTGCACAGGAATGTTCAATAGCGGGTTTATTAGTAAAAGCCGTAAATTGTAAACAATCCAAATGTCTCTCAACAGGAGATCAGGTCAACAAGTTATAGTACATTAATAACATGGAGTACTGTTTAGTAAAATTCACTGATATACACAACATACAGGATTCTCAGAAATGACAGAAGTTAGTCACAAAGACTCGACATTTATATGATGTTTGAAAGCAGCCAAAAGGAATCTATGATGATAAACAGAAATGTAATTATCTCAGAGAAGGAGGAAAGATGCTATTGATGGGGCAGGGGTACATATATGCTGACCAGTTATCTGTTGTCAAGTAATAAATTATCCTCAAACTGGTGCCTAAAGCCATTGCTTTACTGTGTTCCACAATTTTGTGGGTCAGGAATTCAGCCAGGGTTTGACTAAGTGATTCTTCTCCACGTGGCACTGATGTAGGCTAACTTTGCGAGTCCAAGATGGCTGACTTTTAGAGTCCAAGACGGCTGACTTTGCGAGTCCAGGATGGCTTCCTTGCATATCTGACACCTTGGTTGGAAGGCTGGACTCAGCTGAACTGCTGACTGGAGTATCTGCATATGGCCTCTGCACCAGGGTGACTTCAGGCGGTCAGTCTTCATACTTGGGCTCGGGGTGTTGAGAATGAGTGTTCTGAGAATAAGACAGAACCTGCATGGCCCTTGCTGGTGTAGCCTTGGTGGTCACACTGTGTCACCCCTGCTGGATTCCGTGCCAGGGCAGTCACAAGTGTGCCCAGATTCATAGAGAGAAACATGGATCCCACCTCCCAGTGGCAGGCGGGTCAAAGAATTTGCAACCATGCTTTAAAACTGCCCTAGGAACCTTCTGGGGTTAATGGGAATATTCTATATTTTGATCTGAGTGGTGTGGTGGTTACCTGAGTGTGTACAAAATTATTGAGCTGTATACTTAAGATTTTCCCACTTTATGTAAATTACACTGCAATTTAAAAATATCTGCAGAGTTTTTTACATACACCACTCTCATTATCTTCATAACAATCTCATGAGTCAAAAATTATTATCCCTTTTTACAGATATACGATTATGCTCATTAGCTTGGCTGATGCCAGACAGTATCAGGTTTCAAATCCAAATTTGTCTGATCCCAAAGTGTCTTGTCTTTCCACTAATATCATGTTACAGGGACAAAATAGTTCATTCATTCATTCATTCATTTATTCTTCAATTAATGTCTACTAAGAACCTACTGTATGTTGGGTATCAGGCTAAGAACTAGGGATTAAAAGGGGAATAACATATCTTTGCCTTCAAAGGGCTCATGACCTAAAGGAGGAGACAGATCTGTACATAAATATCAATCTATAATGTGATTTATAGTATACTGAACTTATTTTCTGAACTCCCAATTCAAGAGCCCATGAAATTTTTGGTACCATGGGCAGAAAAGGATAGAATACTTGAAATCAGAACTTGTTCTAGAAAATATGTGGTCACAGAAGAGTAGCACATTTACAAAATGCTAATGGGGCCCAGAAAAAAGAGGCCTGGAGGGAGAACAACTTTTTCAGGACACCAGTGTTTTATTTGCCTAGAACTAGATCCTGACTGTCTTCGCTTAGTTACATCTATAATCTTTTTATTTTACATTTCAGAAATGCTCTTTATCTTGTTAAATTCTCACATGTAAATTTAATTTCCTTAGATGATTTTCTCTTAAAACATTTCTTTTTCTTTGGCTTTAGGGTTTGGATTTGATTTTACCCCTTACTTTCTTATTCTTTCTGCTTTTTTGTCATTTTAAGCACATTTGAGATGGACTTGGTCCAGCCTTGAGCTGTCACACCTTCCTCTTCTGTGACCACGCAGGGCCATCTGCTCTGAGACCTCAATCTCTGTGATTGCTGTTGTGGGATCCATCTTTCATGCCTTTTTCTTGTTTGGCATTCCAGGCTGCCGGAGTTAGCTAGCTTTGACTAACAGGTGTTGATGTGTTGATCTCTTGAAAACAGTTTTTTCTTCCTTGTCAGCTCCCCGATGTGTCTCGCCATTGTCACCAGCCACACTGAGATATGGGGGACTTGGCCAGAGATGATGGAGTGTTAGCTCTCTGGAAAGTGTCTGGGGCCCCATCAATCGGCAGTTAGCTTGGAGGGCCTGCGGCGTCCAACTGGCTTGAGTTTACAGAGAGAGGGTGTTGGGCGGCTGCTGGGGCTAGCACACACGGTGGGTTATTTCTTCCAGGAGTGGGTAGGGGGCTGATTTTCTAGTTTTTCTGGTCACTTGGATGGATTTGCCTCATCTATTTTCTGCTGAGTTTCTCCCAGGACCTAAATAAAGATAACTGGGAGACAGCCATTGAGGTATGAGCAGATGGGCTCATCCATGGACTGACCCATGATACTGGCAGCCTGATCTTGCTGTTTCACCACACTTATTGAGTCTTCACTAAACGCCAAGTGCCCTGCAAAGTGGTTCAACAACATTCAGTTCAGTTCAGTTCAGTTGCTCAGTCGTATCCGACTCTTTGTGACCCCATTAATTGCAGCACGCCAGGCCTCCCTGTTCATCACCAACTCCCGGAGTTTACTCAAACTCATGTCCATCGAGTCGGTGATGCCATCCAGCCATCTCATTCTCTGTCATCCCCTTCTCCTCCTGCCCTCAATCCCTCCCAGCATCAGAGTCTTTTCCAATGAGTCAACTCTTCTCATGGGATGGCCAAAGTATTGGAGTTTCAGCTTTAGCATCAATCCTTCCAATGAACACCCAGGACTGATCTCCTTTAGAATGGACTGGTTGGATCTCCTTGAAGTCCAAGGGACTCTCAAGAGTCTTCTCTAACACCACAGTTCAAAAGCATCAATTCTTCAGCGCTCAGCTTTTTTCCGTAGTCCAACTCTCACATCCATACATGACCACTGGAAAAACCATAGCCTTGACTAGACGGACCTTTGTTGGCAAAGTAATGTCTCTGCTTTTTAATATGCTATCTAGGTTGGTCATATTGCTTCATTCAATTCTTTTTATTTAATTTTTAAAAAATATAAAAACTTTTAAGTTATCCCAAACTAAACACAAGTTATAAAATTAATTCCTCATCAGTAATAAGTTAAATTATTACAGTAATATGTTTTATTGTTTTCTCTTTCTTTAAAAAATCTTTTTATTTTGTGTTGACATGCAGTTGATTAATGTGGGTTCCCTGGTAGCTCTGCTGGTAAAGAATCTGCCTGCAATGCAGAAAACCCCAGTTTGATTCCTGGGTGGGGAAGTTCCCCTGGAGAAGGGATAGGCTACCCACTCTAGTATTCTTGGGCTTCCCTGATGGCTTAGATGGTAAAGAATCAGCCTTCAATGTGGGAGACCTGGGTTTGATCCCGGGGTCAGGAAGATCCCCTAGAGGAGGGCATGGCAACCAACTTCAGTATTCTTGCCTGGAGAATTCCCACAGACAGAGGAACCTGGTGGGCTACAGTCCATGGGGTCGCAGAGTTGGACACGACTGAGTGACTAAGCACAGCACAGCACATAGCTGATTAACAATGTTGCGATAATTTCAGGTGGACAGCAAAGGCAGTCATACATATACATCTATCCACTCTCCCTCAAAATCCCTCCCATTGAGGCTTCCACAAAACATTGAGCAGAGTTCCCTATGCCATATAGTACGTCCTTGTTGGTTATCCATTTTAAAAAGAGCAGCTTGTACACGTCCATCCCACACTCTGTAACTATCCCCCCATCCACCCCCCACTACTCTCCTCCCTGTCCCTGAAACCGTAATTTCATTGTCTAAGTCTGTGAGTCTGTTTCTGTTTTGTTAATAAGCTCATCTGTGTCATGTCTTTTTAGATTCCGCATATAAGGAATTAAAAAAATTAAAAAAAAAAATTGGCTTTACCCAGAGGCATGTGGGATCTTAGTTCCCTAACCAGGGATCAAACCCACACCCTCTGCATTGGATTCATGGAGTCTTAACCATTGAGCACCAGGAAAGTCCCTGCTTCATTCAATTCTGATGACAATTCTGAGGAAGAAGCTAGGCCTTGGAGAGATTAAATAACTTTTTCACGGTCAAATTGCAATTAAGTATGTGAGTCAGGATTGGAACCAGGATTGCCTTATTCCAGACAACGTATTCTCCTGACCTCTTGCTGTGCTTTCCTGACTCTCTGAGGATACAACAGTTTAACCATCAGTTGGTAATACCTATCTATGTGCTAGACGTGGGGCTGGGAGCATGGGAATACATGAGATAGATCCCTGCCTTTGAGAAGTTCTCAGTCTAGTGAATGAGACATAGACTTGTACATAAATAATTCTAATCAGGGCATCAGTAGGAGTTCAGAAGTTGATGTGGAATCAAGAAGGGCATAGACCTCTGTGTTTGGGGATGGAGTGAAACCAGTGATCCTTCCTAAAAGGGGACAGGTTGGTCGGGGGATGTCTGGTCAGGGTCTGAAGGGTACACTGTGTGCAGAGACTCTGTCTTTATGGAGACAGAGAAAGCCAATAAGCCACTCTTAACCTCCAGGTTCTCTTCCATGCCCCTTCTCAGGAACAGATGCCAAAAATATGCCTCCTTGGAGCCTCTGAGTCATACCTGCTTCTGTTCCTGGTACCCAAGACTCTGAATGTCCCTGGCCAAATGGCCCTGAGCCTTTCTGTTATCCCAAGGATGGACTGAACAGCCATTGCCCACGTCCTTGGTCCCCAGAGGTGGCCAAGGAGAGGGTATATGTATGGTCACTGGGCTGTGGCCTGAACTTGAAAGAGCAGCCCACCATGTCCACGTGTAGTCTATGTAGGTCCCCTTGTTGTATAGGAATGAGTTGAAGGAGGAAGAGGGGAGAGGTGAGTCACTGGCCAGAGTCCAGAGGCTGGGGCCCAGATACTAATGAAGACTTCTAAATTCAGACCTGGCCTTTGAGATCATTATGAAGGCTTTTTTTTTTTTTTTGAAAGAATTTTACAGTAGTTATAAACATAGTACAGAGAGATCCTGTATATCTCAATCTGTTGCCCCTAATATTAATTATTATCTTATACAACCACAATACCATTGCCAAAATAAATCAACATTAGACAATACTGTTAACTAAATGACAGACTGAAAAATGGTAACTAATGCCTAAGCCAGAAAGGCCCTCATCTCTGAGGGGGTGACTGAACCTTCCAAAGCTAGGACCAGGGCCCTGGAGTTTGGGATTTCCAGGTCCCCAAGGGGATGCATCTTGTCAGCATACTTACCATCCTGGGAAGCCAGAGGCCTGGGTATGTGAGCTTAGAGGATCACCCTAGAGGCCAAGCCTTAGTCTGGTGACAATCTGATACCCTTCAGTGCTCTGATTCCACCATTTATGATCTGATGAGGCAGAAAACAGTGTCCTCTAGGTCTGAGATACACTTCATGTGAAGCTCCAGGGGCTAAGAATCAGGGCTCTGTGAATATCAGATCCTGTTAGATTTTAGGATATTAGATGATATAGATGTTTGAAGAAGCCAAACGCCACATGCAGATGTCTATACATGAAAATTCTCATCTTGGTTTTAATTCCCCTCTCTTCGCCCTGCTCTCTATTTGTTGAGGAGCGGAGAGCGCTAGGCTGGAGTCAGGAGGGCCTGGTTCTCTGCTCTGATTTGGGGCAAATATTAATAACTTCACAGCTGCATTCCTGCTGGATACTTAAGGGGAAGCTCACCTCTATGATCTTTAAGACTTTATTCTTCCTTCTCTGTACATGATGTTTCCTCTGCTCGTCTTCCCACAGCCCACGTTCCTCTCATTTCCTTCCATTCTTCCCTTTCATTTTTCTGCTTTTCTTGTCCTTTCCCTTCCCCCTCTCCATTCTTTTTCCACATTCCTCCTTGTTTCTCTCACCCCGATCCCTTTTTCTCTCCTCTTCCTCTACCCTTCTTTTCCTGTTTTCTTGCTTTCCTCTTTCTCTTCCTCTTCCTTATCTGCCCCCATGTCCTGTCCCTCCATCTAGGTATGATCAGTGTTACCCAAGGGCCTCCATGGCCCACCAAATGCTTGTGGCAATTTTTTTTCAAGTGAAGGGGGAAAAAGAAGGAATTAAATCATAGTATTGGCAGCTGGCAATCTGCTTCAATCTCAAAAAAATGTCCCCGGCTTCACTGAATATATTGAAACATTGATGAAGAACAGATTTTCCCTGGCTGTGTGAATTCCCCTCTGTCTGAGTTTGGCAGAGGGATTGCCTTGCTTGATATTATTACAGGCGTTTCGATGCATTCCCTGTTTAGCAAAGTTGGAATGTATTTTAACCAACCCTTGTATTGATGTAACACTATTTTTATTTGTAATGAGGGTGTATTAAAAATATATATATATATTTCCACTGATTTCTGGCTCTGGGGAGGCTGGGATCTCAGGCTGTCCAGGCAGGAAGGCCTGGGTTTTTCCACCCTCTCTCCATGGGGAGAGTGCTGGAATTCAGGCATTCTCTCTTGTCCCCACCCCCTTGTTAGATTTCACTGATTTTAATAAACATTTTCCTTTCTTTGGTTTCCTCAGTGACATAGAATCATATGCGTCAGTTGGATGGGGTCTTCCAGAGGTCATCTCTCTATGCCCTGCATACTTGGACAAAGGGTCTGAACTGGGCAGGCTCTGAGTGAGGGTGTGTGTGTGTGTGTGTGTGACTCAGTCGTGTCCCACTCTTTGCAACCCCATGGACCGTAGCTCACCAGGTTCCTCTGTCCATGGACTTCTCCAGGCAAGAATACTGGAGTGGGTTGCCATTCTCTTCTCCAGAGGATCTTCATAACTCAGGAATCAAACCCAGATCTCTTGCATTGCAGGCAGATTCTTTACCCTCTGAGCCACCAGGGAAACCCCAAGTGAGGGGTTAGGGAGATACAAAGAAAAGGAGAGTTAAGGACTTTGTTGATGGAATCTGCCTGGCAATGCAGGGGACACGAGTTTGAATCCTGATCTGGGAAGATCCCACATGCTATGGAGCAACTAAGCCCATGTGCCTCAACTACTGAGCCTGTGTGCTGCAACCACTGAAGCCTGTGCCTAGAGCCTGTGCTCTGCAACAAGAGAAGCCACCGAAATGAGAAGACCAGAAGACTTCAAATTTAGAAGACTGAAACTAAGAGTAACTCCTGCTCATCCAGCTAGAGAATGCCCACACACAGCAACGAAGATCCAGTGCAGCCAATAAATAGGTAAATAAATAAGAAGAGAGGAGTTAGACACATGGAGAACATGTACCGATACAGATACGCAGTTATTTGCCCCTGTACAGAGGGACACGGAGTGAGTAGGTAATGAGAGAAAGGGCAGAGAGGCCAGCCTGCAAGGCTGGTGGAAGGAGCTGTGAATAGGGCAGGGATGGTTCCATAGTGAGGAGCACAGGGACCCTGGAAAGGCCAGGAGCAATGACTACTCACAGGGGGCTTTTTGTTTTTAGAAAAACTTTTAGTGCTTTTTCCATCCTTTTATCAGCAGGCAACTGCCCCATCCAAGCATACGTGGATGGAGGCTCTTTGGATCATAGAATTCCAAAGTTCACTGAAATCTTAGAAAAGATGATCTGGTACTGGGGTCCTAAGGTGGAACTTACAAGAGTTCTGAGAATGCTCTTAAATGAAAGAAAATGGTGTCATTTTTTTTCCCCCTAGAGCATGGGAGCCAGGTATAGCTTTCATCACTCCTGAAAGAGACTGTGATCCAAATGTCCCCAAACCACTGGTCCAGTTCAGTCTACATGTTGACCATCTAGGGGAATTAAGGATCAGGAAAGTGATGTGGCTTAACCAAGGCCTCTTTGAGGGTTTTTATAACTCCTTCCATCTACAGGTGATGAAATAGGCCTGGGGAACTGTAGTGACTCAGCCAGCCAGCAGCAGAGTCAGGCTGATTGCTGGTGGCTGGGCCCTCAGCCCAGGCCTCCTATGTTCATCCCCGTCTTTCCTACTGTGTTGCTGTTGCCTCCTTGGCTTTGTCATCCCTGTTGGGCAGCAGTGATGGCTGTCTGTCCCAGACTTCACTCCTGACTTCAGAGAATTGGCAGAAATACCTAGAAAGGTGTTTGACTGGAGCTGGTATTCATTGTGATCTTATTTAAACTCAGCATTCTAACACCCATTGTAGTGGCCCCAATGTCTTTGGTTTAGAGGAGCCTGATGAATAGAAACTCTGAGGCCTGACTTCATAATGTGTGATGCAGCCCCACTGATCTCCACTTACTAGTGCTCCATTTGCTCCAAAGCAAATTCACTTTCAGAATCAGGAGGGGACTTCCCTGGTGGTCTATTGGCCAAGACTCTGAGCTTCCAGAGGGGAAGGGGGCTAGGGTTTGATCCCTGGTCGGGGAACTAAATCCCACATGTCACAGCTAAGTATTTGCATGCAGTAACCAAAGATCCCCCTTGCTGCAATGAAGATCAAAGATCCTGTGTGCCGCAAATAAGACCTGGTATAGCCAAATAAATAAATAAGTATCTAAAATAAGTCAGCTGTGGGAGGATAAGACAAGGGTCAGAAGGGCTTGGCAACAATCCAGTTAAATCCTTCAAGCTTTGTCACTTTTCACCAGTGCCTCTGAACTCCAACTCTCCCAACAGTTTTCTGTTCTTCGAATTCTCCATGCTCTTCCATGCTTTTGGTGCAAGCTTGAAATACTCTTCCTTATGTTTTTGAGTGCTTCCGTGCTCAATTGTGTCTGACTCTTTGTGACCCCATGGACTCTATGGAGCCTGCCAGGCTCCTCTGTGGGATTTCCCAGGCAAGAATACTGGAATGGACTGCCATTCCCTTCTCCAGGAAATCTTCCCAATCCAAGGGATTGAAACTGGGTCTCCTGTGTATCCTGCACTGGCAGGCGGATTCTTTACTGCTGACCCTCCGGGGAAGCCTGACTTGCCCCCAGAGCACCCCCACTGTGAAGCTTTTTCTGACTCTTGTGGGCAGACCTGGGTCTCCTTCTTTCTTGTTCATGGTCCTGTTAGAGAACTTATCATGGGGTTTGGTGAGTATCGGTGTAGGGGTTGATGTCCCAGCTGGACCGTGAGCTCCTGGAGAATGGGGACTGTATAGAAGACTAAAGGGCGGTGACTCTCACTGAGGACCATTTTGTCCTCCAGTCCCTGAAAGGAAGGGAAGGAGTGCTAGTGGCCTCTAGTAGGCAGATTTCAGAGATGCTGCTAAATATCATATAAATTCCAGGACAATAAAGAATTTGGGGGCCCCAAGTATCAATAATACCACTGTTGAGGGACCTGCTGTAGAGGATCAGTAACCTGTGGCCATATTCCTCCAATAGCTGGTGAAATGTGTGAAGGGTTAATTCAGTCTGAGGAGGGGATTAACTGTTTCCACCTCCTAGTGGACAGACAGAGGTGTGGCCTTGGATAACAAACACTTCAGAGAAAGTTTTGAAAACTTGGTTTGTGTTCTAAGAAATTTTTGTGACTGTCAGCCCTCAGAGAAGATGGCATTGAGGTTTCCTTCCAAATCTTGTATTCTAGAATTTAGTGTCCATTAAATATGCAGAGATATTACTTTGCCAACAAAGGTCCGTCTAGTCAAGGCTGTGGTTTTTCCAGTGGTCATGTATGGAAGTGAGAGTTGGACTGTGAAGAAAGCTGAGTGCTGAAGAATTGATGCTTTTGAACTGTGGTGTTGGAGAACACTCTTGAGAGTCCCTTGGACTGCAAGGAGATCCAAACAGTCCTTTCTAAAGGAGATCAGTCTTGGGTGTTCATTGGAAAGACTGATGCTGAAGCTGAAACACCAATACTTAGGCCACCTCATGTGACGAGTTGACTCCTTGGCAAAGACCCTGATGCTGGGAGGGATTGGGGGCAGGAGGAGAAGGGGATGACAGAGGATGAGATGGCTGGATGGCATCACCGACTCGATGGACATGAGTCTGAGTGAACTCCGGGAGTTGGTGATGGACAGGGAGGCCTGGCGTGCTGCAATTCATGGGGTTGCAAAGAGTCGGACACGACTGAGTGACTGAAATGAACTGAACTGAAATATGTCTTTGAAAGGCAGGGATTGAGGCTGCTGGCTCTTTGTTGAGAGACCTCATTTAGGAAGACTGAATTTTTATGAAACTCTTCTCATGCTCTCAAAGACACTAAAGTTCTTTAAATGAAGAGTTTTTAAAGTCCTGTTTGAGAACTTATTGCAAGATAAGAGACAGACTAGAGGTAGAATTTTAGCCATATTCCACTTAATCAGCCTTATTCTTGTTTATCTTGGAACAAACACATGGCTGAAGCATCCTTAAATAGTCAGTGTATAAGACAAGATATTTTTTGTAGTTCTTCTGAGGCATGCTCGTTTAAGAAGGCTAAGGCAGAGATGGTGCCCACGTGAGAGTCCATTCAGGAGGAGCTGGAGTTGGGGTGCTGGGAAGGAAGAGATGTATAAGTTATTGGCAAGAAAGGGATGTACAGGGAAGGAAGTTAAAAAAAGAGAGTTGTTTGGTGAACCAAAAAGGGCATGGGGCAAGAGAATGTTGTATGGGTGCCATAAGGAGGCTGGCTTAACAACATGGTCTTGGATGAGTTGAGTTGTTTGGGGAGAATACACAGACATGGGAAAATTGTTGCTGTATTTTAACTTCCCAAACCTAGCTACTCATCACAATCACCTGAGCACCTTTAAAAATATTCAGACTCCAAGGCCCCATCCCTGGAGGTTCTTATTTTATAGGTTTGAGGTAAGATCCAGGAATCTGTAGCTCACAAGAAATCTCCAGTGATTCTGATACTCATGAAGGTTTGGGTGTCAGTGCCCAAGATTAGGAAAACCTGAGAAGGTGCTGATGGCTGAGGAGTTGCAAGGATACTGATCACTTAGTCAAGGGAACTGACTAGATTTGGGACTACAACAGGTGTTGGGAAAGGTTAAGACATGGGGTTCTCTATCTTTTAGAAGCATGTAAAGGGATTCAGAAAAAGCACTGGTTACTGATGAAAAGAAATTATTGAGTAAATATTACATGAGGACCTTGTAAGTGGCAAATAAGTGATTATTGTGGCTGGGGTGGTCAGAGCCTGTCAGGGCAGGGGTGGTAGATGTCAGCCCTTCTGGAATAATGGGTATGATTTCAATGGGAAGGGACTCAACCAAAGGAGGAGGAGGTTGTGGAGTGAAGGTGTGATGTATCCAGAGTTTGGACAAATGTCTTGGTTTTGGAGTCAGGGAGGATGAGCACAGCCAGTGGTGTTTTTTGGGAAACGCATCAGAGGGATGCTAGGCATTGCTGGGGAATCTCGCATCTCCTCCTTGTCTCAGGGCTGTGCTGTTATCTTTGTCAAACAGAAATCTTCTCTAGACCAGAGTATGTGGCTGCAACTCCCCAGAGACCTGGTGGGTACATCTGGCACTGAGGAAAGTCCTTAGACCGGAGAGTTTAGGAGCCCTGGAGAGCACTGCTGATGTCCACACTGCAGCCATTCTTCTAAGGGAGTGATCACATGTATCCACAATGTTTATAGCCCTGTCTACAAGTCTTTCTCTTCCCTTAAAAAAAAAACCACCACCAACAACAAAATGAGTTAGATGATTTCACACTTTAAGAATGGGCTTATAGAAAAAAGCTTGCATTTATTTGATACCAGATTCATAGCCAAAAGGCTTCAGTCACATTATCTTATTTAATATTGATATAACCTCTTGAAATAACACTATATTAGGTTTCTCTAGAGAAGGAGAGCCAATAGGGTCTCTCTCATTTATCTATCTATCTATCATCTAATGATATAGATTTACTATAAGGAATTGGCTCCTGAAATTATGGAGGCTGAAAAAGAAAGTGAAAGTGAAAGCTGCTCAGTGGTGTCTGACTCTTTGTGACCCCTTGGACTATACAGTCCATGGAATTCTCCAGGCTAGAATACTGGAGTGGGTAGCCATTCCTTTCTCTATGGGATCTTCCCAACCCAGGTCTCTTGCATTGCAGGCAGATTCTTTACCAGCTGAGCCACCAGGGAAGCCCAAGAATACTGGAGTAGGTAGCCTATCTCTTCTCCAGTGGATCTTCCCAACCCAGGAATTGAACCAGGGTCTCCTGCATTGCAGGCAGATTCCTTACCAGCTGAGCTACCAGGGAAGTCTAAAATCTGCAGAGCTGGCACTCCAGCTCAAGTTCCAAGCCCAGCAGGCTGCTATAGACTCAGAAAGAGTTGATGTCCCAATTCAAAGACTGTCAGGCAGAAGACTCCTCTCTTCTTAGAGGAGGGTCAGGTTTTGTTCTACTTAGGTCTTCCTTCAACTGATTGGATGAGGCCCACCTACATAATGAAGGGCATTCTGCTTTAATAAGTCTATTGATTTAAATGTTAATCTGCTTTAAAAACACCCTCAAACAGACACCCTGAATAATAATAATGTTTTTAAGTACCTGGGCCCCCTGTGGCCCAGCCAAGTGGACACATAAAGTTAACCATCATAAGTACTATGAGGATCAGTGTTCTTATTTTGTAGAAGAGGCAGGGAGGCATAGATGAGAGAAGTTGTGTCCATAAGGTCACACAGTGGTAGATGGCAGAGCTGAGTTTCAGATTAAGCAGCCGCTGCCTGACCTTCTTAAGCTCTGGCTTTGCTGTCTGTTTCATGGAAGGCAAACTAAAAAAATTTCTCTTGATGTGATTCAATATATCAGAGTATGACATCTCACATTTCTGAATGTCTCTACTACCACCTTGCTCATTGCCTGGAGTTCCTCTAGAAAGTGAAATCTTTTTCAGGTCACCACTAAGCATTTTGTCTTGTCTTTGCTTCTTTGTTTCCTGGGGCAGAAGGGTGTGTGTCTTCCATCAGCTTGTCAGTCAGGAAGCCTAATTCTGTCTGATTTATCTAGCAATATTGCATCCTCATGGAACAAAGGATGGAGAGCTGGATAAGTAAATTCTGCTGGAGCAACCTTGCTCTTCTGTCCCTGAGTGTCCTTGTGGAGGTATCCTGACCAGCCCAAGAGCAGCAGGAAGACAGTGGACTTCTAGAGAAAGTAACAGGCTTCTGAAAGGAATCGTGTTTCATTAATATTTCTAGCAGTGAGGAACCCACCACCTCACAAAGATATCCACTATGTTTTTAAGCAGAAAGGAAATTTTTGCTTGAATTGAAATCTGCTTTCCTTTACTCTGGAGTAACAGAATAAATCATCTCTTTCTTACATGAGCACTTTTCAAATATTTGAAAACGGGGCTCGTATCCCCTTGAAACATTTCTTCTCCAGGCTAAGTGCTTCCAATTCCTTCATTCTTTTTGCGATTCTGTTTATAGACCCTTTTATTGCTTTGTCTTTCCCTCTCTGTGGTTGATAACCTTCTTAAAAGAATCCTAAATGTTCTAGTTCTGGTCAGACTAATGAATTTAGTAGAGTGGAAATATCACTTCCAATGTTTGGAAATATCATTGGATATTTCCAATATCCATCCAATATTGGAAATATCATTCCAATATCACTTTGAGTATTAGGTATTTTTCAATGTTTGTAGGTTGCATTAACTACCTTGATAACATTTATTATTTTATATTGAGCCTGCAGTCATATTGGGTCTCACCATATTATACTTCTACACTTGGTTTTTGGATTTGAAATTTAGAATTTTACAGTAATTCTTGTTGATATGTATCTTTGTTATGTAACCTATATTTCAGCCTGACTCTGACATCTAACATTTCCCTGCTGATTTGTGGTGAGGGGAGAAAACACAGGGACATCAAAGAGAAGGTCCTTTTAGTTGGCACCTCTGTGTACTGCTGTTCTGCTGGTGGAGGAAGAACTTCAGAGAGTTGGAGCTACCTGAGGAGTCAGGGGATCCATGAGGTTAGGATCCAGACAGAAATGCTGACAGCAAGTCCCTAAAATGGAAAAAGAACACTGTTCTTCATTTTCATTTTCCATTTTCACTTGTCCCAGGGACCTGAGAACAAGGACGCACCCAGGGACTAAGATCCAGATGGAAAGGCCTTGTACAAAGGAGCCTATTGCTAGTCAAAGCTTTCGTATGGACCTGTTAGGCTTCCTTGGGGGCTCAGTTTAATTACCTTTCTGAGTCTTGGTCCAGAAGTAATGGACGATGCAGTCCTTGTCCCCAGGAAGAAGCCTATGATGGTTTGGGGAAGGAGACTTGCATGGATGAAGCCACAGTAAACTTGCTAGGGATGAAGACAAATTTGTGATAAGCAGCCTGGAGCTGACCACAGCCCACACAGGGGTCTGTGCACAAGGAGGAGGAAGAATCCACTAAGGAGTGTTCCAGAGGAAGTGGGAATGGAGCTAAATTTGGAAGGATTTGAAAGGAGAAGAAAGAAGGAAAGACTACGGAGTAGGGAGGGGCGTGAACAAATGGGTGGTAGTGACAGTAATTCCGCAGGAACTCAGGGAAAGAAAACAGACTTGTTCTTCCCCGGGCGATGGAAAAGCTCACCAGTGGGAAGTGCCTGTGACAAAGACTTTTCAAAGACCCCATCCTTGGATTTGGCCCAGTTTTGCCCCTTCTCTTACCACCAGCTCAATCCAGGCTCTCTTCCTCTTATTTCCAGCTTTTTTTTTAACCCTCTCTTTGCTGGTCTTCTTGCCTCTAATGTCCTAAACTCTCACCCAAGATACATACTAACTTTTCCCCAAACATTGGGGGTGAGAAAGATGTTAATACAAACAGACATATTAATGTGGTCCCAATTTCAAATATTCTGCCCAACTCTCCCTATTTGCTGATCTCCTCCATAGCCTTTGCCTCTCAGTTTTTCACTCAGAATATACAATAATAATATTATTAATAATGAATAATAGCAGCTGACATCCACAGTGAAACAGATGTGAGGTTTTAAATATGCCATGAGTTTTAAATATCACCTGATAAGGTAGGTGCTATGATCATCCCTGTTTTAAAAATGAGAAAATTGAGGTGCATAAAGGTTAAGTACATTGCCCAAAGGCATACAGACAGTAAGTGGCAGCACTGGGATAAGCACAGGCCATCTGACTCCAGGTTCTGCCCTATTTTCTACATACCACTTTTTCATTCTAGAGTGCTGGGAGCGAGCTCCGCCCATGGCAAAGGTCATGAGGAAGGAGGCTTGGCATACGCAAAGGCGGGATCGAGCCTCAGGAGTCCCCCTGGAAATTCTCGAGCATCTACCCCCCAAACCAAAGTCTGCCTACTTTCTGCTTTGTGCTTTCACCTACACCTCTGACTTTACGGGGGGCTGTCCCACACTACCTCTCTCTGAAAAAAGAGTTAGCTTACAGCTCCAGTTAATAATTCCTGGGTGTGACAGTGTTTCAACCTACAAACTCCTTTGAAGTCCTCTAGCCTGCCTGAATAGGTTTTTCCGGCCACATGTGATTGCTCAGAGCCTCCCAACTGTGAGAGGCATGAGATGTTCTAAACTGTCTAAATACAGATTCCTTTGAGCAGTTAAAAGATTGATTAGAAATTGTATTGGTGAAGGGCTTTTCACTTGTTGGGCCAATGTTTGCTGCTAAGTCTCCATATCCCTTACCTGCTGTGTCCCTGGCAGTGTATTGATTAATATAATTGGTGTAAGTAGTAGCTTTAATGTTTGTAACCTTGGACCCTTGAGTTAATTCTTTTTCTTGTTATAGCCCACCACACCTTTGCTCTGTAGGAATGCAACTTTATCTAATGCTTTTGGAGGGTGGCTCCTGACCAATCACCTTTAGAGAAAAATAAGTTTTCTGAAGAAAGGGTCTTAAAATGTTAACAGGCCTCCGGGCCAGAAGATGATGCAAATCACCTAAACTTTTGCATATGATAAGTTTGCAGGAAGAAAGCCTGGCTTGCTGCATGACTCTACCCCTTCCCCCATTATCCTCTATGCATAACTTAAGGTATAAAAATTACTTTGGAAAATCAAGTGCGGGCCTTGTTCACCGAAACTTGGTCTCCCTATGTCGTTCTTTCTCTCACCTTCTGGCTGAATTATTCAGCCTCTTTTCTCCACTGAATTTCCTCACTGAGCTATCCTTATTTCAGCCTCTTTTCTTCACTGAATTTTCCTACTGAGCTATCCTTATTCTATGACTCTTTATATCCTTAATTAACCTTTAATTAAGCAGTTGTTTCCTGATCCTCGCCGACGCCGGCCCCACTTCGAATTCCCTGGATCCACCGGGGCTGCACTAGAGACCCCAGCACTAGAGATACAGGGTTATAGTGTTTCAGGACAAGGAATGGAAAGAAAGGCAGTTTTTACTGACATTTAGTATGTGCCACTCCTTGCACTAAGGCACTGGACATGTGTCATCTCAATTAATCCTTACCCCACTCCAGAGACATATTATTTCTCCTATTTTACAAAAGGAGATGCATGGGAAATGAAGTAGCTGGTTGTGGGCACACAGCTGGTCCCATGGGCTGTTATTGTTCAGTCGCTCAGTCGTAACCAGCTCTTTGTGACCCCATGGACAGAAGCACGTCAGGCTTCCTTGGTCCAACGGGTAATCAGATTAAAACCGAATTCCATCTTTCTTCCAAAGGCCAAGTATTTCCATTGCATATGTGAACTAGATCCCAAGCGGCTGGGATAAAGCGGGGTGAGAATGCACCACATGTGAGTAGCAAGAGCCTAAGAAAACTTTCCTAAACAAGAAAAAGCACAGCAGTCTATGTGACACAGCTGGGCACAGCTGGAAGATAGCATTTAGGCAGGCTTTGTGGCCAACGTGCTGTTGATTCATGCATTTGAGAACAAAGGGTCTGGGCTGATCTTCTGCGTTTATGTGCAAAGAATCTGAGCGAGTAGCAGGCGTGGCAAGCACCAGCTACTGAATGCATCACAAAGCACCTGTCCCTCTTGCACAGTACAGCAAGGCACTGTCCACTCACAATGACCTCTTTAGCCTAAGCCACCACCCAGGAGGTAAATGCCATCTGCAGAGTTATCTTTGGATGACCTTGGGAGGAGGAACCCAATTTCTGTGGTTTTGGAAAATCTGGATGCTCTGTTCCCTTATCTGCTTCCCTTCAGGATGGGATCGGAATAGGCAGGAAAAGGGGAGAGAGAGATAGAAAGAGAGTAAGAGAGAGAGAGAGAGGGAGAGGTGCTTCTCATTGGGACACATAGCTTCTGAGGTTTAGGACCAGTATTTCTAGAACTTCCCTGTGTGTCAGAATCACCCAGGAGGGAGTGCAAAAACTGAGATGTTCAATGACTTTGTAAAGTTAAATCTTATTTAAACTGAGTCCGTGGGCCCCACTTCCAGAGTTTCTGAATCACTAGGGCTCAGATCACCATGCATTTCCATTTCTGCCTAGTCCTCAGGTGGTGTGATGCTGCTGATTCAGGGAGCACATGTGACTTCCTCAGGATGGACAGCCACCTCTTCTCTGTTTTTAACCTCCATACTTGCGCTGAACACCCTGGGTGCCTCAGTTGGAGTCCTGGCAAGAACCATCTCAAAGGGTTCAAACAAGATTCTGACTGCTTCCAGGGGTGTGGGCAAGATGTTAAAGGGGCACACAGGGAAGCAGAGGTGCCTGGAGACCCCACAGTAGGAGCGGTGACCACCTTAGGGCTTCAAAAATCCACCTTCAGTGGATTCAGAAGGCAGGGGACAGTGTTTCCAGGGCTTGGTGAGGGCTGTCTGGGGGAGCTACAGCCGGGGAGGGACATGCCAGAAATGCAGCAGGAGAGACCTTGGCACCTTTGCTCTCTAGCTGCCTTCTGGATGCCTCATTGACTGGCTCCTGCTGGGTGCCAGGAAGCAGTGCATGCGTGCTAAGTCGCTTTAGCCATGTCTGACTCTTTGCGATCTCATGGACTGTAGCTGGCCAGCCTCCTCTGGACTTCCCAGGCAAGAATAGTGGAGTGGATTGCCAAGTCCTCCTCCAGGGGATCTTTCTCATCCAGGGATCTAACTCCTGTCTCTTATGTTTCCTGCATTGGCAGGTGGGCTCTTTACCACTAGTGCCACCT
Organism: Bos mutus; assembly: GCF_027580195.1. Classification (NCBI taxonomy): domain Eukaryota; kingdom Metazoa; phylum Chordata; class Mammalia; order Artiodactyla; family Bovidae; genus Bos; species Bos mutus. The sequence goes on from NC_091618.1 coordinate 30,147,958, forward strand.
GGGAAGTCCCTGCCAGGAAGCAGTAGGTGGAGTCATTGCCAGGGTCCCCAGGGCACAGAACAGAGCAGAACATGGATCTGAGGTCGGTGGAAGGCAAATGGAGAATGACCAACACACTGGACAAGATCCCACTCTTCTTCATGACGCCCCATCTCTTGTCTATTTTTGCTTCTTCTAGATTACTAGATGCCCACTGGCTGAAGAAAACAGAGGCACAGCATCATGCCTGTAGCCATCCTCAGCTCCCACTCAGTAACTTGGGGGCCTGGACTCTGCCTCAGCAGTGCCTCAGGGACCACCGGACTACTGAATAGGCTGTAGGCAGAGCTGTGTCTCCCTCCCAGCGCTCACCCTCCTAACAAACCACTCCCTCCAATCCCAGTTTTAGATAGGAGGGCAATGTTTCCACTGGCCTGCTCTGGCTTGCACATGATCAGGGCAGATTGGAAAAAGGCTCGCTGCTTCTGCACAGTCTTTGCAGGGCTCTGATAGGAGTTGGGGGGATAATGGGGGGTGTTTGGCAGGCGGGGGCAGTGGGGGGGAGTGGATGGTGAGGAAGAGTTTCAAGTTATTTCCAAACCAAACTGTAAGGAACACACAGTGCTTGGCGTCGGCTCAGAAAGACCTCCCTTTCCATCTATGGAACAATGAAGATGACAACTCAATCCTTTGGAAAGAAAAGAGAGAGGGGGAAAACAAGAGGCAGAGGAGAGCTGTTTAGAGGCGAGAACTGCCAGGCTGTGTTGCAGCTGGCCCCTGCGGGCCTGAGTTGGTGTCTCAATTTCCCTTTCTGTGGCTGTCAGGATAATTTTCTGAGCTGTACAGTGAGATCTATGTGTCAGATAACCCTCCGTGGTAAGATAATCTGAGATCATATTTAGGGAAACTGTTTGGGCTCGTCGGCTGTTTTATATCTTGACATGGAAGCTGGTGGGTGGCGGACAAGTTTGGAGGCTCTCACACCCTCAGGACAAGGAGGCTCGGGTTTCTCTGGGAGCAGGGAAGGGACTCCAGAAGGGCCTCCTGGGCAAAAGGTGGCCTGGTGAAGTGGTCTAATGCCTCCAAGAATGGATTAAAAGAGTCTCTTCTCAGCTAAGCTTCTAGTTCCTTTTTCCCTTGAGATAAAAACAAAAGAAACTGAACCCAGAATCTATCAAGGGGTCCCAAGCCTTGAAAAGGGGGCTATTTGTGAGTTAGGAACAGAAAGCTCTGGCTGGAGATGGAGAAATGGGTTCCCCGCGGATGGACGGACTTCCCTCCGTGGGTCTTCATTCTCTTAGTGCCCTGGGTGGACACCTCGTCCTCCCCCATCTTACTCCATGAACACAAACTCTATCCTTGAATTTACCCCTTGCCCATTTTGAGCCCTATCCCCTGAACAAACAGAGTCTTTGTTCTGTCTCCTTCGACTCAGATGACACAGAAACGATTGGGATGCAGATAAGCTTCTGCCTCGTGTTTAAGATGTTGGTGTATTTGGAAGAGGACAGAAGGCTTCTTTGGCTGGATCCTGTTGAAGAGGAGATGCTGGGGTGGGAGGAAGCTGGGCAGAGGAGGGAGGGACAGACTTCTTTCCCTGATAAGAGTGAGTGCTGGGCCTCACCGCAGTGAGTGTTACATTTCCCTGTAACGGCCATTGTACAACCCCATGGCATCCCAGAGGTGGAAGGAACCTAAATGTGTCATCTGATCATCTGACTTGGGACATCTGGGGGCTGCTGAGTAGCGTTCCTGCAACCTGGGGTTCAGCACACCTTCTGTCACTGTCCAACTTGTGGGAGCTGCTAAATTCCAAGAAGGGGTCTGGCTAGGTGAACTAGGAAATCCTGATATTCCGGCCTTGGTAGTCTGTGATGCTATAACCTCTGAATGTTTCTTGTATTCAGAGATCTTTCTAGGAGTCACAGTTATGTTTTAAAGAGGAAAATAGAGAATTGAGAATCCACCTTTGGTAAATACAGCTTCCTGACATCACTTTGGTAATTACAGAGGCTGGGCGCAGGCCACTGCACACCGTGATTTTTAGAGAAGCTCAACTGTTAGTGAGTTGGGGCCTTTTCCTGGCCCTTGAGCCTGGGGTACTGTGGCTAAAATTTTTATCTAGACACCACATCTTTTCCTAGGAGCTTTCACGTCCAGTTTCAGGCATGGGTCTGACCCAGAGCTAGGGGTTATCTCTAGTCTTCCAAGATGGCTACAGTTCAGTTTAGTTCAGTTCAGTTGCTCAGTCATGTCTGACTCTTTGCGACCCCATGGTCTGCAGCATGCCAAGCCTCTGTCCATCACCAACTCTTGGAGTTTACTCAAACTCATGTCCATTGAGTTGATGCTGTTTATTCCTTCTGGTCAGATCCAGGTCAGATGCTCAGATCAGAGCAATGGTAGAGGAATACGGCAGGCATGGGTTGGGTCAAGGTTGGTAGCAGAGACTCAGAGGATAGTAGGGCCCTGAAGCCCTGCCCTTCAAGGCTTGCTTATCCAGGGCCCAACTTTGTGACCTAGGGCTAGTCACTTCATTTCCCCAAACTGTTTCATCATCTGAGAAATGTGTACCCCCACTTAGCCTTTGGGGGTAGCTAGCAGGAAGCATTGAAAACATTTATGTAAAGCATTTCTCTCACGTCCCAGCTCAAGTTAGATATTCAATTCATGAATTTCTTTTCTTTGTAAATTGCCTTTTAAATCTCTGGGAATAAAGTGAAAGGAGAGAAGCAAGGCAAGGTGTGCTTTGGACGTGACTGTGACACACACCGGAAGGTGACTCTTAGGTGTGTACTTTGTGTCCGGAAAAGAGAGCAGGTGTGACCACCACAGAGAGAAAATAATTTTGGGTAACCACAAGCACACAGAGTTCAGGGAGTGGGAGGCTGGTGGCAAAGATGATCTTTCCTAAGGAGTGGTCTTTCAGCTGATAGCTTGTCTGTGTTGGTTGGGCATCCAGGCGTTCCCTCTGCACTTGCTCTTCCTGCTGCTCTTCTGCAGGGTTGGTCTTCTCTCCGCCTCTCTCGGCTCCTCTCTTGACTTCTTCCAACCAGAGGAGCCCTCTGGTCCTCTGTAGAAGCGGGCTCTGCTCCTTCAGGTTTCTCAGAGCACAGTCCTGATCACATGCAGACCTTTTCTTTGCTAATACTGCTGCAGAAAATTACTTTAGAGAATTATTATACCAAAGGAATCTCTTCCCAGACAGGTCAGGAGGGACAATTGAGGGAGTGAGGGGCCCACTGATGATATTCTATATATTGAAAGATGCTCAATAACCTTTTATGAATCTCTATGGACTCATATCATGAAGTGCTGGAGGTCTGAAGGCCAGATATCAAGACTATTCTGATAACCAAAAAAGAGACTCCTTTATAAGCAGATAGCCTATCAGGATCAGGGGGAGAGAAGCCCTCAGGGCACTTTCCTTTATTTTTAAATTTTAGTTATTTATGTATGCATTTTTTCCTTCAGGGCTCCACGCCTCACTTAAGACAGGGCGAGTGCAGTGGGAGCCCAGTGAGAGGGCGGCTAGACCACTCAGGTGGGGAGCATCCTTATGCCTGCCCCCTCACCCCCCAAGCCCCCGTGTCCCTGGACATCTGCACACGTGGGCCCAGACCCAGATTCACAGCAGGGGGCCCTGCTCACCCGTGTTCTGCAGAGACCCGCCTTTGTTCCGGTGCCCACTCCCAGCTTTCTCTGAGAACAAAGAGGAAGTCCAGTGACAAATGTCCTCTTGCAAAGTAATTAAGCTCACGGCATGGGGGCCAGTGCTCTCGGGGGAGGGTTGGAGTCCACCATGGGTCTGCCCCTGGGACCTGCTGGTTCTCACGTCCTTCCATCCCCTCGTGGAGGTAGCGCTCCCACATGTGATGGTCCAAGTGATGACGCTGTGGGCACAGGGGCCTCAGGATATGTCCGGACTCTGCTGGCACTGTGCCCTGGTCATTGGGGGTGCTGAAGGCTCAGCCACACGTGGCCATGGAAGGCGCTTGAGGGAGGGCTTTGTTCACTCAGAACCTATGAATCAGCTCATAAAAGAGAAGGTTGGATTGCCAAGGGCACGTACTGGGGGAAGAGGAAAAGAGAGGCATTGGCTAGGCTTTATGTAGTGGACAGGGGCCAAAATTCTCTTTCTTTACTGAAGGAAGCAACAGAGACTGCAATAAAAAGAACTTAAGTTAGAAGTGAGTGCTAGGATGTTTCAGCACCAGAAACAAAGAGGAATGGGTTGGCTGTCTTTCCTGTGGGTATTTTTCTGAAAGGAAGAGGATATATATTTGAGACTCTTAGCTGGAGGCAGGGAAAGGAACTCCCTGGCTGTGCATGATACTTACCAGAAGTGACAGATCTGAGATGGCCCAGCAAGCAGGACCGTGGCAGCTTCTAGGATCTCTGTGATGAGCTAGCAGTATTTCAGAGATGTTTTCTCCAGAGGGCACAACCTGATCCCACAGAGAGGTTAGCAGGAGGAAGGCTTTCGCCGACTAGGAGGAGAAACATTTTCACCATCAAAGCCTGTCTAACAGTGGAGGAAACTGTTTTATTAAGGCAGTAAACTTAATAAAAAAAAACAAAACTTTTAGGGAGTATGTAAATCAAGGGTTCAAATCTGGAATCCTTTGGAGGGATTTGCTGCATTGGAAGGGTGGAATTGATGCTCTTTCAGGCTCCCTAAAGTGCTCAGATACTGTTTCTTATTCTTCTGTTTTTCTCTAAAAGTTAACAGATTTAGAGCTGCAATTCCTTTTGGTAGAAAGATGGCTCCATCAGGCCAGAGTTTGTTCTTTAATTTAGTAACATGTCCTCAGAAGATCTATGCACCAGGTCTGGAGATACAAAAATGAAAAAGACACAGTGACTCTATATTGGGGGAGTTTGTTGTATCTTAGGGAGGCAGACACGGACACAGATCGAGTGCAAGTTTGTATGGTGAGAGCTAAACAAAACAAGAAAGAGCTGTGGACATGCAGAGGAGGGTATAAAAAGCTGCTCTCCCTGGGGAAAGTGGGGAAGAGGCAACATTTCAGCTGGCAGCTAGCTCCCAATCCAATTCCATTCCAATCCAGTCCAGGCAGACTTACTGAGTGCCTGCTTTGTGTAGGGTAAAGGGATTGGATACATCAGGCATTCTTGAAAGAGCTTTACAGATGCAAGTTCATCTTTGTGCTCTTGGAGTTGTGTGCCTTGGAATGGAGGATAAGTGGATGAACAAAACCTGGTCTTTAAGGAGTTTCCAGTCTTCCAGCAGCATCCCTTTTCCAGGATGTGTGTCCCTGGTTGTAGTGTGGAAGCTGGATTGGAGAGTGTGGTTGAATAGGGTGGCCACTTGGAAGAAGTGTCAGAGGGTGAAGGTAGAGAATTCATTTCAATGGCTGACCTGTCTTTTCTTGAGGTAGAAGTGATACCTGATACGTAGCTGTCCAAAGCAACGGCATCCTGGACACAGAGGACAAAACACACTCTGTTGGGTCCTCATTTTTCCAGTTTGCAACTGTAGGTGAGGTTCATTGAATGCCAGCAGGAGGCAGGATGTGTTTTATGGTTTGTTTCTTGTTTGGGTGTGGGAAAATAGGGAGGGCAAGGCTCCTGAGGGGAGGGAGACAGAGGTCATCTCTTTTGTTCATTCTGTATTGTTGGTACCATTAAGATGACCAAAGAACTGCAGGCAGCTCCAGGGTCCAGTCATGAGACAAAACGCTGGTGTGGTTTCTAACGGATGTCATGTAACCCAAAGAATTATTTGGCTCTGTTGGACTGTCAAGGAGATGTCAGACCAAGAAAGTTGCCAAAAGAAGTCAAGTTGACTTCTGAATTAATGTAATACCAGAGGTTGAAACAAATACCAACTAAAAAATGTATTGTCTCTTAAATATAATTCTTTCTAGTTCTCACAAGCCCAATATGGGCATTTCTGTCACTGGGTAACTTTCTTCTAGGCAGTAGTTGGGATGAAGTTCCTTCCATCTATGACTCTGTAACTTCGGTACCTGGCTTCCAAGTTGACACTTATCTGTGTCAAGTCAGCAAAAGAAGAAAGATCATGTGTCCACATTCCATTAGCTAGAACTCAGGTGGACACATCTCACTGTAAGCCTGAGGACTGTAGCCCAGCTGTGTGCCCAGGAAGAAGAGGAAAAGAGGAAATAAAGAGCCAACTTCAGCCACATGTTCAGCAGGTCCTTTCCTGTGAATACTGGCTGAGCTTAGTTCACTCCACAGGTGTGTGCAAGGAGATCGAGCCAGAGAAGGTGAGAAAGAGCGAAGAAATGTCCTAAGGAATCATAATGTGTTTTTCACTTCAGTCAAACAAAGCCTTGTGTTCCCAGGGGTACTTTTCTTTGCAAGAAGGAAAAACAACAACAGAACTCAAAGAGCATGTAGGTTGCAAATGTGTTTCTCCCATTTCTGCTTGTCCTTTGACTTTGTTGATGGTGTCTTTTGCAACAAATGGTTTATATTTTAATATTGTAAAGTTTATTAATTTTTTGTTGTGTATTTCCCCTTCCTTATTCCAAAGTCATAAACACGTTCTGCCGTGTTTTCTTCCACTGCTTTCATGTGCAGATTGTTAAGGGTTTTATATCCATCTGGATTTCATTTTTGTGAATGACGTGGCATAGAAATCTCATTTCATTTATTTATTTTTAACCAGATGACTGGCTAATTGTCTATCCTTTTCCAGTTATTTGAGATGATGCTTTTATCATATCTTAATTCCTCAATGTACGTGATATATTAGTTTCATATTGCTCTTATAACAAATTACACAGATTTAGTGGCTTACAGCAACACAAATTTATTGTCTTACAGTTCTAGAGATCAGAGTCTGCAATGGTTTTATGGGAATGACAGGGATGCATTTTTGGAGAAGGCTCTAGGGGCGAATCTGTTTCCTTGCTCTTCCCAGCTGCCCACATTCCTTGGTTCATGGCCCCTTTCTATTTTAGAGTCAGTAATGGCCAATAAGGTCTTTCTCACATTACATCACTCTGAAGTTGACTCTCATGACCCCCTCTTTCACTTAGAAGGACACTTGTGATTACACTGGGCCTACCTAGATAATCCAGGATAATCTCCTCAGCTTGTTCAAGGTCAGCTGATTAATTCCATCTGCAACTTTAATTCCTGGATGTATTATAGGCTGATTCCTGTCTCCCCATAATTTATGTATTGGAACTCTAACTCCAATTACCTTGAAAGGTGACTGTGTCTGGAAAAGTGCCTTTGCAGAGGTAATTAAGGTTAAATGAAGTCATATGAATGGACCCTAATACAATCTGATCAGTGTCTTTATAGGAAGAGGAAATTTGGACATACAAAGAGACACTAGGGATGCATGAGTACAGAGGAATAGTTTGGCCATCTGCACACAGAGGAGAGAGGCCTGAAAACCAACTCTGCTGGCACCTTGATCTTGACCTTTTAGCCTCTAGAACTATAAGAAGGTAAGTTTCTGTTGTCTAAGCCACCCAGTCTGGAGTGCTTTGTTATGGCAGCCCCTGAAAACTAATATATCATCTAATGTGACACATTCACAGACTCCATTCAGGGATTAAAATATGGGCGGGGGCTTCTTTGGAAGACCATTATTCTGCCTACCCTGCACTAGTTGACTTGTAGTTATTCTATCCTGTTGCATTGGTCTATTCATCTATTCCTGAATTAATGCCACATGCAAACATTTCTAGGGTATTATAATTATTTTACTTGATGGCATGAATTTCCTTTTGTGTTCTTCTTTGTCTTCATTTAGGCAATGTCTTGATTACTTTTATGCAGTTGTTTTCATATCGATTTTTGGGGCTTCCCTGGTGGCTATAAAGAAAGCTGAGTGCAGAATTGATGCTTTTGAACTGTGGTGTTGGAGAAGACTCTTGAGAGTCCCTTGGACTGCAAGGAGAACCAACCAGTCCATCCTAAAGGAGATCAGTCCTGGGTGTTCATTGGAAGGACTGTTGAGGCTGAAACTCCAATACTTTGGCCACCTGATGCAAAGAGCTGACTCATTTGAAAAGACCCTGATGCTGGGAAAGATTGAGGCAGGAGGAGAAGGGAATGGCAGAGGATGAGATGGTTGGATGGCATCACCGACTCAACGGACATGGGTTTGGGTGGACTCCGGGAGTTGGTGATGGACAGGGAGGCCTGGTGTGCTGCAGTTCATGGGGTTGCAAAGAGTAGGACATGACTGAGTGACTGAACTGAACTGAACTGGTGGCTCAGTCAGTAAAGAATCTGCCTGCATTACAAGAGATCTGGGTTTGATCCCTGGGTTGGGAAGATCCCCTGGAGAAGGGCATGGCAACCCACTCTAGTATTCTTTCCTGGAGAATCCAAAGGGCAGAGGAGCCTGGTGGGCTTCAGGCCATGGGGTTGAAAGAGTTGGACATGACTTTGTGACTAAGTCACCACCCTCATTTTAGAATCATCTTGTCAAATTTCCTGAAGATTGTTTGTATTAAATTTATAGATTAATCTGGGACTTTAATCTGTGTTAAAAACAAACAGCATTTTTGTATTTAATCATACATTCTCTATGCTTTTCTTCATAATGTGTTTTTACATCTCCTGGTAGTAGGTTTTTTTCAGACATGCTTTATAATTGTCATTGATACTGGAAGTGAGTTGAGTCTTCCTCCTTTATAGAAGGAATACAGACCCAGGGAAGGATGGGGCTTATCTAGGCCCAGGCTCTGGTGGAACACAGTCCTATAATTTCAAACACTCCTGTTCCTCCTTGGCCACATGAAACCTCTAGGCCAGCTTCTATTAGATCCAGGGTGCAGTGATCTGCTTTCAGTTCAGCCGCTCAGTCGTGTCTGACTCTTTGCAACACCACAGACTGCAGCACACCAGGCTTCCCTGTCCATCATCAACTCCCAGAACTTGCTCAGACTCAAGTCCATTGAGTAGGTGATGCCATTCAACCATATCATCCTCATCTCATCCAACCGTTTTAACCATGTCATCCCCTTCTCCTCCTGCCTTCATTCTTTCCCAGCATCAGGGTCTTTTCCAATGAGTCAGTTCTTTGTATCAGGTGGCCTAAGTATTGGAGCTTCAGCTTCAGCATCAGTCCTTCCAAAGAATATTCAGGACTGATTTCCTTTAGGATTGACTAGTTTGATCTCCTTGCTGTCCAAGGGACTCTCAAGAGTCTTCTCCAACACCACAGTTCAAAAGTATCAATTCTTTGGCACTCAGCCTTCATTATGGTCCAACTCTCCCATCCATGCATGAATCCTGGAAAAATCAAAGCTTTGACTACACAGAACTTTGTCGGTCAAGTAATGTCTCTGCTTTTTAATATTCTTTCTAGGTTGATCACAGCTTTTCTTCCAAAGAGCAAGTGTCTTTTAATTTCATGGCTGTGGTCACCATCTGCAGGGATTTTGGAGCCCAAGAAAATAAAGTCTCTCACTGTTTCCATTGTTTCCCCATCTATTTCCATGAAGTGATGGGACCAGATGCCATGATCTTCGTTTTTTGAACATTGAATTTTAAAGTCAGCTTTTTCACTCTTTTCTTTCACTTTCATCAAGAGGCTCTTTAGTTCTTCTTTGCTTTCTGCCATAAGGGTGGTGTCATTTGCATATCTGAGGTTATTGATATGGCAATCTTGATTCCAGCTTGTGCTTCATCCAGCCCAGCATTTCACATGATGTAATCTGCACATAAGTTAAATCAGCAAGGTGGACAATATAGTCTTGACATACTCCTTTCTCAATTTGGAACCAGTCCATTGTTCCATGTCCAGTTCTAACTGTTGCTTCTTGACCTGTATACAGATCTCTCAGGAGCCAGGTGAAGTTGTCTGGTATTCCCATCTCTTGAAGAGTTTTCCATAGTTTGTTGTGATCTACACAACAGGGTAGGCTTCAGCATAATCAATGAAGCAGAAGTAGATGTTCTTCTGGAATTCTCTTGCTTTTTCTATGTGATCCAATGGATATTGGCAATTTGATCTCTGGCTCCTCTGCCTTTTCTAAATCCAGCTTGAACTTCTGGAAGTTCTCAGCTCATGTACTATTGAAGCTTAGCTTTGAGAATTTTGAGCATTACTTTGTTAGCATGTGAGGTGAGTGCAGTTGTATGGTAGTTTGAACATTCTTTGGCATTGCCTTTCTTTGGGATTAGAATGAAAACTGACCTTCCAGTCCTGTGGCCACTGCTGAGTTTTCCAAATTTGCTGGTATACTGAGTGCAGCACTTTCACAGCATCATCTTTTAGCATTTGAAATAGCTCAACTGAGGAATTCCATCACCTCCACTAGCTTTGTTCATAGTGATGCTTCCTAAGGACCACTTGACTTTAGACTCCAGGATGTCTGGCTCTGGGTGAGTGATCACACCATTGTGGTTATCTGGGTTATTAGGATCTTTTTTGTATAGTTCTACTGTGTATTCTTGCCACCTCTTCTTAATATCTCTGCTTCTGTTAGGTCCATACCATTTCTGTCCTTTATTGTGCCCATCTTTGCATACCCTTGGTATCTCTAATTTTCTTGATGAATCTTTCCTATTCTATTGTTTTCCTCTATTTCTTTGCATTGATCACTTAGGAAGGCTTTTTTTTTTTTAATCTCTCCTTGCTATTCTTTGGAACTCTGCATTCAGATGGATATATCTTTCCTTTTTTCCTTTGCCTTTCACTTCTCTTCTTTTCTCAGCTACTTGTAAGGACTCCTCAGACAACCATTTTGCTTGCCTTTTTGCATTTGTTTATCTTGGGGTTGGTTTTGATCACCACCTCCAGTATAATGTTACAAACCTCTGTCTATAATTTTTGAGGCACTCTGTCTATCAGGTCTAATCCCTTGAGTCTATTGTCACTTCCACTGTATAATCATAAGGGATTTGATTTAGGTCATACCTGAATGGTCTAGTGGTTTTCCGTACTTTCTTTAAGTGTGAATTTTGCAATAAGGAGTTCTTAATCTGAGCCTCAGTCAACTCCTGGTCTTGTTTTTGTTGACTGTATAGAGCTTCTCCATCTTCAGCTGCATTTTGGTATCAGAGAAGGCAATGGCACCCCACTCCAGTACTCTTGCCTGGAAAATCCCATGGATGGAGGAGCCTGGTGGTCTGCAGTCCATGGGGTCGTTAAGAGTTGGACACAACTGAGCAACCTCAATTTCGCTTTTCACTTTCATGCATTGGAGAAGGAAATGGCAATCCCCTCCAGTGTTCTTGCCTGGAGAATCCCAGGGACAGGGGAGCCTGATAGGCTGCCATCTATGGGGTCACACAGAGTCAGACACAACTGAAGCAACTTAGCAGCAGCAGCTGATTTTGGTACTGACCATCTGGTGATGTCCATGTGTAGAGTCTTCTCTTGTGTTGTTGGAAGACGGTGTTTGCTATGTGTTCTTTTGACAAAACTCTGTTAGCCTTTGCCCTACTTAATTTTGTATTCCAAGGCCAAACTTGCCTGTTACTCCAGGTATCTCTTGACTTCCTACTTTTGCATTCCAGTCCCCTATGGTGAAAAGGACATCTTTTTTTTTTTTTGGTGTTAGTTCTAGAAGGTCTTGTAGGTCTTCATAGAACCGTTCAACTTCAGCTTCTTTGACATTAGTGTGTTGGGGAATATACTTGGATTACTGTGATATTGAATGGTTTGCCTTGGAAACAACCAGAAATTATTCTGTAGTTTTTGAGATTGCATCCAAGTACTGCATTTTGGACTCTTTTGTTGACTATGAGGGCTGTTCCATTACTTCTAAGGGATTCTTGCCCATAGTAGTATATATAATGAATTAAATTCACCCATTCTGGTCCATTTTAGTTCACTGATTCCTAAAACGTCAATGCTTACTCTTTTTACATGTGCTCTGCTTTAGGCCAGTGCTCATGTAGCCACTAGAACAGTGCTGGGCCATGGCTGGGAACAGGTTTCCTTCAAGCTCAGGATGGTTGTGGGGTCATATGAGAGTCTCTTCTATTTCATAGACGGAAACATCATAAGGTAGTGGGTGGGTGAGAAGTTTGAGAACGAAGCAAGGGAGCATCTGTAGAATCACTTATTTTTCACCCTGGCCTATTAAGCAATTGTCACCAGGGAAGGAGTGTGTGCTCATAAAAAGCAGTAACAAATAGAGTTCTTGTTCACAATTCACAAGAAATAAAAGCCAACTCGTGCTCAACAGGGAGCTGTAAATAGGCCCCAAAGCTCTTCATTAGGATGACTAAAATGATTAAGAATGGTAAAAGAGAAACGTTAGGTTAATTTGACCATGGAAGAGAATGTGCGCTATGGGCCAGAGATACCAAGGGTCAGGGAATGTAGAGGAGAGTGATGAAAAACTGTGTTTCTCAGGTTGCTGAAATCACCTTCCTACATGGCACCAGCTGCAGGAGCAGCAGTAGGCAGCAAGGGTGAGCTTGATCTTGGCTGTTGACCCAGATGCCCTGGGGCCCATTTTAGGAGCTGCCCAGTTTGGACTCCCCCAGGCTTAGGCAGAGGTCATGACCCATTGGTTACACTTGAGGATACTGTGTTTGCAAATACTTTGGGGGATTGTCTAGATGTCTTTCAGCAGCTGCATTTTCTAGATTGCTAATATCTAAGAATTAAAGAATATACCTTATTCTCAAACAAATAGGGGCTTCTGAGATCCCAACTCTGTTCCATATGAAGATCTTAATTTTACAAACTAGAAAGTGGAGGCTTGAGGAGGAAGTGACTTGAATCAACGTTGTTAATTACACTTAGAAATCTTATTGCCTAGGGCTCAGGACAGTTCACCATTTAGGGAGTGGCTTTTCCCCTAGTGATAGGATAGATTATGAGCCATAAAAACTATAAAGACCAAGATGTCAATAGTGGTAAAGGTGTGTGCAGGCAGGAAGGGGACTTTGGAGGAAAGGAGGATAAGGTTCTTGAATTTCTCTCACGGGCACAGAGAAAATGTTCTAACGGGAAACTGAGTATTGATCCATTTGTCCATCCATCCATTCATTCATTTGTCCACCTATCCATCTACCCAGGCATCTATACACCCATCCAACATACTTATGGATGCACTGCGTGAATAGTGTTTGAATGGGATAGAGTTGTAAAATGCCTTGTTGAGAAATTTGGAGTTAATCCTGGAATCAGGGAAGAGCCATTGAAGATGCTGGATGAGGGAGTGGCTAGATGGGAGAAGGGATTTAGGGAGAGGAATGGCAACAGAAAGAGAAATCTAAGGGGAAAAAGCAGGTCTCACAGGTGACTTTGAATTCATCTCTTTTCTGGTTGGGGTCCTGAGCTAGGTTCTGGTCCTGACTGAAAAGGGGTCAGACAAAAATGAGAAGGATGTAAAAAATGCCTAGAAGCCTGAGAACAAGATATCTGATGTGATGTGTTCAGTGGACTCGTCTGGAAAATAATCAGTTCAGCAAATATTTGCTGGGTACACTCTCAATGTTCCCTATGACTTTGGGAGTTCAAGAGAGTATGTTGTATATGAAGAGATAAGGAGCAGATTGGGGAACAAGAATCAAGGGTAACATTGGTGGGTGGTGGGTGGTGGGTGGGAAAAGAGACTCTTCTCCATCTTTAGCTAAATAGCTGCCTGTGCAATATCTGTGTTGGGGGCCCTGCAGAGTACCTTGCCAGCATGCTTGCCTCCCAAAGGATTACGGCAAGGGGTCGGGGGAGGAGCAAGAGATTTAGAGTCACACAGATCTGCTTACCAGCTGTGTGACCTGGGCCCTGCTTGTCTCAAGCTCTCTGAGCCTCAGTTTCTTCAACTGGAAAATGAGGGTCATAATATCACCTGACTCATGGGGTTCTTTTTGAGGACTAAATACAGTAATGTATGTGAGAATGACTGCAGAATGTTGATCACTATTTAAAGATTAAATATGATTAATATTATGAAGATTAAATGTGAATAATAATGAGGTTTCCAATGTAATTGCTGTTGTCTTTAAATGAAAGCACATTAACCCCCTTTCTGGAGGGGCAAACATCCAGCAGGGAAAAGACCACCTCTGCCCCTCACTACATATAGATGAAAGCTGTGTACTCAGCCACAAAGTAACCAGTGAGTGTATGGATGAGGTATTTTGCCTTTTTGGGAATGTGTATAGGTTTTTTTTTCCCCACATTTCATCACCCTTTATTGGTTTTTAAAATATGATTTATTGTGTTATTATATCTAGTTGACCTTCTCATGTTTGTGTGTGTGTTTGTGTGTGTGTTTGTGGGTGTGTGTGTTTATGTTTTGCTTTGTTTCATTTTGTGAATCAAATCTAGAAAATAAAACATTACTTCCAAATGATTGGAGTCAGAGGAAGTAGGGGAGGAAACTTGGCCCCAGGTTGAACCTCACGAGATTAGAGGCAGAACTCCAATGCTTTCTGGAAACGTGGCCACCTTCCACTTTATCCTTGTCTGGAAAGAAAGCCTCGCACGTTGTTGGTTTCAGGTACTGGCCTTCTTCTTCTCTGCCCTGGGGAGAGCCTCCCACTTGCTGATATCCATCTAGAGCTATAGTGAGGGCTGGGAGTGTATCTCTTTGTTCAGAGACAGGGAACGCTGGCTGGGAGGAGGGTCAGCAGCTTTCCTGGCGCCGGGTCCTGCTCCTGGGGGAATGAGGATGTGAAAATTTTCTGTTTAGTTTTAGTTGTTCCTGTTCAGCAACTGATAATCTCCTCTTCTGTTGAAGGCATGGATTCAGTTAATGCTGGGGTTTTAGGCCTGTTAAATTGTGAAAATGCAAAATGACACCCCCTTTGCTGGTTAAGGATATTTATTTCAAGTCCTAAATCAATTTCAGTCCCCCCCTCTCTTTCTCTCACCACTTTTCTCCTCCTAGTGCACCCCTCCCCTTTGGAACCTGGGAAAATCCAATTTCCTTCCTGCCTTAATCTCTCTCCAGCGTTTGCACTGGCTCTGCGCAGCCCGCACCTGCTCCTTCCAGCTGTGAGATTCCTTTTGGTAAAATACTTTGTGTCCTGCCAAGTTGTCGATGGACAAGACCCCCATGGCCGCTTCCTGGCTCCCTTAATGAACACAGTTGTTCAGTCCCACCGGGTCCCCAGGAGCTCCCTGTTTCAATCTGTTAGCCAGCGGTGGTTTCCACATTTAGAATGAGACCCCTGCCCTGGGCCCCCAAGCGCCTGCTCTTGACTGAGGAAAGAATTTGAAAGCTAGTCCTCCCCGTGCTGGTACTAAGTGCTTTGAGCTTTACAGCCCCTACTCCTGTATCACAGGAATGTCAGGCTAAGCAGAGAGACTCCAGATCTGCTGTCTCCTCTGCCTTAGGGCTAAAATATCATTATTAATGACAGCAATCACCACCCAGAACTCAGGTCATAAATAATAAATGTCTTTCAGCAGTCACAAGAATGGCTGCAAACATTCATCATCTACACACCTCTTCAAATAGCCATGGGAATGAACAGCAGAACCATTATGGCCACTTTCTATCTCTATGTCAGTGCTAACAACTTAGTTTTGTTTGAAAAGAAAAGTTTAGAGCAGCATGAAGTTAATGTGACAGAGAGAGAGATTCAACAAAAAAGGATTCTATTGCTAAATAACTTTGGAAAACTCTTTGTTTATAAAAAATAAGTTAAATTTATTTCTTTATAGAAATATTTCTCTGGATCTTTAATATGCTAATGTGCAGTGGGAATTTCCAACAGTGGTAAGCTGTGTTTTCCCAAAGTTTATTTGACCTTAACATTTCCCCCCCTTGGCATATATGTATACATATATAGCATGTCACATCTTATAGGACACTATTGCGTGGTGTGCTGGAAATATTTAGCAACTGGCTCTCCAGGAAGAGGTAAAAGCCCCCATTAGTAGTGTTTGCTGGTTTCCATGGTATAAATATTCCCATCATGACTGATTTCAAGTTGTCAGCATGAAGTCAGGAATGTGGTGTTGGCTTCTTCACTTGCCAATCTAAATCCTTTGGTCCTTGAGTCCCAGTTTCTCCTCCCCTCCCCTCTTTTTTCTTCTTCCTAGATGATTGGACCCATTCTCGTGGATTTAAATACCATCATCATTCTGATGACTCCCAAAAACATAATTCAAAATCAGACCTCTTCTCTGAGCCCCACAGTTCTGTTGATGTAACCAACAGCAGACTTGGTATCTCTGGATGTCTTATAGGTTTCCTGACTTTAAATTGTGCAGAAAGGAACTTGATGTGCCTTCTGCCCTGTTTCTCCCTCAGTCTCCCTTATCTCATAGAGCTTCCTTTGATCTGGTTGCCTGAGTCTCAAATCTAGGAATCATTCTTTAAAAAAATTTTTAAAAGCTGATTTATTTTTTAATTGAAAGATAATTGCTTTATAGAATTGTGTTGGTTTCTGCCAAACATCAACATGAATCAGCCATAGGTGTACATATGTCCCCTCCCTCTGGGACCCCCTCCTCCCTCCCTCCCCATCCCACCCCTGTAGGTTGTTACAGAGTCCCAGTAAGAATCATTCTTGAGTCAACTTTTTTCCCCTTATCTTCCATATCCAATCTGTAAGTCTTGAATAAATGAATTTTACTCTATTTCCCCCTTTTATCTTAAGGGTCATTATCTTGTATTACACTCAAGCTCTGAAACAGTCTACTGGGTCCATATTCTTCTGCTTTGACTTACTAAGGAGAAAAATCTAGAAGACGAATTCAGCTTAATTACTCTTTGATTTTCTTTTGACTCTTTTCCAGACCTGTAGACCACCAAGTTCTCTGAAGTGTCTTCCCTGCCTAACAGATCCCCATATGGGCTTCTCTTTGTTCAACAGGTCCAAGTTAGCCTGGGATCTCTCCCCATTTCCCTTATAGTCAGTCACTGCCCCAGTGGCCTTTACCATATCATGCCAACCCCCACTCCCAAACATAGATGGGAGGTCCAATGGGATAAAGCACCTTGTGCTGTGGTGTGCTTAGTCTTGTCTGACTCTTTGAGACCCCATGGACTATAGCCCTCCAGGCTCCTCTGTCCATGGGGATTCTCCAGGCAAGAATACCGAAGTGGGTTGCCATGCCCTCCTCCAGGGGATCTTCCCAACCCAGGGATCAAACTCAGGTCTCCCACATTGCAGGTGGATTCTTTACCTTCTGAGCCACCAGGAAAGCCCAAGAATACTGGAGTGGTTTGCCTATCCCTTCCCTAGGGGAACTTCCTGACCCAGGAATTGAACAAGAGTCTCCTTCATTGCAGGAGGTTTCTTTACCAGCTGAGCTACCCAGGAAGCCTGAAGCACCTTGGGAAAATTCAAATAAATGAGGTACAGGCTTCAAGAAATACTGGTTCCTTCTTCTTTTTTCTTTTGTGATGGTTTCTAGAGTGCTTTTGATTTCAGGCTGATTTCCTGTGAATCCCCAGTCTCACCTATGGGAAATAGAAAATTCCAAGGAATTTCCCCTCATTTTAAGTTAGAGAATTGAGGCTCAGATTGTGACTGAGCAACTCAAGGCAGAGTGACAGCCATGTGGTTCCTCTGATCCTGTTTCTAGTAGGTAGAGATGTAGACCAAAATTCAAGTTTCCCCCAGAACACTGCTGTGTTGAGCGATGTATTGTATATGTATATGCAGATTCTATGGGGCCGTGTGTTTGTGTGTGTGTGTGTGTGTGTGTGTGTTAGTCCCTCAGTCGTGTCCGACTCTTTGTGACTCCATGGACTGTAGCCCACCAGGCTCCTCTGTCCATGGGATTTTCCAGGCGAGAATACTGGAGTGGGTTGCTATTCCCTTCTCCAGGGGATCTTCCTGACCCAGGGATTGAACCCAGGTTTTCTGCATTGCAGGCAGATTCTTTACCTTCTGAGGCACTAGGGAAGCCCCTATGGGGCTCATTTAACTTGGTGGCCCTCTTTAAGAAAATGAATGCAAAATTCTATACAAAAGTGAACATTCAGTTAGAATGAGAAGAGAAATCACAACAAGTTGCAACTTAAAGAATGCATACAAAATACCACCAACGTTTCAGAATCCAAAAATATCATTAATTAAGCAATTAATAGAGCATCTCTATAATGCTTCTTTTTACATTGTGACTGTGTATTCTTTTATTGTTTTTTTCATATGTCAACAATTTGATAATATTTTCTACAGCAAGAATAATAGAAAGATAATTTAGTTTTTTTTTTTTACCATGATTATAATGCACTTCAAAAATTATTGAACACTTTTTAAAATCAGTTTTTACAAATTGTCATTAGCAATGTCATGTAATTTTGGGGGTTTTAAATACTAAATTTGGGAACATCTCAATCACTTTTTTATCATCTATGAGCAGGGAGATTTAAAGCATTTCAAGTTTTCTTTTTTAAGATTTAAAAAAATGTAATTATGGTAAAATACATATAACATAAAATTTACCATCTTAACCATTTTTAAGTTTGCGGTTTAGTGTACTAAACTTTATGTCCCTGAAACTAAAATTCCCCTTCACTGCTCCCCTTAGCCATCATTCTACTTTCAATTTCTATGAATTTGACTACCCTATACAGCATTTTAATGAAATCATACAGCATTTGTCTTTTAGTGACTGGCTTATTTCACTCAGCATAATGTCCTCAAGGTTAATTTTTGTTGTAGCACATGTTGGAAACTTCTTCCTTTTTAAGGCTGGATAATATTCCATTGTATGTATCTACCACTTTCCTGGTGGCTCAGACAGTAAAGTGTCTGTCTACAATGCAGGAGACCTGGGTTCAATCCCTGGTTTGGGAAGATCCCCTGGAGAAGGAAATGGCAATCCACTCCAGTACTATTGCCTGGAAAATCCCATGGACAGTGGAGCCTGGTAGGCTACAGTCCATGGGGTCACAAAGAGTCGGACACGACGGACAGTGTGTTGTGTCCACCCTTTGGCTATTGTGAATAATTCTGCTACGAACACAGGTGTACAATCATCTCTTTGAAACCATGCTTTGAGTTCTTTTGAGTATGTACCTGGAAGTGGAATTGCTAGATTTTAATAATAAATTAATTTTGCATTTTTTGAGGAAACTCCACACTGTTTTTCATCATTTTCAATAGTACACAAAGTTTCCAAATTTTCCACATCCTTGGCAAAAATATTTGTTTTTTTTTTGTAATAACCATCCTATGGAGTGTGAGATGGTACCTCATTGTGATTTTGATTTGTATTTCCCTAATGATTATTAATGATTTTCTTGTGCTTTTGGCCATATGTATTATTTCTTATCTTTTTTGAAGAAGTGTCTAGTCAAATCCTTTTCTCATTTTTCAATGGAATTTTTTGTTGTTTATTACTGATCAAGCTTTCTTGGGCAGTGACTCATTTAAAATGCCCCTGAATTGATTGCACTCGTTAACCAATTTGCCTTTCATGGTGTTGTTATAGTAGCATATTGTGATTTTTGTTATTTTTTAGTTGCGCTACAATCAGTAAGAAGTTAAACTTTTCCCCATTATGTTTACATAATTTTCTTGTCTTTTAAAATTGAGCTACCTAACCATCCAAGGGGCATCCCTGGTGGCCTTTAGTTGTAAAGAATCTGCCTGCAGTGCCGGAGATGTGGGTTCCAATTTTGGGTCAGGGAGATCCCCTGGAGAAGGAAGTGACTACCCAGTCTAGTATTCTTGCCTGGAGAATCCCAAGGACAGAGGAGCCTGGCAGGCTATAGTCCATGGAGTTGCAAAAGAGATGGACACGATTTAGTGACTAAACAACCACCACAACAAGCATCCAAAAATCTACTCATCACTCCCATTTAAAATGTATGTCTGTTAATGAATTACTGCTTTTGGAATGATCAAAAATTTTTTTTGTTATCATCATGTGTTGATGTCAGAGTTCTCTCTTCTGGTTTCACATAGAAAACTATGAAAACTAATTTAGATGTATAATATGTTTGTAACTACATACATAGGGTCATCAAGTGTACTTCTGGTGAAAGAACATTTCCATTATGCCTAGGGACCAATGGGAACTGAACTTCCATGTACGATTCAATGCTTCCTATGATGGTGTAATTTTCTACAGCCTAGATTCTGGCTCCTTATTTCAAACCTTAATTCTTCTACATTGTGCTGCTGCTGCTAAGTCACTTCAGTTGTGTCCAACTCTGTGTGACCCCATAGACAGCAGCCCACCAGGCTCTCCCGTCCCTGGGATTCTCCGGGCAAGAACACTGGAGTGGGTTGCCATTTCCTTCTCCAATGCATGAAAGTGAAAAGTGAAAGTGAAGTCCTGTCCAACTCTTAGTGACCGCATGGACTGCAGCCTATCAGGCTCCTCCGTCCATGGGATTTTCCAGGCAGGAGTACTGGAGTAGGGTGCCATTGCCTTCTCCATTATGCAGATACTTCCAGTTCTAGTGTCATAGGATACACTTGCAGGATAACATCTGTGGCTTAGCACCTTTATGCCATGATACTGGGTGAATCAGTAGAGTGAGTGGAGGAAGTGTTTCCAGGAGCCATTTCTGCACTGGGGCAGCTGGAACTATAAATAGAAGGACTATGAACCACATAAAATTATCCCACTGAACCAGAACTAAATGCACCCTAAAATCAGTTTTCTTTTATCTAAATCCCTGCAAATACCAACACCACTTGTTATTAGAAGATGTGTGACTGAGGGAAGAGTCAGAATGGAAAAAGACTGGTCTTAACCAATTATGGCTAAAATATTCGTCTTTTGCAAATTTTGAAAAAAAAGAAAAAGAAAAAAAAAGCTAGTACACTCTTTCTAGTATTTAGGTAATTCTAATTTCTTCTTTAAATATAATGTTTCCAAGTATCAGTAATTGGAACTAATTTTTATATATAGTTCTTATTAAACAAGACAAATGCTGCTTAAAAAAAAAAAATAGTTCACCATGTAAAACATCTCCAACACTCCTTCCATGGCCTTGAAACTGGCCTGTGAAAGTGAGGGGGCCCTGAACTGTAAACTTCTTTAGCTTCAGGGTAAATCTGGTCTGGGAATAGGGTGGATAAATAAAGCCCTTCTCTTTTTTGAGGTGGGTGAGATGAGGCAGGTGAGGAAGTGCAATGATCTGGTCGATTTGTGTCTTGAGAACTCAGGTTCCCATTTCAGGGTTCAGCACATTTCTAGTCTTCCTGCCCTTCTTCTGCAATCTCACACCACATGCTCTGTGTTCCTGGAATGGCCCAGCTTGGCTGGGGACTGTGGATTTCCTGGTAAGATGTCAGCAAGCTGTGATATTTTTATTTTACTATCTCACCATTCTTCACCTACAACAAATGTCCCTTTAATTGCTTCAGCATGAACCCCAGCTGACATTCCCCATTCCTAAGGGTCTCTCAGTCCCAACCTCATAGTAAACTTAAGACATCCAAACGAGGCTGCCAGACATGGCAGCTGGAATCCAGACATCATGACCCATTTGAGCAATTAGCTGAGCTCCCATCCTGGGCTGGCCTCATTAGGGGTGTCCAGATGTCCATTGCTGGAGCTGCCTTCCACCCCTGGGGTTGGGCTGTCTCCCCAGGTGAGGCCAAACTCGTGTTTGTGGGAGGCATCCGTCAGGACTCATAGAGCGCTAGCTCGTTTTCAGGGCTTCTAATTGAAGTGGACCAGTGGGAATTGCAGAGGTGCAGCCTGTGGTGATCTGGTCTCCCAGGCTCTCTGGTTTCCCTTGCATAATCGCCGTCTGCACAAAGCTCTCCCCATCTGGGGGCAAGTCCAGCTGCCACAGCTCAATGGATTGTGAAGGGTGTCCAGGCACAGTCACGCTGTTCGTCTGCTGGGCTCCCAGCATGACTAAATGGGAACATCTGGAAAAGGGCAGGGCTGGGGTGATGGGGAGCAGGGTGGGAAAGGATTAAACCTGCTCCCTCTTTATGGGAAGATTTTCTCTGGTAATAACATGGGCTGCCTCTTCCCCATATTGTGGGAGGTGGGGAAAAGAGAATTTCATCCCAGAACAACCTTAGGGACAGCCCAGTCAAAGATAACCGGCTGTTATAAGGGCTTCTAGAACACTCCACTAGGGAGATGGTTCATAGTGTAGTCTATGGGAGTGGCACCCCCTGGAGTTTCGGGGTGCCCTACAGGTGAGGCCATAAAGTACTAGCTCTGTAGGCTAGACACAGAAGGATGGGACCCTGGGCTTGTCTTAGCTTGGCTGTTCCTAGAAGCAGACCCAGAGATAAGTTGTTTATTTGGAAGGTGATACCAGGAAGTACCAGTGTGGGGGATGGGTAAATGAGATGGGGAAGGAAGGGAAGAGAGTTGTGGTAGTGAGTAGGTAGGTTTAGGATGACCAGCCATCCTGTTTGCTGGAGACTCAGTCTCACTAGGGATGTGGGATTCCCAGTGCTAAAACTGGGAAAATCCCAAGGAAACCGGAACAAGTGGCAGCCATAGTTGTTTTAGTGTAAGGTCACTGCTGAGGGCAACTTGGCTCCGTCCATTTCACGGGGATCACCTGGATGGCTGTGTAGACCTTGCCTTAGAAATGTCCCACTGAGGGGCAAAGAAGCTGGAGTGTTTATCCATTGGCTCCTGTCCGCTGACGGTTGAAGGCTGCTCCCTAGGTGTTAATTCTGTGAGGTCTCTGGCCTACCTGCCCAGAGACAAGCATGCTCCTATGGCCAGACGAAGGAAAGGAAAGGAACCCAGAAATGGATACAGTACATATTCTGCCTTCAAACAGCCTGGGGTAAGGGCCTCTCAGAAGGGAAGACCTTCTCCCGGTACGTGCCTTCTCCCTGGGATCCTGGTGGATTGGGCTCTGTGGTGGGGAGAAAAATTCTGCCCCCCCACCCCTGGACCCAGTCTTGTGAAAGATGACAAAGGGCATTAAGGCTGCTGAAGGAATTAAGGATGTTAATCAGATGACCAGGAAATAGGGCAATTAATCTGGATTATCCAGTGGGTCCAATGTAATCACAAGGGTCCTTGAAAGTGAAAGAGAGAGTGGGACTTCCTTGGTGGTCCAGTGATTAAGAATGTGCCTTCCAGTGCAGGGGACACAAGTTTGATCTCTAGTCTGGAAAGATCCCACATACTGGAGGCATGGGCCAACTAGATCCCTGTACCACAAGTACAGAGTAGCCACCCCCCACCCCACCCTCTGAAACTAGAGAAAGCCCACATGCAGCAACAAAGACCCGCACAGCCATAAATAGATAATAAACAAATTAATTTAAAAAAGTGAAAGAGAGAGAGGAAGCTGCGCCTGTGGAAGAAAAATGAAAGAGATGCAATGTTGTTGGCTTTGAAGACAGAGAAAGGGAGCCACACGGGATCATTTCTAGAAGCTGGAAAAGGATTCTCCCCTAGAGTCTCCAGAAAACAACACAGACCTGTTGACACCTTGATTTCAGTCCGGGAAGCCTGTGTTGGACTTCTACTCTCTGGGGCTGTAAGATAATAAATTTGTGTTGATTTAAGCTACTATGTGTGTGGGGATTTGTTGCAGCAGCAATTTAGTACACTAGCACAGACTTTGGCTTTGCAAAATAAGCTTTGCCCTATTTTACTCCTTTGTATACATCTTACTCCAAGTCAGGAGTTCTAGGGCTCAAAATCTGAAATCCAATGAACCAAGCCAATTCAGTCCCTGCCTTCTTAACACTGAGAGTCTTACAGGAGAAACTGAGAATGCAGAAAGGCACTTGCCATGGGCTACAGAGAAAGTTTTTTAGGAGCAGAGTTCTTCACCTGCCTGGGAATAACTATGTGTGGGTGTGTGCTAAGTCTCTTCAGTCATGTCCAGCTCTGCGACCCTATGGACTGAAGCCTGCCAGGCTCCTCTGTCCATGGGATTCTCCAGGCAAGACTACTTGAGTGGGGTGCCATGCTCTCCTCCAGGGGATCTTCCTGACCCAGGGATTGGACCCATGTTTCTTACATCTCCTGCCTTGGCAGGCAGGGTCTTTACCACTAGTGCCACCTGGGAATAACTATGGGTTTCTGGAATTGGAGCCGCACCTTCAAGGTCTGAGCTTGGGTTCACGCAGGAGACTGACTTCAAAGGGCCACTCAATAGGGCCCTGGAAATATCTGTTAAACTGCGTTCAGTTGAACTTGGGGAAGTAGGCTCTTAATTTACATTACAATGTCCCCCTACACCCTGAGTAAGCCCCCAGTCTGATTTCCTCTGGGAAGACTTTGTTCATGGAGATGCTGTGAGTACCCCAAGACCTCTCTGGAGGAGGAGAGTCAGCACTGTTGTTGGGTTTATCTCTGACAAGCCTGGTTCTTTCTGTACACATCAGTCACACAATTCCCAAGACCCTTTCTTGTGGTCACTGATATTTCTTCAGTGGCCCTTGTGGTCTGAATTATTTGTTGAGCCCATGTGTCATCTGTCCCAGTGCCTCCTTTGCCCAAGCACAGTATTTGCATGTCCACCAGAGCAACTGGCATATTATGCTGTGGTTTCTGTTGTTTTATCAAACTGCCCTGTTGGGCTGTGAGCAACCCAAAGGTCTAACTGTGTGTATTATTCAATTGTGTGGACTGACAGTTCTTAGCAAAGTGCTGGGGGCCTGTTTACAAATAAATGAATGAATAAACCTTTGTCTGTCTTGCTCTCTAAGTTTGTGTTTAGACAGAGAAAGGGAGCCACATGGGATCATTTCTAGAAGCTGGAAAAGGTTCCTTTCATGGTAATAAAAAGGTAGGAGTTGTTAATACTCACTTAGAGTGGACTCCTTTATGGAACACATAGCCATTGAATTGATTCCTTAGAAAGGAGCAGAGAAGATGGCTAGCGGTGATAGTGGTGGTGGTGGTTGTATAGCAGGCAAGGAGATCAGCATGGGCCCAAGTGCTTTGGGACTAAGGACCAGACTGGTGTGACTGGAGCCCAAAGTGCACGGAGATGCTTAATGGGAATTCAATTCAGGTTTGTAGATTGGGTACAGATCGTGGCTGGCTTTCAAAGAAGTGCCAGATTTACAATTAATTCTTTGGGCATCAGGAAGTCAAGGAAGGCTTCAGAGGTTGTGAGAAAGTGGGTTTTGGTGGCAGTAGAAGCTTTAGGGATTTAGCGTAGACATTTTGCAAAGTTTTCCCAAAACCCTAGTGGGCCTCAATCACCAATCTTTTAGGCATTTAAAAATAAACATAAGTTATCTTCCTGCGGATCTTTTAGGCATGGTGCTGGTTTGAGGCCCTACAAAAGCATCTATGGACTTTCTCAGTTGTCTCCAAACCTAAGAAACTCTGACCTGTGACTTGTCCTCTTAGGAGTCAGTCTGTTCCATCCTGGGAGAGGCTCTGGGGCTGGGTCTCTCTTTTGGAATTAGCTGGACGTCTCCAGGCCTTCTGAGAATATTAATGATCAGTCCTGTGTAGTCTCTTGGGTAAAGGAGCCATGAATTGCACCTGAAGTGTGTGCAGGACAGGACAACGTGGCTCAGAGGTGTGACCTCTGCGCTTCTGTGACATTACCCAGGAGGAATTCACAATATTTTCTAGGAAACTTCCAGGAAGTATGCCAAGAAACTTTTGAATTTTCTCTCCCTGCATCACCAGTGTGCCTGGTGCAGGTGGAGTGGGATGCTGCACGAAGAAGAGTCATCTTGATCCTGGGATCCTGGCCATAGTCCCACATCTGAGTTGTTCTCCACTTAGTGTCCTGGCCTGTGGGCAGGCTTGGGACCTGGACTTCACCTCATCTTCCAGCTCTGGACAGCTTCCCTTCCCCATAGAACAAACAGAGCACAGGTGTTTTTACTGCACAGGGCTTAAGAGAGGATGACCTGCTGGTTTGCGGGCAGAGTAGAGCCTGGGAGAGCTCAGATGGGCCAAGGGGAACTGGGCGGGGGGCACATTAGAGAAAAGTGATGAAGACTGAGGGCACCTGTTCCTACTCACCAGGGAAAAGATGAGGCTGAGAGTCTATGCCTGTGTGGATGACCCTCTAGCATCCCCCAGTTGGTCCCACCTGCCTAATGTTTTTCTTTCTTGGACCATCTTGACAAACAAGCATTTGCTAGAGCAGAGGTGAGAGAGGAGAGTGAAAAAGCCGGCTTAAATCTCAACATTCAGAAAACTAAGATCATGGCATACAGTCCCATCACTTCATGGCAAATAGATGGGAAACAATGGAAACAGTGACAGATTTTATTTTCTTGGACTCCAAAGTCACTTCGGACAGTGACTGCAGCCATGGGATAAAAGATGTTTGCTCCTTGGAAGAAAATCTATGACAAATCTAGACAGTGTATTAAAAAGCAGAGACATTACTTTGCCGACAAAGGTCCGTATAGTCAAAGCTATGGTTTTTCCAGTAGTCATGTATGGATCTGAGAGCTGGACCATAAAGAAAGCTGAGCACTGAAGAATTGACACTTTTGAACTGTGGTGTTGGAGAAGACTCTTGAGAGTCCACTGGACAGCAAGAGATCAAACCAGTCAATCCTAAAGGAAATCAGTCCTGAATATTCATTGGAAGGACTGATGCTGAAGGTAAAACTTCAATAATTTGGTCACCTAATGAGAAGAGCTGATTCATTGGAAAAAACCTTGATGCTGGGAAAGATTGAAGGCAGGAGGAGAAGGGGAAGACAGAGGATGAGATGGTTGGATGGCATCATTGATTCAATGGACATGAGTTTGAACAAGCTCCAGAAGATGGTGATGGACAGGGAAGCCTCGCATGCTGCTGTCCATGGGGTTGCAAAGAGTCAGACACGACTGAGCGACTGAACTAAACTGAACTGGAGTGGTTAAGGTGAGACTTATTCTTTTGGACTTTTCCTGGACCCAGGATAGGAAGGGGTGGGCAAAATGTCTGCAATGATTGGTGGCCATTCATCATAAGAGTGTTTTCATTAGCTTTGCAGAATCATATGTGCTGGGTTAAAAAATTATATCCTGTTTGATATGTTTGAGTATACCTAGGTTTCAGCTGATGAAATGCTCTGTAAGATGTTGGTCAGTCCTGTCTTGTTTGCTGTTAAACCTTAGATTGTGGGGTCTCCGAGTCATAGAACCAGAAGGCAGGTTAGATAGAAATGATTTTGTCCTCCCTTGGTCAGACACGTGGAGAGTGTGAGGCCCTGAGCCCTTGGGCTTTCCCACGTGGCACTGAGGGAGGCTCAGTTTCCACATGAGGCTGGGAACTGCGCTGACAGCATGCTACATTGGCAGGAAGCATTTTTTTTTTTTTTGGCTGTATTTTTCCAAAAGCTGGAGATGAGAGGATCATTTGAATGCTAGTCCTGCCAGAGGACAGGAAATAAGAACTGACTTTGGGAACGACCCTCTGGGAACACTCCTTTTGCTGAGCGCTATCACTTACCTGGCTCTGGAGCTCCCTCCACGCTCTGCTTGCTCACAGAACACCGCGTGCTGTGCCGAGTCTGTGCATCTGGGCGTGGGAAGCTGTCAGAAGAGAGGACGGGGTTTCCAGATGGCAGGAATGAGGGACTACTTGGGACCCTGCAGAACTTCCCCACTCCCTGGGATCTGGGTCATCCTTATGGTGCTGTCTTTCTTCTCCATGCCCAATGTGACTAACAAGAATTTATATTAGAATATGGGGCTCCTCAGGGGACTCAGTGGTAAAGATTCAGCCTGCCAATGCAGGAGGCTCAGGTTCGATCCCTGGGTTGGGAAAATCCCCTGGAGGAGGAAATGGCTACTCATTTCAGTATTCTTTCTGGGAAAACTTCACGGTAGAGAAGCCTGGCAGGCTACAGTCCATGGGGTTGCAAATAGACTGGGAAAACTGGACACGACTGAGCACACATGCGCCTACCTGTTAAAATACAATGGCCACAAAGTAGAGGCCCTTCCCTGTCTTTGGGTTGGAGTCTTTGGTGCCCAGGAGTGGGGTCTGGCCTGGTTTCTACTGGAACCTAGAGGCCCTTGCGTGTTGAAAGGTGGGATATTCTGCTTAGTTAGACCAGAGAGAGATTTAGCTCAAAGTTCCTCTTATTTCTCTTCCCCACTCTTGGTTCTGTGTTCCAATTGTTACTCTGGGAATATTAATCTGTTAAATCAGATTTAGTTATCTGGCTGTATTCTAGGAGAATCTAG
Source organism: Bos mutus (assembly GCF_027580195.1). Classification (NCBI taxonomy): domain Eukaryota; kingdom Metazoa; phylum Chordata; class Mammalia; order Artiodactyla; family Bovidae; genus Bos; species Bos mutus. The sequence goes on from NC_091618.1 coordinate 30,175,883, forward strand.
AATGCAGATTGTCTTTCAAATTTCCTCCCAAGGATGTTAGTATCATTTTTCCATCTTTAGTACTGCACACCCCCTGCCTCTAGAGAAGGGGGACCCAAAGGGAGATGAAAAAAACTCTCCTACTTTCTAATTTTCACTCTATTGCTGATATTGCCATCTCCCCAAACTTGGGTGACACACTTTAATGTCTAAGAGCCCAATGAGAGGAATTTGTTCAAAACAGCTTGCCTGAGCTGCCCTGGATTTTGCTCTGTGATGATTAGCCCGGGGTTGTTCTCTCGCTCAGTCACAAGTACACACTGTGGTCTTGGGGGAATAAGGGGGCTTCTCTGGACGTCTGTCTCCTCTGTGCTAAATGAAGGAGCTGGTTTAGGTGGTCTCTATAGACCCTCCTCTTTGTGAATTCCAGCTCCATGCTCTCTCCTGGCCCCACCTTTCAGCCTTGGCCCCGCAGCACACAGGCTTGCTAACACGTGGATTTATGTGGAGCACTGGCTTTCCCCAGCAGCTCATTTCCGCTGCTTATTACCAGAGGGACGGGAGTCATTTGCCTTGCTTTGCTTACTGAGCCTTCACTCTTGAGATTTTATGTAGTGATGGCAGCTTTAACCCCCAGGACTAACAGCAGCAAAATTTCTGGTTGCACTTTATTAATCCTAGAACTGAAAAGTGACTTTAGGGAGCACTGATGGGGGGAGGAGAACAGAATACCTCGAACATTTAATAACTGGTGATCTCAACTGGGTTAAGTAAGGGTGGGAGCATGTGGGGAAATGTGCAGGCTGGGAAGATGAATTGTGCCTCAGTTTCTTCTTCCACCTGGGATTTGCATAGTCAGGTGATTATTAGCAGGGCATTAGTGGGGAAGTTTCTATAACATTATGTGGACAGGAAGTGGATGGATCATGAATAAAAATTCTGTGGATGGGGAGAATAGTAAGAAGGAAGGAGTTGAATTAGTTCTTGATGGTTAACCTCAGCCTTTCTCAATTCTATTTTGTTTTTATCTGTATTTGTTGTTTAGTTACTAAGTCCCATCTGACTTTTCTGTGACCCTCTTTTGTAGCTTGTTAGGCACCTCTGTCCATGGGATTCTCCAGGCAAGAATACTGGAGTGGGTTGCCATTTCCTTCTCCAGGGGATCACCCCCCACCTAGGGATCAAACCCATGTCTCCTGCATTGGCAGGCAAATCCTTTACCACTGAGCCACCAGGAAAGTCCTTCTTAGTTCTATAGGTCTCTAGATAGTAGACTTTTAATATTTTCCCGAGGGAAGTAGAATAAGGATGATTATATGCAACGATTTTTAACAAGGACCCAAAGATTCTGTAATTTAAAGTCTGAAGAGTAGGGAGAATTTCTTTCCCAAAGCTGGTATGTTTAGAATTTCTACCACATTAGAATTTGAGCTGGTGGCTCAGAGGTTAAAGCAACTGCCTGCAATGCGGGAGAACTGGGTTCGATCCCTGGGTTGGGAAGATCCCCTGGAGAAGAAATGGCAACCCACTCCAGTATTATTGTCTGGAGAATCCCATGGACAGAGGAGCCTGATGGACTACAGTCCACGGAGTTGCAAAGAGTCAGAAACGACTGAGTGACTTTCACTTTCACCGCATCAATAAGCACAGGAACTGAGTATTTTGTATAGCATCAATCCTGTGAGATGCCCAGGGAAAAAACAGTGTGTCCTAGTAAACTTCAAAAAAGTTTCAAACTCCTCTCTTGGAGAGTACTATTATACAATACTATTGTAAAATCTCAGAAATCCTACAGGGTAAGGGGAACTACTTAATTTTGCTTAATCTTTAAGCACCCAAGTGCATTTGAGAACAAAATCATTTAGTTTTTAATATCCCACACAACTAGTGTTCTGTGGATCAGACTTTGGGAAATGTTACCCTAGGGTGAACTCTGCCATTGCAAACTATTGGTCTGGGTCTTCTTTGCTGCACAGATGCAGACCTTGTTCAGGGTCTATGGGAATGGGATTTTACTTCTTTCTAGATCATGGGAAAGAAAAGTACATGGAATTATACCTTATTTTTGAGAAATCCACCAAGGGCATCCTAAAACTCCAAGTTCAAGGTATAAAACCAAAAATAAAGGAAGTGGGGGAAAAAAGTATTATAATTCATTGGTATAACAGCTGGAGAGGTATACTACACCACTTTCATTCCTTCCTCGCAATTTGAAGAAGGAGGAAATAGAACAGCTAGGCGTTGGGAGGCATACTGCCTAAATTAATTCCTCCAGCTGGTTGGGGGAGAGAAACTATTAGGGCTGTTCCAGGCTAGATTCCTTGTAATATAGAGCCCGAGGCAAGCATGCTAACATTTTTTTGGAGAGTGCAATCCGAGGGCAGCGAGAGTAAGGGATAAAGATCCTCCACAGGGAAGAAGGGAACGAGAATGCAAAGGGGTGCATAAGGAGCTGGCCACAGCCTTACAAGACGACAAGCAGGGAGCTGTCTGGGCACATGAGAGGTCTTTGGAGAGAATGTAAGGAATAGCTTTTGGAGACTCTGGAGAGCAGAGAGGAAGGAAGACTTTATTGGCTAGATCCTTTCCATCATTTACCTCTCATCATTCAGAGTTTACTCTTTTAGGTAGCTGCTGGGAAAGGCAGCACCTCTGTGAATCCAGCTGCGTCAGACCTGGGTGCTGGAGGTACCGTGTCTCCATCATCACCAGCACAGTTGACCCAGAACAGACATGCTAGAGGTCTGGGGGCAGGTGGAGCCAAACAAATCTGGGGAGAAAGTAAACTGAATCTGATCATTGTTGTGTTTTAGTCGCTAAGTCATGTCTGACTCTTTTGCGACCAAATGGACTGCAGCCCACCAGACTCCTCTGTCCGTGGAATTCTCCAGGCAAGAATACTGGTGTGGGTTGCCATGCCATCCTCCAGGGGATCTACCTGACCCAGGGATTGAACCCATGCCTCTTGCACTGGCAGGCAGATTCTTTACCACTGAGTCACCAGGGAAGCCCATATGGAGAAATAGAAATGGATATAATCCCTCTGGAGGGAGAACACAGTAAATTACTTTTTCCAATGTCAGATCTTGGGACCCAGGCATGATGATATAAGATGGACAAGACAGTGGAATACTGTCTTGTCAACCTGTATGGAACGTCAACTTATCAACCATCCACATCTGGCATTTTGGCAGAGGCCACGTCTGTATGATGGAGGGTAGACATGAGTCATTTTAGACTCTCTCACCAAGCAGTGCCCTCTAGTCCGGCCCAGGAGATGGGCAGTCTTGTGTAAGAGGAGTTGGTTTTCCAGTCCCAGCATTCAGACTATGACAAGTTTATTTTGGTTCAACCTTGGATCACCTATTCCCAGAGGCCCATGCCTCTTTTGTGCGGAAACCCTCCTTCTCTTTGTGGTCTCCAGTCTGACACTTGGCAGGCCTGCCCCAGCTGAGAGGCCATCTAGAGTTACATCTTCACAGGGACTCACAAAACTTGTTTTCCCCAAGCTTCTCAAGTGTTTTGCAAAAATAAAACAAAAGGAGAGAGAAAGAAAGGAAAACAATCCCTCCCCTTTTACCGCATAACTTGGTCCAGAACTCAGTGACTCTGAGTCTCTGACCTGCAGGGACAGGACACTCTTTCTAGAAGGTTCAGTACTTAGTGGTGTACTTTAGAACCATGGGGCAAAGTGAGGCTGAGTGGGGATCAGAGGCCTGCACGTGGGCATGAAGTCTCAGGGTTGCAGCAAGTTGGATCCTGAGCTCCCCTCCAGTTGCCATTACCATTTCCATATTTTAAGCTGCTGGATGGCTCAGGGTGGTTATGGAACTAGCCTAAAGTCACACAGCAACATGCAAAGCATTGGATTCAAATTTCAGTTCAGATCAGTCGCTCAGTCGTGTCCGACTCTTTAGTTTGCCTAAATCCAGTCTCTTTGAATCTCTCTCTCTCTCTTTTTTTTTTTTTTATCCTGTAGGCTAATTTCCTGTCTTCAAGATTCTTAAACTCAGAGAGGAGGCTCTTTGAGGTCTGAAATTTCTTGCAGATTGATAGCAAGTACTGTTTCTAGGCATGAACATTACTAAGTTACGGTATGCTTAGAACATGGGAAATGTCAAGGTTTTCCCCATGGCTGTCTTCTCCTTGTCTACCACAGAGACTGACCTTCCTAGCAACATAGAGACAATCCTTAGGGTAGTGCTGCCTCTGATTAGGGCAGCTACTGATCTGCAGGTGGGCATGACATCCATTTACTGTGACTGTACACTGCAGAGGTCACTGAGGCCATGCCCCAACTTCTGAGCATGATGGTTCCTGAAGGAAGACCATGGCAGGAGAAAAAAATGTTCTTGCTTGTTCTTGTTCTGGTTAGTAATTGTGTGATTTATCAAAGTGCTGTCCATTAATGCATTTGGATATAAGTAGAACATGTGAAGAAAATGGCTTTCATTTTTACTTCTCTTTGAAGGATCTTCCAGACAATTTATATCACCACTTGACAAACAGTTCAGGCCATTTTTAGCTTGATTATTCTTACATCCAAAAGAAATAGGCTCCCAGAACCAAAGTTCTCTAAAGAAGGCCCTTGCTGTTGTTGTTCAGTCGCCCAGTCGTGTCCAGCTGTTTGCAACCCCAAGGGCTGCAGCATGGCAGGCCTCTCGGTCCCTCATCATCTCTCGAAGTTTGCCCAAGTTCATGTCCATTGCATCGGTGATGCCATCCAGATATCTCATCCTCTGACACCCTCTTTTCCTTCTGCCCTTGTACTAAAAGGACAAGAAGGCCCTTACCATCCTAAATATGCAACACAAGCTAGAAAGGTCATGTGTGTCCCCTGGCTTTTTTAAGGTACTGTTTTATTTCAGAGGCAGAGGGCCCTTATTTTTTCTTTTACAAAGTCAAATGTAATTTTTCCCTTTGGAAAATGAAAAAAAATTTTTTCAATAAAATGTTGACTCTTTTTCCAGCATCAGAACTTGGGACCCCAAATTCTCCAAGCCAGACTTCAGCAATATGTGAACCGTGAACTTCCTGATGGTCAAGCTGGTTTTAGAAAAGGCAGAGGAACCAGAGATCAAATTGCCAACATCCGCTGGATCATCGAAAAAGCAAGAGAGTTCCAGAAAAGCATCTATTTCTGCTTTATTGACTATGCCAAAGCCTTTGACTATGTGGATCACAATAAACTGTGGAAAATTCTGAAAGAGATGGGAAGACCAGACCACCTGACCTGCCTCTTGAGAAACCTATATGCAGGTCAGGAGGCAACAGTTAGAACTGGACATGGAACAACAGACTGGTTCCAAATAGGAAGAGTACGTCAAGGCTGTATACTATCACCCTGCTTATTTAACTTATATGCAGAGTACATCATGAGAAATGCTGGGCTGGAAGAAGCACAAGCTGGAATCAAGATTGCTGGGAGAAATCTCAATAACCTCAGATATGCAGATGACACCACCCTTATGGCACAAAGTGAAGAGGAACTAAAAAGCCTCTTGATGAAAGTGAAAGAGGAGAGTGAAAAAGTTGGCTTCAAGCTCAACATTCAGAAAACGAAGATCATGGCATCTGGTCCCATCACTTCATGGGAAATAGATGGGGAAAGAGTGGAAACAGTGTCAGACTTTATTTTTGGGGGCTCCAAAATCACTGCAGATGGTGATTGCAGCCATGAAATTAAAAGATGCTTACTCCTTGGAAGGAAAGTTATGACCAACCTAGATAGCATATTCAAAAGCAGAGACATTACTTTGCCAACAAAGGTCCGTCTAGTCAAGGCTATGGTTTTTCCAGTGGTCATGTATGGATGTGAGAGTTGGACTGTGAAGAAAGCTGAGCACCAAAAAATTGATGCTTTTGAACTGTGGTGTTGGAGAAGACTCTTGAGAGTCCCTTGGACTGCAAGGAGATCCAACCAGTCCATTCTAAAGGAGATCAGCCCTGGGTGTTCTTTGGAAGGAAAGATGCTAAAGCTGAAACTCCAATACTTTGGCCACCTCATGCGAAGAGTTGACTCATTGGAAAAGACTCTGATGCTGGGACGGATTGGGGGCAGGAGGAGGAGGGGACAACAGAGGATGAGATGGCTGGATGGCATCACCGACTCGATGGACGTGAGTTTGAGTGAACTCCGGGAGTTGGTGATGGACAGGGAGGCCTGGCGTGCTGCGATTCATGGAGCTGCAAAGAGTCGGACACGACTGAGCAACTGAACTGAACTGAACTGAACTGATCATGATTAGGATGGACAAAACAGTGTAAGAAGTCAGAAAGCCAACCTGTCAACCATCCTACATCTTGGCAGAGGCCACATTTGTACAATGGAGAGTAGACATCAGCCGTTTTAGACTCTTTCTCCAAGCACCAATCGCTAGCCTGATCTTTTTCAGTGATTTTCAGCTATATTTCATGAAGACCTAGGTCCTCATGAAGGAGTTTCAGGGATACTACAAGTGTTCATTGGATTCACATTTCATTCTGCAAAAAAAACCTTTTGAAAGCTCTAATAAAAGCAATAGATATTATATATCACATTTTAATGCAGTCAAGAACTCCAAAAAGCCAATTTGTGTTGCCAGGTGTTGGAGTCATGTTAGCTGCTGTAAACGTTTATAGGATGGATCAAGTACATTAGAAGAACAAAGCCTAAATTTGGTATTTCTGAATGCTGGGAGCTGTCATTCAAGCAGACATGTTGGAACCCAAGTTCCTTCCATCTTGTGGTTTGCCATCTCTTACCCAGGATGTCCAAGTTTTTGTGTTTCTCTGTATTGAACAAGCAGAAGGGCAAAGAACATGAAAGATTGGGTGTCAGAGATTTTGGGGGGGGTCTGTGTGCATCCTCCACTCACATGGTATTGGCTGGAAATTTGTCACGTGGCCACATCTGTGAGGAACTCTGGGAAATACAGTCTACCAAGTTACCAGTCTCTGCCTTATCAGGTCACTCTTTTAGGTACATCCTGGAAATCACAACTGTCTATATGAAGAGGGACCATTTTTAAACTGTCTATCTGTATGTATCTGAATTTTGAGACACGTGCTGATTCATGGGGTCGCAAAGAGTCAGACACGACTGAGCGACTGAACTGAACTGAACTGAATGAAATTAAACATAGGTTTTTAGTTATACCTCTGGATATGATGTTTTTGTACTCATCAAACTATCCTCATCAGTCTATAGTTTGTATAAATATCACGTAAACATGCGTTTAAATTAGGAAATATTTTATGTTAATGAAATGCTACTTTGATCTGCTCTACCCAATGTGAAGTTCTACTGCTAAAAAACCTTGAAAAAAAATACCAATCAGGTGCAATTTCCTGATTTTATAGGAAATAGAGAGCCAGGGAGAATAGGATACTTGCCCAAGGTCATGCATTGATCAAGAAACAGCTGGTATTTGAACTCAGACTTCCTGGCTCTCAGACCAGTGCCTTTTCTTCTATTTCAACTTGCTTCAGGGCCTCATGACCCTCATAACTTGGATGTTTTTCAGCCCATTTTCATTTTCTTTGTCTGCCAGTGAGAGAATAGCTGAAACTTGAGGGCTGTTAATTCTGTCATTAAGATTTAATGTCTGGCAATTTTGGTCCAGCTGTTTCATGAATCAACATTCAGGAAGCATTTATTGAACATCTATTATATGCCACACATTGTGCTGGGAGACAAGGATGCGGTGGTTCAACAGACACCTTTCCGTAAGAAGCTTGCAGCCTAGCAGAGGGGCCAGATGATACCTAATGGAACAAAAGTGTAAATGTATGCATTTCCAAATTGATGCTTTAGGGAGGGAAACAACAGAATGAGATGGAAACTGGGAAAGTGAGCTTTTACAGATGAGGTGATGGGGGGCCAATGGGCTCATTGGCCTGAGCCTGGACACATTCCGAGGTTGGCCATGTCCATGAGTCAGGATCCTGGAAGAAACGGCGACTTCCTTGCCTTCCCTTCCTTCCCGTCTCATTACACTGAGATTCTTGGCGTGGGGATATGGGTTCTCCGTCAAAGCCTGCAGAATGTGCACAGATGTTAAAACAAGTAAAGATAATTAAAAGATGAAAGTGAGTCAAGATTCCTCCAAGAACTAAAGAAGAAAAGGGATTTCCCTGGTGGCTGCTGAAGTAGCTAAGTAAAATATAAAAGACAAATAGTTTTTCCATTTTTTAAAGGGGTGGGTTGAGAAATTTTTATTAAATATTCATTGGCATGCTTGTGGCCTCTTCCTTCTTTCTGAGTTTTCACATTTGCAACCTGTTCCAGAACCTTCCTATGCAGGTGAAAATGAAGACAGAGGAAGCAAGACCATGTAGGCATGGGGACTGAAGTGGATAAAGATCATGGAATAGTGAACACAGAAGTATGTATGGTGTATGTGTTAGGTGTGTGTGGTAAGTGCTGAAGAAGTGTCTGCATATGGGGTGTGTGTTTGTGAAGGGTGTATGGTGTGTGTGTGTGTGTGTGGTATATGTGTGCGTGCATGCTTAGTCACTTCGTTATGTCTGACTCTTTGCGACCCCATGGACTGTAGCCCGCCAGGCTCCTCTGTCCATGGGATTTTCCCGGCAAGAATACTGCAGTGGGTAGCCATGCCCTTTTCCAGGGGATCTTCCCAACCCAGGAATCGAACCCACATCTGCTGTATCTCCTGCATCGCAGGCACATTCTTTACTACTGAGTCACCAGGGAAGCCCTGAGGTATGTGTGTAGGGGATGTGTATTGGGTTGAGCAGGGCTTCACAGGTGGATCAGTGGTAAAGAATCTGCCTGCCAACGTGGGAGTCGCAGGAGACATGGGTTTGATCTCTGCGTGGCTAATTATGGAAAAGGCTAATTATAGAAAAGTCATGTAGAGACTAAGATGTAGCTCAGTTGACCACTGGAGCCTTGTGGCTGCAGATCATGTGCTAGCAGGACTGGGTGAAAAAATGCAATTAGTTTTAAACATTTCAAGTTGAAATTGTGACCCTGGTGAGAATCATATACGTATCCGTGTATTACGGGTACAGTGATATTTTTATTTATTTTAATGAGATTTCCTCTGTGTTTTAAAATTTTTTCTCTCAAAACACTTAAGTTTCTACAAAGAATCTGAGTTCATTCATTTTGGGTGAAGACTAGAAATTTGACAGAATATCTATAGTCTTTGAAGAATCTATGTCATCTCTCTTTCTGCTACCCATCCTCCTGGCCTCAAGTACTATTTTCATGTGGGTAATTCCTAAATCCTTTTGTTGGTACCCTCAGTTGGTTATCCATCTTCACTTCTTTGTCCCATGGTAATCTCAAGGTCAACATCGTTCCTCCATCTTAGGCTGGGTTCTGCAGAAAGTAGAGCCTGAAACAGACACTTACGTGTTGTGTTAGGGTTCTTCACTGAGATAGAAAAATATTTATTTTAAGGAATTGGTTGATGCCATTATGCAGATTGAAAAGTCCAAAATCAGCAGAGTGGGCCGCCAAACCCGGGAAGGGCTAATGTTGCTGTTCAAATCTGAGGGCCATCTGTGGGCACAATTCCCTCTTGCTTGGGAGAGGGTAATCTTTTGTTTTATTCCATATTGTCCTTCAATTGATTGTATGAGGCCCACCTACATGATGGAGGGTGATATCTTTATACAAAGTCCACTGATTTAATGTTAATTGCATCCCAAAACATCCCTATAGATGCATCCAGAAAAATATTTGACTATATATCTGGGCACTGCAGCCCAGCAAAATTTTGATATGTAAAATTAACTGTCACAAGTGTGAATAGTTTATGTGGGAAAATCGATCCAAAGATGAATGAGGGAAAGGAGAATGAAACAAGGAGGGAGATCTAGTACAGAGAGGAATCACCCAGCTGGCTACCAAGATCCAGACTCTTGGACCTTTTGAAAAGAGAAGGCATTTTTCATCGTCTCCCATCCTCTAACTGGGTGCCCACTGGGTGTTCATTCTCTCGTGAAGTCATGTGAGCCCCCAGAGGTGGCCTTAGGCATGGAAGCCATTGCAGGCTAAAGAAGCCCAAGGCAAGGAGCCCCACTGAAGGGGCACAGGCCGGAGGTGGGGTTTCTTCAGGTTACATCTGCTCAGAACTGGCAGCTGAAGACTAGGCTTCCATCAGAGGTGAGGCTGAGATCCTTCTCAAGAGGTGACGGTTGCTTTCTCCCGAATAGCTTTCTTCCCCCGTCACCCCTGTTTTGAGAACTGACATTACATCATCCAGCTGCCGAGCCTTGGAGTAATTCTAGAATCCTCCATTTTGCTCACCACTCACCCGATTAAAGCCAGTTCTTTCATTTTTTCCCTCTCTTTTATATGTCTCATATACATATTCCTCTTTTTAGACCTCTGTGTTGTCACTGCTGTCCATTAAATCATCACCAACTCTTCTCAGGATTCTTGAAATAATTTTCCAGCTGGCCTCCCTGCCTCCAGCCTTGGACATCTCCCAGAGGGATCTCTCTACAATGCATGCCTGACTGTGGAATGTCCCTCGCTTAAAATTCCTCAACAGCTCTGAAGTTTGAAGACTACATTTCTTCCAACTCCTCAGATTGGCATAGCCCTTTATAACCTGACCTCCATCAACCTTTCATTTCATCTCTTGCAACATTGTTGCTTAAAGGCTCTGCTCCTTTAGGGAAGAACCCTTGGAGGTCCCTCAGGGCGACATGCTCTGTCATGCTGTGATGACTTTAGTTATGTGGCACCCTCTGCCTGGAATGTTCTCCTTCCTCCCTAGGTCTCCAGCCCCAGCCTCAGTTTACCTAGTGGACATGTTCTCCTCTTTTAAGACTTGGCTCATACATCACCTTTACGATAAAATTTCCCTGCACCTTCTAGAAGTAGAGTTGACCATCGTTCATACCCTTCCTGCATGTTTACAGATGCCTTCCACTAGGTCCGCATGATACTGAATTGCACTTGCTATTAACATGTCTGTCTTTCTCAAACAAACTGTAAGTGTCTTGCAAGCAAGGATCCTATTCTGGCCATTTCTTTGCATCCATGCCATGTAATGCTCAGCCTGGCACAAAACAGATGCTCAGTTAGATGGCTGCAGGTGAGCTAATGGAGTTCAGTAGGGATTATGTGTAGACTGATGGTGGAAGGGCATCCTACCCGAGACATGGAGGCAGGAGGCTGGGGGATTATCACATTACATTCTCTGGCAAAAGTGTAAGAACAGGTGAGGGCCTTGTTCACTGAATTAGGTTAGGGGCAGACCTAGCTCAATGAAGTTGAAGGATATATTTGTGCCTGGGGAGCCCCCCTCCCTTAGAGCCTGAATCTGAAGAAGCCAAATGTAGCTTAAGTAGAAGCTGAGTTCTTAAGGTCTCGCTGGTTGTGTTGGCCTGTCTCCCAAGGAGCCAGTGCTTCTAGGTTCTGAGAATTTGTTCCCTAATCTCTGCTTACAGGACTCCAAGCCGCTGGAGTCTGCATGAAAGGGGCCTTTGTCTGATATGGGGATGGCTTTGGGGGCTAATCTCTCCTTGGATGCATTTTAATTCACTTTAATGACTCTGCCTCCTGTCAGGCTTTTCTTCAGTGGGAGGAGGGGGTGGTAGTTTGTTAAAGTGATTAGAAGCAGTGAACATGAGCCTCCCAATCCAGCCTTCCTCAGAGGGTGCTGATCTGGGGAAAACAGTGTTCTGCAAAATGTGTTAGGATGCTCTGGGAATGAGTAGGGAGGGAGCGGCGTAGAGAGCAGGGAAATTATATCTCTAATAAATGCACACGCATAAACACTCTGCATGTCTTGACACCATATACATCCAGTCCACCAGCCCCTGCAACTTTCCCCGCACACCCTCCTCCTGCCGGCAGTGGTGGGAGTCTGAAGCAGACAAGACAGAATGATGTCATCCCTAGGACACTGTCCTTCCCCTCGCTCCCTCTCCTCGAGAGTTTTGTATAAACACAGCTGTTTGCGAGGAATGCTGGCTTGGGAAAACATAAAGCATCGGCATTAACGACCTTTCCTCCCCACCACACACCCCTTCCTACTGAACGTGGGAGACTGGAATGCTTTCAGCCGGCAGCCCCATTGTCCTCGTGTCTGCAATACCAGGGCTTTCAGTTTTCTGGCTGGGGCCTGGGGTGCCTGGGTTCAGGGACCAATCGTGCCTAGCCCTGCAGGCCAGACAGGAGCTCCGGTGGCAGGTGACACCTGAGATGACCTGGAAGATTCTGGAAGGGCACAGAGAGAGGAGGGGGTTGCCTTCTTAGGGCGGGGGATGCAGGGTGGAGGTTGGCCGGGAGGAAGTAGTCCGTGTAGATGTAGGCTCTCATTGATCTGTGTGCTTTGCCCACACAACTGCCAGCCTCTGGGGAACTGAGAACAAAAAAATAGTGATGATGGACTTTTACCCCCGGCTTCACGGCCAAACTATTGAGGAGGGGTAACTCCATGCTCATGACAGCAACCCATCCACTTTCCAGTGCATTCACAGTCCCAGTTTGGGACTGAAAGCCTTTTATCCTTTTAGGGAGTAGAGGAGGGAGATGCTAAAGGGAGAAATGAAGCCTGAATTCTTGTAGTCTAGCTTCTGTTGAAATCCAGTGGTGCAGCAGCCCACTGGTGGTGATTTTCCATTTCCAGATGGCGACCTCTGGGCCTTAGGGGTTTTTCTTTTGGCTACTGAACTTGGCATCTTGATTGAGAACATGCTGGCTTCCTGGCCCTGTGCCCCATTCTAGTCTACTCTCTCAGAACCCCCTTCTCCTGTGTGGTTTTGTGGTCACAACTGCAAAGGCAGGAGAAGTATGGCATGCTCCCCGAGACTCCCTGTCCAAGGGCTGCTGCTGCTAAGTCACTTCAGTCGTGTCCGACTCTGTGCGACCCCATAGATGGCAGCCCAGCAGGCTCCCCCGTCCCTGGGATTCTCCAGGCAAGAACACTGGAGTGGGTTGCCATTTCCTTCTCCAATGCATCAAAGTGAAAAGTGAAAGTGAAGTTGCTCAGTCGTGTCCGACTCTTAGCGACCCCATGGACTGCAGCCTACAGCTCCTCCGCCCATGGGATTTTCCAGGCAAGAGTACTGGAGTGGGGTGCCATTGCCTTCTCCAGTCCAAGGGCTAGATCCCCTAGAACACGATCCAGAACAGATGTCATTGTGGAATAATGGGATTCAGTGCTAGAGAGATGGGGGTGAGTGATCAGCCAGTGGTCTTAGTTGAGTCCTTTCTTGGGTTTCCATGGGGAGAGAAGACAAGCCTTTACCTACTTTTCCGTGTTAAGTAGAAATCTCAGAGACCACACTCTTGGAGACACTGCAGCAACCTTCGGCGCCTCTGTTGCCTGCAAATGTTGATCCACACCCTTACATTTTCTGGGTCCCTGCTATGTGTCAGGTGGGGTGCTAGATGCTTTGCATCTGTTTCAGTTTTATCCTTGCAAAACCACAATGTTATTAAACAGTGTTATTTTATAATGAGCAATAAAGAAACTGAGATAAAGGTAATTGAAGTAGCAGTATGCAATGATAGTGATGGAGCCAGGGTTCACATCCTTCAAATTTCAATGTCCATGCATTCCAGGAATTTAGAAGGAGATAGAAGGGGTAGGAATGACCAGAACCAATCTGGTCATTAGTTGAGAAGGCAATTGCCTATGTGAGGTGATTTGAGGAATAAAATTAACACCCCTTACCTCCCTAAATATTCCCCTTACTTTGCCTGAAACTTTGCATTATAAAGCCATTCCTTTGAGCTAAGCAAAACTGTTTTTGAATGGAAATATTTTCGGGAGGGGAAGTCATTTAGCTATTAAAATGCTCTATTAAGGAAAAAAAAAAAAAACAAGACTCTCATTTTCTTTTGAAATGTTTTACTTTAAATTAATTGTGTTCCCTTGTAAAGTAATCCTTAGCAGAAAGTAGTTTCTATCAGAATAAATGTCTGGGAGGACACCTCTTAAGGGAGTTGAAAAGCGTTAATCTTTGACATTTACTATTTATAAGCACATTTTAAGTAATTCCTAGAAACTGATAAAAATCTGTTTGAAGAAAAGGATTTCTCTCTCTTTTTTTAAGTAGTAGAATATTTCACCATTTTGATCGGAAAAAAAGATAGACGTGGGTGTTAGCTTTCTGAGATACACCTATGGAACTGAAATCTCTTGGGAGTCTGTTCAAAGAAGGAAAAAGAAGGAATGAGAAAGATAGTTTGAAAGCTTCAAATATTATAAAGTGAGAATGCATTTGTTAAAGCACTTGGAAAAACCCTAGAGTTAAATGAATAGAAACTATTATTATTCCTTCTAGAAATTGCATCTACCACAAAGGAGCGAGAGGAATAATATCCCAAGGCAGTATTTCCCAAGACTTTTCAGCAGATGACTACACCTTATGTTGTCAATTTAGTGCTACATGAATGCAGAGTTTTCTGATTAAATATATTTGGAAAACACCAGGTTAGACAAAGTTAAACATGTTTCTTTATGATAGGAGTTATCAGAGCTTTTAATATATAATTTTGCATGAGGAGAATTACCTCTATATTGTACTGTACAATACAGAGGGTTTCTTAAAACTCATTTGATCAATACATATTTTGGGGGGTGCTGGTGGTGAAGGGGGTAACATTTAATAAGACCAGCATTCCATGGAACACAGTTTGAGAAACACAGCTTAAAACAATAGTCAATATACAATATGATCTGGCAGTTCAGATGATCTGAATGTAAATCCTAGTTTCGCCTCTTGAAAGAGATGCAATCTTGGGCAAGTTACTTAACTTCCCTACCCTCAGTTTCTTCCATCTATAAAATGGGAGGAGTAACATTACCTGTTTAGTCAGCCATGAGGATTAAATCGAGTACCTGCTGTATAATAAGAGCTCAATAAATGTTAGCTACTGTTGGTATTGAGCTTCCCAAGTGGCTCCAGTGGTAAAGAACCTGCCTGCCAATGCAGGAGACATAAAAGATGTAGGTTCGATCCCTGGATCACGAAGATCCCCTGGAGGAGGGCGTGGCAACCCCCTCCAGTACTCTTCCTGGAGAATCCCATGGATAGAGGAGTCTGGCAGGCTGCAGTTCATAGGGTCGCAAAGAGTCAGACAGTACTGAAGTGACTTAGTATGCACGCATGCTCTATTGGTATTATTACTGATATTCTGTCTAGATCTCTGTGCTTACACTGAGCTCCAGATAAAAGGGAAAATGTCAGCATGTGTTTCTCTATCTATGTTCATGTCTTTTCCTCCACTTAGAATGCCTTGTCCATCCCCAGCTACATCTGCACAAACAACAGTAAGATATATCTCAATGCTTCTTGTGCCATGAGAACCTTCTGACTTCTCTTAGGTTTCTCTTCTCTAAATTCCCAGGTTTTCTCCTGTCGATTTCTTAGACTTATAACAGTTGGCTTTGCTTTTTTGTGTAATTTAACCTTGGAAAGATGTCTATTTACCTTTGATTTCCTGATACCTGGTAGGGTACATTTATTGCCGGGATCTCCCTTAGAGGTTGGCTGAATTGTTAAATTTCAGAGTCCATTACTCAGATACAAACACCCTCTACTGAGATCATCCCTTAAGGCCTTACCTGCATATGAATCACCAAACTTTTTATTTTTTGGCAAGTGCTGCTGAAAATGGGCCTTTGGCTAGGCCAGGTGTAGGAGTAGGGGGAGAATCCAGGAAGAAAGAAAAGAATTAAGTGTGTACTATGATTGTATATCTTAGTATTTTTGTTCCTCAGGAACATTCCAACGAGAAATGGTCTTTCTTATTCTCCCTATCTATGTCCACCATGTGTCTGGATTTTTGCTTCTTTGGTTTTTCCAGTAGTCATGGATGGATGTGAGAGTTGGACCATAAAGAAGGCTGAATGCCAAAGAATTGATGATTTGAACTGTGGTGCTAGAGAAGACTCTTGAGAATCCCTTGCACTGCAAAGGAGATTAAACCAGTCAATCCTAGAGGAAATCAACCCTATATATTCATTGGAAGGACTGAAATGCTGAGATTGAAGCTCCAATACTTTGGCTGATGAGAAGAGTCAACTCATTGGAAAAGACCCTGCTGCTGGAAAAGATTGAGGGCAGGAGGAGAAGGAGGTGACAGAGGAAGAGATGGTTGGATGGTATTGAGTAAATGGACGTGAGTTTGAGCAAGCTCAGAGATAGTGAAGGACAGGGAAGCCAGGCATGCTGCAGTCCATGGGATAACAGTGGGACATGATTGAGTGACTGAAAAACAAATTGTATGGTTAGAAGAAAATCAGAGACAACTGCCTACTTTTTATACTGGCAATTTTAGAAACATGGCTGCAAGTTTCTGTTGCCCCTGAGACGGATCGTAGCTGCTGTCAGTCTCAGAGCTCTCAGCCCTTTGCACCTACCATGTACCACTGTTAGCAGTTTTGTCACCTTGGGTAAGTCTGTCACCTCACTCTGGGCTTTGTGGGACCCATCCTGGTATCCCCTGACCTTTGACCCAGAGCCTGGCATGTAGTAGGTACTCAGCATGTGGTAACTGGGGAAGTGAGAAGGATGCTTTTAAACAGAGGCTCAGAAATAGTCTCCCACCTCCTCTATGTCTCAAATGTGAACCCCCTTTCCCTGAACCCTGACTTGAACTTTAGTCTGCTGAGCTGAACAGAGGGAAAAGTGTAGAATGGGAAGAGGTGCAGACTTTTTCTTAGTCTCATGGACCATCGCCCCCCTCTGGCCCATGCGCTCCAAGGCCGATCAGGAGCCAGGTGGAAGCTGGCTGGTGTGCACCCTAATCCCTGACAGGGAGCAGAAAGGCCTGCTGGAGAGTCCACACAGCCCACAGCGTGTGTGTGGGGCCTGCTGTGAACTCCGGCTGAACTGCCAAGGTCCTTTCTTAATACCTGCACAGATGCTCCAGGGGTGGGAGGCATGGGGGAGGAGTGCCTGTATGAAAGGCCAGACCCAGAGTCCTGGCAGAAGCTGCTCTTTGCAGGAGGAATACTTCTGGAGGACTGGGTTGTGTTTCCCAGCTGGGGAGACTTGTGGAAAGAGTTTCTGAAGTCCCTGAGAATGCTGAGACTGGAGAGAAAACATGGAGGGAAGACCAGGGTGAGAAGTCAGCCGCTTTGTATTCTCCTTGGAGGTAGAGAGGGGGAGCGAGAGAGAGAGACAGAGACAGAGACACACACACATACAGAAACATCAGGAAACATTTCCATAGTATTCAAATATGAAAACGAGTCAGAAATGATTACACTTCATTTCTCCCATGTGCTCATCTCTTCTGATTCTGAGTAGGCCCTGGCAAACAGGTAGAGCTCCTCAGGTAGAGCTGAGGACACTGAGGCCAGAAGGAAGTTCCTTGGCTCACATCTTAAATTCCAGGAGTCTCATGAATTCCTTTCTATGAGATGTTATAACCAAGAATATGTGGTCTGAAGTGACTTCGATGATTCTCTTTTCCAACCTCCTTGTTTTTCAGATAAGGCCTCTCAATGCTGTCATATCCTGTCCCAAGGGAATGGAGAAAATATTTGGGGATGGAATCCTTGCCTAGGGGGTGAGGTTGGTCAAAGAAAAGAGATTGCCTCACTCATCCTTGGTGAAGGGGGAGGTTTGTATAAGCCTTTCAGTCTCCATCATGCCATTTGTTGGCTCTCTCCTTACAAGGTTGTCTTTTGTGCTCACTTAGCCCAAAGGCCCGGCTGAGATGCTTAGAGATGGGGGAGGGAAGCAGGACTTGCATCAGTGCAATCTGATGTGCTCCTCCCACTTGGGGGGATCCTATTCTCAGAATCTGGCCTGGTTTGTACCTGGCAGAAGTTCTCAGGGAGGTATTAGAAGTGACTTGCTGAGTTCCAGCACCATCTTGGGATGGAATGCATGGAGTTCCAAAGGCCAAAAGGACTGACAGAGGACATGCACTAAAGATTGGAGTCCAAGGCCATTCTGCAAGGTGTCCCCGGGGAGTGGCTGAGGCAGAAGGGTGATAGGTGATGGTTCTAGCACCACAACTTTCCATCCCAAACATGTGATTCCCTCCATGTATGATCTTACTCTTGGTTGAGATGATCAGGGGAACAAAGAGAGGATGAGTAGAAGAGAAATAGTTGAAGTTTTGGAAATGGCCCATGATGTATCAGGTGAACTCTAAAGGTCAATTTGATGAGTATCTTCGACCCTGTTTTACAGGTGGGAACTGAGGGCTAGAGACTGTAATAAGTGATGCATTAGGTCAAATTTCAGCTCCTGGGGTTTGTTTCAGAGATACAAAGGAATGTGGGGTTACATGGAACATGGTCTCTGCAGCAGCATGGTGCATGGGGCCCTGTGCTCCCACAACTGTGAAGAATGGTACTGGAGCACCTCTTAACCTCATTTAGGATATATCATGATTTCCAAGGATTGCCTTCTTCTATATGCATTTTCTCTTCCCTGATAGCTCAGTTGGTAAAGAATCTGCCTGCAATTCAGGAGACCCTGGTTCAATTCCTGGGTTGGGAAGATCTGCTGGAGAAGGAATAGGCTACCCACTCCAGTATTCTTGGGCTTCCCTGGTGGCTCAGCTGGTAAAGAATCCACCTGCAATGTGGGAGATCTGATTTCGATCCATGGGTTGGGAAGATCCCCTGGAGAAAGGAAAGGTTACCCACTCTAGTATTCTGGCCTGGAGAATTCCATGGCCTGAATAGTCCAAGGGGTCACAAAGAGTCAGACATGACTGAGCAACTTTCACATATGAGTTTTAATTGCCTGCATCTATTGGTTAGAATGTTTTCCACTGCAAGAAACAGAAAGTCTCATACTTGTTTAAGATGTAAAGACATTTAAAATTTCACAGAAAGAAAGTCTAGAGGTAGAAGGGACTGTAGACAAAATATGTTCATCTTGATCCATTTCTATGTGATTTGCTCAGCTCCTTTCCCTTCTAAGTGTTGGTCTTGACACAGGCCATCTTCCTTCACAGTTTCAAGATGGCTGCCAGGGTGACACGTTTTCTTATTGCACATGCAATCAGACAGGGAAAGCATGGAACAAAATCCTTCTTCAGAATGCAATAAAAGTTTTCCCCTTCTATTTGATTGGTCAACTTAAGTCATGTGCCCATTTCTGAACAAATCGTAATTGTTAGGGTGATGCTATGTGCTGACTGGCTTAAACTTGAGTTCTTGAATCAAACACTGTGGTTGCCATGATTGGGTTGGTGTACTCAGAACCCACATCTGAAGGCAGGTAGGGCAGGTGAAGGAGGATGGATGCGTCAACAAAACTGGAGTCTCCTAGGAAGGAGAAAGGAGTGAGAGATGCTGGACGGGCATCTAGAAGAGTTCACTATGCCTAAGAGAGCTTTCAATACCTGGGTGCTTACTGGGTAGATTCACGCTGCTCCACCTCTGAGGTCATTCCTACACTGAACTTATATGTGGTTGCCTTTAACTGCACCCCTCTTTCTGGCCAGAAAAAGTGGTAGAGTTGATTTTGATCTACACTTGAAGCATAAGCTATAGCAATTTTTGCAGGAAATGATGGCATGAAACCATTTTCCTCCAAAGGGAGTCATATGATTGGTGGGCTCCTAAAAGCTTTTCAATGGATCTGGGTTGAAAAGGTTAAGTCCCTTGACCAAGGTCATACACTTCTGAGTATCAGAGCCTGCATTAGAAACTGATCTTGTGGCTAATACTCCAGTGCTCTTTACATAATACTGGGGAGATGTCATTGTGGTAGAAGTGACATTAACCCTTTGGTAGCAAGGGTATGTGAAGAATGCAAATTTTGACCTTTGGCAAGTTCCTTAACTTCTCTAGGCCTCAGTTTATTCATTATATAATAAAGGGACCTTATTAGATGATATTGAAAGTAACTTCTAATTCTAAGAATCTGTGAATAGCTTTAGGTCATGGTTCTCTTCCAAAAACCTGACAACACTTGTTCTATTAGATCATTTAACTGTAGATTATTTGTTTAAATAGTTTCCCAGGAGAGACCCAGAACATCCTACATAATAAGCCGGTTGTTAAATCATAAACAATATGGACAGGATTCATCATCATTACACTTCCCAACTGAACATCCCTGGGGTCTCCTAGTTACTTGGACATTCTGGCTAATGGAGTGTTGTCAGAGATTCCCTATGTGGGTGACCATTTTTCCAAGAATTAGAAAGCAGCAGACTGTAACAAATACTAGAGCTCTCCTGGAAAAATGTGCTTTTTTTTTTGTTGTTGTTGAAATAGAACTGTGAAAAATCAAAGAGCTTTGTGTTCTTTCAATTTCTTTCTTATCCTGGTGTTCATGCTTACTACCTTACACTGTTATCATCAACCTCTGAGCATGGACCGCTAATCCCCACTTAACTAGATGAGGTTTAGAGTGTTATGTTTCCTGGAATATTTGTAGGAAATCTTAAACCCTCCAGACCCAAAGGAATATACAGCTAATGGGAGAATTTGTGGTCCTATGATAGTCCAGAACAAGAGATATTACAAGGACAAGAAAGTCTTCTTAGAGAATCTCAAAGCATAGAACCTATTTTTATCCCGACAGGGATAACAGAATCCCAAAGCTTCAGACTTCCTTCAGAATATTAGTTGGTGCTATAAGGTGTGCAGGAGAGGAAGAGGAAACATTATTTGAATTCCAGAGAATTTACATTCAGTGCTCTCTGTTAATTCCTTTCACAACAACTCTATGATATCCTAATGAAGAGAAGAGAAATGACTTGCATATCAAAGGTATAGTTTCTCCAGTAGTCATGTAAGGATGTCAGAGTTGTACCATAAAGAAGACTGAGCAATGAAGAACTGATGCTTTCCAATTGTGGTTCTGGAAAAGACTCTTGGGAGTCCCTTGGATGGCAAGGAGATCAAACCAGTCAATCCTAAAGGAAATCAGCCCTGAATATTCATTGGAAGGACTGATGCTGAAGCTGAAGCTCCAGTACTTTGGCCACCTGATGTGAAGAGCCTACTCATTGGAAAAGACTGATGCTGGGAAAGATTGAAGGCAAAAGGAGAAGGGGGCAGCAGAGAGTGAAATGGTTAAATAGCATCACTGACTCAGT
The DNA here is from genome assembly GCF_027580195.1 of Bos mutus. Lineage (NCBI taxonomy): Eukaryota > Metazoa > Chordata > Mammalia > Artiodactyla > Bovidae > Bos > Bos mutus. The sequence continues at coordinate 30,196,860 of NC_091618.1, forward strand.
GGACATGAATTTGAGGAAACTCCGGGAGATAGTGAAGGACCGGGGAGCCTGCAGTCCATGGGGTTGCAAACAGTCAGACAAGGTTTAGTAACTGAACAACAGCAAAAGAAAAAAAAAAGCAAAGCAATAGCTAGAGTATGATTTTATTTGTATCAGGACAGTCCAGGGCCATTCTTCAGCAACATGTAAACATCAAATCTGAGATTTAACATTACCAAGTTTTATTTCTTGCTCATGTCACAGCCCCATGTGGGTCAGTTGACTTTCTGGTATGGCTCTCTTCTAAGCAGGGATCTGGCACCCATGCTGCCTCCATTCTATAATCCCATAATCTCAGAATATTTTTAGCCATGGAGATGAAAAACAGGCAACATGAAGAAACCAATCCCGATCATAACTGCCTTGGACCAGAAGTGACACGTGACTTCTGCTCACATTCCCACTGGCTGTAATTCAATCATGTTCCTAACCTATTTGCAAGGGAAACTGGGAACTATTTTATCACTGTATGGCTCAGGATTAAGTAAAGATGTGGTGAATACATATTCTGATACAATTTCTGCTACATTATTTATATGAGAAAGAAAATATTAATAAAACTATGTATGTGTATGTGCATGCATTTATATAAATACAAAGAAAAAAGTCTGGAAGGACAGTTACCTTCAGGGAAGGAAATGGGGTTGAGATAATAAGATAACATATGACTAAAGGGGTTTTAGAGATTTATTCTTTTTTTTGTATTAAGTTAAAAATTTGTATAATGATGTATTTACGAATTACCTGTATTATTAATATTAAACTAAAGCTCTCCTCCCCATGTATATAACTTGGTTTCACAACAAGAGAAAATTGCCAAACTCCAAAATTCATGCTGTTTCATTCTTTAAGTCCATTCACTATGTCCTTCCACAGTTTGTGTGTTTTAGGAGGATTTTTTTTCTAGCTTTCTGGGGGCTAGTGTTGGTGACTCAGATAATTTAGTGATTGCCTTTGGGAAGGAAGAGGGATGGGCTCACTTTTCTCGCACAGAGAAGCTGGAAGGGATCTTGGGAACAGTATCAGCCCTCTTTGCTTCCAGCCCAGAGATGGAAAGCTCAGAGGAAAAACCACTTAAGCTCTGGCTGGATCCAGACACTCAAACAATGACACTGAGAATCTGCCTCTCTGTGTCATTTTGCTCTATTCTGCGCTGGCTTCATCCTCTGGGAGTTTCCTCTCTATGGTGGCAGAGTGGATGAAGTTCTTAGCTTGGGTAATGGCAGCTGAGCGCCCCAGTCTTTTTGCAACAGTTTCACCCAGAAGCTCTTGTCCTGAGTCCCTTTGGCCTGTTTTGGGTCATGTGCTATCACCAAGACTTTGATTGGCTAGATCAGAGTCACGGAGGTAAGGAGGACAACAGAGTTGGGCAAAGGACCCAAACACAGGACTAAGTGTGTAGGGAGGGATGGTTCATCAAGTTGCCTTTACAGATTGAAAAAGTGAAAAAGTTAGTCACTCGGTCATGTCTCTGCGACCCCATGGACTATAGCCTCCCAGGCTCCTTTGTCCATGGGATTTCCCGGGAAAGAATACTGGAGTGGGTTGCCATTCCCTCCTCCAGGGGATCTTCCCGACCCAAGGATCGAACCCACATTTCCTGCACTGCAGGTGGATTCTTTATCATCTGAGCCACCAGGGAAGCCCTTACAAATTGAGAGAGGACTCTTTATCCCACTGTGACAGCCAGTGAGGAGGACAGTTCCTACCAGGAAGGCCTTTCAGAACTTGTGGCAGCTTGCTGCTCCCCCTTCTAAGGACGGGCCCCAGAAAAGGTGAAGGTCCCTCAGTGTACATGGCAAGGTAGGTTAGGAGTGGCTGGAAGGCTGGGGGAGTTCTGCTAGGATGGTGATTTGATGTATTGAATTGAATTTAGGCTGCTTAGATGAAAACTCTGGCTCAGTCTGAGTCATTTTTGCACTTCCATCTCAGGAAGGTGGAGGAGGGCCCAGCAGGAGCCGGGATCTGTAAATAAAGCCGCCATCCGGTGAAACTCGTCCTCGCGGCATTTTGATGCAAGAGTATGGTGCCATGGGCATGCTGGCCTCCGGGTCACCACGGGGCTCCGGATTTGCCAATCCCTGCTGTCCGCTTTACCATAGCATATGTTGACCCACACAGGCTGATAATGCACCCCAGCGGGTCTCCAAGAATCCTATAGAGGCTGTCTTTCTTCTGAGCCCTCCTGGTAGCTGGCTGCCTGTTTCTGCCCTCTTTTCCCAGTGCAGGGACCCTGGGATATCACTTAAGATCCAGCTTTGCTCTCAGGACAAATGGAGACCTTCTTAGAGAGGTCCAAGACCACCCTGGCCCTCAGGCCTCTTCTAGATGGGATGGTGAAAATCAGACAGCCCTTAATTTCTGAGGAGAAACTCAGTGACTCTTACCTCCTCCCAGTGAAAAGGTAAGAAGATCTATCGGACACTGGGATCCTGAGTCAACATCCATAGGTGGTCACTGGGCGTGAGTCACAGTGCCAAGGGGGGCGTTCACTTTATGAAGGTCACATGGTTACTGAGTTCATTTGTTATTTTTGTCTGATGGAGGTGACTGGAACTCAGAACTTCGTTCTGTCTTGGTGGTTATTTCCCTCTGTGACTCCATCTCCTTGGTGATTTTCCCTGAACAAAGGGACAGGACAAAAACCAGACAAGGGCAGGCAGGAAGAAGAGCATGGGGCTCTTGAAGAACATGCGCATGAGGCTGTGCCCATGTTTTAGGCTAACTGTGTTCATCTCTTTGTGCTTCTTTACTGTCATAGTGTTAGACTGCCAGATGCCCGGGTACCTTAAGGTTCTCCTTGCCTTCATTGCTTGTTGCACTTTCTCCAGCAGAGCTGCTGAGTGGAGTCACAGAGAAGGGGTGTCCCGGGTCACAAGTCATGGCCCCAGCCATGGAGCTGAAGGGGGATGGAGGTCGTGCTCATGCACACATTTCATTCTATAAAACTCCAGAGGGCTCTTCTCAGGCTCCTTGGAGGCAGTTTTGGTTCAGTCCATGGAGGGATGTTTAGTATCCAGATGAAGCAAGCTGTGTTGTGAACACTCTGCCAATGGAGGTGGTCGAGCAGACGGGACATCATGGAGGAGGCGGCTCCTGGGTGGAAGCGAGCTTTAAAGGCTCATGGAATTTCATGAGTCTGTGTCTCAGCAGAATGAGATTCCCTCAGGCTCATGGTGGCTCCCTTGCTGTCCTTTCTTTGGATCTGCTCAGGCTCAAATACCTGGGCTGGCGTCCAGGAAGTGCAGGCACCAGACCAGGCCAGGCGATGCCTTGCGGAGTGCGTGAACCTGTGGGGACTTCCTCCTGGGTCCTCAACAACAACTGCCTGGATTAGTCTCCAGGATGGGGAGCACACCAGTGCCCTCCTCCTCCGGAGCCATTTGTGCCACTGCCCCCACTGCCCGCCTCCCCAGATCCACAGAGCTATTTATTTTATTTTTACCCTTAAAGAAGACAATGGTGAAGAGGAGGCTTTGACAGTCTGATGAGGGTCCTGAAGAGAGCATGCTTTCAAGTGGTAAAGCCGGAGAAAGGCGTTTTCCATCTATTTTCTGTCCTCTGCCCCGTTGGAGTGAACACTGGGCAGGGAGAACATGAGAGTGAGTGGCGAGGGGCAGGCAATTTCTTGGCTTGTCTTGTGCCTGGCTATCTCACCCCCAATCTAGAGTAGAGCCGAGAATGGACACGGAGACAAGGCCACTAGATAAGAGAGACTGCGTTCAGTTGAACTCCTTGGGGCTGTACCTGGGCTGTGCTGACCCCACACTCCAGGAGGAGCTGGTGCCACTGAATGCTCGACTGTTGGGGCCAGCAATTTACTTGGAGAGCCATGAACCTCATATCTGATTGGTTACAGAAGACCCATCAGGCTGGTGGCAGTGGCCAGGCAGGCCTCCAAGTTTCCTGCCATCTTGTGCTTCTTCTGCCATGACAAGCTGGCAAGATGCCCCGGCTCTTACCTGGAGGGGGTGAACAGGATCCACATGTATGAGTGGCAAGAGACACCCCAAATCATCTGTTCCTCCCCCTATTGTCCAGGTGAGGAAATTGAGACATGGAGAAGTCAAATGCTTATAAGATGCTCAGGAAGTGACTCACTAACACACCACAGCATCAAAGGCAGGCTGGGGTCACCTGGCCCACGCCTGGGTTGTCTCCCTTGTACAAGCTTAGAAGAGCCAATTCAAAGGATGCTAAAACAGCTAACCTTGCCCAGTTCCTTTTCATTTAAGTGTTTTTCACAACCTTGATCTCATTCCATTCTCCCCTCAGCTCTACCAGTGAGTGAAGGCTTCCAACAGCAGGGAGTAAGGGCTTCTGTTCTTAAAGGACCCCTGCCCCCGGAGTACAGGCACTGGGTGTGTTGGTTCACCTGGTGAACAGGGCTAGAGACTCCTCATAGCCTGGGTGTCAACATCCCAGATATACTGGTGCCTCATTTTTGCCTCCTTTTGGAGAGAATGTGGTCATTTGTTCATCTTCTGTGTCACTTGGCAAGTTACTGGCAGAATTTTCTATCCATCTCCCTGACTATCAGCTTCCCAGCCATGGAGTAGACAGGAGACCCTGAGGGACACAGACCAATTTGCCATTGGTCTGTTCCTCCCCCTATTGTCCAGATGAGACCAATGGCAAATTCCTGGGGGGCTTCTGATGAAGCCCAGAGAGATCATTTTCTGCCGAGTCAGGAGGTTTCTGCTGCCAGGTGGCTGTAAGCCCCTTAGGATGTGTGCTGTGACGTTTGACAGGTGTCAGGTGGGGCAGGATGAAGGGCACAGGGTGACACTGTTGTCATACTTTGTATTTCGTCACTGTGAGTGAATGCTCAGTTGCTCAGTCTGTGAGATCCTGTGGACTGTAGCCCGCCAAGCTCCTCTGTCCATGGAATTTTCCAGGCAAGAACACAGGAGTGTGTTGCCATTTTCCACTCCAGGGGATTTTCCTGACCCAAGGATTGAATCTGTGTCTCTTGAGTCTCCTGCATTGGCAGGTGGGTTCTTTACCACTGAGCCACCTGGGAAGCCAGAATGTGATTGTGAAAGGACAATCAGGACACCAGTCTCCACAGGAGATGTCCCTCCTGAGGGCTCGGGGCTGGGAAGTGTTCAGGGCTCTGGGCAGGAGTGTTGCCAACTCCTCTCTTGCCCGTGGCCCTGGCATGGTGTCTGGCACAGCTGGGGTCTCACAGTGCCCTGTGTTGATGCCTAACCTCCTCTTGCAGGTGACTGGGGCCCACTGTCCCTCTCTCCTGGGCACCATCCATTGTCTGCCGTCCTCATGAGCCTAATGCACCCTCTGCCCAGGTGTGCACTCAAGACCTCGCGTAAATCACCCCGACATATGGAAATTGATCCCACCCTCCAGGAAGGCGACTCCCCGGTCCTCCCTGGGCACCTGTTCCCTCTCCTCTCCCACCTCACTGTCCGGAAATTCTTTGCTGCTGCTCACATCCCACAGGCTGAAGATATTTCCTCTCTCTAACCCCTCAGTTGGGCAGCAGCATTGAGGGGGAAAGGAGAGCGGGAGAGATCCCAGACCTGGCAGTGTGCCTCCTGTCACCTGGGTCTACTCATCCTCCCTGCAGGAGGCTCACATTTGTTTCCACTTCAAGTGCTTCTCCACCCGTTGTTTCATTTGGTCTTTACTGCTGTGATGAATGCTGAGCAGGAATTCCTAAGGTTGAGATGACAGTTCAGTGAAGGAACTGATGTTCCCAGAGGTTAAGGGACCAAAATGAGAGAGCCAAGTTCACAAAGCCAGTGAGTAGCAGGGTCGAGTCCTAGACTCTTAACTCCCCTTGATACTTGCTGCTGAGTCTTTCTTTTCTCACTTTCCTGTGAAGCCTTTCAACTTTTCCTCAGGCCTGCACCTTTGCGGTGTTTTTTAGTTTTCCACCATGTTCCAACTCCCTCCCTTCCCTGAATTTCATGTTGCTGAGTAATACTGACACATTAGTCCATCTCAGCCATAGTGTAGACACATACACACACACACACACACACACACACACACTGCAGCCCCCTCCCCCACACCCACACCCACCCACACCAACACTCTCATTGGAGAGCTAATCAACATGAGGAAGAGATGGACAAAAAGAAAGACTCATAAGCAGAGAAACAAAGAGAAATAGAGGACAAAAGAGAGGCAGGTGAGAGGAGAGGAAAAGAAAACAGGGGATAATGAAGGAAGAGCAAAGAAAGATTAGAGTTTTGGAGTTAGAAGCCCAGAATTCCAGCTTCATCACTTCTGGCTGAGCCACTTGGGAAAGTCACTTAACCTCTTGGAGCCTCATTTTCTTACTGTAAAATGGTCATTGTTTACTTAATTCATATTAATTACATGTCACCTTCTAGGTGCCTCAGATACATCAAAAAACAGAATAATTAAAAAAAGCCTGCCTGCTTGTGAGTGGAGATGGAAAATAAAATAAATAAAATAGAGGGTTTGGCATATTAGTAGATCAGTGTTTATAGGGTGTTAGTCTGGGTCTTCTAGAAGCAAACACCAAAGTCAGAACTGAACCTGCGAGGAGTTTTTTAGAGCAAATGCCTGGGTAAGGGGAAGTAGGGAGGCTGCCAGAGAAAGCTTGGCAGAACCACAGGACCACTGTGCCAGTGTAGGGGCCAGGGGTGAAGCCTCCTGGTTTGACCAGGTTTGACTCAAGCCAAAGCCGGACATCAGGAGTCCCACTGCCTCCTTGACACACTTGGTCATTGGCTGGGGACCACCTGTAGAAGGTGTGGTCTCAGCACTAACGCAGCGATGGACTTTGAGTCAGACACCTGAGGCCCTTGGCCAGCTGCTCCCCTAGAATTGGATATCTTCAGGGGGCATTCTCATAGCTGCTGCACAGGAGAAAAGAAAATGTGAGAAAATGGGACAGCTTAAGGAAGAAGAGAAGTGCTAAGGATGTGGACAGATTATAGTGTTCACAGGGTGGTCAGGACAGGCTTCACCGAGAAGGTGACGTTTGAGCAAACACTTGTGGGGTATGTGGGGGAGTCATTCAGATGCCATCGCCAACCTCATGTTGATATCATCCAGCCACTGGTCATGCATGGGAAAGCACTTTGTAAACAGTGTAGACTCGGCCAACAACAAGCAAACAAACAACCTGACCATTTGTCTTCACATCTCAGACTGATGTGTCCCCTAGAGAGGAGATGCTGGCCTCTGTCACAGACCATGCTGGACTCCTCTGTTGGGAAGGAGCAGGTTGGCCCACTGGGAAAGCAGGGTAAGCAGGGTATTCTGTTTGCAGGACATGCCACTCCCAGGAGTCCAGAGCTCTCTGAAGACACAAAACAAATAGCCCTAAGATCCCCTGAGAATGGAGTCTTATTTTCAGCCTAACAACGGGAAATAAAACAAAATCCTCTTTTCTCAGACAACTCGATGAATATGTTATTATCCCTGACAACTGCAGTTAAGGATAACTCCTGATAAGATTACATTTTTGTCTCTGTGGCATCCTGGCAGACAGAGTATCATTAGCAATTTCAGGGCAAGAAGGAAAGAGCTGAGGTCACTTGAAGATCTGCTCTGTGCCAGGCTCTATGCTGGAAAGTCATTTATTTGCTTTTCATGAGTCTTCAAGCATTCGGTTCACATTACAAAACTAGGAAACTGAGGCCCACAGGAGTCCACAGTCGGTAAGTAGTGGACTGGGGATTAAAACCTAAGACTATGTATTTCCAAAGGCCATGGTTTTTCCTCCCTGCTATACTGCTTTCCCTAATGGTCCATCCTATTTAACCATTTGTCCTCGTGGGTGCTAGTTAGGTCTCTCGGTCGTGTCTGGCTCTTTGTGACCCCAGGCTCCTCTGTCCATGGGGATTCTCCAGGCAAGAATACTGGAGTGTGTTGCCGTTTTCTACTACAGGGGATCTTCCTGACCCAAGGGTTGAACCTGCATCTCTTGTGTCTCCTGCATTGGCTGGCAGGTTCTTTACTACTGTGCCACCTGGGAAGCTACTATTGAGTAGTATATTATTTACTTGTCTGAGGGCCTGTCTTCCCTCTTCTCTCATTTCTTATCCACACACTGCATGCCCCTGAGAAGAGAGTGGGCCATATTGGTTTCTGCTCGGCCCACACATGTATAACGGGCCATCCATTGATGGCCAAGCCCGACTCAACCAACTGTCTCTATCTTTCCACTGAGAGAGGGATGACCATATACTTTAGTATTCTTTGGAGCGAGTTTCTTAAATAGGAGTATTTATCAGAATTATCTAAGAGAAGTTGTTAAAAATACAGATTCCCAGGTCTTTCCATTGAAAATTCTGATTTGGGAAGTTCAAAGTAGGCCTAAGAATCTACATTTTAAAAAAAAAAGATTTATTTATTTGTTTGTTTTTGGCTGTTACTGGGTCTCCGTTGCTATGTGTGAGATTGCTCTAGTTGTGACAAGCTGGGGCTACTCTTCACTGAGGTGTGTGGGCTCCTTGTTGCGGTGGCTTCTCTTGTTGCGGTGGCTTCTCTTGTTGCGGAACACAGGCTGTAGGTGTGCGGGCTTCAGTAACTGCAGCAAGTGGGCTCAGTTGCTCTGCAGCAGGTAGGTTCTTTCTAGACCAGAGATTGAACCCGTCCCCCTGCATTGGCAGGAGGATTCTTAACCACTAGACCACAAAGGGTGGAGGAGGAAATGGCAACCCACTCCAGTGTTCTTGCCTGGAGAATCCCAGGGACGGAGGAGCCTGGTAGGCTGCTGTCTATGGTGTCGCACAGAGTCGGACACGACTGAAGTGACTTAGCAGCAGCAGCAGACCACCAAGGGAGCCCAAGAATATGGATTTTAATAAGCACTGCTGCTGCTGCTGCTGCTGCTAAGTTGCTTCAGTCGTGTCCGACTCTGTGTGACTCCATAGACAGCAGCCCACCAGGCTCCCCCATCCCTGGGATTCTCCAGGCAAGAACACTGGAGTGGGTTGCCATTTCCTTCTCCAATGCATGAAAGTAAAAAGTGAAAGGGAAGTCACTCAGTCATGTCCGACTCTTCGCAACCCCATGGACTGCAGCCTACCAGCTTCCTCTGTCCATGGGATTTTCCAGGCAGGAGTACTGGAGTGGGGGGCCATTGCCTTCTCAGCACTACTACTGTGCAAGAACATGCAGCGATTGTAGGTCACCATTAGGTTGGGTAAAGTTCCATTTGGTGGCATTCCTAGGGCAATGCATACTATTTGTCCTCTTGTCCTCTGGAAAAAGGTCAACAAGCAGGTGACTCTGCTGACCCCTAGAAAATGCCCAGTGACCTCTCCCTAGCTCCAATCATAGGGCAAGCACCTGGATCAAATCAGAAGGAAATCTGGAGATCTGTGGGGGCCTCATGCAGTTCCTTTCTTTGGTCAAGCTTCTGCAGCCTGTTCAGAAATGCCCCTGTAGTCCCTCAGAGAAAGGTAAGCAAACTTGCTGAGAAATTGGCCCTGTCCCAGACATGTACTGTGTTAGCCGGTAGAAATCAGAGATTTTTCATCCCATTCTCCTGATTGGCAAATAGACAGCTGATGCTAGAGAGTGGAACTGATGGCTTGTGGTCACATGACTAGTATTTGTGGAGCCAGTATCCTGATTCCCAGGTCAGTCCTCACTCCCCACTTCTCTTGAAGCCCGTTGATGGGTGTCGCCTGCCTGTCTGGTGTCCAGCAGCCCAAGTCTCTCTGAAGATGTGCAGGGAAGATGGTGGGCTTGAGTACTATGTGAGTTGACACCCCCAATTCCCAAATCCTAAGTGTGCAGCCGGAGTAACGTCCCCCTCTCTCTTCACGTTTGCTTCTGTTAATGGATTAAAACTCACCCTAACTTTATTGTTTTCAGAAGTTTTGTGGTATATGAGGTGATTTTGGATGGCAGCATATATTTTAATAGTTAACAGGTATTGATCAGTATATGACAGGCTCTAGGGACTCTGGATGCATTAACTTTTTAAATTCTCACAACTACATCATGAGGTAAGTACTCCCAGTATCTGTTTTTATGATGAGAAAACCAATGCCCAGAGAGGTTAACACTTTCCCAAGGCTGTGGAGCAGGTGTGTGATGGAGGCAGGTTTCCAGTCCAGGCTCTCTGAGTCCAGGGCCTGCATACTTATCTGCTGTTCACTGCTGCAGTTCTATTTTTATTTCATTATGTCTTAGAAAATAATAAACACAATTTGATTGCTAGTTGGGAGACCTGAACTACAGCCCCGACTTACTGTTGGAATTCAGATAAGACAAGGATATGTTTTAAAAGAAGAAGAACTTGAAAAAACTTTAAAGAGCCAGTCCTGTACTTTCCAGATGAGAAAACTGAGGCTGCAAGACCAAAATCACAGCCCCATATGCTGTTGTGGTGAGTTAGTGGCTGACCTGGAGCTGGGATCCATCCTCCCAATGCCAGTTCCATGTCAATTCCATTTCCCCTGAATGCTTATTTATGTAGATTTGATGGAAGTCAAGTCTTTGAAAATTTAAGTTGTTTAAACTTTATACCAATAGTTTAAGTGTGGAGCCAGGTGCACGCCATGGCTTGTTTTCATGAGAAATTTCCAAAGCTGTTTGGCTAATAACACAGTTTAACATCTGATGGGATTCTGCTTAAACCATCATAAAAATGTCTCAGCCCCATCACAGCTGATTTCTTAAGCACGGTGTTGTTAAGTGCTACTGTTAAGTGTTACCAGCCTTTTATTCTCCTGCCCATCATCTCTCCTGTCTAAGGCTCTTTTCTCCAAAGAGGCTGCTCCCATTTGCCTTTGTCCTCTCCTCCCTCCCCAGTCCAAGGACACTCACACTCTGAAGCACACTCTGCCAGGCTGCCACTTATAGATCCTTTTATTCTGAAGTCATCCCCTATTCCTTAAGACCGCCCATCGCAAATTCTTATCAGAACCTCCAATAATCTCACATCCTCATCCTCCACCCTAAATGGCAGAGCTAGGATTAATAATACCTTAGTTACTTTATTATTATTTACTTTTGGGGGGTTCTTTATGCTCTGGAATTGCCATGATCTCCTTTCCTTCTATTGTGCTTCAGTTTCTTCATCTGTAAAATGATGATTGTATTTGATAGCCAAATTGACCAGATAGCCTGTTATTGACCTGATAGTGTCAACACTGTAAAATCATTTCCCCTTGCCCCTCATTTGGTTTTCTCTCCTCCCCTGACTTGGCTGTCACAAGCATGCCATGCAATTTCTCATTCCCCAGGAAGTCCTCAAATAAAACTTATTTTTCAGTGAGGGTGGGAGGAGCTGTACATTATTCTCTTTTCAAAATAATGACAGGAGTAGAAAAAAAAAACCCTCCAACAAAAACAAACAAAAACAGAAGCAAATCAAAACAGGAAAATCCACCCTTGCTGGAGGAGGTGAGGGAAAAAGGTCAGCACCCACCACATTCCGAGGAGTCTTCAGCCCTGACTTTGTGGCTTTATATATTATTAGAGATTTTACAACAGATACACGAAGAAGAGAAGCTGGATGGTGCTGACAAGCAGGGCTCTGGTGGGAAGTTACTCTTGCCCAACAAAAGCTCTGTCTAAAAATACCCAGCCGGGACCTTGCTGTTTCCATAAACAGATGGACACCCCGGGCCTGGCGGAGGGGCAGAGGCAGTGGGAGGAAATTGTATCTGACAATGATAACAATCTGGCATCTTCCAGAGCTTCACATCCTGGACAAGTCCAGCTGGCTGTCCAGATCCCCCGCTTGTGCAAATGAAGTGGCTGGAAATAGAATTCTCCTGGCTCCCACAACGGCCACCCCTTCTGGGGGCCCACAGAATCTCTTCTGTCTATTCCATCCCCCCAGTGGTATATGCGAACAGGAGGCAGATGAAATGTAGAAGCTGCAGGTGGGCAGAGGAGAAAGTGGGACCCTGGAGGATTCCATGGCTGCTCTTGGTCCAAGCTGTGGGCCTCAGCAGATGACATGGATTGTGTGTCAGTCCATGGGACTTTTAGGAAGTCTTGTTTTACTTCTTTGGACCTAACCTTCCAGATCTTAGGCTGGGTATAAGAAGAATAAATCCAGATACAGTGTTTCAGTTCTGAGAGATACACATTAATAATCAAATAGTAGGGTCAACTAGAGAGAGGATCAGAGATGTGAATGCTCTATGAAGACCCATCCAAAGAGAAGATGGGATTTGCTTTGTATAGTTTCTGAGGGCAGGCAGAATATCAGGAGGTGAAAATAAAAACGTATGCCATTAAGGTCCTGAGGGAGAATGTTTTCATTGTCAGAGTTGCCTGGATTGAGTGGGGAGTCCCTCATTGCAGACATAGCTCCAGAGATCAAGAGACCATCTCCAGGTGTGTAAGCATTAGATGGCAGAATAGGTCAGGTGACCTTGCCTCAGTTTCCCTACTGAACTCTGATTATGGGAACTTATTTTCCTCCTTCATAAAAGTTACCTCTAGAATGGTTGAGGAAATATGAAGAAATTTAGCGTGATTAAGAGAGAAAACATATTGGCAAGAGGTCACTGAATACTGGTTTTTGGTAGATAAGAAATGAACTCACGTGACTTATAAAAGTGGATATTTGGGTACAGATAGGATAATGATGAGCTTCCCTGATGGCTCAGTGGATAAAGACTTCACCTGCACTGCAGAAGACACAGGAAATGTGGGTTCAGTCTTTGGGTTGGAAAGATCCCCTGGGGGAGGAAAATGGCAACCCACTCTAGTATTTTTGCCTGAAAAATCTCATGGACAGAGGAAGCTGACAAGCTATAGTCTAAAGGGTTGCAAAGAGTCAGACATAACTGAATGACTAAGGCACACCTACACAGGATAATGAGGGTGGTGGTTCACTGTTGGGTTCAAGGTGTTAACTGGCGCTTTCTGGGATCTCGTCAAGCAAAATAGAGATGGGGTAGTAGTTAAAGATACAGACTTTGAAGTAAGACTTCTTGGCCTTGAACCCTGCCCCACTCATGCACTAGCTATGCATTCCTAAGCAAATTACCGAATTTCTCTGAGCCATTGTTTCTTCATCTAAAATGGGAATAATGAAAGTTTCTACTTTATAAATTTATTGTGAAGATTAGGTGACATAGGTCATATAAAGTTGGCCTGAATAACATCTCTTTGCACCTCCAGATTCATGAGCTCTCCTTCTCCACTCTGGAGGCTAAAGATCATACAATGGGTTCTCATTTCCTCTGGTTCCCATTGGCCTGGCTAAGGTGGACTCCCACCAGAAGATCAGAGTGAAAGGAAAGTGAACTGGGTATTTATTGCCCAATTTTCTCTCTGAGGGTCCATGAGGGGCCAACTCTGACTGAAGGTCACAACTCCTGTCAGATGGTCCTTTCCACACATTCTCTGTGGGGTCTGATAAGTGCTAACTTCCCATGACCCTTCACATTTAGGGGTAATAATGGTGCTTACACTCAGCCTGCATCTTCATCAATAGTGTTTTTACTAAACCCATCTCAAATGATCCCAGTTTGATTGTGCCTTTTGTTTCCCTTTGGGAACTGGACTGATATACTGTGACTCCCAAGCAGTGAACATTCCATTTATTAATTCAACAAATACTAACAGGTGCCCAGTGTGTTCCAGGGACTGTTCTACTTACTGGAAGTTTGATGGAAAACAAATGAGAGATTTCTGTCCTCCTAGAGTATTCATTCTAGTGGTGACTTGATTGATATTTACTGAGCACATAGTAATGTGTCAGGTACTGTTCAAAGTGCTTTATGTGCATTAACTTACATGGTCTTTACACCTACTCTGTGAGGCAGAGACTATGAGGGTATGTTCACATGAGGCAGATTGGCCATAGAGGGGATGCTGCAACTGCTGGAGATGCTTCCCTAGGAAACAGAGAGAGAAAGATGGAGCAAGACCTGGAGTCTCACTTCTACCTTCTGTCTAATCTCAAACTGCTTCATATTGAGATCAGCTCACTGGAATCCAGTGAACATAAGACTCTGGAAACAGCCTGCAAAAGTCAACCTATGTGACCCAGTCAGATAGGGAATGGTGGGGAATGGATGTGAGGGCCAATGGGGCCAAGAGTGGCCGAGGGATCATGTGTGGGGGTCTCTGCCAGCAGGACTGGAGAACTGTGTGTGTCCAATTTCAAGGCAGGGACTGAGACTTGAGTTCCTCTACTGAGCAGCATGGGGCACCAGGGTCTGAACACCAAAGCTGAGCCTTGGGAGCCTCGGGGAAAGACCCCTGTGCCCCTATTAGGAATGCAGGATCCTTCCTTTGAATGAATCTTAGTTGAGGTTGCATCCTTAGCCTGTTTCCTCAGCACCATTTTGGGAGCTCCTCCAAATGTGATGGGGATGAAATAAAATGTGAAATGTGGCAACATTTTGCACTCAACTTGTAGAATAAAAGTGATCCCTGCTATAAGAGTTACCAAGGTTTCCCACACCCTGTCTTCACAGCCCAATCTTCTAGCCTGATTGAACCCATGTTTCTTCATGGGGGAAGTACAGATCTCCAGCCAAAAAATGTGTGACCTTGGGGAATTTACTTCACCTGGAAAGTCTATAAATTTTGTGCTGATATTTGACATAGTGCAAAAAAGACAATAGGGGAATAAAACTGCACCAGTTTTCATTCTAGTGACCAAGGAGACCTTCAATTCAGTTCAGTTCAGTCACTCAGTCATGTCTGACTCTTTGCGACCCCATGAATCATAGCACTCCTGGCCTCCCTGTCCATCACCAACTCCCAGAGCCCACCCAAACCCACATCCATTGAGTCAATGATGCCATCCAACCATCTCATCCTCTGTCGTCCCCTTTTCCTCCCACCTTCAATCTTTCCCAGCATCAGGGTCTTTTCCAATGAGTCAACTCTTCACATCAGGTGGCCAAAGTATTGGAGTTTCAGCCTCAGCATCAGTCCTTCCAATGAACACCCAGGACTGATCTCCTTTAGGATGGACTGGTTGGATCTCCTTGCAGTTCAAGGGACTCCCAAGAGTATTATCCAACACCACAGTTCAAAAGCATCAATTCTTCGGTGCTCAGCTTTCTTTATAGTCCAACTCTTACATCCATACATGACCACTGGAAAAACCATAGCCTTGACTAGATGGACCTTTGTTGGCAAAGTAATGTCTCTGCTTTTGAATATGCTATCTAGGTTGGTCATAACTTTCCTTCCAAGGAGTAAGCGTCTTTTAATTTCATGGCTGCAATTACCATCTGAAGTGATTTTGGAGCCCAGAAAAATAAAGTCAGCCACTGTTTCCACTGTTTCCCCATCTATTTCCCATGAAGTGATGGGACCGGATGCCATGATCTTCGTTTTCTGAATGTTGAACTTTAAGCCAACTTTTTCACTCTCCTCTTTCACTTTCATCAAGAGCTCTTAGTTCTTCTTCACTTTCAGCCATTCACGTCTGCCCATTTACAAGGAGGTGCATTAGTAACCAGTTTCCCTGAGGCTTGTCCTTAGGGAATGTCTTTGTGTTGGAAGTTCATTTCTACTCCTTACAGAGATGGACAACTCATATGATTAGAGGATTTAAATTCAATTTTATTAAAATCATTATTTGTTGAATATTCATTAGGTGCCAGGTGGCATGGGAGACTCCCTGATGGGTACAAGTTGAAAAATGGAAGGTTCACTGGATGGCCATCAGAGAACATCTAAGGAAAGTCTCAACTCTTCTTTGGCAAAAGAGTAGTTATCTTCCTGAAGGCACTGTATGGATCCACAGTTGTTTCCTTGCCTCTTTGCAGTGGACTTAGAGATGTCTCCCTCACCCACAAAATTTGACAGATGCCTTAATCTTTTTGAGTTCTGTGGGGAAAAGCTAGGTTAGATACATGCATGGAGTGCCTCACCATCAGAGACTCAGAAAGGCGTTGTCTTGTGCTGTAGTGTCTCCTTAATGAAAAGGGAAGCTGTTTACCAGCAGTGACTTTAGATGCAGCATGGAGGCAGGGTTTGCACAAGATGACCTCCAGAGCCTCTCAGCCTTCAGAACCTTTGGTCCTTTGAGATCATGTGTTCACCATTCCCCTCCTAATCTGGCTTGTCAGTTTCCGGACTGCTGCTTCTTCTGTTAATTTATATGTTGGCTGAATGGAAGACAGAAGGAGGAGACATTTCTTTCCTGTTCTCACACAGCTGTGCTCCATGGAGACACATCTGTACTTACTGGAGGGCAAAGTCTGCCAAAATCCCTGTCCCTAGCAATGTTTCCAGCAGCTTCCACATGTGAGTCCAATCTGTGGTCTTAGAAGTCTGACAAAGCAGCAATGGTAGCAAAAGAAGAGAGAAGCAGAGGGAGTTAAGAAGACCTGAGTGAAGTGGGTCTTCTGCCTGCCCTTCTCTCATCCCGTTTGTTCTGTCCCTTACAAGGATATTTTCAGAAACTTGCAAGTTTAGCACCTACTTGTGGAGAAAGAAGGTTATGTACATAGTGGCCAAATGAGTTGTATGAAGGATTTTATGGGAAGGACCATCGTAATCTGAGCAAGGTAGCATGATGGCAGTAAGTCAGGATCTAAAAGTTTTACTAAGGACTGTTGGGATTGCACATCCCTTCCTATAAGCTTCTATGACCACCGTGGTTCCTAGACCTCATTTGATTTTGCATTCAACCCTTCTGTTGAATTAAACTCTGATGGAAAAAAGATGTCAGGCATCTCTTCCTGCACTTAATTGCTAATGCTGGCCTCCTATCCCACTTCTGCCACTTAATTGCTAGTTGAGTGACTTTGGGCAACTTAACCTCTTGGAGATTCAGTTTTATTACTTACAAGATATAGTTATCAAAAGTATCTTTCAAATATTATTTTCATGAAAATTAGTTAAGAAAACATATGTAGAGTGATTAACACAATCCTATCCTGTAGTAGTTTACTTAATAAAATTTGATCTTGTATCAGTCATACTCCCAGAAAGAAAAATATGGTATGTTAGGTTAGGCCCTTCTAGAAACTGATCCAGAAGCCAGGTTTTGAGTGAAAGTAGTTTTATTTATTTATTTTTTTGTGAGGGGGAAGGTGATCCCAGGTGAGATCATCTGGGGAAAGTGAGATAGGGAAGGGGAGGAAGCCAATATTTAGTGTGCTGATGAGCAGATTATCATTATGGGAAGTGGAGCTCAAGCTTACTGGGAACGTCTGGGGCATGGTGTAGAACACATTTCAGAGTTGTCTTGAAGGTCTAGGAAGCTGGGCCATTTGCTTATTAACCAACAGTCATCTATCATTTGTTGAAGACTGCTCTTGGGGGGTATGAACCATTGTGCAGGCCAAGCATAGTCTTGTGGCAGAGACAGCATACAGATCTTGCTGCAAGAAGACACCAGTGGGAATAGTGTGTGCCTAGTATATGTCATCTCACATGCGAGTAAAGTAATGCTCAAAATTCTCCAAGCCAGGCTTCAGCAATACGTGAACCGTGAACTTCCTGTTGTTCAAGCTGGTTTTAGAAAAGGCAGAGGAACCAGAGATCAAATTGCCAACATCTGCTGGATCATCAAAAAAGCAAGAGAGTTCCAGAAAAACATCTATTTCTGCTTTATTGACTATGCCAAAGCCTTTGACTGTGTGGATCACAATCAACTGTAGAAAATTCTGGAAGAGATGGGAATACCAGACCACCTGACCGGCCTCTTGAGAAATCTGTATGCACCTCAGGAAGCAACAGTTAGAACTGGACATGGAACAACAGACTGGTTCCAAATAGGAAAAGGAGTACGTCAAGGCTGTATATTGTCACCCTGCTTATTTAACTTCTATGCAGAGTACATCATGAGAAACGCTGGGCTGGAAGAGGCACAAGCTGGAATCAAGATTGCCAGGAGAAATCTCAATAACCTCAGATATGCAGATGACACCACCCTTATGGCAGAAAGTGAAGAGGAATTAAAAAGCCTCTTGATGAAAGTGAAAGTGGAGAGTGAAAAAGTTGGCTTCAAGCTCAACATTCAGAAAACGAAGATCATGGCATCCGGTCCCATCACTTCATGGGAACTAGATGGGGAAACAGTGGAAACAGTGTCGGACTTTATTTTTCTGGGCTCCAAAATCACTACAGATGGTAATTGCAGCCATGAAATTAAAAGATGCTTACTCCTTGGAAGGAAAGTTATGACCAACCTAGATAGCATATTCAAAAGCAGAGACATTACTTTGCCAACAAATGTCTGGCTAGTCAAGGCTATGGTTTTTCCTGTGGTCATGTATGGATGTGAGAGTTGGACTGTGAAGAAGGCTGAGTGCCGAAAAATTGATGCTTTTGAACTGTGGTGTTGGAGAAGACTCTTGAGAGTCCCTTGGACTTCAAGGAGATCCAACCAGTCCATTCTGAAGGAGATGAGCCCTGGGATTTCTTTGGAAGGAATGATGCTAAAGCTGAAACTCCAGTACTTTGGCCACCTCATGCCAAGAGTTGACTCATTGGAAAAGACTCTGATGCTGGGAGGGATTGGGGGCAGGAGGAGAAGGGGACGACAGAGGATGAGATGGCTGGATGGCATCACTGACTCGATGGATGTGAGTCTGAGTGAACTCCAGGAGTTGGTGATGGACAGGGAGGCCTGGCGTGCTGCGATTCATGGGGTCGCAAGGAGTCGGACACGACTGAGTGACTGAACTGAACTGAACTGAACTGATTGATATTGCTGCAGATAGGTTAAGTGAAACCAGTAAGTGATGCTGAAGCACTGGTGCTACAGTGTAAGAAGAGGCTGATCCACAAGGTAAGGCATACCTTGGAGATATCGTGGGTTCAGTTCCAGACCAAAAGATAAGGCAAATATCACTATAAAGTCACATGAATTTTTGAGTTCCTAGTGCTTATAAAAGTTATGATTACACTATGCTGTAGTCTATTAAGTGTGCAGTAAGAAAACCAATGTTCAAGTTTAATTAAAAATTACTTTGTTGGTAAAAAAATGCTATCATTTGAGCTTTCAGTGAGTTGTAAGTTTCTTCCTGATGTGGGAGTTCTTGCCTTGACATTGATGGCTTCTGACTGATCAGGGTGGTGATTACTGGAAGTTGGTGTGGCTGTGGCAATTTCTTAAAATAAGACAACAGTGAAGTTTGCCACATCCACTGACTCTTCCTTTTATGAACAATTTCTTTGCAGCATGCAATGCTGTTTGATAGCATTTTATGCACAGTAGAAACTTTTTCATAATTGAAGTTAACCCTCACAAACTCTATGCTATGCTATGCTAAACTTAGTTGTTCAGTCATGTCTGACTTTTTGTGGCTCCATGGATTATAGCCCTCCAGGCTCCTCTATCCATGGGATTTTCCAGGCAAGAACACAAGTGGGTTTCCATGCCCCCCTCCAGGGAATCTTCCCAACTCAGGGATCAAACTCAGATCTCCCACACTGCAGGCAGATTCTTTACCATCTGGGCCACCAAGGAAGCCCTCACAAACTCTACCACTGCTTTATTAACTAAGTTACTTCCTCCACTGCAGTCTTGAATCCCTCAAGGTCATCAGTGAGGGTTGAAATCAACTTATTCCAAATTCCTGTTAATATTGATATTTTGACCCCTTCCCATGAATCATGAGGGCTTCCCTTGTGGCTCAGTTGGTAAAGAACCCACCTACAATGTGGGAGACCTGGGTTTGATCTTTGGGTGGGGGAGATCCCTTGGAGAAGGGAAAGGCTGTCCACTTCAATATTTTGGTCTGGAGAATTCCATGGACTGTATAGTCCATTGGGTTGCAAAGAGTTGACATTCAATTCACTTCATGAATCATGAGAGTTCTTAATGGCCTTTAGTGGTGAATCCTTTCCTTTCAATACTTTGCTAGGCTCCACCAGAGGAATCACTATCTATGGCAGCTATAGATTTATGTATTAATATTTCATTTTTTAAACTGTGCCATATGGCTCACAGACTCTTGGTTCCCTGACCAGGGGTCAAACGCAGGCCCTGGTAGCGAAACCACCAAGTCTTAACCACTGGACAGCCAGGGATTTTCTTGAAATATATTTCCTAAAGGCTAAGACTTGAAAGTCAAGATTACTCCTTGATCCATGGGCTACATAAGGTATATTGTGTTAGCAGGCATGAAGAGTGGTACATCTCCATCAAAGCTCCTGGGTGACCAAGTACATTGTCAATGAACCGTAATATTTTGAAAGGAATTTTTTTTCCAAGCAGTAGCTTTCAACAGTGAGCTTAAAATATTTCGTTAACCATGTTGTAAACAGATGTGCTGTTATCCTGGCTTGGTTGTCCCATTAATAGAGTACAGATAGAGTAGATTTAACCTAATTCTTAAGGGCCCTAAGATTTTGTGAATGGTAAATTTGCACTGGATTCAAATTAAAATCGCCAGCACATTAGCCTTTAACAAGGGAGTCAGTCTGTCCTTTGAAGCTTTGAAACCAGGCACTGACTTCTCCTCTGTAGCTGTGAAAGTCCTAGGTGGCATCTTACAGTAATATAAGGCTGTTTCATCTACACTGAAATCTGTGGTTTAGTGCGGCCACTTTCATTAATTATCTTCTGGATAACTTGCTGCAGCTTCTGTATCCCCTCCTGCTGCTTCACCTGTGCTTTTATGTTATAGAGATAGCTTCTTTCCTTAAACCTCATGAGCCAAACTCTGCTATCTTCAAGCTCTTCTCTTGCAGCTTCCTCACCTCTCAGCTTTCATAGAATTGAAGAGAGTTAGAAACTTGCTCCGGATTAGACTTTGGCTTAAGGGAATGTTGTGGCTGGTTTGTTCTTCTATATACACCACTAAAACTTTCTCCATATCATCAATAAGGTATTTCACTTTCTTGTTATTCATGTGTTTACTGGAGAAGCAGTTTTAATTTCCTTTAGGAATTTTTTCTTTGTCTTCACAACTTGGCTAATTGTTTGGTGCAATGGGCCTCACTTTTGGTCTATCTTGGCTTTGGACATACTTTCCTCACTAAGCTTAATAACTTCTAGCTTTTGATTTAAAGTAAGAGATGTATGACTCTAATGACTTCGCAGGTGGTGTGGTGGTAGATTATCCAGCTGCCAATGTAAGAGACACAAGAGATGTGGGTTTGATCCCTGGTTTGGGAAGATCTCCTAGAGTAGGAAATGGCAACCCACTCCAGTATTTTTGCCAGGAAAATTCTATGGACAGAGAAGCCTGGCAGGCAACAGTCCATGCGGCTGAAAAGAGTCGGTGGACATAGCTGAGCATGCATGCTCCTCTCGCTGCCACAGTATGACTCTTTCCTTTCACTTAAACACTTACAGGCCATGACAGGGTTTTTAATTGGCCTAATTTCAATATTGTTCAGTCTCAGGGGATAGAAAGGGAGGAAGATGGGAGAATGTTAGTTGGTGGAGCAATCGGGACACACAGCATTTATCAGTTAAGTTTTCTGTTTTAGATGCGGGCAGCCAGTAATTACAGTTACATCAGAGATTGATGACCACCATAACAAATATAATAATGACAAAGATAGTTTGAAATATTGATACAATTATCAAAATTTGACATGTAAACTAAGAAAATGCTGTTGCAAAAATGTCCCTACTAGACTTGCTTGAGGCAGGGTTGCTACAAACCTTCAATTTGTAAAAACTGTGATTATCTTCAAAGAGCAAGAAAGTGAAGCATGAAGCAATGAAGTCTGCCAGTACTGGGAGAAAGTGTAATTGCTGGGACCTGGTGAGATGGTGGCTGTGAGAGAAGGCCTCCAAAGGGCAGCTCTGTCTCTAGGTAGGAAAATGCAGCCAACCCCCTGGACAGGAAGGGAGACCTGGGGGACAAATATCTAGGCTTGCACTGCCTGCCCTCCAATCTCCTGCTGTCAACTTCCAGTAGTTGAACTCAAGGAAGCCAGAGGGACTGGGGTTCTTGCAATCTTGAGACATCACCCTCTAGAGTACAGAGCAGGGTACAGGTGGAGACTGGATCTAGGGAACTAGAAGAGAAGAAGCCAGGATAGACAACATTTCTTCTTCTCCCTTGCTTGATTTCAGGAATCATGTCGTTACATTCCACGAAGAGATTTTAAGTCTACAGAAGATACAGCTTTGTCTCATTCTATGATATTTCTCTTTCTAGCCTAGTATCTTGCACATATTGGAAACTTAAATAGTAGCTGACTGAATGGGAGTAAGGGGAGCCAAGGGCTGTTGGAGAGAAGTGAGAGACTTCCGGGTTGTCAGTGGTCTTCGACGCCTGAATGAGGGAGTGGGTGTGCAAAGGTCCTGGGAGAACCAGCCCTGTCCGAGTCCAGTGAGGTCACCCAAGGAGTCACGAGTATCACACGGGGGTGGAGGTATATGGCGCCTGCTGCACCCCTATCACCATCAAGAGGACTGTTTTCTCTCAGTCCTGTGGTTGCTGGGGGTTGAGGCCTCTGTAGTGTGCTCCTAAAGGAGAGTCAGGACTTCCCTCCCCCGGGTCATTATACCACCTTACATTCCAGCTGTGGCTCTGCTTCTCCTGTGTTTAATTTCAGACCACTTATTCCAGCTATTATTATCTTGGTGATTATTTATGGAGTGCTGACAGAAGGCTTAGTAACACTGCTGATAAAGAGATGCTGCAATACGTGCCTTCCAGCTGTTGGGACCACTCCCACCTCCTGCTTTTGTTCTGGAAGATTCTGAAAGACTGCTCGTTCCCCTGCTTGGTTTTGGCTAGGGGTTAGCAGGGCAGTATTTCCCAGGAGGAAGAGCATGTGCCATTTATAAAACAATCAGTTTGGAGCTGTAAAAATGGATGCTGGGGCTCTATTCCTCATCTACTGAGTCAGAATCTGAGTGTACCTTGCGGCTCTGTGTTTACCATGTTCCCCAGGAGGTTCTTAGGTCCACGGAGAAGTCTGCTATGAGAAACCCATAGAGTGGAAAGGAAACTGAGTAAACAGGCAGGGTATAAATACGGTATCTGTCTCCCGGAACTGACAGGCAAGTCACAGAGAGAAACTAGCAATAAAGGTCTTATGAAGAAGTGCTTTTTACCTTTGTTTTAAAACACTGACAAATGGAGTATATTATAAATGAGAAAGCTGTGTGCTTGATTTCCTCAGTTCTAGATTCATTTAGGGCTACATGTCAGAGAGGTCTCAGTAATGATATCTTGTTCACTTCAGTTCATTTCAGTTCAGTAGCTCAGTCGTGTCTGACTCTTTGTGACCCCATGAATCATAGCACACCAGGCCTCCCTGTCCATCACCAACTCCCAGAGCTCACTCAAACTCATGTCCATTGAGTCAGTGATGCCATCCAGCTATCTCATCCTCTGTCGTTCCCTTCTCCTCCTGCCCCCAATCCCTCCCAGCATCAGGATCTTTTCCAATGAGTCAACTCTTTGCATGAAGTGGCCAAAGTACTGGAGTTCAGCCTCAGCATCAGTCCTTCCAATGAACACCCAGGACTGATCTCCCTTAGGATGGACTGGTTGGATCTCCTTGCAGTCCAAGGGACTCTCAAGAGTCTTCTCCAACACCACAGTTCAAAAGCATCAATTCTTCGGTGCTCAGCTTTCTTCACAGTCCAACTCTCACATCCATACAAGACCACTGGAAAAACCATAGCCTTGACTAGATGGACCTTTGTTGGCAAAGTAATATCTCTGCTTTTGAATATGCAATCTAGGTTGGTCATAACTTTCCTCCCAAGGAGTAAGCGTCTTTTAATTTCATGGCTGCAATCACCATCTGCAGTGATTTTGGAGCCCCCCAAAATAAAGTCTGACACTGTTTCCACTGTTTCCCCATCTATTTCCCATGAAGTGATGGGACCGGATGCCATGATCTTCATTTTCTGAATGTTGAGCTTGAAGCCAACTTTTTCACTCTCCTCTTTCACTTTCATCAAGAGGCTTTGTAGTTCCTCTTCACTTTCTGCCATAAGGGTGGTGTCATCTGTATACCTGAGGTTACTGAGATTTCTCCTGACAATCTTGATTCCAGCTTGTGCTACTTCCAGCCCAGCGTTTCTCATGATGTACTCTGCATAGAAGTTAAATAAGCAGGGTGACAATATACAGCCTTGAAGTACTCCTTTTCCTATTTGGAACCAGTCTGTTGTTCCATGTCCAGTTCTAACTGTTGCTTCCTGACCTACATATAGGTTTCTCAAGAGGCAGGTCAGGTGGTCTGGTATTCCCATCTCTTTCAGAATTTTCCACAGTTTATTGTGATCCACACAGTCAAAGGCTTTGGCATAGTCAATAAAGCAGAAATAGATGTTTTTCTGGAACTCTCTTGCTTTTTTGATGATCCAATGGATGTTGGCAATTTGATCTCTGGTTCCTCTGCCTTTTCTAAAACCAGCTTGAACATCAGGAAGTTCATGGTTCACATATTGCTGAAGCCTGGCTTGGAGAATTTTGAGCATTACTTTACTAGCGTGTGAGATGAGTGCAATTGTGCGGTAGTTTGAGCATTCTTTGGCATTGCCTTTCTTTGGGATTGGAATGAAAACTGACCTTTTCCAGTCCTGTGGCCTCTGCTGAGTTTTCCAAATTTGCTGGCATATTGAGTGCAGCACTTTCACAGCATTATCTTTCAGGATTTGAAATAGCTCAACTGGAATTCCATCACCTCCACTAGCTTTGTTCATAGTGATGCTTCCTAAAGCCCACTTGGCTTCACATTCCAGGATGTCTGGCTCTAGGTGAGTGATCACACCATTGTGATTATCTGTGTCATGAAGCTCTGTTTTGTATAGTTCTTCTGTATATTCTTGCCACCTCTTCTTAATATCTTCTGCTTCTGTTAGGTCCATACCATTTCTGTCCTTTATTGAGCCTATCTTTTCATGAAATGTTCCCTTGGTATCTCTAATTTGATGGAAGAGATCTCTAGTCTTTCCTGTTGTTTTCCTCTGTTTCTTTGCAGTGATCGCTGAGGAAAGCTTTCTTATCTCTCCATGCTATTCTTCGGAACTCTGCATTCAGATGCTTATATCTTTCCTTTCTCTTTTGCTTTTCACTTCTCTTTTTTCACAGCTATTTGTAAGCCTTCCCCAGACAGCCATTTTGCTTTTTTTGCATTTCTTTTCCATGGGGATGGCCTTGATCCCTGTCTCCTATACAATGTCCTGAACCTCCATCCATAGTTCATCAGGCACTCTATCAGATCTAGTCCCTTAAATCTATTTCTCACTTCCTCTGTATAATCATAAGGGATTTGATTTAGGTCATACCTGAATGGTCTAGTGGTTTTCCCTACTTCAATTTCAGTCTGATTTGGCAATAAAGAGTTCATGATCTGAGCCACAGTCAGCTCCCAGTCTTGTTTTTGCTGACTTTATAGAGCTTCTCCATCTTTGGCTGCAAAAAATATAATCAATCTGATTTTGGTGTTGACCATCTGGTGATGTCCACGTGTAGAGTCTTCTCTTGTGTTGTTGGTAGAGGGTGTTTGCTATGACCAGTGTGTTCTCTTGGTAAAACTCTATTAGTCTTTGCCCTGCTTCATTCCGTACTCCAAGGCCAAATTTGCCTGTTACTCCAGGTGTGTCTTGACTTCCTACTTTTGGATTCCAGTCCCCTATAATGAAAAGGACATCTTTTTTGGGTGTTAGTTCTAAAAGGTCTTATAGGTCTTCATAGAACCGTTCAACTTCAGCTTCTTCAGCGACACTGGTTGGGGCATAGGCTTAGATTACCATGATATTGAATGGTTTGCCTAGGAAACGAAGAGAGATCATTCTGTCATCTTTGAGATTGCATCCAAGTACTGCATTTCGGACTCTCTTGTTGACCATGGTGGCTACTCCGTTTCTTGTAAGGGATTCCTGCCCACAGTAGTAGATATAATGGTCATCTGAGTTAAATTATAATCTTTATAAAGTAACAAAGTAGTCATATTACTGAGAATTGTAATCATAGTTTTGAGTCCTATTTGCTGGACATTATTTTAAGTGGCTTCCACACATAGAACTCATTTAATGCTCTGTACAACCCCTGGAAGTCTGTGCTAATAGTATCCCATTTGCAGATGAGGAAGCTGAGGCATAGAGAGTTTAAGTAAATTGCTCAAGGTAAGAAAGCAGGCAAGTAGAGCTGAGATTCAAAATTAGATGTTCTGCCCTCCTGAGCATAGTCTACGCTGACTTCTAATGTGATAATATGAGACTGTGTTTAATAAAAATACTTTGTACTATTACACCCACTATTCACTGCAGAAAGCTGGAATTTCCTCTGTGTGCTAGGCAAATTTATATTACTAGGGATGTGCAGGAACTCATACCCTGTGGTCAGAATATATCCAACTTGATTGTATTTATTTCTTTGTGTTTAAACGCAACTTTTGGGATTCTATACAAGATGCTAAAGTTGCTTAGGCAAGTGGGGGAGGTGTCATCACAGAGGTGACAAGTGATTCTTTTTAAAAAGTTTATTTATTTTTAATTGAAGGATAATTGCAATATTGTGTTGATTTCTGCCATATATGAACATGGATCAGCCATAGGTATACATATACCCCTCCTTCTTAAGCCTCCCTTCCACCTCCCACCTCATCCCACCCCTCTAGGTTCCTGATTTGAGCTCCCTGAGTCATACAGCAAATTCCCAATGGCTCTCTATTTTACATGTGTTAATATAGATGTTTCCATGATTCTTGAAAGCCATGTACAGGTACTTTGGGCAGAAGAAAGGGAGAAGTGAACCCAGGGGAGGAAACTACACATGCAAAAACCCACAACAGAACAGGAAAAAAAAAGGGGGGATATTTTGCATGAACTGTGGCTGTCTGGTGGGTTGCAACAGAGGGTCTGTGGTGTTCAGGAGAAGGAAGTGAAATTAGTAAGATGGGCTTGGGACCAAATTGTGCCAACCTTGAAAACCAATGAGGACACCTGAGCTTCTACTATAGGTTTTTGGAAACCATGGGAGAGAGAGCATAGTCATAAGATGATGGTAGCAATGAAAAAGAGTTGGGATTAGAGGAAGAAGAGAAAGGAGTCCGGGAGACTAGCCTGAATTGGTGGAGAAATACCTAGGTAAGAGTAATGGCGACCTGAACTCACTACAGTAGAAGTGGGGATGGAGAAGAAATGAAATTGAAAGATATCTGGGAAGAAGGGTCAGTAGTTTTCAAAAAACGATTGGTACTAGAGGCTGAGGGGCTTTTCTAGTGGCTCAGATGGTAAAGAATCCACCTGCAATGTGGGAGACCTGGGTTTGATCCCTGGGTTGGGAAGATCCCCTGGAGGAAGGCATGTCAACCCACTCTAGTATTCTTTCCTGGAGAATTCCCATGGTCAGAGGAGCCTGGTGGGCTACAGTCCATGGGGTCACAAAGAGTTGGGGACCACTGAGCAATGATGGAGAAAGAAAAATACAGTCTGACTCTTGGGTTTCAGGCTTGGGAGACTGAAAAGAGAGTAATGCTTACACTCAGATGGAGGATATAGGAGTGGAGGTAGTTTTGGGAGAAGAATAAAGACTGGGGTTGTGCCATATTGCCTTCAAATGACCAAGAACTTTGAGCAGAGAACAGAAGAGAGATCAAGGATGGTGATGTAGAAACATGATTTACTTTTTATGATGGAAAATATGTTGCCATCTGATAGTTCTGTTTGAAATTTTTGGGTCCTCTTTCCTTGTCCCCAACTGTAGAAGTTCCTAAAAACAAAAAACACTTCTGTTTTACTAGCTGATATGGAGAAGGCAATGGCACCCCACTCCAGTACTCTTGCCTGGAAAATCCCATGGGTGGAGGAGCCTGGTAGGCTGCAGTCCATGGGGTCACTAAGAGTCGGATACGACTGAGCGACTTCACTTTCATTTTTCACTTTCATGCATTGGAGAAGGAAATGGCAACCCACTCCAGTATTCTTGCCTGGAGAATCCCGGGGACGGGGGAGCCTGGTGGGCTGCTGACTATGGGGTCACACAGAGTCAGACATGACTGAAGTGACTTAGCAGTAGCAGGAAACATATGCACCAGGTAAAAACATCATTCAGCTCAGATTTTTAGAAATGTAACTTTATTTATTTATTCTTTTGAAATTGAACTCAGTCACCATTTTGCTGTTGTTGAAACTTTTTACCATTCTCCTCAATGCAAATTAGTTACTTCTGGTTTAATATTTGGTCTATTCCAGGTTAATCTTTTTGAAGCAGAATTTGTTTTTCCATTGTTTAAAAAAAATCTTCCCTTGCCCATTTCTTTGCTGGTAGCATTTGAGCATAGGTACGCTTATAAGGGCTTCCCTGGTGGCTCAGCTGGTAAAGAATCTGCCTGCAATGTGGGAGACCTGGGTTTGATCCCTGGGTTGGGAAGATCCCCTGGAGAAGGGAAAGGCTACTCACTCCAGTAATCTGGCCTGGAGAATTCCATGGACTGTATAGTCCATGGGGTTGCAAAAGGTCAGACACGACTTAGCAACTTTCATTTTCACTTTCACTTTCGTTTTTCAAGCTTATATAGTGGGCATCCCCAGTGGCTCAGCTGTAAAGAGTCTGCCTGCAATGCAGGAGATGCAGGTTCGATCCCTGGGTCAGGCAGATCCCCTGGAGGAGGGCAAGGCAATCCACTCCAGTGTTCTTGCCCAGAGAATCCCATGGACAGGAGCCTGGTGGGCTGCAATCCACAGAGTCACTAAGTTGGACTTAACATGAATGCATGCAAGCTTATTTAGTATCCCAGAGGTACTGAGTGAGTATATAAGCCATGTCGAGGAAACTTATTCACTTACCTCCTAGTGAGGGAAAATAATTTTGAAATGTTAATTTGTATGTGTTTTAATCTGTATTTCTACCTTTTCTAGTTTCAAAGAGGTACATTTTGTGAAGTAGAGTTTATAACATGGATCAGAGACTATAGAGACAGAGTGAGTTTCAAACCCCAGTTCTGCCACTGCCCACCTGTGTGCCTTCAAAGAGTTATATGTATGTATTTTATATGTATAAAATAAATATGATTTAGTTTTCTGTACAGTAGAAACAAACACAACATTGTAAAGCAACTATACTTCAATAAAAATTAATTTTAAAAAAATTAGCCTCTTTGTGCCTCACTTTCCTTGTCTGTAAAATGGGATGACCCTAGGACTCACTTCACGTTATTTTGTGAGAATTAAATGAGTGAACATATATGATATACTTAAAACAGTGCTTAGCACATAAAAAGTCTATGTTAAGTTTTATGTTTTATTAATTCCTTTCCTTGCAGAATGGATCATAGAAGTCACATTGAAATCAAAGTTTCTGTCTTTTGTAAATGGATAAAGCCACCAGGAGATTTTCTCAGTGGAAGTGAGAGGGGAAAAGGAGGGAGGCAAATGTCTTAGACAGTGGCAGGCAGAGTGTAGACACCCACAGGTAAGCTGGGATCCCTCCTGGGTGCTGGTTGTGTTCTGAGAAGAGGCTGTCTTGGAGGGAACGGTGGTGTGGGGACCTAGGGAGGCTGGAGTCGGGGCACAGTGGACTTTGAATCTATAGGGACTATCCAGGCTGGAACAAGGGACATACCAGCAGGTATCAGCTGAATCCATTATCTACAATCATGGGTCTCTTCAAAGTTGGTGCAATTTGGGGGAGAAAACTCTTATGAGAATGGAAGCTGATTTTTTTCCCTCCTGGTAGGTTAGGGACTTGGAATATGATACAAATAGATTTAAAAAAAAAGAAAATTGAGGCTACTTCTTGCCCATGTGAGAGTTGGTGGGCTCTTTGAACCCATAGCCATTTTCAGGTCAGAATATGAAATGGTGGCGCACGCTGATATGGTCTGTATGACCCTTGGTTTTTAATGAAAGAAAATGCTCTTTCCCCTTCCTCCTTGTACCTCCCCTAGGAGTGCTGGAAGTGAGAGTCCTCGGTGTCTGAGTTTAACCAGGCCCTTTGCAGAGCAGCCTCAGGCAGGAAGATTTAGCCCTGTTCCCCTCCACTTCCCTCCGACCTCTCCCTGAGACTGACTGCCCTTCTGCGTTTCACTTCCTGCCCCGGTCTTAAATGCTCCCCTGTGCAGCTGTTCCACAGCTGGTGGCCCTCCAGTCACCTCCTGCCCCCCCCATCACTTCCCCGTTGAAGGGGGCTTGGGGAGCATCAGAAGGTGCTACATCAATGTAAGACATTTCCTCCCCTGTCCCCTCAGCTGTGCAGCTCAGCTGTGTGTCCTCTGGCGCCTACAAAATCAAGCAGCTGCCTTCCAGATGTTTGCACCTACAGGCTGCAAAGCTGACTGTAGCAAGTCCCTGAGCTCGGAGACAGATATTTAGTAGAGGGCAACATTTAATGGAATTCTTGGACCCTGAAAGACTTGGAGGGGTCATCTTTTCTGTTTCTCTGCCTTCAGGAAGGATGAAGCTTAATTGAGTTCTTTATGCTTTAAAGACATTTAATGGAAGACTCCACGACTTCCCCTGGGCTCATTGTCAGGGGTTTTTCTTTATGAGCAAACATATTTCTTTCTAATTTTAAGGGAGGTAGGTTAATACCAAGCAGAGCTTATATGTAATAATGAGTCTTCTTTTTCCCCAAAGTCATTACTGGGAGGAGAGGAAGCGTGGAGTGAGTACCGTCTTTGGATTCACATAAGCCTGTGCTCAAATCTAGGCTTAGCCAAGTACCACCTGTGATGTAAATTTGCCCATAAGTTTCCATTTTGTCTTCTTTAAAATGTGGACAGTAGTATCTGTCCAGACAAGGTTTGAGAATTAAACAGATAATGTGTGCTAGCATTGTTAATCCTTAGGCAAGCCATAGATATTGTTATTATTACTATTACTGATATTCTGTTTCTTAATTTAGGCAAAAACGCTTATGTTTAGAATGAACCACCCCCAGCCCACTTACGCTGAGAGCTTGTTGATCTAACAGTGGTGCTGTGCTCAGTTGTGTTTGACTCTTTGCGACTCCGTGGACAATAGACTGCCAGGCTCCTCTGTCCATGGGATTTTCCCGGCAAGAATTGGAGCTGGTTGCCATTTCCTCCTCCAGGGGATCTTCCCACACCAGGGATCGAAACTGCATCTGCTGATCTAAGTGTTGTGTAAAACAAGGCAAACCTACTAACGCTTTTCCTTTAGGTCAAGATTTCTTAAGGTGTGCTATGATCCACCTGGATCAGAATTACCTGTGGGCACTTGTTAAAACTGCAGAGTCCTGATGGGATGAATAGAGAAAGTAGGACTGAGACATATACATTACTATACATAAAATAGACAGGCAGTGGGAATTTGCTGTATGACACAGGGAGCTCAAACCTAGTGCTCTGTGACTACCTACAGGAGTGGGATGTGGTGAGAGGTGGGAGATGGGTTCAAGAGGGAGGTGACATATGTATACCCATGGCTGAGTCATGTTGATGTATGGCAGAAACCAGCACAGTATTGTAAAACAATTGTCCTCCAATTAAAAAGAAAGAAATAGCACCAGGAAAAAAAATAAAACACAACCCTGCAGAATCCTGTGCCCTAGCATACCTATTGATTCAGCATCTGTTAGCTAGGCCAGGGAATCAGCATTTTGTCAAGCACACACATAATTCTTATCACCTTAAAGTTTGAGAGTTACTTCTTAGTATGGCCAGTGGCTCATAAGTCAAAGAAAGCACATTGCTTGATGTTTCCTCATTCACAAAGCAGAAGCTTAGTCACATGTCTCTTTGCTTTTCCCAACAGCTGGCCATCAGCTGATGTTACTTTCCTAGAATCACAGGGGCACAGAATATTAGCATTTGAAACAGTCTCAAAGGTCACAACATCCAGTATCTCATCAGATACAAGAATCCCCTTTATAGAAACTTAGAGAGTTACTGTAGGATGTCTAGAGATGTGGAGAAAGTGAGATAAAAGAACAGGTGCCCAGGAGCTGAGAAACAGGAAGCATGGATGGGCCAAGTCCTGGACGAGCTGGCAGTATTTATGAGATGCTGGTTGTATGCAGATCCCAGCACTGGCTGTGGTGGGAAGGCACAGGGGAAGGATTAGACAGGGTTTGTAGTGTCTCCACCATGCTCAGCATCTGGACGGAAACTGAAAAATCTAGCCAATCATTCCAGTGTATCTAACTGACCAGATGTTGGATGTCAGATTTCTGAGAAATTCAGGGTCCCTTTGGAGGATACAGTGGGGAGCAAGGAAAATGACAGGAAGAAAAGGAGGAAAAACCCCAACAAGATATAGTCTAGTGTTCATTATTAAAGTAATGAATCCATTTATGGCATCTACTGGGTATAAAATCTTAGCTGTGCAAAGAGTAATTAGGTGTAAATACTTCCCCCAAGGGGCAGCATAGTGTGTGAGAGGAGTAAAGACTCTGGAGCCAGACTCACATTGGGTCTCACTGCTTAGTAACTCTGGGAACTTGGGACGTGCCTTACACTTACTCAGATTTCTCAACTGTAAATGGTGCAAGTAATACCAACCTTCTGGTTGTGGTGAGGACCCTAGATTAAATAATGTGTGAACAGTATCTGGTAAAGTGCTTGCACACGGAAGTACTCAACCATTGTTACAATTCTTTTCTGGAAGGGGGAGTGTCAGTCCTACCTAACCACTCAGGTGCAGTGGTACCATTCATATCCAGTTAAGGTTGGTTTCGCTGTTCCAAGGGCAGGGTGTACTTGACTCTTGAAGATAGGAACCCAGATGAATAACTGCCATGCTTTAATCGACCAATAAATAACTCAGACAGCCCAGAAGTGACTGCATTCTTTGTTAGTTCCATGAAGTATTTCTTAGAATTTATTTAGAGTCCTTATCAAATAATCTTGAGTCATGCTGCATGGAGATATACAGAAAAATGATCTCATTCTTCTGAAGGACAAATCCAGGTTAGACAAATGTTTTGGCTGCTTTGTCTTATTATTTTTAGTTAGAAAAATATGGGAAAAATTAAAATATAATTTTTTCCCCATTTAAAAACATTACATAAGAATGTTCTTGTTTTGGGTAAGATGGAATAAGCACACTCTAGTCTGTGTCTCCCATTGAATGCAAAGCCTGGACAGTATGTATACCTATGGCTGATTCATGCTGATATATGGCAGAAACCAACACAATATTGTAAAGCAATTATCCTCCAACTAAAAATAAATACATTTTAGTTTAAAAAAATAAGTAAAATTAGGAAATTAAAAAAAAAACAAAACCCTGCATGGGGCAGCTATTTGAGACAAAGTAGGTCTCATAGAAAAATTAATTGCTGGGGATAAAGAGGCACATTACATTCATTATCACATAATGAAAAAAAAAAGGATCAATTCATAAAGAAGGCATACCAATCCCAAGTGTTTTGCCTCTAACAACAGAGCTCAAAAATATATGAAGGAACAAACTGACAGAACTGAAAAGAGAGATAGACAGCTCTACATATGTAGCTGGAGACTTCACAAGTCCTTTTTCCATAATTGATGGAGCTAGTAGACAGAAAATCAGCAGGTATATAGAAGAACTGAAAAACATCATCAACCAACTGGACATAATTGCCATTTACACACACTCCACCTAGTAACAACAGAATACACATTCTTTTCAAGAACACATGGAACATTCATCAAGATAGACCACATCCTGGATGATAAAACAAATCTTAACAGATTTAAAAGAACTGAAATCATGCAGAGTATGTCCTCTGATCACAATGGAATTAACTAGATAACAGAAAAATTTCCAAAACACAGGAGGAAAAGGAAAACCTTTGTGACTTTGGGTTCAGTGATGGTTTCTTAGATATGATAGCAAAGCCTGGTCCATAAAAGAACAAACTGATAAGTTATACTTCATCAAAATGTAAAACCTTGGCTCTTTGAAAGACACTATTCAGAAAATAAAAATTTAAGCTACAGACTGGGAGAAAATATTTGCAAATCACTTCTCTGATAAAGGACTTGTATACAGAATATAAAGATCTCAAAACTTAATAATAATGAAATTAAAAATGGGCAATTAACTTGGACAATTCACCAAAAAAGATACACAGATGAAAAATAAGTGTGTGAAAATATGCTGAAATGGCAACCCACTCCAGTGATCCTGCCTGGAGAATCCCATGGACAGAGGAACCTGGTGGGCTATAGTCCATGGGGTCGTAAGAGTTGGACACGACTTAGCAACTAAACCACCAACCACCACCATTAGTTGTTAGAGAAATGCAAAACCGTAATGAGATATCCCTGCACTCCTATAGAATGGCTAAAATTAGTAAAGACCAAGGATGGTCAGGGGTCCAGCATGGCTCTAGGTGGGAAGGGGCAGGGAGTCTGTAGAGTTATGTGGTGTGTGTGTGGTCAGGCCATGATGAGCCCAAGAGTCCAGGTCTTACAACCTCTAAGTCACTTCTCAGTGTTTGCTAGAGAAGGGTCAGAATGAATGAAGGAAATGAAATCTTACATTTCCCTCAGGACAAACAGGGCTTCATTTTGAGATGATCACTTTCTCCTCTTAGAAGTTCCCTAGACTCTTGTGAAGGAGGAGGTACAAGTTCCCAAGGCTCCTTATTCAGAAGATGAAAGGCTTGTGATAAGGTGTTGCCTAAGCAACACGAGGGAGGTTGGAATTTCTCTTAAAAAAGGATGCTCAATATGAGAAGAAATGTCCTTTCTTCTGCAGGGACAAAAATCTTTGGCCATACCACATGGCTTATTCCCTTAAGCACTTACCCTTTCCTCCTTCTTTCTGGCCCAGTCCCACCCATCCCTGATCTGTCTCTTAAAGGCATCTATTCCTTCTTTGGCTGTATAGACTACTCCTGTACCTTCCTCCCAGTTTTGGAGGCTTATCTCTAGATTCTAAATCCTGGTAGCTGTTGGAATTTGGGAATTATTTTCCTCTATGCTTTGATTTCTCTTAATGCTGCATCCAGAATCTTTGAGTACAGATGCAAGCACTTGTAAAATACTCAGTAATTATTCTCTAAGTTGGTGTACAGGGAGTTCTGGAAAAAATCTGAACACAGAGTTTAAAGCCTGAAGTTATGAAGGAAAGAGTTAAGCAGTACCTACACAATGCATTTATTTGTTCAAGAAATGTTTATGGAATACCTATCACCTTCCTGGTACTGTTTAAGTTTAGCAGTGAACTATAAAGGAGGTTCCATTCTGGCTTGGGAAGAGAGACAAAAAAAAAAAAACAAAAAACCCAAATCAATAACTACGTGTGCATGCCTGCTAAGTCATTTCAGTCATGTCTGACTGTTTGCGACCATGTGGACTATAGCCCACTAGACTCCTCTGTCCATGGGATTCTCAAGAAAGAATCCTTGAGTGGGTTGCTGTGCCCTCCTCCAGGGAATCTTCCCAACCCAGGGATCGAACCTGTGGCATCTCTTACGTCTCCTGCATTGGCAGGTGGATTCTTTACCACTAGCATCACCTGTGAAGCCCCATCAATAACTATATGGTATGTCAAATGATAAAATGGATTATGAAGACAATCAGAACAGGGAAAGAGAAATGAAGAGTGGCAAGTGCAAGGAGATGAGAAGAGGTTGCCATTTTCCCGGGGTAGTCAGGAAGTGCATCTCTGATTGGGTAACATTTGAAAAGAGACCTGAAGGAGGCAAGGAGGTGAGCTGAGCAGAAATCTGGGAGATGAGCATTCCAGGGAAATGGAAAAGGAGATGGAAGGACCCTGAGACAGGGTCCCGCTTAGAGTATCTGAATCATAGCCAGGAGCAGAGTGTGCCTGGAGCAGGCAGGGTCCAAGCAGGAAACAGAACTTGTCTTAGATGGCTCAGTGCAGAGATGCTATTGAAGGTGTTGCTTCAGAAGGTGAGGACAGGATTCCCTTTCTTAAAGGGAAGGACAAGGAATGTTGCTCCTCCTAACAGAGGAGCATCTGTGGGGCAGCTGCTTCCATCCCCAGAGCTGAGGACAAGGTGTGCGGCATGGTGTCCTTGGAGCTCTGTAGGAAGTGGGTGGGGAAATAAGGCTTCTTGGCAAGAGCTGTGGGAGGATATGGGTGCAATCAGGTCCCCAGAAGCAGGCTGAAGCAGGGAGGTGGTAGGGCAAGAATATTCCTGATCTTTTGATCTCCTACCAGTATCCTCAGTGTGGTTAAACCCAGCCACACACCCAGTGTAAATGCTGTCTTTAGGGCCCAGCCTCCGAGGGCCCAGAGCAGGGCAGAAAAAAAGAGGATAGCTCTGGGTGGGGATAGGGGTGGGGCAGAGATTGTCTAACACTGAGAACAAGAAAAAGAGTGGCTACAAGGTAAAAGAAAAAGAACAAGTAACTTTTAGCTCAGAGGCATCCAGCGAAACTGCCAAACCAGACCATAGTGCTGAAAGCAAGTCTTTGGTGTTTCCTTGAACCATCTGGGCAGGTGGTCTCTACAGGTGACTCTGATTGGCCTGTTTTGCAATGGTGAGCTGACCTCATCGCTATGGTCTACAAAACGGTTTCCTGTCCCAGTTGGCTCCCTACAATAAGTAGAACATTAAGTTCTGGGATGCCATTTTAAATTAATTTATTATTCTGTTCCTTTTTTTTTTAATTGGAAGATAACTGCTCTACAATGTTGTGTTAGTTCCTTTTGTACAACAACATGAATCAGCTTTGTGTATACATATATCCTCTGCCTCTTGAACCTCCCTCCTATCCTACCTCCCCAATCCCACCCCTCTAGGTCATCACAGAGCACCAAGCTGAGCTCCCGGTGCTGTACAGCAGCTTCCCACTGGCTCTCTATTTTACACATGTCAGTCTACTCTTCCAGTTCATCTCACCCTCCCCTTCCCCCCACCACATGCCCACATGTCTGTTCTCTATGTCTGCATCTCTATTCCTGCATTTCAGTTCTTATTTTCTCACTTAAGAATTTGACATAGTTTTTCTTCTGCCCAGGTTGCTTTCCTGCCTAAAGCTCTTTGAGAAGAATACCATTCTGTTCAGTTCAAGAGATAGCCTGGGATCGATTTTCAAATTTAGATAAGCTTGATCATGAGGACAGGAGCTTTTAAAAATAATGAGAGTTTAGAAATAATACACAGGAGGGATGCCGTGTAGAAGTCCCCACCCACCCAGAAAGCTAGTGGCACTAATTCCCAACCAAGGTCTCACCCAACACTCTCTCCAAATGTAGCTTCTCCTCCAAAGGTGGTGCTGCAGATTAAGGAGAGACTTTCTGGAGCAGCTGATGCTTGGACCGTCCTGAGAGTCACTCTGGTGGGTCTCCCGGGATCCTCTGACTCCAGAGCTCACCCTGGGAGTGCCAGCATCTCCTGCAGACCTCAGGCATTCTCCCCTTGCTCTTGGTCTGGTATCTAGTAGGCTGAATTGGTCGTGGAGGGAAGGAAGTTCCAGTGGCTCATCAGGTTTGCACTCTTGGGTTGTAAGGGAGGGACTGAAGCTACAGTAGGAGAGGAGAGAGGGCAGGAAAAGCAAATATGGAATAGAACACACTCTCCAAGGCTTCTACCTCAAGAAAGCAAGCAAATGATAGCCTTCTGGTAAGGGAAAGTGAGTCACAGTTGTCATGGATAGCTCATAGGGAAATTTGGGTCCTGTGTAAGAAGTTTGGCATTCAACACAGTAATAGGCATGGAAACTACTATCCCTTTTCTAATTTGTGAACTCAGTCGTGTCTGACTCTGCAATCTCATGGACTGTAGCCTGCCAGGCTCCTCTGACCATGGAATTCTCCAGGCAAGAATACTGGAGTGGGTAGCCATTCCCTTCTCCAGGGGATCTTCCTGATCCAAGGATCGAACCAGAGTCTCCTGCACTGCAGGCAGATTCTTTACCATCTGAGCCACCAGGAAAGCCAGGGATGTTGGACTAGTGGATGTGTTAAGAATGAGTGGAAAGATGTACTCTTCATTTATGCTTGCAACTTACTACAAGAGGAAGCAGAGATACAGGAATGTAAGATGCTGTTGGTCCACCTATAAGAAGTCCCACATGCAGAATGTAAGTTGGTTTAGCCACAATTGAAAACAGAGTAGAGGTTCCTCAGAAAGCTAAAAATGGAATTA
Source organism: Bos mutus (assembly GCF_027580195.1). Lineage (NCBI taxonomy): Eukaryota > Metazoa > Chordata > Mammalia > Artiodactyla > Bovidae > Bos > Bos mutus. Next base: position 30,234,737 of record NC_091618.1, read on the forward strand.
CCATATGATCCAGAAATCCCACTCCTAAGCATATGCCTGAACAAAACTGCAATTCAAGACGATACATGCACCACTATATTCATAACAGTACTATTCACAATAGCCAAAAGATGGAAACAACCTAAATGTCCATTGACAGATGAAAGGTTAATAAGATGTGGTACATGTGTACAATGGAATACAGCTGCTGCTGCTGCTAAGTCGCTTCAGTCGTGTCTGACTCTGTGCGACCCCATAGACAGCAGCCCATCAGGCTCCCCTGTCCCTGGGATTCTCTAGGCAAGAACACTGGAGTGGGTTGCCATTTCCTTCTCCAATGCATGAAAGTGAAAAGTGAAAGTGAAGTCGCTCAGTCGTGTCTGACTCTTCACGACCCCATGGACTGCAGCCCACCAGGCTCCTCCGGCCATGGGATTTTCCAGGCAAGAGTACTGGAATGGGGTGCCATCGCCTTCTCTGCAATGGAATACTACTCAGCCATAAAAAGAATGGGATAATGCCAGTTGCAGCATAGATGCAATTAGAGACTATCATACGAAGCGGAGTAAGTCAGAAGGAGAAAGACATACACCATATGACATCACTTGTACGTGGGATCTCAAATGTGGCAGAAATGAACTTATCTACAAAACTGAAACAAACTTGTGACATCAAAGCAGATTTGTTGTTGCCAGGGTGGGAGGGGCAGGAGAGGGGAGGACTGGGAGTTTGGGATCAGCAGATATAAACTATTATATATAGGATGGATAAACAAAAGTTCCTGATGTATAGCAAAGGGAACTATATTCAATACCCTGCGATAACCCATGATGGGAAAAAATATAAAAAAGAATGTCTATTTGTGTATAACTGAATCACTTTGCTGTACAGTAGAGATTGGCATGGTGTAGTAAATCAACTATACTTCAATAAAAAAATTAATTTAAAGAAAATAACATGGAACTCCACTCAATGTTATGTGGCAGCCTGGATGGGAGGGGAGTTTGCAGGAGAATGGATGCATGTACACGTATGGCTGAGTCCCTTTGCTGTTCATCTGAAACTATCACAACATCGTTAATAGGCTATTGTTGTTTAGTGGCTAAATTGTGTCCAACTGTTTGTGACCCCATGGGCTGGAGCCTGCCAGGTTCCTCTGTCCATGGGATTTCCCAGGCAAGAATACTGGAGTGGGTGGCCATTCTCTAGGGGACCTGCCTGACCCAGGGATCCAACTTGAGTCTTCTGAATTGGCAGGTGGATTTTTTGGATTCTTTACCATTGAGCCACCAGGGAAGCCTGTTAATAGTCTATACCTCAATACAATATAAAACGTTAAAAAAATAAAAATAGATGGGCTATAATTAATTTACTTTACAAAAGAAAAATCTTTTGCATAGCACTCCATATGGCCTGGAGAAGCAAATGGCAACCCACTCCAGTGTTCTTGCCTGGAGAATCCCAGGGATGGAGGAGCCTGGTAGGCTGCATTCTACGGAGTTGCACAGAGTTGGACATGACTGATGCGACTTAGCAGCAGCAGCAGCAGCCATATGGCCTAATATTGTTGTAACACATTTTTATTATTTATTAAAGAGAGACAAAAGAAGAAAAATAGAAATCCTACATTCAGTCATGGGTCCCTGGGTTGATCCCTGGGTTGGGAAGGAAATGGCAACCTTCTCCCCTTGAGGAAGAAATGGCAACCCACCCCAGTATCTTGCCTGGAGAACCCCACGGACAGAGGGTCCTGGTGGGCTACAGTCCATGGGGTCACAAAGAGTCGGATACAACTGAGTGACTTCACTTTCTTTCTCTTAAGTGATGGTTTAGGGCTCTCAAAATGAATTTTAGAGCTATCCAATGAAGAAAAGTGAGTGCTGAGTCAGTTTACTCTTGAACAAAAAATTTATCTTTCAACTTTATCCAGTACAAGGTTTGCAGTTCTCAGTGGGAATCTTTAAATTTCAGATTGCTTATTTGTTAAATGGGGTCAATATTATTACCACACTGGATGGCTGTTGGGAATAAAGAGAAAATGGAAAGAGAGGGTCCTCAACCAGAATTTACAAAATAAGAATACATAGCCATCAGGTTCCGTGTCAAGATCTCTCTAGGGCAGAGGACATGGGAAAATATCAGGAAGGAAATAAGCAAGATTCTTGGAATAAACATGCCTAAATTTTAATTTTTTTCTTTTCCAAAACAGTGAATTAGAGGTCAAGGCTAAAGTGAAAGGGAATAATAATGGCCAGAAAGGCTGATAAAGGAAGATATACTAGAAAAAAATCAGACACCAAATTCACTGCTGTTAAGTGGGGGAAGAGTGATAAGCAGGTTAGCTGTGGCTTTTACAGCTCCCCACTCACTCTGATCAAGAAAGAATCTTTATGTCAAATTTGTGCCTTTATGCCTTTGTATTGAGTTGGCCAAAAAGTTAGTTTGGGTTTTGCCATAATATTGTATGGATAAACCCAAATGAAGTGTTTGGCCAACCCAATATTTATGACTATGTTTTTCACGACCAGTTGTGGAGAAGCTGCTTGGATTTGCCAGATGTGACACAGGATGCACTGTTGTGGTTGTTTAGTTGCTCAGTCGTGTCCGGCTCTTTGAGACCACATGGAATGTAGCCTGCCAGTTTCCTCTGTTCATGGGATTCTCCAGGCAAAAATATGGGCGTGGGTTGTCATTTTCTCCTTCTGGGGATCTTCCTGACCCAGTAAGCGAACGTGTGTCTCCTGTTTGGCAGGTGGATTCTTTACCACTGAGCCAACTGGGAAGCTCCATAGGTTGCACATCCACATGCATATTTATTCCTAACATATTTCCATGTTAGGAAGCTGCTAGTAAGTAACAAATGGAGAAGCTGATAAGAATTCTCAAGTAGGGGGTCTCTGTATTTGTTTTCTTAGATTAAAACTTTATTATTTTAAAATTCTTTGGAATTTTTCAAACATATGCAAAAGTGGAAGGAATAGTACAAAGAGCCTTCATATACTGGTTCCAACAATGATCAATTCATGGCCTTTCTGGCTTCTTCAGTGTCACTTTGCCTCCCTCTCTATTTTATGTGAAACAATTTCAGATGCATAACTTTAAATTCTTTGCATGTACCTAAATAGGGGCTTCCCTGGTAGCTCAGATGGTAAAGAATCTGCCTGCAATGCAGGAGACTCCAGTTCAATTCCTGGGTCGGGAAGATGGGCTGGAGAAGGGATAGGCTACCCACGCCAGTATTCTTGCTTGGAGAATTTCATGGACAGAGGAGCCTGGTGGGCAGAGTCAGGCATGGATAAGGACTCTTAAAAGACTCTCAGTACCACTATTAAATAAAAAATTAGAATTAAGACCTTAATGTCATCAAATATATGGTCATTGTTCAAAATTTTAATTTTACAAGTTCATCTTCATTGTTTAATCAAGAAATTTATATCAACACAATATAATTAACTAGACATCAAATTTTTATTGGCTTTTGTATACACTCATTTTTCTTGTATGTCTTATGGGTAATTTTATGACATTTAGGGCTCCCTGATAGCTCAGTTGGTAACGAATCTGCCTGCAGTGTAGGAGACTCCATCTTCCTGGGTCGGGAAGATGTGCTGGAGAAGGGATAGGCTACCCACTCCAGTATTCTTGGGCTTTCCTTGTGGCTCAGCTGGTAAAGAATCCACCTGCAATGCGGGAGACCTGGGTTTGATCCCTGGGCTGGGAAGGTCCCTTGGAGAAGGGAAAGGCTACCCACTCCAGTATTGTGGCCTAGAGAATTCCATGGACTATATAGTTCATGGGGTCACCAAGAGTCGGACACGACTGAGCAACTTTCACTTTCACTATAACATTTTATCCTACTAACAGTGGATATTGTCAAGATACAGAACTCCTGTCACCATGAAGCAATTCTCTCATGCTAGTCATGTCCCTTGAAAGTCACACCCTCCCTTGCCTTCTCTAACTTCTGGAAACCACCAATCTGTCCTATATCTTCACAGTTTTGATTTTTTTTTAATGTCATATAAATAGAATCACATAGTATGTCACTTTTTGATTTCTCTGTATTTTCATTGCTTTTAAAGAAATTTTTCATGTGAGCAGAGACTATGGAAATAATCATCTAAGAAAAAAAAAGTGCCTACCTGCCAATTTTAAACAAATGGACGTGTATACATTCAACACACATTTATTGAGGCTCTATGATGTGCTTATAAAGCAGTGATAGATTAAAAACAAACTGCTTCCTTACAACAGTGTGTCATGTGTGTTGCTTGGTGTGTTGTCAAAGCAGTGTCTGCAGGTCATACGAACATTCATTCTCTCAGGAAGAAAGGTTTTGCTGGGGTCAGAAAATCTTTGTGTTTCCTTCTGGTATTATATCTGGGACTCTCTTACTCCACACAAAGGATCAGTCCTAGCCCAGGCTTTTGAACCCATTTTTCCTTGAAACAGAAATGATGTCAAGAGATCTGAGCCAGAATCCTGGTATTTGGAAGACTGTCCCTTATTCTACTCATTTTGCTTGAACTCTGTGCCCTGGTTCTGATCATCAGTCTGTGTGTTGAGTCCAAGCTGGTACTCGCTTTGTCTACCATTCTTGATAAGTAGATTTTTAGCACCTGGTCACAGTTTTAGTCATTTTCTTTGTGTCCAATTGTCTCTAGGGCTGTCTTCATGCTTTTCTGTGCCAGTTTAGAGTCCCAATTCTGATCCCAGCCTTGAGGGATGCAGAGACCACACAGGCCCCTTGTCAGGCTGCCTGCTGGTCTGTAGGTCTTAATCTGCCCTGCTCCTAAATTCCTGGTCCCTATTACCCAGCCTGCCAATTGTCTCTCAACCTGCTTCCCTCATACCTCCCTGAACTACCACCTCTCTCAAAGCTGGTTCCTCTGCAAACCAAATTCTTCTTGCCATTTTGGATACCACTTATACATCTTTGGCTAGCTCTCTTCCTATCCATGGAAGGATCTAGTTTCCAGATCTTGGCCCTCTGACAGGCCCTGTACCACATGACTGGGTCATAATCTGCTGTGTCCCAAGATATGGCATGATTCTTTTTTCTTTACAAATGTCTGTCTATGAGCTGAAATGACAACAGAAGGGAAACCAGGCTAGATCAATTCCTTCCTGAATAGCAGTGATGTGATGTAGGAAAAGAGGCACTTTTCATTGGAGGAATGAAAAATATATTGAAGGTCAAAAGCCCCAGATTATAGTCTTAACCTGTCACCAAGTAGCTGGTGATTTTGGAATGACATTCCCTTTCTGGAGCTTAGAAGTATTTCTCTGTAGAATAAGGGAATACTCTTTAGATCTACATCTGTTTATAGATCTAGTCTAGATCTATAGTCATTATGTCTCCTCAGGCTCCTCTTGGCTGTAACAGTTTCTCAGACTTTCCTTGTTTTTGGTGAACTTAATAATGTTGAAGCATGCTAGTCAGAAATTTTGTAGAATGACCCTCAATTTGAGTTTGGCTTCTATACTTGTCATAGTTGGAATGGGGTTATGGGTTTTTGAGGGGAAGATTATGGAAGTAGAGTATCAGTCTCAACACATCATATCAAGAGGACATGCCATCAGCTTATTGCTGATGTTGTTGACCTTGACCATCTGGTTTAAGCAGTGTTAGCCAGGCTTTTCCACTGTAAAGTTACTTTTTTATTTTCCCCTTTCCATGCTATAATCATTCTAAGCTAGCCACTAAGTATACCCCATATTTAAGGGGCAGGGAATTCATTCCACTCCTTGAGAGGGTAGTATTTACATAAATTATTTAGTATTCCTCTGTATGAGAAATTTATCTACACACACACACACACACACACACACACATATATATATATAGAGAGAGAAAGTCGCTCAGTCATGTCAGACTCTTTGTGACCTCACAGACAGTAGCCTGCCAGGCTCCTCTGTCCATGGGATTTCCCAGGCAAGAATACTGAAGTGGGTAGCTATTCCCTTCTCCAGGGAATCTTCCCAACTCAGGGATCAAACCCAGGTCTCCCTCATTGTGGGCAGATATTCTTTACCATCTGAGCCACCAGGGAAGCTCAAGAATATTGGAGTGGGTAGCCTATCTCTTCTCCAGGGGAGCTTCCTGACTCAGAAATCGAATCGGGGTCTCCTGCATTGCAGGCAGATACTTTACCATCTGAGCTACCAGGGAAGCCATATATATGTATATATATGCACATGCACACACATAAATATACCCATTAGTATCTATATTAAGTCAAACAGGAGTTCATACTGGTGTCTCTGACTAGTCTAGTACTACTTGGTTCATTCTAGATTTACTCCCTTCCTTTTATTTAACCTCTCACTCCAACAGTGAGAAATTTGGCTCCTACTAACTGAAATCCATTTTATTTGTTCAGTCTGGTACACACGTATGGCGGTTTCAGAATTGTTAATTTGTACCACCGTGAACAACTTTACCAACCACGGTATAGGCCAGGGCTTATGTATAGTTCTCGTTTTACATTAAAAAAAAATTATTTATTAAAAAAATTTTTTTGGCTGTGCTGGGTCTTCATTGCACTGTGGGCTCTAGAATGCAGGCTCTCTAGTTGAAGTGTGTGGGCTTAGTTGCTCCACGGCATGTAGGATCTTAGTTCCCTGACCAGGAATGGAACCCAGTATTAGAAGGTGGAGTTTTAACCATTGAAACCACCATGGTAGTCCCTAGTTCTCTTATAGATATTTTATTGTCAGATTATTTTTTCAAAAAATTTTTCCAATCAATGGTAGGCATCTAAAGTCTCCTTCTCGAAAATATTGTGAATGTACTCAATGCTACTGAATCATACAGTTAAAAATGAGTAAAAAAAGTCAATTTTATGTTATGTATATTTTACCCAATAAAAAACATTGCTTCATTTTCCTCTAGGTAGCCCAATGAATTCATTTCCAAACCTAGGCTGATTATTGAAATCAAGATCTTATAGCATAAGTCAATAATCTGTGTTTTTAACAAGTTTCCCAGGTGACTGGTAGCCACTGTATTAATGGACTTTTTCTTTTCCTGAATCTCCCCTGAGATCCAGGCCTCCAGCTGCATTTCCAGCCTCATGGCAGATGCAGAGGTCCTCTGGGACCTGTCAGCTATGTCATTTGTCCTGCTGAATGATGATGAGGGGTGTGGCCTTCTCCACAGGATGGCCGGAGGACCTCAACCAAGACTGGCTCATCACCAGCCCAGCTCTCCTGCAGTCCTGACTTGGTTGCTGCAGTTTTGAGCTGCCTGGGCATCTCCCACAAAGGTTGTGCTGAGTTGTAAAACATTCAGAACTCTGCTTCCCCCACCTTCGGCGTGATCTAAGCATGTCAGAGTTGCCACATGAAAGAGAACAGCTTGTTTCTCAGAGCAGTTTGCCAATTGGATAACCAAGTGTCATCTCCCAGTCCATAATAAAACCCGCATTAAAACCTTTATTACATTTCCCAGTCTGTAGAGCAGGATTGCCTTGGACCAAGGACTGCTGAAGGAGGTTCCAAAGTGAGTCTCCAGCCCCTTCCTCGTGGCTGTCTGCTCTGACCCCTGGGAGGGCAGCAGCCTGGCACTGGGTGGGGCTTTGAATCCAGAGCCTGACCTGGCCTATGTAATTAGGTGCTCTGGCTAGACCCTATCTCATGTTTGAGTCAGGCAGGGGAGGGTGTAGTCACCAGGTGCTGAGAAGTCTTGTGGTGAGAGCTTATGTCCACTGGGAAAGCACAAAGAGACCCATGCAACCATCTGGGTAATTTTAGGCCAAATCATTTTCACCTGCACAATCCAAACCTGAAGTAAGGGAACTTCGTTTTTGCCTGTATGAGTCGATGAACTATCTTTCTTTTATAGGCCACTTCTTGTATTGAGTGTTGGGCAGGTAAAGAAAAAGCTGTAATCTAAAGAGCTGACCCTTCACAGATGAGACGCTGTTAGGGCAGCTGGGGACAAACTTATATGTTCTCACCCGTCAAAGGTCAAGATAGCCACCGTAGGACTCTTAGGAGAGAACTCAGGGTCAGAAGACAGGTTGGCCCTTAATTTGGCACAAAGATCTTGGGAAAGTCTTTGATTTTCTCTTTCTTTGAAAAAAAAAAATGGAGTTCAAAATATTGATGCAAAATGAGATTGGGTAGACTGGATTAGACAGATAGTATCAATCAACTTTCTCTAATGTACTCTGTGCTTGCCCCTGGTCCTTCTCTCTCCTGTGCAATTACGCTGAGTGGTCTTCATTCATTCCTTGTGGCACAAAGCACTCTCATGCTCTTCCCTTTCCATAATCTTTATAACAATCTCCCTCTCTAAAAATATGCCTCCAACTTAATCTCCTTCTTAATTTTACCCTATTAGTTACTTCTTCCCCAAATTCACTCATATGCCTTTTACCAACTTCATTCAGATTTTCCTGCACCACTGCCCACCCCCAGAATGCCCTGTGCCCTTTGCTTTCCCCAAGAACAGCTTGTGTCAGAGCCATGCCCCACTTTGACCATACCCTGACCATTTCAGCTCTCAGTGAGTCTCTCCCCTCTGAATACAACCCTTACACCACACTGTTATTTGCTGCTGTTCACATGTCTTAGCATAGTCTCACCATCAAAACTGTATGGTCCAGCTGCCCAGAGCAGTATGAGATCTATAGCACTTGTTCAGTAAAAAAAGTATATTGATTGGGTTGCAATGCCATTGCTATAAGGCTCTTCTTCCAGACTTCAGGGTAGAGGTTCTTTATCCAATGTCATCTCTGTTTCTCAGCTCTGATTGGTAATTCCACACCATTTTGTAGACAGTGGACATTCTTCAGGTAGGTATCCTAGCTAACTCCTCTTGTCTCTTCCAGCACCTCGGCTCATCTCCCTCTTCCTCTTTCTGCCTATTTTGGCCTTCTTTCTGCTGTGGGTTCGGACACTGGGATGTCTGGGAGCTGAGTTTCCACGTATTTCCTAGGGTTCAGTGTAGTAGAGAGACATCAGGATATAGTAACTTGGGCATCCTAGAAAATTCTCAGTGGTGTCTGAGCAGGATTTCAGAGATGTTGACTGGTGAGTAAATCAGGTAGATTATCACTATAATTCTACATAGATGTAATGTGTGACATCCTAGAAATGAGTGAAAGCAGTGTTTGAAATCCTGCAAATGAATGGGACAGACTATTGAAAGGTTATGAGCCAAGCCCAATGCTTTCCCTCTTCTCTGAGATGTGACATTTGGAACCTTCCTCTACTCTCAGCAGGAGAGTGAGTGGGCCCCAGAGTCAAATTTATGATTTTCCAATCCTTTCTATGCCACTTAGCAGCTGCGGGATTAGGGGATATTTTCTTGACCTAGTTAAGCCTCAGTTTCTTCTGATGGATGATAGTTATATTTATCTCAAGGGGTTAACTAAGCTTAGCTCCGTTAGTGTGCATAGGAAATGCTCAGTAACTGCAAACTATTATCACTATTACTGAGTAACTGGGGTCATTTCTTATTTTGCAAATGAGCTGTGTCCTTAAAAGTATTTTGTTATCCTTTTTTATAACTCTGATCACCCCTCAATTTTTATCCTTTCCTCCATGGCCAAATTTTTCAAAAAGCATACCTCAATGTGAGACGATACCTCATTGTAGTTCTGATATGCATTTCTCTAATAATGAGAGATATTGAACATCTTTTCATGTGTTAATTAGCCATCTATATTTCTTCTTTGGAGAAATATTTGTTTAGGTCTTCTTCCTACTTTTTGATTGAGTTGTTTGTTTTTTTGGTATTGAGTTGCATGAACTGTTTGTATATTTTGGAGACTAATTCTTTGTCAGATGTTTCATTTGCTGTTATTTCCTCCCATTCTGAGGATTGTCTTTTCACCTCGCTTATAGTTTCCTTTTTTGTGCAAAAGCTTTTAAGTTTAATTAGGTCACATTTGTTTATTTTTGTTTTTATTTCCATTACTCTAGGAGGTGAGTCATAGAGGATCTTGCTGTGATTTATGTCAGAGAGTGTTCTGCCTATGTTTTCTTCTCAGAGTTCTTTAGTTTCTGGTCTTATGTTTAGGTCTTTAATCGATTTTGAGTTTGTTTTTGTGTATGGTGTTCAGAGGTATTCTGATTTCATTCTTTTAAACGTAGTTGACCAGTTTTCCCAGCACCACTTGTTGAAGAGACTGTCTTTTCTCCATTGTATATTATTGTCATATGGATAAGGTGACCATTAGGGTATGGATTTATCTCCAGGCTTTCTATCTTGTTCAATTGGTCTGTATATCTGTTTTTGTGCCAGGACCATACTGTCTTGATGACTGTAGCTTTGTAGTATAGGACTTCGTGAAGTCAGGAAGATTGATTCCTCCAGTTTCATTCTTCTTTCTCAAGACTTCTTTGGCTATTTGGGGTCTTTTGTGTTTCCATACAAATTGTGAAATTATTTGTTCTAGTTCTGTGACAAATATTGTTGGTAGTTCGATAGGGATTGCATTGAATCTATAGATTGCTTTGGATAGTATAGTCATTTTCACTATATTGATTCTTCCATACCAAGAACAGGTATATCTCTCCATCTTTTTGTGTCATCTTTCATTTTTTTCATCAATGTCTTACAGGTTTCTGCATACAGGGCTTCTTTCTCTTAAGATAAATTTATTCCTAAACATTTTATTCTTTTTGTTGCAATGGTGAAAGGGATTGTTTCCTTAATTTCTGTTTCTTATTTTTCATTGTTAGTGTATAGGAATGCAAGGGATTTCTGTGTATTAATTTTTATATCCTGTGGCTTTACTAAATTCATTGGTTCAGTTCAGTTCAGTTCAGGTGCTCAGTAGTGTATGACTCTTTGTGACCCCATAGACTGCAGCATGCCAGGCTTCGCTGTCTTTCACCAACTCCTGGGGCTTACTCAAACTCATGACCATAGAGTCAGTGATGCCATTCAACCATCTCATCCTCTGTTGTCTCCTTCTCCTCCTGCCTTCAATCTTCCCCAGAATTAGGGTCTTTTCCAGTGACTCAGGTCTTCACATCAGGTGGCCAAAGTATTGGAGTTTCAGCTTCAGCATCAGTCCTTCCAATGAATATTCAGGACTGATTTCCTTTAGGATTGACTGGTTGGATCTCCTTGTAGTCCAAGGGACTCTCGAGTCTTCTCCAACACCACAGTTCAAAAGCACAAATTCTTTGGTGCTCAGCTTTCTTTATAGTCCAACTCTCACATCCATACATGATGACTGGAAAAACCATAGCTTGACTAGATGGACCTTTGTTGGCAAAGTAATGTCTCTGCTTTTTAATATGTTGTCTAGTTTGATCATAGCTTTTCTTCCAAGGAGCAAGTGTCTTTTAATCTCATGGCCGCAGTCACCGTCTGCAGTGATTTTGGAGCCCTCCAAAATAGTCTCTCATTGTTTCCATTATTTCCCCATCAATTTGCCATGAAGTGATGGGACCGGATGCCATGATCTTAGTTTTCTGAATATTGAGTTTTAAGACAACTTTTTCACTCTCCTCTTTCACTTTCATCAAGAGGCTCTTTAGTTCTTCATTTTCTGCCATAAGGATAGTGTTTTCTGCATATCTGAGGTTATTGATATTTCTCCCAGCTATCTTGAGTCCAGCTGTGGTTCATCCAGCCAGCCACTTTGCATGATGTACTCTGCATATAAGCTAAATAAGCTGGGTGACAATATACAGCCTTGATGTACTCCTTTCCCAATTTGGAACCAGTCTGTTGTTCCATGTCCAGTTCTAACTGTTGCTTCCTGACCTGCATACAGATTTCTCAAGAGGTAGGTCAGATGGTCTGCTATTCCCATCTCTTTAAGAATTTTTCACAGTTTGTTGTGATTCACACAGTCAAAGGCTTCAGCGTAGTCAATAAAGCAGAAGTAGTTGTTTTCCTGGAACTCCCTTGCTTTTTCTATGATTCAGCAGATGTTGGCAATTTGATCTCTGGTTCCCCTGCCTTTTCTAAAACCAGCTTCAACATCTGGAAGTTCATGGTTCATGTACTGGAGAATTTTGAGTATTACTTTGTTAATGTGTGAGATGAGTGTAATTGTGTGGTAGTTTGAGCATTCTTTGGCATTGCCTTTCTCTGGGATTGGAATGAAAACTGACCTTTTCCAGTCCTGTGGCCACTGCTGAGTTTTCCAAATTTGCTGGCATATTGAGTGCAGCACTTTCACAGCATCATCTTTTAGGATTTGAAATAGCTCAATTGGAATTCCATCACCTCCACTAGCTTTGTTCGTAGTGAAGCTTCCTGAGGCCCACTTGACTTCTCTCTCTCTCTTTTTATTTTTTTGTATGGGCTAGAATTCCTTTTATATATATTTTTATTTTTTAATATAAATTTGTTTATTTTGATTGGAGGCTAATTATTTTACAATGTTGTAGTGGTTTTGTCATACATTGACATGAATCTGCCACAGGTGTATATGTGTTCCCCATCCTGAACCCCCCTTCCACCTCCCTCCCCATCCCATCCCTCTGGGTCATCCCAGTGCACCAGCCCTGAGCACCCTGTCTCATACATCGAACCTGGACTGGCGATCCATTTCACATATGATAATATACATGTTTCAATGCCATTCTCCCAAATCATCCCACCCTCACCCTCTCACACAGAGTCCAAAAGACTGTTCTATACGTCTGTGTCTCTTTTGCTGTCTCACATATAGGGTTTTCATTACCATCTTTATAAATTCCATCCGGGAGTTGGTGATGGACAGGGAGGCCTGGTGTGCTGCAATTCATGGGGTTGCAAAGAGTTGGACATGATTGAGCAACTGATCTGATCTGATCTGATACTGTATTAGTGTTTTTCTTTCTGGATTACTTCACTCTGTATAATAGGCTCCAATTTTATCCACCTCATTAGAACTGATTCAAATGTATTCTTTTTTAATGGCTGAGTAATATTCCATTGTGTATATGTACCACAGCTTTCTTATCCATTCGTCTGCTGATGGATATCTTGGTTGCTTCCATGTCCTGGCTATTATAAACAGTGCTGTGATGAACATTAGGGTATACACATCTCTTTCAATTCTGGTTTCCTCGGTGTGTATGCCCAGCAGTGGGATTGCTGGGTCATATGGCAGTTCTATTTCCAGGTTTTTAAGGAATCTCCACATTATTCTCCATAGTGGCTGTACTAGCTTGCATTGCCACCAACAGTGGAAGAGGGTTCCCTTTTCTCCACACCCTCTACAGCATTTATTGCTTGTAGACTTTTGAATAGCAGCCATTGTGACTGGCGTGAAATGGCACCTCATTGTGGTCTTGACTTGCATTTCTCTAATAATGAGTGATGTTGAGCATCTTTTCATGTGTTTGTTAGCCATCTGTATGTCTTCTTTGGAGAAATGTCTGTTTAATTTTTTGGCCCATTTTTTGATTGGGTCGTTTATTTTTCTGGAATTGAGCTGCAGGAGTTGCTTGTATATTTTTGAGATTAATTCTTTGTCAGTTTCTTCATTTGCTATTATTTTCTCCCATTCTGAAGGCTGTCTTTTCACCTTGTTTATAGTTTCCTTTGTTGTGCAAAAGCTTTTAAGTTTAATTAGGTCCCATTTGTTTATTTTTGCTTTTATTTCCAATATTCTGGGAGGTGGGTCAAAGAGGATCCTGCTGTGATTTATGTCAGAGAGTGTTTTGCCTATGTTTTTCTAGAAATGTTATAGTTTCTGATCTTACATTTAGATCTTTAATCCATTTTGAGTTTATTTTTGTGTATGGTGTTAGAAAGTATTCTAGTTTCATTCTTTTACAGATGGTTGACCAGTTTTCCCAGCACCACTTGTTAGAGATTGTCTTTTCTCCATTGTGTATTCTTGCCTCCTTTGTCGAAGATAAGGTGTCCATAGGTACGTGGATTTATCTCTGGGTTTTCTATATTGTTCCATTGATCTATATTTCTATCTTTGTGCAAGTACCATACTGTCTTGATGATTGTAGTTTTATAGTAGAGCCTGAAGTCAGGCAGGTTGATTCCTCCAGTTCCATTCTTCTTTCTCAAGATCGCTTTGGCTATTCGAGGTTTTTTGTATTTCCATACAAATTGCGAAATCTTTTGTTCTAGTTCTGTGAAAAATACTATTGGTAGCTTGATAGGGATTGCATTGAATTTATAGGTTGCTTTGGGTAGTCTACTCATTTTCACTATATTGATTCTTCCAATCCACTAACATGGTATATTTCTCCATCTATTTGTGTCCTCTTTGATTTCTTTCATCAGTGTTTTATAGTTTTCTATATATAGGTCTTTTGTTTCTTTAGGTAGATATATTCCTAAGTATTTAATTCTTTTCGTTGCAATGGTGAATGGAATTGTTTCCTTAATTTCTCTTTCTGTTTTCTCACTGTTAATGTACAGGAATGCAAGGGATTTCTTTGTATTGATTTTATATCCTGAAACTTTATTATATTCATTGATTAGCTCTAGTAATTTTCTGGTGGAGTCTTTAGGGTTTTCTAGGTAGAGGATCATGTCATCTGCAAACAGTGAGAGTTTTACTTCTTCTTTTCCAATCTGGATTCCTTTTATTTCTTTTTCTGCTCTGATTGCTGTGGCCAAAACTTCCAAAACTATGTTGAATAGTAGTGGTGAGAGTGGGCATCCTTGTCTTGTTCCTGACTTTAGGGGAAATGCTTTCAATTTTTCACCATTGAGGATAATGTTTGCTGTGGGTTTGTCATATATAGCTTTTATTATGTTGAGGTGTGTTCCTTCTATTCCTGCTTTCTGGAGGTTTTTTTTTTTTTTTTTTTTAATCGTAAATGGATGTTGGATTTTGACAAAGGCTTTCTCTGCATCTATTGAGATAATCATATGGTTTTTATCTTTTAATTTGTTAATGTGGTGTATTACATTGATTGATTTGCGGATATTGAAGAATCCTTGCATCGCCTGGGTAAAGCCCACTTGGTCATGATGTATGATCTTTTTAATATGTTGTTGGTTTCTTTTTGCTAGAATTTTGTTAAGGATTGTTGCATCTATGTTCATCAGTGATATTGGCCTGTAGTTTTATTTTTTTGGTGGCATCTTTGTCTGGTTTTGGTATTAGGGTGATGGTGGCCTCATGGAATGAGTTTGGAAATTTACCTTCCTCTGCAATTTTCTGGAAGAGTTTGAGTAGGATAGGTGTTAGCTCTTTTCTAAATTTCTGGTAGAATTCAGCTGTGAAGCCGTCTGGTCCTGGGCTTTTGTTTGCTGGAAGATTACTGATTACAGTTTCAATTTCTGTGCTTGTGATGGATCTGTTAAGATTTTCTATTTCTTTCTTGTTCAGTTTTGTAAAATTGTATTTTTCTAAGAATTTGTCCATGTCTTCCAAGTTGTCCATTTTATTGGCATATAGTTGCTGTTGTAGTCTCTTATGATCCTTTGTATTTCTGTGTTGTTTGGTGTAATTTCTCCATTTTCATTTCTAATTTTGTTGATCCACTTGACTTCTCATTCCAGGATGTCTGACTTTAGGTGGGTGATCATACCATCATTGTTATCTGGGTCATGAAGATCTTTTTTGTATAGTTCTTCTGTGTATTTTGCCACCTCTTCTTAATATATTCTGCTTCTGTTAGGTCCATACCATTTCTGTCCTTTATCGAGCCCATCTTTGCATGAAATATTCCCTTGGTATCTCTAATTTTCTTGAAGAGATCTCTAGTCTTTCCCATTCTGTTGTTTTCCTCTATTTCTTTGCATTGATCACTGAGGAAGGCTTTGTTATCTCTCCTTGCTCTTCTTCAGAACTCTGTATTCAAATGCGTATAGCTTTCCTTTTCTCCTTTTGCCTTAGCTTCTCTTCTTTTCTCAGCTATTTGTAAGGCCTCCTCAGACAACCATTTTTCCTTTTTGCATTTTTTTTTTCTTGGGCATGGTCTTGATCACTGCCTCCTATACAATGCCATGATCCTCCCTCCATAGTTCTTCAGGGACTTTGTCTATCAGATCTAATCCCTTGAATCTATTTGTCACTTCCACTGTATAATCATAGGGGATTTGACTTAGGTCATACCTGAATGGTCTAGTGGCTTTTCCTACTTCAATTTAAGTCTGAATTTTACAATAAGGAGTTCATGATTTGAGCCACAGTCAGCTCCTGATCTTGTTTTTGTTTTTCATTGATTAGCTAATATTTATCAATTAGTTGTAGTAATTTCTGGTGGACTCTTTAGGGTTTTTTATGTAGAGAATCATGTCATTGCAATGAGAGTTTCACTTTTTCTTTTCCAATCTGGATTCCTTTTATTTCTTTATCCTATCTGACTGCTGTGGCTAGGACTTCCAAAACTATATTGAATAATAGTGGTGAGATGGGCACCCTTGTCTTGTTCCTGATTTTAAAGGAAATGCTTTCAGTTTTTCACCATTGAGGATAATCTTTGCTATGAGTTTGTTGTATATGGCCTTTATTATTTTGAGGTGTGTTTCTTCTATTCCTACTTTCTGGAGGTTTTTTTTTTCTACCATAAATGGGTGTTGAATTTTGTCAAAGGCTTTCTCTCCATCTATTGAGATGATCATATTGTTTTTATCTTTCAATTTGTTAATGTGGTGTTCACACTGGTTGATTTGTGTATATTGAAGAATCCTTGCATCCCTGGAATAAAGCCCACTTGATCATGATGTATGATCTTTGTAATGTGTTGTTGGATTCTGTTCGCTAGAATTTTGTTGGGGAGTCTGTTTGCTAGAATTTTGTTGGAGATTTTTGCATCTATGTTCAACAGTGATACTGGCCTGTAATTTGTGTGTGTGTGTGGGGGGCATCTTTATCACACCTGTTTTTGGTATCAGGGTGATAGTGGCCTCATAGAGTGAGTTTGGAAGTTTTCCTTCCTCTGCAATTTTTCTGGAAGCATTTGAGCAGGATAAGTATTAACTCTTCTCTAAACTTTTGGTAGAATTCACCTGTGAAGCCATCTGGTCCTAGGTTTTTGTTTGTTGGAAGATTTTTGATTACAGTTTCAATTTCTGTAGTTGTGATTGGTCTGTTCAGATATTCTATTTCTTCCTGGTTTGGGCTTCCCTGGTGGCTCAGATGGTAAAGATCTGCCTGCAATGCAGGAGACCTGGGTTCAATGCTTGGGTTGGGAAGATCCCCTGGAGGAGGAAATGGCCACCCACACCAGTATTCTGGCCTGGAGAATTCCATGGACAGAGGAGCCTGGCAGCCCTACAGTCCATGGGGTCACAGTTGGACATGACTGAGTGACTTTCACTTCACTTAATTTTGGAAGGTTATACTTTTCTAAGAATTTGTCCATTTCTTCCAAGTTGTCCATTTTATCAGCATATAGTTGCTCATAGTAGTCTCATGATCCTTTGTATTTCTGTGTTGTCTGATGTAACTTCTCCTTTTTGTCTCTACTTTCTTATTGCCCAAATCTGCACTTTCATAACTTGGTTTACCTTTTCATCATTCTTGGAGGTTCCATGTTTTAACATGTTTAATAATGTTCCAGTTTCAGATTCAAAAGATGACTTTGAGGTCTCTTTCTCTTTATAGAGTTTGACATTGTTGAAGGTCCTCTCTTTCTTGATGTTCTTTACTTCCTTGTCATTCCATGTTCTACATAATGCCTTAATCATCTCTTAATTCTCCTTCTTTGATTCTTCTTTGGCTCCTCATCTTTTGATCAAATTCCTTTAGTTAGCTTCTGGCACTTTCCAGCCCTCAGCACTTCTTGACCACTTGTCTCTCCATAAGCATTTCTCACCAAGGGCTTGAGGTCATTTCACTACACAGATGGGCCCATGGTGTCTAGCTCTGTATAGCATCAACTGCATGTTGAACAGGAAACATAATATAGTTCATGCAGGTGGTTCTGGCCACCATTCCACTCCATCTACAGGTAATGGGAAATGGGCGTCTAGTGTTTCCCTTTTAACAGATCCCCAAGCACACACATACTACTTCTTTTGGTGCCCTGATGGCACTTATCTCTGTAAGAATCACTGGCCCTACTGGACTTACGACACAAGTGGATCTCAGTCCCCCTAGGGGACTGGGACTTTTTGTCTCTGTTCAACATTGACCTTAAGTGCTAACCTCAGAATCTGACCCCCAGAAAAGTAGCATTGCATTGCTCCCCAACACAGATTTCTGCCTTGCCTCTTGATGAGTAACTTTTCCTGGGCTCTAGACCCTTACATCAAACTGCAGATTCCACTTGTGTAAAAATAGTTTTGTCTCCATTTCACTCTCCCAGTTTTATGCCTTCTGTGTTCTTTATTGGCACATTCTGGAAAGCCTTAAAATAATCTTTGATCTTTTCAATCTCACTGCTTCTTTACTTTTTAGGATGCTGTTGATTTCTCTTCTAGACTTTGATAAGAATGTTCTAAGAAGTCTCCTCTACTCTCTCTTCTACCCTCTCCAGCTTTGCCACTTATCTTGGCCCAAAAGCTCTGTTTAAAGAAAAGAACCAGTTCTATTGCACCCTGTTCAAAAACACTTTTTTGACTCTACACTGAATACAGAATGAAGTCCCAAACCAACAACTTATTCCTTGAACAAAATGCCACTTTTCTGTTGCCAAAGCTTTGTTCATGATGTTCACTCATTAAAGCTAAATGTTCCTTCCCTGAATGCTAAAATTCATCTTAGTGTGAGGACAGTAATTCAGATGGCACTTTATCTGTAAAGTCTTCTTGGATCCCTTTGATGCAGAATTAATGACTATCACTTGGGTTCTTGTTGCATTTTGTTTGTAATTTTGTGATGACACTTAGCACAGTCTCCAGTGGCTCCCTTCTAAGAGTCTGTCTTCCCCACTAGGGCATGATGTCACAGCGCATTTGTTATCTTTGAGCCCTGTCTTCTATCTCTTCCAAAACACCTCAATGATTTGCACATGAAGATTCTCCACAAATATTTGCTGTTGGAGTGAATTTATTTTGGGTGTTATTGGATTAAAATATTTTCAAATGGCCAGTGTGTTTCATTTGAGAAAGATCTCTAAGATCCTCATCCTGTTTTAAGGTAGAGGATCTTAAAGGCTTTGAGGAGAGAAGACCCTGACTCTGATTATGGTGTGCTTCCCTCCCTCTCCAGGCTCACATTTCCCTTTGGAGTCATTTGCCTAGGAGTAACTGGATGCACAGCCCGCACTCTCTGAACCCAAGCTACTAAGGGATCTAGATAAATACTAGCTAATAGCCAGAACAGAGAAGTTGTGTCACACAGAAATTTACCAGGGAGGTACGGACTAACTCTACAGTTCTCTCTGAGCTTATAACTAATGTTATGTATGTTTCCAGGTCACAAATATCCTCTCCTCTGATATCATTTTTTTCTGCTCTGCTTGACCCATGCTGTGCTTTGGGGGATACGTAAGAGGTAAGAATGAAACCCCTGGTGGCTCAGATGGTAAAGAAATGCCACCAATACAGGAGACCCAGTTTGATCCTTGGGTCAGGAAGATTCCCTGGAGAAGGGAATGGCTACCCATGCCAGTATTCTTGCCTGGAGAATTCCGTGGACAGAGGAGCCTTCTGGGCTACAGTCCATGGGGTCATAAAGAATCGAACACGACTGAGGGACTAACACTTTCACTTTCTTTCAAGAAGAATGAAACCTAAATTATTAAGAAATCTGCTTGATGCAAATGATGATTTTCTCAGACTACCTCTGTTTAGCTTTTTATAGTGCCATTCCTTCTCAGTATTTCCTTCTTGGTTCTCCCTAGTGGCCCTCATCCTCTGCCTACCACTCAAACATTGGTGTTCCTGGGACTCACTTGTCAAGCTCTTTTGCACTCCCATGGCTTGAGTTTGCATCTGTTGGCTGAGGACTCCCACACCTCTGACCCTGGTCCAGACACAATTCCTGATTTCCCAGATCCACAAAATCCACTCAGTTTTATCATTTCTTGAGTCTTAACTCCACTAAGGTGAGCTGAGCCAAAGGATTCTTATTTCCATTTTATAGGTAAACAATGCTGAGATTCAGACTCAAAGACAGGCTTGAAGTCCCACACTGTGCCTACCACCTGGTGATACCAGGACTTGGCCCCTTGCTCTGTGTGCAGAGCTGTGGGTTTGTGGACATGACACAGGACTCTCATTCTCTCAGGGCCAGGCACGGAGCTCCTCTTCAGACCCAGAAGGCTGCATCTTAGAGTGGCTGTCCCCTCTGATCAGATGGAAGACTCTCCACACCTATTCCCTTCTCTTTGGTCCTATATAAATTGCTTTCTCCTTGACCTTTATGTTGCCATGTGGAATCTATTTACTCATGCGAAACTCAGCTGGACTGTCTCATCTGTTTTCTTGCTTTCTACTCCAGGATTCCCCACTGAGTGTGCAGGCAGGAGGGAGCTGAATGATCTGTACAATTGTTGTCATTGTATTTGGTGGTAGTGGTAGGGTGCATGTATGTGTGTGAGAAAGAGAGGGAGGGAGAGACAATGAAAAGGTTGAGGATTGCTTACTAGTTCTACCTGGACCTTGATCACTCTAAGGCTTTTCTAGATGTGGGAGCCAGAGGGGTGGGTCGTAGCCTCAGCTTCCAGGCATCTCAGTACTCATTCCAAAAGTTCCCTTGTTCCTTGCCCCATCCTCCATTCATTCCCTCTTCCACTAGGAGGAGGTCTGAGTGGCTTGCTCTCTTGGTCAGCTTCTCTGAAGTGGAAGCACTTTATCCCCATCTGTTCCCAGCTCCTATTGGGCCAGGTTTTGGAGCCAAACCTGAATGGGGGATCTCTGCCTTCCTTGAGCCTCTCCCCCATTCCTCAGCGCTCTCTTGGAACAGGTACCCTGTCCCGGCATTGCCTTAGTTCTCTGAAATAATTTCTGTCCTCAGCCTGGGTGAGCCAACAGCATATTCCTGTCTGAAGCTCGCTGTTTCCTTCAGCTTCTCCTTTCCCTCCTCCAGGGCCTGTGAGTACTGATGCTGTGTGAGTCCTGGTTGCACATGGGGAGGAACACAGAAGATCACACAAGAGGCAGAACTTGGACATTCTGACCCCAACATGGTGCTTTTTTTTTTTTGCCCTCTCCCAACCCCCCTGCCAGAAGAACAAGGAGAGAAGGATGAAATGATAGGAAGTAACTGTAAGAGAACCAAACATGGGGTGGAACTTTTCGTGCTTTTAGTCCTTTCCCAGAAGACTGAAATCAGAGGTTCCCATCCAGAAGTTCCAACACCGCTCATGGATTTGCTGACACATGTGTGGTCAGTGCCTACATACAATGGAAGCTTCTGGAAGGAAGAGAGCCCAGGAGAAAAATGGGCTCTCTCTTGGGTTCTGCTCACTTATCCAGGGCCATTGCCTGTGTGGGTCAGCTGGCATCCCCCACCTAAGACCCTACAGTGGGTAGATCAAGCATAGAGGGTACACCATCTATGCTGAGATAACTCATTATTGTGTTGGGGAGATGGAAACCATAAAGTGGTTAAAGTATACAAGCCAGCATTAGCAACCAGTTGAAGAACCAGTTGTCTCAAAGATGTACTCCTAAGAGGGTGAGGTAGCCTTTGGGGGCCAAGCTTTCCTTGAAAAGAATCTATCTGCCCTCCTGCCACCACTGCCTTTGATGAATCTCCTCTCTATCCAGTGGTGTGCTTTGTCAGGAAGCAAAACATTTTGGGGAGAAAGTAAGAAGGGATGGTTGAGAAGAGAAGAGAAGAGATGGGAAGAGAAGGGATGGATGCCTGATGGGTGGAAGGCTCAGCCCAAAGGAAAAGGGAATGAACTTGGGGTGGACACGGTGCCAGAAACAGCTGGTGCAACAGATGTGAAGGGCTATACACTACTCAGGGGATGGAATTGTATCTGAGACCATTCAAGCTCTATAGCAAAAGACCACAGGATTGACCTAAATGGGAAAGAAGCCCCAAAGAGAGGGGATATACATACAGGTATAACTGATTCACTTTGCTGAACAGTAGAAATTAATACAACAGTGTAAAGCAGCTACACTCCAATAAAATAATGTAAAAAAATCCACTAAATCATTGACAAAATATTAATAAAAGTCCAAATACCACAGGCTGAGTAAGTTATCAACAACGGAAATTTCTTTTTTCCCAATTCTGAAGGCTGCAAGTCCAAGATCAGGCTATCCATATGACTAAGTGAGGACCTTCTTCATATATGGATGTGAGTGTTGGACCATACAGAAGGCTAAATGCTGAAGAATTAATGCTTTCAAATTGTGGTGCTGGAGAAGGCTCTTGAGAGTCCATTGGATAGCAAGGTGATCAAACTAGTCAATCCTAAAGGAAATCAATCCTGAATATTCATTGGAAGGACTGATGCTGAAGCTGAAGCTCCAGTATTTTGGCCACCTGATGCAAAGACTGTACTCATTAGAAAATATCCTGATGCTAGGAAAGGCTGAGGGCAGGAGGAGAAGGGGATGACAGAGGATGAGATGGTTGGATGGCATCACCAACTCAATGGACATGAGTTTGAGCAAACTCCAGGATATAGTGAAGGACAGGGGAGCCTGATGTGCTGCAGTCCATGGGGTCACAAAGAGTCAGACACAACTGAACTTTTCTAGGTCACAGGCTTCTCACTTATTTTTACCTGGTGAAAGAGGTGAGGGAGCTCTCTGGGGTCTCTTTTACAAGGACACTTATCTCATTCATGACCTGATCACCTCCCAAAGGCCCTACCTCCTAATACCATTACCTTGGTCACTAAGTTTTCAATGAATGAATTTTGGGGGTGACACAAATATTCACAACATAACAAATGGGAATTGCCTTTCCTTATAATAAATTTACTCTAGTAATAACATTCTTGTATGTCCAAGAAAATCCATGTCTAAGCCCCGACTTGCAGGAAGAGTAAAAAAAAAATCCATTTTTGTGCCTCCCTTACTTTTTTTGGTATTTTATCTTATGCCAGGAAGTAATGAATAGGCCTCTGGTCAGTAATCTTTCGGGACTTATTCTGAAGTTGCCCATTGGACAGGTCTCCACAGCCACTTAAATTCAGTTTTCTGGCTGCCAGTTCAGCCATAGGACCTTGCACCAGCTCCTAGGTATCAATTTCCAATGCTTAGTCAGTCGCTAACTGTGCAGGAACCCTATCAGTTTCATTCGGGATGTAGTCTTTGAAGAAAGGCACAGCTTCCTTCATGCTCTCCTGGAACTTGTCACTCCTTTATCCTTCCATTATGAGACTCCAACTCCTTCCTCTCTGAAACTGGGCCACTGTCTTCTTCCCCTGGACAGCAGCCTCTACCCCTACCCCCACCCCCCTTGGACAAAAATCCCGAAATGTTTCAGTTGACCTAGACAATAACACTAACTAAACTAAGGCCTTGAACCCATGAATTCCATTTTCCCCATTCTAGCAAGTATTGGCTCAAAGGGACTTTGGCAGTTCTTTCAAAGATGTTGAGTGCCCTCCATAATAATACTCATCTTTGTGGCTACTGAGCTCCAGATGACTGACTATTTTTGCATTCATCAAATGAACATCATTCTCAGTGATTGACTTGATATTGAATCAATGTTAAAAAATCTAAACCAAATGCAGAACTGATCTTCTGTTTTAACTACTGGGATTCTTCATAGAATTCTAGTCAAAGAAAATACAAACATGTTTGGAAGTCACTGGAGAAGGCAGCCAGATTGCTCCTAACTGGGGCAGCTTAGGGTTCAAAGCAGCTGTCTGTATGCCAACTTCATGGACAACTGGGAGACCCCTGTCCCTTCTTGCCCCTGACCAATCTTCCCTCAGCCTCCTTGCATCACGGCAAGGCAGAAATAAAGGGATGATGAAGCCAGCAGCAATCCAGGGTCAGTGAGATAATGTCTGAAGAAGAGCCTCTTCAGGGAACTCTGCTCTGCAAAGAAAAGGGGGATGCTTGTTATTCCTGGGCCTCCTGGAGCAGCCCAGGCAATTCAGCCCTTTCATCTTAATGGGCAGCTGATGCCGTGTCTAACTTTTCTCCTAGAGTTAAGGTTTTTCTTTAAAGAAATAATTAGCAGGTACTTTAAAACCTTTCCAGTGACTCATTCTTCTTTGAAACACTAACCTGAGGTTGTCTCCTTCAGAGAATAAAATAATGATGACAGCGATTTATTTCGTAGCTAAAGCCAGGCCAATAAGCACATGCCCTATGCCTAGGACTTTAAAAAGATCTCTAGTCTCTTTTAGCTCCAGTGTGTCCTGAAAGTCCATTACCAGGGCTTGTCCTTCGAATGCCCTTTGTTTGTGTTTCTGTAGTAGAGGAGGGGTCAGGAGACAGGGATCAGAGGTGGAGACTCTGCAGGCAGAATCTTGGAAGTCTAGTGTATTTTGAACTTCTGCCCCTTCGGCAGACAGGAGGAAACCTGTGTAGGTCTCAAGAGTCCAATATCCATCCAAAAAGAAGATAGAAGAGGTTTTTTTTTTTTTTATCATGGAATTTCACAGAGTGTTTCATCTGTCTTTATGAAGTCTCAAGGATGGTAGGAAGGCTGCATGGCTGACTGAAGACACAATGTTCTTTGTACTTGTAAATACAAAACCTTATTGATTTTCTTTTTAAGAGCCCATTCTTTTCTTCCTCCCTTTACCAACTTTGATTTTCATTGCAGCTTCTGTGATGTGTGTAAGGCAAAGGTCATCATCATCCAAGTCCCAGAATAAGAATAAGAGAGGACTCCTTAGAGATTGTTGTTTTCATTGTTCAGCTGCTCAATTGTGTCCGACTTTTGGTGACCCCATGAACAGGAGTATGCCAGGCTTCCCTGTCTTTTACTGTCTCAGTTTGCTCAAATTCATGTTCACTGAGTCAATGATGCCATCCAACCATCTCATTCTCTGACATCCCCTTTTCCTCCTGTCTTAAATCTTTCCCAGCATCAGGATCTTTTCCAATAAATTGGCTCTTTGCATCAGGTGGCCAAAGTACTGGAGCTTCAACTTCAGCATCAGTCCTTCCAATGAATATTCAGGGTTGATTTCCTTTAGGATTGACTGGTTTGATCTCCTTACTGTACAAGGAACTCTCGAGTCTTCTTCAGCACTACACTTGAAAAGCATCAATCCTTCGGTGCTCAGCCTTCTTTATGGTCCAACTCTCACATCTATACATAACTACTGGAAAAAACATAGTTTTGACAAATTCTCCCATTTTACAGATGGGAAAATTGAGGTCCAGAAAGAAGATACAGTCACTTTGAAACATGATTAGATGAGTTTTGGCGGAACTGAGATTAAACCCAAGAAGTCTCCCGACTTCTTTGCCTTTCCCATTGTGTAGCTTCAGATATTAAAACTTTACTGTTTTTATAGGAACATGGGTCAGGTTTGAGAGTTACAGGGCCTATGATCTTGTAAAAGTATTTCAATTTCAGGTTAAGCTAAATCCTACTGTAATTTGGGTCCCTAGTCTCTAGTTCCATCCTTAATGGGAATGAAAAGTGGTTGTCAGCAACATTTTGGTTAGTTTATAACCCCAGGACATGTTAATCACAATGGTTCCTTTCCCCAAGCTTCCTCTTTTTCTTCCAATGCATGACAAACAGGACACAGAAATCTTGGGAAAGCTGAATTTTCAGTCTTTGGCAAAGTGCTCTCATGGCCAGAATTCTGACTATTTGGTGAGTTGGAGATTAGACCAAGGTGGTCAGCTGTTTAGCCGAGAGTACAGAGTCCTGATAACACACGAGTGGAGTTTTACTCCATATTTGTAACCAAAGGTAACCTCATGTTACCTTGACATTTATCTAACAGTATTCTTTATCTACGTTCTGGCCTGGGATGCACTAAATTTGAACAAATTGCTTAAACTTGCTCATACACAGAGAAGCCTCAACTTTCTCAAATATGGAATGGAAGTAAAAATAATTCCTACTTCCTAGGTTGTTAAGAGGAGCAAATGAGATATGGCATGCACAGCATAGCAAATAATTTGCAACAATAATTTTTATTGCTATTGTTTCTTGATATTGCTATTGGTTTCATCTTTTTAAGGATTAATCCATGATCCATCTTGTGGGGTGGATGGGTTGTGAATTAAGGGTCATATGTGGGGGGCTATGATTTTATGCTCTGTGCTTCTTTCGAATATCTGCTAGCTAGCTTTCTAGGGCTTTCCCCTGGGCCTTTCATCTGTGCTGTCCTGTGCAAAGGACAGCCAGATTTATCTTCTCTCAGCTCGACAAGGACACTAGGCCAATCTTTCTCTCTTCATGGCCAAGCCAGAAGAAATCCAATTGGAGGAGGACAGCTCACCATCTTCCACGCTTGTAAATGAGAGCTTTATTCCCTCACCCCAGGCTAAGTTATTCGAAGGTTATAAAAAAGATCCTTGTCCACTTCAAAGGACTTTTTATCAGCTCATCCATACAGATCCTGTTTAACTCTTCTCATTTTCAAAGGCAGAACAAAACCCCCTTGGCTGAACTTCCAGTTAGGCTCTTACCTTCCTTAAAATATCTTTCACTTCAATTAAACTGATCCCTCCTGGCTCCTTTTAGTAAATAAGATGTCTTCACAAAGAGTTCTCTGACAGTCTCTCTCTGCCCCACCTCCACCCCCAACCCAGTCCCCGATGTGTCTTTCTGTTCTGCAGGTGGATTTGTGTAGAGTTGAGCAATGTGACTCAGCTGGGGCCTGATGCCTCCGGACCTTTAAAATCTACTCTTGTTTCAGAACATAGTCCACCCTAAACCCCTTCTGCACTTTTTGGAGGGGGATGTAAATTAAGCATTGACTTGGCAATGAACAGGTGGGGATTTTAGGTCTGCTTTCTGTCACATACATCCAAGTCTAGGTTCCATTTTCAGTAAGTAGAGTGGGAGAAGTAAGTGTAAGCATCATGATCATCCACTTCTTCCATGTAAGCCTGTTTCTAAGTCTATCTGTCCAGTAGGGTGCGTCCCTTGATAGAAGGTTTTTCCATTTCTCTATACAGGTTTCTTGTATGTATGGATGTGAGAGTTGGACTATAAAGAAATCTGAGCACTGACGAATTGATGCTTTTGAACTGTGGTGTTGGAGAAGACTCTTGAGAGTCCCTTGGATTGCAAGAACATCCAACCAGTCCATCCTAAAGGAGATCAGTCCTGAATATTCATTGGAAGGACTGATGCTGAAGCTGAAATGCCAATACTTTGGCCACCTGATGCTAAAAGCTGACTCATTTGAAAAGACCCTGATGCTGGGAAAGATTGAAGGTGAGAGGAGAACAGTATGACAGAGGATGAGATGGTTGAATAGCATCACTGACTCAATGGACATGAGTTTGAGTAAACTCTGGGAGTTGGTGATGGACAGGGAGGCCTGGTGTGCTGCAGTCCATGGAGTTTCAAAGAGTCAGACATGACTGAGCAACTGAACTGAACTGATACAAGTTTCTTGGAAGACATTTATTGAATGAAGATGCTTGGGCTTTCTCCCGGTACACCTTCCATCCTACCCATTTCTCCCATCAGTGCCAGACATGGCTTCTGTACCACCCCAGTATTCCTCAGCTTTGTGATCTCCCAAACACTTAGCTGCCTGCCTCTGCCAGGGCAACAGGCTCCAGGTGACCCTGTACAATTCCATGGCAGGAGGCAGGTCAACTGAATCCCGAAATCCCTGGCTTCCCACACCATCCAGGTTAGGTGCAGTAACTTCAAGATGAAGGATCTGGCTTCCACAGTGATTCTTGAAGGGCTCAGATGATGTAACCCTGAAGAGCAATCAAGATAACCCCCAGGGGGTGAACTTTGTCCAATGGGAAAAAAGATAAAGGTGTTTGCAGATAAATCCCTGTTTGTTTTTTGTTCTCTCTAAGGCTCTAATTTTTTTCTATACAATATGTGCAGCGATGTCCTGTGTGATAAATGATCCTTTGGGCTTCTCTGAAGCATGTAGAACTGTGGCTACATGTTGCTGTGGCTTGCAAGCGTATTCAGTTGCTTTGGTCATGTCCAACTCTATATGACTATGGTCTGTAGCCCGCCAGGCTCTTCTGTCCATGGGATTCTCCAGGCAAGAATACTGGAGTGGGTTGCTATGCCCTCCTTCAGGGAGTCTTCCCAACCCAGGGATGGAACTATAGCATCTCTTATGTCTCCTGCATTGGCAGCTGGGTTCTTTACCAGTAGCACCAACCTGGGATACCTAGGTTGCTGTGGCTTGCTATGGTCTAAATGTGTCCCCTCCCACTAATTCATACGTTGAAATCCTAACCTTCAAAAAATGAAGCCCCTTTTAGGTGGGGGCTTCGGGAAATGCTGAAGTCATTAGCCAATGGGATTAGTGCCTTATAAAGAGGCCCCAGAGAAATCCCTAGCCCCTGCTACCATGTGAGAGCACAGTGAGAGGGCACAGGCTATGAACCACTAACAGGGCCCTTTTCAGAGGATGAGCATGCTGGCACCTTGATCTTGGACTTCCAACTTTCAGACGTGTGAGAAATAAATTTCTGTTATTTATAAGCTACCTAGCCTGTGGTGTTTTCTTATAGTAGCCTTAATGGACTAAGACAATGATATATCACTTTTGCTTCTCATTCTTCCTTGTCTCAAGTCTCTATCCCCTCGCTTTTGCTGAGTTGTGATTACACCTTCCAGTAAACCATTAACATCTAAGTCTCTCCTCAGATCTTATTTTCTGGGGGAACCTAAGTTAAGATGCCATCTGCCCAAATCAATTTACCCAGATCCTATCATTCTTACGGGTTCGTGGGAAGTTAGAACTAGAAAGAAGAGTGATATCCATTTACGCACTTGAATGGACTTTGAAACGAGGTCTAGAGAAAGGCAGTGACTTGCTCAGAGTTAGTGGTTGGGCTAGTATTAAAATTCAAGGTCCCTAATTCCTACCCCAAAACCTAGGAACAGGAGCATGAAAAGGGAGGAACAAGCATTTTCTTCTTGCCTTGTGATTGATGCTTCAATAAATGAAAGCTCCTTACAGTGGTGGCAGCAGCAGATGGAACTTGTTCTTTGCTGATTCCTGGGCTTGATGATTTGTGGAGCATGTAGGGCAAAGTAAGGGAAAATAGGACAAAAGATATTTTGTAAAGGAAGGATCCATCTGCTTTTGATCAGGAAAACAGAAACACCACCCTAAAAGGGAATGAGAGCTTAAAAATCTGCCATACACAGGGACTTAGGGAGCAAAGCAAAATGAAATGGTATCTTCATTTCTCATTTGGGCTGCACTGCTTTCCTGGTTAAAAGCAAGGGTCTGGGCAAGACCTTTGGAAGAGACTTTTAGAGCTAACAAGTGAGTCTTTGTGTGTGGCACCATCTGAGCTCCTTCCCCTTTTTCCCAGGGATGAGACTGACAATTGTCAGAATGAGGGTTCATCCACGTGACCTATGTCTGTTTCTGGGATAAGAGAAGCAAAGAGAACAAGGAGCTCATAGAAACCCAGAATGGAAGGGAGCTTGGGATTCCGTAGTTAACCCGTCGTTCTTCATGCAAATGAAGAAACCACAGACCTCACCAGGGTCAAGCAGCTGATGGGGGCAGATCTGGGTTCCAAAATAGCTTAATTTTCTATTTGAAAAGGTAATTTAGAAAAGAAACTTAAGTTTTCCAGAGGACTGGATAGAATGGATGTTCTCCTGTCCTTTTCCCTCAATCCTAGGGCTGAAGACACACTGCTGTGTCACCCATTTCTGCCCCCTTTCATCCTCATGCTACATTTTAGCCAGTTTTGTGGTCTTGAATACCATGGCTATACCTCCTTCTCTCGTCCTTTCCTGAGCTGCCTTGGGCAAAGAGAAGACTCTGAAGGATGCACTAGGGTGTTAGAGTGTTGTGAACAGTGGCTCTGAATCCAAAGACAAGGGCTATCTGGGAGCTTGGGTGAGTCATGGAACTCTTCTCACTCTCTTATTTCTCATCTCTATAGTGGGGATAAGAATATTTGACTCACATGATGGTAGAGAGGAAGAGGTGAGATAATATATGTCTGTCTGAACATATCAGTTAGGGATCTAGGAGAAACCAAATTAGAATAGTTTGAGGATTATCATATGTGAAATAGATCACCAGTCCAGGTTTGATGCATGAGACAGGGTGCTCAGGGCTGGTACACTGGGATGACCCTGAGGGATGGGATGGGGAGGGAAGTGGAGGGGGGTTCAGGATGGGGAACACATGTACACCCATGGCGGATTCATGTGAATGTATGGCAAAACCTACCACAATATTGTAAAGTAATTAGCCTCCAATTAAAATAAATAAGTTAAAAAAATTTTCAACTAAAAAAAAAAAGAATAATTTGAGGAAATACATTCAACTTAGGATAATTGGAGGAGGATTTACCAAAGAAAACATTCTTTACAAAAAGTATGGGCAGAATTTAGAGAAATCACACAGATAGAGCTGTCCAAGCATCAGGACCATGGAGGAGTCGGGGGTGAGGAAGGCCTGATATAGCTCCAAGGTGGAAGGGTGAGGGGCGAGAGTAGTTGGCAGAACCTGGAAGGAGAAAATCAATGTTCTCTGTGAGGGTTTTGGAGAGGAGCCACTGATCTTCAGTTGGACGAGGCATCCAACTCTAGAGGACCTTGTAGAGAAAGAGCCAGGAAAACACCCCCCCAACCATGACTTCACTCCCCTCCCTCCCTTTCATCTTCTGCCAGGGCTCTATTGGCTGAACCCAAGGGGGATTTTGGGAGCATGAGTGATTACATGTAGATGTGATCTACACAGGTCATCCTCCCTGGGCAGAGAGCATCAAGGAGAAAGGGAGAGAGTGGATCTGGATGGGCAAATAAAAGCTCTCTGGCACAGCACATTCTTGTTAAACTATTAAGTATTTAACATAAGATAGTGGATTGTGTCCTATGCCATCCACAACCACCCCAACTGAAGCTTGTGTTCCCCCAGAGGCTGCCAGTGCTGTTGGCTGACCACTTACCACTGAGTCCATCTCAAGACTTGCCCTTGCACTTTAGGTATCTTTTTTCCCCAAGGTCACACCCACTCTCCAATGACAGCCTATATCTATGACTAATCCATAGAGGTCCAGCCAACTTGCTCAAGTTCCAGGCGATTCAAAAGGGCCATGCCTACTGCATGGGCTTCCCTGGTGGTTTAGATGGTAAAGAATCTGCCTGCAATGCAGGAGACCCAGGTTCGATCCCTGGGTCAGGAAGATCTCCTGGAGTAGGAAATGGCAACCTTCTCTAGTATTCTTGCCTGGAGAATTCCATGAACAGAGAAGCCTGACAGGCTACAGTCCCTGGGGTTGCAAAGAGTAGCTCTACATGACAGCGTGACTCACACACATGCCTACTGCGGAACTCCCGAGAAAGTGGGCTGAGGCCTTTCTTACAATTGCATCACCGTTCAACTTCTCCTTCTGCTCCATACTGCTTCCTTCCCTACTCCACAGTTGTTGACCCTGAGGTTACAACCTTGAATGCAGATCTTTAGTTCTGATTCTGGTTCCTGGGGAACCTGTGACACCTGTAGAATTTGAGCAATTTCTGTAAGCCTGGCCTTGCAATTCACCTATAGTTTGTGCAGGTTGTACCAGGTTGTATGGGAGCAGCCAGTCAAGCAGTCAAGTGAAGGATGAAATCCACTCTGTACAACTCTCCTTATGCTGTTTGGCATAGTTTGGCCTCTACCTAACTTATGCTGTGTGGCCTTTCCTAACTTACACAGTTTCTCTGTAGGCTCTTGCAGCCTTGGCTTTAGGTACTTTATTTACAATGAAGTGTTCCCAAGGATGAGAGAGAAAGGAAGAACAAAATGTCTGGGATGAAACCTCTAGGAAATTAAAGACAGATTGATTCTTTTTATAGACTCTAGGAAGATGGCATTAAGGGTGAGACAAACCTCCTCAATCAGCCCTAGGGAATCTAGTTTCTGTTTCCTTTTGATCCCAGCTGGTCTCATTCATCAGTGTGGTCAGTTGGAAGTAACTTATGGAAGGGGTGGGATTTGCCTCTCATTCTGAATGAAATTCCCTTGAAAAAGAGATTTCTTTTTTTTCCTGAAATTTAAAAGCTGATCCTGCTTTTCTGTAGTCACCGGAGGGAATCACAAAGAGTGCTATCAATTCATCTTCGACCTGCTCATTTTATAAGGAAACGAACTTAGGGAAGGAATCAACCTTCTCCGTGCTCAGCAACTCTTTATTTGTTGCAGACTATAGGTTTAGCTTCCTGACCTCCAGTTCAATGCTCCTATTATGAAATCCATCAGGCTTCAGCCCCATGGATGCACTTGTATCTTATCTGGATGGTGAAGAAGTGTCCTGGAAAGGAGACTAGGGAGAGGGAGACCAGTTTCCCTGCAGCCCCAGGTCACCCCTGTCTTGACAAGGGGAGCACTTACAGTGGATATGCTTTCTTCCCTCCTTGGCTCCAAGAAACTGCTGAACTCCTAGGGCAGGACTCATGGAGGCCACAGGGAGCAGACAGAACTGGGCCTTTGATGTGGCTCCAGAGAGATCAGTCAAGTTAACCAGTGGCTGGGGTTCTGCTATAGACATTTCCTGTCTTTCTTTTTCTTAAAACATTCTTGCCAGAGATAAAGTTTTGTACATT
This sequence comes from Bos mutus, assembly GCF_027580195.1. Taxonomy (NCBI): domain Eukaryota; kingdom Metazoa; phylum Chordata; class Mammalia; order Artiodactyla; family Bovidae; genus Bos; species Bos mutus. Next base: position 30,267,154 of record NC_091618.1, read on the forward strand.
TATAGCTTTGGTTTGCCAAGAACAGAGCTCATCTTTCCCACTACCTCATTTCATAAATCCCACCAAGCCTCCCTCCAGTAGCAAGTCATGGCCAGTCCTGCCAGATCTGGGCCAGAGCAGGAGACACTGAAGGGCCAGTCTAGGGCCACTGGTAAAGCCACTCTGTATCCTTGGGAGCGTGTGTCTCTTCATCCTTGCTGCCCTCAGAGTCACAACATTCCCAAGGTAGTCAACTATTATCTCCAGAAATAATTTATGTTCATTCTCTTTCTCCCTCTCCTCCCAGCCACACCCACGATTCCATGCTGCTTTGTCATTCTAAGTTGACATGAAATGCAAGCTCTTTCTAGTCACTGGTTCAGAAATCTCAGGTCAGGCTCATGCCTTCTCACTCAAATCATAGTACTTAACATTTATAGATCAAAACTTGTCTTCTTAGTGAGCCACGGGACTTGGACAGATATTTTCCCATGCTAGTTGAATGTCTCTGCCTTCCTTGAAGAGGAGCAGGATTTTGGGGCCCTGAACAGATGGAAAGACAGGAAGGCAGCTATGTCTTCTCTTTCTACTCTCTCTTCTTTTGCCAGCTTTTGGTTTCCTTAGCGATTGCAACTTCAAAGTTGTATTTAGTTGTAAGTACAAATGACACAATCTACTTCTCTGATTCCAAAATATTTTCTTCTTTGGATGGTCTTTCTGGCCTGTCTTTTCCAGGTGTTTTTTCTCGAGCCATCCATCAACTTTATTTCTCTGGTTGTTACTGATGAGTTGCTAAGTTTTGTCCAACTCTCTGTGACCCCGTGGACTGTAGCCAACCAGGCTTCTCTATCCATGGGATTTCCCAGGTAAGAATACTGGCATGGGTTGCTACTTCCTTCTCCAGGGGATCTTCCTGACCCAAGGATTGAACCCACGTCTCCTGCATTGGCAGGTGGATTCTTTACCACTGAGCCACCAGGAAAGTCAATCATTTCTCTTGTTCCTGTCTCCTTATTCTGAAGCTCCACCTGCCCTCCTATGCTCTCACTCCTTTTGCCTCATTCTCTTCCCTTTTAGTTTCTCCAGCTCACAGGGAAATAGGTATAGCAGAATGTTGTTAGCTGAGTTACTTTAGAGGTTAATCCAGATACTCTCATGTCACAGAAGAGTCTGAGACAGGAGGGGAAAGAGTCTTGTCTATGGTCTTTCAGACAGCAGGTGCTGCAGATGTAGCAGATGCTACAAAAACCTCCCACAATGCCTTACTCGGCAATCAGTTCTCTTTCTATGACACCACATGGCTTCTCTTTCCCCCTTGTTTTCAGGAATTTCTCCCTAGTCACTGCTTTTTGCTCAAACTTCTACCTTGGTCTTTTTTGGCCTCTATCTGTATCCCAATCCTGGTGGACCCTGAAGTGGGAGACAATGAGAGACATCCAGGGCCTCAAGCAGGAAGGCTCTGCCTTGATCACTAAGGTAGGAGGTCTGGAGCTTAGGCTCCAAAACCAAGTCACATTTCTGATGTGAGATACCACAAATTTGGGTCCTGGATGCACTAACTGTCTGGGAGGATGAACAGTGATGAAATAAGCTTGTCTGCCTGATGCCTGAAAGGAACAAATGCCAAGAAACATTCTCGGGATAAAGGGGAAAACAGGCTTTTTTTTTTGTCCTTTCTGAGGCATCCAAGAAGCACTACTGGAACCTTTTTCTTGGAAAGGGTGGGGAGCTGGGGTGGGGGCAGAAAACGAGAGACTTCCAAGTAATCAGAGAGGCCATGATTCATCTCCTCTCTGGGAATGACACATGCCTTGTTGCTCCCTCTTTTTTCCTTAAGAAATAGCATCTCCATCTGAGTACTGCTGTGCAGAGTGATCTTCATTCCTTCTAGGCAAGCTGAAAATGGCAGAGCTGAGAGAGACACCTATTGCCTGAGGACAGAGGAAGCCAGTTGTGTGCTGATTTCCTCAAATAACTCTTATTCATCCCTAAAATCTCAGCGTTGAAGTCTGTTTCTCTAGGGGGCTTTCCCTGGTCCTTCAGAACCCTCAGCTACCTCCCTATCTGCTGTCATTGCCAGCTCCAATTTTTGCTCTTGTTGTAGCCACGCGTTCCGGGAAACAAACTCACTCAGAAGGACAATGCAGATAGTGGAGTGCAGTTTATTACACCAGTGGACCCAAGGCAGAGTTTTCGTCTTAGCCAAGGACCCCAACCAGCATTTGTGAAAATATTTTATACCCCATGTGTACGTGTCCGAACCCACCACCCCAAATTCCTTGAGACTTACATAAACCAAGGAAAATACAATCCCAATAACCCCATCATTCACGTGCTATGTGCTCATGTACTCAAATAGTCAAACAATTAGCCAGTAATCAATAAACCCGAGGTTACAGTCCAATAGATACAGAAAAATTTATGGCCTGTCTGGAGGAAGGGATGATTAGTGTATGTTTTCTCTTAGGTGATGAGTAACCTAGATACGATCTTCAAGGTTCCCCAGTCTGGGGGGGGTCTTATCCTTCTGTTGTTATTTTCATAGGCACTAAACACAGAGTTCAGAGTCCATTGGAAAGATGGCCGAGCATGATCAGCATGAACAGGCCTAAGATGGGGTCCAGGCCCTATGAATTCCTTCTTCACTCTTACCACAACTGTGATCAGATCACTTACTGTATGAAATGGCAAGCCACTCCAGTGTTCTTGCCTGGAGAATCCCAGGGACGGGGGAGCCTGGTGGGCTGCCGTCTATGGGGTCGCATAGAGTCGGACACGACTGAAGTGACTTAGCAGCAGCAGCTCTTGAATGTTCATCTCCTCTTTCTTGAACTTCACCTGCTTGAGGGGTAGTGCTTATCTTTGTCATCCTGGTAACCCCGGTATACGACTAAGTGCCTTGCCGTTGTAGGAATTTACTGGATATTTATTGCATGACAAATGAATTCGAAAGTTTGAATTTCACTGTAGGAGCCAAGTTATCACTTTAGACAACAACATTGGGCACCAGGCAATGACTGATATATTATTCAACCAGTGGAATAGTGGATAGATGAAGAAGGCTTTGAGTTCAGAGAGGTAGAGGTCATTGTAAATTGGGAAGGCTTCCTGGCTGCAGATCATAAGTGGTGTGGGCCCCTTCATTCCTCTCACATTCCAATTCATCAGGGTTTAAATCTACCGACAACTCTGCCCAGATTCTTAGGATGTTTCCTCCGGCCAGAATACCAACATGACTAAGCACTGCCACTGTCGTGCTAAGTTTATCCAACAGCAGATGCTGTGGTGTGTTGGCTGGAATTTGTTGATCTCTTATCATGGCAAGGTCCAAGTACATGTTCCAGCAACTGTTTTCCAGTATATTCTTAGGGTCATACTTCCTGGAGAGTGTTAATCCTCTTACAGCCTTACAGTGGACAGCCAGAAGTCGGTGTGCCATCTTAGAAGCATCTTGCCTCTGGAATATCCATAATGCCTGAGGGAACATATTTTAGCACTTGATCCCTTTAGTTCTTTCCATGTCACTATAGATATTTAACATTAGGGCAGGTGCCGGTGGAGCCCTGAGCACCGCTACCTTCTTTGGTCTGGACAGGGACCAGCGGTGGTCTGGCATATATAAATGGAAGAGCAGATATGACCCCTGCCTGCAAAAAAAGGCAATCTAAAGTAGGAGGCAGAATATATGAGAGATTCTAGACCTCTTCGCTATCATAATATACTTAGAGTGTACTGGAGTGCTATTTCACCTGCAACTATGAATAATCATTTTTTCATTCCTTAGCTATATGAAAATTGGCATGGTGAATATTTTGTATATTCTTTTGTTATTTAAAAAACTGATATATAATTGACATACAACAAATTGTGTGTTTAAAATCACAAATTGACAAGTTTGGACGTATGTGTATGCCCATGAAAGTATCATCACAATCAAGATCATCAATATCTGATTCTTTACCCTTTGCCGGTTACTGTCACTTCATCCTCAAGCAGCTGGGCTGCTTTCTGTCACTATAGACAAGTTTTCACTTTTTAGAATTTTATATAGGTGAAATCTTACAGTATGCACTCTTTGTTGTCTGGCTTGTTTTACGTAACATTTTTTGGGGGGAGATTCATTCATGATGATATGTATATCAATAGTTTATTCCTTTTTATTGCTGTGTAGTAGTTCATTGTATGGATATAGCTTCATCTGTTTATCTTTTACCAGTTGATTGATGTTTGGGTTGTTTCCAAATTTTGATTATTACAAATAAAATTATTATGAACATTTGTGTCAATATGGTATTACATATGTCTTTATAGATATATGCTTTATCTTTGGTGAATATCTAAGAATAGAATGACTGAATCACATATTTAATTTCCTAAGAAACTGCTAAACTTCTTTCCAAAATGATTGTACCATTTTACATTTCCACTAGTGGTATATAAGTGTTCCAGTTGCTCCACACTTTCACCAACACTTACATGGTTAGTCTTTAATTTTAACCATTCTAATGAGTATGAATAGTATCTCATGGTTTTAATTTTCATTCCCTAAAGACCAGTGATGTTGGTCTTCTGTTCAATAACCTATTTGCCTTCTGCATATCTTCTTCAATGAAGTGTTTCTCAAATCTTCTGCCTATTTAAAATTTGTCTCTTATTAATGAGTTTGAGAGTTCTCTACATAGCCAGATATGCGATTCCTTTGCCAGATATACGACTTGAAAATATTTTCTCCCAGTTTATGACTTGTCTTTGCCTTCTCTTAACAGTGTGTTTCAAAGTACAGAAGTTTAAAATTTCAATGAAGTTAATATATCAATTCTTTCTTTTATGAAAATCACACTTTCAGTGTTGTATCTAAGAAGTCTTTGTCACAAAATTTTTAAATACACTTTCCTCTAAAAGCTTTGTTATTCTATACTTGGTCTATGATCCATAGATCTGTGATCTATTTTAGGCTAATTTTTGCATATGAAATATGATATTATTTGAAGCCCCCCTTTTGGCATATCAATATCCAATTGCTTAAAATTATTGAAAATGTTGCATTTTCTCTACCAAATTGATTTTGCATCTTGTCAAAAATCAGTTGTTCATGTATATATGGGTTGACATGTTTCATTGGTCAACGTGTCTATGCAAACAGTACACTGTATTGATTATTTCAGGTTTATATGAAGTCTTGAAGTCAGGAAGTGTTAGATCTCCAAGTTCGTTTTCTTTATTTTTTTCATTTCTATATGAATTTTAGAATAAATTTGCCAATTTCTACAAAACAGTCTGCTGGATTTTGACTTGGAGTACATTAAATCTATTGCCTAATTTGGGAGAGAATTGGTATCTTAACAATATTCAAGCTTCTGACTCATGAACAAGGTATATAGCTCCATTTATTTAGGTTCTCTTTAATTTCTTTGAGAAATGTTTTGTACAATAGTTGAGATTTGACTGAGATTCTTTATTGAGTTGATTGAACTTTTTTCTAGTCTGTCTGAACTGAACAGCTTTTGGCATCAACTAGACCTCACTGGGCATCTTTAGCAATTGTATATTTGTGAAGCAAGAGAGGACCAGGCAGGGCAATCTGGGCTTCTGAATGATTCCATTCATTCCATGGAAGCATTACCTCTTGCCTCACAGCCTGCCCCAAACCCCTTCCATTTCCTCCCTGGTTCTTCACGGCTCTGCAACTTCAGCCTTCCATTCCCCTGCTGCATGGGCCATTTCCTGTCTAAATTTATGTAGGCACAATCTCTTTCTTCATATACATGTATATGTTGGGTTGTTCACTGTGTTCAGCATTCTCTCTTGACCAGCTGCCTTTTCTATAAATGACAGCAAATGGACTCAAACAGGAAAGAAATAAGTCCTCTTCCATTCCTGGGGGAGCCACCTGCCACAGGCTACAGAGCTCTCCTGTTCCGTTCCATTGATCTTGGGTAAACTGTGGAACTGGTTGTGGTGGAACAGAATTTCAGAGTCATTTACCTGAACAGTTATATCCTTTGGCTCTCTCCCAGCCAGCTTGCTGTATCTCAAGTAAGGTTCAAATTTTTATTCTGGTCTCTTGTGGCTCATAAATTTTAGCTTATATGTGAGCTTTGTGTCCACATTTCTTAGTTTGCTTTGACTCACATCAGAGAGGTAGTTAGAACTGATGAGTGACCCATTAAAGCAACCATTATGGGTGTTTAAAACATATATACACATTTCTATGTACACATACATTTATTTAAACTTTTTCAAGGGCACTGACAAGGCAGAAAGAAGCACATATCCTGCACAGATAATCCTAGTTCATTCATTTATTCCTTCAAAAACCATTTCCAGGACAGCTAGCATCTTTGGGATGGTGCTAGTGGTAAAAAAATCTGCCTTCCAATGAGGAGACATAAGAGACATGGGTTCAATTCTCAGGTCAAGAAGATTCCCTGGAGGAGGAAATGGCACCCTACTCCAGTATTCTTGCCAAGAGAATCCCACATGCAGAGGATCCTGGTGGACTATAGTCCATGGGATTGCAAAGAGTCAGACATGATTGAACATCTGAGCATACAGTAATGTGGCTGTAAGGCTACAACACAAACTCATTCATTCACTCAGTCATGCACCAGTTACATGTCAGTCTCTACTCAAATTTCCAGGATGGCAAAAATAAACAAAACAGGAAAAGAATTCACATTCTAGTGTATTCACACAAAATGTAAAGGAATGAAGGGGGAAGAGAGCTAACACTTGTGTTGGGCGATTGTATGTTAAACTCGTTAAATTCTCATGAACATCCTATGAATTACTACTGATGCTTTTTCCCATTTTTTAAAAAATTATTTATTTTGAATTGAAGGATAATTCCTTTACAATATTATGTGGGTTTTTGCCATACATCATCATGAATCAGCCACAGGTATACATAAGTCTCCTCCCTCTTAAATTCCCACCTCCCACCCCATCCCACCCCTCTAATTTGTTATACCCAGTTTGAGTTCCCTGAGTCATACAACAAATTCCCATTGGATATCTATTTTAGGTATGGTAGTGTTCAGCTCAGTTCAGTCACTCAGTCGTGTCTGACTCTTTATGACCCCATGAACCACAGCACACCAGGCCTCCCTGTCCATCACCAACTCCTGGAGTTTATCCAAACTCATGTCCATTGAGTTGGTGATGCCATCTAACCATCTCATCCTCTGTTGTCCCCTTCTCCTGCCCTCAATCTTTCCCAACATTGGGGTCTTTTCAAATGAGTCAGCTCTTAATCAGGTGGCCAAAATATTGGAGTTTCCGCTTCAACATCAGTCCTTCCAATGAACACCCACTTCTGATTTCCTTTAGGATGGACTGGTTGGATCTTCCTGCAGTTCAAGGGACTCTCAAGAGTCTTCTCCAACACCACAGTTCAAAAGCATCAATTCTCCTGTGCTCAGCTTTCTTTACAGTCCAACTCTCACATCCATACATGACCACAGGAAAAACCATAGCCTTGACTAGATGGACCTTTGTTGGCAAAGTAATGTCTCTGCTTTTGAATATGCTATCTAGGTTGGTCATAACTTTCCTTCCAAGGAGTAAGCATCTTTTAATTTCATGGCTGCAGTCACCATCTGCAGTGATTTTGGAGCCCCCCAAAATAAAGTCTGACACTGTTTCCCCATCTATTTCCCATGAAGTGATGGGACCAGATGCCATGATCTTCGTTTTCTTTGAGCTTGAAGCCAACTTTTTCACTCTCCTCTTTCACCTTCATCAAGAGGCTTTTTAGTTCCTCTTCACTTTCTGCCATAAGGGTGGTGTCATCTGCGTATCTGAGGTTATTGATATTTCTCCCAGCTATCTTGATTCCAGCTTGTGCTACTTCCAGCCCAGCGTTTCTCATAATGTACTCTGCATAGAAGTTAAATAAGCAGGGTGACAGTATACAGCCTTGACGTACTCCCTTTCCTATTTGGAACCAGTCTGTTGTTCCATGTCCAGTTCTAACTGTTGCTTCCTGACCTGCATACAGATTTCTCAAGAGGCAGTCAGGTAGTCTGGTATTCCCATCTCTTTCGAATTTTCCACAGTCAAAGGCTTTGGCATAGCCAATAAAGCAGAAATAGATGTTTTTCTGGAACTCTCTTGCTTTTTCGATGATCCAGTGGATGTTGGCGATTTGATCTCTGGTTCCTCTGCCTTTTCTAAAACCAGCTTGAACATCTGGAAGTTCAAGGTTCATTTATTGCTGAAGGCTGGCTTGGAGAATTTTAAGCATTACTTTACTAGCATGTGAGATGAGTGCACTTTTGTGGTAGTTTGAGCATTCTTTGGCATTGCCTTTCTTTGGGATTGGAGTGAAAACTGACCTTTTCTAGTCCTGTGGCCACTGCTGAGTTTTCCAAATTAGCTGACATACTGAGTGCAGCACTTTCACAGCATCATCTTCCAGGATTTGAAATAGCTCAACTGGAATTCCATCACCTCCACTAGCTTTGTTCTTAGTGCTATTTCCTAAGGCCCACTTGACTTCACATTCCAGGATGTCTGGCTCTAGGTCAGTGATCACACCATCATGATTATCTGGGTTGTGAAGTTCTTTTTTGTATAGTTCTTCTGTGTATTCTTGCCACCTCTTCTTAATATCTTCTGTTTCTGTTAGGTCCATAGCATCTGTCCTTTATTGAGCCCATCTTTGCATGAAATGTTCCCTTGGTATCTCTAATTTTCTTGAAGAGATCTCTAGTCTTTCTTGTTCTATTGTTTTCCTCTACTTTGCACTGATCACTGAGGAAGGCTTTCTTATTTTTCCTTGCTATTCTTTGGAACTCTGCATTCAAATGGGTATATCTTTCCTTTTCTTCTTTGCTTTTCACTTCCCTTTTTTTCACAGCTATTTGTAAGGCCTCCTCAGACAACCATTTTGCCTTTTTGCGTTTCTTTTTCTTGGGGATGGCCTTGATCCCTGTCTCCTGTACAATGTCATGAACCTCCGTCCATAGTGCATCAGGCAATTTGTCTATCAGATCTAGCTCCTTAAATCTATTTCTTACTTCCACTGTATAATCATAAGGGATTTGATTTAGGTCATACCTGAATGATCTAGTGGTTTTCCCCACTTTCTTCAATTTCAGTCTGAATTTGGCAATAAGGAGCTCATGATGGTAGCCACAGTCAGCTCCTGGTCTTGTTTTTGCTGACTGTATAGAGCTTCTCCATCTTTGGCTGCAAAGAATAGAATCAATCTGATTTCAGTGTTGACCATCTGGTGATGTCCATGTGTAGAGTCTTCTCTTGTGTTGTTGGAAGAGGGTGTTTGCTATGACTAGTGCGTTCTCTTGGCAGAACTCTATTAGCCTTTGCCCTGCTTAATTCTGTACTCCAAGGCCAAATTTGCCTGTTACTCCAGGTGTTTCTTGACTTCCTACTTTTGCATTCCAGTCTCCTATAATGAAAAGGACATCTTTTTTGGGTGTTAGTTCTACAAGGTCTTGTAGGTCTTCATAGAATTGTTCAACATCAGCTCTTTCAGCGTTACTGGTTGGGGCATAGACTTGGGTTTACTGTGATATTGAATGGTTTGACTTGGAAACAAACAGAGATCATTCTGTCGTTTTGAGATTGCATCCAAGTACTTCATTTCGGACTCTTGTTGACTATGATGGCTACTCCATTCCTTCTAAGGGATTCTCGCCCACAGTAGTAGATATAATGGTCATCTGAGTTAAATTCACCCATTCCAGTCCATTTGAGTTCGCTGATTTCTAGAATGTTGATGTTCACTCTTGCCATCTCCTGTTTGACCACTTCCAATTTGCCTTGATTCATGGACCTAACATTCCAGGTTCCTATGCAATATTGCTCTTTACAGCATTGGACCTTGCTTCTATTACCAGTCCCATCCACAACTGGCTACATCACTTCGTTCTTTCTGGAGTTATTTCTCCACTGATCTCCAGTAGCATATTGGGCACCTACCGACCTGGGGAGTTCATCTTTCAGTGTTCTATTTTTTTCCTTTTCAACATTGATAATAGTGTACATTATGGACAGTGTTCCATTTGTCCCACCCCTCTCCTTCCTCCACCACTCCCCCATGTCTTTTCTGTGTCTGTGTCCCCTTTGCTGCCCTGCAAATAAGTTCACCAATGCCATCTTTTTAGGTTCCTTATATACGCATTAATATATATTTGTTTTTCTCTTTCTGACTTACTTCACTCTGTATGATAGGCTGTAGGCTAACCCACCTCATTAAAACTGACTTAGTTTAGTGCAGGTGAGTTGCTCAGTTTTGTCTCACTCTTTGCTCCCTCATGGACTGCAGCACTCCTCCATGATGGAGTCCCTGTGCATCGTTGACTCCCAGAGTTTACTCAAACTCATGTCCATTGAGTTGGTGATGCCAAATGCATTTCTTTTAATGGGTCATATGTTGTTTATTGATACCAGAGCTTCTTTATCCATTCATCTGTTGATGGACATCTAGGTTGCTTCCATGTCCTAGCTGTAACAAACAGTGATGCAATGAACATTGGGGTACGTGTATCTTTTTCAATTTTGATTTCCTCATACTGATTCTTTTTTTTTTTCCAGAATCAGGTGATTTATTGAGATAGAAATCTGTCCATTCAAACATTTGTTTATTCATGTTCTCACGCTATCACCGTCTCAAGACCCTCTAATCTTTCCACTTCATCCCTTTCTTGCTATCTATTCCATAATGAAGTTCACATGTGTCACATGGATGACACAGGTGGGGAATCAAATATGTGGTGAAACGTGCTGTATCGAGATATGGTCAAGATGCTAAGGGTGATAAAAGAGAGGCAGGTAGAGAACCTCAGAGTTTACTGTGCATAAGGATTACTTGGAAAGCTTGTTCAAGATTTTGATTTCTGGACTTCCACCTTAGAGATTCTTATTCAGTATATCTAGGGTGGGAAACAGGGATCTGCATTTTAACAAATATTCTAAGCTATTCTAAAGGAGATAAACTAATTGGGTTGATGAACAGTGGTCTAGGAGGAGGTAAGACTCCTATGTTGAATAGATGATTCTGTCTGGGGTCCAATGTGGCCACATTTATTTCTTACTGATATTCTAATGTCATTACAAGGTGGATTTCTTTATACATTTCTTGATTTTTCCAATATCACTGACATTTAACACTTTAATGTGAATTACATTATCAAGTGCACTGATCCTTGACAGGAGGAATGAAGGCAGTATAACACACAAAGTGAAGGCTGTGAATAGTGGGGAAAGGCAAAGACTCCATTTCCAGGGCTAGTTGAGAGATAAAGTGTGAGGCTTTGGTTAAGATCTTCTTACAAGTCACTGTTTCATTGCTTCATCCAAAGAGGTCAAGTATATGGAGACTAGCTCAGTTCCCCTTGACTAGTTTCTTCTGCCTGAAACTTCTTTTATGCACCATTCCCTCTGTTCTTTTCTGGATTCTTCCCTCTTTGGTCAGAGAAGTCTCAGAATTCTGTCTCCCTGTAGCCTTCCCAGACTTACAGACATAACTTTACCTCTTCACATCATCTCAGGATATTCCTAGGCCTTTTGTCTGTAGGGCTGACCAACGTGCTCCTGGGTATGTTATTGATGTACATACATGACTCTTAGCCCTCTAACTCAGGAGTGCAAGAAACACTGCATTTATTTTCTTTAAATCATTGTAAATACAACTCTTCAGGTTGTTGGGAAACCAAATATGACATCTTGGATCTTCTTAGACACCAGGGTTCCAGGGTCTTGTAAGCACTAGAAGTCCAAGAAGGCCCTTTTGGTTATGGATGATGATCCACTCTGGTTAGGGCTGCTGATTGTCCCTTCATTGTGTTCCTTCAAGTCCAGTGGGTCTGCTTATATGTGTCACACGGAGAACATGGGGATGTTTGTGGAGGCTGGACGCTTGATGAACATGCACTAAGTCCTTTTGGTGCACACAAAGCTCTCCTTTCTGAGATTTTGCACTGTCTCTCCAAATGATGCTATCAAGAAGTGGGGCATGGGCCTTATTCACAGTGGGAGCTTGCACAATCTATTTAGTTTAAGCTTGGTTTGGAGGTGAAACCAAGAGTCAGTTTATTTTATCTTTTGTATAAGTCAGTAATGGGAGAAATACTAAGAAACTGGGTAGTTTTACACAGCTGGGAAGAAAGAAAAATAGATTTTTTTGACTGTTTGCTTTGGAAAATGATATTGATATTGAAAACTTACTATGTATCAGGACATTGACTATGCTATTCTATCTAATCCTTGTAACACATGTAGGGGGAGATATTAATAGCAACCTCAAGATTTTGCAGTTATAGGGGAAGAAACAGAGACAGAGAGGGTAAGAGATGTGTCTGATACAAAAAAAATTTAGGCTCAGAAAAGTGCAGTGACTTGCCAGTGCTGAGAGTCAACATGGATCTTTTGAGTCTAAGACCAATATTTGTTTTCCCACATTATGTGGATCTGTCTGCTGTTGCTACAAATTTCACTAAAAGGATTATTCCTTAAAAGCTCCATTTCTTTCTTTGTGCATTTAGGTTGCTAAGCTATTTGACTATTTATAATGACAGCTATAAAATATATTTAATATTTGGAAAATAAAGTTTTAGCAGAAGTCTAAGGCTTTTCTTTCAAGTCTTTCATCATCTCCTTATAGGTATAATTAGTATGAGAAAATCAGCTTTTAAATGTTATATTCTAAATTGCCATAACCATTGAGTTTCAGCCTCTATCCTTGACTCCTCTTCATGAAGTAAAATGTATAATTTATTATAAAAAAGATGAAGTTCATCTTCACGTGCAAAGTGATCCTTAAGTTTTGATGAAAATCCTCCAGTGTCCAAAGTCACTTTGGGAGATTTAGATCACACATTTTAGTATACATTCTGTTCCCCAGTGACCTATGGCCAAATAAACCCAGACCAGTGGACATCCTCCTTCAATTTCAAATTCTCCAGAGGAAGAAAACCTTCATCTTTCCTTTTTCCATGACTTTACAATCCTTTATCTTAAGCATGCTTTTCTACCTGTGCTGCTTATATCTTGCCCACTGTGATTTCAGTGTTTTTTTTTTTTTTCTTGAAATGTCTTCTGAAAAGATGGAGAACAGCTGGCCTCTACTCTGCATGTAATAACCCCTCTGAGACTTGAATCCTGTTATTCATTTCCTTACCTTTAGCGGAAGAAATTTTTGCTGGATATTTTGGAAGGCCTACCGGATGCAGCTTTTAATAAAATATCCATAAGCTGGAATAAAGCCACCAGATAGGAGATGACCTCTCTTGGAACCAGAGCATCATTGGGACCATAAAATTCAAAGGCAGAACCCATACGGAGGAGTGTATGCTGCTGGGACAGCCATTGTTTTATTTGCTTGAATAAAACAACAAGGCAGTGTTTTATTCTAATCAGTGTGGTTAGAGCTATTAGCCAAAGACAAGAAATTGGCACCATTTGTTTACTCTCAAATAATTAATTAAGATTAAAGGGAGATAAGTTATTATGTGAAGAAATCAGCACAAAAAAAAAGCAAAAGAAAATGTCAAAATATAGGAGTCATCATCTTTTACATTTTTGTTCTTGTAACTTCCAAAATTGCATCATCATCTTATAATGATTTATTGAGTCCCAAGATGTCCCAGTGGGAGAAGGCGATGGCATCCCACTCCAGTACTCTTGCCTGGCAAATCCCATGGACGGAGGAGCCTGGTAGGCTGCCATCTATGGGGTCGCACAGAGTTGGACACAACTGAAGCGACTTAGCAGCAGCATGATGTCCCAGGCACTATCACCATGGCTACAGTGATGACAAGAAAGAAGTCATAAAAAAAAAAAAAAAAAAGAAAGAAGTCATGATAATTACTATTCCCTTAAAGTAAATATCAGATTCACTCAAACAGTTCTTGTTAATCACAATCCTTGCCATTTAGGAATTTTTAAACCAAGATAGAAACACTAATAAAAATTGATTCAAAGAATGTGGAAGAAAATTAAAAAAAATATAGAGGAATTGTAGGCAGCAAAATATTTAAGAATCTTAGAATGTATTGTAACAACACACTCTTAAAATTGGAGGGTATCTGAGGCACCTTCATATGAGCAAAGGCCCTGAGGGCTTGGTGCAATCAAAGAAAACAAGGCCAATGTTCTAGGAACACTTGCAGAGACAGAGAAAGAGAGAGAGAAATGGTACGAGACAATGTCAAAGAAAGAGTCAAAGGGCCTTGTAGACCAAGATACAAACTTGGGAAGCTGTTGGAAGCCTGAATGATAAACAAGGATATTTAGAGTCTCTGAGATGGCAGAGATTTGGCTATATCCTCAGCTTACAGAACAATATCTCACGAGGAAATAGATCAATAAGTATTTCTTAAATAGATGAATAGATTTGCTCCCATCATCCTGACCACACCCTTTCAGATGCCCTCTTCTTTGTCAGTAGCTTTCTTGAAGCAGGAAGGGAATTGAAATCACCTGTCTAGCGCTCTCAGGTCATTGGAGAAGACTAGTGCTTCCTTCAAAGTACATTTTACATCTGTCCTTATGGCCCTAAGGCATTTGTTCTTCAAGGAGCTTCACCTTGCTGCTCATCTTAACATAGTAAAATCAAATGCTAGACCCCCTATGCTGAGCCAAAGATGAAGACTTAGGGGCTGCTCATCTCCCCATTACAGCCCCTTCCCATGACCAGCCTGAGCCAAGCTTCTCTAAAACCTTTCTACATAATTTTTGGTGTGAACCAAAATGTAGAACTTTATATTTATTGCCATTAAATTTCATCCTCTTGGTTTTATTCCTCACTTTCTGGGGAAGGCAGAACATAACTGGTCTTTAGAATGTGAGTGCGAGGCCATGTCATCTTCAAAGCAAAAGATTTAAGGTGTTTTCTTGGGACTCAGTTATGGTAAGAAGAGCATTTGGTGGGCAGACTGGAGCAGCAGGACACACTAGGGAAGGCAACAGCTGGAGAAAGAGCAGACTTTGAAGTCAGGTCTGTTTACATGTAAATCCAAGATCCGCCACTTAACTGTGATTGGGCAAGTTAAATAATCTCTCTGAAACATAACATCAGTGAGCTTGGAACAGTAAGCTTCAGAGTGTTATTTTGACCATAAAAAGGCAAAGAGAATTGGTTAGTAGTGTAACACACAGCAGGTCCTGAATAAATGCTGTCATGACTTCTCTCTGCTGTTGGGCATTGTTTAGAGAGACTTTTAACACTCACAACATCCTTGTGCAGAAGACATTGTTATTCCCTTTCCTAGCCGTGGAAGCTGTGTAGTTAAGTAATCACTAGTACATGGTTGAAGTGGGTTTGTCATTCATCCAGGCTCATCACACTCTTAAACCGTGCCTTTTTGCTCTCATCATCCTAACTGAAGTTTTCAGGGGCTGGTAGATCTCAACCCTAAAAGCAATTTAGTAGAGGTGCACCACTCGGAATGGAAACAAAAATTGCAGACTTGAATCTCTCACTGGCATTGGGCTTATACAATGACCATGCTTCCCCGGGGCCAGTGTCAGAAGGAAGTGTCAGGGTGGAGAGGAGACACCTTGCAGGATACCCAATGGGAAGACGTAGGACAATATGTTCTGGTTGCTTTAAATGTTCACATGCTCAAAGCAGGAGACTGGGTATGTATGCATGTTGCTTCTCAGCATGCCATTCCGTGGTTTGTGGAAAATGAATGGTTTATTGAACTAGAAAGAGCAGACATAAGCACTGCCATTTTCCTGGCAAGTGCTTGATTGGAATCCGGGAACTTTAAGTTGGCTGTTCTCAGCCTCCCAATCGCCAGCTGATTGCTATGTGTCTATGTCTATCTCTCATTCTTCTATCAGTGAGATACGGGGAGAGGAGGACTGAAAGATTACGTCAGGTGGGCCACTGGTGAGTTACAAGATAGAGGAAAGGGGAAGCAATAATCTACAGTTTTTGAGAAAACAGTTTTGCATTCATGCCAGGCTCTCTCTAGGATTCCCTGGGGAGAAATCATGGGACTGAGTCCAGTAGAGTCCCCTAAGAGGGGACTCAGGGAGGATTACATAACGGGTATTTCTATTTCCCAGAAATCTGTGGGCTCAGCTTCTGTAATACTCTAAAAAGGCAAGCATGGAGTCTGCCCCAAGTTGAGATTCTGTGGTCTGTTTTGGTGTTGGGGGTGCTAGGAGAGGTTTTTTTAAACAACAGGATGGTGGCCAAGTCTGAGAGAAGAGGCTGTAAGCCATGTGGCAGCTAGGGTGATGGGAATCCTATAAACAGGGATGCTCAGATGAGACCCTGGAAATGGAGTTAACACAGGGCTGGGCATGTATAACTGCTCAGTAAATCATAGAAAGTCGGAGCATCAGTTTGAGCTTGCAGTGACCTCAGGCTGTTATCTCAGAAAAAATTTAATTAGCCCAGTTTATTCCTTAGAATAAACTTTATTTTATTCCTGGAGATGCCTAGGGTCTTTTTGGGATAGACTTGCTCTATTCAAAGGAATGAAGAAAGAGTGAGAGGAGGTATTAATTATAACAACTATGTAATCTTATCATGCATATTACATATGATTAGGCACATTATGTATGATCACATTTAACTCAGTTCCCTTGCATTAAACACTGAGAAGCTTTATACAGTCAGCAAAAACAAGACTGGGAGCTGACTGTGGCTCAGATCATGAACTCCTTATTGCCAAATTCAGACTTAAATTGAAGAAAGTAGGGAAAACCACTAGACCATTCAGGTATGACCTAAATCAAATCCCTTATGATTATACAGTGGAAGTGAGAAATAGATTTAAGGGACTAGTCTGATAGATAGAGTGCCTGATGAACTATGGATGGAGGTTTGTGACATTTTATAGGAGACAGGGATCAAGACCATCCCCATGGAAAAGAAATGCAAAAAAGCAAAATGGCTGTCTAGATAGGCCTTACAAATAGCTGTGAAAAGAAGAGAAGAGAAAAGCAAAGGAGAAAGGAAAGATATAAGCATCTGAATTCAAAGTTCCAAAGAATAGCAAGGAGAGATAAGAAAGCCTTCCTTGGAGATCAATGCAAAGAAACAGAGGAAAACAACAGAATGGGAAAGACTAGAGATCTCTTCAAGAAAATTAGAGATACCAAAGGAACATTTCATGCAAAGATGGGCTCGATAAAGGACAGAAAAGGTATGGACCTAACAGAAGCAGAAGATATTAAGAAGAGGTGGCAAGAATACACAGAAGAACTGTACAAAAAAGATCTTCACAACCCAGATAATCACGATGGTGTGATCACTCACGTAGAGCCAGACATCCTGGAATGTGAAGTCAAGTGGACCTTAGGAAGCATCACTACGAACAAAGCTACTGGAGGTGATGGAATTCCAGTTGAGCTATTTCAAATCCTGAAAGATGATGCTGTGAAAGTTCTGCACTCAATATGCCAGCAAATTTGGAAAACTCAGCAGTGGCCACAGGACTGGAAAAGGTCAGTTTTCATTCTGATTCCAAAGAAAGGCAACGCCAAAGAATGCTCAAACTACTGCACAATTGCACTCATCTCACATGCTAGTAAAGTAATGCTCTAAATTCTCCAAGCCAGGCTTCAGCAATACATGAACCGTGAACTTCCAGATGTTCAAGCTGGTTTTAGAAAAGGCAGAGGAACCAGAGATCAAATTGCCAACATCCACTGGATCATGGAAAAAGCAAGAGAGTTCCAGAAAAACATCTATTTCTGCTTTATTGACTATGCCAAAGCCTTTGACAGTGTGGATCACAATAAACTGTGGAAAATTCGAAAGAGATGGGAATACCAGACCACCTGACCTACCTCTTGAGAAACCTATATGTAGGTCAGGAAACAACAGTTAGAACTGGACATGGAACAACAGACTGGTTTGAAATAGGAAAAGGAGTACGTCAAGGCTGTATATTGTCACCCTGCTTATTTAACTTATATGCAGAGTACATCATGAGAAACGCTGGGCTGGAAGAAGCACAAGCTGGAATCAAGATTGCCAGGAGAAATATCAATAGCCTCAGATACGCAGATGACACCACCCTTATGGCAGAAAGTGAAGAGGAACTAAAAAGCCTCTTGATGAAAGTGAAAGAGGAGAGTGAAAAAGTTGGCTTCAAGCTCAACATTCAGAAAACAAAGATCATGGCATCTGGTCCCATCACTTTATGGGAAATAGATGCGGAAACAGTGGAAACAGTGTCAGACTTTATTTTTTTTGGGCTCCAAAATCACTGCAGATGGTGATTGCAGCCATGAAATTAAAAGACGCTTACTCCTTGAAAGGAAAGTTATGACCAAACTAGATAGCATATTCAAAAGCAGAGACATTACTTTGCCAACAAAGGTCTGTCTAGTCAAGGCTGTGGTTTTTCCAGTAGTCATGTATGGATGTGAGAGTTGGACTGTGAAGAAAGCTGAGTGGTGAAGAATTGATGCTTTTGAACTGTGGTGTTGGAGAAGACTCTTGAGAGTCTCTTGGACTGCAAGGAGATCCAACCAGTCCATTCTAAAGGAGATCAGCCCTGGGTGTTCTTTGGAAGGACTGATGCTGAGGCTGAAACTCCAATAATTTGGCCACTTCATGCGAAGAGTTGACTCACTGGGAAAGACTCTGATGCTGGGAGGGATTGGGGGCAAGAGGAGAAGGGGACAACAAAGGATGAGATGGCTGGATGGCATCACCGACTTGATGTGCGTGAGTGTGAGTGAACTCCGGGAGTTGGTGCTGGACAGGGAGGCCTGGCGTGCTGCGATTCATGGGGTCACAAAGAGTCGGATACGACTGAGCGACCTAACTGATGTGACCTGTCCATGAGAGAAGTAGACTTGGAAATCTGACTCTAGACTATCTGATTCAGAAGCCCAGGTAAGGATGGTACAGCAAGGGGGAGGCTGTGTGGCTGGGTGCTTAGGTCATCGGTATACCCTTTGGTCTGCAAAGATCTTTTGCAAAGCAGGGCTAGAAATCACCCTTACAAAGGGCTAGCCACTTTGAAGGTCTGGTGGGGACCAGGGCTTTGGATGAATCCCCTAACTACTTTTTGCAATCAACATTCTCAAGCCTGCTTAGGTAAAGTGTTCATATCTTGCATTCAGATTAGGCTGCTTGGACAGCTCAGGAGAGCATAAAAAAGCTGAATTGAAAATTAATGATTTAGATTCTTTTTCAGAGAGAAAATGGGAGATCAACTCTTTGAGATAACACATTCTTTTTTTTTTTTTTTTCAATGTTTGGGGGCTTGAGTTTTATTTTAACCACAGCATGTCTCATGGGACTCTCACAGCTGATGTAGTAGCAGGGAATAATTTAGCAGCCTTTGAACAAAGTTATGCAGTGTGGTGGTGGTTGCTGGGGGTGGGGTGGAGTTTCTCTATTTCCTTGTTTTCAGTTCCAGAAGAATCAGACCTTCTGTGTCGGTGGCCTGACATAGGCCATGGCTTTGTCAGTGGCTCCTTAATTAACAAAGAGGTTTTTATTTATCCAGTGCAAAGCTTGTCTTACCTCCGTCTCCATCTGCTCGACCAGCCATGCACATCCGCACGTACAGAGACCTCAAAGAAGTCCAACAGAGGACTTGAAAGAATCCTCACAGCCAGCAGAGGGGAGTTTAACAAGCCTGGTCTCTTCTTTTCTTCTTCTTGGTTTCAGTTTTTACTCGCAACGTGTTTGCTGCAGGAAAATGCTGGCGTTCCCATAGTCAGTCAGGGAATTGGGGTGATAGGTGTGTATCTGGAAGGTAAAAAGAAAAGTGACTTGGGCCAGAGCCAGCGATGGGATAGTTCAGAATTTTCGCAGCCTCAAGTTCAGGGAAAAAAGCTGGTGAGCTATAGTTTAAAACATAGGCCTAGCTTGTTAGCTCCAAGGGCCTCCAAGTGCCTATGTTTACTTTCCCTGAAAGCCTCAGGCGGCTTTAATCTCTCGTTCAGAAAGTCACAGGCAGGTGAGAGGAACTGAAATTTCACCTGTAGACTAGGGCCCCTCTCAACAGCTATGAGGCGTCTTAAGCTGTCAGCCTCTTGGGGAGCATCCCCCACTCCTGGCAGACAGCACTGAAGCTGGCAGCAGAACTCATGTTGTAACTGGCGGACTTCGTACATTCCAGACAGGGAGGGCCTACGTTCTCCAGGAGATAGTCCAGGAGATAGTGAGATGAGAGGGGTTGCCAGATTTTCTGTGATTTTTGCCTCTCGACTGAGTTTGTGAGAGGGAATCAGCCACAAAGACACCATAATGGTGCCCTCAGTCACCCCATCTGAAAACTACTCACTGGAGAGGGAGGGAAAAGGGTGAGTGGTGAGCCAAGTAGAGGATTGTTCTCAGGGCCAGCACTATTGGGCCTCTGTGCTTAAGTATCTTGTCTCAATGCCTCCCTTAGGACCTCCAGTTAAGCCTTAGAATATAGAGAAAGGGGATCCAGAGCTTCCTGGCTGTCAGCGTGGTAAGACCCCAGAATTCCCATCATTGAGTCCCTGGGGGTGGCGGAGACCTTCAGTGCTCATGTTCCCTTTGCAATTGGATTGGAGCCCTGTGAGCAGTTCTGGCCAGTGGCTGTGATCAGAAATGATCCATGCCATGTCTGGGCTAATGCAGTGAAGAGCCATGGTGCCACCTCATCTCTCCTTCCTTTGATGGGGCAGCCTTGAAAGAAATCTGCAGAGATGAAATCCAATTAGACCCTTAGACCACCATGTCACTGGTTGGAGGAAGAATCCTACCAAGCCATATTGGACTTTCAGTGAGTGAGAATTACACTTCT
Organism: Bos mutus; assembly: GCF_027580195.1. Classification (NCBI taxonomy): domain Eukaryota; kingdom Metazoa; phylum Chordata; class Mammalia; order Artiodactyla; family Bovidae; genus Bos; species Bos mutus. The sequence goes on from NC_091618.1 coordinate 30,287,856, forward strand.
ATTGTGCAAAGATGCTGTGTTAAGAGTTTGCCTGTGCTGATTACTAACAATAATTATCCTAATAGGATGGTGTTGAGCTGGTTGTTTCCAGGGAAAGTCTTCTGGCATGCAAGTGCTTCTCCAGAATTGGCTGATGGAGGCTCATTTCTGTGTAGTCCTACAAAAAGTCCACTATTTTTTGCAAGGTTCTTTTTGTGGGATCCTTGAGTATTAATCCCCAAAAGACATCTTTGGATTGTTGAAATCCCTGGGGCTTGATGATTGGGAAAAATTTCCTGGGTGTCCAGAGACCTCTTACTCCTGCTAGTCTACCAACAGCTGCACCAGCCATAATGAATGGATTTGGTTGCATTAATTTATTTGCCATATATTTATTGGGTTCCTACAAAGGTCCAGAGAGTCTTCTGGGAGTTGGGGTGCAATGACTTTGGGCTGCTCCATGGCCTTGACCCCATCCTCCTATGATGCTTGGTTATGTAACATGATGGAAAGTGCCCAGGAACTGATTGTAGCAATGATCTTCTCCCAACTTCTCAAGAACCTCATTAGGTAAAAATTCTCCTGCTTTTTCTTATAGATAAAGGAGCCTGACTCCCAGGTCAGAAGGCCAGGAAGCATAGAGCCTTCTCAGTTCCAATTCTGCAGTCTCTGTATTCCTTTTACTAGACATGGACATTTCCATATCTTTCCAGTTAGTCACAGGAAAATGTAAGGATATTCTTTCCATGGTCAACTTTGCTCAGTAAGCAGAGACGTTTACTACTGGTAACAGGTCTGTTGATTCAGATCTACAAGAGAAGAGGTGTTTTCCGAGAATCAAAAAGTGTGTACTTATTTCTAAGAGACATGGATATGCACCTTGTAGAGTCTCTGACATAGGAGCTAACCTGGCCCAGACCCTCGACTTTTTCTGGGACTGTACCATGTCTTCTTGCTCTGCACACTCCCCCTGTTAGTGTATTTGTTGAGGAAGAGATAGATACATCTCTTTGGATGTCTATTTTCCAGGGTCTTCCTCCTTTGGGCTGGTGCGGAGGTATTGTTTTCATTTCTAAGTTCATTTCCTTTGATTTAGACTTCAGTGCAGAAGGAGAGTAACCACAAATTAATCCATCAGACGATCACTGTAAAATATATCTATGGCCCTGGTGTGAGGTTTTAATAATAATGATTACTAGATCGAAGGTGGGGAGAAAGGCAGGAATTAGAAGCTGTCCAAAGTCAAAACGCATATTCTTCAAGTCAGAAGGAGAGAAAGGAACAGACTCAAGATGCAAACTAAGGAGTCATCTTGTGCCAGAGCCAAAGAAACTGCCAACTCAGTAAAATATTGCCTTTGATGCTTTTGCTCTAGGGACTTACTCTTTAATGGGGGGTAATTAATTACCATCATCCACTCTTACTTAGTAATAATCTTTTTACAGGCACTTGCACATTCCACATGCATGCGGTTGTCTAATATTTAGGCTGGAGGGAAGTGATTCTTGGGTGGATTAAAATTGCATCCCTGGAGAGCTTCTCCATTGGGGCACATTCTCCCCATGACTCTGTGACTCACCACCTATATGGAACTTTGAAACTTAGACATTCTCTGCAAAACCTGTAGAATCCTGGATCCACATATGCAGGATGACTTAAGTGGGTAAGAAAGAGTAGACACAATCCAGTTCTTGCTTGGGAAGCAGAACAGTGAGCAAACTCTGGTTATTATTGGACAATTGCCATTTTTTTTAAAAATTTTATTTTTTAGTCACCCCATGCAGTTTGCAGAAACTTAGTTCCCCAGTGAGGGATTGTACTCCGGGCCCTTGGCAGTCTAACCACTGGACTGCCAGAGAATTCCCTGGACAATCACTCTTGCTGTGCCAACCTCAGTTCTGTCTCTGTTCTATCCGAATGGTGTGGGGCAAATCATTTAACTAAGTGAGCTCTCCAACCTGAGCCAGGCCTATCCTTTTCCTCTTGACCTCACTCAGCTGTTCATGAAGATGACTGAGCTCATCTGGCAGCTGAAAGGGATGGAGCTCTTCAAGGACAGGTGCAAAATAAATATAAGCTGTGATGGTTGACTTCACGATGATTACATGCCTTGAACCAGCGTTGCAGCAACCTGCATCTCTGCCCATGGCTTTCTCTCTGGTTACTTTTTGGCTGAGAGGTTGTTCTCTCTTGCGAAGGTGGGTGGTGAGGAGGAGGAAGAGGGAGAAGAGCTAGCATTTAGACATCATCTAAACTAGGCAAGTACTTTCCTAAGGTATTTGTGTTTTCTTATTTAGTCCTCGCCATAACTCTTTGTACCACTCATTTTACAGATGGAGAAAGTGGGGTTCAGAGAAGTTAAGTGACATGCTCAAGATAACAGAGCTAAAACCTGGTGTCGTTGGGGCACAGATGCTGGACTCTCTTCATTCTGCAAGGCCTCCTCTTAGGTAGGAAAATATGGGCAATAAGTATGCCAAAGCCAGGAAGAGAGTGAAGCTAGACTCATGATTCATGCACTTTCCTGTCTTACACCACTCTTTTATTCTAACTGTTAAATTATGTCCATTCTGAGGAATCAGAAAAGGCAAAACGGTAGGGCTGACCTTATCCCATCCCATCCTGCATTCCTGATCACAACATCCCTGTTTCCTCACTCTGTACCTCCAGTTGTTTCTAGGAGAGATGTCTTCTCACCTCCCTATTCCAGGGCCAGAGCACACACCTCCCCTCTCTCTGCTGCTGCCCCACCCAGAGCATCTCCCTGGCTCTCAGAGTTGCCAAGCTTCTGGTGACAGAGAAATCAGAGGAGGAACTTGGGCTGCCAGGCAGTGTCAGGTGCCTGAGACTCATCTGGGAAGATAAGTGGAATGCCCTGAACTTTTTCTGAGATTTCTGAACCACCGAGAAGATGGAATTCCAGAGATAATGTTCCCTCCCTCTCCCAACCATTGACTGTTCCCTGCTGATTATTTAGCCTTTGGAACAGGGTGGCAAGAGATCTTCAGGAGGGCAGTGCTGTGGATACTATGAGCTCCTTCTCCACAGAGCAGCCCAGGTGCCACGCTCACAGTGCTCAGTCCGGGAACTCCTCTTACTCTGTCTCTGCCTCCGCTTCTGCCACTCATACCATTTTCCCACCTAAAATGTGATAAGAGAAACAGTAGCTAAGGAGCCAGGACTGAACAGAAAGTGTTTTGATTCTAAGAAATTGATGATCTTGTTCCAGCTTTTATGAGTATTAAACTGAGATGAGACATGTGGGAAGTGTGTGTGTGTGTGTGTGTGTGTGTGTGTAGAGACACAGAGAGAGAGTTCACCGAGAATTTCCAACTTTAGAGATGTGACAGCTGCTACCCCCAGTGATGGAAGAAAAGTAGAAAGTCATTTCTTTTTCTTAACCATTAAAATAATTAAAGTATAGTTAATTTACAATGTTGTGTTACCTTTAGATGAATAGCAGTGATACAGTTATATATACATATGTATGCTTTCTTTTTCAGATTCCTTTCACATACAGGTTATTACAGAATATTGGGTAGAGTTTCCTGTGCTATTTATTTTATCAGATCAGATCAGATCAGTCACTCAGTCGTGTTCGACTATTTGCGACCCCAAGAATTGCAGCACACCAGGCCTCCCTGTCCATCACCAACTCCCAGAGTTCACTCAAACTCACGTCCATCGAGTCAGTGATGCCATCCAGCCATCTCATCCTCTGTCGTCCCCTTCTCCTCTTGCCCCCAATCCCTCCCAGCATCAGAGTCTTTTCCAATGAGTCAACTCTTCCCATGAGGTGGCCAAAGTACTGGAGTTTCAGCTTTAGCATCATTCCTTCCAAAGAAATCCCAGGGCTGATCTCCTTCAAAATGGAATGGTTGGATCTCCTTGCAGTCCAAGGGACTCTCAAGAGTCTTCTCCAACACCACAGTTCAAAAGCATCAATTCTTCGGCGCTCAGCCTTCTTCACAGTCCAACTCTCACATCCATACATGACCATAGGAAAAACCATAGCCTTGACTAGATGGACCTTTGTTGGCAAAGTAATGTCTCTGCTTTTGAATATGCTATCTAGGTTGGTCATAACTTTCCTTCCAAGGAGTAAGCATCTTTTAATTTCATGGCTGAAGTCACCATCAGCAGTGATTTTGGAGCCCAGAAAAATAAAGTCTGACACTGTTTCCACTGTTTCCCCATCTATTTGCCATGAAGTGATGGGACCAGATGCCATGATCTTCGTTTTCTGAATGTTGAACTTTAAGCCAAAATTTTCACTCTCCTCTTTCACCTTCATCAAGAGGCTTTTTAGTTCCTCTTCACTTTCTGCCATAAGGGTGGTGTCATCTGAATACCTGAGGTTATTGATATTTCTCCCCGCAATCTTGATTCCAGCTTGTGCTTCTTCCAGTCCAGCATTTCTCATGATGTACTCTGAATATAAGTTAAATAAACAGGGTGACAATATACAGCCTTGACAAACTCCATTTCCTATTTGGAACCAGTCTGTTGTTCCATGTCCAGTTCTAACTGTTGCTTCCCGACCTGCATACAGATTTCTCAAGAGGCAGATCAGGTGGTCTGGTATTCCCATCTCTTTCAGAATTTTCCACAGTTTATTGTGATCCACACAGTCGAAGGCTTTGGCATAGTCAATAAAGCAGAAATAGATGTTTTTCTGGAACTCTCTTGCTTTTTCGATGATCCAGTGGATGTTGACGATTTGATCTCTGGTTCCTCTGCCTTTTCTAAAACCAGCTTGAACATCAGGAAGTTCACAGTTCACATATTGCTGAAGCCTGGCTTGGAGAATTTTGAGCATTACTTAACTAGCGTGTGAGATGAGTGCAATTGTGCGGTAGTTTGAGCATTCTTTGGCATTGCCTTTCTTTGGGATTGGAGTGAAAACTGACCTTTTCTAGTCCTGTGGCCACTGCTGAGTTTTCCAAATTTGCTGGCATATTGAGTGCAGAACTTTCACAGCATCATCTTTCAGGATTTGGAATAGCTCAACTGGAATTCCATCACCTCCACTAGCTTTGTTTATAGTGATGCTTTCTAAGGCCCACTTGACTTCACATTCCAGGATGTCTGGCTCTAGGTCCGTGATCACACCATCGTGATTATCTGGGTCGTGAAGATTTTTTGTACAGTTCTTTTGTGTATTCTTGCCACCTCTTCTTAATATCTTCTGCTTCTGTTAGGTCCATACCTTTTCTGTCCTTTATCGAGCCCATCTTTGCATGAAATGTTCCTTTGGTATCTCTGATTTTCTTGAAGAGATCCCTAGTCTTTCCCATTCTGTTGTTTTCCTCTATTTCTTTGCATTGATCGCTGAAGAAGGCTTTCTTATCTCTTCTTGCTATTCTTTGGAACTCTGCATTCAGATGCTTATATCTTTCCTTTTCTCCTTTGCTTTTTGCTTCCCTTCTTTTCACAGCTATTTGTAAGGCCTCCCCAGACAGCCATTTTGCTTTTTTGCATTTCTTTTCCATGGGGATGGTCTTGATCCCTGTCTCCTGTACAATGTCACGAACCTCATTCCATAGTTCATCAGGCACTCTATCCATCAGATCTAGGCCCTTAAATCTATTTCTCACTTCCAGTGTATAAGTATAAGGGATTTGATTTAGGTCATACCTGAATGGTCTAGTGGTTTTCCCTACTTTCTTCAATTTAAGTCTGAATTTGGCAATAAGGAGTTCATGGTCTGAGCCACAGTCAGCTCCTGGTCTTGTTTTTGCTGACTGTATAGAGCTTCTCCATCTTTGGCTGCAAAGAATAGAATCAATCTGATTTTGGTGTTGACCATCTGGTGATGTCCATGTATAGAGTCTTCTCTTGTGTTGTTGGAAGAGGGTGTTTGTTATGACCAGTGCATTTTCTTGGCAAAACTCTATTAGTCTTTGCCCTGCTTCATTCTGTATTCCAAGGCCAAATTTGCCTGTTACTCCAGGTGTTTCTTGACTTCCTGCTTTTGCATTCCAGTCCCCTATAATGAAAAGGACATCTTTTTTGGGTGTTAGTTCTAAAAGGTCTTGTAGGTCTTCCTAGAACCGTTCAACTTCAGCTTCTTCAGTGTTACTGGTTGGGGCATAGACTTGGATTACTGTGATATTGAATGGTTCGCCTTGGAAACGAACAGAGATCATTTTTGAGATTGCATCCAAGTACTGCATTTCGGACTCTTTTGTTGACCATAATGGCCACTCCATTTCTTCTGAGGGCTTCCTGCCCACAGTAGTAGATATAATGGTCATCTGAGTTAAATTCACCCATTCCAGTCCATTTCAGTTCACTGATTCCTAGAATGTCGACATTCACTCTTGCCATGTCTTGTTTGACCACTTCCAATTTGCCTTGATTCATGGACCTGACATTCCAGGTTCCTATGCAATATCGCTCTTTACAGCATCAGACCTTGCTTCTATCACCAGTCACATCCACAGCTGAGTATTGTTTTTGCTTTGGCTCCATCCCTTCATTCTTTCTGGAGTTATGTCTCCACTGATCTCCAGTACCATATTGGGCACCTACTGACCTGCGGAGTTTCTCTTTCAGTATCCTATCATTTTGCCTTTTCATACTGTTCATGGGGTTCTCAAGGCAAGAATACTGAAGTGGTTTACCATTCCCTTCTCCAGTGGACCACATTCTGTCGGATCTCTCCACTGTGACCCCCCTGTCTTGGGTTGCCCCACGGGCATGGCTTAGTTTCATTGAGTTAGACAAGGCTGTGGTCCTAGTGTGATTAGATTGACTAGTTTTCTGTGAGTATGGTTTCAGTATGTTTGCCCTCTGATGCCCTCTTGCAACACCTACGGTCTTACTTGGGTTTCTCTTACCTTGGTTGTGGGGTATCTCTTCACGGCTGCTCCAGCAAAGCACAGCCATTGCTCCTTACCTTGGACAAGGGGTATCTCCTCACTACCGCCCTTCCTGACCTTCAACGTGGGATAGCTCCTCTAGGCCCTCCTGCGCCCACGCAACCAGAGCTCCTTGGACGTGGGGTTGGTCCTCCCACCACCACCCCTGACCTCAGGCCTGCGGTTGCTCCTCCCAGCCGCTGTCCCTCGCCTCGGGCTTGGGGCGTTGGGTATCTCCTCTCGGCCGCACGCCCTGACCTCGGACGTGGGGTATCTCCTCTCGGCCGTTCCTGCGCTGTTGCAGTCTGGTACTCTCGGCTGCTGCCCCTGACCTCGGACGTTGGGTAACTCCTCTTGGCCGCCACCCTTCGGGCATGGGGTCCTCCCGGCTTCTGCCCCTGACCTCGTATGTGGGGTGGCTCCTCTCGGCCGCCTGCGCTTTAGCGAGCGCGGCGCCAGAGTAGTATACATATGTTAATTCCAAACTTCTAATTTATTCCCTCCCCCATCCCAGTATCCCCTTTGGCAGCCATACATTTGTTTCTTATGTCTGTCAGTCTATTTCTGTTTTATAAATAAATTCGTTTGCTTCATTTTCTAGATTCTACATACAAGTGATATCATACGATATTTGTCTTTGTATGACTTACTTCACTCAATATGATAATCTCTAGATCCAGCCATGTTGCTGAGAGTGGCATTATTTTACTCCTTTTTATGGCTGAATAATATTCCTTCGTGTGTGTATGTGTATATGTGTGAAGTGAAAGTTGCTCAGTTGTATCTGACTCTTTGCAACCCTATGGACTATAAAGTCCATGGAATTCTCCAGGCCAGAGTACTGGAGTGGGTAGCTGTTCCCTTCTCCAGGGGATCTTCCCAACCCAGGGGTCAAACTCAGGTCTCCGGCAAACTCATATCTGCCTACATTGCAGGCAGGCAGATTCTTACCAGCTGAGCCACCAGGGAAGCCTGTGGGTGTGTGTGTGTGTGTGTGTGTGTGTGTGTGTATGACATCTTCTCAATCCATTTATCTGTCAATGAACCTTTAGTTTGCTTTCATGTCTTGGTTATTGTGAATAGTGCTGCTATGAACATTGAGGTGCATGTACCTTTTGCATATTAAAAAACAGAGACATTACTTTGCCAACAAAAGTCTTCCTAGTAAAAGCTATGGTTTTTCCAGTAGTCATGTATGGATGTGAGAGTTGGACTATAAAGAAAGCCGAACACCGAAGAATTGATGCTTTTGAACTGTGGTGTTGGAGAAGACTCTTGAGAGTCCCTTGGACAGCAAGGAGATCCAACTAGTCCATCCTAAAGGAAATCAGTCCTGATTATTCATTGGAAGGACTGAGGCTGAAGCTGAAATTCCAATACTTTGGCCACCTGATGGAAAGAACTGACTCATTTGAAAAGACCCTGATGCTGGGAAAGATTGAAGGCAGGAGGAGCAGGGGACGACAGAGGATGAGATGGTTGGATGGCATCACCAACTCAATGGACATGAATTTGAATAAACTCCTGGAGTTGGTGATGGACAGGGAGGCCTGGCATGCTGCAGTCCATGGGGTCCCAAAGAGTTGGACATGATGAAGAGACTGAACTGAACTGAACCTTTTTGAATTACAGTTTTCTCTGGATATATGCCCAGGAGTGGGGTTGCAAGATCAAATGATAACTCTATTTTTAGTTTTTTGAGTAACTTCCATACCATTCTCTATAGTGCACCACTATGCATTCCCACCAACAGTGTTAGAGGGTTCCCTTTTCTCTGCATCCTCTCTAGCATTTATTATTTATAGACTATTTAATGATGGCCATTCTGAGTGTTTTTTCCAGTGGTCATGTATGGATGTGAGAGTTGGACCATAAAGAAATCTAAGTGCCAAATAACTGATGCTTTTGAACTGTCTTGCTGGAGAAGACTGTTGAGAGCTCCTTGGACAGCAAGAAGATCAAATCAGTCAATCCTAAAGGAAATCAACCCTGAATATTCGCTGGAAGGACTGAAGCTGAAGCTGCAGTTCCAGTGCTTTGCACACGTGATGCAAAGAGCTGACCTATTGGAAAAGACCCAGAAGTTGGGAAAGATTGAGGGAAGGAGGAGAAGGAAGTAACAGAAGATGAGATGGTTGGATGACATCACCAACTCAATGGACATGAGTCTGAGCAAACTCCAGGAGACAGTGAAGGACAGAGAAGCCTGGCATACTGCAGTTTGTGGGATCCCAAAGAGTCAGACATGACTTAGAAACTGAACAATAGTTCTGACTGGTGCAAGGTAATAACTCACTGTAGTTCTGGTTTACATTTCTCTACTCATTAGCAACATGGGGCATCTTTTCATATGCCTGTTGGGTATTTGCATATCTTCTTTGGAAAAATGTCTATTTAATCTTCTGACTGTTTTTTGGTTGAGTTGTTCATCTTTTTTTACATTAAACTGTATGAGTTGTTTTTATACTTTAGAAATTAATCCCTTGTCAGTGGATTCATTTGCAAATATTTTCTCCTGGGCTGTAGGTTGTCTTTTCATTTTGTTTATGGTTTCCTTTGCTGTGAAAAAGCTTTTGAGTTTAAGTAGGTCTCATTTGTTTATTTTTGTTTTTATTTCCACTGCTCTAGGAGACAGATCCAAAAATAATATCACTGCAATTTGTGTCAAAGAGTGTTTTGCTTATGTTTTCCTTTGGGAGTTTTACAGTATCCAGTCTTACATTTAGGTCTGTAATCCGTCTTGTGTTTAGTTTTGTATATGGTGTTAGAGACTGTTATAAGTTCATTCTTTTATGCGTTAGCTGTCTTGTTTTCCTAACACTGCTTATTAAAGAGACTGTCTTTTATCCATTGTACATTTTTGCCTCTTTTGTTGTAGACTAATTGACCATAAGTGTGTGTGTTTATTTCTGGGCTTTGTATCCTGTTCCATTGATCTATATGTCTGTTTTTGTGCCAGCACCATATTGTTTTGATTACCATTGCTTTGGAGTATAGTCAGAGGCCAGGGAGCATGATTCTTCCAGCTGCATTCTTCTTTCTCAAGATTGTTTTGGCTATTTGGAGTCTTTTATGTTCCATACAAGTTTTAAAGAGAAATTGTCCTAGTTTTATGAAAATGCTGTTGGTAGTTTGATAGGGTGGAGAAGGCAATGGCACCCCACTCCAGTACTCTTGCCTGGAAGATCCCATGGATGGAGGAGCCTGGTAGGCTGCAGTCCATGGGGTCACTAGGAGTCGGACAGGACTGAGCGACTTCACTTTCACTTTTCACTTTCATGTATTGGAGAAGGAAATGGCAACCCACTCCAGTGTTCTTGCCTGGAGAGTCCCAGGGATGGGGGAGCCTGGTGGGCTGCCGTCTCTGGGGTCGCACAGAGTCGGACATGACTGAAGCAGTTTCGCAGCAGTTTGATAGGGATTGCATTGAATCTGTAAATTGCTTTGGGTATTATGGTCTTTTTTTTTTTTTTTTTGCTTTAAAAAGTTTGTTTTTTTAATTGGGGTATAGTTGGTTTATAAAGTTGTATTAGTTTCTCCTGTACAACAAAGTGAACCAGCTACAAATATGTCTCCCTCTTGAACCTCCCTCCCACACCTAACACCCCTCACCCCTCTAGGTTATCACAGAGCACCAAGTTGAGCTCCCTTTGCTATACAGCAGTTTCCCATTAGCTATCTATTTTATGCATGACAGTGTATATATGTCAGTGTTACTCTCCCAGTTCATCCCACTCTCCCCTTACCCACCTCTGTCTCCATGTATATTCTTTCTGTCTGCATCTCTATTCCTGTACTGCAGATAGGTTAATCTGTACCATTTTTCTAGATTCCATGTATATGTGTTAATATATGATTTTTTTTGTTGTATTTCAGGTACTCTGCAGCTATTAATACATGTAGCTGGTGGCTATTGTATTGGACAGTGCAGATACAGAGCGTTTCTATCATTGCAGAAAGTCCTCTTAAATGGTACTGTTAGAGTCACAGAACCAGTCTAGTCTAGTTGAGAGCTGAGTCCTAGTCTGGATCCCCCTCTTCTTTTGATCGAGCCCTGAAATTTTCTGCAGAGAGGCCTTAGTGAATGCCAGAGGCTCGAAGCACATCTCAAAGCTGAGAGCTTTCCTCTTCCTTTTGCCTGTGGGTTTTAGTCTGCCTGACTCTCTGACACCTCCAGGTGTGTGAAGGGCTTGGGTGGAAGGAAGGAGGAATGGCAGGCCCTGGGGTGCATGCTGGGGATAGGGAGGACCAAGAGATAAACTTAGTTAGCAGCACCGTGGGAGTCAAGCTTCAGAGTGGGGAGAGACCCCCTCCGCCTGCTCACTGAAATAGGGACAATTGTAACCAACACTCCTTTGGCTACAGTCTTGGCCTGTCAGGAGGCCTCCACCCCTACTCTTCAGCCTGGTAGCTCTAAGGTGTCACCCCCCATCTTGTACAGGGTATCAAAGCCAAATCCCCTCCCTTCATAGGCCTCTTAAATCTGAAGACACCAGCACCCTGCTGTCCCCTTTAGGCCCACACTGCTGCCCTTTCAGCTGTCACAGCAGAAAGAGAGCTGTCAGCACTCCCCCCATTTCACTGCCAGGTACCGACGAGGCCCCTATGGCCCTGTGTCCACTTGAAGGTTGCATGGCAGAGTCTTGGCTCCACTCCACTCCCAACCCTGTATGAGACCTTGGCGAAGTCAGTTCACCTCCACAGACTTCAGTGTCTCAACAGCAAAATGAAGGTCGCATAGTTTGGGTCAGTGCTTTTCAAATTTTACATAGATCTCCTGGGAAATATTGTTGAAATGCAGATTCTGATTCTGTAGGTCTGGGGTGGGGCCTAGGATTCTGCATTTCTAACAAGCTCCCAGGTGATGCTTCAACTGTTGCTCTGCAGTGTTAAGGATTCAGCGCTGTTCTGTGAGCTTTCTGCAGTGACAGAAAAGTCCTGTATCTGAGCTCTCCAGTGTGGTAGCCTTTAGTTACAATGGCTAGTTTGCACTTGAAATGTAGCTAATGAGTCCACAAGTGAGTGATTTACAAATTTTATTTTTTTTTCAAATTTTATTAATTTTCATTCATTTAAACTTAAGTGTGTGACAAGTGGCTACTATCTTGGGCAACATGGATAAATAATCTCCATGATCTGCCACTAATCAGCCATGTGAATTTGGATAGGTCATTTAATCTCTCAGAACACGAGCTTTCCTACTAGGAAAGATCCCATGGACTGTAGCCCACTAGGCTCCTCTGTCCATGGGGATTCTCCAGGCAAGAATACTGGAGTGGGTTGTCATGCCCTCCTCTAGGGGATCTTCCCAACCCAGGGATCAAATTCAGGTCTCCTGCATTGCAGGTAGATTCTTTACCATCCATCTGAGCCACCAGGGAAGCCCCACTAGTAAAGAAAAGGGGAAGATAACTCTTCCTTCTCAATAGGGCTATTGGTGAGGTGGTGGTAAGTTATAGAATAATTAAAGACTGTGTAGGTGTGGGATATATAGTAATGACATTATTATAATTATTAAAATGGAATGATGGGAAGTAAAAGGGCACTGGGGTCAGACAACGTGGGCTCAAACTCCATTTCTAACACTTTCTAACTCTATCTTTGGCCCTTATGAGCCTGTTTTCTCATCTCTAAATGGCAAATAACAGTAACTTTTTCACAGGACTGTTGAGAGAACTAAATGGCTCAAAGAGTCAAGAAGTGTCTGCTACAGTTTCTGGACACAGTAGTTGGCTCAGTTCATGTTAAACTGTCACAGTGGAGCCACTCTGGGTCAGTGGACCTAGGTTCAAATCTTGGATTTAGCCCTCATCAACTCACCAGATATGCAAATTTGAACAGTTATTTAATTTCTCTGTTTCCATTTTATCATCTTTCAAGTGAAGATCATAATACTTGTCAAAAAAGATTCAATTATTTGTTCATTTTGCAGTAGACAAACATTAATTGAGCTCTCTCTTTACATATCAGACTCTGTGCCAGGTGCTTGAAGTATAGTGCCAAGTGAAAACAGAAACTGTCCATGCAATGTACTATGAGCTAAATCAACCATCACATAAAGTATAGAGTGCTGTGAAGCAGAAACACCTGATGCTGCAGGTGTCTGTAACATCTACTCTGGGGAAGAGTTTGGAACACGCATATGCCAACTGGAGGTGGGCAATATGGGTTTGGAGTTTGGAGGAGAGGCTGGATAGGGAATTTGAATTCATTAGTTATCTGCTTACAGAGCATTGGAGAGGAGAGGGGACAAGATTTGTAAAGGGTCAAGCAGAGTGTGGTGGCTCAGCTGGTAAAGAATCTGCCTGCAGTGCAGGAAACTGGGTTCAGTCTCTGGGTTGAGAAGATCCCCTAGAGAAGGGAATGGCTACTCACTATAGTATTCTTGCCTGGACACTTTCATGGCCAGAGGAGCTGGTGGGCTACAGTCCATAGGGTTGCAAAGAGTTGGTCATGACTGAGTAACTAACATTTTCTCTTTTGCTTTTTTCAAGCAGAATATACATCTCAGTAGCTCAGTGTATTGCTGTCCCCTGTCTTCTTCCCTCTGTGGAACTTGGGAGCACACCGCACACTGGTGGAGCTGAGGTAAGCCCAGCCTCTGTACTGGAAACTCCCGTCATTGTTGCAACTGAGGTCTTCCTGAATCTGGAATAATTCCCTTTATCGGAATAATTCATCAACAAATCAGGATGCACCAAATAAATTACCATCATAAATTTACCAATTGCTGTACATTTTACTAATTCCCAGATGAACAAACATCCCTAAATTCAATCTAGATGGCAAATGAGATTTGAATTGATGCTCTTTTCCTTTTAGGGAATGGTTACCCACTCCTGTATTTTTGCCTGGGGACTTGCAAAGAATTGGACATGACTGAACAATTAACACTTTCATTTTTCACTTTGTTTTCTTTTCCCGGGAGATCCAATGGCCTGGCCCAACTATATAGTTACTGTCCCTATATGCAACCCCCTCTGAGCTTTGGTTGCAATTTGTAGTCTATAAACATGAAATGGTAGCTTGTGTTCTTAATTGCTCAGTCGTGTCTGACTCTTTGTGATGCCATGGACTGTAGCAGGAGCCTGGCAGGCTACAGTCCATGGGATTTCTTCAGGCAACAATTCTGGAGTGGGTTGCCATTCCCTTCTTCAGAGGATCTTCCCAGCCTAGGGATCAAACCCAGGTCTCCTGCATTACAGGCGGATTCTTTACCATCTAAGCTTCCAGGGAAGCCCAAGGATAGCTTACACTGGTGAAAGTAATTTTGATGAATTAAAGTATCTGGTTTCCTTCAAAAGGAAGAGGCTTGTCTTGAGAGATGGGAGTATGCCTCGAACCTCTGTATCTCTGCATATCCATCAGCACTGTGGTCCACTTGGAGTACTGGCTATCTGGGTGACTCAGTAACCTCACCCCTGCCCCAGGGCAAATTACAGCCTCTAAGTAGAAAAACAACAGCTTGTCCAGCTGTCCTAAAGCCTTCATACTGAAACTTACTCCCTTTCCCACTTTCAAATACTGTTGGGACTGAGCAGTTCCTGAAAAGCAATTACTAGAAAGCAAATTTGCCAAATAATCAATTCACCTATTGCTTAGTGTGCCAAATTTACCAAATTGGATACTTTTTAATATATGACTAGAGAGTTCAGCTAATTTAACAAGAATTTAATATATTACACTTATAATGTCTCATTTTTGCTACTAATGGTGTTACATAAAGAAACATATTTTATCATTAGTAATGCTATATCAGAATTTCACATGGGGATTTTTCAATTATGCTAATATTTATGTGGAACTGTTTTAAACTAATAGCTACTTTTGATTTTCTTTGTGTGCTTTGGAAGATTTTAATTTAATCTAGCTTAAATGGATTTACTTTATATGTTTCAAATTTAAAATCACACTTTTGATTTACTCCATATTGAAGATTTAGTTTAAATTTAAATTTAATTCAAAATTCTCGTATATTTCTAGAGTTTTCAAACATAATATAACATTAAATATTGAATTGCCAGAAATATAAAATTAAGTCAGATATGCAGTTTGAAGAATTGGTGAATGCTACTGAAAGGTGCTTGATATTTAGAAAAATGGAAAATGACATCATAGTACAATAGAAATCACAAGTGTCTAAAAAAATCCCTTTTTTACCTATACAGTGTCAATTGTAATGTTCAATAAGGAGAAACTGAGATCTATTGATCTTGTGACTCTTATGACAAGTAATGCATATCTCGTGACAAAAGTGACATTGTCCCTTTTTGGTAAACCAGCTAATCAACTAGAAATATATTTTTAGATGTCAATTTTGGTTTTTGCCAATCTTCTTTCATTTTTAGTATCTTTTAGATAGTTAACCCACCTTGGTTTATTATTTCCAGTTATTAGTAGCCACATTTCAAAATACAAGATGATTAATCCTGCTGCTTTCAAATTGATTCTTCCTTGACTACATGCCTGATACTTGGAACATGACTAGTGTGGGAAATCTCTTCTGGTCATCCTCAAATCCCTTTCACTGCTTTGGTTGTACCCTTTCCCCTTGGGTATTTCTGCAAACTGTTGCCAAGTGAATGTACATTTTAAATTAACATATGAATGTTAACTTTAAACAGTACTCAAAGCAGAATTTTATAATGTTAATTTGTAATTTAAAATGTAATTACTGATTCATAACTATCCAAAAGGAATCAGAATTAGTTGGAAGAAAATTCTTGGTGAAAAACTGAAAGCATTTCTTCTAATATCAAGAACAAGACAAGGATGTCAATTCTTGACACTTTTATTCAACATAATATTGAAAGTCTTAGCCACAGTGATCAGAAAAAAAAAAAGAAGAAGAAGAAATGAAAGGAATCCAAAATTGAAGGAAAGAAGTAAAATTGCTTTCAGATGACATAATACTATACATAGAAATTCCTAAAGACAGCTCCCCCAAAAAACTATTAAAACTCATCAGCGATTTCAGTAAAGTTGCAGGGTAGCAAATTAATCTATTGCATTTCTATACACTTTGGAAAACTCAGCAGTGGCCACAGGACTAGAAAAGGTCAGTTTTCACTCCAATCCCAAAGAAAGGCAATGCCAAAGAATGCTCAAACTACCATACAATTGTACTCATCTCACACACTAGTAAAGTAATGCTGAAAATTCTCCAAGCCAGGCTTCAGCAATATGTGAACCGTGAACTTCCAGATGTTCCAGCTGGTTTTAGAAAAGGCAGAGGAACCAGAGACCAAATTGCCAACATCAGCTGGATCATGGAAAAAGCAAGAGAGTTCCAGAAAAGCATCTATTTCTGCTTTATTGACTATGTCAAAGCCTTTGACTGTGTGGATTACAATAAACTGTGGAAAATTCTGAAAGAGATGGGAATACCAGACCACCTGACCTGCCTCTTGAGAAATCTGTATGCAGGTCAGGAAGCAACAGTTAGAACTGGACATGGAACGACAGACTGGTTCCAAATAGGAAAAGGAGTTCATCAAGGCTGTATATTGTCACCCTGCTTATTTAACTTCTATGTAGAGTACATCATGAGAAACGCTGGACTGGAAGAAGCACAAGCTGGAATCAAGATTGCCGGGAGAAATATCAATAACCTCAGGTATGCAGGTGACACCACCCTTATGGCAGAAAGTGAAGAGGAACTAAAAAGCCTCTTGATGAAGGTGAAAGTGGAGAGTGAAAAAGTTGGCTTAAAGCTCAACATTCAGAAAACGAAGATCATGGCATCTGGTCCCATCATTTCATGGGAAATAGATGGGGAAACAGTGGAAATAGTGTCAGACTTTATTTTTGGGGGCTCCAAAATCACTGCAGATGGTGACTGCAGCCATGAAATTAAAAGACACTTACTCCTTGGAAGGAAAGTTATGACCAACCTAGATAGCATATTCAAAAGCAGAGACATTACTTTGCCAACAAAGGTCCATCTAGTCAAGGCTATGGTTTTTCCTGTGGTCATGTATGGATGTGAGAGTTGGACTGTGAAGAAGGCTGAGCGCTGAAGAATTGATGCTTTTGAACTGTGGTGTTGGAGAAGACTCTTGAGAGTCCCTTGGACTGCAAGGAGATCCAACCAGTCCATTCTGAAGGACATCAGCCCTGGGATTTCTTTGGAAGGAATGATGCTAAAGCTGAAACTCTAGTACTTTGGCCACCTGATGCAAAGAGTTGACTCATTGGAAAAGACTCTGATGCTGGGAGTGATTGGGTGCAGGAGGAGAAGGGGACGACAGAGGATGAGATGGCTGGATGGCATCACTGACTCGATGGATGTGAGTCTGGGTAAACTCTGAGAATTGGTGATGGACAGGGAGGCCTGGCGTGCTGCAGTTCATGGGGTTGCAAAGAGTCGGACACGGCTGAGCGACTGAACTGAACTGAACTGAACAATAAATTGCCAGAAAGAGAAATTAAGAGAAACAATCCCACTTACAATCACATCAAAAAGAATAAAATACCTAGGAATAAATCTAACCAAGGAGATTAAAGACCTGTATCTGGAAAACTATAAGACACTGATGAAAGACATATAAGATGACACAGACAGATGGAAAAATATACCACATTCATGGAAAAGAATTCGTATTGTTAAAACAAGCATACTACCCAAGACAATCCACAGATTCAATGCGATTTCTATCAAAATATCAATGGCACTTTTAAAATAACTAAAGTAAATAATTTTAAAAAGTGTGGCAACACAAAAGACCCTGAATAGCCAAAACAATCTGAAGAAAGAAAAACAAAGCTGGAGGTATCATGCATCCTGATTTTAAACTATATTACCAGTGAACAATAATCAAAACAGTATGGTGAACTGGCACAAAATCAGACACATAGATGAACGGAACAGAATAGAAAGCCCAGAAATGAACACAGACTTATATGGGCAATTAATCAATGACAAAGGAGGCAAGAATACATAAAGGGGAAAAGACAGTTTTTCCAATAAATGGTGTTGGGAAAACTGGACAACTACATGCAAAAGAATCAAACTGGACTCCTTTCTCATACCATGCAGAAAAATAAATTACAAACAGATAAAGACTTAAAAATAAGACCTGAAACCATAAAACTTTTATAAATAAACATGGTGTACTCTTTGATACTGGTCTTAGTAATATTTTTTTTGGATGTGTCTCTTCAGTCAAGGGAAACAAGCAAAAATAAACAAATTGTACTATATTAAACTAAAAAAAGCTTTGCATGGTGAAGGAAGCTATAAAAAAAAAAAAAAAAAAAAAAGCCCAAAGGCTGCCTACCAAGTGGGAGAAGATATTTGTAAACAAGGTACCTGATAAGGGGCTAATATCCAAAATACATAAATAACTCACAACTCAATATCAAGACACCAAGTAACATAATTAAAAAATGGAAAGAGGAACCGAATAGAAATTTTTCCAAAGAAGACACACAGATGGCTAACAGACACATGAAAATATGCTCAATATCACTAATCATTCAGGAAATGCAAATTAAAACCACAATGAGATATCACCTCATACCTGTCAGAATGGCTATTATCAAAAAGACAACAAATAAGTGTTGGCAAGGATGTGGAGAATAAGGAAGCTTCATGAATTTTTGGTGGGAATTGGAAAACAGTATAAAGACTCCTCATAAAATTAAAAGTAATACTACTTTTAGAACTGAATTTGGTACAGCTTTATATGGTACAGCAATTCCATTCCTGGGTATTTATCTGAAGAAAAGGAAAACACTAATCAGAAAAAATATATGCACCCCTGTGTTCGTTTCAGTATTATTTATAATAGCCTACATATGGATGCACTACAAGTATCCAGCAATAGATGAATGGATAAAGATGATGTGTAAATAGATACAATGAAATATTAGTAAAAAATAATGCAATTACCCATTTGCAACAACATGGCTGTATCTGGAGGGTATTATGTTAAGGGAAATAAGTCAAGACAGATAAAGGCAGATACTACATGGTTTCATTTATATGTGGAGTCTAAAAAACAAAACAAATGAACAAACATTTCAAAACAGAAGCAGAATCATAGATACAGAGAATAAACAGGTATTTGCCAGAGGGGAATAGGATTGAAATTAGTGAGGGAGATTAAGAGGTACAACCTTCCAGTTGCAAAATAAATGAGTAAGAAGGTGTGAAATGTACTGGGTGGGAAATATAGTAAATAATTGTGTGATATGCTTATATGGTGACAAATCACAGCTAGACTTATCATGGTGCTTATTTTGAAATGTATAGAAATATCTTATTTTGCTATGTTGTGTAACAGGAACTAACATAGTGTTAGCTATGCTTCAGAAACAAACATAGAAAAAGTGATCATATTTGTGGTTACTAGAGGTGAGGGGTGGGAGGGGGGAACTGGATGAAGGCAGACTACAAGTACAGACTTCCAGTTATAAGACAGAGAAGTACTGGGGATGTGATATACCACATGGTAAGTATAATGAACACTGATGTAGGTGAATATAAAAGTTGTAAATCCTAAGAGTTTTCATCACAAGAAAATAAAAAAATTCCCAGTTAAAATTATAATACACTAAAGAGATTTCCTTATAATTTACAGAAATTCAGTAGATAAATATTTCAGTTAAACATCACAACATGTGAATTTGGTAAATTTAGTGAATTGGTCATTTGGCAAGTTGACCTAAGAACTGGCTTCCTGGGAATTAGCTTTCAGCAAATTGGCCTTTCATAGAATTAGCTTTTACCACATGGGCATTCATTGAAATGATTTTCTTGGAACTGGTGATGTCTTCCACTTTCCACCCTCCCATCTTGAGTTTTCTAGAATCTCCTATCCACTCTCTACCCTCTAGCGAGCTTTTGTGCCTCTTAATAAGCTGGGTTTCTCAGGGGTGCAAGATTCATCCTGAGAACACTTCATCACCATGTCTTTAGGAGGTATTGACACTATTTAGGTAAGTGTTTTGGAACCTGTGGCATGCTAGAAAATTAGGGCTTTATTTATTTATTTTATTTTTTAACTGGAATATAATTGCTTTACAATGTTGTATTAGTTTCTGCTATACAACAACATGAATCAGCTCTAAGTATACATATATTCCCTCCCTCTTGACTTTCCCTCCATTCCCCCGCCCCAACTCCATCCTGCCCATCTAGGTCATCACAGAGCACCAGGCTGAGCTCCCTGTACTATATGGAATTTCTCTGGGGCCTGTGGCATGCCAGAAAATCAGGGTTTTACAAAGGTCTAGTGAAATGAATTGGAGAAGGCAATGGCACCCCACTCCAGTGTTCTTGCCTGGAGAATCCCAGGGACAGGGGAGCCTGGTGGGCTGCCGTCTACGGGGTCGCACAAAGTCGGACACGACTGAAGTGACTTAGCAGCAGCAGCAGCAGTGAAATGAATATTGTATCCTCATATCCCCTCCCTGGCTCTGCCTTGAGAAATATGGGATTACAGAACTGAATTTCATCTAAGCAGCTGAAGAGAAAAATTAAGGCCTTTAATGCAGTTCTGAAGTTGGAAGATACTTTAAGATCATCTAGTTCAGAGTTTCTTAACCTCAGCACTATTGGCATTTTGGGCCAGATGATTCTTTACTGGGGACTTTCCTGGGCATTGTAGGATGATCAGCTGAACCTCTGGCCTCTACCTACAGAAAGTAGTTTGCCTTAAGTTGTGACAATCCATAATGTCTCAAGACATTGCTAAGTGTCCTGGGGGTAGAGCATAGGCTGAATAAAGTCTTTCTTGGCTGAGAATCTTTGATCTACTCTCTTATCTAATCTAGGACTTCCCTTTATATTTTATGCCATATGAACACTGAATGCTTTGGGGGCCTGGAAACTCATCTTTTCACTCTGGTTTTCTTTGGAGACAGCTTCATGAGATCATGGACCCCAAGGAGTTACCTTGGGGTCAACTTCTGTCTCTGTTACTCATTAGATAGGCCTTGAGCAATCCTCTTAACCCATTTCAACCTGTTTCCTGATGTGTCCTGATCCCTGCTTCATAGATTTATTGCATGAACTAACTAGCTATGTATATAAAATGTCTGGCCCTTTGGTGTGCTTGATAACTATATTCCACATACTGGGCCCAAATACCCCTTCTTTAATTTCTCCCTTGCTACTGTGAATGTTTGTGTCTGCCCAAAATTCATATGTTGAAGTCCTAGTTGCAGAAGACTCTTGAGAGTCCCTTGGATAGCAAGGAGATCAAACCAGTCAACCCTAAAGGAAATCGACCCTGTATATTCATTGGAACAAGTGATGCTAAAGCTGAAGCTTCAATACTTTGGCCACCTGATGTGAGGAGCCGACTCACTGGAAAAGACCCTGATGCTGGGAAAGATTGAAGGCAGGAGGAGAAGGGGGTGACAGAGGATGAGATGGTTAGATGGCATCACCAACTCAATGGACATGAGTTTGAGCAAGCTCAAGGAGATGATAGTGATGGTCAGGGAAGCATGGTATGCTGCAGTCCTTGGGGGTCACAAAGAGTTGGAGACGTCTGAGCAATTGAACAAAGACAACATGATGGTATTAGGTGGGCCTTTGGGGTAATTAAATCATGAGGGCAGAGCCCTTATGAATGAGACTAATGCTTTTATAAAAGAGGTTCCAGAGAGAACTCCCTTATTCCTCCTACCATCTGAGGCCATAAGGAGAAGTCAGCAGTCTGCAACCTGGTAAAGGACTTCCACTAGAACCTGGAAAGCTGGCACCCTGATCTTCAACCTCCAGTCTCCATATCTGTGAAAAATAAAAGGCTGTTGCTTATAAGCCATCTCATCTGTGATGTTTTGTTATAGTAACCAGATGGACTAAGACACCCTCCTTGGTCACTCTCCGGTACCCCAGTGCTCTGCAGACTCTCAGACCTTCGGACCTTGTGACAGCTCTGAATTCAGCCATTGATAGCTGTCATCCCATGTTTATTCCTTCTTAGCAGAGCAAGCTCCATGAATCTTGATTCCTTCTCAAACAGTTCAGAGATGATAGCACATTTCAAGAGGAAGTTAATTGTTAAGTCAGTGTGAAGCTGGACAGAGAGGAGACTTAGGGCTGGCACCATGATAGAGAGAGTGAGCTCCTAAAAGACTTTGCCTGGAAAGTTTTATCCTCCACAGGCTGCAGAAAGGCTGGACATTCCCTCAGCCGTGTGTGGAAGAGCTGGCAGGTGAACCACCTGAATAGAAGCCAAAGCCCACAAGCATGCATTTCTGCAATGCACCCTAGTGCTGGGAACCCCATGAGGGCCCAGGCTAGGAGACCAAGGTCACATTGCTCTTGACATCTCTCTTTCTCTACCAATTTGAGCTTTTGAAAATTTGCAGAAATATAAATAAGACTCAAACCCTCCAGCTTGGAGATCTGAGAAGTCACATGACTCCTTGGAACAGCTGGCATTTGCTGAGCAGTTTTAAAAAGAGCTCTCGTGTCAGAGAGCAACCACATAGCCCTCCTAGGGGACTTGTAAATGCATCGTCCTTGGGGAAGCCATAGATTGGGCTCAACTCATGGGCTCCCACGTGTAACCTGGACTTAATACAACTCGATTTCTCTTTCAATTTATGCCTGGAAAATACAGGCCCAAGGTTGATCCCTTGTGTTGGGGGAGAAATTCTGGATCAAAGCACTGGGGAATCCATCTTGCTGGTGCCAGAAATCTCCCCCAGCCAGTGATGGGCAGGCCCTGGAGGTAGTGGAGGACTTGGGCGTTTGCTTCAGTCAATTTTGATATATTTGAGAACATTTTCTTAAACGCCAGTGCTGGCTTTTATTTCTCCTTGGACGGGTGAAGATAAATTGGTTTAAAGTAACTCTGGCTTGAGAGGATGGTCTCCCAAAGCCCCACTGCAATGTTGGGACTTGCACACGAGGCAGTCCTGCCTGCTATTCCTTGGAGCAGGAGAGCCTGTTAGCCAAGGGGATTAGACCAGATTGTTTAAACACCAGGCTGCTGCGTCTGGCCTAAGGCTCTGTGCAATTTACTTGTAGACAATCTCTCGATTTATGAGTCTAAATCACATCGAGCACTATTGCGAATCACCAGCGCCCATCCCTTGAAAGTTTCGAAGATAACAACTCTGAATGGGAGGCTTTTCTGGACCCAAGGAAGAAGAGAAGGACTCCATTATCTAAGACCATGAAAATACATTAAACTGTTTTTCGGGTATCTCTGGGAGGCTTCGGAACTGCAAGGAGGAGAGAGGTATTTTTAAGATATCTTCTTTGTTGTCATCTGACTTTGTTGCTATGAAGAACGGGGAAGAGTGAGAAACAGCTACACCTGTTGGAGGTACTCAGTTAGAGTAGTCTCTTCTCTGTATTAAAGGCCTTCGTGGTACTGAACTCTCTTGAAACAAATGTGACCTCAGTCCTTCCAGAAGTATTGTCTCTGGCTGGAAAAACTGTCCATCTGGATTCTCTAGTTCAGTCCCCTGCCTCAACTTTAAGACTGTACTCAAACTTTTTCTCAAAAGCCATGCCCAGTGGGTTTCAAGAGTCTTTAGATATCATCATCTTTCATCTCATAACCTCAGAGAAAGCCAGAAAGCTGAAGGAATTTGGAGGCTAGTCAGTTTCATGCGGTAGTTCTAATGTTAAAAAAATCTGAGGATTGGACAAATGTGATTTGCCTATATCTGCATATCACTTAGTGTCTGGACCACGACACAGAAGCCTTTCCCCTCCATCCTGAGCCCCTGCAGTAGCATCTCACCAAGCTCTCCAGTTCCACCAAATCTGTGTTTGTTGAGGGATGTTTAATTGTTTCTGTGGGTTTCACTTTGTTTTTTTCTTCTCTTTTCTGAACAGCTGTCCTCAGCCTTGATGGGGATGGGCCAAACAGAATAGTACCATCTATATGTTAAGATCTCTTCTTTTTTTTGTGGGTATGTTACTTTTTAATTTTTTTAACTAAGACTTAATTTTACTAGAGCAGTTTTAGGTTTACAACAAGATCATACAGAGATTTTTCATATGCTTCCTGTCCCACGCAAACTTAGCGCTGCACAAGCCTGTGCTAGCGTGTGTGCACAGTCTCTTCAATTTTGTCCAACTCTTTGCCAACCTATGGATGTGTAGCCTGCCAGGCTTTTCTGTCCATGGGATTCTCCAGGCATGAATACTGCAGTGAGGTTGCCATGCCTTCCTCAAGGGGATTTTCCAGACCCAGGGATTGTTTCGTTCAGCGTTGGCAGGCAGCTTTTTTATAACTAGTGTCACCTGGGAAATCACCCATGCAAGCATAGCCTCTCCCATTACCGACATCACGCATCAGAAGGGCACATTTGTTTTTTTTCACAATAGATGAACCTATATTGATACATAATAATCACTCAAAGTTCATAGTTTACCTTAGGAGTATGGGTTTGGATGGAAGCATAATGGCATATATTGGTTGTTATAATTTTACACAGAGTATTTTCATTGTCCTAGAAACTCTGTGTATTTCCTATTCTACTCTCCCCTGTCACTCCCGGCAACCACTGACATTTTTGTTTTCAAAATATGTCAATTATGTTGAACATTCATGCATACAGTATGCAGCCTTTTCAAATTGGCTTCTTTCATGTAGTAATATGCATTTAAGTTTCCATCATATCTTTTCATGAGTTGATGCTTTGCTGTGCTCAGTTGCTTCAGTCATGCAACTGAGTCTTTGTCACCCCTGGACTATGACCCACCAGGCTTCTCTGTCCATGAAAATGTTCAGGCAAGAATACTGGAGGGGGTTGCCATGCTTTGCTCCAGGGGATCGTTCTGACCCAGGGATCGAGCCCACGTCTCTTGTGTCTCCTGCATTGCAGGCAGATTCTTTATTGCTGAGGCACCAGGGAAGCTCATTTACTTTTTAGTGCTGAATAATATTTCATTGTCTGGATAACCATAGTTCATTTAATCATTCACCTACTAAAGGATATCTTGATTGCGTTCAAGTTTTGGTAATTATGAATAAAATTGTTAAAAACATCTGGGTACAAATTTTTGTGTGGACATGAAATTTTAATCCCTTGGGCAAATACAAAGGGGGTGTGATTATTGGAAATGATGAGTATGTTAACTTTTGTAAGACATTGCCAAATTGCCTTCCAAAGTGGCTGTACCATTTTGCATTCCCAGAAATGCATGAGAGTTCCTGTTGCCCCACATCCTGATCCACATTTGATGTTGTTGGTGTTCTGGATTTTGTCCATTCTAATAGGTGTGTAGTGGTATCTCATTGTAGTTTTAATTTGCATTTCCCTGATGACGTGTGATGTGGAGTCTCTTCATATGCTTATTTATCATCTGTATATCTTCTTTGATGGGGTGTCTGTTAAAATCTTTGGCTGACTTAAAAAAAATCAAGTTGTTTTCTTATTGTTGAGTTGTAAAAGTTCTTTGCATATTTTGGATGATAATCCTTTAGTAGATGTGTTTATTGCAAATGCCTTTTCTAAGTCTATGGCTTGTCTTCTAATTCTATTGATATTGTCTTTTGCAGAGCAGAGGTTTTTAATTTTAATGAAGTCTAGCTTATCACTTGGAGAAGGAAATGGCAACCCACTCCAGTATTCTTGCCTGGAAAATCCCATGGGCGGAGGAGCCTGGTGGGCTGCAGTCCATGGGGTTGCGAAGAGTCGGAAATGACTGAGCAACTTCACTTTCACTTTTCACCTTCATGCATTGGAGAAGGAAATGGCAACCCACTCCAGTGTTCTTGCCTGGAGAATCCCAGGGACAGCGGAGCCTGGTGGGCTACCATCTATGGGGTTGCACAGAGTCGGACATGACTGAAGCAACTTAGGAGCAGCTGCTTATCACTTGTTTCTTTCATGGATTGTGTCCTTGGTGTTGTATCTTAAAAAGCATCACTAACCCAAGGTCATCTAGGTTCTCTCCCATGTTATCTTCTAGGAGTCTTATGGGTTTGTATTTCATATATAGATTTATGACCCATTTTGAGTTAATTTTTGTGAAGGGTATAAAGATTTGTGTTGAGATTTATTTTGGGGACACAGATGTCCATTTGTTATAGCACCATTTGTTGAAGAGAATATCTTTGCTCCATTGTATTGTCTTTGGTCCAATGTCAAAATCAGTTGACTATAATATTTAAGGAGGTTACTTCCCTGGTGGCTCAGATGGTAAAGCGTCTTGCTTATAATGCGGGAGACCTGGGTTCCATCCCTGGGTCAGGAAGATCCTCTGGAGAAGGAAATGGCAACCCACTCCAGTACTTTTGCCTGGAAAATCCAATGGATGGAGAAGCGTGGTGGGCTACAGTCCATGGGGTTGCAAAGAGTGGGACATGACTGAGCGACTTCACTTTCACTTTTTATTTACTGACATTTATTAAGAGTTTATTTTCTCAACAACAATCAGTTCATACTTATAAGCCAGGGATAATGCTAAGAGCTCTGTTTATGTTACTGTATTTAGTCCTCTAAGTAACATACAGACAAGGACACAGAGACTTGGACATGTTTGCACAGCAAACTGCCCAAGCTCGCACAGCAAGACTGGAGTTTTAGTCTCAATTTTGCCTTGAGTTGACGATATTGACCACTGTGTTATTAGATCACCTACTTATTCAAACTAGCTGTAGTTCTAGTTCAAAATAGCACTAAGGTCAGAATGGACATAAGTGTGTCTACCAGGTGGCCATTTGCAGACTGGCTTACAGTGGTTTACATTGCCTGTATTGTTCCTCTGCATAGGGACCTTCCTTCTATTCCAATATCAAACAAAAATTAGAGTGCGCATCTTCAACTAAGCCAGTCATTCAAATATGAATGTAACCCTCATTTTCCTGCTTAGAGCACTCCATTGGCTTCTCATTTCTAAGCTCAGAGAAGCTAAGACATGTTGGTAAATAGCTACTTTACCAAGCAAAATGTGCCAAGTGTGATAATAAGTTAGAAAAAGAACTCAGTAAAATGGGAAATTTCTTCCAACTAGAGATCCAGGGACAGTTTCACAGAGAAGGTGATATTTTACCAAGCTCTGAAGGAGACAGAGATATAAAGAGCTTTGGGAACAATATTCTAAGAGACACGTCTGGAAAAAGTGAGTGATTAAATTGGTCTGTAACAGAGTGGCATATAGGGAGAAAGCAGAAAATATTTGCTGTCTGAGAGGTGGGCTGGGGCCATGTCTGGGAGGATTTGGAAGGTCAAACCTCTTTTGACCTTCCCTTGAACTACTTTTGAGGGGCTTGATTTTTCCTTGATGTGTCCAGGTTTGGTAACTGGGTAGTCATCACATACCACAAACCTGTTAATGTTTGATTCATAGCTTTTAGAATAAAATATGCTTTTTTTTGAATTAGAAGAAGATAAAAATAAAAAATATTCCATTTTTGGCAATAGTATGGTTAATGTGTCTCCTCTAACCTCAGAGAGCCATTCTAATAGCCTCATGCGGCTTCAAGTGTTTTCCTGCCAATGAAGGATTCTACACAGTAGAATTAAAGTAGGATTCATGTTTGAATGCTGTTCTGGTTTCCTTTGCAAAGAGGCTGGCCAGAGAGTGAGATTGGAAAGAGCCTTCTTGACCTCTGGAATGAAGCCGGTTTGGTGGAGACAAAAAAAGTAGATCAGCAACTTGGGGCCTCAGGGGACTGTGCGAGTCTGTTCTTTCTCCCTCTGGTTTCCTAATCTTTTTTCCAAGGATATGTTCCCTTTTGACACATTTTGCTCTTTTCTCTGACATTAAACCTAACTACATGGGCACACAAGGGTGGACTTGTGTCTGTGTGTGGTACATGTGTGTATGTGAGTGTGCACATGTGTGTGTGCACAAGTGTGAATGTGTGTTGGTGAAAGTGAAAGTTGCTCAGTCGTGTCCAACTCTTTGTGATCCCATGTGCTATACAAGTCCATGGAATTCTCCAGGCCAGAATACTGGAGTGGGTAGACTTTCCCTAATCCAGGGGATCTTCCCAACCCAGGGATTGAACCCAGGTCTCCCACATTGCAGGTGGATTCTTCACCAGCTGAGCCACAAGGGAAGCCCAAGATTACTGGAGTGGGTAGCCTATCCCTTCTCCAGCAGATCGTCCCAACCCAGGAATCGAACTGGGGTCTTCTGCATTGCAGGCAGATTCTTTCCCAACTGAGCTATCAGGCAAGACCTGTGTGTGTTGGTGCTGACCCACTGTTTTTGTCACCATTGCAGCCAGTGTTCCGGATGCAGATGCAAAGAGATAGAAAGCCTACGAGTGACAGCTGGACATAGTTTTGGAATGAATAGGTCTGGGTATTAGATGCTGATAAAGGAAGTCTATTTCTGCTTGGCTTCCTGAATGTCAAAGTCGTGGGAACCCATGAGCAGGTGACTGAGGGGGCAGCTTCAGCTTCTGACCTTGACAGCTTTAAGAATAGGAGGATCTCTCTATCAACCCAGTGCTTGCATCTGTTCATAACGGGTGAGGGCTATTTCAGTGTGAAGCAAGGGCATTGGCAAGATGACTTCTGGAGGGCCTTTCTGGGATGAATCATCTGTGATATTGTCTCTTCAGCCACTATGAGTGGGGAATATGTATCATTATTTTAGCCACATGAAAACTGAGAACACTACATAAATTCTCATTATTGAGAAAGAGTGGTTATGGTGACCTTGTAGGTTTTCACATTTACCCTTACAGTTCCCCTGCTTCTTCTTGATTTTGGTTTATTTGAAATTATAGTCTCCTCTTGGAATGGAGATATTTCACAGAGTAGGAATTGGTTAAAGGGCAGGACCCTGAGCCCAAAGGAGTGTGGAGAAGGGGGAAGGAAGGCACGTGTGGCAGAGACTTCTGCCTGGACTTGCTAGGGACTGTTTGTGTTTGAGAAGGGAACGTCCTGACCTTGTAAAAGAAACCCAACACAGACACGTGGCAGCTCCTAACTGAGCTCTCCTCCCTGGGAGGGCTACAAATTGAATTAGCAGAGACCTCAATTCTTTTTAAACCAGCAGGGGAAGCAAGTTGATATTTACATTTTGCCAAGACTCGGGACTAGTTTTCTTTGTGATGCTGACACCCGAGTTGTGTGATGCAAGTTAATTCCATGTGTGTGCATCAAACAGGGAAGGAGCCAAGGATGGTAAGAGGGATGGAGGAGTCTAAAGCTTATTGAATATCAGTGACATGACATTTACAGATATTCTTCCACTAAGAGAAAACTTGCATCCAGGAAAGTTAAATGACTTGTCCAAGGCCACATGGGGTGTTAGTGATAAAACTGGACTGCAAGTCAAGGGACCTGACTCTAATAAGGCTTCATAAGTAATCCTAAAAATTAAATTTCTTATCGGCAAAACAGTTTTAAGAATACCCTGAGTCAATAAAGACTTTCAGAGTCTCTCTCTTTGTCTGTCTCTCTAACGTGTATATATTTATAATTATATGTATATCATACATGTGTAATTATATATGAATTATATATATATATATACACACACTTTTTTTTTTTTTTTCACTGATGAACTGAGCCTGCCAAACTCCCCGGTCCATGGGATTTCCAAGGCAAGAATACTGGAGTGAGTTGCCATTTCCTTCTCCAGGGGATCTTCCTGACCCAGGGACCGAATTCACATGTCCTGCATTGACAGGCGGATTCTTTACTGCTGAGCCACCACATATAACATAACTAGGAGAGAGAGAATACTCTAAATTTCATGTTACACTACAGTAGAAGAGTAAGCTTCTAAGTTCGACAAGATAAATTCCAGATTCCATCATGCTGGAACAAAGAGCCAGGTTGAAGACACAGGGAAAGAGAAGATGAGTCTGGGGGCCTTGATGACTGATAAAATAACCCTTAGAAAGAGGAGTTCATATTTGAGTGAAAAATAATGAGCACAGCTTTGAGACCAGGTCACTGAAATACAGGTTCCCTGGGAATGGAATGGAAGGGCTTGGTTGTGCACGGGACTGGTGGTGTGGATAGGAGGGGAGGGGACACTGGGCAGGGGTACTTTTGGAAGCTTGTTAGAGAAAAGGAAATAAGGAAGTGATGTTATTCTGCCAAACAAAAATGAATCTCAAAAATCAGAAGAGACACCAATCCCTCCTCCCTAAAGTGCCATCAATGGAAAAAAACTACACTTTTCTATACCAACAGAAGAGGGTGCTCTTGAACTAAGAAACACTGTCAAGTCACTCGACCGCCATAACTGTGCCTACATACAACCGTTTATGTAAACACTTAAAAATAAACAAAAAATGTCAGACAACATGTGTACAAGGCCACTAAGGAAACAAAATATGAGAATCCAAACATTTCAGCAGATGTAAATGTTCCTATCTAAATCAAACATGAAGCAGAAGAAAACTTTAACATAACACCCGACTTGAATATCCTAAAACAGGCATTTGAAAATATGACACCGAAATCTTGTCAGAAGTTCTAAAGTTTAGAACAAAAATAGACAAAAAAAGAAAGAAAATGGAAATAGAAGTTGAATAAACTCAGGAAAGAAATAGAAATAAAAGACAAGATCATCTAAAAAAGGAAGGCTAAATTGAATAAGGTACTCGTGGGACAATAGCTGATGAGACATTGAGAACATAATAGGAAGAGGATGAAATAAATAAAGAATGAAGGAAAAAAGATCAGAACAAAAACCACTGATAGAAGATAGGTTCAGAAAAGTCTGAAAAAGGAAAATATTTCAATGCAGAATAACTAGTATTTCAAACTATAAATTAAGACAAATTCTTAAAATTAAAAGAAGACTTGAATCCGCATCTTTAAAGAACTCTTTATGTTCCTGGGAAAATAAACCTGAAATGATGAAGTCCAAGACTTATTCCAAGAAAATATTACACTTTAAAGATAAAGAACACATTCACCAGGTCTTTAGACAAAAGGACCAAATGACTCACATAGAAAAGAAAATCAAGTAATCATCAGACTTTTCATGTAAAATAAGAGAACCATGGAGTCTCACTTCCAGTAACAAAAGGAAGTGTAACAGGAATACTCTCTTTCTAGATGAGCTCATCACTGAGAGCTAAGACTGTAAGAGGCAGTTTTCTCCGAGCAAAAACTCAGACCACTGACTGTGGCTCTGTAAGTCATCTGCCAGAGGGTGAACATGATTCAACCAACATAGGACCAGGACTAGGATGCTCAGATAGATGGGTTGAGAGTGAGGGTCAAATATATTTCAGTGTACATCTGTACACGGTAAGTACAGTGTAATATAGTAAGGACGGGACAGTAGTGGAAGCACGGTGTGACTGCTGTGTGTTCTGACAAAACTGAAATAATGGCTTGTTGCATAGAAAATAGGGCAGAGTGAAGGATATCATTTAAAGCAGACAGACCAGAATGTAGAAGGGCAAATGAGAGAAAAGTGGACTAAGGGCATTAAGATGGCTATTGTTAGTGAAAAGGCAGTCACTACAGTGAACACACTGAACTTCCTGAATACCAAAAGAAATATGAAATGGACACAGAAAACCAACCACATAGAGAATAGAACAATATACACAGTCAATTTTACAAAAAATAAATCAGTTGAGACCAAGTAGTCATATTAATAACATATTTATCATATTATTATAATTTATTTAAACATTTATTGCATTACCCCTTCATTAAAAATATGTTGACATTGACTCACAGCAAGGCTCAAGTCCATGAAATAAATGGAAAGATATACCTACAAGGAAAGCCACCTATCACAAAGTGGTTCAGAAAGGCTAAAAATAAAAAGATTAACAAAGATCGTTCAGAAGAATGAAAACAATAAAATAAATAAGAGTGTAAAGGCAAAATCAACATAATCAATAAGGTGGGTTTATATAAAATCTCAAACCTTGCAAATATAGAGTATATACTTCCTTTTTAAAACAAAAATGGAACGTTCACAAAAATTGACCACATTTTGGGTCATAAAGAAAGTCCTAGTAAGTGCCATAAAGTAGAAATTAATAAGAAAAATTTAAAAGGTCCTTCCATTTGGAAATTAAACAGCAACAACAATTTTCCGTTAAACTAGTATTGGGTGAAAATAGATGTAAACTGACATTGCAGAATTTTTAAAAACCATAATTAGAATGAAAAATATGTCCATCAGAATTTGTGATATAATTAAAGCAATGATCTGATGAAACGAATTAAACAAGTCTAATTCCTAAGTGAAAAAATATAGAAAAGTAACAAAGATAAAAAGAAAAGAAGCACAAGGAAGGAAATAATAAAAGTAAGAGAAGAATTTAATGTGATAGAAAACAGTAAAAAGAGTAGAACTAATAAATGAATCAAAATGCTGGTTGTTTTGGGAAAAAATGGTAAAATATACACACCAATAGCTAACCTAATCAAGAAAAGAGAGACAAAACACAGACTCACAAAATAAGGAAAGACTAGAGGGAAATAACTATTATAAAGATTAAATCAATCATAAATAGACTACTTTGCAAAACTCTATACAAATACATTTGTAAACTGTGAGACTGGTTATTCTCTGTGAAAATGTAATTTATGAAAACAGATCCCATTTTATATAGAAAGCTCAAACAGACCACTCTTCAGAGTGGAAAAAAGGTGGAGAAAGTAACCAGCAAATTAGTCCATGTAGAAACACCAGACACAGATTGTTGCCCAGGGAAAACTACAAACCTTCAAAGATGAGACAATCTCAACGCTTCATAAGGGCTTCCCTGGTGACTCTCTGGTAAAGAGTCCTCCTGCCAGTGCAGGAGACCTGTGTTAGGTCCCTGGTTTGGGAAGATTCCCTGAAGAAGGAAATGGCAACCCAATCCAGTAATCTTGCCTGGGAAATCCCATGGACAGAGGAGCCTGGCGGGCTACAGTTCATGGGGTCACAAGAGAGTTGGACTCGACTTAGTGACTAAAGAACAACACTTCATAAATTGCTTCGGAGTGTAGAAAATGAAGGAAAACGTCTAAAATTTTTTTTAAGAAGTAAGTGTAATGTTGATAATTAAATCTAATAAAGATTATTAGTAAAAATGATAACAACAATATAGTTTATAGGGAAGTGAGAAAGAAGTGTGGAAATGTGTTAGTCACTCAGTTGTGTCTGACTCTTTGTAACCCCATGAACTGTAGCCCACTTACAGACCAATTTTCTTTATAATTATAGTTGCAAAAACTAAATGAAACTCTAGCAAAAGGAATCCAAAACCATCTTAATGAAATAAAACATCAAGATCAAATTTCAGGAATGCAAGGAGTTTCAGTATGAAGAAATCCACTAATATAATTCATCTTATGGTGAAATTTAAGGAGAAAAGTCATATGATTATCTAAATGGATCTGGAAGACCTTTAATAATATTTAACACCTATTTCTGAAAAATGCACTCAATAACTAAGAATTCATGGATAATTTCTTTACACAATTAACATATATGTCCTTATATATACTTGTGATTTATGTATGCATGTATATATATTCTAAACGTTGAGTCCTATTTAATTCAGAAGCATGGAAGACACTCCTTCCAAGACTAGAAATAAGGCAAAGATACCCTTTATCTTCATTCTGTGTAACGTTGTATTGAAGCTGTTAATCAATACCATTTGAGGAGAAGAAAAACCACCTCTTTGTGAAGATGAAATTACAACGAAGCTTGAAAACCCAATAATTAGTGATTAAACTAGTGGAAATTAGTAAGGAACTCAGATATTAGGATAAAAAATTGACATAAAAATCAATAGTCTTCATATATACAGAAAATAACCAATTATAATTTACAATGTAAGGGGAAAAAGTCATTTGCAACTGTAACAAAAAAGATAAAACTTAAAAAGAAACATGCTCAGTTGTGCCTGACTCTTTGCGACCCCATGGACTGTAGCCTGCAAGGCTCCTCTGTCCATGAAGTTTTCCAAGAAATAATACTGGAGTGGGTTGCCACTCCCTCCTAGGGGGATCTTCTCGACCCAGGGATTGGATCTGTGTCTCCTGCATTGGCAGGCAGATTCTTTACTGCTGTGGTCACCTGGGAAGCCAAAAAGAAACACGCAAAATTTAAATGAGGAAAATTTAGAAATCTTCCCCAAAGACTTGAGCACAGGTTAGAGAAAGTAAAAAGGCGTCTGTTTGTGTAGAGAACTGCTCAACATCATTCAGATGTCAGTTCTTCTTAAGTTAGTGTATAAATTTTATCCAACTGTAAGAAAAATGCCAACAAGCACTCTCACCTCTCCATAAGATAAATAAGTTGATTCTAAAGTCATGTCAAAAAGTAAACATGTCAAAAAGCTAGGAAAACTTGGGCAGAGGGAGGGAGAAGCAAAGAGAGAGAATGATATTACCTGACATGAACACAGTCTAACTGCTGAGTGGTAAATATGGTGTGGTCCTGGCACGTGGATGCAGAGACTGGAGAAACCAAATGAAGGCAGAAATGGGTTCAAGTATGTACAAAAATGTATCATTAGATAAAACTGGCATTTCAAATCACTGAAGAAAAGGTGGGCTTTTTAAATAAATGGAGTTAGGACAGCTGAATAGCCATTTGGAAAAAGATAAAACTAATTCCTACCTTATACCATATACCGTAAACTATAAAAGAATGAGAGACTTAAAAGTAAAAATACAAACTAAACAAACCATAGAAGTACTAAAGAAAACATGGATGACTGTTTTTGTAACTTGAGTGTGGGAAGATGTTTACTCAATGTAATTCAAAAATCCATATGCATTCCCCCATGATATATGTATGTGGAATTGAGAGAAAGGGGACAAATGAGCCTAGTTGCAGGGCAGTAATAGAGGCATGGAGGATGGAAACAATGGAAAGAGTGACAGACTTTATTTTCCTGGGCTCCAAAATCACTGCAGAGAGTGACTGCAGCCATGAAATTAAAAGATGCTTGCTCCTCAGAAGAAAAGCTATGACAAACCTAGACAGCATATTAAAAAACAGAGACATTACTCTGCTGACAAAGGTCTGTACAGTCAAAGCTATGATTTTTCCAGTAGTCATGTATGGATGTGAGAGTTGGACTATAAAGAAGGCTGAATGCTGAAGAATTGATGCTTTTGAACTGTGGTGTTGGAGAAGACTCTTGAGAGTCCCTTGGACAGCAAGGAGATCCAAACAGTTCATCCTAAAGGGAATCAGTCCTGAATATTCATTGGAAGGACTGATGCTAAGCCGAAGCTCCAGTACTTTGGCCACCTGATGCGAAGAGCTGACTCATTAGAAAAGACCCTGATGCTGGGAAATATTGAGGGCAGGAGGAGAAGGGGACGACAGAGGACGAGATGGTTGGATGGCATCTTCGACTCAATGGACATGAATTTGAGCAAGCGCCAGAGATGGCAAAGGACAGGGAAGCCTGGCGTGTGCAGTCCATGGGGTCACAATGAGTCAGACACGAATGAGCAACTGAACAACAAGAGGATGGATGTGTGGACACAGGACGGGAAGGGTAGTGTGGGATGAACCGGGAGATTAATTTTGACATAAATACCATGTATGAAATAGTTAGTGGGAACTTGTGTTACTGCATAGGGAGCTCAGCTTGGTGCTCTGTGATAAGCTAGAAAAGTGAGATGGTAAGCAGTTGAGAGGAAGGTCCAAGAGGGAGGGGATACAGCTGCTTCATTTTGTTGTTCAGTGGAAACTAACACAACATTGTAAAGCAATTATGCTCCAATTAAAAAAACCCATATACAGCAGCAAAAGATTGATAAATTCTACTACATAAAATTAAGAAAGAACTGCATGGCAAAAAATAAGCAAAACCAAAAGAAAAATGTCTCACAAGGGGAAAATATTTGCAACATGATGTGGTGGAGATAAATGACTGTCTGCTTAACATATAAAATATTTTTAAAAATTGAGAAAACAAATCCCGAATCACCAATCTCCACAAAAGTATAGGGAAATGATCCTTAAACATATTGAAATGCTCAAAAATGTTGGTGCAGCTGTGGAGAAAATGAGCTGTATTAGTTTGCTCAGGCTGCCATAACAAAATTCCACAGATTAGAGGCCTATGCAACAGAAATTTATTTTCTCACACTCTGGAGGCCAGAGTCCAAGATCAAATTGTTGGTTCTTTGTATTTCTTTTGAGACCTTTCTCCTTGGCTTGCAGAGGGCTTCCTTCTCACTGCATACTCACGAGCTCTTTCTTCTGTACAGGCACTTCCAAGGTATCTCATTGTGTGTCCAATTTCCTCTTCTTGTGACAGCAGTCAGATTGGATTAGGGTTTACCTTAATGACCTTATTTAACTTAATAACTCTTTAAAGGCCCTATCTCCAAATATGATCACATTCTGAGATACTGGTGGTTAGGGGTTCCATATAGAATTCGAGGGGAGATAATTCAGCCTATAACACAAGCCCATATGTTGGTAGTAGATATTTAAATGATATAATCTATTGGGAGATATAATCTCTTGTGGCTCAGGTGGTAAAGAATCTGCCTGCAATGCAGGAGACACAGGTTTGATCCCTGGGTTGGGAATATCCCTTGAAGAAGGAAATGGCAACCCATTCAAGTATTCTTGCCTGAGAAATCTCATGCACAGAGGGGCCTGGAGGGCTACAGTCCACGAGGTTACAAAAGAGTCAGACACAATTTAGCAACTAAAGAGCAACAGCAATCTATTAGGAGGTAAATAAATCTAAATACCTAAAAATTATCTGTGCAACATTTACCCTTTGACTCAGCAATATGACCTGTAGAACTTCACCCTGAAACACTAATAAACAAGCAAACAAAAAACATACGAACAAGGTTACTCATCACTCTATGATTTGTAGGAGTAAAGTAACTGAAATAACCTGAAGACAACATACAAAATACTGATTAAATAACCTATGGTATATTCACACATCAGAGCAACTATTAAACTATAAAGAGAATGGAGAAGATCTCTATTAATTACTCAGGGTCACTTCTAGGATCTGTTTCAAATAAAAAATACAAAGTGAAAATGTATACAAATAGAAGGGTATTTTTTACATAAGAAAGGAGAGTAAATAAGAAAGAAGAACACACACACACACACACACACACACACACACTTATTGTTGCAAAAAGAAACTTGGGAGGAATATGCTAGAAGCTAGTACAGCAGTTGCCTGGGTACAGGACAGGAATGAGAAAACGATGGAGGAAATGAGGAAGCAGTGACACCTTTTAGTATAGTTTTGACTTTTAAATCATTACAAAGTTATGTATATTTTAAAATCAAATTAAACAGGCAAGGGCACACTCCTAATTTGAACAAAAAGAGAAATGAATGAACCCTATTGTACAACCAGTTGATAACATAGTCCTGCAAAAAGAAAGAATTAACCCAACTAACTGAATGCAGAATTCCATTGCATATGTTCAGTGAGATATAGTCTAAGAGCAAAAAGAAGTGCAATGAAATGTATACATTATTTGGTGTATTTGTTGTTAGTTGTGGTATTGGTGTACCAGTTCCCATACTTCTTTGTGCAAATTGTATGACAGAGCAAAGCAGGCAACACTGGATTTTTTTTTTTAATCATGATAGAAAGGAGTTGGAGTGAGATGAAATGGTGAGCTCTCTGTATTGGATTTGAAGGTGCCTGAATGAACTCATGATTTAAACACATAATTATTTGTTCTGTTCAATGAGGTATGAGGAGAGAATAGTTCAAATTGAATCTGGAGTATTTTATTGCCTCAGAAAGCAAGAAAACTGGACGTATCAAATGAACACAAGAGATAGATAGCTTAAAGATGTCCCCACTGGCCAGATTAGAGGAAAATTAAGTATTAAAAGAAAAGTGATAATAGTATCTTTTGTTAAGTTGAATTAAAAATAATGATATTCAAAAACAAGCAAACAAAGCAAAATGAGGTAGAAGGGTAAAGAAAAGTTCTTCTTCTTCTTTTTTTAATAGCAGAATGCTAGTGGAGTGTAGAAGGAATAATAGAATTAGAAAATAACCACTTTGTCACCATTGATGTGATGGCTGATTCAAACAAGTACCAACAATAGAAACTAAAAATTTGGGTAAAGTCTCTTGAGTAACAAGATATTTGTACAGTCTTAAAGTTTAGCCTCACAAGTTATTTACTAATTGCAAAAGAGAAAAAGCTATTTCTACTTTGGAAAAAATCTGTTGGACATTATCTTAACCAGTAATGGAACATCATTACCCATAATGGAATAATCTGACATTATATGCTTCCTGATGTGATGCACTGAGAAAGACCCAAAACCATTTATGTTATATTCTTGCCAAATATGTCTAATTGGAATTTAAACATGAGTCAAAAATTAGAAAAACCCATATTTATGGAACTAGCTACAGGCGAACTTGCTAGGGTGTTGCAAATATCTCACTGTTATGAAAGACCAAAAAAAAAAAGGAAAGCTAAAAAAAAAAAGCAGAGGAATTTTTAATGAAGAATAAATGGACATGGCAAACGACTGCAAACCATAACTCTAGATTTGACCTATGGTTGGAAAAATTAATCATTAAATGTATTATTAGAATAATTTGGAAAACTATTAAATGTATTTAGATAATATGGCATCAGTGTTAAACTTCTTGAGATTGATCATGGTATTTTAGATATGTGGAAAAATGTTTCAAAGAGGAAACTGGTAGTAGAAAGGCTATTTAGAAGTAGGAACATAAAATGATGAAATCAGGGGAATTGAAGACCTATTGCTCTGAAATATTTCTAAACTGTAAGTGGGATTTGAGATCCAGTTGGACAGTGAGAGAGAGAGTAGATTTGAAGATAGAGTTGAAGTTCTAATTTGAGTGAATGGATGGATAGCGGTGCCATTCACTAAAATTGCCAAGTGTGCATACTAAGTTGAGGTATCTATAAGACATGCATGGGGAAACTTTGATCGTACCATTAGAATGTTTTGTTTAAAAGTCAGGAATCTAGTTAGAGACAGAAATCCCAAACTGATTAGTTGTTGGTTCAGAGGTGATAGCTGGAGTCATTGTGGGCAATGAAATTTCTTAAGGGAGTAGCGAATGGGATAACAATAGATAAACAGGATACTGGAAAGCATCAGCATTCCTTGAGAATCATATTGTCCTATCCATTCTCCATGGGAACCTATTCCAGGGAATCAGACCTTCAAAGAACATTTCTTCATGGTAAGCTGGGGCCGTCTGTGTATCATTCAGTTCCCACTAGGAAGCAGAAGTCTGGTGGGATGTCCTGTGCCTCTGATGGAAGGACCGCTTTCAGTGGTGTCAGAAAGCTTAAGGAAACAAAGAAGTTGAGGGGCCCAGAGAACAGCAAGAGTGGGACACCATTACCACTTCTAGACCAAGGGGCAAAGAGAAGAAAAAAAAATGTTCCTGGAGTCTAGTATGGGCTGAAGCTCTGAAGAAGGGACAGCTTAGTGGGAAATGTAGAAGAACACGCCTGCTTCCAGAAAGGCCTAACTGAAAAGTAAGAGAGGGGAGAAGAAATACCCCAAGCTCCCGTACCTCCACATTAAAAAAAAACTGTGATATGATTCACATAAAATTTCACATAACACAAAACTCACCGTTTAATAGCGTACAACTCAGTGGTTTTAGTTTAGTCACAAGGCTGTGCAACGTAACAATTATCCAATTCCAGAACATTCCCATCACCCCCAAAAGAAATCCCATATCAATAAGCAGTCACTGCCCATGTCTTCTTTCTCCTAACTTGGGCAGGTACTAATTTATTTTCTGTCTCTATGGATTTGTCTATGCTTGACACTTCTTCAAAGAAATAGAAGTATGTGGCCTTTTGCGTCTTTCTTCTTTCACTCAGTGTAATGTTTTTAAGTTCATCCATATTCTAGTATGTATCACTGCTTTAATAGTTGTGGCATTCAGGATGTGCTCCCCTGGTGGTTCAGCTGGTAAAGAATCCAGGAGACCTGGGTTCAATCCCTGGGTTGGGGAGATCCCCTGGAGAAGGGACAGGTTACCCACTCCAGTATTCTGGCCTGAAGAATTCCATGGACTGTATAGTCCATGGAGTCACAAAGAGTCAGATATGACTGAGAGACTTTCACTTTCATCACTACTTTATTCCTTTTTAAGAATGAATAACATTCCATTGTATGGATATACCACATTTGTTTATCAGTTCATCAGCTGGTGGGTATTTGGATTATTTTCACTGATTTCCTGCTAGAACAGAGCCTCAAGGTCAGCCAGGGCCTTCTCAGGTCTTTCATGATCATGCAGATAACCTTGGGCTTAGGCTTGGCTTTATGGATTTTTAGGAGTAAGCTGAAGTCTTTCCAAGCCCTGGTAGACAACTCATTGTTTGGCTTTTTAAGTTTTTGGTTGTCTGTTGTTTTCCCTACATTGCTTCGGGCAGAATCTATATTAAAATATTACCAGATACAAGATTTCAACAAATGCCCCTTCTCCCTAGGGCTTACTGTACTATGCAAATTCTGAGACAGGTAAAATAAAGACTTTTGAGTGAAATGAAGCTTTTTGACTGGTTCTACCAGAGAAGTATAAGATAGGTCATATGATTATTGCTCTTCGGGAATAAATCTTTGAAAGTGTTCCAGCTTCATTTGCTCCTCGAAATGCCAGGAATGCATGATGTTATTTTTCAAGGCTATCTCTAAGCTAGGTGAATGAGGATAAAACCAGGGTAAAAGATGCTGCTCTTACTGAGATTCGGCTATTTTTTCTTGAGTGGAAGCTGCTGGATTGCTACAAGTCTTTGATTAATTTCTAGAATTCTGAAAAAATTTATTTTGGCAGGTTTGGTGACTTTTTATGGATTGCTTTTATGGAATGGAAATTTTTTTTTAGGAAGAATTTTTAAAATAATGTTTATTTGACTATTTATTTGGCTGTTTCGGGTGTGAGTTGTGGCATTCAGGATCTTTGTTGTCATGCAGTTAGTTTCGTTGTAGTGTACGGACTCTCTAATTGTGCTTCACAGGCTTAGTAGTGAAGTTTCCAAAGGAGAATTTTAGAACAGAATTGCTTTTTTAAAATCCATGGAGCAGAGATTGATTCAAGATGGAGGAGTAGAAGGATGTGCATTCATCTTCTGCGAGAACACCAAAATTGCAACTCACTGCTAGTGTTGGAGGGTCTCTCACAGAGGCGTGGGTCGGCAGTGGCTCACTGTGGGGATGGGGGCACTGGCAGCAGCAGTCCTGGGAGGTGCTTCTTTGTGAGGGAAATTCTTTGAAATTCTTACTCTACCATTTTGCTGACATCAATTCTCACCCCTACTTCATGTATACCTGTGGTGGATTCATTTTGATATTTGGCAAAACTAAAACAATTATGTAAAGTTTAAAAATAAAATAAAATAAAAAAAAAAAATCTATCAATGTCTTCCATTGGCCAAACCCAAAACATCTGAAGTCGGCTGCCAAGGGAGTCTAGATAAAGAAATCTGTGGGAATCAGATGGCCGGAGAGCAGGACAGGGCATAGATGGCAGAAAATGGAATGGAGCAGGGATAAGTGGTCAAAAATTAGCCCATCCTACAAGTGATCAGGCTTCAGTAAAGTACCTTGTATCAAATTTTGGTTGCCCAAATCAAATCAGTTTTTGCTCAAATAAACTCTTAAAAATGTAACATACTTCAGTTTATCTTTTACCACTAGCATAACCATGTTCTGAAAAATTTCCCTTTTCTTCTAGGCATTAAAATCTACCAATCTCATGTCCCTAATAGCATCCGAAAGCTTGGGTGACATACTAACATATGTTAAGGTGGTGGTCACTAGAAGAAATTGTCATTATTTCTTCTAGGTAACCTATTTGATTTTTAACAATAACTTTCAATTTTTAACTTGAAAGAGCAAATAATAAAGATTCCCAGAAAAACAGCAAGGTGTGTGAGGTATACATTTTATAGCTACCATTCTACTACCTTTCACTCTGTGCCAGCTCTACACTAGACATTTTAAATACATGGAACATTCAATCTTCACAATAATCCTGAGAAAGTTATTATTAACCTTAGTTTGTAGGTGATAAACATTGTTGCTCATAAAGATGAATGACATGGTTAGTAAAAGGCAGAGGTGTGATTTGGACCCACATC
Organism: Bos mutus; assembly: GCF_027580195.1. Classification (NCBI taxonomy): domain Eukaryota; kingdom Metazoa; phylum Chordata; class Mammalia; order Artiodactyla; family Bovidae; genus Bos; species Bos mutus. The sequence continues at coordinate 30,329,684 of NC_091618.1, forward strand.
AATCTGATTTCAAAGCCTTTACTGCCCCTCCCATGATGGCTCCTCTGGATGAATTCAGACTGAACAACTCATGTGGTGTCAATGTGGTGGGAATCCATGTACTAGAGTCATTGCATCTCATTTTCATTCTAGTCAAATGCGTAGCCTCTTCCAACTCAGGAACTTCCTTCTTTAATTTTTATTTATCTTTCCAGATTTCAAATTATTATTATTTTTTCCATTTTGGGACTGAATTAACAAGAGAAACCTCAGCCCATTCTCTTTTGATGGTGTAAGTTACTCGGAGACCAAGGAGAAACAATAAAAAGTGCTGTTCCACTGGAAATTGTACTTTCATGAGTCTTGAAATTAGTGAGGTTTAATAGCTAGGTAGCCCAGAGTAGAGTTCTGGATGAAATGAAGGGACATAAATAATAAAGTGGTCTCAGTGGAAAGGTGAAAAAACACCTTCCTGCCCATCTCTTCTCCTCCATATGTTGTGAGTTGTGGGACTCAAGGGAAAGATACGGTGTGCCTTGAGGGATGTGGGGGAAATGTGAGCTCCAGGAATGATGTTTACGAGCACTCTGATCTTAATGAAACACCAGGTTGGGAATGTGGTAGGCATGAGGAAGGAAATACTAATGCCTGGCTTGTGGTACAGTGAGGACAGCTAACTGCTGACTACTTGTGAACAGGGTATCCATGAACGGGTCAAGACCACCTAGCTTCTTCTCCTACCATGCATCCAGTTGGCAAGAAAACAGGGACAGGTGGGCTAGAAATAAATGGTTCTCTGTGTCTCACATGTTGATGAGATACAGGCTCAGGCAAAGAAGGGACTGTGCATTTGTATTTACCTGAGTTTGTTACAGGGAAATCAAAAGCCAAAGTTGGATAGTTGCTTGCATTTATCCAAGCAATTATAAAGAAGTTATGATTCTTTTATGAAAGAAGAAGTTATGATTCTTCTTTCATCTACTACTGGCTGATGTAAATAATTGAGCTGGTTGAAAGTGATCATATTCAGCTTAAAGTAGTCTAAAGATAAAACTCTGGGTGAACATATGGATTATATGAAATTTGGTCATATTTGCAAATGTCTCCATAATTTTTGTCATTAGTGTATAGGTTATTATGTTCTGTTTACCTCTATAGGATTATATTTCTGATATATTCTCTTTTTCATCATTCTCCACTACTCTTTACAAATTAACAGTGTCTTTTGTACATTTGGACTATAGCAGGGGGAAAGAGAGCCACTCAGAGACCCAGAGTAGGGAGAGGGTAGCCACTGGGGAGGCCATTGGGACCCAATCCCAGAGACCCACACAGTGCTCAGCACACAGTTGGAATAGGCTCTCAGTCCATATTTTTTGACTTTTCAAAAATGGTGGTCCTTGGATCTCAGATTATTGGCAAAAATTAAACAAATGCAGGGCATGGCAATGTGTCTGACCAAAGTTAGAATTTGTTGGCTGCAGCGAAATCTGAGGGCAAAATCGAAATCCTATATTGCTCCCGCAACTAAAGCCACCAAAAATAGTTCCTCATTGTGGTTTCTGAGATTCAAAAAAAAGGCATCTCCAAGCAGTTTACTGCACAAGTTTCGAAGGCATTCAATGGTTCCCATCAAGCTGGATTTTAATGGGTTAAGTGTAAGTGAATCAGGAGCATAAGGATTAAATTTCCTCTTCAATACACATGGGTTTTAAATGAAGGGAAAAGGTGCTTGAGGGCGTGATGCATTTATTTGTCCAGCCCCAAACATTCAAAAAATAGTTCAAGATGTCTCAGTAAATCCAGCCAGCTGCCCAACCCCCCTCTATCTCAGTGATTCTCTATATAGACACGCGCTGATAGGTACACAGAAAGCACTGCCCATCTTCTGGAATGCAAATTTTATTAATAGGTCTAGTCTCTGGTACAGATAACTCTAAATTTCCAAATGGCCTAGTTGGTAGGGTTTTGACACTCTTTCCCCAAAATATGATACAAAACTTCCCCAATCCATCTCCCTCATTTCAATGTCTCTTCAAATGTATGCTGTCATAAGGTGAAGAGAGTTCATATTTACCAAAAACCACGTCTCAAATATTTAGATCAAAACCACTTCCTTTGTCTCCTGTTTCCATGTGGTAAGCATACTAAAAATTATTTGTCGATCTGGTAAGACCAACAAATGGTGAAAACATGGCTCAATTTCTCTGGCTCTAAATCTAAATCAGTTTAATTATAGTGGTTAGAGCAAGAGGGAGATACCTGGATATAAGTTGGAGGCTAATCGAGGCATCTGGTGGTAAAGACATGGAGAGAAGAGAGAAGATAATGGGAGGATGATGCGAACTCTACATGTCCTGTGGCAACCAGATTGGAACAAATGGTTCCACCAATCTAATTTGTTTTGGCTAATTTACATGATGAAAAATAAGGATGGGAATTTATTGTTCCTTTTTACAGGTGGATTGGATTTTCCTAGGTTAAACTTGGTATATTACAACATCACAATGATCACATCTGAATCTACTGTGGTCATGCCTGGCCACCCACTGTGGTGTTGCCACAGTTTAGATATAAAGTGCAAATGGGGTGGGAGGTGAAGGAGAGAGATGTTTCCAAGTTGTAAGTCTGCTGTTGGGTGGATTGAGGTGTCATTGCTGGAGATGAAGAAAGGAGATGAGGTGATGATAGACAAAAATGGTGCCTTGAAGACAATATCAGCAGTGAATATTTATTTTGGAGTTGTCTGCACTCTGGTGCTAGTTTAAAAAACTGTTGGAATTTAAATCATATAAATAGATGATGCAGTTCTAAATCCCTATTCTACTTTCTAAGAAAAGTGCAACTTCCTTGTTATGGCTAGGATAGTACAGAGAAAATCCTAGCAAGTTAAAATTTTATGGTCACTTTCATTGCTAATGTCTTACATCCCTGGATTCTTATTCCTCTCTGTTCCTTGGGATATCCTATATTTTTGTCCATTCACCAAAACATGGAACTTTGCTTCTTTCTTTAATTTTAATAACAATGATAAACTATTCATTTTAGGCCTTCACTGTTCCCCTGCACCAAATCCATCAGTTCAGTTCAGTTCAGTCGCTCAGTCGTGTCCAACTCTTTGGGACGCCATGGACTGCAGCATGTCAGGCTTCCCTGTCCATCAACAACTCCAGGAGTTTACTCAGACTCATATCCATTGAGTCAGTGATGCCATCCAACCATCTCATCCTCTGTCGTCTCCTTCTCCTCCCACCTTCAAACTTTCCCAGCATCAGGGTCTTTTCCAATGAGTCAGTTCTTTCCATCAAGTGGCCAAAGTATTGGAGTTTCAGCTTCAGCATCAGTCCTTCCAGTGAATATTCAGGACTGATTTCCTATAGGATGGACTGTGTGGATCTCCTCGCTGTCCAAGGGACTCTCAAGAGTCTTTTCCAAAACCACAGTTCAAAAGCATCAATTCTTCGGTGCTCAGCTTTCTTTATAGTCCAACTCTCACATCCATACATGACTATTGGAAAAACCATAGCTTTGACAGACCTTTGTTGGCAAAGTAACATCTCTGTTTGGGTCATAGCTTTTTCTCGAAGGAGCAAGCGTCTTTTAATTTCATGGCTGCAATTGCCATCTGCAGTGATTTAAGAGCCCCCCCAAAATAAGTCTGTCACTGTTTCCACTGTTTTCCCATTTATTTGCCATTAAGTGATGGGACCAGATGCCATGATCTTAGTTTTCTGAATATTTACTTTTAAGCCAACTTTTTCACCCTCCTCTTTCACTTTCATCAAGAGGCTCTTTAGTTCCTCTTCGCTTTCTGCCATAAGTGTCATGTCATCTGCATATATGAGGTTATTGATATTTCTCCCGGCAGTCTTGATTCCAGCTTGTGTTTCATCCAGTCCAGCATTCCTCATGATGTACTCTGCATATAAGTTAAATAAGCAGGGTGACAATATAAAGTCTTGACGTACTCCTTTCCCGATTTGGAACCAGTTTGTTGTTCCGTGTCCAGTTCTAACTGTTTCTTCTTGACCTGCATACAGATTTCTCAGGAGGCAAGTCAGGTGATCTGGTATAAATCTCCTACTTATGCAGAGTGATGATACTTCTGTATGCATATTCAGGCCTAAGACTTAGTAATCACTTTAAAATGACGACTCAAATAAGACCTGACTGAGTTCCTTGATGAGATGGCACTTTATTTTCATATATCTCTCCAAATAAGGAAAAATGAGTGAGGTTACCACTGTTCTGGTTTTGGAAATGATTATAGAAATGTACTGAACCTGAGTGATGCTGTGGTTAATAGGTGAAGTTAATTTAAGAAGAGAAGTTGGAGAAATTGAAGACTATCAAAGAAAGGAGAAGAAAAATAGGAAAGAGTAATAAGGGAGATTAGGATGAAATAACTTTAAAGTGACCACCAGGACAGCAGGCATTTTGACCAATAAATAGTATGAGAAAGTGAGAACTCTGGTCTTAGGTAGGTGTATGAATGGCTGCACAATTGACCGCACACCTTGCCTTACAACGAACAGGGGTCTACTTGGGAGAGGTCAAAGCTGGGGTGTGATAAGTGAGCTTCCAGAAAACTCAGAAATGGAAAGTGATTGTTAAACCATCCCTGCATTCTGGATGGTAAACATGATAATAAATTTGTTACATCTGAGAATGATACCAAACTAAGAGGTTAGAAAAAAGCAAAGGTAACAGGAAGAGAGACACAATTGTAAAGTGTTGTGAATTAAGAAAAAAGGCAAGGACTTGATGATCCACTGGGTGGAAAAGCAAACTAAGTTGCTTACAGACCCTAAGTTCTCCTCCAGTCAAGTGCAATGAGAAAGCATTCACGAGGCTGTAAAGCTTGGAGAACATGTGCTAGGACCAGAGGCTATGCCCCATACTTTCAAAGGTAGCATTTGAAAGTCAGTGAAAAAGTTTTGATGATTTTTTTTTTCAACTGATGGTTGAGGAAGTTGAGGTTTGAATAGACGTGCCTTGTCCAAGGTAAAACAGGTTGTGAGTATCACAGCTGGAATGCGGAGTTTATGACTGCACATTTACTGTTTCTCTACCACACATCTCTTCCACTATTTCATGGGAAGGACATTTCCATGGTGCTACTGAAGAAGAATGGGCCTTTAAAGGACAGAGAAGTCAGAGCATGTCTGTCCCTTCCTTAGCTGTTTAGGGCTATTGATTCTCTTGGGACCTTATTTCTGAGTTTTATTACTTGTTCTAATACTGTCCAGTGTGTGTGTGTTAGTTGCTCAGTCATGTCTGACTCTTTGTAACCCTATGGACTATAGCCAGCCAGGCTCCTCTGTCCACAGAATTCTCCAGGCAAGAATAATGGAGTGAGTAGCCATTCCCTTCTGTAGGGGACCTTCCCAACCCTGGAACTGAACCCGGCTCTCCTGCATTACAGGCAGATTCTTTACTGTCTGAACCACCTTATAATAACCTGTAATGAAAAACAATCTGAAAAAGAATATATATAAATACATATATATATATATATATACACACAATTAAATCATTTTTGCTGTATACCTGAAACATTGTAAAACCATTATACTTCTTTTTTAAAAATGAAAAAATCTTTAAGAAAGAAACGAAAATAAAATTTTTTTAAAAATTCAAAGAGGCAGCAAGGAATGGTGGTGAGATCAGAGTTGGGATTCCCCAACTCACTGCCTAGTTATCCTGGGAACAAGTCTGTGCTCTTGTCCTTTCCATTCTCGTTTGTTGCCTCAGACTCAAAGCTGGTGGATGAGTACCAACTCACAAGGTTCTTGCAGACATGAATGTCACAGTGGCCAGGGCTCAAGATACTACTCAGTTCTTTAAGTTGTGAGACCAGGAGAACTCATATACATAGTGGCTATATGGTTATATATGATTATATATAGATATATCTTTATTATATATAAATGTATATGCATAAATATTTTCTTTTTCAGATTCTTTTTCATTATAGGTTATTACAAGATGTTGTATATATTATAGTTCCTTATGCTAAACAGTAGAACCTTGCTGTTTCTCTATTTTATATATAGTAGTATATATCTATTAATCCCAAATTCCTAATTTATTCCTCCTCCTTTTCCCCTTTGGTAACCATAAGTTTATTTTCTATATCTGTGAGTCTATTTTGGTTTTGTAAATAAGTTAATTTGTATCATTATTTAAGATTCCATATATAAGTGATACCACATAATATTGTCTCTTTCTGACTTACTCAGTATGATAATCTCCATCCATATTGCTACAAATGGTATTAATTCATTCTTCTTTTATGGCTGGCTGGATGGCATCACCAACTCGATGGACGTGAGTTTGAGTGAACTCCAGGAGTTGGTGATGGACAGGGAGGCCTGGTGTGCTGCGATTCATGGGGTCGCAAAGAGTTGGACACGACTGAGCGACTGAACTGAACTGAACTGAACCAAACATTCCATTGTATATATGTACCACATCTTAATCCATTCATCTGCCAATGGAAATTTAGATTGCTTCCGTGTTTTGGCTATTGGATATAGTGCTGCCATGGACGTTGAGGTGTATGTATTTTTTTTTTTTTTGGTTATGAGATTATTGTTTTTTTAATTTTATTTTTTAACTTTGCAATATTGTATTAGTTTTGCCATATATCAACATGAATCTGCCACAGGTATACATGTGTTCCCCATCCTGAACCCTCCTCCCTCCTCCCTCCCCATACCATCCTTCTGGGTTGTCCCAGTGCACCAGCCCCAAGCATCCAGTATCATGCATCGAACCTGGACTGGCGACGTGTTTCATATATGATATTATACATGTTTCAATGCCGTTCTCCTAAATCATCCCACCCTCTCCCTCTCCCACAGAGTCCAAAAGACTGTTCTATACATCAGTGTCTCTTTTGCTGTCTCGTATACAGGGTTATTGTTGCCATCTTTCTAAATTCCATATATATGCGTTAATATACTATATAGGTGTTTTTCTTTCTGGCTTACTTCACTCTGTATAATAGACTCCAGTTTCATCCACCTCATTAGAACTGATTCAAATGTATTCTTTTTAATGCCTGAATAATACTCCATTGTGTATATGTACCACAGCTTTCTTATCCATTCATCTGCTGATGGACATCTAGGTTGCTTCCATGTCCTGGCTATTATAAACAGTGCTGCGATGAACATTGGGGTACACGTGTCTCTTTCCCTTCTGGTTTCCTCAGTGTGTATGCCCAGCAGTGGGATTGCTGGGTCATAAGGCAGTTCTATTTCCAGTTTTTTAAGGAATCTCCACACTGTTCTCCATAGTGGCTATACTAGTTTGCATTCCCACCAACAGTGTAAGAGGGTTCCTTTTTCTCCACACCCTCTCCAGCATTTATTGCTTGTAGACTTTTGGATCGCAGCCATTCTGACTGGCATGAAATGGTACCTCATAGTGGTTTTGATTTGCATTTCTCTGATAATGAGTGATGTTGAGCATCTTTTCATGTGTTTGTTAGCCATCTGTATGTCTTCTTTGGAGAAATGTCTATTTAGTTCTTTGGCCCATTTTTTTGATTGGGTCATTTATTTTTCTGGAATTGAGCTGTAGGAGTTGCTTGTATATTTTTGAGATTAGTTGTTTGTCAGTTGCTTCATTTGCTATTATTTTCTCCCAAATAGAATTTTCATCTTTTCTAGATGTATGTTCAAGAAAGGGATTTCTGGATCACATCTTAAATCTATTTTTAGATTTTTAAGGAACCTCCATACTGTTCCCCATAGAAGCCATACTAATTTAAATTCCTACCAACAATATAAGAGGGTTCTCTTTTCTCCATACCCTCTCTCAGTTCAGTTCAGTTCAGTTCAGTCACTCAGTCGTGTCCGACTCCTTGCGACCCCATGAATCGCAGCACGCCAGGCCTCCCTGTCCATCACCAACTACCGGAGTTCACTCAAACTCATGTCCATCAAGTCGGTGATGCCATCCAGCCATCTCATCCTCTGTCGTCCCCTTTTCCTCCTGCACCCAATCCCTCCCAGCATTAGAGTCTTTTCCAATGAGTCAACTCTTCGCATAAGGTGGCCAAAGTACTGGAGTTTCAGCTTTAGCATCATTCCTTCCAAAGAACACCCAGGACTGATCTCCTTTAGAATGGACTGGTTGGATCTCCTTGCAGTCCAAGGGACTCTCAAGAGTCTTCTCCAACACTACAGTTCAAAAGCATCAATTCTTCGGCGCTCAGCTTTCTTCACAGTCCAACTCTCACATCCATACATGACCACTGGAAAAACCATAGCCTTGACTAGATGGACCTTTGTTGACAAAGTAATGTCTCTGCTTTTGAATATGCTGTCTAGGTTGGTCATAACTTTCCTTCCACGGAGTAAATGTCTTTTAATTTCATGGCTGCAGTCACCATCTGCAGTGATTTTGGAGCCCCAAAAAATAAAGTCTGACACTGTTTCCACTGTTTTCCCATCTATTTCCCATGAAGTGATGGGACCAGATGCCATGATCTTTGTTTTCTGAATGTTGAGCTTTAAGCCAACCTTTTCACTCTCCTCTTCACTTTCATCAAGAGACTTTGTAGTTCCTCTTCACCTTCTGCCATAAGGGTGGTGTCATCTGCGTATCTGAGGTTATTGATATTTCTCCCGGCAATCTTAATTCCAGCTTGTGCTTCTTCCAGCTCAGCGTTTCTTATGATGTATTCTGCATACCCTCTCTAGCATTTAATATTTGTAGATCTTTTTATGATGGCCTTTCTGACTAGTGCAAAGTGATAACTCATTGTAGTTTTGATTCACATTTCTCCATTTCTCTATTAATTAACATTACTGCCTCTTTGATTCTCCAAATGCTCACTGTGAGCTTAAACCCAGGGTTCCTGATTGCCAGTGACCACTCAGTCAATTCACTCAAAAGTTTGTCAACATGGGTTTTAAACATTATTTTCTCCCTGGAGTGCTTACTCTTTAATAAGTGATTCTAGTAAGTAGAAGCTAAAGACTAAAAAATAAGCCAATGGATTTTTAAAATGCTAGTAGTTTTATTACTGTGTTTAATAATGGCACAGAGGAGATGGTTGCAGGAGAAGATGCAGTTATTGGAAAGAGACTGCCGTGATCACATCCAAGTCTGAATCAGAGGAGGAGGAGGGAGCCCAGAAGCATGCCTGCAGCACCTACAAATGGGCAGGTGGATAGAATCCAGCTTTCTGGCCCATGAACTGTTGCTCATGAGCATCTTGTTTTGTGCATTTCTCTTCTGCTTCAGCACTGGGCAGGTCATTGGAACCAAAAGCTCCAGATCTTAATTATATAACTTATAATTTGTATAATCTTTGCAAATTACTTTGTCTCTTTCAGCCTTAGTTTCCTCAAACTGGTCAAATGGGAATTGTTTTGAGGAGTAAGTCTGGTAACTTTGTGAAGCACCCAGCATAATGCCTGCTACATTCAAGGCATGCAGAGGAGTGGGTATGAGAAGGAAGTCTGGGACTAGACAGTTTAAGTTAGTCTGGGCTCCCTCATTTACTACTAAGTGAATGTGAGCAGGTTAGTTTACTTTCCCATGCCTCAGTTTCCTCCTTGGCAAAGTGGTGCGGGTAAAGACATCCACGCCACAGAGTTGTCAAAAATAAATGAGTCAAAATGTGGTTAGGACAGTGCCTGGTTCCTACTGAGTGGTCTGCAAGTGTTTGCTTTCATGACTGTCCTTGTTACACACAATCGCCTCTGCAATCAGAAAAACTGCTCATCAGTTTTTCTGTCCTCACTCATGTCTAGCTTACACTCTGCTATAGGCAAATCGCATTTCATTTGTTCCATGGGCATGACACAAAGATGAACAACCACCAGATGACCTGAGGTCTCCCGACTTCACAGTTCGAGGAGTCAGGAGACAGGCTCTCAGCTCTTCCCTGGCATGAGCCTGTGGGTGACTCACAGTGTGTAAGAGCCCAAGCAGTCCCCATCCCCCAGTGTCCCCTGTAAGTGTGCTGCAGAGAGAGAGACTCTGGGGGCTTTGTCACACTCTGGGCTTGCTGTTAACCCCCTCAGAGTACTCATGTGGATTTAAATTACAGCTCTGCAGCCATTGCACAGCTCCCAGGGCGTCCCTCAGATACCACTGAGCAGTGAGGGGTTTGAGCTGGGAGAACATGGATAAAATCTGCCACTCAGCAGCTTTGAGGAACCAGATAACACCCAGAGGGAAGCCAGTCTGAGGCTCAGAGAACCCTGTCTCCCAGGGCACCAAATAGCCAAGTAGTGAATTGCTCACAAATTTGAGTAGGGGGTGGAAGGTGGAATAAACCACAGTTAAACCTGTAAACATTCCCTGCCAACATCCCGTCATCACAGAGAAAGAAGCCACGCAGCTGGCTCTGTGCAGGGCAAGCATGGCACGCGTGTGTGCAGGCATGCCCCCACAGGCACACGCACACACGCGCACAGTCATCTGCGGTGACCTCCACGGAAAACTCCTCCGCCATCCTTCCCATCCACAGTGTTGGAGCAATTAGGTAGGACTTGGACAGAATGATTCATGCTTCAATAAATTCAATTTCAACAAAACATAATTATGGTGAGTCACCTAATCACAGCTGTAATCACGACCCGCCCCTCTAGAAAGTCAAAACAGTTGAGGGCATTCAGCAAGGGCGTCTGTTCCCTCATTACAACTGAAACCTCCATCTTTTGCCAAGCAGCCATATTTGGGGCTCCAGTTCCTTTCTGATTTTTAAAATTACACTATATTTCAGACATACAAAAAGGTGTAATGCCTACTAGAGTGAATACCCTTATATGCACCAATCAGCCTAAAAAGGAAGCATTACAAATATGCTCAAATCTCTGATCCCATCCTCCTTTCTCAGTTGAGATGATAATTAGATTTTGGTCTTTATCATTCCCATCTCTGCCTTTTTATATCCACTTTGTATCCTTCAAGTTATGTAGCATTGTTTTCATATATTACATGTTGAATAAAAGGCCTCATTTGTGTATCCTTCTGCTGCTTGGTTTCTATAACTTTTTGATACGTATTTGCATCAAACATATATCTCTAGTTCTTACATATTAACTGCTGTTTAGATTTCCATACATGACTATATCAAAATGTATTTTTTATCTATTCTCTTATTGATGGACATTTAGCTTGCTTTTCCAGTGTTTTCTGTTACAAATGAAACTTGCATGAACATCCTTATACACATTTCCTGTGAACACATGTGCATTTCCCTAAAGGTATGCCTACGAATGGAGTTGCCAAATTATTGGATATATGCTTTGTCAGCTTTACTAGATGCTGTCAAATTGCCTCTAAGTGTTTGTACCAATTTGCGTATCCATCAGAAGTTTATCAAAATTTCTTGTTTTTCTTGTATTCTCACCAATATTTGTTGTCATTAGGAGTTTAACTTTTGCCTATTTGATAAATTTGGAATGTTTCCTCCTGCGCTTTTAACTCACATTTTCCTATGATCAAGCATCTTTTCATAGGATTAGGAACAGTTTAGACTTTTTTCTTTTGTGAATTGTCTGTTCCTGTGTTTTGCCACTTGATTGCTTTTCTTCTGGAGTGTTTTTGATAATTCATCAATTTATTTCAAATATGGCAATTCGTCATTTCTGTTTCTGTACCAACTTTAATGTTCTATTTTTCAAGAAATAATTTATTTCACCTAAGTTGTAAACTATGATGATACAAAAGTGTTCCAAAATTCACGTATCCTTTCAAAGTCTGTAGGATTTGTGGCGATAAATCATTTTTTATTCCCAACATCGGGGACATTGTGTTCTCCTCTCTCCTCTCCCCTACTCTCTCCCCTTCCCATTTTTTTGGGATGAGTTTAGGAGTTTGTAATTTTTTTCCCTAAAGAACCAGCTTTCAGCTGTGTTGATTTCTCTATAAACTATTTTCAGTTTCACTGATTTCTATTATCATATTTATTTCATTCTTTCTACTAACTATGGGCTTACTTCACTCTTCTTTTTAGAACTTATTAAAGTAAATTAGGCTATTGCTTTTATACCTTTATTCTTTTGCATTTAAAGCTATGTTTCCCTCTAAGCCCCACTTTAGTCCTATCTTACAAATTTTCATACTGTATTTTCTTTTTCATTCAGTTCAAAATATTTTCTAATTTCCTTTATGATTTTTGTCTTTGACCCATAAATTATTTATAGTATGTCATTTAATTTCTGAATAACTGGATTTTTCTAGAGACATTATATGAATTCTCCTGTGATCATAGGTCACACTTTACATGATTTCAGTTCTCTGAACTTATTGACATTTGTTTTATAGCACAGAATGTAGTCTGTCCTGGTGAATGTTCTATGTGTGCTTAAAAAGAATGTGTATTTGGATAGAATTCAGAAAATATCTATTAGATCAGGAAGGTTAGTAGTAATGTTTAGATATTCTGGTTGTTCTTTTATAGATGACAGAAAGGTGTTAAAACCTACTCTGTGAAATTGTCCTTTTTTCTCCTCTTTATTTCTGTTAAGTATTGATTTATGTGCTTCTCTTATTAGGTGCAAACACATTTGTAATTATTGTCCTCCTGGTGAATTGTCCCTTCTAAATATTACCCCTGTCTATACTCTTTGTCCGGAGAAGGCAATGGCACCCCACTCCAGTACTCTTGCCTGGAAAATTCCATGGACAGAGGAGGCTGGTAGGCTGCAGTCCATGGGGTCACTAAGAGTCGGACACAACTGAGTGACTTCACTTTCACTTTTCACTTTCATGCATTGGAGAAGGAAATGGCAATCCACTCCAGTGTTCTTGCCTGGAGAATCCCAGGGACAGGGGAGCCTGATGGGCTGTTGTCTATGGGGTCGAACAGAGTTGGACACAACTGAAGCGACTTAGCAGCAGCAGCAGCATACCCTTTGTCCTGAGCTCTACTTTTTAAATTGAGGGTAATACAGTCACTCCATCTTCTTATGCTTACTCTGCAGGTTATAGCTTTTCCATCCATTTACTTTCAGACTACACGTATCATTATATTTAAGGTGCATCTTTTGGGGGCAGCACATGTGAATCTTTTTAAAAATCTATTCTGGCAATCTCCCCCTTTTAATGCTTAGACTGTTAACACAATGTAATTAGTGATACAGTTGAATTTAGGTCTACTATTTCATTATTGGAGAAGGCAATGGCACCCCACTCCAGTACTCTTGCCTGGAAAATCCCATGGATGGAGGAGCCTGGTAGGCTGCAGTCTATGGGGTCGCTGAGAGTCAGACATGACTGAGTGACTTCACTTTCACTTTTCACTTTCATGTATTGGAGAAGGAAATGGCAACCCACTCCAGTGTTCTTGCCTGGAGAATCCCAGGGACGCAGGAGCCTGGTGGGTCACACCGAGTCGGACACGACTGAAGTGACTTAGCATAGCATAGCATTTCTTTATATTGCTGTTTGTTTTTTGCTGTTCTGTTATCCTTTCCTGCTTTGCTTCTCCTTTATGTATGTATCCATGACTTATTTATTTTATAATTGAAAATTTGTACTTTTTAATTTCCTTTACTCATTTTGCCCACCCTATCCTCTATGTTTGTTAGCCACCGATATGTACTCTGTATCTGTAAGGATAATGGGACAACCTTAGGTTCTCTTTATTGAATGCCCTCTATGCTTTGTGATACAGTTTTCACATGTTTACAAATATTGAAAATTCCACAAATATAAAAATTTTTAGTTTAAGCAATTATATATATTTTAAAGAGCTTAAGAGAAAATAAATTGATTTTATTTATTCTTTATTCTTACAGATACAGAGTACATATTGGTAGTTCACCTCAAATACACAGATGACACCACCCTTATGGCAGAAAGCAAAGAACTAAAGAGCCTCTTGATGAAAGTGAAGGAGGAGAGTGAAAAAGTTGGCTTAAAACTCACCATTCAGATCATGGCATCTGGTTCCATCACTTCATGGCAAATAGATGGGGAAACAATGGAAACAGTGAGAGGCTTTATTTTTGGGGGCTCCAAAATCACTGCAGATGGTGACTGCAGCCATGAAATTAAAAGACACTTGCTCCTTGGAAGAAAAGCTATGACTAGCCTGGGCAGCATATTAAAAAGCAGAGACATTACTTTGCTGACAATGGTCTGTCTAGTCAAAGCTATGGTTTTTCCAGTAGTCATGTATGGATGTGAGAGTTGGACTACAAAGAAAGCTGAGAGCCAAAGAATTGATGCTTTTGAACTATGGTGTTGGAGAAGACTTTTGAGAGTCCCTTGGACATCTAGGAGATCAAACCAGACAATCCTCAAGGAAATCAGTCCTGAATATTCACTGGAAGGACTGATGCTACAGCTGAAACTCCAATACTTTGGCCACCTGATGGGAAGAACTGACTAATTGGAAAAGACCCTGATGCTGGGAAAGATCGAAGGTGGGAGGAGAAAGGGATGACAGAAAATGTGATGGTTGGATGGCATTACTGACTTGATGGACATGAGTTTGAGCAAGCCCCAGGAGTTTGTGATGCACAGGGAAGCCTGGCATCGTGCTGCAGTCCATGGGGTCGCAAAGAGTTGGACATGACTGAGCAACTGAACTGAACTGATTTATCCAGATGTGATGGCTTTTTGGTGTGTCAACTTGGGTAGGCTGAACTACAGTTCCAGCTATTTAGTCAAATATGGATATAGCCACTGTTATGAAGAAAATTTGTACATATAACTAAAGTCCTCAGTTATTACCAGTTGACTTTAATCAAAAGGAATATTATCCTGGGTTAGGCCTTTAAAACAGGGCTTAGGCTTTCCCTCAATGTAGAGACTCCAAATCTGCAAGGTTCTAAATTACTCACTATCTATCCTTCTTGACCATCTGTCCTTGCCAGATCCTCTAATTGTATAAACCAATTCTTTCCAGTAACCCTTTCTCTCTTTCCTCCCTCCTCTCTCTCTCTTTCTCTCCTTGTCTATCTCCATCTCCATGTCCGTGTCCATCCCTATCTCTCTGTCTATAAACTTTTCAGGTTGAACCATGAATTATACACCAGATAGTTATGTTTACCATTTTTGATGCTCTGTCCTTTCCTGAAGATGCAGTTTTACTCTAGTACCATGTTCTTGCAGCCTGAGGAACTTCCTTCAGTATTATTTGTTGTGCAGGACGGTTAGCAGTGATTCTTTTAGATTTTCCTTACTTGGAAATGTATTTATTTTACCTTCACTTCTAAAGAATATTTGGTTGTATATAAAATTCTGGATTGGTAACTTTTTTTGTTTTTTAAACCCCTTTCAGCACTTTAAAGGATGTTATTCTACTGTGTTCTCACATCCATGGTTCTTTGTAAGAAATCCTTTGTCATTTGAATCATTATTCTCCTGGATGTGATGTGTCATTTATCTCTAACTACTTTCAAGATTTGTTCTTTATTGATAGTTTTCAGCAGTTTGATTACAATGTGTGTAGGTAGAACTTTATTTGAATTTGCCAAATTTATGATTGGTGTTTGCTGAGCTGCTTTCTTTTTCTTTCACCAAATTTGGGAATATTTTGGCCTTTATTTCTTCAAATATTTCTTTTGCCCTAATCGCTATCTCCTTTCCTTTAGAGAGTCTAATAGCATGGATTTTAGACCTTTTTATGGTTGTTTTTCTTTTGCTTATTGATTTATGGAGTTTTTTATATGATGCGGATGTTAATATTTTGTTAGTTATATGTTTACAAACATCTTCTTCCAGTCTATTGCTACTCTTTCACCTTTTAGTGTATTTAAAATATATGTTTTGTATTAATTTTAATATAGGTAAATTTACCAAGCCTCTTTAAAGTAGTTGCTTAAAAATATTTTTTATGTATATCATGGATTCAAAAAATTCTTTCCTATTACTGATATTAAATATGCTATACCTTCTTGTAAAAGGCTTTAATTTTTGTTTTTCTTGTCTATATATTTAATCAACGTTAAAAGCAATTTTGTTTAAGGGGAGCTGTATGGATTCAAAGTTTTTTTTGTATATCAATAACCAATTATCTCAGCACCTTTTATCCACTGATTTTATATTGCATTTCTTAATATGACTTTCCTCTTGTTTCATTAGAGAAATCCTCTTCATCATCAGAGGAAAGACATTTTCCATTCAAGAAGCATGTCTAGCATTCAACTGATACCAAAAGACAGGACAAGTCAACTGTGTATGATTTTATTAAGACCACCAGGCACTGAATTGGCATTCCAGAATGCTCTTTTATTTCCTATTTTCTTAAGAAAGAAGTTGAGGGAGGGAGGGGACCTGGTCTACTGGTAAATACAGTCTTTTTAGTTGGTGAGCTCTGGAAGGCAATGGATGTTAATCAGTTTTATAACCCACAAAGAATATCAAGCTTATTAAAAATCAGCTCACCTTGAGAGAGAGCTTTTGGCTAGTCTTTTCCCAACTAGCAAAAGCTATTCTCCACATGCATGCCAATGATGAATGTTTCAGTGGAAATAAGGGGATTAAGATGTCTTCAAACTTAAACTAAACTCAAATATCTCAAGTTAAACTTATGTCTTTGCTCTTGGGATAAAGGGCTCCAGCCCTTCTTGGTTATGATTGAAGAGCTATGACAAGAAAATCTGAAAGCCTCTTTTGGCCATGTTTCTCCATGTTGAGCCACATTCACAGCCAGAAACTGTTTCAAAGGACAAATTGATACTTGACTAAGCCAGCTGGTGACTGTTATGATGCACTTAATTCTTCAGCTGTTTTGACTAGGTGATAACTAACCTATTCAGAGCCTGAACCGACTGTAATGAACCAGTACTTTGGGGCTCTCTGCTGCTAAGTCACTTCAGTCATGTCTGACTCTGTGTGACCCCATAGACGGCAGCCCACCAGGCTCCTCCGTCCATGGGATTTTCCATGTTGCCTTAATGTTTAACCTAGTTTTTTCTTTCATGTTGCTGCTGCTGCTGCTGCTAAGTCACTTCAGTTGTGTCCAACTCTGTGCAACCCCATAGACGGCAGCTCACCAGGCTCCCTTGTCCCTGGGATTCTCCAGGCAAGAACACTGGAGTGGGTTGCCATTTCCTTCTCCAATGCATGAAAGTGAAAAGTGAAAGGGAAGTTGCTCAGTTGTGTCCGACTCTTAGCGACCCCATGGACTGCAGCCTACCAGGCTCTTCTGTCCACGGGATTTTCCAGGCAAGAGTACTGGAGTGGGGTGCCATTGCCTTCTCCGCTTTCATGTTGCAGGAGAGTGTGAACACAAAATTCTTACTCTTCCCAGTGATCACTCCCTCTTCAAAGGCTTAAAAGACTGTTTTATGTTGTATCTGCTGCTACTGCTAAGTCGCTTCAGTCGTGTCCGGCTCTGTGCGACCCCACAGACGGCAGCCCAGCAAGGCTCCCCGTCTCTGGGATTCTCCAGGCAAGAACACTGGAGTGGGTTGTCATTTCCTTCTCCAATGCATGAAAGTGGAAAGTGAAAAGTGAAAGTGAAGTCGCTCAGTCGTGTCTGACTCTAGCGACCCCATGGACTGCAGCCTACCAGGCTCCTCCGTCCATGGGATTTTCCAGGCAAAAGTGCTGGAGTGGGGTGCCATCGCCTTCTCCATATGTTGTATCTACCTAGTACCAAAAAAACTAGTTCAGGAAATCTCTTGAGCAATATACTATTCAACTTCTACATTTGCTGAATTGACCTCCAAGTTTAACAGCCTCTTATGAACATACACTTAGATTGGAATCATTGTTTTTTATATTCTTGATAGACAACCCTCTCCCCAATATTATAATCTCTGTAAGTCCCCTCTTTGTCTTTTCCAGACTATGTTTGAGCTGGAAATGTGCATACCACCATTTTTTTACTTTTCTTTCTTTCTTTTTTTTCCTGCATTAAAAGCACTGAGAACCATCCCTTAGACACACACACACACACAGACACACACACACACACACACTCTTCAACATGAAAATGAGCCTGGGTCTTCTGAGTTTTCCCATTGAATCACTCCTCTGCTATTCCCTGGGTGTCAGCCAGGTATCTTCCTTAGTGGTCATAGGGCATATCTCTATCAGCATACTGCTGAGCTGATCCAAGGATTATAGTGACAAGAAAAATGAAAATTGTAGTTTTTGTCTTTTATTATGTCCATTCCTCATTTTCTATAATTATTTTTCTTCCACTGCTTCAGATCAACATGGCAACATCCTGAAAGAAGTGACCTACAGGAGAGAAGCATTGGACCAAGAGGGATGAGTCCTGGGTTCTAGTCCTTGTTACATGAAGAACTGGGCTGATGAACTCAGTTGACACATGTTTATGACTCTCAGTTTTCTTGTCAGCAAAAAGCAGGGATCACAAACTGAAATGCCTATAAGGGCTAGTATTTTAGAGAAAATGAGACATGCAGGCCTGGTTGGATTTGTGATGTACTACAATTAATTTTCTCGCTACTACCGCAGTGTAAAGAGGAGTGCACAATTCTGGATATTGCCGTGGGAATGAGGATCATGGTGCTTCCAGACCTTCTCATCTTTTTTCCAGAGATATAGCTCTATGGGTTTAAAAAAAAGAAATATCTCAATATCTAAGCATGGTCAACTAATTCAAAAATTCAAAAATTTAACTTTCTGTGACCCTAGTAAAATATGTCTCAATCCCTTGGTCACCAGTTGTAACCTCTAGACTAGATGGTATTTAAAGTACCTTCCAGTTCTGAAATTTTATACTTTAATTATCCAAATGTTCTGAATTGAAGAAAAAAAATGAGTGTTTGAGTATGAGGAAGATTTTCCTGGCACCCGGTTCTTTTATTTTGAAACAGGTGACCAGGGGGCATTGTGAAATGTCCTTCAAGTGATTTTGAAGAATAAGAGACACCTCCTTTTGTCTGGGATTAGTTAGGAGCAGTTACTGGGAGGGGGATGGCTGAGATGCTCTCTTGTAATTCTTCTTAGTTGAGATGTTGTGAAAACGGTATTTTATGAGTTTTGTTTCTAATGTCCTCAGGTCCTTTTAGGGGAGGAAGGAGGCAGTAGTTTGGTTTCTGATTCCCAGGACCTCTCCCAGCTCAATTCCTGGAATCATCCTGGGGAACTCTGTAAACTGAAATTTAAAGTTATAGCTTGTAACTTCCCTTCTAAGGTTCAGGTTAGGTTTCATAACTTGGAACTGAAATCAGGGCAGTAGTTGGAGTGTGGATGAAAATGCCTGGAGCTCCAGTTGTCAGCATGCTAATGAAAACCAGAGAGGGAAATACATAAAGGTGGAGACGAATGATTGCAAAGATAAGAGCCTTTAAGCTCACTTCATTTTCACTATAATTCTCTCCTTAAGGAAATTGATTATGATGGCCTCGATCCATTTTCTTATGGATTAAGAACACCTATGAATCCCGGAAGCACAGTTTATGCACTAAGTGTGCTCAAGCTGAGAGTCAGCAGTTCAGCAAGCAGATAGACTTCAGTGTAGATACTGACTGTATCAGCATAAATACTAGGTCTCTTATTCTAATGTAACCACAGCAAAATAAACACTTCACCACCCACAGAAAGAGACAGAAAATAGAGGCAAGAAGGCAAGATAGAATATGCATACATTTGGTTATTAATCAAACCTATTTCAATGGCACAATGCATATTAAAAGATAGGAGGTTGATTGAAACCCAGGGAAGCAAGCTAGGTAAAGGATCCGCTTTCATGTATAAACGAATCACATGGGTCATTGACAGTTCCAAGCGCTTTTGATGCCTAGATAGCAAGTCAGGGCTGTTTAACAGTAATCTTCTCCATTACCAGTGTCATCATCAAAATTTAAGTGCCAATCTGTGTACTCTGATAAATGGGTTAAGCGGCAGAAAGATTCAATTAGATACTGTGCATGGTAGCCATGTGTTGTCTTGCCTTTCCAGTATCAATTCTCTCTTCTTTTAACTCCATGGTGAATTTCCTTTGGGGTACCACTCCTCCAAAACTGCAGTATTGGGGGCCTGTCAATTTAGTCAGTATGGTCAATGGTTGGATCTCAATAGGGGCAACAAGATTTGCATTATGAGGAATTTAAATCTTAAAAGGAGTGACACAAAGGAAGTCTAGAGTTCATCCTGATGGAGCATCCTGAAGGAAGAGTTGATTTGTCCTCTAGTGCTGTGCTGAGGGCTTCTCAGATGGCTCAGTGGTAAAGAATCCTACCAATAACAGGAGACACAGGTTCGATCCCTGGGTTGGGAAGATACCCTGGAGAAGGGAATTGCTGCCCACTCTAGTATTCTTGCCTGGAAAATCCCATGGACAGAGAAGCATGGCAGGCTACAGTCCAGGGGTTCACATAGTCAGACACAACTGAACGACTAAGCATGCATGCTGTTTCTGGGTCCTGTCCTTTCCTGAGGCCTGGTAGTTCATTTTTCTCTTGTGACTCACAGAGCTATCCTGTAGCCTTAAGGTAAGTAAATCCTACTTTCCAGAGTCACTGTTGCTGCTTGAAACCCAAAGAAGCTTAACAAATATATCAAGTATTTTCTCTATGATCTTACCAATTGATAGCTGATGGTGAGAAGACAAATTGAGAATCTACAGGTAAATTGTTAAAATTAAGAAATGATATGATGGAGTTACTGTGTTCAAATTCAGCATACAAAAATCAATCTTTTTATATAAAAATACATTTATATATATTAATATATATTATATATATATATAATTTTAAATATATATTAATATATATTTTAATATGAAAATCTTTTTATATACTAGCAACAAATAATTTAAAAATAAAGTTAAAAAACATATATCATATTTAATAGCATCAAAATATCAAATAGTTGAAGTAAATGGAACAAATTTATATGTATACAATATGTATAAATAAATATATATATAAATAAAACATTATTGAAATAAAGAACTCCTACAAAAGCAGATTGTTACATAGCAGATTGCTATGTCCACATTGATTTGGGGATAGCAATGGACTCCTCAGACAAAATCTCAGGGCTGATATAGTTGAAGTTCATCTTTTTGCAGGCAAAGAAAATAAAACTAGAAGGGTCCAAAAGCTTATTCAAGTTAACCCAGAAAGACCTCTAGTAGACCTCTCCTACCACCAGCTTGCTGACCTTTGCTGCCAATTTGGGCATCTCTATGGTTGGGGCTAGTACCACACTCTTTTTCTCCCAGGGCCAAGGCCTCATACTGACTTTGAGCTGGCTCCGTCACTTTTATCAGAGCATGTTAGCACTGGGGACTCTGCCTGCTTTCTGTCCATCTTTCTTGAATATTCTGTGCCTGCTAAATCACTTCAGTCATGTCTGACTCTGCAACCCTATGGACTGTAGACTGCCAGGCTCTCTGTCCATGGAATTCTCCAGGCAAGAATACTGGAGTGGGTTGCCATGCCCTCCTCCAGAGGATCTTCTCCATCCAGGGATTGAACTGGAGTCTCTTACGTCTCCTGCAATGGCAGGTAGGTTCTTTACCACTAGCACCACTTGGGAAGCCCCTTGAGTATTCTAGTACCCATGAAAAATCATCCAGCTGAACTTACTGTCTATGAGACTCTCTGCCTGAATTGGGCATGTAATTCCACATTGATTTCCAGGGTTGGTAATCTATAGTTCTTCTGACTCTGAAAGTAGCATGTCCTTGCCAGGAGACTCACTCATTACCCATAGCTCAAGGGACCAAGTTCAAGCAAAAGGCATCTTTTCATCACATTTTTCCAGTGTCTGGTCACAGACATTGTATAAACTTCATTTCTTCTATTCCTCTGGAATAACCAGACTTAAGTAACCAAACTCAGACTAGGGACTGCAGTTTTTCCCAACCCCCACCCTCAACTTTCCCTCTGCTGTTTTTTCCTCTCTTCCATGGGTTATTTTTTCCAACTTGGGAGACAAGGAGAATGTGTATCCCAGGTAAAGTGAGGAGGGAAGGGGAGGAGCTATGGCACAGACACATCAAAAGAGCCCTTTGTGCTCAGGGCACATTATTCCTGGAATCCAATCAAGTGCCCCAAAACCCAACCAAGCTTTTCAGACAGCACAGAAACCAGTCATGCAGGCCTCTTGGGCTCTCTGCTTTTTTTTTTAAGGCTTTATAGGGTACACTGAATTATTTGGTTGGGTCTTTTCAACCGTGTGACATTTGGGTTTTCAATGGCCCAAATGGAGTTGACCATTAATTATTTAGACGCTTTAATTAAAAAAAAAAACAACTTCCCTGTGGATTTATGAGGGTCTGCTGGGGGACAAGGACAAGGGGACCTATAGTGCTTTTTTCATTTCAATGAGAGGGAGGGTTGGGAAGGTCTAGAAGGGGAGGCTATAGAATCATCTTCCAGGAAGGTCTTAAACCCAAGTTAGGGTTTATTTGAGAGAGGAGGGCCTTACAATGAAGAAAATGGAAAAGAACACAAGAGAACAGAATTCTTGGATCTGTCAAATGCATGAAGGGGCAGGATGATTAATGCAAATCAATGGTTTAACAGGGAGACATTGGGAGTTTCTGAATCAATACCTTTCACATGAAAACCAGTAAGTCTGATGAATTGGGATGGGAGAAGAGCTAGTTTCTAGAACATTTGATTAACTGAATCAGAGAGGGTAATCAGGGGGGAGAATTTGTGAGTAGAATTCTGAATACCCAGAGGGACTGGATTGATGTCTTCTGGTTTCAAAACAGTGAAGTAGTGAAGGTATAACATCCACTGACTTCTTTTCCAGGGCATATTTTGCAACTTTAGCCTTCTTCTCTAACACAGATGGGTATCATTCTTCAGTCATATACATTCTCCAGTTCCTGACATCCTGAAAAACTTCCATACTCTCAGAGAGTTCTGCTCCTCGGTGCCTCTCCATGAAGTTTCATCTCAATGACCAGTAACCTTGGGTAGGGTTGTTGTTGGTGGTTTAGTCACTAAGTCATGTCCAACTTTTGCAATCCCAAAGGAGCCTAATGGGTTCCTCTGTCCTTGGGATTTACCAGGCAAGAATACTGGAGTGGGCTGTCATTTTCTTCTTCAGGGGATCTTTCCAGCCTAGGGATTGAACCCATGTCTCCTGTATTGCAGGTGGTCTTCTGGATTGCAGGTAGATCCTTTACTGTCTGAGCCACCAGTTAGGGTGGGGAAGCATGAAAAAGGAAATAAACACTTCTACAGAGATACCAGCAGCTCTCATCTATTTAGCCTCTTACATCCAGGAGCCTCAGGAGAATAAGACCCAGCACATTTAAAAACTAGTGATGAAAAGTACTCATCTTTGGCATCACAATGCTTAGTGATACCATTTTCCAAAAAGAAGCACAGTGATTTGTGTGCACATCTTTGTTGATTTTCCTCTTGGATTTTTTTAAAGCTCCTGCCTCTGTATGCTTAGTCGCTCAGTTATGTCCAACTCTTTGCGACCCCATGGACTGTAGCCCACCAGGCTCCTCTGTCCATGGGGATTCTCTAGGTCAGAATACTGGCATGGGTTGCCATGCCCTCCTCCGGAGGATCTTTTTGACCCAGGAATAAAACTGGAGTCTCCTGCATTGCAGGCAGATTCTTTACAAGTGGAGCTACCAGGGAAACACCTGCCTCTAGTTGAAGTAATTTAATCTGAAAGAAAATTACAAAAAATGTGGATGTCCCCGATGTCAAAGTGAGCAAAATTGTTTTAGGAATTATTCCCATGGTGCCATTGACTAGACAGTATTATTTATCCCATTTTGCAAAGGGGAGAAACTGAGTCTGAAGGAGCTCAAGCAACATACCAAAAGTATTAGTGGACTAGAATTCTGTCCTGGAAAAAGACATTTCTCACAGAAGATGTCACAGTGTTAACTACGGGATTATAGAACTTGGCTCTCCAGTGGTGCTTCAGGAAGAAATTCAGAAACCCAAGTGGGATATTTGTTTTTCTTTACCACTAAGTTCATACAGAGGTTGGCTTGAATGCATCCATTTTAGAGAAAAGGAAAAGGAAATAGATCCAAATTTTGGTAGCAGGTCTGTCTGAGATGCAGTGGTGGTGTTTGCTTTGTCTAAAGTTAAGGTCTGGAGGGGTCATGAGAACTGAACGTAAACCTGGTTTCAGTTAATATTTGAAAATAATATGATGGAATTATTGACTAGGAAGCATGGTATGATGGACTTGCTCTACACGAAAGCAAAAGTAAGCTTTAATGTCTCCCCCACAATGTCAGAAAATCAAGCTGCGAGGCAAGTGACAGAGGGGAGGATCAAAGCTCAGGAGGAAGGCATGGGCCACAGTTCTCACCCCTGCAGTGGACAGGGGAGTGGGCCATTGTCCAAGGAAAGTGTGGGCTCCCAGGAGTGTGCTATCTATCTATTAAATTCACCATAGTAAAGTATTTTCACCAGGGAACCTGACAAATGCTGTAAATCAGAGTTTCTCCCTCAGAGAACCCGTTGTTACACAATTACTGGCACACCATCGTCTAAGCTCCTCCAACCAGGTTATCATCTAGTTTAGGAGGTTGAGTTCATGCTTGTGTGCTCAGATGTGGCCAACTCTTTGCAACCCCATGGATTATAGACCACCAGGCTCCTCTGTCCATGGGATTTTCCAAGCAAGAGTACTGAAGTGGGTTGCTATGAACATTCAGAAAACTAAGATCATGGCATCTGGTCCCATCACTTCATGGGAAATAGATGGGGAAACAGTAGAAACAGTGAGAGACTTTA
Organism: Bos mutus; assembly: GCF_027580195.1. NCBI lineage: Eukaryota > Metazoa > Chordata > Mammalia > Artiodactyla > Bovidae > Bos > Bos mutus. The sequence goes on from NC_091618.1 coordinate 30,354,304, forward strand.
TTTTGGGGGGCTTCAAAATCACTGCAGAGAGTGATTGCAGCCATGAAATTAAAAGACACTTGCTCCTTAGAAGAAAAGCTAGGACCAACCTAGATAGCATATTAAAAAGCAGAGACATTACTTTGCCGACAAAGGTCTGTCTAGTCAGAGTTATGGTCTTCCCAGTAGTCATGTATGGATGTGAGAGTTGGACTATAAAGAAGGCTGAGTGCTGAAGAATTGACGCTTTTGAACTGTAGTGTTGGAGAAGACTCTTGAGAGTCCCTTGGACAGCAAGGAGATCCAACCAGTCAGTCCTAAAGGAAATCAGTCCTGAATATTTATTGAATTCATTATGCTGAAGCTGAAGCTCTAATACTTTGGTCACCTGATTTGAAGAACTGACTCATTGGAAAAGAACCTGATGCTGGGAAAGATAGAAGGCAGGAAGAGAAGCGGATGACAGAGGATGAGATGGTTGGATGGCATCACCGACTCGATGGACATGCATTTGAGCAAGCTCCAGGAGTTGGTGATGGACAGGGAAACCTGGCATGCTATAGTCCATGGGGTTGAAAGAGTCAGACATGACTGAGCAACTGAACTGAATTGAACTCCAGGGGATCTTCCCAACCCCAGGATAGAACCAACATCTCTTGTATCTCCTGCATTGGCAGGCAAATTCTTTACCACTGAACCCCCTGGGATGCCAATCACTGCCAACATTAGCCTGGCAAGGGGAGCTGGGAGAATGCTCCATCTCCACCTTTTGTCAGTTTCCATTTTCCTGCTGCTTTCTACTGGCCAGACTGAAAGGGCAAGGGAGCCCTGGCAATGCCATTTCTAGTGGTCAGCCTTCTGCCTGAGAATGAATCTAGAGGAAGAACAGAATTGCCAGTGTACCTACAATAGAGGCACGCCCACATCTCGCCGTGAGCTAAGTATAGGCAAGTTTGCTTATCTTTCTGGAATAGGAGGTACTCAGGGCCCACAATACTTTTAGGGACCCATGGAAACATTTTCAGGTTTTTTTTGGCTATGCCCCAAGGCATGAGGGATCTTAGCTGCCTGACCAGGGATCAAACCCATGCTCCCTGCAAAGTGGAAGCTCAGAGTCTTAACCACTGGAAGTGGTTGAGTCTTAACCACCAGGGAAGTTCCCATTTAGGAGGCTGGTTGAACTCAAAGATCCTTCATCATTAAACCTATACATAATTTTTAATTGCTTATAATGTATACCAAGGGGCTAAAAAAGCTTCATATAAAATGGTAGCTTTATTGGTCAAGATTCAGCCAGAAAAACAGAACCTATCTATGAAGAACCTTAATATGGAAAATGTAAATATGTAAATTTTTCCAGTAGTCATGCATGGATGAGAGAGTTGGACCATAAAGAAGGCTGCGTCCCAAGAATTGATGCTTTCAAACTGTGCTGCTGGAGAAGACTCTCCAGAGTCCCTTGGACAGCAAGGAGATCAAACCACAGTCAATCCTAAAGGTATCAACCCTGAATATTGATTGGAAGGACTGATGCTGAAGCTGAAGCGCCAATACTTTGGCCACCTGATGCAAAGAACTGACTCATTAGAAAAAACTCTGATGCTGGGAAAGATTGAAGGGAAAAGAAGAGGGTGGCAGAGGATGAGATGGTTATATAGCATCACTGACTCAATGGATATGAATTTTAGCAAACACATGGAGATAGTGGAGGACAGAGGAACCTGTGTGCTTCAGTTCATGGTGTTGCAAAGAGCTGGACAAGACTTCCTGACTGAATAATACAATACAAATAATATGTAAATAGCTGTATATTATGTTTGATGGAACTGAAAGGGCAAATGAGTGAGGAGAGTCCTAGATAAGCGGGAAGCCACTTCTGCCTCTGGGGCTGGTAACAAACAGAGGAGCTGGTGTTACCAGAGTTTCAGAATTAGAATTGTTAACGGAGAGGTTTCCCAGCAGGTGTAGAGCCCCAGAGGAGACAAAGTTGCTGCTAGAATGCCTCCTAAAACGTGGAATGAGGGGAGTACCTGGGCTTTTTCCTTTCTCCAGTGTTCTTCTGAGGCCTCCTATTGGCTGAACTTAATCAGAAGCCAGTTGGAACAGGAGTTGGTGAGAATGCAGCTGGCAGGGGTCAGCTGCTATGATGCAGAACAGGACAGAGCAGGCCTGGCAATGAATCTGATAACAGACAGATCACCATCCTAGTGACTAGTCATATTCCTAATGGTAATATCCCTGAAGCGACAACCACTACCTTCAGTGGTAGTCTCATTGATTTCCTAGAGTCCCCAGTCCAACCTCACTCTGTGTGTGCTTAGTCGCTCAGTTGTGTCTGACTCTTTGCAACTCCATGGACTGTAGCCTACCAGGCTCCTCTGGCCATGGAGATTCTCCAGGCAAGAATACTGGAGTGGATTGCCATGCCCTCTTCCAGGGGATCTTCCCAACCCAGGGGTCAAACCCAGGTCTCCCGTGTTGCAGGCAGATTCTTTACCATCTAAACCACCAGGGAAGCCCTCTAACCTCACTCTACAAGCCCAAATAATTCCCTAGAATCTGGCTCCCCAATCCATTCTAGAGTGAAGAGTGGTTAAGTTACAAAAACTCTTTGTAAGACACTGACAATTCTGACATAGCTTTATAAACTTGATTCCAAGAACCAGGGACCATTACATTTTGTAGAAAGATGGGAACTTTCCCATTCATAAATGATAATGACTAGGGACGTTCTTTTTGTTCTTATCTTTCATTTGTTTCTTTGTTTATCCTTTTCTAGGACTTCACACACTGTAATGGAGGCTGAGGTTACCAAGATGTTTTAGAACTTGTGCTCAAGCAACTGACCATGTGGATGGGAAGCAGAGGGGACAGGCAATGCAGGATTCATAGACTAATCCTAAGGAAATAAAAACTGCTGTTTTCTGCCCTGTTTTCACATGAGCCGGTTGCAGGGGCAGGTCAGGACCACTGGGTTCTCCCAAGCAGCTTCAATGTTCTCCAGCATTTGGACACTTTGGGGGTTAATCCCTTTCTTACTTTTGTAAGGCTCACCTTCTCCTGAGGATGTCTCCATATTGGCCTTTTAGAAAATACTCTCTTCCCTTGGCTCTCTGCTCATCTTCCTTTAAATGAACAATGTCAGCATCTTGTCTTGTGAATTGCCAGAGACTACAACGCTTGGATCTTATCAGCTCAGCAAAGGTCAGAAGATTTTTTCCTTCTCTTGTGAGTCTCCATTTTCAGTGTAGATGGGGCTGGTCTTCATGATGTGTTGGAGAACTATGTCCATGCCCTGTTTTGTTCCTGCTGATGACATACTCCCAGAATTGTGACCCCCTGTTGTGTCTATCATTACAGCTTGTCAGGTGATGTTAGAGCTAGCCAGTGCTTCCCATGTAGCTCAGATCTCCAGTCTGAGCCCTCCTAGAGAGTCAGACATAGGGATCAAAAAGTGAAGGGTGGCAATGTAAGAGAATGTGGATAGTGTGTGGTAAGGGGTCTGCAGAAGGCATGGTGAAGACTGGGAGAGGGGGAGGGAGATGGGGAGTGAGGGAAAGGAGGAAGGGAGTAGGAGATGGAGAGGGAGGGAGGGAAATGGGAGGATCAGCTTACCGATGCCGCCCTATGAGATGAAATGGTCCCAACTCACTTATTTTTCCTTTTGCTAAATTGGAAAAAAACCTTCAGGGCTAATCATTGAAAATTGTTAAATGGTGCATTTTTTAAAAAAAATTTTGTAGAAATGTAGAAATGCCTACAAAAATTCCACTCAGCTTGATTTGCATTGTCTGCAGTGTGAAGGAGGAAGCCACAAAGGTTTCTCCAGAAGGAAATACATGACTCAGGCATTGTAGGTTAGAGCCTGGCTGCAGGCTGTAGTGGCCATGGAACCCTCCAAAGAACAATAAAGCCATAACATTTCTCAGGTTTTCAAGGGTGTACTCTGCAGTCCAGTTGCTCAATGTTTGTGTGTACATGTGTCTCTGTATGCTAGTGCATTTATTGAAAGATGTGGTGCTGGCTTAGGGCAGGTAGGTTTCCAGGCTTCTCAAAAAGGGTTTTCTTTGGCTCCACTGCCAGCTGCTTTATCTGTTTTCATTTTAAAGATGTGTTTCCAAAACACCATTTCCTGAAATCTTTTGGCTGCAGCCAGGTATGAGATTCCCAGTTGTAAGTCCAAGGAGAAAGTGAGCTGCCAGGCAGAAGTTTACAGTAGGGCGGGTCACAAGTGATGCCTGGCCAGGAGGTGGAGAGTGAGCCAGCCACAAGGACCCTCCATGGGAAAAGTTCTCCCTCCCACTCTGCCTGGAAATTCATGTCTAAGAATATTAGTTTGAATAACAAGACTGAATTCTTGTATTTGAGGAGGGGATATCCAGCTTCACACCTAACACAAGTAAGACAAGTTGAAGTGAGTCCTTTTGCATGAAGGTGCTTTGTTAACCACCTTTATAACATCTTCCCAGATTTAGTGTCCACTCTGTATGGCTGACTTTATTTTTTGGGGCTTCAAAATCACTGCAGATGGTGATTGCAGCCATGAAATTAAAAGATGCTTACTCCTTGGAAGGAAAGTAGACAGCATATTCAAAAGCAGACACATTACTTTGTCAACAAAGGTCCGTCTAGTCAAGGCTACGGTTTTTCCTGTGGTTATATATGGATGTGAGAGTTGGACTGTAAAGAAAGCTGAGTGCAGAAGAATTGATGCTTTTGAACTGTGGTGTTGGAGAAGACTCTTGAGAGTCCCTTGGACTGCAAGGAGATCCAATCAGTCCATCCTAAAGGAGATTAGTGTTGGGTGTTCATTGGAAGGACTGATGTTGAAGCTGAAACTCCAATACTTTGGCCACCTGATGTGAAGAGCTGACTCATTTGAAAAGATCCTGATGCTGGGAAAGATTGAGGGCAGGAGGATAAGGGGATGACAGAGGATGAGATGGTTGGATGGCATCACCTACTCAAAGGACATGGGTTTGGGTGGACTCTGGGAGTTGGTGATGGACAGGGAGGCCTGGCATGCTGCGGTTCATGGGGTCACAAAGAGTTGGACACAACTGAGTGACTGAACTGAACTGAGCTGAACTGTCTTATCTTGATCACTTTTTAGTGCACTTATTGCCACTTGGGTAAACATCTTATCTACCCTGCCAGAATTTGAGCTCTGAGCTCATGTCAAATTTATTTAAACTTTCTTGTGTCTAATACAGTACACCAAAGTTGCTGAATAATGTGTAAATGAAAGACACAAAACTAGAGCTATTAATAAGGTTATTAATGAAGATTCATTCATTTCACATATTTATTGAGCACCTGATACAGGACAGGCCTTTTAATAGGCAATGAGAAGAGACTGAGAAAAATCATCCATGAGGATAATAGCACTGACCCTAAAGGTAACTTTTCCCCCTGCTTTTTGATATCCTTGGCTGTTGAGAACTCCTTGGCTATGCTCAGGATTGGGTCTTGTAATACCCATAATCCTGGCTGCATTGCCCTATCCAAGAGCTATCCTAGGTTTTGGTACTTGCCTTCTCGACCTTCAACAAGGACTTTAAGCAGCCCTAGGTCAGTTAGTAAACTGAGTACCTGTGTCTCCCAGCACTCCCACCACTCAACATTATCTCCAGGATTTTTACCAAATTTCCTCACTATTAAACTGGTAAGGACAAATCGTACAATCGATCTTAGCTAAAAGGCTTAGTGTGTGTTAGTCATTCAGTCATTTCTGACTCCTTGTGATCCCATGGACTGTAGCCCACCAGGTTCTTCAGTATGGAATTCTCCAAGCAAGAATACCGAAGTGTGTAGTGTTCCCTTCTTCTTCCTGACCGAGGAACTGAACCTGGGCCTCCTGCACTGCAGGCAGAAGAAAGGCTGAGAAGCAACCCCAATTTCCAAGCTATTAAAGCTCATATGTTTGCATTGTAGCCCATTTCCTGAGATGTTTCCCCATGTTTCTCTCTGAAACAGACAGGTGAAATGTAGAGAATGGAAAGCTGCCCTAAAGGAGAACAGAGTTGCCGAGGAGCCCTCAGAGGATGTACGTGAAGCCTGGAAGGGCAAGGGTAGAGTTCCGTACAGGAGAGCAGTGGAGAGACTAACGCTTCCAGGACTAGGATCCTCTGCTTCTCCTGCAGTGGCTGAAGCACCCTTCACATTTCACTGGTGAAGAGCCCTCAAGAGTATGGGCTTGGCAAGTGATGCCCGTTCTTTCTTTCTTAGATTTGCAGAAGTGAGCGGGTCCATGAAGTTCAAACTCCTCCCAGTTCAGAGAGAGAATACACTCTGCCCAAGATCACATGGCTTAGTGACATAGCAAAAGTTTTATCTTTTAGACTCAAAATGGGGGGAAATTATCCTTTGTCTCTGATTCAAACAATACAAGCAACTCTCCACAGTCATAAGATTATCGTCCCAGGTTAGATTGGAAACCATGCTGGATGGAGGACAGCTGAAGGACCCAAGCATGCCTGGTCTACAAGAAGGCAAGATGGAGGGAGACATGAGAGATGACACCAAGCTTTAAAAACTGGAACAAGAAAGGGAGTTACCTATCCTTCCTGTGTGGCCCCAGAGGACTGACTTGGGTACAGGTTAGTAGGTACAGGTTACAGAGAGGTAACTTTTTCTCAACTCAAAGAAACCTTTCAATTAATAATAGAGTGCTCTAACAGTAAAGCAGTTTCAAGACGAATAAGCTGCTTGCTACGGGAAGTTCTCAAGGAGCGACTTAATGGAAACCTGGTGGGTTATAGAGGTGGCTTCTATCTGGATGGTCAGCAAAAGCACTGCACTGCTCGGACTCCTTAGAATTGAGGTAACCATGGTTCATGCATTTCTATATCTGGTAGCGGTTCTGGTAAGTTGACATCAGGGTAGATCTTTGTTGTCACCCTCAAGTTGTCAGAGGAGCTCTGCAGCTTCTTTCTAACTTTTGTCTGCCAGGGTCTCAAACACAAATTGCTAAGTACAGCCTAATGGATGGCAAGAAAGCTCAACATCCTCCACCAACAGATCAATGGTGACAGCTCCTGGAGCTGCACTGAACAGCAATTTGAGACAGCAGGGAGAGCTCTCATCATTTAGCCAAGTCTTCCAGGGCTGGCAGCCTGCTGGATACACACTTGCCATCCCTGTTCATCTCAGCACTTTTTGCCCTGCATGTCCTAAACAGTAGTCTTTTTGTCCAAGCTTTCCTTTTGTGGTAATTCCCACCAGTCTTTTTTCCCCACTTCTTTCTCTCTTGACAATTCTAGACTATGGCTCCCTACCTAAACTATGAAACAAGTCTGTCCAGAGCCATTTGTTCATAAAAATGGCACACTGAAGCTTAGTTCAGTTCTGTAGCTCAGTCATGTCTGACTCTTTGCAACCCCATGGACTGCAGCACACCAGGCCTCCCTGTCATCACCAACTTCCAGAACTTGCTCAGACTTATGTCCATTGAGTTGGTGATGCCATTCAACCATTTCATCCTCTGTTGTCCCTTCTCCTCCTGTCCTCAATCTTTCCTAGCATCAGGGTCTTTTTCAATGAATCAGTACTTTGCATCAAGTGACCAAAGTATTGGAGCTTCAGCTTCAGCATCAGTCCTTCCAATGAATATTCAGGACTGATTTCCTTGAGGACTGACTGGTTGGATCTCCTTGCAATCCAAGGGACTCTCGAGAGTCTTATCCAACACCACAGTTCAAAAGTATCAGTTCTTCAGCGCTCAGCTTTCTTTATGGTCCAACTCTCACATCCATACATGACTATTGGAAAAAACCATAGCTTTGACTAGATGGACCTTTGTTGTAAAAGTAATGTCTCTGCTTTTTAATATGCTGTCTAGGTTGGTCATACCTTTTCTTCCAAGGATTGAAGCTTAAGGCATGAGCTAAAGGTCTCTGAGAAATATACACTTGCCTTTTCCTTTCCTTTTCTCAGTTGGCTGGATGGATGTTGAAATCCAATGGGACTTCATAAAATGCAAAAATGATGACACTCCCCAACCAGAAGACATCACCCAAATGAGGACAAGACTCTGATTTTTTAGTGCAGATTAGTTATTCTAGTTCATTCCCTCTGAGAATGTAGAGGCCTGGGTGGGGAAGCCAAAAAGCAGGAGGGAGGACTCAGAGTCTTACCACAGGTTAGAGAAGGGAGCTATGAGGGCTGGGACTGAAGACTGGAGGACCACCCAAGTTGGAAGGGGTTTTAGAGGTCTGGTTTGACTTCTTCTCTGTGTAGTTGGGGAACAAAGGACCCAGGGTTGGGGGAATAGATTTGACCAAAGTCACAGGTGAGAAAAGCACACTCCTGCTTTTGCCTGGGCTTCCCAGGTGGCGCTAGTGGTAAAGAATCTGCCAATGCAGGAGATGTAAGAGACATGGGTCTGATCCCTGGGTCAGAAAGATCCCCTGGAGGAGGGCAGGGCAATCCACTCCGGTATTCTTGCTAGGAGAATCCCATGGACAGCAGAGCCTGGTGGGCTACGGTCATAGGGTGGAAAAGAGGGCATGATTGAATCAACTTAGCATGCACACATGCACCTTCGCCAGTTTGCCTTTAGGAGTCCTTGAAAGTTTCTATATAGGGGCTTTTGCAGGGTAGTGAGGAATTTCCTCAGGTTGGAAAATTTGGATAAATGATGGTCACTGCTGTCTTGCAGAAATGAAGAGAACATTGTAGAGCTATACCTCAGCCCCTGAAGACCAATCAGGGCTTCTCTCTGGTTTGTAGATGTTGGGGAAAAAAGGAATAGTTGTTTCCTCTTTCATAGGAAACATACAAAAAGGATGCACTTGGGTTTCTATTGCTGGATAGCAGATCTTATATTACACATCTTATAAGAAAAAGGCTAGCCCTTATCTTCAAAATGTTTGCCCATGTAATTCTTAGCACAAGGTAGATACTTTCCAAATGCTTGAAAAACGGATTGAAAATCTACATTTCCCATGTGTGGGGAGTGTGGGGTGGCAAGAGAAGATAGAGAGTTCTGGAAGTTATTGCCTACTATGGTATGAATTCACTATGCATCTCATGATAAGACTTACCAGACAAATTATGTTGGGACTATTATGCTGCATTCCAAGGGCTCAGTGGAATAGTATTAAGGCACCCTTGCTTGTATAGGGCTCAGGTTGCCCTGTATAACCATATCACTACTGAGCATCACCGAGGCTCCAAATGTTCTTATAATTCCTTTCTCCTTTGAGAGAAGTTGTCAATGTATTTTTTCAGCACTTTCAAAATCACAATTGTTTATAGTAACTGGAGATGGCAGAACCTGGCTAAAGTGGGAAGGCTGAGATTTATCTAACCTCTAATTTAGTTCTCCTCTTAAGTTTGTCCAAGTTCCTGAGACGCCTTTCCCCTGTAAGTTAAACCATTGTTTGTCAAGGGAAATATAAATTAAGAGCTCTGTTTTCTCAGTTAAATGGAAACTTGGGCTACGAAATCAGATTCTTGCTGTGCTCCTCAGATCTCCAATATAACATAGAAATTGGAGTCAGTGTGGGACGTAGATTTGATGAATTCTAGAGGAATCCCAAACTCAAAGAATGTGGGAGTTATGTAGAGCCAGAAACCCAGCCTAAATTGGATTCATCAGAGCTCTTAATAATCAGATCGGAAATTCCAGGGCATTGAAAGACAAGATGGATTCTGAAACCATCCATATTCACGATGGACTCTTGGACGGATGAGCCAAAGGCCATGCCCAGATCAAGAACAGTGACGCCATGGTCATCCCTATGTTTATTGTAGAAGGGAAGCTAAATTTCTAGTACTACATGAGCTGTCCAATTATGGATCTCTGGATTGTATGAATTGGAAGACACACAATTAAGGGAATAACTCTGGCCAAAATTGAGTTTGTAAAATTGATATGGAGCCAATGAGAAGTAACACAAACCTCTTTCAATTTCTCTTTGCAGGGCTAGAAATCAAGATCGAGGCTTTGAATCTTTACTATGAAAGACAATTGGAAATGATGTACTTTAACAGACACTCATGAGGCACTAAATTCAATCATTTAGCCAGTCCCCAGCCTGATGACCAAGCCATCAAGCCAATATTTCCTATGGTTACCTTCATAGACCTCAGAAGCCATTAAGGATAGATGATAAGCAAAGCTAATCCTAAATTGGACAACAGCTGTTGAGTTAAATTATGAAGAGCTGCCACAGTTGGTAGACAGGCAATTCAAATGTAAGTCCCCTTAGGAGAGTATCCCTCAAGAGCAGTCAGGAAACAACCACCATTTTAAAAGCATGCTGAAGGTTAAAATCAGATTCCAGAACTCTACTTTCAAAACCATTGAATTAGAATTTCCTGGAATTGGGTCCAGGAAAAAATTACATTGACTGAATGGCTGATAAACTTTTCACATAGCTATACTATGACTTTTAATTCAGTAGATGCTGTTGTGGTTAATGATTACAACTCATATTCAGAGGTGTGCTGAGTTTGTACAGCTTTGTGTTCTGAGGTATTCTCTTAATTGATAGATATGAATCATAAGATAGTGGTTTATAAAATTTCTTGGCTTTAAAAAATAATCTTCACACTTTGAAAAAGTTGGGAGCCATGCTCTAGAACAAGTAGGTGCTTGAGGTACAAATTACTGATAACAGAATCTTTCTGGGATCCTAGATGGATTCAGCTGTTCAGTTATTTAATGGAAGTTTCCCATGTGCCAGTTACCAAGCTTCCTAGAATCATCTAGCTATTGACAGGGTCTGGGCTCCAATGCAGTTCTTAAGACTTCAAGCTCAGCATCTGCTTACCCATAGCTATCTTCTGGAAGTGATGAGAGCCAGAATATTCTGATCTTATATGGAGTTGGGATGCCAAGAAATAGAGTAAAGAAAGGATTATAGGCGAATAGAACTGGAGACATTTAGATTTAAAGGGACTCAATACTTTACAAAGGCTTGCTCTGCCTAGAGATATAAATTACGTGGTACCAGCTACAGCTCCCACCCCACAGCTCTGGCCTGTCATCCTGCATGTTCTAGTAGGAGTCTTGGATTGTGCTGGGACCAAGGGGTTGGGAGGAGGCCTGGGGCCGGCAGGAGTGGTTGGCTGGAGTGATCCAAGGCCTGGAGGATTATGACTGAGGGATGAGGTGGAAATTGGCACCTCAAGGCTTTGTGAGGCTACTCTGACTCGTGCCTTTCCCTTTGCTGATGCCAAGTTGCGAGATTAGCTCTATTGCTTTGGGGCAGGACTTGGTGTTTGGAACACTGGTGACTCCTTAGTGTCACAGCACCACCACACCCTTCTCCTGCTGCTCTTTATGTTGACCACCCAGCCCGGCACACCACCACCTACTCCTGGGACAATGATGTGGCCTGACCTCTGGAGCAGAGGGCTGGGAAGTCCTGTGGGTGGTGCTCCTGAGGTTACTTCAGGACAAGTGCCTCCAGTGCCTTCATGGGGGCTTGCATGAGAAAGTCAAGGGTTCTCCCCACTCTAGTTCTACGCCAGTTTGCTGAATCCATGCATATGTCATAACTCAGCTGGAACAATTTCAGAGAAATAAAGTATCTATACCACTCAGTTTATCTAATTGTTTTCTAAGAGCTGAAAATGACCATTTTCTATAGTCATTTTCTTAATGCTAAAGGTATTGAGAGTTTATCACCTTTGGGGTACCTTTATAAACATAGTAGAAAAGTTTCAAGATACTGACTTTTCCCCTCCAATAGCTTAATCCATCCATTGCATGTGTGTGTGTGTGTGTATGTGAATGCACATACATACATACCCACACACAACTTTTTGTACCTCAGTTCAGTTCAGTTCAGTTCAGTTGCTCAGTCGTGTCTGACTCTTTGCGACCCCATGAATTGCAGCATGCCAGGTCTCCCTGTCCATCACCAACTCCCGGAGTTCACTCAAACTCACATCCATCGAGTCAGTGATGCCATCTCATCCTCTGTCGTCCCCTTCTCCTCCTGCCCCCAATCCCTCCCAGCATCAGAGTCTTTTCCAATGAGTCAACTCTTTGCATGAGGTGGCCAAAGTACTGGAGTTTCAGTTTTAGCATCTTTCCTTCCAAAGAACGCCCAGGACTGATCTCCTTTAGAATGGTCTGGTTGGATCTCCTTGCAGTCCAAGGGACTCTCAAGAGTCTTCTCCAACACCACAGTTCAAAAGCATCAATTCTTCGGCGCTCAGCTTTCTTCACAGGCCAACTCTCACATCCATACATGACTACTGGAAAAACCATAGCCATTTTGTGGAATGTTTTTGGGTCAAGGTAAGGCCAAGGGGGTGCCAGAGAACAGAAATGAACTATCTTTAGCTCTAGTTTTTTTTTTTTTTTCCCAAGTTGAGGTATAATTGACATGCAGCATTATATTTGCTTCAGGTGTGCACATGATGATTTGACATTTGTATACATTGAGAAGTGATCTCCATGATAAGTCTAGTTATCCATCACCATACATAGTTATAAAATCCACAGTCATAGGGAAATGGAGAAGACTCAAAGTATAGTAAAAAATGCTTGAGAGAATCATTACTAGAAAATACACCACCATCACCCCCACTCCAGGCAGAAGCAGAGAAGAAAATGGATGAGAAAATGATGAGACTTACCTTTGCTTGTACAGGAAAGAGAGGTCTTGCTTCCAGGATTGAACCTCAGGTTAGGAATGTCTACACTATGAGTCTCAGCAGAAGATGTCTTCCTGATTTTCCTGAGTCTCAGTGTAGCACAGAGATAGCAGAATGGGACCTATGTCAACAAAATTGCTTGGATGGATGGCCACTGGTGGGTGACCAAGTGCTCAATGGGTATGTATACCCATGTATGTATACCACAGATACCCATGTGGACCAATTGCCTGAGGTCTAAATGGGCCTTGGGGCTTCCCTGGTGGCTCAGCTGGTAAAGAATCCGCCTGCAGTGCAGGAGACCTGGGTTCGATCCCTGGGTTGGGAAGATCCCCTGGAGAAGGGATTAGCTACCCACTCTAGTATTCTGGCCTGGAGAATTCCATGGACAGATGAACCTGGCAGGCTACAGCCCATGTGGTCCAAAGAATCGGACACAACTAAGCGACTTTCACTTTCACTGAATGGGCCTTGTCCTCTGTGAGCCTCTAAACATTGTCTCTGCATTGGGTAATGTGCAAGATTCTTAAAAGGATTGAGTGTAAGCACATGAATTTTGTTATTATCCCTTAAATGGGTCTATTTCCCATGTACCCTGATGGTGGCCCGCAAGTAGGCACACACTGTGTAAGAAAGCCTACAGAGAGCTGGTGACCACTTGATCAGTTCACTTGTCTTTGTTAAGCAGTTATGCCAAATGGAGCCCATTCTAGATTTAGAGGGGGGCTCCATGGTTACTTGGGGCCTTAAGTCCTTTTTTGCTGTGGCAGGCTTCAGAGTTAGGGCCTAGGACAAAACATATTAATACTCTCCTAGTCATGATATGTCCTCTTGAATCTATATGATTTGGGAAAATGTGAGTCAGGACAGATGACAAAGACAGAAAGAAATATAACATCTGAATAGTTCTGGTTACACTCATTGTGCAGTAAAATACTCAGACCCACAAATGAACGTGTATTTTAATCCTTTTGTCTCTCATTTGGTTCCTCAGATATGTTCTTTCTAAAAAGCAATTTCAAAGGTGGGGAGGGGTAATCAATTTCTGCTGTTATAGGGTGGGCATCCTCCCCAGAAGTCTAGGAAATCTCTTGCTGATTTCAAAGCCTTCTTAACCTTTTCTGACATTTAAAAGCAAACAGAAACTCTGCCAGATAAAAGTGAGCTGAAAACAACGGTCAAGTGGATGTCCAACTGGAAGGAGCCTGGTTCCTCCAAATTCCTTCCCTTTTACACACTCTCCATTATGAAACAGGACCATAGAACACTGATATTTCTCTCGTAAAGTAGATACGCGCGTGCGCACACACACACACCACACATACACGTTAAAATTGCTTGTCATGACTAAAATGAGGCCAGGGCAAGCTGTCAACAGAGCATGGTCCAGATAATATTTTATCCCTTTTTCTATCATTATGGTTTTTAGGGTGGGATTGAAAACGGGGAGGATTCGAGCTGAGCTGTTGGGAAATTTACAGCTGAGCACGAACACTCACATTCACTCTCTCTCTCCTCCCTCCCCTTCTCTTTAACAAGTTAGCAGCATGTGGCTTGCCCTGGTTCCAGCAGCGATTATTAAAATAAAAAACACCTTTGGCCATAAACACAAGTGAAAATTGAAACACGCTCATGAAAGTTTATTATTTTTCGCTTCAATAACTTCACCCTACATGAAGAACTTTATTTGCCTCCAAGGCCTTTGGGTCGGGTAATGAAAAAGTGCAGGGGGTTCAGGGGATCCCAAGTCATACAGGGTTGGGAGGCAGCTGGGGTGGTGGGCATCTTGGCCTTGGGTCTGCAGGGTTGCTCAAGCATGTGGGTTTTCCCGGGGTTGGTGGCCCACTTTCTCTCTCCTTCTTTCCTTGGGGCTGCCCTGCCTTTAGGGTCATATCCAGGAGCTGGGCATTGAGCTGATTTTAAGCCAGACTGCCCCTCTGCTGGCTTGCTGGCCCCACAGTCAAGTCATCTGGCTGATTCTATAGATTTCCTGGAGTTTTGCTTTGATTTAAGGCACTTTGAGCCTCTGACTGAAATCTTCTAGACTCCCCAACTCATAAAGGCTATGGGAAGGAGTGGAAAGGCAGGTATTAAGGGACATGCAGAGACACAAGGGTGAAAGGAAGCCTATAATTGAAGAAGATTGGCCAATTTGGGATCATTTACTTCTGAGAAAAGAGGATTGACTGTGTTACCTGATAATGATCTTTATTTTTAGAGAAAGAAGAAAAGGATTTGAAATGCAGGAGCTGAACTTTGGTTAATGTGAGAGAGAAATAAAATATTTACATGACAGTTAGTTTATATTTTTTTGCCACTTGCAGCCAGAATTGGCCCTAAATATACAGTCATCCATTCCAGAGTATAGGCTGTCATGCTCTAAGAATAAACACAAGGTTTGAAGGTGAAATTTTTAGGACCAGTGTGATAATTCTGCTCCATAACAGTCTTGAGGACCAAGGTCCCACTGAGCTCATCACTCCACTGTCCCTGGGATGTGGCCATTGTCAACATGGCCAAGATGGTCCCATCTATAGTAAAGGTAACACATGGAGAAACGAAGGATAAAGAAGTAAATAAGAGGGCACAACTGCCTCTAAGGGAGGTTCCAGGGGCTGCTACCTGACACTTGAGTTTCTATCCCACAAGCAAGAAGTTAGCCTTTTGGCCACACATTGCAAAAGAGTCTGGAAAATTATCTTTATTATGACCACCAACACTCTCAGCCAAAAATCTTATTAAAAAAGAAAGTGAGAAGAGATATTGGAGAACAATGAGTAGTCTTTGCCACAGCAGTTAATAAAAACCCAATCCTTACCTATCTTATTGCCCAGTGATGGTTTACTCATTATTCCTTCCATTGTTCCACAAATCTGTATCTTCACAGAGAATTGAAGATCAACACTTTCTCATTCATCATATCTCTGTGACTTTTTGTCAATAGTGCTTCACCATGCTTTCACATTAATTATTGTTCTTTGTCCCACCTAATTCTTCCATGAGTCAACTTTATATGAAATCTATGAGCCTCATACTGTAGACTAAGAACTCAGAACAAGTAGCCTAAGAAAGATGTGAAGTGGTATTGATCTCTTCTGTAGCTCTACCACATTTCTTTTTTTAGGAAATGGATGTAGAAATACGCGCCATTTTACATGGCTTATTTTGCACTCATCAATGTGGTATAAACCCAACTAGCTTCTCAAAGCCTTCCTGGGGAAGGATTGGGACAAGAATCACCTAGGATTCTGTCTGGCTCAAGGATTGCTGTTTTGTTTCTCTAGGGTGCTGCATGGTCTTAGCCCCTCATTTTGAGTAGCATGACTCACAGCCATCAGGTCTCCTTTCGCTCATTCACTCTCTCCCGGCTGCTTCTCTCTTGCTCCATGTGAGATGTTTCTGGCTGCCTTGCTTTCCAGCATAATTAAATCCAGTTAGGCCTTCCAGTTGACCTCATGAGTATGAGTTAAGCCCATTTATGAAATATGAAATGATCCCAAATGCTCATGAGCCAGCTTTCCCAGGGGGCTGCGGGGGCGGATCACAAGTTAAGAGCTTCCTGCTGGAGATGCTGCAGGAAGGCAGATGTAGCATCCCTAGAGATAAGCAGTGCTTTCCATGGACTGAGCTCTAGTCTCAAGCGGTAGTGACGATTCTCAATGTTCCCTAAGAGAATTCTCTCATTTCCCTGTCCTACTTCTCTCTCCACTCAAGGGCACTTGCTCTTATTTTGAGCAAGTGAGGAAAACCACATGTCATGTCATATTGGGTTGATGCTTTGAACTGAACTCTCCATTTTGATCAGAGGCAATGGAACAGTATTGAGTTAACTGATCTATATGTGCTCAAAGGCATTGCTTGCATGCCTAAGTCATCGGCCTGAGTTTATTCTATCTATGATTCAAGGTTCCCTTGGTCACAAGAAGGGAATAAAGAGAGTAGGAATGACTTAAGGCAAATAAGCTCCACTAGGGAAATAGACTTAGCAGCAGCATCAGGGAAATAGAGCTCAAAGACTCTGCACTTGTGGAATTATTAGTACATAGACAGTTCTGGAGTAGATCAGAGACAAGACCTGGGATTAGTAGACAGCACCTATTATTTGACTGTTATTTCTGTTGAGAAGAAGGGATTTCTGCTACATTATGCAGGAGGGAATAGAGCTGGAGGAACATTGCTGGCTCCTTCCCAACCCCCCATAACCCTTACCTATTGCCTGTTTCCATTTCCAACAAGCAAGGAGAAAGAATGACTCATCTGATTGGTGAGATCATGTCCAAGGTCACTGCTTTTGGTGGCTCTTCTCTCATAGTAACTGGAGCAAAATTTGCTCTGCCTTCTCTCTTTTTCCCAAGATAGATCTTTGTGTCTGGATTATAGGGGGTAGGGATGGTGGTGGAAAGGAAATTTCCTGTAGAACTTTTTGAACCAAAGAAGATTTGAGTCACATCCTCCAACACAATAAACCAGAACCCCTCTATTTGGGGGCAAGGGAACAAAGCTATTGCTTACTTTGATCATCATCTGAGGCCTGTTTTCAATTTTGTAAGGACCTGGGGGAGGGGGAAAGAAAGTATGACAATAACTGGCTATATGCCAGGCTCGCAGACCCACTCCTAAAAGGCCCTCCTGGCATAGAGTTTCTGTTGAATGTTTCTCCTTCATTCCAGGATAATCCTGCCATTTTCTGTAGTACCTAAAAGCAGGTGCAGAGGTCAATAAGGGGAAGACTTGAGGTCAAGAGAGGTAATTTACAATGGGAAAGTATTCTGTGACCCAAAGGTGAAGTGCTAAACTGCACATGAGAAAATGTTGAGGATCTTGGCACTTCCTGCCTTCTGCCAGTCCTGAGCTTAAATTCTAGTCCTACCTTCTTCTAGCTGTGTGACCTTGCAAAACTTCCCTGACCTTTCTATGCTTCAATTCTCCAAGCTATAAAATGGGCAAATTGTAGTGTTGACCTCATGGGATTGTTCTGAGTATTAAATAAATTATTCTACAGGGTCAAACACCTAGTAAATGTTGGGTAAATATTAGCTATCATGACCACTTCCATCATATTACTGT
The DNA here is from genome assembly GCF_027580195.1 of Bos mutus. Classification (NCBI taxonomy): domain Eukaryota; kingdom Metazoa; phylum Chordata; class Mammalia; order Artiodactyla; family Bovidae; genus Bos; species Bos mutus. The sequence goes on from NC_091618.1 coordinate 30,371,965, forward strand.
CACCATCATTATAACCATCACACATGTGGCATACCTAAAGGTAGACTTAGGCCTGACTTAGGTGGTGAACAGGATTCAGGACTTCCTCATGCTTTAAAGGAACATCTAGGTACAGTCAGGGTTCTGGACTGGGAAGTGACATACTTGAGTTCTAGTCCCCGTTGCATGTGGCCTTTGGCAGTGACCTCCCTCTCTTGAGTCTCAGTTTACATGGTTATAATAAAGGATTTGGTGTTCAGTGGCCTCCAATTTCTTGTCTGGAGACTGGGGGCCGGCCTGGCCACGTGAGAATTATTTGGAAGCTTGTTACAAATGTAGATTTCCTGGTCCCATCACCCCCGGAGATGCTGATTAGGTGAATCTGGGAAGACTTGGGAGCCTCGGTTTTTCTTAGGTTTATGCTGGCTCTCCACACACTTCACTTGCATCTGGGGTATAACCACTGCTTGGGCATCACAGTCCCAGCTCATCTTAGAGGCCTAAGCTCTAAAACGCTCTTACAGTGTTGCAAGATGTGTGAGAAGGGATGAAAGTAGAGGGTGATCTGAAAAACAAGTGATGAAGTGCAAGTTAGCTGGCCGAAATTTATCAAAGGATTATCCTTTACCACTTTGCTCATTCAAAAGCCAAGATTTTCAGCCCAAATGCAAAACAGATCTCTAGTCTGCAGTTCACTGTTCACCAGAGCCAATCTGACCCATTCTTTTCTGTTCTGAGACACAGAGCCAGGAACCATTGTCACTGCCAACGCCAGGTCCCTGAAGAAAGAGGAACTGTCTCTGATAAGCAAGAGGAATTCTCTTCCCAAAGCCAGTTCCCAACATCTCATTTCCCTTGGGCCAAATGCTCATTTGATTAACCAGGATCTTTGGCGACAAAGAGCAGAAAAGAGAATCCATCTTGTCACTCTAACATGGGGTGAGGCTGTTCTCAAACTGTCCCATCTCTGAGACTCTTTCTTGGCAAACAAGATAGCTTTGCTGTAATCCCACAGTGTTTCTCTCTTTAATCCAAAGAATGAAACAGAAAAACAAAAACAAAACAAAAAAAATGGGTCCTTCCACCATATAAACTGGAACCTCTTTCATCCATTGAATGACATGGTTTCTTGCTTCTTCCCTTCACCATGGGGACAGGGTGGAGCCCACATTCCCTCAAGGAGCCCAAGGTCACGACACTCATGGAGAACAAACTGCATCCTCTAGAATGCATTTCCAATTAACACACACAAAGCGTTTCCTACTGTCTCTTAAATTATGGGTCTATATTTATCACAGCCAGCACGCCCCTCCCTCCCTTTCCCAGCTCTCCCCCCACCCATGATCCTTACTCTCCCTTTAATCATTTGCAGAAGTGTTTCCATTCTTCTTTTTTCCATTTTCAGAACCAATTTTGTTATAAGAAGAATGTAATTGTTGTTAACATTTTGATTTCCCTGTTCAGTGAGATTTACATGACACTGAGTTTTTCTGATACAGTTCCTCATTTGCTTCCAAGTTTTCTATCAGGCATTTAAATCTTTGCAGAATTTCATTATCGTCTGATTTACTGTGGCTCCAACATAAGGAAAGGTTTTTCAAGTGTCAACTTTCTTTTTTCTTCCCCCCACTTCTCTCTTTGTCATCCTTTTACACACACACACACACACACACACCTATACACTCACACATATAAATACCTGTACTCTCTATTCTCTCTTAGTTCTCTCTCTCTCTCCTATTTGTTTTCATCTCTCTCTCCCCTTGTGTCATCCACCTACACACACACACATTCACACCACACTCACGCATGTGTGTGCAGGCACACACACACACACTCCCTCTCTCTGCTCCCTCTCCTCTTTTCTTTCTGTGTTCTCTCTTCTATTAATACTTCTCTGCTGCCTCTCTGTTTCTCTCTCACATATTCTCTGCATCTTTCCAACAACCCCATTTTCAAACTTCAGGGTTCACATTTGATGACTGACATGTTAACTTGGTCCTCATTCCAATTTATTCCTCTAAGTTGAAGCCCAATTCCCCTCTCTCAAAGATGGGTCCAGCTTTGTGACTTCAGTGACAAACCAAATAATGGCATATGTTATGCTGCGACTTCTAGGTCTGGGCTATGTAACATGATTTGCTCTGTGTTTGTGTGTCTCTCTCCCTGGGAACCCAGACTCCATGCTCTGAGTAAACCACGTGAAAAGGATACATGTAGGGTCCTGGCCACAGCCCCATCCAATGTCTCAGCTCAGGGTCAGCATCAACAGTTCGTCAAGTAAGTGAACAAGTCTTCAGATGGTCCCAACCTTTCAGCTGCCCCACTTGAAGCGTGATGGAGCAGAGATGAGCTGTCATCACAGAAATCTGTCCATATTTTAGACCTGGAGAAAAATAAGTGTTATTATAAGCCACTAAGTTCTGGAGTGGTGTGTCACACATCAGTAACTGAAACACCTTTCCCTTTACCTCATCTTCCCAACAGATAAAGTACCTTCATATTTTCTGAAATTCCTGACTCTGTCATAAGACCCTCCTTCCTGAGTGTTCTGGTCCTAAACTGGCTGGCTTCCATGAACTGATCTTACGGAACACATCCTGATGAGGAAGCCAATTTACCTGTTCCCACCAGTAATTAACTTTGCAAGGACAATGGTAGCCTTGGGAATCAGTTTTTTTAAATGTAACATGAGGAGGTTGAGCTACATAACTTCTAAGGCTTCTTCCAGTTTAGTTTGCGTCTCCTTTCCCATGGCATGGGATCTGCCATCAAGGGTGAGCCTGCTTTATAGAAGTTTAACTGCCAGTGACTGATGATGGCTAAATATCATGTGACCTCTCTTTGTACAACTCACTGGCCATGTATCAGCTGCCTATAGGGCTTTTCTCCAGTGGAATAGGAGCATGTTTTAGACTCTGCAGTAGGTGTGGGGGATGGCTGTTTTGTACTGGATGGAGGACTTTAGTCTTGATCTAACTACTTCTAGATATTTTGGAGTTGGCTTAGTCACTGGTTTCCCTCTCCTTTACATGTACCTTGAGATAAGTGAATCAAAATATTCCCTGTCTGAGTATGGAAGTTTAATGCTCCACTACTGGGAATGGATGGTGGATGGTGTGCCTCTATGCAAAGACAGGGTAGATCTCTGAAATGCTCCAGAGTTCTGGACCTCTTCCTGGTCCCATTCAAAATGCGGACCCGAGCAGTGTTTCTCCCTTTGTAAAGAAGCAGGAGAGAACTTGTAATCAATCAAGGAAACTCCATGAGAAGTATTCATGTCCAGAGAGCAATCATTTCTTAGTTTTTCCTGAGAAACAATGAACTGGCTCAGAGAGATGGGGGGGAAGGCCAAAGTATGTTGTGAAACCAAAAGCAAAAGAAGAATGAAAAAGAGGCTGGAAAAATAATAAAAAGGATTGGAACTCATAAAAGTCCAAACCAACTGTGGTAATTCTGAAAAGTGTAGGATTTGATTACACTGCCTCATAAAGAGTTTAGTCCTGAGCATGTGCTGCTAACCACACCCTCTCCCTCATACCTTGGTTGCTCAGGCAGAAGGTCAAGCCTGCTGACTGGGCACTTCTAGTCCTGTTTTGAATCTGGGGTCTCTCCCTCACAGTAATGTTGCTGAAGGCTAAGATTGGTCTGAATTTACTAACCCTCAAATGTCAGATTTTGAGCCTGAGACTAGAGACTTTCCTTAGCAAGCAGCTGAATGTCATGTTTTTATCAGGGACACTTTTGCCAAATCCAGATACAGCTTGCCTCCTCTGTGGGGCCTTTTCTGACTTTTCAACCTCTGAAGGTGTCTGAAGTCCTCAAGTTCTTCCAGCACCCCTTCATTCTCTCCATGCCTGTTACACATGGGTCATTTTAAAGCTATCTCAATGTTAAAAGGAATAATAAATAAAGGCTAAATGGGAAGTATTGAAGGCAGGAGGAGAAGGGAACGACAGAGGATGAGATGGTTAGATGGCATCACCAACTCAATGGACATGACTTTGAGTAAACTCTGGGTTTTGGTGATGGACAGGGAGGCCTGGTATGCTGCAGTCCATGGGGTCACAAAGAGTTGGACAGGGCTGAGCGACTGAACTGAAAATAAATAATGGGAAGAATAAATCCATTCTATGATTTAAAAAAGGATACAAAGGGTTATAAGGGCATGCATGTGTGTGTGTGTGTGTGTGTGTCTGTGAATCTTTCCAGGGCATTTGTCAAGTACACCATCCTTTTAAGATTTGTAGGTTTATGGCATTTGCATGCTGTTTTGTAACTATAAGACTTAAAAACACTTTTTTCAATGTTTATATGAATATTAAAATCCATAAACCGATTGGCAAAATATTATTTCCTCCAGAACTGGTGGTGTATTTGGACCTACAGAGAAAGAGCAGAAGATGTCTGTTGTCACTGAAAAGAAAATGCTTCAAGGCTCAAGATGCAATAGATACTCTTTTTAGACTTACTCTTATGCAGATTTATGCCACACATTGTGATACAAAGGGAGGAACACAAGTAAAGAATCCTGGAAGATTCTAAGATAGATAACTGAGGTCAAAGGAATGTAGAGAGTGGAAAGTGATCACCAGTGTTTGCTCATCAAGGGACTGTGGCAAAAGAAGTGAGGACAGAGAGAGAAGAGAAGCAAGATGCTGAGCAGATAGGGTGGTAGGCGGAACAGGCCTTAGGCATCCCAAATATGTAGATATAGGGGCGGTCCCTGTGGCTCAGTGGTAAAAATCTACCTGCAATGCAGAAGACGCAGGAGACACAGGTTTGATTCCTGGGTCAGAAAGATCCCCTGGAGGAGGAAATGGAGTGGAGAACCACTCCAGTGTTCTTGCTTGGGAAATCTCATGGACAGAGGACCCCGAGGGGCTATAGTCCATGAGGTCTCACTGAGTCAGATACCACTGAGCACACACGCACCATAATAAAGGTTGAAGGCAGGGAAATCTGTTCCATGTCTTTCTGAGGGGCTCACCTGAGAAGCACCAACCAGGAGATGGCCACAGTAAAATCAAACTGATGATGCCCGACAGTGAGAAGGCCTGAATTTTGTTCTCTCAAGATGCTCTGGATTCCTGTGTAACTTGAGCAGGAAGTGAACATTCTGGGCTTGCAATTGGGAATGAGAAGTTGGCTGAGAAGCTGGAAAGGAGCTTATTGAGGGCATAAGAGTAGATTTCTGGAAAAGGGCTAAAGAGCCTTGTAGCTATGGAATAGGTTGCTGTGCGTGCATGATAAGTCGCTTCAGCCATGTCCGTGACCCCATGGACTATAGCCCACCAGACTCCTCTGTCATTGGGATTCTCCAGACAAGAATATGGGAGTGGGTTGCCATTTCCTTCTCCAGGGGATCTTTCTGACCCAGGGATTGAGCCTGCATCTCTTATGTCTGCTGCATTGGCAGGCAGGTTCTTTACCACTAGAGCCACGTGGGAACCTCTTGGAATAGATTATCTGAAAACATATTCTGGTTCAAAAACCAGAGGAGTTTCCAGCTGGACCTCAACAATATCAATAGAGACAGTAGGAGCTCAAGTAGGACCAGGCCAGGGATTCTGGGCTGAAAGAGGTCAAACCATGAGGTCTACCAGCTAATGCCTTGAATAGCCAATTCCAGCAGTTTGCCCACAATAGAACAATCTTCCTAAAAGGTCCTTCTCTACCTCTAAGGTCAATAAGGATTCAGAGAACACTATGTGGGTTCAAGAAAATGTTCTCTCTTCACTGATTTGGGGACATAACAATTCATCCTCATAAGCCTTATTGGGCAAGGAAAGGGCAGGAGACAAAGTCAAAGTCTGAGATGGACCTAGAGATTAGCATCCTAAATGAAATGAGTCTGACAGAGAAAGGTGACTATTGTAAGATATCACTTTTATGTCGAATCTAAGTTCAGTTCAATCGCTCAGTCATGTCCGACTTGTGTGACCCCATGGACTGGAGCATGCCAGGCTTCCCTGTCCATCACCAACTCCCGGAGCTTGCTCAGACTCATGTCCATCGAGTCAGTGAAATCTAAAATGTAGTACAAATGAACCTATTTATAAAACAGAAACAGACCCAGAGACACAGAAAAAAAAAAGTACCAAAAAGGAAGGGGAATGGAGGGATAAACTGGGAATATGGGATTAACAAATGCATGCTACCATATATAAAATAGATTAAACAACAAGGATTTACTGTATAGCACAGTGAACTATATTCAATATCTTGTAATAAGCTATGATGGAAAAGAATAGAAAAGAATAGAAAAGCAGAATATAGATATATACATAAATCATTGTTGTTTCATTGCTAAGTTGTGTCCAACTCTTTTGCGACCCCACAGACTATAGCCCACCAGACTCCTCTGTCCGTGGGATTTCCCAGCCAAAAATACTGGAGTGGGTTGCCATTTCCTTCTCCAGGGGATCTTCCCGACCCAAAGACTGAACTCATGTGTCCTGCATTGCACATGAATTCTTTACCACTGAGCCACTAGGGAAGCCCATACACATATATATTTATAACCAAATCACTGTGCTGTACACCTGAAACTAACACAGTATTGTAAATCAACTCAGTTCAGTCACTCAGTCGTGTCCAACTCTTTGCTATCCCATGGACTGTAGCACACCAGGCCTCCCTGTCCATCACCAACTCCCGGAGCTTACTCGAACTCATGTCCATTGAGTCGGTGATGCCATTCTAACCATCTCATCTTTTGTGGTCCCCTTCTCCTCCCACCTTCAATCTTTCCCAGCATTAAGGTCTTTTCCAATGAATCATTTCTTCCCATAAGGTGGCCAAAGTATTGGAGTTTCAGCTTCAGCATCAGTCCTTCCAATGAATATTCAGGACTGATTTCCTTTAGGATGGACTGGTTGGATCTCCTTGCAATCCAAGGGGCTCTCAAGAGTCTTCTCCAACACCACAGTTCAAAAACATCAATTCTTCTGCACTCAGCTTTCTTTATAGTCCAACTCTCACATCCATACATGACCACTGGAAAAACCATAGCTTTGACTAGATGGACCTTTGTTGGCAAAGTAATGTCTCTGCTTTTTAATATGCTCTCTAGGTTGGTCATAACTTTTCTTCCAAGGAGCAAGTGTCTTTTAATTTCATGGCTGCAGTCACCATCTGCAGTGATTTTGGAGCCCCCAAAATAAAGTCTCTCACTGTTTCCATTGTTTCCGCCTCTATCTGCCATGAAGTGATGGGACAGGATGCCATGATCTTAGTTTTCTGAATGTTGAGTTTTAAGCCAACTTTTTCACTCTCCTCTTTCACTTTCATCAAGAGACTCTTTAGTTCTTCTTCACTTTCTTCCATAAGGTTGGTAAATCGACTACATTTGAATAACAAAAGGTCAAAGTCTGAGAACCTGAGCATTTTACCTAAAAGCATTATTATTGCTTATTGTATTTGACTGAAATGACCCAATTGGATTACATTTACTTTTTTCTTTTCTCAGCACACATGGGCATCTGGAGAGGATCATATCAGTTACAGAGACATAAAGCTACCCTTGCTCAGCACATCTGGGCGTAGTATGAGTCTCTGACCATAAGAGGTCTGAGTTGTTGTTAGATGTTGTTTTCTGTAACCACCCAGAGCAGAAATATCTGGCAAACATCCCCTGGCCTAAGTAGGCCTGTACTGTCCTATAACAGAGTTGGGATTATTCACAGTCATGGGGGACAGGGAGAGGCTGAATCACTGAAGCTTCTAACAATAATTCAAAAATCTCATTTTTGCTGAGTGTTGATCATTGACCAAACTTTCCAGTTTCTCAGAGGTCACCAAATGGACTGATTTGAACCGTATCTCTTTATTGCCTCTATCAGAGGAGTAAAGAATCTGTGAAACAATTTAACACGATCACAGCTCCCTCTGGCCACTGGTACTGAGGATGGTGTTTGGGGGCTGGTGCTGGATTAGCTCTCAGAGTCACCCTAGAACAACACAGGGATTTCTCTCAAGGTACACACAAGCTTGCTCAGTGATTCCCCAGTGCACCAGAATAAAATCTAAGCTCTCCAGGCTGCCTGCCTTCTCATCTCACTGTGTCACTGTCTTCTGCCTTATTCTCCAAGGACCGGAGGCTCTGTTTTATGTCAAAATAATTTTTGTCTTTTCTACAATTCTTAGAAAACTGCAAGCTCTTTTCTGTCTTTCAGAGTTGTTTCTCTGTTTTCTTCTCCAAGTCTCTTCACTTCTTTCTTTCCATTTTATTTTTTCTATCTCCATGTCATCTTCAATATGTGTAAATGTCTTCTCTACAAAAAAGCCTGATGTGACCTTCTTGGACTTCCATGACCTCTCTGACCTCTCATGACTCTGACCCCATTATTTTCTTTCACAGCACTTCAGTTATTGCCTAATTAAGCACTTATCTCAGGTTGGAAGGATATTTATTTACAGACTGACTCCCTTCCCTGTCCCCATGTCTGTCCTGCTTGTCACCGTGGGTCTGTGGCTAGCCTAATGCTGGGCAGGGACTTTGCTCCAAGTAGACAATTGTTTTTCTTTTTCTTCCCTCTGTAAAATATACAATTTGTTTATTTCACCAAAATATACTTCTCATGCATCTATTATTTTCTAGGTCATTGAAATAGTACAGAGCATATCAGGTTTATTTCAGTGTGCAAAGACATCTTGTATGTATGTATCTCTTGGGTCTTTGAAGACCAATGGAAACTCTCTAATCTTTGCTGAATTTTTTTTTTTCTGTTTTTTATGGAAGTATCAGTTCAGTTCAGTCACTCAGTCATGTCCAACTCTTTGCGACCCCATGAATCGCAGCACACCATAGCTTCTGACAATTGTTGAATGAATAAAGTGGGCAGACATTGTTTAATTCTCTAAACTCGGTTCAGACACATAGTAGCCAAAGAGAGGAAGAGGGACAAATCATCTCCGGTAGTCTGTAAACAAGATAACACTCCTCAAAGAAACTACCTTGGTTGCCCTTGGGGGAAATGGATTAAGTGTGGAGGACAGGACAGACTTCCTGATGGCATTGAGTGAGTGAGTGAGTGAAGTCGCTCAGTCTTGTCCGACTCTTTGCGACCCCATGGACTGTAGCCCACCAGGCTCTTCCCTCCATGGGATTCTCCAAGCAACAGTACTGGAATGGGTTGCCATTTTCTTCTCCAGGGGATCTTCCCCACCCAGGGATCGAACCTGTATCTCCTGCATTCCAGGCAGATGCTTTAACCTCTGAGCCACCAGGCAGAGGGAGGGTTAAAGCTGAGGAGAGAGAGAAAAGACAAATGAAGTCTACTGAAAGCAAAACAGATGTTTCACCTCATATCCACTACATTTCCATGAGGAAGAGGGGAAGTGTGAGTGCTGGAAGAGATGGTTATCTGCCTGGACTTCACTTCCTCCTGAGTTGCCCAGTCACTGTGGCCCTAGGACCCTTGGCTCCCTCCTCCCTTGACCCCTTCTGCCTCACAAAATGAGACATGGCCAAAGTGTCTGTGCAAAGCACAAGTGAGTGGCAGAGGGGAGAGTGCTGGAGAAAAACCCAGGAGCTGGCTTCTGGAAGGTTCTGAAGACATTCTGACCTCCAGCGGGCAAGTGTGTCTGCCTTCCAGGACCCAGAGGGAAGTGTTGTGCTTGAATGCTAGATGGTGGACTCTCGAGAAAATCAGAGAAAATCAGGACAAGTTCTTTAAATGGTAAGGTTCCTGTGTGTCAGGCCACAAAAAGCAAGAGAGCTCCCCTCAGTCTGAACGGACAGAAATCCATCTAAAGCAGAAAAGGGTCAAGGTGCCTGGTCTTTGGCGGGATGATTGATCACTGACAAGGTTATTATGGGGTGTAACACTAGAGAGACTCACAAATGTTCTCTGACACAGCTGCTCGTATTCAACACTCAAAGAATATTAACTAGGCACCTACTATGTGCCAGGACTTGATCTCATGATCTTATCCTTGAGAATCCACAGTTAGCAAATGACAAAATCTGACTCTTATGATGCTTTCGTTCCAGTGGGCTAATGCTTTATGAAGATTCACAGAGTGTATATTCTATGTGCTCATATTTGAGGGGCACTCTAATGCTGAAGGTAAGCACTCCCCATTTGGAGCTCTCTAAACAATTGAGATATTGGTGGCATTCAATAGTTGCAGTGACAGAGGCAGTGGCAGTTAAGATCTCCAAAGAGGGAAAACCAGGAGAAATGACCACTGAAGCCCGTCATGACATGACAAGTCATGACAACAAGGCACCAAAGAGCTTCCTGAAGCCAGGATGAAAGTGGTCCTTGGAGCACAGTGAGGCCCTTTGCAGGTAGGAAGCATCTAGTTTTCTTGAAGAAGGTAGGATTATCCCTGCTCCTCACTCTTGCTTCTAGACCATTTGCAATTTCCCTACCACCCCTTGCCTCCTGAGAGGTATCAACATTTAATTCTGCCAGCTTGCTTTCCTTCTCAGCTCTGCATCTGCTGTTTGGATATCTTACATTCAGGGCGGGCTGTTACCCATGGTCTTTTTCCTTTGTTCTCATCACTTCCCACCTCTTCTCTCTTGTTGTTGTAGATGTGATTTGTTGGGTAAGGCACAAAGTGGGTGTGCTGCAGCCAGTCAGGAGATGGAATCTCTCGGGGGTGCTGAGAAAGGATCAAGGCCCAGAAAAGCAATCATTAGTGCCTTGTCTCTTTTCACTGCACTTTAGCAACCTTTTCTCAAGACCACATTCTGAGTGTTCTTGTCTCCCAGAGCTCTTCTTCTGACATTAAAACCACTCACTCCCCTCTCTGACTACAACTTGTTTTCCTTTGCTCTTGCTCTACTACTTGAGCAAAGTCTTGGATGGGATCACATTTCCTTGCTCCCTCAAATATGCTAGTTGATCACCAATCCCCTCTGGTCCAACTTTACTTGTTTCCTACTAAGCCTGCTGCTGCTGCTGCTGCTAAGTCACTCAGTCATGTCCGACTCTGTGCGACCCCATAGACGGCAGCCCACCAGGCTCCCCGTCCCTGGGATTCTCCAGGCAAGAACACTGGAGTGGGTTGCCATTTCCTTCTCCAATGCATGAAAGTGAAAAGTGAAAGTGAAGTGGCTCAGCCACGACCCCATAGACTGCAGCCCACCAGGCTCTTCCGTCCACGGGATTTTCCAGGCAAGAGTACTGGAGTGGGGTCCTAGACCCCGTGTTAGAACAATTCAGCTTATTGTTATAAGAGAAAAATAAACCCCTTTTAACTTAAGCTATTGTTAATTATCTGTTACTTGCAGCCAAATATTTCCTAACCAATGTATGTGATCTCCTTGCTCCTTTTGGTTTTTGATGTTGCTATATTGTAGCTGCTATGAGCTCCCAGATATCTCTTCTAATTTTAAAACTTCCATATTTTGTGAGACTGTCAGAGCCCTTAGAAATTAACACACAGACTCCTAGCTTTATATATGGTAAATCAAAATGCACAGAGGGAAAGAAATATGGAGAGTTGGTGGGACAGTCCGGCCCGGAGCCCAGAAATCTTAGAAATGAGTTCAGTGTCAGTGCCCGCTATCTTCCTATCTCCTTAATTTGAAATAATAACAAATGTTGAGGGTGTGAAGAGAATCCCTGCTCTCCTCCTTGTGGACACAATGGCTACATTGTGGATATACACTGAGTGTAACCATGTGCCCCGAAGCTCTGACCATCTTGTGGAAAGACAGACCTTAAAAGCATGGGCGATGATCACCGCCCTGGAGAGGAGGGCGCCCCAGGCATTTGCTGCCTGTGCTTTTTTCTCTGCTCTTCTAAACTGCTTTCCTGGAGACAGATTCAGCTGGTGCTCAGAGTCTTAGAAGTCAGTCCCCGAGTGCAGCATTCAAGTGTGAGCTGTGTGACTGTACTCTTACAGGCTCCATGAGCCCAGGCTAATTAACTAGGACAGTAGTATACACAGGAAACATGCTGCTTGCCGGCTGTCCGGTTCTCTTTCTCTCTCTCTTAATCTTGATTTCTGTTAAGTCCCATAGAAGCATTCAATATTTTACTTTTCTCTCTTCTGTTTCCATCTGGATGTGTGATATCTTAGACACAGCCGTCTCTCTGGACATTGAACAATTAGCAATAACTACCACCTTATTAATTTTCTTTTTATAAATCCCAGCCTTAGGTTAAGGCTTTGAGGATCCTGCTCCTTCTTCCAGGAAGGCTCTCCTTAGGTCCTTTGGCTGTTCAGTTTGTGCTATTCCAGTCTCTGCATAAACATTAACTCTATGGGCATGGTTTTGCCCATCATCCCAACCTGTATGTTGCCCACCACTCTTTAGCAAGACCCCCTTCTTTCCTTGCCTAGTCTAGACATTTTCTTTCCTTCATAGTAATTGGCAGCAGTGGAAATCATCTTATTCCTATGTTTTCTAGCTTAGTTTCCATTTCTCTTGCTAGAATGCAAGGATCTCTTCTAGGGTACCATCTTGATGCTTTCCAGTGCCCAAAACTGTGTCTGTTTTGACATAGATATCCATAAGTTGCTTGCAGAACTAAAGAGAACTGCAGAAAATAAACGTTTGAAATGAGTCTGTTCCATACTATGGGTTGTTTGTGCTGTGGGTTTAGGGGAGTCATCAGACAGCAAATGGCCGACTCTCATACTGGCTTTTAGTCTTAAAATACTAGTCAGTATAGTAAAGGACCTCATGCAGTGAATTCCCTCTACCTGCCTCCTTCCCAGTGTTCTTTCCTGCATACTTGAGATATCAGATGTAACTCACAGATACTAAAGCAAGCCCTTTTATATCCATTCCCACCCAAAGAGTGATTGTTTTCTTTTTTTTGGCTCCTTTTCTAGTATAGGAGAGATCTCTTTCAAAAGCTTGATTAGAGGTACATGCTCTCACTTGCTGGCCGCTAATCCCACCTCTGCCTGATTGAGCTCTTTTGAGAAAGCACTTCTCCTTTCCCCTTGATCTGCCTGCACTGGAAACCCTCAGGCACCAGCAGACTCCTCATGATTCTCCTTAAGAAATTGTAACTTCTTACATGCCTCCACAGATGTTTGGGTGGATTTCCAATTTGGCTGCATAAGTCCCCTTGTATTAAATCTGACCTCTTCAATTTGAGCTCTGAGAGGTCCATCTCCCTCACTTCCCCAGCCCAGTTTCACCATGTACCCATCTCCCACAGTTTGCAGCTCTCCTAAAATTCTTCCTCGTCCTTGTCTGCATGCCTCAGTCCCATGCATTCCATTCCCTGCCCAACACAAGGACCTACAGAGAATTGTCTTGCTGTTGTTCAGTCACTAAATCGTGTCTGACTCTTTGTGACCCCATGCATTGCAGCACGCCAGGCTTCCCTGTCCATCACCACTTCCCGGAGTTTGCTCAAACTCACGTTCCTTGAGTTGATGATGCCATCCGGCTCTCTCACCCCGTTGCTCTCTTCTCCTGCCCTCAATCATTCCCAGCATCTGGGTCTTTTCCAATGAGTTAGCTCTTTGCATCAGGTGACCAAAGTATTAGAGCTTCATCTTGGCCTCTCCTTATGTCTTCTTCCTTGTCTACAAATCTACACTCAAAAATTCATCCTGTGGGAGAGCTTTCCTGATTCTTGCTCTCTGATTTTCCCTGTCTTGACTAATTCAGTGACATCTGCAACCTACCTATCTGGCTGCATAGAGCTATCTCAACAGGGTATAAATGTGCCAGATGTGGAAGAGGATCAGATTTTGGGTCCCCACTTAACTGTCTCACTTGATGAATTTTTCTTTTGGGTAAGAGGTTTGATTTTCTGAGTCTGGAATGGTAACATGTCTGCATTTTTTTTTTTTTTTAACTAATTCCTTTTCTCTTTAGTGGACATCAGAGTGGAAATAAATAGGAAGACCATAAATGAGTAATCGTCATAATTCCAGCCTCTATTCCTCCTCGTCATTCTCACCACTGCTGATCAGCTCATCCTCTCCATAGTCTTGTGGCTGACAAGTTGCGACTCAGAGAAATGACCTTGAGTTAAACAGTAAGTCTTCTTAAGGCAACCCAGCACATCTTGGCAGGAGGGGGAAGAAAGAGAAAGAGCCTCTGCCCTCAAGGGTCTTACAGTTTATCAGAGAAGGGAAGTCAGCAAACAGACATAAAGGAAAACTCAGGAGAGGACTGAAGGGAATGGCTGGAAACTGGGAATCTTGGCTCCTGAATCTTTGTTTCACCCACCATTGACTCTCCTGGCAACTGTCTAGGAATATTTCAGAGTCACTTGGGTAGAGCCCGAGAATGAATCAAACGTCTCTTTTCGTAGACCCACCGGGCTGGGCCGAGAGCTATGAAGGTCATTCTGTCCATTCCCTTGCCCCTAGGCCAGACCACATGAATTCAGCCTGCCTAGTCAGGGGCATCTCCCGTTTCCAAACCTCATCAGAGACAGTTCCTGCCCAGATCTCTCTGTCTGCTCTTCCTGCCCAGTGGTTTTGAGCCTTGGTAATGAATGACTGAGACGGCTGCATTCCTTGGACAGCCTCGTAGCTGTGCATATTTGTCGAATGCTCCTGGGGAGTGAACTCAAGGGGATCTAGAGGCAAAGGTCTGTATGTGTCTGCAGAACCATACTCAGTTTTTCCCTTTGGAGCTCTCAGCTGTATTTGGTCCATGCCCCAAGGTGGAGAGGTGGGTCCCATTTGCAAGGAGATGAATGCTTCTGTTTGACTTCTTGCTGTATCAAGGTCCAGAAGCCCTGGCAGAGAAAATGTCTCTTTAATTTTGGGGGGGAAAAGCACTTTGAATTCCACCTGCCTGCTCAGTCTTTAGCACCTCTTTTTCTTGTACCCTGCTTTTCTCACTTCTCTCATATGTCAGAAGAATAAAGGGGCAACTAGAGACAGGACTTTCTGACTGCCCTGTCTTTGCTTAGGGCCCTGCAGTTCTGATGCCCTGCAGGCCGGGGTGCTGTCAGCTCATAGTGCTTCAGAGGCACTGAAAGGAAGAGGGAATATTCTGGGTGAAGAAGTTCTATCAAATAGACAGAGTGCTGATGGAAAGCTAGGGTTTACATACTTTGGAAAACAAATACCTCTCAGATACTATATGTCTTTGCTATAGAAAATTCCATTCCTTCTGGATCACTTTAGCTTTTCTCATCCTGAAGAAGGACTCTGTAAAGTTTTGTGGTCAACTTTGTAGCTACTGATGGATATAAGAGACACCAGTTCAATCCCCTGGGTTAGGAAGCTCTCCTGGAGGAAGTCATGGCAACCCACTCCAGTATTTCTGCCTTGAGAAGCCCATGGACAGAGGAGCCTGGTGGGCTATAGTCCACAGGGTTGCAAAGAGTTGTACACGACTGAAGCAACATAGCACTCACTGATGGCAAACAAGAAGTTATGGCCATTACACACGCTGCTTATTCTTCTGGGATGTGTTCTCCACCCTCACCCCTTTAACCCCTTTACTACACCTCTAGCCATGGCAGTCCTCTCTGTCTTGAAGCCTTCAGGTCTTACAAAGGTGCTGCTTCTTCAGCCCTGGTACCTGCTCCTCCTACACGCTGCCATTTCAGTCCCATAAGAGAAGAACTGGGAGAAAGTGGCCACACAGAAACCAAGAAGGGAGGGGGCTTCAGAAGTGCCTCAATGAAGTCATTAAGAGTTAAGAAGTTTGGATTGAGTTGATAATTCAGCAGAAAATCAGTAATTTCTCTGAGAGAAATTTCAGGGTTTAAAAGTCGTTCACTGGACTATAGAAGGTTGAGAGTGAATGAGAATAAATTACCAACAGTGCATTTAGACAACTCTTTCAAGAAATGATTTGTGAAAGAAAAAGGGCAAAAAGGCAGAAGCTAAATAGGGATATGTGAAAAAGGAAGACTTCTTTTTGTATTTCTCAGGTGGACCTGGATATGACTTGAGAAATGTGTAGTCTTGGGATAGGTGGTATTTTGGATATTCTCTATTTACAACATCCAGATCCACTCTTTACCCTTTTTCATTCTGCTGTGAGCAGCTGACTTTTGTGACATTAAGGGGCCTCTTGTAATCCAACTTCAAGTTGGGTTTGGCCAATGGGAAGCACCAACAGGAGATCAGAGACAAGATGAAGGAGTGTGGGGTATCTGCTCCCTTGCCCCTGTCTTTGCCTGGCTAAGGTTTGACAATAGACCATTATTCTTGTTTTAGATTTTTTTTTTCCTAATTTTATTTTATTTTTAAACTTTACATAATTGTATTAGTTTTGCCAAATATCAAAATGAATCCGCCACAGGTATACATGTGTTCCCCATCCCGAACCCTCCTCCCTCCTCCCTCCCCATACCATCCCTCTGGGCCGTCCCAGTGCACCAGCCCCAAGCATCCAGCATCGTGCATCGAACCTGGACTGGCAACTCGTTTCCTACATGATATTTTACATGTTTCATTGCCATTCTCCCAAATCTTCCCACCCTCTCCCTCTCCCACAGAGTCCATAAGACTGTTCTACACTGATGTATAGACCATTATTCTCTATCAAAGTTCACAACTCGTTCTGGGCAGCTCTCTCCTGTAGCCACAGCTCTAACTTTCTACTAGTTCTGTTAGTAGATTTTTTTCTCTCTGCTTCTTTAAGCCTAGTGGTATTGGGTTCCTGCTGTTGCTATTCTTGGGAGCTTCACCAATCCTTTCTGATTTCTCTTAACTTTGACAACACCCTCGTTAAACTCTCTTGAATTATCCCATTTTAGTATTCCATCTGTTTCTTGTTGGGGACCTAACTGGAAAAGGTGGGGAGGTGATTAAAGGCTCTATTTTCATGACAAGACTCTAGAGAATGATAAGAACATGGAGCAAGTATATTAGAAAGACTGAAACAATAGAGCTTGAAAAACAATAGAAATGGGGGAATTTTAGAAATGGGAGTATTGTTGGTTCACATTTGAGGCATTTGCTCTGCTCCGACACATCACAGTGATCAATAAAATACTAGACATGTAGATATGGCTGAATCTCCAGCCCTGTGAAGCCACAGGTCATAAAAGAGGCAGGGGCAGCTTCATATTCAATCCTGTCATGGTAATAATGATTATAGAGAACCTTATCCCTGCCTTGGTTATCAAGTTGGAGAAAATTTCACAACCTGAGTCTGTAGCTTATATAAAGCTATATGCCTAGGGAAGCAGAAGACAGGACTGAGCTAAGACCTGAGTCAAGATGCCTGCTGGCTTTAAGATTAAGTCTGTAATAACCCTAAATTCACACAAAGATGGAAATTCCGAGCTGTCCATACACAACCTGGTTTTGAAATGGACTCATACAAAGTGAACCGGTAAACCAAAATTCTGAAATACATGAGTAATATTAATAAGATAGATATCTAACAAAATAGAAAATAAGAAAATGAATTAAAATTAAGTTAAAATAATAGGGCAATCTTAAATAATTTAAAAGTAAGTCTGTTTAGGATTATCAAAGAGATAAAGGAATAATAGCAATAATAAGAAAAATACTAAAAGGATAATGAAACAAAGGAAGCAAAAATTAGATGCATGTAAGAGAATATTTAAACAATAGTAAACTATGATACTAAAAATGTGGCATTTTATGTTATTGCTCTCTTCTTGACAGTATGTAGCTTACAGTTTATTCCATTTGTTGAGTAATTTTTCAATATTATAAATGCTGCATTTTTAGTATCATGGGTGTGATGATTAATTTTATGTGTTAACTTGACTGGGCCATGGGATGTCCAGATAATCAGTCAAGAGTATTTTGTATGTTTCCATGAGAGTGATTTAAATGAAATTATTGTTTGAATCAGTAGAGGAAAACAAATTTCTTCCATATTGAGGGTGGGCCTTATCTAGTTAGTTGAAGCCTTGCACAGAAAAAAAGTTCAACCTTCTCCCAAGTAAGAAGGAATTCTCCAGCAGACTGTCTCTTGGACTTTATCTGCACCACTGGCTATTCTGAGTCTTAAGTCTGCTAGTCCACACTGCAGATTTGGACTTACCAGTGTCCATAATCGTGTGAACCAGCTCCTTATAATCTCTCTCTCTTCATCTATCTACCTATTTACCTACCTACCTACTTACTATTGATTTTGTTTCTCTGGAAAACTGACTAATATAGTGGAAAAATAAAACTCAGAGATATAAACAAAACACAGATAGAACAAGAAATTATATATACATGTATAAACATATAATGGACAGTTAAGAGGCGTAGGAAATGGACTGAGAGCATATATGTTTTATTAGGAGTTCCAAGAGGGGAAGAACAGAGAATGATATAAATTTTGAGAAATAAACTCATGAATCCTCAGGTTGAAAGTTCACATAAAGTTCAAACAGAACAAGTAGAAATGAAATCACATCTATTTGTTGTAGTGAAACTGTAGAAATACTAAATACTAAAAGCTGACCTAAAAAGTATACAGTGGAGGTGATGAATAGATTCAAGGGATTAGATTTGGCAGACAGGCTGCCTGAAAAACTATGGATGGAGGTTCATTACGTTGTACAGGAGTCAGTGATCAAAACCACCCTCAAGAAAAAAAAAATGCAAAAAGGCAAAGTAATTGTCCGAGAAGGCTTTACAAAGAGCTGAGGAGAGAAGAGAAGTGAAAGGTAAGTGAGAAAGGGAAAGATATACCCAACTGAATGGAGAGTTTCAGAGAATAGCATACCTTCTTAAATGAATAATGCAAAGAAATAAAGGAAAACAAAAGAATGGGAAGGACAAGATCTCTTCAAAAAAACTGGAGATATCAAAGGAACATTTCATACAAGGATGGGCATAATAAAGGACAGAAATGGTAAGGACCCAACAAAAGCAGAAGAGATTAAGAGGTGGTGAGAAGACACAGAAGAGCTATACAAAAAAAGGTCTTAAAGACCCAGATAACCACAATGGTGTGTTCACTCACTTAAAGCCAGACATCCTGGAATGTGAAGTCAAGTTGCTCTTAGGAGCATTGCTAGGAACAAAGCTAGTGGAGGTGATGGAATTCCAGCTGAGCTATTTGAAATCCTAAAAGATGATGCTGTGAAAGTGCTGCTCTCAATATGTCTGCAAATTTGGAAAACTCAGCAGTGGCCACAGGATTGGAAAAGGTCAGTTTTTATTCCAATCCCCAAGAAGGGCAATGCCAAAGAATGTTCATACTACTGTACAATTGTGCTCATTTCATACGCTAGTAAGGTTATGTTCAAGATCCTTCAAGTGAGACTTCAGAAATACATGAACTGAGAACTTCCAGATGTACCAACTGGGTTTAGAAAGGGTAGAGGAATCAGAGATCAATTGCCAACATTTGCTGGATCATAGTGAAAGCAAGGGAATTCCAGAACATCTATTTCTGCTTCATTGACTATGCTAAAGCCTTTGACTTGTGGATCACAACAAACTGTGGAAAATTCTTAAAGACATGGGAATACCAGGTCCCTTTACCTGTCTCCTGAGAAATCTGTATGTGAGTCAACAAGCAACAATTAGAACTGGACATGGGACAATGGACTGGTTCAAAATGGAGAAAGGAGTATGTCAGGGCTGTATATTGTCACCCTGTTTATTTAACTTCTATTCAGAGTACATCATGCAAAATGCTCAGCTGGGTGAATCCAAAGCTAGAATCAAGATTGCCAGGAGAAATATCAACAACTTCAGATATGCAGATGATACCATTTTAATGGCATAAAGTGAAGAGGAACTAAAGAAACTCTTGATGAGGGTGCAAACAGAAGAGTGAAAAATCTGGCTTAAAATTCAACATTCAGAAAAATAAGATCATGGCATCCAATCCAATCACTACATGGTGAATAGATGGATAAAAAGTGGAAGCAGTGACAGACCTTGTTTTCTTGGGCTCCAAAATTACTGTGGAGGGTCAATGCAGCCATGAAAGCAAAAGATGTTTGTTCCTTGCGAGGAAAGCTATGACAAACCTAGATAGCACATTAAAAAGCAGAGATGTCACTTTGCTGACAAAGGTCCATCTGGTCAAAGTTATGATTTTTCCAGTAGTCCTGTATGGTTTGAAATTTGGACCATAAAGGAGGCTTAGCATTGAAGAACTGATGCTTTCAAATTGTGGTACTGGAGAAGACTCTTGAGAATCTCTTGGGCTGCTAGGAAATCAAACCAGTTAATCCTAAAGGAAATCAACCTGGAATATCTACTGGATGCTATAGCTGAAGCTCTAATACTTTGGCCATCTTATTCAATGAGCAGACACACTGGAAAAGACCGTGCTGCTGGGAAAGATTGAAGGCAAAAGAAGAAGGGGGTGGCAGACAGTAAAATGTTTAGATAGCATCACTAACTCAATGGACATGAACCTGAGCAAACTCCAGGAGATAGTGAAGGATGGGGGAGCTTGTCATGCTGTAGTCCATGGGATTGCCAAGAGTCAGACATGATTTAGCAACTAAACAACAACAACCACAACCTACAAAGAAATAACAAAATTGACAAAGAATGATCATCAGCCACATAAGACCACTGTGTAACTGAGTTAATATCTTCAAAGCACTAGGGGAAAAAAGTTAACCTAGAGTTTCATACCCAGCTAAAAATTATTATTCAGTTGTGAGGACAAAACAGGGACACAATCAGCTATGTGAAGAACAAAGAAATTTACTACTCATGGACCCATGTACATAAGTCAAAGAGGAGAAAAGTGAAATTAGAGTGAAGAATTGTAAACAAGATAAAATAGTTGCAATGTATTTCAATAAGTCCATTAATTATTAACAGTATAAAAATAAAAATATGCATTTAAAAAGTGGGGATGTAAGTCTAGACAATTGGAGCAGGAAATGGCAACCCGATCCAGTACTCTTGCCTGGAAAATCCCATGGACAGAGGAGCCTGGTAGGCTACAGTCCATGGGGTCGAGAAGAGTCGGACTCGACTGAGCAACTTCACTTTCACTTTTCAATTTCACCCATTGGAGAAGGAAATGGCAACCCACTCCAGTGTTCTTGCCTGGAGAATCCCAGGGATGGAGGATCCTGGAGGGCTGCTGTCTATGGGGTCACACAGAGTCGGACACGACTGAAGTGATTTAATAGCAGCAGCAGCAAGTCTAGACAATAAGCACCAAAGAATGTTGGCAGTGGGAGGGCTGAGCAGTTAGAACACACTGACATCCTTCTCTTGTCTCAGGCGGTGCTAGAGATAATGAATAAATTTAGATATTAGAAAAAATGTGTATATTAAGTATGTGTATTAAAAGTGTATGATTGACCACTAGAATAACAGAAATACAACCTATCTTCTAAACCAGAAGCCAAGTGGAGAAAAGGTGGTGGAGGAGGGAAGAATAACTACAGCTCTATTATAACTGAAGGCAAGGAGGAAGAAAAAATTGAGGATGTTTAAAAAGAAGCATGAAAAGAGCAAATGCAAAATAAGTCAAAATGAACATTGATTTTTTTTTAAAAAAGCAAGCTCCAGAATCTTACATACAATATGATACCATTTATTTTTAAAGTTACTGAACACACAAAATAATAATAAATGCTTTGTATAGAAATGTAATAAAAATATAAAAACCTATGCAGATGGGATACATACATTTAAGAGTGTGGTTACCAAAAAGGAGAAGGTAAAGAGGATAAGGGGGCTTCAGTTTTATCTTTAATGTTTCATTTATTTTTAAAAGGCCTGAAATACACAATGATATTAACATCTAACAGTACATGTGGTGGTGCAAGTACATGTATGTTTCATTATTCTTTATGATTTTCTCTATCGTGAAATATATCATGATTTTTTTAAAGACTTTTTTTTTTTTTTTTTTTTGCATCACGCAGTATTCAGGATCTTAGTTCCCTAAACAGTGGTTGAACTTGTTTCCTCTGCAATGGAAATGTGGAGTTACGGAGTCTTAACCACTGGACCACCAAGGAAGTCCCAATACCTCATGATTTTTAAGGAGAAACCACTGAAGGGTAGAAGAAATCTGCAGAACCAGATTTAATACCAGTATGGGTTGAAGGCAATGGGGAATTTCCTAGACTCAAGATAAGAC
This sequence comes from Bos mutus, assembly GCF_027580195.1. Lineage (NCBI taxonomy): Eukaryota > Metazoa > Chordata > Mammalia > Artiodactyla > Bovidae > Bos > Bos mutus. Next base: position 30,393,890 of record NC_091618.1, read on the forward strand.
TTGGAAAGGATTCCCAAGGTCACAGCCAGGTAGATACAGGCTGATTTTGTAGATCAAGGAGCTTTATACTTATGGAGGTTTTTCCTCAGTCTTTTAAGAGCTAGGAAAGTATAAGCAGTGAGTTAAAAGTAAACTAAGAGTTAGTTTAGAACAAGAAGTAGCCAAGAGAGAGATTTGGTCCAAGGGAAAATCAGTTTAAGGGGCTATTTAACTTTCCTAACCATACTTTTGAAGACTGCAGACTTTTTACCTAGTGTTCATTGAGTACTTGTTATGATCCTGGTATTCTGCTAAATGATTGACTTTTATTATCTTATTTAATCACGTTCATCCAATGAAAAGGTAAGCACTATTTTTTATAGACTGTTTCATTAAGAGGCAGTAAAATGCATGGTTCACAGAAGGCGATGGCACCCCACTCCAGCACTCTTGCCTGGAAAATCCCATAGACGGAACAGCCTGGTGGGCTGCAGTCCATGGGGTCCCTAGGAGTCAGACACGACTGAGCGACTTCACTTTCACTTTTCACTTTCATGCATTGGAGAAGGAAATGGCAACCCACTCCAGTGTTATTGCCTGGAGAATCCCAGGGATGGGGGAGCCTGGTGGGCTACCATCTATGGGGTCCCACAGAGTTGGACACGACTGAAGCGACTTAGCAGCAATAGCAGCAGCAGCAAAATGCATGGTTTGGTCATGAACGCTAAAGAGTTAGATCACAGCTTTGTTCCTTATGAGCTATGTGACTGTGGCAGCTCACTTAATTTTTCTGTGCTTTATTTTCCTCATTTCAAAGTGAGAAGAATAATAGTATCTACCTCACTGCATTGTTAGGGTTTCCCTGGTAGTTCAGCTGGTAAAGAATCTGCCTGCAATGAATGAGACCCCAATTCGATTCCTGGGTTGGGAAGATCCCCTGGAGAAGGGATAGGCTACCTACTCCAGTATTCTTGGGCTTCCCTGGTGGCTCAGACTGTAAAGAATCCACCTGCAGTACAAAAGACCTGGATTTGATCCCTGGATTGGGAAGATCCCCTGGAGGAAGGCATGGCAACCCACTCCAGCATTCTTGCCTGGAGAATTTCACAGACAGAGCGGCCTGCTGGGCTACAGTTCATGAGGCCACAAAGAGTTGGACACAACTGAGCGACTAAGACCAGCACTGCACTGTAGTGTAGATTAAGTGCAGAGACATATGTGCAGTCTTAGAAGACTGATTGGCATATAATCACTATATGCTGTGCTTAGTTGTTGCCAGTTGTGTCTGACTCTTTGTGACCTCATGGACTGTAGCCCGCCAGGCTCCTCTGTCCATGGGGATTCTCCAGGCAAGAATACTAGAGTGGGTTGCCATGACTACCTCCAGAATCACCATATAGGTGGTTACTATCATTTACTGCTATTTTGGATGAGAAAATAAAGGTCCAAAGACAAAGTAATCTGCAAACATTCACAGCTAGTTGGACATTGTGGTGTATGGTAAGACTCTGGTAGCCTCCTACAGCTAAGTTAGCCCAAGGATGAGCTCATGCAGTGAGGGTGGTAGACCAGAAGGATGGTAAGAACCAGAAGCATGTTGATGTCATTGAGCTCTGACTTAGTCAACCTTGGAATTTCCATGCCCAAAGACTTTTGTTATGGGAAATAAAGATGTTTTTGTAATTGTTCAAACCAGCTGAGATGTATTAATTGCTGCTCAAAGCACACAAATTAATTCAACTACCATATTAAACTCTTTCTATTTAATATGGGGGAGAGAAAGACATGGAACTATTGGATCTTTGACCACTGAAGGGCAGGCCCAGACCTATGGTTTTGTCCCTGAGAGTAGGGAGAGGTTTGTAGCATTGCTGGATGACTGTGGAGCTTGGCTTTTGACATCACACTAAAAAAGGTCATACCATGAACTGGGTCATGAGGTGCTAGAGAAGCAGAGTTCCCCCAGCTCTTTAAACTGAACAGCTCCTGTAACAACTAAAAAAGCAGGAATCTAGGCTGGGGGATGACAATGCTTCCTACTCAGATTAAGATGCATGAAGGTAATAAAAACCACCCCAAAGGAACTGTGAAAAGAAGCTTTGGGAAACACATCCAAGAGGGTGAAAAGGAGGGAGAACAGAAGGAACCCGTGGCAAGAAAATGTTCCAGACCAAATGATGGTCCAAAAATAATGAGACCAAGGTTCAAAGAAGTAATTTAAACCAAATACGGCAGTGGAAGGCTGAGCCAGCAAGGGGCAGGCTCTCTCTGCAGGGAGCAGGGAGCAGCAGGTTTGGAGCTGAGCAGAGTTCAGTTTAGGACATTCCTTGGGTCAGAAATGAGAAAGGAGCTCATCTGATGGCCTGGAGCTCCCACTGCCCAGGTCAGTGAAAGGGGTGGGACTAGATGGTGTTCTAGAGCCTCCCCAGTAGCAAGGAGACTGAGTCGTGGTCTCTGCACCCACCATTGGCAAGACTGCTTGAGTTTGCAAGGCTTGTCCTATCTGGGTGGGCTGCCCTTGCAAGAGAGAGCCCCTGAGACCAGGCAAATGAAGGAGACCTTGCCTGTTTGGAGCCAAACTTTTTTTAGGCACTATTTTACACTTCATTTCATCAAAGAATTACAGGGACACTAGTATGGCAGTCCACTCCAATACTCTTGCCTGGGAAATCCCATGGATGGAGGATCCTGGTGGGCTGCAGTCCATGGGGTTGCTAAGAGTCGGACACGACTGAGTGACTTCACTTTCACTTTCATGCATTGGAGAAGGAAATGGCAACCCACTCCAGTGTTCTTGCCTGGAGAATCCCTGAGACGGGGGAGCCTGGTGGGCTGCCGTCTATGGGGTCACATAGAGTCGAACACGACCGAAGTGACTTATCAGCAGGGATGGTGGATACTAAGCTCATTAACTGCCTGATTAATTTTGGATTTGGACTCTTGCTGATCCTACATTCTAGGTAATTGAGTGAGTGAAAGAGTGAAAGTCGCTCAGTTGTGTCTGACTCTTTGCAACTCCATGGACTATACAGTCCAAGGAATTCTCCAGGCCAGAATACTGGAGTGGGTAGCCTTTTCCTTCTCTAAGGGATCTTTCCAACCCAGGGATCAAAGCCAGGTCTCCTTCACTGCAGGCAGATTATTTATCAGCTGAGCCACAAGGGTTGCCCAGCAGCTAAATGTCAGAGCACATATCTGGTTCACATGTGTATTCTGCATGTATGCACATACACAGTTAAAAACATATTTATGTTTCATATATATATATATATATATATATATCATAGTCTCCATTTCAAATATAAACTCCGTATTTTCTACAACAGCCTTTTGAGCTGTAACATTGAGTTCAAACAAACAATATAAATGTTTTCACAATAATTGAAGATTTAAAGAGGTAATGAGACAGACACAGATAATTTAAATTCCTAAACAGCCCTAGAAAAGACCCTGATGTTGGGAAAGATTGAAGGCAGGAGGAGAAGGGAATAATAGATGATGAGATGGTTAGATGGCATCATTGATTCAATGGACATGAGTTTGAGCAAGCTCCGGGAGATGGTGAAGAACAGGGAAGCCTGGCCTGCTGCAGTCTGTGGGGTCACAAAGAGTCGGACGTGACTGAGTGACTGAACAACAAAACAGCTCTAGAAAGGTCTTCCTTCTATGAACCTTCCTTGATTAGCATCCCTGATATTCTATGACATGGTACAAAACTGAACTATGTATCGTGGTTACTAATAGATTCACACTGCATTCAAATATACAAAGGAAATGTGGCTCAATATAGCTTTTAAAATTTTTCTGTGACTGATCTAATATGAGTCCCTATTGCACTGGCTGGTGGAAAAACAATCTTGCCACGTGATGATAGCTCCATCTCCTCCAGTTAAGTAACACGTCCCAGAGAGACTCAGAGTTGTCTGGAATTCTCCTCCCTGCCCTGTGCTTCTCCAGGGTAGCACCACCTGGAGTCTGCTGCTAAATCACTTCAGTCATGTCTGACTCTGTGCGACCCCATAGACGGCAGCCCACCAGGCTCCCCCATCCCCGTGATTCTCCAGGCAAGAACACTGGAGTGGGTTGCCATTTCCTTCTCCAAAGAGAAAAGTGAAATCGAAGTTGCTCAGTCGTGTCCCACTCTTCGCGACCCCATGGACTGCAGCCCACAGGCTCCTCTGTCCATGGGATTTTCCAGGCAAGAGTACTGGAGTGGGGTGCCATTGCCTTCTCCAACCTGGAGTTTAAGGGGGACTAAAAAGACTTCATGTAAATGTGTGTGCGTTAGTTGCTGAGTTGCGTCTGATTCTTTGTGACACCATGGACTGTGTCTGCCAGGCTCCCCTGTCTCTGGAATTCTCCAGGCAAGAATACTGGAGTGGTTTTCCATTTCTTTCTCCAAGGAATCTTCCCAACCTAGGGATTGAACTCAGGTCTCCTGCATTGCAGGCAGATTCTTTACCATCTGAACAACCAGAGAAGCGTGGTGGAAGGCAAAAAGGGTGTCTTGAGCCCAAATAGCGCGCTCTGTATTCCCACTAATCCTCACTGTGGAGTGGATGGTCTGCTCTGATTCTTGGATGGGTGACCACAGGTCTCAGGTGGCCAATGGGGCCAATGTGGCATCTTCTCAATTCTCTTAACCCTCTCAGTACCTCCTTGGCCCCACTTTGGAGCAGTTGTGAAATTTTGGGTACACTGCTCACCACCAGGGTTCTAGGCAGTGGGAAGGAGAGAATGCTATGTGTCTGCCTACCTAGGCACTTCCCTGTTCCACTGCTAAGCTATTGCCTGGGCCACACTGACTAGGGTTTTGCGTGAGGTTCTGCCAAGAGGCTCACACGCTCCTCCAGACTCTGCTTGAGAAAGAGTGACCCTGGTCACCTACCTGAATGTTCTCAGGTTCCTTCTATACCTGCCTAAAAATTTCCACCATGCCTCCTCTGGCCTTTGGGTTCACCCAGGAGTGGAAAATAAAGACACACAAGCCTGACCTCCTTGCCCTGCTTCTGTCTTTCTTTTCTCTGCTTGGAACATGCAGTTAATTTCCCTTCTATTCTGCTTTGCAGGGTACAATATTTTTGGAAAGTTCCTTTACCCTCTTCCCATCTTGGATATTCTTTACCCATTCTAACTTTCTGAGACATAAAGACAAACATGGTGCAAAGAATGAGAACTTGTTTTCAAAGATAAGTGTAAATTGCTTTTGAAATATTTAGAAAAATATAGCAATTGCATTAGCATATACAGACCCTTGAGGTTGGCTGGATCCCTGAGCAGATAAGGAGCTTAATAAAGTCTGTTTCCTGACTGAGAAGGGACGGGAAGGGAAGCAAGAGGAGGTCAGATAGCATGAAGTAACTTGTTTAAGATTTCTACAAGTTTCTTTTCTTTCTGAAATACAGGACTCTTAACTGTTCCTATGTTCTTTTAACTTCAAAATAGCTAACACATCTTCATCTCTTAATCTCCCTTATGGTCCTTTAGGAAATTCCCAGGATCAATAGCCCCATGGATTAGTTTCTAGGCATCACATGTGCAGGGTGGCATGAATGAAGATGCCTGCAGGAAGGACTTCCCTTTTTTAAATTTAAAAATGTTGAGAGAATAATATAATAAACACATACATCTATTCACTCATATTTGAAATGTTTACTTGCTGTCACTTAGCCTTCAGATAGTTTTTTAAATAATGTATTTCATTTAATTCTCAATTTCATTCAAAAATGGATAATTTGAATGTAGTTTGAACAAATCAATAAGAGGAAGTTAAGTATCTCATAAAAAGTGAACAAAGAACATGAATAGGCAATTCACAAAGAATGCAAATGAACAGTAAAACATGAAATGAAATGATATTCTCTCACATGTATTCAAAGAAATAAAAACAATAAGAGAAATATATCGGAAAGAAAAAGATTACTTAGTTTTAGAGAAGATACATTCTAACTAACATTAAAATGAAACACATTATCTTGTTTGTTTCTGTCTCAAAGACTAGTTTAATTTCTGGTACATAATAATTTTTGGTACTTGTTGAATATTGAGTTTGTCCTATAACTCTGTCAAATATTGATTAAATAATGAAGAACCACTAAAAAAAATAAAAATAAAATGAAACACATAAATGAAATGTTAAACTAGCATTCTCATGCACTCCTGATAGAAGTATAACTATGTTTTTGTAGGACATTTAACTAAATGTATCAAAACCCTTTTAAAAAATGTATATACCCACTCTCCAGGCACTTCTATTGCTAGGAATTCACCTTATAAAATAATTATATGTATCTTCAGTGATTTAACCATATAGATGGTCATCATACCTTTAATTATAATAAGGAAAATGGAAAACAACTTATATGTTCAAGAAAGGAGGATTAAATAATTTTATCATATCAGTAAGCCTCATACATTGAATGTTGTTCTAAATAAAAAGCCAGTAGCCTTATTTCTTGCATAACTGTAATGTTTATTTTCCTTCTTGTGTTTATAACTTTTGTAATTGGATATATAATACTGAAGTTGCTCTATCATTCTCTATATTCCCCAAACTAGCTCCCCTCATATTCAGAGAGCTGCATTTCCTATTGAACCTTAGACCTTTCCTTGCAGAACTACTACTACTACTACTAAGTCACTTCAGTCCTGTCCGACTCTGTGCGACCCCATGGACTGCAGCCCACCAGGCTCCTCCATCCATGGGATTCTCCAGGCAAGAACACTGGAGTGGGTTGCCGTTTCATTCTCCAATGCATGAAAGTGGAAAGTGAAAATGAAGTTGCTCAGTCGTGTCTGACTCTTAGCGACCCCATGGACTGCAGCCCACCAGGCTCCTCCATCCATGGGATTTTCCAGGCAAGAGTACTGGAGTGGGGTGCCTTCGCCTTCTCCCTACATCTTTTATATTATCTATTTTTTTAAGTTATCTGAAAACAATCTTTATTTCACTGTTTCTTAAAGGATAATTTTGGGAGGTGAACAATTAAAAATTTACAATTCTTTTTTACTCACACTTTTGTAAAATTATTCTGCTATCTCTGGCTTCCAACTGTTATTATTAAAAATACATAGTTTTTGGTTGTCATTTCTTTCTATGTGGTGTCTCGTTTCTCTTTCCATGCTTTAAATATATTTTTACCTTTGGTATTGTACAGTGTCCAGTCATGAATTGTATTCTGATGCATCTAATCATGAACAGCTTAAAAAAAAGCTACTTGGTATGCAATGCTTCTTCAACATATGAACTCATGAATATGAGTTCAGTTTCCTCAATTTCAAAAGTTCTCAGCCATTATCTCTTCAATTTAGTCCAGTTTTCATGTTCTCTAGTCTTTCTTCTGGGACTTAAATTAAATATATAGTAGACCTTTTCATCTTATCTTCCACGTTATATATATATATATATATATATATATTTTTTCCTATTTTTCCTATCTTTTTTCTCTATGTGTGTGCTGAATTCTAGGCATTTTCTTTGGTTCAACTTCTGGCTCATCAATGCTATTTCAATTTATTCTAAAGTGTTTGTCCATCAATTATATTAGTTTCCACAATTATATTTTCATTCCAGAAATTTCAATTGTTTGCACTAAAAATATGTCTTGTTGGTAATTCCCTGATGATCCAGTGGTTAAGACTCCATGGTTTCACTGGCAGGGGTCCAGATTTGATCTCTGGTTGGGGAACTAAGATCCTGCAAGCCATGGAATGTGGCCAAAATAAATAAATAAAAATATTTGTCATTTGTTATAGTCTCTGGTGTGCTGCGATTCATGGGGTCGCAAAGAGTCGGACACAACTGAGAGACTGAACTGAACTAAACTGGTGGCATAACCATCTTTGTGAATCCATGCTTTACGTCTTTAAACATTTAACATATAGATCATCTATGTATCTAAAAATTTTAATACTGTAGTCCATATAGATCTAAATGTATTGGTTATTGTTTCTGCTGACTCTTCCTCATGATGCCTTATCTCCACGAATGCTTAGTGACCTATAATTCTCTTCTCTCTTAAACTTCTAAGGAGGAAAAAAGCCCTAAAGACTACTTGGAAATTAAAGTGTGTCTCTCTCATTCTTTTTTTCTGTCTCTCTCTCCCCTCAGTCCATATGTTCTCTCATCTCTGCTTCTCTCTATATTTCTTTATAGTATTTTCTCTTTCTAAGGACATGCAGTTCTACTTCTCTTTACGTTTGATGTAACATGCTACTCCACAGTTCCAGTCACACACAGAGACTGGCTGACTGACAAAGAGAGAAACCTGACTGGTCTATCTTAGGTGAACATATCCCATGATCCAATCAACTGTTCCTGCCTTAACAATTCCACTGTGAATAACAGCAATAACTTCCTAATTTCTTAATTCCAGCCGTTTCCTTTTCAATCCATTTTCCACCAGAGTGAGCTTTAAGCAATGAAAATCTCAATATATCGCTCTCATAATAAAAACCCTTCAAGAATTTTCTATACCTTCTAAAACAATATCCACTCTTCTTAGCTTGACCAGAAAACCCTAACTAGTTTGAATACTAAGATCTACTCCAACCTAATCTTTCTGTCTACTACAATCCTTTAACTCTAACTTCTAGACATTCAAACTACTTTTTGCTCCTACAAATTAGTTGCATGAGACTATTATTACACTATGCTTTTACTCATGCTGCCCCATCTATCTACAAGGCCCTTCTCCCCTTGCCAACCTGGCCATTTTCTGTTCACCTATCCAAATCAAGCTTCTTTTCTCTTAAACGCATTTTTGAACTCTCTCTTAGGACTGACCACGTCCATGGAATTTTCCAGGAAAGGATACTGAAGTTGCCAGTTCCTACTCCAGGGGATCTTCACCACCCAGGAATTGAACTTGCATCTCATGTGTTTCCTGAATTGACAGGCAGATTCTTTACCGCTGAGCCCAGTTCATTCTTTTAAAATTGATTCAAAGTGTTCAATTTGTGAATATATCATGTAGTTTTTATTAACTTCTCATTGAAAAATATTCTGATTTTTTTTTCCATCTTTTCTCCTGGCATCTTATTTTAAATAACAGGAACTACTGGCTCATCCTAATCTTTCATTTCAGGCCAAAATAGTCTAGAAGACTTTGTTACCTAATTGTCCTTCAAGTTGTTGTCAACCAGCAGGTATCTGAGCACACACCTGGGCCCCACACACTGACTGACTGTGTATCCATGGATCTTTCTTTGACTCAGTTCCCTTATCTGGAACATGGGATAATTGTTTCTATCTACTTCAGTTGTCTGAGCCTTGTGTTAATGGGAAAGTATACAGTAATTTGTACTTCCCAGATGGCTCAATGGTAAAGAATATGCCTGCTAAGCAGGAGAGGTGGGTTTGATCCCTGGGTCGGGAAGAGCCCCTGGAGAAGGAAATGGCAACCCACTCCAGTATTCTTGCCTTGGAAATCCCATGGACAGAGGAGACTGGCGGGCTTCAGTCTATGGGGTTGCAAAGAATCAGACACGACTTAGTGATTAGGTAACAAACAGCAGCAATATCTCCTTTCATTAATATTAAATGAACAGAAACTTTATGGGCTTCTTAGGTAGCTCAGTGGTAAAGAATCTGTCTGCCAATACAGGAGATGTGGGTTCGATCTCTGGGTCCAGATGATCCTCTGAGGAGGAAATGGCAACCCACTCCAGTATTCTTGCCTGGGAAATTTCATGGGGAGCTTGGCGGGCTACAACCATCCACGTTGTCGCAAAAGAGTCAGATATGACTTAGCGACTAAGCATCAGCAATAAATACAGTGATTAACCTTGGGGTAGAGCCAGAAGCCAGGGACTTCCTGATGTTCTTTCAGAGACTTTCTCTGCCTGTGTTATGGTGGTTGGTAAGACCCTGTCTCAAATAGTTTGCAGTCTGTAAGGACACAGATTCAACCCATGGCAGGCAGAGGCACCAGGCAGAGGCAGTAGGCTGTTGTGGTAAGTGCTGGGCTAACAATGCCAAATGCCCGGAGGACTCACAACTGCTGTCAGCCAGCAGCTGTACTCTAAAGTGCTCTGAGTACAGCCTTGCAGGGCCTGCTTGGACCTGCTCCAGTTCAGCTGCCTGTAGGAGGAGGATTCATGGATCTTGCTCTGGGCCTATTTGCACAATTCTGGCCAATCAGAGTTCTGTTGCTACACAGCTCCTGAAGGCAGTGCTTTCTCTCCATTTCTGCTCACAGCCAGCCTACTGTCCACAGATATCCCTGGGTTGTTTTTGTTTGGATTGATTTTTTAAAAGCACCTAATACATACTTTTCTTTGTTTTTCTTTTTTTCTTATTCTATTCAACTCCCAACCAAAGCCCTACTACACACACACACACACACACACACACACACACACACACACAGGAATCAAATCCAGAATGATTAACAAAGAAAACTTGGTCTAACACAGAGGATAATCTTTAAAAAGACTCTTACTCTAAGCTTGGCAATGCTGGGAAAATCTGCTCTTTCTGATATTTGGGGACACTAATTTAAAAGTAGTTCCATCGCCACATATTTACCTTCCCACTCTTCCTGCTCCCAGGAGTAGAGAAATCAACAAGACAGAGACAGATGATAAGGTTTCAGACAATCTGCCTCCCACCCTTTATTACCGCCTCTCCCAAGATTCCAACCACAAAGCTAGTGTCACCAGACACAAATCATCAGCCTGGCTGGGGTCAGGGCTCTGCCTCTCTCCTCTTATGAGAGGACATGTAGATGTTGTCTGCTCATCTTCTCTGCTCCCTCCTCTCTCTGATAAGAGAACGGACAAGGACTTGCTTGAGAGTGAAGGGGCTGCAGGAAGCAGGGGCTCCTGACAATACCTGAGTGCTTCCCCTGCTCCACCAGGAGGGAAAAATGGCAGAGAGAGGACTGAGAAACCAAGATGGAAGGATAAAGTGGAATGGATGAAGGGAAAGTTCTCTGGAGGGAGAAAGGCAAGAGGGGTCAGGGCATTTGCAATGGTAAACAACAGGAGAAGGTGAGGATTTTAAAAGCAACTTTGGTCTATCTACTTAAACCTCCTGAAATATTAAGAGAGATGTGAGTAAAGGCTGGAAGACCTGTGTAGCTGTAGTGTTTTGAACCCAATACTGCTTTAGCACTGAATGCATTAAAAAAAAAAAAAAAAAAAAAAACTTATTTTATACTAGAGTATAGGTTATTAACAATGTTGTGATGGTTTCAGGTGGACAGCAGAGCAACTCAGCTGTACACATGCATGTATTCACCTCCCCCAAAACCCTCTCCCATCCAGGCTGCCACATAACATTGAGCAGAGTTCCCTGTAGGAAACTACACAGCAGGTCCCAGCTGGTTATCCATTCTAAATATAGCATGTACATGTCAGTCTCAAACTCCCTAACTATCCCCCACCTCCATTTCCCTGAATGCTTTTTAATCATTAGAGTTACTCACCCTGACACCTACCTCCTTCTGGTTTTAGGTAATTTTATTCAAACATGGCACCCCACTCCAGTACTTTTGCCTGGAAAATCCCATGGACGGAGGAGCCTGGTAGGCTGCAGTCCATGGGGTCGCTAAGAGTTGGACACGACTGAGCGACTTCACTTTCACTTTTCACTTTCATGCATTGGAGAAGGAAATGGCAACCCACTCCAGTGTTCTTGCCTGGGGAATCCCAGGGACAGGGAAGCCTGGTGGGCTGCCGTCTATGGGGTCCACAGAGTCGGACACGACTGAAGAGACTTAGCACACACATAAATAAATGCCAATAAAATAAGGGTTAATATTTTAAAAGTCACAAGGTACTGGACAGATTTTGGTGAGGAGACTAATTTTCTAGAAGCCTGGCTAAAGCAAGTTATTATTGCTAAAAGAAACAGGGAATTAGGCAGAAAGCCAGACTACCTTCCTTCCACTGGGTTTTCTCCAGAGATCTGATCCTTTTAGTCTCTTTCTTACCCTTTTCTCTTACTGTGTAGCTGTGCCAGGGGAGTTTTAGTGCTACTTAGACAGCAAGCACAATGCAAAAGTTTCAAAGCAGAAATGTGAATAATAGTTCAAACACTTGGTGAGTCCTGATTTTACTTTTAAAGAACATAGCTTAAAACACATGTAAAATACAAGCTCTAGCCTGAAAAGACAGAGTCTAAAATAAATAAGAGTTTTAACAGATAGTGATTCTCATATCATAACATTTAGCAACTCCTTTTTCCCACCTCCCTAAACAAAGGGGGTTCTTTTACGAATTAAAGTCTCATGTGAAAAAGAAACATTTTTCTGCTATTCAGCAATTTCTTAAGTTTCATAATAGCCTTTTTCTTATTTTATATTCAAGCAAAATTAATACTTTTGATTTTTTAAAAGTAGAAAGTAGTAATATCTTATTTTTAAAAATTATATTTATCTCCATACTTTGAGAGAACGATTCTTACCTAACATGAGGCCTATCTTGATACTGAAATATTAGGAGACCTTTTTGTCCCACTTCTTTTGTACTTTTCAGTTTTGTGTGATTTTAAACATAAAAACTGTGTATTGTTTTCCTCAGAAGTAGCATAATTTTCTTAAAAAAGGGAGAAGAAATTAGACAACGTCTTGAGGAATAATTGAAAGCCAATGACTTCTCCCTGTAGATTTCATAAGGGGTGTATATGTGTGTGTGTGTGTGTGTGTGTGTGTGTGGCAGAGATAGCAGCGTTTTGGTGCCTTTATTCCCAGGAAACACCACAGTATCCAAGTCCAATGGAATGAGGATCCAACAGAGGGCATGGAAGTAGTGAATGTGAGGAAAAATGGAGACCAGAAAACTAAGCATGACTCAGCAAAAACACACTATGAAATTTTCAGAAAGGTCAAAGTCTCAATTATCCATCCCCTTGTTTCTGAATAGAATGGTCCTGGCCCTAGCAAAGTCAGGTGGTCACTCCAGCCTGGGCTGAGGGAGCTTTGAGAGGGAATGGGAGAGGAGACTGAGGAGAGTGGAAAAGCAGGTGAGCAGTTTCTCACCTGTCAAGGTGCAAATGGGGGACACGCGTCCTTCCTGCAGCGTGGTTGAACTGGAGGGGTCCACAGGCTTGGAGGTGCTTCTCAATAGCCAGGACTTCTCAGAAATGCAGCGGAAGTCTCCCAGACAGGGCAGACAGGCTGGCATCCCTTTCTGAGAGTCAGAAGGAGGGGAAAAAGTGAGGCAGGCCCAGCCAACATACCGGGGACAGTGGTGAAATCTCGGGAATCTGGGGGGTCTGCCAGCCTTGCTTCCCACTGCCACTTGGACAGCAGCTCTCAGAGCCCTCACCTGGAGAACCCGCATGAACTTGGCTGCCAGACCATAAAGGGAAGTCCCTGGACTAAGGGACCAACTGCCCCTTGTAAATTCCCTTACTGGTGCCCTTACTGGTAAATTCCCTTACGGGATCTGTGTAGGTCCGGGACCCTCTGCAGGAGTCCTGGGACCCTAAGGAAGGTCCATCCTTGTGTCTGTCATCCTGTATTACCTTCTCTGCTTTGCCTGTTCCTCTTTTCTTGCCAGAAACACACTCTTCCCCACCCATCAACACCCAAATAATGCCTGTTTCTGGTGTAACCAAGTGTTCAGATTTATAACTGAAATCCAGTTCCCCCAAAGTCTCTAGCTCGCTAGTCTTCTTCTTTTACCCTAATTCTTCATAACCGACAAAGAAGAAAACAAACAACACATATAAACAAAAAGTCAACAAAGAGCAGAAGGGAGATTTCCTGGCCTTAGACTGGAAGCATAGAAGGAAGCTGTAGCCACACAAACTATGCTCCGTGGCCAGACTCATGCGTCACGACCCTTAGGTTGAGCAACTCAAATGTAATACGAGGGTGTTGAGGTGCTGAAATCCATTCTCTTGCCCTCTAGTAGGTCAGTCCTTGGCTGTAATGTAATTTTATAGATGGAAAATTCCAGAGAGAAGTGACTTTCACTGTGTTATGCAGCCAGGCATGAGTAAAACAAGGAGAAGTGACATCGGCCTAGAGCTAATTATTTGACATCTTGAGACTCTTCTTTTATGATTAGCAGTGGCTTAGCTGGGATGGAGGTTCAGCAAGCTATCAGATAGGGGGCCAGACTGACAGACCTCATTCTCTTCAACTCTCTCATTAAGTTGCATTAACCTTTCCCATCTGATTTACCTGAGTTTGGGATGTAAAGTGGAAAAAATTCTTTGCTTGGAATTAAACCTAAAACAGAAAGCAGAAAGCCGTGTTATATTAGTGTTTCCTTGGTCTCAGGGTAGCTGGTCTCTTTTCTTCTGCACATAGTCTCTAATTCAGGACCGTTTCTCTTTTACTGTGTATGAAATATCAATCCAGTCTATCCATATATATCGCTGGTAATTTAATGGACACTCCAGTTGACTCAATTTGTGCATCACAAAATGAGCTTCCCACCAAGACAGAAGAGGAGGTATATAAATGAATATAAATTTACAAAAGTAAAAGAAAAATATGTAAGGATGATGTAGTAACATCTTCAGAGTGGTAGAACTTGCCATGAGGCCATGGCAGCTTCTACAGAACCAGAGCCTAGACCCAGAGAGATCACTCCTAGGGTGCGAAAGCAAAGGTAGTACCCAGTCTCTTGGTCACCACCTAAGTGATCCACTAATGGGTGTTCTGTTTTCATTACAGGTGAATGTAGCTCAGGATAAGAATCTCCAAAGGCTTCCTCAAATTCCTTATTGGCACTACTATGTTTCACTCTGTAGTGTTATATAAAATTGTTTAGCCAGACTCTCGTTTCATACATTCCAGGTTCCTGGCCAAGGACTCAAAGTTTGATTAGATGCCATGTACCCTCAATTAAATTTTATTTGATGTGCAGTTATGTATTGAAATATGTTGTGTTCTGTAGAAGTAAGAAAGATGAGAAAAAGGAGATTGAAGAATTGTGTTGAATATCTGGGATCAAATCATTAGAGGGGTCTTATAGGTAGACCAGAGTGCCCTTTACACGAGATAAATAAATAAACCTATAAAACTCAGTCAAGAGCCTGTTGATAGAGAACCCTATTGATCACAACTTCCATGTTAGTACTGCTTAAACTTTCACTACTCCTCTCTTGCTTTGGCCTCAATAAACTGGTGTGATAGATGCAGGTCTTACTCTAAATTTGCCCATGTAGAAAGTGAGACATGAGAGGTTGGTGTATAAAAAAAATCTCCAGGCTAGTGATGAGTGGAAGCAGAGCAACACCCAAATTTCCCATCTTTCCCCCCACCCCCTTGACCTCACTGCCCTACAGCAAGATATCCAAAGAAGCCACAATCATATTCTCTTTGTGGGACAAACATGGTCTATCTTGGCCTACTACTCCCAAGGAAAGAAGAATTAAAAAAAAAAAAAAAATTCCATCTTGCCAGATGGCTTTAGGATAAAATTCTTCACCAAGCAAAATGTCAGAGTCCAGCTGAGTGTTTGAGGGAGGGCAAGAAGAAACAAGGAGAAGTATTTTTAATCCTCCTCTTCCACTAACACACCACTTCATCCAAGCTTGATGGGAGCATGTCCTGCCAGGGCAGGCAAGATTGTTAAGATGAAATCAAGAGGATGGGTCTTTGGCAGAGCAGACCTTTTTAGGGATGAATATTGAATGTGGGGAAAATCCACAGTCCATAGCCCTCAAGTTGCATGCTGGACATTCTCATTTTCCAGACCTCCTGAAGAGGTGGTTGGGCAACACAAGGAATAAACTGAAGTGTACTGAGCCCTATCCAAGCTGTCTGGGAACCCACAGTGGAAAATAATGGGGGTAGTTACCTTGGGACAACCCTGACTTCTTGAGACCAGTGCAAACCTCTGTGCTTGTCTGCATACTTTGTTCAACTTTTCATTTTGAAAAACTGAACAGTTAGCATCAAAAATGGTTACTCATTCTTAAAATGTGTTGGAAGAAGCCTGAACTTGGAGAAACCTGTTCAAGCAAGGGCAGGATAATCAGGAAAATAGCTTTCCAAGAAGCATGAAGGAGTTGGGTATTTGGTCTCAAACCATTATACCAAACATTTCAGTATTTGTGCTTGTTTGTTGTTGTTATTATTTTTAATATTTACTTTTATTTATTTATTTATTTGGCTGTGCCAGGTCTTAGTTGTGGCATGTGGGATCTTGGATCTTTATTGCAGCATGTGATATGACAGACTTAGACAGCATATTAAAAAGCAGAAATGTTACTTTACCAATGAAGGTCCATCTAGTCAAAGCTATGGTTTTCCCAGTAGTCATGTAGGGATGTGAGAGTTGGACTATAAAAAAAGTTGAGTGCTGAAGAATTGATGCTTTTTTAAAAAAATTTATCCATTTTAGTTGGAGGGTATTACTTTACAATATTGAACTGTGGTGTTGGAGAAGACTCTTGAGAGTCCCTTGGACTGCAAGGTGATCCAACCAGTCCATCCTAAAGGAGATCAGTCCTGGCTGTTCATTGGAAGGACTGATGCTGAAGCTGAAACTCCAATACTTTAGCCACCTGATGTGAAGAGCTGACTCATTGGAAAAGACCCTGATGCTGGGAAAGATTGAAGGCGGGAGGAGAAGGGGATGACAGAGGATGAGATGGTTGGATGTTATCACCGATGTGATGAATATAAGTTTGAGTAAGCTCTGGGAGTTGGTGATGGACAGGGAAGCCTGGCGTACTGCAGTCCATAGGGTAGCAAAGAGCTGGACACGACTGAGTGACTGAACTGAACTGACTGGGATCTTTAGTTGTGGCAGGCAGGATCTAGTTCCCTGACAAGTGAGGGGACCCAGGCCCCCTGCATTGGGAGAGTAGAGTCTTAGCCACTGGATCATCAGGGAAGTCCCTATGCTTGGTTTTTCTAATTGAGTTAACATTAGGACCCTTGAGCTCGTTCATCCATAGGACACGCACTATGCTGCTGTCTGTGTGTGTACTAAGTTGTTTCAGTAGTGTCCAGCTCTTTGTAACCCTTTGGACCACAGCCCACCAGGCTCCTCAGTCTATGGGATTCTCCAGGCAGGAATACTGGAGTGGGTTGCTGTGCCCTCCTCCAGGGCATCTGCTCAACCCCAGGATCAAACTTGCATCTCTTACATCTCCTGCATTGGCAGGCAGGTTCTTTACCAGTAGCACGATGTGCTCCTAATTGACACCAAACACTGGTAAGGTCAAAAATGAATAAGACATGACCTCTGCACTTAAGGAATGTTAAAATTGTAAGTAGTTTCTGATCAAATGAGACTGAATTGCTGAATAATATTGAGAAACATTCAATTATTAAAAAACAACAACACAAACAAAATTAGTGGCAAAATCTCCTCTTAACCCTAACCAGTGTGGCACCGACCTCTCCTGAGAATGTCCTATTTGTTCTCAGTTTGCTTGTATCCAGTTAAACTTACAAGGAGGCTATTAGAATAGGCCAGACACCTAGGATACTAGTTTGCTACGATCCTCCCTTAGAAGGTTCATGAATTGGGAAAGTGGATGAAACAGCTTCCTGGATGGCCTACCGATTCAGTGTCTCCCACTTGGTGGGTTAGCAGCATCTAGAATAACTCAGTCTCGATTTTCCTAAGAGAAAACTTCAATTATGAGTCTCATAAATAACAGAAGACCTGAAATGGGTCCCCAGTCTTATTCTGTCCAAATGAAAACTGTCTGGTGAAAATGAAAGCCTAGAATTTCATACCAAGTCTTCATTCTTTCTCTGTTCTGTGCTTTCTCTCCTGAAATTGCTGTTACCTAAAATATTTACATTAACTTCACATTCTGAAGATTATATTTATCTTTCAAAACCTATTCTTCTTTTCCTTGGATTCAAGCTTTCTCTCTCTTTTTTGATTCCCAAGAGTATTATGCTCTTGCCTTGTCATCGAAGAACTTCACCTCAGTAGGGACAAGGACCCTTTACAGAATTAAGAGAGAAACTGAGTCTTTGAAAGCACAGACTCCTATTTAGATGTTGGTTGTAACTGCTTTTTTCTTGCTAATCCTTTATCCATTTCCCCTGCTCTACTCTTTCTCTTCGCCCCTTTTCTTCTCATCTTTTCTTTAAACCTCCACGTGGGCCGCCCCACAATCCCTGATGCTGCAGTGAGCTGCCTGCAGGTCTCACACTCCTAGACTGAGCTCTCCTCTCTCCCTCTAGGATCGGTTTTCTCAGATGTTTTTTTATGTCTTTTCCTCCCATGCTCCCATGTTCTTCAAGGGCTGTGATCTCCTCCCACTTACAAATCTGTTCTCAAAGCATCCATTACATGATGCTGTCCCTCCAATCTGAATGTCTCTCCTGAGCTCCAAGCCTACCTGACTATTGGACACTAAGACTGAATTTCTCTCTCAAATAGGAAGTAGAGTCTCGCACTCTTGACCTGTTTCCTTTCCTGTGTCTCCCATCTTATACGTCACATTGTGGATGCAGTCTTCAAGCCAACAATCTACGAACATCCTAGATTTCATCTTTTCTGTAATCTTCCTTAAGATTCACAAAGCATGGTTGATCACCGTTTCTAAAAAGCATCTGAAGCCAGAACCTTGACTTGGTTCTCACTTGTTTCTTGTATTCTTCAGACTCTTTTAATCCTGTTTGCAACTTTAACAGTAACTTCTTAATCTGATCTTACCACTGATGCGACTATGAAACAAATCCTTTAACATCTTTGCCATTTCTTCATCTAAATCTAGGGAAGTGGATTACATCTCTGAGAGGTTTTTCAGCTCTTCTATCTCTTCATTTGTCAGCTTGCAAATATCACAGTCTCCAAAGTAAAAATCTGAATTTCATTCCCTTTCGCTCATTCCCCACCTCCCAAAACCCAATTCTTCCTCCTCTTCCATCCTACTAAAGGAGCTTTTGATTATAATGTGGCAGCCCTAGGACCTCAGGGCTTCCCCAGTGGCACAAGTGGTTGAGAATCCTCCTGCCAATGCAGGAAACACGAGTGAGGCAGGTTTGATCCCAGAGTTGGAAAGAACCCCAGGAGAAGGAAATGTCAACCCACTCCAGTATTAGTTGCCTGGAAAATTCCATGGACAGAGGAGGCTTGAGGGCTACAGTTCATGGGGTCGCAAAAGATTCAGACATGACTGAGCTCACACACACACTAGGAACCAAACTTTTAGCCAGAATATGATTTCTCAGACATTCTTGATGGAGACAGTCCTGTGTCCTTTCCTTCTGCTGTCACAGCAGGGGAGGAGCTGCCTGGAGCCATGACTTACACAGAGTGGCCATTGTTTTCTTTTTTATTGATGCTCTTATTGTTTTGGGCTGCTGCTCTTTTACTCAGCAGAGGCAGACAACATTGATGGGAAATTTTAAAATATTTTTCTCTGCTGAAAATTAACTACAGTGTGAATATCAATTCCTTGTTCTCATTCCAGGCTCATCTCTATCTCTTCAGCCAGAACACCAGGCTTAGTGAGGTGGTTCCCAAGGCTTGGTTTTGCCCTGAGGACCAGGGCTCCTTTAGTCTTAATTTAGAAGCTTCACTGAAGGAACACCAAGGAGAATGGTGAGATGGTACACCTGCTGAGAGCTGGTGAACTCACCATCATTTTTGAAATAACTCCCTCCTCTCCACCTGTGAGCAGTTTCAGTCTTCTTGGCTCCACTTGGCTAGGAGGTGATAGGGAAGAAACTGGACTTTCATTCTCCAGTTTCCCAAAGTTGGCATATCCTTCATATTACCTTGTACCCTACAGTGTGAATGGACAGAGTATGTCTTCAATACTTTCCATCACCTTCCTCTGTTCTGCAAGAATTATTAAGTGACATTTTTGCTTTTTATATACTGTGGTGTGTGTATGTATGTATGTATGGTCCCCCCTAACTACATCTAGAGGCTGTTAGGGAAAGGAGAGAGAAATGTAAATGCATTCCATGATGATTCTTGTTGAAATTTCTAGTAAAAAGCTGGTAAAAACTATTCAAGGGATATTAAGACATCTCTGAACTTGATAGAAATATGAAAACCTGAATAGGAACTTGAACTTATCTATGCTCTCCCCAACTGCTCCTGCTATTTTGCAGGTAAGGAAAATAACACTTAAAGCAAATTAGCAGTGCGCAGCCAATTCTGTGTACTTTCTATTACAATCTGCTTCCTAACTGCATGTGGATTTCCTTATTCCCCAGAGCCAGGGAGCATCAACATTTGGCTTCTGAAATGCTGCTAAATCCTGAATAAACCAAAAAGAATATGCAAGATAGTCCTCGAGATCTCTTAGTCCTAAATCAGAGGCAATGCTTGTATTCAATCCTAGGTTCCAGGGTTGCTCCAATGCTTCCCCAACTTTCCTTTTATAAGTAGGGGAGGAAATGTGAGGCTGTCAGACATTCTCATGGCCCTCTGGCCCTACCAAGACCCCACACTGACTTCAAAAGATGGGACTGTTTTTGTTTGTGTGTATGGAGCAGAGAAAGACTTTCCCCAGTTTTGGTCAGCAGAGTTTGTCTTGGATCTGGACTGGATGGAGGAGGGCTCAGTTGGAGTGACTTCATGAAGGACTGGGAGGGCTTTTCTTTTTCTTCCCACAAACCACAGTTTAAGTTACAGTTCACCAGTGGAATTCTTCTAAGTAAAATATTGGGAAACATACTAGGTTAGGAGTCATAATTCCTAGTTTCCAAGCCTGGTTTCCTCCTTGTAACTAAAAACCTCATCCACACATTCATTTATTTGGAAACAAAATAGTCATTGAGTTACTATGTGCTTAGTATTAGGCTTCCCTGGTGGCTCAGACAGTAAAGCATCCACCTGCAATGCAGGAGACTCGAAGTTGATCTCTGGGTGGGGAAGATTCCCTGGAGAAGGGAATGGCTACCCACTCCAGTATTCTTGCTTGGAGAATTCCATGGACAGAGGAGCCTGGCATGCTATAGTCCATGGGGTTGCAAAGAGTCACACACAACTGAATGACGAACACGCTCAACTTTTCAGTTTTCATGCTTTTTATTCTAGGTGCTGGGTTTTCAGTGTAGGATAATGCAAATTTCCTGTTACATAGGTCTTACATTGTTAGGGCAAGTCAACAATTGCCATGCAAACATATAATGTAATAATATCAAATGCTATGAAGAAGACATAAATTGAATAAAGCAATAGAGAATACCATACAAGAAGGTGTGCTTGTGTAAGAGTGTGTTATGATGCTTTAAAATATGCCCACACTTTCCTTTATGCTCTCTTCTTTGCATGTGTGTGTGCTTAGGCACCTCAATCAGGTCCAACTCTTTGTTACCCCACGCACTGTAGCCGGCTACAAGAGAAGCCGCGGCAACGAGAAGACCGCATGCCGCAACTTCTAATGACATAATGAAGTTGAAGTGAGAGGGTAAGGTTTTTTAATAAAATGTATAGTTGATTTACAAGAGGGAGTATGACTTTGGAAAATAAAGACATTGTGTCTTCTCTGATTTTTCTTGGATTATTTGTTTGGGGGAAGTTAGCTGTTAGATTTAGAGGACACTCTAGCAGCTTAAGAAGCTCACGTGGCAAAGATCCAGGTCTCTAGCCAGCAGCCATGGAAATCGATTCTCCAGTCCCAGTCAAACCTTCAGATGACTGTAGCCACAGCCAATATTCTGACTGCAACTGAATGAGAGACCCTAGTCAGAATCTCCAGATAAGCTGATCCTGGATTCCTGGTGAAAGAAACTGTGAGATACTAAATCCTTGCTGTTTAAACCCAGAGCTTATGGGGATGATTTGTTAAATAGCAATAGATAACTAATGTACGCACTTTAGGAAAGCTCTCTGATAAAGTAATAGTTGAGCAGAAACTAGAATGAGAAAGGGAGCTGGATTATGACATGGATTAACCAAGAGACACGTGTACCCCAATGTTCATCACATCACTGTTTATAATAGCCAGGACATGGAAGCAACCTAGATGTCCATCAGCAGATGAACGGATAAGAAAGCTGTGGTACATATACACAATGGAATATTACTTAGCCATTAAAAAGAATACATTTGAATCAGTTCTAATGAGGTGGATGAAACTGGAGCCTATTATACAGAGTGAAGTAAGCCAGAAAGAAAAACACCAATACAATATACTAATGCATATATATGGAATTTAGAAAGAAGGTAATGATAACCCTGTATGTGAGACAGCAAAAGAGACACAGATGTATAGAACAGTCTTTTGGACTCTGGGAGAGGGCGAGGGCAGGATGATATGGGAGAATGGCATTGAAACATGTAAAATATCATATGTGAAACGAATCACCAGTCCAGGTTTGATGCAGGATACAGGGTGCTTAGGGGTGGTACACTGGGATGACCCAGAAGGATGGGATGGGGAGGGAGGTGGGAGGGGGGTTCAGGATGGGGAACATATGTACACTCATAGAGGATTCAAGTCAATGTATGGCAAAACCAATACAATATTGTAAAGTAAAATAAATAAATAAATAAATTAAAAACAAAAAAGAAAATTTGAAGCAGAGGGAATAGACCTGGAAAGACCTTGCATTAGGAACGTGCTTGGAATTTCCAAGGGCACAACAATACTGAATATCCTTTCAGTGGAGAGCTGGGAATTTTCTAGGGTGTTTTCTGAAATTATCTGATTATACTGAGATATTTCCCTCTGGCTGAATTTCTGTTATCTAAGTTATTTTATAATTCTGTAGAGGCAGAATTCAACTTGTAGAAAACTGAGAGTGATGTAAGTGATTCTTTCCCAAAGCATTGTAATGAATTTTGTCCAGAAGAGATACAACTGAATTCTACCCTGTAGAAAAGATGGCTGCAAACAACATATTTTAAGCAGCTTTATTGAGACACAATTTTCATACCATACAACTCACTCTTTTAAAATTTACTATTCAGGTTTTTTTTTAGTATATTTACAGGATTGTACAAATATCACTACTATCTAATTTTTGTCCACCTTGTAAAGA
Organism: Bos mutus; assembly: GCF_027580195.1. NCBI lineage: Eukaryota > Metazoa > Chordata > Mammalia > Artiodactyla > Bovidae > Bos > Bos mutus. The sequence continues at coordinate 30,416,749 of NC_091618.1, forward strand.
GATGCTATACCCACTAATAGAAACTCCATATTCCCCACCACCATTCCCCTCCCCCTCCAGGAACCCTAAGAAACCACACCTATCGTCTGTCTATATAGATTTGGCTGCTCTGAGAATTTCATATAAATATAACCATATAATATGTGGTCTTTTGGAACTGGCTTCTTTCACTTAGCATAATATTGTCAAGGTTCATCCATGTTGCAACATGTATTAATACTTTATTGTTTATTAATACACTTTATTTTTCTGGGCTCCAAAATCACTACAGATGGTGACTGCAGCCATGAAATTAAAAGACGCTTACTCCTTGGAAGGAAAGTTATGACCAACCTAGACAGCATATTCAAAAGCAGAGACATTACTTTGCCAACAAAGGTCCGTCTAGTCAAGGCTATGATTTTTCCTGTGGTCATGTATGGATGTGAGAGTTGGACTGTGAAGAAGGCTGAGCGCTGAAGAATTGATGCTTTTGAACTGTGGTGTTGGAGAAGACTCTTGAGAGTCCCTTGGACTGCAAGGAGATCCAACCAGTCCATTCTGAAGGAGATCGGCCCTGGGATTTCTTTGGAAGGAATGATGCTGAAGCTGAAACTCCAGTACTTTGGCCACTTCATGTGAAGGGTTGACTCATTGGAAAAGACTCTGATGCTGGGAGGGATTGGCGGCAGGAGGAGAAGGGGACAACAGAGGATGAGATGGCTGGATGGCATTACGACTCGATGGACGTGAGTCTGAGTGAACTCCGGAAGTTGGTGATGGACAGGGAGGCCTGGCCTGCTGCGATTCATGGGGTCGCAAAGAGTCGGACACAACTGAGCGACTGAGCTGATCTGATCTGAATACAATAATATTCAATTGTGTGGATATAACGCATTTTGTTAATCTCTTCATCAGTTGATGGGTATATGGGGTTTTTTCCCCTACTTTTTAGATACCATAAGTAGTATTTTTATAAACATTCACATATAACTTTTTGTATGAATATATGTTTTAATTTCTTTTGGGTGTATACTTAGCAGTAAAATTGCTGGATCATATGGTAGGTACTGGAGAAGAAAATGGCACCCCACTCCAGTGCTCTTGCCTGGAAAATCCCATGGATGGAGGAGCATGGTAGGGTACAGTCCATGGGGTCACAGAGTCGGACAGGACTGAGTGACTTCACTTTCACTTTCACTTTCATGGTAGGTACATGTTTAGTATTTTGAGGTATTGTCAAACTATTTTACCGAAAGATTGCACCATTTCATATTTCCTTAATCAATGTATGAGGATTCTAAATTATTGACATTCTTATCAACACCTATTATCATATGTCATTTTAACTATAGACATTTTAGCTAGTGTGAAATGATATCTCATTATGATTTTTAATTTGCATTTCACTAAGGATTAATGATGCTGAACATCATTTCATGCACTTATTGATAATTTTAACACTTTTCTTGGAGCAACATCTATTTAAATATTTTGCCCATTAAAATGTTTGTCCTTTACTTTTGTATTTTAAGAACGTATATCTTGATGATCAATTAATCTGCAACAAAGAAGGCAAGAATATACCATGAAGAAAAGGCAATCTCTTCAATAAGTGGTGCTGGGAAAACTGGACAGCTACATGTAAAAGAATGAAACTAAAAGATTTTCTAACACTATATACAAAAATAAACTTAAAATTGATTAAAGACCTAAAATGTAAGATCAGAAACCTAAAACTCCTAGAAGAAAATGTAGATGGAACACTCTTTGACATAAATCATAAGCAATATTTTTTTGGATCTGTTTCCTAAAATAAAGGAAATAAAAGCTAAAACAAATGGAACTTAATTAAACTTAAAAGCTTTTGCACAACAAAGGAAACCACTGACAAAATGAAAAGAGAACCTACAGAAAGGGAGAAAATATTTGCAAATGATGTGACAGATAAGGGGTAAATATCCAGAACATATAAATAGCTGAGACAACTCAACACCAAAAAACCCAAACAACCCAATTAGAAAATGGGCAGAAAACCTGAATAGACATTTTTTTTTTAAAGAAACACATAGACAGCCAAAAGCACATGAAGAGATGCTCAACATTGCTAATCATTAGAGAAATGCAAACTAAAATCACAAGAAGATTATCACATCTTACCTGTTAGGATGGCTATCATTTGTTATCAAATAACAAATGTTGGAAAGGATATGGAGAAAAGGAAACTCTACTATGCTGTTGGTGGGAATGTAAGTTGGTACGGCCACTGTGGAAAACAGTATGGAGTGTTCTTAAAAAACTAAAAATGGAACTACCATATGACCCTGCAACTCTACCCCTGAGTATATACCTGCAAAAAACAAAAACACCAGTTCAAAAATATACCTGCACACCAATGTCCAGAGCAGCATTATTTATAATTGCCAAGATATGGAAGCTTCTTAAATGTCTAATATAAAGAAGATGTGGTATATACAAATATATATATAAAATGGAGTACTACTCAGCTATATAAAAGATTGAAATTTGCCATTTGGAACAACGTGGATAGACTTGGAGGGTTTTATGCTGAGTGAAGAAGTCAGACAAAGAAAGACGAATACTGTATGATATCACTTAACATAGAATCTAAAAAAAAAACTAAAACAAGCTAGTGAATATAACAAAAAGGAAACAGACTTATACCTATAGAAAACAAGCTAGTGGTTATCAGTGAGAAGAGGGAAGAAAGGAGGAGCAAGACAAGAGTAGAAAATTAAGAGGTAGAAACTACTATGCATAAAATAAATAAACTACAAGAATATATTGTACAACATAGAGACTATTAGTCAATATTTTAAGATATAGCCTTCAATATGTAACCCATAAAGCTTATATATTGAAACATAACCTTTAAAATTGTGAATCAGTATGTTGATGGTACTTTTTGCGGAATAAAACTTTTAAACTACAAGTTTAATATGTCTATTTTTTCTGTTGTTGTTTGGGCTTTTGGTGTTATTTTGAGAAAACCATTGTCTGACCCAAGACCATGAAGATTTACTCCTATGGTTTCTTGTAAGAGTTTTAGTATTTTAGTTCTTACATTTAAATACATGATCCATTTTGAGTTAATTTTGTGTATGTTGTGTGGCAAAGGTCCAGATCCCTTCGTTTGTTTGTGGATATCCGGGGGCCCTCCACTGACTGTTAAAAAGCCTATTCTGTACCTACTGGATTGTCTTGCCCTGTTATTGAACATAAGTTCAGTTCAGTTCAGTCGTTCAGTCGTGTCTGACTCTTTGCGACCCCATGAATCACAGCACGCCAGGCGTCCCTGTCCATCACCAACTCCTGGAGTTCACTTAAACTCACGTCCATCAAGTCGGTGATGCCATCCAGCCATCTCATCCTCTGTTGTCCCCTTCTCCTCCTGCCTCCCAATCCTTCCCAGCGTCAGAGTCTTTTCCAATGAGTCAACTCTTCACATGAGGTGGCCAAAGTACTGGAGTTTCAGCTTTAGCATCATTCCTTCCAAAGAACACCCAGGGCTGATCTCCTTTAGAATGGACTGGCTAGATCTCCTTGCAGTCCAAGGGACTCTCAAGAGTCTTCTCCAACACCACAGTTCAAAAGCATCAATTCTTCAGCACTCAGCTTTCATCACAGTCCAACTCTCACATCCATACATGACCACTGGAAAAACCGTAGCCTTGACTAGACGGACCTTTGTTGGCAAAGTAATGTCTCTGCTTTTCAATATGCTATCTAGGTTGGTCATAACTTTCCTTTCAAGGAGTAAGCATCTTTTAATTTCATGGCTGCAGTCACCATCTGCAGTTATTTTGGAGCCCAAAAAATTAAAGTTTGACACTGTTTCCACTGTTTCCCCATCTATTTCCCATGAAGTGATGGGACCAGATGCCATGATCTTCGTTTTCTGAATGTTGAGCTTTAAGCCAACTTTTTCACTCTCCTCTTTCACTTTCATCAACAGGCTTTGTAGTTCCTCTTCACTTTCTGCCATAAGGGTGGGGTCATCTGCATATCTGAGGTTATTGATGTTTCTCCTGGCAATCTTGATTCAGGCTTGTGCTTCCAGTCCTGCGTTTCTTATGATGTACTCTGCATATAAGTTAAATAAGCAGGGTGACAATATACAGCCTTGATGTACTCCTTTTCCTATTTGGAACCAGTCTGTTTTTCCATGTCCAGTTCTAACTGTTGCTTCCTGACCTGCATATAGGTTTCTCAAGAGGCAGGTCAGGTGGTCTGGTATTCCCATCTCTTTCAGAATTTTCCACAGTTTATTGTGATCCACACAGTCAAAGGCTTTGGCACAGTCAATACAGCAGAAATGTTTTTCTGGAACTCTCTTGCTTTTTCCATGATCCAGCAGATGTTGGCAATTTGATCTCTGGTTCCTCTGCCTTTTCTAAAACCAGCTTGAACATTTGGAAGTTCACAGTTCACATATTGCTGAAGCCTGGCTTGGAGAATTTTGAACATTACTTTACTGCGTGTGAGATGAGTGCAACTGTGCGGTAGTTTGAGCATTCTTTGGCATTGCCTTTCTTTGGGATTGGAATGAAAACTGACCTTTTCCAGTCCTGTGGCCACTGCTGAGTTTTCCAAATTTGCTGGCATATTGAGTGCAGCACTTTCACAGCATCACCTTTGAGGATTTGAAATAGCTCAAGTGGAATTCCATCACCTCCACTAGCTTTGTTCATAGTGATGCTTTCTAAGGCCCACTTGACTTTCACATTCCAAGATGTCTGGCTCTAGGTGAGTGATCACACCATCGTGATTATCTTGGTCATGAAGATCTTTTTTGTACAGTTCTTCTGTGTATTCTTGCCAGCTCTTCTTAACATCTTCTGCATTGGTTTATAGTAAATTTTGAAATTGGAAAATGAGTTCTCGAATTTTGTCCTTCTTTTTCAAGATTATTTTAGCTTTGGGGGATTCCTTGCATTTCTATATAAATTTGATGATTAGCTTGTCAATTTTTGTAAAAAGGCATCTGGTACCTTGATAGTAATGGTTTCATATCTGTAGATCAAAGTAGGGAGTAAATTAACAATATTAAATTGTCTAATGTGTGACCATGGAATATCTTCCCATTTATTAACATGTTCTTTAATCTCTTTCAATGATATTTTGTAATTTTCCCAGTATGTCTTGCTTTTATTAGATATATTACTAAGTATTTTATTACTTTTGGCACTATCATAAATAGAATTGAATTATTAATTTGATTTTCAAAATTTTCACTGCTAATGTGTACAAATGCAAGTGACTTTTATATATTGATCTTATAACCTGCAACCTTGTTGAACTCATCTGTCAGTTTTAATAGTTTTTAGTGGATTTCTTAGAAGGTTCTATACAAAAAGTCGTGCTATATGCAGATAGAGTTTTACTTCTTTCTTCAGATTTGAATGGCTCCCCTTTCTTGTCTAATTTCTCTAGCTAGAAATTTTATATTGATGTTGAAAAAGTTGCAAGAGTGGACCTTTTTGTCTTGTTCCTGATTTTATGGTGAAAGCTTTCAGTCTTTCAATATTAAATATGGTAGCTGTGGGTCTTCCATATATGGTTGTTATTACACTGAGGGAATTCCTTTCTTTCTGGTTTACTATTTTTTTTTTTTATCATCTAGAGTGTTAAATTTTCATCACTTTTTTATCTTTCCAGATAGCCATATAGATTTGTCCTTTATTTTTTTAATATGGTATACATACATAAAGTGATTTTCAGTTGTTAAACTAACCTCACATTTCTGAGAGAAATCCAAGTTGGTCTTGGTGTAAAATCCTTTCTTACCTTACTTGATTCAATTTTTGTTGAGTGTTTTGTTGAGGTTTTACGTGTGCATGTGTATGTATGTGTTTCTGTCTGTGTTCATTAAAGATATTGCCTGTCAATTTATTTTCTTATGGTGTCTTTGTGTGTGAAGACCCTGTAATAATGGTCTCAAATAATGAAACGAGAAATGTTCTCTATTTTTGTATTTTTTGAAAGGATTTTTCTTGAAGGGATGTTATTAATTCTTTGTTTGGTAAATTTTAAAATTACTATTTCATTTGCTTTACTTGTTATAGATCTATTTATATTTTCTGTATCTCTTGAAGAAGTTTCTGTAAGTTATGTATTTCTAGGAATTTGCCCATTCCATGTAAGTTATCTTAATTTTTGGTTTACAGTTGTTCATAGTATTCCATTATAAATCTTTTTATTTATATAAGATTGGTAGTATGTCTCTTGTTTCATTCCTGATTTGTATGTCAACTTTATTGATGCAAACATTATACTTTATTGTCATATATAATATTAGCCAGTTTTGTATCTATTAACAAATTTGCTTCATTGTTTCTGACAGTCTATATATGCATATATCTCTGTTCTTCAAATTTGTTTTCAAACCAATCTTAAGAGCTTTCTGATTCTCATTAATTAGTGAGTTGAATAAAATATTTGACATGTTGATTTCATATATTTATTAAAATGATGTTTTTAGGCTTTGGAAAATTATATGTTAGCAGAAAGTATAAAAAGTAAATGAAGAGTCAGAGAATGGTGGGAAATGAGGTTGCAGAGAAAGATATAGGACAGATCACATAGGTCCTTGCAGCCATGCTAAGGACACTGGTTTGTATTCTAGGTGAGATGTAAAGTTATTGGCATTACCTTAGATGAGTCTGTTTTAAACTGGGGCCACAGTTATCTGTAATATGTTTCTGTGCTACCTCACAGGATGACTTTGATAATGGTATGAGATTACAGAGTTGAAAATTGCACTGTTATCCTTAGAACTCTGTCAAGTCACCTATAAGGTCAGTTTTCAGGCACTCATGACTGGGTCTAAATTTTTGTTTTCAAATCCTTATCTATTGGCAGATTCCTAAGGAAGGAAAGCATAGGAAATTCCAGAGAGCTAGACCCTAGATCCTGAGAAAAGTAGTCTTGTCCATGAAGATGCTGGGAATTCATATATTAATATAAGGTGCTACACTTAGTCACTCATTGACTCTTTGCAACCCCATGGACTGTAGCCCATCAGGCTCTTCCATCCATCAGGATTCTCTAGGCAAGAGTAGTGGAGTGGGTTGCCATGCCCTCCTTCAGGGGATCTTCCCAACCCAGGGTCGAACCCAGGTCTTACGCAACGCAGGCGGATTCTTTACCGTCTGAGCCACCAGAAAGTGAAGTGAAAGTGTTAGTTACTCAGATGTGTCTGACTCTATGTGACCCCATGGACTGTAGCCCACCAGTCTCCTCTTTCCATGGAACTCTCCAGTCAAGATACTGGAGTGGGCTGCCATTTCTTTCTCCAGGGGATTTTCCCAACCCAGTGATTGAACCCGGGCCTCCCGCATTGCAGGCAGACTCTTTACCGACTGAGTCACCTGGGAGGAGCTGAGCCCCCAGGGAAGCCCATTAATACAAGGTATAGATCAGTAAATCTCCCAAAGAACAGGAGGCTGGGGCTGGGGAAATTTAAGGGCTCAGAAAGCAGGCTTGCCTTATCTCACCATCTTTGGTTGGGACTGGTTCTTGGTGATTTGAGGGCTAAGAGGGTGGAGAGGCAAGTCTGAGACGTGGACATTCAGGTCAAAAGAAGGAGTCTCATGTGTGTTAAATGAGGTTGACAGAAAGCCTCAAAATTCAAAGGTCAGAAGTTGAGCTTGAAAAGGAAAGTAAATGCTAGAAAGGGACTAATCCACAAAACATATTTAGGACATGAAGATATTATGGTGCTTTGGACTGAGAGAGAGAAAATCCAAAAGGAAGAGTAGCATAGAGAACAAGAAGGGAAAAACATCCCTTTAGAAAGTTTGCCTTGCACAAATTTTTGAGCATCTCTCCTTAGTCTGTATCTCAGAGTATTCATGGATGGGAAAATGAATTAGATAAACATCTCTGTCATTTATTTTATTTTTTTCTACCCCTAGCTTAACCTAAATCTTAAACTATTCATGGAGAATTAAAACTATTCTAGCACTCAAAATACTCCTTGGAAAACTTTTGCTGATTGTATAACTTAAATTACTGTTCCATACTAACTCTTGTTTTCTCTTACTGGGTCCAGCTCTTTGCAATTCCATGCTTTCCTGTTCTTCACTGTTTCCTGGAGTTTGCTCAGATTCATGTGGATTGAGTCAATAATACTATCTAACTATCTCATCCTCTGTCTCTCCCTTCTCCTTTTGCTTTAATCTTCCCCAGTATCAGGGTCTTTGCCAGTGAGTCAACTTTTTGCATCAGGTGGCCAAAGTATTGCAGCCTCAGCTTCAGCATCAGTCCTTCCAATGAATATTCAATGCTGATTTCCTTTAGAATTGACTGGTTGGATCTGCTTGCAGTCCAAGGGACTCTCAAGAGTCTTCTCCAGCACCACAATTCCAAAGCATCAATTCTTCAGTGCTCAGTCTTCTTTATGGTCCAAATTTCACATCCATACATGACTACTGGAAAACCCATAGCTTTGACTGTAAAGCAAAGTGCTGTCTCTGCTTTTAAATACACTGCCCAGGCTTGTCATAGCTTTCCTTCCAAGGAACAAGTGTCTTTGATTTTCATGGCTGCAGGCACTGTCTGCAGTGATTTTAGAGCCCAAGAAAATAAAATCTGTCACTGTTTCTACTTTTTCCCCTTCTATTTGCCATGAAGTGATGGAACTGGATGCCATGACCTTAGTTTTCTGAATATTGAGTTTTAAGCCAGATTTTTCACTCTCCTCTTGACAAAGGTGACTTCATCAGGCAGCTTTTTAGTTCCTCTTCATTTTCTGCCATTAGAGTATTACCATCTGCATATCTGAGGATGTTGATATTTCTCCCCTGGCATTCTTAATTCCAGCTTGGGATTCATCGAACACAGCATTTCACATGATGTACTCTGCATATAAGCTGAATAAGCAGAGTGACAATATACAGTCTTGCCATACTCCTTTCCCAGTTTTGAACCAGTTGTTGTTCCATGTCTGGTTCTAACTGTTGCTTCTTGACCTTCATACACATTTCTTAGGAGGCAGGTAAGGTGGTCTGGTATTGCTATCTCTTTAAGAATTTCCCATAGTTTGGTGAGATTCACACAGTCAAAGGCTTTAGCATGGTCAATGAAGCAAGTAGCTATTTTTCTGGAGTTCCCTTGTTTTCTCTTGTCTCTTTCTCAATAGTTGCACAACCTTTTTCAGAGTCCAGCTAACATCCTGAGAACTAGATGGATTTCAAGGCAGTTTTACAAGGCTAAAACAGGTGGGCCCTCTGGAAATTGTCTAGCTACATGATCCTGGTTGGTGGATGGTGGTAACCTAAATCTCTCTGCTCTCAAGCCTAGTAAGTGTTGAGTTTATCAGCATGATCTATGTATAGGGACCTATAAAGTGTGTTCTTCAAAGATTTTCTTTTCTTTCTCTTTCTCTCTTTTCAGTTAAGAGAAGAAATCCCCTGGAAAGAATCATATAAACATAAGGGTAGAATTAAGATAAATGCATTCTTTTTGCCTAGGAAATTTTCCATGATGAACGAAAAGCTGTTTAGACCTTAGTGAGGAAGGTCAAGAGCTGGCTCTTTTAAGGAAGACCTGCTTTTCCAGAGCTGATGCTGGGGTTTGGGGCTGGGAAGAACCTTGATACTGAAAACCTGTTTCTGGAAAAGGGAAACCAATGGCCAGTGCTGATTTCTCCCAAGAGGGTTGCTCTTCCTTGGAAGTTTCAGAGTTGCTAGTGGATGCTGTATGAATGACTTGGAACCTCTCTCCTGGTGGCCCTCTAAAGCTGACCTGACCATTCACGGCTGAAGCTGTGAAGGCTGAGAACACTTTCAATAAAGGGTATTATGCTTATTCCAGATGGAAACATTGTCTTTCTCCTTTGCATCAAAGGGTGAACAAGTTACATTACATCTAGGTAATGTAATTCAGAAATCTTTGTGGAAGAATGGTATCAGAACACCTGGGCTCCAGATCTGGCCTTGTCACTCAAGGAAGCCCCGAGACCACAGTGTCCCTGCTCACCTGGCTGACTCTGCAACCGGTGAAACTGGCAGGAGTCGAATCACAATTTTAAGTTCTTTCCAAATTCTAACTCTCTGTGTCTGAGTGTCACAGAGAACCCTGGAATGTCCCTGAATGTCCACTTGCTTTCTCTAATTTCCCCTCTACGTTCCTCTTCCTGTGGCAGCTCTTTAGAGGGCTCGGTCTAACAAAACTAGGAAGCCACTTTCTAGCAGATAAAACAAACTACCTGGGGTATCTTATTCTGTTTTATTTATGGCATACTCTTAGTTGTGAAAAAAAAAGTAGGGATATAAAAACCTGAAACATAGGATGCTTGATATCTAGGAATGTCAGGCTCAAAAGGCACACTAGAGTGAAATTTTACACAATAGAAAGAACATATGTTTGGAGATGAGATAATTAGAGGAAAAGTGGAGAAGTCCATCTTTATGGCTGTGCTCATTGCTTGCTAATGCAGAGATTCTAGTCATCAAGGGAAGAGATATAGATGGAAGCACAGCTGGGCAAGGAGAAAATGAGGTGGGAATGTGGTGGTGAGACATTTTGTAACTGTGAGTGGGTTTTCAGGATCTTTGGCCAACACTCTAACAGGTAAGCCTCCATGTGGGCCACACTGTTGCCAACAAGCGAATGGAATCCTGGACCCATGGTCGAGATGATTGACGACTGCAGCCTGAAAAGTTAATGGGAGTGGGTTATCATGCCATAGACATTATTAAAATGAAAATTGAAAAGAGAAAGAAAAAAGAAAAGGGGGATAGTTCTATCAAAACAGGCTAGTTCTCTATCAACACTTAAGAAACTTTGTTTCATCTTTTTTTTTAAATTTAATTTTATTTAACTTTACAATATTGTATTGGTTTTGCCATATATCAAAATGAATCTGCCACAGGTATACATGTGTTCCCCATCCTGAACCCTCCTTCCTCCTCCATCCCCATACCATGCCTCTGGGTTGTCCCAGTGCACCAGCCCCAAGCATCCAGTATCGTGCATCGAACCTGGACTGGTGACTCATTTCATATATGATATTATACATATTTCAATGCCATTCTCCCAAATCATCCCACCCTCTCCCTCTCCAACAGAGTCCAAAAGACTGTTCTATACATCAGTGTCTCTTTTGCTGTCTCGTATACATTTATATATCCCTTGGTATCTTTCTCACCAGTTCTTAAATGCTGTTAATCATTCCTGAATATATCCAAGATCTTAGTACCATATTTCTTTAAAATATTCCTTTCCACTCACACTGAACCCTTTATTGAAGTCCAACTTCTTAGAAGCTTGTCTGTTTCCCTGAAACTTTTGGCCATATTTCCATAAAAATAATCTCAAAAATTTTCAAATATTTGGCAGTGGTAACCCAAAAAGAGTCCAGTGATGGGCAAAGCTGGAGAAGCATGACTAAACTTTCTTAGAACTCCCGGTTTTCAAACAGTCCTGGAAAGTAGAAAAAGAGAAGTCAGCATCCTGCCTCCTCCACCCATTTCTTGGTTTTTATTCTTTTCTTTGTCCCTCTCTATTAATTTGCTTCTTCAATAAGAATGTGGCATTAATACAAACTGCTATGTTGGCATTATTGAGAAGTCATAAGATTACATAGTTTTTCTGATTCCTCAGGGGTTAATTAACTCTCTGAGATGCTAACAGGCTGTATTCAAGTCCTTCTCCCACTCACTTAGGCTATAGCTTACAACCCAGAAATTCCCACTCTCACTTTCCCACTCACGGTTGAGGGCAGACAATGAAACCAGTGAATTGAACTGGAGGGCAGTGATAGGGATTGGAGACTACTGGGAGAAGAGTTTGGAGACAGATGGTCTAGCCAGTGATGATCCTTTTAAGAATATGTACCTTACATGCAATCACTTGGGCTGGAAGAGGTATAAAGCATTCCTATAAGTTGGTTCTAAACATTCTCTATTACCTATGGATGTGCAACTCCTGCAACTTAAGAAAATCAGAGAAGGAGGGTGCAGAGCAGCATAGGAGACTCAGGACCCCTGCTGAGTGGTTGGATTCCCTCATGAGAATGTGACAGATGGAATGGGAGACATTGACCATAAAGGCAGGCCACAGATTCCCCTGGGATAAATTTAGTTGGGGGTTTTAACAAGAAAGCCAGTCATAAAATTGTTAAGTAGAAGATTAAAAAATATAACTAGAAATTAAGACTGGTTTTAGAAGAAAACAACCCATAGGCCACACTGCAGGGGTAAGGCAGAGCATAAGGTTGAGACTCGCTGCCATACACCTACCTACTTGTCCACACCAGGCAAGAGCAGATCTCCATGCTTCCAATTCTCAGCAAAGACTAATGAAGACAAAAGAGTCACAATATAGAATGAGGTTACACCCCTGGAGAATTTGACTTTAGAGGTTTCTAAATTTGACTTTAGAGGTACTCTGAGGTCAGTGATTTTATCTGTCTTGTGGATCATCTTTAGATGATCAGATTTTCACCAGTTCCAGCTAGAAAGAAGCATCAAAGTTGCAACTCAAAGGTTGTACCATCGAATGCCTAGAGTATGGTTCTAGCAGCTCCCAAGTTCTGGGTTACAACTCTGGAGATTACCTTGTGGTAGATGGGAAGTGGTAGAAGGGGAAAGAGGTGTCCAAAGAAATGTCAGCTACCCAAGAAATGGCCAGTAAAAAGATGTGATCCCAAAATGCACACTAGAGAATTAGGGTCTGAAAGCAAAATCAGGTGGTATGGGTTTTGACATATTCTAAGTGTTTCATGCTGTGGATATAACTGACAAACAAAAATAATTTGAATCCCACTGGCTGCTTGGAGTAGAGCATTGGATATTTTTCAATCTGATGATGGCATCTTTTTTGGGGGGTTTGGTTTCTTTCACTCAGAACAATTATTTTGAGATTCATGTATATTATGAATTATATTAATAATTCTTTTTGTTATCATTATACATACAAGATATATTACATCTTGTTTAATCTTTCACCCATTGAAGGACATCTGGATCATTTCTAGTTTGTAGCAATTATAAATCAAGCTGCCACCTATAAGTTTTCTGTGTGAAGATAGATATTTAACCTATGAGATTGCTGGGTTTTATGGTAACTATATATACTTAACTTTATATGAAACTCTCAAACTATTTTCCAAAGTGAATATAGTATTTTGCACTCTTACCAAAGATATACGAATGCTACATTGCCCCAGGTACTTTCTACTATTTGGTATGCATCAGTGTATTAAGTGTTAGTGATTCCAATAAATGTAGAGCAGTATTTCATTGTCATCAACTTGCATTTCCCCAATAAACAGTGATGTTAAGCACCTTTTCATATGCTTATTTGTCAGTCATACATTTTCTGTAATGAATGTCTGTTTAAACCTTTTGCCTATTTTTATTGTTGTTGTTTTGCTTTCTTATTACTGAATTTTGAAGGGTAAGAAGGAATCAGCTAGATAGAGTAGAAGCAAGAGCATTGCAGGCTTAGGGACAATGAGTATAAAAGCTCTGAAGCAAGAGAGAAGAAGAAAAAATCTAAGAAGGCAAGAGGCAAAAGAAAAATTGACTTAATTTTATCATCAAAGCATGCTATTTCCAAATCTACAAAGTACAGGAACACGTATTAGCCATAAGGACTGAGGACTTCCATATTTGGCCTGACTTCAGCTCTTCTTAGAGTCAGTGTAATGGATAAAATAACCTCTGGAGAAGACTTGCTGTCCCAAGAATTCTATCCGTATTAAGTTGTGGAGATACTGTTCCATCCTTAGAATGTGCTGCTGTACATCCTTAGTAAATTAAATTCTTTATTCTTGAAAGCTTGCCATAAGAGATCACTGGATTATTATTCTTTCTTTCTTTTAAATGATTTTTTTTATTCTAAAGAAACTTTCCAGATTGACCTCAAATAACTGATTCATATCAAATATATTTCTTTGCTTTTTCCTTTGCTCTTGCCTTGCTGAATGGGGCTCTTTGATTCTTGGTGACAAGACTAGAATGATAAATCATGGACACAATCTGGTGCCATCCATTTTCAACTTTATTCTTTTTCATCACAAAGCATCTGTGATGGAAAATGTTCCCTATTACAGCCACAGCTGGCTCCAGGACCATAGTGAGTTAGTAAACATCAGTGAAAGACAAGCTGAAGACGTGCTTCCCTTAAATTGTTTTCTCCAAGCTGGCTCACTGAGGAATTGTTCTTTCTATCTCTGGAAATCTTTTCCTGTACTTTTTCTCCCCTTGGGTTGCTCTGAGCTTTCACTGGCTCTTCCAGTGCTGTCCTCAAGTGAATGATTCACATTTTGAATATTTCTCTCATGTCAGTCTTGGGAAAGTCTAGATAGCATTCTATCTTTTAGTGATCAGGACCCTTCTCTCAGGGTCTATATCACAGGTACCTTGGACCATTGCTTCACCTTGCAGTAGAAGATAAGGGAAGACTCAGCTTTCATAATTTTTGCCCATCCTTCAGGGCCAATCTGGAAGACTGCAAGATGGGATCAGAGAAATCTTACCATGCATGCAGTTCCCAGGATGGAACCATTTCAAGAGGGGAAATTATGAATTCTGTTCCAGTGGGGATGTCCCTGTTCTCAAATACAGAATGATATGATTCTCTCCTAGTCTTTAAATATTCTGAGGAAAGGTCTTTCTAAAGTTCCTTTTTCTGGGTATTCTCTTTCCTCCATTCCTTCTTAGAAAATCCTTCCTAATAGCTAAGGGAAGAAACAATTTTATTCCTCACCCCACATTTGCTCCTTGGCTCATACAGAAAGAATATAATACTTCCATCTCATTCCTCAAACTGCCTCTTTGCTCCTCCTTAAAGGCGGGGGATGGTGAAATTGACTAGCTGGAGCTTGACCTTCATTGAATCACAATGACTGGTGGGAGGAGAGACAGTGTTAAGTGCTGCCTACAGGTTACACATGGTATTATTTCAGTATTCTCTCATGGGAATTCAAGGCTCGTGGTCTTGGGTCTTTTCTTTGTGATAAATTTCACGTGGTAAGTTTCCCTGAAAAAGTCTCCCAGTAAGGAGAAGGAAGGGAGGATCTCCATTCTTTCTCTGTTTTCTAGCTGTTCCAGGACAGGCCACAGGCCAGTTGTCCTTGAAACTAGCTAGGCAGATGCGTTCATGTCAGACTCACGGATCAGCTATTCAAACAGATGACTCCTAAGACCAAGATTTGGGTAGTTGGAATAGGAAGCCCCATTAAGCTTAAAGTCTAAGTCCTGCTCTCCAAAGTTGTCTACAAATCCTACCTTCACAGAGTGCTTAGGTACTTCCTTCACCAATGAGGAGTCTGGTCCTTTGACTTCCATTTCAGTCTCATGAACCTTATATATTTTCTCTCACTGGGGCAGAGCCTAGAGGAAGAAATCCAAGTTGCTCTTCCAGCCTCCATCTACATGTTTTATATTAAATGTAGCCTTTTAAATGAAAATGATTTTAAAAGCTGTGCCGGTTGATCGTCTCCCAGAGCTCTAAATATTCTTGTCGTGTGTGTGTGTGTGTGTGTGCGTTTTGTTACCCTTAATGTTCATGATTGAAAACCTCAGAAGTGGAAGGTTCATGCATCCAAACAAATGGAGACCCAGAGAGGTCAGCTGCCTTGAGTAGAGTCATAGACACATTGTCAAGCCCTTTCTCTTCACATCATCCCTATGGTATTTTAGTTGGCACAATATATTGACATTTTGTCTGCTTAATGTTAGAAAATAAAGATGCCATAATAAAGAGGTTAAAATTGCCTCAATTCCTTCTGCATACTTGCAAACCACACTCTTGACTCTACTTAGAGTTCCATTCCCCAAATCTTGGACAATCATCCCAGGTAAGTCTTCCAGGCCCTGGAGAAACTGGATTAAACCACTGGCTACATCATCAGCCAGTGCTGAGGGTCCCTTTTTTTTTCTCTCCGTGGTTCTGACCACTGATGCATATGCTGCAGATGGAACGTGGTTCAGGTCACAGGGAGAAAACTTTGGATATGCTTAGTTTCCTGCCACTGTCTGTGACAAAGAGCTAATTCCATGTCTTGTGATCAAATAACTGTAACTTTGTAAAAACAAAATGTGTTGGAATAGAGATACTCAGGGTCTTTGTGTGGCTTGGAATATTGCCAGGGCAGCTCTGGGGTCTGAGTGAGTGTTTTTATTTTATTCCTGCTTTATTGCCCTGCCTAATTCTCCCATTTCAAAATGTCGTGGAGTAGGCTGGTGTCATTTGTTTTCATAAATTAACGTCGATTCAATTTATGGCCAGATGGGCCCTGAAAAATAAGAGGCTTGTGTGTCTTTTGGAAGGTTTAAAGAAAAGCAGTAGGCATGCTTGGGGTGAACTTTTGCACTTCAATGCTTCATTCTGCAGAGAGTAAATACTTGTGGAAAACCCTGTTTTATAACAGCTGGGCACAAAGGACTCCTTATTAGGATTATTTTTTGGTCACTGCTTGTAATTCCTGTAGCAACTACAAAAAATGTAAATATTGTAATTCTTCTTACTGGGAAGCCATGTGTATGTTAGGGAGCAACTTCACTTTGCCTGGAAATCAGAGGTCTAGAGATTGACTCCCCCAGATTACTCCACAGTCAGTAACTGTGGGATGATGGGAAGTAGGGTACATAGTGGATCATAGCACATGAAAGCTCTGACTCCGTGTTTACCTCTTTTTGCTACTCCTTCATCAGTCAGTGAGAAGAACTGGATTAGTAAGAGGCACAGAGAAAAAAAAAAAGAAGAAAAAAACACTAAGAATTTGATGAGTCCATGATTCTAAGAAATAATGGCTTGTGGGAAGCTGGAATCCAAGGTCGGCTTGGCAGCAGCCAAAGAGGAGGCTGCTTGGCTGCTGTAAGCATTCAGAGACCACGTGCAGCTGGACGGTGCTTCCTCCCACAAGGGCACATGCCTTGGGATATGTGAGAGACAGCACTGGAAGACCCTGTTTCTTAGTCCTGTTGCTATGTAGCTATGTGGTAAGTCACATAGATTATCAATTAATGTGCTTTCCACTAAAACAAAATACCTAGACAAGACAAGCTCCGGGGTCCCTTTGTTTTATGAAATGGTATTAAGATCAAAGTATACTTTATTCTCTTAAGTAATTAGCACTTAAATTCCTCTTAATAAACATAACATGACCTCAACCCACTCAATGCCCTTGCCATATTTTTGTAGACCCTTACAATGTGAAAAATCATTTTCATATATAATGCTTATGTGCTTAGTTGCTCAGTCATGTCCAACTCTTTGCAACCCCATGATCTGTAGCCTGCCAGGCTCCTCTGTTCACGGGGATTCTCCAGGCAAAAATACTGGAGTGGGTTGCCATTTCCTCCTCCAAGGGATCTTCCCAACCCAAGGGTCAAGCCTAGGTCTCCCACATTGCAGGAGGATTCTTTACTGTCTGAGCCACCAGGAAAGCCATATAAAGCTTTGTAAGGTAGATAAAACAAGAAAAGCAATTTGTTACAGACCTGATAACTGGACTGGTATTTAAATTCAGTCCCTGGAGGTGTTGCTGCTCTACCATTTAACAAAATCACTCAAATATTTTTTGAACGCAAACTAGATGCAAAGTGCTATTTTTAAAATGAAATAAATGTGTCAGTGAATGGGATAGATATAATCCATATCCTCAAGTTGCTCATGTCCTGTGAAACAATACAGAATTATAATAAAGGGTGATGAGTGTGATGAAAGAGGATCAGGACATCCAGCCGCAGATTTTAGTCCAGAGTAGAGGTCAGTAAAGATCTTACTGGAGAAGTGAAATTTAATTCTGCTCAAGAATGGAATTGCTTTAGCCAGGCCAAAAAAGGAGTTAGGGAAAATGTTCCAGGCAGTGGGAATAATATGTCCTTTGGATTAAGATAGGATTTCTCTAATAACATGTGTATGGGCTGGAGGAAGGAATGTAAGGAGAAGAAGTGGAACCCAAGATAAACAAGGGACAACTAGAAGATCATTTCCCACTGTGTTTACACAGAAAATAACCTTTAAGATTGATGATCTGTCTGAATAGTTGCAGCTACCTTACATCAAATTGGTAAATTTTGGATAATTTAATAAAATATCAAATCAGTTTTTATACTGGGCAGTCCATGAAACTCTGAATGCCTGCCATATCCATAACCCTCACCAATGGAAAAAGTCTGCAACAGATATTCCATTTTCTAGTGGTCAATAAGGTGTATACCAGGTGACTTGGAGTCATCCTTTTGGACCAGGGGTATATATCTGAGCCATTGATAGTCATCAGAAGTGGCCCAAGGGCTGGATAATGACTGAGGGAGCCAATCAGTGTCAACAGAAACCCAACAGTGTCAAACAGAGTGTCAAACAGGAGGCCAAGAGACACTGTGGCTTCAGAAAGCTACAGAAACCGCTAGTAAGAATAAACCGGAAGAGGGGACAGGAGATGAGAGAAAGGACAAGAACAGGTAGCTGCAGGGAAAGGGGGCAGAGGGCAGAGTGGAGCACAGGGAGGATGAAAGCAGAAGCACCAAGAGAAAGGAGAACTGTGGAAATTTGGAAATGACTGAGAAGTCATTTATTCAGTTAGAAAGCTATAAGACACCAATGTTTCGGGGTGGATTTATGCACTGCTGTTGGGAGTGTTGCCAAGAACAGTTTTTCTGGAAAGCAGTCTGACACAGTGTAGTCAAATTAAAATCAACATGACTTATATTTCCCAAGTGTATCTCACGTAGGTCCATAAGGGGATGTGTGTGAAGGTGTTCCTTACTGTGTTGTTTGTAGTGACTGGCAGTTGGTGGCAATCTGGAAATACATCAGTGGACATTAGATAGGCAACATATGGTCAGTATATGTCATGGAGAACTAAGCAACAGAATGAACAGCCCAGAGGAACTTCTAATAATATGGATGAGCTTACAGTGATGGATGAAAAAAGTAATACATAGAAAGAGATATATAACCAAGTAGCATTTGAAAAGTGTTTTTGTGTGTGCTAAGTCACTTCTGCTACTGCTGCTAAGTCGCTTCAGTCGTGTCCGACTCTTTTTGACCCCATAGACGGCAGCCCACTAGGCTCCTCTGTCCCTGGGATTCTCCAGGCAAGAATACTGGAGTGGGTTGCCATTTCCTTCTCCAATGCATGAAAGTGAAAAGTGAAAGTGAAGTCGCTCAGTCACGCCCGACTCTTCGAAACCCCATGGACTGGAGCCTACCAGGCTCCTCTGTCCATGGGATTTTCCAGGCAAGAGTACTGGAGTGGGGTGCCATTGTCTTCTCGCTCAGTTGTGTCCAACTCTTTGCAACGCAGTGGACTGTAACCTGCCAGGCTCCTCTGTCCATGGGATTCTCCAGGCAAGAACATTGGAGTGGATTGCCATGTCCTCCTACCGGGGATCTTCCTGACCCAAAGACTGAACTTGAGTCTCTTAGGTCTCCTGCATTGGCAGCCAGGTTCTTTACTGCTAGTGCCACCTGGGAAGCCCAGGATGAAAAGTACATGCACTTAAAAAGAGCACATTTTACAAGAACACGTACAACCAAAAGATACACACTAAACTCAAATCAGAGTGGTTGCTTCAGTGGTGGGGGAAAAAGACTAGGATGCAGGAAGAAGGATAAAAGTGAAAAATAAAAACAAGATAGAGAATAGCCATAGCCTGAGGATCACAATTTATCGAACCAACAAAAGGAGAAAAAGATGGAAAGGAGAAAAAAGTAAGGAACAGGGAGTAAAGTTGGTGACAGGCAGACAAACACTGTTTGGCCATATGACAGGTTATGGCTGCAATAGCCTAAAAGGTGAAGAGTGATTTTCCAGATCTCTGAGGCCTGGCCATGCAGCTGTAGAGTTTCCTGGACTTCTTTTATGCCACATATCTTTATAATAAACCCGAGTCCTCTGAGGTCATCTGGACAGGTCTCCATTCGTTGAAACCTTAAAGCGTCTAATGAAAAGCTAGTAGAGAACATATGGACATATGGACACTGGGGAGCAGGGGAGAGGGGAGGGTGGGGCGAATTAGGAGAGCAGCACTCACACATGTACACTACCACATATAAAGTAGACAGCTAGTGGGAAGCTGCTGTATAGCACAGGGAGCTCAGCTCAGTGCTCTGAAATGACCTAGAGGGGTGGGATGAGGGTCAGAGGGAGACTCAAGGGAGAGGGGTATATGTAAACATAAAGCTGATTCACTTCGTTGTACAGCAGAAGCTAATACAACATTGTAAAGCAATATTGTTGCTTTTTCTATGATCCAAAATGCCTTTTGTTACATCTCATTACCAGGTAGGATCCTTGGCATCCTGTTACATTAGTGGGATTCAGAAAAGAGAGAAGAAAAGGCAGAGGAACCAGAGATCAAATTACCAACAGCCGTTGGATCACAGAAAAAGCAAGACAGTTCCAGAAAAACATCTACTTCTGTTTTATTGACTATGCCAAAGCCTTTGACTGTGTGGATCACAACAAATTGTGGAAAATTCTTCAAGAGATGGGAATACCAGACCGCCTGACCTGCCTCTTGAGAAATCTGTTTGGAGGTCAGGAAGCAACAGTTAGAACTGGACATGGAACAACAGACTGGTTCCAAATAGGAAAAGGAGTATGTCAAGGCTGTATATTGTCATCCTGCTTATTTAACTTCTATGCAGAGTACATCATGAGAAACGCTGGGCTGGAAGAAGCACAAGCTGGAATCAAGATTGCCGGGAGAAATCTCAATAACCTCAGATATGCAGGTGACACCACCCTTATGGTAGAAAGAGAATAACTAAAGAGCCTCTTGATGAAAGTGAAAGAGGAGAAGGAAAAAGTTGGCTTAAAGCTCAACATTCAGAAAACTAAGATCATGGCATCTTGTTCCATCACTTCATGGCAAGTAGATGGGGAAACAGTGGAAACAGTGACAAGACTTTATTTTCTTGGGCTCCAAAATCACTGCAGATGGTGACTGCAGCCATGA
Source organism: Bos mutus (assembly GCF_027580195.1). NCBI lineage: Eukaryota > Metazoa > Chordata > Mammalia > Artiodactyla > Bovidae > Bos > Bos mutus. The sequence continues at coordinate 30,437,673 of NC_091618.1, forward strand.
AATTAAAAGACGCTTGTTCCTTGGAAGAAAAGCTATGGCCAACCTAGACAGCATATTAAAAAGCAGAGACATTACTTTGCCAACAAAGGTCCATCTAGTCAAAGCTATGTTTTCTCCAGTAGTCATGCATGAATGTGAGAGTTGGACTATAAAGAAGGCTGAGAGCCGAAGAACTGATGCTTTTGAACTGTAGTGTTGAAGACTCTTGAGAGTCCCTTGGACTGCCAGGAGCTCCAATCAGTCCATCCTAAAGGAAATCAGTCCTGAATATTCATTGGAAGGACTGATGCTGAAGCTGAAACTCCAACACTTTGGCTACCTGATGCAAAGAACTGACTCATTGGAAAGGACCCTGATACTGGGAAAGATTGAAGGCAGGAGGAGAAGGGGATGACAGAGGATAAGATGGTTGGATGGCATCACCAACTCAATGGATAGTTTGAGTAAACTCCGGGAGTTGGTGATGGACAGGGAGGCCTGGTGTGCTTCGGTCCATGGGATTGCAAAGAGTCAGACATGACTGAGTGACTGAGTGACTGAACCGTGTTCATGATACTGCTTTGCTTGGTAATAGACATGCATGGTGATTGAGTTTGGCTCAGTATTTCCTTTTTTCCAACCCTGCATGGGGTAAGTGGTCTTTCTGGGTCTGTTTTCACCTTTTTTTGGCAATTGGAGCCTCACGGAATTGTATTTCCCACCCTTCTCCCTTGGTTCTGCCATGTTTCTGCTTGTTGAAAACTGTGCCTATGCCAAATAACAAAATCTCTTGACCAGGCCTTCCCCAAGTCTCCTCCTCACACCAGAATCTGAGTTATCCTTCCATGGAAGTCCTTTATAACTAGATTTGTCTCTTTCTTAGGATGTATGAAATGATAGCATTCATTTCTATTGGTGAATGTGTTTATCTTTATTGTCTCTTGTTTGGAGTAGGAACTCTTAAGTAGGTCTTTGTATGTTTTACCTTTATGTCCTCCCCAGCATATAGCCTGGTGTCCTCCATGTATGGGGCACATAAAAGATGGCTAAGGAACCAAACAGCACAAACGCGTGCTCCAACCTTGGCAAGCAAGGGCGCTCATATGGTCCAGGCTGCCCACCCATCTTTCATATCACCTAGACTGCATAAAGTATGGGTCTTTTGAGGAGATGTATTTCCTACTGTTGTAAAGAAAGTTACAGGGAACCAGCAGTAACATCTGAGTCATCTTTCAAGCTTTCCATTGCTTTTTCTAGAATAGTCATGAATTTGTACTCTACCGTTTTACTCTACTGGTTCTAAGACATGGGGCTTTCAGTTACTACTATCCATTGTTCTGAATCTATTCAGGAAACATTTACAAAGTGTCTATTTGTATGAGACTGAGGGCATAACAGAAGCAGAAGATATTAAGAAGAGATGGCAAGAATACACAGAAGAACTATATGGAAAAGATCTTAATGACTTAGATAACCACGATGGTGTGATCACTCACCTAGAGCCAGACATCCTGGAATGTGAAGTCAAGTGGGCCTTAGAAAGCATCACTATTAACAAAGCGAGTGGAAGTGATGGAATTCCAGTTGAGCTGTTTCAAGTCCTAAACGATGATGCTGTGAAAGTGCTGCACTCAATATGCAAGCAAATTTGGAAAGCTCATCAGCGGCCACAGGACAGGAAAACGTCAGTTTTCATTCCAACCCCAAAGAAGGGCAATGCCAAAAAGTGTTCAAACTACCGCAAAATTGTACTCATCTCACAAGCTAGCAAAGTAATGCTCAAAATTCTCCAAGCCAGGCTCAACAGTACATGAACCAAGAACTTCCAGATATTCAAACTGGATTTAGAAAAGGCAGAGGAACCAGAGATCAAATTGCCGACATCCGTTGGATCACAGAAAAAGCAAGAGAGTTCCAGAAAAACATCTACTTCTGCTTTATTGACCACACCAAAGCCTTTGACTGTGTGAATGACAACAAACCATGGAAAATTCTTAAAAGAGATGGGAATACTAGACCACCTGACCTGCCTCCTGAGAAATCTGTGTGCTGGTCAAGAAGCAACAGTTAGAACTGGACATGGAACAACAGACTGGTTGCAAATAGGGGAAGGAGTACATCAAGGCTGTATATTGTCACCCTGCTTATTTAACTTCTATGCAGAGTACATCATGAGAAATGCTGGGCTGGATGAAGCACAAGCTGGAATCAAGATTGCCGGGAGAGATATCAATAACCTCAGATATGCAGATAACACCATCCTTACGGCAAAAAGTGAAGAGGAACTTAAGAGCCTCTTGATGAAAGTAAAAAAGGAGAGGGAAAAAGCTGGCTTAAAACTCAACATTCAAAAATGAAGATCCTGGTATCTGGTCCCATAATTTCATGGCAAATAGATGGGGAAACAATGGAAACAGTGACAGACCTTATTTTCCAAAATCACTGCAGATGGTGACTGTAGCCATGAAATTAAAAGACAACTGCACCTTGGAAGAAAAGCTATGAGCAACCTAGGCATAATGTTAAAAAGAGAGAGATTATTTGGCCAACAAAGGTCTGACTAGTCAAGCTATGTTTTTTCCAGTCGTCATATATGAATGTGAGAGTTAGACTATAAAGAAAGCTGAGCCCTGAAGAACTGATGCTTCTGAACTGTGGTGTGGGAGAAGACTCTTGAGAGTCCCTTGGACTGCAAGGAAATCAAACCAGTCAATGCTAAAGGAAATCAGTCCTGAATATTCATTGGAAAGACTGATGCTGAAGCTGAAGCTCCAATACTTTGGCCACCTGATGCAAAGAACTGACTCATTGGAAAAAACCCTGATGCTGGGAAAGATTGAAGGCAGGAGAAAAAGGGGGCAACAGAAGATAAGATGTTTGGATAGCATTACTGACTTGATGGACATGAGTTTGAGCAAGCTCTGGGAGTTGGTGATGGACAAGGAGGCCTCTTGTGCTGTGGTCCATGGGGTCGCAGAGTCAGACACATCTGAGCAACTGAACTGAACTGAACTGAGGACCTGCGACTGAGAACACTAAGATGTGACTTTTTCCTGTGAGAGACCGTGGTCTGATGGAAAATATAAAATGCAGCAAAAAACTAAATCATAGTAGGAAAGAAAGGTGACAGAAGGGATTTGAGCAAATGGAAGCAAGTGGAGCCTAGTGGAGTCAGAATGAATTAAACCCAAGTTCTCATGCTTAGGATGTTGGGAACTTTAGCCTCCAAGTCTTAATTTCCTCATCTGGAATACTAGTTACCTTATATGGCTGTTGTAAGGATTAAATGAGATAATGGATGACCAGCACTTGGCATGGCCTGTGGTCCACAGAAAGCACTAAATAAATGTTGACTGCAGCCATTGTTCGCTATGACTCAGTTCTTCTCATCTGTGAAATGAGGGTGGTGATTTCACCTGCCTCATGTGATTACCAAGAGAGTTGAATTATATAATGCACAGAAGGTGCCTGGCACAGTGCCTGACAGAGTAAGTACTCAACAATCGTTAGCTGTGATTCTTGTATGAAGTAAACAAAGCAGGGAACACAGAAATGTTAGAGGTGTCGTGTGCTAATGTCTACAACTACCCTGAAGTACTTCAAAAAATTAGCTGGATCAGGGAGACGAATAAAAGGTATGAGGAGATGGGCAGATATGATGTAAAAACAGCAAAATCTTCATGGTAGAATCTAGATGGTGGATGCAGATCTGGGTGTATGTACATGGGTATTTCATGCTTGAAAGTTTTCATAATACAATGTTGGGAGGAAAAAGGGAATGACTGAATGTTTGGATGATTCTTGAAGTAGAACCGGAGCAAAGCAATGGCGTGGAAGCAACTAAAGACCTGGAAAGACCTGTTCTTTGCTCTACTTCTCTGCTTTTTAAGAGAACAGCAGGGGCCAAGACTCAGGAACATGAGAGAGAAGGTATGTTTTTTGGAAAATGAGTACTTCTGTACTGAGATGAGAGTGCTTGTAAGAAGGGTAGAAATTGTAGGCTAAGAGCACAGACATCCTAGATTGATATTTCAGCTCTGTATTTACTAACTTTGTTACCTGGGAGAAGCTACTTACCTTCTCTGTGCTTCGATTCTTTGTGAAAATAGAGATAACATTATCTAGCTTCTAAGACTGCTTTCAATTTAGATGAGTTAATATCATCATCATTATCTGCTTAATCTTAGGAAAGTGTCTCCTCTCAATTCATCAAAGCTTAGAATCTTCTCCATGGCTCCACCTCACCCCTGTTGAATGAGAAGTTTCTAGAAAGACTCAGCTGGAGGAGGGAGGTGGGTAAGAGGAAGGGTCATATTGGATGAAATCTGGGAAAGAAATTGAATGAGAGTATGAGGTCCAAGAAAGAAAGAGGAAAACTGAGGATAGATGAAGACAAGAGACCCCGGAGGGTTGCTTGCCTCAGTGTTATGCATGCGGCTTCTAATGATATATTTAAAATGCTGATGAAATTGTAATCCCCTTGTAATTTCTTTGGAGGCTTGTTCATCAACCTGGGCAGTGTGTGTGCCTGGCAGCTAGCCAGCATCATCCCCTGACTTCTGCCCCCATATGACTCAGCACAAATCAGGTACTTTAATAGCTTCTGATTCCAAGTTTGGACTTGCCCCCAAATGAAATCCTGCCTCCCCCATGCACTTTTCCCCCACCTTCACAACCCATACCCCACTTCCAATTTATCAGCTAGTAAATTCTGTGTTGAACTTGGAGCCAGAGTTTCATTTAATTTTGGCAAAAAATCAACTTCTTCCAAGAAAAGCCAAAAAAAAAAGAAGGAAGGGTGGAAGGGAAGGTTTAAAAAAAGCCCAGCTAAACAAAAAGGGCTCCTGGAAACAGCCTCACAACATTAACTCAGTGCAGAGAGCGCAATGCTTTTTGATGCATTAAGTGTGAGTACATTTAAAACAGTGTTGGAAATGTGATGAACATGCAGCTGAGGTTACCGATGAAGCACAGATGGCTCCTGGTTTGGAGAGGTCATGGGGTCACCAGTCGCTGGTGATTTCAGAGGTGAGATGAGCATTCGAAGGTAACCATGGCACCCACACTCATTTTCATTCTGATATGGATAGCAGAAGACCTGTGGATCTCTGAGGCCGCCCTGGTGAATCTGTCAACGCCCTGAAGGGTAAAAGACATTTCTGGCAGTGTACAGTATCCTGAGTTACAGAAAGAGCCAGAGGAATCGCTCAACCCCACTCATACTGGACAAATGCAATCCCAAGTATCAGACTGGAAAAAATAATTGTTTGATAATAATTATCAGCTTGGAAAAAATATTTCAAAGTGTAATAACATTCACTACTTTAAATGGCATGGAAAAATGGCCACTCTCTTATATTGTAGGTTTTAATGTAAATGTGATTACTTTTTGGAAGGAAATTTGACAATACTTTTCTCCACCTCCTGCTACTTTCCCACCATTTGTCCATTAATTCATTCATTCCCTTCTACATCCACATACCAACTTTCCAGTTGTATCTGACTCTTTGAAACCCAATGGACTGTAGCCCACCAGGCTCCTCTGTCCATGGGATTTTCCAGGCAACAATACTGAAGTGGGTGGCCATTCCCTCCTCCAGGGGATCTTCCTGACCCAGGGGTTGAATCCAAGTCTCTTACGTCTCTTCATTGGCAGGTGGGTTCTTTACCACCAGTGCCGCCTGGGACGTCCTTTTGCATATATTCTTGCAAAATGTAAAACATTGTTTCTCCCTTCTTTTAAAAATTTTTGTTAAAGTTTAGTTGTTTTTTTAAATCTCCATTTCATTTCTAATTTTTAATATTTCCTTTCTTCTGCTGACTTTGGGCTTTGTTCCTTCTTTTTCTAATCCCTTTAGGTGGTAGGTTAGGCTGTTTGAGATGTTTCTTGTTTCTTGAGGAAGGCTTGTATTGCTATAAACTTCCCTCTCAGCTGTTTTTGCTGCATCTCTTCAATTCCGGGGTGTTATATTTCCATTTTTCTTGTCTCAAGGTATTTTCCAACTTCCTCTTTGGTGTCTTCATTGACCCACTGTTTATGAGTAGCACGTTGTTTAGTCTGTATATCATGATTGTGCTTTTCCCATTTTTCTTTCTGTAATTGATTTCTAGTTTCATATCTTTTGGGTTGGAAATAATGTCTGATATTATTTCTGTCCTCTAAAATTTGTTGAGGTTTTTTGTGGCTTAGATGTGATCTATCTAGAGAACGTCCCATGTACAATTGAAAAGAGCGTATTCTGCTGTATTTGGATATAATGTCTTATAGATATCTGAGTCCAACTGGTCTGTTGTGTCATTTGAGATCACTCTTACTTTATTGATTATCTCTCTGGATGATCTGTCCATTGATGTAAGTATGTATTAAAGTTTCCTACTATTATTGTAGTACTGTCAGTTTCTCCCTTTATATCTATTGCTGTTGTTTAGTCATGTTTGACTCTTTTTGAGACCCCATGGACTGTAGCCCACTAGGCTCTTCTGTCCATGGAATTTTTCAGGCAAGAATACTGGAATGGGTTGAGATTTCCTTCTCCTGGTGATCTTTTTGACCCAGGGATTGAGTCTGCATCTCTTGCTTGGCAGGCAGATTCTTTACCACTGAGCCACCTGGGAAACCCTTATAGTATTTGTTTTATATACTTAGGTACCCCTATAATTGTTTTTGTACAGGGGATATAAAGATTACATGGGAGTAGGGAGAGGCTTTCATTTTTAATTTTCTCTCTTCTGTTGTAATTGTACTTTCTAGCCATGTACATGCATTATTTTTACTTTCAAAAATGTCATGTGTTATCTGGGTGGTGAGTTCATGAAACATGGCTTTCTTCTTTATTATTCTCTGATATTTTAAAAGTATTTGTAAGTTTGAGAATGAAGTATGTTACTGAGAAGTACACTGTTCTAGAATATTCTAAGTATCAAAATTGGTCTAAATAGTGTTTTGAAACCATTTATTTATCACCAAAGGATCATCTGGTCCTCACTTTCTCTTTCTTTCTTAATTCAAGAATCTATGCCTGGAACAAATGAATTCCAACATATGTAAGCAGTAGGATGGGGTCTTCATAATGCAAAGCAGATTCTTTTTGAGGGAAATATATCTCTCATCCATATATGTTTACCTGGGATTTTCTGGATCTGAAAAAGTGGATCTTATGGTTATGTGCAAATACATATACATACACACACATATTATTCAACATGGCACAGTGTCCTACAAAGAGTAAGTGATCAGGTTCTGAAGTCACACTGGCTAGATTGTAATTTTTGCTCTACACTTACCAGCTAGTAATAGTGAGAAAATTACTTAACTCCTCTAAACCTTGATTATCTCACCTCTGGGCTGGTGATAGCTACCTACATCATAGGAACTTTGGAGGGTTAACTGAGATGAGCATGCCTGGCACTTCAGTGCTGCTTGAGTGCATGCTAAGTGCTCCAGTCATGTCTGACTCTTTGCAACCCTATGGACTATAGCCTGCCAGGCTCCTCTGTCCATGGGATTCTCCAAGCAAGAACACTGAAATGGGTTGCTGTGCCCTTTTTCAGGGGATCTTCTAAACCCAGGGATTGAACCCATGTCTTCTGTATTGGCAGGTGGATTCTTTACTGCTGAGTCACAAGGGAAGCCCCAATATATGGTAGCTGTTTTATTTACTGTTAAAAGTAACAGTCCAAACCAGCTTTTCCCAGTGAAAAATTTTGTTTTATTTCAACCAAGTCTCACTAACTTACCTATCAGGAATTTCTTGAATGGAAAGAGATAGACTGTGTGGAAGTGGGTATCTTTTAACATGAATCCCTATAGAATGCCAAGTTCTCCGAGCTCAACTATTCTTTTAACTTCAGTCTTCCCATTAGACCAATGAGAAACACGATACCCATGGAAATTCAGTGACCTGTCAAACTCACAAGGTTGGAACTGTAAAACCAGGTTTCCTGATTTCAGCAAGCCACCCTTAAAGGATTTAGATCTCCATCCCTGCTTGACCACTGATGATTCTCTATAAAGGAGGAGGGGGTGGTACCCACAAGAAATTCTCTGTATGGAAGCTACAAAAGGTCACCTGATCCATTGCCCTTCTTCCACGCTTTCTTCTCCTGCAGTGTCACTCCCTCAGTGGCCAGGATCAGGGGTAGCTTTCAGCCATAGGATGGAGCAAAGTTGAGCAGGCTGCAACTATGACCTACATGTCCCCTTACTTTCTTCTCACAAAATAAGCTAATGCTTTTCCTTGGGGCAGAATTCCACTCTTCAAATCAAAACACTTTGTAGATTCTTTGGAATCACTACTCCTCGTTATTTTTTCAAGTCTCTATTTCCAAAATAGCAGACATCTTTAATGTCCTCTGAGCTGGGCACCAAGTTTTACCACCCTGAAGGGAGTTCTGCTCTGTTGTGATCCCTAGTAGAAAGGAGGTGTCATCTGAACCAATGTCACCATTGTGATCATCACAGAGACTTTGGCAGACCAAAAGCCCTGGGCATAAGCTCAAGCTAAGTAATTTTTAAAAAATGTCTCTGCCTTCTAGATCCTGGCATATTTTTGGTTCAGTTTTAAAGAATTTCTCATCATTAGAACTGTCTGAAATGAAATAGTATGTTTCTCATCTTTGAAAGTGTTTAATCAGAGACTGGCAAACCACTTGGTATAAATATTGTAGAGACATTAGATGACCTCAGAGTCCCTCATAATAAGGCAAGGCCTTATCTTTTTCCTTAACTACCAAAGAGGGAGTAAATAAAGGAACTCCTATATAGAGCAAGGGAGAATTTAATCAGACATCCCATACTAAATTATTTCCACGAAGGAAAATGAATGTGGTGTATAGGATGAAGCTCAGGACTTGCAGTTAGGACATCTTCCAGGATCTATCAACCTGCTGAATTGCTTTCTTTCTTTCTACTCTCTGGGTCCTTTTGTCTTTACCTAGCAAATTAAAGTATGAGATCAGATCAGCTCTAAGTTTCCTGGTGCTTGGAACTTTGTTTGGGAGCCCATAATTGATCAGAAAATAAAGTTCAAACATCGGTATGCAGATAAACATATGCAGATTCATGGTGAGAGAGTAAAACCCACAGAACTTTCCATGGTACACATGCCATTATTCATTTACATTCCTGGCTAAGAAAAGTACATATTGGGGAAGGAAGTAGGAGAAGGAGTCTTAAAACCTTCTGCATCAATAGTGCTCAACTTGCTATGGAAGCCTGTTCACAAAGTGTGGCTCTTTTTTAGTAGCTTGTGCTTCTGCTATCTTTTTTCTATGTCTCTTCACATTGTCTTCCTTCTATGTGTATTTCTATGTCCAAAATTCCCCTTTTTTAATAAAGGACACCAGTCATATCAGATTGGGATCCATCCTAACAACCTTATTCTAACTCAGTTGCCTTTGTAAAGACCCAATCCCCAAATAAGGTCACTTACTGGGTAGTTGAAGTTTAAGACTTCAACCTGTGAACAGTCAGAGGGAAAAATCCAACCCATAATGCCATTGCTACCATCATATCCACTCCACTGGACTTTCTGGGTCATGTCACAGTTGGCAGAGTGGGTCACTGGTAGTGAGTCATGAAAATGACTACAGACTCCTTTAAGCTCCTCCATCCCTTTTGGTTCTATTTTCAACTCAGATCTTTAAACCAACATTTGTTTTTCATATTAAATATTCCCTTAAATTAAGATGAGTAATGTGTATGCTGCACTCGATATGCCAGCAAATTTGGAAAACTCAGCAGTGGCCACAGAACTGGAAAAGGTCAGTTTTCATTCCAATCCCCAAAAAAGGCAATGCCAAAGAATGCTCAAACTACTGCACAATTGCACTCATCTCACATGCTAGTAAAGTAATGCTCAAAATTCTCCAAGCCAGGCTTCAGCAATATGTGAACCGTGAACTTCCTGATATTTAAGCTGGTTTTAGAAAAGGCAGAGGAACCAGAGATCAAATTGCCAACATCCACTGGATCATGGAAAAAGCAAGAGAGTTCCAGAAAAACATCTATTTCTGCTTTATTGACTATGCCAAAGCCTTTGACTGTGTGGATCACAATAAACTGTGGAAAATTCTGAAAGAGATGGGAATACCAGACCACCTGATCTGCCTCTTGAGAAATCTGTATGCAGGTCAGGAAGCAAGAGTTAGAAGTGGACATGGAACAACAGACTGGTTCCAAATAGGAAAAGGAGTATGTCAAGGCTGTATATTGTCACCCTGCTTATTTAACTTCTATGCAGAGTACATCATGAGAAACGCTGGACTGGAAGAAACACAAGCTGGAATCAAGATTGCCGGGAGAAATATCAATAACCTCAGATATGCAGATGACACTACCCTTATGGCAGAAAGTGAAGAGGAACTCAAAAGCCTCTTGATGAAAGTGAAAGTGGAGAGTGAAAAAGTTGGCTTAAAACGACTGAGCGACTTCACTTTCACTTTTCGCTTTCATGCATTGGAGAAGGAAATGGCAACCCACTCCAGTGTTCTTGCCTGGAGAATCCCAGGGACGGGGGAGCCTGGTAGGCTGCCGTCTATGGGATCGCACAGAGTCGGACACAACTGAAGCGACTTAGCAGCAGCAGCAGCCGTGTGTATGTGTGTGCATATGTTTGTGTGGGCGGCAGAGAGAGAAAAACACAGAAAGAGAGAAGATGAGATACATGAGCACACAAGTCCTCCTCTCAGTACATCAGCTTAGTAGAAAAGTACAGCATTTTCCTTCAGGTTGTGTGTGTGTCCAGTTTCTGCATAAATAACCAGCTTTGGGCTCTTGTCTGAGTTTCCCTGGGAGCAATCTTGATTATGAACAGTAAAGCCGGACTTCATGGGGTGAAGAAGAAGCCTGACATCACACCAACAGGAAAATGGGCTCAATGTAAATCAAGTCTCAATTTAATAATTACTCTGCTGGGCATTTATGTTGGGTTGGGTTGGACTTCCCTGGTGGCATAGACAGTAAGGAGTCTGCCTGCAATTCAGATGCCTCAGATTTGATCCCTGGGTCAGGAAGATCCCCTGGAGAAGAAAATGTCAACCCACTCCAGTATTCTTGCCTGAGAAATCCCATGGCCAGAGGAGCATGGTGGGCTACAATCCATGAGGTCACAAAGAGTCAGACACAGCTGAGAGATTAAGACTAGACTTAGACCGGAACCCTATCTAGGGGACAGAAGAAGGGAAGGCCCTGAGGAAGCATCTGCTGCTGTGTGCTGTGAGTCCTCAAAGACTGGGGTCTCTGGACCTAGTTGTGCTCAGGTATCTGATCAATGCCCGACAGTTCAAGGACATCAGCAGGTAAGAGCTCCCAAACCCATGCTCCAAATACATTTTGGATCATTTTTTAGTTTTTTTTTTTTGGCTGTGCTGGGTCTTCATTGCTGTGCTTGGGCTTCCTCTAGTTGTGGGAGAGGGGTCTACTCTTTGTTGTGATGCGCGGGCTTCTCACTGGGGTGGCTTCTCTTGTTGCAGAGCATGGGCTCTAGGGCACTCAGGATTCAGTAGTTTCAGGACACAGCTTAGTTGCTCCGCAGCATGTGGGATCTTCCCACACCAAGGATCAAATCTGTGTCTTCTGCATTGGCAGGTGGATTCTTAACCACTGGACTGCAAGGGAAATCCCCCCCTTTTTAGGTTTAACTGACAAGGTTAATCCATGATCTTGTTTACCATGTGATTGGCCAAGTATTTAAAGTGCCTGGAAATAAGTATCTCAAGCCTACCTCCCCTAAAACAGTTGTAACTGTATGCAGTGAAACTTTATAATTACACAAGAGTGAAGCAAAAGCAGGTCATTTTGAGCAGGCAATGATTCATGTAGGGAAGGCTAATGTCTTGATTTTGGTCTTCAGTGACTCAGCAAAGGAAGATGAAAACTTTAACTCCTGGCTTCTGGCTTTCATGCCAGTGGACCACCCCACTCTCCAAGCTGATCCAATACTGTAAAACTGCTGGTTAAATATTCTAAAGGCCATAATGAACTACAAACTCAAATGTCAACTTCTCAAATCTGTCAGCCTTTCCCAGTTTTCAGAGTTGGAGAGAGATTTATCGTCTTAATGTAATGTAAGTCTAAGTAGGGAATGTCAGACTTAACAACATGAGCTTTACCTATCTGGAAACAAGCATGCAACACAAGCAAAATGAGGGACAATGAGTAGTCAAGAAAACTCAAGATTCTCCATCCTCGGAAGAGCCTTGAAAGTGTGATAGAAAATGACTACCTTGCCTACCAACTTCAGAGTTAACAGTAATAAAAGGCAACATTTATCAGGCATTTAGTATGTGCCAGGCATCATGCTAGGTGCTTGTACATTTCTCATTGAATCCTTATGAAAGTCTTTGAGGTAGGAACAATTTCTAGAGTGATGAGGATCAAATGAACTAATGCACATAAAAGTGCTTAGGAAAGATGAAGTGTTACAAAGCCTCAATTATTCAATGCATGCTATTATTATATTAAATGACCCCTGAAATTCCTTTTAACCTAATCTTACCTAGTGAAATAATAGATGCCTAGAAGGTAGGTGATATAACCCTCTCATACACCACAAAGCATCGCTCAGAGAAGTGACATCATCTTGTTAGAATGGGATAGAAATGTTGTGCAACCTGCTCAGGGAGCCACAATCATGTAGAACCTTCTTTCAATACCCAGGAAGGCACTCAGGTCAAATAGGTTGGCCATCGACCAAGACACACATGTTGTCAACACTTAGATCAGGTGGCAAAGAAGTCAGGTTTTTCATTGCCTCTGCATCCTGGTCAGTGGCTCTAATCAGGGATATAGAATATATGAGGTTGGATCTCTGTAGGACTCAGTTTTCACATCAACAGAATGGGGGTACTATTTTGCTTGTTCATACTAATGTGTTAAATGAGTTGCTGTTTTTGAAAACATCTATCAAGGTGCTCACATAGGAAACAATAAAAATAATAATTAAACACCCACTGTTTCAGTCTGGTTAGGAAATGAAGACTCAGAATTAGTGGGGCTCATGCACGGTGACACATGTTTTAAAGTGGGTGGTATTTGAAAGGAAGTGAGTCGACAGGCACTGGAGCTAGAGGAGTATAAATACCCTTTGGGCAAGAGCCTTGTTCCTTCTTATTCACACAATGCCACCCACCTTGTCATTGAATCACCCTCTCCTTGTTGGCAGTTGTTTTTTCTGGAGCATGGAGGCCTATGAAGGAGTTTGTGTTGGGATAGAGTGGAGTTGTTTTTAATCTCATTAAGACATATTAAACTAGAGAGCCAGAACTAAAGCTGACAGCATTAGATCAGCTATCAGAGGTGAACAACCCAGGTAAATAGCTTGGGGAATATATAGCTGCCCTGTTGAAACAGAGGATTTGGAATCTGATAGATGTGTTTATGGGCAAATTTCTAAACTTCCTTGAGCCTCAGCTTCAAGAATTAGATATGTTAATTCATGTAAAGCATTTGACCAGTGGGGTGGGAGGAGAAGGGGACGACAGAGGATGAACTGGTTGGATGGCATCACCAACTCAATGGATATGAGTTTGGGTAAACTCTGGGAGTTGGTGGACAGGGAGGCCTGGCATGATGCAGTCCATGGGGTCAGAAAGAGTCAGACATGACCGAGTAACTGAACTGAACTGAATACATGTTCCATATATTAAAGGCACTTTTATGTACATCATCCTAAATTATTTCATTTAAAATGGAGATAAACAGGATAGGAATCAGAGACAGATTTCCAGATGAATGAGTTTCTTGATACTTCCAGCTCTGCGTTCTAGTTCTGGTTCTGACAACAACCCAATCAAGTAGCTTGTTTGCCTGCCCTTTGCTCTCTGATGAAATTCAACTAAATCATCTCCAAGTGATGTAAAGATGACTATACAACCACCTGTGTTCCAAAAGTGGGACATGAACTCTGGAAATTGAAGGTGAGACGGCAGAGGCAGTGGGGGGTGGGGGTGGGGGGGGTGGGAGAAGGTGAAACCACATAACTGCCATTCAGTTATAGGTTCTTTTTAAAGATTGGCTGATAAGTTCTGAAAGGCAGATCATCTCTAGTATTTAGTTCTCAGAGTTGTGGGGGCAGAGCCCCAGATGAAGGGATTTTTGGCTCTTTCCCATAGCCTTAGCCCTGCACAAAGTCCATGGGAGTGCTGGCAACAGTGAGATGAAGGGATTAAATAGAGACATAGATCTGGATAGATCTGGTAACTCCTGGTGACTGAGTTCTTGTTGGCTACAGCTCACCACATCTAAGACCCCACTTGGATACTCACAGGCTGGTTCTGGTCTGAGACCCCTGGAAGTCTCCTATAAGGAGACAGTTTCCCCAGTTTAAACTTGGTGGAAGATAAGTCTGATCTACAATGTCACTGCACTTTGAGGACTTCTGGTGCCAGCCCCAAAGCCTGTCTCAGCAACTTAACTGTAGATCAGATGTGAGTAGGCAGGATACATAGCGATGAGGAGTCACATCAGGAGAAGCACCTGGGATGAGCATCTCTATTGATCTGATCAAGCCTTTTCATTATGCATGTTCTCATGTGGCTTGTCTTGTCCCATGTGAGCTCAGTGGGAAACCTCAGAAGATTTACCTGAAGGTAGCTAAACAAATACCAGAGCTTCCCTAGCGGCTCAGTAGTAAAGAATCTACCTGCCAATGCAGGAGAAACAGGTTTGATCCTTGATCTGGGAAGATCTTCTGGAGGAGGAACTTGCAACCCACTGCAGTATTCTTGCCTTGAAATCCTCATGGATATAGAAGCCTGGTGAGCTACAGTCCACGGAGTCGCAAAAGAGTCGGACACAACTTAGCAAATGAACAAGAAAGAGCAAAAGTCAGACATAATGTTGGTGATGGCAGAAAACAGTAAGCTAGGGTAGGAAAGCCAATGGTCTTCTATAAGCCCAGCACCTTCCCTCCTAGAGTGGGCAACAGTGGAAATTTGCTGCTGCTGTCCAGCCGTTCTCCACGCTCACACAAAATACATGGCTATTGTGAATGAAGTAATAGAAGTTTTTCTTTTTTCAACATGTGTATTCTGTGTGTCTGATGTTTGATTGTTTGTTTAAGATAATGTTATACCTCAAATAAAATTCTCCCAGCACTAAGGACCCCATATTTCAGAATTATTCTCCGGACTTGTAATCACTCTATAGGCAAACAGCCCATCTCAAGGTGATCACTCAAAAATTCTTTTTTTTGTTATGGAATGGAGGAGGGGACATATTCTAATTTCAGGGCCTCTGAAAAGCCTTTATTCTTTGCCACAGAATGGTCTGAGATTTTCCTCCTAGAAACTCAACCTTTAGAAATTATTGTCTTAAACTTCAGGCTTTGCTCCCTGAAAACATGATGGAAAAGCTCTGTAGGAAAGGACTCAGGTTAACTGCTGGTTTCTCAGTTACACTTGAATAAGGATGAGTATGAGCTTTTACATAAATTTAATTTTGCAAGGGAAGGGATAAGGGTTGTTTGACTGGGTTGGCAGGCAGAGGAATAAGAAGAGGATGAGAGGGCCAGGAATCAGGCTCACCTTAAGAGGATAGGATGCAGAAAATGCTATGTGATGATGCAGAACAAAGCTTTCATTTTTTTCATAATTTTGAGAAAAATCTGCCTTGATGGTGAGGACTGTGGGTGTACTATGTCCTGTGCTTTCTCTTTAGTGAAGTCATTGTTAAAGAGTAAAGCCACAATTCTTAGGCATTATAAAATGAACACATATCAGAGATCTTCTGTTACTCAGTAATTAATGAGGGAACCAGCAAGAAAGTATAACTGGTTTGAAGGAGAATTCAAAGAACCACACAAATATAGGCTATCAGTCAGTTCAGTTCAGTTCAGTCACTCAGCTGTGTCCAACTCTTTGTGACCCCATGAATTGCAGCACACCAGGCCTCCCTGTCCATCACCAACTCCCAGAGTTCACCCAATAATATAGGCTATACAGAAGGCCAAAATCAATAATAAATGGTGACATTTCCTGAACTTGCCCAAACTTGAATGAAACATCCTATTGACAAAAGCATTTAGTCCCCTCTTTATTAATTGTGGGGTTCAACATTATCTCCCTAAGTACAGCTTTTAGTTTTTGAAAGCAATAATAAAAATTTGGTTCTGTTGTACTTAATTATATAGAAAAGTGTTAGTTACTCAGTCGTGTCTGACTCTTTGTGACCCTATGGACTGTAGCCCATCAGGCTCCTCTGTCCATGGGATTCTCCAGGAAGAGTACTGGAGTGGGTTGCCATTCCCTACTTCAGGGAATCTTCCTGACCCAGAGATCGAACCCACATTGCAAGCAGATTCTTTATCACTGAGCCAGCTGGGAAGGCAATTATACAGACAACTGTTACAAATTGGGTTCCTCAGTGTCTCCGTGTAAGGTGCCATGTTGATTCCTGGAGAGGAGATGGTCTTGCCTTGGGAATGATGACACAGATGTAGAGATCTTTCTTCCTCTGCACTAATGCCTTGTGTGATCTAAGGGGATCCATATCTCAGTTTCCTGTCCCCACAATTAGGAATAATGCTAGCTTTGACTTATTTTTCCAGAAGACTGTGCATGAAAATCAGAAAAATGATTGTCAGGTGAATTTAAATGACCCCTAGGCCCAGCACCCCAGTACAGAAGTTGCTTAATTAAGACAGTGGTTAACCCAGCAGAAATCCAAGTAAGGAAGAGGGAGACCTTCCATGGCCCTGCCCAGCCTGATTGGTGGAAACCTCCTCAACTCACAAACACCCTTGTCATTTCTCCTGGCAGTCTTCCCCATGCTGTTTGTTTGCAGTGACACGACGCGCTGGCGCCTGGAGACAGGGCAGGGCGGGGAAGGCTTTGGAATCTGCCCAACTCATTGCCCTCCCCCCCACCCCCCACCCCCACAAGCTCTGTCCTCAAGTTCCGTCTCTGGGGCCCTCGGATCAGATTGCTTGCTTCCAGGTGCCAGAGAGACACTGTTCTGTTTGCTGTCCCACCCAGACTGCCCTCAGTTTGTCCTTCCCTAGGTGGGAGTGGCAAGCAACAGGCTGTTTTGAAAAGAATCTTTCTTCTTCCTCCCTTCTCTTTCTTCCCTCACCCCCTCAAAATGCAAGAACATGTTGGCTTCTTTCCATCACTTGGGGCTCATGTTGAAGATCTGAGTCTGCCCTCGTTCCCTGTAAATAGCCCAGACGTTAAGGTAGGCATACAGTCTTTGGAGGAGAGGTGTTCTTGGGGTGCAATCAGGAATGCTCTGAGCTGATTGCACTGGTGAAGGTAACACACTTTTGATCCCAGTCCATGCAGCTTATTAGTCCTAGACCACGTGGTCCTGTCACTGACTTATTTTCTAGTCCCGCCAGGCATAAAGTATTACCTAATCTGAGTACCTTTCATGTCCTAAACAGCTGGCAGAAGTTCTTTGTCCTGTTGTTAATCTCTCTGGCCTATGACTCTTTCCTAAGAATGTTTTCTTCTTGAAAAGGACACCTATGCATCTTTAAGATGGCAGAACTTCTACATTAGTGAGCAAGTTTTATGTTGCAATCCAGCTTGAACTAATTTAAACAAAAATAGGAAGGTGATGTTTCACACAGCTGAGTCCAGAGATGTAGAGTAATGCAGAGGTTCAAAAGTGGTCACCAAGACACAGGCTTCCTGCTGCTTGAGTTGTCATATTTAGCAAATAAAAATATAAGACATCTAGTTAAATTTGATTTTAGAGACAGAAAAAAAAATATTTAATATGAGTTTATCCCATATTGCTTCCTATAGTTTATCTCTACCTGACATCCTGCGTCAGCTTTCTCCTCCGCTTCCTGTTGACATTAATGTCTGGAAGAATCTAGCCATGAGATGATGGAATGACAGCTGGAAACTCTAGACTCACGTCTCAGAGCCCAAGAACAACGGAAGAAGAGCCCCTTGTCCCAAGGGTTCTAGCAAAAGTCCTAGGGATGCATCTCATTGACCTGGCTTGGGTCTGGTGGTCAACTGGGAAGTAAACAAAGGGATGAAATGCTATCTAGATCTGAGTCATGTTTCTACCTCTACAACTGGGATGTGGAGTTAACGACCTCTGAACCACTTTGATTAAGAGTGAGTAGGAGTGTTCCCAAAGGCAAACCAGAGTGCTATTACCAGAAGAAAGATGAATGCTAGCCAGACATCCACTGTCTGGTGTGGTGGTAGGTATTCAACCAGAACAGTCTCTCTGGAACTCCTCATATCACAAAGTGGCTTTTTGGAGTCTGATATGGATCATAGAGCAGTGGACTGTGGTTTTGCTCCTAAAGAATGAATTTGGAGGATGGAATGCAATCTAGGTAACCCCTGAATCAACAGAGATAATAGTACACAGATGTTTATTTAGTACATTTTGTGTGTGGCCTTTGGTGCCTAGAATGAGTCCTACATAAAGATAAAAAAAGAAGATATTGTTGAATTGATGAACTTACATTCTAGTGAGAGAAACTGCACTGTATCTTACTCTAAAGTCTCATAATGCTTCTTTTGCTTTTGCGTGCATGCTCAGTTGCTTAGTTGTATCCAACTCTTTGTGACCCAGTGGATTTAGCTTTCCAGGCTCCTCTGTCCTTGAAATTTTCCAGGCAAGAATACTGTAGCAAGTAGCCATTTCCTACTCCAGAGGAGCTTCCCAACCCAGGAGTCCAACCCACATCTCCTGTATCTCTTGCATTGGCAGGTGGATTCTTTACCAATGTGCCACCTGGGAAGCCCCTCTTTTGTTTCTACAAACAAGTAATTATCAGTTTACAAAGAAAGGAT
The DNA here is from genome assembly GCF_027580195.1 of Bos mutus. NCBI lineage: Eukaryota > Metazoa > Chordata > Mammalia > Artiodactyla > Bovidae > Bos > Bos mutus. The sequence goes on from NC_091618.1 coordinate 30,456,414, forward strand.
GAATTAATTCTAGATAAGGCATCACTTCATGGCAAATAGATGGGGAAACAGTGTCAGACTTTATTTTGGGGGCTCCAAAATCACTGCAGATGGTGACTGCAGCCATGAAATTAAAAGACACTTACTCCTTGGAAGGAAAGTTATGACCAACCTAGATAGCATATTGAAAAGCAGAGACATTACTTTGCCAACAAAGGTCTGTCTAGTCAAGGCTATGGTTTTTCCAGTGGTCATGTATGGATGCGAGATTTGGACTGTGAAGAAAGCTGAGTGCTGAAGAATTGATGCTTTTGAACTGTGGTGTTGGAGAAGACTCTTGAGAGTCCCTTGGACTGCAAGGAGATCCAACCAGTCCATTCTAAAGGAGATCAGTCCTGGGTGTTCTTTGGAAGGACTGATGATGAAGCTAATTCCAGTACTTTGGCCACCTCATGTGAAGAGTTGACTCATTGGAAAAGACTGATGCTGATAGGGATTGGGGGCAGGAGGAGAAGGGGATGACAGAGGATGAGATGGCCGGATGGTATCACTGACTCGATGGACATGAGTCTGAGTGAACTCCGGGAGTTGGTGATGGACAGGGAGGCCTGGCATGCTGCAATTCATGGGGTCACAAAGAGTCGGACACAACTGAGTGACTGAACTGAACTGAAGGCCGGTTGGAGGAAATGCATTTGAGCTGGATCTGGGCAGAGTGTAGACAGGCACATATGGCAGACAGAAAAAGAAAAGTTCCAAATGAAGGAGCTAGAAGAAGCCACCTTTTGACTTCAGGTTGCTGCTTGCATTGGAGGGCACTGCCTTTTAGGGTGATGGACCTTAATGTGGTCTTTGGACTTTGCCCAGTGCCACACAGAAACATTAAGGAATCCTGGGAAAATAAACCAATTGATTAGGTCCTCTGAGTGAGTTAATAACCTGGTACTCCTTCAAATGCTTGCTCACAGTTATTTAAAGAGAAGGCTGAGTGATGTGAGGGTAGGGGAGAATTGGAGAAGAGGGACCCCAGGTGGGGACACTCAACCCCTCTCTGTTGTCCATGATAATTCTGCTCTGGCCCCAAACTTGCATACTTCACTCAACAAGTGGAACACCTTCAGTTAAGTGGATTCATCTTCCTTGTTTAGCAAGTATCTAAGGTTACTTAAGCCTAATCCTCAGAGGAAGAAGAGTCTTATCTCCTTGCTCCTGGGTGCTTTAATATGCCTTCTAAATACTTACAATACTTATAGAACTCTTCCTGAGGTAAACTCTGGTAAATTCTATTTTCTCATTGCCAGGATATTTTGTTTCACTGATGATATTTAGTCCTGCCTCATCCTCCAGATTTGACACTACCCTAAAGGGTTGAAGACTGGAAATTTTTCTCCCTTCAGGCCATGGCTACCTGAACATGTTGTTCAGAGGAGATCTGAGTGCGCATCACTGGTTCACTTAAGCAAAGACACTTTGGAGTATGAGCTTTTCTCCTGGAATAACCATCAAAGACTGCAGTAGAGGCTAAGGGCATGGGTGGCATTACCAGTGGGGTAAGATTCCTGTATCCTCCATGTAACCTATGCACGTAACCTATATATGTAACCTATATAGAGTGATCTGAAAATTCAGAATAGTTGATAGCTTGTGGTCAACTGATGGCTCTCTCCTGAGGACTGCGTCTTCAAGGATGGATAGCTGTTTGGTGGTAGGACAGATGTCCGCAGCTCTTCCTATTCACAGGTCGCACTAATCTCCAGTCCAAAGGTCTCCTTCACCCATGCCTTCTATCAACATTGGCCTGTTAAAGATTCTCTGACATGAAAAGCCCCAAATTAAATTTTGCTTAAGAAGATGTTACTATTATTTCAGGTTTGTGTCTTTAAGATATATTGAAGGCAGATCCCTCTGTGTTACAGCGAGGATCCACAAATGAAATGAGCTGGAATATGTGGTTCTAGAAAAAGACAGTAACAGACCAAAAAAATTGCCTAGAAAAATAATCAGTTTGACTTGTGGTAGGGTCAAGTTATCCTTTGAGTCAATGATTGGAAATTGAATTAAACTAGACAAGAAAAAAACAGCATAATAGAATAATAGCTCTAGATGGTGTTTTGTCATATTCCTGCCCCCAGGAGAAATTGTATCTTCCCTCCTGTTGGACTACTGAGTTATATTCCTTGCGAATAGACTCAAGCTCCCTCTGCCTCACAGCTGTATCTTCCCATGGTGTGTACAGAGTTTATTTGTGCTCATACCCTTCACCTCATGCCAAGGTTACTCCTTTTATCCTGGAACCTTCTCTTCCAGAGTTAGTTTGTCCTGTATGTCTCTCAGATATTAGAAGCCAAAAACAATAGCACAAAATTTTCCTAAAATTTTCCTTTTGTTTATTCTCATGCCCCTAATCTCTATTGAAAGGCACAATGTTCTTGATGTTTTAAAGACTCCTCCTGGAGGAACCATTAAGAACTTAGGTGAAGGAAGCCAGTCTGAAAAGTCTACAAACTATATGATTCCAACTATATGACATTCTAGAAACTGTAGAAATAGTTTAAAAAAAAAAAAAAAGACTGGTGGCTTTGGAGTAGGATAAGAGGAGAAGGATGAATATGTGGGACACAGGGAATTTTTTGGACTGTGAATATTATGTATAAATTGGTGGAACACGACATTGTGCATTTATCAAAACCCATAGAATCATTACAACATGCAGTGAGCCCTAATTTAAGTTATGGACTTTAGTTGAAAATAATGCATTAATATTATTAAATGTACCACACTAGTGCAAAGGTGTTAAAAATAGAGGGAGGGTGGGAATTTAGGGGAACACTGTACTTCTTGTTCAATTTTTTTATAAACTTAAAACTATTCTGAAAAGTAAAGTTTATTAATTAAAAAACTCCTCTTACCTCCACTATTTCCCCCTATTTCCTCTATCTCCCTTCAGGAATGTTCGAGTTAAAAGTGACTTAGATTTACTAAGGGTCAAATCTAGATCACCAAATATTCCTGCATCACCAGCATTTCAAATTATTTAAAAAATACATCAATTTATTGTTCCTGTGCTAATCGTAAATAATTGGCACATGTTCACTCAAGCCATGAAGCTGAGTCTGAGTCTCAGGCCAACTTCAAGTTAACAAGATGCTCTTGTTCCTCCAATTCGATCCTTTCAGATCATAACGTCTTGGTCCTTCTCCTCCTCCCTGTGCCTTCTCGCTGACCTAAACACTGTCTGTAAGAATTTATGTGAGGAGCTGGTTGGCAGGGACTTTGGGTAGAACTTTACAAGGGTCGTTTTCTCTTGGTCTGGCGGTGAAGAACTTCACTGCAACCCTCGCTGACCCCTCTTGACCATCCTTCAGTGACTCACAAGAGCCAAATTGGGAATCCACTGAGTTTGACTCAAGAGTGTGGTTCATTATCTTAAAAACCCTGGTCACACATATCTGAGATGATCCCTGAAGACTCTCCAGATATTTATTTAATGAGAGCAGCAAACCCAAACAGAGAGCTGTGTGGTTACAAGAAGAATTTTAAACAAAGTCCTTGAGTAGTGTTCGACCCCTCTCTTCTATAAACAGGCCCTCTCTGTCATCACCCTGGCTGTTCCACAGGGGCCAGAGTTATCTGTCTTGAGGCACTGAAATCGCAGAGTACTGCTCTTCCTCAAGGCAGAGAAAAATAGTCCCAGACCTCGGGCAAGGAGGCTTCTAGGTAGATGGTTTAACAGGATTACCTTAGAAACCAGAATATGTCGTTTTCCCACTTTCAGCCCCCAAAGTAAGTTTTGGGGCTGGAAAGTAGGGAAGCAAAACACTGTGTATTCCTACAACATGTCAGGCGTCATGTTAGACACTTTATACAAGCTAGCCCACTTAGCCCTTGGAAATGGGTATCCGGATTTCTCAGTGTACAGATAAGGAGAAAGATGAGTGAGGAGAAGAAACAACACAGCCAAGGTGAAGTGGCAAGATCATTCCTCCAGCTTGGCACTTTCTAATGATAATATTAATGCAATGCAAGATACAAATGTGAGCCACTTTTAGGATTTTAAAATTTCTAGTGGCCATATTTTCTAAAAAGTAAAATAATTAGGTAAAATTAATTTTAATCATATTTTTTATTTAACTCAGTACATTCAACATATCTTTTCAACACACAATTGATGTAAAAACTGTTGAGATATAGTTCCTTTTTGTTGTATAAAGGCTTCAGAAGCTAGTGTGTATTTTAGGCTTACAGACCATTTCAGTTCAGACCAGTCACATTTCAAGTTACATGTGGATCATAGCCTCTGTATCAGACATTCTCGATCTTTTGCTTTTATCCTTGGGTTCAGTGGCACCACTCAAGGTCTGTTTTGCCCTAACCCTTCACTGAATTGTGTTTAAACAGGATGCCCTTGACTTTTGGTGAGAAGTACAGCCACACAAAATGTCACAGCCAGCCGAAGCAAGCAGTTACTGACTGCTTCTCACAGCCTCACCACCATTTAAAGGAAATACTTACTGTCCTTTCCAAAATGATATGCCTCCTTCTATGTCATAATGAATATTTAGTAGCTTATTCTTTGTTAGTTTTGCATTAGCTATTAGGAGGCCTGGTGCAAAATTGGACTCAATTTTAACAGTGGATAGATTAGTGATTTAGTGAAGGAATATGATAACATATTTTCTGAGATGTTCTGAACTGCATGAATATACATAATCTTCTCAGGGTAAAATTTTTTCTTTCTGGTAACGGACTGTATCTATTTCCTTGGCAAAGAGTCTTAGATATAATTTAATATGGTGGACAGCTCTGGGAAATCTGCTGTTATGAGACATAGCTTTTTTTTTTTTTTTTTACTCTATTAATTTATTTTTGAGGCTTTCAGTAAGTTTTTCTTTCTTGAAAACTCTTAAACTATGTTTTAGAATTAAGTATACCATGGAGTACTATTCTCTATTTGTTGAAATATACAGAAATACAGAAAAGCGAGTAATATTTTTTTCCTAATGTACGCAAGAATAAGAGTTTCTTATTTTGTAGAGTGAGTGATTGATAGTCACTCAGTTGTGTCTGACTCTGCGACTCCATGGACTGAAGCCTACCAAGCTCCTCTGTTCATGGAATTCTCCAGGCAAGAACACTGGAGTGGGTTTCCATTTCCTTCTCCAGGTTCCTTTGTAGAAATGATACATAAATAAAGATCCTTTCTGTCTCTCCTCAACTTCTGTCATTTTTACAGCAAAGTCTGGTTCAGTTTATTAGGTAAAATTAATTTGAATCATATTTTTAAACTGAATAGAACTGAATAGAACTTTTAATCATATTTTTTATTTAACTCAGTACATTTAACATATCTTTTCAACACACAATTGATGTAAAAACTGTTGACATATAGTTCCTTTCTTTGTTGTAAAATATTTTAATCAAAGTTCTATTCAGTTTATTTCATGAAGACTTATCAGAGATGTCTCCATGGCTGGTTACTGTTGTATTGCTATATTGCAAATAACAGAAGATGTGATGGATCTGAAAGGAGTCTTTTAAGTCTTTGGGATTATCCAACCCCTTCATATTACAGAGGAGGAAACCATCATCACAGCTACCAACAGGGATAGGAATATTCACACCGATGTCCTCTATCAGAGTTGCAAAGAGCAGGTGGAAACTTCAGGTGCAGTGGAAGGCCATCTCAGAGACGGAGGAATTTGTGGGCTACATCTTTTATCCAGACTCCAAACATGATCCCTGAGCTTATTTCAATTCCTTTTTGATATCACTACCAACTCAAGCCCAAGTCCTCATGACTTAAAGAATCTTTATTCATATCTAAAGTGTATGATGTTATTGATTCATTTTGTGTTTATTTGGGCCACCATTTGCAATGAGAGAGAGAGAAAGAGATAGAGAGAGAGGCGCAGAGGCAGGAGAGAGGCGAAGAAGGAGGAGGAAGAGGAGAAGAGGGAGCAGGAGTGGGGAGGGGCGTGAGAGGTGAAACCTGAGATAAATGACAATAATAGTAGCGTATCTATGTTCTTTTCAATTCCTCAGGCAGGTACTAAGCACCCACCAAGGTCATGCTGGTGTATATACAAATAAATAAGACCAGCTCATGCTCCTTGCTTTTAAATATACAATGGAACCTTTCTTTTACCTTCTTTTCCCACTCTGTTACTATATCTTTTCCTCTTAGTTTCTTCCATCTTTAGTAAAATATATCACTCTAGAATCTGGTGTATTAGCTAAAACTCAGAATCATTCTTGATTCCAAATTCTCTCTTGCCCCGTTCCAGACTCTCATCTAGTCATCATTCTTGTGTTTCTATCTTCAAAATGCGGCTCACTTCTCTCCATCTGCACTGCCATCGAGCTAGGTGGATGCTGTTACTTCTATCTAAACCCCTAGAATATTCTGGTTCCACTCTCCCTTATCTATGATCCATTCTTCACAAAGCAGCCAACATGAGCTCTTAAAAACCAAACCAGATTAAGTTACCTCCTTGTTTTAAAACCCTTCAGTGCAGTGTGAAATAAATGCAAACCCTTTAAGGTGGCTTATGAGGTTTAGCCCTTTCCCACTCCAGCAGCCTCATCTCAATCTGCTCCCCGATTTGCTAGCAAGACTTGAGCCACACTGGATGCCTTTCATCCCATCTGTTTCATTGTCTGTAATTAGCCTTTCATATAAACTGTGGGATGCACATGATAACTGACAGTGCAGCTTAGCTTCTATCTACATTCCAAAGGGCAGTTGTCATTTAGTTGCTAAGCTGTGTCCAACTCTTTGCAACCCAAAGAAGGGTAGCCCACCAGGCTCCTCTGTCCATGGGATTTCCCAAGCAATAATACTGGAATGGGTTGCCATTTCCTTCTCCAGGTAATCTTCCTGACCCAGGGACTGAACCACCATTTCCTGCATTGCAGGCAGATTCTTTAACACTGAGCCACCTGTGAAGCTAGGTAATATTTAAATCACCCTAAAAAAACGCCATGCTCTAGAAATGGCCTCAACAAGTGCTTTATATATCAATTTCTAAGTCTGCATTAGAGGATATATTAATTAGTGTAAGAAATTCTTCAAACAACTCTTCAGTGATTAAATGAGTGGTGTTTAAGATATGTGATTGGATGGAAGGTGGTCTAGCACCTCCAACTTTGCTTGAAGTATGAGAATCTAGCAGGCCCAGTAACCAACACTTTCTAAATGACCTCCTTTTTCTAGAACTCCATTTGGTTTGTATGCCCCCACTTAGTGGAGGACCCCAATAGCAAATTCTTGCTGTCAGAATACTGGTGACTCTATCTAAGGGTGCATATTTCAGACAAGGTATTTGTGAGTTGCCCCAAAGGAGATAGCACTTTGTACAGCTATCTTTTAGTGTTCTCAGTAAGAAATGTTTGGGCATCTGGTGGAATTTGGTTTGAGGCTTGCTTCCATTGCAATATGCCACCTGGCACATGGTTGTAGAAGAGGAGCCATATGGCTAGCCCTCTATTCTGATTGTTTAGAGAATGCTATAGCTATGGCTAGCCAGATTGGCCTTAGGCCCCATCACCCACAAAGAGGCAGAGTTCTTTTCACTTCAGAAACTTTCCATTGCAGTTCCTTTGCTGGGAATGCTCTCATTCCTTGGTAGTCATCTTCTGATTTAGCTTGTTTCAACTTAAATTTTGGCTTCTCCAGGTAGTCTACTTAACTGCTCTTTCTAAATAGATGTCAATCATTTTCCTGATGGCTCTCTCATCCAGTCAATCCATTCCTGTTCTTTTCCTATTCCACTCCAAACCGAGAGAACTAACTGGGGCCAGATTTGGCCAAGGGAAGACACTAGTAGAACCCTGGGGTGTGGTAGAAGCCAGGGTGCTTTTCTCTCTTGTGCTCTATCTTGGTTGGCATCACTGACAGACAAACCCTCACTTCAAGTCCTAATTCCCACGAGGAAACACCTCTTGTGTGATTCCAGCTTCTGGGCTCTGATAGTACCACCTCTTCCTCTGGTTTCTTCAGTCCTGCAGATGGTAGTGGATTTCTTGTTTTGCTAATATCTAATGGCTTTCATTGTCCTCTTCTTTCCATCGTGTGTACAACTCCTTGTACTAAATCCCCTCTGTTTATGACACCTGGATGACTCCTGTTTCCTAATCAGAACTTGACCTCCTACAGCCTATAATAGTAGATTGTATAACCTTTCCTTGTCCTTTCCTCATATTAGTTTCTTTCACAAGTTATAATGATATACTTGCTTATTTGCTTATACTGTTGGACATGACTGAAGCGACTTAGCAGCAGCAGCAGCAGCATCTTGCTTATTTCCCACATCACACTGTGATCTCCATGAAAAGGGATACTCTCTTATTTGGTCACCATCCGATCCTCAATGTCTTTAGAGTCCCAGGTGCTCAGTAATAATTTATCAAAAGAATAAATAAACCCAGTCCCTGGATTTTTAAATCTTGGATCCATGAACCACCCAGAGACAACTGGATAAGCTTCAGGAGATAAATAAACCTTTTGAAATTAAATACAAAAGTTAGTATGGATTTCTGTATGTACGTTTTTCCCCTCATGGGCAAAACCCCATAACTTTCATTAGAGTTTCAGCATATTATGACCTGAAAGTTAAGAGACAGAGCACCTAGTGGGAGAGATACACACACACAATTGTTATTAGGGTTTTACAATAGTGAAGGAATAAAAGTTCATGGGAGCCCAGAGGAAGAGCGAGTCTCTCTTTCTAGTTGTTCACGCCAGGAACTGAGAAGTTAGCCTTAACATCGCTTTTTCTCCTATTCTTCACATCCAAACCTATCGGCAATTACATCAGTTGGCTCTACCTTCTAATCACATTCAGAATTCAGTCTCTAGCATTGTCACCCTGGCCTAAGCCACCATTTTCTTTTCTGGATGAATGAAAAGGACTCTGGGGCTTCAGCTCTTCCCCTAAAATAGTCTATTCTCAACAGAAAAGCTTAAAATCTGACAGGCGTCAGATCACATCACTTGTTTGCTAAAAATTCTCCAATGGTTCTCATCTCACCCAGAGTTTGAGCAATGGCCTCCCCAGGCCCTCTGCGAGCCCACTTCTTGCTGTCTGTCTCTCTCATCTTCTCCCTCTCTCCCACATGGCTCAGCCAATTGGCCTTGTTGCTGTCTCTTCTTCTCCCACAGGGCCTTTGCTCCAACAATTTCCTCTGCTGGAAGGCTCTTCTCTCATACAACCTCTTCTTTATTCCTTCATCCCTTTTCAGGTGTCTGCCTACACAGCAAACAATGTGCCTCCTCCTCCCTACCTCTATCCTGTTCATCTTGCTTGATTTTTAATCACAGAGCAGATCACCATCTGACATTTTATTTGTTTTTTTAATTATTTATTTATTTTAATTAGAGGATAACTACTTTACAAGATCGTTACAGTTTTTGCCAAACATCAACAAGCATCAGCCATAGACGAACATGTGTTCCCTCCCTCCTGAACTCCACCTCTCACCTCCCTCCCCACTCTATTCCTCCAAGTTGTCACACAGCATCAGCTTTGGGTTCCCTGAATTATACATCAGATTTCCACTGGCAACCTATTTTACATATGGAGAAAGAAAACCCTCTTGCACTGTTGGTAGGAATGCAAACTGATACAACCAGTATGAGAACAGTATGGAGATTTCTTAAAACACTAAGAATAAAAATACCATATGATCCAGCAATCCCACTACTGGGCATATGCTCCGAGAAAGCCAGAATTGAAAAAGGCACATGTACCCCAGTGTTCACTACAGCACTATTTATGCATTTATTATTTATCCCTACCAGCAGAACATGAATTCTAACAGAGAGAGAATTTTCTTTCATTCAGGCCTGGAACAGTGCCTGACACATGGTAGATTCTCAATATATATTTGTTGAGAGAGTGTGATGGTGGTGACACTTAAGAGAATCTTAAAAGATGAGTAGGATTTGGAGGGGCAAAGGAGAAAGGTAAGTGAGAAGCATCCATCTAGGCTGGATTGGGATAGCCTTTGCCTCCTGAGTATGTTTTAGCTCCAGAATTTTGTATACACCCATCACCCTTTTCCCTTCCACAAGGGTAAGTTCCTAGATAAGCTATTAGCTGGATAGACATCCTGCCTCCTGTACAGAATTGGCTGTAATTAATTGTTTAGTTCATGGGTATAAGTGGCAGAATTCAACTAGAGGGATCTAGACTTTAGTTAGTTATTGCCGTTTCAGGATAAGTTCTTGACACATTTGATGAATAATGCAACAGGTGACTAGGTTAGGGGGCAGGAATTCATAGTGGAAATAGAGCAAGGTTAGTGAGAGGGAAGGAGAAAGACAGAGAGAGACTGAGGCATAATAAAAGCCTACTGAAGAGTCTGAGGAGTTTCCAGTTCATCCAATAATTCTTTTCCAGCCTCTCCCATCTGTCACCCTGAAATGCTGGTGAGATTGACTTCAAGGAACACAGTCAACGTTTGTTTTTGGAGACTGCAGGGTAAATATTACAGATCTGGAACTGTTGGCCCAAGACTTCAAAGTCTTGAATAAAGCTGCTGGATGATTTGGAAGCCACCTGGCAGGAAATTTAACTTTTGCAGTTCTTTTCCTTCACAGTCCTTAATTCCTACCTGCCTTCCCCATCCTCCCCAACACCAAATTAGCTATTTGGATGCCATAGAAGCAGTTTAGACTTGGATACCAGCCAAGGTCATGGGGCTCAGTGTATAAGAAGTGACTGCCAGCTGTATTTTAGACAGAATTTCCAAGGCCAGAGAGGCAGAGGGAGGGAGGTAATGGGCTTCTTGCTCCTGGGTTATTTTCTCTCTTCTACACACACACACACACACACACACACACATGCACAAAGACACACACACACACACACACACACACAAACACACACAATCCCTTTCTACTGCTAATTTTCTGCTTCCAAAGAGAATGATGTGATAACTTCCTGTCCTTTTCTGTCTAGATTCAGTTCTCTTGGTCCCCCTCTGCATGGATGCACTAACTCTACCCATGAAAGGGTAAAAATACAGAATAGTCAGTAAGGAATCAAAGGAACAAAAATAATAGCTAGACCAGAGGAGTCTCCAAAAGCTAACAAAAGCCTTTGAAATCTAAATCCACACTCTGGAGGGGGGGCAGTAAGTGTAATAAAACTATGAGAGCTCAGTTCAAACAAATACATGATTATAATTGTCAGGAATTATATAAACATGGCTCTGATTCATGAGTTTGCTAATTATTGTCACTGTTTCCAATGTTAAAACTAAGTTCAAGGCTTTCTTCTGTATTTTATTTAACAACAAACTGTATCTACCTACCTATCTATATAAGGCTTCCCTGGTGGCTCAGATGATAAAGAATCTGGTGGCACCAGTGGTAAAGAACCTGCCTGCCAATGCAGGAGACATAAAAGACTTGGGTTTGATCTCTGGGTGGGGAAGATCCCCTGGAGGAGGGCATGCAACCCACTCCAGTATTCTTGCCCAGAGAATCCCATGGACAGAGGAGCCTGGTGTGCTACAGTCGACATGGTTGCAAAGAATCAGACATGACTGAAGCAACTTAACACATAACACATACCTATCTATATCTATATAATAGCTACAGATATAGTTCATTTACATAAAAGCTCAGTGTTTGCATTGTGTCGATGTACATTCTACATGCCTGCACTTGCAGTGACCTAGAGTCAGTCTGAATTTCTGCCTTCTAAATGCTTAAAATTAGTTCTGTTCTTTATGGTGCTGAACATTATACCACGATACTTCGAAACATGATCCCAATACAAATCTGCCTACTACAAAAAAACTAAAATGAAAGTGAAGAATAGTCTTCAGATGTTAATCCCAATTAGTTTAATGGAGCCCCTCCTTCTGTCTCATTGTGAATGTCATAGTTGACCTATGGTGTCTGGCCTACAAACCTAAGCCCATTCAAAGCCTTAAAACACATTTAAGCTAGTGGATTTATGAAAGTGACTCATTCACTCACCAAGTACTTTTTGAGTATCTGCTATATACCAGGAACAATGTCAGACTCTGAGAATACAAAGTAAAAGGAACATAGTCCTTGCCTCAAGGAACTCACATGGCTAGAGGATTTTGCCTCAAGGAACTCACATGGCTAGAGGATTTTGCCTCAAGGAACTCACATGGCTAGAGGATTTTGCCTCAAGGAACTCACATGGCTAGAGGATTTTGCCTCAAGGAACTCACATGGCTAGAGGATTTTGCCTCAAGGAACTCACATGGCTAGAGGATTCTGGCAACAGCAATCTGAAGAGATGAGTGCTGTGATGTGGGTTGTAGCTCAAGATATGGTGGGAGCCTTCATGAAGTGTACCTGACCTCCAAGACATCCTCTGGGGAAAGGATTCTGGAGGAGGTGATGAGGTTTTCAAGATTAGCAGGGTAGAGGGGTTGGAGTGGGAGGTCTAAGACAGTGTGTTCAGAGAGGGGTGTTCAGTCTCCTCAGAAAGATTTGTGTTACTGAGATTCTGTTCTTGGAATCTCCAGGGCAAGGGGGCAGAGAGTAGCAAGATAGTAAGAAACAAGATCTCCAAAGGTTAAAAGGAAAACCTAGGTACACTGTAAGCTAGAGGTTACTATGATTGAGACTGCATTGTGGGAAGATCTTTTTTTCCTTAGCTCTAACACATCATCATCTCAAGAACTGGGTCTACGTTTTACAGTTAACATTCATAGCTCCTACAGAAATAATTCATTAAATTAGACTCTGCAGAGTAATAAACACCAATGTAAAACAGAACCGAGACCAAATAGAACTGTTGGATACAACACATCTGAATTTTCAGAGATACAACCAACATTGTTACCACCGGATGTCAACTAACTTGTTAGGTTGGTGAACTTTTAAGGATTGGCAAGTTTTTAAAGTCCTTGGTAATGGAATGTTAAGAGATAGTGGTCTTCGGAGACTCTGACAAGCCCTAGAGTGCATGGTCGTCTTTGGCTCTGCTCCATGGAGGGGACAGAAGATGGAAGAAGAAGAGGAAGAAACCTTTCCAGCATGACCTCAATGAGAGGCCAGGTGTCTAGGCTGGGGATGGAGAACCTGGTTTGGATCCAGCCTGGAGGCTTGTCTTTGGGTTAAGTGGAGGCCTCTGGAATTCCTCTACTTACTAACCAATAGTCCTTCTCTGTGCCTCTGTCTTATCTATAAACTGAGGAGACTTGCCACAGCCTACCACTCAGGACTCTGCGAGAATTAAACATAAGTTAGTGTGTGTCCAACACTTAGACCCAAGCCAGCACCTAGTAGGCTTTCCATAAATATTAGCTATCGTCAGACTGTGTTGTTCTCTTCATGAATGAAGTGAATCACCTTGCATATAGTTAAATGTAGTAAGCATTCATTTCCTGTCTCATTCGATATTAAGAAAATAGATACAATGTGAAAGGTATAATGGAAAGAAGCGGTCTAGGAGGTAGGGAGTTGGGCTGGATGACCTACTGATGACCCACTCAGTTCTGAATCTGTGGCTCTCCAAGTAGAGATAGAGGTTTGTCCGTCATGTGTGAGTCTTCATTTATTACTCTGTGGAGCCCCCTGCCCTGCCTAGGGTAGAAACACAAATCAAAACTCTGCCTCCTGGAAAATTGCATCATTGCCAAGGCTGGCAAGTTGCTCTGCACCACCCTATTTCCTGTTGGCCTCAGGTTTTCTTCTTCAGTCCAAATGTATTTGCATTGTTCTCCAGGTCTGACTGAGGCTAGAGGGGATCCCTGAGCTGGTTTCCTCTGATTTGAAACACACGCACGCAGGCACACGCACGCACACACTTCATTTTCACCAGCGTCCCCGGAGGTGAAAAGTCCACCTTGGGATGTGCCATGTTGAGGCTCTGAGGAGTCCGAGTTTTCTCCATTACCACAATGGTCTGATTGAGCAAGCTTGTTTCAGTCCCAATGGCAGGTCTGCAGGCCGGCTGAAAGCTCATCTTAAACAACCACCTCAAACCTTAAACCCCAATCCCACAGCGGCCCTCCTGGAACCAGGTCTGTTTTCATAGAATATCTGGTTACATTATTTTAAAAATGAGCAACCTTATTATCAATAGTGTTTCTGAGAAGCCAGCATTCTTTTAGAAAATGCTAGCTCTCCAAGGCTGGCAAGAGCTGCAAAGCAGACACATTCTCTCGCCTGCCACCCTCTCCCTCAGGCATCACCCAGCCAAATCCAACAGCCCAGCTTAACAGAAACAAATACCAAGACTCAACATCTCCTAAGGCGCTGAGTCCTGGGTGCTGGAAGGAAGGAGTAGGATCTCTTTCCCTGGTGGTCTTTAAGAATAGAAGAGACTTTTGTAATACATGTGCTGAGTTGGAATTTTAAAAAGCTCAGTACATAGCTCCCTACTTTCTTAAATAGGAGATGATGAACAACATAATTTAAACTTTCCTTCATATATGTATTTTATGCTCATTCTGTGCTCAGCATTGTGTCAAAAGCAGTGTTTTTATTTCAAAACACTTGAGAGAGTGCTCAGTTAGCATCCCAGTATTAGTGAGAGCATTGGACGAGACCCTGGGTTTCATTCCTCAGTTTAAGCCTGTATTTGGGTAATCATCAACAATTGAAATTTTCCATGCCTCAGCTTCTTCACCTGTAAAATAGTGATCATTATTGTGAGGGTCAAATGAAATAATGCATGGGAAAATGTCTTGCAAATTAGAGAGCCTTCAACACTTAAAAAATTTATCTATTTCTCTTAATATGATCTTTCTTTATGTCTGTATATGGGAATACTTAGAACTTTTGAATTCCTCTTCAACTGGATTATAGACACTTGACAGTTTTCAGTTCAGTCCAGTCGCTCAGTCGTGTCTGAGTCTTTGTAACCCCATGGACTGCAGCATTTCAGGCTTCCCTTTCTATCACCAACTCCCGGAATTGCTCAAACTCATGTCCATCCAGCCACTGAGGCCATCCAACTCTCTCATCCTCTGTCATATCCTTCTCCTCCTGTCTTCAATCTTCCCCCAGCAACAGGGAGTTTTAGAGGACAAAAAGGCACTGTGAAATAAAAACTGCTTTTGACACAAGGTTGAGCACAGAATGAGCATAAAATACATGTATGAAGGAAAGTTTAAATTACGTTGTTCATCATCTCCTGTTTAAGAAAGTAGGGAACTATCTACTGAGTTTTTTAAAATTCCAAATATCTCTACATATCTCTGTCTCATCAATCTATATGCTATCCATGTATCTATGTGTCTATCTGTGTATCTATGTATCTGAATATCTATCTATCTATCTACCTACCACGTACGTTTCTTTATCTTCAAAGTACGGGTATCAGCTCCCAAAGGTTTCTTGCTTTTGAGACAGCTCAGTGGCTCATATAGAGATGAAGACTCATCACTGAGATGCCAATTCAAGAGTCCTGCTCCTCACTATCTGTGACTTAAGTCACTCTACCTAACCTCTCTGATTTTCAGTTATGACATCTGTAAATTGGGTCAACGTCTGTCTCACCAGTTATGGTGAGGATGGAATGAGATATCATATGCAAAGTATACATGATCATTCCTGACGCATTACATATTCAGCACGTTTGACCTTTTACCAATATGATAAATGGGGGAAGAGGAGGGAAGGAAGTTACAGACATATGTGGGAATGACACATGTGGCTGGAATCAAGGTCAAGGTCAAAGGTGAGAGGGAATGCCCTTTGATGGTCCTAAAAAACAGTCCAGCCTGATGCAGAGATAAACCTAAGGGTACAATGAAATCAGAGCTTTGAGACTGTATATACTCCCATTTCAGTGAGATACCTACAGTTACTCAAGATCGGCTTATCAAGTAGAGGAGACTCATTCAGGAGATACCAATCAGCTTGTTCAAGGCAACAACTGAAGTTCTGACTTCAAGCAGGTTAGCAACTGAAGTAAGAAATGGGAAACATGACAGACATCTTTTCTTTCTCCATTTTCTTCCTAGGAGGCATCACCACGTCTCAAAGCTTTAAATATCATCCATGTGCTGGTGGGGGACTTCCCAGGAGGCACTAGTGATAAAGAACCCATCTGCAAACGTAGGAGACATAAGAGATGCGGGTTTGATCCCCAGGTCAGGAAGATCCACTGGAGGAGGGCATGGCAACCTGCTCCAGTATTTTTGCCTGGAGAATCTCATGGACAGAAGAGCCTGGCATGGTACAGTCCATGTGACTTAGCACACATGCACACATGTGCTGATGACTGCCAATTTGTATGTCCACCCTTCACGTCTTCCAAATTTTAGGTTTATAAATTCAGTGGTCTACTTTATAATTCCCTTTGTATATGTATTTTATACCTAAACCTATATCTGTATCTGTATCTGGATCTAGATCTAGATATCTACTTTAAAAGTGCAAAACTCAGTTTCTAGTCTTGTTCCCTCTCTTCCTATATAACTTCCTTCTAACATCTTTGGACTCTCATAATTGGTTCCATGCAATGGCATCCCACTCCAGTACTCTTGCCTGGAAAATCCCATGGGTGGAGGAGCCTGGAAGGCTGCAGTCCATGGGGTCTCTGAGTTGGACCCGACTGAGCGACTTCACTTTCACTTTTCACTTTCATGCATTGGAGAAGGAAATGGCAACCCACTCCAGTATTCTTGCCTGGAGAATCCCAGGGACAGAGGAGCCTAGTGGGCTGCCGTTTATGGGGTCGCACAGAGTCGGACACGACTGAAGCGACTTAGCAGCAGTAGCAGCAGCATTATTATATAAGTTTTAAAAGCATTAATGTATCAATAAATGAAGTTTCAAGTTCTGTGCTAAGTACTGGGAAAATAGAATAAAGAATATTCCCTGCCCTCAAAGGGTTCATTAAGTAGTAAGGGAGACAGTACATTATCCTGAAGGTATTTTTCCACACGTCTCAATGTTGCAAGATCTGCTGTAGGACAGAAAGGACAGGGAGATGTCCCCACAGAGCAGTAATGAGAAGCTGACATTTTGAGCTGCTTCTGGAAGGATGATGAAGTGCTTGTTGTCCTGTGTGTATTGCAGTGCCGTTTTCAATTAGTTACTCTCCACCTATTTGAGAGGATTACACATACCCACCCCACAGATTAATTTTGACCATGTGACTTGCATTTGCCACACGGAATGTGAGCAGAAATGTGGGCTACATTTGAGCAGAAGCCTTAAAAGGCATCACCAGCTGCTGTTGAGCTTCTTCTTTTGTAAGAATAATATGTTCTAGAGAGGGGCTGCTTCTTCAGCCTGTATCTCGAGATGAAGAAGATCCATTGAAGAGAGCCGCAGCCAGTGTGAATCAGTGAGAAGTAAGACTTTGCTGCTGTAAGCTACTGAGATTTTTTGGGTAGTTTACTGCTGCAACATAAATGACTAATGCCAACTAATAAAAATCTTGGTACCAGACCTGGGGCACAACAGCAAACCTACAACGTGTGCCGTTGGCTTTCAGGCTAAGTGTTAACCAGCAAGGAAACTTCTTGGTGACTCACTTATTCAGTGGAGGAACATTTGGTAAAATTGTTACTTGCAATAACTTGGAGGGTGACAGATTATGTTCCTGTATAAGATACCTGTATCTATATCTTTATCTTACACAGAAATATAAGTGTGTGTGTGTGTGTGTGTGTTTATGTATGTATATATTCTGTGTGACAAACCACCCCAAGGATTCATGGTCTACAAAAGTAAGATTTTTTTCCCTTCCTTTTCTTTTGGTTTTATTTTGCTTTTTAACTTAGTATGCTTTCCTTTTTATTGGAATATAATTGCTTTACAAAGCTGTGTTAGTTTCTGCTGTACAATAACTATATATATATACACACACACGTGTCCCCTTCCTCTTGAACCTGCCTCTCACTGTCCCACCACATCCTGCCCCTCTAGGTCATCACCAAGCACCAAGCTGGGCTCCATGTGCTACACAGCTGCTTCCCACTAGCTCTGTATTTCACACATGAGGGTGTATATATGTCAATGCTATTCTCTCAATTTGTCCCATCCTCTCCTTTCTTCGCTGTGTCCACAGCTCTGTTCTCTACATCTGCACCTCTGTCCCTATCCTACAAATAAGTTCTTCAGGACCATTTCTTCAGATTCCATATGTTAATATATGATACTTGTTTTTCTCTTTTATTTCTTATTCATGTGTCTTCAAGTTGTCTGGAGTTCATCTGATCTAAACTGGGCTGGGCTGGGCTTGCTGCCAGCTATATGTTGATTTTGTCTACTCCATGTTTCTCCAGCTTCTCAGAGCAGTGTCTAAATGAGGAATGTATCACCCATAAAGTGGGTAGGGGAGGCACTAGATATGAACTAAACAATGATACAATCTACCTGAGTACCCTAATGAACTTGTGGCTTTGGGTGGAAAAGAGCATGGGAACTATAGTCCCTTATGCTGTTCTATTTGTGGCCCAACACTTAGTAGATGCTTGCCTCAGGCAAGCCACAATGTCTCTAAACTTCAGTTTTCCCATTTGAAAATAAGTGAAAAACAAAGCAGTATTTTTTGCCAAAAATGGAAATTCCAGATAGCACAAATGAAGGTAGTGATTGGATGACGGTGTTTCTCATCAGAAATATTTTATGATGTCCAAGGGAATTTCAACCTCAACTCTAACCAGGACTTAGGACAGAGGCATCAGCAGACTATGAGACCTTCTGTGTCCTGTAGACCTTCAATTATTCTGCCTTTTATGTATCTTGGCTGAAACCCATGTGTGTGTTTCTCTTCTATTGAACTTTGATTACATGTGTGTTTGTGTAGAGACACAAATGTATTACAATCTCATACACACACCCTCTCAACTCTTTTTTCTGATCATCAGAAGATAATTCATTTTCTCCTTGGAAGAAGGAGGAAGCAGAGATAAAAACAGAATGGTTCAACACCCAAGTCTTCAGTAGAACTGACTAAAAATAAGATGTTTGGTATGAGAATATTTTTTCCTAAAAATGTGTCAAGCGATGGCATTTCAAGTTTGGGTTGGTGTGAGGTGAAACAGAAGTAGTACTTGCCTGGAGATTAGCCAGAGCATGGAACTGTGAATACACAAACCTGGAGAAAATAACAGATATTATGCAGGAAGCTTTGGGCTTTGGGGAAATTGCAGTCAAATTTTCCTAAATCTGATTAGCACTAGCCTAGATGGAGGCAGCCGGGGTCCCACTTCTTGGCTCTGCACTTCAGAGTCCTCCTTTCCGGCTGTCCTCCAGTGGTACCCCTCCCTGTGGAGTGAGGAGTTTGCAGGGTTGAGAATCTGCCCATCTGAAACCCATTTCCTTCTGGCTCCATGGCATGTGGAATCCCTGATCCTATAGGTCCCAAGCTGGCTTCTTAGGTCCACACGGTCTTCTTGTTCAGGTCCCTCTGGAGAGTAGATCACCATACCAGTGTGTACATTTCTGATCCAAGGAGTTTGGTTTGCAAGGATGTGGATGGAAGTTGGTTGCTGGACCTTAGGATCTTCATATTCATACATGTGAGCCCCTCCTGGTGTTGGATGGAGCTTGGAATGAAAGAGAAAAGGCTTAGTCCATTGGTACTTGTACTCTGGTCCCTGAAAAATCTGAGAAGGAAGTTTATTTCCTAAGGACAGAGTGAGCCCAGCTGACATTCCATGTAGTATAATTTGAGGGTTAGTTGCTCAGTCATGTCTGACTCTTTGCAACCCATGGAGTGTTGCCTGCCAGGCTCCTCTGCCCATGGAATTATCCAGGCAAGAATATTGGAGTGGTTAGCCATTCCCTTCTCCAGGGGATCTTCCTGACCCAGGAATCAAACCTGAGTCTCAGCATTGTAGGCAGATTCTTTACCTTCTGAGCCACCAGGGAATTTGAGGGGCACCTATAATCCAAAGTATGCTTTGGGTAAACCTGCTCTGAGAATTAACCACAAACCTCCTCCCTAACTGGTATAGTAATGAAGCAGCAAGAAAAATCCAGCTACAATTTTAATTTTCAAAAGCTTATTATGCATTACGATCTTGTAAGAAAAATATTTCACACGCAGCCACCTGTAAAGTGAAATAGGCTAAAGGCTTGGTTCTCACACAAGGCGATACTTTCTCCATTTGGAATGCAAGCAATGTTCTCTCCTCGGAAAGTTTATAGAGCTTATATCCTGCCTGTTCTCGTTTAATAAAGAAATGTTAAATATTTTAAAATAAACTTTCTTTAATGAGCCAGAAATACATGTCCTCCAGGTCTTCCGCTTCTTTAAACATCCTGATGGCTATAAAATCCTCTGAGTTGACTGAACACCATGTCAGGGGTGTGCTCTACTTGCTTGATTTGAGGGGTTCACTCTGGTTTTCAGGGCTACAGTTGGGGTGAGGAGAAGATTCCAAGTATCTCTGTTCCTTTATTTGTGTCTGTTGTCTAGCTCATTTCTTCCGAGACTTGACTGAATAAATGGAATAATTTCTGGCTTCTGTGCTTACCTTTTTAAAACTGATTTTTACTGTAGTTGCTTTATAATGTTGTGTTCGTTTCTACTGTACAGCAAAATGAATTAGCCACACACACACACACATATATTCTTTCCCTTTTGGACTTCCTTCCCATTCAGATCATCACAGTGCATTAAGTAGAGTTCTCTGTGCTGTACAGTATAATCTCATTAGTAATCTCTTCTATACCTCAATAATATATATGCATCAATCCCAGTCTCCCAGTTCCTTCTACCTCGCCTTTCCCCCTTGGTATCTATACATTTGCAGGATGTGGAAGCAACCTAGATGCTCATGAACAGAGAACTGGATAAAGAAGATGTGGTACATATATACAATGGAGTATCACTCACCCTTAAAAAGGAAGACAATTGGGTCATTTGCAGAGATATGGAAGGCCCTAGAGACTGTCATACAGACGGAAGTAAGTCAAAAAGAGAAAAACAAATACCGTATATATATTAACACATATATGTGAAATCTAGAAAACTGGTATAAAGGATCCTATTTGCAAAGCAGAAATGGAGACACAGATGTAGAAAACAAATGTGCTTACTTTTCTCTGCTTTGAGAGACGGAAGCTCTCTACCATATGTCCACGGTCCACACAGAACTCTTCAAGTATGAAGCAGTTTAAACTCATGTCCTAGCTATCCCTCATCGCTTAGAAGGAATGTGTTTCTAACCTGCAGAGAGGAAAGGTACTGAATCCAGATTTCAAGTTCAAAGCTCTTCATTTACTAACTGGGAAATGCTGGGCAAGTCGATCAAAAATACTATTAGAAAGAAGCCAGGCACTCAGTTTCTCCTTCAAAAATTAACTTACCCCAGACAATTAAATATTAGGCAACATAGACACCAGAATACAAAGATGAAACGCCCATGTAAACAAAGAGTGAGCAATTACTCTGTGACTTCTATGCTTGAATAGATTCGTAACACCTGCTTTGTCTCCCTCCCAGGCACGTTGTGAGGGCCAAATGTGAGGATGTTCTTGCTGTGCCCTATAGACAGAAGCAATCAATTGTCAAGGAATAAAAGAGTACCGGAAAAAGGCTTTATTTCAGAGTTTTACTGCAATAATGGTCTGAGATGAGTGTATCTGTTTTTTTTCAGGTTTATAACTGTTTATTTGTTTTCTGTAATCTCTTTACAACTTCCTTTAAAAATACATGCAGGAGAAAACCAAGGTTGAAGAGAATTTCAGCAAGGTTTGTTCTGGCAATTTGAAAATGGGATGCCCCTGGGGTATTGCCAAACCAGGCTTGGGACCTGGGTCTTGGACTAAGTGGATGATCTTTCACATTCAGAGGAGAGGAAAGCAGCAGGAGATCTCCAATCTAACAACAGAGATCATTGTGCACTGGCGGGGCAATCAAGTCAAGAGTTAAAATCAGAATAATCTGAATACAAATCATAACATAGAAGAAGGAAACTTCCCATCCCTCCACACTCCCTGAGCCTTTGATTGGAATTACAGATACTGCTGTTCTCTCAGCAGAAATGTATTAAGACCATATGTAAAGATAAATGTTCTGGTTGGAGCAAGATAGGAAAACAGAAAGCAAAGAGCAAATCGGTGGGAGACCTCAAGGACTGCTGTGTTTCCACCCACACTAAAGAATACTCAGAACCATAGGAGATTTAGATCCTCTTCACCTTTTCAATTTGCTCATTTATTCAATAAATATTTATGGAGTGCCTGCTGTGGGCTCGGACTTCAGAAGGAAGCAAAATCTGGCATAGCCCCTGTCTTCATGTGTGCTAGCAAAAGACACAGACATTAATCAAACAGTCACACAGCCTCATCCACAGCTGTGATAGTGATTGCAGTGAAGGTGAAGTGTACAATACAAAGGGAGACTGTACTGAAAAGATTTGATCTCAAAAAGGAAGACACAATAGGGTCCTCCAAGGAAATGATGCCTGACCTTGGCTTCCATTGTCATGTCTTTTTCTCTGTCTCTTCTGCCTTTCTCTCCCATCTTTTAGAGACTGTGGTGATTATGTTGGACACACCTGGACTACCCAAATGATCTTACCATCTCAAGGTCTTTAATTGAATCATGTTGGCAAAGTCCCTTTTAAAATGTAAGGTAACATGTTCACAGGTTTGGGGGGATGTGAGCATCTTTGGGGAGTCATTATTCTACTGGAAATACAAGATTATCTGTATTTAAACCTGAGGAGAAATTAGAGAATAAGTGGTATATGAAAAGACATTCTCAGGTGGCGCTCGTGGTAAAGAACCTGCCTGACAATGCAGAAGACATAAGAGATGTGGGTTCAGTCCCTGGATTGGGAAGATCCCCTGGAGGAGGGCATGACAACACACTCTAGTACTCTTGCCTGCAGAATCCCATGGACAGAGGAGCCTGGTGGGCTACAGTCCATAGGGCTGCAAGGAGACGCGACTGAAACCACTTAGCATGCACGTATGCACCAAAGACATTGGCAGCCTTAGGAAACCGGAGATTGTAGTTTAACTGTATTCTCAGTTCAGTTCAGCTCAGTCGCTCAGTCGTGTCCGACTCTTTGTGACCCCATGAATCACAGCACGCCAGGCCTCCCTGTCCATCACCAGCTCCCGGAGTTCACTCAGACTCACGTCCATCGAGTCAGTGATGCCATCCAGCCATCTCATCCTCTGTCGTCCCCTTCTCCTCCTGCCCCCAATTCCTCCCAGCATCAGAGTCTTTTCCAATGAGTCAACTCTTCACATGAGGTGGCCAAAGTACTGGAGCTTTAGCATCAGTCCTTCCAATGAACATCCAGGAGTGATCTCCTTCATAATGGACTGGTTGGATCTCCTTGCAGTCCAAGGGACTCTCAAGAGTCTTCTCCAACACCACAGTTCAAAAGCATCAATTCTTCAGTGCTCAGCTTTCTTCACAGTCCAACCCTCACATCCATACATGACCACTGGAAAAACCATAGCCTTGACTAGATGGACCTTTGTTGGCAAAGTAATATCTTGGCTTTTCAATATGCTATCTAGGTTGGTCATAACTTTCCTTCCAAGGAGTAAGCATCTTTTAATTTCATGGCTGCAATCACCATCTGCAGTGATTTTGGAGCCCCCCAAAATAAAGTCTGACACTGTTTCCACTGTTTCCCCATCTATTTCCCATGGAGTGATGGGGCCAGATGCCATGATCTTCGTTTTCTGAATGTTGAACTTTAAGCCAACTTTTCACTCTCCTCTTTCACCTTCATCAAGAGACTTTTTAGTTCCTCTTCACTTTCTGCCATAAGGGTGGTGTCATCTGCATATCTGAGGTTATTGATATTTCTCACAGCAATCTTGATTCCAGCTTGTGCTTCCTCTATCCCAGCATTTCTCATGAGAAGTTCCTTAAGTTAAATAAGCAGAGTGACAATACGCAGCCTTGACATACTCCTTTTCCTATTTAGAACCAGTCTGTCGTTCCATGTCCAGTTCTAACTGTTGCTTTCTGACCTGCATTTAGGTTTCTCAAGAGGCAGGCCAGGTGGTCTGGTATTTCCATCTCTTTCAGAATTTTCCACAGTTTATTGTGATCCACACAGTCAAAGGCTTTGGCATAGTCAATAAAGCAGAAATAGATGTTTTTCTGGAACTCTCTTGCTTTTTCGATGATCCAGTGGATGTTGGCAATTTGATCTCTGGTTCCTCTGCCTTTTCTAAAACCAGCTTGAACATCTGGAAATTCATGGTTCACGTATTGCTGAAGCCTGGCTTGCAGAATTTTGAGCATTACTTTACTAGCATGTGAGATGAGTGCAATTGTGCAGTAGTTTGAGCATTCTTTGGCATTGCCTTTCTTTGGGATTGGAATGAAAACTGACCTTTTCCAGTCCTGTGGCCACTGCTGAGTTTTCCAAATTTGCTGGCATACTGAGTACAGCACTTTCACAGCATCATCTTTGAGGATTTGAAATAGCTCAAGTGGAATTCCATCACCTCCACTAGCTTTGTTCGTAGTGATGCTTTCTAAGGCCCACTTGACTTCACGTTCCAGGATGTCTGGCTCTAGGTCAGTGATCACACCAACGTGGTTATCTGTGTCATGAAGCTCTTTTTTGTACAGTTCTTCTGTGTATTCTTGCCACCTCTTCTTAATATCTTCTATTTCTGTTAGGTCCATACCATTTCTGTCCTTTATTGAGCCCATCTTTGCACGAAATGTTCCCTTGGTATCTCTAATTTTCTTGAAGAGATCTCTAGTCTTTCCCATTCTGTTGTTTTCCTCTATTTCTTTGCATTGATCGCTGAGGAAGGCTTTCTTATCTCTCCTTGCTATTCTTTGGAACTCTACATTCAGATGCTTATATGTTTCCTTTCCTCCTTTGCTTTTTGCCTCTCTTCTTTTCACAGCTATTTGTAAGGCCTATCTAGACAGCCATTTTGCTTTTTTGCATTTCTTTTCCATGGCAATGGTCTTGATCCCTGTCTCCTGTACAATGTCCCAAACCTCAGTCCATGGTTCATCAGGCACTCTATCATATCTAGTCCCTTAAATCTATTTCTCACTTCCACTGTATAATCACAAGGGATTTGATTTAGGTCATACCTGAATGGTCTAATGGTTTTCCCCACATTCTTCAATTTCAGTCTGAATTTGGCAGTAAGGAGCTCATGATCTGGGCCACAGTCAGCTCCTGGTCTTGTTTTTTCTGACTGTATAGAGCTTCTCCATTTTTGGCTGCAAAGAATATAATCAATCTGATTTCGGTGTTGACCATGTGATGTCCATGTGTTGAGTCTTCTCTTGTGTTGTTGGAAGAGAGTGTTTGCTATGACCAGTGCATTCTCTTGGCAGACCTCTATTAGCCTTTGCCTTGCTTCATTCCGTACTCTAAGGCCAAAGTTGCCTGTTACTCCAGGTGTGTCTTGACTTCCTACACTTGCATTCCAGGCCCCTGTAATGAAAAGGACTAACTGTATTAGGCTGAGCCAAAGAAAGTGAATGGAAGGCAAGCTCTCAGCAGGAGTAGTACTGAGGAAATGAGAGGCAGGGCCCAGAGCTTAATGCCTGAATGAAATGTTTATGGTGTATAAGGCTGGTCCATTCTAAAGGCAAATAAAATTCCTGGTAATCCAAGGGATTTGTAAATTGATTTCAGAGTACACAGGTTCTGGCACTTTTCCTTGCTCTGTCTGTATCAGGGCTACCTATGACAATCCCAGGGTGTTATTTCTCTAAATGCATTGCCCCTGTCCTGGGAAAGAGACTGGTTTCCTGTTCTTTTAGAGACTCCAAGATTGTGCTGTTTATTAGAATCACCATCCACTCCCTCACACACAACTTTTCCCAGAAGAATCTAAATTGCTTTAATCATATTTTATGTTTCCCTAGTAGAATTTTTCCAGTTCTAGTTCTTCCGGTTTGCTTCTATGGTCATACATTTTTTTCTTCCCTCTTCACTTTGCTCAGGCAATAAAACATAATCAGCCCATCTCTGGTATTGGATATCTACTAGAAAAACTCAAGGGGCTTTAGTAACAGAAATCAAGGGAGAGAAGAGAGAAGAGATGGGCTCCCAAGTGGCACTAGTAAAGAACCCACCTGCCAATGCAGAAGACATAAAAGATGTGGGTTTGATTCCTGGGTTGGGAAGATCTCCTGAAGGAGGACATGGCAACCCACTCCAATAATTCTTGCCTGGAGAATCTTGTGGACAGAGGGGCCTGGTGGGCTGCAGTCCATCGGGTTGCACAGAGTCAGACATGACTGAAATGACTTAGCATGCAGAGAGAAGAGATACCACCACCTCCAAGTCCTGTTAGTCTAAGTGGATAGCTGTTGTTAGCAGTCTCTACACATGTAAACCCGAGACCACCTCCCTGCCACTCTACCACCCACAGACAGTTTACATTCTCTCCAGTTCCATGCATGAAACTTTTCCAAGGAGTCAGGGCCACAAGAAGGCGGAGTAAAGGTAGGGGAGATTCCATGAATTGGCTGGGGCTTTTTCTGGAAGTCTTCTCAAGCCTAACAGAGTCATCTCAGTAAGGAAGCACAAGGCAGGGTTTAAAACATCATCATCGGATCTTCCCAAATTCACTGTGGAATCAGAGATCTAATTTTTTTTCTAAAAGTCATGTTTCTCTTTTCTTTCCCTTTGGAGCTTCCATACTTTAACATGAACTGGTTTATTCTTTAGGAAGAAGAGAAAATCAGAAAGCCTGAATAGGAGCTGAAATCCTCTGAGCATCTGCTTTTTCCCTTGTAGAGACTGAGGTTGAACCCTGGAAGAGGTTGAGGTTTCTTCTCTTTGCCAAACCCTTGCAGGGTATGCAGGAGAGATCCTTTCCATTCTCCTGGCCTGTAAGAGGCAGGTAATCATGCCCTATCTTGGGAGAGATGATGTATGATACAGTATGTAAAGCACTTATAAGATAAGTGGCATCCAATAAGCTTTTAATAAATGCTCAGTAAAAGGTAAGATAATAATGATGATGACAATGACCACTCCTCAGTTGTTCTGACCCTCTCTTCTTATTTAGGTTCTCAATCATTAAAAAGGCAAAGACACTCAGAAAACCCCTAGTCCTTTTCCCAAACTTTGCTCTATTGATAAAATTCTGGCAACTTATACTGCCCCTTACTTAACTGGCCTGCACACAACAGTTTTCTCAAGTTCAGCCTCAGTTCTTTGTTATATCTTTGTTGGTCTCTTTCACTTATCATGCCTAAGTGGTTATCTGGCCTCAATGGGGTTTGTTAATGGTGGAGTAGGATACCCTGGGGAGTAACTCTAGAGACACTGAGAATGCTCTAGCTTCTGCTTCTTTAGATCCTACCACATTCCTCCCAAAGCACTCCTTTCAAAATGTGAGCTGTTAAACATGTTGAGAAGTTCTGGCTTAAATCATCAGGTCACACATTCCCCTTCCCTTCTCGGTTCACAGTGGGCTGTGAAGATGATCTGCTAAGTGTTCTCCTCCTTCCCACATAACCAGTTTGATTAGAGACAGGCCAATGTCTCAGACTTTCCTGAAGGCCTCTTCATGACCCTTCTGCTTTTTCATGCCTTGCCCTCAAAAAGCCCTTTTCCATCCTTCCCAGAGGGTCTAAAAGCTCATTTACAAGACTCACAGAGGGCAAGGAAGAAAAAGAACACAGAGAAGATGGTTCATTGCTCAACACGGCCCCTGACAACAGATCCCCAGCTTCCCCCTCTTTGCAGCCTGTAAACTGCTCTGTAAAAATTAAAGAGCAGGAATTTACAGGGCCCGAGAGGAGCCAGAAGGTGAAGACCCATAGCCAACCAACAGGTCAGGCATACTGATGAAGCGGGAACATGAGGCCTTGCCAATTTCTGGCCAATAAAATATCTTCTCTGCCTTCCCAGATCCTTGACCTTCTCTTTCCCACACAATGCTAAGTTGGGACACAAATGAGGGAGAAGTTTAACCCAGAAAGAAGCAAAACAAAGCAAAATACCCAGTGTGTCCTGGTCTTTTAGGGGAACAGTTGGATCATTATGGCCTCCTTTTTGGGCCCTTTATTCCTCTGTGGATCCCTTGGCCATTTTGCCTGCTTAAGCACCTTCTGAGTTTTCATTTCAGGGAAGCCTGAGTTGGTTACTAGCAAAGACTGTTGCTAAAATAGTTCCAGGTGGAAATAGAAGCCCCAGGTCCTGCAGAAACTGGGATGACTGGGCAAATCTTGGCAGTGGTAGAAAAGATACAGGAGGTGGTTTGGGAGACCTGGCTGGGCTATGCTGGCATTGCGACTTTGACAGGTCATTTTGTGTGTGCTTAGTTGCTCAGTCGGGGACTTTTTGCAACCCCATGGACTGTAGCCCGCCAGGCTCTTCAGTCCATGGAATTTTCCAGGCAAGAATACTGGAGTGGAGTGCTATTTTCTACTCCAGGTTATCTTCCAGACCTGAGAGGTCTCTTTAACCTTTCTGAATATCAGCTGCTTCATCCCTAAAAGGAGGAGAGTGGAGCTAAAATGCATCTTGAGACTTCTTTGTCTGTTGCTCGCTAGTTTTTAAGTAGGTCTGGAACCCAGGGAAGAACAGGTAGAATGTTTCGTTAGGAGAAGCATCTTGAGACAATGTAGGACTGAAGTTATCTAGGCTCAACCCTCTGAATGACCAAGTGTTACCTATATTTTGTCATTTATCTAAGTCTTGCCAAGATTGATTGGTGTTCACATGATTGGGAAACCTTCCAGTTATTTGAGTTTGAGACAGAAAGCAAGAGAAAGAGCCAGAGAGAGAGAGATGGAGAATGAATAAACGTGGATTTGGTAAGAGCAATAACTATAGTGGAGGTATCAAATACTGGGGCAGACCAAATTATGTTAACATTCTTTGGTTTCTTGTTTGAGGATAAAAAGTGTCTTCTCTATACTTTAGGGATACAATCAGTCATTGCCTCTACACAAAACTCCTAAAGAGGTGATGAATTTGATTTACCATCAGTCATTATGTGGCATGTTGCACCTATGGGGCTGAGAGGTGGAGGGAGTTCAGAGGAGTTACTGTTTGGGTAATGAGTTGCTGCAGAATCATCTGCCAGTAATGTGGATTTGGCAAAAATAGGCATTCCATTTTCTAGATTAGAGCCCCCCTGGAACCTAGAGAGAGTTTCACTAGGTCATCTCTGAGTTCCAGAAAATAGGAGTCATTTTTGGTTGGTTGGTGTCTGGAATTCATACCCAAGTTCAGTCACTCATTTGCCAATGGATGTCAAATGTAGCATATTCTGGACAGAATGCTGTGTGCTTTAGTCTCTTGACTCCCTGCCTAACTGTTTCTCCATGAGTTTATGGCCACTTGATTTCTATTGAATGCACAAAGTCAGCAAAGCTGTACATTTCCTTCATTGCCAAACCTTTGTTCCTTTCGTTAAGATAATATGATTGAGAAAAAAGGGTGGATGATGGCTCTTTTCTATTTGGAATGAAAGTAGTGATCATGGGTTTGGATGGAGTCTCTCTAAATAGTCTATAAATACTCCCCAAGTAGCCTGAGTTGCTTCTTCCAGGCCTACTTTACCAACAAAGTAGCCTGAGGTGCTTGACAAACAGTTAGGGGGGTGATCTGAGAGCTAGGGGAACACATTCAGAGGGAATGTATTAGTCTGAGCCTTGGAAAAGTGACTCAGAAAGAGTAAACCTTTGCACTAATGCCCAGTAAGTCAAAGCTGTTCTATAACAAATATTTATTTTGTCTTTGGTACAGTCTGAAGTTTATTGATTATACATTTTCTTTCTCTTAGTTTCTTTCTTGGTCGTATATGACTTCTCCACCTAGAAAGGGCTTTTGAGTTTCCAGTATATACATCTGGAAGGTGTGTGTGTATGTATATGTGAGTTTGTTGAGAGGAGGGTTTCCTAGCCTTGTTATTTAGGGTAGATGGGGCTGGATGAGGTCAGTTGTGTTTTTGAGAGTTCTGGTCAAGGCTCTAACTGGCAGGGAGCAGTCACATCCTCCAAGCTTACTAGCCAAGTGCATGCTCTTCTGCAAGTCACTGAGCTGAAGATAAACATGGAGCCCATAATAGCTTTTTCACTTGATGTCCTTTATTACATGTTCCACACTTTAAATTCCTTTGCTTCACTTCTGTATTCATCTGGATCTTTCAGAACAAACATTGAAGTAGAAAGAAGAAAAAAAAAAAAAAGCAAACTCCCCTCTTCTACCCTTCCCATCCTTTCTGAGTGACTCACTTCAACTGGAACAATAAATGTTAATCAGTATGGTATGCCAGCAGAAAAAAAGACATCCACAGTGAAGCCGTTTGGTGCCAAAGTCTTGGTGAAGCAACCAGCTCTTTCCTCTGGGCTGCAGTGGGGGCAATGTGGAACAATTTGGTTGTTTTAAAAATAGTTTTCAAAATTAGAGCTGCCTGTATCTACGGGATAGTCAGCAGGTCAGGGGTTGTGAAATGCCTGCACTAACCACCAAGCGTGAGCAGACACTTTTAATAGTATTGGCTGGAAGGTGATACAGGCCACTAGACCCAAGCAATCAAGTCTTCCTTCTCCAGGGGAGATTGAGGGCAAAACAATTCTTCATGTTTGTACTGGTGTTTTTCTCCATAGATCTCAGAGCTTCCGTGCATGTATCCTCAACCATTATCCTCATTTTCTGACAGGTGCAATTACTCATCTCCTATCCTCTGCCCATCTCCTGTTTTGTTTTTCTCTTCATGGGTCACACTTTCCAACAAGCCATAGCTACACCTGGTATTCTAGAAAGGCTGTGGTCAACAGAGTGTACTTCTTGGAGATGGCTTAGCGGGTCCTGGAATGACCAGGAAGAACGACTTCATCACCTGAAGAATGTGGTCACCTTTTAATTTGAAATTAACTGGTGGAGTCCTCATTAGCAGGAAGACTTCTCTCGAGGTCCAAGAACTCCAGGGACATAGTCCAAAGTGCACAAACCTGTTTCCAGATAGAGGTCTGAGAGAGCACTTGTGTGTACAGTCTGTTCAATTATGAATGCATGTTGTTTCAGCTCCTTCCATGAATGTTTTTGTTAAAAGCTGCCCTGCTACAGACTAATAGAGCTATGGCCATACTCTCATGGACCTAGATATGAACATCGGCCAGTGATTTCAAGGCTACACATGAGCACCCAGGTTCTAGCCACAATGATCCACAATGTGAGAAAGGCTGTATTTGAGGTAATGAGGTCACTGTGGTGGTGTATTGGGAGAGGGGTTGGCAGAAGGGCTTCCAGTGCATTCAGGGTGAATTCTGTCCTTTGGGGCTATGATCTCCTTTCATCCTAGAAGATCTCAGTTGGGACCATCCCAGTCTCCCTAATGTTCTGTATTATTCTGTTCAGGCCATTTTATAACAGAATATCATGTCTGAGTGGCTTAAACTACAGACAGTATTTTGTAGTTCTGGAGGCTAAGTTCGAGATCAAGGCACTGGCAGCCCCAGTGTCTGATGAGGGCTCTCTTCCTGGTTTGCAGACAATTGTCTTCTCATTGTATCCTTATGAGTTAGTAAGCTCTCTTATGTCTCTTCTTCTGAAGGCATTAACTATATTTATGATGGACAAACCCTCACAATCTAATTACTCTCCCCAAACCCCACTTCCTAATACCATCACATTGGGGGTTAGGATTTAAACATATGAATTTGTGGTGAGTACAAACATTCAGTCCATAATATGTTATAATAAGGTCTCTCTCCCAGGAAACACTTAGCCCTTGGTGAATTTGCCTTTCTCAGCTGTACATATTGTGAAAAGTATCCAATTCTCTTTACACTCCTTCCTCAAAGCAATGGGTGCCTGCTGGCCTTACATTCAGAAAACTAAGGGAAGTCACTTCAGTTGATTTCACTATTTGGGGAAAAGTGTGGGGCTCTGTATGGCCAGCAGATGGAAAACTGGAGGGATGTCAAGAGAAGAGGCTGAAAATGCAGATGGGCAGCTTGTAAAGCCAGGCTGTGAGTTTTGATTGGAATCCTCCCTGGTGCCTTGCTACCTTATCTTCCAAGTAAAGAGTCTGAACTAATTGTTTTCTATATTCTGCCTCATTGTGCACACTATTCTACTGGGATGAGAAAGACAATATTCCTTGATCAAACTGTGCTCTGATGCATCCTACAGCCCTTTGTTGTATTAACGAGTCATTGGCATGAGATCAAAAGTCATAATGTAAGAGCAAATTTCCCTTCCCAACCCTGTATATTGGCTGTGTCGGTTCAGGGTCTGAGTGGTATATTTGTATATATTTTATATATAGAAATGAGTATATGTTAATCCCAAAGTCCTAGTTTACTCCCCCACTGCTGTCTCTTTTGGTAACCATAGGTTTGTTTTAAATGTCTGTGAGTCTATTTGTTTTGTAAATAAGTTCATTTGTATAATTTTTTATATTTAATATATAAATGGTATGATATTTCTCTTTCTCTGAGTTACTTCACTTAATATGGTAATCTCCAGCTCCATCCATGTTGGTGCAAATGGCATTGTTTCATTTTTTTTATGGCTGAGTAATATTCCATTGTGTATGTATGTGTGTGTGTGTGTATAAGTAGGTCCAAATTAAGTGCTTTGGGGATTCAGAGAAGGAGTTGTTCCTTAGAAGTGGGGCTGGGAACAGGAAGTTCAGGAATAACTTTTGGAGAAGGTGAATCTTGAGTGATACTTTGCAGGTAGGTGGGATGGGGATGGAGATGTGGGATGGGGATGAGTGGAGAAGGCATCCCACAGAAAGGAGATGATGATTGCAGGGATGTAGAAGGGGAGTACTGTGGATGAGTGGGGAAAAGTGCAGGGCTTAGTATGGTCAGGGGATGGCAAACTGGAGGGATGTCAAGAGAAAAGGCTGAAAATGCAGTTGAGTAGCTGGTAGAGTCGGGCTGTGGAGTTTTGATTGGAATCTTTGGCAATGGGGGCCCCTGCAATAGAAGTTTTTTTTTTCCAATAAAAGTTTTAATCCAGGAATTTGAATCTCTCTTCTTCACTATTTCTGTTTTATATAGTCATCCACTTGTACACTTAATGGCATATTGAACAAGAACATGATGGACAAGTCTTTTGGGATTTCAGAGATCCATGTAATAATATACTATAAAAGTTCAGTATACTCACCTGTGCACTTTTGGGATGAAGATACTGAAACTTGAAACACACAGTAGTTGAGATTCTTACTTTTACTGGTGTATTTACAGGGTCCAAGGGGTAGATCAGGCTCAGGCTTGGGCTGAAGCTGGAGCTCAGATGATGCTCTCAGGACTCCATACTTTACACCAAGATGGTTCACTCTCCCATCCAGGCTACAGTTTCAGAAAAGTGCCCCAGTCATCAGTGGTTCTAGGACAGTCACTTGGGAAATTGAACGTTCCATTAAAAAAATATGGATTCTAGAAGATGTGAAAATGTAAAAGGGCAGACTCATCCCCAAGATCAGAGATATGTTGTCTCTACTGGAATTAGAGCTTGATTCTTGGAGTAGGTGATGGAGAACACAGGGGTGGAAAATATCCATTACCACTTGTTTTTTTTTTTTTTTTTTTTAACTCCCGGGGACAACACAGCTTGGATTTAATATCTTAACTCACTGGAAGAAGTCCTGTTTGATTCTTTCCAAAAAAAAAAAAAAAAAGGGAATCATAGCCTCACTCTACATTCAGTGATGAGCTTTCAACATGTTTCAGTGTTTCTTCTCCTACAGAACGGAAGTGGGAAGCTTCCATGGGTACTCTTCCATGAGGAGTACTCAGGACTAGAACATGGCCTTCATTACCCAGAGTTCTGACAGGGAACTGAAACTCTTGTATCAAAGCAGTAGACTTAAAAAAAAAGGAATCCCCTGAGGAATGAAAGATGGCATTTCAGCATTTTGGGTTTTTGTTTCTTTCTTTCTTTCTTCCCTACTTGAATTAACATGAAGTCAAAACCAGATCTTAGAACGGAATTGGCTGCCACATAATTTAGACATGTTTGCATAACATTCTGAAAATAATTCAATAAGAATAGGTTTTTCTTGGAATTTATCGCTGCCTGGCAAATTAGAGCCCAAACACAACAAGTTTGTGCTAAAAAGGCATGAGACACAGCAAATGGAAATGACAGTGGCAGAGAGAAAGGAAACCCAAGCAGCCAGTCGACTTTCATTATCCGTGATGGTGTGAAACAGAAATAGAAAACACAGGGCAAAAAAAAAAAAAAAAAAAAAACACGGGGCAGAAGCAGGGACAAACACAGCTTGCGTTTCAAACTCCCCATTTTCTCCAGGACTCAGCAGCAGCTGAGAGGCCAGGGTGGCAAGAGGAGGGCGTCTTAGGTCTCAGAAATGGTTCTGAGAATTTTTCTTATGCTGTGTTTTTCCATGTCTTCAGTTGAATTTTTTTTTTTCTTCTTCTTTTTTTAAATTATGGATTCTAATGGAGAGGACCCACAGGTTCGGAAAATAATAAACTAACATAAATATATAGCAGAAATAATAGTAACTTACAAGGACAGGGTCAGGGCATTAAGCTTAAATTAAAAGATCCAGAATGATTGTCACCGGGACAAACCAAGTAACTTCTCTGAATATAACTTCTCTACTCTAAAATGGGGGAGAACAGTAGTAGCTTGAATCACAATGAACATTGTTATCAGGGTAGTAATTCATAGCAGCAGGGCATTTTAAATCCATAGGATGTATAAGGACACCTCAGGTCTAACTCAGACCTTTTCATAGATGTCAATTCCGTATGGTACCATTGTCATTAGGCTAGAAGCTAAAGATCTTATGGGCAGAATTATGTGCCCGAGTTACCTGCCTGTGGCTCAGTGACCTTTGGTTTCTTCCTGACTCTGGACCTTAGTGATTGTGAACATGGTGGGCAAAGCTGTTTCTGCTCCTTTAAATACTGGTATCCTCAAACCTCTTCTCTTCTCGCCCTTCCCCATCACCTTCCCCATACATGCTACAACTGCACATTCCTCCTGTAAGGATATGGTGCAGAACTGTATCTTTTAGCCTAGACTTCTCATCTGACTTCTGGTATCTACTCAACCATTTGGACATATGGAAGCCCTCACACCTGCTCCTATCTGAAATCAGAGTTATTCTACCTTCTCTTCCCTGTCATAGGAAGTCTTAGTCGGTTCAGGCTGCTATAATAGAATACCCTTGACTGGGTGGCTTAAACAAAAGACATTAGTCTCTCACAGCTCTGGAGGCTAAAAAGTCCACAATCAAGTTGTTGGCAAATCTGATGTCTGGTGAGAGCCCACTTCCTGGTTTGCAGACATCCATCTTATCACTGTGTCTTCACCTGGTGGGGAGAGGAAGCACAGGTGTCTCATCCTCTTCTTATAAGGACTCTAAGCCCACAATGACCTCATCTAAACCTAATTACCTCCCAACATCCCACCTTCAAATGCCATCATATTGGGAGTCAGGGGTTCAACATATGAATTTGGAGGGGGGACACAGACATTCAGTCTATAGCACATAGTGAATGATTCTATCATCACTCTAGGTACTCAAGCCAGTAGGCACCCAGTAAGTATCCTTGACTTCTCTCTCTCTCCTTCACTATCCACTTGAAATCGATCAAGGTCATTCTGGCTTCAACATCAACTGAATGTGTCTGCTTTCCTGTATCCTTGCCATCACCACCCCAGTTCAGGTTCCTGTTCTTTTCCCTGGGCAATGGCCACATCTGTCAAGTTAGTCTCTAATCTACCTCCAGTCTGTCCCCTTCTAAATTCCTTCTCCATGCTATGGTCAGAGTATTTCTCAAAAGGGAATCAAACATACCTTTCTTCTGTTTCACACTCTTCACTGGCTTCCCCTTGACCTCAGGATCAACTCTAAATTCTTTAGTTTCTATAAGCCGCACAACATTAGCCTGCCTCCCTCTGCCTCACCACTCTTTAGTACCTTACATGTGCTGTGGTATCCTTGCTTCAGAGAGCTGAGTCTTCATACCAGATGTTCCTTCACAAATCCTGCATCTTCCCCAGGCAATTTCCATCCTTCAGTTGACCTTGCCTTTGTATAGGAAGCCTGCCTGGATTCTCACTCTTAACTCCAGAGAAAGAGGAATTTCCTAGTTCCAGAAGTAGAAATAATAGCAGTTTCTTTTTTCTTTTTTTTTCTTTTCCTCTACCTGAGTGTCTTTTCTTCAGAGGGGGCAAACTCACCAGGTCTAACCAAAATAAAACCAAGCTTTGTTGCCATCTCTCAGCTCTGGCGGACCTAGTGAAGACAGATGGGAAATATTTAGCCAATGGGAAAGGAAATTTAGACCTCTAGGCAGAATGCACCTACTCTGAGGGAAGAGCATATGATACCCTAAGTACCTGTAGGTCCTCATAGGGTTTCAGGTTCACCTTTCTGGTTAGAAGTTCAGCAGGTTCACCAACAAGTTCTGTCAGTCAGTCAGTCAGTTTTGTCACTCAGTCATGTCCAACTCTTTGCAACCCCATGGACTGCAGCACACCAGGTTTCCCTGTCCATCACCAACTCCCAGGGCTTGCTCAAACTCATGTCTATTGAGTCGGTGATGCCATCCAACCTCTGTCCTCCCCTTCTCCTCCCACCTTCAATCTTTCCCAGCATCAGGGCTTTTCAAATGAGTCAGTTCTTCCCATCAGGTGGCCAAAGTATTGAAGTTTCAGCTTCAGCATCAGTCCTTCCAGTGAACATTCAGGACTGATTTCCTTTAGGATGGACTGGTTGGATCTCCTTGCAGTCCAAGGGACTCTCAAGAGTCTTCTCCAACACCACAGCCCAAAAGCATCAATTCTTCAGTGCTCAGCTTTCTTTATAGTCCAACTCTCACATCCATACCTGACTACTGGAAAAAACATAGCTTTAACTAGACTCATGACTTTATTTTTTCCTAGTCAAATTCTGTCAGTAATAATAGCAAATACCTGAACAATGAGGGCTACTTCTCCTTGACAGCAGCAAAGGCCCTTCTCATTTGCTGAGCTCTTCCAGTGCAGTTAGGGTTCATGAGCTAACTCCTCATTTACAAATAACCACAAACATTCTCAAATATTATACTGTTAAAGCCAATCATACTCTAACAAATTCAAAGTGAGTATTTGGGTCTCTGAAATTTAAGAGAGAGACATCATCTTGTTTATAACCAAAGGCTGTAGTTTCAACTGATTTAAAAGACTGTTCTGGTGATCAGAAATATAAAGTCTCATTATAAGGTAGCAGTTTCCTGGGACAAAGGTCCTAAAAAGATGGATTTTTCCAAGGATGACTATGTAGTCATCCTACTGAGTGGAGACAAATGCACCTTCCTTTTCTGGAGTCCCATATATCCCCTTACTTATCATACCCCTTAGCTCTATGCCAAGGTGGTGTTAATGCTTCTCACTCCTATCAGACCCTAAACTCTGTGAGGGAAGGGACATTAAGTGACTTTTTCAATGCTATGTCTCTAGTTTCTGAGACAAAATACATGCTCCAGAAATACTGGTTGAAGATACATATTCTCTTTTGCTGCTGCTCAGGATGCTGGTATGAATGAAGAATAAAGTCTCTGTAAGTATGCTGTCTTCCTTCTGAATTAGATTTATCTGCTGCCTTTATTTCAAGACTGAGTATTCTGTCAGGACAGCCACCATTCCTTGGGTTACGAATGTTAAACTGAAAGAAGTTCATCATTTTACCAACCATGAAAAGGTGAAGGGGAAACACACAGAGACATGAGATTAGAAGCCCATAAAGAAAGGAGAACCTTGTGTTTGAGGTCAGAAGCTAGAAGCAGGTCAGAAGCCACTTGATCAGTTTCTCCTGTGTTGCCTTAAGCTTCACCAGCAAACAGGCTGATGGAATATGTTACAAATTCAAACACTTCATTTCCCTGAGGCCCTGGTGGCTGTGATGAATAACCTCCATTGTGAAGCAGGCTAAAGTCACTGTCCTGTCTGAATATAAATCTTGCCTTCTGTCCCCTCATCCATTTCACCCATCTCACTCCCAACCCCAACTCTTTAACTCCCCTTAGCTTCACAAACTATTAAGTAGACATTCAGTAAATCATCCCAGCAAGAATAGAACTGCAGGAGAAACACCTCATCCATAACCAACTCATCACTCCTTTTGTCAACAGTAGAGTGAAATGAAGACTTTCATATCCTTTAGAAAAATTCAGTACTGGGGACAGATGTACTAGGAAAGACTATGGCCCTTTATCTCCCAGTCTTAGACAAGGTGGATGATCACCCCATAAATGGGTAGGGTGCAGAGTTGGAGAAACCATACATTGCTGCTCTCATGTGGTGCCCCTGAACATCTCTAGAATGGACCATGGTGTTTTGAGGGTATGAATAGGAAAAGGAGACACAAGTGAACTAAGATATGTGTTCAGGTCTTAGATGTGGACCTGAAGCTAGACTGCCAAACTTTGAATCCCACTTGCACTACTTCTAGCTATATGATTCTGGGGAAGTTTCTCAACCCCTATAATCTTCTAAAAAAACAAAAAATAAATTTTTGTTTTATTTTTTCTATAAAATAGGGATGCTATTTATGTTCAATTCAAGGGCAATTAGGAGTGTAAAATGAGCTGATGCAAGAAAAGCACTTTGCGTAAGGAACAGCACAGAAAATATCCTCAATACCAATCCTTTGTAAAGCATTTAAAGTGGTATGGTTAAATGAAAATAAATGCTAAAGCATTTAAGAAATACTAAAAGAAAACATGACTTCAGAGTAACTTCCTGATTATATAAGAATATCCATGGTTTCTGGGTACACAGTCATTTAATTATTATATTTGGGGACTTGGAAATTTTATGAAGGCTCAAGTCAAATTCCCTCTTCCTTCTCTCTATCTACCTACCTATCTATCTCTAGCTAATAAAACTGGAGTCTAAGAAAATACTGTGAATTTTGAAACCAGAGTCCAAATCTAGAATGCAGAATTTCTATTCTTTTATTCAACTTATCAACTGATACTCACTGTTCATGGTGAACTTCTGAGGCACATAAGAAAGACTTTCTATATGCCATTTGTACTCCTGATCCTGAAGAGAAGGCACGATTATTTGCATACTGCAAAGGAGGAGCTGGAAGCTTGGTAATTAAACTGACCTGACTTGAAGGTCATGGTG
This sequence comes from Bos mutus, assembly GCF_027580195.1. Lineage (NCBI taxonomy): Eukaryota > Metazoa > Chordata > Mammalia > Artiodactyla > Bovidae > Bos > Bos mutus. Next base: position 30,495,384 of record NC_091618.1, read on the forward strand.
CTATGATTCTTCCACCAGTTGCAGACATTGGGTGTATAAGATGCCTTAAAATGTCCAAGTAACTTTGCATTCTAACAATGGAGGAAGGATGAAAGCAACCAAAGGATCGGGATCTTCCACGGTCTGTCCACTGATAGATCCCAAACATCTAGAACACTGCCTGGCACTTAATAGGTGCTCCATAAATATTTATTGAGAAGTGCTAAATGAGTAATCAAACAAATATTAAACATAGTAAAAAGGCAAATTAAATATAATTTTTTAATTTTTAAACTCATTAAAGTCATCGAGGTTACCAATTTGCCTCCATTATAATATGTTGCACTACTACTAATGCTATTCTTTAAAAGTAGCATTTATTGCTTTCATTATTTATATAAGTTATAAAGATTGGCAAAAACAAGAGGCAAATTACACTCACTCCATACCTCAGAGACTTTGTTTTCAGTTTAGAAAGTCTCTCCCACTTTGAATTTTGATGATATCAGCATTCATACATGATTCTGAAAATTACCCCCAAGTTTACGGTTCACAGTCCTCTCTCTCTGTATTCCTTCCCTTGGCAAATTCATTCATTATCATGATTTCCACCACATCCTATGTGGGGAGAACACTTAAATCTCTAATTTTAGTTCTATTCTTTCTCCTAAGCTCTGGTTCATCATTTTTGACGGTGTGCTTGACATTTTTGCCTTGATGTCACTGTGCTGATTAGAAATGAAAGAAATTAGCTTTTCTTCTTCTGGTATGACTATTTCAATTAAAGACCTCCCCATCTTCCCTGGCAACCCATCCAGAAACCTCTGTCATGAGTGACTTTCTTTCTCCTTGGCTCAGCATATTCAATTAGTCATAAGGTCTTGGGAATTATATCTCCCAATTTCTGTTCCTTGCCCATTTATGGGACTAGTGTCATCACCTGTATTTTATATATTGCCTTTAGATCGACCATCTTGACATTCACTTGCTCTATCTCTTGCCACTGTCCATGGATTTATATCACCTGAAAAACAGTTGGAGCACCTAAGCCTGGCATTCAAGACTCATTATTTGGCCTAAACTACCTTTAAATTAATTTTATCTGAGCTGCCTTCATACTCCGGCATAAGCATTTCTGAACACATCAAAGTTTTCAAGATGTGCCCGGCTCTTCTTTGACTCTCTGTTTTGCTCTTGCAGTTCCCTCTGTAAGGATACTTCATTTTTGCTCTTCTTCCTCCTTCAGTTTCTGAGCTGGAATAGAAAAGTTGGGTATAATATTCAAATACTGCTTCCTTGGTGCCTATCCAAACTTCCACAGTGGGAGTTATTTCTGTCCTCTGAGCCTCATAAGATGCCATATTTTGGGGGGCATTTCTTGTTATATCCAAAGACATGTAACCCTTATAAGTGAGTATATTGTGTTTAGCCTACTAGCCATTGAGTCCTTTAAGATATACACCTGGTAAATATTATGGAGGAGCCAAAGGCCACACATAAAACCTTACACTTGAGATAATCAATTTTTACCCTATCTTCTCATTTCCACCCCTACTTTCCACCTTCCTGAAGGTGGTCTTTGGCAAGAGTTAGTAGGTGTTAACATAGAAGTTTATCAAATTTTCTCATTAGAAGCAAGGTTGATTAACCTAAGAATAGTTTTAATAGTTCAGCATGGGAGTTGTGAGGAGAAGGAAATGGAATCCCACTCCAGTGTTCTTGCCTGGAGAATTCCAGGGATGGAGGAGCCTGGTGGGCCGCCGTCTATGGGGTCGCACAGAGTCGGACATGACTGAAACGACTTAGCAGCAGCATGGGAGTAGTGAGAGGTTGGGCACTGGAGCATGGGGGTCAAAAAAATGGGAATTAAGAGGTTCTACTGTGAAACAGAGATACTTCAAGTGAGGTCCACTGGCTGTGATGCAATCAGTATAATTTCTAACAGGATGCATTGGTGGATATTTCTCCCAAGAACGATGGAAATCATCTACTGATAAGTTATTTCTCCTAACTCTTATGAGCAACCATTGTAGATTAACTTGCATGCTTGCAAAACTGGAACTAGGATTTTCTTTTTCCTTTTAATCATTCATAAGTGTGTTTACTCACAAAATCACAGAAATCCTAAGTTGTTTAAAGATATATTTACTTTTCTCACATAGAAAGAAATCCAGAGGTAGGCATAGCAAGAGATCTAGAAGTAGGCATACCACGGATCTGAGGTCCATCTTGAACCCAGGCTCTTCCTCTGTTTCAGCTCCTCCATGTTTAGCACATGGTTTCTGCCTTCCTGGCTGCAGGATGGCTGTTGCATCTCCCAATATCATATCTGTGCTTTAGGCTTGAAGAAGGCGAAGGGCCAAAAAGTTTTACTTGAGGCTTTATTTACTCAGACATTCATTTGTACCATGTCAGCCAGATGTGCATCATGTAGATAATCCAGGCTGGAAGATGACTGAGAAAATCAAGTAGTTATCTATCTAGCTTCTCTTACAGAGGAAGGGGAGTGAGAAGTTAGAAATTATTTTAAAATGAGCCAAACCTGTCTGGCTATTAAACCTCTGACCTTCCTCTACTGCTATTACGGTCTTTGGAAGCAGTAATATCCTTCTTGATTGTCTTAAATGGGTCCTGGGAAATGCTGCTGCTGCTGCTAAGTCACTTCAGTTGTGTCCGACTCTGTGCGACCCCATAGGCGGCAGCCCACCAGGCTCCCCCATCCCTGGGATTCTCCAGGCAAGAACACTGGAGTGGGTTGCCATTTCCTTCTCCAATGCATGAAAGTGAAGAGTGAAAGTGAAGTCGTTCAGTCGTGTCCGACTCTTAGCAACCCCATGGACTGTAGCCCACCAGGCTCCTCCGTCCATGGGATTTTCAAGGCAAGAGTACTGGAGTGGGGTGCCATTGCTTTCTCCACCTGGGAAATGTATGTATGTATGTATGCATGTAAGTATGTATCTGTTTGCCTACCTGCTCTAGAAACAGTTTTACATGTAGGTCCTTTGGTATATGCTATGATAATTCCACTTCTATTAATTCTTCTTAACATGTTTAAAAGTGGGATATTTAAGAATTGGTTAATTAAGTGGGAATTTTCTGTAAGACTCAGGGAACTCAAACCCAGGCTCTGTGACAACCTAGAGGGGTGGGATGGGGTGGGATGGAGTGGGAGGTGGAAGGGAGGCTCAAGAGGGAGCGGACACATGTTTATCTATGGCTGATGCATGTTGATGTATGGCAGAAACCAGCACAATATTGTAATTATCCTTCAATTGAAAATAAATGAATTAAGAAAAAAAAAAAAAAAGAATTGGCTAAATAATCCAAGACCTTGAAGAAATCACCTGCTTTTCAGTGAGAAGCTGTAGATACTGAAGGAATACTCTATTAAGGAGCATCTGAGAATCCTGCCATGTGAGTCTAAGCAACAATTTTTTTTTCACAAATGGAGAAGATATTATTTAGATTTTAATTTCTGTAGTCTTTAATTTAAGAATGTTGGTCTTTAATTTTTTTGGATTATAAAGTAAAGGAGGATTTGAATTTTGGACTTTAATTGCTCACCAGGAGTTTAATACTGGGAGACATTTCAAATTCAAGTTTGAGTCATTCATATTCTGCTGACACCATATTTTGGGTTGTATTGCTGTTACTTGTACTTTCTATATAACTTCTGATGAAGTATATTGGGCATATCATGACTAGTGACAACTTGAGATGGGATAAAGGATAGGCAATGGATTTCCAGCCTAGGGTTTTTAACTTATTTCAGAGCCTACTAGAGCAAATGTTAAGTTCTCTGTTGTGACCCCGGGAGTTTTCCCAGAAGAGGGAACACTGAGAGAAGACATGAGAGAAGAGAGACCTCACCAAAGTGGAAGTAGGACCACCACAAGAGAACCTGAGGGATCATGAGTTTAATTACAACCCAAAGGGCTTCCCTGGTGGCTCAGTGGTAAAGAATCCGCCTGAAATAGAGGAAGCATGGGTTCAATCCCTGGGTTGGGAAGATCCTCTGGAGAAGGAAATGGCAACCCACTTCAGTACTCTTGCTGGGAAATCCCAGTGGACAGCGGAGCCTGTCGGGCTACAGTCCATAGGGTCGCAAAAGACTTAGTGACTAAACAACAACAATGGTTTAAGAAAACAAAACCTTGAGAGTGTTAGAGGAGACATTCCCCACTCTTCATGCTTTCAAAAAGGGGAGAACATTTCCACTACACTACTCAGAGAGGAAAAGCAGGGAAGAACTCTCCTCTCCTTCTCCACCCTAGTCCTAAGTGATTGTGTAATTGGGTTTTAGGACTTAGAAACATGTGGCTCAGTCTCTCTGAGTTTTCTTTTTCATGGTTCCGTCTTTGCTCTTTCTTTCCTAGTGAGCTCATGAGGGTCAAAGGCCGGGTGTGACTAACTGCTAGAGGCTTTCCAGAGGACAGACTTTCTTTCCTCACATTTGGGACCTAATGGGTGTGAGAGAATGAGTCTGGGTAAAAGACTTTTCTCTGTAGACCCTCACACTCCATTGAGAATGGCTCCTGAGGTCTAGATCTGAGAATTGAGAACTGTTGAGAAGCTCATTTGTGACCATGGATCCAGGCCATATTTTCCAAGGTAGTTTTATTATCCATCAAGCTGATATTTTTCTCCCAACACCTGTCTTCTGCATCTAAGTCTCACTTTGTTCCAAAGTAAAGTGGAAGAGATAAGATTCAGGATCACCTCTACATTCCAACAAATAGTAGCCAGAGTAATGTTTGTTGGTTCAGGAGCATATTCCCCAAAAGATCTGACCAGCCACATTCCTGGGGTGAAGCCAAGGGATGGATAGTCACTGAAAAGACTAAGGGGTCCTTAGGAAAAGGAAGATGAAAAGGTGCCCCAAAAAGATGGAATTTCAGGATGTCCCTGGATGAGGGCTCTATGGACTGATAGGTAACTCATTGAGAAAAAATGAAAAATGTTTTGTACTACGGTCTGGAGCTAACTTGGAGAAGGAAATGGCAACCCACTCCAGTACTCTTGCCTGGAAAATTCCATGGACTGAGGAGCCTGGTAGGCTACAGTCCATGGGGTAGCAAAGAATCAGACACAACTGAGCGACTTCATTTTCACTTTCTGGAGCTAATTATTGTCTGTGGATGTCTCATAATAACATTTTTTTTCCTGGTAACATCCTGAAACTTCACAATTTTCCAAATGTCATGGAAATTACAAAAGGGATGCATATATATGAGACATTTAAGAAAAATCTACTGAATACATCAAATGAAGGTGAGGATGTCTATTTAATAAAGTTTATAAGAAATCCATCACACTAAAGGGACACATTAATAAAAAAAGAAAACCAAAATCCTATCTCCCCAGTCTAAAGCTTCTAAGTGGGACTCAGATAACCACTAGACGGAAATGAGCAGGGGTGGAAAGAAGTGAAAAGAAATATCAAGTAAATATATTGTGCCATCAAGTTGACCTGACATCTCATCTTAGATTAGACTTTCCTATTAAAGCCTTTGTTGTAAATTGTTTCATCATCATTTCAAACTAAGCCCAGGGACAATACCCCCGAATAACCCCAGGTAAGACTACAAATAGAGGAGAATACAAAGTATTTCCGTTGTGTTAAATGGAAAATTGTTAGGGTCACAATGCCAGACTGAAAGACCAAAAAGAGAAAAAATCTAATCAGGAAATGTGAAAGCTAAGATTTTAGCAAATTAACTCACCCTGATGACTCATCCCAAATGTATTAAGTTTTCACATTTAACAGCCTCTTCATTGAAAATACTAAATACCATCTGTCTTCAGCAGATGAGTTAATGCTAGTATTAAAGCCTTAAAGTTCACATTTCCTAATTCTTTTGTTTGAAAATAAATAACCTTTATGTTGCAGCAGCATGGTCTTGGGAATGCAATTTCCTCGTCCAGTTGAGAGGAAGAAATACAAAAATTCCAGAACTGAGCTCTTGGGTTGTGAAATGTTCTCTGGGTCAAAGAAGTTTGGTTCTGTGCACAAGCTGTTTCAACTGGATCCATCCCTGGAATTGTTTTGAAGATTAGGTTACTTGGTTTTTTCCCTGGAGGAGGAGGGCATGGCAACCCACTCCAGTATTCTTGCCTGGAGAATCCCATGGACAGAGGAGCCTGGCAGACTAAAGTCCATAGGTTTGCAAAGAGTGGGACATGAATGAAGTGCCTTAGCACACACATCACTTGCTTTCTTAGCCAAATCTCAATTCTTCATTAAACGTGAGTCCACATTGTGATACTGGAAATGAGAAATATCTGTCTGACCCCATAACAATCCTCTGAAAATGCTTCCAAAGGGCAAATAACACCTTTCCATTTATTCCTACCTTCTTTTTTCAACAACACATTTTTTAGGTAGGAAAATTCTATTAGGTTTGTACACGAACATTTGGCCTTGCACATTTTGGGTCCTAAGTAAGACTGAGGAAAGTAATAAAGAAAATGTATCAACAATCTTTTTTATATAAGAAGATAAATTAAGGATAGCAAGAGAGAAAAGGCTGGCTGTGCTTTTGATATCCTGGGCACTTGGGTATGTACACAAAGTTAGACTGTGACTTTAATGAGGATAAAGACTGGATCTCATGCTAAGATTAGATTATGGTTCCAGCTCAGTCACTAACTTGCCAGTGACCATGGGCAAGTGACTTCATCCCATGAGCCCTAGTTTTCCCTCCTTCAAATGATGAGGTAGGACTAAGGCAACAGACAGATCACATTGATACTGAATGCTTGAATCAAAAGGGAATTAATTTATGTATGAATGCATGACTCTTGGTGAGATGGATTGGCAGCTCCAAGACAAATGCTCTGAGATTATTCACTGTTTTGCTTTGCCCCGGTCCTTTGCACTTAAATTCTCAGCTTTCCAGGTCTCCCAAGATTTAACTTTAACTTACCTTTCCAATTTGTATTGATATTTCTTCCTATGTGTGAGCTTTTACTTTTCTGCAAATTTCTGCTATACTCCTTCACCTGCTATGTTTAGGCTGCTGTCTCTACTACACTCTGCTTTCTACCTCTTCTTACCAAAATTCCACTTCATCCCCTAACCACAACTGTAGTTTTCAGCATGTCCTTTCTGACATATCCCTGTTTATCTCTCCCCCCAAAATTGATATGATTTGTCTTTCTCTAACCCAGGGTTTCTTAAACTCATCACTATAGACACTTTGGACCAGGTTCATTTTTGTTGAGGAAGACAGTCTTGTTCATTGTAAGATGTCAGTAGCATTCCTGTCCTTTACCCACTAGATGCCAGTATTACCCTCCCACCTCTCCTCCACATCTTGCAAGTTATGACAATTGAAAATGTCTCCAGACATTGCCAAAGAGTTGCAAAATCACCCATGGTTGAGAATCACTGCTCTAACCCTCCATCCTACTCAGGGTACCATGTGACTAGAGGTGTCCAGTGAGTTGTGAATACAAGCGATATGTCATTTTCATGTTAAAGCATTTGAGTGCTGATATGAAACCATTCAGAGCTCTCTTTCCCTCTGCCATAGTGACCAGCAATGTCCCAGATGGTGGTTGGTTCACTGGACTGAATCCTGCAGAGAGGCTGATATGGGACAGAACCTATGGCTAAACGACAAGGGAGGTGTAGCATGATTGAGAAATAATCTTTGTTGTTTTAGGCTACTGATATGTGTGTGTGCGGTTGGGGGCAGGACTGTTATCATAGCACAACCTCATTCATATTGAATGATGCATATAATGTAGATGTAGATATAATATTTCCTGATCACCTTCTCTGTGCTATGTACTATGTTAAGCTTGCAGAGAAAGACATGAAACTATCAATTGCAGAATTTACAACATAGCTACCTCTTCCATTTTGGTGAATGGCCCAGAACAGCTCCAAATTCTCTAAAGCATAATTCAAAATCTCTTGTTTTTACCCTCTGATCTGCTTCTAGTTTCTGCTGACCACGCAGCACTTGCCTCAATATTAGAGGGTCTGAGAAATCTTTCATTCTCAGTGTACATCTACCCTGATAAATCCACATGCAAGGGAGCGTATGTTTAAAGATGACAGAGATCCTGGAGGGTAGCAAACCACTGGTATCAGGAACCTCATATTATACCTTGATTTGCATAATGATACCTTATGAAGGCACAGTGATTTTTATTTACTTCAAGGCACTGTCACATAAATTATCTCATTCAACAGGCTGGTAGTTTTAATCTGACTGGTTTGGTTTTTGTTACAAAGTGAAACGTCACCCAGCTTGGTGGTGAAGAGCTAGAATCTTTCCAGATCTTTCTGCACTCAACATGGTCCCAAGCCCTCACTATGATGCAGAGTGCTGGGCCAAGACACCAGCTGTCGCAACCCAGGGCCCTTGTGAGGACCACCTCTTCTCAGTAGTTGGAGGTCCCTGGTGATGTGCACTCATCCTAAACCTGACTCTTAACCCTCTCCTCACCAGGTAGTATGATCTGTTATCTCATCCAATTCATGACCAAAGTGGCAATTTACATACTTTTGTCACAAAACCGAAGAGTTCACTTGATATAGTCATAGTACTAGAATTTAGAGTTACTCTCATTTAGTAGTTTCTAAATACCGGCTCATGTGTTGCAAGAGCAATCCCTTCCTTCTTCTTGCATCCTCCCTGCCTTCCTTACTCTGATCCTCTTCTCTTTCTTTCCCTTCCTGTCTCCTGCTCTGCATTCCTGTCATCCATGTTATGGACTATTAATAGCTTTTCTGGACCACAGCGGGATTTGGATTTAGAAACACAAGTGGAGCCAATCTCCCACTTAGCAGAGGGTCCCTTTCAAAGAATTCCTGACAAAATTATTTGGCCTCTGTTTATACTATTCAGTGCTCCATGGTTCCCAAAGGAGCCCATTCTAATGATTGATAGTTTCAGTAATGATATAGTTTTCCAGTTTTTAACATTAGTGAAATAGAAAAAAATATATTGGCTGTTTTGTGTGACTCTCATCTGCCCAGTAATTTTATTATGTTACTTTTCAGAGACTGACGGGCAGAGTGAACAGCGCATGCATCTCTCCTTTCTAAGTAATGATTCTCTGATTTTAAGAAACCACAAGGGCTTAGTATCTGGGACAATTTTTCAAGGCTTTATTATGCATTTTGAATTTCAAGAAACTTATGTGAAGTGGGCCCCAAATTGAGTGTGGTATTCAAGAGGGCAAGATTTAAAGCCCTAAGAGAGGGACAGTTGACAGTTGTTCTCTGAAATTCTCTGCTTCACCTAAGAGTGAAGTGACCATCTTTTTTTTTTTTTTTTTTTAATTTATTTTAATTGGAGACGAATTTCTTTACAATACTGTGGTGGTTTTTGCCATACATTCACATGAATCGGCCATGGATGTACATGTGTTCCCCATCCTGACCCTCCCTCTCACCTCCTTCCCCATCCCATCCCTCAGCGTCATCCCAGTGCACCAGCTCTGAGCACCCTGTCTCATGCATCAAACCTGGACTGGCGATCTATTTCACATATGATAATATACATGTTTCAATTCTGTTCTCTCAAATCATCCCACCCTCGCCTTCTCCCACAGAGTCCAAAGGTCTGTTCTTTACATCTGTGAAGTGACCATCTTTTTAGTGACCATGACCTCCATCCACTTCTGCTCATTGGCCCGTAAATACCTCTGACCTCTTCTGCATCTGTGCTTTTGCTTACGCTGTTATCTTTGCCTGCGGATTTCAAAACTTCTCCTGAGTTATCTACCGGGATTTCTGCCTTATATTAAAATAATGATATACTTGTCTGCACTTCCTACTAATCCTATAGTAACACTAAATTCTCATCAACATGAGGGCAAGAATTATACACAACTTATTTTTTTAAATCCTTACCCAGCACCTAGCACAGTGGCTTGAGCTCAGAATGGATGTGCAATATCAGGAAAACAAAACAAAGCAACTTTGGTACAATTTATGACCTAGTTCATTCAAAGGTGAAGTCACTCAGCCAGGAATTTCACACAAAGGAAGTAAGTCCAGCCCATCTCTCCCAGTGACTAAAAACCACAGTTGACGAATTAGCCCAGGCAGATTGTCTTTCTGGAGCAGAAATGTTTGGACAAAGAAGACCAGCTTTTTGATAGGAGGGGAGTAGACCACGCTACTGAGCAGTGGCAAGGAGGAAGACTTTTTATGAATTTCCCGAACTACTTATGTTACTGACTTATCAATAAATTGGTTTAAAAAAAAAGCTAACATGCCCAGGCCTAAATGGTATCCTTCCTCCAGATATATAGGTACATAGGCTACAAGCCAGGCCTGTTCTGTGCCCTCTGGTGTGACTGTGGAGGGCAGGGCCAGGAACCAAATCCTGGTTACAGGAAACGATGGTGTGCAAATGGGTCATATCCGCTCCCCACTGATGCCATGTAATATAGTTTAAGGGTAACATTTACCTTCCTCTGCTGGCTTTGGGGACAGCCGGGGAGAAACATGAGTCATGGAGGAGAGGAATGGGCGTTAGCACACGATGGACTACAGAATGCAATCAGGGTGGTTGCAGGCTTGGTGACAATGCAGCCTGCTGCTTATGGCGACAGTGTTAGTCACTCAGTTGTGCCTGTCTCTTTGTGACCCCATGGACTGTATCCTGCCAGACTCCCTCTGTGTCCATGGAATTCTCCAGACAAGAATCCTGGAGTGGATAGCCATTTCCTTCTCCAGTGGATCTTCCTGACCCAGGGATTGAACCCAGGCTTCCTGCATTGCAGGCAGTTTCTTTATCATCTGAGCCATGAGGGAAGCCCTTATCCTTCCTGACCATGGAGGACACTAACTGAGCCACATGCAAAGATGAAGTGGGTAAGAAGCTGTCAACATTCCTGCAGAACACCATTTTGCCATGTAAAGAGATTTTCCCCCCTTTCAATCTAGTTAATAGTTCCTTGAAAAAGAAGGATGAGCAAGGATGTAGAGCCCAGGAAATTTTACTTGATGGTGGGAGGATAGAGTTAGAATGTTTATGCACATCCACCACTCCCAACACATGGGTCCCAAGTCCAGATTCATCACCCTTCATTTTCCTTTGCAGAAAGTTCTCAACCCACAAATAGCATATTATGATATGTTAGCTTATTGTCTAATTGTCTGTAATTACACAATTCACATAATAGCTTAATCTTTTAGTAGTTCCAGATAAACCTTTTTCTCCCTAAACAATTGTCAATGTCTAGTAGGCTTTAGATTGTTTTCTGGTTCTTTTTTTGTCTTATCATGGTTGGCGTGGTTCTGGGCACATGGGTACTTCCCAGTGGATATTTGTGAGAGGCTCATTAATCAGTTTTATTATCTGATATTGATAGAATTTTAAAATTTTAGGTAGACTTTTATTTTTTTAGAGTACTTTTAGGTTCACAGCAAAATTGAGCAAAAAGTACAGAGAATTCCCATATTTATGTGCAGGGGGTATATCAACAGAATTTTATAATTTTCACTACACCATGACATTAAAATATCTCTTAAGGGCTTATAGACAAATTGGGAGTAAATATGGACATCAGTCATTATCCATGTAATTCTATCCATGCATAAAAATGGGCAGACAGGATTGTACTGTTAAACAGACGCATATGAACAGCTCAGTGGACTGGCTGGTGATTTTTCTATTAAGCACACAAACCATTTGTCTAACCCCTAAGTGGGTGGCATATGTTTAATGTAAGCACAATATTAATAAGAACTAACATTTATTGAGCACTTACTATGCACCAGACACGTCCTAAGCCCTTTACATGTTTTAACTCATTTAATCCTCACAACAAACCCTGTAATTATCTCTGTGTTAGAGATAAGAAAGGCTGAGGAAAGTTGAGCAGCTGGCTTTTCTGAGTGGCGGGCCTGTCTTTGAACCCAGACAGCCTGGATTCTAAACCCATGCTTTTAATCACTGAGCTGTACAAGAAAAATACATTCATTCGCATTTATACCCTATCTCTTGATCTGTTTGAAAATAGATATGAAAAAAATTTGTTTTTATTCCATTGCCAAGTGGGGAGATTTTCCTATATTTTACATCCTAAGCTATAATGTTAGGCCAAGCACAGGACTGATGTTGGCAGTCAGCTTGGTATATAGAGTTGTTGGATGCACACTGCAGAGAACATCCTTGGGAAGGGATCTACTGATTAAAGATGAAATGAGGCTAATGTACTGCTCTTGGGAAAAGATTAGATGTGCTCACAATGAAAGAGCAGACATGACCATAATTAATGAAGTAATAATCACTTTGGGGCTTAAGCAAGACCTGATTCTTTGATTACAAGTGTTTCCATTTGAAGTGAGCTGGAAGAACCCTCTGGTCTGCCGTAAATATCAGTAAAACTGTTTCATCTTAGGGTTGCAGTTATGCTTAATCAATTTATCTGTCATTTCCAAAGAGCTTCTGAGGTTTTTTTTCTTTCCGTCTTTGTGCTTTCAATTGGTTTTCATCAGAGGCAAGATGCTGATTCAGCTTCTAGTCTGAATTTATTCAGCTGGTGCAAAGATTCAGTGACAGGGTTACATTTACATTTTTATCACTGTCTCTTAAACCTGAATAATTTATCATGTTCTTTCCAGCCCCTCACCCCCATCGTTTTACAGAACCAGAGTGAAATTCTTGCTTTTGTAATCAAGCTTAGTTTGGATATGCCGGCCATTTCTCATAGACTTCTGACACTCTTTTCTGTGAACTTTGGGGGGGAAATTTTTTCCTACTGACTGATTCATTTTAGATTTGTCAGAGAGTTCTTTGTATGCGTTGCCTTTCAAAGTATGTGGATTCTGCAATAAATTAACTGGCTACTAAATTAAAGACTTCTGGCTAAGAATCTGATATGTTCTTTATAAATGCATTTTTTAATGAAAAGATCAAAAGGTGACAGTGAACTCCAGGGTGATAATCTTACAGACTTCTTCATTCAGGCTTTTTTTCTTGGACAGTTTCACTGTTCAAAAGTAGAATGATAGTCCTGATGTAATCAACAAATTCTGATCATGGACATTATGTGCATGTAAATACACATACATGCTATATACTGGTGTCTTAGATCTGAATGAAATAACTTTATCTTTTTGTCAGTTAAGAAATAAGAATGAATAAACACAAGTTCATGCATACACACAACTCAAGTCAAGACTTTTTAGTATTTGACTTAGAAACACACGACTGTTTCCTCAAACTAAAGTATCACTATATAATTTGTCATTTTATGAAAAAATTCACATAAGGTTCATTAAAAAGCAAGCTCTTTTGTATATTTACAATGATTATTTTTTAACTATAAATTTATTTATTTTAATTGGAGGTTAATTACTTTACAGTATTGGATTGGTTTTGCCATACATCAACATGAATCCACCAAAGGTATACACAAGTTCCCCTTTCTGAACCTCCCTCCCTCCTCCCTCCCTGTACCATCCCTCTGGGTTGTCTTAGTGTACCAGCCCCAAGCAACCAGTATCATGCATCGAACTTGGACTGGTGATTCATTTCATATATGATATTATACATGTTTCAATGCCATTCTCCCAAATCATCCCACCCTCACCCTCTCCCACAGAGTCCAAAAGACTGTTTTATACATCTGTGTCTCTTTTGCTGTCTTGCATACAGGGTCATCGTTACCATCTTTCTAAATTCCATATATATGTGTTAGTATACTGTATTGGTGTTTTTCTTTTTGGCTTACTTCACTCTGTATACTCGGCTCCAGTTTCATCCACTTCATTAGAACTGATTCAAATGTATTCTTTTTAATGGCTGAGTAATACTCCATTGTGTATATGTACCACTGCTTTCTTATCCATTCATCTGCTGATGGACATCTAGGTTGCTTCCATGTCCTGGCTATTATAAACAGTGCTGCAATGAACATTGGGGTACACGTGTCTCTTTCAATTCTGGTTTCCTCGGTGTGTATGCCCAGCAGTGGGATTGCTGGGTCATAAGGCAGTTCTATTTCCAGTTTTTTAAGGAATCTCCACACTGTTGTCCATAGGGGCTGTACTAGTTTGCATTCCCACCAACAGTGTAAGGGGGTTCCCTTTTCTCCACATCCTCTCCAGCATTTATTGCTTGTAGACTTTTGGATCACAGCCATTCTGATTGGTGTGAAATGGTACCTCATGGTGGTTGTGATTTGCATTTCTCTGATAATGAGTGATGTTGAGCATCTTTTCATGTGTTTGTTAGCCATCTGTATGTCTTCTTTGGAGAAATGTCTATTTAGTTCTTTGGCCCATTTTTTGATTGAGTCGTTTATTTTTCTGGAATTGAGCTGCAGGAGTTGCTTGTATATTTTTGAGACTAGTTGTTTGTCAGTTGCTTCATTTTCTATTAATTTCTCCCATTCTGAAGGCTGTCTTTTCACCTTGCTTATAGTTTCTCTACATAGAAAACCCTAAAGACTCCACCAGAAAATTATTAGAGCTAATCAATGAATATAGTAAAGTTGCAGGATATAAAATCCACACACAGAAATCCCTTGCATTCCTATACACTAATAATGAGAAAATAGAAAGAGAAATTAAGGAAACAATTCCATTCACCATTGCAACGAAAAGAATAAAATACTTAGGAATATATCTACCTAAAGAAACTAAAGACCTATATATAGAAAACTATAAAACACTGGTGAAAGAAATCAAAGAGGACACTAAAAGATGGAGAAATATACCATGTTCATGGATCGGAAGAATCAATATAGTGAAAATGAGTATACTACCCAAAGCAATCTATTGATTCAATGCAGTCCTTATCAAGCTACCAACGGTATTTTTCACAGAGCTAGAACAAATAATTTCACAATTTGTATGGAAATACAAAAACCCTTGAATAGCCAAAGCAATCTTGAGAAAGAAGAATGGAACTGGAGGAATCAACCTGCCTGACTTCAGGCTGTACTGTAAAGCCACAGTCATCAAGACAGTATGGTACTGGCACAAAGACAGAAATATAGATCAATGGAACAAAATAGAAGGCCCAGAGATAAATCCACACACATATGGACACCTTATCTTTGACAAAGGAGGCAAGAATATACAATGGATTAAAGACAACCTCTTTAACAAGTGGTGCTGGGAAAACTGGTCACCCACTTGTAAAAGAATGATACTTGAACACTTACTAACATCATACACAAAAACAAACTCAAAATGGATTAAAGATCTAAACAAAAGACCAGAAACTATAAAACTGCTAGAGGAGAACATAGGCAAAACACTCTCTGACATAAATCACAGCAGGATCCTCTATGACCCACCTCCCAGAATATTGGAAATAAAAGCAAAAATAAACAAATGGGACCTAATTAAACTTAAAAGCTTCTGCACAACAAAGGAAACTACAATGATTATTGAATCACCAAAACCTTAAGAATTCTTCCATCTCCTTTAGGGATCTGATTTAGGGCTAAGGCTTACCAGGATTTATGACTATAAGACTATACTAAAGCATGCTACTAAATTCAGTGGTAGGCTGGTTAACTCAATCTGTGAGCTTGACTAGGCCATTACTTAGTTGCTTGGTCATCAGTTTAGATGTGGATAGATGTGACTAACATTTATATCAATGGACTTTTGAGTAAAGCAGATTACATTCCATAATGTGGGTGGGTCTCATTCAATCAGTTGAAGAAAAACCTTTAAGAATAAAAATTGAGGTTTCCCAAAGAAGAGCAAATTCTACCTCAAGACTGTAAAGTAGAAACTCTTCTTGAGTTTCCTTATCTGCTGAGTCTTATGGGGAATTCAGACTTAAGATGGCAACATCAAATTTTACTTGAATTTCCAGCCTGCTGAAATTCCTCTCCCATTACAGATTTTGTATTTGTCAACCACTAATATTAGTGGAGGTGATGGAATTCCAGTTGAGCTATTTCAAATCCTGGAAGATGATGCTGTGGAAGTGCTGCACTCAATATGCCAGCAAATTTGGAAAACTCAGCAGTGGCCACAGGACTGGAAAAGGTCAGTTTTCATTCCAATCCCAAAGAAAGGCAATGCCAAAGAATGCTCAAACTACTGCACAATTGCACTCATCTCACATGCTAGTAAAGTAATGCTCAAAATTCTCCAAGCCAGGCTTCAGCAATACGTAAACCGTGAACTTCCTGATGTTCAAGCTGGTTTTAGAAAAGGCAGAGGAACCGGAGATCAAATTGCCAACATCTGCTGGATCATGGAAAAAGCAAGAGAGTTCCAGAAAAACATCTATTTCTGCTTTATTGACTATGCCAAAGCCTTTGACTGTGTGGATCACAATAAACTGTGGAAAATTCTGAAAGAGATGGAAATATCAGACTACCTGACCTGCCTCGTAAGAAACCTATATGCAGGTCAGGAAGCAACAGTTAGAACTGGACATGGAACAACAGACTGGTTCCAAATAGGAAAAGGTACGTCAAGGTTGTATATTATCACCCTGCTTATTTAACTTCTATGCAGAGCACATCATGAGAAACGTTGGGCTGGAAGAAGCACAAGCTGGAATCAAGATTGCAGGGAGAAATATCAATAACCTCAGATATGCAGATGACACCACCCTTATGGCAAAAAGTGAAGAGGAACTCAAAAGCCTCTTGATGAAAGTGAAAGAGGAGAGTTAAAAAGTTGGCTTACAGCTCAACATTCAGAAAACGAAGATCATGGCATCTGGTCCCATCACTTCATGGGAAATAGATGGGGAAACAGTGTAAACAGTGTCAGACTTTATATTTTGGGCTCCAAAATCACTGCAGATGGTGACTGCAGCCATGAAATTAAAAGACGCTTACTCCTTGGAAGGAAAGTTATGACCAACTTAGATAGCATATTCCAAAGCAGAGATGTTACTTTGCCAACAAAAGTCCATCTACTCAAGGCTATGGTTTTTCCAGGGGTCATGTATGGATGTGAGAGTTGGACGGTGAAGAAAGCTGAGCACTGAAGAATTGATGCTTTTGAACTGTGGTGCTGGAGAAGACTCTTGAGAGTCCCTTAGACTGCAAGGAGATCCAGCCAGTCCATCCTAAAGGAGACCAGTCCTGGGTGTTCATTGGAAGGACTGATGCTGAAGCTGAAACTCCAATACTTTGGCCACCTCATGTGAAGAGCTGACTCATTAGCAAAGACCGTGATGCTGGGAAAGATTGAGCGCAGGAGGAGAAAGGGACGACAGAGGATGAGATGGCTGGATGGCATCACTGACTTGATGGACATGAGTTTGAGTGAACTCCGGGAGTTGTTGATGGACAGGGAGGCCTGGCATGGTGCGATTCATGGGGTCGCAAAGAGTCAGACACGACTGAGCGACTGAACTGAACTGAACTGATTATTCTGTGAGCAATTCCTTAAAATCTTCCCTCTCTAGCTCTCTCTCTTTTCCCTCATTGGTTCTATTTTTGGAAGAACCCTGGGTAATACAAATGGCAGTCACTCCTCCTACTTCCCTATAGAAGTGACACTTCAGCCCAACACACTGTCATCCTTTTAACTCAAAATTTTATTGCTCTTTTCTGTCATTAGATCCAAACTGAAATTTGTAGAAGTTGATTTTTAGCGGTAAATTATGAGATTTCTGCCATTTCCTTGGACAAATCTCAACTCCAAACATCCCTGGACCCACCTCTAATGCCTTCTCTTTTATGAAGACCTCCCCAAGACTCTTCCCATCACACTCTCAAGGCTGCATTAGGGTTCCTTCTTCTATGTTTTTACAGCGACATCTGCACACATTTCTTCTTCAGTGTATTTAGCATGGTGCATTGAAATGTTTTAAATATGTATTTCTCCCACTATTATAAGATCTATGAGGTTGGGATCAGATTTTGTTTATTTGTTTATTTGGTATCCATCCTTGGTGGATACCAAAATATCTTCACAGAGTAGATGTGCACATATTTTATTAAATGAATGAATGAATGAAAGGATAGTGTAATGTTAAAAGTTCCACGTCATCTCTGGAGAGTTCTCTTTATAGGTTTGGGGTACATTGAAAAGAATATAGACATTTGAATCAGACAGCTCTGTCATCACTTCCAGCTCCCTCACTTTCTAACCTTAGGCTAGTCTTTCAGCACCTTTTACATTCCTTTCCTAACCTGTAAAACAGAAATGATGAACTGTATATCCTTTACCAGGTTACCATGAGGATTAAATGATATAAGTATATGATATTTCAGTAAATAAGAGGTGTCACATTCCCACCCCCTTATATTACTAAACATTTGTTCCAACCCACTCTAACTTCTCTGAAGTTGAATCTTCAGAATACACCTGTGGTCTCTGGCGGTCCCCTCTGTTCCTTCATCTCCTTCTCCTTTCTAAGAAAAGGGCATGGGTACACTGGGCTGTGACTCAGCTCTGGCTCAGGGTAATCTCTCAATCCAGCCAAGATCCCTTCTTGGGGCCTCCTGTTCAATCTAACCAACTCAGTGCAAGCAGTGTCTAATTTTAGAGGCAGAGCAATTATTTTAGGTTTGTTCTCTGAGATTCTCTAAATTAGTAATTCTTGACTAGAGGTGATTTGATTTTGTTCCCCATGGGACATTTGGTAATGGTTGGAATTTCTTTTTTTTTTTTTTTTTTTTTTTTTTGGCCACACCATCTGGCTTGTGGGATCTTAGTTCCCTGACCAGGGATTGAACCCAGGCCGTGGAAGTGAAAGCACTGAGTCCTAGCCACTGGACTGCCAGGGAATTCCTGGAGATGTTTTTGATTCTCACAACTGGAGTGGGAAGGATGCTATTAGCATATAGTCAGTGGAGCCTAGAGATGCTGGTCAATATCTTACAATGCAGATGATGTCCCTAGACAACAAAGAATTACCTGGTCCAAAATGTCAGTAGTGCTAGAGTTGAGAAAGCCTGTTCTAAGTAATAGAGAATGGACACTTCCCTCTTTGACACATAAAGTGAAAGTGAAAGTGAAGTCGCTAAATTGTGTCTGACTGTTTGTGACCCCATAGACTGTAGCCTACCAGGCTCCTCTGTCCATGGGATTTTCCAGGCAATAGTACTGGAGTGGATTGCCATTTCCTTCTCCAGGGGATCTTCCCAACCCAGGGCTCGAACCCAGGTCTCCCACCTTGTAGACAGATGCTTTACCGTCTGAGCCACCAGGGAAGCCCGTAACACATAAAGGAACACACAAGAAGTCTCAGCTATACATCAAAAGGAAGTTCTCCTGAATTTTGATGCTAATAAACATCTCTATCCATCTGATTTAATTTCCAGACTATACCACTATTTGTTACTTCTCACTCTGTACTAACTTTATTCTCTGAAAGTATATATTAATATAAATACAAGCCTCAGGTAGAGGACTGGACAGCAACAGAAATTTATGAGTACTGGATGGTTATATAGAACAAAAGATAACGTGAGAAGCAAACAACACTCTTACCACATCTTCTAGTTTTATTGGCAGATGAAGACATAGGAACACAGTCTGTGGTTAAGAGCAGCATTTCTTTACTCAGGCTGCTCTGGTGTCCTTCTCTGCTCTGCCATATAGTTAGCTGTGTGATATTGCACAAGTTACCCAGTTTCTCTGTGCTTTGGTTTCCTCACTGGACAATGAGACCAAGACCTATCTCGCAGAACTGTTGTAAATATAGATAATATAAAACAAGAAAGCAGCTGTCTTTACCCCAACTCTGCAACTTTCCAATTATGTGACTCTGGGCCAGTAATTGAACATTTTTAGGCTTTAAATGCCGCACCCATAAGATAGAAGTAAAGTACTAACAGTATCTATTTCATAGGGATGTTGTAAATATTAAATGAGATCACATATAGAAAATGCTTTCTTAAGGGCTGAGGAGAAATGTAGACTGTGGAGGAAAGAATTCCTTCTCCCATTCCCATCATTAGCAGCACATTCACATTCTCTTCTGATGATGATTTTCTACAAGTCCAGATTAGGATATCAGTTTAGTAACAGAGTCAACATGGTGATATTTGGTGGGGGGAGAGGGGAAACAAACAACTTTTTCAGTTTGCAACAATCACTTCTAAGTTAAACCCCTGGGACAATGGTCTTGTCACTGAGTGGGGCTGTGTGGCATTTCGCTTGCGCTTCTGGATAAGATCTAAGCTACGGTGTAGGGCAGTAATGTGAACTGTGCCTAATTGGTTGGTGTGAAGAACAGGGGCCCATCAATCTGTCTTTGGGCTTAGGCTTGCCCAAGGACAATTATAGGCAAATTAAACAAGAATTTTGTAGATGATTGACATTAAGAGAATATTCCACTTGTCTGGTGTGCTCAGCTGCTTCAGTCGTGTCTGACTTTTGTGACCCTGTGGACTGTAACCCACAAGGCTCCTCTGTCCACGGGATTCTCCAGGCAAGAATGCTGGAGTGGGTTGCCATACCCTTCTCCAGGGATATCTTCCCGATCCAGGGTTGAACCTACATCTCTTGTATTGCAGGTGGATTCTTTACTGCTGAGCCACTGGGGAAGCCCCCACTTATCTGGTAGCTGGCTAACAAGACTGACTCTATATCAAGGAGGAAGATGAATGGGATGAACTCTAGCACTTTATTTTTATTAAAAAATTATTATTAGCACAGTATGTGCTCAGTCACATTTGACTCTTTGTGATCCATGTCTGTATAGTACACCAGGATCCTCTGTCCATGGAATTTTCCAGGCAAGAATACTGGATTGGGTTTCATTTCCTTCTCCAGGGGTCCTCCCTACCCAGGGATCGAACCCATGTCTCTTGCATTTGCTGCATTGGGAGACAGATTCTTTACCACTATCACCACCTGGGAAGGCCAAAGGATTATTATTAGTGCTAATAATAGCTCCAGAGAGTCATGCCTTACATTATGTTTGGATTGTACAAAACCGTGGAGTGGTGAAAATCCAGAAAGCATCTAAAGTACTTGAAAGAACAGGAGATAGTATGAATATGTCCCATTTCAGAACCAAATTACATCCTCCATCCCTCATGCAAAAATCCAGTTTTCTTTATTGGACATCTCAAACAGAATAAACAAACAAGAAGAGATGATAAAGATAACTGGAAGATTGGAAAAGATACAAATAGAACATAAAATGACAAATAAAACTATCATTTCTAAACTACTAATAAAACATTCAATCTATTCTGGTAGAAGAACTAACATTTTTAATTCTCTCTATGGAAATTGATTTACAAAATTGTCACCATAGGAAGATGCAATCAATAAGTCTTCAGCCAAAATTTGCAAGGAAAAAGTATTATAAAAATAGAGTTAGTCCTTTAATGAATACAAATATTGATTTAATTCCTCATTTTTGTGATTATTTGTGGTCTCAGTCAGCCTTCAGTAAATTGTACTTTATTTTGATTTCTTCTCTTATCTCAAAAAATAACCACATTGCACCAAAAAAAACCCCCATACATTTAAAAAGTAAAATCATTAAAGTTGAATGCTCAGTGTATGGGAGCACAACATATGAAGCACAAACTGAGATTATTATAGAGCTGGAAGATACGTATGGACAAATTACCCAGAATGCAATGGAAAGAGACAAGGAGCGTGAGAAAATGTATTAAAAGACAGGAAGACAGAATGAAGATGTGGTAAGAAGGTGAAGGAAACAAGTAAAAATATAAAAAAAGTGAACAAGAAAGTAGTAAAATGAAGATGGTAGAAATAATACATTCTAATAATTCCAATAATCTGACTAGAATAACCTAACCTTTAAAAGACAAAGAGTCTACTTATTGAAGTTTAAAAAATATTTAATGATACTCTTTAAAGAAACTCTCTGAAATATAAGAAAATGAAATGCCTGAAAATGAAAGAGTGCAAATGAAGGAATGGAAAAAGACATGGCAGAAAAACTACTAAAATCCTTTGATAAACATCTAAAAACTGAAAAAAAAAAGTATTATTATATTTTGAGAAACAATCATTTAAAATGTTATTGAATTTATCAATCTTTCTTTTTGTATGTATATGTATTTTTTAAAACAACTTCATTGAAATACCTTTAACATATAGCAGTTGTATATATTTAAGATATATATATATATAGGATTACTACAATTCATCTAAATAACCTATTCATTGCCTCTATATGGTTACCATTTTGTGTGTATATAAGTGAGTTTGTGTGTGTGTATATGTGTTGAGATTTGTTGTGTTGCTATCCTTTTAGCAAATTTCAAGTATATTGTAGTCTTGTTAATTGGTTTTACCATGCTGTACATTAGATCTGCAAAAGGTACCATTAAAAAGTAGAATAAAGACTAGCCACAGACTTAGAGATGATTTGTCATATATATAACCTTTTCAGAATGGATGGATATTTTCAGCTTGAGGAACATAGCCATGATTGAATCAATAGAAGAAAATCTCATTTAAGTAACCTCTTTCATAATATTCATAAACATATCTTTGAGCTTTTAAAATTTATATAAATCACACCATATTATATTTACATTCTGCAAATAAAAAGGCTTTTAAAATAAAAGTTACTGCATGATAATGGAAGATTTAATTCCATAAGAATTGTTGAATAATAATTATAAACTTGTAAATACCTAGTTGCGTGCATGCGTGCATGGTAAGTCGCTACAGTTGTGTCTGACTCTGCGATCCTACGGACTGTAGCCCACCAGGCTCGTCTGTCCGTGGAATTCTCCAGGCAAGAATGCTGGAGTGGTTGCCATGTCCTCCTCCAGGGGATCTTCCCAACCCAGGGATCAAACCCACATTTCCTGTGGGTTCTGTATTGCAGATGGATTCTGTACCACTGAGCCACTGGGGAAGCCCAAACACCTAATTAGCTATGCTTAAAAGAAATAAAATAAGATACATATTCAGGGTAAAAGTACAAGGTTATTGTCTTTACAAGTGATTTTAAACACACATTTCTCAGCTACTAATAGGTCAAGAAGTAAAATAATATTAGTAAAGGTGATGTTACTATATTAAAATATAGAATATTGAATCAAGAAGCTTGACTTAAAAACATAGAAGACATTTCCTGAAAGTAGCAATATACATTCATTTGATGCACATTTGAAACATTTATAAAAACTGAGGATATTCTAGGATATATAAGAAATCTCAGCAGATGTCTATTATATGGATATTTGTAGGACATGTTCTCTGATCAGAGTGAAGTTAAGATAGGAGTCATTAACAAAAGATAAATTCAAATACATCTGTATATTTGTTAATTTTATAAGCTCAAAATATTATGGGTCAAAAAGAATTAATGCTCACATTTAGAAAATCCTTACAAGTAAATGAGAATGAAATTACATTTACAATCATTAACATCTAGTGAAAAGTGAACTACAAAGGGACATTATAGCCAAGCATAATTATATTACCAAGAAGATGGAAAGTTACTTTTAGTAACTTCAGTAGCTTAAAATTAATGAACTAGTAATTAAATGAAGACATTAAAAAAAGAAAACAGAATAAATCACAGGAAGTAGAAGAAAGGAAATAATAAAGATAAGAATAGAAATTAATGAAATGAAAAATGAAATAAGTAAATGAAACAGACCAACAAACAAAGCTTTTATTAATGGTTTCAGAGAAATGACTATGCCAAGACTGACTGAGAAAGAAAGTAAAAATGCTGGAAATAAAAAAGTGAACATAAGTATACACATAACAGAGGTATATAAAATAAGATAATAGCATGAAGCCTGTTGTGGCAATACATTTGTAAACTTAAATGAAATAAAATTTTCAAAAAAATGTCAAAATTGACTCATAAGGAATAGGAAGCTTCAGGGGTTCTATAAAAATTAATAAAATTCAATCTGTGGTTAGTAATAATCCTGTGAAGAAAACAGCAAACCCAAATTATCTTACAGGCTGGTTTTGCAAGGCATAATTTAAAATCATTGACAATGAGTATAGTATGCTCTAAACAATCATATTTCAATGCCAGTCATAAACATAAGATACAGGCATGCTGATGTGTACTTACTGAATGTCAGTCCTAGTTTTCTTCAATTCAGTATGAGGTCAATATAACTCCCTCTTTTTTTTTTTTCAATACTATTAGAGTTTCGTTGCTTTACAGTGTCATGTTATTTTCCATTGTATAGCAGGGTGAATCAGCTAAACATACATATATCCCTTCTTTGTCATGACAGACCATTGAGCAGAGTTCTCTGTGCTATACAGTATGTTTTCATTAGTTATTTTATACATCAGTTCAGTTCAGTTGCTCAGTTGTGTCCGACTCTTTGCGACCCCATGAATTGCAGCACACCAGGCCTCCCTGTCCATCACCAACTCCCAGAGTTCACTCAAACTCATGTCCATCAAGTCAGTGATGCCATCCAGCCATCTCATCCTCTGTTGTCTCCTTCTCCTCCTGCCCCTAATCCCTCCCAGCATCAGAGTCTTTTCCAATGAGTCAACTCTTCGCAAGAGGTGGCCAAAGTACTGGAGCTTCAGCTTTAGCATCATTCCTTCCAAAGAAATCCCAGGGCTGATCTCCTTCAGAATGGATAGCTTGGATCTCCTTGCAGTCCAAGGGACTCTAAAGAGTCTTATCCAACACCACAGTTCAAAAACATCAATTCTTCGGCGCTCAGCTTTCTTCACAGTCCAACTCTCGCATCCATACATGACTACTGGAAAAAACATATCCTTGACTAGATGGACCTTTGTTAGCAAAGTAATGTCTCTGCTTTTGAATATGCTATCTAGGTTGGTCATAACTTTCCTTCCAAGATGAGGTCAATATACTCTTGATTTCAAAACCAGACAAGAATAGGAAGAAAAAGAAAAATTACAGGTTAATCTCAGAAACACGGATGTAGAATTGTTTAAACAAAACATCAACAAAATAAATTGAATGGTATGTAAAATTATGATACATTAAAATTAACTTTATTCTGCAAAACAAGTGGTTGCACATCAGAAATCTATAAATGTAATTGACCACATGAACTGAGCCTAAGAAATATACATATAATTATCTCAATAGATGCCAAAAAACCATTTGATGAAATCCAATACATGTTCCATAGATTTAAATATAGGTTTATATATGTACATGACATATATACTTATGTATATATGGATCTATGTAATTATATGTTACATAAATATCTTTGTATAATGGTACAAGTATATTCTTAAAGTATATATAATTTTAAGTATATATGATACATACTTATATAAATGGATAGATTTTATTTATAGTCTATATATAAGAATGTAAATATATTATATACATATGTATCATATATATTTGAGTATAGATACCTATTATTATATTGGTACAAAAATAAGCATAGAGATGTATGGTAGGGTAAATTCAATTATTGTGTGATTTCATTTTGGAGTGTCTTAGTTAATCATAGTTCTGTGTTCTTCCATATAAATTTTAAAATAAACTTGCAATGTATCTAAATAATCATTTAAAACTTTTAAAAATGGGAACTATACTGAACTTATAAATCACTAAAGATGAAAATAATGATAGCCTCATGATATTTAGTCTCTTCATTCATTCATATCTTTTTTCACTTAAAAAACTGAAAATATAAAGGAAAATATCTTTGTTTTTCCCATTCTTTGAACTAGGAAAAGATTTCTTAAATAGGATACAAAAAAACCTAAGCACAAAAAAGTGATTGATATATTTGACTATAATAAAACTTTCTATTTATTAAAGGATATTATAAAGAAAGTGAAAAACAAGTCTCATGAGAACATATTTTATTGACATATGAATTCACACACATTTATCCGTGGAATATGTGAAGAACTTCTACAAATAAGTAAGAAAAATGTAAACAAAAGAAAACAGGCAAATTATTTGAGCCAGCATTTCACAGAAGAAATTAAAAATGGCAAATAAGCATATAAAATTATTGGTCTTATTAATATCTAAGAAAATGCAAACTAAGGTCAATATGAAATACCATTTGAAGTTTCTCAATTGGTGATATTAAGAAGTCTTGAAACACCAGGTGTTGGTGGGATTAAGTAGATTAAAGGGCACTTATAAATTGAATTTACCTTAATACAACTACTTTGTAAGATCATTGTCATTCTTTGTAAAGTTGAATATTTGCAGTCTCTAAGATCAAGTAGTTTTAATTTTAGGTGATATTCTAACAAAATTATCACGTAAGTATACTAGAAGACATGAAACAGTGTTCACAGTAGCACTATTCATGATTGTAAAAACTGGAGAAAACTTAATGTATAGGGATAAAAGTGAATATTTATTTGCACCATCATTGCACAGCACAACAAAATATATTGAGTGGAAATGATCGACCTACAGCTACATGAAGCAGCAAAGATCAATCTCAAAAACATAACACTCTGTGGAAAAAGTGAGTTGCAGAAATATATTGTCATTTCTGTAAAGTTCAGAATTTAGCAAAAATGCACAAGTTTTGTTGTCTTAGTTTGTTTTGTGGGTTTTTTTTGTTGTTGTTAAATTCACCCATGATGAAATTATCAAAAGGAAATTATCAAGGCAATTATAACAACTGAATGTGAAAGAGTCATTGCCTCTTGGATGAGATAGGAAGAAGTACACAGGTAGATAGAATGAAGTTGGTAATGGTCTATCTCTTAAATTGGAATGGAGGTGTATGAGTTCATTGTATTACTATGCATTAACACTTAAAGATATGCTTTTTCTTGCATCTGACAGGTAGATGTATCTGCATATCTACATATACATGCAATAAGCTATATTCTTGACAGTTGGAATTGCATAGAGTCCTAACTCATACCATGTGGGAGCATTGCTCTTCTTTTATTAAATTATTAACAGATTAGATTTAATTTATAATATAACTAATCAGAAGAATTTTCCAAATATTTAGAATAAGAGTGGCCTCCAGTAATCTAAATTATTGAAATGAGAGCCCCTTGAGATTTCAAGCCCCTTGGGCTTCCCTTGTGGCTCAACTGGTAAAGAATCTGCTTGCAATGTGGGAGACCTGGGTTCAGTCCCTGGTTTGGGAAGATACCCTGGAGAAGGGAAAGGCTACTCATTCCAGTATTCTGGCCTGGGTTGCAAAGAGTCAGACACGACTGAGCAACTTTCACTTTCACTGAGATTTCAAAGTGGAGAGAGGAAGACACATTGTAAGGTGACCCCAGGGATCCACAATCTGTGAATAATTCCACTGAGTGTGGAAAGGGCCCATGACTTGTTTCTAACCCATAGAATACAGTAAAGGTGATGAGATAGCTCTCCCATCATTAGGTTATGTTAAATGATGAAGTAATGGAATGTCACCCTTGTGATTATGTTTCATTATGTAAGAATCTGTCTGAGACAACTATACAGAGAAATTCCCCTTCTGTCCTTGAGGAAGGAAACAGTCATGTTGTAAACTGCTTCTGGAGAGTGCCATGTGATAGGGAAATGTGGGAATCAAGAGGATCAAGCATCAGAGGATCCAGAGCTGAGACCTTCACTCATACAAAAAAAATGAATCCTTCCAACAACCTGATGGGGCTTGAAGTAGGTTCTACGCCAGTTTAGGTTCAGATGAGAAAGTAGCCCTGCCTATACCTTGTCTGGTGGCAGCCTGAGCAGAGGACCCAGGTAAGATGTGCTTGAACTCCTGACCCACAAAAACTGTGATACAAGAATTGGGTGTTTTAAGCTGCTAGATTTGTAGGAATTTGTTATGCAGCAATAGAAAATGGATATATTTATGTATTTTCTTCTTTTCCTATTCCTACAACACAACACATGCTTAACTCATAGAGAGTGCAATTCAGTGTTTTGTATGTAAATGTGGACAGATGAATGAATGGAAGAAGTAAACCAGGATGCTGAGTGGGTGCTCCTGTGGCAGAGGAAGGCTTCCGTCTTGGGAGATTAGTAGGAATGAAGCCTTATCCACGTGATGTCATGAGTTGGTAGGTAAGAGAGGAGAACAGGTCTGGATCCAGCCTGTTGTCTCAAGACCCTAATACCTGGAGAAACATTCTAAATGGCAGGGTTAGATTTACCAAAAAGCCAATGAACTTAAGTTTCAGGAGGCTTTACTAACACCTGCCTTTTCCAAGGCCCTGAGAGAGTATCTAGAAATTTTGCATTTATAATTTTGGGTTCATTTTATTCAAGAGGGCTTCATAGACTACAGGTTTTCCCCAGTGGCTCAGCAGTAAAGAATCTTCCTGCAGTGCAGGGATGTGGGTTCAATCCCTGAGTGAGGAAGATCCTCTGGAGAAGGAAATGGCAACCCACTCCAGTATTCTTGCTTGGGAAATCCTATGGACAGAGGATCCTGGCGGGCTACAGTCTATGGGGTCACAAAAGAGTCAGACATGACTGAACAACTAAACAAATAACAACAATATAGACTGCAAAAGCTGTTGTTCTGTTGTTCAATCACTCAGTCATGTCCGACTCTTTGTGATCCCATGGACTGTAGCACGCCAGGCTCCCCTGTCCTTCACCATCTCTCAGAGCTTGCTCATACTCATGTCCATCAAGTTGGTGATGCCATCCAAACATCTCATCCTCTGTCGTCCCCTTCTCCTCCTGCCTTCAATCTTTCCCAGCATCAGGGTTTTTTCTAATGAGTCAGTTCTTCATATCAGGTGGCCAAAGTATTGGAGCTTCAGCTTTAGCATCAGTCCTTCCAATGAATTTTCAGGATTGATTTCCTCTAGGATTGACTGGTTTGATCTTGCAGTCCAAGGGACTCTCAAGAGTCTTCTCTGACACCACAGTTCAAAAGCAACAATTCTTCGACACTCAGCCTTCTTTATGGTCCAACTGTCACATCCATACATGACTACTGGAAAACCATAGCTTTGACCAGTTCTACAAAACCTGGATCTACCCTGATAAACTACAGACAATAGGGAGTCTATGGGTTAGCCTCTGTACCTATAGAACATCAAACAAGATGTTAGGAAATAGAGGTATTAAACAAGTAGTTAAACTGAAGTGCCAAGTTCACAGAGGGAAGGTTTCTTTCATTCACTTGTTCATTCATTTATCCATTCATACATTCACATCAATGCAGAAATACACTACCTTGGTGCAGCTCAGATCCCTCCAACATTGTGTACCTGGGAGACTTTACCTTGATGCCTCATTCACATTTAGTTTGCCCGTCTCAGAAATCATGATGATGTCTTACATTCTACATCTGTACCTTTACTCTGGCCATGCTTGTTTCCATCTCTGAGCCTGATGAGCAGAGAACTTCATTCTAATTCCATCTGCTTCTCACCTGTTGTAAGTTTTCTCCCACCATGTTGGCCAGTGGGGTAATTGGGATCTTTCTAGAAATCCTATTATGCCTGAGTGTCTGGGAATTAATGCTGGGTTTGCTTTTCAGGGGGAGGCTGAAAAGCCCAGTGCAACTGTATAGTTTAACACTACCAATTCTTCCCCAGATCTATTAATGCACCCTGGAGCTGAAAGTCATAGGCCACAAATGCTCCACATTGAGTGGATAAACAAACCGTAAATAACTCCATGGGCACATCGTAAACGTGGGGCCAACCTGTCTTTTCCAGGCTATCTGTCTCTGAAGGCTACAGCAGTAATGCAAGCTAGGGAGCCTCCTTCTTGGTGACTTTAAGCAACAAGAAAGGATCAAAACTGAAATCAGAAGTTTCTCTGTGGGTGGAGTGGAGCATTTGGGCTTTACTTTTGCTAAAGCCAGAACAAGAGGAAGGGGGCTGAAATTGATGGAGGGAGAAAGTATTGACAAGTTAAAGAAGCAAAAGAACTGAGATTCTGCTCTAAAAGGGATGAAGGGTCACCCTTTGGAAAACACTCAAAAATATTTTGGGGTCTTCCCTGGTGGCTATGGTTTTTCCAGTGGTCATGTATGGATGTGAGAGTTGGACTGTGAAGAAAAATCACTGAAGAATTGATGCTTTTGAACTGTAGTGTTGGAGAAGACTCTTGAGAGTTCCTTGGACTGCAAGGAGATCCAACCAGTCCATTCTAAAGGAGATCAGTCCTGGGTGTTCTTTGGAAGGAGTGATGCTAAAGCTGAAATTCCAGTACTTTGGCCACCTCATGCGAAGAGTTGACTCATTGGAAAAGACTTTGATGCTGGGAGGGATTAGGGGCAGGAGGAGAAGGGGACGACAGAGGATGAGATGGCTGGATGGCATCACCAACTCGATGGACATGAGTTTGAGTGAACTCCAGGAGTTGGTGATGGACAGGGAGGCCTGGTGTGCTGCAATTCTTGGGATCTCAAAGAGTCAGACACGACTGAGCAACTGAACTGACTGAACTGAACTGGTGGCTCAGTGGTAAAGAATCTGCCTGCCAATGCAGGAGACACTGGTTTGATCCCTGGTTGGAGAAGATCCCACATTCAGAGCAACTAAACCCCTGTGCCATAAGTATTGAGTCTGTGCTCTCGAGAACTGCCAGCTGCAGCTACTGAGCCTATGTGCCACAACTACAAAAGCCCGTATGCCCTAGAACCCATGCTCCACAACAAAAGAAGTCACAGCAATGAGAAGTCCACATAGCAACGAAGACTCAGCACAGGCAAAAATAAATAAACTTAAAAAATAAATCTTTTTGCCAATGCATGTATATGAATATGTATCTGTGTGTCTATTTGTGAGTATACACACATGTATGTGTGTGCACGCACACACACACACACACACACACACAGACTTCTGGATGACTAAAAGACTCCTTCATCTTTATCTGTGAAAGAACGTTGTAACCAGGGCTGCAGTTAGGTCAAAAGCAGGTTGAAATTGACCTGCATGTATCTTCTCTTTAGTCTACATAGGTTTATACATATTTTTATATTAAATGTCTTTAGTATATGTACTTTACAATTTGTTACAGCCTCCATTGCTCCCTGATGCCACACCTGACATGCCTCAAAAGTGTCTGTTACCTCTCTGGGCTCCAGAAAGGGTTTCTTTACCTTAGTAGTAATACCTCCTTGCTGTGGGGCTGTCCTCTGTATTGTAGGATGTTTAACAGCATGCCTAACCTCTAGGAATGCCACTAGATGCCTGTAACACCCCCTACACCAACAGTCATGACAACCAAACATTTCCAATTATCTTTTGTGAAATAAAATTAAAGAATCTGCCTCCGGTGCAGAGGGCCTGTGTTTGATCCCTGGATGGGGAAGATCCCCTGGTGAAGGGAATGGCTATCCCCTCCAGTATTCTTGCCTGGAGAATTCCATGGACAGAGCCTGGTGGGCTCCAATTCATGGGGTTGCAAAGAGTCAGACACGACTGGGCAACTAACACTTTCAACACTTTCACTGTCCTAGCCAGAGGTTTTCTGAGAATGAGAGAGGTAAAGTAGTTTACTCAAAGTCTGAACGCTGGTTAGTGTCAGTACCAGGCACAGTTCTATGATTTTACAATCCTGGCACAGTGGTCTTTTTTCCACAGCATGAATAGTAATCTCCAGATTACCTATTTTCCCATTATATAAGAATTCCTTGAATCTTATAAGTAGCATTTATCAAAGGTAGGTTACTTACCCATTTCAATATATATTTTGGGTTAAAATGGCCAGTTGTATAATTTTGAGGTAATTACCGCATCTCTGAGCTCAGTTTCCTTATCTATTAAAAGTAGCCATGGTAGTCTGAACTAGGTGGCCAGCATGGTGGTTAACGCTTGGCATTATTTTATTGGTTGATGGTTATGATGTACTTGTTGTTAAATATTTCAGTTATCACCTATCTGTTTTATTGGGATTATTGTGAGGATCAAATAAGATGGTCTAAACAGTGATGGACACATTCTAAACTTGTGACACTGTTGCTGCTGCTGCTGCTGCTAAGTCGCTTCAGCCGCGTCCGACTCTGTGCGACCCCATAGATGGCAGCCCACCAGGCTCCCCTATCCCTGGGATTCTCCAGGCAAGAACACTGGAGTGAGTTGCCATTTCCTTCTCCAATGCATGAAAGTTAAAAGTGAAAGTGAAGTCGCTCAGTCGTGTCCGACTCTTAGCGACCCCATGGACTGTAGCCTACCAGGCTCCTCCGTCCATGGGATTTTCCAGGCAAGAGTACTGGAGTGGGGTGCCATTGCCTTCTCCTGTGACACTGTTAGCTATTATTTTGATGCCTGCTGCTGCTGCTGCTGCTGCTAAGTCGCTTCAGTCATGTCTGACTCTGTGCAGAAGCCCATACCTACCACTTTGACCTTATGTCTTATTCTGCTCCCCTCCTTGGCATGCCCCAGGCACATGAGACAGTCTTCTGTTTTTCTACCTTGGGTTCCTTCCTATCTCGGGGACTTTGCACTTCCCGTATTTTCTGCATAAAGTACTCTTATCCAAGACCTTTACTTTGCTTCTTCTCATTATGCTGATTTCTGTTCAAATGTCACATCTTTAGGAATTCTTTCCTAACCTTTCTTTACAAAAGAGTACCTACCTATCCAATTCCACATAGCTCTGTGCTCTCTGGACTAGTGTTAGTGATTTATGAAAATGATGATGCTGTGTTTTCCTTCCTCCTCACAAATAAAGAACTTTGTCTTGTTTGCACTCTAGCTCCAGCATCCTACCATGTCATGGTAATAGAAGCAGAGTCAGCCAGAGCTCAGTTAATAATTGTGGGAGGGATAAATAAAGGAGAAACACTGGTTCTGATTGCAAATCTAGTGTTTTTTTCACTCTAGTAGCTGTAAGACTATATAGGAGAAGATGAACAAAATTCACTCATTCTTTGATTTGTTCATTCATTTATTCATTCTGCTAGCAAACATATGTCAGATACCTTCTTGGGAATCCACCTACTCCAATAAATGAGTTTGTTTCTATTGTTCTTCATTGTCAGATACAGGTGAGTAAGAAAAATAGAGCTCCCCACCTACAAAGAGCACAAAAATTCTTTTCGTTTTTTTTGTACTAACACTGCCTCAAATTCTTGAGAGCCCACTGATGTTGAAAAGCTCACACAGTTCCTCTGCTGTGAGTACACTAGGAGGGTGTTACACTAGTGTACCACCCAGGGATGTGCTGGGTGGTACACTGGGCGCCATAGATGCAAAGATGGATGAAGGCTGGTCCCTAGGCTGTAGCTGATTTTGTATCTCCCTGTCTTCTCCGTTCTCTTTCTGTTGTCTTCCTCCATTGCACACTGACTCTAGCCTGGAATATCACAGGTCTTACTACTGGAAAACACACAGACAGTCAAGACAGTTCAATTGCTGGCAGACCCAACCCCAGGAATGAAACTTGCTTTATGGTTTTGATTTGGACTTCTAAGTATTCCTACTTTTTTAGAACCATCTGTAAACTAGCACAGCTTGAGCCACACTTCTTCTTTCTTCTTTTTTTTGCTTCTCCTTAAACAAATCAAACCAATCAAACAAACAACTCTAGAATAAGAATCTCCCTGCCAATGCAGGAGACCTGGGTTTGATCCCTGGGATGGGAAGATATCCTGGTATCTTCCTGGAGGAAATGACAATTCACTCCAATATTCTTGCCAGGATAATCCCGTGGCAGAGGAGTCTGGCAGGCCACAATTAATGGGGTTGCAAAGAATCGGACATGACTGAAGAAACTAACACGGGGAATCTTGTGAATGTCTTGTGGATCCTGACTCACTTTGTTAGGTGGTACATTTACGGTCCTTTGTCACTGAAATCAGTCTAGTTGGCTGTCTCAGTGCTTAGTCACTCAGTCATGTATGACTCTTTGTGACCCCACAACAGTAGCCCACCAGGCTCCTCTATCTATGGGGGATTCTCAGGCAAGAATACCAGAGGGGTTGCCTGCCCTCCTCCATGCCTTCCTGCTGGGTGCTAAACGGAGGACTTTTAGGTTGGCAGATGGCTGCCTTTGTAGGTTTCTTAGTGCTTTCCAGCACTCCTATTTCAGTCGACTCTCCATATACATGTTCCTGGAGCTCTGCTCTGACTTTGCTTAAAGAGGAAGAGGCTGTCCCCCCTTCCCTCCCAGATGTTTCTCCTCTACAGTCTGGACTGTTCAGGGACCTAACAGATATTTCCACCACCTTCAATTCTCACCCCTGAAAATATACCTCATCTTTCCAGCGTATTGCCATTGGCCCCACTGCCTGCTCAAGTGATTCAGATTCTGGAGCTTAATTTTGATCAAGGTCCAAATGAATTTATGTGGAAAAAGAGCTCAGTATGCTTTGCACATGAAGGAAACATTATCCCTCTAGGTCTCTAAACATCAGGATGGCTGGATACCTCAGTGGAAACTCAACATCAGTGCAAATCTTATTATAGGGACTCAGTTGGCCACCTACAAGGATGACACTATTCTCTTGACAGGATATTTTAGAGCCAATTCTTATTGCTTCACTCCTGCTGTCCAAACTATGCAGAGCTTATCAAGTACATCACAAGATTCATGACTTTTAGTGTGCTGGAAATATAAGTGTGAGTGGGATTTGTTGGCTCTCAATGGTCAACCTTGGTATCATCATATTACTTTAATACCCATGGTGTTGATCAAATCTGGTCTTTTTGAAGAGAGAATTGGCTGGGGCCCAAAGAAAATATTGAAAATTCCAATTTTTTTCAAGACTGTAAAAGGGACGCATGACACAACCAGTAATAATACAGACCTTCTGCTTTTCCTCCTGCCTGTTCATACACAACTTCTAACCCCCCAGGTGATGGGCAGGGAAGTCTGGCATGCTGCAGTCCATGGGGTCGCAAAGAGTCAGACATGACTGAGTGACTGAACTGAACTGTAATTCACTCTTGTTCACCAATCTGTCAACTGCAAGTCACTACTTAACTTCTGTCACTTTCTCTCTCCTGCTCTTCTCCCCTGATCATTGTCTTCAATTTCCAAAGCCACTTGGAGGAATCATATTTTTTTTTCCAGTTTTATTTATTTATTTTACTTTACAATATTGTATTGGTTTTGTCATACATTGACATGAATCCACCATGGGTGTACATGTGGTCCCCATCCTAAACCCCCCTCCCACCTCCCTCCCCATCCCATCCCTCTGGGTCATCCCAGTGCACCAGCCCCAAGCATGCTGTATCATGCATTGAACCTGGACTGGCGATTCATTTCACATGTGATAATTTACATGTTTCAATGCTATTCTCCCTTATTATCCCTCCCTTGCCCTCTCCCACAGAGTTCAGAAGACTGTTCTATACATCTGTGTCTCTTTTGCTGTCTCGCATACAGGGTTACCATTACCATCTTTCTAAATTCCATATATATGCGTTAGTATACTGTATTATTGTTTCTCTTTCTGGCTTATTTCATAGGCTCTAGTTTCATCTACCTCATTAGAACATGATTCAAATGCATTCTTTTTAATGGCTGAGTAATAAGGAATCCATATGTCTCCATCACTAAGGATGACCTGTTAATGCCAAAGTCTATTCCAAGGCAATCATTACCCTAAATTGTCAGTCAAGAGTAGAGCTATGGTCTTGGCCAAGGTAGGACACTG
The DNA here is from genome assembly GCF_027580195.1 of Bos mutus. Lineage (NCBI taxonomy): Eukaryota > Metazoa > Chordata > Mammalia > Artiodactyla > Bovidae > Bos > Bos mutus. Next base: position 30,530,751 of record NC_091618.1, read on the forward strand.
ACACATTTCTCACTTATCCATCACACATTTCCATAAAACTGCGTTTACTGAGACCCTTATGGTAACAGCTTCATTGGACTTGCCTCTGACCTGACTAGCCATGGTCCATGAGGCCACATAGAGTGCTAGGCATTATCTCTTCTTCTCCGTTATCATCTGGTTCTTACAGAGACATCCTTCTTTCCTTTTCAACTGGAAACAAAAGCTCCCATGCAAATCAGTTACAACTACATCCACATGTGTTTAAATTTCATTCAAGGAGAAGACCTTCTGGGCTATCCTAAGAAAAAGAACACACATCTTTACCTTTATGGGAAGATGGGACAGAACTGAGGAATTACCATATGTCCAGGTAGATTTACTTTGTCTAGAACTCTTTCCTCCTATGGCTATGCTCTTTTGTATTTCAGTTTGGGGCCTGAAATCTTGATTTCCTGGATTTTTGCATTAATTCACAGTCCACGTGCATGAAGAATTAAATGGAAGTCTTGTATGACTTGGACCTCACTATAGAAACTGGGGAGGTGGGCATTAGCACAACCCTCTCTCCTTAGGCTTGATTCTGGTTCTGTTGTTAGTCTTCCTCTCAACTGAATGAAGTGAAATTGACATGCTGCTTAACAAGGGATGGTCAGAAAAGGGAGCGCTGTGCAGGGCTCTCAGAAGGCCTTCTCCGTGGGAAGGTATATTGTGATCCCATACGCACATAATGTTTCCTATTTAAATTCTACCTAGTCTTAGATTTCAGTTAGATGTCATCTATTCTATATGACCTCCTTCCTTTCTCCTAACATTCATTGGAACACTGTGAATTTGCATTTCCTCTCCAAATGCTCTCACATAGCTCGTCATGATTAAATCTGGGCTGCTGAAGTTTCTTATACCGTTTATATGTGCCACCTCTAATAAGATGCATATTTCATGAGATTAAGTACAGACTCCTTTAACCATCAACATCAAGCCTCATTCTGTGCCTTTCCCTGGTAAATGCTCCTTAATGCTACTGTTCAATCCATTTTACAATTTTGTAAGAAAAGGCAATTTTCCAAGGTGAGTGTGAGAAATTAGTTTTTATAGAAGTCTTTCACATCATTTGTGGTAGACTTGGCCACACTAAAATTCAAAAATAAGGAAAGAAAAAAGGAAACAGCCATCATTTTTCAAACAAAATGTAGTTTTTATCATTAAAACTCTGAATAAATTAACAACTTTTCCCCTTTTATCATAAAAAATTGTTTTGAATGAATTGTCCCCATTCTTTTCCATAAAAATCAGGATTTTAATTAGAGTCAGGAGCCTAAAACAATCCTGATTTTCTATTTTCAGAATTAAGATTTTCAGAAATATGAAATGTTCAGGGGTCTTTGTGATGAAGAGACTGGCCTTGACACTGTGGGGACCTGTGAAATATGACATCATAATATTAATAATCCAAACATATAAAGTGTTCTCAATAAAGTGTATAGCAAAAGATATGTCTGGTTCAAACTGGGACTAAAAATATTGAGCACCAGATATATATTTATTTGTATTTATTTGTATATTTCTTTCCTTATTGCTCATATTGTTCCAAAAATTATTTAAGGCAAGAGATCTAATTCTGATTTGGTTCATGAAATAAAGATCTATGAGATTATTTAAAGCACAAATTCAATGTGACCTAAAAGCAATAATCTGATGGTGACTAAACTAGTCATCTGGAGGGTAGAATTCAGTACCATAGGAGGGCAGATGGAGACAGAATTCATAGCATGTGACTAGGGCAGTGTGGGGCTTAGAACCTTTATCATATGTGGAATGTTGAAGGACTCAGGGATATGATATTTATATTAGTCTCTCTCTCTCTCTTTTTTGACTGTGCTGGGTCTTCGTTGTGGTACTTGGGCTTCTCCAGTTGCAGTTCATGGGTTTCTCTAGTTACGGTGAACAGGTTCAGTGGTTGCAGTGCATGGGCTTTCTCTGCAGGTTCAGTAGTTGTGGCTCACAGGTTTCTCTAGTTGCAGCGTGTGGGCTTAGTTGCCCTGTGGCATGTGGGATCTTAGTTCTCTGACTAGGAATTGAACCAGTGTCCCCTGCACTGCAAGGTGGATTCTTAACAGCTGGACCACCAGGGAAGTCCCAGCATTAGTCTTGAGAGGTGAAGACTGAGGATGTATCTCAGAAATGCCTTCAACTATCAAGAACTTTCAGATGGAGCAGGCTGAATTGCTTTCTAAGGCTGAACCAGGATTGATGCTCAGAACTTACAGTGATGCAGATTCTCACACAATGGTAGAAACAACTTCTAAATAAAGATTTCTAACAGAGCACACAGCTGTCTCATGAGGTAGCATGCTTCCCTGCCCCAGAAGCTCTGGTGTAGGCTCAGTGGCCACTGTTAGGGATATTCTAGGGAGAGTTTGTCCTCTCTGGTCATCCAGGGTTGGAGCCAGGGAGGGGTGAAGTCTGGAAACTGAGACAATCAGAATGGAACCTGTTACTGGGATAGCAGCCCTGAGAGGCCGTGTGTCAAGAAAAGGATCCAGGCAGTAAAGCCAGGAGTGATGTAGAGGGACCAAAAGCAAGGTGTGTACTGAGTGGGTCACCAAAAAGCAAGGGAGGAACCGACTGGAGGAAGAGGGGTGGGTGAAGGCAAGAGGGATCTGAGTTCAGGAACTCAGTTCATCTGTAACAGTATTCTACTAGCTGGTAAGCTGACTTCTTTCACTGAATGAGGTGGGGATTTTTTGAATTAGAAATAAACATCTGACAGATTCTCGCTTTAGTAGCAGCTTAGATTTCGAAATCTCACATTGTGTCAGCTGATAAGTCTATCTTCTTTTGCTTGACTCTTGTTTTTATCAACCTCATTAGCATCAACAGAGATACTAAGAATGAGCCTATGGCTTCATCCATACTCTATGGCATTTTGTATCTCCTCAAAAAATAAGCACTAGGTTTAGGGAGCTGAATAACTGAGCTCTTCACTTAACTGACCTAGTCTTCAGATTTTTTATCTGAAAGGAGGAGGACTTGCAAGGAGAGAGACACTCTAGTCCCAAATCTAAATACCAGGGAGGAGCTGTATGTGTTAATTCTCTTTTGTCACTTGCAAATATTTTTCCCTATCCCAGGCATCAAATGCCGTGACACATATTAGCTAATATTCTTTTCTTGGCCTGCAAATGCATTCCCTTGGTTCCCAGTTGATGATACAATCTGGTGAACCATTTAAAACATGATGAAAATACTTCTCTGAGGGTATTAGTTATCATGGGACTCTGGATGATGGAGGTCAGACAAAGTTCAAACGAAATGGTAGGAAACGGAGAAGAACACCAAAAGTGTTTACCTATGGAAATATTTCTTCAAAACCCAGTTTTAAAGAGTTTTGTAGAATGAAAACAGTGCTTAACTTCAGAAGTCAAATTCTTATTGTGAGCTTTCCCAAAAGCAGAATCAGAGATAAGGCAGAAGTGTGGTGGTTTATTCAGAAAGCTGATCCTTAGGTACAGGCATGAGGGACAGGAGAAGCTACCTGGCAGGAGGGACAGGGCATCCAAAATACATCATTGGGTTGGTAAGCACTGCTGCTGCTGCCGCTGCTAAGTCACTTCAGTCGTGTCCGACTCTGTGCGACCCCATAGACAGCAGCCCACCAGGCTCCGCTGTCCCTGGGATTCTCCAGGCAAGAACACTGGAGTGGGTTGCCATTTCCTTCTCCAATGCATGAAAGTGAAAAGTGAAAGTGAAGCCACTCAGTCGTGCCCGACTCTTAGTGACCCCATGGACTGCAGCCCACCAGGCTCCTCCATCCATGGAATTTTCCAGGCAAGAGTACTGGAGTGGGGTGCCATTGCCTTCTCCCAGTAAGCACTAGGGGTGACTAAGTACTTCAGCTGTCTCAGAAGTCCTATAAAATGCATTTTAGAACTGTTCCCCTGGAAGGACAAAAAAACAGCTATCAGTTTTCGCTTCCCATTTTCAAGAGTTATCCCCACCCTCTCAGTGTAAACTTTTGGATCTTTAGGGCTGTGCATGAGAAATTCTGAGGGACTGCCACAGGCATCCCAAGCTGTGGCATCAATTAAGCTTCAGGGTGTGAAGCAAAGAGGTGAGGTGCTAGCAGGTGATTCATGACTGACACTTGATAAAGTCTTCAGGGAACTGGTCACCATAGCCACAAGGGAATATGAGCTGAAATAGATAAGATCTGTAGCAATATAGATATTGTCCAATATATATGTAAGCAGTGTTTCTCTAGATGTCATCCTTCAGGATGTACAACTGTAGTGACCCCAAGTTCACTGCCTTTTACTACCACCCTGAAACTATAGCTGCCGGCAGATAATTTCATCTGTACTCTTGAACAAGTCTGATCAACTCCCACAGAGGATCCATTGGGTACTTTCACTGCTTCTCCAGCTGGTCCCTTAGCTGGGCACCACTCCTGCTCCTGCTAAGAGTTGCAAGTTCTGCCCTCAAAAGCCATGCTGCACTTAACATCCTTTCTCCCCTGAAATTTCAGGACTTGGTTATTTGGCCCAACTTCTTATTCCCAACCCATTCATTTTGATAAGTTCATTCATTGTCAGGAGACTTAGTGGAAATAGACTTTGGAAGTGCAGTATCCAGGTAATCCACGGGTGAACACAGCTTAAAATTAGTACTAAACCTACATCAGCCCTAGCTTGAACATCTTCTGTAAACATAAAACAAATGTCACTTATGAGATCCTTTTAGAGGAAGGTCTAAAATAGTTTGAACTAGGAGTGGAGATAAAAACAGAATGAGAGAATCTTGATGTTCAGCTAGAAAGCAAAAGAAGTGAGCACTCTGTTTCCTATATTTGCCTTGTGTTAATAACAATGACTTCTTCACATGCCTGGACTCATAAAAAGTGATTATTTGCCTTGAAAAAATTGGTATTCTTGTACTGGACTAGATTCTGAAAGGCATCACCCCCGTGCTTTGAAGTCACTGTATTTGAGTTGCTACCATTTTCCAGAGAAGGTATTTGGGTGAACTTCATTATCTATCTAATGCTGTTAAACTGCACACTATCTAGAATTCTTTGCAAATGATTACTCTGAAGCCCACATTGTATCCTGAACCATTTCCCTGTTAAAATCCAATGGAGATCGAGAAGAGCTACTATATTCCGGGCACACTATGTTATTGTTATCGTTCAGTTGCTAAGTCATGTCTGACTCTTTGTGACTCCTTGGACTGCAGCACTCCAGCGCCCTCTGGACTCCACTATTTCCCAGAATTTGCTCAAATCTCTCAGAATTTGCTCAAATTTATGTCCATTGAGTTGGTGATACTGTCTAACCATCTCTTCCTCTGCCACCTCCTTCCCCTTTTGCTTTCAATCTTTCCCAGGGTCTTTTCTAATGAAGTGGCTCTTCACATCAAATGGCCAAAGTATTGGAACTTGGAACTTCAGCAGAAGTCCTTCCAATGAATATTCCAGGTTGATTTCCTTTATGATTGACTGGTTTGATCTCCTTGCAGTCCAAGGGACTCTCAAGAGTCTTCGTCGGCATCACAATTTGAAAGCATTAGTTCTTTGGCGTTCTGCCTTCTTTATGGTCCAGCTCTCATATCTACATGACTGCTGGGAAAACCATAACTTTGACTATATGGACTTTTGCTGACAAAGTGATGTCTCTGCTTTTTAACATAGTGTCTAGGTTTGTCATAGCTTTCCTTCCAAGGAGCACAGCACACTATGGACTTTATAAATATGCTCTGACTGAGTTAACTAGGTGGCTACTCTTGCCTGCATCTTCATTTCTCATATTTTGAAAAGCCAGGGATCAGTTGTTACTAAATCATTCCTTTCCAGTGTTGCTAATTCCAATTCCAATAGAAATTGTAAGGAAAAGCCGATCTTTACCAATCTTTCAACCTGTGAATGCTTCTCCTGAGTCCTCTCTCATCCTTACACAGAGTGCCCTAAGGGCAGTGGAGCCTTAATAGGGTTCTTTTCAAAGAAATCTAATCCCCTTTGAGGTTTGAGTTAGCTCATCTTCCTCCCTTGTACTCCTCGTGGAGCAAGTAGTGAGATAGTGAAAAGGAGAGAGTCATGAAGAAGCATCTTCAGGGTCAGGAAGATGTTGTCATGGAAAGGATGACAGGATGCAGAATACTGGAGGATGAGATAAGTTTCCTACCCGAGCTCTTTTCCTGTTTCTTTGTAAAAGCACTAACTTTAGCTTAGTTTTTTTTTTTTTTCTGTCGATCATGGCTGCTGACCCTAACAGACAGAAAGGGACTTTCGGAGGTTGTTTTGTATGGCTTAATGTCTTCAGACAGAAATTTGCATAAACACAGAAGAGAGAGGGAAGAGAGGGAAGAAACAGAAGAAATCTATGTAATTATAGCAATTATAACAATATTAACAGCTGATACTTATTGAACACTACTATGTGACATGCTCCTGTTTATTTGATCCCCAATTAACTCTATTGTATTAATCTGAGCACTTTCAATCACAAATGATGGGACCTTAGTCAATCTATTTACATACCAATTTTGGGGGCTTTGAATCCAGCCATTTCTTGATTTCCATATACATGTGATTTAAAAGATGTCAGTAGGACTTAGCCTCACTTTCCTTGTCTAGGTCCAGATTTCCCTGGATTAGCTCTGTTCTCAGACAGCTCCCTCTTAGTGGCTTGTTGACCACTAGTCACTTGAGACTTATGTCCTATGGAAGAGAGGGATTGTTTCCTCCAATGGCTCTGACAAATTTTCAGAACAGACTTTCACGAGCTGTCCTTGGGTCTTGAGTCCATCCCTGAGCCAGTCTATGGCCATAGGTGTATGATGTTTTGTTGGCTAGGCTTGAGTCTTGTGCCAGTCCCCGGGGGCTGGGATGGGGTATAGGGATAGTGGTAGAGTGAGCTCCCCTGAAAGCTCAAGGTCTGAGAGTAAGAGAGCCAGTAACCAAAACAAATTTGCAGTCAGAGAAGGAGGAAAGACTACAAGATATTATTCAATTTTTCCAAGGCTGGACACTAAGTTTCCATGATTCTGTTTCTTGTATGGTACCAGTTTAGAGTTAGCCAAAAGAAGAAGATTCAGGAAGACAGAATTAAACAAAAGCCACTCCCCTAAGAGTTTGTCATTTGCCAGACACAGTTATGGATGGACATAGAGGAGCCTGGCTTGTTCTCTATTTGTCAGTCTTGTCTTCTCTACTCTTGGCCCTGAGGACAACAGTGGTCTTGGCTACCACCAAGCACTTAGCTGGGGCCCTCCAGACAGTGGCTTCATAGCCCCCTCCTCAAGCCTTCCCTAGTGCTCCCACTTCTGCTGTGTGCATTTGGTTTTTCAGACTCTCCTGCAAGCTCTGATGTGTCCATGTTCACCACTGATTCAGGCAGATCACTTAGTAGCCTAATCTCTAATCATCCAACACCCTCCTTCATCCTTGGCTCCTTCTCTATTTGTGCAGGCTCTAATTCTTAATAATCTCCCCCTCCTTATTTCCATAGTGCTTACAGTCACTCTCTCTTTCTCACTGAACTCTGATTGATGCACATTATACTCATTTTATATATGAGAAAATAAAACTACAGATCAGGGAGGTTAACATTTTTTTCCCAGAACCACACAACTATTGGATAGGAGGGTCAAGACTGAAACCTAGGCTTTAAACCAGTTTCAAATCTGTTTTCAACCAGGATTAAGTGGTTCATGAGAACCCTTTGAGCTGTGTGATTAGACAGAGTTGGGAAAACATAGAAATGTGTGTTTGTGTTGGTGGTGTGGGTCCTAGGGAGGTGGTAGGAAGGAGGGAGTGGAACCTTTGAAGGGCTCCCATATGTTGCATGCATCCTCTCTCACGCACTTGCCCTCCTCTCTGCCCCTGAGAACATGGGCTCTTTCTCTGGACTCTGTTTACCAGTCTCTTTGAACCCAAGCTGTCTGATGCTTATGTTTCCTGGCATCAGGGTTGGCAGGCAGTGTTGGAGTAGCACAGAAGGGGCATCTTTGAGCGGAGCAAATGAGGACAGAGGGCACAGACCTCAACATGGTGCAGTGCTGTGCCAGGCTAGAGTCAGAGGGCAATATGTATCCTAGCCAGAGCCAGGAAGCGGCAGAGAGCTGAATGAACACCCTAGGTCCCTCTGGACTCCAACCAGCACTGGAAATTTTCACGAATGTTAAATCCACTTGCTACTTTACAGGAAAAGCTGACCCTTGAGCCATCTTTCCTTCAGCAGTTCCAGTTTGTTTTTCCAGTGGCCTTCTGCCTTAACCATCATTGCAATCAGCCCCTGGGCATATGGAGCTAAACTGATGATCTTGGTGACTCTGCAGAGACTCATACTCACATACATAGAGGAATGAAATGACATGATCATAAACACCCATACTCTCCCATAGGCCAAAACACATTTGCTTGCTTCCTGGCCTTGCTCCAAAAATAAATTACTGATCCTTGAAATTTAAGAAGAACTAAGAAAATTCCAAGGCAGAGGTCTAAATTCAAGGCCCGTCCCTATTCTATTTCATCTTCATTATTATTATTTTGTAGCATAAACTCATTACAGTGATGATAAACCCATTTTGGAATTTCAGGTTTCATTTTCCAAGAATTTCCAGAGAACCCATTCATGGAATGAAATCATCTGGCAGAGACTGCAAAGATATGTAAAAGTACCACTTTTTGGATTATTGCTACTGTTATTTGTGTTATTTGTGGTTATCAGAAATGAAAATACAAGGATTGTGGACAAACAAGAGGAGTGGTAGAAAGAACATTGGGCTTGGAATCAGAAGCTCTGGTTCAAATTCTTATTAATTTCTGTGTGGTCTTAAACAGATAGTATAAACCTTCATAGCTTCAGTTACTTCCTTGGTAAAACAGGAATAGCAAAATCTACCCAAAAAGTTTAAAGTGAGGTTTAAAATAAACAATATAGATAAAAGAACTTGGCAGATATGAATAGTCAGTAATGTTTGAAAAAACTATGATTATCCCACACATGCAAAGTTAATTAATATGAAGAGTTTGAAAGCCGAACTAACTGTATTTTCCCCTTGGTCCTGTAGATAACTATTGTTCACGTTGACATCTGTGAGGCATTGCAAGATATTGGTATGTTCCCTGAATAACCAAATCAAAGTGAAACCATATGGTTTTTATGTGAGAAGGATTACTGATTTTCAAGAAATTAGCATACAATAAAATAATTTACTTGTGAGGCAATGCTCAGATTTCAGATAATCCACACAGACAATTAACCAGAATAATCCAGTCTTACTGACACAATCATTTCCATATAAGGAGCCACACCTGCCAAGCTCAGAAAAACAGATCCTTTGTGATTTTTCCTGGAGTTCTAGCATTGAGGATCTGCCACAGGGAAAGGAAATGCTCTTCTCATGGCTCTAATTCCTTTGATCCATATTCATCAAGATACTGAACACGCTTAGAAGGGTTGGACTCCCTTCTTATTTTCTACGCATTTCTCATTTGTTTCCCTGATGGCTCAGTTGTACAGAATCTGCCTGTCAATGCAGGAGATGTGGGTTCAATCCCTGGGTTGGGAATATCCCTTAGAGAAGGAAATGGCAACCCACTCTAGTAGTCTTGACTGGGAAATCCCAAGGACAGAGGAGTCTGGTAGGCTACATTCCATGCTGTTGTTCAGTTGCTAAGTCATGCCTGACTCTTTGTGACCCCATGGACTGTAGCATGCCAGGCATCCCTGTCCTTCACTATCTTCCTGGGTTTGTTCAAATTCATGTCCATTGAGTCGGTGATGCCATTCAACCATCTTATCCTCTGTTGCCCCTTCTTCTCCTGCTCTCAAACTTTCACAGCATCAGGGCCTTTCCCAATGAATCAGCCCTTCTCATCAGGTGGTTGATGGAGTTTCAGCTTCAGCAACAGTCCTTCCAAAGAATAGTTAGGATTGATTTCCTTTAAGATTGTCTGGTTTGATTTCCTTTCAGTCCAAGGGACTCTCAAGAATCTTCTCCAACACCATAATTCAAAGGCATTAACTCTTCAGTGCTCAGCCTTTTTTATGGTCCGGCTCTCACATCCGTACATGACTACTGGAAAAACAAGAGCTTTGGCTAGATGGACCTTTGTCAGCAAAGTAATATCTCTGGTCTTTAATATGCTGTCTGGGTTTGTCATAGCTTTCCTTCCAAGAAGCAAGCATCTTTTAATCTCATGGCTGAAGTCACTTTCTTAGAGCCCAAGAAAGTAATATTTGTCATGCTGCTGCTGCTGCTAAGTCACTTCAGTCGTGTCCAAATCTGTGCGACCCCATAGACGGCAGCCCACCAGGCTCCCCCATCCCTGGGATTCTCCAGGTAAGAATACTGGAGTGGGTTGCCATTTCCTTCTCCAATGCATGAAAGTGAAAGTGAAATCACTCAGTCACGTCCGACTCTTCACGACCCCATGGACTGCAGCCTACCAGGCTCCTCCATTCATGGGATTCTCCAGGCAAGAGTACTGGAGAGGGGTGCCATTGCCTTCTCTGAATATCTGTCATAGTTTTCACTTTTTCCCTATATATTTGCCATGAAGTGATGGGATCAGAAGCCATGATCTTAGACTTTTGAATGTTGAGTTTTAAGCCAGCTTTTTCACTCCCCTCTTTCATTTTCATCAAGAGACTCTTTATTTCCTCTTCCCTTTCCCTTTCTGCCAAAAGAGTGTTACACCTGCATATCTGAAGCTGTTGCTATTTCTCCCAGCAATCTTTATTTCAGCTTGTGAGTCATCCAGCCCAACATTTCACTTGATGTACTCTGCATATAAGTTAAATAAGCAGTGTGACAGTATACAGCTTTGATGTACTCCTTTCCCAATTTGGAACCAGTCTATTGTTCCACGCCCAGTTCTAACTGTTGGTTCTTGACCTGAGGCAGGTCAGGTGGTCTGGTATTCCCATCTCTTGAAGAATTTTCCATAGTTTGTTGTGATCCACACAGTCAAAGGTTGTCAATAAAGCAGAAGTAGATATTTTTCTGGAATTCCTTTGCTTTTTCTATGATCCAATGGCTGTTGACAATTTGATCTCTATTTCCTCTGCCTTTTCTAAATCGAGCTTGTACATCTGAGTTCTCAGTTCATGTACTATTGAAGGCTAGCTTGAAGGGTTTTGAGCATTATGTTGCTAGCATGTGAAATGAGCACAATTGTGCAGTAGTTTGAACATCTTTTGGCATTGCATTTCTTTGGGATTGAAACAAAAACTGACATTTTCGAGTCCTTTGGCCACTGCTCAGTTTTCCAAATTTGCTGACATAGTGAGTGCAGCACTTCAACAGCATCATCTTTTAGGATTTTAAATAGCTCCACTGGAATTCCATCATGGAGTCACAAAAGAGTCAGACACAACTTAGCAACTAAACAGCAGCGACAACTTTGAGGCATGAATGAGACATAACATTCACTATGTTATGAGCGCTAAAGAACTAATAGTTTTGAACTATGATGTTAGAGAAGACTCTTGAGAGTCCCTTGAACTGCAAGGAGATACAATCAGTCAATCCTAAAGGAAATCAGTCCTGAATATTCATTGGAAGGACTGATGCCGAAGCTCCAATACTTTGGCCACCTGATGGGAAGAACTGACTCATTGGAAAAGACCCTGATGCTGGGAAAGATTGAAGGCAGGAGAAGGGGATGACAGAGGTTGAAATGATTGGATGGCATCACCTACTCAATGGACAAGAGTTTGAGCAAGCTCTGGGAATTGGTGATGGACAGGGATGCCTGGCGTGCTGCAGTCCATGGGGTCACAAAGAGCTGGACATGGCTGAGCAACTGAACTGAACTGAGACATAACAAAGTTCACTTTTCTTTCAGACACCAACTGAGCTTTCCTTTGAATTTAATGCCCAACAATATTTGTAGCCTCATTTCTCCCATCTTCTGTCTAAACTCATAGTTAAAAGAATATCTCGAGGGAGTTTAGTCCTGGATGCAAAGGTTACTGACCTGAGCCAGAAAGGCATGTCCTTACTCTCTGTGCAGCATGGCTGTAGCTCCTGTGGGACCAGGCTATGGTCTGGACAGCTTCCAAGTCAGCTAGAGGAATATGTGTGTGGCCTCTTTGTCACTGCAGGAGAAGCTCTTTCCTGGAAAACTAGGATTGTAATACCCTTTCGAATCAGTAAGAAGTGTTAGTTCAGCCTCCTTCTCAACTTAGTTTCTTCCTTCTGGCTCCCTTTGGAGGATAATCCAGTTCTTATCCCTTGACAGAGCTGGATCTGACCCAGGAAACTGGTCAAAAAAGTGGTAGATAAAGCATTGCGAGTGATGGTTGTCTCCTTCAAGGGAACTCTTGAGTCTTCCCACACACAAAGGGAGACAGGAAATTCTTCTCTCAGTGCAGTTTTTCAATTTTTTTGAGTTTGCATAAGCATACCTTCCCTTGATGAACATGCTTGTAGTAGTTTAATTTCACAGAAAATAGCTCAATTAACCTAAACATTTAGAATTCCTGATTGATTCCTCTATGTGTAAAATAATAATACCTTAGATTAAGTTTCAAAGAAATGTAAACAACTAGATACAGTCAGGCATTCTGAGAACTTTTAAACATTTATTAAACCTGGTTCAGATCCTTGTCATTTTCCTGGGTTTGGTAGATATATTTCGCCTCCCAAATTTGTTATCCTAGATCAGCTACATCAAATGTGATAGAACCTAGACCCTCCAAAGTTGGAATCCAGTAACATGTTTGCTTCTAGTTCTTGTGGTTAAAAAGAAAAATAAAGAACTTGAGAATCCATATGGTTATCCAACCTGACAATTTTATTCCTTTAGTTGGAGACAACAGCCTATTTTTATTGTAATTACTAGTATAATTGAGTTTAGGTTTTCCTTTCAATTATTTGTTCTTTGACTTACTTGTTTACTGTTTCTTTTTTAAAATCCTTTCTTACCTTATATTGATCCCCTAAAGAAGGGAAAGGCTACCCACTCCAGTACTCCAGCCTGGAGAATTCCATGAACTATAGTCCATGGGGTCACAAAGAGTTGGACATGGCTGAGTGACTTTTACTTTCACTTTATCTTATATTAGAATAATAATATAAAGCAATAAAAGTTTATATTTAATAAAAAATATAAACATTATTTTTATTATTCCATTTTTTGTTTTGTGAATATATTCTTTTACTATTTTTTAGTGATTATCCCAGAGATTACAATGCAGTCTTGATTTATTCTGGTCAAAACAAACTATTATTTTTACCACTTCCTTATCATTGCTAGACTCTTTTAATTTTATTGCTTCCTTTTGCAAAGCATTATTTTGACATTAATTTTATTTTCACATCTATTTTTAAATCAATAAAATATTGAAACTTTTTTGAAGAATCAATATTAATTTATATTTGTCCACATATTTATCTTTTCCAGTGTTCCTTATTTTTTCTGAATTTCCATGTTTTCATCAAAGATGATTTTTCTTTTTGATGTTTTTTACAGTACACACTTGCTAATAACAAATTCTGCTGCTTTTTAATTTCTGAAAAATATTTTTGTTTCAGTTTAACCAAAGAGTATTTTCACTATTATGTTTGCTACTTACATTCTTTCAGTACTTTAACTCTGTCTCCTGTTTCATCAATACATTATTTCCTGGCTTTCATCCTTTCTATTGAGAAGTCAGTTGTCATTCTTACTGTTGTTCTCCTGAAGGTACATGTCTTTTTCTCTCTTGATACTATTAAGGTTTTCTCTGCTTTTGACTTTTAGTAGTTAGACTATCATGTTCCTGAATATGCTTTGTTTTGTATTTTTCTTGCCTGGGTTTCACTGAGTTTTTTATATCCATATGTCCTTCATCAGTTTTTGAAAATTCTAAGCCATTATTTCTTCTAATATTGCTTTGGGGCCATTTTCTCTCTTTATTCCTGCAACACCAATCACACATTTGTTAAATCTTTTATCATATTCCACCTTCCTTCTGCAGTTTTTACATTTTGTTTCCTCAGCAAAACTCTTGGATCAAAAACATTTTAACTGTCATTAAGCATAATTGTTGAATTCTTAATTTTTAACATTTATATTTTTAAATTTGGGAATGTTTATTTGCTGTTTAAAAAAAAAAACAAACAGATTCAAGCTACCTGTGGAATTTATGCAAACTTTCATCTCTTCTGTGCATCTTTTCCTCAATTATCATGAAAATATTAATTGTCCTTATTTTAAAGCCCTTAAATCCCAACTCAAATATCTGAATTATCTTGAGTTTGTTTCTGGCAAACAAATCTTGAGGAAGACCTCTACCCCCATGCGTCTGTTTCCTTCACCCCATGTGAGATTTTACTTTTCTTTCTTGTTTAAGAGCATTTCTTTATTCGGCTGCACCAGGTTTTAGTTGTGGCACTCAGGCTCTTCACGGGGGCACGCGCTCAGGCTCTTCACGGGGGCATGCAGGCTTCTCTGCAGTTGTGACGTATGGGTTCTAGAGCACAAGGGCTCAGTAGTTGTGGTACTTGAGCTTAGCTGCCCCATGGCATGTGGGATCTTAATTCTGTGACCAGGATAGAACCTACATTCCCTGCTCTGAAAGACAGATTCTTAGCTACTGGACCACCAAGGAAGTTCCTAGATTTTGCTTTTTTCTTTACAAAGTTTTCTGCCCAGTTCTCTAGGCTTCCTAATAGACTCACAATGCACTAAATGTTTCATGGGGCAATGCCTTTGAAACTTTCTAAGTTTTCCAACAGGTAACTATGAGTCCATGTGACTGCCAAAAGTCTGCTTGTTTCTCTTTCCTTCTGTAGATTCCTGCTGTTTTGGATAGGCAGTTCTCATGCCACAACTAAATTTTTCAAATGTCTCCAGTGGTGGGGGCGGGGGGGCAGGAAGTTTACTGATTTCATTAGCTGACCTTGAAATGGCTTTCTTTCTGTGCATTGTAGTTGATACAGTCATCATTGCTTCCACATTTCTCTGATCCTTTAAAATCTTGACTTTTTCTCATAATTTGTGTGGCTTTGTCTATCTGTGGCAGTAGAAACAATGACCTACTGTGTGACTTCCTGCCCAAAAGATGAAACCATAATTTTATGAGCCATGTTCTCATCGGTTGACTCTAGTCATTATCAGTCTATTTTGTTATAACTAAATGTGGGTACAATAATGTATGAATAAACTCAAAACTGAATCTGCTTATTTTATTAACTAATTTCCCACTCTCTCAAAATTATAGATGCATTGTTTTTATAGGCATTCAATCAATATTTAATGCCAGTTTTCTTTTGGGTTTCCCTGATGGCTCAGATGGGAAAGAATCTGCCTGCAATGAGGGAGACACAGATTCTATCCCTGGGTCAGGAAGATCCCCTGGAGAAGGAAATGGCAACCCACTCCAGTATTCTTGACTGGAGGATTCCATGGACAGAGGATCCTGGTGGGCTACATTCCATGGGATTACAAAGAGTTGGACACAAAGAGTTGCACTGTGTGGCTTTCTCTTCACTTCACTTTTCTTTTGAAACTAAATACCTATTCGATAGCTAAAGTAAATTGTAAGATAAATTGAGGTTTTTATTTCTAATAACTTGCAGGAAAATCGCACTAAAATAATATGACTATTTACAATTCTTTCGAACTTTTTAATATATTTATCTTATAACAAACACTATTAGTGGGACAAACTACGTAATTTAAACCTTTATATGGTGTTTTTCATATTGAATCTGCATCTCAGTATCTTAACAGCACTGTAATGTAAGTGTTGGTTAAAACTATCTGACAGATTATAGAATACTTTTGAGGCCTCTAAGCTAGATTCAGTTCTGTTTCTTCTTATTTTTAGCCTATAATTGTACTAGATGAAATCATCTTTATATGAACAAGATGCATGTGCTAAAACAATAAAGAATAGAAGGCAAATATGATTCTATATACTGAAAGTATGGTTACATTGTCAAAAATCAAAGATGATCTTAACAGTTGGATCTAGCTAGCCCTTGGTACAGAAAATCAAGTTCAAAACCAAAATTATCACAGTGATGGTTTTTTTCCGTTAGCTTCTATCAACTTTCTCCAAATTGAAGGATGAGTTATTTAATTAAGAAAGAGGACCTGATAGATTTCCTAGGAGTCAGGACATCCCAAATCAGTCACTCCATAGGAACAGTATTAAAGCCTCAATTATTATTACTTTTTAACAGGATGAAAACTGGTTGGAATATTTTTTTAGTGTTAAATAATCTTGGCAAAGTTTCATAATGGAGTGCTTTGAGAAACCAACTGAGCCCCTTTGTATGTTGGAATCTGTTCCAAAGTGCTTATTGAGGAAATGGCAGATGCCGGGCAAAAGATGTACTCAACCTTTCCATCAAGATTTGGAACATATGGATATGCTCTAAAACACTTCTGCAAATACCTGCTATTCAGTTCTCATTAACAAGAGCAACCTTGAACTGTCTGCTATTCTACATCTAATAAAAGCTTGGCTGACAAAGGAGATTCTAAATTCTATGTTTGGTTCAAGTTTGCTTATCTGAAAGAATGGCCACTTTGGGGCTTTTTATTTTGTTCAGTTAATAAGAATTATGTCACCTACACTTTGTGATGCCAAGAAACAGGAGAAAACTTGAACTCTTTTGTCATACTTAGGCTAGCTTTTGTGGTCTGTATATCTGTTTTCTCCCTTGCTATGGTCTAGATCTTCTATTTCTCACTCCATTTTTCTTTGTTCCTATTTAGTTTTTCTTTAAATGAGTATTGTGCCGTAAACCACTTCATTCTTTTTGAGCATGAGATAACATATAAATACATCAGTTGTATGCGAGACAGCAAAAGAGACACAGATGTATAGAACAGTCTTTTGGACTCTGTGGGAGAGGGAGGGGGGGATGATTTGGGAGAATGGCATTAAAACATGTATAATATCATATAAGAAATGAATCGCCAGTCCAGGTTCGATGCAGGATACAGGAAGCTTGGGGCTGGTGCACTGGGATAACCCAGAGGGATGGTATGGGGAGGGAGGTGGGAGGGGGGTTCGGGATGGGGAACACGAGTACACCCGTGGCAGATGCATGTTGATGTATGGCAAAACAAATACAATATTGTAAAGTAAAATAATAATAATAATAAAAATAAATACATCAGTTAAATGAATGTAAATTTCCTTGAATATGTTTGTGATATATCCACATCTCTGGGATTCCAGTGAGTTTTTACTGATGTTCAAATGGTACAGTTTTCTGTTTATCCTAATAACTCTAGGAGGGAATGACTAGATGAATCTCCCCTTTGAATGATCAATAAGAGTTCTACAATTTTTATTTTTCTACAATTCTCCCTATCCTTCTTTATTCCTGTTAGAATTTACTGCTATGGGCATTATGGTTTCTGGTTTGCCTAACTCTGTTTAATATAGTCACCAAATCCACATTTGTTGAATCTGGAGCCAAGATAGACCCAGTGAACTGAAGTAGAGACTTGGGACTAATCGTGCAACTGGGGCTCTATTTGAATGGGGCTTTTAAAAATGACATTGAAAGAGGAATGAAAAATAAAGGTAAAACTCTAGAACGAATTAAACTCTAATCCTGAGGATCTATGAGATGAGGACTGACCCAGATACAGAAAAAAGTCTCAGCCAAAACTGAAGATACTGGATAGACGTCAAAATCCACTGCAAAATAAACATGAGAACAAGCCTTCCATTTCTGCACAAGACCCAACAGCAAGTAGAAGGAGAGAGCACCACGGTGGCCTAGCACAGGACCAGAGGAGCAGCATTCTTACCAAGGTACCCACAACAGCAGAAATGGGGAAGTGCTGGGCATTACTTTGTTCAAGGAGAACGGAACAGGAAAGGATTTGTTCCTGAGTGCAAGTGAGACTTGCTTCAAGGAAGCTACTAGGGGAGGCTCTGAGAAGTGTCTGAGGTTAATAGGTTTAAGAAGTCCATGCAATACTACTAATATTGTTGGTGAGACTTAGGTTGAAGGTACCTGGTGTCCTTATTCCCTACAGGGCTCTGACTCATCAAATATAAATACAAAGTTTTGAGTCAAATGGGATCAAAACATCAATGCTGTTATCCAGATGATAAGGCTTCCTGGGAAACTGCCTTGGGGATGCAGATTAAATGGGAAGCCAAAACTGGGATTCTTCTTCTCACCTTTTGAAATGAACTAATTGCCTTTCAATGGGACATACTTTTCCAACTTTCCTCCCCAAGCACTGGTGAGGAAGCAAGAAAAAAGAGAGCAAAGACTATCACTTAACTACTTAATGTGCAGATACTGCCAGGGTAAGGCAAGTCCACCATAGAACAAGAAAGTACTGAAGCATGAAATGGTTTCTTGTTTTCAAATCAAAGTCACCTTACCTAATAGCACAGGCAGTGTGGTCTGCTGGCAATCAGGCCCTCATCAATTAGATAAATCACTGCTTTACTCTAAGACGAGAGGTACTAAGGGGTGGAAAGAAGGTTTTAAGAGGTGACAAGAGTTTCTTTCTCTGAATGCCCAGGCAATCATTTGGCTAGAAAAAGAGACATCTTCTTTATATGTCTCCATCTACTTCATGGAGCCCATTGGCTGGAGGACCTAGCAACATCTGGGCTATATATAGAAAAAGGCAAGCCTTTCACACAAATTATCTATAGGTTATGGAGACAGTGGTTATAAGGTACTTACAAGGTCAAGAAGGCAGAGGTTGGCCTACCTGAGTAATTGCCCAGCAATGGGGCAGATCTCTCTGCTGTAACCAATGTCACAGTGGCCATGGTTGGAGAGTTTGAACTGAGCTTTGTACTTGTTCCCCTTCTTGAGCTGGAACCTTTATAGGCTCTGACTCAGTCCTCAGAGGGGAACTCTGTGAGTTGTCAACACAGCCATCTCATAGAGGTGGCTCTTCAAAGTCACCTTGTGGGATTGCTCATGGAGAAAAACCTTCTGGAGCCACACCATAAGTGCAGACTAAGAGGCATAATGCACGGAGCGTGAGGATGGGGGACTATACATACTGGAGACTCTGGATGATTGTGAGGGGTACAGGGAGGCCTCAAGAAAAATTACCCAATCCAAGTCAATGTAATGGCATCTAACTGTCCCCACAGCTCTTCTAACAAAGCCCTACTGAGAATATTGCATTTCACTGTTCTTTTCTCAGCTATTTGTAAGCCCTCCTCAGACAAACCAGAGTTTATTGGAGGGACTGATGCTGAAGCTGAAGCTGAAGCTCCAATACTTTGGCCACCTGATGCGAAGAACTGACTCATTGGAAAAGACCCTGGTGCTGGGAAAGATTGAAGGCAGGAGGAGAATGGGATGACAGAGGATGAGATGGTTGGATGGCATCACTGACTCAAAGGACATGAGTTTGAGCAAGCTCCAGGAGTTGATAATGGACAGAGAAGCCTGGTGTACTGCAGTCCATGGGGTTGCAAAGAGTCAAACATGACTAAGAGAATGAACTGACTGACTGAGAATATGCACTCCAAAGTCAATTTGAATCAGATTGATACCGTGATACTGGGGCACAAGAGAGAGCTAGATCTTGCTTCAAATTCCAAATACATTGTAAATTACCCTCTGTCTTTAAGTGTCGCTGGCAGGTGGGCACCATTAAGAGTTCTCATCATTACATATGATGAGAGGAGTCTATAAAATAATTTATTATTGAAGGAAAGGAATGAGGGAAGGAGGTCAGCACAAAGAGACACACAGAGAGCATGCATGTCTCCTTTATCCCAGAGACAACATGGAGTCAGGAAGGAACTTGAAACAGGCCCTGGATAGGATTGGGAAGATCATCCCACTGACTGTGTGAGAAGTGTGCTGATCTTAGGAAGGTGGAGGATGCAATAAGGTCCAAGTGAAGTGCTTTTGGTGTCTTGATGTCCAAACATATATGTTCCATAATACTTCTTTCTCTTAAGTTATCTACTATTATTGTGTAGACTATTTGCACAACACCAGTCACTTACTAAAATTAAAAGAACAATGAATAATTGCTTTGCCTACTTTTAACCCTGAAGATAATTCTGGCTAAGTAGCCTCAAAATTAGCCCAGGTATTTATTTGGTTGTCCTCCTCATCGGCTATTTTTTTGTCTTGATTTATTTCTGGTTTCCACTTGGTTTTGTTTGGCTTAGTTTGATGCTGGTGTTCAAGTTTGCAAAGCCCACTTCCCTGCATCCTCTCTGTTTCCATGTGAAATCTGTCTTGTTGAAGCCCATTTGAGCGGCCAGTGCAGCCCTGAGTCCTGTCTTCTAGAGCTCACAGTATCTTTCTTCTCTTAGGAAAGTTAAGTGTTAACATTGCCCTGACCGCATTTGCCTTTCAGGAAGATTAATGAAGTTCAGCCTGCAGAAGATAAGCTTGTCTGGGAAGAGTAGGCAAGAGCTAAGCTGTGTCAACACGGCCTAAGGGCAGGAGAGAACCAGATTGATTACTTAGGTTATCTTCACTCTCCTCCTCCCTCCCCCATCCATTTATAATTCTAATACAATTTGATGTCTGTATAAATGTGAAGACAGATAAAGAAGCAAGCTTATGGAACAGCTGCTTACAGTCCTAGTCTTTACCAGGTGCTAAACGCACTAGAAATACAGCAAAATGGATAAAATTGAGTTCTCGGGGATAGCACTCCTTAAATTTGTGAAGGATTGGGGGAGAGGATGTAGGGGCAAACAGACAATATGAGACCCCCCTCAAGGGGTCTGCTTGAGTGCTAATGATTATTAAAAAATTACTTCCAAGGAGGATAAATCTGTTCATGTGGTTAATTTTTCTAAAACAAAATAAAGCAAATTGTTTTGCAAGGGGAGAGGCAGAGGGAATTCGCTGAGGATTATCCTCCTCCAACCTTTCTCCAGGTAGCAATGACTTTCACCTTTAAAGGAGAGGGCTGCAGTACTTGGCTGTCCGGGATATTTGCATAGAATTGTATTTCAGCGTCTTTCCTGTATGGGAGCCTTTTTTGGCTTTAAAGTAGATGGGGGAAGCTTTAAGACCTTCTATATAGTAATGGCCTCTGCAAGGCTATGAAACCAAGCAGAATCCTATGGAGTTCCTGGGCACAGAAGCCTTTCAGTTCCTGGTTTCCTGATTCCAGTCTCCTTGACCTTCCCTGAGTTCCAAAGGGCAGATTCAACAGATTTCCCATTGCTCATCTGGGAAGGGAAAGAATGCAAAGATAAGGGACAGGCAGCCAGGAGACAATAGTGCTGCCTTGGGTCAGAGTCCTGGTTCCTTTTCAAGGGATTTACAGAACTATGTCTTAAAGCTCTGTCAAATCAGATCAGACCAGATCAGTCGCTCAGTCGTGTCCGACTCTTTGCGACCCCATGAATCACAGCATGTCAGGCCTCCCTGTCTATCACCAACTCCCGGAGTTCACTGAGACTCACATCCATCGAGTCAGTGATGCCATCCAGCCATCTCATCCTCTCTCGTCCCCTTCTCCTCTTGCCCCCAATCCCTCCCAGCATCAGAGTCTTTTCCAATGAGTCAACTCTTCGCATGAGGTGGCCAAAGTACTGGAGTTTCAGCTTTAGCATCATCCCTTCCAAAGAAACCCCAGGGCTGATCTCCTTCAGAATGGACTGGTTGGATCTTCTTGCAGTCCAAGGAACTCTCAAGAGTCTTCTCCAACACCACAGTTCAAAAGCATCAATTCTTCGGCACTCAGCTTTCTTCACAGTCCAACCCTCACAATCCATACATGACCACTGGAAAAACCATAGCCTTGACTAGATGGACCTTTGTTGGCAAAGTAATGTCTCTGCTTTTGAATATGCTATCTAGGTTGGTCATAACTTTCCTTCCAAGGAGTAAGCGTCTTTTAATTTCATAGCTGCAGTCACCATCAGCAGTGATTTTGGAGCCCCCAAAAATAAAGTCTGACACTGTTTCGACTGTTTCCCCATCTATTTCCCATGAAGTGATGGGACCGGATGCCATGATCTTCGTTTTCTGAATGTTGAGCTTTAAGCCAACTTTTTCACTCTCCACTTTCACTTTCATCAAGAGGCTTTTGAGTTCCTCTTCACTTTCTGCCATAAGGGTGGTGTCATCTGCATATCTGAGGTTATTAATATTTCTCCCAGCAATCTTGATTCCAGCTTGTGTTTCTTCCAGTCCAGCGTTTCTCATGATGTACTCTGCATAGAAGTTAAATAAACAAGGTGACAATATACAGCCTTGACATACTCCTTTTCCTATTTGGAACCAGTCTGTTGTTCCATGTCCAGTTCTAATTGTTGCTTCCTGACCTGCATACAAATTTCTCAAGAGGCAGGTCAGGTGGTCTGGTATTCCCATCTCTGTCAGAATTTTCCACAGTTTATTGTGATCCACACAGTCAAAGGCTTTGGCATAGTCAACAAAGCAGAAATAGATGTTTTTTTCAAATAAGAGAAAGACCAACTGTGGATACATTAAGGACACCAGAGAAGCTCATCAAGATTACCTGAGACCAGATTAGAAGAGGCCTTTCACTCACCCTAATCTTTTCAGCAACCCCACCCTTGAACCTAGACAGCATATTAAAAGGCAAAGATATTACTTTGCCAACTAAGGTCTGTCCAGTCAAAGCTATGGTTTTTCCAGTAGTCATGTATGGATGTAAGAGTTGGACTATAAAGAAAGCTGAGCACCGAAGAATTGATGTTTTTGAACTGTGGTGTTGGAGAAGACTCTTGAGAGTCCCTTGGACTGCAAGGAGATCCAACCAGTGCATCCTAAAGGAAATCAGTCCTGAATATTCATTGGAAGGACTGGTGCTAAAGCTGAAACTCTAATACTTTTGATGTGAACAACTGACTCATTGGAAAAGACCCTGATGACGGGAAAGATTGAAGGCAGGAGGAGAAGGGGACGATAGAGGATGAGATGGTTGGATAGCATCACCGACTCAATGGACATGAGTTTTAGTAAACTCTGGGAGTTGGTGATGGACATGGATGCCTGGTGTACTGCAGTCCATGGGGTCACAAAGAGTCGGACATGACTAAGTGACTGAACTGAACTGAACCCTTGAACCATTGCTACAAAACTCTTCATTAAATCCTCCCTCTTTGGGACACACATTTTTAGAGGGTAGGAGTCCACTGTGTCCCCTTTTGCCTAGAAAAGTAATTAAACCATTCTTTTCCACTTTACCCAAAACTCTCTCTTTGACAGTCATTTCAGCACTGGTGCACAGAGGCTGAGCTTTTCCTATCAGTTCAGTTCAGTTCAGTTCAGTTGCTCAGTCATATCTGACAGTTTGTGACCCCATGGACTGCAGCACGCCAGGCCTCCCTGTCCATCACCCTGGAGTTTACTCAAACTCACCTCCATTGAGTCAGTGATGCCATTCAACCATCTCATCCAGTTAGCAAGGCTTCAAAATGCCTCCTTCCTCGAGTTGCTCCCAGCTGCTAACAGCTATAAAGTTTTGTCTCAACCTTTCCTTGGAGCTTTCTCACAAAGGTCTCTCTCTGCTTAAGTGACCTGGATATAGCTGGCTTCAGGGAGATTTTTAGCTCTCTGATTTAATAAAAATGAGTAGAGCAATTTGTTGGCTGTGAGAAGTTAAATAAGCCACCTCTTGGCTCCATGGTCCCTTTAAAAATGCATTACCATCTCAAGCTATTCATGTTACTCCCACAATTATCCACTCTTGCAGGACTGTCCTATGAGACTGATAATGTCATGCTATTAAAAAGATATTAGCTATTATTGTTGATAGTACTGCCACTGCTAATACTGACTGTAATGAGAATAATAGTGGTCATTTTGCCAGCATTATGGGAATTATCAAAATAACCACAAGACAATAAATTAGCAGTCTGAGATACATATTTTTTTTCAAACAGAAAATAATTTCAACTAATTCATATTGTGGTGTTTGGGCAGGACATAAATAAAGCAGATTGAGAGAGCTTCATGATATTATAGAAGATAAATTTTGTGTTAGATGAACAAAGTGTAAATTTTTGCATATCTCTCTCCTTCACAGCTACTTTCTGTAGAGCTATTTACAAATGGTTGCTGTGGACAGAATGTATCCCTCTCAAATTTATTTATTGAACCCTTAATCTGCAACGTGATAATGGTATTTGGAGAAGGCACCTTTGGGTGGTGGTTAGGTCATGAGAGTGAAGCACTCATGATGGGATTAGTACCCTTACCAGAAGAGACACAGAGAGCTTGCTTCTGTCTCTGCTGTCCATCATGTGAGGATATAGGAAAAGAAGGCCATCTGCAAACCAGGAAGAGTGCCTTCACCACCATACATTGGATCTGCTGGCTCCTTGATCTCTGATTTCTCAAGCCTCCCAGAACTGAGAAATAGACGTCTGTTTTTTAAGCTGCTAAGTTTATACTAGTTTGTTATAGCACCCCAAACTAAGGTGATGGCCGAAAGAAAGTGAAAGTGAAAGTCACTCAGTCGTGTCTGACTCTGTGATCCCATGGACTGTAGCCTGCTAGGCTTCTCTATCCATGGAATTCTTCAGGCAAGGATACTGGAGTGGGAAGCTATTCCCTGCTCTAGGGGATCTTCCCAACCCAGGGATTGAACCCAGGTCTCCCACATTGCCGGCAGATTCTTTACCATCTGAGCCACCAGGGTTATATAACATCAAATATCATGCAGCAAGGTATTTTGGCTGATCTTAGGGTCTATAGCAAAAATGCGGTGGGCAGAGACCCTCTCCCGAACTCCTTCGCTTGTGGTGTCCAAGTGCTCCTTGCAAGTGGATTTGGATGATCTGCCTTCCCCTGGTGTCCATGCAGCCATGGGTGCACAAAGGAATGGGGAGGGGGCATGATTGTTGCTCCACCTCATGTGTAATGGACTGGAAATTCCTCTGCTGAGGATGCATCACAGGAGAAGAGAGTGAGACTCCTGAGAAGAAACTGGTCCCAGGGAAGGGTGAGTCTGGACTTAGGAGCTAGACGCTGCACCATCTAGTCTAAACTGCCAGAAGAAAGTAGGTGAAACAGACACCAGGTGCCCTTGAACTAGAACTTTCAGATCCAAATGGGCATGTGTGTCTAGTGAACTTGGACTAGGCAAGGAAATGTTACAGTTATAAACACTGCTACATTCGGGGCTCAAACAGTGAAGTGAAGAGCAGAGAGGCATTGTCTTTCTTCTTGCACAAAGGCCATGAGAGGGACTTCTGGCTTTTGTTTCAGGTTCACTATCATTTTGTGGCAGGTTTCCTCATTACTTGCCACTCAGCCCTCTAGCTTCATGGTTGGGTCTTAAAGAGACCATCTGGCTCTTCTTTGCTTGTAGGAAATTGGCCAGATTAATTCTCAGTCATAGGTCATTCTCTGGGATAATAGGTCAAAGGAATCCTGGAATAAGCCTGGAATTCCAACTAGTAAGGAAGATGCGGTTTCAGAGAACATTAGTTTGTGCATAAATAAATGAGATGTAAGTAGTCCGTGCCATTTGAAGATTTCTACAGCACAGATGGATCAGTTCCCTGTGAAACTATGACTAAGGGTTTCCTTAGATAGACAGATGGAAAGGTAGATAATAGAGAATGGTTATGTGTGTGTATATACGCATACCTATGTACATAGGTACAGATACAACAATAGATACAGACTGTATATGAAACTATACAACACTCATGTCAGTCTGAGAAGGTTCGTTCTACATTTTCACTTGTCACGTCTTGGACTTTATATATATCAAGAAGGTGTGCACCCAGATGCTTGGCAGGCTAGTCCAGAGGGGAAACCTGCAAAAGGAGATGGACTGTGTGTGAGCCAACTTGGAAAAAGATGGATTCCAAAGAGCAAATAGGACTCATTGTGCAAGATTGGCTGCACCTAGAATTGGCCTCTCTGCCTCTATTCCACAACGTTTCTTCCTTTAAAAGGGGTATGGCAAAGTGGATTCAGTCCAAAAACAGGAGAAAACAGAGCTCCCAAGTGAAACAGGTCTCCATTCAGGGAAATGAATGCTTTTAAAAATCTTCTACACAGCCCCATTTAGAATCTCCCCGAGAGGTGAGCTGATCCTCACTCTTGTGGAAACTGCCACTATGAAGGTTTACCGTGGCACCGTAAGAAAAATCCCATTTCCAAATTGAACAGTTTATCTTGTAGGAGGAATTTTGTTTTCTTTTCATGCTGGATCTAAATTTGGCATGCTATGGAAGTTTTATTGCTAGGCATTACCTGAGACCTCAGCCAAATATCCCAACTCAGGAATGGCAGCTGGGAAAAGTTGAATGAATGGGCTATTTTTTTTTTTTCTTTCTTTCCTTCCCTTAACTCCACATATTTCTCAATTTCTGGCTCATAAATTCAATTAAATAAATATTTTAAAATATGGAAGACAGAGAATGTGAGAACTTGATAAGTATGAAACAAATCTGTGGGCATGGCATTTGTGAACCTATGCTATATGTGTAAGGAGAAGGAGAAAGGTATTGCAATGCTTTCATAGTGAAGAGGAATTAGGATTTTTCTGGAAGAGAAGAAAGATTTGGTTGTCTAAATATGTATGTAGAGAAATCATGGGAATATAGATAGTCCTAGGAGATAACATTCTTTGTATAAGCTTGCAAATGTGTTTGTGGGAATGTGAATATTTTTACAATCTATTTGTTGGATAAACTTCAAAGGAAGGAGAAGCAAGCAAACATGCATTGGATATTTACTTGGTATTTTCTAGTACCAGAAAAGCAGAAATGAGACTTGAGCTTATTTTGAAGATACTCAAGACAAAGCTTCAGGAAAATGTCCCAAAGGGATATCAAGGAGAGGAAAAAGGCTCATGCTTTAACCTGATGCTAAACAAAGAACTAACTCAAACGTTCTTTTACTCTATGTCCTCAGGCCAAACAATAAAAAAAATTTAAACAATTATTGTGCTATTAGAATGAGACTTGCTCATCACAGGCATGGGTTAGCAATTCTGAGACAACCCTGTGTGAATTCTAGTGATGAACAAATAAGTAAATATATTACAGATAAAGGGAATCAGTGTTCTTATTTGCAGAAAAGAGAGCCATAAACATGGTAAAGAAGAGAAGATACAGCGAATTCAGTGGTTTTGGATTAAAATTGGAACTTTGAATCTGAATTCATGGCATATATTTCATAGAGAAAGAGAGAGAGATCACCAAGTTTAGAGATATGTGTGGCTGTAGATGTGTGCAGTTGTAGGTGTGTGTGTGTGTGTGTGTATGTACATAAGTCTATTTCCTAGCTCTGTTCTCTTGGAGGTCCTAAACCAATGAGCCTTGGAAACAATGAGCACACTTGGCTTCTAGATATTAGTTTCTAAACAGTTAAAAGAAATTACGGGTCTTTGATGAAATGGTGATTCCATGACTAGAAGGAAAGTAGAAGATGAGTCGAGCATATCTTTTTACTTCATAAAATAAGAAGGTGCTTAAAGAATGATGAAGAAATGTCAAAAGGGTACAGAAGTCAGCTTGTAGGAGCTTCCACTGGGAAACTCTGGGACAGTTTGGACATCAGAATATGATACTCAAGGATTGTAGCCTCTTGAATAAAACATGAGACCACTGAATACTGAATGAACAGAAGGGAAAGGTCATCCTTGTGTTAGAAAGTCATCTAACAAATGTAGAAGGGATGAAATTAGAAAATCACCATTTGGCAACTATGGCAGGAAGAATGGGGTGAAAGTACCTAGATAATAAGCCCTTTTAAAGTCATCAGTAGGTCCTCAACTGGATTTGGTGACTGACTCATGAAAAGAGAAATATCTGAATTTTGTAGAATTGGTTATATAAACCTAGACAGGAATTTGTCTCACTGATTAATAAGACTATGTTAAAAGCTTACCGCTTAGGATGATGTGTTGGGTGTGGAATAGGGTCTCTCCTCTTCCGGAGACAGGGACACCAGTGATTTTCACCCATGTTTAGACTGGTCTCTAAAGTTGAAGACAAGCAGAAAAAGCCCTTAGGAATCTAGCCAAGGCCATTGGCTTGGAACTGTTCCACTCACGGGGAGCAAAACACACCTTTGTATCTCCTACAGAGCTTTGAGTGGTTCAGTGCACATGAAGAGACTTAATAAGTGTCTGCTGAATGAATGAATGAATGAAAAAAAAACAATGGGTAAAGTTGGGGATGATGTTTGAAATCTGAATTTGAAATTAATCATTGAAGAAACAGAAACAAAAACATACCTGTTTCAAAAAGACTACACTCTAATTTCACTCTAGGAGAAAAATTCATTCTTTTGGACCCTGATGATATGTACAAGTCTTTGCATCCCTGTTCTTCAGTTCTAACTCCCCTCGTATTTATGAATGACAGAGAGAATGCTTTATGAAATACCACCTTTGTAAATGCTTCCTGAATTTGAACATCATGCTGTTTTGTGATTCTCTCCGTTTGGGATTCCAATGATCCCAAGTGGATTTGCTGTGGGCCTTGGATAGCTGAGTACCCAAAGAGACAAGGCACACACACTCAGCATACACAAGTGTACGCCAGTAACATAAACAGACGCATAACTAGATACAGCTGCGCAGAGCTATTTAGTAAAAGTTTGAGTAGCTGGAACCAGCAGGCTTGAGTGGGAATTAGTTCAAACTACCCCCATGGGGCCTTCCTAAGGCTTTGCAGGAGGGCAAGAACAAGGTCTGGGAAGTGGAATGGCGCATCCTGTCCTCAACGTCTCAGTCCCTGCTGACTCCCCATTTCTGCTCACCCTTGCGCCAGTACATGATTTTGTTTATGTAACATTCAGGCAGAAAGCAGGCTGGAGTGCTCTGGGGGTATTAGCCGAGGAGAAATACAAATCAGATTTGACCAAAGGAAAAAGAAGCCTCCGACATCTGCATGGGAATTAAAAGGATATCATAGTCTTTTTACCCAGTCTCTTTCCGGCTCAGGAAAGTCAATGGGTAAATGATAAAATTTATAGTGCATGGAGGGTTGAGAACAAGACTTGCAGCATTCAAGCCTTAATTTCTAGTATGAATGTGATGTTAATATTCCCTCCAAAACCGTTGTTTCCAAAAAAATCTGGTTATCACTAAATAGCATCTTTTCAGTCTCTTCCAAGTTCTGAAGGGTAGTGGCAAAGACATATCTTTATTTTGAAGATGAGAGATCTACATCATTATTATTATTTGTAGTTAAAATGGTCTCTTCTGAGGGATGATATACACAGTAGAATCACAGATTTCTAGGACAGAAAAGATCTTAGAAACCATATAGTCTAAGTCTCTTATACAGAGGAGAAAGCAGAAACATGGAAGGAGGAGGGAGTTTTCTCAATGCCTTAGGAAGATTAAGCAGAATTGGCACTGCTGAAAAAGAATCCCAATTTCAACTCTAAAAATATTAGGTGGTACACACCACCATTAACACAACTGAATCTTTTTTCTTTCTTGTACTCTTCAGTTGTCATCTGAAATTATACAGCCTGATCGCTCATCTTAGTCATCTGGCACATCTGAGCCAAATCCAATTTCTGTTCAGCCACAGGAAGCAATGCCTATTCTGTCCAGCTGTCTCAGTGTTGTTGAGATTTCCCTCTGGATTTGACCAGAGGAAAGGGATGCCAGGGGAGTTTTGAACAGTGGTGACATTGTTGGGAGACACATGCAACTCTGCAAGTGTCTGAGCTGTGACTGTGTTACAGTGGTTTAAATGTTGAGCTTGAACGTTGACTGGCTCTGCCACTTCATAGCAGAGTGAATTTGGACAAGATCCTTTACTGCCTACCTTGGAGGAGTAAATGAGATAATGTATGGAGAGTACTTAAAATATTTCCTTATGCATTAAAAATAACCACCATTTACTAAAAATGCAGTAATACTGTTGCCACTTGTGTTTTTTAGAATAAATCTAAGTCAATATTTTGGTTACTATTAAAATGAGTTGCCTGGGGATTTGTCCTTTGCTGTCGAAGCCGTGTGAAGCAACTTGGGCTAGTCTGCTGGAGGATGAGAGACACATGGTCCCGTGGACCCCATTGCCCTGACTGGAAGCTCAGTAACTGCCAGACCATGAGAGCATGGCCATCCTAGATCATCTTGCCCCCATATGACTCTCCAGCTGATGGTAGATGCACAAGTAAGCCCAAGAAAGATTGGTAGGCTGGCCTAGACCAGAAGAACGGCTCAGCTGACCCAGAGAATTGTGAGTTAAAAAAAAAAAAGTTATTGATTTAAGCCATTGAAGTTTTTTTTTTTTTTTTTTTAACTTTAAAAAAAAACTTTATTTTTTTATTGGGATATAGGCGATTAACAATGCTGTGTTAGTTTCAGGTGAACAGCTAAGGGACTCAGCCATACATACACATGTACCCATTCTCCCCCAAACTCCTCTCCCATCCAGGCTGCTATATAACATTGAGCAGAGTTCCACATGCTATACAGTAGGTCCTTGTTTGTTACCCATTTTAAATAGCAGTGTGTACATGTCCATCTCAAACTCCCTAACTTCCTGTCCCCTTGGCAACCATAATTCTACGAGTCTCTGTTTTGTAAGTAAGTTAATTTGTATAATTTCTTTCTAAATTTCACATATAAGGGACACCATAATATATTTTTCTCTTTTAATGACTTACTTCACTCAATATGACAATCTCTAGGTCCATCCATGTTGTTGCAATTGTAACCCATTAACGTTTGAGATGGTTTGTTATGCAGCCCAAGCTAACTGATACAGTGCCACTATATGGTCATGCCTCAAATGAATGAGAGATGATAAAGCAGATGCTGTGGTTTTGCAGGGAGTTATCCCCACTTACTTTCTTGGCACCTCCTTTTCTGGTGAAGAGTGCAATATGTGACCCCAGAGTGGAGACTGCTGGCTGGGTGTGGTGGGGGACCAGGATATGACCTGGCCTCATTAACACCATGCTCTACCCAGCTGAGCCAATTGAGCTGTCTCTGTCCTCCTGGAAACTTTCACCACCCACTGTCTCCCAGACTAGAGCACCCCACCCATAAGTCTTCCCTGAGAAACAAAAATGCATGTGAGCACGTAGTGGAAATGCCAGGCAATGCTGCTTGGCAGATGCGTGCTTGCCAGCACTCCATGTTGGGGTTTCATGAGGGCAGAAATGCCACACTGGAGTCACAGGTGCCAGAAAGTCCTCACTCCTGGCTACAACAGTCTTCCATGAGGCGCTCTCTAGAAAGAGAAGCTCCATTTACTCCAGAAAATCATTCTCACCTTCACAGTCCTCTCCAGGAAAAGGTTCTTACTCATGTTATAATTTTTAAAATTTATTTATTTTCAACTGAAGGATAATTGCTTTCCAATATTGTGTTGGTTTCTGCCATACATCAACATGAATCAGCCATAGATATACATATATTTCCTTCTTCTTGAACCTCCCTCCCACCCCTTCCTATCCCTTTAGGTTGTTATAGAGCCCTGGTTTGAGTTCCCTGAGTCATACAGCAAATTCCCATTGGCTATATATTTTACATATGGTAGTGCATATATTTCCATTGCTTCTCTTTTCATGTTATAATTTTAATCTCTTTACTGTAATTCCAAGCCATAACAGGTACCAATTTCACTAGCATTTAATATTTTATAGAAAAATACCTGTTTATTTGAACATGTCAATCAAACTCTCTAATCTTTTTACCAGTGTGTCAAGGTAGTGTTAGTTGCTCAGTCATGTCCGACTCTTTGCAATCCTGTGGACTGTAGCCTGCCAGGCTCCTCTATCCATGAAATTTTCCAGGCAAGAATACTGGAATGGATTGCTATTTCCTTCTCCAGGGAATCATCCCAATCCGGGGGTCGAACCCTGCTCTCCTGCATTGCAGGCAGATTCTTTACCATCTGAGTCACCAGGGAAGATCATGTCAAGGTAAAGAGAGAACTAGCAATCATGTTCTCAGATTTGTCAGTTTGACATGGTTTTATTCACTGTTGCATATTCCAGTTACTTCTACCTTTGTTTCTCACAGGATTTTTAGCTCTTGGGCTCCTAAAGGAAATGGGATATACCAAAGAGTGAGTTTGGCAACTGTTCCAGGGCCCACCTTCTCTGCCCCTCATGTGCCCATGCATCACTACACTTGTCTTCAATTCTTCAATCTGAGACACTCTGGCTGCCATTTGATGAGCTTGCCAACTGCCACAACTTTTCCTCCTAGTTTTACTCTCTGTTCATTCGTCCGTCTGAGTTTAACATTGCCCCTTGAGTAGCTGATAAACCCCTGCTCTTGCATTTAATCTAGTCTCTTGGTTGAATTTCTTCCATGAGAGATCTCTGCTTTAACTCAGAGGCCAGAACATTTTTTTTCTATTAAGGGCCAGATAATAAACATTTCAGGCTTCCCATGCCATTTATGGTCTCTGTCACATATTATTCTCTTTTTTGACCATTTAAAAATGTAAACACCATGCTTTGCTTGAGGGCTATACATAAATAGGTGCGAGTTGAGTTTGACCTTTGGGCAACGGCTTGTCCATTCATCCTTTTAATTGAAGTATTCTATTTTTAGATAGATACACAAGCATCCCTGGAAATCATAAGTAAGTAACTAACAACTCTGTGTGAATTTGATCATTCTTCTTTTGAATTCCATCTGGATGGAACCATGTCTTGAATAAGGAAGGAGGGAGTCAGGGCTACTTCAGGCCAATCTGGTTGTATAGGGAAGAGGAAGAATGGAAATCCTGGGAGGCTTGGGCAAATAGATAAAAGAAAGGGTGCTGAGTCAAAGTGTTCTGCTACTGCTGCTGCTGCTAAGTTGCTTCAGTCGTGTCCGATTCTGTGCGACCCCATAGACAGCTACCTTGTGTTAATATAGTGGGATGACACTCTACATAAAAGCTGGTAAGGCATGGGTATTGGCCCAAAGAAAAGGACATCAGGCGGTCTTTATCAACGATTAGAGGTTCCTCTCAGACCAGGCATGAATGCTTTACCTGCTGGATCTTGCAGAGGTTCAGACTCAACTCGGGGATAGGGCTGGGAGGTGAGAAAGAGTGTGGATTATGAGGTCTCCTCTGCAAGGAGGAAATTTTCTGGCTCCCAACTCATTATGACTACAATTCTTGCATTATTGGCCATGAGAGAAATAATACAGAAATAGGAAGGGCATCATGGAATCTCAGGATCTGAAAGGAACTCATCAGTGCAGTCCCTTCATTATACAAATAAGGATACTGAGTCCAGGGAGGGGAAGCACAAGGTCACAATAGGGAAAAGATGCTGAAGAGAGAAACAGTAGGGAGAAAGCAGGTAGGCAGAAGGCAGGTATGAAAAGGCGAGATAAGAAAGTTGTCATTTGTGATTTATGGTCACCCAAGAATGGGGAAGTAAAACCAGAAAAAGCAAAGTTGTCCACTGCTTGATTTCTAGCACTGCTAAGAAGTGATTGTTTCAGAAAAACAAATAGAAGTTGTAAATAAAAGACATTGCTATCGTTGCCATTACTGGTCACATTTTTTAGTCTACTTGTGTTAACTTACTTGACATTGTTGCCTACTCTGTAAAAAAGGCAGAATGCAGCTCTTTGATTTTTATTGACGCTCCAACGTCATGTATTCTGTGACATTCCCAAGTCACACAGCAGAAAGGTTCTGACTCCAGGTCTCTTGTAAGATTAATAATTTCTTTCAAGGAGGGGAAACAATCCCTGTTGGGCGGGTGTAACTCTTTTAGATCAGTAGGTCACTTGTTTCAGTGAAATTCAGAGGCTTTTACTGAAGGGAGATGCTGGCTTCCAAGTGAAGGCAGGCATAGTGCCGAGCGCTCCTGATAAAAATGTCTGGCTAAGGCTTTGCCACAACCAACTGTACGATCTTTCACACATCATTCCTGTCCCTATAAAATAAAGAGTCTTGACCAAATGATGACTGTGATGCCATCCAGCCCTGCTGTCCTGAGATTATGATGGTAAGTAGACATCCTTCTCCCTCAGTTGGTGAATGGATGTGAGCTCACTGAGAGGCATTCACAGAAGGCTTCAGGTGGAGTGAACTTGCTAAGGTACATCAGAACACAGAATAGTTTCATCCTCCCTGAAGTTGCAGTGAGTGACCAGAGTGAATCAGTGGATTTTCTCAACCCAGGAATCAAACTGGGATCTCCTGCACTGCAGGTGGATTCTTTACCAAATGGGCTATAAGGTAAAATTATAGCTTTGACTATAGGGACTTTTGTCAACAAAGTGATGTCTCTGCTTTTTAATAAGCTGTTTAGGTTTGTCATAGCTTTCCTTCCCAGGAGCAAGTGTCTTTTAATTTCATGGGTATTGGCACTGTTGGTAGTGATTTTGGAGCACTCCCATCTGCTACTTTTAGAAATATACACTGGCACCACTTCCTTGAAGAGCAATTGGCAATAGCTATCAAAAGTATAAGCACGCATCCTTCTGACCCAGCGATTTATCATTCAGGAATTTATCTGACAGCATGCCAACATACATATCATGCTACTCATTGTTGTATTACTTGAAATAGCAAATGACTGAAGATGACCTATATGTTTCTTAATAAGTGACTATTTAGCCAAATGACTGTTCAATAGCATTCTCTGCAGCTATAAATTAAATGAGAAATGTTTTAATGGGGATGATTTATAAAATGGATTATTAAATAGAAAAGTAAAATGCAAAGTAAAGAAGTGCTCAGAAAAATCCACTGTAATGGAATGATATCAGAGAGACACAGGAACCAATGAAAGAGCTCTCAGTGGCTAAAACTGAAACAATATGTTTAACAAAATAAGATAGTATCAGATTATGTCTCTGCCCGAATTGTGTCCCTTCCAAACTCATGTGGTAGAGATCTAACCCCTAATATAACTTTGGAAATAGGGTCTTTAGGGAGTGACTATGGTTAATGAGGTCATAAGAGTAGGGCCCTGATCTAATAGGATTAGTGACCTTATAAGAAGAGACATGAGATAGTTCACTCTCTCTCTGTCATGAGGACCCAGTGAGAAATTAGATGTCTACCAGCCCACTCCAGTACTCTTGCCTGGAAAATCCCATGGATGGAGGAGCCTGGTAGGCTGCAGTCCATGGGGTCACGAAGAGTCAGACGCGACTGAGCGACTTCACTTTCACTTTTCACTTTCATGCATTGGAGAAGGAAATGGCAACCCACTCCAGTGTTCTTGCCTGGAGAATCCCAGGGACGGAGGAGCTTGGTGGGCTGCCGTCTGTGGGGTCGCACAGAGTTGGACACGACTGAAGTGATTTAGCAGTAGCAGTAGCAGCCAATAAACTGTGGAAAATTCTGAAAGAGATGGGAATACCAGACCACCTGACCTGCCTCTTGAGAAACCTATATGCAAGTCAGGAAGCAACAGTTAGAACTGGACATGGAACAACAGACTGGTTCCAAATAGGAAAAGGAGTACATCAAGGCTGTATATTGTCACCCTGCTTATTTAACTTCTATGCAGAGTACATCATGAGAAACGCTGGGCTGGAGGAAGCACAAGCTGGAATCAAGATTGCCAGGAGAAATCTCAATAACCTCAGATATGCAGATGACACCCCCTTACGGCAGAAAGTGAAGAGGAACTAAAAAGCCTCTTGATGAAAGTGAAAGTGGAGAGTGAAAAAGTTGGCTTTAAACTCAACATTCAGAAAACTAAGATCATGGCATCTGGTCCCATCACTTCATGGGAAATAGATGGGGAAACAGTCAAAACAATGTCAGACTTTTTTTGGGGCTCCAAAATCACTGCAGATGGTGATTGCAGCCATGAAATTAAAAGACGCTTTCTCCTTGGAAGGAAAGTTATGACCAACCTAGATAGCGTATTCAAAAGCAGAGATATTACTTTGCCAACAAAGGTCCATCTAGTCAAGGCTATGGTTTTTCCAGTGGTCATGTATGGATGTGAGAGTTGGACTGTGAAGAAAGCTGAGCGCTGAAGAATTGATGCTTTTGAACTGTGGTGTTGGAGAAGACTCTTGAGAGTCCCTTGGACTTCAAGGAGATCCAACCAGTCCATTCTGAAGGAGATCAGCCCTGGGATTTCTTTGGAAGGGATGATGCTAAAGCTGAAACTCCAGTACTTTGGCCACCTCATGTGAATAGTTGACTCATTGGAAAAGACTCTGATGCTGGGAGGGATTGGGGGCAGGAGGAGAAGGGGACAACAAAGGATGAGATGGCTGGATGGCATCACTGACTCGATGCACATGAGTTTGAGTGAACTCTGGGAGTTGGTGATGGACAGGGAGGCCTGGCATGCTGCAATTCATGGTGTTGCAAAGAGTTGGACACGACTGAGTGACTGAACTGAACTGAACTGAGCCAAGAAGTGACCTCTCTTCAGAAACCAAATCAACCAAGTTTGATCTTGAACTTCCAGCCTTCAGAGCTGTGAAAAAATAAATTTCTGTTGCTTAAGCTATGCAGTTTATGGTATTTTATTATGGCAGCCTGAGCAGACTAATACAAATTATCACACAACATATAATATAAATATCAGTGGGTTCATACTGCTATAAATAAATGACTAAATAAATAAGTTGAGAGAAAGTGACACATCTCCTGTGCAAAAGAATTCCAAATAATTTATGCAGATACGTTGCCTTCCAAAACCCTAAAATTTATATGGGACCACAAAAGACTCCTATTGCTAACACAATCTTGAGAAAAAAGAATAAAACTGAAAGTATCATGCTTCCTGACTTCAGAAATCAAAATAGCATGATATTGGCCCCAAACAGACACACAGACCAAAAGAATAGAATAGAGAACCCAGAAATAAACCCACACACTTAAAACTAATTATTCTACAACAAAGGAGGCAAGAATATGTTGTTGTTGTTGTTGTTCAGTCACCCAGATGTCCGACTCTTTGAGACCCCATGGACTGCAGCAGTCCAGGCCTCCCTGTCACTCACCATCTCCTAAAGTTTGCCGAAGTTCATGTCCATTGCATTGGTGATGCCATCCAGACATCTCATCCTCTGACATCCTCTTCTCCTTCTGTCATCAATCTTACCCAGCATCAGGGACTTTTTCAATAAGTTGGCTGTTCACATTTGATGACCAAAATACTGAAGCTTCAGCTTTAGCATCAGTCCTTCCGACGAGTATTCAGGGTTGATTTCCCTTAAGATTGACTGGTTTTATCTCCTTGCTGTCCAAGGGACTTTCAGGA
The DNA here is from genome assembly GCF_027580195.1 of Bos mutus. Classification (NCBI taxonomy): domain Eukaryota; kingdom Metazoa; phylum Chordata; class Mammalia; order Artiodactyla; family Bovidae; genus Bos; species Bos mutus. The sequence goes on from NC_091618.1 coordinate 30,567,813, forward strand.
GTCTTCTCCAGCACCACAGTTAGAAGGCATCAACTCTTTGGCACTTTACTTTCTTTACAGTCCAGCTCTCACAACCGTACATGACCGCTGGGAAGACCATAGCCTTGACTATATGGAACTTTGTGGCAAAGTAATGTCTCTGCTTTTCAGCACCCTGTCTAGGTTTGTCGTAGCTTTCCTGCCAAGAAGCAATCATCTTCTGATTTCATGGCTTCAGTGACAGTCTGCAGTGGTTTTCAAGCCCCAAAAGAAGAAATCTGTCACTACTTCCACCTTTTCTCTTTCTATTTGCCATGAAGAAATGGGGCTGGATGCCATGATCTTAGTTTTTTAATATTCAGTTTTAAGCCGGCTCTTTCACTCTCCTCTTTCCTTCTCAGCAAGAGGCTCTTTAGTCCCTCTTCCCTTTCTTCCATTAGAGTGGTATCATCTGCATATCTGAAGTTGTTGATGTTTCTCCCACCTGTCTTGAATCCAGCTTTCTCATGATGTGCTCAGTGTATAGGTTAAACAAAAAGGAACAGCAGACAGTCCTGTTGTACTCTTTTCTCAGGCTTCAACCAATCAGTTGTTCCATACGGGGTTCTAATTGTTGCTTCTTGACCCGTATACAGGTTTCTTAGGAGACAGGTAGGATGGTCTGCTATTCCCATCTCTTTAAGAGCTTTCCACGGTTTGTTATGATCCACACAGTTAAAGGCTTTAGTGTTGTCAATGAAACAGAGGTAGTTTTTCTGGAACTCCCCTGCTTTCTCTATGATCCAGTGAATGTTGGCAACTTGATTTCTGGTTCTTCTTACTTTTCTCACCCCAGGTTGGACATCTGGAAGTTATTGGTTTGCATAATGCTGAAGCCTAGCAAGCAAGATTTTTTTTTAAGTATGACCTTACTAGCATGGGAGATGAGTGCAATTGTCTGATGGTTAGAACATTCTTTCATACTACCCTTCTTGGGAATTGGCAAGAATATACGATGGAGAAAATACAGCCTCTTCAATAAGTGGTACTGGGAAAATTGGACAGCTACAAGGAAATAATGACATTAGAACATTCTCTAATATCATAAAACTATATATATAAATAAAACCAAAATGGATTAAAGACTTAAACGTAAGACTGGAAACCATGAAACTCCTTGAAGAAAACACAGGCAGAACACTCTTTGATATAAATTGCAGCAATATTTTCTTTGCTCAGCCGCTGAAGGCATAAGAAATAAAAGCAAAAAGAAACAAATGGGGACTAAACTTTTGCAAAGCAAAGGAACTATCAACAATGCAAAAAGACACCCTATAGAATGGAAGAAAATATTTGTGAATAGTGTGATGGAAGAGGAGTGAACATCCAAAATATAGAAAGAGCTCATGCAACTCAATGTCAAAAAAATAAAACAAAATCCAAACAACACAATCAAAGACTGGGCCGCACCTGTTTTGAAGCTTCCTCACACTCCTGACCCCAGGAAGTGATGCTACCAGAGTGCCAAACGGAAACAGGGATTTGGGTGTAGGTAAAGAAAACACCCCAAACCTTGCCCAACCCTTAAGCTAGAGCTCTGGGAGGCACTGAGAAAGTTTCATGAGCCTCTTTTGTTTGGTATTTTAGACATGAATGAATATTTTTATTCTATATGCATAAATATTCCTTTTGTTGAATGAGTTTTCTGACATTTTCTGACTAACATTGGAAAATCAAGTTCAAGTAGAACTTTCAGACTCTTCAGAGGACCTTGCAACAACACTGTGGCTTGTAGTGAACTGGCCCACAGCCCTAGTCCCTGGTCACTGAATTACTACCTTTCTGTTTTCTGCTCAGGCACCTTTCCAGTAGACACCCAAGTTCACAGTTTCAAGCTCTGTTCCTGCTCCTAGAAGTAGCTTCCCCTTGGCCAACCACTGAGTTAGAGGTATGCTATTCCTTTGGGAAGGGAATCCTGGGGTCCTGTGCCCCTAGAACTTGGTCTAGAAGGTGGAGCAACAGCTCTGGGTGGGCGTGATTCCATGATCTTGGAGATTCTTCATCAAAGTCTGGGGAGAGGTGGAACCAGAGGAGGGCTTAGAGTGGTGCCTCCAAAGTACGGGGCTCAGAACAGCGCTTCTCTTGTCTGCTGTTATAAACTAAATTGTTTTCCTCCCAGATCCATTCTAAATTGGCTGAAGCTCTCACCCCCAACATGACTGTATTTGATATAGGTCTTTCAAGTAGGTAATTAAGGTTAAATGAGGTCTTTAGGTGGGACTCTCTGATCTTATAGGACAAGTGTCCTTATAAGAAAAGCAAGAGACACCAAATTTCTACCAAATTACCTTTTGTGTGTATGTATGTCATTAACTCTGGAGAAGGCAATGGCAGCCCACTCCAGTACTCTTGCCTGGAAAATCCCATGGATGGAGGAGGCTGGTAGGCTGCAGTCCATGGGGTTGCAAAGAGTCAGACATGACTGAGCGACTTCACTTTCACTTTTCACTTTCATGCATTGGAGAAGAAAATGGCAACCCACTCCAATGTTCTTGCCTGGAGAATCCCAGGGATGGGAGAACCTGGTGGGCTGCCATCTATGGGGTCTCACAGAGTCGGACACAACTGAAGTGACTTAGCAGCAGCAGCAGCAGCATGTCATTAACTCTGTGTGTCTGTCCGTCAGTCCATCTCTGCATGTTCACAGAAGAAAGGCCATGTGAGTACACAGTGAAAAATGTGGCCATCTACAAGTCAAGGAGAGAGTTTTCACCAGAACTCAACTCTGCTGGCATCTTTATCCTGTACTTCCCATCTCCAGAGCTATGAGAAAAGACAATTTTGTTTTTTAAGTCACCCTGAGTATACTCATTCACCTGGGAATGAGCACAGTCCCATGCGTTCAGTCTTAGACATGCCCTTCCAAGTGCCATTAAGAAGGAGGCTTAGATTAAGTTAAGGGAGGTGGGAGGTAGAAGAAGGAAGGCTGATGGATCCAGAGTCCAAAGCATTGCTGGGAAGATTGGGCCCCACGGGGCACTGTTCCTCCATTATATTCATTTAGCAAATACGTGTTGAATTCCCACTTGTGCCATGATTGTGCTAGGCAGTGGAACAAGACAAAAAAGGTCACTGCTCTCAGTGGACCTACTTCCAGTGGGGTCACTGGGTAGTGGTGTCAGAATGGCCCCTTAAATCCTAAAGAAATGGATAAGCAGGACCCTTTTGGCAAAGCTCGCTGGCCCAAGGATCTCTCAATCTCACTCTCCATGTGTTCCTCATCTCAGTGGGTGACCCAAGAACAGGAGGGTCCCTCCATTGCCTTGATGAGCATCTATCCCCTGACACCTCTGGCAACTAGGGGAGGAGGGATGTAATAAACCCTTCCAGCATCAGAGCTCAGCTGGGCCCCAGATGTGGCTCTGGGGAGCTGGCTCTGGGGAGCTGGCTTGGATCAGGAGGTCAATGAGAGGTGAGCTCAAGCAGGCTCTCTGAATCCTGGATGTTTGTGCAGAATGGTCAGGTCAATGCAATGACTGCAGAGTTTCATCCCCTGCTTCTCAGAAAGTCACTAGACTAGAAATTTCCCAGCTACTTAATCTACCTGCAATTAGCCTAAATATTTACCACCCTAAGAAGAGTGTCTTAACACTTTCTTGTTTTTCCCTCTCCTTTCCCCCCACATGCTGTATACCCCTTCTCCAAGCGGACCTTGGTTCTAACTTCTCAGGCTCAGCTCAGCATTCCCCAAATGGCATTACTCAGAGTCCAGATTTCAGGTAATATGTGGTTCTCCAGGCCTGGAAATAAAGCCAATCTGATTAATCACCTAGATTTTAAAAGAAGTGAGGTGGAGGGCGGGGGGGCTTATTTTCTCAAGAAGAAATTTTCTTTGTTTTTCCCATCTCATCTCTTCATTGTCAGCTCTTTTCAAAGCTACTAAAGCACAGGTTGGCCCCATACTGGAGCATGCCTGTGGGCTTTAGAAATTAGGCGGAAAAGAGCCTAAAACTCTCCATGGCAACTTCCTAGTAAGAGAATGAAAGAATCCCATGTTCATCTCATACCTTGACCATGAGACTAACTTTCAAAAGGCTCTGGATATTACTTTGAACTTCTCTTGTTGTCTCTGGAAATTTTAAGCAAGAAAAGTTCCAAATTAAAATTATTTGGAAAAAAAGCACAACTTCAATATGCCAAAAGATGGGCCAAATCTCAAATTTTTACAGCTAGTTTTAGCTCTGGAGGGGTGAGCAGTAACCTCTGGTTCTGAAAGGTATGGTCAGTCACTCATGGTCTTTTTTTTGGCCAACAGCCTGTGGGATGTTAGTTCCACACTAGGGATCGAACCCCTGTGCCCCCTGCAGTGGAAGCAGAGTCCTAATGGCTGGACCAGCAAGCAAGTCCCAGCTGTGCTTGTTTTTATTGTCTGTCTGTCTTCCTCAGTTCTTGGGGTTTATTATGTTAGAGGCCCCTTTACCCACTAAGAGCATCCGTGTGGAGGGATTGCTTTGGAAATGGAAGAGACTGGAGGGAGTCGACACATCAGTTTCCTAGACAGAAAAGACCTCTTCTGCTTCGCACAGGAGACTTTCACACATCTGTGTCTACCACCGATTCCCCCATTTAGGCCCACTCCTGGGGACCTGCAAAGTCTGCCTCTCACATATTCTTGGATACTCAAGCTTTCAGCCTTGACTCTTCAGTGGCTCTCATCCAAAAACCCCACCAGAAAACTTTATTCCCATCCAGTCCCCAGACCTAAAATTAGTCCCCTTCCCAAGTGTTCATCAGCCTGGTCTCCCGGGCTCTTTGCTCCTTCATTCATTGGGTTGTGTTCCTGGCTGACAATGCAAGAACAAGGCAGAAGAAGTAGTCACACCAAGCAGGCTTCTGTGCTTCTCCAGACCCCCAAGAAGCCCATGGCCTGGCAAAGGTGTCTAGTGACCAGGAGATATTATTACCATAATATTGCCATATCCTGACTTAGCTAAGGGATCCTGGTCCTGTGCCCCATTTCCAGCTCTCAACAACTCCTGAGATTTTGCCTCCTCCACAGAGACTCACAGAAGAACCAAAAGGAAAATGAGTGTGGGACTTGCATTATTTAAACAGCTCGTCTTCAGAATACGTGGCATGTATCGCTACGCTTATCTACTCTACCGGTGGGACTGGGTGTGTGCTACAGGTGCCAGCTAAGTAGGAAATACAGACAGAAAATAGAAAAGTTCATTTCTAATTTTGCAAATGAAATATCTAAGCAGAAAAACCTATTTTTATTTCAACAAACCTGGTAATTCTTATCGTTTGATATTTGGTGTTTATTTTGAACATTACATTAGTTTATTTTTCATACCTACAGTTTATTAGTATCCTACTCTGCCCCTAAATATTGTGGAAACAGCATAGGGTCAGAGGTCACTGCACAGGAGATTCTAGAAGTTAGATGTCCTAACTGGGTACATGACCTTGGTCAAACTATGTAACTTCTCTGGGCCTTAGGTTTTTTCACGAGGCAAACAAAAATTGATCTCGATGTTTAAAATCCCTCTTAGCTTTGAAAGCCCCTGGTGCTATAACTTGACAGTAATTTATGTTCCTATACACAAACCAGCTGAGGTTTAAAAGTTATAATCAACTGATTACTGCCATGATGGCAGTAACCCTTGGAAGCCATAGTTGCTTATAGAGCGGAGACGATGCTTTGGCGTGTGCTTTTAATGGCTGCTCCTTGGGGACATGGCACATGACTCTGTGTGTTGAAGCAGGATGGAAAATGCACTCTCCATGAGACAAAGGACTCTTTAGGGTCTGGATGCTCAATGCAAACTGAAAAACCAGAAGACACTGCCACGTTTCAGTGAAAGATCCTGATGGAAAACAGATGCTGGGCCCACTGTTGCACAATTCCTAGTGATGCCCAGCTCCGGCTCAGCTCACAGCTCTGCTCTGTCAGTAACTGAGAAAATGGAAAGACCTTGCCTGGCCTCATTTCCAGATCCAGTACTACCCATGCCCCAGGGGAACCCTGATTAGAACCTGCCTGGGTAGTGACCTCTTGGGGAATGTAGTAAATCCTACTCAGTTGGTAATCTTTAAGGAGCCTTCAGGCTTTGGTGCCTTGTGACTCAAAACCCGGGGTCTTAGGGATTGGAGGTTGACGTTCAGGGAATTAACCACAGCCCTATATGCAACCCCCAATGTCTCTCAGCCAGCAGCTCTGCCTGGGCTGAGAAAGACAGGCCATCCAAAGTCGATGCAGACAATAGCCAAAGAAAAGTAACTTCACAGTACTGACATTTTATCTGTGGTCAGGGGTGGGGGTGGGTGGAGGGGCAGGTAAACCATATGATGCTTCTGCAGAGATAATCCAAGACGGCTTCTTAAAGGAAGTGGGAGCCTGGGAGTGTTTTAAAGAAGGGGGAGAAAGGCAGCTTGGCAAGTTTGAGATTAAAGAGGAGGCTCTCCATAGGCAAAACCAAGCTGATTAGCTGCCTGAATGCTAGAGGTTTCGAACTGTGTGTACCCTCTCTGTGGGTGGTCTGTGCTATTGTGCAAATTGCCTATGGACCCCTAGAAAATTGTGGTCTGTGCTGCCCAGGTTGGGGCACTTCTACTGCTGCCTTTAGCCTGGGCAGGAGGCAGCCAAAGCCTGACAAGGAGTTGAGGCAGAAGTGATGGGGGAAAAGTGGTGGTGGGCTTGGAGGACAGGGGCAGGCAGGTCAGGCCAGGCACACAAGTTGTCCTGAAGCCTCGACTGTCCACCCATTGGCCTTTCTTCATCTTGCTCTACCCTCACAGGGCCCTGCAGTATAAGCCCTTTTCCTGACAGATGTTTTGAATCTCCTTCCCTGTCTTAATTGAAGGCAGCTTTTCTTTCTGCTGAGCGGGAAGGGGAGAAATACGCCCCATAGCCCTTTCCCCCCTTTCCTCTCCTCTCCTTCCTTTCGGGTGGAGAAGCTCTTCATTTTTAAGCAAAAGGTGGGGTTAGATGGTTCACCCAGCCCTTTCCCAGCAGAAATCAAGCCTCCCAAGGAAGCCAGCCCCTTTTTCCGGTAGGAGGCAGGTGGTCCTCACCACAGTCCCCCCACCCCTCTTTCCTACAGGCACTCACCTCAGTAAGATAGCAGCAAACCCCATCCACCTAGTGAAGTACCTTCCAGCAGTCAGTGGGACAAAAAAACCTCTTTGCCCCAGATCAGATCTCTAGAGAGAACCATAGCCAGTTAGAAAAATTACTCACTTTTCTCTCCAAGTAGCCCTGGGACCCACAAACTTAGAAATAACCATAGTTCAACACCAATTATTCCTGAAGGTGAAATCTCAAAATTTATCAGTGGGCCTGTATGGTCATCTGCCAGCCCTGGTGCTTTTGTCGATCACGTTTGATATGCTGTGATTTTGGGAATCATAAGGCAAAGAGGAAGGATCCATATAGAGCATTGTAGAGTAACATCCTTTCCTTTAATCAGTAATCTACATTTTTCAGACCACCCAAGCCTGAGGATAAAAATAAGATCCCAAGAGTAAACATAAAACTTCTCCAGGAAACTACACTTGTGTTCTGTAAAAGTTTAAGCTCCATCTCAGATTTCTTCCTGGGTTTCTATGTTGGTATCTCATCAGTAGCCTCGGAGTAGAGGATATTGGTGCTCTGCAAGCCAGTCCTCTGGGCCACTATGTGATATCTGGTGCTTTCATCTGTCTCCACCCTGGATCATGTAGGGTAACAACTTCCATTGCTTCTGAAACTCTGTCACTGATGTCTGCTGAAGACATTCAGATCCTGCCAGGGCCTAACGTCAAGGTCATTGATGTCTACGGCAGGGCAACCTTACAAGTTACTACTGAAGATACTGGCATCAACTGTGCAGATGCCCAGCATGCTAGTATCCCCCAGCCCTTTTGTTTTTACTTTCCTCTTTTACTGGTTCTAAAAAAAAAAAATCACAGTTACTAGTATCAAGGAAACAGAATCTTCCTTTTTTCTCTAGAATCACTAGGCCGTGTCCTGGAAGCAAACACACGTTCTCTAACGTGAATCTCATTCTATGGTTCCTGGAATAAATAAATACCTGGAAGGTTCACCCCTATCAGTCTTCCACCTGTCACGTATTCTGAATCCTAGTACCTGGGTTGTTTCAGTTCAAGCTGAGACAGATTTGGAATTACTATGACTTTGGTAGTTAAGGGCTTGGGTTTGAATCCAGGCTCTACCACTGACTACCTTCGAGCCTTAGTTTCCTCATCTGGAACATACAGATGGTATGTTAGGTTAACCCTCGTTGGGCTACATTAAAGACAATGCATACAACTTATGTAATCTAGTGCTGAGAATGTGGTCAATAAACATTGGCTATTGTAATTATTGTTATTATTACTTATTTTTTCTTAAAGAAGAAGGAGCCAAGGTTGAGGTATATGAGGCTCCTTGTCCAAGATTACACAGCCAGTGTGGCCAAGACCAGACTGGCATTTGACTCCGGGTTCAGTCTTCTTGAATAATATCATCTTTCCATCACCCACAGTTGAGTGTCTAAATGAACTGCGTTTGCTTGGCTGTATTTCCTGTATTTCATGTCACAGATGAGCCCATGTAGAGAGGACTCAGTACACAGAGCCAAGGGAAGGCAGGGAAGGAGACAAAGAGAGACCAGACTACAAATACCGGTGAAGCAGAGGAAATAGTCCATTAGTCATGTGCTTATGTCCAATGTCTTCAGCTCCTTGTTTTATGGAGGAAGTTAGAAGACAAAGCAACCCCAGAGGAAGAACATGAAGCTTGGAGGCTAGTCAAGCTGCATTCAGATCCAGACACATGGACCAGCTGTTAGTTGAGGTCTCTTACTAGTGCATTGACTAGCATTTACAAAAGAGCAAGGAGGAAGCTTTATAATTGGTCCCTTATTTAAAGGGGTCATATTTGAGACCTACAAAGAGAAAAGGACTTTGACAATGTGACACATTCAGATCTGGGCAGAGCTGGAACTAGCACTCAGGTCTCATGCTGATTCAACGTGGTCCAAATCTATGTTTCCCCAAAGGCTCCTGAGTCAAGCGTTGAGAAGGGACACGTGTTCCAAAGTGTCAGTCTCACGTAGGGTGCTCTGCCTGATTGACCCAGGTTATCAGGCTGCAAACCAGACACAGGCAGCCACGGTAAGCCAGGAAGCACTCCCTCTTCTATTCTTCTTGCTGTTGAATCTCAAGTGTCAATGCCTTGATATAAAGAATGTTCTTCAAAAGGCTAGCTTTATCTTTTTTTTCCTACTTTTTAAATTTAAATATTAAAAAGAAATTTTACAGTGTTGTGCTGGTTTCTGTCAAACAACAATGCAAATCAGCCATAATTATACATACATCCCCTCCCTCCCTAGACTCTCTCTCCTCCCTCCATCCCATCCCTTCAGGTCATCAAGAGGGCCAGACTGGACTCCCTGTGCTACTACTCCCTGAGCAACTTCTCCCCAGCTGTCCATCCTACACTCGATAGTGTATATACGTTGATGCTACTTTCTTCATTCATCCCACTCTCTCCCTCCCCGACTGTGTCCTCAAGCCCATTCTCTACATCTGCATCTCGATTCGTTCCTTGCAAATAGGTTCATCAATATCAGTTTTTTAAAGATTCCATGTATCCATGTGTTAATATACTATATTTGTTTTTCTCTTTCTGACTTACATCACCCTGTATAATAGGCTCTAGGTTCATCTACTTCACTAGAACAGACTCATATGTGTTCCTTTTTTGTGGCTGAGTAATATCCCATTGTATATATACATAACACATCTTCTTTATTGATTCATCTGTTGATGGGGATCTAGGTTCCCTTCATGTCCTGGCTATTAAATATGCTCCTATGAACATTGGGGTACATGTATCTTTTCTATTATGGTTTTCTCAGGGTATATGCCCAATTATAGGGTTGCTGGGTCATATGATAGATTTATTCCTAGATTTTAAAGGAATCTCCATACTGTTCTCCATAATGGCTGTATCACCAACAGTGTAGGAAATTTCTTTTTTTTTCCATATCCTCTCCTGCATTCATTGTTTGTAGATTTTTTTATGATACCATTCTGACTAGCGTGAGGTGATACCTCGTTGTAGTTTTGATTTGCATTTCTCTAAAAATTTAATGTGATGCTAAGCATCTTTTCGTGTGTTTATTTGCCATTTGTATGTCTTTTTTGGAAAAATGTCTGTTTAGGTCTTCAGCCTCTTTATTGTTTTTTTTTTTTTGATTGGGCTGTTTGTTTTCCTAATATTGAGCTTATGAGCTGCTTATATAATGTGGAGATTAAGCCTCTGTCAGTTGTTTCATTTGCAATTATTTCTCCCATTCTGAGGGTTGTATTTAATCTTGTTTATTGTTTCCTTTGCTGTGCAAAAGCTTTTAAGTTTAATTAGGTCCCATTTGTTTACTTTTGTTTTTATTTCCATTACGCTAGGAGGTGGGTCATAGAGGATCTTGCTGTGATGTATGTCAGAGAGTGTTCTGCCTATGTTTTCCTCTAAGAGCTTTATAGTTTCTGACCATGCTTTTAAGTCTTTAATCCATTTTGAGTTTATCTTTGTGTATGTGTCAGGAAGTGTTCTAATTTCATTCTTTTGCATTGTAGCTGTGCGGTTTTCCCAGTATCACTTATCGAAGAGGCTGTCTTTTCTCCATTGTATATTCTTGCCTCCTTTGTCAAAGACAGGGTGCCCATAGATATGTGAGTTTATCTCTGGGCTTTCTATCTTGTTCTAGTGGTCTATATTTCTGTTTTTGTGCCAGTAGCAAGCTGTCTGGATGACTGTAGCTTTGTAATATTTGAAGTCAGGAAGGTTGATGCCTCCAGCTCCATTTTTCTTTCTCAAGATTACTTTGGCTATTCAGGATCTTTCATGTTTCCATACAAATTGTGAAATTTGTTGTTCTAGTTCTATGAAAAATATCATTGGTAGTTTGATAGGGATTGCGTTGAATCTGTAGATTGCTTTGGATAGTATAGTTGTTTTCACAATATCGATTCTCCCAGTCCAGAAACGTGGTGTATCTCTCCATGTGTTTGTGGCATCTTTGATTCCTTTCATCAGTGTCTTACAGTTTTCTTCATATAGGTTCTTTGAGTAGCTACTTTCACAATGGTGAGTTCAGGGAGGCAGGTTCATGCTCTCTACTGGTTATCTATCGCTGCTTAACAAATCACTCCAAAATTTAGTGGCTTAAAACAAGCAATTTTTATCTGAATTTCTGTGTGTCAGTAATTTGAGAGTGGCTTGGCTGGGTGGTTCGGTCTTGGTGTCCTTTATAAAGTTTCAGTCAAGACGTCAGCTGGGCCTGCAGTTGCCAAACTAGGGGCTGGAGGCCTCGGTTCCTTACCACTTAGAAGTGAAGGGTCAGCTGCTGTCCCCCTGAGAAAGTGACCAAGAGAGACCAAGGAAGAAGCTGTAATGCCTTTTATTAACCCAGTCTCAGAAGCCACATGCTGCTATTTCCCCCATATTCTAACTTTACAGTGAATTGCTAAGTCCCGTTCACACTTGATAGAAGGAGATTTAAGCACCAACTCTTTTTTTTTAATCATTAAATTATTTATTTTAATTGGAGGATAATTTCTTCACAATATTGTGGTGGCTTTTGCCATTCATTGACATGAATCACACAAGAGTGCATATGTGTCCCCACAACCTGAAACCCCCTCCCACCTCCCTCCCTATCCCATCCCTCTGGGTTGTCCCAGAGCACCGGCTTTGAGTGCCCTGCTTCCTGCATTGAACTTGCACTGGTCATCTATTTTACATATGGTAATATACATGTTTCAATGTTATTGTCTCAAATCATCCCACCCTCGTCTTCTCCCACATAGTCCAAAAGTCTGTTCTTTACATCTGTGTCTCTTCTGCTGCCTTGTTATAGGATCATTGCTACCATTTTTCGACCTTCCATATATATGCATTAATATACTGTACTGGCATTTCTCTCTCTGACTTACTTCGCTCTGTATAATAAGCTCCGGTTTCATCCACTTCATTAGAACCGACTCAAATTCGTTCTTTTTTAGAGCTGAGTAATATTCCATTGTGTATATGTACCACAACTTCCTTATCCATTCATCTGCTGATGGACATCTAGGTTGCTTCCGTGTCCTAGCTACTGTAAACAGTGCTGCAATGAACATTGGGGATATATAAGTGAAGTTGCTCAGTTGTGCCCGACTCTTTGCGACCCCATGGATAGTAGCCTGCACCAAGCTCCTCTGTCCATGGGATTTTCAAGGCAAGAGTCCTGGAGTGGGTTGCCATTCTCTTTCAATTCTGGTTTCCTCAGTGTGTGTGCCCAGCAGTGGGAATGCTGGGTCATGTGGCAGTTCTAGTTTCAGTTTTTTAAGGAATCTTCACACTGTTCTCCATAGTGGCTGTACCAGTTTGGATTCCCACCAACAGTGTAAAAGTGTTCCCATTTCACCACACCCTTTCCAGCAGTTATTGTTTGTAGAATTTGATGGTGGCCATTCTGACCGGTGTGAGATGATACCTCATTGTGGTTTTGATTTGCATTGCTCTGATAATGAGTGATGTTGAGCATCTTTTCATGTGTTTATTGGCCATCTGTAGGTTTTCTTTGGAGAAATGTCTGTTTAGTTCTTTGGCCCACTTTTTGATTGGGTTGTTCATTTTTCTGGTATTGAGCTGCATGAGCTGCTTGTATATTTTGGAAATTAATTCTTCGTCAGTTGTTTCATTTGCTATTATTTTCTCCCATTCTGAGCCTGCTTTTTTCACCCTGCTTATAGTTTCCTTAATTGTGCAAAAGCTTTTACATTTAATTAAGTCCCATTTGTTTATTTTTTGTTTTATTTCTGTTACTCTGGGAGGTGGATCATAGAGGATCTTGCTGTGATTTATGTCAGAGAGTGCTCTGCCTCTGTTTTCCTCTAAGAGTTTTATAGTTTCTGGTCTTACATTTAGGTTTTTAATTTCATTTTTGAGTTTATTTTTGTAAGCACCAACTCTTGAAGGAAGAAAAATCAAGAATTTGTGGATGTGTGTTAAAATCATCACAGGTTCTATTATCTTGAGCACTGTTCATCTGTTTGAAATTCCACCATAATAAACCCAAGAGAGATAAGAACATAACTCATTTTCATTTGCAAACAGTTTAAATCTATGCCAATTGTGAGTGTCTGGGATGACACTGCCCAGGAGTTGGAGGTTCAGATTCTATTTTCCACACTGACCCTGGCATGCCACAGTCCTTGGGCATGTCACTTCTTCTGGGTCTCCATTTTTTCTTTTATAAAATGAGATTCATAAATTGGAAATTTATATTGTCCCTTTGGACTCTGATATCCTGTCCTTGAATACTATCTATCAGATTTTAAAGTCCATTGATGAGAGTATCTCGCATATGTGTTACCTATCTATCCATGCATATATATATTATATAGGTAATATATGCATATATATAAACTTAACATGGTTTTATATGTCTCTATATTTCAAAAGCCTATTTAAATAAATCTTTTATGGCCCTTTAGCTTTAGAGGGAAGGTGAGGCTGTTTATGTTACAAGAACATATTTTATTTGCCCACAGCAGCCAAGCACAGCACGCCATTTCTATAAATGGGGCATGATGGTGTTTTGTTATGAAATGCCTTTTGATGTAGGACAGCCACAGTCCAATGACTTCCAAATATATTTCAGCCTACTGTAAGAAATAAAATGATAGATTTTCTCATGGCCATGGGGTCTCTGCACACATTTCCAAGAACTTAAGCCCATTTACGAAATCCAAACAGAGAAACATTGTTTTAATGATTATAGATGTGTCCACTTAGCTTTGAACAAGCCCTCCCACTTCCTCACCTAGCCCCTAATGTTTAAAGCTCAGTATGAATCAGTCAGCCTGGGTCACAAAAGAAGCAACGTACCCAAGAATCTTTTCAAGACAAGACATCAGCGTTCCACATTGTTCCAAAGACCACTCCTGACTATTTCTTGACCTACCATCTTACATCTAAAATGCCCGTAAGAGGGTCTCTTTATTTCCTCCAAGGACTATCTACTTTTAGAACAAAATACTTAGGGATAAAAGTTTTTTAAAAGTAGTGAGAACAATTTAAGAATTGAAGAAACTGAGAGTGCTATTTCAAGTGCTTCTCTAGTCTCTGGGTCTTCCCCCGCAGTTCCATTGTGTATGTGCACCCCAGGGAAATGCTTATACAAGTCCAGAGGGGGATCTTATTCAAGGTATTCACTGTAGTGGTGTCTGCAGTAGTGGGAGTTAGATTCAGTCAGGTGTCCATGTTCAGGGAACAGATAAGTACATGTGATAGACGCATACTATGGATACCATGCAATTATTAGAAGTGGATCAGTGATCTATTGCCGTGTAACAAATTACCCCAAATTTAGCATCTTAAAGCAACAAACATTTACTATCTCTGTGGGCCAGGAGCTGGCGTGTTCTAGCTGATTCCTTTGGCTCATGATTTCTTTGGGTCACAAGGTGCCAATCAAGTGTTATCCAGACCCATGGTCAGTCATCTTAAGGTGTAAACAGACTTGGGGAAGATTTGCTTCCAAACTCACTCACAAGGCTGTTGACAGGAGTCAGTTCCTCACACTACGGAACTGAACATCTTGATTTCTTACTAGCAAAGTATATTGAGATCCAGCTCACACTCAAGGTAAGGTGATTGTGTGTGCTTGCTCAGTCGTTCAGTCATGTCTGACTCTGCGACACCATGGACTGTAGCCCACCAGGCTCCTCTGACCATGGGATTTTTCAGGCAAGAATACTGGAGTGGGCTGCCATTTCCACCTCCAGGAGATCTTCCCAACCCAGGGATTGAACATGTGTCTCCTGTTAGCAGGCGGATTCTTTACCACTGAGCTACCTGGGAAACCCTGAGGTGATTGTCCAAGGGCATGAAAACCAAGAGGTTTTAGTTACCTTAGGGGGTGCCTATCGCAAGAAGCAAAACATTAAAAAATCACACAGCATTAAATACAATACTTAACAATGAAGGTCAGAGATAGAATGAAATGTGCAGCAGAGTGCAAAGTGTATACATTAAAATACAGAAGAAACAAGGCCATGTGTTTCGTAAGGATGTAAACAAACTCAAGGGTATATAACAATCACATCATGAGGTTTGTGGACATGGAGAGTGGAGGAACAATGAGAATGGATAACTACGTAAATCCAGGGTGGGGCCTTTCAGACACAGAAGAAAATGGTGCAGCAGAGACTTGAGACCAAGTTCCACTTCCTGCACTTGAGGTTAATCAGAAATAAAAAGTAAAGTAACAAAACAAACACACTAGGTCTTCCCATACACAGGCCCTCACAGAAGGCTCTCAGCGAAATCCACATCTGTGGGACCTCCCCTACTACAATGTCACACTGCATTAAAGTCACCTCAAGGGCTCAGAGACTTCCACCAAGTAAAAATGGGATCTGTTAGTGTGGCATGACTTAGAGTCTGTAAGATAGTTCTAAAAATTCAGTGTTTATAAAATGTGCCTACAGGGTGACCAAGCATCCCCAAACAGAAAGAGTTCTGATATGTGACTCTTTGAAACCTACTGAATATAAGAGAATCAGGACAGTCCAGGGAAAACTGGGACAGGTTCATCATCCAGGGAATTTGCTGAAAGTGTAAATTGTAGCACCTTCACAAGTTTCTGACTCTGTCTACCTAAGCTGGAACAAGAATCTGCATTTCATGCAATGCCAGAACCCCATCTAACATATGGTCCACAGATCACACATTGAGGAACACTATCGTGGAAGGGTCACTTTGAAAGGTTCTGTTGGTAGCACAAAGGCTGTAGCTAATCTCAAATAGTAATCACAGATTTTATGCGGCCACCTGCAGGTAATCCACCATCACCTGGTGATAATCTGAGGGCTCTGGTTCACAGTTCATTGATTCTACAATTGTGGACACAAATCACTGATTCTGTCCACATAAGGCAGACCCCAAGATTAGGAGGTAAAGTTCGGGAAGGGGTCAGGCCAGGACTTTGGGGAGAAAGATTTCCCTGACTGGTACAAGAAACCACACCCCATGGTTGGATTAGCCATTTATAGAAAAATCTCTCAAAAGTCACCCACCCCACAATGAGATCTGAGGAATGTGCTAATAAGATTAAAGTGAGAAACTTTAGGTCTTCAGGAAGCAGGCTGCCTAAAATGTAATCCCTAGAAAATATTTTCCATATTTGGAAAATACAAAAGGTTACACAAGTAAGTTGACAGGAGAAAAGATAATGAGGTAATGACAAAAACCTCACGGGATCTGGAGTGTGTACTTGAATAGTACATCTGCAGCTGTACTTAGGTAAATCCATCCTTAGGAGAAAGGGTGTATCAGACTGCAAAAGTTTGCAAGTATTCCTAGTGACCACTAAATCATTCTCACCTCATTTTTATATTCATTAAGTACCTTTTTAATTTCCCTTTATCCTTTATTCTCCAAATACAGACTGAATAACTTCTGTGTGAGGGGACATAATGTTTTAGAGTAACTTACATTCTAATCTTAATTTTCTTTTGGATTTCGAGTCTAATGAGGGTAGACTCTGATTATGAGAAGACTAATGAAATATATGTGTGTGTGTGTGTGCATGCCTGCTCAGTCACTTCGGTCATGTCCAACTCTATGCAACACTACGGGCTGTAGCCCATCATGTTCCTCTGTCCATGGGGATTCTCCAGGCAAGAATACTGGAGTGGGTTGCCATGCCCTCCTCCATAGTTTCTCCTGGACCCAGGAATGGAACCCATATCTCTTGCATCTCCTGCTCTGCAGGTGGATTTTTTACTGCTGAGCCACCAGGAAAACCCTATATATACATGTGTATATATAAATTTATTTTATAGATGTATGGTGAAGATCACTCAGTCGTGTTCAACTCTTTGCGACCCCATGGATAGCCTACTAGGCTCCTCTGTCCATGGGATTTTCCAGGCAGTAGTACTGGAGTGGATTGCCATTTCCTTCTCCAGAGAAATTCCTGACCCAGGGATCAAACCCAGGTCTCCCACATTGTAGACAGATGCTTAACCGTCTGAGCCACCAGGTAAGTTGATTTATAATGTTGTGTTAATTTCTATTATACAGCAAAGTGATTCAGATATATATACTCTTTTTCATATGTTTTTCTATTATGGTTTATATCAGGATGTTGAATATAGTTCCCTGTGCTATACAGGAGGATCTTGTGTATCCATACTATATATAATAGTTTGCATATGCTAATCCCAAACTCCCAATCCATCCCTCCCTTCCAACTTCCCCAGAGCCCCCTTGGCAACCACAGTCTGTTTTCTGCGTCTTTGTTTCTGGCAAACAAAGTATATTGGTGATTTCAGAAGTCATCTCTAATGGTAAGAGCTGTCATGGTTTTAGGTTCCTCCTGAAGCTGATCCTGAAAAAAGATTTCAAGTACAACTAATTTATTTTCTACACATGTAGAAGAGTGAGCAGTAAATCAGGGAAAGAAAAGAAAATAATAAAAGGCACATATTAAACCAGTTACCATTAAGGGCAACCGGTATTAGAGCCTCCTTGGGAACTCTGAGAGACAACAGAGATTCTATATTGTCCATGCATGCTGCTGCTGCTAAGTCGCTTCAGTCGTGTCCAACTCTGTGTGACCCCATAGACGGCAGCCCACCAGGCTCCCCCATCCCTGGGATTCTCCAGGCAAGAACACTGGAGTGGGTTGCCATTTCCTTCTCCAATGCATGAAAGTGAAAAGTGAAAGTGAAATTGCTCAGTCATGTCCAACCCTCAGCGACGCCATGGACTGCAGCCTTCCAGGCTCCTCCATCCATGGGATTTTCCACGAAGGAGTACTGGAGTGGGGTGCCATTGCATTCTCAGTTGTCCATGTATAGAATACCTAAATTCTTCAGAGTTATTCCAAATAAGGAGTATTCATCCACTAATACTACAACTGACATTGGTTGAGGAGTGCTTCCTGAAGGATTAAGACTCAACGCTTCTGGTCTGTCCTATATGGGAGCTAAGTGTGCTCTTGTGACTATGCAGGGTCACAAATGTTTTACATAAACAGCCCCAAGATGGTAGAGATGAATACCATAGTAGGGAATGTGGGTGGGCAACCAATAGCATCTACTAGAATAGCTCAAACTTACTGCGTGTTTACAGGATCCCATGCACCAGGTTAAATGTGTAACATTTTCATTTAATATCTGATTAATATTTCTGCTTTCTCAGATCAGGAAACAGATATAGAGTGAAAGTGAGTTGTTCATGGTCACCCAGTCAGCAAATGGTGTAGCTGGAATTTGAAACATATGGTTGGTCTTTGAAATCCAAGCTTTTGGCCACTGCACTCTACTGGATCCCAGAAGAGTTTATATCTATTAGAGAGAATAGAAATAGATTTTAAGATGTGGATGTAAAACCCAGCTGCTTCACAAAGTACGGGTAACATTTCAGTTTGGGATACAGCACTGGTATTGAAGTGTGGACGTGCGGATGGAGTTCAAGAAGCATTAGGGGTTATATTTGTCAGAAATATAAATCAATCACAGGTAGCTGAGGATAAGCAGTATTGAGGGAGATTTTGAAGGTCAAGGTAAAGAGATTACACACAGTGACCAGGCAATAAGGAAATACTGGGGCTTCTTGAGCCAGAGCAAGGCAGGAAGTAGGCTTGAGTAACAGTAAACAGTATTGATAATATAAATAGTGTTAAAACCAAACAAGGAGCAATAATTTGGCTGGATTGACCAAAAAGAAAGGGAAAGATGGAGAACTCAGCAGGAGCGGCAATAATTCAGTCTATTGAGTTTGTTACAATATTGTTTCTGTTTATTTTCTATGTTTTGGTTTTTTGTCCGGAGGCATGTGGTATCTTAGCTCCCCAGACCAGGGAATGAACCGCACCCCCTGCATCGGAAGGTGGAGTCTTAACCACTGGACCACCAGGGAAGTCCCTAATAATTCAAAAATTTGAAGGTACTTTTCAGAGATCCAGAGTCAGCACAAGCGGGTATGGTTAAACAGTGAGAAGAACAACTCTGACTAAAAGCTTCTAGACTAAGTCATGGACACTGAATATTTAATGTATTCCAGACATCAGTATCATTATTGGAGTTTGATAGTGGCGGGAAAAAGAATCAATGAATAATGGTGAGTTGAACCAATCCACCATTAATTGGCTTATTGATGCATCATCTTTCTAGGAAGGGACTCTTATCCCTCTCCCTTGAGAAATAATAGCTATCCTTTCTGTTCTGGAACCTAAATGTACACCTAGTCCAAGATTCTATATTCACCTTTTGCCTGGATATCTTAATGTGAATTCTCAACTATGTCTTTTTTTTCTGATGACCTTCAAATTCACATCTCTGAAATTCACATTTTCCCTTGAACATAATTTCTAAATGTAGGTTAGGTATCCCCACCAAGATATTCCACAGGTACCTCAAGCTCAGCATGACCCCAAACCAAGTTTATCCCATTCTTCCACAAACATTTATTTTTCTGACTCCCCAGTTGATGTTAATGATCCCATCATTCCTCAACCTGCCAAAGCTCAGTACTTGGAAATGTGTTTGACTCCTTGTCAACTGTCCACTCCATCTAGTGTATGTCAAAACCTTGTTGATTCTCTGACTACAATATCTCTTAAAATTGATGGAGCCTTCTCTCTTCAAATGAGTAGAGTGCAGTTCACTAGAGTTTAGGGCTTCATCGCCTGTTATTTAGTGTTTACTGGGAATATATTCCCACTCTTCATACTTTCCTCTCCCCGAATAAACAAGGTCTCATCCTCACAGTATTTTCCTATATGTTGTACCTATTTCAGTTCTCTTATGATGGGCTGTATGCTCATATGCTCAGTCGTGTCTGACTCTTTGTGACCCCATGAGCTACAGCCTGCCAGGCTCCTCTGTCCATGGATTCTTCATGCAAGAGTAATAGAGTGGTATGCTGTTTCCTTCTCCAGGGGATCTTCCTGACCCAGCAATCGAACACAGGTCTCCTAAGCCTCCTGCATTGGCAGGCAGATTCTTTACTACTAATGCCACCTGGGAAGCCCTCTCATGATAATAATAGCTCAAAGCAATACTAAGTGCCAGACTTTACTTACATTGCTCCCTTTAATATTCACAAAAACCCTTTGAGATACAGACAATTATTAGGCACATTTTGCAGATGAGACAACTGAGGTACAAAGAGGTTAAGTGACTTTCTCAAGATAACCTGAGTAAGAGACAGGACTGGAATGGAATCTGGATCTCTGTCTCATCAATGAACAAAGGGCTACGTTAAAACCTTGGCTTATTTTCTAGACTTTAACTCCTTGAAGTAGGTATTGTTCTGTGTAACTCTGTGACTTCTGCACAGTGCCTTACTAATAGTTGCTGATTCTTGATATATTTTTTGCATGAATGAGGGTTCTGCTTGATGACAGAGTTCAGAAGAACATGAAGCTGGAAGTCATTTGTTCCTGCTGTTCCTGTAGAAGGGAGACCGTACCTAATTTATTTTGATGACAGACTTTAACCAGACCAGATCCTTTAAGTAGTCCCTGGTTAGAGTAGAAATGACACAAGAAAAACCAGGCTACAGTCTTACATGAAATCAGACATTGGGCTCAAAAGCATGTGCTAAGCTCTACCTCTCCCTTCAATCGCATTTTTGATTGACTTTCTTTGTTGCACACCTGGAAACTCATCTTCTTCTTAACCTAACGAAAGAATAGTCATAATTAGAGAGACTTAAAAAACACAGAGTGCATAGTAAGAGAGTGTTTGCAAACGTAGGTGGAGCTGAGACTCTCTTAGAAGCCCGACAAAATTACTTTTTGGCTTGAGTGAGCTTGCAAACCTCTTCTTGAGGCTAAGCAGTGCTATTTCATGCTTCTACCGCAAGCATTTTCTCCCTGAAAAATCAATGATGCAAGAAAGCAATTGCTGATGGGAGGGGTGGGGGGTCTCTGAGCTAATCCTTGAGGTTGAGACAGAAACGCGGCTGCTGCTGCGGATTCAGCCTGGGGAGATCAAGGGGAAGCGTGACTGCTCTGTTTGGAGAGGCCTCTCTTCAGTTGGCACCATCCTGAGCACTCAAGTTTTCTGTCAATAAGCACTCTACGGGGGAGATAAATGCATTTGGAACTGGAGATGGGAGCAGGGTGTCTGGGAAAGAATAAACACATTATCTGAGCCCCTCCACCAAGTTCCTTCACTGAAATGCTCAAGGACTCAGACCACGTGTTTGGCAGAGGCTGGCGGGAGGGAGAGAGATTCTCTCTACTCTTGTGGGTGAAGTAAGCCGCAAAGATCTGACCTAATAATACTAGACAAAATTTGAAGACCAGACCTCTGTAGCTTGCTTCATCTACAGGGGTGCCAGGTACTATGCTGTGGGATTATCAAATGACTACTTCACTGCCATGTTGGCAGCAAGACTAGAAACAACTGGCTTGTTACAAAGACAGGACATGAGTATTGGTTCTACTGGGGTAGGTGACAATATTCTGCAAACGTGGAAGGTGAACTCAAATCCCTGGACAGTTTTGCCATGTGTTCTATGATGGCATCCCTTCCTGACACAGTTTTAAATCCAAAAAGAGTCCTTCCTAAGGAATTATTTGGGGCAATGGTAAATCTAGGCACAAACAGCTCTCAAGATAATAAGTCATTCGCTAAGGCCTTTGTTTTGTTAAACATGGACTCCTCACAGAGTACAGGTCAAGGAATCAGGTGAGAGTGTTCAGTTTTGAAGAATATGGTTCTGAAAAATGATATATTTAGTTAGACTAACCTACAGTGCAACTCAGGTATTTGCAAAGCTCCTAGAAGAGCCTTGCACTTTTAGTATCATTACTGGATAACTATAAAATCTTCACTAGCTGTTATTTACATTGCGCCATATAGAAACAGCTTCCTAATTCTAGTTCTTCCCTTCTCCTGACACGTTTGCTGATAGAATGCATGCACAAATCATTTTGTTGCTTTTAATTGTATGTTGCCCTTTTTCTACATACTTTATGATCCAGCAGTACCTATAGTTCTGGTTTTAATGTCTTTTACCCCACTTCTGCCAAAAAACTCTCCTCTGGCACCCTAGGGTCAAGACATTCTTTCCTTCCCATGACACGCAGTCCTTCTGCTCTAGGATCGATTGTCTGCTCTCTCTGTGTTTTCAGTGAAGATGTGGGTGTCTTCTGTCATACTCAACTATTCTCCCTTCTTACGTTGCTTTTATTTTCATTCCTTACTTTTAATCAAACAGTGCCTTTTGCCTGGATTTTATCTCATGCAGCTCCACCGTAACACATCCCAAACTTCACTCACATCTCTTAACTCCCTCAAATCTTCGTCTACCCTGACCCTATCACTCCCAGTGTCAGATTTCTCAACTCTGAATAATGCTCTAATGAAATCTGTTACTGAAATGAAAGCATGATATCTTAGATACACCTCTTTTCCTTATCCTCCTAGATTCCTCAATCATTACAGTCATGTCTACCTCCTACCTTTTTTTCTTCCTTCCAGTTCTTGTTCCTATCATCAGTCAACTGGACTATGGATGCAAATTCATAACCTGCTTCCATCTATTTGCCACATTGTCTACAAAATAGATACCACAAAACAAGAATTTTTCCTGTGGCCTCACAACTAGCCCACTCATCAGTATCACTCCCTTTCCTCTGCCTGACCCCAGATCCATATAAGTAGAAGACAGGGAGACAGTAGAGGAAAGAATGATCACTTTGATGACCCATAGGCTGAGGGGGGACTGCAATATATTCCTTTTACCTAAGCCAAGCGAGGGACCAACTGAAAGAGTATCTCTTAGAAATTCTGGATGCCCCAAGAAGTAGAGACTGGAACCCCAGACCCTCATTAGAGGTTTTCCTGGGTAGCCCACTTGATAAGCTTATTGAACTCCCTGCATGCGTTCCTTTCCGATTGTCACCAACATCCCAGCAGAGAAAAAGAGAACTGTATAGAAATGGAGAGACTCTGAACTCCCTCTTTTCATGCTGCCATGATGCTCTGAGGTTTCTTTGGGTCCAGTGGATACCACAGAATGGACCTAGGTGTGTGCTGTTTGGCTGCCTTTATGGCTATCCATTCAGGATGGGTGGCCAGTGCCCCTGAGCACCCAGCAGCAATAAGTGGTCACTCTGTGGGGGCAGGGGGAAGAAATGTTTTTGAAAAAAAAAATTAGCTGAAGACCAACCTCTCCAAGTCAAGCAATTGATAGGAGTCCCCTTCCACCAGAAAGGTCAGGAAAACATTTATCCAAGCAATGGAAGGTATCTACTATCAGCCGGATACCCTTATTTCTTTTCTCTTTCATTTCCAACATCTTGCATGGACTAGAGCCTTGAGGAGGGAGATGGATGGGTGGGCCTGACAGACTATTCTTTCTTACCAACTTCTTGGATGGGAATGAGAAAAGAAATAAAAGAATGGGCATCCCCTCTCTGGGCTTTCCTGGTGGCTCAGCTGGTAAAGAACCTGCCTGCCAATGCAGAAGATGCAAGAGACTTGGGTTCAATCCTTGGGTCAGGAAGGTCCCCTGGAGAAGGAAATAGCAACCCACTCCAATATTCTTGCCTGGGAAATCCCATGGACAGAGGAGCCTGGCAGGGTCCATGGGGTTGCAAAGAGCTGGACACGACTGAATGCTTGCACACACACTCTGATATTCTCTAACCACATGAGAGGAAGAGAAGAAACCTTAAATGGAATATGAGATTATAGCTCTAAAATGGATCATTTCTTATTGAAGATGATCAATACCTGGCCACCAGAAAGTTGTGTCTAAGACATTATTACAAGGCCAGAAAGCATGACTGGAGAAAGCCCCGACTGGAGAAAACTTCCCAAAACTACTTCATGTTTGCAGCCACAGAGCAGACATTGTTCAAAAAATGAGTTGTTGTTATGACATGCAAGTCCCATCATGTCATCATCCTGATGAAGAGTTCCCAATGACTCCTTAGTCCCTACCCTACAGGATACAAATGTACTCTTTGGATGAAGGCCATTTGTGATCAAGCTTTTGCCTTACCTTTGCCTCCATGGTGTCATTTGCCTCTTAATTTCAGGTTTGACATTTGCAATTACCCCAGGGTATCAGGCTCTCTTGGCCATATGTGTCTTTGCAAACATAGCTTTCTCTATGAGGAGAAAGTACTTTTCCTACCTAACCTATAAGTGAAATTCCATCAAGTCTTGATTTAAGCACCATCTCTTCTGTAAAGCCTTTGCTAAAGCTGGTATGCAGAATTACTTACTTCTTCTACCATATTCCCTTTGTACACATAGTTCATTGATTTGATTGAGTTACTTTTTGGGGCAGTAATTGTGTGTCTGTCTTCTCATTAGACTCTAGTTCCTTGAAGGCATCCACTGTGTTCTCCCTTATAACCCCACGCCTGGGTGGAAGGAGTGTTGTTTAAAAGAAAACTCCAGAACCTGAGCCAAGAACTAACCAGACACTCTATGAAATCTGTTTGAAAGAAATCACCTCAAGTCTGCATTGATGTGGTCTTAGGGCTGAGTAAGTGAAATCTGATTTTACCTATCAGGGTTCTTTCTATTAGATATGTTTTCCTCTCAAAGTCTAGCTGATCCTGACTCCTTAACTTCAGTTTATTCTAACAGATCTATATCTAGCCTGCCACCATGCATTCTCCACATCTCACCATGGCAAAGTATTGCTTGTCTATATGAAGTTACTTTCTCCATGTCTCTGAACAGTGCTGATATTTGATATTGTTATGATAAAATATATATAATTCATTCATTAATGATGTCTTTAGTTCTCTCCCTAGGTAGAAATCCAATTTCATTTGGAGTATGACCCTCTAGAATGCAGGCCTTGCTTAGTATTCCATGTGGTGGAGACATGTTTAATTGTGC
Source organism: Bos mutus (assembly GCF_027580195.1). NCBI lineage: Eukaryota > Metazoa > Chordata > Mammalia > Artiodactyla > Bovidae > Bos > Bos mutus. The sequence continues at coordinate 30,592,692 of NC_091618.1, forward strand.
AAATGGCTTCCTGCAGTCCAATGTGAGCTGGACACTGTGCAGAGTAACTGGTATCAAATGAGGCACTTGTGACCTCTGCTCTTAAGGGCTTCACAGAGGCTGGTCCTTCTCTGTCTTGGAAGGTTGTCTTCTTTGACCTTGACAGAGGCTCCAGAGGGGCCCTAAGAGAGCACAGAGGGGTGCCAAAGCAGCTGCCCCAGGCCCTGGATTGCAGGGGCATCCATCCTGCAATCACTGAGAGGACAAAACTGAGCCCAAGTTATCTTCACAAACTTTGGGGTTCTAGCCCTAGAGACCCTTTTCCATCCCCCCGTGCTCTGTTTGACTACATAGCAACTACCCCAGGAATGTGAAACAGTAGAAAGTGATGGACATTAGAACCAGAAATGATTGAATTTAATTCAATTTAGCCTAACTGAGCTCCTTAGGTTTAGTCACTTATTTTTCCCATTACATTTTGTCTAGGTTGACCAGCCTTTTAAAGTCCCATTATAAATATAGGATAGTGGTTGGGATCAAGGTATAAGGCTCCAGATCATTTGTCTTTCACCATTCTCTGATTGACTGCTGCCCCCATAGAGATTTCCCCAACATACACATACACAGGCCTGTGTGCTCCTAAAATGGGTCCTTTCTCTCATTTCTCTAGTAGGCCCTCTCATTTTCTTTGAAATTATTCCTCCATCATCACCATCTCTCAAATACCTTACTAAATTGCAACAATAAGTTTTTAATTTTGTTCTCATAAATTAGGTATTTCAGGTCTCTGAGGTTCCTCATCTTCAAAATTAATGCATGTTTCTGGAATACTTTTTTAATTAATAATTTATTTTAATTGGAGGCTAATTATTTTACAATATTGTGGTGATTTTCACCATACATCGACCATCGACATGAATCAGCCATGGATGTACAGGTGTCCCCCCAATTCTGAACTCCCCTTCCCACCCTCTCCCTACCTCATCCCTTTGGGTTGTCCCAGAGCACCAGCTTTGAGTACCCTGCTTCTGCAATTCTAAATATAAGTAAATCTGTCTTTATATTTCTTTAGTCTTGGAAATAGACAAACATACATCTAATATATATACATAGAGATTGTGTATGTGTATTTGTATATCATATGTATATGTATTTATAGACATTAGGCAATGGCACCCCACTTCAGTACTTTGCCTGGAAAATCCCATGGATGGAGGAGCCTGGTAGGCTGCAGTCCATGGGATCGCTAAGAGTCGGACAGGACTGAGTGACTTCACTTTCACTTTTCACTTTCATGCATTGGAGAAAGAAATGGCAACCCACTCCAGTGTTCTTGTCTGGAGAATCCCAGGGATGGGCGAGCCTGGTGGCTGCCATCTATGGGGTCACACAGAGTCGGACACGACTGAACTGACTTAGCAGCAGCAGCAGACATTTAATAAATGAAGTAGAAATTTATTTTCTATTTGTACACTTCTGCTCTCATGCTAGCCTTAAACAAAAACCTTTGCCTTTCCCCCTCTTGTTGACATCTTCTCCTCTCTCCTTTCACTCTGGCTTTTCACCTTTTTACTCCCCCTTTACCCCATACCACCCTCCTCCCCTCATTCATCCTTTAAACCTACTTTTATTTGGATCCTCTTAAAGAATTGCACTGTGATACTCTGAGTGCAGATACCCAGCCTCCAGGCTAACGCTGGTGTGTCTTTTAGTTACTGAGAACATAAATCTTCCCCTTAGTTCTCTCTCAGGGATTATTTAAATTGGTCAGATTGAGAATCCATCTATTTCTGTAAAGCCCAACCCATGAAGAGCTGTTAACACAATGCAAGAGTTTAAGGCATTAAGCGTGTACCTGCAAGTGCACATTTCTGTTCTTCGTTTCCTCCTCCCTGCTGGGAGTGCTTTCCAATAGACAGTGGGGAGAGGGGAGAGAGCAGAGCCTAAATGAGCTGACTTTTCTGGAAAAGCACTCCCTTCCATCTTTGCCATTTTAATAAAGCTTAGCTCGGGGAGCGATTCAGACTCCTTCAAGAGCAGGCCCCTTTAAAACAATCGAGGAGTGTGTAAAACACAGCTCAGGCCCCGCTAGCTAGCCGGGCTGCAAACTGACGTCACCTCGTAAATCCACAGGCTCTGTTCCTGGCCCCAAACTGTGAGGCACAGCCTGGACCCATCAGTGAGCTGATTTTTCTGGAGATTAATTATTTGTTCAGACAGAGGTCATGTGGAGGGTCTTTAAAGATTGCTTCAGTATTTTGTCCCACCCGCTTTTATTCAGGTTAAAAGAAAAAATGGACTTCCCTGTGCGGCCAGCCTGTGGAAAGGAGCACGGTGTACAAAGAGACCAAATCAGAAGGGGCTAGGGCGTCATTTGACCCACACTGTCCTTTAGCAAAGGAGGGGCTGAGAGACAGCGACGAGAAGGAGCTGAGCCTTTGGTCCTTCTTACCTTGCCACCTGGAGGTCATAGGTTTTCAAATGTCCAGATCCATGATCATGTTGCAGGAAGGGGAATCTTATCCAGGGCCCGAGAGTGGGCTCTTGTCTAACACTCAGAAATTAATTGTCTGAGGTGACACATGCTGACAAAGCAGAAGACTTCATTGGCAAGGGGCACCCAGGAGGGTAAGGGAAACCAGGAGAACTGCTCTGCCATGTGGCTTGCAGTCTTGGGTTTTATGGTGATGAGATTAGTTTCCAGGTTGTCTCTGGCCAATCCTTCTGACTCTGGGGGATCTGGGTCCTTCCTGGTGGTTTATACATTGATTAGCCAAGATGGATGCCAGAGAGAAGGATTCTGGGAGGTTGTAGGACACATGGCGTCTCCTTTTGACCTTTCCAAAACTCTTCCCGTTAAAGGTGGTTTATTAGTTCCGTGTTCCTTAATAGAACCTCCTGTCATAAAATAACTCATGCAAATGGTTACTATGGTTCCTGGCTAGGGTGAGTGGTTTTAGTCATTGTGTTTCCCTTACGAGTCAGGTTGGAAATGAAATGAATTGAAAAAGGTGTAGGGTTGGGGAAGCCAGCAGAGGGATATCAGGAAATGTCCACCTCCAAGGGGCCATGGAAGCTGTTGGAGGCCTTGGAACTTAACTTACTGTCCAGGCCATGCTGGTATTTACCCTTGAACTTTCTGTATCTCTCTCTGGGGAACCTCTTAAACACCCTCGAAGGAAGAACAGCAGTCATTTAGCATAAAGCAGAAAAGAGGAGAAAAGGCTGAAATGTAGCAGTTGTCAAATTCATGAGGGTTTCCAGAGGAAGATAGCAAAGGCTGGGTACCATGAAGGCAGGAGGATGGGAAATAGATTATTTTTTCTAAGAAAAATAATAAGAGTTAAGTAACCTGGAGTTAGTCAAGAAGTTGCTTAAATTTTATTGACAGATTTTGAGAGAGTGGCAAGCAGTGGTTTGTTGATAAATAACATCTCTTCTGGTTTGTAGCATTTACTGCTTTCTGTGGTGTAAATACTTCCATCAGCACTGATTTCAAAGACCAGTGTGAGGCACTGAATGTTGCAATGAGAAGTGATGTGGAATGGGCTCTTCTGAGCCAGTGCAAGCCAGCTCTTGTCCGCTTTTGGTTGTGACAATACACTGAAAGATTACTAATGTATATTCTCAATTCTTGTCCAGTAGGAAGCTTCACAGTATAGCTGACAAGGTTGGAGCCCAGTGCTAGTGTGAATTTTGTCCTGCTGTCCACTCCTAACTGTGCATTTATAATTTGTACGCTTTCCCCTGTATGTATTAGATTTCAATAAAGAGCTGAAATATTAAACAGTATAGTCTTTTCATCCCTTGCAATCATAGACACAGCATTTCTCATCATCTCTCTAATAACTCTCATCTTTGATAAGGCACAGGGTTGGGTTGCATTGTCAAGGGGTGAAAAGTGGATTTTCAGACAACAACTAGTGTGTGGTCTTCTTTGGGGGGAATTGGAAACAGAAAACCTAGCTTCCTTCCAGGTAAAGGATCTGATTGACATAGCCTGATGGGAATCATGGAGAGCTCTGGAATGCAGCTCTGTTCATAACCCTTGGCTCCTCTGCAGGCCCCAAATAAACACAGACTGTTGATGCTGGTTTCAGATGAATCCCCTACAAATGCTGGCATAGCAAACTGGGCAGCCATGGGGTCTTACCCTCCCAGGAGGGAGCCCCAAACATGACTGCCGTACAGAAGATGAAGGGGGCAAAAGGAAAGGGTGCCTCACAGCCAATCTCAGCATCCTGTGGTTTGGCAGTTTTCCTGGGAGCCCTGGGGCCTTCTGGGGAAAAGCCAGGAAGAGAGAATGGGGTGAGGGAGAGAGGGAGGGAAGGAGGGGGACCTGCTTTTATAGGCAGGGTGGGGCTGCATGTGCCTGTCAGGGCCAGAATTGCTGGCTCTTTCCTGGACTGACTTTCTACAGAAAGGAGGAAAGTCACCCGACCTGCACGATCTCCTCTTAACCTCACAACAACCAACTGCATGCAGTAGATTTTCACACCATTTCTCAGGAGGGGAAACTGAGGGCTGGAGGTATGGACTCATGTCTCGCAAATATTAAATGCTAAAGGAGACATTTGATCCCACCCCTTACCTGTGTTGGCACTTCTGGATCAAACCCTTTGGATCTACTGGCTAACTGAGTACAACACCTATATGTCTGACTCTTTTGTCTCATTCTCTCCCTTGTAAATGAAGCCCTCCAGTTGTTGGAATGATTAACCAGATGATCATGGTGACCTCTGACAATGACAAGGGAGGGCTTCTTAGCCCACAGCTTCTCTGTAGGGGTGGTTCAGTGTGAAATCAGTATCAGAGAATCTTAGCTTTGTACGCACAGCCAGGGCAACAGTGCAACCCTCCACCAGAAGACAGTTAATAACACCAATGATTTATTTCTTCAACTTCTGGCTTGGGAGACCAGCAGCTTGTGCTAAATCAACTGTGTGTCTTTACCAGAGCGTCAGCACCGTCAGCTGCCCTGTTAGGAATCCATGCACGTCTATCTCTTTGTCCATCAGTCCTTGTGGTTGCATTCTGCCCTTTGAACTTTTCCTGCACAAACATGAAACTCAGCACGGACTCTTCACAAGGGCACTTGCCTCTTGGCTCTCACTCAGAATAAATAGGCAAAGCTCTAGATGCTAAAACCCTGCCCCAAAGTGAAACAAAGCCAGCATGGAAACCTGCTGCCTCTCTTCCTGCACCCATCACATTTTCTGTCTTTCTGTCTTTCTTTCTCCTGTTGCCATTTTGTACTTCTCTATCAAACACTAAAATTCCTAATGGCTTTCTTTGAAGAACATTTGTTGATGGCTTACATGTTCCATTTTCCCTGTTGATGTGATGGTAGTGTGGGGGCTGGAAGGAACAGTGGGAGCTTTTTCTCTAGTTGGAGCAGGTCTATTTTATTGTTTTGCAAGTAAGAAAACACAGAGATGGGAGTGATACCACCTCCCAGCAATAAAAATCGTAGCAGCTAACAGTGATTGAATACTTACTGTGCTGGCGAATACATCAAGTGCTTTATAAGGATTATTTCTTTAAATCCTCAGGACAACTCCATGAAGCAGAACCTATTATTATTTCCATTTTCCTATGAGGAAAATGAAGTGCGATGAGTTAAGTATTTAAAGCTTACTTAAGTTTTCAAAACTAGTAAATAATAATATGTCTGGTGCCAGAATCTGTGTCTTTAACAAATGTTCTGTGTTGCTGTGAACCACAAAATATCTTTGTGCAGGCATGAGTAACATTAAGCTGAACCACACAAAAAGGTCATTTTGTAAGTCAGAAACTGTGAACTAGAACACCAAATGCAGAATTTGAAATCAAGCAAGACCCTAACCCTCCACCCTACTCCGCTCCTGGTACAAAGTCCCTCAGTATCCCCTATTTCTTGTTTGGAGTAGAAGGCTTTAGTCTGCTAGGACTTCTGTGCGTTTCAAAGAGCAGACTCAAGCAGTTACTAATTAAGGAAGTGGAGGAATGCAGAAACCAGGGAAAGCAGTCAAGAAACAATAGTTCAGCAATAAACTGAGCTCTAGTTCCTCCTCAAGGGATGTACACAACAATCTGACACGTATCTTTGATTTGTTCTGCATGAACTAAGACCCCCACACAGGCAGATGATGGTGACTAGTGCTGAGCACAAGCACGTAGAGCCAGGACTGGTTGGAACCAGAGGTTGATGATTAAGATTCCTGTAAAATCACCCTGTTGCCTCACCACCAACTTATCAGAAGAAAGTCATGCACCCTGCAGCTCTCACCCCAAATGTTGCCTTTAAAATTCCTTCCCTGAAAGCTACTGGTGAGTTCAGTTCTTTTGAGCATGAGCTGCCCATACTCCTCACTTGGCACCCTGAAATAAATGCTGTACTCTCCTTCACCAGAAGCTGGTGTCAGTAAACTGACTTTGCTACACAGTGGGCATGTGGATCCAAGTTCTGCTTGGTAAGAAGTCCTCTGAATGTGGTCACAGGCTTAATTATCTTTATACTTTGGTTCAATCCATAGATCAGGCCCTCAATCAGTATTATGTTTCCTGAGCATAAAAATGAGAGTACATGAAAGGGAGAGACATAATAATATATGAATTATCAGAAACAAAGACAGGCTTCAATTTCAGAGAGAATGAGCCTGGGGCAGGGCAAGGTGTGTGTGTGTGTGTGTGTGTGTGTGTGTGTGTGTGTGTGAGTGCTAGGACCAAAGCCATTGATGGGTGGGGGTCCAAGCTTCTTAGAAAAGTTCCACCCTGTCTTTACCTTCCCTGCATGGTTGTCTGACCACTCATGTTTCCATCCCATATTTCTCACTATGCTCATTGTCTTTTTTTTTTTTATCAGAGAATCAGCACATTACCCCCAAAAGAACTTTCTGAACAGATGTCCTTTTGAAGAAAATGCCATAGTCTTCTTTTAAATTTATTTATTTATTTTATTTGTTCATTTATTGGCTATGTTGGGTCTTCATTGCTGTGCTGGCTATTCTCTACTTGCTGTGTGCAGGCTTCTCTTGTTTGCAATGGCTTCTCTGGTTTTGGAGCACAGTCTCTAGGCACTTAGGCTTCAGCAGCTGCAGCCTGAGGGCTCAGTAGTTGTGGCACACAGGCTTAGTTGCTCTGCGGCCCATGGGACCAACCTGGACCAGAGATTGAACCTGTGTATCCTGCATTGGCAGGCAGATTTTTGACCACTGAACCACCGGGGAAGCCCCCAAAGTGCTACTGTCTTAATGAACTCTTATAATTCATTTCTAATGCCAGGAATCTAGGTTGGGAGAGTGTTGGTTTCTATTGAATGGGAATTGACTTGGAAGAATCATTTTGTGATCATTCCTGAGCCCCTGGAATCATTCTACCTTTTCATCTCACATTCCTGAGCCCCTGGAACCAGTCTATCTGCCCCGCTCACTTTTGCTTTCCCTTTGTCCCTTATCACCTGATAAGACAAATGTAATGCAAACTCAGTTCTCCTGTCACCTTTGCAGCCTAAGCAGGGTTTCATAGCGAGAAGATGGAAGGAGTTTCTGGGGAAGAGTCTGAAGGAGAACTCTGTGCCTTGGGGTGGGAACTAGACTTTCAGAGACAAAGACATGTGGGAAAGGCCAGGGGAGCCCAACCTTGCTAGAGACCATGTTCAGGTTACCCAAGGAACAAGGACACCAAACCGTAAGATTCAAGAAACAGGAAGCCAAAGCTTATAGCTTCCTTTCTCCTCCCTGGGAAGCCTTTGGACAAGATTCAGGAGAGAAAATGAATAAAAGTCAGTAGCACAAAGGAGTGGAAGAAGGGTCTCACACCCATGGAAGCTCACAAAGAAGAGGAACAGAAAAGAGACAGGAAGACAGACCCTCTGTGCGCCCCTACACAGCCTGGACTCTACAAGTTTTTATTTTTTATGGCACATCCCTATCAGTAAAAATGTTATTTCCAAACAAACATATGTTCTTTTATTGCAAATCTTACATATTTGCTTCTATACTGATGCATTGCTTTTATCTGTGACTGACTCAATACTAGAAATAACAATATGAATAAGATAAAAATGAGTAAGATTATACCTTCTTTCACACCCTGGAAGAGTCACCTTGTGCATCCCCGGGGTGAACTCATACCAGTTTGGAGGCCTTTGGGTTAGAACTGTGCTGCCAGTAGGAATATAATGCAAATTGCATATGTAGGTATAATCTTCTAGTAATCTCATGCCACTACAGAGAACAGTGTGGAGATTCCTTAAAAACCTGGAAATAGAACTGTCTTATGACCCAGCAATCCCACTGCTGGGCATACACAGTGAGGAAACCAGAACTGAAAGAGACATGTGTACCCCAATGTTCATCACAGCACTGTTTATAATAGCCAAGACATGGAAGCAACCTAGATGTCCATCAGCAGATGAATGGATAAGAAAGCAGTGGTACATATAAACAATGGAGTATTACTCAGCCATTAAAAAGAATACATTTGAATCAGTTCTAATGAGGTGGATGAAACTGGAGCCTATTATACAGAGTGAAGTAAGCCAGAAAGAAAAACACCAATACAGTATACTAATGCATATATATGGAATTTAGAAAGATGGTAATGATAACCCTGTATGCGAGAGAACAATTGAGACACAGATGTATAGAACAGTATTTTGGACTCTGTGGGAGAGGGTGAGGGTGGGATGATTTGGGAGAATGGCATTGAAACATGTATAATATCATATAAGAAACGAATTGCCAGTCCAGGTTCGATACAGGATACAGGATGCTCGGAGCTGGTGCACTGGGATGAACCAGAGGGATACTACGAGGAGGGAGGTGGGAGGGGGGTTCAGGATGGGGAACATGTGTACAGCCGTGGCGGATTCATGTTGATGTATGGCAAAACCAATACAATATTGTAAAGTAATTAGCCTCCAATTAAAATAAATAAATTTAAATTAAAAAAAAAAACAAATTCAAGGCAAAAAATGTAAAAAAAAAAAAAAAACTGATGGAGTTAGTTCTAATAATACATTTTATTTAACCCAATATATTCACAGAATTATTATTTCAATAGGCTGTCTGGGGAGGCCTTACAAATAGCTGTGAAAAGAAGAGAAGCGAAAAGCAAAGGAGAAAAGGAAAGGTATAAGTATCTGAATGCAGAGTTCCAAAGAATAGCAAGAAGAGATAAGAAACCCTTCCTCAGCGATCAATGCAAAGAAATAGAGGAAAACAACAGAATGGGAAAGACTAGGGATCTCTTCAAGAAAATCAGAGATACCAAGGGGACATTTCATGCAAAGATGGGCTTGATAAAGGACAGAAATGGTATGGACCTAACAGAAGCAGAAGATATTAAGAAGAGGAAGCAAGAATACACAGAAGAACTGTACAAAAAAGATCTTCATGACCCAGATAATCACGATGGTGTGATCACTGACCTAGAGCCAGACACCCTGGAATGTGAAGTCAAGTGGGCCTGAGAAAGCATCACTATGGACAAAGCTAGTGGAGGTGATGGAATTCCAGTTGAGCTATTTCAAATCCTGAAAGATGATGCTGTGAAAGTGCTGCACTCAATATGCCAGCAAATTTGGAAAACTCAGCAGTGGCCACAGGACTGGAAAAAGTCAGTTTTCATTCCAATCCCAAAGAAAGGCAATGCCAAAGAATGCTCAAACTACTGCACAATTGCACTCATCTCACATGCTAGTAAAGTAATGCTCAAAATTCTCCAAGCCAGGCATCAGCAATACATGAACCATGAACTTCCTGATGTTCAAGCTGGTTTTAGAAAAGGCAGAGGAACCAGAGATCAAATTGCCACCATATGCTGGATCATCGAAAAAGCAAGAGAGTTCCAGAAAAACATCTATTTCTGCTTTATTGACTATGCCAAAGCCTTTGACAGTGTGGATCACAATAAACTGTGGAAAATTCTGAAAGAGATGGGAATACCAGATCACCTGACCTGCCTCTTGAGAAACCTGTATGCAGGTCAGGAAGCAACAATTAGAACTGGACATGGAACAACAGACTGGTTCCAAATAGGAACAGGAGTACATCAAGGCTGTATATTATCACCCTGCTTATTTAACTTACATGCAGAGTACATCATGAGAAATGCTGGACTGGAAGAAACACAAGCTGGAATCAAGATTGCCGGGAGAAATATCAATAACCTCAGATATGCAGATGACACCACCCTTATGGCAGAAAGTGAAGAGGAACTAAAAAGCCTCTTGATGAAAGTGAAAGTGGAGAGTGAAAAAGTTGGCTTAAAGCTCAACATTCAGAAAATGAAGATCATGGCATCTGGTCCCATCACTTCATGGGAAATAGATGGGGAAACAGTGGAAACAGTGGCCGACTTTATTTTTGGGGGCTCCAAAATCACTGCAGATGGTGATTGCAGCCATGAAATTAAAAGACGCTTACTCCTTGGAAGGAAAGTTATGACCCACCTAGATAGCATATTCAAAAGCAGAGACATTACTTTGCCAACAAAGGTCCATCTAGTCAAGGCTATGGTTTTTCCTGTGGTCATGCATGGATGTGAGAGTTGTACTGTGAAGAAGGCTGAGCACAGAAGAATTGATGCTTTTGAACTGTGGTGTTGGAGAAGACTCTTGAGAGTCCCTTGGACTGCAAGGAGATCCAACCAGTCCATTCTGAAGGAGATCAGCCCTGGGATTTCTTTGGAGGGAATGATGCTGAAGCTGAAACTCCAGTACTTTGGCCACCTCATGTGAAGAGTTGACTCATTGGCAAAGACTCTGATGCTGGGAGGGATTGGGGGCAGGAGGAGAAGGGGATGACGGAGGATAAGATGGCTGGATGGCATCACTGACTTGATGGAGGTGATTCTGAGTGAACTCTGGGAGTTGGTGATGGACAGGGAGGCCTGGCATGCTGCAATTCATGGGGTCGCAAAGAGTCGGACATGACTGAGCGACTGAACTGAACTGAATAGATAATAAAATCATTAAAGAGTTATTTTATATTAATAACGAGTATTTGGAATCTAGTGCATATTTTCTGCCTACTCCACATCTCCATTTGAAAACGTTGTATTTCAAGTGACCATCAGCTATATGTGGCTTGTAGCTGATGTGTTAGAGAGCTCTGGCCTACAGGACTCTGATGACAGAGGTAACAGAAGTCCTAGGGGATATTGGACATGGGATGGGTTTGCAGTCAAGGCTGGGAACGATGGAATATGTATGATAATCTGCCATTGTCACAGTGTGAGCTGTAACCCTCCAGTTCCTTTAACTAGACAACCTTAAAGTAAGCATATCAAGTTCAGAGTGATGTTATCCTACTAAAAGAGAATATTATGGAAGTACATAAACACTTGGTCAAAGTAAAGATGGAAATACACAGCAAACAGTGGATATTGGTCACTGTGGGTAGATGAGATTGGAGATCAGCGAGCAGCAGACTACTCAGTTTTCTTTATATGTGTCTATATAGTTTGACTGTCAAAATGTACACTTAAAAAATAATTTTAAATGACAGTAGTCTTTTCAAAGACATGCACATTTCCCCCCCAGAAAGTGTACAGTCTTAATCCTAATTGATAAAATAATATTTCTTTAGTCACCCAGATCTGAACCTATCCATCTTACCCACACAGTCAATTACCCACACAGTCAATATATTCCTCTTAATGAATGAAAAGGGCTTTTTTTTTTTTTTTTTTTTGGTGAAAAGAAGGTTAGGAGAGGGATGCTGGTTTACAGTTGTCTGATATAATACAGAATTCTCGGTTAAATTTGAATTTCAGATACACAATTATTAACTTTTTAGCATAAGAAGAAATGTGGACTATTACCCAGATGGGATCCAATGACAAGGTGCTTCTAATTCCTCTTGCCATGACAAAATAATTATGGAAGTAGATTCATTTTCCTGTCTTAATTTTTCTCCCTATTTGTCAAATAAGGGCTTAAGTTTACTCAACCTGAATTTCTTCTCTACACATATTTTCAGAAATTTGACTGAAGAGAAATATTACAATTCCTGAATATTCTGAATAAGCACATTACTAATCATGGCAGGAGAAATTACACATTTTGGTCTCAGCCTTTAAAGAATTTACAGCATTTTACAATGAATATACTCTACTGTTTTTGTTGCGTATCTATCTCTAACACAGTGTCGGAATTATGGCAAGTGGTGTGTGTGCGCATGTGTGCATATGTGTGTGTGTGTGTGTATGCATGTCCTCACTCTACATCCAGGGCAATTCCATTTTCCACTGCTCATCACCAGTTGCTGGTGTTCAGTTGGACATTGGCTTACATCAGGCTTCCAGAAACCAAAGAGCATGAAATCTTATGCACCTCCATTCATTGAATTCAAGTTTTAGATTTACCAGCCAAGGATTTATTCTTTTCTTTGAATAATCCAGGGATAACTTTAGTCTCTAATAGCTAACTTGTCAATCCACCCCAAAATGCAAATCCTTAAGAAATTAGCCTGAGCACCTGCTTTAGAAAACCACTGTACTCTTTTCCTGAGGTTTTAATGATGCAAGAATCCTTTGATCCTGAGCTTTCTAATGTCTAATCCATTAACAGAATTGCTTTTTCCTCTGTATCCCTTTTTACCAGATTCAATTAGCTCTGCCTATAGAATTCAAACCACAAATAGAAGGACAGGTGCTTACCCTAGTCTCCAAACATCCCTGTACGCCTTCTGAATGTGAGCCAAGGATTGAGTGATAGTCACATGTCACACTGGCTCTTCTGAACTCATGCCTTCATGCCCTAACCCCATTCTCTCAAGCGAACAGTACCTTCAGGGCCAGAGAACTAGAATCAGTAAGATCTTGAAAGAGCTGTCACATGAGGAAGAAATTCCAATTTTAAATTAGGGGTAGGTCCTGCAAAGTCATGTTGTTTATCCTCTTGTTCCTGGAAAACAGCAGAAATCATTAAAAGGACAAGTTCTTGGATAAAAGTAAACATATTAAAAGTGTCTGAGTGAGAGGCTGCAAAAACTGAATTTGTGATAGGGCCAATACATCAAAAAGGGCAACAAAAACATTTGAACTTCTTGAGAATCTTGGAAGAAAAAGAATACTGCTAGCTTCTTTTCAAATATAGCTGAATAAAATAAGATTAAATGAGCTTAACTCCCACTACAAACAAGGCCATCTTGTTTCCAAGTCATTTCCTAGTCATAACAAGTGGCCATCCCCATCTTCACCTTGGGCTCTTTTTCCCTTGTCCTGAACTTTTTATTCTATTATTTCTGCCCAGTTTCTTATCCAAAATCTTTTTCTATTGTGGGGAGGGGGTGAATTGATTTATTTGTTGTCCTCCTGGAGATAATGAGCCAAGTCACTTAGGAACTGTGTTTACTTTATGGGCGTGAGTTCCAGAACACCATAAAGGCGAAAGTCTTCCCATAACTCAGCTTGTAGAGTTGTTTTTATTTGAACACAGAATATTCTCAGTAAAGACAAATGTATCTCCCTAATAATATAAATGATCACTTAAGCTGAGTTCTTTACAATATGGATCATGTTGATGATGCATCTGAACCCACATAGTATCCCTTCTCAGGACACTTTATATATCAAGGAAGGATTCATTAGTTTTTCTTTATAAGTTAATTTCTCTAAGAGACTAGACTTAGAGTCTGGGTCATCTTTTGCAAATATATATAAGACAGTAAGCTAGGCTCAGTTGATGATATATCTCAATAAAAAGCTGTTGAATGAATGATTAAAGAATAATGGTTTTGCTAACAGTTTGCATTATTCTAGAAAGAGATTAAGTCCAGGTTACAGAATAAGGTGGTGGCATAAGAAAGATTTGGGGTATTCTAATCCATTACACTGCAATCACATGCTTCACATACTCCATACCTATGTAACTTTTATGCAAACTACTTCAAACTTCCGAATCTCAGTTTCCATAGCTTTTGAGTAGGAATGATAACTATTTTGCCAATCTCACATGGTGGTTATAAGAATTAATGATATAATAAAAATCTATAGAAATATTAGGAACTAATATTACTATACACAATGCAAAATGTTATGATCCCAAATAAAAAATACAGAGGAATGAACATATAATTTAAAAAAAAAAAGTATCATTAAACATGTCAAATGTCTAACCTCACCAGTAATCAGTGAAATGAGTTAAACTGAAATAATGTATTTTAGGGGTGTGTAAATTGGTTCCAGCTTTGGTATTCTCAACCACACTATTCAGTTTCAGTTTCTTCTTTTGTGAACATTAATTCTGAAATGACTAAACTTTGGTGTAATTAAAATTGTACAATCAATGTATGACTAAGCAAGACTATACAAAAGACAGTCTTTTCAATAATGGTGCTGGAAAATCTGATTAGCTACATGTAAAAAGATAAAATTAGAACATTCTTCAACAGCATACACAAGAATAAATAAAAATGAATTAAAGATCTAAATGTAAGACCAAATGCTATAAAACTCTTAGAAAGAAATTCCCTAGTGCTCCAGTGGTCAAGTGCTTTCACTGTTGGACATGGGTTCGATCCCTGGTCAAGGAACTAAGATCTAGCAAGGCACATAACATAATCAAAAATAAAATGAATAAAAGATAAAATAAAAAAAGAAATAAGGTGTGTTCCTCATGTTGAAAAAAAAAATCTTAGAGAAAAATATAGCAGAATGCTCTTTGATAAAAATTGCAGCAGTATCGTTTTCAATTCATCTCTTAGGATAATGGAAATAAAAACAAAAATAAACAAATGGGACCTAATTAAACTCAAAAGCTTTTGCATGGCAAAGGACACCATGAACAAAATGAAAAGACAACCCACAGAATGGGATAAAACATTTTCAAATGCTTTTGGACTGGGTTGGAAAAGACTCTTGAAAGTCCCTTGGACTGCAAGATCAAACCAGTCAATCCTAAAGGAAATCAGTCCTGAATATTCATTGGAAGGACTGATGCTGAAGCTGAAGCTCCAATACTTTGGCCACCTGATCCTAAGATCCGACTCATTGGAAAAGGCACTGATGCTGGGAAAGATTGAGGCAGGAGGAGAAGGGGATGACAGAAGATGAAATGGTTGGATGGCATCACTGACTCAGTGGACATGAGTTTGAACAAGCTCTGGGAGATGGTGAAGGACAGGAAAGCCTGGCATGCTGCAGTCCATGGGGTTGCAAAGAGTTGGACACAAGTGAGCTACTGAACAACAACATATATATATCTGAATCACTTTGCTGTATACCTGAAACTAACACAACATTCTTAATCAATAAACTCCAATGTAAAATAAAAATTAAAAAAATAAAAAAGGAGAATACAATTGTGTGATATTATAGGATCCGAAGTTGAACGGTTCTATGAAGACCTACAAGACCTTTTAGAACTAACACCCAAAAAAGATGTCCTTTTCATTATAGGAGACTGGAATGCAAAAGTAGGAAGTCAAGAAACACCTGGAGTAACAGGCAAATTTGGCCTTGGAATACGGAATGAAGCAGGGCAAAGACTAATAGAGTTTTGCCAAGAAAATGCACTGGTCATAACAAACACCCTCTTCCAACAACACAACAGAAGACTCTATACATGGACATCACCAGATGGTCAACACTGAAATCAGATTGATTCTATTCTTTGCAGTCAAAGATGGAGAAGCTCAATACAGTCAGCAAAAACAAGACCAGGAGCTGACTGTGGCTCAGATCATGAAATCCTTATTGCCAAATTCAGACTTAAATTGAAGAAAGTAGGGAAAACCACTAGACCATTCAGGTATGACCTAAATCAAATCCCTTATGATTATACAGTGTAAGTGAGAAATAGATTTAAGGGCCTAGATCTGATAGATAGAGTGCCTGATGAACTATGGAATGAGGTTCGTGACATTGTACAGGAGTCAGGGATCAAGACCATCCCCATAGGAAAGAAATGCAAAAAAGCAAAATGGCTGTCTGGGGAGGCCTTACAAATAGCTGTGAAAAGAAGAGAAGCAAAAAGCAAAGGAGAAAAGGAAAGATATAAGCATCTGAATGCAGAGTTCCAAAGAATAGCCAGGAGAGATAAGAAAGCCTTCTTCAGCGATCAATGCAAAGAAATAGAGGAAAACAACAGAATGGGAAAGACTAGGGATCTCTTCAAGAAAATCAGAGATACCAAAGGAACATTTCATGCAAAGATGGGCTCAATAAAGGACAGAAATGGTATGGACCTAACAGAAGCAGAAGATATTAAGAAGAGGTGGCAAGAATACACAGAAGAACTGTACAAAAAAAAGATCTTCACGACCCAGATAATCACGATGGTGTGATCACTGACCTAGAGCCAGACACCCTGGAATGTGAAGTCAAGTGGGCCTTAGAAAGCAACACTACGAACAAAGCTAGTGGAGGTGAAGGAATTCCAGTTGAGCTATTCCAAATCCTGAAAGATAATGCTGTGAAAGTGCTGCACTCAATATGCCAGCAAATTTGGAAAACTCAGCAGTGGCCACAGGACTGGAAAAGGTCAGTTTTCATTCCAATCCCAAAGAAAGGCAATGCCAAAGAATGCTCAAATTACCGCACAATTGCACTCATCTCACCTGCTAGCAAAGTAACGCTCTAAATTCTCCAAGCCAGGCTTCAGCAATATGTGAACCATGAACTTCCTGATGTTCAAGCTGGTTTTAGAAAAGGCAGAGGAACCAGAGATCAAATTGCCACCATCTGCTGGATCATCAAAAAAGCAAGAGAGTTCCAGAAAAACATCTATTTCTGCTTTATTGACTATGCCAAAGCCTTTGACTGTGTGGATCACAATAAACTGTGGAAAATTCTGAAAGAGATGGAAATACCAGACCACTTGATCTGCCTCTTGAGAAACCTGTATGCAGGTCAGGAAGCAACAGTTAGAACTGGACATGGAACAACAGACTGGTTCCAAATAGAAAAAGGAGTTCGTCAAGGCTGTATATTGTCACCCTGTTTATTTAACTTATATGCAGAGTACATCATGAGAAATGCTGGACTGGAAGAAACACAAGCTGGAATCAAGATTGCCGGGAGAAATATCAATAACCTCAGATATGCAGATGACACCACCCTTATGGCAGAAAGTGAAGAGGAACTAAAAAGCCTCTTGATGAAAGTGAAAGTGGAGAGTGAAAAAGTTGGCTTAAAGCTCAACATTCAGAAAATGAAGATCATGGCATCTGGTGCCATCACTTCATGGGAAATAGATGGGGAAACAGTGGAAACAGTGGCCGACTTTATTTTTGGGGGCTCCAAAATCACTGCAGATGGTGATTGCAGCCATGAAATTAAAAGACACTTACTCCTTGGAAGGAAAGTTATGACCCACCTAGATAGCATATTCAAAAGCAGAAACATTACTTTGCTAACAAAGGTCCGTCTAGTCAAGGCTATGGTTTTTCCTGTGGTCATGTATGGATGTGAGAGTTGGACTGTGAAGAAGGCTGAGCGCTGAAGAATTGATGCTTTTGAACTGTGGTGTTGGAGAAGACTCTTGAGAGTCCCTTGGACTGCAAGGAGATCCAACCAGTCCATTCTGAAGGAGATCAGCCCTGGGATTTCTTTGGAAGGAATGATGCTAAAGCTGAAACTCCAGTACTTTGGCCACTTCATGCAAAGAGTTTGACTCATTGGAAAAGACTTTGATGCTGGGAGGGATTGGGGGCAAGAGGAGAAGGGGACAACGGAGATGAGATGGCTGGATGGCATCAGTGACTCGGACGTGAGTCTGAGTGAACTCTGGGAGTTGGTGATGGACAGGGAGGCCTGGCGTGCTGCGATTCATGGGGTTGCAAAGAGTTGGACACAACTGAGCGACTGATCTGATCTGATCTGATTAGAAGTAATCAACACAACACAGTAATATGCACAATGCATATTCATATGCAAAATCAGGTAAACATTCTAAGTATAGTCTTTCCTCGTGGCTCGGAAGGTAAAGAATCTACTTGCAATGCAGAAGACCTGGATTCTATACCTGGATCGGGAAGATCCCCTGGAGAAGGAAATGACAACCCACTCCAGTATTCTTGCTTGGAAAATCCCATGGACAAAGGAGCCTGGTGTGGTGGCCTATAGTCCATTGTGTTGTAAAAAGTCAGACATGACTGAACCACTAACACTTTCACTTTCATTCTAAGTATAATCTTTAATAACAATTTCCTTGTCTGCTTAATATGTTGAAATTCTACTTTATTTGAAGTAGACATATGTATGTTTTATGAAAAGAATGAAATGTTGCAATAATTATACTAATTAAAAAGCTGTTAATTTCATGAACACAAAACAAGTGCTAAATAAATAGGAAAACATATTTCCACTTAATTCTAGTGTTAAAAGAATATGGTAGCTATATAAATTTAGAAAGAATATTGCATTTTTTTGAGGCAATACACTTATAAATGCTTCAATAATAATAAAATTCAGCATGATAGACACCCTCTTGTTGGCTTCCCTGGTGGCTCAGATGATAAAGCATCTGCCTCTAATGCGGGAGGCCCAGGTTCAATCCCTGGGATGGGAAGATCCCCTGGAGAAGGGAATGGCAATTCACTCCAGTATTCTTGCCTGGAGAATTCAATGGACAGAGGAGCCTGGCAGGTTATGGTCCATGGGGTTGCAAAAAGTCGGACACAACTGAGTGACTAACAGATGCTCCCTTAGATAGGTGTATAATAGATCATATTTTTAATCTTTGTAGACTTGTTGTTGCACTCGCACAATAAAATTAGCATGAAACAAAATAAAAAAATAACCTTTAGACACTATACATAATTTTTAGCTGTTAATTCCATTTAGCTCCTGAATTATTCAAGAAAACATATGATTTATTAATTTTTTATATATTATAAGATTGGAATGTTTTTCATCTCAAAATTTACTAAGTAGAAAAGATAAATATCCTCAATACATTTTATATTGACATAATAAAAAATATTAAATGTAAAGAAAAGAAATGTTAGAGAAAAATTGTTTCCAGTACCTTACTTCTCTACCAATCTGGATGAAAATGATTCTATTTACATTCACATTAAATGTTCAGAAAATGAAAGCAAGAGCTGACTATTCAGAGAAAACATCACTCTTGCATTGTAATTCAACCTTTAAAATTTAACTTAAATATTTTAAAAATAAAATTTAAAGTTAAAAAAATAAAATAAAATAAAATTGATAACTACAATTACATAGTGAAACAAAATTGCAGAATAATTTTTGTATTCACACATTTTATTTTGTGATGATAATATCTGGCTTTACCATTAATTTCAGAAAAATATGAATTTAACATTCTTCCATTTCTTATTTGGTCAAAACGTTTATCTAGTGTATGCTTAAATTCACTCTTTTGAAAGACTGAAATTTACTCTTTTCTACTTGCAGGATGTAGTGAGACAGGCATTTCATATACCACTGGGAGAACATAGAACAATTTTCCTGGAAACCAATTTGCAATTTAAAAAAGTCTCAAATGTTGACCAGATAGTAGCCTAGGCAATGCTGCTGTTCAGTTGCTAAGTTGTGTCCAACTTTCTGTGACCCTCCATGGACTGAAGCCCACCAGGCTCCTAGGCAATGGCTACCACATAAATCCGAGGTTCCCAAAAAACCCTAAAAAATACACAGGAAAAAAAGTAGTTTACCCAAAACCCAGGCATCAACATAACTAAGTTGGTGATGCGAATATCACATGGTACTACACTGATGAGAGGAATTGGGCAATAGCAAATAAAACTATGTACATGTTTATCTTTTGGCTTGGAAACATCACTTCTAAGAATTTCCTTGAGGATTCACAGATTATATTGCTGTATTATTTATAATTGAAAACTGGAAGAAAAATTGGAAGCAACCTACAAGCTCATACATAGAAAAGTTGTTGAGTAAACCATGTGATCACCACATACTGGAGTATTATGTTGCTGTAAAAAAACAATGGAAAATGAATTCTGGGAACTGATGTTGAGTATCCAGGATATGTTACTAAATGAAAAGAGGTAAACTGCAAAGGAATTTAAATAGTGTGCTACCTTTTGCTTAAGAAAGAAATACAAGGAGGAAAATAAACATGAATCTACTCATTTGTTCAAAAAAATAGTAATAATGCAATAAGGGTAAACCAGAGATTACAAAATTGGATACTCTATTAGTTTTCTGTTACCACAATTTAGTGGTTTAAAACAAAACCCTTGTGTTAACTAACAGTTCTATAGGTCAGAAGCCTAGGTGGGCTTAACTGAATTCTCTGCTGAAAGTCTTATAAAACCAAAGTCAGGGGGTCAGTCAACTTGACTTCTGAAAGCTCTGGAGAAAAATCCAGTTCTGAGCACATCCAGCCTGTTGGCAGAATTCAGTTTCTTGTGACTACAGGACTGAAGTCCATGCATCTTTGCTGGCGGACAGCTGGAAGCTGCTCAGCTTCTAGGATCTGCCTCCACTCCTTGTCACATGGCCTGCTCCATCTGCAAGGCAGCAATGGTATGCCAAGTATTTTTTTTTTTATTTTTTATTTCTCCTTTTGATTCCAGGCACAAAAAACTCTGCTTTTAAAGAATTCATGTGATTAACCTACTATTCATTTTCCCTTATAAAGTATTAATAGCATAATCACGAGTGATATCTTGTTATATTCAAAAGTTCTGGCCATACTCAGAAGGTCAGGAATTACACAAGAGCCAGGGTCATCGGCAGTCATCCTTAGAATTCTGTGCACCATAGTACTAATAAAAGGTGAGTGAGAGGAGCTCAAAGAATAGATGGAATGGGGAAAATGACACTTTTATGCACATATTTGTTGTCTGGTTCTGACTTTTGGAATCATGTTTACATTTTGCATATTTAAGAAAAAGCCAGCAGCAAAAGTAGAAAAAAAATTCTGAAATATAATTTAAATAAAAGCACGTGAATCAAGTCAGATATCAATAATATAACCGTACTAAAGTGGGAAAGAAAACATAAGCTGAACTGCTTCTGAACATAGTATTTCTATGACTTAGGATTAAAGGTTAAAAACCAGAAGCCTTTGAACAAAATTGAACTCTCATTAGTAGAGTCTTTTAATTCACAGAGGCATGGGCTAGTAATTTTGAAAATAATTTTTGTGTTTTGAATAAATAAGTACATATATTATAGAAAATGGATGCTGTGGTTCTCACTATTGGATAAGGAAGCCGTAACTATGGAAAGGAAGAAGGATAGAATGAGTCCTGTGTCACAGAATTAGAATGGAGGTTATCAGTGGTAATTCATAGGTTTTCATATATAGACAAAAATCATATAGATATAGTCGTGGATAGTAGATATGTATACAAATGAACTTATACACATCTGTTTTCTATCTTTGTTGATATGACTTGGAAGCAGCGACATCCCCATAGCCATGGATCTAAATTCCATATGCTACTAAAAGGAAGTCAGACTCTTTGGTGAAATGTCTGATTCTGAGGCCAGAGCAGGGAAATACAGAATGAGCTGAGAATTTCATGTGTCAAAAAGTAAGAAAGTGCTCAGAGAATAATGAAGATATGTCAAATGGAGACAGGAACCAGACTGAAAGGGCTTGTACTGGCCAAATCTAGGACAATTTGAGCATCAAAATAAATAATCATAGTGGAGAAATATAACTGACAATATGTAAAATATAAATATATGTTATAGGATAAAATCCTTTATAAAATCCTGTTATAGGATAAAATATGTCTTATAGGATAAAAAGTCCACACTGACCTAAATGAATTACAAGGGAATATAGCCAATATTTCTACAAGTATAATTGGAGTATTATCTATAAAAATTTTGAATCACTATGTTGTACACTTGAGACTAATATTGCAAATCAACTATATTTTAATAAAATGTCACTGTACAATTTAAAGATGAATGGTAGAATCCATGCTAATAATTTATAATTTTTTTCTTAGAATAACATTAAATAGACAAAAAAATGTCAAGAGAGATTGTGGGAGAATAGAAAATACCTTATATTTTCCTGCTTTTATCTTTCCCTGGCTTTTTGAGCAAGAGGTCCCACATTTCCATTTTTCAGAGCCTGAAAAGGAGGTCTCTATGAAGATCATGACATCTGGTCCCATCACTTCATGGGAAATAGATGGGGAAACAGTGGAAACAGTGTCAGACTTTATTTCTTTGGGATCCAAAATCACTGCAGATGGTGATTGCAGCCATGAAATTAAAACACGCTTACTCCTTGGAAGGAAAGTTATGACCCACCTAGATAGCATATTCAAAAGCAGAGACATTACTTTGCCAACAAAGGTTCATCTAGTCAAGGCTATGGTTTTTCCAATGGTCATGTATGGATGTGAGAGTTGGATTGTGAAGAAAGCTGAGTGCCGAAGAATTGATGCTTTTGAACTGTGGTGTTGGAGAAGACTCTTGAGAGTCCCTTGGACTGCAAGGAGATCCAACCAGTCCATTCTGAAGGAGATCATCCCTGGGATTTCTTTGGAAGGAATGATGCTAAAGCTGAAACTCCAGTACTTTGGCCACCTCATGGGAAGAGTTGACTCATTGGAAAAGACTCTGATGCTGGGAGGGATTGGGCGCAGGAGGAGAAGGAGACAACAGAGGATGAGATGGCTGGATGGCATCACTGACTCGATGGATGTGAGTCTGAGTGAACTCCGGGAGTTGGTGATGGACAGGGAGGCCCGGCGTGCTGCAATTCATGGGGTCGCAAAGAGTCGGATACGACTGAGTGACTGAACTGAACTGAACTGAACTGACCCTGGTCTGGCTCTCTCTGCCTCTTGCTTACTCCATAATGATTCTCAAATGATTCATTTCTTCATCTTTGCATTCCACTTCTATAAAATGGGGATCCCAGGAGAATGTATCTTATGAGGATGTGAGGATAAAATAACAAGGCACTTAAAAATATTTAGTACATTGTCTGCCTGGTATCTGCTCAAAAAGTGAATGATAGCGTTGCTACTTGTTAACCACTCGGGTACAGCTCTACCATAGGAGGTGGTGAGGGAAGCAGCAATGGGGAGGTGGTAACGGGGATAGTGGTGAGGGTAATGACCATGACAAGGGATTGTATGAGTGGTGGAGGTGATGCTGAACATGGTGGGGATGGTGCTTAGATAAAAGTGGGTATAATTGGATGCAGAGAATGGAGATATGATACAAGAATCCACCCTGAGTTCTGTATAGGACTTAGAAGTTCAGGACCTTGACCATAGCATTCTCTGTTCAAAGGTTCTACTTCACTTACATGCTGGGTAAACACTGGATTGCTTACTATAGTAAATTAGGCCCTTGTGAGTTTTATCTGCCTCCAGACTCTCTACTCTTCTGTCATTTCTCTCCATTCAAACAGATACATTTGAAATTTCCGAGGCATGCTTAGGAGCTTCACACCACACAGATTATTTAGTTTCGGTCCTTGTCTTTGTGAGTGTTGTCACATTGGGAGGAAATGATCTCTACTGTCTTTTTTTTTTTTTTTTTTTTTTACTTTAAAATTCAGACTTTCATAAGAATGTTTTCCTCACTTCCTTCCCAGAACCATTTTGCTCACCTCATCTCTTTCAGATCTTTTAAGCGATCAGTAATGTAAGTACTGACTCTCCACTCATTGGACTGAGTGGAAGGTACCATTGGTAGTGGAAGGGTATGAAGAAGGAATGGAGATTGTGAGAAGAAAGATAAATAACTCACAAGCAAGAGGGAGATCTGAGGGAGGATAAGCATGAGGGCATGTGTATGAGGCATCTTTTCTTTGTGGGGCAAGGGATGGCAGAAGGGCTTGGAAATAAGACAAAGTGAGACAAAAGACCCAGGTCCAAAACTGCCTCAGTTTGGACCCTTCTGGCAATAGAATCTGTGGTAGGGTTTTAATTCCCTCTAAAAACAATTGTTTTCCTTTTGTCTTGGGATGTTAATTTACTCTCTGGTTTACTACAGGTCAGATGAATTTTCACCAGAATTCATCTTTGCAGATGTTTGAACTTTTGATCACTATTAGTTTTTCACGTTGAAAGTGTAACTCATCCACTTGACCTAAGTCATCAAGTGAAAAGGAGATGCCACCACACTGCTAAGTCCTCGGAATCTCATAGTCTACCTACAGTTTCTCAGTTACTCAAGGCAGTCCCTTCCTGCATTTCACTGAGCAGGAGGCAAGTTTTCTCCAAACTCAGGGCATCCTTTTCTAACCTCAGAAATGCTACTTCCAGTTCTTCTGGGGCCACCTTGACTATCCCTTATCCCCAGAGAGTTCTGCCTCTCACACATCCCAGATCATAGCAAGAGAAAAATGCAAAGTCAAATATTAATAAAACATTTAATTATAGTCTCTTATGTTATAGTGTGCTAATTGCCTTCTTAACAAATACAACATTATCAAAATCAAGTTAACAAAACCACTGTTACTCTGGGAAAATAAAAGTTGTTGACAAGAGAGTTGTAGACTCATTTTTTTCCCCTGAAGAAATATTTTAAAAGTTGATTTTTAATAGTTTTAAGTTATTTTGTTGTTGCTAAAGTAAGCAAAATATAACAACTTGAGACCAAATAAATCTAAATATCCCTGAGAAAAATCCTCAAGGGAGCAAAAAAAATGTCCTAAATTAGTAAATATCTAGGTAAATTTTAGACCAGTTCCCAGCTATCAGTGTCAAACAAAACACAGCTGCTAAATGATTAGCTGGCTACTCAGACGAAGCAGCTGTGGATTCTTATAATATCTTTGAAAATATTTTTCCCCAATATATGCCTATGTTCTGTGCTAGTCACCAATTGCAAAATCATTTAACCAACAATAGAGGGCATGATGCCAGGTACATGTAATGAGGTTATGTAACCTTGAGTAGTGATAGAAAATGACTGAAATGCAAAAGGATGATATTTTGTCTGGAGGTGAGGGCAAAAGATGATAATTGGCATCCTCAAGTGATTTTTATAGAAGTCCAAAGATGTCACTTATAAAATGGATTTTATAAAACTTTGAAGGAAATATGTCCACAGAAGCACAATATGGTTTAAACTGAGGAGAAAAGGTGAAAATCACCAGGCAGGTCAGGATTGTTTAAATCTAGGGAGAGAGATTCCCATTTCAAAAAGAAAGAAAGAGCTATCTTCTTCCCTTTTTTCAGTCACATCTTTTTCAGATAAATATAGCAATTCAGGAGTAGAATAGCTGGGTCATATGGTAGTTATGGGCTTCACCTGTGGTTCAGGGGTAAAGAATCCACCTGCAATGCAGGAGACACAGGAGACATGAGTTCCAAGATTGTAAAGATCCCTGGGTTGTGAAGAGTCCCTGGAGGAGAGTATGGCAACCCACTCCAGTATTCTTGCCTAGAGAATCCCCATAGACAGAGGAGCCTGGTGGGCTACTGTCCTTGGGGTCCCAAAGAGTTGGACACAACTGAGACCACTGAACAAGCATGCGTGGCAGTTACACT
This sequence comes from Bos mutus, assembly GCF_027580195.1. Classification (NCBI taxonomy): domain Eukaryota; kingdom Metazoa; phylum Chordata; class Mammalia; order Artiodactyla; family Bovidae; genus Bos; species Bos mutus. Next base: position 30,618,077 of record NC_091618.1, read on the forward strand.
TTTAGCTTTCTGAGAAACTGCCGCACTGTTTTCCATAGCAGCTGCACCAATTTACATTGCCCTCAGCAGTGTACTGGTGGCCCCTTTTCTCTACACTCTCACTGACATTTATTTGTAGACTTGTTGATGATAGCCATTCTGACCAAAAAGTATTACTCAGCCATAAAAGAATGAAATTCTGCCATTTACAATGACATGCATGGACCTCGAGAGTATTATGCTGAGTAAAGATAGGGAAAGACAAATGCTCTATGTGGTCATTTATATGTGAAACAACAAAAAATATTATATAACAAAACAAAAGCAACTCAGAGATATAGACAACAAACCAGTGGTTACCACTGGAGCAAGGGAGGAAGGGAGAGGCAAGAGAGATGAAGGATTAAGAGATGAAAACTGCTATGTGTAAAATAGATAAGCAACAAGAATATATTGTACAGTGCAGGAAAACATAGCCATTATTTGAGATAACTTTAAATGGAGTGCAATCTATAAAAATATTGACTATGTTGTACACCTGACACTAATATGATTATAAACCAACCCATATACTTCATTGGAAAAAAAAAAAAAAGAGCTGAATAGGAAGAAGGAACTGAAAAGGTGAGCAGCAGATACACATATGGCAGGGCCAAGGCAGAGGGTCTGGAGTGCAGAGGTTAGGAATGGCATTGAAGGGCAAGAGAGGAGACAATCCAAGATCTTAACTTAGGTACACGTGATCTTGAGAACAAAACTGGGGCCCTAGTAGAATGGCCAAGTGATATATCCATGATCTTCAACTCAAAGAATGTTAGAGTGGAAGAGATACAGCACTCACTGAATCCAAACCATTATTACCAGGAGGATAAATTGAAGTACCAGGAGGGACATGACTTACTCAAAGTTATGGAACCGAATGTCCAACTTTAATTCAATGGTTTCTTCACTGTACTATAAAGTCAATTATAGGTCAGGTGGGAATACTTAGGCTCTTTATCAGAATGCATCTTTCTCTTCTAGAAAAAGAAGGTAAAAAGATAATCCATTCCACTGGGAAGTAGCAAATGTGATAAAAGAGCTAGCCCCAAATCCACAGCTGAAATGAACATTTGACCCTCTAACACTCATCAAGTTCAAGGCATGTGCTGGGTGCAAGGAAGAAGCCACAAACTGCAAGATTATTTCCCCACTGGACTGTAACTGGATCAGGAATTGATTTCATTTACTTGTTCTTCTCTAACACCTGGGCAATTGTCATCTTTTAGTAAATATTTGTATCTTTTAACAAGTCATTAACTATTCCTAAGTCCCTTGCATCCCAATTTCCCTCATAGGGCAGAAATTTAAGTCTACAGTCACAGAGTGAAGTAAAACTCAAGTTTAACCTGGGTTCAGCAGTAAAGAATCTGCCTGCGATGCAGGAGACACAGGTTCGATTCCTGGGTCAGGAATATCCCCTAGAGAAGAAAATGGCAACCCACTCTGGTATTCTTGCCTAGAAAATCTCATGGACAGAGGAGCTTGGAGGGCTACAGTCCATGGGGTTGCAAAAGACTTGGACACAACTTAGCCACTAAACAACAAGTTTACTCTACACTTTCTCTTCACCATTGCTGTTGCCATCTCTTCAAAGGTAAAAGCCGAAGCAAAACTTTCAGATACAGAATTGAATCAAATACTATTAGTATGCACAGTTGCCATTTATATAATAATAATCTGAAGGGCAGAGTCTAAATAAAAGATCTATGAATGGGAATAGGAATACTCATAAGGACTTTTTCAGAGTCTAAGTTTGGGGCTGTTCCTAGCCTCTTGGTATTCACAGTATCTAAAACAAGGCTTAGCAATATAGCTCCACATTGATACTAGAGGTATAACTCCATTTTTTTCTTTTTATTTATTTACAACTCTAATGTTAAAGTAGTAAACAGTATATTCTGTAGTTAAATTGCTCACCAACATCTGTTGAGTGCCAGCTTGGTGCTTCAAACTTGAGTGTAGTGGCCAGAAACCTTCAAAACAATATTGTGTGAGATAAACACAATCGTTGTAGTCTGTGGCCTGAAATTTTTTTCACTGTGGGAAAGCCAGTTTCGAAAATGATTTGAAGGTCGAGTGAGGTCAACATCAAAACAACACAGCATGTACTGGATTGTGGGCAGTGGGCAAGGAGACGGAAGAGCTTTTTTGGATAACTAGACATTGGGGAATAGTCATGCTCCTTGATAACATTACCCAAAGATGGCAGCAGTTAGTGGAATGGAATAATCAAGACTCCAAAAGAACACAATTTGAGCTATGAATGGAGGAGAAAGAAGGAAAGCCATGTTTTAGGGTCCTTTCAAGTTTTCTCAAATCTTTAAATATCCTCAAAGGGACACCCCACAGGCCCCCAGAACCATCATTTCAGTTTATATATCACAATGCTAACTGTATGATTAATGACATTTCACCAGAATGGATAGTAATTCATACATATGGATTGGATTTTGGTTTTTAACTACTAGGGAAAAATAAATTCCAGTTGATTTTTTGCCCCATCAAGAGCAGGTTTTACAGAAAAAAAATAAATAAATAACATGGATAAGGCAATCTTGATGAAGAACAAACAAAATCATCTTGGTGAAGAAATATCAGATGAGAATGTAATTCCCTTGCTCATGTTTTTCTTAGAAAGCATTTTCCTTCTGCCTGGTTCTGGGAACAAAGCCAAAGCCTGCTTCAGAAGAACAGAGGTTTCCAGTAAATTGTGTGAGTGAGGGTGGCTTGGTGGGTGAGAGTCTGGGGGAGATTGGTAGGGGGGATAGTTCAGAAACTTATGTGCCAGCCTGGGAAGGACAAGATACCGGGTCTGCCTCTTATTCTCTGAGTGACATGGCCTCTGAGAAATGCTGAATGCAGGGGAGAGGTAAAATTGAATCAGAAAGCAGAGCCTTGACATTCTCTGGCCTCAAAATAATTAGCAAACCACAAAATTAGGGTGGGGAGGGAGAGAGGGCTGGAGCTGACACAGAGATGGGCACTGTTTCCCATCCTCCCTGATGGTGGGACCTACCAAGATCTTGCGAGATGCTGGGGCTTCATAATAGCATCAGTCTCATCCTCATAAGCTTGTCTTAGAACCATGTTCAAGTGCTATGATTTTCCTCCTTTTCTGCTCTCCAGATCACTCCCTTTTATCTATGTTTCCAGCATGGTGGATGGAAAAAGAGCAGAAAAGCAAGATTCAGAAAGGAAATGAGGAAAGAGACTAATGCTTTTTGAACACAGAAAATTCACAAGACATTTTGTGAGGTGTTTTATCTATCCACCTAATTCATACAGTATTCCCAACTTGAGCTTGGGAATTCAGACAACTTGAGCTTTAAGGTTTTGAACTTTCTTACACGAAGTGTTGAATGACTTTAGAGGAATCACGTAACCTCCATGCTCCTTACTAAGGTTTTCTGCATGTGTATAACATGAGGACAATGGTATTTTCCCATTAATCCCAAGAGAACCAATGTAAAAATCAAATAAGATAATATACAAAGAAGCACTTGGTGAGCTGTGAAATACTGAACATGTGGAAGGAATTATTGTTTAGTTAGTAAGCCACCCTCTAAGACACCAGTCTCTGAGATCCTCCTGCTTGCTAGACGGGTGTTTTCTCCATTTATCCCAAACATGTATCCTGACTTCAATCCAAAGTCACTTGGAAACTGGCCTCAAAGATCTAACCATATCTTTGGCGCCAGCCAGCAACTCAAAACTCAATTCCTGCTGCTGTCTTCATTTACAATGTGGCTTCTGAAGCAAAAAGCCAAATATCAGCTTCCACTAATAATGAAACAAGGGGGATCAGAGCGTCACACTCTAATCTTGTGCTTGACAGAGAAGGAGGAAGAATCAGATGGTGATGATGAAAGGTACAAGGTGAAGTGGGAGGTGAGTATCAGGAGCATACTGCCCCGATCATGAGAGTAGGGGCTTAAAGAATGGTGTCTTCTGTGGAGCAACTTTCTTATGGATGATTAGAAATAGAAAATAATTCCAGGATAAAATAAGAGTTACCAGAGGAGGGAAATAGGGAGACTGTGGAAAACTGGCAAGAAGAGATTTTAAAAGCAGGGGAGAACACCTAATCACTTGATCACCTGCAATGTGCCTGCTATGAGGCTCTATTATACATCATATCATGATCCCATGACCTCCAGCCTACCTCCTGTCCCTCTTGCTGCTGTGTTACATCATTAGTGAGCAGACGTCTCTGGGTGGGAATGTTCTAGTAGAACAAACTCTTTAGGAATCCAGACACGACCCACCCATTGACTGCTGAAGTTAGTCTGGGTCAGGAAGAGAGTCGATAGAAGGGTGGAGAGAAGAATGGTGGTGGTGGAAGAATATCTCACTCTATTGGGAAAAATTACCAAAGAGCAACTCAGATTCCTTCCCAACCAGAGCACAGTTTTCACACAGGACCCTTCCTTTCCTCCCTCCCCAGCTCTGGCCTCTATGGTACATCTGCCAACACTGGGCTCAGCCAGTAGACTATTATAGTAGTTAAAGCTGAGATAAGCTTGGATTCAAATCCCAGTTTCTCTACCGACTAACTGTGTGGCCCTGCTTTGTTGGTTAACTCCTCAGACAGCTCCCCATCGCCCCAACAGAGTTAATAATGCCTATTGGGTATCCAGGTTTGATCCCTGGTTCTGGAAGATCCCCTGGAGGAGAAAATGGCAACCCACTCCAATATTCTTACCTGGAGAATCTCATGGACAGAGGAGCCTGATGGGCTGCAGTCCATAGGGTCACAAAGAGTTGGACATGACTGAAGCGACTTAGTATCATCTATCATTGGGTATCCAGAAAAATCGAGATCCATATGTACAGAGTTGAATGCAATGCCTAGTTCAGTAGTTGGAGTATTGTTACTTTATTATTAATCATCTGGCTGTCACCTCCTAACTATCACCTGTTTCTCCAGGACTAGCATCTATTAGGAGAAGGCAATGGCAACCCACTCCAGTATTCTTGCCTGGAAAATCCCATGGGTGGCGGAGCCTGGTGGGCTGCCATCTATGGGGTCGCACAGAGTCGGACACGACTGAAGCAACTTAGCAGCAACAGCAGCATCTATTAAAGACTTGGTCCATGCCAGGTTATTGTACTAGTCACTGAGCCAATGAAGATAAAACAGACAGAACTCTGACCTCAAGGAGCAAACAATCTAAGGAAAACAAATGATGAGAGTTTCAGACCTCCAGAAAACATAGCAGCTGTGGTCTTGTGTTTGAAGGTGTGTCCCATGGACAAACAGGTAGGCTTGTTTGAAGGGCTCCAGAGGACTCTTGTGTGTATGTGGGGGGGTGTCCAGGGGCAGCTCCAGTTGCTCTGAAGCTGCTGTGAAGTCCTACAGAGACCTTGTCATGGATTATTCTCTCAGCACTGTTTAAGCTGTTTGTGGTTGATGACAGTAGGGCTCTGAGGCGACATCTCAGAGGCCACGTGGCAGAGAAAAGTGGGCAAAGAAGGGAGGTCCTTTTATTTGGACCTCATCCAGAGTATCTTTGATTGTTATCTGTTTTATAAATTGGGAATCTGAGTTAGAGTCAAAGAAAAGGTGAAACTGATAAAAATAAATAAATAAATAAAAAGAAATCAGGAACGCTCAGGCTCAGGCTAAGCGATTTCTAAGATCCTTACCAAAGATGGGATGTTAGCATCCTCTCCAGCCTGTATCAGTCCCGAAGTGCCTGGAACTGACCCATCTTGGCTTCAAGTGCATCCATCTTCAGGGTCTGAAGCCTCCCTAGACAGTAGCGGTTCTCTGTCCAGAGTTCTTTCATTCTATCATGCTTTTCATAAGTATTTCCTAATACTCCCTTATCATCCCAATCCTTCCCCACTTCCTGCATCAACATAGCTCATTCCCACGAATTTAGAAATCAGAGAAGAGGCCAACTGATCCAAAGAGAGACTTTAACCTGATGAGACTTACTAGAGAAGCAATCTTTCTGTTTGTTGAAGAACCAAGTGAAAACATAACAGTAAGTCAGAGATCCGTTGACTTAATTTAACTTGAATGCCATTCCATCGGCCAGAGTCATGACCTTTAGGTCAAAAGTCAGGTTGTCAGAAATATGCAAAAACAAGCCCTTCAGGGTAATGGGAGGCTGAGTGTCCCACTAAGGAGCTTTTCCTCCACTGTGAAGTCCCCAAGGGGCTGAAAAGGGACTCAGCCTGAAAACAGGACCTGGTGTGAATTTTCTCACTCTGTGAAAACAGCTCTTAGATTGAGTTGAGTTCTATGTCACAATATAGTTGGGATGTGAACAGTAATTCAAGGTCATTGTTGCCTTCTTTAGTGATTTATGATAAAAGGCGAACTCCCTTGTTTAAAAAAAGAAAGAAAAAGAGAGAGGAGGGAGTAAGGGAGGGAGGGAATGAGAAGAAGAATCCTTACAAATAAGAATCACATTTAGTAAGTGAATTCCAACATACTTATTCAAGACAACAGTTTGTGCTACAATCTTGAATCCGAAGTTTAAAATTTGTAAATATTTGTAAATATTTTTAAATGGGGCAATAAATTTGAAATAGGACATAAAGTTGTCAAGTCCCACTTGCAACCTGGTGTTAGGAGCAGATGACCAGGCCATTCAGCCTCAGTTTACATAGCATAGAGGATACAGGATATACACTGTATTCAAACCTCTTCATGTTCCTAGTGGTTCTATCCAAAATCACCTCCTTGTGTCACATGTCATGGTCACATGTTAAGGAAAATGCTCATCTTTCCATGAAAATAGCCAGAAGTAGCAATGTGAAATAATTACACAGTAAACTTTTCTAGTTTCAGTAATCTGTTTTTTATTAAGTAAATATCAAAACCCAATTATATCTGTTCATCCACGTCTTTGAGGAAAATGGGCTGTAATTTTGATTTTATGATGCTTCAAGTGTTTAAAATTAAAACAAATTTTAAAGTCATTCCTTTGTAAAGGATTTTGTCTCAAACACAATATGAATATTTGCCCATTGTTCCAAGAACTCAGCCTAACTAGAAAGATGTTTTGCCTACGGTGGCTTATCTGCTGCAAAGGGAGGGGAAAGTTATGTGGCACTGTAAAAGTAAGTTGGCATGGAGCCATGCTCTACATATGCAGAAATGAGTAGAGGGAATATCTGTGGGTGCATTTACCTTTTACTCTAGAGTTCTCTACTTCAGTGGTCATTCTCAAACCTTCAGAGAGAAGCTCTCTAAAATGTAGCTATCTCCTGCATTGATAGAGCAGTGCTTTATTTATCTGGCTTTGACAACATTTATTGTGATATGCAGAGACATCATTTTGTCACCAAAGGTCCATATAGTCAAAGCTATGGTTTTTCCAGTAGTCATGCACAGATGTGAGAGTTGGACCATAAACAAGGCTGAGTACCAAAGAATTGATGCTTTTGAATCCTGGTCCTAGACAAGACTCTTGAGAGTCCCTTGGACAGCAAGGAGATCAAATCAGTCAATCCTAAAGGAAATCAACCCTGAATATCCATTGGAAGGACTGATGCTGAAGCTGAAGCTACAATACTTTGGTTACTTGATATGAAGAGCTGATTCATTGGAAAAGACCCTTAGGTTGGGAAAGATTGAGGACAGAGTAGAGAAGGGGGTGATAGAGGATGAGATGGTTGGATGGCTCACTGACTCAATGGACATGAGTTTGAGCAAACTCTAAGAGACTGTGAAAGACAAGGAAGTCTGATGTGCTGCAATCCACGGGGTCGCAAAGAGTCAGACATGGCAGTGACAGAGCAACAACAGCAACTTGTGATACATCCTCTCAGCATTTTAAAGTGTCAAGTAAGAAAGAGCCTCGAGATTTAGTTTTTTATGGTCAAGATCATGGGACAGAGATCACTGGAGTGCCTTGTGAGAATTAACTAGAGATCACTGGTTCAATTGCTTATGAAACTGAACTGGAGAGCTCTTGGAATGTGAAGGCAAACAGACTGCCTTATACTTGCTCTCATGCTGAACCAAGTCTGAGTTCAGTTTGCAGATCTTATGTATATTCAGTCATCCCATGCGCCTTGCCCATGGGATGGAGAGTATTCTAGTGGGTATAGGATGTGGATAGATGGTAAATTCCTATATGTTTCTGAACTTTAACTTGCTAATGACAATCAGAAATAAGAATTGATGAATGATGATCCTCTTTTTCTTTAATCAAATAAATACCTCCTCCCACAAGTTGAAGCCAACCGAGGTTGAAAGGAAGGTAGGAGGAGTTCTCAAGAACGATTTTGTTGGGGCAAAAGTTACTTCTCTTTCAGCCACCAGGAATGGGAAGGGAGATAAACACAGTTATTTCTATACCCTTGACATCGTACATAAGGAGATAGTGGACAGAGATGAGTGTGGGGGCTCTGGATGCTGACTGCCTATGTTTAGCCCTCTTTCTGTCACTGATTAGATGATATTGGAAAGGTTCTTTTATCCTCTCTAAGCCTCAGTTTCTGCAAACGTAAAATGGGAACAATAATAATACTATTTTCATAGTGCTTAAGACTTAAAGAAGCAATGAATTAAAATCTTCAGCACAGTGCCAGGGCAACAAGGAAAGCTAAACATGTAGCATGCCCTGTTGTTAGTTGTTTGGGTCCACTGAACAGAGCTTTCTTGTCTTTATTCTGCTTTCGTGCTCAAGTTTCCTTCTTCACACCCATGCTTCTGTGCTTCAGTGAAGGCCTAAGAATAAAAGAAGTCAAATCTGTTGAAATGGGAGGATGTAGGCAAAGATGAACAGCTTTCTCCTATAGTCTCAATCTTTCACAAATTAAGTGCACATTTTGTGTAGAGGGAGTTGGAGGCTTATGTATCCTCCTGGGCCTAGTGAATGTCTCTTCACTTGTGACTGGCCCACATTTGCTCAGATGACTAAGGAAGACACTGGCTTTCAAAGAAAAGGTTTGTTGGTGAGCATCACTTGTCTGGATCATCCTAAGAAGACAGAGCTAAATCAAGGAAAAGTTAAGAGAAGCTCATTTCTTCAGGAAAACACTTCCCTCAGGGCACCTCAGAGTTTGACCCCAGTAGTCAAACTCTGGGTCATTTTGAAATAATCTGTTGAACTGAATTGAAGGAGAAAGACCAGAGTTCCTTTGAATAAATCTAAAGGAGAGATGATGAGAGTTTTAATAAATTGTGACTATGAGAATAATAAATAGGATAGTTTGGAATCCACATTTTAATAGATTTTCCAAGTTGTACATGCTGCACTGGTTTTGTTTAAATAATTAATTCTTGGGTTTAGTTATCAATTGTATTGGATTTGGTTTTCATTCCACAGTTCATTGATTTCTGTACTTGCAATATTACATCATTCCTCTTATTTTTACTTTATTTTTCCAAACTAAGAACAATACCTGGTTCATTTATTTCTATTCTCTTTTGCTAAAAAGAGAAAAGTTTAAGATTATTAACTTACTCTCTCAGTAAGACTTTGATCACAACCTGTATATTTAGTAATGTAATATTTTGTTGTAGTTTACCAACAGTATTTTCTAATGAATGCTAATTGCAATTTTAATCTCCCCTTATAGCCAATACTCATATAGGAGAGAGTTTCTTTTTCATTAACACTAGTTATTTTATATACTTTTTGTTAGAAGTCAATATTTGTTGATGGATCAACTATGCATTAATAAAAAAAATGTTGTCTGGGTGACATTAGCTTCTATAATTTATTAAGACCATTTTTCTTTCTGGTGTAGTATATTGTCAGTATTTGAGAGGCTAGTGTGGACAAATGGAAAGGAGATATGCAGCCTATTTTTCAGATTAAGAAAAACTATCTATATCATATGTATATTTATATATATACATATTTATCAGATATATATGTGTACACACATATTCATATACATATGTATTAACATAATATTAGTAATTTTGTTTATATTTTCACTATTTTTCATCTACAAAAATCAATATGTGTGTTAAAATCTCTCACAATGATTGTGTGTTCATTTCTCCTTGCGTGTTTTATATTGTATCTCTAGCTATTAAAAATTTTTATTTTGGTTTCTATATATATGGATGATATAATTCATGTAATCTTTTTCAAATCATGTTGTTCTTTGCCTTTAATTCTACACTTTATTTGAAATTTATATTGACACTGCTTTGGGTTTTTAGTTTTTGTTCATTTTATATTTGCCTGATAAACACATTGTATGTGTTTGTGTGTGTGTGTGTGTCTTTCTAAGGCCATTTCTCTTAAAAGAAGCATGTCATATTTCAAGTCTTTGTTTGCAAATTGGGGAATTCATAATGGATACATCTGGTCTCCCTCCTCTTATCGCATTTATGGAGGTGGGAAGAGCAGTGACTGAGAGTAAGCCTGTGGGCCAGATAAGCCAGGGTTTAGACCTTGAAACTGCCATGTACATCTGTGTGACCTCAGAAAAGTGATTTATTCTCTGTGGGTTCCTGCTGATTCATCTGTAATATTGAAAAGATAATATTACTAAGGTTGCTATAAAGAGTCAATAAAAAATAGAGCAAAATCCCTAATAGTCCCTGATACATCATGGTCATGCAATAAATGTTGACCAGCATTGTATATATAATAATAAGTATAAATATTATGTTATTCTGTACATATATCCCATTATGTTAAGTTTTGTGCTTGTTGTTCCTGTTAATTCTTTATTATTTTTTGATATATGGACTAGATTTGTTTGCTTTTCTCTTCGTTAATAGTTTGAAAGGCAAACATTTGTTTTTAATCAACTAGTAGTCATCTTCATGTTTTCCAAAGACCCTATTTGAATTATTTTTCTGTGATTATCAAAGCCAAAAATCACTTCTCCTTATGCAATATTTATAATTTGGGATGTCTTTATTCATTGACCTCCTTTGCCTCCCCAATATTTTAAAATATAATTTGGGGTTTCTATTGATAATTATTTAGAATAAATTTAACATTTGTTTAAGTATATTTTCTTCATGAAGAGAAACTTTTGTTTTATTGTGTAGCCATATTTATAATTATTTAGAGACAAATCTATGTTTAACATATTTAATACTGACCATGGGTCCTAATATACCCTTTATTTAATTTTTAATTTTTCCTTGTTCATTTTCTTCTCAATTTCTTGGAGTATGTCATCAAGAAAAATTTTCAAAATGAAAATATATTATATATAATATATACATATAAAGAGAAATATAAAAATATATATGAAGCACTCATATCTGAAATGTTTTCACACAAAAGTATTATGTTGCAACTTTGTTTTTTAAATTTCTGAGGACCTTGCCCTAGTCTGATCTGGTTTTGCATTACTTCAGATAATTCTGCAGTGGACATAGATTCTGGTGCTGTTTTGTTTTATTTTGCTTTATTTGTTAGTGTGGATCAAATGCCTCCTTTCCCTCACCTTGTCGTACCAAAACGGAAGTCAAGGATGGAGACCCACAAGGACTAAAATTGTCATGGTTTGTATTATTCAGGCAGAAGGTGGCTTTGATAGAGAAATCCAGTTAAAACTTTCTTTTTTACAATTAATTGTACATATCTGAGTTTATGCAGTGATACTCTGAGTTGCTACGCAGATCAAATAGTTACAGCCTTAGGAGAAAATGGGGAATCTCCTGCAACTGGAGGACAGGTCCCTGGAGAAATGGAGGACTGGCACCACACAGAGTAAACTATGAGGCCCCATGAGAAAGTTCAGGTTTTCATCCTTTTCCATGCCTGGCTGTGTCTTCAAATATAAAGTCTTAGAAGACGTTTATTTTAATTTTCTTGAATTAATTTAGTAACTCATCTGTCAGTTGGACAACCAAAATAAATAAAACACAATCCCTGCCCACAGAATACTTAAACTCTGCCAAAGAGAAAGAGAAGAATTGCATACAAATTTTGTAACACATAAACATCACACATGAAAAGCATTTTAAAGAGTCAAAGTTCCCTGTTGATTGGGGTTGGCGGTCATGTGGACTGTTCAGAATGATGTTCTTAAGCAAGTTCTCTGGACCTGGAAGCAACCAAAGGAACACTGGATAACCATTAATGTGGCTGCATCTATAAAGAAATAGACCACTAGTCTCTAAGGACTTGCCCAATTCTGAGGTTGAATGAGAATGAAGGAAGTTTAAATAATACAGTGTTTTGGAAAACCCCAACCCAAGTCTCCCATTTCCTCAAAACTTCTATACCACCAGTCTTGGTGGGCACCTCCAAACCTCCAGCATTTTCACCACTCCACTCCACAGTAGCAATTTCATCTCAGCCTCTTATAAAATTCTTGTTGTTCAGATGCCAAGTCTTGTCCAACACTTTGTGACCCTATGGACTGCAACACTCTAGGCTCCTCTATCCTCCACTGTATCCTGAAGTTTGCTCAAATTCATGCCCACTGAATCAGTGATGCCATCTAACCATCTCATCCTGCTACCTGCTTCTCCTTTTGTCTTCAATCTTTCTCAGCATCAGGGTCTTTTCCAATGAGTGAGCTCTTCACATCATGTAGTCAAAATATTGGAGAAGGCAATGGCACCCCACTCCAGTACTCTTGCCTGGAAAATTCCACGGACAGAGGAGCCTGGTAGGCTGCGGTCCATGGGGTCACTAAGAGTCGGACACAACTGAGCGACTTCACTTTCACTTTTCACTTTCATGCATTGGAGAAGGAAATGGTAACCCACTCCAGTGTTCTTGCCTGGAGAATCCCAGGGACGGCGGAGCCTGGTGGGCTGCCATCTATGGGGTCGCACAGAGTTGGACACGACTGAAGTGACTTAGCAGCAGCACAGTCCCTTCAATGAATATTTAGGGTTGATTTTCTTTAGGATTGACTGGTTTGATCTCCTTGTTGTCTAAGGGACTCTCAAGAGTCTTGTTCAGCACCACAATTTGTAAACATTAATTGTTCAGCACTCAGTTTTCTTTATGGTCCAAATTTCACATCTGTACATGACTACTCGAAAAACCATAATTTTGACTAATAAAGACTTCTGTCAGCAAAGCAATGTCTCTGCTTTTTAATATGCTAAGTTTGTAATAGCTTTCCTTTCAAGGAGCAAAAGTCTTTAAATTCATGTTTGCAGTCCCATCATTCACAGTGACTTGGAACCCCAAGAAAATATAATCTTTCACTGCTTCCACTTTTTCCCCTTCTATTTGCCATCAAGTAATGGGACCAGATGCCATGGTCTTAGTTTTTTTGAATGTTGAGTTTTAAGCCAGCTTTTTCACTTTCCTCTTTTACCCTCTTCAAGAGACCCTTTAGTTCCTCTTTGCTTTCTGCCATTAGAATGGTATCATCTGCATATTTGATGTTGATATTTCTCCCAGAAGTTTTGATTCCAGCTTGTACTTCATCCAGCCTAGCATTTCATATGATGTACTCTGCATATAAAGTAAATAAACAGGGTGATGATATATAGCCTTCTTGTACTCCTTTCCAAATTTTGAACCAGCCCTTTTTTCCATGTCCAGTTCTAATTGTTGCTTCTTGACTTGCATACAGATTTCTCAGGAGACAGGTAAGGAGGTCTGATACTCCCATCTCTTTAAGAATTTTTCACAGATTGCTGTGATCTGCACAGTTAAAGGTTTTAGGGTAGTCAATGAAGCAGAAGTAGGTATTTTTAAGGAATCCCCTTGCTTTCTCTACGATCCAATATTGGCAGTTTTATCTCTGGTTCCTTTGCCTTTTCTACATCCATCTTGTACAGCTGGAAGTCCTTGGTTCATGAACTGCTGAAGCCTAGATTGAAGGATTTTGAACATAACCTGGCTAGCACATGAAGTGAGCACAATTGTATGGTAGTTTGAACATTGTTTTGCATTGCCCTTCTTTGGGATTGGAATGAAAACTGACCTTTTCCAGTCCTGTGGCCACTGCTGAGTTTTCCAAATTTGCTGGCATATTAAGTGCAGCACTTTAGCCATATCATCCTTTAGGATTTTAAATAGCTCAACTGGAATTTCATCACCTCCACTAGCTTTATTTGCAATAATGCTTCCTAACGTCTACTTGACTTCACATTCCAGAATGTCTGGCTCTAAGTGAGTGATTATACCATTATGGTTATCTGGATCATTAAGACCTTTCCTGTATAGTTTTTCTGTGTATTCTTGCCTCTTCTTCTTAATATCGTCTGCTTCTGTTAGGTCCTTACCATTTCTGCCCTTTTTGAAATGTTCCTTTGATATCTCCAATTTTCTTGAAGAGATCTCTAGTCTTTGCCATTCTATTTTTCCCCTCTATTTCTTCTCATTGTTCATTTAAGAAGGCCTTCTTATCTCTCCTCACTACTCTTTGGAACTCTGTGCTCAGTTGGGTTTATCTTTCCCTTTTTCCATTGTCTTTTGCTTCCCTTCTTTCCTCAGCTATTTGTAAAACCTCCTCAGACAACCATTCTGCCTTCTTGTATTTCTTTTTCTTTGGGATGATTTTGGTCACTGCCTTCTGTACAATGTTATGAACCTCTGTCCATAGTTCTTCAGGCACTCTGTCTACCAGATCTAGTCCCTTGAATCTATTCATCACCTCCACTCTATAATCATAAAGGATTTTATTTAGGTCATATCTGAATGGCCTATGAATTTTCCCTACTATCTTCAATGTAAGCCTGAATTTTGCAATAAGGAGTTCAAGATCTGAGCCACTCCTACATACACTACAATTATTTCTTTTCATGCATGTTCTTTCCTCTAAAAGGAGTGGAAAACAGTGGTAACTCTTTTTCTTTAATTACTTTATTTTTAATTGAACTTGCACAAGTGACTCTTTGAAGCCTGGATTTGCCCTGAAAGCTTTACAGTATTGTGTTGGCTTCTACCAAATATCAACATGAATCAACCGTAGGTTTACTTATGTCCCCTCCCACCTGAACATCCCTCCCACCTCCTTCAGTGATAAGTCTTAAAGTCTGAGGTCTCAGAAAGATGTGAAAGGATACCTATCACTCTTTTAGCATGGCCTTCCATGGAAGGATGGGATGGAAGCATCATCATCTTGCCTGGAAAATCCCATGGACGGAGGAGCCTGGTAGGCTACAGTCCATGGGGTCACAAAGAGTCGGACACGACTGAACAACTTCACTTTCACTTTCATATAATTGGACTTGTTTCCTCAAGTACCTAATGTTTTACTTTCATTATTAAGAAAGTCAGTGAAGGAACAGAAAGAATAAGAAGAAAGGAAAAGTTCCATATATTCTGCCAGAATGTCCTACCCAAAGAGAAATTGTGACGACGTGTGAAGTCAGTTCTCTCTTTGCCCACTGTGACTTCTACTTCTGGGCTCACCTCTGGCCTCTGCTCTCCTGGTCACTGATTTCACTAAGATGAGGTAGACCCATTAGCGTCACTACAGCTTCATTTTATTCTGCTTACTCTGGCCCCGCCAGACCTCGGGTACTCCCAAACCCACAGAAGATCATTATTATTATTATTTTTCCCCTCTACTTCCAAAGGGGGAAAGAACTAAAAGCCACAGATAACAGAGGAGCATTTCCTAGCAGGCTGAGGGCCCCCGAGTAGAAGGAAACCCAGGGCCTTCGATCATTCACGCCAGCTCCTGGTTTAGTGTGGAACAGACCCATGTGGTGGTTTGAGGCTGAGGGCTGAGTTCTTTCTTCAACTCAGGATCTTAAAGAGCTTCCCAGCTGACCAAAGCCTCAATTTCCTCCACCGCACCCAGAGGCAGCTGAGTCAGGACTGGCCCAGGCATCATGATGAAAGGGTTGTGTTTGCCTTTGGTTGCAGCTTGGCCTCCCTTCTCAAGCCCTCTGGCCCTCTCCTGGACTCTCCGGGGCACTTCATCTGCCTACTCTCCTTCCTCTTCTTGGCCCAGAAATCCAGAGATGGCTGCTCTTCCATTCTGATCGAAACTTGCAGAGAGAAGTGGATGTGGGGAGCAGGACCCTGCAGGCAGACAGTCTGTGAGCTGTGTGAAGTTGCACAAGTGACTCTTCTGAGCCTGGATTTCCCCTTAAAGCAGAGGGGGTTGGGGAGCATCAGCGACCAGCAGGTTGAGCTGTCAGGGAAGACTGCACACACCATGGCCACTTGCCCATTTGTAAAATGAGCGTAAGAATTACTGCCCATGGGGGAGAGTGGAGAGTTAATGAATCAGCCAATGGCACACGATTGATGCCCCATATGAGCTCTTCACAGTATTCTGTTTCCATCAGGGCTTGCTCTCTGATAATTCCTTCACATCCCCTAGCTCATGCCTCCAGCTAAACCAGGGGTATGGCTTAATAGGAGAGTCAGGTAACAGCTGCGCTTTCTTGCAGTGATAGCCTTCCGAGACGTGACTCTTGCTTTTGTTATCTAACCTATTAGAGCCTGTAATGGAGAGAGAGAGGCAAATACCTGTGGATTTTGGAGACTGCCAGTCACAAGATATTTGATACATAGGAGTCTTCAGCTCTGCTTATATGGGGATCTCTCATCACCTCCTCACAATCTGATCTTTGTCTGCTCCACCAAAAATGAATGATATCTTACCTAGCCCTTTCACCAAGTCCATTAACAGACGGATGGATCTTAAAATCTATCCCCCTGGGCATGGGCATTCTCCAGTCACACATCACTTAAACCCGTGTCTGGCAAGTTACATTCTTCTTGCAAAGAAAGGAACTAAGATGATAGAAAAAGAAATGAGCAACAGAAGAGAAAGCGCTTGAGGATGGGGGAACACTCTAGAGTGCTAAAGAAATGCTGAATAAGCCAATTGACTCTTTCTTTTTCCTTTGGGTCTAAATTTCCCAGGCCAGAGGCTCAGGTCCACTCTTTCTCCTTGGAGGATCCTCCACTATCTCAGCAACTCATAAATGGGACATTGGGAAGATGGAGGTTAAAGGGAGGAAGAAAAGGACAAGGTCAGTGGCATGTGATCCATGACTTTATCCTGAGTTTGGGCTTCACAAAAGCTATTTTCCTGTTATTTGCCAGCCACTTGGCTTCTTAAGGGTATTAACTCATCTAATCATAGGAAGCCCATGAGAAAGGCACTATGGTGAGCTCCATTGCAGGGGCTAAGCAAGCTAGGAATCTAGCCCATGGCACACATCTGCGAAGCAGCAGGGCTGTGTCACTCACAGGATTCAAGCTCTGTTCTAACCACTCCCCTGTTGTAACTATTGCCCCACACTATCAGCTCACAGTGTGATCCTAGACCACCTATGTCCCAGCTCTGGTCTCACTTTCTTTCTCTACATAATGAAAGGGGTGAATAAAATGTTCTCTCAACGTTCCCTTCTACCTTCACCCCATTAGAGCTCTTTCCAGTCTTCTCTAATGTAAAGGGAGATTAAACAAAGCCCACTTTTCAATTCTGGGAAAGCTTGTGAGATTCCACACTAGACATGAAATGTATAAACATATGTTGGCATGCCCAGACTGCCACAGACTTTTCAAAACTTCTCCTGTAAGTCACCACCCCAGCCCACCCATCCACTGCCCCCCTGCTCCTGCCCTTTGGTAAACACCAAAACTCATCTGCTGATGCAGGAGACATAAAAGATAGGGGTTCGTCCCTGGGTTGGGAAGATCCCCTGGAGAAGGGCAAGGCAACCCACTTCACTATTCTTGCCTAGAGAATCTGATGGACAGAGGAGCCTGATGGTCTACAGTCCTCAGGGTCACAAAGAGTCAGACATGACAGAAGTGACTTAGCATTCATGCACACAAAGCTGTGTAATGTTACAGAGGAAAATGTTTCTTTCTTTCTTTTGGATCTCCCAGGAGGCTATGGGCATATCTATGATCTCTGAAAAGCTTTCCTGGGACCCTCCTTTTCCATATTTTTTCACCTCCAGCATCCCATTTTCTCTGAAGCCCACAGACAGGCTTGGGCAAGACAACCCCGAGTCATATTTATAAAAATAATATTCATTTCCCCCCTTACATCCAAAGTGAAAGAGGAAGGAACTAACTTCATTTGGGCATGGAAAATAAAACTGAACACAACATATGCCAGTTCCAAAGCCCCAAACCAGTCCCTCACATTTGGTTGTGGTTGCATCAAGTTGAAGGAAAAGGGGAAAAATGCTATTTTAAGTTTCTGTAAAGCACTGAGGAAAAGTGCAGAAATACATCCAGACCCCCAAGTTTGTGCAAAAGATATCCAATTCCTTCATTCAGTGGAATAGCAGTCTAATATTAGAATTTCTGCCTTAATAAGCAGCTTTTTTAAAAAGAGGAAAAAGCTACCTTATTATTGGGAGGCACTTTTGTGTTATTGGTGGGAAACTCCCAGGAAGAGTATGGGAAGGAATCTGCAGCCAATATACACAGCCTTAAATGTTACTTGCAATTCAATTTTAAAAGGGGGATTTAGCAGCAGTGATTAAAGTCTCTTGTCTCTGAATCTGCAAACATAAAAATATGCTGCTGAGGAATTTAGTCATTTATCATGGGCTTTAGATAGCTGCTAACCTTTCAGCTGCCTTGGGATGTTTTAAAGATGTACATGCCTGCTTTTCTTTCCCAAAATATACAGCATTGGATTTATTTAGTGGAGGATGAGCATATTCCTACAGCAGAAATTTTCTCTTGTTTTGAGAGAGATGGAGGGAACTGAGGCAATAAATAAAATTCTTAGGACTTCTTGTTCTTTGCTTTTTGACTCAGTTAGGACTACAAATAGAAAACCTAATTTTCAATGGCTGAAGAAATGATCATTTTGTTTGGTGTTCAGTCACTCAGTCGTGTCCGACTCTTTGCAGCTCCACGGACTGCAGCATGCCAGGCTTTCCTGTCCTTCACTATCTCCTGGAGTTTGCTCAAACTCATGTCCATTGAGTCGATGATGCCATCCAACCATCTCATCCTCTGTTGTCCCCTTCTCCTCCTGCCTTCTATATTTCCCAGCATCTGGGTCTTTTCCAATGTGTCGGCCCTTCGCGTCAGGTGGCCAAAGTATTAGAGCTTCAGCTTCAGCACTCGTCCTTCCAATGAACACTCAGGGTTGATTTCCTTTAGAATTGACTGGTTTGATCTCCTTGCTGTCCAAGGAACTCTCAAGAGTCTTCTCTAGCACCACAATTTGAAAGCATTAATTCTTTGGCACTCAGCCTTCTTTATGGTCCAACTCTTACATCCATACTTGACTACTGGAAAAACCATACCTTTGACTATATGGACCTTTGCAAGCAAAATGATGTCTCTGCTCTGTTTTTTAATAAGCTGTCTAGGTTTATTATAGCTTTTCTTCCAAGCAGCAAGCATGTTTTAATTTCATGGCTGCAGTCACTGTCTACAGTGATTTTGGAGCCCAAGAAAATAAAATCTGATCTTCTATATCCACACTGAATTCATGTTCAGTTGATTTATTAATTCAAGAGAGAGGTGTATTATAATCTCAGACCAGAAGCTTTGATTTATCTAATTCTCCCTTTAATTCTTTCATTCTGTGCTTCTTGTATTTTAAAATTCTATTATTAGCATGCATGCATTAGGTTCATATGTGTTTGAGACTGTTATATCTTTCTGGAGAACTGACTCTTTTATCATACTGAAATGCCTCTCTTTATCTTTCTCAATCCTCCCTGTGTTAAAGTATACTTTTTCTAGGATTAATATACTGTTCCATCTCTTTGTGCTTATTCTCCGAATCATAAATATTTTCCCCATAATTTTCTTTTGGGGCTACCTGTGTCTTTACATTTAAAGTGTATCTTGATTTTTTAATTTAGCTTGGCAATCTTGCCTTTTATTTGAAGTGCTTACATTTATAACTTAATATAGTTATTTATGTATTTGGGTTTAATTCTACCATCTTGCTATTTTTTCATTATTTCTTCCATGTCTTTTTCTTTACCTCTATTCTTCCTTTCCTTCCCTCTTTTGAGTTAATTTAATATTTCTGAGTATTCCCTTTTTGTCCTCTTGGCTTTTTTAGGCTGTACACCTTTGTGTTTTTAAGTGTTTCCTCCAATAATTTTGATTTCCAAGAATTATGATTTTAAAAAGTTAACTTATCAGATTACCTAGAATTGAGATTGCACCACTTCACATAAAAGGTAAGTCTTATATGCTAAAATTCCATGTATCTTATCCCCATTTTTTCTGCTACTTTTGACATGTATTTTGTAACTATTTGTGTAACAAGTCCTACAATTTAATATTATTTTTATTCAACCCATCTGTTATCTTTCAGAGAATTCAAGAGAAGAAAATAGGTAGTCTTTATATTTACCCTCATGATTGATATTTCTGGTACTCTCCACCCTTCCTGTGGATTCAGCTGTCACCTAAGGTCACTTCTCTTAAGCCGGAAGAACCTCCTTTAATATTTCTTGTATTGCAGATCTTCTGGCAATGAATTCTTTCAATTTTTATTTATCTCATGTGTTTCCCTTCTCTCAAGGATAACAGTCCTGCAGAAACTGTTGTCCAAATATCTAAAAGCAGTTCCCTCATATATGCTGTCCAGTTTCATAGCTGTTTTCAACTAGAAGGTGTATTAGTTTACTAGGGCCACCGTAAGAGAGTACCACAAATTGTTGACTAAAACAACATATTGTTTCAGTTCTGGAGATTAGAAGTACAAAAGTAAGGTGTTAGCAAGGTTGGTTTTTTCTGGAAGCTCTGAGGGAGATTTCATTCCATGCCTCTCTCCTAGCTCTTGGTAGCCTAAGGCATTTGTTGGCTTGTAGGCAGAATTCTTCCTGTGTCTCCATAAGTATTTCCTTCTATGAGTGTTTCTATGTCCAAATTTCTTTCTCTCTCTTTTTTTTTTCCAAACAGTCATACTGGATTTGGGTCAAATCAATGACCTCATCTTAACTTGATCATCTGCAAGAACCTAAGTTCCAAATAAGACCACATCCACAGGTACTGATGTTAGGATTGCAACATCGTTTTTGGAGATACACTTAAACTCATAGCAGACATTAAGTCTAGTGCAACTTCTATCATGGTTAGAAGCAGAAGACACCCATGAATCTTTTTTGCCTGCATCACTTTGTTCATCTATAGACACTTTGAAATTCAGTGGGGATGTGAGGATGGAATGCAAAAAGGTGGAGGATGGAGATGGGGGCTGGTGAAGTTTGACCCAAAGCAAGAAAAACAATTTAGATCATCCCAAGGAAAAATTTTTACTTACCCAACTTTTCCTTGAGCCTGTGCTATAGACCATGCCTATCACAACTGACATGACAACAGAGACTGGAGCTACCGTGTCTATTCACTCATTCATTCTAAAACAAGACACAGCACGTACTGAGCACTTACATCTGCCAGGTCTCCATCTAGTTGTGAAAGATACATTAGTGCAGGAAACAAATCGGGTCCCTCCGTTGTAGTAAAAGTAGAAATTCAGAGTTTATTTGCTAAGATTTGGTTTCAAAAAATTAACCAGAGAATAAATTTTATCTTTTGATCAAGATAAATACAGTGCAAGAAAAATGTTGAAAAAAGAGCAATTTTCTCTTTATTCCTTCATTCTGCAAATACTTTTTTTTTTTTAATACTCTTGAAAACACTTTGGATTCAAGAATAGAGATTCCAAAAGATTTGTTAGTGTATGAAGAGAGAAGCTGCTAAAGTTGAAGCTCCAGTACTTTGGGCACCTGATGCAAAGAGCAGACTTATTGGAAAAGACTCTGATGCTGGGAAAGATTGACGGCAGGAGAAGAAGAAAGCAACAGAGAATGAGATGGTTGGATGGTATCTTCAACTCTATGGACATGAGTTTGAGAAAACTCTGGGGGATGGTGAAGGACAAGGAAGCCTGGCGTGCTACAGTCCATGGGGTCATGAAGAGTCGCACATGACTTAGTGACGGAACAAACAAACAAACGTAGAGCTGAACCACACTATCATCCAATATAACCTTAATTGAAGTTTTAAAACATTCTATCATATATCACAGTAAAATGCATATTATTTTTAAGTGCAGATGGACCATTCACCAAGGTAGACCAATTACTGGGCAATAAATGTCTTGAATTTCAAAAGATTTAAACCTTCCAGTATATATTCTCTGGGCACTGTGTTGTTAAGTTAAAAATCATATGATGCCACAAATCTTCAAATATGGAAATTAAACAACATGATCTAAATAATCCATGAACGAAAAGGAAATAATAAGGGCATTTAAAATATTTTAAGTGAATAATATTAAAGATACAATATACAAAAATGTATGAGATGTAAGAAAAGCAGTACTTATCAGGAAACTTACACAATTAAATAGTCACATTAGAAAAGGATAAAGGTTAAAATCAATGCTCTAACTTTCTACCTTAAAAAGCTGCAAAGAGTAAATCTAAATAAGGTGGAAGAAATAAAATTTCCTTGCAAAGATGAATACAATTGTTTTAAACTCCAGTAAGACTGATTAGGAAGAGAGAGAGGGAATAAGCAAGTTAATAATGTAAGAATGAAAAGGGAGCTATCACTGAAACTTCTATACACATTAGAAAGATAATAGAGAATATTATGAAAAGTAAAGTCTTTGAGTTTGAACAAACTGTGGGAGATAGTTAAGGACAGGGAGGCCTGGCTTGCTGCAGCCCATGGGGTCTCAAAGAGCCAAACACAACTGAACAACTGAACAACAACAAAAGCCTTAAGCCAATAAATTCAAAAACCTTGAAAAAAATGAATAAAGACACTGAAAAACACAACTCAACATAACTAATAAAATCAATTGGAAAATCTGAATATCTACTAAATAAATTAATTATCAAACAGCTTCCTCAAAGATAGCCCCAAGCCCAGATCATTTTGCTGATGAATTCTATCAAAAACTGTACAAAATGCTACCAGTCACAATACCAAAGAAGATAAATACTAGCAACAAGCCCACAAAAAATTCTTTACCATCTGAGCCACCAGGGAAGACTGTGATATAATTATTCTTCAGGGAAATGCAAGTCAAAATCCCACAAGATATTACTTCATACATATTGGAATGGTTAAATTTTAAAAAAGCAGTTGTGACATCAAATGCTGGCAAGTATGTGGAGCCACTGGAACCTTCATACATTGCTTATGCACTACTACCCCTTTGGAAAACTTTCTGGCACTTTCTTACAAAGTTAAAAATAAGCTTATTCTATGACCCATAAATTCCACTTCTGGGTACTTGCCCAAGATAAATGAAAACATATGATCATGAAAACACTTGCACAAGAATGTCTTCAAGAGCTTTTTAAAAAGTGGGTACAAACTTTCAATTATAAGACAAGTCCTGAGGATCTAATATATAGCATGGTAACTGTAGTTAAAAATATGGAATTATGCACTTGAAATTTGTGGAAAGTAGATCATATGTGTTCTCAGTAGACATACACAAAAGAGTTAACTATGTAAGGTGATGGCTGTTAATTGCCTTGAATTTGGTAATCACTTCACAATGTATATGTGCATCAAATCATCACGTTATACACTTTAAATATGCACAGCTTTATTTGTCAGTTGCTGCTGCTGCTGCTAAGTCGCTTCAGTCGTGTCCGACTCTGTGCGACCCCATAGACGGCAGCCCACCAGGCTCCCCCATCCCTGGGATTCTCCAGGCAAGAACACTGGAGTGGGTTGCCATTTCCTTCTCCAGTTAGTCCTCCATAAAAATGGAAAAATAAATAAAAATCAATAGCTCCAAATTGGCAGCAAATGCATGTCCTTCAACAAGAAATTAGGGGAAAAAATAGTTTATTTCTACATTGCAATGGTACTTAGCAACAGAAAGGGAACAAATTTCTAATAAATCACAACACTGATGAGTCTCACAGACATTGATGGAAAGAAGCAAGATACAAAATGTAATTCCATTTACATGAATTTCAAGAGCAAGCAAAAGTAAACCTATGTTGATTTGCCTCTCTGGGTTGGGAGATTGACTAAGAAGGGGCATGAACAGCTTTTTGCTGGTAAACTGGCTCTCAGGGGGATGTGAGGGAATCTCTGGTTTGTAGTATATGCTGTAGTATATCCCATCATGGCCCACTTTTAGCTAACAATAGGAAATGGGGATATGTGGAACTGTCTGAGTGGGAGGTGGCTCCTAGACGCCACTGGCCCTAGGGGACTTTTCTAGGGTGTTGGAAATGCTCTGTACTTTGCCTGGGGTGGTAGTTTCTTGGTGTACACAGTTGTCCAAACTCATGCACTATATATAATAAAGATCTGCGTGTTTCACTGTGTGTAAATTTTGTCTCAGTAAAAAAGAAAGGGGTACCAATGTTCAGCTATAATGAGGTCTGAGGATCTATGTAAAGCATGGGGACTATATTTGATAACATTGTACTGTATATAGATGTGCAGAAAGAAAAGACTGAATGGGTTATTCCCAAGATGCATGCAAGCATGCTGAGTCGCTACAGTCCTGTTCGCCTCTTTATGACCCTATGAACTGTAGTCTGTCAGGCTCTTCTGTCTATGGGATTCTCCAGTCAAGAATACTGGGGTGGATGGCCATGACCTCCTCCAGGGGGTCCTCCCAACCCAGGGATTGAACCCATGTCTCTTATGTCTCCTGCACTGGCAGGCAAGTTCTTTACCACTAGCACCGCCTGGGAAGCACCACCCAGGATATAGACATATAAAAGACTTTCAGTCTTCAAACCCATGGAATGTCCTTTTCATGTAAATGACAGGCATGAAAGAGATCCAGGAAGATGCTGAAGTTAGAATGAATGTGTTCCGATTACAGCACCTCTTCTTGGTGTCTGTCCAGTTTGTGTCTCTGTTGCTCTCCCTATAGTTGGCTTGATTATGTACATAAACCAACCCATTCTAGGAACCAAGTTGGCCCCGTCTCCAAGGCTGGATAAACAGTCTGAGTCAAAGTATGCCCCTCACAATGCCAGTCACTGGGGTCATTATCCTGAAACCCATTCCTCCTTCTGGCATGATTCTTACTGTGTATTCTTTGTGTTCTCTGTATTTTTCTCTCCAGACATTCCTGTCTTAGTCTCCAACTTCCAGGAGCAAATTCATTATGTTTCATTGAATACATTCATTCATTATTAAAACTTTTCCTAAATGTCGACTTTGTTTTTGGACTGCTCTATGGGGCCATGTGTAGCTGGTTAACACAAACCCTTTGAAGATGGTGTTAATGACTGCAAGCTACCAAAAGCTCAGCAGTGAATAATGAAATCTCTCCCTTCAGCAGATGACTCTGGAACAGAACTGAAATCCTGCTTTCCTACTGTGAGGGTCTGAGCAACCCGCAACCCCGTGCCAAACAGATCTCCCATTTAGACTTCCCCAGTCCTGGGATAGATAATAGCTCTTCCTTATTAAGGGATTTGTTGCTGAGTATTATTTGGTATTTAATTTTATTTTGGGTCAGAGACTTCAAAGCCTCACCTCCTTTTGTGTGTGTGTGTGTGTGTGTGTGTAAAACTCTCATTTCTCCTTATAGATCTGTCATTGATACGGGTCTATAAATACACGTGGCTTTGTTTATAAAGACATACAATATGTGCACCCCATTGCTATCTGTGTGCACAAGGCTTATATTGGGAGAAACCTTTCAGAGCCAAATTTGATATAGTGCAGAGGCAGCTGGTGGGTTAGGAGACCCTGAGGGACAGTTACTGATTATCAGCATAGAAAGCCTGGGTGAGGCATGGATATTCCACATGCCAAGTCCAAGTCTTCAGCAAGGACTGAGAGTGCAGGGAAAAAAATCAGAGAGAAAGACAGAGAGAGAGAGCAGACACACACCTATTCAGCCCGTCTTTTGTTTAGCTTTTCCTACCAGTAGGGACATGCTCAAAATCATTTTAGCAGAGGGACCTCATAGCCCAGCTCTGCCAGACAGTTGTCTCCTGGCGCCTTCAAACTTAGCTGCCTGAATGAGAGAGTCACTTACTCCTAAGCAAAGCCTGAGGACTAAGGGGGTTGTGGTCGGGGGGAGGGAGGAGAATAATTAAAATAAATTAGTGGGTGAATGGGGGATGGGAGATCATGCCTGGTCCTGCTGCTCAGCCTGAGGCGCCAAGGCTTGAAAGGTGCAGGGCAGGGCAGGATTATTCCTAGGAGACGGGTTTCCCCAAACCCAGTCCCCCACCACCAGTGATGAACATTCCTCCTCCCAGAGCTCTGCTAGTATCCCCATGGTTTGTGGCCCTAGAATCTGAGCACTTTGCACTGAGTAGCAGCAACTGCCAGTTTGTACCCATTTAAAACAGTTCCACATATTTTTCTCAGTCTTTCCTATTTTACAAGGATTTTATTTATTTATTTTTATGAGGTAGATTAGTGGTTCTCAGCTGAAGGTGATTTTTGCCTTCCAGGGGACATTTGGCAATGTGTGGAGACGTTTTGGTTTGTTGTCCTCGGGGGTGAGGGTGGGTGTGTGCTACTGGCATTCAGGGTAGAGTTGACAGATACAGTGCAGGGCACCTAGTTCCATTTACATTTCAGATAAAGAAAGACTCACTTTTTAAAATTATTTTAAAAATATATATTCAGTTTTAACTGGGTTTCCTATATTTTTATTTGATGGATGCTGCTAAACAGCTGAAGGGCACAGAATAGTGCCCCTGCCCCAAAGAAATAGCCCAAATGTCAACAGTGCCGAGGTTGAGAAGCTTGACAGTAGGTGGTAGCAATGAGAGTACAGTTCAGATGCTAGAGTGCTGAGCATGTTTAGTGTTGGGTGAATACCCATCTTTACAGGGCCACTGTGTGCTTAGCTGCTCAGCTGTGTCCCAGTCCTTGTGACCCCATGAACTGTAGCCTGTCAGGCTTCTCTGTTCACGGAATTTTCCAGGCAAGAATACTGGAGTGGATGGCCATTTCCTGCTCCAGGGGATCTTCCTGACCCAGGGATTAAACCCACATCTCTTGTGTCTCCTACGCTGGCAGGTGGAGTTCTTTTACCGCTGCTTCACCTATTGGGCCTAGGTGAAACCCTATTGGGCCATTAATATACACTTCTGTATATAAACTTTTTCAGCTCTAATTTGTGATAGTCCAGGAAAGTTGTCATGGGCTGTGATCCTCCAGCTCTCTGCAGAATGGGCTGGGAGGTGTTTGCAGTAGGCTGGATAAAGGTGCCTAAAGATATCCTAATACCTAGAATCTGTGAATGTTATCTTATTTGGAAAAGGGGTCTTCACTGATGTGATTGAATTAAGGATCTTGAGATGAGGGGATTATTTTGGATTGTTCAGTAGGTCCTAAATGCCATCCCAAGAGTCATATAAGAAAGAGGCGGAGAGGGAGTTGACAGCCATGATGGAGAAGACGACAAGATAGAAGCAGAGAAGGATATGGAGATGGTGACCTTGATGCTGGAGTGAAGGAGCCATAAGTTAGTGGCTACCAGCAGCCAGGAAAGCAAGGAACTACTCTTCTTCAGAGCCTCTGGAGGGAGTGCCACCCTGCAGAAATATCTTGATTTCAGCTCAGTGAAACTCATTTCAAACTTCTAGAATTGTAAGAGGATACATTTCTGTTGTTCTAAGTTGTTCTAACAATTGTTTGTGAACAATTGTTACAGAAACTCATGCACGGTTCTCCTGAGGATCAAAGCCATTATCCATTCTTTCCAGGAAGGCAAGAATGGGCCAGTGGGCCAAACAAACACAGCTTCCTGAATCCAGGACAGGGAACCAGAGATGATATGGGCGTTGTCGGTGTTTATCTTTATGTCCTCACACAGGGTATTTCTAGTGATGGACTGTGAGCTCTGTAGTGGTCTAGAGCTGGAAAATAATTGACTCCTTAGATCTCCCTAGGATTATAGTAGGGAACATGTGTATGCTTAGGTACCATGAAGCCCATGTCTAGGACTTTGGAAGAAACTTGCCTAAATGGAGGGTTAGTTATGCCTGCTGCCCAGCAACTGAGGCAACTGAGCTATGGCCATCGAGCTGGCTCCTGGGGGGACAGAAGACTTTATGTCAAAAAAAAAAAAAGACTTTATGTCATGCAGTTTCATCTTGGGCTTAGACCATAGAATTGGGAGAAATGAACTTTTGGTTCAAAAATAAAGCTATGTTATATTGCAATAGTATGTTTGTTTTTTCTGAAAGGTAAGTCCTTTGGGGTCCTTGGGAAATACCTTGTGAAGAGGCTGAGTTTCAGGGGATATGCATTTCTTTGAAAGCCTCTGGACTTTTGGCTGTGCTGTCAGAAGGGTGGCCAACAGCAGGAAAATTACATACTTCCGAATGAAAAACAGAAAAACATGTGACAGTGCCAAGAGCGATATGAATTTCTTATCTGTGGAGCAACTAGAAAACATCCCGTGGTTATTAGAGGGAAAAAAACAAGCTGAGATTCTGTGGTCTGAGTCTGCACCTCTGGCTGTCATCCCAACTCTTTCCTGCCTGCTATAGTCAAATCTGGGACTTGGGTATTTTCAGAAAAACCCATGGA
This sequence comes from Bos mutus, assembly GCF_027580195.1. Taxonomy (NCBI): domain Eukaryota; kingdom Metazoa; phylum Chordata; class Mammalia; order Artiodactyla; family Bovidae; genus Bos; species Bos mutus. The sequence goes on from NC_091618.1 coordinate 30,646,417, forward strand.
AGTGTGGTGGGCTTTACCAGTTTGATATTGGGAGATCAGCAGCTGTCTCTTTGTCACGCTAATTTCCGGAGGAGATGTCAAGTTACTCACTTTACTAGAATGCAGTAGAGAGAATGGTCAGAGGCTGGGGAGTAGGGTGTGTAGACTAGAAATGGCTACAGCTCAAACAGCTGTATCCAGCTGGCCTGAGTATTCCTCGAACAATAAGATGGCCAGAGTTCAGTGAGTGGTCAGCCCTACCTCCAAGGGATAGGATGCTCAAGGGAAGTCTTGCTCCAGATGGCCTCTTGAAATCACTCATTCCTGTTGACCAGAAAAGCCAGGCTTTGGGTCAAACTTGAGAGTCTTGGAAAAAGTTTTCATTCCTGGGTTGCAATCTAGGCTTGGCATTCTCCTAACTTTGCAACTGTGGAACAAATGATTAAGAACCTCCCTAAACCTCAGGGTCCTTAAGTGAAATTGAAAGAAAAATACCTACACTATAGCATTGTGACGATCATGGGAGAAAACATACATAGGTGCTCAGCACAAGGGCCTGGGGAATGGCACGAGCTCAGTAAATACCAGCTATTAGATGGTCTGTTGTGGGACTAGGCAGTCATCAGGGAGGAAAATTACTGTGCTTTATCCTGGTCAAACAGATTTTCCATGTATGTTATACTAGTCTTAATAATAGATACTATGAGTTTTTCCAAATTGGTCTGACAATATGGAACACGTTATCATGTTAAGCAGCTGTCACTGTGCTGCCTTTATAGGACCCCACCTGTCACAAAGAACGAAAAACACGCTCCACAAATACCTGGGATCATGCCCTGTGCGTGGATATGTATGCGGGTGTGTTGAAAATATCGGGATGCTACCATTTTATGTGAAAGTCAGCTAACACTTTAATCCAAAAGCTTTTATCTTTTATGCCTTTAGCTTGAGGACACCAAAATGGTGACATATACACATGTGCAGATAAAAATAATTATTTTACTTTCTTTTCTTTACAGCTTCCCATCCCTCATAAGTCAAGAAAGGATAATACATCAAACCTCCTGCAGTGGCCCTTCTATTCTGACATCACATGTGTTTCTGTGGCAGGTTCACTGGCTGAAGGGCATTTTTCTCCTATCTCATCTCTTACCGGCAAGACTGCAATGAATTATTTTCCCTCGCATGTGCTGTTTCCAAAGCACCTTGCTCACTCACCTCTCTTTGTTTAGAGTAAAAGTTATAAAACAAAATCTAATCTTCTCTCTCTCCTCTTGTGAGTCCTCTGCCCTAGAGGAGGGCTTCTCAGCCTTGGTGATTGACATTGTGTGTGTGCTCAGTTGCTAGGTCATGTCCGACTCTTGTGACACCATGGACGGTAGCTTGCCAGGCTCCTCTATCCATGGGGACTTCCCAGGCAAGAATACTGGAGGGGGTTTCCATTTCCTTCTCCAGGAGATATTCCCAATCCAGGGATGGAACCCAGTTCTCTTGCATTGGCAGGCAGATTCTTTACTACTGAGCCACCCAGGGAAGCCTCATGGTTGACATTGAGGAGAGGATAAGTGTTTGTTGCAGGAGCGCTCCTACGTGTTGTGCACTGTTTCGGTGTATACTTTGCCTGTCCACAGTAGATGCTAGTAGAACTTCTGGAGTTGTGACAACTGGTAATAAAGAGAAAGGTCGCTAAATGTCCCCTGGCAGAGCCAGATCACCCATGATTAAGAGTGGCTGTGGTAGGGTGCTTTCATCTTCTTACCTGGCTGACAATGTCCTGCAGGCTTCCACTCCCCATTGCTGTGTGGGCTGCACTCTCATAACTGCCCCTCCACCCTGTGAGGTGGCTACGTGAGACTATTTCAGGCCCCTGACCATGGTTCTTTCACTTTTTCTTCTAATTCTTCTGCTTCCTTTTTTTTTTTTTTTAGCTGCACTGGAGGTTTGCAGGACCTTAGTTCCCCAACTAGGGATTGAACACGGTGCTCTGACAATGAAAGTACAGAGTCCTGACCGCTGGGGTGTGTGTGTGTGTGTGTGTGCACTCAGTCATGTCTGACTGTTTGGGACCTGTGGACAGTAGCCCACAGACTCCTCTGTTCATGGGATTTTCCCAACAAGAATACTGGAGTGGGTTGCCATTTCCTCCTCTAGGCGATCTTCCTGACTCAGGGATTGAACTTCAGTCTCCTGCGTCTCCTTCACTGGCAGGCAGATTCTTTACCACTAAGCTACCTGGGAAGCCTCCTAATCACTGGCCAAACCCTCAATATTTTTCCTCCCTTAGCACTTATTTCATTATAACTGTCTGTATGTTTTGCTATAACATATTCCCTTTCCACTGCCCTCCCATAGCCTATAAGCAAGATGAGGGCAGGGACCCACCTCCTATGCTCACTTCTGTATCATGGTAGCTTAGCACAATGCCTATCATGACATAGATGCTCAATAAATACTTATTTAATGTGCTTCTTGAAAAATCTGTCTCTGGAAGAAAGGCATTTTTCCTTTGGAGCCTTTAATTTGTGGAGACCATACATAGGTCTTGCTGACCTGTTTGTCCATACATTTGTGGACCTTAATTATAGGATAGATGTTCTGGATTTGGTGGTTGATTTCATCAATCCCCCTGACTTGATGCAAGTTTATGCTTGAGCATTCTGGGCAGATGATTGTCATTAGCTCTTAACATATGATCATCAAAACATTTTTAAAATGAAAGAAGGGGGCCTGGAGCCAGCAAGTCCCATGTCTGGCCTCTGAGCTCCTAAAAGGAACAAAACCAAGAGGGCAATGGAACAGGATAAAAACCCAGTTCAGTGCAAACACAATTAATAAGGGAGACCTGAAGTATGAAAAGTTGCTGACAAAAATCAGAACTATTTAGTCTAGAGGAGAAGATTGAGAAGCAATCTGATAGTGGTGCTTTAAACCACCTGTAGCCTGGGGCTGTTGCAAACTATTCAGATGGATGGTCTGTTTGAGGTGAGAGGACAGGCCCGAACTTGTGTCTACTGAGAGCAGATTGCTTGTTAAAGGAATTTAAGTAGGCACTTTCTAAGGTGTAATTTCAACTGAGCTTTTGGAGCAAGTCTGAGAGTAAAAAGTAAAACAAACTTTGCTTAGGGACGGTCCCCAAATTTCCCACTAATAGACTGTTTACTATGTATTTAAATTTAGGACTTAAATGAGAATTACAGGCCATCTGGCTTTTCCCCTTGGCTCCAGACAAGACAGCATTCAAACTAAGGCAGATGCTTGCTGCTTCTAAAACACACGCACACATGCACAAACATATGTGCATACCCCCTACCTTTGCACACAAGTACACACTAGTTCGTGCTCTTCCCTAGGATATATACTATTACATGCTCCGTTTCTTCCCAGGTCCATTTCACAATTGGTTCTTTTACTGTTACTGATTTATCTGGTTGCCTTTGTTCAGATGAATTGCAGAATGCTGGATGAGAACTTAGAAGTCTTAGTGCAAGTTCTTTTTTTAAAAACTTTTGATTTTATATTGGAGTGTAGCTGATTACCAATGATATGATAGTTTCAGGTGGTCAGCAAAGGGGTTCAGCCATACATATACATGTGTCCATTCTCCCCCAAACTCCCATCCCATTCAGGCTACCACATAGCACTGAGTAGAGTTCCCTGTGCTATACAGTAGGATCTTGCTGGTTATCCATTTTAAATACAGCAGTGTGTATGTGTTGATTCCAAGCTTCCTTGCTATCTCTTCCCCCATTCTTCCCTCCCTGAAATCCATAAGTTTATTCTCTAAGTCTGTGAGTCTGTTTCTGTTTGTTATTGTGTAGAAGATGAAGCTGAGGCATAGAAATGATAATGAGCTGTTCCAATGCTCAGAGAGGTTTAGAGTATTAGGTCTGCTGCCAGTTTTTTGGTCAACTCCCAGCAATATCCTCTATTTAAGAGTAACAAAAAGCTGGCATAGAGAACAGGAGGGCCTTAGAAAGTTAGATCACAAAATAATCGGTAGAACACTTAGGGTTTCTCAGGTACAAGCACCCTTTCTTGGCCAAGGTTTTGTGCAAAAACTTAGGCCCTACAGAAAGTGATTTAGCTATTTTCTCAGTCAGACCCAATAGTATGCAAAGACAGAGTCCCTGCCCCTGTAGAACTTAATATATTGGGGGTAGGGGAGGGGATATGGAGTCTAATTTAAATGCAAAATTATAATTTTGATAAATGCTGCCAAGTAGCAGGAGAGGGATCCATCATAAATGCAAGTATAGGAGTTGTAGATATGATAAGAGGAGTGATAGAAAGCTAAGGAAATAGTGATTCTGCTGGATCCAAAAGGGAAAGTCTGAGTTAAGAAAAAGAGGGAGGAAGTAATGGGGAAGAGCACGCTCAGTGAAGGGAACAGCATGTGCAAAGGGGAACATGAAAGAAAGCTGATGTGGCTAGAGCATAGAGTCAACATGAAATAAAGGTTCAGATGAGGCTGGAAAAAATGAGAGAGGCCAAAATGCTTGGAGCCTTGTAGGCCCAGGTTAAAATTTTACCTTTTATCAAGAGTCTTAGGAAGCAGAGTGGGGAGCTAGTTCAGATTTAACCAAGGATGAAATTCCAATTGCAAAGGAGAAAACGTGAGTTTGAAGGAATGGATAATAGATGAAGAGGTCAATTTGTAACCTGTTGGTGAAGACTTCATTAGAGGTGATGCTTGTTGAGATGAAAAGAAGTACTGGATTAGAGAGATACATAAAGAGTAGAAGAGGTTAGAAGCTAATGGATTGAATGTGGGGAGGGGGAGAAAGAGGGAGGTGTAAATAACAATTTCTATGATTATTGGTGCCTAATAAATATTTATTGAATCAATAAGTGAATCCTTGCACCTAAGTCTGAACATTGGACATCTTTAAAATGTCTTCCTTTTTTTAAAACATGAATTTAAGGTTTACTGATCACTTTACCTATTTACCATCAAATTTGTGCTCAAATAGCCCTTCTGGGAAACTCTCCTAATTGCACCCTATGCCTTCCTCTGTGTCCATCATACATGTTTATGAAGTGAAAACTAGCTGTAGAAGTCATGGAGAGATTATAAACATTTTGTAGGTAAAGTATCTTATTCTTCCATGTTTTACTAATCCCATATCTGGTACATAAACGGGGCCAGGGAAGTTTGTTAACTTTGTTGAATTCAGTTGGAAATCTGTATCTTTCCTCTCAAAGCTACCAGTCTGGTTGGGTAAATGACTAAGTGACCGAGCTTAATCAGGGGCTGGGGGATGTGATACAGGTTACGAGTGAGTCTTAAGCATTTCCTGGGTTTACAGTTCCTTGAGGACACCTGGTGAGCATCACACTGAGAATTCCCCTTGGATATTACCAATTGCAAAGTAGTTTGTATGACACCATTTTGAATGGTTTTATAAACCCCTTGGGCTGGTCTTGAAGATTTCTCAGGACTTGCATTGTTGAGGAAAAGGAGGCGGATTAGAGGAAGAGCTTCAGCAAAGACAGGAGAGTGGAATAGACACATGCAAGGGCAGGTTTTGGGTATTCTGGCCTCTCAGAGCTAAAAGGGGAAGTGTGGAGTAATGGAAAGAACATCAAGAGGCTTCCAGGTCTTGCCTTTAATCTTGATTCTGTCTCTTCATGTAGCTAGGTACCCTACGGCAAGTTGCTAAACTTCTCTTAGCCCTGTTCCCTTATTTGTTAAGTGGGGATAGTAATAATAACAACACCTGTGTTTGTGTATTAACTAAGAAAATGCTCTTGAAAGTATATGTTTTAAAAACTAAAATAGTGGTATATACTTTATTTTTCTGAGGTCCTCCCCAGAGAACTACTGAATCAGAATCTTTGGGGTGGGATCACAAAACTATATTTTTTGAAAGTCCCATGGGTTATTCTGATACATTGCCAGTTTTGAAAGCTATACCTCCAAGCATCTAGAAAAGATGTAATTTATGAGGTTTTTGGCAAGAAGTTGAGGAAAAGTGGTAGATGTTCAGTCCTAGAGGGTTTAGAGATGAAAGGGATGAGATGAAAATTCCCAATTATTTCTTATCCCTTCTCTCTTTTTTAATGCTCAATAGCACCTCCAGGGTAAAGCCTTTAACTTTTAATGCTTATTAATTGGAATCCTGGCTTACAGTTTCCCTACCCTGCTTATCCCTCTATTGCAGATCTGATTCCCTGGGAAACAGACCTAGGTGGTAAGGAGGTAGGTTATTGTGGAGTAAGCTCAAGGTCAACATCTGGGAGAGGAAAAGGTATATGATACGACGAGGCACAAAAAGTTGAGCTGTGGAACCATCACAACAAAGACTTCAGCTGATCCCATGTGGAGCTCAGAACCTGGGGAGGCCTTGAAGATGTGCCCACATCGAGGTCCTGGGAGGGACGTGACCTCAGGTGAAGCAATTCCTAGAAGTCAGCTGAGTATGCTCAGGGGCCAGCACTCTTAGCAGGTGGGGGAATCCATTCTTTGGTCCTGAAAGTGTCTGGGCAGAACAACACAGGCTTCACTGCAGCCTCATTGCCAACACAGCCCTGCTCTAAGTCCATGCTTCCTTTATTTAAAAACTATCTTCCCCCGTTGTCCATAAAAGAGATCAGCATTCAGAATTCAGCATAGCTACACTTGAACTACACTTCTAGACTGATTTTTTGCTATTTTATTATATGTTCCTTTTGTTTCCACCCAACTGGACTGCTGTCCTTTATCTAAAACTAACCTGCACTTTCCCTTGCATTTTGGATCAGTCGGCCTTCCTCCCTTCTCATTAATTTCTCACTATGTTTCAAGGTACATGGAATGGATAATTAAATCTTTTTTGACTGTCTACAAATTCCCATTTTCTTCCAATAATAATATATGGTGCTTCCTCCCCTCTTCTCAAACTCTCCCTCTGTCTCTTTCTCCCCTCACCTCCCCAACGCTACACACAGACACCCCTCTGTTTTGTGCATGGAGTATCTTGGCCAGAGGTGTTAGCATATGATGAGGTTCTAACCAGTTGTGAAAAGAGTGAAAGATACATTTACTTGGAATAGAAACTCACTAAGTCAAAATCCTGTGAAAATAATAAAAGGGTGTAGATATAAGAAGTTAGATCATTCAACCTGATTTACAATAAACTCAAGCCTGCCTGCCCCCCATTTTCAATAGGTTTCTAGTCTAAGAATGCTAAGTCAAATGAGTTTCCACCATTTCCCCAAAAAAGGAAAACAACCAGACCATAACAAGAACACACTGGACTTAAAGCATGGAACTGAAGTCAGCTTAGTGTATTCTTTCAGTTTGAAAAATTATGCCTTTGAACAAACGAGTTTCCTCTTCTGGACATGTGTTCTCCCATTTCTAAGAGGAAGAGTTAGCAAGCACTATGTTCTCATCAATAGTAATGTTATAAAATGATAAGAAAGGGAAAGAAGAAATGGAAGCTTACCCATTTTCTGTCTCTTCCTATCCTCCCACCCTCTTATCCTATAGGATGAAGTTTTATTGAATCCCTTATGTCTCTCAATGAGCCATGGTCTCTGGCTCATAGATCTTGAGAATTCTCCTTCCCTGAGTCAATTTCTCTTGCTCAATCCCTATGAGTGCTATAAATGTAAGTTTATATGTCAGTTTCCCAGAAGTCTTCGCTTGACCATTTGGGTTAGGTTGGGAGTCCATGCTAGGTACTTCCACAACATTCTGTGCTATCAAAATGTTCATTTCACTTTGTGTATTTAATCATTTAATTGTCTCTATCCTCTATGCTTGCTCTTTAGACTGTAATTTTTGAAAGAAGAGGAACACATGGGAGGAACTAAAAATTGACCCTTAGATGAATTAATTAATAATGAACAAATGTGACATACACTGATGAAGAAACAATACAAGACCAGGGAGCATTTGCTTCTGGGCCTGCTGTTTAATTCAGATCCTTATTCATCTTTTTCCCACCATGGGACAGATGTTCACATCCATCCCACGAATTGCCAGGGAGAAAGGTCATTAACTCCACCAGAGGGAAAATAATGCCGAGCACAGTTCTAACCTCCCTTGACTTTCCAAGAACTGCTTTGAGTACATTCTGTTTTCGAAGATCAGCCTCCCTCCTGCTTCCAAAATCCTGTTCCAGCTTGTCCAGCTCATCCCTGGCCCTGGTTGCAGTGGGGGATATTGAGTCCTGCAATTTCTATGCCAATTCTAGCTGAAAAGCAGAGATTGGGGGAAGCAGGATTTGATATTCTTGGCCTCTGAATGCTCCATGATTATTTTTTTTTTTTAACATCCTGAGAACAGATTAGGATGAAGCAGATTAGGGAAAAGTCATGAGACAGAAGTCATAACTGAGCTTTTATTTGTGGTAGACTTTCCCTTCAGGAGAGAATCTGGATATATACTTCCATATGATGGGTAGGACTTGGGATCTAAATTAATTGGTGTCCATGAATAAATTTTTCTTCTTCTTTTCACCCAACCCCACTTATTTAGTTCAGTTCAGTTCAGTTCAGTCGCTCAGTTGTGTCTGACTCTTTGCTACCCCATGAGTCACAGCACACCAGACTTCCCTGTCTATCACCAACTCCTGGAGTTCACCCAAACTCATGTGCATCGAGTTGGTGATGCCATCCAGCCATCTCATCCTCTGTCGTCCCCTTCTCCTCCCGCCCCCAATCTCTCCCAGCATCAGGGTCTTTTCCAATGAGTTAACTCTTCGCATGAGGTGGCCAAAGTACTGGAGTTTCAGCCTCAGCATCAGTCCTTCCAATGAATACCCAGGACTGGTCTCCTTTAGGATGGACTGGTTGGATCTCCTTGCAGTCCAAGAGACTCTCAAGTGTCTTCTCCAGCTCCATAGTTCAAAAGAATCAATTCTTCGGCACTCAGCTTTCTTCACAGTCCAACTCTCACATCCACACATGACCACAGGAAAAATCATAGCCTTGACTAGACGAACTTTTGTTGGCAAAGTAATGTCTCTGCTTTTGAATATGCTATCTAGGTTGGTCATAACTTTTCTTCCAAGGAGTAAGCGTCTTTTAATTTCATGGCTGCAATCACCATCTGCAGTGATTTTGGAGCCCCCCAAAATAAAGTCTGACACTGTTTCCACTGTTTCCCCATCTATTTCCCAGGAAGTGATGGGACCAGATGCCATGATCTTCTTTTTCTGAATATTGAGCTTTAAGCCAACTTTTTCACTCTTCACTTTCACTTTCATCAAGAGGCTTTTTTGTTCCTCTTCACTTTCTGCCATAAGGGTGGTGTCATCTGCATATCTGAGGTTATTGATATTTCTCCCGGCAATCTTGATTCCAGCTTGTGCTTCTTCCAGCCCAGCATTTCTCATGATGTACTCTGCATATAAGTTAAATAAGCAGGGTGACAACATACAGCCTTGATGTACTCCTTTTCCTATTTGGAACCAGTCTGTTGTTCCATGTCCAGTTCTAACTGTTGCTTCCTGACCTGAATATAGGTTTCTCAAGAGGCAGGTCAGGTGGTCTGATATTCCCATCTCTTTCAGAATTTTCCACAGTTTATTGTGATCCACACTGTCAAAGGCTTTGGCATAGTCAATAAAGCAGAAATAGATGTTTTTCTGGAACTCTCTTGTTTTTTTGATGATCTAGTGGATGTTGGCAATTTGATCTCTAGTTCCTCTGCCTTTTCTAAAACCAGCTTGAACATCTGGAAGTTCACGGTTCACGTATTGCTGAAGCCTGGCTTGGAGAATCTTGAGCATTACTTCACAGCATGTGAGATGAGTGCAAATGTGTGGTACTTTGAGCATTCTTTGGCATTGCCTTTCTTTGGGATTGGAATGAAAACTGACCGTTTCCAGTCCTGTGGCCACTGCTGAGTTTTCCAAATTTGCTGGCATATTGAGTGCAGCACTTTCACAGCATCATCTTTCAGGATTTGAAATAGCTCAACTGGAATTCCATCTCCTTCACTAACTTTGTTCGTAGTGAGGCTTCCTAAGGCCCACTTGACTTCACATTCCAGGATGTCTGACTCTAGGTGAGTGATCACACCATCGTTAACCCCACTGATTAATGGAAACTAAATGAAGTGAAACATATAAGAAAGATTCAGTCTCTGAAGGTAATGTTACCTTGTCATCTCCCCTCTAAACAAAGACAATCATCCTCATACTCGGAAATCTGTTCTAGGATCATAAAGAATTTTGCCTCTGCCCCCAGTTGGATTACTGTTAATTCTTGAAATCCCAAATCCAAGCTTTAATCTTTCACAGCTATAGGTTGTCCCAAATGTGTCAGTTCCTTCTACCAGCAGGTTATGGGAGTTCCTCTCTTGGCCTCACAAGGCTTTGGTGACTGTTAAACATGGTGGCAGAGATGAGAGGTTGAGAGGCTGTCAGAGACACAGCCTCTAACACAAAATGTGTTCTCAGTGAAAGCTCATTCATCCACTTACATGGTTGACCAGAGGCAGCTTCAGTTTATGTCAGTTGTCTAGAATAATTATAACTAGTGTCCACTTTTCTCTAAAAAGTATCTCATTTGGTTAATAAATTTTATGGCCACTCTAGTTATGACTCAGAAATTAATATGATTCATTTTTAATTGTTCATTAGAGGGTTCCTCCGAAGCAGTGGCGTCTATTATAGACACACTTCCTCCAAAGTACTCAGTGGTTACACATCTTTCTGTCCTTGTCTCCTCCCTTTCTTAAGCCAAAGACAGTCTTACATGCTTTCACTTATTTGTACTGGGAGGAATACTTCTGAGATCAGAAAGAAGTGATATAGAAACCATTCCACCCTGGATCTATTGGCAAGGCCCAACTAACTTTTATCTTTCCCCACATTTCTTTGTAAGGAAGTCATTAGGTTGCTTAAGACAAAGCTCAGAACATTCCAGAGTGCACCAAGGTAACAAATGTGTGTCTCAAGAAGGAAAGGCATGGAAAACAGCAGGTTCCCAGAGAATCCAACATGGAATTTTATACAATAGGATTCAGGCATGATCTGTTGGGCTTCCCTGGTGGCTCAGAAGGTAAAGAATCCACCTGCAATGCAGGACACCTGTGTTCGATCCCTGGGTTGAGAAGATCCCCTGGAGAAGGGAATGGTTCTACCCACTCCAGTATTCTTGCCTGGAGAATTCCATGGACAGAGGAGCCTAGTTGGCTACAATCCATGGGGTTACAAAGAGTCAAACGTGACTGAGAGATTAACACACATACACATGAATCAGCAAGTGCTAAAAGGAGAAATCCCCAAGTTAGGGAATTAGTAGATTAGTGTCAGTGCCAGTCCAAAATGATTAGCAAAGCACAGAAAATGCCTTGAATCTCTATCTGTCCAATGACCCCAGCCTGCTTAAGAGGAGTTAGGGTAGCAGAATGTGTTTTTACCATTTGGATGAAGCCAAGGAACCATTAGATTGAATAGGAAGGCCAAATGATATATTATGGTGAGAAATATGGGAATTGTAATCAGTATAACACCATTCTAGAATTATACAGATGAAATGGTGATGTTTTAGCTTGCAATTCTAGTCTTCCACAAAGTGCTTTACATATATTACTCTGATGCCCCATGCCACATGTGTACAAGCTTCCAGAATTCTATACCTTCTTTTCTCATCATTTTTTATTTAAGCCTAGTTCCATGAGTTTCCTAATCTGGCTTACTGACCACAGTCTTTAGCCTCTTTGTCAATGAGCTGTCATGCACAAACTCTGGTCAGCATGCCTTCACTCACATGGCCCTGGATCACCTCTGGATGAGAGCACAGCAGGTGGAATTCAAAGTGTCCTGCCTGTCCTGAGTCCCTTTTCCTCTGATGCCTCCCTGAAGGAGGGGAAGAGATCTGCCTGGGTCTCCATAAGCTTCTCTGGATGGAGGAAAGGCATCAGAGTCAATCACTACCAGATTTTAAAATATTAATAATGGTAATAATGGTAATGACTTAAAAAAAAAAAAAAAATGTCTGCAAAGAGCAGACCCTATTCATGATGTGGTATGTTTTCTAAGCAAGTGTGGAAGGAAAAAGGGGAGGGGGGGAAAGCCCAAACCAAGAATAACATCCGACCTGGTGCTGCCAGCCTGTTCCAGGTCTTGAAAAACAGGAGGCTGTATCTAGGCTGGTTTCTGGGAAATAAAGCAGATCTGCGTATTTGCTTGTAGGTGCAGTAGGAAGTGTCTGCCTGCCAGCACAGTGGGGAGCAGCCTGTTGCCTTTGGATCAATGGGCCTGAAGGTGCAGCTGTGCTCTCAACAAGCGGGAAGCTAATTACTGAAGAAAGACACAAACTGCAAATCGGTGACTTCACGTGGAAAGTATGAGCTAAGGTGAATAAACAAGACTCCTGGAGATGAGGTGTGCAAGCTGGTGAGACAGACAAAGGAGAACCAAGGTCAGCATGTTTAGCCCCTATGGTTTGAAAGAGGCTCCAGAATTGAATGCAGAGCCAGGAGAAGTTTAGAGGAAAAGAAGAGAGAACCCCCTCCACCCCCACCCGCCAAAGTGTACATGACAAAGATCCAATGCATGTGATCACCCAGGAGGTGTCAGAAAATATCCATCATGCACTTTATCCTCCATCATATACATTCTTTTTATTCAAAGCCTCCAATGAATCAACTGATTCTGGAAAGGTTATCTTTTCCTTTTAAACAGGAGCAAAATCATCCTTTCTCTGTCAGATGATTATTTTCAATGCTCTTTCCTACCAATAAGCAAGGTGGTGACTACAACTTTAGTAGTGTACTTTGAGATTTCCTAATCCCCATTAGTTGAAAGTTCTTTCTGATATCTGATCTCTTCTTAATTTATTCCATCACATCTTACTCGATTAACTGGAAAATAATAAAGGGAGACCGCACTGTCCTATGACCATTTTTAATTCAGAAAGATGCAGTTCAGAAACTATGAGAGTGAAATGAAAATGTTAGTAGCTCAGTCGTGTCTAACTCTTTGTGACTCCATGAACTGTAGCTCACCAGGCTCCTCTGTCCATGGAATTCTCCAGACAAGAATACTGGAGAGGGTTGCCATTCCCATCTCCAGGGGATCTTCCCAACCCAGGGATCGAACCTGAGTCTCCTGAACTGCAGGCATATTCTTTACCAAGGGAAGCTCTAAAAAACTATAATATCTCACTATTACTGTGCTTTGTCACTAACATGTTGTGTGATTCATGATAAGTAATTAACATCTCTGAAACTCCATTTCTCCATTTACAAGGATAGTAAGAGCAATCTCATGTATCCTGTATGGCTACTTTGAGACCTCGGTATAAATAAGCTAAAAATTATTTGAAAAGTATAAAATGTGTTTGCACATGCAAATTAGTGTCATGACCTAAGGACAGCAAAGGCTGGCTCATTATTGATTTAATCTTTAAATTAAAAGATTCATGTTTCAGAAATTTAAGAAGCAGTAAAGGAATCTCCTACAATTCTTCCTTTGCCAGAAAAAAGTGCTTCCAGAGCATTTCTTTCAATTCACATTCCATCTTACAGACTCCTTGAAAATTACAAAAAGAAGTTAAATTTCAGTTGTGGGATGAACATTTTGACTTTATCTGGAAGGGTAAATGTCTATTTCCATTAAATGATCCCAATTTCAAAGGTTTCATCTGAGGCATAAGCCATCATTCTCTACTTGGAAGGCAGAGGAATAAATTCTGACACAGGACGGAAACTCAAGAGGTTGGCAACTTACGAAGATTCTTTGTTTTTAAAAAACTATGATGAGAATTGCATTGGTAAACAACAACTCTGTGGGGGTGTTTGTGTGTGTATGTGCAAGTGTGTTTTTCCATTTTAGAATAAAAGTAAATAATAAGGTGAAAGAATTAAGTGATTTTTACTTTCCTGATGTAGTTCCAGGGAAGCATGGCTGACTTTAGAAAGGGATACCAAGAAAAATCAAAAGAAAGAAAAGGAGACTCTGTAGCATTTGAATTTAGTTACTGGCTTTAGTGTCTGTAGGTTTTGTTGGTTCCTCTCTACCAGGTCACTTCATTCCTCCTTTCTAATAGAACCCTGCTGTAGATCAGAAATTCTCCTCTTCTCCTCAAAGCCATATGTTTTACATCACAAGCATGGTCATCCCATTGACTTTCCAGCAATTGGTTTTGAATGGGCATGTGCCCCCACATTCAGTTAGACATTGATATATGAAAGGAAGTCTTGTGGGAGGTTCGTGGGAAAGATCTATTCATTTATATGATACAGCCTCTGGCATGGCTGAGATGATACAACTTGCTCCTGATCCTGAGAGGAACTAGCTTAAGGATGACAGATCAGAAGAGTAAATAGACTCCTACAGGAAAGTAAAGAGGTTCTTTCAGTACTGAAATTGGTCTCCTCCTTGGTTTATTCTTGTTTAAGATACAAACATCCCTGTAACATAGGTCAATTTGAGTTAAGTTTCTATAGTTGGCTGCCAATATTATCCTAACTGATTCATTCTCCATCTACACTTAAAAGTTGATGCTGATATGGTGCTGGTATCGAAATGATCCTGAATGAATGGGAGGTAAGTAAACTGAGTTGGTGCCATGGAAAGAAACAGTAATCATTTTGAATGACTTGAAAAATGGATTAAATGCGTTCTCTGTCCTGAGCATTGTGCTAGATTCTTGAGTTAAAGACCCAGTTTCTGTTCTTTGAAAGCCCAAGATCTAGTGCTCCCATAATTTCAAGTATATGGCTCTGTCTTATCACAAGCCATGAAGTATATGCATGTTGCTCTGAGCCATAATTTCTCCCACAAAAGAACCTCTGCTTCTTTGTCTCTCAAATTGCTTATTTGCAATGATGTACTTGGTATATGTATATATATATATATTTTTCTCAACTCATTTAGAATAAAAAGGAATGTTTTAGAGTAGTGCCTCTTGGCTCAATTAGGCACTGCTAAATGGATTATTGTTTTCCATAAAGCACCTGTTATGTACTAGGCACAATGCCAGTAGCTTTAGGGGATATAAAATTTAAAAACACAATCCTTGTCGTCAAAACGTCTACAATTTAAAGGGAAAGAACCGTAGATAGATGGTTACTGTAGAAGCAAGTTTGTATCCTTTCAATACAAGAATGAGCAAGAATGAGCAACTCATAGGAGCAGAGGGGGACAAGACACTTCTGGTTGTGTTATCAGGCAAGTCTCCATGAAAGACATGGGGTTTGAGCTGCACCTTGAAAAACTTTGGGAGTCCAGACATAAGCACTATCCTTGGAAAGAAAAGTGTCAACCCTGGTGACGGAAGCAACCTGCAAGGCATGTTCACCTATAGGACTGATCAGATGTTGAAATGACACAGAACGAGGAGGTCATGGCTGAAACATTTGGATGATAGAAACTAGACTCCAAAATGTCTTTACAGGCTGGAAAGGTAGTTTAAATCTAACATGATGAAAATGAACTGGTCTAAATATACCCTTTACATTTAATTATTAAAAGGAGAGAATATTCACAATCACAGCTGCTTATGAGAAAAGATCCTGTGTTTTGTTGAATATAAGCACCACATAAATCAACACTAATTATTGCCAAAATAGCTGAGGCATACCTAGGTCATATTTCCCTTAAAAAAAATATATGATGCCTTTACTTTTCTCTTCAAAACAAATCATAACAGACTGTATCAGTCTTCTATTGCAGTTATAAAACATTGCCACAAACTTAGCAACTTAAAAGCACATACAATTGTTTTCTTACAGTCAGAAGTCCTGTCAGCTCTCACCAGACTAAAGTCTAGGTGTTAGCATTATTTTCTAGGAAGAATCTATTTCCTGTTTGTTCAGGTTTTTAGTAGAATTCTGTTTCTTGGGTTCAAAGGATCAAGGTCCCTATTTTCTTGCTGGCTGTACACTGAAGCCCATCCACAGCTGCCAGAGACCACTACACTCCTTGGCTCCTGGCCCCTTCTCCATCTTCAAAGCCAGCAATGGCAGGTTGAATCCTTTGAAGGTCACATCTCTCTGATCCTTCTTCTAGCATTGCATTTCTCTCTTTGTTACCAGGAAAGATTCTCTTGTTACAAATTGTTATTATATTGGGACAACCTGGATGATCCAGGATACTTGCCTCATTTCAACATCTGTAACCTTCATCACATTTGCATTGTTCCTATACATACAAGGCAATATATTCCAAGTACTGGGCTCTAGGGCATGGGCCTCTTTGTAGAAGGCATTATACTGCCCTCTCATCCATAATGTTCTTCTCAGTTCTGGGTGCCTACCTTAGGCTTTACATTGTTAAATTGGGGTGGATCTATGGGAGGGTGACCACAGTGGTTGGAAAACTCAAAGCTGTATCATGTAAGGCATGTTTGAGAGAACTGGGAACATTTTTTCCCCTGGAAATCTGGGAGTAAAAGGAAGCATAATAGCTGCTTAAATCTTCTTAACACTTGTCATATAAAATGGACTTGTTCTGTGTTATATAGAATGTAGAGCAGAGTCAAGAGAAAAAGACATAAATTTTAGCTCAATGTGGGGAATGTAACTGCTGGCCTCTGAAAATGACCCTGATGAGATGAGCTATTCCTCTTGGCATTCATGCTTTTATTAGCATCCCTTCCCTCTACATTGAACTTAGGCTGGCCTAGAACTCACATTAACCAGTGGAATGCAGCAGAAGTGACCATGCAGGACATCTGAGTCCAGCCATTAAGAAACCCTGGAAATTTCCATTTTCACATTTTGGTGAACCATGAACCAAAGTCTAACTACCCATGCGGGTAGAAGTTAGAAGTCTAACTACCCATCATGTTAGAAGTCTAACTACTCATGTGGAACCATGTAGACATGCCAGATAAAGAGGAGAGGACCTAAGAATACACAGAAAAGGAGAGAATCCTCAATGTCTAGTTGAGTCTCCATTTGGCTTCAATCTCATAAGAGACCCCAAACAAAATCAGTAGACCTGTCCAGCTGAACCCAACTCAAATTACCAATGCACAAATTTATGAGCTAAATAAATGGTTGTTGTGTTAAACCACTAAGTTTTGGGGTGATTTGTTATGCACCACAAGCTAACTCACACACCTGCTTGGCTAATTGTGTGTTTGTGTGCAAGACAAGCACATTTTGAATTTTTCACCTTACAAACCAGAGCTTGTTTTTCTTTACTTTTGATTGCAAAACAACACCACTGGCTTTCACAAATCATTTCTGCTTCCTGCCAGCCTTGTGTTTGTTTTAATGTGTTGTGTATAGACATATGCCCACGTATATTTGTTTTTCATGACCTGGTAATTTCCTTGATTACCCAAATGTATGGAACACTCTTAGTCATTTTGCTGTCACAATTCATCTACCTTTAAAAAAATTAGCTATATCTCAACTGCAACATAAGTCAGTAATTAAAAACAGATGGTTTAAAAAGTATGCTTGAAGCAAGTGAAAATATACAAGATAATGAAAAAGAAGCAGAGAAACCAGAAACCTTCCAAAGTTTTGTTGGACACAATGTTGTCACAGCAAAGATGAATTTGACACCAGAGATGATAGCACTTCCCCAAGGAAAACAGAAATAAATTGAGAATAAGCATAACTCATCAGTTTAAAGAAACAAGGACACACTTGTATCTTGGGTTTTATTTTTGTGGCAATTGAAGTTAGCCTGAACCTTGGTATTTTTCCTCTGAAATAACTGCATGAAACTCTAAGCTTTGTAGTCACATACACATACACAGATACACACGTGCACACACACACTTGCAGACCACGCATTCCCAACATCAGTGTAAAGGGTTCCAATTTCTCCATGTATTCTTCAGCAGTTGTGTTTTGTTTTGTTTTGATAATAGCTTTTCCAAGAGGTGTGATGGGATAATCTCATTGATTTGCACTTTCCTGATGATGGGTGATGTTGAGCACTTTTACATACACCTGTTGGCCATCTGTATGTCTTTTTTTAAAGAAATGTTTATTACAGAGGTTCCTCAAAAAGTTAACACCAGTGCTATCATACGGGATCTTGCAATTCCACTTCTGAGTATATATCGAAAGGAATTGAAATCAGGATCATGAAGAGGTATGCTTTCATGTTCATTGCAGCATTATTCATAATTACCAAGATATGGAAACAACTTAACTGTCCCTCAGCAGATAAACGCACAAAGAAAATTTTACATGGCTATATAAAATTACATATAAATACATCAAAAGAAAAATTGTTCTTAGGACTATTCTTAAAATTATAGTCTTAAAAAAGAAAATCTGTATGGGATGATGAATGTTAACTAAATCTATTGGTGATAATTGTTTCACAATATATGACAGCCATGAAATTAAAAGACACTTGTTCCTTGGAAGAAAACCTATGACCAACCTAGACAGCATATTAAAAAGCAAAGACATTACTTTGCCAACAAAGGTCCATATAGTCAAAGCTATGGTTTTTTCCAGTAGTCATGTATGGATGTGAGAGTTGGACCATTATGAAACCTGAGCATTGAAGAACTGATGCTTTTGACCTGTGGTGTTGGAGAAGACTCTTGAGAGTCCCTTGGACTGCAAAGAGATCATACCAGTCAATCCTAAGGGAAATCAGCCCTGAATATTCATTGGAAGAACAGGTGCTGAAGCTGAAGCTCTAATACTTAGGCCACCTAATGTGAAGAACTGACTCATTGGAAAAGATCCTGATGCTGGCAAAAGTTGAGGGCAGGAGGAGATGGTGGCAGAGAATGAGATGGTTGGATGGCATCACCAACTCAATGGACATGAGTCTGAGCAAACTCTGGGAGATGGTGAAGGACAGGGAAGCCTAGCATGCTACAATCCATGTGGTTGCAAGGAGTCGGACATGACTGAACAACGCCAACATATGTAAATCGAACTATCATCCTGTATACCCTTAAACTTATATAGTGATACATGCCAGTTATTTCTCAATAAATAAAGGGGGAAAATGTAAGAAAAAAGAAGGAAATCCTGCCATATGAAACAACGTGGATGAACTTGGGGGACAGTATGCTAAGTGAGCTTCCCTGGTGGCTCAGACGGTAAAGAATCTGCCGGCCATGCAGGAGACCCAGGGTCAATCTCTGGGTTGGGAAGATTCCTTGGAGAAGGGAATGGAAACTCACTCCAATATTCTTGCTTGGAGAATTACATGGACCAGAGGAGTGTGGTGAGCTACAGTCTATGGGGTCACAAAGAGTCTGACACGACTGAGCAACTAACACATGCGCGCGCGCACGCACACACACACACACACATGCTAAGTGAAATAAGCTCATCACAGAAGGACAAATACTGCAAAATCCTACTTATATGAGATTCCTAAAATAGTCAAACTCATAGAAGTAGAGAGAAGAAGTGTGGTTACCAGGGGTTAGTGGAGGGTGGGGAAAAATGGAAAATTATTGTTCGAAGAATATAAAGTTTCACTTAAGCAGGGTGAGTACTTTCTAGAGATCAGCCATATAGTAGGGACTACAGTTTACTGTTTGCAAACTGAAAAATTTATTAAAAGAATAGATCTCAGGTTAAGTGTTCTTACTACAAAAATGAGAGGGCAGAGGAAGCTTTTGGAGGTGATGTTCATTATCTTGATTGTGGTAATGGTTTCACAAGTATATGAAGAATGTTCAAGCCTATCATTCTGTTACATAAAATGTGCACAATTTTTTTTGTATATCAATTACACTTCAAACCTGTTAAAAAGTGCAACTTTTAATTACAATCTTCAAAGTTTTAGACATTTGAAACAAAAAAGGAAGACATAAAGGCACTGAGTATTAGCAATGACTATTTTTGATGCAGTAGTTACTATTACTGGGCCCTATACAGAGTACTTTAGGCAGAACACATTTCTAAAGCTGACAATAATCTTGTAAGTCAGGTATTTTTTGTATTTTACAGGTAAGAACATCACCACTAAAGAAAAAAACTTTATTCCTTTTCTAATTGCACACTTTTTAATGAACTTTTTAACAGATGAGTTCCAGAATCACCTTGGTTAGGAATGCTCAAATAGACAGTAAGAAAATATGATGAAATTCTGTACCATTGGTATGCCAAAATCTATTTGGGATGAGGGAAGAAGCATCAAGTTGAAAAAAGTGTCCTCATCAACTAACACTAATAAATATTCTAAAAAGACATATTGATAGCCACTTGAAAAAAAAACAAGTCTTTATCCTGTAGTTCAATGAATGCATTGATTTAATGATTTTACTGTTCCACTGAGTTTTTTATGCTTGGATATTTATAATGAAGATATTTGTAAAGCAATGAAAAGAAACCTGTAGTCTGAGGAAAGGAATGGGAATGCTATAGCAGGAAAAAAGGGATGGTGCTCAGCTCTTTAAATGCTGCCACTTAATCTTCAAAAACATTCTCTAATAAAGGCGCTATGACATCTACATTTTATGCAATCAGGAACTGTGCCACGTAGAGTCAAATCTTCAACTTCATTTATTCTTCTTAAGCATCCCACAAGAGAGATGGCATCATTTTTACACATAAATGCCGTGGGCTCTATGAGATTAAGTGACACATTCAAATTCTTGCAGAGCAAATGAAGTGGAGCTGGCATTAGAGTTTGTATTTTCCCAGTCTTGTACTTTCCACTGCATTCTTCTATCTGAAAACTAATAAGAGGTACCAGTAATAGTGACAGGAAAACAAAAATGGTACCGTATTACTCTCAGGGCTCCAGAACCTGATGGACCATTAACCATAGATAGTTGTTGATCATGGGCCAAGGCTCAAACAGGCTTTAATTACAGTTCTGCCATCATCTAGTTGAGTATCTTCATATTCCTCAACCTCAAGTTCATGATGAGTCAAGACCTCAAATAAGACAACCTCTTAGAACTTTAGATTTGATGGAGTGGGTGTGATGAGGCAGGAAGTCTTCTAACATCAGTTTACATCACTTTCAGTAAAAGAAAGCAGTATGGAAGTAACCATTAGACTCATTTACTTAAACCCCATCAAATCTACCTCTGGGACTTCCAGAATGTCTTACATAGAGATGTTCATTACAACATTAATTTTAAGAACAAAAATTTGGAAGCAAATTATTGGCCAATAAATTCCCTTTTGCCAGACATCTATTAATAGAATATATCCATTTGGTAGAATATTATTTTGCATTTTAGAAATCTACTTATGGAAATATCCAAAGTGGAAATAAAAATGTCCAGTCATTGTATAGAAGGAATGATAACAACCAAATAAAAGTTCATGTCAAAAAAAGGACCTACACATAATGCCCCTACTTAGACTGTCATAATTAACATTTTAATATGTTTTACCCATCTTTTTTTCTATCTTTCTATATGTCACCTGAGATTCCTCAGATCTCATCATCTCCCACTTGTTGACTCATTTTGGAAGTGCTGCAAAATCTCGGGTGTGTTCACAATCCTGTCTTTCAGCTATTGTGGACAAAAAGAGCTCACTGTGCTCTCTGTTCCTAGCCCTTTGCTGATGTTTGATATCCATGAGGCCCATGAGTCAGATCTTATTATGGTGGTACTGAACAGATGATCAAGGTAAATGTATTTTCAAGGATATTCGGCAAACCATCACCTTTAAAAATGTCTATTCAGGGCTGGGTTCCCTGAAGTAGAAATATGCCCTTTCTTCATCTTTTGCTGGCTCTCTCTCTCCAGATGGGCCTGGGAGCTTAGGCAAAGGGAGCAACACCTGAGAGAGACAGTGGGCCGCCTTCTGGATGGGCCAGCACAGCTGCACAATGAGCCAAGTGAGTCTGTGATGCCACCAACACTCCAGGAATAGTTGACTCTCCTTTGATTATACCCTTTTAACTGTGCCTTAGACTCCTGCTACTCAAAGTGTAGAGTGTGGACTGGTAACTTCAGCATGACTTAGGAGCTTGTTGGAAATGCAAAAGTTCAAGCCCTACCCCAGCCATACTGAATCAAAAGCTACAAGCGGTTCCTATGTACCTTGATGTTTGAGAAGCACTGTTTTAGACACTGGTTTAGACTATGTTTCTCCAAGTCTTTTCCCTGCATTTCTTGGTGATAGACCATGCTCAAAATCCTATTCTAAACAAAATAGCTCCTCATTCCTCTCCATCTCTAAATTATACATGGTTTTGATTCAATTTCTGGCTCTATTTTCATACATTGTCAACTCATCTTCTTTGTAAGCCACAGGGATAGATAACTGTGGATATCCATTGATGGATGGCTCTGCCTTAGGTGTATGGTCTTGGACAAGTTATTCATTTGCTTTCTCCAAACTTAATTTTTAGAGAGAGAGATAACTTGAAAAGTGAGGAATTGGAATTTTATCATTCTTCTGCTTCTAAGACAAAACTCCAGTAAGGAGATGTCAGTATTTCATAAATGAAGCACCACTTGAGTGCAGGCTCAATTAGCAGCACAGCTACAATCTGTTAATAGGGTATCATGGATGGACACCAGCTGGTTGGTGTTCTTTCGCCATTTACCTTCATCCATCAACCATATCATTAGGTGAATTCACACTGCATCAACCATGTGCTCAGCACTTCGTGAGTCCCTGAAAAGGACAAAAAAAAAGTAAGAAAACTAGAGTTGCCACTGATGAGATTAGGTCAAAGCATTTCTGAATAAACTGGAGAGATGATGGCATCTGATTCAGCTCCAGGGGTTGAGTCTGAGTTTTATGTTGTTGTATATCTTTGTTTCTTAATTTTAGATTCTTAATTGACTAGGTACCTAAAACTTTACTTTTGTATTTAATTACTTAACCCTTCTAATTCTCTTTAGAGGCTGAACATGATCACTAACCCAGATTTAGTGGGAGCCAACTATGTTACAAAGAAAGAGAAAAAAATGTTCTGAGAGTAACTCTAAGACAGGCAGATGAGAAATAAATACATGTAACAACTACCTACACTCATGTATGTGCAACACACATATGCACACCACATATCAATAAGTTGCCTAGATTACTGTGGGAGTATTTATTAATATTAACCAGCTGCCATTGTTCTTTCCCTGCCTTCATGGCCTACCTCTCCATTACAGCAACCTTCTTACAAGGAATTACTTTGGAATACTTGGTGAGTAGAAATAATCCCAGAGGGAGTGAACTTTCTGGGACAATTCACTAGAGCTCAGGACACCTTCCCACTAGACTTTTCTTGTGAG
The DNA here is from genome assembly GCF_027580195.1 of Bos mutus. Classification (NCBI taxonomy): domain Eukaryota; kingdom Metazoa; phylum Chordata; class Mammalia; order Artiodactyla; family Bovidae; genus Bos; species Bos mutus. The sequence goes on from NC_091618.1 coordinate 30,669,481, forward strand.
ATACTTTATTTGGGGTGTCTTATTAAAGAAAACTGTTGCCTGAGAATCCCATGGACAGAGGAGCCTGGCAGGTTGCAGTCCATAGGGTTGCACAGAGTCAGACACGACTGAAGTGACTTAGCATGCATACACATATGCCCTGATGAAGCAGCCACTAAGCTTATATTACTCTAGAAAAAAGAAAAGGAAGCTAGATAACATATTTTGAACAGTCTGTGCTAATTGTTTTACATATTATATCTTCCTTCATCACAACAACCCTAAGAAGTAGATAATATCCTTATTTTATTAATAACATCCTTATTTTATGAATATGCTTATTTTAAGAATAAATTTTATAAAAAATATCCTTATTTTATGAATAGTGAATCAAGATCAGGGTTTTACACACAACAGAATAGATTCAAATCAAAGGTTTTTATGGTAAATCCATAGGCAGTCTCCTCTGTATAGATATGGCTTCAGGAGCAAGTCCAAAGAGAGTTTTGGATTCCAAACCTTAGATTCCAAGAGAGTTTTCTCTGGCTAGTATTTAGGAGCCACATATGACAGGGACCTTTGGAAAATTTTGAGATCCCTCTTGTTTCCTTGAAAAATCAATAGCTATGAAAGCCGCATGTCAATCTCTCCATGACACATTTTGTTCTTCTAGCATGACTTTTAGAAGGATGTAATAATTTTCCATACATACAAAAGAACCAACAGTGGAGCACTCAATTTAGAAATTTGTTCTTTCTGTTTTTGGTCAAAGGGTGTGACCTTCCTGTATCATCTGATGAACATTCTCACCAGGATGCAGGTCTCTCACACCAATGCTGAGCTTTGTCCTGTGGTCTCACATTTCACTTCATAGTGATGAATAAAAATGGTGGCAGCTAAGAATGCTGGACTAGAAGAAACACAAACTGGAATCAAGATTGCTGGGAGAAATATCAATAACCTCAGATATGCAGATGACACCACCCTTATGGCAGAAAGTGAAGAGGAACTCAAAAGCCTCTTGATGAAAGTGAAAGAGGAGAGTGAAAAAGTTGGCTTAAAGCTCAACATTCAGAAAACGAAGATCATGGCATCCGGTCTCACCACTTCATGGGAGATAGATGGAGAAACAGTGGAAACAGTGTCAGACTTTATTTTGGGGGGCTCCAAAATCACTGCAGATGGTGATTGCAGCCAGGAAATTAAAAGACGCTTTCTCCTTGGAAGGAAAGTTATGACCAACCTAGACAGCATATTCAAAAGCAGAGACATTACTTTGCCAACAAAGGTTCGTCTAGTCAAGGCTATGGTTTTTCCTGTGGTCATGTATGGATGTGAGAATTGGACTATGAAGAAGGCTGAGCGCTGAAGAACTGATGCTTTTGAACTGTGGTGTTGAAGAAGACTCTTGAGAGTCCCTTGGACTGCAAGGAGATCCAAGCAGTCCATTCTGAAGGAGATCAGCCCTGGGATTTCTTTGGAAGGAATGATGCTAAAGCTGAAACTCCAGTACTTTGGCCACCTCATGCGAAGAGTTGACTCATTGGCAAAGGCTCTGATGCTGGGAGGGATTGGGGGCAGGAGGAGAAGGGGACATCGGAGATGAGATGGCTGGATGGCATCATTGACTCGATGGACGTGAGTCTCAGTGAACTCCGGGAGTTGGTGATGGACAAGGAGGCTTGGTGTGCTACAATTCATGGGGTGGCAAAGAGTCGGACACGACTGAGTGACTGATCTGATCTGAAGAAAAGAACAGAATTATCAACAGAAATGTTATCATTGAGGGGAAGTGAGTAAGAAATCTGGGGAAAAAACAGCATCAAATAAATGCACTGTAAGGGAATGAGCAGAAGGAAAATGGATGAAAAGAACTGTGACCCACGAGAAAAGAATTAAGAGTGAAAAATCTAGATATGAATCCTAAATGCTACACCACAGCTGAGAGGTCTTTCATAAATAACTTTGCTTCTCTGGGCTCAGTTTTCAAGTGGAAAGTCAGCTGTGTGTTGGGGGTATTGATGATTTCTGAGATCCCTTTCCACTCTAAAATTCTGTGTTCTGTAGCTGTTCAGCAAGAGGTAGTTAAACACTGGCCTCTTCCCCCAGAAAAGCCTTGGGGTATTTTGCTCATTAAAGGGATTAACTGTCCATTTGCAGGGATGTCTCTCCAATGAGGTAGGGACATAATGGCCCAACACAGCTTTAGTTTTGATTCACTTTATAAAGTACATATCCAATTGCCTGGCAAGTTAAGCCAAGCACGTCTTCTCATGTGTTTTAGGAATCAAGGCAAATGGCTGATACAGAGAACAAATGCTTCTTATTAATGTGTGACAAATCCATATGGAGGAAAAACATTGTTTCTTTTCTCCCATATGGCACAGCTGAGTAAGGCTAGCTTTTCTGGCCTTGAAATGGTTCCATGAACCAGGTGAGTAGTTTATTTCACAGGCTGGTGACAATCCAGTATGTCTCTCCCATGGAGCTGGGAAGGGATGAGAATTCCTCCATTGTAGCCCAGGGCTGTCAGCAAGGTCTGTGACATGCGTCATCAGCTCCTTTGTCAAGATGTCAGGTAAGGGAATTGCTGTGAGGTAGAAAAGAGGGCAATCTCATACCAGCTTGAATCCCTGACATGAAATGTCCTTGAACCTCTAGATTTTTACAGTTTGGGTCAAGCAACTTTTACCTTTGAAAACCCTCAACCCCCTACAATCCCAATGCAGTGAGTGTGATAAGATCTTTGGGGGAGAGAGAGCAAGGGGTAGACAGCTATCTAACCTATCTTTACACTAGGTCTAAAGGATTAGACTCAATGGTTTCTCATTTTAACCTAATGTTTATCCTTTGCAAGGCATGATGAATTAACTGTTTACCTTCTCTGGCATTTAGGGTACAGACAAAAAATAAATAGAGAAGATTTCATTGATTATATATGAAAAATAAGGCAAACGACAGCAGCAACAAAAATCCGACTCAACCAGTATCTTTAAAATAATTCTACCTCTTTAAAAGAGTGAGAGATAATGCTGGAAACACACATAAGTCATGTCCTCTTCCTTCCACTTAAGTCACCATGAACTAGCAAGGGGTGATGACTTTCATTATCCCTATTATTTGGCATAACAAAATCAAACTTTTATCTTTCATGAGTAATCTTCTACTTTAATAAATAGTTATTCCTTTATTAAGTATACTAATTAGTATGTTAATACACTCATTATATGCTGTATAACCTCAGTCAAGCAAAAGGTGAATATTTTTCTCTAACATGTAAATTTCCATCACATACAATTGGGCATGAATGTAAAAAGTTTGCTAAAAACAAAAATCAGTTCAGTGACAGGATGTCAGATTTAGAAGAAAACATCAAAAATCTTACTACAGTCTAGAAAATTAGAACCAAGTAAGTTATTAGAATGGGTTTGGATAAATATGCACTTGCACACACATGCACACACACATTCACATACAGTTTAATTTCCTAGAAAGAGTGATATTAGGTATGAACTTCCTATGTACTGAGAAGGTTCCATATTGACCATTAAAGGACTTCTTAACCATGAGAATAATTTGAATAGTCAAAAGAAGCTGTTTCATCTTTCTTGGATATATTTGTGAGCTCTTTGCATTCTAAAACTCTTAACATTTTTTATTGAGGATCATCTAGTTAAATGGAGAAATTCCCTTGTAAAGTTTTCATGTCAAATTAACCCACCTTTCCTCAATTGTTTCAAGGAATGGAAACTTAACCACAGATATAATCCAGAGTTATATATTTGCAACTACTTAAACTGAAGAATTGATGCTTTTGAACTGTGGTGCTGGAGAAGACTTTTGAGAGTCCCTTGGACTGCAAGGAGATCCAACCAGTCCATCCTAAAGGAGACCAGTCCTGGGTGTTCATTGGAAGGACTGATGCTGAGGCTGAAACTCCAATACTTTGGCCACCTCATGTGAAGAGTTGACTCATTGGAAAAGACCCTGATGCTGGGAGAGATTGGGGGAAGGAGGAGAAGGGGACGACAGAGGATGAGATGGCTGGATTGCATCACCGACTGGATGGACGTGAGTTTGAGTGAACTCCGGGAGTTGGTGATGGACAGGGAGGCCTGGAGTGCTGCGATTCATGGGGTCGCAAAGAGTTGGACACAACTGAGTGACTGAACTGAACTGAACTGAAAAGTTCTTATGGTAAACCAATATCTATAATTTTCTCTTGTGTTCCTCTGGAAATGTGTAGAATATTTGAACTCTTCATATGACAAATCTTCATATTTTTCAGGTTGCTTTTTATGTCTCTCATAATTCTTCTTATAATAATTTCTTTCAGATTAAGCATACCAAATTATTTGAAATAAATGAGTAAGTGTAACAGTAAATGGAAAAAATGGCAGATACTACCAGATTGGTGAAAGGATTTCAACCAACATTTACTAGTCATACATGGTTTCCGCAATGTACTAAGTTCAAAGATTCCTTTTAAAGTCCAACACACACTCCAAAGTATTCTTAGCTCAGAGTAAAATGGATTTACCAACAGTTATTGTGCTTTGCAGGAAGAGGGCAATATTACTGAGGGGTATTCCCTGGTGACTCAGATGTTGAAAATCTGCGGGCAATGCAGGAGGCCTGGGTTAGGTCCCTGGGTTGGGAAGATCTCTTGGAGAAGGGAATGGCTGCCCATTCCGGTATTCTGGCCTGGAGAATTCCTCAGGGAGAGGAGCCTAGCAGGCTACAGTCCATGGGGTTGCAAAGAGTCAGACACGACTGAGTGACTTTCACACACATACAGAAGACAAAAGTATGAGTTAACAATGGCCTTCTCTAAGTCTGTGATTCCACAAGTAGCTCTTAATTGTACAAAAGAGTTTAAATTCTTAGTTTGAAAGCCACAAGAGGGCACTAGACTACTACCTGGACCTAACTCTACTGCTCATCCAAAGTACAAAGCAAGGGTCAGCGTTGACATTACACTGACTCAGACAATTATAGATGGTTGCCTCAGTTGCATGCCCTAAGCCTGTATGTGAGACACAGTAGGTAATCATGAATGATGTACAGAGAAATTGCCTATGAAACAAGTATTCACATATTAAGGTCGGATCACACTAAACTTAATAGAATTCACGTGCAATTTTAAAAAAATAAAAAAGAAGTCTACCCTCAATGTTCCAAAAAAAAGGAAGGTGGTTATTTAGGCTGTGAGTTCTGAAAACAACATGGGTAATAGGGTGATCGTCAGGGGCACAACGGGAGTTAGACAGATGGGAGACTTCCACATCTAATTTTGAAAAGCTTGACATCTGACAAGGTTCATGTTTGGCCCAAGATTTTCTCCAGACTGTGAGATTTACACAGAGGATCACCCAAGGTATTGTTTCTGCTTCAGAAACACTCTGTTCAGTTCAGTCGCTCAGTCGTGTCCGACTCTTTGCGACCTCATAAATTGAAGCACGCCAGGCCTCCCCGTCCATCACCAACTCCCGGAGTTCACTCAGACTCACGTCCATCGAGTTGGTGATGCCATCCAACCATCTCACCCTCTGTCGTCCCCTTCTCCTCCTGCCCCCAATCCCTCCCAGCATCAGAGTCTTTTCCAATGAGTCAACTTTTCGCATGAGGTGGCCAAAGTACTGGAGTTTCAGCTTTAGCATCAGTCCTTCCAAAGAACACCCAGGGCTGATCTCCTTCAGAATGGACTGGTTGGATCTCCTTGCAGTCCAAGGGACTCTCAAGAGTCTTCTCCAGCACCACAGTTCAAAAGCATCAATTTTTTGGCGCTCAGCTTTCTTCACAGTCCAACTCTCACATCCATACATGACTACTGGAAAAACCATAGCCTTAACTAGATGGACCTTTGTTGGCAAAGTAATGTCTCTGCTTTTGAATATGCTGTCTAGGTTGGTCATAACTTTCCTTCCAAGGAGTAAGCGTCTTTTAATTTTATGGCTGCAATCACCATCTGCAGTGATTTTGGAGCCCCCAAAAATAAAGTCTGACACTGTTTCTGCTGTTTCACCATCTATTTGCCATGAAGTGATGGGACCAGATGCCATGATCTTAGTTTTCTGAATGCTGAGCTTTAAGCCAACTTTTTCACTCTCCTCTTTCACTTTCATCAAGAAACACTCTGTACTTCACCATATTTCAGGAAAACTAGTCTCAGGCTTAAGGTACACTGAAAAGCCTCTCACAAATACAGAAAGAGTCTATACCATGCCATCATTCCATTTGAAAAAGGCAAAACAATCCACCCAGTTAAGAGAAAGGTTATTCTGAGTACATTAAGCCACAGACTGTCTGGATATGAAGAAGTGTCTACAAAACAATCAATTAAGTTAACTCAGCCAAAAGTGAATCAACGCAGGGAAAGTTGTCAGTCAAGTATGTTGCTTGGAATTATGGAAATAAAACCCTAGGCTGAAGGGTTTGAATTTTTCACTTCTCGAAAATAATGTTGAATATTGTGTGGAAAATGACTCCTTTGGTATCATAATTATGCATGAGACATCCTTAGATGATAGACAGATAGAAGACAGATACAGAGATTGATACATTATTTAATGAGTTATTTTAACTCAGATTGTTTCACAGAAATGAATTACTTGATTGGTTAAATCCAAGCTTCTTGCTACAATACAGCAAGGCAGATAGGAGAGGGTCATTTTTCTGAGGCAGAGTTTAGTTCTTTGGAAGCAGTGAACACCTACAAAGGCAATTAATCCTTGTGAAAGAAGTTTCTAGCCACAGAAGTGGTTTTTAGCAGATCTGCTTGAAATCACTAAGGAGGATGCTCTCCTCTTTCTCATCGCTTTTTGGTTTACCTACATGTGGAGTTCTGGATGCATGACTTTCACTTTTATTATGCCAGAACCTTCTGATTTTGATCCTCTTACTTCTGTGGTCCTTCTAACAGTTGACCCAGTCTCTGTGGCTCCTTTACTCCGTCGAGGACCAGTGAGAACTCTTACTTTTTGCTTTCTGGTTTCTTCCCAACTGTTCTCCCTAGGACCTTTGCTTTCCCTGGAACTGATTTATCTATGCCATTGCCTCAGTTTTTAGATCTTTTTAGCATCAGGTATATTGAGTCTGTGAAGGACATCTTGGCTACTTGACTTGGCTTTGCTGAACTTGTTTGCTTGACTTCTATCTTTTAAGTCATACTTTTTCTCATGATTTTTTATTTTGCTAAAATTCTGGCCACCAGTTTCTGCATATTCTGTTTCTTGACTCTTGTTAGCTTAACATGACACTTGAAATTCTATCTTGACTCCTTCAGGTTTGTTTTCAGAGCTCTGCCTTTAATAGCTAAACCTACCCGAAAATTGATGGTGGCCATCCCTTTTGCAAGGCTCCATTCCCAGCAGAGACCTCATTTTCTGGCATAGTCCCCAGCAATACGGGGGAGGTGAGTTCAGAAGAAAGTGTCCCGGGACTTTCTCTCTGCATTTTTTTCCCCTATGGTGGGACTTTGAAGCTGCCTTTCTGGCCTGTCTTCCCTGTTACCAAACAAACACTTTTTAAAATTAGGAAATGAAAATGATAGTTCTATTCCAAGCCAGGAGTTCATCTAGTGTGCTCCAGGAAAAGGATGATTAATGGAGCTAAGGCTTTATGCCTGAGCCAGGGGGTGGCAACTTGTGGGGAGTAACTCAGATGTGCCAACCCAGCCAGAGCCTCGGATCAGGTGAACTGCCTGGCCTTAGGCCTACTGGAGGCCCTTAAAGTTAAACAGTGGCCCTGGCAGAAAATGTGTCCCAGTAAGGGCTGGTGACACACATGGCCCAAAGGAACACGGCAATTTTCTGATTTTTTGGTTTGTATGGAGAACCAACCTAGACAACCCTGGCCTACAGAAACTTGTCAGATGCTAGAATATCCAGACTGGTTGTCCAGGCCACCTAAATTATATGGATAATAGCAAAGATTTTCTTTTGCTGAATGTCATGTGGACTTATTCCAAAGTCCTGTTGGGTCTGAGGCCCTGTGTGTAATAGTCCTTCACCAGAAAGGTGAAAAGGAAAGAAAAATGTAGGGAATTTGAATCCTGCTTTGTCAAGAGCTCAGAACTGAGAGTAAGAAAATTCTGTAAGGTCTTGACTGAGGAGTGGTTTTCCACTTCTCTCAATGTTGAAGTTGACATGACTGCATGAAATACTCTAAAGTTGCATTCATACAACTTCATTTCAGCTGAGGTGTGGGTTGCCAAAGACTTATGGCATAAGCCCTCAGATCATTCTGGTTTAACGTCAGGTGGTACCTAGGAGTTCATAGTCATGATCCGTGATGATGACCACCCTTTCTCCATCTCTGCCTGTCAAGTTCTTATGCACTATTTCCAACCCAAATGCTATTTCTTCCATGAGATCTCACCTGGGTCCTCTCTTGTCCTTCTGCCCCTCTAGCAATTGGTATGGTTTTCTTTGATTAATTTGCTAAGTCTTATCTTACCATGTAAATTTGTTTAGTTTATTTCAGTAAAAAAAAAAAAAATTTATCCTCACTGTGACCTCTGCAAAAATAAAATTCAAAGAAAATTTCAAAAATAAAACCTATCCTTTACTCTCTCCTCTCAAGAGGAGAGAACTGCAGCTCTTATTCATCACAAGGAAGGTGAGTAGGAGGATCAAAGAAATGATATTAAGATTTGAATGACACCCTGAAAATAAAACCAATTGTGATTGCTTTAAAAGGCATGATCTCATTTGATTCCTACATGAGGCTCGTTCCTCTTTGGTAAAATGGGGATTGTAATGATGAGACCCAAAGGAAGAGGTAAAATCACTCAGCATATAAATGAGGAGATTGCAATCTGGCCTGGATTTTGTCCGTTCCTTTCTCTCCACCGTGTTGCGTCCCAGGATACCCCAGCATCCTTAAAGACAAAGGTCTGGAGGAAACACAAAGGGACTTCTATTTTCATCTTTCAGTTCTAACAAGATGAGGATCAGCAGGCACACAGACGCACAGGGCTCTGCCCTCTCGACTGGGCCCCCTCCCCCTGCCTTTATCCCCACTCATGGTGACCTTGGCAGAACAAGCTTGCTCTGTAATGACCACTTCGTCAGCAGGGGCTGTGTATTCAGTAGCAGGAAATATAAGCTTTTGTGGTCAGTGTGACGTCACCCCACCCACTGAACAGGCCTTTATAATCTGACCACAAAAAGGCTTGAAAGGGATAGACACATACACACAGAGCAGGAGGCGATAGCACTGTCAACGGTTGTCTGTGCAGTGAAAGGGGCATTGTGTCTTCCAAACGCTTCCCGAAGCCTGATGTTTGGTCTGCTGTAGACAGAACACCTGGGTGATATATGGCGTCTTTGCTTTGTAGTTGAGTGTCTCAACTCATCTGTCTTCCTTCTCCTCTCTCCTTTCCTTCTCTCCTTCTTTCATCCTCTCCCTTCCTTATTCCCTTCATACTTCTGCTTTCCTTCCCTTCTTCTTTCCCCTTTAACTCTCCCTTAATCTAAAATATGCAAATATATATATATATATTTTAAATTCTTTTAGTTGCTTTCCAACATTTAGATGTAAGGCATACACACACACACACACACAAACATATGACATCCCAATTGTATTTTTCTTCTCTTGGATACTTCACTGTTAGAGAGAAAAGAAAAAGAGAGAGACAGCGAGATAGAGAGTAAGCAGAGACAAAAGAGACATATAAAAAGTGTAGCTGACATATTAATGTAAATATTAAAATTCCCTTCCCATGAATGTTGGATTTCAAACTGATTTTTATGGAAGTGAAGAACATGTTTTGTAGAGCTAAATGACCCAGTACCTTTTAGGGTCATGGTGTGCAAGTTCAAGTTTACCTTTTGTTTTCATTTTTATTTTAGGAGAAGAAATGGCACAACGAAGATAGATATAGATACTAAACATCCAAAAGCAGACAACCTGAGAAAGGAGGATAGAAAAAAACTGTCTATACGATATATCTGCATTAGCTTTTTCCTTATTTGAAGCTAGAGACACTCTGTCAGAGACTGAGAGAGACAGAGAAAGGAAGTCTGGGAGGTGATGGCAGATGTGTCTGACCTCTGAATTAAGGCTGCTTGAAAAGTATGGCTTCCTATGATTTGTGCTGCTGTGGGGACTCCCCCTGGGGCTCTGAGCCCTCCTCTGAGGCACAGGTAGCAGGAAACACCTGCTTTACTTCTCTGCTGAATCTTCCCCTGAGACCCTTCCTCCCTTCTCTGCAGGGCACAAATAGACAAGCAGGTTTTCCACATGGCCCGATCTTCCTTGAGAGAGGAAGTCTGGAACCATATATTAGTAAGTGATACACCTTGATGGCTTCCTTACCACTTACTCTATTCCTTTTTATTCTCTTCTAATTGACTTCTATTATTGCTTCCTCAAACCCAGCTTTTTTTCCCTCCTTGTACTAATAATACTTTTTCTCCCAGAATAAACTAGGCATAAGAAGTCTATCCATAAAAGCTGATAAACAAGTGTGTATTATGTTCATCAGAATTTATCATTTGGGGTTTTGCCATTCTCCTCTCCATACCAAAAGGGGAAGCAAATGGAATTCCACTTTGGAAAGGCATGAAAAACAGATGCAAATATGCATCACATCAAGATAGCAGCCTTTAAATAGCCTCCCAGCCGGAGGCACTACACAATTAGCAGCTTCTTAGAGTCACACTTATCCACCCCAGAAAACATCAGCCAAGATACCATCTACATAACTGGACAAAGAATATCAAATTTTTCTTTAAGTAAAAAATTATGAAATCCAAGAAATTTTCATCAGGCTTACAAAGACCTCTGAGGGTTGCCACGTCTAATTCATTTTCTCCAAAGAGGAAAACATCTATGGCAATGTTTGTAACACTGATTTCTCCTCCTTTCTTCTTTCTTCTATCCTCTAGTGAAAAGAATTCTTGGGTAGAAAAGGGAAAATAGCAGAGAGGGTTTTTAAAACTAATTTTTTAATATTTTTTCATAAAAGACTCACTGATAACAAATCTCAGTCAATTTAGAAATTTATTTTGCTTTATGAGAAAGGCAGATTGGTATACTGGAAATACAAGTGATCTGAGTCACTGGAAAAATCAGAGGTATAACCATGAGAACTTGATGAGTCACTTCCTTTCTCCAGAGAGTTTAATCTGTAAAATGGGAGGGTTAAGCTAAAGGATTTCTGAGGTTGCTTCTACCTATGTTTTACAATTTATGTGACAGAACAGAGGGGACTGTCTTCTCTAAATTTTTCTTAGAAATCAAGCAGAAAATGGGAAACTTTCACATAAGGAGATAGACAAGGGAATAAAAAAGAATTCACAAAATAAAAAGGTCAGTGAATGTGTGAATAGATGTTCAACCACACTATGATCAAAGAAATTTAAATTAAAAGATGATCTCTCATGATTACTTCTGAACCTGGTCAAAAGGGAAAAGATGAATTTTTCACAATTTATAATAGCATCATTTATCATAGAAGAACACTGGAAAGAGAAACAAGGTATATGCTTCATTATGTTATATCCATTTATTGGACTACTGCTGCTGCTGCCGCTGCCAAGTCGCTTCAGTCGTGTCCGACTCTGTATGACCCCAGAGACGGCAGCCCACCAGGCTCCCCCGTCCCTGGGATTCTCCAAGCAAGAACACTGGAGTGGGTTGCCATTTCCTTCTCCAATGCATGAAAGTGGAAAGTGAAAGTGAAGTCGCTCAGTCGGGTCCGACTCAGCGACCCCATGGACTGCAGCCTACCAGCCTCCTCCATCCATGGGATTCTCCAGGCAAGAGTACTGGAGTGGGGTGCCATTGCCTTCTATCATCTATTAAACATGATGATTTGGATCTATATGTCTTAACAGCTACCACACAATGAAAAAAAAAAAGAAAGTTATCAGAAAGGTATAGCATTACTCAACTTAAGGAAGATGTATGTATATATGAGTGCATGTGCACAGGAGAAAGTCTGAATGGACAACTTCACAGTATTAACAGTAGTTATCATATGCTTTTGAAATCATTATATGGTAATTTTCTTTACATGTTTCCATATTGTTGGGATGTTTTACAGTGAATGTATGTCACTTTTATAATCAACAAATTTTATCTCCATTTAGGAATAATACATAGCTAATAAAGTGCTATGAGCATGCTACACATAGGAGACTGTCATATAAAAACTAGAAATGAGTGCTCTTTAGGCAGCAGATGGAAGGGAAATTCTTAACCTGTTCTGTTCATTCAGAGCACCAGAATTTTGGATACAATTATCATCTTGTCCTTTGTGTTTCAGATACTTCTCTTTTGAAAGTTGCTTATATTTTCTGAGCCTCACTTTCTTCATCTATAAAATAAGGATAGTAATTTTCGCCTTGCAAGGTAGGCGAAATTCAATAATTCAATGAAATAACACCTATATATTGTTCAGACAGAGACCAATGAATATCAGTTATTCAAATTACACAAAATTAATACATTTATACTATAGCAAACAGTGGTTCCTGAACCACACTGGTATGATGTGTCGATAAGTCACTTGTAATTGTGTGTTAACTACCAAGATTAGTTGTTAATAGGATGTTCCTAAAAGGATAATGGTGAAAGTTTTGGCCTTGAGTGACTTGACTTCCTTCAATGGAGAGTCTCCTGAATTTTCTAATGTGCAGCCTCCATGTCCTGCTTAGCCAGCTGGCCGGATAGCGATACATATGGAGCTCCAAATATTAGCCAACCTTGACCTAGAGGTGTTTGAAAAGGGAAAAAAAAATCAAATTCTGCCTTCAATATGCTTACAACATAGTGAGAAAAACAAGCCAATGCTTCACAAAATGCAGTGTGATAAAACGCTATATGTACAACAAAACATACACACTTAAAAGCCAGAGAAGTTTACATAATTCCCTCTGTAGGTGGAGGTTTCAGAGAAACTGTGGTACCAGAGAAATTTTTAAACAGGAATTTTCTACAAAGAAGATACAGGGAAGGGAATTCCAGGCAGGAAACAGGCAAAGGCACTGGAAGGTCATACCTGGGAGACACCAGGCATTTTCACAAAGAAGGTGGCATGGCCATTGCAGAAGATGTGTGCTGGGAATTAGAATGAGACAGAGCTGGAGAAGCCCCAAGATGGTGGAGGGAGGAGGCTCATAAGTCAAGCAGAGGGGTGGAAACTTTATCCTGGGATCCGCAGGACGTGACTAAGAAGTTTGAGATAAGAGATTATCCATCTTGATCTCAAATCTGGTGTGGTCACTTCCCAGTGGGATGCACCAAAAGAGGGTAAAAACAAAAGCAGGAAGCGCTGGGAGGATTTCGCTGAGGTCCTATTCACAGATGATGAAGGCTTGAACCAAGGCAGGGAGAGAGGATAGCGAGGGGCTGGTGAGTCCCAGTAATGGAATTAATGTGGAAAATGAGAGATTCTCTACTAGCTCAACCATTGACTGGCTATTAGATTTGGGCAACAAAGCATTAACATCCCTGAGGCTTTGATATTTCATCTTTAAAACAGAAGGGAGTGTGGGGTACAGACTAAGTCAACCTACATAGCTCATCTGGTTATAGAAGTGGGACCTTAAGATATGGTGAACAGATCATTATGGCTATTCTAGTGAGGTCCATTAGCTAAAAATGTAGTGGTGGGGGTGGGGAGAAGCGAGAAAGGCGCGGGAGGGACTGAGTTGAGTCTTTTCCAGAGAAGGGAGTGGGCACGAAATGAAGAGAAGTTTCTCTCTTCTGAGAGATGCACAGGCCAGGTGGTGCTGGAGTCCTTAGTGACCTCACTTTCAATGACCTGAGACTGGAAGGGTCAGGAAGATGAGTTTAAGAACAAGCTGAGAAAATATGATACCACAAGAGAGAGCCGGGAAAGAGCAGTCACCAGCAGAAAACTCTGGCACCTAATCCCTACCAGTAATACAGGCCAGCTTAGGAGCTGGCAGAGCCCTTACAGGCTGGGCTCAAAGCAAGCAAGCAGGCTGGGATGAAGAGGAGCAAAGGAGAAGGAGTCCTGCTCAGCCAGTAGCGTGCACACTGCAGGACTTTCTATTTTTCTCCAATGCATCCCACACACATTCCTTGACCTGCCCTCCCAACCCCATCCAGGCTATTCCACCTGCCTAACAACCTGGGCTGGAAATCAGGGGAGAGGTTGGCCATGGGAAGAGAGCTGTATCACTGAACACTGTGGCACTTATCTATATAATGGAGATAATCCACACCCTGCCTTGCTTACAGAGTTTCCTTTAAGAGCAACTGCAGTAATGCAAAAATGTCTCATAATGTTAAAAAATACTCTAGGATTTGAAGTATGAGCATCATCATATCAGACCCTAAATAACTTAAACCTTAGAGTTCTCTTTAAGGCCAGGATAAGCTAAAATTTAAAAAGATCAGGATATCTGGTTTTATTTGGTTTCCTTATCAATATTCCCTGGATATCTTAGCTGGTACTAGTTTATAAAGTATTACAAAATCTTAGTAAAGATTATAAGAAATTTATAAAATGAGAAATCCACTAATTCAACTAGGAAATCAGCCCCCACCTGAAATTAACTACATCTTTATGTATCTTTCTATTGTCTGGAAAAGTTTGCAGACAAATATGGTTTTGCACAGAGTCCTTTACTTAAAAATAGCAAGCAAGGATTCTGCTCCCAGCCCAGCTGCTCTGTACCCTCTGAGCTTTGATTTCCAAGGAGAGGGAATTAGTCTGAAAAACCGCTACCACACACGTGATTCTGAGCACGTACGTCTTTATTGAGTACTTCCAGGATTTCAGCTATTAGGGACTTAAAAGCAGTGGAGGGAAGCCATGAGTAGTGTGTACTTGTAGTCTCTACCTCGAATATCTTTGGGTAGTTGAGGCAGTAAAATGTAAATATGCAGATACAGAAACAGAAAATTAACAATAATCTCTTCCATCTCCTACTCCAATCAGGTATTTGATGTATTTGCATATTATGGCATACACAAATTCAAAAGTAATCTGTGAAGTGGGAAGGAACTGGAAGTGGAGGGGGAGGGTTTGCATATGCGTTTGACAGAGGAAAAGACACTGAAGTCTCCCAAGATGAGTGCTGAGCTAGAATAGAGGCTGAGGTCTCTTGGCCCCCAGTACATACGGATGCTGCAGCATTACTGAAAAGCCCATAGAGTGTTGAAGACAGATGGGCCCTTATCAGAGTCTTCCTCTTGCTTGGGTGACTTTGGGTGAGATGCAACCTAATATGCCCATTTCACAGATGAGTCAGTGGGCTTAGGTGGGGTAGTGGTGAGCATTTAAAAAAAAATTTAATTGGAGGATAATTGCTTTACAATATTGTGTTGGTTTCTGCTGTACAACAACGTGAAAAGCAATAACTATTCAGTTCAGTTCAGTTCAGTTCAGTCACTCAGTCATGTCCGACTCTTTGTGACCCCATGAATAGCAGCACTCCAGGCCTCCCTGTCCATCACCAACTCCTGGAGTTCACTCAAACTCATATGCATCGAGTCGGTGATGCCATCCAGCCATCTCATCCTCTGTCGTCCCCTTCTCCTCCAGCCCCTAATCCCTCCCAGCATCAGGGTCTTTTCCAATGAGTCAACTCTTTGCATGAGGTGGCCAAAGTATTGGAGTTTCAGCTTCAGCATCAGTCCTTCCAATGAACACCCAGGACTGATCTTCTTTAGGATGGACTGGTTGGATCTCCTCGCAGTCCAAGGGACCCGCAAGAGTCTTCTCCAACACCACAGTTTAAAAGCATCAATTCTTCAGCGCTCAGCTTTCTTCACAGTCCAACCCTCACATCCATACATGACCACTGGAAAAACCATAGCCTTGACTAGATGGACCTTTGTTGGCAAAGTAATGTCTCTGCTTTTCAATATGCTATCTAGATTGGTCATAACTTTCCTTTCAAGGAGTAGGCGTCTTTTAATTTCATGGCTGCAATCACCATCTGCAGTGATTTTGGAGCCCAAGAAAATAAAGTCTGACACTGTTTCCACTGTTTCCCCATCTATTTTCCATGAAGTGATGGGACCAGATGCCATGATCTTCGTTTTCTGAATGTTGAGCTTTAAGCCAACTTTTTCACTCTCCTCTTTCACTTTCATCAAGAGGCTCTTTAGTTCTTCTTCACTTTCTGCCATAAGGGTGGTGTTGTCTGCATATCTGAGGTTATTGATATTTCTCCTGGCAGTCTTGATTCCAGCTTGTGCTTCTTCCAGCCCAGCATTTCTCATGATGTACTCTGCATAGAAGTTAAATAAGCAGGGTGACAATATACAGCCTTGACATACTCCTTTTCCTATTTGGAACAAGTCTGTTGTTCCATGTCCAGTTCTAACTGTTGCTTCCTGACCTGCATATAGGTTTCTCAAGAGGCAGGTCAGGTGGTCTGGTATTCCCATCTCTTTCAGAATTTTCCACAGTTTATTGTGATCCACACAGTCAAAGGCTTTGACATAGTCAATAAAGCAGAAATAGATGTTTTTCTGGAACTCTCTTGCTTTTTTGATGATCCAGCGGATGTTGGCAATTTGATGTCTGGTTCCTCTGCCTTTTTTAAAGCCAGCTTGAACATCTGGAAGTTCATGGTTCACATATTGCTGAAGCCTGGCTTGGAGAATTTTGAGCATTACTTTAGTACGGTGTGAGATGAGTGCAATTGTTATATATATATATATATATATATATATATACACACACACACACACACATATATATCCCAACCCCTTGAGTTGCCTTCTGACCGCCCACTCCATCCTACCCCTCTAGGTCATTGCAAGCACCAGGCTGGGCTCCCCACGTTATATACCAGCTTCCCACTAGCCATCAGTTTTACACATGGTAGTATATGCATGTCGATGCTACTTTCTCAATTTGCCCCACCCTCTCCTTCCCCCACTGTGCTCACAAGTCTGTTCTCTAAGCCTGTGTCTTTATCCCTTCTCTGCAAAAAGATCCATCAGTGTGGTGAGGATTCTGAAGACAGATCGTGCCTGCGAAGCATCTCACATGGTGCCTGGCACACTGTAGATGGATGGAAGGGAGCTGACAGGTGTCAGCTCCTTCTGCAACCTCAGGACACGGGGCTACAGCCTGCTGGGGAAAGGCAGCTCAAGCACACCCTGGCAGGCTCTGCCCTGCTCCCCTTTCAGTCAGGTGTATGTCCTGGGCCTCCTGATCTGGAGTCCAGAAGTATGTCACTGGTGCCTTCAGCAAGCCCAGGCTCCCTGGGAAGCTCTCAATCTGAGGTGGCAATGACGCAGCTAACCTGATCCTGGCCATGGCCAGGGAAGGCAAGATGCAGAGCCTGGCTCTTTGGAAGGAAATGGAATTGAGCCTGGGGAACACATCCCCATCTTTGGGGCCCTGAAACAGCCTTGACCTCACTGTTCTGCAGCCTCTAGCTCTTCTGGTGCAGAATAAAGGGAGAAGGAGCGTATCATTCCTCACCTCATCACCTCTGAGATGAAGCATTGTCAGGGCACCTTTAAATCAATGTGCATTCTCCTGGATGTTTGATCAACCAGCCAGTATTTATTGAGTACCTACTGAATGCACATATTTTGCTAAATCTCCCAGGAGTTTATACTTACATGAGGAAAAAAAAAAAAAAAAAAGGATACTTAGGTACATTGGAATTGAATCTTGGCTCCATTATTTACTAATAGTATGATTTGGGATAATCCATATAACTTCTATGGGCTTCCCTAGTGGCTCAGATGGTAAAGAATCTGCCTGCAATGCTGGAGACCTGGGTTCGATCCTTGGGAAGATCCCCTGGAGGAGGGCATAGCAACCCACTCCAGTATTCTTGCCTGTAGAATGCCCATGGACAGAGGAGTATGATGGGCTACAGTCCATGGGGTTGCAAAGAGTTGGACATGAATGAGTGACTATGCACAGTACATGCAACCTCTATGGGGATTCTCTGGTGGTGCTAGTGGTAGAGAAACCGCCTGCTAATAAAGAGATGTGAGAGAAGTGGGTTCAAGTCCTAGATCAGGAAGATCCCCTGGAGGAGGCCATAAAAACCCACTCCAGTATGCTTGCCTGGATAATCCCATGGTCAGAGGAAACTGGTGGGCTAGAGTCCATAGTGTTGCAAGGAGACAGGACTAAAGCGACTTAGCAAGCATGCACGCATTTAACCTCCATGAGCTTTAGTTTCTTAGTTGACAAAACTGAAATAATAATTTCTGCTTTGCAAGATTAATATGAGTACTTATCATTTTTAGGGCATAATAGAAATTGAATAAATTATAATTATAGTTGCAATTATTACTGTTATTATGTGATACAATCAGAGACTAGCTATAGGCTAAAATGTGTAGGTAACTCAAAGTAGAGAAAGTATTAGAAGAAAGAAAACATTGGTGTGAAGTAATTGCAGTAATTGGTGCATTAATCAGTGGGAGAGTTCTTCTCAGATGATGTGTGATTAAACTAAGATTTAAGATTTGAGTGTATTTGGATTGGCAGAAGGAGAGAGGGAACTTTCTGGAAGGACAGAAGAAATAAAGTCACAGAGGCAGAAATACAAAAATATGTACAAAAGGCAGAATGGAGCTGGAGCAGAGCTGAAGTTGGAACATAGTGGGGTTGATAGAAAGGAGGGACAAGGTAGAGAATGTCCGTGAACATAGTGTGAGGTCCAGACCTGAAGCTATAAGCAAACAGACAAGAGGGGTAATGAAAACATTTCAGATCTGAGGGCAGCAGAAGAATGGATTGAAGCAAAGACATATGGCAGAATGGAAACCAACGAAGAGTCTGCTGGTTTCCTGGTGGCTCAGATGGTAATAAACTAGGCAAATGATAATAAAGTCACAGGAGGCAGGGAGATGGAGAAGAATGAGTCTTGCTGTTCAGTCACCAAATCATGTTCAAATCTTCATGACTCTTTGGACAGCAGCATGCCAGGCTTCCCTGTCCCTGACCATCTCCCAGAGTTTGCACAAGTTCACATCCACTGAATTGATGATGCCGTCCAACCACCTCATCCTCTATATTCTCTTCTCCTTTTGCCTTCTACCTTTCCTAGCATCAGGGTCTTTTCCAGTGAATCAGCTGTTCACATCCAGTGGCCAAAGTTTTGGAGCTTGAACTTCAGCTTCAGCGTCAGTCCTTCCAAAGAGTATTCAGGATTGATTTCCTTTAAGATTGACTGGTTTGATCTCCTTGCTTTCCAAGGGATTCTTAAGGGTCTTCTCCAGCACCACAGTTCAAAAGCATCAATTCTTCAATGCTTCTTTATTGTCCAGCTCTCACATCCATATGTGATAGCTATATGACAGCTTTCTTCTCGCCAACACAACTGCCTGACCAAGTGTTTGTGGTTCCACCTTTTTTCTCATGGGGCTTCTTGTACTCTGAGTTACCCCACTTGCTGGGCAAGAGTCAGAGTGAGGGTCGGGGAGATGTCAACTCAGAGTAAGTTGCATTAAATATATATATATATATGGCTGTGTCCAGTGGGTCTTAATTGCAGCACTTGGTATCTTCGTTGCATCATACAGCATCTCTCATTGTGGCATGCAGGCTCTCTAGTTGTGGTGAGTCGGCTCCAGAGTGCTGGAGTTCAGTAGTTGCAGTATTTGGGCTTAGTTGCCCTGTGGCTTGTGGGATCTTAGTCCCCCGACCAGGAATCCAACCTACATCCTCTGCATTGCAAGGTAGATTCTTAACCACTGGACCACTAGGGAAGTTTCCAGAATAAGTTTTAACTAAGTCTATCAAGGCCTTGAAGCATAGATGAACCATACTCCTGCCATAAAAATCACTCATTACCTTAAAAAAAATATATATATATATATATAGAGAGAGAGAGAGTGCCACACACATATCAGGCATGACACATATCAGGCATGACCAAAGCATGGGGAATAAATAAATTGCCTGCCCCTATTGAGTTACTTTTAAGTTCAGGAGAGAGTAGAAACAAAGCAGTTAGATGGAATCTGTTAGATGGTAATAAGTGATTTCAAGACAGGTAAAGCAGGTAAGAGGTGTCAAGTGTGCTGGAACAGATTGCTCTTATTATTTTATATAAGCTGATGAATGACCTTGATAATACTGAGATTTTAAAATTGATTCTTGGAAGTATTGAGGATACTGACCTTGAGGCTATCTGGGGAAACATGTTCCTTAGAGAAGGAGAAGGACTTGAAGCAATGAGGTCAAGGTAGCCAGAATACAGGGACCCGAAAGAGAGGGTAGTTCAGAGGAGGAAGAGAGGGTAAGAGGTCTTTGGGAGGATTTTGGCTTTTGGTCTGAGTGAAATGGAGAGTCATTGGAGAAATCTGAGTTAAAACCTAATATGATCTGAATCATGTTTTTAAAGGTCGTTGTAATGAGAATTGACAACAGGGAAGCATGTGGAGTAATATGCATCATCTCTTTGAAAATCAGTTAAGTATCAGGATAACAAAAACTATTCATTGACTACTGACAGTGTGCCAGACTTTATGTTAAGCACTTTTTAAACAAATCTCAGTGAAAACATCAACAAATCTATGAAGAAAGGTTATTCTTCCAGGTTACAGTTGAGGAAACAGGCTTAGAGGGAGTAAAATATTTACCCACAATAACACAGCCAGTAAGTGACAACAGGACGATCTGATTCCAAAGTTTATTCCCTGTCCAATGTGGTATACAATGTCTGGTTTTACTTTGCACTCAAATTTGAAATCACCCAGATTCAACCAGAATTTGAATGGGCCCCACAGAGGCCTCTGATAAAAGGTGTCTAATCATCAGCTAGGACTTTTCATAAAATACTTGAGAACTTTTTCAGATGATGAGTAGGCAAAGAGAAGCCCTTATTCCAGTTAATTGTTTACCAGAACCACGCAGGGAGTTGATGATTGAACCTGCCTCTTGAGAGCCATCGTATCAAGGAAAAAGCATTAGGCTGTATGCATGTAAACACGGGCAGCCTAAGCTACAGCTGGAGCCCAGCAATGGGTCAGTGGTCTTTTTTTTTTTTTTGGTTGCACAACAGTCTTCGTTGTGATATGCAGGATCTTTAGGTGTGGCATGTGGGATCCAGCTCCCCAACCAGGGACTGAACCCGGGATCCCAGCACTGGGAGCGCAGAGACCTCGCCACTGGGCCACCAGGGAAGTCCCTGGGTCAGTGGAGAGTTGTTTATTGTCTAGTATAAATCAGAGTATCAGTGCCAATCAACATAGACCGATGTCATCATGGTAGCCCTGTGAACAGACTGGACAAACTACAGATTCATTAAGTGGAAAAAAAATCTCTTGTTTTCATTTTATATTGAATGGATTAGTGGTAGCCATTTGGTAATCAGTTCAGTTGGAGAAATTAGCTGTTAGAGTGAGGTCACATTTGGTATAAGAGTTAAGAAATTTAGTTGTGAAATGTTTGCCATTATATGGGAAAAAAGTGTATAAAGTAAAATTAGCATATAAAATCCTCTGGGAAGTTTCTACATTGGAGACCAGTGTGTCATCTCTCAATAAACCCAACACAGTTTGCTTTAAATGTGCATATAATGGAACCATGATCATTCCCAAAGGAATAGATGCTTGGGCATGTCTTAACTAAAGGGTGGACCTAGAGTCTGTCATAAGGAGTGAAGTAAGTCAGAAAGAGAAACATGATCATGATATACTAACGAATCTATTTGCAGGGCAGGAATAGAGATGCAGATGTAGAGAACAGACATATGGGCACGGGGGCAAAAGGGAATGAATTAGGAGATTAGGACTGGCATAAATACACAACCATGTGTAAAATAAATAGCTAGTGGGAACCTGCTGTATAGCACAGGGAGCTCAGCTCAGTGCTCTGTGATACCTAGGGGCTGAGAGGTGAGGGGAAGGTGGAACGGAAGGTAGATATATATAAGAAAGGGTATATATGCGTACATAGAGTTGATTCACTTCATTGCACAGCAGAAACTAACACAACATTGTAAAGTAACTTTACCCCAATTAAAAAAAATAAACTCTTGCCATGCTAAGCCAAAAATAATTTTTAAAGGACACCTCCAATTGTAAATGACACATGATTCAATTGCTTTTATTACTTATTCTCTATCTTGAATCTCTGGGAAGCTATGTCACAGTTTCTGCAAATCATTGCTATCCACTGGAAATCACTGCTATCCACTGGACCATTTCTCCCGTTTGGTTCTTTAAGGCAACAGTTTAATTCTCCTCCTATGAGACTAGATTTCTTGCTACTCTTCCTCACTCTGGGTAAAAAGTCAAGATTTTTTTAATGCCTTCCCACCAACTTTGAATCATTCTTGTGACCTCAGTTTATTCCACCCTCTGTGACTCAGCTTCCTTATCCACCAGATAATTTTCAAGGTGTTTTCAAGCCAGTCCAGTCTATAATTCTGATTAAAGTCTGTTTTCTTTAGTTATTATTAAAATTCATTAAGATAAAATTCAAAACTACCCACATCACACACATTATGTGAGGGGAAAAAACTGTGATCGTTGTTCATTTCCAAGGTGAATTTTTGTGTCTTTAAATACATGGTGTTCATGTAAATAACTGAAGTATGAGCCACATGCCCTTTTCTGTAAAGAAATCACAGCTTTCTTCCATAAAAGTTCCCTTCACTTTTCTCTCTTTTCTTAAAAGAATGAAATGAAAAGAGGACATCTTCAAAATCATGGTGGAATATCTACATTTACTTCTCAGGACTGGAATGGGATTTAAAATAAATATTGCCAGACTGGAAAGCAAGAATCCAGCCATCAACTGTCAATTCATCTCTCTCTGGGTAGCACTGCACTTATATTCTGCTGGACAGATGCATTTGATGGCCCCTGGAGAAGGGCATTTCACCCCACTCACAGAGCACTTGGTCAGTGGTTCCAGTGTCCAAGGAACTTGTCAGTTATGAAATTCATTGTGTATCCTAGATCTCCTCAGCCATGTTATTAACCAGTATTCCCTTGCTCATTCCCAGTGGACAAGGAGAATAGATAACCATTATCCTCCCTAGGGCAGAGCATTCGGAAGCACAGGAATCTTTACGCACAGCTCATCAGTTCCTTCCTTCCATCCATCATCAGTTGTCTTAATAATATCCCCTATCCTGAATCCACACCACATAAATTCCCATCTAGATAAAATACGTAATAGAAAATACTTCACTGTGGAAATATTCCATCTCCTGGTTTCAGGGTCACTGTAACAACTCCTTCAAATAGAATGAAGAGACCTGTATCCATATTTGTTTCTCCTACTGTACTTGATATATGAAAGCAAGTTTGAAGTTAAATCTAACAACTTATGATAAAGATGCAAAATAAAATAAATTCCTGGGATATAAAAAAAACAGTAGTAATGAAATACATGTCTGTTGAGTGAATTGCTTGTTTTTTGTTTGTTTCAACTACATTAAACAATTGTTGTGTGTCTGTGATTTTATCAGCTATTTGGAAAAAGTGTACCATATTGTTAAAAAAACATTTGATCTAGATTTCATCAGTATGAATATTTGGTAAACTTTTTAAACAAATACTTATTTTTAAGATTTTCAGACTCAAATTATGACTTGTTGCTAAAAAGAAATAAATTTCTATTCCAACTTAGTGATATTATTTTCTGAATGCTACTGCTGCTAAGTCGCTTCAGTCGTGTCCGACTCTGTGCAACCCATAGACGGAAGCCTACCAGCCTCCCCTGTCCCTGGGATTCTCCAGACAAGAACACTGGAGTGGGTTGCCATTTCCTAGAACTTATAGTATATACAATAGATTAAAAGAAATTACTATAAGTATTTCATTCTTATTTGTTCAGAATGACTCAGCTAAAGAGGTGATAGAACTCTTAACTGTCTGACAAGCAATATCAAGTCATTTTCAGTGGGATTTTCCTGCAGAAGTAATGAATTATAAGTCATATATGGATTTTATAAGAGTTTCTATGTAGATGCCAAGTAAATTCCTAGATAGTGAGAAAATTTCATTTATTCAAGGTGGAAGGAGATGTCTAAAATTGGGTAGTAATGAAATACATGTCTGTTGAGTGAACTGCTAAAAAGTAAGAGAGTAATATTATACTGAAATATACATTCTCGAATAAATGATTAGCATGTATATTACCACTAGATAAAGAAATTCTGTCTCTTATAAACACCAAAATCTACATTTGAAAGCAGTACTTGAGATATTTCACAGAGACCTGATGCTGGCTGATGAGGCTCTGTAATATAATTTTACCAAATATATAATTCAAGGAAATGAATAATGGAAATAAAACACAAATCCTGTTAAATCCCTTTAAGATCTGTCGCTACTATTATTTTGCCTGTGGCCAATGAGCCTGGGTTCTAACCTAGTACACTATCTAATTGTCCTTTCAGACAACATGCAATATATCATAGAGACCACAAAAAAATCTCCAAATGGGAATATGATTAGACATTAGAAACAATTGAAAGCAAAAACCTAAATGCATAGGCTTGCCTTCCTGTCTTTAGTTTCTGTTTTTTCCTACACATCTGTTTCCTTCTTCTGTCATTTGGTGGATAACATTTTCTTTCCTCCTAGACACAAAGCAAAATAAATAAAAAGAAATACACACATACTTATGATTGTCAGCCAACAACCTCTGAGCTTTGTGTGTAATGAAGAGAAATTGACTGTTCAGTTGCAATTCCAATGAGCTGTGTTCATGTGGCCACCTCTAAAGGCAACTGTTCCAGCCTAGAGGCCAAGTTCAATCACATCCATATGATGCTTCCATGGTAACCCTTTAATTAGTGAATCATCTGGAGAGGTTGGGAGATAGGATGGGTGGAAGGGCTCATTCTCCTGAGGTGTGCGAGCAGACAGAAAAATAGCATCGAGTATATACCTGTACCCTATAATTGCGTTAATTCTCCTCACTGTTAAGACCTAGAAGAGAGTCAAGCATTTTTGAGGTTAGGAAAAGACTTCCAATGGTGAGTCCCTCTGTTACAGAAGTTCATATTGTTTCTTTTCAGAGAACAGCTTAACCTCTAGATACACCATTTACTTGAGAGGGAGGAGATTTTAGGTCTGACTCCGAAAGTGAATTGCTAGATGAACTTTCTGGAACTCTGCTTCCTCATATGTAAAGTACGTGCTTTGAAAGTATAAGATATCTTCCACTTCCAGAGTTTTATGATCTGAATATAATAATGTATTCAGTAGCGTTGGCACTTTCTGAGGGTAGTAGCATCCATGTATTGACTTTCCATGTATCTTTCATGGCATCCACTAGAGAGTGGAGTTCAAAATAACCTCAGTAATTATTTGTTTATTGATGATGGTTGTGGTATTTTGGTGTAGTTATTGTGGAATATTTATCTTAGGACATTGAGGAATCCCCCCCCACACACACAAAATTTCCCAATTCCCAAGGTGCAAGAAGATGAAAAAGATATGCTTAGACTCTAAGCACATTTTTGAAATGCATTTATTTCTGAGCTAAAGATAAGTTAAACACTTTAACACTTTCCAAAGGAAATGGTTTCCTGAAAGCAATTGGACAAACCATTTTCACACAAGAGAAAGAGAGAGATACAAAAAGAAAACTAGGGTTAAAAAAAAGCTTGTGAAACCTTGAAGTCTTATCGCACCTTGGTACCCAGTCTCTGAAAGCACTTCCTTCCCTTTTGGTTTACACCTCAGTCACAGGACTGAAATATCTTGTGACCTCACTCCAGAGGCAGGTTAAGGATGTGAGAATCTCAGCTACTGCGCCATTTATGCGAGGGCTGGGTCGGGGACCCTGGTGCCTCTCTGTGCTCTGAAGGGGGAAGAAGAGTCACTCTAGAGTCAACTCAGAGTCCCAGAAAGGTCAGAAGCAGTGGTTGGTGAACAAAGCAGCTGCTGGAGGCAGAAGAACTTAATCACAATGTATGCAGTTAATAAGATCTGAGTCAAACTGTCCCCTTTGTCTAAACGCCCCCTGTGCCAATTCTAACATAGACAGATGGCTGGGACTCAGTGTTCAAAATCATCCAAAGAGAAACCTTCAACATTCCAGCATGAATTTCTGCACTTAGTGCTTTTTTCTAACCACAAGATCATTTTTACCACCTAATCTAATTTCTTCTTGTTGCATGTATACTTAAGTACACCACGGTCACATCTTTTGATAGATAAACTGGAGAAATAGTTCAGAAGGTAGATTCTTACAGGTGCCCCACTCTTGTACATTTGGTGCAGTATACTATATTCAGGGTACTGTCCTCCCCCACCCCCAATATACACATATACACCTCTAGATCCCTCTGAGACTCGGTTCTTTCTGTTATCCACATAGGGAAACTGGGGGCCAAGATGGGAAGCCCTAAACTGAGTAAAGAAAGTCTGTGAGTCAGAAAGACTAGTTCTGTCACTCATAAGTTAAGAGCTTTTCTTCTACAAATGAATCCTCTGGGGTGCAATCCAGTATGTGGTCAAAGGTAAGAAGACTAACACCAGTTCAAGACTCATACACTTGTCCACCCACAAGGGAATACTAAAAGACTTGCTACCTCCACCACCTCCCTCTTCCGCCCCTCAACAACCAACTGAGGCTGAGTGCAGTCTCAGAAAAACACACTGACACTGAGGTGTGAAAAGAAATCACCCCAGGAATGACGGAACCAGATGAGCACCATCAAAGGCCAAGATAGAACTGTGGATCATTCAATAATGCAAGAAATAATTCAACAGATGTTTTTAAAATCCCCACAATTTTATAGAACTAGGGTGATAAATTGATTGCATAAGTCTCTAGTGTTTCATTATAACCTTTGTGGGCAAGATGTTCTAACTAGCCTCTTTTTCCGGGCTTAGCCATGTGACTTGCTTTGGCCAGTGAGAGTTAGCAAGCAAGACACCAACAGAGTCTTGCAAACACTTCTAAATTGGTATTTGCTTTCTTGTCACTCTTGTTTCTTGGCCATGAACATGAAGCTATCCCTGGGCTAAATTGCTGGAGGAATGTGAGAGATAAATGGGGAGAGGCTGAGTTTTCTCAGCCAGGATCATCCTAAGTGTGATCTGAAGCTGGTAACAACTCTATGAGTGAGTCTAAGGGAACTTAGTTGAGGCTGGCTCAGATCAACAGAACTGTCCAGCTAACCCATAAACTCATGATACATAGTAAATATTTATTGTTTCAAGCAACTGAGTTTTTCTGAGGTTTGCTAAATGATAGCTAATGATAGAACTTCTGATAATGGTGAGATGAGGCTGAAAAGAAACACTGGGGAGTAAGCCTCAATGCTAGCAAGACGGCTGCCTCAGTGTCTGTGACAGAAGGAAATTGGACAATGTGGTACCAGAGAAAGCAGATCCTTTTGTTTCTTTTCTGCTTATCCACTCTCACCTCATCCTATACAGCATATTTTCAGAAATAAATCTTTATATGCTTCGATTTGTGTGTATTTGAAGGTACTGATGGCCAGAGGTATGGTGAGAGTTCCCTACGTACACTTGCAATCAGGCTGTGGGCTCATCCTAAAAGGATCTAAAATTGGATTAGAGAATTTAGCCTGGCCTGTCAGATCTCTTTGATCTTATGTGGGGGGCTTATAAGCCTCATGCCCCATTTCAGATAAAGCAGCAGATATTTGGCACTTTTCCTAACCATTTACAGGGACCACATCCAGGACAGTCCATGGAAGGCCTTTATAAAAAACATCAAATGCTTTGGAGAGTAGGGTGGTTGAAAAAAAGAGGAAGAAAGGGAGGGGAAAGATAACAAAGCAAAGTTTATACTTCTGCTATCTGGAGAATCAAATGCTTTTCTAGCAGTCTCTAAGTGGAATGTATTTGTTGACTTGCCAGGAAAACTCTTCACAGATTAAAGCCTTAACTGGACTGTGATGTAGGGTGTGTCCCAACCATCCTGGCACATGGCATGACTTTTTTTCACACCCTGCAGCTACTGGTGAGAAACACCTTCATGGCCTCATATTCCTTCTACTGCATCCAGAACCAATGCAGAAGATGACAAAAAAAAAAAAATGGTCAAAATTCTTTGCAGTTGTCTCCCATCTAGTGGTGGAGCCCATTCTTCAGCCCTTAAATTAGGATTGGCCAGGTGACCTGTTTTCACCAATGAGACACTGCACCAATCAGATACTAGCAAATGTAATACAAAACTTGATTTAAAAAAAAAAAGAATTTTTATATAGTAGCTTGCTCTCTTAGAATCTGAAGCTGCTGTATGAACAAACCTGGGTTATCCTGCTGGAAGAGTAGAGACAAGTGTCACAGTCTCCATCTCTGCCACAGTCAACAATCAGCCAAACCCCAGAAGCAGACTAACTTAGCTGACCAACAGTTGACTGAAAATTCAGAGTAAACACATCTAAGACAACAGTAAAAAACCTAATTGAGCTTAAGCTAAACTGCTGGACCATAATTTAGTTAAACAGGTAGTTATTGTTTTGGTCTACTAAGTTTAGAGGTGAAAAGCTGCCAGATGTACCTAGCTTACAGAGAGCAGAGTTTTCTCAAAGAAAGACATTTTCATGACAATTATTAAATAAAAAGAAGACAGTCATTTTGAACTACAAGTTGATGTTTGTTAAACTCTCAGTAGTTTCCTCGATGGCTCAGATGGTAAAGAATCCATATGCAATGTAGAAGATGTAAGAGACACAGATTCAGTCCCTGGGTTGGGAAGATTCCCTGGAAGATGGCATGGCAACCCACCCCAGTATTCTTGCTTGAGAATCCCATGGACAGAGGAGCCTGGCGGGCTACAGTTCATGGGGTCACAAAGAGTTGAACATGACCGAGTGACTAACACTTTCACTTTCATAGTTTCCTTTAAGCATCCTGGCATCTAGAGAAAAGATAAATAATAAAGAGTATTTATAAACACTTTTGGGAAGTTTTTCATCTTAGGAATTATTCCCATCATAGATTAGATGTACTTGGAGTATATACAATTGGGTTACATGTTAAATAAAAGCTATTGTCAAATAGGCTGCATAGACAATGGGGAACATCTATGACCCTGAGGTCAATCATCAGAGAATGACCATTGCACTCCAGGTACTTCACTTAAATTTTATTTTATCATGATTATCCTATCCTATGTATGAAAAAAGTGAGGAAACGAAAGGTTAGATAACAGTTTTGCAACGTTTGGATCCAAGATCAGAGGATTTTCCACTACGTCACGTTGCTTCTCCATGTCCTAAACCAAAGAAAGTGACAAACAAAAAAGATTCTGTATGAAGAACTGAGGTGTAATTGTACTGGGTGGAGCAAAGTTCATCCTGGAAATTCATTTAGGGTTGTCTAGACAATGAGCCCGGAGAAGGCAATGGCACCTCACTCCAGTACTCTGGCCTGAAAAATCCCGTGGATAGAGGAGCCTGGTAAGCTGCAGTCCATGGGGTCGCTGAGGGTCGGACACGACTGAGCGACTTCACTTTCACTTTTCACTTTCATGCATTGGAGAAGGAAATGGCAACCCACTCCAGTGTTCTTGCCTGGAGAATCCCAGGGACAGGTGAGCCTGGTGGGCTGCCGTCTCTGGGGTCGCACAGAGTAGGACACGACTGAAGCGACTTAGCAGTAGCAGTAGCAGACAATGAACCAACGAAGATACAGAGTCCCTCCATTCAGTGAAAGCAAAAAGAAATGAAATAAATAACATATAAACAAAAGATAAAATAATCAAAGCTAAAAGTTTGTCCTTTAAGATATAGTGAAATTGGTAAACTTTTGACCAAACTGATGAAGGGGAAAAAAGCCACAGATGACTAAAATCAGCAGTGAAAGAGATGACATCCTACAGATGTTACAAATGTTAAAAATACAATAAGAATATAGTGAACAAAGGCCTGCCAATAATTTTACAACTTAAAAGAACAAGTATCTTTACAAATATATCTTGCTAAAAAATGACAAAAAGAGAAGTAAAATTTTTGAATAGTTTTTTGTCTGTTAAAAAAAGATGAATTCACAATAAGATAACTTCCACCAAAAAATCCCCATACCCACATTCTTTTACTGGTGAATTCCATCAAAAATTTAAGAAAGAAATAGTATCAATATCACACAAACTATCTTAGAAAGCAGATAAAAGGAAGCACTCTCTCATTTGTTTTATGAGGATAGTGTAACTTTGATATCAAAAGTGTCAAAAACTTTGATAGGAAAGTCTACTAACCCCCAATTTCAAACATAGATACAAAAATCCTTGAAACAGGTAAATTAATTTTAAAATTAGTAAACCAAATAAGAAATATACAAAAATAACAAGTGATCTTTATCCCAGGAAGGCAAGGTTGGTTTAACATTCAGATTTACCACATTAGTAAAACAAAGAAAAAAATTTTATGGTCATTTCAATAGATGAAAAATTATTTGAAAACATCAAACAACTGACTCATTAGAAAAGACTCTGATCCTGGGAAAGATTGAAGGCAGGAGGAGAAGGGGATGACAGAGGACAAGATGGTTGGATGTCATTACCGACTCAAGGGACTTGGGTTTGAGCAATTTCCAGGAAATGATGAAGGACAGGAAGTCTGGCGTGCTGCAGTCTACAGGGTCACAAACAGCTGGACACGACTGAGTGACTAAACAACAACAAATTACTTATTTATGGTGGAAAAAACAACTCTTGGAAAACTAGGAAAAGAGAATTTCTTCAACCTGATAAAGACCATCTCCTCATCCAATATTCCCAAATAAGGTAAAAACAAACAAACAAACAAAACAAAAAATTTCTGCTCCTAATACCATATAAATTATGATATATTGTATGTTTTCTCCTTAAGATTGGAAACAAGGCAATAATGTCTGCAATAGCTGCTTTCATTCAATATTATACTAAAGGTCCAACCAAGTACAATAAGACAAGACAAAGAATTTAAAAACATACAGATAGAAGAGAAAGGAGTAAAACCCACTTTATTTGCAGGTGATGGAATTGCCTACATTTTTTAAAAATACCCTGAGGAATCTATAAAACAAGTACCAGAACTAATAAGCTTAACAAGTTCTCAGGATACAAGGCCAATACAAAAAATCAATTACAGCAGAACAAAATAGAAAAATGTAAGTTCGAAAATCCTTTTCCAGAAGCACATAAAAGCATAAAATATGTTATGTTAATTTGACAAAAGGCATGAAAGACCACTATTCTGGACATTGTGCAGTAGGGCTGAGGAAAATGAAATAAGACCTAAAAAACATGGAGACATATTCTCTGTACATAGATTGAAAGACTTAGCATTTGATATCAATTCTTTCCAAATTGATTTCCAAGTAAAGAATTTCAACAGCCTTTGTTTAAACATTAATTTCATTTCTAATACAAATATATATATATGTATATATGATACAAACAGCTAGAATAGCCAAAAAAAACTTGAAAAAAAAAAAAACCAAAGGTAACTAACATAACATTATTTCAGGACTTAATGTGTAGCTTTGGTAATTAACACAGTGGGGTATTTGATGGAAGGATGGTCAATTCAATCAATCAAAGTGATTAGAGAGTACAGAAGGAGATCAATATGCATATGTTAATTTATATTCACACAAAGTACCAAGGATATTTAATGAAAAAAGAATAGTATTATAAAAAAATATGATGGTGAAACATATAAACAAATAATGAATTACTACACCTACCTCACAAGCATGCAAAAGTATTTGAATCGCATCATAGACTTGAACATAAAAACTAAATGGTAAAATTTCTGTAAAGAACATAGTAGAATATCTTTGCAACTTCTAAGTTGACAATGCATTTTTAGAATGAACACAAAAAGTCTAAGTATAAAGGAAAAAAAAGTGATCATCTGGACTACATAACACACCACCAACAAAAGACAAATAAACAAAAGACCTCTGCACTTTGAGTCATCATTAATCAAAGAAAGCAGGATAAAACATCTGCAATGCATATATCCAATAAAGGACTCATTCAGAATATATAAAGAAATTTTACAACAGAATTGAAATACAAATCACCCAATAAAAATGGGAAAATAATTAAAGACTAAATTAAAACATACTGACAACAGTAAATCTTGGCAAAAATGTGGAAATCCAGAACACTCATACATTGCTAGTGGAAGTGTAAAAAGGTACATTCCCTTGAAAAAACTGTTGGATGTTTCTCATAAAATTACACACAGAGAGAATGATGCAGAAAAAGAAGCAGAGTAATGACCTTCGAAAATTCTCTCCTTCATAAAAGCAAAGAGAAAACTTTCAAAGAATATCAGGATCATTCACAAAAATAGCTCAATCCTGGTTAAGAACAATGAAATTTGTCCTGTTTTTCACCTGCCCTGTGAAAGTGTTAGTTGCTCAGTCATGTCTGGCTCTACATCCCCATGGATGTAGCCCACCTCTGTGCATGGAATGTTCCAGGCAAGAATACTGGAGTGGGTAGCCATTCCCTTTTCCAGGGGATCTTCCTGACCAGGGATTAAACCTGGGCCTCCTGCATTACAGGCAGATTCTTTATTCTCTGAGCCATCAGGGAAGCCCTACTCCTTTCCCTGTACCTATCCTTGTCTCCCTGACATCACAGTAGCCATGAAGATCAATACCTCACACTCATGGTAAAAACTGCTAGCCTGGCAGCAACCAGAGAGGGCAGAACAGAGTCAGAATTCCTTCAAACCTAATTCCCAAAGAAGTGTCCTGAATGTGCCTGGGTGATTCCTTGGGAGATTCCTCTTGCTAGGTTGAGTGTCTTTGACTTGACTTGGAGCTTTTATAGTACAAAAAGCCTTTCCTCAAGGGTGTTTTGTTGAAAACAATTAGAAACAATTATTTAGCAGTTCTACTAAATATCCACTGTAGTGGATAGGAGTTGGGGCAAACCATAGGCTAATCCAAACATTTAAAAGAAAAATCTGGGGAATGAGATGTGCTTATGAGACTCTGAAAATCTCTGACACATTCTCAGAAATATAGAAAGTTGAATGCATGTGTATAACTGTGCCTGTGCAGAGAACTGTGTGCATACTCAGGATAGACGTAAGAAGGCGGTAAGCTCTCACCTCTGGCTGAGCTTGAGGCTCTGAGGCTGGAGGAAGTGAAAGCTGGGGTAGAGCTGCAATCTTCCAGGTTGTGTATGGAAGGCAGAGCCCAATAGGCATGCAGAGCATCTTGGCAAACACTGGGAGGCTCCTTGGTTCTAGGCACTTAAATAAATCTGTCTAATCATTAGCTGACCACTAACATAACTGAACAGAGGCTTTTGTGCCTATACCTGAGAATAATATAGGTTTTATAGAATTAGTTCACAAAAGGTAATACACAAAAAATGACAAAGAGCAAAAACAATAAACCGTCAAGAGAAGAAGGAATCTGATTTTCAGAGTTTTCATATTATATTATTTAAAATATCAGTTTTCAACAACAAAACATTATGAGACATGCAAAGACCCAAGAAACTGTGGTTCATACACTAGAAAGTCAATTAATCAAAATTGTCTCTGAAGAAATACAAATATTGGAATTATTAGACAAAGACTTTATTTCAACAGTATGAAATATATCCAAAAACAAAACCTAAAGAAAACTATATTTTTAGAAAATTAAACAAATTCATACTGATAGAGAATATTGTTCTTTGGAACGACTGATGCTGAAACTCAAACTCCAATACTTTGGCCACCTGATGCAAAGAGCTGACTCATTTGAAAAGGCCCTAATGCTGGGAAAGATTGAGGGCAGGAGAGGAAGGGGACGACACAGGATGAGATGGTTTGATGGCATCACCTACTCAATGGACATGGGTTTGGGTGAACTCTGGGAGTTGGTGATGGACAGGGAGGCTTGGTGTGCTGTGGTTCACGGGGTCACAAAGAGTTGGACACGACTGAGTGACTGAACTGAACTGAATAAAGAGATGTAAATTATTTTTTTAAAAATAGAGCCAAGTAGAAATTCTGAGCTTGAAGATTAAAAAAACTGAATAAAATAATTTACTAGAGAGCCTCAGCAGTATATTTGATCAGGCAGAGCATGGAATCCGAAACTTGAATATAGATCAATTGAGATGATCTGACCTAAAGAAGAGAACAAAAAAGAATGAAAAAAAGGACATAGACTCAGAGACCCATGAGACACCAGTAATAATATGAACTGTAAAAGGAGATTATATATAGAAA
Organism: Bos mutus; assembly: GCF_027580195.1. Classification (NCBI taxonomy): domain Eukaryota; kingdom Metazoa; phylum Chordata; class Mammalia; order Artiodactyla; family Bovidae; genus Bos; species Bos mutus. Next base: position 30,703,551 of record NC_091618.1, read on the forward strand.
GAGGCAGATGTAATAATAATGCACACAACCAAGAAACTTAATGAACTCCAAGAAGGATAAACAGAAAGTGATCCACACCAAGACATATAATTAAACTGTGGAAAGCCACAACCAAAGAGAAAATACTGAAAAGAGGAGAGAGAAGTGATTCCTCACGCACAAGTTATCTTCAGTACAATTAACAGCTAGTTTCTCATTAGAAACAATGGAGGCCAAAAGTCAATGGGATGACATATTCAAAGTATTTAAAGAAAAATCTTTCAACAAAGAATACAACATATTATACACTATGATTAAACAGGATTGATTCCTTTAACTCAAGCTTTGTTCAAAATATAGAAATCAATAAATCTCATTGGAAGGACTGATGCTGAAGCTGAAACTCCAATACTTTGGCCACCTGATGTGAAGAACTGACTCATTTGAAAAGACCCTGATGCTGGGAAAGATTGAAGGCAGGAGGAGAAGGGGACAGAGGATGAGGTGGTTGGATGGCATCACCGACTCAATTGACATGAGTTTGAGTAAACTTTGGGTGTTGGTGACGGACAGGGAGGCCTGGCATGCTGTAGTCCATGGGGTCACAAAGAGTCAGACACGACTGAGCGGCTGAACTGAACTGAACTGAACATGATATTAATAGAATAAAACACAAAAATTTCATACCATGTAAATAAATGAAAAAAATCATTTGACAAAATCCAAAAACTTCATGATACAAACCCTTAACAAATTAGGGGTAAAAGGGAACTTAGTCAGTTGAGTAAGAGCATCTAGGAGAACATTCAATTCAGTTCAGTTCAGTTCAGTTGCTCAGTCGTGTCCGACTCTTATATTAATATCACACTCTTCGCATGAGGTGGCCAAAGTACTGGAGTTTCAGCTTTAGCATCATTCCTTCCAAAGAAATCCCAGGGCTGATCTCCTTCAGGATGGACTGGTTGGATCTCCTTGCAGTCCAAGGGACTCTCAAGAGTCTTCTCCAACACCACAGTTCAAAAGCATCAATTATTTGGCGCTCAGCCTTCTTCACAGTCCAACTCTCACATCCATACATGACTAGTGGAAAAACCATAGCCTTGACTAGACGGACCTTTGTTGGCAAAGTAATGTCTCTGCTTTTCAATATGCTATCTGATGCTGGGAGGGATTGGGGGCAGGACAGAGGATGAGATGGCTGGATGGCATCACTGACTCGATGGACGTGAGTCTGAGTGAACTCCAGGAGTTGGTGATGGACAGGGAAGCCTGCGTGCTGCAATTCATGGGGTTGCAAAGAGTTGGACATGACTGAGCGACTGAACTGAACTGAACTGAACTGAATATCACACTAATAGTGAAATCTGGAAGATTTTCTTCTCAGATTAGGAACAAGACAACGATGTCCATTCTTACTACTTCTGTTAACAATGCACTGGAATTTCTGGCCAGGAAAATTAATACAAAAAAAAAAAAGAAATAATAAAAAAATATACATTTAAACTGGAAAGAAGTAAAACTCTATTTGCAGATTACATGATGTTGTACTTTGTTGTTGTTCAGTCACTCAGTCGTGTCCAACTCTTTGCAACCCCATGGACTACAGCATGCCAGGCTCCATGTCCTTCACCATCTCCCTGAGCTTGCTTAAACTCATGTCCATTGAGTCAGTGATGCCTTCCAACCATCTCATCCTCTGTTGTCCCCTTCTCCTCCTGCCTTCAATCTTTCCCAGCATCAGGGTCTTTTCCGATGAGTCAGCTCTTTGCATCAAATGGCCAAAGTATTGGAGCTTCAGCTTCAGTATCAATCCTTCCAATGGATATTTAGGGTTGATTTCCCCTTTAGGATTGACTGGCTTGATGTTGCACTTAGAAATTTTTTTTAAATCCACACATATACCCCAAAATTATTAGAGTTAATTAACTAATTCCTAAAGATTGCATGATATAAGATCAGTACACAAAATTAATTGCAATGCTAAACACTAGCTGCTGCTGCTGCTACTAAGTCGCTTCAGTCGTGTCCGACTCTGTGCAACCCCATAGACGGCAGCCCACCAGGCTCCCCTGTCCCTGGGATTCTCCAGGCAAGAACACTGGAGTGGGTTGCCATTTCCTTCTCCAATGCATGAAAGTGAAAAGTGAAAGTGAAGTCGCTCAGTCGTGTCCGACTCCTAGCAACCCCCTGGACTGTAGCTCACCAGGCTCCTTCGTCCATGGGACTTTCCAGGCAAGAGTACTGGAGTGGGGGGCCATTGCCCTCTCCAAACACTAGCAATAAATAATATTAAAATAAAATTAGGGAAATGATTCTATTCATGGTAGTGTTATAAGAAGTAAATTCTCAAGAATATATTTAACAAAATAAGTGCAATACTGTACACTGAAAACTATAAGATATCACTGAAAGATAAAAGACAATTTAAATAGTGAAAGATATCTATGCTCCTGGATTGGAAGATAATACTGCTAAGAGGTCAATGTTTCCCAAATTGATCTATAGATACAATGCAATCCCTATCAAGAGGTTATTTTTTGTTGAAATTGGCAAGAAAATCCTAAAATTCATATGGAAATACAAGAAACCCAGAATAACCAAAACAATCTTGAAAAGGAACAAAACTAGAAGACTTAAACTTACAAACTAAAAATTTTACTACACAAGGTTGTGTGGTAAGGGCATAAGGTGTGTCACATAAATAATGAAATAAATTTAAGAATTCAGAAATAATGCCGTCAGTTTATGGCCAACTGGTTTTCAACTAGTATACTAAAAAACAAGTCAATGGTGGGGGAAATGGTCCCTTTAACAAATAGTATTGGGACTACTGGATGTTGTTGTTTAGTTGCCCTGTTATGTCCGACTCTGCGACCCCATGGATTGCAGCACACCCCACCTCCCTGTCCCTCACCATCTCCAGGAATTTGCCCAAGTTCATGTTCATTGCGTTGGTGATGCCATCCAGCCGTCTCATCCTCTGATGATCCTCCTCTCCTTCTGCCCTCAATTTTTCCCAGGACTTTTCCAATAAGTCATCTGTTCACATCAAATGAGCAAAATACTGGAGCTTCAGTTTCAGCATCAGTCCTTCCAGTGAATATTCAGGGTCTGTCTCCCTTAAAATTGACTGGTTTGATCTCCTTGCTGTCCAAGGGACTTTCAGGAATCTTCTCCAGCACCGCAGTTCAAAGGCATCAATTCTTTTGTGTTCTCCTTTCTTTACAGTCCCTTGTAGCTCAGTTGGTTAAGAATCTGCCTGCAGTGCAGGAGACCTGGGTTCGATCCCTGGGTCAGGAAGATCCCTGGAGAAAGAAATAGCAACCCACTCCAGTATTCTTGCTTGGAAAATCTCATGGACACAGGAGCCTGGTGGGCGGCAGTCCATGGGGTCATGGAGTCAGGCACGACTGAGCGACTAACACTTACTTACTTCTTTACAGTCCAGCTCTCACAACCATATGTGACCACTGGAAAGACCATAGCCTTGACTATACGGACCTTTGTTGGCAATGTCTCTGCTTTTCAATACAGATTTGTCATCACTTTCCTGCCAAAAATCAATTTTCTTCTGCTTTCATGGCTACAGTCACTGTCTGCAGTGATTTTGGAGCCCAAGAAGAGGAAACCTGTCACTACTTCCATCTTTTCCCCTTCTATTTGCCATGCGGTAATGAGGCCAGATGCCATGATCTTAGCTTTTTTAATATTTAGTTTTAAGCTGGCTCTTTCACTCTCCTCCTTCACCCTCATCGAGAGGTTCTTTAGTTCCTCTTCACTTTGTGCCATTAGAGTGGTATCATCCACATATCTGAGGTTGTTGATATTTCTCCCACCTATCTTGATTCCAGCTTATAACTCATCCAGCCTGGCATTTCTCATGATGTGCTCAGAATATAGGTTAAGCAAACAGTGACAGCAGACAGCCCTTTGTCCTCCTTTCTCGATTTGAACCAATCAGTTTTTCCATAGAGGGTTCTAACTGTTGCTTCTTGGCCTGTATACAGGTTTCTCAGGAGACATATAAGATGGTCTGGTATTCCCACCTCTCTAAGAGCTTTCCACAGTTTGTCATGATCCACACAATCAAAGGCTTTCATGTAGTCGATGAAACAGAGATAGATGCTTTTCTCAAATTCCCTTGCTTTCTCTATAATCCAGTGAATGTTGGATTCCTTTTCTAAACCCAGCTTGGACATCTGGAAGTTCTTGGTTTGCATAATGCTGAAGCCTAGCATGCAAGATTTTAAACATGAGCTTACTACTGTGGGAGATGAAGGCAACTGTCCAATGGTTAGCACATTCTTTGGTACTACCCTTCTTGGGAATTGGGATGAGGATTGACATTTTCCAGTCCTGTGGCTACTGCTGGGTCTTCCAGATTTGCTTACATAATGAATGCAAAACCTTGATGGCATCATCATTTATGGATTTGAAGAGTTTTTCTGGAATTTCATCGCATCCACTAGCTTTATTAACAGCACTGCTTCTTAAGGCCCAATTGACTTCAAACTCCAGAATGTCTGGCTCTGGGTAACTAAGCACACCATCATACTAATCCAATTCATTAAGATCTTCTTCATACAGTTCTTCGATGTATTCTTCCTATCTCTTCTTGATCTCTTCAGCATCTATGAGGTCTCTACTACTTTATCCTTTATTTGCCCATCTTTGGGCAGAATACTCCCTTGATGTTTCCAATTTTCCTGAAGAGATTTGTAGTCTTTCCCTCTTTGTTGTTTTCTCCTATTATTAAGCATTGTTCATTGAAAAAGACCTTCTTGCCTCTTCTAGCTATTGTCTGGAAATCCGAGTTTAGTCGGATGTACCTTTCCGTCCCTCCCTCGCTGTCCACTTCTCGTCTTTCTTCCACTGTTTGTAAGCCTCTGCAGATGACCACTTTGCCTTCTTCATTTTCTTTTTCTTTGGGATGGTTTTGTTTGCTCCCTCCTGTACTATATTACAGACCTCTGTCCATAGTTCTTCAGGCATACTGTTAACTAGGTCTATTCATTACCTCTATTGCAAATTCATACCAGATCTGATTTAAGTCATGCCTGCCTGGCCTATTGTTTTTCCCAGTTTTCTTTAAGCCTGAATTTTGCTATGAGAAACTGATGATCTGAAAAATGGTCTTTTTAACAAACATTATTGGGACAATTGGATATCCACTTGCAAAAAAAGTAAATCTGGATTTCTGCCTCACAACATATCCAAAAATTAATGTAAAATGGATAATAATTTGAATATAAGAGCTAAACATTTTTAAAAACTTTTAAAAGATAATATGAATAAATCTTAATTACCTTTGATTAGGTAATATTTACTTATATATGGCACCGAAGACACAAGCAACAAAAGAAAATGATAAATAAACTGGACTTCAAAATGCTGCTTGAAAGGAGGTACTTAGTTGCTCAGTCATGTCCGACTCTTTGCTATCCCATAGCCAGGCTCCTCTTTCCATGGGAATTCTTCAGGCAAGAATACTGGAGTGCATTGCCATTCCCTCCTCCAGAGGATCTTCCCAACTCAGGGATTGAACCCAGGTCTCCTGCATTGCAGGCAGATTCTTTACCATCTGAACCATCAGGGAAGCCCAAGAATACTGGAGTGAGTGGCCCGTCCCTTCTCCAGGGGATCTTCCCAACTCAAGAATTGAACCAGAGTCTCCTGTATTTCAGGTGGATTCTTTACCAGCTGAGCTACCAGGGAAGCCCACTTCAAAGGATATTACTGACAAAATGAAAATACAATCCATATAGCCAATGGGAATTTGCTGTATGACTCAGAGAACTCAAACAGGGGCTCTGTAACAATCTAGATGGGTGGGATGGGGAGGGAGATAGCAGAGAGGTTTGGGAGGGACAGGACATGGGTGTATCTCTAGCTGATTCTTGTTGAAGCTTGACAGAAAACAACAAAATTCTGTAAAGCAATTATCCTTCAATTAAAAAGTAAATAAATTTAAAAAATACAGTCCATGGATTGGGAGAAATTTTTGCAAATCACATATCTGATGAGAGTCTAATATTCAGAATATATGAAGTACCCATAACAACTTAACAACAGAAAGGCAAACAACCTAATAAAAATATTTGAATAGACATGGCTCCAAAGAAGATTTATAAAAGGCCAATAAGCATGTAAAAAGATGCTTAACATCATTAGTCATTAAGGAAATACAAATAAAAACCATAATGAAATTCTACTTCACACCCAGTAGGCTGGCTATTACCAAAATATTGTAGCCCTCATACAATGCTGGAGGAATGTAAAATGGTACAGCTGCTTTGAAAAACAGTTTGGCATTTCCTCAAAAAGTTAAACATAGAATTACCATATGGCCCAGCAATTCCACTCCTAGTTATATATCCAAGAGAAATGAAAAAATAGATTTCACACAAAAACTTGAACATAAATATTCATTTCAGTCCACCTCAAAATAGCCCAGAAGTGGAAACAACCCAAATGTTCGTCAACTGATGAATGAATAAACAAAAGATGGCTTAATCTGTGCACTAGAATCTTATTCAGCCATGAAGTGAATGAAGTGTTTATACATGTTACAACGTGGATAAATCTTGAAAACATTACACCAAGTGAAAGATGCCAGACAAAAAAGGGCACATATTGTGTTATTCCATTTATATGACATGTCCAGAAAAGCCAAATGCATGGGGAAAGAAAGTAAATTAGTATTTAAAGACTGAAAAAAGACGGGACTACTAGGGACTGAGATAAGAAGGAATGAGGACTGACTGTATGGTGTGTGTGTGTGTGTGTGTGTGTGTGTGTGTGTGTTAGTCCCTCAACTGTGTCTGACTCTTTGTGACCCCATGGACTGTAGCCCTAGGTATGGGGTTATTTAAGAGGTGATGAAAATATTCTAAATTAGATAGTGATCATTATACAGCCTTGTAAATATACTAAAAACTACTGAATAGCTCATTTAAAAGGGTGAATTTTATGGCTTGCAAATTATATCTTGGTTAAAGAAAGAGTTAACTGTATATCTTTCCTCTTACCCAGCAATTCCACTCTTACACATTCATCCAAGATAAAATAAAGCATGCATCTGCAAAAAGACTTGTATGAAGATGTTCATGGCAGCTTTGCTCATATCATCCAAAAGCTAGAGTCAGTCCAAACGGCCACAAGAGGAACAAATAAACAAACTCTGGGATATTCATACAGTGGTATACTATGCAGCAATTAAAAGAAATTATAACAACAGGAATAAATTTAAAAACCATGAAGGTGAATGAGAAAGAATGGGCTGAAATAGAAAATACTACACAATTAATAATAAACTTTCCTGACTTTTAAAAACAGGTAAAATTAACTTACATGGTGCTACGAAAGGTGTTTTTCTTAGGGGGTGTAGGATTTGTTGGAGAGGCAGGAGGAAAATGCTGAAGGTGACTGAAATGTTCTGAACATTTATTGGAATGGTAGCTATATGGATGCATACATTTGCCAAAACCTCATCAAATTTTATAGTGAACTGATGTGTATTTCATTTTATGTAATTTTTTTAAAGTTAAAAAAATTTAAAGGACTGAAACCAAACATAAGACCAATAAGAAAGCTAGAGGGTTCTTTATAAACAGGTTTAATATTTAATCAGCATATATTAAAGTAGGGATATTTAAAGTGTTTAATATTATGTTTTCTGGTAGAGGAGAACTCATGAGTGAGGATTTCAAGGGAGATTTCAGGGAAAGGAAGAAATCTTATGGAAGAAATGAGTTTACATGGACTAATCATTGGAGACTTATGACTACTAAATTTTATAGGCATAAATGCTCAATGGTTATAGCTGAAACTCTTCTAGAAGGAAAGAGGAAGAAATGTTACTTACTTGATCATTTGATTTTAACTCTACTCAAGACTCAGGAGATTCCAGGCCTCACTCTTTCGACTCATTTATTTTCTCTTTTATAATACACATACTTAGAGCACTTTAAATTCTTTGCCCTCCTTTTTCTTTTTTGTTTGTTTAGAACAAAACAAAATATTTATTATTTATAGGACAGTTTCAAAACTCCATGTGGTACATCTGTAGGGTTTTTTTTTTTAATGTCTCTCTTTTTAAAAATTTATTTATTTTAATTGAAGAATAATAGTTTTCAATATTGTATTGATTTCTGCCATACATCAACATGAATCAGCCGTACGTATGCTTACGCCCCCACCCTCTTGAACCTCCTCCCTCTCACCTCGCACTCCGTCCCACCACCTTGTCACAGAGCTCCAGTTGGACTTCCCTGAGTCATACAGAGGATTTCCACTGGATCTCTTTGACATATGTTCGTGTGTACGCTTCCATACTACTCTCTTCATTCATCCCACCCATTCGCTTCACCCTCTCCCCCTCCCCACGCTCCCCCCACCCCCGCCCCTGCCTCTTTGGCGGCCATAAGTCTGTTCTCTATTTCTATGTCTCCACTGCTGCCCTGCAAATAGGTCATCATTACCGCCTTTCAAGGATTCCCGTCGGAGGCTGTGGTGGAAGAGCTGTAAAAGGGAAAACGCTTTACCAAAACGATGAGGTCTTTCAACCAATACCAGAAAATCACAACTGTCTCAAGAGAAGAGGGTCAATGAGGTCTTCTTTATTTTTTTGTCAGTAGGATCCTTTTTATTTCAGAAAACTCAAATCATGACCAAAGGTGCTGTTTTTTATTTTTTTTTATTTAAGAGGTCTGGGAACAGCACTTCTATGTTTATTTTTAATTAATTTATTTATTTTAATTGTAGAATAATTACTTTACTATGTTGTGATGCTTTTTGCCATACATCAACATGAATTAGCCATGGGTACACATGTGTCCCCCCATCCTGAACTCCCTTAATCTACATTTCTTTCTGGACTTTCTCCCACATCTCCATCATTGTTCAAACATGAATCCAATATGTTTATTATATTCTATGGTAAATGGTACATGATCACTTATGGCCTGAAAACAGTCCAGCAGCCTGTTTGTCTGGATTTTAAGGCATGCTGAAAAGTTGTTGCAGAACCACAAAAGAGGTTGGGATTCTTGGCCTCCGGAGGAGAAGAATTCAATCCAGGGCCAGAGATGAGGCTTGATCTCTCAGAGATTTTGTGAAATAAAGTTTTATTAAAGTATAAAGGAGATAGAGAAAGCTTCTGACATGGACATCAGAAGGGGGCAGAAAGAATACACCCCTTGCTAGTGTTAGCAATGGAATTATATACTTTTTAATTAGTTATTACAATGAATCAAAAGAATGTCTGGATGTTGTAAAGATCTTACTAGACCCACTCCTATAATTTACATTTTAAGATAACAGGGTTAGCCAGAAGGTTGTCAGGAAAGAAAAACTGTCCTCAAGCAGGATACATGGTTGTTGTATAATCCCTAGTACAGCTGTTGAAACTGAGTTGTGTAATTGACTAAGACTAAGGAATGTAGACAAAAAAGTTTGTCTTTTCCTCCTCCTTGAGAATTACAGACCCCTCTCTCCTTGGGGACCCATGGACTTCTTATCAACCTGCCTAGGAATTGACTCTCTCAATGCCCACAAGGACTGGGTTTTAACTTGGATGCTAGGATCCTGGGAAGAGTAAAAAAGCTTCAGGGATCAGTCTCACCTTGAGTCCATTGATGAGCCCACATGACCCTCCCTCAACACAGGATATTCTCCCTATTGCAACTCTGGATACTGGAACTTCAACCTGCAGGTAACCAACAAGATCATTTAACACCATGCTTCCCACATTCTCAGTGCTAATCCCGAGCTCCAGACTAAAACTCTTGCTTTATATCTCACAAAAAACTACTGCAAAATTAAAGCCAATAATAAATATAAAACAAAGAGGGATGTGTTGCTGCTCTTGGGCTTTGAATTCCACCCTCCTATCAGCTCCACCCATTACTTTAGACCCCAAACCAAAATGTTTACTCCAATTCTACCCAAACAGGCAGCTAAGAGGACCCTTCCCTCTGAAGACTGCCTGGTTTTTGCTGAAGGATCACTCCTAGCCCTGGGGAATATCCCCCTGCTCCAAAAGAAGCCATTATAAAATTAACTGGCGATAAAACCAACCACAGGGGGATTGTGGGGCATTTATCTTTTTCAAACGCCTTGTTGTTTTTGTCCATCTGGTTGCATTTAGTCTGGAGGTATAATTTCCAGTGCTGCTCTTCTCTGGTAGACCATACAATTAAGGTATTTGAAAAACAAACAGCTCTTAACCACTGCACGGCGAGGAACTAGTTCAGCAATCTGTGACCCATTTTCCCTGAGCAAACACAGTTCGATCTCCAAGATGGTTGAAAAGCAAGAACTGAAAGTCGGAAATTATATTCTAATAAAATAATCACCTAACCTCTTCTGGCACTTTTCAGAGAAGAGAAAGTGAAATGTGAAGAGGGCAGGGAGAAAGGCTGCTGAAGAAATTATACTAGCTGTGGCTCTCCTCATAGATCCTTAATAGACTCTTTAGAGCTGCCACAAAATATATACATTTGGAACATAAAGAAGGGAAAGACTCGGGGATGGTGGGCTTACACTGGCAGACATGATGGTATCAGGAAAAGAAGAATGGCAAGGGTACATTCAAGAGCAGTGTGGCTGTCAGTCTCTGAAAGCTGCTGGATGGCCATGCTGCACTGTGTGCAAAATAATTGATATTGTAGTCGCTCACGTGCTCTTGTGCTTCTGCTTGGGTCTGGGGACTAGTTTTGCTTTTCCTAATGCAGTCTTCCAAATGTCCCTCCTCGATCTCACTTGGTAAATTTTTCCATAATGCTCTGATGAAATTCGTGTTTTGAATTGTCCCAAATCTTCCATGAGAGTATGAAATGAGTGCATGTGTGCCTGCACACACTGTGTAACACATACACCTACACACAGTCATTGCCCAAAAGTGAGACTCGCCACCTAGTCACGGATGTTATTCACCAACTTTGTTTCTGAATGACTCTCTTCTCCAAGAGAATCAAATATCACCCCAAAGAGATAAAGACAATCCACCAGTCAAGAAATTTGAAGAAATATACTTCAGAGTTTGAGGTTCCTTTGCAAAATAGGAGTCCCTGGGTGTGTTAAGCTTTGCTGAAGTTCTCCAAGAACAATGCTCTGAGAATTCTAAGCCAGAATTTAGAGGTGGAACAAGTCACAAGGATCTTGTAGTGACACCTTTACCCATGCAGGGATTACTTCCTCTCAAGGGCATTCCCCTGCCTCTCTCAATCCTGTCCTGACTCGCTCTGAGAAGAACCAGTCGTTTGGATTTCACCCTCAAGTCAGTGGAGATAAACTGATCCTTATTCCTCTTCCCTGAGAGATGTGGGAAGGTTCCTCTGGACAGTAACATGTCTTCCACAGTAGGAAGGGATTTGAACAGACTGGAGACTGGCACTCAGCTTCTGAATTGTGCATAGGGTGCATTTGTTGGTGTGGTTCCTAGCCCTGGTGTGGGTATTCAGAGGTGGGACTGTGTTATATTGGGTTTGTTGTTTTCTTATTCTCCTCTGTTGTGTGGACTACATTTAGAGAATTAAGGGTGATGAAAGAGATAATTCATTTAGAGAGCATCAACTTGTTGAAAGAAAGGTATTTTGAACTTAAATATATAATATGTGTATTCTCTACCTTGATCGTCTTTCTCCTTACCCACCTTGCTCTACCCATTTGTTCATTTCCCATGTAACATGTGTGAATTAAGCAAAATTGTGCTGGGGACTGGACACTAGGTAAGAAATGCCAAGGTGACTATGTACCCTCCCTGCCTTCAAGGGGCTCATATTCTAGTCTCTTTTTTAGTTCTTGGCTTTCATCTCTAGCTCCTAGTTGTAGCATATCACCAATAGATATCAGATATGAACATTTCCCTAGAAAAAGAATTTGGGAGAACTTACAAAGAAAGCTGAGCACCGAAGAATTGATCCTTTTGAACTGTGGTGTTGGAGAAGACTCTTGAGAGTCCCTTGGACTGCAAGGAGATCCAACCAGTTCATCCTAAAGGAGATCAGTCCTGGGTGTTCATTGGAAGGACTGATGTTGAAGCTGAAACTCCAATACTTTGGCCACCTGATGCAAAGAACTGACTCATTGGAAAAGACACTGATGCTGGGAAAGATTGAGGGCAGGAGGAGAAGGAGATGACAGAGGATGAGATGGCTGGATGGTATCACCAACTCAATGGACATGGGTTTGGGTAGACTCTGGTGATGGACAGGGAAGCCTGGCATGCTGCAGTTCATGGGGTCGCAAAGAGTCGGACATGACTGAGGGACTGAACTGAATAATTAAGCTTTAAAAAAAATACAGGATGCTATGTTGAAGAAAAAATAAAAAGAATGAAAACATCAGTGGAAATCAGAAAAAATAAAAAACAAACTACTGTGAATTTGTTAAGCATCAAAACTCCTTAATGGAGGCAGAATCAACTTTTTTCCCCTAAGAGCTTCAGGATCTAGAGTTCCTTTCCCTCCTGTTCCATCTCAGCTGGATATGGCTTCAGGAGGTACATCAAATGAGCAGTGTAAGAAGTCCAGTGTATTTTCTATTTGGCAGTTTCCCAGGCTTTGCTCAGTGTCTTTCTCCCATTCACTAGTCATAGTTGTGCGTCCCCTCTTCCCCCAGAACACAGAGACAGTTCCAGCACCCCCTCCCCACTCCCGACTCCTCCAGCCACCTGCACAGCTGAGCTCTTCACACCCCTCCACCAGCTGCTTAGTGAAGTCACACGATATTTTGGTCCCGATGACAGAGGTGCGAATGGCAGCTGCCACCCAATTCAGATGAGATCATGCATGTGAACACTCTCTGCAAATTGTAAAATCTTGACTAGACAAATGAAGAGGGGGTTACTTTACAACTCTGAAGCTCAATGCCTTCTACACACAGCAGATAGTCTATAGGAAAGGGACCATTTCTCCTCTGGCACCCCATCTCCTGGGGTGGGGGGAAGTTCATTTCCTTCCTTTACTGACCACAGTTCATTTCCTAGATCTGTCTCCATTGAAGTAAGCTGAATTCAAGGGCTCAGAATACAAAGAAAGACACAGCTACTTACTGATGACCCGCTGTTGCATGATACAAAGGGTTTGCTCTCTACTCTCTTAGGGCACCGAGTGTCACTGAAGATGAAAGCAATAAACCTTCCAATGAGTCCTCTCTGACAAGTAAGCGCTTATGCTTTTGAAATGTCTACTGGTCATTCCATATGCTGTGTCTATAATGACCAAGTGAACCAAACACTGAGTGCCTAAAACTGGCTAACTCAGAAAAAACTTGAAAGTGAGAAAAGCCTGTTATTTGGTTTCCCTAATTCTCCAGAGGTCCACTTGTCCTGGCCTGCATTGACATAGGTCCCTGTCCCTAGTCTTTTCCTGAACTCATTTTACTTCCACTGTATTAAGCAGTAAACAAATCTGATCATTCACTCCTCAGACTATAACATTTCCTATCACCTAATCCCAATTCCCAACCACTTACTCAATGTATAGACCTCCACTCTCTGCTCCTACCATTCTCCCTTTCTCCCCACACTCAACTATCCCAGTCTTCACCCTCCGACCTCTTTCTTAGGCTGTATGCTCATTCTTCTTGTACAAATCTCTTGTGGTTCTTCCAACAGAGTCCCTGGGCATTTATAACCTACCATTTCCAGGCCATGCTATGAATCCCTTCCTTGCCTCCTCCCATAAAACTCCTATTCATTCTTCAAAACTCAACTGAAACATCACCTGCTCCATAGCTCCTTTCTTTACCACCTCTGACCTATTCCACCTCTCTGTTTTCTCTGCTTCTTATGATGACTCCATCACTGGATTTTATATCTTTGAAAGTGAAAGTGAAAGTCACTCAGTTGTGTTCCACTCTTTGAGACCCTATGGACTCTACACTCCATGGAATTCTCTAGGCCAGAATACTGGAATGGGTAGCACTTCCCTTCTCCAGGGTGTCTTCCCAACCCAGGGATCAAACCCATGTCTCTATAATAGCTTGATAACTGAGTTATGAGCTCTAGAGTCAGACTGCCTGGATTCAAATCCTGTCTCAACTGTGTGATTTTGGGAAAACTACCTAAATCTCTGTTTCTTACTTCATTCACCCATAAAATGGGGATTAAAAAAATCATACCCACCCCAGGGGTTTGTGCAAAGAATTAAAAGAGTAAACGCTCAGAACACTGCCTAGGGTAGTGTTTGCGTTAAGTGCTCAATAAATGTCAGCCACTCTTATTGTAATCACTGCTCTGTCTGTCTGCCTCAGGATCAGCCTGACCTCTCCTCAAAGCTAAGACCTGGGACACTGAGTTTGCCCAAAACATATTTCTGCACAGAGCCTTGGAAGGGGTAACTTCTATTTTCTTTTCAGTTTATTTCTACAAGATTCAACAGCTTTGATTCTGGCTGCATAATTTCAGCGCTTCAGACTCTGTCAGTGCATGAGGCCCACACAGCCACATTTTATTCAAAAATTCTCATTTCAAGCCAATAATCCAACTAAATTGAGGTGTCTTCGTCCTTTGGCCCATGGTTCTCGTCCCACCTCCCCTTCTTGATTCCTTTTCCTCCTTTCCACCTCCTCTACCTTTGGTGCCCACCTGGGAATTCAGGGTTTAATTTCTATGGTTGTTTGAACATTTAACCATGAGAAGCTGGGACTGGAAGAAAGAGCAGATGACAGGAAAGAACAAAGAACAAGGTTTCTCGTGACATGAATGGGAAGGGGGTGCTGCCCTGAGAGGTGGCCATCCTCATATGCTCTACACACTCTGAGAGTGTGGCAGATATGACACCCCTACCAGAGTCTTCCGGGGTCTTTTATAAATGCAGGTTCCCAGGCCACACACTCTAGCCCTTGTGAGAGAGAACCAGCCCTGTGGGTAAAGCCCATGATTTTTCAAGTTAAACAAGAAGCCACAAATCTCCCAGGGGACCGTGTGCACACTCAAGCTCCAGAGTCACTGACTTCGAGTCATGAACTTAGATTCTGCACTTGATCTGAACTTGAACTGGCTGGAGTGGAGGGGGCATGCTCTATCTGACCAACACACCTTCTCGCTTTCTAAATTCCCCACTTCTCTGTAACGTGTTGAGCCCAATCCAGAAACAAAACAAAACAAAACAAAACACTGACTTAAGCTTCTTTCCCCAGAGAGAGGGTCACAAATGACATCACATCCACTACATTCAATTAAACCCACACACCCTATGTCTGCACTTTGACCATGAACTCCACCAAGAGGTGTGAGTATGATTCAGGAAACCACAGGCATAAATCTCTTCATCTGCCCCCACTTGTTAGTCTGAGGTGTTATCGCTGGTGATTTCTTCTCATAGCTTAATGTATTTTCATTAAATAATTAGTTTTTCCTGTGCTGGGTCTTCTTTGCTGCTCTGGCTTTTCTCTAGCTGTGGCAAGCAGGGGCTACCCTTGTTGCCATGTGAGGGCTCTCGTGTTGGGTGACTTCTCTTTCTGTAGCGCTTGGGCTCCAGGCACGTGAGTCTAGCAGTTGCAGCACATTGGTTTAATCGCCCCACAGAGTGTGGAATCTTCCCTGACCAGGGATTTAACCCGTGTCCCCTGCATTGGCCAGCAGATTCTTAACCACTGGACCACCAGAGAAACCCTCCTACCTTAATCTATTTTTAATGAACAGAGGTAATATGTGAAGATCCTTTGCTTCTTAGGAATGAGAATGAAGACCCTACAGATAGAAAGTGAGAGTTCTCCAGGAGCCCTCTCCTTCCAGAACACTCTCCAGATGTAACTACTGTTATTGTTTTATGTGAATCTTGCAAGAAGCATTTCTATATACCTGAGTTTATGAAAATATACACAGACAACATGTGGTAGTTAGGGCTGGTTTTGTATACTTCTTTTAAAAAAAAGTTATACCACCGTATATGTATTGCTCACCAGTTTTTTTCTTTAACTAATCTGAGGTTTTACTATTTCTTCACAAAGCTCTACTTTATTTAAAAAATTAAAAAGCTAGATTGCACTCTATGATATGAACATTCCATTACTTTTCTAGCCTTGACCCTCGTGATGGATTTTAGGTTGTTTCTTGTAAATGGGGCTTCAGTGAACACCGTGGTTGGAGCCTCCTGTGTGCTCCTATGAGTTTATTTCTAGAAAGACACTGAAACCTGAAATAGGGGTGACAGGATATCTATATTTTAAATTTTAATAAATATTTCCAGATGCCTTTCCAAATGTCTGCTAATTTTTAATGCTTCCTCTCCTATTAGGAAGATGTTTGATCTCCACATCCTATCTGTTGTTTCTTATCAGTCCATTTTTCATACCTTCTGAGTTGGCAGGGGCCACGGGCTATGATTCTTTTTTCAGGCAGCTGTGTGGGTCTCACACCTGTGTTTTAACCAAGTGGGTCCAAATGACATTAACTTCCATGAATGAGCCTGTCAAGCCATCCTTTGAGCAAGAAAATGGGCGGTCTATTTCTGGTAGATTTATTGCTCATTTGTCAAGAGCTTGAGCAATGCTGGGTGTTATGAATATCAGATGTGAATGCAGGCTTTACCCCTTGCCCCGAGGGAGGGAGTGATTGAGTTAAGAAGGCAGGGCTAATTACAAGCATAAAGCATGCAAGGCTATGGGTGATTAAGTGCCAATGAGTATTAGAAACTACAAGTGCACAGAGCAAGGAGGGGAGAATTAATAATGTTCTCTGAGCTCAAGATCTTTGAAACATCTTGGTAAACTTTAAGAAGCAAAGGAGAATTGAATGGGGACTAAATTGTGTGAAGCTTTGGGGCTTCCCTGATAGCTCAGTTGGTAAAGAATACACTTGTAATGCAGGAGACCCCAGTTCGATTTCTGGGTGGGGAAGATCAGCTGGAGAAGGGATAGGCTACCCACTCCAGTATTCCTGGGCTTCCCTTGTGGCTCAGCTGGTAAAGAATCTGCCTGCAGTGTGGGAGACCTGGGTTTGATCCTTGGGTTGGGAAGATCCCCTGGAGAAGGGAAAGGCTACCCACTCCAGTATTCTGGCCTGAAGAATTCCATGGACTATGTAGTCTATGGAGTCGCAAAGAATCAGGCATGACTGAGCAGCTTTTACTTTCACTTTTAGAAATTAAAAGATGGGAAGAGCTGCTAAAGGACCGATCTGCAGCAGGGTGTTGGGAAGGAGGGAGGTACAGAGTTTGAGCAGAAAAGCTGGGAGAAGTCAAGTTGGATGGAGTGAAATTAGATGATCTTAGATGTTAAATGATTTCTAGGCTGATTATTCATTACTTCAACAAGAATTAAAGTCCTGGTCTCCCATGTTATAGTAGACAAAGTCCTGTTCAGATGGTAGAGGTGGAAAATCAGATGCATAAGAAGGGACTTGGTTAAACTGGTCTGAATTATATGGTGAACGTGGTTAAGAGCAGCCATGGGAAACATTAATGGTAGAAGTGAAGGCACTTTAGGGAATGAGAGGGTGAAGAAAGGAGATGGCTTTTAAGTGAGACCTATAAGAGATGCCTTCAAATAACATTAGCTTATAACTAAGACATGCTCTAGGAACCTATTCTTGCTCTTGGTGGATTTCTGGTGTTAAGTGCTTTTTCAAGCTTGTCTATTATGATAAGATCTCTCTTTTCTGTCTCTTTCTCCTCGGCTCTCTCTCCCTCCCTTCTCTTGCTCTCAAGCCCCTCTACATACCATCTACCCTCCACCATGGGGTGTACTTGAGTGGAGGACCCTAACAATTAAAGGAAAATACATGGTGAAATCATCTCTCAATCCGTAAAGTATTTGAGCCACTATTGCTCTCTCTGCCCTCCCAACCTTTGTTGGGTCCTCTACTGGGTTTTCTATCTTATCCTAAGAGCCCCTACTGTACAGATAGGATAAGGGAACAGCACAGAATGCATCCCCATTCATAGTCTGAATGAAAGGGGAAGGTGATACTGTTGAAGTAATTTGGATACCCAAGCACTGTGCATGAGTAGAGAAGAAAGGGAGGAACTAACAGTCATTCTATTGCCCCTTTCCTGAGTGTATTTGCCTGCTCACCAACACTCTTCTCCCAGCATCCCTTCACCCATCCACCAAACAACCTGTTTCCATTCCTAAGGGACTTAATTCAACATCCAACATTTATTGAGCAGCTGTTTAAACAGCATACATTGTATTAGGTGCTGTGGAGGAGAGCAAGATGAATGAACCCATCTCCATCCTACACTGGAGCAGCTGGCTGAATTATCTGCCAGGATGTTTGGTGATTATTGGTGTTTATTTCAATATCAGTGCAGCTGGTATAACTCTGATCTCTGTTTCTCTCTCTCCATCTGCACTGCCTTTTCTCTCTGTCTCACTCATGCACTGTTTCACTTGAATGAAGGTATAGATAGAGTGGCTTTCTCTGGTATCAAGGAATATAAAACACACACATAAATCACTGCTCACAGCACATAACACATATCTAGATTGAGATTACAGAGAGTAGAGGATGTATATCTTTCATAAAAGTTAGATGTGTTCATTTTTTTATCCCATTTCTTGTGCAGAGATGATCAAATATTTCCAGAGGTGGTGAGCAGAGTAAGTCCTCACTGATTGATTCTGTCTTTCCCCCCAAAACACTCTCTAATGGTGATGGAAGCACTTGTTAAGCAAAAGAAGGAGACCTATAAAAGTTACTTTCTTTTTTTTTATTTATTTTATTTATTTTTTTTCCTTTTATTTTTTAACTTTACAATATTGTATTGGTTTTGCCATATATCAACATGAATCCGCCACAGGTATACACATGTTCCCCATCCTGAACCCTCCTCCCTCCTCCCTCCCTGTACCATCCTTCTGGGTTGTCCCAGTGTACCAGCCCCAAGCATCCAGTATCATGCATCAAACCTGGACTGGTGACTTATTTCATACATGATATTATACATGTTTCAATGCCATTCTCCCAAATCATCCCACCCTCTCCCTCTCCCACAGAGTCCAAAAGACTGTTATACACATCAGTGTCTCTTTTGCTGTCTCACTTACAGGGTTGTCATTACCGTCTTTCTAAATTCCATATATATGTGTTAGTATACTGTATTGGTGTTTCTGGCTTACTTCACTCTATATAATAGACTCCAGTTTCATCCACCTCATTAGAACTGATTCAAATGTATTCTTTTTAATGGCTGAATAATACTCCATTGTGTATATGTACCACTGCTTTCTTATCCATTCATCTGCTGATGGACATCTAGGTTGCTTCCATGTCCTGGCTATTATAAATAGTGCTGCGATGAACATTGGGGTACACGTGTCTCTTTCCCTTCTGGTTTCCTCAGTGTGTATGCCCAGCAGTGGGATTGCTGGATCATAAGGCAGTTCTATTTCCAGTTTTTTAAGGAATCTCCACACTGTTCTCCATAGTGGCTGTACTAGTTTGCATTCCCACCAACAGTGTAAGAGGGTTCCCTTTTCTCCAAAAGTTACTTTCTTAAAGCTTTACACAGTTTGGAGTTCTGCTACACACATGGAAATCTTGCTGGAAAAAAAAACAACAAAAAAGCTTTAGTCTGCTCAGAATTTTCTCTATCAAGCAAATCATAGCCAGAAGAGCTCATTTTTGTCGCTCTGTAGAGTTGATACTTTTTCTGCAATAGAAGCTGAGGGGATGGTGGGAATAGGACTTCTGCTCATGAAATAATTTGCCAAATGGTTATGGTTTGGCCTGTCTTCACTGTGGCTGTACTGCTTCTGGTTCCTGAATACTTAACTCTCCATGAGGAACCTGATTTTCCCTAAATTGGCTACAGGAAGTGTTTTCCTAAGGAACCAATAGTGCAAGTAAAGCAAAATAATAAGTAATTCTGCAGGAATGTCCATTTCCTTCACAGGAAACGCCATGCCTCCCGACAGCCACCTCTCCATTCCAAGTCTTGGATCTGTGCACAGTAGCAATGAACCGCAGTATATTTATCAAACTCTGACTTATTCTATCTTAAATGAGACCAGACCAAGGTCAGGTTGCGGGTCTCCCTTGCCACCTCCCAGTTATGTTCTTTTTTCCTGCATCAGATAAACATAAATGTTCTTGTTTCCTCTCCTTGGCCTCCTGTGAGAAACTGCTGAGACCAAAAGATCCACATTTCCCCAAAAATGAACAGCAGCTTATTGGATATTGGATACTTAAGTAAATGATTATTTGGAGAAAGGCATTGTTTAAAGATACATCCAAGTTAAATCACTACACAGAATTTTAAATATCAATTAAAGGCATCTGCATAGTGACATCTCATTGGCTTAGGAGGTAGGAATTTTGGAATGGGAGATAGGTACACACTTTGGGTCTGAAAAATTAAGGTTTACAAAATGTATCCCTGCTAAAACAAATGAGCAAGTATGTTGTAGAACTATGTTCAAATTCTTTTTTCTACTCTAGACTACAAATACTGTTTATAACCCCCAAATTGTAAGTTTCTAATTTAATTTTTTTAATATATAGACTCCATCAAGTTCTCTTAATTCATAATTTGCTCAAAGAGACCTTGAACTGTGTAGATATGATGCTTTAGGCAGTTAGAGAAAGCCAACCAACCTATAGCTGGAGGGTTAAGAAGAATGGAAATTGTTTGTAGAATTGGGGTGAGGACATTTGAATTCTCCTTTCTACATACATACAGGAAATCACACCAATATAGGTATTAGTTGGTATCCAGCCATAGAGGTAGAGATAAATTATGAAATTATAGTTCTGTTGGTTCAAAAGTGACAGCAAAATCCAGCCGAGATCAGTGACTGGTGATATGATGGTTTTCATACACATATATCTGGAAGAGTGTAGGCACATACATCTGGACTCTGAGAACAGGTTTTCTATTGCTGTACAGGTCAGGGCGGTATATTTACCCCAACAAGGAAACAGAAGAGAAAGGCTGGTTGTGGGGAAGCGTATGAAGCTGGGCAGAAAAAGTTGGCATCCTAATCTCGATGAATGCCCAAATGGTACTTAGGTTTTCAGTCAATCAGCATGTGGTTTTGGACTCCCGCCCCATTTGAGATGGGCTTTCCAGGTGCCATTAGTGGTCAGGAACCCTCTTGCCAATGCAGGAGATGTTAAAAGCGGGTTTGACCCCTGGCTCAGGAAGATCCCCTGGAGGAGGTCATGGCAATCCACTCTAGTATTCTTGCCTGGAGAATTCTATGGACAGAGGAGTCTGGTGAGTTACATTCCATAAGGTCACAAAGAGTCAGGCAAGACTGAAGAGACCTAGCCTTCCTGCATGCCCAGATGATGTGGATCCAAGCTATCAGGAACACTAAGAGGTCATCAAACTAGAAGAGTTAGATGACTATCTTCTAAGACTCAAGAAATTGAAGAGCTGTAAAAGTTATTACAGAGAATTTAGAGGACTTATGGTTTTGTCAGGTCATTCCTTTCTCTTGCCTACAGCTCTGTGCCTCCAATGGTTTGTGTCCTCTGCCTGCATCTTGGATTATATCATGCACCATCTTTAGGGTACACTGTACCATAACTTCCAATATATAAGAGAGAAGGATGGAGAGATTTTCTTGATGGTTCCCCAGACTGTGATTGACAATAAAATACATTCAAAGCTATCATCTCTGACTAGCAGGTACTTCATTTACAACCTAAATACAATAGAGATGGTCAGAGTTGAATAAGAAATAAAAACAAGAACATCATGGAGCCTAAATAGTGAGTTAGCAGAGGAAACAGTATGATGGAAAAAGGGAAGGGGACAGAAGAAAATACAGTCACACTGCAGCTTGCTCATCATCTTGCACCCAGCCCAGTGAGAAGATGCTGACACACGGACATGAGGTTTCCTTACGTGCCACGGTGGCATTAGAGGGGCTGCTGGTAGTTATAACAGCAGTAGTGCCCACTTTGGACAAATTATGCCGAGAGAGCTGATCAAAATGGAACCACTTCTGTCCTGACAGTACAGATGTCCATTGACAGTACAGATCTGTCCTTTGCAGTACAGATGCTTCCCAGGCCATGTAGGTCTCATTCAGTTCTCCTGAGTGAATGGTGGACAGGAGGAACCACCCTCCTAGGAATTTGAAAGTTTAATGCCATGGGTTTTCTCATCACAGCTGAAATGTTAACAGTAGAGATGAGGGATAATAACTACTTATGTAATCTGATCGATTAGCCTATAAACATTCAGAAAGGGTCAGACGAGGACCATCTTCAGTAGATGCCAAGAGTTTAAGTCCAAATACAAGTCAGCTGTAAGATATTGTAAGCATATCAAGCAGGCAGAGTATTAATGACAAAAAACAGAGCTCAGGGGAAACGTTCACACATAGACACTCCCCGTATCTGTGAGTAAAGCCAGACAAGTCTTTGTTGTTATTGTTTAGTTGCTAAGTCATGTCCAACTCTTTGTGACCCCATGAACTGCAGCACACCAAGATAAATCTTACTCTATAAAAAAATAGGCATTATGAAAAGAAAAATCAGGTTAAGAAAAGGAAAAGAGGGAGAAGAGTCTGGTGTACTGGGACCCCAATATTCTCTTCCTGTCCATCAGGGTTAAGGGATAGAAAACTGCATCCTAGAATAAAAGGAAACAGCGATTTTGACAGAATTAGTGCAGTATTTCTCCCACCGCTCACATCCCCTGTAGCTGACAGCCATTTGTCCTTGACCAGCCGTTCTGCATTCCATCTGTGGTGAGCTGTCCATCAAAAGCCATGGATGGGACACTTTGGGTGGCCTGGAAGCCATTCTCACTTTGGCAGTTGGACAATACCAGTTATCTCACTTTCCTCATGAGATTTTGAACACCTGGCCAGTGTTGCTCCCAATGAATATCTGCATCCTTGGTGGATGAAAGAGAGATTGCTACATTCTCCAAACCTAAGAGATTAGAAGAAGACAAACACCAAACAGAAAATGTGGCGATACAAAGAGAGGAAGTCATGGGCTAAATCTCCAAGGGTTAAATCTCAGCAGTCAGATAATACTGTGAAATGAGCAGTAGAAAGAATCAGACTGAAAACTAAGTTCAGAGAATCCACCATGTCTGATAACAAGGCTCAGTCATATCCAACTCTTTGCGACCTTAGGGATGGGAGCCCACTAGGTTTCTCTGTCCATGGAACTCTAGGCAAGAATACTGAAGTGGGTAGTCATTCTCTTCTCTAGGGGATCTTCCTGACCCAGGGATTGAACCCTCATCTCCTGCTTGAAGGCAGACACTGTACCATCTAAGCCACCAGGAGTGGCTTTCGGAACAAAACAGCAGTTCCAGTAGGCCAACTTTGCAGCTACTCTGTTCCAATGCCACCATCAATCCTATAGAACAGTAGACCTATAATTTCTTCTTGCCCACTTCCTAATGGGCAAACGCACAGCTGGCATTGGAATGTTGCACAAAATTATCCAAATGCAAGATTCCAATTTTTATTACTACCCACAAAAAGATGAGAGTCAGAGAAAAGTAATAACAGTTTGATCCAAGGAAAGTCAAGGATTGCCAGCAACCATCAGAGCTAGGAAGAGTCAAGGAAGAATCTTCTTCTAGAGCCTTCAGAAAGAGCATGGCCCTGCTAACACTTTGATTTTGAATTTCCAATTTCATAACTGTGAGGGAATACATTTCTGCTGTTTTTAAACCTCCTGGTTTGTGGCAGCTTGTTACAGCAGACCTAGGAAACTAATACATTTCCTCTTTCCCTTGCTCCCTATGGAAAACTTTACTCAGAAAAGGCAATGATGATGGCGTTGTCTTCCCTGGGAAAGCCTGTGGGGAGATCAAGGGGGACCAGGCATCAAGCCTGGGAAGAAATATCTGCAGAAATGTCCATCCTCAGCAAGGCTTTCACATCAGTCTGTGTTTTATGAACCTTGAAATTACTCCATGAAACCTGTACTTCTGACGGGCCAACCCTGTTCAGCAAATTAGTAAAGGAAAAGCAAATAACCTTACTGAGAGCTTATTATATGCCAGGCACTGGTCTATATGCTTCACATGTAATATCTCATTAAATCTCCCCAACAATCCTCTAAGATGGGAATGATTAGTACCCCCACATAAAGGGTGAAGTTGCCTCAGAGGGGTATGTTAACTTGTTCAAGGTCGGAGTTAGTAAGTGGTAGAACCGGCATTTGACCCTAAGCAGCCTCTGAATGACTATTAAAAGTTCAGAAACTGGGTTGCTTCCATATCACAGCTTTGTAAATAATGCCACAGTGAACCCTGGGGTGTACATATCTTTTATCAAATTAGGGTGGTTTTTTTTTGTGATGAATACTCAGAAGTGAAATTGTAGGTAGTTCTACTTTTAATTTTTTGAGGAAATTCCATATTGTCTTCCATAGTGGCTGCACCAATTTATGTTCCCACCCACAGTGCTAGACTATTTCCTTTTCTCCATATCATCACCAACACTTACTATTTGTTCTCTTTTTGATAACCTGTCATTCTAACAGGTGTGAAGTTACATCTCATTATGGTTTTAATTTGTATTTCCCTGATGATTAGTGATGCTGAGCATCTTTTCATGGGTCTATCGGCCATCTGTACATCTTCTATGACAAAATGTCTATTCAGGTCCTCTGCTCAGTTTTTTTAGCTTCTTCAAAACCTGCTTCCATGTCTCTATTGCTCCTTTATAATTTTTATCTGATATAATTTGCATATAGTGAAATGCACAGATCTTGAGAGCATAGTTTAGTGGTTTCTAACAAATATGTGCATATAACCAACACACCTATTTAAGATATAGCCTCTACTCATTTTTAACCAGATTGTTTTGTTTGTTTTTGGATGTTGAGTTGCATGAGTTCTATGTATATTTTGGATATTAACTGTTTATCAAATATGTTGTAGTGTGATTTAGTCACTAAGTTGACCCCATGGGTTGCAGCCCGCCAGGCTCCTCTATACATGGGATTTCCCAGGCAAGGATACTGGAGTGGCTTGCCATTTCCTTCTCCAGGGCATCTTCCCAACCCAGGGATCGAACCCACATCTCCTGCATTGCAGCAGTCTCCTACATTACAGGTGGATTCTTTACCAACTAAGCCACCAGAGAAAATTAGCAAATGTATCATTTGCAAATATTTTCTCCCACTCAGTAGGCTGCCTTCACTTTTTGATAGTTTCCTTTTCTGTGCAAAAGTTTTTTAGTTGGATTTGGTCTCATTTATTTATTTTTGCTTTTGTTTCTATTGCCCAAGAGATAGATCTGAAAAAATATTCCTAAGAATGATGTCAAAAAAGAGCAACCTAAAGTCTTCAATAGATGACTGGATAATGATGTGGTATGCATATACAATGGACTATTATTTAGCTCCCCTGCCAAAAAAGAAAAAAAGAAATCTTGCCATTTGTGACAACATTGATGGATCTAGAAGCTATTATGGTAAATGAGAGATGTCAGAGAAAGAGAGTTACTAAATGATCTCATTTATATGTAAAATGTAAAAAATAAAACGAAACAGAATGAAAACCAACTTACAGGTACCGAAAACAAAGGGATGATTGCCAGAGGGAAAGGGAGGGAGGGGATAAGATAAATGAAAAGGATTAAGAGGTAGAAACCTCCAGTCATAAAATAAACAAGTTCAGGGATATAATATATATCATAAGAAATATGGTCATTAACGTTGTAATAACTATGTGTGGGACATACAGTTGCTAGGTTTACCATGGTAATAATTTCATAATACATGTAAATATCAAATCACTATGTAATGTGCCAGAAACAAACATAATACTGTACCTAAATCATGTTTCAATAATATAAATAAATAAATAAAATCTCAGTCTTAGGAATATTTTTTCAGATCTATCTCTTGAGCAAGAGAAACAAAAGCAAAAATAAATAAATGAGACCAAATCCATAATAATTTTATGTCCAGTTAGAAATAGCTTCCATTAGGTCCTGGGCAGATGGTGGTCCAATAGCAGGAAGCTCATTGCCTCACCCGACAGTCCCTCCCTCCATAGGTAGATCTGAGTCAGACACTTCAACTCAAATACCTTAAGGAACCAGGCTAGGAGCGTTAGTGAAGTAGGTAAGAAGGATAGCCTTGACCTGGGGATAGCAGACCATTGGAAGGTGTTCCTGACCAAATAAACCAAAATGAAACAAACACCAAGGGAAACAAAGATTTCAGCCACTGAGTTGGCCTGGAGCAACTCTGGTCAGATTCAGTGCATCTGAAGAAAGTGCCTGGCACAGGATCCAGAGCTTGGGAGTCAAACCATTAAGCTGCCTATGATGTTGGACCCAGAGGACACGGGATGGGCAGCCATGATGGCCTGCCCTCAATGGCCAGCAAGACCTCAAGAAAACAGGGAAGAAAGGAAGGGTGGGAGGAAGGAGACAATCATGCTGTGTCCCTATCTCTGATTTTTTTAAGTGGTAGCTGGGGCAGTTTTTGTTTTTCTCCATTGATTTCCTGTTTATTCTCCTACTGCTCAGGTATACAGCAGGCTTTATTGTTTGCTGCTTCTGGAGAATGATTTTCATGCTTTTGTTTTCAGAATCTAGACCCACTGAAGATATTTGGGTTTGATGACAGAGTGCAAGAGACCATGGAGAGAAATGTGGAGAGGGAGAAAAGATTGACTTGCCTGCAGTGGGATTCTCTAGGGCAGGAGGTGGGGTAAGAACGAGGTCTGGGGGCAGCTCCTGGTGATGTCTGAAGGGGTGGGAGGATGTTGGAGGAACAACCAAGCATTGCAGGAGTGACATGTCTTCAGCCTGAGATTCACAGCCCTACCTGGAGTTCCTTCCATAGCCCCAAGCACAGTATGAAAGTATCAGAAAGGAGGGCAAGAAGGTAGCACAGTAGCACAATGGTGGACGTCTCTTCCATGGGAGATGTCCCACTGAGGCCCATGGGCATCTCTTCAAGAAGCGGGTCCTATATGAGAGTCTAAAATCTCACCCTCAAATGGAGGTTGGGGTGAAAAATAAGACTGAATCCCAACACCACAGGATGGGAACTGAAGTTAATTTAATTTGTGGGAAATGGAGAAACAATATTACCTTCACACTTGAGCCCATGGATTCAGGTTGGAACCCCCAGTGGAGAGTAATGAAGCAGGTTCGCAGCCAGTGAAAATCTTCCATTTGCGACCATCCTGCCTCATTTAGAACCTTCTAATCAGGATGAGGAGAACCTGTGTGGGGAGGACTAGGAAGGATGTTCAGGAGGCTAGAATATATACATGGGCCTCTGTGTCTCTAGTCCGTACATTCCACACACACTTATGAACCCTGACTTTCTTTCTGAGTTCCTAGGTCTGAAACAAACTTCAGACAGTCAAAGATTCCTGCCCCCAACCTTAGCTTTCAGCTAAATGAAGAGGTATAAAGTTTCTGTTGTACAGGAAAGGGAAGAAGAAACTTTAAATACCCACACATTTGGCAACATGCAACTTTCTTGGTTGTAAGTCCATCCACCACTCCAGAATCATATAGTTTTGCCGTTCATATATTAATTAATATGTAGAAAATTAAATATTAATTGTATATGAAATTAAACATGGAGCTTATTTTTATGAGGGGAAGAATGACAGTGATGAAATTTCCTGTGTTGAAAACCCAAATTTGTCAGAGAACACAGAGAGGACAGCCTTTGTGGATGGTCTTTTAAATATTTAACCCATTCTATTTTTACCAGAGGAGCCTGGCATGCTACATGGGGTTGCAAAGAGTCAGACATGACTTCGAGACTGAACAACAACAATTTTTACCAGGAACCTCATTTTGCTGATATCTCCACCCTGGGTCCAGCAGGAAGTTAAGGAGAATGAAGGAGGTCCATCCCCAAAACTCTCCATGGATGGTGGTCAGGGAATTGGTGGGTTACTTCATAGATGGGGTAGTCTCTCGGCTAGCCTCCAGAGTAAATTTGTTTGTCATTAGGGGATACATTATACAGGCAAGAGGTTTATTAAATTCTCCCTCTGTCAATTATTTATTCATTCTCAAAATCTCAATTTCTCTTTCACTCAAGTTTTATGGCTCTTATTTCCCCTCAATCCTTTGGGCCAACATTTATCTGGGTCCAGGCGAAAGCAGAGTAGAACATCACCCACGGTCTATGGCTGAGCAGAAGGAAACTTGGGTTAGCAGTCTTAATGTCTGGACACTGGAGTCTGCTCTACCACTGAACTGATCTCCACATGCGTAAAGGAAGAAGCCCTAACTCAGGTCACATTAATCTGGGTTCTGTTTTCAACAGATGTTCTGTGATTCTACAGTTGCCCATAGGACACCTCTCTGGGTGTGAAGGCTGGCCTCTTGGTTTTAGGGGACCCACACACCCTCCATGGAGTCCTGCTCAGACTAAGAGAAGCAGTAGACTCCAACAAAAGGGATACAGAGGCAGGCAAGTGTCCACTTACCTACATTAAGAATAACACTTTCTACATAGGATATGGTTAGTCACATTTGCAAAATAGATTTTTCTAGACCCATACTTCCCATGAGAAGGGTTTAATTTTCCTAGTGGGGTGAAGGAACAATCCCTAACTCCCAAAACAAACCCTCAGTGAAACATGATCTGGGCCCAGCACCAAGTCATCATAAGGCTCAAGCCAGAAGAAGCCTAAAGATGAAAATGAGAGAAAATTATACCAACAAAAGTATATATCTCTTACTACTATTTATGTCTGTCATAAAGATGCCATTGATTGTCGTAACATCATACGTACTTCAGAGAGCAAATACCACAAGAGCCAAAATCCATGATTTCTCCCAACCACCAAGCGCCAGCTGTAAACCAAGACACCCTTGTTCAGCATTATTGCTCCTCCTAGGTAGCTATTTCCAGGTTGCATTTGAATTTGGACCAAAACTCTGAGCACAGTAAGTGTGCAGCTGGTGGGTTTGTTTGGCTCCTTTTCAGACTCCAAGCCATGGACTTCCTGAAAATATGGACGTTACTGTGATTGGACTTAGCAAGTCTAATTTTCAGTTTTCTATTATAGAGAGAAAGATTCTGATTGAAACCATGAACTCCATAAGGTCAGGGGTTTTGTGTTGTACTTGTTTATCTTCAAGAAGTAGTCCAGTACAAACCCCATGACAAGTGTTCGATAACTTAAGTGAATTTATGAGTATCAGAGGTATAAGCTGCCCTCTCCCTGAACCCCCAACATACACACACACACACACACGCACTGTCCTCTGCCTGGCTTGAGCTTGACTCTGATATATATCCAAAGCAAAGAACAAAATGGCAGCCTCACGCATGCATACACTGAGGCCAGTGTGTTGCAATTCTCTGCCCACCACCTTCTCCAGGAATGGAGCTTTTCTCATTGAATGGAGGGTGAAAAGACTGCAAAACTCATCTCACTTTCCTCTTTGGCTTTCTCCTTGGAAGAAGTGGACTCTGGAAATTTTCTCAGTGGGCCCATCCTTGGCCCAAAACCTCTGGAGAAAGGGACAAAAGAGTGGCAGCTTAAGATCTGTGGCAAAAAAAAAAAAAAAAGATCTGTGGCAGATGCTGCTTCTAAGGGAAGAGAATCAAAGAAAAGAGAGACAGTTTCAAAATCTCTGTGTGATCCAGCCCAGCTCATACAGTTTGGGACAAAATATTAGTCATATGGAGCAGCATGTAGCTGGATACTCCCCTGGGTGGCCCCTCTTAGGAACCCAGCATGGCAGATTAACCAGACAAGGTACCAGCTGCTGGATAGTGGAGAGAGAAATTCTACCAGGGTATGAACTTGAACAGGGTTCTCATCATCTTGAAGGAGATAACTGCTGTGAGTTTTACCAGAACCTTGGCCTTCGAAGAAGGGGCCTACACAGTGGCAGACAGAGTTCCGGAAGCTGCTCGTTTGCCCCAGTTTGCCTGGACAGCTCCTGTGATGCTGCTGTCCTTGTGTCTTATACTGTTCAACATTTGTTTTGCATTTTTCAACAGAGCATCATCACCAATAGTTGCCTTAAAATAAGCCATAGGGTTTTCCATGAATTCTACTGTGGACTCCCAGCTTCCTTTGTGGTCATGTATAGTATGTGAACCATATTTTAATATATGATTACATGGACCATGGAAAGGGGAGAAGATGCCTTCAGAGTAGAGGCCCCTAGCAAGACTGTGAATCAAGCGATCACGGTTAACCTCACCAGTGATGTCATGTGGATACCATGTGTCCTGTATGATGTGATGCGAAGGGCACTTCACCCCTGTGGTCTTCCTTCCCAAAATCCATACCCCAGGCTAATCATTAGAAATACATCAAACTCAAATTTAGGGCCATTCTACCAAATAGTTGGTCCTAAAACTCAGAAGGAAAGACAAATAAATTGCCATAGACCAAAGGAGACTAAGGAGATATAACAAAATGTCATGTGGTATCCTAGATGGAATCATATCCTAGAATAAAAGAAGTACCTCAGTAGAAAGACTAGAATAATCTTAGTAATGTATAGAATTCAGTTAATAGTAATGTTGGTTTCATTTATGACAAATGTGCCACAATTATGTAAGATATTAAAAATGAGACAAACTTAGTGAGCAGTATTAGAGAACTCTGTGTACTATCTTTGCAACTTTCTGATAATAATTTTTTCTCAAGTTATTCTAAAATAATAAGCTTGTTAAACATAACAACTATAGTGGAAAATGTTAGAAGTATTTTAATAAACACACAGAAAAATCCAACTACAAATTTTTGTAACAAAGTGACATTTAATACAAAACAATAATTTAACATGGTAGAACATACATTTACTCTTTGCTACTCCTCACAAGTCACGTTTTAGAAATATTTAATCTGCTAAGGATTTACTTAGTAAGTCAATTTAAGAACCTTTAGGGTTTTTGTGAGCAAGCTGTCTTAATTTCGTCTGTATTGATTCAAAATATATTGAAAGTATTTTATTGAGGTATTCAATGAGTATAAAGCCAAATGTCAGCATTTGGAGATTTTAGTGAATTTTAGTTGTTGACAACAAGGATTACAAATGGGAAGACATTGAAATGTATCCTATTAAAATGAAGGGGGGACTGAAAAAATTATAAGAGAGTGAGAGCAAGAGAGATATTCATGAGATGACTATGGGACACAGTTATACTGAAAACATACTTCTTGTTTATCTTAAATTTAAATTTAGCTGAGACTCCTGTGTTTTTACCTGCCTAATCTGGCGACCCTAATCCTGGAGAGAAAATTGGCTTCCAGCCCAGTCTCATTTATTCAACACACTTCTGATAGCCTGGCTCTGTATTAGGTACTAGGATCAAAACATTAAAAGACATGAACATATCACTGAGAGACTCCAGTCCCTGATAACGTAAGTATTATGTGGTCTTGGAGAAGACAGTTAACTTCTCTGATATCCCTGTCTTCAGCTGTAACATGAGACTCATTGCAGACCTGGGCTGATTTGTGCACAAAGTGGGGCTCTGAGTGTGAAGGAATTTTGAAAAAGTCTGAGTTGTTAGACAAACTTATGTTTTAATTACTTCACCAAGCATTTTTGGCAGCACTGAAACTAGGGCAGACTTGTGGGCCAAGCCCCCTATGTGCGTCCTAATGGGTTCAATATTTTTGCCAGATTGCCCTGCTCTAAAGAGCTGCCCCTTTCTTCTCCCCTCCCCACCTTGTCAAAGCTATCGCCCTAGTCTGGACCCCATCCCTGGAAAGAGGCAGCAGGAGTCAAAGCCGACAGTAGCAGCAAACAGCTGGACCCACAGAGACAACTTCTCCTTTGTGTCAACACAGTTCTCTGATGGGGAGAATTATGAAAAACAAGCAAGTCGGCGACCTTCTCTGAGGACCCACCCAGGGACCCTGAACTGTGTGCTCCACACAGCTTAGGAGGCTGCTGAACCCTTCAGTGAGTATGCCAATGCCGAAATGCCCCCTCAAAGTCATCATATCTAGGGGTCAGGTGGGCCTCTGACTATGCATTCCAGAGACTGCAGAGTAAATTCTGTTCTGCCATGTTCCTAGACAGGGAAAGACCCATGCATTTCCCATCACTTCCTCCAGCTCCTCTACATCCACCACGAAGCTGACAAAGTCCTAAGTAGAGGTTAGAAGCTGTAAGCGTTCTACTGGTAAAGACATCACAGTCTAGCTGGTGAGGTAGAACCAGTGCCATGCTACTTTATATTGCTTTTTAAATATTTATTTATTTGGCTGTGTCAGGTCTTAGTTGTGTCATGTGAGTTTTTAGTTGCAGCACGTGAACACTTTAGTTTTGACATGTGGGATCTAGTTCCTTGGCCAGGGATCAAACCCTGGCCCCCGGCATTGGGAGCACGGAGTCTTGGCCACTGGACCTCCAGGAAAGTCCCATATGTTAGCGTTTTTTTTTCTTAAGTGGCAAGTAGCAAGTCCATCATTGTCTTGACTTAGAAATTGAAGGTGATGATTATGATAGAAAAGGTTTTTTTTTTCTTAAGATGCTGTACAGATTAAAAGATTTTGATGAGAAGCAGAAAGAGGCAGGTAGGTTACCCACTGCCCTCTTGCTATCTTCCATGTGCATAAATGAAATTCTCTTTCTCTTTCCTTCTACTGCCTCTATTATTGTGTTGAAAGAACTGATTTTCACCAAATTCAAGATGCGCATCTGGGATAGTCTAATAAAATACTTGGTGGTAGTGTTAGTTGCTCAGTCATGTCTGACTCTTTGTGATCCCATGGCCTGTAGCCCACCAAGCTCATCTGTCCTTGGAATTCTCCAGGCAAGAATACTGGAGTGGATAGCCATTCCCTTCTCCAGGAGATCTTCCTGACCCAGGGATCAAACCTGGGTCTCCCGCATTGCAGGCAGATTGCATTCTGAGCCACCAGGGAAGCCCCAAGCTATGGCCAGGAACAAAAAGTTTGCCTTGGGAGGTCCTGTGTGGACTGGAAGATATCAGGAAGTCCTCCTCAGAGCATGTCCAGGGCTGCAAACAATCAATAGAGGGATTAAGAAGGTACAAACAGAAAAAAAAAAAAAAAGAAACCAGTGTTTTCAAATGTGAGTCCCCAAATAAAAAGACACAGCACAA
The DNA here is from genome assembly GCF_027580195.1 of Bos mutus. Taxonomy (NCBI): domain Eukaryota; kingdom Metazoa; phylum Chordata; class Mammalia; order Artiodactyla; family Bovidae; genus Bos; species Bos mutus. Next base: position 30,736,498 of record NC_091618.1, read on the forward strand.
ATGTTGATTTAACCATTAGAACGATTGCTCACAGCCCTGGGGGATATGCACGTCCGTGTGTATGCTTGTAATATTCACTGTCCACCATGTGCTAGGCGTTATATGAAGTGTTATGTGAATTGTATTTACCAAACACCAAAGATAGTTATATTATTATCAGGCTTATTTTACAGATCGGGGTTGGGGAGTTGGGGAGGAAGAGGTCCAGAGCAGGTAATAAGTATATTAACCTGAAGCAAGTTCCTTAAGTGGAAAGTTCAAATTTGAAATTCTGGCTATTTTAGGTCACTCTTTGCATTCAGAAAACCAACAAGATGACCACTGTATGCAACTCCTCTGTAAGCCTATTGAACACTGCTCAGATGACAGTGCTAACCAGTCCCTGATACACGCAGTCTGTGTTAGCAGCACACGATAGCTTACTTTCTCTTATCTGTGCTTATACTCAGCCAGGAACACTGGCGGGCACTGGAGCAGAAACCTTTCCTATCAGCTGTCATCTGACCTGTAAGGAGAAACATTCCAAATACAAGGTAGAAGCAATTTTAGCAGGATGTAAAGAGGAACTTTCCTCCCCGGAGCTTTGAGTGACATCAGAATGGATAAGCAAGCGAATCATATCATCTACTTTCCAGGGGAAGTTTAAAAATAGCAGCAGCCTCTTACTGTTGGAATGGTGGTAACAGTATATCTGGGCCACCTCTGAATATGATGCCAAATGAACCATTGCAATGCATCAATGCAGGAAGCAAAGGCATTTTATGTCAGTATCGGACAAAGTAAAAGCAATTTGGCAGTTGTCAGCATGACTGGTAAATCTTGCCAGCAGGTAACTTGCATGCCAGTCTGAATCCTAGGGCTCTAATTGTTCAGGTTCGTTGTCAAGTATGATTAAACCAAATGTAATACCGCTGAGTTGCTGTTCCATGTTGCCCTAGGCAGTGGAAAGAACTTGGTGCCGTTGTACTCATTCATTCATTCATTCATTAGGCAGCTGCTACTTTCCAGACCTGATGCTCTGCGCTGGAGTCACAAGATGAGTAAGACGTGTTCTTCTTCGTCATCATCAAGAATCTCATAGCCCAAGAGTCTGGGTTCTCATCCTAGCTGTAATATGAATAGCTTCATGCTCTGTTCAAATGACTTGAACTTCTTTTGAGTTTGACTTCTAATCCATGAGGAAAGTAGACTGAGACCCTTGCCTGGGATGGGCACCAGCTTAAGCAGCTATGGACTGTTGATGTCATTTATTCAACTAATATTTGCTTGTGTTTTCCATGTACCAGACACTGTGTTTTGTAGAGATAGCAGGACAAGGATGCCATCCCTTCCTTTGAAAAGAGGGAGGGAAGAACATTGACTGGAAAATAAAATACCATGTGGTGCAATATGCAGGACTAAACATGAGGCAGAAAGGGGTGGGGTCAGGGAATAGGCTTCCTGGAGGAAAGCTTGTTGGGGTCCTAGGGATCAAGGAGGAGTTAGTCAACAGATTAAAGGAATAGGAGAAGGAATTTCAGACACAGGGAGGATCAGGGAACAAAAGGGATGGTAGTTGTTTTAGAGAATAATAGTCTAACATGGATGGAGGGTAAGGGGAAGAGGGGCAGAGGGGAGGTAGGCTGGGGTAGAAAGACAAACAGAGACAGGAGGAGAGAAGGAAGGAGGAAAGAGGAGGAGAAGGGAGATGAAGCAAGGAGAAAGAGAATATAGGAATATGGAAAGAGTTGAGAGGCAAAATAGAAGGACCAAGCAGGGACCGGATTATCAAGAACTTTGTCCCCCATGCTTCGGAGTTTAGACTTAAACTTGAGGCAATCAGAAGTCATGGAGCATCTTAAGCAGCAGAATTCTGAGTTTAGATGGGAGCTTTACAGTACAAAATATGAAATACATATTGGAAGGAAGACAGAAAGAGCAGTCCAGAGGTTGACGGTATATTTGGGGACTTAATGAAAGGATTTCCTTTCCTTCTCTCCTTTTCTCTTCTCCCTTTGCCTTCTCTGACCTCCCCTCTCCACCCCCTCTCTTACTTTGGATGTTGGGGAGGCCATGGAAGCTTCACAGGCAAGAAGGAAGGCAGTGTGGGTGCTCCATGGCTCTGAATCCAACAGAGGTGATTTTGTGACTGTATAAGGAGCTGGTGACATCCATTCCTGCAGAAATTCCTCACTGTCAAGACCAAGCTCCAGCCCATAAGAAGGCAGGGACTGCAGAAGTGACTCATCATGGGTGGCGCAGATGATACCAGATTCTAAGAATCCAAACTATGTGGCTTAACTGAGCACCCTTGCCTATTGAGTTGTTTCTCTTCTTTCCTTGTGTGGTTTTGGCCCAGAAAAAGGTTCCAGGTTTGGTCATATCCATCCTTAAGCCCTGTAAAACAGTTGTGCAGGGTCCTCAGAGCCGCTAGCAGTCCTGTGACTAAACATAAAGGCTTGAGCTAAAAACATAGTGAAGGTATTTTCAATACAAGTAGAACGAAGTGGTAAGTAAACACTGGAGGCTTAACTTGAACAAATAAGGGGATCCCATTGTATAATCTTACTCCCACATAAGTAAGAGAAGTTAGTACCAAATGATTTTTTTTTTTTTTTAAGTACAGGTGGTGAATATCAGGAGGACTGAAATTCAGCATGAAGTGATGGTTAAGAGTGAAAGACTTGGAGTCAGAATACCTGGGCTGGAAGTCCAGTTTCACTGAATAGCTGAGGCAAGTCAGCTCACCTCTCCATGACACAGATTCTTCATCTGTGAAATGGAATAATCAGAGAACCGACTTTACTAGGTTGCTGTGAGAATTAATAAAGAGTTAATATTTGTACAGTATTTCAAAACAGCTCCTGGCATATAGAAGTGTCTGTTAAATAAAAATAAAGAAAGTCAGATCAGATCAGATCAGATGAGTCGCTCAGTAGTGTCCGACTCTTTGCGACCCCATGAATTGCAGCACGCCAGGCCTCCCTGTTCATCACCAACTCCCGGAGTTCACTCAGACTCATGTCCATCGAGTCAGTGATGCCATCCAGCCATCTCATCCTCTGTCGTCCCCTTCTCCTCCTGCCCCCAATCCCTCCCAGCATCAGAGTCTTTTCCAATGAGTCCACTCTTCGCATGAGGTGGCCAAAGTACTGGAGTTTCAGCTTCAGCATCATTCCCTCCAAATATATCCCAGGGCTAATCTCTTTCATAATAGACTGGTTGGATCTCTTTACAGTCCAAGGGACTCTGAAGAGTCTTCTCCAACATCACAGTTCAAAAGCATCAATTCTTCGGCACTCAGCCTTCTTCACAGTCCAACTCTCACATCCATACATGACCACTGGAAAATCCATAGCCTTGACTAGACGGACCTTTGTTGGCAAAGTAATGTCTCTGCTTTTGAACATGCTATCTAGGTTGATCATAACTTTCCTTCCAAGGAGTAAGCATCTTTTAATTTCATGGCTGCAGTCACCATCTGCAGTGATTTTGGAGCCCAGAAAAATAAAGTCTGACCCTGTTTCCACTGTTTCCCCATCTATTTCCCATGAAGTGATGGGACCGGATGCCATAATCTTCGTTTTCTGAATGTTGAGCTTTAAGCCAACTTTTTCACTCTCCACTTTCACCTTAATCAAGAAAGTCACCGCTCTCTTAACAAATAAGTTGTGCAGGGATTTCTGGAGAGGAGGATCAGGGGTTCAGTGACGTCTTTTAGTTTCTGGGGACTTGAAAATAGAGAACAACTTGTGTCCAGGGAGCATAGTCGTGTTGACCCAACAGATAGAGTTTGAAAATATCTGTCTATTATGTCTTTGTAATAAAGAATCTGAATTTAAAAAATTGAGGGAAGGTGGACATTTTGCTTTTAAATTTCAGGCTGAAAGTAAATCAGGTTAGCGAATACAGAATGAAATTTCTAAAAGCAAGCTTGAGGGGGGAAAATGTCAGAAACCCAGGGTTGGGTAGTCAAGAGAAGAAAAAGTGGGATGAAAATAACTCTGCAACCCCATGCAGACATACAACTTCATTCAGACAGATGGTAAGTCTGCCCCTGCATCCACTTTTCAGAAGATAAGGCTCTCTCTTAAGCTTGACCCTACCTAATCAGTGTCTCTCTGGCTTAGGATCTACATGCTAGCTGCAGGAAGAATCCACACTGCCCTCGGGGCTCCACTCTGTGGTTCTCCATTTGCAAGACTGGGTCCCCTGGCTGAGTTCCCTGAGATCTGATAGTAGACCTGGACCAACAGGAAATATCAGCTCTTGGTTTGGGCTTGTAGGCCACTGGGATAGTGTGTCTTTCCCAGGCTGTCCTTTTCTCCTTCTCTGAGCATTTTCTCTTTGTTTCAGGATTCTCAGATCTCTTTTTATATCACTGCTCTATGGAATCCACAGTCTTTGGTCTTTTCTTGGGAACCCAGAGAGATAGTTCCAAGTTTTCAGTAATCACTTCTCTTTACCACAGTGTACATGTTACTGAACAGACTGTTTCAGGGGTCCTTGATATCACTACCCAAAACCATTTGCATGATGAGTAGAGATAGATGGCCATCAAAGGAGTTGGTGTAGGAGAGAAAAAAAATCAGAGGTTGTAAATCAACCCAACCCCATACACACCTGATGGTCCTACTGCTCACACACAAATGCACACAAACACACATATACTCTTTTCCCTCATTTTCTGGGCATGGAAACTTAAACAAGGGCATGTCGCTACCATTAGCTTTGTTTTATGCATCTATACACTGAGGAGAAAATAGTTTATGATCTAAATACAGTTTCCTAGATGAATACAATGATAAATAAATTACTAATCAATACATGAATAGCATTTTATATTTTATGACTGCTGATCATGTCTGGGAACAATTAAAAAGCTAATCACAAAGAGGAGGATATAAGACAGGTAATTTAATCAAAGACTATATAAAGACAGGAAGTTTTAGGGCTTGACATACCAAGTTTTCTATCCAGTCCACAGAAAAAAGCCCCTGGCATTGTTTATCCCAACTACTTAGTTCACGGTTCATGTACAATATGTGATGATGGCAACTAAATGCCAAGATTCTGAACCCAGCCCTGAATGACACTGCTGGCTTAAAGAGACATTAGGCAGATACTTTATTTTTCTTTTGTGTTTATTGATCTCTGAATTAAACACACACACATATGCAGACACATACTATTTCTCAATTCAAATGATACTATGGGGGTTTCAGAGAGAGGTTTGTGTACTATAAAAGGAGGGTCTCAGCACAAGTAAATAACCTAGTTTAAAATCTCAGTTGGAAAAAGAAAAATTCTAGATAAACCTCTAGATAAAATTCCAAATGAAGTACCACAATTTGTGGGCTGTATATCAAATAGAAGAATTTATAGTAATAATTATTATATATCAAAATGAGTAACTGAAAGAGGTGGAGGAGTCATTAAAATACTTTAAATTATTTTCAAATAGTTTTTTAATTTTTTAAATTATTTTTAAATAGGTTAGATAGATTTCTTTTTCTTTCCTTATAGTTCTGAAAGGAGTAGTTTCATCTGACCTGGAAGTTAGGAGATAGATGATGTAAACTCTCAAAGTCTTTTAAACTTAAATTTTCCTATGCTTCTGTGAGCATCAAAACTGAAAACAGAGGTATAGTTGTTATAAATGGGACTGATAATTGGATAAAGATGCCGTTATTTTGATAAATGAGAATAAAATATGTAACACCTTAGTATAATACCTGCTACATAGATGCATTTAGTAAATATCAGTCTTTAATAATCATGATGGTGGGGATAAAACTATACTTTTATATCCCTGTGCAGGATTTCTTTATGCAGTGCAAGTGAGAGCAGGTGCTAAGAGTCAAGAACATGTTTTAAATGAGTTCCTGAAAACCATTCTCTTAGCTAATCCCATTTCCCTGAACTTTGACTAAAGGTCTTGAGAAAAATTAGGAGCCAAAATTTCTCCTACAGCAGAGTTAGTCATCATCAGTCTATAAAATTAAACTATTGACTTAATACAGTGATAAGCATTAGATATTTATGGCCAGTCTCTGAGCTGATTTACTAGAACACAAAGACAAAAATACAAAAAGCAGAGGGGTTAGGAAGAGGGAAATCTAACTTGAAATGTTCATCTGTTAAGACAAAAAAAGTCATTATTCTTAAAAACTGTCTGGAGGCAGAGATAGAGATATGTAAGGGAAAAGAAAGGAATTGAAGATTTAGATGCAAAATATATATATATTTGTATAAAGGATTAGGTGAGAGACTCTGGAAAGGCAGAAAAAAAAAAAAAAAAAAAAACTAGTTCAGGACTTGCTAGAAAAACAGGTTAACCCCTAGGGGTTAACCATCATCTCAATAGCTGTTCAGCTCAGCCTATAAGCCACCAGTTTTCTACTTCTATTGTAAGTCCCCAAATCCCTCCCACCTGTTTCTTAGCAAGCCCTGAACTAGTTGTGTGTGTGCCTTTCCAGTGTCTCTCACCTAAAATGCTTTATACAAATATTTAAATCAAATTTACTTTGTTTCAACAATTAGCAATTGGAAGGATGCACATCAAATTCTGGATTTCTGGTTTCTTTCAAAAAACCAGAAGATGAGGTAGAGCATGGTCTGCTCTTCACAAAAGCAAATGTCTCTTTCAGCATGCATTCCTCAGCTTGCTGTGGCCTGATTTCTACTTCTTTCTGAATTACATGCAGCTGGCTTCATTTTTTCCCATGGTCTGCCTGTCCCCTGTACACCCTGGAGTTTGCAGTCCTCAATTAAAATGCATTGTTTGAAAAATATCTGATAAAGGACTTTAATCCAAAATATTCAAAGAACTCTTAAAAATCTCAACAATGATAAAATGAGCAACCAGATTAAAAAGGGGCAAAACCTGAACTAACAACTAACCAAAGAAGATATGTAGATGGAAAATAAGCAAATAAAAAGGTTTTCAACAGAGTATGTCATTAGGGAATAACAAATTTTGAAAAAGAGAGAGATGCCAATGCACATTCATTAGAATGGCCAAAATCCGAACCCAGACAACGCCAAATGCTGGTGAAGATGTGAAGTAACAGGAACTCTCATTTATTGCTGGTAAAAACACAAAACGGTATAGCAACTTTTGAAGACAGTTTGGCAGTTTCTTACAAAACTATATATATTCTTACTAAGAAATGGCAACCCACTCCAGTATTCTTGCCTGGAAAATCCCATGGATGGAGGAGCCTGGTAGGCTACAGTCCATGGGGTTGCAAAGAGTCAGACATGACTGAGCTACTTCACTTTCACTTTCATACAATCCAGCAACCATGCTTCTTGGTATTTACCCAAAGAAGATAAAAACTTATACCCACACAAAAATTTGCACATGGATTATTACAGAAGACATTTATGATTTCCCAAACTGGGCAGAGCCAGGATGTCCTTCAGTAGGTAAATCGGTAAACTGTGGAACATTCAGATTATGTAATATTATTCAGTGGTAAAAACAAATGTGCTATCAAGCCATGAAAAGACATGAAGGAACCATAAATACATATTACTAAGTGAAAGAAGTCAATCTGAAAAGAATACATACTTTCTTTTGTATCTATTCATACATAATTTCAACCGTATGACCCTATGGAAAAAGCAAAACTATGGAGACAGTGGTTGCCAGTGCAGAAGAGAGTAGAGAGGAATGAAGAGTTACAGAAACAGGATTTTTAGAGCAATGAAGCCATTCTGCATGATACTGTAATGGTGGAGGCATGTCATTATGCATTTGTCCAAACTTATAGAATACATAACACTAACATGTAACATAAACTATGGATTTGGTTGATAATGATGTGTCAGTATAGGGGTCATCGACTGTAATAAACCTTCCAGTCTCGTGAGGGATGTTGATGCGTGGGGGCGGGGGTAGGGAAGACATGGGAACTCTCTATATGTTCCACTCAATTTTGCTGTAAGCCTAAAACTACTAAATAGTAAAGTTGATTTTAAAAAATGAATAAATGAAATAAAAACTTTGCTTATATAATGGTGGGCAGGAAAAAGGGGATAAGGCAAGCGGTTGCATCCTTGCCCTTAAGGCATTTGTAATGGACTTGCAAAGATCAGACAGATCAGTCACAGTCGTGTCCGACTCTTTGCAACCCCATGAATCGTGGCACACCAGGCCTCCTTGTTCATCACCAACTCCCAGAGTTCACTCAGACTCACATCCATTGAGTCAGTGATGCCATCCAGCCATCTCATCCTCTGTCGTCCCCTTCTCCTCCTGCCCCCAATTCCTCCCAGCATCATATCTTTTCCAATGAGTTAACTCTTCGCATGAGGTTGCCAAAGTACTGGAGTTTCAGCTTTAGCATCATTCCTTCCAAAGAAATCCCAGGGCTGATCTTCAGAATGGACTGGTTGGATCTCCTTGCAGTCCAAGGGACTCTCAAGAGTCTTCTCCAACACCACAGTTCAAAAGCATCAATTCTTCGGCGCTCAGCCTTCTTCATAGTCCAACTCTCACATCCATACATGACCACTGGAAAAACCATAGCCTTGACTAGACGAAACTTTGTTGGCAAAGTAATGTTTCTGCTTTTGAATATGCTATCTAAGTTGGTCATAACTTTCCTTCCAAGGAGTAAGGGTCTTTTAATTTCATGGCTGCAGTCACCATCTGCATTTTGGAGTGATTTTGGAGCCCAGAAAAATAAAGTCGGCCACTGTTTCCACTGTTTCCCCATCTATTTCCCATGAAGTGATGGGACCAGATGCCATGATCTTCGTTTTCTGAATGTTGAGCTTTAAGCCAAATTTTTACTCTCCACTTTCATTTTCATCAAGAGGCTTTTGAGTTCCTCTTCCCTTTCTGCCATAAGGGTGGTGTCATCTGCATATCTGAGGTTACTGAGATTTCTCCTGGCAATCTTGATTCCAGCTTGTGTTTCTTCCAGTCCAGCATTTCTCATGATGTACTCTGCATACAAGTTAAATAAGCCCATAAACGGATAGTGTATAAAAATGTGTGATCAAAAAGCATAGTTTCACTGAAATTATTTTCTGTATTAGCTCCCTTGGAGCAGAAATATCAACACTGAGCATATGGTAGGTCCTCAGTTGAAGTCTCCCAAAGTGAACACAAGTTCTACGGTTAGGTATTAACTCTTTGGAACTGACTTTACAGTTTTAATGTAGGAGTCCAACTGCTGGGCTTAGAATCTCGTTCTGCCAGGAATAACTGAGTTACCTTAAGCCTGTTACTTTAGTTTCTCCATCTGCAATGGGAATATTAATAGTACTTCCTTATAGATGGATAGTGAGGATATCCTGGAGAGTAGCTGGTAAAGCCCTTAGCACAGTGCCTGGTATCTAGTTCAGTTGAGTTCAGTCACTCAGTCATGTCGGACTCTTTTGAACCCCATGAATTGCAGCATGCCAAGCCTCCAGTCCAACACCAACTCCTGGAGTTCACTCAAACTCATGTCTATTGAGTCGATGATGCCATCCAGCCATCTCATCCTCTGTCATCCCCTTCTCCTCTTGCCCCCAATTCCTCCCAGCATCAGAGTCTTTTCCAATGAGTCAACTCTTCGCATGAGGTGGCCAAAGTATTGGAGTTTCAGCTTTAGCATCAGTGCTTCCAAAGAACACCCAGGACTGATCTCCTTTAGAATGGACTAGTTGGATCTCCTTGCAGTCCAAGGGACTCTCAAGAGTCTTCTCCAACACCACAGTTCAAAAGCATCAATTCTTCGGTGCTCAGATTTCTTCACAGTCCAAATTTCACATCCATACATGACCACTGGAAAAACCATAGCCTTGACTAGATGGACCTTTGTTGGCAAAGTAATGTCTCTGCTTTTGAATATGTTATCTAGGTTGGTCATAACTTTCCTTCCAAGGAGTAAGCGTCTTTTAATTTCATGGCTGCAATCACCATCTGCAGTGATTTTGGAGCCCAAAAAGATAAAGTCTGACACTGTTTCCACTGTTTCCCCATCTATTTCCCATGAAGTGATGGGACCAGATGCCATGATCTTCGTTTTCTGAATGTTGAGCTTTAAGCCAACTTTTTCACTCTCCTCTTTCACTTTCATCAAGAGGCTTTTGAGTTCCTCTTCACTTTCTGCCATAAGGGTGGTGTCATCTGCATATCTGAGGTTGTTGATATTTCTCCTGGCAATCTTGATTCTAGCTTGTGCTTCTTCCAGCCCAGCATTTCTCATGATGTACTCTATAGAAGTTAAATAAGCAGGGTGACAGTATATAGCCTTGACGTACTCGTTTTCCTATTTGGAACCAGTCTGTTGTTCCATGTCCAGTTCTAACTGTTGCTTCCTGACCTGCATACAAATTTCTCAAGAGGAAGATCAAGTGGTCTGGTATTCCCAACTCTTTCAGAATTTTCCACAGTTTATTGTGATCCACACAGTCAAAGGCTTTGGCATAGTCAATAAAGCAGAAATAGATGTTTTTCTGGAACTCTCTTGCTTTTTCCATGATCCAGCAGATGTTGGCAATTTGATCTCTGGTTCCTCTGCCTTTTCTAAAACCAGCTTGAACATCTGGAAATTCAAGGGTCATGTATTGTTGAAGCCTGGCTTAGAGAATTATGAGCATTACTTTATTAGCATGTGAGATGAGTGCAATTGTGTGGTAGTTTGAGCATTCTTTGGCATTGCCTTTCTTTGGGATTGGAATGAAAACTGACGTTTTCCAGTCCTGTGGCCACTGCTGAGTTTTCCAAATTTGTTGGCATGTTGAGTGCAACACTTTCACAGCATCATCTTTCAGGATTTGAAATAGCTCAACTGGAATTCCATCACCTCCACTAGCCTTGTTTGTAGTGATGCTTTCTAAGGCCCACTTGACTTCACATGCCAGGATGTCTGGCTCTAGGTCAGTGATCACATCATCGTGATTATCTTGGTCGTGAAGATCTTTTCATTGAGTTAGACAAGGCTGTGGTCCCATTGTGATTAGATTGAATAGTTTTATGTGAGTATGGTTTCAGTGTGTTTGCCCTCTGATGCCCTCTTGCAACAACTACTGTCTTACTCGGGTTTCTTTTACCTTGGGCATGGGGTATCTCTTCATGGCTGCTCCAGCAAAGCGCAGCCATTGCTCCTTACCTTGGACGAGGGGTATCTCCTCACAGCCGCCCTTCCTGACCTTTGAAAGAATGTGGTCCACTGGAGAAGGGAATGGCAAACCATTTCAGTATTCTTGCCTTGAGATCCCCATGAACAGTATGAAAAGGCAAAATGATAGGATACTGAAAGAGAAACTCCTCAGGTCAGTAGGTGCCCAATATGCTACTGGAGATCAGTGGAGAAATAACTCCAGAAAGAATGAAGGGATGGAGCCAAAGCAAAAAGAATACCAAGCTGTGGATGTGACTGGTGATAGAAGCAAGGTCCGATGCTGTAAAGAGCAATATTGCATAGGAACCTGGAATGTCAGGTCCATGAATCAAGGCAAATTGGAAGTGGTCGAACAAAAGATGGCAAGAGTGAATGTCGACATTCTAGGAATCAGTGAACTGAAATGGACTGGAATGGGTGAATTTAACTCAGATGACCATTATATCTACTATTGCGGGCAGGAATCCCTCAGAAGAAATGGAGTGGCCATCATGGTCAACAAAAGAGTCCGAAATGCAGTACTTGGATGCAATCTCAAAAACGACAGAATGATCTCTGTTCGTTTCCAAGGCAAACCATTCAATATCACAGTAATCCAAGTCTATGCCCCAAACAGTAATGCTGAAGAAGCTGAAGTTGAACGGTTCTATAGAGACCTACAAGATCTTTTAGAATTAACACCCCAAAAAGATGTCCTTTTCATTATAGGGGACTGGAATGCAAAAGTCGGAAGTTAAGAAACACCTGGAGTAACAGACAACTTTGGCCTTGGAATACGGAGTGAAGCAGGGCAAAGACTAATAGAGTTTTGCCAAGAATATGCACTGGTCATAACAAACAGCCTCTTCCAACAACACAAGAGAAAACTCTATACATGGACATCACCAGATGGTCAACACCGAAATCAGATTGATTATATTCTTTGCAACCGAAGGTGGAGAAGCTCTATACAGTCAGCAAAAACACGACCAGGAGCTGACTGTGGCTCAGACCATGAACTTCTTATTGCCAAATTCAGACTGAAATTGAAGAAAGTAGGGAAAACCACTAGACCATTCAGGTATGACCTAAATCAAATCCCTTATGATTATACAGTGGAAGTGAGAAATAGATTTAAGGGCCTAGACCTGATAGATAGAGTGCCTGATGAAGTATGGAATGAGGTTCATGACATTGTACAGGAGACAGGGATCAAGACCATTCCCATAGAAAAGAAATGCAGAAAAGCAAAATGACTGTCTGGGGAGGCCTTACAAATAGCTGTGAAAAGAAGAGAAGCAAAAAGCAAAGGAGAAAAGGAAAGATATAAGCATCTGAATGCAGAGTTCCAAAGAATAGCCAGGAGAGATAAGAAAGCCTTTCTCAGCAATCAACGCAAAGAAATAGAGGAAAACAACAGAATGGGAAAGACTAGGGATCTCTTCAAGAAAATCAGAGATACCAAAGGAACATTTCATGCAAAGATGAGCTCAATAAAGGATAGAAATGGTATGGACCTAACAGAAGCAGAAGATATTAAGAAGAGATGGCAAGAATACACAGAAGAACTGTACAAAAAAGATCTTCATGACCCAGATAATCACGATGGTGTGATCACTGACCTAGAGCCAGACATCCTGGCATGTGAAGTCAAGTGGGCCTTAGAAAGCATCACTACAAACAAGGCTAGTGGAGGTGATGGAATTCCAGTTGAGCTATTTCAAATCCTGAAAGATGATGCTGTGAAAGTGTTGCACTCAACATGCCAACAAATTTGGAAAACTCAGCAGTGGCCACAGGACTGGAAAACGTCAGTTTTCATTCCAATCCCAAAGAAAGGCAATGCCAAAGAATGCTCAAACTACCACACAATTGCACTCATCTCACACGCTAGTAAAGTAATGCTCAAAATTCTCCAAGCCAGGCTTCAGCAATATGTGAACTGTGAACTTCCTGATGTTCAAGCTGGTTTTAGAAAAGGCAGAGGAACCAGAGATCAAATTGCCAACAAGCTGGATCATGGAAAAAGCAAGAGAGTTCCAGAAAAACATCTATTTCTGCTTTATTGACTATGCCAAAGCCTTTGACTGTGTGGATCATAATAAACTGTGGAAAATTCTGAAAGAGATGGGAATACCAGACCACTTGATCTTCCTCTTGAGAAATTTGTATGCAGGTCAGGAAGCAACAGTTAGAACTGGACATGGAACAACAGACTGGTTCCAAATAGGAAAAGGAGTTCATCAAGGCTGTATATCGTCACCCTGTTTATTTAACTTATATGCAGAGTACATCGTGAGAAACGCTGGGCTGGAAGAAACACAAGCTGGAATCAAGATTGCCGGGAGAAATATCAATAACCTTAGATATACAGATGACACCACCCTTATGGCAGAAAGTGAAGAGGAACTCAAAAGCCTCTTGATGAAGGTGAAAGAGGAGAGTGAAAAAGTTGGCTTAAAGCTCAACATTCAGAAAACGAAGATCATGGCATCTGGTCCCATCACTTCATGGGAAATAGATGGGGAAACAGTGGAAACAGTGTCAGACTTTATTTTTCTGGGCTCCAAAATCACTGCAGATGGTGATTGCAGCCATGAAATTAAAAGACACTTTCTCCTTGGAAGGAAAGTTATGACCAACCTAGATAGCATATTCAAAAGCAGAGACGTTACTTTGCCAACAAAGTTTCATCTAGTCAAGGCTATGGTTTTTCCAGTGGTCATGTATGGATGTGAGAGTTGGACTGTGAAGAAGGCTGAGCGCTGAAGAATTGATGCTTTTGAACTGTGGTGTTGGAGAAGACTCTTGAGAGTCCCTTGGACTGCAAGGAGATCCAACCAGTCCATTCTGAAGGAGATCAGCCCTGGGATTTCTTTGGAAGGAATGATGCTAAAGCTGAAACTCCAGTACTTTGGCCACCTCATGCGAAGAGTTGACTCATTGGAAAAGACTCTGATCCTGGGAGGAATTGGGGGCAGGAGGAGAAGGTGATACAGAGGATGAGATGGCTGGATGGCATCAACGACTCGATAGACGTGAGTCTGAGTGAACTCCAGGAGTTGGTGATGGACAGGGAGGCCTGATATGCTGCGATTCATGGGGTCTCAAAGAGTCGGACATGACTAAGCAACTAATCTGATCTGATCTGAAGATCTTTTTTGTACAGTTCTTCTGTGTATTCTTGCCAGCTCTTCTTAATATCTTCTGCTTCTGTTAGGTCAATAGCAAACACCCTCTTCCAACAACACAAGAGAAGACTCTATTATTGGACATCACCAGATGATCAACACCAAAATCAGATTGATTATATTCTTTGCAGCCAAAGATGGAGAAGCTCTATACAGTCAGCAGAAACAAGACTGGGAGCTGACTGTGGCTCAGATCATGAACTCCTTATTGCCAAATTCAGTCTTAAATTGAAGAAAGTATAGAAAACCACTAGACCATTCAGGTATGACTTAAATCAAATTCCTTATGATTATACAGTGGAAGTGAGAAATAGATTTAAGGGCCTAGATCTGATAGATGGAGTGCCTGATGAACTATGGATTGAGGTTCGTGACATTGTACAGGAGACAGGGATCAAGACCATCCCTATGGAAAAGAAATGCAAAAAAGCAAAATGGCTGTCTGGGGAGGGCTTACAAATAGCTGTGAAAAGAAGAGAAGCGAAAAGCAAAGGAGAAAAGGAAAGATATAAACATCTGAATGCAGAGTTCCAAAGAATAGCCAGGAGAGACAAGAAAGCCTTCCTCAGTGATCAATGCAAAGAAATAGAGGAAAACAATAGAATGGGAAAGACTAAAGATCTCCTCAAGAAAATTAGAGATACCAAGGGAACATTTCATGCAAAGATGGGCTCAATAAAGGACAGAAATGGCATCTAGTAGCATGCCCCAAACAGGGTTTCTGTGGTCATCATAGATTGCAGAAATTTCTTCTGTGTGTTCATCCTTTAGGGTATGAGAGTAATCTGGTACAGTGTGGGAACACTCACCTACAGGCACAGCTTGTTTCCCTGTGCTTCACTTTATTTGCTTCCCAGATAATTATATTTCTTATGAGTTAAAGTTTGTGGCAGCCCTGTATTAAACAAGTCTTAAAATGACATATTTCCATGGCATTTGGTCACTTCAGGTCTCTGTGTCACAGTTTGGTAATTCTCTCAATATTTCAAATTTTCATTATTATTTATTTGTTATGGTGAACTGTACTCAGTGACCTTTGGTATTACTATTATAGTTGCTTTGGGGTTTCACAAACTGTACCCATATAAGACAGTGAACTTGGTAAATCTTGTGTGTGTCCTGACTGCTCCACCTGGCTGATCCCCTCATCTTTCACCCTCATCAGACGTCTATTCCCTGAGACACAACATATTGAAATTAGGGCAGTGAATAACCTTGCAATGGCCTCTAAGTGTTCAAGTAAAAGGAAGAGTCTCACCTCACTCACTTTAAATCAAAAGCCAGAAATGACTAAGTTGAGATAAGACAAAAGCTAGGCCGCGTGTGCCAGTAAGCCAAGTTGTGAATGCAGCAGAAAAATTCTTGAAGGAAATTAAAAGCGATACTCCAGTGAACATACAAATGGTGAGAAAGTGAACCAGCCTTATTGCTGATGTGGAGAAAGTTTTAGTTACCTGGATAGAAGACCAGAGCAGCCACAGTATTCTCTTAGGCCAAAGCCTGATCTAGAGCAAGGCCCTAACTCTTCCACTCCAGGAAGGCTGAGAGTAGTGAGGAGGCTGTGGAAGAAAGGTTTGAAGCTAGCAGATGCTGGTTCATGTGGTTTAAGAAATCATCTTCATAACACAAAAGTGCAAGGTGAAGCAGCAAGTGCTGATGTAGAAGCCGTAGTAACTTATCCAGAAGAGCTAGCTTAAGCTACTTAATGACGGTGGCTACATTGAACAACAAATTTTCAATGTAGGGGAAACAACCTTCCATTGAAAATAGATGCCGTCTACAGCTTTCATAAGTAGAGAGGGAAAGTCAATGCCTGGCTCAGAAGTTTCAAAAGACAGGCTGACTCTCTTGTTAGGGGCTAAGCAGCTGGTAACTTGAAGTTGAAAAGTACTCTTTACCATTCTGAAAATCCTTGGGCCCTTCAGAATAAAGCTAAATCTACTCGGCCTGTGCTCTGCAAGTGGAACAACAAAGCCTGGATGATAGATAGCACATCTGTTTACAAGATGGTTTACTGAATATACTAAGTCCACTGCTGAAATCTACTGCTCAGAAAAAAAAAAAAAAAGATTTCTTTTAGAATATTACTGTTCACAAACAATGCACCTAGTCACCCAAGAGCTTTGATGGAGATGGACAATGAGATCCATGCTGTTTTCATGCTTACTCATATAACATCCATTCTGTAGCTCATATATCAAGGAGTAATTTTGACCTTCAAGTCTTATTATTAACAAACATATTTTATAAGGTTATAGCTGCTATATATAGTGGTTCCCCTGATGTATCTGGGCAGAGCAAATTGAAATCTTCTAGACAGGGCTTCCCTGGTAGTTCTGGGCTTCCCTGGTGGCTCAGGTGGTAAAGAATCCACCTGCAATGCAGGAGACCTGGGTTCGATCCCTGGGTTGGGAAGATCCCTTGGAGAAGGGAACGGCTATCCACTCCAGTATTCTGGCCTGGAGAATTCCATGGATTTTATAGTCCATTGGGTCATGAAGAGTCAGACACTGAGTGACTTTCACCTCATTTCAGATAGGATTCACTATCCTAGATGCCACTAAGGACATTCATAATTTGTGGGAAGAGGTTAAAACATCAGTATTAACAAGAGTTTGGATATTGATAGCAACTCTTCATGAACAGCTTTGAGGGTTTCAAAATATCAGTAACTGCAGACGTGGTGGAAATAGCAAGAGAACTAAAATTTGAAGTGGATCTTGAAAGATGTGATTGAATTGCTTCAATCTCATGATAAAATTTTCATGGATGAGGAGCTGCTTCTTATGGATGAGCAAAGAAAGTGGTTTCTTGAGAGAGAATTTACTCCTGGTAAGATACTGTGAAAAAGTTGGCTTAAAGCTCAACATTCAGAAAATAAAGATCATGGCATCTGGTCCCATCACTTCATGGGAAATAGATGGGGAAACAGTGGAAACAGTGGCCGACTTTATTTGGGGGGGCTCCAAAATCACTGCAGATGGTGATTGCAGCCATGAAATTAAAAGACGCTTACTCCTTGGAAGGAAAGTTATGACCAACCTAGATAGCATATTCAAAAGCAGAGACATTACTTTGCCAACAAAGGTTCATCTAGTCAAGGCTATGGTTTTTCCAGTGGTCATGTATGGATGTAAGAGTTGGACTATAAAGAGGGCTGGGTGCAGAAGAATTAGTGCTTTTGAACTGTGGTGTTGAAGAAGACTCTTGAGAGTCCCTTGAACTGCAAGGAGATCCAACCAGTCCATCCTAAAGGAGATCAGTCCTGGGTGTTCATTGGAAGGACTGATTTTGAAGCTGTATTTTGTATTTGAAGCTCCAGTATTTTGGCCACCTGATGCAAAGAGCTGACTCATTTGAAAAGACCCTGATGTTGGGAAACATTGAAGGCAGGAGGAGAAAGGGACGACAGAGGATGAGATGATTAGATGGCATCACCGACTCAGTGGACGTTGGTTTGGGTAAACTCTGGGAGTTGATGATGGACAGGGAGGCCTGGTGAGCTACAGTTCACAGGGTCACAAAGAGTCAGACACGACTGAGCTACTGAACTGAACTGAACTGAAGATACTGTGGTGTTTATTCAAATGACAACAAAGGATTTCGAATGTCACATAAACTTAGTTGACAAAGCAACAGAAGGGTTTGAAAAGAGTGACTTTAATTTTAAAAGAAGTTCTACTGTAGGCAAAATTCTATCAAACAGCATTGCCTGCTACAGAGAGAACTTTCATGAAAGGAAGAGTCAAAGGATGTGGCAAATTTTATTGTCTTACTTTAAGTAATTGCCACAGCTACCCCAACCTTCAGCAACCACCACTCTGATCAGTTAGCAGCCATCAACATTCAGGCAAGACTCACCACCAACAAAAAGATTGTGACTCATTGAAGGCTCAGAAGATGGTTAGCATGTTTTACCATAAAGTATTTTTAATTAAAGACACCCATAACTCTCTTTTAGACATAATGCTACTGCATACTTAATAGACTACAGTATAGTTTAAATATAACTTTTATATGATCTGGGAAACCGAAAAAATTCATGTGACTCACTTTACTGCAGTATTTGCTTTCTTGCAGTGGTCTGGAACTGAATCAGCAATATCTCTGAGGTAAGCCTGTATATTATTTTTCTGATTATAAAAGTGTCATATTGCAGTGTTACCACACTGTAGCCCTTAGACGGGCAGCAGCAACATCACTTGACAGAAATGTTGATCCTCAGGCCCTATTTCTGCACCTACTGAATCAGAATATCTGGGGGTGGGGCTAAAAATCAGTGTTTTAATGGATTCTTCAGGTGATTTTGATGCACATAGGAATTTGACTAGCATAGATAGAATGGGGTTCATTCTTATGAACACACACTCACATACTTAATTCAGTTCAGTTCACTTCAGTCACTCAGTCGTGTCCGACTCTTTGCAACCCCATGAATCGTGGCACACTAGGCCTCCCTGTCCATCACCAACTCCCAGAGTTCACTCAGACTCATGTCCATCGAGTGGGTGATACCATCCAGCCATCTCATCCTCTGTCGTCCCCTTCTCCTCTTGCCCCCAATCCCTCCCAACATCAGAGTCTTTTCCAATGAGTCAACTCTTCCCATGAGGTGGCCAAAGTACTGGAGTTTCAGCTTTAGCATCATTCCTTCCAAAGAAATCCCAGGGCTGATCTCCTTCAGAATGGACTGCTTGGATCTCCTTGCAGTCCAAGGGACTCTCAAGAGTCTTCTCCAACACCACAGTTCAAAAGCATCAATTCTTCAGTGCTCAGCTTTCTTCACAGTCCAACTCTCACATCCATACATGACCACAGGAAAAACCATAGCCTTGACTAGATGGACCTTTGTTGGCAAAGTAATGTCTCTGCTTTTGAATATGCTATCTAGGTTGGTCATAACTTTCCTTCCAAGGAGTAAGCGTCTTTTAATTTCATGGCTGCAATCACCATCTGCAATGATTTTGGAGCCCAGAAAAATAAAGTCTGACACTGTTTCCACTGTTTCCCCATCTATTTCCCATGAAGTGGTGGGACCGGATGCCATGATCTTCGTTTTCTGAATGTTGAGCTTTAAGCCAACTTTTTCACTCTCCTCTTTCACTTTCATCAAGAGGCTTTTGAGTTCCTCTTCACTTTCTGCCATAAGGATGGTGTCATCTGTATATCTGAGGTTATTGATATTTCTCCCGGCAATCTTGATTCCAGCTTGTGCTTCTTCCAGTCCAGCGTTTCTCATGATGTACTCTGCATAGAAGTTAAATAAGCAGGGTGACGATATACAGCCTTGACGTACTCCTTTTCCTATTTGGAACCAGTCTGTTGTTCCATGTCCAGTTCTAACTGTTGCTTCCTGACCTACATATAGGTTTCTCAAGAGACAGGTCAGGTGGTCTGGTATTCCCATCTCTTTCAGAATTTTCCACAGTTTATTGTGATCCACACAGTCAAAGCGAGTATGTCCCAATTCAACTCTAAGTGTTGGACAATAAAAAGTAAAATAAATGGGTTAGCTCAAATGGCTCTCTAAACACAAAGGAAAACAAATTTATTTAATTTTTGGCTTTTGAACATCCATGGGCCCAAATTCTGGAGATTTAAGAATGATTTAAGGAGTCTATCAACTGATAGGTAGATATACAAAATGTAGTATATTTACACAATGGGATATTATTCAACTGTAAAAAAGAAATAAAGTTCTGATACATGGCATAACAGAGATGAAACTTGAAGATGTGCTAAGTAAAAGAAGCCATTCACAAAAGACCACATATTGTGTGATTCTATTTATATAAAATGTCCAGAATAAGTCAATTTATAGAGATAGAAAATGGACTAGTGGTAGCCTAAGGCTGGGATGTGGTTAGGGAAATTGAAGGGTGACTGCTAATGATTATAGGGCTTCCTTTTGAGATGAAAATATTCTAAAATTGATTGTTATGGTTATTCCATGACACTGTGAATATACTAAAAGCCATTGAATTGTACCCTTTAAATGGTGAGTTGTATAGTGTGTGACCTGTGTCTTAATAAAGGTATTACCATAAAGAGTGATTTAAAGAAATTCAAGGCTAATTCTAACTAAATTCAGTTTTTGCCTGAACTTTGTCCTTAGAACTTAACTCCCTGCCCTCTTCCCAGTAACACATAATACCACCATATAAATGCACTGTAAAAGAGTTAAAAATTCTTAAAACACCTTAAAGATTCTCCACTGCATCAACTGTTACAGCATTTTAATATATTGGATCATAAATTACTAAAGCTGATGTGTGTGTGTGCTCAATCATTTTCAACTCTTTGCGACACTATGGACTATAGCCTGCCAGGCTCCTCTGTCCATGGAATTTTCCATGCAAGAATACTGGAGTGGATTGCCATTTCCTCTTCTAAGGGGTCTTCCTGACCCAGAGATCAAACCCGTGTCTCTTGCATCTCCTGCATTGGTAGGTGGATTCTTTACCACTGTGCCACCTGAGAAGCCCTTCTATAGCTGAAAGAAGCCTCAAAAATTATCTAAACTGTTATTTTCAAAATGTTTTTAAGACAAGGAACCCTTGTTCAGTGAAATTCTTACAAAAGCCCAAATGAAAGGCAAATAAAAATGGAGCTGTTCTGGGGAAGCAGAAGGGGCAGTCTTAGTACTCTCCTCTTTCAGCAGCCTCTGAGGAAAGGTCCAAGGTGCAAAGTGTGAACGCAATAAATTTAGACCACCTTTCTTCTCTATCCAGATAAGGACACCAGAGATTGGAGTGGGGCATGACTCAAGGACATCCAAGGAAGCTTCTGGTTCTAATTCTCAGCCAGTTTTGCACCCCACACATGTGGCTGTTGCCTCTATCACCTGGCAACAGCTTCACAGCTATGTCTTATTTGTGTATGCACAGCTGGCATCAGGTGGTTTTTGCATTTACGTTGAAGACCCGAAAGTTGGTTCATTCAATTCCACCAAACCACTGGTTGATTCAGTTAAGAAATATGAAGGAGGGTGTTGAAAAATCTTCCTGACCCTTTGTTTTGACACAGGCATTGGGTAGACTAAACAATCAGTTGACCACCTGAATGATTGCTTCTCTGCCATTTAAGACATACTCTCAAAGTATGGGTTCAACTGACAGGGTTGTGGTGAGTATCAAATGAAAGAGTGAGCATAAGAGGGCACTTTATAAATATACAGATTCTGTATTTGTGGCAGTGAGATAGAGGAAAACTGGGTCAACATAAAGGCAAGAATTAAATCCTGACCTTCTGATTACTGGTCCAGATGTTTATCCTGCCACACCACCCATATCAGCAAAGATTTAATCTTGACTGGGGTGGTGTTAGTGGTAAAGAATCCACTTGCAAATACAGGAGACATAAGAGATGTGGGTTTTATCCCTGGGTCGGGAAGATCCCCTGCAGGAGGGCATGGCAAACTCACTCCAGTATTCTTGCCTGGAGAATCCCGTGGACAGAGAAGCCTGTCTGGCTACAGTCCATAGGGTCATAAAGAGTCAGAATTGACTGAAGTGACTTAGCACACATGGGGTCAACAAACTATGGTTGCTTTCCAAATTATGGCAGCTGACACAGTAGGAAATTGTACAGAAGAGGCAGCATATTCATTTCTTTTCTCTTGCTCTAACCCTGATCAATCACCAAGAATTTCCCTCCTGTTTTCAAAAAATAAAGAACTCTGGGTACACTCTTGTTTCTTTAAACATAGAGACCCCACAGCAGCACTCTACGAACTAGAGCTCAGTAGTCTCTTGTATGATTTTTCAACCTTCTTTTCATATGCTTAAAACGTAGGCAATATAGGCTGGTTTATTAACGGGTGGATGGATGTGATCAAGGAAAAGAAGATGAAATAATGAAATGTTGATTTAAAGATTAGATTGAGTAGTTTCTTCTCTGTCAGCCATTGTAAATTAAGGGGAAATATGGTTTACAGATGCTGTTCTGTCTTCAAGATGGGTTTTGTGGAAATGTATCTTTCAGACCAACACTGTGCAATAACATTTCCTATGGTGATGAAAGTGTTTTATATCTGTGCTTTAGTCACTAGCCACATGTGGCTATTGAACACTTGAAATATGGCTAGTGTGACTGAAGAATTACATTTTAAAATTTTACTAAAATTTAATTAATTTACATTTAGAAGGCCACATATGGCTATTGACATAGTTGGACAGTATAGTTCTAGAACAAGGCACTTGTATATCTAAGCTTAGAAATACAAATGCTTAACATTTACTTATCCCATATTGTTAAACAGGAAAGCAGTAATAAAAAGCAGGTTATCAAAAAGTGTTTGATCCTATATTTATGCTATGTTAAAATGTGCTACTTGGAAGAAAAGCTATGACCAAACTAGGCAGCATATTAAAAAGCAGAGACATTACTTTGCCAACAAAGGTCAGTCTAGTCAAAGTTTTGGTTTTCCCAGTAGTCATGTATGAATGTGAGAGTTGGACTATAAAGAAAACTGAGCACCGAAGAATTGATGCTTTTGCACTGTGGTGCTGGAGAAGACTCTTGAGAGTCCCTTGGACTGCAAGGAGATACAACTAGTCCATCCTAAAGGAAATCAGTCCTGAATATTCATTGGAAGGACTGATGCTGAAGCTGAAACTCCAATACTTTGGCCACCTGATGCTAAGAACTGACTCGTTGGAAAAGACCCTGATGCTGGGAAAGATTGAAGGTGAGAGGAGAAGGGGATGACAGAGGATGAGACGGTTGGATGGAATCACTGACTCGACGGACATGAGTTTGAGCAAGCTCCAGGAGTTGGTGATGGACAGGGAAGCCTGGCAAGCTGCAGTCCATGGGGTCACAAAGAGTCAGATATGACTAAGTGACTGAACTGAACTGAAAATGTGTCTGTGGATAGAAATAATATACTCAAAATAGTAGTAGTATGTGTCTCTAGGAATGGAATTATAGTTGTTATTATTTTTGCTTTCCTTTATTTTTTCTTTTCTCTAAAATAGGCAATTTGCTATAAAGATTTTTATGTGTTTGTCTCTACATCTCTAGAGAGGTCACAAACTCCACCTTTACCCCAAAGCACAGTGTTTGCATAGAGTAAATATGTATGGTATTTATCAAAACACTGTCATGTAATTGAGTTTTTTCCCCATGGACAGAAATGTACACAAACTTGCACAGCAGTAGGAAGACAGAGAGACACAGCAGTCTGAAGACATCATATATAGACATAAAGAAAAGTGGAAGCAGAGAACACACACCCCTTCAGGTGCTGGGGAGGGGGGCCCTGAAGAGCCACCATGACCCCAAGGGCTTGGGTACCCAAGCACAGCCCATGACTTCAAGAAAACCTCTTAACTCAGAGGTGAGTCATGGCTCTGGTGGAGCGGGTCCTGAACCTGGGACTGAGCCAATGGGAAGGCCAGGCTTAGCACACCCTCTAATAACAGACCCAGACCCAAGTGGAAGCCAAAACAAACGCATTGCAT
Source organism: Bos mutus (assembly GCF_027580195.1). Taxonomy (NCBI): domain Eukaryota; kingdom Metazoa; phylum Chordata; class Mammalia; order Artiodactyla; family Bovidae; genus Bos; species Bos mutus. The sequence goes on from NC_091618.1 coordinate 30,760,237, forward strand.
CATCTTGAGTTATTATCCTCTATCAAAGCCTCTATCCCTTAAGGATAAAAAAAAAAAATTGGGTGGGGGTGGAGAAAGGGGGAAGAGAGAGGAAGCAGGCAGTAAAAATGTTCTGCTGCAGACAGATCATTCCTTTGGGATCAAAAAGTCAATGACTGTCAATGGTGAAAGGAACCTAGAAGGATCATGCATGCATCTCCTGCCTCTATTGCTGGAATCTACTTTACCCTAGGTAGGTACAAAGCTATTTTATGTTTCAGAAACTACAGAGATAGTGATAGGGATGGGAAATGGTTTATTGGATTTAAGTTAAGTATCCCCAAGTGATAGTTTATGATACATGCTATTGCTTTGCTAGAGACCCATAATTCTATTCTGTGTTTATATAAGTCCACCCCACTCACTTAGCTACACGCAGTGAATATCTATTCACTTTAGGTATGTATTATTAAGGTGCCACTCCAGATTTTTTTTTTTTTTTTTTCAGTTTTTCAAGTCAAGAAACCAGGATAAAGGGAAAAGGGGAGAAATTCAAGCTATTGGTGGCACAAAGTATACCATAGGTGACTCTTCAATAATTATGTCTTGATAATGGAATAAAAAACAGAACCTTTCTTTATTCCTGGATTCTTTACTAATGTATGACCAAAGTCTTTACATGACAACAAAAGAAGATTGGAATGACTCTCCTGTGCTTCAACATTTCCCTTTCTCATAGCTGACCCCACACTGTAGAGTGTACTGAGATATTTCCTCACTAGAGCTGGGAACGTTCTCATGGATTTATAGTGTTCTCCTATGTTTGGCCATTTTCTCCTCTGATCAAGAAATCTTCATAAGAAGAAAAAATCCACGAAATTTTTTTTATTTCACACCCCTCCCCCATTTGAAATCTGGTGGATTTAATTTCAAGGTCTAAAATTTCACTAATGCAGAGAAAGGAGACAAAGGTGAAACTGAATCAGGATGAACTGGTCAACATCTAAGAATAAAAAATGGGATCACTTACACACTCATCCTCTCAGGACTCCACCTGCCACTTTTATAAAATCTCATTGCTCTGACCAGGGCAGTATCCTGTTCTGTCTCTACTGTAATAGCTCCATCTGATCATTCTTAGGAAGCAAAGAGGGTTGAGGTTCTGAGACTGCATTTAGGCTGGGGAAAGTGCATTTAGATTGGAGAAAGGCACAACTCAGTGCTAAGAAAAGGTGAGTAGGGGGAGAGAAGAGGCAACTTGTGCCCTAAGGTGAGACTAGAGACATGCAAGTCAGGCTAGAGTTGATGTTCTATATTGGATTATAGCATCAGGAAAGGAGACTCTGGGATTCTAGTCTGAAGAATTTTGTAACAGAAGTAACAAACAATCATTGGGCACTTTTGGGGAAAGAAATATTATGGCAAAAATTGTGTTTGAGGAATGATAATGTGTCAGGAGTGTTCAAGTTTAATTTTGCAGGAGAGATTGCAGGCAGAGACTTCAGTAGGAATGTATTGCAAGAATCCTGACCTGAGGCAGTGAGAATTGGGAGAGGTGACTGACAATGGGGATGATAATAACAAAAGTAATAGTATAGCTCACATTTACTGAGTGCTACTATGTGCTAACTATTGTGCAAAGGGTTTTACTTACATTATCACATTTTGTCACAACACTGTGAAGTAGGTACTATTATTGTTCTTATTTTCAAGTGTGGAAACTGAGGATTTTAGCTGCTAAGTAAAAGCACCTGTTCCAGATGCATTTCAGAGATGAATCCAAAGGATTTGGTGAACAGGCAGTGTTAAGGAAAGAAACAATATTTTAAGAGCCTCAGTCCCTGGGGACGTACCTCTTGGTGTCAGAACAGGAAAAGAGAAGCTTTGGAGGAAGAGTAAGTTTTGTTAGAGTGGGAAACCAGGAGTCTTTTTTGCCCCGTGTGAACTTCCTATATTTTTTACATTTGCAAACCCTTTAGTTCTAAGTTCCCAGGACACTTTCTCCATAGAATCTCCTTCTCCCCAGAATTTCTGTAGTTTAGTAAACAGACTGGGTTGAGCTGCCTCACAGAGAAAACTGGTGTCCAGCAAGGCTGCAGCAACACTAGCCAATGAAGAGAATCTGTGACAAGGGTCTTTGCTCTTTGCTACGTGGGCAGGAGGTCAACAGCGACCTTCTGGTCGACCATGAGACTGGCTGAAGACTCTACTGTTCCCTACCTCTTTGTTCCACCCACAGTCTCTCAACCACCCCCACTCCTGCACCTGGGAGGACAAAGCCAACTTCATTTCCTACAAGTGGACTCTGTCCTTCACAGCATTTGGATTTCCTCAGATCTGGAAGAGGGACACACTGCAGAAAAACAAGGGCAGTAAAAATGTCTTTCTGAAGGATGGGACTTCCGATGGGGGGTCTGGGGCAGACATCTGCCCAAGGCTACTGGGAGGAGGGGCGAGCAGCTCTGACGTCAAAGAAACTCCAGGGTCTTGACACAGAATGAGATCACGTCTTTTCCTGAGGGAGCGAAGTCCCTCTTGCCTTGAGGGTCTTGTGTAATTCGGGTCACTAGGAGGTTAACCGTGGAGGAAAGTTCTGCCCTAACATTGAGAATCATCCTCCTGGTAGAATTGCTCTGGAACATGAGTCTGTGTCACATTCGTTTTGTTCGTATGAGCACGCTTTCTCTGGGTAGAACTTAAATGCAATTTTTCTTATCTTTATTCTCTTTCTGCTATACTTCTGTTCAACAACCATCTTCTTCCCCTTCCTCCCTTCACTCTAGCGAGTTTGAAAACTAGATCACACAACTTCCCTGAGAGAAATGAGGGAAGAAACCTTTCTATTCTCCTTCTCACTGTGCTATGTGTTCTGCACAGTCACATCTGACTCTTTGTAACTTGCCAGGCTCCTCTGTCCATGGGATTTTCCAGGCAAGAATACTGGAGTGGGCTGCCATTTCCTCCTCCAGGGGAACTTCCTGACTCAGGGATCAAGCCTGTGTCTACCTATATCTCTTGCATTGCAGGAGGTTTTTTTTTTTTTTAACCTCTGAGCCACCAAGGAAGCCCTTTCTTCCCACTAAACTCATCATATTGAAGTCAACCAGCCCATAATTAAGTTAAATAGCCATTTAAGGGAGGCACAAGACATTGCTTAATGGTCTGAAGTGTAGGGTTCAAGCTCATTGAATGAAATCCCAAAAAAGCTTTAATTACGGTGTCTTTACCAGACCTTACAGAGGCTCAGCAAGACCCCTACATCGTCTTCAGGTCTCCAGGTAGGATCTTTGAAAATCTCTCTGCTCCTGGGGGATCTTGAAGAGTCAAATCTATAGCTTTTCAGACTTCCCAGAACTCCCTTTACTTTCCATGTCAGAAGACAGAATTCCTGTCCCTCTTAGATAAAAAGTATCTTTCTGCCATTAGCATATGTGTAGAACAAGTGATATCTAACCACTTTGACCCTAACATAAAATTTGTTTTACTGGGACGACCCAGAGGGAGGGTAGGGGAGGGAGGAGGGAGGAGGGTTCAGGATGGGGAACGCGGGTATACCTGTGGCAGGTTCATTTCGATATTTGGCAAAACTAATACAAAATTGTAAAGTTTAAAAATAAAATAAAATTTAAAAAAAATGAAATAGAAAGTAGAAGAATGTTGAAAAAAAATTTTTGTTTTAATAGACTATGGCCAGAAACCAGTTCAGTTAATCAATCAACAACATAGCATTCTCCCTGACTAGAATGAAGTCTCCAGAAGGTCAAGGATTTAGATATGGTGTTCCTCATCTCCCCATCCCTAAGACCCAGAGGAATGTGGGCACATTCTAAATGGTTTAAAGTCATTTAACTATCCCTTTCATTAGAGTCTCTTGCCATATCAATCTGGAAAAACTCAACACCCAGCCTGAAGGGTGATGCACAAAATAAAATAATCTTTTCTCCTTTTGTTGGTTTGATGGGCAAGTTTTGATGTACAAACTCTTCCTCAAGATTCACTGGTCTTCTGACCAAAGTCTTTCGTGAACAGAGGAGTTTCTTCATTAGACTTGCCTGCACAATGGTTTGATTGTTGAAAGACACAGTGTGACATACTTAGGATCAAGGGCACTGCCTTCGTTTCCTAGGGCTGCTATGACAAAGTACTATGGACTGGGTGGCTTAAAACAACAGGAGTTTATTCTCTCATAGTTCTGGAGACCAGAAGTCTACAACTAAGGTGTCAGCAGGGCCATGCTCCCTCTAAGACTCGGTGTAAAATCTTCTCTTGCCTTCTGGTGGTGGCCATTGATCGTTGGCATTCCTTGGCTCACAGCTGCACCTGTCATCATGTGGCACTCTTCCTGTGTCTATGTCTTCTTAAAAGGAAAGAAGTCATATTAGATCAGAGCCCATGATAAGGATTTCATCTTAACTTGGCTTTACCTGCAAATTCCTACTTCCAAATAATGTCGCATTCACAGGTACTACGGTTTGGGACTTGAACATGTTTTTTGGGGGGGACACAATTCAATCCACATACCAGGCACTCTGTTTCTCTTTTGTCACACAAAGACTCATTTGCAAGCAAACACATAGCATGAATTATCAAGCCTTGTTGCTGCAGATATGATGCTGAGAGGTAGGTTTGACCAGGAGTTGAGAGTGGTTTCTGACTGAGATGATTAGCCATCTGGCATGAGTGGGCCACATATTACTCCCACTTGGGAACAGAGAAGCAAACTGAGGCTGAGATTTTATCTAGCTGGCCAGACTTACAAAGAAGTTGCAAGGATGGAATGAAATACACTTGCAAAAATAAATTGTAAAAGCTGGGAAGCTGTACAAATGTGAAGGAGATCGTCCTTCTCCAGGTTGCTTTGGCTTTGGGGTGAGATGAGGATAACTATTCAAGAGGATGGAACTGGGAATGTTGGGATTTTCTCAGTGACAGGTTGCTTTACCCTTTTGCAATTCTTCGAGAAGCCAGAGCTCTTCCATGAAATCCCAGACATGTTTTTCTGAAACCCTTGTTTTCTTAATCATTTCTGGCTGAATTTCTAAGACTATTCCACCTACAAGCCTTAGACATATGGACATGGAGCTTAGAAGGGCTTATAATCCCATCTCTACGAGATCCAGCTAAGTCAGAATGAGGTTGTATTTTAGGTCCAACAAAGACTCAAGCCTAATCTTAGAACTTTAGGACAGTTCAGAGTTCAAAGACATGGAATAGAGATGAATCCCTCTTGCCCACCCTCAACTGCCGTCCCTTATTGCGCTTGCCACACTGCAGTTAGAGTGATTTTCTTAAATGCAAATCTGATCATGTAACTTCTATTCAAAGTCATCATGGATCCCTGTAACTTACTAGGTAAAATACACATCCTTGTCATGATTTATAGGTCCTCCACTGCCTGGCCTCTCTCTCAGCCCCTGAGACACATCTCTCCCCCATAGACCTTCATCTAATCCATGAAGAGCTATTTGTACTTTTCTGAATATCCAAAGTTCTCTCACCACTCCTTTCCATTTTATAGTCTCATCTTTCAGTTAGAAAGAAAGCAAAACACAACAAAGCTTTACCACCAGGAATGGACTATGGTCCTATTTAACTTGGAGAGTCTGTAAATGTAAAGGTTATTTTTTTATTCTTGGTTATTTTCAATCCCATTCCCCATGTCTGCCCCCACATGAAGGAGACAGACTCTGTGAGGTTCCAGGGATCCTACTTCCTGTGGGTGCTGCCACGATGCTGTGGTTGTTGTTGTCAGACATCCATTAGATTGGAGTCCAGATTATGTGGAACTGGGAGAATGGAGCTAGTGCACTCCCCTGGGTGAACACCCACACAGCTACAATAAATTATAATAAGTGATGCCAGCAGCCCCAATCTGCATTTTCCAGGCCCATGGAAGAGGCTCCAGCCCCCATGTTTCCTTTCTTCCTTCCTCTCTCTATTCATCCCATCTCATCCTTCTCCTCCCCACCACTGCCTGACTTCAGTCCTCATCAGATCACAGCTGGACCATTGCGAGAGCCTCCCCCAGGTCTTCCCTAAGTGTTCTGAAATGACCTCTCCTCTTAGGGCAGCACTTTTCTCCTTCCTTTCTTTCTTTGTCCCTACCTCTTTAAATGCTCAGCTTCTTTGGAAATTCCTGTTTCTTTTGCAACTTTTACAAACAACAACAGCAAAACAATATACTGTAGAGAGAGCAAGCAGCCAATATACCTTTTCTATATCCTTACCCATAGTCAGTTCTCAAGATCTGAATTAATGACTGTAATGACCTCCCCTGCCAAAATAAAAATTGCCTGTTTGAGTCCCAGCCCCAGGTCTATGCCTTTCCTGAAATAGGAACCCAGTCATCCAAATCTCTCTACCACAATCTCTGTACCACCTGGCTATTTCCAAACCCAATTGCTTACTCTAATCAACAGACAGGGACAAACACCTTTGATTTACCTAAAGCACAAACACACACTGAAGATGTTTCTACACCTCTCCCTTCAATCAGTCAGAATTAACAAGGTGTGAGCAAGCATGCTAACCTCTCCCAGAACCTCGGGGTAGATAGTGCAGGCGGGCGATAACTAGTATGTATCTTAATTCTAAACCTTTGATTAGTGAATCATCGTTGGAGCCTCATTCTCTCAGACTTTGATGTGACGCCTTTGGCTATGACTCAGCCTGGGAGAGGGAGGGGGTGCCCAGAGACAGAGATACCAACCAAGTCAGCCACCAAGGTGGTGCCACCAAATAGCACAAATTCCACCTCCCAATAACTTGTACCCTGAGAAATTCGGTTATCACTCTGAGATGCATAGCTCTGAGGGACTCACAGCCTCAGATGAGGTGCCAACAATGAGGAAAATAAAAAGGAAATAGAGAAAGAAAAACCCTTGATCGTACAAAATATTTGCTTGATGGAAGCAAGCTGAAAACTTGATAAATCTCCATGAATTAAGCAAGGGACAAAAGTATACTCCTTTCAAAAAAAGAAAAAACACATACACACAAAGAAGAACAACAAAAATCAAATGTATACACTTTTGTTTTATACAATGAAATGGAAGAATAAAGCATGAAATAGGAATTCAGACATTAGTTAAGTTCTATTATCTATATAATTGATTTATTGCAAGTCTTTTAACCTCTCTGAGCCTTTGTTTCATCACGGATGTGTAACCCTAATAAACTCAGAGACCCATGAGACTCAGTCTCAGAGAAGTGTCAGATTTAAGGAACTATACCCCAAAATTAAAAATACTAAAGGTGAAGTTTTATTTATTATTCATGACTCTCTGAAGACATTAAAGGAGATGAAAATATGTAGTTCTCAGAAATACATTCAAATTCTCTTTCCTCTCTAACTTTTTTTTTTTTTTTAAACATAGTTACTCTGGCTCTGGTCTCCAGGGAAAAAAATAAAAAGCTTCCTCTTTCACTCCCTACTCATAAAGCTTTCCATCATTTTCATCCTCCCTTTCCACCCTCTGAGTACTGTAATATCTAGATCAATTTATCTCTTCTTCCAGCAAAAAGATCTTCCCTCTTGCAAGAGCATAGGAGGTAGAAATTGCACTAGCATTTACAGGATTCTTTTGGTGACACTGGGGGAAAGAATGGGTCTTAAAACAATCCTAAATTATGATTTTTGACCTTGTATCAGTAATTTTGTCCCATAACATTAAATATGAGGCCTCTAAACTCCCCTTGCTTACATCACACATTTATTGTTTATGTCAAATAAGACATTGCTTTGGAAAACCATAAATCACATACAGTATTTTTAGGTGAATCAGTTCTAAAAGGCTTGGCACAATCTTTCTTTCCTGGGTGCCAAGGAAGGCAAAAATATAGAGGACAGAAAGAATTTCTCCTTAAAATAACTACATAAATTATTGTTCCTCTGAAATTGTTAAGCATACCCCTCTATTGTTTACTATGTCTTTATCTTACTTTTTTCCACTTTTAGCACTCAGAAACATAACATTTTGCTTTTGTAATAATGAGTCTTAGTAAATGGGATCTCAATTAATCAATTAATGTATTTGATTAATGAATATAAAATCAATGAATTTGTACTTTCCTCCCTTAAAAAAAAAAAAAAAAAAAAAAAAACCATGAGTCAGATTCTGGGTGTTAAATAAATCATAGCCCTTTCCCTCAAAGAGGGCATTTAGCGGGTAAGGTAGAATGTAAGCAGATATTTTAAGTCATTGATTCCTGATGGAGCAGAGTCCAAGAAAAGGGATGGAGATTGAGAGACTAGCCTCCTGAAGCAGCAGCTGCAGTCACCAATGCCTAACTCAGATCCTAGTTCTCTTCTTGCTAACCCAGAGAGAGGCCAGCAGCTGTGGTGCACAATGTCCTTTGGCCATGTTTTGGCTGTGTACCTCCCCTCCTCCTTTTTTCACCTCCTACAAGAGGTGAAAGCCATACTTTCCCTCAATTTCCCTTGCAGTTAGAGGTGTCCATGGAAACCAGTTGTAGCCAGTGGACAAGACTGTTGAAGAGCTTTGGGAAAGTTTCCCTTTCCTGATAAAAGAGAGACAGAAGAAGGAAAAAAAGAAAGAAAGCAAGCTTCTACATAGGAAAGGAAACAGCAAAATGAGAAGTCAATCTTTGGAATGGGAGTAAACATCTGTAAACTCTATAGCTGATGAGGGCTTAACGTCCAAAATATATAAGAAACTATTACAACTCAATAGAAAAACTTATAAATAACTAACTTTAAAAAGTGGATGTAGGCTTTGAATAGACATCCAAAGAAGACGTACAAACAGCCAACAAATATATAAGCAGGTGCTCAACATCACTAATCACCAGGGAAATGCAAATCAAAGCCACAATGAAATATCACTTCATACCTCTTAGGATGGCTATTATATTAAAAAAAAGATAACAAGTGTTGACAAGAATATGGAAAAATTGGAACCCCTGTACACTATTTGTGGGAATGCAATAGTGCAACCACTATAGAAAATAGTATGGAGGTTCCTCTAGAAATTAAGCTTAGAAGTATCATATGACCCAGCAGTCTCACTTCTGGGTATATAGCCAGAAGAACTGAAGTCAGCACTGGAGATGTCTGCACTGCATATTCATGGAAGCATTGTACACAATAGTTAGGATACGGAAACAGTCTAAATGTCCATCAGTGAATGAATGGATAAAGAAAATGTGGAATATACAGACAATGAAATATTAACCGTAAAGAAATCTTGCTATCTATAGAAATATATATGAACCTGGATGACATTATGCTAAATAAAACAGGCAGTCACAGAAAGACAAATGTTTCATGATCACACTTATATGAGGAGTCCAAAACAGTCAAACTCAGAAGCAGAGAGTAGAACATTGTTTATCAGGGACTGGGGGAGGGGAATGGGGAATTGTTGTTCAATGAGTATAAAGTTTCAGTTATGTTAGATGGATATGCTCCTTAGATCTACTATACAATACAGTACCTATACGTAACAGTATTGCATTATACACCAGAAATTTTGTTGAGTGCAGATATCATATTAAGTGTTCAATAAAGGAAAAAGGAAAAATCCCAGTTCTGTACCCCTTTCTTTTATTTATGACATTTAAGAACATAATATTCAGCTATGCAAAGCTGATCTTACAACCATCAAGTGGCAAGTTGGAACATTAAGTCAAATGAGCCCTGGTCCTTGGTGACATGGTTGAGCTACCAAGTCAACCTGGAGAACATCTTTATCAAAAAGGGATAATTGTTGCTGTTTTTATTATTGTTGAAGCTGAATATTCCTCAAAATATGCAGCTTGTCAGAGCTAAGAGAGACCATAGTTTTGATTTTTGGTTTATCATTTCTTAATTAGTAGTCAACAGTTCACTAAAACAAATACTTATTTCCTTGAGTTTTCCTCTCTGCCACTCTGCAACAGGGCGGCAAGTCTCTTCTTCTTCTCTCACTTCTTGGGTTTGTAATGGAGAATTTCGGAGAAGGCAACGGCACCTCACTCCAGTACTTTTGCCTGGAAAATCCCAAGGACGGAGGAGCCTGGTAGGCTGCAGTCCATGGGGTCGTTAAGAGTCAGGCACGACTGAGCAACTTCACTTTCACTTTTCACTTTCATGCATTGGAGAAGGAAATGGCAACCCACTCCAGTTCTTGCCTGGAGAATCCCAGGGACGGGGGAGCCTGGTGCGCTGCTGTCTATGGGGTCGTACAGAGTCGGACATGACTGAAGCAACTTAGCCATTAGCGAATGGAGAATTTAGAAGGTTTAAATGGGTATGAAGCACTAATAAGTCTTCTGAAAAGAATTACCCTAAATCAAAATGTAAGGAGTTTTTATAAAATTAAAAGAAAAAAAATATTCAAAGGGTCTTATTCCAGATTCGAGGCAAATATGCAACCTTCTCAGTGTTTGTAGCAAGAACCACATTTCTCCCTCTTTAACCACCCCTTGGAAACATTGCCTTAAGACCACAGAGCCTGCTCACTGGGGAAGAAACCTACAAAGAGGAGAAAGACTCATAAAGGGTAAGCAGAGGGCAGAAAACAAGTACTGTTGTACTAAGCCGCTTTAGTCATCTCCAACTTCTTGCGACCCCAGGGACTGTAGCCCACCAGGCTCCTCTGTCCATGGGACCCTCCAGGCAAGAATACTGGAATAGGTTGCCGTACCCTCCTCCAGGGCCTTGTAAATAAAGATGAAAGAAAGCCATGGACATTTTCCTTTAAAATGACTTACAGGGACTTCCATGGTGGTCCAGTGGTTAAGAATCCACCTGCCAGTGCAGGGACATGGGTTTGATGACTGGTCCCGGAAGATTCCACATGCGGCAGAGCAACTAAGCCCATGTACCACAACGAAATGAGCTCGTGCTGTAGAGCCCACGGGCCAAAACTCCTGAAGCCCAGGAGCCATAGAGCCTGTGCCCCACAACAAGGAAGCTACCGCAATGAGAAGCCTGTGCACCACAACTAGAGAATAACCCCCTCAAAGCACCAAAGTCAGAAGCAACACAGCCAAATAATAATAATGATAAAAGTTTTTTAAAAAGTTACTTACATACACTATGGATACTATGTATAAAATAGGTAACTAATGGAACCTACTGTACAGCACAAGGAACTCTACTCAGTGCTCTGTGGTGACCTAAATGGCAAGGAAATCCAAAAAAACAGAGGATATATGTACACAGATAGCTGATTCACTTCGCTTTACAGTAGAAACACAACATTGTAAAGCAACTATACTCCAGTAACAGTTAATTTTAAAAATGCACACACATTCAAAATTTGAATCCATATGGATTCTGGGAATTTTCTGTCTCCTGGAAGGTTATAAATCCCAGTTTAATAGCCTATGCCAAAGGCTTACTGGTGATTCCGAGGGAAATAAAGAGCAGTTTGGTTGAAACAGGAAGGTGAGTTTTTCTACAAAGGACAGAAGGACAGGATCCATCAGAAAGGCACTGGGGATGCTAGTGAATGAGCATGGCTAGATGCAGGGGTTGCGGCACTGGCATCATTTAGATCAGGACAGGTGGATTTGGGCATGGTAGAAGCTTGGTGAGGGCCCTAGAGCATACACTTGAAGTGAAGTGAAGTCGCTCAGTCATGTCTGACTCTCTGCGACCCCATGGACTGTAGCCTACCAGGCTCCACAGTCCATGGAATTTTCCAGGCAAGGGTACTGGAGCGGGTCACCATTTCCTTCTCCAGAGGATCTTCCCAACCCAGGGATCGAACCTGGGTCTCCTGCATTACAGGCAGACGCTTTACCATCTGAGCCACCAGGGAAGCCCAAGTGTATATAGAGCATACCCTTACACAGAGCTATAGGGCAAATCTCACAGAGCCATCAGATAACTCTTCTCAGGGCAACTCTTAGGTGAGAATAAACACAGTCATGGAAGTGGGGGGACATTGGCAATCTGGAGAGACCACAAAACCTGACATCATGATCGCTGTGTTGCTCTTCCAGAGTTTTCTGCATTTTTCAAGACAAAATGAAAAATAAAATTTTTCATTTCATGTAAATGCATCATGGACTTTAAAATAGCATCTCAATTATCAAACTCTGTAGAAAACTAAGGACTTCCCTCCTAGCTCAGTTCATAAAGAATCTGCCTGCAATGGAGGAGACCTGGGTTGGATTCCTGGGTTGGGAAGAGACTCTGGAGAAGGAAATGGCAACCCACTCTGGTATTCTTAACTCAGAAATCCCATGGACAAAGGAGCCTGGCAGGCTATAGTCCAAGGGGTCACAAGAGTTGGACACGATCAGATACGAATGCTGGGCACAGCCCATAGGCCTCCATGTTGAAACTTCATAATCAAACATGTACAGCACTGGATCATAATTTCAGATGTCTGAACAAAGAGCCCAGTGATCAAAGATGGAGAGGAAGCCAACTGGAACATCAATTCAGGAGAACATGAGTTCAACTTAGCCGTGTGATCGCAAAAGTGTCCATTAATCTCTTTCCTCATTTACTCATGATGAGATGAAAGCAGATGACCTCCAAGGCTCCTCTTGCCATCAACGTGGATATTCTGAAGCCACCTGTGGCCAACCTAGTTAGCAGAATGCACACATGTGCTGCCTGATCATGGAGAAAGCATACTCAGATAATCCCTGAGGCTCTCAGAACTTGTTTTCTGCTATGGTCCAGGGACCTTCAGTTCAGTTCAGTCAGTCGCTCAGTTGTGTCCGATTCTTTGTGACCCCATGGACTGCAGCATGCCAGGTCTCCCTATTCATCACCTACTCCTGAAGTCTATTCAAACTCATGTCCATTGAGTCTGTGATGCCATCCAACCATCTCATCCTCTGTTGTCCCCTTTTCCTCCCGCCTTCAATCTTTCCCAGCATCAGGGTCTTTTCCAATGAGTGAGGTTTGCGCATCAGGTGGCTAGAATATTGGAGTTTCAGGTTCAACATCAGTCCTTCCAACGAATATTCAGGACTGATTTCCTTTAGGATGGACTGGTTGGATTTCCTTGCAGTTTAAAGGATTCTCAAGAGTCTTCTCCAACACCACAGTTCAAAAGCATCAATTCTTCAGTGCTCAGCTTTCTTTATAGTCCAACTCTCACATCCATACATGACTACTGGAAAAATCATAGCCTTAACTAGACGGACCTTTGTTGGCAAAGTAATGTCTCTGCTTTTGAATATGCTATCTAGGTTGGTCATAACTTTTCTTCCAAGGAGAGAAAGTGTCTTTTCATTTCATGGCTGCAGTCACCATCTGTAGTGATTTTGGAGCCCAAAAAAATAAAGTCTGTCATTGTTTCCACTGTTTCTCCATCTATTTTCCATGAAGTGATGGGACTAGATGCCATGATCTTTGTTTTCTGAATGTTGAGCTTTAAGCCAACTTTTTCATTCTCCTCTTTCACTTTCATTAAGAGGCTTTTGAGTTCCTCTTCACTTTCTGCCATAAGGGTGGTGTCATCTGCATATCTGAGGTTATTGGTATTTCTCCCGGCAATCTTGATTCCAGCTTGTGCTTCATCCAGCCTAATATAGCACGTCGTGATGTACTCTGCATGTAAGTTAAATAAGCAGAGTGACAATATACAGCCTTGATGTACTCCTTTTCCTATTTGGAACCAGTCTGTTGTTCCATGTCCAGTTCTAACTGTTGCTTCCTGACCTGCATACAGATTTCCCAAGAGGTAGGTCAGGTAGTCTGGTATTCCCATCTCTTTCAGAATTTTCCATAGTTTATTGCAATCCACACAGTCAAAGGCTTTGGTGCCGGGAGCTGGCATATTGCATATTGAGTGCATATTGCATATTGCATATTGAGTGCAGCACTTTCACAGCATAATCTCTCAGGATCTGGAATAGCTCAACTGGAAGTCTATCACTGCCAGGAGCCAGCATGAGGAACTCCGCCCATGGCAAAGGTCATGAGGAAGGAGGCTCGGCATACGCAAAGGTGGGATCAAGCCTCAGGAGTCCCCCTGGAAATTCTCAAGCATCTACCCCCAAAACCAGAGTCTGCCTACTTTCTGCTTTGTGCTTTCACCTACACCTCTGACTTTACGGGGGACTGTCCCCCACTACCTCTCTCTGAAAAAAAGAGTTAGCTTACAGCTCCAGTTAATAATTCCTGGGTGTGACAGTGTTTCAACCTAAAAACTCCTTTGGAAATCCTCTAGCCTGCCTGAATAGGTTTTTCTAGCCACATGTGATTGTTCAGAGCCTCCCAACTGTGAGAGGCAGGAGATGTTCTAAACTGTCTAAACACAGATTCTTTTGAGTAGTTAAAAGATTGATTAGAAATTGTATTGGTGAAGGGTTTTTCACTTGTTGGGCCGATGTTTGCTGCTAAGTCTCCATATCCCTTATCTGCTGTGTCCCTGGCAGTGTATTGATTAATATAATTGGTGTAAGTAGTAGCTTTAATGTTTGTAACCTTGGACCCTTGAGTTAATTCTTTTTCTTGTTATAGCCCACCACACCTTTGCTCTGTAGGAATGCAACTTTATCTAATGCTTTTGGAGGGTGGTTCCTGACCAATCACCTTTAGAGAAAAATAAGTTTTCTGAAGAAAGGGTCTTAAAATGTTAACAGGCCTCTGGGCCAGAAGATGATGCAAATCACCTAAACTTTTGCATATGATAAGTTTTCAGGAAGAAAGCCTGGCTTGCTGCATGACTCTACCCCTTCCCCCATTATCCTCTATGCATAACTTAAGGTATAAAAACTACTTTGGAAAATAAAGTGCGGGCCTTGTTCACCGAAACTTGGTCTCCCCATGTCGTTCTTTCTCTCACCTTCTGGCTGAGTCTCCATCTGGAGCATGGAACCCGCCATGCTTACTAATTATGCCTGGGCTTCTAAGATCCGACCGGGGAGGCCTCAGTGTCTCCTCTCCTTCGGGAGAACGGAAGGACGCCTGCGGCCTACGTAAGTGGTGCAAACTTCTTGTCTTGAAGTTTTATTGGTCTCCAGCGTAAACCAAGCTACTCAGCCTCTTTTCGCCACTGAATTTCCTCACTGAGCTATCCTCATTCTATTACTCTTTATATCTTTGATGAATATTTAAATAAATAGGTCGCCTATGCCATCTCTCCTTCGAATACCCTGGATCAGCCGGGGCTGGACCCCAGCACTTTGGCATAGTCAATAAAGCAGAAACAGATGTTTTTCTGGAACTCTCTTGCTTTTTTGATCATCCAATTAATGTTGGCAATTTGATCTCTGATTCCTCTGCCTTTTCTAATGAGCTTGAACATCTGGAAGTTCATGGTTCACGTATTGCTGAAGCCTGGCTTGGACAATTGTGAGCATTAAGTTACTGGTGTGTGCTGCTGCTGCTGCTAAGTCACTTCAGTCACGTCTGACACTGTGTGACCCCATAGACGGCAGCCCACCAGGCTCCCCTGTCCCTGGGGTTCTGAGATGAGTACAATTGTATGGTAGTTTGAGCATTCTTTGGCATTGCCTTTCTTTGGGATTAGAATGAAAACTGACCTTTTCCAGTCCTGTGGCCACTGCTGAGTTTTCCAAATTTGTTGGCATGTTGAGTGCAACACTTTCACAGCATCATCTTTTAGGCTTTGAAATAGCTCAACTGGAATTTCATCACCTCCACTAGCTTTGTTCATAGTGATGCTTCCTAAGGCCCACTTGACTTCACATTCCAGGATGTCTGGCTCTAGGTCAGTGATCACACCATCGTGATTATCTGGGTCAGGAGATCTTTTTTGTATAGTTCTTCTGTGTATTCTTGCCAGCTCTTCTTAATATCTTCTGCTTCTGTTAGGTCCATTTCTGTCCTTTATTGTGCCCATCTTTGCATGAAATATGCCCTTGGTATCTCTAATTTTCTTGAAGAAATTTCTAGTCTTTCCCATTCTATTGTTTTCCTCTATTTCTTTGCATTGATCACTGAGGAAGGCTTTCTTATTTCTCCTTGCTATTCTTTGGAACTCTGCATTCAAATGGGTATATCTTTCCTTTTCTCCTTTGCTTTTTGCTTCTTTTTGTTTCACAGCTATTTGTAAGACCTCCTCAGACAGCCGTTTTGCTTTTTTGCATTTCTTTTTCTTGGGGATGGTCTTACTCCCTGTCTCCTGTACAATGTCATGAACCTCCGTCCATAGTTCATCAGGCACTCTGTCTATCAGATCTAGTCCCTTAAATCTATTTCTCATTTCCACTGCATAATCGTTAGGGATTTGATTTAGATCTTACCTGAATAGTCTAATGGTCTAGGGACCCTCAGTATGTCAGCAAAGTGGATCTCAATCTGCACTTTTATAAGGGCCCTGGGGATGAATGGCATCGCTTTGGGACTAAGACCATCACAAATAGCAGTTGCCTCACTTGTTTTGCATGTCTGAGGAAGATCCCAACACTGATAGGTATCAGTCACTGTGAGCATGTCTCCTATATAATAAAGTCTGTGCCTGTAATTAGCAACAAAACTGAAGTAGAAAAGAACCACTCCCTCCATCAGCTAGTCAGCACAGGTGCACAGCATAGACGAGATGAATGGCACCTACTGTCCACTGGGCCCTCCCCTCCCTGACAACAGCCTGCAAGTTCAGATGGTGAGAGTCCCAAAATAAGACACCAGGTTGATAGGAGTCAAAACAGGATAGAATCACAAACAACATTCTGCTCTTCAGAAAACCAAGGTCACATAACTTGTCAAGCTCACGCAGCTAGGTAGAGACAAACCCATGGTCATTCACAGCAACTCTAGAAGCCAGAATTAAGATCAAAGGATCAACAGTAAAAGAAGAGTCAGGAGAATATATCCACCCTTTAGTGCAAATTTGAAATGATAATACATACTAGTAACCAGAAAAGTTACTTTTGAATTGTGGTGTTGGAGAAGAATCTTGAGAGTCCTTTGGACTGCAAGGAGATCCAACCAGTCAATCCTAAAAGAAATTAGTCCTGAATATTCATTGGAAGGACTGATGCTGAAGCTGAAACTCCAATACTCTGGCCACTTGATTTGAAGAACTGACTCATTGGAGAAGACCCTGATGCTGGGAAAGATTGAAGGCAGGAGGAGAAGGGGATGACAGAGGATAAGATGGTTGGACGGCATCACAGACTCAGTGGACATGAGTTTGAGCAAACTCCGGGAGTTGTTGACAGACAAGGAATCCTGGTGTGCTGCAGTCCATGGGGTCACAAAGAGTCAGACACGACTAAGCAACTGAACTGAACTGAACCAGAAAAATATCATTGAAATATGAACACATGCTCTCAGAGTGAGCTTTATTGGAGAAAATACTTGTTTATATGAGTAAGTCCCAATATGTTCATTACAATTCACTTGAAAAGTCATGGCCACAATATGTTTGTGATAAAATTTAATTTTCATTTGAATCATATTTTGAGTTAATAAAAATTTCATTATATGAAAAATTCAATCCATAGCACCTTGCATTGCCCCATCACTCATTCATCAAACTTGAAACATCTGTTTTCAATGTTCGGCTTCCTCCCAGGGCTAGAGGCTTCTCAAGGACAAAACTGTGTTTATCTTATTTGCTACTCTAGCCTCGGTGCTAAGCCCAGCACCTAGTATATGCTATGTGCTTCATAATTATGTGATGAATAAGTCAATGAATGAATAAGTGAATGAATGAATAAGTGAATGAATAAACAAAATGTTCTTCTAACACCCCACACAGAGCTCCATGCTGCTAAATACACTTACTGCCTTAAGGACCTAAAGAATAAGCAATTCAAAAGCTGTTTATTTTTTCTCTTGTGTCTCAACTGTGTAACCTTTGAATTGCTTTTGAAAGCTGTGGCTCCAGACTGGCACACAGAAGCCTTACTTGCCATCTAATCCAGGACTGGAAGAGATTCAGGGTCTCCCTTCCTCTATTTAGACCTCGGCTGAATCACCATTCAATTACATTCTTCAATTCAACATTTACTGAAAGACTACTAAGTGCAAAAGGGATTCCCCGCTGGCTCCGCAGTAATCTGCCTGCCAATGCAGGAGATGCGGCTTCAATCCCTGGCTCAGGAAGATCCCCTAGAGAAGAAAATGGACCACTCCCATATTCTTGCCTGAGAACTCTTGACAGAGACACTTGGTGGGCCACAATCCACAGGGTCTCAAAGAATCTGACACAACTTAGTGACTAAACAACAACAACTACTACATGCAAGATAACTTTTTTTTCAGTACCAAAATGAAGGTTAATACTAGGGTCAGTGATCCTTGTTTAGCCTCAGAGTACTATCTTATAAATGGATGCTTAATGAATACTTATTTCTCCTACACCAGTTTGAGTCTTGGCAACTGGTGTGTCCAGAAAGTCCAAGTGCACCTTCATCGCCACTGTTTGGCAATTTCAGTCCATTTTCTGATTCAGAGCAGTGATACTAGAGACAGGCTGGTAACCATTCACATAGCATGGCTGTGTTAAGGAGCTCAGATCTTCTTCCCCTCCAACTCACTAACCCCTGTGAGATGGAGAGCCAGCTGACCTACACATGTCACTGTCCTCTCTCCATGACTATGACTCTGTACAACCACAACGTGGCCAGAGTTTCCTAACTCCTGCTTTTCAGCCTGTTATCCAAGCCCATGTGATTCTGGGCTGCATAGATCCCTGGGGATAAGTGGGTAAGAAAAGGCTTAGTCCTGCACCAGCACTGTGTGAGTTCACATAATGGGGGATCTACTGGCCAGAAGGACTCTGGGAATCTAGTGGCCAAGCCTATGATGCAAACATGAGCTGAATGGTGTGTTGTTGTTATTTAGTCGCTCAGTCATGACTGACTTTATGACCTCATGGACTACAGCACACCAGGCTTCCCTGTCCTTCACTATCTCCTGGAGTTTTCTCAAACTCATGTCCATTGAGTTGGTGATTCCATCCAACCATCTCATCCTCTGTCACCTCCTTCTCCTCTAGCCCTCCATCTTTCCCAGCACCAGAGTCTTTTCCAATGAGTCAGCTCCTCACAACAGGTGGCCAAAGTATTGGAGTTTCAGCTTCAGCATCAGCCCTTCCAATAAGTATTCAGTGTTGATTTCATTTAAGATTGACTGGTTTGATCTCTTTCTTGTCCCTCCTTAAATTTGTATGTTGAAGCCCTAACTCTCCGTGTGATGGTATTTGGAGGTGTAGCCTTTGGGAGGTACTTAGATTTGGATTAAGTCTTGAAAATAGGAACGTCATGATATAATTAGCACTCTTAAGGAAGAGGGAGAGAGACAGATTTTCCTCACTCCAGGGCCATGCACCAAGAAAAAGCCATGTGAGGGCAGAGCAAGAAGGTGGCAGTCTACCAGACAGGAGGCAGGCCCTCACCAGACACTGAATCTGCCACTGCCTTGATCTTGAACTCCCCAGCTTCCAGAACTGTGAGAAATAAAGATCCGTGGTTTAAGCCACCCAGTCTGTGGTGTTTTGGTGTAGCAGCCCAAGCTGACTAAGACAGCTCTTTCTACCAGTCAGTCTTCTTCACAGGTGACACCTGCCCTGGGCCGCCCACAGCGCTGCCTCACAGCACATTCAAACAGTCCTATTTACAGCACCCGCAGATAAGTCATGTCGGTGGTGAAATGGAGCATCTGTCCGAGAGTCCAAGTAGAACCACACATCTTCCTAAATTTCCAACTTTCACTCCGCTTGACGGTTCCCTCTGCCCAGGGTCGGAAATCTTTAAAAACATCTTGTTGGATCCATCTCAGTCTCAAATCCAGGACCCGTGGAACAGCCTCCATGCTGTCCTTGCATAATTGCTGGTATCAACTTTCAACCTTCTTCCCCATCCTCAGCAAGAGTGACAGAGGAAGGAAAATTGTAAGAGAAAGAGCCAGCCCAGTTGGTGAGGTCCTATGTCTAGACAGGCTAATAAATAAAAAGTGTTCTTCTTGGAGGTCCACAAACCAGGAAAATAAAGATTTATTCCTTTTTTTTTTTTTTTGCCCTCTGCAGCCCATGCTGCAGTCTCCATCCAGGTTAAGTGGGGGAAAATACTTCCTCCTGGCACTTGCCTCTGCTCTGATATAAGAAATACCTGCCTCCCAGGACAGCCCAGGCTCCACTCCTCTTCCTTGAGAAGGTTCATTCAAAGTCAAGTATTTCACCTGGCTGGGGGTCTCCTCACTCAAGGCTGATCTTTCAAAGAGATTCAGTATGTGGTTCCTAGCAGGGCAAGCTTTGAGGAGGATCACAATACCCCATTCCTTAATATTTCTCATTAGTTTTTTTGTGGCCCCTCCTATTTCCTAAAATTCACAGAATCCCTTGATCTCCAAGTGGGCAGAGATCTTAAAATCCAGCCAGCCATTCCTTCTGCAGGATTTTACTTACAGAAAGTCATTCAGTCTCTGCTTGAAAACTTCTACATACAAGGAGCTCATAGTTTTTCACTCCATCTTTGGACAACTGTGTTAGAATACTCTTCTTTTGAACTAAAATGAAATATCTATTCTTTGTAATAACGGATTTTATTGGCATTTTAAAGTCACGGGCACATAAATGGCTTATAATGGAGATCAGTGGAATCCAATTTAACCCCTTCATTTTCCAGGGAACCCAATTCAACACAGTGAGTTCCTGAATGACATTGCAGGGCAGGTCAGGGATGTGGACAGGACTCAAACCCCAAGCCTTCTGATCATTCCAGGTGAGTGGATCACCATACCAGCAGTGTTCTGGGACCAAATTCCATCAGGTAGTTGTAGCTCTTTGAGACTTAAAGTTCTGATGTGTGGAATACATGACTTTAAATTGGTTCCTAACTCTTATTTTGGTTAAATGTTAGATATTTTTCAAACAAAGTAAAAAGCCTCAATAGAAGATCCAAGATGGGTACAAGAAGGTAGAGTGAATAAAGAGAGAAGATGGGAGATTTAAAGGATAAACTTCCTGTCCAGGGTCCCACCATGGGAGAACAGTGCCCCAGGTGGTACCCTTCTGGTCCACCAACTCTGTGTACAGTGGGGAGCAGGGTCACAGAGGTGGGGGACAAGAGAGCAAGCTGAAGCCCAGATGGCAAATCAATAAGGATGGTCCCCTCCATCTCTGTGGAGTTCCCTAGTTAGCAAGTTGCTTCTCCATCCATTTTCACATTTGATCTTCACAATCACATGGCAAGGCAGACTATGATTATCTCTGTTGTATAGATGAAGTAACTGAGTCTATCAGAAGTTAAACATGATTTGAAAGTTCAGAAAACTAGTCACCGACAGAAAAAAAGAGTAGAATCGAGGCATCCAGACTCCCAGGCCAGTGGTGTTTTGCTATGACATACTACCTCAGAAATCCCTGAATGGTATGGAATTCTCCAGGCCAGAATACTGGAGTGGGTAGCCTTTCCCTTCTCCAGGGGATGTTCCCAACCCAGGGATGGAACACAAGTCTCCCACATTGCAGGCGGATTCTTTACCAGCTGAGCCACAAGGGAAGCCCCAAGATAATAGTAACAGCTATTTATCGAGCACTTATTATGTGGCTCTGCATGCTTCTGTGTGCTTTACCTGTTTCCATACATTTTACTTTTCACATTGATGATTTCGGTATAATTTTTATTTCCATTTCATGGGTAAGGAAAATCAGGCACAGAGATGTTAAATAATTTGTCCCAGGATACTCAGCCAGAAAGATACAGAGATTTCAAACCCAGAAACTATGAGCAACTACAATGTGTGTCTCTCTGTTTGTTCCCCCAAACAAGCACCCCGGGAATTCAGGGACAGTGTCCTAAAAATCTCATGCTAAGGTCAGATTTTTGACCCATGAGATCACTTCTAACAATGTGCACTTGATTTTATCTCCTGATAAAACCAGCAATAAGCTAGCTTAAAAGGCACTGTGGTCTTAGCCACATCTATAGCTGAAAATCATAAATTTGAAGAGTTAAGTAAATATCTTTTCCTCTCTTCCCCTTCTTTTTCTTCCCTTCCCATCAGATTGGAAGAACTCAGGCTTCCAAGCCAAGCCAAGGGAGGAACAACCCCAGAAGCAACCTGAAAGTTTGGTCCGTTCCATCCACTGTGCTCTAGATTCATCCACATCCACATGCTTGGCTTCAGGATTAAGCTAGAGTCCCTGTAAAGTCCAGAGACCACGTGGCCCAGTGGTTCCTGCTCCACTTTCAGTCCATAAGCCAACACCAACCAACTCCACTACACACCAGCCATCGCTAGAACAAAACACTAGTCCCTGCCCTCTGTAAGACACCAGTGCAAGAGTCCAAAGCTCACAGGTTTGTGTCCAAGCTCGTCATCTTCTTTCTCTTCATTAGGTCTTCATCCCATGCTCCAGTCTTATGCTGAAGACATTTGGGTTCAGGCCAACTCTGGCTTTTCAGATGCCAGCTCCGGGTCATGACTCGGTTGACAAAATGGAGAAGAGGTCAGAGGCACACTTACTGGTGATCTTTCTCCCCTCTATTCTTCAAATCTGTCCTTCTCTCAGCTTCTCGCCTCCTTCAGAACTGCTTGGCTCTGCTTTCTGTCTTGTTTCACTGCCAACAATCTCTCTTCATTCCATCCTAACCATCACTGTCAGAACAATCATCCTTAAGTTCAGCAGCAGGCATGGCACTCTGATGCTCCAGAATCTTCAGTGGCTCCCTGTTGCCTACCATCTTCACTCTTAGTAAATTCTTGATGTTGATTTCCCATGATAAGGCTTCCCATAAACTGACCACAGCTTGACTTTCCAGAAAGCCAATCAAACTGTTGCTTTTCCCAAAGGGGCTCAGTGGCCACTGAGAGGATTTCCAAGCTCTGAAAAGCAGTTAGAGCAGGAAGTGGCCCAGGCTCCTCTGCACTTACCAAACTTCCTGAATTTCTTCTCATGAACCTCAAGTGTTCATTCAATGAAGACTTCAAGTCAAATGGACTCTGGGATCCCTCTGGCTCTGAAATTCAGAAGGAGTGGAAGGAGCATAAACCTAGACATGGGCTCTAAGTGAGATGGGGAGACTGATCAGGGAGTGAATGTCTTAGAGTCTCTGGCAATGAGGGAATTAGTTGTGGGAGAACTGGGGCAAGAAAGGAGGATTTGGGGAAACTCCAAAGTTGGATGTCCTACCTCAGTATCTTAGGGAAGCACTGGAATCACCTGGGTACTTTATAAAACACTGAGTGGAGCCTGGGTCTTACTCCAGAGATTTTGATTCAGCCAGTCTGGAGGCAGCCTAGTTGTTGAGATTTTAATAACTGCCTGGATGATTCTAAGATGCTGCAGAGTTTGAGACCAGAACCTTGAATGAGGGGCAGGCACAGAGGGGCAATGACACAACCTTTATTAGAAGGAGGTGTTGCCCACATCAGAGTCCAGTGGGTCTGGTCCAAGGAGACAGCAAACCTTTGAAGCAAAATGGTCATGCAAACCCCACCCCCTCCAGCAGGTGGTGAATACTTGCCTTGGGCCAAAAGCACCTTGTTCATGTAGAGAAAGCTGATGGTGAAAGAACACTCTTTACCATCATCTCTATTTCATGGATGCTGGTTCCTTCCAGCCCTCTGTGTCCAGGCCTCAGCTGAGAGTTCCACCTGAGATTTGAAGGTGTGTGTGTGCTTAGTCGCTTCAGTCGTGTCTGACTTTGTGCAACCCTATGGAATATAGCCCATCAGGCTTCTCTGTCCGTGGGATTCTCCAGGGAAGAATACTGGAGTGGGTTGCCATTTCCTCTTAATTCTCCCAGACATAACAATTTTCCTTAATATACAGTGTTAATTATATTCATCATGCTGTCTATCACATCTCTAGTAATTCTTCATCTTACAACTGGGAGTTTGTAACTTTTGACTACCTTATCTAATTCCTCCTCCCTTACCCCCTGCCTCTGGTAACCACAAATACGATCTCTTTTTCTATGAGCTTCTTTGTATGTTTGTTTTTGAAGTATAATCGGCCTACAACACTATGTTAGTTCCAGTTACACAGCATAGTGATTCGATATTTCTACACATTTCAAAACAATCACCATGATAAGTTTAGTTACCATATATTGCCATATATTTAGATCCCACATACTTATTGACTATATTCCCCATATTAATACATTTCACACCCATGACTCATGTATATTGCAACTGGAAGTTTGCACCTTTTAATCCCCCTCTCCTATTTCTTTTCTACCCTCACCCCATCAGCTGGCTTTGAGTTAATTAAGAGGGGGACTATGCTGGGTGGGCCTGTTCTAATCAGACAAACTCTTTAAAACAGGACTTAGAAGTTAGAGATGCTTCCTCTTGCTGAGCTGGAAGCAACAAGCCACTGTGAGCGCTAAAGCTGTGAGGAGATGAATTCTGCTAACACTCACGTGAACTTGGACGAGGACTTCGATCCTCAGATGAGACCCTAGCCCTGCCTGAAATCTTGACTGCAGTCTTATAAAACCCTGAACAAAGACCAAGTGAATCTGTACCTGGATTACTGATCTGTGAAAACTGTGAGATAATAATTAATGGGCATTCATTTAAGCTGCTCATTTTGAGATAATTTATTATACTGTAATAGAAAGCCAATACACTAATAATCACCATGCTCAAAATAATGTACTATCTTTTATGTTTTCCAGGTAGCTTTTATGAGCAGAAAATGTTACCTAGAGATCATTTTAAAAAATATTCTATTAATTAAGGGTCCACATTCAAAAGTCTTGCTCTTCTTTAATCTATTACTTTTCAATTTATAAATTATACAGTTCTTATTAAGCAGCTAGTGAGTTTAACCATCACTTTTAAGGAGTTTTGATTAATGTTTGGTCCTAGTTACAAACTTATTAAAAAAAATTCTGTATCACATTGATAAATTTATTTCACCTAACTTTGATTGTCCAGTAAATTTTATGTTACTTAAATGATTCATATAAACCTAATGAATTAACTTTTTAAAATAGCGATTATTAAGTTTTCTTAATTATTTGTGCTAACCACGCTAAGTCGCTTCAGTCATGTCTGACTCTGCAAACCCCGTGGACCATAGGTCGCCAGGCTCCTCTGTCCATGGGATTCTTCAGGCAAGAATACTGGAGTAGTTTGCGTGCCCTTTTCCAGGGGATCTTCCCAACCCAAAGATCAAACTGGAGTCTCTTATGTCTCCTGCATTGGCAGGTGGGTTCTTTACCACTAGGGCCACGTGGAAATCCCTAAATTATTTGAATACAATATAAACTAAGATTTAAACCAAAACTCATACCTAAACTAATCATTCAATTACTTATTGTAAATGGAATTACAAGGTTGGTCTGTAATTCCAATAGACCTAATTTCCTTAAGTATGACAAGAACATAAAGTACCAAAAATGAGCAGATTTCTAAATACAGAAATATTAATAATATGAATTTATTACCTAAATTTTCTACCCTTAATTCTAAATCTTTTTAATTGGTTATTAAATGATACTTATGGGGCTTCCCTGATGGCTCAATGGTAAAGAATCTGCCTGCCAATGCAGGAGGCACAGGTTCAATCCCTAGGTCAGGACAATCCCTTGGAGAAGGAAGTGGCAACCCACTCCAGTATTCTTGCCTGGGAAATCCCATGGACAGAGGAGCCTGGCAGGCTACAGTCCACGGGATTGCAAAAAGAGTCAGACACGATTTTAGCAACTAAACAACAACAACAGCAAGCGATACTTGAAAGAAACATATCATCACAAACAATTTTGGAGAAAGGTCCTTCTCAGATTATTGAACCAGCACTGTAGTCAGTGACATTAATCAGGAGGGGATGTCTGAAGATGTTAATGTCCAGAGAGATTTCTTGTGACTTGGTGTGCTGGGAGTATGCTCTTTTTATCATCCTAAGTCTTGAGTTCCATAAATTAGAAAACTGGTTTTCATACCATCCACATCCCTGTTTTGAGTCGTCACTAATCCTTCCATCTACACATATATGAAGTCTGCAATCTCAGCCCTGGTGGTACCTTATTACTGAGAATGGATCTTGGACCGGGGATGAGCCCTTCATGTTGCTCTGCTCCTGTTCCTCCTTGGCAAGAAGTTAGTTTCATTTCCATCCATACCAGTACCTAGCCCTGAGGTCCCTGGTGGAAGAAACAGGCCAAGGAGATGCAAAAGAGGAGGGCGAAACTGAAAGAGACTTGGTCTGAAAAAGTGTGTGGAGAGCTAGGCTGCTCTGTTTTTCCTTTGGGAGCTAAAAATGTAGGGAGAACTGTATGTATCATTTGCAGACTTGTTAATGGGCCAGGTCTCATGGTTGAATTCCCAGCCAACCACTCAGCCTTGCTCTGAGAAATAGTCCCCTTCCCTCACTCCCACTCCCTTCTCTTTTTTCCATGGGATCCTGTCCAAGTTGGTACAGACACCTTGGGTGGCAACATTCATTTGCTCTCTGACACACAGCCTCTCCCAATGGCAAATTCTTTAGGTTTGCCAGGAGCCGAGTGAGCTTTGGGTAACCCCAGAGATGTGACTCCTTCTCGGAAAATACTCTCTGGTCTTAAAGCATGTGTGTGTTCAGCCTTGCCATCTCTTTTTTTGTTTCTTTCTCTCTCCCCTTCGCTGCTCCTCCTTTTCATCTCCTTTTTGTCCTCCTTCTTTTTCAGTCTCTCCTTACCATCTCTTTCTCTCACCCTCCTTCTCACTTTTTTCTTCCTTTTTCCCTTGGTCTTCTGCACTGGGATATACATATTTTTGGATTTCATTCTTCAAGGAGAATAGTGGAAAGATGGGGTAAGTTTGTATTAGTGTCAATCAAAGTAGTTAAACTTGTGAGCCATTACAATGTAACAAAGTGATAAATACCTGACGTGTGTTACCATTTGATCTTCAAAACAATCTTGGTTGATTGATTGATAGTGCTCCCATTTTCCATAGGTGGAAACTTCAGCTCAGAGAGGGTATTTAGCCTCCCCAAAGTTACAAAGTATGATTTAATCACATGTCCCAGGAGGACTGACTCTAGCGTCCCACTCCGAATCACCCTCCCTTGGCAACCCTAGGCCAATTACCCACTCCATGTGACTAAATGGTTTCCATATTATTTCCCTGACATCCTTGCCCCTTGAAGCAGGGGCACAGCCAGGTGCCCACATCTCTGTACCTCACTCTGAGCCTCTGCACACATGATGCCCACTAATGGAAAATCTAGAGGTTATTTTATTTTGAGAAGAAGAGTGTTTATTAAACCTACCCCAAAGAGCCAGAGCTCCTCTTTACTCATTCTTGCTGATGTGTGTCAGGAACTAAGTAACCATTTCTAGTCTGCAGTACAGGGACATCATCTGAAATGCCAGCAGACAGGGTAGAAGGGAGTGAGTATTGGTGGTTAGCTGGGGTGGAGATAGGAATCTGCATAGCTATAGACTCTGCAACAAGGAACTATTCACTGATTATCTGTGCATGTTAGGGGTGGCATATGGTCCCCAAGGAATCATGCCTCCTTGTGTCATCCTTATCACACTGACTCTGAGCTTGGCCATATCACTTGCCTTGATCAAGTGATGTCATCAAATGTGACAGAAGTAGAAACATGGTAAGCTCTTGCACAGTAAGACTTTCCCCACTAAACTCAGCCAACAGGTAAAGTGTGTCTTATGTGTGTTAGTCGCTCAGGTGTATCCGACTTGGCAACCCCATGGACTGTAGCCTGCCAAGTTCCTCTGTCCATGGAATTCTGCAGGAAAGAATACTGGAGTGGGTTGCCATTCCCTTCTCCAGGGAATCTTCCCAACCTCAGAGATCGAACCCAGGTCTCCAGCATTGCAGGCAGATTTTTTTACCATCTGAGTCACTGGGGAAGCCCAATAGGTAAAGAATCCCTGACTATCCTGCTGGAGAAAGAGGCTACATGGAAAACTGAGGCACTCCAACCAACTGCCAGCATCAAGACCCCATGGAAATAAGTCCTGAATATTCACTGGAAGGAGTGATGCTGAAGCTCCAATATTTTGGCCCCCTGATGCAAAGAACTGACTCATTGGAAAAAACCCTAAGGCTGGGAAAGATTGAAGGCAGGAGGAGAAGGGGACAACAGAGGATAAGATGGTTGGATGGCACCACTGACTCGGTGGACATGGGTTTGATCAAGCTCTGGGAAGCCTGGCACACTGCAGTCCATGTGGTCAAAAAGAGTCAGAGCTGACTGAGCAACTGAACTGAACCTGCCTTGGATCCTTCAGTCCTAGGTGGGCAGTCCCAGGTGATACCATGTGGAATATAAATAAGTCATCCCACTGAGCCTTGCCCAAATTCCTGAACCATAAAACAATGTGCGATAAAGTAGTTGTTTTTAAGTCACTGAGTTCTGGAGTAGTCTGTTCTATAGTAATAGATAACTGATCCAGGACCCTGAAAAAATAAGTACTGATTGATCCATAGGAATTTTCCTAGCAATTTCTCAGCCTCTCCAAGAACATCTTTAACCAGCCTCTTCTCATCCCTCCTGTAGAAGAAAAGAGGGCTCGTGAAATGAAAAGCAGAATAGAGAGGGGCTTCTCCAGTAAAGTATGGGCTCTTCCAAGAAATGCACAGTAACATTACAGACCAAAGAGGGCGAATCAGTGTTTGGAAAAAGAGATCTCTTTGCACTCTCAGAGGCTCTGAGCTGATGAAAGTTCTGAGAACTGCCTGTGGTGCTGAGTGGTGAGAGGTTCTTCAGTCCTTGCTAAGAGCAGAGAACAGGTCTCTTCTTCTGTTACACTATCCCCATTGGAGATCCTCACAGCCTCCAAGGAGAAGCATGGTTGAGGGGAAGGGAGCAGCCTGGGGTGAGAAGAATGTGGTCTGGACATCCGTTTGATGACCGTTTGAGGTCTACACGTGCATTGGTTGGAGGCTCAGCCTCCAGGGAGACAGTAGATTGCTTCTGCAGAGGACGAGGACTTATTTAAAAGAAAACTATGAGAATGTTTCACCTTGCTAAACTGAGACTCAGTCTCCATGAAACACTAGTTCCCCATCCCTCTATCCTCCCACCCCCAGCTCCTTGCATCTACCAATGTACTTTCTGACTTTATTGTTGTTTAGTTGCTAAATAGTATCCTACTCTTCTGCGACCTCCCTCAGCTGTAGCCTGCCAGGTTCCTCTGTCCATGGGATTTCCCAAGCAAGAATATTGGAATAGGTTGCCATTTCCTTCTCCAGGGGATTTTCCCAACCCAGGGATAGCACCCAGGTCTGCTTCATTGGTGGGCAGATTCTTTACCACTGAGCCACCAGGGAAGCCTTCTGACTGTAAATTTGACTATTCTATGAACCTCATATAAGTGGAATCAAACAGTACTTGTCCTCACCTAATGTACTTAGTGCCACTGAACTATAGTTAAACACGGTTGAAACACTATGTTTTATATTATGTGACTTTTACCACAAAATTTTTTTTTTAAAAAAGAGAACTATGAAAGATGACTGATTAATCAGCAAGTAGCAATGTCTGCCCAGTCAATACAGTAAACATGTCTTTGGTGATTATAAGCAGCTCAGGACAGGAACCATATGTTAATCATCTTGGATACAGGCCTGGCATCTTGCCCTCATGCAGGCCGTTTCTCTTCCTGTCTCTGCTTTCTCACCCATGGAATGAGGTGCCTGGACAAGATGCTCCCCAAATTCCTTTCTGACATCAACTCTCTCAGTCTTCCACAAAGGAAGGTACAGCCTGGGGGTTCATTTCATTCCTTCTACAGGTGAAGGCCTGCTCTCTCTCCCAGCATACTAGTGGGTTAAATTGGAAAGAAAAAGGAGGAAGAACTTTTTCTTCCTAGTGGTTTCCCTGAACAGAGGTGCAGGGAGGAAGAGACAGGACTCCCTCTTCACTGGGCAGTCTGTAGCTTTGGCCTGCTGGGCTTTGGCTGGGATGCATCGCCAGCAGGATAAAAGGGGGGTTCTCATCAGCGTGGGAGAGGAAAGGAGGCAGGTGGATCCTGTCCTGGGTCAGGGAAGTCACACAAGCATCCCAAGCAGCTGAGATAACAGGAACCCACTGAGGAGAAGAGGCGCGTCAGAGGAGACGGGCCCAGCAAGCCCATGAATGCAAAGGCTGGGGAGTGTAGCAGAGACCAGGGTCACAGACAAAGCCTCTCAGAAGCGGGAAGGAGGCAGGAATGAGGAGCAAAGAGTGAGGCTCAGAGCCCCTGAGACAGATGAAAATACTCTCAAGCACATGGTGGAGAATGTAGGGAGAAATCTATAATGTCACCCAGCAGTGGGAGGTCATGAAATCATGTCAGCAGAACCAAAGGAGGCGATGCAGGTGGGCAGGTTCCAGGACTGAAGAGAAACAGGCAATAGAGCCGCTGTCTCAGATTTCCCCTGCGGAAAGGTCCTGAAGATGAAGTCATGACATTTGAGACATAATTTAACATCGCAACTGTGATTTATGTTTGGTCTAATGTTTTATGATTTGCAGCCATTTCACTGTATCTTTATAGTTACTTTGGGAAATCAGAAAGGCAGGTGTCATCCACCTCATTTACTGAAGAGGGAGTGAGGTCCTAAAGTAATTGAGGCACTCGCCAAGGTTACTGTGCCGCCTGGGGCTCAGGGAAATACATGTGTAGTTGGTCATCAACCCCCCCCACCCAGGTTCTAGGCCAACCCAGCAATTCACTGCTTTTAAAAACTTAAATTTTTTAGATACTGAAATAAATATATTTACCTAACCTACCTTTCCTTACCATTGTGATTTCTCCCATCATTAAAATTCACGAGTAATAGTCATACGAATAAAAACTAAATGCTGCAGACCATTGTGAGAGGAGCCATTGTATTACTCTAAAAAAAGTTTGTAAAATGTTTGCACCATTGCAAAACAGTAGTTAAAATGGAAACTCAGTTCTTTGATCCTTAACCTGCTTCTTTGAAAAGAGTCAACACATAGTTATGTGCTGGAGAAAATACTTTAATTCCAGCTCTTATCATAAATGTTTCCTCTTCTAAGGGCTCCTGAGTATTGGGCTGTCTTGGAATCACAGAGATCCCTGGTTTGTTCCTAATTATGGTTGAGTTTCTCTTTGCACTCATGAAGGAGGGGCTGCTTGGCTGGATTTTCAGCAAGTAAGCAGAGGTGTTCAGAGTGAGAAGGAGTACAGAGCAATGGGCTCTGCTACCACCAGCTCATTTGCAGCAGAGGAAGGAGAGATTTAGGGCAGACTATCAGGTTTTGTCGTAGAAGGCAATGGCACCCCACTCCAGTACTCTTGCCTGGAAAATCCCATGGATGGAGGAGCCTGGTAGGCTGCAGTCCATGGGGTCGCTGAGGGTCGGACACGACTGAGCAACTTCACTTTCACTTTTCACCTTCATGCATTGGAGAAGGAAATGGCAACCCACTCCAGTGTTCTTGCCTGGAGAATCCCAGGGACGGGGGAGCCTGGTGGGCTGCCATCTATGGGGTCGCACAGAGTCGGACACGACTGAAGCAACTTAGCAGCAGCAGCAGCAGGTTTTGTTGAAGCTGAAACTCCAATATTTTGGCCACCTGATGTGAAGAGCTGACTCATTTGAAAAGACCCTAATGTTGGGAAAAATTGAAGGCAGGAGAAGAAGGGGATGACAGAGGATGAGATGGTTAGATGGCATCACCGACTCAATGGACATGAGTTTGGGTAAACTCCAGGAGTTGGTGATGGACAGGGAGGCCTGGCATGCTGCGGTTCATGGAGTTGCAAAGAGTCAGGCATGACTGAGCGACTGAACTGAACTGAACTGAACTGATCGGGTTTTGGGAGTTCAGGAGGGAGACTGCCAACAAGAGAAGGTGAAGGTCAGTAGGTATCAAGCCCCAAAAGAGACAGCCCACAAAGCTCTTGGCAGCAGGGACTAGGTGGCATTGATGATGCAAAGGTGATCCATACCTGAAGGTGAGGCCCAGATGATAAGGAATCAGGACTGTGCATTGGAGGGGTTTGGAAAAATGTTCACACTTCCAGGAGAGGCTTGGATGAAAGTGATGGAAAAGAGCACGAAGGAATTTCCAGGGTAAAAATGAAGATGCAAGAATGCTGAGTGTGTGCAGGCAACACTGAGGCAGCCAGACTGACCAGCTGTGGTCAGTGCTGGGAGCAGGGGACATTTGGCAAGATGATTTAGAGTATGGTGTGGGAGGTCTAGGGAGGGAGCACGACCCTCAAGACCAGCACTGAATCAGGAGACTAAGCATTCAGCTCTGCCACCATTGGCCATGTGCTCATGATCAGGTCATTCTCTCCCTCTCTGTGTCAGACCTATTATTTGTGTAGCAAGAAGGTTGACGGGATCATCACAATGATCTTAAGATAATAGCTAACATGTCTTAAGTCCTCACTGTGAGCCAGGCTTTGCTCTACCAGAAATTAGCTCATTCAATCCTTCAACAGCCCTGTGAAATAAGACCTAGGGTTACACCCATTTTGTAGATGATAAAACAGAGAAACAGAGAAATAACTTATCTGAGGATGCACAGCTAATCAGGTACAGGAGTTGAAATATACAAGCTTGTATTCTGTCTCTAGAGTGTGTATTCTTACTCACTACTCTCTGCTGCCTCTTCAAGTCCTCCCAAACCAGCACTAAATTTAAGCATAAAATTTGAATGAGCTGCCCTCCACCCTGAGCAAAAAATAAGACACAGGACCCTTTTTCCCCAAATGACAAAGTCATGTCTCCCTCGGGCAGCCTGGATTCACCCCAGACTCCTGCCTTACCTGGGAGAAAAAGTTTGCTGGCTGAGCCCTGGGGGTGGGTTGGGAACACTTAATGACCATCACCCCAGCCCCACATGGCTCCCACGTGGCTCAGATGGTAAAGAACACGCCTGCCAATGCAGGAAATACAGGAGACATGAGTTCAATCCCTGGGTCAGGAAGATCCCCTAGAGAAGGAAATGACAACACACCCCAGGATTCTTGCCTGGAGAATCCCATAGACAGAGGAACCTGGCAGGTCACAGACCATAGGGTCGCGAAGAGTCAGACATGACTGAGCACACACTCCTGCACGCACTCCAGCCCCTACAGAATTTCTGTTTCAACCATGACTGCTTAAACCATGCCTGGTTGCTGTTCTTACCATAATTGTGTGCTCCAATCAGTCAGGCAGACTGAGGAGTAATAATAAAAAGTGATTATTAATATGGACCAAGACAGTAGTAATGAAAAAAATGATTGAAGTGCCTCCCAAGGAAGACAGGGGTCACAGAACACAGCATCATAAAGTGCTGTGGTCAGAAGATTGCCTAGAAATCATTCAACCCAACCATCTTGTGTTTCTGATGAAATTGAAAAGAGGATAGTCCCCTGCCTGAGGTCACAGAGCTCATAGAACCAGGATTCTAGGGCACAATTTCCTGAATCTGTTTATTAAAGATCATGCCAGAAAAGGCAGGTGTCTTCTTTTCCAGTCCTACAAGGATGACCCTTGCATTCCCAGGACATATAGGGGTTGCTGAGCTGGAGAGGGTGAGAAGTCTAGAACCACTGGCTCTGTGAGCTGAGTGGGGCCTCAGACCTCCACTCCACTAATATGTCAGCCTGCAGAAAGTTAGAAGCGCCTAGCCTTGAACCCTCAGCCTCTAGGTGGTCCTATCTCAAGTTTAGAAGAGTTTTAAAGTTCAATTTTGTCCCTGGGGAAAAAAAGGAGCTGCAACACCCAGTCCTTAGCACTATCTCAGCTCTTGACCCATCTAGGACCTCAAACTTCAGAAAGATAGTTTTCAGTGCATTTCTCCATATGGAAGATCACTTGTGTTAGAGAACACCTTCTCCACAAATGAAAAGGCTGCATTTGTCCTGGCCCCAAGCAGCCACGTGAATTAGAAATATCAGCTCAAATCTCTGGGCTCCCTCTTTCAGTAACCAGAGAATAAATGGATTTAAAAATGATTGCTACCTTCCCTGCCTCCCAGGAAGTAGCCAGAGCCTCACTTGCCCGGGCTGTGCTGTCCATCCCGTGTTGAGGTGCCCCTCTTCTGGTGAGCCTGGTTCATCTGCCCCTTCCAGCCCAGGAGGCACCAGCCCCACAGGTGCCTGACCTGAAAATCTCATTTTCAGAGGATCTGACCTGAAAATCATATAGCAAATGCTGACATGCCAACCGCCTTTGTCTGGGCTCCCACCTCCCTTCTATTTCTACTTGGTGACCTTTGGCAAGCACTTACCCTGCTTGTCAGTTTATCTGTAGCACTCTGAGTGCATTCCTTTAAGCTAAGAAGGAAAAACAAAACAAAACAAGAAAAGCACATACAGACCAAAGTATCTGGTTGCAACTCCTTTAGATGGTTATAAATATCTCAGGTGAGAGTGTGGAGACAGATGCCCTGGACAAATAAATACTCCACCTCAGCACCAGACTCTGCTTTCACCAGACACTCTTGTGTTCCACTTCCTTATTTTTTCATTTTCTTTCTTTTCTTTTATTTTCAAAGTTGGGTACTATTCCACAAAGTCTTTCCACATCTTGGGTGGCTGCCCCTTGGGCTTCCCCAATGGCTCAGATGGTAAAGAACCTGCCTGCCAATGCAGGAGATGCAGGAGACATGAGTTCAATCCCTGGGTCAGATGGATCCCCTGGAGAAGGAAATGGCAACTCACTCCAGTATTCCCGCCTGGGAAATCCCATGGACAGAGGAGCCTGGTAAACTAATGCTTACAAGGTCACAAAGATTTGGACACAACTGAGCATGCATGGAGGCATGAGAGGCTGCCTCAAACATCTCTTAGTTTTCTCCATCAATCATGGAGGCCACCCCACTCAAGCATCCTTATTCATGCGATGCCTGCCCTGCTCCCTCACCATCTCTCCTCCACATGGATGTGGGCAGCTCTCCCATGAAACAGTACAGTCTTATTTTGAAAGGGTTGGTGGCCAGGTCAGTCCAGATTGCTTCCCTAGATTAATTAAGTCATTTTTTTTTCTGTGAATATGCAGCATTCACCAGAACTGACACACAACTCGCTTTGTCCAAGAGAACCTTCTCTGCAAAGTTGCTTGCCTTTCCTGCCACTTGATGTGATTCCCTGAGAGCCTTCTGCTTATGGCTCCTTCCTCTGCTCTGTCTCCATCCCCTAGTCCTTTCTTACCTCTCCTAGCATGATACTAACTGCACTTTATGGAAGAAAAAATTGTCATTTCTTTTTTCAGCTGAGCACAAAAGGGAAGAATGTACAGAGACCAAAGATTATTTATCAATGTGCTCCTAGGAGAAATCAGAGCCAGTTCTCATCTGTGTAACTCAACCTTTCTCTTAGAATGAGAACCCGATGGGTAAAAGGAATTGGAAGGGATTATTTCTGCCTCCAGGCAAGTCTTCCCTGTGACCGTGTCAGACAGCTGGCCTCCCTTTCTGACATTTCTTTAGGAATGGAGGCCACAGTAGTTTTCCTTTCACCTCCCGTCACAGGCTTTCACAATTTTGTCTGCAGGAAGTGGTTTCTTGACGTCTGACTTTAATTCCTGGGACATCAACACCACCCACTCGGCCCCTGATACAACTTTCCATCACTCTCTCATTCTGGGGGGGATGTTCCATCAGCTTCATCTGGTAGGACTTCCAACTCCCAGGAGAGGAGCCAGGCAGACCAGGGAGAGGCTGGAGGGTGGGAGCTGAGACAAACCACAGGTCCATGCCTGCCTGAAGGGAGAGGCTTCCTAGGTGTGTGAGTGGGAATGTGGGCCAGGAGAGCTTGAATTTCAGGACTTTTAAAAGAGAAGGCAGAAATCCAGATATTTTTGGGGAAATCTTCTGCTTTCCACATCTTCTCCAGTGAGATCTGTGACTATGTATTCATGTCCCACAGGGCACCTGACTTCTTATTTTACATTTTTTAATTGAAAAATATTTGACATAGAACAGTGTGTAAGTTTAAGGTGTAGCACATGTTGATTTAATAATTTATATATTGCAATATGATTGCCATTGTAGCACCTGACTCTTAATTCTTCCCCAAGGACTTCCTGGGTGGCTCAGTGGTAAAGAATCTGCCTATCAATGCAGGAGAGCAGGGTTGAATCTGTGGGTTGGGATGATTCGCTGGAGAAGGAAATTGTACCCCACTCCAGTATTCTTGCCTGGGAAATCCCATGGTTAGAGCAGACTGATGGGCTACAGACCACGGGTTGCAAGGGTCAGACAAGACTTAGCAACTAAAACAACAGAAGTGCTTTCCAAGGAATTAGTGAGCAAATGAGTCCCTGATTCCTGACAGATTCAAGAAAGCTCTCCTGGGCCCCTGTCCTTTCAGCTGAATTTCTCCCAGGGCCATCCCTGAGAGTCCTTCCATGGTCACAAGCCAGAGAACCCAGACTGGAAAGGCTATAAGGAACGTCTTTAAACTATTTGCAGCCCCAAGGTGCTTGCTATTTGTGTGTGGAACAGTTTTTTACTTCCGCTTCCCCCAGACATCTGAGTTGTGTTAATCGATCATTCTAGATAAGGTGCAGGTTCTAAATATACACACTTAACCACTCCTAAATGATTGGTCTCTATGAAAACCTGGATTACAACCCAGAATCCAATGGGAGAAATCTTCTTCACCTTGTCCTCACAGTTCTATTGGCATTTCACAGGGAAAAGTATACATCATTCATGAATAAGTTTTTTTGGAAAAAAACTAGTAACACACAAACATACACAAAAAGCAGAAATAGCAAAATCCTAGAGCCCAAGGAGGAAAAGTGACAGATGGGTCTAGTTTGGAGACAGTTTGGATCAAAACCTGAGGTGAGCCAGCAAGCCTGGTCGTGGTGGTGGAGGAACTATTAACCCCAAGTGAAACCCTGGCAAATAGCTCCCCACACCCAGTCCAGCTGATGCCCTAAAGCGTATTTCCTAACTGGGGGACCCCCAGTGAAGCGGCCTTGTATTTGGGTTAAACAAGTGTGTGTACATGCAGCTGCTCAGAGTTAAGTGTCAGGAGTTCATTGTTGTTAGGTAAACAGCACACTTTCTGACTTTCCTCTTGATGAGATTAAGTGATTCTGGTTCCAGGGAACAACAGATCAAAGTGAAGTTCTGACACGCTGTCCAGGGGCTGAGGGCCTTCAGGAAAGGAGAGAGGGCTGGGCTCCAGGAGAGGCAGTGCTCCAGGGACATAAAGGGCCAGCGAAAGCAATTCTTGGTTTGGGGCTGAAAGCAGAAAGAGGAGCATTCCTGGGGTGGGTAAGGGTGGGGGTGGGGCGGGGAGAGAAGGGGGCGGGGCGGGGAGAGGAGGGGCTGGGAAGAATTTCCGGACTAGGGGAGACCAGAGGCTCCGGATGTGACCACATCATATATACTACTTGCACATACCACCCACACCTACCATGGATACACACATGTACACAAATACCACCTACGACACACACACCCCCATACACAGACCACACATACCGAATGTGCAAGCTAAGTCGCTTCAGTCGTGTCCACTGTGCAACCCTATGGACTGTAGCCCACCAGGCTCCTCTGTCCATGGGATTCTCCAGGCAAGAGTACTGGAGTGGATTGTTATGCCTCCTCCAGAGGATCTTTCCAACCCAGGGATCGAACCCACATCTCTTATGTCTCCTACATTGGCAGGTGGGTTCTTTACCACTAGTGCTCCCTGGGAAGCCCACACATACTATACACATACACACACATACTACACAGCTACTGTGCACACACACACACCATGCAACCACACCACACACACACCATATGCACAGACCACACACAGCATGCACACATACCACACACACAGAAATATCCCACAAGCACCCTCACGGACTGTGAGGGCTGGGTGTCCAGGAAGGACACAGTGTCCCGTAGATAGTAGGCAAAGGGAAGGCAGTGAGGAGGAGGGTGCAGACCCAGACCACTGGCACTCATTCACACCCTGAGATTTTAAAAGTACAGCTGAAGCCAAATGAAGTGGAACAGAGCAGAAGGTGGAAGGCTGGTCTGTAAAATCTGCTATCAACCCCCTATTCTAACCCACCAGAGCTGCTCCGGAAGTGTTTTCTCCCCCTGCAGAGACCCCCTCACTCTTCTAATTTGAGACAGAAAGTGAGGAACAGCAAGGGCTGAGTGGCATGGGTAATGACAGATCCATACTACATGCACATTCCTTCCTTTCATCCTCTCCAGAGCCATGAGGCCTGTGCAGTGTTTGAGAAAATTGAGGCTCAGAGAGGCCGAGGAACCTCCGCAAGTGAGAAATCAGTGATTCATCCGACCTGATCACACCAGCCCAGGATGGAAGTGTGATGGAAGTCAAGACAACCACCATATTTCCCATCAAAGGCTCACCAGCATCTATATTTTCCATGCATTTAGAAAACACGTGTATGTGTATATTACCATATATATATATGTATGCATTAATCACTTACACATATAACCTATGATTTCATAGGTATCTTTTAAAGATAAGAATAAATATTTCATTTATTTTTCAATTAAACTTGCTTTATAGCCTTTAAATTTCATTTAAACTTGCTTTATAGCATACATATAGATAAATACAAAATATTAAGTAAATAATAGGATAGGGGATGCAGAAATATGGTACAGACCAAGAAACTGGTTTGCAGATGGCTCATTCTGGGAAACCCTCACTGATCTACAGGGCAACTCTGACAGCTGGAGGGTGTTTCTGTATTCTGAGCTGAGTTTTCCCTCATAGCGTGTGTGTGTGTGTGTGTGTGTGTGTGTGCTCAGTCATTCAGTCATGTCTGACTCTTCGCGATCCCATGGACCGTAACCCACCAGGCTCCTCTGTCCATGGGATTTCCCAGGTAAGAATAGTGGAGTGGGTTGCCATTCCCTTCATAGCATCCACCCTTTAAACCAGGTGTATCTTCTTAGGTAGCAGGCTGAGAGTCTGATCTTCCATAGGCTGGTTATTTACATCAGCAAAGCTGGAAAGGGCCATGAAGACCCTTGTCTTGTCCCTACTCAGTCTTCTCTGACACATTTGTAATAGACCACAAATTCTAACGCTGCCTCTGCCCGCCTGCCCTCCTGTCTCTGGTCTCACACTGATGTTTGACCAGAGTCTCCTCTTGTCCCACTTTCAAGTTACACAGTTCAAACTGTGGGAATGGAGCCAGTTCCTGCCGCCTTAGCATCTGGAGCACAGCAAAGGTCAAGGAACTCGAGATCAGTTGCACTTACAAAACTGCCAATAGAACCACATGCGTGTGGAAAATAATATAAAAGAATTTTAAGGAGGAGGGCCGGGTTCAGCATTACACAGCAGGCTGAGCGTCTGGACAGTGTTCATCAGGAGCTGTGTCCTGGAGGTAGTCAGCCATAAACAGTGGTTAAAGCAAAGAAAGAATGTGTTAGGGTGGGTTCAGGAACGTGTCAGGCCAACCCTGGGTGCGTGAGGGATCAGGCAGAGCCAGCAATGCAGGCGCAAAACTGGTGCCAGTGAGAGGAGACAGGTAGAATGAACAGAGCAGCGAGTCACTGTGCCTGGAAGCAGGAGCTCGACTTGAGCAGGAAGCACTTACAGGACTTTTAAGATTATAGATGCCCAGATGCCCTCCTAGACCGATTGGTTTAGAAGGTCTGGACAAGCATCAGTAAGTTTCTTGTTTGTTTATTTGTTAACTCCTCTGCTGACTTAATGTGCAGCCAGAGTTCAGACGATTGAGTTATTCAGTATAAGATGCTGGGGATACAGCTAAAGCTGGGGGAGCAAAACAAATGTGATCCCTGCCCTTAGAGCCTGGGAGAAGAGATAAACATTAAACACAAAATAAATACTCAGTTGCAAATTGTGGTTTGGGGCTACCCAGGAAAAGACCAGGGTGGAGGGTATGTGTGTCCTGGAGAATGGAGTGTCTGCGATTTCTGGGAGAAGGTATTTAACAGTAATAAACACATCAAACTCAGTTACATGAAATCGGCTCCATAAATTGTGACTCATGTTTTCATTGGTTGTGCAACAATATAAACTTTGCAAGAATGAGCCAAATTAAAAAAAAAAAACTAAATAAAATTGGAGCAGAAACCATAAAGAGGATGAAAGGATTGTCTAAGAAGTGTCTCTGAGAAAGATGGAGGAATCAGTTGGTTCAGCCTAGAGAAGAGGAAACCAAGGGCTTCGAGTGAGTTTTCCTACAAGTGAGTTTTGGCTTCTTTAAGACTTATGCAAGAGTTGAAAGAGGGTGGGTGATTTAAAGTGACCATAACTTGGGGTTATAACAGAAATGATATGATATTAAATATTTGGTAAACGATGTTTGGGGGACGAAATTGGGGAAACAGAATAGATACAAATCCCTGAACACCTTGGCTGGTGATATCACAGGTGGAATTTATTTATTTAAACATAGACTTTATATGAATTACCTGTCCAGGGTGCTTAACCCCTTTGAGCCTTGGTTTCCTCATCTATAGAACAGAGACTAGATCCCGAGCTCCTTTGTAGGAATTGGTGAAGCTTGTTGGATTTCAAAGACTGTGTGACACCTCCCTGGGCTCATTAGGAAAGGAGCAGTCCTCAAACGATCATGGACAGCTCCACTGTGGTTCATGGTTTATAAATGTTAGCTGATTCCTCCCAACAAACTCAGTACCCTGAGCTGGGGATGACTTTCCTTATTTTCAGATGAGAAGAAGTGAAACTCAAAAACTGTGTTTCAAGAGCTAAGAAAGTGATAGAGTTGACATTCACATCCAGGTGGTCAGATCCCACCAAATCAGGTCCTTCCCAGAGGTTAATTTCAGAGAGAATCAAATGGAGCAGGGGCCAGAGGGAATGAAGACAAAAAGAAAGGGGAAGGAGAGGGAGCAGGAATGAGGAGGAAGGAGACATGGAATGAGCAGGAGAGAGAGGGCAAGGCCCCCACAGGGAAGGGCAGCCCCACGGCAGGTGACGGGCAAAGTC
The DNA here is from genome assembly GCF_027580195.1 of Bos mutus. NCBI lineage: Eukaryota > Metazoa > Chordata > Mammalia > Artiodactyla > Bovidae > Bos > Bos mutus. Next base: position 30,800,950 of record NC_091618.1, read on the forward strand.
TGGTATTTACCGTCTCACTGAGGCGGTCATGGAATGGCCCCCTCCTTCTGCTGAGGCATCTGCTTTCATGGTTCAGGGAGTTCTGCTGGGTTTCCTGAAGCAGTGGCCCCTCCCCTTTGGTCCCCTCCTTGTTCTTCTTCTTTTCCCAGCCTCTCCTAGGTCCCAAGGTTTGAGGTAAGCCTCTGCTCCGGATGCCTCTGGTTTACTCAAACAATTGGTTAATTGCTATTTAAGAGGATTGATGCAAGAGACCTTTAACACACGTTTGTTACACTGACATCCGAAAAGAGAACTGGACTTCCTCTTGTAAATGGGAAAGTCCTCTCCCAGCAGTTATTGTGGGAAGGAAGCATGGGCAGGTGGGCCTCAGCCTTGGGCCCAAGGGACCAGTTCTGTGGTCTGTATTCCTCTAGAGTTGCAGGGAGTAGGGGGGAAGGCAAGAGTCCCTAGGGTTCCCAAGAGTTCTTAGGGTTCACTGGCCTTGAGTAAATCATTCCTTCCAATAAAAGGGGGCAAGAGATTCCTCAGTAATCTTCCCTTTCCAAGGTTTTAAAGCAGCCCTAGGTGCCAGCTCGCACTCTCTGGGCTTCCCCCAGAAACAGGTGGCCCCTTTGCCACTCCTCCATGGGGCAGGTGATGGGAGAAATATGTTACCATCCCCAGTGTTAGAACTAATTAGTGATTTTTAATTCTTCACAGATCAGGCTCCCTTTGCACCCCCATCTACGGAAGACCCATCTCACTCCCCACCCTACTGTGCCTCTGCCCAAGTTCATCAGCCAGGGTGGGTGGCATGGCCCCAAAATCAAGTCAAGCTGCACTGATGCTCCATTTCTGAGGAAATTCTCTGACGCAGCATCACACGTCCAGTAACTCTGATGACTCAAGTCTCGGGTCAAATGTCACTTTCCCAAGGGGTCTCTCCCATTAACCTTCTCTAAGGTGGCTACCCACTCCACTCCCTTTCCCAGGCTCTCTCTGTGACATCCTGCCCTCTTTCGTTTCCTTCACAGCATTGACCCTGACTTGAAGTTCTTATTTCTTTAACCCAGGCCACCATATTGATTGACTCCTCCCACCATCAGCATCACTGTCAGTCTCTACAGTAACCCTCAGGCCTAGAACAGAGGCAGAGTCATAGTACAGGTTGGCATGGTGACAGCATCTGTACCACACACGAAAGAAGGACATAGAGGTCAGCCCCCAGAGCCCAGGAGCCCCAAAGCCCCACCCCTCTCTCCCACTACCCTTTCCTGCCTTAGTCCTGGCCCCAGAGCATCTGTCTTCCTTGTTTTCCTCTCCTCTTTGTTACTGTGGAAAGCCCTAGACCCAGAAAGCCATCCCTCGAGGTGTAACTCCTTGTCCGCCATTTTTGGGCTGTGAACTTTCTGTAAAGTATGCAACTGCAACCATAGTCATGCATGTGACAATAGGGTTATTTTGAGGAGTAAATTAAATAATTATGTATCTGGGCCTGGGGTATATGAAACAGACAACAAATGTGAATTGCCGTGCATTCTTTGCTTTGTTTGTCTCTTTTTCTTCCTCCTTTATAACTTAATTCTCTGCCTTTCTCTCAACATTTACTTTCTATTCATATTCTGCCAGAATTTTTAGCAGGATTTTTGTCCCTTGAAGGGACTGATTAGATAGGCATGAATGTTGGGGAAGTTGCTTCTTCAGAGGGGAAGACAAGTTTAAGGCAGATGTTCTGAAAAATGTCAGTAACAAGATCCAGGAGGAGCCAGAGAGAGGGCTGGAGGGGTGGGCCCAAACATGAGGTTTTCGTGCCCAAACATGAGGTTCAGAATCACATTCAGACCAGTAGTTCTAGAGACCCTGCCCAACTTACTCTGGAGACCCCTGTGTTCACAGGGTTGTGCAGATAGATTTGAGCATAACTGATGCACCAATGTGAGGTGGGAGAAAGAATCCATGGATGAGACAGATCTGTTTCTCAAGTGCATGCCCTCTCCTCACCCCTCCCAGCTCTGCCATTAGCTGGCCACGAATCTAAGAAAAGTCCATCCAGCTCACCCTCTAAGAAAGTAAGACTGAAGGTCTTGATGATGTCTTCTAGCTCTGACTGTGCATGCTTGCATGCTAAGTCACTTCAGTAGTGTTCAACTCTCTGCAACCCCATGGACTGTGGCCCACCAGGCTTCTCTGTCCATGGGATTCTCCAGGCAAGAAGACTGGAATGGGTTGCCATACCCTCCTCCAGGGATCTCTTCCCAACCCAGGGATCGAACTCACATCTCTTGCATCTCCTGCATGGGCAGGATGGCTCTTTACCACTAGCGCCACCTGGCTCTGACAAGCCATGGCAAAACCAGACCAAAGTGTTTTCTGCAGCCATTTTAGAAAAGAGAGTGAAAGCAGAGAGCAGAGGGAGCTCAGAAACACCCCTTTTGCAGGGTGTTTTGTTTTGTTCCCGATAATCTTACTTATCTGCCGCACAAAATCTTGGATTAGTGTTTCACTTAGGCTGAGATTGGTGTTTCACAGTCCTGGGCTGGCGGACATGTACGACTTTGCATGGCTATCCGAGTTTTCCCCATCCAACTTTGTCAGGGGCTCACTTTCTGTCTAGTGGAAGCTATTCTCAGCCCACAGGAGCTTGAGATTTTTCAGAGGCGCCTGTAGATGGACTTGCCTCTTTTCTGCTATACTCATTCGAAGCCACGGCAACCTTCTCTGGGCCAAAACCACTTACTAATTAATACATTTCACAGAGTGAATGGAGCGCTGGCACCACTGCCAGCCTGGGGCAGCTCCCAAAGCCACGGGCCTTGCCCAGTGCCCAGAAAGAGCCCTGGCTGGAGGCAGTCAGTGCCAGTTTTCCTCTAAGCCAGCATCTCAGCCTTCTCACTTGAACTCAGAATGCATCACTGCCAGCGTCCCCCAGGGCCCCCAGCTGTGTCATCCTCTCCTTCACCTGCTTCCATGTCGAAGGAAGCAAGGTCACGGTACTATGGCACCTGATCTATTTTTCATCCTCCCCTTCTCTGGGCAGAATGATAGATTGACTCTGGAAAACCCATTAGGGAAGGGCTGGGCTGTCCTGCATTTCCGTCAGGCCTGTCCAGGTGACTTTGAGTCAAGCCGCTGAGAGCCATTTGGCTGTGGGACCATCCCTGTGGGGCACCATGTTTATCTGGGCCACTGACCCTGGCCTTAGAGGAAACGATGAAGGATTAATATCACTCATTGCCCAAGCCCCTTCCCCCCTTCCGTCTTTACTTGGAACATTTTAGAGCCTCTTTCATTCGTTTGCAGTTTGTTGAGAAGCACCTGGTGCCCCTGATGGACCAGTCCACTCTACCTTGCATTCTGGGTAGCATCCTCCCTTACCTGTCTGTGCCAGGCCAGCCTGCAGGGACGGGTCTCCAAACTTCCCAATCTGAGTGAGTTCCCAAATTGTTGGAAAGCCAGAAAAGAGGTGAGAAGGATAGGAAGCCAGAGTGATGGTCCTGTTTTCATGATAGCATTGGTTTGCCTAGGAAAAGGTTTTTTTGTTTTACCCTCAAAGCAGCTGGTGATTGAGGCTGTAGGTTGAAGTGTTTCCCTCTCAGTTCTTCAGATAAGGCTCTAGCTCTGCAGAGCTAGAGGTGAAATTTTCAGCTTCCTTAGTAAGGATCAGGCCATTGTTTTCATCCAACCCAGTCTTACATGGCAGAGCAATTACTTTCCCCTCCAACTTTCACTCCTCTTATGCCCTGCAACTACAATTATCAATGGTCTACTTATTTTCAAAGACAACCCAAAACTCACTTTCTCCATGAACCATCTACCCCGCTACAGTTCACTGCAATGTCTCCTTTATTTTTCTATTTTCTCATGTCATCCTTCAAATGACTCTTTTGCCATGATTACCAATCAACTTTTGTACTTTTAATCTCTTCATCTGCTTTATTGAGTGTCCAGCTCTTTTTGTAAGAAATCATGCCTTAAATGTCTTTGCATTTCCTGCAATAGATAGAAAAGAGCTGGCCACCTCATAAACTATTATTAAATATGTCCTGGTTATGCCAAGACATATTGACTTGCTTGGTACTTCCATTTCTTTAGGTGAAATAATAAGTTGGCTTTCTGTTTCAAATCAGGCATATTCAACTTAAACAGGTGACCAAATTAGGTGTTAAACACTGGTGAGTGACCCAGAATTAGGAAGATGCCCAAATCCCAACTGGGAAAATCTTGACCAAAGTAACACCAGTCCCATGGAATAATACTTTTTTTTCAGAGTGATGTTTACATGTCAAAGAAATTAATGGTTCTATTGATAGCTCAACTGGGAGCAATGGGTTCACATGACAACTCATAAGCTGGCCCTCATTATGTCTCCTTCAAAAAAAAAAAAAAAAAAGACCCAAATTATATTTTCAAACCAAAGAGCATTAAGAATAAGAACTTTCCATTTTCTTGGCATCATCCACCTGGTTTTCACTATATCATGTTTATGATATAAAAAATTAACTGAAGAATGATGTCGGAGAAAATGGGAGAAATACTTAGAATTTTTCAAGAGATGAAAATGGCCACCTACCTGCTTTACCTAATTTGGTCACCTGAGAAGCCTTTACCTCTGAAATACTTTACCTCTGAAATAATTCATTCTGCGTACAAAGGGAACTATTAAACTCTGAAAAACACACTAGAATTTGGATGACATCTTAGAGTCTCAATGTCTTCATCAGTAGAGTATGAAATTCCACTTGACACTACCTCCGATCCTACCCTAGTCTCACTAAAGTTTCCCTCTTGTACTGGCTCATCTCTACTCTTTTTGGTATGGTTTGGAGAAGGAAAGGCTACTTAAGGCTTCCTTGGGGACAAGGTCCATGTTACAGAGGAAAACAAAAGAGATGAGGTATAAACAAATCAATTCCTAGGCACTGCTAAAGGTGGGGAGGGTGGTAGGAAGGGTGAGGACGAGTTAGAGTGAAAACTGTGTTCTATGTTTAGCAGAATTGTGAAATAGGCAAAACTGTCCTAAAGTCCTGCATATACAACTCCAATGCCCCTACCAACCAGAATTCACCTCCCTCCACACTGGAATAGACAAAGACCCAAAAGCGGATGGTCAGAAAGAGCTGAGGAAATGGCTCCCAAACTTCGTCTTAGCTTTGTGAACCTACAGACATGTAACAGGACATGTTGAGGAGGAAAGCTTCAGGCTGATCATTGCCAACCGAGAGTCAACAGCACTGAGTCTTCCTGGAGCTGCTTTGTGTGTCCAGCCTCCCTTATCCTTTGGGAGCAGGTGTCAGAGGGCAGAGTGATATAATAAAACTTCACACCTAAGTTGGACCGGAACCGCAGGCCAGGATCTGCCATGAAAGCAAATCTGGGGAGGCTTCAACGTCATAACAGTAAAATGAACTTGAAGATAAACTTGATCTTCAAGACCCTCCCAAGCTTTATACTTTGCTTTGCCAGGGACGATATTGTCCATTCAGCCAGAACCACAGGGTGGAGCAGAAATACAGACAATGCTGACAATGCCCTCTATCACCCCACCACCAATTCCTGCCCCTCTGCTTAGTCAGATAGCACAACAGACGTGCTTCCTGGCAGCTTTTCCTCTTATTTTAGAACTTACTGTGAGAAAGTCAGGGACAACGTGAGGCTTTCTGTGGGTGGTACCATTCACAGACACCCCTGTGACTTGTGACTACCTTTTCCCAGAAAGTCCTTGAAGACAGGAACTCAGCAAACAACAGACCCTTGAAGGAAATGTCCATTGTCCATGTAGACCTTTGTGGGGCCAGCTGGACCTCCTGGAAATATTGTAAGGGAGTGTGAAACACCTGGAGCTCATAGCAAATACAGTAAATTAAGCTCTTTCCCTGAAGGCTGGGTTTTCTAGAAGAACAATTTTCACTCACTCAATTTATTATCATAAAGTACCTAAGCCAAGAAAAGGAACAAAATTGGGTCATTTGCAGAGACGTGGATAGACCTAGAGACTGTCATACAGAGTGAAGTCAGAAAGAGAGAAGCAAATACCGTATATTAATGCATATCTGTGGAACCTGGAAATGTGACATAGATGATTTTACTTACAAAGCAGAAATAGAGACACGGATGTAGAGATCAAACATGTGTATATAAAGGGGGGAAAAGGGTGGGAGGAATGGGAGATTGAGATTGACATATATACACTATGACCCTATGTGTAAAATAGATAACTGGTGAGAACCGACTGTATAGCTCAGGAAACTCTACCCAGTGCTCAGTGGTGACCTAAATGGGAAGGATATCCAAAAAAGAGGGGATGTATGTATATGTATAGTTGATTCATTTTGCTGTCCAACAGAAACTAACACAACATTGTAAAACAATTATACTGCAATAAAAATTTAAAAACAGAAGCTTAAAGAACAGTTTCAGGAATGTCAAGGATGATTAAGGAACAAGTTGACCCCTGTAGCTGCATATGTGAGTCACCTTGGCTTGGAAACCAGAACACACCATGATTCCAGCATTAAGCAATTTTGTAAAGAGCATAATAATTGATCCCTCCACTTCGTAGGAGATCAGGAAAAGAAGTGTGACCTGAATCAAGAGGAAAAGAAGGTTATGGCCTTCTGCATGATAAGGCTACGCAACTTAGATGCTAGACTCAAGTGACCAAGAGAAGATCTTTCCTAGGAGAAGGGTTGACTCCTGTTTTTATGTTTATTGAGTTTCTTATTGAAGTCAAACAGTAAAGCAAGACGACTTCTATGCTGCTGTTACCTAAAGGAGAGAACTGCTCATGAAGAATGTTTTGCTGAGTCCTGAACTCCATTAAGACTTTCATTAGCAATAGTAGCATGGGAGAAGGTCCCATTCCAAGGTGGAATAATTAAGGAGCATTTAAACCTGTAGTCTGAACACAGTGATAATAATTTCTTCAATGTCAGGTTTTCCCACAAGGACATGGTTCCCACCTCTTTCAAGAGGTCTCCCTTCTGTGAACTTACCTTCACTGATGGCCAAAATGGGAGCAACTGTCAAAAAGAGCAGGTATGTCCACTTTCTTCAGAGTGAGTTTAAAAGCTGAGGACACCTGAATTTAAACTGGAGTATCCTGAAGTCTTCCTGCATTGCTAATAACAGAGCCATCTGCATCTTGTTTATGCCTCTAAGGAAGAAGAAAGAAGAAAAGAGTGTGGTCTTCTGAGTTATGGAGAAGTGGATAAGCATCTTCTGGTGGATTTTCACTAGGGAGCTCTCCCCAGGGAAGATGATTTGTCTGGACATGCCCAGGGCTTCTGACCATCCCTCTTCCCTAAAAGAGGCCAAAATTGTGACAACACAACTCTGCCTCAACTCTGAGGAGATGAGTTTGATTCTGGGTAAGTCTTGAAGATGTTAGAGTTGGAAGGGGTTTTAGAGATTTGCAGACCTTTTTTCTTTTATGTAAAGTATTTGAATTTTGGGAAATTTACCTGATTGCCCTAGGTTCACAGAGGCATGTGACTAAAGCAGATCTTGAACTCAATTTCTCTTGACTCCTAGTCCAGACCACAACATCCAGCAAATAATTTATACGAATATTCCATTTTGTCTCTGTGACCTCTCTTCTGAGGGAATCTCTATTCTTAGTTTCTATTCTCTAAGTGCCTATGTCTCATGCCTTCTGACCCCATTCCAGATATAACCAACTGAGCCAAAATGGACATTTGACCTAAGGGCAATCCATCCATGTGCTAGAGACAGACTTATAGCCTGACTCAAAATAATAGGTGAACCAATCAGAAGCTTTGTATCTGAAACTAGTGATACCAAGCAGGGTCCGGTGGGGCTCCTAGACACAAAGCCTGTGTGTGTCTCTTACTCCTTTGATTACAGGAAATAGCTTTATTCAGCCTCCTCGACCTTCCCTGAGTTCCAGATTCAAGCAGTTGTTAATTAGGGAAGGGAGGGGATGCAAGAAAGAAATAGTCAAGAGAAACAATAACTCAGACTTGGGGTAAGGTCTTGGTTTCCCATCAACAGATACACACAAAAATATCTTTGAGCCATTTTGCAGATACCAAAATCCCCTCCAGGTGGGAGAAGTTAATGATTATTGATGGTATGCTGCCCACAAGCAGGTAGACCTCAGACCAGTCGGAACCTGAAGGTCGATGATGCAGACTGCTACTTACTTCACCACCAACCAATCAGAAGAGTGTCCATGACCTGATCACACCCCCTTTGAATCATTACTATAAACCTCACTACCCTCTCCAAGTGGGGACACACAGTTCTGGGAGCATAAATCTGCTGTGATCCCCTTTGCCTGGCAAAGCTATACAGCTATTCTTTTTTACTTCACCCAAAATTCGGTCTCCAAGATTTAATTTCAGATCAGGATATAGAGGTTGAATTTGGCTTCACAGACACAGACAGAAGGTCATGCTGGGTTCTAGACCTCAGCCAGGGCAGTCCTGTACATGGGGCAGGATGCTTCTCCTGTGAGATGAGTTACCAGAGAAACTCTACCTGGAAGCGACAGAAAATGAAGCAACTAAGCAGGACACCCAGAAAAGAGAAGTGATTTTTCTTCCCCAGTCTACCCAAGACCTGATTGTATTTGTGACACCAGAAGGGATCTTGGCATCTTTTTATTTGTTACATCTACGCCTGGGGTAGGTTCTCCTTCTGACATGTGTGCATGGACCCAGATGTTCTTGTTTGTTTTCCCAGCTACTTAGTTTCTAGGGTATTGACAATTGCAGCTGCTATAGCAAGAGGTAGACTTGATCTTATAAGATGGCATTCTTACCAATAATAGAAAGGAAGCCACACAAGATGACACATATTTAGCACAGTGTCCCCAAGTATATTAGGCACTGGTGGGGCACCATTCTGAAGCCCTCTGCTTGACCCCACCTCTGTCTCCAGCCATCGCTCCACTGATCAGCAACATAAGGACTTTGTGCAGACACAGTTGCCTTAGCCCTGTGCTCCCTGCCACTTGCACCCCGTTCTGGCACTGTGGGAGTGAGGCGAGGGCAAACCTGTGTTTCCCTGGAGTATGTGCACACTGGAACTGTAGGAAAGGTAATGCATGTAGGGCTGCCTTTGACCAAAGAGGAATAGGAGTGGAAATAATTCTCTGTTTTTTCCCTTAGATAGGTCCTTCTGAGACACATTGTGCAAGATTCTTCCAAATGTCTCAGCAACAGCAAGGACCAGTGGCTATAGTGGTGGCCAACTCCTTAACACAGGCTTGAATTGATTTTCATCCTCCTGTGTTTCACTTCTGCCATCCTGTTCTCCAATTCTCTGGGATAACACTCTCAAAGAAACTTCCTGTACTCAAGTATTTGTCTCACATTCAGTTCCCAGGGATCCCAGGCTAAGGCACTGAGGAAAGCTATGCTTTGGCCCTTGATCTTGAATAAGATAATCACATCTTTTTGAAGATGATTACCCAAAGTCAACACGGATCTGATATTTTATGTACATGTTGCTGTGATGATTCATTTTATATGTCATTTCGATTGGATCACTGGTGGGTGCTCAGACACTTGGCCAAACATCATTCTGAATTAGCGTGTGATGATGCTTCCAGGTGACAGTAACACTTGAAGTGGAGACAGAGCAAAGCAGACAGCCCTCCAGAACGTGAGCGCATCCCATCTAATTAAATGAAGACTGAATGAGGGGGAACTCCCCCTGCCTTCTTGATCTGGGCCATTGGTCTCTTCCAGTCTTCAGACTAGTATGGAAACTGGGTCTTCTGGGTCTTGAACCCATCAGCTTTCAGACTAGAATTTATACCATCAGCTTTCCTGGTTCTCAGGCCTTCAGATTTGGACTGAAACTAAACCATCAACTCTCCTGGGTCTTCAGCTTTCCTACAGCAGATCTCAGGTCTACTTAGCCTCCATAATCACATGAGCCAATCTCTTATAATGAATCTCTTATATATATGATGAATCTCTCCCATATTATATACAAATAAATGGGCATCCTTGGTGACTCAGTGGTAAAGAACCCATCTGCAAGGCAGGAGAGGCAAGAGACGTGTGTTTGATCCCTGGGTAAGGAAGATCCCCTGGAGGAGGGCATGGCAACCCACGTCAATATTCTTGCTTGGAGAATCCTATGGACAGGGGAGTCTGGTGGGTTACAGTCCACAGAATTGCAGAGTCAGACAACACTGAAGTGACTCAGCATACATGCATGTATATAATGTATATAATTTATTAATCAGGATTCTCCAGAGAAACAGAACCAATAGGATATTATGTATTTATACAGATAAATCGATAGATTAGTTGATAGATAGATATAGATATCAGTTCAGTTCAGTTGCTCAGTCATGTCTAACTCTTTGCGACCCCATGAATCGCAGCACGCCAGGCCTCCCTGTCCATCACCAGCTCCCGGAGTTCACCCAGACTCACGTCCATCGAGTCAGTGATGCCATCCAGCCATCTCATCCTCTGTCATCCCCTTCTCCTCCTGCCCCCAATCCCTCCCAACATCAGAGTCTTTTCCAATGAGTCAACTCTTCCCATGAGGTGGCCAAAGTACTGGAGTTTCAGCTTTAGCATCATTCCTTCCAAAGAAATCCCAGGGCTGATCTTCAGAATGGACTGGTTGGATCTCCTTGCAGTCCAAGGGACTCTCAAGAGTCTTCTCCAACACCACAGTTCAAAAGCATCAATTCTTCTGTGCTCAGCCTTCTTCACAGTACAACTCTCACATCCATACATGACCACAGGAAAAATCATAGCCTTGACTAGACGGACCTTTGTTGGCAAAGTAATGTCTCTGCTTTTGAATATGCTATCTAGGTTGGTCATAACTTTCCTTCCAAGGAGTAAGCGTCTTTTAATTTCATGGCTGCAGTCACCATCTGCAGTGATTTTGGAGCCCAGAAAAATAAAGTCTGACAGTGTTTCCCCTGTTTCCCCATCTATTTCCCATGAAGTGATGGGACCGGATGCCATGATCTTTGTTTTCTGAATGTTGAGCTTTAAGCCAACTTTTTCACTCTCCTCTTTCACTTTCATCAAGAGGCTTTTGAGTTCCTCTTCACTTTCTGCCATAAGGATGGTGTCAACTGCATATCTGAGGTTATTGAGATTTCTCCCAGCAATCTTGATTCCAGCTTGTGTTTCTTCCAGTCCAGCGTTTCTCATGATGTACTCTGCATAGAAGTTAAATAAGCAGGGTGACAATATACAGCCTTGACGAACTCCTTTTCCTATTTGGAACCAGTCTGTTGTTCCATGTCCAGTTCTAACTGTTGCTTCCTGACCTGCATACAGATTTCTCAAGAGGCAGATCAGGTGGTCTGGTATTCCCATCTCTTTCAGAATTTTCCACAGTTTATTGTGTAGGGCTGGCCAAAAAGTTCATTTGGGTTCCTCTTATGGAAAAACCCAAATGAGCAATTTAGCCAACATATTTTTTTGTAATATATGTATAATAAAATTTTTATTTATTTGTTTAACCATTTCAGCCGAAGAGTTTCAGTGTACCCAAAGGCCAAGACCTTTCAGGTGACAGACAATTTTAACATGTTCCTCATTGACATACATACACTACCACGTATAAAATAGATAGCTAGTGGGAACTTGCTGTATAGCACAGGGAGCTCAGCTCAAAGCTCTGTGGTGACCTAGGAGATAGGATAGAGGCTGGAGAGGGAGGGGATATAGGTATATACATAGCTGTTTCATTTCATTGTATAGCAAAAACTAGCACAACATTGTAAAGCAATTACCCTCCAGTAAAAAATTAAGAAATAAATTTAAAATAAAATAAAATGCTCTTAAAATCCTAAAACTCATTCTCTACCATCAGTTTAAAACAGAAATTGAGAGGCAGAAAAGTCCCCTAGAAAGAAGTCAACTGCCCTTGGAGTCCCGTTGTCCACTCCTCCTGTGCTAGACTTTGGTGGACATTAATGATTGGTTGCTGTATTCGTTTCCTAGGATGGCCATAACACATTACCACAAACGAAGTGGTTTAAACCAGCTGAAATTTATTCTATCACAGTCCTGGAAGCTGGAAGTTAAAAATTAAGCCTGTAGCTGGGCCATGCTCTCTAAAGGCTCTGGGGGAGGATCTTTCCTCGCCTCTTTCTAGCTTCTGGTATTCGCTGGCAATCTGTGGTGTCCCTTGGCTCTTGCCACATGACTCCAGTCTCTGCCTCTGTCTCCACATGGCCTTCTTCCCTCTGTGTGCCTCTGGGTCCAGATTTCTCTCTTCTTATAAGGACACCAGTCACTGGATTAAGGCCCAACCTAATCCAATATGACCTCAGCTTAACTTGATTTTATCTGCAAAAGCCTTATTTCCAAATAAGGTCACATTGACAGGTTCTGAGTAGGCATGAAATTGGGGGCAGTGCTCAGTCAGGTAGCATTGCTGAGTAGTTTCAGGAAACAATTGTCTATTCTCTGTGCCTGGTGAGGTGAGGACAACGTTGTGGTAAACAGGGGGAGAGACTCAGGAAAATGTAAATGGAGCCAGGCCCTATTTGGCAGTGATGGTGGTCAGGATTCCAGGGCCAGAGGAGATCTGCGGCTGCTTGTAAGGTCAGCCTCATGCTTGGCTGAGGGGAGGCAATCTTCATAGCCACTCCTTTCAGGAAGCATCCTATGTCCACCCAGGATATAGAGCTTCTGGGATCCTAACTGACCTGTCCTGATTCCCACCTCCCGGAGGGTACTCACTGTGTCAGCTTCCTAGGGGGCAAGATTAACAATGACTTTCTATTTACAGAGGTTAGGAGTAAACATTCACAAATAAATGAGAAAATAGGTAAATAAAGAAAACAGGTAGCTTTTAAAAGTAAGTCTTGGCAAAGGCTTAAGGGAGGTTCTGAGGAATGTAGGAGAACATTTCAGGGGAGGGAGAAGCTTGGCCACAAGCCGACAATGATGATATGAGAGAATAACTCCTGACAGCATCCTCTTTCAGTCACTGTGAGGACCTGGGCAAGCTGTTTTACCCTGAGGATCAGTTCAGTTGGAGCAGGAGAGACCTAAACCTGCAGTCCACTGTTCCGTGATTTGAAATTATTGCCTTTTTGAAAGCAAGGGCCGAATCACTCTTACTCTCTTTCGGGTCGCCAGGTCCTAGAATAGCGTATGATGCTTAGAAAAATACCTAGCAATTATTCATTGGATGAATGTTGGGGGAGGACCAGTTAGACTGAAGAGAGGCAATTCATTTCCAAACCACAAACTGGAATCCAGGAACCATGTTTTCCACAAGAGGGTAAAAGATATAAACGGTGGAACATTTGGGTATTTATTGAATAAACATCAATTAAGCACCTACTATGTGGGACACAGTGTAAACAATGTTAAGAAACAGAACAATGTACAGCTTGTAGCCTCTACTTTCATTTGTTAGCGGATACTGATAGGAAGAAGGCAATGGCACCCCAGTCAGTACTTTTGCCTGGAGAATCCCATGGACGGGAGAGCCTGGTGGGCTGCCGTCTATGGGGTCCCACAGTCAGACACGGCTGAGCGACTTCACTTTCACTTTCCACTTTCATGCATTGGAGAAGGAAATGGCAACCCGCTCCAGTGTTCTTGCCTGGAGAATCCCAGGGACGGGGGAGCCTGGTGGGCTGCGGTCTATGGGGTCGCACAGAGTCGGACACGACTGATGTGACTTAGCAGCAGCAGCAGCAGTGATAGGAATGGGGCTTCCCAGTGGCACCAGTGGTAAAGAACCTGCCTGCCAATGCAGGAGATATAAAAGATGTGAGTTTGATCCCTGAGTCAGGAAGATCTGCTAGAGCAGCGCAGGGCAATCCATTCCAGTATTCTTGCCAGGAGAATCCCACGGACATCAGAGTCTGGCAGGCCATGGTCCATAGGATCAAAACGAGCTGGACACCACTGAAGCGACTTAGCACACACACAAATGATAGAAATAAGTTGAACACTCTCAGGTAGTACAATTACTTGAGTAGAAGATTTTTAAACTTAAGAAATAAGTTTTTAAAAGCCTCATAACATTTGTGCCGCATATAAGAGGAAAACAGTTAAATGATTAAAATAATCAGAGAAATCTTCATCAAGAAGCAATGCACTATTAGGAGACTAATAACCATTAATAATGTTGGACCTTAGACTATCTTGAAATTTGTTTTCTTGAGGAAATGTTCAGACTTAGAGATGATTTTTGAAATATAGCCAGTCGTCAAGTTGGGGGTCGTCCTGCACTGTTCTCACTCGGAGTTCAAGGTAATGTTATTGAGGAAAGGTGCATACCAACAGGTTAATTTGAACAGTACTATAATCTTGAAAAGTGCAGCATACCCAAACATCACAGCCAAGGTTACCCATTCCTTTCAGCCTGGGGATCATCGGTTGTGGTGTCAACTTAGCCTCTGAAAGATGATAGTAAAAAATGTTCGGGTGTGAATTGCTTCTATCTGGGGCCTTCAGTAGCCTTCAGAAAAAAATATTGGCCCTTGTTAACCCAATTGCCTATTTGGCTGTACACTCTGAAACCAGTACTCAAAAGGAATTCCCACAGAGGGCTTACAGGAACCACCCACCCTCCCTTAGGCCCCCTGGAGATTGGTTAAGATCTGAAATTCTCCCTTAGGAGCCACAATTAAATTAGGGCTTAAAAGGACCTGGATTCCACTTCCTAGACCACAGCCAAAATAAAGTCAGTGGAACCAAGAAAACTACAGTCCAACTATTAGCTCTCATGTCTTCTACTTCTTGCTCATTGGCTCTTTCATGAGTCTAACGGGTATGGAACACTTACTTTCTGCTCCGTGAAAGAAGGAGAACCAGCTTGGAAAAGGGAATAGACTATATTATGGGCTGGTATTTAACATGAACATGTCACTCATTCAGTTACAAGAGATAGAAATTCAACTCAAACTGAGTTAAATGAACAAGGACAGTCACCGAGTCATGCTTTTGAAAAGTTCATGCATGGCTTGACCCAAGCACTCAAAAAATATCATCAGAAATCTTTTTATCCCCAACATCACAACTCCAAGGCCAACTTTGCAATAGACAAATCTATGTACACCATCCCTGAGCCAATTAGTAGAGCCAGCATCATGGCTAGATAGGAATCATATGACCTTACCTGGATTTCACATAACCTGAGAATAGAAAAGGTATAGTTTCTCAAAGGAAAATAAGCGTGATGTACCAGTAAAAGTAGGGAGATGATTGCTGGGAGGCAAACACAACAGGTGTCCACTCTGGAATGTAACAGAGCTTTTCCACGGCAGGTCCTGGAGCTCTGAATAGGGTTGCCTGCACAGCACACTTTGGGGTTTCCATCACTGTTATGGGTAAAGCTTCCACCCACTGCATCATCCTGCCTATCACCTCTGTAACTGGGGATATCTTGTTCAGTCTCTAAGTCGTGTCCAACTCTTTGCGACCTCTCAACCGTCTCATCCTTAAATTGAGGGATCTACATCAACCCTCAATTCAAGCTCACAACAAGGAGGGCTGAAACCTAGGTTCATCCTCGAAGCCAGTTTCCTAAAGTTCCAGCCTGACTCTAGGATGGTGGGGCAAGGCCAGTTCCAAGAGCAGCTACTAGCACCTCAAGAATCTCCAGAGTACTGGGATTCAGTTGCTGTAATAAAGCACCATGTTATAAGAGTGAGGAAGGGAGAGTAAATCAAAAGTCCCAGAAGAGGACCCCAGCCAGTCCAGACCTTTGGGACTCTGTGCCAAGGCCTTTCCAGGACCTGGCCTCACAGCTTTACTTTTCTAACTAGCACACTGCCTATTTTCTCATATCCCTTGAGTCAGATACCAGAGTAGCCCGTCTGCTCTCACTCCCTCATTCCAACTTCTTTCTCCAAATATGAGCCGCTTTTTCCTTACCCCTCTGGGTACAATTGCATGTTTCCACCCAGAAGAGTGAATCGGTTTGTTGTTGTTGCTCTTACTGTTCCCCATGAAGTTACTTCCATTGCAGTTGGATATCTTCAACCATTGGGGAAGGGAAAGACATATATAATTAGAAAAGTAAATAGTGATACAAAGGCCCTATTACTGAGGTTTTTCTGGATGAACTGCTCAAGTCAGAAAAACAATAGTGCTCCAAGGACGGAAATGAGCCCACACATCGGGGGACGGAGACAAGGAACTGAAATCATGGAGCAGGGCAGAGCCAACGCAAACAGCAGGATTTGATGTCTTGCTCACATGAAAGGGTGAGGCGCTCAGGTGGGACAGAAGCCAAGGATGGCATTTCTGATGACTCTCAGCGCCTCCACTTCTCCCCAACACTTAATCTGCTCACTCCACAGAGCTGGCATGTGAGCATCATGCTAGAGCCAAGTGCATTCTGATGTAGCAAGACCTCCCTGTGTTCACTGCCCTCCCCCATCCATTGTCAGACCAGCAGTACCTTAGCAGTGGTCCCCAACTTTTTTTTGGCACCAGGGGCCAGTTTTGCAGAAAACAACTTTTCCAAAGGCAAGGTTGAGCCGGGTGGTTTCAGGATGATTCAAGAGCATTACATTTATTGTGCACTTCATGTCTGAGGCCACCGATGATCTGACAGGAGGTACCAGTCCGTGGCCTGCAGGTTGGCGACCCCTGCCTTAGAGAATCTCAGAAAAGATTTTGAGGACTGACGCAAGGTGTTCTTTAAGCATCCCTGACCCTCGTGAAAAAGTATCACTGATTGTTTTGGCTTTCTTTTCATCCTAGGAAAGTGAAAATGTTAGTTGCTCAGTCGTCTCCAGTTCTTTAGGACCCCATGGACTGTAGCCCGCCAGGCTCCTCAGTCCATGGGATTCTCTAGGCAAGAATACTGGAGTGAGTTGCCATTCCCTTCTCCAGGGGATCTTCCTGACCCAGGGACTGAACCTGGGACTCCTGTGCTGCAGGAAGATTCTTTACTGTCTGAGTCACTAGGGAAGCCCCAAGGGGAAGTAAAAAAATCAGTTAATTTGCAAGAGATATAGTTCAAAAGGGCCAGTTTTATGATTCAACTTTAGAGTCAGATGAGCCCTGAAAAATCTTCCCTCACCCTGGGAAGAACAGAGGAAAGTGTACAACGTAAGCAGTGATCTGTCCATAGACTAGTAACAAAGCCTGACTTCAGAGATGGATTTTTTTAAAGGTCATTGTGTTCTTAAAGGTTGTTTCTACATGACCTCAACATAGCGAGTTAAATAGTGGAAAATTCAGCCAAATCTCCTGATTGTTTTATCATGAAAGTGCAGTCCTAAGGCACAAAGTATTTATTTTAGGAAAATTCCACTTCGTGCAGCAAGGACTTCTTCAGCAATTACGAGGTGCCCATACTGTGCATGTTTCAGTGAGCAGTAGGAAACATTGTGTTCTGACCACTACCTTTAAGCCACTCCTAATTTGGTTCTGCGATAAAGCACAAGCGTTAGAGGAGTGGGGACCGGACAGTAAATGCTGCAAATTTTGCAGAAGTTCCTGTGCCCAGAAACTTAATGCAAATCAAGCATTTGCATTTGAAGAGATGCAGAAAGGCACTTTGGTGGGTTTTTCCCCCGCTTCAACCAGGGAGTCCATTAAACTGTGTTACTGGAGAATTTACTGTGGGCTGAGCTCAGCTTAGGCACTTGGGATTTACTTAAGAAGGGAAAACCATGACTCTATCCAGGGGGAGTAGTATTCCATCCCATGGTAGAGGGAGACAGGGTAGGAAAATACAGGCAGGTTGGGAAAATGCGAAAGGAAACAAATTTACTCGCATAATTAGACACATGGTGAGTAAAAGCCAGATGTTGACGGGGGGCCGTGGGTGGTGTGGAAGAGATGAGGAAGGATGAGGAAAACAGAAGATTTGGGAAGATTTCTGGAAAAGCCAAAAGTAGAGTTAAATGTTCATGCCCTGTGGAGAGTGTGGCTTGGCAGAAAGAGGGGAAGAATAATATTCCAGAGATGGTGGGGTGGCTTGTGAGGAGGCAGAGGAGACCGTGTCTATCACAATCCCCCTCCATCCCCAGCCCACTCCCCTCGCTCTGTCCCGTGTGTCCTCTTGCTCACCCTGCCTCACAACAGGGAAAAGGAACAGAGGCAGATGGGTGCTTGGAAGCATCAGAGCCTCCAATTTCATGCTGGTGTTCGACTAGGGAAGGAAATCATGAAACCTAATTGCCTCTCAGAACAGCATTTGTCTGATTTTCCCATGAGGTATCAGAGGGTATTCGGTGCAATTGGTCACAAGGTCGCCGGGGTTTAATGTCTCTCCTGGCTCTGGGTTCCTGCATTACTCTACCCCTGGCAAGCAAGACTGCCTGATCTCAACCAGTAGTCTCAGTCCCATGCCAGACTCTGAGACCAACCTTGGTTGCTGGCAGTGGTCAACTTTTGTCCACTCTGTTGTCTTGCTACTGGTCCAGCCTGACTGGGGCTACTACCTTGCTCCCCAATAATCAGGTTCTTACCTATTTCTTGACCAGACTTCTGTCATAAGCCCTAGTTTTCTCCTAAGCTGCCTCTCTGTCTTGTGTATTCATCTACAGTGATTGAGATCCAGGCTTGTTTCCCGGTCTCCCCAGGGAACCTTCCTTGAAGCCCAGTCTCATTAGCAACTGGGATGCCCTGCCCCTGACCTCTAATTCAGTCCCTGCCAGGCCATCCACAGCCAGCTTTCTGCCTGTTCTTACTGATGGCCTGTCCCTTGGACCTCCAGTAATCAAAGTACTAGTCCTGCCTGAAAAGAATGCCTGAATATTGGTATTGGTGGCCACTTCAGCCAGTGGTGTTCCTACTCTCTTCCCTTTTGGAATAACATCAGATTCATAAATTCATATCGCTTGACACAGATTCCTGGCCTTACTCTGTTCAGACCCATTGATTTTCTCAAGAAAGATTCATCCTGGGGTTCTGATCCCAGCTTTGCTTATATTCACCCATTCTACTAACTGATGCCAAAGATGTAACAGAGAACACACTGTGACAACATTGTCTTCCACTTCTCAGACCCTCAGTCACTACAGGACCAAGATCATCTGATCTGAACACCAGGCAGAAAAACTTTTCAGCTTGATTGACTCAGAATCCACTCTTCCTACAATGAGCATGATCCATCTCATGTCTCCCCCAAAACCTACTTGAATTTCAGTTCTAAAACTGATTTGTCTCTCTGGCCTTTTTTTTATATGGAATTGAGTTGAACGAAAAGGAAAAAAAATGTCTACGAATCCTGGAATTGTGGAGGAAAGGGAAGAGGTTGAGTGAAAACTCCCAGGACCTCACAGCAATTCTAGGTCAGAAAGGAAGGATAAGAAATAAGCAAGAAGAAAGGATCAGGGAAGGATCCTCATGGCTCTGTTACTATGACAATCTTGTGACTTGCAGAATTTCCTTCTCTGGAGTGTGAGGTGCATCTAGTGATTCTCCTCTGATAAACAGAATATAGGAAAAAGTGATGAGATGGGACTTCTGAGATTAGGTTTAAAAGAAAGACTTTGGTTTCCATCTTGCACTTCCTTACTTTCTCTCTTGCTTCTTTGTTCTAATGGAAACCAATTCCCCTTGTAGAAACTGCTCTATGGAGAGGCCCACAAGGCAAAGAACTGAAGGAGATTCCTGATCAATAGGAAACAAACAACCCTCAGTCCAAAAGTCCATGAGGAACCAAGTTCTGCCAACAACTATGTGAGTGAGTTCAGAGTCTGTCCTTCAGATGAGACCGCAGCCCTAGCCAATCTCTTGTTTGCAGACTTATGAGAGATCTTAGGGAAGAGGTACTCAGCTAAGAGGTACCTAGATTCCTGAACCACAGAAAGTGTAAGCTAACAAATGTTTATTCTTTAATTTTTTTTTTAGATTAGAGGATAATTGCTTTACAATGTTGTATTAGCTTCTGCTGTACCACAGAGTGAATCAGCTATAAGTACACCTATATCCCCTTCCTCTTGAGCCTCTCTCTCACCCCCCAGTTCCCTCCCTTGAGGTCATCAAAGAACAATGAGATGAATTCCTGTGTTATACAGCAGCTTCCCACCAGCTATCTTGATGCTACTCTCTCGGCTTGTCCCATCCTCTCCTTTTCCTGCTGTGTTCACAAGTCCATTCTCTATGTCTGTTTCTCTATTCCTGCCCTGCAAATATATTCATCAGTACCACTTTTTTTATACTCCACGTATATGCATTTCAGACAAAGCAACTGACAATGTCTGTTCTTTTAAGCACCTGGGTTTGAAGTAATTTGTTACCCAGCAGTAGATACCTAATGCAAGCTTCAGAGAATTACAAAAAAGACAGAAATATTTGACTGCCAACAATTTAGATCATTTTCACCCACCCTAAGTGTACCAGTTCCTCCATTTAGCTAAGCTTAGAGGAAAGCCACATTTATTTCATTAACATATGCTTAGTCTGTGCCCTCTTTCTGCCCAGCACTGTGACACATACTATGCAAGATTCAGAAGTTAAGTTTCTCAAGGAATTGGGATGACAACCATAAGCCACAAGAAATAAAAGAAACCTCAGCATCACATCATGTCACTAATTTTTCTTTCCCCAACATCCAGAAAATCCCTCTTGAATTCCATGAAAAACAGTATTTTTTAAAGGCAGAAAACAATTTCTATTACAGAGTAGACTGTTACAGGGCAGCCTGAATATCATCAGTGTGGAGACAAAAAATGGCAGGAAGGACCCTATCTGCAGGCATGTTTGATTCTTGTCAACTGTATTAATGTTTTTAATTGGTCACCAACATATGAAATCAGAATATTTTACATGAATACCAACTTTCTGGCTCTGAAATGTCTCAAGATCTGGCCTTACGGATGTACGGTCCTCCTGGGACTGACACCTAGAGGAAAGCAGGCCCTTTCCTCCCCTCTAGACTGGACACGTACTGTTCATTCTGCCACAGTCCCCACCCAGCCCACTTCACTAGTTTAAGCTGCCTTTTCACAAACAGGCATTTAATTCACAAACAATGCCATAAGCCTTCTCTGATTCTTTTTGAGCTGCAGAGTTCTTCAAGTATTCAGTGGTCACTGTAGCCCCAGAAAATGATAGCTCTTTTTCTCTGCCTCTGTGAAAAGTCCTTAGACTAAATGAGTTGGTCCATAGTAGGTGTTCGGTAAGTTTTCCCTTACTTTCCCACCATTCTCTAAATAGAGAGACCACAATTTAAAAGCACACACACACACACAGCATTTGTGAAATGTTTGCAAATACACAAGTACTTTTCTACATTTGCTCATTGTATTGTTGAAATCCTGGGGTGATTCCACACCTCCCCTCCCATCTCCCAAGCTTAACCTGGGATATAATAGTAGACAGAAGAAGCCAAGAGAAATTCTTTCAGGGTACAGAGCCCTTTGGTAATCTCAAGAAGTTTTTACTGCTTGAATAAATGTAGTGAACCAAGCGACCTTTCTAGTCCTCTCCTAGTGTAAGAGCCTGTAATGTATCCCCTTAAGAAATCTCTCTTCCTTTACTTTATCTTCCTGTCCTTAGTTCCAACATAAGTGGGTCTTCTTGGCCTTTTTAGAAAGCACAATGCCCTGGATTCTGGATGAATCCAGGGCCCACCAGAGCTCTGGAAAAGCAGAATGGAGGCATGGTCCAAGGAAAGGTTTGTCTCATCCCTGCCTCTTTGAAGAAGTTCCTCTTAATTCACCCCAGAGAAATTTACTGCTCAAGGTCTCAAAGGCCAGGGAAGAAGAAAGAGAGGAAAGAGAGGAAAGAGACATCCAGCTTCTCCAAGAAGAAAGACAATGTCTGGATTAACAAGGCCCCCTGGCCTCCAAGGTTAATTCATGCTGTCCTCATGCACATTGCATTCGTGGTCTGGCTCTGACCTCTGAAGGATGGCTCTTAACCAACAGTCTCTAGAGGAAGCAGAGGCCGCAGCCTGGGAGGATCTTGGCCAGGGCCACAGCCATGACCTCAGACCCTTCAACGGCACCTGAGTACACACTTCCAGGGGAGATGTGCTCTCCGTGGAGAAACGACAGCTCTGGCTCATGGGGTCCCTGTGAGATCACCCCAGCTGGTCTGAATTAGTGTGTGTCACACGCATGCACGCACGCGCACGCGCGCACACACACACACACACACACCCTTTGAAAGCCCAGAACATAGAATCTCCTTTTTTCATTCTTGATTCTGTACTCTGACCTTCTATTAAGTGAACTTCCTAAAATATAATTTTCTCTTCTGCTTACCTAAAAGGTTTCCATACTGAATTTGCTGAGCAGCCAACACATTTGTAAAAGCACACAGGCAAGCTAAACTCACTTCCGAAGCCAGCTTCACACCTGAGTATGAAGAAAGTGTCTGGCCCTCAAAAGTGAACAGCTTTCCTGACAAAGGAACGACTTCCCATCGCCAAGGGAGAATGTGCTTCATCTCCTGCTTCCCTCTCCTTGGCACCCCCACCCCGCCCCCGTTGCCCTTCTTTTTTTCCCTTGAATTTCAGCTTCCAATGAGGTCAGATCCCAAAGCCCAAATAAGTGAAGTCGGGTTCACGTCTTCTCAGATGAATAATTCCAGCTCACCCAAGCACACAGTGTTCACACATAATGATTGCACATTAGGTTTGCTGCCTGCTGGGCTGACTTCTCTCTCCCTCTCCCTCTCTTTTCAAATCAAGGGCTGGAGACAGAAGAGAAAGTTTGAACCATATTCAAAACACAGAGTGAAAAAGACTGATTTCAAAAGAAAGAGGAGAAAATAGGAGACCGAGCCATCTTTTCTTTTCCTTTTTTTTTTTCCCTACGCTTCTTTATTATTAAACGGCCTTTACTTCAACCTCTGGTATTTTGCTTCATCAAACTCTGTTGGGAGAAAAAATAAAATAAAAGCATAGACCTTTTCACAACTGTGTAACCTTATAGTGATGAGTTCATATTTATCATTCATGTCTTCTGTGGATAAGGGGAAACAAAAATTGACACAAAGAAAGTGCTCACCTAGCTTCATTCCTAAATTTAGACCTCACTGTATCCATCAGTGTTCAACCAAAAGTAATGAAAGTCATACCTGAGGATCTAAAACAGGGATTTTGGGACCAGGAATTAGTTAGCCAGGACATGGAAGAAGAGCTAACAGTCAGACAAGGGATAATGAGGCAGATCAGAAGGTAATAACAGCAAGATGCAGCTGCCTCTTGTGGGCGGCACAGACAAAGGAGGAGATAGGACCATCAGAACCCAAGGGCTGGGGTCACCAGACAGAAGCTGGAACCACAGAATACTTGTCTAGTAGAATCTGGAGTCCAGGAAGACAGGCAGCTGCTACTGGTGAAACCTCAAGATGCAGAAGGTGAGGAAGAAACAACAAGGCACGTTTCCTGCCTCCCTCCCAACTGCATCCAGGGCCTTCTACTGGCTGAACTCAGCTGGAAGTCACGTGATTCTGGGAGCCTGGAAATGAAATCTGAAAACAGTCAGCCCCTTGAGGCACCAAGGAGGACCAGGAGCTATGCAGCTGAAATTGAACAGGTTTTGCATCCACAAATACCCCTCCAGTTTCTCGCTCTACCATGTCTCCACTGTTAACGTCCCCATACAACCACTGAACAAGCTTGATATGGACTCCAGATGGCTGGAGAGTGGGATTGCAAGAAAAGATGCCTTAGGAGTAAAGCTCAGGTTCATACTCAAATGACTGTAGTCCACCAGGCTCCTCTGTCCATGGGATTTCCCAGGCAAGAATAGTGAAGTGGGTGGCCACTTCCTCCTTCAGAGGATCTTCCCGACCCAGGGATCAACCCATGTCTCTTGTGTCTCTTGCATTGCAGGCAAAGTCATTATCAAAGAGCCACCCGCAAAGCCCAGCTCTACCAGGCTCTTATCTAGGACACCTTTCCCTTAATTGCTAGGTCTGTTACCCTGTCTGGTTTGTGTGCCCCATCCTAGGATGTGGGAAAAGTAATGAGTTCAAGCAGAGCATGGAAAATTACTCCAGATCCACATCAGGGAGCACTCAGACTGAAGCTGAGCTAGAAATGTGTTCTCATATGGAGGCATAGAGTATTTAGCCCCATTCTCTACTGAAAGCAATGACCAAGCACAGGAGAAGATATGGGGTCAGAAAAGAAACACTGCAAGATCTTTTTGGATGTCCCCAGAAGGCTCCTTTTAAGCTTTTTCAGCAGCCAGGCCTTGCTAAACATGTGCCCTCCTGTGCTCACTCCCCACCCCCCAAGGCTGGCACAAAGCCCTTGGAGATAGAAGCGTCAGAAGACTGCTTTGTTCAGAAAGGCTCATAAAAGAGCCCTAAATTCACTCTTAAATAATCCACTCAGGATGGAATTCAACAAATCACAACTAAATCCTCCTTTTGGCAAAGTGCTTCCATCTTAATTATAACTATTATTGCTTGTATTACTGAACATGTCTTTCTCTGCCCTTAAAAATGGAGGCGGAGGAGAGAAGCACAGATAGAATATAAACAGAGGAATGGAAAATTACCCCAGCAAAGTGTGATGGCTAAACAATGACTAAGGGGTCTGTGATATGCATCAACACAGGTCCGTGTGCATAAACAGTGCCGTGGGAAGGGAGATGATGCGGATGAGCCAGACAGAGAAGGGAATGTAAGCTGAAACAGAGTTGCCTTTCCCTGGGGGCAGGGTAGGGGCAGCAAGGTCACTATTAGGAGGATGGCTGAGAGAGCTGGGTCCTTTAACTTTGGTCTGGAAGGCCCTGACAGGACAGTGGATGGACCATGCAGCCCAAGCACTTTATAATTTACTTAAAGAGGTTGAGACTCAGCGGTGAAGCTGGATCTGAGTCCAGGACTCCTGAGTCCGACTCCCTAATTCATGGCTCTCTTCCACCTCCTGCTTGTTTTGTCACCTGAGGCAAATGATTCACTCCTTCAGAACCTCAGGTTCCTCATAAAATGGGATGTGCCAGGCACTGTTTGAGGGGCTGGAAATACAGTGGGTGGGAGTGGTGTTGGGTTGGGAGGATGTCTTTGCTCTCAGGGAGTTCATATTCTGGTGGGAGGAGAAATATTACACAGATGAACAAATACAGACTATAATGATGTTGAGCACTATAAAGAAAAATGAGGCCATGGAAGAGGGAGAAAGAGTGATCGTAGAAGGGTATGAGCCATTTAGAGTGGCCAGGGAAGTACTTTTTGAATGTGTGACATTCCTAGAGATGTGGCGTGAAGGGGACAGAGTTACAAGGTATATATGCGGAGGGTTTTCCAGTTACAAGGTATATATGCACAGGGAACAGGTTGTGCAAATACCCCATGGCTTCAGAGGCTCGCTACATGGTATAGTATAAAGCATTAGTGTAGCTCCGAGCACATAGTCAACACTTAATACAGTATCCATAAAATACACTTTTGCTCAAGGTAGAGATGGTTGGATGGCATCACCGACTTAATGGGCATAAGTTTGAGCCAACTCCAGGGAGACAGTGAAGGACAGGGAAGCCTGGTGTGCGGCACTCCATGGGGTCACAAAGAGCTGGACACGACTGAGCAACTGAACAACAAGAGCAGCAAAGGCAGCGAGAGGATCAGCAACTCTGTCCAGCTTCAGAGCCCTGCTCTTCCCTCACCCTGTACAACATTCCTCGGTTTATAAAGACAGTGTTCTCAGCATTCAGTTATCTGCAAAGTGAAAATGAGGCACAGCAGATAACCCAAGAGTCTTGTCCATGCTTTTAACAGATGACTTTGTGCAGAAAACACACTTACCTAGTTCTGTTTTATTCACTCTAATATCAAGAAGAGGTCATGTGGTGCAGGACTTGGCTTCACACACTGAGGCATCAGTTCCTGGTTGTCTGATATCAAAATCCATTGCCTCTCGGAGCTCACACGGTTGCTTAGAGGATCAGATGTAATGACAACTGTGGGGACCCTTTGTGAATCATACAACTGGGCCTGATTATTGCTTTATGATGAAAGTTGAGTGAATCTTCTGAGATCACAACCATGGTTGTGGTGGAACATGGGCCACCCACAGTTTGGATGACGAGGAAACACAAGCCTGAGACCAACACTTGCCCCAAGAAAGTCACAAAGCCACTCAGAATCACAAAGGGACTCTTCTGTCTTTAATACTTCCTAGGATGAGGGTTCAGAGAAGGCAATGGCACCCCACTCCAGTACTCCTGCCTGGAAAATCCCATGGACAGAGGAGCCTTGTAGCCTTGCTAGGAGTCGGACACGACTGAGCGACTTCACTTTCACTTTTCACTTTCATGCATTGGAGAAGGAAATGGCAACCCACTCCAGTATTCTTGCCAGGAGAATCCCAGGGACGGGGAAGCCTGGTGGGCTGCTGTCTATGGGGTCGCACAGAGTCGGACACGACTGAAGCGACTTAGCAGCAGCAGCAGCAGGATGAGGGTTGATGACACTTGTTTAGATTGGCACTGAAGAGGAATCATTCTGTTGTGAACCCTAGTTGCTTAGAAAGGAGTTGATGACACTGCCAACAATATGATTAAGGGGATAAAGTAAGTGGAAGAAGTTATTTCTCACACTTTTCTACTGAGATGCAGACCACAAAATTAAAGCCCTAAGCATGACATGGCTTTACAGGAGACTCAGTTAAATACTAAGCTGAATAAGGATTTCAAGAGCTGCAACTGAGATTCTCAAGGCAGAGATTCAGAGAGACCGGTATGTTCACTTAGTCATCTTTCATTATTTCAGAATTGCTGAATTTTAGAGCTAAAAGAAATGAAGAAGGTGAAAATGTTAGTCACTTAGTCATGTCCGACTCTTTGCCACCTGATGGACTGTAGGCCCCCAGGATCCTCTGTCCATGGGATTTTCCAGGCAAGAATACTGGAGTGGGTAGTCATGCCCTTCCCCAGGGGATCTTCCCCACCCAGAGATTGAACCTGGGTCTCTTGCACTGCAGGCAGATTCTTTATCATCTGAGCCACCAGGGAAAGTCTCTGCAAGTGAGTCCTTCTGAATACTGGGGCTAAAACAAAACCAAGTTGAAGTTAAGGAAAGACTCACCAGGGTTCTATACTTCAAGATAGGATAGTAACAACCCAAGACCAGCCCAGACTGTTATTGAGCATAGGGCATTAGGCCTGATAGAAACTGTTCCTGAAACTTAACTTAGTAATAAACGCTTGCAGGAAGTGGGGAGAGAGAAGAATAAAGAGGATTCATTAAAAATTCCTGACACGTTCCTCAAGATTCTTTCAAAAAGCAAACATCTGATTGGGTTCAGCTGGGTCAGGTTGGGGGTTGGGTTGGTCACCCACGTATATGCTCACTGTCAGAAGTTCAGAGAAAGGTTCAATTAGTATCTGACAAAGTTGCCAGCAAACTCGCCAGCCAAGTTTGATATCAACTCAAAAGTCAAGGGACTGGGAGAGGACGTAGTAGAGTACAGAAGGCACACAGAAATCTTCCAAAAATAATGCTTTCAGGAATTATGGAGCCTTCCCAATGCTCCTGAAGGTGCATGTTCTCACATTAATTTCCAATTGCCACAACTCTCAGGCAAGAACCTAGCCTTCTTTCAGCTCAGACAGAGGGAGATACTTATGTTACAAAGAACAAAGTTCAGCCCAACTTGGAGTAAGCACTGGTTTCCTATCCGGAAGACGGGAAAGAGGATAGATGTTGCCAGGAAACATGACATCATAGCCTCCAAAGACCATGCACAATCAAGGCTAGTTGTACAGACAGGCAATGTGTCCAGAGCATGCCTGTCTACCATGAATATGTTCCTTTGAAAGAAACCAGTATCATCTAGATCTTTCCTACCTAACCTTCCCACCATCTTGGGAGCATCTCTAGTAGCTAATAGATGGGCAATGGCAACTTTAGTAAGTATGATGGTTCTAAATTATTTACTATTGAAAAGGAAAGATAGGGAAAAGAACCAAGAAGAGTGAAGAGAAAATAAGAGGGAGAGAAAGAGGAAGGGAGGATAAAAGGGATAGGGGAAAAAATGAGGTAGAGAATGATGAAGAGGCTGCCTGATACTTCATAAAAATTTGAGATTTGAAATATGAACTGTGTTCAATTTTTATTTTAGTGTCTAAATAGTTTTTATTCCCACCCAGTCATGATGGGGACAAAAAGTTGAATAAATAAATAGACTAAGTGGAATCCCATAGCCACGGAAGCAGATTTACATAAACTTTTGGCTTCCTTTCCACCCCTTCCTAAAGGCTGTCACTTTCTCCACCTCCATCATTGTCCACTCATCTCTTTTCAGTTCTATCTCAGGCTTAAGAGGGACCTGACATCCATACTGATCCAGGCTTCCAAAGAACCCTTGGGAATAAAATGAGTTTTCCAACTGTGAACTAGTGCCCACTGGAGCTCAGTTCTTCCAACTGCCCACATTTGGGAGTTAGCTGGGGAGCCTCAGGGTATTGACATCACATAGGAGCCTGATCCCAGAAGCCTGGAACAGAGACTTGGAGTTCTGAGCTCCACGGAAGGCCCTTCATTGGCAGCCAAAGTTTTTTAATGTGCTTGACAAACAGATAGGAAAATTGGCTGTATATACCTCTACTATAACAGAACTATTTGCTTTGAGGACTGTGCCTAGAATCATTGCTTTGAGGGGAAAAAATGCATAACTTTGGGAAAGGATGACTGACTTATGCAAAGAGCTCTGATCTGTGGGTCTTACCTTTGGGACTGCAAGGACTTCCTTCTATAGTTATATCCCCGTATCAGCATCATCCACAGATACTCACCAAGGACCTCCCAGGATCTGATCCAGAGAAGAGGCTCCATTCTGAGAGACACACAGGGCAGGGCCAAGTCTTTATGTAACTAAGGCAGACATTCAGATAACAAAGAATATTTGGAAGGGAGAGGTCACAGAAAGAAAGCTACTGATTGACTTAATATTGGGGTGTCTCATAAATGTATGAAAGGGGCAGTGCCCTTATTCATTAGTTAATTGAATTTATTTTACACTCAAAATTGTTGTTTGTTTTTAACAACCAATCACTTGGAAACTAAAGAACACAGAAAAAATATATTCTTTAAGATGCAAATCAACCATGTAGATTTTCAGAAAAAAACAAATTTGGGTTGGGATTTCTTTTTTAATTTTTTAAATTAATTTATTTTTTAATTGAAGGATAATTGCTTTACTGAGTTGGAATTTCTGCTTCACCATTTCCTTACCATTTGACTTCGAACAGAGAATCTGGGAAATGGGGGCTAAGACTCCTTATAAGCTTGTCATGAAGAGAAACAAAATGCTTTCTGGTCCTGGTGTGTGCTACTGAACAGGCATGTAGTAAGTAGGAGCTCTAACTATTATTGCTGTGATTTGGGTGAACTGATGGATGATTATGTCGGATACAGACCATGGATTTCATAGGACTCTTAACAAAAGCACAGTTGAGTAAGCCCACATGAAATCATCTCCACCTTATAGCACATAGTGGAGTGGTTGACAATACAGTGTCAGGGCAAATGCCAGGACTCAAATGCTAGCACCCTACTAGCAGTAGGAAATGGGTAAATTCCATAACCATTCTAAGCCTCAGTTTTTTTCATCTTTAAAATGGGGGTAATAATACTATTTCATAGAGCTAGACTGAGGATTAAATGAGATAATCCACATAAAATGTGCTTGAAACAAATGTCTGATACATAGTAAACACTAAATAAAGATGAGTTACCTATTACTATATAACCTAACTTTTATCCAGTTTCTAGCTAGAAGAATGGGGCTTCCCAAGTGGCTCAGGGGTGTAGAATCTGCCTGCCATGTGGGAGATGCAGGAGATGCCAGTTCGATCCCTGAGTCAGGAAGATCCCCTGGAGGATGAAATAGCACCCCACTCCAGTAATCTTGCCTATAAAATCCCATGGTGGAAGAGCCTGGCAGGCTACAGTCCATGGGGTCACAAAAAGTCCTACATGACTGAGCATCACAAAGGCAGCTACAAGAATGGAGCTGTTTTTTGTTTTGTTTTTATGTAAAGAACTTGCAGTCTACTACACTGAATTTTTTTCACTTGTAGGGGGAGGAGTGAACTATGAGTTCAATGGACTAGACTGGAGAAACTATCTGTCTTATGATCAGTTATGGAAACTCTGGTGATATAGTGAGAAAAACCTGGAACTCATCTCACTTGGGGATTGGAGGCTAGGTCATTTATTATCTGACATATATTAATTTTTTTGATCTCTAAAAGAAGGGCAATGGCATCTACTTTAAGAGGTATTGGGAGTAGAAAAGAAAAGAAAAGAGCTATTGAAAAATGATGGGAGTACCACATGAAGATTCTGGCCCAGACTCAGTACACATGTTTGTTTAATTGATTTTACTGCAAAGACTCAGACACCTGGACAGCAGTGGGATTCCAGGAAGGAGATGGCCAGGTCAAAATGCCAATGGCTGGTAAGAATACTGCCTATCTTCATTCTAGGCATGGCAGGTGGTCTGGCAAGGAGAGAGAGGCTGTGTGCTATGAACTTATTTTTGCATAAAATAACTAGGTTTTTCTAATGAAATTGCCATGTGATCCATATTAAATATGGTATATATTACTATAGATTAAAAATAAACAGAGCATTACCATCATCCCTCAGGGAGATCTCCTACTACAGTGAAGAAAGATTTGATTCAACATGGAAATCTTTTATTTCTCTGGCCTCCATTTCTCCTAGTTTCTTTTTTTTTAATTATTACTTTTTTAAAACTTTATTTATTTTAATTGGAGGATAATCACTTTACAATATTGTGATGGTTTTTGCCATACATCAGTATGAATCAGCCATAGGCATACATTCATCCCCTCTATCCCGTATACCCGCTCCCACCTCCTTCCCTGCACTGACCCCCACCCCCACCCCCAGTCCCGCCACCAACCCTCCAGGTTGTCACAGAGCACTGGCTTTGGGTGCCCTGCATCATACATCAAACTCCCAGTGGCTATCTATTTTACATATGTTAATGTATATGTTTCAATGCTATTCTCTCAAATCATCCCGCCCGCTCCTCCCACTGAGTCCAAAAGTCTGTTCTTTAAGTCTGTGTCTCCTTTGTTGCCCTGCACACAGGTAGTCCATATCATCTTTCTAGATTCCTTATATATGTGTTAATATACGATGTTCGTCTTTCTCTTTCTGGCTTACTTCACTCTGTATAACCGGCTCTAGTTTCATCCACCTCATTAGAACCGACTCAAATGCTTTCCTTTTTACATTTGAGTAATATTCCATAGTGTATATGTATCATTCCTATTCTCATTCAGCTACCGTTTATTTATCCACCACAAGGAAAGAGTGAGTGAGGTCCACCCCTCATCCCATTTTATAAAAGAGAGAACCCAAACTCAGACATATTGAGGAAGGAACCTCAAAGCTCAAAGCTAGTGAACATGAAAGCTGGGATTTGAATCTGTACCTTGAGATGCTGTGTCTCTGGCTCGTTCCATTGAGCCCTGAAGCCTCTGGTACGCCAGCCCCACCTGTGAATCTATATGGTGAGGCTGGTCTGAGAAGCCAGTACTTGGGCCATGACAGAAAAGCTGTGGCCGTGGGCTGGAGTTTTCTCCCACTGTGATTTTTTGCTCATTCTCAAAACTGTCTCAAATCAAGTTGAAATGGTGAAATGGGATTGAGCGGTGGGGCTGCCCCTCTATGTTTGAATTCAATAAATTAGGGTTTATTTGAAACATGATTTTTTTTTTTCAAAAAAGAAAAAAATAATTTAAAAAGCCATTCTAGAGGAACTTAGCACCCTTTGTTGGTGTTTTTCTCGGGAGCTTGTGAGTTCATAAATGCTAAACGGGAATGCTCTGCGGCTCCCAGCAGTGCTGAGTCAAAGCAGCCACGTTAGAGAACAGAATACCACCAGGGCTGGGCATCTGAGTGCCACCTCACCACCACGGGGCTGGCCTGCTCACCGCCGGAGGAGCACCACCATCTGCTTTATCGTCTCCCGCCTTGCCTGCTTGCACACTCCCCACAGCAGTCTCTCTGGCCTAGATTATTCCCCTGGGAGGATGGCTCCAAAGGTCTCATTTGAAAATCAGCTTTAGGAGTTTTGAGTTCTCCATAGGCTTGGTCATGTGGTGAGTACCCATGGCTGTGCCTGTTAATGCAAGTTCATGAGGCCAACACACACTGAGGCCAAAATGAAATTGGAGCAGAGAAAAGTTTATTGCAGAGCCATGCAAGGGGATGAGGCGGTTCATGCTCTTTAGCCTTGAGCTCCCCCAAGGGTTTCAGCAAAGTATTTTTAAAAACCAGATTGGTTGGGTGTTAGTGGGGAGTCAGAGGGTACAGGATCAGATCCTGAACAATGGACTGATTGGCTGATGATGAGGAAATAGGGTGGTGTCACAGGGGTGAACTTTATCAGCCCTTAGGGTCCAGGAGACCTGGGGCTGTGTGTTCATGGTCATCAAGTGGTTAACATCTTCCATTTGGTAGATTTTCACACCTGCAACCCAACTCAGGAAATGTGAATCAAGGACAGTTATCTTACCGGGAAAGGGCCTGTCCCTGGAAGCCCCCATAGGGTGCTGCCCAGTTACATACTCAGAGCTAAGCAAGGACCATGAGAAGTGGCTCCGGTGTACTGCCTCTAGTCTCAGCATTTAGTAGTCTCAACCAAGTGGCCCTAAAGTCTCTGTATCAGCCACCATCGCATTAGGAAGAAAGAGTCTGTAGGCTGGAACACAGTACAGAGTTGAAGGAAGGGATTATCTACAAGATAGAACAGGTTTAAAGGAAATCAACAAGGGATGATGAAGCCTCTTGCTGTCTCTGACAACATCCAGCAGAGAAGCATTGCCATTCCTGGGTGCACAGGGACAGGATCAGCTTATGAATGCCCTTGCTGTCAGAAAGCATTGCTGTCCCAGCAACCTGGCAAGGGGGGAACCTAGGGAAGATATACCCAGGACCCTTCTCATCCCTTAGCCCCAATCAGGAACCAGTAGGCAAGGGAGAAGCACATTAGTATAGCCCAGAAGCAGCCTTGGGGCCACAGAGCAGGATAAAGAAGAGTGGAGAGCCAGACTGGAGGAGTTGAAGGAAATCCCCAGCTAAATAACACTCTGGTCTTACCTCCTACGATACTGAAGGAACTATAGGACAAGCATGTTCCATCATTTCTGCAACCAGCTATTTGCTTGGCACTTCCTCAAATATATCTATCCCTACCCAAAAGGTTAGTCGCTCAGTCATGTCTGACTCTTTGTAACCCCATGAACTGTAGCCCAACAGGGTCCTCTGTCCATGGAATTCTTCAGGCAGGGGATCTTCCTAAACCAGGGATCGAACCCAGGTCTCCTGCATTGCAGGCACATTCTTTACCATCTGAGCCACCAGGAAAGCACCATATCAACCCATTACTCACTTTTCAGACTTGACAGTAAACACCATGCTCTCCTTGAAATGGTCTCTGAGCAGCCCAGTCTCCGAGTCAGCCTTGTATTGTAAGCTTTTTTGTGCATCTCTAAGGCTGTGGTTCATCTCCGTGAGTGAGTTGAAGAGAAGGATTGTGTCCAGTATTTCTTCTGCTGTGTACAGAGCAGATCCTTCTCCAGGAGTGTGAGGATGGAGGAGCGACATCATCTCCTGCCCTTGAGGTCGTTAGACTGTCTACCCCTGTAGTTAGTTAATTGCAGACAGACGACTCAAACCAGAAAAAAATGGAACCATGACAAATTTATGGTCCTGGGTTTAATGAGAAATATCTTCTCTCCTCTGCCCGGTGGCTCAAGGGATGGAGGGACTATGGAGTTGGGAACAGGGAAGCTGCTCCAAGTCCCTGGGGATCTGAAAGGACCCACTTTGTCCATTGACCAACAAAGTGTGTGTGTGTGTGTGTGCATGCGCACACGCGTGGGCATGCATGCCCCGCCCACGAGTCTGCATCTGAATCTATGCGTATCAGTGGAGGGGTTGCTAGGGGAGAAAATGCACGGGTGTGGTAAGAAAGGCTGACAAATTGAAGCACAAAACTGCTAACTCCAAGGAAAGGGGGATCCTCCAAACCCCCTCCTGGCCTGCTTCCACTTCGCTTTCTCCTTAGTCGTCTTCATTTCTGTCTTGGGTTTCCATAAACACTGCAGTTATTTATTTTATTCTTGTTTGAAATGTTAAACAAGTCCCGAAAGGAATAGCTGCGGAGGCAACTCGTGGCGTCTCCAGAGAGCAGTTGCACCGCCAGCATTTTCTGCAGGGGCTCTAGTGGGGGCTGCCTCTCCCCTGTATGTTTGCCCCCATCTCTGGAGAAGCCCCCAGGCACCCCTGCTGGGAATCCAGGGCTCCCTCATCTGACCCATATCCATGAGGCTCATCCTCCTCCCCCTCAACAGAGACCTTCTCATCTATAGGGTCTCTCTGCAGGCTGATAGAATGATTAACATTCTAAGGACAGCATCAGCAACACCCGGAATGATGGGTAATATCCACTGCTGTGCTGTGCTCAGTCCTGTCCAACTCTTTGTGACCCCGTGGACTATATAGCCTGCTAGGCTCCACTCTCCGTGGGATTAGCCCAGCAAGAATACTGGAGCAGGTTGCCATTTCCTTCTCCAGGGGATCTTCTCCACCCAGGATCAAACCCACATCTCTTTGAATCACCTGCATGGCAGGCGAATTCTTTATCACTAGCACCATACCTGGTGTATGAGTACTTACTCATTTCAAGGAGCTGCTGAAGATAAAGAGGAAGAACATGTTTTGACATATTTCACCCTCAGCACAGGTCTATCTGGTAGGTGACATTATTATTCCCATTTTCCAGAAGAGGAGCCTGAGGCACAGAGAATTAAGAGACCTGATTATAAGAAAGCAAGCCAGTCAGGCACCTCAAGCACAAAATTTAAGGGATTCACAAACAAATTCAGTAATCAAGATGCATAGTATTGTAATGAAATACTTTAAAATCTGTACTAATGAGAAAAATCCACGGTGAACAAAATATCAAACTTTAAAATAAAGACAGGACCAGTTGATTCCAGTCCAGTCCAGTGAGTGTGGCTGCAGCTCTCCACCCTGTACTGTTCAGCCGTCATTTAGGGCTCAGGATGTGCCAAGCAGGGTGTTTGTTTTTGCCGAAGTTATCTCTGATTCATTCTCATAGCCTGGTGTGGTGGGTGCTGTAATCCTCACTGAAGAGATGGGAAACTGACCCTGAGGGCCACAGGCTTCCTCGCTATCTGTCCATTTTTGGCTTGTGTGTGCTTCTGCCCTCAAAGAAAGCAAGCTCGAATGGAATCTCCAGCAGGACTCGATCCCAACTTCCCTGAGCCCACTGCTCTTCCCATGAGCTCACAGCTGCCCTTGGTAAGTAGGCCTCCTCTCCCTCTTTGGCCAGGAAATGAAGCTAGCAGACTGGAGCATGGGGTGCCTCTCTTGGAGGCAGAGGCCTTGGCATGGGGTGGACAGAGCAGGGAGGTTATGAGTCCAACCAGTCGGTTCTGACAAGCAATCTTCTGCTGCCTCCACCAGACTTCACCCAGACAGCTCAGGCTCAGCCAAGCTTTCATCCCTCGCCAGCATCCAGTCTCCCGTGTGAATGTACAAAAGACCCCTCTCCTCCCCAGCTCATCACTGGCCTGCCCGTGGCCACCTTGCCTGCCAAGCCTCCCCCACTGCTGTTTCTCAACTCAACAACACACAAGACACAGGTGTGCGTGTGCATGGGGCTCCATCCACACCCCCTCCCAGCTCCTCTAGGAGGGATCACGAGGTTGCAGGGGGGTGCAGGGAAACATGGAGGGAAGTGGAAGAGCTAGAATGCAGCTCTTAAAGAAGGAAAATGGAACCCAAATCCAGGTCCTTGGAACAACCAGGGTGTGGCACACATACCTAGTTGACTGGGCTCTCTCAATTACCAGGAGCAACATTTTGGCACATTTAAGGCAGATGGGGAGAGAGTTCTAAAAAGATCAAGGAAATGCGGTCAGGTGAAGTCATCTCCATCCATCTCTGTCTTTAAGCCCAGACACCATGGCCTCTCTCCCACTCCTGAGACCCCATTGCCACTGTCTCCTGCTTACCCTATGGATGCCCCTTGACTTCTAACTGCCCTCCTCATTTTCACTCATTCTGGAAGAAAGAACAAGGGCTTTGGAGTCAGGCAGGGGTAAGTCCAAATCTAGACTTTCCTTCTTACTCCCTATATGGATCTGGACAAGTTTCTTGTCCTCTCTCACTTAAGTTTCAAATCTGTACAATAGAACAAGAGCAACAACAGAAAGAACCTGGTAGCTTTCTCAGCAAAATGATACTAACCCTCTTCCCTGGCTTCTTTAAGGTCCTTTCAGCATGGCTTCATCTTGCTCGCCCTTAAGAGTGATAGAGGCCCTTTCAGAAACTTGTGAAGAGTATCTTTAATATTTAGGGTTCCCACTCACACCCCACCCCCAGTGTGCAGGATCCAATACCTCTCTTTAGTTAGTCATCAAGATGATGACAAACCCAAGTGTAGATTGTTTTAGAATCTTCACTCCAACTCACTTTGCCTCTTCTCTCCTATTAACTTGTCAGGATGGAGGGCAAGTGGTGGGATGGTGGTATCCAGGTTCATACCCACACAGAAGAGGAAAACCAAACTCAGGAGGCAAGAGATATGTTTTGAAGACTCAAAGGAGTCTTTGAGCACAGGGAGTGAGGAAGAATCATTGAGTTTTACAAGGCACAATGCCAGAGCCTAAGAGCACTTTGTAAATGGTACCCCTTTTCCTTTCCAGAATTCTGAGCCAGCTGGAGAATACGAAGGAAGAAGAAAGCAGATGGAGAGCAAACTATTACCTTTGTTATGATTAAAGCTGGTGAACAGGGCTTAATCAGGGGACAAGTGGGTTTTCTCATTCTGTATCTCAGAATCACAGGGAATTACCCACCTGTTATAGACACTGCTGGGCTGGGGCATGGTCTCCCGCAGGGCAGATTCTGTCCCTGAAAAACTTGAGATCTGGAAGAGCCAGACAGAGGGTGTGTTTCCTGCACTGGGCTCACTTCAAGGGAAAGAGGATGAAGAAGGGACCAGGCTACACTTTCCTTTCCAAATTCACCAGTTTAGGTCACTTCTCCTCCATGGGAGGAGTGAGTAGATGAAGAAAAGTCAAGAGTGGAGTCCCCATCACTTAGAAGGAATGAGGATACACCCAACCCCAATACAACAATTTTTTCTTTCAATTTGATATTAAGAGCAAAAACAACATGTATATACATATGTATCCATCAATATGTATAATCTATTAAACATATATTTATGTGTATATGTATTTATACATATATTTATGTCTATACACATACATAGATATGTTATACAAAAATTAGAAAATAATAATTATCTTTTCATCATTTTGTGAACAATAAATGCACTTAGTACTTAATAATAAATGCAGAAATTAAAAGACACTTGCTCTTTGGAAGAAGAGCTATGACAAACAAAGACAGTATATTAAAAAGCAGAGATATTACTTTGTTGACTAAGGTTTATGTAGTCAAAGCTATGTTTTTTCCAGTAGTCATGTATGGATACGAGAGTTGGACTATAATGAAGGCTGAAAGTGAAAGTGAAAGTCACTCAGATCAGATCAGATCATATCAGTCGCTCAGTCCTGTCTGACTCTTTGTGACCCCATGAATCGCAGCATGCCAGGCCTCCCTGTTCATCACCAACTCCCGGAGTTCACCCAGACTCACGTCCATCAAGTCAGTGATGCCATCCAGCCATCTCATCCTCTGTCATCCCCTTCTCCTCCTGCCCCCAATCCCTCCCAGCATCAGAGACTTTTCCAATGAGTCAACTCTTCCCATGAGGTGGCCAAAGTACTGGAGTTTCAGCTTCACCATCATTCCTTCCAAAGAAATCCCAGGGCTGATCTCCTTCAGAATGGACTGGTTGGATCTCCTTGCAGTCCAAGGGACCCGCAAGAGTCTTCTCCAACACCACAGTTCAAAAGCATCAATTCTTCAGTGCTCAGCCTTCTTCACAGTCCAACTCTCACATCCATACATGACCACAGGAAAAACCATAGCCTTGACTAGACAGACCTTTGTTGGCAAAGTAATGTCTCTGCTTTTGAATATGCTATCTAGGTTGGTCATAACTTTCCTTCCAAGGAGTAAGCGTCTTTTAATTTCATGGCTGCAGTCACCATCTGCAGTGATTTTGGAGCCCAGAAAAATAAAGTCTGACACTGTTTCCACTGTTTCCCCATCTATTTCCCATGAAGTGATGGGACCGAATGCCATGATCTTCACTTTCTGAATGTTGAGCTTTAAGCCAACTTTTTCACCACTTTCACTTTCAGCAAGAGGCTTTTTAGTTCCTCTTCACTTTCTGCCATAAGGGTGGTGTCATCTGCATATCTGAGGTTATTGATATTTCTCCCAGCAATCTTGATTCCAGCTTGTGTTTCTTCCAGTCCAGCGTTTCTCATGATCTACTCTGCATATAAGTTAAACAAACAAGGTGACAATATACAGCCTTGACGTACTCCTTTTCCTATTTGGAACCAGTCTGTTGTTCCATGTCCAGTTCTAACTATTGCTTCCTGACCTGCATACAAATTTCTCAAGAGGCAGATCAGGTGGTCTGGTATTCCCATCTCTTTCAGAATTTCCCACAGTTTATTGTGATCCACACAGTCAAAGGCTTTGATATAGTCAATAAAGCAGAAATAGATGTTTTTTCTGGAACTCTCTTGCTTTTTCCATGATCCAGCGGATGTTGGCAATTTGATCTCTGGTTCCTCTGCCTTTTCTAAAACCAGCTTGAACATCAGGAAGTTCACGGTTCACATATTGCTGAAGCCTGGCTTGGAGAATTTTAAGAATTACTTTATTAGCGTGTGAGATGAGTGCAATTGTGTGGTAGTTGAGCATTCTTTGGCATTGCCTTTCTTTGGGACTGGAATGAAAACTGGCCTTTTCCAGTCCTGTGGCCACTGCTGAGTTTTCCAATTTTGCTGACATATTGAATACAGCACTTTCACAGCATCATCTTTCAGGATTCGGAATAGCTCATCTGGAATTTAGCACCTCCACTAGCTTTGTTCATAGTGATGCTTTCTAAGGCCCACTTGACTTCACATTCCAGGATGTCTGGCTCTAGGTCAGTGATCACACCATCGTAATTATCTGGGTCGTGAAGATCTTTTTTGTACAGTTCTTCTGTGTATTCTTGCCACCTCTTTTTAATATCTTCTGCTTCTGTTAGGTCCCTACCATTTCTGTCCTTTATTGAGCCCATCTTTGCATGAAATGTTCCTTTGGTATCTCTGATTTTCTTGAAGAGATCTCTAGTCTTTTCCATTCTGTTGTTTTCCTCTATTTCTTTGCATTGATTGCTGAAGAAGGCTTTCTTACCTCTCCTTGCTATTCTTTGGAACTCTGCATTCAGATGCTTATATCTTTCCTTTTCTCCTTTGCTTTTCGCTTCTCTTCTTTTCACAGCTATTTGTAAGGCCTCCCCAGACAGCCATTTTGCTTTTTTGCATTTCTTTTCCATGGGGTTGGTCTTGATCCCTGTCTCCTGTACAATGTCATGAACCTCATTCTATAGTTCATCAGGCACTCTATCTATCAGATCTAGGCCCTTAAATCTATTTCTCACTTCCACTGTGTAATCATAAGGGATTTGATTTAGGTCATACCTGAATGGTCTAGTGGTTTTCCCTACCTTCTTCAATTCAAGTCTTAATTTGGTAATAAGGAGTTCATGGTCTGAGCCACAGTCAGCTCCTGGTCTTGTTTTTGCTGACTGTATAGAGCTTTTCCATCTTTGGCTGCAAAGAATATAATCAATCTGATTTCGGTGTTGACCATCTGGTGATGTCCATGTATAGAGTCTTCTCTTGTGTTGTTGGGAGAGGATGTTTGTTATGACCAGAGCATTTTCTTGGCAAAACTCTATTAGTCTTTGCCCTGCTTCATTCCGTATTCCAAGGCCAAATTTCCCTGTTACTGCAGGTGTTTCTTGACTTCCTACTTTTGCATTCCAGTCCCCTATAATGAAAAGGACATCTTTTTTGGGTGTTAGTTCTAAAAGGTCTTCTAGGTCTTCCTAGAACCGTTCAACTTCAGCTTCTTCAGCGTTACTGGTTGGGGCATAGACTTGGATTACTGTGATATTGAATGGTTTGCCTTGGAAATGAACAGAGATCATTCTGTCGTTTTTGAGATTGCATCCAAGTACTGCATTTCGGACTCTTCTGTTGACCATGAGGGCTACTCCATTTCTTCTGAGGGATTCCTGCCCGCAGTAGTAGATATAATGGTCATCTAAGTTAAATTCACCCATTCCAGTCCATTTCAGTACGCTGATTCCTAGAATGTCGACATTCACTCTTGCCATCTCTTATTTGACCACTTCCAATTTGCCTTGATTCATGGACCTGACATTCCAGGTTCCTATGCAATATTGCTCTTTACAGCATCAGACCTTGCTTCTATCACCAGTCACATCCACAGCTGGGTATTGTTTTTGCTTTGGTGCCATCCCTTCATTCTTTCTGGAGTTATTTCTCCACTGATCTCCAGTAGCATATTGGGCACCTACTGACCTGAGGAGTTCCTCTTTCAGTATCCTATCATTTTGCCTTTTCATACTGTTCATGGGGTTCTCAAGGCAAGAATACTGAAGTGGTTTGCCATTTCCTTCTCCAGTGGACCACATTCTGTCAGATCTCTCCACCATGACCCACCCATCTTGGGTTGCCCCACGGGCATGGCTTAGTTTCATTGAGTTAGACAAGGCTGTGGTCCTAGTGTGGTTAGGTTGACTAGTTTTCTGTGAATATGGTATCAGTTTGTTTGCCCTCTGGTGCCCTCTTGCAACACCTACCATCTTACTTGGGTTTCTCTTAACTTGGTCGTCGGGTATCTCTTCACGGCTGCTCCAGCAAAGCGCAGCCTTGCTCCTTACCTTGGACGAGGGGTATCTCCTCACTGCCGCCCTTCCTGACCTTCAATGTGGGATAGCTCCTCTAGGCCCTCCTGCACCCGTACAGCCACAGCTCCTTGGACGCAAGGCCAAGGGAACCCTGAACCGGCTTCCAACAGACCCAGGCTAGGCTACCGCTTGCCCGCCGCTGCTTTGATGCCAGGCCGGCGGCAGTGGCGAGGCCCACTGGCACCCCGCCTCCTGGGCCTCAGCCCGGGTGTCCCGGCCCCTCCGCAGTAGCGAAGCACCATTGCCTGCTCCCCAGTCTGCCTTCGCCCAGGCCCGGGTGCTGCCCCTGGCACAGCCACAGTGCTATCAACCCTGGTGAAAGTCGATCAGTCATGTCCAACTCTTTCCGACCCCATAGACTATACAATCCATGGAATTCTCCAGGCCAGGATACTGGAGTGAGTAGCCATTTCCTTCTCCAGGGGATATTCCCAACCCAGGGATCAAACCCAGGTCTCTCGTATTCAGGCAGATTCTTTATCAGCTGAGCTACCAGGAAAGCCCAAAGAAGGCTGAGCACAGAGGAACTGATGCTTTCAAACTGTGGTGCTGGGGAAGACGTCAGAGTCCCTTGGACTGCAAAGAGATCAAACTAGTCAATCCTAAAGGAAATCAACCTTGAACATTCATTGGAAGGACTGATGTTGAAGCTGAAACTCCAATACTTTGGCCACCTGACATGAAGACTGACTCACTGAAAAACACCCCCTGATACTGGGAAAGATTGAAGACAGGAGGAGAAGGGGGAAACAGAGGATGAGATGGTCGGATGGCATCACTGACTCAATGGACATGAGTTTGAGCAAATTCTAGGAGATAATGAAGGACAGGGAAGCCTGGTGTGCTGCAGTTCATGGGGTCACAGATAGTTAGACATGACTTAGAGACTGAACAACAACAACAAAAATCATTATAGCAGCTAGAACAGTAACCAAACACTGGAACAGGAGGCATATATTCAATCATATTGATTCCATCATATTTACTAGGCAATGGAGATTGACACAAATACACGGATACACTTAAGCCAAGGTAGAGTAAGAGAAGTACTAGAACAAAGAGTCTGGCAGAGGGAGAAATGGCATTGACCTACAGTGATCAAGAAAATTCCCACAGCCAAGGTGACATGTGCAATACATGTTCCAGAAAGATGCTCTTAGACAAAGAAGTTGAAACAGAGAGAAGTCCAGTCTCTACTTATATTGAGGGCTTATACTCTTGAAGAAAATAATAAGAAGCAAATTTTCATATTTTTATCCACATCTGG
Source organism: Bos mutus (assembly GCF_027580195.1). Taxonomy (NCBI): domain Eukaryota; kingdom Metazoa; phylum Chordata; class Mammalia; order Artiodactyla; family Bovidae; genus Bos; species Bos mutus. Next base: position 30,843,032 of record NC_091618.1, read on the forward strand.
CCAGTCTCTCTTTGGGCTTGTTGCCACCCTTAGGTATAGGAAAAGTAACAGCAAAGATCAGTTTGGCAAATCCTTTAGATTAGAGAGTGGGGGTGTACACACCCTTCTTAACCACTCATCCTAACTCAGTATTCTTTCTTCTATATGGGATGCTGTTTAGAGCCGAGAGTTCGTTTCTGTCTAATTCTCTCACTTCCCTGCTAACGTCCATCCCTTAGTGGACAATCCTGTCTCCTCGCAGTTTTTCTTTTCCTCTGATTCAGCCCCTCCAGGCCACAATAACCTATCCTCTCCCCAAGAGCCCACACCCTACCACATGGCTGGCACCTTTTGTCAGACCGCATCTCTAGGCACTGGTGGTGCAAAGCAAGCTAATGTCAGCACTTTCACCTCCCAAGCCAGTCCTTTCGGCCGCTTAATCACACATCATGCCTTCTCCTGACTTTCTCCCTATCTGTCAGCACATTCCCAGCTTCAGTTAACCCAGACACACTCCCCTTGAGACACATGAGAGCACCTCCCTAGCCTAGATGCATACATTTTCTCCTGGTTCAACAGAAACTGTGGCCACTGAGCTGTAGAAGGCTACAAGCTAAGTTAGAAACACAAAAACAGATCCCTGAGTACCTGCTTGAGTAAAGAGCAAGGAGTCCTTGTTGGGTTTCCTGAAGGGGGCCCGGGGCCCATGAGGACACAAATGGAATGTCACAGTGTTCAAGTCAGTTGAAAGTTGACTGCTCACATCCAACTCCTGTTTCATTTTGTTGAGGCCAGGCAGATATTTTAGCAGCCATCTTTGACTGTACCTTAAACTCAGCTACCGACCCTCTCATCTGAGTCCTTTTCTCAGGTGTAAAATGAAGTTGTATTATCAACAACCAGACTCAGCTCATGTTTCCAATATTAGAGGAGTGCTAGAAACAACTCTGTAAGTTTGAATCTATTCCAGGCAGACAGGTCAATACAGAAAATCATTTGAAAGACAAGATACCCATGTGATCTGAGAGTTGGATTAATACCACTCCCCCTCAGGGACAATGGTTCTGGGTCCAGAGTGAACTTGACTAAGGCAAAAGCATTAGAAATTCAGTCCTTAGAAATAACCAGTGTTCTGTATAAGTTTTAGTGGGAACCACTTTGGCTGGATACACCCATGAGAGATGACGCTAGTTCTGCACCAGTCGCCATGCTGATCACAACTAGCCACTCAGGGGAGACATTCAGACATCACTCTGACTCCCTCCCCCTGCCCATTCTCTGCATTCAACTGGACAAACTCAGTTTGACTGCACTGTGTTCTCTTTTTCCATTTCTATGGTGACTACTCAGTTGAGACCCTCTCCTACTGACCTTCATCTGGATTATTGGAATATCCTCCTCTCTGCTTGTCTCTGCATTTCTTCCGTCTCCACCCACCTAGCATTCTGAAATTAGATTTATTTTCCTGACTTCAATCCACTGTTTAATAGTTTTAATTGTTCCACATGCCCTCCCCCCAAAGACCTAAAGTGTCCATCAGCAGATGAATGGATAAAGATGTCACACACACACACACACACACACAATGGAATACTACTCGGCTATAAAAAAAAAGAATAAAAATTTGCCATTTGCAGCAACATGAATATATTTGAAGGGTATTATGCTAGAAAGTGAAATAGTTCAGACAGAGAAAGAGAAATGCTGTATGATATCACTTACATGTGGAATTTTTTTCAAAATATACAACAAACTAGTGAATAAAACAAATGAAAAAAAGCAGACTCACAGATATAGGGAACAAACTATTGGTTACCATTGGGGAGAGGGAAGTAGAGAGGGGCAACGTAAGAGTAGGGGGAGAAAGGTTATTATGACATTATATGAAATCATGTGTGTGAAACTTTTCAAAACTGTAAAACACTATACAATTTAAAGAATCTTTCATTCAATAAAAAAAAAAATCCCAAACTCTTTAAGGGGTATCTGAGGTTTTCTTAAATCCTGCCCCATCTGCCATGCTCATCTAGTCCTCTGACTCTGTTCTCGCCCTGGACCCCAAGACACAGCAAACTGCCATGACTCGCCATTGCTCAAATTCTGTCTTCCTGTGGCCTGATTTTCTTTTGTAGAAACTGTCTTATTCTTCACCCCATCCTTCCCTTATGACCTATTTATTGGTTAAAAACCGTCCCTTACAGTAGGAGGTATTTGTGATTAGCTAGCCCAGCACCCATTTATCTGGGGCTTGCACTTCATAACGTTCCATTCACCAGGTAGCCACTTGACCCAAAATGGCCAATGCGAGTATTCCATCTCCAAGCCAGAGTGACTTGTCCAGATTTGATCATGAGAGTCATCCAGGAATAATCAGGGTCTTCCAGAAGGTTGAACAGATGGGTATTAGACGCAAGGAGGTCTGTGGAGTTAAGTGCTCCCAGCAGTTGTCTTTCTTGGCACCTGGAGAGAACCTCTGTGATGCTCAGCTCCAGGTTCTGCTCTGCATGTTGGTTTCACTCCCAGCAGTTGTCTTTCTTGGCACCTGAAGAGAACCTCTGTGATGCTCAGCTCCAGGTTCTGCTCTGCATGTTGGTTTCACTCTCAGGCAGAGTCCTGATATCACTACAAGCCTTTGGATACATCTGTATCTGAGGTCAGACCTGCCTTTGTACTTACCAGTTGCATGAAGCAATAAATAGTTTCCTGTTTCCTTTCAATAAAAAAAAAAAAAATTAAATAAATATTTCCCCTTTAAAAAGATAATAATTCCCTTTTTGCTTAAGTTGAAGTTGGGTTTCTGCCACTGATCAGTTAAAAAGAGTCCTGAGCAGGACTTTCCCTACGTTTTATGACAAGTATGAAAAGAAATACAGATACTCTGCCTCAAAGTATTTATGTAAGTATCATTTCTACAGAGAACACTGTAAACCACTCCAGGGCAGTTTATCTTGTGCATATCTGTGTCTTCTGTGGTATGGAGCACAGAATAGGACTTCAAACTCACTGTGCACATGGTTGAGTGAATAAAAAGATATATATTAGACAAGAATAACCAGTTCCCCAACATGACTCTTACCGACCACCCTCATCCATCCATAAACTCTGGAAATGTAGTCAAATGCACATTTTGCTGCCAAGGACATTTCCAATCTGTAAAAATAAAATAAAATAACATTATCTATGTTTCCAGACTTTATGGACACCCTGTAGAATTCTGAGTGGGAAAACATGACTTGGGGGCTGTACGGACTCAGCCTTTCCCACAGCTCTGGGTCTGAGCTGAGTCAGCTGAGGGATGCTGTCTCAGCTCCATGGGCCCTAGTGATTAATGCCCAGACTCTGCTGGACCTGGGAACCATGTAGCTGCTGAGAGAGGCTTTTAGAGAGGGGAAGGAAGAGATCAGACCTCTTGAGGAGCACCCTGAAAAGGGAGCTAGCATAAGAATATTCACAGGAGAAGGCAAGCCAGACACTCCAGGCACAAGAGCCTGCCCGCCATGTTCCTTATGAGCTGGGACAAGGCTTCCACCTTGTACTGGAAGATGATCTGTTTATCTAAGGGGTTTTTAAGCAGTGCCTCAGCTTATTTAGTGGTTGTGTCTTTCTCTAACTCCCTGTTTCTTCTTCCCACATTTGAGGTAGTAGCCCAGGCCTCTGGACGAAAGCCTTCTTTGGTGGTGGCACTACCGGGACACAGGGCCTGTGTTTGCTTCTGCCTTTCTTGCCCCACCAGCCCCCACCTACCCCAAACCACCATTTTTCCCTGTTCTTCGGAAAGAACCCAGTGGCCCAGTGAGTAGCTGTTTCCAGTCAACCAGCCAAGTGGAAATTGGGTCAGAGCCCCATCCCGCTGTGCTGCCTGGTGCTGCTGAGGGCGGTGGGCAGACCGCGCTCCAACCGTTCTCCTCTCCTCCCCTCCCCACGCTCGGCGGGGAGCCCTTGATCCTCTCCGTCTGACAGTGCAGGACCCAATTCCTGCATGCACCTAGGAGATTAGGAAGATGATGCCACGCCCGACCAAATGTGCCTCTTGCTTCAATGGAGTGAGGAGGCAGAGGCTTTCCCGTTAAGAGTGGACATCACTGGTGAGGGGGAGGGGGGACACATCTTTCTCCCTGAGATCAGACTTCTTCCTACCTGAGTGTTATGCCTGCTCCTAACAGGGCTACAATCTGGAAGTCAGAATAACGTGATTTGAACGAAGCTATTTGAGTCTTGTTACAGTGAGTGCACGGAGAAGGCAGTGGCAGCCCACTCCAGTACTCTTGCCTGGAAAATCCCACGGACGGAGGAGCCTGGTGGGCTGCAGTCCATGGGGTCACTAAGAGTCGGACTCAACTGAGCAACTTTACTTTCACTTTTCACTTTTATACATTGGAGAAAGAAATGGCAACCCACTCCAGTGTTCTTGCCTGGAGAATCCCAGGGACGGGGGAGCCTGGCAGGCTGCCGTCTATGGGGTCGCACAGAGTCAGACACGACTGAGGCGACTTAGCAGCAGCAGCAGCAGAGTGAGTGCACAGGGCTTTCCAGGTGGTGTAGGAGTAAAGAATCCGCCTGCCAATGCAGGAGACATGGGTTCAATCCCTGGATTGGGAAGATTCCCTGCAGAAACAAATGGTAACCCACTCCAGTATTCTTGCCTGGAGAACCCCATGGACAGAGGAGCCTGGCGGGCTATGGTCCATGGGGTAGCAAAGAGTTGGACACGATTGAATGACTAACAATTTCTTTCACTTTCCTCTGCTTTCTAGTCAACCTTCCAGAGAGCAGTCTGCACTCACTGGTCCTTGCTCTTACCCACTCTATGTCTTCAGTCCACAGTAATCTACCTTCAGATCACACTGCTGCACTGTTCTAGCCAAGGGCACTGTTATAAACTGAACTGCATCCCCCAAACAAAATTCTGTTATTTGTTGTACTGGAATGTACTGGAGTACCTCAGTATGTCAGAATGGGATTGTATTTGAAGACAGGGCCTCTGAAGGGGTGCTTAATTTAAAACGAGATCATAAAGGTTGGGCTCCAGTCCGGTAGAATCCCTATGGACAGTGGAGCCTGGAGGGCAACACTCCATGGGGTTGCAAAGAGTCAGACACAACTGAGCGATTAAGCACACCCTTTAAAGCAGCACATCCTAATCCAGTAGGACTGCTGTCCTTTTTGTTGCTGTTTCTTTTATTTTCATCTTTTTGGTCCTGGTACATGACATGCCGGATCTTAACTCCCCAACCAGGGATAGAACTCAAGGCCTAGTGGAAGCAGAGTCAACCACTGGACCACCAGGACTGGGCCCTCATGAGAGGAAGAGGCATTCACTGTGCCTGTGCACAGAGGAAAGGCCATGCAAGGGCGTGGCCAGAAAATGGCCATCTGGCAGCCGAAGAGACAGGCTTCAGGAGAAACCAGCCCTGCCAGTACCTTGATCTTGGACTTCACACCTCCAGAACTATAAGACACGGAATTTCTGTTGTTTCCCACGCAGTCTGTGGTACTCGGTACCGCAGCCCTAGCACACTAATACAGGCACTAGCAATGTTCTTACCAAATTCAAAGAGTGCTTTGAATCCTTGCCCTCTGAACCTCCCTGCAACCTGTGAAATGGTTAGGGCTCATGATCCCTGAAACTCTCCTCCTCTGTAGTTCTTGTGAGGTTTCTCCTCCTGATTTTTCTTCCACCACTGGCTACACTTTTCAGTGCCCTATATGTGCTTATCACTTTCCCTATATTTGCATGGTTTCCCGGGGCTCTACCCTCAGTCCCCTTCTCTCCTCTCTATGTATTTTGCACTGAATCACCAACCAAACCCAATGACTGCAGCTGCCTCCATGTGCGATGACCATAAATCGAAACCTCCCACTCACACCACTCTTCTCATGTGTGCACAAGTATCTCCTGAAAATCACTGCTTGATGACATAAGGTTAAACTTACCATGACAAATGACAAACTTACTGTAGATCCCTCCTGATTTTCTTCCTCTCTTCCTGCCGTAGCCAGTAGATTTATAACTGCTCCAAATGTGAATCTTCCTCTTTCCCTAAATCTCCTTCTTGACCCTCCATCTTTAATTGGTAACCAAATCTTATTGCATCTTCCTCTTTGCTATAGACTGAATCTTTGTGTCCCTCCAAAATTCTATTGAAATCCTAATCTTCAATATAGTGGTATTTGGAGATAGACCTTTGGGAAGTAATTAGGTTATGAAGGTGGAACCCCTATGATGAATTAATCCCATGGACAGAGGGGCCTGGTGGGCTGCAGTCCATGGGGTAGCTGAGGGTCAGACATGACTGAGCGATTTCACTTTATTTTTTCACTGTCATGCATTGGAGAAGGAAATGGCAACCCACTCCAGTGTTCTTGCCTGGAGAATCCCAGGGATGGGGGAGCCTGGTGGGCTGCCGTCTATGGGGTCGCACAGGGTCGGACACGACTGAAGCGACTTAGCAGCAGCAGCAGCAAAGAGAAGAAAAAAGCCAGCTTTCTCTCACTCTCCTTGTAAGACACAGTGAGAGGGCCTTCCCTGGTGGTCCCGTGGCTGAGACTCCACACTTCCAAGACAGGGGGCCCAGGTTCAATTCTTAGTTGGAGAACTAGATCCCACATGCCACAACTAAGAGTTTGCATGCCACAGTTAAAGATCCTGCATGCTGCAGTTAAGACTGGGAGCAGTCAAATAAACAAATTTTAAAATTAAAAAATAGAAATAAAAATAAAAAAGGACAGAGTGAGAAAGCAAATCAGGAAGCAGGCCTCCAACAGACTCCAGATCTACAGAATCAGAGCTAGCCCTTCTGCTTGGCAGAAACAGCCTTTTGCAAGGTGGCCCTGCTGCCCTTTTGAGACTGTGCTCCCAGGTTTCTCTGCTTTTCTCCAAAACCCAACTCCTCCAAGTGCCTGGACTCACTGTGCTCTTTCACAGCCTGCCTCACACCTAATGGCTTCACACATGTTGCCTTCTCTCCCTGGAGTGCCATACCTCCAATATCCAAAATACTCCTTTTCCTCCATCAGATCTATGCCTAAATGCTACCTCCCCTGTGAAGAATTTCCTACCATTTCAGGGACTGACTTAAAGGATACCTTTTTGTCACACGTGATACTTGACGTATTTCTTTAATAATATTGTGCTTTTACTGTGTTATAATTATGTGTATGTCTGGCTTCCAACCTAGACTGGAATCTCTTCGGAGGCAGGAATTACATCTTTTCTCCCTCTTTGTATACCTATTACCAGAACAAGGTCTGCTAAACCAGTGGGCTTGCAACCTGTAGCAAACATCTGTTAAGGGAAAAAGTGAACAAAGAGACAGCCAGATAAACAGTGACTGGAATAAGAGAGAAAAGGACCACAAACCCAAAGGCATTAAATGTGCTATGGCTTTGAGATAAGTGAGTCAGAAAACATAAAAATTCCAGGTTACTGCAGCATCAGTACTCAGCATAATGTCTCTGTGGGGCTGAGGGGGCTGGGGAGGTTGGGTAGAATCAGGGAGAAAGAAGGCAGGGAACTAAAGAGGAAATGTATTGTGGACCAATAATTGTGGTAAAAATGGTAGCAGCCTGAACTATAATTACAATAGGGAATTGCTGGCTATTAAACTAACTTAATGCAATTTAACTCATTAATTGGTTTTTTAAGTAATGAAAGACTTGGTCTCTGTGGCCTGGGAGAGTGGAGTTAGTTCCAAAAGGCAAATAAGGAGAGGAACATTTCAGGGAACAGCAAGATCTTTCTAGTAATAATCTGTTTATGTTGGGTCAAAATGTAGGAGTCTTCATTCTGCCACTTGCAAGCTCTGTAACCTTGAGTAAGTTAGCCTCTCTGAGCCCCAGTTTCCTCACTGTAAAATGGGCATCGTAACAATATACATCTGAACATTAATATTATAATGATAAAATATATTTAGTGGATTATAAGCCCTCAATGCATATTGGCTTTTATTAGAAGTAAAAGTTCTCTATAACTGAAAGTTTTAGAACAATGGTGGACTAATAATTAAGTGCAGACATTTCTCTTTCACTCTCTCACTCACATTATACTTATTGTATATCTTAACCTCCATAGATGGTAAATTTTTGAGGCTGTCAAGTAAAAAGATGCACAACTTGAGAGTTGCAAGTTGAGTTTTATTTGGGGCAAAAATGAGGACTGCAGCCCAGAAGGCAGCAGATCAAGATATCTCTGAGAGACTGCTCCAAAAAGGTAGTTCAGTTCAGTTCAGTTCAGTTGGTCAGTCGTATCCAACTCTTCGTGACCCCATGGACTGCAGCATGCCAAGCTTCACTGTCCATCATCAACTCCCAGAGGTTACTGAAACTCAGGTCCATTGAGTCGGTGATGCCATCCAACCATCTCATCCTCTGTTGTCCCCTTCTGTCTCCTGCCTTCAATCTTTCCCAGCATCAGGGTCTTTCCAAATGAGTCAGTTCTTCACATCAGGTGGCCAAAGTATTGGAGTTTCAGCTTCAGCATCAGTCCTTCCAATGCATATTCAGGACTGATTTCCTTTAGGATGGACTGGTTGGATCTCCTTGAAGTTCAAGGGACTCTCAAGAGTCTTCCCCATCACCACAGTTCAAAACATCATTTCTTTGGTTCTCAGCTTTCTTTATAGTCCAAGTCTCACATCCATACATGACTACTGGAAAAACCATAGCTTTGACTAGATGGACTTTTATTGGAAAAGTAATGTCTCTGCTTTTGAATATGCTTTCTAGGTTGATCATAGCTTTTCTTCCAAGGAGCAAGCATCTTTTAATTTCATGGCTGCAATCGCCATCTGCAGTGATTTTGGAGTCCAAAATAAGGTCTCTCACTATTTCCATTATTTCCCCATCTATTTGCCATGAAATGATGGGACCAGATGCCATGATCTGTTTTCTGAATGTTGAGTTTTAAGCCAACTTTTTCACTCTCCTCTTTTGCTTTCATCAAGAAGCTCTTTAGTTCTTCTTCGCTTTCTTCCATAAGGGTAATGTCATCTGCATATCTGAGGTTATTGCTATTTCTCACGGCAATCTTGATTCCAGCTTGTGCTTCATCCACCCTGGCATTTCGCATGATGTACTCTGCATAAAAGTTAAATAAGCAGGGTGACAATATACAGCCTTGATGTAAAGAGGTAATAGGGGAAGGTCAATATATAGCATTTTGTTGAAGGGGGGAGTTCAATACCATTAAGCATTCATTTACAAAAAGTAACAGTGATCTGATGTCACTATGAAGGGATTTATTGCTTTTCTAGATATGTGGGCTTCCCTGGTGGCTCAGAGGGTAAAGCATCTGCCTGCAATGTGGGAGACCTGGGTTTGATCCCTGGGCTGGGGAGATCCCCTGAAGAAGGAAATGGCTACCCACTGTAGTACTCTTGCCTGGAAAATTCCAAGGAAACAGAGGCACCTGGTAGGCTACAGTGTATGGGATCTCAAAGAGTTACATATGACTGAGCAACTTCACTTAGATATGAGGAGATGCAAAAATTGAGATTATAAAATCTGTTCCTAAAACATCTATCTGAAGACCTGACCCACCAGATTGCCTGGAGCACAGAGTGCCTTACTCCACCCTGAACTCCTTCAGGGGGTGTTGAAGGTCAACAGCTGCAACACTGCCCGGTTCAGTTTCTGCAGAGGCAGATGGTGAATGCTCTTGTTGTTCAGTCATCTGCATCGATCTTGGCAAGTGCCAATTTGTACTTGACAAGGCTATGATATAAATATGTTTTATTTTGGTAATCTCCAGACTCTTTGAACATAGGAAGCATTTGATAAATATGTGTTGTATTGGGGGAATGGAGACCATTTAAGCATCAGAGAAAAGACTGGATTAGGTCACCTCCAAAGTTTGATTAGATGCTGAAAGTCTCTGATTAATTAATTCATTCGTTTACTCAACAAATGTCATTAAGTACCAACCATGTGCCATACAAAGGTTAGCTGTTAGGTACATGACACATTACAGCAGATATGGTCTCTGTCTGTTGATTCTAAGTCCCTATTGTGTTAAGAGCTGATTGTTAGCTAAACTTCACCTTTTGTACCTTGAACTATCTTAAAGGTAGTACTGCAGTTCTTTGTTTTGTTTCTCTAAACTGCTTGCTCACTTCATGCTATCCTGGAAAGTCACTTAAGAGGAGAGATACCAAAGAGGAACAAAGTGGGAGTGGCTATTTTCCAAAGCACACAGCTGTTTTTGGAACTGCAAATCCAGACCTCTGAGATAATAAGGAAAGAAACTTTTATAGTAGCAACAAGTCTGGGAATGTCTCCAACCTCTAGTGCTAACCTCTTCCATTATACTCTGATAGTCAATCTTCAAAGCTCCAGTGTAAGTTTGAGAGGTGGACACATGACTTAGAAACGGTGGCCTTCTGGTACATTGAACCTAAACTCGAAAGTGGGAGATCCAAGTGGAAAGGAGGAAACATAGATCCCTATACTCAGAGGTAGAAGCCCTCCCATGCAAAGGTAGTGTCACAGATGCCATGAGTTAATAACGAATGCAAGCCCTTCTCTGGAGTATCCCAGAGGCTTGCATTTTTTTTCCCTTAAGACACAAATCTTTAATCCCTACAGGTCATGAATGACCTTTGGGCATCTGTGAAATCCTAAAATTGCATGCAGAATTGAGTATGTAGGCTTTTCTTAGGGAGATGTCTTAAACTTAAAATAAGATTCTCAAAGGGATTTGTGGCACCCCCAAATGTCATACTAATAGCACACTTGTTATTGACTAAGCAGTTATTCTGAATGGGAGGCAAATGAAATGTTCAGGAATGTGTTCCTATGGTGTTCACAACAGCCAGGTCAATCAAACTCTCACCTGCTTCTGAGCACGTCTCCCAGAATTCTTCCAGAAAATTTTCCTCAAAGAACCCTGAGTATTCTATAGCCCTCAATGTTATCTTAACACTGTCTGGAAAGGTTGCCTTACTTGAGGAGAGGCCTTCTACCAAAGTGGCCACAGATGATCAAAGGTGACCCACAAGGAGAGGATATCACAGGAACAATACTACAAGTCCTCTCCATCCTTCAGCTATGACCTCATTGGCCAAAACCAACAGGAGGCAGAGGACAAGGGATCTCCTTGATAGAGGTCATAAGATCAGCTTCCGTAAAGTGTAGAATAGATCTGGAGGAGGAACTGAAGATATTCTTGCACAGTGTGTATGTGTGTGTGTTACCCACAATTAGGGGATAAATAATCTAAATTTGAATCCCCTGACCATTACCTCTGACAAGTTAAGCTGCAGGAAATGGGATAAATAAGGGACTCAATTTCTTGCTCATCTCACTGTGTCAGTCACTGCAATTAGGAGTTCTTTACGGGTTCTTTCATCTAAGATTAGTAACAACCCCAAATGGTAATAAAGGGTACAACTGGGAATGGAAACCAGATAGGTGTGATTCTAAACCCATGCACCTGTCACTATACCTTGACATCCTAGAATGGGAAAGAGAACAGCAGATACTTGGAGAGTTTCTGCAGAAAATGCTCTTGGAGTTGGGTTCTTCTGGTTGGGGGGAGGTAGACAGGTGAGTCATAGAGGGCACAGACCCTAGGGCCAAATTTTACAAGATTGAGCCAAGGATAGGTACTGTTAGAACAAAAACTGCTTTCATATCCACTCTTGTATGAACATTAACTCATGCTCATTCACATAATACACACACACACATACACAAACACACAGCCAGTTGCAAGAAACTCATCGAGAGTTGTAAGGATAGTGCAAAAGAGAAGAGCATGATAGGCTAGTGGAAAAATTATAGAAGATGCCCTAGTACTAAACAACTCCAATAAGATTCATCAAAGAAAAATTTAAGAATGGTGTGAATACAATTTTAAGCATCACACAAATACATTCAGGCTCTATAGATGCAAAGACTAACAGATGACATCTAGCATGGTTTTGCGTTCTTTAAAAAAGCTCAATAATTGCATTTGATGTTGAAAGGGTAACAACGATGGCCTGTTTTCTTCTAGTTGGGTTACTCTGACTCATACCAAAATAGCAGCCTGAATGGTAGGATCCACGTCTTTAAGGCTTTGCTGGGCCCATCTATGGTAGCAACAACTCCTGAGTCCTCCCTATACACTGTCTCTTTGTTCTGCACTTCTTCCTTCATCCTGGGTAGTGAAAAAGTAAGTAATGCTTCTAAAAGGCAAACCTCACTACCCAGCCAAGTGTTTGTCTTTGCTGTGTCATGAACTGGGGCTTCCCTGGTGGCTCAGCCAGTAAAGAATCCACCTGCAGTGCAGGAGACCTGGATTTGATCCCCTAGTTGGAATAATCCCCTGTAGAAGGGAATAGCTACCCACTGCAGTATTCTTGCTGGAGAATCTCATGGACAAAGGAGCCTAGCAGGCTACAGTCCATGGGGTCGCAAAGAGTTGGATATGACTGAGTGCCTAAGCACATACGCATATCGTGAATTGGCAGCACGACATGGGGCCAGGCCAGTCTCACTGTGGGCCTCAGTTTCCTCAACTGTAAATAAAAGGGTTAAACCATTGCCCTCTGGTTCCTTGTTTGGTCACTGTTTCTTATACCACTCCTAACATTTTGGATCCCTAAGGCCTACCTGACTTCCCTGGCAGCTCAGCTGATAAAGAATCTGCCTGCAAAATGCAGGAGACCCTGGATTGGGAAGATCTCTTGGAGAAGGGATAGGCTACCCACTCCAGTATTCTTGCCTGGAGCATCCCCATGGACAGAGGAGCCTGGAGGGCTACAGTTCACGGGGTCACAGAGTCAGACATGACTGAGTGACTCAGCACAGCACAAGGCCCACACACATGGGTAACAGCTGCACAGAATGGGCACCGTATAAACTCTTGGAAACTATAGGGTTCATCTCAGTTCAACCTAAATAGGGTATTAAAAGCCAGAGACATCACTTTGCCGACTAAAGTTTATATAGTTAAAGATATGGTTTTTCCAGTAGTCGTGTATAGCTGTGAGAGTTGGATCTTAAAGAAGTCTGAGAAGCACTGAAGAATTGATGCTTTCAAACTGTGGTGCTGGAGAATATTCTTGAGAGTCCCTTAGATAGTAAGGAGATCAAACCAGTCAATCATAAAGGAAATGAGTCCTGAATATTCATTGGAAGGACTGATGCTGAAGCTGAAGCTCCAATACTCTTTCCACCTGATGTGAAAAATTGACTCATTGGAAAAGACCCTGATGTTGGGAAAGACTGAAGGCAATAGAAGAAGGGGGCAGCAGAGGATGAGATGGTTGGATGGCATCACTGACCCTGTAGCAGAGGATGAGATGGTTAGATAGCATCACTGACCCTATAGCAGAGGATGAGATGATTGGATGGCATGACTGACTCAATGGACCTGAATTTCAAAGGTCTATCAATGATCAGAATTTTTATCATACACCAAAATTTAGTGTGTATGTGGTCTGTTCCTGGGTTATATTTTGTTTCACTGGCTGGTCTGTCTACTTAAGTAGCAGTTCCACACTGGTTTAATTACAGAAACTTTAGAATATATTTAAAATTGGGGCAGAACTAATCCTTTGTCATAGCTCATTTTTATTTCCTAATGCTTTCCTAGTTATTGCTTTATGTTTATTTTTTTCTATATAAACTTTAGTATCAATTTCTCTCTGAAATTTTTAAGTGTGATATTTTTATTAGAATTGCATTCAATTTATACTTGCCTAGGAAATCCCATGGACAGAGGAGTCTGATGGGCTACACTCCATGGGGTCGCAAAAGAGTTGGACACAACTTAGCGACTAATAACAACAACAACAAATGTGTTAACTAAGGGAGAAATGACATCTTTATGATATTGAGCCAGCCTAAGCAAAAATAAAAGCTGTCTCTATTTTTTGAAGTCTACTTTTGTATCTTTAAGATAGGCTCAAGTCTCTCTCCTTTGAGTTTTGAACTTCCTCAGTGTGTTGATTTGAACTCTTTTCTATTTTCACCAAGGAAAATGGTGAAAGACTATGCTCATAAGACCAAGCCAATTCAACTGACCCCCTCATTAAAACCAGAAGTAATCATGGCTACTTCCTGAGGCATGTGTATGAAGATTGTACTAAGTCCTCAAACACATTTCCAGTATAGCCGAGAGAGCCAACCAAAACCTTGGATAAATAAATCATCACTTAGCCTCCTCTACTGCAAGCCAAAACCTCCTCTGTTTCAGAGGAAGAAGAGAAATTTCATAGACCTTCAGGTTTGGGGTAAAGGTCCAGAACTATTCAAAGTCCAGACATTTACAAAAAGCCCCTGACTGCTTAATTCCTATTTCCAATAAAAGAGTAGGTTCTTCCAGTGGCAAACAAGACACCATCCACCTAAGGTCTCAAGTCAGAAACCTTGGAGTTTTCTTCAATTTTTCCCTCTCCCTTTCCAACAGCACCCCATCCATACATTATCACTCCCATTCAGGGACTTACCCAATCCCACATCAAGTACTACTGATTCTATAACCAAAACAAATTTACAAATTTTATTTCATTGTTTCCATCTTCCCAGTCACCACCTAAGTCATCAGAGTATCATCTGTACACTCTCTGCTTTCTACTTTTACAGTACTTTTCAGATCCCTCGGTGTTGTCTTGAAAATAGGTTGTGGTTGATAGTGAATCATGCTTATCGATATTTGAAGGGTTGTCATTGTGATTCTTTCTGTCTAGAATATCACTGCATCCTCCTCTTTAGTATCCAAGGGACCAGTGTTCCTTCTGAACGTTTAGGTCTCTACATATGTACTGAAATGTTACCTTCAGGAGACTTTCTTGACCATCCTGTATGAAGAGGTACTTGCTATTTCCTGTCTCTGAATTTTGCTTCTTACTTTCATGACATTTGTGTCAAGTTTAAGGCAATGGCACCCCACTCCAGTACTCTTGCCTGGAAAATCCCATGGATGGAGGAGCCTGGAAGGCTGCAGTCCATGGGGTCGCTGAGGGTCGGACACGACTGAGCGACTTCACTTTCACTTTTCACTTTCATGCATTGGAGAAGGAAATGGCAACCCACTCCAGTGTTCTTGCCTGGAGAATCCCAGGGACGGGGGAGCCAGGGGGCTGCCGTCTATGGGGTCGCACAGAGTCAGACACGACTGAAGCGACTTAGCAGCAGCAGCAGCTACTAAATGATTGTATCCTCTACTACATTCCAGATGGACAGAGACCACGTTTGATTTGTTCATCTCTGATACCATTTCTCAGCACTATAGTGTATAGTAAGTAGTACTATGTGTTCATTAACTATTTATCAAATGAATAAATGATTCTGGGTGGGAAAGAAGGCATTGAACCATTGGACCCCTTTAGACATAATGTTTGGTCCCAATGTTGAAGGTAGAGTTGGCAAAATGATTTCTATTCTCTTGAAACTCCCAGGAAAGCTTAGCCTGGTCAAAGGTTTGAGTGCCTTTTCAACCCTAACAGGAGTTTGAGTGCAACCCTAGCAGAAGCGTATTTCCTTCTGCCTGGGGAACTTTCAAGAAGTTTCTAAGTTCCCAGACTCACATACTCTGAACATACTCTTCCTGGCAAAATTTAAGTTCAACCCAAGCCAGTAGCTACCCTATTCAATTTTTCTCTGTTTTCCTTTCTTTGAGAAAGTAGTTGTTTTAATTTTAAAAAGAAAAAAGCAAGAAGATAACATAAAGGGCAAAACTTTGGACCCTGGATTTACTTGCTTGGGGCAAAAAGAAAGGCATTTGACTAAATCAATGCTGAGTTCTTGTATGTGTGCATGGGTGGGTGTGGGGGTGTGGGGGTGTGTGAGAGAGAGAGAACTCCCCCATCCCTCAGTTCTCCCTGACAACCACTTTCAATAAATTCATATGGCCTCAAAGATGCTGTAGGCCATTTTTTTTTTCTCACTCACTGTGTAACAGGATAAGATAATTTAAGATATTCCTTTTGAAGAAACATCTGGAACCCTGGAACTGGCCCATTAAGTGTTCACTCATCCCCACCCCCGCCCCCATCTTCATTTTCCTTTCAAGAGGCTGTTCTGGTTTGAAACTTTCTAACCCAGAATATTTTGGCTCTGAGATCTTTCACTCAGCTTTCTGGAGTCATTTACAAATAAATCTACCAGGCAGAATCTCATTGCTGGGAACCCATGGTGGCTTCAGTCCTCTGTTTATGGAGATCTGGTATCCTCAGGAATGAAAGTGACTCGAAGCAAAACTTGTATGAGGTGAATGTGACTTGAGAGTGGGGATGGTCTCAGATAAGAGTTCTACAGTCATACCTTGTATGTATTGTATCAACTTCTCAGGAACTCACAGGAATCTAAAGGAATCCTGGAAAGGAGGTGGGAAAGAATGCCATGATATTTGTCCACTGTTGTAAAAGCAATAATCTTGTGAAAGAAAAGAATGGCTCTGATTTCATACAAAAAGGCAAGGAATAGGACTAGAAGCATAGACCAGACTTCACAATGTTCACTTCATGTTGTTCACTATCTCATCTTAAGCTTGGGTTCTAGGGAACCAATTGGCCATGTCAGAGGTGATAAGCTCTGTCTCTCCACCTGAGCCCAGGATCATTCTTGCCAAAACACTGAGACTCCACTGGCTTTCCAGAAAATTCTGTTCCAGCTCTGGGCAAGAAACACAGTGTGGCTGATTTGCATTAATGTCTCCCATTGTTACCCCTTCCCTATGTCACTCACCCTTCCCTATGCCCTTTCTCATGAAACTTTGAAAAATTATCCCACAGTGGGTGCTACAAAACCCCTACCCCTGAGGTTGGCCATGTGAACTGCTTGCTCAACAGCAGTGATGATGTGCCAATCCCAAGCCTAGGCTTTAAGAAGCCATGCGTGTTTTCTTTGCTGTCTCACTCTTCCGCCATCACCCTGAGAAAGACAAGAGACACACTTGGGTTAGCCCACTAATCCCGGGAAGAGGATAAGAAACATGTGGAACCAAATTGACTCAGCTAGGCTCAGTCTGGTAAGCCAAACTCGAGCCAGCTCCCAGAAGGAGGAGCAAGCCCAGCCTGCATCAGCTGAACTCCACAGATGTGTGAGAAAGAAATGTTTATTGTTTCATGCCACTGAGAATTGTGGTTGTTTGCTCCACATCAAAAGTTAACTGATCACAGAGCTAAAAATTAAAGTTCATAAGAAGCTCTGTGTTTGAACAATACCTCATAGTCATAGGGCATTCTAAGGTTTTGTAAATATTTCATACAGTTTATCTTATTGGGTTTTCCTGTGAAGTGGGTGGGAAAGATCTCATTATTATTTATAATAATAATTATTATAAATAAATCTTATTATTATTTATAATAGAGGTCTTATTAAGGATACTAAGGTACAAAAAGGTGAAATTAATTTGACCCTAATGACATAGCATTAGGATGGCATCACCAACTCAATAGACATAAACTTGGGCAAATTCCAGGAGATAGAGAGGGACAGGGAGGCCTGGCTTGCTGCAATCCATGGGGTTGCAAAGAGTTGGACATGACCTAGTAATTAAACAACAATAATAATGACATAGCTAAAGGAATTGAAGCCACAGCCTTCTCACTGTCATGTCAGCATTCCTCTCCCCACTTGTGCGTAGGGGGAAAAGATGAACATATAGGTAATCTACTGGCATCATACAATTAGAAGAGTATGCTGAAAGGAAATTTTGGTTAAAAAAAAAAAATGGCTGCTTGTTTAACAGAGTAGATTCCTCTGGCAAAAATTCCTGGGAAAAGTGGGCCACAAGCAACATTTCAAAAAGAATAGAATTATGGCACTGCAGGAGGCAGGAGGGTCAGAAGTCTCTGAGTTCAAGAAGGTTGCATAGGCAGTATATATATAATCTCTTGGTGTTTGCAATATGCCAGGAACCCTGCTAGAAATCTGACATGCATTATCTCATTAACCTTCACAAGAACACCAAGAAGATTGTATTATAACACAATATAACACAACATGAGATAATACAAACTCCAGAAATTAAGCAATAAAACAATGTGCCAAAACTCACACAGCAAGCGGAAGCAGGCCGAAGCCCAAGTCTGTCTGCCTACTATGTTGGATCCTCTGTCTCCAGTTGAGAGAGAGAGAAGTGGTCCAAGAAGCCAGCCCAAATAAGCCGAGAAGAGCAAAGAAGAGAGCCGGGGTGGCAGAGAGGCTGAGGCCGGAAAAGCTTTCTGAAGATAATGAACTGCAAAGGAAACCTATTTTCTGCCCACGTGTTGACTCTTGGTTACATCGTTGGAAATCCAGTGGCTCACAGGCCCTCCTTCCCATTTGGTTGAATCTGTATGTATCACGGTCCCCTTCCGAAAGGAAAAAACCCATCATTGAGCACCATCCCCTCTCACTCTCCTCTCTGTCTTTCTCAGCACATTGCAGCACTGGAGTGGCTTTTCTTCTGTAGTGCTGCTGTAACTGGAGACTACTTGGTATAACACAGAAAGCAATTTAACCAATTTAACATCCCTGGGTTCAAAACCTAGTTGGATTTAGTAGCTGTGTTTCCTTGAGTAAGTGACTTAAGTTCTCTGAGCCTCTGACAATAATAGTGTTTGGATCATAGGAGCCTAAGGAAGTTCAGAGAGACTCCCCATTTGTGTGCTGTACTCTCTAGAAGGATGCCCCCATGTGAAGCTCACACTTGAAGGGCAGGAAGCTATGCTCTACTTTCTTGATCCGGGGGAGAGTATCTGTGGAAATTATTTGGAATTCTTATTTGGAATTCTTACACAAGGGAGATACGTCTATTCTCCCCACTTGTTTATTTATCCAATCATTTACTTACAGTATGGATTCATGGAAGTTTATCTTATGCTTTGGTCTATAATCCAATACTACTTTATTTATTTTCTGCTCAGATTGCTCCAGCTTTGGATGTTGTGAGTTTTCCAGTAGGCCTTCACGTCCCTTTGATATACCCCCATTGCTTTGGGAGGATTTGTAAGTTTTTTTAATTGAGATTTTATTTAAGGGCATTCTAAGTAGTGTTTGTTGCTCAGTCACGTATGACTCTTTGCAATACCAAGCCTGCCAGGCCCCTCTGTCCATGGAATTCTTCAGGCAAGAATACTAGAGTGGGTAGCCATTCCCTTCTCCAGGGGATCTTCCTGACCCAGGGATTGAATCCAGGTCTCCTGCCTTACAGGCAGATTCTTTACCATCTGAGCCAGATACTCCAGACTCTTTCTGTATCCTGCCTGCCCTTTGCTCTGGAAACAGCCATTTCTCCAAAGATTCCCTGTTCTACTTATTAGATATGAGTATCTGAGTGTTGGGTGTGCATATTGTTACTTGAATGTCATTGCTTCCAGGTTTGTCTTCTCATTGGACAGAGCTAGGAAATGCTTGTTTGTATACTAATGTGTTTACACACATATCTATAATTACCTATATGTATGAAGCTAAATACAAGTTCACACTGGTGTCACCAACTCTCACCCAGTACCATACAGCTTGTTTGAATTGTTCGTTTTCATCTATAAACTCTCACTTCAATAGTGAGAAACCTGGCTCTCACCATTCTCCATCTATTTATTTATTTGTGTAATCTCAGTGTATATATTATCTGAAAATAAAGACATTTTATTCTTTCCAATGTGGGGGTCTTTCGTCATTTTCTTGCGTTTTTAATAGTTTATTAGAATAAAATATTTTTAGGATAACAGTGATATGAGCAAGTTTTGCTATATTCTGTGACTTCATACAACACCTAGAAGAAGCCAGGTCATTGAACTCTGTATCTAAAATCCAACCTTCGCTGAGATTTCAAGGACAATGTCCAGAATTAGAGCGTTAGAGACCCATTTTTTTCTGTCTTTATCAGCTCAAGCTTATAGTGGCAAATACCATAAGATCCCCAGACCCGGGACCATGAAACATATGAACTGAAAGAAAGGACTTGCAGATGTCATTTGTCCATTCTCATTTGCTCTGCTTTCTTTCTCACTTTTTTCATGCCTCCGCATATGCTTCTCTTCCCCTACTCTCTATCTCTCCCTCTTCCCACTTCTTTCTTTTCCCTTTTCTCTTAATGTTTTTCTCTGTCATTCAGTTTCCCAGAGGACCACTTTCCCTAATTTTCCATTTCCAAACTGTTGCTCATACCTCAACTTGCAGAAATTTACCATCATTTCTCTTTACACAGCTGGCACCTTTCCTTTAAATGCCACACCCAAGGGGCTGTCCAATCTTTGCTGTCCTAACCAGCTCTCTGTTGCTCTCTCCCAATTCCCTCTTCTCCACTTTTGGGCAGGCTGGGATAAGATATTCCTATTCTTCTGCAGCCTTCCATAGGCTTAAATCTCACTGATATGAACCCAATCAACCTAAAATTACATTTCTTCCTCCCATTCTCTTAAAGTTGACCATTCTAACATAGAAAGAAATGATTCTCAAGTCTTAGAGCATAAGAGGAAACATTGTATCTTGATGGAGCCTAGGAATCTACTTAGTTAACAAGTCTTTCCCAGATAAGTTTGATATGTGCGGAATGCAGACCCCATACTGAGAATAATTGCCATGAGAAAGGGTGGGGAAGGGAGTCATGTGCTCTTTTCAACATGCTACAAAATGACTTCCAAGGTCTGGCGTGTAGTCCCAGAGCCATTACACTAACAAGTGACCCAGTTACTTAATCATGCCTCCGATCTGCATACAAAATGGGTCTAATAACATCTACCTTATATATTTTATAGAGTTATGAGATATCACTTTAACTACTCTGAAAGCTTTTTGAAAAATATAAACCATTCAATACTTGCAATGGTAATATAAAAATCTCAAAGTACACAATAACTTCAAAACTTCTTTCATTACTTGGAAAAGCTTTTGAAGCTACTATAAATTCTGAAGGAAGTAAGTCAAAATGGCATTGCATGCCTCTTGATATTGGGTATAGGCTCTATTAATCCTTCTCAAACTAATTACTTACAAATCACCAGGGGATCTTATGAAAGGCAGATTTGACTCGGAGATGTGAGCTGGGTCCTGAGACTTCGCCTTTCTAACAAGCTCCCAGGTGAGGCTGGCGCTGTGAGCTAATGAACCACACTCTGGATAGTGAAGGGGGTTATTCCCTAACTAGAGAAGGATGGAACAGGTTGCCAAAAGATGGTATGATTCTATTTGACTCTTGAGAAAAGGAGGACTGGGAGAAGAGCAGAGCTCAGCCTCTCTCCAGAGTCCCGTTCTTGAGACACTGGCATCAGAGAAAGGACAACCTTTCCTTAGATCAGGCTCCCCAGGGGACATGGTGCAGGAGAACAGGGTAAGGAGGTCTGTTTCCCTGCCTTCCTGAGGAGCAGCTGATGTCAACAGACAGGGTACAGAGATGACAGGACTGGGAAGTCCCAGAGAACATAGTGCTGAAAGCCCATGAGATTCAGTTCTCAGAGGAAGATACTTTTGCAGTAACTGGCCTGTAAGGAAGTTCAAATGCGACAGATCTGTCCAAGCTGTCAGGACATCACCCTTTACTGAACCCGTAGAAAGAGGCTATTGTCCTTATTGGGCATGGATGTGAGATGCATTATACGTGAAAGCAAGCATGAGTCTTTACAGCAGAAAGAAAACACAAACATCCCTGCTGGCTCTTTAATTTTTTGCCCCACTCTCTGTATCAGGCCCACTCTACATATCAGGCCCACTCTCCTCTCCCCTGCATATCCCTGGGAGACTGAGTTTTATGGAACTATCTCACTGGGCTCCCTTGTCTTCTGGTTCCAGTTGATTTCTACCAATGGGAGCACTAATAGGAGATCCCAGGAAGGGAGGAGAGAGGTTGAGGTATTTATTTCCTGGGTACCTTGCTGCTGAGCCACGGTTTGGCTGTGACTGCCTGTTTATTGAAGGCCACAGTTCCTGCCAGGCCCTTCTGTACTACAACTGTGGCTGTCATGTCTGTAAATCACTGTACTCCCTGAGCCCCTTCAGGCCTTGGTGTGTTAGCAGCACCCCACCATCGATAGCCCTGAGTTGCTTCACTATTGCTGGTCGACTTCCCTTAAAACCCCCACAGCCTTGTAAACAGTACCTTTATTTAAGCCCTCCTTTTTACTCTGATGGTGTGTTTCATTCCCAGACCAACTCTGATGCAAAATTCATAACCAGAAGAATCTCACAACATGGTGACTGGGAATTGCCCTGTACTTAATGGCTTTTATAAGGGTAGGAATACCAGGGAGAGGAAAATATTGAGGCTATCCACTTTGGGGTCCAGAGAGTAAAATAGGGAGAAGAAGCTGAAGCTTGGGAGAGCTTCAGTATTAGAAAGGGGAAGCAAGATGTACAGTTCAGTTCAGTCTCTCAGTCTTGTCCAACTCTGCGACCCCATGAATCGCAGCACACCAGGCCTCCCTGTCCATCACCAACTCCCGGAGTTCACTCAGACTCACGTCCATCAAGTCAGTGATGCCATCCAGCCATCTCATCCTCTGTCGTCCCCTTCTCCTCTTGCCCCCAATCCCTCCCAGTATCAGAGTCTTTTCCAATGAGTCAACTCTTTGCCTGAGGTGGCCAAAGTACTGGAGTTTCAGCTTTAGCATCATTCCTTCCAAAGAAATCCCAGGGCTGATCTCCTTCAGAATGGACTGGTTGGATCTCCTTGCAGTCCAAGGGACTCTCAAGAGTCTTCTCCAACACCACAGTTCAAAAGCATCAATTCTTCGGCGCTCAGCCCTCTTCACAGTCCAACTCTCACATCCATACATGACCACAGGAAAAACCATAGCCTTGACTAGACGGACCTTTGTTGGCAAAGTAATGTCTCTGCTTTTGAATATGCTATCTAGGTTGGTCATAACTTTCCTTCCAAGTAGTAAGCATCTTTTAATTTCATGGCTGCAGTCACCATCTGCAGTGATTTTGGAGCCCAGAAAAATAAAGTCTGACACTGTTTCCACTGTTTCCCCATCTATTTCCCATGAAGTGATGGGACCGGATGCCATGATCTTCGTTTTCTCAATGTTGAGCTTTAAGCCAACTTTTTCACTCTCCACTTTCACTTTCATCAAGAGGCTTTTTAGTTCCTCTTCACTTTCTGCCATAAGGATGGTGTCATCTGCGTATCTGAGGTTATTGAGATTTCTCCTGGCAATCTTGATTCCAGCTTGTGTTTCTTCCAGTCCAGCGTTTCTTATGATGTACTCTGCATATAAGTTAAATAAACAGGGTGACAATATACAGCCTTGACGAACTCCTTTTCCTATTTGGAACCAGTCTGTTGTTCCATGTCCAGTTCTAACTGTTGCTTCCTGACCTGCATACAACATTTCATGCAAAGATGGGCTCGATAAAGGACAGAAATGGTATGGACCTAACAGAAGCAGAAGATATTAAGAAGAGATGGCAAGAATACACAGAAGAACTGTACAAAAAAGATCTTCACAACCCAGATAATCACGATGGTGTGATCACTGACCTAGAGCCAGACATCCTGGAATGTGAAGTCAAGTGGGCCTTAGAAAGCATCACTATGAACAAAGCTAGTGGAGGTGATGGAATTCCAGTTGAGCTATTTCAAATCCTGAAAGATGATGCTGTGAAAGTGCTGCACTCAATATGCCAGCACATTTGGAAAACTCAGCAGTGGCCACAGGACTGGAAAAGGTCAGTTTTCATCCCAATCCCAAAGAAAGGCAATGCCAAAGAATGCTCAACTACCGCACAATTGCACTCATCTCACACGCTAGTAAAGTAATGCTCAAAATTCTCCAAGCCAGGCTTCAGCAATATGTGAACCGTGAACTTCCTGATGTTCAAGCTGGTTTTAGAAAAGGCAGAGGAACCAGAGATCAAATTGCCAACATCCACTGGATCATGGAAAAAGCAAGAGAGTTCCAGAAAAACATCTATTTTTGCTTTATTGACTATGCCAAAGCAAGATGTACAATGACCCATAAATATAGCATAAGAATTCAAGCCCATCTTTCTCTTGCTGTTTTCACATCTCCACTTCTCCCATTTCTGATGTTCATCTTTAGAGAACAGAATCAGGCTCTCTTCAAGACTGACGGGATAATCAGCCTCCTATTTTTTCTTTGTCCTTCACATCTAAAAGCCCAAACTCTGGGCCAGAGCTTCCCAGGTTCAAGTTCACGTGTTCACATTCCCATAAGTTGGAACGAGGATGAGGTACATAAATGAATGGGATGCTCTTTGGAAGTGGTGAATGCAAAAGGTGGCTGGAGGCCATCGGTCCCTCAGAGGGCCCCAGATACAGTAATTATTATCTTAAACTTTGATGCTTAACTGTCCGAGTTTTGATTCTAGTTCTGCTGCTTCTTGCTGTTTGATCTTCAGCTCCTTACTTCATCTTTTTGAACATCAGTGACCTCATTTGTGAAAAGCTGATAATAATTTAACCTAGCTTGCACTATGAGGATTAAGCTATGAGAATCCACGGACAGAACTTAGCACAGTGCCTGACACCTAGGGCACACTCACTAAACTTCAGCTAGCACCGCACTGACATTTGGTCATCATCATTAACACAACCAGTGAAATGGCATTGATGATTACAAGGATAAACAGAGATCTTTCCATAAATCCCACCTTAATTCCACAATCCCATTTGCACATTTTGTCAAAATTGGAAGTTCCTTCATTTTTCCTGCCACTGGGTCTCCAAGACAACATAGCCATGATCTGCATTGTGCCTCATTTTCCTTGAGTTTCTGAGGAAGTTTGGGCCTGGAGAGTGGAAAGGTGACAGGTAGGGTCCTTGAATTGCCTGAGAAAGATTTTCTAAGGACACAACGTGCTTAGTTGCTCAGTCGTGTCTGCCTGCTTGCGATCCCATGGACTGTAGCCAGCCAGGCCCCTCTGTCCATGGGATTTCACAGGCAAGAATACTGGAGTGGGTTGCCATTTCCTTCTCCAAGGCATCTTCCTGATTGAGGGATCAAATCTGCATCTCCTGTGTCACCTGCATTGCTGATTCTTTTACCCTCTGAGCCATCCTCAGAACCAGCCGAGGACACATGAAGGGCAGCAAGGGAGGAAGGAGCTCACAGGTATGGAAGGAAAGGTATAGAAGAAAACATTTAACTTGGTGAGGGGTATATGCCCTCTTCTTTCTAGGAATCCCACGTGTACCTGTGGAACAGGTAGTCCCCGTACTGTATGAGTCTTCACACCAAAGAAATTGAACCCAGGCCTTGGACTCTTCAAGTTACAGTCCCTATTCCAAGGTCAAGACACCAGGGTGAGTAAGTGTAAGAAAATTCCTGGCAGAGACCTTTAGTTTGGAGTGAGAACACTTCTCTTGGGCTGAGCCAGCTGACCTGCTGTGTCCTGACTTCATCCTGGCTCATCCCTTCAGTCTGTACCTCTGCACATCTGTACATCTGGGAGGGTCAGAAAAGAGCTAAAGTGGGACAAGGGGCCAGGAGAGTCCAGAAGAATCTAGACTTCTGGTGACCTTTTCTTGCCTCTGCTACTCTGATTGAAATGCTTGCCTCCATCAGTATCAACTGCTTTTTCTAGACACAAGGCAAGAAAGCCCTGTCTCCCTCAGGAGTCTTTTCTCAGAATATTCTCCAGCAAAGTTCCAATACAGTGAAAAGGAGAGTTAACTTTGTACACTTCAGAGACCTTCCAAGAGGTCTTCACACTTTAGACACCTGCCAAGAGGATTAATCATCCTCTTGCATTTAATAATGCATTTGAACGGTGTTTTATAAAGTACACATTACAGATTCCCCCCACTATCCAAAAGTAGACCATTACTATGAAATGGCATTAAGTGAAGAAGTAATTACATTAGGATACACTTTGCTAGTGGATGCACAAAATAATGGGATTCCCAGGTGGCTCAGTGGTAAAGAATCTGTCTGCCAATGCAGAAGATGTGGGTTCGATCCCTGGCTTGGGCCCTGGAGGAGGAATTGGCAACCCACTCCAGTTTTCTTGCCTGGAAAATCCCATGGACAGAGGAACCTCATGGGCTACTATCAATGAGGTCACAAAGAGTTGGACACAAATAAGCACAGCATAGTACAAAATAAATCAAGATCAAGCACAGATGCTCACAGATCCAGTTCAGACCTATGGAGGCTTGATGCTGAGATGCTCAGTGAGGTTCCGTTCCTGGGGAAGGAGCATGGCAGTGCTGCTCTCCTGCTCAGGACACATGCTGCTCACCAAAAACAAACAGGCAAAAATAAAAAGAGCAATCAACACGGTTGTCGCTTTTTGCTTTTATTCATAAAAGTGAAAAATCCTCTTTGATTTATTTTGGTTAGCAAAACCAGGTACTACTGTAGGTCTTTTGTAAAAGCAAGGTAGCGTAAAGCGAACTTTGGAAAAGCATGGACAGCTGTACAGGTACCATTTTACACCTGAAAACTGAGCTTCAATGGGATGAAACAACATGACTGAGGTCACATAAC
Source organism: Bos mutus (assembly GCF_027580195.1). Taxonomy (NCBI): domain Eukaryota; kingdom Metazoa; phylum Chordata; class Mammalia; order Artiodactyla; family Bovidae; genus Bos; species Bos mutus. The sequence goes on from NC_091618.1 coordinate 30,869,377, forward strand.
AGGCAAATGGCAGGACCATGATTTATACCTGTGTATCTTGACCCTGACCTCTATGTGCTTTCATCTTCATCACCTGCATAAGATACCACCTGGCTCCTGCTCACCTGCATGGCTGGGCTCTTGCTTTTACTGTCACCTCTGGGGCACTCACTACATACAGCTTGAAGGTTTTATGTAATTTTGCCCACATGTTTTATCTCTTCATCCGGCTAAGAAACTCCATGAAGGAAAAGGACTTCACTTGTATTCTGTCTCCAACAGAGTCAAATGCCTATCTGTGGGTTAATTAATACTGTGACCCATTCAGCCAGGGATATAGGAGCCAAGACACTCCTTTCCATGACATCCAAGAATGACATTGCAGCAGGTCAGGGAGAAGCTTAACCGGTCTAGAAAACTTGCCTTGGCCCATGTATACAATGAAAGCCAGAGTGAAATCAGGCCATGAGCCTAAACAAATGGAAAGAAAAAGAGGAAACCATCCTCCTCACCTAGATGCCTTTTCTCTAGTGTGTTCCTTGGAATGTGAAATTATAACCACATTCTTTTTCTTCTCCTTTTCTAATTCATCTTATTCTGAATATTTTCTTTCTCCTTGTTCTCCCTCTTTTCCCTCCTTTATTTCTCAGATTCTTTCTCATATTCCTTCTGTGTCATTCCTTAACATAAACCATCACTATTCAAAACTGAGTGCTTAACTAATACAGCTGAAAGTACTCACCTACTCCTCTGACTTTTTCTAAGAACAAAACCACATATTTTCTCTTGCTAAGATCTTCCATGTGCACCTGTAATAGTCTCCTTACTTTAAGAGTCTTTACACCAAAGAAATTGAGCCTAGGCCTGGACTTTGTCCTGCCATTTTAATTAATTCATTTGAGTGGATCTTCCACTTTCCATATATGGTTTCAATTAGGCATGTTGTGTCTATAGCTAACAGATTATTTTTGAGAACACAGATAATTACTTAAAGGAAGGTTTAAAAAAAGAATTAGTGACTTCCCTGTTGGTTTAGAAGCACTTCTAGTGGTTAAGAATCTGTCTGCTAACACAGGGGACACCAGTTCCCAGACACCCGGTCTGGGAAGGTCCCACATACGGTGGAGCAACTAGGCCCCAGAGCCACAACTACTGAGCATGATTGGAGAAAGCTCGCAAGGAGATCAAACCAGTCAGTCCTGAAGGAAATCAACACTGAACATCCACTGGAAGGACTGATGCTGATGTTGAAGCGCCAATACTTTGGTCACCTGATGAGAAGAATCAACTCAGTGGAAAAGACCCTGATGCTGGGACAGATTGAGGTCAGGAGGAGAAGAGAGGGGGCACAGGATTAGATGGTTGGATGGCATCACTAACTCAATGGATATGAGTTTGAGTAAATTCAGGGAGATAGTGAAGGACAGGGAAGCCTGGCCTGCTGCAGTTCATGGACTCTCAAGAAGTTGGACACAACTTAGTGATTGAACAACAACAAAAAACTAAAGACCAGGGAATTTATCTACCTGAATACTTCTGATTTTACATGTAAAAATCTGTGTAAGTTTTCAATAATTAAATGACTAGAGAGAAACACACTTCCTTTCCAGACCAGAGTGTAAAGGTGTGTGCCTTGGTTATAGACGTCAGCAGTTCCTGGTTCTAGGCCCACAGGCACTCAGGTGGAGGTAGCATCTGGGATGGTGGTGTTGGACAAGGGCCCACATGCTGAAGATACTTGCCTGGTTGAGGTTCAGAAGAATGGGGCCCTCAAGGTTCTCTCTTTGTCTCTGCTTTCTTACCACAATGATTACAGAGCAGTGGAGGGGAGGGGACCCAAGCAGTGTAGGGCAGTGGACCTCCATCACCACCGTCAAGTGGCAGATAATGTAATCTACCAAGGCTGACCCAGGAAGGGGCTGGGGTAAGGGGTTTGAGGCAGGAAGGATTACATGTGTCAGAATGTTTACAAGGACTGGGTGAAGGAGTGATCCAGGAGCACAGGGGCTCCAGCTAGGGTTGGGCAGTGGGGTGCAGGAACTATGCAGTGGCTCCAGCAACTTCAGTCCTCAAGGATCCAAGAGCTGGAACAGAGCTAGTGCAAGAGGAGGCCACCAGGACTGAGAACTAACAGCACAAGCTAACAGAAAAGGAGATGAGAAATATATTCGTCCCATGGTTAAGAATTGCTGAATCATTGTGGAAAATGAGAGAAATGCCCAGAAAATCAAGATAGAGAAATATTTTATCAATTTTTACAAAAAAAAAAAATAGATTCCAGAAATCAAAAGGTAGAAGTTTGATATTAACAATATATACTTTGAATTTATTTTCCAAAAATCAAACAAGAAATTGATGAGTGCTGATGTAAGTAATTGATGATCACTGAGAGCCAGATGTAGTCACTGAGAAAACCCTAGTCAGACCAGCATGTGTGTTTTAGTAAATTACAGATAGATTACAAGAATACCATCAACAGTGAGGCAATAAGTCTTTATCATAATTTAATATGGATACTTTGCCTTATATTCCTATGCATGCATACATGCATATTATAAATGTATAGATGCTTTGTATATCTATATGTGTGTGTGTCTACAAATTTCATTCTATTGTACTGGGTACAATGGAGATAAATGGGTTGCATAATAAAATCCTTATATATTATTTTTTTGTATGTACATAAAGAACAGTTGGGGTTTCCCTGGTGGCTCAGATGGTAAAGAATCTGCCTGCAGGGTAGAAGACCCGGGTTTGATCCCTGGGTCAGGAAGATACCATAGAGAAGGGAATGGCTGCTCACTCCAGTATTTTTGCCTGGAGAATCCCATGGACAGAGAAGCCTAGTGAGCTACAGTCCATCAGGTTGCAGAGTTGAACACGACTGAGCTACTAAGACACACACACACAAAGAACAGTTAGTATTTAACTGTATACTTCAGTCCCTTTAAGCATAGAAGAATATGTAAATTCAGAGAAATCTTTTTTTTTTTAATTGAACCATAGAAACTCAATTTTGACAATTAATATAGTTGACCACAAGCCAGTGACTACATCTGGTTCCCAGTGATCATCAATTACTTACATCAACACTCATCAATTTCTTGTTTGGTTTCTGGAAAATAAATTCAAAGTATATGTTGTTAATATCAAACTTTTACCTTTTGATTTCTGGAATCTTTTGTTTTTGTTCTCAGGATGGGGAACACGTGTATACCTGTGGCAGATTCATGTTGATGTATGGCAAAACCAATACAATATTGTAAAGTAAAAAATAAATAAATAAAAACATATTTCACACACACACACAAAAATCAGATCAATAAAAATTAAAAGTTATATTGAGAGAAAAAAAATTGATAGAATATTTCTCTATCTTGCTTCTTTTGGCATTTCTCTCATTTCCCATAATGACTCAGCAATCCTTAACCGTGGGATGAACAAAGGGTATTTTCTGTGTTTCTAAAAAACATCAATATTATAAGCGACTGCCTCCCAGCTTTACAGACTGAAAAACCTGGTTGATACTGGCCAGTGACGCCTTCATCCTGCAGACCAGGACAAAACCTCAGATCACAACATAACTAATCTGTTCAGCATGATGCTCACTGTCTCACTGTTCCCGCTCAATTCCTTTTTTAAAATATAAATAAGTAGAATGCGGTAACTGACATCAAATGCCTAGAGTCAGAATTTCCTCATCCTGGGTTTGAAAGTTTTCCAATATTTATCCCAAAAGGTAACATTGATTAGGTAAGACAGAGAGGATTTGAATTCTAAAAATAGTTTCCAATGGTTTATATAAAAACAGCTCCAGTCTTTCTTAGCTACAAACTCAATATGAGCTCAAAACATGACTTGGCTGCTAGAAGGAAATCCAGCACAGGCAGCACTAATAAAAGTGTTATTATATGTTGGAGGGAAGTGCTAGGTTTAGCAAGGCCTAGTTCCATCTAGTGTTAAGTCAGAGGTGTCTCTTGGGTGAGATGGTGGTGGGGTGGGGAGGGAGCTTGTTAAAAAGCCTGAACATATCTATAGAGGGTGGCCAGTCTCATAATGAGAACAAAAGAAAGAAATCGAAGAACACAGAAATGTTTAAGAGAAAGCCTGATGATATCTTCAAATATTGTAAGGGCAATAATAATTAGGTTGTAATAATAATAACAATATCTGCCATGAATTAGACCTGTTGCCTCTTGAGACATGAGCTCCTATCACTGGTAAAGAGTTAGCAAATATGAGCTCCTAAAATATAGCTTGGTTCCCTTATTTTTATACATTATGTTATATAACAGCAACAGCAATAGCAGGCACTCTTTAAGTAGTAACCCATTTAATCCTTATGACAGACTGTAATCCCCCTCCTTTTTTAAACTTTTATTTCATGTTGGTGTATAGTTGATTAGCAATGTTGTGTTAGTTTCAGGTATATAGCAAGTGAGTCCCACAGAGCTTGCCCTAAGCTCATGTCAATTCAGGGGAGGAACTGGGTTTCAAATCTTTCTCCTCTGTCCTTATATCTATTCTCTTGCATCTAACTCTCTGGAAATTATTTTAGGAGATAAGCTTTATTCTCTCTAATTTTCGGAAGCTAATATAGCAGATTCTCAGACAAAGTGAGTACTAGCCTATAAAGAATCCTGATAAACTGGTTAGTTTGGAGAAGATACAATCAAATACAGAGAAAGAAATCAACCCAGAGACATTCCTAAAATCACCCTACTAGTTAGTTTTTGAACAAGGATCAGAACCAAAATTTTAAAATTCCCAGTGCAGTACTCTTTCACATCCTAATGCTGAGTCTCACAGTGAGGAACATAATCCAGAGAACCCCTATAAAGCAGAGGGGACCAGCCAGTGGGCCTGACCATGCCCTCCAGTAGGCCATCAGTTGGGCATCCAGAGGGAGGCAGTGTATCAGAAAACACGGCAACCTTATGGAATTTAACACATCCTGCTGCCCAGTCGGGGTGATACAGACCCAATAAGCAGGAGCCCCAAATGCTTCATTTGAACTTCTCTGGGCTCGGGTACATGCTTCATGGGCTGCAGGGGGAGGAAGGAACAGTAGGGAAGGCTGTTATAATCTGTGGATAGACAGAAAAGGACACAGTCATGGAGAGGAAGAAGTGTGAATTCTGACAAACTGCATCCCCATGTGACAATCTACTTCCAAAGCCCAATATCTTTATGGCACCACTCTGACATCATTTGTATGTTCCAGAGACATAATTCGGAGAAGGCAATGGCACCCCACTCCAGTACTCTTTTGCCTGGAAAATCCCATGGACAGAGGAGCCTGGTGGACTGCAGTCCATGGGGTCACTAAGAGTCGGACATGACTGAGCGACTTCTCTTTCACTTTTCAGTTTCATGCATTGGAGAAGGAAATGGCAACCCACTCCAGTGTTCTTGCCTGGAGAATCCCAGGGACAGGAGCCTGGTGGGCTGCCGTCTATGGGGTTGCACAGAGTCGGACACGACTGAAGCAACTTAGCAGCAGCAGCAGCTGAGACATAATTGGTTTGTCAAAGGTAAAGAGTGGTCCCAGACTCACCCAGAGTGGAATGAAAAAAATCTTCCCACACTGCCCACCTACCATCAGTTGACGTGAACATAGATCATTCTGCCTGCCTGGCATCTTCCCCTCTGGGAAAAGCAATTTTTTTTTTCCCCCTTACGTGAGTCATCATATGGTTTGAAAGAGGCTGCTCTTAAACCCTGGTTCTGGGCTTCCCTGGTGGCTCAGATGGTAAAGAATCTGCCTGCAGTGCAGGAGATGTGAGTTCAATCCCTGGGTCCAGAAGGTCCCCTGGAGAAGGGAATGACAATCTACCCCAGTATTCTTGACTGGAAAAATCCATGAACAGAGGAGCTTGGCAGGCTACAGTCCATGGGGTCTCAAAGAGTCAGACACGACTGAGCTTTTCTACGGTTGGAAACCTTGATGAGACAGGGCTAATAAAAAGACCCTATTCCACTGGTTATAGTGATGACATCACAGGAGGCATCACAAGCCAAGGTGGTCCACTGAGAGCACCCCCGCACCCACCCAGGACTTTTTCTGAACCTCCTGGGAAAGAGACATTCTCTCCCTACTTAGGGTTTTTGAAGCTATCTGGTGATGCTGCTGGAAGGTACCCATGGTTTCACTTGAATAAAGTCTGCCCGAGAATGGAGCCAAAACACAGAAAAGCAAAAGAGAAGAAATGCTGAAAACCTACAGTCATCTGTGCCCAAAACCAGTTGCTCCTGGACTTTCCAGTTTCAGTAGCCATTAAATATCTTATCTGGCTTTAACTAGCTTGAGTTGGATATCTATTACTAGCAATCCAATGAATCCTGAACATTTCAGTTTTTCATTATTAAACCCTGAGGTGGGAGATTGGGAGCTAGGAGGTAGGGATGGGTTGGAGCATGGAGGCCTCCCCAATGTAGCCCTAATTCCCTTCAATCCTTCTTAATCTTCATTGTTAGATGACTCAAAGACTCCATTTTCCAATAATATCAGGACTTGAGAAAGTCTTCTAAATCATCCTTTTGACTTTATGTGAGTTTGTAACCAAACCTACTCAACAGGTGAGTCTCTTTGCTATTGTTTTTTTTAATGAAAACACTTCCAAAAGAAATAATTGTAATATCACCAGAGCTGGGTGCTACAAAGTATGTTTGAAAGTGGTGATTATATGTCAATCCTTAAGCCGAGGCACTTATGCAGAGAAAAATAAGAAAAGTTTAAGACATTAAGCAAAATAGATGGAATTTGTCTAGGTTTTCACATATGATGTTGGGTCAGGCAGGGTGTGAGCTGGAGAAAGACAAATGGAACATTCTCTTGTTTGGCGTTAACTTGGGAAAAGTTTTGAACTATGTCTTAAGGGAAGGGAGGGACAATGTGACAAATGGGAGGGTGGAGGCAAGTGGAGGAAGTAGGCAGACAGCAGAAGTCATGCGTATTTTCTGAACCAGAGGCTTCGTAATCTAGGTGGTTTTCACCACCAACCCCAACTCTCTTAATTCCAAGTTTCCTACTCCCCTCAGCAGGGAAGAAACATAATGCAAAGTGGACTTAAGACTGATATCAACACACTCAAGAATGTTGATTGAAAGAGTAAATAAAATTAATAGTCTCTGAGAAGGAACATTCTCAGGGAAGGAACCAGCAGGGTGGCCAACTGACACTAACAAGTCATCTGAGAAGTCTCTGCTGCCTTTTGTCCTGGGGTTTTCCTGGAGCCCCTCAGAACATGTGTGGGGAGAGCAGGGTGTGTTAGGTTTCATTTTATTTCCTTAATTAAAGCAAATTCTAACCTCAAAAGAACACAGAGTACACCCTCAGTGGCTCAGACACAATGAACTTGGATGACTTGAATGTCTTTTTCCATGAGCAGATGTCATTCTGAGCCCTACCTCCTTGAAAAGGAAGAGTCCAGGAGGTTTTGTAGTGACCCGTGGTTAGCAAGTGACCCTTACAAAGGACTTTGACTTCAGGCAGAGCTGCAGCTGACATCCTGCTTTGTGAAGAGAGTGGTTGTCCCGGTGAGCCATGCAGAATGGCTTTCCTCTCCCTGCAGAATATTAATTGTATGCCCACTGAAACTATTTGGTCCCCACACTGCCCACCCAGAAGAAAAGCAACTGCATCAGGAAGAAATAACCCAAACCACAACCAGACTCCCTGGGCCATTTGCCCATACAGTGATAAACATCTGGTCAACATGGAAAATTCCTCTTAATCCCAAAGATGTCTTACTCACCTACTATGTGTGCAGTGCTCTAGATCCTACAGATTTTAAGGTAAATGTTTGTAAATGAAACCCAGGTAACTGGTCAGCTAGTCTTGAACCAAATTTCTAATTGAATATATTAAATATTCCACTATTTAACTAAATTCTTCAGTTTATACCCGAATTTTTGGCATCAGTTATATTAGTGATATGTCATTTTACTTCCACCCCATTTCATCACACTTTCCACCCATCCTAACAGCCACGCATAATTCGAGCTGGATTGATACAGTTTAATTGTGCTATTTAACTTTCTGATGAAAAGTTCCTCTGATGATATAAAAAATGGACTAGATTAAATGGATGTGGAAACTGGAAGGAATAGGATAGTTTATTTGATAAACATTGTGAGAGACAATTGATAGCACAGAGCGGGGGAAAGTTTCTTACTTTACACCATTTACCAAAAAAACCCGCTATGGATTAAAAAGAAGAATAGATAACGACTGTATTTGAAGTTATATGATTATGAGTGGAGAAGGTGCTTTAAAAGCACAAAAGTAAGGAGGTGAGGTTTTAAAATAATATTGATAAACATGACCATTTAAAATGCTCCTATTCTGCAAGTTTAAAGTAACTTCCTCACGACACTAAAAGATAACTTACAAACTGGAAAAATAATTTGCAAGAAAGGATTGCAAATGTGCAACAAGAAAGGGTTAACATATTTAAATACAAAGAGTTCTCATTAAGACCAAAAAAAAAAAAAAGACAAAAAAGACTCAAGAAAACATGGCAAAGGATGCAGTCAATTCATTAGAGATAAAATTGTTACTGTTGTTGTTTAGTCGCTCAGTCCTGTCCTGTCTGAGTCTTTGCTACTCCATGGACTGCAGCAGGCCAGGCTTCCCTGTCCTTCACTATCTCCTGGAGCTTGTTCAAACTCATGGCCATTGAGTTGATGATGCCATCCAACTATCTCATCCTCTGTCACCCCTTTCTCCTTCTGACCTCAATCTTTCTCAGCATCAGGGTCTTTTCCAATGAGTCAGCTCTTCACATCAGGTGGCCAAAGAGATAAAATGAAAGTTGCCAATTAACACATGAGGGAAAAGTTTAATGTCATTTATAATCACAAAGCAGCAAACTGAAATACGATTGAGATGCTTTTTATGCCCTAAAACCGGATGCTGAGAACAAAAATTAGTATAGCTGACCCTCCATATCTAGGGGCTTTGCATCTGTCATTCAACCAACTCACAGATGTATAGAGCCAACTACTATGCCATTCTGAGTAAGGGACTTGAGTATGCATGGGTTTTGGTATCCATGGTTGGGGCTGGGGGATGGCTGTGAGGTATGATTCCCACCATGACTTGGAATGGATTCATAGTAGAGTCCCAGCCTCCTTACTCCTAACCTAGACTCTGGCCATTCTTCAACCTTGCATGTTCTATATGGCTAGTTAATCTTCTGATTGATGTGGTTTGCAGTTCATCATCTAGTTTTCATTAATAACCAGCTAGTTGAGTCCTTGGTAATGATCTGTCACTATGTCCATGGCTGTATTTTTTGACCCTGGTCACTTCTGATGTAAAATAATAGAGAGTCCTGACCAGCAGAGGTCTGAAGGTGCCACTGCAGAGCCGAATGTGCTTGAGTAGGTCACCCCACAGAAAAGAAGACATTCAAAGTAACAATTTCAGATATTCTTTTCAAATCTTCCTAATTTAAGTATTTTTGGAAAGTTTTGCTATTTTAAGGACTTCCCTGGTGGTTCAAACATAAGGGATTTGCCTGCAATACAAAAGACCCCTGGGTTGGGAAGATCCCCTGGAGAAGGGAATGGCAACCCACTCCAGTACTTAAAAAAAAAAAAAAAAAAAAGGCATATGAGCTGCAAAGAAAAGAAACTCACGCAAAAAAAATTCAAAGATCCCCAAGCGATTGTCATCCAAGCATAGATTCAGAAGCTAACTCAAAGAACAAAACTGAAGGTTCACAGATTTTATTTAGCTGAAGAGGTTTGATTTAAAACCCTTAAACCCTGTCCTAGGGATAGCTGATGGTATTTGGATGGATCCAGGGAGTAATCATAAAGTAAAGGCACTGGTAACCTTAGACTGGTTTTGTTCAATAGAAAAAGTATGAGCCACATTTGTAATTGTCAACATTCGAGTAGCTACATTAAAAAAAAGAAAAGAAAAATGTGAAATTAACTCTAATAACATAGTTTATTTCACTCAATATTTCCAAAATATTATTTCAGCATGTAACCAATATAAGAAATTATTAATGAACTGTTTTACATTTCCCTTTTCTTACTAATCTTCAAGATCTTGTGTGTATATTCTATTTACAGAACCTCTCCATTCAAACGCTAGAAACTTTTTAAAAAATACTTGGTATATATTCAGATCTCATAAAACTCACAGTTTAAGCATAATCAGGTGTTTCTAGCATACTTAAAAAGTCCTCCAATAATTGAAAGGCATGTCTGTTTTTAAAACTTAAATCAAATTAAAAACTCAGTCCTCAGTTTTGTTCACCACATTTCAAGTGCTGAATAGTCACATGGCTCATGCTAACATATTGGGCAGCCTTAGATAGAGTCCTAGGATTATCTCTGAGTTGTTTGACCACCTACCCACTTCCTTTGCAGAATATTTAGTTCTTTAGTCCAAAGCATCAAAGTATTCTAGCATAGAGACACTAGCACTTGGAGAAAGGTCATAAAAGAAAGAAAGAAGGATCAGTTTCATTGTGGTGGGGGTAAGGATGGGAGCTACTGAAAAGAAAGAGTGAGGGTGGCATGGCCTGTGGATTATCAGGGAGAAGTGAAAGATCACCATCTCTTTACCTCCAAAAAAGTTATTGTCCCATCATCAGAATAATTTAAAAAAGATATAAAATATTTGACAAATATAAAATTCCCAAAGCCCCAGGTTCCTGTGACTAACTTGTATATCCTTTACCTGTAGGCAATATACATCAACATATGTTTCTACTTTCAAGAAATTACATCTAAAAACACCTATCTTCAAAAAGAAAAACAATCTTTAAAACTCTAAAGGGACCTTACAATGTGATCAACTACATGGTTTCCTTAAATATCCAACCTCCCTCTCATATTTAGACTGTGATTATATTAATGGGGGAAAAAATGGTGGCGCCCAACTTTTGAAGAACATACCCACAACAGAGAACAGAGAACACCTGTTGTTGATCTTGTCTTTTGAATCTTAATTTCAAAAGTTGTTTTCTTAGCTAAATCTTTGCTTACAGAATGGTCCCACCCAATGTTCTTGGGTTTAAGACTTTGGACATGTGGATGATTACTTAAAAGCATCCTGCCTTGGGCCTAAGTGTCTGAACAATTACCCTAACTCTGCCCTCTAGGCCCATTTCAACATTATTAAGCATCTGTTTGGGGAGATAATAATTTCATTCACCAAATGTTGACATTGTGTCATTTTGACTTAACTCTTCCAAGTCTACTAAAACTTTCCAGCCTCGTAGAATTTTGTGTTCCAGCTTTAAAAGTCTATTATTTGCACATTTCCTTTATATTCATGCACATCTAGACCATTGATTGAAATGAACCTCAGGTCAAAGACTAAATTACCATGGCTCATGGAACCCCCAGCACTCTACTGCCTGGCAGTGGTACTTTTCTAAGAAAGGCTACTTTATGGAATAGGAGAGTAAGAAGGAAAGCACTAAAAAGAGGCTTAGCCTAGCAGAAACTCATTTGTTAAATAAAAGAAGCTGAAGAAGGAAACCGGAGGAAAGTAGATGAATTCAGAGGACAATGTTTAGGAAAGAAAGTAAGATGGACAGAAGCTGCCTCCTCTACTTTGTCCTCAGATCAATCCTTTCAGTCCCACTTCAATCAAAGAGCAGCAGCAAAGCCAAGAGTGTGGGCTAGGTAGAGGGGAAATTAACCCTCCCTCCTCTATCTCTTAAGAGACTATTCAGTTCTCTAGCTCAAAGCTCCAGATCATTCTGACATACATTGCTTTAGGTAAGTTATAAAAAGCAAGCAACTGAGGAAGTAAGTTGTCAAGTGGCTTCCAGATACAGATACTGTGTATTTTCATGATATCCAATGTAACCTGGAAAAGACATATGTGCTTTTTATAGGAGACTGGGGACTCCTTCTGCTAAACTCATACAAGGTTGTGAGTTAATGGTGCAGCAGGTGGGGATAAAATGCAGCAGGTGCCAAAAACGGGGGCCCTATAGCTCCAAAGCCTACTGAGATGCCACCTTACCCATGCTGTTGCTGCTAAGTCACTGTAGTCGTGTCTGACTCTGTGCGACCCCATAGATGGCAGCCCACCAGGCTCCCCCGTCCCTGGGATTCTCCAGGCAAGAACACTGGAGTGGGTTGCCATTTCCTTCTCCAATGCATGCAAGTGAAAAGTGAAAGTGAAGTCGCTCAGTCTTATCTGATTCTTAGCGACCCCGTGGACTGTAGCCCACCAGGCTCCTCCATCCATGGGATTTTTCAGGCAAGAGTACTGGAGTGGGGTGCCATTGCCTTCTCCTCACCCTGTAAGCCTTTGCTAATGCCTTCCTGCATAGTCACTGGAATACGAATAGAATGATCAGACCAGGGTTGGGGTAGTAAGAACTTGAGATGGTTGCTAACTAGGGTAGAGATCTAGGAAGAATGAAAAGTGACTTCAGTTATCTTCCAATCCAGCTGGAGTTTCTATAAGGAAAACATCATTGTTGTCGCTCAATGTAGCCAGTTCTAAAACAAGAATTGGAACTTTTTTAGCAAGAAGAAAGGATAGGCAGGCAGTTTGGAGAAAAGAAAGACAATTTATCTGGACGTGAAAAGAGCCACATTTCGTTCTGGCCATGCTACTGACCGGCTCTGTGGCCTTCAGCAAGTCATTTCCTGTCCTGACTTCTATAGCTTATAACGATAGTATAATAGCTATACTAACATAATAGCTATACCTAATAGCACTTGAAACTGAAAGACATCACTGTAGATACTCTACAAATATTCACTCAGTCAATCCTCATAACAAACCTATGTGGTAGACAATATTCATATCCTCATTTTATAGATGCAGAAGTCAAGGCACAGAGAGGTTTAAAACCTTGCCCCAGGTCACTCAGCTAGTAAGTGGCAGAGCCAGGATTCAACCCCACTAAGGCCCTAGGTCCATGCTCTTGCCAGTGCTCTCCTCCACCTGCTTCTCAAGTCAAAGTCAGTTTGCTCAGGGGACACAACTCTGCTGAGGTTTTAATGAAGGTCCCAGAAGAGCAGTCTCCTTGTGTTCCTGAAGGCAGAGGTCAAGGGGAAGAGTGTGGGATTTCTCAACCTGTCCTCCACGGGCCACCTCCCCTAGAATCAGCTGCGGAGTCTTAAACAAGCAGATTCCTCGGTGAGCCTAGACTTGCTGAGTCACACTGTCTGTGGGATGGGGCTCAGCACCCTTCCTTTAGGTCGGTCCCCTGGAGTCTTTGATGTGTATTTAAGACTTCTGGTGTCTGAGAAGAGAGCCCCTTAATCTTGCTTTCTCCCCCCACAAGAGCACCCTGAGAAAACAGTTGAGCCTTGAACTTGACCACAACAACCTAGGTCAAAAGAATAGAAAGAACAGTACAAAGCCAGGTTCTTGCCCAGAGAAGCCTATCATCCAAATGGACACTGAAGTGAGGAAGGGACCATTTAGTCAGGCCCCCTGGCTTACATTAAACCACTCTACTAAGGGACCCACGTGTAATTCATACCTGCTGTAAAGCAAAAGGAACTCATGTGATAAAATTCATTGCAAACTTTACAGCAGTTGGCTGAGTGTACTGGATATAAAATCCCACCCAAGAAGTGGAAGCCAGCAGATCCCAAGCCCAAAAGGTCCCATCTCCAGGAGAGAATGTCTCTCTTTCCCCAGGTTATGGTACTCTTCCTAGGAGTTAGTGGTTGACATTTACTCAAAAAAAAAAAAAAGCAGCAGAAAGGGCTGGATTGATGTCTGACCTGCTTAGGATCATTTCTTAACAGCCTAACTTTCCATCTCCTGCTGTAAGATCAAGGGGCCTTCGTGCCATAGGGAAGCAAATAAAGGCTTGGATTTTAACTCTAGAGGAGAGACCCTAGTGCTAGATTTGATTCTGACAATAATTGTCAAATCGCAGCCAATCACTTCCTCCTTCTAAGCCTTTGATTTCCTATATGTAAAATGAGAGCGTTAGCTGGTAGTTCTGAGTTCCTTTCATCTCTAATACCACGTGGGTTTAAGTGATGTGAGCATCCAGCAGGAATAAAACAACTGTCCAACACAGGAGGAATTCAATTCAACAGATATTTCTTGAGTTCCTACTATGGCAAAGCAGTACCTGCGTGAGGCCCTGGAGTGTGCAGGTGTGTGGACCAATAAAACAGCATAAGGTTCTCAGATGTGCCCCTTCCTTCTGTGGTGCAGGGTAATTAACATCAGGACTTTGGGAGGAGGGGGCAGTGCAAATGGCAAAGACTTTCATTTTTATTGGAATGGAAGTGAAGTCAAGCAGTGATGAGTAACGGGCGCTGGAACCTGAGATGTTCTCTGGGATCCTTGCCTCCATCCACAGCAGCTACAGAGAACAGGTCAGGACCCCGTGAGAGTTTCCAAGGCACCGGAGAATGGCCTGGGAAACTGTGGTGTGTGGACCCAGGGCTTGAGAAACAGAAAGCAGAATTTTGTGGAATCTCAAACTGTTTAGTCTATGCTGAGCTTCCTATCCCCACACAGCAGAGGTTAAGGGGAAACAAGTTGTACAAATGAAGAAAAGCAAAACACCTTTCACACGGGAAAGTGACAGCCCAAGAAAGAAACACCCCCAGGAACCCCAGGCCCTGTGTCTAAAACATCAGGGTGAGGGAGTGAACATGACTATCCCACCAGCAAACAGACTCTCCTCTCCCTGCTCTGCCCACCACTTCACAGCCCTCACTACTGGAGTATCATCCAGTGCCTTTGGCCTTGGGGCTTAAAGGGAAGAGGGATACAGGGACTGCTTGGGATCATTAGTCCATGGGATTCTGGTTCTGGGTAATTACATGGCAGGCTGAGACAGGACCAGAGAAGCAACTTCATTTGCCAAATATTTACGTTGTCAAAATTTGACAGAATCCTTCCTTTACACACAAGACCTTCTTTTCTTGGAGGGTAACATCTGAAATAAAGACCTTGTCTGAGGGACTCCTCTGGTGGTCCGGTGGTTAAGAATTCACCTTGCAACACAGGGGACACAAGTTTGATCCCTGGTCGGGCATCTAGGATCCCACATGCCATGGAGCAACTAAGCAGTGTGCTCTGGAGCCCGTGTCTTAGCCACGGTGAAAACTGGAAGCAGCCAAAGAAAGAAAGAAAGAATGACAGTTTATATGCAAATGAATGCAGTGTTATTTGTTTGCTTGTTCGTGTTTTTACGATCTCGTTTGGAATCATGATAGCTTCTGAACGTCTCCTAGTGCCCTCTCCCACCCCTTTAAATGCCCCCGCTTGCTTCACTTGCCTTTTCCAAACAGGGCCAAGAGTTCTCCCCATTTGTGCCCTCTCTCTCTTTTACCATATGTGGTGAGAGTAATTCTGCTTCTACTAAAGACTCCAACTTCCCAGTCCCTCTTCCTGAAACAATGACCCATCTCTGGATCCTTAGTGAGTACCCATCTGAAACTCTGGGGGAAGGGGTCTGTGGTGTGGCTTACTTTGCAAAAGGGTAACTTTGCAGCAGATGACAAGAGGGACAGATCACAAGTGGGAAGCTGTGTCCTTACAGCACTCTGTTGGAGAGGTGTCCTGTCCTGTCCTGTCCTTTAGAGGGAAGCCTTCCTGAAAAGGGGACAGACAATAGTCAGGAGATAAGTCTAGGACTTTGAAGTGAGAGGTGAAGGTAGATAGGCAAGATGTAAAATGTAAGTGAAAGAAAAGCAGAAGAGGCATTTTCAAAACGATACCCAAGTCAAGGAAAATGGAGGAATTGACTCTTCTGTTCACTTAAGTCCCTGGAAAAAGGAGCATGTGTAATTGGACATGTCTGTGCTCTGGGAAGTCTATCCTCAGCACAGCAGAGAGTTATGCAATTGTCTAATGCACAGAGCCAATCTGCATACTTGAAGCCAAAATCAGTCAATCAGACAATCAATATGAATCATTTTGTTCCACAATAGTTGGATTTAGACCTGAAGCACCAGGACACTGGTTGTAAGTCTCTAAATCTTTTTGCATCTGGGTCGTCACCATTACAGATTAATATCACCTCTCACTTTACATCTACACGTTGCCTCTCATTATAGACAAAGGCTCCTCCAGTTCAAGCAACTGCACTACGGGACCACCACTACTGGGCTTCCCTGGTGGCTCAGATGGTAAAGCGTCTGCCTACAATGTGGGAGACCTGGGTTCAATCCCTGGGTCAGGAATTCCCCCTGGAGAAGGAAATGGCAACCCACTCCAGTACTCATACCTGGAAAATCGCATGGACGGAGGAGTCTGGTAGGCTTCAGTCCATGCGGTTGCAAAGAGTCGGACACGACTGAGCGACTTCACTTCACTTTACTTCACCGGACCAGCACAGCTGTCCAGAGAGCATCCAGTCTTTACCCACGGAGACCTATACTCATATCTGACTCCCCAGAAATCCTGACTGAACAAGGAAAAGGGATTTTAGGCAAACACCTGCTTGAAGAGCTCAACATTTCTGGCCAAGTCATAACAGCATCTATCATGAGCATACATTACATGTATTATATACATTAGATATACGGTGTAGGTCCCTATGAAGCAACCCTGAATGGAAGAAAGGAACCCTTTCAAGAAACGAAACTAATAAATAAGATCCCAAAGAGCTAAACCCAGAGATGGCCACTGCCTGGAAGCAAAATCTGGATTAAATGTCTTCCTAAGGCCCCTTCTTATCCTGGGATTTTAGCTCTCTGATTAATTTTCCAGAAGAGAGGTAATAGGGAAAGGATAAGTGGGGAGTGTTCATGAGGAAGGGTGGTAGAAAAAGTGAAAAGGAAAAAAAAAGACCAATAAAACACTTCCTGATTCGACAAGAAGCATGTGTGTTGGGGTGTGGTGGGCAAGGAGAGAACCTGTCATCTGAGTGTTGAGCAAAGGTTCAAGGTCATTTCTGAATGTGTCCAAACAACTTCTCCCGGTGCTGTTGGCACATGGCAGATCTGGGCTTTGGGGTTTTGGCAAGGACAAGGGCATCAGGAATTCAGCATAAAACCTTTCCAGTTTCTGAGAGAGAGAAGATGAAGAAGGCTGAATTTCTTGGCCTGGCTGCCAAGGGTGAGGCTGATGCAGAGCAGAGAAAGGAGGGGACCTAGGAGAAGCAGCCTGTGAAAGCAGGAAGGTCACCAAAACTCCAGAGGCATGAGGGCTGGAGGAGTCCCGAGCATCCACGAACACTGGGAAGAGTAGGCTCACCCATAGCACTGAGTCAACCAGGGCTGCGTTCCAGCTGTCAGAACGGACACTGAGCTGGAGGACCATCAGCTTCCAGGCCAGACAGTAAGTGCTGCAGTTGGAGGATCACACATTGGAATACTGATAGAAAAATAGCCCTGTGTACTGTCCTGACCCTGGACAGCTTCACACAGTTGACCAGTACCCCAGACCTTTCAAGAGTTCTATCATTGAGAAAAGGAGAGAACATCTCATTTTGAAAGACAGCATGAAGTGATATACACACTTACTTGAACTTAGCTTAACAGCAGCATTATTTAACTTTTTTATCTTGTACTGCAGCTTCCCAGGTGGCGCTAGTGGTAAAGAACCTGCCTGCCAATGCAGGTTAGATATATGAGATGCAGGTTCGATCCTTGGGTCAGGAAGATCCCCTGGAGGACAGCACTGCAACCCACTCCAGTGTTATTGCCCGAAGAATCCACGGACAGAGGAGCCTGGTGAGCTGCAGTCCATAGGGTCACAGAGAGTGATACATGACTGAAGCAACTTAGTAAACATGCACATAGCTGATTAACAAGCAATTTTGTGATAGTTTCAGGTGAACAGCAAAGGGATTCAGCTATACAAATACTTGTGTCCATTCTCCTCCAAACTCCCCTCCCATCCAGGCAGCCACATAACACTGAGCAGAGTTCTGTGTGCTGTACAATAGGTCCTTGATGGTTATCAATTTTAAATATAGCAGTGTGTACCTGTCCATCCTAAGCCCTCTCACTATTCCTTCTCCCCATCCTTGTCCCCAGCAACCGTAAGTTCGTTCTCCAAATCTGGAACAGCACAACTACTTTTTTTTTTTTTTTTTTTTTTTTTTTGGCATAACCTAATCTGTAAAACGGGTAAAGGGAAAACTGGTTGAAGGAGAATCTGGAGTACCAAGAACCACCCCACCTACCTCTCACCACCCACTTACACACTCACATGGGTTCAGAGGTGCTGGCAGGCCACTGGAGCCTGCTGGACATTGTGTGAAGACTTGTGAGGTAGAAGTACCACAGAGCAGAAGTAGACAAAAAAAGTGAAGTCGCTCAGTCACGTCCAAGTATTTGCGATCCCATGGACCGTAGCCTACCAGGCTTCTCAATCCATGGGATTTTCCAGGCAAGAGTACTGCAGTGGGTTGCCATTTCCTTCTCCAATTAGACAAGCCTGGGTTTAAATGTTACATTTACCACTTAATTTTCTGTGTGACTTTGGCTTCATTGTTCAGCCTCTTTCCCCAGCTGTAAAGTAGAGCAGGTAGGGAATTCTCTGGCAGTCCAGTGGTTGACTCCATGCTTCCACTGCAGGAGGCATGGGTTCAATCCCCGGTTGAGAAACTAAGATCCTGCATGCCACAAGGCAAGGTCAAAAAATAAAATTTTCTTTAAAAAGTAGAGCAAGTAATGACTACCTCATGGGTTTCTTATGGGAATTAAATATTTTACAAATACAGCTTATATTTTCCAAACATAGCTCATAGTAGGTGCTCACAGTCATCATAGATCCCCCCATTGTAAGTAATTACTGTAGGTAATCCTATTATCACTGAAGCCCCAATAACACTGCCTCCAGGTGGCTGATAGTCAATGTAAGTATGTATGCTTACTAGCTTTAAATCAGCATAAAAATGAATTGTCCTGAATATCTCTGTGTTTGTGCTCTGGATTCTGAAGCTCCATGTCAGGACACGAATAAATGGCAAAAACCTCATAAATAAGTCAACCCCAAGCTGATTTCTACTGCTTCTGCTAAGTCACTTCAGTCGTGTCCGACTCTGCGACCCCATAGACGGCAGCCCACCAGACTCCCCCGTCCCTGGGATTCTCCAGGCAAGAACACTGGAGTGGGTTGCCATTTCCTTCTCCAATGCATGAAAGTGAAAAGTGAAAGTGAAGTCGTTCAGTCGTGTCTGATTCTTAGCGACCCCATGGACTGGGGCCTACCAGGCTCCTCCATCTATGGGATTTTTCCAGGCAAGAGTACTGGAGTGGGGTGCCATTGCCTTCTCCGCCAAGCTGATTAGTGGATTCAAAATCATCCTAATCAACACTCAAGCTGGCTTTATTGATTGATTTGATTTATTGATTGACTGAAAAATTGATTCTAAATTTCATAACTGAACACAAGGGATGTAGAAGAGCCAAAACAACTCAGCAAAAGAGACACAAAGCTGAAGGACTTATACTATCTGATTTCAAGGTTTACTATAAAGCTACAGTAACAAAGAGCAAAATGCTGATGCAAAGACAGACAAGGAGGTCAATGGAATAGAATGCTGAATCCAGAAAGAGACCCCACATTATCGACAAGCCCCACATTTATTATCAGTTTATTTTTGACATGTTTAAAGATACCTTGCCATAGGAAGATGTCAAAAATATGTATGGAATAGATGCACTTCTGCCAAAATGCAAGAGACCCAAAAGTCTCATATTTAGTGCACAGATTAGTTAATCTACATGGACTTCAATTTTACTTTCCTCGTAGTGAAGAGAGCCAACCATGTTTAGGATCTACTGAAGACTTGGTGCCATTCTTCAAGGAAATTTTCCCCCAAACTGAAATAACCCGCAGGACAATGGTGCTGCTATGTTTGATCCTACGCATGATTCCACTGCCTTCAGGATGTGCATTCTGGGCTGCTCTTCTGTTCAAGGGTTTGGAACTGAGCTGATTCATCCACACCTTATTCTCCCCTCCCCACAGAGACCATAACAGCATGCCATGTGCGTTACAAGATGTCTGGCCAGAATTTAGAGCATGGACTGCAGCCACAGAACAGAGCAAAACTGAATGACCACACACAGGGTCTGAGTCTCTGACCACGGCCCCTTTGCTCTGCCTAAAAACCAACCCAGCTAAATGAAAGCTTCCTTTCTGCCTTGTGCACGTCAAACGTGTTCCAAAGGAAGGTTCTCACCACTCACTCCCAAGCTGCTGCCGCGGAAAGAATTCTTCACTTCTTGCACAACCCCTTGCTTAAAGAGGGCAGCCAAATTAACCACAGCCTGATGGACTGCTAATGGTAACTTTGTGCTTCAGAGCTAAAGACAAAGCTCCGGTGGCGACAGGGGCTCCATCAAGCACCAGGGTCAAGCAAAAACCAATTCACTCAGAAGAGAAAACGGTTGTAAATGCTGAGCTAAGCCGCTTGCCGGTTGGCATTCTCTGCTCCCTCGCAATCGGTATCCTGCCTCTCCTTGGCTTTTCCTTTAAAACTCATGAACAATGTTTTCCAGTATTGGTTGCCCCTGGTTCTTCACCATGTCCCTGGCTGGCTGCCTTCTGTCCAGGTGTGAGAGGACTTTGCATTTTGGGAGTCTCCGCACTGTGGTAGAGAAGATAGGCTGAGAACAACTACATATGCATATTCAGCCTCTCCCAGTTGCTGGGCAACCCTAAGCAGTTCATTCAATCCCTGTTAGCCTCAACTTCCTCCCCTGTAGGAGTACTTGCCTCATAAATTTATCATGAGGATAAATGAGATAGTAAGACAAAGCCTTCAGCACAGCATTCAACACATAGTTGATACTCAGATATTGGCTGATATCCTTATTATTATCATTATCACCCTTGTTGTTACCATGATGATGATGTTGTGCTTTTATGGGGATAAAACAGCCCACTCCTCAAAATGTCATATTGATGTTGAAGAGATACCAGGGAGAGGCTGCTGATGAAGGGCCAGAGTGGCCTGCATTCCAAGCAAAATGAGAGGCACTAAGAACTTTTATATGCGATGAAAGCCATCAGGGAGTTGATCTGAAAAGGCAGATGCACACTGCATGATCACAAAGGAGGTGCAGGAAGGATATGTGACAGTACTCAGGATACTTAAATCCAGGAGGTGAAAATTTACAGCTGGGCAAAAGAGTGGGAGAGTATGGAGGACTAGTGTCTGGAACAGTGTCTGGGGGTCATGGAAGAGAAAGAAATAGGGGGTGAGTCAGTGGGAACACCTTGAAATAGAAACAGATGGGAGAGCTTAGGCTTTGAGTTTCCAGAATGGTTGGTTCAGAATGTAAGGACTGGGGAGAAACATGATGGGGGAGTTTCAGGCAGGCAAAAGGCACAGAGCATTAGCAGCCTGATGTTGCCCCTTCTCAGCACATCTTTGCTATCAAGCACAGGGGAAGAGAGTTAATAGATCCAAGATTTCCTAGGACTAAACCCTTAAGTACACTGGGTGTATAGTGAGCTATTTTCCAAAAATATACCAGCTCAATCAAAAGCAAAAAAAATGGATTCAGATACAGTTAGGAAAAATTTCATAAGTAAATATGTCACTCAATCATGTCTGACTCTTTGCGACCCCATGAACTATAAACTGCCAGGCTCTTCTGTTCATGGAATTCTCTAGGCAAGAATACTGGAGTGGATTGCCATTTTCTTCTCCAGGGCATCTTCCCAACCCAGGAATGGAATCTGGGTCTCCTGCCCTGCAAGCAGATTCTTTACCATGTGAGCCACAGAAGTTGGTGAAGATGGAAGGCATTTAAAAAGACAGATCAAATTAGGGCTGACAAAGAAAGGTTGATGAAAGTTAGGGAAGTCTGGCACTTTGGGAAGTGTTTTATGATAAATCTCAGCAGAGTGGATAAGAATAAGTAAGAACATAGGAACTTAGCTGTTATTTCACAACTATATATGTGTTTTGGGCTTCCCAGATGGCTCAATGGTAAAGAATCTGCCTACCAAGCAAGAGACATGGGTTCAATCACTGGGTCAGGAAGATCACCTGGAGAAGGAAAGAGCAACCCACTCCAGTATTCTTGCCTGGGAAATCCCATGGACAGAAGAGCCTGGGGGGCCATAGTCCATGGGGTTGCAAAGGATCAAATACAATTTAGCAACTAAACAACAACAACAGCAAATACATGTCATGTCCCCCTAAATTCCTCAAACCTTAATAACAATGATCAGTTTCAGCTGTTCACAAAGAGTCTGTGTGTGTGTAAGTGTGTGAGTGTTATTGTATCTTGTCCTAGGGGACAAGAATGCTATGAGAGATGCTAGAAATTGACAGTGGAAAAGATAATTTCCCCTTGTTACTCCCTTGCTGCTAAGTCACTTCAGTTGTGTCCAACTCTGTGCGACCCCATAAACGGTAGCCCACCAGGCTCCCCCGTCCCTGGGATTCTCCAGGCAAGAACACTGGAGTGGGTTTGTTACTCCCTTAGTTGTACCTGAAAAATAGTCATAAATGTAGGATAAAAAGAAGAACCATCTGCTGAGATGAGTGATATCTTTGGGGTTTTTTTTTATAGATTATACAGTCCTTTCCTCGATAATTTTTCAGAGGAATCAAAACTTGGTTGGAAGACCAATCATGGTTGTCCCTAGATATCATAATGATCAGTGCTCCAGCCTCATATTTGTATAATACTTCTTGAAACTGAGGAAATAACCTTGGTTATTCTATCTTCTGGCCATAAAACAATCCAGCTGCTTTGGAGATTCCTCAGCCCTCAGAAAGATAATTTTTTATTTAAGCTGCAACTAAATATGATGAAGAGGTATACTTGTGGGCTGCACAAGAAGAGATTTCATTGCAAATCCAAAAGAAAAGGCTTTTTGAATTACCCGTGCATCATATTCTTCACTCCTCCCCAGTCCAATTTCATTAATGTTGATAGACAAGGGTGGATGGTGACTTATGATGCTAGTGGATGTTTCCAGGATGGAAACATGGAGCCTTCTCCTTGTTGCATCTCTAGGTATAAAACGGAATTTCTCCTTCCCTCCCATGATCTCTCTGATATTGTACAAAAGGACAGCACGTCCTACTTCTCTCTCTTCCCCTCAGTTACCTCCTCCATTTTTAAGTTGCCAAACAAGTATGGTTTGACAGATGGAGACGGCTACCAGCAAAGAACAGTGTGATGTTTCTTTGTGGCTGTGTCTGTTCTTTCTCTAAAGTGCCACATGGCCTCCAGTGGATAAGTTCATTTCTGCCCTTCTTATTGCTTCACCACACAATCTCTCCACACTCAATCACATGAGCATCACACACAATAACTAGCAAAGAAGTCACAGAATCGTACTGAGAATCAGAGCTAGCCCTAGAAACCTGTCCAAGGAGGCATATGTGGAACAGGGCAGCCACTTCTTTATCTGTTTATAAGATGTTTTCTATATAGATGGGCCAGATGTAAGTACCTCTCCCAGCACTTCATGGCTTATACCAAGATATACTGACAAATGAACGAGGTAGTTAAAGACAGGCAAAGAACTGACATGATGCAGAGGAGATAGTCCTGAGGATTCAAAATGTAAGATGAAAAGAAAGAAATGGTGGTGGGGGAGGAAAGAGGAAGGAAAAGAAAAGGAGAATAAATTCAAAACTGAATAATGCAATTATCAACGGCAAAGCTCATTTTTTTTCCCTTTGTTCCTTTAACAAGCATGTTGAGTACTGCCACGGGCTAAGTACTCTGATAGAGGCTTTGAGGCACCTTATTCCAATTAACTCTCATAACAACTCCATTGGCTAGACACAATATCCCTTTTATAAATGAATAAACTGCTTCAGAGAGTTTAAGGAGTAAGTTCAGTTAATACAACCAGAGACCAAGGAGCAGGTACTGGGGCTCAGATCTGCCTGGCTTCACAATTTTGGCTTCTGTGTCACAGAACTTCCATGCCGGTCATCTTGTCTACCAAATATTTTGACTATCTTAAGATAAGGGACAGTGAGAAACTCAGAGTTCAAAATCATTAGTTCAAGCTAACCAATTATGTCTCTTCTTGATACAAACAAGTGACTCTTGATCCCTTTGTGACTTGTATAGATTTAGATTCTAAAAGACACTTGCTTTCAGGACCTACAAACATCGCACCTGGGAGATGTGTTTTTAGGAGGAGGTAAAGCTACCTGGCTCATGAATCCATCCCCAACAGCTGTTTAGGGGCAGATATCCATCCTAGCCCTCCAAGATCACCCAGAATCTTTAGTACACCTGAGTTCTCTATCTTCCTTGAACATCTGAAGCTAGAAGAGCCCCCTATGTCCTTCATTTCTCCTCCCACTTTTTCAGATTCCTCAACTCAAAACTCCCTCTCATTTTTCTCAATATGCACCCCAATCCCAGCTTTGTTTCCCTGAGTTTTCAGAAAAGGAAGCTCTACCCACTATGTTCCGCATATCACTGAAGAACTCAGATCACACCAAAATAAAAAGGAAGAAACAACTATCAAAGGTCTCCCAATATGTGCCCTGTCTACAGCTCTAGACATGGATCGTCTTCTTGGACCTCACGTAGTGAGGTAAATATCAGTAACCTTGTTTTGCAGATAAGTAAATCGAGAAATAAAATGCATTTCCAAAGGTCACACAGAACTGGTGGAGCTGGGGCAGGAATTCAGGTATTCTTGTTCCAGCCCATTTCCTTCACTATAAAGCCAGACTGGTCCTCAAAAGTAAGCATGAAGTGGGTAAGACAACCCCTAGGCTACCAATAAGGGCCTGTTCTCATTATCAGGCAGCAAGCAATCAGGCATCCAAGGACAAGAAAGCTTACAGAAGCCTCGTTATAGCATACTGTAGTGACAACCACATACTGTGATCTGTGCATCTCCCTCAATAATTGGACAAATCCTAAAGCAGATACCACCCAGCCTTGCTACCTATTTCAGGCCAATTTCCATCAGATGTTAGAGGGAAAAAAACTATGTGAAAAGAACAACTGTGACGACCT
Organism: Bos mutus; assembly: GCF_027580195.1. Taxonomy (NCBI): domain Eukaryota; kingdom Metazoa; phylum Chordata; class Mammalia; order Artiodactyla; family Bovidae; genus Bos; species Bos mutus. Next base: position 30,894,244 of record NC_091618.1, read on the forward strand.
TTCAGAAAGTAGAAACTAGGGAGGGAGCAAAAGAGAAATAAAGAAAGAAAAAAAGGGTGTGTGTGTTTTCCTTGAGGCTGGGAAGGGACCCAAGGAGCCTGGAGATGTAACAGGATACAGTGCAGATTACAAAAGTTTTGTTACAGCTGTAATAGCCTTTCACAAAGGCATGGCCCTCCAGAGAGCCATATTTCATCTCAGCTTTCCCCACCACATAAGACAGAGGGTGAGGAGCTGGAAGGCAGGACTGGAAACTCATGCCTGAGCTGAGCGAGCCCTGACATCCCCGTGACACTCCCATCAAACCAAAATGAACTGGACCCAAAGGCTCTTGTTTTAACAGGCTTTGAATCTCATCCCTGTCATCTGTTTTTTTTTTTTTTTCTTCACACTCTCCTTTCTGGAAATGCATTGCCTAGCAACCTGCTGTCTTATTCTAAACAGCCATGCACACAATTGTGTGCATGCACTTGGAGACACCAGGATAATATTTGAGTGTCTCTGATGGCCTTGCTAGTGCCAATGGATCTCTTGCTCGGAAGAGTTAGGTCCTAGGATGTGTGTTAGTCAGAGTGGAATCTCAGGCAATCTCTTTAACCATTTTAGTCCTTCAAGAGACAACAGAAGGACACATTTTTGCCTGATGGTAGGTGGGTAGAGACAGCCCCAAAAGGATTCATAAGAGAAAGGTGGGCACCAGCATTGATCTTATTCATGCAAAGAAGCCTTTGGATCAGTCACCTGTCAGCTACATCAGTGAGAGTGTTCTGAACATTTTGGATTCAGAGCAGGCAAAGCAGAAGGAAGTTCACTGATCACTTTCCAATTCAAAGGGACAGGGAGACCTGCCCTGTCTTCTGTTCTGCCATGCCACTTCTACCCTTTTTATAGGGGTAACCCCTGAATTTAGGGTTAGAGGTTCCCACAAGGGCTGCTCCAATGATACAGTCATATCAGTGGAAAGAGGCACGTGACACTGATCCAGAACCCAAAGAATCCAGCTGTCCAGCTCCTGGGAATCAGACCAATTATTTTAACCCTTTGTTGTGAAATAAAACACAAGTACAGAAAACCACACAAAACAGAAGTATAACTTCACGGATTATTATAAGGTGCGTTGTATTGTAATCAGCACTAGGGTAAAGAAGTAGACCTCCTCCATGTGTCCTGTTTCAATCTTAACTCTCTGCTGCCCTGAAAGTGACCTCTCTCCTGGCTTTTATGGTTAAGCATCCTTGTATCCTTTTATAGCTTCAGCACTAGGTTAACCTGCCTGGATACCACAATTTGGTCTTGGCCATTTTTAAAAATGTGATGTGTCTTTTTAATCTCTTTTCCTCTCTGGTTCTTTCACCCTTTTCAATTCCTTACAATGTATCCGGTAAAGAATCTGGGGCATTGGAGCTGAGAGCAATTGAAAAAAAAAAAAAAAAGAAATAAATGAATAGGCTGGGTTTCTCCTTTGGCTTCTCTGTTTGTTTTCCAGGAGATACTGGGTAGGGAGAAGAGAAGCACATGAATAGAGTGGAATGGGTATTAGTAGGGCCAGGAGACATTTTTCAAGTATGTGACAGTGTTTTTCAAGCTTCAGACCTCCCCCTACCCCCACTCCCCTGCCACTGCTGGCAGGACTGCCCTAACAGGTGTGGCTGAGGGTCACTGGCCCAGCCCCCTCCCGAGACAGTCCCGGGGCTCCAGCTTCAGCTTCGAGTGGTGGATGGAAAGCTGCTGCAGTCTCTGGAAGTGAAAAACCCAAAGGTTTTATCCCTGTCAAGAGCGGGTCTGACAAGACAAAGGCAGCCTGGTAACCAGAGAGGCCAGTGGGGACTCAACACCTGCCTGCCCTTCTGGCTCCCCTCCTGGGTTTGCTCAGCCCAAAAGCCTCCCTGCCCCACTGTGGGCCTCAGTTTCTCCCCTTGGCAGCCTGCAGATGTGAGCATCCATCTCCTGGAAGCATGTGGTCATGCATGTTTGCAAAGCCTGAGCTTCCCTGGGGAGGGAAGACACCTGTGTAAACAGAGCACGGAGGCGCCATGAGCTCGTTGGCTGCGTTCTAAGGGAGGCACCCGGCCTGGGCTGCAGCGCTGATGCTGCAGGGGGAACAATACGGACTCTGTTTGCCCAGCTGCAGCTCTCGTCTTCCTTTCTGCTGCACCATTCTCGGCCCCCACCCAGGTTCTCTGCCAGGGGGGCCCAGAAAGCATTGACTTGCTTTGGAAACCTCTGTCTGAGTAAAATTCAGTTTGCTGGTAAAAAAAGTTCGACGACACAAAATGAGATATTTTTGAATCAACAGGACCACTCTCATCCACGTGTGTGCTGCTGTAGAGGAGAGGAGAGTTCAGGGGTGATGATGTGGATTCCCTAGTCCCAAGTCAGCCCTGTCTCTCCCAAGGGCGCTTAGAAAAGAGGCATCCTGACCCTTTCTTCCTACCACACACTCACCGAGGAGCTGGTGTTGATAGAGAGGAGTCCTTCAAGCTCACTTCTAACTTACATAAATTTTAGTATGTGTCCTCAGCAAAGAGAAAAAGAAAAACTGGCCATCATCTGATTCAGTAAGCTGCACTTTGGCGAGAATGAAGTGGAAATCTGCACTTCCTTCATTTCAGCTCAGAATTGCTTGTCTTTCAAACTATATTTGGCCGAGACATATTTCACTCAATGTGGTCCCAAACTCAGACCCATATAACATATTCAAATGAGCTCAGAAGATTCACTTTTCTTTCATATTGGAACAGACCACTGTTTCTTCAGTTGCAACACTTCCAGTAACTGGACAGCAAAATGCTGTCTTTCTAAGGAAATTTCAGGAATCAGTTGGATGACATACTCTCAAGCCTAAGCGGCTTACCTTAAATACTTCTTCCCCACCAGCTGATCCTTGGCTAGATTTGCTTGGATTTATTGACTTGCTTAAAGTCAAGAAAGGTCCAGAGTTGTGGAGTCATGAGGAGTGTGGGTCTGCAAAGGAGGAGATGAGGTACTGAAAAACAGGGAGAGTATTTCACCAGAAAAAAAAAAAAAACATGTCCTTCAAAGCTTTATTCTTATTGTACATTACTCCAGACAAGTCATGCCTCCTGCAGAACCTGACCAACTCCAGTCTAGACAGTATGGGAAAGTTGACCACTTTCTAGGGGTAACCCCTCAGCCACAGTCTAGACAGGACTGAGACATCTACCATGTCCTGGAGCCCAAGGGAAATGAGAGGACCCCTGGCCTGAACATTGTTCTTTGGAAAACCTAAAAGGTGTGGTGAATTTAGTGTCTCCATTCCAGCAAAAGGGAGCAGAAAGTCAAAGCCTTCATAGATCAGATTATGAGAAGTTTTTAGGACTTACACAGGAGGACACTTGCAGGAATTCAACACTGTAAGCTTCAGACTTGACCAAGTATCACAATTTCCAGCTAGCTCTCCACTTCATTTCCATCCTCTGCTCCTGGTTGTCTGGCCTTTTTCTGTGCCCCGATTCTCCTTTCCAATTTTTTTCCTACATTTTTCTGTAGTATCTACTCTGCCCTTTTACTACATGCAGCCTAAGACGGTCTGCTTGGGTTTTCATGGTTCTTTCCATTTTCACTCCCACTTCTCCTGCTGTTGGTCTTGGCGGGGCTCAGGGCTTGAATTTCAGTCATTTCCTGGCGTTTTCCACTGTTTCCTCTGAGGTGTCATTTTTCCCTCCATGCCCTCTACCCTTTTCAGATCTCCTCTTTCTCATCTCTAGCTCCATCTATTAATACATGGACTAAGTGAGCCATCTAGACTACAAAGGAGCAAGTGGGATGAGAGCGTGAGTCAGCACCCATAGGAGAAGCAAAGTTCCTCTCAGCTGGCCCTTCAGCAGGCTGGCCAAGAGAAGCATTAGAAAGGGGCAGTTAAAAAATTCTTTTTTAAATTTTAGAAATTAAAAATTAGAGAAAAGCAACAAACAGAGGAGATAAAATTAAGAGGAGAAAGAATGAGGGTGGCAAAGGGGGGAAATAAAAGGATTGAAGAATATATAAACCAAGTAAACCAAAATTTTCATTTAAAAAAAAGGAGTCAATGGTCTGAGCTTGAAAGTTCATTTTCTAAGCTAAAATTCAGAGTAAATGACCCTGTCCCTACTGAGTTGACATCATTTGGGCAGAATTTTTATTTAATTAATCACATTTGAAGTTTGACTTTCTCCTGTCCATCAAGGATGTAAGCTGTACATACTCTTTCTTGGAGATCTTTACAAAGTGATGAGACCTATATTTTCCGGGGTTGTATTGCAAGGAGGCTTAAGCCTTGGGATTTCTGGAAGACTTGCCAGTATGGAGAGCTTAAAGGGAGACCTCAACACCATCAGACTTCCCACTCGCCTAAGGACTTCACCAAACTGGAAAATGGCTGTCATTTTCTGAGCTTAAGAGGGCAAAACACAGCAAACTATCTCTCTCTAGCCCCCTTTCTTCCCTGACAAAAGATGCACTTAGGGTCTGTAGTGGACTAAACAGTGTCCCTGCAAAGTTTATATTTACACAGAACCTATGAAAGGGGCCTTACTTGGAAACAGGATCTTTGTAGGGGTCATACTGGATTTGGGTGGCCTTTAATCTAATATGATTGGTGTCCTTATAAGAAGAGGGAAAATTGGACAGAAAGACATAGTCATATAGGAGAAGTCACATAGTCACACGTGAAGACAGAGACAGAAATTGGAGTGATATGTCCACAAGCCAAGACACATCAAGGATGCTGGCCAGCACCAGAAGCTAGAACACACAGGAAGGATCCTCCACCAGCTCCTTCAAAGAGTATGGTCCTGTCAATGCCTCAATTTCAGACTTCTAGCTTCCAAAACTCTAAGAGAAAATACCTGTTGTTTTAAGCCACGTAGCTTGTGGTACTTTGTTATGGCAGCTCTGAGAAATGAATAAAGGGTCCAGGGTCTCAGGATTGGCCATATCAGTGTCCACAGAGGGGCATTAAGACTTGCCTGGGCCTTGTCTGTGGGCAGCTTTCTGATCAAAGTCAAGGCTCCTGGGGCCCAGCAAGTTGTCCTTCTTCTGTGGGTGACCTCCTGACTGCATCTTCCCACTGCTTGCTTTTCATTAAACATGCATTTGTGGGGGGTGGCCTACTGGTGTGTCTGTTGCCTTTTAGTGCTGTGTTTTATTTCTGTTTCACATAAATATAGAAGCCCACTTGGAGAGATGCCTGCCTTGGCAGGGAGGCCTCTAGTCCTTCTGCCAGCTTTGCATATCTCTCACATGAGTTATGAGTGGATGGGGACTGGAGACTGGACCTCAGGGACGGCTCCCCTGAGTGTCATGGTTCTCCCGAGAAAGTGACTCAGCAATTCCCCCAAAGTCCCCTTCTTTTCCAGGAACAGAACAGCCACTCAACCAGAGCTTGGGAAGAAAGTATCACACACATCCCCCTAAGCTCCCTACTTCTCACAAAACGCTTCGTAAACAGCTGTGGAGCATTTTAAGCCGTTGCTCTTTGTTCATAAGCAGATTGCTGAGAAAATCTCCTGGCACAGCCTGGCTTAGGGCCACTGGTTCATGGCTTGAGAAGAGGCACATGCCAGGCATGTGCTGGGAAATATTACTGGGAGGTTGTAGAGACTCTACAGGTGAGAGCAGAGGACAGCTCCAGACAGATGTAGGTCTAGCCAGCTGAGACATGGGACATGGTCTTGAGATTGTAGTGGAATATATTTCCTACTCCCGACAGTGACCACTGTGCTTTCATTCTCCCCACTCAGACTGATTCTTCTATGAGCAACAATAGGACTGGGAATTTCTAGTACTGTTTCTGTGCCCCAGGTACAGACTTCTAGCAGAGCAGGGCTAGAGAGAGCCTGGGGCATCCCTGGGAGCCAGTGGTCTCCAAACTGGGGTGTGTGCATTTTAGAAATCGAGCAAGACTATCCATTGGATTTGAGAAGAAAATATTTTTAATTTACTTATTTATTATTTTAATTGGAGGACAATTATTATACACTGTTGTGATGGTTTTTGATATACATCAGTATGAATCAGCCATAGGTATACATGTGTCCACTCCATCCTGAATTCCACCCCCACCTCCCTTCCCACCCTATCCCTCTAGGAGGTCGCAGAGCATTGGCTTTGGGTTCCCTGCGTCATATATTAAACTAGTACTAGTTATCTATTTTACATATGGTAATGTATATGTTTCAATGCTATTCACTCAAATCATTCTACCCTTTTCTTCTCCCACTGAGTCTAAAAGTTTGTTTTCACATCTGTGTCTTCTTTCCTGCCCCGCATATAGGATCATCAGTACCATCTTTCTAAATTCCATATATATGCATTAATATACAGTATTTGTCTTTTGAGAAGAAAATATTGAACCTTCCAGCTTAATTTATTTTGTCCTTAAATAAAAAAATACATTATTAATAAGTAGCACAGTCTGATAGTAGCAAAGGTATATAACTTATCAATATGCATATATTAAGTATGAGTCCCTTAAATTAATTTTGGTTATGTACCCTGATCAGTAAAAGATATAGAGTCCATTGTCCTGCAGAGATTTTCAAGTATGTTCTGAACTTGTGGCAGAGAGGCATCAAGAAAGGGAGAGGATGTCTCCAGTAAGTGAGGGGTCTAGTTAATACTCTCTGGGCCTCATTAGGCAATTCAGCTCAGCTTCTATATGCACCTGCTTCTCTGTACCCTGGACTTTTGCATTATGATATGCTTGATGAAAGAATTTCACATAAAAACAAAAAGGAAGTTGAATAAAATGGGTGAACTATTTCAGTTCCCTTATTTTTCAGATGGGAAAACTAAGGCCTGGAGGAAAAGTGATTGCCCCAAAAAATACAGGCCCTCAGGACCAACACCAAGGCTACAACTCCCTTTCTTGACTCTTAGTTCACTCTGCTCTCTGACTGAGCCATGCATTCTGCATGCCATGCACCCTGTTTGGGTGACCCTACATTAAAAAAAAAAAAAATCCAGAAGGAAAGGCAACTCTTCTTGGAAGAGGAAATGACAACCCACTCCAGTATTCTTGCCTGGGAAATCCCATGGACAGAGGAGCCTGGTGGGCTGCAGTCCATGGGGTGGCAAAGAGTCAGAAATGACTGATGTACTAACACTTTCATTTTCACATTTGTAAAATTAAAAGCCAAGCCAGAAGGAAAGACAGCAGGCAAGAACTAGGGTCTCTCCTCCATCAGTGATTTGGACTCCCAGGAAGGAGCCTAGGCCCCTACAGCTCTTAAATGTAACTTCATGACCTGCCTAAGACACTTCTAGAAGATGAGGTAGACTGAACACCCTCTCTACTAATAGGCTATCCTGCTTGACCACCTTTCTTCATGGCTTCTCAGAAGAAGGTCCTTGTGTTCCTGGAATTCTGGAATGCGGTTCGGTTCAGTTCAGTCGCTCAGTCGTGTCTGACTTTTTGCATCCCCTACAGTTGCAACCCCTTTTGCAACTGTAGAACGCCAGGCTTCCCTGTCTATCACCAACTCCCGGAGTTTGCCCAAGTTCATGTCCTTCGAGTCAGTGATACCATCCAACCATCTCATCTTCTGCTGTCCCCTTCTGCTTTCAATCTTTGCCAGCATCAGGGTTTTTCCTAATGAGTCAGTTCTTCACATCAGGAATGTGGTATGAGCACACAAATCAGGAGCTCCTCAGAGGACTTCACTGATAGGTCAATCTTAAACAGGGAAAGCATCACTCTTTCTCTGATTTTAGGTCCCAACACTCAAAGTAATTTGTTTCCTTCTAAGATCATCAAATGTCATATGTTGATCTCGCCTCCCACTTTCTAGACTCTCACACATCGGTTGCTACCAGCCCACCATTCTCAGGTACTCTCGAATCCTTTACATTTTTAAGGAGTTTAATGTAGACAAGGCTCTTTGGGGAATAAAAGACAAATAAAGACAACAACAAATTATACAACAATGTAGACCAATATGGTACTGCTACTGAGTGGGTACTACAGAAGCTGAGAATTCTTTCTTTTACATTCAAACTCCTTGAGGGTAGGAAATGTGTCCTAAATCTATATGTTTGTAATTGAAAGTGTTAGTCACTTAGTCGTGTCTGACTCTTTGTGACCCCATGGACTGTATGTAGCCTGCCAGGCTCCTCTGTCCATGGAACTGTGCAGGCAAGAATTACTGGAATGGTTAGCCACTCCCTTCTCCAGGGGATCTTTCTGATCCAGGGATTGAACCCATGTCTCCTGCATTGCAGGCAGATTCTTTACCATCTGAGCCATCAGGGAAGCCCCAAAACTATGTGCTTAGTGCTTGGCAAGTAGATGCTTAATAAATAAGTTCAGCAAATGGACATTAATTCAGCAAAAATTAAACATTTGAATAAACAAATTCTTAAATAAACATGTAAATTAGATGATGGGGAGTCTTATTGACTGATCTAAGAAACTTCATTGTACAGGAAGAGTCTGAATAATGTCTAGAATCAGAATGAAAGTAAAGAATGTTTCAGGCTGTGGAAAGACAAGTTTGGAGCTAGAGAACCAGTCTGCTGGTCTTGGGTGCTAGCAGATTTGTAAGTTAAGTAATTGGGCTGGATTGATAGGCTGAAATACAAAGCTAAGGAGTATGTTTGCTTCTACAAAGGTGAATTACTAGAGGTCATCATGCAAGAGGAAGATATAACAAAAACAATGTTTTAGGAAGGTGAGTTGGAGATGATGTGAAAAGTGGATCAGAGAAGGGAGGAAGGGATGATGCATCTGCTTTCTTTTAAATCCTCCCCCTCCATTAAGTGGCTTCCCTCATAGCTCAGTCGGTAAATCATCTGTCTGCAACACAGGAGACCTGGGTTCGATTCCTAGGTCAGAAAGATCTCCTGGAGAAAGAAATGGCAACCCACTCCAGTATTCTTGGCTGGAGAATCCCATGGATGGAGGAGCCTGGTGGGCTACTCTCACAGGAGTCGGATACCATTTAGCAACTAACCACCACCACCTCCATTAGGACATTTCTCCCTGATTTTCAGCATGACTCTAGCCCAACATCCAAGGCACACTGAGAAGAACTTAAGATGTCACCTTCATTTCTCAGACCTTTGGACCATCTGTCCAAAGGTCATCTTCCTTTCCTCTCTAGGTTTTCTGTGTGGCTCTGTATGACATAGTAGCTAGATCTTCCTGCTAAAAGCAGTCAATTCAATTTTTAAAATAGCCACATTAACTCCAAATTCTACTTTTGCAACTAACGTGCCTTAAATCAAACCAGCTGTAACAATTGACTTCTGCTAATCCAATCTTGGAGAAGCAACCTGGATCCCTCTTCTTCATTTTCTCTGCTTTTGGTGTCATGGCCCACCTCTGTTTCCATTTTGGTTGCCTCTTTCTATCACTGTTTACCTCCCTGTTTCTTCTCTTTTGCTCAGAAACGTGCTTTTTCTTTAGAGTCGAGCTAGAATATGCACATTGAGCAATAGCAAGGCAACGTTCCTTAAACCAACAGTCTCATGTCCCACTGGGAGTCCTTTTGGATCTGTCTAAAAATCCTGGTCCAGAAGTATGAATTATAGCCACTCTTTTCTCAAGGCCCTGAGCAATTTCAACTGAACCCAAGGGTGCTGAACATACCCCATTCCTCCCAAATAATGTTCTATGAAGGCACATGTACCCACCAGAACGAATCTCTCCAGAAAAATCTATTTAACTTGGCCACTACACCCCATATCTTTCACCTATTTTTATTAATAAAGATAAATATTTCTTTCCTTTTCTGCCTGATACCACGCTAAATCAGGAGACCTATGCCAACAACATCAATATGTCTTTGCAGCACTAATTGTTTTATGTAGTCTTTGGATATCAACTATAGTACTTTGTGCTGAGAATGATGTGTATATAAGAAACTACTTTTTGGATTTGGGAGGTCATCTAATGTGTGGACAATGAGACTTTGAGTACCTAGAAGGCAGGCACCATGTCATATTTATTTTTGTAGTATGAGTGCTTGACACAAGCTATGGGCTCAATAAATGTCCATTAAATAAGTGGATTTACTAATGAATTATTCCAAAATGTAGCTCACGTAACTACAGTTGTTTTAACTGTTCCAAGTTTTTCCAAGTTTAATCCATACCACTGTAAGCCAATTCTTGTGTCCATGGGTTTATTCAAAGTGCTTTCTTTTGTGTACTTTTGTTTTGAGATTCTAAGCATTCTTCTCATAGTACATCACTAATTCTCCCTCTACCACATGGCAGATTAAGGATGATCCCTAATTCTTTGTCACTCTTCCCATCTAAAGGTGGAAAGTATTTTCTCTCCCCTTGAATCCAGGATGGTCAGTGACTGTTTGACACAGAGTATAAGCAGAAGTGATATTACACCAGTTCAGGCCTCATCTCTTACAGGACTACTAGCTTCCACCTTGTTCTCTTGGAGTCCTGAAATGACATTCTGACTACCATACTGGAAAGACCAGGATTCCAGAGGAGACCAGTCTTCTAACTGTCCCCATCAGAGTGCTGAGTATGCAAGGGAAGCCAGCTTGGACCCTCCAACAACAGACCACTACTGTGTGGAAAACCCATAAAAAATGAGCCATCCTGGGACAGCCCCTTTGACATCCCCAGCTGAGCTCCCAGCCAAGAGCCAGCATCCACTGCCAGCCATATGAGGGCACCATTCTGAACGACCAGCTCAGTCAAACCTTCCAATGACTGCAGTCCCAGCCAATATCTGACTGCAACTTCATGAGAGCCCACGCAAGAACTACCAAGCTGAGCCCAGTTCACCCACAGAATTGTGAACTATAACGATAAATTATGGTTTTAAGCCATCAAGTTTTGAGGTAGTTTGTTATACAGAAGTAGATAAGTAGAACATGCTGCTATGCAAACAGAGATGAGGATCATGTGTTGGGTTTTTCTCTGAAGTTTTTACAATGCCTCATAGAAGGCTGTGCTCTCAGCTGAGGGAGTACAGAACATCTCACTTTACAAACAGAAGGACCAAAAATAAATAGGACCTCCTCTTTATAGGGGCTATGAATAAGTTCATGTCAGCTTGGATGCCATGTGTCTGCCACCTGCCTTGATGGTATCCTAGCACTGGGAGAGACTGTGGACAGCCACCTAATCCATCCCCCTGCCTCCCAATATAATGACTCCTTAAAATAAATCCTGCCAGAGAACTCTACTGTTTTGTTTTTTTTTTCTTCCTCTTTTTTTTTTTTTAATCCCAAGAAAAGGAGATCTTGCAGCTACCTTTGGCAATGTACGCCAGCAGCTCCTCGTAAATCTTAATTAGAGCATTCTAACAGATGTTTCGCCTCATTCCTCCAGACCCAGCTTCAGCCCTTTCTTCTTGCTTCTTCATCTTGTGTTTTGGCTTTATTTTCCTAAATTTGGAGAAGCAGTGAAGAAAATATTACTCACAAACACCTCTTTATTTTTCTTTCATAGATGTGAAAGGATCCATCACTTCATTCCTCTGTGGAAGCTGGAATGTTCTCATTCAGAGACACCTCCGTTTTCTGATCTGAAAAAACGCAGGATAAAACCACCTGCCCGGCTTACTTGAATGAGCTGATGAAAAGATCAAAATTACAGTGACTGTAAGAAGGCACACATAGGCTTTAAAGCATACTATAAATTCCTGGCATCTTGAGTCGAGTTGGTTGCTGGTTTAAGAAATCTCTCGGAGAAGGTAAATTAGTTGTTGTGTAGGGCTAGGGGGATGGGTGGATTGGGAAGTGATGGTTAAAAAGTACAGGCGCTTTTTTTGGTGGGGGTGGGGTCTGGGCATTGTGAAATGTCCTAAGATTGTTGTAAAACAAAAATCTGTGAATATACTGAAAACCACTTAATCATATATTTGAAAGAGGAGACTAGTATGCTATGTGAATTATCTTAATAATTTAAAGAAAAAATTTTAATTTTCTTAAATTTTCCCTCTTTAAAAAGAAAAAAATTCATATTGTTCTTAGATTCACATTAGCCTTTATTCTTGGGGCCTTCTGTCATCTGTCATTCCGAGTCCCGTTAGTTATATGCCTTGTCTAATATCTCCAACTCTTGGACCATTTTAGTACTGGGTTTTCTCTGTGAAGGCTTATCTTCTACCATAAGCAGAAAACAAGAGAAGAAATGGACTAATGTCAACTGACCAACAAACATTGACAAGACTAAAGGATTAGGGTCTGAGATATGACTTTATGAAGTGGATTATAGTCCCTGGAAGAGGCTGCTGATACAGGACTCTGTGATGGTGTGGGAGATGGGAGGGAAGTTCAAGAGGGAGGGGACATATGTACACCTGTGGCTGATTCATGGTAATGTATGCAGAAACCAACACAAGATTGTAAAGCAATCATCCTCCAGTTAAAAATAAGTCGATTTTTAAAAAAGGAAATACCACAGAAAAATAGTAGCTTCAAAAAAAAAAAAAAAGCTGTTTTGTTGATGAAGGTTTGCAGACCTTACAACTGGGTCACAGAGCTTGGAGACAAGAGACAAAAAAGTCTGTCTTCATCTTACCTTTAAAGACTTTAAAGATACTCTCCCTCTCTTCTCCTCACCCTACCACTTTTCATCTTCAGGCAATGCTGGAGAGCAGGGAGAAAGAAGTTTAAGGACACAGTCCACAACTTGCCTCAGTTTCCCCTCCAGCTTTCCTGGTTTGTCTTGTTCTGTAGAGGACGTTCTCAGAGGCAGACATGAGAAATGGATGACAGGGAGGATGGCCCAGGAGGTCAGTAAGGCCCCCAGGAATCAAGGGAGCCAACAAACTTGGCCAAAGAGCTGCCTTTCCCCCAGCCCCAGGCTGGTGCTTTCAAGTGCCTGATGAAGATGGAGCACTCCTCAGGGAGCCCCTTCATAAGGACCCCACGTCCACGGAACCCAAACCGATATGCTCTTTTAAGGAGTCTCAGGTTTTCTCCAAACACATTCTGGGCTAGGATCAGCACTCCATAAACTACAAAATGAAAAACAAGTCCCACTCTTGAGAAGCACAGAGGGCAGTGATGTCAGTCATGCTGCTCATGACAGCCAATGCCCTGACCCTCAGTCCCTCCCCACCACCGCCTTCCTCTCCGACCTGCCATCCTCAGGTCCCATCCAGACCCTCATCCTGCCAGCCCCGAATCAACAGAGCGGGTTTCGGACAGCTGGAATAATCATCATCTCTCACGCGATGTCTCCAATTCCTGTGGAGCCTGCCCTGTGCCCTCTCCCTCCCACCCTCCCATGGCCTCTCACTCAATCTGTTCTTCTCTTGGCACCAACAGCTATTTTCCACCACCCTGCCTGGCGTACCTCCAACCCACCTCCCCAAGGGGTTTTCACTCCCCACTTCATCTGTCTCCTTCGTGCTTCTCCTGCTGGAATTGGATCTTCCAGCTCTATTTCTGGATTCTTTCCACTGCACTGTCTTGGGTTAGGCAGCTTGCTTCTTCAACCTGCTTTGCATCTCCCTGGCCTCTAATAAGCATCTCTAAAATCTTCCAGTGTCAGATGCGGAGCTACAGTCAGTAGCTATGTTCTTTTTCCTAATAGATTCTTTCTTATCTGCCTTGTCACAGAAACATAGAGCTTTGTTAAAAAGAGGGCTTCATAACTACCTCATGTGCCTAAAAAGAGGTCCTCAGGCCCTCTCTGTGATGCCACTGTCACTAGAAAGAAGGTGGGATAATTCCTTTCTTATCTGGACAGAACCCTGTTTCCACAGATTTCTAATCTACCCTTTACTGATTTTCCATTCCCATCCTCTTCTTTGGCTCATACACAGGCACGATAAGCATATTCCTAACTTCTGCTGCTGCTGCTGCTAAGTCACTTCAGTTGTGTCCAACTCTGTGCAGCCCCATAGACAGCAGCCCACCAGGCTCCTCCACCCCTGGGACTACTAATGTAATTAATGTTTATTCATATTATTTGGCACTAAAGCTTCCCATAAGTACTAGCCACTGTGGGCTACTGACCCATTTCTGTTTGGGTGACTATGTAGCCTGGGGCAGAGTCCTCTTTTTCGAAACCTGGGAACATCGGGTCTTCTGTCTTGGGTCCTTGTACTCAGCTGGTCTGTATTCTTCTCCTGCTATACTCCTTTTTAAGAAGGCCATGCTCTATTCTGCCTGTGCTAGACCATCAGTCTCTCAAAGTCCCACTTAAAGAATCATGAAAGTCATCATTCTTCAACATTCTCTTACAGAAACTCAAAACATTTTCACCTTCCAAAAATGACATCTGTTAGCTCTCCCTTCACTTTTGAAAATAGTTAGCCCACATTTACAACTGCAAATACGTATATTTGACCAAGAAACAGAAAGCATAAATTCTAGTACTACCCTCAAATAGTACAAATCAGGTATCAGGTATAAAAGTGGAACAAACTGAAGCACCTCCCTAAGCTTTATTTTTTGCACCCATAAATTTAGTAGGTTTAATTAGATAATTATCAAAGGGCCTTATAAACTAATTTTCTGCTATCCCTATATGACGTCTTTAAGAGTATTCATTATATTCTTAGAAATTATTTGTGAATGGAACTTTGAAAACAATTATGATCAATTTTGCTTTCTCTTTCAACACAGAAATTATTTTAGCCTGACTGGAGTTCTATTTCTGAATAATGTGCTTCCTGCCTTTGTAGTCTTGGACAAGTACTTTTCAAATCTAAGTTGTCACACTTGTAAAACAAGTATATACTAGTACTTAAGTAATCGGGTTACAAAGTATGTAAAGCATCTAGCATGATAACTGGCATATAGTAAGTGCTCAACAAATGTCAATTATCATCATTACATTCATCATTCATTTCAATTTCTTGAATGAGCCCTATTAAACTGAACATCTCTATAATTCTAAGAGCTAGTTTGTTTGGAATGGAAGTCTCCTTCCATCATCATCAACTTGGGTAGTTCTTATTACCAAACTGGGGTTGCAAATGACACCATAAAGTTCGCTGTGTTCACTGATGGATTTGTTCCTTTGCCACATTTTCAAACTGAATATTAATGAGTTTGAGATTATCAGTCAAAGTTATATTTCCTGCATTCACTATGGACAAATGAGAGCCCACCATCAGTCTGTAATAAAAAGTATCCTTGGGTTTATACTTTACTTTGAATTATTGGGCTTCCTGGGTGGCTCAGATGGTAAAGAATTCACCTGCAATGCAGAAGACCTGGGTTTGATCCCTGGGTTGGGATGATCCCCTGGAGAAGAAAACGGCAACCCATTTCAGTATTCTTGCCTGGAAAGTTCCTTGGACAGAGGAGCCTGGTGGATTGTGGTCTATAGGGGCGCAAAGAATTGGACACGACTGAGTGACTAACTCTATACAGTCAGCAAAAACAAGACCCGGAGCTGACTGTGGCTCAGATCATGAACTCCTTATTGAGAAATTCAGACTTAAACTGAAGAAAGTAGGGAAAACCACTAGGCCATTCAGGTATGACCTAAATCAAATCTCTTATGAGTACACAGTGGAAATGAGAAATAGATTTAAGGGACTAGATCTGATAGACAGAACGCCTGATGAACTATGGAAGAGGTTCGTGACATTGTACGGCAGACAGGAATCAAGACCATCCCCAAGAAAAACAAATGCAAAACACCAATGATGGCTGTCTGAGGAGGCCTTGCAAATAAAAAGAAGAGAAGTGAAAAGCAAAGGAGAACAAGAAAGATATACCCATTTGAATGCAGGGTTCCAAAGAATAGCAAGGAAAGATAAGAAAGTCTTTCTCAGTGATAAGTGCAAAGAAATAAAGGAAAATAATAGAATGGGAAAGACTAGAGATCTCTTCAAGAAAATTAGAGATACCAAGGGAACATTTCATGCAAAGAAGGGTTCAATAAAGGACAGAAATGGTAAGGACCTAACAGAAGCAGAAGATATTAAGAAGAAGGGGCAAGAATACACAGAAGAACTATACAAAAAGGATCTTCACAACCCAGATAATCACTATGGTATGATCACTCACCTAGAGCCAGACATGCTGGAATGCAAAGTCAAATGGGCCTTCAAAGTATCACTGCAAACAAAGCTAGTGGAGGTGATGGAATTCCAGTTGAGCTATTTCAAATCCTAAAAGATGATGCTGTGAAAGTGCTACACTCAATACGCCAACAAACATGGAAAACTCAGCAGTGGCCACAGGACTGGAAAAGGTCAGTTTTCATCCCAATCCCAAAGAAAGGCAATACCAAAGAATGCTCAAACTACCGCACAATTGCACTCATCTCACACGCTAGTAAACTAATGCTCAAAATTCTCCAAGCCAGGCTTCAACAGTACATAAACTACGAACTTTCAGATGTTCAAGCTGGTTTTAGAAAAGGCAGAGGAACCAGAGATCAAGTTGCCAACATCCACTGGATCATCGAAAAAGCAAGAGAGTTCCAGAAAAACATCTATTTCTGCTTTATTGAGTATGCCAAAGCCTTTGACTGTGTGGATCACAATAAACTGTGGAAAATTCTGAAAGAGATGGGAATACCAGACCATCTGACCTGCCTCTTGAGAAATTTGTATGCAGGTCAGGAAGCAACAGTTAGAACTGGACATGGAACAACAGACTGGTTCCAAACAGGAAAAGGAGTACATCAAGGCTGTATATAGTTACCCTGCTTATTTAACTTATATGCAGAGTACATCATGAGAAATGCTGGGCTGGATGAAGCACAAGCTGGAATCAAGATTGCAGGGAGAAATATCAATAACCTGAGATATGCTGATGACACCACTCTTTATGGCAGAAAGTGAAGAAGAACTAAAGAGCCTCTTGATGAAGGTGAAAGAGGAGAGTGAAATAGTTGGCTTAAAACTCAACATTCAGAAAACTAAGATCATGGCATCCAGTCCCATCACTTCATGGCAAATAGATGGGGAAACAGTGGAAACAGTGGCTCACTTTATTTTTGGGGGGCTCCAAAGTCACTGCAGATGGTGACTGCAGCCATGAAATTAAAAGATGCTTACTCCTTGGAAGGAAAGTTATGACCAACCTACACAGCATATTATAAAGCAGAGACATTATTTTGCCAACAAAAGTCCGTCTAGTCAAGGCTATGGTTTTCCAGTAGTCATGTATGGATGTGAGAGTTGGACTATGAAGAAAGCTGAGTGCTAAAGAATTGATGCTTTTGAGAAGACTCTTGAGAGTCCCTTGGACTGCAAGGAGATTCAACCAATCCATTCTAAAGGAGAGCAGTCCTGGGTGTTCGTTGGAAGGACTGGTGTTGAAGCTGAAGCTCCAATACTTTGGCCACCTGATGTGAAGAGCTGACTCATTTGAAAAGACCCTTATGCTGGGAAAGATTGAGGGCAGGAGGAGAAGGGGACGACAGAGGACGAGATGGTTGGATGGCACCACCGACTCATCCGACATGATGAGTAAACTCCGGAAGTTGGTAATGGACAGTGAGGCCTGGCGTGCTGCAGTCCATGAGGTGGCAAAGAGTCAGACACGACTGAAGAACAGACTGACAAAGAGCTCAAAGACGCTGTTACATGTATCCCTTGAGGTGGAATGGGGACCCTGCCTCACCATGTGGTTTCCTGGCTGCCCCTCCCTTGTCTTTGCCTCCCTTCCCTGTTCCCAGATTGTGCTATAGTATGCTCAGTCACTCACTCATGTCTGACTCTTGGCAACCCCATGGACTGTAGCCCTCCAGGCTCCTCTGCCCAAGGAATTTTCCAGGCAAGAATACTGGAGTGGGTTGCCATTTCCTTCTCCAGGATCAACCATTTAAATCTGCCCTTTGGAACTCAGGAAAGGTCATGGAGGCTGGAGTCAAGAAACCGGGAACAGTTTCTGTGTCCAGGAGCCCCACAATGTCCTGCTCTGTTTCAGCAGCCCTCCATCAAATCAGATTTATGTTTAAATATTCTCCATGACCAGTGTTCACACTCCTGAGTGATACTGTAGAGAAAATTTCTACAAAATTTTAGGAAGGATCTGTAATTTCACTTGCTGTTGTTGTTTAGTCAATAAGTCACGTCTGACTCTTTTGAGGTCCCACGGACTGTAGCACACAGGCTTCACTGTCCATGGAATTTTCCAGGCAAGAATACTGGAGTGGGTTGCCATTGCCTTCTCCAGGGGATCTTCCCAAGCCAGGGATCAAACCCAGGTCTCCTGCATTGGCAAGAAGATTCTTTTTATATATATATAAATTTATTTATTTTAATTACAGATTAATTACTTTACAATATTGTATTGGTTTTGCCATACATCAACATGAATCCACCACAGGTGTACACATGTTCCCCATCCTGAACCCCTCTCCCACCTCCTTCCCCAGACCATCCCTCTGGGTCGTTCCAGTGCACCAGCCCCAAGCATCCTGTATCATGCATCAAACCTGGGCTGGCGATTCATTTCTTATATGGTATTATACATGTTTCAGTGCCATTCTCCCAAATCATCCCACCCCCTCTCTCTCCCACAGAGTCCAAAAGACTGTCTATACATCTGTGTGTCTTTTGCTGTCTTGCTTACAGGGTTATTGTTACCATCTTTCTAAATTCCATATATATGCGTTGGTATACTGTATTGGTGTTTTTCTTTCTGGCTTACTTCACTCTGTATAATAGGCTCCAGTTTCATCCACTTCATTAGAACTAATTCAATGTATTCTTTTTAATGGCTGAGTAATACTCCATTGTGTATATGTACCTACAATGGCAAGCAGATTCTTTACCGCTGAGCCACTAGGGAAGCCTTGTGGTTTCATTAGAGTATATTGCTTTTTATAGAAGAGAATTGGAGGCAGTTTAGGTGCCCATCCTTAATGTGGTAGATACACCCTAGGTGTACAGTGCGACACATGAGAACCACAGCAGAGCGCCATTACATGCCTTTTGACCTCTACCTCCATAAAGGTTTGTGGGAAAAATTAACTTTTTCTTTTAGTACAAGCATAACTCATGCTAACTAGAGATACTTTCTAAAATCATAGAAAGAAAATGAGGGAAAAAGTCATTTTTAATCCTACCACTCAGATATGTATAACTACAAGTGACATTTAGATGTGTCTGTGCACAGAATTTTTTCCTATGCGATTATATCTACATAACTACCTAGTGCACTTAGTTTGAAGCCTGCTGTCACTCTACTTTGTCATCTTCTTTTATCATGCAGCAATATATTGTGAACAGCCTTTTATCCCACCCCACCATATCCGCTAGGAATCCAACAGGAAACAGATGGCGTCCCCGAAATAGGATGAGTCCAGAAGGGTTTATTCACAAAGGATTGTTTACAAAAGTGGGGAGGTGGGTATAGATAAGGTGACCATGCATACAGGTTTGCCTGGAGTAATTGTAGGATATATCTGTGGTCATCGTATCATATCCAGTGTGACATTTCCCAGATTCTCCACTTTTTCACAAAGCTCTATTATTCATTGTTGCGCTAAAATCAGGTGAGATGTGTTTAGAAAACTCTTTTATCCTTTCAGCATCTGCCATGGTGTTGTCTAATCGTCTGTGAGGTGTGTCTGTGAGGTGAAAATGTGGTTAGATCTGGAAGACTACCTATGATAACCCTATGTCTACCATTCCAGATCCAGTGTGGTTTATGGCTGCTTTTCAGGAAAACTATTCCAAGGATCCACTAATCATAATGTTTCTAAAAGTGTACACAGACATAAGCAGCCATCTCCTAGTCTCAGGCTGTAGTGTTAGAGTTCTTTGGTACTGCTGTCCTTACTGGTCACTAGAGTCTATAGCCACTTGATGGTGGAATGTGCCAAGATTAAGAAATGCTCAGAGCTACCAAAGAACAGTCAGTATTGTTAGGAAAGGCAGGAAATTATAGATTAAATATATACACAATGTGTGCAAGAAATATACACCGAACAATGAAACATAGTATACAGCAGCTTTGTAATTTCTTTTGGGTGTAAAATATGCTACAGTATGTACTTCATTAAGAAGTAGTTCTTAAAGGCCACAACTCAAAACAAGAATTTTACACATTCAGCTACAGAAAATACACTTACATCTCTGTGAACCATGGCTCTTCATGACTTTGCATTTAGATCAAATGAGTGCTCTTCCAACACAATTTTGTTCATTTTTAATTTCAGAATTTCTTATATATGAACAGAAAGTGAAATAACATATCTTAAACTGTTGATTCTTTAAGTTGAAAATAAACCTTGTAAACAGTTTAATATCAGTTTTATAGCAACGCCTTTAGATGCCAGTTTTATATCAGTGTCTTTAGATGATTCAAGTAAGAAATCAGTGACCTGAAATTTTTTAAAAGTCTCAATTTTAAAATTAAATTCATAGATCAAACTAAAGCCTTTGAAAGCTGACATACACACACTACTGTGTATAAAACAGAAAACTAATGAGAACAGACTGTATGACATAGAGAAATATACTCAATGCCCTGTAATGACCCAAATGGGGAGGAAATTCAAGGAAGAGGGGATATATGTATACGTATTACTGTACAGCAGAAATTAGTACAACATTGTAAAGCAACTATATTCCAATTTAAATAAAAAAGAAAGTTTACTCTGACATGATTGTAAATACTTTAAATTCAAGTAAAAGATCCAACACTGAAGATAAAACTACTTGTTTTGGTAACAGCAACGTGGATACGAATTTCAGTAAAGAACAGTATCTGGTTAAAAAAAAAAAAAAAAGAAGAAGAAGAATGTTCTTATCAAACGAAAGAAACTCATGGAGCAAAAATATACTTAACTGGTTGGAGTACACACAAATTTCTTAATTATTTCAAAAAATTCTACAGTTCAAGTAGAACCTCTAGTTGTCAAAATATATCTTCTCGAAGGTAAGAGAGTAGATCTGGGAGGGTAAACAAAAGATGGCTGGCAACTTCTTAAAAGTTCTTCTCCAAGAGTGGTTTTTAAACTATTTTAAACTATGAGTTCTTGGCTAAGTTAAATCTTACATCAAAGTCCAGTATGTGAAACAGAAAAGTACCCATCAGGGATAGGAAACCTAGAACCCCAAACCCCACTCCAGAGGTCTCCACTGAGAATTGCTTGAAAACC
Organism: Bos mutus; assembly: GCF_027580195.1. Taxonomy (NCBI): domain Eukaryota; kingdom Metazoa; phylum Chordata; class Mammalia; order Artiodactyla; family Bovidae; genus Bos; species Bos mutus. The sequence goes on from NC_091618.1 coordinate 30,915,247, forward strand.
ATGATCCTTCAGCAGGAGCTTCAATGTCTACAGAATTCAATAGTCCATGTTTCATAATTCATTAAACAGTTGTTGAACATCAATTTCAAGTTTCAAGCTACTTCTTATTATAAGCAGTGTTGTGATAAACATCCTCGCAGCTATATTGTGTCATAAAACACTAATTATTTTCTTAGAAAAATTACTAGAATAACTGACTCAAAGGATAGGAACATTTTTGTTTCGTGATTTGTGTTGCCTCATTTATCATTCCAAAATACTGTACATTTTAACACTGCAATTTACAGTGCTCAAAAGTCCCAGTTTCTCCTCTTTCTTGCTAACACTTGACATCTTTTTTTGTTACTTTTTCAGACACAGAAAAGTAACATCCCATTGCTATTTTGGGAAACCATTTTCTTTTCTTACCACTCAGGTTGACCTCTTTTCTATGTATATTTATTGGCCATTTAAATTTTCTCATTAGTTATACAGGTTTCTCTTTGTTATTGATTTGTAAGAGCTCTTTATTTAAAGGATATATGTAATAAATATTTCCTGGGTGTGTTTTTTATGGGATTTTGAGGCATAAAAGTCTTTAGTATTTACAGAATCACTCTTCCCTTTCTGTCATGCTTAAAAAGTCCTTCTACACAGTCTCAAAATAGGCTGTTCTTAAATGATTCACTCTGATTTTTTTTTTCCTCCTTTACTGATAAGCAGGCATGAGAAGCAAAAAGAAAGAAGAAAAAAAAAAATCAATGAGAACAAAGACCAAGAAAAGAGTTAGGAAAGAGACCTCTCAATGCAACCAAAAGATGTGGGTGAACTTTAGACAGAAAGTTGCTTCAAGTATTGAGAGCCAGGAGAATGTGTAATCTTGAAGAATAAAATATTCTCTTCCTACTGTCCTTGACTTGGTTTAGAGCAAACCAGGCATGAAGTCAGGGGACAGGATAAGATGGTTCCCAAGGAGTAAGAGCTCCTTAAAGCAGCAGGACTCTGGCCCCAGACCTGCAAGATTGCCTGCTCCAGGAGGGCCTTCTACCTCTCCAGATGTTGGTGAAACCCATGCAAGAGTCCAAGCAATATTAATATCCTGACTGAAGGACCTTTTGTTTTTCATGCCTGGAAAATAACAGTTTGACCAAAGGGGGAAAAAAAGAAGTTCCAGATAAAAAGAGGTAGATGGGGCAGGGGGCCCTGGGAAGGGAGGAGAAGAGACCTTCCCATCCCCAATGCACCTGGCAAAGCCTCCACCCTCAGGGCACTACTCCTTCCCTGGCCAGCTGGTGTTTTCCCATTCGCCCCAGGCCTGGCCCCAGGCCACAGACTTGGGGAGTGATGCCTATTCTGGAGGGATCTCTGCAGATGCTATTTTGATAAGACTGTAATCCTTTTCCCTCCCCTTCCCCTCCCCCAGTCCTTAACCTCTCCAATTCTAGCCAAGGCCTTTGTGTGTTTGTGTGCCTATGTTTGGGGAAGGGGGGTGGGATGAAGGGCAGGGTAGCTTAATAACCAGCAAACACAGGCTCCAGTTTCACAGGGCGGATTAATGCATCAAATGGCTGCCTGGTCCCAGGCAGAAGCTGGAGAGAGAGGTTTTCTTATCTGGCCCTCAGTCCTCTGGAAACAACACGAGAAGGGGCACTGGATGGAATACTGCTGTTAATGCATCAAAATTTTTCTTCTAGATATAAATAGAGATTTTGTTTTCCTTCCCCTCCTTCCTTGCCCCTCATAGAACTGCCAGGTAAAATTCAGCAGAGTGAGATTTGTATTGCAGATAAATAACAGTGTATGGATCATATTTATACTAAATAACTATATATTTATATGGTGTCAAGACATAGATATTTGTTGTTTATCTGAAAGTTAAACTCAGAGTCCATATTTTTATTTTCCAGTCTAGCAATCCTATGACTCTCTCCCTCCTTCTTTTATTTCTGTCACCTACTGTGAAGGTAGACATACTCTTTTGCTTCATTTCCTTTCCAAAAGATTTTAACAGTAGTATTACTAACAACAGATCACATTCATTGAGCATTTACTGGGCACTGTCCACATTTTACTAATGAGAAGAAACAATAATAATGTTAAGTAAATACAGCTACTGAGTGATGGAGTCAGGGGGATAGACATCCAGGAAGTCCACACTCCTGATCTCTTCTGGTAATCTCTACTCCCAAACATCCCTGGTGAATCCAACCCCTCTTCCTTACACTTCTGGCACATCACATCCTGCTGGTCTTCATCCTCCCCACCCCATTTTTTCTTCTGCTAACCAGGACATGAGTTAAGAAGGCTCCTATCTGTTGAACAGGAACATTATCAATGTTAGAAGCAGCTGCCAGTAGAGGAAACTCTTGCTACCTACACCTATTCCCACCCCCCAGCAACCTGTACCCACTCTTGGAGCTTTTAAAAGCCTAGGTGTTGGGGCTGATCACAGGAAGAGAACCTAGAAGATAAATAAAGCCAGTCTGTTTGGCAGCTCTCTCAATTCTAGCTTTCTAGGGGAACTGCCTGTGTTAACGGGGTGAAAGTCCTTTCTTACTCTTGACTCCATGGCTAAGGGAAAAATTGAGGTAGGTGGTATATGATGCCCCACCCTTTGCATGAATAGGACCATCAGGCTGAAGCCAGCAATACCCACTTGTTGGGGGCCAGAGTGAGGTACTCCGCCCATGGCAAAGGTCATGAGGAAGGAGGCTCGACATACGCAAAGGCGGGATTGAGCCTCAGGAGTCCCCCTGGAAATCCTCGAGCGTCTACCCCCATAACCAGAGCCTGCCTACTTTACTACTTTGTGCTCTTACCTACACCTCTGACTTTACGGGGGGCTGTCCCCCACCACCTCTTTCGGAGAAGGAGTTAACCTAGAGCTCCAGTCAATAAAAACTCTTGGGTGTGACAAGAGTGTTTAACCTACAAACTCGTCTGAAGGTTCTCTAGCCTGCCTGACAGGCTCGTCCGGCCACATGTGATTGCTCACAGCCTCCCAACCGTGAGAGGCACAAGATGCTTTAAACCTTCTAAAAACAGATTCCTTAGAAAAGTTAGAAAACTATTAGTATAAGTATAATGGGCTAATTAGAAATTGTGTTGGTGAAGGGTTTTTCATTTGTTGAGCCAATGTTTGTTGCTAAGTCTCCACATCCCCTGCCCTTACACACATTAATGAATATATAGAAGAAATAAGTATTAACCTTTGATATTAATCACGTTAGACCTTAGGCTAAGTAAATTCTTTCCTTAACTAAAACCCACTACACCCTCACCCTGTAGGAATGTAACTTTACTTGGGTGGCGTCTGTTTTGAGAACAATCAGCCCTGGAGAAATAAGTGTCTTGATTGACTGACCGCTGTCACAAGGAGAGGGTCAGAATTGTCAGCAGGCCCCCTGGCCAGAAGATGATGTAACACCCTAAGACCTCTGTATACATTTGTGTGAAGCACCTGACTTTAATAAAAGTCAGGACTGCTGTCCCCACGTGACTTTTGTATAACATCTCAGTGTATAAAAACAGACTCTGGAAAATAAAGAATTGGGATCAGTTTCTCGAAATACTGGTCTCCCCATGTCTCTCTCTCCCTCTGGCTGAGTCTCCATCTGGAGCGAAACCCACCATGCTTACTAATTATGCCTGGGCTTAAAGATCCGACCGGGAGGCCTCAGTGTCTCCTCTCCTTCGGGAGAACGGAAGGACGCCTGCGGCCTACGTAAGTGGTGCAAACTTCTTGTCTTGAAGTTTTATTGGTCTCCCGCGTAAACCAAGCTACTCAGCCTCTTTTCTCCACTGAATTTTCCTACTGAGCTATCCTTATTCTATTACTCTTTATATCTTTAATTAATATCTAACTGAAGCTATTGTATCCTGATCCTCGCCTACGCCGTCTCTCCTTCGAATACCCTGGATCAGCCGGGGCTGGTCCCCGGCACCCACTGAGTCTAATAGTGTAGAGAGGAGTAGGAATGGACTCAAACTGGCCAACTCACAGACCCGACATAGACCTAAGATAATAGCCCTAAGACACATCTCCACTCTTTTCACTTATAAAGTGGGAAGAAGTGCTGTACAAGATAATAGGGTGGTGGTGAAGATTAAATGAGAGCAAGTGAACACCACCACAGCACAGGGCTTGCATGCACTCTCAGTTGTTAAGTCATGTACAACTCTTTGTGACTCCATGGACTATAGCCTGCTGGGTTCCTCTCTTCATGGGAGTTTCCAGTCAAGAATACTGGAGTGGGTTGCCATTTCCTTCTCCAGGGGATCTTCCCAACCCAGGGACTGAACCTGCATCTCCTGTATTGGCAGGAGAGTTCCTTACCACTGAGCCACCAGGGAAGCTTATAGTGCAAGGCATGCAGTCATTAAGGTTTGATGGTCTTTGGCATTTACTATAATAACTTTTTGCTGGATGGTTGAATTGTTTTTCTAATTGTTCTTAGAGGTAAAAGTGAATTCCTCTAGGACCATTTCTTCTTAAGCAGAAGTAATAATAATCCTTTATACCACAAAAAAGTGTCAAAATTTCTATTAATTATAGACTCATTTTTTTCTTTTCTTTTTTTTCAATAAATATTTATTGTCTGCTGTGGGTCAGCACTCTGGGGGAGCAGTGGGAAAATATGCTTTTTATCAAGTAACAGAGACTCCAGAGGAAGGTGAATTAGGATCCACCAGTACATGTTCCTCAACACTAAGTGGTGAATACTGCAGAAAAGCAATTGTTGTGTGTAATTATTCACCAGTAATCACAACACAGTTAAGTCCACAATAGCAGCATGCTGAATAAGAGCCCCATAAATGTGTGCTTAAGGATTCCCTGGTGGCTTAAACAGTAAAGAATTTGCCTGCAATGTGGGAGACCTGGGTTCAATCCCTAGGTTGGGAAGATCCCCTGGAGGAGGGCATGGCAACCCACTCCAGTATTGTTGCTTGGAGAATCCTTTGGACAGAGGAGTCTGGTGGGCTACAGTCCATGGAGTGGCAAAGAGTCAGACACGACTGAGCGACTAACACTCACTTTGTCACTTTCAAAGCTGTCCACATCAGAACCTGTGAATATGTTACCTTACATGGAAAACAGACTTTACGGGTATGGTTAAATTAGAGATTTCATATTGAGAGATTATCCCAGATTATTCAGGTAGGTCCAAGATAACCTCAAGGATCCTTATAAGAGGGAGCAGGATGATCAGAGTCAGAAAGGGTTGCGATGACAAACGTAGAGGGACAGAGGGAGAACTGGAAGATGCTATGCTGTTGATCTTGAAGAAGGAGGATGATGCCATGAGCCAAAGTCATCAAAAGCTAGACAAAAACTAGGAAACAGACTTTTCTTTGGAGCTTCCAGAAGGCACATGGGCCTGCTGACACCTTAATTTTAAGACTCCTGATCTCCAGAACCATGAGAGATAAAATCAGTGTTGTTTTAAGCCATTAAATTGTGATAATTTGTCACAGAAGCAATAGGAACTTAATACAGTGGTTTAAAAAAGGAGGGGAGAATAGAAAATTGTGATGTTATTGAATTTTATAAACAGGAGGACCTCAAAATAAAAGAATTAGAAGAAACAGAAAGGAAATACAAAATGATGTGCATTAACACTTCATAATATTTTAAACATTTCACCAGCATAACAGGGTGTGTGTGCCAAGTTGAGTTCAGTTTAGTTGCTCAGTTCTGTCCAACTCTTTGCCACCCCATGGACTACAGCATGCCAGGGCTCCCTGTCTATCACCAACTCCTTGAGTTTATTCAAGCTTATGTCCATTGAGGCGGTGATGCCATCCAACCATCTCATCCTCCGTCGTCCCCTTCTCCTCCTGCCTTCAATCTTTCCCAGTATCGGGGTCTTTTCAAATGAGTCAACTCTTCGCATGAGGTGGCCAAAGTATTGGAGTTTCAGCTTCAGTATCAGTCCTTCCAATGAATATTCAAGACTGATCTCCTTTAGGATGGACTGGTTGGATCTCCTTGCAGTCCAAGGGACTCTCAAGAGTCTTCTCCAACACCACACTTAAAAAGCATCAATTCTTTGGCGCTCAGCTTTCTTCATAGTCCAACTCTCACATCCATACATGGCTGCTGGAAAAACCATAGCCTTGACTAGATGGACCTTTGTTGACAAAGTAATGTCTCTGCTTTTTAATAGCTGTCTAGATTGGTCAAACTTTTCTCCCAAGGAGCAAGCATCTTTTAATTTCATGGCTGCAGTCACTATCTGCAGTGATTTTGGAGCTCAAAAAGATAAAGTCGGTCACTGTTTCCACTGTTTCCCCGTCTATTTGCCATGAAGTGATAGGACTGGATGCCATGATCTTAGTTTCTGAATGTTGCATTTTAAGCCAACTTTTTCACTCTCCTCTTTCACTTTGATCAAGAGGCTCCTTAGTTCTTTGCTTTCTGCCATAACGGTGGTGTCTTCTGCATATCTGAGGTTATTGATATCTCTCTGAGGAATCTTGATTCCAGCTTTGCTTCATCCAGTCCAGCATTTCTCATGATGTACTCTGCATATAAGTTAAATAAGTAGGGTGACAATATACAGCCAAAGGCACTTAGAAAGCACCAAGAATGAATTACCCCCACGAAGTATAGATTGACATATAGTTTCTTAGAATTTACTAAAGTCCACAGGTGTTTACTGGAGAAGGCAATGGCACCCAACTCCAGTACTCTTGCCTGGAAAATCCCATGGATGGAGGAGCATGGTGGGCTGCAGTCCATGGGGTCGTGATGAGTCGGACACGACTGAGCGACTTCACACACACACACACACACACACACACACACACACACAGGTGTTGAGCTCAGAATGTCAGAGACAGTAGACCTATGGTCTCATCCAATTTGGTGACACTCGTAGAGGCTCATATGGAAGTTAGTGCCCAGTCATAGCACATTAGTCACACGCCCAAGGATTTGTGTCAACAACAAGAAATGTTTCCCGAAAGAAACCATCCTGTCCCCTCTTGCTTGGAAAGGAGAGAAGACATGTGATGGAGTGTGATGTTGGATTGGTGCAGAGATGCTTAAAGAAGCCATCTGGACAGGTTGTACCACAGGTATACAGCCCACATCTCTTCCTAGCTACACTCAAGTCCCACAGTCATCGTGTGTGTGTGTGTGTGTGTGTGTGTGTGTGTGTGTGTTAGTCACTGAGTTGTGTTCAACTCTGCAATCCCATGGACTGTAGCCCATCCTCTGTCCACAGGATTTCCCAGGGAAGATTACTGGAGTGCATTGCCACTCCCTTCTCCAGGGATCTTCCTGACCTAGGGACTGAAGCTGTGTCTCCTGTGTCTCCTGCATTGCAGGCAGATTCTTTACCTGCTCAGCCACCTGGGAAGCCCACAAAGGGATTTACAGGGATGCAAACTATGCCCATGTCACACAGAAGGTTCCTGCATAAAAGATGAGTCTTTTCAGAAATCACTCTGTATCCTAATCCTCACCCCCACCTCCCACATTCTAATCCTTTTGGGGTGTGTACCTGGTCATTCAAGAAATCTATTAACATTTTCTTGATTCCTCTGCTTTTATCTTTAGTCCAAAGCAAATGATCCTCAACTCCCCTGGCCATTTCGAGTCTAGATTCCTTTTAGTCACTTTCCTTCTTTCAAACCCCTATTACCTGCTTCTCCCTGAAAAACACTAGGACTCCAAGCCTAAGTCTCTAAGACAGGGACACTCCTGGAGCAGCCCTGGCCTCAGGTACCACAGAAGGTGACTCCTCCTCTTCACCATTAAATTGTCTTCCTTGTGGCTAGAATGTTCCTACAGTCCCTTCTACTTCCACTCAGTCTTCTCTCCTCCCCTCAATGACCTTCTACAAAACCACTCTGTCTTTGATCCAATGGTCCAACCCAAAGTCTTGCTTATTACCCACCACACCCAAGAAAGTCACATGACTGCCATAAGCCCTGAACAGAGAGATGGAGCCTTGCAAGGGTCACTGGAAAGTCTCTCTAAACCCACTCACAGCAACATGGCCTCTTTGTTTCTCTCTGTTGGTTCAAGCATCTCTTTTCACCAGCGACACTCAGTAATTTTTGTCTGAGCAATTGATGAATGGGAGGGGCTTCCCTGGTGGCTCAGTGATGAAGAACTTGCCTGCCAATACAGGAGACTCAGGTTTAATCCCTGGGTTGGGAAGGTCCCCTGGAGAAGGAAATGGCAACCCACTCCAGTATTCTTGCCCAGAAAATCACATGGACAGAGGAGAATGGCAGGATACAGTCTATGGGGTAGCAAAGAGTCGGACACGAATGAGCCACTAAATAACCATACAAACAATTGATAAATATAAGCTAATGGAGGCAAATGTGGTCACTGAGACTGACGCTGTTCTTACAGGTTTGTATACCGCATCCAAGTATTGCAGTAACATTCATTTTTTCATGCTTCCCTTTATTCAGTACGTGCATAGTGTCAAGGTCCTGCAACATGCCAATCTCACAAAGCTAATAAACATTGTATGCTTACTCCATTACCACTGAAGAGATAACAAGTCTGTGCAGGTCAAAGACAAATGCCATCACGTCCTTGTGTACATCCCAGCTCACTCATGTATTTCCCTCTGCCTGAAATTTCCTTTCTTCTCCCAAGGACTGTAACTTATTCTCCCCAGATTCCCGAGCTGAGAGTCCATTAACCTCCCCCACACTCCTTGAACTTTGGTTCCGCACAGACTGCCTTGTACTAAGGTAGCTGTGTTTGCAAGAACCTACCCCTCTAATCTGTAAGCTTCTTGAGGACAAGGACTGTATTGAGTTAAATATTGGATTTCCAGTCATTGGTACAGTGTCTGATATGCCATGACCCAATACACAGAGGCTACAAAAATATTTGCTAAATTTTTAGTGGACAAGGACAAGGAATTCAGCCATCCCACAGAGTCACACACACTCACACACATATATATAGACACACATATATATGTTCAATCTGCATCTATGTGTGTATATACATTCAGAGTCATTATACATAAATATGTGTGTGTAAATATATATATATAAAAAATATTAAATATATTTTAATATATTTTATATATAATATTTATATATTTATATAAATATATAAACACATTATATGTGTAAATATATTTTATATAAATTTATATAAATATTTATTTATAAATATTATATATATATTTATTTACAAATATTTATATATATATATAGAGAGAGAGAGCGCGCTTCCCCAGTGGCTCAGACTGTAAAGAATCCATCTGCAATGCAGGAGACCTGGGTTCCATCCTGGATTGAGAAGATCCTGTGGAGGAGGGCATGGCAACCCACTCCAGTGTTCTTGCCTGGAGAATCCTCATGGACAGAGGAGCCTGGCAGGGTGCAGTCCACGGGTCACAGTCAGACACGACTGAGTGACTAAGCACAGCACAGCATATATATATATATATATATATATATATATATATATATATATACATACATACATATATATATTCTCTAACTTATTAATTGTATGTCCTGGGCATGTTACTTCTCTGGGCTTCAGATTCTAAGAGAAATAATAGTACTCCCCATAGGACTATTGAAGAAAATGATTGAGAAGATGCATATAAAATGTTCTGAAAACCTCCTGACACATGTAATCTCTCAACAAATATAATGATAACACTTCAATTATTTCTTTTTATGCCAACATGCTGTATTCTCTTAACCATAGGCTCTCTATTAAAAGTTAAAAATAAACAAAGTCTTTGCCCTGAAGGAGTATGGAGTCTGTTTCTGCATGTCTGCTACAATTCCTATTATACAACTAAAAGAGCTACTCTAAAAACAAAATATCAGAATTTTGCAGGGGGAAGGCTATTTCTGACTTTGTTTTGGTGGAATTGGTGAATGAAAGCTTGAAACCACGATGACAGAGAAAGGGTGAAGGAACACTGCTGACCGCTGGAGATTAAGAGTGAGGTGGTGGCAGCTCAGTGTGTGGCCCTAGGGTTGCTGAGCACTGGGTACAAAGCAAGTGGTTTTCATTTTAGAGGAAAAGTAAATTCTGCTCTTATTTGTAGTTTCCTTTGACAACTGCTTTGCATCTTCTTTCTCCTGGCCACAAGTTTGCTGCTAAGTCACTTCAGTCGTGTCCGACTCTGTGCAACCCCATAGACGGCAGCCCACCAGGCTCCGCTGTCCCTGGGATTCTCCAGGCAAGAACACTGGAGTGGGTTGCCATTTCCTTCTCCAATGCATGAAAGTGAAAAGTGAAAGTGAAGTCGCTCAGTCGTGTCCAACTCTTAGCGACCCAATGGACTGCAGCCTACCAGGCTCCTCGGTCCATGGGATTTGCCAGGCAAGAGTACTGGAGTGGGGTGCCATTGCCTTCTCCAGGCCACAAGTTTAGTAGACCTTAAATGTAGACACACAAGCATCCTGCCCTATGCCTGCTTGAGAAACAATAGGGGTCTCAAAGCTGTGAAGTACTGTGTGAAGCTCTGCTTGGGACCATCCAAGGACTTTGCTGCTGACCTGATAGGCAGAGCAAGCAAAGCACTCAGGCTGGGCTGTATCCCTCCAGCATCCCCATCATAGCACCAGAGCCCGTGGGTCAATCCCCCTGACCCCTCAGGGGCCCAGACTGCCCATGATCCACAAGCAATGCCTAAAATAAGATGTGAGCGCCTTTTCAGTTGGCAGCTAATGGAGATAGCTGGGATGGGGTCAGAGAGGGCAGACAGGGAGGAGAGCGGTGGGGTAGGTGTGGCAGGGAGAGGAGAAATTGATGGAGGGCAACAGTGGATGCCTCTGAGAGAAATCCCCCCATCAGCTCTCATTCCTTGGAGACTTTCCATTTAGTCAAAACAGAAATTTGGTTCCAAGGGAGCGAAGGAAACTTGTGGTTGTCAAAAAAAAAAAAAGAAAGAAAGAAAAAGGAGACGAAGTTACTTTCCCATAGCTTTCTCTCCTGTTTCTCTCCCCCACCACTGCGGGATACAATTTCATTTCCAAGTGCTTCTCAGTATGAACCAGGCTGATGGCCCTGATGAACAGCTGTTGCTTCCAAAGGAAGCACTCCCTGCCTGCGTGAAGCCATTAACATCAAGCACCGAGGTCACTCTGCCTGCTCTCTGCTCTCACACACCTGGCCGAGAGCACCGCTTTGAGGACTCAAGCGTCCTGCTACGGGTTGTTCATTGCACCCAGGGGAGAGCAGCAGAGGGAACCTGCAGCAGAAGGACTCTGGGTGAGACCAGAGGACACGGCTCCGGCCAGAAGGGTTATGGGACCCTGGAGCCTTGCTGCTCCAGGAAAGAGGGCGTAGAGGAGAAGTCCTTCATACCTGTGATGGAGTCTTGGCTCAGCAAGTGGAGTCTCCTCTATGTTCTAAGTTTCTATAGCTGTGAAATGGGGAGAATCATGTATGCAGGTCAAGAAGCAACAGTTAGAACTGGAACAGTTATAACATGGAAGCAATAGTTAGCACATGGAACAACAGACTGGTCCCAAATTGGGAAAGGAGCATGTCAAAGCTGTATATTGTCAACCTGGTTATTTAACTTATATGCAGAGTACATCATGCAGAATGCCAGGCTGAACGAAGCACAAGCTGGAATCAAGATTGCCAGGAGAAATATCAATAACCTCAGATACAGAGATGACACCACCCTTATGGCAGCAAGTGTAGAAGAACTAAAGAGCCTCTTGATGAAAGTGAAAGAGGAGGGTGAAAAAGTTGACTTAAAACTCAGCTTTCAGAAAATGAAGATCATGGCATCCGGTCCCATCACTTCATGCAAATAGATGGAGAAACAGTGGAAACAGTGGGAGACTTTATTTTTCTGGGCTCCAAAATCACTGCAGATGGTGACTGCAGCCATGATATTAAAAGACACTTACTCCTTGGAAAGAAAGTTATGACCAACCTACACAGCATGTTAAAAAGCAGAGACATTCATTACTTTACCAACAAAGGTCTGTTTAGTCAAAGCTATGGTTTTTCCAGTAGTCATGTATAAATGTGAGAGTTGGACTATAAAGAAAGCTGAGTGCCAAAGAATTGATGTTTTTGAACTGTGGTATTGGAGAAAACTCTTGAGTCCATTGGACTGCAAGGAGATCCAACCAGTCCATCCTGAAGGAAATCAGTCCTGAATATTCATTGGAAGGACTGATGCTGAAGCTGAAACTCCAGTACTTTGGCCACCTGATGCAAATAACTAACTCATTGGGAAAGACCAATCACCAATGCAATGGACATGAGCTTGAGCAGGCTCCAGGTTGGTGATAGATAGGGAAGCCTTGTGTGCTGCAGTCCATGGGGCCACAAAGAGTCAGTCAGACTGAACTGAACGGATCCAACATGGAGAGAGTTGTTGATAGCAGTACATCCAGTTAAATACAGCAGGTCAAATACACATGTTGATATTCCAGACCTCACCAAAGTGAGAATAAAGGAGAAAACGAATGGAAGAAACAATCATAGAAGATGAAAGGCATCAAAAAATGTTCATAGATAGAAAACAAATGGAGGCAGAAAAACTACTGGACTGGCCAAATGGGTTGTTTGAGTTTCTCTGTAAGATGCCATAGAAAAACCCAAATGAACTTTTTGGCCAACCCAATAACCCTGCATAAGGGCACATGGTGTGGGGGGTGGGAAAAATGATGAGAGGCAAATGTGCCCCTCCCTGACCCAGGAAACCAGAATGGATCTGGAATGAGAGTACCAGGTACTATGGAAGGAAGAGTGAAACATGGAGCTGAAAAGGCAGCAACGTCCCTAAGAAGCAAGCAAACCCCAAGTTCCCTTTTCCACCCCACACAGCAAAACAAGTATACCTGTCCAAAGAGGAAGACGCAGAGCTGCAGAAATAGAGTAAAACTCTGCACATACCGCCAGCTGCCACCAACACCAGCCCATTTCCCCCTCATGTTCTGAAGCCCTGGAAGCCAGCTAGCCACCTCCCAGGCAAGAGGTTGGAGAATTCCCTGGAAAACTGAATGGACCCTGCAGATGTTGGCATTTGAGTTTCCACCAGTGAAAACTCCCAATCACCCCAGATTCCAGGACCCAGTGAAGTAATGCTAACAATCAAAAAATGCTGCCTCAGCCTGGATGGGAGGGAAGTTTGGGGGAGAATGGATACATGTATACATATGACTATCTTCAATGTTCACCTGAATCTATCACAGCATTCTTAATCAGCTATATCCCAATACAAAATAAAAAGCTTTTTAAAAAAAAAAAAAAAAGATTGCCTTGCAATGGAGACACAGATGTAGAGAACAGACTTATGGACACAGTGGGGTGTCGAGGAGGAAGGAGAGGGTGGGATGTATGGAGAAAGTAGCATGGAAACATACATTACCATATGTAAAACAGATAGCCAATGGGAATTTGCTGTATGACTCAAGGAACTCAAACCAACTGGGGTTCTGTAACAACCTAGAGTGGTGGAATGGAGAGAGAGGTGGGTGAGAGTTTCAAGAGGAGGGAAACATATGAATACCTATGACTGATTCATACTGAGGTATGGCAGAAACCAACACAATACTGTAAAGCAATTATTCTTTGATTAAAAATAAAATTTTAAAAGGCTGCCTCAAAACACAAATTCCAACCAGTTTTTTTTACTTTGTAAAGTATAGTAATGTATATAAAAAGAGCACATATCATGTCCATAAAGAGTTAAAATATTCATATTGAAAACACCTGCATGTACAATTTGCCTTAGGAAATAGAACCTCACCAATAACTTTGAACCCCGTATGTGTTTCCACCCCGTATGTGTAACCACTATGATGAGTTTTGTTTTCATCATTTTCTTTGTTTTTCTTTGTAATGTTACCACACATGTATATATCTCTAAACAATATATTGTTTAGTTTTGCCTGCCTTTGAACTTTACATAAACGGTGTCATACTGCATTTATTCTATGGTCTGCTTTGTTTGCCCAACTTTATACTTTTGAGGTTCATCCACACTGAAATGTGTATTAAAAAACTATTCTTTTCATTGTTGTATACGATTACATTTTAGGAAAACCTTGTAATTTATGTATCCCTTCTCTTTTGAATGGGTTTCTGGTTGCTTCTAGGCCTGTGTGATTATGAACACTGATGTTCTGGGCGATTTCCTACAAGACACCTTTTGTGTCTGTGTCATGGATTCTTTAGAGTATACACGTCATAGAGGTGGACTTGCTGGGGCATACATTTTGCTCATGCTCAACTTCACTAGATTATGTAAAATAATTCCCATAGTGAATTAGATCAACGTGCATTCTACCAGATGTATGGCAAATCGGCCCCAGGGTGGTCAGAGGCAGCAGAGAGACCCGGAGGCCCTCCTCTTCTGGGCATCCTCCAACATCGGCTCCAGCCTTCCTAGGACCCCCTTCCTGGAGACTCCAGGAAGGTCTTCGCCTTGGCCCCCAGGTAGCATGCTGACTGACACCCAACGGTCGGTGGAAGTTTACACTCTCAAGGAGGACCTAGAGTGGGACAACCAGGGCACCGTGCATGTCATCCAGCTACATTGAGTGACTGAAGGGCATGTCCCTGCTTGTCAGGGCCTGACAAAACTGTTCACAGGAGAAGGGAGTGGTCAATCACTTCAGTATTCTTGCCTTGAGAATCCCATAAACAATATGAAAAGGCAAAAAGATATGACATTGAAAGATTCCCAGGTCAGCAGGTGTCCAATTTGCTACTGGGGAAGAGTGGAGAAATAGCTCCAAAAAGAATGAAGAGGCTGAGCCAAAGTGGAAACGATGCCCAGTTGTGGATGTATCTGGCGGTGGAAGTAAAGTCCAGTGTTCTAAAGAACAACATTGCATAGGAACCTGGAATGCTTGGTCCATGAATCAGGATAAATTGGAAGCGGTCAAAAAGGAGATGGCAAGAATGAATATTGACATTTTAGGAATAAGTGAACTAACATGGACAGGAATGGGAGAATTTAATTCAGATGACCATTATATCTATTACTGTGGGCAAGAACCCCTTAGAAGAAATGGAATAGACCTAATAGTCAACTCAAGAGTCCAAAATGCAGTACTGGGGTGCAATCTCAAAAACGACAGAATGATCTCTGTTTGTTTCCAGGGCAAATCATTCAGTCATCACAGTAATCCAAATCTATGCCCCAACCACTAATGCCAAAGAAGCAAAGTTGAACAGTTCTATGAAGACCTACAAGATCTTCTAGAACTAACACCAAAAAAAGATGTCCTTTTCATCATAGGGGACTGGAATGCAAAAGTAGGAAGTCAAGAGATACCTGGAGTAACAGGCAAGTTTGGCCTTGGAGTATAAAATGAAGCAGGGCAAAGGCTAAGAGGGTTTTGCCAAGAGAACACATTGGTCATAGCAAACACCGTCTTCCAACAACACAAGAGATGATTTTATACATGGACATCACCAGATGGTCAGTACCAAAATCAGACTGATTATATACTTTGCAGCTGAAGACAGAGAAGCTCTATACAGTCAGCAAAACAAGACCTGGAGCTGACTGTAACTCAGATCATCAACTCCTTATTGCAAAACTCAGGTTCAGGTTCAAATTGAAGAAAGTAGGGAAAACCACTAGGCCATTCAGGTATGACCCAAATCAAATCCTTCATGTAAATTTCAGAACCAGCTTATTGAGTTCCACTAAAAACACTTTGGGGCTTCCCTGGTGGCTCAGAGGTTAAAGTGTCTGCCCGCAATGCGGGAGACCTGGGTTTGATCCCTGGGTCAGGAAGATCCCCTGGAGAAGGAAATGGCAACCCACTCCAGTGTTCTTGCCTGGAGAATCCCAGGGACAGGGGAGCCTGATGGGCTGCTGTCTATGGAGTTGCACAGAGTCCGACATGACTGAAGTGACTTAGCAGCATAATTCTCAACAACAACATGTGACCTTAGAAGACAAAGGAGCAATACTTCAAATTTCTGAGTAAAGGTTATATCCAATCTTGAATCATATATCTAGCTAGACATTTTTAGACAAAGTCTTAAAATTTTTGACTTCCATTCACTCATCCATTTTTAAGAGATTACTGAAGAGATGGTCAAAAAATTGGGAGGTAAACTAACAAAGTGGAGAACGTTTAATCCAGGAAATGGGGAAGCATAGTAGAAAAGTGGTGAAGAGAAACAGTCAAAGGAAGAAGTGGGGAGAAAGTTCCAGAGTAACAACTCTGCAGCAGGCTCTATTGAATAGAACTGGACCTAGGACTCTAGGATTAAAAATGCAATTGAAGGTGATCTGGTGAATTTGGTCACATGGACAATAGAGAAAAGAAGTAACAAGTCTTAAGAAATATTTTTTTTAAAGGAGGAATAGTATATACTCTAGGAAACAAAAAGATAAACAAGGAGCCATAGTACTTGGATCACCAACAAATGACATTTATATAGTCAAAATAATGTAAACACTGATCATAATCAATAAAAAATAATAATAAGTGAGGTGGTAGAAGAGGTGGGGTGAGGAGTGTAAAAGAACCAAACTGTCATCCAGTAAGCCTGCGTGCGTGCTAAGTCGCTTCAATCGTGTGACTCTTTATGATGCTATGGACTGTAGCCTACCAGGCTCCTCTGTCCATGGGATTGGATTCTCCAGTCGCAAATACTGGAGTGGGTTGCCATTTCCTCCTTCAGGGGATTTTCCAGACCCAGGGATTGCACCCGTGTCTCCTGCGTCTCCTGCATTGGCAAGCAGATTCTTTACCACTGAGCCACCTGGGAAACCCCAAATAGGGAATTAGTGTTTCATTTTATTATGTGCTATTTGTGCTTAAATATCTTATATATGTGTTGACTTAAAGGGAATTAAAATTAATCTTTATTTTTTAAAAAGATAAAGAACCTGGCACATCAATGGTACCAAAAAACAGAAGCTTAAAATGCCAACAAAGCCTTCCCTGGTGGTGCAGTGGATAAGAATCTGCCTGCCAATGCAGGGGACATGAGTTCCATCCCTGGTCCAGGAAGATCCCACCTGCCACAGAGCAACCAAGCCTGTGTGCCACTACTACTGAGCTCATGTGTTGGAACTACTGAAGCCCACATTCCCTAGAGCCTGTGCTCTGCAACAAGAGAAGCCACCCCAATCAGAAGCCCATATACTGAAATGAAGAGTAGACTCCACTCACCATAACTAGAGAAAGCCCACGCAAAGCAGCCAAAAAAAAAAAAAAAATGCTGACAAATATCTGAAATGTGTTCATCATTTAGCCTTGGTTCTTCCAAAAAGTAAAGTCTGTGACAAGGGCTTGCATGCAAGTGGTTTATCTTGTGGAATGACCCCAAGCATTCAGAAGAGATGGACCTGGGAGAATAAAATAAGAAAAGAGAAACAACTAAATCAAGCATGTGTTATCTGAGCTGTTTATGTTTCTGTGGGCAATTGGAACTCAGACCTGCTGAAGATCCTCTGAACAGCTATGTCTCATAATTGTCTGAAACTGCAAAAGAGAAGTATTTATCCCCCAGCTCTGGTCCCCTGCTGCTCATGTTTGCCCCATAGTATTCACCCCCCAGCACTTCAGATTTCCTGCCGACACTGCAGCAGGAAGCCTAGGGCAGAAGGCAGGAGAGAAGTGATGTAGCTGGGGTGAAGCATGGCCAGGCCATACCCACACACACTGTGCTGAAGCAATGGCCAGAGGAGAAATACAGACTGAGAGGATGTGAGCTGGAGATAAAAGATGGACAACACGAATGGTTAGATGAATATGCATGTTTATTTCTAGCTACGTCTTATTTCCCCTTCACAGTCCCACTTTCCCTCACTTTTCCCAAAGTCAAAAATGCCTTGGGTGAGGGGGATAAACTTAGAATTGGGGGTTAACAGATATACATTACTCTGTTATTATTGTTCAGTCACTAAGTTGTGTCTGACTCTTTGCAACCTCATGGACTGCAGCACGTCCAGCTTTCCTGTCCTTCGCTATCTCCCAGAGCTTGCTCAAACTCATGTCCATTGAGTCGGTGATGCCATCCAACCATCTCATCCTCTTTCATCCTGTTATCCTCCTGCCTTCAATCTTTCCCAGCATTAAGGTCTTTTCCAATGAGTCAGCTCTTAGCATCAGGTGGCCAAAGTATTGGAGCTTCAGCTTCAGCATCAGTCCTTCCAGTGAATATTCAAGGTTGATTTCCTTTAGTATTGACTGGTTTGATCTCCTTGCTGTCCAAGGGACTCTTGAGAGTCTTCTCCAGCACTACAATTTGAAAGTACCAGTTCTTTGGTGTTCAGCCTTCTTTAAGGTTCAACTTTCACATTTGGACATGAATACTGGAAACACCATAGCTTTGACTATACATACAATAGATAAACAACAAGGGCCTACTCTATATCACAGAAAACTATATTCAATATCTTGTAATAGCCTATAGTAGAAAATAATGTGAAAAAGAATATGTATATATGGTCAATCAACTATACTTCAATAAAAAAATTAAAAATGAAATTAAATGAACATGTCTTTCCTATTCTACCCTGTGCCAGTTAAGCTCTGTCCTTACATGACCACCGATGTCTGATGCTGTCGGCATCGGGGGCTATATTTCAGGTGGCAGGAGTCACATCTGTCTTTGTCCTCTGGTGTGGCAGCCACCATGACTCTGATGGATGATATTTTTCAACAAAAGCTTTGTTCTGGGGATATGGAGGAGGTGACTGTGACCCCGACTGGGCGTACTCATCTGCAGGCAATCCTTTTTGACACTGCTTCTTCCATTCTGATGTGTATATATAAACAAGCTTCTCTCTGCATCATCATTTTCTACCAGTCATCCCTGAAAAAGTGCTTGGAGGGAGGACACTCACCACCGTTTGTTGATCTCAATTTTCCAGACTCTCCCTGTCCCTGGGACCACAAATAGTAGACTTGTCTGTACGAAGTGCCTTATAGGAATCAAAGCTCTTACACAATGCAGAGGTTCTCAGGGAAGTGTTGATGGGAATAGTAGTAGCCTTCTTTTCTCCACTTGTAGTCATATGTACACAGAAGGTGCCAAATAAATATTTGATTAGAAACTGAAAAAATGAAATCATCCATCTCCACTCTCACAGGAAAAATGTTGATCAGATTATAAACATTTTAAAGGCAAGGATGACTAATGGGATTTTTAGGGGTGGAGAATTTGAGAGTTTCTGACCAAGCTCTCAAAGGGTAGTGCTTGGACCAGCAGCATCAGCATCAGTAGAAAGGTTTAGAAATGCAAAATCTTAGGTTCCATCCAGATTTACTACCTCAGTGACTCTGTGGGGAGGACTCGGTAATTTGAGCTTTAACAAACCCTCTCAGTGGTCCTGATATATGTTAATGTTTGAGAACCACAGGTCTAAAAGTATTCTGGACCCCTTTAGTTTTTTTTTTTTGTAGATGAGGAAATTGAAGGCAAAAGAAAGAGAAAAAAAAAACAAATGAGAAGCTACACAGTCAAAGCCACACAGCCAGGAAACAGTGAGTCTCAATCTTACAACTTGGTTTTCTGTCTACTCTTCCATGCCCACTCTCCCCTTCCGCCATGAACAATGAACTTGTAGGTAACTGGTTAGGTCCATGTGTTGGTGAAGGTAGCTAACAAACCAAGGTCATAAACTGATCACTAATTGAAGCCATTTTCATTTTCCCTCCCATGACCACAAACTGAACCCCTACTCCAGTAAACCATCTCACAAATGCATTCATTTTGTCATTGAGGGGAATCAGTATAAGCATATGAAAGGCTTAGTGAAAATTCCATCATTTCTACTGGGGAAATAATATAAAACACATCCTACATGCTGGTCCTGTGACATCTTAGTATAAGAACAGCCACACTGTGCATCCTCTGCACATAGAACAGCATGTGTATTCAGCCAGAACACACCAGTAACCCAGTTCTGGTGCCCTCAGCCAGAAATGTTTCAACCATTGACAGTCTACCTCCTACTCATTCTTTAAGCCACAGGTCCCTGAACTCCACAGGTTTCATGGATAAGTGGTATTTCCAAAAATTTTGAAGGATTGATATGTGATCACCCCCTTTTATTTCATCAAATAAAGATGTAGACACAAAAACAGCCACTCCTATTTCTGTCATGACAACCTAATGTCACCATCATTTTATATAAGACATCAAAAGTGTACAGTATCTCAGAATAAAGACAGCATTTTCCCCCAGATCTGAATTTAGACACTCATACTATATTGTCTACATTATTCTCATTTCTCTTATAACCTGTGAAAAATATCATGGAGTGGCATGAATCTGCAGATGAGGGTTTAGGAACCACCTTGCCTTTAACCAAATCATCTCTGCCACAGTCTGGCTTAGGTCCCTTTCTGAATTCCCACAGCACCCTGGGACTATTTCAGTGACTGTATTTTTTGTATTCATTTATTGAGATCTGCTTATGAGTATGTTTCTCCTATTCCAGTGTAAATTCTAATACACAATTGAGATTATTTAAATATTTGACTTTTTTCTTTAACACTTGAGAGCCAGGCAATAAGTAATAGTGGACGGAAGGAAGGAAGGAAAGGAAGAAGAGCTGGATTTTGCCTCAAGCAAAATCTAATAGCCAACATTTCTGGCTTTAATTCTTAGAAATGAAAGGGACCCGTAATGAAGTCAACGTGAACCAGATGACCTCCATTCTGGCCAACGGAGCAGCATCCAGAGCCAGGTAAGTCCACGCTTGACTTTCTATCTTGCCAAATATCAGGCACGACTTCCCTCTGGCTGCTTATTGTCTAAAACCAGCCTGCTGTCAGATCCCTGGCTTCTAAAAGGGAAATGGGGGCAGTAGACAGCTGGGGAGAAGGAAGCAGCTAGGGAGGGACTTACGGAAGAAGTCCGAAGGAAGTTTCGATTCATTAGAGTCATGCTCCGTGGTGCAACCAGGCAAACCAGGGGATGGTCAAAGGGCTGGGAGTTGATGAGATCCCTCCTTTGCACTGCTCTTAAAGGCCATGTTGACATTAGACGGTTATGAGTGTGTCTGTGGAACAGGAACCTCTGGAGAATTTAAGCAACTGCCATGGTCTCCAAGTTCCTGGCTTGGACAAGCTGTTGGTTGGTGCACCATGATGCAATGGAGTTTGATATTTCAGAAAGGTCCAAAGTCGGGACAAAACCACCTCTGTGCCAGGAGAGGAGATGGGAGGAAGAAGAATTGGGCCACACGATAGAGTCAAGAAGCCAAGGCTGTTTTCAGGTTCAAAATCATGGGCAAGATGGCAGGAAGGAGCGCCCACCCCCCACCAAAATCTCTTGAGGAGGGGGCCAGTGACAACATTTCTTCTAACCCACCCACTTCCTTGCCCCAGTGCCCAGGGAATGCGTCATGGAAGACAGACCAATGTCCTCATGTCTGTAGCCCCGGGACTTTCCTAAAGGGAGAGAGAATTCCTGTTTGGGGAATTTTTAAAGTCTTTGTGTTGGATGTTTTCCCTCAGCCCAGCTTCCAAGATGAAGCAGAAGCTGGATGGGTGTTAGAACTTGCTGAAAACAGAGGAGACTGGATTCAATGACTCCTAAACGGCCTTGTTAGCAGAGGGGCTCAGAAAATGAGAAAAAAAAAAAAAAAACAGAAACAAAAGAGGCCAGAGATACAGGAGGCAGTGAGTGGCAGAAGCCAGGAGTAGAACTTAGAGCTGATCTGAAAGTTCATGCAGAAATATTTAAATGAAGTAGGAATCCCAATCCCAGGAATTCACTTACCTGTGTACTAAGCAAATATTTGTGGGCATCCTACCACCTGCCAGGCATTATGCTGCACCCTTCCTTCAGCAAGTTTGCACTTTATTCGGGGAGAGAAACACATAAATAGACACCTACAGTAACAATTCTATCAGATGTTCACATAGGACCTACTGACACCAGGCTGACTTCTTCTCAGCACTATGCATTTAATCCTCCCAAAAACCTAGGAAGTAAGTTCTATTATTAGCATCACCCTCATTCTACAACAGGAAACGGGATACATAAAGTTTAATTAACATGCTCTGTATCATCCAGATATGAGTAGTGGCCCTGGAGTGGAAAGCCTGCGTTCTTATAATATTGTACTGACAGATAGTGTTACCATAGTGGCCAAGTTCACAAAGAAAAGTAAGAAAAGGGCAACAAGAGTTCAGAGGAGGAGACTCAGAAGGCCTTTCCTGATATCAAAGCTGAATTCTGAATAATAGTGGACAAATAATAAGAGAAGATTGTTGACGTTTGAACTGACTTCAGAAGAGAAAATAGGAATCAAAAAATCTAAATTTGAAAGTATAGAGATGAAAAAGGAATTAAGACTTGGACAGAAATATAGATTAATGGAACAAAATAGAAAGCCCAGAGATAAATTCATGCACCTATGGACACCCTGTCTTTGACAAAGGAGGCAAAAATATACAATGGAGAAAAAACAATCTCTTTAACAAGTGGTACTGGGAAAACTGGTCAACCACCTGTAAAAGAATGAAACTAGAACACTTTTTAACACCATACACAAAAATAAACTCAAAATGGATTAAAGGTCTAAATGTAAGACCAGGAACTATAAAACTCTTAGAGGAAAACATAGGCAGAACACTGACATGAACCACAGCAAGATCCTCTATGACACACCTCCCAGAGTAATGGAAATAAAAACAAAAATAAACAAATGGGATCTAATTAAACTTAAAAGCTTTTGCACAATGAAGGAAACTACAAGCAAGGTGAAAAGGCAGCCTTCACAATGGGAAAAAATAGCAGCAAACAAAACAACTGACAAAGAATTCATCTCCAAAATATTCAAACAGCTCATGCAGCTCAATACCAGAAAAATAAATGACCCAATCAAAAAGTGGGCCAAAGAACTCAACAGACATTTCTCCAAAGAAGACATACAGATGGCTAACAAACACACGAAAAGATGCTCAACATCACTCATTTTCAGAGAAATGCAAATCAAAATGAGGTACCATCTCACGCTGGTCAGAATGGCTGCCATCAAAAACTCAACAAACAACAAATGATGGAGAGGGTGCGGAGAAAAGGGAACCCTCTTACACTGTTGGTGGGAATGCAAACTAGTACAGCCACTATGGAGAACAGTGTGGAGATTCCTTTTAAAAATGGAAATAGAATGGCCATACAACCCAACAGTCCCACTGCTGGGCACACACTGAGGAAATCAAAATTGAAAGAGACACATGTACCCCAGTGTTCATTGTAGTACTGTTTACAGTAGTTAGGACATGGACGCAACCTAGATGTCCACTGGCAGACAAATGAATAAGGAAGTTGTGGTGCATATACACAATGGAATATTACTCAGCTATAAAACAGAATGCATTTGAGTCAGCTCTAATGAGGTGGATGAAACTGGAGCCTATTATATAGAGTGAACTAAGTCAGAATGAGAAACATCAATACAGTATATTAATGCATATATATGGAATTTAGAAAGACAGTAATGATGACCCTATATGCGAGACAGCAAAAGAGACACAGATGTAAAAAACAGATTTTTGGACTCTGTGGGAGAAGGCGAGGGTGGGATGATTTGAGAGAATAACACTGATACATGTATATTACCATATGTAAAATAGATGACCAGTGCAAGTTCGATGCACGAAGCAGGGCACTCAAAGCTGGTGCTCTGGGACAACCCAGAGGGATGGGGTGGGGAGGAAGGTGGGGCTTGGGATGGGGAGACATGTGCACCCGTGGCTGATACATGTCATTGTATGGCAAAATCCACCACAATATTGTAAAGTAATTAGCCTCCATTTAAAATAAATAAATTAATTTTTTTTAAAGATTTGAAGTTTTAAAACTAGGAAGAAACAAAAATTCAGATTGACTGGCCAACACGCATTGACTTTGCCAGTCTTCCCAAGGGCTCCCTCCCCACCAACATCAGCATCCCTGCTTTTCCAACCCCTGACACAAACATAAAGGGCTCCCTGTGATATATCGCTTCAGGTCCCACCTCAAGCCTAGCCTTGGTTTGGATATAAACAAAGAGGAGGCTTAAAATGAGTAAAATAAAACAGGAGATAGTCCAAAGACATTGGAAATTGGAGCTACCAGAAGTGTCTTATTTATGTCCAACCTTTGAAAAGTTAGGCTGGTAGGAACAGAGAAATCAAAGAAAGAAAATAAGTTGGACATGTGTTTAGGTTAGTGTTGTTCAGTAGAACTCTCTGAAATGACTGAAATGTTCTATCTCTATGCTAATAGAGGACAGAGATATACTAGCAGCTACTAGTCACATGTGGCTATTTAAATTAATTTTTTTTAATTTAAATTATATTTTAAATTCAGTTCCTTAGTTATACTAGCTACGTTTCAGGTTCTCTGTAGCCACATGAAGTTAGTGGCTACAGACTGGACCTCACAGGTGTAGACTGTAAAATTTTGTTGTGGCTTATTACAATAGGATAAAAATTTGGAGGTCCAAATTTGGACCAAACTATACAACCTATACAGTTCTATACAGCTCTATAGCTGTGTAACTATTAGTTCTATACAGCTCTATAACTATACAGTTTGGTAGCTCTAATGATTCATGGGCTTCCTTTAGCAATGACAATATTTTTTTCTAATAAAAAAAGCCACAGTGGAAGCAGGAAAATTACTTATACTACTAGTCATTTGAGAGATGTAACTAGATATTTCTTAGTTGATAAAGAGACTCTGTGCCATGAATTAGGAAACCTAAATTCTACTTTCTCGTCCTCAGCCTGACATGTGCTTGCTGTGTGAGTTCAAACAGATGAGAGTTCTCCTCTCTGATCTGTTCCCTGTTCTCTAATGAAAACTTGATTTTGATCGTGGATGACAAATAGGAAAATAGAAAGCAAGCACGGACACCACCACTCCCCCTTAGCTGTTCCCACTGCAGACACGGGTAATTAAGCACAACACTCTCTGAGTGAGCTGAGGTCAGCCCTGGGCTTATTATACCTTAGCACATCAACACTACCAGCAATGGAATCAGAATTGTCACAAAAAACGAAACCTGTTTCCTACCTTGGTTTTTT
The DNA here is from genome assembly GCF_027580195.1 of Bos mutus. NCBI lineage: Eukaryota > Metazoa > Chordata > Mammalia > Artiodactyla > Bovidae > Bos > Bos mutus. Next base: position 30,940,210 of record NC_091618.1, read on the forward strand.
GGCTAAGTATTAGATCAACTTGGGATTATTTGACAATTCAAATGATAAGAAAAAGAAACAACACTGAAAAGACCTTTATCTGGATGATTGTTTTCAAGACCATTGGCCACAGCTATACAACTGTTTTTCTCTGGAATCAGGTTGCTCCCTGTGTTGTTTAGAAACTCATTGACAGTGTTCAGATGGTCACTCTGCTTTGATGATTAATTTTATGTGTCAGCTTGGATAGATATGGTGCTGTTATTTGGTCAGACACCAGTCAAAATGCTGCTGTGAAGATGTGATATAATTAACTTGTGAATCAGCACACTTCAAGTGAAATAGGTTACCCTCCATGTGTGGGGTGGGCCTTGTCTAATCAGGTGAGGATCTTCAGAAAAAGGACTGAAATCTCTAGAAGTGGAAGGAATTCTGCCTCCAAGCTGCCTTCAGACTTTTTCCTGAGTCTCCAGCCTGCTGATTTTCCCTGCAGATTTCAGACTTCTCAGCTTTAAAATCTCTCTCTTAATCTCTCTGTTTCTCTCTTTATGTGCGTGTGTGTTTAAAGTTGACCCTTGCACAACACAAGTTTGAACTGTACAGGTCCACTTACATGCAGATACAGGTTTTTTTTTTAACTTTGTTCTACTGTACATGATCCACAGTTGAATCCAGGAAAGCAGAATTATAGATGTGGAGAAACTACGTATATGGGGCACCAATTATAGGCTCTATGTGGATTTTTTTACTGTATGGAGGGTTGGTGCCCCTGATCCCCATGTTGTTCAAGGCTCAGCTGTATATAAACACATACAAACACCTACACACACACACACACACACATTCTATTGGTCATATTTCTCTGGAGAACACTGATTAATACTCTTACCAAGAACACAGCACAATGCATATATGCACCTACAATCCCCTAGGGGCACTGAATACACAACCACTGGTATAAAGATGGGCATTTCACACAAAGTAAATGCTGGTGTGTTTTTATGTTTGTGAGGTGGAGGCTTGGTAGGGAGTCCTAAGTCCTATTCTCAACTTTTCCTTGGCCTAGAATCTTCAAGATGAGATGGCTGGATGGCATCACTGACTCAATGGACATGAATTTGAACAAATTCTGGGAAATGGTGCAGGACAGTGAAGCCTGGTGTGCTGCAGTCCATGGAGTCACAAAGAGTCAGAGATGACTTAGTGACTCAACAACAACAGAAATTTCTGGCTTCATGATCCATGGGAAAGTTTACCAGTGTCCTTTATGGCCCTGGATGCAGAAGAGAGAGTAAGCAGAAGGAACTCACCCCATCACAAGCTTCCGGTTAATTACTCAGGAGCAAACAAGCCGTGAGCCCACACTGAAGATAGGAAACAGTCCCACAGCCATCATGCACCTTCCAGAGGCCAGCTATTCTGGTTCCTTCTTCTCTTTAACCACTCAGCAAACTTCAGGGATCTGCCAATGCATAGAAAGAAGTGGAAATGTTTTTTACCCTTAGATGAAATTTGGCCAGCATGCCTTCTTTAAAAAAAAAAAAAATGAAATTTCCAGTTAAAATTCAGATTTCAGCTTCTTTTTGCAAAAAGGACCATCGGGCATGTTCTGCCCACATTTTTGTGTGGTCGTAACAAGGTGGAACTAAGTAGATGAAAAAGACTCCAATTGGGCTAATCTCCATGTCCCCTGTATCTTCCCTCAGGCCCACATGGGTCACCAACTGGGTACGTCTAGGCCTCTGAGGTTGTTACCATAGCTGCGCTTTCCTGGGCCAAGACTTCTTGAAGAAAGACCTTATTTATCCAGCTTGGGGTGCCCCCTCAGGGCTGGACACAGCACTTGGCACGTATGGAGATGTCAAGGATCTCTCATTCTGCAAGGGCACAGCACAGGCTCCAATTTTCAGGGTCCAACTGAAATCACAGTTTGACTCTTAGAGTGGCAGGCAGCATCAGCATCTGCCGGAAAGAAGAGGGTGGAGACAGTTCCAAGGGAATCATACAGCCGGGGAAGGGGAACCCTGGGTAGGGGTGTCAGGGCTAAGAATGCTGCTTGTGGGATTTTAGATGGCAGCTTGGGCTCACCTAGAGATGGGGAAGGCTGGATGCTCTGTGCTGTGTTTAAAGTCACACAGGCTATGCAGAAAATGTCTAATGTTTGATCAGTTCCCAGGGACTAACCCCCAGGCTGTTGAATCGGAGGGAGCTGGAAGTACTAGAGCCCAGAAGGCAGAAGGCAGAGTATACTTGGCAGAAGCAAAACTAGTGTCAGATACCCCTCGTCCTAGCCTTTTGTTATTTGGGGGGTTTCCTGCCACCCCCTACCCTTGCAGGAACATTGTTTAAGTGGGTTTCTAGAAAAGGTTTCAGAAAAAGTTTCCTTAATACAAAGTGTCTCTTTCTGAAATGGGCAGTTCCTCCTCCTTGTGCCTGTGATCTTATCTTGTCTCTGCTCCCTCTGCTCTCCCCTCATTTCTGATTGTCCATGTCTCACTCTCTCCTTAAGACTCATTTCTAATGCCACCTGCTCAATATAGTCACAAATGGTGATTTAAGGGCTTCCCTGGTGGCTCAAACGGCAAAGAATCTGCCTGCAATGCAGGAGACCCAGGTTTGACCCCTGGGTCGGGAAGATATCCTGGAGGAGGAAATGGCAGCCTGCTCCGGTATTCTTGTCTGGAGAATCCCATGGACAGAGGAGCCTGGCAGGCTACAGTTCATGGGGTCACAAAGAGTTGGACACAACTGAGTGACTGACATTTTTTATGGTGATTTAAATTGAAATTTCTTGAAATTAAATAAAATTCAAAATTCTGTGGTGACCTAGATGGATGGGATATGAGCAGGTTGGGGGTCAAGAGAGAGGTCCAGGAGAGAGAGAATATATGTATATATAAAGCTGATTCACTTTGTTGTATAGCAGAAACTAACACAATATTGTCGGAGAAGGCAATGGCACCCACTCCAGTACTCTTGCCTGGAAAATCTCATGGGCGGAGGAGCCTGGTAGGCTGCAGTCTATGGGGTCGCTAAGAGTCGGACACGACTGAGTGACTTCCCTTTCACTTTTCACTTTCATGCATTGGAGGAGGAAATGGCAACCCACTCCAGTATTCTTGCCTGGAGAATCCCAGGGACAGCGGGGCCTGGTGGGCTGCCGTCTATGGGGTCGCGCAGAGTCGGACACAACTGAAGCGACTTAGCAGCAGCAGCAGCAACACAATATTGTAAAGCAAGTATACCCCAATAAAAGTTGAAACAAAATTCAGTTCCTCATTCCCACTAGCCACATTTCCAGGGCTCCATAGCTACATGTGGCTAGTGGCTACCATACTGAGTAGCACAGACTCAGAGCATTTCCACTGTGACAGAACATTCTATAGACAGTGCAGTGTTGGAATCAAGAATAGAGCCTGGGAATCTAGGGGAGTCTGGAAAATAGAAACAGCTGTGCTTGAAGCTCCTTCAAGCAATCTCTGCTCTCTTCCCTCTTCTCAGGAACGTCTCTGGTCCTCTTGGTCTGGACTGGGAACAGTGTAAATTCCTGGGAGAAAAGCCCAGAACTGTTCTGGCTGCAGCCTGCTCCCAGGGGGAATAGATTCTAGGAGGGAGGGGGACAGGCAAAGTCAGCAGAGGTTGAAGTGACAGTGAAGGGATCTGAGACTACCCTTAGCACTGGCATTTGGCCAGTCTTCCAAATGCCCAGGACTCTGAAGAGGAAGATGGAGAAACACCCAAGGCCTCAGGCTCAGCCCTCTCCCCAGCCAGGGCCGAGGGTTTTCAGGAAGAGGAGAGCACAGGGGAGGTGTGGACACAAGCTGCTGCTGCTGCCAAGTCACTTCAGTCGCATCTGACTCTGTGCGACCCCATAGATGGCAGCCCACCAGGCTCCCCCATCCCTGGGATTCTCCAGGCAAGAACACTGGAGTGGGTTGCCATTTCCTTCTCCAATGCATGAAAGTGAAAAGTGAAAGTGAAGTCGCTCAGTCGTGTCCAACTCTTAGTGACCCCATGGACTGTAGTCCACCAAGCTCCTCCATCCATGGGGTTTTCCAGGCAAGAGTACTGGAGTGGGGTGCCATTGCCTTCTCCATGGACACAAACATCTCCTTCCAAATGGTAGGCAAGATGGAGTATGTGGGCAAGGGACTCTCTGTGATCTGGAATGAAGCCCTGGAGCACCAGAGTTTTCACCTCAGCCTTCTCAAGCAGACCACCAATCTGAGGCCTCCCTGGCCTTGTCCTCACTGCCCTGAGCTAACAGTACTGCTCTCAACACTCCTGCCGGTGGCATTCCACTGCAGTCTTCACCGGGAGTGGGGAGCACCTCTTTCAGCCCAGGACTCTCGGGCCAGGAAAATGTGACCCCAAGAGCGTGATCCCCTGGGCTGTCCTCCTAATAACACTGTGGGCGTGTGAAGCTCTTACCTCTAACTTTGGCCCCTCCCTCTTTTTTTGGTCAAGCACTGCAGGCGCTGCGAGAACATAAGGAAAAGGGAGTGGCAGTTAAAGATGGTGAGATGGGGAGGAAAGAGAAGTAGGGCATTGGGAAGACGAAAGGAAGAAGAGTCCAGAAGCTGCGTGAATAATGAAGACATGGGGAGGCAAGGGAGAGGGCAGGGGTCTTGAAACAGAGCCCCCTAAATGCAAAAGTCACTGCCATGTCTGTGCCGCTTGCTGATGGGGTCTCTCCCTCCTCACACCATCTGCTGGGATGACTCGCCCCTAGTGGCATCTGGTCAATAGGATCTAATGCTGAGCAGGAGAGATGGAGGGGAGGGGCAGAGAGGAGTTGCTTTCTTTCACCCCTCAGGCCCTAGAATGCCCATGCCCAGCCCTTCCTGCCAGGATCAGAGATGCTGAGATGTGGCGGCCTCTAACCAGGTATGGACCACACTTCTGCTCAGCCAGCAACTCACAGATCAGGGCTGCTTCTAGAAGACCCTGACTCAGCATCAGGCAAGGGAAAGGAGGTGCTGATGGGGGTCAGGGAGTGTAGTCAACACTCTCTGGGGCCCCCGTTCTTCAGTGGTACATCCAAGATGAAAGGTTGTCCTTGGGACCCCATATCTGAGTCTCCTCAACCCATTCTATCCTGCCCAAGTTTATTCATGTGTCAACTTTCTTTCCTAAGTCAAATGTCCCAGCTTCTCTGGTCTATAGCCATTTTTACCTCTGAGATCTTTCTGTCCTTCTCTAGGGACTCAGGTCACATACAGGAATTATTACTTCTATAGCCTCTTTCAGCTATAAAATTCAACTCTGCTCTTTTACAAATAAAGTAACAGAAACCCCAAAAAGGAAGATGACCAGGTGGATACCAACTGGCTGGAGATCTTAGACCAAGATTGGAGCTTGCGGCTCTGGACTCCCAGCCTGACCTTTCCTCCTTTGCTTCTCTGAAAGTGAAAAGAGGAAGTCTTAGTCCCTCAGTCATGTCTGATTCTTTGGGACCCCAGGGACTGTAGCCTCTGTCCATGGAATTCTCTAGGCAAGAATACTAGAGTGGGTAGCCACTCCTTTCTCCAGGGGATCTTCCCAACCAGGGATCAAACCTGGGTCTCCCACGTCGCAGGCAGATTCTTGACTATCTGATGCACCGGGGAAGTTTCCACTAAATGGAGAGCCAATGAAGTGAACAGTGTGTTCCACACCTTGCCATACAATCCAACAGAGTGTAGGACCTCTGACATCACATCTGATAGGCTTTTAGCCCTCCTGTTAGAGCTGGATATTTCCTCTTTTTCACTAAATGATCCAAAGCCGGTCTTGCAGGCTGATTTGCATAATCATTTGAGATGTCTGCTTCCCAGGGCCACTGTGAAGCAAAGAGGAGACTGAGGAGGCAGGATGAAAGTCTCACAAATTGTTAGCCATGATACCTGAGAGGTGCAGTCCTGTGAGTGCAAGGTGGCCTGGGACTGCCAATGGCTCCCATCCACCCACCACCCCCAGCTGAGCCCTGCTGATGAAAGTTATTACGTGGGCCCTCACAGTTTCCTGGAAGGGGAGTGGCTATGGGCATGCTTAATGGGAAGACGCCATGTACGATTTCCAAACAAATTCACAGCTCAATCGTGCTGCCTGGATGGTTCCAAATTCCTCCTGCTGAGCCTGATTTCCCTCTGACTTTTTTTTTTAATTATTAAAAACACAGGCCATCTGCCGTCCCTGTAGGAGAAGGGAGACTGCTGGAGGGTCATAAACAGATCCTACGTGACGCCCAAGCCGTAGTGCTCACCTCTGCCAAGCATCCACAACCATCTGATCCTAGAAAATGCCCACAGGAGTCCAGCTCTTTTCTCCCTGGGGACTTTCTGTTTCTTCTCAGAAGAAAATTGGTTTAGGAGAGCAGATGCAAAGTGCACGCAGCAAGGAGCAAAGGGTCAGGATGTGGAATTAGGAGAGACGGGAGGCCTTGATGGGAATCCCACAGCAGTTTTTTCCTTGGGAAAGCCTGGATTTTACATGGTTTTCTAGTCCCTGCTGACTCAGAAGAAAACTCAGACGTCAGATTTTCACATGAAGATGATTCGCCTTGCCTCACACAGACACTAGCTCCTCAGTAGAGCTATTCATTTGACTTGACATCAACAATCCAGGTTTGCAATAATGTAGTTAGAGAGCAACTCAGACTTATTTGGCTTAATTTGCATACGAGCCCTAGGGCACCACGGGAGATAAAGAGTCACACTAACTAAAAGACTTTGGTAAGAATTGTCAGCACAGTTTTCTACAAACTCACAAAGGGTGTGTCTGGTTTCCTACAGAATGTAAGTCAGTTTGGTAGTGCTTATGATAGACTTGGGGACCCCTTGCAGGTGGCAGGAAACCACCAGGCTCCTGGTTAAAGTTATAAAGGCAGTGACTGGTTTTAGGATCTCAATGGGCTTTCCAGGGAGACCTGGGTTAAATCCCTGGGTTGGGAAGATCCCCTGAAGAAGGAAATGGCAACCCACTCCAGTACTCTTACCTGGAGAATCCCATGGATGGAGGAGCCTGGTGGGCTACAGTCCACGGGGTCACAAAGAGTCGACTGAGCAACTTCACTTCACTTTCAGGGTCCCATGACCTCTGGAACCAGACTGCCTGGGACTGAGTACAGGCTCCTCACTTTCCAGTAGTAAGAGCCCAGGCAAGTTATTTAACCTCCTGGTGTCTCAGTTTCCTATTTTATAGAAAGAGCATAATTACAGTACATATATTATAGAGTGATCTATAGTTAACCCTTTAGCTATATCTATAGCTGTATCTACAGCTATATCTATAGCTATAGATAACTATATTTATCTATAGTTAACTCTTCCAAGAGTGGGTTCCACCCTTCCTATTACCATACCCCACCCATGAGGAATCCTCTTGTTTTCTCCTGCATGTGGAAGCCTGGAAGCCTGGAACTACTACTCTCAAGAGTGTAGATTCCTTCCTCTGCAGGCCCAGCTCCAGGAAGGAACTACAACACAAGAAGCTCAATGGTCAGGACAGCTGGCAATAAAGACTCATATTTATAGCCTCTCATACAAAAAGAGAGGCTCCCAAACTCCAAGGGCCCATGTGAAAAGCCATATGGTTGGAAAACATCTGCAGCCAGTTGAAGCTGGCCTCCATTGAGAAGCAAGTTCTCATTCCCCTCTTCTTGACTCTGGACTGCCCCAGTGACCTACCTGACAACAGAATGTGGCAGAAGGGACACCCAAGGGCTTTGGAGGTTAGCTCTTCAGATGCCTCAGAGCTTTTCCCTGGGTTTCTTGGAACACTCTCTCTCAGAGTCTTGAGCCACCATGAAAGAAGCCTGACTGACCTGCTGCACAGACCACATGGTGAGCCCTGGGACTTCATGGAGAGAAAAAGGTGCCAGCTGAGCTATGCCTTCCAGCCACCCCCCACCAAGGCACCAGACATGGCAGCAGAGGTGTCCTGGACTCCCCCCAAGCCCAGCCCAGTCCATCTGCCAGCTGAAAACCACTAAGTGACCCTAGCTGTCACCATGTGGAGCAAAAAAATCACCCAACTGAGCCCTGCCCAAATTCCTGACCCATGAAATATAAGAAAAATATAATAAGATTCTCATAAACCAATAAACACAGGATAGTTTGTCTCCAGCAAAAGACAATACTGTCTGTACCAGACGCAAGTATAGCACGAAAAGCAAAGACATGTCTGAAACAGACATGACTTAGTAGAGAGGACATTTTTAAAAATCTGCTAGGATTCCCCTTTTGGGAGGAGAAGCCACTCTTGCCTCAAATTCTGATAATGCTGCTAGCATTACAACTTGTAGCAGAAATAAACACACCGTAGACATTCAACAAACCTGTTTCCTTTCCTGAGGAGCTCACAGCCAGCCTGCACGTCCCAGACAATATTCCAGTCCATGCATGTGGCCCAAAGTGAAAAAGTGTTAGTCACTCAGTCAGTCATGTTTGATTTTTTGTGACCTGAGTTCTGGTCAATGAAATGTGAGTATGGCCCTCAAAAGAACCTCCTGCACTGATCCACTTTCTCTTCCTCTGTCTGTTGGTTGACTGCTGATGCTCTTGGTGACCTTGGAAGCCACAAGCTGAAGATGGTAAAAATCTCTCTCAGCCAGTGTGCTAGAGAATGTTCTCTTGATTAGATTTTATATGACTAAAACATCAACTTTTATTGTGTCAAGCTCCTGAGAGTTTCAGGGTTTGTTGTTACAGTAGCTAGTGCTTCCTTACTTATTCCTTTTATTCATTATTTATTATTATAAAAAGACACTTGCTCCTTGGAAGAAAAGCTATGACAAACCTCAACAACATATTAAAAAGTTAGAGACATTACTTTGCCAACAAAAGTCCATATAGTTAAAGCTTTGGTTTTTCCTGTAGTCATATATGGATGTGAGAGTTGGACCATAAAGAAGGCTGAGCACTGAAAAATTGATACTTTTGAACTGTGGTGTTGGAGAAGACTCTTGAGAGTCTCTTGGACTGCAGGGATATCCAACCAATCCATCCTAAAGGAAAGCAACCCTGAATAGTCACTGAAAGGACTGATGCTGAAGCCGAAGCTCCAATACTTTGGCCACCTGAGGTGAAGAGCTAACTCATTGGAAAAGATCCTGATGCTGGGCAATATTGAAGGCAGGAGGAGAAGGGGACAACAGAGGATGAGATGGTTGGATGGCATCCCCGACTCAATGAGCATGAGTTTGAACAAGCTCTGGGAGATGGTGAAGGACAGGGAAGCCTGGCGTGCTGCAGTCCATGGAGTCGCAAAGAGTTGGACAACTGAGCAACTCAACAACAACTTATTATTATACTTATTAATTCAACTGTGGCTGGTGACTTCATCCTGGACAATCAAAGAATCCCTTCTCTCGGGCCATGGTAATATGCCAGTGATATATGTAAAATCCAGACTGGGTTAACAGAGTCACTTCCTGAACTGTGCTAGGTAATCTGTATATCTGGAGTCCATGGGGGCATTTTGCTGAGAGTGAGAGAATTTAGATGATATCAGTGAATTCTTGAGTTCAGCTATATCTGAAGCTAGTCCACTCCTTGTAATACCCAATAACATGAGCCAGCAAATCACTTCTGGGAAAAAGGTTATTGATGATGTATTTATGCCCCTTGCCACCAAGAGTCCTAACTAGCATCGGAAGTGAAAGTAAAAGTCGCTCGGTCGTGTCCAACTCTTTGCGACCCCATGGACTACACAATCCATAGAATTCCCCAGGCCAGAATACTGGAGTGGGTAGCCTTTCCCTTCTCCAGGATATCTTTCCAACCCAGGGATCAAACTCAGGTCTCCCACATTACAGGCAGATTCTTTACCAGCTGAGCCACAAGGAAAGATCCGCATCGGAGGATTATCTAATATTTAAAAAGAGTCCTTGGAGGGCAGGGTATCCTGAATCCAATGTTCAAAGTGGATCAGATGCACAGAGCATGCTATTATACATGGCCTTGATGATATTTCCATGGGGTCTCACACTTTATTTTAAAGTCATTACATTCTTTACACTAGCAGTAAGCCGGTACCTCTTATCTGGGAAATGAACTTAGGTTAAAGGACAGGAGTCAGTTCTGACTTTCTGAGTAAAACAGAATATATACACCCAATATACTGTACCTTTAAAAATTTCTAACGATTTTAGAAGCATCCCAACTCCGAAGCCCAGTGGTATTCTAAAAACATAGGGACAAAGTATCTAGGAGGTGGACAAAGCAGGTAGCAACACATGGGGAGGGTGTGGAGAAGGAATCGAAGATTAGGCAAGAGGCACAAACCTTAGTCTAAAATTCCATTTTTTGAAGGTAATGTCTAAGTATCAATGTGTCACACACTTATCCTTAGCACTGCGCTTTAGTCTCCTCTTTTTATTGCTTATATATGTCACTTATCCTCATTGTAGTGGATTGGGTTGTGTTCCCCCAAAAGACAGGTGTAAGTCTTAATATGTAGTACCTACAAATGTGACTTTACTTGGAAATATGGTCTTTGCAGGTGCAGTCAAGTTAAGCTGAACTCATTCTGGACTAGATGAGCCCTAAATCCATGACTGTTGTCTGTCTTAAGAGAAAAGGGATAGGGGAGATCTGGATACAGAGACACAGAGTAGACACAAGGAAGAAGCCCAGATGATTAAGAAGAGAGAGACTGGAAAGATGTAACCACAAGTCCAGGAGCACCAAGGATTGCTGGGAGCCACCCAAACTAGGAGGAAACAAGGAAGGATTCTTCCCTGGAGACTTCAGAGGGAGCATCATTTTTCCAACATTTTGATTTCAGACTTCTGGCTCCAGAACCATGAAGAAATAAATTTCTGTTGTCTTTTTAAGCCACCAGTTTCATGATAGTTGGTGATGCAGCCCCAAGAAACCCATACACTCAAGTTTCTCACATGTATATGAACATTCGCTCACAGTGCCTGAAGCTGACAAGAGGCTCCTAAGCTGGTTGGTCCTTGAAGTTGGAGGAAAATAAGCCCACTCAACTGGCTATCAGCAACATGTTTCAAAATTAGTACTTGGAAGACAGGATGTTTACATTTCTCGCTCTTTACCTGTGCCCACATTCAGGCAGACTCAGAATTACCCTGTAAGGCTGAGGCTGGGTTTAGGTAGCACCAACCAGCTAGCTTCTATGCTCATTAGTGGAAGGTGGCAAACTTGGAAATGTTATTCCCCCAGATGTTACCACCAAGTAGAGTGGAGGGGTTGAGGGTGCAATGTAGGAGCCAGACTTCTCTACCACTGTGTAAGTGTAAGCAAGTTCCCTACAGTCTCAGCTTCATTTTCCTTGCCTGTGAAATGGGCATAACCACAGCAGCTACCTCCTGAGATTGTTGGAAAGAGTAGAAAAGCTGATATCTGCAAAACACACAGGGCTTGGCACAGAGGAAATTCGCAAGAAGAGCGGGCTATAGACTGGTCTGAAGGACACACTCCCTGGCAGGTGAATACATGGCAAATTTTGGCCCTCAGTCACAGTCTCTCTTTTTCTGCTTCCTTTTATCTCTCTCCTCTCTCTCTCTGATTCACTCACAATTGCAAGGTCTCCCCCTACCTCCACTTATTCTCTAACTGCCTGTCCACCAGTCTCCTCTCTCTTGTCCCTGCCTGTAAATATTCTGGGCTGTCAGTCTCTTTGGCTTCTCTCATGCCCATGTAAGCCCTCAGCAAGGACATCCTCTGCATCAACCCATCTCCAGAGACCACCTGCTCCACTGGTGCACGATGTTATTTATCACAGACCCGGCAGACTTCATTTAACAGACACACTCCCAGCCCCCAACTCACCTCCTGCTTCCTCTATTTGAAATGGAGACATCTGGAAACCAGTTTAACAAGTGGTCGACAGGCAGCTGGTTCCTGGAGGTTCTCAGGGGGCTTCTGGGAGCCATTCCACAGAGGAAGTCGCAAGCCAGTTGGGTTGATGGACTGCTGGTCTCAGACAGAATCCAGTCAGCTCTTCCAGGCAAAGCTACTTCCCACCTGCACTCACAGGAAGGATCTACATCTGTCCAAAGAGGAAGGAACGAATGGGTGGAGGTGACTGCATGGAAAGTCCTACACTCCTTGCTGGGTCCCTGTGAGCTGCGTGCCCTTGAATAACACACTAGAACTCTCTGAGACCTTGCTGTCCAAAGGTGGATTTGACAAGATGAGGTCTCAGAATCCTTCTGGCCATAACCTTCTAGAATCTGGGGATGGAGCAAAGTCACCCAGTCAGAGACAGAGAGGGAGGGAAAACATATAAAGGCCAGCAATAGTTTATTGACCTGCCACCAGACAGAGACCCTGGGCTTATCTTGGGAAATCAAGATAAAGGAACTTGCAGTTGGGAAGAAGAGGGAAAATATGTATTTGAATGACCCTCATTGCTCTACATTACACTGCTGAGCTGACAGGGCATCTACTTATGCTCCAATGAGCTCATAACCAGATGGGAGTGACAAAGCTTCCATGCACAGAAAAAGGAGAGACCAGCACAGGCAAAGTATAATTAATGTGACCAAGTAATGAGTGGTGCAGACAGACCATAACTCTTAGGGAAAATGAGGAGAGAAGATTTACTGGAGATGAGAAGGAATCAAAGAGAACTTCCTGGAGTGGGTAGGACTTGAGTTGAACCTTGTTGGTGTTGTAGTTGCTGTTGTTCATTTGCCAAGTCATGTCCAACTCTTTGCAACTCCATGGACTGCAGCATGCCAGGCTTCGCTGTCCTTCACCATCTCCCAGAGCTTGCTCAAGTGCATTCAGTCAGGGATGCCATCTAACCATCTCATCCTCTGCCGTCCCCTTCTCCTCCTGCCTTCAATCTTTCCCAGCATCAGTGTCTTTTCTAGTGAATCAGCTCTTCGCATCAGGTGGCCAAAGTATTGGAGCTTCAGCTTCTGCATCAGTCCTTCCAATGAATATTCAGGACTGATTTCCTTAAGAATTGACTGGTTTGATCTCCTTTCAGTCAAGGACTCTCAAGAGTCTTCTCCAACACCACAGTTCAAAAGTATCAGTTCTTCAGTGTCAGCCCTCTTCATGGTCTAACTCTCACATCCATACATGACTACTGGAAAAACAATAGCTTTGACTATGTGGACTTTTGTCAGCAAAGTAATGTCTCTGATTTTTAATAAGATGCCTAGGTTTGTCATAACTTTTCTGCCAAGAAGCAAGTGCCTTTTAATTTCATGGTTGCAGTCACCATCCACAGTGATTTTGGAACCCAAGAAGATAAAATTTATCACTGTTCACTTCTGAATTAGAACCTCCTCAACCTGCTTATTCTCTCCACAGCACTTAATCTATTCTGAAGTGATCTTTGTTCGTTTGTTTTATTCTCTGACTTCCCACTAAGCTATGATCCCCATCCAGGCACGCATCACATTTTCATGATGACCAATGAATCCCAGTGCTTAGCCTATGCCAGACACACAGTAGGTGCTCAACAAGTACCTGATGAATAAAAGAATGAATACAAAAATCAGTGAAGAAATAAATGAAGAACTGGGAGTCTATCTTTCATGCAGAGACTCATTTTGGACCACAGAAAGCCTGAATTCACCTCGTAGCTGTCAGTAAAGAATCCACCTGCAATGCAGGAGACCCGGGTTCATTTCCTAGGTCCAGAAGATCCACTGGAGAAAAAAATGACAACCTACTCCAGTATTCTTGCCTGGAAAATCCCATGGACAGAGGAACCTGCTGGGCTATAATCCATGGGGTCGCAAGAGTTGGACGGGACTTATCGACTAAACCACAGCAGGTTTCTGCTGTTGTGTTGTCCTGAGAGGTGGAGAAATGGAGTCCTTGAATTCTGACTCTCCCTCTGCCTAGTGAGCTACGTGGCCTTTTGGGTAGAAACAGTACATCTGAGGATGCAGAGCAAGATGCCCTTATCCCCATCTCTGCCCAGACAGAGGTCTGGAGGCAGCAAGCTTGCCCACAGCCTGCCCCATCTATGTTGAGATGTCCTAGAAAAGCCTAGTGTGTGCTAGTAAAGCTCATTTGTGCATGCACACTCCATAACAATTTTCAGCATCTGCATTGCTTTCACTGGAAGGGGCTTGCCTCTGTTGACGTCTCCCTACCCTTCTTTAAAGTGGCTTGTATCTAGTCTTATTTAAAACTATGAAGATAAAAATAAAAATAAATAAAAATAAAAAATAAAAATAAATAAAATTTATGTTGTTAATGGGGATAGATCAACAACCTAAATAAAAAAACTAAAATTAAACCATTAGAAGAAACCAGAGAGTTATATATTCATGACCTTGGATTTGGTGATGGATTCTTTGGTTTAACACCAAAAGCATGAGAAATAGAAGAAAAAATTAGGTAAATTGGACTTCATAAAATTTAAAACTTTTGTGCATCTTAGGACATTGCCAAGAAAGTAATAAAAGACAGCCTATGGAACGAGAGAAAATATTTGCAAGTCTTTTATCTGGAAAGGGTCATATACCACAATATATAAGGAACACTTACAACTAAACTGCAAAAAAAGAAAACAACCCAATATTAAAAGGGGGCAGAAGAATGGAATAGTCATTTCTCCAAAGACATGACCAATAAGCACACGGAAAGATATTCAACATCATTGGTCATTAAGAAATGAAAATCAAAACCACAATGAGATATCACTTCAAATCCACTAGGATGGCTATAATAATGGGGGGAAAAGAAAGAAAATAACAAAAATAGCAAGTGTTGGAGAGAATGTGGAGAACAGGAACTTTCATGCACTACTAGGGAAATCTAAGATGGTGCAGCCACTGTGGAAAACAGTCTGAATGTAGATTCCTATATGACCAACAATTCTACTCATAGGTATATATCCAAAAGAATCGAAAATAGGTATTCAAAAAATACTTGTTCATGAACATTTATAGCGGGACTATTCACACTGATTTAAAAAAAAAAAAAGTGGCAACAACCCCAAATGTTATCAATAGATGAATTGATAAATAAGTTGTGGTATGTATATTTCCAATAAAATATTATTTAGCCGTAAAGAAGGAATGATATATCCATGCATGCTACAACAGAGATAAACACTGAAAACGTTAAGTAAAAGAAGCAGCCAAAGACACAAAGTTCACATTTTATGATTCCTTTCATATGAAGTATCCAGAATAAGCAGGTCCATAGAGACAGAAGACAAGTAAGTGGTTGCCCGTGCATAGGGGGAGGCTGGAATCAGGAGTAACTACTTAATGGGTATAGGATATTCCTGAAGTGATCAAATAGCATTTCAACTAGAGAGAAGTGGTGCTTACACGTTATGAATACTCTAAATACTGCTGAATTTTGCACTTAAAAATGGTTCACTCTATGTTATATGGATTTCATCTCAATAAAATAATCATAAAACTAATTTTTTAAAAGCTAAGAAAAAGGAACAGTGGAAATGTCTGTGTACTACTTGGAAACCCCACAGCGCTGTCCCACAGAGACATAGCAATGTTGCCGCCGTACGCTGTTAGCATTGTGGACTCCATTGGGAGTCCACCTGGGCTTAGGACTCTGCCTCTTTGTAATTGAATAACCTTGGGCAGTTTACTTAGGCTCCTGGGCTTCAGTTTTCTCATCTTTAAAATGCGGGTGATAGTATTATTATTATTAGATGCTGGTGTTTAGTCACTAAGCCATGTCCAACTCTTTTGTGACCCCAAAGACTGTAGCTCACCAGGCTCCTCTATCCATGGGATTTCCCAGGCAAGAATACTGAAATGGGTTGCCATTTCCTTTTCCAGGAGATCATCCCAACTGAGGGAATGAATCCTCACCTCTTATGTCTCCTGTGTCTGGGTGTGGTGGGTGGTCTTTACCATCAGTTAATACATGTGGAGTCTTAGAATAAACCTGATGATAACTGCTCAGTAGATGTGAGCCTCTCCTGTTCCCATACGTTAAGGAATTTTAGGCTGAAATTTTCTCTTTCTGCCACATCTACCTCTACAATGCCGTGTTTATGTTTAAGCTCAGGGTATATTTATAAGGGAGTGGTGGATGAAAAATGGTTAGATAGCATCACTGACTCAATGAACATGAATTTGAGCAAACTCCAGGAGATAATGGAGGACAGAGGAGCCTGGCATGCTACAGTTCACGGGGTCGCAAAAAGCTGGACACAACTTAGCCACTAAACAACAATGTATTTATAAGATACATAAGTGAGCCCTGAGCAAATCTGGCCCTGGGGGTATTAAAACCCTGTGGGAAGACAGATTCCATAAAAGCAAGAGTATTTTATGACAGCCCCTCGTTCTGGGACCGGAGTTGGGGAGGAAATGATATAGAAAAATAATAGCAGGAGGAGGAAAGGCAAAACTCTGACCCTACCAGGCTCTTGGGAATATCTAAGTGTGAGCCTCCCACAATGTTTGGCCACACTAAATTAAACGGGTTTCTCCCTTCCAGCCTCTCTCACCCCCACAGCTGTGGCCACAGATGATGCAAGAAAAATTAGAACTGAGCTCTCTCCAGCTTCAGGAATTTGCATATGGTTTCTGTAAAGCTATTTCATTAATATTTTTTATTTCAATAGACTTCCTTTTTAGCTTCAATAAATTTTATTTTACAGGAAATTTTATATTACTACTCTAAGTCAGGAACAGCAGACAATGGCCAGTTAGCCAAATCTGGCCAGCCACCTGTTTTTTCAAATAAAGTAGAAAACAATAAATGTAACACAGCCATGCCCATCTGTTTGCATATTGTCTATGGCTGCTATTGCATTCCAATAGCACAGTTCAGTTCACTTCAGTTCAGTCACTCAGTCGTGTTCGACTCTTTGCGACCCCATGAAACGAAGCATGCCAGGCCTCCCTGTCCATCACCATCTCCCTGAGTTCACTCAAACTCACGTCCATCGAATCGGTGATGCCATCCAGCCATCTTATCCTCTGGTGTCCCCTTCTCCTCCTGCCCTCAATCCCTCCCAGCATCGGAGTCTTTTCCAATGAGTCAACTCTTTGCATGAGGTGGCCAAAGTACTGGAGTTTCAGCTTCAGCATCATTCCCTCCAAAGAAAGCCCAGGGCTGACCTCCTTCAGAATGGACTGGTTGGATCTCCTTGCAGTCCAAAGGACTCTCAAGAGTCTTCTCCAACACCACAGTTCAAAAGCATCAATTCTTCGGTACTCAGCTTTCTTTATAGTCCAACTCTCACAACCATACATGACCACTGGAAAAACCATAGCCTTGATTAGATGGACCTTTGTTGGCAAAGTAATATCTCTGCTTTTCAATATACTATCTAGATTGGTCATAACTTTCCTTCCAAGGAGTAAGCATCTTTTATTTTCATGGCTGCAGTCACCATCTGCAGTGATTTTGGAGCCCAAAAAAATAAAGTCTGACACTGTTTCTACTGTTGCCCCATCTATTTCCCATGAAGTGATGGGACCAGATGCCATGATCTTAGTTTTCTGAATGTTGAGCTTTAAGCCAACTTTTTCACTCTCTTCTTTCACTTTCATCAAGAGGCTTTTGAGTTCCTCTTCACTTTCTGCCATAAGGGTGGTGTCATCTGCATATCTGAGGTTATTGATATTTCTCCCGGGAATCTTGATTCCAGCTCGTGCTTCCTCCAGCCCAGCATTTCTCATGATGTACTCTGCACGTAAGTTAAACAAGCAGGGTAACTATATACAGCCTTGATGTACTCCTTTTCCTATTTGGAACCAGTCTGTTGTTCCATGTCCAGTTCTAACTGTTGCTTCCTGACCTGCATGTAGGTTTCTCATGAGGCAGGTCAGGTGGTCTGGTATTCCCATCTCTTTCAGAATTTTCCACAGTTTATTGTGATCCACACAGTCAAAGGCTTTGGCATACTCAATAAAGCAGAAATAGATGCTTTTCTGGAACTCTCTTGCTTTTTCCATGATCCAGCGGATGTTGGAAACTTGATCTCTGGTTCCTCTGCCTTTTCTAAAACCAGCTTGAACATGTGGAAGTTCACGGTTCATGTATAGCACAGTTAAGTAGTTGCAATAGAGACCTTATGGTCTGCAAAGGCAAAAATATTTACCAACTGGCTTTTTCCAGAAAAAGTCTGTCTACCCCTTCTCTGGGCATCTCTGGTGGCTCAGATGGTAAAGAATCTGCCTGAAATGCAGGAGACCCAGGTTCTATCTCTGGGTTGGGAAGACCTCCTAGAGGAGGAAATGGCAACCCACTCCAGTATTCTTGCCTGGAGAATTTCATAGACCAAGGAGCCTGGCATGGCACCAGTCCATGGGTCGCAAAGAGTCAGACATGACTGAGTGACTAAGCATACACGCACACCTTCTCTAGGTGAAAACTAACATCACTTAACTAGAAGGGACAAGCAAAGATGAATATATTGGAAACATTATTATTAAATTCCAGCTATTCTATTATTTTTACTCAATAAAATAAGTGTCCATTCCATCTGTTCATTCATTATCTATTGAATACTTGGTTAAGACTCTCTGCAAGGTCCTGGAGATAAAGAGGCAAACAAGATACAAAGGTCCCAGCTTTCATGGGGGTTATGTTGTAGGGGGGAGTTGACAGGCACTGAAAAATGAGTATCTAAAGCTACCCAAAATAGAAGACATTCTAGTTATCTTTGAATTTCATTGTAACAGAAAATAACAACACAGTGCATGATGGATGACTGAGAGTCAGATAGTGGCCCTTTGAATTGGCAGTTCAGGGAGGATCTCTCTGAGAAGGTAACATTTGGGCACAAACTCCAGAATTTGTGGCAGAGAGGACAGAATGTGCAAAGGCCCTGGGACAGAGATAGACTTGATGCATTTCTTCTGGGCAACTATATGCCCATAAACAGATGGCCGTCTCTGATACCAATCAGCACACATTGAAAGGTATTGATTTGATTTGTCGGGATATTGCAGGGAGGGCTGTACACCTACTTTTCTGACCTTCAGGACATTCACCTGCCCAGAAGCTGGGACTGGGCCTGAAGCATGACTCTGAACTATTCTTGAGGAGAACCAGGAAATGGGATGTCACATTGGGTTCTCTATAGGCAGATGCTGAGAAGGAACTCAGGTGAATGCTGTTTATTAGGGATCAATGGTCACAAAAGGAGCTTCCCTGGTGGCGCAGATGGTAAAGAATCTGCCTGCAATGCAGGAAACCCAGTTTCGATTCCTGAGTCTTGAAGATCCCCTGGAGAAGGAAATGGCAACCCACTCCAGTATTCTTGCCTGGAAAATCCCATGGACAGAGGAGCCTGGCATGGGGTTGCAAAGAGTCAGATACAACTGAGCAACTCACACACACACACTCACAAAAAGAGAGGAGTAGCCATAGGACTGAGCAGAGGAGGACGCTGAGCTACACATGGTAAGGCCTTGGCCAAGTTGCTGGCTGGCTCTGGGTGATCACTGCAGCTCAGCAGAGCTGGTCAGGCCTGTGTGCCACCATCTTGCATGGTCACTGGAGGTAGGCTGCCTAAAAAGGGCTTGACCTTGAATGAAGTGGTTCCCTGGAGCTGGGGCTGACCCTGAGGAAGCTGACAGCTGGAAACCATCCACTTATGATTCACTTGCAGCTGGGCAAGAAGTCCTTCCCAGAAAGGGCACCTGGGCAGCGTGTCTCCGGGTCACCCATATAGGGAAACACTTTCACCAAAGACTGTGATGCTTCCTCTGATGCTTGTTCTGCCCCAAATCTTGGCCCACTGTATGCCTCCAATTTTCCCTAGAACCTCATAATCAGCTGCCTAGAAGGACCTGAGAAAGGAGCTGAAGCCCAGCTAAGGCATTGGTTGGAGTGACTTATAGGACAAATGTTTTCCTTTAAGAACACAAAGACAAAAAGCCATCAGGACTCAATAAATAAATATGTTCATCAACTCATCTCCTAAGAAATTATGAGTCACATTATTGTGCTTAGCAGAGAAAAACTCAGAATCTCAGATACTATGTGTGACTTGGGGTTGTGAGCATTTTCTAGTCTTCCTGGAAACACACTAAATAGAAACCTATCTTCTAAGGCTTGTAAGCCTGGCCCACCCCAAAGCCTCTGTGCCTTGGGCCCTTGGACACTAGTGGCTGCCCAGGGCCAGGCTGACTGACCCACAGCAGCGAGGGGGAAAACCACAGGGTAGTTACTCATCAAAAACCACTGAACTGGTCAACGGTCCTCTTCATCTCAGAAAAAAAAAAAACAAACAGAAATTCCCCCAAGGAATCCCTGCCAGGCCTGAAAGGAGAGCAAGTGACTGTGGTCCAGATCCACTTGTCCGACCAGCTTCACTAGGGCATGCTGCAGCAGCCAAAGCCCCTTTTCACCAAAAACACCGTGAGGACCCCTGAGTTAGCCAGTCGGTCTGCTTTAAAGATGTGCTGTTTGAGGGCAGCTGATGCTTGTGATATGGGCCCCCACACCCTCCATTCAAGCAGAGGTCCATGGAAGAGAGACAACTTGTGGGAGACCATACAGTCAGACCCTTCAGGGCCCGGAGAAGAGCCCCCGTCTGTCTCCTGCTTCCCCGTCTCCCTTATCACGGTCCACTGCGGTGTCCTGTCCTCCCCACGCCTGCTTCTTTCAATGCTATGGTCCCTCAGGGCCCCATGCTAGGCCTGCGCCCCTCCAGCCTGGGCCCAGCTCGCCTTCTGTCTGAAAACTGGGAATGATGCCTCCTACCATGTTGCCAACATCACCTCACAACCCTGTCATTCAGCTGCTTCCAGGGACCGACCTCTCTCAACAGCGGGAGATTGTCCAGGCCCCTCCACTTCCTGAGGGAGTCCCTGTTGGGTCTTTACAGGAAGAAGCTGCAGACGACCAAAAAATGATGACACGTAACACGCGTGAGGAGCCACATGTGCATGTTCAGGGGACTGGATTATGGACATGGGAAGGCAGGAGATAGGGGAACAGCCTGGGGCGATGGGGCAGCTGGCAGTGTCCCTAGACCCCTCTGGCTGGCCTAAGAGAGGGTGTTCATGATGCTCCTCGTCCTCTGTGCCCAGAGAGGGCTTCCTCAGCCTTGTGGGGAGGAGGACATGCCCTCCACCCTGCTCCATCCCCACGTGAGTGAGGATTCTGACTTCATCCTCCAAGTTTGAAGGATTGAGCTTTGAAGGATACTGAGAAGCCAACTACTTATTACTTCTGTGCTGTCCACCCACAGGCCTGAGCCTCCAACAAGTCCTTTGGAAAACAGAAAATGGGCTTAGAAATGTAAAAGCAAGGAATTAAATGTCCTTTGCAGGGATCTAGCAGAAGGACGCTCTAGGTATGGGCGGGTGACAGCCAGACATTGGGTCAGAAGTCCGACAACCTCAGAGGGCGTTTTTTAAACAGGACCTCCTGCATTGGAACTCCCTGGATTGGGACATATGTTTTAAATCTAGATTCCTCCGCTTCACAGACCACAGCTTATTAAGTGGTCCCAATAGTCTGTACTTTATCCAGCCTCTGGATAAGGTGTCAGTACCATGACCAGACAGAGCCTCATCCTGTGTCCGTCAGAGAGCAGGTGAGCTTCTCGGAAGGTCTTGTTTCCTTTTCTGTAAAAACCAATTGCGTAGTTCCTTTTATTTCCGGAGATTTTGCCATTTACAGTGCACTTTCAGACGTAGGAGGCCACCACCTTTAGAGAGGCAGGCCACGCCAAGGAAAGGGTCTGAGATTGGGAGGGCTTGGGAGTGGCAGAGGGTGTGGGTGCTGGATGTTTGAAGAAGCCTCCAAAGAGGATGCATCACCCCCTTAACCAAGTCATCACAACGAGAGGAAGGACGTCCAGGAAGTCAAGAAGCACCCAGCAAGAGGTGACTGGACAGGCATAGCTGAGACGCTGGGAACCAAGGAGGCTGAGGATCTCAGGAAGGCAGGAGGCTTTCCAGGGAAAAGGAGAGGCAGCCCTCGCGGATGGATGATGGAGGGTGAGAGGTTAGAGGGGAAAGAAGCCTGGCTCTGGAGTGGCCAGGGGTACTCAGGCTTGATGGACTTGCTTCAGGGAAGCTCAGTGAAGTGCTGTCCTCTCCACGAGCCTGGAAGGGCGTGGTCACCCTGGGAAGGGTGTGGAGAGGTCACAGTTCCTGAAGGAGACATCTGTCAGTTCGCATCTGTTTCCAGCAAGCTGGGCAGGAAAGGCTCTGTAATGGCTCTGAGCCCAGGGATCAGGGATGGGAAGTGATGGAGGCATGAGTCATCTGGGAAGGAGAGAGAGGAGATGACTCTTCTGTCTACCCCCAACTCCTGATTATCTCCTTCCAGATTCTTTTCTACTCTGACCCAAAGTCCCAAGTCCCAGAGCCACAAGCCTGCTCCTCACCCTCATCTGACAGAATTCCTCCTTAAGACCCACTGCCAATCTGCCCAACCAGCTCAGCCAAAGAGTGAGACTGCCTTTGACCTTTGAGAGCTATTGTTTTGGGGGTGGGGGGAGGGGGGTGGTGCTAAGGACCATGATGCAACATTAAAGGAATAAAGAATGGGTAGAATAGGTAACGTGACAGCCTTAAAGGACAACTTCAATGTTGCATGATAGAGAAACATTATACTTGTAGGACAAGAAGTTCTCTTTGAAGACATCGAATCTCAGCAGATATAGGCTTTCAAATCCTCAAAGGTGTAATTTTTCACAGTATGGAGTTTTCGCAAAAAACTAAAAATAGAACTATCATATGACCTAGCAATTCCACTCCTGAGCATATATAAAAAACAGAAACACTAATTCAAAAAGACATATAAATCCCAATGTTCACAGAAGCATTGTTTACCAAGATATGGATGCACCCTAAGTGTCCATTAACAGATGAAGAGATAATGGATACACAAACACACACACAGTGGAATACTATTCAGCCATAAAAAAGAATAAAATGTTGCCACTTGCAGCAACAGGAATGGACTTGGAGGGCATTATGATAAGTGAAATAAGTCAGACAGAGAAAGACAAATTCTGTAGGATATGATTTATATGTGGAATCTAAAAAATGCAACAAATTAGGGAATATAACAAAAAAGCAGCAGACTCACAGAAATAGAGAACAAACTTGTGGTTAACCATGGGGAGAGCGAGGGGGAAGGGACAGGATAAGAGTAGAGTATTAAGAGGTACAAACTATTGTATATAAAATAAGCTATATTGTACAGGGAATTCCCTGGCAGTCTCATGGTTAAGACTTCACCTTTCCCAGGGTTCCAGCCCTGGCTGGGGAGCTAAGATCGCATATGTTTTTGCTGTTCAATCGCTAAGTCGTGTACAACACTTTGATCCCAAGGGCTGTAGCAAGGCAAGCTCCTCTGTCCTCCACTATCTTCTGGAGTTTGCTTAAACTCATGTCCATTGAGTCGGTGATGCCATCCAACCATCTTGTCCTCTGTCGTCCCCTTCTCCTCCTGCCTTCAATCTTCCCCAGCATCAGGGTCTTTTCTAAGGAGTCAGTTTTTCCCATTAGGAGGCCAAAGTATTGGAGCTTCAGCTTCAGCATTAACCCTTCCAATGAATATTCAGGATTGATTTCTTTTGGGATTGACTGGTTTGATCTCCTTGCTGTCCAAGGGACTCTCAAGAGTCTTCTCCAGCACCACAGTTCAAAAGCATCAATTCTTCAGCACAGCTCAACCTTCTTTATGGACCAACTCTCACATCCCATATACTTTGCAGCCAAAAAACCAAAACACAAAATAACAGCAATATTGTAAGAAGTTCAATGAAGACTTTAAAAATGGTTCATATCAAAAAAAAATCTTTTAAAAGGAATATATTGTACAACATGGGGCATATAGCCAATATTTTGTAATAACCATCAGATCAGATCAGATCAGTCACTCAGTCGTGTCTGAATCTTTGCAGCCCCATGAATTGCAGCACGCCAGGCCTCCCTGTCCATCACCAACTCCCGGAGTTCACTCAGACTCACATCCATCGAGTCAGTGATGCCATCCAGCCATCTCATCCTCTGGCGTCCCCTTCTCCTCCTGCCCCCAATCCCTCCCAGCATCAGAGTCTTTTCCAATGAGTCAACTCTTCCCATGAGGTGGCCAAAGTACTGGAGTTTCAGCTTTAGCATCATTCCTTCCAAAGAAATCCCAGGGATGATCTCCTTCAGAATGGACTGGTTGGATCTCCTTGCAGTCCAAGGGACTCTCAAGAGTCTTCTCCAACACCACAGTTCAAAAGCATCAATTCTTCGGTACTCAGCTTTCTTCACAGTCCAACTCTCACATCCATACATGACCACAGGAAAAACCATAGCCTTGACTAGACGAACCTTTGTTGGCAAAGTAATGTCTCTGCTTTTGAATATGCTATCTAGGTTGGTCATAACTTTCCTTCCAAGGAGTAAGCATCTTTTAATTTCATGGCTACAGTCACCATCTGTAGTGATTTTGGAGCCCAGAAAAATAAAGTCTGACACTGTTTCCACTGTTTCCCCATCTATTTCCCATGAAGTGGTGGGACTGGATGACATGATCTTCATTTTCTGAATGTTGAGCTTTAAGCCAACTTTTTCACCACTTTCACTTTCATCAAGAGGCTTTTGAGCTCCTCTTCACTTTCTGCCATAAGGGTGGTGTCATCTGTATATCTGAGGTTATTGATATTTCTCCTGGCAATCTTGATTCCAGCTTGTGCTTCTTCCAGTCCAGCGTTTCTCATGATGTACTTTGCATATAAGTTAAATAAACAGGGTGACAATATACAGCCTTGACGAACTCCTTTTCCTATTTGGAACCAGTCTGTTGTTCCATGTCCAGTTCTAACTGTTGCTTCCTGACCTGCATACAGATTTCTCAAGAGGCAGATCAGGTGGTCTGGTATTCCCATCTCTTTCAGAATTTTCCACAGTTTATTGTGATCCACACAATCAAAGGCTTTGGCATAGTCAATAAAGCAGAAATAGATGTTTTTCTGGAACTCTCTTGCTTTTTCTATGATCCAGCGGATGTTGGCAATTTGATCTCTGGTTCCTCTGCCTTTTCTAAAACCAGCTTGAACATCAGGAAGTTCACAGTTCACATATTGCTGAAGCCTGGCTTGGAGAATTTTGAGCATTACTTTACTAGCGTGTGAGATGAGTGCAATTGTGCGGTAGTTTGAGCATTCTTTGGCATTGCCTTTCTTAGGGATTGGAATGAAAACTGACCTTTTCCAGTCCTGTGGCCACTGCTGAGTTTTCCAAATTTGCTGGCATATTGAGTAATAACCATAAGAGCAGTATAACCTAAAAATTGTGAATCGTTGTATTGTACATCTGTAACTTATATAATATTGTATAATAACTATACTTCAATAAAAATGTTTAAAAGTATATAAACTTTCAGTGTCCCAGTTTCCACTCTAGCTGTCATCCCTCTTCCCTTTCCTATCTCCTCTGAACATGAAGAATGCCTCATTACAGCCCTGAGCATAATGCTACTTACCCCATCAGAGGGAGGAGGGTCACAAATTTACTGTGCTTATCCACCTTCCTCTCTTTATCCCCCTCAGACCTCCCAGAGCAACAGCTTGGCTCTGAGATTGACCAGTGTTTCTAGGAAGGTTGGGAGGGAAAATATAAAGACCCTAAACCAAGGTTTTGGTTGACTGTGCCCAACAGGACATGCTGCAAGCCAGGACAGGTGGGACAGCTCAGCACCTGATCTGCTTTGCAGAAGATCTGTGGGGCCACCCTTGGGTAGACCCACAAAGCAATAGCCTTGCAGACAATGCTGCATCCGTTTTATTTATACCTGCAGCTCTGTGGTAGCCACAAACAAAGGCACTGCAGGCACCTGCCTTATGTTGCTCACTTCTCCCCTCCCGTATCTAAAGGATCTGCGGAGACCACGTACTCCAATAGCCTCCCACCTCAGCCACCACCACCTCCGCTCTGGGGCTTTCTCCCACTGGCTCAGATGGTAAAGAATCTGCTTGCAATGCGGAAGTCCCAGATTCGATCCCTGGATCGGGAAGACCCCCTGGAGAAGGGCATGGCAACCCACTCCAGTATTCTTGCCTGGAGAATTCCATGGAAAGAGGATCCTGGTGGGCTATAGTCCATGGGGTTGCAAAGAGCAACTAACACTTGCATTTTCCAGCTTCAGGAACATGATTTGCCCACATGTGGAGCAGGTTGAAAGTCCTGGGGAGTTAATGCCCCAGGGGCAACTAGTGAGGTCAATAAACAGTTCTTAAACACACTGCCTTCCTCATGAAATGGGCACCTCTGAGACGATCCCCATCAGTACTGAGCCCAGTTGTCCTGTTCATTAACACACTGACTTCCCTCCTTTTCTGCTGCCACTTTTCCTGTTCCTTACCATGCTTCCTGGAATCACCTAGTAAATCAACTCCTGCACCCAAATCCTGGTTCAAGGTTTGCCTGGGAGAGAAACATAAACCGAGATAGTCTGGGGCATAAAGAATAAACTATGGGAACTGTTCATCCCCTCTGAATGCAGTCTGTTACTTTCACCGCCATTGACTGCCAGTGCAACTGCCAACCATCAAAGATACGGAGAGCAAGAGGTGAGCAGGAACGGGGCCACCCCAGTAATGCAGACGTTACTCAGCTCCAGAACTTCCGGGCACACAGAGGGGTCTGTTCACCTCCTCTGAGCCACTGTTACCTGGCCCAGGAAAGCAGAGTGCTTTTGTATAAGGCAAGCAAAAGGTGCCCTGAGAAGCTGAGTCAATCCCAAGGCATGACTTCCGTTCTTAAGAGCTTCCTCTTTGGGAATTCAGCTCTGCTGGTCCCAGACCCCGCAAACACAGAGGAGCAAGCTCCAGAAAACCCTGGCAACCTGGAAAACACAAAACAGTGAGCATGGGTTAGGAGAATTCTGTGTTGCTTAAGGGGAAAAAGGAAACATCTTGAACAGCTTTCCAAAGAGCCCCAAATCTGAAGCCAGCCTGTAGCCACAAACACCATCCTTCCCTACACACAGCACATGGTCTGTCTGTTCAGCACTTGGGATGCCTGCTCTCCACACCTCCCTTCCTATTCATCTTTCTCACCAGTTGACCTTTCCTCCCTCAGCCCACCCCAGCCACTTGGCCACTAAACCACAGGAGATGAGGAAGAATGGCAGGGGAGAAGCTGGGAGCATGCTGGGTGGCCAGAGGGTGAGCAATCCCATCAGTGGGCCCACAGAGGGGAGGTGAGTTCCCAACACTCAAGCCTAGAGCTGAAGGGGGTGGGCTGGGCTGAGGGTGAGGGTGACGTTCCCTGGTTCTGAAACCCTTGTGTATTTTCAAGGAAATTTTATCCATATGTTTCTGATTCATTTACACTTAACTCATCAAAATGTTATTTGTTAAAAGCTATTTGAAGTCCAAGAAGCCTTATAACTGCCTGTTTAATGAGCCCAAAGAGCTTTTACACTTTCTTTTATTTTGTAGGAAGAGGATGGAATTTTTTTTTTTTTTTCCTCTTTTCTCTCCAGAAAAGCAAGCTGTCATATCCTGTATAGTGACTCAGGCCTATGAAACGCAAATCTATGGAAAGACCATGAGACAGGAAGGCAAAAGTCCAGATATTGGACTCTGATGTGCTCTGACCTGGATTATCTTCTCTAGATGACTCACCTTCCCAGAGCTTATTCAGTCATCCAGACTGCATGATGCTTAAAACCAGAGGACCCTTGGTTTTAAGCTCCTGCAATTCCTCACTTCTGTATTTGCCATCATCTGGCTTCCCTATTGGCTCAGCTGGCAAAGAATCCACCTGCAATCCACCTGCAATGAGGGAGACCTGGGTTCAATCCCTGGGTTGGGAAGATCCCTTGGAGAAGGGAACAGCTACCCACTCCAGTGTTCTGGCCTGGAGAATCCATGGGGTTGCAAAGAATCAGATGTGACTGAGTGACTTTCACTTTCACATTCCCCAACCTCTATGCTTTGTCCAGACTTCAGTAAGGTAAATTCTGTTATGAATTAAAATCTTCGAGAAGAAAATAAATAGGAAGGGATATGTGTGGCAGAGGCTAAAAGCAATTATTTAATGAATATTAAAGCTTTATTCTCCAAAATCAACTGAACCTCAGACAAAATAAGAAGACATGTACTGAAAGAGAACCATTGTATAAAACTAGAAGCAGGAAAAACTAACCTTGAGAGGATGAAATACCAGATTTTTAACCAGGGAAACTAGAATCTTTCTGTACATCCTAAAAGAAAGACTCACCTCCTTTTCATTGCATCACTGATCTACTAAGTTGATAATTAGCTGCCCTTCCTGGAGGCAGGAGAATGGACAAGTTGACCTTCGTAGGACCCTTGTTCACCCCCAGGACTTTTACAATTTGCCCATTAGCCCAGTTTAGCCTAGAGTCCACTAAGAACAGAGGGTCATTATGTCATTCTTTTCTTAAGACCGCAGACTCCCAGGGATGAAAAGGTCAGATGCCTCAGGGGCAGCCCACAGTTGCTGGTGCTTTGTCATTCAGGGTGAACACAAAGCGCAAGGACTAACTATTGCTCTCCCAGCTGGTGAACCTAGGCCCCAGGCTTTCTCCCTCATTCAGCAAGGCAGAGAATGTGCTACTTGGATTATTCTGGTTACTGAACAAACAATTGAGGTACCGCGAATGAGAACAGCAGTTAAGATGCTGTATGACTTCACAAACTTGGAGAGAGTGGGGAAACTGAAGGCATTTGTGTGCAAGTGACTGTTGATGTCCATAGATCAGATCCAGAGAATTTCATTGCTGACTAAGCATCTAGGTCTAGCCACCCCTAATACAGATAGGATCTAGTCCTGCATCATTTTTTCTCTCTCATACCAGTTTCTGGACTTCCCCAGTGGCTCAGCAGGTAAAGAATGTGCTTGCAATGCAGGTGATGCCGAAGACTCAAGTTCGATTCCTGGGTCAAGAAGATCCCCTGGAGGAGGATATGGCAACCCACTCCAGTATTCTTGCTGGGGAAATCCCACGGACCGAGGAACCTAGTGGGCTACAGTTTATGAGGGCACAAAGAATCGGACATGACTGAACACACTAGCACACACCAAAATCCCAGTTTGGGATGAAACAATTCCTATGTGTATCAACACATCTTTACTGAATGCCTGGTGGAAGAGAGAGAGAGAGAGAGGGAGAAAGGAAAAAAGAAAGAGAGAGGGAGGAAGGGAGTACGGAAGAAAGGAGAAAAGAGAAAATATCCAAAAGAGAAACCTCAGTTCTCCTGCATCCTAACCTTAGAAGTGACATTCCATTGGTTCTGCTACATTCTATTCACTAGAAGCAAGTCCATAATCCCATGCTCAAGACAAAAGAATTACAGGACACAGAAACCCTTGGGAGCCACCTTAGAAGCTGCCTCCCCTATACCACGAGGTTAAAAGTCAGGGGACGTGCATCCCAGCAAGTTCAACCTCTGCCATTTTCAGGCATGAGGCCTCTGGGACCTCTTTCTATCTGCAAAGTAAACAGGTTAGGATGGTTTCCCAAATGACACGGGCCACAACTTCGTGCCACTCAAGAGTGGGTGACAGACTCCTCGGGTGACTGAGTGCCTATGAAAGTCAACCATCCCACACCTCCTGATGGAAAAGCCTCTTCTCAGCCCTTGCATATGAACCTCCTGCTGCA
This sequence comes from Bos mutus, assembly GCF_027580195.1. Taxonomy (NCBI): domain Eukaryota; kingdom Metazoa; phylum Chordata; class Mammalia; order Artiodactyla; family Bovidae; genus Bos; species Bos mutus. The sequence continues at coordinate 30,969,699 of NC_091618.1, forward strand.
ATAGCCCTTGTGGGGAAGACACCACCTCTTCTAATCTCATCCATGCCAATACTTCATCCTTGCCCCCGGAGGGAGAGCTTCCTGGAGTCCATCCTTCATCTGTTTCTTCATCTGAAGCCTTGTTCCTTTTTTCTGTGTCTGGTCTTTTGGGACCAGAGGATAGCTTTTCCAGGTTTACCTAATAACCTTCATGTAACTTGAATGTGGAGAACCCACCCCCTCGGGTGCTTGGGTGAGATGACTTCCCTCTAACCAGGCAGATCACTGGTGTTTACTTCAGACATGAGGACATCGTGCTTGGATGACGATTCCCATGTGACTCATTATTTTACTGCCTTGTCCTGTGGTTCTTTATCACCGTGGACTCTCAGTCCAGAAAGGTCCTTAAAAAGACAGAGAAAACTACAAAAAGTTAAGAAGACAGAGGGCGGGGAGAGTATATTTGGAACTGAAAGTGACACTGTGCTTAGGAGCTAGCACATTACCTCATTGACATCTCCCAGCAGACCTCTGTTAAGGTCATTGACTCAAGCTCTGTGTCCACAGCTGGAAAGTCAAAGCCAAGATGAAGCCCATGTCTGTTTCACACTAAGCCTTGAAACACTCTTAAGACTTGCTTCATGGTACCTTGGGACTTCCCAGGTAGAGCTAGGGGTAAAGAACCTGCCTGCCAATGCAGGAGATATAAGAGACATGGGTTCAATTCCTGGGTTGGGAAGATCCCCTGGAGGAGGACATGGCAACCTACTCCAGTACTCTTGCCTGGAGTATCCCCATGGACAGAGGAGCCTGGTGGGCTACAGTCCATAGGGTTTCAGAGTCAGACATGACTGAAGCAACTTGGCACACATGCACTCACATGGTGTCTTTGGTTAGTTTAGGCTGAAGCGAATCCTTTCTTTAAAAGAAGGCATCATCAGAATCCTTTAAGGTTTAGTGTGCAAGGGCCACCAGAGATGACTTCCTTTATTCCAGTTTGTGGGCAATTATCCTTCTGATGCCCTGTGTGGACTAAAGTTTCTGTTTAAGGAACCAGACTTCATTAGACTATCTATGCATCATGGAAACACAAGAGGTGAGAAGATTGAGACCCCAGAGGTAGTTGGGACTCAGGACCTCGTCCCCTCATCCCAGTTGAAGGAATCAGTTCTGACCCCAGCCTCCTGTCCCACACCAAGGGCTGGAGGAAAATGCAGTAAGGCCACTTAAAGCTGGGACAGGTAGACCAGTAGCCTCACCTTCTACTTCTCTCTTGTCTTCCTCTTGACCTAGGAGGCTTCTAGGTGTGGGAAGTGTCCCTGGATCAGAAAGATCCCCTGGAGAAGGAACTGCTAACCCACTCCAGTATTCTTCCCTGGAAAATTCCATGCACAGAGGAATCTGGTGGGCTACAGTCCACTGGGTCCCAAAGAGTTAGATATGATTGAGCACAAAGATAGATCTTTTGTCACATTCTTTCTGAACTGTGCACAGTCTGGCTAGAGAGGATCAGCTCTGTGAGGACGGAATGAAGTTCATAAATGACCCACATATTTTACTCACTGCCATAACACATCTGAATAGCAAGAATCTGATAGTCTCTCACAGCCTCCTTCAATCTTTCTCCCTTGGCTTTGAAAGAGGAGCCTGAGAACCACCCACCAATGCCAAGTTTGTTTGAGGCTCAGGCACTTGCTCTCCTTTTAAACCAGGACCACTGAACCCCACTAGAATGACTCATTGATGAGAGGAACAGTCCCAGGACTGACTGCAGAAATCTCTTTCCTCCTGCCACTGACTCAACTCCCCAACCCTGCCTACAGGGACAGCGGATGGGTTTATGCCTCATCTGTTAAGCCATGGGCCCCTTTCTGTGGATCAAAGAACTTTAAATACCAGGACTCCAGTGTGTTCACTATGATTACAAAATCCCTGTCCCCTGTAGGCACTATATTCTGCTTGTGACAAGGATTCTCTCCCTTAATCCTCAAAAGAGCCCTAGGAGGATAGCTCTTTTTTATTTCCCCTGCTGCTGCTGCTGCTGCTAAGTTGCTTCAGTCGTGTCCAACTCTGTGAGACCCCATAGACGGCAGCCCACCAGGCTCCCCTGTCCCTGGGATTCTCAAAGCAAGAACACCAGAGTGGGTTGCCATTTCCTTCTCTAATGCATGAAAGTGAAAAGTGAAAGTGAAGTCACTCAGTCGTGTCTGACTCACAGCGACCCCATGGACTGTAGTACCAGGCTCCTCCATCCTTGGGATTTTCCAGGCAAGAGTACTGGAGTGGGGTGTCATTGCCTTCTCCGTTTATTTCCCCTACCTTTTCACAAATGAGAAAACTGAGGCTGTGGGAGATTAAGAAATTGCTAAAGTGACACAGCTAGACTGACTAAACTAGGGTTTGGATTTGGGTTAGGATTTAGATCCAGGCAGGCTGACCCTCTCAACTGCCTCTCAGGGAGGTTCATAAGATATCCCATGGCTCTCAGTACAGCTGGAAGCAACTCATACCAGTGTGGAATGACAAAGCTGTGGCTTATGCATCAGATGTCTTTAAGAATGGGGCTTCCCTGATGGCTCCTCAGTAAAGAATCTGCCTGCAATGCAGGTGATGCAGGTTCCAAGTCCCTGGGTCAGAAAGATCCCCTGGAGAAGGAACTGGTAACCCACTCCAGTATTCTTCCCTGGAAAATTCCATGCACAGAGGAATCTGGGGGGCTACAGTCCACTGGGTCCCAAAGAGTTAGATATGATTGAGCACAAACGTAGATCTTTAAGAACAAACTCCCCAAGGAGTCTGTGTTCTCCCAAGTTATTGTTGTTATTGCTGTTTAGTTGCTAAGTCGTGTCCAACTCTCTGCGACATGGTGGGCTCTGCCACCTCTTTTCCTTTTGCCTTCAGTCTTGGCCAGCATCAAGGTCTTTTCCAATGAGTAAGCTCTTCACATCAGGTGGCCAAAGTTTTAGAGCTTCAGGTCTAGCATCAGTCCTTCCAGTGAGTATTCAGGGTTGATTTCCTTTCGGATTGACTGGCTTGATCTCCTAACTGTCCAAGGGACTCTCAAGAGTCTTCTCCAACACCACAGTTTGAAAGCATCAGTTCTCCAAAAGCTCGGCCTTCTTTATAGTCCAACTTTCACATCTGTACAAGACAAATGGAAAAACCATAGCTTTGACTATATGGACTTTTGTCAGCAAAGTAGTGTCTCTGATTTTTAATCGCTGTCTAGGTTTCTCATAGCTTTCCCAAGATTAGACGTCAAACCAGTCTAAGGGCCTAAGAGATGAGGATCCCTTCACCACCCCACTTTCTGGAGTAGCATCACTAGGAAACAAATTTCTGCAGGGAAGTCAGCAGTTTCCTCCCACAGCCCATGCCCTTGCTTTTGGGAAGTCCCCAATTTTTCTTGCCATACAGATTGACAAGAGAGGTAAAATCTCAGGAGTCTCCTGCTTGGAAATGGAAGTCCAGCACCTCCACTGGTCCTCGGGTCCTCCTTAAACCCAGTGCTTAGAGACTGTGGCTTGAGAACCAGAAGGAAGTGGAAGGACAGGCATCTGTACTCTTGGCTGTGAAGCTACTATCTCTCAAGTGAGACATCTGGACTCTCCAGTCTCTAAGGTGCTGTTGGATGTGGTCTTAGTCACAAAAGTGCAGAAGCCAATGAAGAGGGCAAATATGGAGGAGGAGTATGCTTCTGAAATTAACTTATACATGCAGGGTGCTGAGCTGTCAGGAGCCTCAGAGATCACAGAGTACAGTTTTTCATTTTTCACATGAGGAATATTAATTATGAAGAATCACTTTTGAGGGCTTCCCTGTTGGTCCAGTAGTTAAGGATCCACCTGCCAGTGCCAGGGACATGGGTTTGATCCCTGCTCCAGGAATATCTCACATGCCATGAAACAACTAAGCCCACATGCCATAACTACCAACCCTGGACCCTAGAGCCCATGCTCTGCAACAAAAGAAGCCACGGCAATGAGAAGCCTGCACAGGGCAACTAGAGGAAGCCCTAGCACAGCAACAAAGTCCCAATACAGTCCAAAAAATTAAATAAATAAATAAACTTTCTTTAAAAAAAAACAAAAACTGTTTTGAAACTCTTTTCTGGGCTGACTTCAGTCCTGGTTAACCTATTTCAACCATGTGTCTACCAGGTCTCACTCTACATGCACCCCAAACTCATCAGAGCCTCTGTGAAGCTTTGAGTTGGCGTTTTCAGTGGCAGCTCTTTGACCTGAGAATATTTGTGTTTGAAGAGGAAGCATTCTCCAAAGATAGAAGATTCTAAGCAAAGAGATAATACAATTCATTATCTAAACCAGTAGACTTTAGAGAGGGATAAGGATAAGGACAAACCAGGAAAAATGGGGACAAAATCCCATAAGAGATTTCCTGGTCTTTCTTGGTGGAAGCATCATGTAAGCACAGAGCAGGGTTGCAGAAGGCCTGGGATGGCTCATTCATCGGATCAATGAATTGAATTCACTCAAACCACCAGCTCAAAGCCTCACAGAGGCTCTGATGAGTTTCTGGCTGCAGGTAGAGGGGGACCTGGTGGACACATGCCTGAAGTAGTTTAACCAGGACTGTCTGGAGTCAGCCCAGCAAAGCGTTTCAAAACAGTTCTTTTTTTTTTTAAAGAAGGTTTATTCCTGGACACCAAGATTGTGACAAATAGGTAAGAGCCACATACACACAGACTAGATTTCTGGTGGTTCGGCTCCTACTACCAACTAGATGTGCCTTTCGTAGGCCACTGCCTCTCTCTGGGCCTCCTTTCTATCTTCATAAAATGAAAAAGTTGAGTCACATCATGTCTGAGACCCCTCCCTTCAAGCTGTAGCGTCTAGGAGTCAGTGGGACCTCTGGCTGAGAAAGGGGGTCCCAGCACAGCAGCCTCCCCCCTTGCCAGCCCAATGCACTAACCAGCAGAACACATGGCCTGGCCCCTCTCAGGACCCCCAGGCCCCATCTTTACCCAGCCTGCTCCAGCCCCACCCTACACATGTTGTTGCTCTTCCTATCTGGTGTCTAGGAATACACTCGGAGACCCTAGGAAAAGAACTGCCACACGCACACACACACACACTTCAGAATCCTAACAAATATTAAAAGCCACAACATTCAAACAAGTGCAAAGGATACGCCAAGAATCCTCTGGCACTGCCTTCTGTGAAACACCTGGTCATGTTTAACCCAGCCCGAAAATCTGATTTCTGCATGAGACTCCTGGCAGGAGTGGTAGGAGGCAGACTGGACACCCTCAGCAGGGACTGGGCTAGCCTGAGTCACCCCATCTCCTCCTAAGGGACAGGTTCCGCCCCTGCCAGGCAGCAGGTGACAAAGAGGGAGAATGCAAGCACTCCAGCTCTCAGCCGTGTCCTCGCTTCAGATGCACTCTTAACCTAAGCCCTGCCACCACCTCCCTGGGAGCCAGCAGATGGAGAAACAGAAGGGAGACTGGCTGGTAGGGCCCATTGGCTTCCCATGGAGGACCTCAGCCTAATAGAAGTTGTCATGTGTCAGCTTAGGGCATGAGCAGAGCTCGCCTGGGCAGCAGCTGCTCCAGGGGCCCTGGGCCAAAACGGTGCTCACGTGAGAAGGGGGTGTGTGTGAGTAGGTGCTGGAGAGCAGGCCTAGCTCAGGAGCTGGACAGAGGAAGAAGCCCAGGACCTGTAGCATGAAAACAATCTGGCAGTACAGGAAGAGGAAAAGGACTCTAAATATAAATTCAACCTCCTCTTTAGCCGGTCCAGATCCTGGTGTTTAACGATACTGCCTCTCAGAGGTGGCAAGTGAGAGAAAAGCAAGAAGGATCAGAGGGTAGAGAACCCACCATTAAGCTCGGTCCAAAGTGAAAGTGAAAGTCGTTCAGTCGTATCTGACTTTTTGCGACCCCATGGACTGTAGCCCGCCAGGCTCCTCTGTCCATGGGATTCTCCAGGCAAGAATACTTGAGTGGGTTGCCATGCCCTCCTCCAGGGGATCTTCCAAACCCAGGAATCAAACCCAGGTTTCCTGCACTGCAGGCAGATTCTTTACCAATTGAACCACAAAGAAATTCTTCCCCCAAATCCAAACTCTTAACTGTGTTACTTGCTCAGTCATGTCCGATTCTTTGCGACCCTATAGACTGGACCCTTGGAGAAGGAGATGGCAACCCACTCCAGTGTTCTTGCCTGGAAAATTCCAGGGACGGGGGAGCTGCCGTCTATGGGGTCGCACAGAGTCGAACATGACTGAAGTGACTTAGCAGCAGCAGCAGCAGTGGCAGACTGGATCCTGCCAGGCTTGTTTGTTCTTGGGATTCTCCAGGCAATAATACAGGAATGGGTTGCCATTTCCTTCTCCGGGGATCTTTCCAACCCAGGGGATCGAACCTGGGTCTTCTGCATTGCAGAGAGATTCTTTACTGTTTGAACCACCAGGGAAGTCTTGGAGTCTGATGGACTCAAGTTATCATGGTGTCTGACCCTCTCCTTCTACAAGTGAGTAACCTGATGCCAGAGATGCTCCAAGGACCTGACCCATGTGGTTCAGCTGGTGGAGCCTGAGTCATCCAGCCCAGTACTTTGCTTTGCACTCTGTTCTCTCCTACTTCTCATCAATAAGATACATAAACATCAAAATAAAGTCAACCATGAACTCATTCATTTAATCTCTATTCAAAGTAGCACACCTTTATTTAGAATCTTTACAAATCTCAAATATTATATAATTGTAAATAATAACTAAATATTGTAGTGAGGTGCATTTCAACAATGATTTTACTTAAACTAGTTATAGAGGTATAGAAATCTGTTAGAAATGTCTGAATCATAAAGAAATTATAACATTTTACCAAATTCTGAATGTTCTTTGTAACTGACCAAACAACCTAATTATGTGTAAACCTCCAGTTCCCTTTAATGCAACATTTGAATATATGGTACATGGATCTTTTGTGATCCATGTTTTTCTCACGCATGAGGTCTTGAGTTCCAGTGGTCATGCATTGTGATTTCCTCATCAAGGATAATCAGAAAGAAAAGTGTTAATTTTGGTGAGAAATAAATAAACGATGTGAAATTGTTACAGCAAAGTTGAGTATTTTGCACTGAAATCATAGAAAACAGAAAAGAGGCCGAGGGCAAATTTTATTTTATAACAGAACTTAAGATCCACCCTCTTAAAACATTAAGTGTACAGTACAGTGTTATTCATTATAGGTATGACATTGTACAACGGACCTCTAAAAGGCATTCTTGCTTAAAGGAAACGTTATGCCTATTGGGAACAAAGTTCTAAATCTTCTCCTAAAAAGAGTGTTAGGAGGAAGGGAACAGATGAGCAGAGTGCAGACAGAGCCAAGGCTGTGAAATCCCTTGTGCTGGGGAGACTTGAGAAAGCCCGCTTACCTCTTCTAAGCAAGTTCAGTGCAAGTTAACTGAAGCACTCAAACGTTCCACCTCACCAGTCTTCCCTGGCTCACTGTGTTTCCGGAGAACTGCATTAACGTCCCCAGTGGTAAGATCACATTGGCCATTTGTGTGGAGAGCAGATGCAGAGAAAGTGCCTTTTAGCATGCTCATTGTCAGCAGCAAAGCAAAATGATTGTCAAGCCTGTCATGAAAACAGCAGGGGAGAAAAATCCTGAAAAAGTTATAGCAAACAAGGGAGAGAAATGGAAATTAAGTGAATATACAGTACCGTGAAGATGTGTAAAAAAGTCTTTAGCAAAGACAGAGCACTACGGAAGGGTGCCATGTTTTATCTCAGTGAGTATATTTAGTCATTACTTAGTCCTTTGTGGATTGTCTTTTAACCTCAGAGCCCCATACTCTACTCATTCTTATTCAAGTCTTTAAATTCCTTAATAGTAAATTAGCAAATTTCCTTACTCTGTTTCTCGTGTGTCTCAGAAAACTTGCCTTCCTCTTAAAGGAAACAGATGCACATCTACACACTCATTCAGACACACTCATACACACCCACAACTGAGAAAGATCTAGAGTATCAATAACAAATCTGGATAATTAAAAAAATACCATAATCTTCATGCTGATGGCTCATCTGTTTCCACGATCTGAAGTGAGATGTGATCCAAGCAACCTGCTGACCAGGTGGCCAGTTTAATGGACTGATAATAGTTTTAACTACCTCTTTAGTTTGAAAGACATAGGAGTAATGCTGGTGTCAAGCCCTCAGAGGCATAGACCCAAATGGGCTAGTTATCTCAGGGAGAAAAAGGAAATTAGTTCATAAACTTAGAAAGCCAAGCTGTCTGATGGAGTGGAAAGCACAGCACACTGGAGGCACAGACCTGAAAATAATTTTCCTTTCTGCCCCCCTTAGTTTTGGGACTCTGGGTAAGTTATTTACACTCTCTGAACTTTCATTCCTTTACTTGCAAAGTCAAGAAAATAATGCCTACTTCACAGCACTGTGGTGAGGATGAAATGAAATTATGTTTATGGAAAGCAGCTTGTGTGCTATAAATTGCTAGATAGATATTATTCTAACGGCTAAAACTCCAAACCTCTGTCAGGTTGTAATCTGAAAAGTGATAACCACTTTCTGTTTATACTATAAAACAAATGTGAATGAATGACTTTCCACTGTAAGCAAAAGAGATCCACACTGGTCATCTAAAAACCTCCCTGCCATCTCCACCCCAGTAAGGCCTGCTTGTTCAGAATACTAGAATACTGGCTGGTGAAAGGTTACCAAAACTCCTTCTCAGGAGAGCTTTCTTTGCATGAGATCATCCCACTCTTAAGGGGGTAAAGAAGAGCTGAACCATCTCTTTGGAAACAAGATAGACAAAGTGAAAATTTCCATGTCAAAGGCATATTCAGAAATACCACTGGTCTCATACATTTGACACTAATAACTATGCTGTCCATAAGAGTAACAACTTCCAGCTATCAAGAACTTCCTACATTGAGCATCTCGATTAGCAAGACTTTACGCAATAAACTGTGGAAAATTCTTAAAGAGATGGGAATACCAGACCACCTGACCTGCCTCTTGAGAAATCTGTATGCAGGTCAGGAAGCAACAGTTAGACCTGGACATGGAACAACAGACTGGTTCCAAATAGGAAAAGGACTACGTCAAGGCTATATATTGTCACCTTGCTTATTTAACTTATATGCAGAGTATATCATGAGAAATGCTGGGCTGGAGGAAGCACAAGCTGGAATCAAGATTGACAGGAGAAATATCAATAACCACAGATATGCAGATGACACCACCCTTATGGCAGAAAGTGAAGAAGAACTAAAGAGCTTCTTGATGAAAGTGAAAGAGGAGAGTGGAAAAGTTGGCTTAAAGCTCGACAGTAAGAAAACTAAGATCATAGCATCTGGTCCCATCATTTCATTGCACATAGATGTGGAAACAGTGTCAGACTTTATTTTTCTGGGCTCCAAAATCACTGCAGATGGTGATTGCAGCCATGAAATTAAAAGATGCTTACTCCTTGGAAGGAAAGTTATGACCAACCTAGACAGTGTATTAAAAAGCAGTGACATTACTTTGCCAACAAAGGTCTATCTTAGTCAAGGCTACGGTTTTTCCAGTGGTCATGTGTGGATGTGAGAGTTGGAATATAAAGAAAGCTGAGCACAGAAGAATTGGTGCTTTTGAACTGTGGTGTTGGAGAAGACTCTTGAGAGTCCCTTGGACTGCAAGGAGATCCAACCAGTCCATCCTAAAGGAAATCAGTCCTGGGTTTTCATTGGAAGGACTGATGTTGAAGCTGAAACTCCAATACTTTGGCCACCTGATGTGAAGAGCTGATTTGAAAAGACCCTGATGCTGGGAAAGATTGAAGACAGGAGAAGTGGATGACAGAGGATGAGATGGTTGGATGGCATCACTGACTCAATGGACATGGGTTTGGGTGGACTCTGGGAGTTGGTAATGGACAGAGAGGCCTGGCATGCTGTGGTTCATGGGGTCGCAAAGAGTTGGACACGACTGAGCGACTGAACTGCACTGACTGATGCATTTATCTGGGCTTCCCAGGTGGCGCTAGTGGTAAAGAACCCACCTGCAAAAAACATAAGAGACATGAGTTCGATCCCTGGGTTGGGAAGATCCCTGGAGAGGGGCTTGCAACCCACTCCAGTATTCTTGCCCACAGAATCCCATGGACAGAGGAGCCTACTGGGCTGTAATCCTAGGGTCACACAGTCGGACATGACTGAAGTGACTAACCACGCATGCATTCATATATCTGAATTCTCACAATCCCCTTCTTGTGTGTGCAAGGCAGGAATTATCTTTTTCTGTTCTACCCACGAGAAAACAGAAGCTCCAATAATCCTACAGAATGCATTGAAGTGACACCTCTAGTAGCAGAGTTACGAATTGAGCCCAAATGTATCTGACTACAAAATTTGTTCTCCATTAAGCCAAACTACTTATATTATTTTCCTGTCCCTGTGTAACCAAATATCACAAACTGAGGAGCTTAAAGCAATACACATTATCTCCCAATTTCCATGGGTCAGGATCCTGGATATAACTTAGCTGGATCCTCTGTTCAGGGTCTCACTAAGCTGCATGCAAGATATTGACCAGGGAGTGCTCTCATCCACAAGGTTGACTAGGGAACTCCATCAAAGCAGCAAGGAGCTCCTCTCACTTTAGGTAGTGTCCAGTGCCTCTTTTAAGGGATCTTGCCTGATTAAGTCATGCCCATTCGGAATAATCTTCCTTTGGATTAACTCAAAATCAACTGAATAGGATCTTAATTAAGTCTGCTATACTCTCTTGGGTAGGAACAACTCACAAGTTCACCCATTTTCTGGGAAAGAAGATTATACAGGGCATGAACTTCGTGGGACAAGGATCGTAGGGCCATCTGAGAATTCTGCTTACCACACAACCTCCCTTGAGCTGTGGTTATAGGAGACACGATCACAAAGAACACAGCCTAGCACAGAAAGAGAACAGCTTGTTCTGCCCTGTCTTAGTATTTTCCTGTGGTGTCATAGAGAGCCCCAAGCTAGACCACTAGAAGCAGAAAATTGCCTCTGGTGTATATTCTAAAATCTAGATCTGCAAGAACAGATGTTCTAGACCTTGGCTACATGCTAGAATCATCTAGGGAGATTTTGAAGCAAAAAATTATCTCCCAGAGAGCTTTATTTAATTGGTCTTAAGTAGGACCTGGGCATTTGTTTTTATCCTTGTTTGAGGGTGGTGGGGGGGTGAGGGTTTTTTGTTTCTTTTCTTTAAGCTTTTTATTTATTATTTATTTTGACATTTGAATCTTTAATTCATTAAGAATTAATGTGGTATGTGTTTTCTGGTGAGAAGCTATTTTTTTCCAGCTTGCCAACTGTTCCAGCATTAGTTTTGAATAATGTATCCTTTTCTTAATAACTTGTAATGCACCTCTATCTTATGTTATAATTTTATAACTGTAACAAGAAGGATTTACTACTGTTCTTTTTTCCCTCTTTCCTTTCAACTTCTCAGAATTCTCTAGTGTGATGTCAAGTTAAAAATGCCTGATCAGAAGAAAGTAGCAAGATATATTCAAAGACCTGAAAGGAAAAAGCCTGCAGCATAAGACACCCAGCAAGATTATTGCTTAGAATAGAAGGAGAGATAAAGGATTTCTCAGACAGGCAAAAACTAAAAGAATAGAGAAATACCAAACCTATCTTAAGAGAAATATTGAAAGATATTCTGTAAACAGAAAAGAAACAAGAATCTGCAGGAAAGAAAAAATAACAACTGCAAAATAAATCACTTACATAAGCCATTGTACAGATGTTTTTTAAATTTTAAAAATTTTGTGAAAGTGATTATAACTACAATGAACAACAAAAGGACAAATATAAAGATGTAAAAGAAGATATCAAAATCACAAAATGAGGGGGAGGGGAGTAAGGCAGTATAGTTTTTGTTTTTTTTTTAAGAATGTGTTTGAGCTTATATGACTACCAATCTAAAGCAAATAGATACAGTAATGGGTTAACATATTTGAAAAATAGGGTAACCACAAACTAAAAACATACAATAGATTCACAAACACCAAAAAGAAGAGAACACAGTATAATACAAAAGAAAGCCATCAAACCACAAAAGGAAAAACAAAAAGAAAGGAACAGAATAGAAAAGCAAAATAAACCAGATAACAAGGTTTAAAAATGGCAACAAATACATATATATCAATAATTATCTTAAATCTCAATGGACTAAATGCAGCAATCCAAAAACACAGAGTGTCAGATTGGATTAAAAAAATAGTCTACAACATGCTGCTTATAAGAAGCACACTTTAGGGCTAAGGACACACATAGATTGAAAGTGAGAGCATGGAAACATATATTTAATGCAAACAGAAATGACAAGAAAGCAGGGATAGCAATACTCATATCAGATAGTTCAGTTCAGTTCAGTTCAGTTTAGTTCATTTCAGTCGCTCAGTCGTGTCCAACTCTTTGCGACCCCATGAATCGCAGCACGCCTGGCCTCCCTGTCCATCACAAACTCCCGGAGTTCACCCAGACTCAAGTCTATCGAGTCAGTGATGCCATCCAGCCATCTCATCCTCTGGTGTCCCCTTCTCCTCCTGCCCTCAATCCATCCCAGCATCAGAGTCTCTTCCAATGAGTCAGCTTTTCCCATGAGGTGGCCAAAGTACTGGAGTTTCAGCTTTAGCATCATTCCCTCCAAAGAAAACCCAGGGCTGATCTCCTTCAGAATGGACTGGTTGGATCTCCTTGCAGTCCAAGGGACTCTCAAGAGTCTTCTCCAACACCACAGTTCAAAAGCATCAATTCTTTGGCGCTCAGCTTTCTTCACAGTCCAACTCTCACATCCATACATGACCACAGGAAAAACCATAGCCTTGACTAGATGGACCTTTGTTGGCAAAGTAATGTCTCTGCTTTTGAATATGCTATCTAGGTTGGTCATAACTTTCCTTCCAAGGAGTAAGCGTCTTTTAATTTCATGGCTACAGTCACCATCTGCAGTGATTTTGGAGCCCAAAAAAATAAAGTCTGACACTGTTTCCACTATTTCCCCATCTATTTCCCATGAAGTGATGGGACCAGATGCCATGATCTTCGTTTTCTGAATGTTGAGTTTTAAGCCAACTTTTTCACTCTCCACTTTCACTTTCATCAAGAGACTTTTGAGTTCCTCTTCACTTTCTGCCATAAGGGTGGTGTCATCTGCATATCTGAGGTTATTGATATTTCTCCTGGCAATTTTGATTCCAGCTTGTGTTTCTTCCAGTCCAGCATTTCTCATGATGTACTCTGCATATAAGTTAAATAAGTAAGGTGACAATATACAGCCTTGACGTACTCCTTTTCCTATTTGGAACCAGTCTGTTGTTCCATGTCCAGGTCTAACTGTTGCTTTCTGACCTGTATACAGATTTCTCAAGAGGCAGATCAGGTGGTCTGGCATTCCCATCTTTTTCAGAATTTTCCACAGTTTATTGCTTTGGCATAGTCAATAAAGCAGAAATAGATGTTTTTCTGGAACTCTCTTGCTTTTTCTATGATCCAGCGGATGTTGGCAATTTGATATCTGGTTCCTCTGCCTTTTCTAAAACCAGCTTGAACATCAGGAAGTTCACGGTTCACATATTGCTGAAGCCTGGCTTGGAGAATTTTGAGCATGACTTTACTAGCATGTGAGATGAGTGCAATTGTGTGGTACTTTGAGCATTCTTTGGCATTGCCTTTCTTTGGGATTGGAATGAAAACTGACCTTTTCCAGTCCTGTGGCCACTGCTGAGTTTTCCAAATTTGCTGGCATATTGAGTGCAGCACTTTCACAGCATCATCTTTCAGGATTTGAAATAGCTGAACTGGAATTCCATCACCTCCACTAGCTCTGTTCATAGTGATGCTTTCTAAGGCCCACTTGACTTCACATTCCAGGATGTCTGGCTCTAGATCAGTGATCACACCATTGTGATTATCTGGGTCATGAACATCTTTTTGTACAGTTCTTCTGTGTATTCTTGTCACCTCTTCTTAATATCTTCTGCTTCTGTTAGGTCCATACCATTTCTGTCCTTTATCGAGCCCATTTTTGCATGAAATGTTCCCTTGGTATTTCTAATTTTCTTGAAGAGATCTCTAGTCTTTCCCATTCTGTTGTTTTCCTCTATTTCTTTGCATTGATCACTGAGGAAGGCTTTCTTATCTCTTCTTGCCATTCTTTGGAACTCTGCATTCAGATGTTTATATCTTTCCTTTTGTCATTTGCTTTTCACTTCTCTTCTTTTCACAGCTATTTGTAAGGCCTCCCCAGACAGCCATTTTGCTTTTTTGCATTTCTTTTCTATATGAATGGTCTTGATCCCTGTCTCCTGTACAATGTCACGAACCTCATTCCATAGTTCATCAGGCACTCTATCTATCAGATCTAGGCCCTTAAATCTATTTCTCACTTCCACTGTATAATCATAAGGGATTTGATTTAGGTCATACCTGAATGGTCTAGTGGTTTCCCTACTTTCTTCAATTTAAGTCTGAATTTGGTAATAAGGAGTTCATGATCTGAGCCACAGTCAGCTCCCAGTCTTGTTTTTGTTGACTGTATAGAGCTTCTCCATCTTTGGCTGCAAAGAACATAATCAGTCTGATTTCAGTGTTGACCATCTGGTGATGTCCATGTGTAGAGTCTTCTCTCGTGTTGTTGAAAGAGAGTGTTTGCTATGACCAGTGCATTTTCTTGGCAAAACTCTATTAGTCTTTGCCCTGCTTCATTCCGTGTTCTAAGGCCAAATTTGCCTGTTACTCCAGGTGTTTCTTGACTTCCTACTTTTGCATTCCAGTCCCCTATAATGAAAAGGACATCTTTCTTGGGTGTTAGTTCTAAAAGGTCTTGTAGGTCTTCATAGAACCGTTCAACTTCAGCTTCTTCAGCGTTACTGGTTGGGGCATAGACTTGGATTACTGTGATATTGAATGGTTTGCCTTGGAAACGAACAGAGATCATTCTGTCGTTTTTGAGATTGCATCCAAGTACTGCATTTCAGACTCTTTTGTTGACCATGATGTCTACTCCATTTCTTCTGAGGGATTCCTGCCCGCAGTAGTAGATATAATGGTCATCTGAGTTAAATTCACCCATTTCAGTCCATTTCAGTTCACTGATTCCTAAAATGTCAACATTCACGCTTGCCATCTCCTGTTTGACCACTTCCAATCTGCCTTGATTCGTGGACCTGACATTCCAGGTTCCTATGCAATATTGCTCTTTACAGCATTGGACCTTGCTTCTATCACCAGTCACATCCACAGCTGGGTATTCTTTTTGCTTTGGTTCTATCCCTTCATTCTTTCTGGAGTTATTTCTCCACTGATCTCCAGTAGCATATTGGGCACCTACTGACCTGAGGAGTTCCTCTTTCAGTATCCTATCATTTTGCCTTTTCATACTGTTCATGGGGTTCTCAAGGCAAGAATACTGAAGTGGTTTGCCATTCCCTTCTCCAGTGGACCACATTCTGTCAGATCTCTCCACCATGACCCATCCATCTTGGGTTGCCCCACGGGCATGGCTTAGTTTCACTGAGTTAGACAAGGCTGTGGTCCTAGTGTGATTAGGTTGACTAGTTTTTTGTGAGTATGGTTTCAGTGTGTCTGCCCTCTGATGCCCTCTTGCAACACCTACCATCTTACTTGGGTTTCTCTTACCTTGGGCATGGGATATCTCTTCACGGCTGCTCCAGCAAAGCATATCCACTGCTTCTTACCTTGGATGAGGGGTATCTCAACAAAAGCAATAAGGAAGGATACTATACAATGATAAAAGGATCAATACAAGAAGAGGATATTACCCTCATTAACATATATGCATGCAATGTAGGAGTACCTAAATACCTAAAACAATTACTACCAGACACAAAGGGAGAAATTGAAGTGAACAAAATAACAGTAGGAGAATTTACCACCCCTCTGACATCAATGGACAGATCTTCCAGACAGGAAATCAATAAGGTAACAGAGATCTTAACTGAAACAGTAGACCTGTTAGACTTAATTGTACTTTCAGGATATTATGTCCAAAAAAACCAGAATACACATTCTTTTCAAGTTCACATGGAATATTCTCTAGAATAGATCACCTACTATGACACAAAACAAGCCTTAACAAATTTAAGAGGATAAGAATTATTTCAAACATCTTTTCTGGCCACAACAGCACGAAACTAGAAAAGAATACCTGGTCATTAACAGTGATCTACAAGGTGTGCTGTGTTCACCCCAAAGCTATGTGGATGACAATATATGTAAATGTGAGAAGAAAACCTTTAAACATCAATAAAAATGTGTTTTTTAATTTAAAAATATAGACAAATAAGACTTTGACTTCTAGTTTCTGATCTGACATGTAAAGACCTGAATGTCACTACCATCTTCACAATAAGAAAAATCAGAACAAAGCAAAAATCAACCAATTTTCTTAAACCTATCAGAGAATTGAAGTCACAGAGTAAAGCACTGCCTCAGTCTGGAGAGACAAGTGGATACAGAGAATTACAGAGGTGCCAATGCTTAGGAACAGAAGCCTACAGTTGGAGCCATCAAGCAGGATACATATCAACAACAACAACAAAAAATACACATAGGAACATCACATTCAAAATGGAAAATCAAAGACACAAAGGAAATCTTGAAAGAAGCCAGAGAGAAAAACACACAAAATGAAACACCTTACCTACAGAGGAATATGATTAAAAATTACTTGGACTTCTCTGAACAAACAGTTCAAGCACAAAGAGAATGTAGTGGAATAAAATGTTGAAAGAAAAAAGTCACCAATCTCAAATTCTGTATCCAGCAAAATTATACTTCAAAAGGAAGGAGAAATAAAGACTAGACTTTCTTAAACAAACAAAAATGGAGGGAATTTGTTACCAAGACCTGCTTCACATAGAATGTAAAAGAGTTCTACAGCGAGAAGGAGAACTGTAAAGGTCAGAAACTCACATATATCTGAAAGGAAGGAAGAGTATTAGAGAAGAAATAAATAAAGACAAAATAAAATCTTTTATTTTTAGATCTTAATTGACCTAACAAATAGCAACATGTTCAAAATAGTCATACCAATAATATATTCAGTAATTGTAGGTTATGGATAATTGAAATAAATGACAGTATTGTTTTAAGGGATGGAAGGAAGAATTGGAAATATTCTGTCATTATCAAGTAAGTCCTTGCCCTACCCATGATGTGGAATAGTGTCCTTTGAAATTTATTAACTGTAAATATATATCACAAATTCTAGGGCAATCACTAAAAAAAAAAAAAAAAAAAATGTTGGACAGAAGCTGTCAAAGTTGAATTAAAAAACAAGACTCAAATATGCATTGCTTATAGGAAGACTTACTGATGTTTAATATTGATGAAAAACATACATATAATTCAAATATATAAATATTAAAGGTATATATATACTCAATCTTTTTTACAGATGGAACTGATCAATCTAAAATGTTTGAATGCTACTGATCTACAGTAGAAGCACTTCTGAAATCTTAATCTGACTGGAAATCACCTGGGGACTTGATTACAATACAGATTCTGGATTAGTGGATCTAGAATGGGGCTGATATTTTATATTTAAGAAAAAACCCAAGGGTACCAATACAGGCATTCCTCAGGCCTCACTGTGGGCAGCAAGGGTATAAAGAACACATTCTAGACCCCAATAACTGTGTTTGGGTTGCACATAGGAAAGGAACCAAAGACCTGCATTATTGAGGGGTTACTCCCCTCCTTGCAAGGACAATGTATGCATGTGTACTAGAGTACATATTTTTTTAAAGATCTATTGGGACAAAAAGAAGCAATAATGGATCTAAATGGGAACTTAAAAAAAGTGAAAGAAAAAGAAAGGAGAAAGGAAAAAGAGGAAAGCAAGGACAGAAGAAAGGAGAAGAGAATTAGGAATGGAGAAAGGATAAAGGGGCTAATTTTAGTAAGAAAACATTTTGGCTCTAGGGTCACAAATCAGAAAAAGTTATCAGAAAATTAAAGAAACTTATGGAGATAAATGATTAGTGTATCACATTAAAAGCTTTACACATGGCTTAGTCGGTAAAGCATCTGCCTGCAATGCGGGAGGCCTGGGTTCAATTCCTGGGTGGGGAAGTTCCCCTGGAGAAGGGAATGGCAACCCACTCCAGTATTCTTGCCTGGAGAATTCCATGGACAGAGGAGCCTGGCAGGCTACAGTTCATGGGCTCTCAAGAATCCGACATGACTTAGCACTATCTTTCTTTCTTTCACATTAAAATTTGCTCAGATCATTTTAAAACTTATGATTACATGATGATGAATATTTTGAAATATGGGTCTCCAGAGCAGTCTATCATTTTATACTTTCCATTTTTATGGCTATTAAGGAAATCTTGTGATGGGATCTATACAATGCAGGTGTGGTAGAGGATCAGGTCATATCAACATCCTTAATTCTTGGACTGCAAGAAGATCCAAACATTCCATCCTAAAGGAGATCAGTCCTGAATATTCATTGGAAGGACCGATGCTGAAACTCCAATACTTTGACCACCTGATGCAAAGAACTGACTCATTGGAAAAGACCCTGATGATGGGAAAGATTGAAGGCAGGAGAAGGGGGTGACAGAAGATGAGATGGTTGAATGGCATCACTGACTCAATGGACATGAGTTTGAGTAAACTCCGGGAGTTGGTGATGGACAGGGAGGCCTGGCATGCTGCAGTCCATGGGGTCGCCAAGAACTGGACATGACTGAGCGACTGAACTGAACTGAATTCTTGGAAGAGTATTTCAGAGAACAAAATTGGATGATCTCATGATAACCTGAATTTATACTAAGCAAGTTGGTTCAAGATCAACCTATATGGAGGGAAAGAAAGGAATACAGGCCATGATGCTGTGACATCTTCCTGACCAAAGCAAATGCTGGAGAGAATTTGAAGAGTACTTTTACAAGTAAATAAGTAAAAGGAGTAAATAAGTAAAAGGACAAATAAATTATTGTGAGAACAGAGATAAATTTACCAATTTGGAAAGGATCATAGCATTTACTTGAACTACTTCCACTCTTCTTATATACCCCTCTATAGGCCCTACCCTGGTTTCTGTTCTCCCCAATCCTTTCATCAACTTTCTACTGAAAGTTCTAAATTCACATGTCCTACCAACTTCAAAAATCCAAAGACAATGCCCAGCACTTCCAACTGACTTTTTGGCAACATCTAACTTTGGTGTCACTAAATCAATCAACCAATCAATCAATCAAAATAAACAGGCTTTGAGGAGAAAGGGGGTGGTCTACATACTCTGGGTCTCCTCCCACATACCTGACAACAGTTCAATCTCCTCCCCTTCATCTCTTCTTTCAATCAACTTTTGAAATGTCTAAATGCATCTCTCTTAAAATATGGTGCCCAGAGGTCAATGGTATGGTGACTATGCTATAACCCATGTGAGGTCTGAACAAAGGCAAGTACAGTGGAAATAATCATTATCACTCGTTGACACTCTAAGAAAGAAAGAATTTAAATGCAGAGAGAACTAGAGAGAAGAGTGTCAGAGTTTCTGCTCCATACATTCAAAATTCTGTACAAAAAAATTTATCTAAGCCCCCTTTCCCCAAGTCAAGCCCATCTAAGTACAAAATCTTAATATTATAATATGTTATAGAGATAAATGTCTTTATATATTTTTAAACAAACTGCTTTTTGAAAAGAAAACTAGCTACATGGGAAAAATGATGTGTGAATTATTGATTGCAAAACATCCTATAATTTCTTGGCAACTTCTACCAATAAATTACTATCCACAGAAAAAGCAAAAACTAAAGTTATTACTTACTCCCTAGGTATCTTGCATAGTTCATTAGATTAAGGGGTGGAATATCAGTGAGGCTGGAGAGTATGGTATGTGATGGCTACAATAAGCAGTTGGCTCCTATGACATCTATCTCTGTATTGACTCAGATATTTGGCCTTGAGCAATTAAACCCCTTCTTGGCTTCCTCTCCTCATCTGTAAAATGAGCCTGTTGGATTCCGTGCTCTCTAAGTTCTGTTTTACGTACGTGATCAGCCTGGCCATGATTTCCCTTCCCAAAACATCCCATGGTCTTTATAATCACCTTTGTCTCCTCAGTCTTACCTTTTGAGAGTCCATTCACCTTCCTACCAGGACCCGCTCTCTCTGGATCTAGCTTTTTCATTTCATTTTCTTCCTGGAACCAGTCTATGGCTTGCATATAAGCTCTCCTCACCTACAGCGCACCGACTTGAAAAGAGAAAGAAACTGCATTAGCAGCTGGCATTGTCACATGAAAGGACATGTAAAACACAGACCATCTATAACTGGGCGTGAGACCAGTCCTGTGTTGCTGACTTCCACTGGGTGCCTCGGGAAAGTCATGAGTGCAGTCTGGAGATTGGTCCCCGAGGGCAGTGACCTGTCACCAGGCCTCATGGGAGCACAGGACCCGCTGTGCTAACTTGGCTCCACCTCCGCTTTAAAAATAGATTCTGTCCTATCTGTGGGCTCCTTTCCTTCCAAGCTGCCTGGGCAACTTCAGCTTATCTTCCCCATCCTTTCAGCTGTCTGAGAAAGTGGAGAAACTTGTTTTTCCTGATGTTCTTTGGGGCCCCTTGACCTTGCCTTTGATTCATTCTCTGGACCCCTTTTAGAGGAGAGGTCAGAACTATCTTGCTTCTCACTTAAGTGCTCAGTTTCCAGTTTTCTTCTCTATTGAGTGAAGGCCTGCAGGTCAAGCCTAAGGAGTGGTATGGAGAGGAATGTGGATCTTCCGTCCCTAAGGACTGGCCATTGCCCTGTCCCGCTGAACTTCACCACCCAGCCATATACACAGAGAGAACCCCCAGACAGAAGGATGCTTGCAATTTATTCCACCTGTTTCTCTCCACTTCTATCAACTCTAACCTTCTTATGAAACTCTCTGGAGAAGAGATTCTCATCACCTCCTCCAGTTATCTACTTCTGCCCTCAATACCGGAAATTCATATATTTATCTGCCAGGATTTACCCAAGTAACACTTTTCTGAGAATAAACAGCACATAAAGAGTGCTGCTTTATGGGGAAAAAAAGTGGGGGAGGGGTTCCTTTCATTTTGAAGCTGATAATAAAGGAAGCCAAAGGTAATGTTCAGCTGTTTATCCAAAATGTTATCTAATTTATTCACATCTTTCTGGCATTTAGATTAGCATGAAAATCTGTCTTCTGAAAAGTTCAAAAACAATCTGCTTTGAGATAAACCCTTCCTGTTTTCAGTAAATGACTGTTGTAGCTTTAAGAAGGGTGGTCTCGCCATCATTCTCACACCAAATCTCTCTCTTACATTTTGAGACCTCAAGAAGCTGAGCCGGTACAGATAAGCCACTGGGGTTTGTGCAGTAGATATTCTGGGAGTCCTGTCAGGCACAGACCAGCACTGTACTCACAGGTTCCCAACTCACATTTGCTGCTTGGGTGGTGGTTACACCCTTAGAGCAAGGGTTCTCAAGCAGGGATGATCCTGTCCCCCAGCGCACATATGGGAATGTCTGGATCTATTTTTCGTCATTCCAAGTGGTGTGGAGGGTTGTACTACTAGAATCTAGTGGATTAAGACTTTGTTGCTGTTCAGTCACTAAGTCACGTTCAACTCTTTGCAACCCCATGGACTGCAGCAGGTGAGTCTTCCCTGTCCTTCACCATCTCCTGCTCAAACTCATGCCTATTGAGTCAGTGATGCCATCCAACCATCTCATCCTCTGTTGTCCCCTTCTCCTCCCACCTTCAATCTTTCCCAGTATCAGGGTCTTTTCCAGTAATTCAGCACTTCTCATCAGGTGGCCAAAGTATTGGACCTTCGGCTTAGGCATTAGTCATTCCAATGAATATTCAGGACTGATTTCCTTTAGGATTGACTAGTTTGATCTCCATGCTGTCGGACTCTCAAAAGTCCTCTCCAACACCACAATTCAAAAGCATCAATTCTTCAGTGCTCAGCCTTCTTTATGGTCCAACTAAAACAATAAAATCGGAAAGACTAGAGATCTCTTCAAGAAAATTAGAGATACCAAGGGAACATTTCATGCAAAAATGGGCTCAATAAAGGACCTAACAGAAGCAGGAGATATTAAGAAGAGGTGGCAAGAATACACAGAAGAACTGTACAAAAAATATGTTCATGACCCAGATAATCATGATGGCGTGATCACTCACCTCAAGCCAGACATCCTGGAGTGCAAAGTCAAGTGGGCCTTAACAAGCATCACTATGAACAAAGCTAGTGGAGGTGATGGAATCCCAGTTGAGCTATTTCAAATCCTAGAAGATGATGCTGTGAAAGTGCTGCACTCAATATGCCAGCATATTTGGAAAACTCAACAGTGGCCACAGGACTGGAAAAGGTCAGTTTTCATTCCAATCCCAAAGAAAGGCAATGCCAAAGAATGTTCAAACTACCACACAATTGCACTCCTCTCACATGCTAGTAAAGTAACGCTCAAAATTCTCCAAGCCAGGCTTCAGCAATACATGAACCATGAACTTTCAGATGTTCAAGCTGGTTTTAGAAAAGGCAGAGGAACTAGAGATTAAATTGCCAACATCCACTGGATCATAGAAAAAGTAAGAGAATTCCAGAAAAACTCTCTTTTTTTTTTTTTTTTTTCAGAAAAACTCTCTTTATTGACTATGCCAAAGACTTTGACTGTGTGAATCACAATAAACTGTGGAAAATTCTGAAAGAGATGGGAATACCAGACCACCTGACCTGCCTCTTGAGAAATCTGTATGCAGGTCAGGAAGCAACAGTTAGAACTGGACATGGAACAACAGACTTGTTCCAAATAGGAAAAGGAGTACGTCAAAGCGGTATATTATCACCCTGCTTATCTAACTTATATGCAGAGTACATCATGAGAAATGCTGGGCTAGATGAATCACAAGCTGGAATCAAGATTGCTAGGAGAAATATCAATAACCTCAGATATGCAGATGACACTACCCTTGGGGCAGAAAGCAAAGAAGAACTAAAGAGCTTCTTAATGAAAGTGAAAGAGGAGAGTGAAAAAATTGGCTTAAAACTCAACATTCAGAAAACGAAGATCATAGCAACTGGTGCCATCACTTCATGGCAAATAGATCGGGAAACAGTGGCAACAGTGGCTGACTTTATTTTTGGGAGCTCCAAAATCACTGCAGATGGTGACTGAAACCATGAAATTAAAAGACGCTTACTCCTTGGAAGGAAAGTTATGACCAACCTAGACAGCATATTAAAAAGTAGAGACATTACTTTGCCAACAAAAGTCTGTCTTGTCAAGGCTATGGTTTTCCCAGTAGTATTGTATGGATGTGAGAGTTGGACTTTAAAGAAAGCTGAGCACCAAAGAATTGATGCTTTTGAACTGTGGTGTTGGAGAAGACTCTTCAGAGTCCCCTGGACTGCAAGGACACCCAACCAGTCCATCCAAAAGGAACCAGTCCTGGATATTCATTGGTAGGACTGATGTTGAAGCTGAAACTCCAATACTTTGGGCACCTGATGTGAAGAGCTGACTCATTTGAAAAGACCCTGATGCTGGGAAAGATTGAAGGCGGGAGAAGGGGATGACAGAGGATGAGATGGTTGGATCACATCACTGACTCAATGGACATGAGTTTGAGTAAACTCCAGGAGTTGGTGATGGACAGGGAGGCCTGGTGTGTTGCAGTCCATGGAGTTGCAAACAGACACGACTGAACTGAACTGAACTCACGTCCATACATGACTGCTGGAAAAACCATAGCTTTGACTACAAAGTAATCAAACTACCTCTTTGACTACCTTTGTCAGCAAAGTAATGTCTTGCTTTTTCATATGCTGTCTAGATTTGTCATAGCTTTTCTTCCAAACAGCAGGCATCTTTTAATTGGAGAAGGGAAAGGCTGCCCACTCCAGTATTCTGGCCTGGAGAATTCCATGGACTGTACTAAATTCCATGGGATCACAAAGAGTCGGATATGACTGAGCGACTTTCACTTTCACTTTAATTTCATGGCTGCAGTTGCTGTCTGCAGTGATTTTGGAGCCCAAGAAAATAAAGTCTGTCACTGTTTCCATTTTTTCCCATCTGTTTGCTATGAAGTGATGGGACCAGATGCCATGATTTTAGTTTTCTGAACGATGAGCTTTAAACCAGCTTTTTCACTCTCCCCTTTCACCTCCAACAAAAAACTCTTTAGTTCCTCTTTGCTTTTTGCCATAAGTGTGGTGTCATCTGCATATCTGAGGTTATTGATATTTCTCCTGGCAATCTTGATTCCAGCTTGTGCTTCATCCAGCCTGGCATTTTGCATGATGTACTCTGCATGTAAGTTAAATAAGCAGGATGACACTATACAGCCTTGACATACTGCTTTCCCAATTTGGAACAAGTCTGTTGTCCTATGTCCAGTTCTAACTGTTGCTTCTTGACCTGTACACAGATTTCTCAGGAGGCAGGTAAGTAAGGTAGTCTGGTATTCCCATCTCTTTCAGAATTTTCCATAGTTTGTTGTGATTCACACAGTCAAATGTATTAGCATAGTCAATGAAGCAGTAGTAGGTGCTTTTTCTGGAACTCTCTTGCTTTCCCTGCAATACAAAGGATGTTGGCAATTTGATCTCTGGTTCATCTGCCATTTCTAAATCCAGCTTGTACATCTGGAAATTCCCCGTTCATGTACTGTTGAAGCCTTGCTTGTAGAATTTTGAGCATTACTTTGCTAGCATATGAAATGAGTGCAGTTGTGAGGTAGTTTGAACATTCTTTGGCATTGTTTTTTTTAGGATTAGAATAAAAGCTGACCTTTTCCAGTCCTGTGGCCACTGCTGAGTTTTCCAAATTTGCTGGCATATTGAGTGCAGCACTTTCACAGCATCATCTTTTAGGATTTGAAATAGCTCAGCTGGCATTCCATCACCTCCACTAGTTTTGTTCGTAGTGATGCTTGCTAAGGCCCACTTGACTTTGTACTCCAGGATGTCTGACCCCAGGTGAGTGATCACACCACCGTGGTTATTCAGGTCATTAAGATTTGTTTGTATATTTCTGTGTATTCTTGCCATCTTTTCTTAATATCTTCTGCTTCTGTTAGGTCCATACTGTTTCTGTCATTTATTGTGCCCATCTTTGCATGAAATGTTTCCTTGATATCTCTAATTTTCTTGAAGAGATATCTGGTGGTGGTGATTTAGCTGCTACACTGTATCCGACTCTTGTGATCCCATGGACTGTAGCCTGCCAAGCTCCTCTGTCCATGGTATTCTCCAGAATACTGGAGTATCTTTTCCTACTCCAGAGTATCTTCCCGACCTAGGAATTGAACCTGGGCCTCCAGCATTGCAGGCAGATTCTTTACCGACTGAGTTAGGAGGGAAGCCCTCTAGTCTTTCCCGTTCTATCATTTTCCTCTATTTCTTTGCATTGTTCACTTAGAAAGGATTTCTTATCTCTCCTTGCTATTCTTTGGAACTCTGCATTGGAACTTAGAAAGGATTTCTTATCTCTCCTTGCTATTCTTTGGAATTCTGCATTGGAACTCAGATGGATATATCTTTCCTTTTCTCCTTTGCCTTTAGCTTCTCTTCTTTTTCTCAGTTATTTATAAGGCCTCCTCAGACAACCATTTTGCCTTTTTGCATTTCTTTTTCTTGAGAATGGTTTTGATCTCTGCCTCCTGTACAGTGTTACAAACCTCTATGCATAGTTATTCAGGCATTCTGTCTATTGGATCTAATCCCTTGAATCTATTTGTCACTTCCACTGTATAATCATAAGGGATTTGATTTAGGTCATACCTGAATAGTCTAGTGGTTTTCCCCACTTTCTTCATTTTAAGTCTGAATTTGGCAATAAGGAGTTCATGATCTGAGCCACAGTCTGCTCTCGGTCTTGTTTTTGCTGACTGTATGGAGATTCTCCATCTTTGGCTGCAAAAAATACAATCAGTTTGATTTCAGTTTTGACCATCTGGTGATGTCCATGTGTAGAGTCATGTCTTGTTTTTTTGGAAGAGGGTGTTTTCTATGACCAGTGCATTCTCTTGGCAAAACCCTCTTGGCCTATGCCATGCTTCATTCTTTACTCCAAGGCCAAACTTGCCTGTTACTCCAGATATCTCTTGACTTCCTACTTTTGCATTCCAGTCCCCTATGATGAAAAGCACATCTTCTTTTGTTTGTTTGTTTTAGTTCTAGAAGGTCTTGTAGGTCTTCACAGAACCGTTCAACTTCAGCTTCTTCAGCATTACTCGTCAGGGCATAGACTTGGATTACTGTGATAGTGATTGATTTGCCTTGTAAATGAACCAAGATCATTCTGTTGTTTTTGAGATTGCACTCAAGTACTGCATTTCAGACTCTTGAGTTGACTATGTGGGCTATTCCATTTCTTCTCAGGGATTCTTGCCCACTGTAGTAGATATAATGGTCATCTGAATTAAATTCTCCCATTCCTGTCCATTTTAGTTCACTGATTCCCTAAAATGTTGATATTCACTCTAGGCATCTCCTGTTTGACCACTTCCAATTTGCCTTGATTCATGGACCTAACATTCCAGGTTCCTTTGCAATATTGTTGTTTATAGCATCAGACTTTACTTTCACCACCAGACACATCTAAAACTGGGCATTGTTTCTGCTTTGGCTCAGCCTTTTCATTCCTTCTGGAGCTATATCTCTGCTCTTCTTCAGTAGCATATTGGGCACGTACCATCCTGGGGAATTTGTCTCTCAGTGTCATATCTTTTTGCCTTTTCATACTGCTCATGGGGTTCTCAAGGCAAGAATGCTGAAGTGGTTTGCCATTCCCTTCTCCAGTGGACCACGTTTTGTCAGAACTCTCCACTATGACCCATCCATTTTGGATTGAGCCTAGGGATGCTGGTAAACATACTACCATGCACAGAGCAGCTCTCACACCAAAGAATTATCCAAATAAAGATGTCAGTTTGTGCCAATCTTGAAAAATCCTGCCTTTAGTGTCACCAGTTCAGGAAAACAGTCATTTCTGATATGTTTTTTCAGACCCATCCTCTCCCAAACTCAAATTCTGCACCAATTCTTTCTTTCATGTATTCATTCATTATGCACGTGCGTGCGCACACACACACACACACACACACACACACACATATATATATATATATATATATACTGAGCACCTATTTTAATATGCCAAAACCCTTGCAGGTGTCAAACAAAAATGGCAAGCAGGAATGGCCTCCATCCCTGTCCCGAAAGAAGATACCATTTTGCAGGGAAAGGTCAACATAGAGAGTGTGTACCCACAATATCTTACTGTAGCACAGACGCTGCTCTAGGCACTTTATGAACTTACTTAGCTCTCACAACAGTGCTATGAAAGAGATATCATCATCATTTCTGCTTTATCAGTAAGATAACGGAGGCATGCATAGAAAGGTTAAATGACTGGTACAAGGTCACACAGATAAAAGACGGAAGCAGGATTCAAATTCAGGACATTAAGCTCAAGGGTCCATCTGTGCTTTTTTTAAATCCCTAAATCATGTTAATTATTCTTATCAATAAAGATATCCATTAACTGACCAGTAACTGGTGTCTCAAAAATTCAGCAATGACAAGATAAGTAGCCAGACTCTAGCTGTAATATTCTTCATTTATTTAACGTCTCCCTTTTAGGGCTGCTTTAAATTTGTTTTATGAGACTGATAACATAAAATGGCTTGAACGTGAAAGTTTTAGAACATTAGAAGCTTGATGTAGAAATCTGTAAACAGAGAGAAGTAAATACATGAAGATCTTGCAAGAGACTCCTCTGGTATTTACTCTTTGGCATTTTGTTTTATTTTTTTTTCTATTCTTTTTCAAATTATTTTGTTATTTAGCTTATTACAGAATATTGAGCAGAGTTTCCTGTAGTATACAGTAGGTCCTTGTTGGTTATCTATTTTAAATATAGAACCACGTACATGTCAATCCCTATGTCCATCTGAGCTTTTAACCAGCATAATGTGCTACGTCTCATATAAAGACACACAACTGCAATTATAATGAGTGATTAAAAAGGAGAGGAAGACAAAGCTTAGAGTACCTCTTATAAAAGCAGCTGTCACCTAGACAGGGGATCTTGAGGAAATGGCACTTGGCTACAATCTGAAGAGTTAAATAGAGAACAAAGTGGAAGAAGTGCATTCCAGGCAAAGGGACAGCATGTATATGAGTTTCCTATGGCTTCCATAACAGATCACTGCAAACAGTGGCTTAAAACAACACATTTTTATTATCATATACTTCTGTAATTTAGAAGAGAGATACGAATCCCACTGAGCACAAATCAAAATGTCAGCAGGGCTGCAACTCTTTCTGAAGGCTTCTTGACTCATCTAGCTTCTGGAAACTCCCTAGATTCTCCAGCATGTGGCTTCCTTCAGTCTTCAAAGTCTGCTAGGATGGGTTGAGTCCTTCTCCTACCAAGTCACTCCAACCTTCTTCTAGCCCTCTCTTCCACCTTTGAGGACTCTTAAGATTATATTGGGCCCATGCAGATAATCCATGATGATCTCCCTGTGTTAAGATCAGCTCATTAACTATCTTAATTCCACCTAGAACTTTATTGCCTCTTTCTGCCATGGAGTACGACACATTCACAGATTCTGGGAATTAATAGACGTGCATCTTTGGGGAGTCATTATTCTGCCTACAGCACATGCAAAAGCTCTGCAGAAGAAGAAAGGCAAGCACAAGGCTGAAGAAAGTCCATGTGGTTGAAACAGAACAAATGAAGACAGGGGACAAGCCTTGAGGGTCAGACATGGTGTTCCTTGTGAGACAGGCTGGGACCTGAGGCCTGAGACACTTTTCTGCAGTGACTGCCCCTGGACAAAGGTCTCCCTTGAGCAACAAAATACGAAGAAACTAAAAAGGACTAAAAATGTCATGGATACATAGTTGGGGTAAATTATGGACAGCAAAATACAAAAAGCCCAAAAAGCCCAACTGCCACTTCTGAAGAGCTGGGAGCAAAAGCAAGGGGTCAGGAGAAATACCAGAATATTGCACATGCCCCCTGCACACAACGCAACCAAAGGGGTGAGCAAACCACCAGAGTCACCCCTCTGGTCCAACCTCTGACAGCCCCCTGCCCTCACCCCAATAAGAAACCAACTTGCCCCCACTCAGGGAGGACCAAGGGAACATACTGTTTGTTCGCTCCCCACTGCTGCAGCAGGGGCCACAGTAAAGCCTTGCCTGGATTTCTTGTCTGGCCTCTGATTAGTTACTATAGATTAAGGATACCATGAGCCTTGATGGGTTACACTTTGAAGCTGTGTCAGACATTTGTCATCTTCCTGAGAGCAAGAGGGTTTGCCACCGAGACATGTTACCCAGGGCACGGGTGAAATGGACTGGCACTTTGAAATGTCACTCTAGCTGCTGTTTGATGAAGAGAGAGTGAGAGAAGGAGCCAGAGGGGGTGAGGTAGACCAGTGAGAGGAAGGTCGGTTGTAGGAGGCCAGATGGGATTGGTGGAAGCCCAAGCTGGGACTTAAATCAGAGAGAGGGAAGAGGAGGATTCAAGCGATATTTTGGAGTTGAAATTGACAGGAGTTCAGATCGGGGAAGTGGGAAATAGAGAATGAGGGAGGTGGATTAATCAGAGGGGCTCCTGGGCTTCCAGCTTGGGCTGGTGGCAGTGTTGTTCAAAGGGCAGGGAACATGTAGGAGAAGTATGTGTGGGGGGTGAAATTCAGCTTTGGGTGTGTTGAATTCAAAATGTCCACCAAGAAATTATGGATATCCCAGCTAGGATTTGTGGGTCTAGGCAGTTGAATTGTGGGTCTAGAGGCAAAATTGGGCTTCTCAGGTGGCACTAGTGGTAAAGAACCCACCTGCAGTGCAGGAGACCTAAGAGACACGGGTTCAATTCCTGGGTTGGGAAGATCCCCTGGAGAAGGGCATGGCAACCTACTCCAGTTTTCTTGCCTGGAGAATCCCATGGACAAAGGAGCCTGGCAGTCTATAGTCCATGGGGTCACAAAGAGTTGGACACAACTGAAGCGGCAGCATGCATGCATACAGAGGCAACATGATGACTGGAATCTTCCAATTCAATGTCCTGCTGGCCTCTCAAGACCAATATATCTCAATCCAAGCCAGTTGTCTTCCTCCAAACCAACTCCAACACCTGTGTCCTTTCCCTTTTCAGCACCATCGTGCAGGGTCAGAGACCTTGTCTGTTTCATCTAGCCAAGACTAGCAAGGCTTAGTAACATGTCTAGCCCTTGTAAGAGGTTAATAAATGTGATAGAAAAAAAATAACTGAACGAATTAACCAATTATCTCTATGTCTGTCTGTCCGCCTATCTCTGTCCCTGTCTCTCCTTCTCTCTGCCTCTCTTTGTGTCTCTATCACTCTCTGTCTCCTGTCTCCTGCTTCCCCCACCACACTCCTTTGTCCTGTTACTTTTGAGCAGAAAGTCAGGTCTGTTTAGCTTAGCAAGATCTGAGGTCAAATTCTGTTGTGACCCTAGCACCTGTTGACACAGGACCTTTGACCTTAAAGCTGCAAAGGACTCTGCCTCCTCAGGCAGCTCAGCCAGGCACTCAGAGACAGACTTAACAGAACTGACAACCCATTGCTGGATTTTATTATGTGTTTGGGTATCTAAAATCATAGTCATTTCCTGTAGGAGATAGGCTTCACGAGGCACTGCTATAAATTGCCTTATTTAAATATGAAGTTGTAGTTTTTCAATCAGATAAATATATTCCTTTGTATATGGATTGTGTGAATCCATGTTCTTTGTTCTTCAAGGTTTCTAGGACCTAAGCACTCGTCTACTGCACAGAGTGGATCTTCAGAACAACTGGAGGAGAGGAATAGCAGCTCACAAAGGAATGCCGCACAGTGTCAGAGCCTCCCCGAGCTTAAACTTTAATTAATCAATCAGTCAGCAAAACATCCATTAATTCCTTCTGTCCATTAGTTCATCACTGTAAGAAAAGAGTGACACAGACACGGTCTTCTAAAATCTCACACTCTGAGACTATTCTGCCTTCTGTTTTTACATAATGCTTATTAGGCTGTTAAACAAGAAACTGGACAAAAACACAGCTGAATGTTAAAAAGAGTTCTGGAATCCTCTTTAGGTCCAATACTAATTCACCATATAGCAGCAAAAACTATGACCAAAGAATTTTCCTTTTCTTCATTCATTAAATAAACTGTATTGAATACCTATTATTTGTCAGACAAGGGAAATACAGCAGGGAATGGGAGGAGGAAACCTGTTACAGATCCTTGCTGAGCTTATATTCTAGAAGGGAAAGATAGCCAATGAGTAAATAAGGCAATAAATAAACAGGAAAATATTAGATCTTGTTGATTACAGGAATATGAAATGAGGGAAGGGGAACATTAGATTAGACTTGTAGGAAAGGTATGTTGAAGTCATTGATATTTAAGCTGAAAGTCAAACAGGAAAAAAATTTTAAAAACCTAAGATCTTAAGGGAAGCATTCCAGGCATTTCTTTTTTTTTTTTTTTTAATTTTATTTTATTTTTAAACTTTACATAATTGTATTAGTTTTGCCAAATATCAAAATGAATCCGCCACAGGTATACATGTGTTCCCCATCCCGAACCCTCCTCCCTCCTCCCTCCCCATACCATCCCTCTGGGCCGTCCAGTGCACCAGCCCCAAGCATCCAGCATTGTGCATCGAACCTGGACTGGCAACTCGTTTCCTACATGATATTTTACATGTTTCAATGCCATTCTCCCAAATCTTCCCACCCTCTCCCTCTCCCACAGAGTCCATAAGACTGTTCTATACATCAGTGTAAGACCAGAAACTATAAAACTCCTAGAGGAGAACATAGGCAAAACACTCTCCGACATACATCACAGCAGGATCCTCTATGACCCACCTCCCAGAATATTGGAAATAAAAGCAAAAATAAACAAATGGGACCTAATTAACCTTAAAAGCTTTTGCACATCAAAGGAAACTATTAGCAAGGTGAAAAGACAGCCTTCAGAATGGGAGAAAATAATAGCAAATGAAGCAATCCAGGCATTTCTTAAGTAAACGCTCCATAAAGCTGGGACTGAGCCCTATTAAACATTATAGTTCCCAGAGTTACCACCACAGGGTGTTACCCCAATAATCACAGGCACTCACAAATGTGGGCAAAGCATATCTACTAGAGTCCCAAACCAGGTGTTCATGATCTTTAGAATGTGTATAGTTATCTCCAGGAACTGTCCAGCATGTTCTCACCTTGCAAGGTTCCCTGACCCAGTACAACACCCACTACAAGGCTATGGGCTTAGAGACCTCAAGCCTGCAAATTTAGCTGGCCTTTTCTTAAGGGTGGAAATCTTCTCACCTTGACTCTCTCCCTGACGTTTTTTCATTTCCCACTTTCCCTTTATTGGGCTCAAGCCTTTGCCCAGTTTCCATGTGGAATTAGCCTTGGCACCTTAGGAAAAACATCAGGAAAACCTCTCCCTGCACCTTTAAACCACAGCAGACGCAATGCTTGTGTTAGGAAAGACTTGACAAGACTGGAGCCTCACGCCCTCCCCACAGGATGCCACATAAGCTGTGCTGGGGATCAGATTCCTTCAACCTTCCCTTCCAGGACTCCACATTCTCCATCACAGAAAGTTCTTTCTTATGGTCAGTCACTTACAGCTACAACCTTGTCCATTTCTGGAGAGTTGATTCTTGCTGCTGAAACCCATAGCCAACTCACCCATTGTCTCGAAACAGTAAAGGAAAGAATTAGTGAACTTGAAGACAGGTCAATGGAAATGAAACAAACTGAAACACAAAGGTGAAATAAGAGTGGAAAACACAACGAAATGAAACAATAACACACACAGCCTCCAAGAGCTCTGGGGCTATGAAAACCAATGGCTGGAAACGTGAAGGCTGCATAAACTGGACAGATTCTAGGAGTTTTAGTTCAACCCATCACTGCCTATCACCTAGTTAATTCCACAAAGCTAATTTCAAACCCACCCAGAAACTTAACTTTTTTCTAAGACATCCTCCTTGACTAACAAATCATTATATTCTAATGTAGAGCTTGTCTGGCAATAATGAAAATGATGTTCCCACGGTTTTAGGGACCATTAAAATAGGCTTGCCAGATAAAACACAGAATACCTAGTTCAATCTAAATATCAGATTTTTAGTATAAGGTGAGTCTTGAGCAATTATTTAGGACATATTTAGACTAAAAATGTCATTGTTTATCTGAAGTTCACATTGAACTAGGTATCCATATTTTTATTTGCTAAATCTGGCAATTCTACATTAAAAGCTACCATGTAACCCACTCAAAAATATCTCCTTTCTGACCATCCACATTGCATATATCTGATGAAGTTTTGTCATAGTTTGATTTATCAGGTCTGTGTGTGTGCTAAGCCACTTCAGTCGTGTCCAGCTCTTTGTGACCCTGTGGACTGTAGCCTACCAGGCTTCTCCGTCCATGGGATTCTCCAGGCAAGAATACTGGAGTGGGTTGCCATGCCCTCCTGCAGGAGATCTTTCTAAACCAGGGATCGAACCTGTGTCTCCTATGCCTGACCCGCATTGGCAGGCAGGTGCTTTACCACTAGCACCAACTGGGAAGTCCTTGTTAGGTCTAACAGGCATTAACCTAAAGCAGCAGGTGCTTGATAGAGCACAGGACACCAGACAGAGGAGTGGTGGGGAGAAAATCTGCTGCAGAGGAAGGAGCTACCAGTTAGGAATCAGAATATTCTCTCCTAGAATCAGCCCTGTCTTTTACAAGCTGGGCCTGTCACTGAACCTCCTCTTAGCTTCTCAGTATAAAAATGGAGATGACAAACCCCTCCCATACGCTCTGATGACTCTCCGCACAGCTTTCAGTAGGCTTTTATCAGAAAACCACATAGGAATACGTGCCCACCTGGCTGTGGATTTATTGTTATTTACAAGAAGTGATAGGCGTTTCCCAGGTGGCTCAGTGGTAAAGAATTCACCTGCCAAGCAGGAGGCACAGGTTCTATCCCTGGCTTGGGAAGATCCCCTGGAGGAGAAAATGGCAACCCGCTGCAGTATTCTTGCCTGGAAAATCCCATGGACAGAGGAGCCTGGCAGGCTATAGTCCATGGGGTCGCAAAGAGTTGGATACAACTTAGCGACTAAACAACAACAATAATAGGAAGTGATGGAAGGAAGCTGTTGTGCAGGGCAGGGGTGCCCAATCCCTGGGCCACAGATTGGTACCAGTCGTGGCCTGTTAGGAACTGGGCTGCACAACAGGAGGTGAGCGGTGGGCTAATGAGCAAACCTTCATCTGTATTTATAGCCACTTCCCTCATTCACGTTACTGCCTGAGCTCTGCCTCCTGTCAGATCAGCAGCATTAGATTCTCATAGGAGCTCAAACCCTACAACCTACTACGAACTGTGCATGCAAAGAATCTAGGCTGCATGCTCCTTATGAGAATCTAATGCCTGATTGTCTGATTCTGCATTATGGTAAGTTGTATGATTATGTCATGATATATCACCATATAATCATAATAGAAATAAGTGTTAGTTGCTCAGTCACATCCGTCTCTTTGCAACCCCATGGACTATAGCCCACTAGGCCCCTCTGTCCATGGGATTCCCCAGGCAAGAACCTGGAGTGGGAAGCCATCCGCTTCTCCAGGGGTTCCTCCTGACCCAAGGATCAAACCCAGGTCTCCCGCATTGCAGGCTCTTTATCATCTGAGCCACCAGGATAAAGTGCACAACAAATGTGATGTGCTTGGATCATCCTGAAACCATCCCCCTCCCAGGTCTGTGGAAAACTTATCTCCCTGGTTCCTGGTGCCAAGAAAGGTTGGGGACCACTGGAGTGAGAGACACTGGGTAAGGGAAGAAGGAGCCCCCTGTGGTCTTTGCATGGTTCTTATCCCTTGCTGGCCTTGCAGGACCCACGGCCATCAGACTTGCCCATTTTTCATCTCCCCACTAGTCGCATTTCAAATCTTTATTGGTCGATTGCATTTATTTTTGGACTTTGTCAGCGCGGGCACGCCAGGCGCAGTCAGGCCCTGTTATGGAAGCGCAGAAGAGCTGGCCTGCTCTGACTGCGGAGAGGGAACTGCCAAGGGGAGCACGGGAGCGGGCAGTGATACGAGACCCTGTCCTCTGAGTCAGCCCTGATGCCAGGCGGGTGAGGTAAGCCTCCGTCGGGGGCACCCTTCACCTGCTGGCTCCTGGCCTCTCTCTGGCGGCCATCAGTTCCCTGCAGGCTGGCTAGGGTGTGAGAAACAACACAGGTCTGCTTCCTGGGGCTCCTGGCTAGAAATTAGCGGCCTGGATTCCATACGTCAATAAGAAGACAGACAGCGAGCTGGTGCTGCCCTGGAACGAGTGCTCCCAAGCTGACTGTCTGGGACCGCTGTAGCCATCACTTTGGACTCCAGGACCCTGGACCCTGTCTTCTGGATCCAGGATTCAGCTGCCCCTTCTGAGACGCCCATGAGCCCAAACGACATGCCGCTCCTCTGCTGTCGCTGCCCCACCAGCACAAGTGACAGTTTCCAAGTGGAGGAAAAATAAGGCTTCGTTTTCCTCTGAATCTAGGAAGTCAAGCTCCCATGAACCGGGGCAAGCTACCCTAGGCACCACTCTCTTTAGCTTACAATCAGAAGGAATGTGCCAGGGCTAAAGAGTTTTGAAAGACAGACCACAGAAAGAGGCTCATTCACTGCCCTCCGGGTGTCCACACATGGACTGGAGGTGCTGGGACCCGTCAGTAAAGGAGGTTACGGAAGCCCTTATGTGCATGACCTGGGGAGGGAAAAAAGGATGTGATGGCCCGGAAGGAAATTCCTGGGGAGGGAAAATTTGTGATTCTTTGCACCATGAAAATAGACCAGTGCTCGTCTGTCATGTCTGCTTAGAACACACAGCATCTACAGGTACATCCTTGGACACAGCAGGTCTTCTCACCCAACTCTGGTGACTGGAAAACAGCAGGCTTCCAATCCCTCTGACCAGTCAAGAGGTTGGGATTAGGGTTAGGTGAACCTGACTGGTGAGCATCCCAGGCCAGGCATGCATCCTCATGGACCCAGAGACTAACCTGGACCCACAGGTCTGAGAACCTGGGCGAGCACTGGCTGGCCAGCTGTATGCTCTCACACATGGGGCCCATCCAATTCACAGATCAAAAGTCCAGTTGAGCGGGGAGAGGACAAGCGGCCCCTTGGGGCCAGGAGAAGGCTCAGAAAGATCCCTACTGGGGAGGGGCCTCTCCGGCTCCCATCTGAGCACCAACACCCAGGTCTGGCCCGGGGCCTGGCCCTCCTGGCGCCCTCAGACGTGGCTCCTGTCTGTCCCTCCAGACCAGATCTGGTTTCACTAGACTTGGAACTCTCCGAGCCCTTTCCTGCTGTGCACTGATTTATTTGGATGCATCTGTCAGAGCGTGACTGAAGGATGTCTGGACGGCCGGGAGCACAGCATGGCAGATGTGCCTCAGAATGCCTCCAAGGGAGGCCCCTTCCCCACCTTCCCCCCGTCCCCAGCCTGGGAAAGGCCAGGGGAGGCTGAGGACATCTGTGCAGCCCCTGAGAACCAGGAAAGAGCTGGGAGAGCTCACAAGAGGCCGGCATGCTAGAGGATCAAGTACTGGAAAACGGGCATCTAGACCTCATTTCTCCACTGGTGAGGTTTTCCCAGGTGGTGTTAGTGGTAAAGAACCCACCTGCCGATGCAAAAGATGTAAGAAATGTAATTTCGACCCCTGGGTCAGGAAGACACCCCTGGAGAAGGGCATGGCAGCCCACTCTAGTACTCTTGTCTGGAGAATCCCATGGACAGAGGAGCCTGGTGGGCTACAGTCCATAGACTTGCAAAGAGATGGACACAACTGAAGTGACTTAACATGAACGCACAAGGTCTGTGACTGTGAGCAGAGCTGGGGGCTTCTTAGTACCAGTTCCCAACATTCATTTTAGAGTTTTCCAACCCCACAGGACCAAGCAAACTTCTCTTCCCCTTGATTTCACAGCACCTGATTCTCCTCTAACAAAACACTTGAACACGGAACAGTCTCAATATGGGGTGCTGGCAAAGGCTTAACAATAGGCTCTCTAGAAAACATGAATAAAATAAATTTTGCTGATACAAAGCACACAATTTACAAATAATTAGTAAAATACACAATACTCTTTATTGTAAATTCCATCTACCCAAAAGAGTCTCAAAGAATGCATCCCTAGATTGTTGCCATCAATCCTAAAGGAAATCGACCCTGAATATTCATTGGAAGGGCTGATGCTGAAGCTCCAATACTTTGCTCAATTGATACAAAGGGCTGACTCATTGGAAAAGACCCTGATGCTGGGGAAGGATGCAGGGCAGGATTAGAGAAGAGGGACAACAAAGGACGAGATGATTGGATGGCATCACTGACTCAATGGACATGAGTTTGAGCAAACTCTGGGAGATAGTGAAGGATAGGGAAGCCTGGCATGCTGCAGTCCATGGGGTCGCAGAGTCAGACATGACTTAGCGGCTGAACAATAACAACAGATTTTTGCCAAACTCTTGTATCTGTGGTAAGCCTATGGCTGCAGTTCAACAATGGTTTAGCAAAAGGTTGTGTTGAAACATCAGGAAAATCCCTGAAAATTTAACAAGTGGCTCTGAGGACATAGTAGGACCTGACCTCACCCTGGACAGTGGGTCCCCACGCACAGAGCCTATGATCAACTCTATCTTCAGTAGCCATCCCAGACTGGCCCACATCATCACAGTTAAGTCTTCAGGCTGCTCCCTGAATTGAACCTGCTCTCCTTAATTTACCCACAGAGGAAAGCCAAGTAAGCAGGGTCTGATAAAGCAGAACAGGTGTCCTAAGGAATTGTGGCCAAAGACGGATGGTGGCAGGTGGTGGGTAGCCCGGAAGATTCTATCACCGGGGTGAGTCAGAGATGAGAGAGAAGCGATCAGCATGGAATGGGGAAAGCAAAAGACAGGGAGGGTGTTCCCCGCAGGAGGCACAGCACAGCTAAAGGCACAGTATAGACAGCTGCCTTCCCTGACACCCCGACCACTGTGATCCTCCCATTCAACAATCACTAATTATTCCATGTACACTAAGCACTGTTCTCAGCTGAACAAAGTCCCTGCTCTTGCAGAGAATGGATTCCATTAGGCAAGAGACCCACTACACAGCACAAAAGAGCCTCCTGTGGTGGAGGATGCTTTGAATAAACAGATTTGACTTCAATGGAAGGAAGAACCTGACACAGAATTTGAACCCTAGGAGACTGACAGGTGAGGTTCTGCAAGGAAGAGTGTCCTTCCTGAAGGGGTTCTCAGGCCCCTGGCTCTTGGGTGCTGGGAGAGACTTAAGGGATGAAGTGTTTGCCAACTTGCATCATGGATGGAAGAGGGGGAAAGTGGATCCTTGTGTGAAGAGCCTGGGTCTGACATTCACCATCTGGGTTGTGGAGAACCAAGCAAGGAAATGTAAAAGGAGAGGAAAAGCTGATCCGGAGAAGTAGCCACTCTTTCTGTCTTAGCGCCTGCTTCTCTACACTGTCCTTACCACTTCCCCACACAACCCTGGCCTCCAAGGGAAATGGAGCCCCCAGCCACTGGTGGCACCTGCCCTAGGTAGATGCTCCTACCCCTGTCTTTCTAGTAGCAGGGCCTACCCCTGTGCTGTGGTGCAACAGGCCCAGATGGGCGAACTGAAAGGCCTCCGAACCACTCATACTTGGCTGGACTCCTGAGGAAACAGTTAAAGCCACCTGAGAGCTCATACTGAGTCTTAGAAATACCCAGTTTGCTTAATGATTTGCCAAATGACTTAGGCTTCTCCAGTGGTTCCTGGGGCTTCCCAGGTGGCACTAGTGGTAAAGAACCAACCTGCCAGTGCAGAAGACTTAAGAGACATGGGTTTGATCCCTGGGTGGGGAAGATCCCCTGGAGGAGAACATGGCAACCCACTCCAGTGTTCTTGCCTGGAGAATCCCATGGACAAAGGAGCCTGGTGGGCTATGGTCCATAGAGTTACAAAGAGTCAGACAGGACTGAAGCAACTTAGCACACACAAGCATGCAGTGGTGCGTTAACTGGGTTTCATGGCACCCCCAGGATCCTCCAAGGTGGCTTAGAAGTCACTGAGAGAGGCGATGGAGGAGCTGAGGGGATGGGGCTTCAAGCGTCTCCCTGCCTGAACCATAGAAGACCCTGCTGTGCCATATTGAGACTGCACAAGAAGACTCGGCTGACCCAGAAAGAAAAATGTATTTCCAACACACCCAGGGTTCCAGTTAAGTTCAGTGGTTCAGTAGTGTCCAACTCTTTGTGACCTCGTGGACTGCAGCATGCCAGGCTTCCCTGTCCATCATTAATTCCAAGAGCCTACTCAAACTCATAGGCTCCAGGTTTTGCCTCTGGTCTCTCCAGACATCCAGACAGCCCCCTCCTAAACTCATCTTCCACCATCCATCCTCTGCCTTCACCATGAATTTGACAGTTGACCAGATATTCCTTCCCCAGGTATTCCAGGGTCTATCCATCTGCCAGGTCTAGAGCAAGAAGGCAGAGGGAAGGGAACACTGACCCAGAGAGAGGAAATTTCGGTCAGCAGCAGATGAAAGACCCCCACCCCCATCCCCACCAATGGGACAAGCTCTCCATCCGCCTCTACATGACCCTGAGAGACCCTGCCCTCCCTTGTTCCTGGCCACAACACCACCTTGCCCCCAGATTGCTGCCCAGGGTCTCATGGAAACCCTTCTTTGCTTTTTTTTTTTTTTTTTTTGGCCTTACTTCTTGGTTTGACTCACAGCAGACTTTGCCCATTTTTGAGCCAACCCTGAATGACAACCATTTTCCCCAGGATTAAAAATCCCTTAGTAAAGCCGTCATGCCACACAGGCTGAGCCTGGGAAGAACATCTGGGAGACATACATCTGGCCTGTCGGCCGACCTCCCTTACAGATGGAGCTTTATGGGCATTAGCCCTGGTGCCTGTCACAATACCAGGAGTGGGGCTCGGGGACCCGAGTAAGCCAAGGGCTTACTCATGCCAGGAGAAAGTCAACAGATGTCTCTGAGCCGGATTCCAGTTTTTCACAATGTGGGGAGACCCTACCCTATTAATTGACTTAAGCGGGCATAATAATGAGCAAAGATGTGGCTTCCAATATAGTCCAAACCCAGACTATATTAGAAGTGAAGGCGGAGAATTTAGCCATTCAAAGTGTCAGTTGTCTTGCAATACTGTTGAAAGATACAATGACGGATTGTTCTCTTGTGTGGCAGGCTGAGATCTTTTCCATTCCACTCCTCTTTCTTTCCCCCAACAGCCAGCCATCCGACAGCCCGCCCTTGACACTGAAGCTTTTGCCACCGTGCTTTTCACAGAAGCCGGAGAGAGTCGCCCCTTATCTTTCTTGGGAATAAAGTTGCTGCGGCTGATTGGGAAGGAGGGAGGCTCCACCTGCCAAGGCCTGGCGTTTCCTGGAGGAGAGATGGTGGTGGCCAGGGGGGCCCATGGAGTGGAGGGAGGGGGTCGGGCACGTGAGCCACTCCATTTCTGGCGGTGGCACCACAGGCAGACCTCCCTGGAGCCAGCCAGTCGAGCCGGACTGATTAGGTCAACCCAGTCTTTATCTGGGACCTGCAGATAAGGCTGTGGGCCCAGAGGGGTGACTGTGGGATGTGCCTGGGGAAAGCAGACCTGAGGAGCACTGTGGATGCTGGGGAAGGCGAAGAGGAACAGAGAGAGTTCTCTCAAGAGCTTCCTTTTGGCCTGGCTGGGGGTCTCAAGTGGTTTCCTGTCAGTGTGGGGCACTGGGCCTCCCTTAGCACCCCACCAGAATGCTTTAAGCCAGCCACTCTCCATCCCTCAGGCATATTAGCCACCTGGAGCTGCATTCTCCAGAGATTCTGACTCAGTAGGCCAGGGAGGCACTGAGAATTTGAGGGCATGGCAACCCACTCCAGTTTTCTTGCCTGGAGAATCCCATGGACAGAGGAGCCAGATGGGCTATGTATGGTCCACAGTGTCACAAAGAGTTGGAGACAACTAAGCTTAGCTTAGCACAAGCACACCAAGTTTCCAGGTGATGTTGATGCTGCTGGTCTGAGGACCACTCTGAGAAAAGCTGCTATAGGCCCAGTCCTACCCCAGGCCCTACCTTCAGGCATCCTTCAGATCCATCTCCCTCTCTGCTCCTAGGAAACAAAGATCATCAGAGAGGGCACACCCAGGAAAGCCCCTGACAAGGGAGGGACCACCATCCCTATCCCTGGAGTCGAAGGCCGCCTTGGCACAAAGGTGTTGTTGATGAGATGTGGGACCTCCCTGGGCCTCCCCTTCTGCAACTATGGAGTGAGGATGTTGGACAAAGTAGTGTTTAAGCAAGCCCCTCCCCACGTCCTGAAAGCTCCCCAAGTCCCTGAAACAGGGCATACCCAGCTTCCCCTGCATATTTGCCAGGGCCACTCTGTTCTCTCCATTGAACTGGAATCGTACTCAATAGACCAGGACTTCCTCTTGAACAACCAGCTCCCACACCTTTCATGCACTCACTCCAAACCCCAAAGTGCCTGTCTGAAAATTTTACTCCTTGTCAGCTCTCCCCCCACTTTCCACTTCTCTATGCCCTTCCCTTTGCTGTCTTCCCAGGACTTAGGATCTGAGCAGAATGTTTGTCCTCATGATCAGATCAGATCAGTCGCTCAGTCGTGTCCGATTCTTTGCCACCCCATGAATCGCAGCACGCCAGGCCTCCCTGTCCATCACCATCTCCCGGAGTTCACTCAAACTCACATCCATCGAGTCGGTGATGCCATCCAGCCATCTCATCCTCTGTCATCCCCTTCTCCTCCTGCCCCCAATCCCTCCCAGCATCAGAGTCTTTTCCAATGAGTCAACTCTTCACATGAGGTGGCCAAAGTACTGGAGTTTCAGCTTTAGCATCATTCCTTCCAAAGAACACCCAGGGCTGATCTCCTGATAAAGATGGTCAATCCATTTTAAAAATCAGCTTGCTACCTTTCACCTGGGACCTCTCCCCTGCTTGATGCCCTGTTAGAATAGAACCTTGTCCACCCATAGTGATGCTGATGTTGCCTCAGCTGCTGTTAATCACTGAAGCTATATCAGAAGCTACCTGCTACCCCAGGACCAACCTCAACCTGAAACCCAGAAAGGACACCTGGCAACCTAATTCCTGCCCTCTGATTCACCAGTAAGATTTCTGGCTCTCACACCAAGGCCTTGCACAAGTTCACAGCTGTCCCTGTGAGCAATGACCTTACAGCCAGATACCCAACATGTGTGCATGCATGCTCAGTTCTTCAGTCGTGTCAGACTCTGCAACCCCATGGACTGTAGCCCCCCAGGCTCCTCTGTCCATGGACTCTTCCAGGCAAGAATACTGGAGTGGGTTGCCATTTTCTATTCTAGGGGATCTTCCTGACCCAGGGATCAAACCCATGTATCCTGCATCTCCTGCATTGACAGGCAGATTCTTTACCTCTGCACTGCCTGGGAAGCCCGGGACACCCCATACCCCATCCCTGTTCATGCTTTTAAGTGACTGCCACAGAGCAAAGGACTCCTTACTCCTCTCTCCATCAACCCATATTCTCCTCTCTCTCTCTGATGCTGTTCCCTTTGTTTCTTTTCCATGAAATCTGGAAAGGAACTCAGAGAATTTGAGTAGTAATTCTGAACCTCAGCACGCCCTGGGAAGAGATGGGCAGGATGATGACAGACCCCTGCCTGGGCTGGATTCGGGTCTGTGCGTCTACAAGCAAAAGTTGCTTGGTGCTAATCCCTCCTGTTCAGGAGGAACCCTGCCAGATACACGTGCTTTCTCTCACCAGACTGTCACCAGTAAGTTGTGAAGCCAACCCCAGGCACACTCTCCCAGAGCTGCAGGTACACAAAGCTGTGATCCCTGGAGAAGGGTCTTACCCCGCACTGCACAGCTGATTCTTAGTGGAGTTCAGAAGAGTGCCCAGGCTCCTGGACTTGAGCTCCACTTTCCACCACAGCAAAGTGGCCTGTAGAGTTGTCACCTGACTTCCATCTGACTGTATGTGCCCACATTAGAGGTGCTGGGGTAGAGGGAGGGAGGAAGAACCCCTCCAATGTTGCATGAAGGGTAATGAATGAGTTCAAGGCCTAAGAAACATTCTGTCTTATTCAACTCATTCACACAAGATCTAGATAATGAAGACACAGAAAAAGGAAACTGCAGCCATCAGCCAAGTTAGACACCAAAGATTTCTCCGAGGAAGGTGAAAACATGACCTCTATCTATTCCAGAGCCTTGCAACCCCCAGGAAAGGGTCAGCCTGGAGATGCGGGCTATGTCGGGACTCAGGGTAGAGAGAAAGGAGGAAGGGTAGGACAAGCCAGGTGTGGGGAGCTGGTCCCGGAGGAAGAGCAGACCGTAATCACCATCATCACCATCGTCATTGCCATCATCGTCATTGCCATCACACAGGGGAGATAGGTGTGAGCTCTGGTGCTGCAGGCAGGACCGTTCACAGTCCCATCTCCCTCAGGACGGCTGGCCCGCAGGCACCAGGCAGAAAGAGCTCCCAGAGGCTCCATTATCCCTGGAGAGTCCCAGGCCAGCCTGGCTTGGTCAGCCCCTCTGTAACCAGACCCAGCATGAAGGACACCACAGAGGGGTAAAGGAGCGTAAACCGTACACAAAGAGATTCAGAAGGTTTGGTTACAAAGTTGCACCAGCCATTTCCTGGAACCCAGTGGGAATGAGTTCTGAGAATTAGAAAGGGGGGAGCTAGAAGGGAGGGGAAAGAAAGGCAGACAGCTGGCTTGCAAGTAGGCATGTGGGAAGGAGAGACAGTTCTGCCTGCAGGCATGCAGGGCTGGCAGGTGGCCGATCCAAAGGTGGGAAGAGGTTCAGAGCACCTCTCTCCCCAGCCTAGAGGGATTCCAGGCTCCAGAGGCAGCCTAGGGTGAAGCTCCTTGCCTTTCCCTCCCC
This sequence comes from Bos mutus, assembly GCF_027580195.1. Taxonomy (NCBI): domain Eukaryota; kingdom Metazoa; phylum Chordata; class Mammalia; order Artiodactyla; family Bovidae; genus Bos; species Bos mutus. Next base: position 31,013,716 of record NC_091618.1, read on the forward strand.
AAGCCTCCTTCCATGACCACCCCAGGCCTGGGAAGTCTCATGGTTGAAGAGTCCCTGCTGTGCCAACCTCAGCCTCCTTTGCCCCAGGAGACAGAGAGCAGGTCCTGGCATCACCTCCCGCCTTCCCTTCTCACTTTCCTCTGTGTCTCCCACCCTTGGCCTCTCCCCCGTGCAGTCCTGTATTTGTTCCTTGGCTCATCTTTTTCTGTCTCCCTCTTTATGTTCTTCTTTTTCTTCTTTGGAACTTTTCCTGCCTCCCCATGCCCCCACCCTCTTTATGCTTCCACATCCCATGGCCACCCAATCAAGGTCAATTGTGGGTCCTAGTCCTGAGCCCCATCCATGCCCAGCAGGGCTGGGAGTTGGGAGCACCCATGGGGGCTTTCCTTTGCCCAAGTGGTTCTGCAGCCTGCCTCCTGCTATCTCTCCCATAAGACATGAAATCAGGAGGAGCTGAAGAAGATGATGGTGACAGAATGAAGGCTGTTTCTCCAAGCCTCCTTTCCCCCAAGGAAGCATACCCACCCTCCCAATGACCACCCTCAGGGAGCTGAACAACTCCCACTTTCCCAAGCTGCCCCCCACCACCATGCACACCTCATTTGCCTTTTTCCATTCCTTTTTCCTTCACTAAAAACAGAGGAAAGATCACCCCTGTGATGGTGCCTCTATGGTAGCCACATGTGTTGGCAGCAAAAGCACCAAGTTATCAGACAAGGCAGCTTCACACACTAAACCACAGGCTTCCTGAGAGAAGGACCCATGCCTTTTGACAGTATGGTTCAAGATCACTGTAGCCACACTTCCCTCACCAACCATATTTGCGCTTGAGACCATCCTGGAAATCCGTTATGTATGGAGATGGTGTATACTATCCCCAACTGGGTTTGGAAGAGATATGAAATAATAGTTCAGATCAGGTGTGTCCAAGTGCTTAGTTGTTTGGCTAAGGAAGTCAAGACAACGTGGAGTGGAAATTTGAAGGAGCCTATGCTGCAGATCAAGGGCTTCCCTGGTAGCTCAGATAGTAAGGAATCAGCCTGCAGTGCAGGAAACCCGGATTTGATCCCTGGGTCTGGAAGATGCCCTGGAGAAGGGAATGGCAAGCCACTCCAGTATTCTTGCCTGGAGAATCCCATGGACAGAGGATCCTGGAGGGCTACAGTCCTTGCAGTTGCAAAGAGTTGGACACAACACTATGCTGCAGATCACACATTGAAACTCCTCCTACCATCCAACATTCTATCATCAAAAGCAGATTTCCCTAAACCAGTTGAAGGTCTTTTCCAGGAGGTGCCCGCAGACAAGATGCCATCCCAGAATGATCTAAAGCTAGACCAGGGAAAAAGCAGTCCTTTTTTAGAACAAGCAAATCTATGTTTCAACCCCAACTTGTTCCTGGGACCTGCTAGGTGGGGTACACAGTGGCTGAGTCATAGGTACCTGACTTTGAGGATGACATCGGAAAATGATGCCAAAATATAGAAGCAAAGCCTCAAGAAAGCTCCTTGGACTCAAATATAAGCTCCTCTAAAGTAGAGTCTGTGCCCCTAGGCTGTCCTTGACCATTCTTGTCACCAGTTTTCCAGCCTGAAAGCCCTGTCCACCTCTGTATGTCCACCTCTCCAAGCAACATCTCTGATTCTCCTTGTCTTGACTGATGTTCCCCTCCCCTGAGCTCCCAGAGCACCCATTGCATAAATCATCCATCTGGCCCCTGAGCCTCTGCGTATTATAAGCTGACTTTTTCCCATGTCCACACTGCAGAAACTACCAGGACACCATGCGGATCCTCTCAGATCCGTAGTACTGGTTCTGTGTATGCTCCTCTAGCTCTGATGTGCTTTTTCTTTCCCAGAGTCCCCTACAGGCGACTCTCCCATGGAGGCCTAGCTTTAGCCCCCTGGAGCCGTCGTGTGCACGCGAGCAGAGAGCATGACTTGCCTGGGATCACTCACAGGGTGACCTCTAGCTCCTCCGATCTGGAGCAAGGATCTAGCCTCAGGTGACAGAAACCACATCAGCTATTTTAAAATACAGAATTTAATATAAAAAATTATTAACTCAATACTAAGGACAGAAAGGCCAAAGGGAATACATATTAAGAGGAGGAAGCAGTTACAAGAAGCATCTAACAGTCTTAGTCTGGGGGAACAAAAGTGGGAATTAAAATTATTTCAACTTAAAAGCTTATGGAGAACAGCACAGAGATTCCTTAAGAAACTAGGAATGAAACTACCACATAACTGAAGCAACCCCACTACTGGTTACAAACCCTGAGAAAACCATAATTTAAAAAGACACGTGTACCCCAATGTTCATTGCAGCAGTATTTACAATAGCCAGTGTTCTGTGATGACCTAGAGGGGTGGGATGGAGGGAGAATGGGAGGAAGTTTCCAGTGGCAGCAGATACATGTATACACAGAGCTGATTCATGTTGTTATACAACAGCCGCCAACACAACATTGTAAAGCAATTATCTTCCAATTAAAAATTTAAAGAAAAAAAAACCTTAACAGCTTGAAGGAAGAACCCACGGGGTGGGAATTCAGCTCAGTGGAAGAGGGGACCCATGGAGCTGGGACCCACACCCTGAGAAAGGGTGCCAGCCAACTGATGAGGGTATTTCTGAAGAGAAACGATGGGCCTGGTTCTGTAGGTGTTGGAAAAAACTACAGCTGGAATACCAGCCACGACTGGAAGGAACTGCCAACGAGAAAAAGCATCACCAAGTGATGCCGAAAGGGGAAGGAAGTGCATAGACGAACAGAGTGAACAGGAAGGAGCCCTGGCCGAGCCAAACTGGGGACTGCCTCGCAGAGAGGGATGAAATTCATTCACCTACAGAAACTTTAGAACTGCATTATCTGCAGTATATATGAGTTCCAGGGGGCAACTTGACATGAACAGAGGAAAGAGCCAAAACAGGGAGAGATCTTTTGTTTGGATTCAACATGCCCAACTGTGCTCAGAAGCAACACTGTCTCTGTTTCATACCTAGGTTAGTTTATCCTGAGACAGTAAAGAAGATCTCTACTTAAGATGTTTAACTAACCAGGTCCCAGAATATGGAAACTATAGAACATCCCACATAGAGAGGGATCCAGGGATTAGTAAGTACAACCTCACTTTTCCACCCACTCACGAGCACCCATTAGAAGATGAGGACACCATCCCAGAAGGATCAAGCGATCAGAAAGTGTCAGGACGAGCCCTGGAACTGGATTGCTTCTTTCAGCCAATAGGTACTTTTTGAGCATCTTCTGTTTCAGATGCAGGTCTAGACCTGTGGAAAATATCAATGAATAAAGCAATCCAAGAATTCAGAGACATGCAATGTAAGCTATACCGAGGCGGAGATGTTTTCGTCTGCATCTCTTCTCCCCAAGATGCACTGTTTTTATTACTTTGAAGGAGGCTTAATTTCTCATTAATTTTTTCTGTAGATTTCATCATGAAACAAAACGCAGAGACAAACTATGGTTACTAGGAAGTTTGGGGAGGTACCAGAATATAGATTTGATGGTGAAAGTGTTAGTCACTCAGTCGTGTCCGACTCTTTGCAACCCATGGCCTGTAGCCCAACAGGCTCTGTCCATGGAATTCTCCAGGCAAGAATACTGGAGTGGGTTACCATTCTTTTCTCTCCAGTGGATCTTCCCAGCCCAGGAACCGAACCCAGTTCCCTAGATAGTACATTTCCCACCAAGGGCACTGCCCACCATATTTCTGGAAACTCCAGGATTGTCCCAATTTCAGATATGCTGCAACCTGTGACTAGGGTATCCTAAGTAACTGATGTCCTAATGGTTTGGATATGTATGACTACATCCACACTTGATTTGAAACAGTTCTGATGCTGGGACCAGGCAGTAAAAGAGCTCTCCCTGGTGATCTAGAGGAATGGCCTCTCTTAGACACTAATGGAGCCCAACAGGGATGGTAAATCAGAAGTTTGCCTAATTCTTCCATGAAAATATCAAATTATCTTTTTAAGATCTGGTGGGGATCAGAGGAGATGGAGAGGTCAGAGTTCATCTGGGGGTTAAGAATTCTTAAGTTCTATTCTTCTTGTTTCTAATGATACCCAGGCCCATTTTTTTTTGTTGGTGACAGATATGAATGTGCTCTGAGCCTAAAATATAAGCAAGGCAAGGAGGTCAAAAAGAAAGACAGAGTAGCACTGGAAAATATTGATGTGGCTGCAATTTACCTTCACCTAAGATCAGTCCTGGGTGTACATTGGAAGGACTCATGTTGAAGTTGAAACTCCAATACTTTGGCCACCTCATGTGAATAGTTGACTCATTGGAAAAGACCCTGATGCTGGGAGGGATTGGGGGCAGGAGGAGAAGGGGTTGACAGAGGATGACATGGCTGGATGGAATCACAGACTCGATGGACATGAGTTTGGGTAAACTCCGGGAGTTGGTGATGGACAGGGAGGCCTGGCGTGCTGTGATTCATGGGGTTGCAAAGAGTTGGACATGACTGAGCGACTGAACCTGAACTGAAGTTCTAATTTAAAAAATATGATTCGTGCTCATTAATCCCATGGCTGAACTGAAATTTTTATGAATTTGATCTTCAATTTTCCTTCTTTATATTGAGCTCTATTTCTTTTTATCCCTTTTTTGATTACTAGTTTCATTCTTAGGAAACAGAAAAGATGAAGGAACATTAAATCCTTTCCAATTCTGTTGATTCATAACTCAAGCCTTTTTTTGGTCAGACTTTCTTTAAAGCATTTGGTAATAAGCGAAATTTCAAGAATCCTAACAGCTGGTTTACCCTTTCACACATAGTCACAGAAATTCAAACACAGGACACCTGGTAATTCATTAACTACATAGATAAACAGAAAATAAGAATAAACAAGGGACAATCAATTCAGAACCTTTGAAAACTCAGTTAGATATTGCTTTTCTAAGAATCTCTTCTGTGTGTCTTGTGTGCACAAATGTGCACATGCGTGCGTATGTGCTTTTTTCAACTATAGTCATACACCTCATTTTATTGCATTTCACTTTATTGTGCTCTGCAGAGATTGAATTTCTTTTTAAGAAATTTAAAGTTTGTGGCAACCCTACATCGAACAAGTCTATTGGCACCATTTTCACAATAGCTTTCCTCACTTCCTGTCTCTGCATTTTAGTAATTCTTGCAATGTTGTAAACTTTTTTCATTATTATTGCATTTGTTATGGTGATCTGTGATCAGTGATCTTTGATGTAACCACTATGACTCACTGATGGCTCAGAAGATGGTTAGCATTTTTTAGCAATAAAGTTTTGTTTAATTAAAGCATATACATTTTTAGACATAAAGCTATGGAACACTTAGTAGACTACAAGACAATATAAGCTTAACTTTCATATGCACTGGCAACCAAAAAAATTCATATGACTTGCTTTATTGTGGTATTTGCTTTATTGCAGTGGTCTGGAACTGAACCTACAATATCTCCAAGGTGTGCCTGTGTAAAGAAGCATTTTCAGAATAGGGAGACACGGAATCCAGGATGAATGCCACCCATTGCTTTTCTATTCAAGTAGAATTGCCCTTAACCTATCCTAAATAAACAGAAGCCTCCACTATGCTAAAGGTTCTCTAAGTAATAAGATTTTACAGCCTCTCTTAGTCACCTGCTCCAGGTCATTGTCAACGTTCATGCTACATGCTCTTTCACACTGCTGATGGGATATAGGTCAATCAAACCTCTCTAGAAAACAATTTGGAAAAAATTATTAATTCTTAAAGATGCCATCCTTCTTGATGCTGCAATTTCACTTCTGTAGATGTATCCTAAGAAAACATAAAAAGTACTAACAAATATTGGATAAATAAGTTGATTTTGCATACATTTTTATTAATAGATAAAATGAAATTATAAATGCACTAAATATAGAATGTTAGTTAAATAGACTAGGCAAATCCAAATAATGGAACATTATGCAGACATGTAGGAGAAGGAGGCAACTAGAGGATGATGGTTAGATGGTGTCGCTGATTCAGTGGACATGAACTTGGGCAAACTGCAGTAGACGGTGAGGGACAGGGAAGCCTGGCATGCTGCAGTCCATGGGGTTGCAAAAGTCGGACATGACTTGGCAACTGAACAGCAACAAAATGCAAACGTATATAGACGTGGGTTTCCCAGGTGGCTCAGTGAGTAAAGAATCTGCCTGCAATGCAGGAGATGTGGATTCAATCTCTGGGTTGTGAAAATTCCCTGGAAGAAGAAGTCATGGCAACCTACTCCAGTATTCTTGCCCAGAGAATCCCATGGACAGAGGAACCTAGTGGGTTCCAGTCCATGGAGTTGAAAAGAGTTGGACATGACTGAGCAACTAACATACACACACACACATTTATAAACACACACACACACGTACATAACACACAATCAGAAAGGTTAAATGTTAAAATGAAGCACTTTCTATCTCATTTTTGTCTGAGACCCTCAAAACCAGAGAATGAAATAACAGGAAGTAAGTATTTCCACAACCAAAGATGCTAGGCAGCCTGGTAAGGGGGCAGTTAACACTCCCAGGACCTTTAACTAGTAGGGGATGGAAGTCAACAGAAGAATGTCCCAGCCTCACAGGACCAGGAGGGACAATTTTGAGGGCATTTCACACTGCTCTTCAGACGGCCTCTGGGGGGATTGAACCCCTGTTGCCTGTGAAACAGTAATCACCTCACTAGCTCACTCTTTTTTTTCTTTTACAGTTTTCAAGTTTTCATTATTAAATTCATATATAGTCTAATTGTTTACAAAGCTCTAAATAAACAAAAATGTAAAACCACTTGACAGTTAATTAAAGGAACAGCACCTCACTCTTTACTCTTCCTCCTCTGTCCCACACACTCTATCTTCTCCCTCCTGTTTTCTCAGATCTGCTTCCCAGAATAAAACCTATACTCAGGTCTCTAACTCTGGGCTCTATCAGAGGGTAAGTAAAATCAAGTCACCCCCTGACTTAAATGGGAAGGGAATCTAAAACAGAGAGGATATAGGTATACATACAACTGATTGGCTTTGCTATACAGCAAAAACTAACAACATTGTAAAGCTACTGTGAAAGTGTTAGTCGCTCAGCGTGTCCAGCTCTTTACAACACCATGAACTGCAGCCCGACTTCTCCAGGGGATATTTCTGACCCAGGGATCAAACCTGGGTCTCCTGCATTGCAGGCAGATTCTTTACCATCTGAGCCACCAGGGAAGCAACTATACTCCAATAAAATTAACTTTAAAAATAAACAAATACAAATAAATAAAATTAAGTCACCCCCAAGACATAATACATAGGAAGAATGGAGGAAGACTCTTAGAGAATGAATCATAAAAGAGCAAATAGGTCTGCACTCAAATTCTTAAGCCCATGAACTTTTGGAACCAGTTTCACATCTGCCAGTAGGACATAAAGGATAATGCTGGACTTATTATGACCACATTGTGTCACACAAGGCCCTGACCCTATGAAGAGCCACTTAGCTCCCTTCCTCTTTTCACTGACTTAATATCTAGTTCAGGACTAGTTGGTTCTGTACCCACTTCCCTATTCTTACCTCTCCCAAAATGACCCTTTACAATAACTCTAAGATTACCACCAAGACAAGTGGAAAGATGGCCCTGTGCATAAAGATATCCAAAAAGAGGCACAGGCCTATGAACAGAAGGAACCAGGTACCATAAGAACTGGTGAACTGCTTCAGAAAAGAAAGAATATGGTTGAAGCTTACGACCCAAAGAAGGAAGGTCCTGGAAGAGCCAGAAAATCTCCCCCGGATGGTACCTAATGGAGTGAAAGGACACTCTATTACCTCTGTCTCTCTGTGATTGTTTATTTCAAGTTGATCATTCAGACTGTTTCAACTGTAAAATTAAGACTGGTTATTTCAATAGTACAATTGAGATCAGCAAAATCAAGGTTCATACAAGCTCTAAACATTTTTATAAAGTCCCATTAGAATGTGGCCGTAGCCATTCACTAGTAAAGGCTCCTTTTAGCTGCAAAGACTAAAATACATCCTAGCTGGCCCTACAAGTAGCCCCTCACTGGTAGCCCTATGACCAGCCATGACTCAGAAAAGCTGTAGTGAGGTGTCAGTTGTCACTATTTTTTGCTTTGTGCAGGATTTTAATCAAGAACTATCAGATGCCTTAGACACTGCACGTGCCAACTGTCAAACTCTGGGGACCAGGTAGGCAGGTCTCCCTGCACTGTGACTTTGATTCTAGACTGTAAGTTCTTGGAGGATGTGTACATGTGAACAGGGTCAGTTCTGTGTAAATCTGGCCAAAATGGTGAGTGTAGTGCATCGTTGACATGAATTTCAACAAACTCTGGGAGATGGTGAAGACCTGGAAAGCCTGGCATGTTGCAGTCCATGGGATCACAAAGAGTGAGACACAGCTCCGTGACTGAAGAACAAGTGCAACCAACTGACACCCGAATGAAGCAGAGCAGGTTACTGACCTCCTGGGCTTTTGCCTTCTCCTCCAGGCGACACCAGTGAAAACAAACCATGTTACTGCAACATACTATCACTAGGTATAGCATTTTACTACAACATACTACCACGAGAGATCCTCCAGTATATTCCTACAGATACGCTTATATCAAGTGACAAAACTACAAAATATTACAACAGCATAGCACTGCAAGATATACTTGTGTCTAATGGCATAACCATAACATATTGGAAGATGCCATGGGACCTAAGGACACCAGCCATAATATCTTTAAATCACTGTCTCTCCCCACCCCACACTAGGACCAAATGTGATCACCTCAGAGGAACAACAGACATCAAAGAAACCCTTGTTCCATTGGGAACACAAAACTCATTCACACTTAGGAAACAGGACAAAACCTTGGGGCCTAAGTCAGCAGTCCCCATCTCCTTTTCCAGTTTCTGCATCTTTCACATTTCAGAGGTAGAAGAATTAAGTTTCAAGGTCTCAACCTTATCGATTAACTAAAGCCTTCTGGTCTGTGATTTTTTTAAGATTGAATTTATGATCCTTAGGGGGAGGCAAGGTATGTTTCCCAGAAATTTTGCAGGTTAATAGTAATGAGTAAGGAGGAGGAAGATGACCTAGTATACAAGGTTCAGGTTCATTTACACAAGGGTTATTCTACCCAGCTATCAGAATTACTTGATTCCAAAGAGCCCCCAAACGTTATGGCGTCTAAAGTACACTATTGGAAGAAGCTTGAGAATGTTGTCCATTAAAATGTTCCCGAGTAAAGTAAGTCAGAAAGAGAAAGACATATGCTATATATTAATGCAAATGTAAAGAATCTAGAAAGATGGTATAGATGAGGTAGTTTGCAAGGCAGGAATAGACACGCAGACAGAGAACAGACGTGTGACACAGTGGGAAAGGGGAGGGTGAGATTCATTGGGAGATTAGGATTGACGTATATACAGAGTGCATGCCAAGTCGCTTCAGTTGTGTCGACTCTTTGAAACCCTATGGACCATAGCTGACCATGCTCCTCTGTCCACGGGATTTTCCACACAAGAACACTGGAGTGGGTTGCCATGCCCTCCTCCAGGGGATCTTCCTGACCCAGGGATCGAACACAGGTCTGTTGCATCTCCTGCATTGGCAGGTGGGTTCTTTACCACTAGTACCGCCTGGGAAGCCCATATATACACTGCCACGTGTAAAGCCGACAGCTCGTGGGAAGCTGCTGCACAGCACGGGGAGCTCAGCTGGGTGCTCTGGGGTGATCCGGAGGGGAGGGAGGGGGAGGGGGAGAGTTTGTATACATACCGCTGATTCACTTCCTTGTACAGCAGAAACTAGCACAACATTGTGAAGAAATCACACAAATAAAAATAAAAAATAAGTATACTTTTAAAAAGTTCCAAAACACATATGCCATTCTAAGACCGTGTCATGGTTTTGCCCTTCCCTGTGTTTACAGTGTGTTTCATGTTTGCATGATTTGGGTCTGTTTCTAGAAAAATGGGTGTCTTCGTAACTAATTACCAACAAGTGAAACTAGAAGTGTGAGCTAATGTTGATCTGGTTACAAGCTTTCTGGTTGTTGTACCCTCCAGCCCAGCCAGTTTAGAAGGTCCATCAAACAACAAGTAGGCTCTTTTCACGGCCAGAAACCATCACAACCTGTCCCAAACCACAACCCAAGCACACATTTCATTAGCAAATCTCTTAAACCGGAACAAAGGAGAAAACTACATCTTTCCTCCTGACTCACTTGGTTATGCCTCTATTCATCACATTCCACTTGCTCTATAACATTAAAAAAGGTGGGGGGCACTTTTCCAGATTGCCACAGGTCACTCTCCAGCTAAACAAAACACCGTTTGTCAGTGAAAGGAGAGAAAGTTTATTTAGAGACCCTGGGGCAGAGAGGAGGAGTCAGTGATGATGATGGTGGTCTTGGGCTTGAAGTGAGAGAGGTTTTTCTTTTTGCCGGCCTTGAAAGAAAACACGACATTGAAAGACACAGGTTCAATCATCTTCTTCAACCAGGGCAATGGCATATGTAGCTGACTAAGAGAGAGAATGAGAAAATTTATAAATTATACTCAGGTCGGAGAAGGCAATGGCACCCCACTCCAGTACTCTTGCCTGGAAAATCCCATGGATGGAGGAGCCTGGTAGGCTGCAGTCCATGGGGTGGCTAGGAGTTGGACACGACTGAGTGACTTCACTTTCACTTTTCACTTTCATGCACTGGAGAAGGAAATGGCAACCCACTCCAGTGTTCTTGCCTGGAGAATCCCAGGGACAGGGGAGCCTGGTGGGCTGCCGTCTATGGGGTCACACAGAGTCGGACACAACTGAATTGACTTAGCAGTAGCAGCATACTCAGCTATACCATTCGTTTAGGACCTCCCCAGTCAGTTTGCCAGAGATTCCATCAAACATAAGGTTTCTAACAGTTGGAGAACCCTACCTTCAACAGTAGGCCTAGAGGTAATGGGCAAGATTAGGCAGAGGCTCTACAGCATAAAGAAAAAGAGCAATGAGCACATAAAGTCTGGTCCTTTGCAGGGCTGCTGAGGAATCAAGGTTGGAGGGAGACAGGGGGAGGAGTGTGTGTTGGGTGGAGGAGAGAAGAATGCTAGGGAAGGATTGACGAGTTTGGGGGAGATGAATGGAGAGCTCTGCTTTGATAAGGACTTAACATTTTGGAACACCTGTCAAGCTAGGATGATAATTCTCATTATCTGAGAGTTCCCTTTCTGAATCAGAAAATGTCATCAGTACTTTGGCTTCTTGGTTCTTTCCTGACATAACTTCATTGCTTTCTGTCTCTGTGGTAAGTCCTTTTGATGGCATCCTGAACACTTACATCTATGGGATTTCACCATCCTCTTACATTTCCCAACTCTGGCCAGTAGTGGGTTTCTTGTTGAAACGGCAGCCTCGGTCAGCTCCCCCTCCCTCACTCCATCTCTATTTGTCCAAAGCAGCCCACTCATCACTCCCTTTTATATATGGAGACATGTGGCCATGACATGGGCCCTCTTGGTAAAAGGACCTGTGATTGATGATTGTCACAATGACTGAGACTTAACAAGAGAGCTTGGTTGGATTTGGGGAAATACTGAGACACCTGGATAAAATCAAGAAAGTACTTATTAGGACTGCTAGAACCAGCTGGTTGTGCATCAGTATAGACCACAGGAACCACCCTGAATGATACAAACCAACTAAAATTCTCCCTGCCTTGTAGACACAAGTCTAGCATCATCAAAGCCTCCATTCGCTGGCACATTTAGGTATGCATTCTAAGTTCCATCTTCTCATTTCTAGAAACAACTCTTAAGTGAGGACCTCAATGATATGGAATTTGTAATGAATCTATTAAATTATAATTGACATACAACAAAGCTGTATATATTTCAAATGTTCAATTTGGTAAGTTGTAACATATCACCACAAATCAAAATGGTGAGCATATCCTACACTCACAAAAGCTGCTCTCAGGACCTATGTCATCTCTCCCTCCAGCCCTTTCCTAGACCCCACTCAAATTCCCAAGAATGTGGAATTCAAGGCCTTGGTCCAATTCATCTTTTTCACCTACTATCCCTGCCCCGTTCTCCAGAAACTCACAGAGATACAACTCCAACCTCAAGAAGTTCAATGTCTGAGAAGAAATGCATAGAAGTAAAAAATTCTAGACCTAATCTGGTAAATGATACCAAAATGTATTCAAAAGATGAATAATGGGAGTTTACTGAAGAAGTAATCATATAATTAGAGGAGCTTTATTTTAAGTTTTTAAAGTTCTCTAGGAATTTAATAGATTAAAATGCTAGAAAAAAAAAACAGTGCAAGACATTGAATTTCCCATAAACATCTATACTTTTTATACTTTTGAAATAACCCAATTTGACCAGAACAAGCAGAGGTTGCCTGAAGGAAAGAATAAAAGACACAGTTAAAAAATGAAGTTGGGATTGGGAGGGCTGATATGAAAACTTAAAAAGGAACCAGACCTTGTAGACAGAAAGACGTTTCCCACACATTCTCAACAGAAGAGTGACATGATGAGCCTCGCTTTAGGAAGACTAAATAGTTTAGGTACCCTTTCTTAGGGTAAGGGTTTGCATAAATAGACTCAGGAGGTGATGATGGAGCCATTACCCAAGAGACTCCATTCATTCTGGGGCACCTGTCATGGCCTCAGTGAGAAGCAGGCCATTTATAAGTTCATCAAGCCCCTCTTATGAATAAAACATTCAACCAGCTCTCCTGGACTATAAAGATAAATGAGATAGGGATAGTTCAATGTGTTATCTGGGATTTTACCATAAGAAGTACCTTAAATCAGGAAGCACAAGGTGGGCTTCAAGAGAACAGAACCTGTGCAGTCACAAACAATCTTTTGTCCATGGGATCTCAGGTTTGGTTTACGCTTTGCTATCACCACCTTGATACTATTTTTTTAACAAAAGTTCAACATACTCATCTTATACTGGGCCCCATATATAGCTAGTTCTGGGAAGACTTGACTGACCCAAAAGTAAGCCAGGCCAAACCATAATTAAAGGGGTACAAAATCATAAAGGAAAATTGGCCTTGTGTGCCCACCTGAAGAAATTCTGAGACTCTCACACCCTAACCAGGGACCCTTTATGACTTTAGTCTTATTTTTGCTTCCTTGCAGCATGAAGAAAGTACCATCATCACTACTGGAGAGCAGTGGAATACTGAGGAAACAAATACTTCTGTGTGGAGACACTGTCCTCAGCAGAACTCTAGGGCATCTCAGCAGTATGACCTTCCACATATCCTAATAAGGATGTTCAGCATTTGGAATTTACTGACCAATAAAACACGATCACTGCAACACTTGCCAAATCTGGCTCTTTCTTTGGTCCTTACTGAAAAAGAAGGCTTCATTTTAAAGATTTCACTAGGCAATTCTTCCCTGCTGTCCTAGCATAGGGTGTGTGGAGGGCAAAGTGTTGCTAAGACTTTGTGCTTTGGAACTAAGAATTCTAGTATTCTAGGGAATAGCAAGGGAACTACTTTTTTCCTTTTCTCTGGTATAAATATAACTAAATCTAGCTCTCCAAATATGAGAATTCTGCCCAAGGTAACTGAGTAAAGCAAATAGGCAATAATACTGCCAAGAAATACTTGTCAATTCCATTTTTTAAGAGCCTCAAGAGGCAAAATGAACTTAGGCTTCCAACCCATCTCGTCTTCTTCACCCTCAATTGATCACTTCTGAGAATAAGAAGTAGAGTTTTAGCAAATCAAGTTCAAGAGATATGACTGGATGGTGAGGGTCTCTCTTGGCCCAACCTTGATCAGTAGAGTTATAGTAGGCATTTGTGTTCAAAAATAATTCAGAAATATTGAGTGCCTCCTCTGGTCAGTTTACCCTTCAGCACCATGTTGGTCATAATGCTTTGAAGTCATCAATTATGAAGGCATTGACCCTCAGTGTGGCAACTTGAGCCCATCTTTCTGGTCCCCTTTTGGTGACAGCTCTTCCCCCCTTTCACAGGGCCAAATGTCCTCAAACTCAGTGACAGCATTGGCAGGTAGAATGATTGCAAGAGGGCAAGAGTCTCTGGCACATGGCTCCCAGAATATGAAGGGAAAATTCAAATAGAGAAAAAATACAGGAAAAAAGGCCTGAAATCTCTCTACAGTATGTCTCATGGAACAGTGGCAAGAAGCCTGGACTGGGGATTAGGAGATCTGGGCTTGAGATCCAACTTTGCCTATAATTTGTAACTTTGGCCAAGCTACCCTTCATCCCCAGACCTATTTATTATGCAACTGTTCTGTAGAAACCCTTGCAACTCAAAATTCCTTACTCCAGTTGTTAAGTGGATTAAAATTCATTCGCTCCTAAGGACCATAAGAGGCCAAATGATTTAACATGCATGACATTTGCACACCATATCACATCCGTTCTAAACCCTAGGGTGCAGCTTTATTTTTGTTTTATGGATGTTGGGCACTCTATTCCCAGTATATTCAGGGAAGGGGCAACTTCTTCACTCTTATAGCCAGGGATTAAAGTCAGTGTGGGTAAGGAAGTAATTAATGTGAAAACATTATTTGGAGCCTTCTTAATCATAAAGTTTGGATTTTCTTTGTATAGTACTGAACCATGTGACCATAGGCTTGGTGGTTGCAAAAGAAATAAAAAATTGTCAAATAATTTTTCATAAGTCCAAAAATAACAAGAACAACAAAAACTAACAGTGTTCTCTCCAAACAAGAATTTTTAATTTGTCCAGAGGAATTCCAAATTCACACCTTGCCTCTAAGAAGAACTCACTACTTTTTCCCAGTTCTCCCCTACTTTCAGATTAGAATCCTTCATTGTGGTTCTATTATATCAGCACAGGCAGGCGGGAAAAGGCCAAGGGAGCAGAAAGTCAAGATCAAATCTATTTCTAAGGCAAGTGGAGAAGGCAGTATGGATCAGTGGGTAGTCATCGGCTTGAAAATCAGCAATCTGAGTCTAGCCTTATCTCTTGAACTGCCCAGGTCCTGCCCTTAAATAAGCTTCTTTGTTTACCAAAGCGGGGGCAGAGGAAGGTGGCTCCAGTTGAACCCCTAGGATCACTGCTCTTCTAATATGCTTCCCATCTTTTAGCTGCCCAATTTCTCTATTCCTGAAAACAGAAATTTCTTATGGGAAAAGAGTTTGGGATGCAGGCAGAAAGGATGAGAGAGGAGCCTGAAGAAAAAATGGGGGGAAAAGTTCTGACAGATCTTCAGGCAGAATGCATACCATCCTCAGAGCCAAAACACCCCCTTGTTTCCCATACTGAATCCGTTCAGTTCAGTCGCTCAGTTGTGTCTGACTCTTTGCGACCCTATGAATCACAGCATGCCAGGCCTCCCTGTCCATCACCAACTCCCGGAGTTTACGCAAACTCATGTCCATCGAGTCAGTGATGCCATCCAGCCATCTCATCCTCTGCCGTCCCCTTCTCCTCCTGCCCCCAATCCCTCCCAGCATCAGGGTCTTTTCAAATGAATCAACTCTTCACATGAGGTGGCCAAAGTACTGGAGTTTCAGCTTCAGCATGAGTCCTTCCAATGAACACCCAGGACTGATCTCCTTTAGGATAGACTGGTTGGATCTCCTTGCAGTCCAAGGGACTCTCAAGAGTTTTCTCCAACACCACAGTTCAAAAGCATCAATTCTTCAGTGCTCAGCTTTCTTCACATTCCAACTCTCACATCCATACATGACCACTGGAAAAACCATGGCCTTGACTAGACGGCCCTTTGCTGGCAAAGTAATGTCTCTGCTTTTGAATATGCTATCTAGGTTGGTCATAACTTTCCTTCCAAGGAATAAGTGTCTTTTAATTTCATGGCTGCAATCACCATCTGCCGTGATTTTGGAGCCCCCAAAAATAAAGTCTGACGCTGTTTCCACTGTTTCCCCATCTATTTCTCATGAAGTGATGGGACTGGCTGCCATGATCTTCGTTTTCTGAATGTTGAGCTTTAAGCCAACTTTTTCACTCTCCTCTTTCACTTTCAAGAGGCTTTTTAGTTCCTCTTCATTTTCTGCCATAAGGGTGGTGTCATCAGCATACTGGATGGGAAGAGGTAAATGGAATTGAGGTCTCTCTTTCCTTTTTCTCTGAAAACCACACCTTGGCCTTGGGCTCTGGTTTCTCTGCATTTCCTAGTGGAGATACAAGTTCTGGGCTCAGAGAGCTCAGCTCCTTGGTAAGACCCCTCTGTCATCAGCTTTCCCTGACTCCAGCCTACCATGAGCCCCCTTTGCCTGCTTGAACAGCACTAGCAAGAGCAGCAAAAACAGAGAAGACAGGGAATGCTTGCAAACAGGGTAGAAGGTCCTTACTTCCCAGCTGAGGTCAACATCTGCAGAGATTAAGTTTCAGATAGGAGTTCAGACTGAGTCATCAACATGTGTAAGGATTGTCACAACTTTTTCATGTTCCCTCTAATGAGCCCCAGTTCCTGGGCTGCTAGGAAGTTCCAGCCCTGGGAAGGCATCCATTGAACTCCCAGGAAAAATAATGGAGTGAGTTTGAATTGAAGAGATGAGATGGGAGCCAAGTAGAAGTCTGATTTCCAAAACAGTGATAACCAAAGCCTGCCCCTTCCTAACCTGAGAAAGGGGCCAGCAGGAGTGCCAGCCTCTAAGACCCTCCCCGCAGGGCCAGTTTGCCATCTTTCTAGGAGATCAGTCAGTTCAGTCGCTCAGTCATGTCTGACCCTTTGTGACCTGGTGGACTGCAGCATGCCAGGCTTCCCTGTTCTATGTTCTAGGAGATAAAGACACCATTTGCCTATCCACCTGTTCTGGGCAAGATAACACTCAGGTCCAAAATAGGAGGAACTGATAGCTCCTCTAAAAAGGCAAGGAATTCAGTTCTCTCTCCATGTTCCTATAGCTATCAGGAAATATCTGTTTCCTTCTATCAAGAGAAACAAAAACTAAGACCCAGTAGGAAACTGAGATATGGAGGAAATAGGTTTATTGAGGGTATCTCTGCTGCTCCTGTGCTAGGTTATTTGAAGTAGCTCATGTAGTACTTTGGTCATCTGATGTGCACAGACGACTCATTGGAAAAGTCCCTGATGCTGAGAAAGATCGAGGGCAAAAGGAAAAGAGGGCATCAGAGGATGAGATGGCTAGAATGGCATCACCAATGCAAAGAACATGAACTTGGGCAAACTCTGAGAGATGATGAGGGACAGGGAGGCCTGGCATGCTTCAGTCCATGGGGTCACAAAGAATCAGACACAACTGGGCAACTGAGCAAGAACAACAACATGTAGCCATTCGGTGCCTCAGTTTCTTCATACAGAAGGAGAAATGAAAAGTAAAGAGCAGGAGATGAGAAGACAGCAGACTGGATTAATAAATGGCTCTCAATAAAGGCCATCTCCGGGTCCACTAAGAGTCAGGGGCAAACTCACTGTGCTCTACCTCAATTGCATTGGCCCACACAACACTGGGGAAGAAACAGAAAGAGAAGCAGAGATAGATAGCAGGACCCAGAGCTCACCCCTGCTTGGAGATCTGACACAGAGGCCAACCCAAACACCCCAAAGCCACACCACTCTCTGGCTTGTTTATTGTCTCTGCTGACACTGGACTTTCTGCTGCTGAGTTTCTCAGCATGGGTGTCTGAAACCAGAATGTGTCCTTAGCCGTATGCAAAGGGGACTTCTCTGTTTTTTTCATCCATTCTTAAGTCTGGCTGCTTTCTTCTCTGTGGTCTCAGCTTCTCTTTGGCAGACTGGATCTTTAGGGGATGAGAAAGATTGGAGGAGAGAAATATTATCCAGTCTCCAGGACCATCCAGAAACTGCTTCCTAAACTAAAGAGGCCAGGTTCTTCTGCAAACATGTTCACCAGCAGAGCCAGGCCTGAGAGGCCAGCACGGAGCACCTGAGCACCTGTTATCGGGACAGTGTCCTTTTTCCCTTCCTTCTCTAGAAATGTTTCCACTTGGCATACAAAGTCACTTAATGTTTCACTGTCCATGCTCATAATACAAAAATTGCTGGAATGAACAAGTGTTTTTGACTACAAACTATGGACCATGTCAGTCCCTGTGGCAAATGCAGTCAAATAAAAAATGTAGTTCCTAACTACCTGTGGTGCTGGAGAAGACTCTGGGGAGTCCTTTGGACCGCAAGGAGATCAAACCAGTCAATGCTAAAGGAAGTCAACCCTGACTATTCATTGGAAGGACTGATGCTGAAGTTGAAACTCCAATATTTTGGCCACCTGATGAGAAGAGCCGACTCATTGGAAAAGACCCTGATGCTGGAAGATGGAAGGCAAAAGGAGAAGGGGGCGGCAGAGGATGAGATGTTTAGACAGCATCACTGACCCAATGGACATGAATTAGAGCAAACTCTGGGAGATAGTGGAGGACAGAGGAGATGAGACTGGCATGTGCAGTCCATTGGGTCACAGAGTCAGACATGACCTAGCAACTGAACAACAATAACAACAAACTACTAGGAGCCTACCACAAAAATCAGCTCAGCTCAGAGGCCATTAAATCCAACCAGCTTATATACAAAATAGCTGAAGTCCGGAGAAGTGATGTCTGTGGCACAGTCCCGACTAGAAACAAGACACATTGGCTTCTGTTGAGGTCATACTCTCATACATGATGCAACAATGTGGGCACAAAACAAGGTTCCAAACAATTAGAGTTGGTTTTCTAGACTGAGGACATGATAGGACCATAGACTATGAACAAATTTCAAAAGACAATGAAAATTTGGAGTCAGGGAAGTCTTCCTTGGAGAACATGGGACAAAATGGGGACGGGAGGGGGGAATCAGACAGTCAGGACAATAAGATTTTTAATTCAGCCAAGATTCCACAAATCCTTATTGGGCTCCAACCCTGTGGCTGGACTGTTCAATGCCCTGGAAATATATAGCATTGAACATAATTTTCAGATTCCTACTTTCATGGAGCTTATTTGTAGGAAGATCAGCTAAGCTGGAGTAGACAGAAAGGTTCCCAAGATACAAGGAGGCAAGGTAACAGCCTGTTTCGTAGAGCTCTATTCACTCCTTTGAGTGAATAAAAGTGTCCAACAGAAGGTCTCCAGAGAGAACTGTCTAGAAACAGCAAAAGCGGAAGATGTCACTTATAATGGCTGTTCAAGGAAGCTGTGTTTTAAAACATTACTTGCCATCTTATCTACAGACATTAGAAATACAAAGAGTGGCCCTTGAACTTCATTTTATCTTCCATTCAACCAGCATTTGCTAAAAACCTCCTATGTGCAAAAGTGCTTGGTTCTTAAATGAAACTGATAGCAAGGGAGAGAGAAGGAGGGACAGAATGTATGGTTATCAAGCTCTATTGAGAGTTTTTTCAAAAGGACTTAATATAAAGTATAAAGAGAAAAAAGAAAAGGTTGAATGATGAGTCCATTATCAGGGAAGTTGGGGATAGTGGATATCTGCTGCTCAGATTTTACTCTGAGCTCTAGACCCATATACCCAACAATCATTCAGTATCTCTATCTGGAACTCTCAAAGACACCTCAAACCCAAAATGTCTTAGACCAAAATCATGATCTTCACTGCCCTCTTGCTTGGCCTTTATCCCAGGGTGTAACTCTGACATCTAGACAGCTGCATCACATAGAAGAAGAAAAAAAAAAAAATCCACACCTTTGACACCCCCTGCTGTCACCAACCAAATCCAATCCATCACCAAGTCTTTGTCTCCAATCAATACTCACTGGGCCAGGCTTAAAATAGCTTTTCATTTTCAAATATTTCTGTCCTGAATTCCCACTGTTGGTAATGGCCCTTCCTTTTATTCACTTCCCCATCAATCCATCCCCCAATCTAATCTTATCACATCATTCTCTTAAACATTTTTCCATGGCTTCCCAAAGTACTTGAGCTTGTCTGGTATCTGCTCCTCTCTCCAACCTCAGTTTACACCATGTTGAGAAGCAGTCATTCACTGATTAGTGTAGATGTCTGATGAATAGCTTTCTCTCCCACTAGGCTGAAAGTTCTGTGAACATGGAGTCTAGGTCTGTTTTTACCCACTACTATTTTCACAGAAGCTGAGCGCCAAAGACTTGATGCTTTTGAACTGTGGTGTTGGACAAGACTCTTGAGAGTCCCTTGGACTGCAAGGAGATCCAACCAGTCCATTTGAAAGAGATCAGCCCTGGGATTTCTTTGGAAGGAATGATGCTAAAGCTGAAACTCCAGTACTTTGGCCACCTCATGCGAAGAGTTGACTCATTGGAAAAGACTCTGATGCTGGGAGGGATTGGGGGCAGGAGGAGAAGGGGATGACAGAGGATGAGATGGCTGGATGGCGTCACCAACTTGATGGACGTGAGTTTGAGTGAATTCTGGGAGTTGGTGATGGACAGGGAGGTCTGGCATGCTGCAGTTCATGGGATCACAAAGAGTCAGACATGACTGAGCGACTGAACTGAACTGAAGTGCATGGCACATACAACATGATCAATAAATATTTGTGCATTGAATGTTTCTTCTTTTTTAATTATTTTTAATTGAAGGATAATTGCTTTACAGAATTTTGTTGTTTTCTGTCAAACCTCAACGTGAATAAGCCATAGGTATACATATATCCCCTCCCTTTTGGACCTCCCTCCCATCTCCCTCCCCATCCCACCCCTCTAGGTTGATACAGAGCCCCTGTTTGAGTTTTGTGAGCCATACAGCAAATTCCCATTGGCTATCTAGTTTACATATGGTAATGTAAGTTTCCATGTTACTCTTTCCATATATCTCACCCTCTCCTCCCCTCTCCCCATGTCCATAAGTCTATTCTCTATGTCTGTTTCCCCATTGCTGCCCGTGCTCGTATGTGTGCATTGAATTTTGTTTAATGGTTAAGTCAACAGTTCTCAATCAGCAGTGATTTTTGGCCCTCTACCCCAGGCAGTTTGGAAACATTTTTGGTTGTCACAGCTATAGGGCTCTACTGGCATCTAATTGGTACAGGCTGGGAATGCTGCCAAAGGTTATACAGCACACAAGACAATGTGAAAATTAGTAAAAGAAAACCTCAACTAAGATTGGAGTTGAAAGGCCCATAGAGGGAGCTCTCACCCCCATCACTTATGGTCAAATACCCCCAAAAGGAAGATATTAGTTACTGACCCCAACAGGAAGACATCAGGTACTAACCCCATCAGGAAGTGCAACTACTCTACTACCCCAGCAGGAGGATGGAAGACTTCCATCGCCCAGCAACAAGCCCGGCCAATGAAAAGGGCCTCAGTTTAGCCAATGAGAAGACTTCATCACCTGAACTTTCACTTTCCTCCAATGAACCCTCATTATTGCCTTACTGATGACTTCCTTTCCTTGTCCACCTCCCCCTACTATAAAAGCCTTCCACGTGGTGTAGCCCTTGGAGCATCTCTATGTCCACCAGGTGAGATGGCTGCCTGATTCATGAATCATTTAACAAAGCTAATTAGATCTTCAAATTTACTCAGTGAAATTTTGTTTTTTTAGCAATGATAGTCCCACGTATTTAGCCAACAGTGTCAGCAGTGCTCAGGTTGAGAAAATTTGATTTAGATGAAAGAGAAAGAATATTTATGTTTTAGTCATATTGAATTGGATTTGCTAGAGTCAAGTCCTTATAGACATTGTCAATTCCCAATGCCATAAGAGAGACTTAAATATGATGCATATACACACCAACTATTAAATTCCCTACAGGCAGGATAGCTTTTTTGATGCCTCTTGTACTCTCCAGGTGCCCAACATAGGATTGGAATTTAGGTACTCAGTAACACCTATCTGGAAAACCTCATTTATCATTAAAAAAAAAAAAAAAAACTACAACATTGAGGGTAGCCTTGAGCTGCATTGGAGGGATCACCTAATTTCATATATATTACCCAACTGTAACAAAGCCTAGTGACATCACAATGGAGCCCTGCCCATCTGCTAAGCCCCGCCCTCTTCACAGTCATAATGGCTAAGGCCTTAAATAGCCAGACTCTGGCCCCTGGGTCCTGCAAAGCCCCTCATCTTGGCAGAAAGTACAATGTCGACCAGCCGCAAATTAAAGAGTCAGGGCATGAGGAGGGGCAAGAACAGAACTCCTCACAAGGGAGTCAAAAGAAGTGGCAGCAAAAGAAAATATCGGAAGAGCAGCCTGAAGAGTAGAAAACGCTGTGACGATGGTGAGTTAGGGATGAGTGGGAGAGGAGTTAAACAGGGGACCTTGTTGTCCTGAGGGCCTTTCTTCTTGAAGTTAGCTCTCATAGGACCCTGAAACCTCAACCTGAGAATTTCGTTCTCAACCAGGTTCCCATCTGGGCAGGAAGAGGATGAATGGGGTTCATGAATCTTCAGTGAATATTCTAACTGGTGTTCCTGTTGCATACTTGTCCCTTCCCTACAGCCAATCGCAATTTGCGCTCCCACTTGTGACTCCAGCAGCGGGCTCTGCCCTGGTGGACTTTGAACGACACCAGGCAGCAACCGAACAGAAGGGGGACTGCCAAGGAGACCTGAAGTTAGACCAAAGCCAGAGAAGAACTTATCATGTGGATAAAATGCCAATCATGACGAAATGAGGCATGTATATGTTGGCTGTTTCTCCCTAACATCTCAATAAAAATTTTGAAAGCTGAATTTCAGTGTCGTTTGATCTTTTGGTTGGAAACTGGGTTCCTGAGCTGGGCAGGCTTAGGGGGAATAATTAGCAGGTATGAAACCTATGAAACTATTAAATAAACCATTAAATGTGATTTGGATAATATCAGTGTAAGTTTTATTTAACAACTCTCTCATCTGTGTGTACTCTGACCATGCACCATCACTATATAGGTGATTAGTGGTCTCAATGAACTGTCTTCCTCCTCATCAGAGTGCCAGTTATGAGCCAAAGCTGGCAAGCTGGTTTTGTCAAGAGGCTTAAAACCGTGATCTCCTAAACTCAAACCATATCTCCCTCAGTGCTTCTAATCTGATTGTGTGGGCATGATCAGCAGGTATTTAAAGATGGGGACACCTTCTAGGCAGAGTTGACAACGTGGGTCTGAGATGGGCTAGGTTGGATTTCAGATGGATAAGATCAGAGGCAGTATGGCAAGGAAGATTAAATTCAAGACAGATGGTGTGACTCTGATGTCATATGAAACTCAGTCTGGGTGGACCTTACTCGCAAGGAAGAACTGTCCTTTGCTGTCACCCTCACTTTACCTTGACTTTGGGTTTGTCCCCGGGCAGAAATCTGACACCTCCTCTCAGCATCCACCACTCAGGAGGGGGCAATATTTTTCTTAAGGAGTGCTTCCTGTTGCCTCAGAGGCAGTACCAGGGCAGCACAGAGAGGAACTGAGACTCATTAAACCAAGCCACCCACAGAACCAAGCCACCCACTTGGATTCTGGGGAAGCAACCAGGAAAGGATGTAAGCCGGAAGGAATGAGAGGAGCATGAGGTCATTCATGAAGTTTCCTACGTGGATAGGGGCGAGGGGCGGGGCGTTGTGAGATGAGGGACCAGGCCAGGGGACAAAGGAGAGAAAACGGAGCCTCTTTCTCTGCAGAACTCCACACATTTTCAATGAGGCCATTGAGTTAGAGTCACAAGGAGGTGTAGGTACTGGGATGTGGGGTGGGAATAAGTGCTGCACCTGTGGGCCAGATTCTAGCCGTGTAGCAGGAAAGGATGAGAAAAACGCAGGTCAGGGCTAGAGTAAAGCTGCTCCAGGTTGCCCTGCCTGTCCTCCTCACCCTAGAGAATGCTCACACTGCTCCTGAGCTAAGTCAGCATCAGGCACCCAGACTCGTCAAAACTCATTAAACTTGTGTTTCCCTCCAAATGTTTTCAGTTTCCATTTTTATAAAGAGGGAGTAGAAAAAATACTCCCTTCACAACCCTCCTCTTCTACAGTTTTACCTCTTAAATATTCCTTTGTCCCTGTTTTTCGAACCAGACTCAGACTCAGATGATTCCCAAATAGATGTTTGTCCACAGCGTGACCCCACAAAGCTCAACTGAAGTCCCTGATCAGAAACGAGCAGTTCTCATTCTCTTGGGTCCTTTGGGAGCTCCTCTGCCTCCATGTAAAGAAAGCCAAAAGCTCCTTGCAAACACACAAAATCCAGTTATGTTAATGTCAAGCTTTTGCTGCTCTGGCAATAAATTCTTCTCATTCATCAGCCATCAGGGAGTGCAGCCAGTTAGAATTCCCACATGGGGCCGAAATAGCGAAGGCTTTATATCCCCGCCTGCCTAGCAGGCTGCTCAGGAAAGGGTGACCTCAGGCCAGGAATTCCTCTGTGCCGAGGCAGACCCTGAAGTCAGGAGGCTGTTTGTGGGACCTCATGTAACACGGTCTGGACTGCACGTCTTTGTCTCTTCCGCTGGCTTTCTGATAACCTGTATGCCTTCCCACCTTCTTCTCCCCACCTTTTGCCCCTGCCACTCCCTGCTCAGACTGTGTCCTGGGAGCCTTCAAATGCTTTCATGCACAGCTCAGCCCTCGCTCCGTGATCCCTGCTTTGCCTTTTCTCTGCCATCTTTCTGATGCAAAGACAACCTAGGGAAGAGTCAATAGAACAACAAAGCAGTGTGAAATGTGCTTCCCTCAGGAAACTTATTATTTCTTATACAGGAATATTATTTCACATGTTACCCATGGAAATATTATTCCCAGGTCCATCAGGATCCCACCAGGAAAGCAGATCCTGGAAGGAACTCAAATGAAGAGGATTCACAGAGACGAGACCTCTAGAGCCTGGCAATGATGGCTCTGCAGAGGCAAAGGGATGGAACAGTGTTGCAGGAGCCGTGTGAGATTCAAAGCTGTGTATTTGGTCAAGGAGGTGGCGGATGGGCCTCTGGGTAAAGACAGTACTGGGGAGGGCACAGCCACTGCTGATCTCAGCAGTACCATAATGTTTCTCTTTCTCAACCAAAAGGAAGCAGGTTAAGGACCCCATGTGATGCAGGCCATCAAGGGGCAGAGGATGGTGAGGAATAGCTCTGAAAAACCAACGATGAGAGCTGGCACAGCCTGGGACGCAAAATCTCTTCATTAGACTTCTAATAGCCTGTCACCTTAACATCCCATCTGTCTTCTCTCATTTCTTGTCATAAAGGCCCTTTAGAAGTGACCAGTAGAGATATCCTCAAACCAAGTTGCTCAGGTATCTTGTGCCCTCGACTCAAAAAACATGTGTTCAGGATTTCCCTTGTGGTTCAGTGGTTAAGATTCTGCCTGCCAATGCAGGGGACACAGGTTCGACCCCTGGTCTGGGAAGATTCCACATGCCACAGGGCAACAAGACCCACGTACGTCAACCACTGAGCCCATGAGCCGCATCTACTGAAGCCTGAAGCTCAAGTGCTCTAGAGTCCATGAGTTCAGCTCTAGAGTTCACAAGAGAAGCCACCACAGCGCAAAGTCCACACCCCCCAAGTAGAGAGTAGTCCCCACTTGCCACAACTAGAGAAAGCCTGCAAGCAACAACGAAGACCAGCCTAGCCAAAAAACAGATTAAAAAAAAATTTTTTTTTTTTTTTAAAGCATGTGCTCATGTCATTGGCAGGACAGTATTATTCCCACACAAAATGTTCTAAGACAACGTTAACTGGTGATTAGGACAGGCACGCAGAACTCAACAGCTCGAGGCTGGTTAGGGCAGCTAGACCCTTGCCTGGTGACTTCTTTTTGCCCTCTTAGACAGGTGTGGAAGGATTGGCAGTCACCCGGAAAACTCTGTTTTGCAGTAAGAACATTTTCCAGGCCCACAGGCTGGACATTTTCCAGCTCTGGTGTTGACTTAGTCGCTGCCCTCCAGGAACGTTCATTCTGGCTCCCTGTTGACAGCTCCTGCTGGCCCAGCCCCCACTAGGCAGGCGCCCAGAGGGGAAGGGCACAGGGGGCTTGTGACACTCCAAGACCTCACCCTCTGTGTGCTTTTTCTCCATCTCCCTCACCAATGGGAATTTGTTCCTCTCTCCAGTTTTCTCTGGAACGCCACGTCCTTAGCTCATCACTTAACTCGGCCTTTTTGGAAAGTCAAAAATTAAAAAAAAAAATTTTTTTTAATTAAAGATTTTGACCACAAGCCCTGTGGGTCACCTGACCTTCTGGTGAGCTAACTTGGATTTGGGGCCTCAGCTCCACTGGTGTCAGGGTCTTGTGGGAGTGGTCCCTGAGGATGTACGTGTGGGTGGAGAGAGCCCAAAGCAGCTAGGGGAGAACAAGGCTGACTCCCACCTCTCACCTCGGGCCTGGCCGCATCACCCCAGCTGGGGCCGGCTGGGTCTGTGCACCGCAGGCAAACAGGAAGTTCTGGAGAACTACTCAGGGCTGTGTGAGGAAATGAAGACCCAGCAGCTGCAGCTGGAAGGGGACTCTGTGCGCCCCGGGGGTAGTCGGTGCAAGTCAGACAACAAGGCCTGGGGCTCAGCTGTCAGGGTCATCCAGAGGTCTATCTTTTGAGACCAGAGGACAGCACAGCCTGGCTCTACAATCTGAGCCTTCACGCACCAGGCCCTCCCAGGGAAAGAACCAAACCTCTAGGAGCACCAGGTCCTGGTCACCAGGCCTGTCCACCTCACAGGCTGGTGTGTGAGGAAGCTGGTTATTGAGCTTCAAGAGAACCTCTCTTCACTTCCGGGCCCCCAAGCTGCCCTCCCTCTCCAACCATCCATCAGTCCCAGCATGAGGCTTCTCCCTGACTTGAGCCCAGCAACCATGCCTGCCCTCAGCTCAGGGTCCCAGAAGTGGTAAAGTAACAATTCTCTCCGTGAAGCACAGCCCTGGGGGAAGGTTCAGGACTAAACCCCGACAGTCTGGGTTCTGTCAGCACTAACACGTCCCACATTGTGATCTTGATCCATCTCTCAATCCTGCCTTATTTCAAGCTTTTGCACCCTTCTGCTCCTGCTGCTGGGGCCATCTCATTTCTTCCTCAGGCCCAGCTTTACCATGCTGAAACCAAGCCTGATCTCAGGGACCAAGCCTGCCCGGGCCTCTCTGGGCAGCTAGAGGGTAGGCTAAAGCAAATGGACAATAATTCTACCAGCTAGGTGATCTTAGGTAGATTTTCCATCTACCCCATTTATAAAACATCAGACATAATATTAACCATAGAGGGGGCTTGTCAGAATATAAAATACTGTAAGCTATAGACCCTGAACTGAGTTGGCCACCCACACCTCTCTCCCTTTCATTGTGTCATCTGGCCCAACTCATGACCCTGCTTCCTGGCACACCTGTGGATTCCCAGGTATCCCTCACTCTCCAGAGAGCTCTGGGTTCCCATCATGACCTAGAGCCTCCAATCTCTCCCATCCCTTTGCACAGGTCAGGCCTTGAGATCAGGAAGTGCTACATCTCCCTGTGGCTTATTTTGCTCTCCCATAAAATAAAGGCATTGAGGATGATCTTATCTCTCCAGTGAGACTGTGAACTCCTGCGAGCAGGAGCCAAGACATCCCCAAGTCAGGGGCAGAAGGATCCCATCAGAATACACCAGCCCTCGTTTCTTGGGAAATAAATCAATGAATCCAACTCCTAATACAATATGTTGTGAAAACTAAAATCTGAGCATGGATGTCAATGAAAGGGACTGAGGATGGATTAATAAATTCACTGATTAGGATCGTGTTTATTTTTTCCATTAGCAGCAAGCAAGTATCTCTGTAATTAACCAGTTATAAAGTCTTAGGTCTAACATGCAGTGGTTTTTATCGAAAAGACATATAAAGAGCTTGAATTTCACAATTTACAGGGACCATTCCCAAAAGTGAAAGTGAAAGTTACTTAGTCGTGTCTGGCTTTTTGTGACTCCATGGACTATAAAGTCCATGGAATTCTCCAGGCCAGAATACTGGAGTGGGTAGCCTTTCCCTTCTCCAGGGGATCTTCCCAACCCAGAGATCGAACCCAGGTCTCCCACATTGCAAGCAAATTCTCTACCAGCTGAGATATAAGGGAAACCCAATAATACTAGAGTGGGTAGCCTATCCCTTCAGCAGATCTTCCTGACCCAGGAATCAAACCAGGGTCTCCTGCACTGCAGGTGGATTCTTTATGAGCTGAGCCACAAGGGAAACCATAGGAGCTCTGAAGGAGGGAGAGCATCTCAGCAGGACTAGAATCTGGACCTTGATTTATCAACTTCCCGTTTCCTTCAGCAACACGGACGAACAATATCACATGAGGGATATGAAATGCTTCTGAAACTTTCACATGCACAGAAACACCTGGAATCAATCTGATGAAATGTAGATTCCAATTCAGTAGGTCCAGGGTGGGCCTGAAATTCTGCATTTCTAAGATGCTCCAAGGTAGCTCTAACACTGATGGTCCAGGGACCACACTGAGAGTAATGAAGAGATCTAGAACCTTCCATTAAATAGCTCAAAGAGTAGATCCAGGTCAGCTCTGCCCAAGCTTCCACAGTAATTCATTGTCCCTCTCTGGAGTTCTCTCTAAGATGTCTTGCAATTCTTTTTTCTTTTTAATTCCTTGTTTTTAATTGAAGGATAATTGCTTTACAATATTTGTTGGCTTCTGTCATACATCAACATGAATCAGCCATAGGTATACGTATGTCCCCTCCTTCTTGAGCCTCCCTCCCGCCTCCCAGCCCATCCCACCCTTCTAGGTTGTCATGGACTGCCAAGCTACCTGAGTCATACAGGAAACTCCTACCGGCTATCTATTCTACATTTGGTAACGTATGCTTCCATGCTACTCTCTTCATTAGTCTCACCCTCTCCTTCCTCCCCGCACCCATCCATGTCCATAAGTCTGTTCTGTGTTTCCGTTTCTGCCCTGCAAATAGGTTCATCAGTGCCATCTTTCTAGATTCCATACACATGCATTAATACACAAGATTTGTTTTTCTTTTTGACTTACTTCACTGTGTATAATAGGCTCTAGGTTCATCCAACTCATTAGAACTGACTCAGATATGTTCCTTTTTATGACTGAGTAATATTCCTTTGTATACATGCACCACAACTTCTTTATCCATTTATCCGTCAGTGGACATCTAGGTTGCTTCCATGTCCTAGCTATTGTAAATAGTGCTGAAATGAACATTGGGGTACACGTGTCTCTTTCAATTATGTTTTTCTCAGGGTGTATGCCCAATAGTGGGATTGTTGGGCCATATGGTAGTTTTATTCCTACATTTTAAAGGAATCTCCATATTGCCTTCCACTGTGGCTGTATCAATTTACATTCCTACCAACAATACTAGAGGGTTCCATTCTCTCCACACCGTCTCCAGCATTTATTGTTTGTAGATTTTTTTTTTTTTTGATGATGGCCATTCTGACTGGTGTGAGGTGATCCCATTGTAGTTTTAATTTGCATTTCTCTATTAAAGAGCAAAATGGAGCACCTTTTCAAGTGTTTATGAGCCATCTGTATGTCTCCTTTGAGATATGTTTGCTTAGGTCTTCTGCCCACTTTTTGATTGGGTTGTGTGAAGATGCCTTACAATCTTTTTTTAAAAAGAGAAAAAAAAAGTCCTCAGATTCTAAAGGACTAGATTAAAGAAATGTAGCCTAACAGTGCCCATCTCTCTGACTTCTCTTTTAGGAACAGAAGGCAGCAGCACCATAGGATGTAAATAGAGGGCTTTCTCTGCCCCTCTGAACTGCGGTTAGTCTGCACCACTTCAGAACATGGGAACTATACTTGCCCAGGATATGAAAAGAAAGGAGTAAGAGGTGAGAAAATGTTCTGTGAACAGTGATCCCACCACTGCCATCCCTGGAGGCTCGAAACAAAATCTCTGGTCTGACCACTCAATCTCTCCTCTCCCTTTCTCCTTTTCTGTTTGCTCCCCTTGGCTGCAGATCTTGGGCCAGATTTTAGCCCACCTGTGGCTCAAGGTGTACATTTGGCAACCAACAACAGAAACAGATACCAGCAACTTAAAAGAGAGGGAAATGGAATCTATTGGAAGGCTGTGAAATTGCTCGGAGAATAAAAGGAAAAAGCGGACAAGTAGACCCCAAGATGAGAGCCATACTGGAAGGAGGCACAACTCAAAGGTGCCTGTTCTACGTTGAAACGGCTCCAATTGTTTTCCATTCTTGCATCACTGCCCTAAAAAGTCAGCATGCCAGGAGAGAGAAAATGATGGTCAAGCTTGTGTTACAGTGGGGCACGGTTGATCCTAGAAGGAAAACTGAGGGACTGTTACCAAAGAAAGAGGTATGCCAAGCAGCCAGGCACAGCAGTGTCCACTATAGAAGGCAAGAAACAACTTCCCTGTGATCTTGGCAGTTCTAGGAAACTCACTCACAGGGTAAAAGCTCAGCATCCTGCAGACACAACAGCCACTCTCTTGAATCCTGAAATGTGTGAACACCCTTAAGTGATGCAGTTTTTCCTGTAAAATTGCCATCTTAGTATGAAGAATTTGCTTTGAACCCATCACATACATTTTACTTTCACTGCCAGAACCATAAATTGGCATCATTCAGCACCCCATTTTTTCCCCACATAGAATATTTTCATCACATTGAAAGAATTAACAGCAAAAGGGAGGGCAAGGACAGAGTCACAGGGCCATATGCAGGGCTGCCACAGAGGGGATGGCCAGACCCGTTCTCTGGTGTGCAGATTTTATACTCATGGCTCAGGAGAAATAAACATGCCTGGGAGTCGTAGATTCTAGGGAAAGGTCCAGAGGGAGACTGTGATCTCCATGAAAGAGTACAATGATGCTGATTTGGGATGCGAAGAGGAGGCCCTGGCCTCAGGAGGACTCTCATCCCCTGCCTGGCACCTAGGAAGAATGACTTTCCTCTTACCCTCCTTCCACTCCAGACATCTAGGAAGCAAAATATGTTTTGGCTGGTTTAGCAGAGAGAAGCTCTCCAGGATTGGGGTCTAGGCTGTTCACTATAGGAGCTACTTACTGGCCACATGAAGCTACTGAGCACTCGAGATATGGCTAATTCGAATTGAGATGTGTTCTCATTGTAACATACATATTTGGATTCAAAGACTTCATATGAACAAAAGAAGAATGTAAGGGGCTTCCCTGGTGGCTCAGTGGGCAGGAGACACGGGTTGATCCAAGAAGATCCCACATGCCGCACAGCAATTAAGCCCATGCACCTCAACTACTGAGCCTGTGCTCTACAGCCCAGGAACCACAGATAATGAGTCCATGTGCCCCAGCTACTGAAGCCTGAGTGCCCTAGGGCCTGTGCTCCACAAGAGAAGCCACCGCAATGAGAAGCCTGCACATCGCAACTAGCCCCTGCTTGCAGCAACTAGAGAAAACCAGAGCAGCAATGAAGACTCAGCACAGCCAAAAATAAATAAAATTATTTTTAAAAACAAAAAAGGAATATAAGACATCTCACTAATATTTTTTCACATTGGTTGTTGAAATAGTTCCTTAGACATATTAGATTTTAAAAAACAACTAAAATTGATTCTGCACGTTTCTTATTTGCTTAAGTGTAGTTACTGGAAAATTGAAAACCACAAATGTGATTTGCATTATATTTCTATTGGACAGAGCTGGCCAAGGCTCCGCTGGATTTTCACAGCTCAGGAACTCTTCATTCCCTATACTTCCTGCTCTGTTCCTTTAGAGCCATACCTACTAAGCCAGGCCCTGTGCTAAGCCAGCACTGCAGAGAGATGAATAAAGCCCACCCTCTATCTTCAGCTTTTCCAGTTCTCTATCACACACACACACACACACACACACACACAAGTCAAAAAGGAGAGAAGAAAATTTCAAGGTGGTGGCACTCAGCTTTAAATTCTGTGTTGTTCTGGAAATTTGTACATCTAAGAATAATAATAGTCGTAGCAGTACTTGTAAAATGTTTATGCTGGATACTCTTTAAGAGCTTCTTTCACTCTCAGCCCAATCCCATACAATAGATACTATTATGACCTTTGTTTCAGGTGTGAGAAAGTGAAACACAGAAAAATCAAGCTATTTGTTCAAAGTCACGCAGCTGATGAGCAGCAGAGCTGAAATTCAAACCAGATGTCTGTTCTGTGTCTGTGTGCTTAACCACTAAACTGTGGCCTTTTATAAGTAGAGGAATTAAGGTCTAGAGACTGGAAAAAGTGGCCCAACTAGTGACAGAGGCTGGACCAGAACTCTGTCCTCTGATGCCCCCACAATGCCCGTGTCTCCAAAACCAGACCACACCAGTGTCCAAGGTGAAGGGGGATTTTGATATGAGCACACTAGGGTGCTTGGGGATGGGAGATGGGAAGGAGCAGGAGGCAACATTTCTCAACTCTTTTGATCCAGTAAAAGCAAGGCCAGTTAATTCAAATCCTAAGCAAAGAATTAGAAAAACCAAAGGCTTTTGGCATCAGCCAGTTTTAGACGCAAATCTTGAAACAACTACTGAACAATAGCATGATCCTGAACAAGTTTCCTGACTTCTCTGAGCCTCTGTCACTCATAAAAACTAGAGTAAGAACACCTCCTTCAAAGACCTCCGTGAGGATGGGGAACACGTGTACACCCATGGTGGATTCATGTTGATGTATGGCAAAACCAATACAATATCATAAAGTAATTAGCCTCCAATTAAAATAAATAAATTTAAATTAAAAATAAAAAATAAAAATAGACAGCTCACACCATACCCAGTGCAGGTGTTTCATAAATATTTTATACATACTGGTTCCCCTCCAAACCAGCCCTGACCCAGCTTCCCTCATCTTCAGCTGTAAACAAACAGGGATCCCTGAAATTCCTGCAAAAGTGTCTATACAGGAGTGAATAAGCATGGAGATCTAGAGGGGTGGCCCCAGGGACCGAGGAGTGAACGGCTCCGTGCTGTTCGTGACAGAGTGAGTGAGGCAGGGTTACCACCATGAGATGCGCCCCACGGCCTCAGTCTGCGTTGTTAGAAAGAAAGAAGAGGATTGTGAACTCCAGCCTGAGTCACAGAAGCCCTTTGTATCTCCCCGGAGAGGCCAGGGTGGGGCCTCCGGCTGGGGGGACAGTGGTGGGCGGGGTGACCTGGCAGCCTGGATTTCATCTAAGAAAGACTGGCCTGGTGCCCAGCCTGGTGTGTTGCAAGGGCTGGTGGAGGCACTCTGGGAGAGGGGACAGGTGTGGACAAAGAGCAGAGACTTGGAAAAAGAAAGATGTTTTTTTCTTATTTCTGTTAGCTTAACGTTTAATTAAAAATTCATTTTTAAAGCTATTTGGGCTTAATGAAGTCTCATCTTCCATGCCTCAGTTTCTCCAACTAAAAGACTCTCAAAATGTCAAAGCACCCTCACAGGACCACCCTGGGGCCCTCTTCTTCATTTTGCTGCCCATGGCACAGACTGCCCTCATCCTGCAGAACAGATAGAAAATAAGACCCCAAGACTCCAGAGATGATAGAGCTCCTCCTCCTCCTGAGTTAACTTGACTTTTCATGGTTTCAACTGCAAGATAATGAGGTCAGAGACCCGGAGGAAACTCCCCTCTGGAAAGAGACCTCTTTTGTTTCTATAATATTTTCTAATATTCCTCTTATATTTTAACACATGGTCCCAAGAATCTTTCCTAATCATCCAGCCAGAAATGAATGGGCTATATTAGCTCTGAGTTTCCAGCTCAGTGTGTTTGCCCATCAAGAAGTCCTCCCTAACACCATATGAGCCAGCAATCCCACTGTTAGGCATATACCCTGAGGAAACCAAAATTGAAAAAGATACATGTAGGCCAGTGTTCTTTGCAGCACTGTTTACAATAGCTAGGACATGAAAGCAATCTATCTAGATTGGAAGCAATCTATGGATGCAATCTATCTGTCCATTGACAGATGAATGGATAAAGAAGCTGTGGTACATATATACAATGAAATATTACTCAGCCATATAAAGGAACACATTTCAGTTAGTCCTAATGAAGTGGATAATCCTAGAACCTATTATACAGAGTGAAGTAAGTCAGAAAGAAAAAAAGCAAATATCGTATATTAATGCATATATATGGAATCTAGAAAGACAGTACTGATGAACCTACTTGCAGGGCAACAATGGAGACGCAGGCACAGAGGACAGGCGGTGGACACTGAGGCTGGAAGGAGAGAGTGAGGTATGGAGAGAGCACCATGGAAATATTTACACTGCCATAAGTAAAACAGATACCCAGTGGGAATTTGCTGTATGACTCGGGAAACTCAAACAGGGGCTCTGTAAAAACCCAGAGGGGTGGGATGGGGAGGGAGTTGGGAGGGAGGTTTAAGAGGGAAGGGAAAAGGCTTATCTATGGCTGATTCATGTTAATGTTTGGCAGAAAAAACACAGTATTGAGAAGCAATTATCTTCAATTAAAAATAAATATATTTATTTAAATTAAAAGATTAATAAATTAAAATTTTATTTTATTAATTTAAAATAAAAAGAAGTCCTCCCTGAATACAATAATGTTATAATTACTGGGATATGGCCTCATGGTCCTAACAGAATGCAATTTCCCCAAAGACAGACCCATCATCAGGTCTGTCTCACTGTGTTGCTCACTACAGGACCTCTCAGATTGGGACAATATTCTTCACACTACATCAGTGGGAGGTTATTGAATGTCTACTCTGCACCCAAAACTGTATGATTCCCACATCCATCCAGGACAGCAACCAAAGTTCTACAAAGGTCTTGGGAGTACAAGGCCATTGCCCTATGGACATCCTTTTATTGAATGAGTATTTCTAGTACCATTTGTGCCCTTCAGCTTACAAGCCTTTAAGTACACAGGGCATCAACACCAAAGAGGTAGGGAATCACCAAGACCATGGTACGTATTGGAAAAATATAAACTAGTGCCCTGGGCCCTTCAGGAAACATCAGGAGTTCCCAATTTTGTTTAGTTCACAGTATTAAATTCTAAATGTATCCATTTGGCCAAAGAAACAAGAGGAGGACTATATTAACCCAAACTGGTATTCCAGGTCTGGCCACTCCCACAAGGGCAGACAGTATAATGTTTGTACTCTGCTGTGTTTCTAGCCCTGGTACAGTGCCTGGCACATAATAGTTGCTCAACAAGTCTGTATTGAATGGATGGAGCTGGATGGAGGTAATGCTGATAACAAGTGACCACATATGTCTCCGTAAGAAAGAGGACCATTAAGGACATGGCAGTTAGAGGGAACTTCAGAGTTCTTCTAGACCAGCCTCTTACATTTAGATAAAAAAATGAGGGTGAGGTTGACATGATGGAGTGGAAAATGGCACTGAACCAGAGTTTGAAAACTCTAGACTCCCTGGTTCCAACTAAACTCAGAAAAAGAACTATGAGGAAGGGATGCTGTTAGGGCAGCTGGCCTTACCACTACTTTCCCACCCCTGGATTGGTCAGATCCACTTTCATGCTCTTAACACACATGTGTGCTCTTTAACATCACTGTTCAAATTTGTGATTCTGGGTTTTTTGGGTTGTGTTTTTTTTTTTTTTTTTTTTTGACTACACTATGCAGCTTATGGGATCTTAGTTCCCCAACCAGGGATTGAAGCCAGTGGAAGTGCAGAGTCTTAACTATTGGACTACCAGGGAATTCCCTTGTGATTCAATTCTTGTATGATTCTCTGATTGCAAGCTTCACGAGGTTGGAGATCATGGTTTTGGTTTGCTTATTTCTTTCTCACCAACCATAGTATCCTCAACATCTATCTGAATTACATAAGAAATGTTTGGTAAATTTTACTGTTCAGTCTCTAAGCCATGTCTGACTCTTTGTGACCCCATGGACTGCAGCGTGCCAGGCTTCCCTGTCTTTCACTAGCTCCCTGAGTTCGCTCAAGCTCATGTCCATTGAGTCAGTGGTGCCATCCAATCATCTAATCCACTGTCGCCCCCTTTTTCTCTTGTCCTCAATCTTTCCCAGCATCAGGGTCTTTTCCAATGAGTCAGTTTTTCACATCAAGTGGCCAAAGTATTGGAGCTTCAGCTTTAGCATCAACCCTTCCAATGAATATTCAGGGTTGATCTCCTTTA
Organism: Bos mutus; assembly: GCF_027580195.1. NCBI lineage: Eukaryota > Metazoa > Chordata > Mammalia > Artiodactyla > Bovidae > Bos > Bos mutus. Next base: position 31,049,699 of record NC_091618.1, read on the forward strand.
GGACTGAATGATTTGACCTCTTTGCAGTCCAAAGGACTCTCAAGAGTCTTATCTAGCACCATAATTCAAAAGCATCAGTTCTTCAGTGCTCAGCCTGCTTTACAGTCCAACTCTCACAACCGTATGTGACTATTGGAAATACCATAGCTTTGACTATATGGACCTTTGTCAGCAAAGTGATATCTGTACTTTTCAATAAATAGCTTTTGTTGTTGTTGCTTATTCGCTTAGTTGTGTCCTACTCTTTGTGACCTCATGGGCCACAGCACACCAGGCTTCCCTGACCTTTGCTATCCCCCAGAGTTTGCTCAAATTCATGTCCATTAAATACGTACATTTATTAGTTATACATTCTTTCTCAATTATATGCTAAATTTTTCATGGAAGCTAGAGAAGCTCTTATTATAAATGCAGACACCTTGTAACTGTTGATTCATATTTGAGAAAACTGATCAGACCAGAAGAGGGATTACTTCTGGTAAGGTGACACTATTAGAGCAAAATAAGCAGATTCTCAGAAAAGGATGGAGTCAGGGAAGCAATGTCTTTCAAATTTCGGAATAACACTAATCCAAGCAGGAAGCAAACTTAAGGTACTTGCTCTAGAACATAGATCTGGGGAAGACCTAAATGTAGAAGATTTTGCTAGTGGAACTGAAAGAGTCAACTACAGCTACCAGCCTTCAGTGGCCAAGTGGCAGGCAGGAGAAAAGCTTGGACCTGCGTTTGGGATGAGTCACACCTACATCACCACTGGGAAGAACTTGGCATCCTTGAGGCTCAGGTCTAACAGAGGTGGCAGAGCTAGAAATGAAATATAAAGCTTACATTCATTCTGATTTGTTTCAGTTGTACCAAGCTATGCGCCTATAAATCAACTTCAAAATATAGACAGTGTACTGAACTTTGATTTAGGTCATACCTGAATGATCTAGTGTTTTTCCCTACTTTCTTCAATTTAAGTCTGAATTTTGCAGTAAGGAGTTCATGATCTGAGCCACAATCAGCTCCTGGTCTTGTTTTTGCTGACTGTATAGAGCTTCTCCATCTTTGGCTGCAAAGAATATAATCAATCTGATTTCAGTGTTGACCATGTGGTGATGTCCATGTGTAGAGTCTTCTCGTGTTGTTGGAAGAGAGTGTTTGCTATGACCAGTGTGTTCTCTTGGCAAAACTCTATTAGCCTTTGCCCTGCTTCATTCTGTATTCCAAGGCCAAATTTGCCTCTTACTCCAGGTGTTTCTTGACTTCCTACTTATGCATTCCAGTCCCCTTTAATGAAAAGGACATCTTTTGGGGGTGTTAATTCTAGAAGGTCTTGTAAGTCTTCACAAAACCACTCAACTTCAGCTTCTTCAGCATTCCTGGTCGGGGCATAGACTTGGATTACTGTGATATTGAATGGTTTGCCTTGGAAATGAACAGAGATCATTCTGTCGTTTTTGAGGTTGCATCCAAGTACTGCATTTTGGACTCTTTTGTTGACTATGATGGCTACTCCATTTCTTCTGAGGGATTCTTGCCCACATTAGTAGATATAAAGGTCATCTGAGTTAAATTCACCCATTCCAGTCCATTTTAGCTCACTGATTCCTAAAATGTCGACATTCACACTTGCCATCTCCTGTTTGACCACTTCCAATTTGCTTTGATTCATGGACCTGACATTCCAGGTTCCTATGCAATATTGCTTTTTACAGCATCAGACTTTGCTTCTATCACCAGTAACATCCACAACTGGATATTGTTTTTGCTTTGGCTCCATCTTTTCATTCTTTCTGGAGTTATTTCTCCACTGATCTCCAGTAGCATATTGGGCACCTACCTACCTGGGGAGTTCATCTTTCAGTGTCCTATCTTTTTGCCTTTTCATATTGTTCATGGGGTTCTCTAGGCAAGAATACTGAAGTGGTTTCCATTCCCTTCTCCAGTGGACCACATTCTGTCAGATCTCTCCACCATGACCCATCTGTTTTGTGTGGCTCTACAAGGCATGGCTCATAGTTTCATTGAGTTAGACAAGCTGTGGTCCATGTGATCAGATTGGTTAGTTTTCTGTGATTGTGGTTTTCACTCTGTCTTCCCTCTGATGAAGAAGGATAAGAAGCTTATGGCAGCTTCCTGATGGGAGAGACTGATTGAGGGGAAAACTGCCTCTTGTTCTGATGGGTTGGGGCCATGCTCAGTAAATCTTTAATCCAATTTTCTGTTGATGGGTAGAGCTGTGTTCCCTCCCTGCTATTTACCTGGGGCAATAGTGCTGGAGTGGATTGCCATTTCCTTCTCCAGGGGATCTTCCCACCCAGCGATTGAATCCGGGTCTCCCACATTGTAGACAGATGCTTTACCATCTGAGCCACCAGGGAAGTCAAACTATGGTGGAGGTAATGAAGATAATGGCGACCTCCTTCAAAACATCCCATGCATGTACTGCTACACTCAGTGCCCCCAACCCTGCAGCAGGCCACCAACATTCCATGCCTCCATCGGAGACTCCTGGACACTTCCGGGCAAGTCTGGGTCAGTCTCTTGTGGGATCACTGCTCCTTTCTCCTGGGTCCTGGTGCACAAGGTTCTGTTTGTGCCCTCCAAGACTCTATTCCCCAGTCCTGTGTAAGTTCTGGCACTCAGTGGTGGGGTTAATGGCAATCTCCTCAAAGAGAGATAATGCCATACCCAACTCTGCTTAGATTTGGGATTAGACCTAGATAGCATATTGAAATGCAGAGACATTAATTTGCCAACAAAGGTCCGTCTAGTCAAGGCTATGGTTTTTCCAATGGTCATGTACGGATGTGAGAGTTGGACTGTGAAGAAAGCTGAGCACCCAAGAATTGATGCTTTTGAACTGTGGTGTTGGAGAAGACTCTTGAGAGTCCCTTGGACTGCAAGGAGATCCAACCAGTCCATTCTGAAGGAGATCAGCCCTGGGATTTCTTTGGAAGGAATGATGCTAAAGCTGAAACTCCAGTACTTTGGCCACCTCATGCGAAGAGTTACTCATTGGAAAAGACTCTGATGCTGGGAGGGATTGGGGGCAGGAGAAGAAGGGGACGACAGAGGATGAGATGGCTGGATGGCATCACTGACTCAATGGACATGAGTCTGAGTGAACTCTGAGAGTTGGTGAGGGACAGGGAGGCCTAGTGTGCTGTGATTCATGGGGTCGCAAAGAGTCAGACACGACGGAGTGACTGAGCTGAACTGAACTGAACTGAATGATAGACAGTGCCTGATGAACTATGGACGGAGGTTCAGACATTGTACAAGAGATAAGATCAAGACCATCCCCAAGAAAAAAAAAAAATGCAAAAAAGCAAAATGGCTGTCCGAGGAAGCCTTACCAATAGCTATGAAAAGAAGAGAAGTGAAAAACAGAGAAAAGGAAAGATATACCCATTTGAATGCAGAGTTCCAAAGAATAGCAAGAGGAGATAAGAAACCTTCCTCAGCGATCAGTGCAAAGAAATAGAGGAAAACAATAGAATGGGAAAGACTAGAGATCTCTTCAAGAATATTAGAGATACCAAGGGAACACTTCATGCAAAGATGGGCTCAATAAAGGACAAAAATTGTATGGACCTAACAGAAGCAGAAGATATTAAGAAGAGGGGGCAAAAATACACAGAAGAACTATAAAAAAAAGATCTTCATGACCCAGATAATCATGATAGAATGATAACTCACCTAGAGCCAGACATCCTAGAATTCGAAGTCAAGTGGGCCTTAGGAAGCATCACTATGAACAAAGCTAGTGGAGGTGATGGAATTCCAGTTGAGCTATTTCAAATTCTAAAAGATGATGCTGTTAAAGTGCTGCACTCAATACGCCAATAAATTTGGAAAATGCAGCAGTGGCCACAGGACTGGAAAAGGTCAGTTTTCATTCCAATCCCTAAGAAAGGCAATGCCAAAGAATGCTCAAACTACTGCATAATTGCACTCATCTCACACGCTAGTAAAGTCATGCTCAAAATTCTCTGAGCTAGGCTTCAACAGTATGTGAACTGTGAACTTCCAGATGTTCAAGCTGGATTTAGAAAAGGCAGAGGAACTGGCATCAAATTGCCAACATGCATTGGATCATTGAAAGAGCAAGAGAGTTCCAGAAAAACATATATTTCTACTTTATTGACTATGCCAAAGCCTTTGACAACAAACTGTGGAAAATTCTGAAAGAGATGGGAACACCAGACCACCTGACCTGCCTCTTGAGAAATCTGTATGCAGGTCAGGAAGCAAAAGTTAGAACAGGACATGGAACAACAAACTGGTTCCAAATCAGGAAAGGAATACATCAAGGCTGTATATTGTCACCCTGCTTATTTAACTTATATGCAGAGTACATCAGGAGAAACACTGGGCTGGAAGAAGCACAAGCTGGAATCAAGATTGCAGGGAGAAATATCAATAACCTCAGATATGCAGATGACACCACCCTTATGGCAGAAAGTGAAGAGGAACTAAAGAGCCTCTTGATGAAAGTGAAAGAGGAGAGTGAAAAAGTTGGCTTACAGCTCAACATTCAGAACACTAAGGTCATGGCATCCGGTCCCATCACTTCATAGGAAATAGATGGGGAAACAGTGTCAGACTTTATTTTGGGGGGCTCCAAAATCTCTGCAGATGGTGATTGCAGCCATGAAATTAAAAAACACTTATTCCTTGGAAGGAAAGTTATGACCAACCTAGGTAGCATATTGAAAAGCAGAGACATTACTTTGCCAACAAAGGTCTGTCTAGTCAAGGATATGGTTTTTCCAGTGGTCATGTATGGATGTGAGAGTTGGACTGTGAAGAAAGCTGAGTGCCAAAGAATCGATGCTTTTGAACTGTGATGTTGGAGAAGAGTCTTGAGAGTCCCTTGGACTGCAAGGAGATCCAACCTGTCCATCCTAAAGGAGATCAGTCCTGAATATTCATTGGAAGGACTGATGCTGAAGCTGAAACTCCAATCCTTTGGCCACCTGATGTGAAGAACTGATTTATTTGAAAAGACCCTGATGCTGGGAAAGATTGAAGGTGGGAGGAAAGGGGGATGACAGAGGATGAGATGGTTGGATGGCATCATGGACTCAATGGACATGAGTTTGGGTAAACGCCAGGAATTGGTGATGGACAGGGAGACCTGGAGTGCTGCAGTCATGGGGTTGCAAAGAGTTGGGCTGAGCAGCTCTTTGGGCTCAACAACTGAACAACTGAACTGAACTGAACTAAACTGAGCTCTGAGCTCTAATCAGAAAACAGAGGGCAGTATCATGAGGCCAGTGCATCTCTAAGGAAGACTTTAGACTGAAAGCATGAGTGAGCACCCAGGTCTTGGTTCTAAGGTCTAGTCTGAAGAAGAAAATTGTGACAAACTAAATGATGCCAGCTAAGGAGTTCAAAATTGATATCTACACACTACCATATTTAAAATGAATAACCAAAAAGGACCTACTGTATAGCACAAGGAACTCTGCTTAATGTTATGTGGCAGTCTGGGTGAGAGGGGAGTTTGGGGAAGAATGGATACATGTATATGTATAGCTGAGTTCCTTTATTATCATAGTGTTGTTAATCAGCTATACTCCAATACAAAATTAAAAGTTTTTAAAAAATAAAAAATTAACAATGCAATCTAGAATTCGTGTAGGCACCCATACACTGTGAGAGGAACAAGGGGCTGTGTCTGAACTGCCCATGCAGACATTCAGGCCTGAAGATTTTTGAACCCCAGAGTGTAGAAATGGAAACAAAAAATTTAAGAGCTGATTTATTAAAAATGCAAATGGACAAATTCTTGGACCCAGAAATTTTAATGTTAGGCCTCTGTTCTAGAGAAATCTTTACATCTCTACACAAGAGTATTTCCATAATAGTCACAGCAGCATTTAAAATTAACAAGACTCACAGTCTTGTTACAGTGACTTAACTCATAAAAGTGGGCTTGCTGTGAAGTCTAATATGAGTCTCTCCTCTTACATCACACCCTAGGGGACTAGCCAAATAAAGTAAATCATGTCTACACCATGATATATTCTATAGCAATTAAAAGATAGGTACTTAAGTATATGTGTATAAATCTACACATACATATATATACTGATATGGAGCAATCTTCTAGGCATATTATTAGGTGAAGAAAAAAGCAAGTAGCAAAAGAATGCATATAAGATGCCTTTTAAATGTAAAAGGATAGAAATTTTTTCTGTGTAAAAATTAAGGGCTGTATGTATGTCAACACATATATATGTATACAAATACACATATGTACACACACATACACACACAATTTTGTATGTTTTTTTAAATATTTGCAGCAAGCTGTTGACAGTGATCATCCCTGGAAAGAAGAATGAAGTTAACTGGTGAACAAAAAAGACTCTTGATTTATCTATATTGTTTGAATTTTATTACATATTACTTCTGTAATTAACTTTCTTTAAAAAAAATTCCTTCAAGCTGCAAGCAATTTCTATCTGGCACAAAATGGAAACATCAACAGTCCTTTAGTATAGAGAGTTTCTTTGTTCTAAGGAAATCACCTGAATAAGGATTTTAATGATATAAATGGAAAATTAGGACTGGCTTCTGATCTCAAGATGTGGTTGCCAGGAGAAAAAGAGGTGTTTTTTTTTTTTGCAAAAGGTGGGTAATATTTCCTGTGTTAACATATCCCTGGGTTGGAGCAGAGATGATTGAACTAGGAGATTTTTGAGAACGTGTGGCTTAGTTGACAAAGGAATGAGGACCAGAGGAACAGCTCTTATTTCTCACCCAGCAGCAGTATGCTCTGGAGTTGAGCTCCTGTGGTTGGAAGTCTAAAGACAAGAGGCTTGGAATATTTTTATAAGATCTTTCATGAGACTCTGGCTGTAAGCTGTGCTCTTTCCATGCCCAGGTGACCAAATGAAGCCTTGGGTCATGAGACACCCTTCCTTTCTGTTTTGTACAAAAGCACGCTTGGACTGAAGATAAACAACTATTTTGAGTGGTGTCTTTTTCCACTGTACTTTTTCAATAGGCCATCATTGATATTTAATAAAGCTCTAGATTTTCATATATTTATTTTGTATCTGACTACCCTGCTGATCTCGTCCTAGTTCTTATAAATTCATTGTCTCAATATTTTTAGGCATTCCTTCTATTATGGGTTGAATTGTGCCCCACCCCAAATTCATATGTTGAAGCACTAACCCCCAGTATTTTAGAATGTGACTGTATTTGGAGATGAGGTCTTTAAAGACATAATTAAGTTTAAATGAGGCCTTTAGGGTGGGCCTCAATCCAGTTTGACTAGTATCCTTATAAGAAGAGGAAATTTGATCACTTAAGATGTGAACACACAGAAGGACAAGCATGTGAAGTGCCTGTAAGAGGGTAGCCAGCTGCAAACCAGAGATGCCTCAAAAGAACCTAAACTGGTTGCCACCTTACTTTTGGACTTCCAGCCTCTAGAACTGACACGACTGAATGACTTCACTTTCACTTTTTACTTTCACACATTGGAGAAGGAAATGGCAACCCACTCCAGTGTTCTTGCCTGGAGAATCCCAGGGACAGGGAAGCCTGGTGGGCTGCCATCTATGGGGTCGCACAGAGTTGGACACAACTGAAGCGACTTAGCACCAGCAGAAGCAGCCTCTAGAACTGTGAGAAAATAAATTTGTATTGTTAAAGCTACACAGTCTGTGGCATTTTGTTATGTCAGCCTTAGCAAGCTAATACACCCTCACTGGCTGCTCTTCCCCCCGATAGATCTACACTTCTGGAATTTTCACACTGGCTGTCTATACATATTCTTTCATATTTTAGGTTATACCAGGAGAAGAGATCCACAAACTTTTCCCTTCCAAACCTTCCCTACTTTTTAATAAGCCCATTTTTTTTGTTAAGTAACTCTATAAAAAAGCAACTTGTTGACTTTGAAGGGTATTACATTTATATTCATTAATTCTATACAGTTGGTACTGTTATCCTGCTGATTAGGTGAGTAGATTGAAGATCCACGAGGGAATGTGACTTGTCTGGGGTTATAAGTCATAATCAGTCTCAGGTTTTCAGATTTAAATTAAATCTCTTGTTTTTTCTGTCATATTATCTCCACCAAACAATTGAAGAAAGAAAATTTTGTATTAGGAATAAATAAGTAAGAATTTAGTAGCTATTACCATGATACCCTCTTTCTGGTGTTTAAACTATCTTTTTTCTGCCTCCAGCTCTTCCCCCTTCCTAGAGGAGAGAGGTATTTTATCCAACTCAAAAGCAGAGTAGAATAGCTATGGAATAGAACCCTAGTCTCCTAAGTTTCTCCCTTCACAGAGATTTCTGCCAGAATGCTGAAGGAAACAGTAAATAATAGTGAAAAGTATTCAGTAGGGAATAGATAACTTCTAAGATGTGTCTTAAGGATTTCTGCCCCTTGATATTCAGGAGTGTGGGCCATACACAGTAACTCACTTCAATGACTGGGTGCAACAAAAATGATGATCTGACATCTCCAAGATTAGATTGGAAAAAGACTTTGGCCAGGGTGTTGCTCACCCTCTCTTGCTCTCTTACTTATTGACACTGATGAAAGAATACAGCAGCTCTGTTGTGAGCTGCTATATGGAGAATGATATATGACAAGGAATTTAGGGAGGCCTCTGGCCAATAGTTAGGAGAACTGAAGTTCTTAGTCCAACAGCTTATGAAAAACAGCATCCTAACAAGTGAACTTATTCAGTGAGTTTGGAAGCAGATCCTCCCAACTGAGACCTGAGATGAGAATGCAACCCTCACTAATACCTTGATTGAAGCATTATGAGGGACTCTGAACCAGAGGACTCAGTTAAGACATTCATTTTCCTAACCCACAGAAACTATGAAATAATATTTATTAATGACTCTAAGCCAGTAAGTTTTGGGGTAATTGCTTATACAACAATAGATAACTAATACATTCTGGAAATAAATAGGTCTGAGTCCTAGTCTCAGCTCTACCAGTAGCTTACAGTAAACATCAGTATTCTTGCCTGAAAAATCCCATGGACAGAGGAACCTGGTGGGCTACAGTCCAAAGGGTCACAAAGAGTCAGACAGGACTGCATGGCTCACCACATGCACAGTGAAACCACGGTCAAATACTCTATCTTCTCTGAGAAACAATCAGCTCCTCACCCGTGAAATGAGGTGTGTGGGAAAGAAGAGCTCTGTAAATCCTTTCCACCTCTCCAACCTTATGAGTCTATGACTATTCCTGGTGCAATCTCCCAAACCTTTCCCAATGCTCCACCTCCATCACTCTACACCCTGTCATGCCCCATCTTTTTCCAGGTCCCCAGATCTTCCTTAGGGCTCTGCCTTCCCTGCTCTTTTTCAATCCTGCAGTGAAAGAGAAAAGATATTACTGGGGCAAAGAGGTCCAGTCGCTGTAGCTATCCAAGACCCTCACTGGAATTCCAGGAGCTGAAGGCCAGAGGAGACAATGCCACTACACACCACTGATGGCTATCATTTTTTTAGACCCTTAACTGACTGCGGCTGACAGCCATACCTCAGCCCTCAGTCCCCTTTTCAACTCTTATGAGCCACCCATCACATATGCTTCCATGCTTCCTGAAAGGAGCTCCAGGAGCCCCTAGAAACCTGTCACCTGACTTTAGAGAACACCTGGGCTCCGAATCAACCTAGCACAATGCATTCAGCAAATAGCATTTCAGAGGACCCAGCCCATCTGCCTAGAACGCTGACATGGTGCTTTCTCCAGAACATCTGGTTTGGTTCCAGGGAAAGCAATTCTCAGGACTTGGGAGGAGGCAAAGCGATCATCTGGAGGGAAAAGCCTGGTTGGGGACCTCAGACTCTGGAGCTCAAGTCTTAGTAATGCTGCTGGATTGTCTGGGTGATGCGGGACAGGATCTGCCTCTAAGCCTCAGTTTATCTTCCCCCAAAATAGAAAGAAGTCTCAGAGATTTCTACCTCTCCTAACATGTCTCTGGTACTAAAGTCCTTCCTCCTACCCACACCCTACAGCTTTCTCCTCACACCCTCTTCTTCAAAACTCCCCCCAGAACCTAGAGGGCTCTGCATCTCCAAGAGAAAGCATGAGGGACTGAGAGTTGCTTCCTTAAAGTCACTAAGCATGAAAAGAAGAGCTGCTGGTGTCGTTGAAGTACAGAATCTCTTCCTCTGCTGTCTCCTGTTCTGGTCTTTGGCAACACTTGCCCACACAATCCAATATAATAACCAACAGGCCCTGGCAAATATAGTGGTGACATTTGTGTTGCCTAGAAGGGAAAAATGAAATATAAAAAAGAATTCACTTTTTTCAAATGTATTTTGCTTCTTTTTTACTCCACCTGCATCCATTAAAGTAATCAAGGAGGTTAAGTGATTCATTCACGTTCAGAAGAGTACATGCCAGAGGAGGCAATGTACCTCCCTGTTGTCTCTTTTGACTCTGTGTTAAAAAAAAAAAAAAAAAATCTGACTCAAATAGCTTGACTCTTAAAAGGAATTTATTGGCTCATTTAATTAAAAAAAATGAAAGTACACCAACTTCACTTAGAACCTGTTCTCTTTCTAGCTCTCTGTCCTAACTTAATTTCACCTTAACATTGATTCCCCTCCTATTAAGATGGCTTCTAGCAGCCCCAAAAACCATGAACTTCGTCCTCGGCATCTATAAAGAGTGCAGGCACTCTATGTCCCAGTATTCACAACAGAAATCCTGCTATTCACTCAGACTTGATGGACTTAAGCCACTTGCCACTCTACAAGAGATCATTATTGGCAGGGGATGGGATACCTTATTTGACTAAGCTCCCGCTGAACCAACAGCAAAGGTAGCTTCCCCTGAATCACTTGAATTTTCAAATAAAATTGGAGGCCTTTGGGGAAAAGGGGAAATGAAAGCCAGGAAGACAAGAAGTTCATATCTGGTGTAGATACTAAGTGGTTCTTCAAGTTCAGAGCCCTAAGGGTGGGTTGGTTGGTTTCCTTCATTTTTTTTAAGGCCTTGCTTTTATAGAAGTTTTAGGTTTACCAAAAAATTAAGAATATGGTACAGAGATTTCCTATGTAATCTCTGTTCCCACAAGCATTTTCATTATCAACATTCCCTGCCAGTACACTTGTTATGATTGATGAACTTTCATTGGCACCTGATAATCACCCAAAGTCCACAGTTTGCATTATGGTTCACTCTTGGTCTTGTGCATTCTGTGAGTTTGGACAAGTACGAAATAACATGTATCCATCATTATAACATCATAAGAGTATTTTCACTGCCCTTAAGGGCCTCTGTGTTCAGTCTATTCATCCATTTCTCAGCCTCTGGCAACCTCTAATCTTCTTACTGTCTCCATAATTTTGTCTTTTCCAGAATATCATATAATTGGAATCAAGCGTGTAGCCTTTTCAGATTGACTTCTTTCCCTTAGTGATATGCATTTAAGATTCCTCTAGCCTTGTCATGGCTTGATAACTCATTTCTTTTTAGCACTGAATAGTATTCCACTGTCTGAATGTACCACAGTTTATCTACTCACCAACTGAAGGACATCTTGATTACTTTCAAATTTTGCACTTGAATAAAGCTGCTATAAATTTCCACATTTTGTGTGAATATAAGCTTTCCATTTTTTAGGGTAAATACTATACCTAAGTGCCCAGTTGCTGAATCATATGGTAAGAGTATATTTAGTTTTGTAAGAAACCGCCCAACTGTCTTCAAAAGTGGCTGTATCATTTTTCATTCCTACCAGCAAGGAATGAGAGTTCCTGTTGCTCTATACCTCACCAGTGTTTGGTATTGTCTATGTTTTAGATTTCAGGCCTTCTGTGATAATAGGTATGGGGTTTAATCTCACCAGTTGTTCTGATTGGCATTTCCCTGATAACATGTAATTTGGAGCATCTTTTTATATGTTGATTTGCTGTCTGCATATCTTCTTTGATAGGATATTTGTTAAAGTCTTGGCCCTAACCTGTTTGAAACCCAACTCCTCATCTGTAAAATGAAAAGTTAGAATAGATCATCTCTAAGTGCTAGTGTACTTCCAAGATTCCATGACTCTTTATGTATAACAGATGCACTAATTGGGTGTCAATCCACATCAAAATTTGTGCTGATTAGTCTTTACTGCAAACTCATCTCTGCTCTTCTTGGCCCAGGAAGTTTTTTTATTTTAATTGGAGGATAACTGCTTTACAATATTGTGGCATTTTCTCCCATACATCAACATGAATCAGCTGTAGGAAGAATATGTTTGTTCCCTCACTCTTAAACCTCCCCCCCACGTCTCACCCCATCCCTAGAACTCTATGCACAGGCACCCTTGTTAACTGGCTCTAGGTGGGTTTGGTCAGATAGGGTCTTTGTAGATATAATTAAGGTTCTCAGAATGAAGTCATATTAGATTTATTGTACACTCTAAATTCAGTGATGATGTACTTATAATTGAGCACAGAAAGAAGAAGATCATGTGAAGATGAAAAAAAGCAGAGATTGGAGTGATGTATCTACAAGCCAATAAATACCAAGGGTTACTGGCAGACACTGGCAGCTGGGAGAGAGTCATAGAACAGATTCCTTCAGAGTCTACAGAGGAGATAGTACTGCTGACATCTTGATTTCAGACTACTGACCTCCAGAACTGTAGAACAAATTTCTGTTGTCTTCAACCATCCAATTTTTGGTAATTTGTATGGCATTCCTAGGAAACTAATATAGTCTGCGTTCTAACTCAACCACATAGTATCATGTACAGCCTGGCCAGGAATCTACCATCACTCTGCTATCCAGTTTGGATTACTTGGAGATCCATTGGCCTGTAAAGCATCTATGCCCCAGTGGGCTTCCTTATAAAAACATGTTTATCAAAGAATTTTAGACTCCAAGAAACCAGTGAGATAAACCACATTTAATCCCTCATAGAGTCTTTATTCAGACCTATCAGTTCTAAAGGAGATCAACCCTGAATATTCATTGGAAGGACTGATGCTGAAGCTGAAGCTCCAATACTTTGGCCACCTGATGCGAAGAGCCAACTCATTGGAAAAGACCCTGATGCTGGGAAAGACTGAAGGCAGCAGGAGAAGGGGGCAATAGAGGATGAGACGGTTGGATGGACATCATCAACTCATCATCAACATATCATCAACTCAATGGACATGAGTTTGAGAAAACTCCAGGAGATAGTGAAGGACAGGGAAGTCTGGCGCACTGCAGTCTGGGGGGTCACAAAGAGTTGGATATGACTTAGCAACTGAACAACAATAGAGTACTCAGTGACCCAAAAGAGTGTGTAGAGAGATACAGTTGAGTTCTCAGGTTTACTTGTAGATGTGTACATGTGCCCACAAATTCACAGCTAGAAGGCAGAGACAAAGTCCATTTCATTTAGTTTTCCTTTTTTTCCACTCATCCTTCTTGAACTCATATGATGTCTTACACACACAAGACATGGGACCAAAGTCTGATGAATAAATGAAGGGAAGAAGAAATGAGTTAATTGGCTATTAGTGAGCTCCCAGGCCAGGAGTTTCAGTCAAGAGAAGTAAGTTGCTCTTGGATACATTAGAAAATCCCTGTGCTAATCTACCCATCCAAAAAGGCACAAAACACTAGACTAAAAATCATAAATCTGTGGGAAAGTCAGAATTTCATCCAAATTGAATTACCAGTGCTGGGAACAGGTTCATACCTGTCTAGGCTCCTACCCACAACCTTCAGACACACTGTTGTTGCCAGTGTACTTGGGTATGTACAAAGGGCTAAGTGAGCCTGTTAGGTAATTTAAACATCTTAATTTGATGAGCAATTAAAGCAGTAGAGTGAGTGAGTAAAGACATGGTCTGGAGCCAGCCTTCTTGGACTCAGATCTCCTGTGCTATGGACCACTGGTGTATAATCTTGGGTTAAATGACTTAACCTCTGTTCCTGCATCTGTAAAGTAGTATTACTTCACAGGGTGATAGAGAGGTTTATGGGAGTTCTTATTCAAAAAACTGCTTAAAATATCATAATAGCTAGCCTAGAAGAAGCACTATGCAAATGTTTGCCATTGTTATTCCTTTTTGCATACAGGTGTAGCTTGACTAATGGGCAAACCCAGAACCCACAGAGCCTGACTCCTGACCACAGAATACTTTGGTGTGAGAAGAACTCAGAGACTCTGTAAGCATGGACTCAAGCCAGAGAGTCGTGCCCACTTTCTTGTTTAGTTAATAAGAGTCTTTGCCCCATTTACTCCTTATGCCTTGGCCTTCCTTTTACCCATCAGTGAAGCTTGAGGAGCTAATGGTGCAGGTTGAGATGGAGATGAGAGAGCAGGAGAAGCAGGAAGAGGGTTTTCCTCTCTCCAAAATGAACAGCAATACTGCAGGAAGCCCTGGAGTCCTGGAGGTTTTATCTCAAACGCCTCTCTTTGCTTTGTACTGGCTTCAACTCTTCCTCTCCTTTTCTAAACTGAGAACACTGTCATTTTGTGAAAAGAATAACAAAGATGCATATATGCCTATAAATGGAAGATGAAGTGGTGACTGAGGGAGTCCTTCTGCCAAGGAAAACAAGTGCAAGGCAGCTGGAAGAAAGGAGCCAGGGGCCCTGCAGAATCAGAAGCTCACCATCTCCTCGGGAGCTGGCTCTGGGCTGTGCAGGCCTGGACGACTGGGAACAGCAGCGCCATAGTCCTGTAGGAAAAGCCTGCCAGGAAGCTTGAGGCCATGAACCTAGGATTTCTGGGAGCACAAAGCTGAATCTGCCATGGGAAGGGAAGAGAATTTTAGGCTGGGGTCCCAGAGAAAGCACTGTTTAGTTCAACAGGCATCAGCTGAATAATCATTGTGCCCCAGGCATGGGATTGTAGGGCAGAAAAAGCAAGAGAGTCATGTTTCTGTCCTTGAAGACCTAGAGTCAATGGAAGTGGGCCTGAGAATGTGTGTGTGTGTGCTAAGTTGCTTCAGTCATGTCTGACTCTCACTACCCCATGGGCTGTAGCCTACCAGGCTCCTCTCTTCACTGGGATTCTCCAGGCAAGAATACTGGAGTGGGTTGCCATGCCCTCTTCCAGGGAATCTTCCCCTGGTATGGAATCCTAGTCTCCTGTTGTTCCGGCATTGCAGGCAGACTTTTTACCACTGAGCGACAAGGGGAGCCAGGTTAGACAAATAGAGATGCAGCTGCACCTTTCAATTAGCAAGCACTAGGAGGTTTCCAGGGAGAAGGCAATGGCACCCCACTCCAGTACTGTTGCCCAGAAAATCCCATGGACGGAGGAGCCTGGTAGGCTGCAGTCCATGGAGTCACTAAGAGTCAGACACGACCGAGCGACTTCACTTTCACTTTCCACTTTCATGCATTGGAGAAGGAAATGGCAACCCACTCCAGTGTTCTTGCCTGGAGAATCCCATGGACGGAGAAGCTTGGTGGGCTGCAGTCCATGGGGTCGCACAGAGTCGGACAGGACTGAAGCGACTTAGCAGCAGCAGGAGACTTCCAGAAGTAAAGAATCACACTCAATTTTAAGAAGTGTTGAAGGGTCATTTTAAAAGAATGGTAGGATTTAGGCAGATGGGATAATGGAAAGGCATTAGGAACAAACATGTAGCAAAGCCCAGTCAATCCACAGAGCTCAAGATGACAGTCCATTCTTGTTTTAAATCATTAGGTTTGGGTGTAGTTTGTTATATGGTAATAGATAACTGAAGGACTTATCATCTTTCTCTGGCCCTCTTCTTTCTCCTCCATGTTTACCTACCATCATGTCCCACCTGGTTGATCACTATCAAACTTCAGGCCCCAGCCCATGTCAAGGTCTTCCTTTCCCACCCTAACTAAATATCCTGGGTTCCACCCAACCCCGAACATTATTACTTTATCTCACATTCTCTGCTCCCTACCCAGCATTTCTCGTAATTGAGTTATTCTGTTTTTAGGTATTTCTTCTCTCCTTTCACTAAACACGGAGTCTGTGAAGTCAGAGACCATGACTACCTTGACCTCTTCCTCATCTTAATATTTAGCATATAGTGTATGCCCAAACGGAGAAGGCAATGGCACCCCACTCCAGTACTTTTGCCTAGAAAATCCCATGGACAGAGGAGCCTGGTAGGCTGCAGTTCATGGGGTCGCTAGAGTCGGACACAACTGAGCAACTTCACTTTCACTTTTCGCTTTCATGCATTGGAGAAGGAAATGGCAACCCACTCCAGTGTTCTTGCCTGGAGGATCCCAGGGACGGGGGAGTCTGGTAGGCTGCCGTCTATGGGGTCGCACAGAGTCGGACACGACTGAAGCGACACAGCAGCAGCAGCAGCAGCATATGCCCAATAAATATTTGTCAAATAGAAAAGTCACAATCTCTCTATATAGCAGAGCCCCTGACAGGATGATGATGGGTGGGGATGGATTTCCAGAGTCCCAGTAGTCTGCAAGGCAAATAAGTGAATAATTATATATAGTCTTGACATTAGCCTTGATCCAAGGGACTTATGTGTGCATGCATGCTGCTAAGTCAATTCAGTCTTGGAATTGCAGCAGGTCAGTCTTCCCTGTCCTTCCCCATCTCTCAGAGCATGCTCAAACTCATGTCCATCGAATCAGTGATACCATCCAACCATCTCGTCCTCTGTCGTCCCCTTCTCCTCCCGCCTTCAATCTTTCCCAGCATCAGGGTCTTTTCCAATGAGTCAGCTCTTCACATCATGTGGTCAAAGTATTGGAGCTTCAACTTCAGCATCAGGGAATCCTGAATATTCCAAGGACTATTTCCTTTAGATTTCCTTTAAGATTGACTAATTTGATCTCCATGCAGTCCAAGGGACTCTCAAGAGTCCTCTCCAACGCCACAGTTCAAAATCATCAATACTTCGGTGCTTCTTTATGATCCAACTCTCACATCCATACATGACTACTGGAAAAACCATAGCTTTGACTAGATGGACCTTTGTCAGCAAAGTAATGTCTCTGCTTTTTAATATACTGTCTAGGTTGGTCATAGCTTTTCTTCCAAGGAGTAAGCGTCTTTTAATTTCATGGCTGCAGTCACCATCTGCAGTGGTTTTTGGAGCCCAGGAATATAATGTCTGTCACTGTTTCCATTGTTTCCCCATCAGTTCACCTTAAAGTGATGGGACCAGATGACGTGGTCTTAGTTTTGTGAACATTGAGTTTCAAGCCAGCTTTTTGACTGTTCTCTTTCACCTTCATCAAGGAGGCTCTTCAGTTCCTCTCCTCTTTCTGCCATAAGAGTGGTGTCATCTGCATACCTGAGATTATTGATATTTCTCCTGGAAATCTTGATTTCAGCTTGCACTTCATCCAGCCCGGCACTTCACATGATGTACTCTGCATATAAGTTAAATAAACAGGGTTACAGTATACAGCCTTGACCAACTCCTTCCCAATTTTGAACCAGTCTGTTCCATGTTCGGTTCTAACTGTTGCTTCTTGAACTGCATACAGACTTCTCAGGAGGCAGATAAGGTAATCTGGTATTTCCATCTCTTTCAGAACTTTCTGCAGTTTACTGTGATCCACACAGTCAAAGGCTTTAGTATAGTCAATGAAGCAGAAGTAGATGTTTTTCTGGAATTCTCTTATTTTTCCTATGCACCAAAAAATGTGGCAATTTGATCTCTAGTTCCTCCGCCTTTTCTAAATCCAGCTTGTACATCTTGAAGTTCTTGGTTCACGTACTATTGAAGCCTAACTTAGAGGATTTTGAGCGTGACCTCGCTAACATGTGAAATGAGAGCAGTTGTGCAGTAGTTTGAACATTCTTTGGCGTTGCCCTTCTTTGGGATTGGAATGAAAACTAACTTTTTCCAGTCCTGTGGCCGCTGCTGAGTTTTCCAAATTTGTTGGCATATTGAGTGCAGCACTTTCACAGCATTATATTTTAGGATTTGAAACAGTTCAGCTGGAATTCCATCACCTCCACTAACTTTGTTCATAGGGATGCTTCTGAAGGCCCATTTGACTTCGCACTCCAGGATGTCTGGCTCTAGGTGAGTGATCACACCACTATGATTATCTGGTTCATTAAGACCTTTTTTGTATAGTTCTGTGTATTCTTGCCACCTCTTTTTAATATCTTCTGTTTCTATTAGGTCCATACTGTTTCTGTCCTTTATTGTGCCATCTTTGCATGAAATGTTCCCTTGGTGTCTCTAATTTTCTTGAAGAGATTTCTAGTCTTTCCCATTCAGAAGGAGGAAAGCAAATATCATATACTGCATATATGTGGAATCTAGGAAAATGGTGCAGATGCAAGGCAGGAATAGAGACACAGACTTAGAGAAGAAACTTGTGGACCCAGTGAGGGAAGGAGAGGGTGGGACAAATTGAGAGAAGAGTATTGACATATGTACATTACCAGGTATAAAATAGATAGCTAGTGGGAAGCTGTCATATAGCACAGGGAGCTGAGCTTGCTGCACTGTGATGACCTAGAGGGCTGGGATGGGGATGGGGGCATGGGAGGCATGCTCAAGAGGAAGAGGATATATGTATACACACAGCTGATTCACCTTGTTGTACAGCAGAAACTAACACAACATTGTAAAGAAATTATCCTGCAATTTAAAAAAAAATTTTTTTAATAAAAATAGGAGGAAAAATGAAGCATTGCTGCTTTGATTTCCCTATTTCATATAAGTTCCCACCTATCCAGATTACACAGACCTAGGAAGTAGGGATCATACCACATCCCTTATCCTCTCTTCCATTTCAGTTCCCTGCTCTCAGACCACACGATGCAGCAAGTGGCTGGATGTGGAGGAGATGTGCTATAAATTGTGTGGCCCATGGGCTGGAAGCAATTTCCTATCACTGTAAGTCCCTGTCCTAATGCAGTTGTATCACTTCCCTCACTTCATGGAGGGGACTTCCTGGTCTCAGAGGAGGATTTCACAGAATTTCCCAATCACCTGCCGAGGAATGGGTGGGTGCTGGAGGACATGAGCCATTGCCAGAGCCCCCGCAAGCACCGACCTCTCAGCCCTGGCAACAGTGGTGGCTGCTGTTGCTACAGGCCTTCGCCGTGACCCAGCCCTGGGGGAACATCTGCACACCAGTGGTTGTCTTGGAATAGGCCATGGGAAAGTCCAAGAGAAGCCACGGCTCTTGACAACCATCCCAGAATCCCACTGAAATGCCTTGCCAGAGTACACTGAGCCCAAAAGGTCTTGGGTTTTATGCTATTTTATCCATTTTTATTTTTTGGCTGGGCTTTTCAGTTGGAAATGCAGAACACTAAAGCTATCCCAGGCCATTCGCTCCAAACATGCCACGAGGCTCCCCTGCGGCTGATCACTAGAGGATTGGGGCTTGGGCTCCTCAGCCCAGCACTGCAAATGCCAGGCACCCTGAAGACTGTGACTGAAAGAGATCCAGGGCCAAGGAAGCAAGGACTGGGACCAAGACCCAAATCTTTGCCTCAAGGCCCAAGATTTCCTGCTCTGACCAGGGAATGTAAATTACCTAAGGGCAAGCACTTTGTCCACTTCTGAGACCCTGAAACCCAGAAGATCCCCTGACTCACACTTGGTCCTCAGTAAGCATTTGATGGAATAAATGGATGAATTGCCAGGCTATACAGAGAGATTCTCCAAGCAGAGTGGCTTCACCCAGACACAGCACATCTCATCTTAGATTGTGATAGAAGTGATGAATTAGCTGACCACCACCCATAAGCAAATTTTGTTTGTACAGCCCGTGAGCTTGAGCATGTTCATTGTAGTTTTTAGTGGTTAAAAAAAAAAAAAATCAAAGAAAAATCATACAGTTGGCTCAAACAATATGGGTTTGAGCTATACAGGTCAATTTATGCAGATTTTTTTCAGTAGTAAACACTACAATACTATGCAATCTGTGGTCGGTTGAATCTGCAGATGTGGAACTGTGGATACAGAGAAATCCATATACAAAGGAGCCATGAATACGGAGGAAGCAGGGATGCAGAGAGCTGACTGTAAGTTTTACACAGATCTTCAACAGTGCTGAGGCTCATCGCCCCTAACTCCTGCATTGCTGAAGAATGCACTGTGCTTCTTTACTCATAAAACTTTCTTAAAATTCAAATTTCAGCGTCCACCAATAAAGTTTTATTGGAGCACAGTCACTCCCATGCACTTACTGGTATTATCTGTGGCCGCTTTTGCAAAACAGCAAATTTGCTACAAAGTTGCAACAGAGACTGTCTGACCCACAAAGCTGAAAACATTTACTGTGTGGCCTTTTATAGAAACAGTTTGCTAACCCCTGACCTAAAGAATCTTCTCAGTTAGGTACATGTTGTCTAAATCCACCAGCATTCATTGTTTTGGTTTAACGGTTGCTCACTCTCTGATTTCTCTCTCTCTCTCTCTCTCTCTCTCTCTCTCTTTCTCTGTATAGTTTTTGTAGCTGTTCAAAGACACAGGGTCTTAAGGAAGGAATTTCTAAAGGGGCTAAAGGGTTCAAAACAGGGGGCCCCAAGAAAAATTTGGTCCACTTTCTGTATTGCTAAGGCTGAGCACTGTCACCAGCGCTCTGATGAAAAATACAAAAAAGGAAACTCCTTTGAGCTCACATAAGGGCCCATTGCCTTACCCTGAAATACTCATGCCCTCTGCCTGGACTTGCTCTCCCCACCTCGCCTCCCTGGATGCCTCATCCATCTTGGAGCAGCACAGACATGCTGGCTTTGGAGGTCTTCCCTGAGCCAGCCGCCATGCATACACAGGTCTCCTGAGCGGCAGAGATCGAGGTATGGTTTACCTAGATCCAGGGGTTGGCATCCATCCCTTCCTGCCCCTCTCCCAAACACACACCCATGGCCAACACAGCCAATCACAACAATCTCATCAGTGAACAAAAGCATAATTCCTTGCCATTTCTGGCTACCTGCTTCCTCTAGCAATCAACTCCTTGCATGTATAAACCCTGTCTTACAATTTTTATTTCCCACCTGACACTGCAGTAGGTGTTCAGCTGATATGAATCCTCTCCCCCTTTCCTTCTGTCACCCTATCCTGCAGGGGCAGGTGCAGAATGAAAGCCAAGTCTCTTTGCACTAAGGCGCTAGTAACTACTCTCCAGGATCCCTGTAACATGCCCTCCACAGGTAAGAACATGCATCTAGAACTTCAGCCCAGGAGTTCAGATCAGCTTGATGCCAACACCCACCCAAGGTCCCGCCATGGCTAATGTGGTTTTTTTCTCCTAGAGAGGGCTGCTCATTCTTTGGCTTGTAGAAGGAGATGCCATAGTCTGTGTTTCCCCTCTAATCTTCTGATGAGCTAGGAAGATCTTCCATTCCATCTGAGCCCTCTTTCTTCACAATGGACAGGAGGAGGAAGCAACAGTCATCTCTAAACCCAACTTAAACTCCTGATTCTTTCCAAGCCAAAGGAAAGTATCTATCCAGTCTCTTAAAAAAGAAAAGACACTCACCTTTTTCAATAGATATTTCCAGCTGCTGAAAAGGGTGTTTCAGGAAATTTAAATACAATGGCATGTATCCTGGCATCTACAGCTACCTTTGCAACCTATAACTTTTATAGATTGCCTGGGATACCAAGGGGATTGGTGGCAGACATCTTAGGCAACCAAACTCCCCAGAACTGATTCCTCCAGTGACCTAAACCTCTTGGAGAACAGAAGCTTCCTAAACTTCAATTGAAAGGGAAAACTTGAAATCTCTATCTACAAAAAGGACAGAAACCCTACGAAGTGCTGTCTTACTGACCTGCCATGGTATAGACACGGACGATTTAGAATTCAAATTCTATTGTGAATAAAATCATGCCTCAACTGAGAGTTGAGAATGAGAGATGCAAATCAAGTGGACCAGCAAATGGAAAGAGCATATTTGGAAAGTGTTAGTTGCTCAGTCATGTCCGACTCTTTGCAACCCCTTGGACTGTAGCCTGCCAGACTCCTCTGACCGTGGAATTTCCCAGGCAAGAATACTTCAGTAGCTTGCCTTCTCCAGGGGATCTCCTGCATTGAAGGTAGATTCAGGGATCAAACCTGGCTCTCCTGCATGGCAGATAGACACTTTACCATCTGAGCCATCAGGGAAGCCCATATTTGGAATGGTGGTTCACAAACCTGGTCCACTCACCTGGGGAAACATGTTCAAATACAGAGTCCCATGCCCTGTCCCCAGAAAGTCTGATTTCTGTAGATCTGGGATGAAACTTGGGTCATTTTTTTTGAAGCTCTCTCAGTGATTCTGATAAGCATTCAAGTTTGGAAACCAGCCATGTGAAAAATATTCCTTTCCTTCTCCCCATCATCATGTTCCAGGGTCTCCTGGATCTTAGTTCCCTCAGTTCCTGCCAGCCTCAAATTCTAAATCTCAAGTGACAGGAACTCATTTTCTTTAAAATAAAAGGAGGAAGCCGCAGCTACTAAGTGCTGTGCTTGGGCGCTATGCCCAAAAAACCTGGGAATTTGATGCTGCATCTGGCCCCAGGCTGTTGGAAGGCTGTGTGGTTTCTTTTGAGCTTGCTGCCTGGTTTATTTTAGGTGTTCGCTCTGCAGGCTAGTAGGCTGACCTCCCTTGGCTATTCCCGAGGGAGCAGGCTACCAGTCCCCTGCTGTCTCTGCAGCTACAAGGTACAATTTCCAAGCATGGAGGTAATAGGAGCTGACAGTCAGCAATGGCTGGGATCAGAATTAAACCTGGGAAGACAGCATTCTGGGGAGAAAGAATTCCTGGCACTGAGGCTTTACAGGTGGTCCTAACATTGCTACTCACAAGCTATGTGATTTGGTCACTTTCCCTCTCTGGGTCTCAGTTTCCCTAGCTATGAAACAAGGAGTTGAACTAGGTAAAGGCAGCATGGAATGGTGGAAGGAGTGAGTCCTGTGACCAGGCTACATCACTAACTTGCTTTATGACTTTGAGCAAGTGAGTGAACCACTGCACATCAGTCTTCTCATCTACAAAATGAGTCTAACAGTATTTCTTTCATAAGGTTTATGTGCCAATTTAAGGAGACGATATATGCCAAGTGCTTGACTTAAATTCCACTTGAGGTCCTAGGCACACACATACACAGTCACCCTTTCTCACTCCTAAACCATCAATCTGATGAAGGGGGTGCCAGATTCAGGTAGAGATGGTGAGTTTGAAGGGAGTTTAGGAAAGGGAGAGCTCACTACTCAAAGGACAGATAAGGAGGAAGGGACATATGACCTTCTTTTGAGCTTGAGTTGGGATTTTAACCAATGCCCAGAATTTTAATAAGCAACTGAAGGAAGAAACCCAGGAGTATAGAGAGAGAGTTAGGAAGTCTGGGTAGGGAAATCTGGGTTTTAATGTCTGCCCTCTCACTGCCTGGCTCTGTGATCCTGCAGATTCTCTACTTCTTTCTCTGTAAAATGGAGTTGTGATGAGATTGGCTATGATGATGTAGGAGAAAACACTTTATATGGCGCCTGGAACATGGTAGGTATTCTGTGAATAGATGGATGGATTTCAGATTAGAAAAGTGGCAATGGAAAGAAGAATGCTCAAGCACCTTTATAGGTCACTGAGTGTATTAGTAGAGCTCAGCAATTTCCAGAGTATTCCTGGAATTCTAGAACCTTAAGATGCTCCAGGGAGAAAAAACTACTCACTGGTCAATTAACTTTAGGAACGGCAACATGATACATGTCTCTCTTGAAGATTTGCAATCAATTTCAACACATTAGTGATTCTTCAAAGTTCTAACTTTACTTTCAGACAGTAGTTCCCAAATTTAATTCACTTCTCAACCAATTTTCCACATTAAACCTATTAACCTCTCACTGAACTTGGCAGGGGTCTTCCTTATGTGAAGTAAGGGGAGGGTGGTGAGAAATTTGGAAAAAATTACTTGGGTTTTGCCTTGGGTTTCCACTGCATTCAGCTGAGGAACAATCTGTGCAGTGGTGGAAGGAGCGCAGCCAGAGGAGTAAGCACGAATTCTTTGAAACAAAGAGACCTGTGCTTAAATGCAGTCCCTCCACTATGAGTCACGCGGCCATGGGCAAGTCCCTTCACCTTTCTTTACCTCCAGCTCCTGATCTATAAATTTGCAGCACTCACCTCAGCAACCCACTGCAGTATCCTTGCCTAGAGACTTTCATGGACAGAGGAACCTAATGGGCTACAGTCCATGGAGTCAAAAAGAGTTGGACACAACTGAGCAACTAACACTTTACTTACCTCCAGAGATCACTGTGACAATCAAATGAGTTAATGTACCTGAAGAGGTCAGCATTATGCCTAATACAGAAAAGCACTCAGTAAGCAGAGAATTGGAGAAGGGAACGGCTCGTATCATTTTCTTTATGCCACCATTCAAATATCCTCTATCCATCATTTTGCAAGGTCCAATATGACTCAAACATTGAGCCCTGAGAGTACACATCAGAGTCATCTCTGCCTTCCCCTCTCACATGGGGATCTGCCTAGAGCCCCATCAAGAGGTGAGTAAGCCCATTTCAAAGAAGACAGTGGTGGGGGCATCTGATGTATGCTTTTTCTGAATGCAGAGCAAAGGAAGAGGGCTCTTTTGGAAGGAGGACTTGTCCTCCCAAACCTGTCTGGACTGATAGTGTCAACTCTTGCAGGCTGGCAGCTGGCCACTGGGAGATGGAGAATCTGCTTAGTCATTTCTCAACAGCAAGAGCAAGTAGCTTGATAAAGAAGCCAAATATACCCACTAAGAGGTCTGCCAAGCACCTCCTAAAAAGAGAAACGAGGAGCAGTACAAAACTCTGAGCACCAGGATCTGATCAGGGTCACAGGGCAGACACCTGGCCTCCAGGGTCAGAGACTCACACCCTGTTCAAGTGTCACCACCCTGGGCTGGGGGAGGTTGGCCAGGTTCATCCCTGACCATCAAACTCAAGTCCCCAGCTCTCTTCCCTTTGTTGAAGCATGTTGGCCACTGGCAGCTGCAGTGTCTGCAGGGATCCTATGGTCAGTTTCTCTCCACTGATTTATTAATTACATTCAACATTCATTGAATACTTACTATATATGCTATGGGAAACACAGTTATATTAAAAAAAAAAAAAAATGTCCCTGCACTTATGGAGTTAACATTCTAGTGGAGAGAGACAGAAAGCACACAAGTAAGCAAGTAAGAAAATAATTCCAGGGAGTGTAAAGTGCTTTAGGGAAAAACTAGAAGGCTGAGAGATCAAAGAATTAGAAGCTAGAAAAGAATGAAGGTGGGTACTCTGCCCCTCAAAGAAGACACATTTGAGCCAAGACCTGAGTGGAACAAGGGATGGAGCCAGAGAAGATATGGAAAGAGAGTGCCTGAGGCAGAACGGCTGGAGAGCACCACAGCGCTGCAACAGAAATGAGCCCAGTGTGCAGGACAGCAGCCAGAATGGCTGCAAAAGAGTTGGGAAGAGGACAGGAGGGCAGGAGCGGGTTAGAAATGAGTCAGAAATCCTCCCAGGCCAAGGCAAGGAGTTTTATTCCAAGAAGTCTTTGGAAGATTTTTAATGGTGGAAAGGATAAAGAGCTCAACCTGACTGTAATGTGAAAACCAGAGGATAAGAGGGCAAGAGTGGGATCTATCTGGGAGAACAGTTGGCATATCCAGAGCAGAAGTGATGGTGGCTCAAGCTAAGAGGTTGGCAGGGAGGGGGTGAGATTTGGGGTGTATTGTGATGGTAGAGCAACTGGGCTTGCTCGTCAGTGGGCTGCAGGCTATGCTTGGAAGTGAGGTTGATGAAGGGAGACCCTCAGAATAGTGGCCTTCTTCCTGAGATGTAGAAGGCTGCAGGAAGAAAGGTTTGGGGAAAGAAGACACCATGATGCTTTGACAATGGTGTGAGAGGTTCAAGGTGTTTATTGGACTCCCAAGTGGAAGGGCTGACCTGGAACTTTGGTGTGTTTGGAGCCCAACTGTCAGCACTGTGGTCATCAGCAAAGGTGCTGAAAGCCCTTCAAATGCCCACACTTCGACAAGACTGAACGTAGTCAGAAGAATGCCATTCGGGAATGAGACTTTAGCAAAACATATAATCCAATCCCTTTGTTTTACAAGACGAATATGGAGGCCCAGAGAAGGGAAGCAACTCGCTCACTCAAGATCACACAGCAATTTGCTTACCAGGATCCACACCAGTGTCCTCCCTACCCTCCAGGAAACACCTTCCAAGTATGAGTTCTTTTCCACTACTCACAAAATTGTTTCACACTGATTTCTTAAAGTTTCTTACACACTTCCTAAAAACTTCCCTTATTCTACTATGGGGGAAGTTTTCTTCTCTTGTCTAACTTTCTTATCTAACTGAATTTTCTCTACCTCCAGTTTAAGTTCATATTCTGTTGTAATCACTTGTATTATTTTTTCAAACTGTGCATGATGTTGTTATACCTGACTTCTCAGAAAATCGTGTCAAGTAATTAGGTTAAGTATTTTGGTTGCCATTTACAGATGGGGAAACTGAAACCCATAGTCAAGTCAATTATATTCAGTCCCTTAGCTAGGTGAAGACAGAATAAAAACTAGAACCTTGAATGTCTTAAGTCTCAGCTCAGGGCTCTTCCCTGTGGCCCAGGAGATCTTTTAAACCCATATCCTGACTCGTCCTCGGTTGATGACTCTTCCAAGCTCTTTATAAACAGAAAGATAATTAACATCACTGTCCTCTTTTTTCCACTCGATACAATCCTTTGTCTTTTTAGCTCTCCTCTCTGTGGACTAGATGGGTCTTCATTGTCCAAATCCTTCTCCTCTTTGTCCTAGGCACACAGCTAAACTACATTTCCCAGTTGCCCTGTAGTTAAGCATTTCTTTGTGACTGATTTCTAGGCAACAGAATTTGAGCAAAATTAATGCACACCCTTCACAGCCTGGCCCATAAAAATACTCCAGCTCAATTGTCTGTGCTTTGTGCCACATCAGCTTGATATGCATGAGTCTGGCCACCTTGGAGCCATGTATTAAAGATGGTAGAACTTCAAGATGGAAAGATCCTAGATCCTTCTATCAATACTTGGAGAAAAAGAGACTACCAGTGAATAAAACACATTGACACATTTTGTAAATAACAAATAAGCTTCTACCGTGTAAGAACCGTTATCCGTTTTGTGGTCTGTTTGCTACAGTAGCTTATACTAATCTGGGTTAGAGACAGCCTGTTCTGGCCCAGGAAAACACTCTGCAACACCTAGGGATAACTTTCCAACACTCAAACCCTTAGCTAACAGTCAAAGTAGAAGAAAGAAGCTCAGAGAGCATAGACTATGCCCTTCTTTATCCAAGAGAGGTTCAGAGAAAGAGAGATCTGCCACTGTTTAAGGTCAAGGACACCCAAAAGTCTTTATAAGACTAGAACACTCATTTTCTGGATTCTCCTCCAGTGCTCTTTTCTGAACAAAACATTGCCACTCTACAGACCAACAGTGAGTACAGTGTCCAGGACAGGCTTTAGAACAGGACTTAGACAAAGCTCACTGTCAGAAGTGTCTCCTGTAAAACAAACTTGTGGCTGCCAAAGAGGATACCAGGATCGGGTGAAGAAGGATAAATTAGGAATTGGGAATTAATATAAACACAATACTATATATAAAATAGGTAAGCAACAAGGATCTACTGTATAGCACAGGAAACTATATTCAGTATTTTGCAATAATGGAAAAGAATCTGTAAGAGAATATATATATGCTTTATATATATATATATATATATATATATATATATATGAAATGAAATGGGGGTGGGAGGCTTCCCAGGTGGCACTAGTGGTAAAGCAACCTCCTGCCAGTGCAGGAGACATAAGACTTGGGAGTTCAGTCCCTGGGTCAGGAAGATGCCCTGGAAGAGGGCATGACAACCCACTCCAGTATTCTGGCCTGGAGAATCCCATGAACAGAGGAGCCTGGTGGGCTACAGTCCATGGGGTCGCAAAGAGTCAGATCCAACTGAAACAACCTAGCACGCATGCACGTGTGTGCGTGTGTGTGTGTGTGTGTGTGTGTGTAAAACTCAACCACTTTGCTGTACACCTGAAACTAACACTTGTAAATTAACTTTAATTCAATGTTTTTAACATGGTTTACAAAAAAAAAAGAAAGAAAGAGATGTCTTCTGTAGTTGTAAGCCAGCTCTCCCTATCAGTAGCTTACTTTCACCTATTCCATGTCCTCAAAGAAGCTGACAAGTGTCTCATCATCTGCCTTCCTATGATAACCTTCCTGACATTAAAGGGTGAAGCCACTATATGGGCTTCCCTGGTGGCTCAGACGGCAAAGCATCTACCTGCAATGCAGGAGACCCAGGTTCAATCCCTGGGTTGGGAAGATCCCCTGGAGAAGGAAATGGCAATCCACTTCAGAATTCTTGCCTGGGAAATTCCACAGACAGAGGAGCCTGGTGGACTACAATCCATGGGGTTGCAAAGAGTCAGACACGACTGAGGAAGACACACACACACATCATACAGCCCCTCCATTCTCATTTCTCCAGCACAGCGATAGTCTCACAAGCCTGTCTCGTTTTCTAAGAAGTAAAAACAGTCATGACCATAAGAGCCCCATAACCGTGATGGCAGCGGTTGAAATGTTGGTCTCCCCTGAACTGGCCACATCATCTGGTTGTTTCTTCCACCACTCAGCAGGGCCTGCACTCTTCACACACAGGACAGCCACTCAGGCAGAAGGAAGAGAGGGATGGCTTTTGTTGAGGGATGGTTGTGTTGATGGTTTGTGTTGGCTTGTGATGGTTTGCAATCAATCTTGCTATAGGTATTCTTCCCACTCCCACATTCCCTGAAGCCTTCAGGACACTAAAATGTAGTCTACAGTGCTAGAACCATTTCAGGCAGAGAGTAAGCAAATATGCTTTGCCAAGACTGTCCCCAGGGGTCTTGAACCTTTCTTGACCCACATCCCTATCAATAAAGTACTTTCCCATGTGCCCATAATATATCTAGTGAAATATTATAATATCTATAATATATATTGGGCTTCCCTGGTGACTCAGATGGTAAAGAATCTGCCAGCAATGCAGGAGACTCAGGTTCAATCCCCAGGTTGGGAAGACCCCCAGAGAAGGGAATGGATACCCACTCCAGTATTCTTGCCTGGAGAATTCCATGGACAGAGGAGCCTGGCAGGCTGTAGTCCATGGGATCACAAAGAGTTGGACACAACTGAGTGACTAACACTATCCTCTACATTATATTATATATTGAAATGTTTAATAGATACATACTTAGGTATACTTGAGTACCTATTTAATATTTCAATAGGTATTTAAATAATATCTATTGCTATTTAAACAGAAATTATATCTATTGGGGCTTCCCTGGTGAAATGGTAAAGAATCCACCCGCCAGTGTAGCGGACATGGGTTCAATCCCTGGTCCAGGAAGATCCCACATGCCGTGGAGCCACTAAGCCAGAGCACCACAGCTACTGAGCCTGTGCTCTATAGCCCAGGAACCACAATTGATGAACCCATGAGCTGCAGCTGCTGAAGCTTAAAGTCTCTATAGCCTGGGCTCGGCAACAAGAGAAGCCTCTGAAATGAGAAGCCCATGAACCACAACTGCAGAGTAGCTCCCGCTCTCCCAGCTAGAGAAAAGCCCAAGCAGCAAAGGAGACCCAGCACAGCCAAATAAATACATAAAATTATTTCCTTTTAAAAAAGAAATAAAATCAATTGAAATATTTATAAGGACACACGTGTGCTATACACAAATTAGTTAGGTAAATGATACCGTTTTCACAAAAATGAGAACGGTTAAAGGACAAGATAAAAAGACCAGCATGGATAAAAGTGCTAACAATTTCCTCCCTGGCCCCAGTGGGCCTTTCTGCACAGCCGCTCTTTGGAGAACACTTGGTTCATCAAAGTTTTTAAACTGAAGTCACAAACTGGCAACCAAGAAGCCAAATGTAGCCCACAAATGTGTTTGGTTTGGCCTGAATAATGTTTTCTAAATTTTCTATTAGTCCCCAACATGTAAAAAATTGGACCAATTCATGTAAAAATCTTAGAGATTTTTGAAATTCATTTTATTCGCTGCTTTATCCCTGGTGCCTGGAGCATAGTAGACACTCGATAAACACTTGTTTCATTGAATTTCCAACTTCTCTCAAAAAAATCATGCTGGTACATCTTCCTGGTAATAACCACCTGGAGCTGAGTAGTGAATGCCCCCGTACTAGGATATGGGTTCACCAGTCCTAAGCCATAGACCCCACCACGCACTAACGAAGCCCTGTAACAAACCAGCTTCACTCACACCACCTATTATATGCCTGGTAACTGAACAATTGCTTCTGTCTTAGGACTTGTTGGTTACATGATGGCCTTGGTCACCCTCCATGAGATCAGACCAAACCAATATTCCATCTGGAGTCCAAAGATACAGGTTTGAGTATGATTCTGTCAATTACCATTTTGGGGGGATTTTCTCTCTGAGCCAAAATGTCCTACCTGGAAAATGGGAATTGCAATACCTTTTTTCAAAGGTTGTTTGAAAATCAAAATAAATGAAAACATATTTGTGGGCTGTTTTGTAAATTGTAAAGTATTACAGAAATTAGAATATAGGCTCAGACAGTAAAGAATCTGCTTGCAATGCAGGAGACCCAGCTTCGATTCCTGAGTTGGGAAGATCCCTGGAGAAGGGAATGGCTACCCACTCCAGTATTCTTGCCTGGAGAATTCCATGGAGAGAGGAGTCTGGCAGGCTACAGTGAGGTTGCAAAGAGTCGGACATGCCTTACCGACTAACACTTTCACGTTCACCACTGTAATAGCTGTGTTCATTTACCAGGAGGACTAGCTGAGATTTAGGGATGAAACAGACCACATTTCCCTATATTAACTATATTTCTCTCTATTTTTCCATCCCACCATTCTGATTTTCAGATGTACTGGGAAGACAAATGATGGGATAGGCCAAAAGTAAGAAATAAGCCACCACCCAAAAAGTTGGGTTCAATTTCTCCTAGCGAGAGTGACTCTTTTATTTTCTCTCTTTCTCATATATAAGTCACTAACTGCTTGTGACTTTCAGATCCAGCTCTCCACGCCTTACTCCCAAAGACCAAAGCTATTCCCAGTGTTTTTCTGCACCTAATCCTAAGAGCCAATACCTACAACCTCCACCTTTATCTCCTTGAGTCTAGACCTGTTATGAACTTCTAATCTTGTTGTTCACCCATTGGAAATAAGCCTGAGAGCTTTTCTCTTCCACTTTTTATCAGCAGAGAAACTATTCCTATTACACATAAGACTAGCTTTGCAGCAATGTTCCCATTACACACACACAGACATACACACACATACCACACACTCTCTTCTCCCTCTGGCTCTCCCATAAATATTTGCCAGCTATCAGCTGATCCATATAAAATAACCAATATTCAACCATTTCTGACCTAGGAAAGGGGGCAATTTTATCATCACCATATCAATATATTTAACCCAGAGACTCAGGCTTGGGGGTTTCTGTAACCTCTGAATCTTCCTGTTTTTAAGCCAAAGCCAGTTGTTCTTATCCATTTCCCACGGTGATTGCACTGAGTCTCTGAGAAAACTGCTTCAGCATCTCAAGTATGCTGGGGAGTTTCCTTCCTCATGGACCTATAGTTGCCAGACAATTCCATGAACTAAAAATCCTGGTCAAAATATAGATTCTAGATGCAACAGATTCTTGCCTGTTCAGCCTCTTTCTGTTCCCTGGGGAGAAAGGGTGTGGATAATTTATAAAATATGCACTACTGTTTTGGGACTAAGAAGTGAAAGCCTCTTTAAGGAAGGAGAGCATCAACTCAGGATCCCCAAGTCCCACCATTTTGGAAGCCCCCCCATTTCTCCTCCTTCTGTTCTTTTAGCCCTTTGTGAAAAGGTCCCCAAATTCCCTATCTCAGGCTTCTTCCGTTCTGTCCATCACCAGGAGCTCTCTTTGCTATCTGCTCCATCACCTAAAGCCCTCCCTAGATGTTGCCCACTCTTCAACACAATGGAGAAAATGGGGAGTCTCAGGAAAGCTGGGGGAATACCCCCAACTTCCCACGGGTATTGGGAAATGCTATGTATAATATTAGCAGAAATCTCATGGTGTTAAACGTAGTTCTTTCTGTTGTGGGGTCCCTATTTAACAGGCAAATTCCCCACATGTTAAGCATTTCTGAAACTGTTCCTTAGAATGCTAGTGTTCTAAGAGATATTCTTGAGTGTTCCTAAAACAGGAGTTCTTTGATCAAAAAAGTTTGGCAATCCCTATATGCCATTACGGGCCCCTTGTAGGAATTTCATAACACACAGCTTCACATTCAAGATTTTGAGAGATCTTGCAGAGGAAACCCTATGTAACTTCATTTGATCTAGTGTTTCCTAAACTTATTCAGCAAAGGAACCCTCTTCTTTCATGAAAATTATTTTTTATCATTTCCTGGGCCTTTATGTTTCCAAAAATACGCTTTGTGAAATCCTGCTCTATCTTGTAAGGGAGGATACATACTTCACTTTCCCTTTAGAGAATAGAGCCGGTGAGGATGCAGGGCCCCTTATCCAAGCCCACCACCCCTGGAGTGAGCACCTCTCACGAGTCTTGCAAATAAATGGCTTTCCTCCCCTGTCCTGCACGCATGCAGTTTCTTCAAAGAGCAAAAGTTTTCCAAATGCCTGCTCTAGCCCATGACCCCTCATTCATCTGGGCCTTGAGAAACCCAACATGAGCCTTCGACAGACATGGTTAAGACAAGGAGATCCAAGAGGCATCCACCCAAAAGAGAAGAATCTGAACGTCCAAGTGTGAGACATTCTCTTTAGTCCCATTGCCCAATTTTGATTAGACACACCCTGCTCTCCAAATTCATGCATAAGGGCTTTAACTTGTCCCACCCAGGTGGGAAGCCCTTAAGGACAATGCTGAAACCACAGACTTGGATGTGGTATGCCTTACACTTTAGCATTTCAATCCACTCTCCTGTTTATTATTCTGTTCCGTCTATGGAATTTATCTCCCCACCTAGAACGTAAATTCCAGGATGCTTTAATCCATATCTTATCCTTCCTCTCTTTGTCCCTACTGTATCTATCTCTCAATAGTAGGTACAGTGGAAATACTTAATAAACAATATTAAATTGAACTTAACAGAATCCCCTCTGCTTTTTATCTACCCCAAGAAAGAAGGGTGGTAAAATAGGAAGTTTCTCTTAACCTATCTCCTTTAATAGACTCATATGTGTGTTAGTTGCTCAGTCATATCTGACTCTTTGCAAACCCACAGACTATAGCCTGCCAGTCTCCTCTGTCCATGGAATTTCCCAGGCTAAAATACTGGAGTGGATTGCCTTTTCTTTCTCCAGGGGATCTTCCCCTGGCAAGAATATTGGAGTGGATTGCCATTTCCTTCTCCCGGATATCTTTGTGACCCAGGGCTCAAACCTGGGTCTCCTGCATTGCAGGTAGACGCTTTACCATCTGAGCCACCAGGGAAGCCCAACAGACTCATAGACTCAGCCAGTACCCTCTATTCCCACTGAGACATAAACCAGACAATTCCACAGTATACTGACTGCTCACAGCCACAAGGCCAAGCTCTCATGCCCTAATGTACTTCTGTTCTCACTGATTGCTTGCTTATCGAGAGTCAGGTGTGTTCCCAAATTTGTCCATGCCGGTTGTATGTGTTACTATGGTTGTAAGTTTTAAATAAAGTTACTGGGATGGACATTTGTTTTCCACTGGATGGTCTCTATTTGCCTCTCCAGTTGCATTCTCTACTCTGCTCTGTGCCCAGGGACGCTGACCTTTATAGACTGGACCAATCAAGCCTCCTTGGCCTCTGGCCTCCGGTTGGTTCCTACCAATGGAAGTTATCTGTAGGAAGTGGAAGGAATGGAAGGAAAGCAAGGTTGGGCTATTTACCCCCCAACTCTCTCCTTGCAGGTCTGGAGCTTGATAGTGACTGAATTCTTCTAGCAGAAAGCATCGCACCTGCCAGGCAGCTATCTCTTGTAGCTACGCTGCGTCAGTACACTCAGGGGTGGGAGCAGCCTCCCACAGTGCCAGTCACTGTGAGCCTCACACCACTGCTTGGTTTCCCTCAACGCTGTCCACACTGTGCACTCCCTTTGCTAAACTCTTTTTAACCATCCCTTCTCGTACCAGCTTTTTTCTGCCTCCCCCTGCAAACCCTGACTAGTCCACCTACCAACAAGCATTCATTTCCCTCTTCTTTTCTGACACAGCCCATTTGCTCTAATTCCAGGATTCCAAGTGGTTCAGGGAGCATCTCCTTCATGCCAGAGGAGAACTCTAAGTACATATAATACATATTGTCATTTATTTATTCATTTCTCCTTGGTGCAGGTACTTATTACAGGTTAGGGGGTATCCATCTCAAGAGTTCGGTTTGATAAATTTGGTCCAGACCTCCTTTCTCAGGGGCTTCCCTGGTGGCTCAGATGGTAAAGAATCTATTTACAATGCAGGAAACCCAGGTTCAATCTCTGGGTCAGGAAGATACCCTGGAGAAGGAAATGGCTACCCATTCCAGTATTCTTGCCTGGAGAATCCTATTAACACAGGAGACTTGTGGGCTAGAGTCCATGGAGTTTTAAAGAGTCAGACACTACTGAGTGATTTTTTTTTTTTTTTTTCCTTTCTGAAGAGGCCTGCTTTTATGGTCCATGGGACCATGAGTCCCCTGGAGCAGAGATGGGTCATATTAGTTACTCTTCAGACCTAGGCTTTCTGTCATTAAAATTAAATGGTGCTTGCTCCTTGGAAGAAAAGCTGTGACAAACCTAGACAATGTATTAAAAAGCAAAGACATTACTTTGCCAACAAAGGTCTGTATATTCGAAGCTATGGTTTTCCTAGTAGTCATGTATGGATATGAGAGTTGGACTATAAAGAAGGCTGAGTGCTAAAGAACTGATGCTTTCAAACTGCGGTGTTGGAGAAGACTCTTAGAGTCCCTTGGAGTACAAGGAGATCAAACCAGTCAATCCTAAAGGAAATCAACTCTGAATATTTATTGGAAGGGCTGATGCTGAAGCTGAGCTTCAATACTTTGGCCACCTGATGCAAAGAGCCGACTCAATGGAAAAGATCCTCATGCTGAGAAAGATTGAGGGCAGGAAAGGGGACAACAGAGGATGAGATGGTTGCATGGCATCACCGACTCAATGGATACGAGTTTGAGCAAAGCTCCAGGAGTTGGTGATGGACAGGGAAGCCTGGCATGCTGCAGTCCATGGGGTAGAAAAGAGTCAGACGTGACTGAGAAGCTGAACAACAACAACTACAGACCTAGGCAGTCCCTGGCACAAAAATTAGTGAAATTGAGCTAAAATATTTAAGTTGGGTTGATTCATAAAGTCTAACGGATTCCTAGAGAGCACTGGTTGCCCAAATTCCCAGCCTCTGGTGCAGAAATATAGGAGCTAGGGTTTCCACTGAGATTTGTCACTGAGTCCCTCTTCCTATGGGCTGCCTTTCTTGGGAAGTTTTTAACCATATAGAGTTCCCTTCACATCATCTGTGCAAATCAGAGCCCAGAGGAGCAGCAACAGGTGGAAGGATCCTATAAACAGAGGCTTGCCACCGAGACATATGGAAACATTTTGTCCCCTCTTACAGCAGACCTTTAGCCACTTGCCTCCCCATATCATTCCATTTTCACATTTTCCACACACCTGCTATGTGCTAAGCACTGTGCTTTTATATAGATTAGTTCACCTCATGAAGAACAGAAATTCCAGATTATCCCTGGGCTGGTGGGGATGGGGTATGATCTTGGGTAAGTCCCTGGCCTGTTTCCAGATCTCTAAAATGAGTGGGTGTGCTATATGATCTCTCAGGATTCTTCCAGTCCAAATTCGCTAAAATGCTCTACAGCTCTGAGATCGACTTTCTCCTTCCAGAAGAAGCACCAGTAAACCTTTCTTAACCTGAGCTTCTCCATCTGAGAGTGAAGCCTGAGCCCAGGGCTTGAGTGCAGAAGACGTAGTTTTTTGTCTTGTTTTGCTTCATTTCTGAATCAGCTAATGTTGCTAAATTCTTTTTTGTTTGTTTCTATGGGAGAATAGCTGCTTTACAATGTTGTGCTAGTTTCTGCTGTACAGCAAAGTGAATCAGCTAAACGTATACATATGTCCCCTCTTTGTAGATGTTCCCTCTACAAAATTGTGTTCCCTCCTGTGCTATACAGGAGGTTATCATTAGTTATCTATCTTATGCATATTCAAAAGCAGAGACATTACTTTGCCAACAAAGGTCCATCTAGTCAAGGCTATGGTTTTTCCTGTGGTCATGTATGGATGTGAGAGTTGGACTGTGAAGAAAGCTGAGCACCAAAGAATTGATGCTTTTGAACTGTGGCGTTGGAGAAGACTTTTGAGAGTCCCTTGGACTGCAAGGAGATCCAACCAGTCCGTTCTGAAGGAGATCAGCCCTGGGATTTCTTTGGAAGGAATGATGCTAAAGCTGAAACTCCAGTACTTTGGCCACCTCATGTGAAGAGTTGACTTATTGGAAAAGACTCTGATGCTGGGAGGGATTGGGGGCAGGAGGAAAAGGGGACGACAGAGGATAAAATGGCTGGATGGCATCACTGACTCGATGGACGTGAGTCTGAGTGAACTCCGGGAGTTGGTGATGGACAGGGAGGCCTGGCGTGCTGCGATTCATGGGGTCGCAAAGAGTCGGACACGACTGAGAGACTGATCTGATGCATAGTAGTGTATATGTGTCAAACCCCTATCTCCTAATTCACTCCCTCTTCCCCCACCCTTGCCTTGGGATCCATACATTTGTTTGCTACATCTATGTGTCTATTTCTGCTTTGCAAATAGGTTCATCTGTACCATTTTTCTAAATTCCACGTATATGCATTAATATATAATATTTGTCTTCAGGAAGCTTAGTTTTTGAAGTGATCCCAGGAAATAGGAGTGGGGCAATGGGAGGAAGGGAGGGACAGAGTCTAAAACAAAGGTGCGTTGTTGACCTAGTCACCACTCTAGGAAACTGAGGCTCAGTCTCACTGGTATCTTCTAAAGAGCCAGATAGAATGCATTCACAATTCCATGCCCTGGAGGGATGGAAAGAGAGGGATATTTTACATCAGCTCCCATCCCTCTGGTCATGGGTTGTCCTATGGGAGTGAACTTCTTCCCTCTTCCCAGGGTGCACCTTGACAGTGACCAGCAGTTCTGTACAGTAACAACAGAAAAGTCCCAGCAAGAAGCAAGCTTGCAGCTTAGTGGAAGACTGCCATAGGCTAAACAGTAGGCCAAGAGGATGTACAATTAGGGTTTGCCAGATTTAACAAAAATAGAGTACGCTCATTTAAATTTGAATTTTCAAATCAACAATGAATGCAATATTTGGGACATGCTTATGCTAAATAAATTACTTGTTATTGATCTGAAATTCAAATTTGACTGAGTGTCCCACATTTTTTATGGCAACCTTGTGTGCAATGCACAGTTGGGAACAGAAGGCAGGCCATGCTAAGCCCCAGCCCTACCTCTCCAGTCTCCTTTAAGGAATTTACCTATCTGCCTTGAAGATCTTTAAATTTCCCATTTCTCCAAGCTTCTGATATAGAAGTAGCTAAATTATGAGTGATGACCTGCTCTGTACAAGGCCAGAGAGGTAACAGGGGAAAACGCAGCCAGGTTGGATGAAATGGAACACAAAATTTCTAGTTCTTCGGGGACTCAAAGCCCAGAAAAGGAATCCTATGGTTGTACTGATAAGACTTCAGGATGAGCAAATTCAGGCTGGTGCTGGGCTCCCCAACACGTCCCTCCGTGGCTGTGAATATCTTCAAGAATGCCAAGACCTACAGGGAATGAAAGAACAGAAACACGAATTTTCATTAATAATGAAGATAAGAATGACAAAAGCCAATATTTTTTCCTGCAAATCCTTTTGTTGTTTTCAAGTAGACGTCTCCAAAGTACCAAATGTGATCATCTTAAAAGCGCTAGAGTTAGATGTTTCTTATTTTGAGTTCAGGAATTTAAGTGCTTAAAAAACAATGCTTTTGTAATGTCCTAGAAGGATGGGATGCGCGGGCGGGGGTAGGAAGGAAGCTCAAGAGGGAAGGAATACATGTCTAAATATAGTTGATTCACTTTGTTGGACAGCAGAAACAAACACATTGTAAAGCAATTATACTCCAATAAAAAGTCTTTGATAAAAAAATATTTTAAAATCATAAATAGAAAAAATAATGCTATCTATATCTTTTTTCTTGTAGCATCAAAATTTCCAGAACTTTAACAAGTGATGCCAGGAAAACTGGTCAACCACTTATAAAAGAATGAAACTAGAACACTTTCTAACACCATACACAAAAATAAACTCAAAATGGATTAAAGATCTAAATGTAAGACCAGAAACTATAAAACTCTTGGAGGAGAACATAGGCAAAACACTCTCCGACATAAATCACAGCAGGATCCTCTATGACGCACCTCCCAGAATATTGGAAATAAAAGCAAAAATAAACAAATGGGACCTAATTAAAATTAAAAGCCTCTGCACAACAAAGGAAACTATAAGCAAGGTGAAAAGACAGCCTTCAGATTGGGAGAAAATAAGAGCAAATGAAGCAACAGACAAAGAATTAATCTCAAAAATGTACAAGCAACTCCTACACCTCAATTCCAGAAAAATAAACAACCCAATCAAAAAATGGGCCAAAGAACTAAATAGACATTTCTCCAAAGAAGACATATAGATGGCTAACAAACACATGAAAAGATGCTCAACATCACTCATTATCAGAGAAATGCAAATCAAAACCACAGTGAGGTACCATTTCACACCAGTCAGAATGGCTGCTATCCAAAAGTCTACAAGCAATAAATGCTGGAGAGGATGTGGAGAAAAGGGAACCCTATTATTACACTGTTGGTGGGAATGCAAACTAGTACAGCCACTATGGAGAACAGTGTGGAGATTCCTTAAAAAACTGGAAATACAACTGCCATATGACCCAGCAATCCTGCTGCTGGGCATACACACCAAGGAAACCAGAACTGAAAGAGACACGTGTACCCCAATGTTCATCGCAGCACTGTTTATAATAGCCAGGATACGGAAGCAACCTAGATGTCCATCAGCAGACGAACAGATAAGAAAGCTGTGGTACATATACACAATGGAGTATTACTCAGCCATTAAAAAGAATACATTTTAATCAGTTCTAATGAGGTGGATGAAACTGGAGCCTATTATAGATAGTGAAGTAAGCCAGAAATAAAAACACCAATACAGTATACTAACACATATATATGGAATTTAGAAAAATGGTAATGATAACCCTGTATGCGAGACAGCAAAAGAGACACAGATGTATAAAACAGTCTTTTGGACTCTGTGGGAGAGGGCGAGGGTGGGATGATTTGGGAGAATGGCATTGAAACATGTATAATATTATATGTGAAACGAATCACCAGACCAGGTTCGATGCATGATACAGTATGCTCAGGGCTGGTGCACTGGGATGACCCAGAGGGATGGATGGTATGGGGAGGGAGGTAGGAGGGGGGCTCAGGATGGGGAACACGTGTACACCCGTGGTGGATTCATGTTGATGTATGGCAAAACCAATATAATATTGTAAAGTAATTAGCCTCCAATTAAAATAAATAAATTTATATTTTAAAATATATATTTTAAAATCATAAATAGCAAAAATAATGCTATCTATATCTTTTTTCTTGTAGCTTCAAAATTTCCAGAACTTTCACGTTGTTCTTTAGTGAGGCCTCATCAACCCTATGCTTTCAGAAGCCTGCTATCCTCCTGCCCAGGTTCTTAATCTAACCAGAGTGACAGTTCTACTTGAGTCCCAGGACTTTGTCTCTCATCCCTGGTGAGAATGAAGCTGAACTGTATGGGAGTTGGAACCTTGAATCTGTCTCACACCCAGGACCTCTGGTCAAGAGGCTGCAGCTATACACTCACCTTCATACAGGATCAACCCCATCAGCAGATGTCTGGGCTATAATAATTCCAGAGCATGGCTCCTGTTGAGTCTGAGTTTCCAAAAGTGGGATGGAAAGGGCTATGAGATATCTTGGCAAGCCTCCCTATTCCATCAGTAAAGATGCTCCATTCCACAGGTGGAAGGCAACTGGTCTAAAGATTCACAACTGCATTTCACCATTTGACAGAATCAAAAGAACTCGATGCTCCTTCCATTAACCCAACAATAGCCTCATCCCACAACCCCATCCTTCCCTCTGATTATACTGCCTCCTTGATATTTGTGTTACTCCATTGTGGCAGGAGCTTGGGTGTTATAACAAACACAGCTCCCTACATAATCCACAGGGACCAGTTTTCAAAAACTACTGTGGTGAACATTTATTCTTAACCACACATCAGAGCCTCACGCTGCCCAGGACAGTACCATGAACATCTCACTGTAGAGGAAATCTGCATTCAAATTCTGGTTCTATCATTTAATAGTCATGTAACTTTGGGCAGGTCACATAATCTTCTAGAAACTTCAGTTCAGTTCAGTTCAGTCCCTCAGTCATGTCCGACTCTTTGTGACCCCATGAACCGCAGCACCTCAGGCCTCCCTGTCCATTACCAACTCCTGGAGTTTACTCAAACTCATGTCCATTGAGTCGATAATGCCATCCAACCATCTCATCCTCTGTTGTCCCCTTCTCCTCCCACCTTGAATCTTTCCCAGCATCAGGGTCTAGAACCTTAGCTTGCCTAAAAATGGACAAGTGATCTCTACCCAACTTATTGTGAGGAGCAAATGACTTCCCTTGTTTCATGCAGTAGCCACTAGCCACATGTGGTTATTTAAGATGAAACGTAAATAAGATAAAATAAAAATGCAATTCCTTATCCTCACAAGCCACATTGCATGTGTTCAGTGGCCACATGTGACTAGTAGCTACCATATTGGACAGGACAGATACAGAACATTGATCCATCACAGAAGATGCTATTCCTCAAGGCTCCCAGAGGATACTCAAAACACATCAGCCATGGGGTTCTTCATGGTTTGGTCCCAACCTTCTTGTCCAGGTTTTTCTTCTGTCACACCCAACCATCTTCTCCTTTATATTCTCCACCAAATCACGTGTTCTTCCTGGCTGTTACCTCCACCGTGACTTGCTTCCTGTGGTTTTCTTGTTGAGAATGCCCTCCCTACCCTGGATCCCATGCTTTTCAAAAACCAGTTTTCAAAAACTACTGTGGTGAACATTCATTCTTAACCACACATCAGAGCCTCATGCTGCCCAGGGCAATAACCATGAACATCTCACTATAGAGGAAATCTGCATTCAAATCCTGGTTCTGATATTTGA
The DNA here is from genome assembly GCF_027580195.1 of Bos mutus. Taxonomy (NCBI): domain Eukaryota; kingdom Metazoa; phylum Chordata; class Mammalia; order Artiodactyla; family Bovidae; genus Bos; species Bos mutus. The sequence continues at coordinate 31,090,982 of NC_091618.1, forward strand.
TAGTCATGTAACTTTGGGCTACTCCTGTCTGCCTAGAAAACCCTGCTCACTCCCAGGCCCAATGCAAAAAGTTCCTCCTTGGAGACAGTGTCCGCCATGCTCGAGGAAGGAATCAATCAATCCTCTTTCTCCAGATCCTCTATTGATGACCCCACTACAACATCTCCACCCTGAGACCAACATGTGCTGATCTCTGAAGGCCTTGAGGGCAAAGAATGGGTCTCATTCATCTTTGTGCCCCATGCTGGGAAGAGTAGAGATCTTGGTCAATATCAACACCACAGATCTCACTACTACCATGCTCCCTCAGCTCATGGGTTCCTAGTGCTGGCTCAGTCTTAGCTATACATTGTTCAGGGAAAGGTTTCCCCACAGGCTGCTGGTTCCCTCCAAGCCAGCAAAGCTGTGGAGGGAAGCTGGAGGTGGAAGCCAAGGCTCAGGCCGGTCAGTGGCCATGGGGAAGAGGTCAGTTGAAGAAAGCCAGCCCCAAGGGGAAGCGCTGGAGGGAATGATTAAGTGCAGTCCCAGAACACATACACTGACCCTTCTCTCCCAGTGGAATACTCTCTGCCGGCCTCTCTGACGACCAGCGCCTCTGGCTCTCCCCTCCTCCCACTCGGGCTTTCTCCTAGGGCACTGCCCCCACAGGCCTCCCCACAGGCCCTGGGGCCAGCAGAGCCTCCCGCAGCTCAGTGTCCCTTGTGCCTGCTTCAGGACCCCTTCCAAAAGAGTACATCTCCACACCACCTCCCCCACCCATGTCTTCTCCCATGTCCTTTATTTTTTCTTTCCTATAAATGTCACATTCAGTTCAGCCATTCAGTCGTGTCTGACTCTTTGCGACCCCATGAATTGCAGCACACCAGGCCTCCCTGTCCATCACCAACTCTCAGAGTTCACTCAGACTCACGTCCATCGAGTCAGTGATGCCATCCAGCCATCTCATCCTCTGTCGTCCCCTTCTCCTCCTGCCCCCAATCTCTCCCAGCATCAGAGTCTTTTCCAATGAGTCAACTCTTTGCATGAGGTGGCCAAAGTACTGGAGTTTCAGCTTTAGCATCATTTCTTCCAAAGAAATCCCAGGGCTGATCTCCTTCAGAATGGACTGGTTGGATCTCCTTGCAGTCCAAGGGACTCTCAAGAGTCTTCTCCAACACCACAGTTCAAAAGCATCAATTCTTCAGCACTCAGCCTTCTTCACAGTCCAACTCTTACATCCATACATGACTACTGGAAAAAACCATAGCCTTGACTAGACGGACCTTTGTTGGCAAAGTAATGTCTCTGCTTTTGAATATGCTATCTAGGTTGGTCATAAGGATGCTTTAATTTTTTTTAGGTCTTTATTGAATTCGTTACAATAGTGCTTCTGTTTTATGTTTTGGTTTTTTGGCCACAAGGCATGTGGGCTCTTGGCTCCGTGACCAGAGATCAAACCCGTACCTCTTGCAGTGGAAGGTGAAATCTTAACCACTGGACCCCCAGGGAAGTCCCCTCTTGTGCTCTATTTTTTTCTTTAATAGGTTATGCAAATCAGCTAAACAAGAGAAACATATGTGTTAATTAGTGTACCTTGTCTAAGTTCTTAGTCTTCTTTTTTCTCATACAATTATTGTATTACAATTCTATATGATACTGTAAACCAAATGCCTTCCAACATTTTGATTTGGGGAAGAATTTTAAAGATACACAATTTTCTTTAAGAAATAAAGTTGAAATCACAATACATTTTAGACCTCCTACTCCACTAGCTCTTTTTCCATTCATTTGTTGGGAAGAAAGTCTTTTCTTTTTTGTTGTTGTTCAGTCGCTAAAGAGCCTCTTGATGAAAGTGAAAGAGGAGAGTGAAAGAGTTGGCTTAAAACTCAACATTCAGAAAACTAAGATCATGGCATCCGGTCCCATCACTTCATGGCAAATAGATGGGGAAATAATGGAAACAGTGACAGACTTTATTTTCTTGGGCTCCAAAATCACTGCAGATGGTGACTACAGCCATGGAATTAAAAGACGCTTGCTCCTTGGAAGAAAAGCCGTGACCAACCTAGACAGCATATTAAAAAGCAGAGACAAATGTTCGTCTAGTCAAAGCTATGATTTTTCCAGTAGTCATGTATGGATGTGAGAGTTGGACTATAAAGAAAGCTGAGTGGCAAAGAATTGATAGCTTTTGAACTGTGGTGTTGGAGAAGACTTTTGAGAGTCCCTTGGACTGGAGGGAAGATCCAACCAGTCAATCCTAAAGGAAATCAGTTCCAAATATTCACTGGACAGACTGAAGCTGAACCTCCAATACTTTGGCCACCTGATGCAAAGAACTGACTCATTTGAAAAGACCCTGATGCTGGGAAAGATTGAAGGCGGGAGGAAAAGGGGACAACAGAGGATGAGATGGTTGGATGGCATCACAGATGTGATGGACATGAGTTTGAGTAGGCTCTGGGAGTTGGTGATGGACACGAAGCCCAGCATGCTGCAGTCCATGGGTTCACAAAGAGTTGGACATGACTGAATGACTGAACTGAGTCGTAAAGTTATGTGGGACTCTTTGCGACCCCATGGACTGCAGCATGCCAGGCTTTCCTGACCTTTACCATCTCCCAGATCTTGCTCAGATTCATGTCCACTGAGTCAGTGATGCCATCCAACCATCTCATCCTCTGTTGCCCCTTTCTCTGCCTGCCCTCAATCTTTCCCAGCATCAGGATCTTTTCTAATGAGTCGGCTTTTCACATCAGGTGGCCAAAGTCTTGGAATTTCAGCATCAGTCCTTCCAATGAATATTCAAGCTTGATTTTCTTTAGAATTAGCTAGTTTGATCTCCTTGCTGCCCAAGGGACTCTTAAGAGTCTTCTCCAACACCACAATTGAAAAGCATCTTTATTTTATTAGGTTACTAACTTTTTAAATTAATTAGTATATACTTTAAAATTTCTTACCTAGGTAACATTAAATTATTGTTTCACATGTACAACACTATATTTCTAGTTCTGTATTACTCTACAATGTCCTCACCACCAAAAATTTCTTCATCTTTCACCGTGCAGCTGATTTCCTCTACTCCTTCATTCTTAAGTTCGGTGACCACCCCACCATCCTTCCAGCTTCCTGGCTAGAAACCTCCCATCAAACTTGTCCTCCTCCTTCCTTCTCCTCCAAGATCACCTCCTGCCATCAGTCAGAAAGTCCTGCCCATCAGACCCCTGCAGTGGCCTGAACTCTGCCTCTGGACTTACTGGGCCCCCATGTCTTTTCAGGTGGACCATATCACTGTAACAGCATCCTAACCAGGCTTTCCTTCTCTAATCTGTGGTCCTTTCCATCCGTTTTGTCAGAACCATCCTCCTAAAATACAAATTGTTCTCCTGGCCTCTGCCTTCCACCATTGCCCACAGGGCCAAACACAAGCCAATCTCCTTAAACAAATATTCAGGTTCCTCCCAGATCTAACTCTCACTTACCTTGGCTGCCTTCCCTTCTCTGGGACACGCCATCCAATTCCCCACCTGTGTGCCTTTTCGCTGCCTCCCTCACCCCCAACACCCACCCTACATTTGCACAAGGGCTTCCAAGTTCAGCTCAGACATCAGCCCCTCCGTGTGATCCTAGAGGCAGGCTGCCATTGGGTTCCCACCCGACTTGCACGCATACGAGCTGAGGGAACTCAGGAAAGTTACCAAATCCCACCATGGCTCATTTTCCTCATTTGTAAAATGGGACCATAGCATTGCCTATCAGTTGTTAGAAGATTGAATGAGCTACTTCATTAAAAGTGTGTAGCATCACACCTGGCACACTAGGGCTGTTTTTCTTTCTACCTTTGGTGATGGTGCCTCCCAGGAAGATGTCTCAGACTCTTCAACCACAGATTGCCTGAATCTCAGGTATAAGGCTTAATTATTTGGCTCTGTAATGAAATTGTTTTTGCCGGTGGTCGCCTCACTCAGAAGACTCAGGAATCCAGCCTGGTTGGCTGGTCAACTCCCAAGCCCGGCCAGCACACAGTAGACCCCATGAAGCCTCCTGCTCAGATCCTGCCATCCCCCGCCCCCCCGCCACTGACTTCCAATAAAATTCTTTTTATTTATTTTTTCCCCTCTGAACTGTTTACTTTTTTTTTTTAATGGGAGTATAGTTGCTTTACCACGTTGTATTAGTTTCTGCTGTACAACAACGTGGATCAGCTATATGTATACATATATGCACTCATCTCACACGCTAGTAAAGGAATGCTCAAAATTCTCAAGCCAGGCTTCAGCAATATGTGAACTATGAACTTCCTGATGCTCAAGCTGGTTTTAGAAAAGGAAGAGGAACCAGAGATCAAATTGCCAACATCTGCTGGATCATGGAAAAAGCAAGAGAGTTCCAGAAAAACATCTATTTGTGCTTTATTGACTACGCCAAAGCCTTTGACTGTGTGGACCACAATAAACTGTGGAAAATTCTGAAAGAGATGGGAATACCAGACCACCTGACCTGCCTCTTGAGAAACCTGTATGCAGGTCAGGAAGCAACAGTTAGAACTGGACGTGGAATAACAGACTGGTTCCAAATAGGAAAAGGAGTACATCAAGGCTGTATATTGTCACCCTGCTTATTTAACTTATATGCAGAGTACATCATGAGAAATGCTGGGCTGGAAGAAGCACAAGCTGGAATCAAGATTGCTGGGAGAAATATCAATAACCTCAGAAATGCAGATGACACCACCCTTATGGCAGAAAGTGAAAAGGAACTAAAAAGCCTCTTGATGAAAGTGAAAGAGGAGAGTGAAAAAGTTGGCTTAAAGCTCAACATTCAGAAAATGAAGATCATGGCATCTGGTCCCATCACTTCATAGGAAATAGATGGGGAAACAGTGGAAACAGTGTCAGACTTTATTTTGGGGGGCTCCAAAATCACTACAGATGGTGACTGCAGCCATGAAAGTAAAAGACACTTACTCCTTGGAAGGAAAGTTATGACCAACCTGGATAGCATATTCAAAAGCAGAGACATTACTTTGCCAACAAAGGTCCGTCTAGTCAAGGCTATGGTTTTTCCAGTAGTCATGTATGGATGTGAGAGTTGGACTGTAAAGAAAGCTGAGAGCCGAAAAATTTATGCTTTTGAACTGTGGTGTTGGAGAAGACTCTTGAGAGTCCCTTGGACTGCAAGGAGATCCAACCAGTCCATTCTGAAGGAGATCAGTCCTGGGTGTTCTTTGGAAGGAATGATGCTAAAGCTGAAACTCCAGTACTTTGGCCACCTCATGAGAAGAATTGACTCATTGGAAAAGACTCTGATGCTGGGAGAGATTGGGGGCAGGAGGAGAAGGGGACGACAGAGGATGAGATGGCTGGATGGCATCACCGACTTGATGCACTTGAGTTTGGGTGAATTCTGGGAGTTGGTGATGGACAGGGAGGCCTGGCGTGCTTTGATTCATGGGGTCGCAAAGAGTCAGACATGACTGAGCGACTGAGCGACTGAACTTAACTGAACTGAACTGATCCCCTCCCTTCAGAGCCTCCATCCCACACCCTCATCCCACCCCTCTAAGTCATCACAGAGTACTGAGCTGAGCTCCCTGTGCTCTGCAGCAGTTTCCCGCTAGTTACCTATTTTACACATGGTACTGTATGTACACAGTGCTATTCTAATTCCCCCTGCTGTGTCCATGGTCCATTCTCTACGTCTGCATCTCCATTCTGGCCCTGTAAATATGTTCATCAATACCATTTTTCTAGATTCCATGTATATGCGCTAATATACAATATTCAAAGGTCTTTTTAATTATGACTCCACAGGAATCACTTGTGAGATTGTGGGGAATGGAGAAGGTGTTTCTATGACAATGTGTGAGAGTGGGTGAGCAAGCCTGTGTGAGTCTGCTTGAAAACGTGTGTGAGTGAGAGTATGTATGGAAGGGAGTATATGTGAGTCTGTGTTTGAATGAGTGGGTGAGAATGTATGTGTGAGTGTGTGTCGGACCAGGCTGCTTTCCAGTACAAATCCTGTCGTTTTTCTGTCCCTTCAGCTATCCCTAGGGTCAAAATTTCCATATGTCTGTCAGCAGTCAAAACGTAACCATGCAGAGCTACAAAAGACTCGGCAACGTATTTCTACTGCTCGTATCCTACACAGCAGAGAATGTACAGGGCTGAAAGGAACATGATACCAGGGCCCCTGAAGGATGTACCCCGGTGCATGGAGGGTACAAATAACATCCCTTCATCTCCAGGTGGCTTGTCTGGTTGGCAGTCAGAGAAGTTTGTTCGGCTTGTACAATAAGATTAGAAAATATCTATTGAGCACACTTTATGTGTTGGGCATTTTACTGATCAGCAACAGATCAACTCTCAGAAGTAGTTACTCTCATTTCCAGTTTAAAAAAAAAAAAAAAACTAAGGCACAGAGAGTTTAAATATCAATAGCCTGCCCAGAGCCACACAGCTAGTAAGTGAGGGAGCCTTGATTCAACCCAAGAAATGCAACAATCATGCTCGTGTGTGTAACTACCACACTTACTGCCAGAAGCGGCTGTTTCAGGGCTCTGTCCCACGCCCCGTGCTGCTGAGATCTGAGATAAAGAATGTGTGCAGTGGGGGAGAAGGGGGCCTCGGTAACCAGAACATGAACACTGGGCAACTTGGGCAGATGCTGGAAAGAACAGAAGAATGGGAGCCAAGGAGAAGTCTCGTGATTCCCAAGCATTCAAACATGGAGGTCTCTGAAAAGCGCCCTGGCTGAATCAGAGCCGTGTGTAAGTGACCCCATCTGAAGGATCAGCCTGACACCAGGGGAGTGCCAGTTGGACTGAAGGCAGCAGCAATTTGTTCCTGGTTGAAGCCAAGCCACTTGGAGTTGTGGGATCAGCAGATGTCAAGGTAGGGTGGGGCTGAAGAAGCCCAAGCTAGCAACCAATCTGTTACGGGCATAACTAGCGCTGTCCCGGGGCCGCAGCCATGGCTCTCAAAATGAGGCTCCAGGGCCACGATGCAGGAACCCCCCAGAGAGCTCACCAAATTGCAGATTTGAGGGCCCCACCCTAGTCAACTACACTCTCTGGGACCTGACCTTGAAATCTGCATTTTTCACAAACTCCTCTAGTAATTCCAATTTTCTCTCAACTCCGAGAACCACCAACATGCAGAAATGCACAGCCAGCTGTCTTAGAAGCATGTTTCAGAAGCAGATCTGAGAGGAGGGATCTTACACAGTGATCTTACACACTTTATTATGAAAGTGCTCCCCAAAAGGGCTGATAAGAAAATGTGGAAGCAGAGCAAGAAGGGAGGAACCCAGGACAGATGTGAAGTCCAGCAGAGGGTGGCTTCCAACCAATCTCCCAGGGCCTCAGGAAGGTAAGTCCTGTCTCCAGGGTCAGCCACCACAAGTCCTTTGAGTATCTGGATCTTAATTGCATCAAAGCTATGCTTTTTCCAGTAGTCATGTGAGAGCTGGACCATAAAGAATGCTAAGCAGTGAAGAACTGATGCTTTTGAACTGTGATGTTGGAGAAGACTCTTGAGAGTCCTTTGGACCACAAGGAGATCAAATCAGTCAATCCTAAAGGAAATCAACCCTGAATATTCATTGGAAGGACTGATGCTGAAGCTGAAGCCCCAATACTTTGGCCAACTAATTCGAAGAGCTGACTCATTGGGAAAAAACCCTGATGCTGGGAAAGATTGAGGGCAGGAGGAGGCGGGGACGACAGAGGATGAGATGATTGGATGACGTCATCGACTCAATGGACATGAGTTTGACCAAACTCTGGGAGACAGTGAAGGATAGGGAAGTCTGGAGTGCTGCAGTCCATGGGGTCACAAAGAGTTGGACAATACTGAGCAACTAAACAACAACAACACTGTTCATTTTTTAGTCAAAACCGGGTTTTTTTACTGGTACCTTGTTTATCAGCATGAAGAATAATGGAAATGGGTTCTTTCTTCGAAATTAGAAAAACAATTTGTAGATTGGCTAAAATATGTTAGAAATGCTCACACCTCACGAAAAGAGGGTGTAAGAACCAGCCTCTGGTGCCTGGTAAAGGGCATGGACTTTGATAAATACATGAAGGCAGTAAAAGTGGTAAAGCCTCTGTCAGAAACAGGGGCAATGGCCAAAACCCAGATTGTGTCATCTCTTCTGATGACAAAGGCCTCCAGTAAAGGCTGAGAGCACTTTGAAAACAACACTGTTTTCTTGGAACCTGGAAGAGAGAGTTGAAGAAACTGCAGCTGATGGCAGAAAAACTCAGATCTGTAACTTTACAATTGGTACATTGGTCCAACACCAGGAACAGAAGGAGAAAGGAAAGCATAATGACAAGAAAAGCGAGAGATGGAAAATTAGTGGGTGCAGCATATGAGGAAAAATGACACCTGTGTCCAGATCTATGAAAAAGCAGAATAAAAATGTCATCACCATGTTTGATGACAATTAGCTTTGAGATGATAAGCAAGTTCAGTCTATATCTCCATATGCTTTTTTTCCTTTTCCTCACTGCATTCAATTATTTTTATCACAAACATTTTACATGCAACTATTTCAAAATATTCCTTTAATTAGGATCAACCCTTTGGTTAGTAAATAAATGTGGTTTTTCTTTCTTTTTTTTCTTTAACCATGTGGCATGTATAATCTTTAGTTCCCCAACCAGAGACTGAACCCAGGCCCCCTGCTTTGGAAGCACAGAGTCTTAACCCCTGGACTGCCAGGGAAGTCTCATAAATGTGATTTTACTTTAAAATGAAAAGAATTCAAGCAGGAGACTAACTCCCAACAGAGCTTCTAGCTATTATCCCACCAGAGAAGATGTGCAGTTGTAAGCTTGAAGGACTGTGCAAAATTCTAAAATCTATAACTTCTCCCACATCCAGTAAAACAAAGATACAGGCAGGTAGGGTAGAAGGTGATGGGCTTACCTCTGATGACAGGGGGGACATTGGCTAACGCCAGTCTTTGTTGGGGGAGAGGGAGGAGCAGAGGAAGGAATGGAATGGAAGGGGACAGCTCCCCCAGAGAGAGAAGGGGGAAGCTACTCTGACAAACCCAAGCAGGAGTGGCCATCACCTGTGCTACAGCCCAAAGCCAGGCCCTGGGCTAGGTCTTTCCCTTACATGATCCCATTTAGCTTTCCTAACAAAGGCTGTATCTAGTTTTTCTCTTTACAGATAAGGAAACTGAAACCCAGAGGGGTTCAGTGATCTACCCAGGTCGGTTGGAAAGTGGCAGAGTCCTGGAAGTGATCGGCATCGGAAATGTTCCAGGCCCAAGGGGGATGTGGCATAAGACACGTTTCAGGCTCCAGAGGGAGCAGGAGAAGCCTGGGACCTGAGCAGGGCAGTGGAAGTGGGGAGCAGAATGATGCGGGGAGAGGTAAGCCTGGCTGCTTCAAGCAACCCTCTCTTTGGAGAAGTCCTCTAGACACACACCAACAGTTATTAATCAACCCCTCTGTTCTGGCTGTTAGATTAATACACTCTCAGCTCACTTAGACTCTGATCAGGGGAAGGAAAAAGAAAAAAAAAAAAAAAAAAAGCTTTGTCAGTGAGTATCCAATTACAAAGTTAAGACACAGAAAATCTTGGAGGCAGAACCTGCAAGCTCAGCAGTCTCTAAGTTCAGTTTGCTTCAGATTCTGATGCTTGAAAAAGCAGGGGGTCCCTGCAAGCTTCATTCTCTTTCTTTCCTCTCCCCTTCTCTCCTTCCCTCCTTCCTTCCCCGTTCTCTTCTCCTGCCTTGTATTTGTGCAGGCAGCAAAGATTGCTGAGACCCACTGTCAGACACACTAAGGACAAACAATTTCCCAAGCATCTTCCTTTTCATTATCTCCTCTGACCCTGAAGTGTGAGGTGTCATCATCCCCATTTTAAATGAAGAGGACACCGAGGTTCCACAGCTGGTCACTGGTCACTGGTCATGTGTGGACTTGAACTCAGGATTCTCTTAGTCGAAACTCCTTGGTTTTCATTGTTTTTCCCATACACTAGAGATTTGCCCTCACCTTTGCTCAGAGGGTAAAGCGTCCTCCTGCAATGCAGGAGACCTGGGTTCGATCCCTGGGTCAGGAAGATCCCCTGGAGAAGGAAATAGCAACCCACTCCAGTACTCTTGCCTGGAAAATCCCATGGACAGAGAAGCCTGGTAGACTACAGTCCATGGGATCGCAAAGAGTTGGACACAACTGAGCGACTTCACTTTTCCATTCTGAGGCAGCTGTTGAACAAACTCAGCCAACTCCATGAGCTCCAGCTCCACCCTTGCCCAGGTTGCCAGCAGGGAAGGGACAGGCAGGGACAGTTAAAAAAAAAAAAGCTGCTTGGCAGGCAGTGCTGAGTGTCCCAGGTCATGGGCCATGCCAGTGTTGGGCTCTAAGATGAGCCCAAGTGGCAGGGGAACAAGAAACCAAAGGAAAGAACATGTGAACCATCTTCAAATCTCATACTTGAGAGGTGTGAACACTGAGAACCAGAACACAATGTCTACCTGCTCCAGAGGGGTGCCCAGGACCAAAGGGCTGGAGATGGCCAGAGGAAGCAGATGGAGGGGAAAGAATGGGAGAGGGAAAGGGAAGACTGGAAGGTGGAGGTGGAGGGAGCCTGCCCCCATAGGATGGGGGTGTGGAATGGAAGGACCGCTCACTGAAGGACCAGTAGGATGACCCTGGCTTGCAGACTTTCAGCAGGGAGGGTTCACTACCTCCGCCTTCTTGCAGGGAGTCCTGAATGGGCAGAGAGGTCCCTCCCCCTGCCTGGAGGGCTGAGAGGATGGAGATGGGAGGGAAGACAAGGCTAACCTCAGAGGGGAGCCCTGGGATGGGTGCAAGGCAAGAAATGCCCTGGCCTGAAATGCATTTGGCAGCAGAATCTAGAAATTTCACCTGACCCAGAGCTCTACCACATGTTCTTTTCTGTCTCTGTGATGACAAAGATAAAGAGAGAAGAAAACAAACCCAAGAAACAGGCAAAACTCCTTTCTTACCTCTCTTGACTGGGTAAAAAAGCAACCCCGTGAGGAGACAAGGGGTTTGCACAGAGTCTAGGAGGAAGTTCCATATGGAGCTCAAAGATTCACCCTGGATTCAAGAAGGTCACCCCGGCCACCTGGGCAGGAGCTGGCAGCCAGCCCCACCTCTCCCCACTCCCACCCCCTGGCGAGGTATATGATCGGGATAAGCTGCCCCCGAGGTAGACGCCAGCACAGGTCACCCAGTCTTTGGAAGCAACGGCCCATCCCCTTATCTCCGCAGCTGTTGGGCAGCCTAGCAGGCACAGGATCTGGTTACAGGGTATAAACAGCCACAGAATCAGCTGGCTTTAGTCTGACCTCTGCCCTGGGCTTCTGCCTTAGGGGAGAGGGGTGGGGGAAGGGCAGCAGAGGGGGGATACTCAAAGTGGACCGCCTCCCTCTCAGTTCTCCACCTCCTCTTCCCCCCTGCACTCCTTTGAATTCTCTCCAGAAGCTGCAGTTCCTCCTTTCCCAGGGTAGTCATGTGTGCAGGTTCCAGCAACCTCAATGTGGGCTGTGATGCACATGAGCAGCCCATCTCACAGGTCTGTCAGATCACAATTGTGTTGCTTTTGGACAAAGGCCATCCCATTCATTGCCTTGTGCAGACACACACAGCCCCTCTCCTTTGAGCAACAGATAACGCATCTTCCTTCAGACTTTCATCCCGGGGGATCGGAAGTTTGTATCTTTTTGGCTCTGTGGCCCCCTGCTGCACCCAAGATGGGTCCTGTATCTTTGGAGTGTTTCCCCGAGAACCGCAGATGGTCAGAGTATGTGCACAGAGTGAGCATCCAAGCTTAACTGCAAACCCAATCCAAGGGGCCTCACTGTCTCTGGAAGAAAATCCAGAAATTCAAGGCTGGTTTTCTTACCAAGGGCCTTCCCATAAGCTTCAGAACCAAGACTGCTGGGCTGGGCTCTTCTGCCTGGCAGCTGAGTTGTTCAGAGAACAGATGACATCGGGGGAGCCCTGCCAGGTGTGTGGATTACTCCAAAGAGAGCAGAAGAAACAAACCACTGACAGCCTAGTGTTAATCCAAGCAGGGCGACCAGCTAGCAAAGGGCAGAGGCCTGACTCAGCCCCAGTTCCATCTCCAGGTTTCTATCTGGCAGGCTCGTGGAATTTCTCTCCAGCTCTTACTTACCAATTATTGTAGATTCATTCTCCATTGGTCTCAGAGGGCTAGGGTGCTGCTCGTTCATGGCTGTGGGATCTTGAGAATCTTCACTTCTCCACAAGATTGTTTCTTCCCATAAAGTGCAGGGGTCTGATCAAACTGAAGGGAAGTGCTAGTCACTCAATTGTGTCTCTTTGCGACCCCGTGGACTATAGCCTGCCAGGCTCCTCTGTCCGTGGGATTCTCCAGGCAAGAATATTGGAGTGGGTAGCCACTCCTTCTCCAGGGGATCTTCCCGATGCAGGGATCAAACCCAGGTCTCCCACACTGCAGGCAGATTCTTTGCCATCTGAACCACCAAGGAAGTCCCTCTGATCAATCTAGAAGTGCCAATCAATCTGTATGTGCTAATCAATCCACACTTGCCAATCACGGCAGCCTTTCTTATTTTGATCATGTAAAAAAAACAGGTGACTAAAAGAGCAGGGGGCCTTTAGAAACTGGGGGAAGGTGAAAAAAAAGGAAAATACTCTGAGAGGGAGAGATTAGAAAAAAGAGGAGGCAGGGGACAGAGGGTGGACTTCAAAAGACTGAGCTGCAAAATCTGAAGCAGGCTTCTTGTTTTTCCAACGCGACTGGGCCAGGCCAAAATTGTGTGGTTTTAGTTATGCAGCTACCGTGGTCCTCTGCTTTCTGTCATTTATGAAGGCAGCTTGTGTAGATCTGGGAGGAGGTGTGTGTGTATGTGTTTTAAGTTGACTGACTTGAAACTTCCTTCATGGAAGAAGAAATTTCCTTCTCTTTAACAGTATTTATTGATCATACTAGTGCTAAGTTGCTTCATTCATGTGACCCTATAGACCGTAGTCCGCCAGCCTCCTCTATCCAAGGGATTCTTCAGGCATGAATACTGGAGTGGGCTGCCATCCCCTCCTCCAAGGGATCTTCCCCTTATTGATCATATACACAATTAAAAAAAAAAAACCTATGTGCCACAAATAAACACTATGTACAGCAATAAATACCCAGGCTGAGGGGTCCCACCCTAGTGCCATCCCTCCTGCACAATAGCTTAGCAATAAGTCCTGCACACAGCAGAGAGAGGCACCAAAGATAATGCCCTGCCCAGAGGTCAGAGCCCTTGCCCACCCTACACAAGATGTTGGGCTTCACCATGCATCACACTCCAACTCCTCCTCACTTAGATCTTTAACAACCCGTTTGCAGACACACATCCGAACACACACATCTGCTAAGTCGCTTCAGTCGTGTCCGACTCTGTGCAACCCCAGAGACAGCAGCCCACCAGGCTCCCCTGTCCCTGGGATTCTCCAGGCAAAAACACTGGAGTGGGTTGCCATTGCCTTCTCCAATGCATGAAAGTGAAAAGTAAAAGTGAAGTAGCTCAGTCGTGTCCAACTCCTAGCAACTCCATGGACTGCAGCCCACCAGGCTCCTCCATCCATGGGATTTGCCAGGCAAGAGTACTGGAGTGGGTTGCCATTGCCTTCTCCAGAACACACACATATACACACACAATGGCTTACGAAACATATGTTGAAAGAAGACAGTTACAGATTTCAGAAACTGTTCATCTCTTTAGCGATGATTACATTCCTGATATGCAAGGATCTAGGTTAAAATTAGGCCAGTTACACAAATTCGTCTGCTAGAGCAGAGAAAACTTGATCCAGAGCTGTTTAGCCATTTAATCAAAGAGCGAAACTATTTTTAAAATAGCTCTGAATGACGCTTTTTCTTTTCTACACTTGGACAGTCAGGCACACGGCCTTGGCATTGAAACGTTCTTGAGATCCAAGCTGTGGTGAGGCCTGGAGCTAAAAAGACCTTCAAGTACTTCCAGTCCTTTCCCTGCTCCTGGAAGGTTTTTAAGGGAAAAAGAAGAAAGAGAAAAAGAAACATCCACGGGTTTTGATAAGCACTCTCTGTACTTGCATTTGTCTCTTTCGCCTTGGTTGGCCAAAGAGTCTGCTAAAAATATAATGAAGGAAGGGGGGCAGGCAGTGCTGGGAGGAGAGAATTAGAAACTAACCCTGTTCAAGTCTGACTGCTCCCCACACACACTTACCACAACGCTGAAGCTTATCTGCCCCTCTTCACCGCCCACTTTTGGCACTTGACTGGAGTCAGTTATTTTTTAATTAAAGAGGAAAGTACTCTCATTTCTGTTCTTTCTGTGGGGTTCAAAAGTCTCCATGACTGAGAACAGCTCTCCAGTTCTACTTGGGTCTGTATTGAGATCATGCCACCTGGGCAAGACTGGCCCATTGTGTGGATACCAGAACCCACCGGATCCCAGAGGTAGACCAACATCCATCTCAGAGACTTCCTGAGGGCTGGCCAGCCAGGAATAGCCAAGGGGCCTGTTCCTCAGCTTCCAGGGTCTGATCAGCCGTGTCCAGGCTGGAGTTTGCCCAGAAGGAGAAGGAGGTGGCGGGGAGGGGACCCAGCAGGGGCAGCCGGTAGCCGAGTGGTTAGCTCACCGGCTTCCTTGGAGCGCTCTTTCTCTTTAGCGCCTTCCTTTCAGCCAAACCCAAAGGTTACTGGAGCAGGCTGGGCCTGCTCAGGCTAGGAGAGCTGAGTCATCCTCGGGACAGGACGGCAGCAGCTATAAATTATCCTGTGTTTAAGGATGGCTTTCTCAAACCCTGGCTTTGGGTTTGGAGTCTTTATTTATATCTCTCGCAGGAATATTTTTCAAACTCATGACTGCACTCTGTATTGCTTTGGGGACACTCCAAGCACCTGGTCTCCTCTATAATGAGCCCTGCAGGCGACAGGTCCCCAGAGGCCCTGGGCCTGGACTCCTTGTCGGCTCACACTCAACGCCCAAGCGTACATCCCCTCGCTGCTAGGCCAGGGCCTCATCTCGTGCGTGAAGTGTGTCCATCTCTGCTGGCCCAGCATCACATGCAGGCACACAGATACATTCAGTGGCATACACGCACATACACGCACACGTGCAAGCACACACACACTCCAAACACAAACTACTATGAACCCTCTAGTTCTCCCTACATGTTAGAGACAGTCTCTGCTCACAATGAAACATGCACCACGCAAGAATTATTCTGCAGGCTGCAGGACCCTGCAGGGGTGGGACACCCACCCCCCTGACTCAGAGAAGGGCATTTGGCAAGTGACTGACAAATGTGTTTCCTTAAGCAACTGGGCTCTTTGTTGTGGTAGTGGCTGTAGCTTGTGCCTTACTTGGTGCATAAGGAAGTGTCCCAGACCAGAGTCTGCCACGCAGTTCGCAGGCTTGAAAACAATTCCTTAGACCAAAGGCTCACACGTCAAAATCCAGGAGCCTGTAGACAGATGTTCCCTCTTGGAGCATCTGCAGGAGCGAGGCAAGCTTTGTTAAGAAGAATTAGGAGAGGGAGCCAGGTTGTCTCTCCTGCTAATAAATCTGAATTCCTTTAATCCCTCCTAGCCATCACCCTGCCCCCCTCACCCTCCCCTCCCTAGCCTTTTGTTTTTCTTTCCTGTTCTGTAATTAGATAATTTTGTGTAGTTTGGTAAATCACTGGTTGTTATTTATTTATTTCCCTTGGTTTATTTACCATTATTTGTTCTTTTCAAAGTCTCTTCAAGATAGAGAGAACCTCATTCTTCCCGTGGTTCTGAGGCACAGAAAAGGCAAAAGATTCGGCCTGGGGCCACAGAGCTTGGTGGCTGTGATGGATCCAACCCTATACCCAGACCCTGCCTGGCAACTTTCGGCTAAGAAGATGAGCCCAGGACACGCATGTCTGTCCTCTGAGCCCTGGGCCCCCCTCATCTAAATGGCAGACCCTCTGCCACCTTTCTGTAAGCAGAACTCCTGGGGCTTTGAGCCTAAATCTTATGAGGTTGTCCTCATCTGTCAGTAGAAGAAATGATTTGGAGGCTAAAAGGGGCAATAGTGACCCCATTGTTGATTGAACCACAGTGCCAGAAATGTACGGAAACGTCACAGTCCTCCATTAGGTGACATAGTAGTTCCCCTAGTCCCTCCCTCTCCCCATTCTGTTTCCCCACCCCTCTTAAGCACCTGCTGTTCGCACATCTTTCATCCTCTTATCTCGCTATCACCTCTAGCTATCTTCCAAGCCTGGACAGATGCAAGGAATCACTTCTTCACCCCCAGGGTCTCCAGCCGTCTTTGTCCCATTACTTAAACATCACTAGAATTTCCACTTCTTCTGGCCACTTTTGCCAGATGAATGTTGTCATTCTCTAACTTCACAAAGCACGAACTCTTGCCACATTCAGCTCATACACATGTGTGGACCTTATCCTTCCAGGTCTGTTCAAAGGTTACCATTCAGTTGTGTTTTGCCCGCAGTTGTGTGTGTTCTGGGTGGCTTCCAGCTGCCCTTCCAGAGCCTCTCTCCCGCCTGCTCCACCCTGCTCTGAGTCTCTGGAGGCTGACCCCAATGGACCATATCAAGGGGTCTCCATTGTGCTTTTCCTCTGGATTGGGCCAGGGGGAGGCACTATCTGGAGGTCAAAGAGAATGAAGAAAGTGAGAAACCAGCCCCTCCACTCCCTCCTTGGCTGCACTCTCTCGGGTTGACCCAGCTTCTCAGTCTTCCCCATAGAGGAGAGGACTGTATTCATTCTCTGGGGCTGCTATAAGAAATCACTACAAACTTGGTGGCTTAAAGCAGCAGAAACTTGCCCTCTCACAGTGCTGGAGGTCAGAAGTCTGGAACCAAAGTGTCGGCAGGGCCACGCTCCCTGGGGATCCTCCGAGGGGGATCTGTGCTCTGCCTCTCAGACTCCAGCGCTGTCAGGACCCATGTGGCCCCATCACTCATCTCTGCCTCCGTGGTCACATGGCCTCCCCCTTTCCCGTCTTCTCCTTTGCTGTCTGTCTTGAACTCCCTCGGCTCTTCCTTTATAAGGACACATCATTGGATTTAGGGCCCACATGGATAATCCAGGATTATCATCTCAAAATCTTTAAATAGATTTGTAAAGACTCTTTTCCCAAATAAAGTAACATCTACAGATTCCAGGGATTAGGGTGTGGATTTATCTTTTGGGGGCCACCACTCACCCCATGACAACTATCCTCTCTGGGTTCTAGCTGTAATTCTCTCCAGAAGTACCTGGAGGGCCCCTTAAAGCCCACAGGCCTGGGCCACATCTCCAGAATTCAGTGGGTCTGGGTGAGACTCAAGAATTTGTATTTTTGACAAGTTCCCAAAGGAAGCTGAAACTCCTAGTCTAGAGACCATAGTTTGAAAACCACTGGCTTAAACAATAAAGAAAATGTCCTCTCATAAGCAAAACGTCCTTGGAGAGGGTGGTCCAAGGTCAGTTGACATGCTGGCTCAATCAGGTCCTTTAGGACCTGGCTGTACCCTACTCTGTCTTCCTCAGCATCTCAGCCTCAGTCTTGACTTGGTCCGCACAGCTGCAACCTGATCCAGCAGCTCCAGCCATCCTCTGAAGACCAGTGGGTGGCCTATAAAAGAGATCACCCTTCTTTAGGATGAGAACCTTTCTCTGAAGTCTTCCAGTTAGTGTCACCTTATACCACCTTGGCCAGAATTACATCTAAACCAAACACTGCCAATGGGGACAGAACAACAGTAATTAGGTTATACTAATTTGTCTTTCAAAAGAAGAGTAAACAGCAAAGACACTAATGGGTTCTGCTGACTATGGAAAAAGAGTATATATCTCCTAAAGTTTTGTACCTGTGGGAGCACTTATTGGTTGTAATCTGTTCAGAAAAAGTTTTCATCTTCCTTCTTTTGGTGCCAGAACCTAAAGTCCTATGTAGAGCGAGGGGGACAAGTCCAAGGGCCCAAAGCCTAGCACCAATGTTCAGACAACACTGGTTTATAACCCAAGTAGGAAAACTCATAACCCTTCACTAGGACTGAACTACAATACCCTCTTTCTGCGAAGCTGCTAAGTAGAGACTGCTAGTGATCACATACCTACCAGAGGAAAGCCTCTCAGAAAGGGTCAAAACTAACTAGCAGTTGAAGAAAAGCACAAAGAAGTGGAGATGGACAAACAATGTTGAAGAGGCGTCCTGATTTTGATGCCAAAAACTCAGCCTCTGTGCACGAATCAAATCTTAGAGACAAGAGTTTTGGGTGGAGTGGAAAAGAGCTTTATTCCTTTGCCAGACAAAGGGGGACAGAGCAGACTCCTGCCTTGAAAACTGTGTGTCCCAAGTTGGAAGGATTTGGAGAGGAGTTTTACAGCAATGGTTCAAGGGTGGGTTGTTGATAACATCAGGGTGTGTGCAGGGCCTACACCCCTTTAATCTGGTCTCAGTTAATCTCTCTATGAGCTTCTCTAGTTCCTTTAATCTGTGTGTGCAAATCACTTCAGTGTCCAACTCTGTGTGACCCTGAAGACTGTAGCCTGCCAGGCTCCTCTGTCCATGGGATTCTCCAGGCAAGAATACTGGAGTGGGTTGCCATGCCCTTCTCCAGGGGATCTTCTCAACCCAAGCACAGAACCTGCATCTCTGAAGTCCCTTGTATTAGCAGGCGAGCTCCTCACCACTAGCGCCACCTGGGCCCCAGGGGATCTCTCTGGAATGAAGTATGCTGACATCTTCCGTTAGTTGGGAGCTTTAGTTCTGTAAACAGCTCAAAGATATTGTTGTGTATAGTCCTTGAGGTGTAATCAGGACCCTGCCCCAAGGCTACGCTATTGTTTCTTGGCTGTTCCACCCTTGTCTCTTGCATCCCTTTGAAACTCAGGGAAGGTCAAGGAGGCTGGAGTCTATTCCCTACAAACAAGAAACACTGGTTTCAAGAGACAGAAAGGCTTCCAAGACAGGATGGTTTCCACACCCATGCCCACAGGGTTCTGCTTGGTTTCAAATTCTGTAGCTCTTCCTTTATTTCTATGCGCACCTCAGTGTCCGGTCCAATTATGGAATAAATGTTTCATTTGTCTAAGCTCATTGGAGCTACATTTCTGCTCCTTATAGCCAAACCTTTCAGATTTAGACACAGTTGGTGTCACAAATAACAGAGAAGAAAGAGATCTGACATCCATGTGTGAGTGGAGGTAGCCAGGGCTGCCTTGGCTCCCTCTCACATCCTACTCTCAGCCACACTTTCCAGGCTGGAAGTAAACTGAACAAGAGGCCCAGCAAAGACTCCAACCGCCTCCGTTATCAGGACCCAAGAAAACACAAGGCCCCTGGAAACTTCAAAGGCAGAGCAGAGGCAGAGAAAGGACACATCAGGATTAGAGGGCATCATCTTTCTCTTTGCAGAAGTACTCTTGGCCATGGCAACTGAAGAACCTAAGAAAAGAGCCTGTGCCCTCAGAATCCCTGTCTTTTCTACCTGGTGCTAGGGTGACTTGGGATGGGGGAGGGGGAGCATGGTGGGGGGCGGGGGGAGGGTAATGGTCCTGCAGCAGTAAGTGAGGCCTGAGGATTTTTCCAAGGGTGGACTCCACCAGAGGATGACCAACCCCAGATAGATTCCTTCTGGGGTTTTTTTGTTTGTTTGTTTGTTCTCAGGAGAAAGGAGCTACCCAAGCATTTGCTGAAACAGAAAGTTGTTTGTTCTTAATGAGCATACTTGTCAAGCATGCCAGCAATTCTGCTAAGGCAGTAGAGGTCTATTCAAACAATGCTTCTATTCCAAAGACTCATTAGGTATAATAGTTACAGCAACCGATACTGCTTCTGCCACCCCCACTCCATTTATCAACCCACCTACTTTGCCCTCCACTCCCCACCAACACCTGCCCCCCATGGATCAGTAATAAAGAATCCACCTGCAATGCAGGAGACACAGGTTCCATCCCTAGGTTGGGAAGATTTCCTGAAAGAGGAAATGGCAATCCACTCTAGTATTCTTGCCTGAAAATTTTCATGGACAGAAGAACCTGGCAGGCTAAAGTCCAAAGGGCCACAAAGAGTCAAACTGAGTGACTGAGTGTACATATATACTCTGTCCCCAGCACTGCGTGAAGCTCTTTACATGCTGCGTGATTCCACCACAAAACAAGAGAAACGAATTTGTTTTCCATTGACAACGGAATGAAAGCAATTTTTATTTATCTTTTTCCTTGCTGACTTCCAGTGACCAATCGCATCAGAAATCACAGTGGGAGAAAGATAGAGAAATAGCTCAAGAAGAGAAGAGAGATAGGCGAGAAATGCCACAGTTTGGCAAAAACACGAGTCAAGGAATCTCCCTTTTTCTAATTACAGGAAGGGCTTGCTGGAGCCCTTCTTGTCTCCAGATGTAAGGGGCAGAGATGATGCTCCCCCCTCACTGGGTTGCTGAGAATCCCTGCAATCAGATCAGTGGTGGTAGCTGGTGGGTCCAGGGCCGGATTTTGGCAAGAGGGACAGAGCAGAAAAGGAAACAAAACGGGTGTGTGTTTCTGCTCTTGTTGAAATGCTATTTGTCCTTCAAGGCTTCCTTCTCTGTGAACTCTTCCCCAAACTCCTTCCCATCCCACCCACTGCTATCAGAATGTACTACTCCTCCTCCTCTGTCCTGCCTAGCAGTTTGTGATAAGAGCTATAATAGAGCGTTATCAGTCTTCTGTCCATAATAAGGGTGCATGGGTCTAGAGTAGAGGACAAAAATGTCTCTGTCCCTTCCCCCAACCAGAGGTGGAGCCCTTTCTCCCACCCCTTCAATCCAAGCTGGCCTTGTAACTTGCTATGGTCAGTAGAATGTGGCCAGAAGCAACTTCAAATGTGTCCCAACCCTGGACCTCCAGAGGCTTTGCCTGCTGCCCGCTTGGAAGCCTTCCCCTGCATGTGACCAAGCCCAAGTTAGCCTGGGAGAGGATGAGAAGGCGTATAGAGAAAGGCTGTAGTTGTCCAGGCCATCACCGATCAGCCAGCTGACCCACCCACCACAGAGCCCAATCCAATTCAGCAGAGCTGCCCAGCGGCTCATTAGACTCAGAAGCAGCACTAAGGAATGGTGTCAGAAACCACTCATGTTGGGGATGGCTTAGCACACAGCACCAGCTAACTGGTGTGTGCCCCTGTGCCTCGCTGGGGAAGGGGATGCCTCGAGGCTGCGCATCTTAGATGTTTCAGTATCATCTCTTCACTGGTATATTATATCCCCTGGAGAAGGAAATTGCAAACTGCTCCAGTATTCTTGCCTGGAGAATCCCATGGACAAAGAAGTCTGGTGGGCTACACCATGGGATCGCACAGAGGCAGACACGACTGAAGTGATTTAGTATACATGCACTGGTATATTCCTGGGACATTCAATTCTCAACCAGAACTTTCAGGATGGAGCAGCATAGAGTGGAGTGAAATAGAGCTAAAATGTTGGTAAAGAGTGGGCAGCCACCCAGCACCCATGCGGGCACTATTACGACTATCTGGCTCCCCTCCACCTCCCCAAGGCCAGTGCTTGGGAAAAAGGTTACCTGATCACCACAGCCTTTGTCTATCAATTCACTCAGGGCTGGGTTAATCCCTGCTCAGTTTCTCCCCACCTCCCCAGTCTGGCTGCCCAGATGATGTAACCAGTAACCAATCTTGCAGTTGGAGCAGTCTGTTGGCTGGCTCACTTCCGTGTCCATTAAGGGAAGGCAGACGCTTTAGAAAGAACTGGAAAATATTACCAGCCACCTACTCCACTCGACTGCCCCCTCCCTTGCCCCAGTCTCCACTTCCCAGCCACATACACCCTAATCCCAAGAGACCAGGGCTCAGAGACACTGAAGCCAAAGAAAGAAGAAACTGGAAGTGTAGCCCTGCAGACCTCATGAGCTGAACCACAAGACTCCTTTGGGCATGAGAACTAGTCCTGGAAGAAATCAACTGGGGGCATCTGGGGAGCCCTGCCAGCCATCTCTTCCTTGTTCCTGGCACCTTTCCCTCCAGAGAAATTGCTGTTCGATGCCAGTGAAATGGGCATGGAGGGGTCAGAGTGTCCACATCTGCATTGCAGAGGGGGCCATGTAGCAGATCCCCATCATTTAACTGAATTGTCAGATTCATTTCCAGGAGATGCAGTGGGACTCAAGATTGATGACTTGAATGGATTTGGGCAAAAAATCTGGTCTGTTTTCTGAATTCAGGGTTTTGAAAACATTTCAAGACCTATGCTACTTCTCTCTGCATCAAATATAGGTATAGCGAACTCTACCATTGAAGAGTCAGCCCTTCCTGCCTTGGAATCTTCTGCTTTGAATGTTTTCAATGAAAATGACAGTAACATCACAAACTGACCCCTCAAAAACCATGAGGTCTTCGTCAAGCCTCTTTATCCTTATAGACCTTTTTCTTATCTGAAAAGTGAGATGAAAATGCATCCCTACGTCACAGAGTTGTTGAGTAGAACAAATGAGATGACATCAACAGAAAGTGATCATGCTATAGCTTATGAAAAGCTCAATGGCAACTCTGTACTTCCTGCTTGATTTTGCTGCAAACCTTAAACTGCTCTTAAAAAATAGTGCTGGACAGGACTTCCCTGGTGGCTCAGTGGTAAAGAATCCTCAATGCAGGAGATACAGATTTAATCCCTGGTCCAGGAAGATCCCACATGCTGCAGGGCAATTAAGCCCATGTGCCACAACTATTGAGCCTGTGCTCTAGAGCCCCCAAAACCACAACTACTGAGCCCATATGCCACCTCTACTGAAGCCCCCTCACCCTAGAGCCTGTGCTCCACCACAAGGGAATCCACCACAATGAGAAGCCTGCACACAACTAAAGAGTAGCCCCACTCACCGCAACTAGAGAAAAGCCTGCACAGCAAAGAAGACTCAGCAAACCCCAAAATAAATAAAATTATTTTTTTAAGTCGACATTTTATTACTTTTTTTAAATAGTGCTGGACAAATGTGTGTTGAAGGGATGATGAATGGTTGGGACTCATTTATTCAATACTCAAGGACTAGCAAAGAAGAGCAGAGTCAATGGCAGCATTTCTACCCTATCATGTCTATGGAAAAGGTGGGTTCTTAATCTTTTAATGGGAAGGGAAGGACTGCATTTACTCTGAGAAAGTTTTGGCAGTCGCAGTCCAGAGATCAATTGAACAAGAGATGAGCAGTGACCCTTTGGGAAGAAAATGGCTGATACTGGTCACTTGAGTTTCTGCCCAATTCAAGACCAAGCGCTAAGGAAGGACAGACACTGATATGGTGTCTCTCATTCTGTCTGCCTGGCACACCTTCTCCCTGCTTCTAAGAAATGCACCCTCCTTTCGTCAGGGTGTCTTCCTCCCACCCCATGCCACTGGTATTTTACCAGGAGCTACCAGTGATGAAAATCCACCTCTCTGATCACAGGTTGGATAGATGACCAAGGTAGGCCAATGCTTTCCTAAGACTTTCTGGATCAGACTTCTGGAAACAAAAAAGGAAGTTCCTGCTTGGGGTAAAGATAGTAGGCGTGAACCTGACACATGGGCAAAAACCAAGATAAGGGACTGTCCCTCCTCTTTTCTCCATTCCCAGGTGTCCCTGAGGCCAGCTGCACCTGGCCTCCCCTTGTTATGTTTACAGGAACCAACAAGTCCCCCTTGTAGCCTGGGCTGACTATAGAAATTCTGCCATTTTTGACTGTACTACTTACAATATACTACTCACAATATAACACTGGGTTTGCCAAAAAGTTCATTTGGGTTTTTATGTAACATCTTAAGGAAAAACCTGAATGAACTTCATGGCCAGCCCAGTACAGTTGTAGGTTGTATACTTCAACCTTGTCCCCTCCTTCAAAACCAGTATAACCTCCTGAGAAAGAAGACATTGTAAACAAAATAACTGGAAAGCCATGCAAGATGGCACTAGATTGAGTAGCTTTGAGTTAACTCCTTATAGCACCTATGTATTTCTCTCTTTGATATAGGCATTTTTCCCCAACTAACCACTGAGAATGTAAAATAGAACCTACACACGAAAATCTCACAGTCAAGAAATGAGGAAGGCAAAACCATAATTTGCACTATTATGGAATTTTTACCCAGACCAGAGAAGCATAGAGGAGGGCTAATTCATTCTGAATGTCATAAGCCTGGGACAGGTATCGTGAGGCAGGGTTATTATAAAGAGCGTTTGAGAGAGCAGAGATTTAGGAGTTAACAATAATATGGATGGGATACAATAAACAGAAATCCTGGAGACTGCAAGGGTAGCCAAAAAGAGCAGAAACCATAGTAGAAGTGGGTCACGTGGAGCCTGGAAGAGTGAGGCTGTTCAGGGTCCTAGACAGCTCAAGGAACCAGATGTCTTCCCTCTACAGCCTACCTTGACTTCAGCATCTATATTCAGAAGTTTTGCCAGTAAGCGCACCTAGCTCCTCCCCTGCTGTGGCTATTCTTCCTTCCACTGTCGATCACTATCTCACCCAGACTCTGAGCACCTCACCCTTTTTCTCCTGGATTCTGTTTACTCAAATTTCAGCTCTCCCATAAAGCAGAGCTACTCCTGCCATATACTGACACACTCTCTGTCCTCTAGCATCTGTTCAGTTCAGTTCAGTCACTCAGTCATGTTCAACTCTTTGTAACCCCATGGACTGCAGCACACCAGGCCTCCCTGTCCAGCACCAACTCCCAGAACTTGCTCAAACTCATGTCCATCAAGTCAGTGATGCCATCCAACCATCTCATCCTGTCATCCCCTTCTCAATCTTTCCCAGCATCAGGGTCTTTTCAGTGAGTTAGTTCTTCCCATCAGGTGGCCAAAGTATTGGAGCTTCAACTTCAGCATCAGTTCCTCCAATGAATACTCATGACTGATTTCCTTTAGGGTTGACTGGTTGGATCTCCTTGTAGTCCAAGGGACTCTCAAAAGTCTTCTTCAACACTTCAAAAGCATCAATTCTTCAGTGCTCAGTCTTCTTAATGGTCCAGCTCTCACATCCGTACATGACTACTGGAAAAACCATAGCTTTGACTAGACGGACCTTTGTCGGCAAAGTAATGTCTCTGCTTTTAATATGCTGTCTAGGTTGGTCATAGCTTTTCTTCTAAGGGGAAAGCATCTTTTAATTTCATGGCTGAAGTCACTATCTGCAGTGATTTTGGAGCCCCCAAAAATAAAGTCAGTCACTGTTTCCATTGTTTCCCCATCTATTTGCCATGAAGTGATGGGACCGGATGCCATGATCTCAGTTTTTTGAATATTGAGTTTTAAGCCAGCTTTTTCACTCTCATCTTTCACTTTCATCAAGAAGCTCTTTAGTTCCTCTTTGCTTTCTGCCATAAGGGTGGTGCCATCTGCATCTGAGGTTATTGATATTTTTCCTAGCAATCTTGATTCCAGCTTGTGCTTCTTCCAGCCTAGCATTTTGCATTATGTACTCTGCATAAAAGTTAATTAAGGAGGGTGATAATATACAGCCTTGAAGTAAGGACTCCAATAAATAGTCCCTAGCATCTGCTAGGGAAGAGCAAAGAAAGCTAATATAGAAGAGGATAAAACTCTATACCAGGGATCAGCAAATTATAGCCCATGGCCAAATCTGGCGGGCCATTTGCTTTTGTAAATAAAGTTTTATTAACACACAGTCAGAATCATTTATTTACATATGATTTGTGCCTGCTTTTATACAACGGCGGAGTTGAATAGCTGCAGCAGAGACCACATGACCTGCAAACCTGTTTGCCATCTAGATCTTTCCAAAAAAACTTTACCGATAGCTGCCCTACACCAGACTGCTTTCTCTGAACTTTAGCTCCAGACACCCCAATATCAAATTTTACAGTAATGTTTAAACATAATATCTCAAAAAAAATATCAGCATTTGAGACATATGGAAACTTCCGAGGCTCCTTTTTTTTTTTTTTTAACTTTTTATTTTGTATTGGAGTATAGCTGATTAACAAGCTTCCCAGACGACTCTAGTGATAAAGAACTTGCTTGCCAAAGCAGGAGACATAAGAGATGTGAATTTGATCTCTGCACCTGGAAGATCCCTTGGAGGAGGGCAGGGCAACCCACTCCAGAATTCTTGCCTGGACAGAGGATCCTGGTTGGCTACAGCCCAAGGGGGTTACAAAGAGTCAGACACGACTGAAGCAACTTAGCACGCACGCAAACATAGCTGTTTAACAATGTTGTGATAGTTTCAGGTGGATAGAAAAAGGACTCAGCTATATACAAACCTGTAACCATTCTGGAACCCTCCTGGAACCCTCTGGAACCCTCTTGTCAGATAGGACTAGGTAGACAGTGTGGTCTCTCAACTGGCTTGTGCCATAGAGATTAGTTATATATGGAACCAAAAAATATAAAGAAAAATAGGTTTTCCCTTAGAATCTTTTTTTCCCTTACTACTTTTTAAGAAAATTCTTTAAGAACTCTCAGTTTAGGACAGACAACACTTACATCTGTCATGAACTATTTTTCAGAACTTCGAAGGGTTCTGGTGTCATCTGCCACCCCTGAGTCCTGCGAGGATTGTGTCCCAGACCATTCCAAACTAATGAAGCTGATCCTATTTCTAAACCTCTCCCCCAAAGAGCATTCCACAGCCTCCCTCCTCTCACCTCATTCCGGCCTTTAAATCCATCCTCCCCCTCAGCCACCCTCATCCCCTTCCTGAGCACCTGTTGCTACAACAAAGAGAAGCTCAGGGTGGAACCTTCTGTGCTTGTCCAGGTGATAAACTGAGGCCATTCAGAGATGATCATGCCATTTGTTGGATTAGCTCCTTTCGATCACCAGGCAAAGCTCTGGGGTGGGAGAGGCATTTAGAGCGCTACACATATATAAAAAGGTGATTATGTCTAAAAGGAGATCTCTCAGTAGGCGAAGTCCACCAACAGCTGACATGAGGCAACTTCAGTGACTGAGGTGCAGCAGGCAGGATCGGATTTATGTGGCTCTGCAACTCTCCTGTGGGGCAGATCTAGGGACCACCCCACCCCCGGGCTCCCCCTGGGAGCTTTGTCAAGTCAGCCCCAGCCATGAGCAACTCAGGCTGCTCCTCTCAGACTTCAAGCAGTCAGATCTAGAGTGACAATGCAAAGACCCAAAGATTTAAGGGCTGTGCACACAGCCAGTGTGTGTTCAAAGGCTGGGTCTTGGTTCAGAGTTTCTATTTGCTTAGTTTTATTATTCTAGAGCAGGGGCAGCAAACTTTTTCTGCTGCCCCTGACTAAACTGTAAATATATTGGGCTTTGCAGGCCATACACTGTCTGTCGCAGCCGCTCACCTCTGCTCTAGTAACGCCAAAGCAGCCACAAACATCAACCAATGGGTGTGGTCATACCCTGATATGACTTCATTTATTGACATGGAAATTTGAATTTCATATCATTTTCACGTGTCATGAAATATTACTTTTTTATTTTTTCCCCCCAACCTTTTAAAGATATAAAAGTCTTTCTCAGCCTATGGGCTATACAAATACAGGAGACAGGACAGTTTTGGCTGGTGGGCCATGGTCTATAGACCCCTTTTTTAGAGGATCCTGCTCAAAAGAGAAAGAATTAAAGAGATGATCTCATTTAGCTCTACCAAGAGTCCAAATAACTTGTCTATACATAGCACTCTAGGGGCTTCCCCAGTGGCTCAGTGGTAAAGAATTAACCTGTGATGCAGAAAACACAGGAGACGCGAGTTCAATCCTTGGGTTGGGAAGACCCCCTGGAGGAGGGCATAACAACCCACTCCTATATTCTTGCCTGGAGAATCCCATGGACAGAGGAGCCTGGCAGGCTACAGTCCATAGGATGACAAAGAGTCGGACACGACTGAAGTGACTGAGCATGCAGGAATGCAAATAAGCACTCTAATGTTAACAAAATGTATATTGATCTTATCCAATACCAAGTACAACACTGAATTAGGTATTTTATGCTGATGTCATGGGGGCTTCTCTGATGGCTCAGACAGGAAAGAATCTGCCTGCAGTGTGAGAGACCTGGATTCGATCCCTGGGTCAGTAAGATCCTCTGGAGAAGGAACTGGCAACCCACTGCTATATTCTTGCCTGGAGAATCCCACGGACAGAGGAGCCTGGTGGGCTATAATCTATGAGGTCGCAAAAGTGTCGGACATGACTTAGTGACCAAAAACAATGGATTGAATTGTATCCGTGCTCTGAAAAGAAACAAGTTTTGTCCTAACCCCCAGTACTCAGAATGGGACCTTATTTGAAAATATGGCCTTCACAGAGGTAATCAAGTCAAAATGAGGTCGTTAGGGTGAGCCCTGATCCAGAATCACTGGTGTTCTCTATCAGAAGGGGAAATCTGGACACAGAGACAGACGTGTATGGAGGGAAGATGGTGTGAGGTCAAGGGAGAAGGCAGACATGAGTTTGGAGTGAGTTATTCATTCCAATCCCAAAGAAAGGTAATACCAAAAAATGTTCCAACTACTGCACAATTGCACTCATCTCACACGCTAGTAAAGTAATGCTCAAAATTCTCCAAGCCAGGCTTCAGCAATATGTATGTGAACCATGAACTTCCAGATGTTCAAGCTGGTTTTAGAAAAGGCAGAGGAACCAGAGATCAAATTGCCAACATCCGCTGGATCCTCAAAAAAGCAAGAGAGTTCCAGAAAAACATCTATTTCTGCTTTATTGACTATGCCAAAGCCTTTGACTGTGTGGATCACAATAAACTGTGGAAAATTCTGAAAGAGATGGGAATATCAGACCACCTGACCTCTCTCTTGAGAAACCTATATGCTGGTCAGGATGCAACAGTTAGAACTGGACATGGAACAACAGACTCGTTCCAAATAGGAAAAGGAGTATATTGTCACCCTGCTTGTTTAACTTATATGCAGAGTACATCATAAGAAACGGTGGGCTGGAAGAAGCACAAGCTGGAATCAAGTTTGCCGGGAGAAATATCAATAACCTCAGATATGCAGATGACACCACCCTTATGGCAGAAAGTGAAGAGGAACTAAAGAGCCTGTTGATGAAAGTGAAAGTGGAGAGTGAAAAAGTTGGCTTAAAGCTCAACATTCAGAACACTAAGGTCATGGCATCCGGTCCCATCACTTCATGGCAAATAGATGGGGAAACAGTGGAAACAGTGGCTGACTTTATTTTTCTGGGCTCCAAAATCACTGCGGATGGTGATTTCATGGTGCAGCCATGAAATTAAAAGATGCTTGCTCCTTGGAAAGAAAGTCATGACCAACCTAGATAGCATATTCAAGAGCAGAGACATTACTTTGCCAACAAAGGTCTGTCTAGTCAAGACTATGGTTTTTCCAGTAGTCATGTATGGATGTGAGAGTTGGACTGTGAAGAAAGCTGAGCGCCGAAGAATTGATGCTTTTGAACCATGGTGTTGGAGAAGACTCTTGAGAGTCCCTTGGACTGCAAGGAGATCCAACCAGTCTATCCTAAAGGAGATCAGTCCTGGGTGTTCATTGGAAGGACTGATGTTGAAGCTGAAACTCCAATCCTTTGGCCACCTTATGGGAAGAGCTGACTTATTTGAAAAGACTCTGATGCTGGGAGGGATTGAGGGCAGGAGGAGAAGGGGATGACAGAGGATGAGATGGTTGGATGGCATCACCAACTCGATGGACATGGGTTTGGGTGGACTCTGGGAGTTGGTGATGGACAGGGAGGCCTGGCGTGCTGTGGTTCATAGGGTCGCAAAGAGTTGGACACGACTGAGCGACTGAACTGAACTGAACTGATCCATCCACAAGTCGAGGGACACCAAGATTGCTGGCAAACACCAAAATCTAGAAGAGACAAGGACTGATTCTCTTCTAGAGCCATCAGAGAGGGCATGAGCCTGCCAATACATTGATTTCAGAATTCTGACAGGTGGTGAGACAGTACTTCCCTATTGTCCCACCCAGTTTCTGGTTCTTAGTTAATGACAGCCCTAAGAAATGAATAGAGGCAACCTGTGTACCTCATTTGACACTCTCCTTGTGGTGCTGAACTTTCATTTACATGCATGTCTCCTCTTCTAGGTTGTTAGCTTATCTCTGAATCCCAGGTCTAGGCTTTGCTGGCTGATGACTGATAGTTGCTCTTTGAACTGAGTTAAGGTTCGTGTGTCCTGGATGCTGAGTCTGTGCCACAGCGACTATGTGTGTAACTGCCTTCTCGGTCTGGTGATATTATGTCAACAGGAGGGCACAGACAAGCCTTTTACATTTTTTCTGGTTCTATATCTTGTGAATTAAAACCTCATATGGGAAAGGCTCAGTGGTCAACCCATTGGGTCTGGCCACTCCCGAGTCTATCTGCTCCCATCTCCTTGTCCTCTCAAACTGGGCTGGCTGCTCCCCAGCCACATGGAGCTTTCAACCTCCCCAACTGGTCTCACCACCAGCAATTCCCTTTCCCCTTAGATCAGCCAAGGAAAAGTTAGAAAGGACAAAAGTAACTTTCACCAAGAGAAAAAGAAGTTAAAGGAAAAGAAAATAATATATCAAAGCATAGACGCAGGCAGATCACATGGCCAGAATTCTATCATCACATGACATAAGACAACACACAGGGCACTCAGCTCCTAGTTCCCAGGCCCACCTGTGACCCAGCTAAGACATTAAACCAAGTTGCTCATCCTTCTAGATCATGAGAAGGTCAAGCTCTCTACTGCCAAGCTTGGTGTGATTCTTGGACACTTTCAGAACGAGCCATCCCCTCTGGCTTCAGATCTCCTTGCAGAGCACTCTGCACTGCCTTGATGACCTCTCTGAGCCTTGCCTGGTCTCTGCTTTGCTAAGCATGAAGGGCACCCTTGCCTCAGTCTGGCTGCAGATAGTCCCTGCCTTTCATGGCTCAGCAGTCCCAGCCTCCCTCCTCATCACCCTCCTGCCCTACCAGGTCTTCAACAAGATGCTTGTCACATATTCACCAAGGTATGCCAACATCAGTTCTACCTTTACATGGTCCATCTTCTTCCTAAATAAAATAAGTGACCTCATTTAATTATTCAATAAATATTTATTATGGGTTGAATTGTAACACCCCTCCACCAAAGATGTTAAAGTCCTAACCTCCAGTACCTATGAATGTGACCTTATTTGGAGGTCTTTCTTGATGATCAAGTTAAAATGAGGTCATTAAGATGGGCCCTAATCCTAACCTGGTAAGACTGGTGTCCTTATAAGAAGGGGAAATTTGGACACAGACACATACAAAGAAAAGGCAGTGTCAAAACAGGAAGAATGCCATCTACAAGCCAAGCAACTCCTGAGGCTACCAGAAGCTAGGAGAGAGGCTTGAACAGATTCTCTGTCACAGCTCACAGAAGGAACCCAACCTGCCAACACCTTGATTTCAAAATTCTAGCCTCTAGTTCTGGGGGATAATACATTCTCGCTATGTAAGCCACCCAGTTTGTGGTCTTTTTTTGTTAACCAACTATAAGCCGCATACCTCCATTCGTGTCTTCATGGGGCTCACATTCTAGAAGAGAAGAACAGACAATAAAACAAATGAGCAATGTGTATAAAATATTGAGTAATAATAAGTACAATGGAGAAAAATAAAGCTGAGAAGGAACTTGGGGGTGGCAGGGAAGGCCACTCCAAAGTGTTTTGAATAAAGAGGTGAAGGATGATGTGAAAGAGATGTCCATGAACATTGTGTTCCAAGCTGAGGAAACAGCGCATGTATTGTCTTTTGTATGCCACAGTGCCCAGCAGTGGGCCAGGCAGGATTAAGGGGTAACTGGAAAAGCTATCATGGCAAGAGGGTCATTTGGCCTTTGCATCACAGGCTTAAGAGCCTCAAATATAGATGTTGACCTCATCTCTCCATGAGACTATGCAAAGTCATGGAGACTGACTAAAAGAACTGAACGAAGACAGTTCACTAAGAATAATTTTTTTAATAAATCTGCAATTATCTTGTGAATATCATGAGTGAGTCTAAGACAAATAAGATACAACCCCTGGCCTGGAGAGATAGGGGCTAATTAGAAGAGGGGAGTATGTAAACATTTGAGGTAAAACATTTCAAAATAGTATTGTAAATGCCATGATGAGAGTATACGAGACATCTTTGGAGGGATTTTTAACATTAAATTGTTTTTTAATTATTAGGGAAACCTAAGGCAAAACTTTATATGGATGAGAGGTTTCCAGCTATAATTTGACATTAGTTACTTGGCAGGAATGGATTTAAAACATTCATTCACCTGAAAATAATATAACATTGTAAATCAACTATACTTCAATAAAATTAAAAATAAAAATAAAAAGGAGACACTGGGAGTGGACAGGAAGGAAGAGTTTGGAGTGGGTGGGTACAGTCCGTCTATTTATTCAGACCAAAGCAGAAAATAATAAGCTAAGATTCAATGGTCTTAAAAATAAAATACTAATTAATCTCTATTAGGTTTATGCCTCTCTAGCTGACAAGGTCTTGTCTAACCATGATCGTGTGGGGTTGCCATCCTAAAATATAAGTAGAGAATCCTTAGACAAAAAGTGATAGCCAAAGTCCCAAAGGCATTGCCTTCCACCACATTCTAGCTCCTTCTCCAGCATTTTCCAGCTCCTTCGTCTCGTTCTCTCATGAAAGTAGGTCTCCTCGAACTTATCCAACCTCCTTGACCTGACTGTCTGTGCTTTCTCCCCAAAGCTTGGTCCCTCCTTTTACTGACAACGTTTTCAAGCCACTCCCATCATCTGCCTTCTGTTCCTCACCACCCTCTCTACCCTTACTTACGCTACTCCTTCTTTCTGTCTCCGGTCCCTGGGAAAACTCTATACCAAACCATTTAGCTTGGTACAAAAAGTGAAAGTGTTAGTCCTTCAGTCATGTCTGACTCTTTTCAGTCCCATGGACTGTAGCCCACCAGGCTCCTCTGTCCATAGAATTCTCCAGGTAAGAATACTGGAGCAGGTAGCCATTCTCTTCTCCTAGGGATCTTCCCAACCTAGGAATTGGGAAGCCCATAAGGCAGGAGGATTCTTTACCCTATGGGCTTTTGTCCAGCGCTGGATCTTCTTGCCCTGGCTGCTGTATGTGGCATCATGGACCACCCCTTCCTCCTGAGATGTTTTTCCCTTTTGACTTTCCAGATGACTCCCTACCCTGTTCTGTCTCAGACCATTCTCATTGTCTACTTCTTTGGCTTCCTCCCTCCTCTTTCTTTGAAAATTTAACTCATGCTTATGGTTTCATCTCTCAATTTTTTATCAATAGCTCCAAAATCTATAGCTCCATTCCTTACCTGTTCAGACAAATCAACTATCTACCCGTATCTCTGTAATTTCATATTACTACTGCCTCAGATTCAGCATCTCTCAACCTGAACACAATTTCTTACCCTCTAAATTATTCCCTGTTCTGAGTTCTTAATGCTCATTCATGGTAGCATCATCCTTGTTCTCATCCTGACCTGAAACTATATAGAAACATTTGACCCTTCTCTTCTCCTAAGTTCCCCATGTACAGCTGGCTGATTCTTTCTTTAAAAATGTCTCTCTTAGACTTCCCTGGTGGTCCAGTGGTTAAGAATCTGCCTGTCAATGCAGGGGACATGGGTTCCGTCCCTGGTCTGGGAAGATTCCACATGCCATGGAGCAACTCAGTCCTTGCACCACAACTTCTGACACCTGCACTCAAGAGCCATACTCCATAACAAGAGAAGCCACTGAGAAGAGAAGCCCATGAGCCACAACTCAAGGGTAGCGCCCACTCACCGCAACTAGAGAAAGCCCGCCCACAGCCCCGAAGACCCAAGGCAACCAGAAATAAAAATAAAGAAACGCATACATAAATAAAATTTTAAAAAATTTAGCCATCAATAGAACAGATGGCTATTTATTCTCTTTGCCACTGTCCTCTCTCATCAGGGCTATACTAATAGTCATCACATACACCTCCTCCCATCTGTCATGGGATCTTCACACAGAGAACCCACTTCCTTACTACTCTGCTTGCTCTTCTTCTATAATCCTTCAGTTGTGAGCCTTAACATTGCTTCCTTAAGGGAAACTTTCTTGCCCTTTCTGACTGTATAAAATCTACACCCTATTATACGAGCTTATGGCCCCCTGTTTCCCTCCAGGATCACATTGTCAAATTTTTATATTTTTGGTATGATGGTTTGATTAATGTCTGTCTCCACCACAAGACTGTCAGCTCTAGGAGGTTGGAATGATGTCAATTTTTACTTATCATTCTATCCCTAGTCTCTAGTATGATACCTAAGACATAACAGACACTCTACAAATATTTGTTTTGAATGAGTGGCTTTTCCCATGTCACTCTTTAGAGCAGATTGTATTTTGAAAAAATGAGCCCAACAAGATGTTTGGTCCCATATACTGCTCCTCCATCAAGATGCAGACTCTACTTTCCCTCTCCTAGTAATTGGTCAAGAGTTTGCCACTGTCTTGATGAACAGAATCTACAGAGAGATGCTGCCTAACTTTTGAAGCTGCATTAGAAAAGGCATTACAGCTTTCTGCCTCTCTTGGGATGCTAATCCTTGGAATCTATGTTAAGAGAAAGCTCAGCCTCCAGGAGCAGCCATGAGTACATGTCCTGGCAGACAGACATCGCCAAGGACTCAGCCGACAGTCAGCATCAATTGCAGACATACTAGTAAACAAGCCTTCAGATGATTCCAGCCCCAGTCATCAAGTCACCACCAATTTTCAGTCTAGTAAAGCCTCAGTCATTTGGAAGCAAAGACAGATGATTCCTGCTATGCCCAGTCCAAATCTTTGACACATCTGACTCTGAGAACATAACAAATGGTTGTTTTATCCACCGTATTTGGACATAATTAATTCTACTGCAATAGTCAGCTAAACCACTCCCTTATCACAATTGCAGTGCCTCCCATTGCCTCTAGGATACACTCTGAGACCCTAGGTTTGGCCTTCAAGACCCTCAACAAGCTGCTTCCAACCTCTTTGCCTCCATTTATTGCCCTCTGGAAGAAATTTCTGCTCCTAACAAATTGGTTTACTCACCACTTCACCAACATCCTCTATTCTTTCTTTGGTCCCTTGGACCTCACTGTTGCCTGACTAGAATGGCCTCACCAAGAAGCCCAACCAAATTGTCTTCACCCCTTAGGGTTCAGCTGTTGACAATTCCTCCCCACAGCCTCTAGGAGCATGCCAGGTAAACAAGGCACTTACTCCCTTTTTGAAACTTAAATCCATTTATTCATATATTTAACAAATATCCTTCCCTGAAAACTGTAAGATTGAAAACCTCATGTTTAGTCACTAAGTTGTGCCAGCTCTTTGTGACCCCGTAAACTGCAGCATGCCAGGCTTCCCTGTCCTTTGCCATCTCCCAGAGTTTGCTCAAATTCATGTTCATTGAGTCGGTGATGCCATCCAACCATCTCGTCCTCTGTCATCCCCTTCTCCTCCTGCCCTCAATCTTTCCCAGCATCAGGGTCTTTTCCAGTAAGTGGGCTCTTCACATCAGGTGGCTAAAGTATTGGAGCTTCATCTTCAACATCAGTCCTGCCAGTGAATATTTAGAGTTTATTTTCTTTAGGGCTGACTGGTTTGATCTCCTAGCTGTCCAAGGGACTCTCAAGACTCTTCTCCAGCACCACAATTTGAAAGCATCAATTCTTGGAGTTCAGCCTTCTTTATTATCCCCATTTTATAGATGAGGGAATTGAGAACTGGAAAAGTTGAATAAATTACCTATAGTCATACACCTAGTATTTGGAGTGACTGGGATTCAAACCTGGATCCTGTAAAGCAGATCTTAATCACTACTTCACTTGGTAATAAAATATGTATTGTCTTATATTATGTTTTCATATTTCATGTTTTCCTTTTATAAATCAATTCTTCATGAAAAAGTAACACATGCAGTTGTTGTTGTTGTTTGGTCACTAAGTTAAGTCTGACTCTTTGCAACCACATGGACTGCAGCTCATCAGGCTCCTTTGTCCGTGGGATTTCTAAGGCAAGAAGACTGGAGTAAGTTGCCATTTCCTTCTCCAGGGGATCTTCCCAACTCAGGGATTGAACCCATGTCTCCTGCTTCGGCAGGTGGATTCTTTACCGGTAAGATACCTGGGAAGCCCAATACATGCAGATGATAATGAAAGTGAAAGCTGGAAGTGTTAGTCTCTCAGTCATGTCAGACTCTTTGCAACCCCATGGACTGTAGCTCACCAGGCTCCTCTGTCCATGGAATTCTCCAGGGAGAATACTGGAGTGGATTGCCATTCCCTTCTCCAGAAAATCTTCCCAACCCATGGTAGAACCTGGGTCTCTTGCTTTTCAGGCAGATTCTTTACTGTCTGAACCAGCAGGGA
Source organism: Bos mutus (assembly GCF_027580195.1). Taxonomy (NCBI): domain Eukaryota; kingdom Metazoa; phylum Chordata; class Mammalia; order Artiodactyla; family Bovidae; genus Bos; species Bos mutus. The sequence goes on from NC_091618.1 coordinate 31,127,299, forward strand.
AGCAGATGATAAAAAATATATATATATCAAATAGCTCAGAAAGATATGCAATATAAGAGTATATCTCTCTTCAAATTCAGGCTCTATCCCCTTTTCCTAAAAGCAACCACTGCTGCCTGTTCTTTTGTATATTTCCAGAAATGTATGTGTGCATACAAGCAGCCCTTTATTATACAAAGAGAGTTAACTATTTGCATCTTTTTCTTTGCAATGTCTCTTGGCAAGTGTTCCAAGTCAACATATATAGAGTTCTTTATTTTCTTTTTCCTGGCTTCATAACACCCCATGGCAAGACCATACCATGACTTATTCAACAAGTTCCCTATTAATGATTTCATAGTAGACAGAAGCTATTGAGAGAAGGAGAGAGAGAAAGAGAGTTTGCACGGAAAACTACAGTAAAATGAGAAGGGGCAGGGAAGAAAAGCAGTACTAAAGGAGGAAATGCCTGATTCCCAGGTATATTGCAAAGAGAAAGAAAGCCTGGCTGGAGAATAGAAGTGAAAACAGAGGAGGTTCTGAATACATTGTGTGAATGTGGGTTCAAGAAGAAGCAGAGGGGGAGTCACCCCTGCAGGCTTAGTGGGATGAGAATTTGCCCTCTAACATCTTCTTTCCTGATGATTTCACCACGGTTTCTTATGGTCTCCCGTTTTCTGCCAACCCATCATTTAAAAAAAATACCCCACCCAAAAGAAAACAAACATGTTACTATTTATTCATGCAGGAGGCCCACTGGACACAATAGACAGCAGCACCAGCCCTAATTAAATGAAATGGGGCAGGTGTAATTCAAACCACCTCGGGGAAAGTATAATCTGCCACTAAAAAATATTCCCACCGTTCAGCCCACAGGGAAATCAGACCAGCCTCCTGCCCAGGTTCCCAAGCAGAGAGGCTGGACTCAGGGCAGCAAGACAAGAGGAGGTCAATTTCTCGCCAGCAGTCTCCTCCCTCCCCTCCAAGCTCGGTGCACCCCCACCCCCACCCCTCAGAGCTTGTTAACTGACAGAGTGGAGCTGCTCCCTTTGTGGACTGGATTGTTTCGCTAATTCACCCATGGAAAATGGTTTGGTTCAGATTCCAGGCTGAGGCAACAAGATACCCACTGTAAATCCAAGCTTGGGAATTGTATCTCTTTCGCAGCTTCCAGACATAAACTGCAACCCTCCTCCTCCCCAGGCAGCTTCCGTCTCAGCCTGGAAGGGGCTTCAGAGAGTCTCCAAGTTGGACCTTCCAGTTAGAGCAGATCCAGACCTAAAAGATGGGGCGACATGCTGAAAAAACTTTCAACTAGCCTCTTAATTTAGACATGGACCCTAAGAGTCAGAAGTGAGCTTGACCTAAGGATGCTCCCTGGGTACCAATGAAGATCATGTTGCCAAATGGGAATCTGACTGCATTCTCCACATTCCCCTTACCAGCTGCAGATGGGCTCTAGAATTAGATCTGTGCTGATTCAAACTCCAGCTGTACAACATTGCAGGCAGATTCTTTACCATCTGAGCCACCAGGGAAGCCCAAGAATACTCGAGTGCGTAGCCTATCCCGTCTCCAGCAAATCTTCCTGACCCAGGAATTGAACTGGGGTCTCCTGCTTTACAGGCAGATTCTTTACCAACTGAGCTATCAGGGAAGCCCCATTAACTATGCAGGTTTGGGTAAATTGTTTGATCTCTTCCTGCCTTCATCTTCTAGTCTATAAAATGGGAGAGTAATCCCTCCCCTCTCTCCCTCATAGAATTACTGAAAAATTAAATAGGAAACCCATTTCATAAAGTTCTTGGCAATAGTAGGGATTCCATAAGTGTGAACTTGATCCCCCTCCCCCAGAAGAAGAGTCCTTACCCACCCACTTCGGCCTCACTCCAGTTCTTCCTTCCAGGGTCCAGTGTAGAAGTGGGTGATTTCATGCAGAGGGTGATTGATGGGCACTAGACAGGCTCCCCACCTGTCCAAGACTGTCTCCACCACTCTCATGCCAGCTGTCTGAAACACCACTCACGAGTCATTCTCAAAGGCCGGGAGGGCTTCAGGATCTGTTAGTTGCTATGGCTGAGAGTCTTGGCCACTCTCATTTACAGAAGGGGGTAATTGTGAAGATAACCTGACAATGCATCTCTGCCTTGCCTTGGGGTTTCAAATGCACTTGGAACTCACGGTCCACCTCCAAGAGCAAAGTCACACGTGACTCTGATTCCATCCTGGCCTGGCCAGAGCAGAGCCAAGACCTGACCCTTCGATGGCTAGAAATGGTTCTTTCCCCAGTCCTCACCCCCACCCTGTCGCTGTCCAGGTGGAGCCAGTCCCATTCCCTTGACCTTGCCGCTGAGCTCCAGTTTCCAGCCATTTCATCACCTCTGAACCCTCTCCAGGTTCCCCGTGTCCCTCTCAGGCTGCCCGTCAGTCAACACTCATTACTGAGCCCCAGCTCTGTTCAGATGACTGTACTCGGAACTGGACAAGGGGCGGGAGCCAGAGTCTGGCCAGGGTGGACAGAGTATCCTGGGGAGATGACCTCATGGGCCCTTCCTCCACCAAGTATTTTTAGACACCGCTTCCCTCCCTCTCCCACTCAGCTTCTCTGGCCTTCCAGAGCAACCCAGATCTCCCCCAAATTCCCCTGAGTGCTACACCTCTTATCATTTTCAAAATCTTATGGGGTAGAAACAGTAAATATTCTTCCACAGACTCAACTCCTACTTTGAGGGGACTGACTCCTTTTCATTCCTAGCCCACTTCTTTTCAAAAAATAAGGACTGACTCTTGTTCTAAAATATCATGGAGCTCGGAGCATCTTTTCTCAAGGCAGGCGATCCCACCCACCTCCACAGCCTGGCCCCTCTTTATGCGGCTGTGTTGTGGTTTCCTTTGTTGCTAACCTAGTTTCGAGTCACACAGCCTAAGATCCTGGGAGCCGCTCTCCTCTCTGGTGTATGGAGAGACCCAGATCTTTTCGGAAAATTCCATGCAAGCAGCATCAAGAAATCCCAGGCTCTGATTAGCAGCAGCACATATGGATGAGAACTTGAGTCTGGGACCCAGGGTGTCAGGGTCTCCGTGTAGTCCCACCTTCACATTGTCTGCCTTTTTGGAGAAATTAATGACTCTGAACAGTCTGAAATATTCTCTTCTTTGCTTTTTTTTTTTTTTTTTTTTTAACCCCAAAGACACCCTGTGGTCAAAGAACTTGACCAGTAACTTACAAACGTGTCTGTAGGAGACTGCATCTCAGGATCTTAAGATGGAGGCGATTCCGATGCTGCTGGACTCAGCCACCCATCTCTTCCCCGCCTTCATGCTCTATCTCATCAGCTGTGTTGTGTGCTTAGTCGTTCAGTTGTGTCCATCTCTTTGCAACCCCATGGACTGTATGTAGCCTGCCAAGTTTCTCTGTCCATGGGGATTCTCCAGGCAAGAACACTGGAGTGGGTTGCCATGTCCTCCTCCAGGGGATCTTCCCAACCCAGGGATCTAACCCAGGTCTCCCGCATTGCAGGTGGGTTCTTTACCATCTCATCCACCAGGAAAGCCCATCTCATCAACTATAAGCACCTAATCTAAACTGAGCTCTAGGAAACCCAACTCCAGGCCATGCTCTGGCCATGGCTGCCAACCACTCAATGAGTGCTGAATGGTGAGAAAACCTTCACAGTCTACAATGAGCAGAGGGGCAGAGGTGATGTGTAGAAGGAGAGAAGGGTCCTGTCTCACCCGACCCGACCCAACTCCAGTGAAGATATTCGCCAAATGGAAGCAGTGCTGCTAGACAAACAGCTGGCTCTCAATAAATATGTGTCCATTTCTTCTGGGTAATAAATGCTGCCGAAGTCCAAGCTGGGCTGGAGTGGGAGAAGGCAGAGCTTTACCCGGGCCTGTGTAGTCAAGTAAGATCTGAATCACTGGGAAACTAGGGGCAGCTCCAGCTGAGTTCAGGGCTCAGCACAGAGCACCGCTCACATCGTCCCAGATGACAGATTTGTGTGTCTCATCTGTGATGTCCTCCTTGCCCAGAATAGCATCTGCCCGCATCCACTAACACAGTCTCCAGATCAAAAGCACCCCCTGGCGAGTACTCCCCAAGCCCTAGATCCAAAGGCTCTCCCCAACCTCGGGGCCCCCTCTCCAAGCACTTTGTTCAGAGCTCTTGGAGGACACTTATCTCCTCTCACTGCAGGGCAGGCAGGCACCAGTGGGGCAGCCCCTTTGCCAGCCATCTGGGATATAACTGCCTCTTGCAGCCTTTGCAAAATCAGAGGCACCCTGGCCGGGAGCCAGGACAGACAGCTTCCAGGGGAGATGGTCAAGGGGACTGATTTGTGCAGCACTCATGAGACATTGTTTAGGTTTCCAAAACCTCTCTGGGAGAAATTAGAGGGAGTGTTGCATAGATTTCCCAAAGACACATCAACCAGAGCAGAGAAATAATCTTTGGGAACTTGCTATGGCCCAATTTTTCTCTAATCAGGTAATCCCTGGAAGGTAAGAATACATGTAAATGTTTGTGTTCCACCCAGGAGTGTGTGTTGCTTCACAACTCCCAGTTTTATCATCCCAGATCCTGTTTGAATTTGATCACTCCTAGTAGGGATGAAAGGCAGCTCCCAGCCCAGAAGAAAGAGCTTCTCATCTGAGAATGTAGTAAATATTTAAATCAATACAGGAAGCAAAGAAAAAATAAATAAAATATACGGATTTAAACATAATGCTTTTTAAATGTTTTTTTATTGAAGTATAGTTAATTACACTGTCATGTAGCTTCAGGCATACAGCAAAATGATTCTTTTCCAGATCCTTTTCCATTATATGTTATTACAAAACTTTGAGTATAGTTCCCCATGCTATGCAATAGGTCCTTGTTGGTTATCTATTTTATGTACAGTAGTATATATCCATTAATCTCAACCTCCTAATTTATCCCTCCCCAATGAACACAATGCTTTTTTGCAAGAAATATTTGTTGAAATATACCTTAAAAATTTGGAAGAGAAAGTAGGGAAATAGGATGAGCAGGAAAAGAGAGTTTGCTTGTCACTATCACTCCTTCTATAATATACAAAAATTTGCCAAGGTGTATAGGACACTTTTTATTTAAAATAAGTAGACAGGTCGATGCATGGATGATAAACAAGGAACAATCTAAGGCAGTTGTTTAAACCCACTGTTGTGGTTAGGTTTGGTGTGCCAGCTATCATATCACGAGAGGTTGACTAAACCTCATTCTCAATGACAGAAATAGTCAGGTATCCTTTTCCTCTTAATGAATAAAAAGAATAGGAGAAATCAAAAGCTGATATTTGGATCTGTTAGGAATTATTTACTGAATCAGATCAACCCCCTCCTCACTCTCCCATATCAGATAACTTACAGAGAAAGGAAAGGGTCATCTGGTCACCTGTAGAGACACAAGAAGTCCCCCCTGGGGGTGTTATAGGGATAGAACACATCTGTGTGAGCTCCCTCGGGGATGAACCTAGGTTCATTGCAACAGGTGCTGAAGGTATGAGAAGTGGCTCCATGAAGCATCTCATGTGAGGATGTGGATACAAAGTCAGCATCTAAGGCAACTCTATCATGAGGTCAGCACAAGCCTTCAATTCTGTCCACTACAGAGACTACATTAGCTCTCAGTAAGTCGAGCAAACTCCATTTTAATTCCAGGGCAGAAAGAGATCAGGGCTTCCCGGATAGCACTAGTGGTAAAAGAACCCACCTGCCAATGCAGAAGACATAGGAGACACGAGATCTATCCTTGGGTCAGGAAGATCCTCTGGAGGAGGGCAGGACCACCCACTCCAGTATTCTTGCCTGGAGAAATCCATGGACAGAGGAGCCTGGCAGGCTACAGTAAATGGGGTCACAAAGAGTCAGACATGACTAAAGTGACTTAGACCATACACAGGAAGAGATCTGCATCTCTGTGCAGCAAGTGAAGTCTCCGAGCAGTGTTTAGGGGCCTTGGTGTAAACCTAGAGCCACCCTTCACTTAGTGAGCCCCTCATGCTGGGTGGTGCTTGGGGACCAGGGCTAGAAGGTAATGGCAGATCAACACACCCATCTCAAGCTCACTTCACTACGTGCACCATTGCAATTGGTTCACTCTTTCTTTCTTGCTGTCTTTCAGTTTCATACATTTGAACTCACATTATTTAATTCAATGACATTTCAATGGCTGCTCATTGCTCAGTGACTAACAGTGAAAATGAAGTCACTCAGTTGTGTCGGACTCTTTGCAACCTCATGGACTGTATCCTGCCAGGCTCCTCCATCCATGGGATTTTCCAGACAAGGATACTGGAGTGGGTTGCCATCTCCTTCTCCAGAGGATCTTCCTGACCCAGGGATCAAACCCAGGTCTTCCGCATTGCAGGCAGACTGTTTACCGTCTGAGCCACCAGGGGAACCACGAGTGACTAAAGAGGAATATTTAACAGATAAAGGGGTAGATGACCCAGAACCACCCCCACCTCTACTGTCATAGAAAATGTAGTTATAGAAAAAAAGGAGGCATTAATACTTGTGATCTACATAAGAGTCCACTGTTGGAGGTGAACTGAAATAAGATCATGATAACCAGGGCAGAAGACAACTGGTGAGATATCATCTCCATGTCACTAATTAGGCAACATCAGATTAGTGGATACTGACCATCTGAGTTGTAAGAACTTTAGAATATTAGCCAGAGTCATCTCAAATCCATGAATTTTCCTTCTGAAGTCCTCAAGGAGAATTGGAGGGGTCAGCATTGATTGAAAGGACAAATGAATCCTTTACTAAGGCACAAACCATGTGTCAGGACAGTTCCTGGGACGGTTCCTGCAGAACCACTGTGGAAGAAAAAGCAAGATCACCAGCTCCCAGGAGTCTACTGTCCAACACAAGCCGCAGGGAGATGAGCAAGCACTAACACCGCACACACTTAAATGTGTAGCGTAACAAATATATGTGCAGAGAAGAGGGAGCCACTATGTCTCCTGAAAGAAGAGTCCAGGGAAGTGACATTTTTCAGCCCAGCTTGGCTCCTTCACAGCACCTGCTGCCAGGATACATCCACTGCAAAGCCATTTGTGGGCTGAGATAAGCGTGCCTGATCCTGAACTTTGCCCGCCGGTCTCTGCAGCCCTAGTCACAGGTTCCTCACGATGTCTCAAGCCCTGTGTTTGCCTTGTCCTCTGTCTTGGATGTAAGGCAAGGCTTTGGCTTCTCCAAACCACTGCTGAGCTGTCCATCCTGGCAGAACTGCTCAGAACACCATCTTGGATCCCCTGTGGAGCTCTCTCTGCTCTGGGGACCCTCCGTCCTGACTCTCATCCCCTGCCAGAGGAACATGGGCCCATTCAAGCTGGCCAACTACAATATTGTAACAAATTCAACACAGACTTTAAAAAAAAATGGCCCACATCTTTAAAAAAAATAAAATAATGTGCAGTTCAATGGTTTTTAGTATATTCAGAGTCACTCATTAGTCACAAAATGTAACCAACATCATTTATCGATTTTGAAATGTTTTCATCACCCCTAAAAGACACCCCAAACCCTTGAACAATTACCTCCTCCTTCCCCATTCCTTCCCAACCCCCCAGCCCTAGGCAATCACTAATTTACTTTTAAACTTCTTTCTGCCTCTAAAGCGTTGCCTATTGTGGACATTTCATATAAATGGAATCCTACAATACAGGGTCTTTTCTGTTTAACTGATTTAACTTCTCATAATGTCTTCAAGGTTCAGCCATGTCGCAATATGTATCAGTACTTCATCCCTTTTTATTGCCAAATAATATTCCATGGCATGGAGAGACCACATTTGACTCATCCAGTCATAAAATGATAGACATTTTGGTTGTCCTCACTTTTTAGCTATTATGAACAATGCTACTATGAATATCCATGTGCAAGCCTTTGTGTGGACATGTTTTCAGTTCTCTTAAGTCTATACTAGAAGTAGAAATGCTGAAATGCAAAAATCAAAATGGCTGTCTGGGGAGGCCTTACAAATAGCTGTGAAAAGAAGAGAAGCGAAAAGCAAAGGAGAAAAGGAAAGATATAAGCATCTGAATGCAGAGTTCCAAAAATAGCAAGAATAGATAAGAAAGCCTTCTTCAGCGATCAATGCAAAGAAATAGAGGAAAACAACAGAATGGGAAAAACTAGAAATCTCTTCAAGAAAATTAGAGATACCAAGGGAACATTTTGTGCAAAGATGGGCTCGATAAAGGACAGAAATGGTATGGACCTAACAGAAGCAGAAGATATTAAGAAGAGATGGCAAGAATACACAGAAGAACTGTACAAAAAAGATCTTCATGACCCAGATAATCACAGTGGTGTGATCACTGACCTAGAGCCAGACATCCTGGAATGTGAAGTCAAGTGGGCCTTAGGAAGCATCACAACAAACAAAGCTAGTGGAGGTGATGGAATTCCAGTTGAGCTATTTCAAATCCTGAAAGATGATGCTGTGAAAGTGCTGCACTCAATATGCCAGCAAATTTGGAAAACTCAGCAGTGGCCACACGACTGTAAAAGGTCAGTTTTCATTCCAATCCCAAAGAAAGGCAATGCCAAAGAATACTCAAACTACCACACAGTTGCACTCATCTCACATGCTAGTAAAGTAATGCTCAAAATTCTCCAAGCCAGGCTTCAGCAATACATGAACCGTGAACTTCCTGATGTTCAAGCTGGTTTTAGAAAAGGCAGAGGAACCAGAGACCAAATTGCCAACATCCGCTGGATCCTCGAAAAAGCAAGAGAGTTCCAGAAAAACATCTATTTCTGTTTTATTGACTATGCCAAAGCCTTTGACTGTATGGATCACAATAAACTGTGGAAAATTCTGAAAGAGATGGGAATACCAGACCACCTGATCTGCCTCTTGAGAAATTTGTATGCAGGTCAGGAAGCAACAGTTAGAACTGGACATGGAATAACAGACTGGTTCCACATAGGAAAAGGAGTATGTCAAGGCTGTATATTGTCACCCTGCTTATTTAACTTCTATGCAGAGTACATCATGAGAAACCCTGGACTGGAAGAAGCACAAGCTGGAATCAAGATTGCCGGGAGAAATCTCAATAACCTCAGATATGCAGATGACACCACCCTTATGGCAGAAAGTGAAGAGGAACTAAAAAGCCTCCTGATGAAGGTGAAAGAGGAGAGTGAAAAAGTTGGCTTAAAGCTCAACATTCAGAAAACGAAGATCATGGCATCCAGTCCCGTCGCTCAGCCTTCTTCACAGTCCAACTCTCACATCCATACATGACCACAGGAAAAACCATAGCCTTGACTACATGGACCTTTGTTGGCAAAGTAATGTCTCTGCTTTTGAATATGCTATCTAGGTTGGCCATAACTTTCCTTCCAAGGAGTAAGTGTCTTTTAATTTCATGGCTGCAGTCACCATCTGCAGTGATTTTGGAGCCCCAAAAAATAAAGTCTGACACTGTTTCCACTGTTCCCCATCTATTTGCCATGAAGTGATGGGACTGGATGCCATGATCTTCGTTTTCTGAATGTTGAGCTTTAAGCCAACTTTTTCACTCTCCTCTTTCACTTTCATCAGGAGGCTTTTTAGTTCCTCTTCACTTTCTGCCATAAGGGTGGTGTCATCTGCATATCTGAGGTTATTGAGATTTCTCCCGGCAATCTTGATTCCAGCTTGTGCTTCTTCCAGTCCAGGGTTTCTCATGATGTACTCTGCATGTAAGTTAAATAAGCAGGGTGACAATATACAGCCTTGACATACTCCTTTCCTATTTGGAACCAGTCTGTTGTTCCATGTCCAGTTCTAACTGTTGCTTCCTGACCTGCATACAGATTTCTCAAGAGGCAGATCAGGTGGTCTGGTATTCCCATCTCTTTCAGAATTTTCCACAGTTTATTGTGATCCACACAGTCAAAGGCTTTGACATAATCAATAAAGCAGAAATAGATGTTTTTCTGGAACTCTCTTGTTTTTTCCATGATCCAGCAGATGTTGGCAATTTGATCTCTGGTTCCTCTGCCTTTTCTAAGACCAGCTTGAACATCAGGAAGTTCATGGTTCACATATTGCTGAAGCCTGGCTTGGAGAATTTTGAGCATTACTTTACTAGCGTGTGAAATGAGTGCAATTGTGCGGTAGTTTGAGCATTCTTTGGCATTGCCTTTCTTTGGGATTGGAATGAAAACTGACCTTTTCCAGTCCTGTGGCCACTGCTGAGTTTTCCAAATGACTTTAGGCAAGTTATTTCTCTAATCTTTCTTATAAAAGGGATAAATAATAAAGTGGGTATAATGGATGAAAAGGTAACATAATATCTGCCTAAAAGGATTTTGATGAAGATAAAAGAGATCAAGCATACAGAGCTTAGTCCAGGACCTAGCACACCTATTTTGTTCTTGTTCTTTGTTGTTTAGTCACTAAGTCGTGTCCAACTCTTTGCAACCCCAAGGACTGTAGCCGGCCAGGCTCCTCTGTCCGTGGGATTCCCCACGCAAAAATACTGGAGTGGGTTGCCATTTCCTTCTCCAGGGCATCTTCCTGACCCAGGAATTGAATGCATATCTCTTGCACTGGCAGGCATATTCTTTACCACGGAGCTACCTGGGAAGCACAACAATACTTAGAATAACTGCAGGGTTGGGTTTTTTTGTTGGTTTTTTTTTTTCCTAAAACTAAGTGGACTCCATATGGTAAACATCAGTTATGCATTAATTCGCGCTTAAGGTTTTGATTTTAAGTACTTGGAACATGGAACGCTAACTTAAAGTTCCTAATCATGAATATTCCATAATGTGGAGCTCAGGTGGCAGTACAGGAAATTATGGCATCCTCAGTGATGAAAAAAGAGGAGGACATCTATTTAATCCAACTCTTAATTTTTCAGTCAAGTCTCCAGAAGACTCTTAAGGCACAGATCCTACCCCCCAACCTGATCCCTGCTAAGGTAGAAGCATTCAAGTAGGAATTAACTTTCCTGTATCTTCAGGATGTGAGAACATTCCCCTGGATGGATTAGGAATCTGGTCAAATGTAGAAATTCGGAGAGTTTTCTTTTTTCTTTTCCTTTCCTTTTATTTGTCTTTTGAATGTGATTCGATGTCAAGCGAAACAGCCAGGTGAAATACTGCAGGTCTGCCCAAGACCCACCTCCTTCCCTTACTCACCATCATCAAAGTCAACAGGCATTTATTAATAAGCACGTATGCCTGACACCGCGCTGGGTTCTGTGCAGGGGCAACACAAGATTCCCTGACCTGCGGGAGTGGACAAGCTCAGGCAAAGCCTTGCTGAGCTACTTCCAGGCAGCCCCAGGGAAGACTGGGGGATGGATGGAGAAGGGGAGACAAAGGAGGGGCCAGGAACCTCAACCAGAGTGGAGACTGAGAATGTGAACAGTACCTGATAAGATCAACCTAGGCTGCAGTCTTGCAAGCGGTGTGGGGGTGCGGGTGAATTAACAAATGCATGACCTAGAGTCCTATTCACAGTTTTTTTTTTTTTCTCCACACTTTTCTTTTAATGCTAATTATTTGTTGGACTCAGTACAACTTTGCGTTCCTCAGAATGTATTTCAAGCTGGAATTCAGGCTGAACCTGACTCCCCAGGGAGAAATTGATGAAATCCAAAAAATACTTCATTTTTTCACCGCATTAACAGTACTCCAATTAGGCTGAACTTTCTGAAAGCAATCATCTTTCAAAATGGTTGCTTACACACATTAAAAAAAAAAAAACTCCCTAGATTTACAAATCATACTTCTCAGCTACAGACCACATCGCTCATCTCTGGGGTTATACTTGCAGATCCTCCATGTAGTCATTGAGAGAGAGTTTGAGGAGACCAAATATAAATGAAACTCCTTTTAAGGTGATGACCTGGAGGCCTTCCTGCAGGCAGTGTGCTTTGTTAGGAACTAATTAGAAGCCCCAGGCTCTACCCTGTTTGTGAATATAATTATGGAACTAAGTACTCAGAAAGCGTAGGCCTTCTTCTGGGAAGAGAGAAGTGGCTTTCTGGTGTCTTACAATAATTAAACTGGGGAGATTCTGAGAATTCTGTTTTCTTCACCCCTTGTCATTCTTTCCATCTACAGGCTTTGAGATCAATTTTTAGACTCTCTAACATATGGCATTCATTTTCTCTTCTCCATTCAGGGCAGGGTGTGTTCATAGCTCTTCCCCAAGCTTCTCGGCCCCGTTCCCCAGCCCCTGTATGGCCCAAAGTTCCCTTAGTTTTCCCTTTGACAAAAATGTTAACCCTGGAACTCAGAAACCAGAAAGCAAGCAAAAGGAAACCCCTAACCTTGGCCCCTGGAGAAGAACAGACTGCTGTGAGCCCAGAGGTTGCCTGCTCTGCCCCACCCTGCCCCACTCTCCCCCTCCCCCAAAGCCCAGGCTCCTTGCTCCCCGTCGAAGGCCATGGGCCCCACCCCACCCCCCACCCCAGCCTCGCTCCTGTCACCCGCCTGGAGGAGTTAAAACAAACAGTCCTTTGGAAACTCAGTGAAAGAAAACGGCTGAGTCAGGCCTTCTGTTTAAATAGTCCCCACCTGTTCTCCCAGCCCTGGCCTCCCCCCGACTCCCACCCTGGGCTCCCCCACTTCCCTTTCTCTTTTCTTTCTTTTCCCCTTTGTTGCTCATTTTCAAAAGGGCAGAGTTGACAGCTCTCGCCTTGAGCAAAGCCAACCCGGGGAGCCAGCCAGGAGCTGCCTGGTGCTGCTGACCCAGCGCTCTCCCCCGTGGCTCCCCCGCCACAGCCTGCACGTGGCTGGGCCCCCGGCAACCCGGGAGGGGAGAGAAAGGGAGGGGGGTCAAGGTCCCCAAGAAAGAGAGCCCCACCCTCCGCTTACCCTCGTCTCCCCAGGATGCAGCACCCAGGCACCAGGCCCAGCGGGATTCGTGAAGCCTGTGGAAGGAGAGAGATGAGAGGGAGGGTGTGAGAAAGAACAAAGGCAGACAGACAGACTTTCACCAAGGAACCAGACCTCCTGTCATCTGGAACCCTCCGTGGCCCCATACACTTGGTGCTGTGTGTAAAAATAGGGTCTTAGCATTGCAGAAATGGTTTAGTTGCCCATATTCAAAATTGAGGAAATGTTTCTAATGTACATAAATTGTGTTAGAGACAAGGCCTGAACCCACTTAAGTACCCTCAGGGCACACATGCAGGCTTCTAGAACTCCCTTGTGCCTCCTTGGAAGACTGGCAACCTCTCCAAGCCCTGTTCCTGGCACTGGAAGTCAAAAGCCTTTTTGTTTTTTTAATTAAAGTTTGTGACAGCTTCATGTGAATCTACAGTTTTGAGAAAATCGGAGACTCATCTGCAGTTGTAAGAAATAATACAGAGAGATTCCCTGTACCATTTTACTCAAGTCCCCCAGGGTGACATCTTATAGACCTGTAGGGCAATGTCACAGCTAGGATGCTGCTGTTTATACAGACACGATGCAAAAGGTTGCCATCACCTCAAGGGTCCCCTGTTGGCCTTCTAGAGCCACAACCCCTCTTCCCGTTCTACCCTCTCCTCAACTGGTGGCAACCACCAATCTGCTCTCCATTTCTAAAATTCTATTATTTCAAGAATGTTATATACCTTCACATTGAAAAGAATAAAATACCTAGGAATAAACCTGCCTAAGCTTATTTAACTTATATGCAGAGTACATCATGAGAAATGCTGGGCTGGAAGAAGCCCAAGCTGGAATCAAGATTGCCAGGAGAAATATCAATAACCTCAGACCACCCTTATGGGAGAAAGTGAAGAGGAACCAAAAAGCCTCTTGATGAAAGTGAAAGAGGAGAGTGAAAAAGTTTGCTTAAAGCTCAACATTCAGAAAACAGAGATCATGGCATCTGGTCCCATCACTTCATGGGAAATAGATGGGGAAATAGTGGAAACAGTGTCAGACTTTATTTTTTTGGGCTCCAAAATCACTGAGGATGGTGATTGCAGCCATGAAATTAAAAGACGCTTACTCCTTGGAAGGAAAGTTATGACCAACCTAGATAGCATATTCAAAAGCAGAGACATTACTTTGCCAACAAAGGTCTGTCTAGTCAAGGCTATGGTTTTTCCAGTGGTCATGTATGTGTGTGAGAGTTGGACTGTGAAGAAAGCTGAGCACCGAAGAATGATGCTTTTGAACTGTGGTGTTGGAGAAGACTCTTGAGAGTCCCTTGGACTGCAAGGAGATCCAACCAGTCCATTCTGAAGGAGATCAGTGCTGGGTGTTCTTTGGAAGGAATGATGCTAAAGCTGAAACTCCAGCACTTTGGCCACCTCATGCAAAGAGTTGACTCATTGGAAAAGATTCTGATGCTGGGAGGGATTGGGGGCAAGAGAAGAAGGGGACGACAGAGGATGAGATGGCTGGATGTCATCACTGACTCGATGGACATGAGTCTGAGTGAACTCCGGGAGTTGGTGATGGACAGCGAGGCCTGGAGTGCTGCGATTCACGGGGTAGCAAAGAGTCGGACACAACTGAGTGACTGAACTGACTGACTGAAGGAGGAACAGAGTGCCTGCTACTGAACAGAGTGCCTGCTACTGAACAGAGCTTGTCTTATGAGAGGGGAAGAAGGGAGAACATAGGACTTCTCTCATGCTCAGCTCCAGACCCCCAATATTTCCTTGTTTCTCCACAAACTTTCTGATTGGCATCTCCCTTCCCACACCAGACCTGTTGCCTACTGTTCCATTCCAAGGGACACACACCCTCAGCCTCTCTGGGCCTTATCCTATCCCTCCCCAGATAGCATCAAAGACTCGGAGAGCCTCCATTTGGCAAACTCAAACTTCAGCCCAGCCTGACTCATGAAAAAGACAAAGAAATTTTGGGACTTTGAACTTGTCCATTCACTGAGATCTAGCACTTAATTAACAGAAACACATGGGTGCTGCCTCTCTTACACCCAGACACTGCTCTGCAAAACCGAGCATCTGGAGTTGCATCCATTTCCTAATGAGCTAGGCTTTTCTTCAGTCTATAAAGTGAACAGTCTAGACTGTAGATGAAGGAGCTCCAGAGAAATAACATCAAAAGAACCCCTTTATGAAGATGTAAAAGTCAAGTGACAATTACCTAAATGAGCAGTTCTTAAGTGAAAAGTGAATCAGAATCACCTTGAGAGGAGGGATTTGCTTGCCTGGTGACTCAGTGGGAAATAATCTGCTTCCCAATGCAGGAGACAGGGGGTTCGATCCCTGGTCCAGGAAGATCCCACATCCCTCAGAGCAACTAAGCCCATGAGCCACAAATATTGACTCCCTGCTCTAGAATCTGGGAGCCCCAACTACTGAGCCCATGTGCCACACCCACTGAAGCCGGCACGCTCTAGAGCCTGTGCTCCACAACAAGAGAAGCCATCACAATGAGAAGCCCACACACTGCAACTAGAGAAAAGCCCACACAGCAGCGAAGACCCAGGAGAGCCATGAATAAAGAAATTAAATTATTATTTTTTAAAAAGAATCAGCTGGAAAATTTTTTTCAACTTATACACACATTCCACCCTAGCCCACCAGCAAACACATGCAACAGAAACATTCTTTACTCCATCAGAATTATCATAATTCTGTAAGGACCTAGCCTTGAGAGCTTAATCTGTGAGGGCATCATGATACCACCTAACCAATATGCAAACCACCCTGAGTACACAAACATTTGATCTACTATTTTACCAACTAGTTAGGCTTTGGCATGAAGCCAAGATCAAGAAGCTGGTCTAAGCAGGAAGACACCTCTAATCAGTGGTCTCCCCCCAAGTAAGTCCTCTCTCACCTGAATGTAGCATTCCTCACCCTAGCCTGTTTCTCATTTTACACATAGGGTTGGACAATACAGCTAGACATAAAAAATAAATGAATTGTCAGAACCCCAGAGATTTCCATAGGGAGAGCAAAGAAAATATCCTACTGACAAAATGGTCTTCTGAAACACTGAGAATACCTCATTCTTTCATTTAACAAATAAGTCAATGGGACTTCCCTGGCAGTCTAGTAGTTAAGACTCCACACTTGCAGTACAAGGAGCATGGGCTCAATCCCTGGTGGGGGTACTAAGATCCCACATGCTGTGTGGTATGGCCAAAAGAATTTAAAAAAATTTTTTTAATGTCTGATCAGCAAAGACATAAAAAGTGTCATCCCAGGTCAGAACAAAGGTGCAGGCTTCCCTGTGGCTCTGTGGTAAAAAATTTGCCTTCCAATGCAGGAGACCCACATGCCAAGGAGCAGCTAAGCCCGTGCACCGTAACTACTGAGCATGTGCTCTAGAGCCCAACAGCCACAACTACTGAGCCCAAGTGCTGCAAACACTGAAGCCCCTGTGCCCTAGAGACTGCGCTCTACAATGAGAGAAGCCACCGCAACGAGAAGCCCATCTACTGCAACTGGAGAAGAGCCCATGAAGAGGAAACAAAGACCCAGTGCAGCCAAAAATAAATAAATATTTTAAAAGAAGAAGAGCAGAAGTGCGTGTAGCCTGGTGTTACAAGCTCTCTGAACACATGCTGGAGCCAGTCATCACAGGCTGGAACAGTGGTGCTCGACCACTATCCTCCTGACCTCACTGGTGGAGCTACCAAATCCGAATGAGTATGACATCTATTTTTGCTGCACTGGAGTATACACGCTGGTAGGGCAGTGATGGCTATGTGGTCCTTTGAGCTGATGATATTGTGTAGCTGAGATTAGCAGGTACACTTTGCTTTGGGGAAGGGGACTATCTTAGTCTGCTTGGGCTGCCATAACAAAATATAATAGACTGAGTGGCTTAAACCACAGACATTTATTTTCTCACAGATCTGGAAGAAGTCCAGATCCAGGATGGTCAGGTTCTGGTGAGAACCTTCCTTCTGGCTTGCAGGTGGCTGCCTTCTCATTGTGTGCTCACATGGTTTTTTGTTTGTGTGTGTGTGTGTGTGTGTGCGCGCGCGTGCACGCGCCTGACCATGGGGAGAAAAAATTGATCTTTCTTCCTCTTCTTGTAAGGACACTAATCCCACTGCAGGGGCCCCACCCTCAAGACCTCATCTATACTTAATGACCTCCCAAAGGTCCCATCTCAAAATACCATCACATTGGGAGTTAGGGCTTCAAGATAGAAATATGAGGGGACACTCACATTCAGACTATAACAGGGACAGAGGTAAGTTCTGAAGAAGCAGCTCATGTTCATTGGAACATGTAAGAAACTACTGGAGGAATCTAGAAAAATGGTACAGTTGAACTTATTTGCAGGGCAGGAGTAGAGAAACAGACATAAAGAACAGACTTGTGGACCCCATGGGGGAAAGGGAGGATGGGACAAATTTCGAGATTAGGATTGACATTCGGAGAAGGCAATGGCACCCCACTCCAGTACTCTTGCCTTGGAGGAGCCTGGTGGGCTACAGTCCATGGGGTCTCGAAGAGTCGGACACGACTGAGCGACTTCACTTTCACTTTTCACTTTCATGCATTGGAGAAGGAAATGGCAACCCACTCCAGTGTTTTTGCCTGGAGAATCCCAGGGGTATTCCCACCAGGGGGAGCCTGGTGGGCTGCCGTCTATGGGGTCGCACAGAGTAGGACACGACTGAAGCAACTTAGCAGCAGCAGCAGCAGCAGCAGGATTGACATATATACACTATCAGGTATAAAACAGATAGCTCGTGGGAAGCTGCTATAGAGCACAGGGAGCTCAGTTCAGTGTTCTGTGATGACCTAGAGGGGTAGGATGGTAGGGAATGGGAGGTGGGAGAGAGGTCCAAGAGGGAAGGCAGGAAGAACCCACTAGAGAGAGTGTGTCAGGGTAATAAAGAGTTCTACTCCTAAAGACCATAGCATTGAAAAGAAAACAAGACATTTATAAGGAAACTGGATGCTTTTACAGACACTGAAAGACATTATTATACTGCTGTGGATGACTGCATTGTGATCATTAATGGCTCATCAGTGCTGTCTTGAGATCTTTAGTCACATCAAGTACATTTCAATATGATGCCACAAGTGCAAAAAAATAGTTGGAAGCCACCAAGTTAGGGACATAGTTCTTCTCTACTAATTTCACTTAGGCTTTTCTGTGACCCACGTGGAGCACTTTTGAAAGTGTAATCATCTCTATAGAAGGTATTAAAATCTCTGTAAAGTGTCCTTTTAAGTTCTTTTCTAAAATTGCCCATTTTAGGACTTCCCTGGGGGTCCAGTAGTTAAGACTGAGCTTCCAATGCAGGAGTGCACATTTGATACCTTGTCAGGGAACCAAGATCCCACGTGCTGTGTGGTGCCATTAAAAAAAAAAATGAAAATTTCCCATTTCATGCTTCTAAGGATGTTCCCTTCTTCTCATAGGGAAGATGTTGAAGATCATATCCATGTTTTGTCACCTTCCAACTCTGGAAGCTTCGTATGTACCATATGCACCAAATATGCACCATATGTAATTCCCCAGGCTCCACATTTTCAGCAAGGAGAATCCTCTGTAAAAGCAGACAGAATGTCTTCCATAGCTGGGTTATGCTGTGAACTTCTCTATTATTTTTATTTGAGACCCAGCAGATAGCATGTTTTGGCACCAAGTTTGGATGAGGGGGGCAAGGCAGTGACTTCTGGTTTAAATATTCCTCTTGATGCTCAGCACGGCATTGGCTTTCTCTGCCACACCTAATGGCACTGTCTTTAGGAAACAGTCTGCAAAACTCTTAGTTTCTGTTTTTAGGGCTGCAAAATTCCAACCAAAATTAAAGAAGTCCTGCCTGACCCTAAAAAGTCACGGTGAAGAATTTCCCACCTCTCAAATATGTGTAACAAATTTAACAGATTTTTTTGATTATAAAAGCAGCCATGTTCATGTAGAAATCTGTAAAATAAAGAAAAGGGACAGAAGAAAACAAAACTCGTATTTTGTGTATCTATCTACATAAATATTTCAACATAATCAGGATCATACCATATCTCTTCTGCTTTTTTGGTGTATCTTCTGCTATTTCTCCTGTCAGTTATGTAGATCTTTGCCAACATAATTTTTAGTAGGAGATGGCATGCTATCCTGTAAGTGTATTGTGATTTATTAAAGCTACCCTTTATCGTTGACAATTTGTGCTATGCTTAGTCATTCAGTCGGAGAAGGCAATGGCACCCCACTCCAGTACTCTTGTCTGGAAAATCCCATGGATGGAGGAGCCTGGAGGGCTACAGTCCATGGGGTCTCGAAGAGTCAGACACGACTGAGCGACTTCACTTTCACTTTTCACTTTCATGCATTGGAGAAGGAAATGGCAACCCACTCCAGTGTTCTTGCCTGGAGAATCCCAGGGACGGGGGAGCCTGGTGGGCTGCCGTCTATGGGGTTGCACAGAGTCGGACACGACTGAAGCGACTTAGCAACAGCAGTGGTCATTCAGTCATGTCTAGCTCTTTGTGACCCCATGAACTGTAGCCCACAAGGCTCCTCTGTCCATGGAATTCTCCAGGCAAGAATACTGGAGTGGGTTGTCATTTCCTTCTCCACACTAACAGTTTAGTCCACTTCTAATTTTTCACTACTTCGAGCTATTCTCTGGAAAGGTGTTATATATTGATCCTAATCTAAAACTCATTACAGAGGAAAAGGTTATCAAATATAAAGTGAGTCTTTGGCATGCTCCTTTCATGATTACTAACAAGTATCTAACTGACATCCACGTAAGATGATAACTATGATGGGAACGAGGAGAAAAACCAAGGGAAACTGAAAGAGACCTATATAAAAGACTGAAGGTAGTGTTGTTTCAATGAATGTGGAGAAGTAAGTATAAGTACCTCAACCAACTAAATGATAAGTCATCAAACCTAACGTGCATTCATTGTAAGATGTGCCATTTATTAATAGTTTTAAGTCCCACTTAGGAAGGAAAAAAAACTGCCAAGGTACAAATTGTGACCAACATTCAGGTAGTTCAAGAGACCAAATGCCCAAGGAAGAAAGCCCTGCTAGAGAGATGCTAAACAGGACTAGAATCTGGGTTGGCAGGAGTGATGAAGTGGCAGAGAGAAAGGCAGGTCCACCCTAAAGCCAACACCAGTGGTAAGAACACAAGCCTTTAGACAACACGCTATTCTTCAGTCATCATCGACTCACAGCTCCTTGACTTCATCAGGCTGTTTTATCCTTCTGTGCCTTTTCAAAAACAGTTTTCTGCTTGAAACACCTGTAATCATCCAGAAAACGCAACTGAAGACTTGCCTTTTGGGGGATCTTCCCTGACCTGCTCTAGGAGGAGATGGCGTCTCCAGCACCAGAAGAGAACATTGCTCTCTCCTTGGACCCAACACTGACTCTGCTGACCAGCTCCTGTGTCAACCATAGCCCTCCCAGAAGATCAAAAAGCTGGGCAAAGACAGAACCCCAAGAAAGGGCATCTTGCATGGGTTTGTGACTCTGGAGGCCAGAATCTTGTCTGATTGTCAAACCAGGTTCTCACAGCCTGGAAGCAATAACCTGAACCCACAGCATTTTCACTCTGAGCTGTCTGAAGATGCCCAGATGGTTTGATGAGGCAGACGGAGCCCCAACTCCCCAACTCCTGACATTTTACTAAGCCATTAACTTTACCTACCCAAAGCAAACACAAGTCTGGGAGGTGGGGGTGAGGGTCTCATCATCTGCCAGTTTTTCCTCCCACCAAAGCATAAAAAGCCTCAACTTTAGAGAACACACTGTTGAGTCTTGGCCTGTCCTCCAAGCTGCGCTTGCAGCTCCTCTCTCCTTACCTGTGCATCACACGCTTACTCTTCATCTCCCAGGCTCACTTACTAAAGCTCAAATTGCTCAGTCTGTTTAATTAAACAAACAAAAAAATCAAACCTTGCCCAGTAATAAAACAGTGCAAAAGTTTGAGCCTGTGGCAGCTCTTGGGCTAATCCAGGCATTAAGATCTCAGACTCCCAGTGTTCTCTACTGCCAGGCTTGGAGGGTCATTTCAAATTCTTTTTGGCGGGAAAGGGAAGGTCCTATCTGGAGACTAGGCTACAAATGGATCTGGCGTTCATTCCTCAGGACCTGTAGTGATTTGGGAACTTCACTGTTTAAATGTATGCCCACTCCCTTGTGGACACCAGTAGTCTTAAGTAAGCATACCATGTTTTAATCACAAATTTGCTTTGGAGTAACTGGAGGTCTGAAACTATGTCTTGATTATCTTCAAATGCATGGTGCCTACCACTCACAATAGGTAATTAGTTTAAGTGAATGAATGCATGAATGAATAACCAAGCACTGAGGATGATTCAAACTGGATATAATTCACTAACTCTTGGGGAGCTCTCGGCACTGAAGTTTGAGTTAATCACACCCCCATACCACCAGCCACATCATGTACCATCCTCACGTAACCACTTGTCCCCAAAAGACGTTTCTCTTTGTCCATTGGTTTCTTTCTGTTTCCTTTTTTCACTGCTCCTCATTTCATCCTCTCTACACTCCCCCCAACAAGCACATAGAGTCTGAAATGCAGTACCTGGGTGCAATCTCAAAAATGACAGAATGATCTCTGTTCGTTTCCAAGGCACACCATTCAATATCACAGTAATCCAAGTCTATGCCTCAATCACTAATGCCGAAGAAGCTGAAGTTGAACGGTTCTATAATGACCTACAAGACCTTCTAGAACTAACACCAAAAAATATGTCCTTTCCATCATAGGGGACTGGAATGCAAAAGTATGAAGTCAACAGATATCTGGAGTAACCGGCAAGTTTGGCCTTGGAGTACAAAATGAAGCAGGGCAAAGGCTAATAGAGTTTTCCCAAGAGAATCCACTGGTCATAGCAAACACCCTCTTCCAACAACACAAGAGAAGGCTGTACACATAAAATCATCAGATAGTCAATATTGAAACAATATTGATTATATTCTTTGCAGCCAAAGATGGAGAAGCTCTATACAGTTAGCAAAAACAAGACCAGGAGCTGACTGTGGCTCAGATCATGAACTCCTTATTGCAAAATTCAGACTCAAACTGAAGAAAGTAGGGAAAACCACTAGACCATTTAGGTAAGACCTAAATCAAATCCCTTATGACTATACAGTGGAAGTGACAAATAGATTCAAGGGATTAGATCTGATAGACAAAGCACCTGAAGAACTATGGACAAAGGTTCATGACATTGTACAGGAGGCAGTGATCAAGACCATCCCCAGGAAAAAGAAATGCAAAAAAGGCAAAATGGTTGTTCTGAGAAGGACTTACAAATAGCTGAGAAAAGAAGAAAAGCAAAAGGCAAAGCAGAAAAGGAAAGATACACCCATCTGAAGGCAAAGTTTTAAACAATAGCAGGGAGAGATAAGAAAGCCTTCCTCAGTGATCAGTGCAAAGAAATAGAGGAAAACAACAGAATGGGAAAAACTAGAGATCTCTTCAAGAAAATTAGAGATACCGAGGGAACATTTCATGAAAAGATGGGCACAATAAAGGACAGAAATGGTAGGGACCTAACAGAAGCAGAAGATATTAAGTAGAGGTGGCAAGAATACACAGAAGAACTGTACAAAAAAGAACTACACGACCCAGATAATCACGATGGTGTGATCACTGACCTAGAGCCAGACATCCTGGAATGTGAAGTCAAGTGGGCCTTAGGAAGCATCACAACAAACAAAGCTAGTGGAGGTGATGGAATTCCAGTTGAGCTATTTCAAATCTTAAAAGATGATGCTGTGAAAGTGCCACACTCAATATTCCAGCTAATTTGGAAAACTCAGCAGTGGCCACAGGACTGGAAAAGGTCAGTTTTCATTCCAATCCCAAAGACAGGCAATGCCAAAGAATGCTCAAACTGCCACATAATTGCACTCATCTCACACACTAGCAAAGTAATGCTCAAAATTCTCCAAGCCAGGCTTCAGCAGTACATGAACCCAGAGCTTCCAGATGTTCAAGCTGGATTTAGAAAGGTAGAAGAACCAGAGATCAAATTGCCAGCATCCATTGGATCATAGAAAAAGCAAGAGAGTTCCAGAAAACCTTCTACTTTATTGAGTACACCAAAGTCTTTGACTGTGTGGATCACCACAAACTGTAGGAAATTCTGTTAGAGATGGGAATACCAGACCACCTTACCTGCCTCCTGAGAAATCTGTATGTAGGTCAAGAAGGAACACTTAGAACTGGACATGGAACAATGGACTGGTTCCAAATTGGGAAAGGAGTATGTCAAGGCTGTATACTATCACCCTGTTTATTTAACTTATATACAGACTGCATCATGTGAAATGCCGAGCTGGATGAAGTACAAGCTGGAATCAAGATTGCCAGGGGAAATATCAATAACCTCAGATATGCAGATGACAACACCTTTATGGCAGAAAGCAAAGAGGAACTAGAGCCTCTTGATGAAGGTGAAAGAGGAGGGTGAGAAAGCTGGCTTAAAACTCAACATTCAATAAACAAAAATCATGGCATCTGGTCCCATCACTTCAGGGCAAATAGATGGGGAAACAAAGGAAACAGTGAGAGACTTTATTTTCTTGGGCTCCAAAATCGACTGCAGATGGTGACTGCAGCCATGAAATTAAAAGACGCTTACTCCTTGGAAGAAAACCTATGATCAACCTAGATAGCATATTAAAAAGCAGAGACATTAATTTGCTGACAAAGGTTCGTCTATTCAAAACTATGGTTTTTCCAGTAATCATGTATGGATGTGAGATTTGGACCATAAAGAAAGCTGAGCACTGAAAAATTGATGCTTTTGAACTGTGGTGCTGGAGAAGACTCTTGAGAGTCCCTTGGACTGCAAGGAGATCCAACCAGTCAATCCTAAAGGAAATCAGTACTGAATATACATTGGAAGGACTGATGCTGAAGCTGAAGCTCCAGTACTTTGGCCACCTGATGAGAAAAACTGACTTCTTAGAAGAGACCCTGATGCTGGGAAAGATTGAAAGCAGGAGGAGAAGGGGATGACAGGGAATGAGAAGGTTGGATGGCATCACCGAGTCCACAGACATGAATTTGAGTGAGCTCTGGGAGTTGGTGATGGACAGGGAAGCCTGGCACGCTGCAGTCCATGGCATTGCAAAGAGTCAGACACGACTGAGCAAGTGAACTGAACTGGATTGCAGGTCTGCTGCAGGACCTGTCTCTCCTCCCTCCACGAGCCAGTCTGAGATGACCCAGGTTGCACCATCTCAAGCATCGTCAGTGTCAGTAACAAAAGTCAAAGAGGAAGCAGTGTGGTGAACATCAATCCACAGTAGATTTGCAAACCTCTAACAGGAAGCGAGACTTATCACTTCCGCACACACTCAACTGGCCAAAACCAGTCGCTGGCCACATCTGGATTCCAATGGGCAGGGAAGGGTGACTCTACCCTATACCTGTAAACAGCCCTAACGATGACACATGCAGTGTCTTCCATGGAGTTGGAGGTCAATTAATCTGTTTGACTGGGAGAAAAAAACCCATTCGGCCATCCCCTAGGGGAAGGGTAAGGAGACCCTTGTCTTACAGAAAGGAGGGGAAGTGGAGGTATGCATAAGGAAACAGAAAATGAGCCCTGGATTCTTCTACAAAAGAGAAAGATGAGCCCAGGGGAAAGACAGGAATCCTGTGTGAGTGGAAGAGTACTGGACCCTCTTTGGGGTGGGAAAATAGAAACTAAAGGGGAGAGTTTATATTAATAGAGAGGAAAAGAATGCCTTAGCCACCAGATGGAGAGCACAGATGGTTAAAGGTTATAAAGTTTTGTTATATGGGAAGGAATATATCTTTTGGGGGCATCTCCCCCACTTTAGGAGCGTGATTTGTGGGTTTTTTAAGTGACAACATGCTGAGGCTAGTCTCGGGGCAAGCACAAGACAAGGCCAGAGGTTGCCAAGGTAGCCCAGTTGCTGTCTACAGGCCAAAGTCAAGTTTTGTTTTCTTGATCCGGCTCCATCTAACCTACCCTCTATCCTGCACTGTGACCTGGTACCTCTCCAGAGGGTGGCTCTGCTCCAGCCCATCATCTCCCATGGGCTGCTCAGCCCTTCCCACCCTGAATCCTCAGTTCCTGCCTCACCCACCTCCTGATCCCCAGCCCCAAGTGTCCACTTTCCACGTCTCCATCTCTCAAAGCGTCTCCTGTCTTCAATCTGCATCTCAGAGGTCTCCATTCCCTTGAACCCTAAAATGAGGTTCACCTCTCTCTGTGCCACAGTCATCCTTTCACAAAGAACTGTCACATGCTAAAATCACTGGTTGACGAGTTGTCGCCCCTGAAAGACTGAGACCATCAAGGGATGGGTGTAGTTTCTACTTGGCTTAACTTTTTGCCCACAGCCCCCACCACTGGATTTAACAGAAAATAACAACCATAATGACAGTGGGTGGGCTTCCCTGGTGGCTCAGATGGTAAAGAATCCACCTTCAATGCAGGAGACCCAGGTTTGATCCCTGAGTCAGGAAGATCCCCTGGAGAAGGGAATAGCTACCCTCTCTAGTATTCTTGCCTGGAGAAACCCATGGACAGATGAGCCTGGCAGGCCATAGTTCATGAGGTTGCAAAGAGTCAGACATGACTGAGTGATTATTATCTTTATTTTTCTTAACAATCATAATGACACTGGGTAGTAGAAATAGTGATGGTCACATTTATCAGGTCTTTATGGATTGCACCTTGTGCTAAGGGTTTAAGCACATCATCTTTTCATCTATACAACCTTCTGATTAGTATTTTTAGCTTCACTTTACAGATGAAAAAATGGAGGCACAGAGAGAGCAAGCAACCAGCCCCAAAACACACAGCTCTGGTGTCAAAATGAACTCAATTGAGACACCCACCTCTCCACTTAACTCCAGTGGTCTATTACTTCTTCAGAGTTCTCAGCACATACTACTCAGTGGTGGTTCTCAGTATTCATCTTAAGTCTTTCTAATGCCAAAGATTATGCTCTTAAACACAAGGTGTTTGCAGCAGAGACTGTCTATCTGTTCACTGAACCATTGGCCTTTACCTCCGGGGCCACACATTCCCAGCTTCCCGAATGTTAGGTCGACCAGGTGCCTAACACATGCTGGGGCGGGGGGGGAGTGGTGATGAACACCCACAGACCTAGACCATAAAAACTTCCCATGGCTTCCTCCAAGGTCTTTCCCTCCCCATCCCCACCACCAAGAATCAAGTGTCCACAGAGGACTCAGAGTTACAGATAAAAAGAGCCTCTGGATAGATAAGTGACTTCATGGAGCAGAGTCCTCCCATGACCACTCCAGGCAAGTCTACCCCTCCTGCCCTGAAGATGTGAGCAAGAAGTCAGTGTCCTCAGCAAAGCCATTGAGATCTGAGTGTAAGACTGCTGAAGCAGTTCACCTCACCTTGACTAAAATGGGGCCCAATAGATGGCTGATCTTAAAGTGATATTTGAAGCAGAGAGTGAGTGGTAGGAGCTGTGTTATGTCAGCGGGGGGTTGGGGGGGAGGGCCCCCAGGGATGCTTAGAGGAGACCCAACGTCCATTCATCCCTTGACCACGCACTTTGAGGGCAGGGTGCTGACTACTCTGGGTGAACCAGCTGCTTGAAAGATGAAGGGAAGGCTGGAGATTGCTGAGCCACGTTCCTGGAAACAGGAAGACATAGGAGACCTTCCTTCATGTTCTCAGAGCAGGACTACTTGTGTGTAGAGGGACCAACAAGAGCAGCTACAAAGAGGGAAGCGGTTATGGCTCCTGATGAGGCCGAACCAGCCAGGCGGGATAGAAAGCCCGTGTGGCGGGCGGGACAGGCAGTCTGGCCAGCACAGAGGCCTCATGGGAGACGTGGCCTGGCTCTTTCTCTAGCAGTCTCTGAAACACGAGCTGGCACTGTGTCCCAGCAGCTGGCTTCCCATTGCCCAGTCTTTTACTCCATTTTCTTTCTCTGAATCCTCCTCTATCTGCCACCACTCACCTACTCTTAAGTCACTGCTTTGGGAAGAGATTGACAGCCCCCTGGAGCAAAGGACACCTGAAACCTGCAAGCAGACCATCCCTCTGCCTACTCACACACATTCTGCCCCATTTATTTGCACATCCATACCCAGAATCCCCTGCTGGTCCATGCCAAAGCCATTAGACACATTAGACGGTCCTTGCCAGCGTCTGGAGACTGGAGTTGGCAGAGTTAGGCATCCCTCAAAGGGCGATGTGTTTACTTTCATGTAATTGAAATTGGGAATGAGTTGGTTTGCCTGCACCCTCAGTCCCCTTGGCTCAGATTGGCGTGGGGCAAAAAGAAAACCAGATGCAACAAGAAACGATGTTTAAAGCCATGTGACCAACTTTCAAGGTCCACATGCTGCTCACCAAGTTCATCCACCAGCCCAGACCTTCCACGTTCCAGCTCAGCCCAGCCATCAAGAGTGTGGCCTCTCTTAATTTTAAGGGTTTCAAGAGAAGTTTTCAGAATCCAGATTCAGGATATTTTTCTACCCCTTTCCCTTCATTTCACGGTGCAACAGCTTCCTCTTTGGGTTCAGAGAGGGCAAGAAACTTGCAAAAAATGCACCAGGCCTGATAAGCCCCCAGCCTCAGTCCCAGGGTCTCACAGTACCCCCAAAGCTGCTGCTCCAGAGGTATCTGTTCATAGCCCCAAAGGGCAGCTTGGGGAAACCTGCTTCCTCAGGGTCAGTGAGGAAGGAGAGCCAGGCAGCAGGTGGGTCCAAGCACCAGGACAACATCCAGAGAACAATCAGAAGAGAGGATGACGCGTATGTGTGTGGAAAGTGAGAGGGAAGGGGTAGATATTAGAGAAGAATATGAAAAACAGCAAACAGAACACAACCTCGTGTTCTGCTTCATCCAAAAAGGCTTCTTTTGTGCAGTGTGTATCAGACACATCTGCCCCTATGGGAATGGAAAGTGCACTGTCCCTGACTCAGATTTTTTTTTTTAATTTTTATGTATTTATTTATTTATTTTGGGCTGTGCTTGGTCTTCACTGCTGCCCACGGGCTTTCTCTAGGTACAGCGAGTGGGGGCTACCCTTCATTGCAGCACACAGGCTTCTCACTGCAGTGGTTTCTCTCGCAGTGGAGCTCGGGTTCTAGGTCTCAGTAGTTGTGGCACATGGGTTTGTGGCACATGGGATGTGGAATCTCCTCAGACCAGGGACCAAATCCATATCCCCTGCATTAGCTTAGCTGCATTAGTGATTAGCTTAACCACTGGACCACTGGGGAAGTCCCTCAGACAGATATTAAATAGCTGGGCGACCCATTCATTCAGTTCAACCTAACTTGCGCACTGAGTTGTCTGACACCACGGTGGTTAACTGGGGACGCACAAATGAAAGATGTGACCTCTGCCAGGTGGTGCCTGCGTATGTCAGCCTCGCCAGTAGGGGGCGACTGCTTTCTGGGTGTCAGGGTGGGTCCCCCTGAGTCACCCACCTCCTAACAGCCCAGGGGTAAGCGTGGACTCGGGACACAGGGTTCATGTTCAGTGCGAGCTTCTGCTGCTTTTGAGCCAAGGGATCCTGGGCAAGTTCCTTACCTCTGTGCCCCAGCTTCCTCACCCGCAAAATGGAGCTGATAGCAGAACCCACTCGGGGAGTTGAGATGAGAACTGAATGAGTTAATACATGTAACGCTCTCCACACAGTGTCAAGCACTCAATAAACATTTAGCTATTGTTATCATTGCAGCTGGCCGCACATATTAACAAAAGTCATTGCCAAGCTTCAGGGAGCCACAATTGAGGCCACAGACCTGAGCAAAGCTAAACGGTTTTTACAAGAAACTAGACCATGAATCTGGCCTTCTTGCCCAGGGCTCTAACCAGGTAAGTACAAGAAAATGAGCACTTACCATGTGTATAGACCATGGGATAAGTTGATTATTGGAATAGTGATTGGCCAGAAAGTAAGAATTTCAGATCTTAACATTCAGATGAAAGGCATGCTCTGGATCCCTGGATTTCGGCCACCTCCCGGCTGTGGGTTGGAGGGCATGTGAGGCAGGAAGGGGGTCACAGACAACCTTCTGAGATAGTGCTCTGGCCCAGACCCAGGAAAAGCAGGGGTCCTGACATGAGGTCAGTGTAACTCCAGACCCTTGAGAAAGGTAATTGGAGGGAGCGTTGATCAAAGTCTCACAACACTGACACCGCCCTCTCCTTGGCGTCTTCCCATCTGCCCTTCCCCATCCCAAGCCTCAGGGTGGGGTCAGAGACAGACAGATTTGGAGAGCTGAGTCCCAAGTCCCAGGAAAACCCCTTTCTCTATTCCCCAGGATTAGACGATTAGGAGAACAAAGGAGCAATTCACCAGTGGATTCTGCAATTCTCCCACGTCCGACTCAGCAACCGCTGAGTTCCCACCATCTCAAGTGGCTGGAGAGAAGGTGGGGGCCAGCTGGCTGGCTTGAAACAGCGTCTGTACGGATGCCTCTACCAGAAACACTCCAATGCCTTCTGTGCATACAGCTTGCAATAGAAGGGAGTGTGTGTGTGTGTGTGTGTGTGTGTGTGCGCGCGCGCGCGCGCACTCAGGTTGCTCCAGGAAAAGTCAGAGATGAAGGACATAAATACCAAATCTTGGAAGAAAACCTTCCATAGATCCTCTGGAAAGATACCTGGATTCCACCCAGTTTTCTTAAATCCAGAAGACAGCCAATGACTAGGCTGAATGACTGATACAACCCAAGGCCCCCTCCAACTGATACATACTCTGCAAAAGATACATTTTGAAACCTTTGGAAAAGAGAAAAATGTTTTTCATAATTTCAACATGGATAGTACTTGAGGTACATTTCTTTCAGTTTTTTCGACAATACATGTAACTATCATCCAATTCAGTCTCCACTGGTGGCTCAGATGGTGAAGAATCTGCCTGGAATGCAGGAGACCCAGGTTGATCTCTGGGTCAAGAAGACTCCCTGGAGGATGAAATGGCAACCCACTCCATTATTCTTGCCTGAGAAATCCCATGGACAGAGGAGCCTGGCGGGCTTCAGTCTATGGGGTCCCAAAGGTTGGACATGACTGAGCATCTGAACAACAGTCAACCAATTCACAACCAATTCTTTCTCGGTCCTGTGATATCTTCTTGTTCCTATCATTTTATCACAAGCAGTTTTCCATGTGACAGATGCTTCCCAGCCTGGCTTCTTATGGAATGGAGCCCAATTTGAGGACTGGTTGTTGAAGGGGTTCAAGGTGATTTTAAAAGGGGGCAGAAAACCAAAGGAGATCTTTGCTTTGTGTGCTTAAGCTCATGAAAGGCTACTTCCAAACACAATATGGAAGGTGCTGTCTTCTCCATTGCTTTACAGTCTGAACAAAATAAGAGGAAAGCAATGAACGCAGAAGATGTGAAGGATATCATGCTGACTATTAAGATGATTACACTCTAAAGTGGATTAAAGTTCCCTGGATCTTTCTGTCCAGGGTGGATTGTGCTCACTCCTTTCTGGGTTCCAAGAGATGCACAAAATGTGGCTCCTCTTACCAAGAGGATTTAGTATCTGAAGGTTTTAATGGACCCTTTCTTCAGTTCTTATTTTCCACTGTAAATTAAATTCATATGCAGTCTCATTTCCTAGAACATACCTTCCCACCTCCTAAACATCCATGCCCTCTCTTTCTCCTCTTTTTACAGACTGGGCATGTTCCAAGGAGGCGGCGTAGAGGGAGTCTTAAAAATACTGCTTTTCCTCAGGAATTGAAGACTTGTTGGCAGACATAACTTTTAGCCAGGGTGAGGGTCTCCTGTTTCACAAGTCCTTAGTTTCTACTGTCTTATTCTTTAGCTAGAAATGCCGGAAAGGAGCTTGACGAGATGTCTGAAGCAGAAGGGTGTTGATTTAACAACAAAAAGAGGTGCTCCTTAGGTT
The DNA here is from genome assembly GCF_027580195.1 of Bos mutus. Taxonomy (NCBI): domain Eukaryota; kingdom Metazoa; phylum Chordata; class Mammalia; order Artiodactyla; family Bovidae; genus Bos; species Bos mutus. The sequence continues at coordinate 31,158,101 of NC_091618.1, forward strand.
AAGAAGCAGTTACTGCTTTGTGGGGGAATAACTATTGGAGAGGTGATGGTCCATGTGGGAGAAGGAACAGAGAAGCTTCCAACCTTAGTTCGTAGAGTTGAACATCCTGTCATTCAACTCCCTGGTTGATCCATAGAGTGGGGATGGAACACCAACAGCCAGACCCTCCCCTCTCTCCAGTCTCCAGAGAGGTGTCAGCTGTCACCAGCTGGGTCCAAGTACAAAGGACCTCAGCTCTATGGGGTCCTCATGGCACAAGCTACCAGTTGCCCTGGCACAGTTTTGCCATGACCCACAGAGTTCAAGGAAGAATAAAGATGGTGGCAGTTCCCTGGTGGTCCAGCGGTTAAGACTCAGTACTTTCATTGCTATGGGTCTGGGTTCAATCCCTGGTCGGAGAACTAAGATCCCACAAGTTGCGTGGTGCAGCCAAAAAATAAAAATAAAGGTGGGAGTGATCACAGTTTGGAAGAAAAGAGGTTCTTCTTGCAAGATTAATTGCCTAAAGGCCTAGGATGAGAGGAGAAAGGAGAATATTTCACAGTTACTCAGTTATCATTGGCAATTTGGGGAACCGACTGATACCATTAATAATCGGTCCCCTCCACCTCCTTTCTTTGGAAGGCCCATTCCTAACTTGGCTTCTGCCTTCGGTGTCTGAGTTCTCAGGCCCCTCATCCAGCTGCTCAGGGGAAGTGCCCTCCTGACTAAGGATGAAGCAGGGAGTGGGAGAGGAGGGGTGAAGCGGATAGTATAGGTCTCATAAAAACCTGAAGCCAAAGCTGAAGAGAAAAGCCAATATCATCCTCCAGCTTTCAGAGCCACTAACAGCCCCATTTGGAAAGATGTCGTTGCAAGCCCTAAGTGGTTGGGGAGGCTCAACACTGCGGGGAGAAGGAATTGGTGATTCTTTCAACAAAATTTCTTTTAAGTCATAACATACCAGTAGTTGGAAAAAAGAACCTCAAAGCTCATCTCAAAAATTTCTCCTTCTGAGATGAAGGCGTCCAGGTTTAGTCAGCGTAAATGGTTTCTCCAAAGTTCCAGCCGGAGCCAGGATTGCACAGTGTTTTGAATCTAGCCCTAGGCTTATCCGTGTTACTCCGTGTTTACCTTCGCACCACGAGCCTGTAAGCCCTCCATCCTCTCCCATAAACAATGCCAAATGCATCTCGCTTTAGACTGAGGATTATTTCCCCTGCAGCAGGTGGCAAAGCGTGCTGCAGAGCAGAACATCAAGTCTCTAGGGAAATTCTCAGGAAAGGGACAACTGGCCAAGAAATAAGGAAAGAGCAACGACATCCAAACAGTTGGAACCAGAAAGGTTAAAAGCTTAGGGTGGTGATGTTGGAGGAAAAGCTGAAGAATGCTTCTGCTCCAGGCAGAGCCAAAGATGTAAGCATTTGTGTTCTGTGCTCCCAAGTCTCCTTTTCTCTGCCTTTGTCCCTCTCAGACATCAAGCTCCTCTTCCTCATAAGCAACATTTGTTTTTCAGGAAAGATGTTAACGAATGTATCAGCTTGAAGCAGAATTGACTGAACATTCTCTCAGGCAGATTCTCTAAGATGTCAGAGCTAGAAGGGACCAAGACTCACACTGCCAAGTTAGAATGGGGGGAAAAATGTTTTTAATCTAGAAGCTAAATACTAGGTATCATCATCACCCACGCTCTGGACCAAGGATATAAATCTAAGCACTTCTCAGCCTGTCCAGCATATAGCAAGCCCTCAGCAGAGGACCATAACTCAGGGCTTACCCCAACTCTGCCTCCCTTCTCAGGAGAGCTTGACCTAGGTAGGTATTTGCAGGATCAAACATTATTTTGTGCATATATCCTTTCAGGATATTCTGCCACCAGCTTTACCTCTGGTCACCCTACGGATCTGGAACCACATCCCATCCAGGACGTCATTATCCGTCTTCTACTGGAACCCAGGGCGAATCAAGGTGGGACAACACATCTCTCTCCTCTTTCTTGGCCACCACAATAGCACTCCACACTGCAATTATATGTGCATGGCTTTGTTGAAGAATTACAGAAAACGCAAAAGGAAATGGTCATTTAGACTGGTCAGACTTTGAGTGAACTATGAACATGGAGTCTGTCTTTCAGCTCCCAAGGGACAGCATCTAACAATTAGGCTTTCACAAGAAAGAGCTCATCTGTGCAGGTCTGCCATATATTGCACAACTCCAGGGAGCACCATTCATGTAACAGCGTAACGCCTCCTTGCGCAGGGCCTGGTCTACACAAATAGAGAAGCAGCTTTGCCTCACCCCTAAGTAGACCCCTCTGCACGCAGGTTACTCATGCGGCCTTTAAACACCACTTCTTCAGGTCTCTTTGTCTTTAATGCTATTCTTCTTCAGGAACCTTTCTCTCCTTTGCATACAAAGAGATGCCAGCTCGCTAAATCATTCCTATGGTTTACAGTCTCATGTACAGCTATGGGGGCTTCCCTGGTAGCTTAGCAGTTAAGAATCCGCCTGCAATGCAGAAGACTCAGGTTCAATCCCTGGGTCAGGAAGATCCCCTACAGGAGGGCATGGCAACCCACTCCAGTACTCTTGCCTACAGAAGCGCCTGGCAGACTACAGTCCACTGTGTCTCAAAGAGTCAGACACAACTATAGCAACTGAGCACACACACACGCATGTACAGCTATAGATGAGGCTGTGTGGTCAACATCCATGTGTCGGTCATCACTGAGTCTCAAAGACTGTAGAAAAATGGGGTCCAGTCCCACGAGCAGTGAATATGGATCCTCCAGTTCTCCTACCAGGCAGAGCTGTCCTAAAGGCAAACATTAAGTACAGGAGAGAAGGAGAAAGGGTACTATACAAACCACAGTGGATAAGATCTCTAGCTCTACCCTTATGGTCAATGGGTACCCACAGTTGTGTAACAAGCATTTGGTTTCTTAGGGGCTCTCTCCCATGGACAGCCATGTCCACAAAACGGCTACACTGGGATATATGTGTTTCTCCATCAAGTCAAAAAACTTTAATAATAACCTACATGACCCCCCAGATAGCAGAATCTCTCTCTATTACATGCATTCTCAACCAGGGATGTATCACTGTGAACATTAGTTCTTAGGGGGATTTAAAATATCTTAGATATTACAATGATTTGGGCCTTCAAAAGGTTAAAGTATATGAAAATATACAGAGTATACAGCAAAGGAGAAGAAATGATGAAAAAACCAGTGCTTAGAAAGACTACTTGCATGCGTGTATGCTAAGTTGTTTCGGTCACATCCGACTCTTTGCAACCCTTTGGACTGTAGTCCGTCAGGCTTCTCAGTCTGTGGGATTCTCCAGGCAAGAATACTGGAGAGGGTTGTCATGCCCTCCTCCAGGGTGTCTTCCCAACCCAGGTATCGAACATGCATCTCTTCCATCTCCTGCATGGGCAGGCAGGTTCTTTACCACTAGCCCCACCTGAGAAGCCCAAAAAGGCCACATAGGGGAGTAATAATGAGAAAACTTGGGAAACACTGCTCTAATAGAGGAGAAAAATGGGCACGAAGGAAAGTTGCCAGTTCTAACTGCTGTTATAGTTATCATCATCATCATTAAAAACATTTTGTATGCATGCCCTAAATTAATCCTCCTGACAATCTTCAGGAAGAAGGACTATTATAGTCATTTAAGATGATGAAATAGCTTTAGAGGTATTGTCCAAGGCCACACAACTAGCAACTGGCAAAGGCACGATCCCAGCCAACTTCTGTCTGACTCCAAAGTCCATGGTCTCAACCATCCTCGAATGCTGACTACATCGTCAGCCCAGTTGGTTGGCAAGAGAACAACCCATCTTTAGACTCTACCATCTACTCCACCAACTCAAGTCTACCTCTAAAACCATGGAAGACAGTTAAGTTCTAAGGAAGGAGACAGACAAGTCTGGGAAAACTCTGGGTCGAGTTGAGAATGAGAAGGGAGGGAGGTGGCCCCACTCTCCCCTGCATCTGCCTCCTCTTCCTCTACTGCAAGGCATGGAGCCTCTGGGACCAGGATCCTTTGTCCTGGGGTAAAGAGAGAAGTGAAAAGGGGGGAGGGTGGTGCCTGCTGTGAGCTCAGTTACTACTGCTGAAACCCAGTGCAGAGCTGCAGCCAAGCCCCAGGGATAGGGTGACCTCTATACAAACAGAACTTCCCTAGGCAGTGCTTCTGCAAATATAAACACAGATTCACCACGTGATGGGTTCAACCAGTTCATGTAAACACTAAAGGGAGGGGGGAAAAAAAACTCAAGGGAAAAAATATGCTCCAACAAGATGAAGCAGGGTCCTGTGACTCAGAGAGTGGAAGGTCAAGAGCTAAAGGGCTCAGAACCCGCCAGGCCTGCAGTGAAGCCACAGAGATGCTCTTGCTACTTGGGCACAGGGAGCCTTGATGCCCCCCACCCCCCCACCGTCCCCAACAGTGTGGGAAAGTCTTTGTCAGGAGCAGTGAAAATGGGTGGCTTTCCGTGGATATCTGAAGCACATTGGGTTAGACTTTCCATGGAAAACAGAGGGTAGTCCTGAAGCAGGAGGGCCTATAGGTAGACACCAGGAGGACTTCCCCATGGCCAGGTGCCTTCGTGGAAACAAGGTGCCTCAAGAGCTCTATCTAAGCTTGGGAAGAGCCAACTGCTCAGAAGCAGGGGATGGATGGGATAAATTCTGAACAGCACACCCTTCCTCCCTATGCCCACACCCCTGACCCTGTTGTTTGTACTGACAAAAAGAACACTCTCCGCCAAACCTCCATGCTCTCAGGAAAAATGCTAGCAGAGTATCTGGGTGTTTTGCAAACAATTCACGCTGCCCCAGTAAGAAGAGCCAGCTCTCCAAAGCATTTGCAAATACCCTGCTCTCCTGGGCCAGGAGAGTTTTGACAACACTGCAGCTCGGTCTTTCCAAGACATCCATTAACCTAAAATAAACCAGGCAAGGAGGAGGTTGGCAGATGGACCCCATGGCCAGTGCGGAGGCAGGATGCTGTGTGCTGGGACTGTGGCCTCCACAGCATTTCCAGAAGAGGCCACAGAGCTCAAGGATGTCACAGTAGTCAAGTCAGTCAGAAGTCTCTGACTCTGGACCGAATCAAGGGGACAGTGGGTTCCACTCTAGGACCTACCACCATGTTGGGGTTTGTTCAAGCAGGAATAGACTCCTATATAGCTCAGCAGGAGACCCAAGGGCCCACCTGACTTGATGGGAGCTGAAATAACACCAAAATGCAGTTCAGTACAGGAATGGAGGAGGGACAAAGGGACGGAGACCTGAGTAGGCCCAGCCCAGAGGAGAATGAAAGGGCCTGGGAGGCAGTATAAAGAGAGAATAAAGACAGGTGGATTTCAATGTTTTAACAGCAACAAACCCTTGTATGTATGTACTTATCACAAATGTTTACTTTCATATTATCACATGGAGGCGTGTAGAACTATATATAGGGGCCAAATCAATAACAGATAAGTCTTACAACAACAGAAGATATTTGGGGCAACCAGTCCCTGGCCCCACCGCTTCTTATCTCTACAACCTTGGGCAAGTAACAGAACTTCTCTGTATCTAAGCTTTAGAATGGGATTAAGAATAGTGCATATCTCATAGAGTAGTTATGAGAATTAAAGAAGTTAATATTTGTGAAGCACTTAGAACAGTGCCTGGCACATATCAAGCATTACTAGCGTTTGTTAAACACACAGAGACTCAAATGAATTTGCTTAGCATTTAATGCCTAACCATTCCTCACTCTATTGTCTTTCATTTATTTACTCAATAAATATTAATTGGGTGCCTACTACATGTCAATTTCTATGCTGATATTGCAGCTGTAAAAATGAGCAAAAATAACCATGACTTACCCACTCTTCAGGCTCAGAGTCTAAATGTCACTCTTTGGATGAGCTTTACCCCCGAGCACCTCCAAATCCATGTCAGGCTAAACCAGCCCAGCCCCGGATCATATCTTGCCTAGGGGCACACAGCCCTGAATGCAGGATCTGAAAAGGAAAATTGCTTGTGGTTTTACAGCTGACCCAGGCTTGTGTGCAGGAGAGAAAATTGCTGGAGTCACCAGAATGAGCCCCAAATTCTGGAATGCAGATGGCATCAACCCAAGCTGAGCCGGGTGGTAGTTTCAGTAGATTACCTTCCTAGTAACCATGCCAGCTTCTAGTTGACCTTCCTCCACTGTAGAGGCTAAAAACCCAGAAATTACATTTCTCAGATGCCCAAGCAACTAAGGTTGGGGATGCAGCTTGGGACCTATTAACCATATACACTCTTTTAAGACTTTGATTTGAAATCAAATTATGAGGGAAGAGAGGATCAGTGTGGGATGTATATTCAACTGCAGCAGACTGGAGCAAAGGCAGGGGAAGGGTGAGAGCAGCCGGCTGTGGCGATGCTAACTTTCTAACCACAGAAGAGGCAGCAGTTCCCATGGGGGGGCAATTCTGCAGTGTGGTTTAGGCATCATTCCTGAAAGCTCAGCCTAGAATCTTTTTCTTCAGCCATTCTGCTTGGTCCGTGATATATCTATGCATGTCCTGCATCTGTGCATGCTCAGTTGTGTCCAACTCTTTGAGACCCCATGGACTATAGCCTTCCAGGCTCCTCTGTCCATGGGATTGCCCAGGCAAGAATATTGGAGTGGGTTGTCATTTCTTCTGCAAGGCAGCTTCCCTATCCAGAGATCAAACCTGTCTCTTCTATGTCTCTTGCATTGAAGTCAGATGCTTTACCACTGAACCACCAGGGAAGCCCCAATCTCTATATTTCTTAAAAAATCCTTTTCAGCCTGTACTAGTTGGAGTGGTTTTCACTCTTGGCAACTAGAAATGGGAGAGCCTATTTAGAACTGACTATCCCTAACAATGTAATTACGGTTGAACCAAAGCCTAAACCTAATGAGAAAACTGTATTCCCTAAGGAAAGGGTCCCCAGACCCCGGGCCAAGGACCCCTGCTGGTCCACACACAGGAGGTGAGCAGCGGGCAAGCAGATGAAGTTTCATCTGCTGCTCCGCTTCGTCATTCCCCATTGTTCACGTTACTGCCTGAACCTTAACCCTAACCCTAACCCATCCCCTAACCCACACTTGCCACATCCCTGGAAAAACTGTCTTCCACAGAACTGGTCCCTGGTGCCAAAAAGGTTGGGGACCACTGTCCCCAAGGAACAAAGAAAGAAGACACCAGTTTCTCTAGCCTTTGGCTAGCACCAACAGTAGGAGCTGGCATGAGATTCAACAAATCCCTCCCAGGCATTTGTCTTCACAGTAAGCTTTCCTGCTCCAGACAGAGAACAGTTTGGAAGGTTTTAGCTGCACAGGGCACAAAGAAGTAGTAAAGTTACACAATGAAGTAGTAAAGGAAGAGATGGCTATACCACTGCATTCTTTCTCCCCTGAGCTCTCGGTCATGCAGGACTTCTCTCTCTCAAACACATCAAGTGACTCCATGCCCCAGGACCTTTGCACTCGCTGTCCTAGCTTCTGGAAGTGACTTGCTATCATATTTCCCTATTCTATCTTTTTGTAGCTCTCATCAGTTACTTTATTGCTTTATTGTGGGTTTATTATGTGTTTTCCCCCATTAGAATGTAAGACCATGGAGGTCAGGAGTTCTGACTTGTTCACGCTGAGTATCCAGACTGTAAAACATGCTTGGCACACAGTAGGAGCTCCAAAACAAATCTGTTGACTGACTGATTTGTTCACTGACTCTTCATTCCTCAGACCTACTTCCGAAAGATCAGAGGGGGAATTCCCTAGTGGCCCAGTGGTTAAGACTCTGCACTCCCACTGCAGAAGACACAGGTTCAATCCCTGGTTGGGGAACAAAGTTCCTATATGCTGTGGGGCACAACCAAAAAGGAAAAAAAAAACAAAAACAAAAACCCAGAGCCATTTGAGTCAACTGAAAGGACCCAGGCTTTGGGGTATGAATTAAATCCCAAGTACATCTTGAGAACAAAAGGGGTTCATGGGTTAAAACCTAGAGGTTAATGGCAGGGAATCTTTCTCCCCTGAGAAATTAATAAGTTAAATCAGATGGAAATAAATTTAATCTTCTCCTTCTCCCCTTATTATCCTAATTGGTTTAATTTTGTGGCAACTTTTCAGCATTCTCACAACGGAAAGCAACTCATGTTGCGTTGGTAGCCCAGAAAGTAATTATCCTGTGGTTTTATTCTAATTCACCAGCAGACACTCTCTTTGGCTTTGAGGACCCCTGAGAGTAAAAAAGTAAATACTGAAGATTAGGAAATGCTTTTTTCATTCCTTGTGCTTTTTAAAAATTAAAAGCTATGATAAAACAATTAGGCATGATGATTATCTTTTTTTTTTTTAGTTAAAAAAGAAAGCATGTGATTTAGAATACAAAGTAAGACATGAATAAATAGAAGCAAACATTTAAACACAACTGGGCATCTCATTCGCTGACCTTTCACTGGCTTCAAATATTGCTGAATGCAGCCTTGGTTTTACTCCAGAATTGAGTAAATTAAACTCTTTTTGATTATCCTAACTTGGACATAAAGTCTCCCCAGGGCTTATCCCAACTCTAGTGTGCTTTGTGCCTTCCTAGCAGTTTTTTATTTTGTAACCAAAAAAAAGTTCAAGGAGCTTCTTTCTATCCAGCTTTAATCTCTTTGTAACAAGAAAGACTTTTAGTATCCTACTTGCAATTTATTAGAGAAGAGTGCAGTTTGTCCTTTTGGGCCCCCAAGCTCTTTTTCTGCTTCCTTTCCTACTCTGCTCCCCACCAAAAAGAAGATGTAAGTCAAACAAATGTTTTTCAGCTTCTCTACAACTTCACTTTGAGATTTCCAACCCAAGAAATACTTGTAAATCTGCAGATAGTCACTCCCACACTGCCAGGAAATATCTGCTGTGGCTAAAAAGTGTCCTGTTAAGAAAGGAATCTAAAAAGACATGATACAAATGAATTTATTTACAAAACAGAAACAGACTTACAGGCTTAGAGAATGAATTTATGGGCTTCCCTGGTAGCTCAGACGGTAAAGAATCTGCCTGCAATGCAGAGACCCGGATTCGATCTCTGGATTGGGAAGATCCCTTGGAGAAGGAGAATGGCTACCCACTCCAGTATTCTCATCTGAAGAATTCCATGGACAGAGGAGCTTGGTGGGCTACTGTTCATGGGGTGGCAAAGAGTTGCACACGATTGAGCGACTGACACATGTACTTCCAGCTGTCAGAGGGGAAGAATGGGGAGAAGGGACAGTTAGGAAGTTTGGGATGGACATGCACACACTGCCATATTTAAAATATGGATAACCAACAAGGCCCTACTGTATAGCACAGGGAACTCTGCTCAATGTTATGTGCACCCTAGATCCGAGGGAAGTTTGGGGGAGAATGGATGGATACATTTATATGTGTGGCTGAGTCCTTTTGCTGTCCACCTGAGACTATCCCAACATTGCTGCTGCTGCTAAGTCGCTTCAGTCGTGTCCGATTCTGTGCAACCCCATAGACGGCATCTCACCAGGCTCCCCCATCCCTGGGATTCACCAGGCAAGAACACTGGAGTGGGTTGCCATTTCCTTCTCCAACACATGAAAGTGAAACGTGAAAGTGAAGTCACTCAGTCGTGTCTGACTTTTAGCGACCCCATGGACTGCAGCCTACCAGGCTCCTCCGTCCATGGGATTTTCCAGGCAAGAGTACTGGAGTGGGGTGCCATTGCCTTCTCACATTATTGCTAACTGGATATACTCCAATATAAAATAAAAAGTTCAAAAAAGCTGTAAACCAGAAGAAAATAAAAAGAAAGGTATCAGTTATTGCCCCATGACACCAAGCTAATTTTAAACAAGCAAGAATGCTCTTTTCAAAGGTATGGAAGCAATGTCTCTACCGTGTTTGCATCCCACCCATTGCACCCAAACTTATCTGCAAGATCCTTTGAAGGTCCTGAATAAAGCGACAACATAGAGACTAGCGCAACTGCCAACAGAAGGAAAAGGTACTGGGGACAGTCACCAAGCTGCCACAGGTGACTTGCCCCACCCACGCCTCTTTGTTCTCAGCTTGGCGGTGTGGATGCCGGGGGTAGAAAACACTCCTCTGTCCCAGGGCTGTGAGGTTTAGTCCACCCCTCGCCAGGCGATGGAGTAAACTTTCACAGCTGTCACCCCGAGTCAGTTCAGCCAAACAGATGTTGACAATGTGGTTTACAAAAAAGAGAGCTAGGGGAGGGAGGGGTGGAGACTAGGAGTGGGGAAGGGAAAGGGATGCAGCTTTGAGGAGTCTGGCTCTCAAAGGACACACCAAATCTGCGATTTCTGTGGCATCCCTGCTTCTGACCTGTCTCTCCCTGTGCACTGGAACATCTGTGTGCAGTGAACCTCCTATGCTGTACAGCTTCGATTCTCTGCTATCCCATCCTTCTCAGCATCTTCTTCCTTCTAGATGGTTTCTCACATTTGGAGAAACCTCTGCGTTCATCTAATACGACAGTTTATAGGTTATATGTGCATGCTAAGTGGCTTCAGTCATGTCGGACTCTTTGTGACCCCCACAGACTATCGCCCATCAGGCTCCTCTGTCCATGGGGATTCTCCAGGGAAGAATATTGGAGTGAGTTGCATGCCTTCCTCCAGGGATCTTCCCGATCCAGGAACCTGTGTCTCTTACGTCTCCTGCATTGACAGATGGGTTCTTTACCACTAGCGCCACCTGGGAAACTCTTTATAGATTATACAGGACAGTAAGACATCTTCCAAAGTTTAGGACAATGGGGGACAGGGAGGAGGGGGTGCCAATTCCTCATTTTCTAACTCTGACATTGTGATTTCTGATAATAAATATATATTTTGTCTTTGTGCATGTTTCTGGCACAGACCCCCTAAACCCTTGACATTTCCCAAGAGATAAAAGCCATGAAGATGTCTTCAGTGACTTCTGGACAGCACTCAAGCGTGGGGGTGGGCTGCCTGGAGAGCCAAGTGTGATTAGAAGGTTGAAGCTTTTGGTCCCACCTCCTTGGCCTCAGGGGAACTGAGAGAGGCTGGAAGTTGAATCACTCACCAATGGCCAATGATGTAATCAATCACGCCTACATAATGAAGCCTCCATAGACGCTCAGAAGAACAGCTTTCAGAGAGCTTTGAGGTTGGTGAACACGTGTTGCTGCAGGGAGAGGACCACAAGGAAAGGACACGGGAGCTCCAAGTCACTTCCCCACACCTTGTCCTGTGCACGTTCTCCACCTGGCTACTCCTGGTACTTTTTGTAAGAAACCAGTGATCTAGTAAGTAAAATGTTTCTCTGAGTTCTGTGAGTCACCCTAGCAAATTAACTGAACCGAGGGAGGAGCCACTGGAACCTTCAATCATAGCCCATCGGTCAGAAGCACAGGTACACTGGCATCTGAAGTAGGGGTGGGGAGTGCTCCAAGGAGGACAGTTTTGTGGGAGTGAATCCTTAACCTGTGGGATGTGATGCTATTAATCTCTCCAGGTAGTATCAGAATTTGGTTAATTGGTGGTATTGGAAGAAAGACATACACACACACACACCAGAACTGGATGTAGAATTGGGATCATTGGTAAGTGCTGTATCAGTGAACAGGCTTTCAGAGGCAAATAATGGAGAATCCACCTCAAACTGGATCCAGCAGTATGGAGATTTACCTTCTCATATCACAGGAAGAGCAGAGCGGGGCTTCAGACAAGGTCACGTCAGCATCCTTGCAACACCCTACTAGTGGCAACGGAGACTAAAAATTTTCACACCCAACAAGAGGAAGCAGAGAAATTGCTGCCCCAGACATGGAATATAAATCTTTCCATGACCTAATCTGATTGGGCTAATTTGGGTCACTTACATAACCAATAGCTGTCACCAAGTTAGAACAGTGGTTCTCAAATTTTTTTCCACTTGGGTCCCCTTTAATATTCTAAAACTGGTCACCAGAGAGCTTGTGTTTAGGTGGATTAAAGGTATTGGTGCGTATTGTATTATAAATTAACACTGGAAAGTTTTTAAAACATTTGTCAGCTTATTTTAAAACAATAATAATAAACTCATTACATGTGAACATAACATATTTGTTATTTTTTAAAAAATTCTTGTTAAAGCTTAGTGAGAAGTGTGGCAGTGTTCCACATTTTTGCAAATCCCTCTAATTTCTAGTTAATAGAAGACAGCTGAGTTCTCATATCTGCTTCTGCATTCAATCTATTGCAGTATCACATGACAGCCTCTGGAAAAGTATAGTGTATACCCATAAAAGAATGAGAGTGAAAAGGCCAATAATGGCTTAGCATAAAAATAGGTTTGACCTCCCAGACCCCCTGGAAGGGTCTCAGGGACTTGGAGAATTGGTGCCTTAGACTATTTGGAATTGCCCTCTGAAGCAGGAGATGAAGTGAAAATCTGAACAAAACTGAATTCTGTTAGAAAAAAGGAAAGAGTCTGGGTTTCAGTAGCAATCAACAGCAACTCCATCACTGATACTAAAAACACACCAACAGACAAAAACCACTGCCATCTACCATGCTTCATTTTTTCTAAGCATTTTGATATTAAAGACAGAATATGAACACAATTTGGAGTACAGAGTAGTAGTTTGGATTGATTACAAAAAAAATTTAGGAAACACTGACTACAATGATTGGACATGGGAGGAAAGCGGAAAGAGAAGACACAGATGGTCTCTAGCTTGAGGAGTAGGCGAACAGAATGGCATGGACTGAAACAGAGAACCAGACAGGGGGCAAGTTTGGGGCAGAAATGATGAATTCCACTTTGAATATATTGACTGGGGTCTGGGAGAAAGCCAAGTAGAGAGGTCAGGACCCAGTGCAGAGATTTGGGGCTGAGGGGAAAGATCCTAGGCGAGTGAATGATGACTGAAGGCTCTGTAATAGGCAAGGTGCCCTAGGGGACCGCACAGACAGGAGATGAAACACAGCCCAGGGAGAATCCTGAGGACTGCCATTTTTAAGTGTGGGCAGAAGAGGAAAGACAGGCAGAGGATAAGAAAGAGAAGTTGCCAGAAAGCTACAAAAACATGTTCCAATCCATGGTCTTGAGTGCATTCAGGAAGGGATTAATGATGACGAAGCAGGTGTGATTAAGCCAGCTTACAGGGCTTCCCCGGTGGCTCTAGTGGTAAAGAACCTGCCTGCCAGTGCAGGAGACATAAAGATACATGGGTTCGATCCTTGGGTCAGGAAGATCCCCTGGAGGAGGGCATGGCAACCCACTCCAGTATTCTTGCCTGGAGAATCGCCATGGACAGAGGAGCTGTCCATAGGGTCGCAAAGAGTTAGACATGACTGAAGCAACTGAGAGAGTGAGCAAGCAAGCAAGAAGTCTGTGAACGTGGGCACAGAACCTCACTTGCTGGCAGCCTTATTGGCTAGCCTCATACCTCCAACGCCTGCAGCCTCCTCCCTATTTAAAACAAAACAAAACAAGCAACCTGCATAAAAGAACTTCTAAGAATATTTTTAATGACCATCTAATCTTTTGCCCCATGGATGTACCATAATGTAATAGGAAGTGCTAACAATACTTTAGCAAGTGAAAAGAAAAAAAAAAAAAAGACACCAAACAGTGTAAGGAAGACTCCTGTTTGGGGGTCTACCTAGACACTTTGCTCTAAGTGTATCCATGTGTGTAAGTTGACCCACACAGGGTTGGATGAAATGAGGCCCCGGGGGTGTGCTTGGTCAGGATTTGGCTCTTCAGTTCTATTGACTGCAGCTGCTAGCTTTGTAAGCTGGTGAGACTTTGAGGGGGTGGTGGGAGGATTAAGTGCCAGGTGGCTGGAGAGGCTGAAGATGAGTTTCTTGGGAAAGAGAGAGATGAGAAAATGGGACAATTTCCACCAGGATTAAACTTTGGAGAAAGCTCACAGATGTTTAACGTCTACAGAAAGGCGCAGAATTTGCTGCGGAGTGTGATGTAAACACCTCCATCATTTCCCTAGATATTCTGTAACAATCTACTTCACTCAGCAATGATTTAGGAGCTGGCATTGGATAGGACTGGGGACCACGAGAACTGGGCTCCAGAGAGCACAGAACAACAACCATGAAGGCAACCCAGGGAGGCTTAGCTATGGTGAGTTACAAAATCAAAACGTACATAACGCATGCTGTTGCTTCAGTCGTGTCCCACTCTTTGTGACCCTATGGACCTTAGCCCACCAGGCTCCTCTGTCCATGGGTTTCTCCAGGCAAGAATACTGGAGTGGGTTGCTGTGCCCTCCTTCAGGGTATCTTCCTGACCCAGGGATCAAACCCCTGTGGGTTCTCTACCACTAGCACCTCCTGGGAAGCCCAACAGTCATAATAATACTACTACTAACAATTATCATTTTTTGAACACTTTCTCTATACCAGGCAGTACTCTAAGTACTTTACATATATCAACTCACTAAATCTTCATCACAGCCTTATAGCATAGCCACCACAATTATCCCCATTTTACAGATGAGGTAACTGAGGCAAAAAAAATTTTAGTCATTTGTAGAAGAACAAAAAGCTAGTAACTGGCCTAACATCTTGCTGAGAGATTTTGCTTTTGTCCTCTCAGTAAGCTAAGCAATATGCCTGCTAGAAACTAGAACAAAACTTCAACCACAGTTGTCTCTGGGTTTTAAGAACATGGGTGATTTTTGTTTCTTTTTTTATGCATTTTCTCTATATTCCAGTTTTTCTCTAGTGATCAGGGGTAACTTTTTAATTATAGGAAAATAAGAAAACATCTTATTCCATCACCAATTATGTAGACATCAGTTGCAACTGATCAGAGCATATCTGAATCCTCTCTTTAGAAAGATTTACATTTCAATGAGCAGCAAATTCATAAATGGAAGGAGTGTGATCTCTCATCAGCAATTGTGAGAAACGAGGGGAAAATGTCTCAGACTCCAAAGGCATCTCACTGCCCACCAACACCTGGACTAACTGTGCTCCAAAGAATAGCTCCCAGAAAAAAGGGGAATTGGGGGGACGGTAATCCCCCAATGTAAGCAAACCCTGCAGGGGGCATGGCTGTAACTGAATCCTGTACTGGGGAGGGGCAGCAGGGGGTAGGCCAGTGACCTGAATCTGAAACCTGGCATCCTGGCCAGGCAGCATGTGGACAGTTGGACCTGAAGAACATATGAACTCTGACTCGTCCATCTCGATATCGCTTTAGTTTAGCACAGTGTTATACCATAGGGCTCAGTGAATGTTTCACGAATTAGTTAATATGATTTTCATTTTCACAAATGACCAGCAAAGAAGGGAAGAATGAAATCCACACCCAGGGGTAACACTGGGAGGAACTTCCTAATCTAAAGCATGTGAAACCAAAGCGTGGGGTCCAGAGGGAATGAATTTGCCCTCCCTGGGGTATTTCCCATCGTGATAAGACTTCGGTCAGCTTTGCAGGAGTGAAGAGGTGGAAGGATGGCCATGGTGACCTTTGATGGCCCTAATGGCCTGGGCAGATGCAGCATGCCCTAGCTGAAAATCAAATAAGCAAATAACAAAACAACTCCTGGCCTGGGTAGAGTCCCAGCTTAGCGACATTTGTAGAATCTGGAGGTTTGTGGGGACTTCAGGGATTTTCTCATCTCCCTCCCCCATCCAAAGTAAATCCCTCCCACTGTCTCACCATCTGGCAACCCTCCAACCCCCATCTGACCACACCTCCCTGGTTTCCCAAAGAACCTGTTCTATTAACAGACACTCGGAAAGACATTACACAAGCATCTCTGGAAATGTCCATCCCATGCTGGACAGATGTCCTGAATTATCATAGTACGTACGGCCTGGTTGATAGCCAAGCCATAATATCCCGAGAACCCATTCTGCTGTCTCTCGTGGCCACTGGGGCTAGAGACTTTCATCAAAATGACTCAAACCCACCTGCCAGTGTTCTCCAGGATTCCTGATTCATTTCTTCAGTTTTCCGAAAAAGACAAATCACTGCTAATCTTGACAAACTCCCTGATCTTTCTTAGGCCTCCATTCCCTCATCTGGAAAATGAAAAAACCAGGTCAGACAATCTCTCGCTAAAATCTGATCCAAGGCTAACACTATCATCCTGTGATGACTCCTGCTGGTAAAGTAGCAGGTGGTAGGAGAGAAGGGACTCAGGGTTTATGTGGGTGTCACCCCGACCTCTAGGTAGAAACAGCCGTGGCAATGAGCAAAGGCTGAAAATCTGAAAAGTGTGTGTATTCACACCTGAGAGCTGGATGGCTTCCTAAGGCTCCAAGAACACAGAGCAAGGCCAGGGGCTCAAGCTGCCTAAGGGGACGGTACAGCTATCGGGTTCAAGGAGAGGGTACCCAGCTCCCATACACCTGCACGTGGACCGCATAAAGATAACTCACCTGGGGACTGGGGATTACTCTGGGGGCTGACATAGGTGGCTCCCAAGATCAGAGGAAAAACTGGAGGCCAGGTTCAGGAAGGCTGGGTCCAGAGGGGGTCAGGGCAAGTGTGGGGCAGTGAAGAAGCCCAGTGTGTCAAGAGCCCCTCTGGAATGGGCTCTACCAGCATGGCTCATCCGGCTCACTAATCTCCACTAAGTCTCAGGAGAGAAAGTCCACTAGCCTGGGGCATGGACCCACCTCTTGGTTAGACCAGGGCAGGACTTTACTGAGACCAAGTCTGCACCCATTTCCTAGGTGGCGCAGTTGGTAAAGAATCCACCTGTCCATGCAGGAGATGCAAGAGATACAGATTCAGTCCCTGGGTCAGGAAGATTCCCTGCAGGAGGAAATGGCAACCCACTCCAGTATTTTTGCCTGGGAAATTCCATGGACAGAGGAGCCTGGCAGGTCACAGTCCATTGGGTCACAAAGAGTCAGATACAACTGAGTGAACACACATGCACTGCACCCACGGGTAATTCCACCCTGTGAAATCAGGGTGGTGTTTTCAGAAAAAAAGAGAAAATGGATCTTGAGCAACTGATACATATGTTCTCAAAATCATGAAGTTTCACCAAAATGTCAGGTTGAAAAGCACTAGAACAGGCGACCCAAGGACACTACAACAACTCCTTCTATGGTAATTTCTAGGGAAAGGCCTATACAAACCCCTTCCTGAGACTATCTGAATGGATAGATTTGCCTAGAAATAGAAGAATGAGCAAGGTGACATCTTTAGTTGTTTCCACATCTACAAAGAATCAAAGTTTCAGGACAACCAAGGGGGCCTGGAAGGGTTGATGTTGTCCTTTAGTATATCATTTTATGTGCGATAGTACAAAATCAGGCTGTGGCATTCTTGGCATGGTGGTGGTGAGGCAGAAGGGGACACGATGGGGTAAACTGTTGCAATAACCACCTTTAGGCTGGCTGGGTAACATCTAATTTACGTGTAGACGCGCCTTCAGTGTTGCAGGTGTTTACGTCAAGATAGACATCTAGATGTGTTGATAGGCTGCAGGCAAATCGCCCTCCCTGTTGGAGCAGCACCTGGGATTTAGAGACTTGGAAGAGGCCTCCCCATGCAAGCAACTGTCAAGAATGATGGATGCTGGAATCTCAGGTTGGAAGGAGGCATGAACCAGAGGCCTGAGCCCCGGGAACCTGTTGGAACATAATTCTATTCTTTTTTCCCTCGACTGTTTAAGGACTGGTGATCCTTTCCAAGTTGCCTAGAGGACATGGAGCCAAGGCACCAGAAAGGTGATGGGAAAGATAGTAGGAGCAGCTTAAGAATTATTTCTGGGGCATGGGGGTTAGGTAAAGGAGAGGGGAAGGAGATCAGAGGGGAGTTGGTAGGGGACCCAGTGGGGGAGAACAAGAGGTGATTTTATGTCAGTAAGAAACTAGAACAATTTGCCTTTGGAATTACTGCTTTGGACAAGAAATTCTATTCTGTATTCTAGCTTTAATATCCATCACCTTTCTCCTCATTTTTAAAGCTCAAGAGCCTTTTTTCATGACCTTCCTGAATTACCCTGCCCAATTTATCTTTCTTTCCACTTCCCATTCCCCTATTTCCTATTTAAAATCTGGGAAAGATTTGCATGTTAAGCCTTCAAGATGTTAAAGCCCACAGACTTTAAATAGCAGCTATCTTTTTCATGCATATTGTCCTGACCAGATTGAAAAGCATTTTCACTTATACAATCTCATCTGATTGTCACATCAGCCCGTGAAAAGGGTAAGGCTGGCCTTGTTTTTCTTCAAAGTTAGGAAACAGTAATAGTGAAATAAGGTTATATGTTCACGATAATACTGTACCTGGTGAGGAATCAAGCAGAGAGGTTAACCTCAATGTGTTTTTTTTTAGAATTAAAAATATCTTTCATACACATATGTTTAAACACTATTCACAAGTTTTACAGTGTGGTGGTCACATTCAATTACTGCAACAGCACTGATCTTAAATCTGCTTGCAAGTAGCTCACAAAGAATCATCTTTCTCCCCCAACTTTACTGAGGTATGATCGACAAAAAAAAAAAAAAAGTATATATTTAAGGTGTACAGTATAGTGTTTTTATATAAGTAGATGTCTAATGATTACCACTAGATAGCATATTGAAAAGCAGAGACATTACTTTGCCAACAAAGGTCCATCTAGTCAAGGCTATGGTTTTTCCAGTAGTCATGTATGGATGTGAAAGTTGGACTGTGAAGAAAGCTGAGCACTGAAGAATTGATGCTTTTAAACTGTGGTGTTGGAGAAGACTCTTGAGAGTCCCTTGGACTTCAAGGAGATCCAACCAGTCCATTCTAAAGGAGATCAGTCCTGGGTGTTCTTTGGAAGGAATGATGCTAAAGCTGAAATGCCAGTACTTTGGCCACCTCATGCAAAGAGTTGACTCATTGGAAAAGACTCTGATGCTGGGAGGGATTGAGGGCAGGAGGAAAAGGGAACGATAGAGGATGAGATGGCTGGATGGCATCACTGACTCGATGGACGTGAGTCTGAGTGAACTCCGGGAGCTGATGATGGACAGGGAGGCCTGGTGTGCTGTGATTCATGGGGTCGCAAAGAGTTAGACATGACTAAGCGACTGAACTGAACTGAATGATTACCACAATTGAGCTATTAAACATATCCATCCCTTCACATGTTACCATTCTTGCATGTGTGTAGTGTGTGGTGACAACACTTAAGACCTATTATTCTTTTAGCAAATTTTAAGTATACAGTACAATATTAGAGGGCTTCCCTGGTGACTCCCACGGTAAAGAATCTGCCTGCAATGCAGGAGACCTGAGTTCGATCCCTGGGTCGGGAAGATCCCTTGGAGAAGGGGATGGCAACCCACCCCAGTGTTCTTGCCTGCAGAATCTAATGGACAGAGGAGCCTGGCAGGCTACCATTCATGGGGTGGCAAAGAGTTGGACACAACTGAGTGACTAACTCTTTCTTTTCATAGTCACCATGCTTCACACTAGCTTCCCAGAATTTACTCATCTTATAACTGAAATTTATGCCCTTAAACCAACATCACCCCATTTTCCCCACTCCACCCCCCAGCCCCTGAAAACCACCATCTTGCTCTCTATTTCTCTGTGTGGTTAGTCACTCAGTCATGTCCAACTCTTTGCAGACTGCCAGGCTCCTCTGTCCATTATGCTTAGTGAGATAATCCAGACACAGAAAGACAAAGAGTGCATAGTATCACATATATGTGAACTCTAAAAATGTAGAACTAGAGAAATAGTTCATCCACATTTTTGCAAATGGCAGATGTTCCTTCTTTTTTAAAGCTGAATAATCAGTTCAGTCACTCAGTCATGTCCAACTCTTTGTGACCCCAAGGAGTGCAGCACACCGGGCTTCCCTGTCCATCACCAACTCATAGAGTTTGCTCAAACTCATGCCCATCGAATCATGCCATCCAACCAACTCATCATCCTCTGTTGCCCCCTTCTCCTCCTGCCTTCAATCTTGCCCAGAACCAGGCCCTTTTCTAATGAGCCAGTGCTTTGCATCAGGGGGCCATTGTAAATATATTCATTTTCTTGATCCATTCATCTCTTGACAGACACTGCATGGTTGTCTCCATAGCTTAGCTATTGTGAACAATGTTGCAGTGAGAATGGGCATGCAGATAACTCTTCAAGATCCTGATTTCATTCCTTTGAACAGATACCTAGAAGTGCAAATTCAAGAGTTCTTTCCCTAACTCCACACTACCTGATATCTATGATCTCCTCTGCTCACCAGAGGGAAGCATGATTTGCTCTAAACAACAGGATGGAGAACACAGCAAGGCTACTTCTTGAAATGGGAGCCTATTCCAGATGCTCATCTAGCTGGGAGATACTGTCTAATCCATGCATTATGAAGCCATGCACAGAGCCATCACTCTGCCATCTTTGTTTTGCAGCACTTGTAATTTGGGTAGAGCATGATCCAACCTGAACTTCAAAGCTGAGTCCTGATTGGCCTAAGCTAATCAGATAATTCCATCCAACTTATCATAGGAAGCCATGCCGTGTGGGGCTACCCAGGACAGGCGGTTCATGGTGGAGAGGTCTGACAGAATGTAGTCCACTGGAGAAGGGAATGGCAAACCATTTCAGTATTCTTGCCTTGAGAACCCCATGAACAGTATGAAAAGGCAAAAGGATAAGATACTGAAAGAGGAACTCCCCAGGTTGGTAGGTGCCCAATATGCTACTGGAGATCAGTGGAGAAATAACTCCAGAAAGAATGAAGGGATGGAGCCAAAGCAAAACAATACCTAGTTATGGATGTGACTGGTGATAGAAGTAAGGTCTGATGCTGTAAAGAGCAATATTGCATAGGAACCTGGAATGTTAGGTCCATGAATCAAGGCAAATTAGAAGTGGTCAAACAAGAGATGGCAAGAGTGAATGTCGACATTCTAGGAATCAGCAAACTAAAATGGACTGGAATGGGTGAATTTAACTCAGATGACCATTATATCTACTACTGTGGGCAAGAATCCCTCAGAAGAAATGGAGTAGCCATCATGGTCAACAGAAGAGTTCGAAATGCAGTACTTGGATACAATCTCAAAAATGACAGAATGATCTCTGTTCGTTTCCAAGGCAAACCATTCAATATCACAGTAATCCAAGTCTATGCCCCAACCAGTAATGCTGAAGCTGAAGTTGAACGGTTCTATGAAGACCTAAAAGACCTTTTAGAACTAACACCCAAAAAAGATGTCCTTTTAATTATAGGGGACTGGAAGGCAAAAGTAGGATGTCAAGAAACACCTGGAAAGTGAAAGTAAAGTCATTCAGTCGTGTCCGACTCTTTGCGACCCCATGGACTGTAGCCTACCAGTCTCCCCCCTCCATGGAATTCTCCAGGCAAGAGTACTGGAGAGGGTTGCCATTTTCCTTCTCCACAGGATCTTCCCAACCCAGGGATCGAACCTGGGTCTCCTGCATTCCAGGCAGATGCTTTAACCTCTGAGCCACCAGGGACTCCAGAAACACCTGGAATAACAGGCAAATTTGGCCTTGGAACACAGAATGAAGCAGGGCAAAGGCTAGCAGATTTTGCCAATAGAACACACTGGTCATAGCAAATACCCTCTTCCAACAACACAAGAGAAGACTCTACACATGGACATCACCAGATGGTCAACACAGAAATCAGATTGATTATATTCTTTGCAGCCAAAGATGGAGAAGCTCTATACAGTCAGCAAAAACAAGACCGGGAGCTGACTGTGGGTCAGATCATGAACTCCTTACTGCAAAATTCAGACTTAAATTGAAGAAAATAGGGAAAACCACTAGACCATTCAGGTATGACCTAAATCAAATCCTTTATGATTATACAGTGGAAGTGAGAAATAGATTTAAAGGACTAGACCTGATAGACAGAGTGCCTGATGAACTGTGGACGGAGGTTCGTGACATTGTACAGGAGACAGGGGTCAAGACCATCCCCATGGAAAAGAAATGCAAAAAAGCAAAATGGCTGTCTGGGGAGGCCTTACAAATAGCTGTGAAAAGAAGAGAAGAGAAAAGCAAAGGAGAAAAGCAAAGATATAAGCATCTGAATGCAGAGTTCCAAAGAATAGCAAGGAGAGATAAGAAAGCCTTCTTCAGCGATCAATGCAAAGAAATAGAGGAAAACAACAGAATGGGAAAGACTAGAGATCTCTTCAAGAAAATTAGAGATACCAAGGGAACATTTCATGCAAAGACAGGCTCGATAAAGGACAGAAATGGTATGCACCTAACAGAAGCTGAAGATATTAAGAAGAGGTGGCAAGAATACACAGAAGAACTGCACAAAAAAGATCTTCATGACCAAGATAATTACGATGGTGTGATCACTCATCTAGAGCCAGACATCCTGGAATGTGAAGTCAAATGGGCCTTAGAAAGCATCACTATGAATAAAGCTAGTGGAGGTGATGGAATTCCAATTCAGCTATTTCAAATCTTGAAAGATGATGCTGTGAAAGTGCTGCACTCAATCTGCCAGCAAATTTGGAAAACTCAGCAGTGGCCACATGACTGGAAAAGGTCAGTTTTCATTCCAGTCCCAAAGAAAAGCAATGCCAAAGAATGCTCAAACTACCGCACAATTGTACTCATCTCACATGCTAGTAAAGTAATGCTCAAAATTCTCCAAGCCAGGCTTCAGCAATACATGAACCATGAACTTCCAGATGTTCAAGCTGGTTTTAGAAAAGGCAGAGGAACCAGAGATCAAATTGCTAACATCCTCTGTATCATGGAAAAAACAAGAGAGTTCCAGAAAAACATCTATTTCTGCTTTACTGACTATGCCAAAGCCTTTGACTGTGTGGATCACAATAAACTGTGGAAAATTCTTCAAGAGATGGGAATACCAGACCACCTGACCTGCCTCTTAAGAAATTTGTATCCAGGTCAGGAAGCAACAGTTAGAACTGGACATGGAACAACAGACTGGTTCCAAATAGGAAAAGGAGTATGTCAAGGCTGTATATTGTCACCCTGCTTATTTAACTTCTATGCAGAGTACATCATGAGAAACACTGGGCTGGAAGAAGCACAAGCTGGAATCAAGATTGCTGGGAGAAATATCAATAACCTCAGATATGCAGATGACACCACCCTTATGGCAGAAAATGAAGAGGAACTAAAAAGCCTCTTGATGAAAGTGAAAGAGGAGAGTGAAAAGGTTGGCTTAAAACTCAACATTCAGAAAATGAAGATCATGGAATCTGGTCCCATCCCTTCATGGGAAATAAATGGGAAAACAGTGGAAACAGTGTCAGATTTTATTTTGGGGGCTCCAAAATCACTGCAGATGGTGATTGCAGCCATGAAATTAAAAGACGCTTACTCCTTGAAAGGATAGTTATGACCAACCTAGATAGCATATTCAAAAGCATTATTTTGCCAACAAAGGTCCGTCTAGTCAAGGCTATGGTTTTTCCAGTGGTCATGTATGGATGTGAAAGTTGGACTGTGAAGAAAGCTGAGAGCCAAAGAATTGATGCTTTTGAACTGTGATGTTGGAGAAGACTCTTGAGAGTCCCTTGACTGCAAGGAGATCCAACCAGTCCATTCTAAAGGAGATCAGTCCTGGGATTTCTGTGGAGGGAATGATGCTAAAGCTGAAACTCCAGTACTTTGGCCACCTCATGCGAAGAGTTGACTCACTGGAAAAGACTCTGATGCTGGGAGGGATTGGGGGCAGGAGGAGAAGGGGACGATAGAGGATGAGATGGCTGGATGGCATCACTGACTCGATGGACGTGAGTCTGAGTGAACTCCGGGAGTTGGTGATGGACAGGGAGGCCTGGCGTGCTGTGATTCATGGGGTCTCAGAGAGTTGGACATGACTGAGCGACTGAACTGAACTGAACTGAACTATCATAGGAATGGGTCCAGTAAAGGAAACCATAAACAAAACAAAAAGACAACCCACAGAATGGGGGGAAATATTTGTAAATGAAGGGATTGACAGGGATTAATCTCCAAAATATATGGATACAGAGAGCTCATGCAGCTCAATATCAACAAAACAAACAACCCAATCAAAAATGGGCAGAAGATCTAAATAGACGTTTCTCCAAAGAAGACATACAGATGATAAAAAAGCACATGAAAAAATACTGAGCCACACTAACTATTGGAGAAATGCAAATCAAAACTACAGTGAAGTACCACTTCACACCCGTCAGAATGGCCATTATCAAAAAGTCTACAAACAATACATGCTGGAGAGGGTCTGAAGAAAAACCTCCTATGCTGTTGGTAAAAACGTAAATTGGTACAGCCACTATGGAGAACAGTAGGGAAGATCTTTAAAACACTAAAATAGAGCTACCATATGATCCAGCAATCCCACTCCTGGGTATATATCCAGGGAAAACAATAATTCAAAAAGATACTTGCACCCCAATGTTCATTGCAGCGCTATTTACAGTAGCCAAGACATGGAAGCAACCTAAATGTCCATTGATAGGGGAATGGATAAAGAGGATGAACTACATATAAACAATGGAATATTACCCATCCATAAAAAAGAGTGAAATAATGCCATTTGTAGCAATATGGATGGACCTAGAGATTATCATACTAAGTGAAGTAAATCAGACCAGAAAGACAAACATCATACGCTATCTCTTATATGTAGAATCTTAAAAAATGATATATATGAATGTATTTACAAAACATAAACAGGCTCATAGACTTTGAAAACAACTTATGGTTACCAAAGGGGACCCAGGGGGCGCAGGTGATAAATTAGGAGTTTGGGATTAACATATATACACTACTATATATAAAATAGACAATCAACAAGGACATATTGTAAGCACAGAGAACTCTACTCAATATTATATAATAACCTGTATGGGAAAAGAATCTGAAAAAGAACGGATATATGTATATGTATAACTGAATCACTTTGGTGTACCCCCGAAACTAATACAATAGTGTAAATCAACTATACTCCAATATAAAACAAAAATTAATTTTTTTAAAAAAAAAGGAAGAATTGGTCCAAGAAAGAACAATAATTCAAATAAGCCAATCAGTTCATGGTACCCTTCTGGGAATCACAATAATTAGTTCAAGCTAGCCCAAAAAAAATAAGCATAGGACCATAATCAACCTTATGGGCATATGACCGATACAGTCACCCAGGGCTGTTCACTTACTAGGATTCCATAATTGGTTTAAATTCTGTTTTTTCTTTTGTGAGTTCAGTTCAGTCGCTCAGTCATGTCCGACTCTTTGCGACCCCATGAACTTCAGCACTCCAGGCCTCCTCGTCCATCACCAGCTCCCAGAGTTCACCCAAACCCATATCCATTGAGTTGGAGTTGCCACCCAACTATCTCATCTTCTGGCATCCCCTTCTCCTCCTGCCCTCAATCCTTCTCAGCATCAGGGTCTTTTCAAATGAGTCAGCTCTTCACATCAGGTGGCCAAAGTACTAGAGTTTCAGCTTCAACATCAGTCCTTCCAATGAACACCCAGGACTGATCTCCTTCAGGATGAACGGGTTGGATCTCCTTGCAGTCCAATGGACTCTCAAGAGTCTTCTCCAACACCACAGTTCAAAAGCATCAATTCTTTGGTGCTCAGCTTTCTTTATAGTCCAACTCTCACATCCATACATGACCACTGAAAAAACCATAGCCTTGACTAGATGGGCCTTTGTTGGCAAAGTAATGTCTCTGCTTTTCAATATATCTAGGTTGGTCATAACTTTCCTTCCAAGGAGTAAGCGTCTTTTAATTTCATGGCTGCAATCACCATCTTCAGAGATTTTGGAGCCCCCAAAATTAGAGTTAGCACTGTTTCCCCATCTATTTGCCATGAAGGGATGGGACCAGATGCCATGACCTTAGTGTTCTGAATGTTGAGCTTTAAGCCAACTTTTTCACTCTCCTCTTTCACTCTCATCAAGAGGCTCTTTAGTTCTTTTTGCTTTCTGCCATAAGGGTGGTGTCATCTGCATAGCTGAGGTTATTGATATTTCTCCCAGCAATCTTGATTCCAGCTTGTGCTTCCTCAAGCCCATCGTTTCTCAAGACGTACTCTGCATGTAAGTTAAATAAGCAGGGTGACAATATACAGCCTTGATATACTCTTTTCCTATTTGGAACCAGTCTGTTGTTCCATGTCCAGTTCTAACTGTTGCTTCCTGACCTGCATACAGGTCTCCCAAGAGGCAGGTCAGGTGGTCTGGTATTCCATCTCTTTCAGAATTTTCCACAGTTTATTGTGATCCACACAGTCAAAGGCTTTGGCATAGTCAATAAAGCAGAAATAGATGTTTTTCTGGAACTCTCTTGCTTTTTCGAGGATCCAGAGGATGTTGGCAATTTGATCTGGTTCCTCTGCCTTTTCTAAAACCAGCTTGAACATCTGGAAGTTCACGGTTCACATATTGCTGAAGCTTGGCTTGGAGGATTTTGAGCATTACTTTGCTAGCCTATGAGATGAGTGCAATTGTGCCGTAGTTTGAGCATTCTTTGGCATTGCTTTTCTTTGGGATTTGAATGAAAACTGACCTTTTCCAGAACACTCAGGACAGGCCTGGCACATAACAGTTCAGTTCAGTTCAGTCGCTCAGTCGTGTCCGACTCTTTGTGACCCCGTGAATCGCAGCACACCAGGCCTCCCTGTCCATCACCAACTCCCTGATTTCACTCAGACTCACGTCCTTCGAGTCAGTGATGCCATCCAGCCATCTCATCATCTGTCGTCACCTTCTCCTCCTGCACCCAATCCCTCCCAGCATCAGAGTCTTTTCCAATGAGGCAACTCTTCGCATGAGGTAGAGTGCTCAATAAATATTAGCTATTAAGGCGCAGGAACGGCTGAGAGGAGCTACCCCACGTCCGAGGCCAGGGGCCGTGGCCGGGAGGAGCAACCCCATGTCCAAGGAGCAGTGCCTGCATGGGCGCAGGAGGGCCTATAGGAGCTCTTCCACGTTCAAGGTTAGGAGGGGTGCCGGTGAGGAAATACCCCTTTTCCAAGGTAAGAGAAACCCAAGTAAGACGGTACGTGTAGCAAGATGGCATCAAAGGGCAGACACACTGAAACCATACTCACAGAAACTAGTCAACCTGATCACAGTAGGACCACAGCCTTGTCTAACTCAATGAAACTAAGCCACCCCCGTGAGGCCACCCAAGACTGGCGGGTCATGGTGGAGAGATCTGACAGAATGTGGTCCACTGGAGAAGGGAATGGCAAACCATTTCAGTATTCTTGCCTTGAGAACCCCATGAACAGTATGAAAAGGCAAAACGATAGGATACTGAAAGAGGAACTCCCCAGGTTGGTAGGTGCCCAATATGCTACTGGAGATCAGTGGAGAAATAACTCCAGAAAGAATGAAGGGATGGAGCCAAAGCAAAACAATACCCAGCTGTGGATGTGACTGGTGATAGAAGCAAGGTCCAATGCTGTAAAGAGCAATATTGCATAGGAACCTGGAATGTTAGGTCCATGAATCAAGGCAAATTGGAAGTAGTCAAACAGGAGATGGCAAGAGTGAATGTCGACATTCTAGGAATCAGCAAACTAAAATCGAATGGAATGGGTGAATTTAACTCAGATGACCATTATATCTACTACTGCGGGCAGGAATCCCTCAGAAGAAATGGAGTAGCCATCATGGTCAACAAAAGAGTTCGAAATGCAGTACTTGGATGCAATCTCAAAAACGACAGAATGATCTCTGTTCTTTTCCAAGGCAAACCATTCAATATCACAGTAATCGAAGTCTATGCCCCAACCAGCAACGCTGAAGAAGCTGAAGTTGAACGGTTCTATGAAGACCTACAAGACCTTTTAGAACTAACACCCAAAAAAGATGTCCTTTTAATTATAGGGGACTGGAATGCAAAAGTAGGAAGTCAAGAAACACCTGGAGTAACAGGCAAATTTGGCCTTGGAATACGGAATGAAGCAGGGCAAAGACTAATAGTGTTTTTCCAAGAAAATCCACTGGTCATAGCAAACACCTTCTTCCAACAACACAAGAGAAGACTCTACACATGGACATCACCAGATGGTCAACACAGAAATCAGATTGATTATATTCTTTGCAGCCAAAGATGGAGAAGCTCTATACAGTCAGCAAAAACAAGACCAGGAGCTGACTGTGGCTCAGATCATGAACTCCTTATTGCAAAATTCAGACTGATATTGAAGAAAGTAGGGAAAACCACTAGACCATTCAGGTATGACCTAAATCAAATCCCTTATTATTATACAATGGAAGTGAGAAATAGATTTAAGGGACTAGATTTGATAGAGTGCCTGATGAACTATGGACTGAGATTCATGACATTGTACAGGAGACAGGGATCAAGACCATCCCCATGGAAAAGAAATGCAAAAAAGCAAAATGGCTGTCTGGGGAGGCCTTACAAATAGCTGTGAAAAGAAGAGAAGAGAAAAGCAAAGGAGAAAAGCAAAGATATAAGCATCTGAATGCAGAGTTCCAAAGAATAGCAAGAAGGGATAAGAAAGCCTTCTTCAGTGATCAATGCAAAGAAATAGAGGAAAACAACAGAATGGGAAAGACTAGAGATCTCTTCAAGAAAATTAGAGATACCAAGGGAACATTTCATGCAAAGATGGGGACAATAAAGGACAGAAATGGTAGGGACCTAACAGAAGCTGAAGATATTAAGAAGAGGTGGCAAGAATATACAGAAGAACTGTACAAAAAAGATCTTTATGACCAAGATAATCACTATGGTGTGATCACTCATCTAGAGCCAGACATCCTGGAATGTGAAGTCAAGTGGGCCTTAGAAAGCATCACTATAAACAAAGCTAGTGGAGGTGATAGAATTACAGTTGAGCTATTTCAAATCCTAAAAGATGATGCTGTGAAAGTGCTGCACTCAATACGCCAACTAATTTGGAAAACTTAGCAGTGGCTACATGACTGGAAAAGGTCAGTTTTTATTCCAATCCCAAAGAAAGGCAAAGCCAAAGAATGCTCAAATTACCGCACAATTGCACTCATCTCACACGCTAGTAAAGTAATGCTCAAAATTCTCCAAGCCAGGCTTCAGCAATACGTGAACCATGAACTTCCAGATGTTTAAGCTGGTTTTAGAAAAGGCAGAGGAACCAGAGACCAAATTGCCAACATCCGCTGGATCATGGAAAAAGCAAGAGTTCCAGAAAACCATCTATTTCTGCTTTATTGACTATGCCAAAGCCTTTGACTATGTGGATCTCAATAAACTGTGGAAAATTCTGAAAGAGATGGAATACCAGACCACCTGACCTGCCTCTTGAGAAATTTGTATGCAGGTCAGGAAGCAACAGTTAGAACTGGACATGGAACAACAGACTGGTTCCAAATAGGAAAAGGAGTATGTCAAGGCTGTATATTGTCACCCTGCTTATTTAACTTCTATGCAGAGTACATCATGAGAAACGCTGGGCTGGAAGAAGCACAAGCTGGAATCAAGATTGCTGGGAGAAGTATCAATAACCTCAGATATAGAGATGACACCATCCTTATGGCAGAAAGTGAAGAGGAACTAAAAAGCCTCTTGATAAAAGTGAAAGAGGAGAGTGAAAAAGTTGGCTTAAAACTCAACATTCAGAAAATGAAGATCATGGAATCTGGTCCCATCCCTTCATGGGAAATAGATGGGAAAACAGTGGAAATAGTGTCAGATTTTATTTTGGGGGCTCCAAAATCACTGCAGATGGTGATTGCAGCCATGAAATTAAAAGACGCTTACTCCTTGAAAGGATAGTTATGACCAACCTAGATAGCATATTAAAAAGCATTACTTTGCCAACAAAGGTCTGTCTAGTCAAGGTTATGGTTTTTCCAGTGGTCATGTATGGATGTGAAAGTTGGACTGTGAAGAAAGCTGAGAGCCGAAGAATTGATGCTTTTGAACTGTGGTGTTGGAGAAGACTCTTGAGAGTCCCTTGCAAGGGACTCCTTGTAAGGAGATCCAACCAGTCCATTGTAAAGGAGGTCAGCCTTGGGATTTCTTTGGAGGGAATGATGCTAAAGCTGAAACTCCAGTACTTTGGCCACCTCATGTGAAGAGTTGACTCATTGGAAAAGACTCTGATGCTGGGAGGGATTGGGGGCAGGAGGAGAAGGGGACAACAGAGGATGAGATGGCTGGATGGCATCACTGACTCGATGGACGTGAGTCTGAGTGAACTCCGGGAGTTGGTGATGGACAGGGAGGCCTGGCGTGCTGCGACTCATGGGGTCACAAAGAGTCGGACACAACTGAGCGACTGAACTGAACTGAACGGATTATTATTTAAAGTATAATAATACTCTTCTTCATGATATTGTCCATGGTTATCTTGCATTGACATTTATCACTTAAGTTGATGTTTAGCTTTTTGTGGATACATGTTTCCCTGGTGGCTTAGACGGGAAAGAATCCACCTGCATTGCAGGAGACACAGGTTTGATCCTTGGGTCAGGAAGATCTCCTGGAGAAGGGAATGGCAACCCATTCCAGTATTCTTGCCTGGAGAATCCACATGGACAGAGGAGCCTGGAGGGCTACAGTCCCTGGGGTCAAAAAGAGTCGGGCATGACTGAATGACTCAGCACACACACATACCTGCTTCATTCTTTCCAGAAAGCTCCTTCAGGACAGGGAACCATCAGAACCGACTTCTCTCTTCTGTGGTGCACAGGAGAGGGCTCTGAGCTCAGTACTCGCCGAAGAATCCTTGAGTCAGTGGCCCACCTGCACCAGCTGGTGGGATGCAAGGATTTTCCTCCCGTCAGCTTTGGAAAAGTCTAGCTTTCTCATTTGCAAGATGGAGTATCTAACAAATTAACTTTAAAAATTGGCCAGTTAAGGGAAGTTTCTGAAGCTTCTTGACACGATGGGGGCAAGACATTCGCTCTTTGTGCCAATTGGAAACAACACCCAAAAAATGAGGCTCCACTACAGCTAAAGAGATTTGAGTTAGGTATCAAGAACTTCCTCGCTCTACCGGTGCTTTGGAGTGTGTTGCTATTTCCTTCAGGGGATCATCCGGAACCAGGGATCAAGCGATCGAACCTAGGTCTCCTGCATTGCAGGCTGATTCTTTACTGTCTGAGCTACCAGGGAAGCTGGGGTGAGGAGGATAATTTGGGGGAAAAGGAGGCAGGAATGAGGTGAAGAATTAATGATATAATTTCTCTCCAGCAACCCGAGCTCCTTGGGAGAAAGGTGTGGTAGGAACACTAGGTATTCTTATTCTGAATCAGAATGTCTTCTCTTTAAATCCCTTCTTCTCTTAATACTCTTAACAAAATGAACCATTTCTAGGAAAAGGGAGTAGGAGATCTGAGAAGTGGTTTTCCAGTTGAGTGGAGTGTTTTGGAACCTTTCAACCAGGTTTCCCAAACTTTCTTTTTTTTTTCCTTTCAGGATCAAATGTCGCCAACTGACCAGACACCATTCTGTCTAAACAGGAAATCTCCTATCCCTGACCCCAACCTTCTCCTCCCTTCTCTCCTCATTATATTTACCCTTTGACCTGAACATAATATAAATATTTAATCTCATTTATTACCTGAAGATCATCTGTGTTTATTTAGTGATAGTTACTTGAAAACAAAACAAAAACTACCGGATGGGATCAAACAACCAGCACATCTGATTTTTCCACTAAGGTAAGACTTTTTGGCATTTAATTTAGATAACTGACTGGTCACTTCCCAAACACACTAGTCTTCTTGCTCTTGGCCTTTCCTAACATTCTCTTGCATACAACTTTTCTCTCTCTGGCAAAATCCGACCCACCTTTCAAACCCTATTGCAAACAGCCCCTTCTCTGTGAAGACTTCCCTGATGGCCCCACCTCACTCTGCTGGATCAGAGCTCCCTTCCGTCTTCCCGGAATGCCTTGGATGGACCTACATCCTCGGTCTTATCACAATATGTAATTCCCTGGCACCTACTAGGAGGTTTTTGGAGAAGGCAATGGCACCCCACTATAGTACTCTTGGCTGGAAAATCATGGACGAACAAGCCTGGTAGGCTGCAGCCCATGGGGTCACTAAGAGTCGGGCACATCTGAGCGACTTCCCCTTTCCCTACTAGAAGGTTTTAGAGGACTCCAGAATCACAATCCTTAACATCAGACGCTACAACTTTCTAGTTTCCAGAACAAAGGCAACTGTCTTAGCTTTTCGATGGGCCAGGGAGCTCATCTTACTAGATTTTATTTAATAAGCCCTGGACTTTTAGGAGATGCTATGCAGTCCTTGGAGGCTGGATATAGAAAAGGAAGAAAAGGGAATTGACTGGAAGAATAAAGATGGCGCTAAGGGAAACTAGAGAGAAGAGGCGAGGGAAGAGGAAGGATTTTTCTAAAGAGGGAAGAACATATCATTTGGGAGTGGCCGAGACCCCAGACATCTAACCCCTAAGTTAGTATCTCACACCCCAACCCTGAGGCCACCACAGCCTATGGTTTGGGGGTGTGGGTTCATCTGTCAGTCAGCTCTGTGTTAACTGCTCACCGAGGTCTGGATTACCGCCCTGGAGCAGGAACAGGATGAGGCATGGGCAGGCAGGTTCCCTCAGTCTGTCCTGGCACAGCTCACAAAGTCTGCCTCTTGGGCAGGACCTCCCTTTGGGTCTACCCTGCCCCTCCCATACCAAGCCTGATCTCCTTAGCCTGGGACTGGGAGCAGCCCAAGTCGGATCCCTGGGGATCAATTTCCCCTTTTAACCACTTGTCAGACCTTGCCAGCCCCTTGCTCTCAGTGACCCATGACTGCCCCAATCACTCAAGGGGTGACCCAAGGTCCTTACCATGTGATCCGGCCCCTGGTGACTTCTCTGCACTTTGTCCCTACCTGGCTTCCTTGCTGCTGCTATTGCTTTTTTTTTTTTTTTATTTAGTTAAGGCTTCCCTGGTGGCTCAGAGGTTAAAGTGTCTGCCTGGAATGCGGGAGACCTGGGTTCGATCCCTGGGTCGGGAAGATCCCCTGGAGAAGGAAATGGCACCCCACTGCAGTACTCTTGCCTGGAGAATCCCATGGAAGGAGGAGCCTGGTAGGCTGCAGTCCATGGGGTCGCAAAGAGTCGGACACGACTGAGTGACTTCACTTTCACTTTCACTTTCTTTCCCTAGTGGCTCAGATGGTAAAGAATCTGCCTGCAGTGCAGGAACCCGGGGTCCTATCCCTGGGTCAGGAAGATCCCCTGGAAAAGAGAATGGCAACCCACTCTAGTATTCTTACCTGGAGAACCCCATGAACAGAGGAACCTGGCCAGCCACAGTCCATGGGGTGGCAAAGAGTCAGATACTTTAATGGCTGTGCTGGGTCTTTGTTACTACGCACGGGCCTTCTCTAGTTGCAGTGAGTGAGGGCTACTCTCTAGTTAGGTCCCCTGCAGCATGTGGGTCTTAGTTTCCGGAACAGGGATCAAACCTGTGTCCCCTACATTGGCAGGCAGTTTCTTAATCACTGAAATTGTCGGTCACTCAGTTGTGTCCAACTCTTTGCAACCCCATTGACTGTAGCCTGCCAGCCTCCTGTCTATGGAATTCTCCAGGCAAGAATACAGGAGTGGGTTGCCATTCCCTTGTCCAAGGGATCTTCCCAACCCAGGGATCAAACCCGGTCTCCTCCACTGCACGCAGATTCTTTACCATCTGAGTCACCAGGGTAGCCTACTAGACCATTAGTGAAGTCCCTTGCAGCTTCTTAAATACACTAAATAGGTTCCTTTCAAAGCCCTCTGAACTTGCTGTCCCTTTTCTGAGGATCCACTCTTTCAGAGACATGCCTGGCCTGCTCCCTCCTTTCTTCAGGTCTCTGCTCAAATGTCACCTCTTGGGAAATGCCTGCCATGACCACCTTACCTAAAGCAGACCCCCATCAGTAACGCCTACTTGCCCTGCTGTACTTACCTTCCCCACACTCACCTGACATTACATCTTCTCGGCACTTGTTCATTGCGTCCATTGGTTTTTCTCTGCCTCTCCTTGTACATACTGTCCCTGATTGCAGAAACTGTATTGTGTTTACCAACATGTCATCAAAGCCTGGCACATCACAGATGCTCAGAAAACAACTGCTGAGTGCACGGCAGAATGAAGGAATCTGACCACCTCATTCACAGTGAAGAAGCCAGGGCGCAGGTCAGGAAGAACTTGTTCAAGATCATACATGCAGACTCATGTGTGATAGATCCTGAGTCAGCCATGTCTCCTGGCCCTCAGATGGAGGCCAGTGGAATCCGGGGAATGGCCCCCTCACTCACAAACCCCCCGAAGTGGATTATGAATGGGAAACTTAGCCCCAGACAGCCCAGTGCTCAAGGTTGCTTTCTGGCTACACCTGAGTCTCTTCACATCTCTTACTCCAAGTACGTTCTGAATCCAAATGAAAAGGTGCTTTAAAAAAAAAAAAAAAAAAACAGGGACGATGATCACAGGCTGGGGTGACCAGTCCTGGACTATGCCCACAGAAGGCAGGACAAGAGTCCACTGGATTTGATTTGCAAGCGGTTAGGGCAGAAGGAAGCCCTAACAACAAAGAACAGTTGGAACTGGAATGGGTGTCCGGGACAGGGGGAAACACTGTGAGAACCCTAGAGAAACAGGAGAAAGGCACAGCTATCCATTTATCCATTTATGTGACATTCAGCAGATACTCATTGAGCACCCTCTGGAGTGTCTGATGATATGCAAGGACTGGGTGGGACAACCTGTGAAGCTTCACAGGCCCAAGGAACCTGATCCTGTGTGACTTGTCCCCAAGAATCTCTCTGTAGAACTTCATCAGCTGAATTCCTGAGCACTGGGGAATCCCCTACAAAGAACATGACATGTTCTTCCTCTTCTTTGCTCTGGCTCAGTGACTCAGATAACAATGACATCCACACCTGAGTGATGGATGCCAGACCCTTTATAGCTCATTTTGTCCATCCCCTGCCCCTAAAAACAAACAGAACTTTTGTAAATCCAGGCAAGGATGGGTCATTCTTAGAGATTCCCCCAGCAGAGTTAGTCCCATATTTCCTTTGTTCAACACTGTATTACTATTCTCAGACTTTCAATCATAAAGCTCCTCCTGGAGTTTGTCCTCATAGCTTTCTGCTACACCTTTTCAAGTGTGCTTTTTTAAAGTCAGTCTCAGTCATCACAGATAATTCTCTAGCCATCAGACTCTGTCTGTACCATTTACAGTAAAAGTGAAAGTGAAAGTCGCTCAGTCGTGTCCGACACTTGCGACCCCACGGACTATACAGTCTATGGAATTCTCCCGGCAAGAATAGTGGAGTGGGTAGCCTTTCCCTTCTCCAGGGCATCTTCCCAACCCAGGGATCAAACCCAGGTCTCCCGCATTGCAGGCAGATTCTTTACCAACTGAGCTATCAGGGAAGTTCCATTTACTAAAGAATACATTAAAAAATTAATCAGCCAACAAATATGCACTGAGTATCAGTGATACACAGAACTCTCTGGTAAGTTTGGGGAGACATTCAAAGAGAAGACAGAGGAGAGAGCGGTGGGTCTGGAGGCAGATATTAACTTGGAATCACAGCTCTGACACTTGTCCCCATGGGGACAAATACTCTTCCTCGTGGAGTTTATCATCTGTGAAATGGGGTGAGCAGTCCCTGCTCTATCACCCTGGGTTGTTGTGAAGCTCAGTAAAGATGATCATAGGCAGGAGCTTTAAAACTGTAAAATTCCACAGAAGTGTGAGTCAGTTGCAAGACTGTGTAGTGGAAAAATCCTGAGCTTACAGCCACAGAGCTGAGCGGGCTTGACTGTCAGTACTGATTCCGTCACCTACTTCCCCTAGGACTTTGGGCAGGTCATTTTACCTCCATTTCCTTCTCTGTAAAAATGGCTTATGTGCAAATAGAGACACCGCACACAGAGTATCCTTCATTGGTTCCTACTACCTAACAGATTCTCAGCTTGGATTTGTGCATTCCTTTGCAACTAATGGGGTAAGAGCAGTACAAATCAACAACCAAGAAGAGAGTGTAGTGGTGAACACCTTGGTCCAACCAGACCTGAAGGGTCAGCCTGAGGATCAGTGAAAAATGAGACCAGAAGGGCTGTGACATGAGGGAGATGGGAGGGAGAAATGCCAGCCAAAGGAGTTTGGGCTTGAGAGAATCATTTATGGGCATTATGGAGCCATGGATGGTCATGGAGCAGTAGGATAATAGATGAACAGTATTTCTGCTCTTTGGGGAAAGTGGCTCAAGAATGGGACACATTCTGTAACTGTTGGGTTCTTCACTGCAGGGCTAGGTGCTAAGTAGTTGGAACAGAACACAGGTTTCAGAGGATCAAGGTCTGACCAGCACCTCTTTTGCATAGCTAGAGCTCAGAGCAAACTTGCCCACATTTCTAGAACTCAGGCCTTGTATTAGTCATAAATAGCTGTGTAACAAATTACTTCAAGAAGTAGTGGCTAAAAAGCACAACACAAAAAACTTTACTGTCTTACAGTTTCCTGAGAGTGTCCCAGCTGGAAGGTCGGGGCTCTGGGTGTTTCAAGATGCCAGCTAGGACTGCAGCTGCTGCTGCTGCTGCTGCTAAGTCACTTCAGTTGTGTCCGACTCTGTGCAACCCCAGAGACGATAGCCCACCAGGCTCCCCCGTCCCTGGGATTCTCCAGGCAAGAACACTGGAGTGGGTTGCCATTTCCTTCTCCAATGCATGAAAGTGAAAAGTGAAAGTGAAGTCACTCAGTCATGTCTGACTCTTAGCGATCCCATGGACTGCAGCCTACCAGGCTCCTCCGCCCATGGGATTTTCCAGGCTGCAGCAAGGAACCTCAATCACTCACCATGTGGACCTTTTCACAGGGTTGTTTGAGAGGCTTGTGGGATGGCCTCTAGCTCCCCAGAGTGAGTGTCCAAGAGAGAGCATGGTTACAACATCTTTGATGCCCTAACTGCAGAAGACACCCACCTTCACTTTCATGGTATTTTATTGGTCACACTGACTAATCCCAGTACGATGTGGGAGGGGTCTAATAAGGGAATGAGCAAGGATCTATGGGAGTTTTCTCAAGGGGATTGCTACCATGGTCAGAAGAGTGAGATACAGAAGAGAATGATCTTGGGACCAAACAGACCTGGGTTCAAATCTCAGGTCCTTGACTTACTCCCTGTGTGATCTCAGCTGAAATCTCAGGCTTTGATTTCTTTTCTGTAGAATGAGGGGGCTTCCCTGGTGGCTCAGATGGTAAAGAATTCACCTGCAATGCAGGAGACCTGGGTTTGATCCCTGGGTTGGGAAGATCCCCTGGAGGAGGGCATGGCAACACACTCCAGAATTCTTGCCTGAAGAATTCCCACGGACAGAGGAGCCTGGCAGGCTACAGCCCATGGGTTCACAAAGAGTCGGACACAACTGAGCAACTAAGCACAGCACAGAATGAGGATAAAAATAATAGCTCCAGCATCAGAAAGAGTACAGGAAGTTACAAGGTGTTCCTCATAAAACTTTTGGTCCAGGTCAAGCCCAGAAGCTGTGTTTGGTAAACGGGAGTTTGTTTACTGGGATTACAACACAGGCAGGTAGAAACAACTGTTCTAGAAGCAAAAACCATCTCTGTTGTTAGGGAAATTAAAATGGAATTAGTCTTGCTCAGGCTTCAAAAGCAGGTGAGCAGGCCTCTGACTGACTTCTGACTCTGCCTGGACAATGTGCCTGCCAGAAAGCACAATTGTCACCAGCAAATCAAGAGGCACTTTAGATAAGAGAGGGTGTAGGTCTTGGAATTTCTGGATCCCCTGGGGACCTGGTCAGCCCCCAGGGGTCTAGAAAATCTTGTGACTCACAAGGTGAAACAGACAGCATTGTAAAAGTTAAAGAAAAACCAGAGCTGGGTTTTTCCATGCAAACTGATGACAAACCCACAAAACTGCAATTTGAAGTCTCACCCATGGAGTGGACACACCACCGGGGACCCTTTCCCAATTGGGACTTCAGATTGCTGTCATTCGGGATTTCCCAGCACTGTTCAAGTCTGGACATGGGTTTCAGCCCAACTGGGTGATGTATATGCTGCCTACTCCTCTCCACTGTTTCTCTTTCTTTTCTTCTAAGAACTGTGTATTGAAATTAAGTTAAATAATCTTTTATAAAAATTGAAATTGTTTTTGGGTAACCAGCGGTTTCTTTTGTAAACAAATCCTGCAAACCTAAAACAAAACTTTCAGCAAAACATCTGTGGTAGACTGAATAATGCCCCCCAAGGATGTCCATGTCTTAATCCCTATTCTGTGAATAGGCTACCTTATATGACAAAAGGGGCATCCTCAGGTGGTGCTAGTGGTAAAGAATAAGCCTGTCAAATCAGGAGATATAAGAGACGTGGGTTCAATCCCTAGGTCGGGAAGATCCCCTGGAGGAGGAAACAGAAACCCACTCCAGTTTTCTTGCCTGGAAAATTCCATAGACAGAGGAGCCTGGCAGGATACAGTCCACGGAGTTGCAAAGAGTCAGACACAACTATGGCAAAAAGGATTTTATAGATGGAAGCCAATAATATTGACATGGGGAGATTGTCCTGGACTATCTGAGTG
Organism: Bos mutus; assembly: GCF_027580195.1. NCBI lineage: Eukaryota > Metazoa > Chordata > Mammalia > Artiodactyla > Bovidae > Bos > Bos mutus. The sequence goes on from NC_091618.1 coordinate 31,196,587, forward strand.
GACCTAATGATGCAGTCACAGAGTCCTTATAAGAGGCAGATGCACTTGACTCTCTGGGACCCTGGCCACTTTTCTTCCTCCTCCACTGCTCCCCTCAAGAGCTTTGCAGAGTCAGCTCACAAATCACTGCAGAGAGAAACCTGCTTCAACCAAATTCATCCCAGCATCCCCAGAACAGCCCTGGAGAGAAGGCTCCTTGATCAGCGCACTAGAGTTTCCAACTCTTTGCAAACCCCCTCCAGGCAGGGAATTAAAATAAAAAGACAGGGAAGGAGGAGGAGCTATCTGAGAACTAAGCTTTCCCCAAACACTTGAGCAAGTCTTAAACATCCTGAGGACTCGAGCCCGACAAGTTCTAACTTACCAAGAGCTCTTCCCCGCTAGCTGTACCAACTAATTACAAGGGAAAGGTTGAAAGGGGAGTTCTGAGCTTTTCGTGACAGTGCGGTTTTCTCTTTTACTCTCCTCTCTCCTCCTCCATCTCCCTTCCCCATTATCTGATTCCTAGCAACACTCTGTTGCAAGTAGGTAGGAGCTGGCTGGGCCCACTGAGCACAGACTCGAATTGGATCCCCACCTCTACACACTGCTCACCCATCAGCATCCTCCAGAAAAAGGTTAGCAAAAAGCCTAACCTTCCCCTCAAGACAGCATTTAAAGGCAACATTAATTTCTCCTTGTACAAGTAATGCATATTCATGAAAAAGCTACTAAGAAGACACTTAAGATCATTCTTCCAACCACCAGAGATAACACACTATCAATATTTTGATGTACAGTAAATTCTTGACATTCCCAAGAACTGTATTTCAAGATCTTCATGAATCTCCAAATTTAAGAAAAAGGAGGCGGCAAAGAGAAGGCCCACTGGAGAGGAGCACGGGCTGAGATACAGGGAGGTGCTGAGCTACTTGCCCCAAGCATGCTTCTCAGGCCCTGCCTCCAGGTGTGCTGGCGCTGGCCAGACTGCCAGGACCTGTGGCAGAGCATCCTGCCCTATAACCATGCCAAGCTGTGGCCCGTCAGCCGCACTTGCCTGCCCCCTGCTGAGGGCCCCAGGCCCTGCATCCTGGGCCACTTTTACGAGCACAGACCACAGACCCATAGGACGTAAGCCCAGCGTGAACCCCACGGGCGAAGATATCTGGAACTGTATGACATTGAGTTGGTAGCGATGACTCAGAGGAAGAGGGGGAAAACGTGGAGGTCAGGCCGGAGACTTCTTGGGAGGCGAGCTACTGTCCTGCCTATGGGTGTGGATACGAGGGAGAACTTTTAGACTTGGAGAAGAAGGGTCTGTGGCTGGAACTTCTGGAGAGTGGAAAGATTGGATCTCTGTCTCTCGCTGCTGGACAGAACAAGGCAGTGACCGTACATATCAGCCAGTCATCAGACTTCTAGATGCCAACTATGCCATCCTGCAGTATTTCTTTCATAAACGTTTTCCCATCCAGTGGCAGACAGAGAGTTTCTCCTTTTGGATCGTGCGTACATTGACTAACATCAAGAAGGGCGTCCACTTGGTGTTGTTTGACCACAGTGTTGAGGGCTTTGATTCGTGGCCTGAGCAATGTGAAGTCTGTAGGCCCCCATCCAGTGTCGTTGTATGGGGCCGTCCCTAGGCCATTCTTGTAAAAACAACCTGACCATACCTTCCAGGAGCTGGAACTACTGTCTGGGCCACCTCAGTAATCAAGGGCTTGTAGTTCCTGGCTTCCTGGGATCTCCTTGGTCCAATTAAGGGTCCGTCTGGGTCCTGCCTTTAAATTCTGGAAGCTACAAGAAGAACGTTCTCACATCAGATTTACTGGCTGCTGCTGCTCTGAAGCAGCCCCTGGTCTACGCCCCTCCGGTTCAGCCCCTGTGCCCTCTGCCCTTGTCTTCCGTTTCTGCTGCAGAGGCTTCATTGGTCACTTCCAGGAACCCTCTCCTCACCTCCGAACTAGAAGCTCATCCCTATGACTGAGTAATTGCAGTCCCTAACCTTCTGTGATTTCAAGACTGCCACCAGGACTCAGAGCTGAAAGTTAAACTAGCTTAAAAAGTTGTTTGAAGGCAGAGGGTTCTGCCCACCCTGTGAACAATGAATTTGATCACCCTGAGCCCAACCCTACCCTGGATTGTATGGTGTATAAAATTATTATTTTGTTACTTTGAAATTTGAATATGGAGATAATAAACCAGGAATATATCTTCCAATCATAGATAAATATAATATATAGATACAATTTTTGCCTTAAAGAAAAAGGAAATATTAGGGGCAACCAACCTCAAGAAGTTTTACAAAGAGATTCTAACTCCATGGAAGTAACCTAAGCATCTAGTATCATACAAATAGATAAATAAGATATGACATATTCCATTATATATATATATATATATATATTTTATTTTATATACATCATATATATCACATCTTTTATCTGTATATATCTCACCTTATTTTTTATGACTGAATAATATTATATTATGCTGTTGTTTAGTCGCTAAGTCATGTCAGACCCATTTGTGACCCCAAGGACTGTAGCCTTCCAGGCTCCTCTGTCCTTGTAATTTTCCAGACAAAAATACTGGAATGGGTTGCCATTCTCTTCTCTTCGTGACCCAGGGATTGAACCTGCATCTCCTGCATTACCAGATGGATTCTTCACCACTGAACCATCAGGAAGTCCCAATATTATGTTTTTATATATATTTACATATATAAATATATATTTATTTTATATATATATAGTGGAATATGCATATGCTCAGTTACAAGAGAGAATGAAATTTTGCAACAACATGGATGGACTTGGAGGCTATCATGCTTACTGAAATAAGAGGAAAACAAATACCACTTATATATGGAATCTAGAAACACAACAAGCTAATGAATATAACAGAAAAGGAGCAGACTCACAGATATAGAGAACAAACTAATGGTTACCAGTGGGGAGAGGGATGAAGGAGGAGCAAGAGAGGAGTAGGGAATTCACAGTTGCAAACTATTATGTATAAAATAAACTACAAGGATATATTCTACAACAACACAACCAGTACTTTATAACTGTAAATGGATTATAACCTTTAAAATCGTGAATCACTAGATTGCACACTTGTAACATATAGTGTTGTGCATCAACTATACTGCAATTTTTTTAAAACAGAAAGAGAAAAAATGTATTTAAAATAAAGATCTAACAATAGTTTTAAAAGAGAGAGAAACTGTAACTCCATACCTAATCTTTAGCATCATAAGCTTCAAGGATATCTGTTTGAAGCTGAGGGATGGATAAAGTGCCACCCACTTTACAGATGAGGAAACTGAGGCCAAGGGGAAAGATCAATTTGTCTGTGGCCCTCAGCTAAATGGGAGTCAAAATGTAGCAAAGAAGGGAAATGCTTTGGCAGTGTCTTCAGAGAACGGGCTGGTGCGTGCATTGGCCAGGGAACAGGGAAGCCAGCAGGAACCCTGACTTCCCACTTGCACAAACAGGTTGAGCCTCCAACTTGATCAAACCCAAGTTTTATAGGATCTTCAGCCAGGCATATTGTCTGGGATTGGAAAATGAGACACTAGTGAGGTTGAACATCCTCCTACTGGCTGGTGGCCGCTCGCTGAGACAGGGCATGTGCCCCCAGGTATCAGAGCTGGGGCCAGTGCATCCCCAGAAAAGGCAATCAGGAAGGAGAGATGCTCACCCAAATGTCACAGAAACACTTGGTTCAAGACTTACCCACACAAGCAGGGTAAGCTTGCCAGAGCTGAAAATCTAGGACCAGCCCGCCTCCCACCCCTGCCCTGCACTTAACACTGCTTAATCCTGGTCAAGTCTTCTGACAATTAGCATCATGCAGTAACAAATCTGCCTTGAACAGAAACATCCAGACACCCCAGACTGGCAGTTGAGCTTACACCTCCATTCCAGGACAACCAAAGAGCTCAAGGCAATGCTTTGGATTTCTGTTGTAACCTGTAAAGCTGCCTGTCCCTCCCATGCTCCTCCAGGATTGAGCCTGAGGCTAAAAGCCCTCACTTGCCACTCCCTTTGCACCGCCCGGAGCCAGCTGTGTGGAGTCCTCCATTCCTAGACCTGCCTGGGACTGATTCATCCTCTGCCAGATTTCCCTGAGTCGCAGCCCAGAGCCTGTTCTCACCGCACCCACAAAGCCCTGCTGCAAGCCCCTCTCTTGCGCAGGAACCTCTAAGAGTCTATTTCTTTTTCTTCCACCACGCCTAAGCTCCTAAAGCTTGTCTTCATCTTTTTTCTCCTCAGTGGCTCATCAAAGAGATGGAGGAGGGTGATGAGAACAATCTTCAATAACGATTTTTTTAAAAAAGAGAGAGAGAAGGGGGAAAGATCTACATGCTACTCTTAGAATTTTAGCTAGCTCATTCTTCCAAATGGCCTAATGGGGATTGAATTTAGAAAGATCAATCACTCAAATTTTAGAAGGGCCCTTGGAATTCCCCAATGATCTCTAAGTTCTTGGGAAATGTTTAGAAAGAAAAATTAATAAATTTTGGAATCATTCAAAATACACACAAAAAATTATTTCAGACCCAGATATTGTTTCCTCCTAAGATACAGACACACTTTTATACAGAAACTCTTTGGTACCCATATCTCCCACATGCAAATCTATGCATATTTCACCTTCACACAAACTCAGAGTCACCAGGGACTGTGCACACCCCAGGCAGATTTGTCAAAAAAAAAAAATATATATATATAAAATACAAAAATATAGCAGTCAAATTTGAATTTCAGATAAGCAACAGATACAATTTAAATATGTCTCAAATATTGCATTGTTGTTCAATCATTAAGTCATGTCTAACTATTTGCAATCCCATGAACTGCACCTTGCCAGGCTTCCCTGTCCACCACTATCTCCCTGAGTTTGCTCAAACTCATGTCCATTGAGTCAGTGATACCATCCAACCATCTCATCCTCTGTTGCCCCTTTTCTCTCCTGCCCTTAATCTTTCCCAGTATCAGGGCCTTTTCCAATGAATTGGCTCTTCACATCAGGTGGCCAAAGTATTAGAGCTTTAGCTTCAGCATCAGTACTTCCAATGAATATTCAGGGTTGATCTCCTTTAGGATTTACTGGCTTAATCTCCTTGCTGTCCAAAGGACTCTCAAGAGTCTTCTAAAGCACTACAATTTGAAAGCATCAGTTCTTCAGTACTCAGCCTTCTTTATGGTCTAACTCTCACATCTCTACATGACTACTGGAAAAACCATAGCTTTGACTCTACAGACCATTGTTGACAAAGTGATGTATCTGCTTTTTAATATGCTGTCTAGGTTTGTCTAGCTTTTCTTCCAAGGAACAATCATCTTTTAATTTCGTGGCTCCAGTTACTAACCACACTGATTTTGAAGCCCTAAAAGAGCATGGAATATACTTATATTAAATTTATTCATTGTTTATTTGAAATTCCAATTGAACTGGCCATTCTAAACCCTATCTGGCACCCCTAACCCTAAGGGATCTACCTCTAGGTCCCCTACAAAAGTACTCTCACCTAGCCTCATATAGACACTCTACCTTGAACATGAACTTTGATCCATTGTGAATGTTCTCGATTTTCATCTGAAAATTACCAGGGCTAAGGATACAGGGAGAAGAAGGCTATTTTCAGGCCCTTCACCCATTTGCCTTACGCCTGATCTCACTTAGGAAGGCAGTCAGTGGCTCAAAGTTTGAGGTGTTGCAGTGTGCAAACTCACCAAGTGGCAAAGATCTGTGGTATCCCAAAAGATTATTAGCACACTTATTCTAATTTTCCCCTCCACAACAGTTCTGGTTTAGACTAAGAAAAGGCTGTAAGTATAGCTCATATGAAAAGTTTAATTCCCAGGTACTAGAGCCAGGACTCTGCAAGGCCTTTGCCAGGTCAAGAGCTTTCTCTACTTCCCCCACCCCCAACATTTCCATTGTCAAGATGAGTGGCAGAGGTTTGCTGAGACACACCAGTCAGAAGATATGACAGAAATTCAGACCTCACTTGAATTAGAAGGGATGCTAAAGAGAGGCATGAGGGGTGAGGGGCACCATGAAAAAAAGTCACTCAGCCATGTCTGAGTCTTTGCAACCCTATGGACTGTAGCCCATCAGTCTCCTCTGTCCATGGGGAGCACCATGGGCTCGGCCCAATTATAACCTAAAGACAGTGACAGAAGTGGAGACCAAAAACAAATCCTGAAGCTACTCCACAGAGAAAGTAAGATGACAGGGAACAGAGAGAAGTGAACACAGCTAAAACACACACACACACATACCCCTAAAGACTTAGAAATAGACATAAATACACACAGAGAAACAGAGACCAGAGAGGAGGGAAAGCTGCCTTGTTTATTCTTGTGAAAGGCATCTGGATTTCTCGGTGTGATCTTGACTTGTGTTTTTTTCCTCATTTTCCAGCTGGACTGAATGGTGAAATGCCTGGCATGAGAGGTGGTGTGAGTCAGTCGCATATCCAAGTCCATCCCTCTGCCCCCTGCCCTGCTCTTTGCCAGACCACACAACCTCTCTGCCCCTCCTGCCAAGCATGGCTTAGCTCACTGTCCAGGTAACACACTTCAAAGGCTTGGGAGTGAGATGGAGTGGGCTGGACCAGCCTCCTAGGAAGGGAGTAGATTCCCCTCCCAGACCAAACACTTCTCGTCAATTTTCTTGAATGTCTTCCCTTCCTCTCATATCCCTGATACTTTGAATGACCCCTGGAAGTTAGAAGTGGAAAACCCAATTTTTCACCAGGGCTTTATTGTCATTCTCTTTTGCACTGCCAGCCTGCGCAGCTTTAGTGTTGTGGGGTTGACCAGATGTCAGCCAATGCCAAAGAACAGCCTGGCAATAATAGAGTCTGTATGTTCATCCCTGGAGTTGGTTTTCATTTCCATGGCAATCAGAAACAAAAGGAGGTACTAAGTGACCAGAGGGCTTCCCAGGTGGCACTAGTGGTAAAGAACCTGGCTGCCAATGCAGGAGATGTAAGAAATGCAGGTTTGATCCCTGGGTCGGGAAGATCCCCTAGAGGAGGGCATGGCAACACATTCCAGTATTCTTGCCTGGAGAATGCCATGGACAGAGGAGCCTGATGGGCAAGCTCCACAGGGTCGCAAAGAGTTAAATACGACTGAAGTGACTTAGCATGCATGCATGCAAGTGACCAGAAGCCATAGGACATCAACTAAAGTGTGTGTACTATTGGGATACTCCCGAGTGTGGGTCTTACGGCCCCCAGGCTGCCTACATCTCTTAAGGTATTTCCTTTAGACTACTGGGTACTAACTATGTCCAATTTCTTATTGAAAACTGTAAAGACTTATGCACTCAAACACATTCATCTTTGTGTCTCTGGTAACACAAAGTGAAAGACAGTGCCTAGGGTAAAGTGCTCTCATTCAACATCTGCTAACTTCATTTGCTGGTATCTTCCTCTGACTTTATTGAAACACTACAGAACTTGAGAAACTTGAAAATAACTTAATATTTCTTCCTCTCTTAACTCTTTTCTCTCTTGACAGTTAGCTCTATGCATGAGACATAGTACTGTCCCAAGGACTCAAAGTCCTATTATTGTACTGGTGGGGAATCTGAGGACAAAAATGGCATTGACCTGTCAAACACTGGGGTAGGCAGTATTCCAAAATGACCAGTGACCCATATGCTCTTCTCTAATCCCCTCCCCTTGAGTGTTGGTGGGACATGTAACTTGCTTCTAACCACTAGAATATGGCAATAGAATGTCAACTCCTGTAATTATGTCACCTTATATGGCAAAGGTAAAGGGACTTTGCAGATTCAATTAATTTGCAGTTGACTTTGAGTGAATCAAAAGGTAGATATCCTGGGTGGGCCTGCCCTAATCAGTTCAGTTTAGTTGCTCAGTTGTGTCCGACTCTTTGCGACCCCATGGACTGCAGCTCACCAGGCCTCCCTGTCCATCACCAACTCCCAGAGTTTATTCAAACTCATTTCCATTGAATCAGTGGTGCCATCCAACCATCTCATCCTCTGTTGTCCCCTTCTCCTCCTGCCTTCAATCTTTCTCAGGATCAGGGTCTTTTCCAATAAGTCAGTTCTTTGCATCAGGTAGTGGAGTTTCTACTCCAGCAGAATGAATATTCAGGGTTGATTTCCTTTAAGACTGACTGATTTAATCTCCTTGCTGTCCAAGGTATTCTCAGGAGTCTTCTCCAACACGACAGTTCAAAAGCATCAATTCTTCAGCACCCAGCCTTCTTTATGGTCCAACTCTCACATCCATACATGACCACTGGAAAAACCATAGCTTTGACTAGATGGACCTTTGTCAGCAAAGTGATGTCTCTGCTTTTTAATATGCCGTTTAGGTTGGTCATAGCTTTTCTTCCAAGGAGTAAATGTCTTTTAATTTAATGGCTGCAGTCACCATCTGCAGTGATTTTGGAGCCCAAGAAAATAAAGTCTGTCATTGTTTCCATTGTTTCCCCATCTACTTGCCATGAAGTGATGGGACCAGATACCGTGATCTTAGTTTTCTGAATGTTGAGTTTTAAGCCAGCTTTTTCACCCTCCTCTTTCACTTTCATCAAGCAGCTCTTCAGTTCCTCTTCACTTTCTGTCACAAGGGTAGTGTCATCTGCATATCTCAGATTATAGATATACCCTAATGAGGTGTACTATTAAGAGAGGCTCTAAATGTTCCTTGAAGTTAGAAACTCAAACCAGTAGAGGTTATCCTTCTCCTGCTCCCTTTCTTCTCCTTCTCTCTCTCTTGGAACAGATAATTTTTGGTGTGGGTACAGAGGTTTGCCATCTGTAGAGTCAGGGAGTCACTTCTGCCTCTGAGTTTCCTGGGACTCCTCTCTCCTGCCCAGTCCATCCCAGCTGTTTCAAAGGTTCATTTCTCTCCACATGCCCCAATCTCTCCCTACCTTGACATGATGAGCAGTTCTTGACTTCTTTCACCAAGTTCAAATCAAACAAGGGTCCTCCATCATTTCTTCCTCCCAGTATCACTTCGCTGCCTTCCTGAGAAACTGAGCAATAACCAGTTTCCAGGCAATAACTTGAATTCTCCTCCTAAGCTCAGAACAGGGTGCTCTTCTTTGCATAGCACTCTCCATCTGGGCATTCCCGCTCACACTGCCACGATTCTGTGGACAGTCCTTGGATCTCTCCCACCATCCCTGCTATCGTCTCTGCGCTCAGGGCAACTTCAGCTGATGTACCCTGTCTGCCACCTTCTCTCCATCTTTTTTCAGTGCTTCCTCTGGATCATCTGTCTCCCACTGCATCCTCTCAGATGTCCAAACTCGGAAATCTCACAGTCACTTATCCTTCACTAACCCACTTTCCTCAAATATTCTTTTATTGATCACCAATTTCCTCCTCCATAATATAGAAGGAAAGCATCTCCCTATTTATTAGGTAGAAATGTTGGGGTGGATTTTCAGCATGCAAGAAGAAAGAAGCTCCATAAATGTAACTGTGTATCTGAAGCTGAAGCATTATGTTTTCATTTTGTTTTAAAAGTGCAGTCAAAGGGAATGGAGACAGTGAAGAGAGCTGTGTATATGGGTCAGGACAGCCATGGGATGGGCTTCCCTTAGTGGCTCAGCAATAAAGAATCCACCCGCACTGCAGTAGATGCAGGTTCAATCCCTGGATCATGACGATCCCCTAGAGAAGGAAATGGCAACCACTCCAGTATAGGCTACATAATATAGGGTCGCAAAGGGTTGGATACAACTGAGCAACTTAGTGGAGTGGTGGAGCTATGGAATAATGGTTGTTTCCAGCTGAAGAATGGACTCATGGGGATTTATTAAACTGTTCTCTCTACTTTTATGTATACTTGACAGTCTCCATAATAAAAATACGATGTGTTTTGTAATAAAATTAAATATCCAATTAAATCTTTTTTTTAACACAAAAACATTTTGCGTTGGGGTAGAGCTGATTAACAATGTTGTGGTAGTTTCAGGTGGACAGCTGAGGGTCTCAGCCATATTATACATGTATCCATTCTCCCCCAAACCACCCTGCCACCCAGTAAATTAAAAAAAAAAAAAAAAGTCAGAGTAGGATGCTGCTTTCATAACCTCAAAGAGTAATGATAGTCTGAAAGTGAATTGTAACAGCACTTCTCGAACCCAAGTTTCTCCCCAGCCCCCAACCAGCCTGCATCCTGTGACTTGCCAGGGGCTATGAGCATTTCTGACATCTGTTCTATAGCTGTGAGAAAACAGCTAAGTAGATGGATAGCTATATATACGCATAGGTGGTGACAATCAGTAAATTATTAGTGTGTTTTCAGTTTTCAGTCACTTGTTTTTAGACCATGACAACTCACCTCTGGGTCTCTAAAATACAGAGCATTGTCTCCTCAAACTACCACAACTGACACTCCAGTTCCTGCCTGAGTCTAAGATTTATATAGAATTCCTGGTTTTCAGACCAGGGCACCATATGACACAGGTGGTCACATCTTCAGGACCTGAACTGGTGGTTTGTGGAGCAGAGAGTCACTGCACCAGACAAAGTGGGTATGCATCTTTCCGAAGACTAAATAAAACCCCTGTACCTTTCCAGCCTGTGGCTCCTGATGTGGCTTTTGAGTCTTCTTTGGAGAATTCCATGGACAGAAGAGCCTGGTGAGCTACAATCTGTGGGGTCGAAAAAAGTCGGACACGACTGAGCGACGAACCCACACAAACACACACATTTCCAGCCTGTGGCTCCTGATGTAGATTTTGACTCTCAACTTCTAGAGCCAATATTGACCTCGTGGGTTTCTTCCCAGACTCCCAGGATAGAGTTGGGTGCCCTTCATTCCCAAGTCCTAGTCCTGGCCAACATCAAGTCCCAGGAAGTGCTCCAAGTAGGCTCCAGCTGGCTCTAACACAGGCCCCTCCCCCACTCCCCCACCCACACCCCCACTGCCCATTGCCATCTGGCCAGGTTTCTAACTGGCTGCAGAGAGTAAGTGATTGAGGAGGATTTAATAACTATCAACAGAGGAAATTAAAATTTGTTTGATTTCATTTCTTTCCCCTTTAATACTTGGCAGTCAAGAAAAGATAACTAGAGAAAGAGCCTGGCTAACTGAGAAATCAATCCAAAGAGGGTAGGGGGGCGGGAATGGGAAGGAAGAAAGAGGAAAAAACAGACTTTGTTCACTTATCCACAAAACTTTAGAGTGTCTGCAGTGTGCCCATCGCTGTTCTAAGCATCTAACAACACGATGGTGAACACAACTGTCCAATCGGCTGGTCTCGGGGCACTTTCTAGACATAAACAGGCCAGGAAAGACAATGAGAATAAAGAAGATCTGAAAATTTCAACTATAAAACTACCCCATGGAAAGGGGACTGAAGAAGGCATTGTGAATAATAATAATTACCACAGGGGTGTTAACTCCATGTTGTAGATGGAATTGTGTCCCCACGAAATTCATATATTGAAATCCTCACTCCCAGAATGTGCCCTCATTTGGAAATAGGGTCTTGGCAGACTTAACTGATTAAGGTGCGGTCACACTGGAGTGGGATGGGCCACTAATCCACTATGACCAGTGTCCTTATAAAAGGGGGAATTCGGACACAGACACACACTCAGGGAAACAGCGTGTGAAGATTGGAGTTATGCTGCCACAAACCGAGGCGCTACCAGAAGCTAAGAGACAGGCCTGGAACAGATCCTTTCCTAGAGCTTTCCAAGATAGTGTGGCCTTGCCAGCACCTTGATCTCAGACTTCTGGACTGAGACATAAACCATGAGACATAAAATTTCTGTTGTTTAAGCCTTTCAATTTGTGGTGCTTTGTTACAGCAGCCCTAGCAAATTAATTCACAACGCAACAGGTGCTGTGCTAAACAAGTTACACAATTATCTCACGTAACCCTCACAACCACTGACAAGGACCATAACCCATTTTACAGAATAAATTGAACCAGAGGAAGGTTAAGTAATTTGTCCAAGGTTGAGCTGCTATAACTTAAAATGAAAGAAGTATTCAAAGCCTGGGGCTCAGGGAATGCAGCCCTCCACACTCAGTCCACTCTAATTCAGTAAACCCCACCTCTCTCTCCACTCAGTCTTTAGATCTTTGCTCCAAACACACATTGTCTCTTCTGTTGGTTTATGGTTAAGATGCTCCTACTTCCTATTTGGTAGTCAAATTGGTGCCTCTACCTGTTCTAAGTCTGTACAAGCAGGATGACCTAGTGAGTCATGATGGCATGCTGAATGTAGCACTCATTCACCAACAAACAAGTGGCTGACCACCCTGGCTTCATGACCTCTCTGTGTGCAACCTCCAATATCCGCCCCCAAACACACACACACACATTTCAGCCATAATAGTACAGGCTATTCATGTTATTTATTTGGAGCTTTTTCTCCAAAGCTCATCACCCAGTTGTGTGCAAGTTCCTTACCTCAGCCTTGTATCCAATAGAAGACATTTTTCATTTTTCAAAGGTGTAGAAGTCATTTAACTGCATTGTGATTGTCATGTGCTAATGGGCCAAAGAGTAGGTATGGCTTTGATCCTGAGACAACCCGTAGGAGCTGAGCAAAGGCTGGGTGTGCTGAGACTGTTATAAAAGTAAAGGTTTTGCAGTATTGTTTTGTTTTTCAAATGATTTGAGGGGTTTTCCTGGGAAATTTTGCTTATACTCAGTTTTTGTATGTCAAACTGACTTTAACCACTATGTAAGCCATGACTCCACTATGGCTTAAAAAAAAAAATAGTGGGAGACTTAAATCATCAGACAGGACATCAAACATGTGCATGCCAAGCTCAAAAACTCTGCACCATAACAGTTAAACCATAATCACAACATGAACAGTGATTTATTTCCAGCAAAACATCAACCAAACATCAACCAACACACTAAATTAATGTTGTCATTTTGGGTTTTGTTGGGTTTATAGTTTTGATTAAGTTTATTTACATATTTGTTGGAGTTTACAATGAGATAAGTATATGGAGCCCATACCTTAATATGTTTCTACATGTTCAGGTTACACTACAATTAACATATTTTAAATCCAACAATAGGAGTACATTGGAATTTATTGTAATTTTTAAAGAGGTCATAAATTACTCACATTTGAAACACAAAGGTTGACCAGATCAGTATATAAGGTTACAAAGTAGAAACACATCAACATGAATTTTAAAACAGCCAGAATGGTAAAGAGATAAAGCTCATTTAGGAAGATGTTGGGATAATTAGGGGGTGGTAAATGTTTTTCATTCAACAATAATTTATGGAGTGCTCTCTGCTCCAGGAACTGTACTAGGAACTCACAGCCAAGAGGTAGGGAAAGAAGGAGAAGTGGAAATATGATATCAAGATGAGTAAGACCTTGGGTCCTTCAGGACATTTAGTCTAATGGGAAGATAAGGGTACAATAGGTAATCTTAAGTGCTAATGAGGTTCCTATGCATGCTAAGTCACTACAGTTGTGTCCAACTCTTTGCAACCCTATGGACTATAGTCCACCAGGCTCCTCTGTCCATGGGATTCTCCAGGCAAGAATACTGCAGTAGGTTTCCATGCCCTCCTCCAGGGGATCTTCCCAACTCACGGATCGAACTAGAGCCTCTTTTGTCTCGTGCAATGGAAGGCAAGTTCTTTACCACTAGCTCCACCTGGTTCATATAGATGGCCTCATTGGAGGCTCACAACAACCCTAAGGGGTAGGCAATATTATTCTCCCATTTTATTGATGAGGACACAGAGGACCACATGGGATAAACACTGCTACTCAGCTAGGTGCTCTTAGAAAATCACACATGGGAGTTAGAGAAACCTTCCAACGTAGACATGGTTTCATCTGGGTCTTTCATGATGACTAGTATTTCACCAGGCAGCACAGAGAGGGAAAGGCATTCTTGTCAGAAAGGACAGTTGTACAAAGCCATGGGGGCACAGAAACGCATGGTTTCTCTGAGGAATGGCACAAAGGTGTAGACTGGCCCAGCTGAATCGGCTGCCTGGAAGGGGTTCTCGCCCATCCCTCAACCCTAGGAAGGGATCAAGCCAAGTCATGTCACTGGACCCTTCCTTCCCACACTAGTAGAAAAGCAGTGCTTCCTGATGGTTTGGAAACCAGGCTCAACTCTTCCAAATAGAACCATCACATACAGCTATACAGACTGTGCACTGCACAATAAGAGCCCCAATTAAGAGGCACGTATCACACACAGACAGCATAGATACATACATTCATTATGACACTTTACAGGAAAGGGTAAGAAAGTTGATTTTCCCTCATAAAATCGGTATGTTATAACACTTTTCTGACAAATAGAAGAAAGGTACTAACATCTTGGGGAAGGGCATCTTTTCCTAATTCACACAAATGTGCCCTATGGGCTACTGGTGGTAAACTAGCTCTTAATGATTCTCTTTCTTGCACTGTGATGAAACCTATTCCAATCACACACTGTTACTTTATTTGACCTTTTCATGATGCAAATGCATTACATCAAACCTGCTTCAAGCAGGTAACACTTTCACTTTCCTCCTATCCCATGTCATTCCATCTTCCCTAATCAGTCCATCTGTATCCCTCCGAGATGTGGGTCTATCCACACTGTCCTCTAACTCAAAGGATCACTTTTCCTGTTGCTGTTGTTGTTCAGTCACTAAGTCCTGTCCGAGATCCCATGGACTACAGTACTCCAGGCTACCTGTGCTTCACCATCTCCCAGAGCTTGCTCAAGCTTATGTCCATTGAGTAGATGTTGCCATCCAACCATCTCATCCTCTGTTGTCCCCTTCTCCTCCTGCCTTCAATCTTTCCCAGCAACAGGATCTTTCCCAAAGAGTTGGCTCTTTGCATCAGGTGGCTAAAGTATTGGAGCTTGGCTTCAGCATCAGTCCTTCCAATGAATATTCAGGTTTGATTTCCTTTAGGATCAACTGGTTGGATCTCTTTGCTGTCCAAGGGACTCTTAAGAGTCTTCTCCAGCACCACAGCTCAAAAGCATCAATTCTTCCATGTTCAGCCTCTTTATGTTCTAACTCTCTCACTCTTCCTGGTTAGTCTCATTTTCCCAAAACTCACACAGAGCCCTGGGCCTACATGTTGTCAGGACATACCAGGTCCCATGACCCAAGAAGACAAGAGCCCTCAACCAGAAACATGAAACCCTCTCTACTCTGCATATCTTTCTGGTTCCATATGCATTATTATTTGGTAGGGGGAGTGGGGTGCTGCCCACTCAGCTTCCCGAGGGGTTAAACCCGTGGCCCCTGCAGTGGAAGTGCAGAGCCCTAACCACTGGACCGCCAGGGAATTCCCAACATAAATTCTTAAAACTATTAACTGATATATTGCTTGCATAGAAATATAAATCATTCTGAGCTGCAGTTGACTCCAACTTCTTCAAAAGACAGCCTGAGGTCTGTTTAGCCTCTAGTTCAATGGCCGCCACAGCAAGCCCGGCTACAAAATGAGCTCAAAAGAAGTCCGTGGGTTCGCCCTCAAAATCGTTCTAAGAAACTTCATAAAACCTAGAAAAACACTGTGCAGAAAGGATACAGAACTATTTCAGGAGGAGGGCTCTCTGCAGAGGGAAAAGTGGCATGGGCTGCAGCCAGGGGTGAGCTGTTCTCTGTAACATTGTATTTCTTTAAAAATAAAACAATAAATAAATAACCTCTAACAAGATGGCGGCAAAATCTTAAGGTGGTAAATGTGTATATCTAGGGGATATCTACTCTACTGTCTTATCCCCTGCTTTTTGAAACCTGGAAATACACCATAATTAACATTTTAAAATGTGAAACAAAAGGACATTTCTCTGCACTTTGGCTGAAGACTATTTCCTAATTATTCACCAGAGAAGCTTTAGGGCATCCTTTGATGAACCCCAAGTAATCAAGTTCTGACCTGGCCCGTCCTCAGCTCAGAGGGAAAGTGATTGTGAATACAGCTGCTGGGGGGACTTGGAAGATCTCCTCGCTCCAGGTGGATTGGTACTATCACAGCAAAGGGTGGTGCCAAGGTTGGGGTGGTGGACAGTGCACCCCGGGGGCATTGATACGAACGTCCATCCGTGCTGTTGCTTCCCCTGCCCCCCATTCCTGTTGTCAGACTTCCACCGGCGTCAGCTTTTCCTTCTCCTGAGGAGGCGTGTTTTAAATGATGTATCCATTCTGCCACCTAGCCTTCAGCCCCATCACTACAACAAAGCTGCCTTAACTAGCTCTTCTGCACAGATCTCTCTTGCTGAATTTCCCTAATCTTGGGGAGTAGGAAGGCACAGGACCTGGGTGACTGGGGAGACTTTATTTCTTAAAGGTCACCGTACCTTAGATTTGGACCAGGATGAAGCGGTAGCATTGAAACGCCCACTGTGAAAGGGCATTTTCCTTTGGGAAAGGGACCAGTCAATCCCATAGGACCTTTAAAAAGGAATAATAACTCACAGTTTAGGCAAATCTGTCAAGGACAGAGGGGAGAGCAATGACTAGGAGTGAATAAAGACAAAATCCTTAGCTAACATTTTTCTTCTCCAATCAGAGGAATCCATGATATTTTATGTCCCATTAAAAGCCTTGCTTCCCCAAGTCATCAGGCATCACCCTGGACTCAAAAATCACCTAGAAACTCATAAAAAATGACCACAGGAAAGGACTCAAACTTTATAAAACACAAATGCTATGTACCCTTGAAAAAGTTGTCCATACAGAAGCACAAATCTTTTACTGGGTTGCATTTCTTAAGATATTTGGTTAAATCGTTTAAAGGAATGCGAAAGGGTGATCTCTGGGGAACTGGACACAAGTGAACGATATTTAATTTCTTACTTTTCCAAGAAAGATGTAGTTGAAAGGCATCAATATTGCTTGGAAAGCAGTACTAGGAAGCCCCTGACAGAGAAGGAGGAAAGGGACCCCAGCTTTTTAATATTTGAATCTGGCAGGCATAAATGTGCCACCCCCCTCCCCGCCACAAAACTAAATTCATTGATGCAAACATTTTTCCCCAAAAAGCAACCCTCTAAAGGTGCTTGTGACAGATCTAAGGCTTCAGAACTAAGGGGAGGGGAAAATGGAATTAAGAGAGGCTCCAAGTCATCTCCCATAATCCAACATCCTGGAACAGACCCTCCAGTCCACTGTCAGATGCTAATTACCAGCTCCTAGGGGCAAAGCCATCCAGCCAGGAGCCCATCTTTGAGCCAAATTGCCATAGACTAGCCCAGGCTACCGAGAAAGTTCTCTCTTAAGCCCTCCCAGGGAGCCTGACTACCTGAGGGTCCCTTGGATGGCAGCTTCTGTCCCATCAGCCAACTGTCAACCTCTCATGACATAAGCCTGTTTGTTTCTCCATGGAGAGACAGACAGTCACGATGTATACAGACCTGCAGAGTACCCCTCTCCCTCTCCCTGGCCCCCTGCCGCCCTACCCCACAGACCAGCTCTGGCTTCCTTTCTCTCTACCCTTTTCGTCTTCTCTGTGAATCATCCCCTCTCCCTTTTACCTGTCTTCACACATTTTATTTTCCAGCCACTGGAAGTCGGCTAGACAAAAAGACGTGTCACTGAGGCCGTCTCTCTCAGAATAGAGGGTGGCTGGAACTAGGCAACTCATGTTTCTCTGGAAGCAGCACCACAATCTCCCCATTCATCTGAAATGCTACCAGTGTGCCCAGAGCCGGCTTTGCTGCGGAGTCAGTGCAGAAATAAGAGCAGGGGCCGGGACACACACAACACCCTGTCCGAACCTGACACAAAGGGGAAAATAATACGTGATCTCCCTCACTCCTCAAATATTCCAGCCAGAGTTGGGAATATTAATTTTCCTCCTACCTTACCGAGCCCCTAGACACAGAGGAGAAGCAATACTAAGGAGCCTTGCTTGCTTTTTTTTTTTAATCATTACACACAGCTCCTCCTCCCTCTCCCAGCCAACACTTAAAGCCCCTCTGGCAATACAAACAAAAGAAAACTTAAAATTTTTGCCTTGATTTTAAAATGTGCCTTTCAGCAAGTAGGTAAGTGGGAAGAGAGATCAGGATCTGGGGGTGTTAACAGCATAGAGTGAGATGCTTCTGAACCCAACCAGGAAGACAAATATTTTCTACCAGCAGAAGGAATTCTTATCGTAGAGGAGGGTGCAGTCTAGTGGCAAACTTCATGAAATGCAACCCCTTCTCCAAAGGGAAGTTAGAGCCCTTCCAGAGCGGCAAAGAGAGATGTAAAAGGGGTAAGAGTGCTGACCCAAGTTCCCCAAACAGGACAGCCACAGCTACTTAGCTCTCTCAGATGGGGCTCTGAAGGCCACACCCCCCATGCCAAGTGCAGGAAAAAGCTAAAACCCCCACCTTCCTTCTTTGAAAGCATTCACTTTCTTTCCTTTCACTAAGGAAAGAAGGGTCCCTAGGATCCCCCATAGATCCTCTGAGGTTTCAAAAGGGATCAGGGTGTTTCCGGTCAGGATCAGCTGGGCCAGCAGCTCCAATTCCTGGGCTATGCCTGCTCCCAGGAGGGTCCCTCATAACCTGGGGTCCCTCTGGTCTGTTACCTATGCCCTCCAGGGCTGTGGCCCCATAGAAATACTCCTTTCAAAGACCCTGGAGGGGCAGGATCACTCCACTCTGCCTTCCTTGCCTCCGACAACCCCACAGCAGGGCAGGACACAGGGGGCCTCCAGGCACGGTTTTCAGAACCAGCATTCCCTCCCAAGTGCCAGTCTCTGTAACTCCGTGCTGCCTATGATGCTGCTGCTATGCATGTCCCTTGGTACAAGTACACACAGTACACACACACAACACACACACACACACACACACGCACACACACAGCTTCCCTGGGCCAACAGTGTAACTAAAGAAAAATGGCCCCTTCCCCCTGTGACCAAAGACAGTCACTTCACCAGCAACAGAAACACTAGATTAAATCCCCCTCCCCAGATTTTTAGGGAGGAAATTTAGTTTTTCTTTTCTATTTCCCCTCACCACCCATCCCTGGCCATCTTACACTAACACCCACTCCAACACACACACACACACACACACACACCCTTACTTGGTCACTCAGACACCAGCAGACAGCCATTTCCCAAAGCTAAGGTAGCATTTCTTGGGCACTCTATATATCCAGTTGGCTAATAAGAAAATTCTCCCTCCAGCCTGAGCCTTGGCTAGCTAAGGGGTGGGAGGGACGGGAGACGACTTGCTCCTTATTGTATCCACCGTGCTGCAAGAACTCTTCTCCCCCTCGACCCCCACCTCCTCTCTGGGCAGCTCCAGCCCTGTTCCCCGCCCCCGCTCCCCCATCCCCTCACCACTTTCTTCCATTCTAGGGAGAGGAGGGAGCTGTTCAGGCAGCGAAGGGGAGCCCCCGTGTGTCTAGAAGGCCTCTCCCCACCCCCACCCCGTGTGAGCTTGTACTCCTTGGCATACTTGCCTGGGTTGGGTGTTGGGGAGCTCAAATTGCAGCTACAAACTGGCTGCCAGCCAGGGGCCGTCTATTTAAAAGCGCCGGCTCAACCCGAGCCCGTAGTCTCTTTGGAAACTTCTGCCGGGGGGAAAAGAGCTAGGAAAGAGCTGCAAAGCGGTGTGGGTTTTTTCCTTTTTTTTTTTCCCCCCTCCTCTTTACTACCCTCTCCTCCGTTTGCACCTTTCTTCGGGCTTCACGTAGAATCTGCGAATTTCGAAAAGGTGCTAGCAGAGTGGGAGAAAAGAGGTGTTAGGGGGTTTGGTGTGTTTTTTCTTTTTTTTTTTTTTAATTTCTTGATTTCCACATTTTTCCCCCGCCTTCGCGGCTGCAGCCGCCGCCTCTTACCTGTTCCGCAGCAGCCGCGCGCCGCTGGCAGCTGAGGGTTAGAAAGGAGCAGGGTGTACTTTGAGATCTTAAAAATTCTGAAGAAGAAATCTATTTTTCTCCCGCAACCCCCCCCCCCCCACCTGCCTCTCCTCCACAGCCTCCGAGCTCTTTTTTCCGGTGGTTGTTTGGGGGTGAACCATTTTTGGCTTCCCTGCCGCAATTCTGACCAGGTCAGACTCGTGGGGAGAGGGATTTGTTTCTCCAGCCTCCGATTCCTCTGCGTGCACCTGGCGCTGCTCCCTTTCCCCCTACCTGTTGCAAGTCTGTAATCTTTGCAATTCAGACTTGCTTGCAGGCACTCCAGCCCTCCATCGCTCCCTACATTTTGCAATTGTCCCCGGGAGGGCACCTGCTCTACCTGCCAGAAATTTTTTTCAAAAAAGAACAACACTGCTCCGCGTGCCCTCCTGGCCCCTTTCTCCCTGCACTCTCGCGCTCCTGCCCCGCCCCAGGTAAAGGGGGAGACTCGGAGAAGATGGTGCTCACCGCGGTCCTCCTTCTTCTGGCCGCCTGTGCGGGATCGGCCCAGGGTCTGGGCTCCTTCGTGCACTGCGAGCCCTGCGACGAGAAAGCCCTCTCCATGTGCCCCCCAGCCCCCTGGGCTGCGAGCTGGTCAAGGAGCCGGGCTGCGGCTGCTGCATGACCTGCGCCCTGGCCGAGGGGCAGTCGTGCGGCGTCTACACTGAGCGCTGCGCCCAGGGGCTGCGTTGCCTCCCCCGGCAGGACGAGGAGAAGCCGCTGCACGCCCTGCTGCACGGCCGCGGGGTTTGCCTGAACGAAAAGAGCTACCGCGAGCAAGCCAAGATCGGTGAGCGCGCTCCGTGTGCCAGGCAGCTACACGGCGCACGGGCGGGGTGGTGGGGGGTGGGGGGGGGCACGGGACAGGCTGGCCCCGCGCGCTCTGCCCAGCAAGTGGCTTAGAGCCGGGGTGCTGGCCGGGAGGAGGGCGGGGAGGGTCCCTGCACTTCGGAATCGGAGCCCCAGCCGATCCTGCTACCCCGGGGGTCGGTCTAGCCGAGCCTCTCCGGGTTTTCGCTCCTTCTCCTCGTCCCTACCCCCACCTTCTTCACCCCACCCCTCCCCCCTCGACTAAACGGTGACTCTGAGCTCCTATTTCTTCTCTAGATGCAAATCCTCAGGTACTCAATCTCCAGTCCGAAAGTGTGCATCTTACGTGAACAATTCCCTCTTCACCACCCCCAATATGTTGTAGGTTTTGTTTGTTTTTTTCTGAACTTGAAAAAAAATGCCTTTTGTTAAAATATTGCTTCAACTGGGGACCTGGAGAGAGAGGCGTTACCGGTTTTCGGTGCTAATTCTACCTTTGTCCCTCCCAGCCCCCTACCCCCCTACCAGTCCCTCCTTGACGTTTCTATTCTCCTACCCCGCCCCCACACACTCGGGCGCACACGCACACTCACGTGCACACATAACACACGCACGCACGCACCCTTGGTAGCTCTTGCCTTTGGGGCGGGGGCTTTGATGCCCCTCCCACGTGCACACTCATTGCTCTTGACTTGATATGATTGACTGGTCGTCTGTAAAACATACTGAAATGCAAAATATCTCTTTTTCCTCCCAGGAAAGGAGAGGTGACTTTGGGCAAGCTCAGAGGCGGCGGGGAGGTGGAGTAAGTCGGGGGTGGGGAGAGTGAAGGAAAGGAATAGGAAAGGTGGGCTTGATGTTCCAGGGCTGGGTGTTCCTGAATCGAACTCCTTTCCCCTGCTCCTATTCAGATTTTACCTAGGAAGAAAGGTAGATAAAGGGCTGGGAAACAAGAAGAGATGTGAAATTCAGACACTGCAGCTTCCCCACCAGTGCTAATCCCCCACCCTGTCACGTCGCCCCTCGAGCTCTCAAACCAGATCACAAGTGGGTGTGGTGTAAATGGAAGAGGGGCCCTGGAAACGCAGAATGCAAAATCAAGGGGGCGGAGACGGAAAAGCCACGCACCAGGCGCCTCCCCTCCACCTCCACGTAGCCCCGCCCCCGGGTTGCCCCGCCCCCAAATTCTCAGTGCTGGGGTTTAAAAGGTTGACAGAGCTGCTTGTTCAATTGAAACAGTTCGGCTTCCTCTTGGAAAGTTACTTGATTTTAATTTTTTTTTTAAGTTTAATGAACTGTACACAAAAGTCTGGGTTCTGAGCATTGGTCCTCCCCCATAGGAGTTAAGACTTGGCTAAATTGTGTTTATTCTGTACGGTATTTTCTTCCTGGAACAATGCCCTTCCCTCCTATCTCCGTCCATTACGAGCACCCCAACATGAGTTGTCTTAACTGCAAACTACAGACACTCTCATGTAGGAAAGGAGTGCGTCTGCGGTTGAGAAGAGAGGTACGAGAGCTTTCCTGGGCTCGACGTGGATTCCCGCAAATCCTGCAGGTTTTGTCTGTCCAGCTTTGCAAGAGGTAGCATTTCTCCAGTTTACGGCCAGCAAAAAAGGGAGAGAGGGCAATGTGCAGGCCCCGGAGGCCCCCGAGGACGGTTGGTGAAGTTATTTTTATTAAGAGCCAATTTTCAAAGGCGGCCCCGCCCCCCTCCCACCCCCCCACCCCCACTCCCACCCCCCGCCTTCATCTTGTGAGATGTGGTGTGGAAAACCTTAGCACGGGCACCGAGGGGGGAAAAGGCATGAATCGATTTCCTGGCTTGGGAGAGAGAGCTCTGGGTAACAATCCGGTCACAGCGAAAGTATGCAAGGTATCGCTTGGCCGCATTCTGGCCCCACTTTTATTTGCCCAGCCGTGTGGTTGGTGTGATGTGGTTGGTGTGGAGGGTGAGCGCGCGCAATTGCTGGGAGAGCAAACTGGCGCATCCAACTTTCCAATTCAATCCCAACCCCTCCCCGCCGCCCCCCTCCCCAACACACACACAAGGGCTATTGTCCCAAGCAAGATGAGATGCCCTTTAGACTTCTCTGCAGCCCCTTCCTCAGCCCCCACCTTCAAAGTGCCTTGAAGCACGGAGGGGCCTCCCTCCTCCCCCCACCCCATCCCAACCCCTCTGAAAGACTCCACCTCGCCTAAAGCAGGTGCCTCATCCTCTCTGGTGGCTGGATGGCTGCCCTTGACCGGTAGCTGGAACTGATGCCTTCCTCCCGGACAGATGAGATGGGAGTGGGCCCTCCTGGCTGGAGTTTTTCAGTTTGGGTGGGTCTCCCAAAAGTTGGAGATGGTGCAGCGACAGGACTTAAAGAGAGGAAAACGAACAGAGAAGAGGGAGGAGAGTGTCCGCTCCTTTGGCCAAAATTGCTGCCCCGCCCCCCCACCGACTTCCCACCGCCACGCCTCTCTACCAATAACGAGCAGTGTGAGCTGGAATTTGCCCCTTCCGATGTAGATTTAGAGACAGACATAGATGATATATGTATATATACACATATAACCAAAAATATGTGTATAGAGAGATAGATGTAGGGTTTTTCAACAACAACAAAGCCCATTTCTAGAATCAGAAATGGGGAGCAAAGGAGAGAGAGATGGCTAGCCGCCAAAGCTTGTGGGAGGAAGAGCGCAGGGCCGGCGGGGACTGGTGTTTTGCTAGGCGCGTTGCTGGGCAACGGGAGAGGGAGTCCGCCTGCGAGCCGGGTCCTGGGAGCGCTCTGGGCCCTGCATTTTATTTTGGCCAGTTCAGGGGCAGAGATAGATATAGAAACAGAGGGCGGTGTGTATGAGGGCTGGAGCTATTTATTGGACCAAGCTCAATAAATATGGGTGAGCTGGGTCGAGTCCGGGGAAGGACCGAGCTTTACTCTGGCATTCTTTGGAGAAGGAGCCTTGTGGCTTTACTGGCCCGCATACTTTACCCGGGTCTGGAAGATCTCTCTTGTGCTTGTGAGACATTAAGTTTGGGATACAGGGAGAAGTGGGTGCTGGGTTTCAGTTCTGTCATTGAGAAATAAGAGAGAGGGGAAGAGCAGAAAATATGCTTCTCGGAAAGAAAGAAAAATTACCTAAATAAAATTGCATTCAGCCTTTGCTTCTTTGAGGGGTTTGGCCCTCCATCACCCTGGCTTCCATTCCCAGCCTAGTCCAAATGCCCTGTTGAAATCAAGTTCCAGGGTTAGGTTTATTGGCCAAATTTGTGTCTGGATTGAACAAGATCATGGAAAACTGAAGGAGCCAGATTCCTTTCCTACCCGTATCCCCTCCCTTTGAAACAAGTCTTTGAGAGGCTGGCTGTGCCCTGAGCCAACCAAAATGGGAACTGGGAAGACAAGAAGAGGGCTCTTTTAACTTGACTTTTCTTTCCTCCCCTCTCCTCTCCCTTCCTCCTCTTTCTGCTGTGTCAGCTCAGACTGGAAGAGCAAACACAGTTGGCCACAGTGAGAGTTCATTTTTTTTCCATTTCTCTTTTTCTCCCCCCTACTTTCTTATCCCTCCCTCCCATCCCACCCCCTTCTCTATCCCACCCCTTTCTCTATCCCACCCCCTTCTCCATCCCCCAACTCCAAGACACCCCCAGGGGGCTTGGCTTTTCAATCAGAGCAGCTGTGCTGGTCCTGGGGCTCAGGGTTGGATTTGAGCAGGCAGGTGGGCTTGCAGCTGCAGAGGGAGGACCGGGCTGACCTAGGAGCCAGGGGTCACTAGAAGGTTACAACAAAGAGCATGGGAGCAGGAATCCCCACAAAAACCTCCGTCCCATTAAGGCGGGGAAGGCGGGAGGAGCTAGCAGGACAGGAAGCTGATTTTTGTCTAAAGCTTTTACTTTGTACTTGAGCGATGTATTTAAAACTCTGGGTTATTTAATGTATGGAAAACAAAATTTCGGAGAAGGGACCACCACACTCCAGGCCCACTGCCTGCAGAAACTGGAAGAACATTGTAAACAGATCAGGTACCTATGAGGTCCCACGGGAAGCGGAAGTGAAAAGCAGAGAATGGCTGCCATGACATGGATGCTATCTGGTGGGGTTTTGTTTGCACGTCTGTTTTGCATTTTTACTATGGTAGGTCCAGAAGTTACCATCCCCAGAGACCGTCCTTCAATTGTAACCTGGAAATATGTTTTCCAAAACAGTAAGATTTATTACATATCTGCAAAAATAAATAAGCAAATAAAAAAACAAAAACAGTTCTAAGCTTTCACTCCCCTCTCCCTCTATCCACAGAATTCCCCATTCTTGTTTCCAGCTCCAATTCTTTCCATGGTTTCTGTTATGATGTCTTTTTCTTCTTCTTCAATATAAATCCAAAGAAGTGACTGGGAATCTTTATCAGAGGTGAAGTAGCCCTTCCTGCCTGGCCACTCAGCTTAGCTAGGTTTGAGTGTCTCTCCAGGAATTGTCTGGGTATTGGCCAAAGAATGCTACAGCTGGAAGGGACCTGCCATGATCGCAGCATCTTGGCAGTCAGGCCCTCATTTTACAGATAAGGACGCTGAAGCCCAAAGTACAAGTCACGAGCCTAGAATTAGGTGCAGGGTTAGAGGCAGAGGCAGATCCAGGGCTAGAACTCAGTCTTAGAATCTTGTTGAGCCTAGCCTCCTAGTCCTAGTTCTGCTCTCCCTGGCTTTCTACCATAAGTCCCTGGGGCTCTGGCCTGGGCCTGGTCTAACCTGCAATGAGGCCTTTGGCAAATATTACCCAATGCTGTCATCTCATAACAGGAGGGGCAGAGGGGGCATGATATGAAGATGAAATAAGAGCTCAGAACTGGAAGTGCTCCGTTTGAGGAGAAGCAAAGTGGCCCCAAGGTGGAGAAAGCAGTACCCCTTTATTTTCAGCCTTGTTCTGTTCCATCCCTTTTTCTGCATGGTCTTACAGGCAAGGCTGGCTTAGGCGAGTGATTTGGTGTGGGATGGGGGGGGCGGGGCAAGGAGGGTGGAAAGGGGTTTGTTCAGCCCAGACTTCAGGCCCCATGTGCCAAACCTCATTTTCTGAATGACAGGAAGCTGTCCTGATGTGGGCAGGCAGGCAGGCAGGCCCTCACTGCCCCTTGGCTGAGCAGCAATCCACAGTCTCTAAGGAGCCCTCGGCATAGAAGTGGCCGGCTTCCCGTGATAACCAGCCTCCTCCAGCACGAGCTTCCACAGAGCGGAGCAGCAGGGTGTTGAGATCCGAGCTGGGGTGGGGTTAGGTGGGATGAGGGAGTGATTGGGGGATTTTCACATCGTAAACAAAGAGAGAAAACCACATGCCACAAAAGTTGATAAGAAAGACAGAGAGAGAGGATCGCCAGGGTTTTTAACAGTCAAAGCCCTTTTCGAAGGGAGAGGAGAGGTCCAGATTATAGCTGGAAGCCTCCAGTTGACCTGAGGAGTTGTTGAGCGCCATCCTCACACACCTTGGAGGCTGTGGCAGCTGCTCCCTTGGGGGATTCCCAAGAAGGAGGCAGATAAGATAAAACCCTCTTCCCAATGGGTTAGACCACCAAGGAAGTCCTGGAAGGGGTTCTAAAATAAATGTGCATGCTCAGTCGTGTTGGACTCTGTGACCCCCATGGACAGAGTAGCCTGGCAGGCTACAGTCCATAGGATTTCCCAGGCAAGAATACTGGAGTGGTTTCGCATTTCCTTCTCCAGGGGATCTTCCCGACCCAGGGATCGAACCCAAATCTCCTGCATCAGCAGGCAGATTTTTTTACCACTGACCCACCTGAAGCCCCTTAAAATAAATAGGTAATCTCTTTTTTTTTTTCCTTCTTGGTGGGATCTTCCAGGACCAGGGACCGAACTTGTGTCTCCTGCATTGGCAGGCAGACTCTTTACCACTGAGGCACCAGAGAAGCCCCAGGTTATCTCATTTTTGATCCCCATCCTAAACCATCAGAGACCAGCCCTTCTCTTGCCAAATCCTGAAGCAAGATCCAAACTGAATTTGCTCTCAGAATCCAGCCCCATGTGCCCTATTCTGACTTGCAGTGATGTTCTGTGTGGGTCCTCGTCATCCTGAACTGTGTAGATTGTACCAGTAAAGCTGTACTGAGCATGCTCCCCAGTCTCCCTGTCCCTCAGGGAAGATGTCTCTCATTCCAGACCCTTCAGAGCAGCACTGTCCAACTGAAGTACAATATAAGCCACATACAAATGTCATTTCAAGCTTTCTAACAGCCACATTTTTAAAACAGGTAAAAAGAAATAGGTGAAATTTAATTGTATATCTTTTCGATATATCCACAATAATATTCATATAGATTCAAAATAAGCCATTCTAATAAGCTATTTTAATAAGCCATTTAATAAGCCATTCTAATGAACCACCTGACGCGAAGAACTGACTCATTTGAAAAAACCCTGATGCTGGGAAAGATTGAAGGCAGGAGGAGAAGGGGACGACAGAGGATGAGATGGTTGGGACTCAACAGACATGAGTTTGAGTAAACTCTGGGAGTTGGTGATGGACAGGGAGGCCTGGCACGCTGCAGTCCATGGGGTCACAAAGAGTCAGACACAACTGAGCGACTAAACTGAACCGAAATGAATGAGCTATTTTACATTGTCTTTCATATTGTCTTTGAAATCTGAGGTGTATTTTACATTTAGAGCACATCAAAGTTCAAACACTGAATTTTCATTGGGAAGAGTTGATCTGTATTTTTAGGTTTCATAAGATTTATAGTTGAAAAAGTAGATTCATATATCTGAGTTGTCCCAAACATATTCACAACTTTTCCAATAACCAAAGGTATTGGTTGTCTAATTTAAATTAATTTAAATAAAATAAATCTTAAAATTCAGTCCCACTGGCCACATAAGTGAAGTGAAGTGAAGTGAAGTGTTAGTCATTCAGTCGTGTCTCGCTCTTTTTGAGCCCATGGACTGGAGCCTGCCAGGCTTCTCTGCCCATGGAATTCTCCAGGCAAGCATGCTGGAGTGGGTAGCCATTCCCTTCTCCAGGGGATCTCCCCAACCCAAGGGTCAAACATGGGTCTCCCACATTGCAGGCAGATTCTTTACTGTCTGAGCTACCAGGGAAGCCCTAGTGTCAAAAATCACATTGGCTAGTGGGTACCTAACCAGACAGGGCAAAGGCCACCAGCAAGCCCCTCCCACAGCTGTGAAGGGAACCTGTCTCCGCTCTCTGCTCCTGCTCCAACAGAGTCAAAAAGGAAAAGAGTCTGAGCTTCAATTGCCAAAAAGGACATTGTTTGACTCCTAGCAAGTCTCTCTTAGGAGGACCTGGCCTGGGGTCGGGGCGGGGCGGTGGGATCGTCGACAAGAGTCCAAACAATCTGCTCCCTGCCGCCCCCTTCTGGTCATGCAGGGCTTTCCAGGGAATTTGGCTAAATTGTGCTGTTCTGAATGGGCCGTGATGAGTCACCAGTGGGAGTGTGGCCAGATCGGAGAAATGGCCCCTCACTTCCTCCCTCTCATTATCTCCCCTTACCCCATTGAAAGGCTGCTCCCCACCTCACTCCTCCATTACCTTCTGGTGTGCATTGTTGTTGTTCAGTCACTAAGTCGTCTCTGACTCTTTGTGACCCCAGGGACTACAGCATGCCAGGCTTCCCGGGGGGTGTGTATAGGGAACAGATACATTTTTACTGAGCATGCTCCACCTTCCCCAAGTCTAGAGACCTGGTTAGAGATACTCACGCTGAGTGTTGTGCATAAGTATGTATTTCTCATGTGTAAATTTATCACCAGCTGCTGCCCAGGGATCAAGAAATGTATACCAGAGTCACGGCCCTGCATCCTAGTTCATCCTCAGGGAGAAAAAGTGAGGAGGATCCTTTCTTTTACCTAGAGGATGTGTGAGTGGGACCCCATTCTCTCATTCTAGGGAAGGGTCACCAACCTGACACTTGCCACATCTGCACTGTGAAAGGCGGTAGGTCAGCTTTTCTCTCTCCATCTTTAGGGAAGGAGACCTGGTGCCTTAACGCAGCATGAAGGAATGAGGTTACACAAGGGACGAACTTCCAGGCAGTGTTCTCTAAGTGGAAACTGCTTCTCAGAAGCACTTGGGTAAAGTTCCTCTCACTTGGGGCTGGCAACCTAGACTCCCCGGGGACGAGGGTAGAGCCATTGCTTCCCAGCAGACCTTTCTGCAGTCCAAGGCGCCTGAGACCTTGTGATCTACAAGCAGACACCTGTCAGCCAGTATCACAGCAACCAGATTTTTAGTTGATGATGGAAACAGGGGAGGTGGGAGGCAACAGAGTCCTTACAACGGCAGATACCTGTACTGAGAGCTCACTAGCATGTAACAACTCATGGAATCCTCATAACCCTATGAAGAGGGGGCTGTTGTCATCCTCCCCATAAGTCAAATGAGAAGACTAAGGCAAGGAGAGGGGAGGAAGCAACTAAGAGAGGGCAAAATACACCTGCACCAGGATTTAGTGAAGCACTGTTAGCAGCCCCATCTTCCACTCAAGAAGGGAGACTGACAGTCAAGGGCTGGTGGTCCAACTCCTGATTCTGTTTATCTGCTTTGCTGTAGTTGTCTTTATTTCTCTGCTCAGGTTAGAGATGTTGGTTTTCCTGGCCTGAAATGGAGAGGGGGATGTAAAGGAGCTAAGAGGGATAAGCCTATTGCTCTCAAGGTCCAGTCACTGACTCTCTGAACCTGCTCCCCACCTTGGCCATGTACCCCAAGTCAGCAAGACTCCCTCTGCAGGTCTATTTGCAGCTCCTCCCTAGGTGCAACTGGTTCCTTTGGATGACAGTTATATGGATTTCTTTTCCTCTTGCAAAGTCCATGCTCCTTCCCTTTTTAGCCCATAATTCAGGTGAAGAAAGAGCCCAGAATATGCATGTCTGTTACTGACCACAAAGGAAAAGAAAACAATTTTCCAGGAAAGACTGGGGCAAAGTGGGCCCTGGTCAGGGATGTCATGGGCAGGGCTGGGCATGGTGCAGCTCCCCTAGGAGGCTTCATGGCCCTCCCTACGGTCCCTGTCCCTTTTTCTTATGCAGAGACACACAATGTAACTCAGTCTCTTGGCATCTGCAGCTGGGAAACGGTCAGACTTCAGGAGGCTGAGACATGTCTCACACTTTTTTCAATAGTGAACAGTTGATCCCTCATTTTCCCAGAAGCCTCATGTTGTAGCAAAGAGCAGGAGGCTGCAGGTTGGCTAGGAAACAGGGCAAAGTGGGGAGGAAGTACGGAGCATCCAGCCATTCCCAGGCACGGATCAGGGCCCTCCGACGAGCTGTCCGGTGGAATTTTCTGCAGTGAAGGAAGTGTTCTCAATTATTGCTGTCCAACACGGAAGCCACCAGCCACGTGTGGCTATCGAGCACTTGAAATGTGCCTCAAGCAACTGAGAAGCTGAATTTGTAATCTGACTTAATATTTATTCTTTTCAATAGACGCATGTGGCTGCTGGTTATCATATTCAACAGCACAGTCTTAGACCAAAGAAGCCCAGTAAATGTAGGGGACCCTACTTCTTCCTGCTCTTAAGGCCCACATCTCTGCCCCTTGTTCCCTCTGTAGTAAATTCCTGTGTTTAAAGGCAGGTCTGTGGGTGACATGACCCCCCAGGGCATCCACTTAGCTCCAACATGTCGCAGCTTGCAGAATGGCCGCTAGACCTGCACTTTGTCCCATGAGCCAATTCACGCATCTCTCCATAAAGATGGAGTACTTTACTGAAGTATCAGATTCTTTACTGAAGACTATGTGCTGGAGAGGCTAAGATGAATGACAAAGTTCTGCCCTTAAGACATTGACTGTCTGAATTCCACAGAGGGAGCTAGAATGAGAGCCGGTGGAAACCCAGCTCCCCTTTTCATTCCTGGCAGAGAAATTCTGGGTGAATCCCTCTTGCCTTCTGGCAAGAAAAAGAGACTCTTCCTCTCCCGGGTCCAGGTGGCCTGGCAAAGCCCTACATCCTTCCTGCACTGCGAGTTCCAAGTACGCCACAGCTTCTTCAATTTCTGTAAGCAAAGTCACAATATCGGATCCATCCGTTTTTCTCTAGTTTTGACTATTAAGTCAAGATAGCGTGGGAAACAACCACCAGGCTGGGCCCAGGCTGTTAATGGTGCCAGGGTAGAACTAAGAGCCCCAGGGTAGAAAGTTCGATTGTAGTTTCAGTTATAGCAGCAGGTCTCCATGGTGGGCTTGTAGAGGGAAGATGCATCGGCACTTGTGCTGTGAGGAGTAGTGCTCTCCCCCAACTGGGGATGCGTCTGAGTCTGCAGCAGCTGGGCCTGCACCCAGACACCCTCAACATTCACTGGGGAAATTCTCTGGTGGTCCAGTGGTTAGGACTCAGCATTTTTACTGCCAGGGCCTGGGTTCAGTCCCTGGTTGGGGAACCAAGATTCCACAAGCTGCACAGCAAAAAAAAAAAAAAAAAAGAAGGTTCACTGGGACACGAGGATGACACAGTCCTCAAGCAGCTTCTCGCATTGCCAAGGGTGGTGCCTCAGTGCATGTTGTTGTATCAGTATGAATGGGCAGCATCTTAGGATGAAGCAGAAACTGAGTTGGCTGCCCTAACACGGCAGGGCTGGGACCATCAGAGAGCCAGCTGGCAAGACTAGGGGCAGAACAGAGCAGATAATCAGAACTCAGCCTAAAGATAACTATCAGGATGCTGTGAGAGCCCTTGCTTTCTTAAGACACTGAATTAAAGGGTCCTGTCTCCACAGCTTCCCAGAGAAGGGGACAACAGTGAACGCTCGCTGCAGAATCCTTTCAAAAGGACAGGTAGAGATAGGAAGGGAAGTCCTAGATCTGCTTCCCTTCTTTACCTCATCATTATGCTTGCATTGTTGACTAAGGAAACAGCCGGGGTTTACACACTGATGGCCTTGTCCCCTCCCCGCCATCCCTGGCCTCACGTAGGTCCTTCCCAGTCTATGCACGTCCATCTTCCTGACTCTAAATGCATGCTGAGAGGGGAAGGCTGGGGTGGTGGTCAGAGAAGTAAGAGAAGGAGACCACAAAAAGTTCCAGATTTTAAAACCGCTTACGGTTCCTACAAGGAAGCCTGTTCTGCAGCCATCAGTCTCCTCCGCCACCTACTGGCCATATGCAGGTACTGACCTGCCAGTCTACTGAGTTCCAGAACCTACGGCATTGTTAAGTACCTGAGAGACTGCTATTCACGTGCAGTGCAACTTCACCAGGAAGTCCTAAATCCTTTTGCAACCCTGACTCATTTTCTTTTGATGAAACAGCTCAGGAGCTGCCAGTCTACTTGCGCCTTCTTGAGTTATCTAAAATTTAAACCCTTCCAAAATTGCAAGCCTATTTATGACTCGGCCACACAGCAGCTGAGTAGGACTAGCTGGCTCTGGCATCCCAGCTCCAGTCTTACTTTCCAGCCCTTTAATATTCCAGGCTCCTGCCCTGGCTCCAATCCAACTTTCCGCTGTCTCTCTGGAACCTACAGGTGACCACAAGACCCTGATTAGTATCTGATACTTGACTCTCCCGCTGCCTAAGTAATAGGTCCCATGGGGTTAAGTGGCACCAAAACCTGGGAGGCACATCAAAACTTTAAGCCTGCCCTTCAGAAGCAGCCAAAGAGACTGCAAACTGGGGAGGGAACCCTGCCTTGGTGAAGCCAGGGGGAGGACAGAGGTTTGCAAACATATCTGGAGTTCCTTGGAGAATGGCAACCCATTCCAGTATTCTTGCCTGGAGAATCCCCATGGACAGAAGAGCCTGGTGAGCCACAGTCCATGGGATCAAAAAGAGTCAGACATGACTGAGCGACTAACACAGAAAAGGTACAAGAATCTACGTTTTGTTCCCCGGTATTGTCCTTGCTTAGTCTCAAGGCTAACACCTTCACAGGAAAGACGAGAGAGGCCTCAGTAAACTGCCCTAAAGTTTCCTGAACTGTTGTGAACAGCCCATCCTCCTCCCAGGAAAGGTGACTCCAGGTTCAGGGCAGCCCACAGCACTTCTTGAAGATCCTAAAATATGAAGAGTCTTGAGAAGAGCTGCCGATGGTGGGGTGGGGGGTGGGGGGCATTAGCCAATGTACTTGCACGACCACCAAAGCCAGAGCCAGAAGCTCCATAAGGGAAGGTGCAACGGCATCTGGAGGATGACACCCTCTGACCAAAGGGAGACAACAGGTGGCCAGAGGACGGTGAGTGGCACCCTCCCCCCAGATGTCTTTCAGAACTAGAAAGAGCACCACTGGGATGGAAGCATGTACTTGTGGCCCCAGGGGAAAGCTCACCCTTCTTCCACGCACTGGTCAGCACCCGGTTGTCTGGCCCTACTTCCCCTCCCTTCATCTGGTTACAATCTTGACTGGGGAAGGGGTGGCCGTGCACCCCCACAATGCTCCCAACCTTTCAATGGCAACCACCTCTTGCCGTCTCCCCTACCGCACCACTCAGGTGACAGTCAGGA
Source organism: Bos mutus (assembly GCF_027580195.1). Taxonomy (NCBI): domain Eukaryota; kingdom Metazoa; phylum Chordata; class Mammalia; order Artiodactyla; family Bovidae; genus Bos; species Bos mutus. Next base: position 31,229,702 of record NC_091618.1, read on the forward strand.
TGCTTGGTGATGTCCAGGGAGACTGAGTGACGTGTCAGGTCACTCAGTAAGATGGGAACAGGCCATGGTCAGCTTTTCCTCTCCTCACCTACTTCTTCCAGATCAGAGCCTCAGGTTTGGGCCTGAGTTACTAGATAACAGAGCCCTAATCTTTCACTTTGTACGGAGTCCCCCAAATCAGCTTGTTGCACCCTGCCTCCTACCCCCATTGCAGCTCATCCCACTACCAAGAAAAGCTGGTTTATGCCACAACCTCACTCTGTCAGCTAATCCCCAGAGGGCTCCATTCTACGGACCCAGTGCATCACCGTGTTAGTTCATCATCCCAGCGGGTTTTGATAAAGTAGAGGCAGAGCCCAGGGCAGGACATGGTGGGAAGAGGGAGTGAAAGGCCAGAAGGGGACAGACATCCTGGTGCTGGGCTCTCTTCGGGGAGAGCCTGCCCACTCTTTTGCCGTGTGTCTCCTCCCACCTTCTTCTCCAGAAACTACTTCTCTTCTTCTCCTGTGGATAAATACCCAGATCAGCCAACCACCCAGAACACTGCACACCTCTGGAGGCTTCTTTAGGGCGGGGAGCTTCCCTAAAGGGGCATAAATGCTGGACATCCATTCGATTAAATCTGACAAACCCTGAGCCCAGAGACAAACGGGTGCTCAGGTGCTTTCTGCCACCTGCCATCCTGACCAGGTGAGGCCAGGTCTCCAAATGCCTCCCTCAACACACACCTGGAACTTCCCCTGGGCTGAGAACTCCTGCCCTGGGGATATGCAACTGTCTTCTCACCAAACTGCTCCCTCTCCACACCTCTTCTCGCCTCCTGGGGAGCCCAGTAAGAGGAGGATTTCCCTTCATCCCTGGTGGCTCAAATGGTAAAGAACCTGCCTACAATGCAGGAGACTGGGGTTCGATCCCTAGGTCAGGAAGATCCCCTGGAGAAGGGAATGGCTGCCCACTCCAGTATCCTTGCCTGGAGAATCCCATGGACAGAGGCGCCTGGCGGGCTACAGTCCACAGGGTCACAAAGAGTAACTAACACTTTCACTTTCCAGGGCCACTCCAAAGCCCAATTTTCTTTTTCCAGAATTGAGAAAGAAAAGAAAGCAGGGAAGACAGGGCTCCCTGCCCCCGCCCATCCTGCCCTGCACCTGCTCTGGCCCTGGGCATCCTGGCCATGCCCTGCCCACCTGGGAAGAGCAATCCGGGTCTGGTCGGGGTCAGGGAGCTGAGAGGAGGGACCCAGGGGAGGGTGCCTGTGAGAGGAGAATTTCATGGAAATCTGTGGACCAAGAAAAAGCCAAAGGCTGGGGGGGTGAGGGGTGGAATTAAAAGACCGACAAATAAATGAACAAAGTCCTAGTTCTTTAAAGGTCATAAGTCAGCTAAGTATAGACTGTCACCAAGTCACTGCTATATATAACCACTCCAGCCCCAGCCAGCTGTCTGCCTCTCTTGGCCGGGAGCTGTTATGTCCCAGGTCACAGAGCTCAGCGCCAGCTCTGATCAGGGAGCAAGGCCTCAGGCTTCCATGCCCCTACCCCCACCCGCCTGCACTGATCCCCTCCGGATCCCACATTTCTGGCTCTCCGGGGTCCCTTCCTCCTGTTTCTCCTATGATTTCCTCCCCACACCCTGCAAGTCCAGACACCCCAGGGCCCTCCTGCCCTCGGTTCCCCAAATGCAGATGTATCTCAACTCCAGCAGTTCCAAAAGCAGGCAGATCTCACTAGAGGATGGACTTGGCCTCTTGTCCACGCCCTGGCAACTCCTCTTCCTCTGACAGCCTCGACCTCCAGATGGTGTTCTTACACCTCAGCCCCACCTCCAGCCACTTCCCCCATCTATTTAGCCAGCTCCCCACCCACCACCACCAGACAGGGCCTTCCCTGGTGGCTCAGGTGGTAAACAATCTGCCCACAATGCAAGACACTTGGGTTCAATCCCTAGGTTGGAAAGATCCCCTGGAGAAGGGAATGGCTAACACACTCCAGTATTCTTGTCTGGAGAATTCCACAAACAGAAAAACCTGGCAGGTTACAATCCCTGGGGTCACAAAGAGTCGGAAGGACTGAGCGACTAACTTCCATTTCTACTTCCCAGCAAACAAGTCCCTTCCCTGCCCCCAGACTTCCCTCTTCCTCCTGCGTCACTTCCCTCCTTGTATCAGCTTGACTTTCCCAGCACTCTCCTACTCCACGAAGTCACCCTTACCTTGCTCTACTGGACTTCCCACCACTCACAGGCGTGTTGGCTCGTATCCTGATTCTCATTCCCCTTTCCCCAGTTTGGGCAGCCCTGTCGGGGTGCAGAGAGCCTGTCTCCTTGCTCCAAAGGTTGGAGTTCTGGGATCCACACGGTTGGCTCTCAGCTGGCAGACGCTAATCCTCCATCCGCTTCTCCCCACAGAAAGAGACTCCCGTGAGCACGAGGAGCCCACCACCTCCGAGATGGCAGAGGAGACCTACTCACCCAAGATCTTCCGGCCCAAGCACACCCGCATCTCCGAACTGAAGGCCGAGGCTGTGAAGAAGGACCGCAGAAAGAAGCTGACCCAGTCCAAGTTCGTGGGAGGAGCTGAGAACACTGCCCATCCCCGGGTCATCTCCGCGCCTGAGATGAGACAGGAATCTGAGCAGGTGAGGCTCAAGGACCCTCTCTCCATCTCCCTCTGTATCCGCACCCTCAGTCTCTGCCACCTGCAGCTTTTAACCTGGCCCCCAGCTATCTAAATGAGCATGTGTGGTAGCACTTTATACGCCCAGGGGTAATGGCAGGGGAGGCAGAGGAAGACCTTGGGTAGCACCTAATCTCGACAAAAGGTGGTGACTTTCCGTGCAGACCCTTGACCCACACACCTCGGCCACTGCATTCTGCACGTCTAGGTGACTCCCTGGGGTCTGGCCACGCCTCTCACGCCTCCGATCCGCACACAGGGGCCCTGCCGCAGGCACATGGAGGCGTCCCTGCAGGAGCTCAAAGCCAGCCCGCGCATGGTGCCCCGCGCCGTGTACCTGCCCAACTGTGACCGCAAAGGGTTCTACAAGAGAAAGCAGGTAGGTGAAGCTCCTTCTCTATAAGAGAAAGCAGGTCCATCCAGTGCCCCCAGCTCTGCTTACTGAAGAGACTGTACACCTGTACAGCACTGTAGATCAACTCGACTCCAGTAAAACTTGGGGAAAAAAAAAAGAAAGAAAGCCGGCATGCCCCATCCCATATCCCATGTTCAGGGCATGCACGCTAAGTCGCTTCGGTCGTGTCCCACTCTGTGCAACCCTGTGGACCCCATGCCCGCCAGGGCCCTCAGTCCATGGGATTCTCCAGGCAAGAATACTGGAGTGGGTTGCCACGCCCTCCTCCATGATGGAACCTGAGTCTCTTATGTCTCCTGCACTGCAGGTGTGTTCTTTACCACTGACGCCACCAAATCTCCACCTCTAAATGCCTGGATTTCTGTACTGTCCCAAAACACTAGTACCCTTTCTTCCCACAATCATGACTGACCCCATTCCCGCTTACCCTGTAATCTACTCATGTTTTAATGAGTCACCATAGGTACATGAGTCCATCTAAAAGGAAACTTTCTATCACTGTCTCACAGCCTGTGCTATGTATGTTATTTTCTGATACACTTCCATAAATATATGGGGCTTCCCAGGTCGTGCTAGTGGCAAAGAACCCACCTGCCAATACAGGAGACGCAAGAGACATGGGTTGGATCCCCGGGTCAGGAAGATCCCCTGGAGGAGAGTATGGCAACCCACTACAGTATTCTTGCCTGGAGAATCCCATGGACAGAGAAGCCTGACAGGCTACAGTCCATGGGGTCGCAAAGAGTCAGATATGACTGAAGCGACCTAGCATGCACACACGCATGACTAAAATATGTTTTTACCATGTACCTCGTGAAATAATTTTGTGACCCATTCACAGCCAGGCTACCCTTTGTTAACCAGTCATCTAAGCTTGTTAAGGAGTACACAGTAGGGCATCAGCAGCACACGGATTGCTGGGTCCCACCCCAGAGTTTCTGATCGGTAGGTCTGGGGTGGACTCTGAGAACTTGGGTTTTCAACAAGTTCCCCCCTGGGTGACTCAGATGCTCCATAAAGTCACCCAGCATCTAAGTTCCCTTAGATGGTGGTGTAAGGGATAAGGAATCCACCTGCCACTGAAGGAGACACAGGTTCAATCCCTAGGTCAGAAAGATCCCCTAAAGAAAGCAATGGCATCCCACTCCAGTATTCTTGCCTGGGAAATCCCATGGACAGTGCAGCTTTATGGGCTACAGTCCATGGGGTCACAAAGAGTCAGACACGACTTAGTGACTAAACAACGACAACATCTAAGTTAGGAATCAAGAGCCAGGCAACTTTGGGTGAGTCCTTGGGTGTCCTGCTTACTAGCTGTGTCCTCTTACCCCAGTCAGTTAATGTCTCTGGCTCCAGTTCCTTGTGTAAAATGGAGAATAATTGTATCTGTTGTTCTCACATGATTATGAGGAATAATGAACTCATCTTTGCAAAGCACTTAGAACAGTGTCTACAGTATAGTTAAGTGTTAAGTGGTGTCTTGTATATGGTACAGCTACACAAGTGATGCCTTTAATTACTATTACTATTATTTAATGGGCTTCCCTCATAACTCAGTCAGTAAAGAAAATGAAAGTGAAAATCACTCAGTCGTGTCTGACTCTTTGCAACCCCAGGGACTATACAGTCCATGGAATTCTCCAGGCCAGAATACTGGAGTGGGTAGCCTTTTCCTTCTCCAGGGGATCTTCCCAACCCAGGGATTAAACCCAGGTCTCCCACATTGCAGGTGGATTCTTTACCAGCTGAGCTCCAAGGGAAACCAGATATGTCGGTAAAGAATCTGCCTGCATTGCAGGAGACCTGGGTTTGATTTCTAGGTCGGGAAGATCCCCTGGAGAAGAAAATGGCAACCCACTCTAATATTCTTGCCTGGAGAATCCCATGGACAGAGGAACAAGAGTCAGACACAACTTAGTGACTCAACCACCACCACGTTATTTAAGAATTTAATTTATTATCACTATCATCGTCATGATCATGATCAGGTTATGTCGCTCTCTGGAGAATACCAAGTTGGAGAAATAAACCAACTTGTTTTGGGTGACACAAGACAGAGTTGCAAGAGCTAGTCAAGGACAGACCGCCTAAATGACACCTTTCCCCGGGTTGTCCCATGCAGTGCAGACACCAGAGCCCCAAGGGGTGGGTGTTGATGTTGTTCAGTCGCTAAGTCATCACGCCACGCACTGCAGCACGCTAGGCTCCCTGTCCTTAACCATCTCCCAGAGTCTGCTCAAGTTCATGTCCATTGAGTCAGTGATACAGTGCCCTCAACTCTTTGGGGATGAGAGTCTATCTTGGGGCAGGGAAGGCAAAGGGTCAGGGAGGAGCAGAGCCTCAGGGTACAGCCATGCTCACGGCCTGTCCCTCTCCCCACCCCAGTGCAAACCTTCCCGTGGCCGCAAGCGTGGCATCTGCTGGTGCGTGGACAAGTACGGGATGAAGCTGCCGGGCATGGAGTACGTGGACGGGGACTTTCAGTGCCACACCTTCGACAGCAGCAATGTTGAGTGACGCGTCCCCTCCCCGTCTTTCCCTCACCCCATCCCACCCCCAGCCCCGACTCCAGCCAGCGCCTCCCTCCACCCCAGGACGCCACTCATTTCATCTCATGTAAGGGAAAAAAAAAATACATATATCTATCTATTTGAGGAAACTGAGGACCTCGGAATCTCTGGCAAGGTCGCAACTTTGAAAACGGCAACAACAGAGATGTGAAAAGCTAAGGAGACCCCCCCTTTTAAAAAAAAGGTTTTCTTTTTGAGGCAAGTTGAATGAACAAGGGGAGCAAGAGAGGAAGAACAAGAGAAAGAGAAGGGAGGAAAGCAGACGTGTGTAAGAGAGGGGAGGATGAGTAGTCACGAGGAGGAGAAACAGAGCTTGGGCCAGAAGCATCCATCTTTACATCCAGCCCTGGCCCGAGTGGGGAAGCCGTCTGGGCAGGAGCAGGTGCGGCCCTGGGTGTGGCCTTTGATGCCACACTTGGAATTTGCCCAGCTCGGATGGGTCACAGGGGGAGAGAGAAACAGACAGCAGGCGTCAGTGCCTCTCCTGGATCAATCTCCTCCTGCAGCCAGCAGCTCACACGGCTCAAACCCTGTCCTTGCTCTCTTCCCACCTCGGCGCTGTGTTCTCTCTCCCTCCAATTTACAAAGACAAAGATGCATTCCATCCTTCTCAACACAAGGCAGATTCATAACTGAGTGATACTAGATGGTAGGTGTTCCTAAAGCAGATCCATGAATATGAAGTATGTGTGCATATTTCACTCCCCTTGCAGACTCAGAAATCAATCCACACTCTGATAGTGGGAAGACATGTGCTTCCAGGGTGGCTAAAACTCAGCGCCGAATGAAGTCTGTGGTTTCAGCCCTTCATTGCATCCAATTCACAGCTAACGCAGCCTTTGTGGGGGAGGATAGGCTGAAAAAAAAGTGGGCTTGTATTTATCTACAAGGCTCCATATAGTCATATATAGGCATATAAGTCTATTTTCTTTCTTTTTTTTTTTTTTTTTACCCCTTTCTTCCTTCCTTTCTGTCAAAGGTTTGCATTAACTTTTCCAAGTAGTTCCTCTGGGGGCATTGAAGAGCATCCTTATTCTGGGGAAACCAAGAAAACCCATGTTCTTCTAACACAACCCATAAAACCAGTTTTGCCTGCATCCCATGAGCAGCAGCAAACTCAGCCCTCTGTGGGACACTGTGTTGGATTTTTTTTTCATGATTTCCCATGTGCACGTGTGTTCATGTACCACCAAGCCAGGTCGGTGACCACACCCAACAGTGCACCTACCAAGCTCCCAGGACGTCACATTCACCTTTAGACCCTTGGGAAGTTACTGTCTCTGGACCCTACACCCAGAGAACCCAATCGGTCCAATCTCAACCCCCTGGTCCTGCCCAGCTTTTTTATTTCATCTGGACAGACCCTGCATTTGGAAAGCCTCCCTCAGCCTTCATGCTGGCAGAGCAGGAGAGAGACTGAAATGAGAGATGGCAAAGAGGGAGATGGAGGTGAAAAGTGTAAATACGGGGAAACAATAAAAGTGATTGTTCAGGCCAGAGTAGATGGAGAGAAGGGCAGACAGCTGGAGAGACAGAGGGCTGACTGCCCCATCCTAGCTTTGGAGCAAAGCAAAAAGAAGAGGGGACAAAGCCAAGAGACACTTCCCTGGGTCCCCACCTGATAAGCCCTCTGGGATTTAAGAAGGAGAGAGGTTTAAGAAGAAGAAAAGGAAACAGGTTGTAAGAGAGAAATGAGTTTAACCTAGCCCTGTGAGCCAGAGAAGGTGAGGAACTTTCCAGAGAAGGACAGGAACAAGGATAAGCAGAGGCCGTGGTTTGCAAGGGACAAGTCTACGAGCTCACCTGCCCACCTTCACCCTGCAGTAAGGGACGGAGGCTGGAGAGGCTTTCAAGCTCTTGGTCTTACCCTGGCCTGTTGCAGCTTCCTTCCTGGGGTGGGAAATGGCAGAAAGGCGCAGGACAAGCAGTGAATGGATGCTTTGGGGCAGCCAAGATTCTGAACCAAGAAAACTCCCATTGTCCACTGATTCCCCCCACCCCTGCAACAAATGGGCAGCCCTGATGGAGAACTCTGGCCAGGAGACGGGGCTTGGACACAGCAAAGGACACCCTCTCTCGCTGTGAACGCAGCTCACTCCACTCTTCCCCAACGACATGACACCGTGGAGACTACTCCAGCATCGAGCTTGGGGACAGTGAAGAGGGGCAGCTAAGGAGCAGAAACGTTTTAGCTGGTGGCAAGCCTGCAGCCCTGGGATTCGGTAGGGGAGTGTCCCCTGCTCCCCCAGAGTGGACAGTCGGCTGGAATGGGAGAGGCATCGATCTCCACTGGACAGGGGCCTGATGGGGATGGCAGTGAGGACTTCCTTGACGTGCTGTGTGTCCAGGTGGCCCCTCCCTGTGCCACTGTCCCCAAACCCGCGACCCACACTTCAACGTCTTAGGCCAGTATCGTCAGCCTTTCCCACTTCACTCTTCTCTCCGCCCATCCTTTCTCTGGATCTTCAGCAGTCGCCTAAACTGGGATTGCCATGTGGATACTGGGGTGCCATTCCCCCTAAGAAAAGACTGAGCCAGGAATTTGCAGACCCCACCCCACCACCTCCCCCCAAGGCCTGGACCCAGTTCCTGGTTCCTGAGAGGGGGCTGTCTTTTCCTCCCGCTGTTTACTGGACTTTGAAGGGGCCTCAGCTCCTTCCATGGGCTCTTTGCAGTCAGCCACAAGGTGGGGGGCTAGGGCCTGCTTTAACGCAACCCCTGTCTTCAGATCTCCAGAGCTCACACTGACAACCCCAAATCTGTGAGTCTCTCTCTACTGCTTGCAGAGGGGGCGGGGAGACTCTGATCCTCTGGCCACTCCATACAGGATGCTGGACCTTCAGGCAGAGCCCAGGGTGGGAGTCCAGGGGGAGGGAATCATTGAGGAAAGTGAGGCCTCTCTGGGCAGGATGGTGAGCAGGCAGGTGTGGCAAGCTGCCAGCTGTGAAGTTCCAAGCAGGGACCTTCTTGACCCCCGGCTCCCTGTTGGCCACTGCTCACCCAGAGGCCTCAGGCTCCAGGTTTTCTGTGGCCTCAAATCTAAACATTGGCCTACAGTGCCAACAGGAGGTCTCTTCCCATCTCCCTTTGACTCAGGCCTCACTCTAGCAGAGGAGACCGTCTCCACCACTGCGGCCAGGTGACTGAGGGGGTCCCAGCCAGGACTGAGCCCCTGCCCCACCTCAACCCGGGGAAAGCAGGCGGTCTGGGACAGAAGAGACTTGGAAGTTTCTCAGACAGCCAGGCCTGGAGAGACAGGCCTGGAGACATTCAGCCCCAACTCGGAGAATAACGGGAGGCCCTGCGTGGTCCCACCTCCTGTCTCCTCACCATTTTCCCATCACCACCTCTGTGGTCTCTATGGTAACCCAGTGGGGCCAACCTCCCCTGGGGAAGCGGGCCTGGACCACCACTCTCCCACTGCCCAGTTCGTCAGCAGCCGCAGGGCTACCATGCGGCCACCAAGCCCCCCCTCCATGTGGGGCAGTGCCCCACCTCCATCCACTCAGCCCCTACAAGGGCTCCAGCTCAGATGGGAATTGCAGAGAGGAGTGGGCCAAGGAGAAGCAATGCCCGGTCTTGGAGAAGACACAGTTGGCTTCCTAGATTGAGGAGGCTGTATTTTGAGAGGTGGTTGTATGGGCGTTGTACTGTCTTTGTTTTTAAAACCACTAAAGTGCAAGACTTATTTTGCACTTTTCTCTACTTTTTTTTTCTTGTAGGTTTTTGGTGTCTTTTTTTAAGCATCCTTTCTTGGTTCCCTAATGGAGTATATAGTTTAGCCATTTCCACAGACTCTGGCCTCCTCTCTAACTTTTTTGGATGGAGGAAAGGGGAGGTGGGGGGCAGCCGCTGTGCACCCATTCACCCCACCTCTCTGGTCCCCGGCCACCAGCCCTAGTCCCAGACCGTCCACAACCACCACCAATCACACAGTAGCCCACACGGATAGACAGTTGTCAGACAAGATTCCTTCAGATTCCGAGTTGCCTACCGGTTTGTTTGTTTGTTTTTAGACAGCAATAATCACAGCACATATTACTGTAGTTCTTTATAGTTTGACATACATACATACCATAGTGCTATTCTCTCCTCTTTTTTTGTTTTTGACTTTCCTGTTTTTAAATAAATGCTCATAATCTTTACTGGTGAAAAGGATGAAAAAAAAATTAACCAGCAAACGAAACTTGTTTGTGGAAAGAAAAAAAAAAACGAAAAAGCGGGGGGGAAACAATCGCTGAATGTGGACGAGCTCACCTCCTGTTTAGTGTTTTGTACCTAAGGAAATAAAACAAAACGAAAAACCCCTGAGGATCTCACGTTTTATTAAAAGAAGTGAAGATTGCTGTATACTATTTATTCAACTTATAATTTATGTTACTCCTCGATCTTTGTCTTTTATCGTGACAAAGCATTTATTTAATAAAGTTATGCATTCAGTTAGCCTGCCTCAGCTTCCTCCTCGGGCCCAGGGAAGGTAGGCGAAGGGAGAGAGGACAAGGAGAAAAAGAAGGGACCAGTGGAGGCAGGATGCAGGCCTGCACCCTCCAGAGGCGCCCCCGGCCCTCCCTCCCACCTGGCACTCCGGTGCCCCCTTCTCTAGCTCTTCAAAACCTTTGCAGTGAGTACACACGGCATTAAGAGGGCCAGTGGTCCTGCGGGGTCAGCTGCTGGTACCACTCGGGCTATTACCATTATTACCACTTAAGCTTAGCTCCTGCTGCTAAAGAAAGTCATCTTATTATTTATTTATTGGCTTCGCTGGGTGTTTGCTACATCGCAAAGGCTTTCTCAAGGTTTCTTTAGTGGCGGCACACGGGTTTAGTTGCCTCTGGCATATGGGATCTTAGTTTCCGGACCAGGAATCAAACCCCAGACCCCTGCATCAAAAGACAGATTTTTAACCACTGGACCGCCAGGGAAGTCCCTAAAGACAAGTGATCTTAATTGACTCTTAAGCAAGGGATGGGTCTCTTCTCCTCAGGTAGGACTTTAAGGAAGGCATTGCTAGAATGGTCCTCGCAAGATCTTAACTCCTGGGAACCTCTGGTCGAGGTGAATCCTACCTCCTGCTTCTGCCCAGCTCCCGGCCGCCATTTCCACCCAGTGAAGAGGAATGTTATGAAATGGCTAACCCTCCATCGACATAGAGTGCACACTTCCTACCGTCCGCCCTTCCTTCCTCTGGCCCCTTCTCCTCTCAGGCTCTTCTCCCCATCTCCATGTCCCTTCTTCATCTGTGAGTCCACAGTAGGCACCGCCCTTTCTGTACTCCCCTGACTGCCCCCAACAAGGGTCTCTGTCTGTGGGCACAGCGGGGGAATGAGGCTGGGGGCATCTCCACTCAGCCCAGCCCAGACCTGGTACCCTGCCCCGTCCGAGTCACATGCTAAGCAGAGTCACTGGTAGTGTCCCTGCCTGGTGAGGGGCTGGCCTGTCGCTGGGCACACGGGCTCCTGAAGCATAGCTGAAGCTTTCTCCCCTGAGACGGCTCAAGCCCGTGCACAACCTTGCAGGCATACAGCTGTTCAGCCAGCACCCAGCAGTGACGGGAGAGTTGGCGGGTGGGACAGCGGTGCTGGGAAGTCCCACTTTCCTCTGCAGGGGTGCTGATGAGGGGGGGAGTGCAGAAAGAGCAGCGTGCAGGAAGGCCATGCTGGCCCAAGTCCAGCCACAGGGCACCACCAGCCCCGGGACTGTCTCCTGGCCCCTCCATTGGCAGCTGCTCACCCACATACTGCCTAGGGGTGGGGGGCAGTGAGCTAGGATTTTTGGCCCCTTTGTTCCCCCTTCAAGGCTTGTCCCATCCCCGGACCCACTCCTCCATGCCCCCTACCCCTACAACCCTCACCAAGCAACACCCTGTTCACCTCCCCACGTCATTAGGAGATCTGGCTCCAGGCTGCTCTGCCCTTCAGCCTGCTCCTCCTTGCACAGTTTATCACTGAGACCCACAGCGCCTTGCTGACCATTCATTCATCTGGGGGCCGTGTGATCCGGACCCGGCAGGGGCCTGGGGTCTGCCCTCTCCCACATTCACCCTTAGGTGTGGGGGCTGATCGGAGACCACTCTGTTGAAAGTGGTAGCCCTCCATCGTGTCCAACTCTTTGGGACCCCATGGACTGTCGCCTGCCAGGCTCCTTTGTCCATGAAAGAAGCTACTGGAGTGGGTTTCCATTCCCTTCTTCAGGGGATCTTCCCAACCCAAGGATCAAACCTGGGTCTCTTGCATTGCAGGTGGTTTCTTTACCGTCTGAGCCATCAGAGAAGCCACACTCTAGTCCACACTCTATTAGAAATGTCCTCAACTCCAAGGTCCTCCATCCACTGCAGCCACTCTCTGAGCCTGGGTTCTCTCAGGGGTTCCACACGGAAAATCTGAAGATGCTACTTTCCCATTCCAAGCCCAGCTAGCTCTTTCAGTGAGAGAAATGCGGTGAGAGGGCTGCAGTGTCAACGTTTTACTCAGTGGAGAACGAGAGCCTTTGGCCTCCCGCATTCTGTTTCTCGATTCATCAACACTTCCCTGGCTCGGCTTCCTTCCCCCAGGAGCCTGGAGCCCACGGGGCTCCACTGTTAGCATCTACTTGTCTGGTGTTGCCTGCCCTGCAGCCCCTCGGCCCTGGGAAACCTCCCCTTGTCACTCCTGCACAGCCCCACTGAGCCCTGCTGGAGAAAGCCCCAGCGTCATGGGGGCTGACACCACCAAGGGGTCACCAAGCTCCAAAGCCTGCCTGAGGAGTCCCCCACCTCTCCCTCCCATCTACTACACACCTTCAGGCTCTGCCTCACATTGTCATCTGGCTACCAAAGAGAACCAAGACCCACCTTTGAGTACATCCTACCTCCCCTTCCCAACCCAAATGGAGTCAGCCACTAAACCACCGTCACGTTCCACCCTTGACATCACTCTGCCTCTGTTTCCAAGGGACGGTCCCCTTCCTTTTCTCTCCCTACCCATCCCCTCCATCAGCCATCCCCTCTCCTGCTGTACTGGCGACAGAGAAGAGGCAGAGAAGGGGACGGACAGGCCAATGGGACTTGCTCATGAACCAGATACCAGGATGAGAATGACGGGAGGGTCAAGGATATTTTCTCCACCCAAAGTCCCCCAGACAACTCAAGTTCGAAGTGTCCCAAACTGATCTCATACCATAAGCTCATGTACTTTGCCCATCTGATTTTATACCTTAGAAGCACAAAGTTCAAAACCACAAACACAATTTGGACTCGTCATCCCCCCTCTTGAACTGTTCGCTCTTCATCTCCTTTCTTCTCCTCCTTCCGTCTCTCTTTGCTCTCAGAGAATCACCATCCACCCAGCTGCCTCGGCCTGACTCTCCTTAACCTCCGACACCTGATAAGTTCCCAAATCCCAGGAATAAGCCACCTCCTTGACAGCTCTCCAGTCTGACTGCTCTCATCACCTCCCCTGCCCGCTTCAGACCATGCTCTCTTCTCACCTGGGTCATTGCAGATCCTTCCTGCTGGGACCTCCCAACCCCACTCGTGTCCTCCATGCTGGACATTGCAGTCAGAGCTCACTTTCTAACGCACAGATCATGACAAACCTACACAGGATATTAAAAAGGAGAGACAACACTTTGCTGACCAAGATCTGTCTAGTCAAAGCTATGGTTATTCCAGCAGTCATGTATGGTTGTGAAAGTTGGACCATAAAGAAAGCTGAGCACCAAAGAATTGATGCTTTTGAACTGTGGTGTTGGAGAAGACTCTCAAGAGTCCCTTTGACTGCAAGGAGATCAAATCAGTCAATCCTAATGGAAATCAACCTTGAGTATTCACTAAAAAGACTGATGCTGAAGCTCCAATACTTTGGCCACCTGATGCAGATAGTACTCACTAGAAAAGACCCTGATGCTGGGAAAGATTGAGGGCAGGAGGAGAAGGGGATGACAGAGGATGAGATGGCTGGATGGTATCATCAACTCAATGGACATGAATTTGAGCAAATTCTGGGAGATACTGAAGGACAGGGAAGCCTGGTGTGCTGCAGTCCACGGGGTCACAGAGTCCGACACGATTTACCAACTGAATGACAACCAGTCACATTATCCTCTGCCTAAATTCCTTGACTCTTGAGCACTTTCAGTCCAAAGCCCTTTAGCAAGATACCCAGGTCCTTCCTGGTGGGCCCTCCTCCCCTTAAACCTCCCATTCCACAGGCAGCCTTGGCCTCAGGCAGGTCTCCACGGTCACTGTGTAGCTCATGCTGGTCCCTCTGTGTGAACCCCGCCACACACACATGCACACACTCACATACACACACCACTCCTTTCTCCAAATGCCTACTTCCTCCTTACGCCTCTGTTTTCGCATCTCCCAAGACACAGATGCCCCTCTTAATTTCACTGGGCACTCTTCTGTTGGTGGCTGGTTCCCTCCACTAGAATGTCAGCCCCTTCAGGTCAGGGACCATAATCTTTTCCTTCTTTATATTGTAAAACCCTAACAGTGAGCCAGGATGCAGTACAACTGCATGTGTGTGTGTGTTAGTTGCTCAGTTGTGTCCAACTCTTTGCAAACCCATGGTCTGTCCATGGGATTCTCCAGGCAAGAATACTGGAGTGGGTTACCATTCCCTCCTCTAGGGGGTTTTCCTGATCCAGGGATTGAACCTGCGTCTCCTACATTGCAGGCAGATTCTTTACCATCTGAGCTACCAGGGAAGCCTACAACTGCATGTAGGCAGCATTTATTATATGACAAAAATGACTTTATATTCTCAAAGCAATTCTTTGAGAGAAATTATCTCAATATTTAAAGATGAAACAAATGAGGTTCAGAAGTTAGAAATGTGTCCAAAGTCACCTAAGTCAAGGAATTCCCTGGCAGTCCAGTGGTCAGGACTGCACTTTTACTGCCAAAGGCCTACCTTCAATCCCTGCTCAGGAAACTAGATCCCACAAGTTACATGGCACAGCAAAAAGAAAAAAAAAGTTCACATACGCTTTAAGTAGGTACAGCCCAAATTCCAAGACTGCCTTATCTCTAAACTCATGCTCTCAACTACCCCATCACATGGAGCTAGTATTCCAGACACAGCTGACAGATAGATGAAGTCACTACAGCAGTGATTCTCCAAATTCAGAGGGCACAAGAACAGGCAGTCCAGAATAGATTCCATTGATCTCAAGTTTAACAAGCATCCCCCAGCTGACTCAACCTGGACTCCTGGGACCAACCCTTAAGCAAATGACTCTTGGAGACCATGTAAACTCAGATGCAGTTACCTATATTGCCACACAGTGGCAGTATAGCCCCGGTGTTCATCAACTTCCCGTCTTTAAAATTGGAAGAGGCAGTTAGTCCCAGAAGGTGAGCGATCAGCTTGACATCTCTGATCTTCAGAGATCGCTGCCCGGTCAACCATCTTCCCACGTGGGTGTAATTAAGCTTTGCCTCTGAAAAGGTTTCTAGGTCACACTATACATCAGTCAATGCGTTTCCTGTAGCAAGAGCCATAGCAGAAGGGTGCTCACGCACCCGTAAAAATCCACCTCTTCAGAGGGTTTAAGAGTACAAGGAGGCTGTGGGCAAGTGATATGAAAATGGGCAAAGAGACTGTGGCATCCTCAGGAGAACTCTGCAAAAACATTACAGAAAGGATCCACGCGAGTTAGCAACCCTGGGGCACGTGAGCTATGGTGGGGGCTGGCGTGAGCACTGACCCCAGCAATGGCCCCATCCTAACCCGTCATATGGTACACTCATAGCTTCTGGAGCACAACCGCATCTGTTGTCTCATATCGATACCACGCTGTTATCAATTGGGTGACATTAGGTATCAACTCTGTTGAGGCTGAAATCATCCCCATTAGACAGGTGAGGAAAACTGAGGCTCAGAGGTGAGTAATGTAGCTCTGGGCAAACGAATAATAAGTGGTGGGACAGAATTCAAACCCAGGTTTCTCAGTTTTGGGTAGAAAGCACTAGAACTTTAATTAATTTAATTACATTAATTAAAACACCTTGCCTGTGGTCCACTCTAGACCAATTAGGTCAGAATTTTTGATGGCAGGGCACAGCCCCAGGATGAGAAATTTTTTAGTGCCTCAGTCGATTCAAATTAGTTAAGTTGAAAACTGCTGCCCCACCCAGGGCAGCAGCCACTGGCTGCCGACGACAGCTGAGGTGATTGGAGAAGGATGGGGGAGCACCCCTCGTGAAGGGGCTGGTGACCCACAGGGCACAGATCCAACCAGTGCCCAAAGCCCTCTAGACTCTCCAGGAGAACCTCCTTGCTTCTGCCCACAGAGGGCAGTATAACTCAGGGCTGAGCGGCAAACCCACCTAGGAGTCAGGGGACCCGGTCCCAGGCAGTGCAGGACTCTGAGTGCCTTTTTCCTTACCTGTGAAGCTAACAATAGCACCTTATTTGTGGATTCCTGAGGACTAACTGAGCTTTAATGTACTTTCGGGGCAGCCAGACCCTCGCTGGTACAGCCCAGAGGCTCTGGCTGGGGATCTGCCTGCTCTGGGGGGCGTGCTTTTTTCTCTTCTCTAAGTGAAGTTCATCTCACCCCCAGGCCTGGCCCCAGGTGTCCTTCTGCCTCCTTCCTGAGTTGCCAGGTGGCTGATTGGGAGGGTGGTGGCTCAGGCATGGCTGTCTCTGGTCCCCTCCTCCACATGGGAAGGGGTGCGATGTCACAGAAGGGGCGCTGTGGAAAAGTAAGGCCGTGTGAACAGTGGGCCTGAAAGCAGGAGCACCACTTCCCCGTGGCCTCCTGCAAAGTGGAGCTGTTGTTTAGCCACTAAGTTGTGCCCAACTCTTTGAGATCCCATGGACTGTAGCCTGCCAGGCGCCTCTGTCCATGGGATTCTCCAAGGCAAGAGCACTGGAGTGGGTTGCCATTTCCTTTTCCAGGAGCTCTTCCCAACCCAGGGATCAAACCTGCATCTCCTGCATTGGCAGGCAGAGTCTTTACCACTGAGCCACTAGGGAAGCCGGCCAAGTGGGGAGCCCCCTGGAATTGGCCGGGGCTGGAGATGCCAACAGAACCAAGTGGACAGAATTCTGCTTCAGAAATAGGGCCTGTGTCTGTGCCCTTTCCCTGGTCCCTCAGCTTTAGCCAAGAGGTGCTGTTCTGGAGCCAGACAGCTCCTTGGGCCCCTCAGCAAGCAGGTCTGAGACTCCCAAGTCACAACAGCCCCACTCATTTCCCTTGGGGGTGATTACATGTCTCCTGCGGGGTAAGAGAGCTCTCCTTAATTGGGGGGGGGGCCAGAGGACCCCAATTCCAATTTCCAGGATCCCTTTCTTCCTCTGCAATGTCATCTCAATGTGAGATGGAAGAAGAGACACTGGGGTCCACCCTTCCTCCCCCAGAGCCCACCCAGGGGCAGGGGAGGTTGGCCAGACTCCTAGGGCTGTGCTGGGGGGCTCCACCTGGATTCCTGACTTCCTCCCGCCCCATCCATCTCATTTCTGTTATGAACCCGAGGCTGGCCTGCCTGGCTTCCCCACACAGTCGGGGCAAAGCTGGAGGGAAGGAGGCTGGTAAGCCTCAGAACCTCTTTTGGGCATGGGGGTTGGAGGAGGTTGGGGGGTGAGGAGGGTGGGGGGTGGGGCAGCAAAGACTCAGGCAAAAGACACACAAGCTTTATTTTTCCTTCCTTTAATCTTAAGCAAAAGAGACACAGGGGTTCAAAAATAAAAATTTCTTTTTTTCCCTCTCCCAAACATTTACCCCAGCTCCGCCACTGCAACCATCCCCTTCCTGCCCAGCAGGGCCTCGAGCAGGGAGGGTGCAGGCATCTCCGGCTGGGGAGGGGGAAGGTGGGGAAGGGGGGGGAGGTGTGTGCCGAGCTCGGTGCCGGTCTCTTTCCAAATATAAATACACATGTCAGAACTCCTGGAAGCTCCGCCCCGCCACCCACCACGCATGCGCTCTCCATGCTCTGCCCGCTCCGAAGAGGGGTGGAGGTGGGGGGTGCCAGGCACCGGCTGGCTATGGTTTACTGCATCCGCTGGGTGTGCACCCCTCGAGCCCCCTGCTGCTCGTTGTAGAAGAGATGACACTCGGGGTCTCCCCGGATGGTGGGGGCTCCCTGGATCAGCTTCCCGGTGTTCGGGTTCACACACCAGCACTCCCCACGCTGCCCGTTCAGAGACATCTTGCACTGAGGAGAGAGGAGGACATAGAGGACACCCCGATAAAAATGAGAGGGTCTCACTGAAATGCAGGCTCCTGTTCTGAGGTCTGGGTGTACCTGCCAATTCCACACGGTCATTTACGCTCCAGTGTGACGCGTGATGCTGGCCCAGGAACTGCCCTCTGGTTATTAGCAAGGCTGCTGGGGGTGGCTTCAATAGAAAGGCTTGGCCCCCACACGTGGGGAGGTCCCATCCAGCTGCCGACCCAGTGTACGGGATAGTTGGATGTACACTTGTAACGGGAGGTCAGGAATGCACATAATGGTAAAAGGTGCTGGGCGTGGTGTAAGCAATCTCTATGCTGCTTGCTTACACTTCCTATCTAACATACACTCATTTACCTCCACAATCAGCTTGCGAATTAAGTACCAATGTTTTACCACTTTATAGATGATCAGAAGGAAGCACAGACTTGGCTTGTGTCACAGAGCTAGGGAGAGTCACCGCTGGTACACCAACCCGGGTCACCGCTGGTACACCAACCCGGGCATTTCCCTGGTGAGAGCCACAGATGGTATACCAACCTGGGCATTGCCCTCCCAGGGTGCCTGCTCTTTCCCATGAGCCAATTCGTCTTGAAAATCCCATTTATCCATAAGGTTTGGAAGAAAAGATTGCTATTGCTTCTTTGGCGCTCCAAACAAAGTAGCTGGCTTACATTTAGAGGGTAGGTGTGCTTTTAATGGCAGACTGATATTTCAAGGGACAAAGATGCCTGGGCTAAGAAGATGGGGAAGTGAGATCCCCTGGGGTGTCAGGAGAGCCCCATACCCCATCTTCTGGCTCCACACACCCACCTTTCCTTTTAATTTTTTTTATTTGGTTGTGCCAGGTCTTAGTTGCAGCATGTGGGATCTAGTTCCCCCATCAGGGATTGAACCTGGGCCCCCTGCACTGGAAGTGCAGTCTTAGCCACTGAACCACCAGGCAAGTTCCCACATACCCAGCTTTTAAGTCAGCTCCAATACCCACTAGGATCACCAGGGGAGCCTTTGAAAAGCCAGTGCCCAGAAAGCACCCCAGACTCACAAAATATGGATGTCTGGGGGTGGGGCCCAGGCATTCGTATTGTTTAAAGCTCCCTAGAGAAGCCCGTTGTGCACCTGGGCTCAGATCCTCCACTGGAAAAGAGAATGGCTGGTGGAGCCCACACTCTCTCAATCCTGCCTTACGCGAAATGCGCACGGACCTTTTCTCCCTACACAAGGGATGAGCCTGAGGAAGTGAGCAGTGGGGCAGGTTAAAGGACAACCCACCAAGATTAAACAACTGGTAACAATCACCACTATAAACTCTATGTGGTTAGGTAAATACAGATATACACATAGGTCATTAAAAGGCATATGAACAGAGTGGAAGGGGGAGGAAAAAGGGTTCTTTTCTTTTAAAAACTTAAACTTTCTTAATTTTCTCTAATGTATTCATGTTGTTGTTAACTGTTTAGTTGCTAAGTCATGTCTGACCCTTTTGACCCCATAGGACTCCAGACCATCAGGCTCCTCTGTCCATGGGATTTCCCAGGCAAGAATACCGGTGTGGGTTACCATTTCCTTCCCTGGGGATTTTCCCAACCCAGGAATCAAACCCGAGTGTCCTGCACTGGCAGAGATTCTTTACTGCTGAGCCACTAATGGAGGCCCTCTTCTATTACCTATTTTAGTGATATTTCAAGTGGTGTTTCTCCATTCTTTGAGATACTGGGAAACCAGAGAGGCTACCTGGTTTTAAACAGTTTAAGTCAAGTGATTCTGGAAGTGGGGTCCAGGGACCATCAGCATCCCTGAGAGCTGGTTAGACATGCAAACTCTCGGACCCCACTCAACCTTCTGAACGGCAATCTCTTGCGGCCGGGTCCCCAGAATCACCGGCAGGTGATTCTAATGCTCAGTAAAAGTCAAGAGGCGCTGTTATGAGGCCCTATCTCTTCTCCAAGAGGCTCCCTCTCATACTAACCACTGCTGGCAGGTAGCCGGGGAATTGAAGTCAGCCTCGGAAGGGACTGAAGCCAACAAGCCCCGCCCCACCCTCCCTGGCCTGGCAGCTGGCATCCCCACCCTCCTCGGCTGGCATCCCTGCCCTCCTCCTCGCAGAAGACTGGTCTTGGGCTCAGCGCTGAGACCTCAGAGGCTTACTGGCGGCATGGGGGGCAAGAACAAGGCACACCCAGGCCAGGGACACCCTCACTCACCTGTTTGAGGTTGTACAGGCCATGCTTGTCACAGTTGGGGATGTGTAGGGAGTAGAGGTGCTCCAGGGGACCCCGCTCATCCGGAAGGCGCATGGTGGAGATCCGCTCCAGGACCTGGTCCAATTCCTGCTGGCAGGGGGTCTGCAGGCACAGGCACACAGAGAGGACACTCAGAGTGAGAACGGGTTCACGCAACGCCAACCCGGCACAGCTTCAGAAAGAAGCCCGTGTGCAGAACACCACTTTCCCAAGACCACACAGCAAACTGGCGGAACCAGGAACTTCCGACACCCAGCCCAGCAAGCTCACTGCCTTACCACCAGGCCCCGCCCCCCTCCAAGAGAAAGTCAGCCTGCAGGTGAGTCTTCCCTCCTCTCCTCCCTCCTTTCAGGGGTCAAAATGGGATCTACTTGCAAACAGTGAATTCAAGTATCTCTACCCCATCCAGTGGCCCAACCATCATTCCCTTCCATAAACCCATCCAAGGGCCAAGACAGCAGAGCTGAGCTGGAAAGAGAAGAGGGGTGGCTCAGTGAGGGTAGTGTATTGCAACAAGAGTGGGCAAGTTCAAGTGGTAGTGGTGGGGACGTAGTTGCTAAGCTGTGTCTGACTCGTTCGATTCCATGGACTGTAGCCTTTTTTTTTTTTTGGGGGGGGGGTGCTATATCTCAGAGCCAAGCAGTGCTTCCGCAGTAGCTCAGCAGTAAAGAATCTGCCTGCCAGTGCAGGAGATGCAGGTCACTTCCTGATCAGGGAAGATCCCCTGGAGCAGGAAATGGAAACCCACTCCAGTATTCTTGCCTGGAGAATCCCATGGACAGAGCAGCGTGACGGGCTACAGTCCACGGGGTCACAAAAGAGTCAGACACATCTTAGCAACTAAACAACAGCAATGAAGCCGAGCAGAAATGTGGAGGCTTTAGAAGCGAGGGACTTCAAGAACCCATATGTCCAGCCCATCTCACAGCCAAAGATGCTGAGGCCCTCAAAAACACACTGACGTGCCTGAAAAAACACTGAATGTTAGCGGAATCAGAAAGAACTCTGCCCGCAGGCACACAGGACATGGATCTCACGGCAGTGCTCCGGACCCCTCCTGCCGGGACCCTCGCTTTGACCGTCCTCCCACCCCTCCAGCCAGACCCGACCCTCTCTGACCCTGGCAGGTGGCGGCCGCAGCTTCTTGGGCTCCTCCAGGCCGAGGTGATGTTTGCCACCCTTGCCCATCTGCCGGTGCTGCTCCGTGACCTTCTCCCGGAACACGGCCAGCTCCTTCATGCCGGACTTGAGGGGCTTCCGACCGGCACCACCTCCACCTCCCATCAAGTTCACGTTCCCGTCCACGTGGTTCTCGACCAGGCCTCCCTCAGAGTGCTCCTCGCCGTTGTCTGCAGGGACAGAGGAAGAGATGGAGAGCTGCAGGTCTAGCTTCCCCAGATGTGGGCTCTCCAGGGATTGGCTGACCCTGACAATGACAAGAAAGGGGATGACCAACGTCTCAGTAACAGCGCTAAGCAAGATACGTGGGCGATCAATTTCAGTTTCTACAGACGGAGAAGCTGAGGCTCACGGAGGTCAGCTTCTTGACCAAGATCACAATCCAGGATGCGAACACAAGCTCTGACTCCAGAAAGGAGCCTGGGCCACCTACTCTGCTCTGTCCGTATCCCAGGAGGCCAGGCAGGGTTGGGGGATCGAGTGGGCAAGGCCCTCACCAGGGAACGGGATTAAGGCCATCAACTCTTCCCTAGAAACACCTCTCAGATTCACCCACCACTAACCTCCCCTGTTTTAAGTCTTCATCATGTATGGTCTGAAAAGGCGCACATTGGATGAGTTTTTGAAATTCAAGCCACAGAGAGCACTGGGCTGTGTGGTGTATGGTGGTTAATGAGGTGGAGAGTCAGGTCGCCACCAGAACTCAGTGTCCAACACCGCCTCCACCGTCATTCTTCATCAGCTCGCCTGCCCCCTCTTGTGCTGCCCGCGTGGACACTCCACTCCTACAGCGCGACCCAGGGTCCCTGACTTGTTTCCTGGTCTGTCTGTGCATGCTGCCCCGCCGCCCCACAACAGGGCTTCCCTGGTGGCTCAGATGGTAAAGAATCTGCCCGCAATGCAGGGGACCCGGGATTTGATCCCTGGGTGGGGAAGATCCCCTGGAGAAGGGAATGGCAGTATTCTTGCCTGGAGAATCCCATGGACAGAGGAGCTTGGCAGGCTATAGTCCATGGGGTCACAAAGGGTCGGACACAACTGAGCGACTACCACTTTAACCCATGGCATCGAGAGCTCCCAGAACGGGAACAAGGACCACGCTGTAGTTTTATCTTATTGCAGGGCGTGTAGCCTCATATCCAGATGACTCTCCGAGGTCCACCCATTAAGTTTTTGAACTTTCTTAGACCCCCAGCCAGTCAGCCACAGGGAACAGCTCCTACTGTGTGCACAGCTCATGTGGCATGCCCCACACCCCCGCCATCTCACACAGGCTTAGGTGTGTGCAGCCAGGGAACAGTGAATGGTCTGGAAGGGTCCTGACCAGGGAGACCATGTCCGGAGAGCTCTAGGCAGGCCAGGTTGCACACAGCCCCTAACAGACACAGCAGGGGCCTCAGGGCCTCAGACAGCCTGCAGCCGCCTGCAGCCCCAGGGAACACTCAGGGCTGTCTCCAAACAAACCTTGCACATTTTCTCTTCCCCTTTAGTGCACCTCCAAAAACCTACAGTCTGGATAACAAACCCAAATGTCTTACGATAAATCCTTCCACACAAGAATTTCAAGTAAGGCGCTCAGGACTCAGTAGTCCCTTCAGAACTCAGGCACAGCGTGGCGGGCTGAGGCTCGCTGTCCCAGGTAGTGCTGTATGGAGGAAAGAAGCTGACCCTTACCTGTAAAAGGAGGGCCCGTGATAACCTCTCTGGGTTGTTCTGAGCTTTGGTGTTCACTCCCTCATGAGCTAAGGGGTGGGACCCTCCTCCGTGCCTTGGGGAGCCAGTACCTACATCCTCCAGGGGACCAGGCACCAGCAGGGTCCCCGCAAACAGAGGAGTTCAACAAAGGTTGGCTCCCATCCTTTCCCTTCACACCAGACCTGCTGCCTGTGTGTCAGATCTCACTAGCCAGAGAGGATCCCTTTAGAACCTGGTACATTATTTCCAGACTGGCGAGCACTGGTTAGGAGGGCAGACTCAGGCTAAATCCCAGCTCTACCATTTTTTATACCAGCCTGTATTTCTCCTACATATATACTCGCTCTGTGCCTCTGTTTCCTCAACTGCAAATTGTTGGATAATAATAGTTCCTACTTCACAGAACAGTTGAGTGTATGTTAAAGGGAAAGCTGTTGAGATACGGGCGGGCGCAGAAACTACCCCTGTTGGTGGTGATTACTTTGATGACGAAAATGGTAATAGTGATGATGGGATGCTGATGACATCTGCCTCAGTGATCCGCTACGCTGGCCCTGTGGAACTTGACCCAGAGACAGGAAGCAGAGGAAGATAAGTTTCACGAGCCTCAGAACAGCAGTCACCACGTCCGAGCATTGTAAAGCTGTGATGCTTTCCCAACAAGACAGGGAAAATCAACGCATGAAGAACCCTGATGGTTCACAGGAGCACTGCTCCAGTAAGCCTGGTTTCTGCATGTCTGGTTTCCAAGGCCACCACAAATAAAATCAACAAAATTAAAAGGAATAAGAAGGCAGGCATGTTGTCAGCGCAAGAAGTACCAAATGGCAGAGAGGATAGAAGACAGTTAAAAAAAACAGACAGAAGAACTCTGGGGATGTTCAGTGCCCCACAAACAACTCCACAGCCATTGATGACCCCTGAAAACTTCCACATTGTGTGGCCCAAAATAAGACTCATGTTGATAATATGACCTTGTGTGTGTGTGAGTTGCTCAGTCGAGTCTGATTCTCTGTGACCCCATGGACCATAGCCTGCCAGACTCCTCTATCCGTGGAATTCTCCAGGCAAGAATACTGGAGCAGGTTGCCATGACCTTGGGGCATGCAATAAGGGAAGGGGTAAGCATATCAAGTATTCAGTATTTAAAAAAAAAAAATTTTTTTTCTATCCAAAATTGTTACACTTTAGGAAAATAAAAATTGAAGTCTTTAAATGAGTAAGCCTTCTGAAACCCAGAAAATGTTTCTCCAGAATGGCTATTTCCCCAGAGGCTCTGAGTAGCCCAGATTCTATCATAAATAGCCAAATGCAGGTGACTCCCTATTCCAGAAACCCCAGCACCACCCGCAGGGGAACGCGGGTCTGAAGCATCTGACACCAAGTCGGGTGGGAATCGGGATCCACCGTGGTCTACATCAACCTGCCCCAGACGCTCCTTACCCTGCCCACCTCCGCTTTCTGTCCTTCAGGCCCAAACAGCAGAAACCCAGAGGCCCTAAGAGAAGGCGCTCCTGGTTCCCCAGCTCAGCTACTGGCCACGCTCCCCTGAATGGGGGGCTGGCTACAGTTTTCCTCTGGAGTGTTCAGGCAGCTGAGGTCAACCACAAAGAAGATAAGATCCCCCTCTCCCTCCTCAGATATCAGAGGTGGAGGGCAGCAGGCTGCAGGGAAGGCTTGAGAGAGTCTGAGATAAACCCGGCAAATAAACAGGATGGTCTGATCCAGGTAACCCTCCATCTCCTTCACGTTAACCTTGATGCATGTGGCAGATGTTGGCACAAGTGGAGAAGAGGACTCAACCCCAGCCTCACCGCCAGTTCTGCCATTTCCGTTTCTACAGGCTTCTTTGTCCCTGGACCCGTGGGGCAATTTCAGGCTCTCTGCCCCCATCCCTGCTGGCATGGCCCAGGGAACACAGGAGGAAAAGAGCAAGATGATTACAAAAGCCTGCTTCCACCAGGAACCCGGCAGGACCCCATGGGAAAGACAATACAGGAACCTGCGGATTGCCCTCGCCTAGCCCCAGTTCACCCTGGGCACGACCCCAACCTCACCATGCCCTGCCCAGCCAGCTTCCTGCCCCACCGTGGCAGAATTTCTGGAGACCTCAACACTACTTCCAGCACTCCAGACCATGCATTCTGCTGACCAGGGAACTAGACAAGGGCTCTGGGAATCTCCCACCATTTCTGGACCCATCCGCTCTGCTGTCTGAAGCTGTGACGCTCAGAAGCTCACTTGGCTCCTCTCTTTTCATGGGAAGCCATCCCAAGGCTTAGATGAATACAGCCTGTCTCCACTGTGGCTGTAATCACACCACCTTGGGTTGGAAGAGGGCAGGTCAGCCTGCGTGTTTAGTCCTCTCGAGGACTTTTGGAAAGGGCCTACTCACAGGAACCAATGTCTGGAACATTCTTGAGGTTGGGGTCTCCTAACCTCAGCACTACTAGTCTTGGCACCACAAGATTCTTTGTTGGGAGCTATCCTGTGTGAGGCGCCCAGCATCATCCCGGACTTCCACTCACCAAATGCCAGCAGCACCCGCCCCAAGTTGTAATCATCAAAAATGCCTTTGAACATTACCCAATGGCCCCGGGAGGCGAAAATGCCCCCAGGTGAAAACCACTGTTCAGGAGTTAGGCTTTCTCCAGAGGCCTGATGCTCTCCATGGCTCAGTGCTCAAGACCCCCAGCCCCTCACAAAGGCTATACCCCCCTCCCCGCCTCAGCTAAGACCCCCTCCACCACGGCTCCATCCCCAGGCATGCCTTTGGTCTCCGAGCCCGCCTCCTTGGCGATGGTGGTGGGGACCTCAGAGAACTGGCAGCCTGCTGACCCCTCTTTCCCAACTCTCCTGGGCACTCGTACCACTGTGCCTAGAGCTGAGCCCACAGCTGATGCTCAGAACCAGGCCCTCGGAAAGCTCTGGAAACACTGGGCGGAGGCAAAGCGTACAGAGAAGAATGCTTATTCAGGGCCTCCGGCTCCTAGCAGGGCTGGCCTGCTCATCACGGACCACGGTGGGCACAGTACCCAGAGCCCCAGGAAATGTTTTCATTTCTTTTTAAAATCAGAAGAAAAAATAATAAACTTTTAAGTCACAGCAAACATCCTCATATAACACTGATACGTGTGCAGTTATAAAAATATGATTTTAAGCCATTTTTTGTGGGGGAAAGGGCCCATGGAGGCACACATGTCTAGGGCCCCCAAGTCATATAAAATCGCCCTACACTGGGTCCCAGAAGACAGGGCTCCAGGGAGCAGCCTTATCCCAGGAGGACAGAGGCGGTTTCCTGTCCCGAGATGTCCCTGACCGCTCTGAGCTGAAGGTCAGTTTGCCTACCCTCACGGAGGCCGCCTGGGCTCCAGGGTATGTTCCTGGAACCCACTCCTTTATTGATTTCATCATTGCCGATGAAAGCGCTAATAAGATGAGGAAATCCACGGGCCTGGTTCGCTGACGCAGGTGCTGACGCCCCCACCACCTTGAAGTGGAAGCCCAGAGCTAGGGAAATGCAATCGTTTCCTGGGATGGAGATGAGAAAGGCCGGTAGGCTGAGAAGAGCCTTGATTCCTTGACTGCTCCTATTACCAGCCAAAGAGGTTCAAGCACTCAGCCTACAAAGCCTAATTGCTTGGCTGAATCCCAGCTTCACCACCGAGCTGTGCAGCCCTGGACAAGTTACCTAAACTCACTGTGCCTTCACTGCTCATCTGTAAAATGGGCACAAACAGGATCCACCTCCCATGGGCGGCAGGCAGGATCCCAAGGGTGGCATGCATACACAGTGCCCAGCACACAGGGCTGGCCCTCCCTCGGGACGAACCCACACGGCACCCCTCCCTCTGCAGGACAAGGACATCAGCACATGTTACCAAGCTCTGCCCATCTGTTCTCTTATAGGTGACAGGGCAGTCCGCAGGAAAACATTCCACAGAAGAACTCCAGCTAGAGATGGAATTTGCCCTCAGGAACAAAAATACCAAGTTGGAATTTTTTTTTTTCTTTCTGCCTAGGAGAGTTTGGTTCAGAATAATATTTATTAAGCAACACTTATGTATGCAGCTCCATGGGCTGCAGTGCAAAGGTCACTCTAAGAAATGGTTCTTAGCAACCCGAATCACTGATCTGGAAAAGCCTGAAGGCTTCAGGATGACTGACAGGGAACTCCAAGACCCCTGACGAGATACTGCCTAAGGATTAGCAAGCAGTAACTGTTCTCTGCCTAGTGACCCAGGAAATGGGTCAATGCTATAGCAGGCAGTTTCCTAATGATACATAGAAGGTCAAGCTTTTCCAAGTGGGGAAGTAGGGATGATGATAGGAGAGTAGAGCGCACCTGTGGGAGACTTGTAGGGCAGGGAGAAGGCTGGTCACACAGCAGGGACACTGTCCCAACTTCACCCCTTACACACCTGGAGGAAAGCTGAGTGAGAAAGGCAGAAGGAAGAGAAGAAATGGATGAGGTGTCCCATTTTACAGACAGCAAACTAGAGGCCCAAAGGACCAGTACCTGGGTCTCCAGGAGCACACACAACCTCTCTGCTATTGTTACAAGTGTTCCATAACTGGCCTGGGGTCTCACACTGCTCTGTGACCCAGCCTTCCTAAACCTACCCGAGGAGGGTGACATTCCAGCTGCCTACTTCTATCCATAAATACTAAAACTTAATTTTGGGCACAGCCCTTTCCCCCTCAGTGTCTTCTTGTTTGATTGTAGCACTGACAACCTTATTCAACGAAGACCTTTGTGTCCAACAGACCCTTCCTCTCATGGAATGTTACTTTCTCGTACTGCAATGCTCTGACCTCTGCTCCATTTGACAGCTGGCAGGTTTGATTTTCTTGGGCTCCAAAATCACTGTGGACAGTGACTGCAGCCATGAAATTAAAAGAAACTTGCTTCTTGGAAGAAAAGCTATGACAAACCTAGACAGCGTATTAAAAAGCAGAGACACCATGTCTGTATAGTCAAAGCTATGGTTTTCCCAGTAGTCATGAATAGATGTGAGAGTCGGACCAAAAAGGCGGCTGGGTGCTGAAGAATTGATGCTTTTGAACTGTGGCGTTGGAGAAGACTCCTGAGAGTCCCTTGGACAGCAAGGAGATTAAATCAATCAATCTTAAAGGAAATCAACCCTGAATATTCATTGGAAGGACTGATGTTGAAGCTAAAGCTCCAATACTTTGGCCACCTGATGTGAAGAACCAACTCACTGGAAAAGACCTTGATGCCGGGAAGACTGAGAGCAGGAGAGGAAGGGGGCAATACAGGACAAGATGGTTGGATGTCATCATCAACTCAATGGACTTGAGTTTGAGCAAACTGCAGAAAATAGTGAAGGACAGGCAAGCCTAGCATGCTGCAGTCCATGCGATCACAAGAGTCAGACATGACTTCGAGACTGAACAACAACAATTTCTGATTTAGAAGAAACCTTAGCACACTCTGAGGAAAACAAGCCTTAAGACTAACAGCAACCCCCTACCCCTTCCTGCTTATGCAGGGCTGATGAGAAAAGAAGATCTTTTCCAAAAACCATCACACATCTTCATCATAGGTCAATACATCTCCTTTTTTATTCTAAAGAAATCCTAGCCATTTTCCAACCTTCTGTCTCATAATTATTCGGAAATCTAAGGGCTGAGGGCACCATAGAGATGACCTAACCCAACCCTAAATCCATCACTCATTCTCTCAGTGAACTCACTTCCTTCAACAGGTACTAGCATCCCCAGGCCCTTCGAGAATACACTGCAAGTAACAGGCTAGGGGAATGTTGGCTCCTTCCTTGGTTCCATCCTGGCTGCATACAGAAGTCACATGGCTCTTTGTTGATTTCCCCCAAAATGCACTTAACCTTGACATATATGTTGGGCAAAAACATAAATACTAACTACCATCTTTCTCCTCCCTCTCAGATAACTTCTCCATTAATATCCATAGCCATGGACAATTCATTCACAAACTCGAATGGTCAGGAGTCAAGAGCCCTGAATTCCAATCCTGGCTTTGCCACTGACAGGTCACCTGTGATTTGGGCCAAACCCTTTAACCTTTCTGAGCTCTAATTTCTCAAAGCTGAAAAAAAAAAAGAAGAAGAATCACTGTACTTAAGTGAAGGCTGAAGCTGAAGCTCCAATACTTTGGCCACTTGATGTGAAGAGTCGACTCACTGGAAAAGTCTCTGATGCTGGGAAAGACTGAAGGCAAAAGAACAGGGTGGCAGAGTATGAGATGGTTAGACGGCATCACCAGCTCAATGGATGTGAATTTGAGCAGACTCTGGGAGGTGGTGGAGCACAGAGGGGCCTGGTGTGCTGCAGTCCATGGGGTCACAGAGTCAGATATAATTTAGCAACTTAACAACAACAAAAGTGAAGGCTGCTACTTAAATAGTCTACAGCATTTGTAGACTCCCAATGTGGGCAACCAGGCCTTGGAAGAAACACACAAATCATCTAGTTCTGGAATGAGTAAAATGAAAGGTGCATTTGTCAGGCAGAGGGGAATGGTGGGTGATATCTGATCTGCAGAATGGCCAAATGCATGGAGTTGGGGGTGGGGGTGGGGCTGGGGTGGGGACTAGTGCAAAGAGAGTTGTGCAAAACCATCTATTCAGATATTTCTTCTGAAACGATTCTGTTGATTATATATATATTATGTTGCAAACATCGAAGCTCTCTGCCATCTGATGAAGTCCTTGGGCAAGGGTGGATTTGCCGAAATTACTTTACTCTGCTTACAGAAACTAAGGGAAGGAAGGATGGGAGGATAAGGGGGAAGAAAGAAGGCAGAAAGGGAGGGAGGTAAAACAAGAGTCTCATGCCCACCATGCACGCACAGGTGAGGCTGGACTCCCAGGTAAACTTGC
Organism: Bos mutus; assembly: GCF_027580195.1. Lineage (NCBI taxonomy): Eukaryota > Metazoa > Chordata > Mammalia > Artiodactyla > Bovidae > Bos > Bos mutus. Next base: position 31,259,522 of record NC_091618.1, read on the forward strand.
CAACAAGCTTTCCACTTTTGTTGGAGAGAATCTGAAGCCAGTCCCTCCGTTTGTATGGCTGACTGTGCTCACCAGACGCGCCTAGCCTGTAGCCACTGTGTTCAGTAACACAAGCCGCCCAGAGGCTGGGGTGGGTAATTCAGGCCATGCTGGGAGGTGGGGAAGGTAGGGGCAGAAGTTAGAAATGGGTGGGGTAGAAAGGGGCTTCCCTGGTGGCTCAGAGGGTAAAGAATCTATTGCCAATGCAGAAGACCTGGGTTCAATCCCTGAGTGGGAAAGATCCCCTGGAGAAGGGCATGCTAACCCACTCTAGTATTCTTGCCTGGAGAATCCCATGGACAGAGGAGCCTGGCAGGCTACATACAGTTCATGGGGTCACAAAAGAGTCAGACACGACTGAGCAACTAACACATATACACAGGGTACAAAGGGGGCCTATTTGTTATTCTTCAGCTAAAGTTAAACCTGAGGTCCCTAGTCTCTCTGGGTGAGAGACATCACATGTCATCCTCTACTTTTTTTTAGATGGTCACGGGCAGCTGGCAACTGAGACCTCTCACATGGGAATCCTGAGTAGTGCACGCATGCGTGGATGTCAGCAGTGGCAACATTCCAGCTCAGTTAATGACTCTCCTGGATCAGGCCATCTACCCCCTGCTCATACCCAGATTCATTGCAAACTCCCTTCCCGTTCTTTCCCCGACTCTGAGCCCCTGCTCCCTGCGAGGACGACCGCTAAGCAACCTGACCTCTCTCAGCTGCCACCAGACCAGCAGCGCCTCTGCATGGTTTGCAAGCAAAGCAAGTTTCAAACAAAAGAGGTTTCTGACCACCCTCTACGTAAGGAAATGGCTGCAAGTAAGCAGCCTCTTCTGATGTTCTAGACTCACAGAAAGGAGGGAAAGCTAGTAGGGCTGCTGACCATCTTGATACCAATTTCTCTGGCTCTTCAGGGACAGCTTGGCTCACAGAGCCCCAGAGAACCGTGCTGAATTCGACCCAGGTGGTCACATCATACAGGTGCAGGTACTGACCTTTCTCACCTGAGGACCGTGGCCCTGCACCCCCACAGCTACCAGGGCCCACCACCCAGCTAAGGGCTGTAGAGCTGGGTGAAGTCTGTGGAGGGGGATGGCCAGTGGGCACCCAGTCCCATCCTCATGCTGGGAAGGAACCACTACTGGAGACAGCGACAGTGGCCAACAGGAAGGCAGAGGACAACCACCTGCCAAGCCATTCTGAGCCCTTGTAGGATTTCCTTTGGAACAAGGGCTCTTGGGCTCAAAGCCTTGGCCAACCGGTTCCAGTATGGTGGGAAGGGCAGTGCTGGCTGGGAAGTTAAAGTCCCCAGGTCCTGATCTTGAGATTACCTCCAGGCCTGGGGTTCTGGGTGATGCCAGCTGGGTGTCTCAGATGTGCAGGCCCCCGTGTGCTCAGCTGTAAATTCAGGGAGTGAGACCAGGCAAACGTTTCCTAATCATAGCTGTTCATCAGATAGCATCTGAAGAGCTTGTGGAAAAACAGAGTCCTACACTCCAGCCCCAGGGCTCCCCTGGTGGCTCAGTGGTAAAGAACCTGCCTGCCAATACAGGAGACACAGGTCCAATCCCTGGGTCAGGAAGATTCCCTAGGGAAAGAAATGGCAGCCCACTCCAGTATTATTGTCTGGAAAATCCCATGGACAGAGGAGCTTGGCGGGCTACAGCCCATGGAGTCACAAAAGAGTCAGACATGGCGACTAAACACCACCGCTCCAGCCCCAAAGCTTTGGAGACAGCAAGACCTGGGTGGGCGTCAGAGACTATACTTTTAACAACCCCCTTCTAGTTCAGGGCCCCATTCCTGCCTCGGTTTCCCAAAGAATTTCTTGGTGGTGGGAGAAAAGGCTTCTGCTCAAGAGATATGGCTTCACGTGTACACCTTGCCAAGACAAAGATTCATACGCTCTTTGCACCTGCGGACAGGCGGGTTCGTAAACAGACACGTGTCTATGCTTGGATGCACACAGAGGGCCATCCTTGGCCAGGCACCTTGGAGGTTCCTAGAGCAGCTCTCATCTCACCCCCTCCCTGCCAACCTGAGTGAGCAGAAACACAGCACAGGGCCTCTCTGCCTCTGCGATCTCCAAAGGGCTGCTTCATAAACACCAGGGTCATTCCTGGAATCGCCAAGGCCTGGGGAGGGTCAGGGTGGAGGCAGACAGTTTGAGAAAACAAAAACATGCTGAAATTCAACACGGTCCTCTGGGGCTCTGCAAGCCAGGCTGTCCTTGAAGAGCCAGAGAAATTGATATCAAGATTGTCAGCAGCCCCACCAGCTTTCCCTTTTTGCCGGGGGTCCCAAGCATTTCTCTTCTGGTTCAACACAAGTCATCTGAGAACCTGGCCAGGGGATCTACCTGCTGAAGGCCCAAGTAAGCAGAGAATGTGCTTTGGTGCAAACCTGAACCAGAGGCTAATAGGAAAGAGAAGAATGTGCCTGACCCAGTAACTGCTTCTCTCTGACTTGTGCACAAAAACTTTCATTACAGCATCACTGTACTTGTGAAAACTATTTAGCAACTGTATCCAAAAGCCTTTCAACAGATGAATGGATAGATAAATCAATAAAATAATACAATGAAATAATTAGAGCAGTCAAAAAGAATAGCTCTGACCAGTGTCTATCAACATGGGTAGATCTCAAAAATCTAAAGTGGATGGGGGGGAAAGTTGCCGAAAGAAACCTTTTATGTACATTTTCCCATTTATTCTCAGAAAACAACTCTGAAATGTTGGTCATCCAATTAGCAAATCTGTTTAGTTAAGAAAGAGAAGCAGTGAATAACGCTAAGTGGTTGTCTAGCGAGCAGGGACAGGGGACGGGGGTGGCTGGTGGAGAGGGGACGCTGTAAAAAAAAAGACTTGGAGTAAATGTGACAACAAACATCATCCATTCCCAGCTATGGGTGGTAGACTGACATTATTATGTCATTCTTAGTACCTCTCTGCATTTTTAAAGATAAACTCACTCCAGCCACTCCTCACCCCTCCTTGTCAAGCAGGGGCATCTAGTAATTACAAGGTGCTCCGTGAACCCCAATGGCTGAAAGAGGACAGCACCAGTGACGTGGCCAACTTCACCTACACTCTCAGAGGGCAGTGTAACGAGAGCTACCTGGTGCCAGCAGGGCACCACAGGCTCCTGGCAAGGTCTCTGCAGCATGAAGAACTGGGAAATGAATCAGGAAAGGCTTGAAGAGAGCACAAGAGGGCCACAGGGTCAAGGAGGGGAAGATGCAGGTATCGCCACTCAAGGGCCACTCACGCCCAGTGAAGGGAGATGACTGTTTTGGCTTCTTAAGAAGCAGAGAGGTAGCAGCCTTAACCTGAAACGGGAGAGATCCAGCTTAGAAGCCACCCAAGAGTTTCACGGGAAGAACGAAAACGAGGGACAAACTGCAGGCAGAAAAAAATGACACATCTGTAATGAAGTTACACATCATCATTCAGGAGGAAGGACAATGCCCTCCAAGTGTAATGCAGAAACTTGACTGAGTGGAGGACGCGCATTCCCGGGCCAAGCACCCTTGTAATTGGACTCAGCTTCCTGCACAGCCCTGGAGCCTGAGTGCACTGGCACAAAGCCACGGGTCCATGCTTTTCCTTCCTCCCCCGAAGGAGGGAGCTTCTTGAAGACAAAAACTTGGACCTAGCTTCCATAGAGCTTTTTTTTTGTTTTTTAAAAAAAGTACTTATCACGAAAAGAGGGCAGGAAGGAAGACATATTGTGTGCTCAATTTTTTGGAAGAAAAAGGTTGTCCTTTCTTTTGTAAGACTGGAGATACCCTTCCTTCTGAGATTTCATCCACCAGAAAAGAGCCCCATTATTTCACGAAAGATCTTCCCAAGAGCCTTGATCAAAAGGCTAAAAGAGCCACTTGCATGAGATTTAAATACATCTCTACTGACTTGATTTCTTCTTGGACAATAATCAACTTTTTCAAATGCCTGTCTTGCTCCCCTTTAGGATCAAAAAGCATGTGTTGTTGGGGAGGGATAGATTGGGAGTTTGGAACTGACATGTACACACTGCTATATTTAAAAATACATAATCAACAAGCACCTACCGTATAGCACAGGGAACTCTTCTCAATACTCTGGTGGTGGTGGTGGTGGTGGTTTTAGTCGCTAAGTCGTGTCCGACTCTTGCGACCCCATGGACTGTAGCCCACCATACTCTATAGTAACCTAAACGGGAAAAGAACTTGAAAAACAACAGATACATATATATGTATAAGCGGGGCTTCCCTGGTGGTTCAGCGGTAAAGAATCTGTCTGCAATGCAGGAGACAAAGGACACATGGGTTCAGTCTCTGGGTTGGGAAGATCCCCTGGAGGGAATGGCAGCCCACTCCAGTAATCTTGCCTGGAGGAGCCTGGCGGGATGCAGTCCATAGGGTAGCAAAGAGTCAAACATGACTGAAGCGACTGAGCACCCACGCGCACACATATAAACTGAATCACTTTGCGGTCCACCTGAAACTAACACGATATTGTTAATCAGCTATACTCCAACATAAAACATTTCAGAAAGCATGCACTACATAGGTGGTGTGACTGTATCTGCAGAGTCAGTCTCATAGCTTGTACATGTGTTTAATCAGTGTTTAAACATTAGGAAAACGGACTGTCTGAAAAACATCCCACCACTCTGGCCTAGAGCATCCTGTTATATTACTCTTCTTCTCATCTTTCTGGTCTCTCCCTCACCATCTAAGCCCCAGAGCAGTGAGAAGAGAAAGGCAGTGAGCAAAGTGAAGCATGAGCTGGAGAGAGAAGCCACTTCCCTCAACTGGGACCCACATTCAAACAGCTGTCCCTACACTCAGCTCTGATGCCACCACACGGACCCCATCCCAGACAGCCATAAACACTGGCTTCCGCCCACTTCTCTCCTCCCACCCTCCCCTTCTGCCACCTCTTCTCCATCCCTGGGTCACTCCCAGATACCCCAGGCCTGACAAACTGAACCCACAGGATGCAGAAAGAAACTAAAAACCTGCAGAGATGTCCAGGATTGCCGGCCACACTCTCAAACCAGCACAAGAAGTGTCTTGAATATAAATAAGTGTCTTTAAATAGGTCACCATGCTTTCTTTTCCTTCAACTAAAAGTTCACTAATCTTGTCTGATATAATCCTGCAGCACATCAGTTGTCTTCCTTGGTTACGCTCTCTTGGTTTAGAAGCAACAAAGGAACCAGAGATAACTAGCAGGGCCTCAGGTAAGAACCCTCCCTTCTGGGGAATGAAGATGCCCTGGTAGAAACACAAGGCGTAACAATGGCATCAAAGGCTGTGACTGCCCCCTGGAACATCGTCCACGACTGACTCCATTCTGGACTTTCCAAAGCAAAGGGCGGCGGTCCAGGTAAGCCACACCCTGTGGAAGTTAACTGTGCAACTCAGATTGAGACCTGAACCCACAGGCCAGGACTTGAACCCACGGTCTTTTAACTTGAGATCACACACCTGGTCTCAGGACTTAATGAAGCTCAGGTTCTTGATGTCTCATCACAGAAAGAATTCAGTGAGAGACAAAGTGATAGGTAAGAAGCAGATTTATTTAGAGAGAAACACACTCCACAGACAGAGCGTGGTCCATCTCAGAAGGCAAGAGTGGCCTTGAAATATGGCATGCTTAGTTTTTATGGCCTGGTAATTTCAGGGGCTGGGCTTCCCTGGTGGCTCAGACGGTAAAGAATCCCCCTGCAATGGGGGAGACCTGGGTTCAATCCCTGGCTTGGGAAGATCCCCTGGAGAAGGAATGGCTACTTCAACATTCTTACCTGGAGAATTCCACGGACAGAGGAGCCTGGCAGGCTACAGTCCGTGGGGTCACAAAAGGTCAGACTGAGCAACTTTCACTTTCTTTCAATGAGTGGGAGGATTATTCCAACTGTTTTGGGGAAGTGGTGGGGATTTTCCAGGAATTGGGCCACTGCCCTCTTTCTGGCCTTTGATGACTGGCCTCGGAACCACCATGGCACTGCTGGGTGTGTCGTTTAGCATGCTGAGGTATTAAGATATGCTGAGGCTCAAGGGCTAATAGAAGCCAACTCATCCACCATCTTGGCCTTACTTGATTATAGTCAGTTTACATCATGCCCTCGGGTTATGTCCTTCTTTTAAAGTTTGTGCCCTTCCCTCCTTTCAGAAGCAGAAACACTTCCCTGAGATTCTCAAGTGCTTCTGAGTTTCCAATCCTGTGCTAAGTGGTTTGTGTACAGAACTTTATCATCAAGCAATCACATGAGATTGATAATTTGTCTCCTCTCACACTTGTCTAAGAAGCCACAGGATGTGGGGCCAATGGCACAAAGTCACATAGCAACAGCAGAGCCAAAACCAAAGCCCAGGTGGTTTCCCTCCACAGCACTTAACCAACCAGAATGGCACTTGCTTATTGGCATCTTGGAAGACTCTTGACAGAGACCATGTAACCTCAGGGCTTCCTTTCTTCTGTTCCCCATCATTTTGTCCCTTCCCACCTCCACAAGACCCTCTCTTGTCTTCCCAGAGAAGGAAGCCATCAGTCATAAGTGGCCCCCTGCTGCTGCTGCTGCTGCTGCTGCTAAGTCACTTCAGTCGTGTTCTCTGTGCGACCCCGTAGACGGCAGCCCACCAGGCTCCCCTGTCCCTGGGATTCTCCAAGCAAGAACACTGGAGTGGGTTGCCATTTCCTTCTCCAATGCGTGAAAGTGAAGTTGCTCAGTCGTGTCTGATTCTTAGCGACCCCATGGACTGCAGCCCACCAGGCTCTTCCGTCCATGGGATTTTCCAGGCAAGAGTACTGGAGTGGGATGCCATTGCCTTCTCCAAGTGGCCCCCTACCCGACCTCAAAAGCATTTAGGATCCAGTAAGCCAATCCGTTCTAAAGAACACTTGGCTCAGATGGTAACAAATCTGCCTAAAATGCAGGAGAGCCGGGTTTGATCCCTTGGTCAAGAAGATCCCCTAGAGAAGGGAATGGCAACCAACTAACATACATACACATATCCCTTCCCACCTTCCTTTATCTTGCCTGACACACCTTGCCATTGTTCCAATAGAAACCACCCAGTGTTATCAGGCAAATGCAAGGGCAGCGCCCAGGGGAATTGCCATTTTCAGTTTATCATGGCCTCAGGCACTTTATCTACAGGCATCTTGGCACCTCTATCCAGAAGCCAAGACAATAGACCTAAAAGAAACTCCCTGGGGAGTTGCATAAAGAAGATTTTTGAGAAGTTATGCCTTAATTACTACCTCCCAGGGAAAAGGAGCTTTTCCGAGCAGCAGTATATAATTCACTGCTTCTTTGCATGTGTGAGTCTGATGGGATGGAGCTCTGGAATGAGAAGCTGGAGCCCCAGACTCCATCCTGGTCTGTACTTGCCTTGGCTTTGGAACCTGAATGCAGCCTTGAATTCTTCACCCGTCAAGTGGGGAGAATCCTGAGGCTAAAAAGTTGCGGGTGCTGGGGGGGGTGCGGGGGGGAATCCTACTGGCATTTAGTGGCAGTGAACAAAGTCTGGGGAAAAAAAGCAATTTAATTATGATTATTTTGCCATTTACCCTGTGAGGTAGACCCTTCGTTCCCTGCAGTCCTACAACTTGGCTCACTCCCGCTAGAAAGCACCGATCTCCCCAACCCCTATCAGGAGGTAACCCCTGAGCCTTCCCCCGCTCCCCGCCCCCCTCTCTCCCCAACTTACAAAGGCCTTCCTGGGCGCAGTACCCCTCCTCGAAGGGCTTCCTCGCTCCCAGAGCTCAGTTCCTTGAATGAATGCAGGCTGACACACCTATACCCCATTCACTAATTAGAAGCCTCCCCAGGCTCTGCTCGGGGCCAACTTAAGCAAAGCCTGTGGGCCAATTCCCCAGCCTGGCAGCTGGAGGCCTGCCAGCCCCTGCCCCGCTTTCTCCCCAACCTTCACTCCTGCCCTGCCTCCCAACAGCCAGGAAGAGACATGGGGCTGGCAGCCAGAAGGGGCCCCAAGGGCTGCCAAATGCTCCCCTCCACCCTGCAAAAAAAAAAAAAGGGGGGGGTGCGGGGGGAAGGAAACAATTCTTGACTACAGTCCACTCTGTATTTCTTTCCGGGGGAGCCGGCTTTCTGAGCAAGGTCTCCCTCTGCGTCCTGACTGACACCCAGGAGCTGAGCCAGCCCAGATCTTCCCTGGCTTTGTTAAGGAACAGGAGTGGCCCAGGAGGGGAGGGGAGGGAGGGCTCAGGAGCCAAGTGTGGGGAGGGGCAGACAGAGATGGTCCATTTTCCAGTAGGGGGAAAAAAATTTCCTATGGCTCATCCACTCTATTCACAGTGGGGGTGAGGGTGACAGAGGGGGCAGTTACTCTGGAATCTAAAAGCCAACACATTTCACTTCCCTAGACCTACCACCCCATCTGTAAGGAGAGCTTATCCTCTCCTCCCCTCCCCTACCACCAACACCAAGGTGTCTAAGAAGAGCCTCCACCCCAGATTCCCCGGGAAGCCTTCTCTGCTTCCTGGGGTCTAAGCTCCATCAGAGGCTTGACACTGAGTCACTGTGTCATGTCACTAGCCACTCAGGCCATTCAGAGGGTTTTCCAGGACCACGGGTGGAATCGGACATTAGGAAGAACCCCAGCGCCCAGAAAACATGCCCCCACATCTACTGAGAACCCTTCAGTCCCCACTCCACTCAGGAATGAGGTCAATGCTGGAGACAGCGGAGTAAGGAAACATCACTTTTTTGGACAGAACGTCCAGTTTCTTTGCCAGGATCATGTTCAACGTTCTGGCACCCGAGGCTCAGACAGGATGGACCTGAAAACCCACGTTCCTGGAGCAGGGAAATGGCGTCATGGGGTCTTCACTGGCTGCATGGACAATACAACGGCTCATCCTGCACACACCCTGTTAGCATGTTAGCACACGCCGTTCTGATCCTCGTCTGCTGAAGCTAAGTCCTGGAAGGTGTCCTGTGGAGGCCAGCCGTCCATGGAGGACAGTGCTGCCCAGCCCCGAAACGTAGCCTCAAGGACTCCCCAGTCCTCTGAACGCCAGCAACTGGAGGGCTGGGTCCTAGAGTTTGGCTGGCAGATGAAGGCAGGACTCTGCTTCTGGGAACTGAGCTAAGTTCCTAATAATGTCCGACTGTACCCATCCCATTTCTGAGCAGCACCAAGTGTCCAGGGTCAAACTCTGGGGCCCCCTCTGCCTCCACAGCCACTCCATCCACATTCTGGGCGCTACAGTCTCATTAGAAAAGACCCTGATGCTGGACAAGAATGAAGGCAGGAGGAGAAGGGAACAACGGAGAATGAGATGGTTGGATGGCATCACCCACTCAAGAGACATGAGTCTGAGCAAAATCAGGGAGATGGTGAAGGACAGGGAAGCCTGGCGTGCGGTAGTCCATGGAGTCTCAGAAAGTCGGACACAACTGAGCAACTAAACCACCACAAGAAGCTGCCAGAGGAAGAAGGGTCAATCCCAGACCTTAGTGCACAAGCCCTAACGAGCACGCCTAACTCATCCATGGGCGTCCATGATAGCTCAGTTGGTAAAGAATCCACCTGCAATGCAGGAGACCTGGGTTCAATCCCTGGCTTGGGAAGATCCCCTGGAGAAGGGAAAGGCTACCCACTCCAGTATTCTGGCCTGGAGAATTCCATGGACTGTATAGTTCATGGGGCTGGAAACAGTTGGAGACGACTGAGCGATTTTCACTAACTCATCCATGAAACATGTAAGTCTTGGACCTCAGTCATCTGTTTACTGTCAACTGGGTTCATGCCACATCGAAAGCACAGTTTCATTACCTTTTCTCCAAACAGCCCCACTACAGTCTGCAAAAGGGATCCGATGCAGATGCTTCCAATGTATAGACAGAGAGGTGGAAATCAAGTGAATCATCCCAAAAAGAAACTGCACCCAAGTGCTTAGGCTTTATATGTATTATTTATCTTTACACACTCACATACACATGTGCAGACATGACCCTATGCAGTTGACGCTATCAATTCTTCCTTTACAGATAAGGAAACGGAGGCTCAGAGAAAATATATCTCTTGCCTTGGGTGGCAAGTATGTGGTAGAAAACAGGGGTTTGAACCAAAGCCGTTTCATGCCAGGATGAGGCCCCACAACACCGGGTACAACCTGCAGAGACAAGTGGCCTGCCTGACACAGCCAGTTTGGCCTTTGTTTTAAAGGCTGGCTGACTAAGCATCAGAGAGGAGACGTTGCTTACCAAGATTAAGGCAGCTAAAAGAACCTACTATGTGCCGGGCATTCTGTATTATCATAGCTGACCTCACACACACCCCATTTGAGAAATACAATCATCCTCATTTCATCAAAGGACAAGACTCACATCACTCAGGTTCTCAGAGACAGGCTTGCATCGGAACGCAGGTCAATCCGCCAGCCAAGGCCAGGCTGCTTCCACCATCATTCCCTGCCCACCAGCTCCTCTCCAGAGGCCTGTGCGGGGGCCCTTCTGTGCCTCCTGGCTGCTGCACGCTGGCCACTTCCACTTCTGAAATCCCCAAGCTCCAGGAGTTGTGCCTCTCACAGTGGCCCAAGCATCGCCTGCATGTGGCAGGTGTCCAGGAACAAACCTTCTGATGGGGTCACAGGCTTTTGCTGCCAGAGGCCCCCACTCCCCTGCTTGGCCATGGAGGCAGAGGGGTTCAGAAGAAAGGGACCCAGGTTAGCTTCTCACCTCACTACTTAACCTGCTAAGGTGGCCCCTCCACTGAGCCCCAGAGTCCACACCTGTGACATGGAGGTAAAAGGCCTCTCTCACAGGGTTGCTGTTAAGACAGGAGATGAAGCAGGCAAAGAAGTTGGTTGCGACCAGGACGGGGGCAGATGGGAGGCTGCCTGCCATGTCAGCGAGCTGGCCAGAGGTTGCAAGGAGAAGCAGAGGGGCTCTGAACACCTGCCAACCAGACCACCTGGGGCATTAGAAGTATTACCTCACTGATCTATGTCTTGGCTGTGGCAGAAGAAGAGCCTGAGCAGGAACCCCCTGGGAGGATAAGGTTTCCCCCCTCTACCCCCCACCAAGCCCAGTTCCTGCATGGCCAGCTAACCACCCTTCTCATTTAAGAATCAGGTTTGGTTCAAACATGCCAATCCCCAATTATCTATGTGGTCTCCATCTACTTCTGGATCTCTGAGGATGGCTGAGCCAATCTATTTCCCACGTCATTTTTTTTCAAGCTATGTTCTCCTGCTTAGCATCCAGCAAGGTGTTCTAGAGCCACAGGAGGAGAAGCACGGGAGAAGAGACCAGTTCACAGGCTGGAGAAAGCAGAGAAAGACTAAAACTAAATGCGGTCCCTGGATATGCAGTCTCCTTGTGATAACCAAACTTTTTTTTTTCCCGGTAGTTTTGTAGTATGTGAGGAGGACCAAGGACAAAACCAAACGTGGGCCCAAGCCTGTTCATCTTCTGCTTCTCCCTCATTCCCTTTAGCACTTCCTGCCCTGCCCTCCCCTCCTGCCCACCCCCCACCCCGCAATCCTGCATTTCATTAAACCAAGAATTTTTGGAACTTGCTCATATCAAAACTAGCAATTGTGTTCCATTTTCCATGGCAGTGAATAGCTCATCTGAGAAACTAGAAGCTAACCTGATCAATGGGCTAGAGAACAGAGACGCTCTCAGTCACCCTCAGTGTCTGACAGCTGATGACTCTAGCTGAGTAACAGCTACCCTGCAGGCATTTCTATAGGAATAATTTCCCCCAAAGAAACTATGTGCATGAAAAGCTTATTTGAAAGCTGAGTGCTAAGGTAAGCAAACAGTGAGAAAATCTAAGCCTCCCTTTTCCCTCTGCCTGCCAGGAAACTCAATGATCCAATCAGGTCAAGAATCACTGCATAGAAAGACACTCATGTCCGCAACAGACAAGTTCTTCTTTCCTCCTGGACTTCACCACCTATCCTAATTCAGAGGCTCCTTACCTCTGGTTTGTTTCTCTAAGTTCTTTGACACTGTTATATAGGACTTTTTTTTCCCTCAAAGCTCACTCGAATACCTCATCAAAGGAATAGATGGGGTCACTGTTGTTTAGTCACTCGGTCATACCCAACTCTCTGCAACCCCATGGACCACAGCACGCCAGGCTTCCCTGTCCTTCGCCATCTCCCAGAATTTGCTCAAACTCACGTCCACTGAGTCAGTGATGCCATCCAACCATGGGTCATTATTTCTACACAAAGGGAAGCAGCTCAGTGAACTCTAGGCAGGAGTGGAAGGTGAGCAGGGAGCCTGCAGGCAAAGATTCCAACGCGGCCTGCCTCTGCCAGGCTGGTTCAGAACCTGGAGAGTCACATCCTCTGGAGGAGCCCTGCCTCCAAGGCCATAGAGCCCAGAGCCACACCCAGCTTGATCCTGTAGTCCAGGAACTATAAGTCTCCCGTCTCTCCAGAAGAACCCAGGAGCAGCAGCCCTCTAGTCCCCCATCTCCCCTTCCAACATACTCAGGCAGAGCGGCTTAGCAGAGCTAGTTCTGGGTGTTCTGTCCAGAAGGGGGTGGGGGTGGGGGGCCGGAAGGTAGTGATGCTAGCAATCCGTGACAGTGGGTCCCACTCATTCGAGACTATTTTACAAGTTTGAACTCAGTATGCAAATTTATGCAAGACAAGATGCAAAGCAGTGCTCTGAGCCAGAAGTCCCGTTGCTTTTCTCCCCCTTCTTTGAAGCTGCACTGAACCACTGTAAATCAGCCCTCGCCTCTGCCCCCCTTTATGCTGCCCCAGCAACTGCAGATGCAAAGCCTCCCCTGGCCCGCCCGCCCGCCCGCCGGCCCGCCGGCCCGCCTGCCCTGGGACTTTGAATGACTGCACATTTCTATGGCACCTTTATAAGTGCAGCGGGCCAGACGGCCACTTGGGCGGCTCCGCCCCTCGGCATAATCCCCGGCATTGTACGCGGCGGGGAAGGAAGCTGGGGAGATGCTGGAGGGAGCCAGTCCGGCCCGGCCGAGGCCCTGAATTCTGAAAGGGCCCGAACCGGCCCAGGCCTGCTTCCTTTTCTTTCCCTAACATTTCTAGGCACTTCTGCACACTCCGCTACCGAACACACCCACACATTTCTCAGGTCCAGACTTCAGGCAGGTCTCAGGGTCCCCCTGCTATTTTTCTTCCAGGCCCACCTACTCCAACCCCCACCCCCCCGCCAGCCCCCAGCCTCGCCTCCGTGTGACTTCTGGGTTTCTTTGAAACCAATTGGTCCCAGCCCATGGGATGCAAGCTCAGCACCCGCTGATGTGCCCAGCCCCACCCCCAGCATCCCAGCCATCCCCAGGAAGCCAGCAGCACAGCCCCTGAGTCCTGGGAACAAAGACAAAAGAGCTAACAGCAAAGCCGGAACTGCTGGGGTTTGCTGCCTCGAAATAAGAAGGGTGTGTTTAAAATTCTCAAAAAGCAACCTGCTCACAGAGGAAGGCAGGCTGGGATGGGGAGGGGGGCGTTATTCTTCAGAGTGGGGAGAAGAGACAGGTGATGGAGTGGAGGCAGTGGCGTTCAGTGCTAAGGTCTTATCTGGGCCACCCCACCCAACTCGGACCTCCGCATTCTTCACTCAGCATCCCAATCCCTGCTCCAGCCCAGAACCCTCTCCTGCACAGGAGCCTCCAAACTCGCCCTTCTCTCTTCCCTGCACCCCCGGCTCCCCAGCCCCCACCCCCACCCTTGCAAGCCCAGGCTTCGCCCAGCAGTGTCCCCTTCCCCCCAGCCCTCCTCACACTGCAGACACCCTGCTCTTGGCACTTCTTTCCAGGGCACCCACTCAGCTTCCACCCCACATTCCCCGCCCCCCAACCCTGGTGTCCCCTCTTCCCAACGTGCAGCACAAGAGAAAAATGCGGAAGGCGGCTGTCTGGCCATTGGGAGCAGGCAGAGGAGGCAGCTGGGGCTAGCTGGCGGAAAGGAGTCCCATAACCAGGCAGAAAATCCTGTGACATTCTTCCCGTGAACTCACTCCATTGTCCCCGAGTTCCCCTGACGACTGCAGGGAGGAGTGCATGGGAGAATTCCCCGCATCTGGTCCCTTCCGAAGAACCCTAACCTGCCTCCGGGGTTGGGAGGCAAGAGAGTTGGTTTTTCAGGCAGAAAGAAAGCAGAACGAAGAACGAAAAAAAAATACGAAAACGTTTAGGAAGGACGTGTACTACCGCACTTGGTTACAACAGTCAAAATCCAAAGGATTCTATGAACTTGGAGGCCTTTTGAACAAAAGTTCACCCTGCTGGGGGAGATGTTTAGTTTGTCAGAGTTCAGTTCAGAAAACCACAGTACCTCCCGGTGGACCACGGGGTGCTAGCGGGCGATGGAGGAGGGCCGCGGACGAAAGGCTGGGGGGATGGGCGCCCGCGGTGAAAGGACTTTGCAGAGTCTTTTCCCTGGCATCAGCGCTTTCTAAGAGAAGCTGGAGGGAAGGGTTAACCTCCAGGCAGGCTGGGGAGGGAGGCAAGCCCCAGCCAGAAGAAAGGGACTGAGGGGTTCCGCTGGAGGAAGCCCTAACTTGCTGTGCACTCAAGGTCACAATGCGACCGAAAAAAGATTTCAACTCTGACCCCTACTTGTCTTCTCAAGAACAAGCAAAAAACAATAGCAGGCTGAAGGAATGGGGGTGGGAGGTGTGCAGGGGGAGGGGGTCAAGACCACAGAAGCTAAGAAGGGAGCAAGAATTTTTCACTTTTCTTTTTTTCCTTCCTTCTTTTTGTAAATATCTCTTAAGTTTGAGAAACTTGGTCAGACTCGCTTGCTTTTTAAACAACGGCAGCAGGCAGTGAACACATTTCACCACTGTCTCCAAGAGGAAAGAAAATAATTACAGCTTCCTCCAGACCACTGAAGCAGGAGGCTTTTGTAATTTAAAAAAAAAAAAAACGCAACAACAACAACAAAAAAAACCACGTGAGATATTTATAGTCTGGTTGTGTCCAAAAAAAAAAAAAAACTTTTTGGGGGGGAGGGGCTTAGAGCTCCTTACAAAGAATTTCGGAGCCCCCATTCTATGGGACAGGAAGAGCTCCGTCAATTAGGATGCGACGGCGGGGGGCGACACCTCGCTCCGGTAAGGGTAGTTGCGTCCGGGCTGGGGCATCCTCCCTCCCGGACGCCCGGGGGCCCAGATGCTAAAATGAGCGGCAAGGCTGCCCGCGCCGCAGACTGCATGCAACCGGCGACCTGGCTTGAGTTACAGTGACTCAACGGTTGGGGTCTCCTCGCCTCCCAAATGCTCCTCTTTCATCATTCCACCCAACACAAAAGCGAGCGCCTTCTTCGTCCTCTCTGTAAAATAGCAGCGTTCCTTTTTTTTTAACTCCTAGGCAGCCCACCCTACAAAAAGTATGCACAAGTCTTTTCTTCTCACCTCACAATCCCAGAAGGAAGGGACCTCAATGCGCCGCTGCCTTCTCCTAGCGCCCCCTTCTCACCAGTGGTCCCTGGTGTCACCGGTACCCGCCAGCCTCCGCCCCGCACCCCCCACCCCCACCCCGGGCAGCGTCCTTCACCAGGACCTCTCCGGGAACCTTCGGCCGGCGACCACCAGCTCAAGTGGTGCCCCAGATAAGCCTTAAGCTCCTATTCCCACCGATCTGACCAGCACCCTCCTCCCCAGCAAATCTCCCCTCCAAAACAGAAGTCGGGTACCTTCCACCAGGGAAGCCTATGGTAACAGGGATGCCTTCTCTCTCCGTACTATTCCCCAGCAAATTAGTAGCCGGGGATCTTCCGCCCTCTCCAACTCCAGTTCCTCTCCCGGGACCTGACTTTCGGGTTTTCCCCCCTCCCAACAACCACCGCCTCCACCCCAACCCAGAGCCGGCCCAGGACCCTGCTCTTCCTCCGTTAAAACGGTCTCTGAGGTCCCGCCGCACAGTCCTTCCCTCCAGAAGGGCCGCTAGCCGGGCTCCCCCCCGCCCACTAAGTTTCTCCCAACTAGTTGTCCCAGCCCCGCGTTACCTGCAACCTGCTCGGGGCTGGCGCTGTACTCAGCATCGCCGTGCTTTTCGCAAGTGCCCTCGCCGTGGACCAGCGCCCTCAGGGGCAGCTCGGAGCCCGGGTTGGGATAGCAGCGCAGCCCCTGACCGCAGCGCGGGGTGTACACGCCGCACCGCTCTCCCTCCAGCCGGGCGCACACGGAGCAGCAGCCGCAGCCCGGCTCGCGGACCAGCTCGCAGGGCACGCGGGCGTCGCCGGCCGGCCCGGCCGCGGCGCCGGGCGGGGGCTTGCAGGCGGCCAGGCTCTCGGGCGTGCAGGGCGGGCAGCGGAACAGCACCTCGGCGCGCGCCCCGCAGTCGCCGCCGCCCGCGCCCAGCAGCAGCAGCAGCAGCAGCGGCGGCAGCAGCAGCAGCGCGGGGCCGCCCAGTCTCGGCTGCATGTTGGCGGCGGTGAGCGCGACGGCGGCGAGCGAGCGGGCAGGTGGCACGGCCCTGCGAGCGCGGGAGCCGCCTCCTCCGCTTCTTTCTCCACCCCCGCCGCCGCAGCCGGGTCCTAAAGGGCCCTGCTTCTCCCCGCCCCCTTGCCTTCTCCCCTCCCCCTTTTGGAGACCACCCCCTTCCCCCCGACACTCCCGTGCGCGGGCCTCTGCGTGCGCGCACGCCCACTCGCCCATCCCCACCTCCTCGCATGTAACGTGGGTCCCCTACACCCTCTGGCCTCCGTCCCTTCACCCACTGCCACCCCGGGCTCCCTGACGCCAGGAAAATGAGAATAACTTGGGGGTTTGGGTTAAGATCGACGCGGGAGTGGGCAGGAGTGGGTGCTTTTGTCTCTGTTTTCGGTTCAATTCGGAAGGACTTTGTGCGCTTCCCATGCGGCCGGCGCTGGGCTCACTGCTGGAGGGAATGCAGAGGACGTCAGGCATGACCTTCAAGTAGATTTCGGTCTACTCCCAGCTGTTCCCTCCATCCTCGGGGTTTCCCTCACTGCTGACGTGCTGCTTGGGACAGTGACTTCGGAGTCAGGAGGCTGTTCACGTCCTGTAGATCAGCCTACCCCCCGAACTGCCCCTCTTAGGGACCATTGCAATTTCCCAACCCTGCAGGCATCTGGTAACGTGTAAGTACCTGAAATGCAATTTCTGGACACTAAGAAATCTCCCCTCTTTCGGGCTTACTCAGCTCCACACCCCCTCCCTCGACAAAGAATCCCTTGGGGACCTGCCTCACCACACCCACTCCAGCTCTGAAGGCATTTGCTGCAGGACAGAACACCCTGCTTCAGGGGTCTTAGGTCAGATCAGTTTTCCAGGTGTGGGAGAATGCCCTGCAGTAAGGTCATTTAGAGCTCACTCCAATAAATGCAGGTGGACAAGAATGACCTCCCTTCATCGTTCAGCTTGATTTACTGATTCATCCATCCAAGCTGTCCCCAACTCAGAAATTCCAGACTGGACCCCACTTTAATTATCACATATCTCTTGTAACCCTAACAAAGATTCTTGTCAGATTCTCTTGGTAGGGATTAGGACCACTGAACTGCCTCCAGCCTGGGTCTAATTTCTCAATACCTCCATGCCACCCTTCCACGTGGCCACCTGGCCTTGAAAGTTAGCTCCATGCCCCAGGAAGGCAAGTGCCTGATCTTAAGGAACCAACAATGTTATGGGGGTGAGTTTGGTGAGATGAACAAATAACTGGTTGTCAGAGGCTTTGAGGAGGAGAAACATTTAAATGGCAAGGTGATGGGGATTGCAGGGGTGGATCAGAATTTAAATTGAAGCTTGGAATTCTACCAGGGGACATACAGGCATAGCAAGGGCGTCCTGAGCAGAGGGACCAGCTATAGCAAGGACCTGAAAATAGGAAAGCAAGGATGAAGAAAGGAAGGCTTGGAGGCAGGGGGAGGACTGGCAGGAAATCCAGTTGACTTGGGTGGAGGTTTGGCTTCATATAATGGGCAGGGAGGTGCAGCATCCGTGTTTGGGCAGAGGAGTGAAATAGACAGAGCTGGACTTCTGGAAATCACAGAGCTGTATCTAGTGCAGATCTGATGGAACTAAGAAGAGACAGGCATGGGAAGCTGCTGGTCACTCTTTGCTGTGCCCTAGCATCCTGTGCCAACCTTGTAACATTTGTTTCTATTGGTCTCATCCGTTAGAGTCTGAGCATCTTCAGAGTAGATACACTCTGGCTTGATGCTCTCCGATAAAAATCTATTGCAAACCACAAACGTGAACCACATGTGCAATTTTCAATTTTCTAGTAGTCATGTTAAAATATAGTAAAAAGAAATAGATGAAACCCATTTTAGTATATACTTTATTTAGTTTCTTTAAAATATCATTTCAAGGTGTAGTCTATATTAAAAGTTATTAGAGATTTAACACTCCTTTTTTCATACTAAATTCTCAAACTCTGAGGTGTATCTTATGTTTATGTGTCTGTGTGTGCTCAGTTGTGTCCGACTCTTAGCAACCCAAGACTGTAGACTTGGGCTACAGCTACAAGGACTGTAGCCTGCCAGACTCCCCTGTCCATGGGATTTCCCAGGCAAGAATACTGGAGTGGATTGCCATTCCCTTCTCCAGGAGATCTTCTCGGTGAGGGATCGAATCCACATCTCTTACATTGCAGGCAGATTCATTACCACTAAGCCACCTGGGAAGTGCCAATTTTATGCTTATAGCACATTTCAATTTGAACTAGCCAAAATTCAATACTTTCTAGCCATATGTGGCAAGTAGCTGCCAGATTGGACAGGAAACAGGTCTAAAATATAGTGCCTCGCACTTTGTAGGCACTCAATAAATGTACTGAATGAATGAAAAGTATGGTCTCTGGAAATACTCCTCTGAGGGCCCTGATAATCAGTTGCCATTGCAGTGACCAGTAGCTAGAGATGAAAGGTAAGGCTCAATCATGACACTGTTGAGAGGATAGGAGAGGCATTCATTCATTCGTTCAGCTCCTCACTTATCTTTTGAGACACAGTCTTCTTCCATTTCCTTTGAAGTTCTTGATCTCTTAGCCAAGAACCATGGAGATGAGCAGGCAAAGTAAGGCTAATTGACACATGCCAAGTGCTCAATGAAAGTTTTCTTTCTGATGAGTCTGAAGATCCTCCACCAGTTCTCTTTGTTCCCTGATTAAGAGTAATCCTCCTCCCTGTGTATGCACATTCACTCGCTACCAGCAGCCCCATCTTTTTGAAGTCCTTTCCTAACCACCCTGAAGTCCACAGTCCTACTCCAGAAAGACCAGCTTCTGCTGAGGCTTCAATCACAGAACATCTTCAGTGGACTGAAGTCTCAAGAAGAGGAGCAAGGGCTTGACCAAGACCCCACGCAGGTTACTAGCTGGCCTGGGACTCCTCCATTTTGTTCATCACTGCAGTCCCAGGGCCTAGAACGGCGCCTGGTACACACAGAATGGATAAATCCTGAGTGAACCCAGGTACTCAGCTCCTAGCCCCATGGAGCATATCTACCTTTTCATTTCTCATGAGTTCCTCTGTGATGTCCTTAGGCCGGTCCTGAGAGCCTGTCTCTGCTAAGGATGAGGCAGTAAGGACTCCCTGAGAGATAGGGACAGGCTGCAACTGGTTTACTCCCCTCCCCCTAATCCCTGCCTTTTTCCATTTGAAAAGTGCTTCACAAACCCCACCCTCACAAGGTTTACCGTAACTAAGTACCACCTGTACTATTATTTACATAATATTTTCTTAATGAAAGTCAATCCCCCTTTTTTTTCCTTTTTTTTACTTAAAGCTTTTTTTAATGCAACTTTATATCACTACCATAAATGGAAAAGCAGTATTGATGGATGGCCATATATAGATAGCAACCATAAAAATAAACACAATGACAACAAAACAATGTTACTCAGTTCAAGTTGCATACCTCTTGCTTACTGCAGCCTCTGAGGCTGGCATACTCCTCTGGTTAACAAAAGATGAGCCGAGTCTAAAGAGCAGTAGTAAAGGCAAGCCTGACCCAAGCTGAAATTTTTCTCCATTAAGTCATCGGAAGGAGAGGAATATTTTTAAAAACATTTTATTGAAACGTAACATACATGCAAAACAGTACACGTATCATAAACTTGAGGAATGTTTGAGGAATCCCATATAACCAGAGGACGAGCATCGACAGAAGACCCCTGCCTGCGGCCTTCTAGTGGCTATGGCCCCACCAAGGGGAACCATCATCCTGACCTCTGCTAGCATGGGTGAGTTTTGCCCATTTTTACATTTCATATAAATGAAAACATACAACGTGTAGCCTTTTTGTCTCTGACTTCCCTTGCTCAGCCCTACACTCATGAGATTTGTACATAATCTTGCATGTAGCTGTTCATCCCTTCTCCTGCTAGGCACACATTTCTGTGGCCTCCCTTCCTGGATGTGGAATTTCTGAATCATGAAGTGTACCGATGCTCAGCTCTAGGAGATCTAACCAGAAAGTCATGCCAAATAAATGTATGACTCTAACCTCCTATCATCAGTTTTATGAGGGTTGCACTTTCTCCCCATCCTTACCAATACTTGGCATTTTCCGTCATTTCTCAATGTATCCGTTCTGATAATTGTATCTGATTATGGTTTTATTTTGGAGTTCCCTGATGACTGAAGAAGCTGAGCACCTTTCTAATGATAGACTAGGAAGAATTTTCAAAGGGAATTGTGTCATATAATGTGATGTAATGTCATGTCCATGTATCATGATTATACATCTTGAGTAGCACCTAAAATGATCTTGCATGTAGGAGTTTCCACCTTTTTTATTATGGAGGTTTTAATTGTAGTTGTTTCAGGAGGAAGGGAAAAGAGTAAAGGTTAAGACTATTGCTTGAGCAGAGGAAGTGTTCTCTACTCTCTATCCATCCAGTAAACCACTGAAGTTGCTCAGTCATGTCCAACTCTTTGCAATCCCATGGACTGTAGCCCACCAGGCTCCTCCATCCACAGAATTTTCCAGGCAAGAGTACTGGAGTGGGTTGCCATTTTCTTCTCCAGGGGATCTTCCCTAACCAGGGATCAAACCCAGGTCTCTTGCATTGCAGGCAGATGCTTTACCATCTGAGCCACCAGGGAAGCCCTTACTGCAGACCAGCACTATCCACCTCCTCTTTGATGTGTCCTGAAACAGAATAAACAGGCAAGAGGACCTTCTGATCCAGTGGTTGGAAACCCCACCAACCAATATGAAAACTGAAGAATGTGCTCTCAGAGGCCAAGGCTGCATGCTTTGTGGGGTTTCCCAAATGAGCATCGGGTACCAGGGCAACAACATGATCAGATCACCATCATCATCTTGGTCTTCAGAACATCTTTACCAAATACCTCTCCCCAAATGCTGGCTTGGGCTTTTGTGCAACCCTTCCTCTTAGAAGTTACTGAATCGAGTTGGATGGCTCTAAAGTGACCAAAAGGAGAGGATACAAAGGGAAAGAATCAGATGACAATGTGAGCACCGGAGGCTGGTGGAAGAGTTCAGAGAAGGCGCTGCAGCCGGACTGTCTGGATTTGTGTCCAACTCCTCCCCTCCCTGGCTCCATCATTTGGGACAAGTTTGCTTCCCTTCTCTGAACCTCAGTTTCCTCATCTGTCATGAGGAGGTGATAATAATAGTACCCATTTGAGAGAGTTGCTGCAAGGAGTGAATGAAATGATCAAAGTGAGTCCTTCACACACACACACACACCCCCCCGGCACACAGCCCTCAACAACAGACAGCCGTGCTGTTATTACTACCTGATGCTCGGGAGACTGAGAGCTCCTCAGTGTGGGGTCAGGAAAGTCTCACATCCCTTCCTCTAACACAGCTGGTAAAATGTCTGCAGGGGGAGGAATTCATGGAGCTTGACAGGAAGGGGGAGTGGCTCCCTAGTCTCTAGTGAGGTAGGGCGGGGATAACTGCATGCACTGAAGAGTGACGAGGAAGGGAAGACATCAGAGCACAGATGCCTCAGAGGCCTGGCAGAAAGCGCAGATTCCGAACCTTCTCCCTCCTGTAAGTAGAAGGTCCAGCGGGCCTACACGGCCAAAGCAACAGGCAATGAAGTGCAGTGATGACAGGAAGAAAAGAACAAAACTAGGAGCAGTAATTCCATGCAAATACTTTCACAGGAATTACCTCATTTCTCATAAATGTCATCAGACGCCCAGAGAGGTTAAGTGACCTATCTGTGGTCACCCAAATAGTATTACCTTTCTACAATCCCAGAGAAGCAAAGAAATCAGCACTCAGTTCAAAGTCAGCTGCTGACTTCAAGGTGTATGACCCTAGTCATCCCGCCTGCTCATCACGGCCCCCATTGCCTTTGTCCTGGTCTGGTTATTTCTCACTGTGGACCCATCACCCCAAAGCTTAAGTCTTAAACATGTGTATCATCAGTCGTGGTTCTATGGATTGGTCAGGCTCTGCTGGGTCATCATCACATGGATTCCTCCATGTGGCTATAGTAGATGGAGTCTGGGACCTGGGTCAGCCTAACTAAGCTTAGCATTCAAGAGCACTGTCCTGGCCAGTAGTTGAGCCAGGTGATTAAATGAATCAATGCTTTTTCTTTGCACTGGGTTCTGTCCCTCCCAGCCTCCAGGGCTCATGGTCTTACACCTAGCGCAGCAAAGTTCCACACGGCAAAAAAGAGGTGCTACCCATTAAACAAGTCACATACTTTCCCTCCTTTTTTGGAAGGTTGTTGAGGTCAACGTGTTGTGGAAATTCCTGATGGGTTTGGGACCTTGGTTTAGTTCAGTTCAGTCGCTCAGTCGTGTCTGACTCATTGCAACCCCACAGTCTGCAGCACACCAGGCCTCCCTGTCCATCACCAACTCCCGGAGTAACCATTGCCTATCAAAGAGAGGCACTGAGCAGAGCATCCCCCAGCCTTCATATCAGGGTCCAGAAGACATTTTTAGTTTAAAAAAACCAACCAAACAAAAAATAACCCTTCAGTAAGTATCTTAGGCATAGCTGGCCTCATATGGTCTCTGTCACAACTGCTCATCTCGGCCATCCCAGCCCCAGAGCAGCCAAGGATTATAGTCAAACAAAGGAGCGTAGCTATGTTCCAATGATGTTTCATTTATTAGAACAGATGACGGCCAGAATTCACCCCGGGACAACAGAATGCTGACCTCTACACTAGGGCCTCCTTGATGCTAGACAGCAGGCTTTCAAAGACGGTCAAACCCAGGAGATAATATAGGCCCTGGAGTGCTACTCCCCAGTCTGCATCCAACTGACCGCCCACTAGAAAGTACCTACATGCAACCACAAGGGAGCAACAGGATGCCTGTTGAAAAGACCAGCTTTGTCCCTCTCCAGGGATCCTCGTTCCTTCCCAGAATTCCACAGTGAGCTGTCTAGATCCCCAGGTCACCAGAAGACGATCTCAATCCGGCATCTGGCCAGGCCCAGGGAGACCCCCACTCCTATCCCCACCACCCGACCCCAGTCTTATAAGACAAGACTCAGAGTTCAATAGGATGCTCCCTGAGACTTCCCAGAGGAGGAAGGCAGGACAGGCGGCACCAGGAGGCAAGGCAGATGCCATGGACCCGAACAAGAGAGCACTGGCTTCCCTGAAAAGGTTTTGAGCAGGGTGCAGCATCTGTGAAAAATTCGAGCAGGGCCACTGCTCCCATTAGATGGGCCTGCCCCTCCTCCTCCAGGCTGCAGCTTTTCTTTCGAGGAACAAGACTACATCTGTTTGGCGATACTCTATCTGGAATCGTTAAATAAACCTTTCAGGCCCTGGCAAACAACAGCCCATCTTATTCCGATGGGGGAGCTCCTGAAACGCACCAGACTTATTAATCCTAAATCTGTCTGCACGCCCCACCCCGCCCCCACCCAACTCCTCCCCGGGCAAATCCCCACCGCCCCCACTCCTAGCCCTCCACTGGGGGAAAGGCTGCTCACCCTCGCCACCTTTGGCCCCTCTCGATGGGAACAGATTCTTGGCTTTGAGTGTTTCTTCGAGTTTACTTTTAGTATTGTCTACTTGGTTTTTTTTCTTCTCCCTCCCCCACTCTTCCCAGGGGGTCTCTCTCCCTCACTGACTTGTTCAGTGGATCACAGTCACACAATACTGTCTGAGCAAACTTGCTCAGGGCCCCACAATTATCTCATCTTCCCATTACCCCCACCCTCATCCCCTTGGGGCCACTGAGAAGCAGGCAAAGCTAAACAAATAAAGGATGGGAGGAGGGATGCAGCCAGCTTTTCCAAGGCCCTGGCCATGTGGAATTGCAGGCTCACAGCCTCAGTTCAGCTTGCCTTCTGCTCCCCAAGGGCACCAGCAGTATACACACACACACACACACACACACACCCTGAGCCCCTCCTACAGCTGAAACCCAAGTCCACCACAAAAGCCTGTTGCAATGCAGGCTGAGGGATCTGTGTGTCCAGCTGTGCACACAGACCTCTGCACACACACCCCCTTCCCCCCACCTCCAGTCGTCTCTGGCTTCCTACATGGTGGCACACACTTCATCACCCTGACTCCCCTTTCCAGGAAATCTGTTGCCTCCTCTGAGAGTCAGGGAAGGCCTGAAGTTGCCGTGGGCACGTTTGGGCTCTTACATAGTTGCTGCCGGGTGCTGGTGACACATGGGTTTGAATGTGCCGTTCTGCCCGCCCGTTCCCCTTTACCACCGGGGAGGGGATTGCATGGGGACACCTTAGGATCCAACACGCACTCATTTGCTCTGCAATTAAAGCCCAGCCTCGCCCCTCCAATCAGAATCCCGCTGGTGAGAAGGGCCACTGCTCAGCGGAGGTTGAGGGGGAAGGGAGAGAGATTTGAGCAGGGGAGGAAATGATGAAATCAGCCAGCAGGTCTGGAAGCTCAGTCATTGAGGGGGTTGGAGGTAGCAAACAGTCATTCCCTTGGGGAAGAGCAGGACCCTCCCAATTTAGAGACTCTAAACAGGCCAGTGTGAGGATGAGGGAAGTTTCCTGGGAGGCGGGGGGTGGGATGGGGGGAGCAGTGAAGACTCTCTTCTACTAGCATTCTTGCTTCACTCCCTGTAGAGCACCTTGGGCGGGGGGTGGGTGGGGGTGGGGGGGGTGGGGGGAGGCCACCCCCATGTGATCCTGCCCATTGTGCCCAATACCTGAACACTGGCATTCAGGAGTGGAGCTCTGCCGCAGCTATTCTAAGATCCGAGTTTATGTTACTTTGTGCTTTTGTGTTTTCCACCCATGTCCCCAGGCACTGTGAGGGTACACACCTCTTCTGCCTGGCTTTGCCCACAGCAGATGGAGATGATCCCACCCTGCCTAGGCGCTGACACGTGGGCAGGCTCAGCGAGTCCTCTCTGCACAAATGAAGAACTGCGGCCTGAGGAAACCAGGCTCCTCCTGGTTCAAGGCCAGGGGCCCAGTCTGCGGTTCCACTCCTGGAGCAATGGTCACTCCATCTGGCACTCGTGTCTCCTTATCTTGGCTGTGGGCAGGCCATAAACCGCAGTGACTGGGCTGTTGCTGACAGAGCAGAGATGCCTAGCAGTGTTTCCCAAACATCAGTCCTTTGGAGACCTAGCTTTGAGTGACTTCAATTATTTCTTCAATACTTACCTTTAAATCAACTCACGTATTTTATAATAAAATACTGCAGTAGTAATATTTCTGAAAACAAGTTGCATATATTATGTTTCCTTTACACATGAAAAAGAAAAAAGCATAACTTAAAAGATGTTCTTCGAAATACACCTAAAATCAGCTTGTATACTGTACTCTGGTACACAGTACAGAAGATATTTTAACCTTTGAGCCAGGTGAAGTATTTCAAGCAAGTCTCTGAGGTTCAGTCCTCTCATCCATAAAATGGGAATGAAAGTACCTTACTCTGCCTTCCTGAGGGTGTCAATACCCCACAAAGGACAGTGGGCGCTATACAGAGTTATCAGGTAGAAAGGGGATTTTTAACAGAAACTGTATCCAGGAGAATGTCTCAAAATTTAATAAGCATGGGAATTGTTCAAAGTATAAGTTGCTAAAAGAGGAAGGAGTAGAGAATGCTGTACATACTCAAAGGAACAGGAGCCCTGCACAGATCCTGCGAAGGAGATCTCACAGAAATAGTAGAGAAATGTACAGGCTATTAAAAGAAACAATACACTCCCACATGAAAAACACAAATAAAAGAACCTATAGAGATTTCTGACCCTGATTAGAATCTCCTGAGCCACAAATGTGAAGCGAGGGGATGAGGAGGCATTGGGCGACTCAGGGGGAGCCCCACAACCTAAACAGTGGCCTGGGAAGCCTTCCTGGAGGTGGTGTCAGAAATCAAAGCTCTTTATCCCTTCCCCACATCTCAGCTCCACAACCCCTCGGGTTCCTGTCGTGGACAGCGGGTGTGTGTTGGAATCGACTTTTCTGGAGGCTGGTAGTGGTTGGCAGGACGTTGGGGCTGCTAAAGGCAGCAATGCTGTGTATCTGGGGTGTCACCCGGTGCTCAGCATCCTCTGCAGCTTCTCCACAGCCCCCCACGCACCCCCTCACCCACAGCCTCCTGAGTGCACGTTCTTCCCACTGGAAATCTTTCTGATTGCTGCCTCCAGGGAAACTTGTCTTCCTCATTTTCTGTAGTGTTTCTCTCTCTTCTGTGCAACTGTCAGAGTGCAACTATTTCTATCTTCTCTGCTGCTGCTTCTCTCTGCTACTCTGTAGCTTATCTTGGTCTTTTTCTCTGTGTTCTCTGCCTCCTTTCTCCATCCTGGTTATCTTCTTTAATGATATCCTTTTCATATCCTTTTCATCCCACGCTGACCCCCAACTCAAGGCCTCTTTCTATACCCCATCCTTTCGTTCTATAGAGAAAAGTCCCAGGGACTCTGCTCTATTGTAGTGATTATCAGTGGCTATGGGACTCTAAGGTATTGTCCTCTGGGATCTGGGCAGAAGGGAAGGTTTAGAGTCACAGTGAATACCCTAACACCGTTACACACAACGCATAAAACACACCCACAGTGCGGCATTGGGCGTTTTGCCAATACTTTCCAAATTGTGCCTCCTGCCCACGGTCAGAATGAAGAATCGATAGTTATTTCCATCCACATCTTTACGAAATAGCTACAACCCAGAAGCTCAGCCAAATGACCTCAGTTTCTGCTTTTGGTCCAGAATCCTGATCTCTGGACCTTCAGTGTGTAAAGGGACATTTGAGTTGTAACTCTAAGGATTTCATAGCTTGAAACAACCAGGACAAGCCCACATACCTTAGAGGCGGCTCTGTGGGGTCCCAGTGCCAATTCTGCCAGGATGACTTTATACGTCACCAAACAGCTTGGAGCCTCAGTTTAACCATCTGCCAAATAAGGGAAAGAACACGTAGCTCACGGGGCTTCTGGAAGGATTGAGTGGAATCATCCATGACAGCCTCTGGCAGGATGTCTATTCCAAAAAGCAGGTTCAACCTACTGTCTGCTGAACCCAAGGGGGTTCTTACTGTGAGGATCTTGCTTCTTGGAACAGTCAATCCCCTGGCTGTGAAAACTTTGGTCCAGGACATGGGGTGCCTGGTATCCTTCAAGGCCACCTGTGGGCACCTGAGCCTCATCCCACCTTCCCTCCAGGCCGGAGCGATGCTGAAGGCTCCACCCACTGGCACTACCCCCTCTGGAGACCTTCACCTTGTAAGAGTGCCACCTGCCGCTGCCTGTCCGCTCTGCTTGGTCCTAGCCATCTGGAACAGATCCTTCTCTCTGGGAAAAATATTATTGTTTTTTTGGCCACTTGTTTGCTCCTCCAAAGTCAATATTTGTGGAGATAAGCACCGTGTCCTGTAGCAGTGCAGTTGTTTATGATTCTGTCCACATCCCATTTTATTCCAGTTCCTTCTGGGCCACAGTGGGAGGTAAGGGCGCATTTCAACCACAGTGGGTCCCATTACTCACCCAAACTGTCTCATCCAATGAGGAGGAAGGGCTGGGTTCAGTCTTCTCCAGATCCTGGACGTGTGCTCCCAGCCTGCCCTGACAGAAGCTGGACAGGAATTTAATGTGACCTTTACAGGAATCGAACCCAAGTCTCTTGTGTCTCCTGCATTGCAGGCAGCTTCTCTACCCGCTGAGCCATGGGGGAAGCTCTCCAGGAAGCTGGCAGTCTGGACTCCTATGCATCTAGGCCTTTCCTGTTAACACATCCCAGGCCAACCCCAACCTTCTACACTAGATGATGAGGTCCTGGACCGGTCCTTTCTATAAAAATGAGATTTTCTGTTTCCACTTCACATAAAAATGCCTGGTGAGATTTTTTTCCACCCAGACTGGAGAGATTATTTCAAAGGATTTGACTTAAAATATAGGTTGTGAGGGGTATGCAAAATTCCCTTTGAAGTGGCCTGCAGGGAAGGGCATTCCCCAGAGAGTGGGAAGCCATGCTCTTCTGCAGCTACATAAGAGATGCCGTGGCAGGCTGGGATGACATCTGATTTAGGACAGACACACTACATATATTAAGCCATTGAGAGCAGAGAAAGCAAGTGTGGTTTCAAGTGAAGCCCCAGAGCAATAGGCATGAGGACATGCAAGGTTGCAACTGAGCTGTTTCTCAGGTGGGCAACTCTATATAATTATAAGGGAATAGAAGCAGGAATTATGGATTAACCATTATCAGTGGCTTTCTGGGGGGCTTCCCAGGTGGCACTAGTGGTAAAGAACTTGCCTGCCAATGCAGAAGACATAAGAGATGCCAATTCGATCCCTGGGTCAGGAAGATCCCCCGGAGGAGGGCCTGAAAACCCACTCCAGTATTCTTGCCTGGAGAATCCCATGGACAGGGCAGCCTGGTGGGCTACAGTCCATAGCATCGCAAAGAGTCAGAGACGACTGAAGCAGCTCAGTACACATGCACACAAGGGCTTTCTGGAGAGACACCAGGGAGGCTAGCTAGTGAATAATAGTAATAACAACAGCAACAGGAGAGAAGGAAGAACAGGAAAGGGAAAGGAGAAAGAAGGAGGGAGAAAGGAGGGGGAGGGGAAGGGGAGAAGGGGGAGACGGGGAGGGAAGAGAGCAGTGGAATAGCTGAGTGGTCTGCTCTGTACCAGTCTCTTAGCAAAAAGACTTACAAAAATAACCTCACTGAGTTACTTAATTCTCAGAACAACCCCACAAAGCAGTTCTTATCATCCCCATTTTTCAGATAAGGAAAGTGATACCCTGAGAGGTTAAAGTGACCTGTCCAAGGCATACAGCTTGCAGAAAGTAGGCGCCAAATAGGATTTTGCTGACCTAGATCAAGCAAACTCCCAAAGATTCATTTTTGCAGAACTCATCATTCTGTACTGAAGACAGGCCCTTATTATCCTGTCTTAGTCATTTCCTTGATTATTCTTCTTTCTCCCTTTGAGACAATGGGATCCTTTGAATCCTTGGCCTGAGCCCATGCTAGGCTCCAGGAAAAATTATTCAAATGAGTCAAGATGACCCATGCCTGCCTTAGCCACCCATGGATCTGAGACTGCCATAACCCTTCCTGAAGCACTTGGAAAGTTTGGAGACCTTCAGGAATTTGGGGCAACTTCTGTGCACCAGGAATGGTTTTCTTTGTTGGGATAAACTGGTGAACAAAGCGGACAATGCTCCCTTTCCTGGTGGAAGTTATGTGGGAGGAGGGTAGGGGACACGGAGGTGGTGGGGAGAATAGATCTGCCATCAAGGGCCTAGGTGGGGTCCCTATCCATCTTGAGCCTCACTGCACAGCAAGCCATCTCCCTTTTCTAAGTGGCGCTTCCAGTCCCTTCCCTTTTTACCAGCCAGCATCTCCTTCAACCATCTCCTCTGTCATCTCAACCTTCTGGAAGGCCTTCCCCCACATTGGTCAAACTGTCCTTACAGACTCCCCAAGCACCCTAGACCTCTCTGTGGCACTTCTCAGCCTTATGGCTTCACCCTGAGTTAGGCACGTAGCTGATGACTGTCCCCCACACCAGACGATAAGCTCCTTACGGTCTGACCACGTGGAGGTAAGCTCCACACCGACTGACCGTTGCACTCACCACCGTGTGCCTAGAACTTAGCCAGGACCTGGTCCAACACAGTCTGCTGAATGAATGACCATTCCCTGCACCCCGTACCTCTCATGACCGTCTCATCTGAGGGGTGCAAACTTCCCTTTCCTAAAAAGTGAACAGGCATGGGGGTTAAGAGCTGAGGGCAGGGTCCCCATGACACTTCAGCCTCCAACCAGTATCTGTGGTCTCAGAGTATAGGTGCATATATGAGGACAAAGAACGTT
Organism: Bos mutus; assembly: GCF_027580195.1. Classification (NCBI taxonomy): domain Eukaryota; kingdom Metazoa; phylum Chordata; class Mammalia; order Artiodactyla; family Bovidae; genus Bos; species Bos mutus. The sequence goes on from NC_091618.1 coordinate 31,289,753, forward strand.
TGACTGCCCACAGTCCAGGTCATACGGTCACAGCACCTGTGATGGAAAACATTCCACTGCAATGCGAAATCCTGGAGAAATAACAGTGTGAAATGAGTCACTAGCCAAATCCATCTCTATAAAAATGCTGAGCAGAAACCTTCCAGCCTCACGAAGATTAGAGTTGCAAACCCAAGAACTCTGTTGCATAGCACCTACTCCCCTTTCATTGGAAAAGTACAGGCCTGGGCTGCAAAAGCTACCTTTTAATTGGAGAAATAAGAGGCATCCCTTCACTTACTCATTGAATTAGTATGCATTGATTAAGCTCCTACTGTGCTTTTGCTGTTGTTCAGTAGCAAAGTCATGTCTGACTCTTTTGAGACCCCATGGACTGTAGCCTGCCAGGTTCCTCTATTCATGGGATTTCCCAGGCAAGAATACTGGAGTGGGTCGCCATTTCCTTCTCCAGGGGATCTTCCTGACCCAAGGATCAAACTCACATCTCCTGCACTGGCAGGTGGATTCTTTACCACTGAGCCACCAGAGAAGCCCTCCTGTGCTTTAGGGATATAAAAATAAACTAGACCATGAACTCAGAGTCTTGCGAAATGAACAGAGCAGGCAGGCTGGGTGGAACAAATGGTAGGGGCAATGAGGCAGATACCTACCTCAGCACAGGAAGGGCCTCTTGGAGATGATAAGACACAGGAAGAGTCTAGAGACAGATAAGAGTTGGGTTGGGTTGCAAAGGGCTTTCCAAGCCATTGGAATGACACAGACAAAGGCATGGTAGTAGACAGAGCCTGGGTTGTGGTGGGAACTGCTGGAGGTTTGGTATTGCTGGGAAGTTAAGGGTAAGACTGAGAATGGAAAGAAGGGAGCTGGAGCAGGAGGGAGGAGACAGGCCTCAGATCAACTTTTAAGTCCTGTGAAGAATTGTGAAAACTTTCATGTCCAAACAAAGGAGGAGCATTGAGCACTTTAAGCAGGAGAATAACATGGATAAAACTGCATTTTAGGTGGCTCCTAATATGGGGATAAAAGATTTGTAGGGGACCAAGAAAGGCCATGCCAAAGAATGTTCAAACTAACGCACAATTACACTCATCTCACATGCTAGCAAAGTAATGCTCAAAATTCTCCAAGCAAGGCTTCAACAGTACTTGAACCGAGAACTTCCAGATGTTCAAGTTGGATTTAGAAAAGGCAGAGGAACCAGAGATCAAATTGCTAACATCCATCCACAGAAAAAGCAAGAGAATTCCAGAAAAACATCTACTTCTGCTTCATTGACTAGGCCAAAGGCTTTGACTATGTGGATCACAAGAAACTGGAAAATTCTTCAAGAGACAGGAATACCAGACCACCTTACCTGCCTCCTGAGAAATCTGTATGCAGGTCAAGAAGCAACAGTTAGAACTGGACATTGAACAAAGGACTGGTTCCAAATTGGGAAAGGAGTACATCAAGGCTGTATATTGTCACCCTGCTTATTTAACTTATATGCAGAGTACATCATGCAAAATGTTGGGCTGGAAGAAGCACAAGCTAGAATCAAGATTGCCAGGAGAAATATCAATAACCTCTGATATGCAGATGACACCACCCTCATGGGAAAAAGCAAAGAAGTACTAAAGAGCCTCTTGATGAAGGTGAAAGAGGAGAGTGAAAAAGTTAGCTTAAAATTCAACATTCAGAAAACTAAGATCATGGCATCTGGTCCCATCACATCATGGCAAATAGATGGGGAAACAATGGAAACAATGACAGACTTAATTTTGGGGAGCTCCAAAATCACTGCAGATGGTGACTACAGCCATGAAATGAAAAGACGCTTGCTCCTTGGAAGAAAAGCTATGACAAACCTAGAGAATATATTAAAAAGCAGAGATATAACTTTGCCAACAAAGGTCCATATAGTCAAAGCTATGGTTTTTCCAGCAGTCATGTATGGATGTGAGAATTGGACCATAAAGAAAGTTGATTGCCAAAGAACTGATGCTTATGAACGGTAGTGTTGAAGACTCTTGAGAGTCCCTTGGACTGTATGGAGATCAAACCAGTCCATCGTAAAGGAAATCAATCCTGAATATTCATTGGAAGGACTGATGCTGAAGCTGAAGCTCCAATACTTTGGCCACCTGATGCAAAGAACTGACTCATTGGAAAAGACCTTGATGCTGGGAAAGATTAAAGGCAGGAGGAGAAGGGGACGACAGAGGATGAGATGGCTGGATGGCATCACCGGCTCAGTGGACATGAGTCTGAGCAAATTCTGGGAAATAGTGAAAGACAGGGAAACCTGGCATGCTATAGTCCATGGGGTCGAAAAGAGTCAGACTCGACTGAGTGACTGAACTGAACTGAAGGGGACCAAGGAGAGGAGAGAAGCCAGTTAGAAAGCTGTGGCCGTGTCTCCAGATAAGAGACAAGAGCACAGTATTGAGTTATAGGAGAGGCATAGGGGGAGGGTTTCAAGAAGGGTTTAGAAATCTATACTCAGAACAACTAGGGTATAATAGAAGCAATAACCCACACTTTACAATTCTGAGTTCTTTCTACATGCTGGCCACTCTGGAAAGCTTTATGTACATTATTATAAGTTTTAATATTTATCCAAGTAGGTGGGGGATCCAGGATGAGAAAGGCCTGGAGGCTCTGGGACCCTCTACATAGGGTCTAACGATCTTTAAAATGCTCTACAGATGCTAATGTCAACCAAGCTTAGATTATGGGAGGGGAATGAAGTAGGTGATGGAATGTACAGTAGAAATGAAAAAGAACAGGTCCCCATGAATAATGAAGAGAAGAATTTCATTAGGGACTTTGGAAGAAAGTAAGTTTGGACAAAAGTTTGCAAAGTCAAATGTTTCTGTGTGCCAGAAAGTGAACGCAAGTTCAACAGGCAAAAGGCCAGGCGGTTAGGAGCGGTGGGGACCGCGGCAAACGGAGAGTCTACGTGCCATCAAAAGAGTCAGCTACTGCTCAGTTCTAGTTGCAGTAGCCTTTCGAGAAAGAGGGCTCGAGATAATCAAACTAGCTGATGCTCAAAGCAAAACCAGTTCTCCAGACTTTTGCCTGAATTCTCCCAACCTGAAAATATTGGTAACTATTTGAAAATTTGGAAAAGTAAGAAAAACATTGTACAAAGCACCCCAACCTGCCTCTAAGTTGGACAAGAGTCTAGGACTGGCAATGTGAGTGCTCTGCTGTCGCCTGTCCATCCAGCAACTGAGCACCTCAAGGAGAGGGAGACTCTGGATGGGGCACACAAGTGTAACCAGGATGAAAGGAGTGGCTCAGGGTTCTGGAGACTTGCCAGCTTCCTGACCAAATGCCATTTGGAGAAGGAGAGATCAGGCGTGGTAATGTCTCGTCCGCATAAACTGAGAGGATCTGCAGAGACATGCCTTCCTAGGATGAGTGAGATCTGTCACACTGTCAACAGGGGTTGTCAGACACCAAGAATATCTTCAAGATCTAGAAGCTCAAGCAGCAAGTTATATGCTCAGCATCTGAAAGGCAGCTGCGAGTGGGCTAGACTGCCTGTTGGAATTCTGCCATCATCTCCCATCCCTGCCTCCTGGGGCCATCCTCCACTGTCCTTGCAGAGTCCCTATTTCACTTTCTATCCTGTGACTCAGGTCCAATGACCCTCATCCCCATCGCTCCCTCTAGATGTCTTCTCTTCAGACCCCAGTGACTGGCTTCCCTTTCCTGGTCTACCCCTGACCTCTCTGACTGTCCTAGTCATGAACCCACTGCTCTGGGCTGACCCCATGACCCAGGCATCATTGTGATTTAAGGCAGCAAGTGGGGAGTCTAGGAAGAGAACCTGAATCAGTACTTACTGAAACAGCAAAGAGTGGGAATAGAGCTATGTCCTCAGAGAGCTCCAGAAAGAGGGTCAGTGGAGAATGATCCTGGGGGTTCAATCAACTCAAATCAAGGAGCCTCGGCTAGCACCCGTGCCCCTCACTCTGTGCCCGGCAGTCCTGGTGCTCCCCTCCTGAACGTGGAGAATCTGAATGCTCCCAACAATCCCACTTTATTATCCCACGTTGCAGAGGAGAAACTGAAGTCCCAGTGGAGAGGTTAAGCAGTCACTGGCCAGAGGACCTGTAGCCTCTTTCCCAGCCCAGACTCTTCAGAGTCTGCTCTTAACAGCGCTTCTCCAGTTACCTCTGATGGAAGCCCAGTTTCCCCCCAGTCCCTCAGGGACCTGACTCTTGTAAAATACAGTAATAGATGAATTAACAGAAAAAGGATCATGCGCTTAGATGGCGTGGGCAACTGGCAAATTGCTGTGAATGCTTCTGGATGCTTCAGTTTCTACACCTATCACGTCGGGGGCGGAGCCACAGGGACTGAGAAACGCTAATCCACCTAACTGTATCCTCGCTCAGCTACTGAGGATGGGAAAAAAAAAAAAAACAAACACTTGTATATATTCCAAAGGCTGAACTGTTCACCTCACTCCAGTGGTGCGCACTCCAGTACTCAGGATGCGCCAGAGCGTCCCGCCCCGCATTCCCGGTTCGGGTGACTTAGGGCAGGGTTGCCCCGTTACCGTCCAGGGGTGAGATCCGTTAGCTCCAAAGGGCCCTTCCAAAACCAAAACGCTGGGATTCGGCCTCCTTTTGCAACCCCCCAGCTCAGCAGAAATGTTTGCAAGGGCCAGCTGTTTTTGCTCCCGCATTCATTAATAAAAGTAGTGAATGCAGCCAGGGCCACCCTTTTCTTTCCTTTGTCCTGTCCTGAAAAGGGGCAGGGAGGGAACAGGAGAGCCTGCAGACGCAGGGGACGTGCCAGACGTGCAACAGGAAGGGCTCGGAGATGAGGACTGAGAGGAAGGAAGGCAGGTGGGCGGATGGGGAGCGGGCGGGGGGGGGGGAGCGGGCGCGGGGCAGGGGGAGGGGCCGTGTGACAAAGGCGGAGAGACGCGTGGAACTAATTCCCCGGGGCCATGGGGTGGGGGTGCACCTGAGGATTGAAAAACACCTGGCAGTTTCTGGAAACAGGAGGATTAAGAGCTGCTGAGAAAAATGGGGCCGATGATAGAGCAGGGCTGGCTGGGGTGGGGGGACCCTCTGGGAACTGCACATCGAACTCTGAGATCTTATTTTTGATCCCTTAGTGACTGGGGAGAGGTTAACAGTGCATCAGTAGGCGGGTAGCGGCGGGTGGGACACTCTAGGTCTCTTATTCAGTCTTTAAAGCAGGGAATTGGTTACAGAGGGTATCCAATTGTTTCCTTGGGCTAGAGGGAGCACAGAGCAGTTGAAGGAGCAAGGATTCTCTAGCAGGAGTTCCCACACAGAACACCAGACGCTGGTTAAATTTCACAGAAAGAAAGTATTCTTACTAAAAGCACTTTTGTTAAAAAAAAAAAAAGTTAGTATATAATGTATTAAATGCCACAAATGCCACAGAATTGTAGATTTTAAAATGATTTAAAATGGTGAAGTCTATGCTATGCACATTTTACCATCATCAAAATTGAATATAACATTTTCTTTTGTTTATCTGAAATTCAAATTTAACCAGTGCCCTGTGTCTTATTTGTTAAATCTGGCCACCCTACACACAGCAAGAGCTAAGACAATGCCAGGGGGCTTCCCACATGGAGCTGGAGCCACAGAGACCCAGCTACTGCTGCAGGGGATGGAGAGAGACTGGAAGTCCAGGGAAAGGAGGGAAAATGGTCCTGCTTCTCCTCTCCAGTGACCCCCAGTTCCTCCCTGCCATCAACCAAAGTTCCTAGAAGCCCAAGGGCAAAGGAGTCTCAGAAATACAAGTGCAGGGAAAGATATAAGAGCAAACTTGCAATTGCTTTACATGACCCAGGAAGGCCACCAGTGACCACAGTTTTATCTGTTTCAACCAAAATAATAATAATGACATGACATTTGTGGCAAAAGGCCACAAATATGGTTTTAAGATTGCAGTCTGGAAAACACAAATCTGGGGTAACTGCAAAAGAGTGTTCCAGAAAAGAGAAAGAATCAGGGGCTTATAAGGACAAAAAGCCATGAGGTCCCTGGGTCAGGAATATCCTCTGGAAAAGGAAATGGCAACCCACTCCAGGATTCTTGTCTGAAAAATGCCATGGACAGAGGAGCCTGGCGGACTACAATCTAACAGGTCACAAAGAGTTGGACATGACTAAGTGACTAAGTACGCACCTTAAGAGTTGCCTGGCAAGAACTGTGATTGATTCTGACTCGAGTCAGAAAATATTTGTCCTTAAGGATTCATGAGTTGTTTTAGGGTAAGGGTCCGATAACTATAGACAGGCTGTCATGAGTTTCTGGCGGATGTTTGGGATGACTTAACATCAGGGCAAAAGGTCAGATTCCATCCAGGCTGAGACATGCGTAAGTCACACTTCATTAATGGCTCTAAAATGAGAACTCTCTTAGCAATACCAACTTCGCTTTGATTTTCTTTTCACATTTCTCCCTTTTGATTGATTTCTTCCTTTAAAAAGCATCAGTGATCAACCACTTGGGTTTTGGGCATCAGTATGAACTCCATTAGGACTGGGAAGGCTCATTGCCAGAGGGTTGTGTCCCACAGAGAGGGGAGCGGGGTGATTTGTGGGAGAGGTCTGCTTTTAGAGAGTTTATAATCATATTTGAGCAACAAGGAGCCATCCAGGAAGAGAGTCTTAGGCAGTGTTCCAAATGGGCATGGATCTTTATCAGGAGAAATCTCATAGGAGTGAGCAATCACCTCCAGATGTCAATCTATCATTATTTCTGAACTGATGCTTTCCAACTGTGAAGCTGGAGAAAACTCTTGAGAGTCCCTTGGACAGCAAGGAAATCAAACCCACCAATCCTAAAGAAAATCCGCTCTAAATATTCATTGAAAGGACTGTTGCTGAAACTGAAACTCCAATACTTTGGCCACTTGATTCAAAGAGCTGACTCATCAGAAAAGACCCTGATGCTGGGAAAGATTGAGGGCAGGAAGAGAAGGGGATGACAGAGGATGAGATGGTTGGATGGCATCACCGACTCGATGGACATGAGTTTGAGCAAATTCCGGGAAATAGTGAAAGACAGGGAAGCCTGGCGTGCTGCAGTCCATGGGGTTGCAAAGAATCAGACGTGAATGAGCGACTGAACAGCAACAGCATAGAGAAACACAAAATCCAAACAGTTTAAAAACAACAAAAGAGAGAACTGTTAGAACAATGATTAGTAAAACTGGTTGCAGTTCAGATTGCACTAAGCCACCAAGACCAGAGGGGAGTCAGCTGAAGAAGACTTCTAGATGTCAAGGTTGAAGCATCTTTTGGAGTTTGAGATGTCTCTGATGACATCATCAGTTGTTTAGGTAAAGGCAGTTTTAATTGTCAAGGACTCCAAGGATGGGAGAAAAACTGAAAATGTTTGGAGAGCCATAGATACTAGAGGAGTAAGAATTTAGAATCTAATCTAGTGCTAAGTCACCTCAGTTGTATCCAACTCTGTGTGACCCTACAGAATGTAGCCTGCCAGATTCCCCTCCCCATGGGATTTTCCAGGCAAGAATACTGCAGTGGGTTGCCATTTCCTTCTTGAGGGGATCTTCCCAAGCCAGGGATTGAACTCAAGTCTCCAGTCTCCTGTATTGGCAGAAGGATTCTTTATCACTAGCACCAGCTAGGAAGCCCCAGGATCTAATCCAGTTTACAGGTAAATACCGAAACCCCAAAGAAAATTAATAGCACTAGAACCTAATATCCACGAAGGTATGATATTGAAACATACTTTTTATCTCTAAAATCACCATTATTCCCATCAAATATAGTCAAAATGAGACTAATTTGTTTGCAAAATAAGTACGGTTTCAATAATGTGACCTGATTACATAAATATAACAAGAATACTGTTGATCTGGACCTCCCTGGTTGGTGGGCAAGTGGTAAAGATTCTGCCTGCCAATGCAGTGACACAGGTTTGATCCCTGGTCCAGGAGGATCTCATATGCCACAGAGCAACAAATCCCCTGTGCTCTAACTACTGAGCCCTGAGACTAGAGTCCAAGAGCTGCAGCTACTGAAGTCCGAGTGATGTAGAGCCTGGGCTCTGCAATAAAAGAAGCCACAGCCACGAGAAGCCCACACACTGCAACTAGCGAGTAGCCCCTACTTGCAACAACTAGAGAAAAGTCTGCCTGCAGCAACTAAGACCCAGGGAAGCCAAAAATAAAAAAATAAAAGCATTTTTTTTCTTAAAAAACAATAGCAATTGATCTTATAGGCTCTTTTCTTTCTTATTTTAAATTAATTAAATATTTATCTGACTGCCAGGGCTTGTAGGATCTACTTCCCTGACTGGGAATTGAACTCAGGCCCCCTGTGCTTTGGAAGTGCGGCATCTTAGCCACTGGACCACCAGGGAAGTTCATTAAAGGCTCTTTTAAATTTCTTTGCTGGAACTTTTCATAAGAATCTGAGATTGAACACTTAAAGGCCTCTTGGGGCTAGGAAAGCAATACCTGTAGATTGATGTGAATTCCTCTCTTCTTGAGGTCCCCAAAATATCTTGAAGTTCCTGCACTGGGAAGGAAGGGCCCTTCCTTACTCCCTGGTAAGGCTGCTGGGTACCTTGTAAGTAAGGTATCAGGCTGTTTTTCCATGGGTCTTTATTGGCTCCATAAAATCAGTCTTAGCTTTTTAAAGCTGTCTGGTCATATCTGAGTCTATGCATGTTTCTCTCAAATATAACATTTTAGTCAAAATCTTGGTAACATAACCAAAGTTCCCAATTGTATTCTGTTATAAGGAGAACAGATTCTCATTGAACTTATACAAATAACTATGTTACCATCAAAATAAGAATACTCACTAGGAGTTTCCAAATTCTAGAAGGAACAGAAAAAGAGGAATCAGAAAAACGATAAATGTTTTTTCTTTGTCGACAAGGGTATGCTTTACCAAACTGCGGCAACTCAAAGATAGTTTGGGAGAAAAGGTTTCCTTAAATCTGAAAAAGCAAAACATAAAAGAATCAGCAATGTGTAAAACAAAATGTCATACAAATTATAACTATCCTCATCCCTTCATTCAGTCCCATGGAATTAATTCTTGATTTGATCTTTTGTTAGCAATTTTATGAAGCCATCAGTTTCTCTGTTAGTGTTTTGTAAATTCTTACCCAGTTCAATGGTATGATCTGAAAGTCTTTCAGAAACCTCTACTCTAGAGTGTTGATGTCCTTTCCATGAATCTATCGGAAGATGAAACATATTTGCAAAAGCATGAAGAGTAAAACAATACTGTTGTTGTTAGTCACTCACTTGTGTCCAGCTCTTTTGTGACCCCTTGGACCGCTGCCTGCCAGGCTCCTCTGCCCATGGGATTTCCCAGGCAAGAATGAGTTGCCGTTTCCTTCTCCAGGGGATCATCCCGACCCAGGGATGGAACCTGCGTCTTCTGCATTGTCAGACCAATTCTTTCCACTGAGCCACCAAGGAAGCCCAGTAAAACAGTAACAGTCTATAAATGACTGGCAACTTAAAAACACCCACTTTTGAAAATCTGAGAGTTCATTATAATGGAATTGAAAAGGAAATTTGGTTATTTTTGTGACACAAAACAATTTAAGATAATAACTAGAATTGTGACCGATAACATTATACTAGGACATATCAGATATCTAGAAATTTCACATGGTTACTGGAACACTTACATACTTATACAGACACAATGTAAGGAAGGTTTCGTGTTACTTATTCAACAGTCCTTCCCATGTAATTTAATATCTAAGCCTAATTAGTTTAACAACTCTACTTTTATAAAGAGAGAAAATAAATCTTTGGATTTTCCAGGCAGGAATACTGGAGTGGGTTGCCATTTCCTTCTCTAGGAGATCTTCCTGACCCAGGTATCAAACCCGGTCTCTCGCATTATAAGCCGACGCTTTACCATTTGAGCCACCAGGGAAGTCCTGAGATAGTTCAGGGGCCCTGGAGTTGCACAGAGTCGTACACAACTGAAGTGACTTAGCAGCAGCAGCAGCAGCAGAAGCATCTCATACCTCAAATTAGTTCTAAATTAAAAAAAAACAATAACGATCACTTAGAATTTGATTTGGAGAAATTTGTCAAAAGTATCAAAAGCTATAAAAAAACATTTGGTCAAATAGAATCATAGGTCACTGTGAAACAATGCTTAATTACCTATTTAACCAAAATAACAATTAAAGGCTTCATGGGCAGATTTCCCTGGTGGCTCAGAGGTAAAGAATCCTCCTGCCAATGCAGGAGACACAGGTTTGATCCCTAATCCTGGAAAGTCCCACGTGCCACAGGGCAACTCAGACTGTGTACAACAACCATGAGCCTGCGCTCAGGAACCTGGGAGCCGCAGCTGCTGAAGCCCACGCGCCCCAGAGCCAGTGCTCCACCACAAGGAGAAGCCTGAGCAATAAGAAGCCCTGCACCACAACGCCAGAGTAGACCCAACTCATTGCAGCTAGAGAAAAGCCTGAGCAGCAATGAAGACTCAGCCCAGCCAAAAATTAATAGACAGAAACATAAAATTATAAAAAAAATGTATGAAAGGCTTCATGGGCAAATGTAAAAGGGTGTATACTTATAAAAAGCCTTGTGCTGTGCTTAGTTGCTCAGTCCTGTCTGACTCTTTGTGACCCCATGGACTGTAGCCCACCAGGCTCCTCTGTCCCTGGGGATTCTCCAGGCAAGAGTACTGGAGTGGGTTGCCATGCCCTCCTCCAGGGAATCTTCCCAACCCAGGGATTGAACCCAGGTCTCCCTCATTGCAAGTGGATTCTTTACTAGCTGAGCTAGCAGGGAAGCCCATAAAAAGCCTTTGCTATAAAATATGAAATCTTTGCTTGTCTAGTCAGATTACATTAAAGATAAAGAAAACTTTTATCATTTCTCATTAAGATTAGACCAATAATCCAAGAAAACTTTGCTGTTTTAATAATAGAGAAAAACCAAAGTTTGATTTTGTACCAGTTTATTTTTAATATTAAGACTCATTTACTTAATTAAATTCATTTCAATCTTAGCCAGTCCTGACCACGCATAAAATTCTTTTCCAAAGATTTCTTTTTTATTTTTACCTCCACAAACCTTCTACAACTTTCTATATCCATTTTAGTTTGTCCTTTTTTTATTCCCATTTAGAAATAACCAGCTTTAAAAGAAAATCACTCCCTCTTTCCTTAAAAAAATGCATTTTCACTTCTTACATCTTTTCTTAAAAATTACTTTATAACAAAGATGCTTTTCTTATTAATTTTAGTAGTTTTAATTACATATATTAATTAGAATTTTTAGCCCTTTGAAACCTTAATTTCTTTTGAAAAGAAGTAAGCAATTATGAACTGCTTTTTATATTAGAATTCTATAGATTGGCAAACTTATAAATATCTTTTATAATCTCTAAAAGCCTGTGCTTTTTTTATAGAAAATTTCTCAGCATGGCACTAAATGCCTTTACTTATAGTCCCAAATATCTTTAGTTTTCCTGTGAAAGGAAGCCTATGTTTAGTCATTAATATTTCAGCATCTTATTTTATTGGGGAATGATCTAGATATTTAATAACTTTCCATCATTTAACTTAACCTAGCAAAAGTCCGGGAGGAGGCAATGGCACCCCACTCCAGTACTCTTGCCTGGCAAATCCCATGGGTGGAGGAGCCTGGTAGGCTTCAGTCCATGGGGTCGCTGAGAGTCGGATACGACTGGGTGACTTCACTTTCACTTTTCACTTTCATGCATTGGAGAAGGAAATGGCAACCCACTCCAGTGTTCTTGCCTGGAGAATCCCAGGGACGGGGGAGCCTGGTAGGCTGCCGTCTGTGGGGTCGCACTGAGTCGGACACGACTAAAGTGACTTAGCAGCAAAAGTCTAAAGTTTCAAGTTACCAAAAAGATTTGAGGAAACTGTTTTAAGTAGACATATCATAAAACATAATTATTCTTAAAGAGTTCACCTAAAAACTCTTATCCTATTTACATGTACTTAATTGATTGATACTTATGAAAATATAGTATCAGTTTATTTTTCTTGATGACAAATTCTATAACAAAGATAACACATGAATTTATTAGGTACAATAAAAATATTATACTTAATGCTGATGACTCTAAAGATATGTCTGTATTAATTAAACCGAAAATCTTAAACTAGCTTTAATAGTGAATATTAGCTTAATACTAAATATTTCCCAGATTCTGTGAACCTATAATTCATTTGGATTAGTTTCTATTGTATTTCTGAAAATTTACATAAGTGCTTGTTTTCTTTAATCCAATTAAATAGAACTCCTTTACAAATTAATTTTGGCAATACCATCTACTATCTATAGAAATAGATACTATAGATATAGATAGATCCCATATCTGTTATGTATACACATAGATACACATACACACAGATAGACACAGACAGAGGTCTTATAGTTTTCATTTTAAAACTTTAATCATGAATCAAGCATAATACAAAATTTACTAGTTCATAAATAACAGCTAGAATAAATTAAGTCTACTCACTCAAATGGCCTAAGTCTTTCATTTTTTTTGCAGAGAAGAATTTTAAAATCTGTATTTGCCCTTGACAAGCAATGTTAAGGAGACTGGGCAAGAGAGTCCTTTTTACAGTTTGAATTTTAAAAGGCCTCTTTTCTTTTTCTTCTTCTTCCTTTTTTTTTTTTTTCAGTCATAAAAATTAGAGATGGTCTAAATAGTTCCCTGAGATGACCAGGTAGAATATTTACATCTCAAAGGCACAAGGAGAGAAAAGCAATTTCCTCTAAGAAGGGCTTTTGTTCCTTTAAGGTCAAAACTTTAAAAAAAAAATGCTTTTTCCAAATTGCCATAATAATGATAGACATTTTTCTTAGGCCATTGGATGCATAATTGCTTTCTGCAGGCACTCAAGCTCACCATCATAAAACAGAAGTTCAGAGAGAAATGGATAGCAAGGAGGAGAGCATGGTGGTAGACATTCTGAGGTCCACAAAGGAGCAGAGGGATTCAGAGGGAAAGAGAGTGAGCTTTCAGAAGCCCCAGAGGATTTTTCCGATTTGGAAATCCTTTGAGATAATTGTCAGTTTCTCTAAGGGAAGCAACAGTGTATACCTTATTATGTTTTTGGAGGCCTCAACATACCAATTGAAATATGCTTCCATTCTTGTCTTACATTCCTTTTCTAATTGACCATACTGACAAACTAATTTCAGAATTTTGAAGGAGTCCAGGTTGGTCAATTTAATTGCAAATCATCCTGGGTAATCATAGTCTAGCAAGGCAAATACTTGCAGGACTAGGGCCCATAACTCTTATACACAAAAACAGCGGAAGTTCCAGAAGGAGGCTGCTCTGAAGTCTTGCCCTTAGAAAGTGAACTCCCCGTACTACAAGAGCAATTACACAGCAGAACAAAAACAGGGAATGAAATCCTGAGAACAGAAGCAGGCAGCCCAAACAATATGGGAAGCAAAATCCTGAAGGCCATTCAAACAAAACAAACAAAATAGGAAGTGAAATCTCAAGGTCACTTAAACAAAACAAACACAAAATGGGGAGTGAAATCCTAAAGGTCACTCAAACAAAACAGGAAGCAAAATCCTGGAGGCCCTATATGTAAAACAAACAAAAGTGAAAAAGTGAAAGTGTTAGTCACTCAATCGTGTCTGAGTCTTTGAAACCCCGGGGACTGTAGCCTGCCAGGCTTCTCTGTCCATGGAGTTCTCCAGGCAAGAATACCGTAGTGGGTAGTCATTCCCTTCTCCAGGGGATCTTCCCAACCCAGAGATCTAACCCAGGTCTCCTGCATTGCAGGAAGATTCTTTACTGTCTGAGCTGCCAGGGAAGCCAAAACAAGCAAAAAGGGAAGCAAAATCCCAAAGGACAGAGCTGGTCCCAGAGGGCAGCCAAATAAGTTAGAACCTCTACCACGGTGGAAGGAAGCCTCCACCACCACAATCTGGGAACACTGAGAAAATGATAGCATCCAGTTGCCTCTTGTGTGGGTGCATGCATGCTAGGTCACTTCAGTCGTGTCTGACTCTGTGCAACCCTATGAACTGCAGCCTACCAGGCTTCTCTGTCCATGGGGTTCTCCAGGCAAGGACACCTAAGTATGTTGCTGTGCCATCTTCCAGGGGATCTTCTTAATCCAGGGGTTGAACCTGTGTCTCTTACATCTACCTGCATTGGCGGGTGTGGTCTTCACCTGGGAAGCCCCAGTTGTCTCTTACCTTACACAAATTCAAGACAATGCTGGAGAGTGGGTAGGCTGTTCTGCATCCCACTTCTGACACCATATAATGTCAACCAAAAAATAATGCAGGAGGTTGCAATTAAGAAAAGTGTTTATTTGGAGCTTTAAGCATTGCAATTCAAGAGACACAAATTCGGGTAACCCCAAGAGAGTGTTTTGGGAAACAGAATGAATCAAAAACGAGAAAGGAGCCATGAATTGCCTGGCCTGGCAAGAATTGTTGAAAATGTTAAAGAGTTGCCTGGTGAGAATTGTGACTGACTCTGACATGGATTAGAAAATATTTGTCCTTAAAGAATCACAGTTGTTTTAGAGTAGAGGCCTGATAAGTAGACAGGCTGTCATGAGTTTCTGGCTGATGTTCTGGATGACTTTATAAGATCAAAAGGTCAGATTTCATCCAGGCTGAGATGTGCGAAAGTCACACTTCCTTAATAGCATCCCAGCTCCATTTTTAGAGAGCTCTCTTAGCAATACCAACTCCATTTTTATTTTCCTTTCACATCTGCCGGCTGAAATGAAGTCCCAAGTCTCAATCAGGTCATTCTCTTAAGTCCTTGACCCAGCTCACTCTCATGATCAATCCACAAGCAAGTAGTTACTGCTTGCTGCTAAGACAACAGATAAGAGCACATTTGTGAGCATCCTCAAACTAAGAATCAAAGAGAAGTGCTTTGTTTAGAAAGTGGAGGATATGGTTCCTTTCTTGAAGCTGGGACCCCCAATGTCTCTTCATTCTTTTATTCAATGTCTACTTGGGGGAGAGGCACTGTCCTTGGCAATTCAGTGTATGTCAGTAAATTAAACAGATGCATTCCACATTCTTAAGGTGCTTACAATTCTAGTTGGTATAAAATGTATGAAACTTTGCTAAAATATAAGATGTGAATGACAAATGCAAGAAAAGACAGAGAAGTGACAGAGAAGCTTATAATGAATAGGAAATAGATGACTTAGGTGATATCTATAATAGGTATACAGTGTGCCCAGCTTGGTGCTAGGTACTAGGGGCAGCAGAACAGAAATGGACACATGAGCCTTCTCCAGGAACTCATGATGTTATTTACAAGAATCAGCAACAGATATTTGCCCACTTGTCCTGACTCCTTAAAACCTCATAGAAAGCCATTAAATAAAGAAAGCAGATTTACAGATTTAGTTGCTCAGAGGTCTTGGGTTCCCATCAAGCTTTGCCTCCAGCTCTGTGAATCCTGGGGCCTCTATTCCCCCATAGTGGAGGGAAACTCTGGCCTTGTTGATCTCTGCCTCCTCCTGTTCTGTTGTATCGGTTACTTCTCTGTTTCAAGTCACTGGTTACCTCTGGCAGCCCCCTGAGACGTGACAGGAGCTGAGTCACATCACTGGTAACCCTGGAGCAACAACCGCAAAGCTGTGAGCAAATGACTTGCATATTTATGGCCACCCTGTGCAGGAGTAGCACAAAATAGGAGCAGGGCTCTGGTGTCAGGCTGCTGGGGTTGAATCCTGGCTCTGCAGATGACCAGCCTGAACAAAGTTATGTACAGCCTCAGTGTGTCAGATTCCTCATTTATAAATAGGAATAATCATAGTGCTCCATCCGTTTGTAAGGCTGAATAAGATAGTGCCTGTGAAAGTGTGTAGAACACTGCTTGTTAGCTATCATTATTTATTATCGCCCTTCATAGATTTAGAAATGGATAATACGTTCACTTCTTCACTTTCAACTGCCTACCTCCAGGTCACTGCTTTGGCTTGCAGGATCCTAGTTCTCAATCGTTGATCAAACCCAGGCCTTTGTTAGTGGAAGTGTGGAACCCTAACCTCTGGACCGCCGGGAACTCCCCAGGTCATTTCTTTTCAATCTATGGGTTACAAACCACTAAAATTGAACATTACTCAGTCATGTCTGACTCTTTGCAACCGCATGGACTGTAGCCTGCCAGGTTTCTATGTCCATGGAATGAATTCTCCAGGCAAGAATACTGGACTGGGTAGCCATCACCTTCTCCAGGGGAATCTTCCCAACCCAGGAATCGAGCCCAGGTCTCCCACATTGCAAATGGAGTCTTTACCATCTGAGTGAAATCACTTTCATGAATTTCGTGAAGTCTCTCAGTCGTGTCCAGCTCTTTGCTATCCCATGGACTGTAGCCCACCAGGCTCCCCCATCCGTGGGATTTTCTAGGCAAGAATACTGGAGTGGGTTGCCATTTCCTTCTCCAGGGGATCTCCCCAACCCGGAGATCGAACCCAGGTCTCCTGCATTGTGGGCAGACGCTTTACCGTCTGAGCCACCAAGGAATCCCTCAAATTTAAGACAGTAAATTATGTATTAAAATAAATATTATAGCTATATACCTAAACACAGGTATGTAACAAAAAAGGAGAAAGATAATAGAATATCATCTACTATTATTCTATTATTAATAAAACAAAATATTAGTGTATAACATGCAGTAAGGGTAAGTATTCTGTTGAACTAGGGGTTCAATTGTGTGTGTGCATCGGTGTATACCATGTTGCAATGTAAAATTTTTCTCTCATTGTGGGTCATGGTCAAGAAAATTTGAAACCACTGTTTCAGGTTAAATCACTACTGCTCATAATTCTACCTTTCCCACTTTTCAACACCCTTGCTCCTTCTGACCCCCAGGCAAATACCACTTACCCTCTTCCTCACACACATATTCATCCCTTCCTTTCCTTTCCCTTCCTCTTTGGGATCCCAGCGACCTGGTCTTTCTCTCCATCCCTGCTCCCCCCGAGTGGTCTCCTTCCTCTGCTGTCGGACACCAGAAAAGTGCTCTGGGTACCAGGCACGGACATGCGGAAGGCCACAGAGTTGTCCCCAGATATCAGCAGTCTTGGGAGGGCGGAGGCAGTCAGGAGGTCTGGCTTAGGGGAGGACACCCTGGGAAGCAGGCTTTGGGTTCAGCTGATGGAGGGGAGTAAAGCTCTGGGGCTGGGTCACTTCTGAGGGAAAGACATTCCTGAGGGGGCAGTGGGCTTAACCTGAAGGGAGGCTGAAGAGGAAAGAAAAGTACTGGAATGAATACCCTGAAGGGGAATCACTGAGACAGGAGTCAAGGAGGTGCTGGAAAAGGGAAGTAATGTGTGCACAGAGAAAGACTGTCTCCAGGTGGGCAGAGGCTCAGTGTGCAAGACCCATCAGCAGGAAGGGGTTTCCAGGGAGGCCTGGAGACCACCTTTGGCCTTGCGGGGCGTAGGGGGGATCCTTTTCCCCTGCTTTCCATTCCTCCTCCCCCTCATCCCTCTTCTTCTCCCCTCCCCACTCTGTCAAGTGAAGTAATAAATAACCCAGGTTGTTCAGGGTTAAGTCAACTTAGCCGCAGCCATCACGACTTTAGCCCCCGGCCCCATGGCTTTGTTCATTCCAGCTCTGGGTCTGCTAGTGCTGTGGGATGCCCAGCTTGCATGATAAAGCCTGCTGTCCAGGCTGGGCCCCTGCAGATGTCCAAGACTCTCTTTAGCACAGCCCCCTCTCCCATCCCTCTTTTCCACCGAGGGTATCTGTCAGGTTGAGAGCAAAGAAAATTAACAGACCCACTCTCCCAGCTTGTCCAAATGTCAAGGCCAAGGGAAATGCCCTTGATCATCCAGAATCTCATCCTTGAAAGCGTTCCAGTGGATCAACTTTGGGGTCCCAACGTATAGACTGGACGGGCAGGACCAGGGGCTCTGGGAGGTGCTAGTTCCGACAACTAATCCCTTCGCCTCAGTTTCCTCAAGAGGGCAGATCCGAGAGTTCTCTCACCTTGCTCTCGCTTTGAACTTAGTCCTGATGGCCACCCATGCCACCTCCCCTCTGTGGGCTCTGCTTCATCATCTGTGTGAGGTGGGGCTCCCATTGAATGACCGGTAACACCCTTTATAGAAAAACACTTCTGTTACAGGTGTTACCCAGGGTCGAGACAGGTGAGGGCAGTGAGGAAGCTTGGCACCCTACAACAGGGAGTAATGGGATGAGTCAAATAGGAGAACCCTTAACTGTCTCAAGGGGCAGCTGCTCTTCCACTCTGCCGCTGACAGAGAAGCTGGAAATCTGAGATTTAAAACACTGACACTTAATCCTAAACACTGACACCTAATTCCAGATTTTTCAGCCATCATTACAGGCCAAGCTTAATCATCTGCAAGCCTGACTCAGCCTGTGAGTACCAGTTATCTGCCACATCCAAATGGTTCTCAAACTTAAGCCTGCATCAGAATTACCCCAGGGGCTTGTTAAAACATGGGTTATCAGGCCCCACCCCCAGAGTTTCCAATCCCGTTAAGTCTGAACTGGCGCCTGAGGAACTGCCTTTCTAACAGGCTCCCGGGTGATGTTGCTGCAGCTGATCCAGGGAACATACCTTGAGAACCACTGCTCTACTCTATGGGCTCCCTGGTGGCTCAGATGGTAAAGAATCTGCCTACAACACAGGAGACCTGGGTTCAACTCCTGGGTTGGGAAGATTCCCTGGAGAAGAGAATGGCAATCCACTCCAGAATTCTTGCCTGGAAAATCCCATGGACAGAGGAGCCTGGCAGGCTCCAGTCCATGGGGTCACAAAGAGCCGGACATGACTGAGTGAGCCCTACTCTATAGGAAGATGACCACTAGCCCACGTAATTCTTTATGTGATGCCCAAGCAGCTTCTCAGGAGCCACTGTCAATATTCGAGTTCCATGATTTGACAAGTAGAGTGAGGATGACAATGATGATCACAGGGATGGTACAGAAAGCAGCTAACTTCCTAAAATGCATACTGCAAACAGCAAGTATTTTACATGCATTATGGCTGTTAGTCTTCAAAGGCCTCAGAGGTCGGCATTATAAACAGTCCCTAATTACAGGTGAAAATAGCTAATACGTAGTGGATTTGAAGCCAGACTGAGACATCAGAGGTCACCTTCCCCCAACAAGGACTCACAGTTTTCTTACACACCCCATCACATAGTCGAATCCTCTAGATCCGTGGTCCCCAACCTTTTTGGCACCAGGGACTGATTTTGTGGAAGACAATTTTTTCATGGATGTTGGGGGGGTTAATTTCGGAATGATTCAAGTACATTACAGTTACTGTGCGCTTTATTTACATTGTGATATATGCTGAAATAATTATACAACTCACCATAATGCAGAATCAGTGCGAGCCCTGAGCTTGTTTTCCTGCAACCAGAGCAGCTGTAAATACAGATGAAGCTTTGCTTACTTGCCTATCACTCACCTCTTGCTGTGATGCCCGGTTCCTAACAGGCCATGGACTGGTACTGGTCCATGGCCTTGGGGTTGGGGACCCCTGCTCAAGATCATACTCTTCATGAGTAGATCTCCGTAAGTCAAAGCAAATTGTGTATTGGTTAATCACTCATTCACTCAATGAATGTTTGAGTTTAAAATATAACTGCAAGTCAAGCTACATGAAGTAAACACAGCAGACAAGGTAAAGGCACAGATAGTGACAGGGCGAGGCGGGCAGGGCTATTTGGAGACACAGCAGTCAGGGAAGGTCTCTCCAAGGAGGTGACATTTGCACAGAGACCAAGTAAAAGGGAGGAAGAGGAAAACAGGGCAGTGGGCACAAAGGTCCTGGGGTGGAAACAAGTGTGGCACATCCCAGGACCAGCAAGAAGACCGTGCGGCTAAGAGTGAGCACAGAGGAGGGTGGAGAACGAAGCAGGCATCCTTAAGTCCACACCAAGGAATCTGCCTTTTATTCCAAGTGTGATGGGGGAGCCGTGGGAGGGTTTTGAGTTAGCGAGTGATTAGCTCTGATTAGGTTTGGGCCAGAATCCCTCTGCTCACAGGGTGAAGACTTCGGGGAGGCTAGAGTGGAAAACACGGAGCTGATGTCTAAATAATAAGATCCTCAGAGATGCCTGAGCTGTGAGCTGATGCAGCCTGTCACTGCCTTGGTGGGCAGGGGAGAGAAACGGAAGGAAGGAAGGAAACGGATGCCAGATGCAAAATTAAAGCTATCTGTGGAGTTCTCTAGTGTCCAATGATTAGGACTCAGTGCTTTCACTGCAGTGGCCCAGGTTCAATCCCGGGTCAGGAACTAAGATCCCACAAGCCATACAATGTGAACAAAAGTGGGGGAAAGCTATCTGATAAATGAGGGCATGGGTCCCCATCAGGGGGAGGCAGAAAAATGGCAGGGCCACTTCTAAGGACACCAGCAACTCAGGTTTCCTGACTCCTGGTCTCAGTACCTGGTGCTTGACCTTGTCGGGGACAAGAGGTGTCTGTGTGAAGTTCAGAGCTGCAGAAAGACAACTCCAGTCCTGGGACTCGTCTCCTCTTAAGCCTGTCTTAAGTGCTCAACATTTCCCATTATGGGAGATGGAAATATTTGAAAACTGGATTGTGGTGATGGCTGCATTAACTGTATAGATTTACTAAAAGTCATGGAATTTACTAGGGAGTGAACATAATGGTATGTAAATCCTACTTCAATAAGGTTGCTTAAAAGGGAAAAAATCTTAGCTCACAAGGGAATCATCCTTTGACCTTGAACAGTTTGTCTGTCACTAAAAGAGCCCACAGCACTTTAAGAATATACACAGTAACATCCACTGAATGGAATAACAACCATGGCGATCGATACTTTTGAAGAACACTTGAAAATTTAGATATAAAACTATGTATGTAATTTTAATCATATCATATGTATTTGTGTGTGTGTATTTATGAGAGAGAAAACCCAGACATTAATTCTTGGTACTGGGATTGTTCTATTCCTCTTTTTTTTTTGTTTCCAGCTTTTGATTTTCCAAGTTTTCTACTATGAATGTTGATAGTCAAGATGCCCTATTAATCCGGAGAATGCAAATAAAATCCATATAAAATTGAGTTAGAAAAAAAGGCCAGAAAATAGGTCACATGCACTTATTGCCATGCACATTGTCTGTATGTAAGATCAGCAGAGGCAGAGACAAAGTAGGAAGGAAATGAGTTATGTTAATAGAATCACAGGTGATTTCAACATTTTTCTCTTTGCCTATCTACGCTGTCTCATTTTTCCACCATGAACATGTATTATTTGCCTAGTGAAAAGGAGGCATACAATCTTCTAAACCATTGGCACTCTGGTTTAAAGATTACTTTCTGCTTTTTCATGGACTATTTCATTCTTCTTTTTCCACTGTGAAGATTTAATTTAGTTCAAAAATTTCACAACTATTTATGGAACGCTTATTCTGTGCCAAGCACTGAACTAGGCACGGCAGGAAATGGAAAGATTATTAAAGGAAGATCGGGTCTCTTTTCCCAAGTAGGTCATCGGACCAGTCAGGGAGGCAGATACAGATGCAAAGAACGATACGGCTGCTCCACATGGTCACAGGGCACAGAAATAGACATATAAGGTGCAAGGAGAGTTCAGCTTATTAGTCAGCAAAAATGCTTTTTTTTTTTCTTAAAGGAAATTCTTTTATTATTGCAAACACTTAGAAGTAATCTCTCTTGCCTTACTAGCTTGCCAAGTAACAGAACTCTGATGGCCTGAGCTATGCGAGTAGGTGGGATATTTTTGTTCGGAGCTAATTGGACATCAGCTGTGTGAGGCGAGGTGAGGTTTCATGTTTCATCCTCCCCACTCCGTGATGCACTTCATGAGAGACAGGAAGAATATTATAGATGCTAGAAGACCAGGCTCTATAGTCAGGCTGCCTGGATTCTACTTTAGCTTCTCTTGCTCCAGTTACAGAACCTCCAGCAAGTTTCTTAACCTCTCTGTACCTCAGTCTTTTCCTCTGTAAAATGGGCATAATAATGGTACTCAGCTTATGGGGGTCTGTGGCAAACACCAAACACCTCATCACGCACTCAGCATTAGAACCAGACACACAGAACACACTCTAGGACTTCCCTGGAGGTCCGGTGGTTGATTAAGGATCCACCTGCCAATGCAGGGGACATAGGTTCAATCCCAGGCCCGGCAAGATTCCACATGCCGGAGAGCAGCTAAGCCCATGAGCCATGCACCGCAGCTTCTGAAGCCTGAGCACCTGTAGCCTATGCTCCATAGCAAGAGAAATGACCGCACTGAGAAGCCCGTGTGCTGCAACTAGAGAAAGCCTGTCTGTGACCATGAAGACCCAGCACAGACAAAAATAAATAAATAAAATAAAAAACACACTCTAGGATTTTATTATTTTATATTTATCCACCACATAAATATTCATCTTACTTTTATTACCTTTTTCATGCACTGCTTTAAATGTTTTCTCCCTTAAGACTGAATTTATGACAATGATTCAGCCAACATTTCTGATCCTCGACTGTGCACCGAATTCTGTCTCCTGTGCAGGGACAGCAAAGAGGAACAGACAGGACCCCCCCCCCCCGCCACCGGGGCTGCTCGCAGATCAGCGCAGGAGAGAGAGACAAACAAACAACAGGACAGGGCTCACAATTAGTAACAGAGGTTGCCTAACGTGTCCTGAAGCCCCAAGAAACATTTGTGCCTCTCTCTCTCTAATAGAATGTGGTTCCCATTATCATGTTTATAGTGTTTGCTTGTGCAGGGAAGAAGGAAAGAAACTTTCCTCGTTCATCTGGTGTGCTGGGCGTGGTGGGAGTGCCTGTAACAGGAGGAGGCTCACCGTGTACCTGTCCCGTGCTGAGATCCACGTAAGTTTATTCTCATTTAATCCTATGGAAAGAGTACGTGATTATCCTCATTTTCACGTGGGGAAGTCAAGGTCTTTAGTTCAGAGGTCAAGAAACTCCCCTAGGTTATATTGCCAAGAAATGGCAGAGTCGGGATTCAAAATCAAGTCTGTGCTCTCTCCACACTGCTGTATCTCCTCCCAATATGATATACTACACGGCAACCCACTCCAGGATTCTTGTCTGGAGAATCTGTGGACAGAGGAGCCTGGCGGGCTACAGTCTATAGGATTGCAAAGGGTTGGATACAACTGAAGTGACTTAGCATGCACATGTCATCTCATCTAATTCTCGAAGCAGCTCTTTGAGGGAGATGCTATTATGCCTGTTTTTATACAGGAAGAAACTGATGCTCCAAAAAAGTAAATGTTTTGCCCAAGGTCAAAGACTTAGTAAGCAACAGACCCAAGTGTCTCCGAAGCTGTGGTCTTTTCCTGGTTACTATGAAGTCTCCCATCTCCTCCCATGTGGATTGAAGTTGAATTTCCACCCAGGCCTGCAAGAGCGCACCTAGCTCTCTGGGGTGGGGGGGGGGGCGGTGTGGGGAGGTGTTGGGAACTTGACTTCTCATCCTGACTCTGTCCGTTACAAGCACCATGGCCCGGGACAGATTGTCGTCCCTCTTGAGGCCTTCATGCCCTCATCTGTCAAAAGATACTGTAAGGTTCATACTTCCTAGGAGTCTCCAGAGGAATGTAAACAGAAAACAAGCTTAGACCAGACTCTGCTGGCGTAGACCTAGGGTGGGAGCCTGGGGTGAAGCCCAAAGAGTGAAGAGGGGAGAGTCTCTGAAGATAAACAGCTCCATAGTTGTGCAGCAAAGGGGTCTCCATCCTGCCATCTGTCAGAGAGGGAAGTGCAGCCCAGCAAGTACACAAGTTCATCAGGATTAACAGATGTTCTGGTTCATCTTTGTCAACATCAACAAACACACGCGAACACTGTACATGAGGCTCTAGGGTTACACACAGTCCTTGCCTCGTTGTAGAGACAAGGAGAAAGAAAGAGAGAATAAAAGAAAGGAAGGAAGGAAGAGAGAAAGAAAGATGGAAGGAGAGAAGGAAGGAAAGAAGAGTTTAGAGGAGGCAGCAGGGCTGGAAGAAAAGAGGAAAGAGTTTATAATGAGGATGGAAGGGCCCTTGAGGAAGGACTCGAATGGCTCACATGAAGAGGAAATGAGGGCATCTTGGACTGAGGGAATTCTGGAAGCCAAGAATGGACAAATTGCATCTAATTAGACCAGTTGCCTATAGTGGATAATATGCAAGATAAGATGGAAAACTGGAGGCCAGTTGTGGAGGCTTGAAATGCAAGGATTAGAAAACTGTTTTTATCCATTTATCCTTAAAGAATTTTTAGCAGGAGAATATTACCTGGAGCCATGTATGACATACAGATTAAAGTCCAGAAAAGATGAGCAGTCGAGAAAAATACGATAAGAACAAGCAAAGATCAATGGATTTGGACAATAAGGCACCATGGATGACCCTGCCATAGTGCTCCCAGAGTGACCTAGGTGGAAGCCAGGTCACAAAGGAGGGAGAAGAGGGTAGCTAGTGCTAAGTGAAGATGAAGAGTATTACAGTTTTAGTGAGAATCTTCTGAGTAAAGCCTAGGTCAATAGGCTATGGGACAGATTCAAGGAAAGCTGTATTTTGTTTGTTTGTTTGTTTCCCGAACACGTTAAAGACAGAAATGAAGAAGTTAGCAGAGAGAAGGGAGAAAGGTGCTAGAAGAAGGAGCAGAGTGATGGAAGGACTACTGAGAGGTAGAAAGGACTCCCAAGAAAAGGTAGACAGGGGACTTCCCTAGCGGCCAGATGGCTAAGACTCCACACTCCCAATGCAGACAGCCTGGGTTCAATTGCTGGTCAGGGAAGTAGATGCCACATGCTGCGACTAAGACCTGCTGCAACTAAATAAATATTAAAAATAAAAAATGGTAGACCGGAGTTGCCAACTTTTCCCTCACCCTTCCCTCCCAAGTTAAGCTATATGGATATATTTGTCAGTTTAAAGGTTTGGATACAGAAGTGAGTAAATGAGGTTACAGAGCTCTTCACAGAAACTCAGTTCAGTTCAGTCGCTCAGTCGTGTCCGACTCTGCAATCCCGTGGCCTACAGCACACCAGGCTTCCCTGTCCTTCACCAACCCCCGGAGCTTACTCAAACTCATGTCCATGGAGTCGGTGATGCCATCCAACCATCTCATCCTCTGTCGTCCCCTTCTCCTCCCGCCTTCAATCTTTCCCAGCATCAGGGTCTTTTCAAATGAGTCAGTTCTTCACATCAGGTGGCCAAAGGATTGGAGTTTCAGCTTCAGCATTAGTCCTCAGAAACTCAGCTGGCCTCAAACATTCTGCACAGGAGATAAGGTTATCAGCTGTGAGGGAGAAAAATGAAGGGAGGCTTTTTTTTTTTTTTTTGCAGGTGGGGGTTGTGCTAGGTCTTCATTGCTGCACTTGGACTTTCTCCGGTTGTGGCAAGCAGGGGCCACTCTTCACTGCAATGTGAGGGCTTCCCACTGTGGTGTCTTCTCTGGTTGCCGAGCACGGGCTCCTGGTGCACAGGCTTCAGCAGTTGTGGCACATGAGATCAGTGGTTGTGGTGCACAGGCTCAGTTGCTCCATGGCATGTGGAATCTTCCTGGACCAGGGATGGAACCCATATTCCTCACACTGGTAGGTGGATTCCTATCTACTGGACCGCCAAGGAAGTCCCGAGAATGGTGTTTTGGTTTGGGTATCCCCAGAAGCAAACTCTGAGAAAAGGATTTGAGACAAATAGTCCATTTAGTAGTTGATTCCAGGAAGCAGAAGAAAGGGAGCAGGTAAGTGACACAGGGAAGGGAAAGTAGCCAGGAGTGGGTGTGCACACTCAGGCTGGTGACCATGGTGGGCACGTCATCCAGTGAAGACTGGAAATCAGCAGAGAACAGAATTATCCTGCAAGAGAGGTGAGGGAGCCAGGGAATTTATCTCCCAGCTCCCATCAGTCACTGCTTTTGGGCTGATACACGAGCAGACAGTGGCTTGCACACTGGCAGAGAGGGCACTGCAGGCCCTGGCAGCCAGGTGCAGGCAGTTGGAAGAATGTCTGCAAAGGATACCAGCTGAGAAGATGAGAAACCAAGAACATCTGTTAGAGACAGGAACAAGGGGTAAGGAAAAATGTTCGGAATAGACAATAGATGAGGCGCGTGGTAGTGGTTCTTTGGAGATGCATAAAGGGAGTTCTTAACAACAGTGAAAGTCAGTTCAGATTAAAAGATGTGACTCTGTTAATGATCTAACAAAAGACAGCTTAAGACCCAATCAGATTCCAGAAACACTTCACCGTCTGAGAGATGAGAACAGGGAATGCAGAGGGGCAGAATGCGCTATGGCAGGCAGAAAGGGGCATAGGAAAAAACAAGGGGGATGAAAACAGTCCTAGTGCTGGAGCCCCAGAGATGGGCTGATGGTTGCAACATCTAGGCTTGATGGAGGGATGCAGGAGGAAACGCCACCATGGACCTGAAGAACCGGAAATGGGAAAGGATTGGTTGGCACTGCCCTCATTCAACTGATGGAGGAGCTGAGAGGAACAGAGAGGGGAAGTGACTTGGACAACGTGGCACAGCTGGTGAATTTCAGTGCCAGAATGACAGCCCACATGCCCCACCACTGCCTTGGGCTGCTTTGTCTTTGGACAGATCCCAGGGATTATTAAAGGTTGAATCAGCAGACAGAGGGAAGCAGGAAGGTAAAGAGCATGTAAGCAGAGCATGGCTGGAGCTGGAGCAGCTGCCTGGTCAGTGACAGTGGGGCAAAGTTATGGGTTTACAGAGATGGAGGTAGAGTGGCTCTGCCATCCAGGCAGCCCAGGCTCCAGAACGCTGGTACAGGAGGGTGGGGGCAGTCTGATGGGAAATGGATTTTGTGGATGTATCTTGTAAGTGTGTTTCCATAGAAAGCCATGTTTTCTCAGATTTGGGGGGAGTATTGGTGAAGATTACAGAGAATGAGCTAAAGCCCACTCCCTGCTTCCAGCAAACCCCTCTATGGCTCTGTCATGCATGTGTGTATGGGTGCGTGCTCAGTCACTCAGTTGTGTCCGAATCTTTGTGACCCCATGGACTGTAGCCCTCCAGGCTCTTCTATCCAAGGAATTTTTCAGGCAAGAATACTGGAGTGGGTTGCCATTTCCTACTCCAGAAGATCTTCCCAACCCAGGGATCAAACCCATGTCGCCATCTCCATCATTGGCAGGAGGATTCTTTACCACCGTGCCACCTGGGGTGCTGTCATAGATCAAAATAATGGATGGATCATCAATATGGATGTCATGGAGATGTTAGGTAGAGAAAATGTTTGTTTTTGGCAATTTAGCCCTAAGGAATGAGCAATTTGTTTGGTTTTGCTTTTGAGAATAAGCCTAAAGCCATAATTAAAAGCTGACCTGCTCAGAGCCCCAGAAGCCCACATGCCTTTTCTACAATTTCTTGTGCTGTAAAGACATGACAAGGAGATGCAAGTCTTACTCTCTAATATGTTCGTCCCTTGTTTGGGGTTGGGGGAGGGTTCAGGGATGGGGCAAACTGAGAAATTACCCACAAGGGGATCACACGACAGTCATGCTTAGAAAGGGTACCTCCATTCGGTCTGTGGGCTGTGGGCAGAGAGTTTCAGTCCCAGTCCCACCCAGTTGGTCTCCTGCTTAAGGCCTCTGTGATTTTAGGTGTGTGAGCAAGCTGCTAACCCAAGTTTAAAGGCTGCTGAAACTTATTGTCTGAGATCTTCAGGGGCCACATTTCACATTGGAAGGCACAGGTGGAGGTGATTGGCAGTAGTCTGCACCAACAATGGCCTCTGAAGTGAACAGCTGCAAAACAGGAAGAGTCTTCTAACAGAAGTGGGGAGCGTGCACTGGATTGATGCTGTGATGTGACGAGGGTGCCAAGGTGGGAAAGGTGGATGAGACTAGACTTCAAGAGAAAAGGTATTTAATATGGGCAGTTGGTTTTCAACAAGTGTTCTAAGACCATTCAAGGAGGAAAGAACAATCTTTTCAACAAATGCTGCTGGGGAAACTGGACATCCACATGTAAAAGAATGAAGTGGGATCCTGACTTTACACCATATACAAAAATTAACTCAAAATGAATAAAAGATCTAAGAGTAATAGCTAAACCTGTAAATCTCTTAGAAGAAAATATGGGGAAAATCTACATAACACTGGATTTGGTGGTGATTTCTTGGATATGACACTAAAAACACAGAAAACAAAAGAATAACTAGATAAATTGGATTTCATCAAAATTAAAACCTTCTGTGCATCCAGAGAGTGAAAGGGCAACCCACAGAATGGGAGAAAATATTTGCAAATCACCATATCTGGTAAGGGATTCTTCTCTACTTTATATAAAGAACCTCAGCAACTCAACAAAAACAACTCAATTAAAAATAGGCAGAGATTTTGGAAGCTCTCTTTCATCACAGGAAAAAAAAAAACAATTTTTGTAACTATGATGTTGACAGATGTTAACCAGACTTACTGTTGTGAGCATTTCTTAATATATAAAAATATCAAACGAATCATTGATATACACCTGAAAATAATGTAATATTATAAGTCAATTATACCTCCATTAATAAAGGAAAGAAGTAGGCAAAATGCTCAATTCGTTTTTATTTAAAAATCTTTATTTTTATTTTTGACTATGCTGGCCTTTGCTGCGTGGGCTTTTCTCTAGTTGTGGCGAGCTAGAGCTACTCTCTAGCTGCAGTGTGCAGGCTTCTCGTTGCAGGGCACAGGCTCTAGAACGTGGGTTCAAGTAGTGTGGCACAGGGACTTAGTTTCTCTGTGGCATGTGGGATCTTCCCGGGCCAGGGATCAAACCCATGTCTCCTGCATTGGCAGGTGGATTTTCAACCACTGGGCTACCAGGGAAGCCCCCAAAATGGTGAGTTTTATGTTATATGTATTTTACCACAACAAACAACAACTCAGAAAAAGCGTTTCATTGATGGCAGCTGAATAATAATACAGAATTGAGAACACAGAGGAGCCATAAGCTAGCTGGCAGTCTGTCCCTCTTAGGAGAGAGAGGAAGTTCGGTCTTCCAGGAGAAGCACCTCTGAGACATTTGTTTGGGATTAGCTGTAGTGGAGATGAACCTGGGCATGCTTGGGAAAGGGTACCCGGTGCAGGAGAGTTTTTACTTAGAAAAGAAGAAAAATCAAAACCTCAAGGTGGTGTAATGGAAGGGATTCGAGAGGTGGAAGGACCATGCCAGGGAGCAGTGAAGAGCTGAGAGGCATAAGGTTGACATGGGGAGGAGCTGGCATGGAGGATGTTACCCAGAGATGCCTCTTTTTAAGGAAGTAGTTCCCAGGCTGCACAATTAAGTGTAGTCTCCACTGTGCTGTGCAGAGTGTGGCTGGAAGAAGCCCGTGGCACCTCCCAAGGGACGGCACCGTGTCTCACATGGACCGATGCTGTCCAACCTTGCAGGGCTTCCCGTCCTTCCCCATCTACCTGTGATCCACCTCCAAAGGGCACAAACAGGGTTCTAACTTGGCTCCTCATGTTCCCAGCTTTGGCTTTGGAAGTCGCCCAGAGGAAGGGGTGGGATTAAGGAGAGAGCTTGCTGTCCTGTGTTTCCCCAGAATCACAATAAACTCCTATGGCCACGGCTTCAACATATTTTGAGCCGTGGGATTTAGAGTAAAATTTAAGTTAGAAGAAAGAGGCTTTTGTCCTTAAGGACTTTGCAGCTCAAGGAGAGAGTGTCATATTTTTCAGCCATGACAAATTGGGGGAAAAAGCAGGGGGCTTTTCAAAGATGGGGTTAATTTATACACTAAGCCGAAAACTGAGATGCGTCTCAGGGAAATGAAAAAAAAAAGAAAATGAGGAAAACCAGCTGTGGCCCAGACAGAAGTCAAGTTAATCTCTGAAACTTGCTTTGGCTTGACAAAAATTGAACCGCGATGGGCTCCACCTCAGTGGAGGTAAAAGGAGATGGGGAAAGTTCCTTCTCTTTCCGTTGTGGGGACATAAGAGTCCTGCTAATCAATGAGCTTCCCCCAGACAGAAGCATTGTGTTCCATCCTCTGGGGATCTCCAAGATGTCTGGCCCTCAGCAGGGTCTCACCCACTGTGAGTAGAATGAGTGATGGAGTCAATAAAAGAATAAGCTCAAAGAATGACTGAAGAAGCCACATTCCAGCCCACGCTTCACCGATAATGGTCATAAAAGGAGGGACAAAGTGGACTGGATTGTTATAGTATTTTGAATTTGTTTAACTTTGAGCAAACGCTTTCTGTTTAGCTGGGATAATGGGAGGACTTGGATTGGTAATAAACAAATAAATGAGCAGAGAATGCTGTCTTACATTTGAAGTGATTTACAGTGTACAAGGCTATTATGCACACATTTTTTCCATAGAGCCTGTTAACCACCTTGGGCACAGGCATGACAAAGAATACTTTCTCCTTTGACGAAACTGCAATTTAAACCCCTTCAAATAACTGCAATCACAGAGCTGAGATGGCAGAGGACAGATGTAAACCCAGAGCTGACTCTCACGGCTCCTCCTGACCTGGGGTCCTTGCTTCCAGGGGACCTACATTCTGGAAAAATCATTCCACCACGTGTTCAGCCTGGTGGACTCCTCAGAGGGCCTTCTTTTGCAGTCCAGGTGTTGTTGGGTAACATTTGGTCTTGTTTTGTGCGGGTTGTTAATTTGTTACAAATTGTGCAATTAAATGATGAAATGTGTAACTCTGGCACTCCTGTCTTCTCCCACACAGAAAACCATCCGTTTATCACATCTCTCCTGAACATCAGAAATGCCTGTTTTCATTTTTGCCCTTTCTGTGGCTGCCCTTTTCCCCACTGTGTGCGTCACTTCTCTGCATGTCTCCCCTGACGCTGGTCTTCCTTTCAAACTGAAGCATTTTGCCATGATGCCCTTTGCTGCCTCACTTCAAATGTCTGCCCCCTCCTCCGTCTTTACTTTTCCCCAAGGCCCTGGACTTGCTTTCTTTGGAGGCAGTGCCTACCCACTCTTTCTTTCCACAGCTTTGGCCAGCTGGCCCCAGAAATCAATCAGTGGCCCATCAGAGACCAGGCTAGCAGCTGTCACTCCCACCATGGAATTTAGGTAAGTTCCCCAGAGACCCGGTAGTGCATACAGTTCGTGAGTCAGCTGCGCTGCACAATGCTCCCACTTCCTGCCGTCTCCTGAAGCCTGGTCCCTGTCTTTATCTGCTAAGCCATCAATTTCTACTCCACTAGTATGA
This sequence comes from Bos mutus, assembly GCF_027580195.1. Taxonomy (NCBI): domain Eukaryota; kingdom Metazoa; phylum Chordata; class Mammalia; order Artiodactyla; family Bovidae; genus Bos; species Bos mutus. The sequence continues at coordinate 31,320,934 of NC_091618.1, forward strand.
AGGTTCTTTGTTTTCTTTCCTTTTTTTTTTTTTTTTAATTTAAAGAACTCACTGCATGGTTTCCCACTAAGCGTTTACAGCTTCCACACACTTTGCCATCTTCTCCACTCTGCCCTTTAACAGACCATTCTTGCCCTTTTTTCAAGTCTCATTTGGAACTCTAACATTTCAGCCAGCCGCCCACACCCTTGTGCGTGCTAAGTCACTTCATTCGTGTCCGACTCTGTGGGACCCTATGGACTGTAGCCCACCAGGCTCCACTGTGCATCAGATTTTCCAGGCAAGAATACTGGAGTGGATTGCCATGCCCTCCTCCAAGGGATCCTCCCAACCCACAGATCAAACCTGCGTCTCATGTCTGCTGCATTGGCAAGCGGGTTCTTTACCCTTGTGCCAATTCCTGGGAAGCCTTAAGATCTTAGGTGTTGAGTTCCTTACTGCCTAGTTTGGAGGCTGGAGGAAGCCTCAGAGAACTTTCAGTTCAGAAATCCCTAACCCAGAGTCCTTGTGGGCCATCCATGGAGTCTTTGGGAAGCTATGATGCTCTGAAGTTTCATGCAAAATGTCAAGGGTCTGGGCACTTCTCTGGGGAGAGAGTCCATAGATTTCCACGCTATCCTCAGAGATGGGATGATGGCTCAGGCCCTGCTCCCAGTCCAGCCTCCTCATTTTACAGATGCATACACAGAGGCCCCTCATGAGTTAATGTCAGTGAGACAGGAGTTGGGTTTTGGGCCCCTCTTATCTGTGCTCTGCCGTATCTGTGTGGACTTACCTGCCCCTTGCCATGCCGTGCTGTCACTCAGTTCAGTTCAGTTCAGTTCAGTTGCTCAGTCATGTCCGACTCTTTGTGACCCCATGGACCACAGCACACCAGGCCTCCCTGTCCATCACCAACTCCCAGAGTCTACCCAAACCCATGTCCATTGAGTCGGTGATGCCACCTAACCATCTCATCCTCTGTCACCCCCTTCTCCTGCCCTCAATCTTTCCGAGCATCAGGGCCTTTTCAAATGAGTCAGCTCTTCGCATCAGGTGGCCAAAGTATTGGAGTTTCAGCTTCAGCATCAGTCCTTCCAATGAACACCCAGGACTGATCTCCTTTAGAATGGACTGGTTGGATCTCCTTGCAGTCCAAGGGACTCTCAAGAGTCTTCTCCAACACCACGTTCAAAAGCATCAATTCTTTGGCATTCAGCTTTCCTTATAGTCCAGCTCTCACATCCATACATGACTACTGGAAAAACCATAGCCTTGACTAGACAGACCTTTGTTGACAAAGTAATGTCTCTGCTTTTTAATATGCTATCTAGGTTGGTCATAACTTTCCTTCCAAGGAGCAAGCGTCTTTTAATTTTATGGCTACAATCACCATCTGCAGTGATTTTGGAGCCCCCAAAAATAAAGTCCATTTATTTTTTCCACTGTTTCCCCATCTATTTGCCAGTCATTCAGTCATGTCCAACTCTTTGCGACCCCGTGGACTGTAGCCCACCAGACTCCTCTGTCCATGGGGATTCTCCAGGCAAGAATCCTGGTTGCCATGCCCTCCTCACCTGCCCCTTGAGGCCTCCCTAAACACTATTTCTCCCTCCTAGGGTTTTCTTCTTGGGTTTTGCTTTTCTGCATGCACACACACTCGTGTGTTTGTACTCCCTTGTACTTATTAAGTATTCAAGGCTGGCTATTTAATTTGTGGGACCCAGAGGAAAATGAAGACTGCGTCCTGGCAGGGAGTAGGGATGTCTATCTCCCCTTCCTTTGGGCCAGCTGTCCCAGAGATTTTGACCTTGGCATCAGAGTACCCTGGGTCCTGAAGGCAGGGTGGGCAAGATGCCCATGCTCAGGTGTGCACTGAACAAATTGAGGGAGGGCCACCACACCTCCCCACATGTGAGACACCATGGGCACAGGCCTGCCAGACTCTGCCCCTGAGCTGGTACCCAGGCCAGAGCGGATCAACAGTGGAGCTTGGCCATCCAACATGCTAGGGTGGGGAGGCTAGAAGGGCCCTGGAGCCAGGACTTGGAGAAAGAGAGACAGTCCCACTCACCCAAGGGAGGCAGGAAGGCTAACCCCATGTGAGTGGAGGCTCCAGGCCTCCTGGGCCTGCTGTGCTGTCCCACTGCCCTTCACTTCCAAGATAAAAGTGTTAGGAATCTCAAGAAGATAGCAGCAAAGTCTTAAACCAAGTGTGGGTCCTTCTGCACCAGCCCCAGGGCCAAGAAACACCTGGACAGCACTTCATATGTTTCAAAACACATTAACATCCTTGCCTGTATTCCAACCTTTCAATAGCCCTTTGAATTCATCAGATTCTGTGTCTTTAAGCCTCATTTTAGCAAAGACAAGACTCTAAGGTAGTAGACAGAGCTTAACACGAGTGTTGGTGTCAGTTCAACTTCATCCCTCTGGGTATTAGTTTCCTAATTTGCAAAGGGAGCTTATCACCCCTTCTTCAGGTTTCTTGTAGGACTGCAACAGTTACTGTATAAAATGTATTCCATCGTGCCAGATATGGCCATTGCTCCTTAAGTGGAAATATCAGTGTGCCTGTGGACCTATCTGACTTTTCCCCAAACCCTGTTCATGAACAGTCTTCACTAATTTTCAGTATATACAAGCCATCCGTACTGTTTTGGCCTAACAATTTTATTTAAATCTGTCTGCGTCTTTACACTGTATTTTATGGGCTAGCTTTATTCTGGTGTCATAAGTGAAAGACCAGATAGCACTCACCTTGGATAGAAGGCAATCATAAAAATAAATTTATGGAAAATGATGATGGTTTGAGAATTTCACCTGATATTTTGCCTGCTGAAAACTTAGAACCCGTATTTTTCCTTTGTTCAAAAAGGGAAATTAGCAAGTGTTCAAGCTTTAGCCCCACCCCGCGACTTCTCTTTGACCTTATCTGCAAGGCATAATTTTGTCACTGTTCCATTCAGTGGTATTAGGTGCCCTGCACATGATAGAAAGAGGTGGAGCCAAGGTTCACCAGACATGTAGCATGATTGCAAAAGATGAAAAAGCCGCACAAACCAATTCCAAATGTTTTTTATGGACACATGGATTGAAAGAATTCACATCACATTAATAGTGATTGCCTCTGAGGAGGGAGAGGAGAGGAAAAGGTTGTGGTCAAAAGATCTTTAACTATATTTGTAATGTTTTCATTATTTTATCAAAAACCCTTGAAATAAACAGGAAAATACTTTTACGGTTGCTAATTCTGCATAATGAGAGCATGCGTATTTAGTAATCTTCAGGCTATTATGTATTTTTAAAATTTTTCTAAAATTTAAAAGGAAAAACAGAGAGAAAAAGAAATGTTTGGTCAGGCAAAATGCTCCCAGATAAGGTTGCTGGGAAGGATTGAAAATTCTTTGTTAAGTAAGGGACTGCCATAATAAAATGGCCACATACCAGGTGACTTACACAACAGAAATTAGGCTTCTCACAGTCCTGGAGGCTGGAGGTCTAGAATCAAGGTGCTGGCAGGTTTGGTTTCCTCTGAGGTCTCTCTCCTCGAGAGACGGCTTGAAGATGGCTGCCTTCTCATGTGTCTCCATATGGTCTTCCTTGATGCATGCCTGAGTCCTCTTCTTATAATGACACCAGGCAGTCAGGATTAGGGTTCACTCTAATGACATCATTTTACCTTGCGTGTTAGTTTCTCAGTTGTGTCTGACTCTTTGCAACTCCATGGATTGTAGTCCATCAGGCTCTTCTGTCCATGGGATTTCTCAAGCAAGAATACTGGAGTGGGTTGCTGTTTCCTTCTCCAGGGGATTTTCCCAACCCAGGGATCAAACTCTGGACTCCTGCATTGCAGGCAGATTCCCTACTGTTTGAACCATCAAGGAAGCCCTCATTTGACCTTAACTATCACTCATTATTAGAGAAGCGCAAATCAAAACCACTATGAGGTACCATTTCACGCCAGTCAGAATGGCTGCAATCCAAAAGTCTACAAGCAATAAATGCTGGAGAGGGTATGGAGAAAAGGGAACCCTCTTACACTGTTGGTGGGACTGCAAACTAGTACAGCCACTATAGAGAACAGTGTGGAGATTCCTTAAAAAACTGGAAATAGAACTGCCTTATGACCCAACAATCCCACTGCTGGGCATACACACTGAGGAAACCAGAAGGGAAAGAGACACGCGTACCCCAATGTTCATCGCAGCACTGTTTATAATAGCCAGGACATGGAAGCAACCTAGATGTCCATCAGCAGATGAATGGATAAGAAAGCTGTGGTACATATACACAATGGAGTATTACTCAGCCATTAAAAAGAATACATTTGAATCAGTTCTAATGAGGTGGATGAAACTGGAGCCTATTATACAGAGTGAAGTAAGCCAGAAAGAAAAACACCAATACAGTATACTAACGCATATATATGGAATTTAGAAAGATGGTAACAATAACCCTGTATACGAGACAGCAAAAGAGACACTGATGTATAGAACAGTCTTTTGGACTCTGTGGGAGAGGGAGAGGGTGGGATGATTTGGGAGAATGGTATTAAAACATGTATAATATCATATATGAAACGAGTCGCCAGTCCAGATTCGATGCACAATACTGGATGCTTGGGGCTGGTGCACTGGGACGACCCAGAGGGATGGTACGGGGAGGGAGGAGGGAGGGGGGTTCAAGATGGGGAACACGTGTACACCTGTGGCGGATTCATGTTGATATATGGCAAAACAATATTGTAAAGTTAAAAAAGAAAAGAAAAGAAAAAAAGACTCTCTCCAAATAGAGTCACATTCTGGGTACTGGGGGTTCTGACTTCAACACATGAATTTGGAGGATATAGTTCAGCCCATATCAGGGACCTTAACTGATGACCTGTACCAACCTACCATATCATCCAAGAGTCTCTTGTCCCTCTCTTCATGGACTGCTGCCCTTCCTGCCTCTTTCCAATGTCCTGGACATCCAGCCTGGGTTTCCGGACAGCCTCACTGCTTGTACCTTCTTTTTTTTTTTTTTTTTTAATTGAGGTATTGCTGATGTACAATATTATGTCAGTTTTAGGTGTACAGCAAAGTGATTCACAATTTTTTTAAGTTATGTTCCATTTATAGTTATTGTAAAATACTGGCTATACCTGAACCTCCGTGAGCCTTCCTGGCAATGACTCCTGCTTTCTGCAGGCAGCCTAATGAGGACCAACTGTCCTCCTCACCTAGATCAACCCCTTTGAGTCCACACCCATCTTTGGATTTTCCACTCAGGAACCCACTGGTACAGCGTTCCAGACTGAAACTCTGCTGCTTCACCCAGCTCAAATTAACCGTTCATGGACAATAGATGCAAGACATTTTCTCCATCTCAGCTCTAGTCCCTGAATGCCCACACCCCTCTATCCTGTCTGCCTTCTAGAAATGTGTCTGCAGTGAGTATGTTTGTGGCATTCTCTTGCCCATCCCCCTCTCTGTAGTTATCATTTTCAAGTCACAAATGGTATCCAATCAAGAAAACCGAAACCTCTCTAAACACTTAGCTGCTGCTGCTGCTGCTGCTAAGTCGCTTCAGTTGTGTCTGACTCTGTGTGACCCCAGAGACAGCAGCCCACCAAGCTCCCCCGTCCCTAGGATCCTCCAGGCAAGAACACTGGAATGGGTTGCCATTTCCTTCTCCAATGCATGAAAGTGAAAAGTGAAAGTGAAGTTGCTCAGTCGTGTCCGACTCTTAGCGACCCCATGGACTGCAGCCTACCAGGCTCCTCCATCCATGGGATTTTCCAAGCAAGAGTACTGGAGTGGGGTGCCATTGCCTTCTCTGGAGGACCCGACTAAGCTGTGCCTGAATTCCTGACTGATGCAAACTGTGAGATAAATGTAGTTGTTTTAAGCCCCCTCTCTGTTGTAACAACCCCCACTCCAACACACATCTATAGAGACATTTACCTCTCAACCAAAGTCCGCCAGGCCTCCCTGTCCATCACCAACTCCCGGAGTTCACTCAGACTCATGTCCATTGAGTCAGTGATGCCATCCAGCCATCTCATCCTCTGTCGTCCCCTTCTCCTCCTGCCCCCAATCCCTCCCAGCATCAGAGTCTTTTCCAATGAGTCAACTCTTCATATGAGGTGGCCAAAGTATTGGAGTTTCAGCTTTAGCATCAGTCCTTCCAGTGAACATCCAAGACTGATCTCCTTTAGAAATCCCATAGACAGCAGCCCACCAGGCTCCCCCGTCCCCGGGATTCTCCAGGCAAGAACACTGGAGTGGGTTGCCATTTCCTTCTCCAATGCATGAAAGTGAAAAGTGAAAGTAAAGTCGCTCAGTCGTGTCCGACCCTCAGCGACCCCATGGACTGCAGCCTACGAGGCTCCTCCATCCATGGGATTTTCCAGGCAAGAGTACTGGAGTGGGGTGCCATTGCCTTCTCCAAACACTTAGCTAGAGGGAATTTAACATAAGGAGTTGTTTACATGGGGGTTGAGAGAGAGCTGAGGAACCAGGCAGGGCATGATGAGGGATGTGAACGCGGTGGCCCACGTGAGTAAGGGTGACACCCTAGTGATGATAGAGCAGCAAGATAGAAAGCATTGTGTCCACTGCTCATGGAGCACACCAGCTCTGAGCCATGTGAGCCCAGGCTGTTAAATGGAAGAAACGTCTATTATGTTGAAGCTACTGCTGCTTAGAGTTTCTGTTAGGGTAGCCAAGTTCAAGTCCAGCAAATGCATGTCTTTTTGTATTGCCTCTTTGAGGGCAGTTTGCAGAGCCCTATTCCTTCCCCAAGTAGACAGAGCTGTAGCCTTGGGGTGAATGGCTACAGCCATCTGAAATACATTTAGATGCATTCCTTATACTCAAATGACTACTGGAATTTGGGTGACCAGCTGTCTCTGTTTGCCTAGGAATGAGGGATATTGTAGAAGCTGAACTCTCAAATGGGGAGAGTCCCAGACAAACTGGGGTGAGTCAGTCATCTTATCTTCTCCTTTGTGCTTGTAGCTACTGCCAGAGCCCCAACCCCATTCTCCCCTCCCATGCCCAGGTTCAAACCACAGTGCAGGCCGCCACCCTCACAGAGCCTGGTTGCCTTCCAGTGTCTCTTTGAACAAGGCCCAGCAAGTCCTTCCATGTCTACTGCTTCATTCCCGAAGAGAATAAACACCTCTCCAACCTCAGCCTGCCGAGCGGAGTCACCAAAGTTCTTCCAGCAGCCTTGGCCTTTTGTATCTGAGGCATTTTCCAAGATAAATTCAATTTCTCTGGATCTGAAGCTCATGTTGCATTCCTTGCTTCTAGGAATTTTCCTGACCGTAAGGAGAATCTCTGGTCTCACCCCAAGTAGATGATAGTGGGGTTCTCCTACCACACAGGCCTGGTTGATCTGTTCTGCATGGTCTGTCTGAAGGGGGACCTCCTGGTGAGGGTGTCCTCCTTGGCAGGGCTCTTCTCTCATCCTGCTTTCATCTGAGGCACAGCTCACTGGACTGGAAAGAGAGGTGGATTGAGTTCAGACCCCTGTGTTTGGAAGCCTGCCTCTGCCCCTGTTCTCTCTAGAACATTGGGCAAATTGCCTTACCTTGCAGGGCCTCAGTTTTCCCATCTGCACAATGGAGTGAAATTGTAGGCTGAAAAATTACCCCCCAAATGATATTCATATCCATATCCACCCTGGAACTTGCAAATATTACTTCATTTGGAAAAAGGTCTTTGCAGATGTGATTAAGGACCTGAAAATGAGGAAATTATCCTGGATCTTCCAGGTGGGCCCTAAATCCCATCATAAGGGTCCTCAGGAGAGGGATGTAGAGGGAAATTTCACAGACACAAGGGGAGGGAGCAATGTGACCACGGAGGCAAAGAAGCAAGTGATGCAGCCACAAGTCAAGGGATGCTGGCAGCCACCAGAATCTGAAAACGTCAAGGAGTAGACTCTCTCCCAGGGTTCCCCAGGGAGCACACCCTGCTGTTATGGGCTGAACTGTGTCCCCTCAAAATTCATGTGTTTAAGTCTCAACCCCAGAAACTCAGAACATAACCATATTTGGAAGTTAGGTTTTTAAAGAGGTGGCTGAGTCAAAAAGAGGCTGTTAGAACAAGGTCCTAATTCAGGAGGCCTGCATGCTCAGTCACATGAGTCACGTCTGCTGACTCTTTGAGACTCCATGGACAGTAACCGGCCAGGCTCCTTTATGCACAGGATTCTCCAGGCAAGAATACTGGAGTGGACTGCCATACCTTCCTCCAGGGGATCTCCCAGACCCAGGGATCGAATCCACATTTCTTATAGCTCCTGCGCTACAGGTGGATTCTTTACCACTGAACCCCCAGGGAAGCCCAATCCAGTAGGACTTATGTCTTTTTATTATAAGGATATAATAAAAGGACACCTTATAATAAAAGGACACCAAAGACTCACACATGCACAGAGGGAGGACCACGTGAGGACCCAGAAAGAGGGCCACCATCTCCAAGTCAAAGAGAGAGGCCTTGGGAGAGACTCTCCCTTCCAGCATCTCGATCTGGACTTCTAACCTCCAGACTGTCAGAAAGTAAGCCACCCACTGTGTGGTCCTTTCCATGGCAGCCCCAAGAAGTTAACCCAGCTGGTGATACCTAACTTGTAGGCTTGTTCTAAGATCAGGCGATCATGGGGTATCCCGCTGGGCTGTGGGTAAGCACTCATCGCACTGTACTGGTATCTGAGATCTCCTCTTATGGAGACTTGTTTGCATATTTGTTCCTCTGCCCAGACAGAAGTTAAAAGAGAAACAACAACAGCCATAGTTATTTTTTTCTTTTCTCCTCTGTTTCCCACCTTACCACTCCATCTTCCTTCTGTGAACCCCATCACCTACCAGAACTCCATGAACAGCTGATAATTGCATGTATACATATATGTCTTGTGCATGTGTGCATGCTAAGTTGCTTCAGTCATATCTGACTCTTTGTGACCCCATGAACTATAGCCCGCCATGGGATTCTGTCCATGGGATTCTCTAGGCAAGAAGACTGGAGTGGGTTGCCATGCCCTCCTCCAGGGGATCTTTCCAACCCAGGGATTGAACCCATGTTTCCTGCAGCTCCTGAATTGCAGGCAGATTCTTTACCACTGAGCCACTGGGGAAACCCACATATCTGCCTCATCGCCATTTAATAGCAATGACAATAGCTAACATTTATAGCTAAAGACTATAGTTTTATAGTCTTTTATAGTCAGGCATCCTTCTAAGTGCTTTTTAAAAATTATATCATTTAATGCTCTGAGTGTCCCTTTAACATGGGTACTATTAATATTCCAACTTGATAGATAGGGAAACCAAGATAGAATGGTAAAGAGCTTGCTCAAGGAAGTGGCAGAGCCAAGAGGCCCAAGCCTGCATCCTCATCTCCTGTTAAACCGCAGGAGGGCAGGGATCCACCGTGCTGTTGCTAATGTTAATTCTCCACCAAGTGCTTGGCACAGAGTGTGGACTCAGCAAAGGCTGCCTGGCTGGCTGACTGGCTGAATGAGTGAATGAATGAATGACTTTTTCCCTGTGCCAAGAAGGTGTTCTCCAAAACTCTGCTCTGTCCAATTTCTTTTAAGCATGACTCTGCTGCTATTACTGCTACAGCCCTGACCATCAACAGTCCCACAAAGCCTGTGCCCACATCACCCTCTCTCTACCTCTTTCACTCAGGAGCTGAGAGAACCTGAGTTGAAGCATCAGCCACTGCTTCCTCTCCCCCTCCATCCCTCAGGAGTGTCCTTGTCTCCTCCTCCCAGTGACTGACTCTCACCTATACGAACAGACAGACTAGAATTCCCAAAAGCCTAGTGAGAGAAGTCTCAGTTCAACGGGATTATGGAAATTGAAGGGGCCCTTTATACTTGCCCAAAGCCACAGAAAACTGGGTGTTATTTTTGACTTCAAATCTGCTCTTCCTTCCAACATACCAAGTCAGTAAGAAAAAAAAGAGAGAAGATGGAGTGTCAGACCCTGGTTTCAATTCTTACCAGCTGTGTAATGTTAGGTAAATTATATGAATTCCCTAAACCTGAGTTGGCCAACAAAATGGGAGATGAGGCTGTTTTCTCTCTGCCTTTGCAGTTCCTACAGGCTGCAGGACTCACCTAGCCAGGTTCTCCCGGGCCCAGGTCACTGTCCTGGGAGAAAGGACCCGACTCCAGAAGTGCATATTTCAGTAATGGTCAGTCTAGACCTTGATCAGTCTCATTCCAACTGCTGATCCAGGCCCTTCAGGCTGCCTGTGTGTGTGGTTGCTAAGTCACTTCAGTCATACCGACTCTTTGTAACCCCATGGACTGTAGCATGCCAGGCTCCTCTGTCCATGGGATTCTCCAGGCTAGAATACTGGAGTGGGTTGCCATTCCCTTCTGCAGGGGATCTTCCTGGCCCAGGGATCAAACCCAAGTCTCCTGCTCTGCAGGCGGATTCTTTACCATCTGAGCCACCAGGGAAACCCTCAGGGGAACAGGCTGGTCCCTTATTAGTAACGGGGAAGGGCCCTCGAAAACCCTGATTCTGCATCAGTGGTTGCTGCATCTGCCTCTGGCTGAGAATCAGAAAAAGGAAGGGAAAGTAGCAATTCACCTGAATAATTCCATCCCTGAGTAAAACCCCAGAACATCTCTTTGGAGTCAGGAAAATATTTACCTGGCAATTTTGTTCAAACTCATTCAGTCATCTCTCCTTTGTGATGAGTGCCTGATCACTATGGAAAATAATCTCTTCTCTAAACTATGTATTTCATGACTAAACCCCTACCAGAAGTATACTCCCAGGTCTCATCTCTTCTAAATATTTTAAAACACATTTGAGTGAAAGAAAACAATACTTGCAACAGAGATCTGCAATAAAGTTTTCATTGAACACAAGACAGGCCAGCCCTGACGTCGTCATTATAAACCCCTAGAGCAGAGTTTCTCAACAGCAGCACTAATGACATTTTGGACCAGATAAGTCTTCCCTGGGGGGCGTGGGGGTGGGGGCTGTCCTGTGCATCATAGCAGCCCTGGCCTCTCTACCCAGGAGATGCAAGTGACACTCGCTTCCATCATGACAATAAAAAAGACTGCAGATGTTGACAAATGTGCCCTCAGGAACAAGATCATCCCCAGTTCAGATCCTCTGTTCTGGAGAAAGAGACCAGGCCTGGGAACCCTCTTATCCCTGCCCCACCTGAAATCAAGTACTTTATAGGAATGCTTTTTGAAAATGCTGATGAATTAAATGTAGGAATAAAAGTTGAGTGAGCACTGCAGTAGATCTAAAGAGACATTTCTCCAAAGAAGACATACAGATGGCCAACAGACACAAGAAAAAATGCTCAACCTCGTTTGAGGCTGAGAGAAATGCAAATCAAAGCTACAATGAGGTATCACCTCACATCAGTCAGAATGGCCATCATCAAAAAAATCTACAAACAATAAATGCTGGAGAGGATGTGGTGAAAAGGGAACCCTCTTGCACTGTCGGTGGGAATGTAAATTGATACAGCCACTATGGATAACTGTATGCAGGTTCCTTAAAAAACTAAAAATAGGGCTACCATATGACCCTGCAATCCCAATCCTGGGCATACAGCCTGAGAAAACCATAATTCCAAAAGACACACACTCCCCAATGTTCATTGCAGTACTATTTACAATAGCCAGGACATGGAAGCAACCTAAGTGTCCATCAGTGGGTGGATGGATAAAGAAGATATGGTGCATATATACAATGCAATATTACTCGGCCATATGGACCTAGAGTCTGTCATACAGAGTGAAGTAAGTCAGAAAGAGAAAAACAAATATCTTATAGCTTCCCTGGGGGCTCAGATGGTAAAGAATACATCTTCAATGCTGGAGACCTGGATTCGATCCCTGGGTTGGGAAGATTCCCTGGAGGAGGGCATAGCATCCCACTCCAGTATACCTGCTTGGAGATTCCCCATGGACAGAGGTGCCTGGTGGGCTACAGTCCATGGGGTCACAAAGAGTCAGACACGACTGAGCGACGAAGCAGACACAATGAATATGTATGGAATCTAGAAAGATGGTACAGATGAGCCTGTTTGCAGAGCAGGACTAGAGATGCAGAAGTAGACAACAGACATGTGGACACGGGGAGGGAGAAAGGGGAGGGTGAGACAAACTGGGAGAAGAGGATTGACATATACACACTCCCATGTGTAAACTAGGGAGCTAGTTGAAAGCAGCTGCATAGCATGGGGAGCTCAGCTCAGTGCTCTCTGATGACCTAGAGGGGTGGAGTGGGAGGGAGGTTCAAGAGGGAAAGGATGTATGTATACATATAGCTGATTCACTTTGTTGTACAGCAGAAACAAACACAACACTGTAATGTAATTATAGTCTAATTTAAAAAAGGAACAAAATGAATCAATAAAATCAGAAAGAAAAAAAAAAAAAGACCACAGTGGTGGCACACAAGCCTTCTTTTGCCCAGTGTAATCTACCGGCAAGGCAAGTGTTAGCTACAGCAGCGTTTCTAGCTAATAGAAAGCTAACATGTGATGAGTACTTGGTTCCCATCCCCTGACACCATGCACACACACTCACACATATCCAGCCTTCTCCAAATTCAGTTTTGAACATGTTGAGATGTGTGTTACTCATCCGAGGGGGTGATGCAGAGTAGGAATGGGGGATATACAAGATAGGAGTTCTGGAGAGAAGACTGAGCTAGAGATAAAAATCAAGGGATGTAACAAGAATGTGTGCTAAGTCGCTTCAGTCGTGTCCGACTCTTTGCAACCTATGGACTGTAGCCCCCCAGGCTCCTCTATCCATGGGATTCTCCAGCCAAGAATACTAGAGTGGGTTGCCATTCCCTTCATCAGGGGATCTTCCCAACCCAGGGATCGAACCCTCGTCTCTTACATGTCCTGCATTGCCAGGCGGGTTCTTTACCACTATTGCCACCTGGGAAGCCCATAGTGAGAATATTGTAGTAGAAATGAACACATTAGCCTTACCATACCTCACAGTTTTTGCTATGTCACTAAACATGCTGCCTTGTTTCAGTTAATATTTTTTTTTCATAACCAGACTTTCTTGATGAAGAAATTAGTGTATTATAGGGAACTATATTCAATATCCTGTAATAAACCAAAATGGAAAAGAATATAAAAAAGAATATATATATAACATATATAACTGGATCACCTTGCTCTGCAGTCCATGGGGTCTCAAAGAGTCGAACACGACTGAGCTACTGAACAACAACACAGCAGAAATTTACAACATTGTAAATCAACTAGACTTCTAGGAAACAAATCTTATAAAAAATCAAGGGAGGGGTCGTCAGCAGACTGAGTAACTCCTGAGACCAGATCCAGAGCTGGCTCACTCTATGCAACTGGTGACCGTGAACAGGACCCTTTCCCTGTCTGAGCCTCATCTCCCCATCTGTAGAATAAAGGGGTGAGATGAGATGATTTTTAAGGTTCCTTCTAGCAAAATATGCTTGTGATTTGAAAGATTCTTTTTTTTTTTTTTTTAATATTTATTTGGCTGTGCCAGGTCTTAGGCTTCCCAGGTGCCACTGAAAGTGATGTCACTCAGTCGTGTCCGGCTCTTTGCGACCCCGTGGACTGTAGCCCACCGGGCTCCTCTGTCCGTGGGATTTTCCAGGCAAGAGTATTGGAGTGGGTTGCCAGGGCTTCCCAGGTGACACTAGTTGTAAAGAATCCACCTACCAGTGTAGGAGACACAACATCCCTGGATCAGGAAGATCCCCTGGAGGAGGAAATGGCATGGTTCCTGGGAACCATTAGGAACAGGTGAAGTGCCCAGGGCTCAGCAACAGTGAGGAAGCAAGACGTACTGTGAGGTTAGGAGAGAGAATCTTTTACCAGAACTTGGGCAGGGCTGGAGAGGTGCGAGAGGGGCTGTCTGACAAGAGGTACAGCCGTGGAGGACTAGAAGGCAGAAAGGGAGCAAGGTAGTAAATGCTCCATCTTCTCTCTCTCCTCCTGCTTTGGGATCTCCAACCAGTGCCTCCCATTGGACAAACCAAACAGAAGGCCAGGGCAATGGAGTCTTGGTGATGCAGTTGACAGGGGTCATATCGCAGGTCATGGAGAAAAACAGAGCGGGTAAATGATGAGTCTGGTGGGAGATGGGGCAAACGAAGAATAACCAGCACGTAAGATATCTAGAGAAGAAGAGTTCAGTGTGAATTCTTCCCAAGAAGGTTTGCTTTCCCTCTGTCCAAACGTGAAAGTTGCTCTGAGTCTCAGGATTCTTAGGGTGCTAATGAAGAGCACCTGATATGCCACATGGAAGGGCCAACCACAGGGCCCGGTCCATGCTGGAGGCTCCATGTATGTTACTTACTTTCTTCTTTCCTGCACGTGCCCACATGGCCCTTTGACCACATTACCCTCCAGGTCTGATTCTCCAAGTGATCTAATAAGCTGCGTATCTATCTCCTTCCATTGTTCTATTCATTCATTCATAAGTGTGTGTTTACTGAGCATCAGGTGTGACTGCGGTGGACATCACAGTGGACAATGCAGACGTGTTCCCTGCCCTTTCTCCTCCCTTCTTCACAGAACTGTCTCCATCTCTCTGATTTGGCTCCTCAGTTCCTCTCTCCTGATTTGCACTGATTTTATATCTTCAACAACTCTCTATCATCCTCTCTGACAGAACTGTGAGAATGGCCCTGGAAGGAAAGCTGCTGCTTATTTTCTGAGGGCCACTGAGCCCAATGCGCACAAGAAAAGAAAGGAATCGCTGGCTTTATTCTGACCATGAGTCGTGCGGGAACCAGCTACACAGCCATGCATGCAAGAGAGAAGGCTCCATCAAAAGAGGCAGAGATGTAAAGACACTAAGAACCCAGAGCCTTTCTAACTGTCATGAGAACACCATGAACGTGGGCATGGTCAGACGACACCAGATCCAAAAGAAAGAAAGTACAGTCACTCAGTCGTGTCTGACTCTTTGCGAGACTAGGGAGTGTAGCCCACCAGGCTCCTCTGTCCATGGGACTTTACAGGCAAGAGTACTGGAGTGGGTTCCTTCTCCAGGGGATCTTCCTAACCCAGGGGTTGAACCTGGGTTTCCTGGATTGCAGCCAGATGCTTTACCATCTGAGCCACCATGGAACCAGATCCAAAGAACCTCTTAACTCAGTCTCATTCCAGCCTTTTCTGATGCTGCTCCTTGCCTTGCCATTCTATTAAAAGTTCCACCCTTGCTCCAGGACTCAGTACTTTGATCTGTAACATGAAGAAATTGGACAAGATGACTTTTAAGTTCTCATAGAAGAGTCTGGCTCAGATATTATGAATCTATGGCTGTGGAAGACTAATGAGAAATTTAGAGCTGATTTTATGGTTTTGTATATTCTGGCAACTTCAACCATTTTCAAGAAGGTTAAAGACTGTGCAGTCTGGGTAATTTTCCTTCTGAGTTTCCACCCAATCTATCCTGGAAAAGAGCCGACACAATTATTTTTCTACCAGGGGGCTTCCAATAGGCCTCCAAATTTGTAAACACCACAAAAAGAGTGTGAATCAAAGAGCAACAGCTAGCTGGCACATTAGCATCTGAGCCCAAGGACCGGAGTGGTCCCTAAAGTATCTAAGCAGCATGCGTGCATGCATACTAAGGCACTTCAGTTGTGTCCAACTCTTTGTGACCCTATGGACTATAGCCCACTAGGCTCCTCTGTCCATGGGATTCTCCAGGAAAGAATACCAGAGTGGGTTGCCATGCCCTCCTCCAGGAGATCTTCTGGACCCAGGGGTCAAACCTGCATCTCCTGTGGCTCCCGCATTGGAGGCAGATTCTTTACTACTGAGCCACTGGGCAAGGCCCCAGTCCCTAAAGGGTCTGGCTAAACCGTAGGTTTAGTCATATTAGCTATCAAAAGAATCAAACTGAACTTGGTGAGAAGCTGAACCTGGAGAATATTAATAAATACTTGCAATAATAATAATAGCTCTTTTTTGAATGCTTACAACATGCCAGACACTGTATTAAGCAGTCAACAAGAACCTCATTTAATCTTTACAACCCTCTGGGGTAGGTATTATTATTATTATTCCCAAGATACAGATGGCAAGCTGAAATTTAAAGGCTTAAGTAACTTGCCCCGAGTCCCTCAGCTATTAAGTGAAGGATCTGGATGGGGATGGAAACCCAGGTCTGTCTGCCTCTGAGATCCCTGAGTAAGCACCAGCTATGCTCTCTGAGCCCCAGTGGACTTGGGAAAGTTTCAGTTCATCATGTCTGCCTCTGAGGGATGGCTCAGTAGGATCACAATGTTCCCGATTTAAAGACCTCTGGGATAAACTGCAGATTTTCTGTGTTCATTACCCCATCTTGACTGCACTAATGTCTCAGCCATGCCTCCTTCCCCTGTTTCCAGAGGTCTCTGAGCTATGTTAATATGTCTATTTACAAACTCGCTGGCTCCACACTCTCTAGTTTCATTTGGTGTCCTGTCTAAATTCTTTAGGAGTCTGCAGGAGGGGATGACAGCCAGAAGGGCAAAGGCCAGGCAAAGGATATCCAAAAATGTGATACACAAACTCTTTTTGAAACCCATAGGATCCCTCAAAATGCATCTTGATATGCAGATGATCAACATGGGCTTTGGAGTCAGTTAAACCTGGATTCTAAAGGTGGTTCTGAAGCTTCAACCGAGTTAGTCTCTCTCTGCGTCTTAGCTCCTTCATATGTACAAGGGAGGAAGACACCCATCCAAGGTTAGTTTTAGCACTCCTGGAGATCATGCATCTGCTGGGTTTAGCACAGTGCCTAAACAGTAAAGAATCTGCCTGCAATGCAGGAGACCCGGGTTCTATCCCTGGGTCAGGAAGATTCCCCTGGAGAAGGGAACAGCTACCCAATCTAGTATTCTTGCCCAGAGAATCCCATGGACAGAGGAGCCTGGCGGCTTACAGTCTATGGGGTCACAAAGAGTCAGATACAACTGAGCAACTAACACTTTCACTTTTTTTTTCAGTACCACACACAGTAAATGCTCCAAAGTGGTAGCTGCCATTCGGAGAATGCACTCACTGGCTGCCAGCTTAGTTCCTTGTCACTTACACCATGCTGGAGGAATGGTGCCTCGTTCTTTCTGATAGGTTCAAAAGTGTGCCTGCTGCCAGAACTCTCTTCAGACGTTGCTCCCTTTCCCACCTTGTGAGCAGAAACAGTCTAATGTCCTTAAGAAGTTTGATTAACCAAGCACTATGAAGTAAGCACCAACGATGCTTTGGTATGTACACAGCACTAAACTAAGCGTGGAGGCACACTCTGATTGTGGAGAAGAGCATCTAGTTGAAGAGATAAGACCAATACCCCTAGAGCTCAGTAAGTCAGAAAGGGAAAAACAAATACCATGTATTAACATGTGTGTGCGGAATCTAGACAAATGACATTGATGAACCTATTTTCAGGGCCGGAATCGAGATGCAGACCTAGAATGGATTTGTGGACCCAGCGGGGGAAGGAAAGGGTGGGAAGATCTGAGAGAGTAGCATGGGATATATACGCTACCACGTATGTAGCACAGGGAGCTCAGTTCGGTGCTCTGATGACCTAGAGGGGTGGGGCGAGGGGGTGGGAGGGAGGCTTTAGAGGGAGGCGATATATGCATACAAATAGCTGATTCACGTTGTGGTATAGCAGAAACTAACACAACATTGTAAAGCAATTATCCTCCAATTAAAAACAAACAAACAAAAGACCAATAGCCATGAAAGAACTAGGCTATGAGAATACAAGACTGCATAACTCATTGCTCTGCTGGTACAGGGAACAAATGCTGAAGTTAAGACTCAACTTAATGGCTCTTCCAAATCCCTGACAGATCTTTATCAGAGGTTTTAGAGAACTCAGGAATCTCATACTTGGTTAAAACACAAATAACCTGTCAGGATCTTATTGCTGGCACTCTGTGTGGGTGTCCTCGCACGGGCAGTGGCAATGATTTGTGTGTGGGCTGTTGTTTCCATTTCCAGAGGGCAGAGCTCATGTTTGGGCTAGCAGGGTGTTTCCCACTCAATAAACAAAAGGTGGCCACAACAGGGTGGGGGCAAAATGGTGAAGGGAAAGATCACTGAACTAGAGGTCAGAGGACCTGGCTCCTAATTCCATCATGACCACTAACTCCTTGTACGACCTTGAACGAGTCTCTTGCCCTTCTGTTTATAAAAATAAGAGACATAGCCAGAGAGGGATATTTGAACTGTGTTCCCTGTTACCCTAGGGTTTCTAGAAGTTCTGGAACTCGAGGGCGCCAGTGCGTCAAGGGGATGAGTGAGTGGTGGTTGGGATTCTATGTTGTCCCCATCTTATTTTCCCCTACCTTTAATCAGAACAGCCCCCACTTATATCTTTTTACACACTGAAGTTCTACAGTAGCTTTCTTGGAAAATCATCTAACTTGTCTCTCTCTGTCATGTTCCTTTTCCACAGAGGTTAGCTGAGTCCCAGAGAAATAAAGCAACTTGACCAAGGTCATCCCATAAGTGGCAGAGATGGTACTAAGGTCTCTTTTCTGATAACACTGATAATTATTTGGTTGTCCAGGGATAAATGTCACTTCCCATATCCTGATGATTTGAAACATATATGGCTCCTAAATTTTGAAAAGGGGCAAGTTGAAGGTAGGGCAGTGAGAATGGGCTCCGAATCCATCAGCAAAGACAGCTGAGTACCAGCTCTGCAAAGCCCACCTGAAGTCCAGGCAGCACCCAATGGAGAAGCTGACACAGATTTGGGTTCTTGATGACTCCACTCCCCATTGACAAAGAAGGGGACCCAAGCCAAAGCAAAGAGACCCATTAGTGGGTGACTCGGAGCCTTCTAGAATACTTGTCAATTTCTCTACCCTGTACCTCTTTAGCCTCATCCCCAAAGTCAGTATGACAGCAAAGTTTCCTTATCCTTATTTTTAAAATTAATAGACATTAATTTTTAAAGAAAAAATGAGCAGAAGGTACAGAGTACCCCCCTTCTACTCTTGGATTTGTGTGATACATTTGTTACAATCAATGAACCAATATTGACATTATTAACTAAAGTCCAAAGCTTTCATCAGAGTTCCCTCTTTGGGTTGTATGCTCTCTGAGTTTTTACAAATGCTTAATATCATGTATCCATCATTACAGTATCATACAGCACAGTCTCACTGCCCCAAAGTGCCCCCTCTCTTCCCTCCATGCCCCAGACTCCCGGCAACCACTGTCCTTTTTACTGACTCCATAGTTTTGCCTTTTCCAGAAGTCATATTGTTGGAATTATACAATATATAGCCTTTTCAGACTGGTTTCTTTCACTAAGCAATATGCATTTAAGTTTCCTCTGTCAACCAAAATAATAATGATAATAACGTAAGAGGCTGCAAATAAGAAAATAGCTTATTTGGAGGTTTTAAGATTTGCAGTTTGGGAGACAGAGATTAACTCCAAAGGAGTGTTCCAGGGAAGAGAGAGAGAGTCAGGGGCTTATAAAGACAAAAAACCATGAGGTTGTTAAAAGTTGCCTGATGAGAACTGTGATTGACTCTGATGAGTCAGAAAATATTTGTCCTTAAGGACTCATGAGCTGTTTTAGGGTAGGGGGTCTCATAAATAGACAGACTGTCACACGCTATTTTAGAGTAAGTGTCCGGTAAGTATCTTGAGTCTCTGGCAGAGGTTCTGCATGACTTCATTAGGTCAAAACGTCAGATTCCATTCAGACTGAGACGTGCATAAATCACACTTTTTACTGGCCTGCCAACTCCATTTAGAGAGCTCTCCTAGCAATACGAATTCCATTTTAATTTTCCTTTCACACCTCCATGTCTTATACTGTCATATCTCATTGTATGGATGTACAGTATAACACAGTTTATTTATCTATTTATCTACTGAAGGACATCTTATTCACTTTAAATTTTGACCATATGAATAAAGCTGTTATAAACACTCGTGCTTTTGTGTGGACATAACTTTTCTACTCATTTGGATAAATACCCAGGAGTGTGACTGCTGGATCACATGCTAATAGACTGTTTATTTTTATAAGAAACTACCAAACTGTCTTCCAAAGTGGCTGTCCCATTTTGCATTCCCACTGTCATAGTATTTTAATTGGCTATTAAATGTTGTTCCAAGTCAAGAAAAAATTTAAACTCTAAATCATTAACATGAGTTTTACTGTTCATTTTTATATTGTGCAATGCCAGTTTTAAACGCAACTATAAAAACATTTGCTCATGTGCAGAACACCAAAATTACACAATTTGTATTTTGTAGCTTGTACATGTATATGTTGGAGAAGGGAATGGCAACCCACTCCAGTACTCTTGCTTGGAGAATTCAATGAACAGAGAAGCCTGGCGGACTACAGTCCGTGGGATCGCAGAGTCAGACACGACTGAGTGACTAGCACACACATATACACACACATGCATATGTATTTCATTCTCACCCAAAGAGTGGAAGCACTGCACAAAACTAACTCAAGTGTTTTGATATGTGCACATTCTACCAAAACTCTCTTCCTTCAATTTAATAAGCAAGAAAAGACCCAAAAGACACAGAACCTGTCCATTGCCCTGTTACAGCATAAATGGTTGACTAATATAGAGACGTAATTGAAGTTAAGAAAGATCCCCCTGTCGTTCTGTTCCTGAGAATGCCATTGCTTTCTTTCTGCCTTTAAGGGAAGTTGATTTGAATGGAAAGCAGTTTTTCAACTTAGTCAGTGGTAGTCCTATTAATATGAAACAGGAGTAGGGAATTCTGGTGCTCAAAGAGATTCAAAGCACCCAGCTTTCACGACACACTTCTCTTGTACTCATTTTGAATCTCAGTGAACTGCCACGCTTGGTGCGCACTGGAATTCAGAGCTCCTGGGGCATTCCAAACACTCTGTGGGAATGGGGCAGTGAGGAATGGAGGACACACACGTTGCACGGACCTGCTCTGCTCATGAGCAGGCTCCAAGACCTAAGTTCACAGATAAAATTATTGTAAATTTCAAGATGGCCAGCAGAGCATTGGATCAAGCCCAGAGCCCTTCTGCGTGTGGGGCTTGATGAGACTGCACAGGCTGAGCATCCGTGACACTGGCCCTGAGTTTCCTTGAGGACATTCTGCTCCATTCAGGTCAAAGCTCTGTCCTGCCTCTGTGTTGTGTCACCCCCTTCCCTCTTTCACTTCCAGGAGGTCACAGGAACAGAGCTCTTCCTCCTGTCATCTATCTGCCTGATGGTCAAACCAGAAACCTGAATATTGCCTTGCATCCTCTCTCTCCCTCTAAGTCCTTATTCGCTCACCACCCCCTATCAATGCTCCTCTGGAAGCATCACTTGACTCCTCTCTCCTCCCATCTCCACTGCCGTCACCTGGTCTGCTTACAAACCCTGCACATAGCTGCCTGATGGATTTCCCTGTTCCCACTTCCTCCTTCGGGTGGAACCCCAGACAGCAGCCAGAGAGATCTAGCTAAGAATAAAATTGAATCAGGTTGCTTTCCTGCATAAGATCCTTTAATGGCCCCCAGAGTTCTCAAGATCAAGGCTTACTCTGACCGTGACTTCTAGACTCTTTCTGGTCTGGCTCCTACCTCTCTTTCCAGCCACACTTTCTCACCGTTCACCTCTTTTTTCTGGTGAAACATGTTGAACAATGAACATTTCTCTGAACATATCTCGTTTTCCCTTCCTTCAGCTATTTTTACTCATTCCTCTCAAGCCTCAGTTATATCTCCCCCTGCCATGTCTATATCACCCCCATCATGTAACACTTCCAGTGCTACATCACCAGGAGTTATCTGCATCTCTCACTAGACTCTAAGCTCCTGAGAGCGCAAGAATCTTGTCTGAATCACTATAGAGTCTCCAGCACATCAAGTGCAGTGACTTTCACAGAGTCATCACTCCATAAAAAATGTGTCCAAAGGATAAGCTCTTTCTGGGCCAGCTGTGGCCACATGTCACAAGTGAGATAAAAGCTCCTTAGCAGGTGATGGGGTGAGTTGAGTGGTACTCAGCCCATCTCCTCATGTCCCTGGGGCCAGCCTTGGCTAATTCATTCACATTCCTTGGCAGGCTGTGCATGATTCTTTATGAGGGTTTTCTGGGCAAATGCTTAGCAACTTTCCATTTGTCAACAACAAGCCAAGAGGCTAAAGGCCAGAGAGAATTACCAACCTGTTTGTGAAATCAAGATTTTCAAGGATATCCCTTTGTTTGACCCAATCCAGAGCTTTTCCAAGCTGGGTCCACCTAATCCGACAGAGCAATAGAGAGGGAAGGGAAGGAGGGAAATTTATGTCATTTCCATGAGAAAAATGTCAACACTGCACCCAAAATGGTTAATCCAGAATGAAAGAGCAAGCAGTTACTCAGAATCAATTTAACACTTTGCTCAAAGCACCTCAGATTGTTGCAAAACCTCTCTGTGCTATTTTTAAAAAGGGGGGCAGGAAAAAACAAAACAAAAACCCAGCAGTTTGGAGTTGGGAACAAAGAGTCCCAGAATAATTGCATTTCCACACCATAGTCACAGCAAAACAATCCTTTGGAAATGCTTTTTAGTTAACAAGTCCATTTACTTTCCTGTCTCTTTGGGTCCTTGTGATAAGGCAAGACTTCCTTGCAGCCTTTGATACCGACTCCAAATCCTCTGCCTACTTTCAAGGTCATCCTTGATGTGAGTTTGTCTCTGCCCTGTCTGTCTCACATTCCCAAGTTAGGCAGGCTCCGCTACTTGGATACATGTTCTACAAACACACGTGCACATGGTCTTCATGGCCTCTCACGGGCACTCTCTACTACAATAGCTCTCGCTTGGTCTTTGCTGGTTTTTTTTTTTTTTTAATATGTGTATATAAAATTTGCCTTTGGTGTTCTGCAGTTTTGCTGTTGTGTGTCTTAAAGAATAGTTGCTTTTCCTTCTCAGGTTTGGGGTTTGTTGTGATTCCTGAATCTAAACATTTTCGTGTGCTGCATGCTCAGTTGTATCCAACTCTTTGAGACTCTATGAACTGTAGCCCACCAGACTCCCCTGTCCATGGGATTTTTCCAGGCGAGAGTACTGGAATGGGTTGCCACTTCCTCCTTCAGGGGATCTTCCCAACCCAGGGATCAAACCCATGTCTCTGTGTTTTCCTGCATTGGCAGGGAGGTTCTTTACCATTGAGACAGCTGAGGAGCCCCCTAAATATTCTTATCTTTCATCAATTCTCAGGCATTTTCCCTTCTCCCATGGCCTTACCCCATTCTCTCATTTTATCTTCTGGAACGTGTATTAGATATATGGGAGACTCTCATTTTCTTCTCTGTATCTGCTAATATCCATGTCATAGTTTCCATCTCTGGGCTCCCTCTGGACAATTTCCTAGGTTTACCTCTAAGTTAGTCCTTCTTTCTTCAGCGATGTCTAATCTACTACTTAGTTTGTTCACTGAGTTTTTAATTTTAATGAGCATTTTTTTAATTTTTAAAAAAGTTCTGTTTTATTTTTTTAATTAATGGCTTAATGCTTTTATTTTTAACTGAACAAGAAATATATAATTTTTTCTTGTTGTAAATAATATAAAAGCTACAGAAATCTAGTCTCTTCTCACATCCTGTTACTGACCCACCTGTCATTAACAGTCATTCTTTCTGGATATTTACTGTTTGCAATTTTATACCTATCCTAATATATATATATATATATGATATCTTAATATAGATGTATGTATATTTGCTTTATCTTTTAGGTCCGCCTTATTTTGTTTACTTCCTAGATATGTATTATGATTTTGAAACCTTACTTTATGCTATTAGTCATTTTAATAGCATGTTAGCTTGTGATCTCCTAGGATGATTCTGTAATCTAAGGTTCTGGGAAGTCAAGCCCTATTGCTTGTTGGATCTGTGGATTCTGGTTCATGGTTTTTCCTTGTGTGTTGTGTAATTGCAGATTGTGAGCTCATCTTCAGTAGGGATTTAATCTAGAGAAACTGGTATCATCAAAGTGTTTACTTCTAACGTGGTATCATTGGCCCAAACCAAATTTTATGTTATTTCTTAGCCCAGGGGTTTCTAGGTTGTACAGGAACTATTTATTCAAACCCCAAACCCACTAAAGACTCATGCCAGTGGTTTTGAATTCTTAAGGGAGACATTTTCCCCTCCTGACCTAGAGCTCAGTTCAACATAAACAAGCGTTCTTCCCATTTTTTTAAATGCTAGAGATTGACTATTTCTGGTCTAGAATTGTTTAAAGGATGGTGTCCTTCCACGATCTTGGCTTTACGTGGAAGTCTTGCCAACACTCCACTTCCCAGAGGCTCAAGATCTTGTTTCTTGTCCCTGAACAGTATGAAAACCCAACCCCTTGTGTAAATAAACTGGCTGTCACACCAGCATCCCACCTCCACCCCCTGGTAACTGCAAAGGACAGCCCATGTGCTTACTTTTCTAACTTTCAGTTCTCTCTTGGTTTCTGGCTCCTGGAGGCTTTTTGTACACTCAGGCTTGTTAATTAACAGGTAGTATTTCTTGTATGTAAGCACCACGCACCATGCTAAGTGCTTACACATATTAACTTATTTAACTGCAGTACTACCTCTGGAGGTAGGATACTGCTTTATCAGTTTCACTTTCATGTAAGAAAATTGAGGCCCAGAGAAGATGAGTAACATGCCCAAGGTCTCATGGCTAGTAAGTGAGGAAGCTCAGATTGAAACTTAGGCAACCTGCTTCAGAGCCTGTGTTCTTCATCAATAACTCTACACCACTTTCTGATTTAGGACGTGTAGGTGTTTTTGTAATGGGAAAATTGACTCCATATTTTATTTTCACACGTTCTCCCCAAACTAAGTGAAGAATAACTGCATGAATTGATGTGCTTTCTGTTAAGCAGACAGGCAGCTTGGTGGTTTTTACCAGCTAGTCTCATAAAGTTGAAGCCTATATCTTGAGGGAGAAGCTAAAAGCCAAGCTCTATCATGGGCACTTCTGCTCACGCAAAGTAAATGACTCAGATTTGGGGAAATTTTAGTCCATCGGAGTCATCACAGACTTTAGAGACAAGACTTGGACCATAGATGATCTGCATCAGAATAAATCCTAGATACTTCTTAAAAATGCAGACTTTGAGACCCTACCGAAAACCTACTGAGTCAGAACTCCTAGGGTTGGGCCTAAGAATCTGCCTTTTAAAAATAATCTCTCTCTCAAAAAAAAAAAAAAAAATCTCCATCAGGCTCTCATTCTAATGATCATTGGAGTTTGAGATACTGCTCAGAATTTGCACTGGGTCTATACTCCTTCTCGGGATGAGACCATTACAGGCCCATCAAAGCCCCCTTCCCTTTCCTTTATGATGTAGGATCACATACTGAACATACAGATGACAAAGCAAGCCCACAGAAGGTGACCCTCTGCTGGGCTCCATGGCATCTGGGTCTCCCCCACCCGGCAAGCACCACCTTGTGATACAATTAATTGCTGTGATGGTCGCTCTGTCTTCCCATATAGTCTGTTCAGGTAGAAAATATTCCATAGTCAGCTTTATGTCCCCAGTGCAAACCATGGAACTTGATACAAGGCCATCACTCAATGTTGAATGGATGGATACATTGATTTGAATTGCTCAAGAGCCACCTGCTAATCAATGATAATGTGAGGGCTAGAGTGCAGGAGTTAATTTTCCCTGGAAGACTTTAAATCTTCCCACCCTGATATCCCAGCAGCCATTTTTCTCCCATTCTTTTAGAAGGAAATGAGATTTCCTTTTTTTTTTTTTTTTTTTTTTGCCCAAAGTAGGTCTGAGGTATGTGACAGTCACTCATTCCTGCTCACCCCATCGTATCCCACTGTGATACAAAGATTGCTGTCCAGGCCCCTCACTGGGAGGGGAGTGAGGGCAGACCATTTAAAGGCTGTGATGCAGGAACCACTCATAAGTGTGATAGCCCAGATAATGATGAAAAGGGCTCAGACAAGACGTTCATGCTTGTTGGTGCTGGAAGGCAAGGAAGCTGGGCTGAAGTGCCAGTAAGGCTCGCTATGTTGCTCCTCCAAACATGACCCTTTGACCTGTAGGCTTGCCCCCTTGTGTCCGCTGCAGTTCTAGTGAAAGCTGGCAAGAGATCCCACGTCAGAGAAACTGACCCCTGGCCCCCATCAGCACTCCCAGCCCCCTGACATTTCTCCAAAGGACCTCAGTCCACACACTGTTCTTTATACCAGGACGTGCCCCAGGAACTCAGCCCCAGTTTTACCTTCTTGC
Organism: Bos mutus; assembly: GCF_027580195.1. Classification (NCBI taxonomy): domain Eukaryota; kingdom Metazoa; phylum Chordata; class Mammalia; order Artiodactyla; family Bovidae; genus Bos; species Bos mutus. The sequence continues at coordinate 31,347,171 of NC_091618.1, forward strand.
TTAGCTCCTCCTCTGAGAAGAGGTTGTTGTTGTTATTGTTTAGTCGCTAAGTCATGTCCGAGTCTTTTGCAACCCCACGGACTGTAGCCCACCAGGCTCCTCTGTCCATGGGAATTTCCCAGGCAAGAATACTGGGTGGGTTGTCATTTCCTCCTCCAGGGGATCTTCCCGACCCAGGGACTGAACCTGCATCTTCTGCACTGGCAGGCAGATTCTTTACCACTGAGCCACCTGAGAAGACGGGGTTTACTGAAGTCTCCTGGTTTGTTTCTGTGTGGAACGCCTATACACCCGGTACTATCTGGGTTCCTCTGCAGGTTACTGAGATAAACAGAAGGTGGACCGCACCCTAACCGTTCAGATGGAAGACAGGCATTCACACCCACGAAACACACCCTTTACCAGGTTATCACTCAGGGGGCATTTAAGGCCTCACCTTCTCCTGCCTCCACCCTTTGATTTCTCTCTGAGGGAGTCATATCTTGGGCGGTATTGTTTTAGCACTCACAGGGCCTACGTGACAAGGGGCATGGATGCTGGGAGGTGATCTGCATGCTTCAGGCCCAGAGAATCCCAGGCCTCCCCCCAGAGCATCCTTGCACAGGAATCTAGAAAGAGCAAGACTGCTCCTGCCTCCCTCTCATGTCTCACTCCCGCTCTGTCTGTCTGTCTGTCTGCACTCTCTTCACCTCCCTTGTGTCACCTCTGACTCACAGTTGACTGTGTGTCTCAGTTTTCACTAATCTGCAAGCCTCTTGCGATGCTGTTGCTGGTGTGTTGGCGAGAATGGAGACTCTCAGCAGTCACCAACTGCTCCCACTCGCTGCAACAAACCTCCTGGGAATTAGGAGGCCAGTGGGTTCCAAGACACTATGACATCAACTGTCAAGGGGTCTGCCTAGCAGCTTCCTGTCCTCTGTACATGGACACTTTTGTTTGTTTATTTGTTTGTTCAGATGTATTTATTTGAGACAAAAAAGGAAGGTGTTGGTTCAGGTGTGAGCTGAAAACTGCTGCGTGGAGCTGAGGCATGATGAGGAGACATTAAGTATTTCCCCAGGCCCCAACTTCTCTCTCCTCATCCGTCTCTCAGCTCTGCTAACTCTGTTTGGCTCCTGTTCTCCTCTGGGGTTGCAAGACAGTCAAGCAGTCAAGCCCTCACCTCACCTCCAGTCCAATTCCAATGGAAGTGCCAGGACTGATTCTCACTGGCTCTAACTGGCCTCTGATCATGTGACCACCCTGAAATTCTTACCATTGTTAATAGAGTTCACCCATCGTTCTCAGACCTGATCTTCCTAAGACACCCTCTTGAGTTAACTCCACCAGGCCCACATAGACCAGAAGAAACACAGGAGGAAAGAAAATGAAGGCAAATGTTTGTAACAACTAATATTTTGAGCACCATAAGCAGTTCACATGAGTTTTGTTACTTAGTACCCACCTCTAAGGTATCTATGTTTAATGATGCTATGCTATGCTATGCTAAGTCACTTCAGTCGTGTCTGACTCTGTGTGACCCCATAGACAGCAGCCCACCAGGCCAAATTTTACCCCCAGTGGTGGAGAAGGGATGAGAACCCAGCTCTCCCTGATTTCAGAGTCATTCTCCCTCCATTTTACCTACACACCACTCCATTTTACACACTACACAGGCTTGAAAATCCAAGGTCTCTTGCCACCTCTCTTTCTCCCTTATTCCCAGGGCCAACTGTCAGCAAATCATGTTGCCTTTCCCTCCCCCATCCCCACACATTTGGGCTCTACTCCATCTGCCCCTGCTCTGCCAACCCACTGCCCCTGCCCTAGGCAGCCCTCAGCCCCTCTCTCCCAAATAAAGACAATAGCTTCCTAAGGGATCCTGGAATCCCTACGCCAGGACCCCACACTGATGGGCTCAGGCTGAACACTGGTCATAGACCAGCCTCATTTAACCTGTTTTTTTTTTTTTTTTTTCCTTTTTTTTAAACCAACATTTCTTAACTGGTGGAGCGGCTTCTCAGGTGGCACTAGTAGTAAAGAATTTACCTGCCAATGCAGCAGATGCAAGAGACCTGAGTTCAGTCCCTGGGTTGGGAGGATCCCCTGGAGGAGGAAATGACAACCTACTCCAGTATTCTTGCCTGGAAAAATCCCATGGACAGAGGAATCTGGCAGGCTATAGTCCATGGGGTCATGAAGAATCAGACATGATTGAGCCCTTGCTTTTGTTTTGCTTTTTTAAATTGGCGGGAGATTCCTCAAATTCAATTATTATTTCCAGTTTCTCTTAAAAATTGGAAGAACTGGAAAGGTTTTTTGCAAGTTTTAAAATTTTCTGAGTTCAATTTCCCACCTAAACTAGAGATAGTAATACCCACCTGAGAGGGTTGCTGAGATGATCATGTGGGGACTTGTACAGAGAAGGTACACTCAAATGGGCTCTTTCAGTTCAGTTCAGTTGCTCAGTCCTGTCCGACTCTTTGCGACCCCATGAACCGCAGCATGCCTGGCCTCCCTGTCCATCACCAACTCCCGAAGTCCACCCAAACCCATGTCCCTTGAGTCGGTGATGCCATCCAATCATCTCATCCTCTGTCGTCCCCTTCTCCTCCTGCCCTCAATCTTTCCCAGCATCAGGGTCTTTTCCAATGAGTCAGCTCTTCGCATCAGGTGGCCAAAGTATTGGAGTTCCAGCTTCAACATCAGTCCTTCCAATGAATACCCAGGACTAATCTCCTCTAGGATAGACTGGTTGGATCTCCTTGCAGTCCAAGGGACTCTCATGAAATGATGGGACTGGATGTCATGGTATATTGTCACCCTACTTATTTAACTTATATGTAGAGTACATCATGAGAAACACTGGGCTGGAGGAAGCACAAGCTGTAATCAAGATTGCCGGGAAAAATATCAATAACCTCAGATATGCAGGTGACACCACCCTTATGGCAGAAAGTGAAGAACTAAAGAGCCTCTTGATGAAAGTGAAAGAGGAGAGTGAAAAAGTTGGCTTAAAGCTCAACATTCAGAAAACTAAGATCATGGCATCTGGTCCCATCACTTCATGGGAAATAGACGGGGAAACAGTGGAAACAGTGTCAGACTTTATTTTTGGGGGCTCCAAAATCACTGCAGATGGTGATTGCAGCCATGAAATTAAAAGACGCTTACTCCTTGGAAGGAAAGTTATGACCAACCTAGAAAGCATATTAAAAAGCAGAGACAGTACTTTGTCAACAAAGGTCCGTCTAGTCAAGGCTATGGTTTTTCCAGTAGTCGTGTATGGATGTGAGAGTTGGACTATAAAGAAAGCTGAGTGCCGAAGAATTGATGCTTTTGAACTGTGGTGTTGGAGAAAACTCTTGAGAGTCCCTTGGACTGCAAGGAGATCGATCCAACCAGTCCATCCTAAAGGAGACCAGTCCTGGGTGTTCATTGGAAGGACTGATGTTGAATCTGAAACTCCAATCCTTTGGCCACCTGATGTGAAGAGCTGACTCATTGGAAAAGACCCTAATGCTGGGAACGATTGGGGGCAGGAGGAAAAGGGGACGACAGAGGATGAGATGAGATGAGATGGCTGGATGGCATCACTGACTCGATGGACGTGAGTCTGAGTGAACTCCGGGAGTTGGTGATGGACAGCCAGGCGTGCTGCGGTTCATGGGGTTGCAAAGAGTCGGACATGACTGAGCGACTGAACTGAACTGAACTATGAAAACAACTTCCTGGATTCCTGTAGTGTCTTTCTCTAGGTACCCAAATGGCTCTCACCTGTGGGGTCTCCCCTTGCGATAGTCCTGAGAGGGACCTAAGAGCAGCTCTGGACGCCATTATGAGAAAAGAAACAGTATGATCCTGGAAAACTAAGAGGTTTTTATTTTCCCTAAAATCACACCATCAGGTAGAACCAGGACTAACTGTTCCGTCCAATACATTATATCAGGAAAGTCTGCCAACTCGTATTTTATAGACATTCTTACAGTGTTTACAGAAGAGATTCAGATGAGATGGAAGGAGGAAGAGCTGTCTGTTCTATCTGTGACCAGCCACCAAGGGGAGTTACACAATCCTCTGTGAGGCTGAAGGATCTAGGGATGCTCATCACGCCAAGAGTGCTCCCACTGGAATGGTAATTTCTACTGCCACATCATAACTAACCAAATGATGTAATCAGTTTCACTGTTAGAGTCATCAGATATGATTATTGGCAAGGACAGCATTATGAAATATTTACAGTGAAGCCATCAAAACAATGGGCAGATCTATCTATGTGTACTGAAATATGGTTTACTAAAAAAGTGCAGAACAATGAAAAAATGGGAAGATCTGGCAATATTAAACCTGCATCTGTCTCCTCATGCCAGTAATGCATAAAGCACCATGCCTGCCTTAAAAAGGCATCCGTGCTTCGGTGACGGAGAGGTAATGAATCCACCTACCAATGCAGCAGACACAGGAGAATTCCATCCCTGGGCCAGGAAGATCCCCTTGAGAAGGAAATGGCAAACCCCACCCCTACCCAGTACTCTTGCCTGGAAAATCCCATGGACAGAGGAGCCTGGCGGGCTGCAGTCCACGGCATCGCAAAGAATCGGACACAACTGCGTGACTGAGCACACACAATGCTTCTGTTTGCCCACCTCCCCTTACTGTTCTTTTTTAAAAGTAAAGTTTAAATAGTAGAAGTACTGTATCCACAGATTTTAAAGTCTGGAAGTACCAATGGGGATACAGTGAAAAGTCTCCTTTCAAGTTCTATCCCACAGCCAAATAGCTCCCCTCTCTTATAGCCTTCCAGAGATATTCTGTACACAGACAACCAAACACACACACACACATATGTACTCATACTCTGTTTTCCTTGTCTTTATGATAACTCACTAAACTTCCTTTGATAACTCAAGGAAGTTATCTAAACTTCTATGAAGATAACTAAACTTCTATGATAACTCAAGAAACTTCCTTTCTTTATGATAACTCACTAAACTTCCTGCTGTTTACCTTGCATTTTCTCTTAACATTGTCTCTTGGAGATTAGTTAATATCTCTAAAAAAAGAGCTTTCTCATTGCTTTTTCTGTTGTTTTTGTTTGGTTTGGTTGGGATTGTTTTTGTTTTTGTTTTTTAACTGCTGGACAGAATTCCTTTCTATGGATATGTCATAGCGTATTTAACCAACACTCTCCTGATGGACTTTGGGGATATTGCTAATTATTTGCTATTATAAACAATTCCATAACAAATAGTCATATGCAAGTGGTATCTCACACATAAATAAGAATAAATTCTAGCAGTAGAATTGCAGGGTCAAAGTCTGATGTTAAAATGAAGCTTTTATAATTATTTATTTATTTGGCTGCATTGGGTCTTAGTCTCAGATGTGAACTCTTAGTTGTAGCATGCAGTATCTATTTCCCTGACCAGGGGTCAGACCTGGGTCCCCTGCACTGGGAGTGTGGAGTCTTAGCTACTGGATCACCAAGGAAGTCCCCAAAATGAATCTTTTCATTGCAGGGGACAAAACATGGTATCAGAAAGACTAAAGATGGCTCCTCCCACACTTGCTACACTACACTAACTGAGCCGTACTGATGTCTCGTATCATCTCTTCCACCAGACCTTAAGTTCAAGCAAGACAAGAATCTGTCTTACTTATCACTGTGTCTTAGAATGTAGTATCAGTAAATAGTTGCTAAAGGAAGGAAGAGGGGAAGGAAGAGTTATTCTAAATAGAGGCTAGTCCTTGGGTACAGTGGCCTCAGAAAGGTCCTCCTTGCCCAAAGGCCCTGATTTTTATGACCTAATCAAGTAAGAAGCCACCAGGCTCCCTAAAAAAGTCTCCAAAGTACACTAGAGGGAAAAATAAGAGAAACTCAACACCAAGGTCAGACTGAAGGAGAGTGAACATATTTTCTTCTGAGACAAGGAGCTGGTTAGATGCCGCTCTCCTCGCTGGCCGGAGTGAGAACAATATTGTGGATGCCAGACTCTATTCCAGGAAGGGAAAAGTTGAGATGAAGATAGAAAGATGGTCCATCAGGGGAAAAGATAATCAACCCTCTGGCCTCATTTTAGTTTTAACTAGATCCACATTTGCTCCCCAGCTTGGCAGACTGATGTTGACAAATGCCTTCTGTTTTCATTCAGATATTCCCCAGATATTTTCAGGAGTCCCTGAGCGGTATGTTTTGGCACAAATCTACCCATAGGATCTTCAAGAAATCTCATCCCTAAGCAAATTCAATACAGTAAGTCCCCTACATATGAGCCTATAAGTTTGTAAACTTTCAAAGATGCCTACGTGCATTCACATGTCCAGTCATGGAAGTTAGTCCACGTGTCTGACATACATTGTCACATGCATGCATTCTCTACACGTGGTTGTGCTTTTGTGTACTTCACTGTATAGCACTGTATAAAGTGCAATAGTACAGTATCTTTATTTCAAGCCCAGCATGTCCAGAAGCAAAATGGCAGATAGAATTGAACCCAGCAGGGAACCAGAACCCATGCCATCAATGCAATCAGGTATGAGTGAAACTGCATCCTGCCCTCCGTCTTCTGTTGCTGACGATCCTTCAGCTCGACCATCTCCCACCTCCTCTCCCCTCCAGTCAGTAACTCATGTTGCCTGTTCACTTGCTGCCAGCCCTTGTATGGCAGCTGCTATACTGTACTACTGTACTCTTCAAGGTACTGGACTGTATGATTAAAAAATGTTTCCTATTTTGTGTGTTTGTTTTTTATGTATCATTTGTGTGAAAACTATTATAAACCTATCACAGTACAGTACTATATCACCAACTCTGTTAGTTGGATACCTAGGCTGTTATTGGAGTTAACAGCACACTCTCAGAATGGAACTCATTTGTATGTAGGGGACTTACTGTAAAAGAAAATTAATAAGTCCATGGCGCTAGCTAGAATTTTCTCCAAATCTCATGTTGAGGCCTGATGCATTTTTCAAAAACAGAAGTCATCAGTAGGCCCGCAGTAGAATTTGTTGACTCCTATGAAAGGATGAAGGCAGAGCATTGAAGGTGTCAGAAGATGACTAAGGGTTTGAGAACCTCCTCCCTCCAAACCCAATAAAACCAAGCTTGGGAGGAGGAAGGAGAACCAGGGGAAGAGGGGGCAGGAGAGAGATGGTTGTGACTGGAGAAGGTGGATGAGCCTGGAAGGGAAGCAGGAGAGCGGTGAGGCAGAAGCTTTCCACGCTGTGGTTCAGAGAGTGAGAGAGAGGAAGGGAAGGGAGGAGATGGGAGAAGATGAAAAAAGAGGGCAGAAGACAGAGGAAAAGAGGGAAGAAAGGGAGAGGAGAGGAGAGCTGGGGACACATGAAGACCTGCTGGCCTCCCCAGTACCATCTCTCCAAGCTGGGAAGAGCAAACACCCAAATCTTCATGGGGTCCGTGAGAGGCTGCCTCCTGGGAGGTTATGGAAACAGGGGCTGCGGGCAAGCCAACTGGAGAGGCATTTCGGCGACGGTTTGCCCTGGTATGTGAAAAATTTTTCCTGCTTAGATAGTTGGCAAACATTTTAGAAGCAAAATGGAATTTATTAACAGAAAATATTTGTCGAGGATTGTTCTGATTGTTCCCTCCCACCTCCCTCTGTTCTTTTCTTTCTTTCCTTTCTCTCTCTCTTTCTTCCTCTTCTCAGGGTGGAGGACTTCAACTAGATTCTTTCATCTTCCTTGGCAGTTTTGATCTTTCAGCCTGGCTCACGGGGAGAGAGTTGGCTTTAGGGGAAATGCTCACCTCCCACCCCCAACCCCTAACAAGACAGCTTTCTTCTCTATAGGCAGGTGTTTAGCTTTCTGCCTCAGAAGAGCTTGGGCTGATGCGGAACTGTTTCCCCTGACATGGGCTTGGAGCCCCCCACGAACTGGGTCTGAATCTATAATTGCTATTAGTGCTGTGGCTTTCATCTTTTTGAGCCTCCATTTCCTTAAAATAAAATGGGACGGGGGGAAATAATCCTTAGCTCTTGCCACTGTTGAGAAGACAAAATGGGAAAGTGTTTATTTTATTAAGTGTCTGGTACAGGGTCTGACCCAGAGTAAAACCTCAGTACGTGTTAGTTCTGCTCCTTCGATATAGGACAGACATCCTGGTAGTAAACTGCTCACAGGGTTAATCAATTGTGGCTTAGAATATGGCAGTTTGGGTATCAGTTAATAAGGGAGAGGTGAGACCCAGCCCTGATGAAACCTACATTTAACCAGAGGCAGCAAAAGTGGACAATGTTTATTGAGAGTTTACTAAAACCAAGTATTCTAAAAACTGTATGGTGTTATTTCACCCACCCAAGTACCCTCTTATTTTACCAAGGCTTATGGCAACCTAGATAGCATACTCAAAAGCAGAGACATTACTTTGCCAACAAAGGTCCGTCTAGTCAAGGCTATGGTTTTTCCTGTGGTCATGTATGGATGTGAGAGTTGGACTGTGAAGAAGGCTGAGCACCAAAGAATTGATGCTTTTGGACTGTGGTGTTGGAGAAGACTCTTGAGAGTCCCTTGGACTGCAAGGAGATCCAACCAGTCCATTCTGAAGGAGATCAGCCCTGGGATTTCTTTGGAAGGAATGATGCTAAAGCTGAAACTCCAGTACTTTGGCCACCTCATGCGAAGAGTTGACTCATTGGAAAAGACTCTGATGCTGGGAGGGATTGGGGGCAGGAGGAGAAGGGGACGACAGAGGATGAGATGGCTGGATGGCATCACCGACTTGATGAACATGAGTTTGAGTGAACTCCAGGAGTTGGTGATGGACAGGGAGGCCTGGCGTGCTTCGATTCATGGGGTTGCAAAGAGTCGGACACGACTGAGCGACTGAACTGACCTGACTGATGGTATAAAAGCGACTGAACCAGCATTGAACCCAGACCATCTGCTTCCCCAGCCTACTTCCTTAACCATAATGGATGCTCCATCGCTGCAGCAAATGAAAGAGAAACATGGAGTCATATTCTTGTGGATTGTACAGGCTTGGAGATCAGCTTTTCCAGATCTGTTTTGAGGAGGAGGGAAACGAAGCCCAGAGACAGGAAATTCGCACTCAGGGGCCGTGGAGCTGGTGATGCTGGAGCCAGGACCGAAAGCCTGGCTTCTGGAATTTCAGGTCAGTTCCTGCCACCTAGAGAGGACCAGCTGAATCTGCTGTGGGAGAGAGCCAGCTGGTTGGTCACATTGTCCTTGAGGATTGTGGGTCTTGACTTAGAGCCCCAGATGGGAATTTGAAACTTATTTAACCCACCCCAAACCAAATGTTTTCCCAAGCACCTTGGTTGGGTGCTTGCCATTAGGGAGGCACCTGCGAGTGCAGACACCATGGAAGAAATCGAGGCGGAGGAATCTTCACTTGTGGAGCTTTGGTCCATTTTATGCTCATCTCTGATGAGCTAGAATATTGCAACTGCAGGAACATGACTCCAGAAACCATTGTTGGGCTCTGGGATGCACAGGAGGAGGAACCTAAGGGGAAGAGGGGTCAGGAAAAACTCATTTGCAATGACCCTAAGGAACCATGGGCAGGGTTTCATTGTCTCCCATCTAAGCCATACCTGTACACACAGGCACAGCCATACCAGTTCTCAAAATATAAAAAACGTCATGTACCACGTGGTAAACAGCCAATGCCCTGAGCCCCACTAGTGTCTCAGGCCGCAGTACTGTCTCTCCCAGCAACTTCATACCTCCCTCAGGTCCAGTAACAAAAGACTTTATGTTTGCCCCACCAGAGGTCCTCAGAGAGTGGACTCCTGCCTTTGGAGCTGGCCATCTGTGACTAAACTGGTCACAGGACCAGTCACTAAACTGGTCTAGGACTAAACTCATTCTTGGTGGTGGTTTAGTCACAAAGTTGTGTCCGACTCTTGCGACCCCGTGGACTGTAGCCCGCCAGGCTCCTCTGTCCATGGACTTTTCCAGGCAAGAATGCTGGAGTGGGTAGCCATTTCCTTCTCCAGAGGATCTTCCATACCCAGGGACTGAACTCGGGTCTCCTGCATTGTAGGCAGTCTTGCATAGGAGGCAGATTCTTTACTGCCTGAACTCATCCTTACTGTTTTTAAATAGTTTGAATGTCCTTCTCCAGATGAAATTACCCAAATGGAATGAGGCATCTAAACAGAGCCACATGGGGTCCATCTGGGGTGGCTCCCTGGAGGACAAATCTTGCAAAGGAAATCTGAAGGGGTAAGAGATGCAGTTTACTGGCGGGGAGAGTAAGGGTTTGGACAAAAGCTCTGATTGAAGGGGCAATCCTTCTGTGCATGCCAGGGTTTATACACAGGGTTCAGGCGCCCCGCACACCCCTCTACCTTCAGCTACCCTCTGGGCCCCTCCCCTGCGACAGACCCTGTGGGCAGGCCTAGCAGCCGGTGGCCACATTATTAATACTCCTTGATCTGCCCGACTCCCCATGGCTTCCCTGCCAGCAGTGCCCTCCCCACCTCTTTGCTCCTAGACAACATGTGCTGGAAGAATGCAGGTCAAAAGAGCCACAGAGGGCTCCCCAGCAACTCCTGAAATTCCTGCCTGGCAGTGTCCTCCAGAGGCTGTCCAGGCAGGGCTGTGGGTAGGAGGCTTTCACTGGGATGCAGAGATTTTGCAGGGAAAGAGGTTCAGTAACTTCTGGGCGATGCTGTCCTATATCTTGTGACAGTTGGAAAGGATTCCTTAAGGCTTCATCTCAGTCCCTTCTATTCAGAGGGAGAAAGAGTGAATTGGAACAGGGAAGAAGGGAGAGGAGGGGAGGGCCAAAGCCATGGCTTCTCCCTATCTTACTATGATGGGCTAGGTGGGCAGTTCAGGTGCCTGGCTCTGGAGCTGGACAGCCCTGGGCTCATATCCAGGCTGTCCCCTTACCAGCTGTCTGATTCCCATAGGTTATCTAACCTCCCAGAGCCCAGCTCCCTTTTTTGTTGTTGTGCTGGGTCTTTGTTGCTGCACGGGCTTTTCTCTAATTGCAGCAAGCAGGGGTTAATCTCTGATTGTGGTGTGCAGGCTTCTTTCTCATTGCAGTGGCCTCTCTTGATGTGGAATATGGGTTCCAGAGCGTGCAGCCTTCAGTAGTAGAATCCACTGTACCTCAGGCTTCCCAGGTGGCTCAACAGGTAAAGAATCTGCCTGCAATGCAGAAGATGCAGGAGACATGGGTTTGATCCCTGGGCCAGGAAGATCCCTTGCAAGAGGAAATGGCAACTCACTTAAGTATTCTTGCCTGGGAAATCCCATGGACAGGACTGAGCACACACACACACACACACACACACACACACACACTATACCTCAATTTTTTAAAAAGGAAAAAAAAATACACTGGAGCAAAAACAAAACAGGTTTGGGAAAATATTTAGTGAGAGAGAGAGAGACTCTTAAAATAGAAAGTACAGTGAAAAGTCAGAACACAAACTGTATTCATGGCATGATATCAAATATTCAATAGATATTGAGTAGACAAAAGGCTGGAAGGAAATTCACCAGAATATAAATTCTGGTCAATTTTGAGTGTTGAAATTAAAAGTGAGTTTTATTTCCTTCATTATACACGTAATCCATGTCATTGGGTTAATAGAAAATTTGAAAAATGCCGAATAGAATCACCACAAAGGGTTGATTTGCACTTTTAAGTATCGTTTTAAAAGAATGGGTGGCTTCTAACAGACCCACCAAAACCATCAGTGATCAAAATGATCAGCTCCTTTACTACCTGCTACTTACCTCCGATGTTTGTAACACCATACTCCATACACACCTACACACATACAAACGTGCACCAACTCCTGCCTACACGTGTGTGTGTGCTCAGGCATGTCTGACTCTGTGACCCCATGGATGTAACCTGCCAGGCTCCTCTGTCCATGGGATTCTTCAGGCAAGAATACTAGAGTGGGTTGCCATTTCCTTCTCCAAGGAGTTTTTCCAATACATACGTGTGCACGCACATGCGTGCACACACACATACGCAAACACAGAGAACCACCGAGGAGATTCCCACCTTAATCTCTTGGGGTTATTGCAGGAACCCTAGGCTGAGGATAAGGCATCTGCTGGAAGGATGGAAGAGAAAAAATAAGAGGAGGTGGGACGTGGGGCTCGTGAGGGAGGAATGGAATGAGAAGGGTGGGAGAGTGGGCTTCTGGGAATAAAATTCCTGCAAATCACCATCTTCATTCAGAAAGATGAGCTGAGTTTTTTCCAAAGAAAGGGGAGTCGACAGGATGCTTGGGTGGCAGCTGTTTTTTTTGAAAAAGTAGAAGCAAGAAGGTTGATTGTCTAGAAGGATTTGAGGGGCTTGCTCCCCAGCACCAGGAACACTAGTGTTCTATTTCGCGACAACAAACCACCCCACGACTTAGTGGCTATAAGAGCAACAAGCTTTATCGTGCTCAGGTACCCTCGATTTGGGCGAGGCTCGATGAGGGCAGCTGACCCCTGCTCCGCACTGTTGGCTGGACTGGCTGGACTGGGGGCTCCAGGACAGCTCGCTCATGGGGCGGGCACCTTGGCACTGGGTGTTCAGCCTGGGCCACGGGCTCAGAGCATCGGTTCCTCCCACGTGGGTCTCTCCTCTTCACAGACTGCTTTGGCTTCCCATTGGCACAGTGGCTGGCTTCCAAGAACCAGCGTCCCAGGAGACAGGAAGTGGCAGCTGCCAGTTTCTGAAGACCTGGACCCAGATATGGGCACAGCGCCTCGTCTACTGTATTCATTTGCCAAATAGTCACAAGGCCAGATTCAAGGGGAAGGGAGACAGATCCTGCTTCTCAGGAAGAGGAGGGTCGATGATTCTGGGGACCGTGTTTTAAAACTGCTACTGAGGAGAGCAGGCAAGATTAGTTTTCATGGGCTTCATCCAGACCAAGCTGTTTATATTATAACATCAGGGCACTCATAAGGGTGGATGCGATAAAAATCTGTAGGGTGAGCAATGTTGCATCATATCCATAAAGAAGCAGTCTGCTTTGGCCTGGAAAAAGAAAGTGCAGTTTCTCTTTCTGGTCTACTTCCCAGCCCCCACCACACAGACCGCTTCAGTCTCTTGTCTCCTTCTACTTTCCCACGCACCCTAACGACTTTGGACAACCTCATGATGGTCCCCAGGGCTGTGACTCCTCAGACCCAGCTCTGGGAGCCAGAGAATGTCAGGGACCACTCAGGTGTCCCTGGCAGGAGAAGAAGAGGCCACTTTCTCTCCGTGGGCAGGAGGAGGAGGCTTGGCAAGAGGCAGGAAGGATCTGGTTGTGCTTCGTCCAATCAGTGTGCAGCCCTAGGGGACTGCTCCTCTCGTGAGACTTTAATTCCCATAAGCCTCTGAGAAGGGACCTCACCCATGGAGTCTGGCCCCTCATTCTCAGAGGACGCTGAGGCCTAGAGAAGGGCAGAGAGTGCCTGGAAAAGCAGGACTAGAACCCAGTTCTCAAGACCCCGAGCACAGCGCCCTCTCCACCAGCTCACCTCTTATGGCATTTTCATCCTCTACTATGGAGTTTCTACTGTAAGCGAGGCACTCACACGCCAAGGGGCTCATTTTTGTTGAGAAGATATTTCCAATTCAGCACCTCCACCCAGCAACCCCTAGTAGGGCATCTAAACATCTCCTCTAAAGAGGCCAGGCGCCGAGGAAAGAGCTGCAAAGCCAAGGGCATCTGCTTCCCATCCTGAGCTCACCACTCCCACCCAATCCACCAAGAGTGAGACTTCTCTATAGTCACAGCGCTATCTTCAAGGTGGGAAACGTACTTTCTACGGCACCATGTAGCCAAGGCCGATACCCAGTAACAACCATGCTTCCAGGAAATTAGGTAAAAAGGATGATACATTTATAGCAGAGTCCTCAAGTCCCCCTCCACACCACACACACACACACACCCCCAAGCCCCGTGCTCCGGGTAAGAAGCACAGCCTCAGTGGGAATGTTGCTACCTCACTTGAATATTGTGGCTGGCACACTGGTGGGAAGACTGGCACATGAATCTGGGCATCTGGGCACGAAATACAGGAGTGTTAGAGTTCTCCTCCAGCCACATCACACACCCACCCGGTCACCCCACAGGCTGTACAAGTCGTAACCTGCCTCAGGACGCCCAGAGGAAGGGACAAGTGAAGGCTAAAGCTCTGCTGGGGACTGACTTGCCCAGGCATGCCGCTGTAGGCAGGAAGGCCCTGTGCCCCTCATCCTTCCCCAGGCAGAATCCACCTTCCCAATATTTTTGGTTTAATAAACCATTTAACAAATATTTATTGAATATCGATCATGTGCTGAGGACTGTTACAGTCGCTGGGAATGAAACGAAAAAACCAGGCAAACAGAATCCCTGCCTTTGTGAAGCTGGTACCTCCGAGAGGAGACAGGAGAGAGTCAGAGGTCGAGAGTGCTATCAAAACGGCAATATGGAGGAGACAAAGGTTGCTGGGGGCGCTGCTCTAGATACCTGGTCTGGGAGCTGGGACCTGAATGAAGTCCTGCAGCCATGAGGAGACATGGTGACAGCAAGACCTGAGCTGAGGGGACGGCAGGCATCGACGCCCCATGGTGGGGTGGGGGGGCGTGTAGGGGTTGGTATTCGAGGCTGGCACAGGTGAATAAAGGGAAGAGAAGTAGGAAATGAACCTGCAGAAGTAACAAGGGCAGGACTTCCCTGGTGGTCCAGTGGTTAAGATTTCGCCTTCCAAGGCAGGAGGTGTGGATGTGATCCCTGATCAGGGAGCTAAGATGCTACATGCCTTGAGGCCAAAAAACCAAAACAGAAGCAATATTGTAACAAATTCAATAAAGACTTTAAAAATGGTCCACAACAACAACAACATCTTTAAAAAGAAAATCTTTGGGGAATAAAGAGAAAAATAACAAGGGCTCCTACTGCTCTCTCTATGCTGGTGAAGAGGTAACTGGCACTTGTTTAGGGCTGACTGTCTGGCAGGCACCCGTCTTGCTCAACTCTCAAAACTGCCCCAGGTGGGCACATTCAGAAACCCCCAAGAGGACATCTAAACATCTCCTTTAGAGGGGCCAGGGGCTTCCCTCATGGCTCAGATGGCAAAGAATCGCCTGTCATGCAGGAGACCTGGGTTCGATCCCTGGGTCAGGAAGATCCCCTGGAGAAGAGGATGGAAACCCACTCCAGTATTCTTGCCCAGAGAATCCCATGGACAGAGGAGCCTGGTGGGCTACAGTCCATGGGGTCGCCAAGAGTCGGACACAACTGAATGACTAACAACAACAGCAGCAAAGCCAGGAGCCGAGGAGAGATCTGCAAAGCCAAGGCAAACTGCTTGCCAGCTCCCAGCTCACTACCCCCACTGGGCACACCAGGAGTGAGGCTTCTCCAGTCACAGTGGCATCTTTGGTAAAAGTGGTAACTGTACTTTCTGTGCCGTGATGTAGCCAAGGCTGATAGACCAGAACAATTCAGCCTAAATCCCCAAGCACCAGACTGTGTCCTCACCCTGTCGGGACATGAGAAAAGGTTTGGGAAGCGTTGCCACTTAAGACAAAATTTGCTTTCCCTTCCAGTTCGGAAGATTCAAAATGCATTTTCCATCCATTTAGTAGAGAAAACCTTCTACTGAGCTTTTCAGCCTTCTTCTCTTCCTCTTGTTCTTCGTTTCCTTTTTCCTTTACATATCTTCCGCATCTATGCTTGAGTGCTCTCTCTCTGTCTCTCTCTTTCTCTCTTTTTCTCTATCTCACACATCTTCACAATCTAATACAATGAAATACTCTTCTTAGGGGATCATGAGGGAATTTCTAACATCTGGGAACCTGGATAGAGTATATGTATTTACACTATATATATTGAGTTTTATCTCAAGAATTTGCTATTCCTTTGATTACCATCTTATTGGATGCAAGGGCAGGAACACTTTCCGTGGTGGCACCAGACTTGAGAGACACACTTCTAGCTATCACAGCCTCCTCCCTGGTTATTCAGTTCAGACATGACATCAGACATCCTTGGACCATTTCTAAGTAAAATTTTAGAAGAATCATGCTTCTTCTGAAAACTAAGATCATAGCATCCAGCCCCATCACTTCATGGCAAATAGAAGGGGAAAAAGTGGAAGCAGTGACAGATTTTATTTTCTTGGGCTCCAAAATCACTGTGGATGGTGACTGCAGCCATGAAATTAAAAGACGCTTGCTGCTTGGAAGGAAAGCTATGACAAACCTGGACAGTGTATTAAAAAGCAAAGACATCACTTTGCCAACAAAGTGAAAGCTATGATTTTTCCAGTAGTCATGTATGGATGTGAGAGTTGGACCATAAAGAAAGCTGAGCACTGAAGAATTGATGCTTTTAAACTGTGGTGTTGGAGAAGACTCTTGAGAGTCCCTTGGACAGCAAGGAGATCAAACCAGTCAATTCTAAAGGAAACCAACCCTGACCATTCATTGGAAGGACTGATACTGAAATTGGAGCTCCAATACTTTGGCCACCTGATGCAAAAAGCCAACTCACTGGAAAAGATCCTGATGCTGGGAACGATTGAAGGCAAAAGGAGAAAAGGGCGGCAGAGGCTGTGAAGGAAAGGGAAGCCTGGTGTGCTGCAGTCCATGGGATTGCAAAGAGTCGGACTTGACTGAGTGACTGAACAACAAATGCTTCTGAAAAAAAATCATTAGGACATTTTAAAAAAGACGTCAATCATAAAACTTGCTCCTACCGTCTTTGGAAAAAAATTAGCATTGGAATACATCAATCTGGGATTTAAGTTTTCAGGGTGGGGTTAAAAGAAACACATGTATGGTTTCAGTGCTATCAATGATTCTAAACACACATCAGCTTCATGTGTCGAATGGTTTTTCTGATTCCATACATTTATGAGTGCTCTATGCCCCACCTTAGAACTGAGACATTGAGTCATGGAAGATGCTTTGTTATCAGACAACCCTGGTTTTAAATCCTGACACAGCCACTTACCATCTCTAAGTGTAAAAATACTTCTCTGAGCTTCAGTTTCCTCATCTATAAAATAAGAGACAAAAAATATCCAATTCTTAGGGTTGAAAAGACATGATGAGATAATGTCTAAAAGCCCTGGACACATGTTAATTTTCCTCATTCCCACATCCTTGCCTTGGGAGCAGAGAGATGATTCAAACAGGTATTACCACACCCTTACCATCAAGACGATTACAACGTTGTGGAAAAGACAACGCTTAGTAATATAAAATCGGAGAAGGCAATGGCAGCCCACTCCAGTGCTCTTGCCTGGAAAATCCCATGGACAGAGGAGCCTGGTTGGCTTCAGTCCGTGGGGTCGCGAAAAGTTGGATACGACTGAGCGACTTCACTTTCACTTTTCACTTTCATGCATTGGAGAAGGAAATGGCAACCCACTCCAGTGTTCTTGCCTGGAGAATCCCAGGGACGGGGGAGCCTGGTGGGCTGCTGTCTATGGGATTGCACAGAGTCGGACACAACTGAAGCGACTTAGCAGCAGCAGCAGCAGTAATATAAAACAGAAGGCCAATTTGGTGCAAAGTTGGAAATAATCAACACAAAGTAAGGGCATAAAGAGGGTGACTTGATAGAGAATGCTTCACAGAAAAGAGGGGCCTTGAAAAACTGTCAGTTTGAGGGACTTCCCTGATGGTCCAGGGGATAAGACTCAGATCCCAATGCAGGAAGCCAGGGTTTGATCCCTGGTCAATGAACTTGATCCCACATGCGGCAATTAAGAGTTGCATGCCACAACAAAGATCCACAGGCAGCAACTAAGACCTAGTGCAGGCAAATAAAGAATCTTTTTTTTTTTTTAAAGAAAAGAATTGGTAGTTTGGAGCAGAACTAAGCCTGGCACTTCAGACCCGGGTACAAAGGGAAGAATCAGACTAATATGTTTGAGGGAGAGGAGAAGACAAGACTGAGCAGAGGAGAGAAGCCATGGAAGGGAGCCACAAAAAATGATCAGGCAGCAGAAGGGCAGGGGTAGGAAGCGGAGATGGTGGGAAGCCAGGCAGAGGCAGGTGGGCATGACATCATAGGAAACGGGGGTAATTGCAGGTTCTGCTATCATGAAATCAGCTTGATGGAAGGGGAGGTTAAAGGCCTCCTGTATCCCCAGACAAGGGGCCTGCAGGAGGAGAGTCATTCACCAGGGAGGGGATGGGAGGTTCACCACGGCAGAGACGGCCAGGGCACAGGGGCAGAGGAGCAGGGAGGACTCCTGGAGTCAGTCAGGGCAGCAGGGAGAGTATGCTAACCACACTGAAACTGAGAAGTTAAGGAGGAGTGGCCAGAAGGAGAAAGCCCTGCCGTCGACGTTGGACAAGCTGATGTAAGAGCCCTCATGTGGATGTCTCTGGGGCCAGGTTCCACTTGCTGCCTCTTCTCTCACTTCCTTCCAGCATGTTTTCTTTTTTTTTTTTTTTTTATTTTGTATTGGGGTTTAGCTGATTAACAATGTTGTGATAGTTTCAGGTGAACAGTGAAGGGCCTCAGTCACACATGGTATCCATTCTCCCCCAAACTTCCCTCCCATCCAGGCTGCCACGTAACACTGGGCAGAGTTCCCTGTGCTATACAGCAGGTCCTCTTTAGTTATCCACTTTAAATACAGCAGTGTGTACATGTCCATCCCAAACTCCCAAACTGTCCCTTCCCCCTATCTTTCCCTCCTCCCTCTCCCACCGGCAACCATAAGTTCATTCTCTAAGTCTCTGAGTCTCTTTCTGTTTTGTAAGTCCATTTGTATCATTTCTTTTTAGAATCTACAAGTAAGGGCTGTCATACGAATATTTCTGCTTCTCTGTCTGACATACTTCACTCAGTATGACAATTTCTAGGCCCACCCATGTTGCTGCAAATGGCATTATTTCATTCTTTTTAATGGCTGAGTAACAGCATCATGTTTTCTAAAACCTCAACTGAATTCATCACCAGGTCTGCCTGGAGGCAGAAAGATATACAGGCTGTCCAGAGGAAGACAGAGATGCGCTCAGCACACATCTAAATCTTGGTTGGATCCCTGACCTATGCAGCTATTGGTCCCCCTAGTCATGTTCAGACTCCCTCACCTTCTGGCAGAAGAAAAATCAGAGTTTCTGGAAAGGATGTGATTGCATGTCAGGCAAAAATCTCATGACTCAGGGACAGTCAATGCCATAGAGGATATTAGAATCCTAAGGTGATGTTGTTATTCAATAACTCAGTCATGTCCAACTCTCTACGACCCCATGGACTGCAGTACGCCAGGCTTCCCTGTCCTTCACTGTCTCCCGGAGTTTGCTCAGATTCATGTCCACTGAGTCAGTGACGCTATCTAACCATCTCATCCTGTATCTTAGAATCCCAAGGTGACCTGGAGCTGATTTTTATGGGCTGTTGATACTCTCCTTCTTTGATTATGTGCATTCCAACTTCCTCCTCTCAGCTGTAGCTCGTCTTTTCTCTTTCTGTGAGGTACCCTTTGATAAATGGTCAGAGCTCGCTTGCACGGATCCTCTGGCCCTTGCATCCTGCCCCCAGGGAAGCCCACCCTTATCAGCTGCTGCAGCTCCCCGTGGCTTCTGCTGGCAGAGCTCTATGGGATTCTGGGCACCGGAATAGCAAGCAGGCCCGGAGGCAGCCAGCATCGGGAATCGAGGAAGGGAGTTCCAGATGGAAGCAACAGAGTGTGAAGATGCTTGACTGCAGGCCAGCCCTGGGGTGGGGGGAGGTGCGGGGGCTTGGAATGCCCTAAAAGGTTCCAGACCAGTGGAGAGAGGCTGCTAGGAAAGGCTGAGAGCATTGGCACGCAGACCCAAAGGAACGTCTGGTATTCAGCCCCTGTG
Organism: Bos mutus; assembly: GCF_027580195.1. NCBI lineage: Eukaryota > Metazoa > Chordata > Mammalia > Artiodactyla > Bovidae > Bos > Bos mutus. Next base: position 31,366,942 of record NC_091618.1, read on the forward strand.
TTAATAAGATTTGGGGAATTACAGACTCCCCACGATTGACATCACCCTCACCCTAAAATTCTCATGTCCACCCTTGAGCCTCCTGCCAAGATGACCAAAGCGGCATTTTTCAAACAGAGGTGGAAATCTGCCACAACTCTTAACGAGTCTTTCATTCAAGACCCCCTAATACTTCTGCTGCCATCTATGAAATGTTGAGAAGGATAGGAAATCCAACTTCAGATTTTTCTGGACAGCTAGAAGGAAACAGGTGAACACAGAGGAAATGATTTACATCCATTACAAAGAAATGAATCAAAGCTAGAGAACAGAAAGAACTTCTCAGGAGTCTGAGAGGGTATGAGGTACAGACGATAGCCTCAAGAGCAAGTTTCCATGTTCTGTCAGCTGCCAACACCTCCTCTGCTTTCGGAGGATAACTTGCTTCCTGCTCACAGAAACAAGCATGTTTGACCACTCCCAGGACTTGGTGAACCCAAGTACTCCAAGACCACCTCCTACCAGCCTCCATCAGAGCTCCCAGGTGGAGGTACAGACTCCTTCTGGCAGCAGCGACCAGCCTCACGCCCAAATGGAGGCAAAGCAAGAACACAAGGAAAGCCTGAAACACCACCTCAGCCTGAGGGCTTCAACTGCAGCTGAGGGAGCCCCAGAGTCCTAGCGAGGTGCCCCAGTGGGCGGGGGGTAGCGGCAGGCCAGGACTAGTTTGGGGTCTCCTACCCATACCGCAACCACAGTAGCTCCGATGATCTTGGTCTTACACACTGGGGTTCCATATGCTCTTGTTTACTAAGGGGGTTCTGAAACTCTAAAATTGTTGAAACGACTCTGTCTGCACTAATATGTTCTATAGGTAAAGAAACCAAAGCCTCGAGGTGTAAATGAACTGTACTCCAGACTTCTTTAGAATCAGATACCAAATCCAGCAGAAGAATTCTGCTGGGGTAAGTGCCCACGCTGCTGACCCCAAACTAAAGTAACATGCACATAAAGCCCATTTAGCCTTATATTCTTGCTTTTCTTCAGCTCTGTCTCCTCAGTTCCTAAGTACTTCTAGGACAGGCAGAGATGCCATTTAGGAAAGCGTCCCCTATCTCCCTCTGGGGCACTGCAGACACTCCTTCAGTTCTGTTTTGTGCATCCTCCATCATGAATGCGCTGTACTGTGGCTAGATCTAGGCTATGTACATCTTGAGGGCAGGGACCGGGTCTAATTCCAAAAATCTGTATAGTCTACACATTAGGGACAGTGCCAATAACTCAGGAGAAGCTCAGTAGATGTGGTTGTTGGAAGGAAGGAAGGAATATACTTCTGCACAGACAGTCTCTCCATTTCTCTTCCCTGAGCAAGCTAACCTCCACAGTTTTGTCTTTTTTTTTTTCCTTCTTCTTCTTTTTCCAGGTTACAGAGGGCAAATGCTGTAAATTCTCTTTAACAGAATAACTGGGCAGATGTACTTGGGAACATTTAAAAAACTAAGTTGGCATCGGAAAGGAAAGAGCCAATATATTTAGCTACCCATGGCATGCCAAGGCCTTATTGAGACAGAAATAAGCACTGTAGGAGGAATCTCAATTAAATATTTTTCTAAGCAGTCAGCTCTGGGGCTTTGGCTGAACATGGATATAGAGCTGGGGCGAAGTACAGGACAGAGAGCCCAGAGGATTTTGAGGGGGGGCTTTGGAATCGTCTTGGGGCTGGGCTGCTTGCTAGTGACCCCAGGACCCCAGGGGTAGGGGGCCGACCTACTTCCATGGTCCAGAGAGCAAGATACCCTCCTTTCAGGCATTTTCCAGACTCCTACATGGAAGGCACCCATCACCTATTCTTAAGTGGCATTGTACCTCTGAAATAGTCTATGAGCGCTACAGTCTATCCAAAGTTCTTTCCATTAGTTAGCTCTCCCTTAGAGTGTTGCTTTATCGAGAGATAAGGTTCCTGGAATGACCTGAGGGGAAACAATGACACTTTGGGCACAGAGCTCCACACACATCCTGCTTATCTTTGTTCAAATACGCACTACTTCAATCCGGTGGCTCGGAATCGACCTGTCCCAGATGGCCTGGGGTGTGGGGACGCTGGGAGGGGTGAGGGAAAAGAGGGTACCTGGTGGGGCACTGGCCACAGGCAATCCAGTACAGAAGCCGTATCGTCTGCCAAAGTACACACATGTGAATAATCACACATATCTTTCCTTTTTCATATTTGGGATCATACTGTTTTGAAAACAGCTTTTCTCACTTAAAAACGTATCATCAACATTTTCCCATGTCATTGAGTGTTCTCCTACGGAGCGATTTTTAACATCTATATTGCATGCTCTCATTTGGAAGTCAGACTTGATCTAGCCAGCCTCCAGCTGTTAAGCATTTAGATTGTTTCCTGTTCTTATAATGCTAAAATGAACACCCCCAGGGCGCAGCCTTGTGTTCATTTCTGGTCATTTTAAGAGGCAGAATGGCCCAGTGGTTAAGAAGGGCCTCACAGCTGTTGTCCTTGAATATCAAACCTTTGCTCACATGACAGAATCACTCTGGGCTTCATCTTCTTTATTTGTAAAATGAAAACTTACTTGTAAAAAGAACGAATAGTACCAGCCTTATAAGATTGTCCTGAGGAATAATTAAATTCATGAATATAAAGTGCTGATCAAAGAACACTGTTCCTTGTTATGTGGCAGCCTGGATGGGAAGGGAGCTTGGGGGAGAATGGATACATGTATATGTATGGCTGAGTCCCTTTGCTGTCCACCTGAAACTATCACAACATTGCTGAACAGCTCAGCCAGTTCAGTCGCTCAGTCGTGTCTGACTCTTTTCGACCCCATGGACTACATAGCACACCAGGCCTCCCTGTCCATCATTAACTTCCGGAGTTTACTCAAACTCATGTGAGTTGGTGACGCCATCCAACCATCTCATCTTCTGTCGTCCCCTTCTCCTTCTGCCTTCAATCTTTCCCAGCATCAGGGTCTTTTCAAATGAGTCAGTTCTTTGCATCAAGTGGCCAAAGTATTGGAGTTTCAGCTTCAGCATCAGTCCTTCCAGTGAATATCCAGGACTGATTTCCTTTAAGATGGACTGGTTGGATCTCCTTGCAGCCCAAGGGACTCTCAAGAGTCTTCTCCAATACCACAGTTCAAAAGCATCAATTCTTTGGTGCTCAGTTTTCTTTATAGTCCAATTCTCACATCCATACATGACCACTGGAAAAGCCATAGCTTTGACTAGACAGACCTTTGTTGACAAAGTAACGTCTCTGCTCTTTAATATGCTGTCTAAGTTGGTCATAACTTTTCTTCCAAGGAGCAAGCATCTTTTAATTTCATGGCTGCAGTCACCATCTGCAATGATTTTGGAGCCCCCCAAAACAAAGTTTCTCACTGTTTCCACTGTTTCCCCATCTATTTGCCATGAAGTGATGGGACCAGATGCCATGATCTTAGTTTTCTGAATGCTGAGTTTTAAGCCAACTTTTTCACTCTCCTCTTTCACTTTCATCAAGAGGCTTTCTGCCATAATGGTGATGTCATCTGCATATCTGAGGTTACTGATATTTCTCCTGGCAATCTTGATTCCAGCTTGTGCTTCATCCAGCCCAACATTTCTCATGATGTACTCTGCATGTAAGTTAAATAAGCAGGGTGACAATATACAGCCTTGATGTACTCCTTTCCCTATTTGGAACCACTCTGTTGCTCCATGTCCTTTTCTAACTGTTGCTTCCTAACCTGCATACAGGTTTCTCAAGAGGCAGGTCAGGTGGTCTGGTATTCCCATCTCTAATCAGCCATGTGCATGCTAAGTTGCTTCAGTCTTACCCAGCTGCTTGTAACCCTATGGATTGTAGCCTGCCAGGCTCCTCAGTCCATGGGATTCTCCAGGAAAAATACTGGAGTGGGTTGCCATGCCCTCCTCCAGGGGATTTTCCTGACCTAGGGATCAAACTGGAGTCTCTCACGTCTCCTGCATTGGCAGGCAGTTTCTCTACCACCAGGACCACCTGGGAAGTGGGCTACACTCCAATATAAAATTAAAAATTTGTTTAAGTGTAAGGTACTAAAAAAATGTTATCCTTAGCACAGAGAACTCTACTCACTGTTATGTAATAACCTAAATGGGAAAAGAATTTGAAAAAGAATAGAGTTGATTGTTAATCAACTCCAATACAAAACAAAAAAATTTTTTTTAACTGCTATGCTGTGTTGTTGATTGAGAAAGTACTCAATAAACTTCTGTATTACGTCTTTTGGGTTATATTCTTCAACAAGGAATTTCTGCATCAGCAATTTTATAATGTTTAGACCTTTCCTTAATGTCTTTTGTTGCATGCCCTCCCATGGGACCAAGTAATGCTAAACATTTCCTCAGGTCCAGACCTCAGTAGCCACCTTCCCTTTCACCATATCCCTGCTCTCAGAGGTCTCATCCGCTCCACCCCCTCAGCTTTCTGACACCTGTGGTTCTCACTCATCACTAACATGCCAATCATGTCTCCACATGGGTGTCCCACCATCTCCAATCTCCAAGTTCGACACCAAACCCACCACATCCTGCTCCCTCTCCTCCACCTCCCCAAGGCTCCTGGTTTCCATCTTCCTGTCATCAAAGCTTGAAAATTCAAAGACACCCTGAGTCGCTCATCCTCTGATATCTAAGCAGTTATCAGACCCACACATCATTTTTTCTCAGTATCTCCTGCAGTATCTTTCCCATTGCATTTCCAACATTATCACCCTTAGTCAAACTTTCATCATAAGGCAGATCCTCTTGCCAATCAGCTCTCCTCCTGCACACTCCTCCTTTGATCAACTTTGGCATGTATCTCTAGATGACCAGCCACACCCCTACTCAAGGATCCTCTGCAGTCCTCACTGCCTGAGTGAAGCCCACAGGCCTCCACTCGGTGTCCAAGGACTTCAAGGACCTAGTCTATATTTCCAGCCCTGTCTTCTGGACATTTTCTTGGGCAATTTTCTTTGCCTGGAATATCCATTTGCTCTAAATCTTATCCATCCTTCAGATGATTCTCTTCCCTGAGGGCTTTTCCAGCCCACAATAATAAGTTGTTTTACTTGGGACAGTTGAGCTACAGGCAATAGTTTGAGAAACACTCAAAGATATTTGGTAGCTCTCCTCAAAGGAAATCTATGGGCAGAGTCGCCAACAGAGTCGACGGTAGCAAACACAGTTGCTAACCAACATCTATTTCTTTCTTCCTGTGTCCTAACTGAACTTCAGCATTATTCAAGTCCTCACCTCTCCTTCAGTCAGCCATGTGCTCTAGGGAGGTCGACCTCATTTCTTTTTTTTTTTTTAAACACCAAAAACATTTTTGTACTGGGGTATAGCCAATTAACAATGTTGTGATAGGTTCAAGTGAAAAGTGAAGGGACTCAGCCATACATATACATGTATCCATTCTCCCCCAAACCCCCCACCTCTCTGACCTCACTTCTTAACTGGAGGAAGTAGTGATTAAGGACACAGGACTTGGGGCCTGAGTTCAAAGCTTAGTTCTGCCACTTCCTAGCTGCGTGGCCCCTGGGTAAATTATTTTAACTCTGTGTTTCAATGCCCTCGGGTATAAAATGAAGATACTAACAGTACTTCTCCTAGGGCATTATTTTTTATTTTTTGACCATGTGACACAGCTTACTGGATCTTAGTTCCTCAACCAGGGATCAAACCAGGCCCGGGCAGTGAAAGCACTGAGTCCTAACCACTGGACCACCAAGGAATCCCCTCTTAGAGCATTATAATACAGGTTTAACACTTAGCACAGTACCTGGCACATAATAAAAGTTGTAGGTATAGAGTACGTGCTGTTTTCAGCCCAACTAAGATGATCGGGCCATCACAGCATTCCCAGGCCACTTGTCCTTGCTTGCTTTGGGGCAGCCATGGAATCCCAAAAAGTGCTGGCCAAAAAGTCATGAGCGTGTCTGCTGGAGATCTTCTGGGGGAGATTATCCTAACTCTTAAGAAAGAGACACAAGATTTTCTGACCCTTTATCCCCTGCACTACAGCCACGTCTGAAGTCTAGGATGAACAGTCTCAGGAGGGTGGGCCTCTGTTGATTGAATGATGTCCTCAGGGACCCAGACTCTCTCCTCTCTCTGTGCATCCTCTTCCATACACTGGTTTCTTTCAAAGAGCCAATTAGTCGTAGCAGCCCACTCACCACGTTCCAGGCACACTGACAACCAGAGAACTAGCAAGATTTCCCCTTTTCCCGGCTCATTAGGAGAAACAGACGCTTTCCCGTGGGCTGCCCAACAGCGCCCCTTGCCCCCACCTCTGCCCGGGTTCCTGCCTCATTAGCTGGAATTGTGTCACGTGGCCTTTCTTGAAACAACCAATGGCAAAAGAAAGAAGGCTTTTTGTTGCCCAATCAAGGCAAGCCTAGACCTGGGGGCGGGGTCATCATCCAGAGACTACAATGCCGCTTCTGGCAGCATCTCTCCTGGCTCCTTTTTATCCACTCGCAGTGGTGTCAAGGTGACGAACTTCCGGGTAAGTTTCAGGAGACCTGACTTCTTGCCCTGGCACTGTTGCTAGCTAGCTGGTTGACTTTGAACACGTCACTTCACTTCTCTGGGGCAGTGTGCTCAATGGTAAAGCTTAACCCTGCCTTCTTGTTCTAAGAATCCAAGAAGAATATGAAGACAGCACTTTGTGAGCTTAAAGCTGTTCTATAAATGTAAATAAAGTGTGAATTTTAAGGGGCGGTTTTCCTTCTTCACGAATCCATTCCCTTAGGTAACAGATCTCTACAGCCTGCAGCCAGCTCAGGGAGTGAGTCAGGAATCTGTCTCCCTCCTCTTGGCTGCTCTCTAGGAGCTGCCTCGGCTTGGACCCCACTGTTGTATCAGCAGCCCCGCCACAGGTCATCTCCATCTCCACCACCATAACCACAGGTCTTCTTTGGACTGAAGAGTCTGTATTTTTTGGCCATGCCACTCAGTATGTAGGATCTTAGTTCCCTGACCAAAGATTGAAATCATGTCCTCTGCGGTGGAAACGTGCAGTCTTAACCACTGGACCCATAGGGAAGTCCCTGGACTGGAAAGTCTTTAGGGAAGAAAACTCCTGCCTCTTTCAGATATCGAGGTCTATGTGCCACAAATCTCACTGCCAGAAGGGCTGGGATGTTGCATTTCTATCTAGAAGCTCTAGGCCGTCTTCCTCTTGAACCAGTTTCCTGAGATCTGAGAAAGCCAGACAGGAAGGTGTTAGAAAGTAGCTGTTAAAAGCATGGGCTCCAGGGACTTCGCTGGTGGTCCAATGGCTAGGACTCCTCGCTTCCAGTGCAGGGTGCCTGGGTTTGATCCCTGGTCAGAGAATTGTACCCTACATACTGCAACTAAGAGTTTGCATGCTGCAACTGAAAGATCCCACACGCTGCACTGAAGAAGAAGGATTCTGTGTGCTGAACTGGAACCAGTGTCGCCAAATGAATTTTTTTTTTTTTTTCTTTAAAAAAGCATGGGTTCCAGAATCAGGCAGTTTCTCAGTTAGAAACTAGATCTCGATGCTCAGTAACTGGTTGATCTAAGCAAATCCTTTAGCCTCTGACCTTCAGTTTTTCCATCTTTAAAATGAATGTCTGCTTCATAAGGCTGCTCTTCGATAAGATGAAATATGTAAACCACTTAGCACTGGTTTGTGCCTGGCATGTAGCAAGAAATCAACAAGCAGCAGCTAGGCTTTCTAGTCTATTTATAACAATTGTTGGGGAAAACGAATCCTAGCTTCTCTCCGGTCCTTGAGAAGGTGGGAGCCTTGGGAAGAGGAAAAGGAGATGTAGGTTCCAGTCCTGGTGCTACCACCATGAACGGTATGGCCTAGGTCACCCCATTTCTCTCTCAGCTTCTATTTCTTGATTCCTAAAGTGTTGGGAGTTGATTGGAGCAACTCTCAGGCTCTGCCTGAGAGATTATTTCTGTGACTTCCGAGTTTTTCCATGACAAGAGTTCTAAAGTCTTCTTCTGTCCATCTGACTTTCAGAATTGGCTCGCAGGATGGTGTCCAGGCGTTGGTTCCTGGGGTGCTTCACCGTTTTCAGACATGGACACTGCATCTCCAGATCAGTGCTGCTGCTGCCCTTTCTCCTTCACCCAGGGCTCCACTTAGGTTTCTTGGAGGAGACGCCATCCTCACCCGCCACCCCCACCCCAGGCCACTGTGTCCTTCCACTTTCTCGTCTCCTGCCAAAATTCCTGGCTCCCTAAGCCAGGTAGGAAAGCGGTTTAGTTTGACCCAATCTGGCATTTTCTCAGAACCTCCCCTGCCTCTGGCACATTCCTTGTGTTTGGGCAGAACCCAGAGAGCTAGAGAATTCCTCTCCCTCCTTAGCGTGGGTCCCCGTGTTGGCATGCCAACAGCCCCAAATATTTAAAGCAATCATGAAAATGAGCTCAGAGTCCCATGCCAGAGCCTTGAAAGGAATTAGGCTAAAAACAGGACAAAGGAAGAGGTGAGGCCAAACGGAAAATGCCATGAAAGGCACTGCCCAGTGTGGCCGGGCCCAGAGCCCTCCTCACTGGTTTCATTCATCTGCAGCCAGACCCTGTGCTGGGCACCAGTGATGCAGAGTTAAATGCATCATCACGCCTGCCCTCGAGGAGCAACTAGTTCAGCCAGGGAAGATATTCAAACAGAGTGCAGAGTGGTGAGTAGAGGCAAGATGCTACGAAAGGCACAGTAGAGCCACCAAGGAAGGGGGCATTGTCTCAGCCAGGGAGGTCAGCAAGGCATCTGACGCAGGCCTGACTTAGGACAGGCATTCTCCAGGAGACAAGGCAGAAGATGTACTTTCAGGCAGAGGGAAAACGTGCTGGAGCCTGAGACAGGGTGGAGGAGAGAGAGAAAGTGCTCAAGTGTAACTGCTTTGTAAAGACCGGGTGTCTCCAGCAGGCATGTTTATGTGCAGGCAATGTGCGGGACAGAGAACAAAAGTAGCCTTACTATCTAAGATTTTTTTTTAATGTTGACAGAGATGGACACTTGGACGCACACAAACAGAAGGAAAGTCTTGAGCAGAAAGCCTGTATCAGAAGGGCCTTTGAATGCCAGCCAAGCATGGTGCCTGTGTAGGGAGGAGTGCCCTCAGATCAGCACCTTTCCTGTGATCAGTCCAGGGAGACTGAGCTCCTGCTGGAGGGGAGGTGGGGTTTCCCAGGTCATTCGTGTGATGGAAGAGAGGCAGCTTGGCAGACAGGAAGAGCTGGCGTTCCTCCAGACACCAGGCACCGCCGCACAGGGAAGGCGCCGAGGTCAAAAGCAGATGCCCGAGTGAGCTGTGGTGAAGAGCTCCAGCAGGGGATGGGAGAGATGGGGCAGGCCCAGTGCCTCCTCCTGCCGGAGTGCTTCCAAGTCCTCACAGCAGGGGTTGAGAATAGCTTTGATCTGAATCTTGGGCAGCCAGTGTGCCGGACAGCCACGGGGAAGCCTCTTTTGGAAAGAAATGAGCAAAATGAAAACGACACACGTGAAATGACCACTAGCTGCTGTAAAAAAGGAATGTTATGACCAAGACATCTGCTAATAACAGTGGTGCTGTCAGCATCATCATCATCTTTATTTCAGTGGCTCTAACGTTTACTCTGTGTGTGCTAAGTCGCTCAGTCACGTTCTACTCTGCGATCCCGTGGACTATAGCCTGCCAGGCTTCTCTGTCCATGGAGTTCTCCAGGCAAGAATACTGGAGTATTGTGGGTTGCCATTCACTTCTCCAAGGGATCTTCCCAACCCAGGGATCAAACTGGGGTCTCCTGCATTGCAGGCGGATTCTTTTACCATCTCAGCCACCAGGGAAGCCCAGTGTTTACTAAGCATCTACTATAATGCTTCATGGCACTTAATCTTCACAGCAACTTCAAGATATCAGTATCCTTACTAACCCCATTTTACAAAGGAGGACATATTTCCTCAGAAACCTCAATGAAGGTCCAGGATGCCCTAAAACCAGGCAGTGTGCACTTAAAAAGTGGAAAGTGTTGGAGGCTGACTTCTGTCTTACCCTCTAAATTCATATGTTGAAGTCCTGCTGCCGCTGCTGCTAAGTCGCTTCAGTCGTGTCCAACTCTGTGCAACCCCATAGATGGCAGCCCACCAGGCTCCCTTGTCCCTGGGATTCTCCAGGCAAGAACACTGGAGTGGGTTGCCATTTCCTTCTCCAATGCATGAAAGTGAAAAGTGAAAGTGAAGTCACTCAGTCGTGCCCAACTCTTAGTGACCGCATGGACTGCAGCCTACCAGGCTCCTCCGTCCATGGGATTTTCCAGGCAAGAGTACTGGAGTGGGGTGCCATCGCCTTCTCCATGTGGAAGTCCTAGCCCCTAGTAGTTCAGAATGTAACTGTATTTGGAGACGGGGTCTTTAAAGAAGTAATTAAGTTCAAATGGGATCATTAAGATGAACTCATTCAATACGACTGATGCCTGATGAGAAGGGGAGATGAGGACACAGGCAGGCACAAAAGGGAAAATCATCTGAAGATACAGGAGAGCAGATGGCCATCTATAAGTCCAAGAGAGAAGCCTCAGAAAAAAACCAAACCTGTCAACACGTTGTTCTTGGACTTCCAGCCTCCAGAATTGTGAGAAAATAAATTTCCATTGTTTAAGCCTCCCAGGCTGTAGTGTTTGTCATGGCAGCCCAAGCAGACTAGTACAGGGAGCAGGAGCCCAGGAGTGCCTTAGAGAAAACAGGCAGCTCAAGTCTGCAGGAGCACATGGGGCCCACGCAGGGGAGCTGACCGCCACAAGCCTTTGCCTTATCCTTGGCTGAAGGGAGCCTAAGGACCTCTTAGCATCCTCAGTTGGGCACTGGGGGTCTGCAGTGGTGCAGCAACAGTGCATTGATGGGTGTCTTCCTTGACAATATCAGGGCTTGAAATCAATGGGGTGAGAACTGAGTTTAAAGAGACTAAAATACTAGCTCTACAACAAAGCAAAGCCATCATCATCTTTCATTTATACACCAGACCTCCGTGAGAGGGTCAGGGAAGCAGACCGATGTTTCCATTTGCTTGAAAAGCAAAACCGGTACCATGAAGGAATTCATGTTCTCACCTGCAGTAGACCAGAAGAGCCCAGAGGCTGGACCCTCATGAGAAACGTGACTAGGATTGGTTAGTAACTAGGTCAGCAGTCACTGTGTCTGGGTTCTTGAATTCTTCGAAACAAGTTAATCATTAAAGGGAAGAGGTAAAAATATAGTCTTCGAGTTTGGTTAAACTAAAATTGGTCTAGTCGAGAAGGGGAGAGGGGAAGAGGGTTTCAGGAGTTCAACCAGCTTCTGATACAGGTGCTGTATCCGCTCTGGAATCTGCAGTCGATCTGGAAATTACCAGCAGTACAGAAGGCTCTAGGTTTTAGGATAGTGGGGCGTGGAGGTAGAGGAGTGAGGGAAAGGAGTCCAAAACTTTAAGAAAGCTAGATTTCTGGGTTGACAGTAGACTTTAAAGTAGGTACAGGCTACTTAGACAAAGAGAAGGCTGGCCAAGAAATAAGGAGGACATCCTGCAGGAGGTGCTTTGTGAGCTGGGGTCTGGAGGAATAAGGATATGGAGCTTAAAGGGCGGATAAGATGTTTTTTCTCATAGAAAGTGTGAGAGAGAAACTCAAGAAGGTTCAGCTTCAGGAAGTCCTCAACAAAGCATTTAAAAAGAGAAGCAGGGCCTCCCTGGTGGCTCACTGGTAAAGAATCCGCCTGCCAATGCAGGAGACACGGGTTCGATCCCTGATCTGGGAAGATCCCACATGCTGCAGGGCAACTAAGCCTGAGTAATTACTGAGCCTGTGCTCCAGAGCCCAGGTATCACAACTGTTGAAGCCCAAGCACCCTAGAGCCCGTGCTCCACAACAAGAGAAAGCACTATGAGAAGCCCTCGCACGGTAAGGAGTAGCCCCTGCTCACCACAACTAGAGACAAAGCCTGCCGCACAGCAACGAAGACCCAACACAGCCATAAATAAATAAATAAAACCACATTAAAAAAAAAAAAAGTAAAAAGTAGACGAGGATGGGATTCCCCTGGTGGTCCAGTGGCTAAGACTCTGCACTCCCAGTGCAGGGGACCTGGGTTCAATCCTGGGTCAGGGAACTAGATCCCACATGCAGCAACTGAGACCTGACGCAGCCAACTAAATAAATAAACAAACAACTGAGCAGTACCTTGGAGAGGTGTGTGTGTGTCCTGGGATTTTTTTTTTTTTTGCTGCGCCACATGGTATGTGGGATCTTAGTCCCCAGACCAGGGATCAAACCCACGTCCCCCACAGTCGAAGAGCAGAGTCCTAACCACTGGACAGTCAGGGAAGTCCCTGTGTCCGGGGACTTTAACAGGGAGGACCACTTGGTCGAATGTCTCTGGTGAGAAGCAGCACTAACAGAGCCAGAGCTGACGGTTGTGAGGTTTGCAGAGAGCTGAGCTAAGGGCGAGCAGAAATAAAGGGTCGTGAAAGAGGCCTGCTGGATTTCCAGTCAGACCTGGAGTGTCAAGTTGCAGCCCCAGTGATAGTCAAATGTCTCGTATTTCTATTTGATCATTTCCACACTTAACTTCCAGCGAGCTGAGCACGCCATCTGCACAATGTCGGGCCAAAGAAATGAAACCCAGGAGGAAATTGCACTCTGGTGCAGCATAATCGGCCCGATATGCCTGGGATATTAGTTGAGACATGTGTGTCTTCACTCATCTAAGTATTAACATCCTGACTGTTTCGAAGCAGGATGTTTCCCATTTGGTCTGGCCCAGAGGTGGCTCCAAAATCAGCCATGAAGTGGTAGCTTTCCGGTCTCTCTGCGCTCCTCTCCCCGGCTCCTAAATCATGTTTCTCCCCGGTTGTTGCCGACAATTCTCGTGTGTTGACAGGTTATGCGATTCAAGACAAGACACCAGCAGGAGTCCAGGTCTGAGCAAGAACCAGGCATGCGGCAGGGAGGCAACGTGAAACGAATGTTAAGTGACCGGGGCAGGAGGTGACCTGCCCATTCTTCCCAGCCGGCTCTCTTCTTGGCCCTGCTGACATGTCCTCTGTAGCCCGTGGGGGCAGTGGCCTATCTCAAATAAGTTCTGTGAACTCTGCAAACCTTAGTTTCTTCCTAAGGCTTTCTCTAGTTGCAGCATGAGGGCTCCTCACTGCGGTGGCTTGTCTTGCTGTGAATCATGGGCTCTAGGCATATGGGCTCAGTGATTGGGGCATATGGGCTCAGTGATTGGGGCACCTGGGCTTAGCTGCCCCTCAGCATGTGGGATCTTGCCAGATCTGGGATTGAACCTGTGTCTCCCACATTAGCAAGTGGATTCTTAACCACTAGACTACCAGGAAAGTCCCAGGAATGGTCTTCATTTACAAGACTGATTTAACCCTTCACAACCCTATAAGGCAAATTCCATTTTTATCTCTACTTTATAGAGGGGGAGGCTAAGGCACAGAGAGGTTGTGTAATTTGCCTGTGGTCATAGGGCTAGTAGATCTGGGATTCCAACTCCTCTGGATTCCTGACTCCAGAGGCTAGGTGTGAATACATAAAGGAGTGAATTAAAAAGCTGGGCTATTTGTGTGCAGACGGATCAAGGACGTGGATCCCAACAAGCTTCAGGAAGGTGCAGGTTATCTAAGCAGCACATCCATGACTTGAGGGCTGGAAGTTCTCATCCTGGCCCCACGGTGCCCAGTAACCTCAGTTATAATCTAATATTGCTGTGCAGTGGCCTAGCCACTCCAAGCTAGAGGTGAAAGCTGTCTCCCTACTGAAAGAGGCACAGTATAAGCTATAATTTGGAAAGTTAGAACTGGAAAGGACCCAGAGGTTGCCTAATCCCTAATTGTACATTTGCGGGAATTGAGGGAAGAGGCAGGAAGTGGTGGAAGCAGGGCCCGCAGTACCTGCTGAGACAGAACCGCATCCCTGCCCAGCACCATTTTTCCTGCCATGTCAGGCCAGGAGACAGTCCTATTTGAAAGTCAGAAGAGCAGTTACAGACAAAAAATGCAAGTTTTTTTTTTGAAGAAGAGTTGAATACATGAATACATGGCAGAGTGTTTTACAACGGAAGGTTTTCCTTTTTTGCAAGAAGTTCCTACAATACATGAGTCTGGTGAAGTCATCAGGCTTCGTGTGTCCTCCTGCCTGAAGCCTCAGGCTGATGCATGGATGCATAGAGTGGATAGGACCCTTGTATGCACCCTCCTTGGCCAAATGGGCCACTTGCTGTTCCCCAGCCATCACAGTCAAGAGTGAACTTTCTGGGCTTGGGGTACTTTAGACCAATGGGTCAAGTTCTGGCTCCCACGTTAGTCAGACCTGAATGTGAGTCTCCATCCTCCTCTGATCAGGGTGTGACCTCTGGCAAGTCCCTTAACAGTTTCCCTGACTCCACTTTCCATTTATCAAGTGAGGAAATAATCTCCTCCTGGGGTGTTATATACATGAGATTAACATATGTACAGAAAGAATGTAGCAGAGGGCCTGACACTCAGTAAATGGAAACAGGACTGCCTCCCTCGCAGGTCTTATTCTGCATACTGATTTGATTTATGGTGGTTTGGGTTTACTTCTTATCTCTGTCCTATGTTACTGGCAGGAACTAGGCCAAGTTCATCTCCATGCCTACCTCACCCTGAGCCCCACAAAATTGGTGCTCAGTGAGCATGCATTCAATTGGAGTGACCTGGACACACAAATACGATGAGTTCATTGTAACCAGAAGCAAGGGTTATAGCTTTTGTAAAAAGCCTGTGGTGACTGCCTTTATAAATAGGCTTCAAGAGGTTCTGGGTAGAAATGGAGAGTGGGGCATTGTTCATGCTGACAGAAAAAATATGCACAACCTAAAAATTGAGTTGTGCTTTATTCATCGGGGCATTCTGAGGCCTTCAAGCCCAGAACACAGCATCTCAGATAATGCTAAGCAAACTATTCCCAAGAGGCAAGGGCAGAGCCAGGATATACAGGAATTTTTTGCAACAAACGACCAGGTAGTTGGCACATGAAAAACTTACTGCTAATCAAAGAAAACTAGACATCTCAAGATGCAAAGAATGAGACATTTAGAATGAGAAGATGCAAAGTCTGGGCTCACTGAAATCATTCCTTTGACTTGCACCTCAGCTACCTGGGGCCAGTATTCTGCGCTTTCTCATCCCAAGTTTCCTCCGGGCTCACCGTCAGGACAGCTGTAATGCAGTGGCTGGAT
This sequence comes from Bos mutus, assembly GCF_027580195.1. Taxonomy (NCBI): domain Eukaryota; kingdom Metazoa; phylum Chordata; class Mammalia; order Artiodactyla; family Bovidae; genus Bos; species Bos mutus. The sequence goes on from NC_091618.1 coordinate 31,382,153, forward strand.
GGCTGCATTATCCTTGGTTTACTGATATGGCAGGCAATAGTTTAGTTCACACTCAAAATTCTCGGCACTAGTTTTCTTATGGGTGATGAACACGATAATGGTAACCCCCACTGACAGAGGACTTTAATAGTCCTCTATTAAATAAAATAGTCCACATCAAGTTCTTCACCCCCTCAACCTCATGTCATGCTCACTGAGCTAGATAGACATCGTTTTCCCTATTTGAGGAAAAGGAAACTGAGGCTCCGAGAGATTATGTCATCTGCCAAAGGTCAGATGCCAAACGTTAGAGCCAGGGTTTGACCCCAAGCCTGACTCTCAAGTCCACATTCTAAGCCCAGGGCCTGAAAAACTCCCTCCCGTGTCTGCCCCTGTGCCTGTTTCTGCATGGCCATCATGCAAAGAAGGGATTTTAGATTTTTAAGCTGTTTGGGGAAAAAAATCAAAAGGAGACTAATATTTGTGACACATGAAAATTATATGCTATTCCAATTTCTGTGTCCATAAATACAACTTTATAGAATACAGCCACATCTTTTCGGGTATGTATTGTCTGTCTGTCTTTGTTCTGAAACAGAAGTATTGGAATATTTTCAGGAGAGACTGTTGTTCCTTAAAGCCTAAAATATTTACTACCTGGCTCTTTACAGGAAGCGTTTGTTGACCCCTGCTCAATGCCATGCTACCTCTTCAAGATAAACTTACTGCAAAGAAAGTGTCCCTTTCCATAGATATGTCACTACAGAAAGAACACCGACCCTGTAGCTATCAATATTGGTCCTAGATCCTGCCTTTCCCTGTGCATGCCAAGCCAGCCCTGGATTCTCACGGCCATCACCCAGCTCCTGGTGCAATTCGAAAGGCAGAGCTGGGGGCAGCCTCCGGACCCTGCCAGGCAGGGACAGGCTGGAGCAAGCCCAGAAGGAGAAAGAAAGGGATTTAGACCCAGAAGTCGGCCTGACTTCTTTAATACCTTCGTCCCCTTGATTCATGGTTTCCTGCCACATCTTGTTCACCTGTGAACGTGCCCGGGCTCCAAGCGGGGACAGGCAAGCCAGAACCGATGAAAGCACAGGGCCTGTGCCCCACGACATTTCTTCAGCTCCCACCCTGGAGCTGGATGGAGGCCTGGCTCAGAAGAGCCTGTCTCGGGGGGGCCTCAGGCTGTTCCCTCCCTGTCCTCATTTGTGAAATGAGAGCTTGGCTTGGCTGCTCTGTCCCCCACCTATCTGACGCACCTGCAAGGAGCAGGCCTGTCCTTCACGTTGCATAACCACTTTGGGAGAGTCCACAACACCCTCTGCCCTTCCATTGCACCCTGGGGGAGAGTTCCAAACAGCAGATTTTGCTCTCTGCAGCACTCCTTCATTTAGCAGGATTTTTGAGCACCAGCTGCATCCAGCTCTGTAGGCATAGGAAGGAAGTAAAAGTAATGCAGAAGCTTTCTGTTGGTTTCAGGACACAAGATGCACCAGATGGAGAAGCTACATGACAATCCCAGCAAATTCAGATGCCTCATACAAAAGCTGAGGGCCAGTTTTATATTTGGCATGCTCTGGGTACTTTCACATCCATGCTTTCATTTAAACCACAAAACACTCCTGTGGGCCAGGCATCCTTGGACCCATATTAGAGATGAGGAAACTGAGGTCAAATTGCTGCTAAGAGGTGAAGCTAGGCTTTCCATGTAGGTCTCACTGGTTCCCTGTGCATCTTTGATAAGCGGAGCTATCTGCACAGGGTGCAGTTGGGTGTCTGAGTGGGTATAGCATGGCAATGTTAAGACGAATTCCTTAGAGAAAAAAGTCTTAATTGAGCCCTTATAGAGCAGCACAAGAGCACTGAGACAGCAATCAAAATTCTTCTAGACCCCGCTCTGCCTTTTAATGAGCCCCTGGGTGAGATTTTTTTTTTCATCCCTGGGGCTCAGTCTCCCCTTCTGTGAAACTGCAGTGGGGAAGCTGAAGCAAGTAATCTCAAAAGTACTACCCACCTTCACTGTTTCTCTCTGTACCTGGTTCACAGGTGCTGCGCTTGGCACAAGGTTCATCCTTCAGCTATGGCCCTGAACCACAGGGTTCAACCCAAGGGCCTGTATCAGAACCTTAAAAAGACAGAGAAGCCCTCGTAAAACCTCAGACAGGTGAGCTACATGGGCCCATCTTGCAATGAGAAGGGAGTGGAAACCAGGTAATGGGGGCAGGGCAGGGGACAGAATTCTGTATTCTTCTATTGCTTAAACTTCTTTCCCCCCTCACCCCACCCCCGCCTTTTACATTTTTGAGTCATGTAAAGGTGGTACTCATTCAAACTATAAATAGAAAAATATATATACAAATAGAAAAACAAAAGGAGATGGTTTACAGAACATTATTAACTTACATACTAACGAGGTGATACGTGGATGCAGCAGCAGTCATGAAGGCGCTGTGCAAATGATGGGCACAGAGGTCTGCCGTGCTGTGCCATGCATGCACGTGTGCTAAGTCACTTCAGTCGTATCCGACTGCAACCCAACGGACCAGAGCCCGCCAGGCTCCTCTGTCCATGGGATTCTCCAGGCATAAATATTGGAGTGGGTTGCCATTTCTTCCCTCCAGGGGATCTTCCTGACCCGGGGGTCGAACCCTAGTCTCTTCTCCTACATTGCTGGGTGGGTTCTTTACCACTAGCGCCACCTGGGAAGCCGCGCTCTGCCAACTGCCTGCTAATGGCACCTCATTCTGCTTCCTAATATTTGATGGATTGTTTTTCTTTTTTTTTTTTTTTTGATGGATTGATTGTTGATCACCTTTATGGGGTGAAAAATAAAGTGGTGAGAGAAGAAAAAAAAGCAGCAAGACAATTCACAGAGTTTTAGATGAGAAGAAACGGAGAGGGCTTCTAACTCAGCGCCTTCACCAAACAAAAAGAAAGCCCTGGGGAAGGAAGGAGGGCTGGAGGCTTGTCAAGGCTCGTCTGCAGGACGGCAGAACTAAGACCTCCCTAAGCCCTGGGCCCATGTTCTTCTGGAGGCTCTATCTCCCGTCAAGCATGTCCAAATGCACTCACATTGAATAAATTTTTTCGTATAATCTCTAAAGCATAATTCTAATTTTGCTTTTGAAGTGGTTGACTCTTAGTAACATAAAATTTATGGTTGCTTATGATTCCTGAGTATTTGAATAATTGTGTTGCTGGAGATTCCTGTGCAATGTGAAAACCTGAACTAAAAGTTGCTCTCCTAGGAAAATTCTAAATGCTGAACTCTATAGTTACTGAAGGTGACATATGAAGACGTTCTAATTAAACATATTAACTTTGATCTTGCCATTTCCTTTGATATCTTCTTTTTTCGGGGCTTAAAAGTTCTCTAATGCCTACGAAGCTCCTAAGTACGACGGGTTGTGAGCTGATGGCAGCAGAGGTAGGAACCCACGCTCTCTACCCCCCATACCAATGCCCGCTTTGAGAACCAGTCCTCAAAAGGGAAGAGAGACGCCGCCCCCCTCTGTGGCCACTGGCACCATCAGACAGAGTCAGTCTGCTGCCCACTCCCACCTACACAGATAATGCTGATGGTAGGGGTGATGGCAGCCCAGAGGGTCATCCCCCGCCCCCGCCTCCATTCCTGAAATAACCGGCTGTGGAAGAGGCTGCCCCTCCCTCTTTCAGCGCCTCCCTCCCATTAGCCCTTCCGGCAACTCCATAAATCATCCAGGAGCTGCACAAAACCCCTTTCCAAGGTTTCCCAGAAAGAACCACTATTAAGTAAAACAAATGGGGGGGGAGGGTGATGCTTCTCAGAGGCTGACCGAGGCCCGAGGAGAAAGAAACCAAGAATGTAAGCTGGAGGCTGCACGCTGATGCCGACCAGACCTTGGTTTTTCAATGACAGCGCTCTGGGTTGCCTCGCTTTCATTTCCATTTGAAGTTGTGGGGCAGGGAAGGAGAAGGAGGAGGACTTTGAAGTGGGGGTCAGTGTGGGGAATAATACATACAGATGAGGGTGAGTCAAGGCTGGAAGCATACAGATGACCAGGACGAAACGCTTCCTGCTCGTAGAGCCACAACTTCTCTGCTCTTTAGGGACCCAAGAGATGACTGCTGAGACATGGAGTCCGAATCTGTCTGTTTTTTATAGGATGTGGCTGCACAGGCACAGCTATGTAACCGCTCTCACTCCTGTACCTCAGAGAGCACGCAGAAGACTGGGGCACCCGACCAGACATGCATTTACTCTCCTTGGTATGTACAAGTGTCAATGCATTTTCCATTGATGGCATCTTCTACCCATTTAATTAGAGCCTGTACTCGCTCAGTGCTTAGCCTTTGTCCTCTGTGAGATCCCAGAAAGCACTGGCCTTAGCTTACTTCATGTAAATACAAGAAGATAGCATCAACAGCTAACACTCATGGGCTTTCTTGTGCCGGGTACTTTGCTGAGCACTCCATTCTTGTTTCATTTCAATCTCAGAGCAACACCCTGAGTTAGGGTTTGTCATTATCTCCGTTTTACAGATGGGGAAACTGAGGTTTGGAGAAATTAAATATCTCCCCAGTTAAATACCTACCAAACAGCGAGGGTCAGGAAAAGCCCAGGTGGTCTGGCTCAAGCCTTCCCTTGTACCAGTCCCCTTCACAGCCTTATTACCTGACTTCTGACTGCTGTTTCAGGTTTGCAGGTGACATGTTCTCATAATCCCCCATAGGCTAAGATGAAAAACCCTCCGCAGGGGACTTCCTTGGAGGACTAGGGGTTAGGACTCCACGCTTTCATTGCTGAGGGCCCAGGTTCAATTCCTCGTCATGGACCTAAAACCCACAAGCCATATGGTGCAGCCAAGGAAGAAAACACTCCACAGGACTCAGAGTGGTCATTCTAAAAGCATGGACCTCAGGGCCTCTACGTATCCACTCTGACTCCACCCCACTCTCCCATGGCATTTTCCTACCATGCAGCTGGCACCAGCTTAGCTTGACACACCCTCTGCACTTTGAGTCTCACATCTACCCTGTGAGGTGTGTAGGCAGGGCAGGCCTTTTATCCCCACTCAACACAGGGAACTGAACATGACAGGGGTAGAGCATTTGGTAGGCTGGAATTCTAGCCCAGTTTTCCAGAGGCAACGCCATCCCCTATTGCTGTTCTATACCTCAGGGTCATGACGGGGAAGGTAAGGAGACTCTCCAGGGTCCTTGGGTCTAAGGCTTGCCCTCCTCTCACCAGAGGTCAGCAAACCACTCTCTGGTATTCTCCAGAATGACTGACAATGGTAATTTCTTCCCAACCAAGTCGCTTCCCTTATTTATCTGTTCCTTGGTCTTACACTCAAACCACAAATGTGCCCTTGGGAAGAATAACACACTAACTGCCTAATTCTTTCATGTTGAGAGTTTCCAATCCCTTTGTGTGATAGATAGGAGTCCACTGAGCTAAAAGAGAGGCAAGGCCACAGGGGTCTGGGAGACAGGAGAAGGGAGTTGGGGACTGTAAGCCATAGAAAACTCCTTTATAATTTTGCCAAAGTTGGTCCAGCACACTTCAGACAGCTTGCTGAGTGGAAGAAGGAGGCCTCCACCTTCTCTTTGATTTTCTCTCTCTCCCTTTCATACTCGTTCTTGCTGACCTAGCAGTGTTAAAGCATGCCAGGATTCAAGAGGGGGTTCAGGTGATCAAGATGGGGTTCATTGGGGCTCTCCTGAAGAAAAGCCAGAGACAGTCTAGTTATTAATGAGGTAAACCATTCACCAGAATCTTAGGAGTCAAGGAAATAATTCCAAAGACTACATTCTCAAAGTTCATTTTTTAGCACAGCTGGCTTGTCGTTCAGTTGCTCAGTCGTGTCTGACTCTTTGCAATCCCACGGACTGCAGCATGCCAGGCTTCCCTGTCCTTCACTATCTCCTGGAGTTTGCTCAAACTCATGTCCATTTAGCAGATGATACCATCCAACCATCTCATCCTCTGTCAACTCCTACTCCTCCTGCCCTCAATCTTTCCCAGCATCAGGGTCTTTTCCAATGAGTTGCTCTTCAAATCAGGTGGCCAAAGTATTGGAGCTTCAGCATCAGTCCTTCTAATGAATATTCAGGATTGATTGCCTTTAGGATTGACTGGTTTGACCTCCTTGCAGCCCAAGGGACTCTCAAGAGTCTTCTCCAGCACCACAGTTCAAAAGCATCAATTCTTTGGCACTCAGCTTTATTTCTGGTCTGATTTTCACATCTGTACAATACTACTTGCTTACCAGCTACTTTATGTGACCTTGGGCAGATGGCCTATTCTCTCCAAACTGTTTCCTCAATTGCAAAATGAGGCTATAAGAGGCCTATCTTCTCAAGATTAGGTGAAGATCAAATGAAAGAAAGTTAAAGTGTTAGTGCTCAGTTGTGTCCAACTCTTTTCAACCCCATGGACCATAACCCACCAGGCTCCTCTGTCCATGGAATTCTCCAGGCTAGAATACTGGAGTGGGTTGCCAGTCCCTTTTCCTGGAGATTTTCCCAACTCAGGGATCGAACCCAGGTCTCTTTACCATCTGAGCCACCAGGGAAGATCAAATGAGATCATATAAATTCTTTGTCAACTCTAAGCCATCATTATTCCTCATTCACCGATCACCTTTACCCCTAATTGGCTGCTGCACACAAAGTAAGTACCAGAATCTGCCATTAAATTGTTTTACTGGAAGAGATAAAAAGGCAACACAAATTGAAAAAATAGTTAGCATAAGAGAGCAAACTTGGAGAGACAGTTCTGGACGGAAGTCAACAGCAGCCTTGACAAAGAAATGCCAAGTTCTCTAACCTTTGCACTATACCTCAAAGGGCATTGGCCCCTGACTCACAGGTAACACAAATATTTTTTACTCCAATGTATTTCTTCATTCAACACACTCATCGCATTCTCCCTGGGTTCTCTCCATGTTTATCAATATTATGAGTGCCTTTTAAACAGAAACCCAAGTGTGATAAAAATATCACAGGCTCTTATTTAAAGTGCCAGTTTCTGGGTTCCATACCTAGAGACTCTGGGGTGAGCCTCACAAGTTTGCACTTCTGGGCAACCCCAGACCCATCCTTTCAGACAGTCTGCATTTGTTAAGCCCCAAAGGTGATGGGCTGTGGTCATTAACTACCCAGTATATTGTTAATGCCCAGCACTCAGAAAAGATGCTTGCTAATAAACAAGGCACGCCAGGAAGTCTGAACGCTTGCTTCTTAGAGAATGTCACACTTTGTCCCCAGTATCATTTCACAACTTCAACCAGTTGCATAACTCCTACCCCTCCTTAAGAAAGAAATTCCAGCCACATCAGTTTTCCCGTAGTGAACTTTTCTGACACCCCCAGGCTGGATTAAGTGAACCTCGCTGTGGTTCCACAGATCCCAGACCAGACCAGCACTTACTTTATATTCCATTTGTCGACCTCACTGCTAGTCTTTCCCCCACTAGCAAGGAGTTTGCTCTCTTCCTAAGGACAAGGGCTGTATCTCATTCTCTTTTGCGTTTCCACCATCTAGACCAGTGACCAGCACTAAATCAGCCGTGATTAATGAAATGAACCATTTGTTCAATGGAATAGGATGGGACAGGTGGATAAACACCTGGGGATGGGAGAGAGACAAGACCCTCTGTGATGTTCTAGTATAAGGACCCTCTCCTCCCGGGATGAGCCACATGATGTATGTGGCTGGTTTTCAAGGAATGGAGATTTTGTTCTCATCCATGGTTTAGGGATTTTGAGAAATTATTTCAAGGAATAGGGCATCAAGAGATGCTCCTTTTAATGCTGTGGACATGTCTCTTAGTTTTTCATACCAATTTTCACACCTTGGAGCAGGTGTTAACAATTAGTTCATGTCAGAGGACCACTCACACTAAGATTATATTTGTTTATGTAGGAAATCATCATACACTGTGCTACTCTTTACCCATATCTGATCATCTCCTATAAGGGGGTTATGCCTACCCACATTGTGGAACTCCATATGGCCATGTGACTTACTCTGGCCAAGAACGGTGGGCAGAGGTGATCAGACTCACCCCTAGAGGGAGGCTGTATTGTAAGAGCAGGTCCCAGAACAAAGAAGATAATGATAGAAGCAGAGCACCAACTGACCCACAAAAGATACAGAGTGTGGGCAAGAAATGAACATGTTTTTGCCATAAGCACTGGCATTTAGGAGTTGTTGCTGCCATGTAACCTGGCCTTTCTTAGCTCATATGCAGATACCCGCATGCTCCCTTTTTTAATCAATGAAAATGTTCACACACAACTAGGCTCATTTTGTGATTTTAAGAAATATAATTCTTTGGTTTTCCTTTCTGGCCACGTTGTACAGATGTTGTACAGCTTACAGGATCTTAGTTCCCCAACCAGGGACCTAACTGGTGAGAATGCCAAGTCCCAACCATTGGACTGCCAGGGAAGTCCCAGAAAATATATTTCTTAACATACACCTCTGCAGGTCTCAGTTCCCATTTCTGTAAAATAAGAGAAAGAAGAATAATATAATATCAATTGTTAATTCAATGTTTATCATGCATCAGGCTGTTCTTTGGGAAAGTATCCCATTGTATCCTTACAACAACCCAGTGAGGTAGGTGTTATCGTCCTCCTTATACAAAGGAGCAGAGGCCTAGCGAGGTTAGGAAACTTGCCTGAGGATATAAAATACTGAGACTAGTTAATGATGAATGCAAATAATCCGGCACCAGAGTCTGGTCTCCTGACTTCTGTGCTACGTCTGTGGGTTCATCTCTAAGATCCAGTCTGTCTGGGACCCACAAAGGCTCTGTGACATTGCCATATGGTAACAACTGCCCTAGGTCTTCAATTTTGAAACCGAGACCCATTTCCACCACTGCCCTTCTCTTGTAGGTTTAAGACATCATTTGTGCCATGCTTTGAACATCTTGGAGGAAGGCAGCAGAGGCATGGGGGTGTGGGGCGGGGCGGTGGGGGGTGCCCTGGTCTGTAGAGGAGGATGCGCCTCCCCCCGGGGGCAGGGTCCACTCCAGTTATTTTCCAAAGACGCAGTCTTGCTGCATGAGAAATGTGCTGCCAAGGCAGAAAGCCTTCCTGCTCCTGCCAGGAGACTTTTATATATACGTGGAAATGGCTCACTGGAGAAGTGGGAGCCGGGGAGGGGGGGCTTCCCTTGGGGGAGGTGGGGATGAAGGGTGCAGGCTCATCGTGTGGCTCTGGATTCAGGTCTCCAGCTTCAGCTTGCAGGGAATTTGGTTCACTTAATCCTAATAAACCTCACAACAGGCACACCTCGAAGGCATGAGTGAGTGTAAGGCCAGCTCCTTTCATAGAAGGACACTGGTGGAAAACACAAAGACTTCCCGTATCTTGAGCCCAGTTAGACCCTGCAAGGAACCTGCATCTATCTCCCTTCTTCTGCTATTTTGAGAAGACATTTCCATTCTCTGTGGTTCTCTCTCCTGATGACTGGTTCTAGAGGGTAATAAAAGCTCGAGTTCAATTGACCTGAAAAGAAACTGGTTCCTTTAGAGGGATAGAAATACCAAACCAAGGGCCTCCAGAGTCTCTCAGCTGGAGGGCAGTAATGAAGCTCTCTCCCATTAACCTGTGCCCTGAACAACCCTGAGCGATTTGTAAGGCTCTTGCAGATTCAATCCTGGGTTCTGGTCAGGGACGGAGCCCTGAGTTGGACTCCTGGCTCTGTCGTCATGACTGCGGGCAAACCACTTCGCTTCTCTGAATCTGCACCTCCGTCTCTTTGAAATGATGGAGTTGGAGAAGACAAGCTCTAAGGATGCGCTCCTAGCAGTGTGAGTCTAGGATGCCATGAGATCTGTGGTTCTGGGACCATATTGGCATAGCTGTCCTGCCTGACCATTAGCAAGAATAGCAACACTGGTTTACCCTCTCCCAACACTCGGTCTTCCCTAAGTGTTATTGGAAGGCTAGAGACTCAATTTCTGTCCCTATGTCTACCTTCCAGCCACATGTAACTCTCCTCCTGTCTCCACTAGCAGTGTGTACTGCCTGTGGAGCAGGAGTACAGATGGATGCCACCAAACAGCTGCCATGTCATCAGCCACTTTGCTTTGACCCTCAGCAGCTCTGGCAAAGGACATGATAGGATTGCTGTTGGCATGTATATGAGAGTTTCACTCACCTGCCTTCCACCTCACCTGTTAGCTGAGTTCACGGATATTTGGTTTCCATTTTGGCATCTCTAAAAGAGTAGAGCTGAAGTACGAGAGGGACAACCTGGATTTTTTAAGGGCCCCAAACAATATGGTTTGAGTAATCCCTGTGTTTTTCTACAAGAAAGTGTTCTACCAACCGCTGATGGTCAGTAACATCAACAAATCCACCCTCTGCTCAGGCTCCTCTGATCACAACCCCAGTGCCCCCCATTCAGCTGCTCCTCACCACGCCTTCGTTTGGGCAACTAAGTGCTCACTCCCTTCCCTGCAAGGGAGCCTCCTGCGGTAATGCCCCCTACCCCCAGCCAATCTTGGCCCTGACTCATTGGTGCTGACTCAAAGAAAAGAAAAGCAGACCCCTCAGGCAGCCGGAGGGTGGACCTGGGCCAGAGCCTGCCGGAGTGGGCGGGAGGGCCAGCAGGGGCGGGAACCCATCAATCAGCCTGTCACCAGGTCTTTGCTGGGCCCCTTCCCCACTCCCTACCAGGCCTGGGTCCCAGGCCCGAGCAGCACAGCGGGGTCCCAGAAAAGGAAGGGGAGACGACAGGCATCTTTATTTTGTAGCAATTATAGATGTGAAGATGGAGCTCAGTCCTTTTGGGGGTCCTTCCCCCAGTGAGGTAACCCACCATCACTCACAGGAGGAACATCTGAGCACCATCAGGACAGGCCACCACAGTGCAGCTGAGGGAAGGGGCAGCCAGGGTAGAGTTCTGAAGCTGTATTTGCAGATTCAGACAGAAGACTGAGATAGTGTCAGCTGTTTATAAAAGACAGAAGGCAAATGGAAATTATGAGGAGAGTTTAATGCCCCCAAATCCACTCCCTAGGTACCACCATTTCCTTCACCACCCTCCACATTCTTCTCCTGTAGGCTTGCTGGCTACAGGACAACCGGCTTCTATGAGTTAAAGCATGCTTTTAAAATGTCCCTACTAAAACTAGCTACTCAAGGAGTGTCCTTTTAACCCTCTTAGTACCCAGGACTGCATCTGCAGAGAAGGAATACAGGCCTATAAAACATTCAGGGACACAGAAAAGTGACTTGAGGATGAGGAGGCCAAACTTTAGAAATCCAGAGAACTCTAAGAATGAGAATCCTGACTCAGCTGCTTACCAGTCTGTAACTGAACTGGGGGCAGTGAGTCAAGTCCCGTGGGACTTGTTTTCCCTATCTAGTGAAGAGGAGTAAAGCCACAACCATATAGGGCCTCGTGAGGGGAGGCACAGAGCTGCACTGCATAGGCACATCTGTCCAGGAAATGATACATGGCACTGAGTGAAAAATGGGAAGAAATAAGCCCGTGGTGAAGGAGCACCAGAGAAGACGGCACTTTGTCACTGTCTCCTTCTTCTGAGACCAGGCTTGATGAGCAAAACTTACCAAGAGCTCCCTCTGCTGTCCATCCTTACACTCACCTTCCTGCATCAAACACATATGCCCGCAGTCCTGAGTCCGAGGCTTGGAATGTGCACGTGACCTAATTTAATCAGTGGAGTCCTGTTCGCACTTTATTAACATTACTTCTTGAAAACCTTCTTTCCTTTCCATTCTGTTATTCCCTCCCTAACTTTATGCCTTTGTCTCAGGCCTGTGTTGCCCTCCAATCACCAAAATCCCTCATGGTGCATCACGCTCAGGAAACTTCAATCTTTTTATCTGTAAAAAGTAAGTTTTCTCTGAAGTTCAAGCCACTAAAATAACAGAGCTAAAGCTGGAAAACAAAACATCTAGGTCCAAAATTCATCCTTTTCCCACATTCCTATCTCTCTCTCAAGTGTGTGACCTTAGACATAACATTTAACTTTTCTAAGCTGCTTTTGGGAAATAGATGGGGAAACAGTGGAAACAGTGTCAGACTTTATTTTTCTGGGCTCCAAAATCACTGCAGATGGTGACTGCAGCCATGAAATTAAAAGACACTTACTCCTTGGAAGGAAAGTTATGACCAACCTAGATAGCATATTCAAAAGCAGAGACATTACTTTACCAACAAAGGTCCATCTAGTCAAGACTATGGTTTTTCCTGTGGTCATGTATGGATGTGAGAGTTGGACTGTGAAGAAGGCTGAGCGCCGAAGAATTGATGCTTTTGAACTGTGGTGTTGGAGAAGACTCTTGAGAGTCCCTTGGACTGCAAGGAGATCCAACCAGTCCATTCTGAAGGCGATCAGAATCAGCCCTGGGATTTCTTTGGAAGGAATGATGCTAAAGCTGAAACTCCAGTACTTTGGCCACCTCATGTGAAGAGTTGACTCATTGGAAAAGACTCTGATGCTGGGAGGGATTGGGGGCAGGAGGAGAAGGGGACGACGGAGGATGAGATGGCTGGATGGCATCACTGACCCAATGGACATGAGTCTCAGTGAACTTCGGGAGTTGGTAATGGACAGGGAGGCCTGGCGTGCTGCGACTCATGGGGTTGCAAAGAGTCGGACACGACTGAGCGACTGATCTGATCTGATCTGATCTGAAGCTGCTTTTACCTTGTCTGGGAAATGGAAGAAAGAACTGTACTAATCCCACGAGTCTTGTGAGAAGAGAAACGGAGACAACGTAGGAGCAGAGGACAGTCAACAACAGAGAAAGTGTGACCAATACTTGCTGTGATCTTCAAGCACGACACAAGTTCAGTGCTTAGAGTGGAAACAGAACATGAAAACAGATAAGACTGGAAAGGTAAACAGGAGTCAAGTCCAGAAGAGCATTGGAAAATACGGTCCCACAGTCACTTGGTGCAGGCTGCCTCAAGGATTACATGAGCTTACACAGGTCAACGATCAGGCTCACAGCAAGGTCACATGTTAGGTATTCCTGATAAAACTCTCCTGCTGCTAGTCACAACTTAAAAAAGAAAGCAGGGAAATTTACAAGCAGAATAGCCTTGAGTTGATGAGGATGGAATAGTTGATGATTAAGGAATAGTGGTTTGGGAGGGAAGAAAGACTTAGAAAAAAGAACATCAGGAAAAAGAAGTGAAGACCCACATCAACCCTGTAACACTGGCCTTTGAATCGTAACAAATTACACCATTTCATGTGCACATGTGCACACACACAGCTCCCTTATCAGAGACGAGCCCCTCTCATACTGGCTCCCTTTTAAGTCATACCTCCCTTGAGCAATCCACTGGCTCTGCCCAGTGGCGGAGCCATGAGGGTATCTCCCTGCATTAGTGTAACCTTTTCACTTACTCTGGGGGGTTACTGGTTTGTGTCTTCATTGCTTTAGTTACTCAATTAGAAAGTCCAGGGTTTTGACAGTGTATTTAATACGTTCCTCCTGTACTGACCTTTTTAAAGAGAAAAAAAGATTCTTGAAGAGTCTGAAAATGTGGTCAAGAGACCTGCACACCCTAAGTTTGAGAAATGCTTCATAAACAAAACCTTATTCAATTAAATATCTTTCAAAGATGCGTTAACACTACAAAAGAGTTTTTACAACTGGTAAAAATAATTTTATTAATGAAAATACTAAATTAAAACTTTCTCTTCAAACTAGCAAACTCTAGAAAATACATCCAAGTTCATTTTAATTATAAGCGCTTTGTTTGTCCCCAAAGACCTATAATTATTAAATCCTTCGGTTTCTTTCCTTACTTAGGCTGCTTGACATTATGGAAATTTTAAAATAATACTTACTAAATTGTAATTTTATACAAGTTCCTAACCATTTGATACACGCCCTCCAGATGAATCTTCCAAATCTTGCACTGCATTGCCAGGCTGTGTTACTTTCTTCTGGTTATCTTGTATCACCCCCTAGCGTCATGTATGTTGCTTGCAGCCAAAACATGACAAATCTCTGCTGCGTTGAAGGAATGAGTATCTGTAGATAAGTACTTTCTTGATTTACAGATTAGGTTCCCAAAGAATATATGTAAACCCATCAGGTTCCAAGGCCAAAGTACACTATATACTTGTGTGCTGTGCTTAGTCATTCAGTCGTGTCTGACTCTGCAACCCCATGGACTGTACCCCACCAGGCTCCTTTGTCCATGGGATTCTCCAGGCAAGAATACTGGAGTGGGTTGCCATGCCCTCCTCCAGGGCATCTTCCCAACTCAGGGATCAAACCCAGGTCTCCCACATTGCAAGCGGATTCTTTATCAGTTGAAGGAAGCTAAACCTTCAAAATCATCTAGAGAACTAGTGACCATACCATGGCATCTTATGAAATCTGTTCCCAAAGTCACAAAACAAATGGTGAATATAGTGATATACACTCAACAATGATTACTCCTGTTTTCCCCTGCTGACATAGAGATACATCAATGTTTAATGCCAGTCCAGGAAAATGGAGCAGCAGGCTTCAGTAACAGAGAACAAAACCATAGACAACAATGGCTCTAGTCTCTTAAAAAGTTAATTTTCTAAAAAATGATTAGCAGCTATTACATCTTGAGCTATTGGAATATTTCTTGGTATTTTTTTAGTTTTTGCTTCATAGAATTAATTATTATTTAGAAATTAACTAATTAACATCTTTTCTAGCTTATGATGACTCCAACTTGCTGGGTCTTCTTGCTCCTTGGCATTGACTTTGTAGAACTTATCAGTTCTCCCTATTTCCTCCTGGTTCTTCAGTTAATTGTTCAGTATGCTCCTCAGGAACATCTTCAGAGCCATCCTCGCCTACTTATCTAGTATTTCCTATCTTCATCAGTGGCCCAGAAATGCTAAAAAATTATGCACACATTTTTTTTCTAACGATATAAATGTCACTCTTTGTTTCTAGCAATGCTCTCCTGCCTCAAAGTCCACCTTGTTAAATATTAATACTGCTTTCACCTCATGGATTAGTGTTTTCAGGTTATAACTTTATCCTTTTACTTTAAACCTTTCTGTATCTTTATGTTTTTAATGTGTCTGTATCCTTATATTTTATCACTTATATCTGATTCTTTAGGTCTTTCTTTAATCTTTTCCTGTTCCTTTTAATTGCTTTTTAATTCTATTTTCAGTGTTTTAATTTGTTATACATTATTTTCTATCCTTTTAATGATTCCACAGATTACAACACATACTTGATTTGTAGTTTGACCTCTTGTTGAACGATCCAAGAACCTTGGAACATTTTAATAGTTTATCCTTTCTCAACCTATATGCTGTTGCTATATTTTAGTATTACCCCAAATTTATTAGTGCAGTCTATGGAGAAGGCAATGGCAACCCACTCCAGTACTCTTGCCTGGAAAATCCCATGGATGGAGGAGCCTGGTAGGCTGCAGTCCATGGGGTCGCTAAGAGTCGGACACGACTGAGCGACTTTACTTTCACTTTTCACTTTCATGCATTGGAGAAGGAAATGGCAACCCACTCCAGTGTTCCTGCCTGGAGAATCCCAGGGACGGTTGGGCCTGGTGGGCTGCTATCTATGGGGTCGCCCAGAGTCGGACACGACTGAATCGACTTAGCAGCAGCAGATTTACTTATACAGTCTATCAGATCGATCAGTCACTAAGTCATGTCCGACTCTTTGCCACCCCATGAGTCGCAGCACGCCAGGCCTCCCTGTCCATCACCAACTCCCAAAGTTCACTCGAATTCACGTCTATCAAGTCAGTGATGCCATCCAGCCATCTCATCCTCTGTCGTCCCCTTCTCCTCTTGCCCCCAATCCCTCCCAGCATCAGAGTCTTTTCCAATGAGTCAACTCTTCACATGAGGTGGCCAAAGTACTGGAGTTTCAGCTTTAGCATCATTCCTTCCAAAGCAATCCCAGGGCTGATTCTGATCGCCTTCAGAATGGACTGGTTGGATCTCCTTGCAGTCCAAGGGACTCTCAAGAGTCTTCTCCAACACCACAGTTCAAAAGCATCAATTCTTTGGCACTCAGCCTTCTTCACAGTCCAACTCTCACATCCATACATGACCACAGGAAAAACCATAGCCCTGACTAGATGAACCTTTGTTGGCAAAGTAATGTCTCTGCTTTTGAATATTCTATCTAGGTTGGTCATAACTTTCCTTCCAAGGAGTAAGCGTCTTTTAATTTCATGGCTGCAGTCACCATCTGCAGTGATTTTGGAGCCCAGAAAAATAAAGTCTGACACTGTTTCCCCATCTATTTCCCATGAAGTGATGGGACCGGATGCCATGATCTTCGTTTTCTGAATGTTGAGCTTTAAGCCAACTTTTCCACTCTCTTCTTTCACTTTCATCAAGAGGCTTTTTAGTTCCTCTTCACTTTCTGCCATAAGGGTGGTATCATCTGCATATCTGAGGTTATTGATATTTCTCCCGGCAATCTTGATTCCAGCTTGTTTCTTCCAGTCCAGCGTTTCTCATGATATACTCTGCATATAAGTTAAATAAACAGGGTGACAATATACAGCCTTGACGAACTCCTTATCCTATTTGGAACCAGTCTGTTGTTCCATGTCCAGTTCTAACTGTTGCTTCCTGACCTGCATACAGATTTCTCAAGAGGCAGATCAGGTGGTCTGGTATTCCCATCTCTTGAAGAATTTTCCACAGTTTATTGTGATCCACACAGTCAAAGGCTTTGGCATAGTCAATAAAGCAGAAATAGATGCTTTTCTGGAACTCTTTTGCTTTTTCCATGATCCAGCGGATGTTGGCAATTTGATCTCTGGTTCCTCTGCCTTTTCTAAAACCAGCTTGAACATCAGGAAGTTCACGGTTCACATATTGCTGAAGCCTGGCTTGGAGAATTTTGAGCATTACTTTACTAGCATGTGAGATGAGTGCAATTGTGCGGTAGTTTGAGCATTCTTTGGCATTGCCTTTTTTTGGGATTGGAATGAAAACTGACCTTTTCCAGTCGTGTGGCCACTGCTGAGTTTTCCAAATTTGCTGGCATATTGAGTGCAGCACTTTCACAGCATCATCTTTCAGGATTTGGAATAGCTCAACTGGAATTCCATCACCTCCACTAGCTTTGTTCTTGTATTTTTACTTACCTACTTCCCCTTTTTTGCTGACTCTCATCATTTCCTGCATCTCAAGTTTTCTCATTCACTTTCTGTCCAGTAGGTGGATCTGCAGTCATAAACTCTGTCTTGTTTGAAATTGTCTTTATTTCACCTTCATATTTTAAGAATACAGCCACTGAGTATACAATTTGAAGAAATTTGAAGATACAAACCTATCATCTTGCAGAGTCTATCGTTAAGAAGCCGACTGCCTTAGTGCTGCTCTGTTTTTGCTACTAGCTGCTTTTAAGATATTCCTTGGGTCTTTTGTCTCATAGTATTCATAATACTATGAGATTCTTAGGTGTGACTGTCTTTGTATTTATTTTGCCTAAGGCTTACAGGGAGATTCTTGAATCTATGGCTTGATACATTTTGATTGATTTGGGAAAACTCTTATCCATTATCATCCCTCCTCTTTCTCCTTTTGGAACTCTTTACACGTATTAGAGCTCTTCGTTTTAGCTCCTGTCTCTCATACTTTTTCATTCCTTTCCCTTGTTTTTAGTGCTCCTGGGTATTGTTCTGATTTTTCTAGCCACTGATTCTCTCTCAACCTGTATCTAATTTGTTGTTAAATTCATCTATGGAGTTCTAATTTTAGCTAGTAAAATTTTCAGTACAAGAATTGTCTTTTATTTTTGGTTACGACATTCTTAGTCTTTTCTTTTATTACCTTGTTCATATTAAGTAGTTACTTTTAAATTAGTGTCAGAAACTTTACTGTTTGGATACCCTCTGGATCTGTTTCCATTGTCTATTGTTTGTCTTGGTTTTTTAAATCAAACTCTCATTTCCTTGTACACTTGGTTGTTTTTACTTGCATTCCAAATATCATATATTAAAAAGCATAGAGATAACTTGAAGTTCAGAGTATCTTTTCTTTTTCCAGAGAATATTTACATTTGCTTCTCACAGGCAGCTAAGGCAATTCTAAATTAACTAATCCAATCATGGATTAAGATGATTCAGAGCTCATCTGGCTTATTTCTTGCTCTCTTCTACTCCGTGTGGAGCCTGCTGGAGCTTTACTCCATACTGGGATCTCACCCAATCAAAGGAAGAACCTGGGCAACTTTAGGAAATCTTAAGAGGCAGAAATTCATGATCTGCCTTTACTTCCACTAAAACTCAGTTCCAAATAAACCTCTCTGTGTCTGACTGCCCAATTTACAAATTCCCAGAAGAAATCAGGTTTGATCAGTTATATCAGTTTGTATCATGTGACCAAGGGAGAGGATCGTGCTATTGATAACCCCACCATAAACAAATGGAAAGGTAAGCTGGTCAAAGGAAAAGATTTGGGAAGACAAAAATGTTTTATTACAGAACATTAGGAAGAGGGAATCAGAGAGAGATGACAAAAGACAGGGAACAATTTTGGAGGAAAATATGATTTCAGCTCTAGAAATGTCAAAACAGATTACCGTGAAACATCTGATTTGATCAGGCTATAATGGGTAACTGAGGAGAGCTGAATAAAACAACTAAGGTCAACAACTTGGGTGGGGTTAAGGGAAATCAACAATGGATGAAGCCTCCCAGGAGTAGTTAACAAGGGGAGTCATTACTACACTAGGCCTCCAGCAATAAGGGGAGAGAGTAGATACTAAATCTCATTGCAGTTGTAAATACAGGGAAGAACCACTTAAGAGAGCTGAAGCCTTCAGCAGGATGGTCTACCTGAAGCAACTGTGCAAGGAGGAACAGGGGAAATAAACATCATGACTCCCTTTTATTCTCTTCGGCCAAGTCTTCTGCTGTTGCCTCCTATTTACTGAGCCTAACCGGAAGGCAGAGAACAGACACACTGCTACAGCCTGTAAGGCAGACAATCTCTTGGAGCAGAACTGGGTGGTAAAGATGATGTATCTGGAGAGATTCCCTTTTCTTCAGTGGCACAAAGAACTCAAAATGATCAAAGAACTGCCTCAAGACTTCAATTTAAATAGAACTGAGACAGTGTTCCCTGGAAGAACATTTCTTCCTCAGGCATGAAGACCTTGAAACTCATCGAATTCAAGGTCACAAAGCAAGAAAAACAAAAAACGCCTTCAGCGGGTCAATTGGTATAATCCTCAGTGGTGTGAGTCCCACTTCAATCCACTGATTGACCCATGCATCCTATGGGAGAGAAAGCACTGTATACTCTTAGATTTAAGGCATATACTGTATTTTGTACAACAGTACCTAGCCTCACAGAAAGTTAACTCCCAGCTGGTCCTATAACTGAGCCTTTGCAAACCATCAAAAGTAAACTATCTCCAGGCAATGGGGCACACGGTAAAACACACGACTTCCATGCATGCGAGTCAACTGCAGCAATTCCTTCACTTTCTTCACTGTCAGAGTCTACGCCATATAGGTATCACAGTGATGAATTAGGAGTTCTGAAAGTCCATCTACACTGATCCTGGGCAGACATGTTGTAGGCAACAAAGACAAATCCATACCCATGCCACCTGTCTATCTCTAAGACAAACTGCAGTCCTTTGCACGATGGAAGTCATCCAGTATAATCACTTGTCCAAGCGGCACCCCTAGGGAATGGTGGGTATCATTTTATCTCAGCATTGGCCTCTTGTTGCAGTGTGCCACTGAGCATAGCCAACAGCCAGGTCATCCTTGATAAGGGCAGGTCCATCTTTTGAGCTCACACACAGGCTCAATCCCCACTATCATGACTGTTTTGTTCATAGGCCTATTGAGCAAGCACCAAGGTAGTGGCTGGTGAAAACTGCTGACATCAACAGAATGGGTTATCTTATTTATCTGCTTAGTGAAAACAATGTCCATAGTAAAGGCTTTTTGTAGGCATTCACATAGGATCTAAATATCAAGAAATATCTACAAACTTATCCCTGCAACATCCTTGTCACCAGTCTTTCTTATTCAACTCTTGGACCAGCTGCTAACCGAGCTGGTTAAGTCTAAGACGTTGGAGCAGGTTTAAGTTGTGGTCCAAGACACTTATGTCTCTACAACCTAGCAAAGTGAACATTCCATTTTAGAAGGCTGCCGCACACATCTGATTTTATAATTTTACGGACCATGTAACAGATGGGCAGTTTCAGATGCATAGAAACTTTATGTTCAGACATTCTACCAGTAGCAAACAAGAGCTACCTTTCCAATGAATAATAGACGGTAGACATCTCTAACTCCAAACCCTACCGCATGTGATTCTTCTTTTGGAGCATCACTGAGCAGCTCTACCACTGGCATGTGCTGGGTCAGACGAAACGGCAGAGTAACTTGGACAATGACTTGGACCTGCTCCCAAGTCCTTTCTCCAGTCTCCACTCAAAATGTATTGCCTTACAGGTTTCTCAGTAAATGGGACAGGCAAGCACTCAAATGTGACCTGTTTTGCCCTCCAAATCCAAACAAGTCCAAGGGGTGGTCTAAAGTGAAGAAACTTGCTTATCACTGAAAACAGGCAGTGTTATCTATATTACCATACACATGTCAAAGGCACGTGAGGTTCACAATACTTCTGATTTCACTTTGGTCCAGTTATTTTATCAGTGTAATGGATTTCTACGACCTTTTGAGACACCAACGTGATCAAGATCCATCAGAATGATGACAGAATGTGAAGTGATAGCCTTGAAGTAAAGAACGTATACTGCTATCCCAGTAATGTATTTTTTTGCATATAGGGATGAGGGGAAGCATTTGTTGGGTTAATACCACATCAAGGTCAGAGGTGTTGCTTTCCTCTAATATAGTACTACATTTGTTATCAGAGTGGAGATTATGACCAAGAACACTGCTCATTGACAATTTCAGTTGTTCAGTGGTTATCATTCATCGGATTCCTCATGTATTCTTTTTAGTATATTGGGGTGTGTCTGAGGTGCATGGGGAGGGGAGTAGCAGAGGAGTACAATTCTAGGTTTGTGCTTGACCTTTCCAAACCTAACAGCCTTCCCTCCATTGGCCAAGGAATGAAAGAAAGGACTTCACCAGTTACTAAGTATACTCAGTCCCATTCTACATTCTGGGAATGAGATAAAAACCTTAGGGTGGGAGGCAGCATTCCACACACCCAATGATGATTTGACCCAAGATACCATCTGACTTCCATAAGCTCATATTCTGACCACGGTCAACGGCTTTCAGATTTCCACAATTTACAGCCTGTACTTGTAGCCTAGTTGTAATGTTCTTCAGTGAGTTGCAATTTACAAGGTGGTTTGAGGGACAAATTTTAAATTAGGTGAGTTAATAAGTTTGATGTTACAGATACTTGCCCTTCTAAAATCTGATTCCTTGCAGAGAATTCTTCCTGTCATGTGTAGTTCTGATGAGACTATCTACTAAGATGCCTAAGGTCAGAAATGCAACCCATTAAGCCACTTGAACTCTCTTCAGGTTTTTGACTTATGAATAATGCCCAAAAGACATTAACATTTGTCTCGGTTCCTCCACTACTGTGAAAACTGCCTTGGTTTCTTCATCTTCCAATCCTAGTCCTTCTCTTCTAGCCTGTGAAACACTCAATTATCCTCCAATAAACATCCCCTTTGCTTTAGTTAGTTCAAGTCAGTCTGCTACATGCAATCAAAAAACTCAAAACTGAAACAGGTAGGAATTGGGGCAGCTCTGTAATCCTGGCAGGAGTCCATGAACCTTTTCCAAAGCTTAGTGCTTTACCTTACCATTATCTTGGTTATCATTTTATTCAGATTCTCTAAAAAGCAATGATTGGCTCCACTCAGCCTATCGTGTGTCCAGCCCTTTTCAATAGTGCTTGGGGAAATTCTTTCATGATTCATGTGCAAAAGCAGCCAAACTATAACTTGTTTTCTCCAGACTGGAGTAAGCTAAAGTGACTAATGTACAATTAGAAAATACTAAGCGAAGCTCCTGGAAAAGTTATTATTGCTTGATCCTAATATCCATGTCCTAGAACTTAACCCTCGACAGATTGACATGACAACTTCATACAGGTAACACAACCACAGGTAGACACGATGCAGCCGAGTAAAATACATCTTCTCCTTACAGGAAACACACAAAAGCCCCAACAATTTTAACTGTAGTGCTCCAGATTATGGGCATGCCATATGGTTGTATACAGGGTTGTATGCACACACCCACACCAACAGGGCATGTTAGCTTCCTGTATCAAAAAATTTTGCTTTAGCCCCTCTATCCCCCTTGCATCATATGTACCTTATAACACTTTTCCTGGTTCCCCAACACCGTAACTCACTCTTCTGTCATAGGCAGCTTCCCTCTTGACTCCACCTGAAGTGAGATATGCTGGAAATACAGTACCACCATCTGCAAACTTGACACTCTCTCCAAGATCCACACCATTATCGAGTGTTCTGAGGCCAAACTGACCTAACTCGTTGAGGGGAAAACTACTATATCCTTTCACAGGTGAGAAACCTGAACAAAGAGTAAACATGTCCAAGGCCACTAGCTAGGAAGAAATGTAAATCCCTACTGACTCTAGAACCCGTGTTTTAACCACTATGGTACATTTTGTTTTTGTCTTTTCTAATTTTGTTGTTTCCAAATAAATTTTGGGAATGTGTTCCAGAGTTCAGGTTAAGAAAAATTAGATTAAGACTGAAATTGCCTTATACAGAGATTTACCTTGGAACACTTTTACCACATAAGTTTTCCAAACCAGAGCTGACTGTAGCATGACATTAACTTGACCCTGACTCATTCTGACTCCTGTATCCCAAAACTTATGATCAATGTTTCCATTCCCTGTTGTTGAATTCTGGCCCAAAGTACTATCAACAACAAAATGGCTTTTGGTTTTTCAGAGGAAGACAGTTAACATAAATCACAACTTTCCTCCCAAAATTTCTTCTCAGTCCAGTTTTCGGTTCGAAAATTATCTCTAGTACTCATCTCTTACTGATAATCCTTTAAAACAAAGCTCAAGTATCCCCAGCTCTCACCTCCACACTCAAAACATGCAGTTAGATGTGTTCGTGTCTCTGGCAACCTGTATACATGAACAGTATTTAGGATACAATGAGATTGGCCTGTAAACGTAGAATCTAAATCTAGTGAGGAACACAAGCATTAGTCTTTATATTCTGATGCAAAGTCAATTAAACAACTTAGAAAGGCTCAGAAAACTGCTATAGAAACAAGCTAAAGGGTGGGGAAGCAGATTAAGAAGGGACATACTCCTGAGTCCATAAAATACAAGGCAGAGTATAGTGATAAAGCAAGGATTAGGAATCAAAAGCCTAAATTTCGGCCCTACCCCCACCAGCTGCCTCCTATAGTCTGGGAAAAGTCACTTTTTTTTAAGCTACAAAAATAATTACTATTTCAACAGCTTTCTAGTTGGTCTCTATCTCCAACTGTATTAAAAAAAAAAAACAAAAAACCCAAGTGTATCCAGGAATATCAGCTCTGGAGTCAAGAATGCATGGGTTGAAATGCCAACTTCATGATTCACAAATCATATAACTGTCATGTGTAAATGAAGTTATTATCTACACTTCATTTACTTGTCATGGTATTAAATGATACTCCATGCTTAGAATACCCAGACAAGACAAATGTTAAAATGTTACCTCACCACTTATAAAATTCTAATTCTCTACTACATACTGAGGAGAAGGCAATGGCACCCCACTCTAGTACTCTCGCCTGGAAAATCCCACGGATGGAGGAGCCTGGTAGGCTGCAGTCCATGGGGTCACTAAGAGTTGGACACGACTGAGCGACTTCATTTTCACTTTTATGCACTGGAGAAGGAAATGGCAACCCACTCCAGTATTCTTGCCTGGAGAATCCCAGGGATGGGGGAGCCTGGTGGGCTGCCGTCTCTGGGGTCGCACAGAGTTGGACACGACTGAAGCAACTTAGCAGAATCACACCCAAATTCCAAGCAAACTTAACACAAAAGCCTTCAGTTAAGACTCCAAATTAGAAATTCCAGCTTCCATCATATACTCCATTCCACTATCAAGCACTGTTCAGCAAACTGAAGCAGAAGAGGGTAACCATACAACTACCCAGGCAGTTTGGTGGAATTGGTGCTTCTTAACCACAGCCAATGAATGCTTATTCACCTCCCTATGCTAATCCAAAATCCCATTCCTGAAGGCCTGGGTCAAACATTTCAAATAAGGGCAATGTATGATCAGACAAAACACCACAAGTTAACAGGCAGTATATGTCATCTTAACCTTTAAAATATTAAAAAATACATAATAACTGTGATTTAAAAATTGCATTTTCTGAACCAATCTACTTCAAAGAAGTCTATCAAAAACAGACTTAGGCTCATAATCTTATGTCATGCATCATTTGACTAATGAAAAAAAAAAGCAACTGGATTACAACCCACCTCAGCATGCTTTCCCAAGAAAAATTTAAAGGATTTTAATTAAGCTCTTATTTTAGAAAGCAAAAATAATGCAATGCAAATAAGAACGTCTAACCAATAAAATTAACACGCCAAAGTAATTCTGTTAGATAAATTAACCCATTTAATAGGCTAGCAAGGGTATCGAATGGTGGCGCCTCTACTGGTCCTTCAGTTCCTTCAGTCTTCTGATGGCGGACTTGACTGTGACGGCAGAGGTGGTGCTGCAAAGAAAAACAAAGTTGGTTCCAAACTAGTCACATGCAGACTGGCAGATGAGGACACGCCTCACGTTCACAGAGCAACCCCAGCGACGACAGCTACTGGCCATCTCATGCATCTGACTGCTCACAGACAGGAGAGCATGAAATGAGCAGGAATGACTGAGAGGCTGACTACACTCACTAACAAGAAATGGACAGAATGTCAGAAGAAACTAATAAATTACACGATGGCACAATGAGAGCTATCAAGGAAACAATGTCTAAGGCGGCACAGCTGACTAAAGCACACTGTGGAGATGATGAAACAATGTTTTCCTACAACACTCAGGCGCTGTACCTGAAAAACACATAACCACTCCACCTCATGTGGTAGATGGATGCTAATTCGTTTATCCATCACAACCAAGAGCACGCTCCATTTTCCCTTTTGTCCACAGAGAACCCCAAGGTGCTTATATATATATATATGTATATATCCACATCATCATTTCAACATTTTCCAGTATTTTATACTGCTTCAATTTTAAATTGAACAAAAACCAAAATTTTAAACTACACTAGCCAAATCATTTTGCTATGTGACTAATGTATTGGACAGCATGAGTTCATAAGCTGGCTAAAGGGAAACCATGTCAGCCTTCAGGTTCAGCAATGAATCTCCAGATTAGAGGCCTTCAAGGATGGGCTTGGATTTCCAAAATTGGATAAAGTCCGATATAATCAATAACCAACACAGAAGTTTATCTCTGCAATTATCACTTGGCCCTTGTCAGTCACAAAGTGGAAGCACCTCAACCAATACTGTTTAGAACAGCAAAGGTGTGTTGGCCAGATGGCCTCACATGTACAGCAATAAGCTAACTGACCTCTTAATTTTTACAAAAACAGCCTGCCATATAAGTGTTGTTCAGCAGTCAGCCCAACTAACAGATCTGTTAAAATTAGCCCATCCAACCACAAACCTGAATTTTGACATGGCCCACACTTTCAAACACCATAAAGAAACGGACTCACTTGTAGGTCCAGGCACCACCAGCTACTGTTTTCATGCAGGAACCACAGTGCCAAATGCCCACAGCTCTTCTCTTCATCTTGGTCTGTAAAAGATAATTGATTTTTCCTATGACCAAAGAAAAGCCTTTTATATTACAAACATCCAGGTGTCTAATAACACTAGGAAGCTAGAACTAGTGTACTTTGTGAGATTATTTATGGATTTTTTTTCCTTCTAATTTCAGGGTCTCTGGTGCAAAATTTGCATTCATCATGGTGACACAGCCAAGGATGTGAATGACTTGCCCTCTTCCCCCCACCTCCAAAAACAGTATTTCTGCACACAGTAAACAAAAATCTCTAGCAACACCAGCAGACAAAAGTTGACAGAACCATATTCCACAAAGGAGGTTTGACTTAGGCTGGGGCTGTCAAATAATTTTTCCCCCTTTAGCTCTCAAATGGTTTTCTTTAAAGGAAAAGCGTTTGACAAAGCCCGAAGATATAAACAACACTCTTACCTCAAAACTGGTCCCCAACGGTGTGTGCAGCTAACTGCTCAACAACTTAGAACCAGCAAACTTATTTATGAACTTCTATGAACTTCCTTCAAGAGAGGACCCGTTTCGGAAGGAAACCATCCCGCCCTCGTCCCTTCGCGTCCAGAGACCATCTTACTTTCCCACAGAAGGAGCAGGTATACTTGGCGTGCTGGCTGATTTCAATTTTCTTCACCATTTTCCTGAGGGAGGCACCATAACGGGTCCCGTATTTGCCCACGATTCCGACCTTCTTGGTGCGTTTAGCCTGTTAAGAATGAGTTAAGAGAGAAAACAGAGATATTAGAACTCAGGAACGGGGACTTCGCCTCTCCATCAAGTTCCGGCGCCTCCACACGCCTTTCTTCTACCTGCCCACCTAGCTCTCCCCCTCTCCCCACCCTATCCCCGTAAACCCAGGGCCCCCGGTGGGCCTGGTGCCCCGGGAGCACCCGGTGAACCCAGCCTGGACGCGCAAGCCCCCGCCAAACCGCCCTAATCTGCGTCCCAGAGGACAGGCGAGGGTACGCAGGCCAGGGACACGGGACACAGCGGGCGAGCAGAGACAAGTTAGGGCAAATAAACCAAAAAAGGAGGCAGATGCAAGCGGATAGACGTTTAGGCCTCATCCTGAACAACACTCACCATGTTAACGCAACCTAGATCCGAGCCCAAGAGGAAGATGGAAAGTGCGCAGGCGCGGTTTTAGGCCGACACCAGGAAGTGGTGTATGCGAGGCCCAGATAGGAACTGAACTCTATGATCTGGAGGTTCTCACTCCGGTGCCTCCAGGGTAGTGTGGTCGGAAGCCTCTGACAGAGATACGGTGATTTACAAATTGTAGCGACAAACTGTGTAGCAGAAGCTCTTTCACATATCGACATTATCGTTCATATATCTCACGAAATCCTGCAAAGGAGGTACGATTTCCTCCATTTATAGACAAGATTCAGATTTTAAGTAATTTGCTCACTCATTGGCACTTAGAGAAGTGCTTAAAATATGATTTCAGATCTCACCGCTTTCCACATTATGCCTTCTAGTAGCGGCAAGCCCTGTGGTTGTGGGTAGTGGGGATATTTAAACTGAGTTTTGTCTTTATATATTTCTGCATTTTTCTAATTATCTCTTAAAATGAGTATGTATTTATAACTGGAAAAAAATTTCTAAGTCCATTAGAAATGTGTACACCTTGCACTCAGATCTTGGTTTCTAATATCATTCTACAATGAAAGGAGCCAGGACTCCTTGGAGAAATGATGATCCCAGGACTGCTGAAGGACATATGCAAGATGAGCCTAGAGTGTTGTAGTGCCAGAAAGTAAGGAAGTG
This sequence comes from Bos mutus, assembly GCF_027580195.1. Classification (NCBI taxonomy): domain Eukaryota; kingdom Metazoa; phylum Chordata; class Mammalia; order Artiodactyla; family Bovidae; genus Bos; species Bos mutus. The sequence continues at coordinate 31,409,707 of NC_091618.1, forward strand.
CATAAAAACCAAAACAAAAAACCCTGCTGTGATGGAGCTATGTCAAAGAAACAAGGTAACCAGCTGAAAGAACTCCCAATGGATAAGTCTGGCAATTTTTGAACAAAAAAATCAACTTTTGTTGATTTTTAACCCAGAGTAGAAAATAAATGACCATGAGTCCATGCTGATGTGAATAAATGATTGAATAAATAAATAAATGGGGGAGAAGAGGCAACTCACTCTTGCAGAAGAATTCTAAATAATTTATGTGGATTCTCTGCTCTCTAAGAAGGGGGATGTAACTCCTCACTCCTTAACTGTGGGCTGTGTAGAGTGATTCCTTCCAAAGAGCACAATATGAGAAAGCGAGGAAAGAGTAACCACGCAATGGAGAAACCTGCCAAATACCAGCAAAGCCGAGTCAAGGTCCGTATCAACAGTTATAAATCATGGAGGTAGCATGTCCCCCTGATATGGTGCAACAACAGTGGCACTTTACTTTTGTGGTCTTTCTCCAAACCCATCACCGAAGTCCAATCATGAAAAATCAGACAAATGCGAATTGTGAGGTGTTCTACAAAATTAAGATCATAAAGAAAACAGAGAGTCTGAGAAATTATCACACTCAAGGGGAGCTTAAGGAGACATGAATGTAAGTGTAAAATGGGATCCTGGAACAGAAAAAGACATTAGGTAAAAACTAAAGAGCTCTGAATAAACTGTGGACTTTAGTTAATAATAATGAATAAATATTGGTTCACTGGGGGCTTTCCAGATGGTTCTAGTGGTAAAGAATCCACCTGCCAATGCAGGAGGCGTAAGAGACGTAGGTTTAATCCCTGGGTCGGGAAGATCCCCTGGAGGAGGGCGTGGCAACCCACTCTAGTATTCTTGCCTGAAGCTTGACAAGCTCTGTGCATAGGGTCGCAAAGAGTCAGACACAACTGAAGTGACTTAGCACGCATGCACATACTGGTTCATTGATTATAATAAATATACCATACTAATGTAAGATGTTAATAACAGAGGGAACTGGGTTTTTTAAAAAGTATATGGGAACTGTGTACAGTCTCTTCAATTTTTCTTTTTAGGCCATGCTGCACTGGCATTTGAGATCTTAGTTCCCCAAAATCAAGTTCCTTTGATCAAACTGGTACCCCCTGCAGTAGGAGCATGGAATTTTTTTTCCCCTTTGTTTCACTAACAAAGATTTATTATTTTTGTCTTTCTAATTTAGTTATTTTTAATTGAAGGATAATTGTTGTATATTGTGTTGGTTTCTACCATTCAGTTCAGTTCAGTCGCTCAGTTGTGTCCGACTCTTTGTGACCCCATGAACTGCAGCACTCCAGGCCTCCCTGTCCACCACTAACTCCCGAAGTTCACTCGAACGCACGTCTGTCAAGTCAGTGATGCCATCCAACCATCTCATCCTCTGTCGTCCCCTTCTCCTCCTGCCCCCAATCCCTCCCAGCATCAGAGTCTTTTCCAATGAGTCAACTCTTCGCATGAGGTGGTCAAAGTACTGGAGTTTCAGCTTTAGCATCATTCCTTCCAAAGAACACCCAGGGCTGATCTCCTTCAGAATGGACTGGTTGGATCTCCTTGCAGTACAAGGGACTCTCAAGAGTCTTCTCCAACACCACAGTTCAAAAGCATCAATTCTTCGGCACTCAGCTTTCTTCACAGTCCAACTCTCACATCCATACATGACTACTGGAAAAACCATAGGTTTCTACCATATAGCAACATAAATCAGCCATAGGTATACATATACCCACCCTCCCTCTTGAACCTTCCTCCCACCTTCCACTGGGAGCAAGAAGTCTTAACCACTGCCAGGGAAGTTACTCTTCATTTAAAAAAAAAAAAATTTATTTGGGTGTACCAGTCTTAGTTTTGGCATGTGGGATCTAGTTCCCTGACCAGGGATCAAACCTGGGCCGCCCGCACTGGGAGCATGGAGTCTTAGCCACTGGACCCTGGGAGGCCCCAATTTTTTTTTTTTTAATAAATCTTAAACTTTTCTGAAAAATAAAGTCTATTTGAAAAAAAAGCCCACAAGCCAAGATCACAAGTCAACTCCATGAAAACAGAGCCTCAGTTGTCCACCTTTGCATCCCAGGACTGAACACAGAGCCTGGCGTGACGGTGGGAATGGATACATGTTGCGTAGGGAAATGGTACCTTGCGTGGTATAATGTTGATGATGAGTTTTAAGGGGATTTTTATTTGTCTGGGCTTCTCTGCATTTCAAGGTCAATCCACTTATGTTAGAACTAAAAAAGGCTTTATAGCTTTTTTTATAGCTCCAAGTGGAAACTGATGCCCAGAGAGGTCAAGGGACTTGCCCAAGGTCATAGAGCCAATGAATGACTTCCAGACCAGTGCTCTTTCTACTGTGTCACAAGATTTGAGCTGATTACTCAGCTGCAAAATGAGTATACCATAACGACGTCTAAGGTTCTTGAAAAATGAAAGTGTTAGTCACTCAGTCGTGTCCAACTCTTTGTGATCCCATGGACTGTATGTAGCCCGCCAGGCTCTCTGTTCATGGAATTTTCCAAGTAAGAATACTGGTATGGGTAGCCATTCCCTTCTCCAGGAAATCTTCCAGACCCAGGGATCAAACCTGGGTCTCCTGCATTGGAGGCAGATTATTTACCTTCTGAGCCACCAGAGAAGCTTAAATAACTTCTGTGAAGTGCCTAGTGAGCATTTCTAAATGATGGTTATTATTGTTGAGATGATGATACCTGATTTCAATATCTCTTGATGCTTTATCAGTCCTATTTTCTGTCCTCCCACACTCAAGGAACTACAACAGATTTGTTTTCTACTTTTACCTTAAAAATATGCCCATCTCTTTTCTCTTTAATTTCTTTAGCTTGAACACAATGAGACTATTAAAGTCTTGGCTATTGCTACCTGCCTCATGGGTACCACCAATGGAGTAGGGTGTGCTCAGCATCCCTCAGTTTCACCAGAGGCTCCACTCACACATTCTCTGTGCCTCGAGGATGAAGGATGGCAGGGGCCCAAGGGAATAAGTCTCTCTTCCCTCAGAAGAGAAACACACTGCCTTTGGGGGATGATTTCTGGAAATTTCTTTACCCAAACTATGCCCTGCCTCCGGAAAACTATAAATTAAAATATATTGCAAACAAATGGGACTGGTGAAGCACTGTTGAGGAACTAGCACTGGGGAATTCCCTAGTGGTCCAGTGGTTAATCGCTCAGAAGTGTCTGACTCTTTGTGACCCCATGGACCATAGCCCGCCAGGCTCCTCTGTCCATGGGATTCTCCAGGCAAGAATACTGGAGTTGGTTGCCATTTCTTCTCCAGGGGATCTTGCTGACCTAGGGATCAAACTCAGATCTCCCACATTACAGGCAGATTCTTTACCATCTGAGCCACCAGTGAAAGTGACATCTTGGGCTTCCCAGGTGGCACTAGTGGTAAAGAACCCGCCTGCCGATGTAGGAGATGCAAGAGACACGGGTTTGATCTCTGTGTAGGGTAGGTCCCTTGGAGGTCATGACAACCCATTCCAGTATTCTCACCTGGAGAATCCCCATGGACAGAGGAGGCTGGCGGGCTATGATCCATAGGGTCACAAAGAGTTGGACAGGACTAAATCGACTTAGCAGGCACGCCAGTGGTTATGACTCAGCACTTGCACTGTGATGTGGCCTGGGTTCAATCTCTGGTCAGGCCTAGCCAAAAAAATAAAAAGAAGCAAAACAAGCAGTCTTCCAGTCCTTCTCTTCCAGCTATTCCAGTCTGTGCCTCTAGGTCAAGCAGGAGCTGGGTAAGGACAGGCAGCCTGGCACTGGGGCAGCCTGAGCTGAGGTGAGCTCCCCTGGGTTGGGTCTAGGGTTTAGTTTAGATCATCTTTTAGTGCATTTACCACTTCCCACCCCATCTTCTGTAGAGCTTCCCCTGTCTCTGACCTTCAGAGGGATAGAGAGAGAAAAAGCAGGAGAAGAGAGAATGCGTAAGTAGAAATGCAGTAGAGTGGCTGAAAATGAGACACTCCATTGTAAGAGGAAATTGTTCATGTTCAGAGCAATTTTTTCAAAACCAAACAATTCTCTTTAAATAGCAAGCTTGAGGATGTACCAATAGCACTCTCATGAAATCAGCTCTAAGTGGCTTCAGAGAATTGTGTGTGGAGTCTCAATTTATCTTATCTGTGGGCTTGTAAATCTCATCCCCATTAAAGGACCATCAGGTGTACGGGTTGTTAATGGTGATGTGTACCCGTAAAAGTCTCCATCAAAAGCTCTGCTGAGTCACTCCCACTCCACCAGAGCCAACAGAATTCACTTTTTGCTTTTAGAAAAATAAATAAAAGTTGCTTCTAGAGAAGAGTGCTTTTAGCTGTTTCATCAACCAGTTCTCTTGGGGGCATATGGAACATTTTATTTTTGAAAGAAATCTGAGGTGCATGCAACATCCTACGTTCATCTCACGATGCAGACAGAAAGGGCTCATCCCGGAGTCCTGGGCCCCTGGTTGTTTCTTCACTTTGTGCCTGAAGAGCTCTTTGTTCACTCTTCACTGGTGGCCACAGATGAAAGTGAAGTCTGCACAGGACTGTTGAGAGTGCTGCGGGCCCAGCTCAACTCTGAGGAACTGACCAGCAAGAGGAGGGCAAGGCTGCCAAGGCCTGGACACCTGGGAAGAATTGGGTGTCTGAAATGGATTCTTTCCTTCTTCCCGTCTCTCTCCACATTTACTGCATGGCATGTAGGATCTTAGTTCCCCAACCAGGGATGGAACCCGTGACTCCTGGAGTGGGAGCTCAGAGTCTTAACCACTGGACTGCCAGGGAAGTCCCTATTTGGCCACTCTTAAAAGGGATAAAGGAGATCAATATGACACAATGGCCAAATATGTTATGTATAATAAAAGGAGCCATTGCTAGTAGGAAGAGTTTGATACAATTTTTATAAAAACAAATTTTATGTATGTTTACACAGATTTGTTTGCATAGGGAGTAAGTTACCAGTGGCTTCATCCCAAATTGTTGAGTTATCCCAAAGGGTTATCACATCTAGGAAATAGGGCTGGGAGTAGGGTGGGGATGCAGGACTTTCATTTTTGTATTCAAACATTTCTAGATTAATATTTACACAGAATTTATAATAATGAATAGAGCAGTGGATGAAGGGGACAGGCTTTTCAATAAGTGGTACAGAGATAACTGCATCTTCATATAGAAAAAAATTAACTTTGATCTTATCTCTCCCCTTGTACCCCCAAATAAACTTCCGATGGATTGTCGATATAAACATTAAAAGCAAAACAATAAAGCTTCTAGAAGGTATTGTATTTGCAACTTTGGGGTCATGGTTACACGGGTGTTTATTTTATAATATTTTGTTAAATTGTAAATTTGTTTCATGAACTCTTTTGCATATTCTATTTCATTACCTTCCCCCCAGAAAACATTAGAAGGAAGAATAAGGGTGCCTGGTACTCAATGTATCAGTTGAATGGTTTGGGGTAGGGAGCATGTGGGCAGAGGGTGTCATAATACCCCAAAGACTAATGGTTTGGGGTAGGGAGCATGTGGGCAGAGGGTGTCATAATACCCCAAAGACTGTGACTCACAGGCTTCTCAATGCTGTCTGCTATGATAAGGAATCCATTTTCTTCTTGGAGAAACCCCCTTCCCTTGGAAAACACACCACCAAAATAAAACTTAGGTATGAGAGACTGTCAGTGAATCCTCCTTAAGCTTCTAAACCTTTTTTTAACCTTGTAATCCTGAACTTGGTAAGAAGTCAGAGAATAGGATGAAAAAATAAGATTGGACTTCTTTTCATCCCCTTTGCAGTTTAAAATTCACTTGAAAAGAGCTTCAGAAAACATCATTTCCAATAGATAAGAATGCACAAATAAGGCAAAACCCAAGAGTCAGCAGTGAGGGTACGGCACCTCCAGCTGTTTCTCAGCTCTCCCTCTGACCTAGAAAAAGGCTTCTGGGAAACCAAGTAGGAAAAGACATGATTAATTCACGCACAAGTGGATTGAGGCCAGCAGGATTCCTTACTGCCTCTCAGAGTCTTCCTGATGCCAGCCCTCGAGGCAGAAATTAACCAGGGTCATTCAGGGAACCAGACTTCACTTGACAACCTGGTGAGGAGAGGCAGAGACAGCTGCAGAGGGCCTTTAAGGGGAACACTGTTGGTGGGGACAAGAGTGGGATGAGATGCCCCCAGATTTTCTTCATTCCAACTGGAACATTTCCAGAAAACATGGTGGATGGTGCATGTCTGGATTGAACTGCAGAGTGAAGGAGGAAAAGAAGTTAGTGTGGAAATCCTTCCTTAAACCCAAAGGTATTCACTATCTAAATAAGTCCAAATATCTTTTACTGAATCACACAGAAATGGCTGGACAGATCTCAATGCATTTCAGAGATACATTTGGGGAGGTATAACTTATATAGGCTGCATGGGGTAAATTAAATTTGCTTTGGAGGACTTCAGAGACATCTTGGGGGGAGGGGGAATTTTTCTCCAGAGTAGCTGAAACTGAAGTTTAACTGGAGGCCTCAGATAGTGGCTCAACAGGCCATCTTATTGATACTAAGACCACAAAGGAAGAATGGTTTCAAATTCGAGCACCCTCCCACTGGCAGGCACTGACCTGACACCTGGAAGTACCTCAAAGACAGGCCCTGGGATGAATGCAGCAGGTTATCTGTTAATTTGATTTGGAAGTGATTCTTCCAACTGGCACTGTATGTTTCAGAATCACCTACACATTCACTTTTACTTTGAAGCATACCCCTCGTATCCTAGCCACATTCCTGGAGTGAGAAGGGATTATTAATGGAAGCAGGAAATGAGGTCCTAAGCAATGAAAGAACTTGACCAAACAGCAGCAGCTGGGGATGTCCACAGACTCATGGGAGAGGGCTTCCTAACATTTTTCAAGCTGTGTGATTTAAGGGCATCGTGCAGGGGCTAAGGAGAGGCACTGGGACACGCTGGGGAGAAACGCTTCTTTCTGAAACTCAGGATCTGACTATGATTCCAAACCTTTTTGCTTCCGGAGTCTCGACTCATTTCAGCAATTTGTCCTTAATGAAGAAACTGTATTGTTTTCACTAATGAGCTCCCAGGACAGCAAAAATCACATGGGCAAATTTACTGTAGGATTGTTAGCATTTCTTTTCACAGAGATTCTGTCCCCACTGGGCCAGCTCCTAACAGGCCCCCTGGTGCACGACTGACCCTGTCCTTCTCCATATCTGCATCATTCACATGTCCACTGCAGATGGACAACAGCCATGCTGCTGCTGCTGATAAGTCGCTTCAGTCGTGTCCAACTCTGTGTGACCCCATAGACGGCAGCCCAACAGACTCCCCCGTCCCTGGGATTCTCCAGACAAGAATACTGGAGTGGGTTGCCATTTCCTTCTTTAATGTATGAAAGTGAAAAGTCAAAGTGAAGTCGCTCAGTTGTGTCTGACTCTTAGCGATCCCATGGACTGCAGCCTACCAGGCTCCTCCATCTATGGGATTTTCCAGGCAAGAGTACTGGAGTGGGGTGCCATTGCCTTCTCTGGGACAACAGCCATGCAGTGATGTAATTGGCTCTCCAGAACTGCTGCTCATGAAGGGACTTAATACAGCTTATGTGAAAGAGATGGGAATACCAGACCATCTGACCTTCTTCTTGAGAAACTTGTATGCCGGTCAGGAAGCAACAGTTAGAACTGGACATGGAACAACAGACTGGTTCCAAATAGGGAAAGGAGTATGTCAAGGCTGTATATTGTCACCCTGCTTATTTAACTTCCATGCAGAGTACATCGTGAGAAATGCTGGGCTGGAGGAAGCACAAGCTGGAATCAAGATTGCCGGGAGAAATATCAATAGCCTCAGATATGCAGATGACACCACTCTTATGGCAGAAAGTGAAGAAGAACTAAAGAGCCTCTTGATGAAAGTGAAAGAGGAGAGTGAAAAAGTTGGCTTAAAACTCAACATTCAGAAAACTAAAATCATGGCATCCAGTCCCATCACTTCATGGGAAATAGATGGGGAAACAGTGGAAACAGTGGCTAATTTTATTTTGGGGGGCTCCAAAATCACTGTAGATGGTGATTGCAGCCATGAAATTAAAAGACGCTTATTCCTTGGAAGGAAAGTTATGACCAACCTAGACAGCATATTAAAAGCAGAGACATCACTTTGTCAACAAAGGTCTGTCTAGTCAAGGCTATGGTTTTTCCAGTGGTCATGTATGGATGTGAGAGTTGGACTATAATTGATGCTTTTGAACGTGGTGTTGGAAAAGACTCTTGAGAGTCCCTTGGACTGCAAGGAGATCCAACCAGTCCATCCTAAAGGAGATCAGTCCTGGGTGTTCATTGGAAGGACTGATGTTGAAGCTGAAACTCCAATACTTTGGCCACCTGATATGAAGAGTTGACTCACTTCCAGACCCTGATGCTGGGAAAGATCGAGGGCAGGAGCAGAAGGGGACGACAGAGGATGAGATGGTTGGACGGCCTCACCGACTCAATGGACATGGGCTTGGATGGACTTCAGGGGTGATGGACAGGGAGGCCTGGCGTATTGTGGTTTGTGGGGTCCCAAAGAGTCGGACATAACTGAGCAACTGAACTGATGTGATGAAACAGCGGCCTCTGCTCTATGTTAATCACTCTTAGAAAAATACTTAAGTTCCTGTTTGGGAGGAAATGATAGTAAAATTTAGGTAGACCATTTGTCCTCTGGAAGCTTCCAACAAGATTACTTGTTGTTAAAGACAAATGTGGTCAGGTGGAACAGCTCGCAAAGTTAAAAAATAAAATGCAAAGCTGGGAGTGAGATGGTGTGAGACAACCTCAGGTAGCCCAAGGGAGAGCCCAGGCAGGAGTTCTCTCACAGGCCTTTGGTCCTGGATTTTCTCCAGACAACCACAAGTAGTTCTTATGTCAGTGGGTGATGAGGAAACCAAAGTCCTGATTATTCATGGAGATCTGGGGCCCCAGCAGAGAATTCAGTGGCAGGATAAACCTGTAGGTGCAGCCTCAGCTGCTAATCCCACAACCCCTCAGAAAGACAGAAGCAGCATCTCATGCCCCTTAAGCTTAGGTGTTCAGGTGAACTTTCCAAAGAGCTCTGACCCTGCGGGGAAGTCAGGAGCAGCAAATCGATAATGGTGATTAATAGGAAGCAGTCATCAAAGGCCAGGTTTGACCCCAGAAAGCAGCAAGGTCAGCGTCTTCCTAGTTATTCCTTGAGGCTGGAGCTTATAGAGGACATGACCCTCAGCCCAGACTGTGCTGAGAGATCAGAGAGCCTGAACAGCAGTGAGGGAGCTGCGTGGCCCCCAAAGAGCCCCTCTCTCAACTGCAGCGGTCTGGGAGCCCAGGAAAGGGTGCTCAAAGGGATAGAAAGGGGTATATCCCAGGGTCTTGTCCTGGTCTGTTGAGCAGAGAGCTGACTGGGAGCCTGCAGAGAGACCAGGCTAGGTTCACGGCCAGGGCTGAGCCCCTCGGGAGGGAGGCTGTCTAACACACTGCTCTCCATCCCCCCGCCTCACCAAGCATCGTGGGCCTCCTGCCCTGGCCAAGTGGCACACTGACCCCTAGAGTGGGCCCTCAAGGGGGCCTGGCTGCCACGCTGCTCTGTCTCTTCCCAGCCGAGACACCCTCAGTTCAGCGTCTGCATCTACACAATGAAAATGCAGCTACCTACCTCAGGGCTGGGGTTCACCGTGTCTGTACATGAAAAGTGATCGGCTGGGTCAGTGCCCATCTGCAGCACAGTGCAAAACCGTTCGGGCCTAACCTTCTGTATAGCTCCAGGAACCCTACTCAGTGCTCTGTGGTGACCTAAATGGGAAGAAAATCCAAAAACGGGGGGATATATGTATATGTTATTGGGGCTTCCCTGGTGACTCAGTGGTACAGAATCTGCCTACAATGCAGGAGACACAGGAGATGCAGGTCTGATTCCTGGGTCAGGAAGACCCCCTGGAGGAGGGCATGGTCACTCACTGCAGTATTCTTGCCTGGAGAATCCCATGGACAGAGGAGCCTGGTGGGCTACAGTCCATGGGGTCACAAAGAGTTGGACACAACTGAAGCAACGGAGCATACATGTCTATGTATAGCTGATTCACTTTGCTGTACAGCAGAAACGAAAACACATCATTGTAAATCAGCTATACTCCAATAAAAATTAATATAAAAAATCATTTAGACCTAAGAATCCACACCAGCAAATGTGGGCCTCACTCCAAGCCAGCACTTACACCTGCCCCCTGGCTTTGCACAACACCAATTAGAGCAGCAATGCCTTTATTTTTGAAACACTTCAAAAAAAAAAAAAAAAAAAAAAAAAAATCCACTTCCGGGATCCCCATTTGGATCCTCTTCTCCTCTTCCCAACCCCATGTTGTGTAGTGCTCAGCTTTGGGTCAGATCTGCTTTGCTCCTGAAGCCACCAACCCCCTAGATGATCTCATGCATCCCCATGACCATAAACACCATTCACATCAGGGGAAGGCAGAGTTAGAAGACTCAGATACCCTACTGCCCACGGAACATGTCTGCTTGGATGAACCTTGCTATGGCTGGTTTTCCAGTCACACACTGAGATGCAGTTTGGGATGGAAGAGGCTTATCAGAGATGGCCTGTGAAAGGAAGTGGGAGGAAGCAGGGCAGAGGCAGGTGAGCTGTGAGGCTGACAACCCAGTGTGAAGTGGGAGTTGTGCAGTGAAGACCGCCCACCGGTGGTGTCTTGCATCAGACCCACCTTGCTCAGTCCCTGATGCAGGCTGCCCCAGGAAGGGTGTAATCAAGAGTGCTCTGCGGCCTGAGACCCATCGGAAGTGGTGGGCAGGTGGAGGCTATTTGCTGAGTATACTTTCACAGCTGGGCAACAAGCTCCTCCTCCAAGGGAAGCTGGGCAGGAGTCGCCAGGACTGCCACAGCTTGTCCAGGGGCCACCTCAAACTTGGTAAGTCCACAACCAACTGTGGACTTCTCCCTGACCCCAACCTCTACTCTCCCACCTTTGTGTGTGTGTGTGTGTGTGCTGGGTCTTAGTTACAGCAAGATCTTCGCTCTTCATTGCACAGCATGTGGGATCTTTAGTTTTGGCATGTGAACTCTTAGCTGTGTAGTGTGGGATCTAGTTCCTGACCAGGGATCAAACCTGGGCCCCCTGCATTGGGAGCATAGGGTCTTAGCCACTGGACCACCAGGGAAGTCCCCTTCTCTCCCATCTTTTTAATCTCAAAGTGGCTAAGAGTACTAGCACTTTGCTGAGGCCAAACCCCCAGGTCTCAGAATTGACTCTTACCTTCTCAAATGCCCACGGTCAGTCCATCCACAAATCCTTTCAGCTTTACATCCAAGATCTATCCAGACTCCAACCGCTCACTTCCTTCACACTGCTCCCTGTTCAACCACACCCGAGTGTCCCCCGTGGTCAGTGGCTAGAGCTCAGTAGCCCCTCCTACCAACTGGTCCCTCTGCTCATCCTTCCCGATCTATTTTCTACACTCAAACTGGGTGATCTTTTCAAAATATTATCAGACTGCCTCATACGCCTGCTCAAAACCAGTCAGTGACTTCATATTCAGGATGAAATTAAAAAATCAACCCATTACCAGGACCCAGAAGTGCTACACCATTTGGACTCAGTCTCTCTCTTCAATGTCATCGCCTTACTCTTCCCATGTGCTACTCCACTCCTCTCTCCCCTCTCTAAAGCTGTGGTGCCCAACACAGGAGCCACGAGACACAAGTGGTCACTGGGCACCAGAAACGTGGATATTCAGACTAAGATGCGCTGGTATGAGTGTCAAAGATTTTGAAGACTTGGTATGAAAAAAAAGAATGAAACGGTTCAGACTTCCCTGGTGATACAGGGGACAAGAATCCACCTGCCAATGCAGGGGACATGGGTTCGATCCCTGGCCTGGGAAGACTCGACATGCCTCAGAGCAGCTAAACCTGTGTGCGCCACAACCACTGAGCCCAAGCTCTAAGGCCCATAAGTGCAATTACTGAGCCTGTGTGCCACAATTGCTGAAGCCCACCAGCCAAGATCCCATGCTCCACAACAAGCAAAGCCACCACAATGAAAAGCCCACAGGTCACAACAAAGAGTAGCTCCTGCTCGCCACGACCAGAGAAAGCCTGTGCAAAAGTAACGAAGGCCTAGTGGAGCCAAAAAAAAGAGTGAAAAGTTTCTTAATTTTTTAATAGTGATTATGTTGAAATGACAGTACCTTGACTGTCCTGGGTTAAAGTATTACTAAGTTGGTCCTTCTTTGTTTTTAAAAATACTCTTTAGAAAATTAAAATCACATATGTGCCTCATGTCTTGTTTCTATTGGATGGTGTTACTTTACACCAGGGGTTGGCAAACTATGGTCTGTGGTCTCAATTCTGCTCACTGCCTGTTTCTGTAGGGCCTGTGAGCCAAGTCCAGTTTTTTACATTTTTAAATGGTTGAAAATAGAAGAATGGTAATTCATGACATATGAAAATTATATGAAGTTCAAAATTCAGTGTCTGGAATAGAGTTTTATTGGAAAAGAGCCCTAGTCGCTTGTTTCTGGATTGTCTATAGTTGATTCTGCACCACAGCAGCACAGCTGAGTGGTTCCAACACAAACATCCTGACCCATAAAGGCAAAATTAATTACTCTCTGGCTGGTTATAGAAAAAGCTTGTCAACCCCTGCTCTACACGCTTAGCTTACTTTACCTTTCTTCATAGAAAAATATTGCCTCTCCTGTTAATATGATAACCTTGGCAAAAGCGTGAACTTTCCTTCCTTGTTTAGTGAACTGCTGTCAGCACCTACAACAGGGCCTGGTACATATTAAGTGCTCTATAAATATTTGCGGAATCAATACATTTAAAAAAATCTAGATTTCAGAGGCTATGGAGGAAGTACCTTGTTAATTAAAGAACATGATTCACCATTACTACGACCTACTATCTGTTTCTCGGTAGGTCCAGCTAAGGTTAATTAAGACCCAGGCAAACCCACACATAATGAAAGGAAATGCTGACACTTGGCCTGGTAACCCACTGGGCTTGGAGACAGAGACCAACATTGAAGTAAGGACGAGAGGAGCATACGCCTCAAAAAAATAAAAAGCCTTATGTTATTTTAATAAATTCCATTATTTTTAATGCTTTTTCCCCCTCCTCTTATAGAGGAGAGGTAAAGCTGTCCCAGTTATCAAAAAATTCAAATCTCTTCTTCTTCACTGGGCTGCCCGTCAATGTGCTTTCATCCAGCTTGTCTCCCGTGTCCTGGGAACCTGGATCAAAGGACTCTGCTGCCTCCAGGAGCTCCATATCGTTTCCGTCTTCCTCGAAGGATTTCTGGAATAGGTTGTAGATCTTCTGCTGCTTTGAGTCCTTCATCAGAGGAAGAAAAGACATCAGTACCCAGGCATTAACATTGACTTTTCCTCCACCTCTGTGGGACCAGCTCAGTAAACTATTTATCACTCGAGCAGCCTTATTGCCTTCATGTCTGGCTTCTTCTCTACTGCTTGTTGGGAAAAAAGAAAAAGAAATGGTTGTGAGAGCAACAAAGGACCTGCTCTCACACTAATTTATGTTGGGAATGCTTCTCCCTTCTAACTTTACACATCACTATCTCAGTGATGAAATAGCTCCCAAGCTCTCACTTCCTCCAAGGCCTTTTTCCACTAAGAGGTTAAACTGCTAAGTCAACTCCCAAATCAGTGTGTTCAGCCATGGTTTATACCTAATTTTCAGAGAGGTTGTAAAACATACACTTAACATACTGATAAGTAGATACACGCACCCATTTCTGACTCCCCTAAAGTTACAATGATTACAACTGTGCCTACGTGCTGATGACAACAGTGTAGGGCTAGAATCACACCCAGTGGTCACGACCACAACACATGCCGGGCTCGTTCTCACCCCTCTGCTGATCTCTCCTCTGTCTTGGCTCCCAGCCCTGACCATCATTCAACCCAGAGGCACATATTCAGTGTCTCCAGTGACTTCCCACAGGTCCATAAAAACAAACCTGTCTAAAAACCACAGCCATCTCTCACCTCAATCCTACATCTCCGAACCAGCTTCTGTTCCCTGGTTTTGACGGTCTCCCACTTCTCACCCAGTCCCCCGGGCTTGTGATCACCAGGGTGTCCTGATTCCGTATCTCACACATCAAGGTTGGCTTCTCCCTCTGATCCCTCCTAGGTTCCTCGCAGGCAGTTTGTTTACTTGGGCCACATGGCTCTGTACCTGCCTGGACCTGAAATGGTTTCACTGCACTTCCTGCCTCAGGCCTCTTCCCACATCACCTGCCCACAGGTCTGGCCCAGGCCTGATTTTTCCCTCTAGACTGCCCTCTACTAAGATTCTCCTGTCACATCACTGGGCACCCTGTGTTTACCTCATCAAGTCTGCTTCCAGGCCCTTTGTAGTCAGGTCTCAACCCAACTAGCTGCTCTTTGCTTTCATGAAAGCCTTCCACAGTGACACTAAGTTCTTGAAAACTGATGCTGCAAGGACTCTAGATTATTCAGTAACCTGTGCCCTACATTTGCTAGCCATTCAGGATCCCAAATATTCAGATGGGACATGACATTAAAGGTAATTAAGATGAGGCTCATAGCAGCCATGTGCCCTCCTCTACGATAACCTTCATCAGGCTTCTGTCTGGGCAACTAAAAGTCAAGGAAATGCTGCTCAAAAGGCAGCCTACTCCAGATAGAAGTAACTGTCCACATTCATTGGAGTCTGTGACGGCAAAGCTCTGTGCTAATCTGGAGCACACACAAAGGGAAGCAAATTCCAAGATCAGACAAATATTTCACTTTCCCTCTCAGCAGGCAGGCAGACATGACCTTTTTTGCTTTTGGCTCCTATACAAGGAGGCAACATTTTCTTGTCCTAACAGTTGATAAAGCTTTCAGTTTTAATTACTAATCAAAATAAATATTGATAAACTCCGTTTGTATTATCTTGCATTTGTACTTTTAGGCAGAAAGTCTTAATTCAGAGCAACTGAGGGTCAGGCCAGTATAAATAAATGAGTTATAAATAAACCTATTCTTATTAGTTGAGAATCCTTTAAAAATAAGGCTCTTTCTTTTTAAAGGGCAAATAATAAGCAAGGCTCTATCAAAACAGTCATTATTCAACTGAATTAGAGAGTTCTTTAAAAAGTTTAAAAATAAAGTTGTTTTTTAAAATTGGCTTATTAAATGTAAGGATAATTTATATTATATCTCCCCTGAGTCCAATTTATCCCAATAATTACATCCTGAAAAAAGAATTTAGTTTTAAGTAAATGTAAAGATCACACCCTCAGACAAGTCTTAGAATCACCTACAAGACTGTGTTGATTTAAACTCAGCTTTGATGCTCAGTGATTCCACAGGAAGGAGAAGGCACCTCAGTTTTCTGAAGAGCAAGGCTGCCTTTCAGCACAAGGCTCAGACCTCTGTCCAAGTTCACTCTTTAGAAACAATCCTCTCAGGACCTCCTGAATTCTCACCTTCCTCGTCAACCACCTGAGCAGGTGAATGAAGACCAGCCCTGGGAGTCTTTGCACCTCTCACTCCTCTCTTCCTTGTTTCACAGAAATGGAGGAAGAAGGGCTGTGGGTGCCATGGGGCTGGAGAGCTAGGCCAGGGCAGGCCTGCTGGGCCCAGGCTGTTCTCGCCAGAGGCAAACAGATCTCCTCTCAGCCTTTCTGACAAGGCCCAGCTGGTCACGGAAGGATGCTCATGGGCCTCTTACTCTCCTTGATAATAAGAGGCTGTCACACAGGAAGTGCTGGCGGAGCCCGGAAGCCTTCTGCCTTGAGCTGGCTTCACGTGACCAGTGACTGTGGGCCAGCTTGTGTGAAAGTGTTAGTCACTCAGCCGTGTCCAACTCTTGGCAACCCCATGGACTGTAGCCCACCAGGCTCCTCTGTGTATGGAATTCTCCAGGCAAGAATATTGGAGTGGGTAAACAGAGATTTGCAGGGCAGTTGTAGGCTAGTCTTACTCCTATGCAAATCTCTGTTCACCCCTTTATAAAACGGGGAGACACTGAGAATAAAATGCAGCTACAGAGGGGAAAATATGTACATGAAAACAACACCCTATGTGAAACACTCCCCATTGTGGACTGGGGACATGTTCTGGTGGCCAGCCTGCTGAGTGATGCTATGTACTTTTTGCAGCAATTTAGCAGTTTGCATGGGGTGTTTTTTGTCAGTTTGGCCTGATGGCAGCATTTGGAGGCCCTGGTTTTAGGAGGATCTAGGAGGGTATGTGAAAAGCAGCAGGAGTTAATGTCAGCACTTCTCCATAAAGGGATGCACACATGGATTGGCCTGAGAACGACTGCAGCCGTTTATTTCGGCTCTCAGTCTGGGGGAGATTCCAGGAGTGATTCACATCTTCCTATTCCAAACCTCAGGACGCCCCAGTGCAGGGAGCCATGGGCTGGTGTTACCTTGGAGAAGTAATCTGTGGCTTCTGTCATTTCTGAAAAATTGGTCTCAGAGAGCCCGGCTTCACCCAGAACTTTAATCTTCTCTTGAATCAGGGGCCTGTTGGGGAAGAAAGGAGCTGCAGTGCGTGGACCCAGCAGACTGATTACAAGACCACCCCTCCTGTGCTTATGGGACAGCTTACTGTCTCACATCTCTGCAACTCTCCAGGCACGAACACCCATCCTGAAACACAAACTTCCTCTCTATTGTAAACCAACTAAATCAGGGCTCAGATATCAGACTCAAAGTTCTTTCTACTGGGAGATGTGTATGAAATAAATGCCATTACAACAAAATTTTGGACCTTGTGCTGTTATGAGCTGCCTGAATAACAAATCCACTAACAGAGACAGGGAAGAAGAAGCAAGCCACACACAAAGTAAAGGTAAGATACCTCAGTCATCAGCTAGAAAGAGGGAGGCAGTGGAGACAAATTAGATAATCAAGAAACTTATTATCAGGAGGGAGAAATGGAACTGGGAGGGAGTATTTTGAGATCGTTCTCTTAGGTAATGGATATGAAACTCCATAGAGTTGAACATTTTATCCTAGTTCTGCTAAGAAAGCACTGCATGACCCAAGTGAGCCACTTCTTTGGATGGCCCAGCAGCAGCACTGAAAATGTTGCCTTACGGTACCAGCAGACATCACGAGGGGACAAAGGGGGCGTTTCCCTGTCTAAGCAAGAGCTTTCACGTCTGGGAAGAGTGTTTTACAAACAAAATTTCACCTACATTTCGTCCCAGTAAGTTCTCCTCCCTTTTCTCAGGTCAGTGGGAAGGAGCCACGTACTCTTATTCCTGCAAGGTTTCCTCATTCCCCCCACCCGCCTGCAGTCACAGTAATGCTGTGCAGGGGGCCAGACAGGGTCATGATGAAAGGGGGAGGGCACTACCAGTGAGTCTTCTGTGTGGGTCCCTGGAGAGCTCCCCCAAAGCAGAGGCTCTCAGGGAGCAAAGAAAATACATCACTGGTGTCAAGCCCAACTGCTGGGCCAGCCAGCGGCCTCACCAGAGGTAGTCATCAGCCGTGCCTCTTGCCACCAGGTAGTGGATGCTCACGGAGCTCAACTGTCCGATGCGGTGCACCCGGTCCTCAGCCTGCATCAGCACCTGCAGGGCGTGGGGCAGGATGGAGACAGATCGAGGCTGCTCGGTCCATCACAGCCCTGCCTCCTCACTGTGGGTCACATGGCCGGGGGCCTGCGAGCCTGTGCCCACAAACAACCTGTCGTCTGACAAAAGGGAGAGGCAAACACAGCACTGGGCATCACGGGGAACTCAATCTGTAGCTGCAGCTGTGGACGCTCCCCAGGGCTGGGCCCGGTGCTGGAGGGAGGCTGAGCTGCAGCTCTGCCATCAGCCGTGACGAAGGGGACCCGGCATACTTTCTGTCTTCCCCCGTGTAATGAAAAGTTATCTTCTAAATAGATAAAAATACTGTGCCTGGGCAGAGGCCAGATAGGATCGGGGGTAGGGTGGCTTTTTTATACCGTGGTAAACCCTACAACGAACAATGAAACCCACCAGCCATGGTTTCTATTCTAAGAAGCCTTCCACCTCTAAGCCCCCCATCGTCATCGTTATGGCCATTGCCAGCGTGTGGCAGTGAGAGCCACACACAGTCAGGACATCAGGAGGGAAAGACCTTCTTTCTGCAGTTGAGGAGAAAACTTTACAAGTCCCAACAAATGTCTTCCGTCTGTTGCCACAGTAGTCAGCTCATCAGATAAGGCCAGTGGGCACGGTGGCGGTGTCCAGGGAACACCACCGTGGTCGCCCTGCTGTGGCCCCATCACTAAAGTGGCTCCCAGGGGTGGTGGATCAAAGGGGCTCAGGGTGGGAAGGCAGAGGCTTGGGACCGGGGCTGCCATGCGCTCCCCTTAAGTGACAGCTATGCTCTCTGAGCCCCCAGCGTCTTCAGGGAGAGATGGATCCGGAGGTTTCTTCAGAACATCAGCCTACCCATTGATAATGAGATGGAGTCGATAATCCTGCTACAAAGCAGGGTGCTGTGAAGACCTAAGATCTGTTTATGAAGCTGATGGACAACCAGGGGCCATGACGCTAGCACCAGGGACAGCGCACACAAGCCCCGCCTCTCGCCGCCACCCGGCCCCTCCCGACGAGCGCTCCTCACCCCCGGGTTCCAAAACAGCTCCCCGAACACCACCAGGTCAGCCGAGGAGAAGGTGAGGCCCATGTTGGCGGCGGTGATGGACAGCACGGCCACGGCAGGGCCCGGGGACAACTGAAACTGCTGGCAGAGGTCCTCGCGGTCGGCCGAGGAGGTGGAGCCATCGATACGGATGTGCTGAACGCGCTGCGGAAACAGGGAGAGAGGCGGTTGGGCAGGGGTGCGCAGAGAACCGCGCTGCTGGGGCTCTGAGCTCCAACAGGCGCCCTCTGAACTGCTTTCCAAGCTTTTTTCTGGCCTTTCCTTTCAAACTGAACCTTGTGTTGACAGAACTGTAGGTTCGCGTGTGTATTAAGCAATAAAACAGAGGGATTCCTTGTCCATTACCCCAATGATAATATTGGTAAAAGTTGAAGTATTGTTAGTCGTTGGCTTGTGTCCAACTCTTTGCAACCCCATGGACTATATATAGCCCACCAGGTTCCCTGGTCCATGGAATTTTCTAGAGTTCTCCCGAATACTGGAGTGGGGAGCCATTCCCTTCTCCAGGGGATATTCCCCACCCAGGGATCAAACCTAGATCTCCTGCATCGCAGTCAGATTCTTTACCATCTGGGCCACCAGGGAAGCCCAATATTGGTAAAACTATAGCACAATTATACCCAGGAGACTGACTTTGATACAATCCACTGACCGTATTCAATTTTCCATTTTACTGAGACTCATGTGTATGTGTTCTATACAGTTTTATCCCACATGTGGGTTTTCACATATCTGCCTTCACAGTGGAGACAGTGAATGGTTCTAACCACACAGGGATGCTCCGTGGCCCTTTTATAGCCCTGCCCACTTCCCTCCTGCTTCGCTCTCACCCACCTGCTCCTTACTAATCTGGCCTGCATTTCTAAAATGTTCCATGTCAGAAATGCTATATAAACACTATGTAAACTCTGGGGCTGTGGTCTCTACTCAGCATCATTGCCCAGAGACTCATCCCAATCATCGCATGTACAGACAGATCACATGTACCTGTAATTATACCTCAGTAAGGCTTCCCTGGTAGCTCAGACAGTACAGAATCTGCCTGCAACGCAGGAGACCTGGGTTCGATCCATGGGTCAGGAAGATGCCCTAGAGAAGGGAAAGGCCACCCACTCCAGTATTCTCACCTGAAGAATCCCATGGACAGGGGAACCTGGTTGGCTATAGTCCATGGTGTTGCAAAGAGTTGGAAATGACTGAGCAGCTAATACTTGCACTTTCAAAGCAATTAAAATTTTAAAAAATTTTAAAAGATGGGTTAAAACAACATGTTCATGGTTCTAAAAGCAAGAAAAATCCTTCAGAAAGTCTTCAGCAATGGTTCTGGAAAACTTCATCTCACTTGCTCAGATCTGACCTCAGCCTGCTCAAAACAACTCAGCAGCCAACACACAAACAAGAAAGCATCCTGTGCTGAAGTTCAAAGGGTGCATACCTTCCTCTCAAGCTCCTTAGTAATTGCATCCAGAACCACCTTATGGTGCGCAAACACAAGAAACTTCTCTCGTCCACTTTCTAGCAG
Organism: Bos mutus; assembly: GCF_027580195.1. Taxonomy (NCBI): domain Eukaryota; kingdom Metazoa; phylum Chordata; class Mammalia; order Artiodactyla; family Bovidae; genus Bos; species Bos mutus. The sequence continues at coordinate 31,429,926 of NC_091618.1, forward strand.
GTCCAGGATATATTCACTGCATTTAACAAAGACAACAATAAATTGAAAACATATGCAATCCGACTGAAGTTAGTTACTGAAAAGTGACTGCATCTGTGGCAGACACCTTTGGGGTACCTGCCTCCCTGGCCCATCCACTCCCTCCTCTGAGAGCTGACCTTTCCCTCTTGCCCTCAGAAGGTGTAGGGAAGTCATCTTCTGCCATGTACAGAATTCTTCCATACTTTTTAGTCATCTCCCAAACACAAATAAGTCAAAGTATCTTCATGTTTTACATGTTTCTGACAGGTTACTGAAACATTCTTATAACCTAAGATCATACTAGATAATTAACAGTTTTCACTTTGGCTGCTACTATCATTCAAGCGTGTTTTCAATAAAAACTGAAGTGCTGTCTATAGATCTGAAAATGCCTGGGCAAGGATTAAGGGATTCTTGACAGTAATCAAATTTCTGGCAATGTAGTATTGAGAAGTAAGTAGGAAATGGCAACCTACTCCAGTATTCTTGCCTGGGAAATTCCATGGACAGAGGAGCCTGGGGGATAGAAGAGTCATGTCGCAAAGAGTCAGACACCACTGAGCATGCACACGAATGCATGTACTCATACTCAGGAGACTCATCAGCGATAGCCCTCCAGCTCCCTTCCCCATCAGACTGCACGCCAGGGCCTGCAGTTAAGGCAGTGTTAAGTGAATTCTTTTCGAGGCCAAGGAATAGCAGGTGAAAAGGCATTGTTTATGTGGTCTTTTTTCCTCCCTTTAATTTATTTCTCTTCTCCATCCACTGTGGGTTTTTTTAAAGTACTTATTTTTTAAAAAATATTTTTATTATTCTTATTTACTTTTTGGCTGTGCCATGGGACATGTTGGATCTTAGTTCCCTGATCAGGAATTGATCCCACACCCCCTGCATTGGAAACTTGGAGTCTTACCCACTGGACCACCAGACAAGTCCCTAGCAATGTGTTGTTTTCTTGACTTTCTGCTCCTTATCTTTAGCTGTGGCCTTAAAGGAAGGCAGTGACCCCTGAGCGCACTGCAGGGAGGAGGGTCGCTCAGTCAGCAGACCCTAAGGCTTGCCCTGGCATTAGCACCCTGCAGAGGGTTCCCAATCTCAATACAGGTCAAGGCTCCTGCACAGGCAGCAGGAATGTGAGCCTCAGTGAACAGGACACACACATGGGTGTCTGGGTAGAGAACAGACACCACTTTCCTTATGGGTCAAATCTCTAAGGCTTCCTATCACAGTATGGGCAGGTGGTGAAAAGGTAAGTGGACGCTCTTCTTAACATTTAAGAATTATTTTCAAAAAACACTGTGGTCAACCATAGTATGGAGTTGAGTTCAATCTGTGAATTGTTGGTACTAATAGATTCTAATTAGTTTGAGAGACAAAATTTACCATAAGTAAAAACATTTATTACTACATCATCAAAAAGTCACAAGGCCATAAAATCAACTTGCTCAGGCCATAAACACCACCGACCCCCATTTTCCTAATGCTTTTCTCCCCTCTGCGTCTCAGACATGGCACTGCTGCTCTGCCTTCCTCAGTCCCTAGGCTACCAGGCTGGAAATATTTGCCAACCACAATAACCTTGGCTTTATATTGAAAGATGTCCATTAAAATGAAAACCAACAACAGCAAATAAGAAAAAAGAAAAGAAAGAAAGAAAAGCAACTATCAGAGGAAATTGGAGTTTTAAGATTTATAATCTAATTTCTACTTACTAGCTGTTTGATTCTGAAGTTTAAAGATTTACATGAGATTTACTCAGTTTCTACATTTTAACTTATTCTACTGATCTCACGAAGAGGCTGTAAATGTGACATGAGTTAATAGATGTTAGAACTGTTGGAAACTATAAATCACTATATAATTTATCATAGGATTTTGAAAAAGTATGTATATGTTAGGGACTGAATGTTTGTGTCCCTGTCCACTAGCTCATACGTTGAAATCCTAACCCCCAGTGTGATGGTTCGGGCTTCACAGGTGGCCCTAGTGGTAAAGAACCTGCCTACCAATGCAGGAGACGCAAGAGATGAGGGTTCGATACTTGGGTCAGGAAGATCCCCTGGAGATGGAAATGGCCACCCACTCCAGTATTCTTGCCAGGAGAATCCCATGGACAAAGGAGCCTGGTGGGCTACAGTTCATAGGGTCAAAGAATTGGACTGAAGAGACTTAGCACACACACAATGTGACGGTATTGGGAGTTGGGGGTATTGGGAGTTGGGGCCTATGGGAGGAGATGGAGCCAGTGTTCTTACAAAAGAGAGCCCCAAGAGTACCCGTGCCCCTTCTGCAAGGGAGGACACAGCAGGAAGACTGCTGTCTACAAGCCAGGAAGAGCACTCTCACCAGACTGAATCTGCCAGCACCTTGAATTTGGACTTCCTAGCCTCTAGGACTGTGAGAAATACAAGTTTGTTCAGGCACATGGCCTATGATAGTTTTATTATAGCAGCATAACCATACTAAATCAAGGTATAACCAAAGTTTCTTTACAAGATGGAAAAATAGCTAGATTTAAATTCCTAGGGGGAATGGGTGGCTCTGAGCCAGCACTCAAGGGACCCTGTCACAAGCTGAGAGAGCAAAGGAAGGGCTGACACCCTTGCCATCTGTTATCCAGCGGCACATGAGAAATGGGTTGGTGGGGGAATTCTGGCTGGTGTCTGAGAGAGAAGTTTTCAGGCTATAAAAACCACACCTGGAGTTCATTAGTCCCATAGCAGTATCATAAATGAAAAGGGCAGTAGCCAGAGGGTGAAGGAGGGCTGCCCAACACTCAGTGGTCCATGTGGAGAGCCTGCAATTGGAACAATGAGGTGAACTCACTCTCCAACCACATATGAGGATGCAGAGGGAGAGGCCAGGGAGGCTGGGCGATGCAGGGGCTGAGTGAGGGGCCGGGGAGGCTGCGTGGCTCAGTTTAACCCACGCTGAATTCCTTTCATTGTAACCTAATCACTTGGACTGTTATCCTGCCGGAGTCTCATACGAATGTTAAACAATAAAAATTAGGCAAGCTCCACGTCCTTAGACTCGCTTCAAGCTTCTATCACAGTGATATGTGAAAAGCAGTGGGGGTTTCTTTCTTTAGCAAAAGCAGACAATTTTTTTCAAGTCACTGAATAATTTTAAGGACAGAATTCATCACTTCAGCTTTAGTTTAAAAGGCAGAAGGAGACTCAAGTGTGACAACAGCCACTTGCCCGTATCTTTTGAACAAACCCTGACATTCACTTTCTTTCTTATTTAGGTAAATGATGGCGGAATCATGTCTTTGGAGAAGACTAGAGACTCTCTGAAAGGCAGCTTCTAAGTCTTCTATGAAACCCCTAATTTCCTCCTACAGGCAAGTGAGCACAGTTCTCGGAAGAGGAACAGTTCGCTTCAGTGTTTGGGTTATTCTGCCCTCCTTGGAAGTGGCCACAGCTCCACTTCACTTGAGTTAAGACATGATCACTCAGGGACCTCAGTCACATCCAGGAGGTGTTCCAGCTACAGGCCTACTTATGCCTCCTGAGCCATGAGGCTGTGGTGCCTTAAACTGTATATTCAAGGCAATTAGGATTCAAGTCTCAGATGATAAAGAGTCTGCCTGAAATGCAGGAGACCCGGGTTCAATTCCTGAGTCAGGAAGATTCCCTGGAGAAGGGAATGGCTACCCATTCTAGTATTCTTGTCTGGAGAATTCCATGGACGGAGGAACCCGGTGGGCCACAGTCCATGGGGTCACAAAGAGTCGGATATGACTGAGTGACTAACACAATCATTTCTTACAGAACAATAAAGCCATCCTGATGGACTAAGGTAACAGGTGTTTCTTTTTAAAAAAGAGAGAGAGAGGAGTGACACTTACATGACAGATGGAATTTTAGCTTCAGCTGTTCTGTTGAAGAAGAGAATGAGGGCTTCTTTTTGCTGCTGCTTCTGTGGAAAGAGAAAGGGAGAGTTTAAAGTCTCCCACTCTGAGAACTCTGCAATAGACTGATGTAATTATTGCCACCACAAGCTTTATAGGTCCCAATATCATGTGGCAGAGCCAAGAGTCCCTGACTTATCCGCTTGCTTTAGCCACGCTGTGGCAACTGTCTGGACCCTGGGAGACACGGCGTTATAGCTCCTCCGTCAGCCTTTGAGAGCTGTCGTGAGAATCCAACAAGGCAAGGAACATACGAGCTCTTTGGAAGGACATCTCAGGTGGTACCTCAACAACCATACCAAGTTCAGGTGCTCAGCTGAAAGGCAGCCTTGCTAAGCACACCTGTTTACTACAGGTATTGCAGTCTGGTGACAACTTACATGTGACACTGGTCCAAGACGTTCCCCTAGTCCTTTCCTCCTGCCAAGTTTTGTCCATACTCAACTGACTGAGCTCACCTCTAAGACGTGCTGAATCAATTCCAATTGACACACTGTATTCAAATACTATCTCAATACTTTTATTCATGTGTTTCTGCCCTGTGTCCCCATCAGGCGACTGACTTCCCTTGAGAAGAAACCATATTTTCTTTAGTGTTTGCATCTAAATAAATCCCACTAAGGAATGCTAACACAGGAGGTGCTTAAATAGTTTCACAATAATATGAGAGAACATTTACCATCACTCCTGGGCTCCCAGAGATGACAGGTACTCTTACCAGCTTTGGTAGAGCCACCATCCCATTCCAGTGTGGGTTTACAGATGCTCCCACAGTTTGGGCCTGGGCCCTGTGAGGCCAGTGACTGACACGGCAGCTCCCTCATGGGACAAAGAGATGGCCCAGCCAGTAATAACACCCATGGCCCTGAACTCATTACAACTCAGAGAAGCAGCCACAGCGGGACATACCTTAAATGACGGACACCACAAGACGAGAGGAAAAGCTACCTGGTCAAAATCGTTGTTTGGTTTTAAACAGCATCTCTCGTCTAGGTCTTGACGAGAAACAAGAAAAAGACCCAAGAGCCATAGGCATCCATGGGGGTACTGACGGGGCAGCAGGTCCATTTCATTTTTGGCTGTCATGGTGGTGGCCACTGTTGCTCCTATTTTGTGGCAGCAGTTCAGTTTAACAACTCAAACTTCCTAGGAACTCGTGGCGAACATGTGGTTCTGTGTGTGCGTATGTGTGTGTGTCGGGGCGGGGCGGGGGTGCGTGTGCCTTGTTTCTCAGCCTTGGGCGTGGTCAGGACTCTGATGAGGCTTCAGACACACACCCAACTTTCCGTGTGTGGCCCATAAGCTCACATGGGGTCCACTCGTGTCCCTCAAAGGGTCCCTGGCAGCAGGTGAGGCTCTCCAACCGAATGTGTCCCTGGAAGGACATGCTGATGGGACAGTGTCAGGCTCCCATCTGGTGACCTCACCGGCAGTGTGCATGCCTTGAGCAGACTGCACCCCACTCAATCCACAAAATAAACCCCTGGGTCCCTTCAGAGACTCCTGTCAGATCCTTCCCCACACCCACACTTACTCCACATCTGCTATTAGAAAAGGAGAGGGCAAAACAGATGGAGAAATGGTAAAAAAGCACTTTCAGAAACCTTGCCCGGAGATTTAACATGCCCAGAGACGATGTGGGTGTGAGAAAACATCCTTATTACACACGGCTAGGGGCTTAGCAGCAGCAGCAGCAAGGGGATGGTATTCTGGGCTAACCCTTTTGGTCAGTATGTAGCAAAAGTCTTCAAAATATGCCCATATCCTGTGATGTGTGTGTGTGAGTCACTCAGTAGTGTCTGACTCTTTGCAACCCCATGGACTGTAGCCTGTCAGGCTCCCTGTCCATAGACTTATCAGGCAAGAATACTGGTATGGGTTACCATGCCCTCCTCCAGGGGATGGTCCCGACCCAGGGATTGAACCCAGGCCTCCTGCGCTGCGGGCAGATTTCTTTACTGTCTAAGCCACCAGGGACTCCCTATCCTATGATACAGCAACTCAATCCTTAACATTTATCTTCAGGATAGAAATGGAGGTACACAAATTCAGATGTAAACCGCCTTTTCAGTGTAGTGTCATTTAGAATAGTGAAAAACGGAAATAACTTAAATGTCCAACTACAAAGACTGACAAAATTATTATACAGACATGTGAGAAAATATTCTGCAGTGTTCAAATTATTGTTGTTATTTAGTTGCTCAGTCATGTCCAACACTTTTGCGACCACATGGACTGTAGCCTGCCAGGCTCCTCTGTTTCCCAGGCAAAGATACTGGAGTGGTTGCCATTTCCTTCTCCGGGGGATCTTCCCATCCCAGGGACCGAACCTGCATCTCCTGCATTGAACAGGTGGGTTCTTTACTGCTGAGCCATTGGGGAAAACCAGTCTTCAAATACTATGTTTTAAAAGAACATACAACAACACTGAAAAGTGCACAGATATAGTTTTGTAACTTGCTTTCTCCCCTACTTGATGTATGCTTATAAGATCCGAATTCTGCTTTTAAAACATGTATGTTGCAATATCATATATTAATGGATACATATGGAATCTAGAAAAATGGTACTGATGAATCTATTTGCAGGGCAGGAACAGAGACACAGACAGAGAATGAACTTGTAGACGCAGTGGGGGAAGGAGAGGGTGGGATGAACTGAAACAGTAGCACTGAAATACATACATTACCATGTGTAAAATGGATAGCTAGTGGAAAGTTGGTATATAACACAAAGAGCTCAACCCTGTCTTCTGTGACAATGTAGAGGGGTGGGATAGGGGTGGGAGGGAGGCACAAGAGGGAGGGGATATATATGTATACTTATGGCTGATTCATGCTTTTGTGTGGTAGGAACCAATACATTATAAAGCAATTATCTTCCAATTGGTAAGCCTGGCATGCTGCAGTCCAGGGGTTACAAACAGTTGGACACGACTTAGTGACTGAATGACAACAACCACCTCCTCCAATTAAAAATAAAAAAATAAAATATATATGCTGCTTATTATGTACATAAGTTCTATGTATATTGATATAGAAATAATAAATATTTTAAAGCAAAATACACATAGATTTAATATTAGAAAATACCCAAATGATACATGTCAAAATTATCAAAAGATGGGTCAATTTATTTTTTATCGTATAGTGATAAAAAACATTTAATAAATGCGACCCTGTGGACTGTAGCCTACCAAGCTCCTCTGTCCATGGGATTTTCCAGGCAATAGTACTGGAGTGGATTGCCATTTCCTTCTCCAGGGGATTTTCCCAACCCAGGGATCGAACCCGGGTCTCCCGCAATGTAAACAGACGCTTTACCGTCTGAGCCACCAGGGAAGCCCACATATCATAAGCACTTTTCTTGATCAGACTTTATACAGTAGATATCTGCTGTATTTTTAATGTAGGAGAAATCAATAGTTTATCTTTTTAAAAAAAAAAGCTCCCCAAACTGAGTAGACATAATATTAGCCCAATAACTATCTTACTTCTTTTGCCAGCCCTGGACTGGGAAATTTTAAATAACCCGCATTCTTTGTTCCTGCCTCTTAGACTTTTACTAAATTAGATCCACCGGGGTTCTGAATTTCTCTGTGTGGGAATTTGAATGGATTGTCAAACAGCAGAAAGGTGAGCTGATACCATCCCCAGGAAGTCTGCGTGAACCAGTTCCATTTTTCTGCTCCTAGTCTTGCTGATCAAAAAACGGCTTTAGACAAAGGATGATTAGAGTCAGCTTTTCTTAGCTGGTGAAAAGCTATCTATTATTTCGGCTGAAAATGAGAAAAAGCTTTCGCTGTACGTTATGTTTTATAAATTGGCTGCTTCACCTTGGCTTCTGTGATTTAAAGCTTTTCAAAAAATGTCGTCCTCTGGATGGGAAGGTGTGAGGGAACAAAGAAAGAACAGCTTTTTGACAGGTTAGCCGTGCTTTGCTTAAACCACCATAATGTGTAAAATCACAGGGAAACTTGGGGCTGCAGAGTCACTATTAAAAACGGGGGTGGTGGGGTCCTTTCTGCAGATTCACAGACTCAACACACAAAACCATGATTCTCCAGTTTAACTCTTTCAATTCAGGGTTTCACAGGCAGTCAGGGCTTGGAAGGCACGTTGATGGCCATCTGGTCCAAGCCCCCACAGACACTGGTTCTATTTCCTGGGTTGAGTGGGGGATGGACTGCTCCCAGCTGGATCCATGGTTTGCAACGCACTAAATCTGTGGCTTTATGGTAAGAAAGGTTCTAATGTTCTAAAGGCTCATGCTCATAAATTCATTTGCTACTTGGATTTTCCATTATAAAAAATGAATTTACATTAAAGAAGACAAAAGAAAACAACATTTTTCAAGAATTTATCCTATCAAAAAGAATACAGTATTTTAGCACCATGCTGAAGGCAGTCTTTATCTATTCAATTTCTCTCTCTTAAAGACAGACTTAAATTTCCCAAGACACCAAGGAAGCACAGAGCAATTCTCAAGCACTGTGCTGAGAAGGGCTCAAGGGCTCTTCTCCACTGGATTCTTGAAGAATTACAGTGCAATTTAGGGTTTTTTTTTCACAATCTGAAAAATAGCTTGAAGACTCTGGGGTGAAGAAGCAGTGACAACAATCACACAACAGGTGGGATTCAGAGCAACCGCCACCAACCCTTTGCACTTTTCCAGCACCAAGCCCAGGAGGCAGGTTGTGGCTTCCCTTTTCAGGGAGAAAATACCAACAAATCCCAAAGAATTTAAGGGACCTGCATAGCCACGGGGAGTTATAAACATCCAATATTCCTGATTTCCATGGCTCAGCCTAGTCAATTTCACATCATCCCCTATTAATTCAGAAATCAAACATGCAGGTTACACCTGAAATCATAAAGTGCCACTCACCTAACCGTGCACATTGGCCTAAAGTTTAAAATCCTTTCAAACCTTGCTGCACTAAGTTCAAGATTCCCATACTTTTTTTTTGGCTATTCTGCACAATTGACAGTTGCCTCCTGACCACTTAAAATGACTTTCGTCCTCAATTCAAGTCCCCACTGACTGCTTGTCAGTTGTCTACACTGGCTGTTCTCCATCTGGTTCGAGAGGTGAACTGGTGCAGGCAAGGCTGTTCTCTGGAAACTCCCATGAAATACTGATAGACTCTCTTCCACCACACATACAAGGAACTGAAACACTTCATAAAGCATTCTATAAACATTCATACCTTTGCATTTAAAAATAACATGCATCTGAATTTTTTCCATTAATAGTATATATATGCTATACATGTTCATTGGTTTTCTTGTTTGGTAGATTTCACTGATGGGCAAAAGTTAGCAGACTTGTTAATCGCTTAAGAAAGGTTTAAGAAAAAGCTTAAAATTGAGAAAAAATTTCCATTCATTGAGTTTTTATCTCAATAAATGGAAAAGGCCACTGACACTGATTCTAGCAACAGAACACCTTAGTTCTTCTGGTAGTTCCACGGAAATATAATTTGAGAATCACTGGTCTGTATGTCCACAGTGATGTTATGGAACCTTATTTGAAAATTCCACAGCAAAGAGATTATGCCTGCTCATTTCCTCCAGGCCACCCAGATTATTGTGTATAATACAGCATAAGTTAAACACAGCTGGATAAGGTATTAATATCAGTGCAAAATCCTACACTGTTTCTTAAAAGCTACTAGCCAGTTTTGCTCATCACATGGGAAGATAACATTAAAAAAAAAGAATCACACATTCTGTGTCTTGTCATTTTATTTATTTTGTACTCTCCCAGGAGGCTGGTATCTCATTTAGATCTAAGTTTCTGTATACAGGGTAATACCAAGCCCAGATAATGCTTTATGATAATGTCAAAAAATGTCAATGACTGCTATTTTCTTGGGAATGAAAATTGCAAGGTTTTTATCCCATGAGGACAAAAACAGAGCTGGTACAGATTACTTTATAGCACTTAGCACAGTGTGACACCAAAGGCAGATAGGAAATGAAAGTGTTTTGAAAAGATAAAGCCACCATAGTGGAGAGAGCCCTAAAATACAGAGCTAACAGCCTTGCGTACAGCATCAGCTCTGCCATGGAGTAGGTGTGAGACCTTGGTCGAATCCCAATCTCTGTGAACTTCAGTTTCCCTTTCAATAAAATGGAGGTGCCAACTTCCTGCCAACCATAAATGACTGTAATAAGGACTAAAAGGTAAGAAGGTTTGAAAACTCTGTTATATAAATGTTAACTTGTTACTTTGACTAAAGCAAGTGACATGGGATGGTTCGAGGGTTAACATGTACACCAAATACCCTTAGGACTAATTTCTAACAACTGTGACTACACAGAGGTACCCTCAAAATACACTGAATGCAAATTCCAACTTTCTTAGAGGCATTCAGAATATGTATCACCATCCTGTCGTTCCCCTGGGGTTTATTTTTATGACTGTCCATCAACAGTGATCTACCCAAGGAGTATGCTGAAAACTCATGAGAGATTTGGGAAGCAGACTAGATAGGCTGAGAAATGAAGCAGGCTCACCATCCTGGCCTTGGGAGGTAGGGAAAGGTTACAGAAAGACAACAGCAGGGGACTCTGGTCACCCCCACGGCGCCCCTCCTGGGAAGGAACGGCAGTGCCCACGTGGACTTCCAAATCCCCATCTGCTGCCCCGACTCACAGTTTTGTCCTTGGTGGTCATCTCCTTGGCGGCGGCATCCAGGGCGGCTCTGGTCCTGGCGTTGATCTGGCCTGGGGCGACCACCACCATCTTGCGCTGCTTGGCTGGGAGCTGGGAGAGGACATCACCCTTGAGGCGTCGCAGCATGACCGCCTCCTCTAGCAGGAGCTTCAGCTCCCCCAGGTTGGAGGAGCCTGAGTAGTCCCATCCCCAGGGCTGCTGTGGAGGCAGAACCAAGACACAGCCTGTGAGACTCCTCAGGACCTGGGGACAGGGCAGTGACCCCCAGGGACAACTTCCTCACAAGGCTCTCTTCCCCTGGCCTTGTTCATAGAACTTCAATTGGCTTTGAGGGATGAATCAAACCTCCAGGAAATCAAATGAGAACCAGGAAGGGAACAGGAAGAAACAAAGTTGGAAATGAGGTGAACCAAAAATGTGTATCATGGCATCCCACAATTTGGTTTTAAGCTTTCTAGCAGCAAAGGGAATAGATGTCAAGTGGTTTGGTGCCCGTTACATTCAAGAACAAGCGAGAGGGACTCCCCTGGTGGTCCAGTGGCTAAGACTCCTTGCATCCAATGCTAAAGGCCTGGGTTTGATCCCTGGTTAGGAAACTAGATGCTGCAGCTAAGACCTGACTCAACCAAATAAATAAATATTAAAAAAAAAAAAGAACAAACAAGATATTCAGCTTGTCAGGCTCTTCCTATGCATCAAATGAGCTTGAAAGACTCTTCCTCAGGGCTTCTCCCAGAGTCCACTGCCCAAGGTAATAGACAATGCTGTGATATCTTTATTTGATGGGGTTGACAGGGATTTATTTACAAAGCTGTTCCTCCCCAGTGCGGGTTTCACCAAGCACGACCTGGTGGATGCCATCACAGTGGCCACAGTGGTAGGGGCAGAAGGGGAGAACCAGACCACAGGTGCAGCCGCATCTGGTTAAAACCAGAGGTGGGTTTTAGAGCACCCAGGCCGTCCTTCATAAAAACGGTTCCTTCATCCAGCAGCTCACAGGCGGCGGCGAGTGAGATGCCTACTTGCTGCCATACAGCTGGAGGGGACGTTACCAATTAAAAACCCTGCCCTTCGCTAACAATCTTACCAGAAATAGGACTGACTTCTACGGTCTTGTAGAAAATGAGGGAGCCGGGGTGCCTGCTGCCTTAGGGTTTCAGCTGCTCATTTTCCCTCATGCCTCACCCCACCCTGTACTGTGAACCGCCGTGGGCAGGGGCTAGGCTTGCTCATTTTCGAGGGCCAGTGGACCTAGAATAACGGTGGAGATGTGGCAGGTGTGCTTTGCTAAACTAGAGACAGGAAGAGACAGCCAAAGGTAGAGAAATAAAATGATCAAAAACTGCTTCTTTCTTTTTAAAAAAAAATGCTCTGAAATCAACTGGAAGTTCTCAGCAAATGCATTCACACCATGGGGTGGAAAATGAGCTCAGTATGGGGCATTCTCTTCAGTGGCTTCTTTTATTGCAAGAATCTGGCCACAATTAAAAAAAAAAAGTAGATCTGGCCTACTGGCTGCATTATATAAAAATCATGCCAGGAACAAATGGATATCATAATTAATTTAGGTATCATGCTCCAACATTCTAATATTATCAGCTCTTAATCTTGCAGGTTAAAACCTGATAATACCAAAGGTTTTAATATATGGAAAAACTACACTTCAGCAAGCTTTTACTGAAAACTTATCAGGCAGCAGGCACTGGGCTAAGTGGAAGGAAGGATACATTGGTCTAAGTGGAAGGAAGGATACAAAGATGGGGAAGGTACTAACTTTGTTTTCTCAGGTGCTGGGGCAGCAAGGAGGAGGAAAAGGGTGAATTTGAGGATGTGAAGGACTGCAAAGATGGTGGCCAGGAACACAGGGAGGGATGCTGTGGTGGTAAAGGCAATGAGCTCTGCTTCTAGCTCTTACCACCCCTGGCTCAACAAGACACCATCAGGGACCAGACTGTCGAGGAGGAGAAAATCCTTTGCAGAAAGTGGATCACTTGCAAAGAGGACAGAGGTATAAATCACACATGGGAGCTTTGAATGATCAAGACAACCGTGTCCAATCTAATTTGGACTGATCCACAGGGAAACTTAGTTAAAGAAGTGTACAGCTTTAAATACGTTCAAGGACAGAAATTTCTTGCCTCAGTGACCAGCTAAAAATGGTGTGCAATTAAATTTGCCAGGCTCCACAAGTTACACGATAAGTACTTTGAATATAAGTGGATATTTTTAAAGTACTTGGAAAGCTTTTTTCTTTTCAGGAAGTATTTTAAAATAAGGCAGATGATCTTTTTTATGTCATGAACTTGTACAGCAAGGCTCTTCTCTCTCAGGTGGTGTGGGGGGCAGCCACTTCTCCAAAGTGTCAGGGCCAGCCATGCAAACAGCAGCTTGGCGTATTTGTGATTTGGTCACCAAACAGCAATCCTTGAGGTCTGAAGTAACAAGGCTTTTGAGTTGAGCTAGAGCCTCTGTGACAGGGGCACCACCCGCAAGAAAGAAGCCCGCATGAGAATGAGTAATTAACTAAGGGGGAAGTCTGAGGGCTTCCTTGGTGGCTCAGACAGTAAAGGGGGAAGTCTGGCATCTGACTGTTTTTTTCACTCTTTTATTTCCCACAACATTAATTTTTTTCTTCAATTTAAAAAAAAAATTGAGGTTTTAGAAATCATGATAGCATTTGTGTCTACAAGGTTTGCTCTGCCCTTTTTGGAGAAGAGAGGCTGTGTGGACTGCGGCTCTGTGAACTGCAGCTCCAGGGGCAGCCGCTCCTCTGGCTCTGTATTCACAGACAAATAATCGGTAGGTCAGAGGCTTCTGGCCTGCGGACCAGACACAGTTCACCATCATGAGTCAACATCTACGAGCCAAGGCGTACTGCTGCAAGCCCACCAGGGCAGCCTGAGACCACGCCCCCCACTCCACCTGTTCAAAGGCATCCTCTGTCTTCCATGCACCAAGCAGGGGGGCCTTGGCTTCATCTAAGCTCACCTCAGTGTCCTCCAGTCGGGCAAGAGCTGCAGGCTCTCAGAGCTCCAGGCACCTGCGCACCGCCCACTGGTCGCTTTACCAGAAAATACTATGGAGCATTAGAACTAGGAGGGGCTGCTCTTGTCTTACCATAGAGGACACTCCAAGGTCAGAGTGAGAGGTGAGGCGGAGCTAAAATCTGAATCCAGCTCCATGGCCGGTCCCTTCTGACCACACCATGGCGGAAAAGAAGGAACAAGAAGGAAAGTGTGACTGTTGTATTTAAAATGGATAACCAACAAAAACCTGTTGCATAGCACATGGAACCCTGCTCAGTGTTATCTGGCAGCCTGGATGGGAGGCGGGGTTTTGGGGAGAATGGATACATGCATATGTGTGACTGAGTCCCTTCACTGTCCACCTGAAACTACCACGACATCGTTAATTGGCTAGACCCCAATACAAACTGTTTTTTTGGTGTTAAAAAAATTATAAAATAAAAAAGGAAAGTGTGACAATCAGGGTGAAGGGTGGGTGGGGAAGAGAGGGAACGGAGAATAAATACCCGCTTGGCGCCACAGTAGCGAAGTCCAAAGGCATGGAACTGAGGGAAGAAGGTCGGCCTGACGGCGAGGATCTGCGTGTAGAGCTCCGCCGGCCGGGACATTGCTGGTGTGCCTGACAGTAAGATCACCCTCTTGGCAACCTAGAACACAAAGAGCCAAAGACGCTGAGGCACACACAGGACATACAGGGCACGTGCCCAGCACCCTCTCACTAGGAGCTGGAGCTGATGGCCCCGGAACAGTATATTCCATGGAATCCTGCACGAAGGAAGACCTTTGCTTCCTGGCATTCTGACCGTCGGTGCTTCCCAAGTTCACTCGTCTTAGACCCAAGGATCTAGATTCCAAACTCACTAAGACTGGTGTCACTCCAGGGCTCTGTGTGGCATCAGCCTGGGAACTCTAGGCGAAGATACCACCATCAGAGAGAAGGAGCACGTGTGCTCCGAGAACGTCATGGTTGGACCCCTTAAGAGGCTGGGCGTCATCTTCCACGCTGCCTTGGCCGAGCCCTCGGTCCACGTCTATTTAAGCACTTAGCCCCTTGCACTGAATTCTATCTTGCCTGACTCCCTCAACTAGACGGCAAGCTTCTTGAGATCAAGGACTGAGCTGGGTTTACCTTGATTTTCTGCAGCACAGTGGCTAGCACTAAGCACTCAGTGGGTATCCACTGTATGCGGAAAAACATTCACAAGGAGGCTAACCAGTGTCCTAGGGATGGCACAGTAAACACGAGGAATCCAGCACTGGAAGAGGAAACATGGGAGACTGCAGCAGCTCTGAACTTTTTCCAGGATGGATTTCTGACATCCAAGCAGAGCCTGTGATCAGACAGTGGTGCCTAGGACCAGCCCTTTCTCACTCCCAGGAGGAAGAATCCGCGATGGCCTGTGTGTTAAGCCTCCATTTGATTTTCTTTAGAGGAAAAATAGAAAAAAACAACAAAAAAAAGTGTCACTAACCCAGCTGCACAATGCTTTGAGCCTGGATATCCCTGGCTCAAGTTCGTTTCGCAGTCAATAAGGACTTTAAAAGGTGGGACCTGGATCCATCTTCCCTAAATGCAGTCCAGGCCTGCAGCAGGCTGCTCAGCCAAAGGCAGGATGAGTCTAAACAGTTGGTCGATTCCAATGACAGGCTTCAGATTCCTCATTACCCTGACATCCACCTGACCCAAGGAGATCAGACCCCAAATCCTACTTCTTACTCAGATGAGAAAGAGGGTGAGGGGAAAAAAAAAAAAGGAGACACTCCCCACCGGATTAGAACGCAGAATGGTCAAAAATCACTGGAGGTAAAATCCATTTCAGCTCTGGGAAGGGACCCTACAGTGGGGCTCAGTTGTCTAGAAACAGCTTGCTAACCACTGTAACCTTGAGTTAATGACAGCAGCATAAGGCAATTGCATGCAGTCAATCACCCAGGGGAGGAAATTAGGTTTTCAGATGGATACACGGCCTCATAAAAATAAATAAATAAAGGTACAACAGAGGGAAGAAAGATGATTCTTTATAAATATACAATATATACCTTTCTCAAGATGCACTTCTGCCCTCTGAGCAACCACCGATACCTAATTCCATTATGACAGGAGAGCTATGAATTTCTCCAGCTATAATTTTCCACAGTTCAATTACCCAGGCCTTCTAATTTCCTGCAAGGTTTGATGTAGATTCATTAAAATAACAAGGAGCTTCTTGAATGACGCCTGTGGCATCGCTTGCCTTGGCTCAAGACTATTTCAATGAGACGGGAGAAATGAAAAGTCTTATCAGTAAGAGCAAATCAGCTCATCATCCTGAACCTATTCCCCACATCACTGGCATCACCGCTGCTATAGCCTGGGGATGGAGTCTGGGTAGCAGCTCACAGATTAGCTGATGGAAATTAACTCCAGGGTTCTCTGCCAGGGAGTAACAGGCCAGAGTTACTATGGAGTCAGCCTTCCCATATACTGTCCAGACCCTATAGGGCGTGATGGGACCGATGAAAATGGATGCTTGTGGGTGTTAAAAAGCAGAGGCAGCATTATGGAAAACAAAAAGGCCAGCTTTGAAAAGAAGCCAACAGGGCGTCTCGTCTACTATGGAATGATTTAAACCGCTCAGCCCCAACACGGGTCACTGTCATCGCCGTCACACGTAAGGCCGTTAATCACGCCCGGCTGCTCAAGGTGTGGATGTCACCCTCCACCTCCGGAACATCCCGTTTAGGAAAGCAGAAATGCATACAGCTACACCAATCCACACTGAACTGAATGCCTTGAGTTAACTCTTACTGAACCCAAGAAACCCACAGTGGAATAACGCAAAAAAAAAAAAAGATTTCTCTTTAGTGTCAAGAGAAGTTAGATGATTCTTACAAGCAGGGGATTCCTTCTGCAGATGGCCTGACCACCCTGGGGGAGAGAGCAGGCCCTCCAGCTGACACCACTCCCTCTCTGACCTGAAGAGGCAAAGAGCCATCTCTTCAGAACGCAGAGAGGCTGAGTTTCCTACTCCCTGCTTTTATATCACAATGAAAAGATGGCCACAGGGCTTTCCTGGTGGCTCAGACAGTAAAGAATCTGCCCACAGTACAGGAGACCCGGGTTCGATCCGAGTCAGACAGATCCCCTGGAGAAGGAAATGGCTACCCATGCCAGTATTCTTAAGCGGAGAATCCCATGGACAGAGGGACCTGGCAAGCTATGGTCCATAGGGTCACAAAGAGTGGACACAATGAGAGACTAACACACTTCCCTTGCTCTCAAAGAGTGTTTTTACAGGGCTTCCCAGGTGGCACTAGTGGTAAAGAATGTGACTGCCAATGCAGGAGACATTAAGAGACTCGGGTTTGATCCCTGGGTCAGAAATATCCCCCGGAGGGCATGGCAACCCACTCCAGTATTCTTGCCTGGAGAATCTCATGGACAGAGGAGCCTGGTGGGCTACAGTCCATGGGGTCGCAGAGAGTCAGACACGACTGAAGCAACTTAGCATGTATGTAGTACTGCATATAACACCCAGAGCTTGGCTACAAATCCACCAAAAGGGAACGGATGATACACTTTACGACAGATTTATGCAGCAGAAAACTACTTGTGAGAATGAGATCCTGTCATCAGTAATGAAATGGAATTATTACCAAGATACATCATCAAGAGGAAAAAGAAAGGTAAAAAACAGTGGTAGAATACTCTAGGGAGGGAGATAGGAAACACACATCATGTCCTGATGTGGGCACAGACCAATGTTTAGAACTAAACCAAGGGACTGGGGATTCAAGGTGAGCACAAGTTATTTTTCAGTGTACACTCCTTTGTACTATTTGCATATGCCATCTGGTGAAACAGCTTTAATGAAAAAGGAAAAGAAAAAGCTCATACACCGTAGATCACTAGTCTCATCTGGTCTAGCCAATCAACAGAGATGCAAGGACTCTACTCACACAGAAAGAGAAAAACCTGTTTATTAGGAAGGATGGTGGGATTCTTTCTCTACAGAAATAATCTAACTGGTTTAACAATAAAAAGCACTATAAATAAAACACCATGAAAGAAAACTCAAACACACACCTCACAGCTCAACAGGGAAAAGTCTGACACCCTTCAGGGCTGAGGTCACGAGGAGAAAAAGACCGTGTGATGATTTGGGCTGAGCGAGAGTGAAGATGGTGATGCGTGGCCAGACTGAATTTCAGAGGCAGCTGTCAGAAGGTAAGATCACTACCCAGAAATTCCGAATGTAGGAATTTGTCCTAAGAGGACAAGGTATGCAAGCTATGAATATACGGATGGTGTTCACTTGCAGAATTATTTATAACAGCTAAACAGTGTCCCACGCTAAGGGTTAAGTTATGGGATACAACCATACCACATATAAGCCATTAAAAACGATCTTGTCCTACAACTGACGTGTCAGAAAAATAACCAAACTGTTAACAGAAGTTTTCTGTGTTGGGAGGGATGAAAGGTTATTCTATTTTTCTTTTTTTTTTTTTTTTGTGGCCATGCCATGCAGCATTCAGGATTCTAGTTGCCCAACCAGGGATTGACCCCCACCCCGCCCCCGCAAATCCCCACCCTCTGACAGTGGAAGCTTGGTCTTAACCACTGGATCACCGGGGAAGTCTCAAGATGATTTTAGTTTCAGTTTTGTCCCATATAGCTTTCTGTCTTGCTTGCTTTCACACAACTGAACACCATGGGTGTGACCTGTACAGTTCCACTTAAGCAGATATTTTTCAACAGCAGGTTGAAAATTCAACCACACGGATGAATCTGAGGATGTGGGGGAACCACAGATACGGAGGGCCAACTAACTATAAGCAAGTTAAAGGCGGACTAACCTCCACGTTGTTCAAGGGTCAACAGGAAATGAAAACAGAACCACTTTGTTTAGCAGCCCGGGAAAACAGTGCCATAGGGAAAGAAAGATGCCACCTTTCCCAGGGTACAATGACACCAATTTCCTACAGCACGTCCTCTGCACGCAGCTGCTGTTTCCATCCACGAAACCCAGATGCTCTGGCCTAGCTGTCTCAGACAGTGGGATGTAACCTAATTACCTCATCACGAACATCTGCTGAAAATCTTGACATACTAATTAACAGAATGTAGTTCTAAGAGATCCACGAGTGGAGTGAGGGGAATAGTCAAGTGGTATTAAATTAGGCCCTTATGTGGCTTTTCAAAGGCATTATCTTACTTCTTCCCAACTCTCTTCTTATTCCAAAAAATACCTAGCTTGACTCGTTTCCTTAGAGCATCTAGATCAATGGTTCTCAAGAGAAATGGGGAAGTGTAATTCCCCTCCTCCTGCACCTGGGCTTCCCTGGTGGCTCAGCTGGTAAAGAATCTGCCTGCAATGTGGGAGACCTGGGTTCGGTCCCTGGGTTGGGAAGATCCCTGGAGAAGAGAAAGGCTACCCACTCCAGTATTCTGGCCTAGAGAATTCCTGGAAGGCTCCTCTGTCCATGGGGTCGCAGAGTCGGACACGACTGAGCAACTTTCAGGTGCCACACATGCCACCTGGGACCCTTGGCCGTATCTGGAGATAACTCCAGTTGTCACAACTGGGGGTACCAGCGGCACTTAGTGGGTACAGGCCAGGGATGCTGTTAAACATCCAATTAATACAATGCCTAGGATGGCCCTGTGGACAACAAGGAATTGCCCAGCCCAAAATGTCACCAGTGCCAAGGTCGAGGAACTGTGATCTAGATGAAAATACAGCAGAGAGATGACAGGTCTGATCAACAGAATTAACACAGGATGCCTCATCCTCCACCCCTACTCAAAGGTGCCAACAGTCTAGCACCATGCAAAGTCAATGTTATGGATGACAATGGTTTTGAGACACCCATGAACAGGCTATATTCACGGGTCCTGTTTTGATACGTTAATTCACCCAAGTTCTACGGTAAATCCAGAGTAATATATACTAGTTCGCAGTTAAAAATTTGTTTTAAATGTGTCACTTTGAAATATACCCAAGATATGAAAAATACTAACACTGTTTAAAAGGTCTGGCTCAGAAGCACATATTTCAGAAACCAATATTTAAGTCCGGCTTGCCTGCCAGGCGATGAGTGCATTAACAAGACAGTTGCTAAGAAGCTTTCCTACTATATCTTTAATGATAGCATCTACCTACTGTGCAGTTTCTTTTGTCTACACAATCAAGGGTACAGATTTAATTTTAGTTATGGCTGTAATATTGAAACCACGGTACCAAAGTCTATTAACATTTTTCAAAAGAAAACATATTAAAACCTCCCAAAACAAGGGTCACCACTCTGGGGAAAACATTTCATTTATGTGTGTGCAGAAAGGGCTCTCAACCTATAAACATTTATAGGTAACTTGAGCAGAGAATGAAGCTTTTACGTAAAGTACTTTTAAGTTGAGAGCAAATACGATCCTGCTTTGGAAGATGTATCATGTTACCAGTTACTCCGAATGCAAAGCAAACTTGAAATGAGTAGATACTTGAGTGTGTTTTGTGGGCAGTCAGAAAAAATGTTCAAGTGCTAGTAAGTTTCACCAACATTTAGCATATTAGTTTTCTCCAGCTTAGTACAATAAAGCTTAAGGCAATAAAAGCTGCATTTTTAAAATGATACTGCAACCCAAAGACCGCTTTACTAGAACCCAAGATAAAACAGGCACTTTTGTTTGCTCAGTTCATACAAATCAAAGGAGATTGCTCCAGAGTCATCTGTGAGATATTTTCACCTTGTTATGAGAAAAAAGACTACTTTTCCAATTGTACAATATTTTTCTCCTAAAGGAGGAAAAAGCTCACTACAAAAAAATGGAAGGAAATGTAGGGCTTTCCCCCTGTTGGGAGTGGAGGGACTGGAACACACCAAAAAAGACACCAAAGTGTGTGACACACACAACATGGCCCTTATACGGCAGGTCAGAAGAGAATGCTTCTGCACAGATTCAAAGCTGCACTGTGCACACACACAGCACACACACACACCTTCTGCTTGGAAGCCAGGACTCGTGCAGTCAGAGTGCTCAGCACAGGTGCAGACCCCCCCAGAAAAGCGTGTGGACAGCTGACCTTTCTGTTAACAATCAGCCTTAGGATGGCCCCAGAAAACGGTATCATCTTATTATTAATTATTACAGATTAATATTAATTATTATAAAGCAGGTCTCAGCTTTGTGGCTGATACCCACAATACCCAGTTGATACTCACACTTAGTTCTGAGTCTGTATAACTGGTTGCCCTTGGTTCCCAGCACCCCAAGAGCTCTGCCCCACAAACCACTGAGCAGACAGGCAGGTCATCCTCAATAGTTTAAGACAAGACACTGCTGGAGGCTGTAGCTCTGCCTTGTCCAGGAGGCCCCCAAGGAGGGTCCGGAGTAAATCCTGACCCGACCCGTGACCTTCAACAGGTCTTCATGTATGACAGACAACTACACTGCCCACTAGCTCCTCAGCAGCACGTTAGGAAGAAGAGTGAATCTGGGACTGAAGTCCCAAGTAGAGACGCCCTGAGTCAATGATAAGTCATGTCCATGGCCTGCAGCCCCAGACTTGCAGCCCCTGCTCCCCTTGGACCCCTGTCCAGCCAAACAAACCACAGGGCATCTCAGCACCCCATGGGCTCAGGCGCCAAGTCTGCCCTTGGCAGCACTCACCTTGAGGAGGGGCATAGCTGCGCGACAGCGGGCAGTCTTAATGTTTTTGAGGAAGTGGGATTCATCCTGTAAAGAAACAGTCACATAAGTAGACACGGCCAAACCCTGCATGGACACAGAGAGAGCCCATGTCAAGCTTGACCCTGGCACAGCATCGCCCTTCTTGTTCAGGGAGACGGCTGTGGGCGTGGCTAAGGACCAGGCTCTGGCATCTTCTCCGCAATGTTGTAGGCAAGCCGCTTCATCTCTCAGGGACAGTTTTCCACCTGCAAAGTGGGGCTGGCGATGCCCCTGCCCTGCCCTGCCCACCTCACCGGCTGCACTGAACAAATCTCTTTGCTGGTTTCTAAGACACACCTCCCACTAACCAGTGTGCTGAGGACCTAGGTGTGCCCCGTGCTGGCGCCTGGTGCTGCTGTCCAGCGTGTGCAGTCTCCTTCCCCTCCCTGAGTACCTCCTTTGCTCCCACGTCTCTGAAGGCACTGGGATGGATTGTGACGATCTGCGTGTGCTTCTGTCTGTCCTGCTGGGCTATGGCTCCCTGGAGGCCAGAGGCTGACCTCCTCCCTCCCTACCCGCAGCAGTGCATGGCCCTGCACAGGGATGACCCTCTAGTTGGCTGAGCAAATGGATGAAGGTGGCTCCCTTGCAGTCAACCTGCTGCTGGGAAACCTGAGGCAGAGCCTCCACTGCAGCCTTATGGCTCAGAGGCTCACCAAGAGCTTTCTAAGAGCCCTTCCCTTTCGCTCTCTCTAGACGAGATGTGCGCTTGACAACACAAGCAGCAAGGTCTGGGGAGCCACTGTCGACAGAGAATCCTATTTTTAGAGGAGGGAAATACCACTGGCAGTTTTCCAGTCACATGTTCGCATAAAGACCCTTTCATGTCACCTGGAGGCACTGGGGTCGCCTGTTCTGCCAAGAGGAGAAGTGAGGATACACTTACATTGGAATTCATCCATCGCACGCTCCACCACGGACCGTCTGTTACCTGGACTTGGGCTAGGAGCTGACCGGATGTGGGCGGGGATGGGAGAGACTCACACCTTTTCAGGGTTATATCTGTGAGTCTTGTGGACACAGAGTGCTGGAGAGGAGGCCAGCCTCTCCAGACTTTCCTTCTGGAGCGTGAGAGGAGTTAGAAGAGGGCAAGTGGCAACTACAAGACATACCGTCACATCTGGGAGCAAGACTCTGAAAGCTTCTCTAAAAAAGGGTAATGAGTGCTTTTGTGTGTATGTGTTTGTGGTGGGAGGGAACATCTTTACATCGGCTGAAAGAAAATCTATTAGCTGTTTGAACTGCACGCCTGGGTCATGCCGACAAAGAGGGCAGCAGATGAAGGCGCAGGCCCGTGCTGTCCAGGCTGTAGTTCCTGGAGTTCTGGGCTGTCTGGGGTCCTCGGGCTCCATCGTGACCCACCGTGGGGAGAGGAGGCGGGCTGGAAACCCCCAGCACAGACCCAGCAGATCACCATTTTCCAAAAAGCCCCCAGAAGATCCTAATATATAGCCAGGACTGAGAATTGATATTTGAGAGAAATGAAATACCAGTTCCTCACAAAATGAAGCCAGTGATTTCTCTTCTAGAAACCTAGGGAGGCTCCATGAAGTTACAG
This sequence comes from Bos mutus, assembly GCF_027580195.1. Taxonomy (NCBI): domain Eukaryota; kingdom Metazoa; phylum Chordata; class Mammalia; order Artiodactyla; family Bovidae; genus Bos; species Bos mutus. The sequence goes on from NC_091618.1 coordinate 31,452,839, forward strand.
ATGTGGACATTCGTGGAGCTTTCAGGGAGCCTTTACCCAGGGAGGAGGTACTGAAAGACTTTGTCGAGTCACTTACAATGATGACAACTTTAAATGGGGGTTTTAGCTGCTTTTCTAACTTGCTCAGAAGATCAAAACTGACAATGTTGACCAAGCCATCTGTCAGGCGGTCCTTCCCGGTCACCACGACGTTGATGTCTACTGGGTTCAGAGACGGCAGCCACCGACAGAAGGCCTGGGTGTGACAGGAGAGAACAAAACCCAAGTGAGGCTCTGGCCCGGCAGCCGCCAGCTGGGACCCCCGCCAAGCCATCACTGACTCTCTCCAGGTGGACCAAGGTTAGCGCCCCCTGCAGGTACACTCAGTCTGCCCCCTCCCCACCCTCCTGCATTTATTTGTCTTACCCCTGTCCCTATGAACGGCCATAGCCTGAGGAAGCCGACAGCTGCCCCCGACTAGCATGAAGCTGGGGAAAGCTACGGACAATGAACCACGTCTTCCTTCCTCACCGCGTCTGCTTATGGAGAGTTTTATTCATTTCACAGGACCACTCTGATCCCTGGGTTTATGCTAGACAAGCTCATGGCTGAGAGACAACACAACAGTCGTGCCAGGTTCTTCAGCCAAAAAGTTGCCCAGCAGACAGAGCACCTCCTACCCACACCACTTGCTACTGGGTGTAAAATCCCGAGCCCCCAGTTAGGAGGTGTGACCTCAAGGTCCCGGAACCGCCCCTCACTAGCAGTAAGCGTGGTGCTTAGCCTCTTTGAGGGGCAGTTTTCTCATCTGTGAGTGGGGTTAACATCTCGTGTCTATTGCACATGGCTACTTAAGGATTAAGGGAAATAAAGGGAGTAAAACTATTCTGAAACCTAAGTGAAAGGTGTCGTCAGCAGGGACACCAGAGGCACTCAGGAAGCGTCTGTAACAGACGCAGGTGAGTTGGAGCTTGGAGTGTTCCTGAAGGCCAGGGGCCTGACCTCAGGAGGCTATCTCATCTCCCTTCTCGCCCTCAGCTGACACAGAGCCTCGGAGCTTCCCTGGGTCCTGCCCCCGAACAGTCATGTGGTGACTCTGCCTCTGAGGAAAACTGTCCTTGTTAACGTGATGACGCCAGGAGAACTGACCTGCTCCCAGGTGAAGCGCACAGATGACGGCACCACCACCAGGAGGGGCCACTCCTTCCGGTAATAGGCCGCTATGCAGATGGCTTGGATGGTCTTCCCCAGGCCCATGTCATCGGCAAGCAGCAGGCGGCCTCTTTGTGCTATAGCGAAACTGAAGTGGACAAGGTCAGGATACAGCACAGCACACCTCCCAGGGTGGCGGTTAAACTGCCGTCGCATATCACAGGAAGCCACACCGCTGCTTGGGTGGGGGCTACCTGTTCATGAGAGACCTCTCCCCCGAGAAGGAAGACAGGGGCCACAGGGGGCAGGGTGGTAATAATCTAGAGAAGACTACAAACAGGGACAACGTGCTGTGCTTAGTTGCTCAGCTGTGTCTGACTCTTTGCGACCCCATGGACTGTAGCCCGCCAGGCTCCTCTGTCCATGGGGATTCTCCAGGCAAGAATACTGGAGTGGGTTGCCATGCCCTCCTCCAGGGGATCTTCCCGACCCAGGGATTGAATTCAGGTCTTCCACATTGCAGGCAGATTCTTTACCATCTGAGCCACAAGGGAAGCCCATGAATACTGGAGTGGGTAGCCTATCCCTTCTCCAGTGGATCTTCCCGACCCAGGAATTGAACAGCAGTCTCCTGCATTGCAGGTGGATTCTTTACCAGCTGAGCTACCAGGGAAATGTGTAGTCAAAGGGTAGGGAGAAGCTCCAAGACCTTTAGGTCATGGAAGCGAAGTAGGCAGAGTTTCCAATAAGATGAGTTGCTCTCTGCCTGGTGCAGGTGAGGCCCACGGGATGGAAGGGAAGAGAGTGGGAAAGCCTCTTTAAAGAGGGACTGGGAGGGCTGTGCTTGTCACGGGAGGGATGTTGGGAAGGGAAGGGAAGAAAGGAAAGATGGTGGGATCAAAATATGGTTTTTCTCAAGGTCAGAGAGGACTCTATGCATAAGCGTGGCAAAGACAGAAAACACTGGAGAAAAGAATGACGTCCAGAGGGAAGGATGGAGCAAGAGTGTTGGTCTAGGAGGGGCACTGTGGCTCATTACCTAGCAGCCTGCAACCGTGACCCTGACCCTCCAGGGCAGTAGCCCTGGCTAACAGTTTGTGAATAAGGCATGGATTACTACTCCACTCCTTCGGAGCCCCACTGGCCTGGGTTAGGATTCGAAGTCCACCACCTGGGAGCTGTGTGTCTTTATCCAAGTGATCTATACCCTCCTTGTACCTCAGCTGTCACGTGGAATAACAGCCAGACCTACTCCAAAGAGTGTAGCAGGCATTCACAATGTCTAAAATATTTAAAACAGTGCTTGGTGCCATTGTAACTGCTGGGAAAGTGTCTCTCTTATAACTAGTATTCCCCAAAATGAGAAAAATAACCAAGACACAGTGACAGTAACTTGCTTGACTCACATGATGAATCAAGGAAAAGCTAAAAGGATCTCTGAAAGCCAGATACCTGGTCTCCTGCTCCAAACACCACTCCTCTTTCATCGGAATTCCTGCAAAACTGATCACTTGCTCAGGACCCTGATAATAAGCCAACTGACTAGTTCTTCTCCTTTTCTTCTTACACAGAAAAGACAGAGGACATCCCCTCTTCTGATCAGCAGTTGGCATGGCCCACAAGAATTCCAGGCTGCAGAGGTCTTTCTGAATTGCCTGAAAACAGCATTTCTGCCCTTCAGAAGCCAGTGACCAACCAAGGTGGGAAAGTGAGCAGTGGGCCTGTGGGTGGCATGAACCGAGGACACGTATGTTACTTCTTACACTATTTTGAGTAGAGTTTGTGCACCCTTGCCATCCAGAGTCCTGATTAACTTCATTTCAGTCGCTCAGTCATGTCCGACTCTGCGACCCCATGGACTGCAGCACACCAGGCTTCCCTGTCTATCACCAACTCCTGGAGCTTGCTCAAACTCATGCCCATTGAGTTGGTGATGCCATCCAACCATCTCAGCCTCTGTCATCCCCTTCTCATCCTGCCTTCAATCTTTCCCAGCATCAGGGTCTTTTCCAATGAGTCAGTTCTTTGCATCAGGTGGCCAAAGAACTGGAGTTTCAGCTTTAGCATCAGTCCTTCCAATGAGTATTCAGGACTGAATATCCTTTAGGATTGATTGGTTTGATCTCTGTGCAGTCAAAGGGACTCTCAAGAGTCTTCTCCAACACCACAGTTCAAAAGCATCAGTTCTTCGGTGCTCAGCTTTCTTTATGGTCCAACTCTCACATCCATACATGACTACTGGAAAAACCATAGCTTTGACTAGACGGACCTTTGTCGGTAAAGTAACGTCTCTGCTTTTTAATATGCTGTCTAGGTTAGGGATTAATTTAGGGAACTAACTTAGGGAATTCCCTGATTAACTTAGGGAATTTGAAATCAATGGTTACAATCAGGCTTTGGTGATGGCACACTTGGGCTGTTTAATTCTAATCCCTAGATGCTTTCAGAAGGTTGTGAAAGAGGAGTATTCATAAAAGAGGGAGCATCTGAACCTAGGTCATGGTGATCGATAAATCTGAACAGGAGACAGCACAAGAAGACAAAGGAAGAACCTACTTGACTCCAGCTCTCTGAAAGGGCAGCAGGCTAGACACAAGCTTGGAGTCCACCCTGGACAGGTCTGCCTCAGGGATGTCTGCCACAGGAGAGAGAGACGTCTTCTGGAGCTGAGCGGTGAAAGCCAGGGTGAGGGTCTTGGGCAGAGGATCCAGCTGAACTTGTGGAAGGCCGCGCACTCTTTCCACTAGAAAGAACAGAGGTGTAAGAATTGGAGTGTTAATGCCCAAGACTTCTGGGAGAAAAAAGAAGGGGCTTTGACATACAAAGTTCAAGGGCTGGAATTCTGCAGTGTGCCACCTTCTTCAAAAAAGTAACTGGAGAGAAAACTGGGCGCTGACAGATGCATGGCAGAGCACCAGCTTTCTCCCTCTGTACTTGATGTCCGCAAACAAGAGGGTGCTCAGTAACGCAAAACTGATCTTCACTACGCTACGCAAACACTGGAAAGAACTAACATGTTTTTGTGACTGATCTTTTTTAACCTTAAGTCATTTAAAAATGACTTCCTTTCAATAAATAACGACTCATATTCTTCAAAAACTAGCCCAATTAAAGCAAGACTTAGAATGAATAAATCTTGCCTTGTTTTCATTCTCCTTATGTTTTATTTTGGTTTTGATACTTGAGAAGACGGAGAACTTTAAGCTACATGCTGTCCACAGGCAAGAAAGCACTGCGGTCCTTGCAGAGAAACTGTGAGGTGTTTCCAAGAAAGAAGAGCAGCTGCGGCAGCCTGGATGGGAGGGGAGCGTGGGGGAGTATGGATACATGTGTACGGCTGAGTCCCTCTGCTGTCCCCTGAAACTATCACAACATTGTTAATTGGCTATATTCCAATACAAAATAAAAAGTATTAAAAATAAATAAAAGCAAAAAAAATACATAAAATTAAATTATATCACAAGCCGGGAGGTGGGGTGGGGGGGAGGGAGAAAAATCAGTAGGACAGGAGCGCTATTCATAAATAATGACAAAGGGCAGCGTCCATGCAAAGGCCACCGACTGAGAACAATGCACATGGCCTTGCACTTTGGACATTTTCCGTAAGAGAAAAAGCATCTCCTCTTGGGAGAGGTGGCCTGTGGACCAAATCAGTCTACTTATTGTTCTGATAAATAAAGTTTGTGTGGAGACAGCTGTGCCCATGTGTTAGTAGACAGTCAATGGTGGCTATCGTGCCTAATGGTGCAGCTGAGTCACTGGGACAGAGAGAGCACAGCCCACAGAGCCTGAAATATGAACGGTCTGGCCCTTTACAAAAGAACTTTACCAACCCCTGCTTGGCTTAGAGTCTACACTGGGCGTGGCCATGGCTCTCTTTGAACTAAAGCTTATACTTCAGGGTCTTCACTTTCCTTCCATGCGTGTGGCTTCCACACGCCAATATAATGGATGGAGAGACTTTTCTAGTTAGAGCCATAAAACTAGCTGGGAAAAACAAACGACCTAGGAAATGAAATGAAATGGAAATGAAAGCAAAGTAATTGCATTGATTTTTCTTTTTTGAAGGAATTTAGCTTCACCTGATTTCAAAAGAAAAACAAAACAAAACCTCTTTATTCAGTACAGAAACAGAAAAAAAACAAAACAACCCAAGTTCCAAATAAAACAGAATTCTGTAGGGTGGGGGAAGGCAGGATAACATCAGTTAAAATTTAAAGTTAGAGAAAAGATAGAGCTAGAAATCCCTGGTAGTAGAATTATCATTGAACTACCAGTCACAGCCTACTGTCCCACAGTGGCAGCTTTCAAGATATCTTCCCTTTCATCATTTCCTTCAAAAAATCTGACTAGAAGAGTGACCAGTGTCTACAGATCCTCAACTGCTCTTTACCCTTTACCTCTCAGGGGCACCCTGGGAGAGTCGTAGTAACCCACCAAGGGGCTCATTGGATTCTCCAGGAATCTAGGTGAAGGAATCAGAGAGAGAACTTGGGTCCATTTCATTTCTAACCCATGTTACTTGAAATTCTAAGGCTGCTGGGTCTCTATTCCACAGGCTCATGTGTTCTTAATTTCCCCACAAGGTATTCCAAAAGCCTTCAGCCACAACCATCAACTGCCGGTTGTAAATACTGAAGTGAATATGGAGGCTGAGCCATCTACCACCACCTTAAATTGGGTTGCATTTTCAATATATTTAAATCCATTTGTCTTTCCCTAAATATTTCTGTTGTTGTTCAGTCACTAAGTCATGTCCGACTCTTTGTGACCCCATGGACTGCAGCATACCAGGCTTCTCTATCTTTCATTATTTCCCAGAGTTTGCTCAAATTCATGTCCATTGAGTTGGTGATGCTACCTAGCCATCTCGTCCTCTGCCACCCCTTCTCCTTTTGCCTTCAATCTTTTCCCAGCATATTTCTGGAAACCATTTGCATGAATAGCATCACCCTGATAAGAAATTAGGTAACGCTGATGGCTTTAATAAAAGATAGACTGTTCGTATTGATGCCTACATACACTGTAAGCTTCCAAATTAAATCTGAGCGTGCTGATTTCTGCACGCTTCAAAAGGCTGAGCACTCCATGTGCTTTCAGAACCCATTTTCATTTTAATCCAGTGATCTTCAGCACTCAGATACCTGATGAAAGCTAAGAAAGGGCTGATGATCCAGCGGGGGTGGGATGCAAGGCTTTGTGCGCATTATGTCCTTTCAGCCACTCAAGGGGGAAAAAAGAACGCTCTACTCTGTTTCCTATCGACTGCTAGCTCCCCAAATCCTACGCTGCCGGTTCAGCCCACAGACTGTGTTTCTGAGACCGCCTGAATTCTCTGTCAGCAACTCTCTGCTACCCTTTCCCTGCGCTGGGAGATCAGATGGATGTGCTATCTGGCTTCATGAGTCATCGAGAAGTCGTTTCTGTAAAACAGCTCTCTGGCAGAACGCTGCTGGCCCACATGGCGGAGAGATGTGGATGTGAATGTTTTCAAATAGCAGCCGACAAGACGAAATCACTGATTTGGGGATGAGGAACCCTTCTGGACTGTGACAGGCAGGGGAAAACAGAAGGCCTGCTGCCAGTTTCGCTGTGGCCAGGAGGCCATGAGTCATCACTGAGAGAAGAGGGAGGAGGAACACTCAGAGGAGACTGGCCTGACCTGGAGATCGGAGCTGCCACTGTATCTGCAGTGGGCACTCACACTCTCAGGTCTTACTGTTATTTCTTAATTAGTTTCAGAGGCACATGGTCACTAGCTCAGGTCAATAATCTGATTCCACATACGAGACCTAGGGGTGGGAGAGAGGTCCAGACTCCCCAGGTTTATGGTCTGTTACCAGAGGAATGGAACTGCGATATATGCAGCACTTCATCTCCCTAGTCTATTAGTTCACAGACCTGGTTTCTCCATCTCCTAGCAGGTCACATCACAAACTCAGAATCACAATTTTAATCAGACTTTACTGTGACCCTGCGAGGCTCCCTGACAAGAAAAACAACTGTTTCCTTTCTCTGGGTCCAGATTTTCCCCAATCTATGAAATGGGGAAAGGAGAAAAGGTAAGATATACTCAACTGAATGCAGAGTTCCAAAGAATAGAAAGGAGAGATAAGAAAGTCTTCCTCAGTGAACAATGCAAAGAAATATAGGAAAACAATAGAACAGGAAAGAATAGAGATCTCTTCAAGAAAATTAGAGATACCAAGGGAACATTTCATGCAAAGATGGGCACAGAAATGTTATGGACCTAACAGAAGCAGAAGATATTAGGAAGAAGTGGCAAGAATACACAGAAGAACTGTGTAAGAGAGAACTCAATAACCCAAATAACTGTGAAGGTGGGATCACTCACCTAGAGCCAGACATCCTAGAGTGCAAAGTAGCGGGCGGTAGGAAGCATCACGACCAACAAAGCTAGTGGAGGTGATGGAATTCCAGCTGAGCTACTTCAAGTCCTAAAAGATGATGCTATGAAAGTCCTGCAATCAATATGCCAGCAAATTTGGAAAACTCAGCAGTGGCCACAGGACTGGAAAATGTCAGTGTTCACTACAATCCAGAAAGGCAATGCCAAAGAGTGTTCAAATACAATTGCATTCATTTCACAAGCTAGCAAAGTAATGCTCAAAATTCTCCAAGCTAGGCTTCGACAGTACGTGAACCAAGTGAGAGCTTCCAGATGTTCAAGCTGGATTTAGAAAGGTAGAGGAACCGGAGATCAAATTGCCAACATCCACTGGATCATAGAAAAAGCAAGAGAGTTCCAGAAAACCTTCTACTTTATTGACTACACCAAAGCCTTTGACTGTGTGGATCACCACAAACTGTGGAAAATTCTGCAAGAGATGCGAATACCAGACCACCTTACCTGCCTCCTGAGAAATCTGCAGATCAAGAAGCAACAGTTAGAACTGGACATGGAACAACAGACTGGTTCCAAATTAGGAAAGGAGAACATCAAAGCTGTTTACTGTCACCCTGCTTATTTAACTTATACGCAGAGTACATCATGTGAAATGTTGGGCTGGATGAAGCACAAGCTGGACTCAAGATTGTCGGGAGAAATATCAATAACCTCAGATACACAGATGATACCACCCTTATGGCAGAAAGTGAAGAAGAACTAAAAAAAAAAAGTTGGCTTGAAACTCAACATTCAAAAAACTAAGATCATGGCATCTGGTCCTATCACTTCATGGCAAATAGATGGGCAAACAATGGAAACAGTGACAGACTTTATTTTTTTGGGCTCCAAAATCACTGCAGATGGTGACTGCAGCCATGAAATTAAAAGACGCCTACTCCTTGGAAGAAAAGTTATGACCAACCTAGACAGCATATTAAAAAGCAGAGACATTACTTTGCCAAGAAAGATCCATCTAGTCAAGGCTATGGTTTTTCCAGTAGTCATGCATGGACGTGAGAGTTGGACTATAAAGAAGGCTGAATGCCAAAGAATTGATGCTTTTGAACTGTGGTGTTGAAGACTTTTGAGAATCCCTTGGACTGCAAGGAGATCAAACCAATCAATCCTAAAGGAATTCAATCCTGAATATTCATTAGAAGGACTGATGCTGAAGCTGAAGCTCCAATACTTTGGCCACCTGATGGGAAGAACTGACTCATTAGAAAAGACCCTGATGCTGGGAAAGATTGAAGGCAGGAGAAGAAGGGGTCAACAGAGGAAGAGATAGTTGGATGGTGTCACCAACGCAATGGACATGAATTTGAGCAAGCTCCAGAAGATGGTGAAGGACAAGGAAGCCTGGCATGCCGCAGTCTGGGGTCGCAAAGAGTCGGACATAACTCAGCGACTGAACAACAACAAGAAGACACGGAAAATCAGCACTCGGGGTCACTGTTGCACCTCTGTTATAGTCTATGAACCATTATCATCCCTTCAGTTGTGTCTGACTCTTTGCAACCCTATGGACTGTAGCCCACCAGGCTTCTCTGTCCATGGGATTCTCCAGGCAAGAATACTAGAGTGGGTTGTCATGCCCTCCTCCAGGGAATTGTCCCAATCTAGGAATCAAACCTGTGTCTCTTACATCTCCTGCATTACCAGGTGGGTTCTTAACCACTAGCGCCACCTAGGAAGCCCATCATTATAGTGAATGCAAAAAAAGCAGTCCTAACTCTAGAATTCTTAAATCAAGGTCCATGGGATTAGTAATATAAAAAACAAAATCTTTACATGTGGGGACTTCTCTGGTGGTCCAGTGGTTACAAACCTGCCTTCCAATACAGGGGACGAGGGTCTGATCCTTGGTCAGGGAAGGAAGATTCCACATGTTGCAAAGCAACAAGGCCTGAGCACTGCAACTAGAGAGGCAACGCGGACCCTGAGTGCTGCAACTAAAACCCAAGGCCCAAGGCAGCCAAAAATAAATAAACAAAATAAATGTTTTTTTTTTTTAAAAAAAAAAAACCTTACACGTGGCCATTCTGTACATTTTTCCCAGTGAAGACTCCATTGTTTCATCACATATTTCAATGAGTCCATGGCCCACGAGACTTGGAACCATTATATAACGCTACGTGAGCTGCAAGTCATGGTTTTTCAATGTTACATTCATCTCCTAATGCTGTAAATGTCCTGCTTTTTGTTGTTCCATAAAAGTCAAAGGCTTCATAGCTCACATATTTACATGTCTTTCTGTGATTGAAAGACAAAGGGCTGAGAGAGAAAAACTCACTTTGACTGCTCATCAAAAATTCAGCTTCGGCCAAATAATTTGTTCATGCCACAATCTCCAAACAGTTGCAGCTAAGGAGTCTCAGATAAATGTCAGCCACCCTTTTTGCCTCAGCTAGTGGCTGCTGACACTAAATAAGTAACTCATCATATTCAAACTGAACCCCAAATCTGCAGCAAGTTTTCCCTCAAGGAATCAAATGCTCTTCCCTCAAGGAATCAAATGCTCTTTCCTCATATTTAATTTCTGTCAGTAGGATAGATATGGATTAAATACCTTCCCTCCCCCCTTTTTTTTAACTGAAGGGCCAAACGCGACCCAGAATATTGAGCTACCTACCTGATGTCACACAGTAAATCACATAGGAAGGAGACAGAGGGAAGAGACCTCTTCCTTACACCCCTAGCCTGGTGGACACCTCCCCGCCTCCACTGCACTGGAGAATGTCTCTCCCGGCTTGACAGGTACCATCCCTGGGACCAGAAAGTTCTCGGGAGTCAAGCAGGGGGAACCTGTGCTGTGCCAGCTGCACACCCACTGCAGGATTTGAAGTCTGGAAGACGGGTGACAGACGAGCATTCCAGGACAGGCCAAGATACGACCCATCACCCCACCCCACCCTTCCTCAGGCATACTGGAATTCATTCATTGCCCCACCCAAGCAGAGCACAGAGAAGCAAAATGATAAGCCCAAACTGACTTCTTCTCATAGTTGTATCTGTACACATAGCCCTTCCCTTGGTCAGGCTCCAAAGCGTGTACTAAACACCGATGTGCCCTGGCCTTGGCTTCTGCCTCTGGCAGAACTCAGCCCATCATGAAGCCCGTTACCACTATGGCTCTCCCGCTTCCACAGACCATCTGGTTCTAGCAGTAAGTGAAGAGCCCGCTCTTACAGGGGACCTAAAGTAGCTTCCATCTAACCTCAGCAATCCTAGCTTGCCTCTGATTCCCAAAGCCCACGAACGCTCACTTCTCGTTCTTCTGTGATGGGTGGGAGGGTGCACAGGCCTCGAGTATCTGACTAGCACCGCCGCAGCCTGATGGAACATGTGGCCCTGCATTTCCCTGAGCTGTCACAGAGCCACTATCACAGAGTGCAGGGGCATGGCTGAGAGCATCTTCGCCTTTTCCAGTCCTGCACTCAAGCGTGCCATGTTATCGCAGCAGAGGGGAGGAAGGAGGTGATTCTTCTAAAATATGTTATGCTGGGGCTTCCCTGCTGGTAGAGTGATTAGGGGTCTGCTTGCCAATGCAGGGGACACAATCCCTGGTCTGGGAAGACCCCACATGCATCGGGGCAACTGAACCCACGTGCCACAACTACTGAGACCTTGCTCTGGAGCCTGTGCTCCACAACAAGAGAAGCCCGCACATGGCAGCTAAAGAATGGTCCCTCACCACAGCTACAGACAAGCCCATGTGCAACGGTGGAGACCCGGCAGAGTCAAAAGTAAAGAAATCGATCTTCAAAAAAAAACTACATTAAATCCGAGGCATGTGATTAAGGCTTAACAACAGCATGATATAAACAAGCAAGATGGGCAGCTCACTGAGTTTACTGTATTCTTCCAGGAGAAAGCTCCACTTCCGGGTCTTGACATCTGCAACGACAAGAGACAAACAGGCAAACGTGACACCCTGCCCTCCTGCAAGGTCACCACACTTACGAATTCATCCCCTGGTTTCACAAAACCCCAGGAAGTTTGGGCGGTGGGCACCTTGTGCTAATCTTGTGCTGGGCAGCGGGGATAGAGAGACTGACACCACCTTTCATCGAGGCTTTGACAGAATTCAGGGAGCAAAGACAAGCAGCCGTGGAGATGGCACTGGGCTGCTAAGGGTGGGGACAAAGAGAGTTACATGGACAGAGGACCAGGGATGGCCTAGCAGGTGAGAAATGCCCTGAATCTCCAAGGCTGGGATAATACTATAGCTTGTACTTATTCAGTGCTTACTTTAAACCAAGAAACTTATATGACCATGTCCTTGGCTCCTCAGTGCGCTATAAGCTGGGCACCATTATTAGTAGCTTCGTTTTGTGCATGGAAAACAAGCTACGTGTGGTCGGAGTGGTCAAATCCCAGGTCTGCCACTTCCTGGCTGTGTGACTTTGGGCAAGTTACATAACTTCTCTGTGCCTCTGTTCCCACCATCTGCCAAAGGAGGATCCTAAAGCCCTGCTTCATAGGCTTCTTGTAAGGATTATGTAAAATTTAAATGTAAAATGCTTATAAAAGTGGTCTGGCAAACAATGCACTCAAAAAAAGGTAAACAATGATAACTTATTATTATGATGATGATGCCATCTTCTGATTAGTGGAGTATAGCATCATCTACACACGTTATTAACTAAGGAGGGTGAGCATTTCCCTACCCAGCACTGACTCGTTACTTCCGGTTTTCCTACCAATCTACCTTTTGAGAAAATCAAGTAAGCTGCAACTCAGTAAATGCTTTCTGGGTAGTACAAGAGGATTCTTCTCTGTCTGGTTACTGAGGAAGCAAGGTGGTTAGGGAAAAGGCATCACGGACACCAGGTCCACGTCAGGAGAGAAGCAAGGCGGCCCAGGTGTAATGTGACAGAAAGACCCAAAGCAGACAGCCCACTCCTGACGTGGAATAGTGCAGGAGGCCCTTTCTGGCAACAGCTGGATCCTGACGGCAGCAGGGCAGCAAATGGAAAGGCCCGTGAGTAACTGCTATGGCGAAAAAATATCCACTCATGGTGTTTTAACATCTAGTGGGTCTGGGCAGGGTTTGGGCGTGAATATTTTTGCTGTTCTCATTCCTCCACAAACAGCAGATCATGTCAGGAGTGTGATTTCAAAGGCCACACTTATCAGAAGTCACAGGTCATCGGTACTTGCCTTTTGAGGGCCGCCCCAAGCAGAGGTCGAAGACCTAAGGGGTCCAGGGGACGGGGGGACAACACTCTCTGGACTTGGACTGGGCCCTGTGCATCACACCTAAACCCTACTCCCCAGCCGGGTCTCACCGGTCAAAACTCTATCCATCTAAAGGATAACAAGGCAGCAGCCAGCACCACCCTCTCCTGAAGGATCCCCAACCTCGAGGAAGGCTCGCTACGCAAGTCACTCCACAGAGGCTTCATCCACGATGCTGCCTGAGCATAATGTCTCAAAGGCAAGAGGTTTAAAGGTTTGCTTTCTACCTGCCTGTGTGTGCTGTGCTAAGTTGCTTCAGTCGTGTCCGACTCATTGCACCCCTATGAACCATAGCCCACAGGCTCTTCTGTCCATGGGGATTCTCCAGGCAAGAATACTGGAGTGAGCTGCCACTTCTTCCTCCAGGGGATCCTGCCGACTCAGAGTCTGAACCCGAGTCTCTTATGTCTTCTGCATTGATAGGTGTGTTCTTTACCATTAGCGCCACCTGGGAAGCCCTTCTAACCTGACTAAAAAAAAGCTAAAACCATTTCAAGAATGGGAATACAAAAGCTACACTGTTTTGCAAAGCAACAAGGCCCAAGCTAAGAATGAAACCCAGAAGTTCAGAATTCTGCTCCTTATTCTGATGTGGCAGCTTTTGAAGAACCTCACAAAAAAAAAAAAAAAAAAAAAAATCAAGCAATACTGCTCTGCTTTGTCTGGTGGATTTCAAGCCTAGCTGATTATTAGACTCACCTGAAGATTTTTCTTTTTTAATGCCAATATCCAGGGCCCCACCTCAAGCCAATTAAATCAGTTGCTCTTGGTGGGAACCCAGGCATCAACATTTACTCTGGGGGTTGGATCAGCCAATCTGTGATTTACCCACTGCTTTAGGTGGTTGGGAGGCGGGCTCAAGCCTGAAAACCACTGGCTTAGTCTATGCAAAGAGTCGGATACGACTGAGCGACTGAACTGAACTGAGTCTGCTGTTGCTGCTGCTGCTGCTGCTGCTAAGTTGCTTCAGTTGTGTCCGACTCTGTGTGACCCCACAGACGGCAGCCCACCAGGCTCAGCCATCCCTGGGATTCTCCAGCCAAGAACACTGGAGTAGGTTGCCATTTCCTTCTCCAAAGCATGAAAGTGAAAGTGAAGTCACTCAGTCGTGTCCAACTCTTCACAACCCCATGGACTGGAGCCTACCAGGCTGGCAATTATTTTTATGGAAAACACCTATATTTCAAGCTCTCCTAAGAACAAGATAAAACTAAATGGGTTTAAGTGGTTACAGCAGGAACTTACCTGCTTCTACTAAGCAGACACTGCCCAGGTGACCAGGGAAGGAGTCTTCTCCTTGGGAGGCCTTTAAGGACAAAGCAGACCCTACTACGTGCTCAACTATCGGTAACAATTTAAGGAACACCTTTCCACAGGAAGAGGAGCAGGTTAGGAAGGCTTTGCCAAGAAAGTCACTTCTGAATATTTAAAGAGACAGGAACACCTTGCTCTGAGATCATGGGCCACCCTGCCTTCTGGGAATTAGGCCGAGGCCAACTACTTGCCATATTTTCTGGAATCCATCTGTTTAAACAGTGCAATCAGGTCTTCTGAATAGCTGATGTCTGCCTCGAAGCGGGCCCGGGAGATGAGCACGCACTGCCCTTTGACAAAGGCCAGGGAGGGAGCTGCAGGAAGGCCGGTCTTGGCTATAATGCCACTGCTGGTGGAGGGTGACTCCACGTGGCCCTCGGCTCCTTCCAAAGGCTGCAGGGTGATCCCTGGGAGGCGCTGGGCTGCTTTCACTGCGGAAGAAGAAAAGGACAGAGGTGATGACCTGGTAACGTTTAAGGCCCTGGCATGCTCAGGCAGATAGGAGAGGAGGCAGAAGCAGGGTGACAAGGACGTTTGCTAGGCAGGCAGGAGACAAGAGGTGTAGTTAGATGGGGAAGGTGAGCAGGTGAGCTTTAACTGGAGGTTCAGAGAGTAATTGGTGGTTCAGACAGTTAAGCGTCTGTCTACAATGTGGGAGACCCGGGTTCGATCCCTGGGTCTGGAAGATCCCCTGGAGAAGGAAATGGCAATCCGCTCCAGTACTTTTGCCTGGAAAATCCCATGGACAGAGGAGCCTGGTAGGCTACAGTCCATGGGGTCGCAAAGAGTCGGACACAACTGAGCAACTTGACTTTACTTCAGAGATCTCAGGATTACCTGAATATAACTCTTCTGTTCTTTAGGTTTTCCAATTTAAAACTTAGAATTCAGAAATGAACAGGGAGAAGCAGGGTCTCACCAGGATGAATAAACTTATTAGATAATTCCCGCAGCTATGTCAGAGAAGCCACTGAAGGAAATCAACACACCTGAAATCAGCCCCTTAACCCTGTTCCCAGGTCAGTGCTCTGTCCCTCACTGGGAGGACAAAGAAGGAGACACAGGACTGTCAGGCCACAAATGCAGTTTTAAACCTTATTTTCTCTATTACTGAGGCACTTAATAGATTAATAGATTTGACAACATAAAACTAAACAGTCAAAAAACACAAACTGAAATGAAAGGCAAAACTACTGAATAAAGATATCTGCAAGAAATATGAACAGAGCTCATACTTAAAAAAAATACTGAAACCACTAAGATACGTTAGGTAACCAACTCAAAAGGGGGGAAAATGACCAATAGACATTTGAGAAACATGCAACTCTGCAAATAATCAGAGTAATAAAAAGCCAATTTTTACTTATTAAACTTGCAGAATTAGAAAAAATAGATATCTGAAAATCTTTTGGAAAACAATCTTGCAACACAGAGCAAGAGCTATAAAAAGTCATCATAATGATTCAACTTTTAGGAAATCTGTCTCAACTAACATAAATTGAAAACACAAAAATTTATAGACCAAGGTGTTCCTTACAGCTTTGATACTAGGGAAACTGGAAGCAAATTAATATTAAACCAAAAGAACATGATTTACCCAATTTATGACACATTCTTACAATGGAAGGTTATATAGCCTTCCATTAATTATTTAGTTAATCTTCCATATATAGCCATTAATTTTTTTTGGAAGAAATTTTGGAAAACACAAAGGTACAAAAAACAACATTAAATCATCTTTTGGAGGCCAAAGCGGTTCAATAACAGAGATGTACATTTTCATCATTTAGAATGAACTGTTTAACATGCACCATTAAAATAAAAATGCTTTAGAACTTCCCTGGTTGCACAGTGGATAAGAATCCACCTGCCCATTTAGAGGACATGGGTTTGATCCCAGGTCCAGGAAGATCCCACATGCCTACGAGCAACTAAGCCCGTGCGCCGTAACTACTAAGCCTGCTGCTGCTACCACTGAAGCCTGTATCCTAGAGCCTGTGCTCCGCAACAAGAGAAGCCACAACAGTGAGAAACCTGGGTACTGCAACTAAGAGTAACTCCTGTTTGCTGCAACCGGAGAAAGCTCATGCAAACCGCACAAAGCAAGGAAGACCCAGTGCAAACCAAAATAAATACATAAATAAAAAATTAATAAAAATGCTTTATGCAGGAACACTAAATGAAAAAGTCAAGATACAAATTATATTAAATATATAAAACATTGTACATTTTAATGCACAGGCAAAAAGGCTGGAAGGAACAAAACTAAAATGCTAATAGTGAGTGGGGACAGATGGGGGGGCAGATGAGGGGGCTGGTTTTTCTTCTTTTGCCCATTGATATACTTTCCACATGGCCTACAAAGAGTGTGTGGTAGGGTTCAAAGAGTGTGTGGTAGAGTTAAAAAGTCAAAGTTCAGAGGTGAACCCAAACAAATAACAGAAAGACTGACAGTCTTCATAAATTATACTAATGAAAAGTGTAATCTACTAAGATGACACAGCAAACATGAACCATCTGAAAATGAAGAGAGAAGGATAGAGGCACAAATTCATGATTGCTGCAAGGGTTTTCAAGATACACTTTGGTAGAAGCAGATTGTGCGTGCAAAACACTGACAAGGATACGGGGAGCAAAACAGTTCCTGTTCAGCAAAATTCATCTGAAAGCTACACTGAGAATTTTGTGCCCAACAAAGTTTAAAAAAAAAATATGTGGAGCATTACCAGAAATAATCACACTGCACAGAAAACCTAAATGAATTTGCAAAAGCAGATATCATGAGTCACCATGCATTATGGTCAGAGAGAGAACAGGAGTAAAAAGATGACAAATCAAACAAAACAGAGACTTTAAACAGTCTCTATAGGTTACTTTTTTATACATATATAAAAGTAGAAAAAAGAAAAAAACACAGGACATGAAAAAGATTTCCTAACGTTGGAAATCACTGGTTTAATATGCAACAATGCAACACCATGTATCAAGACCTGCAGTGTTAACTCAGAGCACTGTCTCTCCCCTTCCTAACATGCAATAAATGGGTTAAAATAATGGTAAGGACTTCCCTGGTGGCTCAGTGGTTTTGAATCTGCCTGCCAATGTAGGCGACCCCTGATCTGGGAAGATCCCACACGCTGCAGAGCAACTAAGCCCGTGCGCCTCAACTCCTGAGCCTGTGCTCTAGAGTCCGGGAGCCGCAAGTACAGAGTCCACATGCCACGACTACTGAAGGCCACTCACCCTAGAGCCTGTGCTCTGCAACAGGAGAAGCCACTGCCGTGAGAAGCCTGCACACTGCAACTAGAGAACACCCTAAGTAGCAACGAACACCCAGCATGGCCAAAAATAAATAAATAAATAGATAAAATAATAAAAGAAATAAAATAATGGTAGAAGTGAGCTCTCCCAAACCTAATGGTGTACATTTCAAGTGGAGGAGGCAAAAAAAAAAAAAAAACACACACACACAACACAGGAAGTTCTGCAGGGGGCTGTCTCATCACTTCCAGAAACTATACTAGTGATTCTAGAGAATTCTACTCCAAGCCCCAAATCTGCAGAGGAGTAACCTCCCCGTGGATCCTCTGCTTTCCCCTTTTTGAACTGGGTGGGGAGAGAGAGGGCACTGACACGGCCAGCAAGGAGGAGCAGAACGGGGCTGACACTGACGAGGTGCAGCCTCCAGGCTTCAGAAGGCGCCAAACCTTGCTGCCGGATAGGCAACAAGATCACAGAAGACAGGAATGGTGCAGCTGGGAGCCCTGACCTCCAACAGATGTGGCACAGCCTGGCACCAGCCCAACGGCCCTTCTCTGCGCCCTGGGGTTTGTGTTGTTGCTGAACTGTTACTCTTCCTGGCAGCAGGGCCCGCACAGCTGCCTGGCATGGCTGGAGCCCACAATCTGGTGGGAATAGGCCCTCTGAAGTCAGATGGGCTGGGTTTGAATTCCAGTTGCACAACCTATTGGTTGTGTGTGATCCTATGTTAGTTACAGAGCCTCTCTGGACCTCAGTTTTCCCAACTGTAAAATGGTTGTTATAAGGAATAAAAGAGTTAGCAAATACATAAGGGGCTTAAAACAGCCTTTGGAGAAGGCAATGGCACCCCACTCCAGCACTCTTGCCTGGAAAATCCCATGGATGGAGGAGCCTGGTAGGCTGCAGTCCATGGAGTTGCTAAGAGTCAGACACGACTGAGTGACTTCACTTTGACTTTTCACTTTCATGCATTGGAGAAGGAAATGGCAACCCACTCCAGTGTTCTTGCCTGGAGAATCCCAGGGACGGGGGAGGCTGGTGAGCTGCCGTCTATGGGGTCGCACAGAGTCGGACACGACTGAAGCAACTTAGCAGCAGAACAGCCTTGCATGTAGCAGGTTCTTTTAAGTGCTAGCTTTTGTTAATATGATCAGTGATGTCCTCCCAAGGACTTGCCTCACTAGGCTGGCCATGGTGAGAAGAGGAACATTGGGATGGCACCCCATAAGCCATGTGAACCACCAGCTAGACTACATCTGCTACTTCTAAGGAACTCCTCAAGAGCAGCTTCTCCATGCAAGAGGGGGCACTACACACCTACTTACTTAGGGGACCATAGTCAGTCATGCTGAAGTTCCACGTCTTGGTGGCAGGATCTGAAATGAAACAGAAGTACCCGGTTTGCACACAATAAGGCCAAAGACTTGGCATGAGCAGTACCTGGACATTCAATAAAGGCTTGTTGAATGAGTGAATGAATGAATGCACGCATGCATGCTAAGTTCAACACAGTTGACTGAAAAGCCCCTGCTGAGGTACAAATCCCCGGGGAGGACAGACAGCAAACGTACCTGAGGATAGCCACTTTGGTTCTGCCCTTCCGGATTAACTAACCTGAGCACGCCACTTCACCTGGCCGAGCCAGTTCTATCGCCTTTAAAATGGAAATAACATCTGCTTATCACATCAAAAAAAAAATAAGTGCTACAATGCACACAAAGCACCTGGCAGCAGCGGAGGGCCTGTGAAAAACTATGCATCCATTCTCCACAGGGCCACGAGGCAGCCCCCAGGCATGGCAGCTATTGGAAGGGATGCCTAGTACAAAAGGAAACATGAACTAAAATAGAAATTTTCTAACAACTGGATGGACAGAATGTGCCAATGCATCTTCTTCATATTTATGAGAAACTGTTAGAGACTCTAGAAGTAGGGGGGAAAAAAAAAACATCTGAAAGAACCAGTTGGAAGACTCATTACCGTAACTTCTGCTGGGCAGACTCTTAAACACTGCGATGAGCGCCTCATTGTACCCAATCTTCACCTGGAATCGCTCTCCGTTCCGGATACACCTTCCCTGCTGGGAGCCTACCACTCTGTGCAGCGGGGTCCCTGCTTTCTGTTGCAGTCTTCCTTCTGTCCTGGGCATCACACTCCCCGAAATGTTCTGCCCAGAGGTGGAGGGTCTTGTCATCCTGGCCTCTAATTCAGGATCCCTAGGAGGCTGTCCAGAGGAAGAGGCTGCTGTCTCCTGGAAATTCTTCACTTTGGCCAAAGGCTCGTGAGTTGTGTTAGCGAAGGGTGTTGACTGGGTCTCGAGTGAAGCCTGAGGATGACCTTGACCTAACTCACAACCCCAAAGCTGTTGGCTAGGGACCCC
The DNA here is from genome assembly GCF_027580195.1 of Bos mutus. Lineage (NCBI taxonomy): Eukaryota > Metazoa > Chordata > Mammalia > Artiodactyla > Bovidae > Bos > Bos mutus. Next base: position 31,472,575 of record NC_091618.1, read on the forward strand.
TGGAGGACTGTTTGCCAGAGGTGGGGAGATCCCAGCGACAGTCACTTGATTTGGTGGGCGGTAGCTTGGGCAGGCTGTGGGCATCTCTTCTGGCCTCTGCCACATCCCCTTTGCCTGCTCGGAGGTGTTGGGTGGAAAATTGTGGGGATTTTGAGGTCTCTGGTCACCCTGAGATGAACTGCTGGGATTTTGTTGTTTGAAAAAGATGCCATGGCTCCCTGACTTAGAAGGATCTCGGGGGAGGTTTTGGGATGGGCCCTGCTTGGACTGGGCAGGTTTCTGATGCTGTTCTGCTAATAGTTTCTCAGCTCTTCGGGCCAGAGCCTTCTGCCGATTTGCTTCAATTTTTTTCCTCTGCTCCTCTGTAAGAGGCAAGGACATTTTAATGGGGAGATGTTCATGCAGGAATGTCAGTCTGTAATCGGAAACTTGGCAAAAGCTGAGAAAGGAAAAACAACATGGAAATAGACATTAATTAAAAAATTTTTTTTTGCTTACCTTGATTTCAACAAGCTTTTGTCCCAGGAAATGCACAAGGAGTATAAACAAAGGATATATTAAAATTTCTTTTATAATTAAACATACACACACACACACATATGACAAAAACCATGACCCTGATAAAAAAAGCAAATAGCAAGGTCAATCAAATCCAAAGTTGAAAAGGTATTTCAACTGCAATATTTTTCTCCCTCTCATCCACCAGCCAAGATGAGTCAGTTATCAGATCCCAAGCAAGTTACGAGGTGCAACCTAAATCCATCAGATAAAGAGAAGGGAGTATTTCAAACTAGAAAGGATAATGGATTAGACTGACATAGACCAAAACAACTACATACCGTGACGTGACATTTATAAAATAGCCTCTTTCCAACCTGGAAGAAGGAAAAAAACATTAACATCACACAGACTGCACACTAAATTCACCCCTCAAATTGAATCCTTTTATTATTCCTAGCAAGGCAATCTGCAGGTGGTAAACCTACAACCAAGGAGCAACAAGTGACTCTTGGAAAAGTAAGGTAAAAACAGTAATACATGCTCATTGTACAAAGCCAGATGCTACATACAGATGTAAAGAAAAGAGTACAATTAATCTGTAATCTCATCATCCATCCATAACCACTGTTCATAGGTGGTGGTTTAGTCATTAAACTGTATCCAACTCTTGTGACCCCATGGATGACAGCCCACCAGGCTCCTCTGTCCATGGGATTTCCCAGGCAAGAATACTGGAGTGGGTTGCCATTTCCTTCTCCAGGGGATCTTCCCCACCCAGGGTTCAAACCTGTGGCTCTTGCATCTCCTGCTTTGGCAGGCAAGATTATTTACCAACAAGCCACCAGGAAAGCCAGCTAGTGTTCATAGAGTACAGTATAATTCTTTTTTTCTATCCATATCCTCAGATACAGGTCCTGTATTTTGGAGATAGATGAATTTACTACAAATTAGCAATGGCACCCCACTCCAGTACTCTTGCCTGGAAAGTCCCATGGACCGAGGAGCCTGGTGGGCTGCAGTCCATGGGGTCACGAAGAGTTGGACACGACTGAGCGACTTCCCTTTCACTTTTTACTTTCATGCATTGGAGAAGGAAATGGCAGCCCACTCCAGTGTTCTTGCCTGGAGAATCCCAGGGATGGCAGAGCCTGGTGGGCTGCCGTCTATGGGGTCACACAGAGTCGGACACGACTGAAACAGCTTAGCAGCAGTAGCAGCAGCAGCATTTCTCTTGAGAACCATTGATTCTAGATGCTCTAAGGAAACGAGTCAAGCTAGGTATTTTTTGGAATAAGAAGAGAGTTGGGAAGAAGTAAAATAATGCCTTTGAAAAGCCACATAAGGGCCTAATTTAATACCACTTGACTATTCCCCTCACTCCACTCGTGGATCTCTTAGAACTACATTCTGTTAATTAGTATGTCAAGATTTTCAGCAGATGTTCGTGATGAGGTAATTAGGTTACATCCCACTGTCTGTGAGACAGCTAGGCCAGAGCATCTGGGTTTCGTGGATGGAAACAGCAGCGGCATGCAGAGGATGTGTTGTAGGAAATTGGTGTCATTGGAGGATTCATCAGCTGAGCCACCAGGGAGACCCTGGTTCTATTCCTGGGCTGGGAAGATCCCCTGGAGAAGGGATACATAACCCACTCCAGTATTCCTGGGCTTCCCTGGGGGCTCAGATGGTAAAGAATCCAACATCTGCAATGCAGGAGACTTGCGTTCAATCCCTGAGTTGGGAAGATCCCCTGGAAGAGTGGTAAAGAACCCACCTGCCAAAGCAAGAGCCCTAAGATATGCAGGTATTCTTGCCTGGAGAATCCCACGGACAGAGGAGCCTGGTGGGCTACAGCCCATGGGTTCACAAAGAGTAGGACACAACGGAAGCACAGCACAGCAGGATCTTTTACATACTGTATCCCAAGCCTGATTTTATCCCCCAATTAATTTACTTAGGTCCTTTTTCCGAGAGCTGAGCCACTTTTACAGCATTCTAGGCCCAGGCTCTTTACACTAACTTCTCTGGCTTGTTTCAGAATAGAGTCAGCTCTCAATGTGCCACGGAATGTTTACAGTGATGACAAGGGGGTAGGGGTGGGGTACTCTGAGAAGAGCCTGGGGTTAAAAAGGTTTCCTTCCTCCTGCGACTGTCTTTGACTAGAACCCCCAAACATCTGTCCCCAGAGACCTCCCACTTCCCCCAACAGCCAACAGTAAGGAAGGGGTTAGAGAAAGGCTTTGTTCCCGGGGCTCCGCTCAAGTTCTCTGGTTCCCTGGGCAAAACACTCCTGCCTAAACTTTCCATCCAGGGCTTTGCCGCGACCCCAAATTCTACAGGCCCAAGGCCTGGTGCGCAGCCTCCACTAGCCAGGGGAGACGAGGCCGTCGGATGAGGTCCCATTGATCAGCCCCAAACCGTAAAGCCACCCCACTACACGGAAGCCCCTCTTCTTTTTGCTAGGACCTGGGTTCCACCCTATTTTGGGGGCGCATCTCCCCCCAGACTTGGCAGGACGGAAGCACCATTCCCACCCCTATCATCTCCATTTGGATTCACCCTTTCCGTTGGCCACTCCCTGCTCCAGGCTGGTATTTGGTCTCGTCCTTCTCCGCCGCCTTCCTCCCAGTTTACCTTCTCGGCTGGTGAGACCTAGACCGCGAGCTTCATTCTCGCCGGACCCCGAACCCAGGCGCGTCTCCAGAGCCTTCCTGAGCCAAGTTGCTCTTCCGGTGACCGGTTAGGCGCAGGTACTCGAGTGCTCGCCAGTTGGCTCGCCTTATTTCAGTTCCCTGGCCTGAGAGGTAGTGTTAGTGGCAGGGTCGGTCATCGAGGAACTACATTTCCCAGTGGGCAAAGCGGTCCGAGTTTCCCTTTAAAAGTGAGAGTTCAGGAGGCGGGAGGCCGGAGCGGTGCTGCAGAGCCTTCTGGGATTTGTAGTTTGAGCTAGGAACCTGGTGAGAATTAGGAGAGACGCAACGTCATGGGCGGGGTGGAAATAGTCCACCCTGGGAATTGTAGTCCTCCATTTCCTGATGATGAAGCCGAAGCTCTAATCCTTTGGCCACCTGATGGGAAGAGCCGACTCATTAGAAAAGACCCTGATGCTGGGAAAGATTGAAGGCAGGAGGAGAAGGAGACGACAAGGACGAGATGGTTGGATGGCATCACCGACTGGATGGACAGGAGTTTGAGCAAGCTCTGGGAGACGGTGAAGGACAGGGAAGCCTGGCATGCTTCAGTCCATGGGGTCCCAGAGAGTTGGACACGACTGAGCGACTGAAAAACAATTCCCTGAAAGGTTTCACCAAACTCCGGATCATTAAACCAGAGTTGTTGAGGTTTCCAAAACTGAAGTCTTGCTGTGAAGAACTGTCAGAGTTGTGGGGTTTTTGTTTTTGTTTTTCCATGCTCTTCCTTATTTTTAGTAGCACCCAGGAAGGAAGCAGCATGAGCTGTGCAAAGTATACAACATCATCATAACACAAGGATTTCATTTGACAAGTCAAAGATCCTGAATCTGTGGCTAATCTCATAGTACTATGGAGAGATGGGCAGTCGGATTTGGTAGTCCTGGAGGACCGGTTCCTGATATTGATAACTTTGCAATTTAAGCATCACCTGCTGTTCCAACGCCCACCTGACCTTCTTGAACCAAAAGAGAATTAGCATTGTCATCACTGTCATTGTCATAATCATCCTTTTCATCTTCAGTCGTTGTGTTGAGCATTTATTCTGAACTATCTCATTTAATCCTCACTACAATGTTTAGGAACACACGGTATTTGTATCCCCCTTTTACAGATAGGAAAATGAACGGCTACTGGATAACTTTTTCAAAGCCTTATTAGCCTATTTGTGGTTCTGACTCTGGAGCCCACTTGAGAGAAAATTAGTAACCTGACACTCTCAGAGTCAGTTTACCCCATTTCTGAGCACCAGTGTGAGCCCTGTTTCCATTCCATAATCAACTCCACTGTTAAATATTGTTGGTAAGTACAATATTCCCCTATCATCAATATTGCTATTCTGTTTCCAAACATGGCACATTTAAAAACAAACAGGTATATCATTACTTAAAGATCTGGAAATACGACCAAGATGTATTGTTCAGGAAAACAAAGCACATCAATGCATACATTTTGGTCCATTTAAAAAAAAAAAAATCCTTACCTATCAGTGTGTATAAACTCAGTTCACAACCAAGGGAGGATGGGGTACAGTAGTCTACTTTTTAATCTAGAATTTCCTGAATTACTTGAATTTTCTTAAAATAATCATATAGAACTTGTGTGACTTTTGAAACAGTGAACCAGGTTTTTTAAATGACAAAGGCATTGGCCTGTCTTACAGGCCTTGAGTGAAGTTAAGCATAGTGTTCAAACCTCAGCTCCACCCCTTTCATTGGCCAAGTCAACACAGTGACCCTACCTCTATTTCCTCATCTGTAAAGTTACAGTAAGAAAACAGTACCACCTTTCTAAATCTTCTTGTGGTAAGGATCAACTTGAGAAAATACAGGAGAAGCACTTAGGGAACTGTGAAATCTCAGAAGAGATGGGAGAGAGACATTGCTATTATTTGAGAGACATCTTCGATTCAGTCACTCAGTTGTGTCTGACTCTGCAACCCCATGGACTGCAGCACACCAGGCTTCCCTGTCCATCACCAACTTCTGGGCTTGCTCAAACTCATGTCCATCAAGTTGGTGATGCCATCCAACCATCTCATTCTCTGTTGTCCCCTTCTCCTGCCTTCAAATATCTTCTTAGGCCTTTCATTACTTATACCCAGAAGCCATTTCCTACTATATAGTGTGAGCAAAAATGAATGAACATCTGTCCCTGCCCTTTCTGTCCCCCAATAGAGTCAGTTAATTTGCTAAAAAGCTGGGTGCTGGGCACTCCACCCACGTCTGCCACCCATTCATACAACAGTCACTGCCCTTGGCAGTTGGCTTACTTGTAAAATGACATATTGCCCTTTGATGTGTGCTAAGCAGGCATGGGGACCAGCAGAGCTTGGGTTCTAATATTCCTATAGATTCATGGGATCAAATCCTAATTCGGGAAGTCTAGATTAACTAAAAGATGTGCTTATTGTTCTAGCGCAAACATTCTAAAATTCTAAAAATAGGAAATTAGACTAAGAATTCGGTTTTAAAAAAATTGTTTTCAGAAAGTAAACTAATCAAACACCACTCAGTGTTCACATCTGCTTTGTCAACAGCACCACTGATTGAGTACTGTTATATGCAAGGCTTCTTTGTTTAAATTTCTGTACTTCCAAAGTTCTTCAGGCAACTTATAGTAAAAAATTCATTCACTGAAGAGATTTAAAGTCCTGGAGGAAAACATGGGAGACAAAGATTAGAGGGAAAGGTGAGAGTAGTTGTAGAAGCTGAGCTCGAGACTGACTCAGCTTCCTCGCAGCTACAGCAGAAAAAAAAGAAAACAAACGTTGTTCGAAGCCATCAGATAAACACCACACAGCTGAAACTCCCAAACACCGGTCAGCTGGGCGGTGTCTGCTGGTGTGAAACATTGCCTGGTTGCCTTATATGCACACAAACAAAAGGAAAATGTGATAAGTAGCTTGTAAAGTTATTTTTTAATGATTTATATAATTACATAAAATTACATAAAATGGCTTGAAGGCTCATTTTGTTTTGGGTTGGCCAATAGTTCATTCAGGATAGTGTGGGAAAACCCGAGTGAACTTTTTGGCCAGCACAATAGTTTTTAAAAGATTAACTGGTTTTTCTTTAGGAAAGTGAAGAATGTCATAAATGTCTTCGTTTAGCAAAATTAAAAGTAGTTTCCCTTTCAAAAATACCAATAATATTTAGTCTGTGAAATCCAAAAATCTGACAGATGCACTTATAAGGGATTCCAGCGATAAGATCCACTTCCTGTTCCTCCAAAAGGTTACATTATTTGGAGGATAGAAGACAAATAACTAAAATTGTCAGATTTAGCAAATGTCCCAAATATTTGTCCCCAATAGTGCATGAGACATGCTTTTATTAAAAAGCTATTATGTATCTAAAATTTTGATCTAACTGAGGGTCCTGTATCTTATCTGACAAACCATAAAAACAGTCCACCCCTTTTGTATCTGTTAGCAGTGAACCAATATGCATCAATAGTGTAGATACACGATTCACAAATACATTGACGACGTGGAATTTTAAATCCGGTTTTACAAATGAGGAGACAGAGGCCAGACCAGCTGCAGGTTCAGACAGCACCGTTGTGTATTGTAAAAACACACCAGAGGATTTAGCTGTGTTTGACAGCAAGGACCAGGCAGAGGCTGGGCTGGTGGAACATCAGTCCCACCGCAGGACTTTTTCTGACACTAAACATACAAGTAGCTGTTGCATGCTTGCCCTTGCTTAGCAGTATGTCTGGGTACCTACTGCAGCCCTTTCCCTGGAGCTTACACGCTAGTGATGCAGGCACTGGGTTTCCCCCTTCCCTGTTTCTGATCCCCTAGTGACAGTCCTTTGGGAAGGGAATTTTTGACAGGCACCTCAAGGGCTTGCCATCACTCAAGTTAATTACACCTAGAGCACTGTGATAAGATTTGGGAGCAGATGCAAGACTTTGGGTGGATAAGGAGGCTGTTCCCACCTCAAGTGCTGCCAGTCAGTAAAGGTATTTGCATATCCAAAGCACAGAGGAGCCATGTGAAGGTTTATAAGCCAAGAAATTCACCTTCCTTAGCGGTTGTTCCATTCTGATGGACTTAATTGCTTTGAGTCTGACAGTTGAGTTTTTCTCCCTCCTCTCATCCGAACCCCCCACCTCCCTGCCCTGCCAAAGCTCTAAATGTATAAAGACAGAAACTCAGTATCATTTCTACACTGTGCATTCCACAGTTAGGTGTGAATGTTCTCCAAGCATTTTAATTTCTCATAAAGATGAGAAATTATTATTCTTGCCTGGAAAACATCATGGACAGAGGAACCTGACAGGCTACAGTCAGTGGGGCTGCAAAGAGTCAGACACAACTGAGCAACACACTTGGGTCTTAGTGGCTGTGATTAATTCACAAGCCTCTCCCTCAAACCTGGGACATTTCTGTGGCAAGGACTTTGCCAAAAGCACCCCCCACCCAATATCCTGCTCCAGTTTCCTTAAACCTGTGAAATTTTACTTTTTTGTTTCTCCAAAATCACAAACTCCGTTTTATGCATCCATCTATTCATATATTCATTTAGCAACAATTCAAGGACCTGCTGTGATCCTTTATATGCTATGTAAAGGCCCTGGGGTTGCCACAGTCAATAAAAACCCAGAGATGTCACCGTTTCTTCTTAAAACTTACAGTCTGGTTGGGGAGGCAGACACATACAGATGAAAAGGAAACAAACTAAATAATAAGTCTTTGAAAAACCTAAATGGAGGGCCCAAGGAAAGATGGAAGGAACTAGTTCACAGTGGTCAGGAAAGGCCTCCTCAAAGGAAGGCATTGAAGCTGACAGCAGAGGATGAGGGGAGGTAGTCATGAAAATATTGGAGGGAGGAGGGTCCTCAGCCCAAGGGACCCAAACAAGAAAGAGCTGGGTGTGTCTGTGGAGCTAAAAGAAGGCATGTGTGGCTGCAGGACAGTGGGAGGGAAGGTGGGGGGCACCCAGGGAGGCCAGAGAGGCCTGTAGGATCATGCCAGGATCCTGCATGAATGTTTGGATTTTGTTTAGGGAGCCGTGGGGACCCACTGGAAGGATTCACCCTGAAATAGTGTGATTTGGTGTCTTAGGAAGATTGCTTTTGCTGCTCAGTGGAGATATCCCTGGAGGAAGGGGAGAGTGCCAACAGGAAGGCCTTTTGGGAAGCCATGTAGGAAGGAGTCCAGACCAGAGAGCATGGTGGCCTGGCGAGACGGTCATGTTAGAAAGATGGTGGAGGAAGACTCCAGCACCAAATCCCCTTCTCAGGGAGCCTGACTGTCAGAGGCCAGCACACAGCATGCAAAGAGAGACCCATTGCTCACCTCCCACTGGTGGCAATGGACCTGAAGTTGCTTAGAAAGCTGGGGAAGTAAACAGAACTTTTTTACACATTGCTGTGTTTTTCTGTATACTAGGGAGCTTCTTTACAGAACTATGAATTAGAAAAATTCTGTTCTTTCATGATTAAAGGAATATAGAGGCAAAGAGGAGATAAGTAGCTTGTTCGAAGATATAGATAACATTGGAGCCCAAACTTGACCTCAGATGTCCTGCCTCCTACTTCTTATCCAGGTTGCTCCTCTGTAGGTGCTACAGCAAGGGAAGAACCTTCAGACTTGGCTCAGTATTGTATGTTTGATACACAGTAGATAATCCACCCCATGGGAAATTGCCCAGGTGGTAGCACCCAATTTGTGTTTTGTTTTGTTGTTCAATTGCTGAGTCATGTCCTACTCTTTGGGATCCCATGGGCTGCAGCACTCCGGGTTTCCCTGTCCTTCACTGTCTTCCTGAATTTGTGCAAACTCATGTCCATTGAGTCAGTGATGCCATCTAACCATCTTATCCTCAGTCGCTGCCTTCTCTGCTTGTCCTCAGTCTTTCCCAGCATCAGGGTCTTTCGGATTAGGAGTCATTGGCTTGGTGCAATATCCCTGAAGGCCACCAGGGGGCGAATAATAGTCCATGATCCCAGCCTGTGTTACTGTTCCATCACTCTGTCTGGACTCTTCTTTCTTCTGGTGGCTCAGCTGGTAAAGAATCCACCTGCAATGCAGAAGACCTGGGTTTGATCCCTGGGTTGGGAAGATTCCCAGGAGAAGGGAACAGCTACCCACCCAGTGTTCTGGCCTGGAGAATTCCATGGATTGTATAGTCCATGGGGTCGCAAAGAGCTGGATGTGACTGAGCGACTTTCACTTTTATCTGTTTATGCTTTGTCTCTTACTATTTCTTTTTTGTATTGTACAGTATTACATTTATTACCTTTTTATTCTTCCATTTTCCCACCTCTGTTTCTCTAACCCCATATCCAGCCTGCCCACATCATGGAAATAAAACATTTTTAGTAGTTTGTTGTATGTCATGAATTTCTCCTGGTTTTCAGTTGCCAAAGACTGTGAGACTAACAGTTTATATTTCCCTCCTCTAGCTTTTCCCTCGGAGAAAGCAATGGCACCCCACTCCAGTACTCTTGCCTGGAAAATCCCATGGACGGAGGAGCCTGGTGGGCTGCAGTCCATGGGGTTGCTAAGAGTCGGACATGACTGAGCGACTTCACTTTCACTTCTTACTTTCATGCATTGGAGAAGGAAATGGCAGCCCACTCCAGTGTTCTTGCCTGGAGAATCCCAGGGACGGGGGAGCCTGGTGGGCTACCGTCTATGGGGTCGCACAGAGTTGGACACGACTGAAGCGACAGCAGCAGCAGCAGCAGCTTTTCCCTGCTTGCTTTGAAGAAATATTTATTTATTTGGCTCCATTCTGCCAGGTCTTAGTTTCAGCACGTGGGACCTTTAGTTGCAGCATGTGGGATCTAGTTCCCTGGCCCGGGATTGAACCCGAGCCCCCTGCATTGGGAGCACAGAGTCTTATCCACCGGACCACCAGGGAAGTCCGTTCCCACTCATATTGGTTTGATTTTTACTTCTGCAGCCGTTAATTGCCTTCCCTCCCTTCAATAGAAAAAGAAAGGGGATCCACTCCTGATTCAAATGAAACATCACACAAACAAAAGGTCTTTCAATCAATAAGGAATTTCAAAAGTAGGGTTCAATTTAAGTGGCCTTGAGGGCTGCATGCTGTCGCCACCCTAACTAAGACAGCATGTAAATAACCATCCAAAGTGTGGGATTCCTCTGGATCTGGGAAACACACCTCTCCTTCCTACCCTGACTCCAGTATTTCACATTTTTTACCTGTCAGACAATTCTCCTTAGTGTCCATTCCAAATTCTCTGCAAGTGCAGTTTTTTCTGTCTATGGGAGAGAGAGAGAGATGGAGGGAGCTGCTAGCCGTTTTATGTTCCTGTTGACCTGGGGGCTTGCAATCAATCCCTTCCGCAGAGCCAGGCTGCAAGCTGCAGGGTGAGGCATTAGGGTGGTGGGGATGCAGGTTGGCCATCTGCTGCAAACAGAGCTATTTCCATGTGCATTAGAAGGAGGCATGCTCAGACTAAATCACAGAGCAGGAACAGTACCATATATCACGAGGGTAAATTATCCTAATTGAGTGGTTAAGAGAACGAATGCTTTCTAGGTAGTTTACAGTAAAGGACCTCCTTCTCCTGGCTGACTAATAGCAAACCACGGGCCATCAGATCCATTTGGGAAAGAGCATTAGCATCCAGTCCACTCACCTCCTTGGTCCTACAGCCCCTGTTGCCAGGAAATCAACCTTTCTCTGAGCAATCAGCTCATTATGATTTGAGTTTTTATTTTGCTCTTGTAAGCTACTGAAAGAGCAGGGACTTTCTCCTTAACCCTACTTGTGCAGCAAGTGATGTGTAGTCCGGTAAGTATCACATTAAGTGATATCCGGTAAGTTTTAGATTCAGGCCCAGAGTCTCTATTTTCAAATGATGGGTGTAAATTCCCAACCTTCTGATACCCTGTTTCCATTTAAACAGGAGACTCCAGAATTCCTTCTCAGCGTCCTCCCTAGCTTACTACAGGCACTTCCTTCTCTGCTTGTCAACAAATGAAAACAGTGATTTGCTTTTTGAACAATTTAGAAGTCCTGTTTCATGCTATCTGTTGGAGAGAGAGTATTTTAAAATATTAATTTAAAGCAATATATTTTTTGAATAGGCAATACATTCACATGATTCAAATTCTATGCACATGTAAGAGCACATACAGTGAACTATTTTTTTCCAGCTGGAAGCAGATTTAACATGAAGTTATATGAGTTTCAGCTTCAGGGACCTCTTTGCATGGGTCTCTTCTAAGACCCTGTTAGGTACCAGATTCTCTATTCATTTTATATTATTTTTTCTTTAAACGCTGTCCTGACCAAACTGTATGAGTTTCAGTGCCTCCAAGACTTGAATCTGCCTCTGCTTGCACCTCTGGCTTTTAGCCTCCCTGCCCAACAGTCAATATTGGTCATCACATTAGTGCATATATTTCTGGGTATATTCAGTCGTGTCTGACTCTGCAACCCCATGGACTGTAGTCCACCAGGCTCCTCTGTCCATGGGATTCTCCAGGCAAGAATACTGGAGTGAGTTGCCATGCCGTCCTCCAGGGGTTCTCCCCCACCCAGGGATCTAACCCAGACGCAGACAAACCTGCGTCTCTTATGTCTCCTACATTGGCATGCAGATTCTTTACCACTAGTGCCACCTATGTAAGTAAAAACATATTTAACCCTTGTTCTTTTTTCTATAAAAGGTAACAGGCTGAACATGTCATTCTGCACTTTGATCTTTGCATTTGTATTGAAGTACGTTACTTTCTTCCTATTTTGGCTTCCTCCTTTATAAAATGGAAAAATTGAGTCTATCCCAGAGACTTACTTTTAGGATTAAATCAGATCATGTAAAGCACTTAGCCTATCACCTGGAACATAGGAAGTGATGTAAGCTAATAGATGTAAGCTATTATTCTAGAGTTAAAGCTTAAAATGTTCTACAAAGCTACTCTAATGAAAATGGTGGTGGTACTGATAACATAATAGCAAATGGATGAAACAAAGTAAGAAGCATCTGTTCTTTATTATTTGCCTGCAAGATGCCAATTGTCCATGATTGAAACTATTGTTGTTGTTGTTTAGTCCCTGAGTCCTATCTGACTCTTTGTGACCCCATGTTCTATAGCCCGCCAGGCTCCTCTGTCCCTGGGATTTCCCAGGCAAGAATACTGGAGTGGGTTGCCAATTCCTTCTCCAGGGGATCTTCCTGACCCAGGGATCAAATTCATGTCTCCTGCATGGCAGGAGGATTCTTCACCCCTGGGCCACTGGGAAAGCCCCATGATTGGAAGAGAAACATAAAAGGAAAATGTTTGTCTCCAGGAGCTTCTAGTCTAGGGGAAGATAGGAGATGTGTGTCAAAATGTGATACGAAAAGAATGCATGTCTGTGAGGGTTATCGAGGAGATCATTGCTGTCTGGAGCGATGGTGGGTGCAGAGGGCCCACGGGACAAGGGAGTGGAAGTGGATGGAGTGGTGCCTGAACTGGCTTTTGAAGGACAAGTAGGAATTTGATGTCCAGAAATAACTAGGGAAAAATGGTAGCTCCGAGGATGATCCAACCTGACGGAATCACAAATGCTGAGGAAGGGACTTTCCTGGAGGTCTAATGGTTATAAGTTTGCCTTCCAGAGCAGGGGGTGAGGGTTGGACAAAGGAGCCTGGTGGGCTACAGTTCATAGGGTCGCAAAGAGTAGAACATGCCTAAAGCAACTTGGCACACTCGCATAGGAGAGCTAAGATCCCACATGTCTTGTGACTGAAAAACGAAAACATAAAACAGAAGCGATATTGTAACACGTTCAATAAAGACTTTAAAAATTGCCCGTTATCAAAAACAAACAAAAACTGCTGAGGAAAATTTGGTTAATTAAATGAAATGGTGTTTAAGAGAAAGAGTTACAGATTGACAGGGTGTTCTCCTAAAGGACAAGCTGTTGGGGGGAGTGCCTCAGTAGGGGGGTGTTACGTGGCTCTGACTGAATTTGGCCTCTCCACCCAATTCCCAACTGCAATCGAAGGGCAGAGTATCAATATTCACAGAACCGATCCCTCACGAATAAACTTCAAGTTTAAATCTTTAGCTCAATGGTATCAATAACACGTTCTAATTACATTTGAAGCTTTGAAAATATGGTACTGTATGATAATTGCTGTGAAGCAGATTTTCATCACAGGGACTTATACACTGTAATTGTACAGAAGAAATAGAGAGCTTATTAAATTATGCCATTTGATTGCAACTGCAGATCGTGACAATGCTTGGAACAACAGGATCCCCGAGTCATCGCCCCCCTCCCCACCACCTTACCACCTTTCCAGTGTATCAAGCGTATAAATAACATTATATATGCAAAACCCTCCAAGCGTCCTCTAACCACTTCTCACGGCCAGACGGCACTTGGGGGGAAACTGAGTGTCAAGCCATGTGTTAGATAAAATGAATCTTACATGTTGATCTCAGAAATTCAAGAGTCCTATGGTTGAGTCAGCTTCCAGATAAACCCAGAGAAGAACCAGTTCCCTAAGTCTCTGTCATTAGATTGAACATATTTCAGGGGTGAAGAGAGAGGGAGCCCCCGAAACTGCCCCCCAGCATGAGTCGGGCCTCTTCTACCCTTTGGGCTCCTCTTTTTCACAGCTTCCCCTTTCAGTCTAGATCTCCCTTGGTGCCCCCAATTCTTGCCCAACCAGTGTATACTGCCTGTGTGATCAGCAAGTCATTTAGGGAAAAGCCTTTTAATTAAGAGAAGAGCAACAAATTATTCAATCAGAGTCATCTGATTTAATACCCTGCCATCTGGCCAGGACTCCTCCTGCCCCCTTCTCCTCCCAGCCTTCACCGGCGTAGAAAGGGACAAAGGGCATGGAAGGTGGGAAGGACCATCCAAGCCTTTCTGGAAGCAGGGAGACGGGTTTAGGAGGATTTCCATTCTTTGCTGTAGAAACTCACCCTCCCTTTTCTTATCAGTAAAATAAGGGGCAGTAACACCCACCTCAGTGCTTTGGGACGCCTGGTACCATGATGGCTGGCCTAGTGGCAGTGCTCAAGAAATGTAAGGTGGATCTGAAGCCTGTAAATGAGGAGCTGGTTTTTGAAACTGGATGTTGACAGTGGTGGCAGCAGCAGCCGTGGTGGCAGGAGTGAGACACGAAGGTTTTCCTCTGGTAGGCCAGCCCCAGTTCATCTCCTTTCTGTTGTGATCCACAGAGGCACTCCCCGGTCCTCTCCCCTGACAGGGAGCTCAGGAAATCCATGCCCCCTTCTCACTCCTCAGTTCAGTTCAGTCGCTCAGTCGTGTCCAACTCCTTGCGACCCCATGGACTGCAGCACGCCAGGCCTCCCTGTCCATCACCAACTCCCAGAGTTTACTCAAACTCATGTCCATTGAGTCGGTGATGCCATTCAACCGTCTCATCCTCTGTCGTCCCCTTCTCCTCCTGCCTTCAATCTTTCCCAGCATCAGCATCTCGCTCCTATTCCCTCCAAACCTGGATGTCAGGCTTTATCCTGAGACGCATGCAGTTGGAGCCTTCCATGTCTGGTTTGGGCATGATAAGAAGAGGGCTGGGAGAGACTTCAAGTTGAAAGAGGCTAGAAATAGAACTTGGGGGGTTATTTCAATAGGTAGCAGCTCAGAAGAGGACTACGCTAGACAACGTCATGAAATAGATGCGAGTTCCTCAAAGTAATATTACCACCAATGTGACAGCTACGAATGAAGACTAATCCAGGGATATAGAAGACTCAGTTGCCACGCACAGCTTTTACTGTCAGTGATGTGACTTTCCAAACTGGTGAACAGCTCCTGGTAAAGTACTGAACAAAATATCAAATACAGTCTTCCTGCGATTTGCATAGTAGTTCCATTCTTGGGATATACTTAGTGTATATTAAAAGCCCTTTTAGGAAGTCCTTCTGTTTACATATAAAATGAAGTTACATTCTAAAGCTCAGATGATTATAAATGAGTTTCCAGCTCTGTAAATATCTAGTGGGACATTTGAAAGTTGTGTGGAGCATAGGGTGAGCCATGCAAAGGATCGCTATCGCTGCTCAAGTTGTGATAGATCCAGCTGCTGGGGTCCCAGGCTGTCTTTGACAGGAACGGGACCTCTACCCATCACTGGGACAAACCAAATCACTCCACATTTTTCCAAAGTGCCCACGATCCTATGCTAGGCTAAAAACCAAAATGTGAATCAAATTAAATGTAAAAAAAAAAAAAATTGAATGACAAGAAATTTTATGTAAAATAACACCTTGAGACAAGCAAGTTTGAGTTGGATATTAAACAAGACAAAAGAATTTTTCATTTTTTTTTGGTATGATAATAAAATAATTTTGTGTAAAAATACAGACAGATGTAAAAATGCCAAAAAGGAAATTTCAGTGGTGATCATTTGAATACAGTATGTCTGTGAGCTTTATAGAAAATAATTCCTGGGGTGGCTGCTCAACTCGCAAAGACTCACTCTCTTTGGGAACATCCTCCACACAATATTCAAGGTGAACCCTCCAGGTAGAGTTTGTATCACAAGCTGCTTCCCTGTTCCCCTGCCCTCAATCCAGGTCATTGGTCTAGCTGGAGGCGGGTCACACTCAATCAACCCAATTGTTACCGAAAGGATATGAGTAAGGGGTCTGGCTGCTCTGCTGCTTAAAAGCCAGTAAACAGGACAGGTTGGTGGAAAGGAAAGTTTGCTTCACTTCAGATGCTGGCAACTGGCAGTGGTAGAGAAGGGAGGTTGGCAGACATCTGTCCGAAGGCCGACTCCCCGCTTCCAACAGCAGGGGGTGAGAGCATTTATAGACAGAGTCGGGCGTTGGTGTGGGGGGGCTACATGCAGAAACAGCATAGTCATCTCTAACGATCATCTTCAATTGGTCTTCAGTGGTCTGACTAGCATCATCTTGGTTGTTTTAGGTACTTAATTTTCAGTTCCAGGATGCACTGGTTCCCATTTCTTTGCGATCACTTCTCAGAATTGTGGCAGCTCAAGTCCTGGGTACAGTCTGGTCATCATGTAGTTACCTTCTCCACTTGGTGTTTTGGTATCTGTACGACAGCTCCCAGGCTATGGCTCAGAATATTACCTACAGCTCTTGAGAAAGAAATAAAGGTCCTTGGCTATGCTTAATGACTACATCATTATTGTTTAGTCTCCTTAGACTGTTTTCCTTTGTTTCAGCAGTTCTCACGTCTCTGATTAAACGTATTCTTCAACTGAAGCTTTCCACAGGCAAAAAGCAGGCAGAAGATGTGGTGGCATTGGGGGGTGGGACAAGGATCACGGAGTCCTGCTCCATTCCACAGTCAGATGCTCTTTCACAAGAAACTGGCATCTCGAATTGGGACTCTAGGGTTCGACAGCTTTCACATTAACAGTGCTCCCAGAGAAGACCCATAGACTTCAGGTGCTCGGGTTTCCAGAACCACTTTGTTTCCTGTCCTTCTTTGAAAGTGAAAAGTGAAGTGTTGGAAGTTCAGTTGTGTCCGACTCTTTGCGACTTAGCCTGCCAATCTCCTCTGTCCATGGAATACTCCAGGCAAGAATTCTGGAGCGGGTAGCCAATTTCTTCTCCAGGGGATCTTCCCTACCCAGGGATTGAACCTGGGTCTCCTGCATTGCAGGTGGATTCTTTACTGTCTGAACCACCAAGGAAGCCCAGTCCTCCTTTGGGTTTAGCAACCGAGTTCTCCCATCGTCTCTATGAGACACCATCGACTCCTTCCCCCAAATTCCATTTCTTTGTGCTCAAGCCAGCTAAAGTCGATGCCTGCTATTTACAACTAAAGCATCTTAGTAAGATTTTTTTTATCCTGGAGACAAATAGCATATCAGGAGAGGATTTACAGATTAAAGATTGACTACCATAGATTAGGTCCCTTGGAAGTCAGAACTGTAGAATTATTTGATTCTTCAGTATGGTTATATTTAGACAAACCTGGCAAAGAAGGATGCAGTTGAACGCTGTAAATCACTTTCTTTGCATTTATTGGAAAGCAACATTTAAACAGAATAATTGGTAGCCAGCTTGCAAATGGGCACCCAATGATGCTTGTGGCTTAATATTCTCCCTCTTGTTTAGAGCCCTCCATATTGAATAGGCCTGACTTGTGTAACCAATAAGGTATTGCAAGATATTGTTCATGGAATGTGACTCCTAAGGCCAGGCCATAAAAGACTTTGAGGTTTTCACCTGGTTCTCTCTTGGGTCATTCAGTGCAGAGCTGGGCTGGTCTCCATGTCATGGAGACACTCAGGGGGTGCAGCTAAGACCTCCTGCCGCCATTCAGCTCCAACTTCCCAGCCGTATGAATCAGCTACCTTGACAGTGGACATTCCAGCTCCTCTCAAGCCCTCAGCTGAATACAGCCCTAGCTGATATCTTGGTTGCAGTGTCCAGCCTGAACCACTGAAGCTATGAGCTACTAAAGTGTGCTGTTCTTTTAAGCCACTGTGTCTTTTTTTTTTCTTTTAATGTTTATTTCTTTATTTGGCTGTGCTGAGTCTTTGTTGCTCTGCAGGATTTTCACAGGGGCTACTTCCTAGTTGCGTGCACAAGCTTCTCACTGTAGTGGCTACTCTCGCTGCAGAACATGGGCTCTAGAGCGCAGGGACTTCAGTAGTCTTGTAGCACTCAGGCTCAGTATTAATAGTTGTGGTGCATAGGCTTAGTTTCTCTGCAGCCTGTGGGATCTTCTCAGGTCAGGAATCAAACCCACATCTCTTGCACTGGCAGGCAGATTCTTTACCACTGAGCCACCAGGGAAGCCCAACCCACTATGTCTTGAGATAATTTGTTGCAACCTGATTGAGAAATAATCCAAAACACTCAAACTCCTCACCATGATCCCCAGGACCACAGATGGCATGCCTGACTCTTCCCAATTATACTTAGACCTCATCTCCCGGTCTTCTCCCTCTTTTTCATGCTGCTTCAGATACACTGGCCATCCTAATTTTCCTGGAACTTTCCAGGAAAGTTTCGCACTCATACCTCAGATACTCTACACTTGTGGACTTCTCTGCCTGAAGCACTTTTCTCCCAGACATTCAGTTGACTCTCTCTCTGACCGCCCCCATGTCTTGGCTCAGCGAAATCCTCCCCGATCACTGTGCTTAAAATTAAAACTCTCCACCTCACCTGACAATTCCATCTCCCTCTTGCGCTTCATTTTCTCCTTATCCTTTATCACTGTTTAACATGTTGTATATTTTATTTATGCATCTTCTTTATCTTTAGCTCCATGAGGACAAAGATTTTATGGGTTTGTTCATTGCATTCTTAGGGTTCAATGCCCAGCACACAGAAAACTCTCAATAACTATTTGTAAATGAACAATAAATAAGTTTTTCTAGTTAGCCTAAAAATATAGAACATATATAGGTTACTTGTAGAAAAATTAGAAATTGTGATAAACTTTGGGATGAAATAAGAAGCACCATCTGGAAATAACCAGTACTGATATTTGCTGTATATCCTTCCTGCATGCTCTCATCAATGCCCTTGGAGTTTTAAGGAACAGACATCTACTCTGGCTGACCCGAACTCAGGAATGTTATCAGAGGCAGCGGTGGGCCCCAGGGAGCCCTGCAAGGCACAAAGAATCTCTGGGCCTCAAGAGAACAACATTCCAGCAGACACTGAAGCTGCTCTTTCTGGCTCCATGGGATTTTGGGACCCTGCTCTCATGGCATCTCGGCTTCATCTCTCCATCTGCTCCAATCTTCGGTCTCTGAAGAGCGTTTCCCTTAGCTCACTCCTTAGTGCACACGTGGCCCTGCTGTCTGCCCTGGAGCCTCCAGGATTGGTCAGTCTCCCTGCTCCTTTCACTGTTCCAATTCCAAGTTCCAAGATGACTCTGACGGTGCCAGCTTAGGCCAGGCAGTCTGATCAGGTAGACAGGGTGACACAGCTGTATGAGTTTGTCGGGTTATCATAACAAAACACCGTGGACTGGGTGGCTCAACCACAGAAATCCATTGTCTCGTGGTCCTGGCGGCCAGAAGTCTGAGATCCAGGTGTCTGCATGATTGAGTCTTCCCGAAGGCTGTGCTTCTTCCCTAGATTCTGGTGATTTGCTGGAATCTTCAGGGTTTTTTTGGGTTCTGCTGCATCACCATAATCTCTGCCTTCGTTCTCAGTATTTTCTCTGTGTGCATATGTTTATGTCCAAATTTCTTCTTTTATAAGGACAATGTCCTAATGGATATCAAACCACCTTAGTGATCTTAACTTGATCTGCAAAAACCCTACTTGTAAATGCTGTCACATTCACAGGTACGACTACTGGGGCTCCAAAAGCTTTGGTGGGGAGGGAAACACAATTCAACCCGTGAGAGTCACATGAACATATTAATAGTAGATTTGTACCTTCAAGTGGCTCTGAGTAGTGGAAGCAATGATATATATGTCAGACCAGCATTGTTTTCTGTGTAAATATTTCATTTGTGCAAAAATGGAATCGTACAGCATTAGATTTCCCTTAACGATAAATTGTGAAAATTTTCTCGTATTGATATCATACTTTACCTTATTTTTTAATGGTTGCACAGTATTATGCTATGTGAAAATACTGAAATGTATTTAAGCAATCTCTTATTATTAGATTTCTTTCAATTTTGTGTTATCTTGTATAATACTGCAGTGAGTATATTCCTCTCTAAATCTTTGTGCATGCTGATAATTATTTCTTTAGGATAAATTCCTGGAAGATAGAAATAGCTTTCCAAGAGTATGGCATTTGATAAGAACTTGATATTTATTATTAAGCTGATTTCCAGGAGGTTTGTTGTGAATGACTGTCTCCCAGCTCTTTGTTAGTATCAGGAGAGTATTTTTGGTCAGACAAGGTCAAGGAGTTTACAGAATACCTTACAGTGGTTTTAATGTCTATTTTTGGAGTAAGATTGAATTTTTATGCTCGAATTCAGTAGTCATATGCATTTCTTATTGGGAGGAATTGTCCATTCATTTACTTCCTTAATTTTCTGTTGAACTTCTTTTTCTTATTGATTTGTATTAAGTTTCCACCTTAGTGATATTAATCTATTATGTATGGTAGCTATTTTTGTGGCTTCTGTTTAGTTTTCACTTTGTTTGCAATGCTTTTAAGAAAGATTTGTTGATTTATTTTCGGCTGAGAGCAGGCTTTTGCTAGCTGCAGCGGGGGGTGTTCTCTAGGGGTGGTGCACGGGCTTCTCGCCGTGGTGGCTTCTCCTCTTGTGGAGCACAAGCTCCAGGCTCATGGGTTTCAGTGGCTGCAGCGCGCAGGCTCAGTGGCCGTGGTGCACTGGGTTAGCTGCCTTGCAGCATTTGGGATCTTCCCCGACCAGGGATCGAACCCATGTCCCCTGCGTTGGCAGGTGGATTCTTAACCACTGGACCATCAGGGAAACCCTACAATGCTTTTGAAATACAGAAATTTGAACTCTAATTTTCCTTTCTGGTTTCTTTCAGTTCTCTTATGCTTAGAGAGTTTCTCCATTCATAGAGGGGATAAACGATCATGTATATTTCTTTTTATTTTTTTCCCCCAGTGGTTGGTATTTTTACATTACAAATATTGATCTGTATGCTTTCATTACCTCTGGTAGATTCAATATGACTGCAAATTCCTTGCTGCTCTTACTTTTGAGAGGTGGAATCTAATTCTCCGCTTCTTGAATCTGGCTTTAGTGACTTGATTACCCAACAGAATGTGGTAGAACTAATATCCTAGAAATTCTGAAGCTAGGTTATACTGTCGCTGTACAGGCTAACGGAATCTTGAGTCTCATTGTAAGAAGTCTGATTACCTTAAGCCACCATACAGGAGAGGTTACGTGTAAACACTTGACCATCCCAGCTGAGCCCAGAATTCTAGCCCATTGCACCAACACAGACCAGGTATCAACCAATTACCTCTGGCAACACTAAATGGAGTGGAAGAATCACCCGGTCAAGTCCTGCCCAAGTTCTTGACCTATAAACTCATGAGATAAAACATGTACAGTTGCTGTTTTAAGGCACTGAATTGCAGTGCAGTTTGTTACACAACAGGAGATGACCGGAACATTACCTCTTGCCTGAGGTACCGTAACAGAAGCTGCGAGGTACAGAAAAAAGTACTGAAATTGCCAGAAAGTGGAAGAGCCAAGAGCTTCAACAGGAGTATTCTCATCAATTGGTAATGACTGATGATATTAAAAGCAGCAAGGTTTACAGCTGACATGTACTTTGAAGCAGAAAAAAAAGGGCAAATAATCCCAACTCCAGCACATTTTGAGAAAAAAGAAAACCTTTTTTTAAATAATTGAAATCCACGGAGCAGTTTTAATGTGCCATACGGAGCACTAAGCCCTTGACACAGATTTTCCTCATTTGATTCTCAACAGACTCCCTGTGAGTAGTTGCCATTACTGTCCCCATTTTACAGATGAAGAAATGGAGGCTTCGAGAGATCAAATAACATCTCCATGATTACAGAGGTACAACTAGGACCTGAATCCTCGTGTCTGTGGGGCTTCCCCAGTGGCTCAGTAGGTAAAGAATCCGCCTGCAGTGCAAGAGACACAGGAGATGTGGGTTTGATTCCTGGGTGGGGAAGATCCCCTGGTGGTGGTGACTCACTCCAGTATTCTTGCCTGGAGAATTCCATGGACAGAGGAGCCTGGCGAGCTATAGTCCATGGGGTCACAAAGAGTCAGATACGACTGAGCACATGGCACATAACAGGATTTGAATCCTTTTGTCTGAGCCTGCACACTTGGCCACAGGACTCACCTCCTTTCCTCTGGCTTGGAGTGAGGGCGATACTCTCTATCAACTTGTGGAAAGCACCCCTTTGTCAAGGGACTGATTTGGATGCCTTCTTCCCCACCAGCTCCTGCCATTTAGATGTCGCCAGGAAACTCTCCAACTTTTCTTACAGATCTTATAAGCCTGTGGTTCTTAAAGTTGAACCGTGATCCTGCAACATGGACAATGCAAAGGAAACCAAGTGGTCCCTCTGAGCTGGAGATTCAGAATGACCTTTCCCACCCAGGGTCCTCTGGTTCCAGACAACCTGGAGAGATGGGGTGCAGTCATTTAGAGAGGAGGTCCTAATGGAAGGGTTCTTGTCTGATTCATCCCTCTGTCCCTGGAACCCAACACAATGCTGGGCTCCTTGGGACATGTCTGTGCCTCAATTACAGTGACCTCAACTGAGACCCCAGCCCTCTTAGACCCTCAAATCATTTTGGAAAGTTTCCTAGAGTACTGTCTTACCCAAGTCCAGGAAAAAGGCCATGAGGTTATTTCTTTCTGCCTTATCCCTAAGGACACTGCCGCAGCCACTGATCTCCATGATATTCCTACTGGGTACCGCCATCCGTGAGGTCGAAAAGAGTCGGACATGACTGAGTGACTGCAAATGCACGCGCCACTGCCCTATGGCTGCCACTGATTCTATGCACATCTGTGATCTCAAGGGAGGAGATGCTCTCTGCTCTGCTGCTGGGTCCCACACGGGTATCAGCCTCTTCTCTCAGCCACTCCAGCATCACTGAGATCGGGCTGTAAACCTTAGGGAGATTTTTCTCTAAGTCTGGGATTAATGGAAGAAATTAGGAAAGCTGAGAATTATCAAAATCCCTTGCTCATCCTTCGGATCAGTTTCCTTCCTGGGCCCCAGCTTGGCTCCACTGACAAAGGGCAGTCCTCCCCCAGCCCAACACGCACTCACACCAGAAATATCCCAGGGCTGTTCTTGGTCTTTTGGTGCCAGCTGAGGAGACATTCTATTCAGGAAAGAACAAATACTTTTTTTTTTTTTTTTTACTTCCTTATACAAATCCCTCCTCCTTCTATCCTTATGGCTAACATCCAGTTAAATTCGTGCCAGGGTGATTGACAATGAGACTATCCCTTTGCTTCAAGGACAGGCCCTCCTCTCTTCCCCCAGAGGCATGTGTCTTGCCCAGAAAAGACAATCACAGAATGGTCTGACATCAGTCCATTCATTGATTTCTCCAGTCTTACTGACATGCCCCTTATTAATGAATGGGAATGAATGAACCCAGCCAAACCAAGGTACCACCCTGATTCTAACCAGTAAACTCCACACCCAGCATCTCCTTAAGCATTCAGAGCGTTTCCCCTTCAAGGTATAGGCTGTGAATTCTTAGCACAACTTTCAGTCCCGTGAATACCAGGCTCCCCTTCTTGGGCTGTTTGTTTGCTTCTGAAACCCAAGCTCATTAATCACTCTGACAATGGCACCCCACTCCAGTACTCTTGCCTGGAAAATCCCATGGATGGAGGGGCCTGGTAGGCTGCAGTCCATGGGGTCACTAAGAGTCAGAGTCGCTAAAGAGCGACTTCACTTTCACTTTTCACTTTCATGCATTGGAGAAGGAAATGGCAACCCACTCCAGTGTTCTTGCCTGGAGAATCCCGGGGACGGGGGAGCCTGGTGGGCTGCTGTCTATGGGGTGGCACAGAGTTGGACACGACTGAAGCGACTTAGCAGCAGCAGTAGCAGCAGCAGCAGCTGCCTGCCAGGCCCTTCCGGCCGGCAACTGTTCCTCTGACCCTCCCTGTCAATCTCTATCCCTGGTCCCAGCCCCCGGCAGAGCGAGGACGGAGGTTGACACCTGTTGGAATGGGGTGGACAAAATCAATTAGCAAGGGAAGATTCTCTCCCACTTCCCAGCCTTGTCCTCCACCATTTCAGCCCCCTATTTCTCAAGAGGATGCTAGGATTAAAATTCTTCTCCCCTGGGATTGGCCAAGGGGAAGTGATGGCAAGATGAAGTGGGAAAGAATTTAGGGGAAAACAACAACAGTGGTTGGAGAGCCCTGCAGAGCTCTGGCAGCTCTCGACTGCTGGCTACAGCAAGCCTGTGAAAAAGTTCTCCAACTTGGACCCGGATCCCCATGGAGAGACAACCCAAATGGGAGCCAAAGAAAGACAGAAAACGATGCTTTGTTGGAGGTCTCGTTGCCTTATTTTCTCTAATGCCCGCTGCCTAATTTCCTCAAGGCCCTGGTCCCAGAAGCATGAATGAATCGAGTGACTGGTGTCTCAGTTGGACAAAAATTGTAAAGTAGGCCATTCCGGTCTTCTCTGAGCTCCTGGCAGTATTAGCTCTTTGTGCTAAAAGGAGCAGATGCAAGGGCCTCCCTTCCACTCCTGGGAAACTGGCTTTAACGGTGACCTGCTGGGAACAGTGCTCCATCCTTTGTCATTTAAAGCCTTCACAACTCAAATGGTAGGGATTGCAGGCCTGATAAGAAGGGAGGGTGTCCTAGGCAGGTGGGTAGAGGGGATATTTTTAGGCAGCCAGAACCTGGGAGAACCCATCAAATCAGAGAGGCCCGCCCACTCCACCTGTGTGTCAGCTTTAAATTTGGATTGAATTTTTTGGTGGCACAAAAGAGTCAGTGCCTCCTGCCACTGGGGGGGCCCATTCTCCCACTCTGCTATCTCCATGTATTCCGCCTTCCAGGATCCAGCTGGCTCCTGCTCTGCCTGAAGAACAAGCAGCTAGACCAGCCTCACCAGACTGGCCATCTGTCCCAGCTGAGGGTGAGGGTCCCGCCCATCCCAGGGCTTCCCAGGGCTGCTGATGCAGCTGTCCCAGAAAGATCTTAAAGCCTGTGTTCTCATGGATGCCACGAATAAGATGTGGTTGCTGGTGGAATGACTTCTCCCATTGCCAGAAAGTCAGGCCAAGTCCCCAGTCTCTGCCTGTTTCAGAAAACAATATTGGCCAGGTGACCTGAGGGAGACTGAAGGGGGATGGAATTGTCAAGAGGCGTGGCCCCTATTCTTGGCTCTGCCTCTCAGTGACCATGTGACCTTGGTAATCATTTCCCTTCCCTGGGCCTCAGTTTCCTCCCCAGAAAAATGAGAAAGTGAGATAGGATGTATCTGGATTTCCTTCTTATGAATCCAATATCTCCCAAGATGATCAAATAAGTCTTTGTATCATCCAGGCAAAATCTACAATGAGTCAGTGGAATTTGAAACTGTGACACGTGTCCATATTCGATGCTCATAATTTTCTTAATATTTTAGGCAGAAATGCTTTGTTGTATTTGGGGAAGGTGGGCTGGTGGGGAAGGCTGGGTAGTGCCTTATTCTCTTTTGCTGGTACAGACACAGCCAAAGGGTTTGCATTAATTTGGGTGGACTGGCATCCAAAGTGCTTCTATCTCTCATCTGCTCTGAGGTGACTGGAGACTCTATCCTTATTTCATGTGTATCAGTTAGATGATTTTTTATTGCAAGGGATAGAAAACCCAACTCTGTTTATTTTATTTTATTTTTTTGCCATAGCAAAAGGGATCTTTGTTTCCCAACCTGGGATGGAACCCATGCCCCCTGCAGTGGAAGCATGGAGTCTTAGGGAAGTCCACGGAAAACCCAACTCTAATAGATTAAACCTAAGCAAAGAAAATGCATTGTCTTATGTGCCTGAACCGTTGTCGCTAAATTACATTTCGTTTCTCACTTCCCAGTCCTGCATTCTCTGTATTTTCTCAAGTCTTAGGTAGAATCTCCCTTTGTGATCACAAGAGAACATCTGAAAGCCCCCAGCCTTGCATACAACTGTTCTAAAGTCCATGTCACTTAAGATAACTTGAACTAAAAGGAAAAAAAAAAAAAAAGTGTCTTATGACAAAAAGAGAGAGAGAGAGAGAGAACTTGAGTTGCAAACAACAGGAAATTTGACTCAAGTTAGTGTAATCAGTAAGAAAAACATTCAGCTCACCCAAAGCGAAATCCAAAGATACAGTGAGATCCAGACTGGCTAATTAAGTGCCTCAACAATGTCATCAGGAGCCAAGTTTTTTTCTGCTCCTCATTTCCAGTATCAATTTTTCTGTTAGAAGAAGAGCCTTTATGGTCACATAATAGCTATTGAAATTTCAAGTGTCATATGTAGACATTGCAAGGTGCAGGAAAAGAAGTAAAACCACCTCTTCCTATGGCTTTCTTCAAAAAAAGAAAATGTCCCCTAGAATCTCCTGGAAGACTTCTTATATTTTATGGTATAGAATTGCCCCACTTGCCCATTCATTCTTCAACCAACCACTGACAAGTTGGATAAAATTACCATGTTACTCAGATCAGTGGCTTTCAGCCAGGGACCATGTCTTACAGTGGCCATTTGACAAAATCCAAAGACATTCTTGCTGTTATAAATGCAGTGAGGGGTGCTACTGGCATCTAAGTGGGTGGAACACAGGGCTGCTGCTCAACATCTTCGATGAACAGTGACAGCCCACACAACAGAGAACCGTCTGTGGTGCTGAGGTTGAGAAAGCCTTGCTTAGACAAGCATCCAGGGTGCAATGACTGCTAGAAGGTCAACCTTGATGTCTTCTACAATGTTCTGTCTGGAACTCATCAACAGTCTTTGTTTCCAGTATTTCTAACAAAATCTTCCTATATTTTCTCAATCTGATTGCATTTCACATCCATTTCTGAACCAACTACTGTGTGCAGGAGAATTAGATGCAATGATTGGTTTAAGCCTATATTACATGTTCTACCTCTGAGCCAGGAATGAGTTAACTCTATGTAAAGATATGGACTGAGGATTGGAGAAGAAAGGGTAATACCCCAGAGAGAATTAGGAATGGTCATCAAGATGAGGTACATAGAAGCTAGTCAGCAAAAACAAAAATAAACAAAACCCCAGTTGCCCACCACCCCATCCCTGACAGACTAGAGAGGCAAGAATTGTGTTTGTACTTTGACTCTAAATAGCAGCAGCAGCAGAAGGCGGTCAATGGGATTGTCTAGGAACATTCAAGGCTGGCTCCTGTGAATTGCTCATTCCATGTGGTGGATAGAAGTTCTGTGGCTTTAATTACCTCCATTCAGGCAGCACTTTTCACCGAAGAAAATGCTCAGTCAACCTGGCAAAGTGAAAGCAAGACTAGCAGAGAAGGGGAAGGGAGAGGAGGAAATGGCAGTCTACAATGGTGCAGAGAGAGGGAGAGCTTGGGTACAGGGGTGATATGTATCCCCAACTCTGGATGACTTCTCTGCTCTGGAGCTGGGCTCTGTGGACCGTATCACCCAGGCCCCCTTGTCCTCTGTCTTCCAGTTGTTTTTGGTCAATGGCTGGCAACTTCGGGAGATGAAAAGAAAGGAGGAGAGAGAGACTTGCATATTTACTCCTCCTGATTCCTGCTGGCTTTGCCATGGTCTGGGAGTGTCTCAACTCACTAGTGCTTCTGTTGGTTGATTCCCCTTCCACGGTGCCACATTCATTTAAGCTCCATAATACTACCTCCTCCCTGTGACCTCAGGCCTAAAGGTTACTCAACATTTCCCACTGGTTCCCTTAATCTTACACTGAATACACCCACACATCTGTATATTGAATCTTCATTAGTCTCCGAGTGTGTTGTCTGAACATCCAAAGGAGCCTGCAGCAATAGACAGGTGGCAGGTGCAAGGTTGACTCATGCCAGATGGTCACACTAGGCTATGATGTGCCTTGATCACACCTAATATTCCATGAGCCTAAAGAACAGGCACTCACACCTGTTTCTTCAGTTCAGTTCAGTTCAGTTGCTCAGTCATCTTCGACTCTTTGCAACCCCATGGACTGCAGCACAGCGGGCCTCCCTGTCCATCACCAACTCCTGAAGCTTGCTCAAACTCATGTCCATCGAGTCAGTGATGCTATCCAACCATCTCAGCCTCTCTCGTCCCCTTCTCCTCCTGCCTTCAATCTTTCCCAACATCAGGGTCTTTTCTAATAAGTCAGTTATTCGCATCAGGTGGCCAAAGTATTGGAGTTTCAGCTTCAGTGTCATCCTTCCAATGAATATTCAGGACTGATTTCCTTTAGGATGGACTGGTTGGATCTCCTTGCAGTCCAAGGGATTCAAGAGTCTTCTCCAACACCACAGTTCAAAAGCATCAATTATTCGGCACTCAGCTTTCTTTACAGACCAACTCTCACATTCATACATGATTACTGGAAAAGACATAGCTTTGACTAGATGGACCTTTGTTGGCAAAGTAATGTCTCTGCTTTTGAATATGCTATCTAGGTTGGTCATAACTTTCCTTCCAAGGAGTAAGCATCTTTTAATTTCATGGCTGCAATCACCATCTGCAGTGATTTTGGAGCCCAGAAAAATAAAGTCTGACACTGTTTCCACTGTTTCCCCATCTATTTCCCATGAAGTGATGGGACCGCATGCCATGATCTTCATTTTATGAATGTTGAGTTTTAAGCCAACTTTTTCATTCTCCGCTTTCACTTTGATCAAGAGGTTTTCTAGTTCCTCTTCACTTTCTGCCATAAGGGTAGTGTCATCTACATATCTGAGGTTATTGATATTTCTCCCAGCAATCTTGATTATAGCTTGTGCTTCTTCCAGCCCAGCATTTCTCATGATGTACTCTGCATACAAGTTAAATAAGCAGGGTGACAATATACAGCCGTGACGTACTCCTTTTCCTATTTGGAACCAGTCTTTGTTCCATGTTCAGTTCTAACTGTTGCTTCCAGACCTGCATACAGGTTTCTCAAGAGACAGGTCAGGTGGTCTGGTATTCCCATCTCTTTCATAATTTTCCACAGTTTATTGTGATCCACACAGTCAAAGGCTTTGGCGTAGTCAATAAAGCAGAAATAGATGTTTTTCTGGAACTCTTGCTTTTTCCATGATCCAGCGGATGTTGGCAATCTGATCTCTGGTTCCTCTGCCTTTTCCAAAACCAGCACTGTTGAAGCCTGGCTTGGAGAATTTTGAGCATTACTTTACTAGCATGTGAGATGAGTGCAATTGTGTGATAGTTTGAGCATTCTTTGGCATTGCCTTTCTTTGGGATTGGAATGAAAACTGACCTTTTCCAGCCCTGTGGCCACTGCTGAGTTTTCCAAATTTGCTGACATATTGAGTGCAGCACTTTCACAGCATCATCTTTTAGGATTTGAAATAGCTCAACTGGAATTCCATCACCTCCACTAGCCTTGTTTGTAGTGATACTTTCTAAGGCCCACTTGACTTCACATTCCAGGATGTCTGGCTCTAGGTGAGTAATCACACCATCTTGATTATCGTGATTGTGAAGATCTTTTTTGTACAGTTCTTCTGTGTATTCTTGCCACCTCTTCTTAATATCTTCAGACACCATGTCAACCACTTAATATGTTTTATCTCAAGTTTATGGGTTAGATAATATTTTCCCCATTTAGAAAAAGAGGGAACTGAGGTTCAGAGAGTTCAGTAATTTGTCCAAGATCAAACAGCCGTTATGTGGCTATGGTGGTTAATAACAGCGGTCACCAATATTTCCGACTCTCTTCCCCTTCCTGGATACATGGAAAAGTATATTTATCATCTCTCTTTGCAATTGCTCAGAGTTTTGTGGATAATGTTGCCAATTGATGGTAACTTCAAGTAACAAGGTACTCCTGGACTGACACATTGCAGAGCTGGCATGAGGTCCTCAGTGCCTGATTTCTTTGTCACTGAACTCACAGGAGCATGTGTCGAGATGGGTGTACCATGAGACCAAAGCAGCCTGGACCTCTGAACCACTACATGAAGGCAGCTGACCTTCAGAGTCCCTAGAAATGGTACTAATTTGGTGAAAAGGTCAAATAAACTTTAATTGCATTAAGACAATGAAAATGTGGTGCTGTTTGTTATTGCAGCATAACCTAACCATTCCAAAAACGGAATATATAAACAGCTTGGCCACTAAACGGCTGTATGACTTCAGAGATTGGTTACAATCTGGGCCTCAGTTTCCCAGTTTGTGAAATGTTGGGGTGGGATGAGAGGAGCAATGTGGCTCATTCTTATTTACCATTCTATGAAATGCTCTGTGGTAGCCTGAATTTGAGCCACACTCTTACATGTAAGTGGAAAATGAGTCTCTGGTTTCCCTCGCACTGCGTGCTGTGGTCACCTGATGCTAGATCAGCACGTCCTCTTCCTCTCCACGGCTCCTGACCGCTGTCCTCTCTCTGCCGCATCCTCAGCCTGGAGCCATCTGTTGGGGTTTGCAGTTTGGGGATGCTCCTGGAGGGGAAATGACTAGCCAGTCTGCTCCATGTCAACCACAACCTTGCTGCCCACTGCTTATACCTATGACTGAGCAGCCTTCTCTGAGCTCTTTTTCTGGGAAGGCAAATGATATCATTAAATATTCATAAAGCCCACAATGAGGACCATTGACATGATAGCCGGAATGTGCTTCTCAACTGTCCTGAGAGGGCAGTTGCCTACTCTGAGTCAGGCTGGGACAAAAGGGGAGGTGGTCTCAGCAGAAGATTCCCCAGGATCCTCTGGATGTGCCTCTGATATGTCCACCCTACATCTGGCCCCACATGAGGGCTTTCGTTCTCATGCAGACAAAGCCCTCCACTGACCCATCCTCTTTGTAACATATTATCTTGTTCGAGTGACACGTGACTACGGGCATCAGAGATGTACAAATACAAACGTAGCCCCGAATGGAAAGGTAACTGTGTTTATACTGCAAACTCCCCGGCTTACAGTGTACAGTGATTCCCACACTCTGTAACCTTTAGCCATGCACATATGCACAACCCATTTTAACAGAGAGCTTGCTAATGCAATGTGGCTTTTTAAAAAGCCTGTTTTAAATGGCCAGCCAATGTACACGTGTAGATTGATAGCCAGACAGATAGAAATATTGATTTTTAGATACATATGTAGCAATAATAAGACCTTGAATTTATATACCTTCTTTCGCCTGGGGGATTCACAGGGTATGTCGCGTCTCCCCTTCAGGGATAGCACAAAAGTTTAACTGTGCTTGTGATGTGATGTGGAATTTTGGAATTAGTATAAACACAAGGAAAGCCCCATCGCATCCTGGTTAATGTCACCTTGTATCTCATACACCTTGAGCATCTGGATTCATAGACCTTCCAAACTAAGGGAGACTTGGGTTCTATAAATCATGAGGAAGATATAACGTGAAACCATCCATGTGCATGCTGTAACATCAGGTTCTAAAGAATGTCACCCAGAGTTAAAAATTGTATCTGCAGTCCCTGCCATAGTTCCCATTTCTATACCTTCTGATCAGATGTGGTTATTGACAGAAAGTTGTTACATGAGGATCTAAGTGTGCCAAAATCCCTTAAGCTATCTGCCATGTTGTGATTTACAGGAAAGATAAAATTTGGTCAATCAGACGAGATATGAAATATGAGCTATTTCTCACAGATATTTGGTCATCATCCACACTTCCTTGCTCATAACTCCACAAACCCTTGGAATTTTCTGAGTGATAATAGCAACAGGATAATATTTGGTCTCTCATTCTCAGTTCCTGTAAACACTTCAGAAAAGGTTCGGATCCTATCCAAGGGTGGGAGCTGGATCCTATCCAAGGGTGGGAGCTGGTTGCCAGGAGAAGACAAGTGACCGGAGGGCTGGAATTTTCAGTCCCACCCCTCGATTTCTGGGGAGGAGAGAACCTTGCTGTTGAGTCAATGCCATTGGCCAATGGATTTAAACAATCATAACTAAGTAATGAAGCTTCCATTAAACTCAAAAAAAAAAAAAAAAAAAGCAGGGTTTGGAGAGCTGCTTGGTTGGTAATACATAGAGATATGGGGAGAGATGTGCCCCTGGGGAAGGCATGAAAGCTCCCTTCCCCTCCCCCATACCTTGCCTTCTATGTCTCTGGCTGTTGGTTTGTATCCCTTACCATCCTTTTATAATAAATCAGTAAGCCAATGAAAAGTGGGTTTCCCTGCATTCTGCAAATGATCTTAGCAAATTAATTGAATCTTAGGAGGGGGTTGTGGAAACCTCTGATGTATAGTCAGTCAGTCAAAAATACAGTTAACAACATAGACACGTGGCTGACATCTGAAGGCAGTCTTGTGGGACTGGGTCCTTTACCTGTGGCATTTAATGCTATCTCCAGGAAGACAATGTCAGAAATGAGTTGTATTTTCAGACAGCCCGCTGGTGTCAGAGAACTTCTTGTTGTGGTGGTGAAACCTAGACACACACACACACACAGAGGAATTGGATTCAGGAACTTTATTTACTATCCATTTAAAATTTATGCAGGTGAGTGTGTATAAGTAAATGCTGTGCTGTGCTTAGTTGGTCAGTCACGTCCAACTCTTTGTGACCCTATGGACTGTAGCCCACCAGGCTCCTCTGTCCATGGGGATTCTCCAGGCAGGAATACTGCAGTGGGTAGCTGTTTCCTCCTCCAGCGGATCTCCCCAACCCCAAGATCAATCCCAGGTCTCCCACACTGCAGGCGGGTTCTTTACCGCATGAGCCACCAGGGAAGCCTCCTCAACAAATCATACAACCTGTTCCAATCACCATCTCCCTACTTTAACATGCTGTCACACTTCTGCCCCTCTAATCTCCAGACTCTCTCTCTCTCTCCTGGTCCTGTCATTCAGCAATCCCCTTTATATACACCCCTGTAGTTACGTACTCCAAAAAAGCTAGCCTAGTCAACCTTCTCTTCCAATACACTTAGGTGACAAATGGATGTGTGTGTGTGACTATATAGCACGGACTTTGTAGGAAGAAAGGCCTGGATCTGGATCCTAGGCATGTCCCACAGTGCAAGCTACTTGATCTTTCTGAGTCTTAGTTTCTTTATCTAGAAAATGGGACCGCTGATCCCTAAGTTAGAGAGTTGTGATGAGAAAGGAATTTGTTGTTGTTGTTGTTTAGTCTCTCAGCAGTGTCCGACTTTTTGCGACCCCATGGACTGCAGCACACCAGGCTTCCTGTCCTTCACCACTTCCCAGAGTTTGTACAAACTCATGTTCATTGAGTCAGTGATGCCATCCAACCATCTCATCCTCTGTTGTCCCCTTCTCCTCCTGCCTTCAATCTTTCCCAGCATCAGGGTCTTTTCTGATGAGTTGGCTCTTCACATCAGGTGGTCAAAGTATTGGAACTTCAGCTTCAGCATCAGTTCTTCCAATGAAGATTTAAGGTTGATTTCCTTTAGGATTGACTGGTTGGATCTCCTTCCTGTCCAAGGGACTCTCAAGAGTCTTCTCCAGCATCACAGTTCAACGGCATCAATTCTTCAGCACTCAGCCTTTTTTTTATTGTCCAGCTCTCACATCCGTACATGATTACTGGAAAAACCATAGCTTTGACTATGCAGACCTTTGTAGAGAATGGAATAAGAACACACATATCAAGGAACCATCTAACATTGCTCAACAGAAGCTTGGATTAGTGCTAAGAAGGAATGCAAAATAGGAAGTCAAGAAACACCTGGAGTAATAGGCAAATTTAGCCTTGGAGTACAGAATGAAGCAGGGCAGAGGGTAATAGAGTTTTGCCAAGAGAACGCACTGGTCATGGCAAACACCCTCTTCTAACAACACAAGAGAAGACTCTGCACATGGACATCACCAGATGGCCAACACTGAAATCAGATTAATTATATTCTTTGCAGCCAAAGATGGAGAAGCTCTATACAGTCAGAAAAAACAAGACTGGGAGCTGACTGTGGCTCAGATTGTTAACTCCTTATTGCCAAATTCAGACTTAAATAGAAGAAAGTAGGGAAAACTACTAGACCATTCAGGTATGACCTAAATCAAATCCATTAAGATTATACAGTAGAAGTGAGAAATAGATTCAAGGGATTAGATCTGATAGACAGAGTGCCTGATGAACTATGGATAGAGGTTCATGACATTGTATAGGAGATAGGGATCAAGACCATCCCCAAGAAAAAGAAATGCAAAGAAGCAAAATGGCTGTCTGAGGAGGCCTTACCAATAGCTGTGAAAAAAAGAGAAGCAAAAAACAAAGGAGAAAAAGAAAGATATACCCATTTGAATGTAGAATTCCAAAGAATAGCAAGGAGAGATAAGAAAGCCTTCTTCAGTGATCAATGCAAAGAAATAGAGAATAAGAGAATGGGAAATACTAGAGATCTCTTCAAGAAAATTAGAGATATCAAGTAATTAGCTTCCAATTAAAATAAATAAATTTAAATTTAAAAAAATTAGAAAAAAAGAAAATTAGAGATATCAAGGGAATATTTCATGCAAAGATGGGCTCAATAAAGGACAGAAATGGTATGGACCTAACAGAAGCAGAAGATATTAAGAAGAGGTGGCAAGAATACACAGAAGAACTGTACAAAAAAGATCTTTACGACCCATATAATCACAATGGTGTAATCACTCACTTAGAGCCAGACATCCTGGAATGTGAAGTCAAGTGGGCCTTAGGAAGCATCACTACGAACAAAGCTAGTGGAGGTGATGGAATTCCAGTTGAGCTATTTCAAATCCTGAAAGATGATGCTGTGAAAGTGCTGCACTCAGTATGCCAGCAAATTTGGAAAACTCAGCAGTGGCCACAGGGCTGGAAAAGGTCAGTTTTCATTCCAATCCCAAAGAAAGGCAATGCCAAAGAATGCTCAAGCTACCACACAATTGCACTCATCTCACATGCTAGTAAAGTAATGCTCAAAATTCTCCAAGCCAGGCTTCAACAGTGCATGAACTATGAAAGTCCAGATGCTCAAGCTGGTTTTGGAAAAGGCAGAGGAACCAGAGATCAGATTGCCAACATCCGCTGGATCATGGAAAAAGCAAGAGAGTTCCAGAAAAGCATCTATTTCTGCTTTATTGACTATGCCAAAGCCTTTGACTGTGTGGATCACAATAAACTGTGGAAAAATCTGAAAAAGATAGGAATACCAGAATACCTCACCTGCCTCTTGAGAAATCTGTATGCAGGTCAGGAAGCAACAGTTAGAAGTGGACATGGAACAAAGACTGGTTCCAAATAGAGAAAGGAGTATGTCAAGACTGTATATTGTCACCCTGCTTATTTAACTTATATGCAGATTATGTCATGAGAAACCTGGGCTGGATGAAGCACAAGCTATAATCAAGATAGCCGGGAGAAATATCAATAATCTCAGATATGTAGATGACACCACCCTTATGGCAGAAAGCGAAGAAGAACTTAAGAGCCTCTTGATGAAAGTTAAAGAGG
This sequence comes from Bos mutus, assembly GCF_027580195.1. Classification (NCBI taxonomy): domain Eukaryota; kingdom Metazoa; phylum Chordata; class Mammalia; order Artiodactyla; family Bovidae; genus Bos; species Bos mutus. The sequence goes on from NC_091618.1 coordinate 31,507,732, forward strand.
AGAGTGAAAAAGTTGGCTTAAAACTCAGCATTCAGAAAACTAAGATTATGGCATCTGGTCCCCTCATTTCATGGCAAATATATGGGGAAACAGTGGAAAGAGTGGCTGACTATTTTTTTGGGTCCAAAATCACTGCAGATGGCAATTGCAGCCATGAAATTAAAAGACGCTTACTCCTTGGAAGGAAAGTTATGACCAACCTAGATAGCATATTCAAAAGCAGAGACATTACTTTGCCAACAAAGGTCCATCTAGTCAAGGCTATGGTTTTTCCTGTGGTCATGTATGGATGTGAGAGTTGGACTGTGAAGAAGGCTGAGTACCGAAGAATTGATGCTTTTGCACTGTGGTGTTGGAGAAGACTCTTGAGAGTCCCTTGGACTGCAAGGAGATCCAACCAGTTCATCCTAAAGGAAATCAGTCCTGAATGTTCATTGGAAGGACTGATGCTGAAGCTGAAACTCCAATACTTTGGCCACCTTATGCAAAGAACTGACTCATTGGAAAAGACCCTGATGCTGGGAAAGATTGAAGGCAGTAGGAGAAGGGGATGACAGAGGCTGAGATGGTTGGATGGCATCACTGACTCAATGGAATGAGTTTGAGTAAACTCTGGGAATTGGTGATGGACAGGGAGGACTGGCATGCAGTGGTCCATGGGTTTGCAAAGAGTCGGACATGGTTGAGCAACTGAACTGAAGTAAGAAGGATCTTGCTGCAAATCCCTTGCTTGGGGGAAAGTTTGCAGTTCTTTCAGGCAAGATAACTCCTTATTAGTGAATATTAGATTCTGTGCCTCCTTGAGAATGATCTTCTCTGAGCATTTTCACTGACAGTCCTAGCTAGGGCTGGCAAGATTTGTGCAATTCACACATACTTGTGAAATTCGAAAACATTATCTCTTACTGACACACCATAATGATGGTAATAAACAGGGAAGCCTCTGTTCTAATAAACAAGTAGTTAAAGTTGACAATAAATGTGTAAACATGATGCTAATTAGCAAATCCTCTCATAGTTGTTCCCAGTTTGTAGACATGCTTGGGAATGTGGATAAGACTAGGCACTCTGTATTCTCATCCATAGGTATATGAATATGTGGGCAATAGGTGCCACCTTCTTGGTCAATCCTTTTTTACTTTTCCTTTCTTTTTTTCTGGCAGAAAGTATTATTATATTTTAAGTAAAGAAAATGAGGTCATGTTTAGTATCTTGATTTCCAATGTAATCTCTCTAAACTCAGATATCCTGTAACCTTAAGTGAAAGTCTTAACATGACAGGGAGGCCTGGCGTGCTGCAATTCATGGGGTCGCCAAGAGTCGGACACGACTGAGCGACTGAACTGAACTGAACTGAATGCAACCAAGTGAAAATCATTCAGTCGTGTTCCACTCTTTGCAATTCCATGGACTATATAGTCCAGAATACTAGAGTGGGTAGCTCTTCCCTTTTCCAGGAGATCTTCCCAACCCAGGGATTGAACCCAGGTCTCCTGCGTTGCAGGCAGATTTTTTACCAGCTGAGCCTCTAGGGAAGTCTAAGAATACTGGAGTGGGTAGCCTATCCCTTCTCCAGGAGATCTTCCTGACCCGGGAATCAAACCAGGGTCTCCTGCATTGCAGGTGGATTCTTTACCAGCTGAGCTACCAGGGAAGCCCATGGGAGACTGTAATTCATTACATAAAATGCCTTTAGATATGGGGACGCTGGCCTCATTATCTGAGTTCTTCGCAAACTTAGACATGGAGACATGGTTTGTCAATCCTCAGGATTTGGGAATGATGAGTGATATAAAGCTGAAAGGAGAAGGAGGTTAAGATTAACAGACAGTCTTAATCTAGCAATAATAAATATCTTAAATAATAAACATTTATGTGCATATTTATTTGGCTGTGTTTGGTCTTAGTTGTGGCTCAGGGGGTCTTTGCTGCCTCATGTGGAATCTTTCACTGGGGCACGTGGACTCCCTAGTTGTGGCATGCAGGCTCCGTAGTTGAGGCATGTGGGCTTAGTTACTCCATGGCATCTTAGTTCTCTGACCAGGGTTCGAACCTGTTCCCCTGTAATGTAAGGTGGAGTCTTAGCCACTGGATCACCTGGGAAGTCCCAACAAATTCTCTTTATTGATCCAAGAAGTGGGCCACAAAGGGGACAGCGACCCAAATGGAGGTTCTATCCTGCTCACAGGTGGAAGGGCGGTAGTTTAGAGCTTTTCTTCCAAAGCAGAAAGCATTTCCATATTCTTCCCTAGAGATGGTTTGCAAAATTATTTTTCAAAGAGGAGCAGCCGCAATTAATTTCTTCAGTTTAGTTCAGTTCAGTCGCTCAGTCGTGTCCAACTCTTTGCGACCCCATGAATCACAGCATGCCAGGCCTCCCTGTCCATCACCAACTCCCAGAGTTCACCCAAACTCATGTCCATCGAGTCGGTGATGCCATCCAGCCATCTCATCCTCTGTCATCCCCTTCTCCTCCTGCCCCCAATCCCTCCCAGCATCAGAGTCTTTTCTGATGAGTCAGTTCTTTGCATCAGGTGGCCAAAGTATTAGAGTTTCAGCTTTAGCATCAGTCCTTCCAAAGAACACCCAGGACTGATCTCCTTTAAAATGGACTGATTGGATCTCCTTGCAGTCCAAGGGACTCTCAAGAGTCTTCGCCAACACCACAGTTCAAAAGCATCAATTCGTCAGTGCTCAGCTTTCTTCACAGTCCAACTCTCACATCCATACATGACCACTGGAAAAACCATAGCCTTGATTAGATGGACCTTTGTTGGCAAAGTAATGTCTCTGTTTTTTAATATGCTATCTAGGTTGGTCATAACTTTCCTTCCAAGGAGTAAGTGTCTTTTAATTTCATGGCTGCAGTCACCATCTGCAGTAATTTTGGAGTGCAGAAAAACAAAGTCTGACACTGTTTCCACTGTTTCCCCATCTATTTCCCATGAAGTGATGGGACCAGATGCCATGATCTTAGTTTTCTGAATGTTGAGTTTTAAGCCAACTTTTTAACTCTCCTCTTTCACTTTCATCATGAGGCTTTTTAGTTCCTCTTCATTTTCTGCCATAAGGGTAGTGTCATCTGCATATCTGAGGTTATTGATATTTCTCCTGGAAATCTTGATTCCGGCTTGTGCTTCTTCCAGCCCAGCATTTCTTATGATGTACTCTGCATATAAGTTAAATAAGCAGGATGACAATATACAGCCTTCATGTACTCCTTTTCCTATTTGGAACCAGTGTGTTCCATGTCCAGTTCTAACTGTTGCTTCCTGACCTGCATATAGGTTTCTTGAGGCATGTCAGGTGGTCTGGTATTCCCATCTCTTTCAGATTTCTTTAGTTCAGTTCAGTTCAGTCACTCAGTCATGTCCGACTCTTTGCGACTCCATGAATTGCCGCATGCCAGGCCTCCCTGTCCATCACCAACTCCTGGAGTTCACTTAAACCCATGTCCATCGAGGTGGTGATGCCATCCAGCCATCTCATTCTCTGTCGTCCCCTTCTCCTCCTGCCCCCAATCCCTCCCAGCATCAGGGTCTTTTCCAGTGAGTCAACTCTTTGCATGAGGTGGCCAAAGTATTGGAGCTTCAGCTTTAGCATCAGTCCTTCCAATGAACACCCAGGACTGATCTCCTTTAGGATGGACTGGTTGGATCTCCTTGCAGTCCAAGGGACTCTCACGAGTCTTCTCCAACACCACAGTTCAAAAGCATCAATTCTTCAGCACTCAGCTTTTTTCACAGTCCAACTTTCACATCCATACATGACCACTGGAAAAACCATAGCCTCAGATTTCTTAGTTATGAGCAAAAACTCTTATGCCCTAACTATAAATATTTTTTCTAAGAAATCCTCTTTTTTATCTTCTTTATTATTTTTTGATTGATGTAGTAGGCAAAACAAACACAAGCATGATTTTCTGCTAATCGCTTTCCTCTTTTATTTCTCCAGTAGTTGTCCTCATAAGGATTACATTTTTTCCTTAGGTCCTTTTTCTCTCATCTTTCCAAGGCCGTGACTTTATCTAAGAGGTCTCCTGAATACTGAGGTAAGGAGAAGCAGTATTGCCTAGTAGTTAAGGATACTTCAGTCAAGACAGGTTACATTATGCTGAAATAACAAACAGCCCCACATTTTCAGTTTCTCAACACAATGCAAGTTTGTTTGGTCTTCTCAGCAAGACATTGCAAGTCTCAGTGACTCTGCAAGGCAGCTGCCTTCATGTGGTGGCTCAGTGGTCCAGGCTGCTTTGGACTCATGGCACACCCATCTCGACACATGCTCCTGTGAGTTCAGTGACAAAGAAATCAGGCACTGAGGACCACATGCCAGCTCTGCAATGTGTCATCCCAGGAATATCTTGTCACTTGAAGTCACAATCCATTGGCAGCATCATCCACAAAACCCTGCGCAGTTGCAAAGGGAGGTGGGAACTATAGTTTTACATGTATCCAGGAAGGGGAAGGGAATCAGAAATGTTGATGACCATTGTTATTAACCACCATAACCACACACTGACTGTTTGATCTTGGGCAAGTTACTAAACTCTCTGAGCCTCAGTTCCCTCTCTTTTAAAATGGGAAAAATATTATTTAACCAATAAATTTCTTGTGAAGATTAAATAAGACAAAGCATATAAAGTGTTCAGCATGGTGTCTAACATATTGTTCAAGAAATGGTAGACATCCAATCCACTCCCTACTTAGCAACCAGAGTGACCTTTTAAAAAATGGAAATCCATTACTTAAAATTTTTCAGTGGCTTCCCGGCTCACTTAGAATTTAATGCAATCTTTCACCATTGTTTCAGGACTCTGCATGACATGATTCTTGTCCTCCTCTCTGATTTCATTTTCCATCACCCCGCCACTCATTCCCTCATCTCCAGTCACACCTGCCTTCTCTCTGTTCCCCTAACATGCTACATCATTTCCACTTCAAGCTCTATGCTTGCTGACTTCTCTGATTGGAACATTCTACCCCAGATGTTTGCATCAGTAGTTCCATTTCACCTCTTTGGTCTAAAATCAGGAAGCCTCCCCTGTCTTCACCATCTATTTCCTTCCAGTCAATACATGTGCTAGTGAGTCATTCCCCATCACATTACCCTGTTACGGTTCTTTATAGCACTTCTCACCGTATGAAATTACTTGTTTTATTTATTTGTCTATTTATCTGCTTTCCACACTAGGATGTGAACTTTGTGACAGCAAAATCTTCATCTATCTTGCTTCCTACTGAATTCCTGTCACCAACAATGGTCTAGATTCCAGTGGTAAATGCACAAATCTTTTCTCAGCACCTTTTCCATATCACTGTGTTGCCTTTTTCTGATATTGATTTGAAACTTGCTCTTAACTCACTCTTGTCTGGAGAAGAATTATCCACTCAGAGCCAGGGAATGGCCAGCCCTGCTCACATGGCAGCTGATGGTGGGAAGGTGAGGTCCTGACTCTGAACTTTGTCTTCTAAGCCAGTGTTCTGCACAGGGCAGCTCAAGAGGAACTAGACAAAAAGATGCAACCCAAGCCCCATATTGGACATATTAAGTCAAGATCTCTGGATGAGAATCTACCCAGGGAATCTGCACTGTAAACAAGCCCCCACGCTGATCTTTGGGCTTCTCAGGTGTCACTAGTGGTAAAGGACCCGCTTGCCAATGTAGGAGACATAAGACATGTGAGTTCAATCCCTGAGTCAGGAAGATCCCTTAGAGTAGGACATGGCAACCCACTCCAGTATTCTTGTCTGGGAAATCCTATGGAAAGAGAAGCCTAGTGGGCTACAGTCCCTAGTGTTGCAACGAGTTGGACACAACTGAAGCGACTTAGCATGCAGTCAAGCTGATCTTTAAAGCACACTAAGGCTTAAGAGGCATTCTCCCAGGTCTTAAGTTCAGCCTATCAATGAAGCATACCCAAACAGTTCTTTTTCCTGGTGATCTCTCACACGGACACTTGCATTGTCTTGGGAATGATCAAACTCTCCATCTGAGGTCAGAATAGAGTGCTTTGGGGCACAGAAATCACAGGCACCATTACTGAGTGCCCTATGTATGAGTTACCAATTGCTATGGAACAAATTACTCCAAAACTTAATATGCTTCTAACATTTGGGGACACTTTTCTGCTCACTAGAAACCCCTTGAGAGAAATGGGGTAAAGTAATATGAGTCATGAGCAGGAATAGGAGAGAAAATCTCCATTTCAAATTATTCCTTATTAGTGTCACAAATTATTCCTTATTATCCCTTATTGGACAAGGAGGCTGAGATATTGGTTAAGCTGGGGCGGTAATATTACTCTAGATTCTTAAAATCAACAATTGAAAGAGTCATGGTAACAATGGCTATGCTGATGGTCAGGGTGGTCATAATCCACTCAGCAAATATGTATCGAGCAGCTACTACTACATGTCATCACTGACCTAAGCACATGGGATCAAAATGGACCAAAGCCAAAACATTAAAACAAGACAAAGCAAAACCCTCCCTTGCTCCATGGAGCTTAAATTCTAGGAGAGGAAATGGAAGGAAACGATCCTATCATCTCACTCCCTGTTTGAAACATTTCCTTTTCAAGAGTTCTTAGTCCTGAGGGAATTAGTCTCCACCAAGTGCCGAAGTTCAAATGAGAGATTCCTTAACTTCATCTCTTCAAAGACTTGAAGGTGAATATCAACTCAAAATGCTTACAAGCGGGGAAATGGACTTTGGTTGAGAGGTAAATGTCTCTATAGATGTGTGTTGGAGTGGGGGTTGTGACAACAGAGAGGGGGCTTAAAACAACTACATTTATCTCACAGTTTGCATCAGTCAGGAATTCAGGCACCCCTTAGTCGGGTCCTCCAGAGAAGGCAATGGCACCCCACTCCAGTACTCTTGCTTGGAAAATCCCATGGACGGAGGAGCCTGTTAGGCTGCAGTCCATGGGGTCGCTAAGAGTCGGACACGACTGAGCGACTTCACTTTCACTTTTCACTTTCATGCATTGGAGAAGGAAATGGCAGCCCACTCCAGTGTTCTTGCCTGGAGAATCCCAGGGACGGGGGAGCCTGGTGGGCTGCCTTCTATGGTCTCACCGAGTCGGACACGACTGAAGTGACTTAGCATAGCATAGCATAGCATATTTGGGTCCTCAGGTTCTTTCATGAGGCTGTAATCAAGATGTTAGCCAGACTCAAGGCTCAGCTGGTGAAGGACTTGATTCCAAGCCCACTCATGTGATTATTGGCAATCAGTTCCTTGTGGGCTGTTGGACTCAGGGCCTTGGTTCCTTGCTGGCTATTGGCTGGAGGCTGTCTGTCCTCAGTTCCTTGCCACATGGGCCTCTCCATGGTGCACCTCACAATGTTGCATCTGATTTCCATCAGAGTGAGCAGGTGAGAAGAGCCAGTGAGAGAATGACAGCAAGAGGCAAGTCACAGTCTTGATCTCTGAAGTGACATTCCATCACTTTGACTATATTCTATTTATTAGAAACAAGTCATTAAGTCCAGCCCACACTCCTATACAAGGGCATGAGTACCAGGAAGTGGGGAGCATTAGGGCCCCTTTTAGAAGCTGCCTGCCACACGTTAGCCCTCATTTTGAACTATCTTTTGACATGGGACACAGTATGACAGACAATAAGTATATGGGATTCTATATGGCCCTTGGAAGCTTAATTTAAAAGGCAGTGTTGCATCATAAGAAGAATATACACTTTAGGCCTCAATCAGAATCTTGCCTTTGCTGATCACCAACTGTATATAACTTTAAACTTTGTTTTTCTGAGCCTTGGTTTTCTTATTCACAAAGTATGGAAAATACCTACCACCTAAGGAGTTTTGAGGATCAAAAAGTCACTTGGGCAAGGCACTTGTTAAAATGCAGATTCTCAGGTTGCTCCCCAAGAAATTCATGTGCAGTAGACTTGGGGCAGCTCTTAAGAATTTCTATTTTAAAAAATTTGTTAACTTTTAATTTCGTATTGGGGTATAGCCAATTAACAATGTAGTTTCAGGTGGATAGCAAAGGGACGCAGCCATACATACACATGTATCCATTATCCCCCAAACTCCCCTCCCATCCAGGCTGCCACATAAAGGAATTTCTACTTTTAATAAGTACATTTGCAAAAGATGTGTGGCTTGGTATATGATAGCTATTAATAATCTGCATGATAACAGTAATTCTGCAATTATTCTTGAGGCACTATAAAGGGACTATGTATTTAATGGCACCCCACTCCAGTACTCTTGCCTGGAAAATCCCATGGACGGAGGACCCTGGAAGGCTGCAGTCCATGAGGTCGCTAAGAGTCAGACACGACTGAGCAACTTCACTTTGACTTTTCACTTTCATGCATTGGAGAAGGAAATGGCAACTCACTCCACTATTCTTGCCTGGAGAATCCCAGGGACGGGGGAGCCTGGTGGGCTGCTGTCTATGGGGTCGCACAGAATTGGACACAACTGAAGCGACTTAGCAGCAGCATGTATTTAAACTGAATTAATGGAAAGCAAACTGTACTGAGGATTAGAAGATGTGTAAGTTCTAGCCCTTACTTTGCTATTGGATCTTAGGCACAGAGTCACCTAATCTTTTTCCCCCTAGCCTCTGTAAAATGCCTTCCACCCTGAGTACTCTGTCTAGGAAAAGAAACAATAGCTACTAGATGGCATCCCTTTAGGGCTCCCCTGGTTGCTGAAAAAAGTGCAATGGCCTCTGTAATAAGTCTTTTCTGAATCTCTGCATCTCCTAATATTTCTTCCTGAAGACTATTCCTTTGAGCCTCTCATTCTTCTACTCTTTTAATTCATATGACCCCCAGCATCCCTGTATGTAATGAAATATATCTGAAAACAACCTCGTTTAAAAGAATAAATCTATTAAGGAGCTGAGAACTTTCTGGCGTGAAATGAAAAATATTGATTGCTTCTCACCTGTTAGCAGTGAAATCCCATCCAGTTAATTAACCTGCTAAGAGATAAAGTTTATTTCTGCCCTTCACCTTCAGCTCCAAATCTTTAAAACCATTAAAACAAGTACCTGGTCAATGAATAAATCTTCTCCCAGAGTGGCATTCAGGGCCTTCTGTAATCTGGCTTCAGTCTACCTTTCTAACTTTACTTCTAGCTACTTACCTTCAAGCAACTTCCACTCCAGGCAAATGGAAGAATCAAATTATTTCAGCATTCCCATTGCCAGAAATATACTTCCCTCCTCTGAATTCTACATATTAACTCAGTTCAAATGTCACTTCTTAAAAAAAAGCTTTCCTACAGCTCTGGCATCTCTACCTCCTCCCACCTCTCCTAACTGCTGCCAGGGTGTAAGCATTAATTACCACCTATTTCTAAACATTTTTCAAAATTTGAATACCTTTGTAGTATTTATTACTTTATAACTTATATTATGATTTTGTATAAGTTTATAGTACTAGACCTTAAAGGATTCAATTTCAATCAATTCATTTCTATGTTCCCCACATCTTCCAACACAATGCCTTACTTATAATTGGTGTTTAGTAAATGTTTTTTTTGAATGCTTAAATGGAGACCCATTGATTTATGACTTTAATTCTTAAGGGGCTCACAACTACTGTTTCATCATCAGTATCAGAAGAATCTGACTCAGTGAGGCATTTTTCAAGATTTACATTATGTTCAAAACAGAACTTTCAAGCTTTCCAGGTTTTTTGAAAACAGTCTTGTTGCTTCCCACCCTTAGCAGCTTTCTGTTTCTAGAAATCTTTTTTGCTGTCAGTGAAAGAGTTGGAAAAGACAGTCTTCTTATGGATATCACCCCTTTCAATGACTCTGAGTAAAGCTTCTTATGGCTTTTGTATCTCCTGCCCCAATTTATTTCCATGACATACTTGGAACCAGTGTTTTATTGGCATAAAATCCTGAAACTCAGTTTCGGGTAAAACAGATATTCAGTCATGTATGAGAGCATTCACATAGGTGTGTGTAGGATAAAGAGGAAAAATATGATAGCTTCACTGAAACAAAAAGGCCATCCATCACTCGTTCATTTTCTTTTTAATTTTTATTTTTAATTTAAAAACAATTTAAAATTTTCTGAAACATTCATTTTCTTGATCACCCAGAAGACTTTAGGTGCCTTCAAGGATTCTTGCCTTCAAGGATTTCTGAGTCTTATAAAGGGAGATCGCTCAGTCGTGTTCGACTCTTTGCAACTCCATGGACTGTAGCCTACCAGGCTCCACTGTTCATGGGATTTTCCAGGCAATAGTACTGGAGTGGATTGCCATTTCCTTTTCCAGGGAACTTCCCGACCCAGGGATCAAACCCGGGTCTCCCACATTGTAGACAGATGCTTAACCCTCTGAGCCACAGGGAAGTCGAATATATGATGAAATCATTATTAAAGACTAATTTGCACAACATCAGAGGCAAACACAAGGTAATGTGGAGCACAGAGAGTTTTCTTTGAGATAAGATGGATTTTTTTAAGCAAAGAAAATCTTTTCTGTAGCACAGTAGTCATGTTCATATCAATAAAATACATATTATTTTGGAGTTGTTAACAGCACCATCCTCTTCCAACTACTCACCTTGGCCCAGGTGTCAGCATCTGTGGTGGGTTCTGAGGCATGATTCAAGCAAGTAGCCACCCCGGGTTAACCAAGACCTATACTTAAATCCTTGCTCCTTAGAACTTGTAGGAAAGAATCATTGAAGGAGATGGCAGCAAAGGGATAGTTTTCTTGTGACTCATAGGGCTGTCAATGATATTTTGAAACAGAGGTTTTTGCATGCTACTCTGTCTATGGCTCCAACATTTTTAAAGGAGATGACTCATTGGGATAGTTTGTCCAAGTCTGTGACCTTGGCTTTGTGTGTGCGCACACACACACACACACATGCATGGAGGCTGAAGACAGAGGGATTAGTTATGAGGAAAGGCAAGAAAGAAATCCTAAGTTTTAAATGACCAAAGCCCACAGCTGCTAAGTACTGAGTATTTGTACAGACCATTTTAAATTTTCCTTTTTCTTCACATTTAAGGACACTTTTCTATTCACTAGCAACTCATTGAGAAGGATGGAGTAGGATGACATGAGTCAGAAGTAGAAATAAGAGAGGAAATTAACATCCATCTCAAATTATTTCTTGTCAGTGGCTCAGTGAAAGGCTCAAATAGAGGGGAAGCTGGAGACGTTGGTTAAGATGAGGCTGTAATATTGCTCTGGATTCTTATGATTACAATTGAAAGAGGTCTATGGCTTGGAGTAATGATGGTTTTAGGCTTTCCTGATGGGAAATAGATGGGGAAACAGTGGAAACAGTATCAGATTTTATTTTTTGGGGCTCCAAAATCACTGCAGATGGTGATTACGGCCATGAAATTAAAAGATGCTTACTCCTTGGAAGGAAAGTTATGACCAACCTAGATAGCATATTCAAAAGCAGAGACATTACTTTGCCAACAAAGGTCCATCTAGTCAAGGTTATGGTTTTTCCAGTGGTCATGTATGGATGTGAGAGTTGGACTGTGAAGAAAGCTGAGCACTGAAGAATTGATGCTTTTGAACTGTGGTGTTGGAGAAGACTTGAGAGTCCCTTGGACGGAAAGGAGATCCAACCAGTCCATCCTAAAGGAGATCAGTCCTGGGTGTTCATTGGAAGGACTGATGCTAAAGCTGAAACTCCAATACTTTGGCCACCTCATGCGAAGAGTTGACTCGTTGGAAAAGACACTGATGCTGGGAGGGATTGGGAGCAGGAGGAGAAGGGGACGACAGAGGATGAGATGGCTGGATAGCATCACCGACTCGATGGACATGAGTTTGAGTGAGCTCCGGGAGTTGGTGATGGACAGGGAGGCCTGGCTTGCTGCAGTTCATGGGGTCACAAAGAGTTGGAAACAACTGAGCGACTGAACTGAACTGATGGCTCCAATGGTAAAGCATCTACCTGCAGTTAAGAAGACCTGGGTTTAATCCCTGAGTCAGGAAAATACCCTGGAGAAGAAAATAGCAATCCATTCCAGTATTCTTGTCTGGGAAATTCCACGGACAGAGGAGCCCGGCAGGCAACAGTCCATGGGGTTGCAGAGTCAGATACAACTGAGCAACTAACACAAATGACTTTGGTGAAAGTGGTCATAATCCACTCAACAAATATGTATTAAGTACCTGCCACATGCTATCATTGACCTAGGTGCATAGAATTTAAATGGACCCAGAAAAATTTCTGTCTAGAAATTTATATTCTAGAAAAAACTGGCAAAAATGGTGTTAGCATCTCTCCCTGTCAGAAATATTTTCTTCTCATGAGTTCCTAGTCATGTGAGGGACTTAGTATCCATCAAGTCCCAGCATCAGTGCAAGAATCACAAAAATTTCTGTCTTTCAAAGTTTGCAGACTGGTATCTGCTTTAAATGTTTATATGAGCAGGGAAATGGGACTCTGGTTGAGATGTAGAAGTCTCTGTGTATGTGAGTTGAGGGGGCAGTAACAGTGTACAGCGGGAAGAAATTCTATAGCGGTGCCAACCACACTGATACACTCCCCCAAGCTGGGGGCAAATGTACGAGTTAGTACCCGAATGCTCCCCTCCACCCCACTTGCCTTTCTCTCTCTTCCACCACTTTGCTCCCTCCTCCTTTCCTTCCTAAATCCCTCCTTCTCCTTCCTTCCTTTTCGCCTGGTCCCTCCCCATCCCCTTCCCTCGAACAGTGCTTCCCTTCTCCCCTCTCTCCTTCTCCCTCTAGTCTCTTTCCCTCCTCAATCCCTCCCCGGCGTCTGCGTCAGGCCCCCACTTGCGTGACGCTCTGGGTCTGGGTGGGAGCTGTCCACTCGCCTAGGGTGCTGAATGCAGCAGCGGCGGTGGAGAGAGCTGAGAGCCGATTCTCTGCTCCAGGAACCTTGCTTCCAGACCTCGGACGGTCAGCTCACCGCCTGCCACCTCCCTTCCAGCACCACCCCTTTGGGAACTGAGCCAGGGGGGCAGCAGTCGCGGCGGGCGGGTGCTGAGCAACGGCGGAAGACGAGACAACACCTGGCAGCAGCCTGGAATCTGATTTGCTTCCTCTCGCCTTTTCAAAGAGATATATTTATACATGGTTTTTGGGGAGTCGCGAGGACCCAGCCGGAGTCAAGTGCTGGCTACCTCCCACCTCGGCCACGCTGCTTCGTTCCCCCCTCCCCACCCTTAGCTGGTACTGCAAACAAGCCTTACCTCGTTGCTTCTACGAAGAGAGGTAGCAACAGCGAGCCCAGCCAGCTAGAGGCAGCGGAGAGGAGGGAGGGGTTGGGAGGGGGGGCGCGCAGAGAGCCGACCGAGGCCGCCCTTGGTGGGGGTAGCAGGGGCAGAGCTGCCGTGAAGACCCGGCAGCCGCCCTTCTCCGCCCCCACCCCTCTAGAAGCGCTCTTTCCTGATTATTTGAGAACCGAATTATTCTTATTTCATTAGTATTATTTCATTTTTTATTACCCTTACTCCTCACTCCCCAGCCGCCCCCACCCCGACGCCTGCCTCGCCTCTGGTTGCATGGCAGCGCTGCCTGGGCTCGGGGGCTCAGAGCTGGCCCCCCGGGAAGGAGGAGGAGGCGGAGGATCATGAAGCCGGGAGTCTTGGCCGCGTCGGACGGCGAGCTGCAGCCAGAGGACGAGCCGGAGCGGCCCCCGCCCCGGAGACACCGGGACGCCACCGACAAGCAGTCACCGCCGCCGCCACAGCAGCATCGGTGGCCGCGGGCAGATCCGGAAAGAGAGAAGGAGGGCGACAGCGGCCCAGAGGAGCAACCCGAGAAGGCGAGGCCACTCACCCGCCCGGACCTGCCCTTCTACCGCCCCTTGCCCCTCGCCCCAAGGGACCTTTGATGGAGCCAGGGAAGGGGGCCGAGGGTTTACAGACTGCCACAGGGCTGGGCAGGGGGTTCTGATCATGTAACTACTCCCCCTAGTTCTCTCCCACACGCACGCCCCTCTTCTCTACCCCTTATCTCTGCTTCACTGCCTCCCACTCCCCAAACACACACCCTTCCTCTAGCCAGGATCTTAACGCTCAGGAAGGAGGTGGCTCTGCAAGGGTTAAACGATCTTTTCTGTTTTTCCCTTTCTTTTCCCCGTCCCCAGTCCCTGATTTTCCCACCTCTCTTCTCCTAATTGGCTTTCCCCTCTTCTGTGCAGCCCTTCCGCTGCAGAGGCAAAGCACAAGCCCCTTGCCCAGTATCACCTGGATCCCTTCCCCACCACCCACTGCTCTCTTAAAAACAACTCTGGTGCTTCTGGAGGTTAATTGCCCCAGTTTTCTGCCCAGGAGAATTGAAACTTCTCCCAACCTCCTCTCTTCCCCTCCTCACCTCCCCCAGGCCCTCAAAACCAACCTCCTGCTACCTAAGGGAAACTCTCTTTTCTCTCTAGCACATGCAGTCCTCAATTCTTCACTGAGCTAGTTTGCTCTAAGCCCAGCTCAGTAACCTTCCTCACCCTTTTATATGAAGAAATTTCCCACTCCCTGGGAATTTGAGAAAAACCCAATAAGCCTCTTCCCAGGGAACTTTCTAACAGTCAGACTTTGATCTCAAGGCCCTAACAGCCCATCCTCAACTTTTTTTTCTATCCCCCTGCCTGTACCAGTGCAACCAGGTCAAAAGCAAAGAGGGAGACATGCTGAAAGCCTAAGGTTTGGGTAGAGGTAGGAGGGGCAAGACGATTTTTTGGGCTGTCCAGGTAGAGTTCAGGACCAGTGACTCTCAGTTGCCAGTCCTGGGAGTCATTTATTTGCTACTTGGAGGGGATATAAGAGGAGCCAGCAAGAACGAAGACTCCCTCCATCATAACACAGATACACTGTGGACCCCCCAGACCATCCCATCCTCCGCAAAGACTCTACCTGCCCCTACCGGGCCCTCTGCTTCCACTGGGCACATGCTGATGCCCCTGAGTGGGCTGCTCTGGTGGTGGTGGTGCTGCTGTGCCTGGTACTGCTGTGGATTGTGCACCCCAGCTCCCCAGATGTTGCGCCACCAGGGTCTACTCAAGTGCCGCTGCCGTATGCTCTTCAATGACCTGAAGGTTTTCCTCCTGCGGCGCCCCCCTCCAGCGCCCCTGCCCATGCACGGAGAACCCCAGCCCCCTGGTTTGGCGGCCAACAACAACACCCTTCCGGCTCTGGGTGCCGGGGGGTGGGCAGGCTGGAGGGGCCCTCGAGAAGGGGTGAGCAGGGAGACCCCTCCCCTGCCACCTCCACCGCCTTTGCCACCTTCTGTGGAAGATGACTGGGGTGGCCCAGCCACAGAGCCACCTGTCTCGCTGCTCAGCAGTGCCTCATCAGATGACTTCTGTAAAGGGAAGGCTGAGGATCGCTACTCACTGGGAAGCAGCCTGGACAGTGGCATGAGGACCCCACTCTGCCGCATCTGCTTCCAGGGGCCGGAACAGGTGAGACCCTTCTCCCCTTTTCCTACTCACCTACTTGCCCTATGCTGTCTCTAGCAGGAGGACTGTAAGCTTTAAGGGATCCCCAGTGATGTTTCATGTGGTTAAATTTTCCCAAGAGGTTTCTGGTGCCTGGTGGAGCCTGTTTTGCATTTTCCTTCCATATGTTCGATTCCATCCCAAAATTCCATAAGCATCCTCAGAGGGGAAGATTTGGAAGTTGGAAGGGATGAAATGAAGGAACTTGGTGGTACATTCATGCTTGTTGCCAAGATATCCTTGTATCTGATTTGTCGTTAGTGACATTTCCCCAGACTGTCTTCAGTTCCAGATTCAAACTTCTTCCCTCTTTCTGATAGTGTATGGAGATCTTGTCCTTAACAGCCTACATCTGTTTCTTCCCTTTGAGATGATCCCCTCCCATATTATATTGACATCCTTGGCAGTGTGTTTTAGTTACTGAGGAGGAAATGGAGAGGGTTTGTAAGTTTGTGAAGATTATACAGTTTGCTAATACACTTCTTGTCAGACTCAAGTTTTTCTAGGTTGAAAGTGTTAGGTAAATAGGGTGAGAGGGAGTTTAAGGAAAGTGGAGAAGGAAATAGGGAGTCTGATCATAATTATTCCCCTTGGCAGGTCTGAAAGCACATGAACTTGAAAGTCCCTTAAACTCTCCCCATCCGGACAGAGATGCCAAGTACCTTATGGACCAGAGTCTTCCCAAGGCCAAGGGGTCTCCCTACCCTGACACATTCAGATTTTCAAAGACATACTCACACCACCCCTTCTAGCCCCATTTTCAATCTAGTGTCTGCAGTGCTGGAGAATATGTGCACATTCTTCTGGAATCATAAATTGTGGCAACACAGTTCTGGCCCACAGAATCCCAGATAAGAAAGGTTCACCTGAAAATCTGACTTAGTGATGCTGGAGAAGGAACATTCAGTTGCACCCTGGGCAGGGCTATATGGTCACACATCAGCCCCTTCTTCACCAGCTTCCCTAAAGTGGGGGTCAGGCTTCTGGGTGCTCCTACAAGTGATGGTGTACTAGGATGACATGCTGCTGCACCCTCTAGTTTCTGTTGAAGGCTTTGTCTTTGAGAGACAGGCTTCGCGGACATTTTCATTCATCTCGTGTTTGCCTGGAATGAGCAGGGCACTTCAGGACAGAAAATGACTGGGGCCATGGCCCAGGCATTATGAGAGGAAGTGATGTTGATCTCAGTGTGAATAAATGTCTCTGAGAGGCTGAGGGCAGGGTTCCTCCTTTTGTGACTGGAGTGGGTTGCCATTCCCTTCTCCAGGGGATCTTCCCTACCCTGGGAATTGAACCCAGGTTTCTTGCATTGCAGGCAGATTCTTTAGCACCTGAGCCACCAGGGAAGCCCTTTTTTGACTAGGATTGCCAAAAAGTCCCAACTGGACTGCAGCCTAGAGCCAAAGACTCCTGTTCAGCAGGAAGGTCCAGGTGCCTGCTCAGTGCCCCTCTTCCAGGGCTGGGCATTCAGTGCAGACACAAGGAGGAGTGGCACAGCTGAGAGCAGGAAGTGTGTTTCACTTTGGGCTGCTCCCAGTCAGCATCTGTCCCCATTAGAAGCCCCGTCTTCTCAAAAAATAAAGAGAGAGAGAGAGAGACTTATTTCTTCTCCCGTATGCCTGGTTCAGGTCTGAATGTCACAGGGGCACTGGGAGTGTGGCTTCTGGCAAGAATATGCTTGTCTCTAGCAAACAACAGGGCTTGGAACCTGTTCTGGATGGTATCTATCTGCTGTGTGAACTCCTTCAATTTCTTTATTCCCCAGGGTCCCTTTTCCAACTTCTGTGATTTAAAAGAACCTTTTTCTATTCCCCACATTTCCTTATAAGTATGTTGAGAGGATCCAGAAGATAATGAGCCTGAAAATGACTTGAAAGGGATTAATATATAATGACATATATTTTGCTTATGGTAAAGCAATATTTTGTTTAAAAAAAAATTCTTAGGAATACTGTGAAATACCCTTAAGTGACATAAGGTCTGGTTGAAGGTTAGGAGCTTTCCTTTCTTGTTTGTTATTTTTATAGTGTGTCACAAATAAAGCATGGAGTGAAAAAAAAAAGCTAGCCCCAATAAAGAAATGAGCTCTATTATTATGTGAGAGGGATGGGAGATAGTGTGGATACTAAGTCTGGATCAAATCAGGCACCCTCTGCATATGATTATTATGTTTTGAGGTTTTGCTTTATTTGGGCAGGAGCCAGGAGATTTTAATGGGGTTGTGTTATACTAGAAACAAGAGTCGCATGTGTTAGATGTGAACACATTTTCCCACTTTTTGCTTGTTTTTCTTCACAGGATTTCAGTGAGGAAGGGAGACAAAGGGGAGGAGATGGGGAAAACTCTCTAGAGAAAGAAGAAAGAGAAGTCAGACACAGGCAGAAAGTGAAAAGCTGAGATTTCAGTATTTTGTTTTCTGTTCAGGGAGGGAGCTGTCCAGCAATTGTTCACACGTGGACTTGCAGCTAATGCAGACAGTCTGCAATCTCAGTAGCTGAATGTCTTGGTCTTTCCTCTGACCAGACAAAGGAACTGAACAGCTCCTCGGTCACTTGCCACTACTCCAGGGGCTAAAAGGATGCCAAAGCTGAAAACCTGGTCTCTTCCTGCCAAAGGCTTAAAATGTATGTGGTGAGGGGCAGGCAACTGAAGGATCCAACAAGTTCCAAATTCATATATATCTCTAAAGGACTTGGTATTTATTCATTCACACATGCATATATTTAACAAATGTTTGTTGGGCACCTACAGCATGCCAGATATTGTTTCAGACCCTGGGTTTCCAGGAGAGAACAACACAGATGAGATCTCTGGTCTCCTGAAGCTAATGCTCAAGTGAAGATGCAGAAATAGACAAGTAAACTAGCAGACAAAAAAAGTGATAAAGTGATTTCAGATGGTGTTGAGTGCTGTGATGAAGGCAAAACAGGAAAATGAGTTAGACAAGAAGGAGGGGGAGGGCTTGGGAGCTACATTACACAGACAGATTGTGAGCAGCTGCCCTAAGAATATACCATCTGAGCTGATACCTAAGTAATGCAAATGACCCAGGGACACATACAGAGGTCTAGAAGAAGAGTTATTCAGGTAGAGGAGACAGCAGGTTCAAAGACCCAGGAATGAACACACCTAGTATGTTTGAGAAACAGAAGAGAGGACAGGAGGAGAGAGAGGGGTGGGGTGTGAACAAATGCTTTGAAGGCCAACTTGGCTCCACACTGGACAACTGCCTGAGTAGCCAACTCCTCCCCATAGCCAGTCATTTGGGTGGGACAGGGATCAGTCAGTCAAGGATCCATGAGAGCATGGGACAAGAGCCTGGCTGGCAGCCCTTCGCTCTCCATTTGTGCTTGAAGCTGCCCTAGTTCATGTCCAGGAAGTGTGCCGTGGCGGGTAAGCGGAGGTCTCTGAAGCCAGATGGCCCCAGTTTGAGGCCTGAACAATTTGCACAGATTCTCTGTGCTTCAGGTTTCTCATTTGTAAAACTGGCCTGATGATGACAGTCCCAAAATGCAAAACGTTGTTCTGAGCACCAGATTGGTCAACACCGTTAGAGCAGTGCTGACACGGTGTTTGTTGCTCTTGTTATCTCAGAGATAAGACATTGTCCCCTTTCCCACATACTTGGTTTAAAAGGAAAAGTGTGTTCCAGCTTCCAGGCTGGCAGGAGAACTGCTGTGCTGTGGTCCATCTGGGTGGCAGCTCGCTTCTTGCTCACTCACAATGCTCTAGACAGAGTGCTGCTCTTCTGTTTCCATCATCAAAAGTCTATATTAAGTGCCCACCTTTGCCTGCTGCTCTGCTGAGCAGGGTCTGGAGACACAGGGCAGATGTGGGCCTGCCCCCTCTGGGAGTTTCACAATCTAACCCAGACATCACAGAGGCTGATTGAGATCAAGAACACACAGACAGTGAGTCGCAGGTGAATTACAGTAATATCAGGGCAAGGAAGAGATGCAAGCTTAAAAGCAGCTAAAGTGTGGGGTGCCTATTCAGAGAGACAAGTGGATGAATTTGCTACCTTTTCTCCAATTAGTCAGAGAAGGTTTCTCTGATGCTGCTGCAGACTAAGTGAGAAGAAATAGGCTGAGTTTAGACAGCAGGAAGCAGAAGAGTTGTGAGACACAAGAATACGTTAACAAAGAGGTGAAACCATCTCCCAGCCTGGGTCAGCTGTGGAGCTCCTGGAGTGGGTACAAAGATGGAATCTACCATAGTAGAGGGGGTGACGGGTGATGGGGTACCTGTTTTGGACCTAATGAAAAGCAAGAAATAAGTAAGTCTGGAAGGGATTTAGTCTTGGTCAGCCTCCCTTATTCTTCCTGGGATTTATTTCTCTGGAGCTCCAAGTTCAGAAGGGGCCAGAGTAATGTGAAATATTTTAGTCAATGTTTTTGGATCTCAGAAAGTAGGAGAAGAGGGTGCTGCTGGGTTCAATGGAAACTGGGCACCCCCAGATGCAAGGAGAACTCTGGGAATGGAGATCAAATAGAGCATTTTAGGAGAGAAGAAATAGCATATTATTTTTCTTATCATCATGGTTCAATTTTATACTTCTTTGTGTGATTAATTAATATCTATATCCACAAAGAATAGACCCATACCTAACATTTATGGACCACAGGGCAAGAGCATGGATATGGTCTCACATATCATCAGTGCAGTTCAGTTCAGTCACTCTGTCATGTCTGACTCTTTGCAACCCCATGGACTGCAGCATGCCAGGCTTCCCTGTCCATCACCAACTCTTAGAGCTTACCCAAACTCATGTCCATTGAGTCGGTGATGCCATACAACCATCTCATCCTCTGTTGTCGCCTTCTCCTCCCGCCTTCAATCTTTCATAGCATCAGGGTCTTTTCCAGTGAGTCAGTTCTTCGCATCAGATGGCCAAAGAATTGGAGTTTCAGCTTCAGCATCAGTCCTTCCAATGAATATTCAGGACAGATTGCCTTTAAGATGGACTGGTTTGATTTCCTTGCAGTCCAAGGGACTCTCAAGAGTCTTCTCCAACACCACAGTTCAAAAGCATCAATTCTTCAGCATTCAGCTTTCTTTATAGTCCAACTCTCACATCCATTCATGACTATTGGAAAAACCCTTTCACATATCATAGGACAAAATATTTAGAAGTAATAAAACCAGCTAACAAACTGTTAAACAAAGTCCATTATATCATTCTGTCCTGGAAGGATATACCTTCAAAACAAGAAGGAAAACAGGTCTGAATTCAAAACTGTTAGGGTCCTCTGAATTCTGTGCTAGGCAAATGGGGACACTAGGCCCTTGGTCAACAGGCCACTCTGCTCAGATTCTCTTTCCACTGCTGGCTCCTTCTTGTACAGTGACAAGCCTTGGACATACACATGTGACACACGCACTGGCTTGTCCAAGCTCTATCTATACCACCTCCAAAGAGCTTCCTCTTGTCTCTCTCCTTTTGAGCCTGAAGAAGGAGAACCATGAAGGTTTGGGGAGCAGGCTCATAGCTAAATAGGCAGGAATTCCAGGGCTTCAGGTAATCAAAGCATGTTCTAGAAAGGGGCTGCGGGTCCCTGCAGGCTCCTTATGCTATGGAAAGCATGCAGCTGAAGAAGGAAGAGTGGAGCCTTCTATAGCAAGGGGCCCCCTTGCCTGAGTTTAAGGAAGGCATTGCAAAGGGACTGTAAGAGCCCTGGAAGCAGTGACTTGGTTGTGATTTGCTTATCAGTCCAGTTCCTGGCTTTATGCTCCATAAGTATTTGCTAAATGAATGAGCCTTTAGAACTTATGCAATGGGCAGCCCCACAGGTATGGGAAGTGGGGAGAAGAGACTAAAAAAGAGAAAAATACATTCACTGGCTGACCATGTGCTGCACACAAGAAGGGGCAGAGTTGTCCTCTGTGATCACAAATGGCAATGCCTTGGCCAGTGGTGGAATCTCCTGGGAAGCCAACTTGGGTTTTGATATTAGAAAGAACTTTCTATCAAAGCTGTCTCCAAGATAGTATAGGCTGCCTTAGAAAGGGGGCTCAAGTGGACATCTGAAACTAATGACCCTCAAAATCCCCTTTGAGCTTGAGACCTGGGATTCATTATGAGATTGCTTGGGGTCCAGAGAGATTTTAATCTAAGCAGAAATAGAAGGGTCTGCATCCTTTTCTAATTCAAAGGGTCATCTAGTTTCAGAATATCTAGTTCCAGGGTCTATATAGCACATGGCCTGTAAAAATGTATCTTCAGCAAAGATCACAAAGAACAGTCTCTGTCCTGTGTTTGTAGAAATTCTAAGGT
This sequence comes from Bos mutus, assembly GCF_027580195.1. Lineage (NCBI taxonomy): Eukaryota > Metazoa > Chordata > Mammalia > Artiodactyla > Bovidae > Bos > Bos mutus. Next base: position 31,529,443 of record NC_091618.1, read on the forward strand.
GCTGATGAGGATGTGATGGCTGCAATCCTGAATTTGCTCCATGCATGTAAAATAGGAGAGCGAGCATTTCCTGAATGGCAGGCAACAGACACCATCATGGACCTAGGATGCAGAACCATCCCAGGAAAGGGGAAGCACACCTGTCACCACCTTTCCCCCAAATCACGTGTGAGCTATTTTCATTTTCCCATTGGAGATTTTTTCCCCACTGTTGTTTCCCAGTTGCTGGATTTGACAGTCCTGGTCCTATTTTAGCTGGAAGTTCCAAGGACCCTTTGGTGAGGGGTCTCAACAAAGCTCTAATGCTTTATTGGGAAATGATGTAAGGAGGCTTAAACCTCACCATTGGGCCCCTGGTTATTTTCCAGATTTAGCTCTCAGTGATTCACATGCACACACGTGCACATGCATGCATATGAATAAAGCATGAAGTGGAGGAGGGGAGTTAGCCAGTGTCTTGACAGTGCTGGAGTGATTCTCACCTCAACTCTCTGTAGATTCTCTGCATGGTGCTCACTTTGGAGTAATCCTTCTTCACTTGCCAGCCTGCATCTGCTTGCGGTGGGTTGGCTAATTTATTGGGTGTGGCTTCTAGCTGAGGCCCCCATACAGAGAATTCATAGAGCTGAAATATGGATTTCAAAAAAAGCCTGGAAGAAGAAATGAGAGATCCTGGAAATCAATATATCTCCCTCTCTCTCCCTCTGCTCTCTTTTCCAGCTGGTATGTGGAGAAGCCCAGCTGTGGCTTGTGAGTTGGGGGAGGGTGGTTGGTTTGAGGGGGAGGGGATCCTCAAAGGAGTGTGGGAATGAGCGAGCTGCTTCTTGTTTGCTGGGAAGGAAGCCAAGTTGGAAGTGAGCCCGGATGTAAACGATCTGGCAAGTGAATACTGTGTGGGCCGAACTGTATACCATCCCCCTCTAAGAAGTATCATGTGTAAGATAGTCACTTAGATGCTGTGTGTATTACGTAGAGTCCATCTTTGATACCGCCGTCTGTGCATGTTAAAAGTAAAATGGGGTGGACATAGGACTGACTGTTGCATGACAAGACAGGTGAAATTGCAGAAGTTATTGTCTGAGTTCTAGATAGATGCAAATTGTCAGAAAAAAGGGGGCTCTGCAAATACAGGCTCTGTGATCCAAACCCACGTAGGAGACACATAAGACCCAGTCTTGTAGCCAGTTCATTGCTTTGATGAGGGTATCTACAGGGCCTGTGCTCAGAGATGCTGAGGAGGACAGATCAGATTAGTTTCCTTCATGGTATCTGGATGTGGTTGAAGAGAAGCAACATCAGTTTCTCCAAAAGAAGCCTCTTGAAACCACCCTGATGTCTAACATGGGGCTTTGCATACAGTGCACGCATGGTCAGTTGCTTCAGTCAGGTCTGACTCTTTGTGACCCTGTGGACCATAGCCCACCAGGCTCCTCTGTCCATGGGATTCTCCAGGCAAGAATACTGGAGTGGGTTGCCATGTCCTCCTTCGGGGGATCTTCCCCACCCAGAGATCGAACCCACATCTCTTACATCTACTGCATTGGCAGGCGGGTTCTTTACCACTAGCACCACCTGGGAAACCCTTGCATACAGTAGGGATTTGATATTGATCCTTTCCCCTCCTTCCTAGCACATTCCAGACAAGCAGTGTTATCTTTGGTTCCTAGTGACATATTCACTTGTGTGTACATGGGCATATATGTGTATATATGTGTGTATATAAGTTAAAATGCTGAATGAGGGGGAAATGGATGAACCATTCCACCCCATCCAACCTCCTTTTCTGATTCTAGAATCACAAATAGCAATGATTCTTATTCTAGGAATCATAGTGATCATTATCCTGGCTTGAGATCACTTGACCAAGAACAGATCTTTTCTCATCCAATTGTACAAAGATGAGAAGAACATGGGATTCCAAGTCAGAAAGACATGGATTTAAATCACGGTTGGGGTCCTTCCCAGCTATGTGACTTGTTTAACCTCCCTGGACCTAGATTTCATCATCTATAAAGCAGGAATAAAGTGCTGAGCTTGAACACATAAGGAGTGGGCATGATTAAAGTTCTAGGCACACAGCAGTTGTTCGTTAAGTGAGAACAATATTTACCTGATTCTGTCCATGTAGCTTGGAGACCAGAGTGGGGCCCCCAGACCACACTGCTGTCTTTCCTACCACCTGCTCTCACAACAACCTTAAAAAATCAGACACGCTGATTAAAGCTGTGCTTTGACTACAGAAAGCCCCAGCTGTTTTCATGCCTGAGCATCAAGGACACACATTTAGATCCAATGTCTCTGTTCATCTGACTTTTTATCTTGCGTTTCCTGATTCAGCTGGACCTCCATCCTCTCCTGCTTGGATCCCTCAGTCCTAATATATTTTTCTTTCTTTTTTCTGTTTTGGCCACATTGGGTCTCTATCGCATTGTGAGGCCTCTCCATTTGTGATGCATGGGTTCTAGAGCACACTGGCTCAGCAGTTGCAGCACAAAGTTGCTTCATAGCATGTGGGATCTCAGTTCCCTGACCAGGGATTGAACCCATGTCCCCTGCATTGGAGGACAGATTCTTAATCACTGAATCACCAGGGAAGTCCTCTAACATATGTGTCTCATCTCAATCATCACCATGTCCCCGACCAATCTTTGTTAAATAACACTCTCTGTTGGCAGGAACTGTGCAGAAAGACACTTTTCTGGACTCTGAAATCCCTAGATGCCAGGAATAGGCTGTGCACAGAGAGGAGCGTGTTGAGGAACTGGCAGTGGAAATACCTGCTCAGGTGACAGCAAGGTGTTTTCCATTTAGGGTCATCCCTAGACTAGCATTTCTGAAAGCTGGGATGGGATAGATACTCTAGACAGACATGATGGTAAATAACATGGATCCTCAAGTGAGAATGTTGTTCTCTTGATATTTTGTTCTCATATCTTATGATTATGTCAGGAGAAAATCTCTGGAGATTTTCATAACATGAAAAGATTTTCATAAATCTCATAACATGTCTTGCATGTCTTTTTAATGCTTGTCAATCTCCTCTGTAAACAAAGAGAGAAGGTACCACACTCAGAGCCTTTGGACACACAGCAACATCGAGCTAGAATCTGTTAATCTTGTTTCTCTTGCATTTGTGTGTGTCTACTCTTTTTTCGGGGGAGGCTTCTCTGGTGGCTCAGTGGTAAAGAACCCTCCTGCCGATGCAGAAGGTGTGAGTTTGATCCCTGGGTTGGGAAGATCCCCTGGAGAAGGAAATGGCAACCCACTCCAGTATTCTTGCCTGGGAAATGCCATGGATAGAGGAGCCTGGTGGGCTACCGTCCACAGGGTCACAAAGAATCAGACACGACTGAACACACACACACACAATATTCTATTGTATGAATGTAGCACAACTTGTCTTCTTTTAATAGTTACTGATAGCTTTTATTTTTTTGCTTATGGTAATGACAAAAAGTCTCCTTTAGAAATAAGTTTACTGAAGTAAAAGTATGAGACATTTAGAGAAAAATGTTAACTATGAAGAAAATAATAGTATGAATATGTCAAACAGTGTAAGTGACTGAAGTCTGGGTAACATTGACATGGGTTGCACACTTTACAATTGCCCTGAAATATCTGTGGCCACCAAGAAGTGCCTCAGGTGTGGGGAAAATGCAGAGTCCCAGGCCATGGGCCCTGGAATCTGTATTTCTAACCATTGGCTTTGACAATTTCGAGTAGGGGACTACGTCACAGGAATAGTGTTATTAGGCAGGAGTTGGAGGAGGAAACCAAATGGTGGGAGAAGAAATGCTTCTACCAGACCTGAGGTTCCCTGACATGTAAGAAACAAGGCTGTGGGCCCTCATAGAGGAGCGGGCAGTAGTTGGGTAGGTGAGCACAGGACCATGTGATTAGGAAGGAGGTCTCTCAGTGAGGAGGAAGGAATTGATGACTCTTACATCTCTCTCCATCCCTGTCTCAGTGATCTGAGAGCTTCAAGTCCCACCTGGGACAGCCACAAGATGGGAAAAAGTCTAACCACTGTGTGACTCTGACATGAGGGAGAGACGCGAACTTTGACTGTGTAAAGACATTGCCCAGCGGATGCTAGTTTCCCTGACGAATACAGCCATCAATTCACATTCCTGAATGATGTTCAGAGGCTATTCTTGAGCAAAGTCAAATCAGGGCCTCTGGGGGAAGCCCTAGAGTCCCGGAGTAAGGGAACAGATGGCGCACAGCGTGCTCCTTCACAGCTCACTACCGACGATGAAGTGCTCCACTTTGGAATGGCACATCGCTCTTGTCTACAACTTGGCTGGATCTAGAGACGTGGCTCTGTCTAACTCCCCGTAGCAGGGGTGGGGAGTGTCATTCTCCTGGGTGATTGGAAAGAGAGGAAGTTCAGATGTCACGAGCTTTGGAAATCCCTCTCTCCACACTGTGTGTCCCTCCCTCTTAGGGTTGCCATGGGACTTGGATGAGCTAACACATGCCAAACACTTAGAGCACTGCTGACCCACAGTAGGCATGCAATAAGTGTTAGTAGCCATTGTTATTGTTTTCTCATTTATGTAAGGAGGAGGTGGTACGAGGGAATGTCCAAGCCCCTTCTAGTTCTGTTGTCTTCTTTTATGCCTTATCAGGCAGAGGAGCAATATCTGAGGTTATAAATCCAATTCTTCCTTTCCCAATAGAAAAACTCTTCCTAGAAGAATGACATTCGTGTGTGTGTGTGTGTGTGTGTGTGTGCTCAGTCGCTAAGTCATGTCTGACTCTTTGAAACCCCATAGACTGTAGCCCATCAGGTTCCTCTGTGCATGAGATTTTCCAGGCAAGAATACTGGAGTGGGTTGCCATCTCCTCCTCCAGGGGATCTTCCCAACTTAGGGATGGAATCCGTGTCTCCTGCACTGGCAGGTGGATTCTTTACCTGGGAAGCCCAGTGACCTAAGAGTGGAGCCTTGAAGACTGAACCAGAGAAAGAATTTGGAAAACAGGAAATGAAGACTTTTCCAGACACTGGAACAATGGAAGCAAAACGTCAGAGATGTTTTATGGGAAAATTGGCATGGATAAGAATATGGGGCTTTCAGAGCCAAGCGGAACTACATTCCAATTGAAGGGTTGCTTTGCAGTAGGTATGTGACCTTGGGCAAGTTACTTACAGACAGAAATGTTAATTTCTTCCATGGTCGAATGGGAATGATAATAATAGTGCCTATCTTAAAGGTACTATTGTGAGGCTCAAATGATGTAATGCATACAAAACTCTTGGCAAAGAGTAGAATACAAACACACAATAAAATTGCAAAGATGCAATGAACATTAGTTGTTAATGTTATCTGATCTGCCAGGCTTTCAGTGGTCTTCTCTAAACTTTCTTTGAGAATCTCTGCCTTGATGTGTGTATGATTGTGGGTTGCTGACATCAGGAGAAGCTTCCAAAATATCACAGGGGTAGGTGAAACTAAACATACTCAAGCATTGTCAGTAAATTAAAATTATTTCACAGATACACATAAAATTTTCCAAATGTACATGGAAGCCACCAGGACGAACAAAATCAAAAGCATCTTTCACGTTTGTTAAGCTTCTTGTCAATAAGTATTTTCTCAATTAACGGATACTCAAAGTACAAGTATGGGCTTTTCGGGTGGCCTAGTGGTAAAGAATCTGCTTGCAATGCAGGAGACCCGGGTTCGATCCCTGGGTTGGGAAGATCCCCTGGAGAAGGGAATGGCAACCCACTCCAGTATTCTTGCCTGGAGAATCCCATGGATAGAGGAGCCTGGTGGGTTACAGTCCATGGGCTCGCAAAGAGTCAGACGTGACTGAGTGACTAATGCACACACAAAGTACAAGTATAGTCATTTTGAGGGTTTGTGGAACTCTTTTAGTATTTAAAAAAATTTTTTTAAAGATTAATTTATTTTTGACTGTGCTAGGTCTTTGTTGCTTTGCTTGGACTTTCTCTAGTTGCGGTGAGGGGGGCTGTTCTTTGTTGTGGTGCGAGGGCATCTCATTGTGCTGCCTCCCCTTGTTGTGGGGCACCAGCTCTACAGCACACGGGCTTCAGTGGCTGTGCACATGGGCTTTGTTGCTTTGCGGCATGGGGGATCTTACCTGACCAGGGATCAAACCCATGTTTCCTGCGTTGGCAGTCAGACTCTTAACCACTGGACCACCAGGGAAGCCCCTCTTTAGTATTTAAAGAGACAGGCTAAAAAAAAAAAAACCAAAGGGTCATGGTCATGAAAGATAAAGAATGTAGGGGAAATCACCCTAGACTGGAGGAGGCTAAAGAGATACAGTAACTAAATACAATGTGTGATTTGGGCTAGCTTCTGGACCAGAGAAAGTCTGGACCAGACTTGCTTCTGTCCCTTTGTGGGACAGTTGCTAATAAGATGTAGCAATTACTTAATGGCATTGTATCAATGCTAAGTTCCTCATTTTGGTCATTGTACTATCATTCTATAAGATGTTAACCTTTGGAGAAATTGGGTGAAGGGTTTATGGGAAGCTGTGTTAACAAGTTTTCAAATGAGTCTTACATTGTTTCAAAATGAAAAGTTGAAAACTAAAAATAATTTAAATAGGGGGTAGTTTCTCATACTTGGAAAAATTGGGGGCGGGGGAGGGGGGGAGAATATAGAAAAAGGCACAGAAAAAATAGTATGGGTTTGGTGGTTAAAAACACTGGGTTAGAATCTAGGCTCTGGCACTCAGAAACTGAAAGCAACTTTGGGCAAATCCATTCAATGCCCTGGCTTCAGTGTCTTCTATCTGCAACAATTTGCTTCTCCGGAGCAAATTAAAGAAATAACGTCATAGAAATATTGTGAGAATTTGAGTAGACAACACCTACTATAGTACAAGGAAGGAGCTCCAGCTAAACATTCACTCTCTGTCTGGTCTCTCTTTACCCCTCTGTCTGCAGAGCATGACAAACATTCCTCACACATGTCCCAGATATGACGACTGTGTGCTAAGTGCTTTGAAATTGACAGGGTGACTCCTGAGCAATGAAAAGTGTTGAGTGGGCAGGAATGTTTTCCCAATACAGGATCTTGAGCACATAAACAGAGTTCATAATCATCAGCATGAAGAGCATTGGCCATTATGCAATGTTTTTTTTTTTTTTAACACTTCTTAACCTGACACCCAAAAAGGAGCGCTTTGGCACATTGAGTGAGTGTGGGCTGTTTATTTGATTCATCCTGTGGCGATTTCTCCAGGAGCCACAAACTTAAGCCTCCATGGAGCAGTGGGCTACTTTAGAAAGAAAAGCTCTCTGATGCTGGGACTCTGGTTCACTTATGTGTTCAGAGAACAATTGCCCAAAGCAGGCAGTCACCGGTGACTGAGGGCAAGTGTGAGTGGGAGTGAAGAGATGTCCTCTCCTGTGGTGTGTGTTTGTCTGTGGGTGGGAGTGAGTGAGTGGACATGTGTCTGCACGTGAACTACATCTACTTAACACAAAAGAAAACGGCGCTTGAGGGGGTTGGTCCATTTGACTGCTCCTGCCTTTCAATCATCTTTGTTCCAGAGAGAGCCCCAGGGGTCTGGTCCTTACAAACTCGGTACTGACGTTTTTGAGAGTCACTGCCTTGTTTCTTACTTCTGGCATCCATTAAGTGTCTGTCTGCAATAAAAAAAAAAAAGAAAAAAATCAGTTTGGGGCTTTTGAAAACGTATGTAGTTTGATTTCAAAAGTTTTCTGCTATCTCCTCCTCAAAACACATAGAGAGAGGTAATCTTTATCCTGTCTACTAACTAACATTTGACATGATGGCTGGAATTTGCTTCAAAATAATCTAGTGACTAAAGGTGAAACAAGACTGGTCATAAGTTGATAAATGCTAAATTTGGGTGATGGGTTTCATGCTTTCTTCTATTCTCTCTACTTTTATGTATGTTTGGAATTTTCCATAATAGAAAGGTATGGCTTATTGTCTGGTTAATTAAATGTTATTAAAAGACAATTACTGAACAGGCTTTTCAGGGGAGGAGGCACTAGCTGAGAGCAGACAAAACAGCTTTGTGGCACAGTGATGCTGACAATCAGGGCCAAGACAGACAGGACCAGAGTGCATCCCAGCGGGCCCTTCATCAGTCTTGCTCAACGAGGGGAATAAATTTGATGACCTCTTAAGGGATCTTCCGTCCCCAAAGGTCATTATTTAAAGACAAAAATGTCCTGTTGTCCCTTTTTTTTCTGGTCCACCTGGCTTGGTGGCAGCAAAAGATCGGTGTGACTACTCAGTCAACAGACATTGAGTGAACACACCCACGCCCTGAGGATGTGGAGATAAGATGCTCCAGGGAACAGTCTGGCAAGCTGAGAAGCAACCATAAGATGACATAATCAAAACAATGAGTACCTTGGACCAGAGTCACACCCACTGTGCTAAAGGACCACACAGGAGGGGTGGCTAGCAACATCAGGGAAAGCTAGAGAAGGATCTCTAGAAGAGCTTATCCTTGAGGGACCATGCTGGGACGGGTAGCGGGAATTCTCCAGGTGGGAGTCTGTGTAATGCCAGCTATACGAGATCTACCCTCACTCTCCTCATCGGGATTATTTCCCACACAGCTTAATCTTCTCTCCCTCTTGCTGCTTTCCAAATCACCCTGCTCTGCTCAAAGACCCTGAATCGCTCTCCTTAGAGAACTGGGTGGATTAAAGTATGGGCTTCATGCAAATGGGGGAGGGGTGCATTAACTCCTCTCTAGAAGCTTCTCCTCCCAAGGCCAGCCTTTTGGGACTTGGTCCTGCTGGCCTTTCTGTAAGTGGAACCTGCTGGGCTGGTTGTTCTTGGGGGGCACCTACCTGGTAATAATAACTCTGCAAAAACTTTCTTGGTTTATTGAATTAAGGTTTTTTTCTGTAAGTATTTCTTTTAAAAAATACTTTACTATTCTTACTTTATTAATTTTCATTGTTTGGCCATGACACACAGCATGTGGGATCTTAGTTCCCCAACCAGGGATCGAACCCACATCCCTTGCAGTGGAAGGGCAGAGTCTTAACCCCTGGACCACCAGGGAAGTCCCTGAATTGAGGTTTTATCTGGAAGCTTCAGTTGTGGGTCCAGGAGCTACATTATCCTCCAATGCATGCACAGACATGGGTTCATATTCCTTTGGTAAGGAGGAAAGAGCAAACTTTATTTTCCTAATTTCTTGGGGTAAGAAACCAGGATCTAGAGAGGTGGATGGAAGGCAACATGCTAAGGCTGCCTCAGCAACTAGAGCCTACATCTGCCCCTCACAGGAATAAAACATTTCCCCAGCCCCTTGCCAGTCACAGGAATATTCATTCATTCACTTCCTAAGACATAAACATGTTGTGAAGTGAAGTGAAGTCGCTCAGTCGTGTCCAACTCTTTGTGACCCCGTGGACTGTAGCCTACCAGGCTTCTCCGGCCATGGGATTCTCCAGGCAAGAATACTGGAGTGGGTTGCCATTTCCTTCTCCAGGGAAACGTGTTACAGTAAAGTGTTAATTTATCGGGATGTTTGGAGAATGAAAGAGATTAGGGAGGGAAAAAGTGGAGGAATGGGATACATTTATGATTAATTGAATTTTCTAGTGAATTTGGAGGTAACCCTATAATTTATATTTCAACTTTTATCACTGACAATCTTTATAAAATATAGCCTTTATAAAATATGTCTGCTTCATAGTGCATTTGGATATCACCCCAAGTTCCCTATATATACATTAAAGTGTTGCTGTTTAAAGTTAGACTCAGAGGTTACAGAAGGCAAAGGAGTGTGTTTCTAGCTTCACAGACCACAAGATACCTTGCAGAAGTCAGTATGTGGATTTTGTTGAGACTGTGATATCAACTTGTTTTGTCTTCCTCCCACAGGAGTGGTGTAAAACATCTAGTTCATTCATTCAGCACTTATTTATTTAGCAACTGCTTTGTGCCAGAGCTGCACTGAGCATCCTGGCTATCCTAGTGAGCTGGACCACAGCTCCTGTCTTCTAGGAGCTCTGCAGTCTTATAACTGCAGGTGGGGCCATTATAATCCAGGATGGAGAGGATTAAGAATTGTGCCAGGTGCTCTGGGAACACAGGATCAAGGTGGGCTTCTCATAAGAGGAGACAGCTATGGTGGGGCGGGTGCAGGGGGCTTGAAATTGTTCAAGATAACAGAAGAGAAGGGCATTCTAGGCAGAAGGAGGAGCTTTTCCAGAAACCCTGTTTGTTTCAATACACATGAATTCTCTCATCCATTCTCTGTACTCTGTTCAGCAGAGTCATATCTACCTCTCTAGGGGATCAGCTGTAGCAGCAATGAGCCTATCTTGACTTGGGGCTGCACCTGTGCCCGTCCTGGCCTAACCCAGTTCTGCTTCCACCAAGAGGCTGCCTTACAGAGCCCGTCTGAGGAGTGGGGACACAGGGGTCCCTCTGATGTGGGTGATCACCTTGGTACCAACCACCTCAGGTTGCCAGAGCCAGGTGGGAGCTGCAGCAGGTTGACAAAGGAGAGTCCAGAGGCCCAGGGACTCTAAATACACCAGGTCCCTCTAACGTGGGTGGGAAACAGCATCTCATTTCAGACTCAGGCATATTTTTATTTCAGGTCCCTCACCTATAGGCCATTGTCTAGCTAGAGAGATGAAATAAAATGTCATCAAAGTGTCATCAAAATGTCACCAGGCCCCATAGTCTTCTCAGACCCTCTGTGCTTGCTCATCCTTGTGGAGGCCTGGCAGACACAGCATCAACGTACTGTGTTCGTCTTTTGATTCCTTTGCAAATGATCATTCCAAAGTTGATCATTCTACTTTGATCATTCATCAGCACTATTATTACCTACCCTCATGCAAGAAAATATTCACAGGTTTTCTTGCATATAGAACAGTATGATTTGAGAAAGGGAACTTCCTTTTCTATGAGATAAGGAAATTGAGGCCCCAAAGAAAGTAAGTTATGTGTGTGTGTTACTGTTGGATGCACACATGCCAGGGAAGATGTAGGTGGTGGTGTTTAGTCCCTAAATTATGTTTGACTCTTTTGTGACCCCATGTACTGTAGCTCACCAGGCTCCCTCTATCCATGGGAATTCCCAGGCAAGAATACTGGAGTGGGTTGCCATGCCCTCCTCCAGGGGATCTTTCCAACCCAGAGATTGAACCCCCGTCTCCTACACTGGCAAGCAGATTCTTTACCACTGCACCACCTGGAAAAGCCCATGTTTGTAGGATATGTGGGGTAAAATCAATTCTAAATGTTACTCAATGCCACTTAACATAGGGTGGACAATCGTTCCAATTTCCCCAGAGACTGACAAAATTCCCAAGATGTGGGACTTACAGTGCTAAAACTGGGACAATCCCAGACCAACCTGGACAGTTGATCACCCTTCAAGAATGTTCCAGCTAACCATGCTGTAGACTAATATACCCCAGGACAACACCTCTGGTACTCAGTGTCTACCTGCTGTAAGTTGGGAGGCATTTGTTGATTGATTGGCTACTGGTGCCTGGTTTCCTATTCTAGGAGCAAGCATCCATCAGTGGTTCACCAGGCTGCTTAGAGTCAAGGAGCCATGATCACTGAGACCCTCCTGTTTGATCTTACACAGGGCAGGAGGGAGGGCCTAAGCAGTTAGATCTCTGGTATGGAGCTTCTCAGATTTTAATGGCCATGTGAACCACCTGGTGTTCTTGCTCAACTGTAGAATCTGATTTTGGCATTTGGAGTGGAGCCTGAGAATCTGCATCCCAACAGAACCCAGGTCAATGCGGATACTTTTGGTCCACAGACCACACCTTGAGTGTCAAGGAGCTCAGGGGTTCTTATCCTTAGCAGGCATATTAGGATTATCTGGTGGGGGGATTCTTCTTATGTCCAGCCACAAACCCAGACCAGTTAGGTCAGTCATTAGGGGTGGGACCAGGCTTTGGTATTTTTAACTCTCCCTAAGCATTTCCAATGTGCAAACAGGGTTGCAAATCCCAGGGAGGGGAAGGAGAGAAAAGTTCCCTCTGATGATAAGGGCTGATTGATAGGTCCAGATGGGCTAGGCTGTGCTGTCAAGAGATGTATTGCAAGTGGAATCAGAAATCTAAAAGAAGGTGCTTATTTTGGAAAGCCCAGAGGCAAAATTGCTTTCAAAATATCCGGCACAATGGTTTGTGTGCTTTGGCCTTTTAGCAGTGAATCAACAATGTTTCTCTTGCCCTTGGCATGGACGGAGCCCAGTATGCAACCTTAGGGAGAAGTGGGAGGCCCTGCTCTGAATGTATCTGATAGGAGAGAACAGAGGTTCTGAAACCAGCAAATCACGGGTTTCACAGACAAGTCTTCTGAACGGGTCCTCCAACTACTCAGGATTTCTTTCATTGCCTTGCTTACGGATGCTTTCCCGCAGCTGTTTCCAACATTCCCCATTCTCATCAAGCTGCCAGCCTCCTTCCAGCAGATGACTTTGCCTCCTGTTTTACTGAGAAAATTGGGGTCAGCCATTCAAAGGCCATCGTCTCTCCCCTCCTGCTGGTCATCGCTCCCTCTTCACTTCTGCAAATGTCTGTCTTTACCTAGTCCCTCCTCCTCTCCTACTGCCTCCCTCCCAGAGTGACCACACCAGTGCTCTTTGCCCCAGCATCCTCCACCACCCCTAGGACTTCATCCGCTGCTACCACCCTTTCCCTGCACCCACATACATCACTGTCAGACCCTCTCCATCACGTGCTCTTCCCTGGCTCCCTCTCCTCCGGACACAGGTGTGTTCAGATCTTTACTATCTCCTGAAGGGGGAGCGTTCTCTCTTTCATCTCCTCATGCCCATCCAGTTGTGCAACCTGGTTTCTACCTCCACCACCGACTGAAAATATTCCTTGGAAGGTCCTTGATGATCTAATTCCAAAACCATGTGGCCTTTCAGAAGCCCTCCTTCCTCTGGAAGGGGGTTTTAGGGGAGAAAAGATACATTATATGTATGGCTGAGTCCCTTCACTGTTCGCCTGAAACTGTCACAACATTGTTAATCTGCTATACCCCAATACAAAATAAATAGTTAAAATAATTACTTATTTAAAAAAAAGAAGTCCTCCTCCCTAGATTCCTCTGCACATTGCTGCTGCTGCTGCTGCTGCTAAGTCGCTTCAGTCATGTCCGACTCTGTGTGACCCCAGAAATGGCAGCCCACCAGGCTCCTCTGTCCCTGGGATTCTCCAGGCAAGAATACTGGAGAAGGTTGTCATTTCCTTCTCCAATGCATGAAAGTGGAAAGTGAAAGTGAAGTCACTCAGTCATACCTGACTTTTTGGGACCCCATAGACTGTAGCCTACCAGGCTCCTCCGTCCATGGGATTTTCCAGGCAAGAGTGCTGGAGCGGGTTGCTATTTCCTTCTCTACCTCTGCACATTAGGCACTCAGAATTCCCCACTCCATGTCTATATGGTCCTGCCTCTCGTCTTTGCTAACATCGGTTGCAGTGAAAATGAGGACTCGCTCTCCAGCCTCCATCCCCCTGCTGATGGTGAAGTCCTGTCCGGATTTCAGGCCACTCCCCATTTGTGGCTTCCCTCATAGCTCAGTGGGTAAAGAATCCACCTTCAAGCAGGAGACCCGGGTTCGACTCGTGGGTCCGGAAGATCCTCTGGAGAAGGAAATGGTAACCGACTCCAGTATTCTTGCCTGGAAAATCCCATGGACAGAGGAGCCTGGTAGGCTACAGTCCATGGGGTCGCAAGAGTCAGACATGACTTAGTGACTAAACCACCACCTCATTTGTGGGTCCTGAAGTCAGCTGCATGACTGAGTTGCAACCAGCATTTCCTTTCTCCATCCACTCCCCCCCGCCTCCCCGTCCTACCACGAGATAGACCAGAATAGGATAGGAAAACGTTTGCATGCATTACAAGTAGGAAGGGTAAGTATTGTTGAGAAACTTCTATTCTAGACTATCTTCTGTACTGCCAAACTGGGAATTAAAAACGACATTTCCCACACCTCTGCAGCATTTCCAAAACCACAGTGAGACTGTCTTCTGAGAACTGAGCCCTTCTCCCAAATTCCCTCCACGGCTGATGGTTTCTTGGGGGTAACATGCTGTGACTTCTACCTCTCGCTCCATCCACACTGACTGTCCCTAGGACCTACTCTGAGGAGTTGAGCATCCATTCCCGCCTCCCTCACTCCCATTCCTCCTGGCTTCACTGGCAGTTACAGATATTGCTATTCATCCCCTAGATATGACAACAGCCTTCTAACCGCTCTCCCGACCTCCAGTCTCCCAAAGCCTTCCAGTCCGTGGCAATCCTGAGCTGTCATTTACAAGTTACCCTTCCCTGCAAAGTGGAAGTATTTAATACTTTTCTCACAAGGCTGTTCCTAGGATTCATTGAAAGATACATAAGGAAAATATATAAACCTGGATAAAGGATATGTCAAGGGGCTGGCACACGTTAGGAGCTCAGAGGTTACTTTCTAGCCTCCTAATTCATCCAACATTCTGCTGCCAAACCCTCTATGGCTCCCTAGTGCCTACTGGATAAAATATCTCAATATCTTGGTCTTAGTTTCCTAAGAGTCCTTCAACATGGCCAGAAGGCTTCCATCTAAGCCTTCTCTGTCCACTGATCCCTGTCCTTCTGGACAGTGGCCAACTTGCCATTCCTCCCACAGACATGCACATTCCTGTCTCCATGCTCTTTTTTGGGCAGTGCCTTTTGCCTCACCGGTCCTAGACCTCAGTGCCACACCACTTCTCTCCTGCCTTGTCATCACAGTACAGTCTTGCAGAAGGAGAACACAAGATCCCCCTCACCAGCTGGTGGCCCCAGACCTGTGGAAGCAGATTGGGTTCAAGCCCAATCACAGCAGGCATCTTCAAGGGCAGGGAGCATGGCTGGAACCCAGTGCAGAGAGGACAGTGGCATGAGGATCTGTCGGCAAGGATCTGCGGAAAATAAAACCGCAGCTCACCCCTGACTCCCCAGCCACGACCCAGATGTGCTCATGCCTCTGGCTGGAATAAACCCCAGAATCTTTCTAACATGCCTACCCCATTCCCACTTCTCCATATAGATTATACTCACCCACCCCATACTTCCCCACCACTCCTGTAGCTATCCTAGCCGGGTCACAGCCACCCCCAGCTCCCGTGCTGGCCCCTTCACAGATCTGCCCACCTATCACAAGGACAAGTGCCGACTGGAGCACCAGAACACTTGTGCACTGGAAGGGGTCCTTCCTTCTTTTGGAGACAGGAAATCCTAGGTTCAAATAACCGCCCTTTCTTGTACCCATAGAAAACAAATTGGGTTCTTCTCATCTGTCAACTCAAGGGAACAGTAGGAACCTTATGGGTGGGTGTGAGAATTAATTGTGGTTTAATCTGTAAAGTGCAACACAGTTCCTGGTATCCTAAGGCCAGAGGGCTCAAAGTGGGGGCTTTGGGGGGTGTGTGTAGGCAAAGATATATTTTCTTTGAACTGGACTGGGCATATAGCTATTTTTAACAGAAAGAGCCCCTACCCCCACCCCCCACCACTCCCTGCCCTCCACACACAGACACACACACACTTTCTAGAACTGACTCTTGAAAAACTTGAAGATCCAGAATCATAGGGCCCCTTCTGCCCTTGAGACAACTATGGGCTGTTGCTAAGCAGAGGTCACCCCTAACTGTAGGCGGTGTGCTATAGGCCCTCCTCAGGCCCCTGATCTGATGCTCCTTGCACATGACTGAAATTCAACATTGCTGTCATAACCTAATTCTTCCATGCTGGTTGGTGAGCAGCAGCTGTCTGGGGCTCTAACAGCCCAGCCGTCCCAGTTCCTCCCATGGGCTCCCCTTCCCAGGCCTCACCAGGATCCAGCAACTAAAGGGTTAATGCCAGCACAGCAGGGGGCCTCGGGGACCCCTTGGGCTACCAGGCAACTAAGGGGCTGATGTCTGCACAGGTCCTGTTGCCTAACGTTTCAAACAACATCTCAGCCCAGATGTACAGAAGTTGCCCCTCTGTGTTCACCTCTGAGTCCCTAGCACTGAGAACAGATCCTGGCACACGATAGATGCTCTTTGTTGACTGACTGACTAACTCGCCTTATGCTCTCAAAAATACTAGCTTCCACCCCTTTGCCTCTCTCATAGCTCAGTCGGTAAAGAATCGGCCTTCAATGCAGGAGACCCGGGTTCGATTCCTGGATCTGGAAGATCCCTTGGAAAAGGAAATGGCAACCCACTCCGCTATTCCTGCCTGGAAAATCCCATGGACAGAGGAGTCTGACAGGCTACAGTCCATGGGGTTGCAAGAGTCAGACACGACTTAGCGACTAAACCACCACCACCACCCCTTTGCCTCATCCTCCTTTTCATCTGATGCTAATGGGAAGGAAACTGGTCCACTCTGGATCCTGCCCATTTACTCAGCTCTCCCTCAATCCCCCTCCATCCACACTAGCTGCTGGGGGTGGGGTAGGGTCGGGTCTGGTGGTGACCCCAGTCCAAGCCCCTCAGCAGCAAGCAGACTTTCTCCAGAAGTCAGTTGCAGAGGAATACAGATGGTGCCTTCTGCCTTGTGGGCAGCCAAATATAGTCATGCATGGGAGACCGTGGGTGTAATCAAAGCCATTTTATTTCTCAGACAATAGAAACAAACAGAACAGCAATCTCAGTCAGGCCAGAGAAGGACCAGCAGGGAGCAGGCAGATTGGAGGAGCTGTGAAACGGTATAAATTAATGAAAATGATTCTGCTGGCACTTATCACTGCCTGCCTGACTCCTTTAAATGGGTCTAGCAACTGCTGTCCTGGGCTCCCCGAACTTTGGGGCCTGGTACCCGGGGAGGGCAAAAACTTGCGGATCTGAAAGCAGACACGACTTTGAGTTCAATGACTCAGAGGAGAATGAGGGGGAGGAAGAGAGAGCCGACGGGCATCTATGGAGCTATCCACAGCCTGGGCAAGAATGTGTGGATGTCCAATCTGAGAAGCCAGGAAGCTCGCAAGGGAGTCCTGCACTGGGTGACCTTGGTCAGTGTGCCTCATCTCTCTGGGCCCCAGTGTTCACATCATTGAGTAGACTGGGCTAGTGGAGCTTCCAAGACCCTGCGTGTATATTAAGTCACTTCAGTTGTGTCCGACTCTTTGCAACCCTATGACTATACTCACCAGGATCCTCTGTCCATGGGGATTCTCCAGGCAAGAATACCAGAGTGGGTTGCCATGCCCTCCTCCAGGAGATCTTCACAACTCAGGGATCAAATCAGAGTCTCCTGCATGTCTCCTGCATTGGCAGGTGGGTTCTTTACCATTAGTGCCACCTGGGAAGCCGTCCAAGACCTTACCAGCCCTGATATTCAAATACTGTTTCATGAACACCCTCACTTCCATTTCTGGTAGAAATTATTTGGCTTGTCTCTCTCTGTCTCTTTCAGCCAGAAGCTCCTCCTCAAAGCCAAGAATTATTTCCTTTCTTTTTTTTTTTTTTTTTGGTCACGGGGTCCTAGGAGCCTGGGACCGTGCTGGAATGACAAAGTGATGGACAGACGGCTGCCCGCAGGGATGGCTAAGTCTGCTGCAGGCAGTAGCAAGACAGGCTACTTACCCCGTCTGATGGAAGGTGTGGGGAGGATTAGGCTTTAACCGGATTCGGGTGGGATTCATTAGTTCACACGGAAATTTAGCTCTGCTCTCTCCAACCCCCACCCCCACCCCCCCACATACACACTGGCAGGTTAAAGGCTGTAAGGCCAATGTGTGTCTGTTCCTGGCTTGATACTGACTGCCAGCCGGGCAAAAATCATTTGGGGTTTATATTTATGTGTCACCCTAGATTTAAAAACAACAGTGCAGACTGGAAGGTCTCCTGCCTCGCCCCGAGCCCACCCAGAGGCCCCTCATTTTAGCCATGAACACTACGCAGGGCTCCCAGAGCCCAGGCTGTAAAGCCACGCACGCAGCAGGCTTTGTGGACACGCTCCAGCGAGCGGCGATCGGTCTGAAGAGCCGGCCCCACCCTCTCGACTTCCTGTTTCCTTTGTCTGGGGCGAGGGCAGCCGGCAAGGTGTGGGAAGGAGGCAGGCGGCTTCTGCTGAAATGGGCTTTAGCATCCCGGCGGCTCGGAGGGAAAGGGGGCCGGGCTGGGGGCGGAGCCCAGCGGGCGGCCAGCCGGCTGCTGCTTGATTTAAGGAGATGTTTTCGAATCACCCCGGCAGGAGGCCCAGAGAGATGGTGGAAATTAAGTGCACGACTCCCCCGAGAATCTCTGGTCCCCTGTCGCCCCGGCAGAGTCCTAAGTGGTTATGGGGTCCCCTGGAGGGTCTCCGTGGGACGCCTCTTGATGCCTGCTTTATACTTGAGAGACCCCAGTAAAACCCAAAGCCCCAAGTCGGTGCCTGCCCCCACGGCGGGCAAATGAATGAACAAATGAGCAGATGGATGAATGACCAGGAGGGCAGCGGAGGGTTTGAAAGGGATTGTAAAACTGCCAGGTTCCCAGCGTTAATGCCACTTTCTCTCTTGTGAAGAAAAACACGTCTCAGCTGAGCAGCTAAGAGAGAAAAGTGTGTCTCAGGGAAGGAGTGGGGCGGGGGGGTGGGGGGGGGGTGGGTAAATGAAGGAATGAATGGATTTTGTGTTTTGACATATTTACTAAGAAATGTGGAAACTGCTTAGCACCTGCTAATTAGAGTCAGAGCAACCTCAATTCCCTGCGATCTGCAAATGCCAAGGAGCTGGAAGGAGGGGTGGATTTTCCAAAGGGATTCATGCGCTTTTCTCAGTTAAGGATGGAGAAACTGAGGGAGGTGCTGAGGAAGGCAGGGTACATAGCACTCGGATTTCTTGGCAGAGCACTCTCTTCTCTCATGATGAGGCTGCTGCTGGGAGGTGATGGAGAAGGGCTCAGGGCACTCAGGTGTACCATCTCAGACTATAGTTCTGGAATTGCAGTGTGTACTTAATCGCTCAGTCGTGTCTGACTCTTTTGGACCCCATGGGCTGTAGCCTGCCAGGTTCCTCTGTCCATGGGGATTCTCCAGGCAAGAATACTGGAGTGGCTTACATGCCCTTCTTCTGGGATCTTCCCAAACCAGGGATCAAACCCAGGTCTCCTGCATGGCAGGCAGATTCTTTACCATCTGAGCCACCAAGGAAGACCTACTGAAGGTCAAAGACTGGTCCAAGGTCACCCTGTGTTCTTTCTCTGTGCTTTCTTCTCCCCCATCCTGAGACTCTCTCCTATCTCCCCACTTCCTCCTGCCCAACCTGGGAACTGCAGAGTGGTTGGGGACCTAGCCTTGGACTCAGACTCCCTTAGTCCAACTCTTCCTTCCCTAATTTGCGTGTGTGTCTTTGAGAAAGCCGCTTTATTTTCTGGGCCTCAGCTTCTTCTCTTGTAAATGGGAGACAATAAGAGCACCTACTTCAGAGGGTTGTTGTGAGGATTAAAAATCTTGCCACAATGGATGTGGACCATCATTTGAAGACTTTGGAGTCTAAGAGCCATGAGAGCCTGAGCTCACAGTGAGTAGCTGGGAAAGTGTATGGATCAGGGTCTGTTCAGGAAAACAGAGAACCCACTGGGTACGTCAACGAGGGAACTGAACACCTGCAGAGGTATTGGTAGAACTGTAAGTCCAGGTAGGAGATGTTGAGGCAAGTTGGAGAAGCCATATAGTGAGGTGGTACCATCCCTAAGCTGAAGGAACAGAGGGAGGAGGCAGGTAACTGGAGCCTGGGAATCCAGGCTTCCTGGCCAGATCTGGGAACACTGAGGAAGGGTTGTCAGGGGTGTAGTGGGGATTAGAACTGAGGAGGCTGCATAGCTACTAGTGATGTTGCTACCTGAAGCTGAGAAGAAATGAGCTTTCCCGTCTCCTATGTCCCAGCCTCCCACTTGGCTGAACCAGTTGGCAGTGGAACCTAAGAAGAGCAGTTTGCAGGGGTCCATGCCCTGTGACACAGAGCAGAACAGGACAAGGCAGAAGAGACCTGCTCAGGGACCAGGGGCACACTACTCACCCTCTGAAGCTTTAATGTTCTAAACTGCTTACGAAAAAGTGGGCAGAGGATGCCCGATGGTTGACCTGGTGTGACTGTAGTGAGGCTTACATGAAAGAAAATGAACAAAGCCCACAGCACCATGCCTGGTTGTAGTAAGTATTCAGTAACTGTGGTTCATGCTGGTCCTCCTTTCAGGCTCCAATTCATATGCCACCTCTTCTGGAAGTCACTGCTGACCCCTGTGATCTGACACCAGCTTGCTCATGTTTTCAGCAGAGTGTTGATCACATTGCAGTGCTGCTTGGGATCAAACATCTGTCTCTTCCACTTGAGGATGAGACCCTGGGAGTGGTTTCCTCCTCTTGGCATCCCTTGCTCTTGGAATGCCTGTTACTCAGTTGTTATTGGGTGAAAGCCCAGTAGGCCACCATGAAATATGAATTCTTTAAAACCATCTTCAAAGTTCATGGCATGGGCTATGGGTTCCTAGAAGGTTAGTGAACGGAAAGGAAAGACAAGGCACGAAGCATAAAGTTTAAGGAAGATGAGAAGTATGGAAGTTTGGAGAAAGATATAGAGGCTCATTCACAGTCACACGCATAGTAAAAAGTGTCAGATTTAGCTAGTAGGTATTTTAAATTTTTAATTTTTTTCTCGTTATGAAAAAAACACATATTCAGTGTGGGAAATTTAGAAATTTCAGGTAAACAAAAGAAGAAAATTAAAATTATCCATAATGCCAACCCACTAAAATAACCACAGTAAATATTTTGGAGTTTATCTACTCAGTTGTATACATACGGCTTTTTTTTTTCTCTTACTAGAATAGTCTCAGTCTGTTTTGCAGCCCATTTTTTTTTTTTTATATAAACTTAACAGTAATGCTTGAGCAACTTTCCAAGACATTACATATACTTTTACAGCACAAATTACAAAGCTACATAACAGTTCACTTTACACATTCACTTGTTTTATTTAACCAACCCTCTCTTACTGCATTTTTTAGCTTGTCTTTAATATTTTACTGTGCTAGAAGATTCTATTATGAAATCTATTTAGCCTAATCTTTTTGCACGTTGTCAGTATTTCCTTGGGATAATTTCCTAGAAGTATAATTACTGGTCAGAGAACATGCACATTTTTACAGCTTCTAACAAGAATTGCCAAATTGCTTTTGAGAAGGAGATTAAAAAATTTTTTTTATTTGCGTTCCCCATTTGCTATAGAATACATGGTTCTGGGTAAATTTACCAATACTGAATTAATCTAATGCTATTTGCCAAAAATCAATTCATCAAATGATCAATTTGCAAAATAGCCATTTAAGAAAAAAAATGATAGGTAGATAGACAGGTAGATTGAGCAAGGCAAAGCAATTCATTAAATGACCAATTAACAGAATAAATAATTCAACACAGGTACTGATCAACATTGTTGTAAAGCAATTTCTACAGCATGGGGATATTTTCCTGTGGCTCTGGAGATCATCATTACGAGTGAGTGGAATGGCTTTCATTTTATCTTCACAGCAGCAGTTTAAGGATTGCTCCCTTTGTTGAAACTATGGGGTTTTGTGTGTGAGAGTATCTTTAATAGTCAAAAAAAAGTATATTTCTTCATTAGACACCAGAATGTTGACATTTTAAATGGGAATCTTTCCATTTTTACTGATTTGTTTTGAATACTTTTTTACATCATTTTCTGTTGCCACACTTAAAACATTTGTAATGAAATGGATGTGAGAGTTGGACTGTGAAGAAGGCTGAACGCCTAAGAATTGATGCTTTTGAACTGTGGTGTTGGAGAAGACTCTTGAGAGTCCCTTGGACTGCAAGGAGATCCAACCAGTCCATTCTGAAGGAGATCAGCCCTGGGATTTCTCTGGAAGGAATGATGCTAAAGCTGAAACTCCAGTACTTTGGCCACCTCATGTGAAGAGTTGACTCATTGGAAAAGACTCTGATGCTGGGAGGGATTGGGGGCAGGAGGAGAAGGGGACGACAGAGGATGAGATGGCTGGATGGCATCACTGACTCGATGGACATGAGTTTGAGTGAACTCCGGGAGTTGGTGATGGACAGGGAGGCCTGGCGTGCTGCGATTCATGGGGTCGCAAAGAGTCGGACACAACTGAGCGACTGAACTGAACTGAACTGAATGAAATGTTTAGTAAATTTTAATAAATGTTTAATAAATAAGTAGCTCCTTAATTTGTTCCTAGCAATTAGTAAACAAAATTTGATGTGTGATATACGTACTACTACCACTTCTCAGTTCCTATCTTATCTGGAAATTGTCCAGCCTTTTTAGGATTAGTAATCATTTTGCTTTTTATTTCCTCAATAGTTTAATATTGATGGTTAATGTTCATCATATTTGAGACACTCATTGTACTGTTCATTATAGTAATCTCCTCTAGGTTCTTTTTTAATTAAACTTTTTATTTTATATTGGAATATAGCTGATTAACAACGTTGTGATAGTTTCAGGTGAATATTCAGGTGAATATCAGAGATTCAGTCATGCATATACATGCATCCATTCTCCTCCAAACTCCTCTGTCATCCAGGCTACCACATAACATTGAGCCGAGTTCCCTGTGCTACACAGTAGGTCCTTGTTGGTTATCCATTTTAAATGTATCAGTGTGTACACGTCCATCCCAAACTCCCTATCTATCCCTTCTCCCCCATCCTTTCCCCTCTCTTCTGGATTCTTGAGCTCTTTTATCTGCTACTTACTCTTTCATGTCAAGTCTTCTGCAAACTTCTGACAAGTCATCATATCCCAATTACTCCTTGTTAGAAACCCGAATGCCAAGATCTCATATTGGATGAAACTGTTTCCTCTGATGTGCTAGTGAATTTCTTTTTTTCAATTAAATGTATTTTTAGCATTCATTTGCCAGTTCTTCAAATTGCATATCAGCCTAAATGTACTTCTAGCAGTTAAATTTTAAAATTTCAGCATTTCTTCTGTGATAGAATTGTTTTGGACATTTTTGCATGTCATTTTCTTTCTGTTTTTTAAAAAGCCGTTTATTTATTTGGCTTCATTGAGTCTTAGTAGGAGCATGTGAAATCTGCCTTGTGTCAGAAAGGATCTTGTTGGCTGTACACAGACTCTCTAGTTGTGGCACATGGGCTCCAGAGCACATGGGCTGCAGTGCTTGGGCTTAGTTGCCCAGCAATACGTGGGATCTTAGTTCTCTGATCAGAGACTGATCACATGTCCCCTGCATTGCAAGGCAGATTCTTAACCACTGGACCACCAGGGAAGTCCCTCATGTATCTTTTTCTGTTTATCCAATCTTTGGTCATTGGGGGCATTCTTCTATCAGTTCCTCAAATGGCATATCAGCTTTGATTTAGAATTTCTGGAATTAATTGATGCAATAGTTTCTGCCTTTTTCTTGCTTAACCCATCTTCTGATGTTTATAAGATTTGGGGCCCTTTAACCTCTGGCCTCTTTATTATATTTATGGTGAAAGTGAAAGTCACTCAGTCGTGTGCGACTCTTTGCGACCTCATGGACTGTATAGTCCATGGAATTCTCCAGGCCAGAATCCTGGAGTGGGTAGCCTTTGCCTTCTCCAGGAGATCTTCCTAACCCAGGGATCGAGCCTAAGTCTCCCACACTGCAGGTGGATTCTTTACCAGCTGAGCCACAAGGGAAGCCCACATTTATGGTGAATGTATAACAAACTTTGTGATTCTGTTCTGCATTGATATCTCTTTTTTAATGCTTTGACCAGTTTTGTCCTGAATTGTAAATCATATAAGTTTTCTTTTTTTAAGTCTTTATTGAATTCGTTACAATACTGCTTCTGTTTTATGTTTTTGGATTTTTTTTTTTTTTGGCCCAAGAGGCATATAGGGTCTTAGCTCCCTGACCAGGGATCGAACTGGCATCCCCTGCATTGGGAAGCGAAGTCTTAACCACTGGACCACCCATATGAGTTTTCTAAAAAATCCTATCCAGTTGATTTTCCTGTTTATTTTTCCCAGCATAGAATCATACATTACCACTAGCCATTTGAACAGTGGGAATGGTTCTGAAGGTTCCATTCTCATACCAATCTTCACAGTACTCCAGACTCCATGGGTTATTTTCAGGGTGAACTTGGTAAATTTGTCCACTTCTTGGACTAACTGGCTATTTTGGAAAATCCATGTTTTAGCAAATTCTTTTCTGATAACAGAGTCTGCTTCTTTGTGAAGGTCTTTATTTCCTTGCATCCTTGCCACTGTGCTAGTTTTTTACTGTTGCTGCAATTGCTACAATCTTAGTAGCTATAAGTAGTGCAGATTAATTTTCTTAAGTTCTGCAGGTGTGAAGTCCAATGTGCATCTCCCTGGGCTAAAGTCAAGATGTTGGCACACCATGCTCCTTCCTGGAAGCCTTAGGAGAGATTTTGTTTAATCTCATTCAGACTGTTGGCAATGGTCAGTTCCTTATGCATATAGGACTGATGTCCCTGTTTTGGTGTCAACTGCTGACTGCTGTAAACTGCCTGCTGGCTGTGAACTGAGGGACTTCTCAGCTGCCAGAGTCTAATGGGCCCCTTTTTCCATCTTCAAAGTGAAAGTGGAAGTGAAATCACTCAGTTGTATCCTACTCTTTTCGACCCCATGGACTATACAGTCCATGGAATTCTCCAGGCCAGAATACTGGAGTGGGTAGCCTTTCCCTTCTACAGGGGATCTTCCCAACCCAGGGATAGAACCCAGGTCTCCCACATTGCAGGCAGATTCTTTACCAACTGAGCTATCAGGGAAGCCCTCCATCTTCAAAGCCAGCCACTCTCACTCCTTTTGCAATTGACATAGCATCATTTATGAGAAGACTGGCCTTCCCCTCACTGTCCTGAGATTTCACGTTTGTGATAAATCAAGTAGCCATTGATATGTGTAAGTGGGCCTGTTTCTGGGCATTCTGCTCTGTTCCACTAGTCTCTTCAAATTAATTCAATATCACACTGAACTAATTTCTGTGGTTCTATCATTAGTTTTGATATCTGGTGGCAGAAAGTGAAGAGGAACTAAAAAGCCTCTTGATGAAAGTGAAAGAGGAGAGTGAAAAAGTTGGCTTAAAGCTCAACATTCAGAAAACTAAGATCATGGCATCTGGTCCCATTCCTTCATGGCAAATAGATGGGGAAACAGTGGAAACAGTGTCAGACTTTGTTTTTCTGGGCTCCAAAATCACTGCAGATGGTGACTGCAGCCATGAAATTAAAAGACGCTTACTCCTTGGAAGGAAAGTTATGACCAACCTAGATAGCATATTCAAAAGCAGAGACATTACTTTGCCAACAAGGGTCCGTCTAGTCAAGGCTATGGTTTTTCCAGTGGTCATGTATGGATGTGAAAGTTGGACTGTGAAGAAGGCTGAGCGCCGAAGAATTGATGCTTTCAAACTGTGGTATTGGAGAAGACTCTTGAGAGTCCCTTGGACTGCAAGGAGATCCAACCAGTCCATCCTAAAGGAGATCAGTCCTGGGTGTTCTTTGGAAGGACTGATGCTAAAGCTGAAACTCCAGTACTTTGGCCACCTCATGTGAAGAGTTGACTCATTGGAAAAGACTCTGATGCTGGGAGGGATTGGGGGCAGGGGGAGAAGGGGACGACAGAGGATGAGATGCCTGGATGGCATCACCGACTCGATGGATATGAGTTTGGGTGAGCTCCGGGAGTTGGTGATGGACAGGGAGGCCTGGCGTGCTGCAGTTCATGGGGTCGCAAAGAGTCAGAGACGACTGAGCAACTGAACTGAACTGAACTGAAGCAGCTTCATTCAAGACTGTGTTGGTTCTTCTTAGCCTAATGCTTTTCCACATAAGTTTTAAGATTAACATATCAATTTCCATAGATAAGATGGGATTTTGATTTGTACTTTGTTGAATCCAAATAGATGTTCTTAGGAAATGAACGTCTTTATTTATGAAATAAACTTAATAAATCTACTTAATAATAGTAAACATAGTATTATGTAGTAGTAGTAGTAAAATAGTAGTAAAAATAGTAGCAAATATATTTGTTGAATTTCAGCAATGTTTTGTAGTTTTGATATAAACTTTGTGTACATCCTTCATAAGATTTATTTTTCAGTATTTGAAATTCTTGATGCTATTACAAATGATATTATTAAATATATTTTAACTTTCCATTTGCCACTGATATGTAAGTTGATTTTTTTATATTAGTCCTAAAGATCAAGAAATGTTGCTGAACTTATTTTAAATATAATAGTTTGTAGATTAATTTTTGCAAGGTACCTAGTCATATTGACTATGAATAATGTAATTTTATTTCTGTATTTCTAATTCTTATAAAGAATTGTATTTTTTTTTTCTTGATAGAGAAAGGGGCTAAGATTTCTAGGATAGTTTGAATAAAAATGGTGTCTATTGATATGGTCATAAGATTTTTTCTCCCTTGTAAATAAATAAATAAACATATGCATTGTTTCTGAAGTGAACTACATTGATTGGTTTTCATCTGCTAAACAATCCTTGCATTTCTTTAAAAACACACTGGATGCTAGTGTGTTGTCTTTTTGTATATCACTGGATTCAATTTGCTGATATTTTATTTAGCAATCTTGTCTCATGTTCATGGGAAAGATTGGCCAGTAATTCTCTTTCTTTTAATGACAGATTTTAGTATCAAAGTTATATTAGTTAAATAAAATATGTCTCTTTTTTTTTTTATGATTTTATATAATATTGATATTATTTATTTTTTTAAATGTTTGAAATAATTCATCAGTTAAGACATTTGGGCCTCGAGCTTCTTTTTGTGAAGGTTTTTAGTTACTAACAATTTATTTAGGAGACATGGTGATATTAGATTTTTCTATTTCTTTTATGTTGGTTTGTAAGTTGTACTATTCTAGTCTATTTCATAACCCTGTGTACTGAGACAGCAAAAGAGACACTGATGTATAGAACAGTCTTATGGACTCTGTGGGAGAGGGTGGGAAGATTTGGGAGAATGTCATTGAAACATTTTCTAAAGGTTCATTTTTGGGGCTGGTGCGCTGGGAAGGCCCAGGGGATTTAGGTTGGGAGGAGGAGGGTTCAGGATGGGGAGCTGTGATTTTTTTTTTAAATTAAATTAAAAAAAAAAAAAAAAAAAAAAAGATTTCTGAAGTGGGAATTGGAAAAAAAAAAAAATTTTTGGCACAGGGATTTATAATATTCTATTATTAGCATTTTAATGTCTTAAATGTCTGTGGTGAATTTAATTCCTGATATGGGTAATTTGTGCTTTTCCTCTTTTTGCCTTATGAGTCTTGCTAGAGATCTATGTATTTTATTATGGGTCTTTTCAAAGACCCAATTTTTGGCTTTGTTGGTTTTCTCTATTGTACATTTATTTTCTACTTCATTAATTTCTGATCTCATTTTTATGATTCTCTTCCTTCTACTTACTTTGGGTTTAATTTGCTATTCTGTTTCTATCAATAAATTATTCAGATGAATGCTTAAATTACCAATTTTTTAGCCTTTCTTTTTTCTAATATAAATGTATAAGGCTCTCAGTAAAGTTTTAGTTACATCATCCATTTCTATATATCATATTTTTGTTACTAAGAATGGAAATCTCCATTGTGATTTCTTCTTTGACCCACGGACTATTTAGAAGTTTATTACTTAATCTCCAGACATTTGGTGGATACTCTACTCATTTTTTTATTGATTTCCAGTTTAATTTGGCACACTCAGAGGCTATTCTGAGAAATTTCTTGAAATTTCCTTAGAACTTGCACAATACATGTTCTAATTTGGGAAATGTTTCATGTACACTTAGAAAGAATGTACATTTTGCCATCAGTATGAGCAGTATTTTATCTATATCTGTAGGTCAAATGGGTCATTCAATTTTGTTTTTCAGATCTTCCATATCCTTTCTATTTTTTTTCTTGTCTACTTATTTTATCAGTTATTAAGGGAGTTGTTTTAAAGTCTTCCTCTGTGATTGTGGTTTTGTTTGTTTCTCCTTTTAGTTCCCTCTACTTTTGATTTTTATAAATGTTGAGTATATGTAAGTTATATACAAATGGAGAATTGTTATAAATTCTTGATAGATTGGCCATATTATCAGGTCTTCCTGCATTTTCCATCAACAGCTGATAAACTGTGACATTCAGCCCCATCCACTGAGATGTGAACAACAGCTCTTGCAGACCCTGGAGGGCAGAGCTGGGATGTAACAGGAGAAACAGTGAAACAGAACCCTAGGTCCTGGGATCTGCCAACTGGAAAGCTTGAACCACTCATTTAATACTTGTGAGCCGCAATTTCTTCATCCTCCAAAACGGGATTGTAAATCTGCTTGCTTTACTTCTCTTACAGGTATCAGTTCAGTTCAGTTCAGTTCAGTCACTCAGTTGTGTTCGACTCTTTGTGACTCCATGGACTGCAGTATGCCAGGCTTCCCTGTCCATCACCAACTTCCAGAGCTTGCTCAAACTCATATCCATTGAGTCGGTGATGCCATCCAGCCATCTCATCCTCTGTCATCCCCTTCTCCTCCTGCCTTCAATCTTTCCCAGCATCAGGGTCTTTTCTAACGAGTCAGTTCTTCACATCAGGTGGCCAAAGTATTGGAGTTTCAGCTTCACCATCAGTCCTTCCAGTGAATATTCAGGACTGATTTCTTTTAGGGTGGACTAGTTGGATCTCCTTGCAGTCCAAGGGACTCTCAACAGTCTTCTCCAACACCACAGTTTGAAAGCATCAATTCTTCGGTGCTCAGCTTTCTTTATAGTCCAACTCACACATCCATACATGGCTACTGGAAAAACCATAGCTTTGACTAGATGGACCTTTGTTGGCAAAGTAATGTCTCTGCTTTTTAATATGCTGTCTAGGTTGGTCATAGCTTTTCTTCAAGGAGCAAGCATCTTTTAATTACATGGCTGCAGTCACCATCTGCAGTGATTTTGGACCCCAAAATAATAAAGTCTCTTACCGTTTCCACTGTTTCCCCATCTATTTGCCATGAAGTGATGGGATCGGATGCCATGATCTTCGTTTTTTGAATGTTGAGCTTTAAGCCCACTTTTTCACTGTTCTCTTTCACTTTGATGAAGAAGCTCTTTAGTTCCTGTTTTACAGGTATATTCAAGCTTACATGAGATAGCAAATGTGAAAACACTGTATAATTCTAAAGCAGAGATTGTGAATGAATACATGGGCTGCATGCAGGCATCAGATTTTTTTTTTTTCTTTTTTTGGACTGCAGTGTGCTTCCTTTTTTTAACCCAGACATTAAAAAATCATATTTCACATAAAAAATATAGATTTCTGTCTCTGGGGAAAAAAAATCTGAAATTCTGACAACTACAGGCCTGGCTTCAGACACATGACCTATGGGCTAGGGCTGAGCGGGCTCACTGGAGCACAGTTTTACACTGTGAGAGTTGTGTCATACTCTCCCCTGCTCAGCATTTACACACATGCACTCACACTGCCAGGCTTGCCCATCTCTGCCCACCTCTTCATCTGTGGCTCTAGCTAAAGCATTATGTCATTATTAGTTATTACTCACTTAAAAGCCAGAGACACACAGGGACAGAGATTTTTTAGTGTTAAGTGTTGCCAAGAGCTGAAACAGGTAGCTGAGGGAGGAGGTAGAAACACTTTCCCTGGAAACCGAAAACTACAGCCTCTCCTGGATGCAGTGGAAAGGCAAAATGACTGCAGGAAGTTCCTCCCAGGTTTTAAACTGGGCTGGGGGTGGGGAGGAGCTATTATAGGATCTGTATGTTAGATGAGGCAAAGGTGGAGATTTTTCATACAAATTATACATTGTAGTATAATTCAACATTTGGGAAACAAAACGTTTTTACAATATAGACAACAGAAAGAGCATAAGACCTTTGTTTATGAAAAAAAGATTTATGGATTTGTCACAACTTACGGAGCTGACCACTTAAAATCTGTGAATTTCACTGCCTGTAAATTATATCTCAATTTTAAGAAGTAAAAAGTGAAAACAAAATTTTAAAAGGGTGACGGGGGTAAATTATAATTCTAACCTGTATCAGGCACGTTCAGTTCTGTTCAGTCACTCAGTGGTATCTGATTCTTTGCAACCCCATGTACTGCAGCACGCCAGGCTTCCCTGTCCATCACCAACTCCTAGAGCTTGCTCAAACTCATGTCCATTGAGTCGGTGATACCATCCAATCATCTTATCCTCTGTTGTCCCCCTCTCCTCCCGCCTTCAATCTTTCCCAGTATCAGGGTCTTTTCTGATGAGTCAGTTCTTCACATCAGATGGCCAAAGTATTGGAGCTTCAGCTTCAACATCAGTCTTTCTAATGAATATTCAGGACTGCACACACTCTGTACTAAGTATCTTACAGGGATTAATTGAATTATTTTATTCACACAATATCTTCTAAGGTAGGTGCTATTATCCCCATTGGACCAGGTGTTGAAACAAGTTCAGTGTGGTGAAGTAACCTACCAATTTCTCCAGCTGTTAAGTAGAAGAGCCAAATCTTAAACTCCAGATTGAAGAACCCCAGTGTCCAGATTCTTATTCATTCTATTCCATGTTCTAATCATTTTGATGATTACAAAGGGGAAGCAAAGGAATTATTATAATCTTAAGGAGGCAGAAATGGTATGAATGTAACTTGCTAGATTACAAGTTTAAATACCTGCTGATAAACACACTTTGCTTATTCAGTTTTCAGTTCAGTCAGTTCAGTAGCTCAGTTGTGTCCCACTCTTTGCCATCCCATGGACTGCAGCATGCCAGGCTTCCCTGTCCATCATCAACTTCCAGAGCTTGCTCAAACTCATGTCCATTGAGTCAGTGATGCCATCTAACCATCTTGCCCTCTGTGGTCCCCTTCTCCTCCTGCCTTCAATCTTTCCCAGCATCAGGGTCTTTTCTAATGAGTCAGTTTTTCACATCAGGTGGCCAAAGTATTGGAGTTTCAGCTTCACCATCAGTCCTTCCAATGAACAGTCAGGACTGATCTCCTTTAGGATGGACTGGTTGGCTCTCCTTGCAGTCCAAGACCTCTCAAGAGTCTTCTCCAACACCACAGTTCAAAAGCATCAATTCTTCGGTGCTCAGTTTTCTTTGTAGTCCAACTATCACATCCATACATGACTACTGGAAAAGCCATAGCTTTGACTAGATAGACCTTTGTTGGCAAAGTAATGTCTCTGCTTTTTAATATGCTGTCTAGGTTGGTCATAGCTTTTCTTCCCAGGATCAAACATCTTTTAATTTCATGGCTACAGTCACCATCTGCATTGATTTTGGAGCCCCAAAAATAAAGTCAGGCACTGTTTCCACTGTTTCCCCATCTATTTGCCATGAAGTGATGGGACTGGATGCCATGATTTTAGTTTTCTGAATGTTGAGTTTTAAGCCAACTTTTTCACTCTCCTCTTTCACTTTCATCAAGAAGCTCTTTAGTTCTTCACTTTCTGCCATAAGGGTGGTGTTGTCTGCATATCTGAGGTTATTGATATTTCTCCCGGAAATCTTGATTCCAGCTTGTGTGTCATCCAGCCCAGCATTTCTCATGATGTACTCTGCATATAAGTTAAATAAGCAGGGTGACAATATACAGCCTTGACGTACTCCTTTCCCTATTTGGAACCAGTCTGTTGTTCCATGCCCGGTTCCTACTGTTGCTTCTGGACCTGCAGACAGATTTCTCAGGAGGCAGGTAAGGTGGTCTGGTATTCCCATCTCTTGAAAAATTTTCCAGTCTGTTGTGATCCACACAGTCAAAGGCTTTAGCGTAGTCAATAAGACAGACATAGATGCTTTTCTGGAACTCTCTTGCTTTTTCAATGATCCAACAGATGTTGGCAATTTGATCTCTGTTTGCTCTGCCTTTTTTGAATCCAGCTTGAATTTCTGGAAGCTCATGATTCATGTACTGTTGAAACCTGGCTTGGAAAATTTGGGCATTATTTGCTAACATGTGAGATGAGTACAGTTGTGTGGTAGTTTGAACATTCTTTGGCATTGCCTTTCTTTGGGATTGGAATGAAAACTGATCTTTTCTAGTCCTGTGGCCACTGCTGAGTTTTCCAAATTTGCTGGCATATTGAGTGCAGCACTTTCACAGCACCATCTTTTAGGATTTGAAATAGCTCAACTGGAATACACTCATTTAGAAAACCCAAGTCACTCAAAGAGGTATCATCGGGTTCTAGAGTGCAATGTCTTCAATTCTATACAGTAAGGCAGGGGTACTTGGGAGCATCGGTAGTTCCTCCTCAAGGAAAATTATGACTTAATAGTAAATGGTTTTGTTTTCTTCAGGATATCTCGTGACAAGAAGTTTCTGTCTTTACAGAATATACACTGATCCATCCAGACAGGTCATCTGTATAACCTGAAAGCAGTAGTGTTTTTGTTTTTGTTTTTTTAATCCTGCCCCGAGGCATTGGAATCCTTGTTCCTTGACTAGGGATTGAAACCAAGTCCGCTGCATTGGAAGTGCAGAGTCTTAATCACTAGAACACCAGGGAGGTCCCAGTGGTTTTTATTTTGAGCATTTGATTTTCAAATCTAAATGCTAAGAATCCTCCCCACAAAAAAACTGTTCATGTTCAGAGATCCCATGAAACTCATTCATAGACCTTACTCTAAAAACCTTTGTTCCAAACCAGGATGAAGCCAGACTCTAGGGACCTCAGCCTTCAGCTTCCCTGATTGTTCCAAGCATCTCATCACCAGTTGTCAATCATGTACTTTCAGTTTTCTTCTCTCCTAATGGCTTGATGTTTATCTCTTGCTTTCTCCTGGTCTCCTGGAAAGTTGGTCCTGGTAACACATTCCAGGAGAAACTGGCTTTGCTGGTTCTCATTTCTGTTGCTTCTCTTGGACATCTTTAGCCATCTTTGGTAATTGGTTTATTCATCAGGACACATAACACACACACCTAATTCAGCATCGTTGTGTGCAATAATTTTGATCTGTCTAGTCTTCGTTTCACAGCTTTTTCAGTTACAGAAACTTGTATAAGAGGGGTCTGTTCACAGATCCACCAACTATGGATTGTTGTTCACTGGCTTGGGCTGTGGGTGGGGTGGAATGGTGGCTGGTCAGTAGGGGAAGAAATCTAGCTTATGCTGTACTCTTCAAGCCAGGTGCCTTGGCCCAAGTTTGGGTCTTCTAGAGGAAAGGGCATCTTTTTCTAAATCAAACAAATGCTGTGTATGGGACAGTGGCAGTCCCTTCTCTGATGAGCAGTGTGAGCAGGTAGTCCAGAAGACAGACATATCAGAGGATGAAATAGCACTGTCTCTATTCTGGCTTGTATCGTGAGTTATCTTGTCTCTTCTTTTTCCTCAGTGAATAAAACTTTCAGTGTTCCCAGAGCTACATTGGCTGGAGGAACGAGACTTGAAGGATCCATTTCCTGTACTGCCCCATCTCCATTTCACAGGACTCAGGTTTCTGCTATGGCAAGAAGAGAGGGAGAGAGGACAGGAATGGCTGGATAATTCTATTAGCAACTTCCTTCCTGTCTTTGCCCACTTAATTCCTAGCCATCATTCATATCTTGGCTCAAGCATCACTTCTTCAAGGACAGTCCTGTCCCTTTGTATTTGCCTCTTACAGCACTTCTTAGCTCTCTTGCCATGGACTTACTACCACTGGGATTTAATATTTATTTTGGATAATGCTGTAGATATGAAGATAGATAGGTGATAGATAGAGTCAAATACAAATGGGGAACACTATTTGTATTTACCATTGTATCCTGGTTGCCTGGCACATGGAGGGTATTTAATTATATATTTGTTTGAATGAATGAGTGAATGGATGGAAAGTAGTACAGATTGTGGGAAGCCTCAGAGTTTTGACTGAGGAGTTAAGCCCTCCTACGAACACTAGGAAAGCCCATTTCCTAGGCTAAATGAACCCCGCTGTCTTTGAACTGTGTACTACAGCTCTGGCATTCCAACGTAACCATTCCTCTCTGCTCTTACCTAACTTCAGAGAAGGTGCTTCCCTTGTAGCTCTGTTGGTAAAGAATCTGCCTGCAATGCGAAAGACCTGTGTTCGATTCCTGGGTCAGGAAAATCTCCTGGAGAAAGAAATGGCAACCCACTCTAGTATTCTTGCTTAGAGAATCCCATGAACAGAGGAGCCTGGCAGGCTACAGTCCGTGGGGTTGCATGAGTCAGACACGACTTAGCAGCTAAACCACAACCACTTAAAGGAAAAGAGACTCCACTATGCATCCTGATCTGCCCTGAGAAGATACATAGTGTGGTGATAAAAAATCAGGGATTTTGGAATTAGGTAGACCTAGATTTTACACCTGGATTGCCCACTTGCTGGCTGTGTGGTATAGGCTTCCCTGGTGGCTCAGCGGTAAAGAATCTGCCTGCCAATGCAGAAGATGTGGGTTTGATCCCTGGGTTCAGGACAATCGCCTGGAGAAGGAAATGGCAGCGTACTCCAGTATTCTTCCCTGGGAAATCCCCTGGACAGAAGAGCCTGGTGGGCTACAGTTCATGGGGTCATGAAAGATTTGGACACAACTTAGCAACTGAACAACAAGACTTTACACCTGGGTTACCCACGTACAGGCTGTGTGCCTCTGAGCAAATGTCTTCTGGCCTCGGTTACTTCAATCTATAAAATGGGTGTGATAAGATCTTTTTCATAGGGTTAAATGACTTAAGCTCTTTGAAATGTTAACCAGAGAATCTGATTCATAGTAGAAGCTCAATCAGTAGATGCTTTTATTATTAACTAAACTGAATGCTCATGAGAGAGGTGGAAAATTAAGAACCCATAGGAGTGGGGGCCAAAAAGAGTAACTATGTGACATCTGGCTTTCTTATTTCTTTCCCGGAAAATATGGAAAGGAAAATACCTTAACAGCTGGCATAATTTAGAGATGTGTTTAACATTCAGTTCTTGTGTTCCCTGAATCTACCTTTGTGTCTTACAATAGTCCTAAATTCTAAGCAGATTTTTCAACATCCCATTGACACCACCCAGCACGCTAGAGAGATGAAGAAGAAATCAAGCAAGGCATTGATTGGCGATACAGCTTATACACTTACATGAGCTTCTAGATTAGATGAGCATGTCAAGGAACAGCCATGCAGCAAGCTGGCTGTGTTCCCCCAAAGGCTAATAGCAAGTCTGTAGTCTTTTTGCTTAGAATTATTGTACTTCTCCAGTCATTAAACTCCCCACAGGCATGGCTAATTTGAAAATAGCAAAACTCTGGGATGAAGGACAGAAGCCAGGTTTCCATTGACCTGATTCAGGTAGGGCTTGGAGAGTTTCTTACTCTCCTGCTCCAAATGGAATGTGTAACTCCTCTCCAGAGGTTCAGCTCATCGAGTCCAAGAGCATTTACGAGTGTCTGACATGTACTGGGTGCAGCTCCCTGACCTGGGGATGCAGAAACACCACCTTCCCTTGAGGTAGTAGATGTGTTTGAAGGAAAACATATTTTATATTCTAGAAGCATTGCAGCAATCACAAATTTATTTTTTTGAAAAAGGAAAATGAATTCCTTAATCCCATCTCCCTAATATGATGACTTTTACTTTTGTGTGTCCCTTTTCTAATGTCTTGTTTTGAACCAGCTCTAAAGAACCCATTTTGATGACTCTTCTTAGTCACATCATTAAAGTTGGGGAGGAAATCTCTTAAGTTGTAAATGCTTCCCATTAACTAATTCCAAATCCGGTCCTGAGTAATGGAGTCCTCGCTGTCTCTCTGATTTCACTTCCTGCTAGTCTCCTCATTCATTTTGGTGTTCATGTAGTTTTTGCTCAAGCAGACTGCTTCTGCCTCTGGGTCTGTGAACGTGCACTCCTCTGTCTAGGACAGTGGTCCCTCTGGTCTTCACTCAGCTTATTCCCTCACTGAATTCTTGTCGCTAAGAGAGGCCTCCCTGGACCCTGTTCTAGTAGCTTCTATCACTCTCTATCCCTTTTCCAGATTTAAACATCTTCACAGTACCTACGACCCCCCTGACATTTGTATTTTAAAGTACTTGTGTGTGGTCTTGCTCTTCCCATTTGATGGGAATCACGTGAGGGCAAGGTCCACTTTTCTCAGTGTTATATCCCTAGCATCCAGAGCAGTGACTAGCCTGAGACAGACAGGCAGCACCCTGTCACTGCCACAGCTTGCAACTGCGGTCAGCTGGGATATTTAAAATGGATAACCACCAAGGACCTACTGTATAGTACAGGGAGCTTTGCTCAATATTATGTGGCAGCCTGGATGGGAGGGGAGTGGGAGGAGAATGGATACACGTATATGCATGGCTGAGTACTTCTACTGTGCACCTGAAACTTATCACAACATTGTTCATCGGCTACACTCCAATATAAAATTAAAAGTTAAAAAAAGATGAAATCAACTGGGAAGGGGTAGTGGTGTTTACTTGGCAAAAAACCTTTTGTTTCCCTGATAATCTTTTTTTTTTTAATTATAGTATGAACATTTATCATGAGACTTATTCTCTTAACAAATTTTTAAGTATGCAATACAGTGTTGTTAGCTATAGACACTACAGTGTATAGCAGATCTCTAGAATGTATTAGTCTTGAATAACTTTATAGCCACTGAATAGCAACTCCCTGCTTCCTTCTCTCTGCTGCTGCTGCTGCTGCTAAGTTGCTTCAGTCGTGTCCGACTCTGTGCAACCCCATAGATGGCAGCCCACCAGGCTCCCCCATCCCTGGGATTCTCCAGGAAAGAACACTGGAATGGGCTGCCATTTCCTTCTCCAATGCATGAAAGTGAAAAATCAAAGTGAAGTCACTCAGTCGTGTCCAACTCTTAGCAACCCCATGGCCTGCAGCCTACTAGGCTCCTCCATCCATGGGATTTTCCAGGCAAGAGTACTGGAGTGGGTTGCCATTGCCTTCTCTTTCTCTCTCTAGCCCCTGGCAACCCCTGTTCTTCTGTCTACTTCTCTGAGTTTGACTATTTTAGATACTCATGTAAGTGGAATCATGCAGTATTTGTCCTTCTGTGACTGACACTTCACCTAGCCAAATGTTCTCCATTAGGGCTTCCCATGTAGCTCAGCTGGTAAAGAATATGCCTGCAATGCAGGAGACCCCAGTTTGATTCCCGGGTTGGGAAGATCTGCTGGAGTAGGGATAAACTACCCACTCCAGTATTCTTGGACTTCTCTGGTGGCTCAGCTGGTAAAGAATCCACCTGCAATGCAGGAGACCTGGGTTTGGTCCCTGGGTTGAGATCTCCTGGAGAAGGGAAAGGCTACCCACTCCAGTATTCTGGCCTGGAGAATTCCATGGATTGTATAGTCCATAGGGTTGCAAAGAGTCAGACCCAACTAAGCAACTTTCACTTTCACTTCAGCGTTCTCCAAGTTCATCCCTGTTGTCATTTATGGCAGGATTTACTTCTTTCTAAAGGCTGAATAATATTCTATTTTATGTATAAGCCACATCTTTATCCATTCATCCATTTTTGGATATTTAGGTGGTTTCCGAATCTTAGCTATTGTGACTGATGCTGCAATTAATATGTGAGTGCAGATATCTCTTTAAGATCAGATTTCATTTCTTTTGGATATATATCAGAAGTGGGATTCCTGAATCATAAGGTAGTTCTACTTTTAATTTATTGAGGAAATTCCATACTGTTTTCCATAGGGGCTGCACCAGTTTACATTCCCACCAATAGTGCAAAAAGATTCCAATTTTTCCATATCCTTAAAACTTATCTTTTGTCTTTTTTTAAATAATAGCCATCCTAATAGGTGTAAGGTGATATCATGGTTTTGATTTGTATTTTCCTGATATTGAGCACCTTTTTATATACCTGTCAGCCATTTGTATGTCCTCTTTGGAAAAAGATGTCTATCTAAATCCTTCACCCACTTTTAAAATCAAAGGTTTATTTCTTTCTTTCTTTCTTTTTGCTGTTGAGTTGTAGGAGCTCCTTATATATTTTGGATATTAACCTTTTCTTCAGGACTTCGGTTTTCAAATACTTTTTTCCCATTTCATAGATTGTTTTTTACTCTATTGATTGTTTCCTTTGCTCTGCAGAAGCTTTTTAGTTTAATGTAATCCTATTTGCCTAATTTTGCTTTTGTTAATTGTACTTTTGGTTTCATATCCAAGAAATCATTGCCAAGCCCAATATCATGAAGTTTTTCCTATATGTTTTCTTCTAGAAATGTTATAGTTTCAGGCCTGATATTTAAATCTTTAAACCATTTTGGGTTGATATTTGTGTATAACATAAAATAAATGTTCAATTTCTTTCTTTCTTTCTTTTTTTTGCATGTGGGTATCCAGTTTTTGTGACAATGTTTGTTGTAGAGATTACCCTTTCTCCATTGTGCATTCTTGGCACCCTTGCCAACAATCAGTTGGCCATACATGAGTTAATTTTGGGCTTTCCAATCTGATCCATTGGCCTATATGTCTGTTTTTATGCTAGTACCATACTGTTTTACTTACTGTAGCTTTTCAATATACTTTGAAATCACAGTGTGATGCCTCTAGCTTTGTTCTTCTTTCTCAAGACTGCTTTAAATATTTAGGGTATCTTTTGTGGTTCCATATGAATTTTAAAATTGTGTCTCCTGTTTCTGTAAAAAACGCCATTGGGGTTTTGATAGAGATTGCATTGGCTCTCTAGATTTCTTTGGATAGAATGGACATTTTAACAATATTAAGCATTCCAATCTATGAACATAGAATGTCTTCCCATTTATTTGTGCTTTCTTTAATTTCTTTCATCAAAAATTTATAGTTTGTTTGGTAATTTTCATATGTGCTTTCTTTACCTACTCAGTGTAGACAGCTGGAGCAACGGTTGATATGTTCCACTCGTTCTCCTCCAGCAGTACCAACTACTGTGGAATTTCAGTATTCTTTGGAGGGGCAGTATGTCCAGTCTTCCATTCATCTCCTTCACACCATCCTCACACGACCTGGTCACATTCTGTATTTCCTTACCTGCCTGTGGAGAAGTGCAAAAAGGGTTTACTTTAAAACAAACAGGAAGGTGATGTACATCAGAGCCCCAGCAGTTCCTCATGGGAGGAGAAGGGGTTCAGTGACCACAGGAATTGGATTTGATGTTTTAGAGCTCAACCCCCCTGCTGCACTTCCTTGACAAGACCTGGTGAAAGCTAAATGCACACATAACAGTGCCATTACCTTAGAAATATCTACAAAGATGAGGAAATAATGCTGTCAACCAATGGGACAAAAATAGAGATACTAAAACCCACAGATAATCCCCGAAACCTCATTTTGGCTGGTAGTGTCTCATTTTCCACTTGTCCAAAGCCCCATCTATTGCACAAAGCAATGTACAAACAGCAGCGTGGTCCTCTCTGCCCTGCCCACACTTTGCAGGCAATGAAGGGAAAATACCCTCCATAAATCAAGGCATCATATTAACACGGATAATTTAAGCCCTGATCAAGCAGGGCTTCCGTGGAGGCTCAGTGGTAAAGAATCCACCTGCCAGTGCAGAAAATGCAGCAGACACAGGGTCAATCCCTGGGTTGGGAAGATCCTCTGGAGTAGGAAATGGCAACCCACTCCAGTATTTCTGCTTGGAAAGTTCCATGGACAGAGGAGCCTGGTGGACTACAGTCCATGGGGTCACAAAGAGTTGGACATGACTGAGCGACTGAGCATGCAGGCATGCAAGCAGGAATAAAAAGGCTGTCTACTTCCTAAAAGAACAATTTAATATTGATGTTACTTCTCTCCCACAGATGTAAGGTAGCAGTTTTCAGCTTACCATCCAGGGAACCAGCTGAAATGCAGATTCCTGATTCAGGAGGTCTGAAGTGTGGCCCAGGAATCTGCCTGTCTCACAAGCACTACAGGTGGCTTGAATGGAAGTGGTTTTCCACATCCATGTTTTGCCAAAGACTAAACTAAATGCTCTCAAACACATTTCCTAGTTCAGACCTCATTCCAAGACCAAGAATAATTAGATCATATTCACAAGAGCCAAGACTGCATTTTTAAATGACCCTCCAGTGACCTAAGAACCTCTGCTTTAACCTCCCAGGTCCCTGGGGATTGGGGGCAGGTGTTCAGTGTTCCTCAGAGGTTAATGTGCACATGAGTTGCCTGAAGACCCTGTTAAAATGCAATCTCTGACTCCACAGGTCTGAGTTGGAACCTGATATCTGACTTTCAGTATTAAGGCTAATCCTCAGTTTTCCCTTCTTTAAAATGTGTGTAATATCTGCCTCACCTCCCAGAGATGTTTTGAAGATCAAGTACTATAATGTATGGGAAAGAATTTTGTCAACCTTAGAATGCTTTTTATAACAATTATTATAATAATTGTAATTATTATTCTCAAATGTAGAATATAATTGAAGCCATATTTGAGCCCAGGGGTCTGAGTCTGTATCCAAACTTTCCAATGTCCATCCAGGATTTCCATATTCATCTGCCTAATTGGCACTTACTGGAGAAGAGAGAATACTACCCGGCTGCCCCCTGCAGATCCCTACCCAGCTCTGTGACCTTCCATGAGTGCCCTAAGCAATGGATGTCAGACTTTATGGGGCTGACATGAATTGGTTGGTGGATGTTACCACAGGAAACAGGACAATCCCGGGATTGAACTGATGATCTGTGTGTTAGTTGCTCAGTCACGTCTGACATTTTGCAACCCCGTGGACTATAGCCCACCAGGGTTCTCCAGACAAGAATACTGGAGTGAGTAGCCATTCCCTTCTCCGGAGGAATCTTCCCAACCCAAGGATCAAATCTGGGTTTCCTGCATCGCAGGCAGATTCTTTACCGTCTGAGCCACATGGGAAGCCCTGAATTGGTGATGCCTCACATCAATTCCATGTTAATCTCTGGAAGTGCAGCTCAGATATATCTGTTTCCCAAACCTCATCAGGTGATTGCACTGGGCCACCTGGATTGAGAGCCACTGCCCTCTAGGGGTTTGCTACCCAGGGTGTTCCAGAAGTGACTTGGTAGCTTGCTAGAAATCAGAGTCTCAAGCCCCACCCCAGAACTACTGAATCAGAATCTGCTTTTAAACAGGATCCTTCATGTTGGAAGCTCTGCTACAGGGCAGTTGTCCAGCCAATGTTTCACTGGAGTGCAGGTCCTCTATAAAGATAGCAAGTAGAGATTTATAGCTTCAGGGAGCACTCACATCAAGTGGGGTCAGAAGCCATTTCTGGCTAAACTTGGGCTCTAGAAACTAGAGGCTTATATAACTACATCCCTTTCCTTTGTTGTGGACAATTCTTCCTCTCCCCACCTCATCACATCCTTCACTTTGTACCCCTTGGATTCCTCTGATGTATCCAATCCCTCAAACATGTTCACTCTTCGATGCAGGGGGCAGAGACAGCCTGCTCCGAGTCCCCTGGGTGCTTTTATAATACAGATTCCTGGGCAGCACCCCTGACTAGCAGAATCAACATTTCAGGATGTGGGGCCAGAAACACAGAGAACACGGGCTCAGAGTTTGTACTTTGTAGCTCTGTGCACTGCTTTCAGTGTTTTGCTCTACTGACATGGCTTTGGTGTGTTTCTTCTTTTCTTTTCTGTTCTCTGACCTGTCTCCTCCTTAACTTCTACACACACCCCAAGGCTACATATTTCTTTTCTCCAAAGATGTAGTTTTTCCTTCTTTCACGATGCAATCCCCTTTCCTAGA
The DNA here is from genome assembly GCF_027580195.1 of Bos mutus. Taxonomy (NCBI): domain Eukaryota; kingdom Metazoa; phylum Chordata; class Mammalia; order Artiodactyla; family Bovidae; genus Bos; species Bos mutus. The sequence continues at coordinate 31,571,092 of NC_091618.1, forward strand.
AATTCACTTTTTTCTTTTGAATCAGAGAGCTGCTCTGTTTTTGCTAGGTTTTGCGATCCTTGGCATTTTTTTTTTCCCCCCGCGTTCCAGGAGGACTAGAAGAGGCTAGCTGCTGCTGCTAAGTCGCTTCAGTCGTGTCCGACTCTGTGCGACCCCATAGACGGCAGCCCACCAGGCTCCCCCGTCCCGGGGATTCTCTAGGCAAGAACACTGGAGTGGGCTGCTATTTCCTTCTCCAATGCATGAAAGTGAAAAGTGAAAGTGAAGTCGCCCAGTCGTTCCGGACTCTTCACGACCCCATGGACTGCAGCCCACCAGGCTCCTCCGCCCATGGGATTTTCCAGGCAAGAGTACTGGAGTGGTGTGCCATTGCCTTCTCCGGAGGAGAGGCTAGGGCCTCGTTTATTGTAAGGGAGAGTGAGTGAGCAGGCAGGGATCCCCCTTCCCCCACAACAGGAAGCACAATTAAGAATGTTCCCAGCAGGAAGGCTGCTCTCTGGGAAGCACAGAGAGCTGTCAGGACAAGTGACCTTTCTAATCACGCCTGACATTTCACAGCCTGGAAGGCGGAAGGGCTGCCCTTATTCCGGAGGCATCGTGTCGCGCTGTGTCACCCCAGACACCTGCGTCTGAAGCTCCGGTGACTTGGCCTCCAACTGAGGGAGGGGTGGGGGGCGATGAGTCATAGCATGCACAGGGCTTTGTTTCCCAGGAAAAGAGAAAACATTGAGCAGGGGGCTTATGTGGACCGGGTGACTGTGTCTAAACCGAGGATAGAAAGGGATTGGAGGCGGAAATCGCCTCCCCAGGGATTAGCCCTGTTCCTGAGGGCTCAGGTGATGCTGATCAAATAGGCCTTCTTGAGGAAGAGAAACAGACAGGATCATTTTCCAGTCCCTTCTGGCCCAGGGGAACTGTAATGACTCACTTTTTACTCACCCCAATAAGAGAACAGCTTTATGTTTTCTTATTAGAAAAAGCAATCCAGGCTCATTCTAAAAAGGTCATGAAGAAGTGAAGTGAAAATCTCTCAGTCCTGCTGGACCCCATGGACTACACAGTCCATGGAATTCTCCAGGCCAGAATACTGGATTGGGTTGCCTTTCCCTTCTCCAGGGGATCTTGCCAACCCAGGGATTGAACCCAGGTCTCCTGCATTGCGGGCAGATTCTTCTTTACCAGCTGAGCCACAATAAAACATATCGAAGTATTAAAGAAGAAAGTAAAACTTACCTGCAATCCCATCACTCAGAGATAACCACTATTAATGTTTTAAGGACACATATGCATAGATATGATATTTTAAAACAAAATACAATCCCATCAAAGTTATTGTTTTGCAATCTACGGTTTTTACTTAACATCTTGAACACATTTCCATGTCTAAATATATATTTAATAGACTCATTCTTAATGCCATCACTGTAGTCCATTACATGAATGACCCTACTGAGGTCACCTCTGATTTTAATCATGATGGAATAAATTATAATGAACAGTCTCATAGTCAAACCTTTCTGCAGAACTCAATGTTTCCTGATGATAAATTCCTAGAAGTGGAATTGCTGAGTTTAAGAGTAGGCAGACTTGCTCTCTGTTCCCTAGAAAAATTAAACCAGTGTACATTCCTACCAGCAGGAAATAGAGAACCTGCTTCCCTTTACCTTTCTCAGTTCTGGGGATTACAATCTTTGCCAATTTCATGAGTGAAAAATGCTCCCTTACAATCATTTTTATGTGCCTTTTTCTTTTTATAAGAGGAGTTTAACATTTCTTCCTATGTTTAGTGGCCACTTGTGTTTCTTGTTTTGTGAATTTACTTGAACTTCCCCCCTCATCTTTGGGGGGTGTTAACCTTTCTTATCGGAGAAGGCAATGGCACCCCACTCCGGTACTCTTGCCTGGAAAATCCCATGGATGGAGGAGCCTGGTAGGCTGCAGTCCATGGGGTTGCTAAGAGTCGGACACGACTGAGTGACTTCCCTTTCACTTTTCACTTTCACGCATTGGAGAAGGAAATGGCAACCCACTCCAGCGTTCTTGCCTGGAGAATCCCAGGGACGGGGGAGCCTGGTGGGCTGCCGTCTATGGGGTCGCACACAGTCGGACACGACTGTAGTGACTTAGCAGCAGTAGCAGCAGCAACCTTTCTTATATTTACTTTCTGTACAGTAAAGAGGGCTTTCCAAGTGGCTCAGTGGTAAAGAATCCACCAGCCAATGCAGGAGACGTGGGTTCAATCTCTGAGTTGAGAAGATCCCCTGGAAGAAGAAATGGCAACTTGCTCCAGTACTCTTGCCTGGGAAATCCCATGGACAGAGGAACCTAGCAGGCTATAGTCCATAGTATTAGGTAGGTAGAATAGGAAAAAGGAGTCCAAAATGGTGGTGACTAAAAGACAAAGAAAGGAAAAAGCCTGTGAAAAGGGAATAAAAGAAAATCCGAGGACCGGAGTGAAAACCTCAGGTGAAACAGCCCTCCTGGCTAGCCCAATCTACATGGGGCAGGCTGGGGGCTGGAGAGGGTGTGGCAGAGGAAACAAACGTATAAAAGGAGGAAGGCAAGACAGATCGAGGGCTCTTCTTTTGGGTTGGCCCACCCTCACACCTTGAGGATATATTTTCCTTGGCTTGCCAAATAAAACTGAGCTGTAACTGAACTGTAACACTGGTCTGCTGTTTCAAATCTTTGCTGCAGGGAGACGAACCGAGGAAATTGCACACTCCCCTGACAATAGGGTCTCAAAGAGTTAAGACACGACTGAGCACTCATGCATATACTGTAAAGATAATAACTTATTGTCATACAAGTTATAACTATTTTGCCTTGCTTACCACTTATCTTTAAGTTTATGTGGTTTCTGCCATGAAGTAGTTAAAATTTTTGACTAACTTCTGTGGTCCCAGCTTTTTTGGAACTGCATTTAGAAAGGCCTTCTCTGTTCCATGGTTATAAAAATATGGATCTGTATTTTCTTCTTGCATGTTCTAGTGTAACCCAGCAGGATTCTAGGGGGCCTTCCCAGAACAGGCCCTTCCCCAATCTCTTCTGCTTTAGCTTCTCTCTGAAAGTACCCAGACAATGTATTTGATGCACTTTTCCTGAATTGTGTTGCAGATGTGAAAACCCCCTACCAAACAGAAGAGGTTAGCTACTTGATGACTCTGAGCACGTAGCCTCAGGCCTCCTGGAGCTTGAGGACTAATAAAGTTCACCCCCATGACACCATCCTGTTCCCTCACCCCAGCCAAGTGACAATTGTGCATGATCTAATCTTGTACCCGGTGACCCTCCCCATCCCCCATCTGGTTTTTGAAAATGCTCTGCTGAAACCTTTGGGGAGCTTGGCCCATCTCCCTGGTGGTTCAGATGGTAAAGAATCCACCTGCAATGCGGGAGACCTGGGTTCTATCCCTGGGTTGGGAAGATCCCCTGGAGAAGGGCATGGCAATCCACTCCAATATTCTCGCCTGGAGAATCCCATGGACTGTATAGTATATGAGCCACCTCATTTCCTCCCATGGCCCTGCAATAAACCTTTCTCTGCTCCAGCTTGTTTGGCCTCACTGTGTGTCAGGCACAGGAATTGTGTTTATACTAGATTCCATGGTCTTCTGCTGTTCTCTCAGCCTGGAGGGAATGATCTTCCACTCTGAAGCTGGGTGGTGTCTTCTCACTTCTCAAGTCTCAGATAAATACTACTTCAGGGAGCCTTTCCTGGTTACATAACTTCTCCCAATCCCCATTCATCTTTCTCTTAGAAAGCTGTGATTTTCCTTCATAAGTTTTATCAAGAATTGCAGTTATGTATTTTATTTGTCTATTTGTGTGTGCACTTGTGCCATGTCATTTCAGACAGCTTTGCAACAGTGTGGTGTATGCATGCTCAGTCATATCTGACTCTTTGCAACCCCATGGACTGTGGCCCGCCAAGCTCCTCTGTCCATAGGATTTCCCAGGCAAGAATACTGGAGTGTATTGCCATTCCCTCTTCCAGGGGATCATCCTGATCCCAGGATTGAACCCAAGTCTCCTGAAGCTCCTGCATTGCAGGTGGATTCTTTACTGCTGAGCCACCAGGGAAGCCCCTTATTTGTCTGCTTAGGCAATATTTGCAACTAGACTGTAAATTCTGTGAAGGGCAGAAATCATAGGTCTGTTTTGTATTCCCAGCACCTTGCTTAGGGTCTGGCACATAGTAGATGTACAAAAGATATTTGTGAAAACTTGTTAAATGTTAAATTCATCTAGAATTTATTTTGGTATAACGTGTGAACTAGAACTCTAATTTAAGTGTTTCCAAATAGTTATCTTGTGGTTACAACACACAACTATAATACAGACTAGTTCTCTCTCTCTTTTTTTTTATTTTGGCTGCACTGGGTCTTCATTTCCATTTGTGGGTGTCTCTAGTTTTAGCTCGAGGGCTTAGTTGCGGTATGTGGAATTTTGGTTCCCTGATCAGGGGTCAAACCCCGGACCCTCTGCATTGGGAGCGCAGTCTTAACCACTGGACCACCAAGGAAGGCCCCAGTTCTCTCTTTTATAAATTTATTTGTTATTGAAGTAAAGTTGAATTACAGTGTTGTGTTCATTACTGCTGTAAAGCAGCGACTCTGTTATATACACTTTTTCATATTCTCTTCCATTGTGGTTTATCACAGGATACTGAGTATAGTTCCCCGTGTGGACTAGTTTTCTTATAGTCCCTGTTTCGTTTGCCACTGGGAAACGAAGCCTGGGATGTGGGAGGGCTAGAGTCAATGGCTCTCCTAATTGCGATTTCCAGCCCCATTGTCTCCTCTCTCTGCAATGACTTCCCTTTTTCTGTTATTGCCTGAACCCTAAGTGCTTCCCATAATGCTTATTTCAAGGCTCAGCCTAGAGAGGATCCTTAATTAATGGTATTTACTGGCTGATTCAAATCATTTAAATGGCAGGGGAATCAGATATCTTTGATGTGTTTCATACAATATTCACATCAGCCTTCGGAAGTCCTGAAAAATCTATGCTCCCCCTACAACCCTGAGAAACCCTGGATGTCTCTACATCCTTTCCATATCCAGGGATCACGTATAACAGCAGTGAATGAAAATGAGAGGAATGGAGAGTTAGAGACAGTAGAAAGAGGAAGCTGGCAGCCCTCACTTAGGTTCCTTTTAAAATCTTCAAGGGCCACCTTCTGTCACCTGCCATTGCTCCTCCTAAGCCACCTGTGAAGTAGCTGCAGCCATCGTACAGTCAGGCCTAGGGAGGCTGCAGGTTTTAAAGTTTTATATCAGTATTTTTTTCCTATTTAAAAGTAACACACTAGGCATAAAATAATGAAAGAAGTTACAAAGGAACTGATGTTACTCCGTTCAAAAACCATTTTAGTGAGCCTAAAAATGTCCAGCTTTACTAATCATCAAGCGACTGTGACTCTAAAAAGCAATTAGATACAATTTGCCTCTAAAAACAATGGGAAAGTCACAAAAGAGGAATCAGTTTTACTCCACTTAAAAATTTTCATTAAACCTTAAAAAGTCAACTTTACAGATAATCAAAGGATGTAACTTAAAACCACAATTAGATATTATTTATTCCTAATAAACTCATCACAATGTAAGAAATTATAAGTAACACTGAGCAGAATGTGGTAAGGCAAGTACTTTATACGGATAGAAAAATGAATGGAGAGGATGTTTCTGGAATGGAATTTGCCAGAAAGAAACAAGAATCTTACAAATGTCCATACCCTACTGTCCCTTAATCTTACTCTTAGAAAACTCTACTAAAAATGCTTATCATGTGCTTGTTTATTAAAACGAAAATGAGAAAAATTGTTTGACAATAAAGACATGAAAAACACTGGAAGTTCAGCCACAGTATGGATTATTATGAAATCATTATCAATAATATTACTGTGGCTTAATTAATGACATAGGCTATATTCCTGAAACTAATAAGTATCCAGAGTTTGATTTCAAATTTTATTTTTAAATTAACTTTTTATAAGAAAAAGATTAGACTAGAGATGATAAAGTGTTAGCATTAGTTATCTCTAGGTGTTTGGGCTACAGGAAATATTTTCCTTCCTTCAGTTCAATTCAGTTGCTCAGTCGTCTCTGACTCTTTGTGACCCCATGCACACCAGGCCTCCCTGTCCATCACCAACTCCTGGAGCTTACCCAAACTCACACCCAATGAGTTGGTGATGACATCCAACCATCTCATCCTCTGTCGTCACCTTCTCCTCCTGCCCTCAATCTTTCCCAGCATCAGGGTCTTTTCAAATGAGTCTAATCTTTTCATTAGGTGGCCAAAATATTGGAGTTTCAGCTTCAGCATCAGTCCTTCCAATGAACACCCAGGATTGATCTCCTTTAGGATGGACTGGTGGATCTCCTTGCAGTCCAAGGGACTCTCAAGAGTCTTCTCTAATACCACAGTTCAAAAGCATCAATTCTTTGGTGCTCAGCTTTCTTCACAGTCCAACTCTCACATCCATACGTGACTACTGGAAAAACCATAGCCTTGACTAGACAGACCTTTGTTGACAAAGTAATGTCTCTGCTTTTTAATATGCTATCTAGGTTGGTCATAACTTTCCTTCCAAGGAGTAAGTGTCTTTTAATCTCATGCCTGCAATCACCATCTGCAGTGATTTTGGAGCCCAGAAAAATAAAGTCTGACACTGTTTCCACTGTTTCCCCATCTATTTCCCATGAAGTGATGGGACCGGATGCCATGATCTTAGTTTTCTGAATGTTGAGTTTTAAGCCAACTTTTTCACTCTCCTCTTTCACTTTCATCAAGAAGCTCTTTAGTTCTTCTTCACTTTCTGCCATAAGGGTGGTGTCATCTGCACATCTGAGGTTATTGATATTTCTCCCGGCAGTCTTGATTCCAGCTTATGTTTCTTCTAGCCCAGCATTTCTCATGATGTACTCTGCATATAAGTTAAATAAACAGGGTGACAATATAAAGCCTTGACGTACTCCTTTTCCTATTTGGAACCAGTCTATTGTTCTATGTCCAGTTCTAACTGTTGCTTCCTGACCTGCATACAGATTTCTCAAGAGGCAGGTCAGGTGATCTGGTATTCCCATCTCTTTCAGAATTTTCCACAGTCTGTTGTGATCCACACAGTCAAAAGCCTTGGCGTAGTCAATAAAGCATAAATAGATGTTTTTCTGGAACTCTCTTGCTTTTTCCATGATCCAGTGGATGTTGGCAATTTGATCTCTGGTTCCTCTGCCTTTTCTGAATCCAGCTTGAACATCTGGAAGTTCATGGTTCATGTATTGCTGAAGCCTGTCTTGGAGAATTTTGAGCATTGCTTTACTAGTGTGTGAGATGAGTGCAATTGTGCAGTAGTTTGAGAATTCTTTGGCATTGCCTTTCTTTGGGATTGGAATGAAAACTGACCTTTTCCAGTCCTGTGGCCACTGCTGAGTTTTCCAAATTTGCTGACATATTGAGTGCAGCACTTTCATAGCATCATCTTTCAGGATTTGAAATAGCTCAACTGGAATTCCATCACCTCCACTAGCTTTGTTCGTAGTGATGCTTCCTAAGGCCCACTTGACTTCACGTTCCAGGATGTCTGGCTCTAGGTAAGTGGTCACACCATCGTGATTATCTTGGTCATGAAGATCTTTTTTTGTACAGTTCTTCTGTGTATTTTTGCCACCTCTTCTTAATATCTTCTGCTTCTGTTAGGTACATACCATTTCTGTCCTTTATTGAGCCCATCTTTGCATGAAATGTTCCCTTGGTATCTCTAATTTTCTTGAAGAGATCTCTAGTCTTTCCCATTCTGTTGTTTTCCTCTATTTCTTTGCATTGATTGCTGAGGAAGGCTTTCTTATCTCTCCTTGCTATTCTTTGGAACTCTGCAATCAAATGGGTGTATCTTTCTTTTCTCTTTTGCTTTTCGCTTCTCTTCTTTTCACAACTATTTGTAAGGCCTCCTCAGACAGCCATTTTTTTTTTTTTTTTTTGGCATTTCTTTTTCTTGGGGATGCTCTTGATCCCTGTCTCCTGTACAGTGTCATGAACCTCCATCCATAGTTCATCAGGCACTCTGTCTATCAGATCTAGGCCCTTAAATCTATTTCTCACTTCCACTGTATAATCATAAGGGATTTGATTTAGTTCATACCTGAATGGTCTAGTGGTTTTCCCCACTTCCTTCAATTTAAGTCTGAATTTGGCAATTAGGAGTTCACGATCTAAGCCACAGTCAGCTCCTGGTCTTGTTTTGCTGAGTGTATAGAGCTTCTCCATCTTTGGCTGCAAAGAATATAATCAATCTGATTTCGGTGTTGGCCATCTGGTGATGTCCTTGTGTAGAGTCTTGTGTTTTGGAAGAAAGTGTTTGCCATGACCAGTGCATTCTCTTGGCAAAACTCTATTAGCATTTGCCCTGCTTCATTCTGTACTCTAAAGCCAAATTTGCCTGTTACTCCAGGTGTTTCTTGACTTCCTACTTTTACATTCCAGTCCCCTATAATGAGAAAGACATCCTTTTGGGGTGTTAGTTCTAAAAGGTCTTGTAGGTCTTCATAGAACCGTTCAACTTCAGCTTCTTCAGCATTACTGGTCGGGGCATAGACTTGGATTACTGTGATATTGAATGGTTTGCTATGGAAACGAACAGAGATCATTCTGTCGTTTTTGAGATTGCATCCAAGTACTGCATTTTGGACTCTTTTGTCGACTGTGATGGCTACTCCATTTCTTCTAAGGGATTCCTGCCCACAATAGTAGATATAATGGTTATCTGAGTTAAATTCACCCATTCCAGTCCATTTTAGTTTGCTGATTCCTAGAATGTCAACGTTCACTCTTGCCATCTCTTGTTTGACCACTTCCAATTTGCCTTGATTCATGGACCTGACATTCCAGGTTCCTATGCAATAGTGCTCTTTACAGCATTGGACCTTGCTTCTATCACCAGTCACATCCACAACTGGGTGTTGGTTTTGCTTTGGCTCCATCTCTTCATTCTTTCTCGAGTTATTTCTCCGCTGATCTCCAGTAGCATATTGGGCACCTACCAACTTGGAGAGTTCATCTTTCAGTGTCCTATCTTTTTGCCATTTCATACTGTTCATGGGGTTCTCAAGGCAAGAACAATGAAATGGTTTGCCATTCCATTCTCCAGTGAACCACATTCTGTCAGACCTCTCCACCATGACTTGTCCATCTTGGGTGGCCCCACAGGGCATGGCTTAGTTTCATTGAGTTAGACAAAGCTGTGGTCCATATGATCAGATTGGCTGGTTTTCTTTTTTTTTTTTGAATTTTCCATCTGACTTTATTTTCAAATACACTTTCTTTAAAAAAAAAAAAAAAAACCAAACACTTTCTGTGAAGATGACAAATATCAGTATTAGGAAATCCAATTATACAAAAAATACTACATCTAGTCTGGGGTAGATATATTTATTTTTGGTAACATACATTAAGCGGTGATTTCAGTGTGTCTGCCCTCTGATGCCCTCTCTCAGCACCTACCATCTTACTGGGGTTTCTCTTACCTTGGACATGGAGTATCTCTTCACAGCTGCTCCAGCAAAGTACAGCCACTGCTCCTTACCTTGGACATGTGGTATCTCCGCTCAGCTGCTCCTAATATATTCCAAATTCCTTATAATCTATTATGCATGCATGTTCAGGCATATCTGACTCTTTGCAACCCGTGGACTGCAGATCTCCAGGCTCCTCTCTCCATGGAATTTTCCAGGCAAGAATACTGGAGTGGGTTGCCATTTCCTACTCCAGGGGATCTTTCTGACTCAGGGATTGAACCTGTTACATTTTTATTTTTAAGAAGTCTTCCCCTCTCTTCTCCCTTCCTATCCCTTGGTGATGCTAACTTGGTCTTGGGCTACATTCATTGAAGTGTGAAATCCAGAAAAGTGAAGTAAGAACTTCCTATAGACCTCTCTTGTCAGCTTAATACCTCTTAGGTACAAGATAAAGCTTTTAAAGCTTATACTTCCAGAAGGGAGTTAATAAAAGTGTGACGTGAGAAGGCACTTGAAATCACAGGACATGAAAAATGGCTAGGATACATAGGTAGGATTAGGAAGCTAGACGGGTTGCCCATAAGTACCAGAAGGTTATCATGATGCAAAGGGAAAAAATTATTCTGTCACCCCAGAAAGCAAGACCAGTGATTGGAAATAACTGACAAAGATATCTGAGTTCACCTTAAGAAAGAACTGTCTAATGATTGGAGCTGCCCCAAAAGTGAAAAGGACAGTCTCAGCAAGAAGGGATATTCATTACTGAGGTCATGGCTAAGTGCCCAGATGGTAGCAAAGTTGAGAGGGCTCTGGCATTCCTTGAGTGGTTATGCTGGTCAGGTGCCATCTATGGTCTCATCTAAGCAAATGATGCTATGCTTTGCCCATCATTAAATGCCAAGGAGAGTACTGGGAATCACTTGGTAGTTCTACCCTCTCCCTGCCACTTCCTCAATTCCAAGCAGAAAGTCCCCAAAGCCATTTGAGACAAGTGGTATGGGTCTGTGGATGCGATGGGATGGGGCTTGGAAATGAGAGAAATGGAGCTATAGCTCCATTTGCACTCTTGGTTGTAAGTGACAAAAAGCCAACTGAAATTGTATCAGGCAAAATAAAAAGTGTATTAGCCCCAAATCAGGCAAGCCAAAATGAATGGAACTGGGTGCAGCATGGCTAAAACCACAGCTACCCAACTAGCAATGTCAATTACTCTTGAAAATTTAATACCAGTAAACATTTTCCAATTTCCATGGTATTCATAAGCTGATTGAAATCATTTAGTGGCAGGTACAAAACTGGAAGAAGTGCTAACTCATCTTTCCAAATAATTCAGATTACGCAAAAACTGTCTTCAAGTTTCTTTAATGTCTCATATACATTAGAGACACAGGAAGCTCGGAAAAAATGGCAGGTACAATCTGATTTCAAATTCCATCCTTGATCCACGTAGCTGAGTCTGGCTACATCATGACACAGGCCTCTTCATGTGGAAGCAAGATGGTGTTCAACAGCCTAGAGTTACACTTACAATTCATGAATTCAGACTAAGATGGTGCCTTCCTCCAAAACTTACATAAAATCCTTAAGAAGACCTCCTTAGATGATTTAGGTCATGTGACCTATTCCTAAACCAATCACTGTGCCCAAGGTAATCCACTAATTGATTAGGCTGGATTATATGTACACACCTGAAATTAGATGTGGTGGAGGGAATTCAGCCTTATATGGACTTCTGGGTTGAGCAGGATATGTAAAATGGCCTATGTCCAGTATAAGGAGTGCTCTCCTATTTTAAAAATATTTTGGAAAAAGATGTATCAGCTGCCATGGAAATCTATTTTATGTCCACACCATCTGGTAATTCTACCTCTCTTCCAGCTTGAATTCCTTCCGCTATAATTTCCATCCTTCTTGTTCTGTGCCATCTTCAGGGTAGATTTAGATCAAAACCTCTTCCTTCACAGACACGCTGTGAGGCTTAATTAGGTTTTCCAGAAACCATCTGTAAAGTGCCATGGGATCTTCAAAACCAGATGCTTTGTAAAGATATGCTGCCATTAGAATCAGCCCTTCATTTTTTATGCTTATGGGGATGGGAGGAGGATGGATCAAGAGACAGGAAATGGAAGTCTACAAATAGTTCTGAGACTTTACTTTGACCATGGTTACTATTCTCTTCCCTCTCCAAATACTTTGCCCCTGCCATGCACAAGGAGGAAACATTAAAAACAACCATGATAGGTTTGTGTGTCTGTACCCTTCTCCAAGAAAGAGGTAGGGGAAGTCGGGAATGGGAGACCAGGAGTGGCAAAGCAGGTTGTATAACCCGAACCAAATCAGTGTCCTGAGGATTAGCAGCTGACTATGCTGAGTCCTTTCTTTTTTTAGCTCAGGTTAATGAGCTATGAATGATATATAACTGTCTGGGCAGTATGCAAACGTCAGAGCTGGGCTCCTCTGTCAACCTGCAAGATCCTCTTCTGGGGGCTGTCAGGGACAAACTCTGGGAAGCATAGTGCTTAGTGGGAAGGTAGAATGAAGGTTTGGGAAGCAGAACGTAGGCCAGGTGTAGGCAGGACTGGGTACACTGGAGGGCTCTCCTGTCCCATCCTGGCTTATGCACGTCCATCATTGGCCTTCAGGAAACCAGTTTCTGTGGCTGTTCTAGGGAGCAAGCCCTGGAATCCAGCAACAGGAGCTCCACGGGCCTTCTTTGTCTTTAAAAAAGTTTTCCTCAACTTCGAACTCCAATACTTTGGCCACCTCATGCAAAGAATTGACTCATTGGAGAAGACCCCGATGCTGGGAAAGATTGAAGGCAAGAGGAGAAGGGGACGACAGAGGATGAAATGGCTGGATGGCGTCACCGACTCAATGGACATGAGTTTGAGTAAGCTATGGGAGTTGGTGATGGACAGGGAGGCCGGGCGTGCTGCGATTCACTGGGTCGCAGAAGTCAGACATGACTGAGTGACTGAAGTGAACTGATAGATATGGCAGATAGGTAGACACACACACACACACACACACACACACACAATCTATCTATCTATCTAGATATATCTATCTCTACATCCAACTATCTCCAGCAAGCTGTTCCTGTTGTTCAGTCACTAAGCTGTGTCTGACTCTACATCCCCAAGGACTGCAGCACACCAGGCTTCCCTGTCCTTCACCATCTCCTGGACTTTGCTCAAACTCATGTCCACTGAATCACTGAGGCCATCTAACCATCTTATTTAGCAAGCTAGCTATCAAAAAACTTCTGTAAGCCATTTGAGAGTAAGTTGCAGACCCATAAATATTTCTTTATGAACTTCCTAAGTACAAGCATATTCCCCTATGTAAGTACAATATAATTATCACACCAGAAATTAGAATTGATACAATGCTGAAAGCTAATAACCTCGATTGTCCCCTTAATTCTCTAAGCTGATTTTTTTTAATCCAGCTCCCCTAGCTTTGTCTATCATTCAGGATATTGACATTTTTGAAGAGTGAAGAGTCCAGGCCAGTTGTTTACTTGCAGACTATCCCTTAATTTGGATTTGTTTAATTACTTTCTCATGATCGGATTCAAGTTCAATGCATAAACTGTTAGCAATGTGACCCTTAGCAAGTTGCTTAATGATGCACAACCTCAATTTACTGATAATATTACATGCCTCCTAGGGTCATTGTGAGAACGAAGAGAGAGAATATCTGGAGTTCTTAGCCTAGGAACTGACAAAAGTAAGCACCAAAAAATTGCTGGCTCTGTGATTAGAATCACTGACATCACCAGCCTGGGTCTGATAGAGTCTGTTCCCAAACAGATTTTCATTTCCTTGGGAAATTTCCAGAGCCCTTGATCCCATTCTCCTCACCTGCAAATGAGAAATAAGTCTTGCTCTGAGTATCTTGCTGAGCTATTGTGAGAATCAGATAAGAAACATGATTAATGGCACAGCAAACTCGTACGTGATATGAAAATACAAGAAAGCATCATTACTACTTTTTGTGTTTGCAGACTTTTAAATGACCCTCCCACAGAACAGGAAAATCCAAAGTGGGAAATAAAATAAATTAGCATCTAACAAAAACCTGATTTCTGTGTTTAACATTTTTATCAGCAGAACTTCATTTTCAAATGAAATTTGTGAAACCCCAATATATAAAGCAGACTAAAATAGAGCTGCTCTGAATGACGTTTGGGTAGAGATGGAGTACACAAGGGCTTTGGGTCACACTTCCAGAGACCTCAGGTTCTGAGGAGCCAGGCTGGAGCCCTGCAAATGGGCCCCAGATGCTGTGATGGTTACAGAGTTTTCAGGGTTTGCCTCAATTTCCTCAGTGGGATCTGCTCACAAAGCCATGCCATCGTTTATCTTCTCCTTCTTATTTCTGCTGAAGAGTTGTAATATCTATAGACCCCAATGATGGTTCACTCAGGTCAGTATTAGTGATTATTAATTATTATGAACATCCTTCCCTGGAAAGACCACTAAGTGCCTTGCACTCAGAGACAGACAGATCACATAATGAGGCACCGGTGATGTCACCGAGAGAGCAGCTACTGTCAGGAGCCTCCCAACCTAAGGGTCACCTACACCTGCATGTTTCACATCCTGAGCCGGAGGCTCAACATTCCTGTAGCCCCACCTTGTCTGCACACCGCCAAACCTCATGTGAAAAACTCTGATAATGGGCTCAGGCATTGCTTATACCAGAGCAGGGCCACGTGGTAGGACAGGAAACTGACACGAGCCTGGTCCCCACTTTGTGACAACCAGGTCACCTTTGTTGTTTTTGTTGTTCAGTCACTAAGTCATGTTAAACTCTTTGCAACCCCATGTACTAGAGCATGCCAGGCCTCCCTGTCCTTCACTGTCTCCCAGAGTCTGCTCAAACTCATGTCCATTGAGTTGAAGATGCCATCCAACCATCTCGTCCTCTGTCGCTCCCTTCTCCTGCCCTCAATCTTCCCAGCATCAAGGTCTTTTCCAGTGAGTTGGCTCTTCGCATTAGGTGGCCAAAGTATTGGAGCTTCAGCTTCAGCATCAGTCCTGCCAATGTATATTCAGGACTGATTTCCTTTAGGATTGACTGGTTTGATCTCCTTGCTGTCCAAGGGACTCTCAAAAATCTTCTCCAGCACCACCATTTGAAAGTGTAAATTCTCAGGTGCTCAACCTTCTTTGTGGTCCAGCTCTCACATCCATACATGACTCCTAGAAAAACCATAGCTTTGACTAGAAGACCTTTGTTGGCAAAGTGATGTCTCTGCTTTTTAATATGCTGTTTAGGTTCGTCATAACTTTTCTTCTAATTTTGTGACTGCAGTCACTGTATGCAGTGATCTTGGAGCCCAAGAATAAAATCTGACACAGTTTCCACTTTTTTATCATCTATTTGCCATGAAGTGATGGCACTGGATGCCATGATCTTCACCATCAATGCTATTAGGCAGACAACAAAACCCCAACTAAGGTAACTTGCTTACGGTCACCCAGCCTCGGAAGAGTGGGATTCAAATCAAGACTCTTTGGGCTTCAAAGACTATGTACTCTTATCCTAGGGGTTATAGACCAACCTATTTTCTTAGGACTTCTGGAAACACTGTGTAGCATCCATGGCTCACTGACACCGTCAACTCCTTTCACCCTTCCATCATATGTGAGACAAATTATTAATATTATCTAGTTCTTATTTGTGATCTGCTATGTGCCAAGTGCTTTTCCAAATGCTTTCTGTGTATAACTCATGTAATACTCACCATGACCCAATGAGTTAGGTACTATTCACTTTGCAGCTACAAACACTGAGGAACTGGGAGGTTCAGTTCCATGTACAGAAAAAAATATCATTACAGCTAGTGCTAGAAACTGAATGTTTGTTTCCCCAAAAAGTTCATGTTGAAATCCTAGCCCCACTGTGATGGTAATAGGAGGTGAGGCCTTTGGGAATTGAATTAGGGTGGAGCCTTCATGAATGAGATTAGTAACCCACTCCAGTACTCTTGCCTGGAAAATCCCATGGGCAGAGGAGCCTGGTAGGCTGCAGTCCATGGGGTCACGAAGAGTCAGACACTTACTGAGCGACTTCACTTTCACTTTTCACTTTCATGCATTGGAGAAGAAAATGGCAACCTACTCCAGTGTCCTTGCCTGGAGAATCCCAGGGATGGAGGAGCCTGGTGGGTTGCCGTCTATGGGGTTGCACAGAGTTGGACACGACTGAAGTGACTTAGCAGCAGCAGCAGCAGCAGCATGTGATTATTTTGCAAATGTTTGTCTCCCCTCTAGACCATAAATAGCAACCAGGGTCTATTTTATTTGCTGCAGCGTTCCCTAGGATCTTGTGTGGCACTTGCATACATCAGTAAATATTTGAATGACTGGATGGATGAGTGAATCAGCAAATGAATACAGGGAAATGTGGTCTTCTTCCTACACCCTGCTCAACAAAGGGCTTCAACCTGTTTTCGGTAGAGCTATCTCAGGGGTCGCTGTGCACTGTGCGGATCTGGAAGTGTCCACTCTCCTGTCAATTCACACAGCTCCCCTTTTATTTGTTTCAAATATTGGCATACCTCCTAGGATACCTTAGAGGAAAATGTTCCAGCTACTTAAAGAATGTTTAAAAACCACTGTTTTAGACCTTACCCTTCCTGTCAGCTATCCATTACTCTCTCCCATCTTCTCTTCCCTTCTTCCTTCCTCACAGAAACTTCCACAGAACTAATGCCTGGCAAAGCTTTAAAAATAGAAGCCCCTCTCGCTCCCCCTTTCCCTCCATTTCCTTTCCTTCCCATCCCCCCATAATTTGTTGTTTAAAAAAAAAAAAGGAAACCGTCTGGATGTATTCCACTGAAAAGACACACTCTTCCTGACTAAATGAGACAGTTTGCTGATGGATCCGTCCAGCCTGATGGTCGAGCCCCCATGAGTCACTGTGAGCAGCAGCCAGCTCCTCTGCCCTGGGTGGACACACACACACGCACACACCCCAGAGCCACCTCATTCAGGTTTCCAGCTGGACCTCGCAGGCACACACTGAAGTGACACTTTGAGGATCTTCTAAGGCAGTGGTCCCCAACCTTTCTGGCACCAGGGGCCAGTTTCATGGAAGACGATTTTTCCAGGGGCCAGGGTAGGGATGGTTTGGGGATGATTCAACTGCATTACCTTTACTGTGCACTTTATTTCTGTTATTATTACACCAGCTCCACCTCAGATCATCAGGTATAAGATCCTGGAGGCTGAGGAGCCCTGCAAGGTGCTGCCAATGGAAGGGTCCCTTGGGATGGCTGTGGGACCCATCTACTCAAGAGGAGAGCAAGAGAGTCACACTGCCTGGGGTGGGGTGAGGCCTGAAGTCAGATGGCAGTTTGGAGTGCTTTGTCAGCAGGGTGGGTATATGAGAGAGAGAAAACAAGAAATAAGCCAGAGCCTAAAAGGTGTCATGGGGTATGCGTTCAGCCAGTGGACACTGCAATTATGAATGAAGAGAGAGACAGTGTGATACGGTAGGAAAAAAAAAAAATAAAAGCTTTTGACATCCAAAAGTTGCGTGTTCAATTCCCAGGTGCATCACATAATCACTGCGTGACATTGGGTGCATGCCCTCATTACTCCTTGCCTCTGTTCACTCATCTATAAATGGGGATAATAATACTCACCTCTCAGCACTCTTGTAGGCTTAAAGGAAATCACATTTATTTGATGTCCACATGCACCAGGCAGTTAATAAAGTACTCTTGCTCTGATGTGGCAGGACGTCTTCACCCTGATGGCATTTTGAAACAGTCATTGTAAGAAAAAGTAGAGTGGCTAAAAAAACTGCTTTCCATAAAATTTATAATTTATTAAAACCTGGCAGAACACTCACAGCTTGTTAACAAAATTCAGATCTGCAAACTTTGATCCAGAAAAAAATTAAATTTGGAAGGATTATAAAGGCCACAGAATAAAATTTTCAACAACAAAAGCTATAATTAGTGAATTTTAATATGGACCCAAACCAGATCCATTAATCAAATGGTTAACACATATTTTACTTATAAAAACATTAATCCCCATGAAAAATCTCAATAACATTAAATGAGAAATAGAAAAAAGTGGAAATAGTTTAACTGTTCTATATTTAAAAAGATTAATCAAAAATTAAATGGACTTCTCTTTGGAAAACACATTTTCAAAGAGTTTATCGATGCATATACATCTCTCATTAAAACTGTGCATTTATTATCATATATTAATGCATATATATGGAATTTAGAAAGATGGTACTAATGAATCTATCTGCAGGGAAGCAATGGAGGCACAGACATAGAAAACAGGCTTGTGGACACAGTGGGGGGAAGGAGAGGGCAGGATGAATTGAGAGAGTAGCTTGGAAACATGTACATTACTGTATGGAAAACTAGATAGCCAGTGGAAATTTGCTTTATGATACAGGGAGCTCATATGTGATGCTCTGTGACAACCGAGAGGGGTGGGATGGGGTGGGAGGTGGGAGGGACGTTAAAGAGGGAGGGGATGTGCATGTATCTATGGTTGATTCATATTCATATATGGCAGAAACCAGCACAATACTGTAAAGCAATTATCCTCCAATTAAAAATAAATAATTTTTGAAAACTGTGCATTCATAAATGCAGAAGCAAAATGTCCTTGGGGTGCCAATGGTAAAATCAAAACCATCTTTACAATGTCTATAACAATAATGACAATCATGAAAAGTGTTTAGGTGAAAGAACAGTGGGATGTGGTTGAGCAGATGTGTTGGGATGAAAGGAGTATTTGGATACAGGGGGTGCCAGAATAAGATGGCATTGTCCCCCTGTCTCTTCATTCCCTAGGACTTACACTGTGCCATTCCTGGAGGGATTAAGGCAAAAGGAAAAGGGTTGAGAAAAGGGATGAGTATAGGGAGATGTTTGGCAGTGCCCAGCCCTTGATTCCTTCCACATGACTGCACCATGTAGGGCAACCCCCCAGCACAAGTTGCTCAGTTTTCATATGGGTCTATGATAATTCTGGGTTGAGAGGTGATAGGCCAAAGATTCATGGAATGAAGCTCTTTCTCATAGAATTTGATTCTATATGTGGATATTTGCTGGCTTGGCTGGGGCCATAAAGAGCCTATGCATCCATTCCTTTGTGAATCTTTTAGCAGCTCCTAATTTCCAATGCTTTCCTGCTGGCTCAGCTTGCAATACAGGAGACACAGGAGATGTGGGTTCTGTCTCTGGGTTGGGAAGATCCCCTGGAGAAGGAAATGGCAACCACTCCAGTATTCATGCCCGAAGAATCCCCTTGGACAGAGGAGCCTGGCAGCCTAGACAGAGGAGCCTCACAGGCTGGACAGAGGAACCTGGCAGGCTACAATCCATGGGTTCCCAAAGAGTCAGACACAACTGAGCGACTAAGCATGCAATCTCCCGGTCTGATTATTTCAGTCTACGTTCCCCTATTCTTCTCTGCTTCTCCTCCATTTTCCTTGCCTGTGGCATTTTTGCCTGAGGGAAAGAGTCAGGGCAAGAAAGGTGATGCTCATGGTGAATAAGGATAGGGTTTTACTGCAGAAGAGGGAGGTGGGACAGGTAATGGGGAATTGTTGCAGAGGTGAAGGAAAAGGCACCATGACCACATGAACATTGTTGCTGAATGGCAGAAACCAATGCAACATTGTAAAGCAATTATCCTCCAACTTAAAATTTAAAAATTAAAAAAGGTGATGGCTCATTCTGCCATCATATGATATCATAATCAAATGCAAAGTTGATTAAAAAATGCAATGGGCAGACACCATGGGTGAGATAGTAAGCTCCCAGTCATTGAGAGGCCGGTGCATGATTACAAGGGGCACATACAGCACTCTTGCTTGCTGAGTGGAATGGTTTCCATGGAGTCTACGAATGTTTTCCACACTGTCCTACTGTCTAAGACAGACTTGGCTGATGAGAATTTAAAAATCAAAGACATAAACAACAGAATAAAAACAAAAATAAACATTCACCTTGCACAATATACATTTCAGGAATAATTCATCTCTTTCGTCAGATGAAGGTTCAGAAAGAGGAGGGGAGAGGCTCTCCCAACTCCCCACTCCCCTACAAGACTGGGCTGAGGAAAGTCTAGTACCTTCATATAACAACCTTTCGCTCTGGGTGATTATGTTCTGAAAAGACATAATTTGGGCCAAGAAAACTTGTAAAAAACCAAGATAGAGATCAGAAAGCTGATTTATATTTACAGTGGAGGACACTCCTTTTCAATGCCTAGAGTGCTTATGTCCCCACATCAATGGGGCTTGTTCTAGGATCTTATATAGCTGAGAAGCCAGACAAAAGAAAGACAAGAAGCTTGCTGAATGACATGGGCCATGAAGAATTGAATCAGATGCTCTTTAAAAACAATTTGGGTCAAAGCAATAGAAATCTATCCTTCTCCACTCTAGGGAGCAGATCAATGCAGTGCCCTGAGGATTTCCATGGCTACACGTCTCTCCCTCTGTTGCGTTACAGATGCACAACCATCAGTGGCTGTCTCTGGATTCTCTGCTTCAGGATTCTGAGATGGCCATGGAGCTTCCAGTGATCAGGGTTGCCACTCCCAGTATACCTCTCCATCTGCCCAGGGAGTGCACTCACTTCAGTTACAAAGGGCTCCTCATGTTGAGTTGTTTTGTATGTACAGAACCCTTATAGAATCTTAAAAGGTCAGACACTGTCAGTGACTGGTAGAGATTATTTAATCCAATGCCTCCCCACCCCCAATTAAACGATGAGAAACAGACTTGCCCAGCAGCAAGAGGAGGGGCCAGGACCCAAAGCCAAGCTTTCATCCCAGAGCGTCTTATTCATCTCTTTCACCAATAGGGATGCACCCAATTTGGGCATTAGTACTCTCTGGGGCACTAGCTTGCCTGCTGTCTGTAACTGTACCCACAGATAAGTAGCCTAGCCATGCTTTTCAGTACCTTGGATACCAGAGAAAGAACATGCTCAGTATCCGGAGACCCTGCCAACATATGGCAGCTGTAAGAAAAGTGAGAAAAAGTGTCCCTGGAAGGGGTGAGCTGATTCGTGCAACCAGTCACTTCTTTAAGTGGCTGTCCTGCTGATTTCCCAAACCATCAGTGATCCAAGTTGGGAGAGATCAGGTACAGGAGTCCAGACACCCAGTTGTGATCTGGGGACCAGGTTTGGAGGTGGAAGCGACTATTTCCAAGAGCCTGTTCTGCCTTCTCAAATCAATGCCATCTTCCTCCAGTTCTTTTCCCCAAAAGTCGAGGACTTTCATATGCTCTTTAAGGAGATGAAGTTCTCACTATTTCAGAGCGGATGCTGTGTGTTAGTCTTCTCTTTTATTCTATTTTCATTCTTATGAAAGTAAAATGAAGTTACTCAGTCGTGTCCGTCTGACTCTGTGCGACCCCATGGACTGTAGCCCACCAGTCTCCTACGTCCATGGGATTTTTCAGGCAAGAATACTGGAGTGGGTTGCCATTTTCTTCTCCAGAGGATCTTCCCAACCCAGGGATCGAACCCAAGTCTCCTGCACTGTAGGCAGACTCTTTACCATCTGAGCCACCAGGGAACCCTATGTTCTGAGCTTAAATCATAAAAATGCCTTATTTCCCAATGAAGAGATAGGAGGCGTGAATAGAGGGGAGGGGAGTGAGAGTAGAAATTGAATTGTGTGTTTGTCAGTTGGAAACTGGAAGCCTGTCTTCATTTCCTAATAAATTATAGATTTCCATTTTCAACAGTTTCCTTCAATGCATCTCTCCTCCATAACTGAATCTGTGATAAACTTTCAATAAAAATTTGATAACAAAAATCAAAATACACAATAAAACTGTATAGCAGTTATAAGTGATGTTTATTCCTTTACATTTTAAAGTATTAATGCAGCATAGTTTCCCAAAAATTCTGCATTTCTATCAACTTCTTGTCTCACAAAATTGTTTTCTGAAAGCTCTGATTCTGCTTGTGTATTTTTTGCTTTTCTGCTTTGCTTTTCACCAACAAGTTTATTACACCACTGGGTCAACAGAGCGCAAGTGGGTCAATGACTAGCTCCACCTCCCTTTCACTAGAAATAATCAGGAAAACACTTTTATTGAATCTCTGAGCATTTAAATCTGATTATTCTTTCCAACAGGGAAAGTAGATAAGTACTACTATTGCCCTCATTTTAGTGATGAAGAAAGTAAGGTACAGGGAGGTTAAATAACTTACCCCAAAGTCCCCTAAACCATACCCTGCATCCGTGTGCATCTGTACTAATAAACTCACACTGTTCTGTTTTTCATAGTCACATCCACTGACCTCCACATGTCATCCCATAGGTGTGTTGTAGGAATTGCCATGAAAGAAAGAGCACACGCATCGCCACCAAAGCTGTCCTCCCAAACATTCTCATGATAATTTATTTAAGTGAAAAAATACTAACGTTACTCTGAAAGGGTGGTATAGGAATGCTGTGCCATTGCCGCAAACCACACGGATGACAAATGGACACACTCAGACTGGGGGTGGATAAACTTTTATTTGGGCTTCCTTAGTGGCTCAGATGGTAAAGAATCTGCCTGGAATGCAGGAGAACCAAATTCTATCCTTGGGTGGGGAAGAGCCCCTGGAGAAGGAAATGGCAACCCACTCCAGTATCTTGCCTGGAAAATTCCGTGGACAGAGGAGCCTGGTGGGTTACAGTCCATGGGGTCTCAAAGAGTCAGACAAAACTGAGAAACTAACACTTCCACTTCTAAGCTTATATTTGGAGTGCTCTCTGAGGTGGGCAGTACTGGTTTTCTTGGTGATACGCTAACAGTAAGTACGAAGTGCTTCTCTCATGAAAGTCAGGGGAAGTACAGAGATGAGGAGGTCTGTGGGCTTGGTGCTCCTGTGCTGACCACTCCAAGTACACTGTGTGAGAGTCCTTGATCCTGGCTGGAGTCCAGCCCTGGTGCTGGGACAGTGGTGTCACAGCCGGGATGGCCTCTGAGGGTGAGGTCTTTGCTGCCAATGCACCTCCTCAGGGCCTTTCCCTTGAAGCCTCTCTCACCTGCTTTGGGGGAGAGGATCAACTCTTTCATGCACCTCCTGCCACGATGCTTTCACAGCCAATTAAAATTCTATTCCATCCCCAGCAAGGGAGCTGGCAGCCTTGGGTCTCCCCAGCAGGATGGACTGGCTGCAATTAATGTCTCTTCTGGAGCCCGATTAGCTAAGGGGAGGCCAGGATACTTATCCTACCCCCAAGGCCACCTTTAAATTAGGAAATGGAGGTTCCCCGTCCCATTGCCTCTATTCAGTCATCAGTTAATACAAACATGTTAACCCATTCTATTTCCCTCTTGGTAGTGGAGCTGGATCAGAGAGCCAGACATCATCTCTCAGCGGCACAGTCCCAGGAAGAAGAAGGGGGAGACTCCTTGAGTCCCTTTGTATCCCAATTCCCAACCACTGGAATTAATTGAGAGCCTCCTCTCCTGGGCACAGGTTAGGAGTTAGCAAAGTTCAACAAGAGCCACAGGTAGAATGTTTAGTGTCATCATGCTGAAGCTTTGAATGTGGAAGGTAATGCATATAAATAATATATTTAAGAAAAAAGAGAAAGTCCAAATGGTGGAAAGGAGAAGGACATTAATACATAGTGGAAGTTAAGTATGTGCCAGACATTTTACATATAGCGTGGAATCCTTCAAAAACTCCATTTTTACAGGTGATGGTCCTTAGGGCTCAGAGAGGTTAAGAAAATTGTCCAAGGTCACAGAGCTAATGCGATAAATTGATTGTACTAATGGCCCTAGATCTTTATGCTTGCCTGTAGTCATTTTCTTTTGGTAGTGCCTGCTCACATTGACTCTGAAATAGGCACACGACTTGCTTTGACCAGTGGAACATTAGTAAATTTGATGTAAGCAGAGGTTTTAAAAGTGCTTGTGCATCAGGGCTTGCTTGTCCTCTCTTGTGGTGGGTACTATGCCCCCATCATGTGAGCAAGCCTGAGCAATCCTATTGGATGATAAGAAACATACAAGCAGAGGTGGACCATCCATCCTAGATCAGTCAGACTCCAGCCAACTCCAAGGTGCATGAGGGAGCCCAGCCAGGACCAGCCAAACCAAATCAGCAGAACGATTCAGCCAACTTATAGACTTGTGAAAAGTAATAAAAGGCTATATTTTAAGTCATTAATTTAATATATATGCAGGAGCATAGTTAGCAGCCTAATTAACTGATATAGTTAATAAATGGCACAGTCAGAAAGTTGTTTGATCTTAAAGCACGTGCAAGAAAAGATAGGAAAAGGCTGAAATCGTAGCAGGGAAAATGCAGGTTGGATTACGATACATCTTTAGTGACAGAGTTGCCCAGTCACACAAGGGTGTTACTGGGACCAGTGCGGCATTCTTACATTTAGGAACCTCAAAGAGAAGTGGTGGGCAATGATCCAGGTGCAAAGTGTAAGTGTGGAGTCCTACAGCCCCGGGTACCTTAACCTTATAGTCTGCCATCTCAGAGACTGGGCTATGCTGAGACTCTTGACCAGAAGACTCTGAGTCATCCATATCATCCACCAGTTTGCTGAAGAAGGAACACCCCACAATGCCCAGGCTAAGATTCTGCAGCCTTCAGCTAGCTACATGCCCCTGGTTCTCTTTCACAGCTGAGGCACTCTCCTAAGACTGCCTTGGTGGTGGCAATGCTGTAAATTCCTGACTCAGCCCCCATTCTGAAGCCACCTCCTGTGCTTTCTCTCCAGCAGAAAGAAAGGTGGAGAGGAACAGACCATCTGCATTTCTGAGCTTTCCTTCTCAGGGTCATAGTCATGGCACTACTGATAATCGTTCATGAGAATGTAGAGAAAGGACAAGACCTTAAACATGGGCCAATAGCAGCAGGTACTGATGGAAACGGGCACCGTTTTGCTGAAGGCCAGTTTGGCCTCCAGGATGTATTAACAGCCTTAATAATGTCCACACCCTTTGAATGAGTGGTTCCATTCCAGACCTGTCTTCTAAGGAAATAATTATGGATATGAGCCATGAAATCAAGGATCACTGTGAGGAAATTTTCATGACATGGTGTAAATGAGAAAATACAAGTTAAAAACTGGCTCTAAATTATGTTCCTGATTTGGGGAAAATTACGTGTGCAAGTGTAGGAGGGGTATAGTTATGAAGAAATGTTTGAGTTATTATAAATCTCTACATATTTTTAAGATAGAGTCTTTGCTCCCCCAGTCTCCGGACAGGTAGATCCTTGGCTGTCTTGGATGTAGCAAGGAAACGTAACTTAAAAATCTAACCGATGGTGAAGGTCTGAAATGATGCATGATATGAGAATAGGAGTCAAGAATAGATTTTTTAAAAATATGTATTTGTTTGTTCATTTATTTATTGGCTTTGAGGCATGTGGGATATTAGTTCCCTGCTGCTGCTGCTGCTGCTTAAGTCACTTTAGTCGTGTCCGACTCTGTGCGACCCCATAGACGGCAGCCCACCAAACTCCACCATTCCTGGGATTCTCCAGGCAAGAACACTGGAGTGGGTTGCCATTTCCTTCTCCAATGCATGAAAGTGAAAAGGGAAAGTGAAGCTGCTCAGTAGTGTCCGACCTGACCAGGGGTCAAACCCGTGCTCTCTACAATAGAAGCATGGAGTCTTAACCACTGGACAACGAGGGAAGTCCCAATGTGTGTGTGTGTGTGCCCAATTGTGTTTGACTCTTTGCAACTCTGTGAATTGTAGTCTGCCAAGCTCTTTTGTCCATGGGATTTCCTAGGCAAGAATATTGGAGTGGGTTGTCATTTCATATACCAGAGGGTCTTCCTAACCCAGGGATTGAACCCACATCTCTTGCATCTCCTACATTGGCAGAAATAGATCTTTTTTCAGTGTGCATGGACCACTGCTGGAGGGAAGACGAATAAAGCTTTAAACAATCACGAAGTCTAAAGGGAGTGAGAACAGGGACTGAGTTGCCAAATCCCAGAAAACAATTGTTTGGAAACGTCTTGATTTCTTGCTTAACCACCTTGTCACCTGAAAGAGGTTACAGGCAAACAAAAGGAAGTAGTATTTTACAAAATTAATAATTAATTAAGTGAAATACAGGCTTAAACACTACAGCGAAGGCTGAGAATCTGGGTAGGGTTGAGGAAGCGAGTCCTAGTGTGGGTGTCCCTGGGGAGGTGTCAAAGAGCCAGGGCTTGACTGAGGCCACTGGATGGCCCCTAAAAGGGGACTGTGGGCTACAGTCACCATCTTCTGGAGGGAAGCACTGCTGGCCCATAAATATCCCCCAATCTTTAAGTGTAGAGGCTTAGGCTCTTCCGTGCATTGGTCTTCATTGTACACATCTGAAAGGGAAAACTGGAAACACAGGTAAGCCCGGGAGACTCTGGGGTCCCCCTTCCCAGCGTTGTCTCTAACAGGAGCACTGCATCTGTCAGGGACCCCTTGACAGACGTTCTGAGCAGAGGCTAGAGGATGAAGAGGTGGTCTTTGAAGACCAGTGCCTGCTTCCCAGCTCCAGAAGCAAAGAACACAGAATTCTTTCAAACAAAAAGTCAAATTGCCAAGATGACAGAAGCTACAACCACTTGGAGCCGCTTAGCAGAAGCTTGGAGTCAACAGACCGGCGTCTATTCGCACACCATAGTAATTCCAGCTCTCCTTAGCAGGCTTATTCCTGACGGGGATCTGCAGCCAACACTTCAGGAATAGCACGCTTCCTTGAGAGGTGTGAAAAGAACCGGGCTGAACTTTCAGCAGACTCTGGAGTGGGTATCACCCGGTGAGAGGCATTAATATCACAGAAATGTAGGGCAGACTCTTGGAAGCTCTGAACCCAGAGAGGAAGGGGCCCATCCTTTTATTTTCTTTCTCCTTTTGCAGTGTTGTCCCGCCGCACCACCCTAGGAAAAGCCACTGCCCTCTCTGATGCTTCAGGTTTTTCAGTCTAAATGGAGTGGAATCTGAACATAGTTCATCATGAAGGAGAGATACAAGTCCTACACAGAGAAAGAATCGAACAGCGTGTTGATATTTACTGCAGCCTCTTTAAAAAGCAAGCAAAGGAAATCATAGGGCAAAAAATGTCCTTTCCCCCTTAAACTTCCCTTTCCCTGCTAAGCTCTCTATTACACATGGCCACTCTGCTCTCTTTTCTCTGCACTTTCAAGGGCATCGCAAAGCTCCCAGTTGGCTCCATGAACACAGAAATGCACGGCCTTACCTAAGACAGGAGTGGTAGCTGCAAACACTCATGGCTTAAGACCTTTTCTTGACCCCATATCAGGAGGTAGACACACGTGCGCATGAGGGAAGAAGACTCGGGGAGGGACAGAAACACTGAGACATGCGGGCGGATGGCGAGCTGGGACGTCTGTTCTGTCCTTCCCTCTCTGTAATAACAGGGCAGTGAGCAGCCCCGGGGACCCTGGCCTTCATCACACTCTTATTACCTATACTCATTATCCAGGCTCCCAGGCAGTTTTAAGTGCTCACAGGCTTCAGACTGATGAGTTTCATTTACAAGGTGGTAAAGTGCAGCAAATACAGAGACCCCTCATCCACAGGGCAAGAGGGCAGAATTTTCTGCCTCACTCCTTTGGTTAGGGTGTGAAGAGACTTAGGAAGGATCGATGGGCACACGATCGACAGCATAGAATGATCTATGAAGAGCTCTCGCTATGGGTCAGGCAGGGTTCCACGCACGCCTCACCGTGCACTATCTCATTTAATCCTCATGACACTCTGGGGAGCTGGAAGTATCTTTGGTCTCCCTTTACTTCTGAGCAGACTCGCCAGGGTCTCATGGGTGATCAGTGGCAGACCAGTCAGCCTGGTCCACTGGCCCGAGCAGCCAGGCTCTACTACCTCATGCATGCCAAGTGCTTAGAACAGACCTGGCCCCTGGCGCATATTCGTGTTAGTAAGAGGGGCAGACACAGCAGCTGAAATAAAGCAGGACAATGTAGATGAAGGACTGTGGCTCAGAGCAGGTGGGTATCTTGCACAACGTCCATCACCTAGCAAGTGGCAGAGCCAGGATTTGAACCTAGCAGTCACAGCTTGCATACAGGGGTTGGCACATAGTAAGTGCTCAGTAAGTTTTAGCAATCGGTATTTATTTTCCTCCTTTATTTTCATCTAAAAGCCTCAGAGTGATGTAGGAGACAGAAGGTTTGCTAAAATCTAGTCCAGAGCTTCACAAATGAGTCTTAGCCAACCTTGCTTCAAGAGAGGGGGATGGGTCTGCATGAAATCAGAATCTCTGCAGTCAAAGCTTGGGAATCTGAACACATAAGCTTTCCAGGTGATTCTTCTGTGTATGAAATTCGGAGAACCAAGGGATCAAGGCTTAGCTGAAACCCATGTCAGAGGGTGGCAGAGTTGGGAAGAGTGCCCAGGAAAGACCCTACATTTTTGCTTTGTTAGAGTCGGCCATACGCAAGATTCTAAGTGTCTGGGGCCATGATTCAGAGCATCTGTGAAGTACGACACATCATCACAGCTTGTTTACACTTGTAACCTCTGCTGTATCCCCTAAACACATCAAATCATGTATCAATTACTGCGGCTTCCCTGGTGGCTCAGACAATAAAGAATCTGCTTGCAATGCGGGAGATGAGGGTTCGAACCCTGGACTGGGAAGAGCCCCTGGAGAAGGAAATGGCAACTCACTCCATTACTCTTGCCTGGAGAATCCCATGGACAGAGGAGCCTGACGGGCTACAGTTCATGGGGTTGCAAAGAGTTGGACATGACTGAGCAATGAACACTTTTATTTTCATTCACTGTGACTGGAAAAGAATTTCTGTAGAATTTCACCACAACACCTTCAACTCCACAAGCATTTTGCACCCCTGAGGCTGGGCATCCTTCTGCCTGTGCACAGGGACTGTGGAGGGCTGACCCCAGGAGGTCACTGAGTAATTGCCCTTCAACTTGCCATTGACTTGTGCCCTTGGCTTGGCCTGACTTGTGGGAAAGAAAGAGAACACGGTGACCTGGAATCTCTGAAATTTCAGCCTACTGGCCTGGAACCTTGGAAACGGGCCCAGCCCTCTGCTATATGCAAACAACCCAATTATGGCCAGTGAGGTTTATCAAAGTTATGCTTTTCTATTAAGTCAGGCAAAGGACTGAAGGCGAATCAACCTTTAACTTTAGCTCCTTGTTAACAATAGTGATGGTAAGTGTACAGAAAGACACACAGACAGTATATGGCACCTGTAGGTTATTAGAAATACAGATACGATTAGAAATATCCACATAAAGTATGACCTTCTTTCTTTCTGCCAGCCCTTGTGGGGCTTGGTTTGTTTATTATGCAGATCATGTTTGACTTTATGGAATCAGATGTTATTTAAATTCAATTATTGTGAGGTTAAGTTCTTCTTTCTGGTATCAGTTGAGTAAATTCAAAGGCAGTTAGAGGGACTAGGTACATTTGTCTTATTCCAGTTAAATTATAGGGAGAAAAGCAGTGCAGGAATAAAAAAATTATCATGAATAGAAAAACATGGTTTGGGGGGTTTGGTTGGGGCTTGTGTGTGTGTTTCCTATGTCTCTTCTTGTAACCCTTTTTTTGAACTGATGAGCAGGAAGGCTGAAAACTCTTCCATGAAGAGGAAAGCAGATTATATGTTTGTATGTGAGTGTGAGTGTGTGTGTAGTGTTGTGTTTGTGAAAGTAAGTTGCTGGTATGAGGGAACTGGAAATATTTATGTGGTTAATTGAATTTAGTGTAGATAACTAAAGCTCATTAAGGTCTTAAGTCTTCTTTTTCTACTTAGTAATAGAGTTTTCTTTTTTAAATCAAATTATCTTACAATGATTCCCTGTTTACCAGTGTTCACACTCTGTTAGTCTCCTAAAGCAGTGGCCCCCAACCTTTTAGGCTCCAAGGACCAGTTTTGTGGGAGACAGTTTTTCCATGGACAGGGCGGGGGGTAGGGTGCAGTGGCGGGTGGTGGTTTCGAGATGATTCAAGTGTATCACATTTATTGTGCACTTTATTTCTATTATTACATCAGTTCTGCCTCAGACCATCAGGCATTAGATAGAGGAGGTTGGAGGGCTCGGCTTTGGTGTCATTGAGGGAGGAAGTGAGAAGCTTGGGCCTGGTCTGGCTGGAAAGGGAGCAGGTAAAGTGCTACGGATGAAAAGCGCTATGGATGAGCAGCCAGAAAGGGCTCCAGCCAGAAAACAAATTTCTGCCTGTATGCTGCCCAACACAACACACAGAAAATTCAGAATGGCTTGTCTATGTATAATCCTGGATTCCAGGATCTTTAAAGGTCATCTTGCCGATCAGCCTGCTTCCCAGAGATAAGCAGGGAGCTTGCTTTCTCAAACATGTAGGTTTTCCTTCTATTCACTTTCCCCACTTGGGTTCCCCCTTTGTGTAGTTGGTTGATATTATGAACCAGTTTGCTTGTACCCATAAGTTGGGAGGATGTGTCCTTGATAAGCCTTCCTCTTAGCTTGCTGTTCAGTTGCTAAGTCGTGTCCAGCTCTTTGTGACTCCATGGAGTGCAGCACACCAGGTTTCACCGTCCTTCACTACGTCCTGGAGTTTGCTCAGATTCATGTCCACTGAGTCGGTAATCCTGTTAGCTTGTTCCCCCCAGATATGTGCGATCTAGTTAGTGATACAAAACAGTTCTGTGCTTCCCTGTCAATAGTCCTTCATCACAGATGCCGTCTCGGATGGACATGGAGGAGTCTCCTTTCTTTGGCATCCCTCCTAATTCTCCTCTACAGCCTCAGTGAACTTTTCCTATTCCTGTGCCCATTCCTCATCCCCTGCACCACACACACAGGTTTCACTCCACTCAGGAGGGGGAGTTCTGATTTTAAGGCTTTTGGTCCTCTGAGTCTTCACAGTGGAGCATCTACAAGGCAAGTGAATGTTTTCCTGTGAATACAGACTACATCTCAGAGAAACTTCTAACGCATTTCTATGCTTATAAAAAGTGCTGTCTCTTAATTTTGACTCAACAAATGTCTACTCCTTGCCAAGGGTGGGAGTGTGAGGAGGAAGTGGGGGGGGGGTGAGTTAATTCCATTATGTCCCCCACTCACCACTACCACCACCACCACATCAATTAATACTCAGTGAACACTGCCTGGAATGGGGTTCAGAGGAGAGGGGCAAAGGGGAGAAGAGTTTTACCTTTGCATTTATACATTAATAGGGATCCAGCAAGGCCATCTCTTTTGTCAGGGCTGGAAAGGTAAGGATATGATGAACAAGACTGCTGGGGTGGGAGGAGAGACGGGAGGCAGGTGACATGAGCTGGCAGAGAAGTGGTGGGTATGGGCAGCCTGATGGACAGAGCTTTACCCTGCCTTTCTCTTGAGCAAGTAACAACCTCTCTGAGTGGGTATCATCATATAGTAAAGCAGGAGAAATGATATTAGCTTCATTAAGTTATTGAGGTAGTAGATGATATAATGTCTATCTTGTTAGAACTCTGAGATGTTTACAACACTAGAATTATTAATAAGAAGGGAATATTATTCAAAGAAGGAAGGAAGGCAGAGAGGGAGGAAATTGATCAGTGTTTGACATAGGTGTGAAGGTGGCCTTTGAGACAAGATCAGCCATAATACCTATTATAACCATTTCCATGTTAGTCTAGCATTTACTGAGACCTGCTTGTGTGCCAGGCAGGGTGATAAATATATGTTCTTATGACCCTCTTCTCCCAATTTCATGGATGCTCAGTGCCGCCAGTAATTCTATTTTATTTTACTAGTCTAATTACTCCCAAGCTCTCCCAGGTGACTTTGTAAACCAATTTTCAGACCTCCATATCTTCTCCCCCACTTCCAGTCTCAGTCCATAGCTTTGCTTTATCTAGAAAAAGAAGAAACTGAGAGAAAACTTGCCCAATATTCTCATCCGACTGGATCCATCAGCAGCTTTTGCCAGGGCTCCCTCTTTCTTGAGAGACTTTGTCTTCTTCTTTGGCTTCTGGAACATCACATTCTCCTCTCGGCCCACTGACCTTCCCTCTCAGGCTTTTCTACTGATCCTTTCCTATCTTCTAAGCTCCAACATCTTGACATCCTGTACAAAGCAGTTCTGGTAGCCCTCCCTCTTCCTACCTGCCCTCACTCCTGGGTTTGTGGCTTTAAAAACCATCTGTAGGCCAGTGACTCTCAAGTATATATACTGAGGCTAGAGCTTTTCCCTAAACTCTAGACTAATGTATATCACATTCCCACTTGGATATTTAACAGGCATCTCAAAATTGACACATTCCCAAATGAGCTCCCCATCTACCCTCCAAAACCTGCCCCTCCCTCAGTCTTTCCCATCTCAACTAGAATGCAACTCTCCAGCCCCTCACTGCTCAGATCTTCATCATCCTTGACTTCTCTCATCCATCACACCTAATCCATTAGCAAATCTTAACATCTGTATCTTCAAAAATATATCCAGAAGCCACTTCTTAGAACTTCCACTGCTACCCTACTGGTTCAAAGCACCATCATTGCTCACCTGGATTACTGCAATAGCCTCTTGGCTCCTTACTTGGTCCTTACTTCCTTCCAATCTATTTTCAATACAGAAGGCAGAAGGAACCTGTTGAATATGGTCAGATCATGTCACTCTCTTCTGCTCAAAACATGCTTGTGATTTCCCATCCCATTCACAATAAATGACAAGTCCTTAAAACAGCCCACCAGCCTTGTCTGGCTTGTCCCCCATTCTTGATCCCCATTATACCTCTGACTTCATCCACTCTCAGTCTTTCTGTTCATTCTAGCCCAAACACACTGGCTCTTTGGTGTCCCTAGGACATGGCAAACAGGCTTCTGCCTCAGAGCCTTTGTACTCGATGTTCTCTGCCCAAATGCTCAGGTCTCATACACCTACATGGCTTGCTCCCTCATTATCCTCAGGTCTTCTGTCAAATGTCCCCGCTTGTAGAATTTCAACCTGTCCCCTCCCTGGTATCTCATTTTCCTTTCCCTTGCTTATTTTTCTCCATAATAGCTCATAACAGCATGCCATGTACTTATAGTTTACTTGTTTATCTTATTTATTTTTAAAAAGATGTTTTGATGTGGCACATTTTTAAAGTTTTTATTGAATTTGTTACAATACTGCTTCTGTTTTATGTTTCCGTTTTTTGGCTGTAAAACATATAGGGTCTTCACTCCCCAATCAGGGATCGAACTCACACCCTCTATCTTGGAAGGCAAAGTCTTAACCACTGGACTGCCAGGGAAGTCCCTTGTTTATCTTTTTAAAATGTCTTTCTTTCTCGACCAGAGAACTTTGGTTAGTAACATTCACTGCTGTATCCTTGTCACCTCATATAGAACTTGGAACATACTACATGTATATTTGATGAAGGCCCAGAGAGGTTAAGCAACTTGCCCGGGGTCACACAGATCATAAAAGCCTGGGTATACTCAAGTCTGTCTGGGATTAGAGTCCAAGCTCTTAACCACCATGTTAGTGTCAATAAAGGGAAATGTCCCTGAACTGCACCCCAAGGCTGTTGAGTCTATTGCTTCCCTTGCTCTAGTCTCCCAGAACTGCAAACTATTGCACAGCACTGGGGCTGTTTTTTTTTTTTTTTTTCTTTCTTTCTTCTAAGTGGCAAGGATGCCTGGTGCCCATGTGGGTGGCAGGGGAAGTCTTTGGCTTACCTGCCAACTGCCATGGCAACCAGGTAACCTAAGGACTCCAGAAGCAAGTCCTTTCAGATTGAGAGGGGAGAAAAACTGAAGCAAGGCAGAATAAACAGGAAGAAATCTGTGAATGGAGAAACGACTGAAGTCTTGTTCCTGCAGCTTGCTGTGTCATTTGGCAGCGAGGCGAATCCATCCTGTTTTCTTCCCCACCCGCCAGCTCAGCCACAGCCACAGCTATGGATCACCTTGTCCTGCCTCCAGCATAACCCCACTTAACCCATTCAAGAAGCCTTCCGTTCAGCCTCCCCAGGAAAGGAGGACTCCAAACACTCTCAGTGACCCCTGGTAACACAGAGGGCAGTCCTGGGCCAGAAGCTGGGAGACCTGTGTCCTAACCCCTAATCTACTTCACTGGGGTGGACTCTTAGGCATTTCTTTCATCAGAATCTCCCTCTAGGCTCTGCTGACCCTGTACTTAAGGCATGGTTTGCTTATTTGATTGTGGGAGCATAGAATAGAGTTGTAGTAGAAAACCTATGGAATTAAAGTCATTATGGAAAGGCAAGTTGAAATTGTAATATTTTCATAAGAGGACTTACTCGGGCCAGGCTCTGCGTCCAGCACCTGGCTTGCATGATCTCAGTCCATTCTTACAGCCAGGCTTTGAGGAGGTAAGAGTTGCCTGCAATGGAAAAATGAAGAAAGAGAACCTCAGAGAGGTTAAGAGACTTGGTCCAGTTTGCATAGCCAGTAAGTGTTGAAGAGGGTTGGGTTGGGGAGGTTGGGATTGGTGTATATATATACTGTATATAAGATAGATGGCTGGTGAGACCCTACTATATAGCTCAGGGGCGTGGGGAAAAAGAAGGTACACTCTGCTTGTAGGACATATATGAAGTTAAAAATGCATTCTCACATACTTGGGTGCAGACAAATGCTGTTTGACAACTCCACTTACACAAGGCACTTGGGGCTTCCCAGGTGGCACTAGTGGTAAAGAACCTGCCTGCCAATGCAGGAGACGTAAGAGATGCAGTTTTGATCCCTGGGTCAGGAAGATCCCCTAGAGGAGGGCATGGCAACCCACTCCAGTATTCTTGCCTGGAGAATCCCATAGACTGAGGAGCCTGGCGGGCTACGGTCTGTAGGGTCCCAGAGTCAGACACGACCGAAGCGACTTAGCATGCACACGCATGAGGTATGTAGAGCAGTCAAATTCATGCAGTCAGAAAGTACTTTGGTAGATCCCAGGGGCTGGAGGCTGGGGGTATGGGGAGTTAGTGTTTAATGGGGACAGAGTTTCAGTTAGGAAGGTGATGATGTTGAGACTTGCATAGCAATGTGAACATGCTGAGTTCCACTGAACTGTACAGTCAAACATGGTGACAATGTATGTTTTACATTATGTGACTTTTACCACAATAAAAAGAATTTAAAAAGGAAAAACGGATGCATTTAAATCTAAGGGGTTGCTTTTCAAATACTGTGTTCTTCACCCCTCCCTTACACTGTGTCCCATGGGGGCCAGGGGATTAGAGAAGATCTGATTTTTCTTGACTTAGTCATTCCCAGGGTGGTCTCTGGGCCCCAAAGCTCTGAGGAGATCATCCAGGAAGTGTCTGGTGCCCTTTCCATTTAATGAGCCCCTTTGATCTGTGGAGTTTGCTGAACACTGCAGACAAGATGGTGATAATCCTCCAGCCCAAAGGCCGGAGGACCCTCAGGAGCTGGGCTGGAGGGGTTCATCCTCTGCCTTACTCTGGTGCCCATCCAGCCTATGAATGCACCTTTACTGTGTAACTCCGAGCTGCCTGGTCCTGTGGGGTATGCAGGATCACCCTGAAGCCTAGAGAAAACAACTGAAGAGTGATTAAGGGCTGAACTGTGGGTGATGATGCAGAGACAGAAAATCGGTCCAGAGCGGGCCCCTTCCAGACTTGGTGAAAGGGCCGGTGCTGGAGCAGGGAGGGACAGACAAGAAGAGACCCATGGGCACAGATGTGCAAGGGACAGCAGGAACCAGAGTACAGAGGGGGATGAGCAGAGTGTGGTAAGAAGCTGAGTCTGATGTCAGAAAGACCTGGCTTTACATTCTGGCCACGACACTGGCTGAGTGACCTTGGGTTGGTCATTTAACCTTTCTCTTTAATAGGAGTCACTGTTATATTGAGAGATGTTTATCACCTCCATTTCCATGTTCCACCATTTTAGCTTGTAATAAAGTTGACTGTAAAGAACATTCTCCTTCTGTCTAACCTGAATCCATCTGGCTTTGGCTCATTCACATCTTTCTTGTTCCAGGAGAAGCACAGGTTGACCAGCCAAAGATAGTCCAGGGTCCAGATTAAGGCCTCTTAGAAGCCCTAAACACAAAAAGATTATGGCCCTCCTCCCCAATGTAAAAATATGCCAAATCATAAAGCAAAAAATTTATGTGAATGCCAAGGTTAAAATAGCTTTTTTGCAGATTTTTTTTTTTTTCCCTAAAATCCTGGATCACTTCCTTCATCAAAGTTAAACTTTTCTAACAGCTTCGATATCCTTGCTTTCTAGTGTTTGTAGCACCCAAAGCAAGCCTCTATTCTACCTTTGGGTTGTCCAATCCAGGGAAAGTGTGGGGGACTGGGAGCTCCAGAGGAAATGGCACATCTTTGGCCTCATGGTCTGTGGCCAGGACTAGGACCAGGCCAGGTCATGCTCCTTCCTTCTCCAGATAACTAGGGGCCCCAGGGATGGTCCCCCATCCAGAGCCACGGTGGTGAGCCCAGGTCTTGTTAGTTATGCCTGGCCAGCGGCTCTCCCTCTCCTGTCTCACGGCTGCCGCGTTAGAAAGCAAAGAGAACAGCCTTCGCTGTTGCTTGGCACCGTTGCCGGGGACCGGAAGTACTGTCTCTTACCTGATTGGCAATCTGACATGGCTGCCTAACAACCCGATTAATCAAACCCAGCTCATCCTGTTAGAATTAATGAGCCTAGGAGATGCTGCCATGAATAATGAGGGCTTTTGCCCCTCCTTCACCACCTCTCCTCCCCCTCCCATTCCTATTTTTCTTCTCAGAGCCACACCGCAACTACTCATTATCGAGGACCTGGAGGCCTCCATGGGTGTGGTGAGCACCTGGCATTGTGGGCATCTCCTGCCTGTCCTACTGTACCTGGAGCCAGAGGCTGGCCATGTCCTAGAGGAGCGAAACCTCTCATTTATCAAACAGCTCTGTGCACACTGCACTGTTAAAGCAGGATGGAGTATGGGACTTCCCCGGCAGTCCAGTGGTCAAGACTCCATGCTTCCACTGCAGGGGTCATGGGTTCCATCTGATCCCTGATCAGGGAACTAAGATCCCACACGCCAAGTGGTATGGCTACCAAAAAAAAGTTAGATGGAGTATCTGTTTCACGTACTGCACTAGGTGCTAAGGATGCAAAGATGGACATAAGATGCATATTGCTGCTGTGAGAGGTCATGGTATAGTGACCCAGAGACACATGGGGAAGTGCTTTCAAAGTGGGTATGGGAGGGTTCCTGGCCTGCAGCCACCGTGAGGGGGTCTGTCAACACAAAAGGAGCAGAGTGGGG
Source organism: Bos mutus (assembly GCF_027580195.1). Lineage (NCBI taxonomy): Eukaryota > Metazoa > Chordata > Mammalia > Artiodactyla > Bovidae > Bos > Bos mutus. The sequence continues at coordinate 31,607,851 of NC_091618.1, forward strand.
GATCAGAGAGGATTTTATGAGGTGGTGGCACCCTGAGTATTTCCGTCACCAGGTTCCTTCATCATACATACACGTGTGGAGTGCTGGGCACTGAGTGAAGTGCTGCGGTCCCAAGGTCAACAAGATGGACATGGCTCCTGTTCTTATGGAATAGGCAGTCTCATCTTCATTCCTCTGGGCCAGGCAGGAAACCTGAGCAGACAATTGAATTATGTTTTCACTTGCTCAAACACAAAGGCTGTTGAAGGCTTGCTGGGTGTAGTCTAGGCACTGGGAGAATGAATGCAAAGATGAACAACCTCCCATCCCTGCCTCCTAGGGCTCCTCTGATGGGGCAGTGGATAGGCATATGCCAAGGGCCTCAGAAGGTTACACTGGTGCTCAGAGATCAAGGCATTGCACTCAATCTAGAGAAATCAGGGATGACTCCCTGTAGAAGGTGGCTTTGGAACCATCATGAAGACAGAAAAGCAATTGAACATGTACACCAGGTGCAGAAAGACACTCTAGATCTCATCCAGGCTGAGGGGTAGTCTTTGAGTGATAGGAGTTGAAGTGAAAGGGAAAGATGATTCCATGCATCTTGGGAGAAAAGGACTGTTTCTACAGTCTACAGCAAAGAGCATGATTAAATACACAAATAAAGATCTGTGTCTAATAGGTCAGGAGCTCCTGTGCCTGCTTATTCTAAGTTGGGAACAAGATGTGGTTTCTCGAATAGTGAAATCCCCAAATTCCCAGGTGGATCAGTGGATAAAGAATCCGCCTGCAACACAAGACACGCAAATTCGATCCCTGGGTCGGGAAGATCCTCTGGAGAAGAAAATGGCAACCCACTCCAGTATTTTTGCCTGGGAAATCCCGTGGACAGAGGAGCCTGGCAGGCTACAGTCCATAGAATCACAAAAGAATTGGATACCACTTGGTGACTAAACCACCATCACCAAATTAAAAGGGACATGGCTTCAGTGGCCATATTGCAAACACACCAGCCTGGGGCTTAGGGAAAGGGGCTGTGCCTGGCAGCTTCTGGGTCCTTTGACAGGAGTGAGGCAGAAGGCATCTCTTCAAAATAAATGAATTGGGGGAGGAAGGGCGTGGGAAGTAAGGAAGGGGGCCTTGGGATGGGTCAGAAGGGAGCAGAGGTTGGGGAGTTGGGTGGGACCCACTCCTAAAGTCCCTGAGAAGGTAAATGAAGGCGCTGATGGACAGGAGTCAGGAGGTAGAAATGACAGGCTCTAGGTGAGGAAGGAAAGAGGGGAAAGTGAAGGGGAGGAGAGAAGGGAGTGAGGGAGGCCCTTTGGGGCCGGCAGCATCAGGACCAGCAGGGAGTGGGCACAAGCTTCAGTTGTGGAGGCTCCAGAGACTGAGTCCAGCCTTGCAGTCCACAAGGAGCTTCAACTCTGGCACTGTCTTTGCCTCCCTGCTTCTAGTGAAGCCTGCCCCAAACTGGGCTTCCCAACAACTCCCAGCCAGTCCCAAGGGACATGCCGAGAGGGCCCCAGGCCTTCAGAGGGGGCATCTGCTCAGCCTCCTAGGTCCCCAGGAGCCAAGCCTGCCACATTTTTGTCGCTCTGGGATCAGGGGCAAGAGGCTTCACAGAGGGGATCTGGGTCTCTATGGGCTGTGCTGTAGAAGAATGCAAAGGCTCAGGACCAGAACTCCAAAGCTAGGCCAAATGACCTTCATGACATGTGTTCAAAGCTTGGGTTTGCTGTTGACATTTGACTACGGGGAAATTTTGCATAAACACTTGCCTCCTTGGAACACAGATTCCCACATCTGCAGCTGATGATGGCTGTCTCTTCAACCCGCCAATCCAATCCATTCCGCCAGCTGGCTTCAGTCACAGTGTGGCCTGTCTGCCCCTGAGAGCATTTGTGTTTGAGACCCCTGGCTGTACCTTCAAAGATAAGTCTACCTAGGCTGACACCCGTGTTAGATGGCAGAGAACTTCCATGGAGATCCTCTAACTCATTTTCATAGAAACCCTAGGACTTGGGCAGTACCGAGTAGGAGCCAGGAGCTCAGAACTGTTAGTTGAATTCACTAAAGTTGGGAACCTGGAACCCAGACCTCCTCCAAACCAAGTCTGTGGTCTGGCCTGGCCAGAGACATGGAGGGTGGGGGGCAAACCAACTCTGAAGGCAAACTCCCCACCCCTTCCCCCATTGCGGAGGTCTGGCTTCCTGGTGGCTGAGACGGTAAAGCGTCTGCCTGTAATGCGTGAGACCTGGGTTCGATCCCTGCATTGGGAAGATCCTCTGGAGAAGGAAATGGCAACCCACTCTAGTACTCTTGCCTGGAAAATTCCATGGATGGAGGAACCTGGTAGGCTACAGTCCATGGGGTCTCAAAGAGTAGGACACGACTGCGCAACCTCACTGGTTCACTGGCTCACCACCCTCCGCCTCTCTCCCTGCAGGGGGAGCTGCTGAGCCCGTGCCGCTGCGATGGCTCGGTCAAGTGCACGCACCAGCCTTGCCTCATCAAGTGGATCAGCGAGCGGGGCTGCTGGAGCTGTGAACTGTGCTACTACAAGTACCATGTAATCGCCATCAGCACAAAGAACCCTCTGCAGGTACGGCCGGGGGCTGCCAGCTCGGGCGCTACAGCGAGGGCCGGGCTTTCCCAAACCCCCTGATCTCCGGCGGGACGTGAAGTCACCTTAGAGCTCCGGGGCTTTGGAGGAAGGGAAAGATGGCCAGGTGGGCGAGACCGAGGATAGAGAGTGGGCAGGAGGGCAGGAAAGAATTTTTGTGTTTTCTCTTAAGCCTCAGCCAGAAGAGGAGAAAGGGGTGGGATCAAGAGACAGAAATAGATAGAGAAGGAAACATGGAGAATCAGATGGAAAAGAGAGAATAAGTGAGTTCATGGATAAATGAATGGATAAAAGAAATCAGAAATAAGAAAAAGGAACAAGAAGCAAAGAGGAGAGGGAGGGAGGAAACAATAAGAAAGAGAGAACAGAGAGTGCAAAAAAGGCAAAGAGGCAGGGTGGGACGGTGAGGAGAAAGACTGCGATGAGGTTGGCAGAAAAGAAATGAGAGCAGAGACTGGATGGTATGTCCCAAACTTGATGGTGCCTGGAATCCCAGCAAAACGCAGGGTGGGGCCTGATATTCTCCATTCCAACAAGCTACCCAGTGATGCAGCTGCTCCTGGCCCACAGACCACACTTCTTATGACAAGGGAAAAAACGGAGACGAGACAGGAGAGGGAATCAGAGGAAGAGAAAAGACGGGGCAGGAAGGAAAAGGGAGAGAATATAAAGAGTCCATGAAGGTCAAGGGCAGGAAGACCAGGGTTCAGGTAGGGTCTGTGGAACAGATTCACATGGGGTGGGGCTGTCAGATCAGAGGCCCCCACGCCCCCCATGGTCCTCCCGACCTCTCCCACCCTGCCCTGAGACATCTGTCATCCCCAGAAGAGCTGACAACCCCTGTACCACCTCATAAATCCTCCACATCACACAGCTTCCCCCTGTGAGGCACACACACACAGAGAGGGCGCTTTGCTTCTGAAAATACCTTCACATAGACACGGTCAGCCGGTGAAGCTGCCACGTCATCAATTAGCCAGCATGCTGGCGAGGGTGCGGGAACTCCAGCAGCTTGGCACAGTTGTCTCTCTGCTGTCTGAGGGGGTGAGAGAGAGTCAGTGCTGCCCCAGCAGAGCGAGTGGCTTGGGGATGATGGTGGGCTGGGATCTCTGCATGGAAGGGCAGCTGCAAACACCCGGAGCTGCAATGTCCTTGCAGTGGGGGCCAGCCCAGGGTAGGGGGGCCATTATTGCTAGAAGGGAGCCTTAGAACCCCTAGGCACTTCAGTCATCCTGATGGTGCACCAAAGAGTCAGAACAAGAGGTGCCTCCCCATGCTCTGGTTCCATCCTCAGCTATTCATTTCAAAATCTTGAAGTGTCTTAAAATAGCAATGTCTGATTCCAGGCCCTGGGGTGCATTAACTCTTCTCTTCTTTCTCAGCCGATTCAAGCCTTGGAAAAGGGTCAGAATCCAAACCCACCAGGCGAGTGCCCCCTTGGCTTTGTCCTTGGCTCATAAATAGGCATTAGCCCTTGACACAAAAAGGGAAAAAACATTTAGGGATAACTTTTTCCTGGGGGTTGTTGTTGTTCAGTCTCTCAGTGTTGTCTGATTCTTTGAGACCCCCTGGAGTGCAGCACACCAGGCTTCCCTGTCCTTCACTATCTCCTGAAGTTTGCTCAGACTCACGTCCATTGAATCGATGATGCCATCCAACCATCTCATCCTCTGTTACCCCCTTTTCCTCCTGCCCTCAATCTTTCCCAGGATCAGGGTCTTTTCCAATGAATCTTTTCCTGGGAGCAAAGAAAAGAAAAGATTATTCTAATCTCATAAGTGCCTTAAGCAAATGGCAATATTGACATTGCCTTTCTACTTTATTCTTTATTCTTAAGTTACTACTTAAGAATAACTTTGTCTTTTATTGTGCCCATCTTTGCATGAAATGTTCCCTTGATATCTCTGATTTTCTTGAAGAGATCTCTAGTCTTTCCCATTCTATTGTTTTCCTCTATTTCTTTGCATTGATCACTTAAGACGTCTTTCTTATTTCTCCTTGCTTTTCTTTGGAACTCTGGAATAACTTTATCAAGTTACTACTTAAGAATAATCCTTAAATTACTAATAAGAATGAATTTATTCTTAAGCTACTACTGTGTCTTTAACTGTGAGTTTCTAGTCATTGGAGATTCTGATTCTGTTACTTCTGGATTGTGATCAGACCTCATTGCATTCAGTGGTATGTGCTCAGAAAATGCCATTTCACTCTCCCAGATAGTACCAGAAGAAGGAGGTAGTCTGGACTAGCAGCAGTAGTGTGTGGTTGTGGCCCAAATCGACCCAGTTGCATGCCTTGGGCTCCTCAGTCTCAGCCAAGTGTGAGACTGCCTGCTCAGCCATGGTTGGGCAACTTCTGATCCTCCTCATCTGTGGTAGAGGATGGAGCAGGCAGGCCCTACCAAGAGAAAGTAGAACAATGGATGGGGTGCCGGGGCTAACTTCTGTCAGAGTAGGGAGGTGTCTTCCAAGTCTCTGATGTCTCACCTCTTGGTTCATGACCCCATAAAACATTCTGAGAAACAGTGGGCATGACAGCATGTTATCTCGGTGACCCTCTGCAAGCTCTGTTTCTAGAAAGAGCTCCTGAGAAAGGTGGCATTTCAGTGTAGCCCTGTGGTCTCAAGGCTCTGTGGGTGCCTCTCATCCTCTTTGCTACATCTGAACTATAATTATATTCATGAACATTTAATTAGTGCTTACCGGGGGCCAGTGGTTGTTCTAAGTGTTCACATATATTATTTAACACTAACAACAACCCAATGCAATGGGTACTATTATCATCCCCAACTTACAGATGAGACAATGGAGGCACAGAGGGGTCAACAGTTTGCCCGAGGTCACCCTGGTGGAGCAGGGTTATATCCAGGGGTCTGACTCCTGAGTCTGGCCCTTCACCTCTACCCTACATGCCCAGCATGGAGATTGCTAAGTATGGTTATGAATACTCCTACCTTGCCATGCATAACTGTATTTTTGCTAAAATATAAAGGGGAATAGAAATGATGGCGGCAGGTACCCTTCAAAGCACTGATTAATTTCACTTAATTCTCACAATACTCTAAGAAACAATTATCTCCACTTGTTGAAAGTCCTGATGATTTATTGACTTCTCCTAGGTCACACTCCATGAGTTGGAGCAGAGCTGAGCTAGGATTGGGTGACCAGGCCCTTGCTCACTGCCTCTTCTTGTTATAAGGAAAGAATCATCTGTCTTCATGCTCTTGCCCCTTGGTCTCTCCATTCGCTGCACAGAGGGGCATGGAGAAGTCTCTGGATGCTGTGATCAGGAGCTTGCTGGGGATGAAGAAGCTCCGGGGATCCAGTAGGGGCAGAGCCTGCTTCCTGGGGAGCCCTTCCCCATCTCCCTGGGAGACCAGAGAGCTCCCCTGTCCTCTCCTTTCTCCTTGTGGCTCTGCTCCCCATATGACTTGTGGAGCCTCCCATGGGGCAGACAGGAGGGCAGCCTTGGGCATAGCACCCCATCCTGCTCTTTCTTCTTCCTGCTTCAAATCGTAGTCGGGGTGCTTCCACAAGTGGCTTGGGGCTGGTAGGAAGGACTTTAGGGGTTAAGGGGAGCTTCCTCTGCCTCTCCACTTGGGGTTTCTTCTGCCTGGAGCAGAAGAAGGGGAGGGTGTTGATGTCATAGAGGTAGAAACAAAAAGCTCAATCAGGAGCCCTCTTCACAGACAGGGAGGCTGGCTCTGGAAAAAGCATTTGCCCTCTATTAGAGGAGTCTGTGGGATCAGGCCATCTTCTGGAAAATTCCTGTTATGTGTAACCCTAGGCGGGGTGGAAAGAGCAGTGGAAAATGTGAAGGCCCAATTACCTGTAACAGGATGCTATCTGTATAATTACATGTAAAGGCTGATGTCCCACATCTAAATGAGCGAGCAAATGCTTTCGAATAGTTACAGTTCCTTAGGGGCCACTGGTCAGTCCCGGCAGGAGGCAGAATCATCAGTGCTTCCATCTAGGCTGTATAATGTGCAGGGAGGGCTTGCTGTTGGCAGAAGGAAGGTTGTCCGCCTTTTCTGGGGAGTTCTGACATGCCTTCTGAAATGCCTACTAGGCGCTCTCTGCAGGGCATTACACAAACTGCTACAATCAGGAGATAGTCCTTCCTTCCACTTTCCAAAGGGCTTCCCAGGTAGCACAGGGGTAAAGAATCTGCCTTCAAATGCAGGAGATACGGGTTTGATCCCTGGGTTTGTAAAGATCCCCTAGAGAAGGAAATGGCAACCCACTCCAGTATTCTTGCCTGGGAAATCCCATGCACAGAGGAGCCTGGTGGGCTATAGTCCATAGGGTCACAAAGAGTCAGACACAACTGAGCATGTGCACATGCCACCTTCCCAAACCTGATCCTGTCATTTCCCTGCTGCAAACTGGTCAAGAGTATCACGTTTATTCCTACAAAAAAGTTTTTAAAAGTCTTTGCATATTCTTTAGGCTCCCGTGTGGTATTCCTTCTTCCTTTCCCAGTTGTCTTACCCCACTCCCTGCTCTCTGCTCCACCCTCTCTGGTCTTCTTCCAGGTTTTTGTACTTACCCTGCTTTCTTCTGTCACAGGGCCTTTGCACATGCTGTTCTCCCTGCTGGACACATATGCCTCCTCTCTTTGTCTAGTAAACTCCCACTCAACTCAAAGTGAAATCCCCTGTCACAGGCTCTCACATGTCATGATGGATTGCCATTGTAAATAATCATATGTCTGTTTGTGTTCTCTAAATATGAGGCCCCAGGAAGGCAGAAGTCTGCATGCTTTTGCTTACTGCTTTATATTCAGCACCTAGCAGCGTACACACACAGAACACCCGGTACATATTTGCTGAGCAAGGGCATGAATAAATCCCAAACTAAAATCCAACTCATGGCTCATCTAGGCCTGTGATACCTGGATCAGTCATAGACTCATAGAATTTCAGTGGAAACCCACCCACACTCTAGCCTTCAATCCATCCATCAACAAAGCTATTAGCATAGTGCTTTTCTGTTAAAAAAAAACAAAACACCGAAATTTCAGCATTAGTATACAGTCAGTAAATTATACTGTTTTTCTTCTCTCTCCCTGACATCCTGTGGCCTCTCTTTGTCTGTTGAATTGGTAATCTCAAGCATGTATATTAAATGACATGCCAGGTGTTGTTGTAGAAAACAAGCAAAAAAAAAAAAAAAAAGCCTGTGCCCTCTTAGCACCTATTAGTGAGAAAATAATGTGTTGCTCAGAAAAGAATATTCTGGGGACCTGGAACACCACCTACACGCTGCATTTCCACTTTCTCCTTCTCAGTTTTCTGTCTGCATCATAGTCAACCACAAGGACTTTCCTTCTCAGCCTCACCCACCCAGAAATGACTTCTGATCATTTGGTGTGATATGGGCTTCTTCCATATCAAAAACACAAAGTTAATACTCAGAAACTCTCAGAAAGAGCTGCTGTATTACACGTTGGTGAGCCCTGGTTTAAATCCAGAGGTGAGAGGCTGGGGCAGCAGCAGGAAGAGGGCGTGGGATGGGGTGGAAATGGGATGAGGGCCTGCAGGCCCCCACTGACCCGCCGTTCTCACCCCTGCAGTGGCAGGCCATCTCCCTGACAGTCATCGAGAAGGTTCAGATCGCAGCTGCCATCCTGGGTTCCCTCTTCCTCATTGCCAGCATCTCTTGGCTCATCTGGTCGACCTTCAGCCCCTCAGCAAAATGGCAGCGCCAAGACCTCCTCTTCCAGATCTGCTACGGGATGTATGGATTCATGGACGTGGTGTGCATAGGTGGGTCTCCGGGATGTGTGGATTCGTGGACATGGTGTGCCGAGGTGGGTCTCTGGGATGTGTGGATCCATAGATGTGGTGTGCATAGGTGGGTCTCTGGGATGTGTGGATCCGTGGACATGGTGTGCCTAGGTGGGTCTCTGGTATGTATGGATTCGTGGATGTGGTGTGCATCGGTGGGTCTCTGGGATGTGTGGATTCGTGGACATGGTATGCATAGGTGGGTCTGAAAGCTTGTCTCTACAGGAAGTGGGGAGCCATGTGCTGGTGAATTAGACACATCCCCCAGGGTCCCTCCCTCTTGAAGGTAGAAAAGGTCAAAGCAGAGATGGCACCAGGCTTGAGACTTGTGAGCTCAAGAGGGGCCATGGCTTAGATTTAAGGGGTGTGTAGGGAGTAGGAGGAGGCAGAACAAAGACAGGAGACCTCAGTCTTTCCCGGAACTCTGTCCTGCCCAGTTGAAGATGAAAATGAGGAGGTTAGCCTCTAAGAATATTTGAGAAAGGTCAGTTGGTCAGTCTACCTGCCATAGGCAAGTTGTGGAAGGCCTCTTATCCGTTGTGTACCACAGCTGCCAAGTCAGAGCAAAGGAGGCCTAGACACTTAATTCCATTCTCTTCACAGCAAAATGCCCAGAAACAGTCATGATGATACCTCGCTCCCCGTTTTTTCAGCTTTCTTTAAGCCTATTAATACCCAAGGTTTCTCTAATTTAGTGGTTTTCAAAGTGTATGTAGTTCAGGGGTTCCATGCACAACTTCAAGAGCCACTTTAAGGAGTGGGGGATGAGATGCTGTACGGACCGGCTCTGAATCTTCATCCCTGCTTCACCCCTAGCTTCTGAACTTTCATCGATTCACGTATGTGTCTGTTCCCAGGTAAGGCTTTGCTTTCAAGCTTTCAGTGTTTTAGAAGGTTAGAGTCCCACCACCGTAAGCCCCTGCTTGCTCCCTTGCACCATCCCCAAATGTGTGTTCCCTCCTCTTCCACTATATTAGGCTGGCCGGTGGAGGGTTTTTGTTTTTCCCAGCAGATGACTATGGCTGTCAACTCTGGAGTCTTCACCCAAATGACTGAGGAGGTGGGGAATGGCCCTGGTTTTCTCTGAGTGAAGGAAGCATGCTTAAGCCCTGGTCATACGTCCTATCCTGGACCTCTCAGGTTACCCCCTAGGCCATAGTGCCGACAGCACCAGAGCTCCACAGTGGTCCTCTCTGGGCATTAGTCTGTGTTTCTATCAGATAGGCTACACTGCTCTGTTTGGCAAGAAAACATCTATCAGCTAGAATTGGGCTAAGAGGGTGTTCATTTTCTTCAGGGTCCTTTAATATTAGGGATCACAGAGGCTTGGATACAGACTGCAGCAGCCAGAGGCTAGTGATGCTGGAACTTATAAACCTATCTAAGCGTCTTGCCGCCTCTCCATGCTGGCTAAACCAGTATGTCAACTCCCAAGTTCAAGAGCCTTTTAATTACAGCACCTAGGCAGTGAAAGAAACAGACTGCCCAGGCTTGGAGGCCTATAGAAGAGAGAGGCCTGTGAATGGGGAGGAATTTGACATTGAGGCATTCTAATTTAGTTTCCTCTCCCACCAGACTCCCTTCCTACCCCTGCTGAGGCACGAGTTGCTGATGCCAAAAACCAGGTGTGTCTCCATATGGAGGTGTGTGGCTCTGGCAAGAAGGGGGAAGCAGTGGAAACCTTCCTGTAGGGCCCTTCCAGCTGCCCTTCATTCTCCTTCAGGCAGGCTTTTGATGGGTTCCTGGAGTGCATGTCTATGAGACACACTTTCCTGTCACGTGGTGTATTCGTCAGCTTTGGCTGCAGTAACAAACAGCTCCGAAACTGCACTGCCTCACAGCGAGCATTTATGTCCCATTCGTGGGTCCACGAGATGATTTGGTTCTGCCAGGCTTGGCTGGACATAGCTTCTGAGACTGTGTTGGGCTCAGGCCTGAGTGTCTCCTTATGATGGGGCCCAGGCTAAAGGGGCAGGAACGACTGGGGTCTAGCACAGGAGGATGAGTGAAACTCACAGAGCTTCTCAGAGCTTCCGCTCAGTGCTGGCACCATGGCCCTTCTGCCCACAGGCTATGGGCCAATGATGTCACCAATAAGCTCCTGCCCTGGAGGCCAGCATGAGTGAGAGAGAGGAGCATAAATACCATCTCCCAGTCAGGGCTCCAGAGATTTGAAAACTGGGAGGATTGGACATAGAAGACACTTGGTCATGGGACCAATCAAGACAACTCCCTTGTTTGGAAGCCGAGAGAACAGGGGACCCACGGAAGGGGAGTGAGTGATCAGCTCACGATTGCTCAGCTGGGACTAGAAGCAAGGTCTCCCAACTGGCCATCTAGGGCTCTTTCTATTATCCTCTGGCATCAGAGAGCAGGACTCTTGCAGCAGCACTGGGAAACCTACAGATGCCACCTGAGACTTCCAGGGCACATGGCCCATGTACAGGAGGGGCTCTCATGGCAGGCTGCACCCCATGGGTCTGAGCCACCCAGCACCCCCACTCTGGCCCTCCTGGTGCTCTGGTCTCTCCTCATGGTGTCTCCTCTGAGTAGGGCTCCGGGACCATCTCCTTCTTTGTCTCTTCCTTGGCTCCTCTATCTGCCTGCCTGCTCCCCGCCCCTGGCCCACTTTTTCTCCCATCTTGTATACATATGACCCTCAGTCACTCCGATTATGGGAAAAGCAGAGTGAGCTAAATGCTGAGAGTTTTCACATTGTTTTCCTTCCTTCCAAGCCTTCAGGAAAACATCCTTCTCAGGGGCACAGCCCCACCATGAGCTATCCAATCATCTGGTGTGAGAGCCAGTGACTGCTTGGAAACCGTTATTAGATGGAAGGGGAATGCATAGGGACCCTCATCTCTTTTAATGCCATCCAAAAGTGGTCACATATATTTATAGTTAGACTATCTCACCTGGAAAAATTTAAAAAGGGAGTAATATGTGCTCTGGGCTTCCCTGGTGGCTCAGTGGTAAAGAATCTGCCTGTAATGTAGGAGACCTGAGTTTGATCCCTGGGTCAAGAAGATCCCCTAGAGAAGGAAATGGCAACCCACTCCAGTATTCTTGCCTAGAGAATCCCACGGACAGAGGAGCCCTGAGGGCTACAGTCCATGGGGTCGCAAAGAGTCAGACAGAACTGAAGCAACTCAGCACACATGTGTGCAAAATGTGCTCTGGATAAAAAAGAGGGAGGTGACAGGCAGGAGCTGGAGTACATAGATTCTTGTGGTGGTTGCGATGATGATGCTTTTGATGATGGTGATGACCAATGTGTGGATGTGAGAGTTGGACTGTGAAGAAAGCTGAGCGCCAAAGAATTGATGCTTTTGGACTGTGGTGTTGGAGAAGACTCTTGAGAGTCCCTTGGACTGCAAGGAGATCCAACCAGTCCATCCTAAAGGAGACCAGTCCTGGGTATTCATTGGAAGGACTGATGCTAAAGCTGAAACTCCAGTACTTTGGCCACCTCATGCAAAGAGCTGACTTATTGGAAAAGACCCTGATGGTGGGAGGGATTGGGGGCAGGAGAAGGGGACAGAAGATGAGATGGCTGGATGGCATCACCAACTCGATAGACATGAGTTTGGGTGAACTCCAGGAGTTGGTGATGGACAGGGAGGCCTGACGTGCTGCGATTCATGGGGTTGCAAAGAGTCGGACATGACTGAGTGACTGAACTGAACTGATGACCAATAGTAAGGATGATGGCTTTAAGGATGAAATATAAGTAACAGTCATTTTTCTGCTGTGTTCTGGCCAGTTGAGGAGAAACACACAGCACTGCACAAGTAGATGTAAAAATAGCTTTTTAAGAGCTCTCTGGAAGGGATAATTGGGTGGCATCTCTTTATTTTTAAGCTCAGCTAGACATTCAGACTCATGGAACTACCAGGGAGCGTGTTTGGCGCCAGAGTCACTTAGAGGACCATAGACAGGAAGCACAGGCTCCTCGGGCGGGTGCAGCTTGCTTCTGCAGGTGAGTCCTCATCTGTTGTAGTTCAGGACCAGTCTCTCAGCCCCCAGGTGATAGCTCAGAAACAAGGAGATGAGAACCACAACAGTGTGTCCCTCTTGGCCCAGTTTTCAGGGTCCCCACAAGAGTCAGACATATTCACAAAAGTCAACGGACTAAGAAAGCCCAATGCTACAGCCTCCCAGCAGTATTCATAGTACAGCACTCACCAATCAGGGTCACCTCCAACTTAGGACATGTTACAAGTCAGCTGATACTGCACTTTCATCAGATTGCCAGGAGAGACAAACCAGAATGCCAACACAGTCTGTTCTTACAAAAGGAGTGTGCCATCACACTCCTCTTTATCCTTGGGGAAGGGAAAATGAGTGTAGCCCTGTATTAGCTTAACAGGTGGAGTAAGAAAGAAATTAGAATATGGTATTCCCTGGTAGCTCAGAGGGTAAAAAATATGCCTGTAGGGCAGTAAACGCGGGTTCGATTCCTGTGTTGCGAAGCTCCCCCTGGAGAAGGAAATGGCCACTCATTCCAGTATTCTTGCCTGGAAAATTCCATGGACAGAGGAGCCTGGCGGGCTACAGTCCATGGGATTGCAAGAGTCAGACACGACTTAGAGACTAAACCTTAGCCTAAGAAAAAGACAAGACACTTGTTAAAATAATTCCTTAAATTTTCTCTACTTTCCAGATGCCTTGGTCTATTCCTTGAGACTGTTAAATGGCCTCAGATAGTAAAAATTTGAGTAAACATAATGCATAGGTTTAATTCATCCTTAAACATAACTTTTCTATCAGAGTGATGTGTAAGGAAAAGTTGATGAGAGTGGGAGGGACGCATGAGAAATTCACTGTGTCAACACGAGCTTAAGGGGTATTCTCTGCCATAAAGCTAAGAGGATGCAAAGTCTGAGATATCGGCTTGCTGCTCATGAAGCCGCATCAGCCCCATCCATGGCTGTGTCCACCTGGCTGACCTTCAGGTGAATCAGTGAAAGCAATGGCTCTCGGACAATGGCCTCTGGTTTTCCTCAAAGGATTTTGCCTGGAATGGTTGCCAGGAAGGTCTGGGTTCTCTATTTAATGCAGCATGGGTTCAAGGCTGTGGACAGTGACTCTGGACTTCGTCATGTCAGAAGGTTGTACATTCTGGAACACAGGCCACCTCTACAGATTAAGCATCTCCTGGCTTAGAGTCCTAAGTCCTGAGACCAATCTCTGCCACAGTAAAAGCCAGATGTAACTTGCTGTAGACAGAACAATCCACCAAACCCAGGGAACAGAGAGGAACTGAGAAAGGGGCCGACAACCCTAGAAGGTAATCAGGGGAAGAATTATCCATATTGAACAGGTGAGGGTAGGCTTAAAGCAGTTGGGCTCCAGGTCACATAACTAAGCAAATGGTAGAGCTGGGGATTGGACCATGACCCTCTGGCTTCAATTACTGAGCGCTTTCTACTGCCTGTTTCATCTCTGATTGCTCTGTGAAATTGCAAATGCAGAGCTTGAATGGGGAGGCAGGTTGAGGGAAAATTGGTCCAGTAATATCTTGACTCATTGAGTTAATGGCTGGTGGCAATAAGAACTTCAGTGAGCCCCAGCTGCTCCTGTCCTGTATTCAGGGATTTGGAAATTAACCATTGTTGTACCTCCCTTTTGGTCAGTGCTATTCTGACATCAACTGAGAGGGAGGCTTGAGAAGTCGAGATGAAATTTGGGTGGTTTGTTTTCCTGTGACACTCTCGTGAAATGTCCTTGGAATATGGGGAGCTAAATCCACTGGTTAACATTAAATTAGGGAATCCATTCCTTCATTCAGAAATATTTATTGGAGACTTCCCTGGTTGCCCAGTGGTTAAGACTCTGGGCTTCCTGGGCTTCCCTGGTGGCTCAGATGGTAAAGACTCTGAGCTTCCACTGAAGAGGGCATGGGTTCGATCCCCGGTTGGGGAACTAAGATCCCACATGCTCCAGAGCTAAAAAAAAAATTATTGAGAGAGCACTCCCGATGAGAGAATCATCCACTCTCAATGACTGTACATTTCACTGGGAAGGCAGACAAGCTAATTACTGAGGCTAGGACACAGGGTGAGCACAGAAAATGACTGAGTCAGAGTAAGCTCTGGGCAGTCAGATCCATTCATTCAGTAGCATTTGTTAGCTGCCTAATTTCGTTCATGAAACTAGGAAACTTTAACAAAGACGTGAATGAGTCCCAGTCCCTGCCCTTGAGGAGCTCACAGTCTACAAATAAATTACAACAGAACAGGAGCTTTTACAAGACACAGAGAAAGGTAGAACAGAGCAGAGAGCAGTTAACTCTTCTTTGGAGGTACTCAAGACTGCTGTATTTAAAATGGATAACCAACAAGGTGGAAAAGGAAATGGCAACCCACTCCAGTATTCTTGCCTGGGAAATCCCATGGACAGAAGAGCCAGGTAGGTGGGCTACAGTCCATGGGGTTGCAGAGTCAGACACAACTTAGCGAATGAGCCCATAACCAAGGACCTACCGTGTAGCATATGGAACTCTGCTCAAAGTTATGTGGTAGCCTGGATGGGAGGGGAGTCTGAGGGAGGATGGATACATGTATATATATATGGCTGAGTCCCTTTGCTGTCCACCTGAAACTATCATAGCATTGTTCATTGGCTATGCCCCAATACAAAATAAAAAGTTTAATTTAAAAAGAAGGGTTTCTAAAGGAAGGAATCCTATCCTTGAGCTAGTTTTGAAAGATATGTCAAAATTTGTCCAGAACAGTGGAGAAGAACTTTCCAGGCAGAGCGTGTTAGAGACAGAGATGAGAGAGAACAAGGTGTGCTTAGAAAGCATTGAGAAGCTTTGTATGGCTCAGTGCAAAGAGCCAGGATGGGGAGGTAGGTCACGGGGATGGGGAGGTTGGCAAGAAGCAAATCTCACAGCTGATGAATCATGCACGAAGCAGCTCAGACCTGCCTGTTGGTGAGGGGAGGCATTTTAAAGATTTTATACAGAGAAGTATGATCAGACGTGTGTTTTAAAGAGAGAGCTCTAGCAGCTGTCGGAGAGTGGATCACAGAGCTGGACAGACTAGATGTTGGGAGAAGCCAGCTGGAAAATGCTTATAATAGAGTGAGAAAGAAGTAAAGAGATGCAAAACAGCGATGGTGGCGAAGAAGTGTGTTGGGTGACCTTGAGAAGTACACAGGATGTGGACTTGATAGGGCGGTCTGAACTCCTTCAGACTGGTGGGAACCCCGGGACGCTCGCTTGAGTGGGGACCAGGCATCATTCTTTGAGCATGAGAATGGGATGGGCAGTGGGTAAAACAAAGAGGAACTAAAGGGTACGTCTTCAACAAAGGCAGCACAAAAAGCAAGGACCACCCTAAATCTAAAATCCAGGCAGAGAGGCAAGAGGCAGTTTCTAAGTCATGAGTTGGCAGTAGAAGAGATGCCAGACACACGGAAGACATTATGGGCTGCAAAGAGGAGAATGAAGGGTCAGGAAGGTGTCTCTTTGCTGGGCTAGAAAGAGGGAAAAGCTTTTTTTTTTTAGTGCATAGGTGGTCCCCTCCTGTGATATAGAAGAAGATATTGAGGGCACTGAACCATTTCTGACAACTCCTGGTAACTGATGGGGAGATGAGATGGTAAGGAAAGCAGGCAGTTGAAGACAGATTTGGAAGGCAACAGTAAGAGGTGTTTGAAGCTGTGAATTTTGAATAGGTAACTTAGGAGGACTGTTCAGGGAGTAGGTGACTAAGAACAGAGACCTAGGGAACATTAAACACCTAAAGGGATGAAAGGAGACAGAAGATGAGAAGATAGCAGGAGGGACTGAGCCACAGACCTCAGACTCTGGGTCTCCGGAATGGTGGGGGTGGTGCTGCAAGATGGTCTGGGGCTGCATGGTACCCACTTTCTTACTAAACGGGACCTTAAGTGATTTGTATAACCTCTCTGCTTTTGTTTTCTCCCTTGTGAGATGGGATAATACCGTCTTCAGAGAGTTGTTGAGAGGACTGAATAAGATGGCACATGTAAAGAGCAGGCATTATACACATGAGTGACCAGATCAGGGTAGATTCCCCCCAGGCACTCGATAAAGATTTGCCAAAATGGTTAAAGGTTTGCCACAGCCTGGAGTCCTCCCATAATTGAGAATCTGCCGTTATTTGGAGCAGTGCCTCTCCTGGAAGGTTTTGGCTCCCTCACCCGCGTCTCCTGAATGAGAAGATCTGATTACATCGAACGTCCTCGTCCCACCTGCCCCCTCTTCCGTCATCTCTAATGACGCTGTCTTCCCTGGCGTAGAAGCTGACAGAGCCTCCCAGGAAACAAATGGGACGTTCTCTGCTCCAGTGGGTCAAGTTATTAGGATTTAACAAGAGCAAATTAATTAAGGTCCCTGGCACCAAAAACATTTTTTTTTCACTCCACAGACCCAAGAGATTGGCCACCAAGAAGTCAACTCTGCAAAAATGAGGCCCGCGTCCTCCTCATGTTTGTTTTTCTCTTGTGAGTGGAAGCGGGTCAGGGGAAGGAAAGCAAGAGAGATCCTGAAATTGCTCCAAATCTTTAAAACAGAGGGCTAGGGTAATGGATGGAATTATAGAAAATATTTCTCTTTTGTTGTTGCTGTTGAAACTTCTCTGTGTGCAGTCCAGTGAGTAATTTCCCTCTGATTTAGAGGTACCTGGTTCTTGCCTTCTGAGATGAAGAAGTTCAAATCCCAGTTTACAGCAAGCATGCAGCGGGTGGGGACAGGAGGGCTGTGGGAACATTGTTTTTCAAACTTAGTTTTAATTCACATTATCATAAAAAGCACATATATGCCACAAAGATTCCTTCCTTTCCTCCTTCCTTCTGGGTAGGAATGACCCCACCTGTCCAACCTCTTGTGCTTAATCGCTCAGTCATCTCTGACTCTTTGCTTCCCCATGGACTGTAGCCCGCCGGGCTCCTCTGTCCATAGGGATTCTTCAGGCAAGAATACTGTGGGTAGTGTTCCCTTCTCCAAGGGATCTTCCCAACCCAGGGATCAAACCCAGGTCTCTAACATTGCAGGCAGCTTACCAGCTGAGCTACCAGAGAAGCCCAAGAATACCGGAGTGGGTAGCCTATCCCTTCTTCAGGGGATCTTCCCAATCCAGGAATTGAACTGGGGTCTCCTGCATTGCAGGCAGATTCTTTACCAGCTGAGCTACCAGGAAAGCCCTGTTCAACCTCTTAATTCCCTGAAAATATGGAAGGGGCAGGCTGGTGCAGCAGAAGAGACTAGAAGACCTAGATCTGATGACCAGATTAGCTACCAGCCACCTCTGTGACCCAGGACAAGTTACTTCCTCTCTCTACAACTCAGTTGACTCATCTATAAAATGAGAGGGTTGAACCTGATAACCTACAAGGTTCTTTTAGGTCTGGAAATCCAGGATTTTGGAAACACTTCCACTGTGAGAGGTCATGATGACTCTCAGAAATTGGCAGTTGTGACCTTGGGAATTCCCATATTGTTGGGCCAAGCCAAACAACCAATAGAATCCACCACATACATGGGCCAGACAATGCACAGACCATGATCTGTTACCTCTATGTGGCTTATCCAGCTTCCTGGATTAACTTAAAAAAAAACAAAAACAACTTTGTTTTGGATTGGGGTATAAAGCATCACTATGAACAAAGGTAGTGGAATTCCAGTTGAGCTATTTAAATCCTGAGAGATGATGCTGTGAAAGTGCTGCACTCAATATGCCAGCAAATTTGGAAAACTCAGCAGTGGCCACAGGACTGGAAAAGGTCAGTTTTCATTCCAATCTCAAAGAAAGGCAATGCCAAAGAATGCTCAAACGACCGCACAATTGCACTCATCTCACACGCTAGAAAAGTAATGCTCAAAATTCTCCAAACCAGGCTTCAGCAGTATGTAAACCATGAACTTCCAGATGTTCAAGCTGGTTTTAGAAAATGCAGAGAAACCAGAGATCAAATTGCCAACATCCATGAACTTCCAGATGTTTAAGCTGGTTTTAGAAAAGGCAGAGGAACCAGAGATCAAATTTCCAACATCCTCTGGATCATGGAAAAAGCAAGAGAGTTCCAGAAAAACATCTATTTCTGCTTTACTGACTATGCCAAAGCCTTTGACTGTGTGGATCACAATAAACTATGGAAAATTCTTCAAGAGATGGGAATACCAGACCACCTGATCTGCCTCTTGAGAAACCTATATGCATGTCAGGAAGCAACAATTAGAACTGGACATGGAACAATAGACTCGTTCCAAATAGGAAAAGGAGTACATCAAGGCTGTATATTGTCACCCTGCTTATTTAACATATGAAGAGTACATCATGAGAAATTCTGGGCTGGAAGAAGCACAAACTGGAATCAAGATTACCGGGAGAAATATCAATAACCTCAGATATGCAGATGACACCACCCTTATGGCAGCAAGTGAAGAGGAACTAAAAAGCCTCTTGATGAAAGTGAAAGAGGAGAGTGAAAAAGTGGGCTTAAAGCTCAACATTCAGAAAACAAAGATCATGGCATCTGGTCCCATCACTTCATGGCAAATAGATGGGGAAACAGTGGAAACAGTGTCAGACTTTATTTTGGGGGGCTCCAAAATCACTGCAGATGGTGACTACAGCCATGAAATTAAAAGACGCTTACTCCTTGGAAGGAAAGTTATGACCAACGTAGATAGCATATTCAAAAGCAGAGACATTACTTTGCCAACAAAAGTCCGTCTAGTCAAGGCTATGGTTTTTCCAGTGGTCATGTATGGATGTGAGAGTTGGACTGTGAAGAAGGCTGAACGCCTAAGAATTGATGCTTTTGCACTGTGGTGTTGGAGAAGACTCTTGAGAGTCCCTTGGACTACAAGGAGATCCAACCAGTCCATTCTAAAGGAGATCAGTCCTGGGTGTTCATTGGAAGGACTGATGCTAAAGCTGAAACTCCAATATTTTGGCCATCTCATGCCAAGAGTTGACTCATTGGAAAAGACTCTGATGCTGGGAGGGTTGGGGGCAGGAGGAGAAGGGGACGACAGAGGATGAGATGGCTGGATGGCATCACTGATTTGATGGACATGAGTTTGGGTGAGCTCCAGGAGTTGGTGATGGACAGGGAGGCCTGGTGTGCTGCGATTCATGGGGTCACAAAGAGTCAGACACGACTGAGCGACTGAACTGAACTGAACTGAATAGCCAATTAACAAACAATGTTGTGATAGTTTCAAGTGAACAGCAAGGAGACTCAGCCATACATATACATATATCCATTCTCCATCAAGAGCTTCCCAGGTGGCTCAGCAGTAAAGAATCTGCCTGCCAATGCAGGAGACAACGCAGGAGACTCGGTTTCCATCCCTGGGTCGGGAAGACCCCCAGGAGGAGGGAATGGCTACCCACTCCAGTATTCTTTCTTGGAGAATTCCATGGACAGAGGGGCCTGATGGGCTACAGTACATGGAGTCACAAAGAGTCGGACACGAATGAGCAACTGAGTATTCTCCCCCAAACTCCCCTCCCATTCAGACTGCCACATGACACTGAGTAGAGTTCCATGCGCTATACCGGAGGTGCTTGTTGGCTTGGATTAACTCTTAACTTGTAATCTTCGCCTTTTTCCTTAAGCACCTCCCTTTCACCCCACCCCCACTTCCCGTGCCTGGCAACCTTTCTCCACACCTGAGCTGCTGGATGTGCAGAAGATGAAGACGATGATTTAGAAGCACACACACCAAACGAGCACTGTCCCCCTCAAAGAAGACCCGTTGGGAGGCAATTCAGTTATTCCAGTTGTGCTGACAGGGCTAAAATATTTTAGGAACGCCTATTAGGAACTGCCTTCAGTGCCTGCAGCACAGTTTTTGGAACACATTCAGAAGTGGCAAGTCTGTTCATTGATGACGGGTTTTGACTAGAAATAGTTGCAATCTGGTAAATAGCATGGATGCTCAGGCCAGCGCATATATTTTGGGAACCATATGAAGTGTGCCGTTGAGCCACAACTGCCTTTGTCTATGGCTCCTAACATGCCCCAAAGGTATTGTAACTCCAGCAAATAGAAAAGTAAGCTTCCAAATTCAGTGTTTCAACCCAATAGTAGTTCCTGTGAGTTGTGGGTGGCCGGTGGGGTGCGGGTTTCTCCTCCATACAGTGATTCAGAGACCCAAGAACCTTCCATCTTGTGGCTCCACAGTTCTCTAGGCTTTTGAATCTTCTATCTCTGGCTGATAGAAAATACAAGAGAGCATGGTAAGGCAAACACACGCGCACACACACACACTTTTCCCTTCTGTACCCATTTCTTAAATCTTGACTTGACTCATGCTCACATTCATTGCCAGGCACCTGGCTCCACCTGAGTGCAAAGGGCTCTCTGACCTCAGCTTCCTGTTTTGTAAAGTGGAGATAACATCACCTTCTTCACTGGGTTTGTGTGATAAGTTGACCCTATTTGCAAAGCCCTTTTAATGATAGGACCTAATAAGCATTCAATAAATATTGACTTTCATCACCATCACCATCATCACCTGTCTTCCACCATCGCCACCCAGAGTGGTGGAGATGTGTGGTCCTTTTAGTATTTGTTCAGAGAGAAGAGTGCTAAGCCTCCCAAAAACTCATGAAAGAAGTCTATAGTCTCTTAGGGCATAACTTCACGAACACTTCCAGAAATGGACCTCTCAGTCATACCAGTGCAAGGATTTTTGGGACACGTGAAGAATCAACTGGTTTACAGAGCTCCTTTCAGGTCTAGCGTGTTATTCATCTATAAACAATGACTCAGACCGAGGGTTGGGAAGGACAGTTAGGAGACAGAAGAACAGGTGCTTGTGGCAGGGAATGGGGTTGGCAATAAAGGAGTAGGAGGAAGAGGGAGGAGATAAGAGTGGACTTTTTCTGTTCTGCAATTTCCCCAAAACAATCAAAATCGTGTGGTATCGAGTGTAAATGTGTGCCTGGCACACTGCAGGCATCAGAGCAAAGGATTCATCACCTCATTCAGTATCATAACAACCCTATTAGGAAGGGGATAGCAGCCCCACTCCCTGATGGGAAAACTGGGGCTCAGAAAGAGGAATTAACTTAGATCAAGAGACAAGGCTAGGAAGTGGCAGGTACTCTTAATGTTCAATTCATGTTCATCCATGAGTTGACTCTAAATTGTGGGACCCAAACACCTTTGGGTCTTGGAGAGGAAGTATCCATTTCTTCAGTTGCCTTAGCTTCTGTGTCTGTCATATCTGGAAATTGAGTGTTTTTAAAATTACTTTTGGTTCTTTGTTTGATCATAATTCAAAGGCTTCCATGACGCAGTATGCCAGGATAAGGACCATGTTCTGGGCAGTGCTGCTCAAGGGTGGCCACATCTAAAACATCAGCATTACCTGAGGGTAGTGCCCGGGAATCTGTCTTCATAAGCTCCCTGATTTGGGGGCTTCCCAGGAGGTGCAGTGGTAACAATCCACCTGCACATGTAGGAGATGCAGGTTCGATCCCTGGGTCAGGGAGATCCCCTGCAGAAGAAAATGGCAACCCACAACACCATTCTTGCCTGGGAAATCCCATGGATAGAGGAGCCTGGTGAGCTGCAGTTCATGGGGTTTCAAAGAGTCAGATATGACTGAGCACGCACGCACCACACCATTGTAAAGTTGTCTGCAACCTTTATGCCACTTAAACTAGGATACTAGCAAGAGAAGAGGCGAGGGTGGCAAGTGGGATCGGTGTCACTGAAGGGGCCAGAGCTCTTCTCTACGTACTTCTCAGCTGGCCTTAGCCTGTTAATTCTGTACATCATGGGAACCCAATTTCTTGGGTTGCTCACAGAAGTGAGCAGAAGTGCTTGCTCAGAGAAGTGCTCACAGAAGCACACAGTCGGTACTCAGGAAATAATACTAAGCAGAATTAAGCTGTATCTCACTGCTGTGGACACAGTGAGAACCAAGGGCCAAAATTCATCACTTGAAGACTGAGATTCTAGGTCAGGGAGAGCTTCCTGATAGCACTGTGAGTTAGGGCAAGGGAACCACACAGGCAGGACCACCTACTCACATGGCCACTTTCCATTCCATCCTCATGGGCTGAGCAAAGGCCCATTTCACCTGGAGGCTGGGGGAGAGAGATGGCAACAAACAAAGGGTTCTGACATCCTACAGAGCCTACAAGAAGAGGATCCCTGAAAGACGGAGAGACGTTAGAAAGATGAAGGCAGGAATTCTTCTAGAGCTGTGTCTATGGAGAACCGCCCAGGGTCGGGCACCTTGTTAGGTGGTTACTAGACAAATAAAATGACAAACCCCAGAAAGGGACTCAGTCAAAACACATTTGCAAGAGACATGAATGGACCTGTCATACAGAGTGAAGTAAGTCAGAAAGAGAAAAATATTGTGTATTAACATATATATATATGGAATCTAGAAAAATGTTATAGAGGATCTTCTTTGCAAAGCAGAAGTAGACACACAGACATAGAGAACAAGCATATGGATACCAAAGAGGGAAGGAGGTGGGATGAATTGGGAGACTGACATATACACACTACTGATAATATGTATAAAACAGATAACTAATGAGTACCTCCTGTGTAGCCCAGGGAACTCCTCTCAGCGCTCTGTGGTGACCTAAATGGGAAGGAAATCTGAAAAAGACGAGACAGATGAAAACATACACCTGATTCACTTTGCTGTACTGCAGAAACTAACACAACACTGTAGAGCGACTGTACTCCAACAGTGTAAGAAAAGAACAAATGTATTCACGCCCACAGATTCCAGAGGCCTGCTAAGCACCTTTACTTTGGACTTCAAGCCTTCAGAACTATGAGACAGTAAATTTCTGTTTTGTTAAAGAAAGAAAAACCAAACGTATTGAGTTTCTGATATTGCCATTCATTAGAATTTTCCGTTTTGTTTTTCTACTACTTCTCTGCCTCTATTCCCCAATAGCCTTCTTCCCTCCTATTCTAATTTTAGTCTCTCTTTCCCTCCATCCATTTCCCCATTCATCTTCTTTCTCTCCCATATCTTCAGCTTTGCCCACTTCACCTGTCCCTCTCAGATGAGCCCCACCCACTTTCCCTCATTAAAAAAAAAGAAAACAAAAAACTCTGCTGCTCAGGGAATCAATAGGTAATTTGTAGAGCAGGAAGCAGAGAGAGAGAGTGCGCTAGGGAGTGGATGTGAATGAGGTAGTTTGTGCTTTTCCAACTATTGCCAAATAAGCATTATCTACAAAAACAGGTGCACCTTCCTTCCCTTCAGCCACCTATCCATTAAAATGGTTTAATTACTTCCTGAACACTAGACAGATAATTAGGAGGTAGCATTCAGACCCAAAATTTAAGCCACCCTCTTCAATCAGGGTAAAACTGTCTGATCAAGAACTAATTAAGAATCAAGGAGAGCGACTCTTGTTGGAAAGAGTGAGTTTGGGTCTTTAAAAAAAGATCCTGATTTCCCTTCCCAGAGGCCCCTATGTCCTCTGTCATCACCAAGGCTTCATGAGGCTCTCAATACCATATCCGCTGCCCAAGCCTCAACCATATCTGACCCCTGTCCTTGAGGGGCTTACAATCTAGGGGAAAGAGCACAGCAGTGTTCAAACAAGACTTGTGGAGTGAATGAACCCATGAACACTGCAGTGCCAAGGGTACACAAGCATGAATTCAGAAGGTTGAAGGAAGTGATGAGAGTTAGCATGCTGGGAGAGGGTGGGAAACTGGGCAGAGAGGAAGTCTACTTGTCTAGAACCAGGCAGGAGATCAAGGGATCCCCTGGTGGTCCAGAGGAAATTTATGAACCCCCTAAAATCATACAGACAGTTCCCTGTGTCTGATGTTTTTTCCCCCAGGAATTTGGTCCTAGCTTTCACCAATCCTCAAAGGGGTCCGTGATCCAGAGGATTAGAAACAACTGAGCTACAGGGTAACTATCTCCTTTTATGAACCTTTGAAGACCTGTTGCACAAAGTACATTTTCAGGAGCTATTGGAGCCCTTCCTAGAGGAAAGAGTAGCAGTTGGGTGGCTGTCTTGTCTCCTAGAATCACAGCGTGTTAGAGGTTGAAGAGGCTTTGAGATGTTCCCATTCAGTCACTTTGCTTGACATGGAGTTGCTGGAGTGACTCACTGCTGTTTACGCCTATGAGTCAGCTCTTCCCTGCAGGGACCAGACCAGTTGCCTCTTGATTTGTCGTTGTTCAGTCACTCAGTTGTGTCCAACTCTTTGCAACCCCATGGATTGGAGCATGCCAGACTTCCCTGTCCTTCCCTATCTCCTGGAGTTTGCTCACACTCATGTCCATTGGGTCAGTGAAGCCATCCAACCATCTCATCCTCTATCACCTCCTTCTTCTCCTGCCGAAAATCTCCCCCAGCATCAGGGTCTTTTCCAATGAGTCAGCTCTTTGCATCAGGTGGCCAAAATATTGGCATCCCTCAGTATACAGCACTGCAACTGAATCCCGCTGTGCCTTCTTCCCAGTCATCTCACTCAATGTGGGTCTGGCCTCCTTGACCACCTTCACCATATGCACAACCATCCCTTTCCTGTTTTGCTCATCCCCATCTTCCCAGCTCTTCCACATGCCCTCTGGACCTCATGGTGCACGATTGGCAACCTCTCCTCCAAGTGTTCCCTTCCTCATCCTTTAATTTTGTAATATAGCTGTCTCCTGAGGACATTATTTCTTGTGTGGCTGTCTCAAGCAGTGGCTGCCGTGTCTCTCATACACTGTATCCTGGGGGCTCAGAGGTGGGGCGGTATCCTCCTTGCTCCCCGTTACCACCTCCAGACTTCCTCTTCCTTCATCTTTCAGAAGCTCCAGCCCCTCTGAAGTGAATGTCACCAGATACCAGAGTCCTTTCCCCTTGATGCTGCTGGTGGCTGTGATTCATTCACTCCTCACGCCCCCTGCACCTGGCTCCCAAACTCCCTCCCACCTGTCCTATCCTTGGCATCTCTGGAGATCAGTGGTTCTCAAAAGAGGTGTTAATCAATCCCTGGGAATATTTTGCAAATGTATGAGGTGTTTGGTTTGTTTTCTAAAGTGGTTGTGCCCCAGCATTTACATTGATACTTGTACTATCTTGTTATAAATGACTTGCCCTTTGTTTTTCTTCACATAGTCTGTTAGGGCATTATATTAATTTAAAAAGGGAACCATACTAGCTTAGCTATCTTATATAAGTTTCATTTCAGAACAGAAAAGGGGATATTAAAATATATTTTTATAGGGACTTCCTTGGTGGTCCAGTAGTTAAGAATTTGCCTTCTGGTGCGATAGATGTGGGTTCGATCCTTGGCCAGGAAACAAAGATCCCACATGCTGAGGGGTAACTAAGCCCTCAAGCTACAGTTGGAGAAGTCTGTGCTCCACAACAGAAGACCCCGAGTGCCGCAACTAGAGAAAGCCTGCACACTGCAATGAAGAGCCCACATGCTGCAACACACTCAGCACCCCATATTTTGTATCTATAGAAACTATATAAACATATATATATAAACATACATATATATATATTTGTTATACAAAGAGGGCATTTGGTCTGAGAGCATTGAGGATGGCTGATGCAGTTAATCTACCCAACTCCTTGGCTTCCTCATTATTCCTTATCTTATTCCATAAGACCTTGTCCTCCAGGTCACCTCAGCCTTGCTTAAGTGGCCACTCCATAGAGCTTATCATTACCAAGAACCACCTCCCTTCAAAATCTGAACACCCCACTCTCTGATCATCACCCCCTATCCTTATAGTTCACCGACTCGCAATTCTCCAAATTCATAGAGACCTCGTGACATCGACCCTATCACTTTCTACTTTTCAATTTTCATGTTCCTTATCCCTTGCATGTTCTTACTTCCATCCTTCCTGGTCTAGGTTCCCTGGGCCAACCATTCCCTGTGGTAACCATTCCCTTTGCAGACTCCATAATTATGTCCCACTTTCTTTCCTGTCCTACTTGCTGGGAAAACAGGCTCTGCTGCCAAAGCCTGTGTGGTTTTTCTCCATATATGTCAGAGCCTGAAATAGTCTTGCTGGTTTGTTTTCATATCTACTGTGTCTCTATCTGCTAGAATGGCAGCTCTCTGAGGGCAGGTCTCTACCTGCCCTGCTCACTGTTATCCTAGCGCTTAGTAGATAGAAGGCACACAATTTGTGTTTAGTTTCCTGGTTGCCCCGTGCAGCTCTTTTCTGACTCTACACTGTCCTTGGCCAGAGCTCTCTCAGCTATGTGTGTATTTCAGTTGTTTAGTCGCTAGGTCATGTTAAGACTCTTGCAACCCCATGGACTATAGCTCACGAGGCTCCTCTGTCTATGGAATTTTCCAGCCAAGAATACTGGAGTGGGTTGCCATTCCCTTCTCCAGGGGATCTTCCTGGCACAGGTATTGAACCTGGGTCTCCTGCATTGGCAGGTGGGTTCTTTACTGCTGAGCCACCAGGGAAGCCTGTGTATTTCAGTAGCACTGGGCTATTTGTTAAATAGCCAAAAGTGAGCCAGTGGAATTTTGGACATTCAGCAGGTATGGAATTACTACAGGGTTTCTTTCATGGTACCTTTGAAGGCACAGGATTCATTGAACATCTATATGCTAAGTGCTGGGTGCCACGCACACATGATCGCAGGAGGGAAAGCTATTTGTATTAATACTATGCCTCAATGGACAATGAATTTGGACTTTTTCAGGCCAAGAAGTAGGAGGGGTGGGGCCAAGGACTATGTGTATGTGCCCAGCTGTGACATGCACTCGGTGTGGCCACCTGCTGCTGCTGCTGCTGCTGCTAAGTCACTTCAGTCGTGTCCGACTCTGTGCGACCCCATAGACAGCAGCCCAACCAGGCTTCCCTGTCCCTGGGATTCTCAAGGCAAGAAGACTGGAGTGGGTTGCCATTTCCTTCTCCAATGCATGAAAGTGAAGAGTGAAAGTGAAGTCGCTCAGTTGTGTCCAACTCTTAGCGACCCCATGGACTGTAGCCCACCAGGCTCCTCCATCCATGGGATTTTCCAGGCAAGAGTACTGGAGTGGGGTGCCATTGCCTTCTCCAGTGGCCACTTTCTACCTGCTTCCAAAGACTAGTGAGCCTAAAAATGCAGGGATGGTTACCATGCAGCCCACAGCTGAGAGGCAGGTTTGAAAAGAACAAGTCAAACCAATATAAAGTCATCTCACCCAACACCTCTGTGCTTAGCTGCTCAGTTGTGTCCAACTCTTTGTGACTTCATGGACTATAGCCTACCAGAGTCCTCTGTCCATGGGGATTCTCCAGGCAAGAATACTGAAGTGGGTTGCCATGCCCTCCTCCAGGGGATTTTCCCAAACCAGGGATCGAACCTAGGTCTCCTGCATTGCAGGCAGATTCTTTATACCGTCTGAGCCACCAGGGAAGCCCAAGAATACTGGAGGGGGTAGCCTATCCCTTCTCCAGGGGAACTTCCCAACTCCGAAATCGAACCAGGGTCTCCTGCATTGCAGACGGATTCTTTACCAGCTGAGCTACCAGGGAAGCCCTCAACACCTCTACCCACTTACAAACAGAGGGAGGCTGGTTCCTCCCGGCAGTGACTTGCTGTCTCTTACCCACCTCTGTTTCTTCTCCCTGCTGCCCAGGCCTCATCATCCATGAGGGACCCTCTGTGTACCGCATCTTCAAACGGTGGCAGGCTGTCAACCAGCAGTGGAAAGTGCTGAACTATGACAAGGCGAAAGACCTGGAGGAGCAAAAGACAGGAGGCAGGACCAACCCCCGGACCTCCTCGTCCACCCAGGCCAACGCCCCCACCTCAGAAGAGGAGGCTGCGGGCACCCCTGCCCCCGAGGAAGGCCCTGCCCGGGCGGCTGGCCACCCCTCGGGCCCCCTGTCCGATCACCACTGTGCTTACACCATCCTGCACATCTTGAGTCACTTGCGACCTCATGAACAGCGGACCCCGCAGGGCGGCAGCCGCGAGCTGGTCATGAGGGTCACAACGGTGTGAGCCGAGAGACCTGCGAGGGAGCTGTGACCATGCACGTGCAAGAGAGAGAGCAAGAAGAGGATGGGCTGGGAAGGGCTCGCCCCGACACGAGGCCACCGCCGTCTGGGGAGCAGGTGTGGAGAGGCACCCAGGGGCCAGAGGGCAGGCAGAGGGCGGTGCGCCTTGAGGGCGCTGGAGGGAGGCTGGTGCTGTGAGTGGGTGATTTTCAGCGAGTTGATTCCATTCTCCAACAAGAGGGAGGAAAACCAAGACAAACTCAACAACGAAGTGCAATACAGACAGTCTAACAAAACACAATGCACCCACATGTGCCCCACCCCCCGTGCCATGCGAAACACCCTGGCAAAGTGGCGGCTGGCGGGGGGTGCAGGGAGAGAAGCTTTGTGTCTGATGGTGGTGGGGCCCACAGGCACACATGTGGGAACAAAAGCACTTGTGGCCTGCTCCGTTTTACCCCTGAGCTTGCTTTGGTTTCCTCTTGGGCTGTGTTCCAGGGGCCGTTGAGGCGGGTGGGAGAGGGATGGGTGTGGGCTGGCAGGGAGGAGATACATGGTGTTTGTGAACCCCTGGGCTCCCCTGGGTGGGCAGGATTCCTGACTCGAGGGCCTGGGGGGGACAATGGTGCAAGAAGGGAGATGCTGGTCTGAATGGCCAGAGGGAGGGGGGTTTCTTGCTCCCTCCAAACCTTCCAAACTGGAACTCCCAATTCAGATGGGCTCAAAGAGGGCTTAGGTTTGGAGTTGGGTGTCTTTTTGTGCCCTTGTTACTTTATTTTATGGTGATTTGGCTCAAAGATGTTTACAGGAAATACGCACACACACACACACACACACACACACAACTAAAGTACAGGTTTCCCATGGGTAGCTCAAGCACAGTCCTGCTGCTGTGGCTTCAGCCTTCAAGCTGTCAATCCAGGAGTGATTTTCCCGACCACGCAACCCCACCCATGGCTGGGACACGCTCTGTGTCACTGCCCCTCCTGGTTTCGCACATGCTGAGACCCCAGGGCCGCCCACGGCAGGGCACATCCTGCCCAGGGCCTCCCAGGAGAGCTGCTACAGTGAACAGAAGGAAGCTGGCCAGATGTGTCCCCAAGGAGTGGAGCGGAGACCCATCTTAGTAATCCTTGCTGTTGGGGCCCATCCCCAGGGGCAGTTGGGCTAGTCCTCTGTGCTACATGCTCCCTGGTCCTTCCCAGGCAACAAGGAGGGCCCAGGGACCCTCGCAGGGAGCACTGTCCCTTGAGCCCACCTGCTGGTCCTGGGACCCTGCCAGGGAAGGCCACAGGGTGGTCACCTGCAGTTTCTCCTTGTCATTGCACAATGGCTGCGTCATCCGTGGGTATTAAAGGGACACTGTCAAGTACTTTTTTAAACTAGTTTTTAGGGTTTTTTAAAACTCTCTGTTGTTTGTATTATTCTCTTAAAGCTTGAAAATAAAATTTCTTTCCCTACCACGAGTGTCCTTCTCCATCTGTGAGTTTTCCTTTCTCTGTCCTGTCCCCTCTATGATGCTTTCCCTCGCCCTTGTGTCTGCTTCACCCCTAGAATCTTCTCCCCCACAGTGAATTGTTCCTCCTCCATGGTACAGATGGCGTGGGGCAAGTGTGTGTGTGTGTGTGTGTGTGTGAACCTACGGGAAGCCCTGGGACTCCTGGCCTCTTCTTGGCTTCCTAGCAGGTAATTTCCTTCAAGTCACAGAGGACCAACTCCCCAGCTTTCTGCCTATGACTCCCCGAAGCAGAGATAGGCTGGGAGGAGATTTGGACTTTTCACTCCATCAGGTCATTTGAGAGAAGCTGAGAGAATCACAGGTGAGGGCCGTGTTAGGACCTCCTTCTCTTGACAGTTTTCCTTTTTATTTTTTTTAGAAAAAGCTTTTGTTGTGGTAAAAGTCACATAATATAAAGCATACTGTTTTGACCATATTGAACTGTACTAAGTACTAAGCACTTAGTACTAAGTATGTAGTACTAGCAGTAAGTGCATTCACATTGTTGCGCAATTCTTACTGTCACCCATCTCCCAAATTTTCCACCTTCCTAAACTCAAACACCCCGTTCTCCCTCCACACCCCTCCCCACCCCCAACCCCTGGTATCTACCAACGCATTTTCCGACTCTATGAATTTGACTCTTCTCGGTACCTTGTATAAGTGGAATCAAACAGTTTTCTGACAGTTTTCCTTTGAACCATCAGAAAACGGCTCCCAGGGCAGGACCCCAAGAGAAGGCTCAGACATATCACTAGGCCTCAGACAAGACCTTCCTTCCCTCTACCTTGATCTGGTCCTCCTCCCTAGGGGGCTGGGGCAGTCAGTTAGGAAATGCCATCAGTGGGATGCACACAGATTTAGGAAGTTTCCTCCTCTGATGAAGTTCACAGTTCAGAGGGTTAGAGAAGACGTATGACTAATGAGACACCAAAGGACACATACAAAGAAGACATGCAGGTGAAAACCAACAAAGCCATACAAGTAATTTATGTAAAGTGAAGGTGTCTGTTTTTTCATGTGCTCTAGGAATGGGACATCCCGTTTAATTAAATATTTGTGAAAAACTTAGATGTGTCCAGACATGCATGATCTAATTTCAAAAAGTAACCAGAATACAGCAAAGTATGCACATCATCAAAACTATAGTGGCCGTTATGTTATCTTTCTTTGGAGATTCACTGATTTGTGGGGTACTTCAGAATCTTGTGCTCATTCATGCAGGCTCATCATTCCAGATATGCTGTTTGAAAGAAGAGGTGTTTAATGAGAAGTTCTAATGGGATGCTGAGTTTGTTGGATCTTGGTGATATAAGCACCAGGAGATCAAAGACCACATCTGTCTTGTTTACCACTATATATCCAGGACCTACAGACTTACGGCAGTGCCTGGCATACAGTAGATGCTCAATAAATGCTTTTTTAAAAAGTTTTGTTTATTTGGCTGCACCAGGTCTTAGCTTCAGCACTCGGGATCTTCGATCTTTGTTACATGCAGATTCTTTAATTACGGCATGCAAACTCTTAGTACCGCATATGGGATTTAGTTCCCTGACATGGAATAGAACCCGAGCCCCCTGCATTGGGACCTCAGAGTCTTAGCCACTGGACCACCAAAGAAGTCCATCAATGAATGATTTTGAGTGAATAAGACTACTGGATGGGAGGACCTTCCAACACACAGGAGACATGCCTCCACTTCTTTCAATTTATGCTCTGGCGCTCAAGGTCAATTATAGAACAGACAGGGATAATGCCTGACCGCTCTACCCAAGGGGATGGTAAATTCCCTGTGCCTTGGGGAATGAAGCTTTTGGGAACAAAAATGCATGAACTGTCCTCCTGGCCCCTGATCACTGGTCATTCAGGTGAGTCTCTCATCTTGTAATGAGTGACCCATACCATGTGCCACACACCTCCCCATCACACTCAACTCTGATCCAAGGGCTTAGTAGATATTTAGGGAAAAGAAGCCGTGGTTGAGGAGGGTTTAGGAAGGGTTTAGGTTTAGGAAGAAAAGAGAAGCAGGCTTACCCTGTTTCCATGCCTTCTTAATTTTCGAGACAGAAAAGTTGTGAAAACAGCATCCTCAGTGCCCATGGTGCTGGTCAAAGTCTGGTGCCCTGCTGTCCACCTAAGGCCCCGCCAGCAAGGAAGGGCACAGTACCTGGGCCAGGCAGCAGCATGGCATGGAGCATCTCCAGGGCATCCCCGATCCTGAGGGGCCCTCTCTGATGGAGAGGGGACAGTCTGCTTCTGCTTCTGTTAAATAAGAAAAGGGATATTCAAGTTATCCGCCTAGTATGGCTTTCCTTTCCCCTATCACTTTAGGGAAATAATAAAAATAGCCAAGCTTATGGTACTTTCCAGGCTCTCCTGGTGGCTCAGTGATAAAGAATCCACCTGCCAAGGAAGGAGATATGGGTTCAAACCCTGGGTTGGGAAGATCCCCTGGAGAAGAAAATGGCAACGCACTGTAGTTTCCTTGCCTGGGAACTACCATGGACAGAGGAGCCTGGCGGGCTATACAGTCCATGGGGTTGCAAAATAGTCTGACACAACTGAGCAACTCAACAACAACATAATACTTTCCATACGCCAAGGCACATCTCAAACTTTTTATGTATGTTAACTCATTTAATGTCCCAGCACAACTCCACAAAGTTGGGGACTACTATTATTTTTGTTTCTCTGGTGAGGACACTGAGGCATGAAGAGGTTAAACCTGTCGCACATGGTCACATCGCTGTGCACGGCCACACTAGAATCTATATCTCTACAGTCTTTATATGTTGGGCTGTTAACCACTACATTATATGGCCTTTCGGAAAAGTGAAAATGCATTTAAAAGGTTTATCTTGATTCAAGACGTGTTGGAGAAGAGTGAATGAACCTTATACCAGCTGAACATGACCCAGGCACCATCTGTATCATCTGCCCTCAGAGTTGGCTGAGGTCTGCCAAGACCTCTGCATTCTTTAGGCTATGGGAAGGTCAATGCTCTCATCAGCATTTTAAATAATTCAGACACTAACATGTTTTCTAGGTGCTTCCCACTCAAATGTTCAGAATCTCCTGAACTCAGGGTTTCTCTCCTCTACCTTATCGCCATCTCTTTGACTCTAGGTTAAGCCCAAATGTTGGACGAGCTTCCTCCTCCTCATTCTCCCTCTAACCTGCAGTTACACACAATTGTGCGTAATATAATTTTATTATAAATTTTGAAGTAATTTGAAGATTCTTCACAGAAAAACTTGCAGTGAGAAACTGCTATGTGGAAGGTTCTTGCCAGGTGGGTGTCTCAAATATAAACTGGATATAATCACCTTCAGGGATCTCATGGTCTGGTTACTAGATTCTAGTGAGAAGAGGCTCAGCATTTCTGATCAAAAGCTGTTCTCATGAAAGAGCTTGATGAGATTCCTCTTACTAACTGTAAATAAGTTAACAACCTTCTCTCTCCTGTGGAATTAGCATTTTTAAGAGGAGATCATTCTTAAGCAAGAGGAGTCACTCTGTAAGGGGTGGAATTTCAATCATCATCGAGCAGGTGCTAGGCTGTCGAAGTACTTTTAGCTGAGAAGATCACAACTGTGGGTGTGCATTTGACCCACAAACACATAGAATGTAGTACAGTGAATGATCAATGCATTTCCTCAAAAGTGACACCTCAAAAGGTCTCTCTACTGAGCAGCTCTCTGGATTCCCTTGGGAGGACCAAGACACCCAGGTAACAGGTGGCAAGAGGCAGGAAAAGAGTCATCTTTCTCAGGTCCTCTGGGCTCTGTTTTGTCACTTGGTTTGAGCAGCCTCTTTGTCTAGAGGTTGGATCTGGGATATCACCTTTTCTGCCCCAGCCAATCACCATTTCAACGGATGTCTTGTTGAGATGGAGACTCTCCACACCCTCCAACACAGGCCACTGAATCTCTTCAAAAAAGGGATGTAGAAACTCTGAGCGTGCTGAGTCCACTCCTACCTAGTAAATCGTGATGACATTATTATTTTTTTTTAGTATTTGTTTATTTGGCTACATTGAGTGTGAATTACAACACAAGGAAGCTTCATTGCATCATGAGGGATCTTTCATCAATGCAGCTGCAGGTGGGCTCAGTAGAGCATAGGCTCCCTAGCAGTGGTGTGAGGGCTTAGCTACCCCTCAACATGTGGGATCTTAGTTTCCCAACCAGGGATTGAACCCACGTACCCTGCATTGCAATGTGGATTCTTAACCACTGGACCACCAGGGAAGTCCCATGGGGACATTATGGTAAGCCCTAGTTCCTCCCTCAAAAGCCTCAAGGCTGAAGCATCATCTCAGGTCTTCTCAAATCAGTTTGGTGCCTGCCTGTTGCTTTTATCCATCTAGCACACAGAAACACTCTTTCCCAAGGGGAACATACATCATGTGGTCTTAGTTGGGCTTAAGCCCTGAAACCACTTCACCCAGGTCTGGATGACCAAAGTATCTTATTCCTCTGTCCACAGGGACTGGTTCAGAAGTAGACATGTAACCAAAAGCAATCCAAGTCCCCCCTGGGATTTTTCTACCAGAGCTAGTGGGAAATGGTTTCCTTCCACCATGGCTGCTAGCTGGGAGTCAGGGAAAATGAAAGACCCCACTTTCTGCCACACATTCATAGAGAGCACTTACCTATCAGAATAAGGTCAAGTGGAGACATACAAAGCAAAACAGCAGGAGAGAGACGATGCTGGTTCTCTCCCAGATCCATGATTGATCTAGTGTCTCTGCTAGATATCCCAGGACATTTGCCAGTAAATCCTATTTTTACTTGCATTAGTCTAAGCCGGATATATCTTTCTTGCAACTGAAAATATCCATCATGAATACAAAGATCTCCATACACTCCATGACAGAACTTTGAGTGAGATCCATGGTACATTGATTTGGGGCCAAAGCACTGGGGTGGGTTGCCCCTCTTTCCTGTTGGTTTGGGGCCCAAGTCGGCACAGCAGAAGCATTTTCAACTATCATCATCCCCTAATTATTTTCATAAATCTGTTCAAGGTTGTCAATGATTAAATAGGAGGGAAATATGCATAGGCATACATGAAAAGTGTTTTTTTAAGCAGTTCCTTTAAAGTTTTTTTCTTAAGATTACTTTGGGGGAGACAGTGACAGGGCCTAAAATGACAAGTAGATAGACAGTAATCAGAACTCCAATTTAAAGGCATAGAAATGGGCAGGATCCAGTTATGAGGCCACAGGACAGAAGCCAGGACACTAAGACTCAGAGCAGAAGGCAAGAGGCCAAGCTGAGAGCAAGACCCTGACCACCAGCCATGACCAAAGTTTTCCCATTCTCCCTGGCATTGACCATGTAAATGGCATGGCCCCATACACAGTGCCATCTTACTGTTACTGCTATTGTTCCTACTGGGTTAAGTAAGCCACCCCGGGTTCCTGACTTTATGTCTGGGGCCTTGTGAAGCAGCCACAACTCCTCTGTGGGCTAGTCACTTGTTCTTTTGGTCTCTGTTTCCTTCCTCTTTAAAATAATCAATTTGCCTCTCAGGATCTTTGTAACATCATAAATAATGCACATAAAGTAGGCATCGAGGACTTCCCTGATGGTCCAGGGGCTAAGACTTTGAGCTCCCAATGCAGGGGGTCCAGGTTTGATCCCTGGTGAGTGAATAGATCCCACACGCCACAATTAAGACCTGGTGCAGCCAAATAAATAAGCACAACTCTCTAAAAAGTAGGCAGTGAATAAATTACTTCTATTATCATTTTATTGCTCGAAAGAGTAATAGGAAAGTTCTACCATTACCATAGCATATAAAAAACAAGGTTAGGTGAAAGCAAAAATGGGTACCTGGCACCAATGTTCTGTCTTGTGTGGTTTTCATTCAGCTGCAAGTAAAGATACCTGACTAGCAGGAGCTGAAACAACTGAGCTTTTATTTTTCATCTGCAATGAGACATCCAGAGTAAGTGGCTGCTGGCCATAATATAACTGACAATCCGGGCCCTTTCTGTCTTTCTGCTCAGGCACCTTTAGCCTGTCGACTTGTCACCCACAGCTATAACCTTAGAGTCTCAAGTAGACTATGATAGCTCAAAGTAGGAAAGGAACAAGGGATGACCCTGTCTCATCCTTTCTTTATATCAGAAAAAGCAAAATCTTTCCTAGAACCACATTTCTATTCCTAGAGGCTTCCACGTGGTTTTTTTTTGTTTTGTTTTTTGTGTTTTTTTTTGGGCCAGAAATGTATCACAGAGCCACCCTTAGCTGCAGGAGAGGCTTGGAAAGTGATTATTTATCTTCTCAGCTCCTGCGGTGGAATGCACCAAGGGAAAAGGAGATGAAAAGGGATGCTGGTTAGACCAGCAAGGGCCACCTGCCCCACCCTGTGGGTAGGCTGATAAATCACTGTGCTCTTTCAGAGGGCCATTTGGTAATGTTCTATTAAGTGTAAAGTGCACATACCCGTCAACCTAGGAGTTCTATTTCTTTGGAAGTCTCCTAGAGAGACAGTGGCAGATGTTCCCTTCTCAAAGAGCTTGGGAAATGAGGATCAGAGTGGGAGCATCATAATAATGATGGAAATAAACCTCAATGTCTGTCAACATGGGAGTGAAGATGTGTGAGAAACTGAAACCACAGGGTATCACTCACAGCACACAGGATGTCATAGATCTGGAGGGACCGACCAGGACAGATCTCAAAGTCACGTTGTTAACTAAAAACTATCATCTGCAGGGTAGTATGCACAATGATCACATATGTGTCAAGCAGCCAAAGAGGAACCCCACCCAGATTTCAGTTTTAAAATACTGTACTCTGAAAGAATATGGATCAGTTCAGTTCAGTTCAGTCACTTAGTCATGAAAGAATATAGATGGATACCGCCAAACTGGTTAGAGCTTCTTGAGGGTCAAGTTGGGGAATGTGAAGAGGAACTTTCCCTCTGTTGCTTGCATTTTGATAAGAAGAATAAACTCATGTAATATTTTTGTAGTTTTAAAAAATTATGGTACATACATAGACCATTTATTAAGTGAGCATTGAAAACAACGATTAAAATCTTTTTGGAGAATAGGTACCTTGTCGTTGGAGGAAGCCCGAGCACATTTTTCCTGAGAACTTTAGAGCTTTGCTTTGGAGAAGGGGCTGCCCTTCCAGGTAGAGTAGAGGAGTCCTTGGGCTTCCAAGTTCTGTGTTCCTATGGTTCTGTGATAAGGTAAGTTTGGGTACATGTGTGCTCAATTTTGTCCAACTCTTTGCCACCCAGAAAGGTTGTTGCTGAACCACAGAAGACGCCAGGATTCTTGGCCTCTGGAGGAGAAGAATTCAATCCAGGGCCAGAGACGAGGCTTGATTGCTCAGAGCTTTTGTGTAATAAAGTTTTATTAAAGCATAAAAGAGATAGAGAAAGCTTCTGACATAGGCATCAGAAGGGGGCAGAAAGAATATTCCCCTGCTAGTCTTTAGCTGGATGTTATATAGCTACTGCTGCTGCTGCTAAGTCACTTCAGTCGTGTCCGACTCTGTGCAACCCCATAGATGGCAGCCCACCGGGCTCCCCCGTCCCTGGGATTCTCCAGGCAAGAACACTGGAGTGGGTTGCCATTTCCTTCTCCAATGCATGAAAGTGAAAAGTGAAAGTGAAGTCGCTAGTTGTATTGGACTCTTAGCGACCGCATGGACTGCAGCCTACCAGGCTCCTCCGTCCATAGGATTTTCCAGGCAACAGTACTGGAGTGGGGTGCCGTATAGCTACTAGCAGTCTGCTAATGAAAGAAAGGAAATGTCTCAAAACTCAGAGAATGGTACCAGGCCCCTCACCCACAAGATGCATTTTGAGATCATCTTGGCACCAGGTGAGGCATCCCGGGCCATAAAACAATTGACATGAATCTTGAAGAAAGGCAGATTCCCATACAAATATATAGTTTCATTAACATAGATTAAGAGAACAATGTATGTATGTATAACATACTGGTTTGTCAAGTCAGTTCTGAGCCTTTAGGTGGAACTGACTTGAAGACAGAGTCTGGGGTAAATGCATGGTACATAAACAGAGCTTAAGAGACACATTTCCATAAGAAAAATGCATTGGTTAGCTCAAGGTTTGAGAAAAGTTAAGTTCAGGTGGAACCAGGTGTCATTATGGCAACACAGAGTTTTAAGAGAAACCTCTTTTTAAATTTGTATAGAGAGAGGGAAAAATACAACACTAGTTTGTTTCCTCCTGCCGTTTAAGAGAGATAAGAAACATGTCTGACACTTGCAGCCTATTTCTTCTGTTTGGAAACCCCTGGCTTTCCTGCCTGTTACACTCTCAACCCCTTGGACTGTAGCCTGCCAGGCTCTTCTGTCCATTCGATTCTCCAGGCAAGAATACTGGAATGGGTTGCCATTTCCTCCTCCAGGAGGTCTTCCGGACCCAGGGCTTGAACCCACATCTCCTGCATCTCTGCATTGGCAAGTGGATTCTTTACCATGGTGCTGTTAGGGGAAGCACACTGATTGAAACCGCCCACCCTGGCCAGGCACCATAGTAACCATTTGCATGAGTTGTTTTATGGCAGGAGATCCTGATAAGGAATAAGGAACTAATAAGCCACCACCAACCGGAAGAGTTCGAGAAAGGTCTAAAGGAGACACCGCGTGTCCGTCCACTTCCCAGAATCCCTCTTGTTAGCATCCATCTTGGCTGAGCGATGTGTGCACCACCAGGAAAGACTCTGAATTAGAATGATCGGCCAAAGAGCACCCAGAAACTAATCCCATCACCATAAAACCCGAGACTGCGAGCGCCACGCGGCAGAGCAGTTCTCCTGGATTCCCTTACCCTACTGCTCTCCACCCTGGTGCCCTTTCCCAATAAAATCTCTTGCTTTGTCAGCACATGTGTCTTCTCGAGCAATTCATTTCCGAGTGTTGGAAGAGAGCCCAGTTTCGGGCCCTGGAAGGGTTCCCCCTTCCTGCAACAGTGTCATCAGGGAAGCCCAAGGAATGTTTGAGAGCCAGGAAATTTGCAACGGAGAATTGACTTGACGAGCTAAGGGAGATCAATGGCAGGGAGAAGGACCTCAGGTTGGATTCCGGGAGTGGCCTCCCCCAAGTGCATTTTGGCCCTGGGCCTCCAGATCAGAGTTTTTCCCAAGATCATGAGCTTTTGCTGCTAGCACACACTTGAGTGAAGCCCGGCTGGGAGGCGCCGAGCACATCTGCAGCGTGTCTTTGAGAGTGGCCTCCTGCTGGCCAAGCTCTGCGTGTGCCGGAAGAAGATGTAGGCAAAGCTGGCCAGCACAGAGCCAGCATTGTGCAGGCTGCAGTCACCTGGTTTTGCCCCCTTCTCTCTCCCACCCCTTTGTCTCCACCTTCCTAATCCTCCCGAGGCGAGTGTTTTCAAGCAGCAGCCAGATGGTGCCTTCTAACGGCAGGTGATGGTGGATGGGATGTTTGACACCACGCTCCCTCCCCATGCCCACTCTGGGCTCCAGCCCTTGGGACCCTCTGGGCCCTGATAATAGGAGACAGGCCATTCTCTGCCTGGGGACGTGCCAGCCAGGATAGTCA
Source organism: Bos mutus (assembly GCF_027580195.1). NCBI lineage: Eukaryota > Metazoa > Chordata > Mammalia > Artiodactyla > Bovidae > Bos > Bos mutus. Next base: position 31,647,241 of record NC_091618.1, read on the forward strand.
CTGCAGGCTCCTGCTTGTCCAGCCAAATGCCTGAAGCCTCCCAGGTGCCAGTCCTGGCCTCGGAACCTGCCAGATGTAACTGGGGAAAGTCAGTCAAGGAGACTGACAATGTGAAAAATCTGAAAACAAACAAGGTGAGGGGCTTTCTGGGCTCCGAGGCAGATGGTGACCCTGGGGAATCAGGCAGAGTAAACAAACAAACATCAAATAAACAAAACTTTCTTCAGCAGCAGCACCACCAACAAAACAGAGAGTAAAACAAGCAAGTTACATTCCATTTTGTGCGTATTTGACTATTTTCACAATGTAAATGTGAATATGTTAAGTCACTCAGTCGTGTCTGACTCTTTGTGACCCCATGGGCTGTAGCCTGCCAGGCTCCTCTGTCCATGGGATTCTCCAGGCAAGAATACTGGAGTGGGTTGCCATTTCCTTCTCCAGGGGATCTTCCCAACCCAGGGATTGAACCCGGGTCTCCTGCATTGCAGGCAGATTGTTTATTGTCTGAGCCACACAAAATGGCTTGCATCACATCACCTGGTTTCTGCAATCTCTCTGGCCTGGAAGGTCCCTCCTGTCACTCTCGATGCATAAATCCTACAAATCCTACAGGACCCACTCCAAATGCCACCTTCTCTCAGAAGCCTTTCCTGATGGGTCCTCCTCCACCACCCAGTGGGAAGAACTCTTCTTCTGGGTTCTTATGTCCTTTCCTTGTACCATGTTGATAGCAGCTATTCCATTCACACTTTTAAGATAGTTATATATATGCATGCTGATTCCACCAAGTAGCCCAAGAGTGCCCCCTCACTTTTTGGCCATTCCATGCAGCATGTGGGAATCTTAGTTCCCATCCAAGGATGGAACCCATGCGCCCCTGCATTTGAAGCCCAGAGTCTTAACCACTGGACCACGAGGGAAGTCCCCTGGGATTTGGATTTGTGCCCCTTTCTATCCTCAGCACCTACGCATGGTCTCAGGCAATGGGAACTAAATAAATGGATAACTAGATCAATCATTGACTCATTTCATAAATACTATGGTGCATCCAAATATAACAGGCACTGTTCTAGGCAGTGATGTTAACAAGACAGATCAGACTGTGGACCCATTGTCCTCACAGATTTTGCAGTCTGGCAGGTGAAGGCAGCCATATAGACAGATAATTACAGCGAAGAGTTACAGTGTCATCATTAACAGTACATCAAAGGTAGATGGGTGGGTTCAAGTCTACGTGAGAGAGATTAGGAAAGCCTTCAGGACAGAGGTGATGTTAACTTGATCCATTAGTTCTGGTTCATGCTTCCCAGGTGGGGCTAGTGGTAAAGAGCCTGCCTGCCAATGCAGGAGACATAAGAGATGCAGGCTTGATCCCTGAGTTGGGAAGATCCTCTGGAGGAGGACATGGCAACCCACTCCTGTATTCTTGCCTAGAGAATTCCCATGGACAGAGGAACCTGGCGGGCTACAGTCCATAGTGTCGCACAGAGTTGGACACGACTGAAATGACTTAGCACACATGCATGCAAAAAGAGGGTTAGACATGCAAGAGATTCGTTGGTAGGGAGAGCAGAGGTGGTAAGAAGAGCCCTCAGACTATAGTCAGCGTGACAGCTGTGGGAAAGGAGGATAGAGTAGGGAGAGTCTCAGACAGCAGGGCAGTCCCAAGAAAGCTGTGGCCAGGACAATGGGGAGTCCTTGAGCCCAAGTTGCCATTGGAGGAATCTCAGATCTTGTTGGCTGGGGCTGCCTTAGTGACCTGCTGTGCCCAGTCAGTGGCTGGGAAGAGTCCACAAAAACCACGGCGTTGGCAAGAACATGGTGGCAGGACCAGCAGGACAGTAGGTGGGGGCATCATTAATGATGTTCCCTGCAACAGGAGATATGAGGGCACATTTTCATGGCTGCCACACTTAGTCTTTATGCTTAAACAAGTATCAGCAGCATATTGGTGAGGCGACGTGGGAGAAGACAAAAGGGAAGATGCTCCAGGACGAGGAGTGTGTATGAGCAAAGATACTAAAGCATGAAGCAATGGCACTCACTGGTGGCCTGTAATAGCTGGGCATGAATGGAGTGTGGACTGGGGTATGAGGAGGGATGATACAGCAAGAGATGAGGTGGGCTGGGGGGCAGTGGCCCCATCATGGGGGGTATTACATGTGAGCTGTGGGGAGCTGTTGAAGACTGGGGGATATTAGAGCAGATCTGGGCTTGGAAGCTCTGCTGGCCACATAGAAGAGGGCTCAGAGGGAAACAGGCTATAGAGGAGGCCCAGCAAGGGCTGGAGAGCAACATACTGAGGATGGACTAAAGCAGTGGAGGTGGAAAAGGGACGAAAGGAGGGATGAATGAATGGAAGGCTGGATAAACCTAGAAATGAATGAGTGAATGCAGGTGCTAAGTCACTTAAAAGTCATGTCCGACTCTGTGCGACCCCATAGACGGCAGCCCACCAGGCTCCCCCGTCCCTGGGATTCTCCAAGCAAGAATACTGGAGTGGGTTGCCATTTCCTTCTCCAATGCATGAAAGTGAAAAGTGAAAGGGAAGTCACTCAGTCGTGCCCAACTCTTAGTGACCCCATGGACTGCAGCCTACCAGGCTCCTCCGTCCATGGGATTTTCCAGGCAAGAATACTGGAGTGGGATGCCATTGCCTTCTCCGGTGAATGCAGGTGGGCAGATGCAAACCAGCTGTGTTGTCTCAAGGACAGCTCACTGGATTCAAAGCCCTGAATTCTGCTCTTAAGTGCAAATGGAAATAAAGCAGCTCTACTATAACTCATCCTGCTGAAGAGTTTCCATTAGGTGGAAATATGCCCTGATACATTATCAAGGGACAAGTCTCTCTCCAAGGTCCTGCTCAGCAGAAACACACTGCCGCCTGTCCCCTCAGCCCAGGCTAGTGTTAGGCAGGCAGGCCTGGATGTGACTCTGAGCCCAGTTGGAGGCTGAATCCCCAGGAGGCCAGGCCATCCTTTTTCGCTCCATTCATTTTCAGGGCCAGATGGTGTTTGCCTCATTGACTTTCACTGCTGATGGCATCTTGTTTGCTGGTTTTTCACAGGTTGCTTTCTTTCCTTTATTTCAATTCATTCTCCTACTTGCCCCACTTTTGTGTCTGTGTCATGTTCATCACGCCGGCAAGGAGACACCTGGAGCTCTCAGCAGGTGGGTGTTTCCAGGGAGCCGGCCAAACCCAGTTCCTACAGCTCAGCACCCACCCCCACCTGACCCAGCTCCTTCACGTTGGGAGCCCTGAGAGCAGTAAACTCAGTTTTATTGAAAAACCCAGCTGATTAAGCAAGATGGCAAGGCCATCAATGACAGCCATGACCAAAAGGGTGATTTTTGGTCCAATCTACTTAATTCTGCCCAAGCTCCCTGTGACCACCTTGCATAAGGACTGTCTTAAAAGCAACTTCAAGGATGGTTCCCATTTAGTACTTTGTGTTGTTATTCATTTGTGTCCTATTGCTCATGACCCCATGAACTACAGCATGCCAAGCTTCCCTGTCCACCACTGAGTCGATGATGCCATTCAACCATCTCATCCTCTGTCGTCCCCTTCTCCTCCCGCTTTCAATCTTTCCCAGGATCCCAGCATCGCCCATGCAACTCAACTTTTCCAATGAGTTGGCTCTTCACATCAGATGGCCAAAGTATTGGAGCTTCAGCTTCAGCATCAGTCCTTCCAATGAATACTCAGGGTTGATTCCCTTTAGGATGGACTGGGTTGATCTCCTTGCTGTCCAAGGGACTCTCAAGAGTCTTGTCCAGCTCTATAATGTTACAAGCAAGGTCAATCAGTTTATCCGCCTGCTCATACCATGCCTCCAGGCCTCAGGGCCTACCTACAAATCAAAAGGCTCCATCCTTCCTTTCTAGTCAAAAAACAGCCTCTTTCACCTTTAAAATGCAGCTCTACTTTCTGCTCAAAGCAGTGTTTCCAGCAACCTCTGTTCCTTATGTTTGCAACCCTGTCCAATTGTGGCTAGTAGTTGACTTTCTTTGGTCTGAGTTCCCCTGAACATTAGGTGCTTCTGTTCTATTTTCTTCACCTTCTTAGATTCTCAAGAGTAAGAACGAAGCTGTGTTCCCCCTTTGGGGTCTCTGAGCATCTGGAGGATAGTCTAGCATCACCGCGCAGTTGAGCGATGTTGGTGTAGGTGGCTTGCGAGGCCTGCTCTGGCTGCATGGTGAGTCCTCGGGCCAGCACTTCCCATTCACTCAGTGTAAACACTAGCTTCTGCTCACCCACAAGCCTTATCAGGGCTTGGGAACGATGAGTGTAACCTGTAAATTGTTCTGAGGTCCTCAGAAGAAATAGGACAGAGAGACTTGCAGCCGTTATCAGAAAGTGATCAATACTGGAGAAAAAAATCACCCAGTTTTATGTTTGTCTTGTATTTTCATCACTCTCATATACCCTGGTCCTTCTTATCATTTGCTGCTTGCCTTTCTCAGCCTTCCTCCCTGCAAATATTTATAACATTATGTAACTGTCTCACATTTAGATTTAAGTGACTCCAAGTGTGTTGTCCACAGTCTTTACTGATGAACACATGATTCCCTGGGCCTGCACTTTGGTGGTGGTGTTGGTAGTGGGGGGTATGTGTGTGTGTGTAACTGAGAAACAACCTGGCAAGTGCCAACTGGCAGCGTCTCTAGATCAATAATGGTAATGATTTCAGAGACTTCCAAAGAGCTATTGCCAAATCCTTTGGCTTTTTTCAATACCATTATCACTATTACAAGGACACCCCAAGGCCCTTTTACTTAAAGATACGACAGAGTGCCCCAAATGAGAGGACTGTTGATATCTGTCTTAAAGGGCTGCAACCTCAACGCTTCCTAGAGTGGTGGGTGGCTGGGCTAAGGTTGACCTTGGAATGGCATGGTCTCCAGAGAGCTCATATTTTGCTAGTTATCCATGTGACCTTTACTCTGCCTTACCCTGAGAATTTCCACCTGCCTCAAAGAAGACATGTTTATAAAAATCTAGAGCTTCCCTGGCAAAATAAGGTTGTGTTTAAGTGCCCACGCCTGGGCAGACATTCTGCTTCCACTCTTCGCTCTGCTGTTTCCTGGGTGTGTGTCCTTTTCAAGGCTCTCCTCTCCTGGAGCCCCCATCCCTAGGTATTATAGATGAGGTATAGGGGCTGGAGGGTTGTCCAGGGATGATTGACAGTTGGGAGTCTGTGGTGGGCATTCCGTGTAGGGGAGAGGGGATCCAGAAAAACAGCATGTGGCTCAAACGAGAAGACAAAGCCCTGAGAAACCCATGGAAATCATTCATCCATCCATCGATCCATTCATTCACATGCACTCATTTAACATATATTTCTTGAGGGCCTACTTTGGGTCAGGCATTATTCCATGTTCCAGATCAATGCTGTCCAACAGAAATTTAACATAAGCCACACATGGGATTAAAAAATTTTTTTTTTGCTGTGCTGGGTCTTCATTGCTGTGCACAGCCTTTCTCTGGCTGCAGTGCATGAGCTTCTCATTGTGGGGTTTTTCTTGTTGCTGAGCACAGGCTCAGCAGTTGTGGAACACGGGCTTAGTTGCCCTGCGGCATGTGGGATCTTCCCGGACCAGGCATTGAACCCACATGCCCTGAACTGGCAGGCAGATTCTTTACCACTGGACCACGGAGAAGTTCATACACATGGGATTTTAAACTTTTTAACAGCTGCATCAAGAAGAGGAAATAGGTGAAATTAATTTTTATGATCTGTTTTAGTTAACCCAATATATCCAAGGTATTATCAGTGCCATTTCAACATGTAAGCAGTATAGGAAACACTAGTGAGATATTGTATGTTGTTGCTTTTATCCTGAGACTTTGACACCATGTGTTACTCACAGCACATCTCCAGCACCGGCTATGGAGACTGAGATGTCTGGAGACCTGGAGTTGGGGACAGGAGTGATAGCTGACGTGTACAGGCAGCTGACGTTTACAGGCTACTCATTAGGAGAGAGGCAGCGTGCTAAGCATTCCTGTGCATTAAATAAGTCCATTCTGCGGCCCAGCTGGTAGGTGTTGCTTCACACTTATTCCACAGTGATGAGGACATGGAGGCCCAGAAACTATAAGTTGCCCTAAACCATATGGCGGCTGAGTTGTGAGCCAAGGAGCATGGTCTGTCCAACTCCGCGTCCTTAGGCTTGTATTCACAATCCCATTACCTTGTCCCTTTAGGCCAGTCGGCCCGTATGAATCTGTTAACACAATGTGGTTGCTTTTTAGTTCTCAGGGCTGTGGTGAGAGAGGCAATGAAACCATTGTGACCCACATGAACTGCTGGCTCTGCCTTACCCATGACACCAAGAAAGGTCACATCCCTTAGATTCCCCCAATTTAGATGAAAGCCACCCATAAGCTAATCAGTAGGGATTCCCTGTCACCCTTTTTGGGTCCTCCCTGCCCCTGGGACTTTAGAGTCCTATCAGGGACCTTGCCTGGCTCCGCCACCACCTGCCACAGTCCCGTGTGCCACGCAGGGCCATGCCCAGAGCTGGGCCTCTCCCGGCTGGAGTGGCTGGTTCACGACAAAGCTGACCAGAGGTGACACTGCAGGACGCCACCCTCCACTGTGTGTTCCTCAAGCCCCAGGGCCAGCAAGTGAACTTAAAATCTCAGACTTCTGAGCCCGCATTAAAAAGTAAGGATATTTCACACACACACACACACACACAAGCACAAATAGAGTTTCTCTCTTAAGAAAAAAAAAAAGCCCCAAGCATGATAACCCTCATTTTGTACACCCACGTGGCGACCTGTGGGTGGTGGCTGTCCCTTTAGAAGAGGCACTTGCAACTGTGGATCACAGCACTCACCACTCCCTACCATCCCAGGCATGAAAAATTAGAGTTTTCGTTTATCATCACATGTTGGCTATTGCTTTGAACTGTGGAGACAGTGATCTCTCTGGGCTCATGTCTCTATGAGACAGACGGCACACAGGCCCCGAGTGGCCTAAGGCTGGCAGTTCAACAGTTCCCTCACCTGGCACCATGCCACACCCGTCCAGCTCTCAGGGCCCCTCCCTCAACCGCCCACACAGCCATTCTCCTCTCTGGAAGCGCTACCCCCTCGCCAAGTCTGGCATCTGGCCCCGCAGATGCTGCAAGCTCTGAGCTTCTCTCCAGTTCTTAGGAGCCTCTGAAGCACCAAGCATCCCTTTCGTTTGCCAACAACATGGTTTTGAGTGTGTGAATGTGCTTGTGAGGAGGCTGACCTTAACACCCCAGCTGTCTATTTCTCTTTTGCTAGGAGTTGGGAAACACCCACCATGCCTCACCGGTTTATCTTTCTCAGGCGACCACGTGGTAAAGTGACTGAGAGCCCAGATCTGGGAGCCACACTGCCTAAACAAAGCCTGGCTTCAACACTCACTACTCACTTGTACTTGAAAACGTTCCTTGGTCTCCCCATGTCTCACCTTCCCTAAGGGGAATTTGTACTAAAGTGTGTAGGGTGCTTGTCTCAGCACCTGGCACAGCTGGTGCCATGGAAGAGGTTGCTGTCATTCTCACAAAAGACAAACCCAGTTCTCAGCAGTTCACCCACTGTACCATTTGATCTGACTGGTGCAGAGTAGGTAGAGGAAAATGGTGACTGTTTTCGGTCTTAGTACCATGGCCACAGAGTATCAACTCCGCAGAGACTTCCTTCTTTCAGGGTTTCTGATTTCAGAGAAGGGCACTTCATCGTTTTTCCACACTAGGAGAGAATTGTGATGACATGCTCCAAGGAAACGGGCCCAAAAGAACAGCCCCTGTTTACTCCGCCCACTGCTCAACAAACTGGGAGAGTGACCACAGAGCACAGTGGACACCTGAGCCTTTACACAGGTGGGGGCCCCTGGCCTGCTCCCCCGTGTGGAAGCACCTGAAGGTGGGCGGCCTGGATCCAGACCAACCACTTCCTCAGAGTTCAGCTACAGCAGGAGGTGGGGGTGCTGGTCAAGATGTTCCCCTCCATACAGACTACAGATGGAGAAAGGAAGGACTCTGTAGAAGAAAAGACAAATGCTAGCCCAAAGAGCAGGACAGGCACAGTAGGGGCTGGGGTCCTCTGGACCCAGGGCAGGCCACTGTGAGTGACCCGGGCAAGCAGGTCGTGGAAGGGTTTTGGTGGGGCGGGGGGTGGGGGTGTGGAGGCATGGACAGAACAGGGTTAGGAGTCAGAAGACTTGGGTTCCAGGTCCAGCTGTGCCCCAACCACGTGCGTGACCTTAGGCAGGTCCCCTCTGCTGATCCGCAGTCTCCTCAGCCAAGGAGGAGGGAGACAGGATATTCTTACTGTCCCTTCTAGTTGTGACACTCTGTGACCATCTTCTGGCCACAGTTGTTATGTCTTCTGTCTGTCCCAGTCTTGCCAGTGGTATACTGTGACCCCCCAAAGCAAGACCCATGTCTATGATAAGCTCCAGGCTCCTGTGTGAGGTATTGCTTAGAACCTCAGACCTCACTTGGGCACAATAAAACTTTTTTCTTTTTATAGTGGTAGCTTCCATGCTGGGCACCCCACATTTCACTTATCCATTTTCCCATTAATTCAACAGCATTGATTAAACACGCAGCATGCAGAACATGGTGTGGGCACTGGGGAGAATGAACGAGACAGCCCGGGGCATAAAATCCAGCACCTTGCCCAGAGGCCAGGAGCCTGGATCTCTGAGCACTTGTGCATTGAAGCATCCTGATGTACCCCTGCCTAAGATGGTGTCATGGCCTCACCCTCATCTCATGGGTCAGGTGCAGAGGGTACCAGAGGGCCAGGCCAGCCTCCTGCATCACTGGAAGGGCAGGCTTTCAAGTCCCCTTCTTACCCCGTCCCTCTCTTCTTCAGGGCCAGTGGATGGTCTGAAATCAAAGCATTTCCAGAGACACTCCCCAGACTGAAGGGATCCTGGGCCCTGGTGTCAGGAGCCTCTCCTCTTTCCCCAGAAGCCTGGACGGCCTCCCACTGATGGAGCCTGATAATAAATGAGTTCATTACCCATGCTGCTGAGGCCCATGACAGCCCATCTGCTGGCATGATTAATTAAAACTTTGACTGGCAATGGAGGTGCCATCTCAGGGCCGGAAAGCAATTAATCGGAGCATCTTCCAGCCCATCATTTCTGATGGATCCTACAGAGACCGGCGCCAGAGACAGAGAGAGGGGTCTTCGTGGGCTGCTCCCCTTGCCTTCCTCTCCTGTGCTCCCTGCAGAGCCTCCTTCCCTGTGAAACCCACTCTAATTAAGTGGAGGCAGAATGGTGAGCCAGATCCTCGAATTCCATCACGTGCAGTTGTCCCCTGAGGAAGATTTCCTTCAGTTCAGTTAGGGAAGGGTTTTTCTACCCCTCCCAGGAGCAGGAAGTGTTGGGGTTTGAAAGAGGGTCTCCCCCTCTCTTTTCTTGAGCCCTGCGCTCAGACGCAGTGAATTCCTCCTGCTTGCCTCTCCATGTGGAGACCATGTCATCATTCTCTCTCTCTCTGTCCTCCCAGCTGTGTGTGGAGCAAGGCTGCTAGGAAAGACCTCGGGCCCAAGCAGAGCGCTCCCTCCTCGGGACAGTGAAAGGTTGTTGCTGACCCATGACGTGGGTTTATTGATGTGTCTAGAACAGTGCCTGGCACACAGTAAGTACTCTGTAAAATGCTCATGCGAAACTGAGTGAAAAAAGACCAAGAAAAAAGCCTTCATGCAGTGTCTTTGAGGTTTTTAAGCTCATGGCGCCCTCTGATGATACAGTATCTTACAGGGACTCCCAATGAGGAAAACAGAGTAGGTGCTGCTCTGGTTTAAGTGTGTATGAATAGGGGAAGGAAGCCCTCACCTGCCCCCACTCTGAATTTACAAAGAAAGAAAGCGGAGGAAAGAGACTAGAGACATGTGGAGCTAACCCCAGTCCAGGGCCCCTCCCAGCCCGTGGCTCTCCCCATTGCTCTGGGCCTACCCCTGAGGGACCCCGCCAGGCCACCACCCCAAGTCTTCTCAACCAGAATGGCGTTACCTTTGTCTGTCATGTATGTTAAGCTTCTGCAGAGGCTTTCATTTGAGGAAAGGGTTCACATGTTTAAAAAGCAAACAAACAAAATCCATTGTTAGGGGAATGGAAGGAGAAGGGAGTATGGATTGAGACAGAGGTTGGTTCTGGGGGAGATTCTGCTTCCTTTTATCACATGACCCTAAAGAAATCAGAAAATGGACGAGGCAGGGATGAGACCTGAACCTTCTTGCCTGTGCTTCTTTGGGGGATTTATTGTTTCATTCTGTCCAGTGGGAGGAAACTCTTGCTCACTGACTAGGATCTGACTTGGTAGGAGACAAGAGAAAGGGGAGCGATTAGAAGGGAAGAAGGAAAAGAATTCCCGCTTGGTTCCTGAAAGTCCTGAGATGCTCAGATACCAAGTGCCTCCAACTCACATGGGGAGGAGTGACTAGAGAGCCTTTCTGCTGGTGTCCCTGGCTCACGCTGAGAGCTAAAGAGGGGGAGAAAGACACCAGGAGATGGTGCTCAAACTTGGCCACACATAAAATCATAGAGGGATCTTTAATCACTAGCGATGCCTCGTGCCTGCGTTGATTCCATGGGCAGGGCCTGGGACCCAGGGTGGGCAGCAGGAGTTTTTAAAGCTCTTCAGGTTCCAGAAAAAGTCCTTCTAATCAAAGCTACAGTTTTTCCAGTAGTCATGTATGGATTGAGAGCTGGACCGTAAAGAAAGCTGAGCACCAAAGAGAACTGAGGCCTTTGACTTGTGGGGCTGGAGTAGACTCTTGAGAGTCCCTTGGGCATCAAGGAGATCAAGACAGTCAATCCTAGAGGAAATCAACCGTGAATATTCCTTGGAAGGACTGATGCTGAAGCTAAGTTTCAATACTTTGGCCACCTGATGCAAAGAGTTGACTCATTGGAAAAGAAGCTGATGCTGGGAAAGATTGAGGGCAGGAGGAGGAGGGGGCAACAGAGGATAAGATGGTTGGATGGCATCACCGACTCAATGGACATGAGTTTGAGCAAACTCAGGGAGATGGTGAAGGACAGGAAAGCTTGAAGTGCTGTAGTTCATGGGATTGTAAAGAGTCGGACACGACTGAGTGACTGAACAGCAACAACAGGTGATTCTAACGTAGAGCAAAGTTCAGGAAGCCCTGCATCAGGAGCCGGGGTAGGCAGTCCTTCCTGAAGCCTCCCAAGGAGCAGCGCCTGTGATTCTTAACCCACTTCTTGCAAAGGGTGGGTCTCCAGGGACAGGAGCCCCGAGCCGGACAGGACAGAGGTGCAGAGGCACCAAGAGCGGCTGGCACACCTGCAACCTGTGGTTATTCTGCTCCCCAGGGCTTCCTGCTCCTTGGGGACACAGGCAAACCACACAGACAAGAGCTTTGCAGGAGGCTGCATAAATAGGAGATGCCAGGTCGGAAACATTGTCCTGCAAAGAAGGGAAGGTCAGAGAGGGATGTGGCTAAGGCCAGAGGGAGATGGACAGTTGTGTCCAGCTATGTCAAGGTGGGAGAGTGAGCAGCCGGGTGGCATGCTCTGAAGAGGAGGAGAGGGGAGAACTGGAGACAAGCTAACTCAGCCTGACAAGTGGGGTGAAGAGGGCAGACAGACACATGCCCTTGACAGCAGGCTCCGGTTTTCCAGGAATCTCAGGCTCCCCGGGGGCGGGAAGCTGGATTCCCGCTGCTGAATGGCTGTCAGCGGGGTCATGCTCTCGGCCATCCTCCTCTCCACTTCCCCGGGGGCTGCCCTGGTTTGGACTCTCATCCTTGTTCCAAGGCCACTCCAGCAGCCTGCAAACTGCTGATGTTGCATCTTCTCCATCCTCTCTGCCAGAATAACCTTGAAGGGCCCATCTGATTGCATTTTTCTTTTCAAAAACACAGTTCTTCTCACGACAGCTGCCTGACCTATCTTGGCAGTCTGACTGCTCACCGTTTTCCATCATGCACCTCACCCTCCAGCCAAACCAACCACTTACCCTTTCCTAGGTCTGGCCTGAACTTGGCTGTGTCCTCTGAGCGGCCTGCCTTTCTCCCATTAGATTCTTGTTCCATTCATGGTCTGTCTTCAATGCCACCAACTCTAGAAAGTGCCCCCAGCTACCAAGCCTGAACTCCATTGCTCCTTCAGTGTCTGAAGCTCATTTTTGTCCCTTTTATAGCCTTTCTCACCCTGTGGGTTTGGGTATCTGTGGCCATCTGGAGGACCAGCAATGTGTTCTCCTATTCTAACCTTCTGGAGCGCCCAGCTTTGTTTTGGATACAGCAGATGCTCAATGTATGCTTACTAAACTGAATTTTGTAGACAAGGAACCCAGGACACAGGTCAGGGAATGGGTGGACAGCGGGACCTGCTTGTGGGATAGCTGGAATATCAAGAGAGGCACCCCCATAGAAACATATACACTACCATGTGTTAAATAGATAGCCAGTGGGAATTTGCTGTATGACTCACAGAGTTCAAATTGGTGTTCTGTGACAACCTAGAGGGGTGGAATGGGTTGGGAGTGGGGAAGAAGGTGCAAGAGGGAGGGGACATATATATATACCTATGGCTGATTCATGTTGATGTATGGCAGAAACCAACACAATACTGTAAAACAATTATCCTTCAATTAAAAAAATTTTTTTAAAAGAGAGAAACGCCTCTTCTTGCCAGCCTTGGAGTTGGGTAAGAGCTGTGTGCTCCACCTATGTCCATAAGGGCATGTGGTAGGGCCATATGCTTGGGCCAGGCGGGACAGTGACCACCTGGTCTCCGTCCTCGGAACATATGAAATTTCATGAATAAAAGGATACAAAGACACATACTTATCAATAACAACAGCTAACACTCAGAGAACACTTTGTGGTCTGTTTCACATTCATATTCTCAATAAATACAGACATAGAGACTTTCTTTACAGGTTGGCAATCTGATCCTTCCCACTCACACAAGGTGGACAAATGTTATCCTCATCGATTGGACACACCACACACACACTTCTTTATATTTATAGAAAGAAGGGGACTAAAATCATTGCCTCCCTTCTGTATTTCAGGCACTGTTCTAAGTAGCCAACAGATACAAAACACGCTCCCCAGAAGCCTGCTCACATGTCTGTGTGTGCATCCAACTCAATGCCCCTCCTCTGTGTACCAAACCACTCTCTCTCTCCTAACTCCACACATTTATTCCCTGCAGATGCAGTCAACAGTCTCAGTGGCTATGACAGGCTGAACTGTGTCCCCACGGAAGCCGTGTTGAGTCCTCACCCCCGGAATGTGACCTCATTTGGAAACAGGATCACTGATGTGATTATTAAGATGAAGTCCTTTGGACTCTGTGGGAGAAGGTGAGGGTGGGATAATTTGAGAGAATAGCATTGAAACATGTATATTACCATATGTGAAATAGATCACCAGTCCAGGTTCAATGCATGAGACAGCCTGCTCAGGGCAGGTGCACTCAGGGATGGAATGGGGAGGGAAGTGATAGGGATGGAGGATACATGTGCACCCATGGCTGATTCATGTCAATGTATGGCAAAAACCACTACAATATTGTAAAGTAATTAGCCTCCAATTAAAATAAATTAATTAATTAAAAAAATGAGGTTCTATGGGGTGAAGTAGGCTCCTGGCCCATTATGACTTGTTCTTTAGGAAATGCTGCCCACGGAAATGAAGACAGTGACCCAGAAAGGAAATGTGTGTGTCTCTGTGTGCATACTGGGCATAGGATTAGCCTTGAATGTGTAATGAGTGAGTGCCCATGTATGTATGAGCCAGAGGCTTTAACTCTGTGTGCACCTGTATATTATGCATGTAAAGTCAACGGATGATCTTTGCCTCTCTTCTATCACACACACACACAGTAGCCTTTAACCCTGAACCTTCCTAAGTCCTGTTGGTGGCTGTGCGCAGCCCTGTGTCCCTGTGCCGGTGGGTGTACTGCAATATATGAGTGGTGATTAAACCTCTATTAGGTTTCATCTCTACTGATCATCATAGCCCATAAAAGGCATATAGGCCTGATGGTACTGGAGGATCAAGGCTGAGAGGGTAACAGGCAGGAAGGCCAGGGGTCTCCAAATGGAGGAAATAGGCTGCAAGTGTCAGACATTTTTCTTATCTCTCTTAAGTGGCAGGAAGAAACAAACTGGTGTTACATTTTTTCCCCTTCTCTATACAAATTTTTAAAAGAGGTTTCTCTGAAAACTCTGTGTTGCCATAATGACACATGGCTCAACCTGAACTTAACTTTTCTCAAACCTTGAGCTAACCAATGCATTTTTCTTATGGAAATGTTTGTCTTAAGCTCTGTTAATGTACTATACATTTACCCCAGACTCTGTCTTCAAGTCGGTTCCACCTAAAGGGTCAGAACAGACTTGACAAACCAGTATGTTATACTCAGACACTGTTCTCTTAATCTACATTAATGAAACTATATATTTGTATGGGAATCTGCCTTTCTTCAAGATTCATGTCAATTGTTTTATGGCCCGGGATGCCTCACCTGGTGCCAAGATGATCTCAAAATGCATCTTGTGGGTGAGGGGCCTGGTGCCATTTGAGACATTTCCTTTCTTTCATTAGCAGACTGCTAGTAGCTATATAACATCCAGCTAAAGACTAACAGGGGGTACTATTTCTGCCCCCTTCTGATGCCTATGTCAGAAGCTTTCTCTATCTCTTTTATGCTTTAATAACACTTTTACACAAAATCTCTGAGCGATCAAGCCTCATCTCTGGCCCCGGATTGAATTCTTCTCCTTCGGAGGCCAAGATTCCTGGTGTCTTTCGTGGTTCAGCAACAGCCTTTCAGTGGTGGGGGGGGCTTGTCCAGGATTCTTCAGGACAAGGTAAGGATGCTTGGAGCTCTAGTTCTTTGTTCTCCCAGCAAACACGCTTTCTGCTGTATTTTACTAACTCTGCAGCGTGCTCGTGTGAATGAATGACACATCCAGCACAAAACAAGTGAGGAGCCCTGCTCCGCGGTTTCATGGTGACCTCACACGGCTTATGGCAGAAACCCGTCAGGGGATTATACTGACCTGCCAGTGCCAAGAGGCACCCAATGTCTCCTTCAGGGACCAACCAGAAATGGGCAAAGCATGTGGACTGAACTCTCCTTTCTCGGTCAAACTTTCCGATCTCTTTGACCATTTCATAATTTCTTGGGAATTAGAACTACTAACCTATCTGTCGGATCATAGACTTTCAAGGGACTTGTAATCTATGCTGTTACTGTGTACTGTTACTTAGGTTCCAAACTTGGATTGGCAGTCAGGAAGAGCCTAGCCTCACTAGGAGTCAAAAGTTCGGAAGCTAGATGGAGCTATAGCTCCAAGAGCATCTCTGACGTTAAAGGTTACTTAGATTGGAAGTACAATGGGTTTCTTCTTTTGGTAACGCTAGCTCTTAAGGTGGACCAGAGGAGGCTTTCCAGTGGCTTTTGTCCCAACTCCTTAGATATTCTTTCTGTGGAATCTGTGGGAATGAACTGGAAGGAATGGCCCTAAAAACTCTAGGACAAAAATAACTTTTTCCTCATTGGCCAGCCCTTCACCATCTCTTCTGCTATTGCTTATACTGGTGTGGCAACGCATGGAAGGAACATCTCAGTTTTATATTCATACGAGTCTTATTGTGGTCAGGAATATACTCAGGGTTATGCACAGGCACTCGGGTGATGAATGTTTCCCCCAGCGGTCTTAGCTTGGGAGGCATTCCGGAAGGTTACTCTGATTGCACCCTGGGTGGCATCAGAGGCAAGCAAGGTTTTAATGGTAAGGAACTGAACATCAGTCAGGGATGCCATCAGGTCTACCCCTGGTGCATCTCCACCCCGCCTCAGTGGTAGAACCAGGAGGAATGAGTATGGCACCTGCGTTGGTAAGGGACAGACTAAGTCCAACCAGGAAAGGAAAGCTTTGGTGTAAAGTCTGTCTACACCCCCATCTAGAGCAGGGAGGG
Organism: Bos mutus; assembly: GCF_027580195.1. Lineage (NCBI taxonomy): Eukaryota > Metazoa > Chordata > Mammalia > Artiodactyla > Bovidae > Bos > Bos mutus. Next base: position 31,663,211 of record NC_091618.1, read on the forward strand.
ACACCTCTGGTTGAAAGATGGCGCTGGTCGCTTTCTCACTTACAGATGGGGGCTAACAATTCCAGCCTCACTCCTTTGAACTGTATTCTGAAAAATGGATAGATTTGATCCCCAGGGCTTAAAGAAGACACTCCTGATCTTCCTATGTGATACTGCATGGCCATGGTATCCATTGGAGGACGGTGAATGGTGGCCAGTTGGAGGGTCTCTTAATTATAATACTGTTTTACAATTATACTGGTTCTGTAGAAAACAAGGGAAATGGGTAGAAGTAGCATATGTGTTGCCCTTTTTCTCTCTGTAAGATATGCCAGACTTATGTCCTAAGGGTATAGATTTGGTGTGAAACCTTCAGCTCCCTCCTGTACTCCTACTTTGCCCCTGTAACCCGGGCTCCAAACTGAGCAAACTGAAAGTCAGAGACAGCCCCCCCCCCACCCCGACCCCCACCCCCCGACCCAGGAAAGGTTGCCTTGGTCTCAGTAAAAACCCAAACTGAGATTCAAACTGCCCAAGTAGAGGTCCAAACAACCCCTGTCTTAGTATGACCTCAGACTACTCTGGTTTCCATAGAAACTCAGACAATCAAAGTAAGAGAAGCTCAGACAGCAAAAACTAAGGGTGAAATATAGGATGAGATGGAGGACAGGAGACAAAGAGATAAAGAAAAGCAGGTTTCTCCAGTCTATCCCTGGGATCATATGTGCAGAGCAGCCAGAGAGGCTGAGGAACAGCCACACTAGCTGTTGCCTCTTCATGAAGCACCCACTGGGAGAAATAATCAATCTATGAGAGTTAATAAGCCCTTTTCTTATCAAGAAATACAAAGAATCAAGGAGGATCTGGGAGACTATTTAGAGGACCCAGAAAAAAATATTAGAGCTTTTAAAGGTGTTACTCTGCTCTATGACCTACTTGGAAGGATGTGATGTATATCTTGGGACAAACGCTGACACCCGACTCAAAAACTCAAGTTTTAGGGAAAGCTGTTGCTTATGGAGATGAATGGCTTGGTAATGTATCAGTAGGAAAGAGGGAGGACGAGATAGCCGTCCTTCTCACTAGGAATCAGGCGGTCCCGACTGTAGAATCAGACTGGGACTATAACACAGCTAAAGGAAGATGGGATCAGAGTCATTTTGTCAGATGTATCCTTGAAGGACTCAGGCAAGCACATGCTAAGACTTTAAACTATGCCAAATTGGCAAACATAGAACAGGTGGGGAAGGAAGCTCCTGGTAAATTCCTAGATAGACTGAGAGAAGCCCTTCGCAGATTCATTGAGATTGATCCTGAAAGTGAAGAGGGAAGAGTGATCTTAAAAGATAGATTTCTCACTCAATCGGCTCCAGGTATCCGCTGTAAGCTATTAAAACAGGCATAGGGACCCAATCAGTCTTTAGATAATCTGTTGCAACTGGCTCAAACAGTCTATTATGGTAGGGAATATGAGGGAAAAAAAGAAAGGTAGAAAAAGACAAAGGAACAGGCAGAAGCTTTTGTAATGGCTGTCAGAATCGTTCTTAAATAGCCTGAGAACAATGTCCAGAGGGACCCAGGTGAAAAGGGATGGGCTTGCTGTGGAAAGGAGGGGCACCTCAAGCGGGATTGCCCTCAGGCATCTAGGCCGCTCCCGGCTCCATGTCCAGTCTGCAAGGGAGCACACTGGAGGAGAGACTGCCTCCACAGGCGTAGGTTTCAGGGGTCAGACTCTCAAGACAATCAGGACTGAAGGTGCCTGGGGGTCCCCACACAAGTTCCAGTCCTAAATACACCTGAGGTACCCAGGGTATTAATGATTGTGGGAGGCCAACCCATCGATTTCCTTTTAGACACTGGGACAAATTTCTCTGTGCTTACTGAAGCCCCTGGCCCACTTTCTTCCTGATTCGCTTCCGCAGTGGGACTGTTTGGACGAGCCAAAAGGTATTATTTCAGTTTTTCTTTAAGCTGTTAACTGGGACTCTGTGCTATTTTCACACAAGTTTCTGATCATGCCAGAGTCTCCCTCACCCCTTTTGGGGTGGGATATACTGAGCAAGGTCTGTTTTCATGAATATGGAGCCCTCCCTTTCTCTCCCGTTAATTGAACAAAATGTAAATCCTAGAGTGTGGGCTGATGGAAAATCTGTGGATCAAGCACAAAATGCTATTTCTGTAGTTGTCAAGCTCAAAGACTCACCCTTATTTCCACATAAGCAGCAGTATCCACTGAAACCTGAGGTTAAGGAAGGGTTAAAACCCATCATTGAGAATTTAAAGGAGCAGGGGCTATTAATTCCCTGTAACAGTCCAGGCAACACTCCTATTTTGGGTATAAAGAAATCAAATGGTAAATGGAGACTAGTTCAAGATTTACAAGTAATAAATGAGGCTGTAGTTCCTTTACACCCCGTGGTGCTTAATCCTTATACTCTAGTGTCTGAAATTCTTGAGCGAGCCAAATATTTCTCAGTAATTGATCTAAAAGATGTCTTCTATTCAGTGCCTTTGGCAGAGGAAAGTCAATTTCTATTTGCCTTTGAAGACCCTACGCAGCCAGCTCCTCAGTTAACATGGACAGTTTTGCCTCAGGGATTTCATGACAGCCCTCACTTATTTGGACTTATTTGTCACGAGATCTACAAAACTTTAATAGCTCTGAAGCAGTGGTACTACGATATGTAGATGATATTCTGCTCTGTGCTGAGACACAGGAAGCTTTGTTCACAAGCCTCAGATTTCTTAAACTTTCTGGCAGGCTGTGGTTACAAGGCATCAAGAGAAAAGGCTCAGCTTTGTCAATAATCTGTTAGATATCTGGGCCTAATCATATCAGAACGGACTAGGGCCATAGGCCCAGAGAGAATTAAACCTATACTAAATCATCCCCTACCTATGACTTTAAGACAATTGAAAGGATTTTGGGGAATCACAGGCTACTGTTGCATTTGGATTCTGGGTTATGGGGAACTTGCTTGGCCTTTATATAAACTTATAACTTAGACTCAGCAGGCCCAAACTGACAAACTGATTTGGTCTCCAGATTCTCAAAAAGCTATTTCAGCTCTTAATGCTGAACAAGTACAAATTAGAAAGGTGGTTTTACAAAACAGATTGGCTTTAGATATTCTGACAGCTGCACAAGGAGAAACTTGTGCCATTATTCATACACAATGCTGTACATATATACCTGATATGAGCACTAATGTTACTACTCATTTTACTAAACACATGAACAAGATGATTGAGGCTATGGCTACTCCTGAAGCCCCAATTGCCTCACTTTGGGAGACGTTAAGGAGTTCCCCATGGTAGAAAACTATTTTAATTACAATAATTCTGATTGTTCTGTTTCTGCTGTTTGCTCCCTGCATCTGTAACTATGTAGCTGGATTTGTTTCTAGTCGCATGAAGGCTTTTAAGTTACAAATGGTTGCTCAAACTCCTGCGACTGCCGCCAGTTTCTTCCATCTACTACTTGGGGTACCTGGATCAGAGACCCTCAATATGAGGGTTAGGAGAATATGCTGCCTCACCAATTAGGGACAACACCCCTTAACAGCTCAGAAGCAGTTATGGAACAAGAACGACATCCCCTTCCCCAGGCAACATAATTCTCCTAAAAGAAAAGGGGGGAACGAGAGGGTTACAGGCAGGAAGGCCAGGGGATTCCAAATGGAGGAAATAGGCTGCAAGTGTCAGACATTTTTTTTCTCTCTTTTAAGCGGCAGGAAGAAATAACCTAGTGTTACATTTTTTTCCCCTCTCTATACATTTAAAAAGAGGTTTCTCTGAAAACTGTGTTGCCATAATGACACATGGCTCCACCTGAACTTTTCTCAAACCCTGAGCTAGCCAATGCATTTTTCTTATGGAAATGTGTCTCTTAAGCTCTGTTAATGTACTATACATTTACCCCAGACTCTGTCTTCAAGTCGGTTCCACCTAAAGGCTCAGAACTGACTTGACAAACCAGTATGTTATACTTAGACACTGTTCTTTTAATCTATGTTAATGAAACTATATATTTGTATGGGAATCTGCCTTTCTTCAAGATTCATGTCAATTGTTTTATGGCCCAGGCTGACTCACCTGGTGCCAAGATGATCTCAAAATGCATCTTGTGGGTGAGGGGCCTGGTGCCATTTGAGACATTTCCTTTCTTTCATTAGCAGACTGCTAGTAGCTATATAACATCCAGCTAAAGACTAACGGGGTACTCTTTCTGCCCCCTTCTGATGTCTATGTCAGAAGCTTTCTCTATCTCTTTTATACTTTAATAAAACTTTTACACAAAAGCTCTGAGTGATCAAGCCTTGTCTCTGGCCCCAGATTGAATTCTTCTCCTTCGGAGGCCAAGAATCCTGGCATCTTTTGTGGTTCAGCAACAACCTTTCAAGGCTCAGGGAGTTGGAAGAAGGGGAGGGAAGGCTTTAAATGAAGGAGTCTGGTGAAGTGATGCCTTGCAATGTGACCTACCTCCTGAGGTTCCATGACTTGGAACATATGCCCATGCGTGTGCACACACATCTCTGCCCAGCCAGGACTCAAAATGCCTTCAAGTTGTTTTCTCTTAGAGAGCTTTTCCATTCATCTTGTGTTACCCTATCCCTTAGAAGCAGGTGTCCATTTTATAGGAGAAAACAGATGGCCTGTTGGGAGTGACACACTCTGAGACCCAGAGCAAGTTAAGGGCAGAAGTGGAGTTGCCTATCAGCTAATCCATGGAGGCTACAGGGTCCATTTGCAGCCAGCAAAGGGGGCATTTTAAAGCCAGACAGATGCTGCTGTAGAGAAGGAAGAAATACGGAAGTGGAGGGGCCGATGGTAATGGGAAGTGTTACCATGCACTGATTATGTACCAAGCATATCATGTGGGTTGTCCTCATCTATCCTGACAACTCTGGAGGCGAGGCACAGTGAACATAACAGGCCCTGTCTGACATCTGCATCAACTGGCTGAGAATGGCTGAGCTTCTGGGCCCTGGTCATACAGCTAGGCAATGACTGGATTGGAAAGGGAAGCAGTGTGATCCTAGGCTGGGCTCTTACTCATGATGCTTGGTGGAACTTACAAAGCAGGCTTCTGTGGATAGAGGAGGAATGAAAAGAGAGCTGTGGGATCACCAGTGGCACCGCTTTCCTCCCCTGTCCCCCAGCTCCTATAGCCGCCAAGCTTGGGCCAGTGGTCTGGGTATGAGGAGAGCTGCACCTCTTCAGTGCATTCCTGAGCTCCGGGGCAGAGATAGCAGACAGGCCGAGGGAGGGACCCAGCACGCCCCAGACAGTGGGCCCTGAGCATTAGGGCAGACGGCAGAACGGTCCTGGCTCCATACATTCAGGGATTTCTGTAGAATCTCTGGCTACGACACAAGATGGAGGAGCGTGAGCAGGAGTCCTGGAGGACTGGCGTTTACCAACACTTACTGGCTCACTTTGTCGAAGTGTTATTTTAATTAACTGATTTTAAATCTCAGACAAGCCCACCAAGTACCATATGTGGAGCGAAATGGAAATTTCGAAAGGGGAGGCAACTTCTCTTGAGTTTACAGCTTGTACGTGAAGGAAGTGGGTGACAGACTGCCAGTTGGCTAGCCCAACATCCATTTTCTGCCTGCTTCTCCCTGGCCTGTCTCAAGTTGAAAAAGTGAAGAGTGTTAGTTGCTCAGTCGTGTCTGACTCTCTGCGACCCTATGGACTGTAGTCTACCAGGCCCCTCTGTCCATGGGGATTCTCCAGGCAAGGATACTGGACTGGGTTGCCATGCCCTTCTCCAGGGGATCTTCCTAACCCAGGGACTGAACCTGAGTCTTCTGCATTGCAGGGAGATTCCTTACCATCTGAGCCACCAGGGAAGCCCATGAAACAATACAGATCCTCTTACTTCCCTGAGTGCCCTTGAATTTTTGCCCAAAGAAGTATGTGGCTTTAGGATCACCCCTGTCTTTCCTAATAAAGAGGCAGCCACAGCTGGTGCTGCCCTGTCCACCTTTCTTCCTGCCTTGAATGGTAACGAGATGAAGAAAAGGTCAAAAGAAGTGGCCTCCCCCACAACGTTGCTGAGCCACGGCATCAGTTGCCCGTGTCACACTTCTTGCACGTGGAGAGAATAGAGCTTTGTTGTGATTCGGCCAGTGTTAGCTGGTGTTCCCACTGTCCACAGCCTCAAGTTCTCCTGACTGTCCTCTGAGTGGGGAGCTCACATCCTTGCCACAACAGCAAGGGGAGCAGAAGACAGGCACTCTATTTCATCCCTCCATACTTTGTAGCATTTTAACATGATAAAGACTAGGATGCAAACTAAAATGGCCACTCGCTTTTCTCCCAAAACTAAGATCATGGAATCTGGTCCCACCACTCCACAACAAATAGATGGGGAAACAATGGAAACAGTGACAGACTTTATTTTCTAGGGCTCCAAAGCACTGCAGATGGTGACTGCAGCCACGAAATTAAGATGCTTGCTCCTTAGAAGAAAAGCTATGACTAACCTAGACAGCATATTAAAAAGCAGAGACATTGTTTTGCCAACAAAGGTCCATCTAGTCAAAGCTATGGTTTTTTTGGTAGTCATTTTGGATGTTAAGAATTGGACCATAAAGGAAAGCACCAAAGAATTGATACTTTTGAACTGTGGCGTTGGAGAAGACTCTTGAGAGTCCTTTGGACAACAAGGAGATCAAACCAATCAATCCTAAAGGAAATCAGTCCTGAATATTCATTGGAAGGACTAATGCTGAAGCTGAAGCTCCAATACTTTGGCCACCTAATGAGAAAAACTGATTTTTCTAAAAAGACCCTGATGCTGGGAACGACTGAAGGCAGGAGAAGAAGGGAACAACAGAGAATGAGATGGTTGGATGGCGTCACTGACTCAGTGGACGTGAGTTTGAGCAAACTCTGGGAGTTGGTGATAGACAGGGAAGCCTGGTGTGCTGCAGCCCATGGGGTCGAAAAGAGTCGGACACAACTGAGCGACTGAACTAACATAATTAAGTAAGCCAGAAAGAAAGACACCAACACAGTATGCTGCTAAGTCATTTCAGTTGTGTCCGACTCTGTGTGACCCCATAGACGGCAGCCCACCAGGCTCCCCCGTCCCTGGGATTCTCCAGGCAAGAACGCTGGAGTGGGTTGCCATTTCCTTCTCCAATGCAAGAAAGTGAAAAGTGAAAGTGAAGACGCTCAGTAGTATCCAACTGTTAGTGACCCCATGGACTGAAAGTGAAGTCGCTCAGTGGTGTCTGACTCTTAGTGACCCCATGGACTACAGCCAGATATGATTGGACTCTCCGCAGGCAGCCTGTTTCACCCATGCCCTCCTTGAAGCAGGTCAGAGTTCACCACAGTTATATACATCCCCTAAAATAACCAACTTGAAACACATCAGTGGGAAGCAGAAATGTCACTGGACACTGAGTGGGGAGATGAAGACTCACTCACATCCCGCACAGGACAGGACTTCAAATGACATGCCCCCGAGACGCCTGTGCCCCTGCTCCCAAGGCTTCCCTCCCTGCCAGCTGCCCGACCACACTTCTTTCTCTTCACCCGCCTCCATCTCGAAAGCTCTTTTCCCACTGACAAAAGAACGCTCATCCAAAAGGAGGCTGGTAATCAGCCAGAACAATCCACGCCGCCACTGCCATTCTTCCAGCTTATCCACACGACACCGTCTTCCCTCTGCAGCCCCCTCCCCACCCTGCTGTCACACTGTGTGCTCACTAACCCTAACAATTGCTCCATGACGGTTATCACAATTCCCAGCATGCTAAATGGGAAGAGGGGCTTACAGAAATTCAGAGACTCACCCAAGCTAAGGCACAATAGTTCAGGACCCCTCCTAGGTTTGTCAGACCCCCATCAGTGCCCCCTCCCCCCGCCCCACATGTGCCAGTGCAAAGGTAGTGGGCCTGGGGAAACACAAATGTGAGGCTGGGGATGGGGTGTGCCTGGGCTGCTTCCTTCATGCCCTGGGCAGCACTTGTTCCCTTATTCAAGCGGCTCCTACAAAGCTGGCTGTGAACCCTCTTTGAGAAGGTCCTGCCTTCTCCCAGGCCATCTTGCTGGCTGCAGGGACGAAGGTGACTCGACCTTATTTATTAGGGGTCACTAAAACCTGACAGGTTGTAAGTACGTTAAACTTGACATGCATTTCTCTCTCCTCTGGTGGCCAGATCTGGACACAGGAGGCAGACTACATACCTAAGCCATGAGCTACAACCCAGCTGTTCCTGACTTCCATTTTGCTCCCTGTGTATCTAGCTCTGCTGCTGCTGCTGCTAAGTCGCTTCAGTCGTGTCCGACTGTGCAACCCCATAGACGGCAGCCCACCAGGCTCCCCCATCCCTGGGGTTCTCCAGGCAAGAACACTGGAGTGGGTTGCCATTTCCTTCTCCAATGCATGAAAGTGAAAAGTGAAAGTGAAGACGCTCAGTAGTATCCAACTCTTAGTGACCCCATGGACTGCAGCCTACCAGGCTCCTCCGTCCATGGGATTTTCCAGGCAAGAGTACTGGAGTGCGGGTTGGCAAGGTAAGATATGTCAATTCCTTGGGCCCAGGTTTTGATACTAGTATGACCAAAACCCAGCAGAACCACATAATCTATAATCTGCATTAGGAGGGCACTTCTGAGAGTGAGAGGAAACACTGTTAATTGTGCCAGGAGGACAACTCCTAAGTAAACTGGAGTGTATGGTCACCTTAAAAACCTTCCCTGGGTCCTAACACCCTACCTCGATCACACAGAGACTAGAACGCTTAAGGGTCTGCAAGAAGATGGAAATAAAGACAGACCTATTAAAAAGTTCTGCCTATGCCTTCTACTTGGAGTTTTCATAATACCACAATGTTTTATTCATGTAAAGCATTTTATAGTTTACAAAGTACTTTCATGAGCATACTTTGCCTTAATAAGCCTGGGCGGCAGGTAATATGATCAGCATCTTGAGAAGGTCATAGAGCGAGAAGCAGAGAGAGAGCGCAGATCCAGGATCTGGGTGAGCCTGTTCTCACCCACCGTGTCCCTGATTGCCTCCACTCTCACTGAGCCACCAGCTTGTTCTCTGAGCCTAGACCGCCTGGGATAAAGATCCAAAGAAAGGTTTTGGGAGATGGTGGACCGCGTTATAGTGTTGTCTGAATCAAAGTGAACTGCAAAGCCAGGCGTTAGCACTGTGCACACTGGAAAGAGAAATACACGTGTGGTCACTTACTTTCAAAAACCAACCTGGACTAAATGAAACATTGCCCATTCCCAACATGGCTTTCTGAGGAATTTTCTAAGACCCTAAACTTTATACATAATATTAATTGGCAAAAGACCAACCCTCCAGCATTTGAGACAGTGGTTCTTGGTGGGGTGTGGTGGTACTATATAACCTCAAGGGGCCATGTGGGTTGTCATCAGGGCCGAGTGCCCTCCTTTCTCTCTGCCTCCCCTGTAGGTCAGTGAATGCTAGGGCACAGACGACCAAAGGTGCCAGGCCCGAGGGTGGCCCCCAGTCCCCACACGAGCCTACTATCCGTGGCTCTGGTGGTCTCCCGAGGACCAGCCTGCGGTCTCCTGGGGATGATGTCCTGCGAGCTGCTCTCCGGGGCCACAGCTGGCACAGCACCGAGGAGCTCCACGGCTCTGCGCATCTCATTTCAGGGAGACATGACCTGGTTGTGTTCATCTGTAACAGGACGTCTCTAGTCAGAGCAGCATGTTCTGAGCAAGACCACACAGCACACACACGCCGCCTACATGAGACTGAGACAGAACTTTCATGCTGATTGAGTCCTGTCTCTCCCTGGTCTGTTAAACTTGCTTCTTCTTTCAGGTATGCAGATAATTTAGGTCGAAGTGGAATTAGGGGAAGCACAGATAATTCCACTGTGTATAAAATAAATCAAAACATATCACGAAGGACTAACTCAATTCAAACTTCCTGGTTTGACAGAAGAACTGATGTTTCTGAGAAAGAACTCCCCAAACTGTCAAAGACGGGGTGCTTGTGAGGCCATACTCATTGAACTGATTCATTCTGCCAGGAGGATCTGATGAGAATAACATAGAACAAAGTTTTCCCTCCTGATTCTGTGACATGTCTCAGTTTTATCCAAGTCACAAACCTCCCCTGGGCCTCAACTATCTGACTGTACTGTAAGATATGACCTGCCTCACTGGGGTGGCTTTAAATGGGCACTTGTATGTCAAGTGTGTGTAGTGGAATAGGACGTCCTAGAGGCCCAGAGTAAAGCACACCCCTCTCTCCTCGTGGAGATGCATTTCAAAGCACAGAGCATCTTTAATTCTCAGCACAACACTGAAGAATTCTTTTGCAATTAGTAATGAACAGCAGTCCACAGGAGGAACGAATCACTGACACCTTTAATATTAATGTTCGAAGAGTGAAGTGCATCAGTGACCATGCATGGATGGGACTGCTGCGATGCGGGAGACAGGGCACCACTGCGTCTGTGACACCCAGAAAGGAGTCAGAGTTCAGGGAAGAAATGCAGATAGAAAAAAAGACTTTGCTGTTTTCTTATTTTAGGAAAGGAAACATCATCCAGAAAGACAGGAAAAGGAGACTTGAATAGAGCTGGGGAAGACTGGGAAATTAAGGAAGAAATGTTTTAACAGAACCAAACCTTCTGGGAGACCTGTAGGTAGAGTGAAATGAAATGACAGAACCCTAACTACTGGCGGTGAATCTCTCAGTTATTGTGTTTTTGTTTCCTTTTGTTTTTAGGTTCACTGATATGTCAGAGGCTGGGCCAAAATAGCCTCTTTCCTTCATGAGAACATCACCATAACTCTGCTTAAAATGGGTATTCCCCTTCCTTCCCTGCTGCAGGCCAAAGTAATGTGATGACTCAAAGGCTTAAATAAAAAGAGGAATGGGCCCGCCCTTAGCCGTGACTGCCCAAGGACAGCTTTCTGTTGGTAAGAAACTAATGCCACCATTTGATCAGAGTAAGTTGTGATGCTGTTAGAGGATCAGACAATGGATGAGACTTCCTGGGGAAGACTGAGAAGCCCACCAGTGGCCATGCTATTGTTCTGGATGAGATAACTTCACGAGGGCCGCATCCTCACCACTGTACCAGATCAGGAAGGCACATGCGTAATACACATGCAAGACCAGTAAGACCAAAAAAGAAATAATACACCAATCAGAAAACGACTCTTTATAAACAAGTATGGGGTCTAAACTATCCCTTATAACTGTGTGCACTCATTCTGCAAGAAATCAGGTGATTCACTTCTGTGTAACTTGCAGGGACCACCGCCAGAACTTCCAGGTCTGCTTGAGGGACCTCCTCCAGGCTGCTGTGTTTAGAACTCTCGGCATCACAGTGATGGCAGCGCTCACAGTTCTCCACACATCCATGAGCTATATCAACTCCAGCTGTAAACAGGAACAACACATTTAGGAAGGGAGCAGACCAGCTTCAGAGCACTGCTTCTCTGGGGAGGGGACCATAAGCAACAATGGTTCTCCTCACTGGTGACATGCACGGACTTGCACACTTACTCACCACTAACTATTTTAGGGGGTTTCCCGGTTGGCTCAGTGGTAAAGAACCTGCCTGCCAATGCAGGAGACATGTATTTGATCCCTGGGTTGGGAAGATCCCTTGGAGAAGGAAATGGCAATCCACTCCAGAATTCTTGCCTGAGAAATTCCATGGACAGAGGAGCCTGGAGGCCTATAGTTCATGAGATTGCAAACAGTCACACACGACTGAGTGACTAGACAGCAAACAAACAATAAACTATTTCAGGAGCTAAATTCGAAGCACCTCTTTTTATTTCAATATTAAGAACTTCTCCACAAAAAGCTGAAAGTTTTTACTGGACTGCGGTCATGTGAGGCTTAAAGGCAGGAAGTCCCCACACATGAAAGATGGATATAAGAGCCAACACTCGACCCAGCCTTCCAGGCATCCAGACATGGTGTGATAAGGTCCAGAAATCCCCAAATGCCCATCAGTCTATTTTGTTTACATTAAGCCCATTGAGAACATTTAAGAATGAGGCTTTTTAAATGCTGTTTTTATTTGTCAAACCACACAGATTGCACACTGTATTGCTTATTTTGGTGGAGAGCAATTTCAGTAAATTATGACATTTTGCTGCTAAAGGAACAGCCTTCCCAGCTCTTTTTCAGTCCTTCAAGGAGAGGATTAAACTGAATGAACAATAAATTTAAAGAACCAAAGAGCACAGGACTGTCTATTATGAAATTACTTATCTGATTACATTTATAATGGTGATAAATAATAATAGTGTTGAGAGCTACTGGTGTGTCAGAAACTAAAACACAAATAAGTCCATGATAAGCAGGCTTGGTGGCTGTATTTACAGCTCAGCCAAGTTTAAGTAGGAGAACACCCGGTATACATTAAAAGTACTTACCAAGTCGTCCACGTCCCCACCCTCCTCAAAGGCGGCCGCTGAGTCTGCATTTGCATTTTCTTTGGGGGCCAGAAACTGTGAACAGAAAGTCAGGGATGATACCACAAGCACAGTTTTGCCTCCTTTGATGGAGGAACACATGCAAATGGCCCCAAAGAAGCACCATCTTGATGTACGCCCCTTCCTTTGGTTCTGGATGAGAGGACCCCTGTGAGGTTGAACAGTCCACTAACTAGTCACGGAGAAAGTTCCTGGGAAGAGGGAGGAGACGATGTGGCTCTCCAAGGCAGCGAGCATGTGGAGGGGCCTGCATCAGGCCCCGAGGACACCAGGTATCCCCATTTCTGCTTCCACAGCGGGTATATGGGCTCATTAGGGTCAAGAAAAGAACCAAACACCCCAAACTAGTATGACTCAGTCTCTCTTTTTTTTTTAACAAAAGCAAACTTTACTGAGGTGTAATTGGCATACAATAAATCTCAGTCTCTTTTGAAGGGAGCATTAAGGGTCAAGTGTCTGGACTTAAAAGATTATAAGCATCTACTCAATTCCACTGAGGACAAAAGAGGTAAAAGGAAGGACTTCTTCTAGGAGATGTGAAACACAAAAATGGGTGGGTTTGTTCAATTCTTTTTCTGGCAATCTTTAAATGTGTGTTATAAATTGTTTGAAAACAGGAAGGTGGATGAGAACACTTCCAGTGTACGCTTCTGTTTAGCATCAGTATTCTAGACCTGGAACTTCTACAAGGCAGATATGCAGAAAATCAAAGGGCCCTGAACTGAAGTCTGCAAGGATCGAGGAATGCAACTCAGATTTTCAAAAGGGAGTGAGTGCCCATGAAGACTATCTGAACATTCTTGCCCTCCAAAGACAGCAGTGGGGACTCTTATCCTTCAAGGCGTGTGATAACTGAATCGAAGATCTAGGTTTTATCAATTTCTTGTCCATCCTAACACCAGAGCTGATCTTCTTGTAGGATAAGTACTTAGCATGGTGGCAGAGACCAGTCTGTAGGAGGGAGGGTTTTTAAAAGGGGAGGTGGAAGTGTGGTAGGCCTCTCCCAGTTAGCATCCCTCAGGGTGGGTGTGCATGGAGCTGGTGGGCGGTAAACAAGCCTTCCAGCCCACTTCACTCCTGTGGTAGCTCCACCCAAGCGGGAAAGGTGTGTTCATGTATACACTTTCTTGACATGAAAGCAGAGCAAGAACTGCTTTCCCTGTATTTTCTGTAATTTTTATGGTACTGTGGACACAATCAGGGCCTCTGAAACCTAAGAATTATACATAGATTAAAAGGTCAGGAAGCAACAGTTAGAACTGGACATGGAACAACAGACTGGTTCCAAATAGGAAAAGGAGTACGTCAAGGCTGTACATTGTCACCGTGCTTATTTAACTTATATGCAGAGTACATCATGAGAAACGCTGGGCTGGAAGAAGCACAAGCTGGAATCAAGACTGCCGGGAGAAATATCAATAACCTCAGATATGTAGATAATACCACCCTTATGGCAGAAAGTGAAGAGGAACTAAAAAGCCTCTTGATGAAAGTGAAAGAGGAGAGTGAAAAAGTTGGCTTAAAGCTCAACATTCAGAAAACGAAGATCATGGCATCCAGTCCCATCACTTCGTGGGAAATAGATGAGGAAACAGTGGCTGACTTTATTTTTCTGGGCTCCAAAATCACTGCAGATGGTGATTGCAGCCATGAAATTAAAAGACGCTTACTCCTTGGAAGGAAAGTTATGACCAACCTAGACAGCATATTAAAAAGCAGAGACATTACTTTGCCAACAAAGGTCCATCTAGTCAAGGCTATGGTTTTTCCTGTGGTCATGTATGGATGTGAGAGTTGGACTGTGAAGAAGGCTGAGCGCCGAAGAATTGATGCTTTTGCACTGTGGTGTTGGAGAAGACTCTTGAGAGTCCCTTGGACTGCAAGGAGATCCAACCAGTCCATTCTGAAGGAGATCAGTCCTGGGTGTTCATTGGAAGGACTGATACTGAAGCTGAAACTCCAATACTTTGGTCACCTCATGCAAAGAGTTGACTCACTGGAAAAGACCCCACTGTTGGGCGTACACACTGAGGAAACCAGAATTGAAAGAGACACGTGTACCCCAATGTTCATCGCAGCACTGTTTATAATAGCCAGGACATGGAAGCAACCTAGATGTCCATCAGCAGATGAATGGATAAGAAAGCTATGGTACATATACACAAAGGAGTATTACTCAGCCATTAAAAAGAATACATTTGAATCAGTTCTAATGAGGTGGATGAAACTGGAGCCTATTATACAGAGTGAAGAAAGCCAGAAAGAAAAACACCAATACAGTATACTAACACATATATATGGAATTTAGAAAGATGGTAACAATAACCCTATATACGAGACAGCAAAAGAGACACTGATGTATAGAACAGTCTTTTGGACTCTGTGGGAGAGGGAGAGGGTGGGATGATTTGGGAGAATGGCACTGAAATATGTATAATATCACATATGAAACGAGTCACCAGTCTGGGTTCGATGCACGATACTGGATGCTTGGGGCTGGTGCACTGGGACGACCCAGAGGGATGGTATGGGGAGGGAGGAGGGTTCAGGATGGGGAACACGTGTATACCTGTGGCGGATTCATTTAGATATTTGGCAAAACCAATACAATATTGTAAAGTTTAAAAATAAAATTAAAAAAAAAAAAAAAAAGACCCTGATGTTGGGAGGGATTGGGGGCAGGAGGGGAAGGGGACGACAGAGGATGAGATGGCTGGATGGCATCACTGACTCGATGGACATGAGTTTGGATAAACTCTGGGAGTTGGTGATGGACAGGGAGGCCTGGCGTGCTGCGATTCATGGGGTCGCAGAGAGTTGGACACAACTAAGCGTCTAAACTGAACTGAACTGATATCTCCTTACACCACAGACCAAAGCCACAGTTAAAATACAAGGCTGTATACAACAAGTCTCAGGAAGCAAGCTCTGTGTGTCCTTTAATTCCTTGTGTACTGAAACTTACTCACGTGGGTAAGAAGGGCAAGAGGAAGGCAGCACGTGCAGAGTTGGGCGAGGCTGCGTTAGTGCCGGGATGTGGCTATGACAGTCTGTTTTTGACTCATCCTCCCTCCTGGACTTTTTCCCCCTCAGTCAAAACCACCTCATCAATCACTGACTTCAATTCTGATTGAGAGATTAAGGAGTTCACTTTTCTCTAAGGACATGTATATACCTTTCTATAGCCCTTTGCTGACTATGAACTGGACTGTGGTCAGTGCTGGAAATCAATCTGTGGTTTAGGAGACAGAAGACGCTAGCAGTGGAGGCACAGCCTGGAACAGAACAGAACTGATTCATATCATCAATTCTACTTATTTATTCGGGTTGATTATAAATAAAGATACCTGAGAGCCACATAGAGATAAATGAGTCAGCAATCCACATGTGCATCTGCAGCTGGTTTACATCTAAAGGTCAGACTCTGCTCCTGGATTCCCAAATTAATCTTTATTTATGATTCTAATTATCTTCAATATTAAAAACGTTATGGGGAGGGAGGAGGGAGGAGGGTTCAGGATGGGGAACACATGTATACCTGTGGTGGATTCATTTTGATATTTGGCAAAACTAATACAATTATGTAAAGTTTAAAAATAAAATTAAAAAAAAAACAAAAACAAAGAGCGATTTTTATTTTGCTCCTCTCCTACTATCATTAACCCCCAGGTGATCTTCCCTACATCAAGAACATCAGCCTGAAAGATAAAGACGTATCCTTTAGGTGAGAAAAGAATAAAAAAGAAGAGCTGTGTCTTACCAGAAGCCTCTGGGGGCTACAAGTGACTGGTACCTTCAAACACAAACTCTGTGGTCTTAATCGTTTTGTAGTCTGCTATATCTTGTATTACCCCCTTAGAAACCTGACCCATAGTAGGTACGCACTGATGAATCTTGGAGAAGGAAATGGCAACCCACTCCAGTCTTCTTGCCTGGAGAATCCCATGGGCAGAGGAGCCTGGCAGGCTACAGTTCATGGGAACACAAGAGTCGGACACGACTTAGTGACTAAACCATTGATGAATCTAGAAAATCCCTAATGCTTTTTGGCACACAGTCTCTAAAAGCTCCAATTCCTATTCCCATCCCACCTGCAAAGCCCCTTTCACACTGCAATTACAGGATAAATTCAGATAGGACTGTCTGCACAATATGACCATAGTATATACCATTAAACATAAATGACACGTCTCTGAGATGAGGCCAAATTCCAGGAAGAAAGGAACGGCGGCAAATAAACTCTCCTTTCCATCAAGTGCTAAACATCTGGAGCTGATTTCCTGACAGATCTACTTTACATTACTACTTAAGCAATTTACAGCTAAGAGCAGGCTGCCATCCATTATCCTTCCCACAGCCCCAGGCAAAGCTGATCTCTTACACTTATCACTCCTCACCATCAGAGTTTTTAACTACAAGTAATTTCCAGGCTGTGCATGACAGGGAAGCTAGAGATACAGCAGAGAATTCAACGACTGGCCTGTTTTCTCAATAAAAGCAACAGATTCTCTGAATGCAGCCACAAGCGGCAAGAGTCAACACTTGACTTTTCTTATGTTCTTTCTCTCTGCAATATGCTGAAAAAAGAGGACAAATAGGAAAAAAAAAACACTTGTGTGACACAGTCCTCCATCCTCATCATGTATTTGCGGTTACCAAGAAAGAAACTTCTTACTTGGAGATCTTTATGAGATGGATAAACCACTACTTCTCAGGTACACTGAAATACAATCCACAAGCAGAGAAACTGCATCAATCACTTCTACACAGAAGCTTCCAGTCCTATTCCTCCATAAGACTAAAAACTAAAAATCAGCTTGTCCTAAGGCCCTTGCTGCTGCTGCTGCTGCTAAGTCGCTTCAGTCGTGTCCGACTCTGTGCGACCACATAGAAGGCCTTTAGCAATCCCCAAATTGAAAACACATGGCTTCCATCGGGTTGATTCCAACACCAAGGTCTAGATATACAATAGCATCACAAAGAATGAAAATCTGTTTGCATGTATTTTGTTTAAAATGACACATACTTAGGTTTCATTAATGCTATTTTCATGCTTTATAGGGAATACAGTTCAGGAGAGAAATCTGCAAACCAGTGTGGGGGAAAAGAACCATATAATAGAGGCACTGTCTGTTCCCAGTAACCCTGGGTAAGCCACTTGACCTTTCTATAACTGCTGCTGCTGCTGCCAAGTTGCTTCAGTCGTGTCCGACTCTGTGCGACCCCATAGACAGCAACCCACCAGGCTCCCCCGTCCCTGGGACTCTCCAGGCAAGAACACTGGAGTGGGTTGCCATTTCCTTCTCCAATGCATGAAAGTGAAAAGTGAAAGTGAAGTCGCTCAGTCGTGTCCGACTCTTAGCGACCCCATGGACTGAGTACTGGAGTGGGTTGCCATTCCCTTCTCCGTCTATACTAGCTCTCCTCAAAAATAAAATAGGAATACTACTACTGACCTCATTTATCTCTTGGAGTTGCACTGCTTCTCAGATGAAATAAAAGATACAAAAAAATGCCTTGTGGAATTGTAGATTTTATGTTCCAATTCCTAGGAATACACTCAATATATGTTTACCAAATGACATACACAAGAATACCCGTAGCATTTTTATTCCCAGTTGCCAGTGTTTAGAAACAACCAATGTCCGTCATTAGGAGAATGGATGAAAAAATTGTGGTATAACCACAAAAGAGAATACTACATAGCTGTAATAAAGAATGAACAACTTTAACATCATGGATGAGTCATAAAAGGCACAATTCCAATTATATGAAGGTTGGGCTAGGCAAACTACTCTCAAGTGACAGATGTCAGAATACTGGGCAGGGTATCAGGGATCCTTCTGAGGTTTTGGAAATGCTCTGTATTTTTATCTGGGCAGTGGGCACCCAGATATATGACTACGTAAGAATTTAGCAGTGTTCATATTTGAGATTTGTGCTTTTACTGTATGTTCTAGCTCAATAAAAAATTTATTTTTTTTTCAATAAAAAATTTAAAATCATATCTTAAAAATATCAAGCTCTAAACAAATATAAAGTAACAATGTGACCTTTTAACTACTGCTTTTCTTGGACTAACATATAGAACTTCACTAGGGATTTAAGGCAGAAAAGGAAGACAAGAACAAAGGAAAATGTCATGGGGTCCAACAGGGGCCAGCAGTCAGAGACAACTGTTCTCAAGAAATGATCCTTAATTCTAATCTTATAATCTTTCACAATGCTTTGGGGATCTTTTTTGGAAGAGGCAGCATGAGAATCTTTTATGTACACGTGGCTGGTGGCATTCTATGGTGGAGGCATAAAAACGCATAGAGTCCAGAGTCTGGACTCTAACCAATTCTGCTGGCCATGAACTTGTGACACTGAGAAAGTCAACTTCACCTCTCTAGACTGCCTCTGGAAAATGACCAGATCACTAAGCTTTGAGCATCTATGAAGCTAAGATGGAAAAATCAATAAACGTCAACAGCAATACAGAAGGCCAGATTAGGCAACTATAAGGAAAACAAGTGCTAACATGATGCCTTTTCCCCCATAAGAGTTTGTATCAAATGATTATTTAGACAAATCTCAACCTTGGAATCCTGTGAAACACAATATTCCAAAGCCACGGGAATAAATTCTCTTTCCTCTCTGTGCTCTTAATATGGAGTAAAAAGAATGGAGGGCTGGGGCTCAGTCCTACCACTGGATTCCTGGCCAGTGGCACTGCGAGACTGTAAGCACATGGTTTTATGTCTCAGCCCTAAGTTTCTTCATGTGTATATATAAAATAAGGAGTTTGGACCAGATCAGGATTTTTCAGGTTCTGTTCCCTGAGGGCTCTTCTAAGTTCTCAGAGCATGGGTAACCCCAAATTTCCACTCCCACTATCCATCAAGGGAGAAGTATCACCCTTCTGTGTTTTATGTATCAGGCTTCCTTTTAAGCTTTCAGTTTTAAAAATAAAAACTCAGCTAGATCATCATTAGGATTCCTTCCAGCTGAATAAAATTCTATACAACTTAAGCCAATATCCTCTGCCTTAGTTAAGAATCTGACTTGTTTAATCCTTTTAGCCCAGGGCTTCCCATCATTCTTTGTTGTCAGGGGCTCTACCTACTAGGAGTCAGTGGCATGCCCCCTGCTGTAACCACCTGGAATGTCTCTGGACAATGCTAATATCTCCTGGGGTATAAAATCACTCCTGGCTGAGAACCACTGTTTTAACCCTAACACAGGTTAGTAGGAAAAAATTAAAAAAAAATTTTTTTTATAAAGATGACAAACTTTGAATGAAGAATCAGCCTTTCTTGACCTTTTACAAGTCCAGGTCTCTCATGGACCACGGATGGTTCCCTGGTCCTGGACTGTGATGCTCCTGGAATGTGGCAGGATAAACAGGCACAACTCCTACCCACCACAGAGCCAAGCCCTGTGAATGAGATGACAAAGCGTGCACAGGAGCTACAAAGTCCTCTCCATGTTGTCGCCAATGGCAAGACTTCATCTTTTTATGGCTGAGTAGTATTCCGTGGGGTATGTATACCACGTCTTCTTTACTCATTCATCATCAATGGACACTTAGGTGTTTGTTTTTTTTCCAATCTTTGTTATCATAAATAATGCTGTGGTGAACACCAAGGTGTATATATCTTTTTGAAATATGGTCCTTGAGAGGATTATGCTAAGTGAAATAAGTCAGATGAAGAAAGATAAACAATGTACGATTTCACCAAAACCAGAACAAATGAACAAACCAAATGAAACAAAAACAAACCCATAGATACAGAGAACAGACTAGTAGTTACCAGAAGGGAAGGCATGACGGGAGGGTGAAATGGGTAAAGACGGTCAACTGTATGGGATGAATGGAAATCAAACTTTTGGTGGTGAGCGTGTAGTGTACACAGAAGTTGAACTATAATGCTGTACACAGAAATTTACTAATGGTATAAAGCAATGTGAACTCAATAAAAAGAAACAAAATAAAACTGGAGGAAAAATACATATACAAACATCAAACATTAATGGCATGTCTAACTAACTACCAGAAAACAGAAAAAGTGAAAGAATTCACGAGTGGAAAACAGGAGTTATATTTATATCTAGGCTTCAAAATCAAACAGAGGTATCAGTTAGCGAAAGGAAAAGTGACTGTCTAAGCTTATGTCAAGGCTATGGTTTTTCCTGTGGTCATGTATGGATGTGAGAGTTGGACTGTGAAGAAGGCTGAGCACCGAAGAATTGATGCTTTTGAACTGTGATGCTGGAGAAGACTCTTGAGAGTCCCTTGGACTGCAAGGAGATCCAATCAGTCCATTCTGAAGGAGCTCAGCCCTGGGATTTCTTTGGAAGGAAAAATGCTAAAGCTGAAACTCCAACACTTTGGCCACCTCATGCGAAGAGTTGACTCATTGGAAAAGACTCTGATGCTGGGAGGGATTGGGGGCAGGAGGAAAAGGGGACGACAGAGGATGAGATGGCTGGATGGCATCACTGACTCGATGGACATAGGTCTGGGTGAACTCCAGGAGTTGGTGATGGACAGGGAGGCCTGGCGTGCTGTGATTCATGGGGTCGCAAAGAGTCAGACACGACTGAGTGACTGAACTGAACTGAACTGAAGCTTATGTCATGAGAGAACTTTCTAATTCTACAGCAAGAATGACTTACCTATATTCTCAAAGAACCATAAAATCCACACATTTCTAGAATATATCAGAGGGAAACAGCTGTCCTTAAGATGGGCAAGTGTAAAGTCATGATTTAATTTTCATTTAAAATGGGCATCCCTGAATAATAACTCCTTTCAAATCATCATTTAACAGCAATAATGTGACAGTGTGCCAACTTTAAATAACATGGTCAATATCCTGAAATAATTTTAATGGACTATGAGGATTATTCTTCAATGTCTGAATACAGCCAAATTTCTGTAATTGATTCTTTGGGAAGTGACCAAACATAACAGTTGCTTTGAAGAAAATGTAAATGAGTATTTTATTGTGTGGTCAAAACTGATTATACTTCCATAACTTGGCTAAGAGAAAAAGCTGAAGCATGTCTCTCCTATTAAAACCACAAGGAATCAACTTCCTTGAGCCAGAATTGTACTAATTCTCCCCATTATCATCCGTATGTACCTTCTCTCTTCCATAATTCCCTCCAAAAATCAACAGGTGCCATTAAAAATTAAAAAAATTTTTTTTAACATAGAGGACTAAGTTTTTATTCTGGAAAAAAAAAAGGGGGGGCTCCTGTGATACCGAAGCAGACACAAAAGCATAATCTTACAGGTCAGACATGACACAGTGTGTGCCGAGAGTCAGTCACAACAGCAAGCTTCACTCTGCTATGTTGACCAGGCTTTCTCTCTGTTCAAACACAGTGATGTTTTCGGACTTATCTTAACCAACTGAAATCAGTTCTGTTGATATTAGAATCATGTAAGGACACCCACCCGTATCTAGTCTTCACTGAAATTCTTCTCTGCAGCTTCATTACCAGACATTAAAATTCCTGATGGTTATGCTCTGTGCTCTTTAATTCCAAAGGTGATTACATTTGCAACAAAGACTAAGGCCCAGACACACTCGCAGGAAGCACATTATCCCTTCTTAGCTTTCTTCCTTTTCTCGTGTTCTGGCCTCACTCAACTCTGACACCTTCGGTTAAGAGGTATTGCTTAGGGGAAAAGACTGCCTTTTCAGGTCAGGGCTTTCCGCTTCTTCCCAAAACTGTAACGTACTCAGCTCTCAGCTGGATGACAGATTTTTTTGAATGCAATAATGATTAAAATGAAACTATCTGCCTTATTTTACCTGTTTACCAAAAGCTGATTGATAAGCCTTCACTCTACATGATTTTACGTGTCACCTTAACTCTTCTATGGTGCCCAGCTGTTATGGCAAACACTAGATGTTGCTGTGAAGGTACATTATGAATGTGACTAACATTTACAATCAGCTGACTAAGTAAAGAAGGTTACCCTCAATAATGTTGGTAAGCCTGATCCAATCAGTTGAAGGAATTATGCCCCTGGAATGTAATACAGAAATCCTGCCTTAATTTCCAGCTTGCTGGCCTGCTCTATATATTCCACATTTGCCAGCCCCTACAACTGTGTGAGCCAGTTCCTTAAAATGAATCAATCCCCCCTCCACACCCTCCCCCCACACAGTATTGGTTCTCTCTGCAGAGCCCTGAATGACACAACCTAGTTCCAGGGGGAAGTATTATCATGCCATTGCATAAAATAATAAATCCAGTTAAAGGGCACTCTGAAGCCCACAGTACTCAGTCTTGACTGTGGCAGCAGTGGGTACAGACATCACAGAACTTTCTCTGAGACAACCGTCAGCATCTTGAAGAATGCTTTTTAAATTCTGAGATCTTACTTCCTGAGAGCAGGGGCCATATCTGTTCTTTAACAAAATGCTTTTGCCAGGCAGAGTGCTTAATAAAAAGTCTTGTATATTCTAATTTCTTTGCCAAACAATATCATGTTTTTTTGCCAAATGTGTTTTCTGAACTGAAAATTCAAGATTTTTAAACTTTGGCCTGTGTTTAGCCCATAGATGAACATCTCTGGCCTTGTTTCCACTATTCCCTTAGATTCCTGTTCATGAGTCCCTGACCAAGCTCTCCCTTACCCGGCAGTTAATTTTTGAGTCTCCAATGCTTCCTTCTGCTACTCTGTAAGCAACTGAGTCTCTAGAGGGCGGGGGTGCTGTTTTATCGTTCAGTACAGTGCCCAGCAAACATACTGTAGCCCAGCAAACATAACTGACGGCTGCCATGTGTTGTACTAGCAAGGCTGGGTCAACCACCGACTGTAAATAACACTGGATGTTATGAACCATATACTTCTGAGCTACTCAATTTAATTTCATTGAAATTTCATCACAAATATGCAGTATAATGAAGAAGAACTGAGCTGAACAGCTGTATGTTTTTGACTCACAACTGAATCAGATGTAATGCTCATCCTCCACACAGGAAGACACCAAGTATGTTGACCATTTGCATCAATATGAAGTCTTTTTTTGTTGTTAAAAATAACCTGGTGACTAATGTGTGGCCTGGGTGGGGATCACTGGGCTAGATGGATTTCCTAGCCTTAACCAGGGTCTACTATGGATCACAAACTCTAGAGGTACTGAAGTGCAACCGTAGGTGAGTTCTAGAAACATTATCGTAGTTTATGGCAAACTGAATGAGATTACAATTTCTCCTATGAGGATGCTGCAGCTGAAGCAATTTGCCTGTTGGTTGAGTAAAGAACGGTACAGTAATCTAGTTACCCCTAGAATTTTACTTCTTCAAGGAAGAATGAGCACCAAGAAAATAATCTCCACCACAATAATTCATCTAAAGCCAGGGTGTTAGCCCGCAATACCTTTTTGGCTTCCTCAGTGGTGACAGAGCTTCCAGGGGCGTCATCTTTGGTGATCAGAGTAACTCCATCTATAAAGTAATTCACAGAGGAAAATTCAAGTACAGAGACTCAAGCCCAATCCCACCTTCCTTTCCACCACACCTCCTCCCAGCTTTGCATGGGAGATTTTTGGAATTATTAATATAAAGGTGCTCTTCTCTATAGGAAATATAAAGCTTTATGAAAGATGCTGAACTCTCATCATTTTTTCCATCTTCCATCGCCCTTTCTCCTATGTTTGCTTATAGAAAATGAAAGCCACATCACAAATGTTACCTGTTGTGTGAAGTCTTTCTTGATTCAATCTCTCCCTTAGAACTCTTCAGATCACTTTGTTTATCCCTTTGAAATAGCTCTCACCATACTGTATCCTGTATGACTGTAAATATTTTATCCCTCCTAACAGATTATACTTTCTCTAGGGCAGGGATTACATTTTATTCATTCTTCTATTTCCCTCAGTGTATGTCATAGCAGGAGCTCAGTAAATAAATGCAAATTGAGTAACTATGCTTTGGTCCAAACCCATTAGGTACCAGATACGGGAATCTGTAGACTTTCTGACTTCTAGCAGTGTGACCAGCTATTGATGGAATGGCAGAAAGCTAAGGTCAGAAGGAAACACGCTCTTACAAAGATCTTGCCTATCATTTAGCCTAGAGTGTTGAGTTGAACTCAGTGAGAGCAAATTAAGGATGGAAAATCTACCCTTTAGTTTTCTCTTCTTAAGATTTTCTTCTGTCTCAAATGGTTAATGCACAAAACGTTCTCAGAAAAGCACATGCATTTAACATCCATTTGTACCTAGAAATGGCACAAGGTCATGTGTATTCTCTCAACAGGATGGAGATATATATATATATATGTATATATATATATCTATCTTGTGTATGTCCTTCAAATTTCTTTTCAGCAAGCAATATACCGGAGGCATTCAATAGCTACCAAAACCAAACTCTTTCATCTACTAGGTCGACAGCAGAGACACAAAAGTGATTTGAGTAAGCCCAATTCACCATCTATTCTAATTGCTTTTGCTCCCCAGTGTAGAAGTTAAAGGGCTGAAAAATTAACTGTCAGGGAAATGGTTGTCTGTGTGATGAAAAACTGCCTGTTAGAAGCAGAGATGGGCATGTGACTCCTTTTTTTACAGAGTTTGCAAAGAAGGACAGGTTGAAACTAATTTGGGGGCTCTACTTCAAGTACGAAGTTTTGTACTTTGCAACATCATTGTTTTCGTAATATGTACTTTTAATAGGTAATATCTTGTGTTTCGGTTCTGAAAGAAAATCAAGCCAGGTTAAAGGAAATGGGCAAAGGGCATGATGGAAATCAAACAACAAGCCTAAAAGTGAAAGAATGTTTGTTGCCCTGTTTCTATGTTTAATTTGCATTAGTCACTGTGAATAAGTGAGTGGCTTTGGTGCATGAAGACACTGGTTGGCTAATATAAAATGCCCAAGAACATGGCAATGAAAGACGGAGGAAGCAAAATGTGGGGGAGATTAACGAAAGTGCTATGGATCCAGCAGGACTTACAGGTCTAAGAATCTGAGACAGGGATCAATGACTGCCTATACAGCTTCTTCGGTCATCAAACAGAAAGGCACAGTCATGAAAGGGCCACACTACACAAAGAGTTTAAGATGGGACTTATATGTTTACTTATTATTTATCACTTTGTAGTTCTGCTTATTAATCAAGATTTTCAGTTCACCAAATACTGAGCATTTCCCAAATCCACATGGAAAAATCCACACGGGACGTCATCAGGTCCTCACATAACACATCACACAATATAATTTATATTTAGAACTTATACTTGGAAAATATAGCATAACTATTTTAAGAAAAAGACAAAAGACACCTTACCATGGACGACAATTTCCCAGAAATGATTTAATTGTTTAACTTCCACTTTCTCTCGAAGGGCTTTCAGGAAATTGTTAAAGCGCTGCTCTTCTGAAAACTGCAAGAGCGTGTGGGGGTAGGGAAGGTGGCAGGTCAGAGCTCATACAGAAACATAATTCACCCCAAAGCATTTTATATACACACACACACACACACACACATATATACACACACACAAATCCACCATATTTAATTATTAAACACACATAAAATGTTCTTCTTTGGTAAATTTCAGCTTCGTTTGCTAGGAGTTGTAAATCTTTCCATCTGTTGAAGGCACAGAAATTTCCATAGCTACCCAGGTTTTTTTGTGGCCTGGTACTTTGTTCTTTTAGGTTTTAATATAGACAAATTCAAACAAAAACAGAGCAATTTAGTGGATGCTGTGCACCCATCACCTTTGTAACATCTATACCCTCACTTTCTCCCACGACTCTCGGGTTGTTTTTAAGCAAATTTCAACCATATTAGCTCATCTATAAATATGCAATATCTAAAGTATAAACTTAAAAAATTCACAAAAAATTAATTATAAGAGTAATAACCAGTCAGTATTCACATATTCCCAACTTTCTTTTTATATTTTTAGTTTAAAAAAGGTCATTAAGATTGACTAATATGTCTCTAAGGCCTCTTTGGCTCCTCTTGCACCTTTCTCTCTTTCTTTTTTGGAGTCCAATGACCTGGTTTAAAGGACACGCGGTGGCGACAGTGCACGGAAGTGTTCTCAGATGCTCTCTCCAGGCAGCGGGGGATGTGCGCACTAAAAAACACTTCCACTACCTTTTCAGCTAAGCAAATCTTTCTCCACCTGACTGAGTCATCTTTAGTCTTATATTGACTCCATTTGGCCAAAAGTTGATATTTGATAAAATTGATATTGATCTGTAGGGCATTTGGTTTATCTACTTCTGAATCTTTCATCCCATTCTAATTTTAACAATATTTTTATTTTCTTATCACTCTTTGTAACTACCTAAACAATTCAAGAAGTAATTTGGTCATTCATCAATCCTCTCAATAATTATCTAACTGTATTTTCTCCATCCATTTCCTTAAAATAGTTAGCCAAACAGAACCCAATAGAAGAGAAATTTGGTTGGCTCACTAAGTAGAAATCATAAAGCCAGGGCTATAGTGTAATAAAAAGCTAACTTCGAGGGATACAACATCCCAGTCACCCACCCATCTTTATTCTTCCTCAGAAATGACAGCAATAGTAACATGAGCTAGTCATTTCTACTCCTCTTGGCATATGTTGCTCTTCACAGTAAGGATGATCATTTTCAAAGCCCAGGCTTATCTGTGGGGTGCTGTATGTCTCTCCCCTGTGATGGTGGCCAACTGTTTAGGAAGAGGACACAGGATAGAGTTACCTGAATGGCTTCTTCCCTGAAGGCTTTGATGCAGTCCATGCTCTTCATGAAATACAGTGTTTCGTTAGTATCCAAAAACTGCTCGATGTGATTTATTAGCTGGTGACTCGCTAGGACATAAGACAATACTTTTATTTTCCTCAATCTGAGTGACGCTTGTTAGAGAGAATGGATGCTCCTGTGTGCCTGTAAGTAGTGTGTTTTTATGGATCAAGAGCCTCCCTTGTGGTCTGTTTGCACAAAAGCCATTCTTCTTTTAAGGGGGTGGATGGGAAGGAAAGATGAAATGCAGAATGCTGATTTCAAAAGTCTACATTTAAAAGGTTTGGGTAATACTGACATTTGTCAAGAAATAAAATTTCTTAAGTGCTTAGAATTATAGCTAAATATTTCTTTTGGAATTTCAAACATTAAGCTGTTATTGCTTTTTATTTACCCCCCAAAATTTACGGACCATTTGGGTATCTCAAAAGTGCATTTCCTGATAACATCATAAAAAACATATCTTCTATTTCCTCCCCTAATTCCACTCAGGATAAATGTCAAATAGTGTCAGACAAAGAAAAATAATCAGCCAGGGACACTCCACCCTCTTCCAATCACAGATCACATTAGAAAAGACCAGCCCTCAACTTAATTTAGTAATATCCCTATAGAATGGAAAATCATTGCTACTTATCTTCTGCCCTCAGTTGAATCTCAAGAGTCTCTAAGGTATTCAGCACTCTACGAAGCCATGGATACTTAACAAATGATAATGGTCAGCAAGCAACGTCATAAGTGATACAGAAAGAGGAAATGCATTAATAACGTTACGGTTTCCAAGGTGGGCTGCAATTTGAGACTGCCTCATAAACAAAACATTCTTCATTTAAAAAAGCAGAGGAAATTAAAACATAAAGTCATCAGGGAACTTAAAGTGGTTAAGCAGGTCAAAACAGACTTATGATCTGTGCAGAAGAACAAACCAAGGAGACAGGCATAAGTCATGACCTAAAAGCTCATTCTTACTTGTTTCCTGAAACTGCTCGCTAGCTGGCTGTTCAGCAATTTGTGCTGAATGGTCAAGATGTTCTAAGAGTGCACATGTGCCATTGTTGTGGCCTCATCTGAGCTTTCCCATAGTTACGAATGTGTGCCTGCAGTACTAATGAAAACTACTTTCAAGGCTTCCCTATAAAGGCTAAAGGCCGCCAGCTGAATCACAGTGACTGGAGCACTACTCAATACCTTATGAAAGACATGAAATGCAGAGCCATCAACTTATTTGCCAAGGATCCTATAGCATGTGGAAAGGATTCAAAAACTGGATGAAGTATTTCCTAATATAATAATTTTGCAGCAAGTGAAAACATCCTGGTAACCATTTCATCTTTTCTACCAAATAGGAGATTATGATCTCCATCACAACGAACTACTTAACCAACTTGAGGGATTAAAGAAAACACTTTTCTGAAATTTCAGAAATCTTTACCCATGTATCCTATAGCAGTGAATTAACATCCAACTATGATTCAAAGCAGAGAAGGAATGTTTGGATAGGACTTTTGAAACAAAGTTTTAAATAATACAACCCTGATCAGTAAGCAGAGCAGAAAACTATCAACAAGAAGCTGAGACCAACAGAAGCTATCTCCTTCTTTTAGCCTGGAAAGGGAAAGTAAGAGAAATGTTTGATATTTCCACTCAAGCAGCCTGCTTTCTCAGATAGTCTGATAGCAAGTTCACTCAGCGTTTCCTATCTGGGCACAAATGAGAATTTTTAAAGGCCAAGGGCAATAATCCCAGAGACATCACATTTCTCATTTCTTTTGAAAGGTGAATGAGGAAATCTCTGCAAGTTATAATGTAAAGCTGTAATATTTCTCTTTGCTTGATACAGTGATTATTTTAATTTAGCCTAATACATATTTACTGTGTAACTGCAACATATAAGATGCTATACTATGTTCTATAGGAAACACAATGAAGTTGAAGATAAGATCCTTGCCGGTGGGGAGTTTACATGCTAATAGAGAATATAACACATATACATAAAAATAGTAACAGAGGTCGACATGAAGAGCTGAGTGGTACAGAAATATATCAACTAATCTGAATTTTAAAAACTCTTTGGTGATTATAAGAAAGATTTGTGAATTAACTTGGCTTTTTTGCTGGGCAATGAAGGAAAAGTAGAATTTGGCTATCAGACAGCCAAAAAACAGAATGAGCAAAAGTATAAAGCAGAGAGGTGGGAAAGCACGGGGTGTATGTGGAGGAAAGGACACGGTCCAGCGCGTGGAGTCCATGGCCAGGAGTAGCGAAGAAAGAGGAGGAGAGGTGGAAGGGAAGGGCGTCCCAAGGAGAGTGAACAGTGTGCAAGAGGAGCTGGGGCAGGACAGAGAAAGTACAGGAAAAAAAGGGTTCAAGACCAAGCCTTTAAGGAACCTCAGGATTCAGAGGCTGTACAGAGGAAAGGCTGCTGATAAAGGAGGCCAAGAAGGGATGGTTAGGGAGGCAGGAGAGAGTCAGGAGGGTATGGCACCACAGATACTAAGAGAAGAAATTATCTGAAGAGAAGAATTGTCTACTGTGTTATAAAGTGCTACATACATAATATTACACATTATTATTACATAAATTCTGCAAGGAAAAGAGTGTAATGAGCACAGAAGATAAAGGACTCTAAAACACAGGGTGTCCTTGGGCCTGGGAGCCCATGAAACAACTAGACAGTGCTGAATTGCTCTGCAAAACAGGCTCTGCACCCATCCTTATCTTGAATCTTGATGGCACACACACACACACACACACACACACACACACACACACACATCTTACAGAAAAAAAATAGAAAAAAATACTCAAAAGAAACTAAAATAAAGCAAATGTGAAAGCCAATAACCCACTTGCAATAATGATATGGATAAGAAAGAATACAAAGAGAAGGAAGTAGCAGTCTCAATTCTCAGTTTCCATTTAAGAATGACATCCTTACGTATCTGTGGGCCCATGTGGATTTAGTTTTCTTATTTACATGTTGGACTGTTCTGTCCTTTCCCCCAGAAGGTTCAGGAATGCAGGTAGATAAACATACCCAAACTTCAGACAAACCCAATGAATACACAGAACCAGACTCTATCCTTCTCGGAACAATCAGTTATGTGGCCTGTGCATCTGGCCCCCTACCTAGACTATTTTGTGGTTCACTGATTATAATGAACCTTTTAACACCAGTGAATAGATGTGATGGACGATGCTCTAATATACTGAATATCAGAATGGGATGTGGATGAGGGACTTCTTATCTAAACTTTGGTGGCATTTCCCTGCCATTTTTAATAAATGTAAAAATGCAGAAGTGGCTGACAAAAGTAATCTAACTCTGGCTGGATTATGCTTTTGATGCCCCCTTCTCTCCTCCTCCTCATACAGGAAATGCTGAGGACTGGGGTGCTTTCCTCTGTTTCCACATCAATCACAGTATTCACGCTCAGTAAATCACAGCTCCAACTATAGTTCACGAAAATGCTTTTTCAGAATTACTCAGAGGCTCAATAATACTCATTAGCAGCTAATATAAAAAATGGCCACTGGAAGGGCCATCCATCTTAGGACAGTAGTCAAGCAAAGGCTGTCATTTATCTCAAGAAGTCTTCAAAATCAAGATGTCTATTCTGGATTTCAAACCTGTCTGTTCTGGATTTTGAGGTTTTTAATAGAGGCATTAATATGTTAATCTAGAATCTGACATGAGTACAGATCGTTGATACGCAAAATGAGTTTTCATACTTATAATACTTTAGTGTTATATTAAAATCTTATCAAGATTCAAAAGTGTTATGTAAGAGGAAAACAGTGGTGTTTTTTTGTTTTAATCTGAAATGTATGCTTTTTTTCTCTCTCCAGAAAACCTTCAACACCTTCCAAAAGTGAAAGGGATAGTTGCTCAGTCCTGTCTGACTCTTTGCGACCCCATGGACTGTAGCCCACCAGGCTCCCCATCCTGGAACTTTCCACACAAAAATATTGGAATGGATTGTCATTCCCTTCTCCAAGGGATCTTCCCAACCCAGCAATCAAATCTCAGTCTCCTGCATTGCAGGCAGAATCTTTATCATTTGAGCCACCAGGGAAGCCCCCCAAAGTTCTACAAAATGAATCATCCTTCTTCCTGCTGCTCAGTCATGACCGTCTGGGGCCATGTGCTTGCTGGTCTCTGACTTGACATTTACTTACTCCTCTCTTTTCTGCAAAGATGTTTCCAACAAAGTAAAAGGAAGTCATTTACTGAGGGGTTTTTTTCCCTCTATCCTACAGAGCCAAAAGAGCAGTAGTTCACTCAACCGTCACGTGTTATGTATAAGGGACTGGAAAGCTATCGCAAATGATTTTGCTGAACCCAGGCATCATTCAGGATGTTTCTCAATTTAATTCTTCTCGTGATCTCAATGCCCTTATGTGAATTTTAATTATTGAAGAGGTGCACATTTTACAGATGTCAGCAGTCAAATCATTTAAAAATGTTCAACAGTTTACATAGTCAATAATAATGGCATCTTTATTAAAGAAAATAAAGTGACAATAAAAAATCTAGCATTTAAATAAAAAAAGTATATGATCAGGTCAGTCATTAAGAGAATTAAAAGGAGTAACATCTTTCAGTAACAAATAAAAATCTAAGTGAGTAGTCCAGTTTATAGCCAATGAAATCCACATGTAAATTACTATCACTGTTTTTAAAGCAAAAAGTTAACAAGAAACATTTGCCTGGTAAGAAAACAAGTCTGTTTTAATACAGGGAACAAAAATCAGTCACAAAGAGGCTTCCCTGTGTCTCAAATAGGGTATAAACTGGCCATCGTGGGTAGAGGCTTTGTGCGTTATCAGGCAAGGTCCAAAGAGAAGAACAGAAATCACTGAACATTTAACCAAGGAAGTTTAATGCAGGCAACTGTTAACACAGGTGATAAAGAACTGTAAAGCCAACTGAGAATGGGTGCTGTAACCCAGAGATTAGAAATAGCAAGAAGCCTCTAGCACCCCCTGGCACCGCAGGGGAACAAGAACAGAGCAGAAAGGAGATAAGAGGAGGGGATAACTAAAGCCTGTCCTATAGGGGCAGAAACCATGGAGGACTTGGAGATGCTGCCCTACTCGGGGCTGGGGATGGGTGAGGAGAAAGAGAAATACCCTGGCTTATCCCTCCCTCCTTACTTCTCACCAGGATCTGAACCCAGTAGGAAGCCTGTACCTGTGGGAGCCTGAAGATGCAACCTGCAGGGACAGGCTCTACCCCACTCCTCCCCGCAGACCCAAGGCACACAGGGAAAGGGTGAGCAGAGGATCTCGGGGCCACTGGCACAGTGTGTTATCATGAACCCACAGGAGTTGAACGCCCCATTTACACATCAGATATTTGCAGGAGACAGAAATTAACAAAGCCGTCTTTAACTTAAATAATAAAGGAATATAAAGTGTATAGGACTTTTCTTCATTACTGAACCCTTCCCATGGTGTTCATGACCTTTAAGGAGTCAATTGCACTTCAGGGAATGTAAGAACAAAAAGAAGGTATCCTAAACATTTTCTCTCTAAATGACCTAAGATGTGCCGATTTATTTCTTTAAATACCCTTTCGACTTCTACTTCCAAAAGAATTTGGATCTATGATCCCAGGAATTTGTCCTGAATGCTTGTGCTTCTTGGTCTGGTATTATTCCTGTTTTTAGTTTTGTAGTCTTTAATGAAATCTGCTTACTGGGGAAAAATAAATCACTGGTGGCAAGAAGAGAAACTAAGAACCAGGGGGAAAGGATAAGCGTTATGGATCTGAAAGGGACATTCAATTGCTGTCTCGTTTTTGAGCAGGTGGACTGTGGAGTGGACACAGCTCTGCCCTTTTACCTCTGCCCCACCCTTCCCCTTTTAGAAGCTGTTCTGCTAGACTCTCTGCCCCAAATTTCCTCATGTAGCAGACAGAAGAAGTTGCCTGCCTCCCTTGAAAGAACAGAAAAAGTCAGCGGATATGACAGAGAATACCACAGCTATAATATCATGCATGACCAGTGGCACAGGAAATTGAACTAAGGTGTGTAAAAGCGATGACCACTTCAACAGTACAGATACAGCCCTGGTAGTTGTTTTTTATTATTATTAATATTTTTCTTACCAATAACTAAAAAACTCAATTAAAACTTCACCATTTAAACTCCGTAAATTAAGTCACAGCCTGTTTTTTCATGCTTAACGATTTTCTCATTAAGTGCAGTAATTTCTTACAAATTGCACTAATAAAAGTAACTCTTGCTGGGTATTTTCCCCCTCTTTTTAAATGCTGCCTTTTCATTGATGTGTTAAATTAAAACCCCAGGCACAAAGAGCAGAGTAAATGCAAAGTCTTTATTGTTCAGACTCCAATCCGGC
This sequence comes from Bos mutus, assembly GCF_027580195.1. NCBI lineage: Eukaryota > Metazoa > Chordata > Mammalia > Artiodactyla > Bovidae > Bos > Bos mutus. The sequence goes on from NC_091618.1 coordinate 31,696,784, forward strand.
AGACTATGAGATCTCTTTCATTTTATTTTTGTTTTTATTTGAGCTAACTGTGAGGCCTGCTTTGTAGCCACAGGAAGAAAGATTTTGAAGGTCTCTTGGTCTTAGCTCACTCTAGATAACAAGTGATAGTGTAAGCTAATGAGAAACTAGAAAAATGGCATTTGGTTCAGCCCACTGCCTTCAAGATCAGTTTATGAAAGGGAACATGATGCCAAGACTTTTTCATTCTGCATGAATAATATTTCCCATCTTAAATAACTTGGGTATAAGACTAAATCTGCCCCCAAGTCAGCTGGAAATTTTTAGGCTTGCTGGTCAGTGGGTGGGGGTTTTATGGAATTCTATGGCCTTTCAATTTTTATTAAAAATTCGATTTATTTAACTCTTAAAGACCCACCAAATACATCCCATGAAACCTGAATATTATCAGTTCATATTTACAAGGCTTATGCTGCTGCTGCTAACTCGCTTCAGTTGTGTCTGACTCTGTGCGACCCCATAGACAGCAGCCCATCAGGGTCCACCGTCCCTGGGATTCTCCAGGCAAGAACACTGGAGTGGGTTGCCATTTCCTTTTCCAATGCATGAAAGTGAAAAGTGAAAGTGAAGTCGCTTAGTCGTGTCCCACTCTTAGCGACCCCATGGACTGCAGCCTACCAGGCTCCTCCGTCCATGGGATTTTCCAGGCAAGAGTACTGGAGTGGGTGCCATTGCCTTCTCTGTACAAGGCTTATAGCAATTAACTAAAGACCAAAGAACATCCTCTCTTTAGTCTAACTAATTCCTTCATTTCCAAAGAGGAGTGTACTTTAAGTAGCGCAAAACTGGGGCATGACACTAACATAAGGAAGAAACGAAAGGAAGTCCTTTTCATCAAGCGAGGAAGTGATATCTTCCTCTCACTAATGTAATGTACATGCTATATGCTTGGAAGTATGCACTGAAGATGGGAGTAGGGAGTATAGAAGGCAGAGAAAGAGCATCTTCATAATTTTCTAAGGTCCTATAACAAATTTTAAATTCTACAATGGCGAAACATACTAAAATAAGATATTTTACTAAATACTACAGTGATACAGACGAATTCAAAACTAAAGCATCTAGATTTCATTCTGGATGAGTAGTGGGAGAGAGGTAGAATGCAAGATGACAGTGTTTGGTACTGTATGAATTTTATAGTATCTGTCCAGCTTCATACCTGAGCGGACGTCATCAAACTCATACAGGAAGTAGGCAGAAGGAACCAAGCAGACACAGAAACAGTGCAGCCAAGAGAAAATGCTGGAACAGGAGACCAATTTGGCAGTGGGATCCAGGTGGTAATCGAATGGAACTGAAATTCATGTATCAATTGAAGAGATACAGTGATGAGTGATGAGTCAGACTCCTCAGCAAGGAGAGAAGCAGATGGCTGCTAGCTGAATGTGCTTTTGGGGATGACAGAGGAGGGGGAGGCAGGACACAGAGCTTTACAATGCCTCAAGAATCTGACTAGTTCTTAAATGGAATATCAAGAACCAGAAATTTAAAAACTATACTCCATGTATCAATCTTCTTAAAAATTGGTAAATAATGATGTCCTGCGCTTATTTGGTATCTTTCCTTAAGGACCCTTCAGACCCCTCTTTTTTTTTTTCTTTTCATTTTTTTCCCCTCTGTTTTTGATTTTTATGAAGAAAGTTGTATAATATTCTATAACTCAAAATACAGAGATGCTTCTTCTCTTATGAGGCTAAGATTTATAATTAAATCCAGAAAACCTGAGGGTTAATCTGGCTGTAATTCAAAAATTCAAATCATGATGATTCCCAAGCACTATTTTATTAAGGACAATGATGCAAACAAAAAAAATCACTACTAGCCGGCAGTACTCAGAGAGCATAAAAACAAATGGAGGTTATATTTGCGTAGACCAGCAGCAGCATCTTTGATAATGAATCATTTTACAATAAAACTACTACCAGGCATTAATATCCCAGGATACACAGGCTCTTAAATCTCAAGAATCTCTCTGTGGGGTTGGGGCCGGGATCTGGTGGGGTAAGAAAAACAAGGGACATTCATACAGAAGGGTAGCAAAGTGAATGGCACAAGAGTATTAGCAGGTGTCCAGTGTGGTCTGAGCACAGGGTACACAGAGGGGACCTGTAGAATACTGGTCTAGAATGGCAGGATGCGACCAGGTTGTGTGAAGTCTTGACTGGAGGACTAATTTCAAAGACACACAGAGTGATTAAGAAGGGCTGACCCATAATCAAATCTGTGCTATAAGAAGCTAAATCTGTACCAACACATAGGATGAGATGAATTTTAAGGGTAATTAAGACAGGATGCTATAACTGTCCAACGGTGAAATGATGGAAGCCTAAATTGTAGTAGTGGTATTTAGGATGGAAAGGAAAAGACAGATATGAAACAACTGGATTAGAAAGTGATTAAAAATTACAAAAAACTTATAACTAGGTACAAAGTGGTTAGAAACACTCATCAGCAGTAAATTCAAGAGGCAAAATAACAGCAGTAACAAAAATCCCTTATTTCTGCAGAAAGTCCTATTAACGCTCACGGCACTAGGACGCCCCATCACTTTGGCTGCTGCCTCACTAGGGATGCTTCTCTCGGGGCCCTCTCCTATCCAGCCTCTTATTGCCCAGGTCTGCCAGCCTCTTCCATGAATTCCTCCTTACACCAGTCAACCCACCTGCACCTACACCCATACTCTGCATCCTTCCTATTGTTCTGGATAGACTATCTGTGTGTGCAACTATCTAAGTTACTCCTTCCACCTGTGCCCTAGAACTCACACCTCCCCCTACTCAAGAATCTCATTTTTCTCATGTCTTTACAGACCATTTCTACGGTGACTTCTCCCAGATTTATATTTACAACCCAGGCCTTTTTCCTAAAGTCAGGACCTGTATAACCAACTTAATATGTCTTTATGTTCTCAATAAACGTCAACACCTTCCAGCTGTTCAGGCCCAAATACTTAAGAGTCACCCTTGACTTGTGTCCTTCTCTCACGTCCTATTTTCAGACTATCAGCAAAACCTGCCAAGACAGAGTTTGACCTCTTTTCACTGCCTCTCACTTGGATCACTGCAGTGGCCTTCTAACTCATCCGCCTACTTCAGCCTTGCCCAGTCTCAACAGGGCAGCCAGAGTGCCTTTTAAAACATAATCAATCAGCTCATCCTCTACTCAGAACTCTTCAGCAATTTCCCATTTCACTCAGAGTAAAAGCAAAAGGTTAGGAGGCCCTACATGACGAGTGCCCCAGATACCGCTCTGATCTCATCTCTGCTTCTTTCCTCCAGCCACACTGGCTTCCCCAATACTCCTGGGCAATGCTCCCTCTTGGCTGCAAAGTGTTTCCCAGAGATAGCTACCACACTCTACCTTCCACATTCCTCAATTCTCTGTTCAAATGACAACCAAGCAGCCAGCCTTCCTTGGTCCTCTACATAAAATCACTAGCCTGTAACAACCCCAGCATTCACTTTCCCCTCACTATCCTATTTTAATTTTTCTCTATAGTGATGGTGCTGTTATGAGTAGAACAGGGTTCCCTCCAAATTCACGTTCTTCCCAGAACTTCAGAATGTGACCTTATTTGGAAACAGGGTCCTTGCAGAGTAATCAAGTCCAGATGAGTTCAAAAGGGGGAGGGAGTGCTGAGCCAGTAAAATGGTGTTCATGTAAGAAGAGGGAAATCTGGATGCAGACACACAGAATTCCAGCTGACGAAGAGGCAGACTGGAGGGATGCATCCACAAGCTAAGGAACACCAAGGATTGCCAGCTGTCACCAAAAGCTGGGAGACAGGCACGGAATGGATTCTTCCAAGCGTCCTTAGAGAGAACCAACTTTATTGACACCTTGATTTTGGACATCTAACTTCCAGAACTGAGAGAAAATAAACTTGTTATTCTAAGCCAGCCAGTTGGTGTACTTCATTACAGCAGCCCTAGGAAACGAATCCAAGTGCTTACCACCACTTGACATAGATTTTATTCATTTACTGTCTGTATCTTGCCAAAAAGACTAGCACATAATTGGCATTCAACAACCATTTGCTGAATGGATGAATAAATGATCGAGCCCTCCTGAGTTACTCCTCTAAAAGCTTCATGTCTAAAAGACACGAAGATGTCTTTTTGTGTTCCTTCAACTTAAATCCATACATTGCGTATTCAGTATTGGCTATCACTAGGGGGAATGGACAGCCTAGAATTCTTATCACCACTCTTTAATTTTTATAGAGAAAGAAATAATTAAAACAAAGATCCCTTAAAAGAGAAAACGCAGAGACAAAGAGTAACAGCCTACAAAAGATGTATACAGGAGTCAGATATATCATTTCCACATTACTATAACTATATATGCAGGCATCTTTGCTGCTGTCATTTACTAAGAATGAATTAGGCTCACCCCATCTTGCTGTAAGCTCTTTCTACCCTCTTAGGTCAACATGCTTGACCCCACTGCCTATGGCTATAGTCTCAATTTACCGTACTCTAAAACAATTAATCATCTTGACTATAATATAGAACATTAACAGGGATTAACAGGGTTATTCCTATGAAGAGAGAGTGAAAAAGCAAGACAGAGAATGCTGGTTATAAGGAGGGTTTGGAAGAGAGGGGGACAATGAATGAAGAGATTTCTTCTTTTTATGTGCTACTTACTGTATTATTATTTGACTCTTTTCCAATCAGTATATACTTATTTTTTAATGAGAGGTCTAAGAAGCAATTAAATCATCTTGAAACTGTAAGAGACTATTAGATATGTAAACAATAAACAATTATTTCTATTTTTAGTGAGTTCTAAATGGAAACACATTTTTTATGGATTGGCATTTATGGGTGGCAGTTACTCTGGACACTTCTATTTCACTGATCCTTTAATTTCTTTTGTTTTCTTTCTTGACCACCTACTTCTTTCTGTTTATTACTCATTTACTTAAATGGCAGTATGAAAAAAGACCTTAGAAAATATTTAATTTCACCTACCGGCCTTCAGGTTAAGTCTACCAATTTGAATCAGATTTGTAGAAGGCAAATTTTATCTTTTGTTTATAGATTCAATCTCCTCTATAATTCCTCACATTTAAAATTCCAATGTGTAAGTGGCTTCATTGTAGTACATCTAAGAGTAATCAGAAATGGGACCATTGTGGGATAATCCAACCTTATGTGTGAGACAAATAATGAATCAAACAAAATACACCCATGCTTGAGAAAAATGGCACAAAGAAGAAACAAATGAAAGGCGGAAGCAATGAAATCTTTGATTTTCCGAATCTATAAACACTAAAGTGAGACTTGCTAACAAGTTCCTAAAACTGCCACGGTTTTCCCTGTACTGTATAAGCTTGTCATTTACTAATGTAAGGGACTTCCCTGGTGACTCAGGCAGTAAAGAATCTGCAATGCAAGAGACCCAGGTTAAATCCCTAGGTTGGGAAGATCCCCTGGAGAAGGGAATGGTTACCCACTCCAGTATTCTTGCCTGGTGAATTCCATGGACAGATGAGACTGGTGAACTATAGTTCATGGGGTCACAAAGAGTTGGACAGAACTAAGTGACCAATACTTTACTAATGTAAATGAATTCCTCCCACGAAGCAGAGAATTCTGAAATACAAACATAATCCTGTGATATATATACCTACGTTTATTTTTTAAAATTTTTTAAATTTAAAATACACCCTATTATTTGAATTGACAATGTTTCTTTATTGGTACTCTATAGACATTCACTGGAGAAGGCAAATGGCACCCCACTCCAGTACTCCTGCCTGGAGAATCCCATGGGCAGAGGAGCCTGGAAGGCTTCAGTCCATGGGGTCGCTAAGGGTCGGACACGACTGAGCGACTTCACTTTCACTTTTCACTTTCATGCTTTGGAGAAGGAAATGGCAACCCACTCCAGTGTTCTTGCCTGGAGAATCCCGGGGACGGGGGAGCCTGGTGGGCTGCCGTCTATGGGGTCATACAGAGTCGGACACTGACTTAGCAGCAGCAGCAGTAGACATTCACTTGGGTTTCTAGACAGTTGTTTAGCTAGATGAGGCAAAAATTATAAAGGTCTCACTAACCCACAAGGTCTGGAGGTAAATAACCTTCTATACTCAAAACATCATGGAAAACAACTAGATAGAAAATCAACAAAGGTACAGGTTTGAACAAACTATCATCCAAAGTGATCAACTTGACATTTACAGAAGCCTCAACCTGTCAAGAACAGAATAGATACTCTTTTAAAGGACATATGAAACATTTGTCAAAAGAGTCTAAATGCTAAGCCATAAAATAAGTCTCAATAAATGTAAAAGAGTTGAAGCCACTTGAAATGTTCTCTGGTCACAACAGAATTAAATTAAAACTCAACAACAGAAATAAAATTGGGAGTTTCCTAGTATTTGGAAATTAAACAACACAGTTCTAAATAATCCAAAGATCAAAGTAATCACAAAAGGAATTAGATAGTATTTTAATTAAGTGAGAATAAAAACAATTTATGGTGCATAAAGAATTGCCTAGAGGGAAATGTACGGATTTAAATACCTATGTTAGAAAAAAAGTTTCACGTCAATAATCTAAACTTCTACCACAACAAATTAAAAAAAGAGCAAATTAAATCCAAAGCAAGCAAAAGGAAGGGAAAAATCAAGATGAGAGCATAAATCAATGAAATTAAAAAAAACAATAATGAAGAAAATCAGTAAAACTAAAAGTTAGATCTTCTATAAAAGAGAAACTTTATTTAGACTAACCAAGAGAAGATACAAATTGGTAAAAATCAGGAATAAAAGCAGTCATATACCTAACAACCACAGAACTTAAAATTTATAAGGGAAAAATAATATGAACAATGCTATGCCAGCAATTAGACAACGTAGATGAAATGGACAAATTTGTATAAAGATACAATTACCACCAGTGATTCAAGAGGAAATAGGAAATCTGACTAAATTTATCATAAGTAAAATAACTGAATTAGTATTAAAAACTTTCCCACAAAGAAACCAGGCCCAGAAGGCTTCACTGGCAAATTTTATCATATATTTAATAAAGAAACCATACCAATTCTGAAAAGGAGGAAAGAATACTTCCCAACTCATTCTACGAGGCCTGCATTTCCCAGATACCAAAGCCAGACAAAGATACCACAAGAAAACTACAGGAAAGTATCACTTATGCATATACACAAAATAATTCTACCAAAATACGAGCAAAATGAATTCAGAAACATTCAAAAAGGATTATTTACCATGACTGACTGGAATTTATTCCTGTAGTGCAAGACTGGTTTAACAACTGAAAATCAATGAATACAGCACACCATATAAATAGACAAATAAACCCATGTAATCATCTCACAGATGTAGAACATGCACCCGATAAACTCAGCACTCGTTCACAGCAAAACTCTCTGTCCCCTAGGAATGGAAGAAAACTTTTTCAAGCTGATTAAGGGAATCTGAGAAAACTTCGAACTGACGTTATACTAGTGGTGAAGGACTAAAAAGCCAACATTGTACTGGATGTTCCAGCCAGTAAAATTAAAAAAAAAAGAAACCGAAAGCAATACAAGTCACAAAGGAAGAAGTAAAACTGCCTTTATTTGCACAGTATGATCCTGTTAGTAGAAAATCCTAAGGAATATATAAACATACAAATATCCATAGCAGCATTATTCTTCATAGCTAAAAACTGGAAACAATCTAAATATCCATCAATTGGTGAATGGATGAACAAAATGTGGCATATTCATTAAAATGGAATATTATTCAGCACAAAAAAGAATTATCGATACATTCTACAACACAGACAAACTTCAAAAACCTTATGCTAAATAAAAGAAGCCAGACACAAAAGCCTGCATATTGAGTGATTCCATTTACATGGAATCTCCAGAAAAGACAAATCTATAGAGACAGAAAGTGGTTGGCTGAGGTGGTGGTGAGAAAGAACTGACTATAAACTGTCAAGCGAAACTTTGAGGAGTTGAGGGAAAAGTTTTTCAACTGGGTTGCGGTGATGACTGCATAACCTTTTTTATTTATAAAGAATCACAAAATTATACTTAGAATGAGTACATTTTATAGCAGAAAATGCTACTTCAATAAACTGTTTAAAAACTGGCAATAAATAAGTGCAATTTAACTAAAGATTTGTGGAGATTTACCACAGATAGAAGGCGTCAGACACCAGGTGTTCTACTACAGAATACCCACTAAAAAGCTCAAACAATAAATCTTGTCCTTAATGTCCCAAGGGAACTCTCCTAGATTCCAAGGGCAAGAGAATTATAGTCTGATAGTTCCCATATGAGGAATGGCTCCTGACTCCAATGGCCTACCAGGGAAACACTGTGCAGTGACCGTCCTGCGTGTTATGGCTGCGTCTCATTACTGCCAAAAGACAAAGAGATAAAATACAGGATTTCAGCAGCTTAATCTGACAAAGGAAAAGAAAACGAGCCTATATTAGCCAGCTCAGTCTGACATAACAAAATATCATGGACCAGCTGGCTTCAACAACAGAAATTTATTTCCTCACAGTTGGAAGCTGGTGTCAGGTTTGGGTGGGGGCCCTTTTTCTGGCTTGCAAACAGTCACCTTCACATCAGAGAGAAAAGAAAGAGAAGAGAGAAGAGAATGCAAACTAGTGTCTCTTTTTATAAAGGTTACTAATCTTATTATGAGGGCTCCAATATCATGATCTCATCTAAATCTAATGACCTCCCAAAGGCTCCATCTCCAAATACCATCACCTGAGGGGTCAGGGCTTTAATATACAAATTTGGGGAAGACACAATTCAGTCTACAGCAAGGCCTTTAATCATAACTCTTAACTAAAAGTTTTTTTTTTCTCCAACTGTCCAGAAGGAATTGCAAAAAAAAGAAAAGTTGATTTTTTCCCTCTATATCCAAGGACATCTATGCTGGTAATATTCTCAAGCCCTGCTGGAACTGTGTTCTATACCTGAACCAAATTTCTTCCCTTTTCTGGCCCAAGAAATAAGTATGCCATTTTTTAAAGTTTTATGTAGACATGGAAACAGATAGGACTAACAGTATCAAATTATACTTAGCATTTCTTTCCTCGTCAGCATATTTTTTGCCCTGGGCTTGCAGTTTGAAGGTGGGGTGGGGTCGGGGGAACCAAAACACTTTTACTGCATTTAAGGTGTTTCTGAGTTCCTCTTAACACATTTCAACCTATTAGTGGCTATTTTAACAAAAGACTAACATCCTTTCCTAAACGTTTCAATTGGTTAAGAGCTTCTGATGTTTGCTACAGTCATTTTCAGTCATTGATTACAGCAGTTTGCAGATCAGCAAGATCAGAAATCAGTTTCCTTTCTCAATCAGCTGGGCTTACATGAAAGATAGCTCAATTCAAGGACAACTAGGAGAACCAAGTACAATGCCCTGCATGACAGTGATCTATTGTGCACCGTGAATTACAGGCAATGAAGAAAAAGAACCAAACGGCCACAAGTGCTTCAACAGCTCTCTGCTTCACAAATCACTCTCATTAGCACTTCTTGCAAGGGTGAACACCAACAGCAAGCTGGATACCAGACCCTTTTTCCAGAGAACCCATGATTAATTCTGTGTTTCCAGCAGAGCCAACTGTGAGCACTGCCTGGTTGCACTGCTGGCACGGGTCAGCAATGCAAGCCAGTGGGTCACCACATTACATGCAGGCTTCAATGAACTCTGTGTTCCAGCTGTTCTGACACAGGGAAACCATTCACGTGAGTTCCACATTTTCAGCCAGAGAAAAAAACACCCTTTCTATTTTTAAAATAAAAAAGGAAAAAAAAAATACTCAGCAAGTTTAAGACAAGCAACTTTACCACCTGGCATGAGAAAACAAAACACTGGGAGACTGAAAATGCTGTGTATCACACATAGGTGTCCTTTAATGCTCTCAGGAAGAAATCTTGGTGCTTACTGAGAGAGCTTACCTATTAGCAAACAGGTTTTGATTTGCATGCTCTCATTTTTAACATACAGCTAGGCTACAATTTACAAGAGCCATACTCCGTAATTAGAGATACTCTGATCCACAGATTGACATGAATTTGAAAAGATGTTAGAAGCTGGGTAAGAATGGACAGGAGCCTTTTAGGGACAAATGTGAAAACTGAAAACACTTACTTATAAAGTGGTTGTGTGTATGTGCTAGTCTTTGATTTCTATGTCATGTCTTTTCTATTTTTTCTTTTTTGTCTTCAATGATTTCATTGGAATTATTTGGTTAATGAATTTTATTATATTAAAATGTAAACTTCAGAGCAGTTGTGTACCATCTAATGAAATGTAAGCAACCGATGGAGATGTTTAGGCCACAAAAGGCAACAACTAGCTCTTGAATCTGATTCACACGTTTGCAATAATCTGTGGAAAGTCATCTCAACCATTCTGGGCCTAAACCCATGGGCCACATGGAAGATGAACAAGACCCTAAGGGTCACTGATACACAATTATCACATCAAATAATAGCATATCCTTCTAGTAGGGGTCCTTTACAATTCCAAATAAGCTTTCATTTTAAAATTCACATTGATAAGTGAGGTATAAAATAAGCATGGATCATCAAGTTTTAGAGTGTAACAATTTAAAACTAGTCAAAAAGAAAGTCAATGAAGGACAAGTAAAATAGTTAATAAAAAATATAAAAGTATAGACTAAATCTCTGGAATCTGTAATCATGTATTTTCTCTCCAATGATCAGATGGATCACTGTTGTTTTGGGAAAAACTAATAAAGTATGTCAAATAGTTAAAAAAAACTTTTATAGGGCTAACAATACTAAAAATTTTAGTTCTGTTTGTATTTAGTATCCTTTTTTCAAGATGTTTAAGGTATTTAACAGAAGCTATTTTTCTGTTATTTGCTCTGTGCAAAGCAAATAAAGGCTATATTTTTTATTTTCTTATGTTTATCTAGAAAGGGGTATGATAGGTTATATGATTCATAGCTTAGATTAATAAACCATTAACAAAAGAAAATACATAAAACACACACATATGGGAATTTTTTCCCAGATCCCTTAAGAAACTTGGATTGAGAACCCAGAGGTTAGACTTGATTCATGGTAGAAAATCATATGGGTCAGTGCTCTACTCTCAGAATTGAAAGAAATTATTTGACTTTGCTGAATAATATAATTTCATTACTAGTTGCGTTAATAACATTCTGCCTAGTTTTGGGCAATCCTACAGAAGTAAATTTTAAGAAATGTCCTTTAAAATTGGAAGGATGTTGTTTGATATATGAGACTAAGAGGCTGGAGAATGAAGATGGCAGACTAGAGGATGAGACATCATCCAAACAAAGTGAGAGAAAAAGATGTGAGAATCATGAAACACCTCAGTGGCCACAGACTTGAGTGATCATCATCTATCAAATGGCTGTGCACGTTACACTCACTGCAAATAAATCTGATGTTAGATAGCAGACCCCAAACAGGAGTCCGTATCACTGCAACTTAGGACGTTTTAGATATCAGACCCCAAAGAGGAGTCCATACTATTCCTACTTAGGATGTCTTTTCTTGACAGGTTTGTTTTTTAACCAGTCATGCTCCTGTGAATTCACTTTGGTGGAACAGAGCTCCGCCACCTCGTCACGACTCAGGGGTCTCCGAGAACTGTGGATTCAGGTTCTCTCAATAACTCACAACTGCACATAACAGACACCACAGATGATGGAACTGACGGGCTTATGAATACTGTGTGAGGGAAACAGATCCACCTTCACAACTGAGAGATGATTATTTTATACAGAGCTGTGGTCAAGAATTTTCTATTGTAAAACTGTAGTAACAGAATGGCAGGTGGCTAGCAAGGAAGGAGGAAAGTTGGACCAGAAAGAGAAGGGCACATAAGAATTAAAGACCTCTTAGAGAAGCATCAGGGAGAAGGCAATGGCAACCCACTCCAGCACTCTTGCCTGGAAAATCCCATGGACGGAGAAGCCTGGTGGGCTGTAGTCCATGGGGTCGCTGAAAGTCAGACATGACTGAGCGACTTCACTTTCACTTTTCACTTTCATGCATTGGAGAAGGAAGTGGCAACCCACTCCAGTGTTCTTGCCTGGAGAGTCCCAGGGACGGGGGAGCCTGGTGGGCTGCTGTCTATGGGGTCGCACAGAGTCGGACACGACTGAAGTGACTTAGCAGCAGCAGCAGCAGTAAAGCATCAACAGCCAGAATGAACAGGTTCCTGGGGTTCGGTGTTACTTGCTCTATGCCAGTAAGCTTAGGACAAGGAACACTGCTTACACTAAAAACCAGAAAAGAAAGTGTGCTGCTGACTGCTCATGTCAAGGGGACAGGATCACAAAACTATTTGAGTTGAGAGTTTTGGATGACTCTGCCATTGGTTCGAGGGCAAAGGAATTACACCCATACTTTGGTTTATAACAGAAGTGAAAGGGCCAAGTTCTAACAAAGGGTAAAACTACCCATTATTAATCACATTTTTGGCCACTCCATTTAAAAAATAGATACACAGGAGAGGAGAGAAGGACTTCTGCCTCCCCTGCCCAAGGCAGAGATCTCTAGAAGATCAAAACCAGGGAGGTAGCTTTAAGTTTGGGAGAGCTCTTCAGGCTTACAAGGTGAGTCTTGGCTCACCAAGAGATGTTCAAATAGAAGAACACGGAAGGTAGAAAAGGAATGAAGACACAAAATTTCTGAAGCTTGAAGCAAGAAAGGGAAGTCAAATGAGGACCATGAGACAGAACTAACTGCTAACAAGTGGGCAGTCCCACTTTTTTGCAGCTCGGCAGGAAGTCTGCTTTTGTGAGGTCACTGGAGATCTCTGACTGACCAAGTTCCGGAATGAGGTCCAGAGGGACATCCACCATCACAATGCTGCAGTGTGCCAGGACTCAGTCACCTTCAACAGGGAAGAACAGTCTACTGACCAAAATCCTAGCTACGGGCACAGGTTTGAGATGCTTGACCTTATAACGTTTAAACAAATAAACAGCATAGGAAAGGACGGCATTAGGAATCAGGAGAAATAGTACTGCTAAGTAGAAAAATTCAGTATTTGAAGGAGACATGGATTTGAATCCCTGTGTGATTTTGGGGGGAAGTTCATTTCTTCCAGTTTTACAGATTTTCCTCCTGTAAAATGGGAATAATGATAATACCTATTGTGATCTATGGGCTTCCCAGGTGGCTCAGCAGTAAAGAATCTGCCTGCCAATGCAGGAGACACAGGTTCTGATCCCTGGATCAGGAAGATCCCCTAGAGAGGGACATGACAGCCCACTCTAGCAGTCTTGCCTGGGAAATCCCATGGAGAGAGGAGCCTGGCGGGCTACAGTCCATGGGGTCACAAAGAGTCAGACATGACTGAGCATGAACACATTGCGATCTACATGCCATTGAGGGGTCACTTGCCCCTGTATTTTCACAAGATTGCTTTGATCCCCAATTAGCTTAGGAAAAACAATGTCTTCCTAAGATATAAGCAAATTCTCAAGAATTTACTCTCTCAAGACCTCTTTCAGTTCAGTCACTCAGTCGTGTCCAACTCTTTGCGACCCCATGAATCGCAGCAAGACCTCTTTAGACTCTGGCATCTGGTGTTCTCAGGAGCTTTCTCTGCTCTGCCTGAACTTAACTCCAGACCCAAAACTCTGCCTCCTCACCAACTTCCCCAGGCAGAGCACTCAAGCCAAGCATCCCAGAGTTTTACCAACACTGAAGAATATCCTCAGTCATGAGTTGAGAATATACTGTAGAACACTGCACCCTTATGCAAATTTATTCACTTCCTCTCCTCTTACCTGTTTCTCCTCATTCCCTCCTCTCCTGAAATAGCTTCAATTTTTCCACTTCTATGGTGCCAGCAGCCTCCCTCTTCTCTGAACCCCACCACCGGCCCCTAACCTCACTTTTTGTCTCAATACCCTACAGAGCAATCCTGCAGTCACGTGAGCAAGTACAGAAAATATTAGAGCTTCAAAACTGGTACCAGAATTTTCTGAAAAAATGATTTTTATTGGGAAAATCCTTTGATAAGTACTTGTCCCCCAGGGGAACACAGATTCAGCCTCTACCTCAAGCCTCTATTTAGCTCACAGGCCCTGACCCTGGGTAGCAATAATGAATACAATACTGTTATATATACAAGGCTGTAGGATTACAATTCCCAGTGGCCACTTGTTAAAGGCAAAAAGAACAGGAACCGGAATGCAATCAAGTGAATGAATGTCAGTCCGAGACCCTCTATCCATCCTTTCAAGTTGCTTTGGTATCAGCTCAAGACTAAATGGAATTCTAGGTTTCATCTGATAAGAAAAATATGAGGATGTAATCAATTTCAGAAGGATCAAATCTAAGGGCAGGAGAAAGGTCTTTCTGAGATTACTGTCAAGGGGCTCAAACTCTTAGGAGCAAACAAGAATTATGTCTCAGAAAATGGGAGGATATGACACAAAAATGTTTTATTCCCAGAGAACTTCAGTGAAGTGGAACTAAAAGCTACAGGATTCCAGCCCACTGTTTTCTTAACAGGGAGACCTCTGAATTGGCTTTTCTCTGTTTAAAATACCAGTGCTAAATCTACCTTCCTGTGCTCATATTGTGGCCTTGGTGAGCTCACCAACAAGGGACGGTCACAAAGATCTACCAGGAAAGAAAATCGTTCTATAAAACAGTGTAACAAAAAGTGACAATTGTTAGTCTAGACTTAAATCACACCTAACCGAACACCTTTCCTTAAGTGCAAAGCCCACGGCATATCTCTTACCTTCCTCAAAGGTGGCCTTCTTCTGCCTCACTAGAACACGGAAGTTCTCAGCAGGATTCACGCTTCCAACCTAGAACACACCACAGACAGTAAACCTGCAGATCTCGTCTCTTTTCGGAAGTACCCCAGGCAAGACAAGACAGCTTAATGTAGTGTGTTCTTATAAAATAGGCAAAGACAAAGAGAGGCCCTTCCTGTTCATTTTCATTTCCATGGTTTGTTAAAAACTAGCAGATTCCTGTGTTCAAAGGGCTGCCGTCTGTCTGTACTTCCACTCACCTCTCCTCATGCAAACTGACTTCATTCCAGAGGGGTCAGAAGTCTGACGCCCGAGGCACCAGGCAGCTTAGCTTACCAGGCAGACTACCTGTCCATCCTGATACCCAACCAATTAGGACGGGGAGGATGCTGCGGTGCAGGGTCAGTTCAGAGTATCTCTGTCCCACTAAGAGACACAGGAACTGATAGCCTGATGCCCTGATTCATTGAACTGTCCTTTCTGGAGACTGCTGCTGATCAAACCTGTGGCACTGAAACCTTGGTAGACTATTCAAACATGCCCAAATTAAACATGGCCCCAAAATAAAAACAAATCAGTGCTAGGTTGGAGAGTTCCAAAGACAAAAGTCTCTGCCACGCTATATGGCACTTTCTGATCATGACCGTGTCTCTCATCTTCTGATTGCAACCTTAATAGGGGCTAAGTTGAGTTCAAGGGGGAGAAGACAATGGGGTTCTATAAAGGCTGGTAAACGCTGGTACAAAAGTATTTGGATTTCCAGTCTGCTCTATATAGCATCAGAAGAGCTTCGAGAATAGAAAAGGTCATGATTTTTTTTTTCCCTTTACTATAAAGATATTGCACTAAAATCCAAATAATTTTTTAGACATTCAATTTTTCTGGAGCATTGCTTTTTCAGGAGGGGAAAAGGCATGCCCTAATACTAGCTACCCTTTCTAGTCTATTTGGCTAGTAGTAAAGAACAATTTTTAAGATCCACTGATTCAAAACAATGTCACTTAAAATAAGGCAATAGGTTCAAGTTCCAAAAACCATTCCATTAAAGATCTCAAGTGTCAAAGGATACATGGTTTGGAGAAATCCTAAACTAGTGAGTTATACATCAGAAAGGAAATGAGACTTATATTCTTAAAGCTAATATACTTGGAGATAAGACTCCTATCACTAAGCCCCCACTTATCCTACCATTGTGACTAAACAGAAAGCTGCAAAATGAAGTCACCAGAAAAACTTTACAAAGTGATGTTTCATGCTGTATATAGTGCTCTATGTATTGATACTACATATCATATAAATAATCCTACAGGTGATTCACGGACAATAATTAAAAGAAGAAAGGAAGAAGTGTGGGATGGACAAACATGGCTTACATACTGAAAGGACCAGAGAAAGTGCTACATCAAAGGACTAACAGAAACTGATGCCAACTCCCCAAGTCCCAACTTCCCCAAAAGAGGGGAGCACAGCAGGGGAGCTCTGCTTACACAGGTGACACTGCCCTCGGCCAGACTGGAGACACTAAAGTGGGCTTCCTCTTCCTCAGTCTTCAGTTTTTTACAGGTGGGTCCCTCTTCATGACTAGAAAAGAAATAAATGGTTTTTTTCCTCCCCTTAAAATAGAACAAACAATACAAAACCCAGAACTGCTGATGTGAAAAGTATAAATTTATTTTTCAAGAATCAAAAACAAGTAGCCACCCTTAGTCTTCCTTTACAAGCAGCTACCTCCCCTTCCCAGGCTCCAAGCTCCTGACAGACCAAGCAACTGCAGCGGCCCGAGCTTAATCAGCAGTCGCACCACAAAGCCCTTTCGAAAGATGAAACTGCAAGCACAGGTCATGGACACTTCACATTTCAGCACAAAACCCATTTATCCTTCGGTTATTATTTGCTAGTTTCTACCTGAGAATTGATAGCTAGTAATATTAGCTTTCCAGATACATAGAAGACCTTTGTGTCTAATAACCTATCTTCTTCATCATGAATGTGAGAGTTTTATAAGTTCCTACTTACAGCTGTCAAAACTTACTAGACAATCCTTAATTAAATATGCAAGAGCGTGCTCTTAAAGAAGTCTTAAACTATAAAAAACCACTTTCAAAAGAAAACTTTTAATATGTTCCTTTATAAACCTAATTGTGTTTTGGGCAATATGCTAAGAGAGTGCAAAAGCATCTGTGTGATAAGGGAATGATGACTCCAAAGAAGTGTATCAAACATCTTGCCTCAAGTAACAGGCTGGCTTTAACAGTCTGCCTTAAAGTCGAGAGGAGGTCAGGTTAATTGCAAAGGATAAGAAAGATTCAAAGACTCTGACCATAATCTTACTTAAGCTACAGAACAGACAGACATGAAGATTTTTCTCCCAGACAAATAGTCAATCTGGGGGAAGAGAAGCTGCCAAGAAATGGTTGAATGAGAAGGGAAAATAGTAACTAAGAACTACGATTCTAAATGGGATGTTTTTATTCAAAAGCCCAACTTCCAGACAGTAAGGCTTGAAGAGGTTATCCTAAAAGTAAAGCAAAGAAAAATACGACAGAAGTTAGCTTATTCAATAATATTTCAATAATGAATCTCCTCTTCCAGCCTGATGAAAGAACTAAAGTCATCGTTACAGTCTTATAAACACGAATTAAAAGTTTTACTACTTGACATCTTTCCCATTTACCACTTGCCTTCTTCCCTTTGAGAAGTAAAGAAAAGATAAGGGGTGAGTCATTCAGAGCTCTTTCCTTCAAGCAGAATAAACAAACACACAAAACCTTGCTGACGAAAACAAGGGAAAACGCACAAACCTGAGGAAGCATGAAATTCTATCAGAATTTGAGTAGTTCTTAAAAAAAAAAAAAAAGTCACAGCCACTTTAGTTAACCTTTGCCAGCTCTTCCCAAGAGAAAGATAAGAGGGTTCAGGGAAAATCTACAGATTAAAAACATCCAGACTCTAGTCTCAGTTTTTGCTACTGGGTAGCCCTGGAGTTTTATACCTTCTTGAAGGTACTGACTCTGTATTAATTTTTGTACATTTAGAGTCTAGTAAGTGACTGTCCTCTCTGACCTTCAGTTTGTTCCTCAGGAAAACACTAAGATGAAAAACACCATGCATATATCAACTATTCACATTTTCTCTTCCAAAAGTACAAATTAACTTATACAGAAGTATTAAAAAGCGTCAAACATACAAAGCTAAGTTCTGTGAGAACACAAGGTCAAATCACATGGAGGAACTGCTTCAACCCTCCCAAATAAGATTCTAGGGAAGGAAGAATTAGAAAACATACATACCAATTCTCCAGAACTGGGCAGATAAAGGCCAGTCCAGAAAAGAGCAGGAAGCAGTAAAAATACACTTAATAATCTCAAGATTGAAACACTTAACAGGATTAATGGGAAATTTACATATATTAAACTCGTAATGTCTATTTGAAGTGAGAAAGTGCAATGACTCTCATCCCCAAGTTATCTAAGAATGAGCTGAGCCCTGGAAAGTACACGTCATCCAGGCAAGGTCACGGCAGACACAGAAGTGTTAACAGCTGCTGCGTCTGGATGCTGGGGCCCTAGACGGTTTGTTGCTGTCTCTCCTTTTCTCATTTTCTTTCATATATGAGTATATACCTTGTAGCTCATTTACAGAGAAGGCAATGGCACCCCACTCCAGTACTTTTGCCTAGAAAATCCCATGGACGGAGGGGCCTGGTAGGCTGCAGCCCATGGGGTTGCTAGAGTTGGACACGACTGAGTGACTTCACTTTCACTTTTATGCATTGGAGAAGGAAATGGCAACCCACTCCAGTGTTCTTGCCTGGAGAATCCCAGGGACGGGAAGCCTGGTGGGCTGCCGTCTATGGGGTGGCACAGAGTTGGACACGACTAAAGCGACGCAGCAGCAGCAGATCATTTACAAGTACATATACCTTAGTTCATTTACTCTTAGGCTCTAGGTTCTAAAATTTGTAACCATTAGCAATTTTTATTATACAGAAAACTAGGAAGTAGACAATTGCAAATTATCTGTCCTATCCTAGTATTCTGCAGCAGATTAGCAAATTTTATGAATATAGCCTCTTATAATCTGTAAGGTTGGAGAAGGAAATGGTAACCCATTCTAGTATTCTTGCCCGGAAAGTCTCATGGACAGAGGAGCCTGGTGGGCTACAGTCCTTGGCGTCATAGAGGGTCAGACATGGCTGAGTACCAGCACGAGAATACATAATCATCACCTTCAAGAAGTTCAGTCAAATAAGAAAGATAATATATAAACAGGCAATTAACAAAATATTGTGGTAAGCAGTGCATCCCCTTGAGAGAACAGCGAGAGGCTGTACTGGGCTGGGGCATGAGGCACAAGCTGGGAAGTAGTGAGAGATAAACATAGAAAATATCTAAACTGTAGGCATAAAAACTTCTGAGGACAGAAAGTGGTTCTCCAGTTAGCAAGATAGATACTTCTTTTCCTTCTGTGTATCTGGGTTTTCTCATTTGTGTAACAGAATTTGATCTGAAGCTGAAGGTAATGGAAAGCCATGAGAGCAAAGGTTTTTAACCAGGCATCCAAGAAGGACATCAAGGAATTTGTGACCACCCAAAATTATATGCAAAATTTATTATGTTGGGGCATTTTCCTGGGGAGATGGTTCATAGTTTTTATTAGAAGATAAAAGGGTCCATCACACACAAACACTGATGAAGAATCACTGCATTAGAGAATTTTAAGCAAGGGAGTGATGTGATCAGATTTGTTTTCTAAAAAATCACTCAGATAGCAGATTGCAGAATGAACTGGAAGGGGAAGCCTGGAATGAGGGAAACTGGCCAAGGGGGTTGTATCAGTAAAGCAGGCTAAAGTGAAACCTACATAAAAGCAATGGCAGTGGGTAATGCCAGTAAGAACTAACCTTTTTTTTTTTTAAATAAATGCTTACCATTAATCATGATGCCAAGCATTTGAGTTAGCTATTATAAACTGTCCTCTTACAAATGAGCAAAATCAAGAGTCAAAAGGGCCTGACTTTGTCTTAAGCACACAGTAAGGGGTCCACAGCTAACCCTGTACTTTTAACGACTCTCCTAAAAGGCAGGTATTTGTTATCACAGCTTGGCACAGAGCAACTTGCCGATTTTGACCACTATTAAAAAGAAATGCTTGAGTTTTGATCCAATCTGCTGCTACTGCTACTGCTAAGTCGCTTCAGTCGTGTCCGACTCTGTGCAACCCCACAGACGGCAGCCCACCAGGCTCCCCCGTTCCTGGGATTCTCCAGGCAAGAATACTGGAGTGGGTTGCCATTTCCTTTTCCAATGCATAAAAGTGAAAAGTGAAAGAAGTTGCTCAGTCGCGTCCGACTCTTAGCGACCCCATGGACTGCAGCCTACCAGGCTCCTCCACCCATGGGATTTTCCAGGCAAGAGTACTGGAGTGGGGTGCCATTGCCTTCTCCTGATCCAATCTATCTGACTCTAAAATCAATGCTATTAGCCACTATACTAACCTGAAGTGAAAGGAGTAAACTTGAGGTAAATCTAAATCAACCTGGTAAACCAATTAGATGTGGAAAGTGAAGAAAAGGGATGACTCCCTAGAAATTAGGTGTCATTCACTAAAAAATTGAAAATAATAACATGAAGAGGGGGCTGAAAGGAGTGTGGAAAGACAAAGAAGGTGATAAAGTAATTTCTGGACATATTGACCTTGAGTTATCTGTAGACAGTTAAGATCTAGTACATAAGATGGAAATATTTTAGGATAGACAGGTATTCAGTTATTTTTGAAGACCCATATGTGAAATAATTAAGGTCTTAGGATGTGCAACACAGCATAATCCTTGAGAGTATAAGCTCTGGGGTCGAACTACCACGTTTAAATCCTCAAACACTTAACCAGCTGTGATCCTGAGCAAGTTTCTTATCTTCTCTAAGCTTCAGGGTCCTCAGCTTTAAGATGGAGTAAATAAAAGAACCTACTTCATAGGATGGCCAGGAGGATCCAAACAGATAATACTCGTAAAGCTCCCAGAACATACCGGTATCCAATAAATGTCAGCCCTTTCAGAGAAAGAGATCTACAAAATATCAACCTGCAAGACTCGTGGGGAAAGAAAAGCCGCCCCAGAGGAATCTGAGAGGGAGCTGTCAGAGGTTTAGAAAGAAAAGTCTGGAGAAGCTGAAGTTAAGGAAGATATATGAATTTCAAGAGGGAAAGAATAACTGACAACGTCAAGTGTTACAAAGAGGTCAAGTAAGAAAAGGACTGCCAAGCTGAAGTAAACCTAGCAGCAAGTGTCTTTCAGGAGACCAGGTGCAGGGGTGTGGTGGAGGCATCAGCCTGGGCCAACAAGCGCTGGGAACAGCAGCAGTGTGGGCTAGTCTTCTAATAAACCTGGCTGTGGAAGGAAAGATGATGATAACAGGGAGTAATTAGAGGGAGGAAACTGAGAGGATTATTTCATTTTCTTTTAGAGGAAAGAAATAAAATGTTAATGTGTGGAGGGAAGGGGGTTGGTACAGAGGGAGAAGCTGAAAATCACAGAAGGAAGGAAGGAAGCAATTATTAGTGGACTGAAAGGCACCAGACAGGATGGAAGGATGTCCAGGCATCCTAGGACACAGGTTAACGGGTTAACTCGGGACAGGATGTGGTATCCTCCTCCACTGAGACAGGAAGAAAGGAAGTAAAGGCAGACAGATATGTTTTTCGGTAAGATGGGCTGGAGAACCGAGGTGTTCTGACCTATTATGGGCTTCTATTTTCTCTTTGAAATCACCATCATCATCATGGAAATATGTACCCTGGATACAGGGACGTTGAATATACACAAAATTATAGCTTTTTGTAAGCAATCTCTCTTTCCCTTAGGGAGACCACCTCTAAAGCTGACTGGGGTTTAATCATAAAAACTGAAAGTCTCTAGAACCTTGCAGAAGGGACTGAGTCATTCTTGAATATACGAGGTGCTCCATAAATACTTATTAAATGTGTCGTTTCTGCAATTCTTAAAAACTAAGATTTCTGAGAAGGAAGACTAGAGCAGTGGAGTGTGAGTAGGTGTGTATGAGCAAGATTATTCTCTGGTCCCAGGCAGCTCACTTGGCTGTGTGGCAAACTGAACCTTTATGGGAGCAAAGAACAAGCAGGGATCAAATCACAGAACAACAGTCTTCAGGGTCTGGGTCTCAGTGGTATTTTTTTTTTTAACCAGCTAATTTACATTTTAATCAACAGGAGGAGGGGAAAATGGCCCATTTCTTTCCCACGACACAGGAAGGTAATCAAGATCGTGAAAGAGAGCTTTAAAACAGAGAGAATAGCCATATGACTGTTGGGAGATGACAGCAAGCCTGTCGTGGGAAGAAATGGACTCAGAGTTTTATTGACTGCTTTGAGACATGAGGAATCCAGAGGTAGCTGAAGGTAGCAGAGGGAAAGAGGGTTTTTAGTGACAATCTTCTGATGTAGAAAAAGGCACAACAGACTAAAGAGAAACATAAAATTCTCTAGATGTGTTAGAAATGCACAAGATAGAATCTTTAAACCCTACGATTTCTTTTTTTTCCCCAATTCTGACAAAGCTTGGGGTAGTAGCCTTTAAAAGCCACAGAAAATGCAAAGATGTCTTTTTAACTTGGAAGATAATTCACTGAATTAACACTTTACAGAACCCTGTGAAGATTTCTGGAAGTTACTCAATACGGTTCCAATCAGGTACTGACAAATAAAAACTTTGTCAATAATGACACAGCTGTGGGAAGGAAATCAAAGAAAAAGGAAAAAAAAAAACTGTGATATAAAATAGGATCTCAGCATACAACCTACAAAAATGAGTAGATCATTTTGATCTGGGGGGAAAAGTTACCAATAATCAGACCAAAACCTGGTGAAATCAATGTCATACACCCAAATAATTCTGGATAAGAACAGCCTAAGGTCTGTTTGTGTTCTGCTTTGAATGGAAACTTATATAATTCTAAACAGACTCTGATGTGCAGGGAAAAAACACTTAATAGCTACCTACAAGCTTGATCTAAGGGCATGAAAACCATTTTACAATCCTTAAACTGTAACTACCTCATTAATGGTATAACTAAACACGTCAACACAGTAAGAGCACAGCTGCAGACGGCCAGGTTTCTTATTCTCCCAATTTTCCTTCCGAAAATCTCACTGATATTCTCCTAAGAGCCTACCCCCAAAATGAAAAACTTGATGATTTTCACCCCTCTCCTCTCATCCCCAGTACCTTACTTTAAAAATGGTAAAATTTAGTTGCAGATATTCAAAGATCGTTTATCTTCCTATATATATATATATAAAAATTCACTAAGAATCTGACGTGGATCAAAAAGTCAACAGCCCCAAAGGTAGCTCTAATTTCTAGATGCACAAGCAGGATAAAACGTATCCACGCGGGATTTCCAATGCAAGGCTCAAACAGCAAGAGTTTTCTTTCTCCCACTTTTGTGATTCTACAAACCCAGGTTGCAATCCTTAATGACAGAGCCCCTCCAAGACCACCACCAGTCTTCTGTGCTCTAACCTCACACACAACCCCA
The DNA here is from genome assembly GCF_027580195.1 of Bos mutus. Lineage (NCBI taxonomy): Eukaryota > Metazoa > Chordata > Mammalia > Artiodactyla > Bovidae > Bos > Bos mutus. The sequence continues at coordinate 31,720,152 of NC_091618.1, forward strand.
TTGAGTACTTACTTATCTTGGAAAATGTCCTGACCAGTCACTTGGTTCTTTTTCTTGATGACTTCCGTCAGAGGGAAGAGGGTCTTTATTTTGGAGAGAGGAACCTGACATTTAGCTGTCACCTCGGTGGGGGGATCCAGCATACTCAAAATGTGTTGTTGAATGGGGGGCAGAGGCTCCTGGGGATGGAGAGCTCTGTGAAGCAGACACTGTGAAAGAGGAGTAAGGACTGTGAAATGCAGACGTGGACACCACACACAGCTGACCAGTGATCCTCCACTTTAGCTTGGGAGGGCTACAAGATTCCTACCACTAGTCAAAGACAGCAAAGCAGGCCGACCCAGAACCGCCCTGGTTAGCAGGACGGTGGTAATGTCTAAAAGCAACCATAAAACAGACCCCAGCCTAGAAGCACCGTCAGCTGAAGCCCTCCTGGAAAAGAGCCTCATCCCACAAAAAGAGTCCCCTGCTCTGGCTTCATGGAAGACATACGGGGTTTCCTCAGCCTCTGACAGTTTGGGAGTATAACCTTTCAGCTATAATCCTTTTATCTCCCTTCAGCATGCTGTGCTTTCTCCCTTGCACCATCTTAGAAAACAACACGAGCTGGATAAATCAGGTGCTAAAGGGTAGGTGCTCAGTGAGTCCCAGGAATACTGTGCAAGAGATGACACCAGAGGTCTCTCTCCAACCTCCCCAAGTCATCCACTCACTTCCATCCATCTCTACCACAGCACTCTTGTCCAGGCACCTTCACCTCTCACATGGGCTACCACAACCCCTTTCTAACTGGTCTTCCCATGTCCACTCTCATGGCTCTCCTGTCTGGAGTCAACCATAATAGAGCCACTGACTGCCTCTCTCCTCCTTACTCACCACAACCCAACTAGCCTGGGCTCCTCCTTCTCCACTCAAAGACCAGCTCTCTGCAGATTTTAGGTCCCATGTGTAAGGCTTCCTTGGCCTCTTCTGCCTTCCCTTAGATCTCAATGGAGCTGGCCCTTTTAAAATCATTCTGTTCTTTGCTCACTTATCACCTCTTCTGAGAGGCTTCCCCTGACACTATATGAAGGAGACCTTTATCTTCATTTTACCACCCAGTCATTCTCTATCGTGAACCTGATGTTATATTTTGTGCAGTATTTATCATTATCTAAAATTACCTTATCAACCTTTTAGTTTACTTATTACCTCCACTTTCCCCCTGAAAGTAGAAACACTGCTGGTCTTATTTACTGCAGAATCCCAAGTGCTGAAAATGGCGCCTCAACATGATAAGCACCTAACAGATACTGGCTGAGTGAATACGGTGCTCTTCCTCAGAATTCCAGTTGCTGACAGAGGTTTCAGGAAGCTGCACCAGGAGTGGGGCCAAGGTCAAGGCTAGGACAGGTTCTCCACTGTTCACGCAAGTGGAAACCCGGACAGCAGGCCACTTCTATTCAATCACTGATAACTGTTCTCAGACTAGGAAGCCAGGCCTTGGCAAAGTACTGTTATCTGCCCAGAAAAGTAAATACTGTAAAAGGAATGCAGGAATGTCATCAAAGAATAAAGTAACCATTTAGGGAAAAAAAAGAGAAAAAGTGAAACTTATGAATATACTGATGTTTTATTCCCCTTGCTAGAGGATAATTACAAAATTAGGCTGGAGAACAAAACTCCTATTCCCACTTTTTAAAACAATTTATATGTTAGTAACTGTGAAGAAAAAACCCAGGGAACTGAATAGCTCCTACAATTTTAAAATTACTGTTTCATACCACAAGGTATATATGTATTGTTTTCCTACCCTGTCGAAAATGGAAGCTAGACTTCTTAGTTCTAAAAAAAAAGATACTTGGGCTTAAGTAGTAAATATCATCAGAGTCAATGTTTTATAAATTAAGAAAACCCCGAGGTAGGAATTAAATACCAATCTCCTCTAGAAATTTCATGTACTGCTCCCTGATTTCAATAGACCAACACCAAGCCTTCCTTCTCTTGGTAAATTCATTGTTTCAGAGTCCTGATTTCCTTTTTCCTAATTACTTTCCCTGGCACATCAATGACATTAGGCCTGTTTAATGCACAGCAAAAGGGGAAACCAAAAAAGATCTCAAACTCTGTGAATCTACCCTGACCTTCTCATAAATAATTTATAATTCACCACGCTCTCCCTTAGGTCAGTCATTAAAATACCTAAAACAATTTAGAAAGTCCTAAAGAAGTAAGCAGAAATCTAATACCCAACACAGCACACTACCTCTCAAATACTCTAGGAGATTCTATCTATGATAGTCAAGTGACATTTTTGGGGAAAGAACTGTGAATTCTAGGCAATTCTTTCAAATAGTATCATTATCCTTAAGTCAGTAATAAGGAACCCACAAGAGATATTCAAAACCATCAAACTCTCATGTTTTCTCAAAGGTCACATTTTAAATAAGGCTCAGTGGGGTAAAAATTCAATAAAAAATTTCAATTTATTAAAAAAAAACAGGTTATGAGAAAATCATACTTTTCAGTAGCCAAGACGCTGAGATCTCAGTCCTCAGTCTACTTAATTTCTCCTTTAAGCAACTATTTTCCTTTATGTGACTTTTACAATTAGAAAAAGACTAGAGGAATAAAAAATAAAAACTTCAGGCCACATGGCTAGCTCGTAAGTTACTAATATGTTGATTTTAGCAACCAGGTATCAATTATTTAAAAGGCAGGAGTGTACACTTGACAAAGGATATTTTTCAGACTTTCTTTCTAAAGTTAGAATTAAATTAACTCCTCCTGCCAACAAGTTGATTGTTAACCTCTCCTCCCTTTTGCCCTCTACTCCCAGCTCATTCACCCTTAGTTACAAGACATTTTAAAAGAAAAAAAAGAAAAGTCTTCCTGGGTCCTACCTCCTCCTGTAGCTTCCTGGTTCCTCTCTCTCTCTTCCCCTTCATCAGTGCGGCTTTCTCCTCCAGGCTCTGTAACCTGGCTCCTGCCCCATCACTCCACTGTCGCCGGGTCCTTGAAGTCATCAGACATCACTACAAACCCCAGAGGCCCTTTGCCAGGCTCAGCTCTCTTCACCACTGCGCAATGTCTGACTCCAACACCCTTCTAGTTCTTTCTACCTCTCTGAGCTTGTGGGGGGCGGCAGGAGGCAGGGAAGTAGGAACATTGATTAGCAGCCTTTCTGTCTCTCCCTAATTGTCCAGTCACACCGGTGTTCAGGACTTCGTTCTCTGCCCTTGTCACTCAACACTCTCCCAGGTGACCTCATTCACTTCTGTTTCTATCTAAATGAGGAGGGCTCTCAAATGTACAGACATTTAGTCCTGAAGGCCCTCCTGGGCTTCGCACCCCTACTTCCAACTTGCCCCTGAGTGTCTGTACTGGAATAGCTGACAGATAACTCAAACTGAACACCTGCAAGAATACATGAACTACCTTTTCTATCTGTTCGCTCTATATTTCTTATCCTGATTCATGGTGACATCACTCCTCCAGTGGTCCAAGTTAGGATTCTGTTTTCTTCAATTTCTATTTCTCATCAGCCACCACCCAATCCCTTAAAGTCTATCCACTCTAGCTTCTAAATTTTCTCTTCTCTACTCTCTGTTACTGCTGTAACTCAAGTCTTCCTAGGGGCCACTGCAGGTTTCCTAACTGGTCTCTAGCCCATCTCCTGTGCCACCATCAGACCTATTTTCTAAAATTCACATCACCTGCCTACTGAAAACAGCCTTTACTGATTTCCCACTGCCTATGGGATAGAAACCCAAATTACTGGATCTTCATGACCTGCCTGCTACCTGCCACCTTTCCCATCGTTTTCCCATAGAGCCTATTTCCCAGCCAAAGGGAACTCTTTGTGGATCCCTAAATACATCACACTTCTTGTGTTCTCTGGTTTTCCCATGTGCTACTTCTTTTGCCTGGCATGCTCTCGTCACATCACCCATCAGCTTTACTCCTTCATGAAATCTTCCTAAGTCATTCACTTGCAAGAATCTCTCTTTCCTCTTATTCCCATAGCATTTTGTACCCCACCACTGTTGAGCCTATGAATTTTACTACTCTACTCTCTATTCCTCTCTTCTCTCTATTCTCTTTCATTCCCCTGGAGGAGTCCTTTCAGGTAGTGAGCTTCCAGTATCTCCAGCACATCATACACTGCTGCTGCTGCTGCTAAGTTGCTTCAGTCGTGTCCGACTCTGTGCGACTCCATAGACGGAAGCCCGCCAGGCTCCCCCACCCCTGGGATTCTCCAGGCAAGAACACTGGAGTGGGCTGCCATTTCCTTCTCCAATGCATGAAAGTAAAAAGTGAAAGGGAAGTTGCTCAGTCGTGTCCGACTCTTAGCGACCCCATGGACTGCAGCCTACCAGGCTCCTCCATCCATGGGATTTTCCAGGCAAGAGTACTGGAGTGGGGTGCCATTGCCTTCATACACTAGGAGTACCCAATGTTTGTTGTAGAAAAAGTGAATTCAATTTATAAATACCCCAGTAATGATACTTCTTTATACAGATAAGCCATATTAAAAACTCACCCCCACAAAACAAAACAAAGTTAGCAGGTTGTAAAAATCAAAGTTGCCAGTTCTTAAAGCTTTAAAAGATAACAATGCCTGCATTTATGGCTTGCATCTGTTCAGTACCCACCCTTGATAAATTTACCAAGTATTAGAAGTTTCTATTTTTCACCACGGTGACCTGTTTTTGCAAGCTTTCCATACCAACTAATCTATGCCTCCCTTCTCTGTCCAGTGGCAATGGCCATTTGTCAAAAACAGCAGGTCTTGAAGTCCACTTGTCAAAGACAGCAAAGGAATTTATACAAGTAATTTATACTTGATTATACTTAGAATACAAAAATACTTACTGAGTCAGATCTTGACCTGTTAAGCTTCATAGTACTGATTTTAGAACAAAAGACTTTTTTAAAGAAAGTTTAAAGGAAACTGTGTAGTATCAAAAAACTAGGCAGCTTCTTTTGAGTAGAAGAGCCCATAAAATCATAACAGGCCCTAACTTGGACTTGAGTTAGTTAAGGATGCTTTGAGAAATGAGTCAAAGGGGCAATCAGTGGACCCCCAATACGAAGCCTCCACTCCTACCTCCCTGCCTCTCCCCAGCTGTCATGAGAGTAGGCCCTCCACTCCCCTTTGGGGAGAAGTCTGCCTAGAGAAGCTGCTGGTGACTTTTCACAGCTTTGTGTGGGGTTCAGAGATGCCTATGTCCTGCTGTCACCAGGTTATTCCAGGACTGGGACCAACCTTCATCAGTGGTCCATTCCTCCCCTTCCATCGTATAAGATATGTCCCTTATCAAGTTCCCAGTTTCCTTTAATCCAATCTCCATCTTCTAATTCCCTTGGACCAAGATTCAGAAATTTAAATTTTTCTTTAGTTACTGTTTAATAAGTTCATACTATAACCTCTCTATCTGACTTCTAACACTTCTTCTCCTCAGTCATGTTCGACTCTTTGCGACCCCATGGACTATAGCCTACCAGGTTCCTCCATCCATGGGATTTTTCCGGCAAGAATACTGGAGCGGGTTGCCATTTCCCTCTCCAGGAGATCTTCCCGACCCAGGGATTGAACCCGGGTCTCCCACATTGTAGGCAGACACTTTACCATCTGAGCTACCAGGGAAGTCATGGTTATATACTACACAGTCCCTAAAAAATCCCCAACTATTTGAATATAAAAAACAATGAAAAGTCTCATTCACATAAAACATAGGAGAAAACTCTGTTAAAAAAAAAAAATATATATATATATAACAGAAGAATCTGCTTTTTATTTTGCCCTCCTATTTAAGACACAAAACCAAAAATCTAGCCTTCTCCCAGAAAAAAATATTTAAGAACATCTGAAATTACTTCTTTCTTTCTAAAAATTCAGAGTGTTTTTTTAATCGCTTTTCAGTAGGAAGAGAAAGGTGTTAATCTTTCATTAAACAGAGCAACTGAGCTCTTGATTTGACTTGGACCAGCCAATTGCCCTAACTTTTCACTCTGCTCTCTTTCATCTAAAAAAGTCTATGATTGGTTCATCTTTCTTCTCTCACCTGAAACAGTCTCTGGAATTGAGGATTTGGGATTTTGCTGGTTGGAAATAAGTCTTCAATGGTGCCCTCCTCTTCATCTTTCTGCACCAAGCTCATGGAGTCAATCAAAGCATCAACAGCACTCAACTGTGCCTCTAAGACAAGGACAAACAAAACAGCAAAAAGAAACAACGATTAGTTCCATTAGTCTCCCAAACAAAGGCCTTCCATTCATAGATGTTCACAGCAACATTGGCAGGACAGACAGTCCTGGCCCTGCCAAAAGCATTCTCCAGTTACGTAAGTCATTTAACCTAAGCCTCAGTTTTCTTATCGGCAAAGAGAGCTGTTTAGAATAGCTGGTCTCTTAGGTACTTCTGAGGTCTACCAATTGATGAACTTCTGACAACGGGATATCTTATCAAAAGTGCTCTAGAGGAATGCACCACAGTCAAACAAAACCCACCTTCCATATGGTAATTCAAAATACTGGGTATTTATGGAAAAAGTAAAGTGTCAGTCACTCAGTTGTGTCTGACTCTGAGATCCAGTGAACTGTAGCCCACCAGGCACCTCTGCCCATGGAATTATCTAGGCAAGAATACTACAGGGCCAGTTCCTTCTCTAGGGGATCGTCCCCACCCAGGGATCAAACCCAGGTCTCCTGCATTGCAGCAAGACTCTTTACTGTCTGAGCCACCAAGGAAGCCCTTGAGTTGACATTAAAAAAACTAGGAACTGGCAAAGGAGAAAAACATTAAAAGCATTCCTTTGGTAATGAAACATCAGCTTTATAAGGATTTAACATAACCTGTATTGGAGTATACCAACTTAACAGGAAGACGTCACTGGACCAGAGGGAGTAGATTCTTTTACAAGCTATGGCACCCCACTCCAGTACTCTTGCCTGGAAAGTCCCATGGACGGAGGAGCCTGGAAAGCTGCGATCCATGAGGTTGCTGAGGGTTGGACATGACTGAGAGACTTCACTTTCACTTTTCACTTTTATGCATTGGAGAAGGAAATGGCAACCCACTCCAGTGTTCTTGCCTGGAGAATCCCAGGGGTGGGGGAGCCTGGCGGGCTGCTGTCTATGGGGTCGCACAGAGTCGGACACGACTGAAGCGACTTAGCAGCAGCAGCAAGGCAGATAGAGTTCTTTCCTCTCACAAATCTCATGGCATTAATCATATAGACCTGCATGCATATCTTTTTTTAATTGAAGTAGAATTTATCTACAACATTTCATTAGTTCCAGGTGTATAATGTAGTGATTCAGTATTTCTAAACATTATAAAATCACCAACATAATGAATCTAGTTACCATCTGTCACCATGCAAAGTTATTACAATATGATTGACTATATTCTAGTAGTCATGTATGGATGTGAGGGTTGGACCAAAAAGAAAGCTGAGCACTGAAGAATTGATGGTTTTGAACTGTGGTGTTGGAGAAGACTCTTTGAGAGTCCCTTGGACTGCAAGGAGATCCAACCGGTCAATCCTAAAGGAAATCAGTCCTGAATATTCATTGGAAGGACTGATGGTGAAGCTGAAGCTCCAATACTTTGGCCACCTGATGCGAAGAACTGACTCACTGGGAAAGACCCTGATGCTGGGAAAGACTGAAGGCAGGAGAGGGGATGACAGAGGACGAGATGGTTGGATGGCAACACCAACTCGATGGACATGAGTTTGAACAAGCTCCAGGAGTTGGTGATGAACAGGGGAACCTGGCATGCTGCAGTCCATGGGGTTGCAAAGAGTCGGACACAACTGAGCAACTGAACTGACTGACTGACTATATTTGCAACGTAAAACGTGTTTTATCCCTGTGACTGATTTTATAACTAAAAGTTTTTACCTCTGATCACTCTTACCTATTACACTCATCCTCTTATTTTACTTCCCTCTAGCAACCCCCAGTTTGTTCTCTGTATCTATGAGTCTGTTTCTGTTTTGTTTGTTCATTTGTTTTGTTTTTTAGATTCCACATTTAAGTGAAATCATACCGTATTTCTCTCTGTCTGACTTATTTTACCTGGAATAATACTGGGCTGGCCAGTAAGTTTGTTCAGGTTTTTCCATAAAATGTAACCAAAAAAGCCACCCAATACCTTCTAGGTTCATCCATGCTGCAAATGGCAAGATTTAATTCTTTTTTATAGATGAGTAATACTCCACTGTGTGTGTGTGTGTGTGTGTGTGTGTGTGTATCACATCTTCTTTGTTCATTCATTTACTGATGGACATTTAAGTTGCTCCCATATCTTGGCTGTAGTAAATAATGCAGCAATGAACATAGGCATACATATATCTTTTTGAGTTAGTGTTTATGTTTTCTGTGGGAAAATATTCAGAATCAGAAGTGCTGGATAGTATGGTAAAAATTTAATTTTTTGAGAAATTTCCGTACTGTTTTCCATAGAAGCTGCACCAATTTACATTCTAACAACAGTGCCCTGCGTTTCCCTTTTCTCCACATCCTCACAAGCGTGTTATTTGTTGTCATTTTGATGACAGTTATTCTGACAGATGTGGTTCTAACTTGCATTTCCCTGCTGATTAGTGATGTCAAGCATCTTTTCATGTGTCTGCAGGCCATTCATATGTATGTCTTCTTTGGAAAAATGTCCTGCATACATGTCTTACCCCACTCCAGGCAAATTCTAAGGATCTTTGAGAACAGAAACTTGGTGTCCTCTTCTTTACGTCGGTCAGATACCAGATAGAAAGCAAGCTCTTCCCAGTAAAAATCTACAAAGTCAATAAAAATGGCACAGCCCAAAGCAACTCTCCCCAAAATGCTTCTACCTAAACTACCACAAGGAACTTTCATTCTGCTGATTCATATGGCAGTTCAGCTGTTAAAAAGCTGAAGTGCTATTTTGGGATCATTCACAGCCACTAGGCAAAAGGCGGAAAAGAGTAAGCAGCTCCTTAAAGTTTATTATACTTCTGTTCTTCACCTTTCAAACATCCCTTTCAGACAGCTACTACAAAAGGAATGAGCATACAGACATTTATCATGAGACATTTCTGTTCCATTTTTTCACTTTCTAAAGGAGGCTTCAGGCACCATCTCACACTGACGACTGCAGGGTCCACCTGGCAGTAAGAAGGAGGTGGAAACTGTGTGGGTGAATATTCAGTGATTTCCATCTGCTACTCCAGGCTAGTATCAGGCCAGACCACGCTGGCATCACACACCCTTACATAAATGTTGACTTGGGAAATATGTCAAACAGCTTTAATGATCTATTTTTCCAATGGAGCAAATGCAAACAAAAGTGTCAACTCACAGGAAATAAATAAACGGATCGAAAAATAATGTTTTAGATCCTGAGTGATTTATATCTATTAGGTTCTCTCTCAACAAAGTTCTATTTTTTAAATGTTCTTCTCATTTAAAATTTGGAATTATCAAGAGGAAAAGACTGAATATTATAATACACTGGCATCTTCTACACATTCAAGTCCATGCCTGACTCCACATGGAGGATTTGATTATTGGCTCTTCTCCCACACCCTGCTCCCAACATACAGAGAGCACCCAGTTCTGAACTCACCTCACAGCTCCCTCATCCTACACCAAGGCAGATTTAAAGTTGTCAACTAAAACATCTATTCATCATTCTGTGTTCTTTTTGGTATGTTCTCTATTTCAGCCCACTATTATATCTATGATAATTGTCTTAAACTGTGAGATTTACGGAAGACAGGATCTATGTGTGTAAGATTCACTGTGTACAGCATCCTGACATCTGCAGCCAGATGCTTAATAAAGGCCTCTTCTCATTAAGCTCCCAGTAACTCCTGGCAATAAGGAGCAACAGGACTTGGACTGAAAATGTGAACTAGGAAGAAAGGGCAAAGAGAAAAGTATGGTTAAAGTTACATCATATTTCATGTAGGACACTAGTCACAAGTTTGATACTCTGTGTCAATTCACTGCACTGAAGGACAAACCCTCTGCTCATAATTAGAGAATGTACATCCATTTCCATTAAACTGCTCCCTAGATACAACCTCTAAGTCAGAAGGGGGATGCTGGAGAACGTTTGGAGCAAACCTATCCCTACTACTGGGGAAAAAATCACCTTTCATCATTACTGTATATCACTGTGATTGGAATCCAACTACAGTTGACTCTTGAACAACATCAGTTTGAACTGCTCAGATCCACTTACATGTGGATTACAAATATGTACATTTCTATACAATCTGAGATTGGCTGAATCCACAGATACAGATCTGTGAATACTGAGGGCCCTGTAAAGTTATACATGGATATTCAACTGGGGGAGTAGTGCCCCAAACCTCTTCAGTGTGCAAGGGTCAACTATAATCCCACCCTGTGAAATCCTAGCCCTCAAACACGACTAAAGACAGGTGGTTTCCCCCAGTCTGTGTTTAGAGCAAATCAGTGAGCAAAATGGAAATAAACTCACCTGTGGGAGTGCATTTCCTATTATTTTTCAAGGATGGAAACATGTACTGGCGCAAATCTTCCATGAAAGGCAGCTGTATGTACACTAAACACTAATGAGAGACAGCGGAGATAAAAACAGACAACTGAATTAATGGAAAAATTTAAAGCTGATCCCAAATGCTATGAAAATGGCTCAACAGAAGGATTTAAAAAATTAGAAGGCAAAAGTATAGGACATGGAGAGTGACATGCTCTGATCTCTGCTATGAGCCACTGCTGTTGTTCAGTTGCTCAGTTCAGTCGTGTTTGACTCCTTGCGACCCCATGGACTGTAGCCCGCTAGGCTCCTCTGTCCATGGGATTTCCCAGCAAGAATATTGGAGTGGGTAGCCACTTCCTTCTCCAGGGGACCTTCCTGACCCAGGGACTGAATTCATGGCTCCTGCTTGGCAGGTGGATTCTTTACCACTGAGTCACCTGGGAAGCCCTGTGATAAGTTGTACACAACTGCAAACAGTACAAAAATAGTAAATATAAAAGAAATGCTCAAAGAAAGACTATCAAATATCTACAAAACGCATGACTAACATAACAGATGAGAAGAGTCAAGGTGATTGGCAGGCTGACGTGGAAGTCAGGATACCTGCCTTCTCTTCCATTTCTGCCACAGTGAGTTCGCTGAGACACAAGAAATGGCAAGGAATCTAGATCTGTATTTTCAACAGGACAGCCCTAAAAAACGTAAATTCAGCAGGATCACAAGAAAATCACACCCTCAGCCTTTATCCATAGTAAAGACTATTGTAAAAAGGGAAGTAATCTGTATTCCCTTGAGGTTCTGAGACGTCAGGAAGGATGAGAATGGAGAGGAAGTCACTGGACTGGGCAAACAGTAAGTCATAGTCAACTTTTACCAGTTGTTTTATTAGGAAGCTCCTTGTACACTCTTGTAATTTATGTTCTTTCACTGCAACTGAAAGTGATTCCCAGACCAGCAGTCTCAGCATTAGGTGGGAGTGGGTGAGAAATGCAGAATTTCAGGCAACCCCCGTCCCCAGAGCTACAGAATCAGAATGTGCATTTTAACCAGATCCCCTCAGTACCTCCCATGCACATGAACAGTTGAAAAACACTGTTTAGAACAAAGCAACTGAAGGGAAAAAATTAATATGAATAAACGACTTGCAGGTTCTACCTCATATGCGTCCTTGATCAAAGGAAAAGCCACGCCAACTTGAGGATTAGTTTTTTCGTTGTAAACATATCGAACCACGGCCACCATGTCTAATTCATCCAAAGCATGAATCAGGGAGGAGAGGGCAACTGCTGCTGCCTAGTAAGAGAGATGTTTGTGTTAGTATGTGTCCAACATGTGAGGATTTTCACAGCACAACTGAATACTTGTAAGATTGCTATCCACATTCTCCCTGTTTCGGATATTAAATACCCCTCTATCCACTTGAAGGCTACACTGTACACACTGCATTTGATCACATTTACTGTACCTCTTCGGGAACTTTGTTATATGCTCTTTTTCCTTCAACTTTCCTTCTCCTCTGAATTTATACCTAACTCTAAACAAAATTTTTCCTTGCCCTCTCTCCATAAATTACTATCTGTAACCTTCTTTTCCTTCATCTTAAATTTCATGAAATAATCTTGTTTCACCACTTAGAACACAATTATTCTTCAATCTAAACCAGCTACGTAGCCATTTCCTTCCTGAAACTACTCTGAAGTGCCCTGTGATCTCCAAGTTGCCAAACTCTTAGTCTCCATTCTATCTGTTTGACCTTTCAGTAGCATCTGACCACCCCTCTTTCTCTACACTTTCTCCTTCTTTGGCTTCAGAAGTAACACTCTCCTCTGGTTATTCTACCTTTGTGGACCACTATTCCCCCAGCTCTTCTTGTCTTCCAATCTTGAAATTCTGCTCTTGGCCTTTTTCTCCTCCTCTCACTCTAAAAGAACTCTACTTTGGTGACAATTTCTTTCATCCAGTCCCATGAGTTGATGAATCAAAAATCTGTATATTCAGCTTTAAAACTCCTAAGATCTAGACTTACACAGCCTACTAGTTGGTAGATAACTTGTACTGTTATACCTCAGGTATTTCAAACTGTCCATGACCAAAACTAACTTTAGTATCACTCCCCTCTTCTCCGCCTGTACTCCCTCCTTCTACAAACATCACTTACAAATGAGAAGTCCGAAAGTTGTTGATAAGGCCTGCCTACTGTCCTTCAACTTCAAGTGTTCATCAGGCTCTACAAATTCGACTTTTATGCCATTTTTCACATTCTATCCGCCCTGTTCCATCATGGTGTCCCCTGTTCCGAGAGCTGACTATGTCACTCTCTTCCATAAAAACCTCCACAGGTACCTCTTTCTCAGCCTTGGTAGAGCAGATCGTTATTCACAGGCAAGTCTTGTGCTTTCCCGCCCCAGTAGCTTTTTCCATGTACAATTTCTCCTCACTGGAATGCTCTCTCCAAAACTCTCTCTCAAGCTTCTCAAGCTTGGGCTCTCAAGCTTTGAACCCATCCTCAAGAATCAGCAAACTGACAAGCAGTCCATTTCAGATCTGCTTTACTAAGCCCTCCCTCCTCTCACTAACCTCTCAAACACTTTGTATTTTTCTCAGGGGCCACAGCTAACTTCCATCAACGTTAGCTATGCATATTCCCACCTTCTCCACAAAAAAAACGATGATATCAATATCTTGCCATCAAAATCCTCTACAGATGTCATGATAGAGTGATTACCTTTTCAGTTCAAGGAGTATTAACTTAGTGCCTACTCTTGGCTAAGTAATGTCTTCAGTTCAGTCACTCAGTCATGTCCGACTCTTTGCGACCCCATGGACTGCAGCATACCAGGCCTCCCTGTCCATAGCCAAGTGTACCAAGTACAGAATGTATGTATTCTAACAAGTCCCATACAAGAGACCATATCAGCACAGTGGGAAACTAAAGAAGAGATTACTTCCAATGTATCTGCAAGTTTTTATGTGGATGTCTTTGACAGAACCAACTGAGGTATTTAAAGAAGGAAGGACGGGGTCCCCAGTGTCTGCTCTAACACAACACTACACTTGTGGGAAACTCAACTAAGGCTCCATTTCCTCTCCTTCCTCCTCTCCACTTCTCTTCCACACAGTGAAAACCAGGGCCTAAGTGTAGATTCTCAACTAAGGCTCCATTTCCTCTCCTTTCTCCTCCATTTCTCTTCCACACAGTGAAAACCAGGACCTAAGTGTAGATTCTCTGTAAAAAAAAAATGCTAATAACCGAAGAAAATATTCTTAAAAAGGAATATATTCATAGATTCCTAGAATATTTGAGTTGAAAACAAAAGTATTCATCTAGTTTGGCAACCCACATGATGAAGGACTTGCCTTCCACATCTGACTGATGGAGACTCTGCTTAGAAACTTACAGGAATGGGGACTGGACCATCTCACAAGGAACCAATCCATATGGAGACAGTAATCCTTGTTGATAAAATAATTCTTCATTGTGAACAAAACGACCACTTGTTGGTTCCAATTTATCCTCTGGCAGGAAGCAGAGTCTAGCTCCTGCTTCATATGATAACCCGCTAAGTATCTGAAGAAGGCTATCACATCCCTCATCCCTCCTACTTTCCTGCTACCTACACAAGTATTCTCCATGTTATCTTTTACTGAAAATTTCCATGACAATTTCTTTCTTCCTCAGCTTATCTCATTAAGCTCCAATTAGTTAATATTATTCTTTGAGTAAGACATCAAGAACTGACACCACAGAATAGCCCTGACCCGTTAGTAGAAGAATTTTTTTTTCTTGAGTGTCACAAAGTGACCCTGTGATCTATAGGTTCCGTATAAGGCTGGATGTGAACTACACAAGCCACAAGGCTGCCCTGACCTGAGCTAGCAAGTCTAGACAATGACACATGCTAACATGGCTTTGTGACGTGACTTTTCTTACTCATACCCAGCAATCACACGAAGTGATCAAAATTTTCTTTGGGTAAAAGGACATTAAGCTGGAGTTAAAACTTCGGCAGAAGTTAAAAATGCAGTTGTGTTGACAACATATATTGAACTGCATGATTCCCAAAAGGATGTGATTCAGGAGAAATCCATGAAGTAGGAGTTTCAAATTTGAGAAGTCACATACACCTACTGTGCATTAACAAATCCAACATTGAGTGGAAGCCAAGCATTTTCTTCTCTTAATTTTACTGCTCTAATGGATATTGGCATATCCATTCACTAAATCAGCAGCCAGCTACCTTTCAGAGGTGAGGGGAAAAGGAGGACTAGATCCCTAACAACACCACCCGAACAAGCCTTCTGCATCCAGTTTACCAGTTCCAAATATAAATAACTTCTGGAACTTGGAGACCTGTTTAAGTAGTCTGAAACAGACACAGGATGGTAAGCCTCCAGTTAACATCAAAATTTCCAAGGGAGTTCTGACTTGAAGACTGCACAGGAAGTATCTGTAGAGAGGGCAGGTGTGCACATAGGATGTAACAGTCACGGGTTGTTAATCAGACAGAAACCAGCCTGAAAACACAACCTCCTGGGATGTAGAAAGAGAATGAAGAGAAAGGGGCAAAGAGAATAAGACAAACTTCTCAATGATGGAAGCTGTCCAGTGAGTAAGTGGATCTTCAGCATGCTTTGTTGCTGTTGTTCAGTCGCTCAGTTCTGTCCGACTCTTTGCAACCCCATGGACTGCAGCATGCCAGGCTTTCCTGTCCTTCGCCAACTCCTGGAGCTTGCTCAAACTCATGTCCATTAAGTCAGTGATGCCATCCAACCATATCATCCTCTGTCATCCCCTTCTCCTCCTGCCTTCAATCTTTCCCAGCATCAGGGTCTTTTCCCAATGAGTCCATTCTTCACATCAGGTGGCCAAAGTATTGGGGCTTCAGCTTCAGCATCAGTCCTTCCAATGAATATTCAGGATTGATTTCCTTTAGGATTGATCGGTTTGATCTCCTTGCAGTCCAAGGGACTCTCAAGAGTCTTCTCCAACACCACAGTTCAAAAGCATCAATTCTTCGGCGCTCAGCTTTCTTTATAGTCTAACTCTCACATCCATACATGACCACTGGAAAAACCATAGCCTTGACTAGACGGACCTTTGTTGGCAAAGTAAAGTCTCTGCTTTTTAATATGTTGTCTAGGTTGGTCATAGCTTTTCTTCTAAGGAGCAAGTGTCTTTTAATTTCATGACTGCAGTCACCACCTGCAGTGATTTTGGAGCCCAAGAAAAATAAAGTCTGTCATTGTTTCCATTGTTTCCCCATCTATTTGCCATGAAGTGATGGGACTGGGTGTCATGATTTAGCTTTTTGAATATTGAGTTTTAAGCTAGCTTTTTTACTCTCCTCTTTCACTTTCATCAAGAGGCCTTTCAGTTCCTTTTTTGCTTTCGCCATAAGGGTGGTGTCATCTGCGTATCTGATGTTATTATTGGTATTTCTCCCTGTAATCTTGATATCAGCTTGTGCTTCAGCCAGCCTGGCATTTCCATGATGTACTCTGCATATAAGTCAAATAAGCAGGGTGACAATATATAGCCTTGACATACTCCTTTCCCAATTTTGAACCAGTCCATTGTTCCATGTCCAGTTCTAACTGTTGCTTCTTGATTTGCATACAGGTTTCTCAGGAGGCAGGTAAGGTGGTGTGGTTTTCCCATGTCTTTAAGAATTTTCCAGTTTGTTTCCACACAATCAGAGGCTTTAGCATCGTCAGTAAACCAGAAATAGATGCTTTTCTGGAATTCTGTTGCTGCTTCTATGATCCACCAGCTGTGGGCAATTTGATCTCTGCTTCCTCTGCCTTTTCTAAATCCAGCTTGAATATCTGGAAATTCTCGGTTCATGAACTGTTGAAGCCTAGCTTGAAAAATTTTGAACATTACTTTGCTAGCAAATGAAATAAGTGTACTTTGGCAGTTTGAACATTCTTGGCATTGCCCTTCTTTGGGACTAGAATGAAAACTGACCTTTTCCAGTCCCGTGGCCACTGCTGAGTTTTCCAAATTTGCTGGCATACTGAGTGCAGCACTTTCACAGCATCATCTTTTAGGATTTGAAATAGCTCAGCTGGAATTTCATTACCTCCACTAGCTTTGTTCAGTTCAAGCCAGCACTAAATGTTCTGCTTATGAAAATGAAAATATTAACGTAATGCCACACTTCCTGAACCTGTGACCATGAGATCCCCAAATTAAATATATTTGCTCAAACGTTTTTGTTTTTAATATTCACCTGATCTCCAATTGCAGGACTACGTTCTCAGGCCTTGTGCTCATGCTATGACAAACTCATTTATCACTTCTCCATTTTCAAAGCTAAAGGTCAGTGAATTTTCCCACTGCTGTTGCAAGAATTAATGTTATTTTAAACTATAAAAGCCCCAAACAACTCACTTAAAATGACAATTCAATTCTGTGGCCCTGCCTTAAAGACCTACTGTCAACTCACCTCATCATCTTTTGCTGCAAAGACCTTTAGAACTTGATTTCCCATAAAATATTTCATGTGGACCTACACGAGGAAGTGAGAAAAAGAACTGGTTTAGATCCAAAGTAAGGAACATATGAAACCATAATGCCACATGTTATTAAGAAATTCTATTCAAAATGCTCTTGCTGAAAAACATTCACAGGCACTAGAAACAACTTACTACTTGAGGTTCAAATAAATTAAACACAATAAATGTAAAGTCAGATGAGTAAGATTTAGCATAGGTCAGATCATGAAGTCTCATAAGCAAAGTGGTTTGGACTTCATCCTAAGAGCAATGACAAAGCACTGATGAATTGCAAGAGACTAGAGTACCATTTGTCCTTTAAATTACTTAACTAGCAGAGCATCAGAGTCAAAGACAGACTAGAAAATGAATACTAAGAGTTCCTGATATTATAACCACCTGCATCTATCAACCAAGATCAACATCTCTTTGATCTATGTCATCTTGAGCCCAGAGTTTCTAAGAAGGTGCCATAAGAGAAGTAATGCTTCTCAAATATTTTTTCTGCACTCCCACCTCTAATGCTGAGAAATTGTGAGCACTTTCACAGTAACAGCAGTTCAAGAAAACTGAGTCTCAAAGGTGTGGGGGTGAGGCCCATGTAATCTAAATACCCTCCATCTTCACATCCATTCCCCATCTGAAAACCATTATTTGAAGAAATATGGGAATAATTTTATATTTTCAGTCTGCTACATTTGTATAAATTTATTTGCCCTTTTATTAGAATCTGTAATAGTTGACTGATTCAAGAACAGTTAATGATACCTTTTCCTAAGGCACCTAAATGACTTCTCAAAGGACAGTCAGACATTTGGGGAATTTCTGGCTAAATTCTTATCCATCCTATAATTAGATACCAAGAATACTGACAACTTGGAAGAAGAAAAAGTGAAAAGTCCCCTGAAAATTTAAAAGAGTAATTCACAATTCAAAAAAAAAAGAGTCCATTTTATATAATGAAAAGTTTCACACTAATTCAATCCAGAAATATTAGTGTCCCTCAGTTTAAGGGAATCTGGAAAACTATGTGATCTTATTTATTTAAAGCTAATTACTAGTCTGTTAGAAGGTACATACGTACACTTTACCTTAGTTGCTATGGAAAAACCTTCTTAAGATGCTGTGTATGCATTTGTTAACACAATACACGAAAGCAAGTATATAAAAGCTGCTGCTGCTGCTGCTGCTGCTAAGTTGCTTCAGTCGTGTCCGACTCTGTGCGACCCCATAGACAGCAGCCCACCAAGCTCCCCCGTCCCTGGGATTCTCCAGGCAAGAACACTGGAGTGGGTTGCCATTTCCTTCTCCAATGCATGAAAGTGAAAAGTGAAAGGGAAGTCGCTCAGTCGTGTCCGACTCTTAGCAACCCCATGGACTGCGGCCCACCAGGCTCCTCAGTCCATGGGATTTTCCAGGCAAGAGTGCTGGAGTGGGGTGCCATTGCCTTCTCTGATATAAAAACTGCTGCCGCTGCTGCTAAGTCGCTTCAGTCATGTCCGACTCTGTGCGACCCCATAGATGGCAGCCCACCAGGCTCCCCCGTCCCTGGGATTCTCTAGGCAAGAACACTGGAGTGGGTTGCCATTGCCTTCTCCGATGCATGAAAGTGAAAAGTGAAAGAGAAGTCGCTCAGTCGTATCCGACTCTTGGTGACCCCGTGGACTGCAGCCTACCAGGCTCCTCTGCCCATGGGATTTTCCGGGCAAGAGTACTGGAGGGGGGTGCCATCGCCTTCTCTGGATATAAAAGCTAGACTATTCAAAAATGAGCCTGTCTACTGGTGCACAGATCACAGTTGATTAATGGCATAGCTTTAGAGTCAGAGAGACCTTGTTCAAAACCCATCTCTACCACCTTCGAACTGGGTCACCTTGGGCCTATTATCTAACAGCTCTGAACCTCAATTTCCTAATATATAAAGTATGTATCATGCACCTACCTAAGAGGGTTGTCCAACCAGTCCATCCTAAAGGAAATCAGCCCTGAATATTTATTGGAAGGACTGTTGTTGAAGCTGAAACTCCAATACTTTTGTCACCTGATGCGAAGAACTGACTCATTTGAAAAGACCCTGATGCTGGGAAAGATTGAAGGTGGGAGGAGAAGGGGACGACAGAGGATGAGATGGTTGGATGGCATCATCAACTCAATGGACATGAGTTTGAGTAAACGCTGGGAGTTGGTGATGGACAGGGAGGCCTGGTGTGCTGCAGTCCATGGGGTTACAAAGAGTTGGATACGACTGAGCGACTAAACCGAACTGAAGAGGGTTATAACAAGAATTAAATGGGAATTTACATAAAATGCTTAGTATACTGACTGTAATATTGTAATCAGTAAATGGTAGCTATTATGACTATTTCTTGGAGAAGGCAATGGCAACCCACTCCAGTACTCTTGCCCGGAAAATCCCATGGACTGAGGAGCCTGGTAGGCTTCAGTCCATGGGGTCGAGAAGAGTCAGACACGACTGAGCAACTTCCCTTTCACTTTTCACTTTCATGCATTGCAGAAGGAAATGGCAACCCACTCCAGTGTTCTTGCCTGGAGAATCCCAGGGATGGCAGAGCCTGGTGGGCTGCCGTCTATGGGGTTGCACAGAGTCGGACACGACTGAGGTGACTTAGCAGTAGCAGTAGCATGACTATTTCTATTGTATCTGTCTGATAATGTACTTAAGATAAAAATAACTTAGAGCTTAACATCAAAAAAAGTTGATTTAGAAAATACTTCATGACTTAAAACTTCAGTTTAAGTGAATAAAAATCTCTTTAAATGGAATATGTATTTTTTCAGCTCACTCTTTCTTGCTTCATCATTTAACTAAATGGGCCCCCACACCCACTGTGGCACAGATGATTTAAGTTTTTTGAGTGCTGAATTACAGTTGTAGCGGTTTTAGATAGGCAATTCTTTTCTGCCTATCTGGAATTAGTTCCCAAGAGGCCAGTTTCTACAAGCAGGTCTGAATGGAGGCTCTGTTTCACTTGCCTCATAAGCACTGACTTTAATAAACATAAATTTTAAGTTTAATCACTCCTCCCAAAGTAAATAATTTTAAAGAAAAGTATGTTGATTGTAATTTGTTAGAGACTCTCAACTTCCAAAAAGTATTTAATCTCACCATTTAAACTGTATTGACTTTAAGTAAATATTCTCAATTTTTGGCTTATGAATCTTAAAAATGCACCTAACAGTTTGAGCATATCATGAAACACATTCTCCCCAACTTCACTGAATTATTCTAACACTGACTTACACAAGGACCACATGCTAGAGCAACATGAAGAAGTTCAAATCTGGTATACTGGAATATATTTATTTTAATTCTCACTTGAGTTCTTCTGGAGCCAACAAGAATCTCTTCATCTCTAAAAAGCCTGAAAAGATGCACTTTCTACTTATTCAAGTACATTTCAAGAACATTTCACTTAAGACCTCTATGAATCTTTAATGACTCTTTCTAGGACCGTGTATTGTATCTCACAGCCTTCACTGAGTTACTTCATCTCCCCATGTGTCTATTTTGCATCTCTGTATTGCAGTCTAAAAACAGATGACTTATGAACAAGCTTCACATCTTAGATCTCTGTTGGGCACTGAGAAGGGTGACTGGCATAAATCAATGATATTCTAAGAGATCTATGGTCATTCAAAATCCAACTAGACTTTCATTCCTATAAAACATTCCAGTTTACAATTAGAGAAAGGAATACAACAGCAAAGAACTGGTTGCTGTTTCTTTAAGGCTACCATGAGCTACCACTGACACCAAAGCTAAGAAGTGACTTTTCATTGAGTTTGTTCTTCTGATTTATGCTGACTTCTCCACCTCTTGATTTTCAATCTTCAAAAATCAAAGATAGCACCGCAAACTGCATTTAGAAAAATTAAAAGTGAAATAAGTATACATAAAAGGTCCAATCAAAACCACACCATTTCAAATAATGAGAAAAAAGCTTGTCTGTTTTGTTTACAATTAGTAGAATATATGCTTTACCTGAGAAGATCTACAAAATCCCAAGACAGAGAAGCACTTTCCCTCCGATTTATACTTCATTTGTTCCTCATCCACTTTAGAGAAAGGAATGATATCACTCCCATAGCGGAACCCTGGAGAACAAGAGAAGAGCATCTGTTAAGCATATGGGGCCTCATTTTCTACAAGCTGAAATTGGCCCCACATATACATTAACAATATATGCACACTCCGGATCAAGCCTCTATATACTGTTCCCTGGAATCAAATTTCTGTCCCTTGTGATCAGTGAGGGAAAGGAAGCAGCAGATCCACAAACATATACAATATAGAGATAATTAAAATCTAATTATATTTTTTTAAGTAGCATATTCTGCCATCTAGTTACCTTGATGATTATCCAGCCTAGAAGAAAGAACAGCAGCAAATGCAATGTACTAGTTACCAACCAAATATAAACCATGAATGACTATAAAGTATAATCATGATTTATACAAATAATAACAAGAACACATTTATTCAGAAACCTGGAAATCTACAGAGAAAAACTCCTATTGGAAAATTTCAGAACAAAATGTTCCCAAAAATGGATGCTGGAGATTTATAAATGCCTAACGGAAGATGCCAAAATTTTTCTATTCAGAAACATTCAATTGATATGCTGGATATTTTTCTGCATTTAAATTTATTTTATTTCTGGGGTAGGATTGTCTATATATATATTTTTTTAATTACTTAAGGTATTCATACACATATAGGCTCTTGGCTCCTTAAAAAAACTCCAACCCTGTTTCAGGGTCTTTGTTCTATGTACGGTCGAGCCCTTTCACTATATAGTATTGTATGTTTAATAGGGAGAAAGATCATCAAAATCCAAGGAGTCTGACCTTGGGCGGATAAAAAGGAAAAGCACATGCGTGCATCTTCACTCGAAGAAACAAAGAAACGTGTGTGTCTGGGGGCAGATTCTGTGATCCAATGTTTATTTATTAGCCCCTCTCACTCTGTTCATGCAAAGTATTTGATTAAAAAGAAACATGTTTCTATATGTCTTAATAAAAGCTAATGATAAAAAAATGTCAACAAAAAATTAAGAGGGAAATACATGGCACATAAGAGTAGTACATGTTTTTTCAGACATCTTACTTGAATTGTTTAAGAGTAATTTGAAACTTCTCGTTAAAAGTGTCATGTTTTCTGGTTCATCTTTTAAAGGGCAAATCAAGTACTGCAACTTTTGTATATGGCCAAAAGTAGAGAACAGACTACAAATACGACAAGTCTTTGCTCGTATTAACTAATCCCTCTATCTAGAAGAGAGAACTCTACCTATTAGGGGGTAGAGAGTAGGGGACAGGCAAAGGAAGCATGTGGGTAACTGCAAAAAGCTAAGAGAGAAAAGCTACTCACCTATACTCTTTAAACTTAAACCATATTTAACTCTTTCCTCTCCATTGCTCTACCAATGAATTTGCTTTTTGCCTAAGATAAACCAGAGTTGCTTTCTTTGCTTGCAACCAAAAGAATTGGCACCCTCATGTCTAGTCCCTTCTCCTTCCAATTCATCCTATATCCATATGTCCTATTAATCGTCTTAAAACACAACTCTGAGATTCTGCTCCTCAAAATTATAAACAGCTTCATGCTGCTCTCAAAATTAAGCATCAACTCTTCAGTGTATCATTCAGAACCCTTCCTAACTCAGAATAGTATGGAGAAACACAGACTCTTGCAGCCCTGGGTTCAAATCTACTAGCTGTTAACTATGTGATACTGCACATGTTAATGAATGTCTTTCAGCCTCAGTTCTCTTATCTGTAAAATGGGGACAAGAGTGCCTACTTCACTGCTTGCTGTGAAGATTAAAAGAGAAAATGCAGGTTGTCTTTTATATACTGCTCTGACCACGAATCTGTATATGCCCAGTACATCTTACCCAACTACTCAGTATCACTGAGAAGGCCCTCTACTTTTCTGGTCTTATGCCCTTAATCATGTTAATCCTCCTACTATGAGACAGTCATTATACTAGGATTAAATGACTAGCAAGTAGTGGAGCCAAGATTCTAACCAGTCTGACTCCAAAATTTCTGTTCTTAACCACACTCTACCGATGAGCTGAATTAAAGAATTAGTAGAGATGATGGGATGGTAATTACATTCTAAATATAACTCATGAGAACAAAGAAAGGAGGCATAACCATTACCACTTTTAATCACTCTCCTACCCCCTGAAACCCTGCAAAACATATAAATATACACAAACACTGTGATACAATGCCACACAGATAAAAGGAATTTTTTCAAGGCTTGCAAATTAAAATTATACTGAGACTATTTAGCACATAGTAGTCTGGTGATAAATTTATTATATAAAGACTCTGGCTTCTATCTTAACCATCATTTGGTATCTTATCACTTTAGCTCTTGAACATTCAGCTGGCTTCTAAGCTCTCTGGATAGAGACATG
The DNA here is from genome assembly GCF_027580195.1 of Bos mutus. Taxonomy (NCBI): domain Eukaryota; kingdom Metazoa; phylum Chordata; class Mammalia; order Artiodactyla; family Bovidae; genus Bos; species Bos mutus. The sequence continues at coordinate 31,743,600 of NC_091618.1, forward strand.
ATCTAAATACACTCTACAGAGCTAATGCATATAAATATACGAAGTACAACTCTAAAGATCCCAATGAATATAAAGCAACATGACAAATATAAATAATTTTTTTAACCCCTAAATTACCTTAAGGGAGCTAATCTGGCACATTATGAGACCTGAAATTGGCATTTAGAAAAATGATCACCATGGAAGTCAAAGATTCGCAAAAAAAGTTGCTTCACCCATGTTAATATAAGCATTTGCCTAGCTAGTAAGCTTCAGACTTCAAAACAAAGCCAAGTATTAAGTCCTGTCACTTGAGAAGAGGGAGAGAGTGAGATGAATGGAGAGAGTAGCACGGAAGCATATACACTAACACATGTAAACAGACAGCCAATGGGAATTTGCTGTACAACTCAGGGAACTCAAACTGGGGCTCTGTAATAATCTAGAGGGGTGGGAATGGGCGGGAAGTGGGAGAGAGATTCAAGAGGGAGGGGACATATGTACACCTATGGTTAATTCATGTTGATGTATGATAGAAATCAAACCAGTATTGTAAAGCAATCATCAACAATTAAAAATAAATAAAACCCAGAGAGACCGAATGCATGAGCATACTCCTGTTTCAGAACAGCCCTGCCCAAACCCCAGTAGATGAGTTACAGAACCCAGCATCCCATGATTCCCTCACACAGATGTGTCTCTAGACAAATAACAATACAAAACCTAGCCTGCCTCATATCATCTTGAAGAAAATCTTCCAGGAAACAGTGAAACTCTCACTGGCATAATACCTTGAATAGTATCCTCTTTTGAAACTTCAGTTTCATCATCATCATTCAAGCAATAAACTGTTTCTTTTTGTATAGCTTCTTTTTTCAGAGTTCTTGCATCCACAACTGTCCAACACTTTTTAACCTTCTCCTGTGTAATCTGATTTCCGAAAGAAAAATAAAGGGAAAACAAGGAAAGTCAGGATTCAGACTGAAGAAAGAGGAAAAACTAATACATTCTCTGCTTTACAGAAAAAAATCCAAAACAATCACTCCAGCTACACTGGTTTGTCGTCTCTGGCTTACTGTGGAAATTTTATTTTATAATCCTTTCTACATTTTATTTTCCCCAAGGGTAATCCATAGATAAATATTAATATTCATAGATACTCAAACACTTTCTATGCAAAACCCACAGACTGTTTAATAAAAGAAGACCCTACATTTTGTTACCATACTTTTTCAATAGAGAAGAAAGGGGAAAGCAGTCTATCAGTAGTCAGAAATCAATAAGAAAATACGAAAAAGAAGCTACCAAAAGGGGAAAAAAAGGCAAGAGACTTATTCTCATTCTCAGGGACACTATTCTAGGCCTTGAAGTACCTCCATGGTGCTCATGCATGTAGTATGCTTTGGAATTAAGTCCTTGAATATTAAAAGAAAAAAAAACAGTTTATAAAAAAACATGCTTTTTACATTTTATATATTTAAGTGTGTTTATATATTTATTTTGTACATTTAAAGAAAAAAGGCAAGGAGGGTCATGTGGAGGCATGGATCAGAGGCTGACATTCAAACTGGTATGTCATCAAGTCATTACCAAAAACAACTCATTTTTGAAAGTGTGCTATTATGCACATATGCTACAAAGAGGCCATTTCACACTAATAGGTCAAAATGTACTCATATTTTTTAGATGCTATTACTACCAGATCATTTATAATTGAATTAGATGGGACTGAGCTTTAAAAACTCTGAGCTTAACTCTGGTTTGTATCTGTATTTCTGCTACAATACTACAATAATGCAACTTTTCTTTTTTTTAATGCATTTTCTTTCTTTTAAAAAAGAAAAGGAGAGGGAAAGACTTGAAACTTGTGATTAACAATCAATTGTCAATGGAGAGAAAGAGAAAGAGGAGGGAACCAACTACTATTACAGACAATTCTTAAAAGTTCCTCTCCTAGCATGCTTTTTACATAAAAGCTAAATAGAGATGAAATAAACAGGGAGAGCAGTTAGAGAAGCAGTAATTATGGTTTTGAATAACCCACACATGAATTGCCAGTTTCTTATATAAGCACATTTGTCTGCCTGGTAACATTTCTTTAAAAAATGTGTACCTACCACTTACCGATTTATAAGCCACAATCTTTATAGACAAATTGGAGCCAATGGTCAGTTGACAGGACCAGGGCATGGAACGCCTCTCAGTTTTCTTAAAGACACACAGCTGTCTCAGAGCCTCACTTAACAAAGAAAAATGTATTATGAAAGCAGCAATTTTAAAATGTTAACCTTTGCTGGATGTTGCATTTAGTTTTCTAGACTGAGAAGTGAGATGCTGTTGATCATAAAGAGAGGAACAGCAGGTGATGACAAGCAAAACTTGTGGCAACTCTCAGTTGGGAGAGAGCCAGAGTACAAATGAGTTGGCTGAGGAAGGAGCTGAATCCCAGCTGAATTTCACTAACAGGTGAAAAGGAACATCTCTATCTTCCCTCATTCAATCTTTTCTTTCAACTCAGCCAGTTGTTTGTAACATTTTTTTTTTTTTTCAGGATTAAGGACACTGTGAGGATATGATACAAGCACATTCATAAATGCATTTGCACAACTCCCTTAAAATCACAGACCTCAGGATAAAAAGCCCTACTCTAGGATATCAAAGGGTGGGCTCCATCCTATAATGTCACTGTTCAATGTCATTTAACTCCGCAATTCTTTAGTTCGTTTCCATTCTCTTAAATAAAAGACATGATGAGTATATGCACATTGTGGAGAGAGTTAGAAAATGATCTTTCAGGAGATAAAGGAACTGAGCAGTCCATACTGTCTTAAAATAAAGCAGATATAATAATCCTACGTTTCTCAGTCGGCAGGGAAGGGGAACTGGGAAGTAGCAAACACAATGTACAGAGCTAGTTCCTTTGAACATTAGTGAAGATCAACTCTACTTTCATCTGGTTCCTGATCAAATATAGCAAAGAAAAATACAGGCAAGAGGTGGAACTTATGGAATTCACTAAGGATTATCTGGCATTATCCAGAGTTACGGACAAACAGGCCTCAAGAGACTCCAATTTTCAGGAACAATTTACAATGAATAGTAGATATTCTACCTGATACTCTGCCCCAAAGCTTATGGTACACCTTGGCTTTGTATTCGTTGAAGAAGGAGTGGGTCTGAAATCAGGTTTCACCTGCCTCACAGAACATTGCTAGTTGTACTATGAGTCATGTCTAAAATAATCAAGAGGTTTGGATTCTGTTCCAGGGGAAGTTCTGAAGATCAGCATTTTATAGGTAACATCTAAGAACAACTGGATAAATTCTGCAGTAGATATGAACCTCCCCAAATTAGAAGTCACGTTATCTCCCACTAACGTCTTCTAGATAAGAACAAGCCTAGCACTGGGCTGTCCTGTAGCACTCTGTGCAATGAGGGAAGTGTTGTATTTCCAACTGTGCCTGTACAATAGGCTACTGAGCACTTGAACTGTGGAGAGTATGACTGAGGGGCTAGAGTTTTAATTTTATGTAATTTTACTGAATTTAAATTTAAGTAGCCACCTGCGGATAATGGCTACTATATCAGATGGCCAAGTTCTGATCCATACCTTCATGGGAGACCTGAAATCAACATAGCTTCAAAAATGGGAAGAGAGACTTGCCTGGTAGTCCAGTGGTTAAGACTGCACGCCCAATGCAGAGGCCCTGGGTTCTAACCCTGGAAACTAGATCCCATGTGTCACAACTAAAGACCCTGCATGCAGCAATTAAGATCCAGTGCAGCCAAATAAATAAACATTTAAAAAAAAGGTGAGGACAACACATAGTCATTTCCCTCCTTGCTGTAAGAAACTCTTAACAATAATTTTATTGGCCGATAATTCTTTCAATATCATGGTGAACGTGTTCACTTCAGACATGTATTCCCACATTAAAGCAAGCCATGTTCAAATTTGAGAGAATAATTTAGAAAAACACATTCGAATGTATTACAATTAGAACATATACTAAGACAAAGAAACATCACTTTATAGGATTCCTCTTTGATTCTTTCACCAATCCCTTGGGAAATTACAGTTTAATTTCCAAAATCCCCATTTACCTGCAATTTTCCAAGAGTATCTATACTTAGAAAAGCAGGTTTATCACTTATCAACTATAGCTCATTAGAATTATGTAAAAATTGTGATTGAGAAGAAAAATTAGAGCAGATATACACTATCACTACTCAAAAAAATCTTAATTGTTGATCTACTTCAACAATTAAGAATTTTATTTAAAAGGCTCGTGCTTTGTGTATTTATTGATAAACTGAAATGAATTCTTTAACATTAGGTAGTATTCCTGAAAATCTGAAACTCTAAAAAAGGAATACTGTGCAGTAGAGTATGCCGCCACCACTTTTACCAAATCAAGCCCCTCAAATATACACCATTCTAGATGCCAGGGGCCCTTGTCACGTTCTTTGCTCAAACTAAGTGCATATCCAATTCCAACAGAGAATAACAGTCTCTTCCACTATCTCTGGATGGCTGAAAAAAGCAGCTTGCTTTATTGTTACATGGTACTTCCGGGATTTCACATTTCTTGCCTTTACAAAGCCCATATGGAATAAGTAGGTTATAAATTTGGGGGTTTTGTTTTGTGTTTGCCTGACCAAACTATTTTGTGACAAAAGCTTTAAAAAAAAAAAAAGAAATTACTCTATTATATATAGGGACTTCTCTGGCAGTCTAGTGGTTAAGACACTGCACTTCCACGGCAGCGGGCATGGGTTTGAACCCTGGTCTGGATGCACACTGCACAGCACAGTCAAAAAGCTAAAAATAAATAAATAAATGGCAAAAAATTACTATATTATAGTATACTGCCTCCAAAACCTAAATCAGAGGACAAGAGGATACTGAGTATTATCTCAGATCTGATACCACTTTTATAATTAAGAATATTTTTTAGGTGTATGACAAGGAAGGGCCTGAGAAATGTATCCCAAGCTTGGCATAAAGAAGAAATCTACCACCTCATCTTTTATCATTTGACTTGTTAAATCTTTCATTATATCTATATATTTCCAACCTCTCCTGACAGTCCTGGAAATAAAGGAGCAACCTTGTGCCAACCATGCAAACTTCAAAGAAAAGGATTAGAGGCTGGTATACCATTTTTTTAATAAAAACCAGAGTATTTATTAAAGTGTTAGTATAACTGTTAATTCAAGAATGGCTCAGAAAAGGAAAAGCATTAGAGAGCTCTCTGATCAAAAGAGAAATGAATATGCTTACAACTGAAATTTGTAGACAATGTTTTCACTTCTTACCTAAAGGAATAAATTTCCTCCAGCCCATCTTCACCTTCTAAAGACATCATCACCTTTTTCACCATCTGAATACCTTCTTTTTGCTGCTCGGTGATTCCTTTTGGAGGAAAGGAAGGCCCGTGGTGGTCTGAGAGCAAGCTGCCATCTCCTCTGTCCCCAGTTCCACCTTGCTTGCCAATCGGGAAAGGCAAACTACCAAGAAAAGATCAGCAGTAGTTAAGAACACAAGTTCTGAAGCCAAATGATAAACTGGGTTCCAATTCTGTAACTGTCACTCACTAGCTGTGAGAAAATGGGCATGTCAGTCAACTTCTCTGAGCTTTACGTTTCTCAGCTGTCAAATAGCACTCAGCTACCTTAGCCAGTACTCTTACCAGTTTCAAGTAACTGAAACCTCTTTGGTTTGGATTTTATGGGGGAAATTTATTGGCTTACATAACAAAATAATTCAAAGAGCGAGGCTGCACATGGCCTTAGGATGACTAGATCCAAAGTCTCAAACACCACAGGGATTCTGTGAGCCTTTCACTCTATCTCCGTATTTCATCTTCATTTGCCTTTATGCTGGCCTGCTCTCTCCTCCACATTGCTTCTGAACACCCTCAAGTGCATAAAGCCCAATTCTACTACCAAAGAGGGACTGAGGGTTTAACCCTCTACTCTCCAATTCAAAAAGCACAACATCAAAAGCAGGAATCAATGGTAACCTGGGGGCCAGATCTGGAAGGTCAGCTTTCATTCAAGCCATAAGGTTAAAGAGTAGGAAGAAATGCTTCCTAGAAAAAAGCTGGGTGACATTCTAGGCAGACAAAAATAACAAACAAATGCCCATTAATGATTTCTCAAGGTTATTATAAAGATCAGTAAGATACAGTGTTAAAATACTTACACCACAAACATTATCATCATTATTTTAGATATAAAATTCTTATACAGAAATCAGTTAATTGCTAGAAATAAGTAAAACCAGTTTTGTTCTTGCTTCACTCCAGTTGTTTGACTGAAATGAGACTAAAACTAGATTGGGATCAACAGTCATGGGAATAGTCAATAATCAATATACAAATTGAAAAGCAAACCAACGAAACACATTTTATGATAATAATCTATATGACACTTTATAAATGCTTTCATATAAACAATCTCATTTCATCTTTATATTATAGGTAGAGATTTCTATCTTCATCTTTTGAAAAGAAATGGAATATACAGAGACAAAATAATTTAGCCAAAGCCGCATAGCTAAAGATGAGCAAAGACCTGGTCATCTGACTGAAAGAGCAAGGTTCTTTCCACTGTAGCACGTCACCCCACTGTGTCCCTGGAAACCCAAATGGCTTCTTCAGTTTACTCAACATTATCTGTTAGTGACCCCATGTGGATTTTAAGGTGATTCCTTTATCATTTTATTTGCCATTATTAAAACAGAGCTTCCCGTTTACATTTTTTTCTACATATTGTTTGCATGACAGATGTATATGTCCTGTATTACATGAAAAAAGAGCTTCCAGGGAGCAGGATATGGCACATCATGTTTCATGAGACTATTGCTGCTTCCAGAGCATCAACCAGGAAGAAGGGATGATGAAAATAAAGGATCAGGAAGGTCTGGTCCAACTAGAAGAATCAATCATACATGGGAGACACCAAACAAGAAAACCCAAAACTCTACTTTGGATGCTACAGGTCTGCAGCAAAGGAAGAGAGAGTTAAACAATCCAATCAGCATTTTATAAACAACCAGTCAAATACCAAGCCAGTGAAAGAAAAGGCTCTGTTCTGTCTCAGCTTGCTTTACAGTATTGCTCACACAAAAGGAAAAGTAGCCCTTTCCAGTGAAACTGACAGAAGTACAGGACGTGTGAAGGATATAAAGACATCTGAGATTATGAGCAGGGAACAGAAACCACGCTGGGCTTTTGAAGTGCCGAGAAAACCTCGACTCAGTAAGAAGAATCACTTAAAAAGCACTTAATTTCTCTGAAGTACCATCTTAACAAGTATCAGCTTGATGGCTTATTCTGAACTATTTTTCTACAGTTCTACAGAAAGGAGATGCCCCTCAGCAGTCTTAAGAAGTACATACATGCAAGAGAGGTTCTTAATTCCCCATGGCAGACATTTTAAAGAAGCCGTGGGCTTACCACTCGGAGCTGGAGGCTTCCTGGTAGAGATTTCAGTCTGAAAAATGAGTGTCCTCAGAAGACTAATAATTCAACATTCTATAGTATCACTCTGGTTTTACCAAAAAATAGGACAAGGAAAAACAGGTTTTAGATGGAGCAGGAAGGATTAATGTAGTGAAAAGAACTTTCTGTAAGGGATATAAAATAAAGTACCTGGAGGGGAAATTCAAGTTATTGAGAAAGGAGGGACTCTCTCCCTAGAAAACTATGAAATATATTTTCCCCCTAAGTTTGTTACCTCATCTGTAAAAACACACAGCAAATTACATTTTACAAATGTGTATGTATCCTTTAGATCTGAAAATGAGTTAAAAATAAGCATATGTGTTTAAAATGGTTCCCAAGTTGACATTCTTCTCTATCCTAAAAACATCTACTGTCTTTAAGACACAGTTCTCTAGGACATTTAAGAGAAGACACTACCAATCTGGTAACTGTTGAGTAAAGTCTTCTATGTAGACAGGGGATGAACTGAATGATCTTAATGCTGCTGCTGCTAAGTTGATTCAGTCGTGTCCGACTCTGTGCGACCCCATAGACGGCAGCCCACCAGGCTTCCCCGTCCCTGAGATTCTCCAAGCTAATTCCTCAGTTCTTTGAGTCTGCTACAGAGCTAAATTCCCATGTTTCACTGTGACTTTCATCCCATTATCATCAAAACTCAGAAGAGTTACCGGAACACAGAGAGTCAATGAGTGCTGGCTGAAGTTATTAATGTGGCAGATTCTGACTCAAGAGCAGAGAGGACTCCTGCAAACCAAGCGCTCTATGAAGGGGTCCTATCACCGCATCATGAGAGCACAAGAGCTGTCCACAATTATTATTTGTATGGTCTTACAAGAACTGCAGGGAGATGCCAGATTTCTTCAGGTTATGAATTATAATATCCAGCTGATCTCTGCTGAATGGGCTGCTGAGGTCAGTGAACACTTCAATATGCCTCTTCTCAAACTTCTTTCCTCTAGAAGACAGAGTTAGCACATTAACAAATCATTCTTCTGAATCATTTCCTACAAATTCAAATGTACTTGGTCACTGAGCATAAAAAGGGTAAGGAACCAATTAGCTCCAGTTAACAATGTGATTACACTCTAGAAGTCCACATGCTGTTGATGCTAAGTTCTTACTAAACACATAATCAACAAAGTTGTGACTCACACTTTAAACATCTTAGGCAAAATTTTTGAGCATTATGGAAATATTAAGTCTCTGATTTCCGAACTTTAACCACCTCAGTTAAAGGTGTGGTCACTATGATAAAAAGGATCCCCTTCCAGCCTTCAGAAGGTAGAATATAAACAAGGAACTCTCCCGGCCTCCCTGGTGGCTCAGACAGTAAAGAATCCACCTGCATTGCGGGAGACCTGGGTTCAACCCCTGGGTTTGCAGGGCACCACAACTACAACCGTGCAAGCGTTCATTTTCCAAACAGTCTGATTCCACACTGAGAGGTTCATTTCCAACTCTCTTCAGCTGAGATACTTACAAAGTTTCTTCTTGAATCAAATCCATGCAGACGATGAGGGCATCCAGGACTCCGCTAGTTAAGGGCAAAAGATAACGTCAAACAGTCCCTTTATCCCCCCAAAATGCAACTTTTCCCCAGTGAGACCCAGTGCTGGAACCTGTGGACACTGGGCTGACTGTGTGATGATTTAAAAGTACTTGCCCAAGTGCCCTTCTTCCAAGTTTATTTCAGTAACATATATCCGTATATATATTAAAAATCAAAGTAGACTTCCTAAAACATACAACCAGGAAAAATGAAGTAAGCCGAAAGGTAATCTCACATATTCCACTCATTTAATGAAAAATTATGATGCCATTTTACTGTATCGAGAACTTATCTTCTGTGATTACAGCCCATTCTTACACATGAAGTGAGCCATAATGTAGCATCTGTAAGTCACTCCCAGCACAGCAGCACCTCCCAGTGACCAGAGATGGCGTCACTGTTTAAAAAAATAAGAGGAACAGGACACCTGTGGAAGAAATTGTTAAGTCTCACAGTTGGGGCATCAGTCTGATTTTTGGCATACAAATATCCTCTATGCAGGAAGGCTAGGAGAACGCTAAGGCTGTACTCTTTGTACAGCATTACGTCCAAACATATCTAACTACTGCCACCACCATGCCTTCTGCACACAGTCAACACACACACTTCTGATACTTCCCATCCTCTCAATGTCACGAGGGCAGACTGGAGGGCTTGGAGTCCAGGCACCCAACCCAACCTTTTAATGTGTAATTAAAAGTCCACTCACCCAACCAATTAATGGGCTTGGAGTCCACCCACCCAACCAGTTAATGTGTAACTATTTCACGCTAAGTCCTAATGTGCTTCACATCCATGATGTCCTCAGCGCCAAAAATGTCCATATACTCAGAGCAAGGACTCTTAAAGAACCTCACTGAACTAGATGACAATTCCCTAGGTTAAAGGAAATTTCTTCAGAGTCGTCTCTGGCTGAAAAAAGGATACGGTCAGCTTGCTGAGAACCTGGCTGGATTTTGCTTTCAATGTCCTCCAGCAGGTCAAAATCCGGGCGCATCAGATGTCTGTGCACTGTGATGTTCTGATACTGATCCCCAGCAGCGAGGGCATTCTCGGTGCCATCGGTACCAAAAAGGACCAACGCAACTTCATCTTTGTTTTCAGCAAACACCTAGAGAAGTACGTGAGAGGGCTGCAAATCATACAATATCACCTGGAGGCCATTAGATAATTAACCTTCTGGGAGCAAGACAAGCATATTTCCCCTGGGGAGGCCCCTGGGGCCATTGGCAACAACAGGATACTGGGCTAACTGGCCCCTGGGATTGATGGGCAGTGACAGTTCCTAGGTTCTAAGTGGACTTCTTCATTGACTAAAGGTCCTGTCCTTTCAACACACTTTGTGGTGGAGGAATGGGTGGGCACTAACTGCTTTTGATGAGTTTCTTTGATGTGCTTCCACCCAAATCAGACTCTCATTCTCAGTGAAAACTAATTACAGATGATTTGAAAAGATTTTAGTCTGTCTTTCTGGAATGACTATCCCTGGTTGAAAATTTCCAGAGATTAAAAGAAAATTACTGGTTCATATTCTATATCCCAGCAATTTCCCCTGTAGGTATATATATACTATAGAGAAGCCCTTACACATGTACACAAGACAACAAGGGACAAGAAAGTTCAAGTTTACTTCAGCACTGTTCATAACAGGGCAAAACTTTAAACAGTCAACTGAAGAATCCAAAAACACACTGCAAAATATTTAACAATGGAATATTATACCCTAGTTAAAAAAAATAAATGAATTTGTTCAGTGTTTACCAACATGGATAAATCTCAAAAACATAAGGTTGAGAAAAAGTAACTTGTGGAATTATATGTACTGCATAATACTATGACATATACTTTTGAGAGCTTCATACAATACTAAATATTATTTACAAATACACTTAAACCAAAGTATAAAATATGCACAGTAATAACTGAAAATTCTGAGGAAAGGAGGGGAGGAAGAGGAAAGGAAAGTGTTAGGAGGAGACACACAGGAGGCCTTAATTTAAGATTTTTTAAGAAAGAAAAGAAATCAAACAAATAGTGTAAAACTTTAGGGCGATATAGCTCTAGACAATGGGAAAACAGCTTTCCATTATATTGTTCTCTGTACTTGCTTCTTTTACAAAGCATTTCGTAATGAAATTTAAAAAACAAGACATAGTATGACACAAAACGCAGTCCTGTTCCCACCTGCTCACTAACATAAGCCATTGGTAAGAAGAATGCTGCATTATGGGTTAAGGGTGGGATTCTGTTGTTCCTCATCTCTCTCTGCTCTGTTAGCAATTCCAGCTACAACCGCCGGTTGCACATGGAAGGAAGGTCCCAGTTGCTGGGGTTCAGATATTTCCAGCACACCGGTGGGGCGGGCCAGTGAGAGTTCTAGCTGTATCCCACACAAGTATTCATCTTGACGCAAGGTAGTCTTACTTGATGACAGAATCTCAGCCAGGAGGGGGGGGGGAATTGCATGCAGCATGGAGTGGTACCAGGTTTTGTCTCCTGGCCTTCCAGATTCACTCTGACTCCCATGCAAGGGGCAGAGCCACAAATAATGACTGAAAGCACTGTTACTGTTTAAAACTACACACACAGTACATGGGGGCACAACCCCACTACTTAAGTGTCACGACACTAATTACTATAACCAAGAACGGGGTTAAGAGCATCCTTGTCTTCTTTAAGACATTAGATTAGGGCTTCAGGTTATCAGAATTTGTAAAAAAAAAAAACTCTAGGATGACAGGTGGTAGGTACTAGTTCCAAGTGGAAAAGGTAACACCCAGAAGAAGCACAGAGGTGTCCGGCAGAGCAGTGGATGAAGCAGAGCTTCATGGACTTAGCAAAAGCAGCAGTCAAACCAGGTGGAAAGGGCAGAAATGAATAACTGTAGTAATAATGATAATAAAAACATATACCGTGTTTACAATACACCAAGTACTGTTCTAAGCACTTTCTTCTTAGAGGTACTATTATTTTCCCCCTTTTGACACAAAGGACGCTGCGGCATCACGTCTTCAAAGTGGCCTCCATCCATTCCTCCTCCCTCTGAACTTAGAGGCTACTCTTGAAAACAGCACGGGAGTCTAGCTCCCGCCCCCTTCTCCCCCACTGAACGTGAGCCACCTAAGTGACCTAACAGAAGGCAGTGGAAATGACTTTCTGGGACTTATAGAGCTAGGTTATAAAAGTCACATAACCAGGTCTCTTAGAATATCCAGTCTTAGAAATTTAGAACCAACTGCTATACTGAGCATCCCAAGCTACACGGAGAGGCCACATGTAAGGGTTCTGGGGGACAGGCCCAACTGAGCACACAGCCACCAGAAGGCAACACTGTCAGCCACGGGACTGAGACATCTCGGATGCATAGGTAGGGCCTCACCGAACCTTGAGATGACTCAGCCCCAGCCACCACTGAGTGCACCCGCACGAGAGGCCTCAGAGAGAACTACCCGTCTCAGACACCCAGTTATTTCACAAAACCACAAGGGATGACTTTTTTTTAACTGTCATTTAAGACATTAAGTTTTGGGAGGGTAGTTTGTAACCAGTAAAAGGTAAATGGAATAGGCACAGGGTAGTTGAAAGACTTAATCAAGATAGCAAGGTTAGTAAGTGACATGGCAGAGCAAGGATTCAAACCCAGGTCATCTAGCTATAGCAGTTACATATTTAAACATTACATTGCCTCTTGTTTCGGAAAAGCTGCCATATCCAGTGGAGGAGCCAAAACGAGACAAGAAAAAACATCAGGCTCTAATGGCAGCTGGACTTGCACATGAGTGTGTATAAGAATAACTCCTCAGATTACCCCAAATACCAAGGGTGGACAACATAAAGAAGTGGGCATCTTGCACTACTAAGTTGAAGCCATAGACAGTTAAACCATGAGTTACAAGCTCAAGACCATTCTGAATCTTACCTGTCGCTGCACAAACATGGTCATCACCTTCTTTGCTAGTTCAAATGGGGATTCTTCATCAGGAAAGGAGTTACTCATGGCCAAGCCCACATCCATACACAGCACCACTGCTGCCTAGAAACGAAGTCCCAGAGAGTGTGTGAGAAAATATTAATGGTCATTAAAAAAATAAAACAAAGGACATGTCCTTTGCTTATTTCACTCATATATTCAGGGGATGCATGATAAAGGGAGGGGAGTTGTTCAATGTAGAGAATGGATGTAAGACATATGAATTTTTACTGTGGAGAAACTTTAAATAGTCCTGCTATTTCTGAAAGCTACAAAGTATTTCACCTGCCAGGACAGGAGCATGCTCCAAGCAGCTGCTGCTCCTTTGGCCTGAGCCTGAGCATAAACCCATGGGGAGCAGATCCGAAAACAACCTGCAGGCAAGAGCTAAGTCCAGCCCAGCTCAGCCCCGAATCCATCAAACCCAAAATTCAACTGATCTGCAGCCCTACGGCATGAGGACAGATGCTTTTGTTGCAAGCCACTGATTTGGAGTATAGTTTGTCATAAAGCATTTTTGTGGCAATAGGCGACTGTCACAATCTATATATGCTAAAATGATATACTCCAATAATTCGAATCAGTTTGTACACTGAGAATCTAAAATGAAGACTAAGACACCAAATCTATTCTTGTAGGGGACACAGACACCAATGATACCAGCACAATATTCCATGACCGAGGTATGCAGTGGGCACTGAGACAGCACATAGGAGGGGCATCTACCCAAGACTAGTGGAAGTGATAGAGGACAGGTAAGGAAGCAGAAAGACTTTCTAGACACGATCCTTGGGTGAACTAAAGGATGAGTAGGAGTAAGTCCTGTGAATGAGGGGAATCGCAGGGAGAGGAAACCAAATAAAGACTCTAGTCATTGGCTAGTAATCATGCACACTGGGGACTAAGGAAATAGGGCAAACATAAACTGAAAGTAAAACGGATACATGTAAAGTCCTACATTTGGCATCCAAAATTTAACTGAATTGGGTTGGAGGAGACCTAAACAAACAGCAGCTCACAATTTCAGGGTGGATTATAAAATGTCACCAGCATGGCATGGCTACAGTACTAGATTCCCCATATTTACCCTATCCCACCCTCTAAAATATTTTTGGTCCTAAATGGTACAGTAAAAAACATTTTCAATGTTGTAGTAAATTCATGGAAGGAAAAGACAAGTTTAATGTTTTTTTTTTTTTTTTAAAAGACTAGATTAGCAATCTGGAGACCTGGAATCAGTCCCATCTTTTTTACCAAATAGCTACATTCTCAGGCACATCACTTAACTTCACTGCTAATCTGTGGAGGCAGGAAGCAGTTGTTGGACTAAGTGGACTAAATGAGATCTAAAGTCTTTTCCAGAGTTAACATTATCTGACATTGACTGACAGTCTCACCTATGCTTTGTACTGACTGGACCACATTTGACAAACTGAGCAGTTCTGATCATCACATCTTATAAGACCGAATATGAAATAAGCAGGTTAGAGAAGGATCTGGAGCATTTTTGATGAGAGGAACAGGTGGAAAAAACTGGCTATTTGAACCAGACAAGAAGATTTAGAGGAACCTGACTGTTATCCTCATATAGTTGACAGCTGTGTTACAAAAAAACAGCTCTGCAAGAGAGATAATAGGATTAACAGATGGAAGTTACATGGAAATTGATTTGAGTCCATTATGACCAACCTAGACAGCATATTAAAAAGTAGAGACATTACTTTGCCAACAAAGGTCTGTCTTGTCACAGTTATGGTTTTTCCAGGAGTCATGTATGGATGTGAGAGTTGGACTTAGAGAGTTGGATGTGAGAGTAAAGAAAACTGAGCGCTGAAGAATGATGCTTTTGAACTGTGGTGTTGGAGAAGACTCTTGAGAGTCCCTTGGACTGCAAGGAGATCCAACCAGTCCATTCTGAAGGAGATCAGCCCTGGGATTTCTTTGGAGGGAATGATGCTGAAGCTGAAACTCCAGTACTTTGGCCACCTGATGTGAAGAACTGACTCACTGGAAAAGACCCTGATGCTGGGAAAGATTGAAGGTGGGAGGAAAAGGGGACGACAGAGGATGAGATGGTTGGATGGCATCACCGACTCAACGGACATGAGTTTGAGTAAGCTTTGGGAATTGGTGATGGACAGCAAGGCCTGGTGTGCTGCAGCCCATGGGGTCACAAAGAGTCGGATACGAATGAGCGACTGAACTAAACTGAAGGGAAGGAAAAATGATACCTAGAAGTAATCAGTGAAATTGTTTTCTGAAACAACTATCTCCTGACCCTAGAATTCTTTGAAAAACCTGGGTGAGCTCCTATCAGGGACATTACAGATGATATCTAATTTGGTTACATCTCAGGCAAGGCAAAACTATGGAAAGGAAAGACTATTTAAGTTTTCCCCTAATTTACAAAAAATTAAACATAATGTACTAATATTAAGAGAGCTCCAGGTTATAAATAGCATGTTTGGAGAAATTCCTTTGAGAGCAAAAAAATTTACATCCCATACTTTCAATGCTCTGAGCATAACAATCTTTAAAAAAGTTAGAGAGTCCCCAAATATGCTGCTGTACTTACTTAATATATAAATAAGTTCATAAAGCTACTTTAAAAAAAGAAAACTCTAAAAAAAGAGGACTAAAGGTCCTTTGCCAGGAATCAGCTATCCAAAAAATGTCAACAAAGGGTTTCACAGTATGGAACTTCTTATCTGAAAGCAGAGAATGGTCTATGTAGTATCTCAAGTTCTTTTCTGACAGCAGGAAGAAAACCAGGAAAAAGAAACTGAGTGGCATAGTGACCAACCTCCCCCCTCCGCCCCGCCCTGCTCCGCCCGCCATTTAAACACTGAAGCAACGAGGGTATTAGAATTTTGCTATAAGTCCACCTGCCATAAACATCTGCTTTATTAGAGCTGAAAGTTTTCAGCAGCTGAAAGGAATAAAGGAGGTACGTGGCATATGTTTATAACCATTTTAATCAGTTATTTCCCTATGGGGAGGTGAGGGCACTAGGAATCACCTGCTCCAACTCCTATCTTAATCTGTATGCTGCCAAGTCACTTCAGTCGTGTCCGACTCTGTGACCCCATAGACGGCAGCCCACCAGTCTCTGGGATTCTCCAGGCAAGAACACTGGAGTGGGCTGCCATTTCCTTCTCCAATCTTATCTGTATACCAGTTGCCTAATAAAGGGCCTAGTTCTTGAGATTACAGATGGATGGATGAATGAACAACTCCTCTGAACACACCTACCTCTATGATCCCTCAGAGACAAGTACCACTTTCTGCCTATATTGAAAACACTATTTAAAAAATTCATCACCATACGTTATTAACCTGGGTCACTGAGAATCATCGATTCCTAGCAAGAGAAACATTCTCCAGAGCTCTGAGAGCAGAAAACTTGTGTTCAAATTCGGATTCTACTGCTTATGGACTGGGTGACCTTGGGGCTAATCACTTTCTTTAAGCTTTGCTTTTCTCAACTGTAAAGGAGAAAAAACGTTTCAACTTCTGGGCTTGTTGTGAAGATTAAGTAAGACAGGAATAAAACCTTTAGACCAGTGCTTCATCAGAGTAAGCTTTCAATAAATGCAAAATATTTGATACTCGATTACTATAGAGGTAATAATAGAACGGGGCTTCCCAGGTGGCTCAGTGATCTCTGGGTTGGTTAGATCCTCTGGAGAAGCAAATGGCAACTGACTCCAGCATTCTTGCCTGGGAAATCCAGGGACAGAGGAGCCTGGCGGGCTACAGTCCATGGGGTTGCAAGAGTCAGACGCGGCTTAGCGACTAAACAACAACAATAAGAGTGTTTTACATTTCAAATTATTTCACTTGCAATCCCTCTCTGATGTTTTACGAGACTGTGGGATTGGTGCTTACCATAACTAACGTCCATCCTCACAGATTTTTACAAACCAGATTCAGAAGTAATGGAGGAGTTGGAGGCAGGCTGGAGATGGAGAGGTACCGAGGAGAGGTCGGAGTGGGATGGGGACAGAATGTGGACCGGTGGCGATAAAGTAAGCGCGGAAGGACTGAGGAGGCGGCGGGGGTGGGGACTGAGCGAGGCCCCAATTCCCATTTTTCAGACTCCAAATGCCCAGTTTTTCTCACAGCGCATCGCTCGATCAGCCCACCACCGGGAACTCCCCTCCTCACTCCATGGCACCGCCGTGATCCCATGATTCCTGCTGCCGAACCACCTTTTCCGGACCCCAGGCATAGACGTAGGCCCACGCTTAATGGTCTTTCTACCTTATCCCAGGACCGCGCCATGCTGCCGCCCCACAAGCGCCTCGACCGCCTCTTCCGAGCGGGAACCTGCGGCGCCGAAACTCAGTTCCACAGGATTCAGAGCTGGAGTGCCTGGAGTGTTGCGGGAAAAGCGGCTTCCCGCGGAGCCTGAAAGGGGCGGGGAAATTGTGCGTCGAGACTCTGAGCATGCGCGGGTTCACTGCGTTTGTCCCCTGGTTAAGGAACTGTGGACGGAGGAGCGTCGTAGGCTATACAGTCCATGGGGTCGCAAAGAGTCGGACACGACTGAGCGACTTCACTTTCATTTTAAGGAACTTAAGGAAATCTGTCGTGAATATTCATTGGAAGGACTGATGTTGAAGCTGAAACTCCAATACTTTGGCCACCTGATGCGAAGAACTGACTCATTTGAAAAGACACTGATGCTGGGAAAGATTGAAGGCGGGAGGAAAAGGGGACGACAGAGGATGAGATGGTTGGATGGCATCACCGACTCAATGGACATGAGTTTGAGTAAGCTTCGGGAATTGGTGATGGACAGCAAGGCCTGGTGTGCTGCAGTCCATGGGATTGCAAAGAGTCGGACACGACTGAGCGACTGAACTGAACTGAAGGGACTTTGTGGTCTTCGAACTTCCCAAATTTCTAGAATTAGGTAAATAGGAATCTCTTCTCCGAAAGAGTCACTCTCCTTTTCTCACATTGAGAATAACACAGCGTTTTATGTCAGAGATCTGGAGTTAGATTTACTTGTATATGAGCATGAATAAATTATGTTTCTTCTTATAAGAAGGATAAGGAAAGACAGCAGATGCGATGACCTTAGAACCAGTTCCTGAAGGAAAAGTAGTTTCCAGGCAATCAAAAGTGGAAACAGCATTCTTTCTTGAAGAGGAGGTGGGATGTATATAGGCCTGGAGGCATGAACAGCATCTGCTAAAGATCTGCCAATACTTCAGAGTATCCCTGAGCTTCACAGGTGGTGGTAGTGGTACAGAACCTGTCTGCCAGTGCAGGAGATATAAGACTGGCAGGTTCAATTCCTGAGTGGGGAAGATCTCCTGGAGGAGGGCACTGCAACCCACTTTAGTATTCTTGCTTGGAGAATCCCATGGACAGAGGAGCCTGATGGGCTTAGCCCATATAGTCGCAAAAACTAGATAGGACTGAAGTGACTTAGCACATACCTAGTTAGGAAAGGGGGAAGTGAGGTTTAATTCAAGAAGAATTCTAGGGAGATGTTCTAGAAGTGGCAGCTGTCAATTACGGTGCCTGACAATCTCCCCACCCCCTTTCAAAGGAAACTGTCCAGCCTGCAGCCCCTTTGAGGGAGGCAGGCCCAAGTTGAACCTCGCACAGAAAAGGCTATTTTCTGTACCAAATGGCCCACAAGCTGACGGCTGATTGGACAAAGGATCTAGCAACTTGCAAGTGTCTGCCAACCTAGAACATTAAGTCTAATCATCTTGAAAATCAGACTTAAGAAAAGCAGATGTGAAGCTGGAAAGATGTGGGGAGGCCATGATGAGGGAGGGATCTTGAGGGAACCCAAATTACAAATAGACTGAAGCCAGGAGAGTCAGATACTTTTAGACTGTGCTTTTTAGAGTTCAGGAAGTTCACCTAGATGTTGATTCAAGGGGTTCTTTTAAGGCTGAAATATTAAAGTATTTTTTGTATGACAGTTAAATAATTACTGGTGACTCACCATGGTGAAGGAGATCTCTATGCTTTATGTCCATGATTTTATCTTGTGTGTAGCCTCTATTTTCTTCTCTCTTTTTTCTCACTAGTATTAGAGAGATATGGACCAGTCATATCCATCAGGCTCCACCCAAATTGCGAATTATGAGCAAATAAGTAAAATGATTGTTATTTTAATCCAGTTAAGTTTTACCTGTTACACAACAAGAGATAACTGAAACAACAGGGATATTTTAAACTCTAGCTGTAGTGTAGACTAAGCTTCCCTTTGGAGTAGTTAACAAAGGCAAGTAAAAAATTTTAACTTGAAATTACAATTTGAGTTGCTGAAATGTATTCGAGTTTGATATTGTTCTGATATTGCTCTGATGAACTACATAAGTGATGAATTTATGAACATTATACAAAATTAAAATGTGCAGGTTTTGTGTTCTGACAGAGGTGTAACGATGTTTATATGGGCAATTGGAAAAATTAGTTTAAAATCTTAACAAAGTACAGATATGAAATAAGTTTATATCCCAGAAAGATGTGAACAGTGATGTTCCATGTTGATGTGATTTTTAAATGCCATTAAAAAGACATAAAATGCTTGTTAAAAATGATTAAAGAAAACAATGCCAGTGATACAGATTTTATTTAACACTTTTTGAAGCAGATTCAAAGAATCACAAAATAGGACAAAGGCAGGAAGCTTCTATAGGATAGATAATAACCAACAAGGAAGAGGAAAATAGAAAATATCTAATTAGCTGTGGGGCACATAGTAAGCCTTGTTTGGAATGAGAAGGAACAAGGAAATAAGTATAGAGCCCAGAGCTGGCTTGCTGTCTGGGAGTTGGCTGACTACACACACAGTTGGCCCACCACATCCATGGGTTGGGCAACCACAGGTTCAACCAACTGTGGATCAAGTTCAACCCCTGGTTTGTTGAATTCAATGATGCAGAATCCAGATGTAAAGAACCAACTCTCCTATCATTTTTATACGGGACTTGAGCATCCACGGAATTTGGTCTCCCCAGAGGTCCTAGATCCAATCCCCCACTGATGCTAGGGACAATTGTACTGTGTTTCTGGTCAAGCAGAGCATTTAAAGGGATAAAAAAGTGATCTAAAATTTTGGTTTGCTGGTGTGGGACCTAGGCAGGAGTGGCTCCATCTTGGGCCTAGGAAGTATTTCAACAAGCTTATGTTAGTAATTAAAGAGGAGGAAATTTCTGATTTTGGCCACTAATCTTTTACAACACTGTAAAACTTAAGCCCTGGATGGCCCTCAATGATGCAATGAATCAAGTCATCTAAAATTAATTCTTTTAAAGATTTAGAACCTTGTTTCATTGGAAACCACGGATAATCATAATCCAAGGAGATTTTGCTCCCCCTGGACTTGAACTGAAATGAAGGATGGCAACTTAATGTCGATGGACTAGATGGCTTGGGGGACTTCCTGGTGGTCCAGTGGTCCACTTCTACAACCTAGATGTCCATCGGCAGACGAATGGATAGGAAAGCTGTGGTACATATACACAATGGAATATTATTTAGCCATTAAAAAGAATGCATTTGAATCAGTTCTAATGAGGGGGATGAAACTGGAGCCTATTATACAGAGTGAAGTAAGTCAGAAAGAAAAACACCAATACAGTATATTAATGCATATATATGGAATTTAGGAAGATGGTAATGATGACCCTATATGCGAGACAGCAAAAGAGACACATGTAAAGAACAGACTTTTGAACTCTGTGGGAGAAGGCGAGGGTGGGATTATTTGAGAAAATAGCATTGAAACATGTATAATATCATATGTGAAATAGATCGCCAGTCCAAGTTCGATGCATGAGACAGGGTGCTCAGGACTGGTGCACTGGGATGACCCTGAGGGATGGGATGGGGAGGGAGGTGGAAGGGGGTGTTCAGGATGGGGAACACATGTACACCCATGGCTGACTCATGTGAATGTATGGCAAAAACCACCACAATATTGTAAAGTAATTAGCCTCCAGTTAAAATAAATAAAAACAAAACAAACTCTGTGCTTCCAATGCAGGGGGCACAGTTCGATTCCTGGTCAGGGAACTAAAATCCTACATGCTGCGTGCCCCCCCGCCCCGAAAAAAAAACACTTGGCAACATTGGTATTATACTGGATCAAATACAGTTTACCCAGCTCAGTATATTATGCCCACAAAGCAACTGGAAAGCATAATCCTCCTTCCTGATATTTACCAAAGAGATTATGTAACTATGAGCTAACAGAATGTTCAAATATGGCATTTAAATCTCTAATTTCTCCTCTAAAATTCTCTAGGCATTTGCTAACAGCTGAGATGAGATTGCTTTGGGTCTGTTTGGTGAGGTTTTCCTTCCTCTAGTTTAAGACTTTTCCATCTCTCTCTCAGAGCCCTTTTGACATGATTTTATGAACCTATGGGTTCCACTAGCTGGCGAGCTCAACTAGGGTGAGGGCTACATCTACTTCATCTAGGTATCCCTTGTTCCTTACCCTAACCCCACCCTCCTCCATCCCGCAGGGACATCTTACCTTTGTCCTAATCGTGACTGCTTTGGACCTTGCCCACTGGTTTCCTTAACCTCTGAAAAAAACGTGGCAAATAAAGCTGCAACTTCCTAATGTAGGCTCAGGTAAATCTGTGATCTGTGGGAAGAGTCCACCGAAACAGAAGCCTCACAAATTGGTGGTAGATGAGAAGAGTCAAGATGTTAAGGACCCATATTAAGACCATTACACACCTATAAAACAGTCACTACACTCACTCTTTTTCTGAAAACTATAGTGTTCAATGTTGGAGAGACTCAGAGACAAAGTGAGCAAACGTTAATTAGATTTTATTGTTGTCTTCATTTCAATTGTTTGTATCTCTGCAAAACCACCAGACAGCACCAAAGTTATCTTCAATAATGTTGGACAGAGTTGGGTTTTTTCAAACTAATGATAGTTATTTTTAAAAGGATGGGTTTCCCTCTAAAGGGGGAATTCAGCACCATGCATTAGGCGAATGCCCCTGGCCTTCTGTGGCACAGTGTTACCTGACCCATTGGGTTTGATTCACAGCAGTTCTTTCAACAGCTTCTTCCTGAAACATGAACATGGACACCAGCTCTTCATGTAAGGACCCAAACTTTAAAAATCTGTGTGACCGCATACGATTTTTTTTTTATTAGAAAGGGATCCCTCAGGAATTTTTTTAAGTTCAGAATGTATTAGTCTGGATTCATCTAGGGTTTATACGCTCAGTGGCCACAAAGATCCAAGCTTCTCAGCAAAGATTGTATTTGTTGATGAACTCCAGAAAATTCTGAGTGAGGTTTGGTCAAACCATCCCAAGCTGGGGCTTCCCAGGTGGTTCAGTGGTAAAGAATCCGCCTGCCAGTGCAGGAGACACAGAAGGCATAGGTTCAGTCCCTGGGTCAGTAAGATCCCCTGGAGGAAATGGCAACTTGCTCCAGTACTCTTGCCTGGAAAATCCCATGGACAGAGGAGCCTGGTGGGCTACGGTCCATAGGGTTGTGGAGTTGGACATGACTGAGCACACACACACACCCAAAGCTGACTCCATCTTCTTTTGCTTAGGGTTACTGACCCTGCTGGGGGTTGTGGAGTGGGGGCAGGGGCGGGGGAATGTCTGACAGATGCAATGCCTCTCTTCCCAGTCCTTCATCTGTACATTACATTAAATATCATCACCCAGTCCATCTTCACTACCTGGAAAAAAGCTATGCTACTGTAATTTGTACATGATACAATTGTACTCAGCTATCCACTCTTCCTTTTGAAAACACCTGAAACCATATGGCATTACAGATATTTAATTGCAACACACGAGTTGCTAATATCTGTGTGGTTTATGCATAGTATATGTAGCTAGTATCTATGTATAAGTTCTCTGTGTAAGATTTAGGCTTAAATAAATAAATAAATACATAAATAGAACTGTATTCACAGTTTGGGATCTGAATGTATTTAAATAATTACTGTAAGCCAGAGACTCTTACTTGCCTACCAAAATAGCCATTCTTTCCTTGTCTCTTAAATTAGCATAATCCAAATATTTAGAATACAGCTGCCCAGTCAAAAGACTACATTTTCCAGCCTCTTTTGCTCATGAGGTCATGTGAGTAAGGCCTGGCCAATGAGATAGAAGAAGTGTTGA
The DNA here is from genome assembly GCF_027580195.1 of Bos mutus. Lineage (NCBI taxonomy): Eukaryota > Metazoa > Chordata > Mammalia > Artiodactyla > Bovidae > Bos > Bos mutus. The sequence continues at coordinate 31,766,754 of NC_091618.1, forward strand.
AAGGGACTCCTGGGAAACCTCCTTAGCTTAGGGAGAGTGTATGTGCTCTTCTCTGCCCTGTCCTCTGTTCTGTCTGAAACATGGATGGGACGACTGGAGATGTAGTCAGCGCTGGTTGCTGAGGATAAAGGCGATGAGGGTTGGGAAATAAAAAGAAAGCCTGGAACTCTGATGACTTTATCAGTTTCCCTGATGGTCTGCCTCCAGACTTCTTCTGTACAAGAAAGAACAGACTTTTGTCTTGTTTAAACTACTGCTATTTGGACTTCGATTATATTTAAGATATAAATCAAAATCTAAGTGATACACACAAATTCTTACATTCTGCTACACTGTAGCAACCCTGCTTCTTATATGTTTCACTCCATCACTATCTATTATCTTATTAGTGGATTTGGTCTTCCCTGAGCCTCCTTATTCTCCCTGTCACATTTAGTCACATACTAACCTGGGTTCCAGGCACCAGGAATACCTTCAAGTTCCTGAACTGTTGCACACCTGAACTTCCTTGTCTCAGATAAAGGGTTATCTTAGGGTAAGGAACAAAGAAGAGTTTATCCATTAGATGGACTATTTGGGCACAAATTGCTTTTCTGTTTCCCGCCCTCCTGAAAACCAACAAGATGGTACGACAGATAAGTGTGGGCTAAAATTTTCCAGAAGAACAGTGTATAGTGGGGAGAGAAGGAATAATTTAAACAAGGAGTATTCTGAAACTGGAAGATGATAAACAGGCTACTAAGACCAGAGAATGAAGTAAGTCATTGGGAATTTAGACAGCGGATGTTTCTATCTCCTGGGTGGCATCCTTGTTGGACAGGTTGCCTGAGATGTTGTCTGATTCAAGCAACTCCACAATGCTATAGGGAGAACAGTCTTCCAGACCCAGCTTACTGCATAGCCAACCACAAAAGCCTTTCTCCATGTCCCGGGCAGCTTGCCACCAGGCTTCCCAGGACCATGAGAGCTGGACCACGGCCGCATAGAGGCCCAGGGAAGAGGCCATGGCCATGATGAGCACTGGATAGCAGAGGATGAGGCAGGGGCAACATGAGATCTTGTGCCAGAAGGTCCTCTCCTCGTTGTATACGAGAAAGATGTTGTACCAAGTGATGGTGCCATAGTAGAAAGAGACCACAAAGGAGAGGAGGAAAACCACAGGCAGGCAGACCAACGTCCAGAGGACCACGTGTGGCCCACGGTCTGCTCCCAGCTGGCAGGCCTTTCTGCCTCCAGGTGTTGTTTCCCTTGACGATGCCTTGGGCTTGGTGAGTTCCTGCAGTTCCTTCTCTGTCAACGTGACATGGATGTCTACCATCTGCCCCTTTTTCTTTCCTCGGGTGATGGTCCCAGTTAATGTGACATAGCGGCTGTCCACGGGCACGTTCCACACACCTGCAGGGCACAGAGAGGCAAAAGTCAAGATCAGAAGAACAGACATTTCATCAGGGTTGTCCCCTGAGACTGGAGCCGAGTACAAGAAGGTCCTTTATTCTGGCCCCTGACACCACACGAAGTCAGTGATTTCACAGCAGATTCAATGAGTCTCCCTCAAGGGAAGGTTTAGTATTCCCATGATCAACTCTCCTGCCAGGGCCCTGCTAAGACTGTGAAGCAGGTTAAGCTTGTTTTTTACTATCTCTACTTCTCTGGGCTTCTATCATGTCTGCAATATGGAAGGGAGTGAGAACTCTACCACAGATACTTCTTCAGCGTGATCATATTTCTGGTCTGTAAGTGCTGTGAAAATACTGTTCCTGAGTATCGGCTACCGTGTGTGAAGGTGGCACCGTGTATGCGTGCTATACTGATGGGCAGCCCACTCCTCTTCTCTCCTTATTCCTACCTCCATGCCTCTCTGAGAGAGAAATCCAGTCGAAGTCCCAGGCTTCATATCCAAGTTCTGTACACACACAGGTACCACACATACACACATGCACACCGCATACACATGCCCCAGCACAGATGCTCCACCAGTACCACCACCACTATCCCCACCACCAGCAGCATCACTCCCACCCCCACCAAACAGCCGCTCTTTGGTGGGCCTGGGAGTGAGGCTGCAGGTAGTGAGTGTAAAACATGCAGCAAAGTCCACGGTCCTTAGTATGTGAAGGCGTTTGGTTGGCAGCTCCCCGAGGCCCTGTGGACGTCTAGCCCCTGGCTGAATGAGGGACAGAATGGGGCTAACTCAAGAGCAAATGTCCCTTCCTCTGAGAGGCTGTGCGGTCTAGCCCTCCACCCCCTGCCCTCACTTGGTCACCTCCCTTCCTGTCATGGAGGTTTACTGTCTTTGGAACCTGTACCACTATTATCTTTTGAAATCATCTTTTGTTTGCTGAGTTGTTTGCTATCTGTCTTCCCCTGACTGGAAGGTAAGTGGCATAAGAGCAGCAACTTGGCTCATCCCATTCACCATGGGCATATGTCTTAGGGATGACCCGTATACACAGACAGATCTACCATGTCCGTCTACTGCTGAATAGTGACATTTAATATAGACATCCTGCAGTTTCCTTAGCAGCAACAAACATTTTTATAACTGCTTCCTTATGCACATGGGCATGTGGTAGATACTGAGAATTTCTACGACGTAAGCTATGCATATTTTGAATTTAATAGATATTGACATATTTCCCAAAAGCAGATACCTTTTCCACATGAGGTATATGAGAGTATATCCATTTACTCACATTGATGTTAATATCTTTTACCTAATTTTTTGCCATCCATATAGGAAGTGAATATTATATAGTGAAGGAATTTTATAACTCATATGTTATAATTCATGTTTTCCTGATTATTATGAACGTCAACTACATGTATTAAATAGTTAGCCTTGTTAGCTTATATTACTAATTTTTGTGTATAAATTGGTCTCTTCTATTATACCAGGAATTTCAAAAAAAGTAGAGTTCTCCTCCCTATTACTTAGAAGAGAACCACAATAAATGCTCAACAAATATTGTTGACTTGTTGGATGAAGACTGCAACATCGTGAGAAGAAATGTATCCGTAAGAAGCAGGTCAGTGACTGAATGCCTGCCTGGCTTCTACAGGATCCTCACTGGGCCTGCTCCCTGTGGCTTTAAGCAGGTGACCCCAGAGAGACTCACCATCATCCATAGGATAGTCTATGAAATCATCTCCCTCCTCCTCTTTAGGCTGATCTCCACCTTCCGATTCCCCAGGCTCCTCATCCAGTGTCTCACTCTCTGACCGGTAGATGATGATAGATTCTGGGCGGGACTCTTTCTTCTTCTTTTTCCTGCGCCCCATGGTGGATTCTCCATCGAGGACCAGAGCAGCTGCCATGGCTTTCCTCAGGGAGCTGTGGTGGGGGCTGGGGAGCTGACTCTGGCCTTCCACCAGTGCTGGCTCTTCCATCCTCGTCTTCAAATCTAGCTGTTCCTTGTCAAGAGTCCAATCTGCCAGAGCAAACTCATGACCCATAACATCACAGAGCTTCTTCCAGGATGCAGCTAATGCAAAGGCATTCCAGTGACAAGTTGCACTTGAAAGACAGGGAAACAAAGTCATCAACAGGGAATGAATCAGGTGAGATGGAAAGGGGTTTAGGAAATGGTCCTCAACTTGGCAGACGCCTTCCCCTCCATTTATTTCTCACAAAACTTTATTTCGAGAGTAACGGATTTCTTTGGAAGGAATGATGCTAAAGCTGACACTCCGGTACTTTGGCCACCTCATGCGAAGAGTTAACTCATTGGAAAAGACTCTGATTCTGGGAGGGATTGGGGGCAGGAGGAGAAGGGGACAACAGAGGATAAGATGGCTGGATGGCATCACTGACTCAATGGACATGACTCTGGGTGAACTCCGGGAGTTGGTGATGGACAGGGAGGCCTGGCGTGCTGCAATTCATGGGGTTGCAAAGAGTCGGACACGACTGAGCGACTGAACTGAACTGAACTGAATATGGACTTACGTTTACAAGAATGAATCGTGAATAAAATTTTATTTGTGTTGCTATATTTTGAGTTGCATGTATTATGTAAAACCCATCAATCTAGCTGGGGGATGCCAAGTATAAAGAAGTTGGGTGAGGAAGCCTTACAGACAGGTTAAGGACCATTCTTCCTTGCACCATAGATGGAGATTCCTATGGCTGGGACTAGCATTCTAGGCTTCTGGCTATTAAGTCAGACATTACAACTATACTCAAATGGTTGAATGCAACTTTGAGCAAGTGGTGCCACTCAACACTGGCACCACTTCACCAACCATGCCTTCCCTGGTATTCTATAAAGGACACTTGTCTCCTGGTTTCTTGTTAGCCCAAGATCCCAGAATTGTTGGGATCTGTTCTAACACATTTTGGGAGACCACTGGAAAGAATGCACACATTTAACTTGTAACACTTTCTCTCCTCTTCTATTCTTCAGGTAAAAAGTGGGAGAGAGGAGAGTCTATACAACATCTTTTAAAGAAAAAACAGATCGGCCTGTGTTCTTGGTACATGAGTCATAAAGGGGAAAGTAATGTTTTGAGTGCTATTGCTAAACAGGTGCCAGTTAGCAAGTATCCAGCTAGTGGCACTTAAAAAATTCTTCTTAACAAAATTGTTATTACACGGGGTTGGTGCAAAAGTAATTGAGGTTCAAAAGTAATTGTGGTTGACTTATGCAGGAGGTGCAAGAGATGTGGGTTTGATCCCTGGGTCAGGAAGATCCCCTGGAGAAAGGAATGGCAACCCACTCCAGGATTCTTGCCTAGAGAATTCCACGGACAGAGGAGTCTGGCAAGCTACGGTCCATGGGATCGCAAAGAGTCGGACATGACTGACCGACTATCACTTTCACTTTTTTTGCACCAACCACACTTACTTTTTAACCTCTATTACTTTTGCACCAACAATTACTATTGCACCAACCTCAATTAATTTTGCATCAACTGCAATTACTATTACTTTTCTACCAATCACAATTACTTTTGAACTGCACTTACTTTTGCACCAACCACAATTACTTTTGCATTTTCAATCACTTTGGCACCAACCGCAATTATTTTTGTAAACTAATATTATGGAAAGTTTCAAATATGTAAAAGGAGAAGATTTTTATTAGGGAAAGTGGCAAACCTTTACAGAAGCAAAGAGAATAATTTGAATGAACCCTCTCTGTACCTCTCACCCAATTTCAACAATAAACAAAATACCAGTAGCCAATTTTGTTTCATTTCCTCCTATTATTTAAAAGCAAACATTAGACATCATTTCAGGAGTCACCGCAGACGGGGTTCAGTCCTTGGGTCAGAAAGATCCCCAGGAGTAGGAAATGGCACTCGATTACTTTGGCCTAGAAGATTCCATGGACAGAGGATCATGGTGGACTACAGTCCACGGGGCCACAAAGAGTCAGGTAACGACTGAGTAACTGAACACACACACATGATATTGTGATTATCTTTTCTCAAAAAGAGAGTTCTTATACATAAGAGATATATGCTGAAACAATTACATCTGTTGGATCATTGAAAAAGCAAGAGAGTTCCAGAAAAACATCTACGTCTGCTTTATTGACTATGCTAAAGCCTTTGACTGTGTGGATCACAATAAACTGTGGAAAATTCTTAAAGAGATGGGAATACCAGACTACCTGATCTGCCTCCTGAGAAACCTGTATGCAGGTCAAGAAGCAACAGTTAGAACTGGACATTGGACAACAGACTGGTTCCAAATCAAGAAAGGAGTACATCAAGGCTGTGTATTGTCACCCTGATTATTTAACTTACATGCAGAGCACATCATGTGAAATGCCGGGCTGGATGAAGCACAAGCTGGAATCAAGATTGCCGGGAGAAATCTCAATAACCTCAGATATGCAGATGACACCACCCTTATGGTTAAAACAAAGAAGAATTAAAGAGCCTCTTGATGAAAGTGAAAGAAGAGAGTGAAAAAGTTGGCTTAAAACTCAACATTCAGAAAACTAAGATCATGGCATCCAGTCCCATCACTTCATGGCAAACAGAAGGAGAGACAATGGAAAAAGTGAAAGACTTTATTTTTTGGGGCTCCAAAATCACTGCAGATAGTGACTGCAGCCATGAAATAAAAGACGCTTGCTCCTTGGAAGAAAAGCTATGACCAACGTAGACAGCATATTAAAAAGCAAAGACATTACTTTGCCAACAAAGGTCCATCTAGTCAAAGCTATGGTTTTTCCAGTAGTCATGTATGGATGTGAGAGTTGAGTTATAAAGAAAACTGAGCACTGAAGAATTGATGCTTTTAAACTGTTGGAGAAGACTCTTGAGAGTCCCTTGGATTGCAAGGAGATCCAACCAGTCAATCTTAAAGGAAATCAGTCCTGAATATTCATTGGAAGACTGATGCTGATGCTGAAACTCTAATACTTTGGTCACCTAATTCGAAGAACTGACTCATTTGAAAAGACCCTGATGCTGGGAAAGATTGAAGGTGGGAGGAGAAGGGGATGACAGAGGATGAGATGGTTGGATGGCATCACTGACTCGATAGCCATGAGTTTGAGTAAGCTCCAGGAGTTGGTGATGGACAGGGAGGCTTGGCGTGCTGCAGTCCATAGGGTCGCAAAGAGTGGGACACAACTGAGCAACTGAACTGAACTGAAGATATATAGCAGGAAAAAAATTCTCTTTTTCCAAGGTTTCAAATAATAGAATTAAGAGAAGAGACAGGACCCTGCTCTTTTTCCTGCATGGTAGGCTTCACCCATCCACCACCACCCCTAGTCCAAAGATTATGAATGAATGTGATACTGCAGACTGTTAACCTCAATCCACCATGAGCTCTGAATCCTCAGTCATTCTGAGGTAGATGGAATAGGTTTTAAAGTATATACTACTCAAACTCTGGAACTTAATGCATAAACTACTGATTTTAAGCCATATTTGAAAGAAATTCTCCAAGTAATTCTTAACTGCATCCACAACTTTGTCCCATCTTCATTGTTACCACTGTGGTCTATGAGGCCATCATCTCTTACTATGGTTCTAAAAATGTGCCTTATCTTCTGGATTCTATTCTTGCTGTCTTGTAATCAATTCTCCACTTAGCAGTTAGAAAGGTCTGTTAAAAACATACATAAAAGCAGGCCATTTTCTGTTTAAAATCCTCCAGTGACTTCCCATTGGTATAAAATGAAATTTAAACTTGTCCTGTGGCCTAAAGACCTGTGGATCTGGCTCCTCCCTGTCCTGCCATCCTAGCCTACACCATCTCCTTCACATATTCCTCCAATGCTTCCATCACTCTAGCTGCCTATGTACTCCTCCAGAGGTTTATTAAAAGAAAACCAATAGCTCTGAAGCAGTCAGTAAACAACCAAAGACTCACAAGACCACAAAATGAACTTCTTTACCCAGGCATAGTGCCTTTGTTGGGCTGGGGCATCAGCACACATCTGGTCATTACTCCCATCCAATCAGTCAGTCACTTGGTCACTAACCCCACCTCCACAGTGGTGGAACACTGGTGCTTCATGGACTTCTTACCATTGGGCATGATTTTCCTGGAGTCTGTTTATAATACTTTGCTGCCAGGTAGTCACTGAAGCAGACCTGATCCAGTGCTTTCTCTAAACCCATCCAGATCCTCAGCAGAACTTCTGGACTTGGTGGGTGGGAGAGGCCACGAAGCTTTGAAGGCTCTGCTCTTAGATTAATTGCAGGGAAGCAAGTAACATACATGGATGAAATGTGGGTGGAAAAAAGCTAATAAGTGCCAATGATACCAAGACTTAGCATCTGGACACAAGGAGTGGTGGGGGCTATGGAAAATATAAGAGCTCAGGTCTCATCTGAAATAAGAAGTTACTGTTCTCTTTTTCCCACCAAGCCCAGTATTCAGCCAACTGCTTTCACAGACAAATTCAGGCCCATTTAGTAGGGGTTGTCTGAAACTGCATGTGGAAGTTCGTGATTTTAATTGTTGCAATTAGTCTAAATTTAAATAAATTACCATGGGGACAAACAACCAAAACAAATCATAAACAGGGTGCCATTCTGCCATCTCTGATTTATAAAGCTTTCAAATTAGGGTGCTCTGCTCCACTGGTTTAATTGAGTACAATCAGGAATTGAGTTTTTGTACCTTCACTGAAATTAACACATCTTCTTTCTCCAAGGAACCTGAACTGGGGCCAGGTGGGTAAAGGATCATCATTTTCAAGTTCATTTACGACTGTTCCTTATTGGAAAAGATCCTGATGCTGGGAAACATTGAAGGCAAAAGAAGAGGGTGGTAAAAGATGAGATGGTTGGATAGCATCACCAATTCAATGGACATGAACTTGGGCAAACTCTGGGACACAGTAGGGACAGGGAGACCTGGCACGCTACAGTCCGTGGGATGGCAGAGTGAGACACGACTTAGCCACTGAACAACAAAAACAACAGTGAACTGTGCCTTGCTCCAGCCCTGCTGTTCTTCCAGTTTCCTTACCTGTGGCTCTGTCACTCGAAGAGATAAGAGTCCTCTGTCTGGGGTGACCAAACTCTCTGCTTAGCATCTTGGCTTAACACCATTAGATGTAGTAGGCCAACTAAGAGATGAAATGCTTGCCATTTCACCACTGAGAATGACTAGTAGACCCTCTCAGAGAGATACTCTCACAAATGTAAAAATGGAAGGAAATTTGGTTCAGATGAGTGTCAAGTGATTGCAAAATGATGGAGAAGCAACTTAGAACGCCTAGTCTCCCCCCGTTGCTGTGATTGGCTGTGAGCACAGTTAGGCTATAGCCTTTTCCTTTGTGGTCCTTAAGCAGCACTTCTCTTGTCTCCTGGTCCTGGAAGGCTTTCACACTGAGGCTAGTTCATCACCTGAGGAGCATCTGTCTATAGAGGAAATAGCTCCTGGTAATGAAGCTAGTCGGTTATAAGCAGCCTGAGCATCTTTTTACTGTAAGAGCTATAAGATAAGATCTTTACTGTCTGATCTTTCATTTGCTTATTGTTTTACTTCTTATAGCACACATGTCCCTTCCATCCTCAACTCCCAACATATCCTAAAACATAAACTCTATCAGTTCAGCACACCTAACTGTCTTGTCCACTGTACTGTATCTTTCATATCTAGAATAGTATCTGGCACATGAAAGGTGTTCTATAAATATCGGATGAATATTGTGAACTGGCTTCCATAGTGGCTCAGATGTAAAGGATCTGCCTGCAATGCAGGACACTCAGGTTCAATCCTTGGGTTGGGAAGACCACCTGGAGAAGGAAATGGATACCCACTCCAGTATTCTTGCCTGGAGAATTCCATAGACAGAGAAGCCTGGTGGCTACAGTCCATGGAGTCACAAAAAGTCGGACGTGACCTGAGCAACTAACACATTTTAAGAATCTTACTTATATAAGTTGGCTTTGGATTGCTTTTACATCAAGGCAGGGCAGAGCTAGATATGCCCCACTGATATTCCTTCAGCACTGAGATTCTGTCTCCGTGTTGAGAATCCCACAGGCCCCTGTCAGTCTGAGCCAGCAGCTGCTTTGTGGAGGGGAGAAAATGAAGATACTAGGCAGATGGGGTGGGGGGGGAGTGGGAAGATGGGTGAGCAGCAAGAGAATCTCAGAAGATGAACCGAGGGAGTGCTAATGGGCTATGACAAAGCGGGAGGGTGGGAGGATCATGGCCACACTGATGCCTTTTCCCCCAGGACAAAGTGGGCAGCGTTGCAGAGCACCAGGCGGTCTTTGATTCAGCCAAAAGAGCAGTCATCGCAGCAGGGCGTGGATGCCCTGAAAAAAGAGGGCTCAATCTGGGAACAAAGAGCCTCCCAAAGGCAGAGCTGCTGCTGGGTCTCCAGGCCTGTTGGGGGTTTGCGGACATTCAGACACTGATTGAAGTCAGAGGCAGGGGCAGAGAGGACAGGTCTTTTTTAATTTAACTTCCCAAAGTGAAATCTATCTAGAAACACTTGATCATGGAACAAAGGAATTATTTTTATGGGTTTTATTTTAGTTTATTTATTTTTGCTACTTTCTTTTTTTAATTAAAGGATAATTGCTTTACAGAATTTTGTGGTTCTCTGTCAAACATCAATAAGAATCAGCCATAGGTACACACATGTCTCTCTCTCCTGAACCTCACTCCTATCTCCGTCCCCAACCCACCCCTCTAGTTTGTTACAGAGCCCCCAGTTTGAGTTCCCCATACAGCAAATTCCCATTGGCTATCTGTTTTACATATGGTAGTGTAAGTTTCCATGTTACAGGTCTTTTTAAAAAAAGACCTCTCAAAAAGATTTCACATCTCCCTAAATCATAGGCTGTCTTTGGACTGTGAAAAAGCTTTCTGTCTGCTCATAGTGCAACTTCCTTGAGCCTGCAAAATGGCTTCTGGTCATCCTCAGCAAGCAAAATTGGCTTGAAGCCTGTCCAGTCAGTCATCTTTTCACTGGAGGACCGCAGAATGCCTCTCTGAGGCCACTGAGCCACCACACACACAGCGGCTGCAGTACTGCCAGGTCCATGCGGAACCACCCTGGCGGAGCTCCGTGAATCCACAAGTACAGGCCAGGTCACAAACCACATTTCATCAGATCTTCAATCAAAGTATCATTGAAAGAAATTTAAAGTGCTCCTTCCTCCGGAGAAAGAAGGCCTCAAATTTTCTGCAATAAGAAACCTCTCAGAACTGAGAGGTGACCAGTAGAAGTGATCCCTTCATAAACTAATCAGCAAATAAGAAGCGGAAGAGGTATCTTCCCTTCTTTAAGGCGCATACTTGGAATCTGTCAGCAACAAAGATAGGGAGTAAGTTCTTCTCAAAAGAGGTCAGAGGAGGGCAGGGGGATGGAGGAACAGGGAGGCAGCGATGTCTGATTCCACTCTCAACCAGATCCATTTCCAATTCACTCTGAATAATTCGGTGGTGGACCCAACAAAAGAATGATGGCATTTGTTTGCTTTTACATTACTTCAATACCTTGCAGGGAGAAATACAGTATTCTTGTTAGGGGAACCACTGACTGAAACTGCCCATCCTGGCCAGGCACAATAGTAACCACTTACATGAGTTACCTTACAACAGGAGGTCCTGGTAAGGAACATGGAACTAACAAGCTACTGCCCACCAGAAAATTTTGGGAAAGGTCAAAAGGAGAGAGGAGATGCCAGGCAACATGTCTTACCAACTTCCCAGATTCCTTCTTGCTGGAATCCATCTTGGCTGAGTGATGCGCAAGCCACCAGGAAGGACCCTGAACCAGAATGACTGGCCAAAGACAACCCAGAAACCAACCCTGTTACCATAAAACCCAAGACTGAGAGCCACTTGGCAGAGTAGTTCTCCTGGGTTCCCTTACCCTGCAGCTACCCCCACCCCCAAGCCCGGATGTCCCCTACCAATAAAGTCTCTTGCTTTGTCAGCATGTGTGTCTCCTTGGACAATACTTTTGTGAGTGTTAGACAAGAGTCCACTCTCAAGCCCTGGAGGGTCCCCCTTCCTACAGACTTAGAAATAGCATCCTGCATGGACGATTAGGATCACAGCACCTGTCATAGTCCCTAGATCTGCCACTTTCTTAGGCAAAGTCTCCTGAGGCTAGTGTAATTGCACTCTAGTGGGCAGACAGCACAAAGCAAGATGGAGAATTTGAATAGCGAATTACTGTTAATGGGCACCAAAATGCGGGTGATAAATCTCCACCATCCTCAATAGGCGAGCTCGCCTGCATAAGAAATGAACTAGAGGGTAGGATCTCAAACACACACCTACAGATGCCTTCTTGCAGGAAGCATACACCTTTCAAAAAAAAAGATCTTTTGGACTCATCAATTTTATGCAGCCCAGCTGAAATGGATCAAACCTCAAATCAAACCTCAAAGAGTCCTTCTTCCCTTCATTCCTGGGTGAGGAGAGGTAGATAAGTTGGAGGTGGGACTGTGTCTTTTAAAAATCATTTATTATCTTGGTCTCTGGATAATTACAATTGTATTCCGCCCCCTCCACCTTTTGTTTCCATCCCTTCCAGAGGATGAAGCAAGATTTTCTCCCCCTCGGCTAAGGCTGCCCCTTTCCTTTCCAGCCAGCTGCACAAAGCAACTGGAGCCAGAGCATCGCTCTCGACACCACGCCCTCCGCGGGAGGGCGGAGCAAGGCTCCCGAGCTGCAGCCTCTTTTCCCAGACGCATTGGAGATTTAATTTTAATTAAAACCGTGAGAGGTATACCACTGAGCATTAAATTTTTCAAAATAGAGCACAGCGCCACTTTTTGTCTTCTTCCCTTCCCCAACAGCATCGAAATAAAACACACACACAAGGAACAAGGAGTCTCACCTACATGTGCTGCGGACCCGGGCAGGCGGAGAGCGCTGAGCGTCAGGATGCAGCCGCTGAGGAACGGTTCTGCACTGGAGAGACACAGAGCCGCTGCGGCGGGCGTGCCAGGTTGGTGATTGGGATGGGGCGGGATGACGGAGAGGGGCGGGGCGAAGGAGAGGGGGCGGGGCGACGCTGGCGTGACCTCGGTGGCTTAGCTTGCCCTGCCCTCCATTGCTCAAACGCGTTATGGCCGTGAATTCTTGGGTTAAGGGCAAAAGCTGCTTAGCAGCTGGCTTGCTGCAGCACCAGGTGGCCATCGTCACCGGTGGGGGCACGGGCATCGGGAAGGCCATCGTGAACGAGCTCCTGCATCTGGGTGCGTGAACAGGTCCCTGGGCTAGGGTATCCTGAGGAAGGGGTCCTCAGAGGTTGGTTTAACCGGGAGCGGGGTGGGGGCGGGGAGCCAGCGGATGGTACCCGGGCTTAGGAGAGCGTTGCGTTGCAAAGGAAAGGAAGTGTAGCTGTGGGTGAAATTAGAACCGCGAGCGCGAGTGGGGAGAGGAGAGTTCTTTCTAAAAAGTTATGGACAAGCATTGGATGGACTATTTGTAAACTAAAGGGAAATTTTCGAGCCGAAGATACAGTGCCCGATGTGGGGATTAAGGAAACGTGTGGAAGCTTGCTATGGACTTAATTATGAAACCATTATCATTATTAATATGTAATTATGGAATCGTTATGGTCAATTAATTATTCATATGGAATTGGTTATGTATTTTGAATTAATTCTAGGGAATTTCCTGGCGGTCCAGTGGTTAGGACTCAGCGCTTTCACTGCAGTGGGAACTAATATCCCACTCCCGCAAGCCATGCATCTGTGGCCAAAAAAACCCCCTGTTTTTTCATTCTGTTTATTGCCTGATGAATGATTACGAAATATGGAAAGACTACTGGAAAAGTTTTTATTTAACATGTGGAGAGGCTCCTATCATATAATCTTGAATCTCTTAATATTTACCTTGACTTCAGAGTTAAGTAGGTAGTAATGACCATGAAGTTTCACCAGGGTCAGATTACGAAATGCTAATCCTCCTTTTTTTTCTTATTAAGATGTATTTTTTCATTTTTTTTAAGCATACTTTTTTTTAAGTTCATATTATGTGCTGAGCTTAACTTGACTTGGGTGAAGGGAGGACTTTGTGAGTACAAAAAGAGGAAAGAAACCACAAAAGAGAAAATAAATAAATATGAAAATGTAAATCCTCATTGAATTAAAAAATATACATGAATAAAATTTGAAGGTACATGAAGAAAAACATTTGCAATATGCACAAATTTACTGTATAAAGAGATCTCATAAATAAGGGACACACTGGTAGAAAAATAGGCTTATGATAATGGGCCAAGCATTTTAAAGAACTAAAAAAAGGCAGTGAGTGCAAGAAGAAACAGTCAATTTGGGGGCAATGAAATGCAAAATATAGCAATAAAAAGGTTCATTGTTTTTCTAACAAAAGTTTAAAACATTAGGGAAAATGAAAATGTTGATGACAGAGAGGACAGGCAAGAATGTAAAATATTGCAAGCTTTCTAGAGGTCAGCTTAGGGAAAAAAATCCAAACATGTTAACAGTGTTCGTGCTGTGTGACCTAGTAATTCCTCTATCAGGAATTCATTCTTTGGAAATAATCAGGGACAAGCACATATATGTGTAGAAGAGTGTAATGTTCAGTAGTGAGATGTGATAAGGGGAATGAATAAATCAGTAACACTGAAATATGCTGCTATTTAAATACCTTGCTACTGAAGAATGTATGTTGTCAAATGCATACCATATAATTTAAAAAGTAGGATTCTAAACAAAATATAGCATTCCAATTTAATTGTTAATGAAAGATGTATATGCAGGAAAGACTGGAAAGAAGTTTACAACATTGTTTATCAGCAACTGCCGTTTCTGGAAATGATTTGAATGATGAGTGGTTAAATTGTATTCATTTTTCAGATCTTTTTAATGAACACGTAAATTGTCTTTGCTTCCCATATGTTTCTAATGCTCGGCACATAGTATGAGCTTAAAAAAATGAAAAAATACATCTTAATAAGAAAAAAAAAGGGAAATTAGCATTTCTTAAAAGTCCATCTAGTCAGGGCTATGGTTTTTCCAGTAGTCATGTATGGATGTGAGAGTTGGACTATAAAGAAAGCTGAGTGCCGAAGAATTGATGCTTTTGAACTGTGGTGTTGGAGAAGACTCTTGAGAGTCCCTTTGTAGGAGGAAACAGACAGAACAGGCTCCATCTTGAAAGCAGGACTCTATCTTGGGCTGGACTGTGGACTTTGAGCTATATGCCCAGTACCTATAGAAACGACATACCAACTGGAAAACCAGGCCTCCTTGATGGAAGAACACCAGGGCTCATGCCTAGACTCTTCATTGCCTAAAAGAATACCCTAATCATCTGTGTAACCAGATAGAATCATAAATTCTATTATGCTTATTGGGGTATGACCACAAGCCTATTGATAATTGTCCACTATTAACTACCTAGGCTTAAGGCATATGAATCACGGGTTAACTTTGATTGTATCTTTTTCTTCCTTTGTTCAGACTAGTTTCAGGGAATTTGGGAGGTGGGTTTGGGCACATACACTTAGGGTATATAAGGTTTTCACAAAAACTGTTTGGGGTCCTTGGCTAAGAGGAGACTCTGTGTTGGGCCCTCTGGTGTAATAAACTACACTCCACTGCCTGCATCATCCTTCTAAGTGAGTTTGTTTCCCGGAACGTGTGGCTATAACACCTTGGATTGTAAGGAGATCCAACCAGTCAATCCTGAAGGAAATCAGTCCTGAATATTCATTGGAAGGACTGATGCTGAAGCTGAAACTCCAATACTTTGGCCACCTGATGTGAAGAGCTGACTCATTTGAAAAGACCCTGATGCTGGGAAGATTGAAGGCAGGAGAAGGGGATGACAGAGGATGAGATGGCTGGATGGCATCACCGACTCAATGGACATGAGTTTGAGTAAACTCCAGGATTTGGTGATGGACAGGGAGGCCTGGTATGCTGCCATCCATGGGGTTGCAAAGAGCTGGACATGACTGAGTGACTGAACTGAACTGAATCTGACCCTGGTGCAACTTCATGGCCATTACTCTCTACGTTACTCCCAACACCAAACTGTATCCCTGTTCAGGAAAATCCATAAGAAAAGTAATCTTGGTTGTCATTTTCTGTGAAGGTCAGGTACTAGGCTTCACAGCAGATTCATCAGATCCTGGCTCAGCCTTCCAATGTACTTGTAAAAAACAGTAGTGTTGTATTGGAAATACATTTCCTTCAATGTAAGAATATACAAATACTTTTTACTCTGACTTGCTCAGCTTAATTTTTTTCTACCAGAATTAATGGCTATTTCTGAAAATTGTTACAGAAACCCAAATCGGGCAAATTAAACAATAGCCAATTCTCTTTCCAGTGAGAAGGCTACTATTTTTTGGCATGAAATACAAGTTGGATTTTGAGGCAAGTGGTGATTATTGTGTTGTCTTTCACATCCAAATGATTTTGACTATTCCTTTTCGGTGAGGATGGTGAAAGCCCTAGCTCACAAGAGTAAGATGTAGTGAACAGAATTGGAACTCTCTTTCATCTATTTCATCTACGTCTAACAGATGCTGTTAGACAAAAGGAGCCCTGATTCCATCAAGGAATATTGAACCTAAGACCATTCACATTGAATTCAAGCCAAATCCTTGTCTCTGTCCTCAAGTTAGTCATTCCCTTTCTGTGACAGTGGCTCAGCTGGTAAAGAATCTGCCTGCAACCTGGGTTTGATCCCTGAGTTGGGAAGATCCCCCCTGGAGAAGTGAAAGACTACCCACTCCAGTATTCTGGCCTGGAGATCCATGGACTAAATAGTCCATGGGGTCGCAAGGAGTCAGACACGACTGAGCGACTTGCACTTTCACCTTCTGTGACAGTGGATAAAATGAAAGTAGGAATTCCAAGTGGAAATTGTGAGGCAAGACAGCACTTTTTGTTGCTCTGGTGACAGGGTTCTTACCAACACCTGGGACCTAGAAGGTGCTGAAATGGAGCACTCTGAGTTGAAGATTGAAAGAAATCAGTATCAACCCAGGCAAAAATCAATATATTTGGCTACAATTGCCTCATATGTGAAAATAACTCATTATTTGCTAGTTACTTCGGTACCTTGTTCTAAGGAAATTTATCAATCTGAGTTTGTCTTGCAACTCATATAAACAAAAATGTTCATCCAAATCGTTTAGCATAAGGGTGACGAGAAGGACAATAATAATTTTACAAAATAACATTGCAATAACCAGGCAGTATTGAAGTATATAAAAGAAAACTAAAATGAGCTTTCCCATTCTGCCCATCTCCTAAACCCCCTTCCTGGTGATTTTCTAAAAGTCACCCACATGCACAAATATACACATGTGTCTGTATTTTTTTATTTATAAAACCAAGACTGTAGTATTGTTGTTGTATGCATATGTAATAATTTATTTAACCATTCCTTTAATGGAATTGTAGATTTCTAGTTTTACCCACCATTGCAACATTCTGCCTTGTAATACATTTATACCCTGGTTCAAGTTTATATACCAGTTAAAATAAATACCTTTTAAAGTTGTGTCCCAAGATAGCTGTTCTAAGATTAAATAACTTCCCAGAGGTGTTCAGCATTCAGATAGTAATTAGTGATAATTTGGGAATCTTCTAATTAGATAATTCCTGTGACTAATCCTAGTTACAGTTCCCTATGTCTCATATTTTGAGACCTTGGTCAAAATAGGCATTAATCACCTAGAATTCCTGAGGATTTTTTTTTTTTAATGTGGATTTAGGAAGAGTTATATATATCCAATTTCCTTACCTTGTTCAGCCTGTGCTCTTCTCTGGGAACTAGAATAGATAATGCCTGTCTTGAAGGCAGAAAGATTGAAGAAAGAACAGCATAGGGCAGAGGCCATGGCTGATCCAGGGGAACTTGTTTCTCCTTTCCATTTTACTAATCAGATTCCCATGTCCAAGGTAAGAGAAACCAAGGCAAACCATAAAATATCACAGTAATCCAAGTCTACGCCCCAACCAGTAATGCTGAAGAAGCTGAAGTTGAATGGTTCTTTGAAGACCTACAAGACCTTTTAGAACTAACACCCAAAAAAGATGTCCTTTTCATTATAGGGGACTGGAATGCAAAAGTAGGACGTCAAGAAACACCTGGAGTAACAGGTAAATTTGGCCTTGGAATACGGAATGAAGTAGGGCAAAGGCTAATAGAGTTTTGCCAAGAGAACACACTGGTCATAGCAAACACCCTCTTTCAACAACACAAGAGAAGACTCTACACATGGACATCACCAGATGGTCAACACCGAAATCAGATTGATTCTATTGTTTGCAGCCAAAGATGGAGAAGCTTTATATAGTCAGCAAAAACAAGACCAGGAGCTGACTGTGGCTCAGATCATGAACTCCTTATTGCCAAATTCAGACTTAAGTTGAAGACAGTGGGGAAAACCACTAGATCATTCAGGTAAGACCTAAATCAAATCCCTTATGATTATACAGTGGAAGTGAGAAATAGATTTAAGGGACTAGATCTGATAGAGTGCCTGATGAACTGTGGATGCAGGTTCGTGACATTGTACAGAAGACAGGTATCAAGACCATCCCCATGAAAAAGAAATGCAAAAAAGCAAAATGGCTGTCTGGGGAGGCCTTACAAATAGCTGTGAATAGAAGAGAAGCAAAAAGCAAAGGAGAAAAGGAAAGATATAAGCATCTGAATGCAGAGTTCCAAAGAATAGCAAGGAGAGATAAGAAAGCCTTCCTCAGCGGTCAATGCAAAGAAATAGAGGAAAACAACAGAATGGGAAAGACTAGAGATCTCTTAAAGAAAATTAGAGATACCAAGAGAACATTTCATGCAAAGATGGGCTCGATAAAGGACAGAAATGGTATGGACCTAACAGAAACAGAAGATATTAAGAAGAGGTGGCAAGAATACACAGAAGAACTGTACAAAAAAGATCTTCACGACCCAGATAATCATGATGGTGTGATCACTCACCTAGAGCTAGATACCCTGGAATGTGAAGTCAAGTGGGCCTTAGAAAGCATCACTATGAACAAAGCTAGTGGATGTGATGGAATTCCAGTTGAGCTATTTCCTAACAATATAATATATGCTTTGTTGAAAATTACACATCAATTTTGATAAATTGAATTCTCTTTTAGTCTTGTCTTACAAGGAATTCATGGTGAAGTTAATACTTGCTTTGTAAAGCTCTCAGATTACCTATCAGAATTTCCAAAAATTGTCTGCATATGGAATTCACTAAATTATAACCTCAGCTTGAAAGATAGTTTTTTTTAAGTGACTTATTTTAATATACAGAAACTATCTCCTCGTATACAACTGCTGCTGCTGCTAAGTCGCTTCAGTCGTATCCAACTCTGTGCGACCCTATAGACGGCAGCCCACCAGGCTCTGCTTGTGCTTCTAGCGTTCTGCTGTCCCTGGGATTCTCCAGGCAAGAACACTGGAGGGGGTTGCCATTTCCTTCTCCAATACATGAAAGTGAAAAGTGAAAGTGAAGTCATTCAGTTGTGTCCGCCTCTTAGCGATCCCGCCTCTTATCGATCCCGTGGACTGCAGCCTACCAGGCTCCTCCATCCGTGGGATTTTCCAGGCAAGAGTACTGGAGTGGGGTGCCATTGCCTTCTCCGTGTATACAACTAGTTCTGGCCAAAATGCAGAGCCATTTTACTTTTTAACCTTTCCAAATGTCATCTGTTCCATATGTTAATATTGAATATGTGGCCTGTTTGTAGTATAACAGTTATAACAATGACAGGGTCCCAGTCCTCCAGGAGACGAAAGTGAGTGGGAGGAGACTGTTAATTATTATCCAGTACAGGCTTAAATGCTCTATTAGTGTAAGGGATACAGTGGGCTTCCCAGGTCGTGGTACAGGTGAAAACCCCGCCTCCCAGTACAGGAGACATTCATGTAACAATTAAATGCTGTCCTCATACATTCTGCTTTTACATGTGTGATAACGCCTACAATACATTGATACCATTTTTACTTTCAACAAGCACCAACTTTTGCAGGATTTCAATAGAAATAAGAAAAGTCTTCATATTTATTTACTCACATAGTGACCATTTCTGGTTCTCTCTTTTCTTTTCTGTAGATTTAGATTTTCATCTGGTATTATTGCCTTTCTGCTTAAAGAACTTCCTTTAATCTTTTTGTAGTGAAGTTCTGTTTTCAAGAATTCTTCTGGATACTATATGTGTGAATGAATCTTTATTTTGCCATTATTTTTTAATATTTATA
Source organism: Bos mutus (assembly GCF_027580195.1). NCBI lineage: Eukaryota > Metazoa > Chordata > Mammalia > Artiodactyla > Bovidae > Bos > Bos mutus. The sequence continues at coordinate 31,786,411 of NC_091618.1, forward strand.
TTATTTAATTATTTAATAGATATATATAATTTAACAAAAGTGGGAACATTAATGTATTAATGGGAGGAGAAACACACAATGGCAAGCAGTACGTTTTTCAAACCCCAGCTGATAACATCAAACAATTCAGGCTTCATTTTAGTGGATAACAGCACCATTCATTCTTCCCTGAAACTGGAATTTAAATCTGTTTTCACGGGGTAAGAGTTCTAGGTTCCAAAACCCCCATGTCATCTCCCCACCCCTAGGACTTTCAAGTACTTGTCTTGGCTTGTGTTGTTTTTGAAAAGAAGTCTTCTGTCTTTGTGTGTTTTGTGTTCTTTTTCTCTGGCTGCTTTTAATATTTTCCACTGTATCTCTGGTTTGTTTAATTATGTTGTCAATGTTATTCCTGGGTCTCTTTTTATTAATTAACTTCTCTCCTCATTCTGGGTTGTATTTCGTTGCTTCTTTATGTACCTTGTGGATTTTCAGTGGATCTCAGACATTTGAATTTTACTTTGTTGGAGGCTGGTTTTTTTGTTTTTTGTTTTTTTTGATGTCTGCTCTTATTTATTTGTTACTCTTAGAACATCTTGTTACTCATGGAACATTTTATTTGTTACTTGTTAACAAATGTTACTAACATTTATTTGTTACTCATAGAACATTTTGACTGGACTGGAAAGTAGAAGCTCCCAGAGAGGACAGCCTCCCTCTCTTGGCAATCTGTTCCTGCTGTTTTTCTTTCGCTTCCTTCAATCTCTCGACCAAAAGTTTTGCATTCTGCAAAATTAAAAAATAAAAATTACTTATTTTTCTTAAGTATGCTGTTGCTTCAGAGCAATATGCCTGGGTTTGTGTTGCAGAACATGGGGAGTAACAAGATGCTTAATCTTGGGTGCTTTGGTCCTAGGTAACTATGTTATTATCATTGTATGGATATTTTTGTATTGTTGCAAACATTGCTGAACTTTGTTCTGTGATGTAGTTAACTTGGTAGCAGTTTGATACTTTAAAGAGGCTTTCTTTCTGTTAAGTACTGTCCTAAACAGCCTTTAGTCTAGCGTTAATTTTGCTTCACTATTGAGGCCATACCCTCCGGGTACTTTGCCCAATACCTTGTCAGAGTGTTTTCCTGGTTGGAACACTAACTTTTGTCTAGTGCTGTACGAGTGTCAGGGTTTGTTCCTTCTGCTTATTTTGGTTGGTTCTTTCCCCAGCCTCAGATAGTGTCTTTTCTCATATGTACCGATCAGTGCGCAGCTGAAGATCTGAGGGAACTCGAGAGATCTCTGGAGTTCTCTCCCTGTGTACCTCCTTTGTCTCTGTGTTGCTGTTTAATCTAGCTGTCTTAGCCTCCTCAGACTCCCAACTTCATCTCTTCTACCCAGGAGCCTGCTGGGCTCTGAATGGATTCTTCCTGCCTACGCTGCAGTCTGAAGACTCTCTCTAGGCAGCAGTCTGGAATAATAATAGGGCTCACATTTGTTTCCTGTGTTCACTGTCACTGTCCTGTGCCCCCTGATACCCAATGCCTGGAAATCCTTGTTGCATAATTTGTTCAGTGTTTTAGTTATTTTAGTTGTTCTGTTTGAATTAGGATCAGTTCAGTTCCTATTACCATAACAGACGTTCTCATTCATATTTCTGTTCATATTTTCTAAACATTTTTGCTTTTGGAATGTAGACAATTAATGAAAATATATCAATATTTACTTGTTCTTTGACTGTTGTCTCCTCAGGATGTAATGTGGTCATTGCGTCCCGTAAGTTTGATAGGTTAAAATCTGCTGCAGATGAACTGAATGCCAGTCTGTCTCCTACGGTCCAGGCTCAAGTTACTCCCATAAAATGTAACATCCGTAATGAAGAGGAGGTAAAGCTAATCTCTCTTTTTTTTTTAAATTGAAATACAGTTGATTTACAATGTCATGTTTAATTTTTGCTGTATAGCAAAGTGACTCAGTTATATATATGTGTGTGTGTGTGTCCTTTTTCATATTCTTTTCCATTATGGTTCATCACAGGATATTGAATATAGTTTCGTACGCTATATAGTGGGACCTTGTTGTTTATCCATCCTTTATATAATGCCTTGTGTCTGCTAATCCCACACTCCCAATTCTTCCCTCCTCCTTGGCAACCACAAATGTGTTCTGTGTATCTGTGAGTCTGTTTTTGTCTTGTAGACATGTTGATTTGTGTCATGTTTTAGATTCCACATATAAGTGAGGTCATATAGTATTTGTTTTTCTTATTTCACATAGTATGGTATTTTCAAGGTCCATCCATCTTGCTGAGTTCTGAGTTCACTCGCTCAGTCATGTCCGACTCTTTGCGACCCCATGAACTGCAGCACACCAGGCCTCCCTGTCCATCACCAACTCCCAGAGTCCACCCAAACCTATGTCCACTGTGTTGGTGATGCCATCCAACCATCTCATCCTCTGTTGTCCCCTTCTCCTCCCGCCCTCAATCTTTCCCAACATCAGGGTCTTTTCAAATGAGTCAGCTTTCGGCATCAGGTGGCCAAAGTATTAGAGTTTCAGCTTCAGCATCAGTCCCTCCAATGAACACCCAGGACTGATCTCCTTTAGGATGGACTGGTTGGATCTCCTTGCAGTTCAAGGGACTCTCAAGAGTCTTGTCCAACACCACAGTTCAAAAGCATCCATTCTTTGGCGCTCAGCAAGTAGTCTCAGGAGAAAGAGAGGAAGGGAAGACATGGAGGGAAGCTAAGCAAGAACAGTTTAGTCTGGAGGCTACCTTTCATGCCCTCTGCCATTTAACTCATTTTGTAATGTCTATTTCATCACTCTCCAATATTCTGAGTTAGTTGTTTACAGATTCAGTTCAGTTCAGTTCAGTCGCTCAGTTGTGTCCGACTCTGCGACCCTGTGAACTGCAGCACACCAGGCCTCCCTGTCCATCACCAACTTCCGGAGTCCACCCAAACCCATGTCCATTGAGTCAGTGATGCCGTCCAACCATCTCATCGTCTGTTGTCCCCTTCTCCTCCTGCCCTCAATCTTTCCCAGCATCAGGGTCTTTTCAAATGAGTCAGCTCTTCGCATCAGGTGGCCAAAGTATTGGAGTTTCAGCTTCAACATGAGTCCTTCCAATGAACACCCAGGATATTATATATATTTACAGTTTACAGATTATTGGATGAGTGATCCAAATCCTTGGATAAATCTTGTCATCAAAATTCTAAATTTAGCATTATGATCTATGGGTATTGAAGCATATTGATATGAAGCATATTGAAGCATATGGGTATTTAGCATATTGATCTGTGGGTGACACAGGGTTTTCAGGTTTATTTATTGTGACTACGTCTTCATTTATTATGGTTCTCAGAGTTACTATTCACTGTGAGATATTGTAAGCTCTGCTACTCTCCTAAAGCACATGATAAAGTCCAAGTAGCAAGTTAGTTATTAACCAGTTCACTCTTAAAATTTTATTTGTTTGCTGGAGTATAATTGATGTATAATATTACATAGGTTGCAGGTGTATAATATAGTGATTCATAATTTTAAAGGTGATACTCCATTTATAGTTACCATAAAATATTTGCTATATTCCCCATGTTGTATAATATATTCATTTAACTTAGATTATACCTAACAGGCTGTAGCTCTTAATCTCCTACCCCTACATTGTTGCTCCCTGCTTCCCTCTTGACGCTGCTAACCACTGGTTTATGCTCTGTCTCTATGAATCTGCTTCTTTTTTTGTTGTTATATTCACTAGTTTGTTGTACTTTTTAGATTCTACATATAAATGCTGTCATACAGTATTTGTCTATAACTAGTTCACTTTTACTGTTTTTCTTTAGGTAAATAATTTGGTCAAATCCACCTTAGATATTTATGGTAAGATCAATTTCTTAGTAAACAATGGAGGAGGCCAGTTCTTCTCTCCTGCTGAAAAAATCAGTTCAAAGGGGTGGAATGCTGTGATTGAAACCAACCTGACGGGCACCTTCTACATGTGCAAAGCAGGCAAGTGTGATCAATAATCCAAAAAGTCAAAAAGTGTATTTATGTTAAGATCATAGGGCACCTGAAAGAGAAATTGTGAGGGGCTCAGAACACTGAGTCCCTCACAACACTTATTGTCATCAACACTTATTGCCCTAATTTAACTTATATACAATATAGCCATGTAAATTGCTATATTTCTGGAGAGTAATTTGGCAGTATTTTAAAAATATGAATTTGCTTGATCTGTTGATTTTATTTCTAGGAAGTTATGTAAAAATGATTAAGAATTTGTACAAAGATATAGCTACAAAGTGCTTCATTAAATTAAGGAAAACTCCATACTTACTTTGTTTTTAAGAAATGAATCTGTTAAATCTATTGTAAGGACCTATTAATTCTGTGAAACCTTCAAGGAGAATACCAGAGTCTACATTTTTTCTGACTAATAATTAACTAGCACACATGCATAGTTTTTGGATTAAAGGTTATCTTTCATAGGTGGTAATACTCAACCCTGAAATTGGGTAACTGAAGAGTTTCCTTACAAGCTATTCAGGACATTTCTATGCTGCAAAATGTGAAATGAGTATAATTCTGACCCACAGGGTCTTTACCCCAACATGGATTAGGCTTTATATTCTTAACATTTCTAAGTCAAAGGTCTTGAAGACATTTTCAGACTTTACCTAACTGGTAATACAGAGTTCTGTATTAATTGTGACAACAGGATTGACTACTGAAGTGTAGAGATCCAGAAAAATATAGGAGCTTGAATAAGATAGTTAATTTCTCCCTCACATAAAAATTCAAGGTGTATAGTCCAGGGATAGTATGGTAGTTTCATAATCCTTAGGGAATAAGGACTTTGTTCTTGTTTACAGTCTTTAACATGTCCATTCCCTAGTCCAAAATGGTTGCTTCAGTTCCTGCCATCATAACTGCATTCTAGACAGCAGGAATTCAGAGAAGTGTAAAATTCATTCTTTTTAACAGCATTGTCTGGAAGTAGCACCATTACATTTACTGACATTCATCATCAACTCAAACTCAGTTAAATGATTATGCCTACCTATAAGTGATACTGGGAAATAGAATCTTTAGCTGTGTGCCTAAGTACAAATTCAATTTCTTGTAAGAAGAGGAGAATGAGTGCTAGGAGACAGGTTTTAGTCTCTGACTCAGCCTTCATAGTTCAGTGCTTTGACATCTTCCAGCACTCAAGTCAGCAATCTCTTACAAACCATCAGTTCCATTAAATAGAACTTTGCAGAGTCTAGATTCAGTTATGATTTTTATTAGCCAGAATTGAATTAAAGAATCCAAGGCCTATAGTTTTTATTTTGTTTTTACTTTAAACAATGGGACTTAGCTTTTGGTTTTGACAGCAAGGAATATGGGACATATATTTTTCTATACCAGAATAATAATAGTGAAAAACTGAAAACCATTTAAATATTTTAAAGTAAAATATTAGTTGAGTGAAGTTTATACATCTATAGGATAAAGTACTATGCAGCCACTAAAAATATAGGTACAAAAGTCTACTTCTCAGTATGAAAAGATATTCCTAGATATCACTGAGTGAAAAAAAAGGTTTAAAACACTCTATCCAGTGTGATCACATTTCTGCAAAAAACAGTATATATTTATTATATGGCTATATATAAATAGAGATAATTCTAAAAGAGTTTCTAATAAAACATTGACATCTCTGGGAGGTAAAATTACATATTATTTTCATCTTTTTCTTTTTGCTTCTCTGCTTTTTCTAATTTTTCTAAATTGAATGTGTATTGTTTATGTAATTAAAATGATTTAAGTCATGACTGCCCTGAAGTTTCAGCTTCTTCAGCTTGTACTCTTTGATACCATATGCGGCTGTTAAAGAATTGTGTAAAGATCCACGTTTAAATTTCTGGTGAATTTAGACTTTTTTATAACCTTTAATTATTCATTTTACTAATGTAGAAATTTTTTTCTCTCCATTTGTTTTTGGAAAAATTTTGAATATATGAAAAAGCTAAAGAAATAATAATGCAATGAACTCTTCTAAGGCATACCTTGTTTTATTATGTTTTGTTTTATTGCCCATCAAGCAAATCTGTCAGCAATGTTTTTCTAACAGCTTTTGCTTACTTTGGGTCTCTGTGTCGTATTTTGGTAGTTAGCACAATATTTCAAACTTTTTCATTATTATATTTGTTATGATGATTTGTGATCAGTGATTTTTGATGATACTATTGCAAAAAGATTATGACTTGCTGAAGGCTCAGGTGATGGTTAGCATTTTTTAGTGATAAAATATTTTTTAAATTAAGGTACTTTTTTTTTAGACATAATGCTGTTGTACATTTAATAGACTATAGTATAGTGTAAACATAACTTTTATATGCACTGGGAAAGAAAAAAAATTTGTGTGATTCACTTTATTGCAATATTGCATTGTTGTGACGGTCTGGAACTGAACTTACTGTATCTCTGATCCCTGTCTGTATACCTTTCATTTAGGTTCACCAAGTGCTAACATTTTGCTGTATTTGCATTCTCTAATCTCTGTGTCTTTCCCCCTCTCATCCTCGCTCCCTTTCTATCTCCCATCAACACCCCACACCCTTTTCACAAATAATTTAAAAGTGAATTGCATACATCATCACACTTTGACTTACATTTTTAAAGAATAAAGAAATGTTGTCTATGCAACTGCAATACCATTATCACACCAAAGGAAATATACAGTAATTCAGTAAGATCAATTATCACATAATCATATTGGAATTTCCCTTAAAATCTAGTAGTGTTGGCGATATTATTCGGAGACTTATGGCGTGTCCTGTGGGCTAAAGCGAGTAAATCAGTTTAGTTCAGTCGCTCAGTCGTGCCTGACTCTTTGCGACCCCATGGACTGCAGCATGCCAGGCCTCCATATCTCTGTAAATAAGTTATTTTAGTGCAATTGAGAACCAAGATTTTTGGCATTGGCAAAAGGAGAAGTGAATGTAGACAGATGAGGCTGAATAAAAACCCCTATAGTCCAGAATTTAATTAGAAACATTAGCATGGACTCAAGATATATTTTTTCTTTAAAATAAAATATGTATTCCCTGGCTTTGTCCCCTGAAAAGAAACAGCTATTAATTCAGTGACAGTGTGTTCTCCTAGCATCCTTTATGTGATCTCTGAATGTTACTTCCAGTTAAAAGGAACTGGGATTCCTTAGTGAAACAGCTTATTACAGGTCTGGGGGAGTAAATGTGCACGAAAAGCCTAGAATATTTTGTTCCAACAGAAATCTAGGAAGCTATACTGATATGTTACTGAATCAAACTTGGGTCTGCTCGCCTGCATGTGGTGAAGCCAGTCAACTGAACTTTGGGTTGCCGTGAAGGAAAGTATGGGGAGAGTGAGCAGCTTATGCTCAAAAGATGTGAACTCCCTAATAGCTTTCAGGGAAGGGTTTTGTTTTTTTTCCCCATAACTTATTTTACTTTTGGCTGTCCTGGGTCTTGTTGCTGCTCTCACTTTTCTGTAGTGTAGAGAGCGGGGCCTACTCTAGTTGCAGTGGGAAGGCTTATTGCAGTGGCTTCTCTTGGTATAGAGCACAGGCTCTAGGGCAGGCGAGCTTCAGCAGTTGAGGCTCCTGGGCTCTAGCGCACAGGCCCAGTAGTTGTGGCGTACCAGCTTTAGTTGCTCTGCAGCCTGTGGGATCTTCCCAGATGGGAGATGGAACCCATGTGTCCTTCGCTGGCATGCAGATTGTGTACCACTGAGCCACCAGGGAAGCCCCAAGGGAGAGTTTTTAATGTCAGTGTTAGGGAGGGAGCTGCAGGGCAGGTGATCAGCTCATGCACAATTTTCAGCTTGGTTGGCATCCAGGTGAAGTTTTGAGCATCACTGATCTTTTGGTTTCAACTGGTCTAGCTTATGCGTGCTTGCAGTCAGCAGTTTTCATCTGGTGAGGGTCTTCCTGTAAAAACAACTTAGGAATGTGTGTCAAACCTTTATCTGTATCTTTCAGGGACTCTGCTATGTGTCTGATTTATAAGTTTTTACCAGTTTCCCAGCCCAACACCTATTCTTTGTTTCTACATCTTCACACTTCCTAATTATTAATTCTTTTTAAAAAAAATATTTGTTTATTTATTTATTTGGCTGCATTGGGTCTTAGTTGTGGCAAGTAGGATCTTTTAGTTGCAGCATGTGAAATCTAGTTCCCTGACCAGGGATCGAACCCAGGCCCCTTGCATTGGGAGCATGGAGTCTTAGCCACTGGACCAGTTACTCAGTCATTTCCAACTCTTTGCCACCCATGGACTGTAGCTCACCATGCTCCTCTGTCCATGGAATTCTCCAGACAAGAATACTGGAGTGGGTTGCCATTCTCTTCTCCAGGGGATCTTCCCAACCCAGGGATCGAACCAGGGTCTCTTGCATTGTAGGCAAATTCTTTACCATCTGAGCCACCAGGGTATGAAAAAATTGCCTTAGATTTAAAAAATATTGTATTTTATGTTTTCTTGTGGTTTTACCTCCTTTTTTTCTGTCATAACACGATTTGGTGAGAATTCACTAGAAAGCATTAAATAGTAGTGGATAGAAAAGCTTGCTTTTGCTCAAGCTTTTAATAGAATAGGTATTGAATTGTTCTCTGGTCTTTCCATTCTAAAAACTGGACGTCCACTGAAGTGAGTCCTGATGTACATCTCTAATATTGCCTTGATTTGTGTGAATAGAAAGTTTGCCTAAATTTCAAATTGCCTTCAAAAAGGATAAAATATTTACAAATAAAGTTAGCAAAATAGTATAAGGTTTATATGCTAACAACTGCAAAACATTGCTGAGAGAAACGAGAGAAGATGTAGATAAATGGAAAGACATTCTGTGTTTATGAATTGAAAGACTTAATATTTTTAAGATGGTAGTTCTTTCCAAATTGATCTGTAGGTTCAATGCAATCCTTATCAATCCTTTTGCAAAAATGGACAAACTGATCCTAGAATATATATGGACATGCAAAGGACTCAAAATAGCCAAAGCAATTTTACAAAAGAAGAAATACTTCTTGATTTCAAAACTGTTTATTGATTTTAAGATGAGACAGTATAACACTGGCATAAGAATAGATGTATAGATCAATGAAACAGAATTGAGAATCCAGAAGTAAATCCTAATATTTATGATCAATTGATTTTCATCAGATGTGCCGAGGCAGTTCTCTGGGGAAATGAGAGTCTCATCAACAAACAGTGCCGGTAAAGTTGGATATCCACATGCAAAAGAGTCTTACCTCACATAATAAATAAAAGTTAACTGAAAGTCCAAAATTAGGATCATGGACCTAAACTCAGGAAATAAAATTATAAAACTTAGAAGCAAGTAAGGGAAAAAATCTTTATGACTTTGGGTTAGGCAGAATCCTAAGATACCCACTAAAAATACATCAATTAAATAAAAAATTGTAATTAGACTTAATCAAAATTAAACATGTTTGTGCTTCAAATGACACCAATAAGAAAATGAAAAAATAAACCACAGATTGGGAAGAACGTTTTACAAATCACATATCTGATAACAGACTTATATCCAGAATATACAAAAAGTCTTATAAAAGCAACCCAAATTTTAAAAAAAGGCAAAAGATTTGAATAGATGGGTCACCAAATAAGATATACAAATGGTGAATAAGCACATGAGAAGATTCTTAACACCATTTAAGTCATTAAAAAAATGCAAATCAAAGTCTCAGTGAGATACCACACTATACCCATTAGAATGGCTTTAACCAAAAAGCCAGATAATTTTGTGGAGAAACTGGAACCCTCCTGCATTTCTGATGAGACTGTAAAATGGTGAAAACACTTTGGAAAATAGTTAAGCAGTTTCTTAAAAAGTTAAGCATAGATTTAACATGTATGTGTGTTTGTTAGTCGCTCAGTTGTGTCAGACTATTTGCGACCCCATGCACTGTAGCCCACCAGGCTCCTCTGTCAATGGAATTTTCCAGGCACGAATACTGGTTGTTACTGTTCAGTTGCTCAGTTGTGTCCAACTCTTCGCGACCTCATGGACTGCAGCACGCCAGGTTTCCCTCTCCTTCACCATCCACCAGGGCTTGCTCAAACTCATGTCTGTTGAGTCGGTGATGCCATCCACCATCTCATCCTCTGTGGTCCCCTTCTCCTCCTGCCTTCTATCTTCCCAGCATCAGGGTCTTTTTCTAATGAGTCAGCTCTTTGCATCAGGTGGCCAAATTACTGGAGCTTCAGTTTCAGCATCAGTCCCTCCAATGAATATTCAGGATTAATTTCCTTTAGGATGGACTGGTTTGATCTCCTTGCAGTCCAAGGGACTCTCAAGAGTCTTCTCCAGTACCATGGTTCAAAACCATCAATTCTTCAGTGCCTCAATAAAAATTTTTATAAAAAGAAAATATAAATTAGAATTTTAAAAATATCATATAAGCCGCAAGCTGGAATGGTATCAGGTAAGAGTCAAGCACTGTTTAATAGGGCTTCCCTTGTGGCTCAGCTGTTAAAGAATCTGCCTGCAATGTGGGAGACCTGGGTTCCCATCCCTGGGTTCGGAAGATCCCATGGAGAAGAGAAAGGTTACCCACTCCAGTATTCTGGCCTGGGGAATTCCATGGACTGTATAGTCCATGGGGTCACAAAGAGTTGAACACAACTGAGCCACTTTCACTTTCTTTTCACTTCAATGCTCAGCCTTCTCTATGGTCCAGCTCTCACATCCATACCTGACTACAGGAAAAACCATAGCTTTGACTATATGGACCTTTGTCAGCAAAGTAATGTCTCTGCTTTTTAATATGCTGTTTAGGTTTGTTACTGCTTTTCTTCCAAGGAGCAAGTGTCTTTTAATTTCATGGCTGCAGTCACCATCTGCAGTGATTTTGGAGCCCAGGAATACTGGAATGGGTAGCTATTTACTTCTCCAGGGGATCTTCTGACCCAGGGATTGAACCAGGGTCTCCTGCATTGCAGGTAGATTTTTTACTATCTGAGCTACCAGGTCATATGCAGATTTAGCATATGACACAGCAGTTCCACTTGTTGGTAGCTCCCTACTAGAAGCAAATACATATGTCCACACAAAGACTTGTATTCATAATCATCCAAAAGTGGAAACTGTCCAGTTGTTCATCAGTTGGTGAATGGGTAAATAAAATATGGAATGTACACATGATAGAATACTATTTAGCAATAGAAAGTAACATTTTTATTTTCATGTGTTACAGTATGGATGAACCTCCCCAAAACTATTCTGAGTTAAAGAAGGCAGGCACAAATGACCAAATATATGAAATATTCAGAAAGGGCAAATCTATAGAAAGAGAATGTAGATGAACGTTTGCCTGGGGATGGGTTGGACTGCAAATGGTCACAAAGGGACTTTTTGGAGTGACAGAAATATTTGAAAACTGGATTGTGGTGATATGTATTTATTAAAAACCATTAAGTCATACACAGAAAATGGATGAATTTTATGTTATCTATATGTGCTGTCAAAGTAAATTATACCTCAATATTTTTATAAAAAAATATAAATTAGAATTTTAAAAATATCGTATAAGCAGCAAGCTGGAACACGGTATCAGGGAAGAGTCAGGACACTATTTAATAGGATTGTCTTTCTGTCTCCTGCAGTTTACAACTCCTGGATGAAAGAACATGGAGGATCTATTGTCAATATCACTGTACTGACTAAAAATGGATTTCCAGGAGCTGTGTAAGCACTTACATTTTTTTCTTCCTATGTCTTTGGGTTTGTCCATTGAATAGCTGGGGAGTAGGTTAGAGCGGTTTTCTTAAATAGAGATTGTTAATCCCTATAATGCATTGGGACTCCAATACTTAAAATTCCCTTTATTGAACTTTGAAACGTACTTCTAAAACATTACCATTCCTATTAGGGTTACCCAATTTTCCAAGGAAATAAAAACAGTAATAGGCCCAGTTAAATAATTTTTTTTTATCAGTATGTCCCAAATATCTCATGGAGCATTCTTGTTGTTTTTGTCTGTTTTGGCCACACAGTGCACTTGCGGGTTTTTAATTCTCTCACCAGGGATAGAACCCATGCCCTCCTGCAGTTAGAAGGGTGGAGTCCTAACCACTGGACTGCCAGGGAATTTCCACATGGGGCATGCTTACGCTAAAAATGATTTGTTGTCTCCTGTAAAAATTCGCATTTAACTGAATGTCTTGTATTTTATCTGGCAGTCCTAATCCAGATGTAACTAAATGTATCTGGAGACATCTTTCTGGTTAAAATGATGAAATGAAACCAATCTATGATAATTTAGTTTTGAGCCTTATGGATATACCTATCCAGATTTAAATAGAACTGCTAGTAAATTATTATTCCATAATAGAATTTGACCTATTTGACTCTTATTCTGATTTTAATAAATTTTTATTTTGGAAACTGATTTAAAAAATTTTTTTAAACTTTTTTATTTTATATTGGTTTATAGTTGGTTAACATTTTTTTTTAAAGAAAGTAAATGAACAGCCTACTGGCATAGTAGATTCTTTCATAATAGCTAAAAGGCTAATCAAAACAAAAAGTTGAAAAACATACCAGGAAGCTACTTGACCAAGTTTAATAGTTAAAGAGTATGATTAAAAAAAAAAATGAGTTATGCTGATTCCTTTTGTATCTTGTAAGCTCTGATTCTTTCCATTTTTTAAATTAAAATTTTATAAAAAACTTTCTAACACAGAATTTCTGTTTTTGTGGAGTAGACCTATCTTAGTATTAAATTATGCATGCTAGTTTAAACAAACAACTATATAATGTAGAAAGTCAAGTCCTCCATACTCTTTCATCCCAGAAATAACCTGTTAAGTAAGGTGGTGATCTTAATCCCTTTACAATTAGTAAGTAATTGATACGGCAATAATTTGGTACTCTGTTAATATTGTTTGCCACCATGATTTTAGCAACCATTGTTGACCCTTTTGTGAATCACTCATTACACTGGGGCTGTGAAAATGTGGGTTTTTCTGACTTCATAGTTGCTTCTGTGCTTTTTAGTTGATGGTACAGTGCTTAGTTAGTCATGTACGACTCTTTGCAACCCCATGGACTGTAGCCCACCAGGCTCCTCTGTTCATGGGATTCTCTAGGCAAGAATACTGGAGTGCATTTCCTTCTCCAGGGGATCTTTCCAACTTAGGGATTGAACCTAGGTCTCCTGCATTACAGGCAGATTCTTTAGATGATACTCTTTTGTAGAAAGACTTTTATTAACATTACAACCATCACTTCTTTAATATATGTTATTAATATTATTAACTTTTTTAGTATACTACTATGAAGTCACAGACTTCTTTTCAAATTGATTATTTCAAAAGCACACATTGTCTCAAACTTAATAGAAATTTGTGTTTCTATATTTTGCTATTACAGATAATTCTGCAATGAATAACATTATAAATACTTCTTTCATATTTGCAGAGGTATATCTTTAGGGTGGGCTTTCCAAGTGGTGCTAGTTGTAAAGAGCCCATCTGCAGATGCAGGAGACATAAGAGATATGGGTTCCATCCTTGGGTCAGGAAGATCCCCTGGAGAAGGGCATGACAACCCACTTCAATATTCTTACCTGGAGAATCCCATGAACAGAGAAGCCTGCTGGGCTACAGTCCATAGAGTTACAGAGAGTCGGACATGACTGAAGTGATTTAGCAACAGCAGCAGTAGCATCTTCAGGGTACATCCCCAAAGTTGGATTGCTGGGTGGAGGGTAAAGGCATCCTGTTAGGCATTTGCAAGTTTCTTTGCTTTTTGCTGTCCCATCAGCAATGAACGAGAGTGCCTGTTCCTCAGAACCTCACGAAAAATGTGTATTGTCAATTTCTGGACAACTCTGATGGGCAAGATATAGTATCTCAGTGGATCATCTATTCATTTGTTAAAAGGCTACCTGAGTATCTCTTGTTTGTGTGTTTGAATTGCATTGTTGTTTTCACACATGCTTCTCTGGTTCTGATCATTTCCTGACATTTTCAGTGTCATCTAAGAGTAGTCCAATTTCCACTACAATCTATGCAAAGGAGCTTAGACTGACCGGCTGATCTTTTGGGTCATTGTCAATAATTACAAGGGCAAGAGACAGGCTTGGTATCTCTCATGGAGAGAGAATTCATGGCCCAAATACCTATCAATGAATGAATGAATAAACAAATTATGGTTTAGCTATATAATGTATTCCTCAGAAATGAAAAGTGAACTATTGATTCATGCAGCAATGTGGATAAATCCGAAAATAATATTCTGAGTGAAAGAAGCCAGATGGAAAAGATCATGTATGTATGATTTCATTTATATGTTTTAAGTTTTAGAAGGATTTAAAAGTTTTGTTAGTGCTAGATTCACTGAGAGTTGGATGTTATTCTACCTCCTATTCATAAATTATAGGAAGGAAATGAAGCAGTGTGTTAGCCTTTCAGGTGGTTTATCACTCATAATCTCCTCCTGCACAGATTGGTAGACATTTTAAATCACATCTGATACAGAAATAAGGCCTTAGTATTTCAGAAACTGTTCTCGGTGAAAGAATGGCTATGAGGCTTGTTATTCAGATGGTGAAATGAAATCTCACAGAACTTGTAGTCCAGATAAATGCCCTTCCCTTCCTTCTCTCTGGGCTTTTGCTTTAAAAGAAGAGTGGCTGGAACAAAGCCCATATAGCACGGTCACCAACCTGCAGCTGAATTGTCCGCCATCTGTTCTGTTTTGATGGGGGTCACTTTCCCTTCCTGGAAAGGGTGTTTTTATAAACCCTGTGGTCCATTCAGGTGTCTCACCCACCTGGAACTCCCAGCAATGCCAGCCAGAATCAAATCCTTCAGAACACAGGACTGCTGGTGATATTGCCAAAATCTTACTTTCCTATGCCCATTGAAGCTGAAGAAAAAAATACAGAGAGTTTAGAGGAACTAGAAAGGTGGCTTTAATCCTCAGCCAGTGGAGGGGTGAACACAGTAGGCTTGTGCCTCAAGAGCTGTGCCCCCGCCTTCCTAGAGGAATCTGGAGGATTATATAGATGAGGGCTAGCAGTCAGGGATTGGAGATGAGGAATAAAGGTATAAGGATCTTGTATTCTTCTTCCTCTTGCACTGATTCAAAAACAGTCATAGGTTGGTTCAGATAGCCCAATAATTGGGTCTGGCAGTCCAGTAGCCTGGTGGTTGGATCCATTGTCTTTTATGAACTGTACTCCGGCCCTCTTTCTATAATGAAAAAGAGAAAAATCACAAGGGGTGGTTTGCCAAGAGACTTCTGTACAGGTGGCACCAAATTCAGGATGTAATTAGCACAGAGTTAAAGGACAGTAGGTGCAGAATGTAGTCCATGCAGAGTTAGGGGGCAGAACAGGTTAGGAACAGTTAAAGTAAAAACGAGGAATAACCGGATCTGCTCACTGTTCTCTCCATCTTCTTTGTTCTCAGGAAAGGAAAGAAAAACTCACTTTTTCTTTGCCCCCCTTTTCACTGCAACACTGGATAAGCAGTAAATCTCTCTGGATAAACTCTCTGCTTTTTCTTCACAAATGTTACCTTTTTTTTTTTTTCAATCCCCAGAAACAAACAGATTAGGATGTGCTGTTTCAAAGATCCAGAGTAACTTTCAATTTCTGTGTAATTTTCTTCAGTGCCAAATACTGCAGAGGCAGGGCATATCCTTTCTTCCTTATGGAACGAACAGAGAGCTGGGGCCTTCAGGTTGTCATACCTGTCGTAGGTGGTCTCACCATCCAGCAGCAGTTTCCCTTCTGACATCACACTCTTCTCTGCCAGCCTCTTCAGTAGATCTTTGAGTGTGGAGATGTAGTCTGAAGATGCTATTGTGGTTGCACTGAGTCTGTATTAAATGTCCTTCTCTTCATCAGCTAACCTTGAGAGAACTATGCAGGGGAGGAAAAATAATTTTCCCTGTGCCCTTCTGAGCTCTTAGCTGAGACCCCTGTAATAAAAGACAGATGAGCAAGAGAAAAACAAAAAGAAGTTGATTCACATGTGTACCTCATGTATACATGGGAGATACCCAGGGAAAAATAAGTGACTGCCTGTTGGGGCTTTGAATTTAGGATTAAACACAGTCTTAGTAGGGAATGGGCTTCCCTGATCTTTCAGTTGGTAAAGAATCCACCTGTAATGCAGGAGACCCTGGTTCGATTCCTGAGTCGGGAAGATCCACTGGAGAAGGGAGAGGCTACCCACTCCAGTATTCTTGGGCTTCCTTCATGGCTCAGCTGGTAAAGAATCTGCAATACGGAGACCTGGGTTCAGTCCCTTGGTTGGGAAGAGCCCCTGGAGAAGGGAAAGGCTACCCACTCCAGTATTCTGGCCTAAAGAATTCCATGGACTGTATAGTCCATGGGGTTGCCAAGAATCAGACATGACTGACTTTCATTTTCACTTAATAGGGAATGGGGAGAGGGGTTATAGGCCTCTTGGGGTGGGGAGTAGATGATCTTTAGGAAAGATGGATGGGCCTTTTGAAGAATAGATGGGAGATATGATAGTCGGTGACGATGTTTGTTCGGATGTGGCGTTGACCTCTAGTCTCCCACCCGTGACAACAGTCAGCCTCCCCTGGTTGAAGAGACTCCCGGGGAAGGGATTTATGACACTCAGTTCCATTTGGCCAATAAGGGGAGTTCAGAGAAAGCCTCTCTCTGAGAAAGCCTCTCTCTGCATCTGCTGTTTTTCAAGGGACCCCAGCTGAAAATGATCGCTCCACCAGGGCAGCAGCATACTTCGGGGGGGTGTATTCCGCCACCCTTCACCCGCCTCTTGCTCACATTCTGCAGACTGCTTCCCATGCTGAAATTCAGAAAGTGCTTTCTGTCTCTGGTCTTCCACCTGCTTCTTTCTCTCGAGAGGCGTGTGGGGGGTTGAGGGCTGTTCGAGAGTCTGGACTTCATGTGGTGGCCCTGGTGGTCAGGGGATGAGGACAAGGGGAGAAGCACCTCTAGGTCCTCCTCACAGAAGAGGGCCCGGACTTGACTGTGCGTCCTGCAGACGCTCATCTGTTCTGTTCCCGCCTCTTGCTTCCGGTGGTGTAAAGCAACGCATTAACCCTGTGACCCTGCCCAGCTGGGAGGTACTCCAGAAGGGCCCCTCCTAGCATTGGTGTCAAGCAAGGAAACCCGTCGTGTGAATCCCCCCGGGATGGGTGGATGTAGTGTGACACAGGTGTTGGCTGCATTTGATGATGATGAGGTTGCTCAGGTAACTCTGGCAGATGGGAGCAGTTGGCTTCTGCCTGGAGTCCTGCTAGGGCTCTGCAGCCGACACTGGGGTGGGAGTGGGCTTTCATCAGGAAATTGGGGCTCTAGCGGTAATCTCTAGTAAGGAGTGGTTACATGCTTGGAAATTCTAAACCATGGTATGTCTCTACCTTTTGCACCATATGGGTGCAGACCAAAATATTTTGAACCTCTTCCCTGGAAATATCTTAACATTTATTTAAATTTTGGTATGTCTAGAAGTTCTTTTGATATTATTTCTAGCCTGACATATGAATTTCATATACCTTATTACCTAAAATTGATTTAAAGAATAACCACACTTGTAACCCTCCAAATTACCAGTTTACTTATTTTCTTTCATAATTAAAAGTTCCTCAAAATATTCCTGTTTTGCACATGGTGATTTGGGGGGAACTTGTGTGGGCCTTGGGGCTTCCCAGGTGGCGCAATGGTAAAATCCACCTACCAGTGCAGGAGATGCAAGAGACGCAGGTTCATTCCCTGGGTTGGGATGATCCCCTGGAGTAGGAAATGGCAACCCACTCCAGTAGTGTTGCCTGGAAAATTCCCTGGACAGAGGAGCCTGGAGGGCTACAGTCCATGGGATCTCAAAAGAGTTGCACGTGACGGAACATGCATGCAAACAGGAAGATGTGGGCCTTGACTTATGTGAGATTTGTTTGACGAGCAGATAGCTATAGTTTCACTTTAATATTGAAGGACCTGGTTCTTTTTTATGGCTCAGACAGGGACTCATAATAAGAATCTTCTTGCGGGACTCTGACAGGTCACTGGTAAACCTATCAGTTTAGGTAATATGAGACATGGTCAATAGAAGCTGATGGTGATGTTTGTATTTTGTCTTTTAAAGGCATAGCGGAGCTGCCAGAGAAGGTGTTTACAACCTCACCAAGTCCTTAGCTTTGGAATGGGCCAGCAGTGGAGTAAGGATCAATAGTGTTGCCCCCGTACGTAAATGTTCAATATGAAAGCTCTTGACAAATTGTGCTTTTCTGATTTCATTTGTGTTGTTCATAGAGGTATTTGTTAATATGCATGTGTACTAGAAAAGATTGGCTTTTAAAAATAGATAAAATCAGAAAGAAGTACGCTTTGATTTACAACCAGATTGTCAAGAAGGTTAAATTAAGTCAGTGATTCTCAATCCTGGCTGTATACGAGAATTATCTGTGAAATAGTTACAAAATAGTGATATATAAGCTTGAAATGCTGGGCTGGATGAAGCACAAGCTAGAATCAAGATTGCTGGGAGAAAAATCTATAACTTCAGATGTGCAGATGACACCACCCTTATGGCAGAAAGCGAAGAAAAACTAGAGAGCCTCTTGATGAAAGTGAAAGAGGACAGTGAAAAAGTTGACTTAAAACTCAACATTCAGAAAACTAAGATCATGGCATCCGGTCCCATCACTTCATGGCAAACAGATGGGGAAACAATGGAAACAGTGTCAGACTTTATTTTTCTGGGCTCCAAAATCACTGCAGATGGTGACTGCAGCCATGAAATTAAAAGACACTTACTCCTTGGAAGGAAAGTTATGACCAACCTAGACAGCATATTGAAAAGCAGAGACATTATTTTGCCAACAAAGGTCCATCTAGTCAAGGCTATGGTTTTTCCAGTGGTCATGTATGGACATGAGAGTTGGACTACAAAGAAAACTGAGCGCCGAAGAATTGATGCTTTTGAACTGTGGTTTTGGAGAAGACTCTTGAAAGTCTCTAGGACTGCAAGGAGATCTAACCAGTCCATCCTAAAGGAGATCAGTCCTGGGTGTTCATTGGAGGGACTGATGTTGAAGCTGAAACTCCAGTACTTTGGCCACCTGATGCGAAGAGCTGACTCATTGGAAAAGACCCTGATGCTGGGAAAAATTGAAGGCGGGAGGAGAAGGGCACAACAGAGGATGAGATGGTTGGATGGCATCACCGACTCAATTGACATGAATTTGAGTAAACTCCAGGAGTTGGTGATGGACAGGGAGGCCTGGCGTGTTGCAGTCCATGGGGTTGCAAACGGTCAGACACGACTGAGCGACTGAACTGAACTGAACCCAACTATGGAAACCAGGTATTGGTGTTTTTAAAAGCTGGTTCACTTTCTCAGTGAAGGATATTCAGATTCAGTGAAGGTTGAGAATCACTGCTTTAAGGAATGAATTTTCCTAGATTATCTTGTTGTTTCTTGGTATGTCATTAATTCTTTATTAGGAGAGAGAGAAACTTCAAGTCAAAGTTCTAGGAAAGGATTTCCAGTTGAAGGTCAACTGAAAGTCAAGGGAAAACTTCTCTGAAACATAATGTAAACAATAGGGGAAAAAATTACCATATGTTCAGCTTCAGAAACTGTCACATTATGTTGGGCTTCCCTGATAGTTCAGTTGGTAAAGAATCCACCTGCAATGTGGACGACCTGGGTTCGATTCCTGGGTTGGGAAGATCCCCTGGAGAAGAGAAAGGCTACCCACTCCAGTATTCTGGCCTGGAGAATTGCATGGACTGTATAGTCCATCGGGTCACAAAGAGTCAGACGTGACTGAGCGACTTTCGCGTTCATAAGACATAACCTATGCAATGAAGATCCTGCATTCTGTAGCTAAGACTCAACGCAGCCAAAATAAATGAATAGGTTTTTTCTTTTAAAGACAGAACTTTAAGCTTCCTTGGTCCTTTTATGTCGACCACATAATCCAAGAGGGATAATAAATGAGACTTTGCACATATCCTGCAAAACTCAGCTCAAATTCACTTCTCTGTGATGATTCCTGGTCATTGCTAAGAGAGTGATCATCCCCTAGTCTGGGGGTATTACCTGTGGATCTATTAATATCTATATAGTTACAGATAATATATATATATATGTAGATAATATCTATAGATAGTTATCTATGCTACTCAGTGGAAACTAAAGCATGAGCTGATTTGTGGATGTTAGAGAGATCTTATCTTTAACAAATGCAGGTTCCTAGCCAGAAGCTTCACATCCTTTTAATCCTTTGGGGTTGACATTACCTTTTCTACCCATTCTTAAATATTTATAGGACAGATTGGATAGATTTCCATTCTGAATGTTGATTCTTTGGAATGTTGGTCTCCACATACGCATTTCTGGACAACCTTTAATGATGTGTTGATGCTGTAACCATAATACTAAAGTCACATTTGTCCTCCAGAGATGTTTTGGGGTTTAATGTCTAAAGCTTAATACCTCTGGAAGATTCCATCCTCTTTAAATGAAAGCCTGAGAAGTTGATTAATCAGAAACCAGTATATCACCCCAATATTGTTTGGAGTAATTAATACTGCCAAGTTTCTTCCTCACATTCTCATCTCTCCTGTCTTCTCCTCTCCTTCGAATAATCTGTTGTAGTTATGAGCCAATAACAAGCAGCTTTATCCTGTGTTAAACAGCTTTTGAGTAATTTTTTTTTTATAAACCATTGAAAGCTACTAAAAGTTGAATAAAATAATTCTTAAACAAAATTTTAATTTATTTATATTGGATTCAAATTTTTTGTTTGTGATTTCTTTCCAGATAAAAAGCCATGAAAATATTGTATTTTCTAAGTCCTACTTAACCATAGGCCAGTTTTCCATCGTAAAACATAGAAGCCTTAGTGGAAGACAAAATAGACTATCCTGTTCTATTGTCCCCAGTTAAGGGCTTCTCTGATATGTTCATATGATTATGCTTTCAGAAGCCAAGTCTTTTATGAAAACATCCCAAGCTTGGGTGGTTATTAGGGGAGGGGAGGTCACAAAATGAGCATTCAGATTATCCTTTTTTAGTAGAGGTTGACTGTATTTCTTTGACCATATTGAGAAAAATTAACATTACAAATGTGAACTTAAACCGCTATTAAACTTAAACCACTTAATTGTTAGTGTTGGATGACAGACTGCCTTGTTGTCTTTCCAATTAAAATTTAATTTTATGTACTTTGTTTTTTCCTGTTTTATTTTAAACATAGGGAACCATTTATTCCGAGACTGCTTTTAGCAACTATGATTATTTGACAAAAGACCTGCTTAACAAGTACATTCAAAAGATCCCAGCTAAAAGATTTGGATTTCCTGAGGAGGTAATGTGTATTTCTAACATTGATGAATTACTTTGTTTTATACTTTGGAGATTTGTAACATTTTAGTGTCCTTTTCACATAGTCTGATTTGTTAATAGAGAAGATTGCTCCCATGCCCTCAAACTATGTTCCCTGTGCTTTTTGGCTGCCAGGAATACTGCGCTCGTGGTGCCTTGAATACTCACTCATAAATAAGCTGTATTTATTCAGGAATGAATGCAGTGTCGGTTAAGAGCAGCATGTTTTTATTGTTTCATTGCACTTTTCAGCTCTTTTCAGTTGTTTTATAGTACACAGAATCTCAGATATGCAGATGACACCACCCTTATGGCAGAAAGTGAAGAGGAACTAAAAGTCTCTTGATGAAAGTGAAAGAGGAGAGTGAAAAAGTTGGCTTAAAGCTCAGCATTCAGAAAACGAAGATCATGGCATCTGGTCCCATCATTTCATGGGAAATAGATGGGGAAACAGTGTCAGACTTTATTTTTTGGGCTCCAGAATCACTGCAGATGGTGACTGTAGCCATGAAATTAAAAGATGCTTACTCCTTGGAAGGAAAGTTATGACCAACCTAGATAGCATATTCAAAAGCAGAGATATTACTTTGCCAACAAAGGTCCGTCTAGTCAAGGCTATGGTTTTTCCAGTAGTCATGTATGAATGTGAGAGTTGGACTGTAAAGAAAGCTAAGTGCTGAAGAACTGATGCTTTTGAACTGTGGTGTTGGAGAAGACTCTTTAGAGTCCCTTGGACAGCAAGGAGATCCAACCAGTCCATCCTAAAGGAGATCAGTCCTGAGTATTCATTGGAAGGACTGATGTTGAAGCTGAAACTCCAATACTTTGGCCACCTGATGTGAAGAGCTGACTCATTTGAAAAGACCCTGATGCTGGGGGGGATTGAAGGTGAGAGGAGAAGGGGACCACAGAGGATGAGATGGTTGGATGGCATTACCGACTCAATGGATGTGAGTTTGGGTAAACTCAGGGAGTTGGTGATGGACAGGGAGGCCTGGCGTGCTGTGGTCCATGGGGTCACAAAGAGTTGGACAAGAGTGAGTGACTGAACTGAACACAGAATCTAAGCAAGTCAGACAATTATGACAAAATGAAGTTCCGTACCTGATTTCTGTAAGGTGACCAGTTTTAAGTCTGTAAAAATCAACAGCTTTCTTAAATGCCAGCAAGATCAGTCTTAAAATATAATTTTTTAAAAAAGAGATATATTTCACAATAATAAGAATAAAAACTAAAAGAACCCAAAGTGAACTTAACTCTAAACGAAAAAAAGTTTATTACTGAAGAACAGAAAAAAAAAGACCAAAATAAATAGAGACATGCCATATTCCTCAATGGAGAGACTCAATTTTACTAAAATGAAGTTTCCCTAAATCATACATACACATTTAATATATCTTTGGAATTAATACATTGATTCTAAAGTTTTCCCTAGAAAAATATTTATGCCAAAATGCCCAAAAGGTTTTGAATAAGAATAATGAGGGGATTTGACCTTCCTGCTGTCAAAACATACTGTAGGGCTTCCCTGGTGGCTCAGTGGTAAAGAATCTGTCTGCCAACGCAGGAGACACGTATTCGATCTCTAGTCCGGGATAATCCCACATGCTACAAGTAGTTAAACCCATGTACCACAACTGCTGAGTCTGTGCTCTAGAGCCCAGGAGCCACAACTACTGAAGCCCATATGCCTTAGAACCCTGTGCTCTGCAACAAGAGAAGTCACTGCAGTGAGAAGCCTGCTCACCATAGCTGGAGGGTGGCCCCTGTTTTCCACAACTAGAGAAAAACCCACACAGCAGTGAAGACCCAGCATGGCCAAAAAGAAATAAAATTATTTAACCACCCCCTCAAAATGCATACTATAAAGCTACAGTTGTTTCCTACATTTGGGGCTGGTACTGGAAGAGATTAAAAGTAGTGGGATAGAATGGACTGTCATATCAGTACTGTACACACACACACAGTTTATAGGATAAAAGTAACATTTCAAATCTACAAGGAAAGAGTATTCAGCAAAAGTCTTACAGCAGTTGGCTGTTCATTTAAAAATAAATTAGACTCACCCATCTCATATCACATACCAAATAATTTTCAGATATATTAAAAAGCTAAATATAAAAGCAATGCCATAGAACTCTAAGAGAAAAATGTTTTCTAATTCCTAGAGCTAGCTTTCATTATCAGTTTGATGTATATCTTTCCAGAAATTTACTGTGTATGCTTAAAGATATTTCTATTTACTGACCTTTTTTTTTAGAAAAATGGGATTCTATGTTTTTCTGCAACTTGCTATGGCTGTAGCATTAGACCCTGTTGCTGCACATTGAGATTTTATTAATTTTTTTATATTGTAATAATTCTGCAGTGAACATTCTTGACTATAGTCATGAACTCTTATGTGGAGGGTAGCTTTCTAGAAGTAGAATTCCTGAACTAAAATAGACTTGCATATTAAATTTTAGAAGATACTGTTAAATCCAACATTTGATGAGCTATTTTGAGCAAGGTGCCAGATTTTTATTTGGAAAACTGAGAGTGATTTTGAAAGAATTTTAATCAAGGGATTTATCTGATTAAGCTTTTATTTTGGAGAGAACCCTCCTTATGTTTTCTGAACAATTATATATTGTCTATATGCTGTGCTGTGCTTAGTCATTCGGTCGTGTTCAACTCTGAGACCCCATGGACTATAGCCCACCAGGATCCTGTGTCCATAGTCTGTAGTTACTGTATTAAAATTTGACATTGAGAAATTCAAGAAATATTTATGAATTCATTTAAAATAATCTTAATAAAATCATGGATGTTAGAGTTGGACCATAAAGAAGGCTGAACGCCAAAGAATTGATACTTTTGAACTGTGGTGTTGGAGAAGACTCTTAAGAGTCCCTTGGGCTGCAAGGAGATCAACCAGTCCATCCTAAAGGAAATCAATCCCAAATATTCGTTTGAGGGATTGATGCTGAAGCTGAAGCTCCAGTACTTTGGCCACCTGATGCGAAGAGCTGACTCATTGGAAAAGACCCTGATTCTGGGAAAGATTGAAGGTGGGAGGAGAAGGGGATGACAGAAGATGAGATGGTTGGATGGCATTACCGACTCAATTGATGTAAGTTTGAGCAAGCTCTGAAAAATGGTGAAGGACAGGGAAGCCTGACATGCTGCAGTCCATGGGGTTCCAAAGAGTTGGATACGACTGAGCAGTTGAACAACAAATAAAGGCATTTAATACTATAATATTTTTAATGAAAAAATAGCTGCATTTTAAAATACGAAAATGAACAATTTTTGCTTTGTTTTACATGTTTTACACAGTTCTTTAATGTATGGCTTAATAGAAAACAGCTGGACTCTCACATCTGCTTCTGCTTTCAGTCTGTTACAATATGTTGTTTTGGTAAAGCATGCAAAGAAAATCTGGCTTCATGCCAGTTAAAAGGAGGCGTATTTTAGCAGTCTTTCTGAGTAACGGTGGACATTCTTCTTTAATATTCAACAAGTGACAGTTTCTTTTTTTTTTCCTATTGCTCTGTATTTTATGTATTAAATGACCTGCCCCATTACAATGTATTGGTACATACATGGCGCTTCCAAGGTGGCACTAGCGGTAAAGAACCTCCCTGCCAATGCAGGAGACATAAGAGATGCAGGTTCTATCCCTGGGTCAGGAAGATCCCCTGGAGGAGGGCATGGCAACCCACTCTAGTATCCTTGCCTGGAAAATCCCATGGACAGAGTTTTCTGGTGAACTACATATAGTCCATAGGGTCACCAAGAGTCCAACACGACTTAGCACACACAGTACACACTTGATGTTTGTACTGACGATACATTCTGTATATACTCATATCATTTTCTTCATGCGTGAGGACAAAGTATAACTATTACATAATTAAATCGTTTACTTCATGCATGAGTACCAAGTATGACTGTTACATAATTACGTAGAACAAAATGTTATTTGTACAAACTGCATTAAGTCATATCAACTCTAGTCTCCATATTTATCACAACCAATGACTTTCCTTAATCCCAAGTTTTGAGATACCCACAGCTCATCCATAAACATGCCTCTCTTCTTGCTTTGGGCCCATAGCTTGTGGTGGGTTCTAGACCTGAACTGTATCTGACATCTAGTTCTTACTTTTAAAAATATTTCTGTTTACTGACATTTTTACAAAAATGATATTCTACTGTATGTTCTTTTCTGCAACTTGCTAAGGATGTAGCATAGTATATTTAATTAGACCCTGTTGTTGCACATTGGGATTTTATGTGTATTTTTATATAAATATATCTTTATGTTTCATAAATATAAATTTGTATTTCATAAAATCTCCCAGTTTTTCCTCACTAAACAAGACATCTTGTTGGATTAATGACTGATCAGCTCATGTGCATACATAACTATGGTGTCATACATTTGAATTTTTAAAAATCTGTGGGCAACTCTGGCCATCTGAGGTCTTAGCACAGTCAAACAACAGGTAGTTTAGCCTATACAGAGTATTGTTTTCCAGGGTCAACAACCGTAAGGTATAAGTCAGTGCTTAAAATGCATAAGAAAATTGACCTCAAAGTATAAAAATATTTAATATCCAATCTTAACAAATGGCAGTTTCTTAAAGATTAATTGCAATGTGGAATCTGAAGCCATTCAGTGAACTTCTGTATTCCATTATTAAAATTCCTTAGTATTCCTTGCACTTTTACTGAGTCTTTCATGCATAGATGATTTTGTAACATCAGACGTTGGTCTTTTGGAAAATATTGATTCACTGAGTTATAGACATCTTCTGAATGTTGATACACAGTTCATGGTACAATACCAGATTCACATTTATGAATGTCACCACTGATCTCTTCCAAAAACTCTTTGGGTATTGGGAAACTGTCAAGGTCATGGTGACATGTATTGATGCAACTTTTCCAAAGTTCTAGTTTTCACTTGAAAGCTCAAATCTTGTCATTGACAACAAATGCTGTCAGTTGTTTCAGCTGCCTGGAGTGGCGCTCTCACTTGGTTCATTTTTGGAAGAATGTCTGCCAGATACCCAAGTGTGAATAATGTAGTTTGTTAGTCATTCTCTCAAGCAGAAAACAAACCGAAAAAATGTTCTGTGAAAAAAATGATTAGTTTGGTTTGCAGCTCAAGGACATGTTCTTTTCCTCGAAACAGGCTTTATACTTCTATATATAGCACAAGAGCTGAAGGTGTAATTCCCACTTCATCACACAGGATATTAAACAGATGTGTACCCAGTAGTCAAGATTAATATGATTAATAATTTTAGTGCTCATCGAGGACATTTGAAAGTGAAGCAGACTCTCCCCGCCCACTCCAGGAGTACTTACTGGTGAAAAATATTGTGACTGTTAGTACGATGCTTCATGTTTGTTTTCCTGCCATGACTTGTGCTGAGGGTCCAGGCATTTTTCCCATCATTACTTTGGCACCATTAGTACAAATGTCAACACAGTAAAAAAGACAGATAAGGACTCAGTATTGTCATAGAACAGTTGTGACTTCACAGATCCCCTGGAAAGATCTTAGGTATGCCCAGGGTTTTGCCAACCATACTGTGACTAATTGGGAAGGTGAGATGATGGGTTGCAATAAGTTGCAAGATAAGGAGAGAGTTTCAGTCTCTGTCTCATAGGGTCCTAGCATTTCCAGGTCAAGTTTTCAAGATCCTCTGGTGGCCCCAGCTAATCACTAATGTCACTTTTGGGGCTGAGCTTTGACAATAGGCTATTGGTGGAACTGTTTAGAACTGCTTATCAATGAGTTGTCTTCTTTTAAGTAATAGTTATTGGGATTGAGTTATGAGGGTCAATGTAGCTGTAGTTTTAAAAGCAACTGCCGGAGCTCCTACGATGTCCCTCCACATCTCTTGGAGACAGAATACAGCACTTGGCAGACCCCTCAAATGGCTTGTACTTGTACTCTATACTAATTTTACAAATTAGGAAACCAAGAGCCAGTGATGTTCAGTAATTTGCCTGAAGCCATACATTAGTCATGGGGGCCTCCCAGGTGGTCTAGGGGTCAAGAATCCATCTACCAGTGCAGGAGATGCAAGAGACAAGGTGAAAGGTTGTTGTTGAATCACAAGAATACACTACACCGGGATTCTTGGCCCCCGGAGGAGAAGAATTCAATCCGGGGCCAGAGACGAGGCTTGATCGCTCGGAGCTTTTGTGTAATAAAGTTTTACTAAAGTATAAAGGAGATAGAGAAAGCTTCTGACATAGGCATCAGAAGGGGGTAGAAAGAATACCCGCTTGCTAGTGTTGACAATGAAGTTATATACTCTCTAATGAATCCAAAGAATGTCTGGAGGTTGTAAAGACCTCATCAGACCTACTCCCATAATTTACATTTTAAGATAACAGAATTAGCCAGAAGGTTTAATCCAAAGACTGTCCTTAATCTAGAGACTGTCCTCAGGCAGGATACATTATTGTTATATAATCCTAAGGAATGTGGAGAAAGAAAAAAGTTTGTCCTTTCTTCCTCCTTGAGAATTCAGACCCCTCTCTCCTGGGGACCCTAGATTTCCTATCAACCTGCCTAGGAAATGACTCTCTCATTCCCCCTTTTCTTTTAGGAGAATTATGTTGCCCTGGGAAAGGGGCGTTCTCGTTCCATAACTGCTTCCGAGGCTGACAAGGGCGTTGTCCCTAAATTGGTGAGGCAACATATTCTCCTAATCCTCATATTGAGGATATCTGATCCAGGGGCCCCAAATAGTAGCTGGAGGAAGCTACAGCAGTAGCAGGAGTTTGAGCAACCATTTGTAACTTAAAAGCTTTCATGCGGCTAGAAACAAACCCAGTTATACAATTACAGATGCAGGGAGCAAACAGCAAAAACAAAACAATCAGAATCAAAATTAAAAGTCACATTATGTCCATAGTTAAAGTACAAAGTTGCACCAGTCCATTTTAGGGTTGGTAGATGTCATCAGATGAAGAAGAGGCATCGCATGTGATTGTTGTCGAAGGTATTCACAGACTTGGAGAAAGTCTTTTTCTTGAAGTGGGGATGTCCACCACAGGAAGCCTTCCACTGACGAAGAGGGGAGCTCTCCGCAGACCCAGCAGTTAGACCGATTGTGGAATGCAGCATAAGAGTGAGCCCAGGACAGGAGGACATTGTCTTGAGGATCCAATGGCAGACTCAGGATATTTGGAGTCAGCAGAAGTAGACTCACATAGATTATCAGGCCCATCTGCTGCCCTTTGCTTAATTCTAGAGCTCGGGTCAGGGCCACAAGCTCCGCTAACTGAGCACTGGCTCCTGGGGAGAGATTTTGCTTCAAAACCTGTTCAGCAGTCACCACGGCAGTAACCTGCTTTACGGTTTCCATCCTGAACAAAAGAACTGCCATCTGTAAATATTTCCATGTCAGGATTGTCTAATGGGGTATCCTTTAGATCCTCCCAAGCTGCATAGTTCAAAGTTAGGAATTGAGAACAATCGTGATCAGGTGTTTCATTTTCCTTCTCAGGAAGGAAAGTGCCAGGATTTAAATTTCCACAAACTTTAAGCTTAGCTTCTGGTCCTTCTAACAACAATGACTGATACTTAAGAGGCCTACTGTCTGTCATCCAAATATTAACCTTAGAATTTAAGATTCCACTCACATCATGAGAAGTCAGTACAGTAAGGTTTCATCCATTAATTATTTTTAAAGCTTCAGGTGCTAATAAAGCCGCTGCCCCAATTACTCTTAGGCAGTGGGGCCACCCATGTGAAACTACATCTAATTCTCTGCTTAGATAAGCAATAGGTTGCTGGTGAGGCCCTCGGGGTTGTGTCAAAACTACACTGCCACACCTTTTCTTTCAGTGACAAATTAAATTCTGACCCTGTGGGCAAGCTCAGAGCTGGAGCTTGCAGGAGAGCAGTCTGAAGAACCTTAAAAGCCTTTTTAGTTTCTGGAGACCAAACCAGTTTGTCGGTTTGGGCCTGCTGAGTTTCAGCTATAAGTTTATATAAAGGCCGAGCAAGTTCCCCGTAACCCGGAATCCAAATGTGACAGTAACCTGTGATTCCCAAAAATCCTCTCAATGTCTTAAAGTCATAGGTAGGGGTGATTTAGTATAGGTTTAATTCTCTCAGGCCTATGGCCCTAGTCCCTTCTGATATGATTAGGCCCAGATATCTAACAGATTGTTGACAAAGCTGAGCCTTTTCTCTTGATGCCTTGTAACCACAGCCTGCCAGAAAGTTTAAGAAATCTTCTGAGGCTCGCGAACAAGCTTCCTCTGTCTCAGCACAGAGCAAAAATATCATCTACATATTGTAACACCACTGCTTCAGAGCTATTAAAAATTTTGTAGATCCGTGACAAACTTTGTCCGAATAAGTGAGGACTGTCACCAAATCCTGGGCAAAACTGTCCAGGTTAACTGAGAAGCTGGCTGCGTAGGGTCTTCAAAGGCAAATAGGAATTGACTTTCTTCCGCCAAAGGCACTGAATAGAAGGCATCCTTTAAATCAATTACTGAGAAATATTTGGCCCGTTCAGGAATTTCAGACAATAGACTATAAGGATTAGGCACCACGGGGTGTAAAGGAACTACAGCCTCATTTATTATTCGTAAATCTTGAACTAGTCTCCATTTACCATTCGATTTCTTTATACCCAAAATAGGAGTGTTGCAAGGACTGTTACAGGGAATTAATAGTCCCTGCTCCTTTAAATTTTCGATGATGGGTTTTAACCCTTCCTTACTTCAGGTTTCAGTGGATACTGCTTCTTATGTGGAAATATGTGTGGGTCTTTATGTGGAAATATGTGTGGGTCTTTATGTGGAAATATGTGTGGGTCTTTGAGCTTAACAACTACAGGAATAGCATTTGTGCTCGACCCACAGATTTTCCATCAGCCCATACTCTAGGATTTACATTTTGTTCAACTAAAGGGAGAGAAAGGAGGGCTCCATATTCATGAAAACAGAGGCATGGACCTTGCTCAGTATATCCCTTCCCAAAGGGGTGAGGAGATTCTGGCAAGATCAGAAACTCATGTTAAAACAGCACAGAATCCCAGTTGCAAGATAAAGAATAACTGAAATAATACCTTTTGGCTCGTCCAGACAGTCCCATTACGGAAGTGGATCAGGGAAGAAAGTGGGCGGGGCTTCAGTAAGCACAGAATAAGTTGCCCCAGTATCTAAAAAGGAAATCGACGGATTGGCCCCCACAACTATTAATACCCGGGTTCCTCAGGTGTAATGGGATGGGAGCTTGTGTGAGGACCCCGGGCACCTTCAGTCCTGATTGTCTTGAGAGTCCGACCCGGGAGACCTACGCCTCTGGGGCAGTCTCTCTTCCAGTGTGGTCCTTTGCAGACCGGACAGGGGCCGGGGGCGGCTTAGATGCCTGAGGGCAATCTAAGCGAGGTGCCCCTCCTTTCCACAGTAGTAGCAAGCCCATCCCTTTTCACCTGGGCCCCTCTGGGCATTTTTCTCAGGCTGTTTAAGAACGTTTTCATAGCCATGGCGAAGGCTTCCGCCTTTTCCTTTGTCTTTTTGCCTTTCTTTCTTTTCCTCATATTCCCTACCATAATAGACTGTCTGAGCCAGTTGTAACAGAGTATCTAAAGACTGATTTGGTCCATACGCCTGTTTTAATAGCTTACGGCGGATATCTGGAGCCGACTGAGTGAGAAAAATCTATCCTTTAAGATCACTTTTCCCTCTTCACTTTTGGGATCAATCTCAGTGAATCTTGAAGGCCTTCTCTCAGTCTATCTAGGAATTTACCAGGAGTTTCTTTCTCCTCCTGTTCTATATCTGCCAATTTGCCATAGTTTAAAGGCTTAGAACGCGCCTGCCTAAGTCCCTCAAGAATACATCTAACAAAATGACTCTGATCCCATCTTCCTTTAGCTGTGTTGTAGTCCCAGTCTGGTTCTATAGTTGGGACCGCCTGAGTCCCAGTGGGGAGGGCCGATATCTCGTTCTCCCTCTTCCCTACTGATTCATTACCAAGCCATTCATCTCCATAAGCAACCGCTTTTCCCAAAACTCGAGTCTTTGACTCAGGAGTCAGCGTTTGTCCCAAGATATACATCACATCCTTCCAAGTGAGGTCATAAAGCAGAGTAACACCTTTAAAGGCTCTAATATATTTTTCTGGGTCCTCTAAATAGTCTCCCAGATCCTCCTTGATTCTTTGTATTTCTTAATAAGAGAAAGGCTTATTAACTCTCACAGACTATTTCTCCCGGTGGGTGTTTCATAAAGAGGCAACAGCTTGTGTGGCTGTTCCTCAGTCTCTCTGGCTGCTCTGCGCATATGATCCCAGGGATAGATTGGAGAAACCTGTTTTCCTCTTCTCTTTGTCTCCTGTCCTCCATCTCATCTCTTACTTGATGGTCTGAGTTTCTACTGAAACCAGAGTAGTCTGAGGTCGTACTGAGACAGGAGTTATTTGAACCTCCATGTGGGCAGTTTGAATCCCAGTTTGGAGTCCCAGGTGCAGGGGCAAAGTAAGAGGACAGGAGGAGCTGAAGGTTTCACACCCAAATTTATACCCTTAGGACATTAAGTCTGGCATATTTAATAGAGAAAAAGGGCAACACATATGCTACTTCTACCCATTTCCCTTGTTCCTTACAGAACCGGTCTAATTGTAGAATAGTATTATACTTAGAGACCCTCAACTGGCCACCGTTCACATCCTCCAATGGATACCGTGGCCATGCAGTATCACATAGGAAGACCAGGTGTGTCTTTTTTAAGCCCTGGGGATCAAATCTATCCCAGTTTTCAGGATACAGTTCAAAGGTAGAGGCTGGAATTGTTAGCTCCCATCTGTAAGAGAGAAAAAAAAAAAAACCAAGGCCATTTTTCTACCGGGCGTCCCTCCTGCTCTAGATGGGGGTGTAGACAGACGTTACACCAAAAGCTTTTCCTTCCTGGTCGGACTTAGTCTGTCCCTTACCGACGCAGGCGCCGTACTCGTCCCTCCCGGTTCTACCACCGAGATGGGGTGGGGATGTACCAGGGGTAGACTTGATAGCATCCCTACTTGCGTCAGCTCTTCACCCCTAACCTTGTTTGCCTCTGATGTCACCCGGGGTGAATCAGAGTAACCTTCCGGAATGCCTCCCAAGCTAAGACCGCTGTAGGAAACATTCGTCACCTGAGTGCCTGTGCACGACCCTGAGTATTTCCTGACTACAATAAGACCGACATGAACATAAAACTGAGATGGTCTTTCCAAGCATCACCACACCAGTATAACAGCCTCCTCTGATCCACTAAGAGCCGGTGTTAAAGGAAAGAAAAAAAAATTGCAGTCCCAATCTGAGTAATCTTTAACCTCAGAGATGTTCTGGGAGCTAGAGCTCCATCTAGCTTACGAACTTTTGATTCCTAGCGAGGCTAGACACTTTCTTGACTACCAATCCAAGTTTGGGACCTAAGCCACAGTACACAGTAACAGTATAGATCACAAGTCCCTTGAAAGTCTATGATCTGATAGATTAGGTTAGTACTTCTAATTCCCAGGAGTTATGAAATGGTCAAAGAGACGGAAAAGTTTCTCTTGAGAAAGGAGGATTCGGTCCACACGCTTTGCCCATTTCTGGTCGGTTCGAAGGAGACATTGGGTGCCTCTTGGCATTGGCAGGTCGGTATAACGCCCCGACAGGTTTCTGCCATAAGCTGTATGAGATCACCGTGGAACCGCAGAGCAGGGCCCCTTACTTGCTTCACGCAGGGCATGCCATTCATTCACACAAGCACACGGTAGAGTTAGTAAAAATTCAACTGGGGCCAGAGACGAGGCTTGATCGCTCGGAGCTTTTGTGTAATAAAGTTTTATTAAAGTATAAAGGAGATAGAGAAAGCTTCTGACATAGGCATCAGAAGGGGTAGAAAGAATACCTGCTTGCTAGTGTTGACAATGAAGTTATATACTCTCAATGAATCCAAAGAATGTCTGGAGGTTGTAAAGACCTCATCAGACCTACTCCCATAATTTACATTTTAAGATAACAGAAAGACCAGGTCTAAGGTTTAATCCAAAGACTGTCCTTAATCTAGAGACTGTCCTCAGGCAGGATACATTATTGTTATATAATCCTAAGGAATGTGGAGAAAGAAAAAAAAAAAGTTTGTCCTTTCTTCCTCCTTGAGAATTCCAGACCCCTCTCTCCTTGGGGACCCTAGATTTCCTATCAACCTGCCTAGGAAATGACTCTCTCATTCCCCCTTTTCTTTTAGGAGAATTATGTTGCCCTGGGAAAAGGGTCGTTCTGCTCCATAACTGCTTCCGAGCTGACAAGGGCGTTGTCCCTAAATTGGTGAGGCAACATATTCTCTAATCCTCATATTGAGGATATCTGATCCAGGGGCCCCAAATAGTAGCTGGAGGAAGCTACAGCAGTAGCAGGAGTTTGAGCAACCATTTGTAACTTAAAAGCTTTCATGCGGCTAGAAACAAACCCAGTTATACAATTACAGATGCAGGGAGCAAACAGCAAAAACAAAACAATCAGAATCAAAATTAAAAGTCACATTATGTCCATAGTTAAAGTACAAAGTTGCACCAGTCCATTTTAGGGTTGGTAGATGTCATCAGATGAAGAAGAGGCATCGCATGTGATTGTTGTCGAAGGTATTCACAGACTTGGAGAAAGTCTTTTTCTTGAAGTGGGGATGTCCACCACAGGAAGCCTTCCACTGACGAAGAGGGGAGCTCTCCGCAGACCCAGCAGTTAGACCGATTGTGGAATGCAGCATAAGAGTGAGCCCAGGACAGGAGGACATTGTCTTGAGGATCCAATGGCAGACTCAGGATATTTGGAGTCAGCAGAAGTAGACTCACATAGATTATCAGGCCCATCTGCTGCCCTTTGCTTAATTCTAGAGCTCGGGTCAGGGCCACAAGCTCCGCTAACTGAGCACTGGCTCCCTGGGGGAGAGATTTTGCTTCCAAAACCTGTTCAGCAGTCACCACGGCGTAACCTGCTTTACGGTTTCCATCCTGAACAAAAGAACTGCCATCTGTAAATATTTCCATGTCAGGATTGTCTAATGGGGTATCCTTTAGATCCTCCCAAGCTGCATAGTTCAAAGTTAGGAATTGAGAACAATCGTGATCAGGTGTTTCATTTTCCTTCTCAGGAAGGAAAGTGCCAGGATTTAAATTTCCACAAACTTTAAGCTTAGCTTCTGGTCCTTCTAACAACAATGACTGATACTTAAGAGGCCTACTGTCTGTCATCCAAATATTAACCTTAGAATTTAAGATTCCACTCACATCATGAGAAGTCAGTACAGTAAGGTTTCATCCATTAATTATTTTTAAAGCTTCAGGTGCTAATAAAGCCGCTGCCCCAATTACTCTTAGGCAGTGGGGCCACCCATGTGAAACTACATCTAATTCTCTGCTTAGATAAGCAATAGGTTGCTGGTGAGGCCCTCGGGGTTGTGTCAAAACTCGCAATGCCACACCTTTTCTTTCAGTGACAAATTAAATTCTGACCCTGTGGGCAAGCTCAGAGCTGGAGCTTGCAGGAGAGCAGTCTGAAGAACCTTAAAAGCCTTTTTAGTTTCTGGAGACCAAACCAGTTTGTCGGTTTGGGCCTGCTGAGTTTCAGCTATAAGTTTATATAAAGGCCGAGCAAGTTCCCCGTAACCCGGAATCCAAATGTGACAGTAACCTGTGATTCCCAAAAATCCTCTCAATGTCTTAAAGTCATAGGTAGGGGGTGATTTAGTATAGGTTTAATTCTCTCAGGGCCTATGGCCCTAGTCCCTTCTGATATGATTAGGCCCAGATATCTAACAGATTGTTGACAAAGCTGAGCCTTTTCTCTTGATGCCTTGTAACCACAGCCTGCCAGAAAGTTTAAGAAATCTTCTGAGGCTCGCGAACAAGCTTCCTCTGTCTCAGCACAGAGCAAAATATCATCTACATATTGTAACACCACTGCTTCAGAGCTATTAAAATTTTGTAGATCCCGTGACAAACTTTGTCCGAATAAGTGAGGACTGTCACGAAATCCCTGGGGCAAAACTGTCCAGGTTAACTGAGAAGCTGGCTGCGTAGGGTCTTCAAAGGCAAATAGGAATTGACTTTCTTCCGCCAAAGGCACTGAATAGAAGGCATCCTTTAAATCAATTACTGAGAAATATTTGGCCCGTTCAGGAATTTCAGACAATAGACTATAAGGATTAGGCACCACGGGGTGTAAAGGAACTACAGCCTCATTTATTATTCGTAAATCTTGAACTAGTCTCCATTTACCATTCGATTTCTTTATACCCAAAATAGGAGTGTTGCAAGGACTGTTACAGGGAATTAATAGTCCCTGCTCCTTTAAATTTTCGATGATGGGTTTTAACCCTTCCTTACTTCAGGTTTCAGTGGATACTGCTTCTTATGTGGAAATATGTGTGGGTCTTTATGTGGAAATATGTGTGGGTCTTTATGTGGAAATATGTGTGGGTCTTTGAGCTTAACAACTACAGGAATAGCATTTTGTGCTCGACCCACAGATTTTCCATCAGCCCATACTCTAGGATTTACATTTTGTTCAACTAAAGGGAGAGAAAGGGAGGGCTCCATATTCATGAAAACAGAGGCATGGACCTTGCTCAGTATATCCCTTCCCAAAAGGGGTGAGGGAGATTCTGGCAAGATCAGAAACTCATGTTAAAACAGCACAGAATCCCAGTTGCAAGATAAAGAATAACTGAAATAATACCTTTTGGCTCGTCCAGACAGTCCCATTACGGAAGTGGATCGGGAAGAAAGTGGGCCGGGGGCTTCAGTAAGCACAGAATAAGTTGCCCCAGTATCTAAAAGGAAATCGACGGATTGGCCCCCCACAACTATTAATACCCGGGGTTCCTCAGGTGTAATTAGGATGGGAGCTTGTGTGAGGACCCCCGGGCACCTTCAGTCCTGATTGTCTTGAGAGTCCGACCCCGGAGACCTACGCCTCTGGGGGCAGTCTCTCTTCCAGTGTGGTCCTTTGCAGACCGGACAGGGAGCCGGGGACGGCTTAGATGCCTGAGGGCAATCTCGCTTGAGGTGCCCCTCCTTTCCACAGTAGTAGCAAGCCCATCCCTTTTCACCTGGGCCCCTCTGGGCATTTTTCTCAGGCTGTTTAAGAACGTTTTTCATAGCCATGGCGAAGGCTTCCGCCTTTTCCTTTGTCTTTTTTTGCCTTTCTTTCTTTTCCTCATATTCCCTACCATAATAGACTGTCTGAGCCAGTTGTAACAGAGTATCTAAAGACTGATTTGGTCCATACGCCTGTTTTAATAGCTTACGGCGGATATCTGGAGCCGACTGAGTGAGAAATCTATCCTTTAAGATCACTTTTCCCTCTTCACTTTTGGGATCAATCTCAGTGAATCTTCGAAGGCCTTCTCTCAGTCTATCTAGGAATTTACCAGGAGTTTCTTTCTCCTCCTGTTCTATATCTGCCAATTTGCCATAGTTTAAAGGCTTAGAACGCGCCTGCCTAAGTCCCTCAAGAATACATCTAACAAAATGACTCTGATCCCATCTTCCTTTAGCTGTGTTGTAGTCCCAGTCTGGTTCTATAGTTGGGACCGCCTGAGTCCCAGTGGGGAGGGCCGATATCTCGTTCTCCCTCTTCCCTACTGATTCATTACCAAGCCATTCATCTCCATAAGCAACCGCTTTCCCAAAACTCAGTCTTTGACTCAGGAGTCAGCGTTTGTCCCAAGATATACATCACATCCTTCCAAGTGAGGTCATAAAGCAGAGTAACACCTTTAAAGGCTCTAATATATTTTTCTGGGTCCTCTAAATAGTCTCCCAGATCCTCCTTGATTCTTTGTATTTCTTAATAAGAGAAAGGCTTATTAACTCTCACAGACTATTTCTCCCGGTGGGTGTTTCATAAAGAGGCAACAGCTTGTGTGGCTGTTCCTCAGTCTCTCTGGCTGCTCTGCGCATATGATCCCAGGGATAGATTGGAGAAACCTGTTTTTCCTCTTCTCTTTGTCTCCTGTCCTCCATCTCATCTCTTACTTCGATGGTCTGAGTTTCTACTGAAACCAGAGTAGTCTGAGGTCGTACTGAGACAGGAGTTATTTGGACCTCCATGTGGGCAGTTTGAATCCCAGTTTGGAGTCCCCGGTACGGGGGCAAAGTAAGAGGACAGGAGGGAGCTGAAGGTTTCACACCCAAATTTATACCCTTAGGACATTAAGTCTGGCATATTTCGCATAGAGAAAAAGGGCAACACATATGCTACTTCTACCCATTTCCCTTGTTCCTTACAGAACCGGTCTAATTGTAGAATAGTATTATACTTAAGAGACCCTCCAACTGGCCACCGTTCGCCATCCTCCAATGGATACCGTGGCCATGCAGTATCACATAGGAAGACCAGGTGTGTCTTTTTTAAGCCCTGGGGATCAAATCTATCCCAGTTTTTCAGGATACAGTTCAAAGGAGTGAGGCTGGAATTGTTAGCTCCCATCTGTAAGAGAGAAAAAAAGCGACCAAGGCCATTTTTCTACCGGAGGCGTCCCTCCCTGCTCTAGATGGGGGTGTAGACAGACGTTACACCAAAAGCTTTTCCTTCCTGGTCG
Source organism: Bos mutus (assembly GCF_027580195.1). NCBI lineage: Eukaryota > Metazoa > Chordata > Mammalia > Artiodactyla > Bovidae > Bos > Bos mutus. The sequence continues at coordinate 31,824,386 of NC_091618.1, forward strand.
GACTTAGTCTGTCCCTTACCGACGCAGGCGCCGTACTCGTCCCTCCCGGTTCTACCACCGAGATGGGGTGGGGATGTACCAGGGGTAGACTTGATAGCATCCCTACTTGACGTCCAGCTCTTCACCCTTAACCTTGTTTGCCTCTGATGTCACCCGGGGTGAATCAGAGTAACCTTCCGGAATGCCTCCCAAGCTAAGACCGCTGTAGGAAACATTCGTCACCTGAGTGCCTGTGCACGACCCTGAGTATTTCCTGACTACAATAAGACCGACATGAACATAAAACTGAGATGGTCTTTCCAAGCATCACCACACCAGTATAACAGCCTCCTCTGATCCACTAAGAGCCGGTGTTACCAAAGAAAAAAAACCATTGCAGTCCCAATCTGAGTAATCTTTAACCTCAGAGATGTTCTGGGAGCTAGAGCTCCATCTAGCTTACGAACTTTTGATTCCTAGCGAGGCTAGACACTTTCTTGACTACCAATCCAAGTTTGGGACCTAAGCCACAGTACACAGTAACAGTATAGATCACAAGTCCCTTGAAAGTCTATGATCTGATAGATTAGGTTAGTACTTCTAATTCCCAAGGAGTTATGAAATGGTCAAAGAGACGGAAAAGTTTCTCTTGAGAAAGGAGAGTTCGGTCCACACGCTTTGCCCATTTCTGGTCGGTTCCCGAAGGAGACATTGGGTGCCTCTTGGCATTGGCAGGTCGGTATAACGCCCCGACAGGTTTCTGCCATAAGCTGTATGAGATCACCGTGGAACCGCAGAGCAGGGCCCCTTACTTGCTTCACGCAGGGCATGCCATTCATTCACACAAGCACACGGTAGAGTTAGTAAAGCACGGCAGAAAACGTGTTCGCTAAGAGAACAAAGAACTAAAGCTCCAAGCTTCCTTACCTTGTCCTGAAGGATCCCGGACGAGCCCCCAAGATGAAAGGTTGTTGTTGAATCACGCAAATACACCGGGATTCTTGGCCCCCGGAGGAGAAGAATTCAATCCGGGGCCAGAGACGAGGCTTGATCGCTCGGAGCTTTTGTGTAATAAAGTTTTATTAAAGTATAAAGGAGATAGAGAAAGCTTCTGACATAGGCATCAGAAGGGGGTAGAAAGAGTACCTGCTTGCTAGTGTTAACAATGAAGTTATATACTCTCCAGTGAATCCAAAGAATGTCTGGAGGTTGTAAAGACCTCATCAGACCTACTCCCATAATTTACATTTTAAGATAACACTGTCCTCAGGCAAGATACATCCTTGTAAAGACCAGGTCTACTCCCATAATTAACATTTTAAGATAACAGAAGGTTGAATCCAAAGACTGTCCTTAGGCAGGATACATTATTGTTATATAATCCTAAGGAATGTGGAGAAAGAAAAAAAGTTTGTCCTTCCTCCTTGAGAATTCCAGACCCCTCTCTCCTTGGGGACCCCTAGATTTCCTATCAACCTGCCTAGGAAATGACTCTCTCAAAGGGTTCGTGTCTTTTTTGAGTTAGGCAACAGAAAATCTCTTTATTTGAAGGGGAGAGATGCAAAAAGATTCCTTCACTCTGTAAACACTTAATAAGTAGTTACTTTATTGTAAACACTGTCAAAGGATGAGGCCACCACTCGATATTTGAAACAGAACTCAGCACCAAAGCACAGTTATTCCTGGTCAGGCACAGTCTCTCGGAGTAGACTATTGAGTTTTCTTTTTTCCCTTGGGGGAAGTTTGGTTTTAGAGATTTGCAGACTTTGAGTGAGAGGGTCGTTGTTTGGCTGACACTCAGAAAGGGACTTATTGGCATGAGTCTTCCTGACTGGCTAACTTACAGGGTCAAGGAACTTTCACGGATTGGTTGAGTAACAAAACAGTGTTCACAGGGTGAGTTGTCATTGATTGATTACACAGGGGAAAGCTAGTTCTGACTGTTACTTGTTCCCAGGCCCCATCAGCCCTTTCCCAGGAATGTGGGAACTTTTAAATCATTAATTCCACACCGACTCTGTCCAATAGAACTGTGGTAATAGTCACATATGTAATCTTAAACTTTGTAATAGCCACATTAAGAAAAGTTTTAAAAAGTGAAATTAGTTTAAAAAATAAATCTTATTTAACTTAGTATACCTAAAACATTATCATTTTAACAATTACTAATGAGACTATTTTACATTTTTCTTTTCCAAGAAGAAAAAGACTTCTGAATCTGGTGTGTGATTTTATACTTATAGTGCCTCTCAATTCAGATTCAGTTCAGTTCAGTTCAGTCGCTCACTCGTGTCCGACTCTTTGTGACCCCATGAATCGTAGCACGCCAGGCCTCTGTCCATCACCAACTCCCGGAGTTCACTCAGACTCATGTCCATGGAGTCAGTGATGCCATCCAGCCATCTCATCCTCTGTCGTCCCCTTCTCCTCCTGCCCCCAATCCCTCCCAGCATCAGAGTCTTTTCCAATGAGTCCACTCTTCGCATGAGGTGGCCAAAGTACTGGAGTTTCAGCTTCAGCATCATTCCCTCCAAATATATCCCAGGGCTAATCTCTTTCATAATGGACTGGTTGGATGTCTTTACAGTCCAAGGGACTCTGAAGAGTCTTCTCCAACATCACAGTTCAAAAGCATCAATTCTTCAGCGCTCAGCCTTCTTCACAGTCCAACTCTCACATCCATACATGACCACTGGAAAAACCATAGCCTTGACTAGACGGACCTTTGTTGGCAAGGTAATGTCTCTGCTTTTGAATATGCTATCTAGGTTGGTCATAACTTTCCTTCCAAGGAGTAAGCGTCTTTTAATTTCATGGCTGCAGTCACCATCTGCAGTGATTTTGGAGCCCCCCAAAATAAAGTCTGACACTGTTTCCACTGTTTCCCCATCTATTTCCCGTGAAGTGATGGGACCAGATGCCATGATCTTCGTTTTCTGAATGTTGAGCTTTAAGCCAACTTTTCCCTCTCCTCTTTCACTTTCAAGAGGCTTTTTAGTTCCTCTTCACTTTCTGCCATAAGGGTGGTGTCATCTGCATATCTGAGGTTATTGATATTTCTCCCGGCAACCTTGATTCCAGCTTGTGCTTCTTCCAGTCCAGTGTGTCTCATGATGTACTCTGCATATAAGTTAAATAAGCAGGGTGACAGTATACAGCCTTGACGTACTCCTTTTCCTATTTGGAACCAGTCTGTTGTTCCATGTCCAGTTCTGTTGCTTCCTGACCTGCATATAGGTTTCTCAAGAGGCTGGTCAGGTGGTCTGGTATTCCCATCTCTTGAAGAATTTTCCACAGTTTATTGTGATCCACTCAAAGGCTTTGGCATAGTCAATAAAGCAGAAATAGATGTTTTTCTGGAACTCTCTTGCTTTTTCGATCATTTTTCGATGTGTGAAAACGTTTTGGTTGTGTCATATGGTTCGTGGCCTCCTTTTTGGACAGTGCAGTCCTATACTACCTGCCGGGGACACAGGGATGGAGGGAAGGCTGTGCCCGCCTTCTCTCAGGTCTCAGAGCCTCAAAGAGGCACAGCCCTGTGAACACACAGGCTGTAGTGCTGCACACAGGATCAGGACTGGGGTGAGGCAAGCAAGGCACAAACAGTATTTAGGGACCACCTGCCCCCTAGAGCAAGCACCTCCTTAACTGCTGCATCCCAGGCACCTCATTAGTCTCCCCCTTGTCTCAGCCCTGCTTGGCAGCCTGATAAAATGGAAGATTCTGGGGCTCTAACCCCAGAGTTGACAACCCAGATGATCTTAAGTGTAGGATCTTGGAGTCTGGAGTTTCAGTAAGCAGCCCTAGGGATTCTGATGTAGGAGCTTAAGATCACCCTTTGACAAACTCTGCTTGTGTCAACAACCTCATGTGAGAGTCCGTTTACATCCAGTGAAATATTTCCATCTTTTTCTTTGGTTTTGGGAGTGGTTGTTGCTGAACTCGCCAGTCACCTATCTGTTTCTCAGGGCTGCAGCAGGATTCTGAAGTCCCCCTGATAGAAAGCTCCTGTACTCTGAGACCCTGGGCTTTGGGCCTGCGAGGACCATGGACTAAACAAGCTAGAATGCCAGTTTATTGTTACACAGACACAGTGAGCGTTTCAGGGAGAAAACTATAAAAGGCATGTGATGGTGTTGAAAACAATGAGGATCATGGAAGGAACTGAATTATTTGATGGGACAGAGCAGACACAGCACTGCTTTCACTTTTGGTTCCTTCATGTTGTTGTATTTTAAAAAAGATTCAAAAAATTTTTTTGGCCACGTGACCCTGCCTACAGGTTCCTAGTTCCTTGACCAGAGATTGAACCCCAAACCCCCTGCAGTGGAAGCATGGAGTCTTAACCACTGGACCACGAGGAAGGTCCCTTAACTACGTCACATTGTGTGATTCATTTCACACTGGAGGACAAAGGAGCCTGGCGTGTTACAGTCCCTGGTATTGCAAAGAGTCGAACACGACTTAGTAACTGAACAACAACCTAAAAGGCTCTTTTTATTTTGCCTTCACCCTAGTCACATCCCTGACTTTAATGATGCTCAAATAGAAAAAGGCATCTATTATGTACCTTCAGATTATAGTACACACAGCCTGGCATTCTAAAGGCTGCAGGCTTCAGGTTACAGTTCTGTCATTTCAGAGGTGTCTACTCGGAAATGGGAAGCAGCCAGAAGTGAGGGGTATCTAATTTTCTGAGTGCATATGTGTGCTTCTGTTTCCAGGTCTCCTCCTTGGTATGCTTCCTGCTGTCTCCTGCTGCTTCCTTTGTCACCGGACAGTTGGTGTATGTGGATGGGGGCCAGTCTCTGTACACACAGTTATTTGAGATACCAGGTGAGTGGCCAAGAAATGAGTGCCTTTGTGCCTTCTCCTGTTCAGGTTTTCAAAATTCCTCTAGGTACTTAAGAGATAAGGGTTTTGTTTTTTTTTTCTTCTTGTAGAACATCCAAAAAATGTACAAAATATTTATAGTCATCATATGATTTTTAAAGGCAATATTCCTAGTGCAGCAAATATCTAAATATCTTTATTATAGCACACAGCTTTACCTGTTTAAGGACTTGTTTACGTGTGCATAGGCTAGTGGAATTTAACCTTGAAAAATATTCTCAGTGTGAATATATATGTACAGGAGAGAGACGAGAACAGAGGCAGGAATGTGCCATACTTTTGATATTTAACTTCTCTTTGTTTATCCAGTTAGTGGCTTGTGTATATGAGTGGGAGAATCAGACCTGTTAGATGGGGAGGGGTGGTATGATGCTATTTTACAGTATCTTCAGGTTATAGATTGAGGGAAACCATAGGAATATGCTGTGTTCATTCATTTTTGATGTACAAAACAAGTTTATATTTCTCAATCTAATGTAGATATTGCATGCAAATGTGTGTGTGTGTGTGTATGTATCTTATGACTAGACCATCAAACTTTGGAGTTGAAAGGATCCTAAAAAATTAGTCAAGTATCACAGTTACATCATACATGACAAAACACATCCATGAAAGCAAGGCATGTCCAAGCTAATCACTCCCAAAATGTAGAAAAGGATATGAAATTCAAATGTGTCCAAACTGTTGCCAAAGATAGTTGATTAAATGATTGCCAGTGAATTAAAGGGCTTCTCTGGTGGCACAGTGATAAAGAATCTGCCTGCCAGTGCAGGAGACACAGGAGACATGGGTCCAATCCCTGGTTTGGAAAGATCCCCTGGAGTAGGAAGTGGCAACCCACTCCAGTATTCTAGACTTGAAGATCCCATGGACAGAGAAGCCTGGTGGGATATAGTCCATGAGGTTGCAAAGAGTCACACAACTGAGCACACACACACAATTAAAATGTGGTTGATGTAGCATGTATGTACTTGAATTTCCTGTTCAGGACTTACTCTTTTCACCCTACTCTTTCATGTGCTAATAGTCTCATCAATGATTCAGCCCTTCTTTGCATTAATCATTGATTGGTTTGGATCTATAATATTACTCATTATTTCCCCTGGCATAATTTTTTACTAACACTACCATTGTAGTAATGTGTATGAGATTCTGTGGCTTTAAGGATCTCATTTGGAAACACAGAAATGCCTTCATGGTTATATAATATTGTTTTCTGATAGTATTTATTTATTTATTTATTATTTTTTTAAATTTTATTTTATTTTTAAACTTTACATAATTGTATTAGTTTTGCTAAATATCAAAATGAATCCGCCACAGGCATACATGTGTTCCCCATCCTGAACCCTCCTCTCTCCTCCCTCCCCACACCATCCCTCTGGGAGAGTGACATTGAAACATGTAGAATATCATGTAAGAAACGAGTTGCCAGTCCAGGTTCGATGCGCGATTCTGATAGTATTTAAAGTAGCAAAGGTGGAGGGAGAACCTTTCCACTTCCCTCACCAGTGGAGTTGAGTCAGTGTTTGTTAAAGTGAGGTACATCCCTTTCCTTTTTAGAGGGGGAAAAAACCCCTCTAGGTGACTGCTTCTCCAGGCCTCCAGTGAAATGGTTTTCTTTTGTAATTCTAACACTGTTGTTTTTGTTTAATCAGTACAAAAAAATATTTTTTAAGTTTTTGAAGAAAGCGGCCACATCCATCTTTTAAGAATATGTGCGTACTTGGTCGGTCAGTTGTGTCCAACTCTTTGCGACCCCATGGACTGTAGCCTGCCAGGCTCCTCTGTCCATGGGATTTCCCAGGCAAGAATACTGGAGTGGGTTGCCATTTCCTTCTCCAGGGGATTTTCCTGACCCAGGGATGGAACCCGCATCTCTTGCATCGCCTGCCTTGGCAGGCAGATTCTTTTCCACTCTGCCACCTGGGCTTCCCTTTAAGAATATACTCTCTTAAAATAATGAGCGGGAATAGCCATTCCTTCTGAAATTTTAAGATTGCCAGTCCTACGGTGAGAATGCCTGGGATGAAAGCTTATTAGCTTTTATTAGCTTATTAGCTGATGTTCTTGAGGGTATTTATTTCTGTATGCCTTCATTTTCTTTTCTATAAAGTGAGGTCCCTTATAGTATTCATTTCATTGGCTCTTGGGAGAATTAGATTAGTTAATGCACATTAAAGGTACTGTATCAGATAGAATGCTTTTAGTTAAAACTCAGACTGGCTCAAGCAATGAAGGGATTTATTGTCTCAAATAACAGGTGAGTCTTCACTCTGCAGCTCACTGATTTTATCGAGGGCATTTTTTTCCCTTTTCCCTCTCTTTTTGCTGCTATTACATTGGCCATATCTTAAGATGGACTCTCCTGGTGCCTGCCACTCCTGAAGCTCCATGCTTCTTTGTTCACGTCCATTTGGACAGAGACAGAGGGGAGGGGATGACTTTTTCTCAGCATTTTTAACCAAATTCTGAGATTCTCTCTGCTTGGTACTAGCTTATGCAAGTGTCCATGTTTGACCAGTAACCTCAGCAAGGGGAATAGAGTACACTTACTTAGATCAATCTGTGATCCAAGTAGGGTCACTTCTCCAGAACCTCATGGGTTTCTAAGTGGAAAGAGGAGATGGGAGACTGGATGCCGGGACGGGGCAACTCTAAGTGTCTGGTACAAAGTAAGCATGTTTCAGAAGGTACCGTTATTAAGGAAGTAAGATTGGTTGAATGTCTACGTTATGTCCAGTGCTATATGCAGGGATCACATGGACCCTCTCACCTTTAACAGAGAGATGTTGGTATCTCCGCTAATAGATGGGGATTTCCCTGGTGAATCAGCTGGTTAAGAATCCACCTGCAATGGAGGAGACCAGCGTTCAATCCCTGGATCAGGAAGATCCCCTGGAGAAGGGAATGGCAAACCCCTCAGTTTTCTTGCCTGGAGAATTTCATGGAGGAGCCTGGCAGGCTACAGTCCATGGTGTCGCAAAGTGAACGACGAACACTTACTTAATAGATGAGGAAACTGAGGCTTAGCAAGAGTAACTTCTCCAAATCTGTAGAAGTAACTTCTACAAAGTTATTAAGTGACAGAGATGGGATTCAAATTGAGATTTTTCTCAAAGCCTTTGCCACCTGTCCCAATGATTTCTTTTTTCTTGCTAAGAAAAGGGGTGATCCAGGGAAAATGACAAATGGGTTTGGTGGGAACTAAGAGAACTGATGAGGTTAATAGATTCGTATCTGACCTGAGGTTTTCCATTTAACAGATCATGACAACTGGCCCCAGGGAGCAGGGGACCCTTCTCTTGTCAAAAGCATAAAAGAGTCTTCTAACCATAAAGCCAAGCTGTAAGCTAAAGAAACATGGAAGCGTCTTTTGTCCCCAAGTGCCTTAACATCTCGACAGTGCACTTCTGTACTTTATAGGAACTCATAATCTGTATGGGAAACTCACATTCTGATTTTTTAATGTTAATCAATTACATCTGTGCAAAAGTTATTCCTGAAATAAACACATTAAGTGCCAACCAACGTCATTTGTGATCAAAAAAAAATTTTAGAAGTGGAAATTAACATAATTTATGATTATACTTTTAATTCTAAGAAAGGTCTTTGAAAAATGAAATAGTTTCAAGTTAATGATAATGGTATTATGATTTCCCATAAGGTTCACAATAAATCTAAATTGTGGCATCATTATGATTTTTACAACAATGACTCATTTTTGATGGCAAATACTTTGGGATCAATAAAGCTTTATATAATTATTGATGTGTGGTTTGTTCATGAAGTCATATTTGTACAAACCCTGTTAATAAAAAAGAAAAATGAAGTCATAAGTGGTATATTTTTTCCGTCCTTGGCTTGATATGTCTTGATTTCTTAGCCAAAGTATTCCCCTTTCTCCATGTTTCTCCTTTTATATGCAAACAAATTTTTAATTAAAATCTATGCAGCTGTATTAGGGTTCGGTATTCTTCCTTCCATTGATCCTTTCTGTCCATTGATCTTGATTTGTGGAGTGTCATCTACAAACTGTATATGTTCATTTTTTTTCTCTCTTCATCAATGAAACCTGTTTGACTTCTTCCTGTTGAAGTGAAGTAGTTTCTTTAACAGTAACACTGAGTTCAAAGCATATGATTGACCAAACCCTAAGCTGGGTGGGGCAGGGCGGTTATCGGCTGCAGAAATTGCAGAATCTGCAATTTTATCAGCATCCCAAGCAGGTCCGGGACTAGAATGAGGCTAATGAGCTGCTGTGGGTGCCGCTTGTAAGGAGGTGCTCACTCTTGTGTGTGAACAGGGGAGGATCGCCCTTGAGAGTGAGCCAAAGCTCCCTTTAACATTGTGTGCATGCTATGTATGTAGCAGAAATCTTTTCCTCCTAGACTACATTTTAATAGTAGCCTTCTGAAGGTGATAACATCACAGCTCCTAAGAATTACAAGCTGACTTAAAGGGCAGGATGGCCCCAGCACAGGTTGGTGCAGAAAATGAAAGAAGCAGGGCTTGCTTTTCAAATTACCTGTTGATGATGGTTGACGACCTCTTGTATCTCCCTAGGTTGAAATTTGCTTATTTCTGTTTAACGCATGGAGCCTGCCCCTATGTAGCACTAAACTTAGCTCCAACTCCTTATTAGATCTTGTTCGACCATTGCTGTACAGCTGATCATTATCTGTGTTCTAGAATTAGAAGTCTGCACTCCAGGATTTCTGTGTGTCATAATAGTGCCTTGTCACTAATGTTCTTCTGTGACTGCACTTGGTAAATTTTGCTGTAGACTGGATGTTCCTGAATGGAACTCATTCGTTCAGCTAATAATTTGGTGCCCATTCTATGTGCTCAACATTATGGTAGGAGTTGGACGTTCAGTGGTGAAAAAAAAAAATATATATATATAATACAGAAATATAAATTTTAAGTTTTATTTATTTTTATTGAAGTGTGGTTGATTTATAATGTTGTATTAGTTTCAGGTGTATAGCAAAGTGATTCTCACACACACACCCACACACACATACACATATTCTTTTTCAGATTCTTTTCCATTATAGGTTATCACAAGACACTGAATATAGTTCCCTGTATTAGACAATGGGTCCTTATTTATCTATTTTGTAATAGTAGTATGTATCTATTAATTCCAGACTCCTAATTAATCCCCCCTTTCTGCTTTGTTAACCATAAATTTGTTTTCTATGGAGTCTGTTTCTATGTTGTAAATAGGTTCAGTTGTATTATTAAGATTCCATATATAAGTGATATTTGTCTCTGACGTTTCACACAGTATGGTCATCTCTAGGTCTATCCATATTGTTACAAATGGCATTATTTGACACTTTTTATGACTGAGTAGTGTTCCACTGTGTACATGTACCATATTTTCTCTGTCAGTAGACATTTAGGTTGCTTCCATGTCTTGGCTATTATAAATAGTGCTGCTATGAACATTGGGGTGCATGTATCTTTTTGAATTAAGAGTTTTCCTCTTTTCCAGATATATGCCCAGGAGTGGGATTGTTGGATCATATGGCAACTCTATTTTTAGTTTTTAAGGAATCTCAAGGAGAAGGCAATGGCAACCCACTCCAGTACTCTTGCCTGGAAAATCCCATGGAAGGAGGGGCCTGGTAGGCTGCAGTCCATGGGGTTGCTAGGAGTTGGACACGACTGAGCGACTTCACTTTCACTTTTCACTTTCATGCATTGGGGAAGGAAATGGCAACCCACTCCAGTGTTCTTGCCTGGAGAATCCCAGGGATGGAGAGCCTAGTGGGCTGCCGTCTATGGGGTCGCACAGAGTCGGACACGACTGAAGCGACTTAGCAGCAGCAGCATACTGTTTTCCATAGTGGCTGTACCAGTTTACATTCCCACCAGCACGATAGAAGGGTTCCCTTTTCTCTGCACCCTCTCCACCATAAAATTCTCTATTATTTTAAGTGCTAACAAGGATAAGGTCATGGTACTAAAGGCATATAAGAAAGAAAGGAAGAAAAGGACATCTAAGGGGAAAAAAAAAACATTTCTATAGTTACTCATGTCAAAAGAGGTTGTTGATAAGATGACCTTTGTGGATGTTATCACCTCTCTCTCACACACACACACACACGCACTGGTCTTTTTGTTTGCAGCTTGTGTTAGTTCAGGTTCTCAGAGAAGAAGATGCCAAGACACAGTAAAACGTGCATGAGATGTCTGGAGAATGTGCCCATGGAGGATAAAGGGCAGGGAGCCCAAGAAGGCATCCATAGCCTTCAGACCATGATGGTGTCTAACACTTGTAGAAGAGGGAGGGAGAGAGGAATGGGCAGGAAACACCTCGGGTTGCAGCCAGAGTTTCGACGTGTGTGAGATCACAGTCACAGTGGGGCAAAAGGGTATCAGGAGGTGCTCAGTGGGTCACCTGCTCCACATGTGCCCTTCCTCCCTGTCCCCACTCTGTAAAAGTAGCTGTGATTCCTCCTGCTGGTGATGGCAATGCCTTTTCTCACCAGCTGGTACCTGGTCACAGGAATCAGTTTCAGTTCAATGGAACCTGGCTGTGTTCCTTGGCAAGAATTGCCCTTTGGGACTAGGATCTCCAGAACTGCAGAGTCCAGAACCGCAGGGATAAGGCCCACAGTGGGTCTTAGCGGGTGATGGCAAGTAGGGCCACTACCACTTCCATTCCTTGGTTCCCAACATGTTCCCAAAGCCAATGAGGACATGCATCCTGAAAGATGGTGCCCCATCCTTTCAGAGGGTCGATGGTACTTCTGCTGTGTCTTGATTATTGTAGTCCTGTTGTGAGGCTAGTTTTCTCTGGAAGTCTGGGGTATGATACAATCAATGGTTCCATGATCAGGGGACCCACTTTGATCACCTGGTTGGATATTGGTGCATGGGATTCCATAGCTGTGTATTCCACCTTGTATAAGCCCCTAGATCAGTGATCCTCAACCTTTTTGGCCTCAGGGACCAGTTATGTGGAAGACAGTTTTCCAGACTGGGTATTGGAGAGAGGATTTCCAGATGATTCAAGTGAGTTACATTTTTTTATATACTTTATTTTTGTTATTATTACATCAGCTCCACCTCAGACCATCAGGCATTAGATCTTGGAATTGGAGACCCTTGTCCTAGATAGCGGTGGTATCTGAGTCCCTGTGAACAGGAAAGTCAAACTCTTACCTGGAATGGTAGGGCTTCCCTGGCAGCTCAGCTGGTAAAGAATCTGCCTGTAATGCAGGAGACCCTGGTTTGATCCCTGGGTCAGGAAGGTCCCTTGGAAAAGGGAACAACTACCCACTCCAGTATTCTTGCCTGGCGAGTTTCACGGACAGAGGAGCCTGTCAATGGGGGTCACAAAGAGTCGGACACAACTGAATCGCGTTCACTTTCTTTCACTTAACTGGAATGGTATCTGTCATTATAAGGCATGACACAAATACCACACAGTCATTTAAACAGGAAAAGTTTAATGTGAAGAATCATGAACCACAGCAGCGGACTGGATAGTAGGAAGTAAACACAATTTTAAAGACTATAGGAGTAGTAGAAGAACTGGCTGTGACTGGGCTGATAGGAAGAGAAGAGCTTCTCCCACCCACTCACCCAAGGCTGACAGACCCTGTTTGGAGGGGATAACTCTGATTTACTGGATGGCTGAGAAGTTACTAGTCATCTATGGGGCTTTGCTGGTGGAATTTGCTAGAAATCTGTCCTCTGGAATTTGCTTGAAATTTGCCCTTTAGGGTGCCAAGGCAGCTGGTGCTATTGCTGACCCAAGTGCATTGCTGACTGGGGGCTGCCAGGTAATCAGTAGAGGAAGCACTGAACTGGGAAGCAAAACCCTTTCCCTTGTGCAGTGTCTCTCCATCGAAGTTTCAGCACTCGCTGGCAAAGGAGAGGCTACTTAAAAGGCCTAGATACTTTTTCACAGAGCTGAGAAGCAGTATGGATGTGAGAGTTGGACTGTGAAGAAAGCTGAGTGCCGAAGAATTGATGCTTTTGAACCGTGGTGTTGGAGAAGATTCTTGAGAGTCCCTTGGACTGCAAGGAGATCTAACCAGTCCATTCTAAAGGAGATCAGCCCTGGGTGTTCATTGAAAGGACTGATGCTAAAGCTGAAACTCCAGTACTTTGGCCACCTCATGGGAAGAGTTGACTCATTGGAAAAGACCCTGATGCTGGGAGGGATTGGGGGCAGGAGGAGAAGGGGACGCCAGAGGATGAGATGGCTGGATGGCATCACCGACTTGATGGACATGAGTTTGAGTGAACTCCGGGAGTTGGTGATGGACAGGGAGGCCTGGCGTGCTGCGATTCATGGGGTTGGAGTCGGACACGCCTGAGTGACTGAACTGAACTGAACTGAACCGAGAAGCAGTACATCCATAAACATCAAGACAGCCCTTTCCAAAAGAAGTTTTGCTCAGTCCACAGCTGTAAGTCCACAAGTCTTTTAGTTGGGCCTTTTTGATTTTCTGGTGGCTCAGACAGTAAAAATCACTACAGATTGTAACTGCAACCATGAAATTAAAAGATGCTTGCTCCTTGGAAGAAAAGCTCTGACAAACCTAGACAGGGTATTAAAAAGCAGAGACATTACTTTGCCAACAAAGGTCCACATGGTCAAAGCTATGGTTTTTCCATTAGTCGTGTATGGATGTGAGAGTTGGACTATAAAGAAGGCTGAGTGCAGAAGAATTGATGCTTTTGAACTGTGGTGTTGGAGAAGACTCTTAAGAGTCCCTTGGAGTGTAAGGAGCTCATCAAACCAGTCAATCTGAAAGAAAATCATTTTGGTTTTGAATTTGAATAGTCATTGAAAGGACTGATGCTGAAGTTGAAGCTCCAATACTTTGGCTGCCTGATGTGAAGAGCTGACTCATTAGAAAAGACCCTGATGCTGGGAAAGATTGAAGGCAGGAGGAAAAGGGGATGACAAAGGACAAGATGGTTGGATGGCATCACTGACTCGATGGACATGAGTTTGAGCAAGCTCCAGGAGATGGTGAAGGACAGGGAAGTCTGGCATGCTATAGTCCATGGGGTCACAAAGAGTTGGGCACGACTGAGTGACTGAACAACAGATGGTAAAGAATCTGCCTGCAGTTGTGAGGGACTTGGGATCAATCCCTGGATTCGAAAGATGCCCTGGAGAAGGAAATGGCAACCCACTCCAGTATTCTTGCCTGGAGAACTCCATGGACAGAAGAGCCTGGCAGGCTATAGTCCATGGACTTGCAAAGAATCAGACACAAGTGAGTGACTAACACATATATACTTTGCTTTCCAATGGAATACAGACTTCAAAACTCCCCTTTTAAAAGCCTTTTAAAAATCAGATACTGTGTTCTTAAGATAAAAGCCTAAAAAAAGAAGCCATCTTTGTTTCATGTCAACATTAAAATTAGAGTACTAAATCAATACAACTGATAATTTGAAAGCTTAAGATATGAGGAAAGAGTATCAGCTATATAGTCCTGGAAGCAAACTTTACGTTCACCAATACACCCCCATGACTTGAATCTCTTTTCAGTGTCATGCTCCTTCTTATCTGTATCAAAACTCATACTGAGCAACGAGTTATGGGTTGCAAAAGAGGATTTCTTTTTGCACCTATCTATAAGTCTTTGTCTATAAATTAAAAACAAACAAGTGCTGTCCCATTTGTTTTTAACACTACCAGGTGCTTGGCTCAAAAGTGTCCCCTTGTGGTTATTGGTGGAACACCAGCCTGTCTGAACAGCACCTTTTTGGGTTTCTAAGATCTGGCTGCAGAGCTTCAACTTGAGCTGTGGTTTCCTCTCGGGATTTCTTCTCCACTCCTAGTTTACAAGGGTTCCACTTCACCAAGTGGCTGTTCATTGAAATAAGAAGGAAGATTTGAACCATATTCAAAAAAGTCGTATTAGATCAAAAGCTAGTGATTAAATCACTAGCTAGCATGTTAGGTCAAAAGCTAGCCCTTGTTTTGAGACAGTCATCTGAAGGGCTACTTATCTCCAGTTATCTAAAGGGATATTTTGAATCTTGTGGACAACACTGTTTATGACTTGTATGGCAACTAAATGCATCTGTTGGTTAGCCCAGTCATGCCCCTCTGAGTAAGAGGCACGCCTGCCCTCTGCCCTAGTAGGAGTTTAGATTGCGGGGACCTGCCAGGTCCTGATGGTTTCATCATCAGCACTGCATTCCTGGACATCTCCTGATTCCTCCTCTGCCCTCTCACCTAGTTCTGAAAGGTGAGCCTCCTCACCTTTGTTCAGCCTCCAAACCTCCTCTCGTGGAGGCTGTCAGTTCTCTAAAAGGAAACATTTCAAAATGTTTGAAGCCACTTGGCTGAGGTTGTCAATAAGTGAAAGTGTTAGTTGCTCAGTCATGTCCGACTCTTTGTGACCCCATGGACTGTAGCCCGCCAGGGTCCTCTGTCGATGGAATTCTCCAGGCAAGAGTACTGAAGTGGCTAACCATTTCCTTCTCCAGGGGATCTTCCCAACCCAGGAATTGAACCTGAGTCTCCTGCATTGGCAGATGGGGTCTTTACCACTGAGCCACCAAGGAAGCCCTGAGGTCATTAATAACCTTTATGCTAATTGCTGCCTTGTATCATCTCCCCCTTCTTATTTTGTCCTTTACTGTCCATTTCTGCAGAGCTCTTGGTGGGCTCTCTTTCCATGAGTTATGGATTTTAGAGTCTGCCGGAGTCCCAACTGCCTGGGTTCAAATCCTAGCTTCTACCACTTAATTACTCTGGTGACAGCTTTGAGATAATTGAGGAATTTGAATGTGGATTGATTATTAGTAGATAATGTCAAATAATTACTGGTCATTTTGTTAGATTTGCTAATAATATGGCAGTTACATTTTTTTTAAATGCCTTTACCCATTAGGGAAGAAATATTGGTTTTGGGATTTGCCTTAAAGTACTCCAGTTTAGGAAAAGATGGTGGTGGGGAGGCAGGAAGCAGACGAAACAACATTGGAAGCATGGTAGTAATTGTTAAAGCAAGGTGACAGATACTCTAGATGCCATGTATGTATATATATACAGTATATGGCTGATCCTACTAGTCTCTTTGCATCTGGATAAGTTTAGAAATTCCCCAAATAAAAAACTGTATATAGATGATCTTATTTGCAAGGCAGAAATAGAGACACAGATATAGGGAACAAAGTGTGGACACCAAGCGGGGGGAAGAAGGGTGGGATTAACTGGGAGACTGGGATTGACATATACACACTTGATACTGTGTATAAGGTGGCTCAGTGGTAAAGAGTCTGCCTGCAATGCAGGAGACCTGGATTCCATCCCTGGGTCTGGAAGATCCCCTCGAGGAAGGCGTGGCAAACCACTCCAATATTCTTGCCTGGAGAATCCCATGGACAGAGGAGTGTGGCAGGTTACAGTCCATGGGGTCGCAGAGTCAGACATGACTGAAGTGACTTAGCATGCATGCGTGCTTAAATTAGATAACTAATGAGAACCTACTGCATAGCACAGGAAACGACTCAGTGTTGACCTAAATAAGAAGAATATCCAAAAAAGAGGGGATATATGTATGTATATAGCTGATTCACTCTGCTGTACAGTAGAAGCTAATACAACATTGTAAAGCAATTATGCTCCAATAAAATTTTTAAAAATAAACAGAAAATAAAAATGGTCTCATTAATTACTTGGATAGAGGGTGACATGGGCAAGAGTTAATTGGTTATAAATAAGGATTATTTGGGAGAAACAGGAAGACTTTTCACTGGACAGCTAGTGGTTTATGTGACAGAGGGCATGGGAGACCAATTCCAAATGGAATATGTATTTGGTGATACAAAGCCATTGCTTCTTAAACTGAATTCTGCCCTATAGACCTTGGATATAACCCATTCAAACTCCTGGCCAGCCTCCTACACTGGCTTAGTCAACATGACTAGTTAGTTCTAATACAAGCCAGTTAAGGAAACATGGAGGGTTGCAAGAGATGGACTCCATCTGATATTCTGATAACGCTGATATACTTGAGTTCATATATTTGAATGGGGACATGATGTCCAGTTGGTATGGAAAAACTCAAATCCGCAAAGTAAAAACAATATTCCTGGCTTCTGTTGCATATTTTGAATCATTCTGTTTCTTTTTTCATCTGCCCTGACTGAATCACACATTTATTTAGAGTTTGTAGTTCTAAGCATGACTCAACAGAATCACCTTCTTTCAAATGCTACTAATTACCATGGACTTAAATAGCAAAGATTTTTTAAAAAGTCATTTCTGTGGGTGATTCAGAGTAGATGTTAACCAGAATTCCTTACCCTGTAATTTTAACACTGAAGTAAGAGCTATATATCAAATCTTTGCTTTGTTAGGTTTCTTCAGTTCCCTGTTAGGCTTCTTCAGCTTCTTCTTAAACCAAGAAGTATAGTCTATTTCTTCCTGCAAGAAGATTCACTTGTGAGGCATTGAGTGTGTATTTGGGGTTAGTGGGATTGACTGTGGCGAGAAGGGAAAAGTGATGGAGCAGCCTTCTCTTCTACATTGTTGAGATGGAGATTAGGGGACCTCAGAGGGTGGCTACCTTTATCTGATTCTTACTAATTAATTCTTACTATTTCATTTGGAGGAATGAAACTACAGAGATTTCAGTGGATACAGAAGAGTACATTTTGCCGAACAAGCATGTGTGTGTGTGTGTGTGTGTGTGTGTGTATAGGAATGGGCCTTGTAGTTGGCTTTTGAGCTCAAATTGGAGAATAGAAAATACATTGCCCACAAACTACAGAATCACTAATGATGGATAATAATAACTAGCCTTTATTGAGTGATTACTATATGCCAGACAATGCCAAGCACTTTCCATGAACGACCTTATTTTAACCATACAAAAACCATGTGAGGTAGGTTTCATCAGTAACAGTATTTTACAATGAGGAAACTGGCATAAACAAGCAAGTAACTTGTTTAAGATCTCAGTTAGCAAATGGCAGAAGTAGAATTTGAATTAAAGGAATTTAGCTTTAGAGCCTGTGACCAATGCAGTATACTGAGAATGACTAGAACCAAGACATCAAGAAATAATTTTTGAAATAAAATTTTGAAAAAATTTTAATGGAACTATTTGAACACATGTTAAAGTAAAGAGAATAATATCATCATGCCCCAACCCAGTTTTAATAATGATCTATATTTTTCCAAATTTTTATTTCTCTCCTACTTGATTTTTAAGTATTTTAGGGCAAATTCCATATGTCCTGTCATTTCTCAGAAAGTTAATTTTAATCTAATTGAAAATATTAATGTGAACAGAAAAACATAGATCACTCTCAAAAGTGGGACAGTGATTCACCATGATAGCATAAGAAAAACCCACGTGGCCAGCAACAGCAGTGCTCACCTACCACTGGCCATAAGGCACACGCCCCCTCCTTGGGCTGCAAATGTTTGCTTTGCTCGGCGTCTTGCTTGGTGTATACATCCCTCTTTTGCAGAAGGATACATCAGACTGTCAGTGCTAAATTAAACCACTTCCCTTTCCTCCAAAACCATGTCCAAAAATAAATAAATTTTGATTTTCTGGGCAGCTTTGATAAAGGGAACTAATGGGCTGGTCTGGTGCGTAGGAATTTTCAGCCAGTTTGAGAGCTGTGTGTAAGTCTAGGCTACATCCTTCAACTTCTGGTGAGTTTGTGAGCATGACTCAGCATCCCTAAATTCTGAGAACTCTGGAGAGAGAGATACAAGTTTGAGTTTCTAGATCTGCAAACAGGTTTGTTACTAGACCTGGAGTGCCAGCCTTTGGGCAGTGGGAAGTGTCCATCACACTTCCTGACTGGTTTTAATCCTTTGCCTTGTCTGCTCTAACTTAGCAGTCTCAATCCTTCTTCTTGTTTATTTTTTAGTATTTATTTATTTATTATTTGGCTGCGTCAGGTCTTAGTTGTGGCACGTGGGATCTTTCATTGCATCACACAGACTCTTCAGTTGTAGTGCATGGATTTAGTCGCTCTGCAGCATGTGGGATCTTAGTTCCCTGACAAGGGATTGAACCCGTGTCCCCTGCATCACAAGTCGGATTCTTAACCGCTGGGCCACAGGGAATTCCCCCAATGCTACTTTATATCACCTTCCATGAAACTACCTGAGTCCTTTTATTTTAAAAGTAAATAATTAAGAACATGACATGTCCTTTTGATTGTATTACTATCTTAATTAGAATTGCTATTTGTAAATATTGAGTGGTCTACATAGTTCTATATTCTGATAGGGTAAATAATCAGAAATACAATTCTCTTTCTCTCTGAGATAGATAGATAGATCTATCTTTGCTTTTTTCCTCTTTTTAAGATGTGGCCATATATATTATATGGAGAAGGAAATGGCAACCCACTCCAGGATTCTTGCCTGGGAAATCCCATGGACAGTGGATCCTAGTGGGCTACAGTCCATGGGGTCACAAGAGTCAGACATGATTTAGCAACTAAATCACCACCATCATATATATATATATATATAATATAATATAATTAATTATAGTACATATATAATATAGCTTGCCATTTTACCCATTTCTAGGTATGCGATCCTTATTTTACTTATAGGCAACCCTAAGGCAGAATTCCAATTTCTCGAATCAGCTCAGTTCAGTCGCTCAGTTGTGCCCAACTCTTTGCGACCCTGTGAATCGCAGCACGCCAGGCCTCCCTGTCCGTCATCATCTCCTGGAGTTCACTCAAACTCACGTCCATTGAGTCGGTGATGCCATCCAGCCATCTCATCCTCTGTTGTCCCCTTCTCCTCCTGCCCCCAATCCCTCCCAGCATCAGAGTCTTTTCCAATGAGTCAACTCCGCATGAGGTGGCCAAAGTACTGGAGTTTCAGCTTTAGCATCATTCTTTCCAAAGAACACCCAGGGCTGATCTCCTTTAGGATGGACTGGTTGGATCTCCTTGCAGTCCAAGGGACTCTCAAGAGTCTTCTCCAACACCACAGTTCAAAAGTAAATTCAAATATTTATTACATTGATGGTATACAAATACAAATTTTCAAACTTCAGGTTTGTTTGAGAAAATATCCAGAATATAGCAAGATAAGTAGAATTAAATTAATACACAATAACTGGGAAAACATCAAAATATGACATTTAAATCCTGCCTAGAAAGATCAAGTAGAAATTTTGCTGTTGATTTGTGTATATTTTTGGATTGTCTAAGTTTTTTGGAGTCAATTCATAAAAGGCATCTTTGGTTTACAAACAACACACTTCAAATGTAGTTTATTTCAATCTAAAGCACATGTTTTATATTTACATGAAATTTTAGCTAGTTAGTTTTAATGCAAGATATAAATTCTTGTATGGAATTCAAAATGCCATGCTTCAAATTTTAAATTTTTAGATTGAAGAAGTTGTACTGAAGAAAAAATAAAGAACATTGCGTTCTTGAAAATTCAGGTAAACATTAATATTTTAAATGTCCTTATATAGTACATTTTAAATGTGTTTTGAAATTTAGAAAGCATTTTATACAAAATCTTCAAATTTGGAATTTTTAAAAGAACAATGAAATTTATAAGTGCTTCTTTTTTCAGAGAGGATGGGAGACGGGATAGTCGATTTGACTCTCACTTGTCTAGAACATGAACTTTTGCTATTTCTTGTTTTCCAAATACCAAACACATTAAAGGAAAACAATCAGATGCAGTTATTCATGTTTTACCAATAAAAGATGAATGATTTTCATCAAGTATTTTAAAAAATTGTTCATTTGGAGTGTGCCTTTTCAAATCATTCTGGAGATTCTAAAATCTCTGAACATAATTTTTTATTTCAACAAATTTTCAAGGCTGTGTGAGTCACAATATTTCCAACTCCTTTTGAAGGAAAATACCCTTTAGTTTTAAATAGAAATTACTCGTTACATTTAAATGAGTTGCTTATAGTTATACATAATTTTGATTTATTCAGTGTCTGCTTGACTAGATTTTGATTTAATTTTGATCTACATTTAAATGAATTGCTTATAGTTATACATAATTTTGATTTACTTGACTAGATGCTTGATTTTAAAAACAAATAGTAGTAGCTGACTTGCCTTGTGTAATCTAAATTTGCTTTGAGGACAGAGTAACAATATTTTGATGATACCTAGTTACTCAGAAGGGGCTTCCCTGGTGGCTCAATGGTAAAGAATCTGCTTGTCAGTGCAGGAGATTCAGGGTTTGATCCCTGGGTCTGGAAGATCCCCTGGAGAAGAAAATGTCAACCTGTTCCAGTATTCTTGCCTGGGAAATCTCAAGGACAGGAGCCTGGCTGGCTACAGTCCATGAGGTTGCAAAGAGTCGGACATGACTTAGCAACTAAACAAGTTACTCGAAAGTGAAGGCTCCTGCAGTAGAGGGTTAGTTTTAATATAGTACACTGCTTCCAAAGAAGTTTTTTAAAAAGTCATTTTTATTTTAAAAAATGGAGGTGAAATTGACATAAAATTAATTTTAAAATGAACGATTCAGTGGCATTTAGTATGTTCACAGTGTTCTGTAACCACCACCTCTATCTAGTCCCAAAATATTCCCAAAGGGAAACTCCATAAAGCAGTTGCTCTGCATTTCCCCACTCTGCATCCCTGGCAACAATCAGGCAGAGTTCTGTCCCAATGGATTTACCCACTCTGGGATATGTCATGTATATGGAATTGTACAATATGTGATACTTGGTGTCTAGCTTTTTTCATGTACCATAATGCTTTTGAGGTTCATCCAAATTGTAGCATGCATTTTTAATCAATTTATGTAGGTGAGATTGCCTCCACTGTTGGACAGAATTAATTCTCTTAACCTTATTTATAGGATGTTCCTTCTTAAGAGCAAAAGGATTTTGTGATGATGCCTAGAGAACTTAATATGTTTTACTCTGATAAAAGGAGGAAGAAAATAAAGATCAGCCTATCTCACTCTGAAGTAGTCTGATACAAGAATTCCTGGCATTTTCAGAGGAAGGAAATTCTGAGCTCATGGAATGACCAGGGGTATAGATTTAGGTCTCGGGGTTACCAGGCAATGGATGCCATGACGTGCCACCCAGATCTTCTTCAGGAAGAAAGGAGTTACTGGGGCGACTACTGCAAGTGCTACCAGCGGTCAGCCCTTAGCAGCTACCAGCCCCCTGCCGGCCAATCTCAGCGGGAGAGCTGCCCTAGCCAAGGTCATGTTCCCTTTCCAGGTGGCCCTCATCCAAAGGTTGATATCATGGCGGTAGAAAGGCTAAGCCCTCTTGTACCAACACAGAACAGCTCAGCTGTGAAGTCCGCATAGAGCTGGCTGAGACCCAGCGCTGCTGCCTTTTCTTCCCTTCCTTTCCACAGGTGTTGATTCCATGAGTGCTCCTCACTAAGCCTCCTATACCTCTGAGTACTCCCAGCTAGACCTCCTGTAAGAGCACATGTCTCCATTGTTTGTTGTTTAGTCCCTAAGTCATGTCTGATTCTTCCCAAAGACTGAAGCCTGCCAGGTTCCTCTGTCCGTGGGATTTTCCAGCAAGAATACTGAAGTGGGTTGCCATTTCCTTCTCCAGGGGATTTTTCTGAGCCAGGGATGGAACCTATGTCTCCTGCATTGGCAAGTAGATTCTTAGCCACTGAGCTATCTGGGAAGCCCTGTGCTTTCCATTATGCCTCCTGTAAGCCCTGAGTGATTCCTGCTAATCTTCTGTAAACTCACTCCTTCTCAGAGTCTGCTTCCCTGGAAACCCAATGTATAGTCCCAAATTTTGCATGGTTCCACCAGGCATTCCAGGAAATGAAGTCAGTCACCTTCTCTAAGCTGAGAAGCTTAGCTTTTTCCTACTGGAGACTTGCCATTGTACCAGAGATCACCTCTCCAAGTTAAAATAATTTCTCCTTTCAAGGTCTTTAAAGCAACATCTCTTCTGGATATTGGATGGGGAGCAATTAAGGATTTTTTTTTTTTTTTTTTGGTAAGTCTTATTTGAGTTGGACTATAAAGGAAACTGAGTGCTGAAGAATTGATGCTTTTGAACTGTGGTGTTGCAGAAGACTCTTGAGAGTCCCTTGGACAGCAAGGAGATCCAACCAGTCCATCCTAAAGGAGATCAGTCCTGAATATGCAGTGGAAGGACTGATGTTGAAGCTGAAACTCCAATACTTTGGCCACCTGATGCGAAGAACTGACTCATTGGAAAAGACCCTGATGCTAGGGAAGACTGAAGGCAGGAGGAGAAGGGGACGACAGAGGATGAGATGGTTGGATGGCATCTCTGACTCAGTGGACATGAGTTTGAGCAAGCTCTGGGAGTTAGTGATGGACAGGGAGGCCTGGTGTACTGCAGTCCATGGGGTTGCAAAGAGTCGGACATGACTGAGGGACTGAACTGATTTCCCATGGAAATTATTCTCCCATCTGGCCAAGATGTGCATGTTCAAGGGTTCTTTTGCCTTGTCAAGGGTCTCAGTCGTGCTAGGAATCAGGAAGGGGATATACTCAAATTTGGGGTTAAATTGTTATACCAGTTCCTCATTTTTATAATACATTTTCTAGAGGCAGAAAACCATCAGTGTTTAATATGACCTGGGCAAGGATGGGTCTCCCTTTAACTGAGGAGTCCTTATGATTAAAGTAGCCTACAGACAAAAAATAAAGTCTGACACTGTTTCTACTGTTTCCCCATCTATTTGCCATGAAGTGATGGGACCAGATGCCATGATCTTAGTTTTCTGAATGTTGAGCTTTAAGCCAACTTTTTCACTCTCCTCTTTCACTTTCATCAAGAGGGTTTTTAGTTCCTCTTCACTTTCTGCCATAAGGGTGGTGTCATCTGCATATCCGAGGTTATTGATATTTCTCCCGGCAATCTTAATTCCAGCTTGTGCTTCTTCCAGCCCAGTGTTTCTCATGATGCACTCTGCGTATAAGTTAAATAAGCAGGGTGACAGTATACAGCCTTAACGTACTCCTTTTCCTATTTGGAACCAGTCTGTTGTTCCATGTCCAGTTCTAACTGTTGCTTCCTGACCTACATATAGGTTTCTCAAGAGGCAGGTCAGGTGGTCTGGTATTTCCATCTCTTTCAAAATTTTCCACAGTGATCCACACAGTCAAAGTCTTTGGCATATCTTTTGGGTTCCAAGATCACTGCAGATGGTGACTGCAGCCATGAAATTAAAAGACGCTTACTCCTTGGAAGGAAAGTTATGACCAACCTAGATAGCATATTCAAAAGCAGAGACATTACTTTGCCAACAAGGGTCTGTCTAGTCAAGGCTATGGTTTTTCCATTGGTCATGTATGGATGTGAGAGGTGGACTGTGAAGAAAGCTGAGCGCCGAAGAATTGATGCTTTTGAACTGTGGTGTTGGAGAAGACTCTTCAGAGTCCTTTGGACTGCAAGGAGATCCAACCAGTCCATTCTAAAGGAGATCAGCCCTGGGTGTTCTTTGGAAGGAATGATGCTAAAGCTGAAACTCCAATACTTTCGCCACCTCATGCAAAGAGTTGACTCATTGGAAAAGACTCTGATGCTGGGAGAGATTGGGGGCAGGAGGAAAAGGAGATGACAGAGGATGAGATGGCTGGATGGCATCACCGACTCGATGGACATGAGTTTGAGTGAACTCTGGGAGTTGGTGATGGACAAGGAGGCCTTGTGTGCTGCGATTCATGCGGTTGCAAAGAGTCGGACATGACTGAGCGACTGAACTGAAGTGAACTGATAGACAAAAAAAAGAAACCAGGGCAACTTATCCGTATAGGGTGTATAGGAAAGATGTACATGGAGGGTGGCTCTATGTAAAAACCCTGCCTGAAGTGACAAACACCTTTCTAGATTGGAAACAGCTCAGGCAGAGTTGATGTGGGGTTCAGCAAGGGAAGGGAGAATGGAGTTTACAGACTTTAAGTAGCAGTCTTTACAGTCATAGGAAAGGACCCTCATGGCTTATACTGAAAAGAGCCTCAACTCCAGCCAAGCAGAGCATTAAGCATCTATCAGCTTGCTGAGTTTCACTCTTTCCTTGTCCAAATACTGGCATATGGTGCTACTCTGTGATGGAGGGGCAGAAGACCACCTCCCTTCAGATACAACTCACTGCCGCTGGTCTTCTGGTACTGGCCTCTCTCCTTCCTGCTCTGTCCTATGTGTTCCAGTCCCCACCCCTGCTCCTCACACTCATACTCAGCCTCCGTCTCTATGTAGAACAATGTAGTTCTCTTTTTCCCCCTTTTCTACACCATTTGTCAGAGGGAATCTTTACACAGCCCAACGACCTATTAACACCTTTCACCAAATGAAGACTGTTCTTTTATTATTATTGTTAATAGCAGTTTTATTTGTCATAGACAAAAACAGGAAATAACCCAGATATTATCCAGTGGGTGAATGGATAAACAAACTGTGATCCATTAAAATAAAAAGGAGCAAACTTACTGATACACTTAACAACCCAGATGGATTTAGAGAGCTAAGCTCAATGAGGAAAGCCATTTCCCGAAGGCTACATATTGTGTGACTTCATTTGTATTACATTTTGGGTTTTTTGGCTGCACATCCACGGCTTGCAGGATCCTAGTTCCCCCAGCAGGGATCGAACCTGTGCCCCCTGCCATGAAGGCTCAGAGTCCTAACCACTGGTCCTCCAAGGAAGTCCTTTATATAACATTTTTGAGATGACAGTTAACACAAGTGGAGTACAGAATCGTGGTTGCCAGAGGTTGGTGAGAGGGTGGAGCAGGAAGGAAACAGGTGTGTCTATGAAGGGCAACCTGCAGGATTCTTGAGTCTATGGAAACGTTCTGTACTGAGATGAGCTGTGTGGGTGTCAATATCCTGCTTGGGATATGTGCCACATATTTCCCACAAGATGGGAAAACTCAAATCTCTCTGCATTATTTCTTGTAATTATCTCAAAATAAAAAGTTTAACATAAAAAAACCTAAATGAATGAGATTATAACAGATTCTGTATTGGGAAAAAGAATTGATGTAAAGGACAATATTGGGGCAACTGGCAAAGTTTGAATATTGATTGTGTATGTTTAAAAATAATGTTGTATTAATATTAAATTCTTTGAACTTAATAATTACACTGGGGTTATATAAGGACATATTTTAGTCCTGGCAGATACATTAGATTATTTAGGGCTGATGAATCTCGACTGCTGCAATTTTATCTCAAATAGGCCAAAACCCCCCCCAAAACTGACAACATACATAGATATAGGGGTGTGTAAGTGTGTATAAAAGAGAAAAATAATAAAGCCAAATGTGCCAAAATGATGTTCTGGGAAATTGTATGCATACCTTTGGATCTATGTCTTCCAGCTGTTTCAAAGATAGATTTATTAAAGTTGATAAAATGCAAAATAAAATATTAAAATGCAAAACCCAAAGCACTTCCACTTTAAGCATTTTACCTACATTCCTCCTTTTATATAAATCAAGAAATATATGTAATAGCCTCTGCTCTTTTCTATGGTTTTCAAGCTAACAGATCAAGTAGTAGTGGTTAATAAGGTCAAATGAAAGATTAAAAGAGTAATCAGTGCTGTTTGGCCCATGCAAGTCAAGAGAAGAGAGGAGTTATCGCTCAGTTGAGTAGTGCCCTATACAGGTTTAGAGGTTAGCCTTGTGCCAGTTTGAACCTCCAAATTGAATGCGCTGTGCGCTTAGTCACTCAGTCGTGTCCGACTCTTTGTGACGCCATAGACTGTAGCCCGCCAGGCTCCTCTGTCCACGGGGATTCTCCAGACAAGAATACTGGAGTGGGTTGCCATTTCTTTCTTTCATTCAATTCCAAATTGAATACTACAATTCAATTGGCCCTTTAAGCTAACGATCCTTAGCCCCATCTCCAGAGAAACTGTAGTTCATTTACAACAGAGGCCCACAAGGTGGCAGCATAGAGAATTAGAGGGGGTTTACATGTAACCTTCATGGGGAAATTTCAGTTCAGTTCAGTCGCTCAGTCGTGTGCAACTCTTTGCGACCCCATGGACTGCAGCACGCCAGTCTTCCCTGTCCATCACCAACTCCCAGAGCTTGCTCAAACTTATGTCCGTCGAGTCGATGATGCCATCCAAATATCTCATCCTCTGTCGTCCCCTTCTCCTGCCTTCAACCTTTCCCAGCATCAGGGTCCTTTCCAACGAGTCAGCTGTTTGCATTAAGTGGTCAAAGTATTGGAGCTTCAGCTTCAGCATCAGTCGTTCCAATGAATATTCAGGACTGATGGGAGATTTAACTAGTCCGTTTACAGTGGTAGAACTTGTGTGGAAAAGTTGCAGAGTTCTGGTCTGTTTATGTATCTCTGTGAGTGTTGTGGAGAAAGAGGTAATATAAATGAATGGGAAAATGAAGACTCCTTGGCATAAATTTGTCTATTAACATGCATATTGGTAAGATCTGGGTTTAAGTTGGGGCAAACTTTCAGGGGCCTTTCATAGCAAATATGAAAGGTGGTCATGTTTTCTCCATTACTGTGGTTTTTGATGCATGTCTTACACAACTTTGTGTCACCTTGTGTATAGCAGATGTTTAATAAGTGTTTGTTTATTTTTTGCTGCATCAAGCTGCCTCCCTTTATTCAGATAAAATAGCTGTATGTTTTGATGAATGTAACAACCAGCCTCCAGTTTATTACACCCACAAGACAGTGATTAATGCTGCTTCAGAATTATCAAATTTTCTGCTATTGAAAAGTGAAAGTGTTAGTCGCTCAGTTGTGTCCAATTCTTTGCGACCTATGGACTGTAGCTTGCTAGGGTCCTCTGTCTATGGAATTCTCCAGGCAAGAATACTGGAGTGGGTAGCCAGTCCCTTCTCCAGGGGATCTTCCTGACCCAGGGATCAAACCCTGGTCTCCTGCATTACAGGTGGATTCTTTACCATCTAAGCCACCAGCACTAATAAATGTTTATTAAGGTGCGTTTAATTGGATTAGGAATAATTGTGGCATGATGGAAGGGTCTGGGTTTATGTTTAACTTTAGTTCAGTGGAATGTAGAGAGACTTTAGAGAATGTAGAATTCTTGGGATTGTTGGAGTAGGTGGTCTTCCAGAGGTGGGAAAAGGTCTCATTCTAGATTACATCTGAAGATGTGAGAATTGAAGCTGCTCTGGGTATCTGAAAAGTGTTTATTGTAGCAGAATAGTTAGTATGACAGTAGAGTTAGATAAATGTATAGTTAGATGTGGGAATATAGTAAGAGTGGGGGTATTGTTAGAAGGAGCAGTATAATTAGCTATGGGAACATGGTTGGGTATGGCAAGGTAGCTAGCTGGGGGAGCCTAGTTAGTAAATGTCCGACAGGACAGTCAGCTATGAGAGCATAGTGAGGCATAGCAGGTAAACGTGGGAAGTCAGGAGTGAAGTAAGAAAGGGTACATTGCAAGAATCAAATGATGGGTGTGATGGGGCATGGATGAACCACTTGTTTCATTATTTTCCAGTTTTTGCTCTGTGTCATGCTCTGAAGATGAGTACTATTTATTTTTCGTCTTTAATTTCATAAGAAGTTGAGCACAATGCCATGTTTATAAACACACCAAATAAGTGTTTCTTGGGCTTCCCTGGTAGCCTAACTGGCAAAGAATCTGCTTGCAATGCAGGAGACCCCAGTTCAATTGGGGCTTCCCAGGTGGCACAGTGGTAAAGAATCCTCCTGCTGATGCAGGAGCTGCAGGAGATGTGGGTTCGATCCCTGGGTTGGGAAGATCCCCTAGAGTAGGAAATGGCAAACCACCCCAGTATTCTTGCCTGGAAAATTCCATGGATAGAGGAGCCTGGCAGGCTACAGTCCATGGGGTCTAAAAGAGTCAGACATGACTGAGCACACATGTACCAGTTCAGTTCCTGGGTTGGGAAGATCCCCTGGAGAAGGGATAGGCTGCCCACTGGAGTATTCTTGAGCTTCCCTGGTGGCTCAGATGTGAAGAATCCACCTGCAATGCAGGAGACCTGAGTTTGATCCCTGGTTCAGTATTCTTGCTTGGAGAATCCCCATGACAGAGGAGCCTGGCTGGCTACAGTCCATGGAGTGACAAAGAGTTAGACACGACTGAGTGGCTTAGCATAGCATAGCACAGGTGTTTCTTAAATCGGATCAATTTAGGTGGTCAAAGTTGGCTGTTATAGGTTAGAAGCTGACTAAAGTACATATGCTTTATTAACAACAGTGATTATGGCTAGCATTTACAGGGTGCTTCCTATTTTTCATGAAATTGTACTAAGTGCTTTCTGTGTATTATCTCACCTAATCCTGACCTCAGCCACAGGGGTTGATGACATATGTTGTTTTCCCTTGCCAACATGGATTCCTTTTTTGGTGGCCCCATTTGGTTTTCATTAGGAAACCCTCCCACTCAATCCAACTGGCTTATTTTTTCTCTCTCCCCCATTCCTCTTCACTTGAACACTACAGGGTGTACTTGAGACTCAGTAGACATATTCCTCCCTCTGAAAGAGCAGTGGTTCCATTTCAGGCCAATTAAAGTTGGACCCAGGCCTGTGAAGGAGCTCCTATCTTCTGCTGAGATTATCAGCAGAAAAGATGGGGAAATCCAGTGTTACCTGGGGCCTGAGAGTGTCACTAACTCAGAGCCCAGAGAAGACTATGGAGCATCTTAGTCTGTTGTGTGTTCGTGTGTCAGTCACTCAGTTGTATCCAACTCTTTGTGACCCCATGGATTGTAGCCCGCCAGGCTCCTCTGTCCATGGGATTCTCCAGGCAAGAATACTGGAGTGGGTTGCCATTCCCTTCTCCACTTAGTCTGTTTGGGCTACTGTAACTGAAATTCCACAGACTGGGTGGCTTATAAACAGTTCTAGAGGCTGGAAAAGCCAAGATTAAGGCACCATTAGATTCAATGCCTGGTGAGAGCCTGCTTCCTGATTCATACATAGCTATTCTCTCTCTGTGTCCTTATATGGCAGAAGGAGTGAGGAAGCTCTCTGGGGTCTCTTTTATTGGGTGCATAGTGCTCAGTCATGTCCAACTCTTTGTGACTCCATGGATTGTAGCCTGCAGGGCTCCTCTGTCCATGAGATTTCCCAGGCAAGAATACTGGAGTAAGTTTCCACTTCCTTCTCCAGGAGATCTTCCCAACCCAGGGATCGAACCCACATCTCTTGTGTCTCCTGCATTGGCAGGTGGATTCTTTACCATTGTGCCACCTGGGAAGCTCCTTTTATTAGGGCACTAGTCATATTCGTGAGTGTTCCATCCTCATGACCTAATCACCTCTCAAAGGCCTCATCTTCAAATTCCATCACATTGGGGCTTAGGTGTCAACCTATGAATCAGGGAGAAACACAAACATTCTGTCTCTAGCAAAGACCAATCCTTTTTTTTAACCTTTTGAGTGCCTGGATCCATTTATGTTTAAAGCTAGCATGACTTCCTGATGTTCAGATACTTGGGACAGTAAATTTCCTTTTATACTTAAACTAGTCCGAGTGATGTTTTTGTCATTCAAAATTAGTGAATTAAGACCCAAATGATTATCACAGAGGTTACGCAAATCTAGACAAAAAAAGTATTACACAGAGTTGAGACACAGCAGGGTTAGATTCCCTTCACGTTGGGACTATAGGAATCCAGTTTTCTTGGAGAATCTTTCCTTATGCTTTATACCTTTTTCTAGCTTACTGTGTTTTTATTCTCTCCAAGGGCCTCTTTTTAAAAGGTCTGACCTGTTCCTAAGTATGAAGTTACTTCAAAAGAGACATTCAACTGAATTTTGAGGAGAGACAAGATGTTTGTTGCTTGGAACTAAAGAAGGAACAAAGACTGATTATTAAAGTTTTCTCAGAGTATATACATTTGGGAAGAGGGAAGGAAGTGAAACTGACCAGCAAACTATAGCAAATAAAAATAGTTTCAAAATTTAGAAAGTTTTATGGGAAACCACAGAGTGATGTAACTGACAAATTCTCAGATAGTGGATAATGAATGTTTCTCTTCAGAGAGAAGCCAAGCAGAGAAACAGAAATAAAAGTCTCACCTGACTAAATCAAAGTGGACTGTTGTGCTTGGCTTGAAAGAGAACTCTTTAATTCTCTCTCTCCTGTCACAATTACCCTTTTTTGCCTTGTAAAACTCTTTATTTCTGAAGGCAACAGAATCTGATTCTTAATTACTTAAGCAAAAAAAGAACTATCGATCCACAAGTTATGGAGTAACCCTCAGAATGATGGGAAAACTAAAGAGCTAGAATGGCTAGATTTTGGAAAATATAGAACCATAAATGCTACAGGTATAAATATGTCCATTACTGTTGGACCTCCTCTTCAAGATGATGTCCCCCAAATAATTCACATCTCAACTCAATTATTTTCCACCTTTGGGTCCTTGCCCTTAAGTTGCAAATTTCAAGAAGAGTGTCTGATTGGTCTATCTTGGTCACAGGCTCATCCTTCACTGGGGATCAGGGACTGAGAGGTGGGGAAAGTGCCTTCACTGTCTGCCTGGCTCATGTAATTGAAAGGTGTGTGTGTGTGGGGGGGTGTTCCTCAAAGGAAAACAAAGAGCTGGTAACAAAAGAGGGATGAGGCACACTGCAGTGGCAGAAACAACAGACCCAAGAGGAACCCTTGGCTGGCTTTACCTTGGTGACATCCAGTCCACTCTCTGATGGGATCTTTGCAGAGTCCCATAGGAGGCATGTGGGCTGTCCATCTTGGGCCCCTTGGGGAGGATGATAATGCTGGCCTTGGCTTGGAGTGCTCGTTTGTTTCAGAAGATGTCTTTTTTCTCTAAGGAAGACAATGCTTTTGAAGTCTTTACTGGATTCGGGAAGCTCGTTAACAGATTCTTCACAAAAGGGCATAATGCAAACTCTCGGTTCATTAGCTCTTTTTCTGTCTTCATACACACATTTATTCAACACACTTATTGAGTGTCTACCATATACCTACATTGTTCTAAAAGTTGTGATACAGCATATGTTTCTATTTATTCTCTGTGATAGGTCTGTGCTATTTTAGATGCTCAGTTCAGTTCAGTTCAGTCGCTCAGTCGTGTCCGACTCTTTGCGACCCCATGAATTGCAGCACGCCAGGCCTCCCTGTCCATCACCAACTCCCAGAGTTCACTCAGACTTACGTCCATCGAGTCAGTAATGCCATCCAGCCATCTCATCCTCTGTCATCCCCTTCTCCTCCTGCCCCCAATCCCTCCCAGCATCAGAGTCTTTTCCAATGAGTCAACTCTTCGCATGAGGTGGCCAAAGTACTGGAGTTTCAGCTTTAGCATCATTCCTTCCAAAGAAATCCCAGGGCTGATCTCCTCCAGAATGGACTGGTTGGATCTCCTTGCAGTCCAAGGGACTCTCAAGAGTCTTCTGCAACACCACAGTTCAAAAGCATCAATTCTTCAGTGCTCAGCCTTCTTCACAGTCCAACTCTCACATCCATACATGACCACAGGAAAAACCATAGCCTTGACTAGATGAACCTTTGTTGGCAAAGTAATGTCTCTGCTTTTCAATATGCTATCTAGGTTGGTCATAACTTTCCTTCCAAGGAGTAAGCGTCTTTTAATTTCATGGCTGCAGTCACCATCTGCAGTGATTTTGGAGCCCCCCAAAAATAAAGTCTGACACTGTTTCCACTATTTCCCCATCTATTTCCCATGAAGTGATAGGACCAGATGCCATGATCTACAATTTTCTGAATGTTGAGCTTTAAGCCAACTTTTTCACTCTCCACTTTCACTTTCATCAAGAGGCTTTTGAGTTCCTCTTCACTTTCTGCCATAAGGGTGGTGTCATCTGCATATCTGAGGTTATTGATATTTTAGATGCTAGAATATTGCAAAGAACAACAATATCCCCACCTTCATGAGTGGAACCTACATTCTAGTTCACCATTGTATCCTAGTACTGGACTCTATAAATATTTGTTGAATGAATAACGGAATGATACCAACTTGAGCTATGTTGCTGCAAGCATAGCTTTTTTGTGGAATGCTAATCGTATGGTGTTGGAATGCAAAAATTTTCCCCACCCTGCATATAGTATGCCTTTTCCTCCAGTTCTCAGTAAGTTCTTAAAGAAATAGGACTTCAAAGTATACTGTTGTTTAGTTGCTCAGTTGTGTCCAGTTCTTGTTTTCAAAGCAAACTCTAGTTTTCTCTGCTATGGAGAAATCCAAAACTATAGGATGGCAGTTCTGTCTTGTAACAAGCAGCTGATGGGTCTCTGAGTCACCAGTTGTTCCAGGGGACTGCCCACTCCTGCAACATCAGGTGCTCAAGGGCTCTTGGTAAATGTCAGATGTTGCTGCCAGTGGTGGGTGGTGTAGGCGTCAATTCAGACAGGAGGAACAATGTAACATCACTCTAAAAAAAGGAAAGCTTGCTGCTCTCCTGCTAATGAAATCTGAAACAGGAAGTGGGGGTGTCAAAATGTGGTCTCAGCTATCTACTAGCTGAAGCTGCAGCGTTTGGTAACACTGTCATTCCTCAAGTTACCAAAAAAAAAAACAAAAAACAAAAAAAAACAAAACCCCAAAACAAAACCAGGGAAATCATGAAGGTATTTAACTTCTGGGAAGATTAATACTTGAGAACACCAATATGATAATCTTTAGAAAACTAATAAATAGAACATCCACATCTTTTAACCCTGTTGGAGATAATGGCAACCCACTCCAATATTCTTGCCTGGGAAATTCTATGGACAGAGGAACCTGGCAGGCTGTAGTCCATGGGGTCGCACAGAGTTGGACATGACTGAACGACTGAGCATGGATGCACGTTGGTTAAGAAGAATGAGGTAGTATTATGTGTACTAAAAGGCTATGTCTCCAAGATATTAAGTGGAGAAAGCTTGCAGGTAGATGAATGCATGCCATGTATATTAAAACCAAACTCACTACCAAAAATGATGAGATAGGGACTCCCCTGTGGTCCAGTGGTTAAGACTCTGCATTTCCACTGCAGGGGGAGAGAGTTTGGTCCCTGGTTGGGGAACTAAGATCCCTCATGCCTCATGGTGCGGCCAAAAAAAGACAACACACACAATGATGGTATATATACATTACAGGGAACATATGTGTGTGTGTGTGTGTCCAAAAAAAGGTTTGTAGCATACTGATAATAATGGTTACCCTGAGGAGGCTAGAAAGGAGACAGGACTGTGGATAGTGATCACGGGGAACTTTGTAACATTTCAATCTTCTAGAGGAATATTTCATTTAAAAGTTTTAACAGTTAACATTAATTAAAAATATTAATAGTTGTTAGAGCAAGCAAACACTAGATGTAATCCTTAGTAAGGAAGAGCATTAACCTTCTGATCAAGTTTGTTAAAATGGACATAGTTCTATGGCTTTCCAGAAATATCCAGTCTGAAACGGGCCACATGAAAGATGCCCACACACTGCAGAGGTACAAATGTGAAAAGAAATATTGTCATATGTCAGCAAAGTAGTACTGGAACTGACATTTGCTCAGCAGGCCTTACTATTTGGATTTAGTCAACTGTGTTGAATTCTACAACTTCCTATAGTACTTTATGGGTTTCCAATGGTCTCATTTGAGTCTCACGACTCAGCATCTCCATTTCACAAATTAGAAAACTGAGGCTCAGAAAAATGAGGTGGGACTTCCCTGGTGATCCAGTGGTTGAGAACCTGCCTGCTAATGCTGGGGACCTGAGTTTGATTCCTGGTCTGAGAAGATCCCACCTGCTCCAGGGCAACTAGCCCCATGCGCTACAACTCTTCAGCCTGCCCCCTAGAGCCTGTGCTCCACGAGAGGAGCCACCAAAATGAAAAGACCGCGCACCTCATCTAGAGAGTAGCCCCCACTCTCCGCAACTAGAGAAAACCTGAGTGTAGTAATGAAGATCCAGCACGGCCAAAAAGGAATAGTAAATAAATAAAACTTCTTAAAAAAGGTAGATTAAATGACTTATCTAAAATCAAGGTTAGTAAAGGGCAGAGAACCTGTATTTTCCAGGAACTAAACACCTTCTCTGATTTCTCCATTCTCAACAAATCCAACTTCAGCAGTTAATAAAAGTTGTCCGATGTTGGCTTTCATCTTCTTGCTAGCAGCCCCTTGGTCCACTTTCTACCTGAACGTAGGTGAGTGAACTCAATCCAACATCCAATTTCAGAACAAAGTTCATCCACCAAAGGGACTGCCCAGCTGCTAGCAAGTCTGCTGTCAAGAACAACAGTCTCCATCCTGGCACAGCTGTAAGTGATCAAGGACACGGTGCTGGGTTCGATACCACAGCCCTGTGCTCCCTGGTGACAACTGGTGTTCTGTTATGTCCTCTTAACTTTTCATGATGGGTCCCTATCCTGTTTCCCCAGCTAAGTCAGAGCTCTAAGGAAACTTCTCTTATCCTTCCTTAACTCTCAGTAGTCAGCCTCTCAATGAATATGCACTTGATTAGTTCCCTCGGCCTCATAATGTAGCCAGAACAGGATAAACTTAGGTGTAGTAACACACTTTTAAATGAACACACTGCCCATGAGAATTGACACTTCTGGAAATAAACTCTTGCTCTTCTTCCTTGCCTCTTCAAACCTGCCCACGCGACATCCATCTTTATCACAATCAATAACACAATTCTACTCTCACAAATTGTGAGCCCCCAACGTTGGACTCACTGCTGACTTTCATTTATACTTTACTTCCAATCCATTATAAATCTCATTGGCTCTGCCTTCAAACTCCATTCAGAGTCCAGTTATTTCTTCCCACCTCTAGTTGCTTCCTCCCTGGTCTAAATGATGGTCATTTATCACGTGGGTCATTAGAATGGCCTCCACTCGCCTCTTCTAAAACAGTCCTTGTTACCCAGTTTCTTCTCAAGACAGCAGTCAATGGATCCTATCGCTATCCATGTTGACCACATCTCTCCCTCTACTCAAAAGCCTCCAAAGGTTTGCTCACTCACATGGGACAAAATCGAGTTCTTACCATGTCCTAAGAGGCCACTTGGTTCTATCATCTCCTATTACTCTTCCTCCTAGCCCAATCCTCTCTCTGGCCCCTGGAACCCCTGCTCTTTCTTGGGCACCCTACTGTTATTCTCTCTCCTCTGGGGTTTTGCATGCAGCCTTCACTCTCCCAGCAATACTCTTCCCCATGAAACCAGGGCTAGCTTGCTCATCATCTTTCAATCTTTCCCTGAAGGTCACCATGTAGGGAGGCCTTCCCTGACCACCCCATTTAGAACTTCAGCCACTACTCCTCTCCCCAGTACACTACACTACACACACATACACACACACACACACACACACGCCTTCCTGGCACTGCTTATCCCCTTTCTTTTCTCCATAGTACACATCACCTTCTAACACACTCAATAATGTATTTCATTTGTCTAACTCCCCTAGTAGAATGTTTGCTTCAAAAAAGTAAGGATTTTTTTTTCTTTCATTCACTGCAGTGTTCCCAGAGCCTAGAACATGCCTGGAACTTACAGATGTTTGATAAACATTTGTTGAATAAACATGATTGATAAAGATGAAAATTCCATAGTATTGGTGGTTGTCTAGGGAAATATACTTTCAGATGTGGCCAGTCAGAGTGTGAATTGGAATTACCTCTTTGGAGGGCAATTTGGCAAGATCCAGGCTTCCCTGGTGGCTCAGATGGTAAAGCGTCTGTCTGCAATGCAGGAGACCCGGGTTTGATCCC
Source organism: Bos mutus (assembly GCF_027580195.1). Lineage (NCBI taxonomy): Eukaryota > Metazoa > Chordata > Mammalia > Artiodactyla > Bovidae > Bos > Bos mutus. The sequence continues at coordinate 31,860,915 of NC_091618.1, forward strand.
TGGGGTGGGAAGATGCCCTGGAGAAGGAAATGGCAGCCCACTCCAGTCCTCTTGTCTAGAAAATCCCATGGATGGAGGAGCCTGGTAGGCTACAGTCCATGGGGTTGCGAAGAGTCAGACACAACTGAGCGACCTCACTTCACTTCACTTTTTGGCAAGATCCATCAAAAATTAAAAAGTCATCTTACCTGTGACCTAGAAATTCAACTGCCAAATATTTATTCAAGAGATATACATGTCCAAACACATAGTTCAAGGATATTTACTGCAGCATTATTTTAATAATAAATGGCTGTAATGAACTTATTATTCATCCATTGGCATCTGGTTAAAAAAACATAAGGGCATCAACTACATAAATGCAACTGTTAAAGATCATAGAGAAGAAGTTCTTCATGTGCTGGTGGGACAGTCTGTGTTGTAAACTGAGTGAAAAAAGCCAGGGACAGAAATGTGTGGAGTATGGCACTGAGTATAAAGGGAAAAGGCTATGGGTGCCTATACTTACATGTTTGCATAAGCATTAAGTGTATGTGTGTGTGTGTGTTTAAAATCTGGAAAATAGTAAAAAATTCAGTCGCAGTCAACTCTTTGGGACCCCATGGACTGTAGCCCCCCAGTCCCATGGACAGGGCCCCTGTCCGTGGGATTTCCCGGCAAGAATCCTGGAGTGGGTTGCCATTTTTTCCTCCAGGGGATCTTCCTGACTCAGGAATCCAACCTGGCTCTCCAGCCTCTCCTGCACTGGCAGGCGGATTCTTGACCACTGAGCCACTGGGGAAGTCAAAAAGCTAATGACAGAGGTTGCCTTTTTTTCAGAAAATTATTCAAGGGCTGGGTGACTTGTAAACAATTTTTTAAAATTCGTTGTGAACGTTGTACTTAAAAAGCTCACTTCTATAATGCATGAATCCATTTTTGCTAACTTTTACCCCGTGTGGCGCTGACAGGCTAAAAATATGCCCTAACCTCTGCTTTGAAGGCAAGGGGTGGGGGTGGGAAGGAGGACCTTTTATTTCCTCGGGCAGTGAACCCAATAAAACGTGTGAATAGATCCAGCCCAACCTCGTGCTCTGTGACTCGGGGGCGGGCTCCTCCCTCCCCTAGCCCCATCCCCAGCTGCGCCCTCGGATTCTGCCATCTGGCGGCTGGAGTCCCGGCTTCCTCCTTAGAGGGCAGCCGCGGAGCGTCTCGGGGACGCATGCGCCCCAATTTGCGCCCGGGGAATTAAAGAGCGAGAAGAAAAGCCCCAACGAAACCCGCGCCCCAAACAAAACCCAAGTGGAGGAAAGCGCGCGGCTCCGCAGCTCCGGGGCAGCGGAGGCGCCTCCCGCCTCGCTCGCGTCCCCGGCCGCGGCGGGATGCGCACGGACCGACCCGCGACGCCCCGGCCGCCACTGTGCCCGCACCTGGACGCCGGTCGGGTGGCCGCGCCCCAGTCGCGCTCGCTTGCCGCCGCGGCTCCCCCAGAGTGGCCCGGCGCCGGCGGGGCACCTCGCTCTCCATGGGGCTGAGGGACTGGCTGAGGACCGCGTGCTGCTGCTGCCCCTGCAAGTGCCTGGAGGAGCCCGCCGTGCCGGAGAAGGAGCCTCTGGTCAGGTGGGTGCCGCGCACGTCCCGGCCGTAATCTGGGGCTCCCTGGCCGCCGCCGGGCATCACGGACTCGGGGTTCCCGTGTGCTCCTCTGAGCTGGGGAGGTGCGCTTGTTTTAAGCTCACACGGAGGCACAGACTAAGCCCCTTGGTTCCTTAAAGAAGATCCTGGTCCTTGGGGGTTGTTCCTTGGGTAAAGTTTTTGCCAGAATGCACAAATTCTTGGAGGCGCCTGGGACCCAAGAAGATGTGTGTGGGAAACGGCAAGAGCTCGGGTGCAGTTCCCCGGGCAGAGAACTACCGGAGAGAAGTTTGCACAGGGGTCCTATTAAATACAACTGTGATTGTCTGTTTCATAGGCATATTTCAGTGAAATGGGCGACTGTGAATTTCTTTCACCCAGGAAAAAAGTTACTCAATTCTATTAGGAAGAGAAGACATTTACAGGGACGGAGAGCAAGGAAATATTTTTTACATTAAAAAAAGTACATATTTTTCTCAGGGGACACTGGAACGTTGATTCATGACAGATTAAGCTATTAAGTGTGAGGAAATTAATGCAAGTTAGCAATGCGCTAAGGGCCTTTGTGAAGGGACCATACAACACGGCTTTGTTCAGGGCTGTGATTGTAAGCAATTATTTTATATCTTGACTGCTGAAATCAAGGTTTCATTTCGGCATGACTTGGGGGTAGGTAGGTTAGAAACAAAATATTTGAAATGAAATTAGGAAATAGTAGGTGAGGCAAAATTCCAGGGTTTCGTAGGCAAAAACATGGAAGCCAGTGTTTCTTATGAAATATGCAACTAATATGATAAAGCTTTCACAACTTTTTAAAAACACGATTTACCTTTTCTTACTCTGTCAAGTCCAAACACTCCCCATGACTTTTGAGATCTTACATAACCCCTTCCCTCCTGTCCACTCCTGTTTTCCGGTATATTACACGCTGTGCACTCTTTGATTTAATCAGACAGGCATCCTTACTGCTCTAGGAACAATCTAAGCTTCTTATTCCCTCCAAGCTTGTTCAAAGTGGTGACCTTTATTTTTCCTGCCCGTTCTTAAATGCTAGTTTTCAAGTCCCCCTCAGTCAGTCAGTCTTTGATTTTTTCGTCCTTATTCATCTTTCTCGCCTATGACTTAGGGTTTAGAACTTGCTATCTGCTACTCATGGTTTAGTGAGCACATATATACATAAACATGTATGTCCTGTTTGCTTTCTGTGTATAGCATACACACCATACACAATGTTTTTGTTTGCTCCTGCAATGGTGTTCCCACTTCGATTATTAGATTGTTGTGGGTAGGGAGAAACCCAGTAATCTACCCCTAGTCTTAAAATAGTGGATCAGTTCAGTTCCGTCGCTCAGTCGTGTCCGACTCTTTGCGACCCCATGAATCGCAGCACGCCAGGCCTCCCTGTCCATCACCAACTCCCGGAGTTCACTCAGACTCGCAGTCTGGAATTTCAGGCTTGGATTATACCCTCAATTTGTCAATATTCATAATAACTTGAAATAACAGCCTTCAGCTTGGTCTCATTCTCAGAGCCTTGGGTCTTTCCAGTATTCTGTTGGGAATTGCTATTTAAGATAATAGTTTTGGTTGTCTTAAAAAATCTCAACCCTCTCCTGCCTTGGTTTACATTGTAAGTCAGAGAATTTTCAAGTGATTTTAAGGCTTTAGAGTCAGTTGAGGCAGAATAGCATGGTTCTCATGAGCCAGATTGCCTGGGGTTAAATTCCAGCCTGGGTGACCTGGCACAAGTTATGAAACTTTTTGTGCTTTAATTTTCTCATATGTAAAATGGGAATGATAATAGTATGTACCTCAGAAGGATGCAGTGTATAGATACCTGCACGTTCTTTCCTGCCCAAATTATTAGAAGGTCTAGATTGAAATCTTTTTTAAATGTGAAATTCAGTGCTTTTTAATACATTCACAAAGCTGTGCAGTCATCAACACTCTTAACTCCGGACATTTTTCATCACTCCAAAAAGAAGCACTATACTCATTGGCAGTCACTTGCTGCCCTCCCCTCCCTGCCCACTCCCTGCCATCCCCCAGGCCCACAGTCAACCACTAATCTACTTTTTGTCTTTAGAGATTTACTTCTTCTGGACATTTTGTATAAACGGAATCCTTCAATGTGTGGCCTTTTGCATCTGACTTCTTTCACTTAGCATAATGTTTTCAAGTTTCATCTATGTTGTAGGTTTATCAGCACTTAACTCTTTTTATTGTTGGATAATATTCCAGTGCATAGATGTTTTACATTTTATTTATCAATTGATAGATATTTGGGTGATTTCCACTTTTTGGCTTTTAAAATAATGCTTCTGTGAACATTAGTGTACAAATTTTTGTGTGGACGTATGTTTTTGATTCTCTTGGGTGTGTACCTAGAAGTGGAATTGCTAGGTCACATAGTAAATTTTACATTTTAACTTTCTGAGTTGCTGCCAGGCTGTTTTCCAAAGTGACTGGTTTGAAATCTTGACGTGGTGAAGTCATATGGCCAGATGGTCTTAATTTTTATTTTATTAAGAACTTCATTCTTCATGTCATTTTTTTTTCATTTATAAAAAAAAGATTTTGTACAGACATTGCCTGCCCTCAGCTGAATCCTTTATTCCATCATAAAACAGTGGTTATCAGGCTTTATGTCATACCCCAAGGCAATAGTGCTGGAAGAGGTATGGTCGAAAGGAAGACATTCGTCACTTGTGTGCGTGGTCACCTGCAGTCCTTTCCCGAAACGGACCAGGGAACCTCATTAGTTCAGCAAAACTAGTTTTTAATCTCAGCTCCTATACCAATCTGACATTGCCGCTTGTGGTTTTTAAGAAATATTTATTGATTTATTTGGCTGCGTTGAGTCTTAGTTGGGGCACACAGACTTGGAAGTTGTGGCAATGCATGGGTTTTGCTGCCCCGCAGCATGTGGGATTCCAGTTCCCTGACCAGGAACCCAACTGGTGTCCCCCACATTACAAGGCAAATTTTTAACCACTGGACCACCAGGAAAGTCCCTGTGTTTTTGATCTTGCTTTGTTTGCGTTTTCTGGAATTTTGGACCTAAAGGGAATGGCTGTCAGTTGTCTGGCTTGCATCTATGTTTTTCTCTGTCCCATGAGTTCTTTCTTTGCCCTTTCTCTTGAAGTATGCTGGGGCCTCCCCTGACTATAAATTCATCCCCATGTTGCTGTTTTCTTTAGCTGGCATCCTCTGCTTTCCCTTGTGTTGGGCGCAGATGTCTTTAAAGTGCAGTCAATTGTACCCCCACCTCCTCCTTCACCTCCCACTCATCATGAGATCTGGTTCCTTCCCCTGCATGACTACATGAGAACTCTTCTCTTGAAAGTTACAAGAGAAAGAAATCTGCTGTTCTTTTCTCGGTGTACATGGAGTGCCCCTGTGCTGACCATCCAGGCCTGATTTCCTATTTCCTCCTTCTCTGGCCTCTGATTTCTCATTCTCTCGTCTCTGTGCCTGTGATCCATCTAATCCTGCTGGTTTCCCTTCTGGTGTTGCTGTCAATGGCATAATTGTTAGCTAGACATCTTTTTGTTTGCTCTACTGTGGAACATTCTGCTTGGTTTTTAAGGTCCATTTCAGTTGCCGCCTATATGATGAAGTCTTAGAAAGTCTCCCCAGACAGTTATGGTGTCTCTTTTTTTTTCTGTTTACCCCTCAAGTCCCTTACTGCACTCTCCCTGGTATTATTTCACTTGTAAGGTGGGGGCTGTGACCCCTGTCAGACTGTAGATTTTAATCTAGATTGGGGGGGATGAATCTTACTACTTTAGCATCCCCTGTTGTGTCCAGCACAGTCCTCCACGTGGAGTCAGAACTGAATAAATACTTTTTGATTAATAAAAATTATAATAGCTGTTAATTTATGAATTTCTTCCTATGTGTAATTTTAAAAAATATATTTGGAACAAAATGTTATAAAGGATAACAGAACAGATACCCACATACCAGCACCCACCTTAAAAAAAAATTAGCAGTAGAGTGGAACCCCCCTGTGTATCCATCCATGACTGCATTGTCCTTGCCCTGCATAAGTAACCTCTACACCAAATCTGTATTTAGCATTCTTAAGCTTATATTAATGGCGCATACTATACTGTGCTATTGTATAAGGTTTTTTACATGCATTCTGTCATTTGTTGCTATGGGAAAGATTACAAGCCATGCATTCTATCCTCTGTCACTGTGGGAAAGATTGAAGGCAGAAGGAGAAGGGGGTGGCAGAAGATGAGATGGTTAGATAGCATCACTGACTCAGTGGACGTTAATTTGAGCAAACTCCAGTTTTTTCCAGTAGTCATCTGTGGATGTGAGAGTTGGACCACAAAGAAAGCTGAACACTGAAGAATTGATGCTTTTGAACTATGGTGCTAGAGAAGACTCTTGAGAGTCCATTGAATAGCAAAGGAGATCAAACCAGGATCTAAAAATTGAAATCAACCCTGAATATTCATTGGAAGTCCTGATGCTGAAGCGGAAGCTCCAATACTTTGGCCACCTGATGTGGAGAGCTGACTCATTGGAAAAGACCCTGATGCTGAAAGATTGAGGGCAGGAGGAGAAGGGGGCGACAGAGGGTGGGATGGTTGGATGGCATCATCGACTCAACGGACATGAGTTTGAGCAACCTCTGGGAGATAGTGGACAGGGAAGCCTGGCGTGCTGCAGTTAATTAGTTAATGAGGTCCCAAAGAGTCAGACACGACTTAGCCACTGAACAGCAATAGTGACCAGATAAAATAGGTGTTATTTATTCCTCATTTTATAGGTAAGGAACTCAGGGCTTAGAGTGTTTAAATAATTAGTTCACAGTCACAACTGGTAAGTTGGAGAGTCAGAATTTGAATCCATGTCTGTTTGACTTCAGAGTTTATTCCTTGCATTGCAGAAAATTTAGAAAGCTACCAAACAGTTTCCAAATTGAACTGATGGTGTTTATATCCTAGACACTGGTAGATGTCACTAGCTTTAGCTCCTGCCCATGGTGACTCTTTGCTCCTTTTCCTTTCTTCTTTGTCCTTCCTTAGTTTAATTCTTCTGCCTGGATGCAGGGGCAACCTCACCTTGAGAGCCAAGCCCAGGGGGAGTTAAGAAACCTGAGTCCTTGTCCCAACTATTAGTTGTCTGTGGGACTTTGGGGAAGTCTTGTAACTTCCTTGAATCTTAGTTTCTTCTTCTGTCCAGGGAAGGCATCTGACTTTAAGGTGCAGCCTTGAAGCGCTGTTCCAGGCTTGATGCAGACTGTCTTCTTTCTGTGGCCTTATGTCAGCTGAAATTCTGTTTGACATGGAATACAGGGGCATCAAGGTTGTGTGTAGTCCTGGGAAGGAGCCTGAAGGCCTACGATGTGTGAATCATGACTGTGATCCAGCTGCCAAGGTCGGCTTCACCAGCAAATATGTGAGTAGGCATTTCTAACACCAGGAAGCTTAGAACAAGTCTAGGCTTGGAGAAATGATCCATGGCCGGATGTGGGCTTGACACCAGGCTTCTGTGATAAAAAAGCCAAAGGTTTTATTCAGTCTCACTATTTCCTCACCTTCATCCCAGGTTTAGGAATGAATCATGGAATGTTCATCTTGTCCATCATCTATGTAAATTTTGAAGTTCTGAAAGCCATTCTTCTCTGCACTGTTTTTCTCAAGTAGAGTAAGTAATGATCACAGTGACAACAAAATATCCATATGTGCTGAGGACAGGACGATGATGCAAATGGATCATTTTGGAATGGCTGTATCATTATTTATTTGTCTGTAAAATAGCGAATGACGTTTTGACCCAAGATTTCATGTTGCTAATTAAAAGAAACAGTGGGGTACCTGTTATTAGGTTCCAGGACTGCTGTGACAAGTTGCCACAAACTTGATAGCTGTATATTAAGGCATATATGTAGAATCTAGAAAAATGGAACAGATGAATCTATTTGCAGAGTAGGAATAGAGACGTATACGTAGTAAGGAGATGTGTGGACACAGTCGGAAAAGGGGAGGGTGGCATCGTTTGGGAGATTGGGGATGACATATATACACTGCCATGTGTAAAGTAGACAGCTAGTGGGAACTGTTGTATAGCACAGGGAGCTCAGCTTGTTGCTCTGTGATGACCTAGGGGGTGGGATAGGGAGAGTGTGGGAGAGCGGTCCAAGAGGGAGGGGTTTTATGTATACTTATAGCTGATGGCAGATGGTGACTGCAGCCATGAAATTAAAAGACGTTTGCTCCTTGGAAGCTATGACCAACCTAGACAGCATATTAAAAAGCAGAGACATTACTTTGCCGACAAAGATCTGTCTAGTCAAAGCTATGGTTTTTCCAGTAGTCATGTGTGGACGTGAGAGTTGGACTATAAAGAAAGCCGAGCACCGAAGAATCAGTGCTTTTTAACTGTGGTGTTAGAGAAGACTATTGAGAGTTCCTTGGACTGCAAGGAGATCAAACCAGTCAATCCTAAAGGAAATCAATCCTGAATAGTCATTGGAAGGACTGATGCTGAAGCTGAAACTCCAGTACTTTGGCCACCTGATGCGAAGAACTGACTCATTGGAAAAGACCCTCATGCTGGGAAAGATTGAAGGCAGGAGGAGAACGGGTTGACAGAGGATGAGATGGTTGGATGGCATCACTGACTGGATGACCATGAGTTTGAGCAAGCTCCGGGAGATAGTGAAGGACAGAGAAGTCTGGCATGCTGCAGTCCGTGGGGTTGTGAAGAGTCGGACACAACTGAGCGACTGAACAACAACAGTACATATTTGTTTTGCAACCAGTAATAGGCCCTGCACTCTGTTCTTTGGTGTCTTTTTTTTTGGAAAATAATTTTGGTGAGACTGTATATATCTAAAGAACCCCTGTACTGCCTGGAAAGGAGTTAAGAGTTTGCTGTATTGCCTCTCATTATTTTTTTCTTAACTTTTAAAATCTTGTGTTTGTATATCAAAGACTGAAAATATACAAGCACATATACAGTGTAAAACACAACTACAGGGATTTCCATGGTGGTCCAGTGGTTAAGACTGCCTTCCAGTGCGCGGGGTACAGGTTCAATCCCTAGTTGGGGAGCCAAGATCCCACATGCCTGGTGGCCAAAAACCAAACACATAAAAAAGAAGCAATATTGAAACAAATTCAATAACGACTTTAAAAAATGGTCCACATTAAAACACACACACACACACACACACACAAACTTTAAAAAAAAAAAAACAACTACGAGATGGATACTCCTATAATCACCACCCAAGGCAAGAGATAGCTGTGGGCAACCCCACCCCCCACCCCTGATTATATCTAGACTTTTGTGATAGTCATTTCCTTGCTTTTCTTGATAGCTTTTCCGCCTATGTATGCACCTTAAAAATGGACTTTAGTTTGCCTGCTTTTAAACTTTACATACGTAGAGTCAAACTGTGTGTGTGCTTGACTTTGTGAGCTCGGCCCCAGCTGGGGCATGCAGTGGTTCTCACTGCTTGATGGTGTATTCCCACTGATTGGCCCATTCTTCTGTTAGTGGATTTTATAGTGTATTCCCTTTGGTTCACCCATTCTTCTGTTGGTGGACTTTTGGGTGGTTTCCAGTTTGGGGCTATTACACATGGTATAGATTTTAAAGTCAGCACAAGGGGGCAAATTGTTCATTCTTCAGTCACATTGGCCTCCTCCTGGGTCCTCAGATACACTCTTAGCGCCCTCCCTGCCTAGCGTGTTCTTTCTTCACTTACCTGGGAAACTCCCTTCCTCAATTCAGGTCTCTATTTAAAGTTCTTTTATCAGAAAGATCTTCCCTGACCACACTCTTTCAAACAGTACTTTTCACTCTCACTCTGGCCCTTATTCCTTCAGAGGCTGATCACCACCAGACATGAGTATATATGCTTACTGTCTCCTTCGTCTGGAAGACTCTGAGCCCCACCTTCATGAATTTAAACAGCTCAAAGATGTTAAGAGCTTGTCTGTGAGTCTGGAGAGTGGGATTCCAGCCTCGTTTCTGCCATTCAGAGTCCTGTGATGTTGGGAAGTCAACATTCATTCATTCAGCAAATTGAGCATCCATTAAGTGTCAGGTCCTGTTCTAAGCACTCCACGTACATCATTGAGCAAAAGAGATACAGATTGTATCCTCAAGGGGCTTTTATTATGGTTTTAGGGGAGCACAACAAACAGTAAACATAGTATTGATAAATAAATCAGAAGGTAAACAAATACGGTCATCCCTAAGTATCTGCAGGGAGTTGATTCCAAAAACCACCATCTGCTCTGCACCTCCCCCAACCCAGGGATGTAGACCCCATAAATCGAGTCGGGGCAGGAGAGCATGCATGCAGTTTTAAGTAGATTGGTCAGAGTAAGCCTCATTGAAGAAGGGATATTTAAACAGTGATATGAAGGAGGGGAGGGAGCGAGGCATGTGGATATAGGGGTGGGGGTGGGGAGGGAGCACTATCATAGGTGGAAGGATCAGCCAGTGCAAGGGCCTGGAAATGGCCCGTGACTGGTGGGTTCAGGGAACAGCAGAGAGACCAGAGTGGCTGGCATGTCATGTGGGGATTATAGACCACGGTGTGACCTGGGCTTGTATTCTATGTCAGATGGAAGCCCCTGGAGGGTTGTGAGGGAGGGGTGACAGGAATCGATTGACATATTGAAAAGATCACTTTAATTGTGTTAAGAAGAGAATTGGTAGAGACAGTGGTTGAAAAAGGTGAAAGTGAAAGAAAGCGTTAGACGATCAGTCTTGTCCGACCAACTCTTCGCAAGCCCACGGACTGTAGCCCTCCAGACTTCTCTTGTCCATGGGATTTCCCAGGCAAGAATACTGGAGTGGGTAGCCATTCCCTTCTCCATGGGATCTTCCAAACCTGGAAAAAGGTAGATCAGTGGAAAAAAAAATTGCAGGAATTCTTCTTTGACCTGAGGAGCGGTACTGCTAGAGATGGGCATTTGTTTAATGTACGGTCAGTAGGATTTTCTGTTGGATTAGATGTTGGGAGTGAGAGAGCTAAGGATGACTTGAAGGGTTTGGCCTGAGGAAGGATAGGTTTCCCATCTTCTAGGTGGGGAGACTGTTGGTGGGGAGGTTTGGAGGGAAGGTCAGCGGCTTGGTGCACCATGTTGAACTTGAGCTGTGAACCAGGCATCCTCATGGAGAAGGGAAGAAGGCAGGCCGTGCAGGAGTCTGGGACTTGAGAACGTGGTCTGAGCTGGGGATTCAGTTACAGGTTTGAGAATCTTCCTCAAGAAGATGGCATTTAAAGCCGTGAGACGAGGAGTTAGTTAGTGTAAACAAGGCAGAGACCAAGGGCTGAGTCTAATCTTCCCGAGCCCCAGTGTTTCCTCATCTGGCAGAAAAATCAGGCTTCCCCTGCCTTCTTCACAGACTTCTTGTCAGAACCATCTTCAGGCTTTTAAAGCAGTGAATGAAACCCGTGATGATGTGAGACTCTGTTTCAGCCTTGGGATGGGAAGGCATGAAGGGTGAGAGCATGTCAGGGAGCAAGAGGGGCCCAGAAAAGCACCCGGAGTTTTCTTCTTACATATTGAGAAGGTAGATACCTCTGCTGTTGAAGGATGTCATGAGACCAAGTGTTTAAACACTGAGAAAAGCGCCAGAATCCTTTGGACGATGTTTAGACTTGGGGTTCAATCATGTTCAAACATTGGATTAATACTGATGTTTCTAAGCCTGGAGTCTCCCTTAGCCCTATTGGTACTGGAAGAAAAGAATCCCGAGAGGATTGGCCTCACACCCTCGGTGGGGTTGGGGATGGAAGCTGAAACTTTGCTCATCTTACCTTCTGGGAGAAAAAACAGCCTTTGCTTCGCTTCGTGTGTAACTTCAGAGTCACCTCTCAGATGCCCTAAGTTCATAAAATATTTATCATCAGCAGATGGCGGCCAGCGGCAAAACGGGCTCTCTCACTTTCCTCAGAACCTTTAGAGATCATTTCACAGGGGAGGGAGGGAGGGAGAATGAAGCTCCGATCCAGTGCCCTCTTCTCCCTGCCGTCTGTCGTCCTGGGCTCTGTCCCAGACCCCAGGGCCTTCGCACGGAGTTCTCTTTACACAAAGATCCCACAATGCTTTGCAGGCTTGCGTGCACAGAGGTTTCCCGAGCTGCTGCTTTAGTTCGCTTTAGGTTTTTCTTCACTCTGGACTCTCCACACTAAGGGTTCAAAGTTTTAAAACAAAGCAGATACTGCCTTGCCTGGGTGATGGAGCAGGATGAAAGGAATGGGGAGCAGGGATCTTGGGAACCAGGCTGGTCTGACAGGTCCTTCTCTATGAGTTCAAGCCCTCGTTCACTTTTACCTTGATTGGTGTTTTCGTGAAATTATTAACTTAATGATTTATTTAGTGGTGTGCCCCCACCTCTCTAGGCCTTCAAAGAAACCAGGTTTGTAACTTGAATAGATAAGAAGAAGGTGGTGGGAGTGAGGTCCAAGTGAGGAGGCAGCCAACTGGAGTAGGGGGCTGCTCTGCAGAGGAGAACAACCGCCCAGATCCCGAGCTTGAGAGCATCACTCGGATGAGAGTCATTGCTCACCCTGGGGCAGAAGCCCTTGGTTCTCTCCCTTGTTTTATATTGTCCCCTGGGGAGAGGATCAGTGACTAGGCAGGCAGAGTCTGAGACTCTGGGGTTGTCAGGGGAGCACTGCTCCTAATTAGGGGATGCTGGAGAGGCACTGCCTGTCTGGAGACATCCAAGCAGGCCAGTGTTGACCTTCCTACACAGCTGCCTTCGGGATTTTAGGTTAAGGATGGGTGGTACTGTTAGATGTTGGCTGGAGTCGTATGTGTGTGTCTGTGTGTATGTGTATGTGCTTGTGGGGTGGGGAGAAGAGAGAGAAGACAGAGAAATATTGATTAACTGATGGTGAGAGGGTAGGACTGACTGGCCAAGGGGCTTCCCTGGTGGCTCGGTGGTAAAGAATCCACCTGCCAATACAGGAGACGTGGATTTGATCCCTGAGTTGGGAAGATTCCCTGGAGAATAAAATGGCAGCCTGCTCCAGTATTCTTGTCTGGGAAATCCCATGGACAGAGGAGCCTGGCAGGCTATAGTCCATGGGGTTGCAAAGAGAAGAGCATGACTTAGCTACTAAACAACAATGAGAGACTGGCCAAGAAGGCACTTGTCATAATCTTCTCAAAACAAGCCAGGAAATTGTGGCTTACGAAGCCAAAAGTGGCCAGATTTTTCAAGGTCAGATGCTGTTTATCACCTTCCCAGGTGGCACAGTGGTAAAGAATCTGCCTGCCAGAGCAGACACAAGAGACTCAAGTTCGATCCCTGGATCAGGAAGATCCCCTGGAGAAGGGATGGCAACCCACTCCAGTATTCTTATCTGGAAATTTCCATTTGACAAAGGAGCCCTGTGGGCTAGAGTCCATGGGGTCGCAGAGAGTCTGATACAATTGAGCGATTAAGCACACACTCATTCAAGTGGATTCTGGCTAATGTCTAAACCTCCTGCATTAGGGAACTTGTAATGAGTTATGTCTGGGATTTCCTTTAGTACACTGAGGTCACAGCTCTGTAACTTTTAAAAGTACTTGTAAAGCAGCTTCTCTGTGCCCGCCCTCACCAGGTGATGTGGGTTGTGAAGAAATACTGAGTACATCCCGGTGACTCAGATGGTGAAGAATCTGCCTGCAATGTAGGAGACCCAGGTTTGATCTCTGGGTTGGGAAGATCCCCTGGAGAAGGAAATGGCAACCTGCTCCAGTCTTCTTGCCTGGGAAATCCCATGGACAGATAGCCTGGCGGGCTACAGTCCATAGTTCGCAAAGAGTTGGACACGACCCAGCAACAAACACTTTCACTTTTCATCCCTGCCTTAGAGGAGTGGAACCTATCAACTTGTTGAGGCAAACAAATGAAACAGATTTGGGGAAAAATGAAAGACTGAGTTTCTGGAATGTAACTCAGGTTTCAGGATCTGAGAGGGATGTGTACTGCCCTGGTGAAAACTGTGCCCCCGGGGTTTGGATGCCTTGAGGAGAAGTCCCCGGGGAATTTGCTTCCCAGGGAAGTCGGGAACCACTTCACACCTGGAGTCAGTATCTGAGCCCCTATGTTTGAGGACCCATCCCATCACAGCACTTGGACGCACTCTATGAACTCTATGACTGTGGGTGCTTAGAGATGTCCCATCAAGGACCTTGTGCTGGAGGGTGGGGACCATCCTGTCCCGGGAGAAGTCAAACAACTGTGGAGTCTCGTCCGCATCTGCCAAGTGGGATAGCGTCACTGTCCGCTGCCCCCTGAGACCTCAGATGGTTGTACAGAGGGAGGGATAGAGTGTGGAGGGCCTGGGGTAAAGCGCTGTGTGGTTTTACTGGCCGCAAAATTGTTTGGGCATAAAGACGTTGGAGTTCACGCTCTTCACGCTCTGACACTGTCCGGTGCCGCCTGCTCTGGAGAATTCCTCTTTGTCCAGCATTCTCGCTCCCTGGGCTCTCCTGCTCTCTGTAGTCTCCTTTTCCATTCCTCTGAGGTCCTTCTTCATTCCCTCCCTTTCCTTCCTCCTTGTTCCCAGATGCTTCCTCTGCTCCCCTGGCTTCTGCGGTGATGGAGATGCATGAGTGTTTCTCCCACATCTAGGTTTCCTGCCCTGTCCTTGGTCCTAAGCCCAGATCCTGAGTGCTCTCTGCGTGTCCTGCAGGTATGCAGGTCAGCTGTGGCTCCTCCCATCCTCCGTAAAGACATCACCCTCACGTGGTCAGCACTGACTCCCCTCCTCCCACCTCCGTGTCACCCATCTGGGGTCAATAGGGCAGCCATGACTGAGTCTCTGATGCTGCAGGAACCCATGCTTGCTGTTCCCTCCTCTTGTTCCTCAAGCCCGCGCCCTCCTTCACTTGTGCCCCAACCAGTATCTCAAAATGTTTCGAATTAAACGTGGACTGATTTAGCAATAGAATACCACCTTTCCTATGCCCCAAAGGAATCTTCTCTGTAACTCTCACAAATTACAGATTGAACCAGCTGTTGTGGTTGTGCTTGGTTTATGAGCATCTTCCTCTCTCTGCCGAGCAGCCCTGCTCATCTCCTGCCCCACCGCTCCCCCACAGTGGCCCCGAGGCCCCCGACACTAGGAACTCGAAGACCATGGCAGGAAAGCCACACCTACCCTCTTGTGACCGTTGATTGTGACAGCCTCCTAAGCCCTGTTCCTTCTTTATCGAGAGTTGTTGCTGTAAAACTCAGACCTGACAAGGCTCAAAATCGCTTCGATAACTTGTCACCGTTCCCAGAACAAAAGTTGAACTCCAGCAGACCCCAAATGTCCTTTTCTTTCTGTCTGTCCATTTCCCTCCTTGGGAGCCTGTGTGGTTAGCCCTGTGTGAACACTTGGGAGTTCCCCCACCCTGTGGACACTTTGAGTTTCCATACGCTGTAGGTGGTGTTCCCTCTGTCAGGAACACCATTCCCTTTGCTTCTCTTCCTGGAGAAAGGCTGTACTCCTCAGGTCTGGGTTAGTATTTACTCCATGTAATCTGTCTTCAACTTCCTTCTCATCACACATAATGTGTCTCTCTTTCTTTGTTCCTACAACTTTTCTGTTTGCACTTAAAATTCACTTGCCTCCTTGCATTATAGTCACACCAGCAACAGGGGCAATGCCCTGTTTATTTGTGAGTTTCTAGAGCATCCAGCCCAGTAGCAGTATACGGTTGTTGAATAAATGAATGAATGAATGAGATAGACATGCTTGGTAAAGCTCATATAGGCACCAAGGCATCATTTGCCTCCCTATTTGTTGGCTCATCATTCTTAAAAGGAGTGAGTAGTGGGTCTCTCTGTTCAGCTTTTGTAGTGTCAGGCAGCTAAGGGAAAACAGGGCATTTCTGACAATCTTGTGGCTGATCTGTGTCTGACTCCCTGAAAGTCGCTCCTTCTCCATAGTTCTGATCACTCTATCCAGTCTCAGCCCCTGCACTTCTGAACTGGAGAGACTTCAAGAGCACTTTTCAATATCCGTTCAGGTAGCTGGCCTCCTGTAGACCTTGGCTCCAAGCTCCCATCCCCTCTCTGTCCCAGTTTTCATGAGCGGGCCGTGGTTGGCTCTCCCAAGCCTGACCCAGACCTCATCACTCAAGTGCTGGAGTCCTTCCCTAGCTGGGAGAGTTCCTGTGCTGAACACCAGTTTGGAGACCCAAACTTTGCTTCCTGTTGCAACATCTCCTTAGTGCCAACTTCTGAATATTTCATGTTGGTTTAAGCCTTAACATTACCTTCAGCCCAGTTGTCGGTTACTCTTATCCTTCCTTCCCAGATGCTGTCTGCTTATCAGGCGCCCACTGTCTGTCCTCCTTTGCCATTCCCTCCCATCACACCTGCAGATGTGCTGGCCACCCTGTGGCTGTGGGGCACTGTAGCTCTGCCTCAGACGAGGGCATCACTCACCGTGCAGGTGAAAAGCCAGAGAGCTTTTACTCTCTCCTGCTCCTGGATTATGTGGGTAATACCTATCCTGTCTCACCTGAGTTGTTTCAGTTCCATCTTAATGAATCCCACAGGTCCACCCTTCACCCCTCTGAAGCATTCTCCACACTGTAGCCAGAAAGATCTTTTATTTTTTTTAATTGTGGTAAAAGTCACATAATATAAAGCATACTATGTTAACCATGGTCTTCCCTGATAGCTCAGTTAAAGAATCTGCCTGCAATGCATGAGACCCCGGTTCGATTCCTGGGTCAGAAAGATCTGCTGGAGAAGGGATAGGCTACCCACTCCAGTATTCTTGGGCTTCCCTTGTGGCTCAGCTGGTAAAGAATCTGCCTGCAATGTGGGAGACCTGGGTTTGATCCCTGGGTTGGAAAGATCCCCTGGAGAAGAGACAGGCTACCCACTCCAGTATTCTTGCCTGGAGAATTCCATGGGCTGTACAGTCCATGGGGTTGCAATGAGTTGGACACGACCAAGCGACTTTCACTTTCATGTTAAAGTGAAGTCGCTCAGTCGTGTCCAACTCTTTGCGACCCCATGGACTGTAGCCTATCAGGCTCCTCTGTCCATGGGATTTTCCAGGCAAGAGTGCCGGAGTGGATTGCCATTTCCTTCTTCACGGGATCTTCCCGACCCAGGAATCAAACCCGGGTCTCCCACATTGCAGGCAGATGCTTTACCATCTGAGCCACCAGGGAAGCCGTGTTAACTATATCTAACTGTACAGTTCAGTGGCTCTAAGCACATTCACATTGTTGTACAACTTTCACCATCATCCACCTCTCGGATTTTTCACCTTCCTAAACTGAAACTCTATCCCTATTAAACACTAAGACTCCCTTCCCGCTCCCCACCTCCTCCCACTCCTGGCCCTTCTCATCTACCAATGACTTTCTTTTATTAAAAAAAAAAAAAAAATGATTATTTGGCTGGGCTGGGTCTAAGTTGCAGCATCTGAGATCTAGTTCCCTGACCAGGGATAGAACCTGAATCCCCTGAATTGAGAGTTGGGATTCTTAGCCAGTGGACCACCAGGAAAGTCCCCAGTGTACTTTCTGACTCGATGAACTTGAGTATTCTTTGTTGTTGTCATTGTTCAGTCGCTGAGTTGTGTCCGACTGTTTTCAACCCCATCGACTGCAGCATGCCAGGCTTCTCTGACCTCCACTGTCTCCCAGAGTTTGCTCAAATTCATGTCCTTTGAGTTGGTGATGCTATCTAACCATCTCATCGTCTGCCACCTCCTTTTCCTTTTGCCTCTAGTCTTTCCCAGCATCAGGGTCTTTTCCAATGAGTCAGCTCTCCACATAAGGTGGTTAAAGTACTGGAGCTTTAGCTTCAGCATCAGTCCTTCCAGTGAATATTCAGGATTGGTTTCCTTTAGGATTGACTGGTTTGATCTCCTTGCAGTCCAAGGGACTCTGAAGAGTCTTTTCCAACACCACAGTTCAAAAGCATCAATTCTTTGGTGCTCAGCTCTTTTTATGGTCCAACTCTCACATCCGTACATGACTACTGGAAAGACCATAGCTTTAACTATACTGACCTTTGTTGGCAAAGTAATATCTCTGCTTTTTAATATATTGTCTAGGTTTGTCATAGCTTTTCTTCCAAGGAGCAAGTGTCTTTTAATTTCATGGCTGCAGTTACCATCCGCAGTGATGGAGCCCAAGAAAAGAAAATCTGTCACTGTTTCCACTTTTTCCCCTGTATTTGCCATGGAGTGATGGGATCAGATGCCACGTTCTTAGTTTTTTTGTGTGTAAGTTAGAAAGATCTTTAAAGGTGTAATGTTGTTCATGTCACATTGCAGTCCTGCTTTAAAGCCCTTCTGCATCTTACCTAGCTCCTAGGAATAAAGACCACATTTCTAAAGAATGTTAGAAAACACGGCCTACAGAGCCAAGAGTATCTGGCCCCAGCTGTCTCCTCAGCTTCTCTTTCACTCACGAGCCAACAGCCCCCTTCTTTTACTACCTTGGCCCTGCTTCAGTCTACCCCAGGGCCTTTGAACATGCCATTTCCTTTGTTTGGAACTCTGTTTCTTGTCTTTCAGCTTAAAACCCATTTAAATCCCTTTTTCACAACACCTACCTAATGCCTACCCCCACTGCCTCTAACAGCTCCCTGAATTCCCCCTTTATAGCAGTTACCACTGTTTTTAATTATACTGTCATGTGATCATTCATTACTCTCTGTCCCTCCCTAGACTCCAAGGTCCAAGGATAGGGACCATGTCTGTGTTCACAATTTTATAAGCCCTGTAAGTAACGTGGAGTCAGGGACTTGTACATATTATTAGCATCAGATTAAGGGGATGACCCCAGCATGACCCGACCTGACCAGTCCCACAGAAGTTAACCAGGTCTTTGTACAAGCATGTCCTAGGTATGACACTCTGCCACTCAGCTCCTCGTAAACATAGATACGGCCTCATCAAGGGTA
Source organism: Bos mutus (assembly GCF_027580195.1). NCBI lineage: Eukaryota > Metazoa > Chordata > Mammalia > Artiodactyla > Bovidae > Bos > Bos mutus. The sequence goes on from NC_091618.1 coordinate 31,879,440, forward strand.
AATCATGACACAGGTGTCAGCATGTGGCTCCTAAAATCCTTACTCAACATCCAGTACTGCTTATTGAAAGTATTCAGATGTGCATGTTTATTCCTTAATTTTCTTGTTGTAAGGAATTTGATAGATAATATTAATACATACCATTGTACTTTGAATTCACTCTTATTTCCTTGAATTCAGAACCAGTAAAAATTTCATCTCTTTGTATGAATTGTTTGCTCCTTTTAATCACATGAGAATTGTATTCCTCATTGGAATTCCTTTTTTTTTTTTTTGTCTTATCTGCCAGGGTATTCATGATAAATTTCATGTTTAACATGGTAAAATTACCTCTGCCAGGTATCCTATTTTAGTTGTCCTCTGTTGTTTTAAAAGTGACTTTTAATTGTTCTGTTGTGTTATGCTTCATTATTAAAATCAGTGCAGATTCTTTTGCTTGGAATATATGTTTATATGTTGTGTGTGCATGCTAACTTGCTTTAGTCGTGTCTGACTCTTTGCGACCCTGTGGACTGCAGCCCACCAGGCTCCTCTGTCCATGGGATTTTCCAGGCAAGAATACTGGAGTGGGTTGCCGTGCCCTCCTCCAGGGGATCTTCCTGATCCAGGGATCAAACCCCTATCTCTTAGCCTCCTGCATTGGCTGGCAAGTTCTTTATCATTAGCGCCATTGTGCTCTAGAGCCTGTGCTCCACAGCAGGTGAACCCTGCCACCACAACTATCACATGTTACTGAGAGAGTTCAGTTCAGTTCAGTTCAGTCACTCAGTCGTGTCCGACTCTTTGCCATCCCATGGACTGCAGCACACCAGGCTTCCCTGTCCATCACCAACTCCCGGAGCTTGCTCAGACTCATGTCCATTGAGTCGGTGATGCCATCCAACCACCTCATCCTCTCTCGTCCCTTTCTCCTCCAGCCTTCAATTTTTCCCAGCATCAGGGTCCTTTCCAATGAGTCAGTTCTCCACATCAGGCAGCCAAAGTATTGGAGCTTCAGCTTCAGCATCAGTCCTTCCATTGAATATTCAGGACTGATTTCCTTTAGGATTGACTGTTTTGAAAGTTCAAGGGACTCTCAAGAGTCTTCTCCAACACCACAGTTCAAAAGCATCAATTCTTCAGCGTTCAGCTTTCTTAATGGTCCAACTCTCACATCCACACATGACTACTGGAAAAACCATAGCTTTGATTAGACAGACCTTTGTTGGCAAAGTAGTGTCTCTGCTTTTTAATATGCTGTCTAGGTTGGTTATAGCTTTTCTTCCAAGGAGCAAGCATTAAGGAGAGTTAACAGGCAGGTTGATAAGAAGTCCAAGCCTAAGGCCCCTTTAAGGAAGAGATAAACGTTTTTTCTTTTTCACATTCTTTTGCCTTAGACAAGTAGGCCTCATAGGCAGCAGTATCTCTTGTTCAAGGACCTGCCTTTTTTTGAGCTTTGGATGTATGTTATGGGAGAAAATCTGGGTAAAAACTTTCACAGCCTTGAGCTCTGAGTTAACCTGTTTCTTCTGGCTAATCTCATGTGATGTCATCCTAGGACGTATGTTATGGGAAACAGTCTGGACAAAATTCTCACAGCCTTGAGGTATTTTTTTTCTGTTCTCAGCAGCTGGCAGAAAAGTATATAATGCCCTGCTAAACTAGTGAGGTGGGTACTCTTTCTACCCACTTCTGATGTCTATGTCAGAAGCTTTCTTTGTCCTGTCACTTTAAATAAAATTGTGCATACAAAGCTCTGAGTGACTGAGACCTGTCTTTGGTCCCAGGGTTAAATCTTCTCCTTTGGAGACCACGAATCCAGAGGCACTGTTCACCGTAAACTATCATTACATTATGTAATACGTAATGTATTTTAATTTATGTGTTACTTACATGTGGCGTATATATATATATTTAGTTGATTATTTTGGGTCTTTGTTGCTGCACAGCTTTTCTCTAGTTGTGGAAGTCAGGGGCTGCTCTCCAGTTGCGGTGTGCGGCTCCTCTTGTTGCAGAGCACAGGCTCCATAGTTGTGGCTCTTGGGCTTAGTTGCTTTGTGACATGTGTATCCTCCCAGACCAGAGATTGAACTCATGTCTCCTGCATTGACAGGTGGATTCTTTACCACTGAGCCACCAGGGAAGCCTGATGTATGTATTACATGTAATATGTATTACAAAGCCCTTATACCCCCTTTTCTTATCCCGTAGTGGTAGCAATCCATATTCTTCGTTTGGAGCCACGCTGGCCAGGGATGATGAAAAGAATTTGTGGAGCATGCCTCACGACGTGTCCCACACAGAGGCAGACGACGATAGGATCCTGTACAACCTGATTGTCGTTCGTAATCAGCAGGCCAAAGATTCAGAGGTAAGCAGCTTTTGAGATCTTGCTATGTGCAGATGGTAATGCACAGCAAAAGAGAGCAATGACAGAGAAGAACAGCTTGAAGTAGAGAAAAGAATGAAGCATGATATGTGTGAAACGAAGGACAGGTCTTTTAGCATCTAGTCACGAATTATAGCTGGTCTTGGTATACGTGCTTAATACACAGATAAGACTGATTTCTAATTGTTGCTTTAATGATATAAATTACAACTGTATGGAAAAAGCAAGGCAGTGCTGTTCAGATCATGAAGATACTTTATGGTCTTAAATAGCTTAACCAGTCCATGTCTAATCTTTCCAGTTGTTTGGCCAGCCGCAGTTCAACATTCAAACTGAAGGTTGGAGGGTACTTTGCGTTATCCCCAGTTTTGAATTAATGGAGCCTGAATTTTTTTTTTTTCTGTTTTATCTTCTTGAATTGTGCTTATTGATCAAATAGTGTATCTGGCGTATTTGAGATGATTTGTGTAATAAGGCTTGAAATCACTCTTAATGGACTTTTAATCAAAGTTATTGATACAGGAACACTAGACTATTGAAAAGGAGATGACTTCATAAATTAAGAGAAAACAGCAAAAGGGATCATATTTTATTTTCTCTTTTTTTTCCAAAAGTAGTATTATATACTATAACAATACAGTATAATGTTATAGGTGTTTTTTTTCATATAATACAGCCTGAGTTTTCTAACCTCTGTGTTCAACTGTTAGTTCTGAGTAGATACCTATATTAGATATGACTTTGTGTGTTCCTTTGTATTTTATAGTAATTGAGAAGAATAGGGAGATTTAAAATGTCAGGCTTTTGTTTTGAAGTAAAGTACCAGAGCGTGTGTGTATGGGGCAGTTATGGCAAGGGAGGTCTGTTTCTTATGTAGGTTTATTTATATTTTTGATTATTGTCTTTTCTCCAAAACATGCTGTAGCAGGATATGATAACTTTTTTTTTTTTTGGCCACATGGCTTGTAGGATCTCAGCTCCCCAGCCCAGAGATCAGTCTCCTACCCCCTGCAGTGAAAGTGAGGAGTTGTAACCACTGGACTGCCAGGGAAGTCCCAGTAACTTTTAGAAGAGCCGCGTGTCCCAGTCCTTTTATTCTGGTGTGACCTGGAGTACCTTACGGGGATGGAGGTAGACGTAGAAGTGAGGAATCACAATTGCCTCTGGTTCTTAAGACCTTGGGGAAGGGTAGCTGGAGAGTCCCCCAGTGGCTTTGATGAGCATCCTTTATTGGCTGTGGGGTCTTGCTGAGGACCACTTCTACAAAATATTGGTCACAGGGCTTAAGTCAAAGACTAGGGGAAGGAAATGGCAAGCCACTCTGGTATTCTTGCCTGGAAAATCCCATAGACAGAGGAACTGGCGGGCTACAGACCATGAAATCACAAAAGAGTCGGACATGTCTTAGCAACTAAACCACCACCACCAGCATCCTACTAGTGGCCGTGCACCTGCTACCCCCGGCTTCCCTTATCCCCACTGCAATCCCCTCCTCCACTGGTAACGTTCGAAAGACATCGTACAGGCTTCTTAGGCCAGGAACAGCCATCCTGGCTGCCGCTCCTGAGCATATGGACGGGAATGCATGCATGACCTAGTTTTTCCTTTAATGGGAAGAGATAGTCCTTACCCTACTGTATTGGGCTGACCAGCTAGGGTTTCTGCTGGTGAGATTGGAACCAGTTCTTTTTTCCCTTTTCTTTCCACACTCTTCAAAGCTGTGACTGTAATAGGGAAATGAAACATATAGTACTCCTCTCTCTCTCCCCGACAGGGTCTCATGCCAACTAGGAGAGGGGCTTGAAGGGTGTTTGCACTGGGCCTGGCATCTCTCAGAGGAGCTCCAGCTTCTCTGCCCTGTTTACCTTTGCTATTGAATCAGTGGAGGAGGCAATGTGAGCTGCAAATCGCTCTGAAGAAGCACAGCTTCCAAAGAGGCCGTTGTGTCGTTCTGTGCTGCTCTTGGGCCGTGTGAAGGGTCTTCCAGAAGGCTTGCCTAAGAAGTAAAGCCAAGTTTAACTCTAGAGAAAGAAACCCTGCAACCAGGACAGGCCATCAGGTCAACAACATGAAGATGTGATGATGATGATGAAAGGGTGTGAAATGTCTATTCATAGTGCTTCCTTCTTTTTAGGTGTAAAATATGTATACAAATATATTCCCTGGTGGCTCAGATGGTAAAGAGTCTGCCGGGAGTGCAGGAGACATGGGTTTAATCCCTTCATCAGGAAAATCCCCTGGAGAAGGGAATGGCTATACACTCCAGTATTCTTGCCTGGAGAATTCCATGGACAGAGGAACCTGGCAGGCTATAGCTCATGGGATTACAAAGAGTCAAACATGACTGAAGTGACTAACACACTATATCTATGTGTATACATAAATATATACACATATATACACATAAAGTGAAAGTCGCTCAGTCGTGGCCGACTCTTTGTGACCCCATGGACTATAGAGTCCATGGAATTCTCCAAGCCAGAATACTGGAGTGGGTAGCCTTTCCCTTCTCCAGGGGATCTTCCCAATCCAGGGATCAAACCCAGGTCTCCTGCATTGCAGGTGGATTCTTTATCAGCTGAGTCACCAGGGAAGCCCTACACATATAAAGGTGTTTATAAAGTATGTATTTTAAGGTATATGGGCTTCCCTGGTGGCTCAGTGGTAAAGAATTTGCCTGAAATGCAGGAGACCTGGGTTCGATCCCTGGGTCGGGAAGATCCCCGGGAGGAGGGCATGGCAACCCACTCTAGTACTGTCATCTAGAGAATCCCATGGACAGAGGAGCCTGGAAGGCTGCAGTCCATAGGGTCGCATGGAGTCGGACACAACTGAAGTGACTAAGCGGCAACAGCATCTGTACATACATACATAATATATGAAAAAGAAAGTGGAAGTGGTAGTTGTCCTGTCGTGTCCAACTCTTTGCGACCCGTGGACTGTAGCCCGCCAGGTTCTTCTGTCCATGAAATTCTCCAGGCAAGAATATATATACATGTGGTTAAAAAAAGTTTATTTTCTACCAAAAGTATGATGCGCATATAAAAGGATTGTTGTTCAGTTGCTAAGTCGTGTCTGACTCTTTGCAACCCTGTGAACTGCAGCACGCCAGGCTTTCCTGTCCTTCACTATCTCCCTGAATTTGCTCAAACTCACGTCCACTGAGTCAGTGATGCCATCCAACCATCTCATCCTCTGTTGCCCCCTTCTCTTCTTACCCTCAATCTTTCCCAGCATCATTCTCCACACAGATTGGATCATATATTACATATCATTCTGTACTTTGTTTTTTTTTTTCCATTTAATAATATATTTTGGACATATTTCCATTTCACCATGTGTAGATTTCCCTTATTGTTTTGAGGGGCTCTCTGTTCTCTTGCATTGATTTCCCATCATTTATTCAGACAGTCCCTGTTGTTGTTTAGGTTGATTCAGGTTTTTTGTTGTTAGCAACAGAAGCAATGCCTCAGTGGGTATCCATATATACTTGTATGATCTTTAGTTGCTTTTTCAGGTATAGAATTACTGGATCAGAGAGTACACGTGTATTTAAATTGTAGGAATTGTCTTAGTGCTTCCTTTGTGGAAGAACCTAGGAAAAACACTTTAAGGTGCAGAACTGACTAGCACTGGAAATTCACACAGTGTTTAAGAGGAGCAGCTGCTGATCTCCAGATAGCTGTTTGCCTTGCTGAGACTGTGGATCTGGAAGTGCCAGAACTCTGGATTTTTAAGAGAAACTAAAACCCTAAATTTACATATAAAATGTACAGATTATTAAATGATAGCTCAGATTAAACATGTGTCAGCTAAACAAAATATGTTTATGGGCTATATACTTAATGTTTACGATGCAGACTGCTGCTGCCGAGTTGCTTCAGTCATATGACTCTGTGCAACCCCATAGACGGCCCACCAGGCTCCTCTATCCCTGGGATTGTCCAGGCAAGAACACTGGATTGGGTTGCCATTTCCTTCTCCAATGCATGCATACATGCATGCTAAGTCGCTTCAGTCGTGTCCGACTCTGTGTGACCCCATGGACAGCAGCCCACCAGGCTCCTCTGTCCACGGGATTCTCCAGACAAGAATATAGACTATTACTATTCAATATTATTGTTACTTTGTTCAATAGGATTGAAAAATGAACTAACTGTGAATTTAGAAGGCAGAAGTAGAAAGCTGGTGGTAGGTGTACCTGTTGCTTATTTTCTTTTTCATGCAGGATATAATTGGCACAAATTTTAATAAAATAGAGCATTTTAGTTTTTTGAGAGAAAAACAAATTCCACCTACTAAGGAATAAGGAACCCTAGATATTTTTGCATGAGGACGATTTAGAAACTCAAGCAAGGCATTAAGGAAAATTGAACATTATGTTTTTCCTTGAGCAGCAATAGCGTGAAAAACCTAGGAACGTCTGTACTTGGAATTCTCTGAAAATTGAAGAGTAATTTCAAAACAGTGTATGTATCACCGACATTCCCTTACTGAATCTGGAGCTGGTGGGAGAAGGTCTTATGAGTATAGTTAAGGCTAAATTTGCAGTGTTGTCCCAAAGTGGAAAAAAAATCAGAGAAGATGATATATAGGAGGGCAAATAATGAAACATGGCCTGAATTTAAAGTTACTTGCAGTGTCAGAAAATAAAATAGTAACATTAGTTAATTCTAACACAATCCACTTTCATTTACGCAAACCTTCAAAAGCTTGAATACAGCAGAAGAACTGACACATTTATAGACCGCCAAGTAGTGGAAAAATTTTGCTCTTGTCTTTAATTTTGGAAAATATTTTATGCTTAACTAAGAAACAATAGGGACTTCCCTGGCGGTCCAGTGTGCTTTGAATGGAAGGGGCATGTGTTCAATCCCTGGTTGGGGAACTAACTAACACCCCACATTCCAAACCACCAAAAAATTTTTTTAAATAGTAAACAACCACAAAATCATGTCAATAAATCATTGTCCTTATGTTCATTCTCATTAACCTAGCTGTATACTTCATATAACACTCTGTATTCTAGGGGGCCTAATAATGGTTAATGAAATATCATTGCACCTTATTTATTTGTTTTCTATAAATAATTCTAATCATACTGACCCACCCTGCCCTCTAAGATAATAATGAAAACCGTGCCAAGCACTGTTGAGCTGCTTGACATACATTAAGTCCTCTACACAACAGCTGTGAGGTGGATGCCATTGTTACTTCTTTTTGAATCACCTTGTTCAAGGCCACACCGTTGAAATGTGGAGCCAGGATCTGAATCTGGACTTTGTGAATCTAGAGATGCAAAATGTAATGAGCACCATGATTGAAGTTGTAAGAGAGGACTAGATATTGTCTGTGATTCCAGGAAGATTTCAGAATGCGCGGGCGGAATCTATCCAGAGTCTATTTCTGTGACTTTTTGAAACCAGTGATGTGAAAAGCAGTCTCACATCAGTGGGATGAGAACTGTGTGTGGTTTGGGGATTGTGACCGAAGTTCATAAAGTGGTCCCTGTCAAAATCCACCTTTCCCACATTATGGATCTACACGCTGGTTAAGACTGGTTAAGTACAGCTGGTTAAGACTCCAACCAAGTGTTTCGGTTTTATTAGTTCCAAGATTCTTCATCTTGTTTAGTGTTCTCTTGTTATTTGGTGCCTCTTTCGATGGTTCAGTAATAGATCTTTTAGGAGTCTGTGCATGGCTTTAAGATTTTTACTCTGTTCAAAAATACTTACATTTTTTATTAAGAATGTGAGTGCTGAAAATCAAACCGTTGTCATAAACAACGATTAAGGACTATTTTGGTTCAAAATAGGTAATGTTTATTTGGCACAATCGGTGATAGAAGTGCTAGGCTTGTTTTTAAATCTATCAAATAATTACGCGCTCGGAAACACACCTCGTTCTGATGATGAGCTTCTATCACTGAGTGAAGTAGTGTTTATGCGCTGGCAGGAGCCACGTGAACACCAGATGCTATGTGGCTCAAGGAATCCCGTGAAAACTTGAAAATCTCCCTCTGCTGAGCCCCAGGGAATGGGCTGTATGTTACTGTTTTTCAGAACTTTACAGGCAAAAACATAAAATGTTCCTGTTTACAATTTGTTTGTTCTTCCTGTGTGTCAGGACTCCCTGCTGGCAGAGTGTTGCCAGGCATTGTAAACAGTTCCTATAAAATGTTTAAAAGAGCGACAGATGTTCCCAGGGGTTTGTGTGCAACGTCTGGATTATACGCTCAGCCTGTCATATCCCTGGTACTGAAAGAAAGGACAAAAGAGGGTTAAGTGGAATATCTGGTCAGAGGATGTGAGGAGGTGGAGAGAGGGTTGAGTTGATTGGGTACCAGCCACATCACTTGGAAGCGCTTGGAGCGGGGATGTTCTGGTTGGGCTCTGCATGACTCCCTCCAAGTCTTCACGTGCTGGGTGGGGCTTGCTCTGGTCGGGCCCTCTGACTTCTCTGCACGTGGGTGAACACTGGCTGCAGTTGGCGATAGGACTGTAAGTTTTAAGTCAAGCAGTCAAGGAGCAAAATAACAGTGGAAAATGGAAGCGATTCTCTAGATAATTCTGGGCTTCTCAAACGGCCTCTTTGTTTAGGATGCAGATGATCCAGATGGTTTAATGTAACCATTCTTTTTTTTTTTAACTTTTTATTTTGTATTAGGGTACAGCCGATTAATGAACAATGCTGGTAGTTTCAGGTGAACACTGAAGGGACTCAGCCACACATATGCATATCCATTCTCCCCCAAACGCCCCTCCCATCCAGGCATGCAAGCATTCTTTATTTGACTTTGCTAGTGACTGTTTGGGTTAGAGGGGGAGAGAATAAAAACACTCATTAGGATCTGAGAATCAAGCCATCTTACCCTCTGTGTTCTAGGTAATAATATTTATGGGGGTTCATGCTGGGTGCTGAGCAGAAGCGCCCTTCTTAATGTGTGTGCTCCAGACAAAAACTCAAGCCTCACAGTAACCCTATGAAGAAGGGGTTTTGACACATAAGATCAGAGACTTTGACCATCTGTCCAAGGCATTGAGAGTGGGACAATTGGAATGGTAGTTCAGTCTGTGTGTATGACCTGGAAATCTCTATGAACAGAAACACTTGCTGCCATCTCTCTCTTGAGCTTAGAAAGAGCTTCAGTGGAATCTTTTTGGTCAAAGACAAAGTGAATGGGTGTTAATCAAATGGGTGTTGAAGTGAAGGGAAGTGAAGTCGCTCAGTTGTGTCCGACTCTTTGCGACCCCATGGACTGTAGCCTACCAGGCTCCTCCGTCCATGGGATTTTCCAGGCAAGAGTACTGGAGTGGGCTGCCATTTCCTTCTCCAGGGCATCTTCCCAACCCAGGGATCAAACCCAGGTCTCCTGCATTGCAGACAGATGCTTTACCATCTGAGCCAGTAGGGAAGCCAAATGGGTGTTGACTTCCTGCCAAAGTAGCTGCCCTGGGCTGTGTATTTGTCAGCTGTTTTTCACCCTGCACCAGCTGAATCACAGAGTGGATGATGTTGGTATTTGTTTAGTATCAGCCTCTCTGGTGGCTCAGGCAGTAAACAATTTGCCTGTGGTGTATCAGACCTGGGTTTGATCCCTAGGCCAGGAAGATCTCCTGGAGAAGGGAATGGCAACCCACTCCAGTATTCTTGCCTGGAGAATCCCATGGACAGAGGAGCCTCGTGGACTACAGTCTGTGGGGTCACAAAGAGTTGGCCACGACTGAGAGACTAACAAAACAGCAAACCTCTGTTGTGCAGTGCATGCAACAGCCTCCAGGTGCTGCCGCCTGGGAACTTTTAACACCTCGGGCACCATTCTGGGTACAAAAGATCTGTTGGGCTCCACCAAAGACATTGTCTGTCTGTCTGTAATGTTCTTTTCTATTCTTTGCCCACCCCTGACTTAAAAAATCTAAGCATTTTGGATATTAGCATTAAGATCTTACGTGTTTCTTAGCAAGTAGGTAGCACATCAAAACTCTATGTAAGCCAACAAAGTTGAGACAGAAAATTAAGCAGGCAAAGGGAAAATCATTAGATATTCAGTAGGATGTGAGGTGGTGAAAAGCATGCGTTTTGGAATTAGACAGTTGGGGATGAGAGGCATACCTCTGCCAAGTCCTGAGATGACACTGAATAGTCAGTTATTTGACCTCAGGGAGTTCTTACTGTTTATTGTCCATTTTGGGACACGATCGCAAGGTCTTAAACTAAGAGGACAGGGGGAGGATTTCTCTGGTGGTCCAGTGGTTAAGACTCTGCTTCCAGTGTAGGAATGGAGGGTCGATCCCAGGTCGGGAAACTTAAGATCCTGCATGCTGCATGCTGTGGCCAAAAAATTTTTAAAAAGAAGAAGAAGAAAGAAGTTCCCTAATATTGAATATGTATAGGCATGTGTGCTCAGTCATGTCTGACTCTTTGTGACCCCACAGAATATAGCCCAGCAGGCTCCTCAGTTCAGTTCAGTTCAGTTCAGTCCAGTCGCTCAGTCGTGTCCAACTCTTTGCAACCCCATGAATCGCAGCACGCCAGGCCTCCCTGTCCATTACCAACTCCCGGAGTTCACCCAGACTCACGTCCATCGAGTCAGTGATTCCATCCAGCCATCTCATCCTCTGTCGTCCCCTTCTCCTCTTGCCCCCAATCCCTCCCAGCATCAGAGTCTTTTCCAATGAGTCAACTCTTTGCATGAGGTGGCCAAAGTACTGGAGTTTCAGCTTTAGCATCATTCCTTCCAAAGAAATCCCAGGGCTGATCTCCTTCAGAATGGACTGGTTGGATCTCCTTGCAGTCCAAGGGACTCTCTCAAGAGTCTTCTCCAACACCACAGTTCAAAAGCATCAATTCTTTGGTGCTCAGCTTTCCTCACAGTCCAACTCTCACATCCATACATGACCACTGGAAAAACCATAGCCTTTACTAGACGAACCTTTGTTGGCAAAGTAATGTCTCTGCTTTTGAATATGCTATCTAGGTTGGTCATAACTTTCCTTCCAAGGAGTAAGTGTCTTTTAATTTCATGGCTGCAGTCACCATCTGCAGTGATTTTGGAGCCCCACAGATAAAGTCTGACACTGTTTCCACGGTTTCCCCATCTGTTTCCCATGAAGTGATGGGACCGGATGCCATGATCTTCGTTTTCTGAATGTTGAGCTTTAAGCCAGCCTTTTCACTCTCCACTTTCACTTTCATCAAGAGGCTTTTTAGTTCCTCTTCACTTTCTGCCATAAGGGTGGTGTCATCTGCATATCTGAGGTTATTGATATTTCTCCCGGCAATCTTGATTCCAGCTTGTGTTTCTTCCAGTCCAGCGTTTCTCATGATGTACTCTGCATATAAGTTAAATAAACAGGGTGACAATATACAGCCTTGACGTACTCCTTTTCCTATTTGGAACCAGTCTGTTGTTCCATGTCCAGTTCTAACTGTTGCTTCCTGACCTGCATACAGATTTCTCAAGAGGCAGGTCAGGTGGTCTGGTATTCCCATTTCTTTCAGAATTTTCCACAGTTTATTGTGATACAATTTTCCAGGCAAGAATACTGAAGTGGGTTGCCATTTCCTACTCCAGGGGATCTTCCCAACCCAGGGATCGAACCCGTGTCTCTTGAGTCTCCTACATTAGCAGGTGGATTCTTTACCACTGAGCCAAGTATGCCAGGCCAAAGATAGAAATTGAAACTGCTCTAGATAAACTGGGATGTATGATCACTTTTTAGAAAAATTGTGGTAAAATATAAATAACATAAAATTTGCCATTTTAACCATATTTAAATGTCAGTTCAGTGGCAACTAAGTACGTTCACATTTTTGGGCAGCCATCATCACCATCCACCCCCAGGACTTTTCATCTTCCCAAAGTAGAACTGTATAACCCTTACACGATAACTCCCTCCTACCCTTTCACAGCCCCTGAAACCCACCTTTTTACTTTCTGTCTCTATGAATGAGACTATACTAGGTACCTCGTATTAAGGGAATCATACAATATTTGTCTTTTGTGACTGGCTGACTTCACTTCGCCTAAGATCCTCAAAGTTCATCCATGTTGTAGCATGTGTTAGAATTTCCTTCCTTTTTAAAACTGAATAACATTCTATTGTGTGTATAGAATACACATGGACTGTAGCCTACCACACCCCTCCATCCATGGGATTTTCCAGGCAAGAGTACTGGAGTGGGTTGCCATTTCCTTCTCCAGAGGATCTTCCTGACCCAGGGATCGAACCCAGGTCTCCTGCATTGTAGGCAGACGCTTTACCATCTGAGCCACCGCGGAAGTCCTATTGTATGTATAAACCACATTTTGTTTATGCATTCTTCTGTCAGCAGGCATTTGGGTTGCTTCCAACTCTTGGCCAATGTGAGTAATGCTGCTATGAATGTGGGTATACAAATATTTGCTTGAGTCCCTGATTTAAATTCTTTTGGGTGCATACCCAGAAGTGGAGTTATTGGATCATACCATAATTCTGTGTTTAATTTTTGAGGAATCACCATACTCTTTCACAGCGTCTGTACCATTTTATTTTCTCAATAGCAAAGCATGAGAGTTCTAATTTATCCACAGCCTCACCAACACTTGTTAGTAAGATCACCTTTCTTAACCTCCACACTGGTCAATGAAACAGCTGATGACTTCAGATTGATCAGTTTTCACATCCAGATAGAGACAGTTGCAGCTGTGGACCATTCACCACCACTGAATATTAGCATTAGGGTTATAAACCCAGAAGAAACTGATGTCTTAGCAGAGCCTCCTTCTGAGCCACTTGTCCACGGAAGAGAAATAGAGGATGAGAAGACTGGGAGAGCTCTTTGTATGTGAATTTAGTTCTGGTTTTTTCCTAAGCATCCACATGCTAACGTGTAATGGCCAGGCCCTCTTTCTATTCCTGTTCCTTAGATTGTCCTTACTGGCCTCCTTTCCTTGGAGCTCCAGAAAGGTAGTAGATAATACACCTTGGGAGTACTGACAGGTCAGTGACAGAGAAGACGGACAATGCCTTGGGGACCTCCAGGAAGATGCAGTGCCTGGAGGAGAAGGGCAGGGAGCTGTCCATCTCTTTCCATTACTAGAACTTCACTGTCGCAGTAACAAGTGGCTGCATTTTTGGGTTTCCTAAGTTACCGTGCTTGTGCTGGTGAATTTCCAGAAGGCAGACCACATGTTTATTGGTGCTCATGTGCAGGATCATTTGATGATAAGAGCTGTATCTCTCCATTAGTTTTTCTACAACTTGCATAAAGCAATTAGGCCTGAGAAGAAACAGAAACCATAAAGCTGCCTCAGTTCGCTTCAGTTCAGTTCAGTCGCTCAGTTGTGTCCAACTCTTTGTGACCGCATGGACTGCAGCACTCCAGGCTTCCCTTTCCATCACCATTTCCCAGAGCTTACTCAAACTTATGTTCATCGAGTCAGTGATGCCATCCAACCATCTCATCCTCTGTCGTCCCCTTCTCCTCCCTTCTTCAATCTTTTCCAGCATCAGGGTCTTTTCCAGTGAGTCAGTTCTTCGCATCAGGTGGCCAAAGTATTGGAGTTTCAGCTTCAGCATCAGTCCTTCCAATGAATATTCAGGACTGATTTCCTTTAGGATTGACTGGTTGGATCTCCTTGCAGTCCAAGGGACTCTCAAGAGTCTTCTCCAACACCACAGTTTAAAAGCATCAGTTCTTTGGCACTCAGCTTTCTTTATGGTCCAACTCTCACATCCATACGTGACTCCTAGAAAAACCATAGCTTTGACTAGACATACCTTTGTTGGCAAAATAATGTCTCTGCTTTTTAATATGCTGTCTAGGTTGATCATAGCTTTTCTTCCAAGGGGGAAGCATCTTTTAATTTCATAGCTGCAGTCACCATCTGCAGTGATTTTGGAGTCAAGAAAATAGTCTCTCACTGTTTCCATTGTTTCCCCATCTATTTGCATGAAGTGATGGGACCAGATGCCAAGATCTTAGTTTTCCGAATGTTGAGCTTTAAGCCAACTTTTTCACTCTCCTCTTTCACTTTCATCAAGAGGCTCTTTAGTTCTTCTTCACTTTCTGCCATAAGGGTGGTGTCATCTGCATATCTGAGGTTATTGATATTTCTCCCGGCAATCTTGATTCCAGCTTGTGCTTCACCCAGCCTGGCATTTCGCATGATGTACTCTGCATATAAGTTAAATGAGCAGGGTGACAATATACAGCCTTGACGTACTCCTTTCCCGATTTGGAACCAGTCTGTTGTTCCATGTCCAGTTCTAGCTGTTGCTTCTTGACCTGCATACAGATTTTTCAGGAGGCAGGTGAGGTAGTCTGGTATTCCTGTCTCTTGAAGAATTTTCCACAGTTTGTTGTGATCCAAGTGCCTCAAGTTGTATTTTTTTAAGTTATAGTTAACTAGTTATAAATTTGAAACATGAGGGATTATCAGCAAATTAAGCCTTCAGTGAACTACTTCTGTGATGACTTTGGTTTTTCCTTGAACAAGTGAGATCATCAGAAATACCTGCCTGTGTAGAGTCAGGGAGACTCCTCCACAGAATACCTGGATTTTCACAGCAGTTTTTTGATATAAATGAGTTATTTAAAAAAAGTGAGAGAGGCTTCCCTGGTGGTTCAGTGGTTAAGACTCTGAGCTCCCAGTGCATGGGGCCCCGGGTTCAGTCCCTGGTCAGGGAACTAGATCCCACATGTTACAACTAAAGATCCTGCATGCCACAACTAAGACCCTGTTCAGCCACACACAAAAAAAAAAGAATGTGAGAGAGAGACCCTAAGAGGTTTTCTCTTCCTGATAGCATCCAGAAATGGGCTTGTGACTCAGGGTTCGACGCCCTTCCCTCTGGGGAGGAGAAGCAGAGCTACAGGATCTGAGGATTTAGGGCAGATAGCTATATGATTGTCTCTGTTCTATATTTTAAATGGGAGCAAAAATAATCATGTGGTAAAATAAGTCTATGGCCCTAGAACTTTATACAGAAGATTGTAAAACACTTTCCAGCTTATTTCCCTCTTCAAAAAATACCAGTGTGTCTAATTTTTCAAGGTATCTGCTATTTAGGGTTTGTTTCAACAAAATTCTGCCTAATGTGTCTAACCTATTTATTAGTTAATTTTATTAAAAACAATGTGTCTAATGTTCAGTTAGGCAAGCTTGATTTCAAATGAGTACTTTCAGTTCTTCATATCCCCGAGAATCAAGTATTTTCTAGTCTTGATGTTTATTTAGTGTTAACAATGCAGAAAACTCCTTTATGCTCTTCCTGCATCTCCTTCCTCTCAACTCAGTATAAGGACAAACTGATTTCTATTTGCCATGCAGTTAGAATTTCTGCTTTCATCAAAGTAAGGACCCACTTTCAATTTCACAACTGTTCTTAGGTCAACATGTTGGGCATGTATGCCAGGGGACCTGGTTGTTTGCTCATGCAAATCTCACAGGCTTATGATACCCTGGGTGTGTCACTTCCGCCCCAGATCTAGTAATCAGCTTTGCAGGTCTTGCACTTGATTTTCTCAGGGCACACAGAGCTGTTTCAACTTAGGGGACATATTATTCAGAGAAACAGAAGCAGGAGGATGTGTGTGTGTGTATCTATATCTCTATATCTGTATATTTACCCCTATATCTATCTCTCTCTACTTCTCTATCTTATCTGTCTCTATCATTCTATCATATTTACCTATCTATTTACATTTTTTTGTTCAAAGGAAATGGTTCACACAATTGTGGAGACTTGGTGAGTCAGCATCTGATGGGGGAGGCTGGAGATTTAGGGGTAGTTGAAATTCAAGTTCAAAGGCAGAATTCCTTCCTGCAGAGAGGAGGGTAATCTTTGTTTTAATCACTACCTTCAAGTGATTAGGTAGGGCCCACCCACATTGAGCTTCCTTCCTTAGCTGATAAAGAATGCGGCTGCAATGTGGGAGGCCTGGGTTCGATCCCTGGGTTGGGAAGATCCCCTGGAGAAGGGAAAGGCTACCCACTCCAGTAGATTCTGGCCTGGAGAATTCCATGAACTGTATAGTCCATGTGGTTGCAAAGAGTCAGACATGACTGAGTGACTTTGACTTCACCCACATTATAGAGAGTAATCTGCTTTACTCCCAGTGTGATAATTTAAATATTAATCTCTTACACAAAATACCTTCAGAGAAACATCCAGAATATTTGACCAAATATCTGGGCACTGTGACTCAGCCAACTTGACACATAGATGAACCATCATAGAGGATTTTACTAACACTAACCAAATTTGCAAGAGACTGCCATGTAGACCCAAATGTATGTAACCATTTGATGGGCCATAAAGTTGACTAATCTGTCCAGCCTCTCCCATATAATGAAATATGTAAAGGAAACTAGTGACC
The DNA here is from genome assembly GCF_027580195.1 of Bos mutus. Classification (NCBI taxonomy): domain Eukaryota; kingdom Metazoa; phylum Chordata; class Mammalia; order Artiodactyla; family Bovidae; genus Bos; species Bos mutus. Next base: position 31,896,172 of record NC_091618.1, read on the forward strand.
ATACTGGAAGGTGCCTGGGGAAGAGGGATCAGAGATCAGCGGCACTGACATCAGTGGAGTACTTGCTGTGCACCCAGTGCTGCTCTCAGTACATGACATTGTGCTTGAGCTCGGTCACTAAGTCATGTCTGACTCTTCAACTCTGTGGACTGCAGCCTGACAGGCTCCTCCGTCCATAGGATTTCCCAGGCAAGAATACTGGAGTGCGTTGCCATTTTCTTCTCCAGGCCAAGCCAAGTTGCTCAGTTGTGCCCAACTGTTTGCGATCCCATGGACTGTAGCCTACCAGGCTCCTCCGTCCATGGAATTTTCCAGGCAAGAGTACTGGAGTGGGTTGCCATTTCCTTCTTCAGGGGTACTTCCTGGACCTGGGATTGAACCTCCTGTGTCTCTTTACAACTGAGTCTCCAGGGAAGCCATCCATATACCGTGTTGACAGCTGTTGTCCTCCAGATGTGATAACCTAGAACTTTCACCCCCCATATAAAGTTATTCCTCTGATTTGGTTAGGACACCTGGCCCCTTGATGGTGGTGGATAGAGGTTTCTGAACATCACCTCCAGGTGACTTGTAGCTTCAGGAACTGGACATAAGCAGGGATTTGGGAGGGCAGGCAATAGGATATGGAATCAAGGGAGATCCAGAATAATGTAATATTAGATGAATCTAGGCTGCCATCTATGGGGTCACACAGAGTTGGACATGACTGAAGTGACTTAGCAGCAGCAGCAGACTGAGAGCAGGGGCTGTTTGTTTAGTCACTAAGTCGTGTCCGAGTCTTTGCGACCCGACAGATTGTAGCCCTCTAGGCTTCTCTGTCCATGGGATTCTCCAGGCAGGAATACTGGAGTGGATTGCCATTTCCTTCTCCAGAGAGCAAGGGAGATATTTCAGATATTTTAAACTGAAGAGGCTAGGCAGATACCCAACAGAGCCAGCAGATTAGTAATGGAAGGTAAGATCTATAGACATTTCAGTTCCAGGGAAATAATCTATGTAGATTTATTGCAGATATGATTTAATGCATTGCCAAGGCTCGGCAAGTCCTCCCTATCCCATTTTCTCCCATGGAACCCCTTGACTCTTTTCTCAGTCCAATAGTGATGTCATGCGTGTTGCCTATGGACAGCTACACTTCTAAAATTGAAGACACATTCATTTTCTTAATTTGTTATTTAATATATAAAGCTGGACTGAGAGCATAGAAATTGAGGAGGCTGTTGAGCTTTGAGGAATCTCTGCCTAAATAGACTGTGGCAGCCTTCAGCAAAGTATGTTTTCCTCTTGGCAGAAAGGAAGAGAGCCCAGGGGAAGTGGTGGCCTCTGAGTGGTATCCCTTGTGATCAAAATAGCTCCTTGCTTCCTCATCAGTCCTTTTGGCCCCATTCATTGGCTTGAAATTCTTTTAAGGTGGAGTAGCCTAAGTATCAAATCCAAGTTACATCAACTCACGGGGCAGTTCTGCTGTTGGCAGTCCATCCTATACATATTCTTTTACCGTTAAACAAAGATACGTGTTCTTTGCAGTAGTATTTTGAAAAGTAAACATCTGAAATAAAAATCTTTGATGGTTAAAAAATAATGAGGTTTAAAAAAAAAAAAGAAAGCAGTGCTTGTGATGAGCCAGTATGAAGCTTGAGGCAAAAAGAAAGGTCAGTTATACTGTTTGTATTGAAAAATGTTATTATTTGTTCATTGTGTTTTTTTTATGTTATTTTAAAAAAATATTGCATTAAAATATTTATCTTGAGAAAAATAATGAGGTAGGATTTACAGATCCTGGCTTGGAAAGATAGTTATGATCTATTGCTAAGTGGGTATGTATAATGTGTAGAAAAATGTCCCATTTGTATAAAAGTATATGTATGCTAATATATAACTAACAATTTCTTTGTAGGAAGGTCACCTATGAACTTTTTTTAAGCCTTGGTGACCTCTGGGGAGTAGAAATGGGTGGAAAAAAGGATACATTCTCTTTGAATTCCACGATCTTCTGTACTGTCTGACAGCAGTGCATACGTGTGTGTTGCTTCTGTATACTTCTGCTGCTGCTCCTGCTGCTAAGTCTCTTCAGTCGTGTCCGACTCTGTGCGACCCCATAGACGGCAGCCCACCAGGTTCCCCCGTCCCTGGGATTCTCCAGGCAAGAACACTGGAGTGGGTTGCCATTTCCTTCTCCATCTGTATACGTCTACTTGGTATAAAATAATTATTTCACAGCACATTTTGTGGAGGCTATTTCCCTGGGTCTTTCTAATCTGTCTTGTTTTGGTGTGGGTATGTTGAAGAAAGGGGAAGAAGTGGGAAGAAGGAGAGAGACAGGAAGGGAGAGACAAGAGATTAGAAGAGAAAATGAGAGAGACCTTAGGAGGAACTGGAGCACGCTTTGAGGAATCCTGCCAAAATGGACTGAAGGGCAGAATGTGCATGAAGCAGTCAGTTGGTATTTATCTTTTTAACATTCTAAGATTCATCTGATAAAGCAGGCTCTTTCTCTGGAGCTTACCTCCCCTGCAACCGCCTGTGAATTTACATGGTAATTAACAGAGCTGTGGTTGTCTGCTGCCTCCCCACCCCCACCTTCTCCACTACCCCTCCCCCACCACTTCTTTTGATTGGTCTTGGTTGTCTTAGAGTAACAGAAAACGGCTCTTAATTGCACAGAGCCTGCCAGAGCCCTGGATACTGGTGCACTGGGACTGCAGGGTGTGAATGTGCTCAGCTGGGGAATCTTGGAAGGCTTACGGGAGTCCTCTGTAAGAACAGCTTTCTGGTTTTGAGTGGATGCAGGGAGTGGGAGCTGGCGGGGAGGCGGGGTGGATGGCAGCACCCGCCCGGTTCTGTTGGGGGCCCAGATCTGTCGTTTCTCTGCCCTAAAATCCCCAGAGTATTCTGAAAGGAGATCATATTTTTCTTGAAATGAAACCAACCTTCCACTTAGGTATTCAGTCCCTGGGTAGCTGTTTTTACATCATAATTAGACCATATGACCATGCTGTCCCCCCAACCCTGGAGGGAGCTGTGCCCTTTGATGGGTTTGCAATACAAGAGGCAGGTCAGGTGGCTTATGAATGAATACAAACTGGGTCTGCCCTCTTGAAATAATCCTTCTGTTTAATTAGAAATGAGGTGAGGTAAAGTCACTCCCAAGCTTGTTTACCACATTGCTGTTGTCATTATTAAATAACTTGGAGCCTAGACCTAGAGATTATCATACTAAGTGAAGGAAGACATACAGAGAAAGACAAATACCATATGATACTACTCATATGTGGAATCTAATTTTTAAAAGAGATACAAATGAACTCATTTACAAAACAGAAGCAGATTTATAAATGTTGAAAAAAAACTTAACGGGTACCAAAGAGGAAATGTTGAGGGATGTGTGGATAAATCAGGAGTTTGGGATGCACACACCAGTACTGCTATATATAAGGTAGATGACTGAAGGGCCCTACTGAATAGCAGAGGGAACTCTACCCAGTATTATCTGATAACCTATGTGAGAAAAGAATCTAAAAAGTGATGACTATTTGCATAAGTGTAACTGAATCACTTTACAGTACACCTGAAACTAACAGAACATTGTAAATCAGTTATACTCCAACAACATTAAAATATTTTTTGAAAATTAAATGTGTGTGTGTGTGTGTGTGTTAGTTGCTCAGTCGTGTCTGACTCTGTGTGACCCCATGGACTGTGGCCCACAAGGCTCTTCTGTCCATGGGATTCTCCAGGCAAGAGTACTGGAGTGGATCAGTCAGTTCAGTTGCTCAGTCGTGTCCAACTCTTTGTGACCCCATGGACTGCAGCATGACAGACCTCCGTGTCCATCACCAACTCCCAGAGTTTGATCAAACTCATGTCCATTGAGTCCGTGATGCCATCCAGCCATCTCATCCTCTGTTGTCCCCTTCTCCTCCTGCTCCCAATCCCTCCCAGCATCAGGGTCTTTTCCAATGAGTCAGCTCTTTGCATGAGGTGGCCAAAGTACTGGAGTTTCAGCTTCAGATCAGTCCTTCCAAAGAACACCCAGGACTGATCTTTAGGATGGAGTGGTTGGATCTCCTTGCAGTCCAAGGCACTCTCAAGAGTCTTCTCCAACACTGTAGTTCAAAAGCATCAATTCTTCAGTGCTCAGCTTTCTTTAGAGTCCACCTCTCACATCCATGCATGACTACTGGAAAAACCATAGCCTTGACTAGATGGACCTTTGTTGGCAAAGTAATGTCCCTGCTTTTTAATATGCTATTTCTCACTTCCACTGTATAATCATTAGGGATTTGATTTAAGGCATAACTGGAGTAAGTAGGTAAGCATAAACAAAGATTTAAAAAGAAAAATCCACTGAAACTTGCTCCGAGTTATTATTATTATTATTAAGTAAACATAGACAAAACCTTAAAAAAGTAAATAACTTGTAACTAGTTTCAGTGGACCTGAGTCAAGTTTACCTGGTTCCTTCTCCGATGGATGTGGTTTGCGGTAGGAGGCCACACGCAATGAGCAGTGTGTGTTTGGGCCCCATGTCATCTGTCCTGGCTGTGGATCCAAGAACCAGAAGATCCTGTGCTCCTGCCGCTTCCCCAGGCCCCGATGCTGGGCAGTCATCAGGGAGGGGCCAGGCAGGAGGAAGGGCTCACAGACCCACCAGGACACTTTTTGTTTCATTGTGCAGTTGAATGCACCTCAGTCTCTCTGAGTTTAGTTTTTACTCTTACTTCTTTTTGCCAGCCTTGGCGAGTTTACCAGGAAGTTTTGAAACCATGTACAAGTGGTCGAAATAAAATGTCCCTGTGGTTGAGTTTGTTGTTAAACACAGGACATGCTTCAGGGACACGAGCTTTTATCTGTTGACTCTTTGCCAGCAGTCACTTAAAGCTTGGTGGACTCCGAGGAGAGCTATGGATGGGAGTGTCCACAGCTTGTAAGAAGAGAGAGACCCTCAGACCAGGGACTGGTCAGGGTGTCTGCTCTTCCAGCCCAGCCTTGGCAATGTGCGAAAATAAGTTTTAAAATGCCCTCTTGTCATCTTACACTGCATAGACTATCATCTGTCTAAAGTCAGTGCGGTTTCTGTATTTTTTCCTTCTGGGAAATGACTGTAGGCCATGCTCTTCAGCCATCATCCATTTGCCTCTAGGCAGAAGCCTGGAGGGAAGGGTGATGGGGTGTGAGGAAAAAGGTGATGTGCAAACAGGAGACTGCTTGAAGTAAGACTGAGCTACCCAGGGATGTATTTGTCACTCCCAAGATGGGCAACCTTCGAGTGCAGAACTATTCTCCCTGCCTTTCTGGGACCCCATTGACTTCTTGACCCCCCGCCCCCTGCCCCCGCCAGGATTCTTCTCATGGTACCCTCTGGCCATGCCCCTTTTGTTGGCTCCTCACCAAGCCTGGGCCCCCTACCCCCAGTTATCCCATCACTAACATTTTTTTCCTCCCATCTTTCCACCCAATTCAACATCCTTTTACTCTCTGTAGGCTCAGCTCAACTGGAAATTTAAAAAGAAACAAGTATTAGGTCAAAGCTAGAGGAATTCAGTGAAGAGTATGAATGACTTGAAGGAGGAAATGTGTGACCCTGAACTCATCATCACTGGTGAAATGTGAGAAAGAGCGGAGGTTTTCTGAGCAGAGAGGTCCCTCAGTGTGGTGGTTTCTTGCTGGGCGTCCAGATGTATTCATGCCTGTTGTCACTGTGGTTTTTGGTCCTGAACTAGGGTTGGAGCAACCTCATCACCTTGGAAACACTGCCAGACGCATGCCGTGTGAGATTCCTGGGGTAGGGACAGAATCTTGTCTGAGGTCCCTGAGGATGGAGGTCAGGGCACTGGATGAGCCAGTCTGCCTCTTATCCCAAAGGATTTTGTGGGCCCTAAGGGCTGAAATGTTGAAAGGAGTGGACTTTGGCATAGACTGGCAGTCAGCATCAAGCACAGCAAGCACCAGCCTTGAGCTGCATAAGAATGTGGACAGTGAGCTGGGGGTGCCTGGGTATGCTAGCCATCTGACTGAGGTCAGGTAAGGCAGGGACATTTGAACACCATCTCCCTTCAAGCTGGCAGATCTTCTGCTGATGTGGAAACACTGGCTGCCGTTCACACCACTCACTCTGCCTGTTCTTCTGCCCTAGTTTGGAAAGGTCTTTCCTTCCTCTCTGGTTTCTCCTGCTCCTGGCTCTTCTTCCAGCCATGGAAAGCAGAGGGCAGGGCTTTGTAATGTGTCCCAGCAGGAAAACAAGCAGAACCTGATTTTTTTTGTCCATCCTTCTCTGCATTTTGCTTGCTCATATTTTCACCCTTGTCTGGGCTTGCATTTAAAGTGAACGTCTCGGCCGATGCGGGCTTAGATTTAGTCACTGAGAGGAACTGGCTCAAGCCCACATGTATCTAGGTTTTTCATTGCTGAGTGTTTTTGAACTCTCAGCATTTTCATTGATGCTTCAGTTCTCACCTTCGTATTTTGATCCATGACATGCTGTTTATCTTTTACCTGCTTTAAAGTGACATTTAGAGGATAGAAAGCATCTTCAAACATATTTGGGCTTCCCTGGTGGCTCAGACAGGAAAGAATCTGCCTGTAATGCAAGAGACCCAGGTTGGATCCCTGGGTGAGGAAGATTCCCTGAAGAAGGGAATGGCAACCCACTCCAGTATTCTTGCCTGGAGAATTCCACGGACAGAGAAGCCTGGCAGACTACAGTCCACGGGGTCGCTGTGAGTCAGACACGACTGAATGACTAACACTTTGAACATAAACACTAGAAGTGTTTCAGAGGGACCATTCTCTGTTGGGTGGAGAGTAGTTACTATTGCTGCTTCTCTTTTTTCACTGCAGTGACTTATTTTCTTCCTTTCTTCCTTTCTTTTTTAAAAGTGTTTATTTCTTTGACTGCACCTGGTCTTTGTTGCCTCATGCATGACCTTTGATCTCTGTTCAGGCACATGACATCTTTAACTGTGGGGTGTGAGCTCTCGGCTGTGATATGTGGGACTAGTCCCCTGACCAGGGATTGAACTCAGGCCTCTGGAACTGAGCGTGTGGAGTCTTAGCCACTGGATCACCAGGGACGTCTGGCGCTGTCTGTCACCTTTTCAACCTATCGTGGCCGTGTACAGTGTGCTTCTGGCACATGTCACCTTCCTTGCAAGCTCATCAGTCATGTTGCATTAGGGCTCACTTTAATGACTTCATTTTAACTTGATCACTTTTGTAGAGACACTGTTTCCCAATAAAGTCACACTCTGAGGCACTGGGGGTTAGGACTTGGCATACAAATTTTGTGGGGACCAGAAATAGTTACTTTGTTTGGTCATCAGATGTAGACCATGTGGTTATAGCAGTGTTTAAAGAGCCTGCCCTCAGGGAGCTTACATTCTATTAAAAGGACACTGACAACAAATAATGCAGGTTTTGCTTGCTCCTTAGAAGGAAAGCTATGACAGACCTAGATAGTGTATTAAAAAGCAGAGACATCACTTTGGCTGCAGAGGCCCGTATAGTCAAAGCTATGGTCTTTCCATTAGTCGTGTATGGATGTGAGAGTTGGACCATAAAGAAAGCTGAACACCAAATAGTCGATGCTTTTGAATTGTGGTGTTGGAGAAGATTCTTGAGAGTCTCTTGGAAAGCAAGGAGATCAAACCAGTCAATCCTAAAGATTAAAATTAACCCTGAATATTCATTGGAAGGACTGGTGCTAAAGCTGAAACTCCAATATTTTGGCCACCTGATGCAAAGAGCTGACTTATTGGAAAAGACCCTGATGCAGGGAAAGATTGAAGGCAGGAGGAGAAGGGAGCAACAGAGAATGAAGACGGTTGGATGGCATCACTGACTTATTAGACATGAGTTTGAGCAAACTCCAGGAGATAGTGAAGGACAGGGAAGCTGGCGTGCTGCAGTCCATGGGGTCACAAAGAGTTGGACAGAACTTAGTGACTGAGCAACAACACAAGGTTATGTAGCGGTGGAAAAATTTTCCTTTCTTCCCTTCTTTGGCTGGACTGATAATTAAATTGATATAAGACAGATTAACAGGAGAAAAATAAACTTAATTATGTATATATGAGATTCCCATAAAGATATGAAGACTCAAAGGGCAACCACATAATTGAAGTTTATGTAACATCCTGAATGAAGAAAAGGGGTGTAGAAGTCTGGGGGTTCAAAGTTGGAGGAAAGCCATTCATGGGAAGGCAGAGGAGATGTTTGAAAAACAAGTTTCCCTGTTACGCAGATACGTTTCCTAGATAAAAAATAATTATGGGTACAGGCCACCTTTCCAATATAAATTTAGGTGGTTGACTTTTCTTAAATCTGATGGGTTTTGATTGCCTTTACCCTCAAATATTGGGTTGGCCAAAAAGTTCATTCAAATTTTCCTGGAACATCTTATGGAAAAACCTGAATGAACTTGTTGGCCAACCCAGTAATCCTTATGCCAAAGAGATATGTTTTAGGGTAACAAAACCTTCTCCCCTTTCAGTTGTGATAAGCATTTGGAAGAAAAATAAGATAATATGAGGGAACAGAAAGTGACTTTGGGCTCAGTGCAGAGACCTGATTGGGCTGGGAACTGAGCCTTGTAAAGGGCATTCCAGGCAGAGGGACAGCACGTGCAGAGGCTCAGGGCAGCAATGAGCACGGTGTGCCGGGACAGCAAGGAGGCCAGCGTGGCTGCAGCAGAGGGAGCCAGGGGAGGGTCTGTGCTGCACGACCCTGAGCAGACTGGCAAGGACCAGACCCCTCAGGCCTGATAGGCACTGTGAGGGTTTAGAATTCTAAGAGGGGTAGGGAGTGCTTTTGAATTAATCAAATAGGAAATGCTACTTTGTTCCTTTGCAAGATCTGTTCTTCTCTGGCCCCAGTTACTTCTATTCTGGGCAACTTGCACTCCCTGGGAGTCCCGAGCAGGTCTGGCCTTGCACTGTGCCTCTCCTCCGCATTGCGAGATACATCTCCACGGGAATCCTGATCTCTGCACACACCCTGAGCAAAGACTGTCTGCCCTTTGTCTGGACTGTCTTGTCAGGGTGTTTTACAGTGAACAGCCTTGGGAGGTAGAGCCAGGTCTCCTTCTGGAGCAAAGGGCGGGTGGGTCTTTCCCATTATAAAAGGTCAGGTTGCCTGAGTTTAGGGTTCCTTTCCTGTAATGTAGCCTACTGCACGTGTAGGCATCATTTAGCTCTCTTCTCACTACTGGGTGGGATTTGGCCTGAAGAATGCTGATCTGCTCCTGCTGGAGTCTTTGTTTCTGACCCTGGAGTCTTGTGTCTTTTTCCAGCGCTCGTGAAGCTGTGGCAGAAGACCATGTTAGTTTCTAAGCTTGTGAGTCAAATCTCAGATGCTTGACAATTCTCAACACCCTTAAAATAGTTCTCATGTTGGCATCATGACTGAAAGTTTGACCATGGGTCAATGCTTTGGTGTATGTGTGTGGTTTTTAAACTTTTTTTCTGTTATTTTTGGAACTCTTCACACTTCCCTCTTCCATGAAACCTACCAGAAAACAGATCTAATTGAAACTGCCCTGGTCTGAGGAAAGGCAAGAACTTAGAGGGCGAGGTAAGGACATGGTCTCAGAAGTTTCTCTGCTTAATGGCCTGTGAACCATGGAGCACTGACGCGGCTTTTAACGTAAGAAATGTTAAGTGCTGTCATCCTGGGTACCTGCATTTTAAGGATTCAGGCCTCCTTTGAGTGAGATGTGTGCACTGTGGAAATGGGGGTGGGAGTGTTTCTGAGAGTAAGTCAGGTGGACTGGATTCCTCCATGCCACGTGTCTCTCGCCACAGTCTAGGCAAGCTGTGGTCCACGGGCCAAATTCCAGTTTTATTGGAACACAGACACTCCCACTTGTTTATATGTGTTTTCTGGATGCTTTGGTGCTTCAGTGACAAAGATGAGTAATTGTGATGGAGACCTTGTGTTCTGTCAGTTCAGTTCAGTTCAGTCGCTCAGTTGTGTCCGACTTTTCCAATGAGTCAGCTCTTCGCATCTGGTGGCCAGAGTATTGGCGTTTCAGCTTCAGCATCAGTCCTTCCAATGAATATTCAGGACTGATTTCCTTTAGGACTGACTGCTTTGATCTCCTTGCAGTCCAAGGGACTCTCAAAAGCCTTTTCCAACACCCCAGTTCAGAAGCATCAGTTCTTTGGCACTCGGCTGTCTCTGTGGTCCAACTCTGACATCCATACATGACTACTCGAAAAACCATTAAATACGTCTTGTAAACATATGAAATATGTTTTGTCAAATATGTGTTGTGAAATATGAAAAGCCATTAAATGTGTCTTGTAAACCCTAAAATATTTAGTATCTGGCTTGATGCCATCCAAGCTTTGCTTGTGGTTTGGTGCTCAGCAGAAGCTCTGATACTTTGGCCACCTGATCCAAAGAGCCAACTCATTGGAAAAGACCCTGATGCTGGGAAAGATTGAAGGCCAAAGGAGAAGAGGGAAGAAGAGGATGAGATGGTTAGATAGCATCACTGACTCAATGAACATGAATTTGAGCAAACTCTGGGAAATAGTGAAGGAGAGGGAAGCCTGGCATGCTGCAGTCATGGTGTCCCAGAGTAGGAAACGACTTAGCAACCAAACAACAGCAACATACTTGGCTCAAATGCTTGTGTGGCAGATATAATTTTTCAAACAACAAGGACACATAATCAACCCCCCTTGAGGAGGGCTCCCCACATCCACTGCTTGATGATACTTTGGAAGAAGACATCCTCTCTGGAACCTGAGAGACCCTTTGAGCCTTTTCATTTATGGGTGCAAAACAGCTGTCAATTCCTGATGCTTTTTTCTTTTGAAAAATGCCTAGAAATTATGTATCATGTTAGATTAGTCAACATTTTAAAAAACAACCTAGCATTTCTAAACATGTTAATTTTACCATGGATGGGTGCCACTGTTTTAACAATCTGAGAATTTTAAATGCAGAGGGATTGTTTTAGGGGCTTTGTTTGAATTAATTAAAGCCTGCCATGTTAATAGGGAAACAGGCAGGTGACTGACAAGGCAGAGGTCTGGAAAACTGGAAATGGTTGCCGAATTTAGGATTCATGAAGGCAGCTTCCTAATTGGCTTGACAAAGGGTCATCCATGTGTTTATGACAGCCAGTGAAGACTGAAGTAATTATAAACCATGTGTTAACCAGTGTGTTTCTGGGCAATTACAGGACTGCTTCCACTTAAACCATTATTTTGCCTTGAGGCGGAGGCATTACATCATGCTAGGGGCTTTGTCAGAGTCACCTCCAAACACTTGAATGGGGGAGAGTCATCTTTGGGTTCTGCTGAAGATGGTAGAGGAGTAAAACATGGACAGCAGGCGAGATACTGGAGTTGTAAGGAAAAATATTTTACGAGGCTTGACTCTAAATAATAACTTCCGATTGTTATAGGAACCCTGTCGTCATTGACAGCTGACAGAGCAAGCATTTTGTGCCTCTTTTGAAAGGGTCTCTGTGACTCCGCAATGTGCCCGTGCTGGAGATGTTCTTCGAGTGATTGGGCAGTGGTTCAGTTTACAGGTCCGTGTCTTCAAAAAGACATACATAGATCACTTAGAGCAGGCCTGGAGTAGACAATGAAAATACAGAAAAATTAGAAAGTAGGAGTCAAGTGAGGGAGAGGTGGGGTGAACGCAGATTGTTAAATCAGATTCACACGGATCATAGATTTTACCCAGCGTCAAACTTCCCCTGAGAACTCAGTTGGTAAAGAATCTGCCTGTGATGCATGAGACCTAGGTTCAATCTCTGGGTCAGGAAGATCCCCTGGAGAAAGGAATGGCTACCCGCTCTAGTATTCTTGCCTGGGAAATCCTATAGACAGAGGAGCCTGGCAGGCTACAGTTCATGGGGTCGCAAAGAGTCGGACACGACTGAGCGACTAAACCACCACCTCTTCCAGGCTTTACTAGCACTTTCAGTGACACAGACAATTGAGAGGCTCGGGAGAAGCAGAGAGAAGTCTGGCACACTGAGAATGTCTCCCAGGGCCCCCTGCACCCCACAGGACATGTACCCCTGACTCAGAATACTAGATGAGGTCCATGGGGTTACCTCACACAGTGCAAAGCATTTAAATTATGAAAGAGCTCTGGTGTATGCCCCCTCATTATTCTGTAGAATATGTGACATTCTCCAGGGACTATACCCCAAAGATATTTGATGTCTTGAGTCCAAGTCATCCTATGGCCAGAGACATCCTGCTAAGGGTATTCTATAGTCAAACCTTCTTCCTAGCAAATACTGTTAGTCTAGTTACCTGGAGGTTCACTTGATAAGAAAATCAGATAGATTTACCTGGCTTCTTGGGCTTCCCAGGTGGTGTTCATGGTAAAGAATCCACCTTCCAATGCAGCGAGTTCAGTCCCTGGGTTGGGAAGATCCCCTGGAGGAGGGCATGGCAACCCACTCCAGTCTTCTTGCCTGGAGAATCCCCATGGACAGAGGAGCCTGGCATGCTACAGTCCATGATATCAATTCAGTAGTGTCCGACTCTTTGTGACCCCATGGACTGTAGCCCGTCAGGCTCCTCTGTCCATGGGATTCTCCAGGCAAGAATGTTGGAGTGGGTAGCCATTCCCTTCTCCAGGGGATCTTCCTGACCCTGGGTTCGAACCCGTGTCTCCTGTGGCTTGTGAACTTCAGGCAGAATCTTTACTCCTGAGCACCTGGGGAAGCCCATAGGGTTACGTAGAGTCGGAAATGACTGAAGCAACATAGCATGAATGCACACACCTGCCTTCTTTCCTTTTTTGGGGAGGCTTACCCACGCCTACCCTCAACACACACACATACACCCATAGCCAGTAAATGGACCACAGGCCAGCTATTTAACTCCTGAAGGTATAAAAAAGTGGAATTATTCAGGGTTAGGCAGAAATAAAAGCAATTTGGCAGCTTTCAAATAAAGGAAGGACAATTATAATTTGGGTTCCTGGTAATAAAGTATGGAAAAAGAGTAATTACAGAAAGGGTTATCACTATAAACAATTATTTTCGTTAAAAAAAGTAGAAAATGGTCAGATTTGGGGGGTTGTTAGTTTTTCAAAGCAAATGACAGCTTCCTCCTTTCTCTCCTTCCTCCTCTCTGCTGTCTGTCTGCCTGGCTCTGCTGAGTTTTGCATGTACCGGCCACCCCCTTCCGGGTTATCATATTGTCCTTGCTCCTTCCCCTTTTTCTTCCTTCTCTTTGAAGCTGGCAGAGATCCTGAATTCAGAGTAAATGCCCACAGAAGCAACAGTGTTTTCAGCTAAATATTGTAACATGCACAGGAACTTGCAGACTTATTGACAGGCTTTTCACTTCAGCATCAGGTGACCTAAGGTCTGTGCATTGAATCCAGAACACGGTAAATACTTTTAAAAATAAATTCGACTTACAGTAATACCCATAGCTAGATTTTTCTATTTTTGAAGCAGTTAGATACTTGGTTAGGTTAATAAAGGAAATCATTAAAAATAACAAAAATCAATAAAAATAATTCTTGGGGATATTAAAGTTTTAAAGTTTCTATTCTGAATATAAAAGAAGTACATGATCATTATGGAAAATTTGGAACATATAGGGAAAAAAATCATCTACACATAATCTTATCCTTAGATTAAACACTATTATACTACTTTATTGCATTTTTCTTTTGCTTTTTTTGAGACAAAATATACATATATATAGATATGCACAGACATGTATGTAGTTATTCTCCTCTGTCCATGGAATTCTCCAGGCAAGAATATTTTCCATTCCTTTCTCCAGAAAGGAGAATATATATATGTATTATGTATATACACTATACATAATATTACATATATACATATATACATAATATTATATATAGTGTATATATTATGTATATAGACTATACATACATATATATGTATGTATTATATATATTATCGTATACACTTGTATATTATGTGTGTGTATATATGTATATAATGTATATACACTAATGTGAATATATACACTTGTTTCAAAAATATGTTATGATAAATATATATAGTCTGCTTTAACTAACATTGATCACTAATGTATCATTTAAGTCTTTTTTCATCCATCATCTTTTAATTAGTGCTTTAAAGCACATTATTTGCATTGACCTTTTTTGCATTTGAGATTATTTCCTTAGGCTAGATTCTTCAAACTGTAATTCATAGATTAAAGATTTTATCCATTTTTATATACTCTGATATATACTGCCAAATAGTTTTCACTATCTGTGAAAAAAATAAAGTAACACCAGTTTCATAACTCTCAATACAAAAGAGCACCTTTCACCACATCCCTCCCAGCACTGGATGTTCTCATTTTCTTTTATTTTTAATAGATAATTTGGCTAATTGTAAGGGTTCATAAGGGTTGCTTAGTTGATCAGTTGTGTCCGACTCTTTGCAATCCCATGGACTTTAGCCCACCAGGCTCCTCTGTCCATGGGATTCTCCAGGCAAGAATACTGGAATGGGTTGCCATTCCCTTCTCCAGGGAATCTTCCCACCCCAGAGCTTGAACCTGGGTCTCTTGCATTGCAGGCAGATTCTTTACCATCTGAGCCACTAGGGAAGCCCTTATACAATTTGGCTAGACAACAACAAGACAAAATTTATTGTTTCATTGAGAATTCTTGAAGGGTAGATAATTATTTCCTAATTGATCCTTTCATGAATTATCTATCCATGGCTTCTGCCCATGGGGTCACAAAGAGTCAGACACAACCGAGTGACTAAACAACCATACTTGTATCAAATGCTTTTTCCACTATGTTACTTGTCTTTTTAATATTATTTTTTCTCCGTGACTAAGTTTCAGGTTTTTATTTAGTCAAATTATATATTTTTCTGTTGCCTTGGAGGTCTTTCAAAGTAGTATGACATTTGCCCAGGTATAGGAATCAGTTCAATGAGATTATGGTACAAAAGCATTTTTAGACAGTGAAAGACACGCTACCAATGATAGGGGCAGTGACTTCTCCCCCGACTGTCACCTGGAAAGAACCTGCAGTTCTTACGGACCCACATAGAAATGTTTTCTGGTAAGGTCTGGATAAAGAGGTGTCCTTTTGCAAACTGCCACTCTTCAGCATGTATTTACATTTATGGCATCTTTCCATTTGGGTGAGCCTCACTGGAGGTGCTGACTCGCCAGGCATGGTCAGCAGCTGCCATATTGCACAGCCCAGGGCTAGAGGCTGAGGTTGGGTGGCTGACCTTTGCGATGCCCTCTAGACTCTGCACGCAGACAATCCATGGTTACATCCAGACTTGCTAGGTAATTTGAAGATGCTGCCTTCCTTGAAGGTACACAGTTAAAGTAATTGGCTGTTTCTGTCTTGCCAGAAATTCAAGCCCCTCTTTCCACTCCATGCACAGGAATTGACTTATTATCCTATGCCTTTAGTGACAACAACTAATTGTCTCTTTCTTGCTGTGGCCTGAGCAGCAGATCCGAGAATGGGTTCCAGTGAGTTATAGTGTCACAGGAAAACACCGAGGCCCAGTTCTTTGCACTGGCTGTGTTGGCCACATCGCCTCCTGAGTGGGGCCCTTCTACCATTGCTAAAATTGTGTGTAGGCTGGAACCACGCAAATTTGACAGGACTGACTTGAAATCTCTTTGCTTAACGGCCCCATCCGTGGCTTTGCTGGCATCCATCCACAGCCGGAGCTGCAAGTTATCCCTCGGCTTAATCTGGTTAAAACCAGAAAAAGAATTAGGTCAGTGGCCACTGGCTGCAAGGCAGTCTGTTTCCAGAACTCCAGCCGAACTGCGGAATATAAATCAGCAGGGAGAGTTGGCAAAGCATTACTTGGTACTTGCATTTGACTTGTTCTGGGTCCGACTTCTAGCCCTGGTTCTAGGTCTTAACACAAGAGCTCGCAGAGGGCAGTGGATCTACATTAGCAACCAGGGGTAGTGGTGGTTCAGTAGCTCAGTCGTGTCTGACTCTTGGTGACCACACAGACTGCGGTACACCAGGCTCTCCTGTCTTTCACCGTCTCCTGGAGTTTGCTCAGACTCATGTCCATTGAGTCGGTGATGCCACCCAACCATCTCAGGATGTACTTTTCCATGGTGCCTCAGGCAGGAACTGCAGGATGCTATTTGGGGTTTGAGGCTCTGCCTGGTAGGTTGGGTCAAACTGTCCAATCTGCCAGACTTTGGGCAAGTTTCACTTTATTGTCTTTTAAGTATTAGAGCAGAGGTCCCCAACCTTTTTGGCACCAGGGACCGATTTCGTGGGAGACAGTTTTTCCAAAGACCAGGGATCGGGGGATGGTTTGGGGACGATTCAAGTGCATTACATTTATTGTGCACTTATTTCTAATCTAATGCCACCTGTGATCTGACAGGAGGTACTACTTTGCAGCCTGGAGCCTGGGGACTCCTGTTAACTAGAGCATCTGGGGTGGGGGTCTCAGAGCCTAGCAGTTTGTGCAGCAAGCTTACCCAACTAAGGCCCAGCTTTCTCTGGGATTCAGAGAGAAGGCAAGTAGATGGCTCTGGAAGGTCAGGAGGAAGGAATTGTTCAGTCGCTCAGTCATGTCTGACTCTTTTCGACCCCATGGACTGCAGCACACTAAGCTCCCCTGTCCTCCTTCACTATCTCCCAGAGTTTGCTCAGAGATGGAAACCTGTAAGTCAGAAGCTTATTCCCTTTTTTTTTTTAATGTGAGCTTTATTTTTTTTCAAGATTATTTTGATGCGGACCATTTTAAAAGTTTAAATTTTATTGAATTTGTTACAGTATTGCTTCTGTTCAACTTTTGTTTGTTTGTTTGTTTTGGCCACAAGGCACGTGGGAGTCTTAGCTCCCTGACCAGGGATGGAACCTACACACCCTGCCTTGGAAAGTGAGGTCTTAACTATTGAAATGACAGGGAAGTCCCCAGAGGCTTGTTCTTATCTCCCTGGATCGGTGGGTCTGAGGAGATTAGGGGAGAGAGAACCTCATCAAAGTTTGACCTTCCCAACTGAAAAGGCTCGTTTCCATAGGCCTTAGTTACCGACCGATAGGTCTTGTGTGGAGCGGATGTTCCAGAGTAGCGAGATGTCTGGGCTGAAGCAGTAATGAAACTACTCACTTCAGACTGGGACCCGATCCCAGGCTCACCTCACCTGGGACTTGAGCCCAAGTCTTCTAACTTCTCTCCTTTGGAAGGGACTGGAATTCAGCCGCACGTGAGATGGACTTGAACCCACAATCTCTGGCTTAGAAGGGGACTCGAACCCACAGTCTCCCAGTTGAAACAGTCTGGGACTTCCCTGGTGGTCCAGGGTTAAGACTCCATGCTCCCAATGCAGGGGATCTGGGTTTGATCCTTGGTCAGGGACCTAGATTCGGCAACTAAGAGTTGGCTAAAGATCCTGCAGGCTGGAAACTAAGACCCGATGCAGCCAAATAAATATTAAGAAAAGAAAGAAAGGAAACCCCACGTCTTAGCACAGAAGGAATTCAGCAAGAGGCCAAGTGATAGGCAAGAAGTAGATTTATTATTAATGATATAGAATGCTTGTGAAAGACACAAATGGGCAGGCAGGAGGGCTCTGCCCTGAGAGCTAAGTGGGAAAGCAGGTTCATTCAAGGAGGGATATGCTCCACAGACAGAGTGTGGGCTGTTTCAGAAGTTAAGAGGCCACGAGGTGTGAGGTTGGTTATTCTTTATGGGCTGGGTAATTTCATAGGCTAATGAGTGGGGGGATTATCCCAATTATTTTAGGGCAGGGGCAGAGATTTCCAGGAATCGGGCCAGTGCCCACTTTGATGGTTGGCTTTGGAACTGTCATGGTGCTGGTGGGTGTGTCATTTAGCATATGCTAATGTATTATAATAAGCATATAATGAGGCTCAAGGTCTACTGGAAGTTAAATCTTTTGCCATCTTGGGCCTGTTAGGTTCTAACCAGTTCATGTTGCATCCTGAACAACTATGTCATTCTTTTTTTAAAAAATAATTTTATTTATTTATTTTGGCTGTTGTGGGTCTTCGTCACCGCAAGGGCTTTTCTCTAGTTGTGGTGAGGGGAGAACTAGCCATTCTTCATTGAGGTGGGCAGGCTTCTCATTGCAGTGGCTTCTCTTGTGGTGGGGCACGGGCTCTAGGTCATGCCAGCTTCAATAGTTGCGACACACGGACTCCATAGCTGCAGTTCCCAGGCTCTAGAGCGCAGGCTCAATAGATGTGGCACACAGCTTAGTTGTTTTGAGGAATGTGGGATCTTCCCAGAACAGGAATCAAACCTGTGTCTCCTGCATTGGCAGGAGGATTCTTTATCACTGAGCCACCAGGGAAGCCCCACTACGTCATTCATTTAAAGTTTGTGTCCTGTCCCCTTTTCTCCTGCCTCGATCAGGCCAAGCCTTGTTGGGAGCTGTTGGAGGGCCCTCCAAATTCTGGAGCCTCCAAGGACTGAGCACCAGGGCCCCAGGCACTGGCTCCTCCTTGGCCTCTGCTCCCTACTGCCACCTCCTGCAGTGTTCATCTGGTCTGCGGTTTCTCCTCTATCACACCGACTTTCTCATCTGATCTTGGGCTGAGGTGGAAGCAGAAGCTGATGAGTGGAGCGGCAATCTAGGAACAGTGAAATACAGTCCTGTCTTTGCTGCTCACACACCGTGGGGTGGAGGGTGGAGAGAATGGGCTTTTATAGTCCCCACAGAGGGTGCCTCTCTTGGGTGGGTGGCCTTGACTCTGTCCAGACCAAGCTCTGAGCTTCTTCTGCATAATCTCCTCTTTCCTCCTCTCCCCACTGGCCCCTTGCGCTGGGACCCGGTTGCTGGGCAGTGAGGGGGGTGTGGTCCAGGGTGTGGAGAGCAGGGCAGGGCCTGTCTGTCCTCTGGATCCTAGTGGCCCTGCCAGAGCTGCTTCAGCAGTGAAAGTCCCTGCATTATGTTCCCTTTCTTTCTCTGTGTCCCAGTTTCCACATTGGTGACAGGGAAGGGCCATGGAGTGAGCTAAATTTGGGCCTAATTGGTGCAGCTTAGGATACTGGGAGAAGCCTGGGTTAAGGAGTCAAAGAGACTTGGGTTGAAATTTTAGGTTCCCTACTTAACAGCTGTGAGGTCGCAGCTGAGTTGTTTAACCTCCCAGGGTCTCACTTAACACACTTCTAGAAAAGGATCCACAAACCCAGCTCATCAGATTTTCTAATGAAAACAAGGACACATGTGGAGTGCTCAGGACAGGGCCTGCCTCACCGTCTAGCCTCAATATCTATTGTTATTTAAAGAGACTTATGTGAAAAGTACTTTTCAAATGTCAGCTGCTTGATCAGCACACAGCAGGAGAGGTGAATGGGTTATTTTGTTTTATTTCATCTTTCTTGAATTTATTCTGCTTCCCCAAAATATGGGGATCAAAATACCTTGATTATATAAAACTCCCTTGTTGAGAATCCACATGGAGTAGAACTCATGTGGCTTTTTCTGATAAAATTTAGTGCTGCTTTCCAGATTCAAAGCAGGCACTCAGTCATCAGCAGAAGGTGGCCTTTCTGTGAATTGTCATTTTCATTTGGGTTCAGCCAGCCCACTGGGCGCCTGCTGTGTGCAGAGGACTGTACGGCATGGATGAATTCAGACTCTTGTAACCTCAAAGCCCACAGTCTAGAAGTGAAAGAGATGTTACAAGTGCCTGGATGACAACGTGTGTGCTCAGTTGCATCAAACTCTTGGTGACCCCATGGACTGTAGCCCACCAGACTCCTCTGTCCATGGAATTCTCTGGGCAAGGATACTAGAGTGGATTACCATTTCCTTGTCTAGGAGATCTTCCTGATTCAGGGATCGAACTCATGTCTCTTGTGTCTCCTGCATTGACAGGCAGATTCTTTACTGCTGACCCACCTGGGAAACCCCTATATGACAATATCTTGACAGTAAGTAACTCTACAGCAGTTCCCATAAAGGGGCTGAGGAATTTCAAAAGAAGCAGCAGTTCCTTTGAGCTGGTAAGAAAAGCAAAGCCTTCTCAAGGTGGCGGCATTTGGCTGTGCCTGGAAGTTCAGTTCAGTTCAGTTGCTCAGTTGTGTCCGACTCTTTGCGACCCCATGAACCTCAGCACGCCAGGCCTCCCTGTCCATCACCATCTCCCGGAGTCCACCCAAACCCATGTCCATTGAGTTGGTGATGCCATCCAACCATCTCATCCTCTGTCGTCGCCTTTTCCTCCTGCCCTCAATCTTTCCCAGCATCAGGGACTTTTCCATTGAGTCAGCTCTTCGCATCAGGTGGCCAAAGTATTGGAGTTTCAGCTTCAACATCACTCCTTCCAATGAACATCCAGGACTGATCTCCTTTAGGATGAACTGGTTAGATCTCCTTGCAGTCCAAGGGACTCTCAAGAGTCTTCTCCAACACCACAGTTCAAAAACATCAATTCTTTGGTGCTCAGCTTTCTTAATACTCCAACTCTCACATCCACACACAACCAATGGAAAAACCATAGCCTTGACTAGACGGACCTTTGTTGACAAAGTAATGTCTCTGCTTTTTAATATGCTGTCTATGTTGGTCATAACTTTCCTTCCAAGGAGTAAGCGTCTTTTAATTTCATGGCTGCAGTCACCATCTGCAGTGATTTTGGAGCCCAGAAAAATAACGTCAGCCACTGTTTACACTGTTTCCCCATCTATTTGCCATGAAGTGATGGGACTGGATGCCATGATCTTCACTTTCTGAATGTTGAGCTTTAAGCCAACTTTTTCACTCTCCTCTTTCACTTTCATCAAGAGGCTTTTTAGTTCCTCTTCACTTTCTGCCATAAGGGTGGTGTCATATGCATACCTGAGGTTATTGATATTTCTCCCGGCAGTCTTGATTCCAGCTTGTGCTTCCTGCAGCCCAGCATTTCTCGTGATGTACTCTGCATATAAGTTAAATAAGCAGGGTGACAATATACAGCCTTGATATACTCCTTTTCCTATTTGGAACCAGTCTGTTGTTCCATCTCCAGTTCTAACTGTTACTTCCTGACCTGTATACAGGTTTCTCAAGAGGCAGGTCAGGTGGTCTGGTATTCCCATCTCTTTCAGAATTTTCCACAGTTTATTGTGATCCACACAGTCAAA
Organism: Bos mutus; assembly: GCF_027580195.1. Taxonomy (NCBI): domain Eukaryota; kingdom Metazoa; phylum Chordata; class Mammalia; order Artiodactyla; family Bovidae; genus Bos; species Bos mutus. The sequence continues at coordinate 31,917,257 of NC_091618.1, forward strand.
GGCTTTGGCATAGTCAATAAAGCAGAAATAGATGTTTTTCTGGAACTCTCTTGCTTTTTCAACGATCCAGTGGATGTTGGCAATTTGATCTCTGGTTCCTCTGCCTTTTCTAAAACCAGCTTGAACATCTGGAAGTTCACGGTTTACGTATTGCCGAAGCCTGGCTTGGAGAATTTTGAGCGTCACTTTACTAGCGTGTGAGATGAGTGCAATTGTGAGGTAGTTTGAGCATTCTTTGGCATTGCCTTTCTTTGGGATTGGAATGAAAACTGACCTTTTCCATTCCTTTGACCACTGCTGAGTTTTTCCAAATTTGCTGGCATATTGAGTGCAGCACTTTCACAGCATCATCCTGGAAGACAGGGTAGGATTTAGATGACAGTAGAATGTGGTCAGAGGCAGACAGGGTCAAGATGGAGAGCCTGTCTGGGACTGGCACTGCTTTTTCAGTAAGTGGTACCCACTGGAGTTCTCTGTGAGAGAAATGACCCAGTCTGACCTTTAGGAAGATAGCTGGTTGGGAGGAGACTGGAGTAGTTAGCTTCTGGAAGCAGAGGGACCTTTACTGGAGCTGTTTAGGCCAATGAAGGCTGAGACAGTGGCGATAGATATGAGAGGAATCTTGTGACAGAGGCAGAAGGACCAGGACTGGGTGACTGATTTGGATGCGTTGAGAAGGTGGGCTGGAAGGGAAGTGAGCGGTAGATGGCCACGTTGGGAGTGTCAGAGGGCCTGTGCTGGCTTGGTGGAGGCCGGTGGGGAGTCAGACTGGGCTCTGTCCAGTGGCCGGGTCAGCCACCCGTCCATGTGGAGGCATCTGACAGAAAGGGGACAATAGAAACCTGGACCTGGGGCTTGGGTTCAGGGCCCCAGAAGGAGGCCTGGGAGTCACCGGCCAAGAAGTAGTGACAGCAGAGGCGGGGCGTTACAGGAAATCATCCAGGTAGGTGGAAGGGGAAAGACCCGACACAGAGCCTTGGGAGAGGACCACACAAGAAGAGGCAGAGGAGGAAGAAGACCTGCAGAGGGAGGGAGGAGAGTGAGGAAGTAGAGCCGGAGGAGGCACTTTAGAGGCAGGGAGTCTGAACCTCTGACCTCCTGCTGGCTGACTCCAGGCAAGAACCAGACCTTTCTACTGCCGTATGGGGGGACTAATGTCCACCCTACCCCACCAGGTGTCCTGAAGGGCACTTAGTAGATGCTTATTGCTTCTTTCCCGTAGAGACCTGGGGAGGCATGGGAAGAAGTAGGGTGGGGGGCACATCAGCATCCTATGCTTTAGGAAAGGACACTCCTGTTGGGTTACTCCTGAGCTGAGGAGGTGGGGGACGGACCTTGGCACTTGCCGTGGGTAGCAGGTCTGAAAAGCTGATAGCCAGGCGCTGATGAGTAAGGGGATGAGGAGGAAGAGAGAAGGCTCTGGAAGCTCCCTTTGAAACCACGTAGCCGAGAAGGGAGGGTGGAGAACCACGTGGCATTAGAGGAAGCAGGGTAAAGGGAAGGGCGTCTTGGTAGTGCGTCACTGAAACCCTCTGACCTCTCAGGAAGAGGGAGCTAGTTCCTGGCAGAAATCCATTTCTTGGATTTGGCCTCTGGGGTTGAAGCGTTCGGGTGTTTGTTCAGAGATGCCAGCCGATGCACTCTGGAAGGAAGAAGTCTGTCACGTGAGCCAGGGAAACTGTGGTTGGTCTTGTGAGCCCATTGGGGCCCCGGCCGGGTTTCTGAATTAGATGTCCTGTGACCCAGTCATCTTGAAAGCCTGGGAGGAGAGGGCTGCTGGCTTTCCAGGGACTTTTCCAAGGGAAGGGAGACAGTGTGACCTGTCTCCTTCTGAAATGAGTGATGGGGCTTCGAGGGAAGAGCAAAGGAAGTATCCAGTAGGTAGATGAGTCTAAGAACCTTGGGGCCTTTCTCAGTTTCGAAGCCTAGTTTCAGAAAAGTGTGGGCAGTTTCTCAGCTGTCTCTGCCTTGCAGACAAGCACAGCCCGATCCCAGACGTTGACCTTTTCTCCTCTGTCCTCGGAATCTCAGACCTTGGCTTCTGCCACCCCTCACTGCCCACCCCATCTGCATCTTGAAGGGAGTGGTTTTGCCTTTGTCTCACTCCTCAGAGGTGACAGTAGCCAGGTGGACAGGAGGGTGTGGGAGAGGGGTAGTTGAGGGGGTTGAGGTCCCTCCACCTGCTCTGAGGAGGGGAGACGGAACGGAAGTCCCCAAAGGAAGGACTCCCAGGGAGTCAACCCTTGAGAAGGATGTTCTTGCGTGGCTGCATTCTTGCCTAAAGCCTGGTGATACTTTGCTTTTAGAAAAGTTCTTTTTTCTTCCATGATTTTAATTGTGTTTTCTCTGTTCCTCCTTCAGGTTGACCTCTGTTCTAATCATCTGCTCTTTTGTCTTTAACTGCCTTCTTACCTTGCTCATGCACCAACTCCTCCCCGCACCCCCCACCTCCCAGCACTTTCCTGTTTGAAGAGACAGGGTAGACAGTGGCTATGCATGTTGGCCCTACAACCAGACTGCCTGGGTCAGAAATCTCAGCTCCTTATCTACTAGTGTGTACACCTGGGCAAGTACTTCATCTCCCTGAGCCTCAGTTTCCTCATTTTTCAAATGTTATAATAATATCCATCTCATTGAGACTTCCCTGGTAGCCCAGTAGCTAAAGCCTTGCGTTCCCAATGCAGGGGGCCAGGGTTTCGATCCCTGGTCCAGGAACTAAATCCCAGACACTGCAACTAAGAGTTTGCGTGCCACAGCTAAAGATCCTGCTGCAAATAAGATCCAAATAAGTAAATAAAAATATTTTAGAAAATCCATCTCATACATGTCATATTATGAGAATTAACTAAATAAATACATATAAAGAGCTTAGAGTGGTACCTGGGAAGTTATAGGTACTCTGTCAATATTATCTATCTATATCTGTCTACTGTCTGTCTGACTCTCTTTTTTTGTAAATGCCTTCAAATCCTTTTCTAATTTTTCCAGGTGACACAGAAGGAATATATTATGTTGAAAGAGCCTACAGAAGTTATATTTCTAGAAATGATAAATTATATAGTGTATTTTCACCGTGCTGTGTGCTTAGTCGTTCAGTCGTGTCTGACTCTTGGCGACCCCGTGGATTGTAGCCCACCAGGCTCCTCTGTCCATGGGGATCCTCGAGGCAAGAATACTGGAGTGGGTTGCCGTGCTTGCCTCTAGGGATCTCCCAAACCCAGGGATTGAACCCAGGTCTCTTGCATTGTAGGTGGATTCTTTACTGTCTGAGCCACCAGGGAAGCCCCTAAAGTACAGCAGCTATCACATGGAGCTCCAGTGATGGAGAGCCCATTCTCTTAGAAAACCTTCATCCTGGGTGAAAAGTCCCATCTAATATCGATCTTTCTGTGGCTTCCACTAACATGAACAAGTCTTACTGGAACAAGGAATAAATAAAGTTATTAGTTCTTGTTATTAGGAGCAAATAAAAATGCACCCAACTCTTAGGTTGAAAAAAGTCAACATAGCCAAAGGACCAGATGCAGGGACGTGTCTTTTGCATGAACTGCTGCTAATAAATTTCAACTTGTAGATTTTATATCATAGGCCTTATTTGTTACAGGTTTCAAGCCTTGATTCTTACATTCCCTGTGTTGGTCATCTCTGCTACTTTTGTGAACTTTGACCCCATACAGTACCTGATGAAAATGATGGCTAAGCTCAGAAACCAAGCCCTTTCCTGTGTCACTAAAAACCTTCCTCCAAGCTGACGTCAACAGCTTTGAATGCTCTTCAGTAGCTTGAAGACTACCTTAGTCTGTGTTATCCACTTCACATTTCTCTGTGAAAAGCAAGCATGAGAGAATCCGTTAGAGGCTTGTTAAAATGCAGATATTCCTCCACCCCCATATATCACATGTCTTTCTTACTTATCTACCTGCAGAATGAAAGAAAATGAAATGGGAGAAGCAGTCAATATATATATATATTTTTAAATATCTTTTGGAAACTCCGTTTTTAATAGAAAGTAGCATAAGATGATACGAATTGGTGAAAATTGAAAGGAAAGAGATAGCAGTTACAATATTCAAAGAATTCATTTTATCAAAAAGCTATCACTTTCAAGTAAAAGTATTTGACTACTCTGCACCTTGTAGTTCCTTGAGTTAGATGTTTAATATTAGCAATATGATGTTGTTATAGCTACAGTCGTATGGAGTCTTCTTTTAATGTGGATGTTGAGTTGAAGTGGCAATTCCCATAGGGAACACACAGTGTATGGTACATGCTGGTACTTGGGGCAATATCGCTCTTCCATCTTTCTCTGTCTCTCATTGCAAGGGAGGAGGACAAGTGGGGACACAGAGTCTCACTAGCATTCGCACAGATCACGATCTGTTCCCTGGGGCTGGCACATTGCAGCCCCCAGTGAAATCTGGCTTCCGGTAGCAAAAAAGAAAGACATAATACAGACCCTGGGGTAACTGATCTGTCTGCCACAAGCAGATGCTTGATGTTCGCTTCTCCAAGACCTGTTTTCCTCTTCTCTCATCAATCTATCAAGTTTGTCCCAAATTTCCTTTGGAGAGAACAGTTGCATTCTCAGTTCTAAGAGTGGACACTGATTCAGTTCAGTTCAGTCATTCAGTCGTGTCTGACTCTTTGTGACCCCATGGACTGCAGCACGCCAGGCTTCCCTGTTCTTCACCAGTTCCCAGAGCTTGCTCAAACTCATGTCCACTGAGTCGGTGATGCCATCCAACCATCTCATCCTCTGTCATTCCCTTCTCCTCCCACCTTCAATCTTTCCCAGCATCAGGGTCCTTTCCAGTGGGTCAGTTCTTTGCATCAGGAGGCCAAACTATTGCAGTTTCAGCTTCAGCATCAGTCCTTCCAATGAATATTCAGTACTGATTTTGACGGGTTTGATCTCCTTGCTGTCCAAGGGACTCTCGAGAGTCTCCAGCACCACAGCTCAAACAGGACACTGATTGGCTTAAGCTAATAAACTCAACCCTGGCTGGATATTAGAACCAATAAGGGACTATTTTAAAATATCTGTGTGGGACCTATCTCTCAGAGCAACAAAATCAGAATCCTTTGAAGGGGTGCTTGGCTTGAAATCCAATAACATAAGCCAATCAGCATATCCCCCTGGCTCAAGGATGGGCACGTAACCCAACTCAAGCCAAGCAGATGCAGCAAGTTTTCATTTTATGCCCTCTGTTCTCTTTGAATTTTTATTTCTTTGTGATTATATTAATTATATATTAGTTATATTTGTATAGTTAAAAGTAAATTAATCTCTTTTGAAGTTGCTCCTAAAAGTATAAGATGATTTTAAAGTATATGTCATCTATTGTTAGAGTACATTTCTTCAAATGTACAAATCTCCATTTTAGGAAGAAGTAAGAAGTATATTTTAACTGTGCCATGTATCTACAACCTCACAGTAACACAGAATAGGTGTGAATAAAATGTTTTAATTTTATGTCTGAGAAGATGACCCCTGGAGCTTAAATCAGAGCTCAAGGTCAAGACCAGCTCATGGGATGGAGAAGCCGCAGGAGAGCTGGCTCCTGACTGTGGAAGCCGATTGTTCTTTGTTCTGCTGTTCATGTTTGACCTCAGCCTTCTTATCTAGCAGCTCTAATCTGATCTGGCCAACAACTAGAGAGGAGAAAATCCTCAAGGATTCAGCTAAGTATCTTCAGTTGCTCTTTTTCAATCAGATGTTTTTCGGTTTGACTTGGTTCCCAGATACCTTATGAAATTAAATTTGCATGATTTCTTTGATTACACCTCTGCTAATGTACTCATTGTTCAACTTGGAGGCCACAGTGACACAATGACCACCTTGCATTACTTCAGAAATTATGAGTAAACAAAGATTGTTTTAGAAGGTAAGAGTGTTAACTTTTGATGTCTAGTAGATTTGAGTGTCAAGTCATTTGTGAAGAATATTTGACTTGTTATTTTCAAGTTATTTGTCTGAAGAAAATTGCTGCAATTTTTAAAATGTAGAAGGACATCATAAATCTTGTTTTTCTCTAATACTAAGGAATAAATGAGTTAGTTTCTTTAGTTGTGGGTAAGATTTTGTTCATCATCGTTTCTTATTTGCTACATTTAGATTCTGTTCTTTGGGATCATATGCTAAGAAAAAATTCAAATCCTCTCTTATCATCATTTATTTTTTCAAAAGCCAATTCTTTGTTAAAACTCTGCCCAAGCTACTTCTGGTTTTAGAGCTTTACATTTTGCACAAAGCCTTCAGAATGCTTTCATATATGGTTATCCATGACTATTGTGTCAAAAGAAGAAATGTGGATTTATGAAATGCTGAGTTTCATTCTGTTAATCTTAATAGGCACTTATCACATGCATCCATACTCGGCAGATTTTAAAACGTTGCATCGTTGCTTCTCCTTTGACAGTTTATCAGAGGAACGGACAGTAAAATGCAATGAGATTGTGTAGCATTGTTAGTGTTTAGGAATAGCAAAATAACCAACATATGGACAGCAAGAAAAGATTTAAAAAACCTGAAGCCTAGATTACCCAATGATGAATGGGTGTCTGAAAAAGAGAGATTTGGCTACACTTAGTTCAGGACAGAAGTTCTGACCATCAGCCCAAGGAGCTAAAGGAAAATTAGCAGACTTTTCATCGCAAGGTAGTGAAGCCACCTAGTGGTTTGTTAGATAATTTAAGGTTATGTGAACGTATAAAGTGTCTTGCAAATTGATTGAGCGGGTCTCTATCAAGCATGAATAGGACTTTGATCATTTATCATTTAGTCCGGCAAGGAGGGTCAGTTTCATTGAGAAGAAGCACAGCGGTGCTCTGTGTAATCTTTTATATATTTATAATCTTTTTTAAAATCAGAAAGGAGTTAAGTTAACTTATATGAAACTACTGTGAGAGAGCACAAACTAGAAGAGGGAAAAAAAAAAGATGTAAAAAGTAGTAAAAACTTCTGTTAATTCAAAAACGTTTTCGAGATTCTGTACATTTTCCATGATAGGACTCTACGTTTTCAGGAAAGCATGGAAACCGATCAGTTATAAAAATTCAGTGTTCAGAACAGTGAAATAATTTTTGGGAAAAGCAAAATCCTACCTGATGTGAAGAACAGAGAAATGTTTCTTCTGAAGGTCCTCACCGATGAGATACTGCCTCATGCCATGTATAATGTCCTCAGTCCTTGTAATAGAAATCAATCCTGAGTCTTGGAATATTGTTTCGTAGCTGTGGCTGCACTGCTTTGGAGGAGAATGTGCACCAAGCTCTATTTTCAGGGCTTGCCTGAAAGCATTTGATCCTCATAATAAGCCCGAGAGGAAGCCAATATTATTATCCCATACTGCAGATTAGGCCAGTGACATGCTGTCACTTTATGAACCTGCCCAAAGTTAAGCTCTTAATGAGTAATGGAACTGGAATTCAACCCCTTTGTGCCCTTTTCCAAGATGCTGTGTATACTGAATGGCACATCCAGTGAAAATGGCAGTGCTCTACTGAATACTTAGACAGTCTGTAGGGCATTGGATAGGAGTGCTTTAACATGGTGCTGAGGACATGGTGAGGATTGCGCATTTCTGAGATGACCCAGTTTACGTTGCCCTCCAGGGTCACAGGCTTTACCCTGACTCCAGTCACTGCACACTCCTGCATGTGCATGTGCATACACACCTTTGGTCAGAAACAGAGGACCAGGCAAAAGTACTCAGATTCACCACTTCCTGACTGATAAACAACAGCTGAAATTCATGAACTTTTAAAAACAGTTCTATTTTATTGGAGTACAGTTGATGTACAATGTTGTGTTAATTTCTGGTGTACAGCAAAGCAGTTCATTCATTATATATATATATATATATACACACACACACACATTCTTTTTCACATTCGTTTCTATTATGGTTTATCACAAAATATTGAATATAGTTCCCTGTGCTATACAATGAGACCTTGTTCATCCATTCTGTATATACCAGTTTGCATCTGCTAACCCCAAACTCCTGATCCACCCCTTCCCACCCCCTCCCCTTGGCAACCACCAGTCTCCTCTCTATGTCCACAGTTTGGTTTCTGTTTCATAGATAGGTTCATCTGTGCCATACTTTAGGTTCCGCATGTAAGTGATACGAAAGAGTGTTTGTCTGTCTTTCTGACTTACTTCACTTCATGTGATAATACTTAGGTCCATCCATGTTGCTGCAGATGGCATTATTTCATTCTCTTTTATGGCTGAGTAGTATTCTGTGGAGAAGGAAATGGCAGCCCACTCCAGTGTTCTTGCCTGGAGAATCCCAGGGACGGGGAGCCTGGTGGGCTGCTGTCTCTGGGGTCGCACAGAGTCGGACACGACTGCAGCGACTTAGCAGCAGCAGCAGCAGTATTCTGTTGTGTATATGTACCACATCATCTTTATCCCTTCCTCTGTCCATGGCCATTTAGTTTGTTTCCATGTTTTGGCTATTGAGAATAGTGCTGCTCTGTATACAGGGGTGCATGTATCTTTTTGAATTATAGTTTTGTGAAACCCATGACCTTCTGATAGCTTTGTACCTTCAGATACAAGATTTAAAATGCAATCATAACCAAATATGCTCTATTTTACTAGTTTTTCCTTCTTAGAGTGGTATCTATAAATGTTTGGGAATGGCAGCTAAATTGATTTCTCTTAACCAGTCATGAAAGTTGATTAGGGATGAGCAAGGCAAGCCTGGCATCACTGAAACATTTTCAGTTAGAGGAGTCAAAATACCATATAATCTGAGTCTCAAATTGAGCGTTTAGAATGATGCTCTTTTAAGCTGTACTTTAGCACAGAAAAGGTATACTCTATAAAACGAATTTTTCATGTAGATAAGGCTCCTTGAAAACATATTTCCATGGTTTTTAAAAGAAATCCGTAGCTCAGTAAAGATTCTGCTGCTGCTGCTGCTAAGTCACTTCAGTTGTGTCCGACTCTGTGCAACCCCATACACAGTAGCCCACCAGGCTCTCCCATCCCTGGGATTCTCAAGGCAAGAACACTGGAGTGGGTTTCCATTTCCTTCTCTGCAGTAAAGATTCTTACGTTCCTGGAAGATTTAAGTTCTGTTTGAGGAGCTGAAGCTCAATACTTTGGCCACCTGATGTGCAGAGCTGGTTCATTAGAAAAGACCCTGATGCTGGGAAAGATTGATGGCAGTGACAGAGGATGAGATGGTTGGTTGGCACCACCAACTCAATGGACATGAGTTTGAGCAAGCTCGGGAGATGGTGAAGGACAGGGATGCCTGGCATCCATGGGGTTGCAAAGAGTCAGACATGACTGAGTGACTGAACAACAACAAAGATGACCTACTACCCATAAGGTTGAAGCATTCAAAAAGATAACCTTTTAATAGTTCTGCTGAGTGCTTGAAAATTTATCCTGTCTTGGGAATACAAATGAAAGAGAGCAATGCTGAAATACGGTAAAGGAAACATTGGCTGGAAATCAAGAAACTTGGGATTCCCAACTCCACTGTATTCTGATAACAAAGGAAGATACAAATTCTTTGGGTCTCATTTTTTCTCAGAAACTTCTGAGTCAGACCTGGATTCAAATACCAAGTCCAGTACCTATTAGCTGGATGATACTGTATTAGCTAGGTAAACTTTCTGGGCGTCAGTTTATTTATCTATAAAAAGTCTTTAGTAATACTGTGTGCAGGTATTTTATATATAAAAGTTTTTTTATACCTTTAATCTTTATAACATCCTTAAATGGAATATTCACTGTTGTTATCCCCACTTTATAGGTGCTATCACTGTAGTTGGGAAATTAGATAATGTGAAGAGGTTAATTAGGATAGTTTCTGAGATATGTTACATCACCTGGTACATAGCTGATATCCCAGACATGGAGGTGATGTATTCCTGCTGACTTCATCTCACCCAGCTCCTTCTCTTCTTTTAGGATATGCCTTGAAGATTAGTGAAGAGGAGAACTGCATGCATTAACAACTTAACTTTGGGAATTAGATAGAGATTTAGACCAAAGTGTAAAAATAAAACTGAAGTTTAATTTTTCCTACAGGAGTGGCAAAAACTCAATTATGATATCTACACCCTGCGACAGATTCGAAGGGAAGTGAGAAGTAGATGGAAACACATTTTAGAAGATTTAGGTGAGTCTAAAAGTGATTATAAAATGGCAAAAATAACCAGTTGTGGTTATTCCTCTCTACTTTCTCCAGCCTGGTTTTTATAAAAGGAATGTCAGTAACTGACTGTTTAAGGCTACTGTGTACTAATTGTTTTCCCAATGCCATCCTCTCTGTATCCTCCAGCATAAACATCTGATGTTTCTCTTATCATCAGCCGTTGTCTTGAGGACATATTTTGCCATGTGTTACCCCATCTGTCTTCAGTATCAAGTAGGACAGGGCAGTGAAATCATATGGGATATTCGTTCAATCAAGATCATTGAATTTGGGGGCATTGTACATTGATTGATTTAAATGGAGTGATTGGCCAATTACTCATAGCTTTATAAGATAGAGCAGATTAGGAGAAATGTTATTTGTAAGAGAGACCGCAAATACCTGTGGTATTAGAGTAGCTATTTGGTATTGATTTTTTCTTAATTCTGCCAGGCTTGTAATTCAGTAAATATGGCCCTCACATTATAAAGAAGCTTGTTTTCATGTTCAGAAAAAATGGATTTATCAATTTTGAAGTCCTCAGTCCTTCTCCTTTGAAACAGAACATTACACCTTGGCATTATAACTTTGCAAATGTGGGTACCAAGTTGCTATCCCCTGTTGCTTATATTATGCTTGTATTAAATCTACGAGTCTTTTAGACCTTTGTATAAGTAATTTAGCCAGCCAACGATATTGCCCTGGGGGAGGGAACCTGGGCTTGGAGGAGTCTGGACCTGAAGATGACCATTTTGCAGGTTGAGGGGACAAGTAGGAATTCTGGGGACAGGGGAGGGGGTGAAGAGCAGGAAATGGGAGGAGGGTTTCCAAACTGATAAAGTGGGTGGCAGGCAGTCAGTGGGTGAGTAGCAGAGGCTTAACTTGGAGGGAAAAGTTGACAAAGAAAATTTGACACAAAGAAACCGCAAAAGCATTTTAATTGAAGACCCGACCAACCTCACTGAGCTGCAGGGCAGCAAAGGGAGTGGTGCTTTGGGCTTCAGCTTTCTCGTATTTGCTCCACAGCCGTCTCCGGTCCCCTCATCCCTTGCAGGCTGTTGTCTCCTTGTGACTGCTTCACGTGAGGGTTTAATTTCTTTACACAGGTTTTCAAAGAGAAGCAGACTCTTTGCTGTCAGTGACAAAACTGAGCACCATCAGTGATTCTAAAAACACAAGGAAAGCTCGGGAAATACTGTTGAGACTGGCTGAAGAGACCAGTATTTTCCCTACCAGTTGGGAGCTCTCGGAGAGATATCTCTTTGTTATGGTAAGTGTCCATCTGCTTATTTTTTAGTAATTTTTTAAAATTAATTTTTATTAGAGTATAGATGCTTTTGTCCTTTTGGAGGGTGTCTCAGATGGTAAAGAATCCGCCTGCAATCCAGAAGATTTCAGAGACCAGATTCTATCCTTGGGTTGGGAAGATCCCCTGGAGAAGGGAATGGCAACCCACTCCAGTATTCTTGCCTGGAGAATCCCATGGGCAGAGGAGCTTGTCAGGCTATAGTCCATAGGGTTGCACAGAGTCAGACACGACTGAAGCAACTTATCTCACATAGCTGCTTTAAAATGTTGTGTTGGTAGAACACTGAGTAGAGTTTCCGGCGCTATACAGTAGGTTCCTATTAGTTAGTCTATTTTATGAATAGTGTCACTAGTGTGTGTATGTCAATCTCAGCCTGCCAGTTCATCCCACTCACTCCCCTCTCCCTCTCACTGGTGCCCATACACTTGCTTTCTATATCTTTGTCTCTATTTCTGTTTCTCAAATAAGACCATCTATACCATTTTTATAGATTCCACATATATGCATTCATATGTAATATTTGTTTCTCTCTTTCTGACTTACTTCCCTCTGAGTGACAGTTTCTAGGTCCATCCACATCTCTGCAAATGATCCAATTTTGTTCTTTTTTATGGCTGAGTAATATTCCATTGTATAGATGTACTGCATCTTCTTTATCCATTCCTCTATTGATGGACATTTGGGTTCCCAATTTTGCTTTAAATTTTTGCTTCTCTGTTAGTCCATGTACTTATTCATCATTCTGACCCCATGAACTTCACCGTGGTGTGAGGTGTGGGAGATGGTGCTGGCATCTTATGCCTTGGTGTTCAGTAGCCAGCACATCCTCATCTCTTGGAGGGCTTTAAAAATTCAGGTTTTTGGAATACACTTAGACCAGTTGAGACTTGGGTTGTAGTTCAAGAATCTGTGTTTTTCAGCCAATTTTGTTTGGTAGTCAGTTTTTTGAGCCATTTTTAGGTCAAAGAGATGTGAGAAATTGGGTATACAGCCTAAGATTGAAAAATGATTTGAAAGGACTCAAAGAGCAGGGGAATGTTTTCTGGAGAATGTAAGTCATTAAGGAGTGTCTCTAAATTTGTTGAGAAAAATTTAATAAATGTTCTACTCACTCATTGTTATTTCTAGATGGATGTGATTTTTAGATGAATTTTTGCCACAGACATGGCTTTGTTTCCATTTTGACAACAGTTTTGTTTTTAATTTTTTGGCAGGACCGTCTCATTGCACTTGATGCTGCGGAAGAGTTCTTTAAAATTGCCAGTCGAACTTACCCCAAGAAGGCTGGGGTCCCATGCCTGGCAGATGGCCAGAAAGAACTGCACTACTTTCCTTTGCCAAGTCCCTAAAGGAGAAGCTACGAGGCAGAATGGGAATTCTTCCGCTGGACCTCAACAGCCATCCAAAGTCGGGCAAATGCGTGCAAACGAGAATGAGCAAGGAGAGAGCTAGCTAACAGAAAAAGGATTTTGAATCCTACTAAAACCTAAGAGTTTGGATAGCTGGTCATCATGAAACTCTATGAAATGTTGAAGTTGCATTGAAACATCGTGGTGATCTTGCATCAGAGAGTTGGTCAGTGGGCTGTTTTATCATGGGTGATTAGATTCTGTTGCCCCCATTTTGGTTTTGGTTGCATAATGAGCTCTGACCACTGATCCTATTGGGAGAATGGGATATTCCAGTTAATAAGATTCCTGGAGCCATCATTGAGCCTAAATATGGATTACCAATTTTTAAATAACTGTTATATAATATAGGCTAACACCAAAACACTACCAGGCATGATGTGACCTTCCTTGATTTTGGAGCACCTACAGAACCTTGGAGGTGTTTAGAGCATCAATTGGAGAATATCCAGAAGTTTAGGTGTACCAAATAATAGAAATATCTAGGAGTGCTGCTCAGGAGGGAGTCCTAAGTAGAATGATCCCAATCGGAACTCCATGTAAAAAGCTGTGTCGTCAGTTGTGGTACAGGCATCTCAAATTCTTAACGTTATTGAGATCTGGTTATGTCATTTTTGCATAGTGTCCAGCTCTGGGCCACAAGCCCCTGCCTGATATTTTATCAGGGATATTTTACCTTCACTGTCTTCTCTACTCTTTAGCCTGTTTCCAGCTTATTGACTGAAAGTTACACCTGCCCAGAGTCCTCTCGTGCATATTTGCAACTCTGTAGGCCGTGCTGCATTGAAGAAAGTCATTGCTGGACTTTCTTCCATCCTGAAGATGATTTTCAGAATGGAGCATTTCTGTCAATACAGTTTGCCACAGGTTGAGCAGCTCAGCTTCAAAAGTTATAGCCCCTTAAGCAAGGAGCTTGTCATGAAATCAGGGTTCATTGTATTGAAAAGAGCTTTTCAGGTTTATCAGTAGATTGCTGAAAATAATCGCAATATTCTTACTTTTACAGATTTTGCTTTTCTGACTTCAGGTTTAAAAGTAACTTGTATGTAGTCTGTGCAGGGGATTGTGACTTGAAGATTTCCCTACCCCAACTAACTCTTTTGGTAGTGAATACTTTGTTTAAAATATTTGTCAGAGGAGATCCATGTTATCCATTTATGAGTGCATTGCAGACCAATTAACTGACATGTTTCAGGAAAATTTTTCGTAGTTGAGTAAGTAAACAAAAAGTTTTATTTTTTAAAATAAATAATACATTTTTATTTTGTTTTGTTTAGTTCTTAATACCTCTCTCATGTTGTTTAAAATTAGCCTGCAGATATTTTCTCTCACTTCTGTAGGCTCTTGCAAGATAAACATACAGTGAGACAGACAGACAAAACCAAAAAGAAACAATAAATTAACAAAATACATTTGAAGATCATACTGTTTTCATCCTTGTCCATGGAATTTGTGTTTTGTCTTTGCCTTTTTTGATGTCAAAATAGAGGAGATTGTTTGCATCTATAGAGAATAAGTTGTAACGATAGTCTTTATTTTTGGTAATGAATAAGGTTAAAACTGTCTCTATGATTATAAAAACTCATGGAATTATCCAGGAAACTTTCATTGCAAAGAATTAAAAAGTTTCTATATTTACTTTTCAGTTGAATGTGTGTTACATTTCCGAGAATAAAGAGGAAACAGATACTCTTTCCTTAATCCCTTTAAATTAAAGGTAAAGAGGATGAGAGAGATGGGCTTAAGGACCTCTGGTTGTTCTAAAGCCAGTCAAGGGGCCAGTCTGAGCTCAAGTCCATTGAGAAGTATGTGAGAGGGGCTTGAGGGTGACGGGAGTGACCACTTCAGAAGTCACAGGGTGCTCAGCAGGAACAGGATCCAGGGGTTCGTGTGTATATGCAGGGCAGTTTCAGGTGACGGATGGAAAATTTTATATTAATAGTTATTTATTTTAACATGCACCAAGGAAGCAAGGGGGTGGGGACTTCCTGGGGGCTCAGTGATAAAGAATCTGCCTTCAATGCAGGATACCTGGGTTCGATCCCTGGGTTGGGAAGATCCCCTGGAGGAGGGCATGGCAACCCACTCTAGTACTCTTGCCTGGAGAATCCCATGGACAGAAGAGCCTGACAGGCTGCACCCCATACGGTTGCAGAGTTGGGCACGCCTGAAGTGACTAAGCAGCAGCAGCAGCAAGGGGGTGGTGGGCTGTAATTTAGCAGATAGAACACGAGATTTCCTATTCCATGAATATAATTACAACCAACAATAAAAAGTATTTGTGTTTCCTTAAAGGGGCCCCCAGGAAGGCAGAGTGGACACACTGACCAAAGTGATAAAGAATGCTTTGGTGAGGAGTCACTAACATCACTGAAGGTTTGGTGTATCCCTGTAGGGCAGGGGCTGTTCCAGAAATGCACTCACTGGTAGCAATGGGGATGGAAGAAGAGGTGCTCAGTGGCAAGGCTTCACCGTCAGAAGCCAAGTGGCACAATTATAATGAGTGACCAGATCTGAAGAGTACCTGTAGAGAGATTTGGAGATGGTTGATGAAACATGGCCTCTCTAGGGGCAAAATAGATGGGCAGCCAATAAGAATACTCCTCACACTTTACCATCAAAAGATCTCAAGGACAAGGCTTCCCTGGTGATCAAGTGGTTAAGAATCCAGCTTGCAGTGCAAAGGACACCAGTTTGATCCCCAGTCCCGGAAGATCCCCACATGCCATGGGACAGTTGAGCCTGAGAGCCGTAACTACTGAAGGTCATGCACCCTGGAGCCCGAGCTCCTCAACAAGAGAAGCCACTGAGGTGAGAATCCTTGTGCTACCAGCTAGGGAGTAGCCTCCGCTCATCGCAACTAGATGAAGCCCTTGCATAGCAACGAAGACCCAGCACAGCCAAAAATGTATGAATATTAAGAAAAAGATTAAAAAAAAATTTCAAGGATGGATGATCAAGAGATAAGTAGGGCACAGACACAGCCAGTTTAATAAAAACTTATGATCTCTTGCTAGCTTTCCAGACTTTGATATTTTCCAGACCCAGAAACTACAGACTGAAGGAAAGACTGGATCCCTAAGAAGGAAAACTTTGAAACACCACTGCAAGGGGTCATGGCAATGCTTCCTCTATTCCTCCCTCAAAAGGAGGTTATTTACTGGGATAACTACACTAGAGAAAGGAGTCTACACAGACACACTCCAGACAGGGAACACTAGGTCCAAGTGGACATAGATACCCAGGGACAGGAGTATCATTACGGTGTGCTGTTTAGAGTGGGGCACATGGAATGCAGATAATAAATGGAGTCCTACCCCACGTCTAACTCACAGTCAGTTAGGTGAGTTCATGGGTCTACCCAGTGGTCATCTCCCCAGTTCCACATTAAATTCCAGGATGGAACATACTCTGGACTTGGCAGAACCAACATTTGTTTTTTGGCTGATGGGTTAAAAACCAACCTACTGAGAAAGCTAAGTAGAAGACTCTGAAACTGCTTCACTCCTTGGCCAAGATAATAAACCCAAATTAACATTGGATTCCAGAAAGACAACAGAGATTAGCACCCTTAAAGACCTAAAGGATGCAGGAGTGTTGGTCCTAATTATAATTCCGTTCAATTCACCACTCTGACCCCGAAACTAGATGGATATTGGAGAATGAAAGTGAATTATTGAAAATTCAACTAATTAGAAGCCTTAATTGCAGCTGCTGAGCTAGATGTGGGATCTTGGTGAGAGTAAATTAACAAGTCTCAGCTACATGTGGGTATTGATCTGGCAAATGCATTCTCTCCATACCCATCAGAAAGGAAGGTCAGAAACTGCATTCACTTGAGACGGACAACAGTACACATTTTGGTATTGCTCCAGAGCTAAGACTCTCCTACCCTTTGTTATAATAAAAAGGATCTGGACCCTCTGGATTCTGCAGAGTATCACTTTGGTTATTATACGGTAACATTAGATAAATGGTAAAATTAGATAAATTGGTAACATTAGATCTGATAAATGCAAAGTGGAAAATGCATCAGAGGCCTTGAAGAAAGACAGTTCAGAGGATGAGAGAGAAATTCTACAAAGTCTCAGGAGCCTGTCAATTCATTGCAGTTCTTAGGGATCCAGTGGTCTGCGGTGTGCTGAAACATCCCCTCAAAAGGAAGGTTGAGTTACTTCATTGTACACCTCTAAGGTGCCACCAGAATGCTGGATGGCCATCTCTGTGTTGCCACCTGGAACTACCACTCAACCCATTTAACTGGATGATGTGAAAAGCTGCCAGCTCTGAATGAGGTCCAGGGCAGGAAAGGGCTCCCAAGCAGGTCCAAGGCTGTGGCCAAGTGGCCTGACACTTGTAGCTTAGGACCCTACAGACCCGTTGGTATTGAAAGTTGGTGATAAAAAACGATGCCATGTGGAATTTATGGACAGTTCAATAGGAAAATGACAATACAGACTCCAAGAGTCCTGGAGTAAGGCCATGCCATTTTCAAGGGATGATTACACATTAGTTGAAAAACTGCTCATCATGAATTGGGTTTTTGTCAGACCCATGAAAGTGTAAGGTCAAATCTAACAGCAATCTATTTTTTCTGTTTTTCAATATAAGCTATTCAATTTTAGAATAGTTTTAGATTTACAGAAAAGTTGCAAAGGTAGTACACAGCATCCCCATATGCTTCATGTCAAGTTTCTATTATTAACATAGTATAGTACCTGGGGCTTCTGTGGTGACAGACAGTAAAGAATCCACCTGCAATGCAGAAAACACAGAAGATGCAGGTTTGATCCCTGGGTCAGGAAGATCTGAAGTAGGGAATGGCAGCCCACTCCAATATTCTTGTCTGGAGAATCCAATGGACAGAGGAGCCTGGCAAGCTACAGTCCATGGGATCTCAAAGAGTCAGGCATGAATAACCAACTAACAATAACAATAGTACCTAAGAATGGTACATTTGTTATATCTAATGAACCATTATCAGTGCATCATTAACTAAAGTCCAAGTTTACTCAGATACCTTAGTTTTTACCTAATGTCTCTTTCTCTTTCAGGATCCCATCCAGGACGTGGTATTGCATTTGAAAGGAAGTGAAAGTGTTAGTCGCTCAGTCGTGTGCAACTCTTTGAGATCCCATGGACTTAGCAAGCCAGTTTCCTCTGTCCATGGGATTTCCTAGGCAAGAATATTGGAGTGGATAACCATTTCCTTCTCCAGGGAATCTTCCCAAACCAGGGATCGAACCTTGGTCTCCTGCACGGCAGGCAGATTCTTCACCGTCTGAGCCACCAGGGAAGCCTGTGATAGTTTCTCAGACCTTCCTTGCTTTTGGTGATCTTGATGGTTTTGAGAAGTGCTGTTCATGCGTTGGAGAAGGAAATGGCAACCCACTCCAGTGTTCTTGCCTGGAGAATCCCAGGGACGGGGGAGCCTGTTGGGCTGCCGTCTATGGGGTCGCACAGAGTCGGACACGACTGAAGTGACTTACCAGCAGTAGCAGCAGTTCAGGAATCTAGGAGAGGAAAGATGATAAGTATTGGTGTGGTTTTGAGACCAACTGTGGCAGTGGGGCTGTAAGTCATCCAATTAGCCTTTCTTCAGGAAAAGAAATACACCAGATTCCAGGAGGAGCCTCTCCCAGGACGTGCCATGAAAAGCAAGCACTTCAGGCAGCATGGAGATGCTGTAATCTGCCCGCTTTGGGACAGAAATATCCATCCCCTCTGCTGCTGGCAGTGTCTGAGATCTGGTGTCTGAGATATTGGTGTCTGAGATCTCAGCCAGGTTTCTCTGTAGGAATTGCCATCAACCAGTAAGAGCTGCCTTGTCCAAGGTTGTCCCCCCATTCGGGCCATCCTGCCTCTATGGATGAGTTAGCTGGTGCAGGGGTGGGAAGGGTTATCCTAGCTCTGGAGCTCCCCAATAGATTGACGGAGACTTTTGTTGCGACAACATCTCAGTAGCAGTTTTGCCAACCCTGCTGTACGTATTTGCTTGCAAACTTCTTGCAGGCCAATCTCCATTTCAGAATCTTTTTCTCAGGAAACCACATCCTGACAGTATCTGAGTCAACAATACAATATGCAAGTCTGCAATTGTAGCTAACACATTCGTAGTGATTCTATGTTAATTTTAGTGGAATTATACTGGAGCATTTATCTATTGAAACACATACTACTTCATTATGAGTCATTAAAATGTATTAAACAGGTATCTATCCTTGGTATTAAGGCATTGTTTTTTAAAAGGTTAATTAGGTAGTTATTAGTAAATTCACTTAACATAAATGGTTAAATTATTTATTTATTTGGGCTGTGCTGAGTCTTCGTTGCTGCGCCTGGGATTTTCTCTAGTTGCACTGTGGGGGCTTCTCATTGCAGTGGTTCTCTTGTGGAGCACCGGCTCTAGGCGCATGGACTCAGTAGTTGCCGCTCTCAGGCTTAGAGCAGGGGCTCAGTAGTGTTGCATGGGCTTAGCTGCATGTGGGATCTTCCCAGACTAGGGATGTAACCAGTGTGTCCTGCATTGCAAGGTGGATGGATTCTTAACCACTGGACCACCAGGGAAGCCCAGTTGAATCATTTTTAAAGATCATCATAAAAGTTAACTTTTCTTTACCTAAGACATTAAAGTCAGTAACTTCTGGAAAAGGACTGCATTGACAGCCTCAGAAACTAGTTTATGTGATTTCTTACACAGAAAATCTGTTTAAATTGCATTGAAAGGAGCATACTCATAATTTCTAAATCATTACTGTGTATAGAGTGAAAATGGCCAGCCACTTTGAACTTTCTTTTACAATGTTTCAAAGAGTGTTATTATTAGCTTGCAGAGTATTATTCTATATTTTTCTTTTGACAGGAAACAACTGGACATATGGGATTTCAATTTTCAATTTCCTTATCAGATGTGTTTAGAACCCTGTATGGTTTTCTTGTAGTTTTAACCTGATTTTCATCGTTTAATCATTTAGTAAGTAAATAAGGTTTATCTAATTTTGCTACTTATCTCTATTTTAAGTATTTAGTGATGTTAAATTAGAAAGAGCAGTCTTTTGTACATATGTATGTGTACATATTAATATATTTCTATGTTATATATTACAAAAAACAAATAAAATTGTGAGATTTATAAGAGCTAAATAAAGCACAGACATATAGTACTATATGTACATATAGATCAGTACTCTTTCAAAAACCAACAGCAGTAGTTTTTAGGTAGCAATTTACTTTAAAAAATTCTTCCACGTTAATAGTGTGAAATGTGTAAGTAAACTTTTTATCATATATCCTAGAGATATGTATTAAGCATTTGAAGTATCCTAATCAGGAAACTACTTTCCAATAGGGTTGTTTACTCATTTCAATCATCTTTATCAAAATTTACACCAGAAAGTTCATCAAGTTGCATAAAGAGTGTTAGGTATGATTTTCCATTTAAAAACTGATTTTCCACTTATGAATTATGAAACCACTCAAGTGGTTAGCTAGAAAGACTGACTGACCTCTATCCTCTTAGCAGGATGAAGACATAGATACACATACACACTGCTGACAGTGTGTATAAAGTAGACAGCTGATGAGAGCAGACTGTGCAGCACAGGGAACTCTACCTAATGTGGTGTCCTGTTAAATGGGAGGGAAGTCCAAAAGGGAGGGGGACACATGGCTGATTCATTTTGTTGTGCGGTAGCAGCTATCATGACATTGTAAAGCAACTATACTGCAATTAAAATTAATTAATAATAGTGAAAAAAGAATCCGTTATAACCAACAGTGCTGAGGAGTAGAGCACCTTTTTGTCCTTTGTCTGTCTACTTCAAAATCTTCACACCAAGTTGTTCCACTTTGTTACTGGAATATTGTTGTGTCTGCCTAAGAACGAAACTTTCACTCAAGTGTCTTTCAAATGTTTATTTCAGTATTGCGGGTGTTAAGAAAAAAGGGAGACTTCTTTGGGATTACAGGAAGCTGATCATAATTCCTGGTTAATGAGTGTTGTATCTTTAGAAGAGTTTGGGCTAAGATCTGCTTTCACTCAGTTGACCTACAGCCTTAATTTTCTTGTAATTGCTGGAGATTATTGATATTTACTCAAAGACTGGACATCTGCTGAAAGGTTACAGTGATTTAACTCAACTTCTACTGTCTTTTAAAAATATAAAAGTAATAGTACAATACTTTTTATATAAAAATATAAAGGTAAATAGTAAAAAACAAAACCATGGTACTCAAAATTCTAATGTGACTATTCAAACCATTTTGGGAGGGTTCACATTAAAAAAAAAAAAGATTTATTTATTTTATTTTTTGACTGTGGTGGGTCTCTGCTGCAAGCTGGGGTTACTCTTCACTGTGGTGTGCAGGCGTCTCATCGTGGTGGCTTCTCTTGCTGTGGAGCAGTCTCAGGTTCTTAGGTTTCAATGTACATGGGCTCGGTAGTTGTGGGGCTAGGGCTTAGTTGCTCTGAGACGTGTGGGATTTTCCTGGACTAGGGATCAAACCAGTGTCCCTTGCATTGCAAGGCAGATCCCCAACCATTGGACCGCCAGGGAAGCCCTGGTTCCTTTTTTATGGGCATATTTGAAATTTGTATATACTTATTTTCTGTCCTGATTATTAAATTTAGGTCAAGGGTAATGAGCGCAAATGCTTCCAAGGGTAACTGCGTAGGAACTGTGGGTCAAGGAGAGTTACGTGTTCCTAACTCTAAAGCAGCGCTTCCCTGGTGGCTCAGACGCTGAAGAATCTGCCTGCAATGCAGGAGACCTGGGTTCAATCCCTGGGTCAGGTAGTGGCAATCCACTCCAGTATTCTTGCCTGAAGAATTCCATGAACAGAGGAGCCTGGTGGGCTACAGTCCATGGGGTCACAAAGAGTCACACACAACTAAGTGATTTTCACTTTTCACTTTACTCTAAAGGAAATACTTACAGTCTCTAGTCTCCTAAGACAGCCCACATACACTCTGTAGAGTGTTTCTCTCTAAAAAAATTCACTTCTTACCTAAAAATAAAAAGGAACAGCTACTACTTAGCTTCAAATGATTGTTGTCATTGAATAAGGGCTCAGTTCTGTTTGTAATTCTGATTTTTTGGCAAGATCCAAATAAGCATGATTTTTATGTAAATTTTATCCATCTTAAAATATGGTTACTAAGTTTAAAATTTAAAAACATCACGTAAGCCAAAGATATATATATATGTGTGTGTGTGTATATATATATATATATATATATATATATATAATGGACAGCTTACCACATTTCACAGATTGTAAATATTTTCCATTACTAAGTACCTTCTGAAAGCATCATTTTTACAAAGCTGCATATTGAGTAGATGTAAGCAATTTTACTGTTCATGGGGTTCTCAAGGCAAGAATACTGAAGTGGTTTGCCATTCCCTTCTCCAGTGGGACCACATTCTGTCAGACCTCTCCACCATGACCCGTCCATCTTGGGTGGCCCCACATGGCATGGCTTAGTTTCATTGAGTAAGACAAGGCTGTGGCCCATGTGATCAGATTGGCTAGTTGTCTGTGATTGTGGTTTCAGTCTGTCTGCCCTCTGATGTCCGCTCTCAGTGCCTACCATCTTACTTGGGTTTCTCTTACCTTGGACGTGGGGTATCTCTTCATGGCTGCTCCAGCAAAGCACAGCTGCTGCTCCTGATTCTCCAAGCCAGGCTTCAGGA
The DNA here is from genome assembly GCF_027580195.1 of Bos mutus. Taxonomy (NCBI): domain Eukaryota; kingdom Metazoa; phylum Chordata; class Mammalia; order Artiodactyla; family Bovidae; genus Bos; species Bos mutus. The sequence continues at coordinate 31,939,833 of NC_091618.1, forward strand.
ATACATGAACCATGAACTTCCAGATGTTCAAGCTGGTTTTAGAAAAGGCAGAGGAACCAGAGATCAAGTTGCCAACATAAAAGCAAGAGAGTTCCAGAAAAACACCTTTTCTGCTTTATTGACTATGCCAAAGCCTTTGACTGTGTGGATCACAATGAACTGTGGAAAATTCTGAAAGAGATGGGAATACCAGACCACCTGACCTGCCTCTTGAGAAATCTGTATGCAGGTTAGGAAGCAACAGTTAGAACTGGACATGGAACAACAGACTGGTTCCAAATAGGAAAAGGAGTCCATCAAGGCTGTATATTGTCTCCCTGTTTATTTAACTTCTATGCAGAGTACATCATGAGAAACGCTGGGCTGGAAGAAGCACAAGCTGGAATCAAGATTGCTGGGAGAAATCTCAATAACCTCAGATATGCAGATGACACCACCCTTATGGCAGAAAGTGAAGACCTAAAGAGCTTCTTGATGAAAGTGAAAGAGGAGAGTGAAAAAGTTGGCTTCAAGCTCAACATTCAGAAAACGAAGATCATGGCATCTGGTCCCATCTCTTCACCACAAATAGGTGGGGAAACAGTGGAAACAGTTGCTGACTTTATTTTTTTGGGCTCCAAAATCACTGCAGATGGTGATTGCAGCCATGAAATTAAAAGACGCTTGCTCATTGGAAGGAAAGTTATGACCAACCTAGACAGCATATTAAAAAACACAGACATTACTTCGTCAACAAAGGTCCGTCTAGTCAAGGCTATGGTTTTTCCAGTGGTCATGTATGGATGTGAGAGTTGGACTGTGAAGAAAGCTGAGCGCTGAAGAATTGATCCTTTTGAACTGTGGTGTTGGAGAAGACTCTTGAGAGTCCCTTGGACTGCAAGGAGATCCAACCAGTCCATTCTAAATGAGATCAATCCTGGGTGTTCATTGGAAGGAGTGATGTTGAAGCTGAAACTTCAGTTCTTTGGCTACCTCATGCGAAGAGCTGACTCGTTGGAAAAGACCCTGATGCTGGGAAAGATTGAGGGCGGGAGGAGAAGGGGATGACAGAGGATGAAATGGTTGGATGGCATCACTGACTCAATGAACATGAGTTTGGGTGAACTCCAGGAGTTGGTGATGGATAGAGAGGCCTGGCATGCTGTGGTTCATGGGGTTGCAGAGTCAGACACTGACTAAAGCAATTTTACAATCTTTTATTATTTTTGGATATGTAGTGGTTTTTTGCAATTTTTCTCTACAATAAACGTCTTCATATGCATTGCATTCTCCTGTGTTCTTAGTGGAATTACAGAATTAGAACAGGAATACCTAAATTCTATTTTATATACATCATTAAATATTTTCCAAAAAGTTTGTACCAATTTATGCTTTTTCCAGCAATGATGTATGAAAATATAGTTTCAGCATATCATCATCATTCAGGAATGTACCAAGAAAAAAATGGCAAAGAAAAATAACGGTACCTCCTTGTTGATTTAATTTGCATGTCTGTTTGTTAGAGTGAGCATTATTCCATATGCTTCTTTACCACTTTTATTTCTTTTGTGATTGGTCTATTTGCTTCTGTTGCCCTTTGTCTACAGGGTGAACTCCTATTTTGAAATTGTAACAATGTCAAGCTATAAAGCAAGGTATAAATAAACATCAACACCTGGCTCATGTTTAAAACATCTGTTTTATGGGGCTTTTCTTTTCTCTCCTTGTTGTCAGCTTTCATTCTGGGCGTTTTCACTGTCTCACATGGCAGCATCCGTAACAGTGGCAAAATGAATTGAAAGGCATCTTTAAATTGGCTTTGATATTGGCTGTGTCTCTTTCTTGTGTGGGATATAAATCTCAAGGATTAAGATGGCTGAAGTTTGACACCTATATTTTGGGATTGGTTTCTGAATTATCAGTTATGAATAGTTTTGAGTTTATAAATGCAGGTTTTAATACTGTGTTATTAGGCATTAGACTAACTCTTGGTTTTGAGAGTCCATACTCAAAATTTCAGAGTTCAGAAGGGTCTTAAAAGTTGTCCATTCCAAACTGCTCATTTTGTTGATATGAAATTGAGTCCAGATCGCTTCTCCAAAACCACACAACTGGCCAGTACAGCACCACCGTCTACTACTTAGGCCTCTGACCCCTGGTTTAATTTCCTTTCCATTTCACCACGCCGCCTTCCTCTTCTATTGTTGCTGGTGTTGCTACAGTTTGTAATGTAATTTGATCCTGATATATCTGAATTCAACTAATGAATGACTGCATATCTGTATGTTCACGTCAGCAATCCATTACAGAAAGTAATTATTTCGCTCTTTCAAACCTGTTGAAAAATTTTCACAGAGTCATGGAAAACCTTTATAAATATTGGTTTTATTACTCTTTTATTCCAAGAGATTATGCAGGTAAGAGTAGGAGCCAAGAAGTAAGAAAAATTAAATCTCCAAATGCTTGCTTTACTAATCACAGAAGCACAAAACTGCCGCCTAGATATTTTATTAGGGGTAACTCTATTAGCATCATTATGGCAGAGGTTCAAATTCAATCTGGGGGCAAAACACTGAACTCGTAATTTCTATCCAAAGGCATTTGATGCTAATAAAATACACACAAAAAAGGAATTGCCAGCATTGTTCTATAAGCTGAACATTTACTTTGGGTACTGAGAATATCCCTGTGTGTGGAAGAGTCTGCAACTTTCTTTGTGGCAGCCAAGGAGGTGGCCTATAGGGTCTTGCCTCTCAAATGTAGCAGGGATCTCAGATTAGGCCTAAACTAGTACTTTCCAAACTTGGGGGTCTTGTTAAGTACAAAGGTGGTTGAATTCCACTCATGATAGTGTGATTCTGTAGGATTAGCATGGAGACTGGGAATATTATTTAATATACTTTTAACTTTAGAATAGTTTTATTTATTTTTAATATTTATTTTTGACTGTGTTGGGTGTTCACTGCCATAAGGGCTTTTCTCTAGTTGCACTGAGTGGGGGCCACTCTCCAGTTGCAGTATGCGGGTTTCTCATTGCAGTGGCTTCTCTTGTTGTGGGGCGCAGGCTCTAGGCCATGTGGGTTTCAGCAGTTGTGGCACACAGGCTCTAGCAGGCTCAGTAGATGTGGTGGACGGGCTTAGGTGCTTCGTAGCTTGTGGAATCTTCCTGGATCGGGGATCGAACCTGTGTCTCCTACATTGGCAGGCAGATTCTTTACCACTGAGCCACCAGGGAAGCCCTAGAATAATTTTAGATTTATAGGAAAATTGTAAAGATAGTACAGAAAGTTTTCATATACCCAACTCCCATTTTTGCTATTTTATTAACATCTGACACATGGTACATTTATCACATCCAGTGAACTAATACTGATAAATTATTATCTACTAAAGTCCATACTTTATTCATATTTCCCCCCTTTTTTTAACCTAATTCCCCAACTGTGAGTTACAGAGACCCCTACACAGAAAGTCTTATTTGTATTATGCAACAAAAAAGTCTGGGGTGGGGCGGTCCATGGATCAACTGAGTCGTCTGTAGCTTACTTCCAGCTCTTCATCCTTAACATGACTTTCATCCTCATGGCTCCAAGAGGGCTGCTACCTCAAGAGTTAGTGTCTACATCCAGGGAAGCAGAAGGCACAAGAGCAAAGGAACAAAGGGCGTGTTACCTGTACCTGTTACTCTAAAAGAGTTCTGCTTATAAAATGGGATTGTCCAGAACTGGGTCATTGGGCCAGCCATGAATACAGGGGAATCTGAGAAGGTGAGTAATTTTAACTGGGCACCTTGAAAAAAACTATAATTCTGTGAGTGAGCAAGAAGGGGAGTGTGGCTGGTAGGTGGGCAGTCAGCAGTACCTGCTTCCCAGAGCTGCCACCAACAATGTATTTATATTCTGCAAATTGTTCATACCCTTTCTTTCCATTCTTCCATAGCAAAGTGATTTTCTGAAAAATGCAAAGAGGTTCATGTCCTCTCTTGCTTAAAGCAACATCCTTTGGAAAAAGTTCAAACTCCTAAACATGTCCTTGAGGTTCTGCGGTTTTGGACCTTGCTTGCTTTTCAGCTCCACTCTGCAAGCTGGCTACAGTGGCCTCCTTCTAATGGCAGAGACTCCTTTGCTCTCTCTTCCCTCTTAGCCTGAGCATCTAGTGTTCTTTCTTTGGAAAGAACACTTTAAAATTCAGAGATGAATTTTAAAGTGTTCTTTAAATACTCTCCAGCTCCCTGCAGGCATCTCCCTCTCAGCTTGTTACTGCTCCTAACTTCCATTCATTCTTTAGATCTTTAGATCTTCATGTTTCAGTTCAATCCAAGTTCATCAACACAACCTTCCCTGACCTTAGAGATTAACTTAGACCCCACTGTAAATGTCCTCTTAGGATAACATGCACTTTTTCTTCATGGTTCTTAGCCCAGTCATCATCTTGAATTTGGCTACGTGATTATTAAATCGGTTGTTGCCTACTCCATAAAATGCTAGCCCCACAACGCTGGTGGGCACCACATCTGTCTTTACTCATTGATATGTTCCTTGTGCCTAGTAGGATGGCTGGCATATGGAAGATATTAAGTTAATGTCAGTGGAGAGAATGAAGGAGGGAAGCTTGCATTCTGAGGGATGAGAGAGTCGAGAGGCAGAGTTTGCTTCAAGAACAAAGGGTTAATGATGGAGGAGAGGCAGTCTGAGCCTCACTAGGTTTGCCACTGCCATTTGCCTTCTCCTTCCTCACTCTGGCCTCATCTCTGAAGTTTAAAGCGAGAAGATGCAAAAAATAGAGAAAAAGCTACACAAGCTATTTTCTGTGTCCCCCATGGGACACTGGGAGATGTCTGCAGTGTTGGTACCAGTGGCATCGATGGCTCATAAGCATGAGCTCTGTGTGCAAGGTCGGTGCCTTCTACAGCAATGGTCATAGTCTTAGCGTGTTGGCTGTGGCTTTGCAGAGGCAGAAGGGGTGGGAGGGAGCTGTAATTTCACCACAAAGATTGGTGATACCCTAGGTGGTCAAAGGGACAACCACATCTTAAGGGTTAAGATTATTTTAAGGGTTAAGGGTTATTTTACCTAATTTATCTATTCTTTGCAAATTGCCTTTCCAAATATTTTATTTTTCTCGGAAATGGTTCCACAGTTAGTTAAAAAAATACTGAAAATCACTGGCCTTGTCACAAGAAAAAATATTTTTTTCTATTTCTTTAATGTTGTATCTATATGAGATGTGCACTAAACCTATGGTGGTAATCATTTCATAAGGTATGTAAGTCAATCATGTTGTACACCTTAAACTTATGCAGTGCTGGATGTCAATTATATTTCAAAAAACGCGGAAAAAGAGGAAAACCACTGCATGCATAGATAAAAAATAACCCCTTATTATAGAATGCAATAGGTTAAATGAGTCCCCTCAGAATTTGCTATTTATTCAGAAGTTCAAGATGTCAAGAAAAAGTTAATGGAAAACCAAGATTATTTCCCAAAGTTAAATGAGATCTATTCCATTTACTCGAAGACAAGTCTGTTAAGCAATGGCCCTGGGCTCTTAGCCCTGGGGCTCTCTCATCATCCTGTCTTTGAATACAAACAGAGAAGGCTGAGGCAGAAGAGATGAACCAACGCCTCAGCTCCAGGTGTGCGCCAAGGCTTCCAGGTGCTGGGTGTCTCTGGAATTAGGACAACCTGCCTGCTTTCCCTGTGAATGTCTGTAGAAACAGCACGGTAAGTACTCAGGTGAGTGCCTCTGGATGGTCTCGGTTGGTTGATTGGTTAAAAGTAACAAATTTGCATCTTACAGTAACATGCAGATCCTCCAGTCGCTATTCAAAGACTTTGCTGGAAGAATCTGGTTGAACACTAGATGCCGCTGTTGACTCACTCTGTTGTCTGTTAACGTCGGGTTTTACTCTGGTCTCTGCCAGGAGATGCAATTAAAGAAAAAGAAATAAGCCTGAGTAAATATGCAAAGTTCTGTTAATTTTCTTCTCTTTTAATGACTGATTTAAAGGGTTTTTTTTCTCTTAATAAATTCCAGAGGTGGTCTTTTTCTACAGAACATTTGACAATTGGCAGAAAATGGAGAGACGTAGATGCATGAATGTCAATTAGCTCACACTTGGGGTTTGTAAATAAGATCATTTTTGTATCAGTTTCTTTCTTTTAAGAGTTAATTTTACTTCTTTATTTCCAATTTGAATGCCTGTATAATTTTTTCCTGCGTGATTGATCTGACTAGGAATCCCATAATATATGGGATATGGGAATAATATGTTGAATAGTAATGGTGAGAGTAGGCGTCTTTGCTCTGTTCCTGATCTTAGGAGAAAAGTTTTCAGATGTCCACAGTTGAATATGATGTTTGCTATAGGCTTTTTATACATGTCTTTTAAATCATGTTGAGACACATGCATGTATGCTCAGTTGCATCTCACTCTTTTCATGCCATGGTCTTATAGGCTCCTCTGTTCATAGGATTTTCCAGGCAAGAGTACTGGAGTGGGTTGCCACTTCCTTCTCCAGGAGATCTTCCTGACCCAGGGATTGAACCCAGGTCTCCCGCACTGTAGGCAGATGCTTTACCATCTGAACCACCGGGGAAGTAATTTAGCAAACTGAGCACTAAAGGTACATGGGCCTCTTAAGACCAGTTTTGAATTCTCTATGATCTGTTGATGGATGGTAAAGAGGTGTCTCTCTCAAAGGCAGATCACTAAAAGTTATTTGGAAACATAGAACATTGCACATAATATTGGAGAGCGCTTGCTTCATATTAATGCTCAGAATTCCCTCATTCTTCAGCACAAATATGACTCCGAGACAGCTCCCGCTCTGTACTTTCAGAACAATGTGCTCAGAACATTTATCATATTGCATTGGAATACTTGTTTGCATAACTTGCTCCCAGAAGAGAATTCCTCTAGGATAGCATCTGGTCATTTTTGTGTTTCTGTGACCCAAATTTTTAACAGTGCCTGGCTCACAATGGTGTTTTCCAACCCTGACTCCGTGTCAGAATGTCTTCGGAGTTATATAGAGCTCTCTAAAGCTCCCTGCATACCTCTCGAGTCACAATCTTGAGACAGTGTGAAACAGTATGGTTCAGCATGGTTTGGCATGGTGGAGGGATAAAAAACAGGGACATGGGCAGTCATGGATCTGAATCTTCCAGGACATCTACCCAACTACTTCTGGTCCTCCATCGTTGGTTCTTTGCCTCTCATTTAATTGAAGTATGGACACCCTTTCTCCTTAAACAATTGATGCTGCTTCAAAACTCTATCCTTTTTCTGCAAAAGTAAGAACTTTGGAAGAATATGCATGAGTTGCTAGCGTCTTTGAGTCATAACTTGGGAACAGAGACTCATTGACTCTGAGATATTCAATATTAGAAAAGCATCCAACCTTTGCATGGAGAACCACACCCAGAAGAAAAGTGCTTCTTTAATCCATATTATATTAACACCAAACAGAAGAAATGTATAAGATTCTCTTTAGAATTATGTGAGGGAAATCCCAAAATGTTGAATCCAAACCAGGATAGTAAGTGGGGAAATTAATTGTGCCAATATTATACCCAACATTATGAATTTCAGTTCTGCAAAATGTTACTGATAATCCTTTTGTTTTGTATGCTTTTGTTATTGTTTTAGTTCAGTAAATATTTAAAAAAATCATTGTAAGATTTTTTAGTTTCACAGGCATCCAATAATCCTGATTTTCCCATTAAATTTTTATTTTGCTGGTGATGTTTTCAGGAACTTTCAGGAACACTCTTTCTCAGTGTCCTTTGCTGGATCCCTTTCCAATAAACCTCAAAATGTAGGGATTTCTATGGGCTTTCAGTCACTCCTTCATTACGAACAAATGTTCAATTAATTATAAATATACTATAAAGAAAACATTAAACTTAGTCTCTAAGAGGGAAGAGAAGACAAACAAAGTAACTACAAACGACAATAAGACTGTGAAACTGAACATGGGTAAGGAAACATGGAAGCAGGCGAGACTGTTCTCTGTAAGTTAATCAGCAACATCTCCGAGCAAGGACATTTGAGACCTGAAGGATGAATGGCGGCCAGCCATGCAAAGATTTGAAGGATAACTGGTCCCGTCAGAGGAAATAGTAAGCGTAGAGTCCTGAAGTTAATAAAGGGTTTGGTATAATTGAAGGACATAGGGGAAGACAAGCTAGAAAAATAATGCACTTTTTGTTATGATTGCATTTTTTTGTGAATACTGAACTTAAAAACTTATTTGGACAAGAATCTATCTATGCTGCTGCTGCTAAGTCGCTTCAGTCGTGTCCGACTCTGTGCGACCCCATAGACGGCAGCCCACCAGGCTCCCCTGTCCCTGGGATTCTCCAGGCAAGAACACTGGAGTGGGTTGCCATTTCCTTCTCCAATGCATGAAAGTGAAAAGTGAAAGTGAAGGCGCTCAGTCATGTCCGACTCTTAGCAACCCCATGGACTACAGCCTACCAGGCTCCTCCATAGATTTTATGTAAAATCAAAGGAGATAATTAAAGCAGTTTTATATGCTCACCTTTTCAGTAATGAAAGTTTTCAATATTAAAATGTCATGTTTCTGAGAGAGCATTGCTGACTAACCAATACTTGAATCGTTACCAAAAAAGTGATATATCCCATTGGTACAAGCCATTGTAGAATACATACTGGCCACAATCTTTTCTCAAGGACACAGAAATATATCCAACAAGTATCACCCAATTAAAGAGGAAGATTCTCTTTTCTCTGTTAGTTGTGCAATCCTGCATAGGAGGATTCTTGAAATTTGGCCTTGACTTAATTTTTAAAATTGAAATACAGTTGACTCACAATGTTGTGTTAAGGACACAATGTTGTTGTTAAGGCGGACACAAGAGCCACCCGCATTGTGACCTCAGCATCTCACTGCTTATGAGGAAGTGTGTCCAGAGCATCCTAAGGGATGGAGTGCTGAGACCACGGTGTAGGTGGATGTTGTGTCCCAGTAATAGGGAAGTCGCTGAAGGAGTCTGCAGGAGGGACAGCCACAATCTGATTTCCACTCTAAGACAATCACTCTGGCAATTTGTAGGGAATGGATTGGAGGATGGCAAGAATGGAAGCAAGATCATTTGAAAGCAAGGAGACTGATGATTTGGATTAGAGTGGAGGTTGTAAGGATGGGGATAAATGGGCCAAATTTAAAATATAATTTAGAGATAATATAACGAACAATAATTCATGATGGACTTGGATTTTGGAAATGGTACAGGAAAAGGAGATGTCCAGGATTACTCATAGCTTTCTGGCTATGCACGAGTGTGCTGCCATTTCTGAGATAAGGAAGACTGGAGGAAGGCGCTAGCTCAGTTCTCATGGAGCACCAGAAGTTTTTTTCCCTCAGTAATTAAATAGATCATTTTGTTTTGAAGTGCATATAGAATATTGTTTTTTGGTAATAGCTTTATTGAGACATAATTCACATACCATGCAATCCACCCGTTGAAAGTGTATAATTCAATGGTTTTTCTTAATAGTATATCCACAGACTTGTGCAACTATCACTATAATCATTTTAGGATATTCTCTTTCCTCCGTAGGAAAACCTGTTCCCTTTAGCAGTCACTCCCTCCTAGTTCTTCACATCAGAACCTCCTCTCCCACCCCAAACACTGTGCATGTGTGCTTAATCATGTCCAACTCTAGCCTGGCAGGCTCCTCTGTGCATAGGATTCTCCAGGTAAGGATACTGGAGTGGGTTGCCATGTCCTCCTTTAGGCGATCTTCCCAACACGGGGATCAAACCCACATCTCCTGTGTCTCCTGCAATGGCAGACAGAATCTTTACCACTGATTCTTTACCAATTTGGCAACCACTAATGTAGTTTCTGTCTCTATAGATTTATGCATCTGGGACATTTGGTGTAAGTAGAGTAATTTAATATGTAGCCTTTGTGTCTGACTTTTTTCACTTAGGATAATGTTTTCAAGGTTCATTCATGTTGTAAAGTGTACCAGTATTTCACTCCTTTTTATTGTTGACTAAGATTCTAAGAGAGTTCCAGAAAAACATCTATTTCTGCTTTATTGACTATGGCAAAGCCTTTGACTGTGTGGATCACAATAAACTGTGGAAAATTCTGAAAGAGATGGGAATATCAGACCACCTGACCTGCCTCTTGAGAAATCTGTATGCAGGTCAGGAAGCAACAGTTAGAACTGGACATGGAACAACAGACTGGTTCCAAATAGGAAAAGGAGTACGTCAAGGCTGTATATTGTCACCCTGCTTATTTAACTTATATGCAGAGTACATCATGAGAAACGCTGGACTGGAAGAAGCACAAGCTGGAATCCATATTACCGGGAGAAATATCAATAACCTCAGATATACAGATGACACCACCCTTATGGCAGAAAGTGAAGAGGAACTAAAAAGCCTCTTGATGAAAGTGAAAGAGGAGAGTGAAAAAGTTGGCTTAAAGCTCAACATTCAGAAAACGAAGATTATGGCATCTAGTCCCATAACTTCATGGGAAATAGATGGGGAAACAGTGGAAACAGTTGCTGACTTTATTTTTTGGGGCTTCAAAATCACTGCAGATGGTGACTGCAGCCATGAAATTAAAAGACGCTTACTCCTTGGAAGGAAAGTTATGACCAACCTAGATAGCATATTCAAAAGCAGAGACATCACTTTGCCAACAAAGGTTCGTCTAGTCAAGGCTATGGTTTCTCCTGTGGTCATGTATGGATGTGAGAGTTGGACTGTGAAGAAAGCCGAGTGCTGAAGAATTGATGCTTTTGAACTGTGGTGTTGGAGAAGACTCTTGAGAGTCCCTTGGACTGCAAGGAGATCCAACCAGTCCATTCTGAAGGACATCAGCTCTGGGATTTCTTTGGAAGGAATGATGCTAAAGCTGAAACTCCAGTACTTTGGCCACCTCATACGAAGAGTTGACTCACTGGAAAAGACTCTGATGCTGGGAGGGACTGGGGGCAGGAGGAGAAGGGGACGACAGAGGATGAGATGACTGGATGGCATCACTGACTCAATGGACGTGAGTCTGAGTGAACTCTGGGAGTTGGTGATGGACAGGGAGGCCTGGCGTGCTGCAATTCATGGGGTCGCAAAGAGTCGAACACGACTGAGTGACTGAACTGATTGAACTGAACTGAAGATTCTACTGTATCAATATACTATATAGTATTTAACCACTCATCAACTGTTGGGCACTTGGATCATTTCTACTTTTTGATGACTATGAATAATTCTGCTATAAATATTTGCATACAAGTTTTAGTGTGGGTATCCATGAGTTTTGTTTAAATTTATGAAATCTGCAGTGTTCCCAGACTGCAGAAGTCCAGTTGCTGCCATGGTCTGTGCTTTCTTCCTCTAGCCTTTTGACCTTCATCATTGTACTAAGGAGACTCCATTCCCCAGTACACCAACCAACCTGAGTCCTCAGAACTGCCACCTCTCAGGACTCTTTCTATTCTTTATTCTGGCTTCTAAAGTTGGGGGGAAGTAGTATCTTACAGTGAGTCAGCTGGTGAGAATTCCATGTAGGAGATGGCTCATGTTTTTGTTACTTTTACGGGTGACATCCTGGAGGAAGGTGTGCAGCCCAGTGTGTATCCTGAGAGTCAGGATATGTCGGCGAGGCAGTCCTGGGTCGAATCCCAACAAAGTGCTCAACTTTCTGATCCTCTTCTCTAAATGGCACCATCCAGATATATTTAGCTCACTGAGTGGTTCTTAGGAGTAAATAAGATTAATGCTGAGCACCATCCTGGCATGCTTTACAATGTGGTGTTAGTTTCTGCTGTACAGCAAGTGTATCAGCTATATGTATGCGTATATCCAGGGCTTCCCAGGTGGCTCAGTGGTAAAGAATGTGCCTGCCAATTCAGGAGATTAGAGTTTGATCCCTGAGTTGGGAAGCTCCCCTGGAGAGGAAAATGGCATCCCACTGCAGTGTGCTTGCCTGAAAAATCCCATGGACAGAGGAGACTGGCGGGCTACAGTTCATGGGGTCTTGAAGAGTCAGACATGACTTAGCAACTAAACAGCAGCAACAGCATACATGTATCTCCTCCCTCTTGGACCTCTCTCCCACCCCATCCCCATCCCACCCAACCCTCCATCCCACCCATCTAGGTCACCACAGAGCACCGAGGTGAGCTTTCTGTGCTATACAGCAGGTTCCCATGATGATTTTACACATGGAAGCATGTATATATTGATCTCAATCTCCTAATTCATCCCACCCTCCTCTGCCCTTATCGTGTGTCCACACATCCATTTTCTACATCTGTGTCTCTATTCCTGTCCTGCAGGTACATTCATCTGTACCATCTCTCTAGTTTCCATATATATGCATTAATATATGACATTTGTTTTTCTTTGTGACTTTACTTCACTCTCTCTGACAGACTACAGGTCCATTTGCATCTCTACGAATGACCCAGTTTTGTTCCTTTTTAATGGCCAAGTAATATTCCTTTGTCTATATGTACAACATCTTCTTAACCCATTCATCTATTGATGAGCGTATAGGTTGCTTCCATGTCCTGGCTATTGAAGATAATGCTACAATCTTATTATTCTTATGCAGTCACCTCTTTGTGGGCTACTGGTAATATAATATGAATTTTCCCTCTGTTCTGTCTGGCTATTACCAAATCTGCTTAATATCGCTTTCTGCATCAATAATGAAAGGATAGTAATACATATCTCATAAGTTATTATAAAGATGAAATAAGAATGGTAAAGGACTGGGCATAAAATATGGCATTCAGTAAATGACAGCTATGGCCATTTTTTTTTTTGATATACATGTAGGTACATGTTTTAAGCACCTTCTATGAACCGTGTCCTAGTCCTGGAAATACAGCAGTGGGTGGAATCAAGTCCATATCCGTGTGGAATCTACATCATCGTCACTATTACTACTACTGCAAATCTGGTCTGGGTTGCTGTGTACAAAGGGAAAGGAGAGTGAGGTATGTCTTAGGCGATGGACCATATTTCTACTTTACCTGGAAAAGTGGGCTCATGGCTTTTCATCTTTTCTGCTTCATAGCAGCAGACAAACAAAAACCTCTGAAGACCTCGAGCTGCTATGATCAGAGCCTGTGGACTCTCCCTGGGCTTTCCCTTCTGTCCTGGTGTGGGTCCTCTGGAGTCCAGGTTGCCTGCTCACAGACCACAGGGTTGAGCTCTGCTCTGTTTGTGCGGTTTTAAGTCAGATTGCCTGCGAATCTTGAAATTGTTATTGATGTTCTCAACTGTTTACTAATGTGGCAGCGACTGTGATTTGTGCTTTAATATTTTTTCAAAGCCCATTTGCTCTGTAACTGCAGCTCTTAAGTGCTCAGGTGGATTCCCCGAGTGGCAGTTCCTAATGGACATTGGATGTGTCACCAGACGATGGCAGCAGAGACACACCATGCAGGTCCCTGCGAAGGGACCCGGACCTCTTAGGCAGGCTTTCTCAGCCTGGCCCGGTAACAAAACTGAATTTCTTGCTGCTCTTGTTGTTCTTGTTTTTTTCCATGTAAGCATCACAGATAATCCCACAAACAGGACCTTGTAAAGGATCCATTTGGAAAAGTGAACAAGATTACTTGTGGACAGGATCTTCCGCCCCTTCACAGCTGCTCTGTAAATTGTTGTTGGTGGACCTATGGGAGTAAGATAAACGCGATTAACGAGAAACAAAGAGATGTTTCTTATCTCACTGGGGTTTTTCATAGTGTGTTTTAAGCACATTCAAAGGTTTGTTAACAATGGAGACCATTATATGTTCTGTGACTCACAGGGTTTCCCAGATAGCTCAGATGGTAATGAATCTCCCAGGGGATCTGGGTTTGATCCCTGGGTTGGGCAAATCCCTTGAAGAAGGGAATGGCAACCCACTCCAGTATTCTTGCCTGGAGAATTCCATGGACAGAGAAGCCTGGTGGGCTACAGCCTGTGGGGTTGCAAAGAGTCGGACACGACTGAAGCGACTAACACACACATATATACATACATACATGACCCACAGGAGGAGGATAGATGTGAAAGCTGATTTTGATTACAGGTATTGAGATGCTTGCCCAGGTTGGATGGTTTTTGTCATCTCTACAAGGGTCATTGGAGCAGAGCCCTCTGGCTCTTGCAGGAAAGAACAGCCTCGCTAGTTCCTACAGCTTCTCTTCCTTGAGAAAATGTCTGTTTATGTCACACAATTCACTGCCTGGCCCTGGATGCCTTGTGTGCATTTCCTAGACAGTTTGATGTGAGAGAGGGCAATCTGCAGGCATTTTGAAATCCATGGCACAGGGATATTTTCCAGCTTCAGCTCCACCATAAGCCAAAAAGAGGTCTTAAAAACAGAATAACACACACTGCAATGTTTTTTTTTTTTAATTTTATTTTTAAACTTTACAATATTGTATTAGTTTTGCCAAATATCAAAATGGGTCCGCCACAGGTATACATGTGTTCCCCATCCTGAACCCTCCTCCCTCCTCCCTCCATACCATCCCTCTGGGTCGTCCCAGTGCACCAGCCCCAAGCATTCAGTATCATGCATCGAACCTGGACTGGCAACTCGTTTCATACATGATATTATACATGTTTCAATGCCATTCTCCCAAATCTTCCCACCCTCTCCCTCTCCCACAGAGTCCATAAGACTGTTCTATATATCAGTGTCTCTTTTGCTGTCTCATACACAGGGTAATTGTTACCATCTTTGTAAATTCCATATATATGCGTTAGTATACTGTATTGGTGTTTTTCTTTCTGGCTTACTTCACTCTGTATAATAGGCTCCAGTTTCATCCACCTCATTAGAACTGATTCAAATGTATTCTTTTTAATGGCTGAGTAATACTCCATTGTGTATATGTACCACTGCTTTCTTATCCATTCATCTGCTGATGGACATCTAGGTTGCTTCCATGTCCTGGCTATTATAAACAGTGCTGCGATGAACATTGGGGTACACATGTCTCTTTCCTTTCTGGTTTCCTCAGTGTGTATGCCCAGCAGTGGGATTGCTGGATCATAAGGCAGTTCTATTTCCAGTTTTTTAAGGAATCTCCACACTGTTCTCCATAGTGGCTGTACTAGTTTGCATTCCCACCAACAGTGTAAGAGGGTTCCCTTTTCTCCACACCCTCTCCAGCATTTATTGCTTATAGACTTTTGGATCACAGCCATTCTGACTGGTGTGAAATGGTACCTCATAGTGGTTTTGATTTGCATTTCTCTGATAATGAGTGATGTTGAGTATCTTTTCATGTGTTTGTTAGCCATCTGTATGTCTTCTTTGGAGAAATGTCTATTTAGTTCTTTGGCCCATTTTTTGATTGGGTCATTTATGTTTCTGGAATTGAGCTGTAGGAGTTGCTTGTATATTTTTGAGATTAGTTGTTTGTCAGTTGCTTCATTTGCTATTATTTTCTCCCATTCTGAAGGCTGTCTTTTCACCTTGCTAATAGTTTCCTTTGATGTGCAGAAGCTTTTAAGTTTAATTAGGTCCCATTTGTTTATTTTTGATTTTATTTCCAATATTCTGGGAGGTGGGTCATAGAGGATCCTGCTGTGATGTATGTCAGAGAGTGTTTTGCCTATGTTCTCCTCTAGGAGTTTTATAGTTTCTGGTCTTAGGTTTAGATCTTTAATCCATTTTGAGTTTATTTTTGTGTATGGTGTTAGAAAGTGTTCTAGTTTCATTCTTTTACAAGTGGTTGACCAGATTTCCCAGCACCACTTGTTAAAGATTGTCTTTAATCCATTGTATATTCTTGCCTCCTTTGTCAAAGATAAGGTGTCCATATGTGCGTGGATTTATCTCTGGGCTTTCTATTTTGTTCCATTGATCTATATTTCTGTCTTTGTGCCAGTACCATACTGTCTTGATAACTGTGGCTTTGTAGTAGAGCCTGAAGTCAGGTAGGTTGATTCCTCCAGTTCCATTCTTCTTTCTCAAGATAGCTTTGGCTATTCAAGGTTTTTTGTATTTCCATACAAATTGACACACTGCAATGTTGAAGAAGAATGTTGGGGGTGCAAAGGGGTGCCGTGGAGAACACATGGTTCTGCTGCAGTAAAGCATTGCTCAGGGTAAAATGAAAATGTGGGACTTACTCAAAATTATTAAGAATTTCAAGATGGGCAGCAGGGTGCGTGTGTGTTCAGTTGAGCTTTGCTGCTGCTGCTAAGTTGCTTCAGTCGTGTCCGACTCTGTGCGACCCCAGAGATGGCAGCCCACCAGGCTCCCCCGTCCCTCGGATTCTCCAGGCAAGAACACTGGAGTGGGGTGCCATTGCCTTCTTTAGTTGTGTCTGATTCTTTGCGACCCCATGGACTGCAGCCCATCAGGCTCATTTGTCCATGGGATTCTCCAGGCAAGAATTTTGGAGTGGGTTGCCATTTCCTCCTCCAGGGGATCTTCCTGACCCAGGGATCGAACCCACATCACTTATGTCTCCTGCATTGGCAGGCGGGTTCTTTACTTCTAGTGTCACCTGAGAAGCCCTGGCAGCAGCATTGGATTCTAACAAGTATAGTGGCTCCTCTGAGTGTGGGGGCCTGTGCATCTTCACATGGGTGAAGTGTGTGTGTGTGTGTGTGTGAGAGAGAGAGAGAGAGAGAGAGGAAGTGGGAGAGAAGCTTTTTAAAAATTCTATTTTCACTGCTTAGTCTTTTTAAGGCAAAATTCTAAACCTCATCACTATTGACACATGGACTGGATCATTCTTGACTGTGGGGGCCACCCTGGACGTTAAAGGGTGCTTAGCTGCATCCTCTTTGTTGTCTACCCTCTAGATGCCAAAGCACCTCCTGTCCCCCTGTTTTGACAATCCAAAATATCTTGAGACATTGCCAAGGGTTTCGTTTGGGGAGGCAAGATCACCCCCATTGAGAATCACTGCTTTAAGATAAGGTTTTACAAGTCACCCAAAGAGAGCTTAATGGCTTGTCTTTCTTCTTTTTTCTGGTCTTTCCTTTCATTTCCTTTCTTCCTATCTAAGCATGAAGGAAACTATGAACTGTGCTTTTTGGCTTGTTGCTGGTGGGTGCAGAATACTAAACTTTCACGCCAGGCTAATCCAGCGTAGAGATTCCTGCAGAGCTGAAGGCACACCCTGGTTCTGTAGATGTGCGATTTGTCCTGGTCGCCTTGGGTGGATATACATTTCAGAATCTGTTCTCTGAATCCTGAAAATGTATCCTTTAATCTTCGACTCAGAAAACCCCTTGACTCTGGGAGGAGACACCAAAGGCCTTCTCTGTGACAGGCGGGGAGAGGGCTGTTTGGATTGCTAATTTGTTTTCACTCCCTGGTCTGTTTTCCCTTCATGCTCTCTTTCCACTTTGGACCTTGAGTATGAATAATTCCGCATAGCCTGAGGGGAGAAGCAGGAGGCCGGCTAGTAGTGGTGTTTGTACTGTAACAAAATAAAAAGTTTAAAAGCCCTGTGAAGCCTGAGACCTTGGAAAGGGAGGGAGGTTTAGAATGTACTCTAAAACGGACTCATAAAACATGACAAACTCTGGAAACCTCTTGGAGGTCCGCAGAATATATTGCCCACTTACTTTAGGAGGGGATCCCCAACCAGAACTGCCAGCCGCTCCCGCCCACCCCCCCAAATGTGGAGTCTCAATGCAGAGTGTCCCTGTCACTCACAGGCCCTGTGAGATAGCTTTCTTAACCCTGTATTTCACAAACTGTCATCCTGAAAGGCAAGCTAAGCAGTGACATTGTTTGGATTGTTAGTCAGTTCAGTTACTCAGTCGTGTCCGACTCTTTGCGACCCCATGGACTGCAGCACGCCAGGCTTCCCTGTCCATCACCAACTCCTGGAGCTTGCTCAAACTCATGGCCATCGAGTTGGTGATGTCATTCAACCGTCTCATCCTCTGTCATCCCCTTCTCCTTCTGCCTTCAATCTTTCCCAGCATCACAGTCCTTTCCAATGAGTCAGTTCTTCACATTGGGTGGCCAAAGTATTGGAGTTTCAGCTTCAGCATCAGTCCTTCCAATGAATATTCAGGACTGATGTTCTTTAGGATGGACTGGTTGGATCTCCTTGCAGTCCAAGGAACTCTAAAGAGTCTTCTCCAATACCACAGTTGAAAAGCATCAATTCTTTGGAGCTCAGCTTTCTTTACAGTCCAACTTTCACATCCATACATGACTGCTGGTAAAACCATAGCTTTGACTAGATGGACCTTTGTTGGCAAAGTAATGTCTTTACTTTTTAATGTGCTGTCTTGATTGGTCATAGTTTTTCTTCCAAGGAGCAAGCGTCTTCAAATTTCATAGCTGCAGTCACCATCTGCAGTGATTTTGGAACCCCCAAAAATAGTCTGTCACTGTTTCCACTGTTTCCCCATCTATTTGCCATGAAGTGATGGGACCAGATGCCATGATCTTAGTTTTCTGAATGTTGAGTTTTAAGCCAACTTTTTCCACTCTCCTTTTTCACTTTCATCAAGAGGCTGTTTAGTTCTTCAATCTCTGCCATACGTGTGGGGTCATCTGCATATCTGAGGTTATTGATATTTCTCTCAGCAATCTTGATTCCAGCTTATGCTTCATCCAATGTGGCATTTCACATGATGTACTCTGCATATAAGTTAAATAAGTAGGGTGACAATATACAGCCTTGATGTACTCCTTTCCCAATTTGGAACCAGACTGATGTTCCATGTTCAGTTCTAACTGTTGCTTCTTGACCTGCATATAGATTTCACAGGAGGCAAGTCAGGTGGTCTGGCATTCCCATCTCTTTAAGAATTTTCCACAGTTTGTTGTGATCCACGCAGTCAATAGTAGTCAATAAAGCAGAAGTAGTCAATAAAGCGTAGTCAATAAAGTAGAAGTAGATATTTTTCTGGAACTCTCTTGCTTTTTCGATGATCCAAAGGATGTTGGCAATTTGATTTCTGGTTCCTATGCTTTTTCTAAATCCAGCTTGAACATCTGGAAGTTCACAGTTCACATACTGTTGAAGCCTGGCTTGGAGGATTTTGAGCATTGTGAGAAGAGTGCAATTGTGTGGTAGTTTGAGCATTCTTTGGCATTGCCTTTCTTTGAGATTGTAATGAAAACTGACCTTTTCCAGTCCTGTGGCCACTGCTGAGTTTTCCCAATTTGCTGGCATTTTGAGTGCAATACTTTAAAAACATCATCTTTTAGGATTTGAAATAGCTCAACTGGAATTCCATCACCTCCTCTAGCTTTGTTCGTAGTGATGCTTCAAATGTCAAAGGCTAACAGAGTTTTGACAAGAAAATGCACTGGTCATAGCAAACACCGTCTTCCAACAACACAAGAGAAGACTCTACACGTGGACATCACCAGATAGTCAATACCGAAATCAGATTGATTATATTCTTTGCAGCCAAAGATGGAGAAGCTCTTTGTCAGCAAAAACAAGACCAGGAGCTGACTGTGGCTTAGATCATGAACTCCTTATTGCCAATGGACTTAAATTGAAAAAAGTGGGGAAAACCACTAGAACATTCAGGTATGACCTAAATCAAATCCCTTACAATTTTACAGTGGAAGTGACAAATAGATTCAAGGGATTAGATCTGATAGACAGAGTGCCTGAAAAACTATGGATGGAAGTTCATGACATTGTACAGGAGGCAGTGACCAAGACCATCCCCAGGAAAAACAAATGCAAAAAGGCAAAATGGTTGTCTGAGGAGTCCTTACAAATAGCTGAGAAGAGAAGCAAAAGGCAAAGGAGAAAAGTAAAGCTATACCCATTTGAATGCAGAGTTCCAAAGAATAGCAAGGAGAGATAAGAAAGACTTCCTCAGTGATCAATGCAAAGAAATAGAGGAAAGCAATAGAATGGGAAAGACTAGAGATCTCTTCAAGGAAATTAGAGATACTAAGGGAACATTTCATAAAAAGATGGGCACAATAAAAGGATTGTTAGTAGTAACTTGATAATTAGCCATCAGAAGTACCTGATCTCTACTGTCCTGTGTTCAGATTGGTTCTGGTCTGAGATTGTCTGTCGTCTCATGTTAGTCACTCGGTCGTGTTTGACTCTTTGCAACTCTATGAGCTGTAACTCAGCAGCCTTTCTAGGCAAGAATACTGGAGTGGGTTGCTGTTCCCTTCTCTAGGGGATCTTCCTGACTTAGGGATTGAAACCACGTCTCCTGCATTGTGGGCAGATTCTTTACCAGTCTGAGCCAGAAGGGAAGCCTGAAACTGTTGGGTTTATTCAAATCTTTGTCAAAGAAGTCAAGAACCTTAGGCTTGACTACTCTGCTGAGCCTTTGGTTGTGTGATTTTGCCACAGGCTGGACATTGTCTTTAAGATAGAAACCCTAAAAGTGTGCAGGTTTCTTAGTGGCTGCATGTCTCTATTGTGTTAAGACTCTGTTCACGTGGAGCTGATTCTCTCAAAATTGGGACCCCTTTGAGATCTGTGAACTTCTAGTAGATAGGACAATCCTGCCATCCAGCAAACACTCAGTGTTTCACAGAACTGGTTAACATCCATGAAAGAAACAGAATGAAAGCATAGAGTGGAGCCACAGAAACCTTCTTCATTAATGGGAAGACTAATTAGCAACAGATCTTTCTTCCCCACTTTTTAAATTGTGGTCTAGTTGATTTGCAGTGTTGTGTTAGCTTCAGGTGTTGAGGAAAATGATTCAGTATATGCATATGGTGCGGATGGTGACTGCAGCCATGAAATTAAGAGACGATTGCTCCTTGAAAGAAGAGCTATGACCAACCTACACAGCATATTAAAAAGCAGAGACATTACTGTGCTGACAAAGGTCCATATAGTCAAAGCTATGGTATCTCTAGTAGTCATGTATGGATGTGAGAGTTGGACCATAAAGAAGGCTGAACACCGAAGAATTGATGCTTTTGAACTGTGGTGCTGGAGAAGACTTGAGAGTCCCTTGGACTGCAAGGAGATCAAACCAGTCAATGCTAAAGGAGATCAATCCTGAGTATTCATTGGAAGGACTGATGCTGAAGCTCCAGTACTTTGGCCACCTGTTGCGAAGAACTGACTTGTTAGAAAAGATCCTGATGCTGGGAAAGATTGAAGGCGGGAGGAGAAGGGCATGACAGAGAATGAGATGGTTGGTTGGCATCACTGACTCAATGGACATGAGTTTGAGTAAGCTCCAGGAGTTGGTGGAAGCACAGCGTGCCAGGGAAGCCTGGCATGCTGCAGTCCATGGGGCTGCAAAGATTTGGACACAACTGAGCAACTGAACTGAACTGATATGTTTGTTTCAGATTCTTTTCCCTTATGAGTTATTAGAGCAAAATACCTTTTTAACAGGAAAAGAAAGGTAATACAGAGTAATACAGTGGAGTTTTAGGCCCTTCCTTCCCACCCTCTTTCTTGGAGGGAATTTCTAAAAATTGGAATTAGTATAATCCACTGGAGTTTAGGTCTCATTAACACTAGCAATAGGAAAGTTCGTTTTTTCTGTAGCTGTCATATGCTGAGGAAACTGAAGCATCAGAATATTCTTCTCTCCTGCCTTCAATGGAACTGACTGGCTGGGAGCCCATTGTGGGGGTAAATGACTACAAATAAGGAGAAGTCTTTAGGGATGAGGGTGGCAGAGAACAAGCATAGAGACCAGAGTCGGGGGGTGGCCATTGCTGCCTCCCTGAGGTGAGCTCCGTAGATTATCACTCAATGAGAAAAGGAAAGGAGAGTTTTGTACTGTCCTCTGGATTCCTCCTGTTAAAGAATAATTTTCAAAATAGAATATCATCATGAACCTCAGATACAAAATGAACATGAGTTAGTGATGTTATTTAAATCATTAATGAATGAGCGCATGAGTAAGATATTACAACTGATTCAAAGGAAGATTCAAAGACCAGGAAATAATGCAGCAATAAATTTACAAGTAGATGCAAAAGGAGCTCATTCCACAGAAGGAAAGAACAACCAATTGTATTTTCAGGGAACAAAATTCATTTGAATGTCTATGGACAAGAATCCTTTGCATTACCATCTATTATCCACAACTTACAAAATTACAAAATAGCTCAAAATTAAAGACAGCCTCATGGCTCAGAAAGTAAAGAATCCGCCTGCAATGCAGGAGATACAGGAAACTCAGGCTCAACCCCTGGGTTGGGAAGATCCCCTGGAGGAAGAAATGGCAACCTACTTACTCCAGTATTCTTACCTGAAAAATCCCGTGGCCGGTGGAGCCTGGTGGGCTACAGTCCAAAGGGTTGTTTGGCACCGTTACAATGTCTTTTACAATTTTTTCCTACACCTATATATGTTTGATTATCTAAAGTGATATTTTGTTTTGGGAAATAGACTATACTTTCAGGAAAAGAAGCTGCTGAGTAGCTTCCTCTTTGGACAACTCCAACAAGTCAGGATGAAGCGTCCATGGAGAGCCTTAAGGATGAGTGGGAAAGAATGAAGAGAGGCCATTGTTGAACCACAGGTGTGCGTGGCATACTGCCTCAGAGAAAAGAGGTACAGCTAGGCTTTAGACTAAGTGTTATTACTCTGGATGTCATCTTATCTAGCCTCTGCCTCACCTTGAGCTCATCCTGTGGGGTCATGAAAGCCATGAGAGACTGTGATTTAGAGCTCCCTCCAGAGCAGAAAAGCACAGCATCACCCCTCACAGTCCTATTTGTGCTCATGTGGGGTTGCTTCTTTGCTAGGTCTTAGGGGACAAAGGGGGCTTCCCAGGGGGCACAGTGGTAAAGAATCTGCTTGCCAATGCAGGAGACGCAAGAGATGCAGGTTCGATCCCTGATTGGGGAAGATCCCCTGGAGTAGGAAATCGCAACCCACTCCAGTATTCTTGCCTGGAAAATTCCATGGACAGACGAGCCTGGCAGGCTACAGTCCATGGGGTCACAAAGAGTCAGACATGACTGTGGCTGAGCACACACATAAGGGGAAGGAATGTCATTAGAACCATCCTTAATGTAATTTGGAGGGTGGGAAGGACTTGGACATGCAGAGGGAGCACCATCTAAGGTAAAAGGAGCATTCTGGGAGGAGGACCATAAAATTCTCGAATGATTTTCAGAGGCCATGTGTTTTTCCTTTTTATCAGAGCATCCTCACAAAGGTAAGGAGAAAAAAAAATTAAAACATCTGAAAAGTCTGTTCTGAGTTTTTGTTGATCTTGTAGCTCAGACCAAAAGAGGGCATTTGAAGTTGAGTGGTAAAAATAAGAAAGAAATGTATGCTTTTTAAAAGATGGAGACGTAGATATGGATGCGGGAAAGCGATGTGACTGAAGCAGGCTGGTATTTCTGAGTCATGGGATCACGAGCCTCTAGTTGTGGGGTTAAAAGGTGATCCTTGAGAATTTACCTGTTTATGAAGAATTTACTACATGCCATTGTTTTGAATCATAAAGCTTTGACTGCTTATTCGTTTCTCCTCTTCCTTCAATAGGCAAACACTGGAGAGCTTTTATTCTCTTCTTGCACTTGAATTTTTCAAAGTCCATTATGAATAATATAGTATCAATATTTCACTTAACTCCAGGTCTCAGCACCACAGAACTTGAACAAGTCAGTTGGAATAAAAGGGAAGAAGAGACACAAACCCTCTTTTAAAAATCATTAAAACTCTTTTAACACAAAGTGTGGTTAAATTATATCTGTGCAATGGAGAGAGTTTAAAAGCCAGACATAGTTTATGGTTATAACAAGTTTTCATAATTGTAGCTTCAATTCAGAATAACTAGGATTTTTGGATTGGCTTGGAATCTTCCTCTGGCTGTTAAT
This sequence comes from Bos mutus, assembly GCF_027580195.1. NCBI lineage: Eukaryota > Metazoa > Chordata > Mammalia > Artiodactyla > Bovidae > Bos > Bos mutus. The sequence continues at coordinate 31,963,590 of NC_091618.1, forward strand.
GTAAAATATGAAAATGAAACTGTAGGCTTGGACTCTTTTCTGAGTAAACATACACAGAAAAATATGTCTGTGAAACTTGAGAGCATTTGAGCGGTTTTGTTTTCTTATGTGGATAGTTAGGACAACAACAAAGTGAAACCAGAAATGGAGAACTACTTTTTACTGCACATCTCAAAAAGAAGTTGGCTCTGAAGCATTAACTTCAATATAGTTTGTCAGTGAATTAATAGAACCTAACATCACTGATTCTCAGCTGAATTAAATGAATAACCCAGTCAAGCCCATGGTAGCTATAACATATCTAGTTTAGATCTCCCAAGTTACTAAGAGAGTGATTACCAAATCAGGGAAAAGGGCAGAGTTTGACACATATAGTGATTTATAAGCCCCTGTTCATGGAAAAATCTGGCTAAAATCAATTCAGGTTTGACTTGCATTGTGTTCTCTTTCATATTGCACGAGGGCTCAGGAATAGTCAGTAGATCAGGTGTGTAAAGACATAATTCACATCGTGCGCCTGCGAGTATTTCTCCTCCCATAGGTGTGTTTGGACGGCACATAACAAGATTGAGGAGGGCATATGAGGTGGTCTCTTTTCTTGATTGATGCCAGAAGCTCTGGTGAAGAAGCAACAGTGGGTGGTTAAAAGCATCTTAGCATGCTAAGATTGCTTGGTGCCCAGAGAAAATGTGTTACCGTCTCTGAGACCTATGCATTTGGATTTACCATACCTACAGGGAAGTTGGAAAGAAAGACTAGTGAGAAAGACAGAGACACTGAGAAACCTCTCAATTCCTCAGTGGTCACTCACTCACAGGTTACCTGGCCTTGGCCAGGCCCTCAGCTGCTGTTGGTTCTCAAGTCGATTGCTCCTTGCAAGAGATTAAGGGCTGAACTGTTCCCCAGTGGGGTGGAAATATCAATTCTGGCTTTAACGGATAACACTTTAAGGCTGGAATATCCCTGGACAGCTGTTCTGGAAGAGCCGAAGTGTCAATCCACTGCTGCTATTCTTATTATTAAAAATTTATTTCCACTTGACAACAGTGGCTGCTGTAAACTTGCCTCTCCGATCACTCCCGTGACGAGGACCGGAACTACCTGAGGTCCCAGGATGTCTGCTGATGGCTGTCTTCTGGTGCCTCCTGGGTGGTTCAGGGGGTCCTGGTCTCCGGAATTCCCCCTTCTTTCCTGGGGTGTGAGGTTGATTGCTGAGAAGATGTTGTATTAGGGGGACCCTGAGGGAGAATAGCAAAGTTATTCTGAGCCAGAAACGGAAGGTCTGGACTTGTCCTGGTGCCATAAACTTGCGACTGAGTGTCGGGAATAGAGAGAGCTTGAAGACATAGCTGAAATGATGGAGTGATACTGACTTGAGCCTTATTGACCTTAAGATGCCTCCTTCTACCTGCTATAAAGACAGGTTGGCCTATGGCTGGTAGATGTTATTGCTTACATCCTGAGAACCAGAACCTGTAAGACAGAAATGTGTTTCATGGAACAGTGAGATTGTCTCTAGAAACATCTCTCAAGTATAGCCGATGATCATTGTTATGACCAAAGTGACATGAATGTGAACTAGTGAGATTGGCTTTTGCCTCTGGATTAAGTAATTTTTGCCTTCTTATAGTAACACTTCATCGAAAAGTTCTATAAACAGTGAAGCTCAAAACCAATGGGAGGCAACAGGAAATTCTCTTTCATCTTAGATTCGTGGCTGGCGCACCTCAACTCAGAGCTGGCCCAAGCATGCCTTTCAAATTTTACAGCAACTCTTCACACGTAACTGCAAATGTTTAAATTACAGCCATTCTTAACACCAAATTGGAGATTAAAAAAAGTCATGTTAACTCAAGCTTTAAAAAACTTTTTAAAACAATTCTTTTCGCTTAAAAAAAAAACAAAACTTTAATGCTGGCACAAAGAAATATTTTAAGTCACCACATAAAAATGTAGAAGGAAAGAAAGTTTCCTCCCACTCCAGGTCTCCAGTTCCTGATTCCTCTCTCCAAGGACAAGCACTAAGAGAATATTCTGGTATAAGCTGCCAGAGACAGTCTTTTCAAGTCCAAATGTGTATGTGGGTTTACAGTTTTTTCAAATGCAGCTCTGTGTGTGTGTCTTACCTTCACAATCATTAGCACCTTATACACGTGTTCTGCATATTCCTTTTTTGCACATCTTATCTTGGAGATCATTTCATATGATATTAAGCTGCCTCATTTTTTAAATGCTGCAATATTACAGCATACCTTTCTGTGTGAAAAGATATGAGTAAACCTGTGGAATTAGTTTTAAACGAGTAGAACTGCTAGGTCAAAGAATATATGCATTTTTTATTTTAACATATAGATTAATACATTTTTTTCCCCCTGAAAATGTGTTAGTAATTTACACTCACGCCAGCAATGCACCGGAGTGTTTTGCCCTCTATATTCCTGCTAACACAGTTACCTCAAGTTTTTAACAGAATTTAAAATTTGAAATTTCTTCTTTTCATCTCTCCTCCATCTGTGGAAAGTGGGGCTTCTATGGCTCAGGCAGTAAACAATCTGCCTGCAATACAGGAGACCCAGGTTCAATCCCTGGGTTGGAAAGATCCCCTGGAGGAGGAGGAAATGACTACCCACTCCAGTATTCTTGCCTGGAGAATTCCATGGACAGAGGAGCCTGGTGGGCTACAGTCCATAGGGTTGCAGAGTCGGATGTGGCTGAGCAACTAACACTTTCAATTTCACATGTAACCTTAGCCAACTTGCAAAAAATTTTTTTGTTTCCTAAATAACATCACTCTTCTTCTGTTCTCTGATGTTATGGGAGCTTTGGTATTTGGAGAGCAAGTGCATTTGATTTTGTTTTGTAAAAGTGGTTTGAATTCTAGTTCTTGTTTAATTCTGATTTGATTGCCTGCATGTCCTGCGCTCACTACTGGAAGCAAGAGGACATAATTCTTACTTCGAGGTAGCTTGACTAGTTTAACAATTAAAAGGGAAACAAAAGACCTGGAAAAATATTTAGTAAGCTGCTTTAAATAATTTGAGGATAAGAGTGTATATCTGGATATATCGCCTCTTGGCACACAGATCAGCATATGCTTGTCTGGCTGAAATCTAGATGGAATCAGAACATGGTAAAAATAAAGGAAAAGACCAGCAGTGAATTGAAACTGTCTTTCTGGTGGGCAATTTTAAGGGAGAGAGTAGCAGGTAGGAATCGAACAATGTGGTTTTTTTAGGAATCTGACTGCAATAGAAAAGGAAATGGAGGAGTCAGTGGAAAGGAGGAAACATGAGCTACAGGGAAGACAGGTCCTGCAGGAGCCCGGCGAGGTTGGACTTCTAAGCATGGATGGAAAAGAGAGAGAACCCTTCCTACAGAGAGGAGAGTAAGTACCTCGTGATGTTGGTTGAGGTAGCTCAGAGCAGAGGGAAGAGGAGCTGAAGTTCTCTATTTAACACAGAGTGTGTGGGACTTGGAGAAGACCTGGAAGTATGTCCTGGCTCAGCCACTGCAAGGTCTGTTTCCCCCACCTGCCTGGGTTTTCCTGCTTGTGCAATGGGGACATTCTGCTTATCTTAAAACTTTGGGGATCAAATGAGGGAGTGCATGCGGAGACATCTAACACAGCACCGGAAGCAGAATCCCTTGTAAATAAAGGTGGATTGAATCTAAAGCCTGAAGGTTTTGGGGACGGGATGCTCTCTAGGGCCATAGCCTGGGAGTATAAACCACAGTAGCAAAAAGGGGGTGTGAAAAAATGAGTGATATTGGGTGATATGAAGGAGAGTTCACATTTTAAAAAGATTTTTTAATTGAAGTATAGTTGATTTGCAATGTTAAGTTCTGCTATACAGCAAAGTGACTCAGTATACACATTCTTCTGTAAAATATTCTTTTCCATTATGATTTATCCCAGGAGATTGGATATAGTTCCCTGTGCTATACGGAAGGACCTTGTTGTTTATCCATTCTGTATGTAAATTACAGTTTGCATCTCCTAGCCCCAAACTCCACGTCCATCCCTGTCCCACTTCCCCTTTTCCCTCCCACTTAGTAACCACAGTCTATTCTCTATGTCTGTGGGTCTATTTCTGTTTCACAGATACTAGGTTCATCTGTGCCATGTTTTAGATTCCCCATGTAAGTGCTGTATCATAAGGTATTCGTCTTTCTTTTTCTGATTTGCTTCACTTAGTATGACAATCTCTAGCTGCATCCATGTTCCTGCAGTATCTCATTCTTTTTAATGGCTGAGTAGTATTCCGCTGTATCTATATAAAGACAGACCCGTTTTTTAAAAAAAATTATTTGGCTGTGCCAGGTCTTAGTTGTAGCATGTGGGATCTAGTTTGCTGACCAGGGATTGAATCTGGGACCCCAATACTGGGATCATGGGGTTTTAGCCACTGGACACCACTGGAGAACTTCCTGGACAGGTCACATTTTTGAAGCCAATTTTAAAAATCCAGTTTTAATTTATCTCAGCCATAAAGGGACAATTGAAGAAGAAATCCCATACAGTTAAATGAACAGAGTTATTAATAGTCAACCAGGACCATTAAAAAAATGATCTGTTCTCATGGCAGTGGAGGAGGTTGAGGACAGTTCTTTGCAGGACCTGACTGAATGCAGGACAGAGCTGCATCAGACAGGCAGTACCCTGTACACGGATCTCTTTCAGGAGAGAATGTAAGCTTGCACTCTTGGTCCATTTTCCATTTGTACCACCGTCCTTTGAGACGTTATCAAACCATGAAGGTCCCTGTGTTATTAAAATGCTGTGAAGGGCTGTGCCTGGGATATCAGTGTGTTGGTATAGCTGCAGCACATTTTGAATCATTTTTTAAATAAGCTCTGGTACGATCCAGATTGTTTCAGTAAGAGAATTGCTGTCTTTGCATGTTGGGAGGCTCCGGTTTGACAGATGGACGCACAGGGACAAGCCAGGTGGAATTTAGGAGATGTTTCCTCTGTGTGTATCTTGCCTCTCATTCACAGTGATCAGTTATCAGGTGAAGCTCTCTGTTATACAGAGACGTGCTCCCCATAGTGAGAATGGACACAGGACTCAAATCCTTTGATACTGAAGGGTTGTTGCAATCAGGTAGGAGATGCCCCTGGACCCCCCCAAAGGCATCTGTAATGTCAAGTTTCATTGATTCATCACATATAACTGTTCCTGCCAAGATATCAAAACAACCCATTAGCATCACCTTCCTTATCTCACTTCGTATGGATCATGAGGAGGAGCAGAAGGAACAGAGATGAGACCCCATCTACTCTTGCAGGTTGCATCTAGGAAACACATTCCGCCCAGGATGAGGACACCAGGAATTTTTAAGTTGTAGGAGCTCCCAAAGAAGGAAAAACTGAAGTTCCCTCACTGAAGTTTATACTCATATCCATCTTTCCAGATGGCCACAGCTCCAACCTGGCTGAAAATGTGAGAATGCAACCTTCTTCAGCCCTGCCTGCTACCTTCAAAAAAATGTCACGGCCGTTGATTGAGGGTAATGACGCCCAGCTGCAGTGTCTCCCTCATCACCAACTCTTGTGGGGGAAATGGGACTATAAACTGGACCCTGCTTGAGGCAATGAGGGAAGAAAATGTCTGGGTCCTCGCCTGACACCTGGACCTCACCATGGTGCAAAGTGAAACTCATCAACTCAGGTGGCCAAGAAAAGCAGATGTTGAGCATGGTGAAATGTAAAGTGTGGGGGAAGTGGCTTTATGGACCTTTGGCTGAGATGCTCGTATTTGGATGTTATACACAGGAAGTCATCAGGTAGTGGGATAATATAAACAGACCTTACTTCATCAAGTAATTTATTTTGGATCCGCAGCAGCAGCAACAGCCTCTACAGCACAAAGGAAACGTAAGGATCTACTTTTTTATTCGAAAGATTTTTCAACCAGCAGGGGCTGCTTGTACTGAAAAAGTAGGGGCGCCATTTCCTTAATTTTAAACATTTCTTCATCATTAGAGGGGATGATGTTGACTTGCGGCCATAATGTTTCCCAAAGCATTTGCAGTGGCATGATTTCTTCAGTCTCTACAACCACCAGTGAGAGAAGTAGGAATTCCTATCTAAGGTCCCCATGGGGGGATGCTGAGGCTTACACTGGTCAGGAAGTTTGCTCAGGGCTGCAAAGCAAGTAAGGAGTGAAAAGGGAATTGAAATCAAGTCTTCTCTGAATCCAGAATTCTTTTACACTCAGCTGGTATTTCTCCAAGTGTTGATGTAAAATTGAGTGGTCTATGAGATGATTTGAGACAGTATATGAATTAAAATGAAAACTTTTTAATAGCTTAAAATTTTTGTATTAAAAAAGGATATAGCAGAATAGCATAGGAGTTAACTTAAACTCAGGTGAAACTCAAGTTCTAGAGCCCTTCTCCCTGGACTCCAATCCCAGTCCTACTAACTACTGTGATTTCCTGCTCATCAGTCTAAGCCTCAATTTCCTCATCTGTAAAATGGGAGTAATAGTAGCTTCTACCTCAGAGGGTTGTCGTGAAGATTCAATAAGCTAATATTGATAAAGTATTTAGAGAGGGACTTGATATACAGTGAGAAATCTTCAAGTGTTAGTTAGGGAAATAATAAAAATAGTACATTAAACTCATGACTGCATGAATCTTTTGAATTTGGAGAAGGTAAGGAAGAATATATGTTTTAAAAGGATAGATGATAATTTTGGAATACGATATTAATAGGTAACTAATAGAACAGATAGCAATCTGTATCTGAGGGTTCTGTATCCACAGATTCAACCAACCTCAGATCAAAGTATCTGGGAGCTCTTTGAGGAAAACACGGTTTCTGCTGCGGTGGAACGCTGGGCCACCCACTCCTGCTCCTGACTCACCGCTGTTCGCTCTTGCAGAAGAACGAGTTGGTCAGGAAACCAGAGCATCCATGGCCATTAAAGACAAGAGCAAGACTCCCGTGGAGCCAGAGGTGGCCATTCACCAGATTAGATCACCATCACCAGCTGCGACGTGAAATCTCTGGAGAAGGTATGTGCTAACCTGATCAGAGGCGCAAAGGAAAGGGATCTCCAAGTGAAAGGACCTGTTCCGATGCCTACCAAGACTGAGAATAACTACAAGGAAAACTCCGTGTGGTGAAGGTTCTAAGACTTGGTATCGATTCCAGGTGAGGATCCACAAGTGACTCATGGGCCCGCACAGTCCTTCTGAGATTGTCAAGCAGATCACTTTCATCAATACTGAGCCAGGAGGAGGTGGAAGTCACCATTGCTGATGCCTAAATCAACCTTTTTAATAAGTTGAGTATCAGCTGTTATCTCTCTCTCTCTCTCTCTGGGAAAACATTCCAGAAAGTTCCCCAAAGTAAAACTCAAATTTGTTGTGTACTTGCAACTGTTTACTTAGCATTTGCATTGTATTATTACATGTGAAATAAATACAAATACAATAAATACATTGTGTTTATTAAATGTGAAAGTGAAAGTGCTAGTCACTCAGTCATGTCCGACTCTTTTCGACCCCGTGGACTGACTGAAGCCCATCAGGCTCCTCTGTCCATTGGATTCTTCAGACAAGAATACTGAAGTTGGTTGCCATTCCCTTTTCCAGGGGATTTTCTTGACCCAGGGATGGAGCCTGGGTCTCCAGTGTTGCAGGCAAATTCTTTACCATCTGGGCCAAAGTGATCCATATATATAAATATCTGGGAAAAAATTCCAGAAAGTTGCCCAAAGCAAAACTTGAATTTACTGTGTACTTACAACTGTTTACATAGCATTTACATTGTATTTACTAGAACTATTTAAATAACATTTATATTGTGTTAGGTATTATAAGTAATCTAGAGCTGATTTAAAGTAGAGTGGAGATTATATGCGAATACTATGTCATTTTATATAAGAAACTTGAGCATCCATGGATTTTGGTATGTGCCCGGGGGTCCAGAAACCAATCCCCTGTGGATACTGAAAGAGATCTGTGTGAAGAAAACGTGTGGCACTTGTGAAGCACCAGTGTCTACCAGGAAGGACAGTGTGACAATGAAGAAGTCTGAGCCCAATAGGTGGGCTGCACAGGTGGGCTGCCGCTGGTTGACTTTCTGAAGGGAAAGGTGGTGATGGAGACTCAGCCTGTATTAAGACACATGCTAGTTTTCTACATCGTTTTGTCCTCTCACCTTTTCTAAATAGGTCATCAGGCAATGTTCCTTAGACTCAGAGAGCAGGCATGAAAACTTGCTTTAATAAGAAATACCCTTCTGTCACTCAACCTGACAGGAGAGGAAAGCTGCAGTGGTTTCTCGCCCTGTTTGTTTGAGTCAGAGGGGCAGAGGCAGGAAGATGGAAGCCAGACCTGACGCCGGGTGTCAGGTAAGGGACATGGGGATGCTGGGGCCAGGGGAGGAATTATCAGTTCCAAACCCAGACACCATGACTGTGAAAAGGAGACAGAGGAGAAATGCTTTCAAGTGAGTCATGCTGCTTCGGTTACTTCATTGAAATGGAGGGGTCACAGGTCTGTTGATTCGTTCATTCCTGTCCTCTGAGTGGCAGGAGAAAGAAATGGACCTGGTGTGTGTGTTGTGTCTCCTCTAGGGACAGGTTTACCGTAACGGACCTCTCCCTGGACTGAGGTTTTTGCTCTGCCCGAAGGACACCAGGGGGAGCATCTTGGGCTCCTTTGCCTGAGTTTTCACTTCCTGCTCCTTAGTGAGCTGCTCCAACAACTCACCCACCCTGAGTGACTCTCTCCTGAGACTTGTGCTCTCTGATAACATCCTGCCTCCAAGTCACTAAGAAACACAATGGCCTGAAACCTCAGAGGGAGGGAAGCCCAGTAAGGCGCTTCTACCTTTCTCATCCTCGATGACAAAGGCGCCTTATGCTCTGGTTCTGTCTCTTTGGACCAGCAGGACATTGGATGTTTCAGGCTCTCATGCGGTCTTTTTTATTTTTTCAAACTGCATGTATATATACAAATATATACACACACACACACACACACACACACGGCTGCACCGGCTCTTGGTTGTGACATGCAGGATCTTCGATCTTTGTTGTCACATGCAGGATCTTTAGCTGTGCCGTGTAAACTCTTAGTTGCAGGATGTTGGATCTACTTCCCTGATCAGAAATAGAAACTGGGCCCCCTGCATTGGGAGCTTGGAGTCATAGCCACGGGATGCCCAGGGAAGTCCCTCATGTGGTCATTTTAGAAATCTGGCACTTAGGAGAGGGCCTGAGAGTCAGGTCACATCAGACCACCTGGTTCAGACAGGCTCATTTTCGTCTGGTTCCTCTGGGGTAACCAGAGTTGATCACAGTAGAAAGTTACGCTGATCAACTGAGGCAAAATGTTAGCTTACTGGAAGGATTACTGCTGTCTAAAAGAAGAAAAAAATGGAATAATCATGTTTTGGAAAAGAGAGAAACTCAAACAGATACCCAAATATACAGTAATAGAAGCATTATTTTTTTTTTGAGAGCTTATTGTGTTCCAGCCCTTATTAAGCCCCAGGCATGTACTAATTCATCTGACCCTCCCTACAATGCTGTAAGGTGGGTACTGTTATTATTGTTTGGGTGAAAGTTTTCAGAAAACCAACTTCCCTCACAATGTGACAATCTGACCTTTGCTTAACTGCCACCCTGAAGACCAGATACAGTGATTTGTGTCAAGCCTAATGCCAGGCAGCATCACTTCAGGTAAAAATGACCCCTGATTGGTAAATGGCCCCCAGACTGGGAGAACTGTGTGTACCTGTTAGGAAGCTCTCGTTTTGGGTTTCTCTGAATTCTCACAACTGGCATGTCTCTCTGTGGAAACTTGTAAGCTATGCCTAAGGAATTGTTACAGAAACTACTAGCTTCCAAAGGGGAGGTCATGATATTTTCAAGCCAGAGAAATTCCTGCCTGGAGTAGTTGTTGGCTCCTTGTACTTGGAACTCTCTGTGTGGATTATTGTCAGGGCTTCTGGGCTGAAGAAAAACATCTGATATGGTTCTGAGTAAACCGATGCAAACTATAGAGCCTATGGCTGTCTTGTGAGTTTGAATCTATATTTTCACTATGGGCATTGCATATTGCTTTTATATAGAAGAGGAAACTGAGGCGGTGAGGAGTTAAATAACTCTAAACCAAAGACACATGGATAATAAGTGGTAGATCCTTGTTTGATCCAGGGCACGTGATGCCACCTGGTCTCTTAAACAACTGGCCAGTCTCTACAGGGTACAGACTTCTGGAGGAATTTGCTCCAATTATTTCCAGTCTTGGGTCAGTGCAAGTGGGGAGAACCTGGACAGCCAAACTGAACCATCAGCTCATCTCTTGGTCATGGTGCCACAGAGAAGCCCTTACCTTGATTGCCCATCCCTGAGGAAAATCAAAAGAAAGAGAATGGATGCCAACTGGACAAAAATAATGAATGTCCATAGTTCTTGAGTCAGATAGGGCTCCAAGGATGGCTACATAATGGGCATTAACCTCATTAGATATTTTCTGTTGTTGTTGTTGCTACTGTTGAACACTTGTGTCACTCAAGGGAACCTCTATTTGGTAGTTTTTACAACATCCCCTGCCCGATTTTGTAAAGCATTCAATGATTCATTCATTTATTCATGCACTCATTTATTCTCATATTTTTTCTCATTTATTCATAATTCATTTACTCACTCACTCAGTGAACACATTTAGAGAACCCTGGGGATGAAAGGATGCAGCAGTGGGGTTTGGTGATGTTCGGCAGAGAAGGTATCTCTGGGCAAACTACTCAGTAGCTAAAGTTCGTTGGCGGCTGAGGACAAGAGGTCTAGTGATGAGGGGCAATTAGAGACTGGTGGGAGAGGATGGAGGCTGGTCGAGGGGAAAGTCTGAGGAGAGCCAGAGCACTGGGCATGGACATAGTCTGCCTGGGTCAGGACAAGGCCCTGGAGCCCACCAGGGGGTGCAGCAGGTGGGAGCGGGAGACAGACCAGGGATAACAGGGTGGGGCGGTGTTTGGAAGCAGGTGAGGAGGGGGCAGGCGGGGTTGTTAGAGGAGAAGAGAGAAGAGTTGGTGTGTTCGCTGAAGCATTTGCTGACGACGTGCCCACAGGAAGTTCTTCACTCGAAAGTATACCTGGTGCAGCCATTGTGGAGACCATGATGGAGGTTTCTCAGAAAAGTAAAGCTAAAACTACCATGCACGTGTGTGTGCTAAGTCGCTTCAGTCGTGTCCGACTCTTCGTGACCCATGCACTCTAGCCTGCCAGGCTCCTCTGTCCACGGGATTATCCAGGTTAGTATACTGGAGAGGATTGCCATGCCCTCCTCCAGGGGATCTTCCCGACTCAGGGATCGAACCTGCATCTCTTACATCTCCTTCATTAGCAAGTGGGTTCTTTACCACTAGTGCCACCTGGGAAGTCCAGAGCTACCATAAGACCCAGTAATTCCACTCCTGGGTATATACCCCCCGCCAAAAAAAACCCCAAAACATTAATTCCAAAAGATCTACACACCCAAGTGTTCATAGCAGTATGATTTATAATTAGCAAGATATGGGAGCACCCTAAGTATCAGTCAACAGATGAATGAATAAGGAAGATGTGGTACATATTACACAATGGAATACTCAGCCCTAAGAGGAATGAAACATTACCTCTTGCAGCAAAATGGAGGGTATTAACCTTAGTGAAATAAGTCAGACAGAGAAAGGCAAATAAGATACCATTTACATATGGAGTCTAAGAAAATACAACAAATTAGTGAATATAACAGAAATGAAGTAGACTCAGATATGGAGAACCAACGGGTAGTTACCAGTGGTGGGGGGTGGCGGGCGGCAATAAAGGGTTGGGGGAGGTAAAAACTATTGCATGTAAAATAGGCTCAAAGATATATTGTACAACATGAGGAATACACCCAATATAATAGCTATAGCTAGAAAATAACCTCTCAAAGTTGTATAAAAAGTTAAAGACAAAAAAAACTACACCTGGATCTGTAGTGTTGCCTAATAATGAGAGCTCAAGGCTTCTCGGGTGGTCGTGTCTGGTGGGTCAGGCCTTTGCTCTGGGGGCTGGGGCTCGGGCTGGGGTCTCTCACGTGGCCCATCTCTGGATCACTCCTTTCCCACTGCTCCAGGCCCTCCTCCACTTTGCTGTGCGTTCTCTCTGGGCTTTGCCTCCTGGTCACCTCACACTTTGGAATCTTTTCCTTCTTCACGCTTCACATAATGCCTCAGGGCATGGCTGCTTGCCTGGTTAGCTAAATTAAGAACTGAGTTCAGAGAATGAGGTTGGTGTCAGCGACTGAAGGTTTTACCTGTTTTAGGGGCAATATATTTATATTTACCCAGTCTTTGGGAAGTCAGTGCGGGAACATTAGACTGGTGACATTTCTGCTGGTTGATGGGGAGAAATATTTTGAAGCAGAAAGAGCTTTGGCCAGACCTCAAACCCTGCCAAAAATCTGGCTGAGGAAGGCCTTCCATAAATAAAAACTGGCCCCAAATTATGCATATTACTTTGTGAAGTAATAAACTCCTTGTCACTGAATGTATAGAGGAGAGTGCTTACCTGTTAAAGTTTTGTCCCAGAGGCTCCATTTAGAATGGACAAGATCAGTGGCATCCTTTTAAAAATGAATATTTCTGTGGGGCCTTGAAACAAAAAAGAAAACAAAAACAAAAAAACACACTGTATTGTAATTCATAGTCTGTCTCCATTTCCCCTGCCTTTTAAGGAAGAAGGATTCATACTTATTGCACTAGTGTCTGGGCTTTCCTGTATAGTGCAAGGGGGGAAAAACCCCAAGTGCCAGCCAGTGGAGCTGGAGACTAAGCTGAGATACAGAGTGCTGAACTGAACCGCATGAGCGAGGGGAGAGGTGGGTGAACCATGCAGGCTGCGTGTCGTGGAAAGTTTTTGGCCTGGCTTTAGGACTAGGAAGGCCAGTAAGATTTCAGAAAGCAGCTGCTATCTGTGTTGAGAATGTTGAGGATATTGAACATGGCAGAGATAAGGAATAATGGATTTAAAGGCACCTTGGTGTTCGTTAAGAATGCACTTTGCCCCTTGGCTTTTTCTTTAGAGGCTGAGTAAAGATTTTGGATTCTTTGGATTATATATATTTTTTTGATGGACAGTAGTTTCTTTGAACACGACTCCATGCTGAGGCTGGACCACAAGGCAGGCTGGCATTTACAGGGGAGAAGTCAGATAGAAAACAGGTAAAATAGTGATCGGCCTTCGATGAAGCCAAAACAGGCAGCCCAGAGCACCCCTCGGCTTCACCCTTGTCCCCTGAGATACCTGCTCTAACCCCTGGGCCTCTGTGGAGCCCAGTTTGAAATCCCCCTTTGACTCCACCTCACAGTCGCCTCCAGTTCTGGAAGTCATTGTGTAATGCCAGCCTTGCCTCCTTCTCAGTCACAGACACTGGCCACAGGGAAATGCAGACTCCTTCTGGTTGCATGTCTGAGTTGCCACACTTTGGAAAAGGTGCCCTCAGCACGGAGGCTCTGGGCCGCGGGGTGTGGCTTTGTGAATGGGGCCCGCTGTGGTTCTGTGGAGCCCAGGTAGCCCAGCCCCGTCCCCCGCCTGGCCCCGGGGCAGACGTCTAGTTCCACGCCACAGCCAGCCCCTGGAGGAGGCTGCTTCTATGACCCACATTTTCCTGTTGCCTCCAGACACGACTTCTCATAAATTGCTTTGCTATATCCCGTTGGAACAAGACTTGAGAGCTTAAACCAGTTTGTTCAGCAGATCTGGGTGTCCTGCAAACAAGGGATCATTTGAGATAGACTGGGAGTAGCCCTGCTCCTGGGCAGGCCGACTGGCAGAGGACACAGTAGGCTGCCTTCTGGGGTAGAATTGTTTGAGGAGTGGATAGGGACAGGGTTCGTTGAGGCTTAAGACACACAGAAGAATCCCAGGTGTGCAGCTCCATCTGAGAGGTGAGACACTGGTTCCTGGGATGATGTGGCTCCGGGGTCCCCCAGTGGATGAGATTTGTATTTTCCATGCTACCCACCAGAGCAGGCTGGAGCTGCCTCTCACTGAGAATTTCCATACGGTCATGGCACTTCTGTCTACTTTTATCCTCCCATATAGAACCCCTAAAAAAAGAGACTTGTGATGGATTTTTTTAAATTACAGAAGTAATACAGACTTGTTCCATTAATCCTCATACTCACTACCTCCACCCTAATATTCACTTATTTTGACACCTTTGTAAAATTCAGAAATACATGAGTTTAAAAGCAGTCCTTCTGTGGAATATTATATGACATCCCTTATATGTGGAACCTAAAAAGAAATGATACAAATGAACTTAAAAAACAGAAATAGACTCACAGACTTGAGAACAAGCTTATGGTTGGGGGAAGGGGGAGGGATAGTTAGGGGGTTTGGGATGGACAGGTACACACTGCTGTATTTAAAATGGATAACCCACATGGACCTACTCTACAGCACAGGGAACTCTGTTCAGTGTTATGTGGCAGCCTGGATGGGAATGGGTTTTGGGGGAGAATGGATCCATGCATCACTTGAAACTGTCACAACATTGTTTGTTAATCAGCTATGAAAAGAAAGTGAAAGGGAAAGTTGCTCAGCCGTGTCCAGCTCTTTGTGTCCCCATGGATTATACAGTTCATGGAATTCTCCAGGTCAGAATGCTGGAGTGGGTAGCCTTTCCCTTCCCCAGTACAAAATAAAAAGTTAAAAATAAAAAAGTCAGCCCCTAAGCTTCTCCTGGGAGCTCTTGTCTCAGGGACAACTGTTGTTAATGATTGAGTGTATGCTCTTCCAGAGTTTTTTCCAGGACAGGCTGCCTTCTATCTCAGAAGAAGGGAGGATCCTAAGTGCTCAGGCTACCGTTTTAGATTTTAGGAGACAAGTAGGATCTGAATGATTGGGGCTGACGAAGGCCTGGTAAGATGCACTGGCCAAACCCAGTCCCTTGTTCTGAGCCAATGACTTTTCCAGCAGCCCTGCTCTTGTCTCATGGGCTCCATTTGCCCATATATATTGTTTTTAATGCAGTTTTAATTGTCCAGACCACAGTGGATTTATTTACTTTATGGCAGGTGGTGATGGACTTGCTAGTGGCGTTCAGGACTGCTGCAGGGCCCTTGGTGAGCAGACAGCAGCTCCCCAGGGCTTCCTGACCAAGAGCTGCTTGAGTTTCTGAACACCTTGAAGGTTTTCTTAATGAACTGAGTGCAGTGGTGGAGGAGAGCATATGGGGTGTAAGTCCACTGGGGAAGTATGTCTTTATTCCTGTAGAGATTTCCAGGGGTCTTAGGAAGGAGGTGTGTTAGTTTGCTACCACTCAGACCAAACTTTAAGACTGACTGTTAGGTTATGTCTTGTCAGTTAAAGGTCTTTGTTCTAGAAGTTCTGTGGGGATGGGGAGCTCTGTATTAGTAAACATGGGCATCCATGCAGTCCTAAAAGAAATCAACCCTCAATATTTATTGAAAACACTGATGCTGAAGCTAAAGCTCCAATACTTTGGCCACCTGATGCAAGAACCAACTCACTGGAAAAGACCCTGATGCTGGGAAGGATTGACGGCAGGAGGTGAAAGGGGTGACTGAGGATGAGAAGCTTGGATGGCATCACTGACTGAGTGGACATGAGTTTGAGCAAACCCTGGAAGACAGTGAAAGAAAAGGAAGCCACAAAGAGTCAGACACAACTTAGTGACTGAGCAGTAGCAAGAAAATGTGTGCAGTGCCCAGCACAGGGTGGTCATCCCTGCTCCTTCGGCTCTCCAGTTTACAGCTGTGCTTTTAAGATTACTTATTATCCATTGGGACCCCCTGGACTGTGCTAGGCTTCTCTCTCCATGGAATTCTCCAGGCAAGAATAGTGTAGTGGGGAGCCAATCCATTCTTCAGAGGATCTTCCCAACTCAAGGATCGAACCTGGGACTCCTGCATTGCAGGCAGATTCTTTACAATCTGACCCACCAGGGAAGCCCCATCAATAACATACAACTATTATTATTATTAGCAACCTAAATTATATCATTACAGTTGACACTTAAACACCACCAAGGTTGGGTCACCAACACTACACACAGTCAAAGATCCATGTATAATTTGTAGTCACCCCTTCATGTCCAAGGTTCCATATCTATAGATTCATCCAACCATAGATGGTGTTCAGTTCAGTTCAGTCGCTCAGTCGTGTCTGACTCTTTGCGACCCCATGAACTGCAGCATGCCAGGCCTCCCTGCGCATCACCGACTCCCGAAGTCTACCCAAACCCATGTCCATTGATTTGGTGATACCATCCAGCCATCTCATCCTCTGTCGCCCCCCTCTCCTCCTGCCCTCAATCTTTCCCAGCATCGGGGTCTTTTCAAATGAGTCAGCTCTTCGTATCAGGTGGCCAAAGTATTGGAGTTTCAGCTTCAACATCAGTCCTTCCAAAGAACAACCAGGGCTGATCTCCTTTAGAATGGACTGGTTGGATCTCCTTGCAGTCCAAGGGACTCTCAAGAGTTTTCTCCAACACCACAGTTCAAAAGCATCAGTTCTTCTGCGCTCAGCCTTCTTCACAGTCCAACTCTCACATCCATACACCACAGATGGTGTGGTACTATAGTATTTACTATTAAGTAAAATCTGTGTATATGTAAACCCACACAGTTCAAACCTGTGCTTTTCACGGGTCAACTGTAATTCAGTGATAAAGAATCGTCCTGACGATGCAAGAGACGCAGGAGATAGGGGTTCGATCCCTGAGTTTGGAACATTCCCTGGAAGAGGAAATGGCAACCCGCTCCAGCATTCTTGCCTGAAAAATCCTATCAGCAGAGAGCCTGGTTGGCTACAGTCTGTGGAGTTGCAAAGAGTTGGACACAACTGAGCACACATGCATATTATTAGATTATTAGTATTAACTGCAAACATACCTCCTGTGTGTGAGGCACACTTGGCATACACTGATGGACAAAAGAAATATTCCTGCCTTCATAAAGCTTATGGGCTTCCCTGGTGGCTCAGTCAGTAAACAATCCACCTGAAAATACAGGAGACTGACTGCAATGTAGGAGACCTGGGTTCGATCCCTTGGTTGGGAAGATCCCCTGAAGAAGGAAATGGCAACCCACCCCAATATTCTTTCCCAGGAAACCCCATGGGCCTGGTAGGCTACTTTCCATTGGGTCTACAAGAATTGAACACAACTCAGTGACTAAACTACATAAAGCTTACAACCATTGGGAAAAGAAAGATGTGAACAATATACAAAAATGTGCAAGTAGATTTTGCTGTGTTTTGAATACTGGTAAATGTTATGGCAGAAAGGAAAGGAAAATTGGGAGTGTGGGCAAGGGGTGAGGAACAGGTGTGGTTTTCAGTAAGATTGCTCTGGGTAGACCCCATGAGAAGATAAGATTTGAGTCAAGATAAGATTTGAGTCAAGTCTTAAAAAAGATATGGTAATTAGAGAAATTCTGCAGTTCAGTTCAGTTCAGTTCAGTCGCTCAGTCGTGTCCAACTCTTTGCGACCCCATGAATTGCAGCACGCCAGGCCTCCCTGTCCATCACCAACTCCCGGAGTTCACTCAAACTCACATCCATCAAGTTGGTGATGCCATCCAGCCACCTCATCCTCTGTCGTCCCCTTCTCCTTCTGCCCCCAATCCCTCCCAGCATCAGAGTCTTTTCCAATGAGTCAACTCTTCACATGAGGTGGCCAAAGTACAGGAGTTTCAGCTTTAGCATCATTCCTTCTTAGGGAGTAAGAAAATTTGGCCATAGTCCTTGAATAAGGACTTACGTTCTCAGTGCTTCCCTTCCCTGCACCAAGCCAAATATATTTATGTCACTCTTAATAATTTTAGGAAGCCAAAAGTAAATTCTTCATCAGGAAACAGTTGGGGGGCGGGGCAGAAATGGGAAGGCTCCAGAGTAGATGGTGAGAGTGGGCTCTTTCTGAAAGAAGAAATGACCAGAGGTCAACAATGACAGAGCCGTGCCTGGCTGGATAGAATGGTGGGGATGCTGAGTGCCATGCGCGGCCATGGAGTGAGACTGGAACAGCATGGCTCTGAGTTCTGGGGTCTGAGAATACTAACTCACGGATGTGACTGGGGACCATCTCTCCCCTTCCCATCCCTGGACATTCCCTCCTTAAATCCCATTACGGGGAATACAGATGGTCCTCGACTTATGATAGTTGGACGTTTTCTATTTTATAGTGGTGTAAAAGCACTTCTCATTCGGTAGAGACCAGACTTCAAATTTTGAGTTTTGACATTTTCCAGGGTTAGCCACCTTGGCTATGTGGTACCACCAGTGTGGTACCACCTTGTGATGCTGAGCAGGGTAGCTGCTGCAGCTACCAGTCAGCTCCCAATCAGCCCTGTGATCATCAGGGTAAACAACCAATACACTTACAACCATCCTGCATCCATTCAGGCATTTTGGTTTTCACTTTAAGTACAGTATTCAATAAATTACATGAGATATTCAGCACTTTATTATAAAGTTGGCTTTTTGTTCAATGATTCTGTCCAACCGTAGGCAAGTGTAACTCTTCTGAGCATGCTTAAGCTAGGCTAGGCTAAGCTCAGAGAAGGCAATGGCTCCTCACTCCAGTACTCTTGCCTGGAAAATCCCACGGATGGAGGAGCCTGGTGGGCTACAGTCCATGGGGTTGCATAGAGTCGGACACGACTGAGTGACTTCACTTTCACTTTTCACTTTCATGCACTGGAGAAGGAAATGGCAACCCACTCCAGTGTTCTTGCCTGGAGAATCCCAGGGACGGCGGAGCCTGGTGGGCTGCCGTCTATGAGGTCACACAGAGTCGGACACGACTGAAGCGACTTAGCAGCAGCAGCAGCAGCAGCAGCAGCAGGCTAAACTAGGAGGTTTGGTAGGTTAGGTGTATTGAAGGTGCTTTCAACTTATGATCTTTTCCATTTATGAAGGGTTTATCTGACACGAACCCATTGTAAGTCAAAGAAGATCTGTACATTATTTTGGTTTCCTCTTTTAAATCATACACAGAGCCAAGAGGAGTAACACAGTAAACTAAATCAACATCGTATTAGCGATTTATCAGTTTTTGCTCTCTGCACGAAGAAACTAGGAATATAGGACTCTGAGAAAAGGGAGAAGGAGAGGTGGGAAAGGATTTGGGGAAAGGGGAGGTCCAGGCACTGCAGCGAACCAAGCAGACCTGTCTGAGTCTACCCTGCTCAGTTATATCCACTTTCCAATGGAGAACTGGAGGAAAGTTGCTTCACCGACACAGATGGGTTCCTGATTGAAATAGAGTTGACATTTGAAGAACAAGGGTTTGGATTGCTTGGGTCCACTTATACATGGATTTTTTCCCACAAATATGTACCACAGTATGTACAATTCTCAGGTTGTTTGAAGCCACTGATGCAGACAGGGGATATGGAGGAAGCAAGTGTAGAGATGACTGTAAGTTCAGACTTTTGACTTTGCGAGGGAGCAGCACATCAACTCCTGCACTGTTTAAGGGTCAACTGTATAAGGCAGTTTTTGAAAAGTCAAGAAAAGCCTGCTGATTGAGAACTGATGAGGAGAGAGTGCCTTCTTTTAAATCCCTGAGCTAAGGAGAAAAATACCCTCTCTTCTTCTGGTTTCTTGCTGAGTTAAAAGTTGGATCCCTACAATCTCTACAAGTAGAGATCTTGACCCAGAGTTTTCCACAGGATTCTGCATCCTGAGGATAAGTAATTTTGGGGGGCTGATTATTCTGTATTGACTGTCCTCCCCATGGGATGTACTGAGCAAATGTAACATTCAATTTGTCCCTCTCCCAGCTCAATAATTCTTTCTATTGTCCTTTTCAAAAAGCCCCTTTGGAGGGAGGATCCCTCCCTGCCTATCACAGTCACGTAAGTACTACGTTTGATTTATTTGAATGACAATAGCTCAGTGTCTACCAGCAGAGTCTGCAGGTAGGAGATGGTTTGTATTAGTTACATGGCTGAATCCTGTCAGATGAATGGATAATTATAACAGTTTATGCTCAGTTGATACTTGTGTGTGCATGTAAAGTCACTTCAGTCGTGTCTGACTCTGTGCGACCCTATGGATCGTAGCCCATCAGGCTCTTCTGTCCAAGGGATTCTCCAGGAAAGAACACTGGAGGGGGTTGCCATGCCCTCCTGCAGGGGATCTTCCCAACCTAGAGATCGAACTTATGTCTTTAATGCTTCCTGCACTGGAAGGCAGGTTATTTATCACCAGCGCCACCTGGGAAACCCCAATTGAGGTTCAGGAGATTTCAAAAGGCTTTCCACACAGTGCTCACTTAATCCTCACAACATCTTGGTAAACATTTTCCTTGTTCTCAATTTAAACATGAAGAACATACTCAGAAAGGTTGGGTGACCCATCTAAAGCCACACAGCTGAGGAGTGGAGCTTGTGTCCTGCTCTGGATTCTTGCTAGGTCTCACTAATCTGAGCTAGGGTTCAAGTCTGTCCATACCAGGCAACACGAAAGCCCTCTTGGATGTTTGAATCCTTGTTTGAACATACTCTCGACCGTAGATAATTAATACAAATGATTGGTCAGAATGTCCTGCAATGAAAATGAACTCTTAACCTGGATGACTCAAAGAGGAGAATGACAAGAAGTCATTCTTCTAGTCAGGGAATCAGGGAGGCTCTCTGTCCCTGAATAACCCCCAATAACCCCCAAAAACCTTACTCCCATCCTCTCACCAAATTTTATGGCTTTGAGATATGTTATTAAAAATGGCATCACACATACGTTTCATAAAGGAAAAGTGATGAGACTTTGCTTCTGCTCTTGGGCATTTTGCTGTCTGGAATACCATTCACTGATCAAACCTGGTCTAATGTAATGGTTCTCAAATTTTAATGGTCATGAAAAGCCACTCAGAGGGCTTTTTAAAAGTGGAGTTTCCTTAGTCATGCTTGCCATTCTGATTTAGGGGGTGTGTATTCAGCATCACTTCAAGGTAGTTCTGATGCCTACTAAACATATCTGCAGGGACACTGGCTTGGAGTCACTCAGAAAACTGCTCCTTTCGTGACTTGAAGCTTTCAGAACACCAGTCGGGAGCTCCAAAAGTCAACACCTTGTGGATTCTCACCTAAGTCTGCCTCAGGTCACTTTGAAGGTTTACTTGAATTGCTTACCTTGGCTGATGGCCGAGGTTTCTCACCACTGACTTACCGTGGTGTGTGGATTTTGTATTTGGTTGGAACTCTGGGGCCAGGGGCCAGGGATGGATCTCTTCTCCAAATACCTTCTACTTTTTACAATCATCAAAAGCACTATCTGTGTCTGAAGGTCATTGACCTAAATGTCCCACTAAATGACTAAAAATGGTGCAAGGAATCCTTAGTGATGGCCCAAATTCTGCACCTGCTCCTCTTCTTTCCTTGTTAAATATTTGCTGTCTGTCTGAACTGGGAAAGGTTATTTCACACCAGAAGCAAATGGGGATGGTTCTGGCTGATGCCTGTTTGTACTCCTGTGTGGTTTTATTTCCTTGAGAAGTGCACCGTGGGTAGAAGTGTTGTCTCTGCCTCCTACTAAAGGGCTATTCATAACAGTGCCCCTCGGGTCAGTCAGCTTGTTTTGTCTGTTCTGTGGCTTTATGGAGCCTCTGTTTGCTCACCTGTAGCAGATGTTCTTGGATTCCAGATGTTTTTAAGTATCTTTCTCTGTGGGCCTATGTAATGCTATACAGCAGCAATAAGCCTTAAAGGTGTGTGACTTTGTAAGAAGTTCTGATTGCTTATTGTTTGGAAAGTGTTTGTGGTCCCTAATTAAGCATTTCATTATCTGC
The DNA here is from genome assembly GCF_027580195.1 of Bos mutus. Classification (NCBI taxonomy): domain Eukaryota; kingdom Metazoa; phylum Chordata; class Mammalia; order Artiodactyla; family Bovidae; genus Bos; species Bos mutus. The sequence continues at coordinate 31,985,396 of NC_091618.1, forward strand.
TGTCAAGGTCTTTTGGTCTGTAAATGGACTGTATTGAGCTGAATTGTTTTTCCAAATTCAACATGGTTTTACGTCTGTGTTTGGCGATATGTGAATTTTGTTAAATTGAGACCCACATATGAGGCACTTAGTAAAGAATTTTTAGCAGATGATGACAGTAAAAACACACCCACAGAAACTTATCTCAATAAAAGTATGTTTATATTTTTAAAGAAACTTGGGAAAGGCAAAATCTAGGAGACCTAGGAGTATAGGAACTTAATATTTCTAAAAGCACTTGAAGCAATATTTCCAACAAATACAAAATTAGACAATATGTTAACTTTCTGTTATCTATTACTAAACTCAACAAGTGTCAGTTTATGATCAACCTTACTTTTCTATAACTCTCCTCATTATTCCTACCCTGATTATTCTGAAGCAAATCCTAGGCATGTAGTAATACAACTTCATATGTAAATACTTTAGAATGTGTTTCTAAAAGACAAAGACTATGCTCTTAAAACATAATCATAATACACAAAATAATGCACAACAATCATACCGAAGAGAAATTCCTTAATAACATCTGGTATTCAGTCAGTATTTATGTTTCCTTAATTAATATCCTAGGAATGCATTCTCTTTTCTTTCTTTCTTTTTTTTGGTAATGAATCAGGATCTAAAAATGTTCCTACCATGAGATTGGCTAATTCTCTCTTTTAATCAACAGATACCCTCCTCCATTTCTTTTTATTGTTCTTGTGATTTTGTTGTTATCTTATCGTTTTTGTTGAAGAAATTGTGGTTTGTCCTAGAGTTGCCACAGTTTGGATTTTGCTGATTCCACTCCAATGATGATGTTAGATAAAAATAAAATTCATTATGTGTCCACACTGATATTTCCAACTGAAATTCAGTACTAATGGTTTTTATTTAATCTCTTATATTTGTGTCTTCTTTCTCTCACTCTCCAAACTTCTTAACAATAGCAATATAATTACTTATTTGTTTATCCTGTACTACACACAAGACAATCTCAGAATAAAATACCAACACTATTACAAACACTATGGTTAGTGAAACTAATTTGTGGCGAGTTTATTTTGTAATTGTTTTTGTCTCTAGGTAGGTACAGTTAAATTCAGTGATATGCTGGTAAGTGTTCAGTAATCATATTCTGAAAACAAAGAAACATGAAAACAAAATCAAAATAAGCCAAAGCCTGACTTATAGCATTTGCTGACTTCCATGGTGCAAATAGAGCTTCCCAGGTGGCAGTAGTGATAAAGAATCTGCCTGCCAATGTAGAAAACTCACATGTGGGTTCAATCCCTGGGTTGGGGATATTCCCTGGAGTAGGAAATGGCAACCCACTCCAGTATTGTTTCCTGGAAAATCCCTTGGACAGAGGAGACTGGTGGGTACTGTCCATGGGGCCACAGAGTTGGACATGACTGAGTGACTAGGCACAGCATAGCATGTGGTGCAAATACATCCATGGGGATTGTTTGAGGCCACTGAATGCAGATTTGGGGAGACGTGTGCACAGCTTGTGAGACCGGGCTGGCTGGCTCCCAGGCACCCTCAGGGGATTCCTCTGCCTGATGACACTCGAAAGGGCTCTCACTGTGAGGTGCCACCTACTGGACACAGAGCCAAGCTCACTTTCCCATTTCATGTTAGAGTTTCAGGGATTGCTTTCTACATTTAAATTTTGTTTTATAATTATGCAAAATACTTGTGGTTTCAAAGTCAAATCTACAAATTTTCAAATAAATCTAGCTTCCATTCCTACCACCTTCACCCCAAGTCTTCCCTCCCCCATAGGTAACTGATTATTTTAAAATATTATCACAGATATTTATATGTATAAATGTATACTCACCTTCTTAATATATTTAAATATTATTATATATAATTATATATTTATATAGTTTCATCTTTCTATATATGGATGAATGCTTTCATCTAAGCATACTTTTCTGTATCTTGCTGTTTTCACTTAACAAAATATTCTGGAAGTCATTTCATAGCTATGTACAAAGATATACTTTGTTCCTTTCGAACTAAATAGACATTATTTTCTGAATAGACTCTGTCTTATTTAACTAGTTTCTTATTGATGAACAGTTGAGTTCCTTCCAATAATTAAAAAAAACTACAATTGGAGGAAAATTGCTTTACAGTGCTGTGTTGTTTCTGCTATACAAGAACATGAATCTGTCATAATTAAATATTTAGGTTGGTGAAAAAGTAATTGTGGTTTCAGATTGTGATATTTAAATCATTATAACTAGGCTTAACTATATCTTTATTAATCAAAATATAAACCATTACAATTAACACATTTTTGCCAATGAGAAATAAGTTTGTTTCTTTTTGTAGCATAAAAATCCATGTTTTGGGATTCAACAAACTTTTGGAAAGCATTTTCTGCCTCCTGCTGCTTGTGGAAGTGTTTTCCCCACAGAAAGTTGTTGAGATGCTTAAAGAAGTATCTGGTCGCGTGGAGTAGGTAGCCGCATGAATATGGCATCTGTAGCCCAATTTATTCAAATTTTGAAGTGTTGGCTGTGCGATGTGTGGTTGGGATTTGTTGTGGAGAAGGATTGGGCCCTTTCTGTTGACCAATGCTGGCTGCAGGCATTGCAATTTTCTGTGCATGTCATTGATTTGCTGAGCATATCGATACATGCTGAGATTACATCTGAGCATTCTCAGATGTAATGGTTTTGCCAGGATTCAGAAAGCTGTACTGGATCGGATGGACAGCAGATTACCACTAACTAGGACCTTTTTTGGTGCAAGTTTGGCTTTGGGAAGTGCTTTGAAGCTTCTCCTTGGTCCAACCACTGAACTGGTCTTCACTAATTGTCGTATAAAATCCACTTTTCATTGCATATCACAATCCAATTGCAAAATGGTTTGTTGTTGCATAGAATAAGAGAAGATGACACTGCAAAATGATGGTTTTAAAAATTTTTTGGCCTGCTCATGAGGCACCCACTTACTGAGCTTTTTCACCTTTCCAATTTGCTTCAAATGCTGAATGACCTTAAAATGGTTGACATAGAGTTCTTGGCAACTTCTCATGTAGATGTTAGAGGATCAGCTTTGATGATCCTCTCAATTGGTTGTTAAGAACTTCCAAAGGCCAGCCACTGAGCTCCTCATCTTCAAGGCTCTCATCTCTTACGCAAAACTTCTTGAAGCGCTGTACGTTTGTTAGCAGTTCCTGGGCCAAATGCATTGTTGATGTTGACAAGTTGTCTCCACTACTTTATGACCTATTTTGAACTCGGGTATGAAAATTGCTTGAATTTGCTTTTTGCCTAACATCACTTCTATAGTTTAAAATAAATACAAAATAGATAGCAAATAATAAGTCATTAACAAAAAAATAAAGTGAGAAATGCATATTAATATGATGTATAACATAACCACATTTATTTAAGAATGTATTCCAATATCAAACAGCAGATTTCAACAATACAAAACCACAATTACTTCTGCACCAGAAGTAATTCTATCCCCTCCCTCTTGAGTCTCCCTTCACTCCTCCCATCCCACCCCTCTAAGTCATCACAGAGCACCAGACTGGGTTTCCTGTGTTACAGAGGAGCTACTTACTCACTAGCTATCTCTTTTACCCTTGATAGTGTATATACGTCAATGCTGCTGTATTAATTCATCCCACCCTCACCTTCCCATACTGTGTCTACAAGTATGTTCTCTATGTCTGCATCTTTGTTCCTTCCCTGCTAACAGGTTCATCACTACCATTTTTCTAGATTCCATATAAACGTGTTCATATATGGTATTTGTTTTTCTCTGACTTTCTTCACTCTGTATAACAGCCTTTAAGTTCATCCACCTCAATAGAACTGACTCAAATTCATTTCTTTTTAATGCCTGTGTAATATTTCAATATTGGAGTCCCTTCCAATAATTCTTAAAAATTTATTTTTTTGAGGTTGACTAGGTAGTACATTCAATAATTCAAAATTCAGATGCCACAAAAGAGTATGCAGTGAAAATATCCTTTTCACTTCTTTTCCCCAGACGGCTGTATCCTATCTTTAGAGGCAACCTGGTGTTTCATACAGATTCTCCTATTTGTGTTTGCAAAGTGAAGACTGTTATTAACAATTTTATTTAGTAAGGGGGATAAAAAAGAAGGAGAGAGCTCAAATATTTCAATCAATTTCAGTCAATGATGTCATTAGGTATGGGGTTAGGCATTAGGTTTTCAATTGCAGTTGACTTTTCTATTATATGTGTTTGCATTCCCCTTTTCAACTTCAAGAGAAGACTCCTGAGAGTCCCTTGGACTGCAGGGAGGTCAAACCAGTCAATTCTAAAGGAAATCAACCCTGAATATTCATTGGAAGGGCTGATGCTGAAGCTGAAGCTCCAATACTTTGGCCACCTGATGTGAAGAACTGATTCATTGGAAAAGACCCTGATGCTGGGAAAGATTGAAGGCGGGAGGAGAAGGGGATAACAGAGGATGAGATGGTTGGATGGCATCCCTGACTCAATGGACATGAGTTTGAGCAAGCTCCGGGAGTTGGTGATGGACAGGGAAGCCTAGAATGCTGCAGTGCATGGGGTCACAGAGTTGGACAACACTAAGGGAATGAACTGAACTGAACTTCCAACTTCTACATCAAAATAGCAGAAGGACAAATTTGTTAAATTACCTTTGTCTGGTTTGGAATAAGGGAATGATGATTTAAGAGGAGTAATGACAAATTTTCTCTAATTATTATGTTCTAATATGGACAGAGACAGTGGCATGCCAAGAATTAACCATTCTCTAAAGTAAATAAAATTGATTCAGACATGTCTTTGAAAATATACAAAAGACACCCATTTTGTTTTACTAGAGGTAGTGCAACAAAAGCCTAGCACTACAAAAGAAAAATCCAGACATATCCCAATTAGCAACTACCAATATTATGCAATACACATAGTGATGAGAGTTCATGACATCTTGTAGGGAGAAAAGTTCAAAAGTTCCTTCAATGTTTTGCATGGTCCATGCTTCCCAGTAATCTAGCCCCAATGTGGTCTCTCACACTGAATCAGGGCTGACTCTGTGGCCAATAGAATATGGAGGAGGTGACAGTGTGTGACTTCCAAGGCTGGGTCATAAAAGATACTGTAACTTCTGACTTGTTCTCATCAATTCCTTGCCCTGAGGGAAGCCAGCCACCAGCTTGGGAGTACACTCAAGTAGTTCCGTGGAAAGATCCAGAAGAGGAGGAACTGACTAATAGCCATATCCACTTGAATCCACGTGAGTGAGGCTCCTTGGAAGTGCATCTTTCAGCTCTAGTCTGACAACTGCAGATGGTTTAGCCCTGGCTGTATTTGACTGCATCTCCATGAGAGACCTGAGCTATAACTGCTCAGCTGTGCCCTCCCGAATCCCAGAGCCACAGACAGATCAGCAATATTCCCACTGTTTTATATTACTAAGTTTCACGGGGGTGGGAGGGTGGGGGTGGTTGTTACTCAGCACTAGATAATTAATATACTATCTGATTCATAAATTAGTAGGAAACAGTAATTTTCACAATAACTTTGCAAAGACAGCCTTTTCTAAAATAATACTTATTGTTCTTATTCTTATTGTTCTTTCCTGATTAAAGAAAACTGAAACATGCAATAAAAGTGCAAGAAAAAGTAGAAAGCATTTTCAACCTACTATTGTAAGTGAAAGTGGGGTCCGGATGCTTGCCACTCTAAAGCTGACAAACAGGCCAAGTTGGTGGAAAGGAAAGTTTGCTTTATTTTGGATGCTGGCAACCAGGAGGCGAGAGGGATAGGCTATGTGAAGAAATAGCACAGTAGGCTCTGATAGTCATTTTGAAATTGGTCATCAGTGGTCTGTCCTATGGCATCTTGATTTATTTAAGTACAGTTAATCTTCAGTTCCTTGCTTTCTTGGTGGCTCAGATGATAAAGAATCCACCTGCAATGCAGGAGACCTGGTTTTGACCCCTGGGTTGGAAAGATCCCCTGGAGGAGAGCATGGCAACCCACTCCAGTATTCCTGCCTGGAGAATCCCCATGGACAAAGGTGCCTGGTGGGCTACAGTCCATGTATCACAAAGAGTCGGACAGGATTGAGTGACTAATTACAGCACAATCTTCAGTTCCAGGGTCAGTTTGCTTCCCTTTCTTGAGGCCAGTTCTCGGTGGCAGCTTATGTCTGGTCATCGTGTAGTTAACTTTTCCCACCTGGTGGGGGTTTCAGTATCTGCAAAAGAGCTCACAGGATATGAAAGTTCTTGAGAAGGAACTAAAGGTCTTTGACTATTCTTAATGACTATATTATTATTATTTGGTTTCTTTTGACTGTTTTCTTTTGTCTCTGCATTTTCTCACTTCCCTGATTAAACTTATTTGTCTAAAATTTTCTACAGACAAAAGGCAGGCAGAGGACTTGGGGGTCTAGGCCCATACAGTCCTGTTCTATTTCACTGTTATGCTGGATATATATCACTGGAATATACTATCCCAGTTATACAGTTTAAAAATCCAAGATGCAGAGAGGGAAGAAACTTCCCCAAGTTATACAGCAGTTAATTGGTATGGACAGTATTTGAACACAAGCCTGTTTAACTCAACTATATATTTCTGTATATTCTGCTAATCTTAAAAGAATGAAAAAATCTACAACAGAATGAATATATTTATATGCATAACTGAATCACTTTGCTATGCATCTGAAACTAACACACGTTTGGAAATCAACTATACTTCAATGAAATCAAAATAAAAAATTTAAGAAGGAAATAAATACAAATGCCTTTTAAGTAAAAACTCTCTGAAGAGCAAAAATATCACTAAGCCTTGGTTTCTGCTCATTTATTCATCCAATGTTTAACAAATAGCTTTTGAACACCTGTTATGTATTAGGCTCTGTGGTAGGGAAACAGAGGTGAACCAGAGAGACATACCTGGTTCCTGCTTTCATGGAGATTATGGTGTAATGGAAGACATTGACATCAAACACACACAATGAAGACGGTAGGTTCAGATTGCTGTGCTAAGACGTATGTAAGTGCATTGGGAAAGAATACCATAATTGAAAATAATTTAGGTTGATGGGTCGGGAAAAACTGGATATTTTAGTTGAGATCTGTAAGAGGTAGGAGTTAGCCAGATGAAGACCAGGTACCAGAATATTTCAGATGAAGGGAATATCACAAGCTAAGAACTTTCTGGAATCAAAGATAGTGTCTCTGGAGAGTAATTCATAAAGTGGAGAAAAGTGTGAGGTGAAGCTGGAGAAGGGCTGAGGCCAGATCACATGCATGACTTAGCCAAGGACATGCCACAGGTTTCATTTCAGAAGCAAAGGGAAGCTCAGAGGGACTTGTCATTTCTGATTTGCACATAAAGATCTTTTTAGCTGCTATGCTGGGGAAAGATAGACAAGGGGAGAGAAGAGGTAGGGTACCAGCAGGGAGGTTCTTGCAGCTCTGCAGTTGGTACAATGACATAGTGCAGTGAACTAGGGTGATTCAAGTGGTTTGAGATTGGCTTGGAGACCTGGTAATAGATGAAATAGGGAGATGAAGGAATGCTTGCAGAAAGGAGCAGCAGGCTGCTCAAAGTGACTTTTATGAAAGTGGGGAAGACGAGAGGAAGAACAGATTTTCCTGGGGTATTAAGAGTTGTTTGGTATATTGTGATTGTCAGTTTCACAGTGGCAAGATGAAAGAACGTGGTCATTTCTTGGGAAATAATTTGTCTTATATTCAGTTCTAGTTTTGACAGCAACCAGCTGCTTACAGATACCATTTATCAACCATTATCTAGGTCCTCTGCTTTTCTTCTGCTAATAAGTTTTATGTTTGAGGATCTCAAACTACAGATAAGGAAACACTCTAGCGGGATAACACTTAAAGATTAAACAAGCCATGCTAACTATATTTGAGCAGTCACCTGAAGGTCTCCTTTGAAGGAAATACCCCTACGCTTTTCCTTTTTGGTCACTGCCAAGGGAGTAGGGGCTTTTGTTCTCAAAGATCATTTGTTTGTGATAAAAATCTATACTGTTTACTCCTCTTTGGCACACTGTCTCTGGATGTTTTCTGAGTAAAACAGTCATTTAACCGGTGAAACACAGAACTATTTCATTCCAGAGCATGCACATTTGAGGTAGATACACCATTTATTTATTCGGCTATTTTAATATTGCTAGTCCCAAAGAGATACAGTTATGGCGATTTCCCCCTTACAGAATCTGAGAGAATAATCCAGCTTTTATACATTTAGCAGATGTTCTTAGGGCAAAAAGATATACATATAATTCTTCAGATCAAATATTTGGGTAAAAATAAGCCCTAGCTATTGAAATGTAGAAAAGAAAATATAAAGTAATATTTTAAAAAGTTGAGGAAAATTCTCAAGATAAATACTTCTCATACAATTCTTTGGTTACTTAATTTTTCTAAAAATGTTTCTCACAGCGGTCATGCTTTCTGAACAACAGAAAGAACTGTTTTTTTCCTTGAGAATTTCTCTTCCTTAACTTGGTTTCCTTGCCAGTGGGCTTTCTCTCAAATCACATACATTTTCTCCAAGCACGGTTGGCAGCTTCAAAGAAAAAACACATTAGTTTCAGGCATTGTGGTACAGAGAAGAGAGGCCCGGCCTGGGCATGTGCCATCTTCCTGGGAGGCAGCTTCCTACCTGAATCCACCAAATGGGGTCCATTTCTTTTGATTCTATTCTATTTATTTATTAAAAATTGATGGCCGTGTAGTTGATTTACAATGTTGTATTAGTTTCAGGGGCACAGCAAAGTGAATCAGTTTTATATATATCCAATCATTTCTAGATTCTTTCCCCATAAAGGCCATTATAGAGTATTGAGCAGAGTTCCCTGTGGCCATGAGGAGACGCCCCTCATCCAAGATAAGGAGCAGTGGCTGTGCTTTGCTGGAGCAGCCATGAAGAGATGCCCCACGTCCAAGGTGAGAGAAACCCAGTAAGATGGTAAGTGTTGTGAGAGGGCATCAGAGGGCAGACACACTGAAACCATAATTACAGAAAACTAGTCAATCTAATCACACAGACCACAGCCTGGTCTAACTCAATGAAACTAAGCCATGCCATGTGGGGCCACCCAAGATGGGGTCATGGTTGAAAGGTCTGACAGAATGTGGTCCACTGGAGAAGGGAATGGCAAACCACTTCAGTTTTCTTGCCTTGAGAAGCCCATGAACAGTATGAAAAGGCAAAATGATAGGATACTGAAAGAGGAACTCCCCAGGTCAGTAGGTGCCCAGTATGGTACTGGAGATCAGTGGAGAAATAACTCCAGAAAGAATGAAGGGATGGAGCCAAAGCAAAAACAATACCCAGTTGTGGATGTGACTGGTGATAGAAGCAAGGTCTGATGCTGTAAAGAGCAATATTGCATAGGAACCTGGAATGTCAGGTCCATGAATCAAGGCAAATTGGAAGTGGTCAAACAGGAGATGGCAAGAGTAAACATCGACATTCTAGGAATCAGCGAACTCAAATGGACTAGAATGGGTGAATTTACCTCAGATGACCATTATATCTACTACTGCGGGCAGGAATCCCTTAGAAGAAATGGAGTAGCCATCATGGTCAACAAAAGAGTCTGAAATGCAGTACTTGGATGCAATCTCAAAAATGACAGAATGATCTCTGTTTCTAAGGCAAACCATTCAATATCACAGTAATCCAAGTCTATGCCCCAACCAATAATGCTGAAGAAGCTGAAGTTGAATGGTTCTATGAAGACCTACAAGACCTTCTAGAACTAACACCCAAAAAAGATGTCCTTTTCATTATAGGGGACTGGAATGCAAAAGTAGGAAGTCAAGAAACACCTGGAGTAACAGGTAAATGACCTTGGAATATGGAATGAAGCAGAGCAAAGGCTAATAGAGTTTTGCCAAGGAGAATGCACTGGTCATAGCAAACACCCTTTTCCAACAACATAAGAGAAGACTCTACACATGGACATCACCAGATGGTCAACACCAAAATCAGATTGATTATATTCTTTGCAGCCAAAGATGGAGAAACTCTATACAGTCAGCAAAAACAAGACCGGGAGCTGACTGTGGCACAGATCATGAACTCCTTATTGCCAAATTCAGACTGAAATTGAAGAAAGTAGGGAAACCACTAGACCATTCAGGTATGACCTAAATCAAATCCCTTATGATTATACAGTGGAAGTGAGAAATAGATTTAAGGGCCTAGATCTGATAGATAGAGTGCCTGATGAACTATGGACAGAGGTTCGTGACACTGTAGGGATCAAGACCATCCCCATGGAAAAGAAATGCAAAAAAAGCAAAATGGTTGTCTGGGGAGGCCTTACAAATAGATGTGAAAAGAAGAGAAGCGAAAAGCAAAGGAGAAAAGGAAAGATATAAGCATCTGAATGCAGAGTTCCAAAGAATAGCAAGAAGAGATAAGAAAGCCTTCTTCAGCGATCAATGCAAAGAAATAGAGGAAAACAACAGAATGGGAAAGACTAGAGATCTCTTCAAGAAAATTAGAGTACCAAGGGAACATTTCATGCAAAGATGGGCTCGATAAAGGACAGAAATGGTATGGATTTAACAGAAGCAGAAGATATTAAGAAGAGGTGGCAAGAATACACAGAAGAACTGTACAAAAAAGAGCTTCACGATCAAGATAGTCATGATGGAATGATCACTCACCTAGAGCCAGACATCCTGGAATGTGAAGTCAAGTGGGCCTTAGAAAGCATCACTATGAACAAAGCTAGTGGAGGTGATGGAATTCCAGTTGAGCTATTCCAAATCCTGAAAGATGATGCTGTGAAAGTGCTGCACTCAATATGCCAGCAAATTTGGAAAACTCAGCAGTGGCCACGGGACTGGAAAAGGTCAGTTTTCATTCCAATCCCAAAGAAAGGCAATGCCAAAGAATGCTCAAACTACCGCACAATTGCACTCATCTCACACGCTAGTAAAGTAATGCTCAAAATTCTCCAAGCCAGGCTTCAGCAATATGTGAACCGTGAACTTCCAGATGTTCAAGCTGGTTTTAGAAAAGGCAGAGGAACCAGAGATCAAATTGCCAACATCTGCTGGATCATCGAAACAGCAAGAGAGTTCCAGAAAAACATCTATTTCTGCTTTATTGACTATGCCAAAGACTTTGACTGTGTGGATCACAATAAACTGTGGAAAATTCTCAAAGAGATGGGAATACCAGAGCACCTGACCTGCCTCTTGAGAAACCTATATGCAGGTCAGGAAGCAACAGTTAGAACTGGACATGGGACAACAGACTGGTTCCAAATAGGAAAAGGAGTATGTCAAGGCTGTATACTGTCACCCTGCTTATTTAACTTATATGCAGAGTACATCATGAGAAACGCTGTGCTGGAAGAAGCACAAGCTGGAATCAAGATTGCTGGGAGAAATCTCAATAACCTCAGATATGCAGTTGACACCACCCTTATGGCAGAAAGTGAAGAGGAACTAAAATTCCTCTTGATGAAAGTGAAAGAGGAGAATGAAAAGGTTGGCTTAAAGCTCAGCATTCAGAAAACGAAGATCATGGCATCCAGTCCCATCACTTAATGGGAAATAGATGGGGAAACAGTGGAAACAGTGTCAGACTTTATTTTTCTGGGCTCCACAATCACTGAAGATGGTGATTGCAGCCACGAAATTAAAAGACGCTTACTCCTTGGAAGGAAAGTTATGACCAACCTATATAGCATATTGAAAAGCAGAGACATTACTTTGCCAACAAAGGTCCGTCTAGTCAAGGCTATGGTTTTTCCTGTGGTCATGTATGGATGTGAGAGTTGGACTGTGAAGAAAGCTGAGTGCCAAAGAATTGATGCTTTTGAACTGTGGTGTTGGAGAAGACTCTTGAGAGTCCCTTGGACTGCAAGAAGATCCAACCAGTCCATTCTAAAGGAAATCAGTCCTGGGATTTCTTTGGAAGGAATGATGCTAAAGCTGAAACTCCCGTACTTTGGCCACCTCATGCGAAGAGTTGACTCATTGGAAAAGACTCTGATGCTGGGAGGGATTGGGGGTGGGAGGAGAAGGGGACCACAGAGGATGAGATGGCTGGATGGCATCATGGACTTGATGGATGTGAGTTTGAGTGAACTCCGGGAGTTGGTGATGGTCGGGGAGGCCTGGTGTGCTGCGATTCATGGGGTCGCAAAGAGTCAGACATGCTTGAGCGACTGAACCGAACTGAACCATAAGTTGTTTTTTATAACCATGATTCTACTTCTGTTTTATAAATGAGTTCATCTGCATCCTGTTTTTTAGATTCTACATATAAGTGATATCATACTATGCTTGTCTTTCTGACTTACTTCACTCAGTGTAACAATCTCTAGATCTATCCTTGTTGCTGCAAATGGCATTATTTTGTTCTTTTTTATGACTGAGAAATATTCTGTTGTATATATGTACCACATCTTCTTTATCCATTCCTCTGTTGATGGACATTAAGGTTGCTTCCAAATGCTGGCTATTGTAAAGAGTGCTGCAATGAAGATTGGGGTGCTGATATCTTTTCACTTTATGATTTTCTCAGGGTATATTCCTAGGAGGTAGTGCTAATGGTAAAGAACCTGCCTGCCAATGCAGGAAACGTAAGAGATGCAGGTTCAATTTTTGGATCAGCTAGATCCCTTGGAGGGGGGCATAACAACCCACTCCAGTATTCTTGCCTGGAGAATCCCATGGACAGAGGAGCCTGGCAGGCTACAGTCCACAGGGTTGCAAAGAGTTGGACATGACTGAAGCAACTTAATATGCATGCATGCATGCCTAGGAGTGGGATTGCTGGGTCATATGATAGTTTTAGCTTTTCAAGGAACCTTCATACAGTTTTCTACAATGGTTTTAGCAATTCACATTCCCACCCATATTGTAGGAGGGTTTCCTTTCTTTTTAGAGAAGTAAAACTCTATTGGTGATTCTTGCCTGAGTGTGTTTTGTGAGAATTAATGAGCTGGGTGTGAGTTCAGAAACCAGCAAAGTCAACACTAACAAAGTAAGATGTCATTCTAGTTCCTCTTCCTTGGAGAAAGTGTTCAACTGCCCCTTTTCCCAACCCTGCAGTCACTACCTTGGCAAAGGTCACCTTCCTCTTTGCCCTGGATGGTTTAACAGTCTCCCTGACTCCAACCTTGTCCTCCTGCAGTCTTTCGTCCACCAAGCTGCCACTGCAGTCTTTCCCAAATGCAAATCTTGAGAGGCTGAGTTGCTACCTAAACCTAGTCATGCCTCCCTGTGTCTCACAGAAAACCCCATGTTTTCTTAAATGACTTCAGCATCCCCCACCCCCAACCAGCCAGCTGTTCTGGCTTCACTGCTTCAGCTATACTTGCTCACCTTCCATCCTTCAAACCCATCCATGGTCATGTTCTTCTGGGCCTTTGCAGAAGCTGTTTTCTCTTCCTGGAATCTGCTTGCCCTAGTCAACCTCATGAACTATTCTTACATACTTTTCTTGCCTTAGTTTAAGCCTCACTACTTCTTCCCTGAGTCCCCACCCCCCTGTTGTCCTTACCTCATTTATTTATTCTGTTTCCTTGTTGTTTGCGTCCCATCCCGATTACAGACCCTGTGCTGTTTTGTAATTCCACATTTTGTGGAGCCAGGTGCTCCAGGTCTTGGCAGTCTGAGGAAAAATGCAACCACCTTCAGCTCAGTGCCCCATTCAAAGGGCTCTTCTGCCTTCTATGCTCACAGGCTTCTCAAAGACTTTCTGGGAGTTCCAGGATGGGGGATCATAGCTGGGTCCTTGAATCCTTGCTCCATTTTGCTATGTGGCCTGCCAGGCAGTTGGTGACTGACTGACTCCCTCGCCCTCTGAAGGTTCAGTTGGAACCATCCTAGAGGTTGGCTGCCATCACATATGTGGGGAGAAGGGATGTGGGAGGCCTGAGGTGAGTAGTGCTGCCTTCTCTGCCTCCACCAGCTGCCTGGTCTCCTTCAGTGTCTGTTTGAGTCAGAAGAATATTCCTTTCCTTTGTGCAATGTTCATCCAGGGCTGGAAGCCTTAGAGAGTGACAGAGGGAAAGATGACTATATTGTTGGTTTATGCTGTTGTCTCCCCAGACACATGATGCTGTGAATATGGGCTGGGGACTTGTCCAGTGGAAAGCTGTATTATTGATGGTCTCCACAAAGGGGATGATAGGAAACGGTTAATATGAATACAAGGATCCTGGCTTTTCTGAAATATGCATTACTGGGAACAGGGGGAGGAGTGGAGCCTGTTGAGTGTCATTCTTACATTTATACTTGTTTTTAAATCCCAGGGACTGTGACAGAAGGCATCCTAGAATTTCCAGAAGTCACAGTTTAGACTAGAGATAAGACCCTCTAGTCTCTCCAGTTAGTTGTCTTCCCTTCTACCTCCCTCATCAGAGGAGGAACTCTTTTTTACAGTTCTGAGGTCTCTGAGGACGTTATTCTGCCTGATGAAAAAGAAGAATTCCTTAGGTGAAACAACAACAACCAAAAAGAGATGAATATTTCAGATGTAGAGTTAGGGATGTGCCTGAAAATTTCTAGCATAGATGGGGAAGAAGTCCCAATATGTTTTTGTGGTTACACAACCAAAAATTATGTTCACAACATGAATGATGTGACTCGACTGGGAAAAGGCAACTGTAGAGTATTTTAAGATTCCTTGGGTATGTAATTATAGATCTAGAAGGTACCATATCTAGCAGAGTGACAGATTAAAAATTATAATGGGTGTTCTTAAGCATATAATTAGCATATTGAACATCGACATTGAACATCAGACCTTAATTAAGTAGAGAGTCTGCTAACAGAGGGCTTTCTGATTTTTATAGTTACATAGGAGCTTTACTCACCAGTGAAGGAAAATTTTATCTAATCATGTAATGTTTCTTTTCCATATCTCTTGAAGCAAGAAATCAAAACTACCCTTTTTTGCTCTTAGATCTGAGTAAGAGTGAGCAGAGAGAGTGTAGGAGGGAATTTCATTGCTCTGTTGGAAAGTAAATTGAATATTTATCATCATGATTTCCTGCTTTATCTGAAATAATTTCATATGTGACTCTTTGGAGCATTATGAGTAACCTTTAAAGTACTGCTTTTTCTTATACTGCTAACATAAGAAGTCAACGCCTCTCCCTCCCTTCCTTTTTCTCTTCCTTCCTTCTTCTTTCTTCCCTCCCTCTCTCTTTTTCTCTCCTTACTTTCCCCTCTCTCCCCCTCCATCTCCTCTTTCTTTTTCTTTGTCATGATCTGTTTAGAAGTCATTTTGCTTTATAGCCAAGGGTAACCTCATCACTGAGCAATGCTCTATTTATATAAGTCTGTCTCTCAGAGTCTGTCTGTAGCTTACAAAAATCCCCAATGCAGGAGGCAGGATATAAAATGGAATACCATCATGTAATATCCCCAAGGGGACTTGTTTAGTGTTTTCTTATCCAGTTACCCATGGCTACAGGGAAAGATTTTTCATAATTCATTACAAATTGTGTTAGCTTGTTTTTCTTCTTGACACCCTTGAGTCTTCTTTGATCACAGAAGATTTTAGAATAAAGGAAAAAAAAGTATTCCTTTAAATCTGTCAATGCCAAGGGGCACGCAGATAGTTAGCTCACTACCCTTGCACAGAGCTGTTAATCGTATGGAAGGACAGAGCTATCGCAGAGTAAGCATTTTGGGATCTCAATAAATGCTGTTTGCTCTGCTAAGTGTCAGAAGGGCCTTGGGCTCTAGCCAGAGGGAATTAATTATGGAAGGACTTTATTAGGAAATACTTTTCTCTGGAAAACAATTGCATTTTTCCTACCACTGATCAAGCATTAATTAATCAACAGATATTTAATATATGAACCATGAACTTCCAGATGTTCAAGCTGGTTTTAGAAAAGGCAGAGGAACCAGAGATCAAATTGCCAACATCCACTGGATCATCGAAAAAGCAAGAGAGTTCTAGAAAAACATCTATTTCTGCTTTATTGACTATGCCAAAGACTTTGACTGTGTGGATCACAATAAACTGTGGACAATTCTCAAAGAGATGGGAATACCAGACCACCTGACCTATCTCTTGAGAAGTATGCAGGTCAGGAAGCAACAGTTAGAACTGGACATGGAACAACAGACTGGTTCCAAATAGGAAAAGGAGTACGTCAAGACTGTACATTGTCACCCTGCTTATTTAACTTATATGTAGAGTATATCATGAGAAACGCTGTGCTGGAAGAAGCACAAGCTGGAATCAAGATTGCTGGGAGAAATCTCACTAACCTCAGATATGCAGATGACACCACCCTTATGGCAGAAAGTGAAGAACTAAAGAGCCTCTTGATGAAAGTGAAAGAGGAGAATGAAAAAATTGGCTTAAAGCTCAGCATTCAGAAAACTAAGATCATGGCATCTGGTCCCATCACTTCATGGGAAATAGATGGAGAAACAGTGGAAACAGTGGCTGACTCTATTTTTTGGGCTCCAGAATTACTGCAGGTGGTGACTGCAGGCAAAGAGACATTACTTTGCCAACAAAGGTCCATCTAGTCAAGGCTATGGTTTTTGCAGTAGTCATGTATGGATGTGAGAGTTGGACTATAAAGAAAGCTGAGTGCCAAAGAATTGATGCTTTTGAGCTGTGGTGTTGGAGAAGACTCTTGAGAGTCTTTTGGACTGCAAGGAGATCCAACCAGTCCAATCTAAAGGAGATCAGTCCTGGGTGTTCATTGGAAGGAGTGATGTTGAAGCTGAAACTCTAATACTTTGGCCACCTGATGTGAAGAGCTGACTCATTGGAAAAGCCCCTGATGCTGGCAAAGATTGAGGGCAGGAGGAGAAGGAGATGACAGAGGATGAGATGGTTGGATGGCATCACCGACTCAATGGACATGAGTTTGGGTAAACTCTGGCAATTGGTGATGGACAGGGAGGCCTGGCATGCTGCAGTCCATGGAGTCGCAAAGAGTCGGACACGACTGAGCGACTGAACTGAACTGAATTATTGAGAAACTATAATGTTTTTTTGTACTTTCATCTGTTCTATAAAACAGTGTTGGTCAAATGCTTGGCTTTCTTTGGGTTCTTAAACTGTAGTCACTCCACAGGAGCCAGAGACTCCATAATTTGAAGAGAAGGATAAACAACAGCATCCTCATGGTTCACAGGATGCTAGAACTCTTCATATCTCACTGAGGACATTAAAGTGCAGTTAACACAAAAAACTAGGTGCTCTAATTCAGTTTGATTTCCCTGAAGTAATTGTATAACAGAAGGGGTCAGACTCGATATAGTTTAGAAGAAGAAAACCAAACAAGTGAGGTTTGTTTTTATTTGTCATGATGAGAGAAGAGCTTGTGGTTTTCAGCATATACTGAGAAAGAGGTACTTAGTGAAGCAGTCATGGTCAGCCCCACTCCTACAGTCTGAGGGATATTTGTCATGGAATTTGCCATGGAAAACCATCAAGTTCCCTTGGCTGTGGTTCTACGTTCAACACACGACCTTGGAAATGCATATATTCCCCTAGGGGCTGGAAGACCATAGTGGATGAGTCAGGATGTACCAAAATTCGGGACTCCTCCCTTGCCTGCACTAGAGCATGCAGGCATAGTGCAAGGATATTGTAGGTTGGGTCCCAGACCACTACAATAAAGTGAGTTTTGCAAATTGCTTGGTTTTCTAGTGCATAGATTTACACTGTACTGTAGGTAATTAAGTGTGCAGAAGCATTATGTCTAAAATGTACATACTTTGATTAAAAAATACTTCATTAATAAAAAAACTGCTAACCATCTGAGCCATATGGGAGTCATAATCATTTTGTTGGTGGAGAGTCTTGTCTTGGTGTTGGTAGCTGCTGACCAATCAGAATGGTGGTTATTGAAGATGGGAATGACTATGGCAATTTCTTAAAATAAGTCACCATATGAAATTTGTTGCATGGATTGATTCTTTCTTTCATGAACAATTTCTCTGTAGTATACAATGCTATTTGATAGTATTTTATCTACTTCTTTCAAAGAACTTCTTTCAAAATTGGAATTGGTCCTCTCAAACCCTGCCATTGCTTTATCAACTAAGTTTATATAATATTCTAAATCCTTTGTTGTCATTTCAACAATCGTTATGATGTCTTCACTAGAAGTAGATTCTATCTCAAGAAGCTACTTTCTTTTCTCATCCATAAGAAGCAATTCCTCATTCTTGCTTTTTCATGCAATTGCAGCAATTCAGTCACATGTTCAGGCTCCACTTCTAATTCTAGTTCTCTTGTTATTTCCACCACATCTGCAGTTACTTCCTCCACTAAAGTCTTTTTTAAAAAGCAAAGTATAAGTGACTTACAATATTATATTAGTGTCAGGTATACAAAATAGTGATTTTATATTTCTATACCTTACAAAACTAGACCACTATAAGTCTGGTTACCACTGTCACAAAAGTTATTACAATATTATTGACTATGTTCCCTATGCTGTACATTACACCCCTTGACTTATTTTATAACTGGAAGTTTGTATATTTTAATCTCCTTCACATATTTCACTCATCCCCCTGTTCCCATTTCCTCTGCAACCACAGTCTATTCTCTGTATCTATGACTCCGTGTCTATCTATTCTCTGTATCTATGACTTTTTCTTTTTATGTTTTTTCATTTGCTTTTTTTTTTAGATTCACAAGTCATATGGTATTTGTCTTTCTCTGTTTGACATATTTCACTTAGCATAATGCTTTCTAGTCCGTCCATGTTGTTGCAAACAGCAAGATTCATTATTATTCACGGCTGAGTAATATTCTATTGCGTATGTATGTACATATGTGTGTGAGTATACACCACATCTTAATCTATTCATCTATTGATGGATACTTAGGTTGCTTTCTTATCTTGGCTATTGTAAATGATGTAAATAATATTGTAAATAATGCTTCAATAAGCATAGGTGTGCATGGTCGTGTTTGAGTTGTTAAGTTGTGTCCAACTTTTGCAATCCCATGGACCGTAGCCTTCCAGGCTCTTCTGAATCCATGGGATTCTCTAGGCAAGGATACTGGAGTGGGTTGCCATTTCCTTCTCCAGGGGGTCTTCCTGACCCAAGAATTGAAGCCATTTCTCTTGCATTACAGGCAGATTCTTTACTGACTGAGCTATGAGGGAAGCCCTAGGAGTGCAAATATCTTTTCAAATTAGTGGGGTTTTTTGGCTTGGAAAAATACGGAGAAGTGGAATTGCTGAACTGTGTGGTAGTAGTGTGTTTAACTGTTTGAAGAACCTCCACACTGTTTTCCATAGTGGCTGTATCAATCTGCATTCTTACCAACAGTGCACGAGGATTTCTTTTTCTCTGCATCCTTGGCAACACTTGCTATTTGTGGTCTTTTTGATGATTGCCAGTCTGACAGATGTGACAGGTTGTGGCTTTGCTTTGCATTTTCCTGATGATTAGTGATTGAGCCTGTTTTCACGTGTTTGTTAGCCATCTGTATGTTTCCTTTGGAAAATGTCTGTTCAGGTGCTCTGCCCATTTTTCAGTCATTTTTTTTTTTAAAGGTCAAATTATATGGATTTTTTTCTTCTTTTTTGGGGTATATTTTGAGTATTAACCACTTATCACTCCACTGAAATCTTGAACCCATCAAAGTCATCCATGAGAGTTGGAATCAACTTCATCCAAACTCTCGTTAATATTGACATTTTAATCACTTCCCATGAATCATGAATATTATTAATGGCATTTCAAATTGTGAATCCTTTTCAGAACATTTCAATTTACTTTGCTATCAGAGGAATCACTATCTATGACAGCTACAGCCTTATAAAATGTATTTCTTGAATAATGAGATATGAAAGTTGAAATTACTTCTTGATTCATGGGCCTCACAATGGATGTTGTGTTAGCAGGCATGAAAACAATATTAATCTCATACATCTCAATAATAATTCTTGGGTGACCAGGTGCATTGTCCATAAGCAGTAATGTTTTGAACACTGTCTTTTTTTTCTGAGCAGTAGATTTCAGTAGTGGAGTTAAAATATTTAATAAACCATGTTTTAAACAGAATTACTGCCATCCAGGCTTTGTATTACATTTACAGAACACAGGCAGAGATCTGGCAAAATTCTTAAGGGCCCTAGGATTTTTGGAATGCTAAATGAACATTGGCTCCAAATTAAAGTCACCCTCTGTATTAATCCCTAATAAGAGAGTCAGCCTGTCCTCTGAAGTCAGGCTTTAACTTCTCCTCTCTAGCTATGAAAATCTTAGATGCATCTTCTTCCAATAGAAGGCTATTTCACTACATTGAAAATCTGTTGTTTAGTATAGCCGCTTTCATTGATTATTTTAGCTAGACCTTCTGGATAACTTGCTGCAGCTTCTATGTCAGCACTTGCAGCTTTACCTTTTACTTTATGTTATGGAAATGGCTTCTTTCCTTAAACCTCATGAACCAACCTCTACTGGCATCAGACTTTTCTTCTGCAGCTTCCTTGCTTTTCTCAACCTTCACAGAATTGAAGAGAATTAGGACCTTCTTCCAGAGAAGGCAAGGGCACCCCACTCCAGTACTTTTGCCTGGAAAATCCCATGGACGGAGGGGCCTGGTAGGCTGCAGTCCAAGGGGTCGCTACAAGTCAGATACGACTGAGTGACTTCACTTTCACTTTTCACTTCCATGCATTGGAGGAGGAAATGGCAATCCACTCCAGAATTCTTGCCTGGAGAATCCCAGGGACAGGGGAGCCTGGTGGGCTGCCGTCTATGGGGTCGCACAGAGTTGGACACAACTGAAGCGACTTAGCAGCAGCAGCAGCAGCAGCAGCAGCAGCAGGACCTTCTTCTGGATTAAACTTTGGCTTAAGGGAATAGTGTGACTGGTTTTATCTTCTATCCAAATCACTTAAATTTTCTCTATATCATCAACAGGACTGTTTTTCTTTCAATCATTTGTGTGTTCACTGGAGTCACACTTTCATATTCTTCAAGAACTTTTCCTTTGCATTCATAGCTTGGCTGGATTCTTCTGGTCATTATTAGTTTGCTGGGTCTTATCACAGCTAAAGCTAAACTATAAAAATAGGGAGAATTTTGGTAAGTTATTTCATAAGTATACAGTAATACGTCTATAGGAAATTATAGGTATTACAGACATTTTCAAAATAGGAAATATATACTTGTATTGGGCTTCCCACTTGTATTAGTTATCTATTGCTACATAACAAATAATCCTAACACTTAATGACATTCAACAACATATGTTTGTTACCTCACAATTTACTTAGGTCAGAAATCTGGCGTGGTTTAACGGGGTCTTTTGCTTCATGGACTTTCACAAGGATGCAGTCAAGGGATTCTCAGTGCCAAGTTCTCACCTGAAGGTGCGACTGGGGAAGGACCTACTTCCAAGTTCATTTATGAGGTTGTGGGCAGGTTAAGTTCACAAGGGCTGTTGAACTTGAATGCCTCAGTTTCTAGTTGACTCCTGGCCAGAGGCCACTCTTGATCCCTTGCAATGTGGGCAAGAACACTGTACTCCTTGTGACATGGCAGTTGCTTCATCAAAACCAGCAAAAGAGAGTGTGTTGATTAGAAGCAAATTACTCAAGGAGAGGAGATTACTTGGGGCATACTAGGAAGGAGGGATCATTAGAGTCATTAGGAGGCAAAGTATATTCAAAGATTTTATGAAATAGACCAAAAATTCCATTTCATAGCACAACTCCTTTGGAAACTGCAATTACATAACCATGTTTAATGAAGAAGTCTGTCTTAAATCAACTACAATTCCCTTAATTAATGCACTGCTTTATTCTTCAAACATTCCGCAAACTTCCTAATCTAATCTTTGGAATCTTTGAAGTCATTATCAAGTGCTTTCAAACTTTTGCCAAATATTTTCCTCTCTTTTATACCCCCACATGAAATTTCTCTTCTAGGTCATTAAAGAAAGAGCTCTACAGAAAAACCACTGTGAGTGAGTGTACTTTGAATTGTGGGCAAGGGATGATGTTTATGAGGGTAAATAAAGCAGTTTCTGATATCTTACGATCAAGATCCAGCCTTCAGTTAAGCTAAACAGATTGTATTCCATCTGCTATTGTCAGCATGGCATATATCTATTAATGGCCAAAGAAAAGAGTTCTTTATTTTGAAAACAAACAGAGATAGAAAAGCTCTCATATGGAAAGGGAAGGAGGAAAAAAAAAAGATGGTGTGAGTCTAGTTGAGACAGTTTATTTGTGGAAATATATAAAAATATGTCACAAAGTTCACTTGAAATTCCTAATTGCTAGCTGTGGGCCTGATAAATGTGGGGTGGGCCTTAATTTCCATGTCATGAGCGTTTTCTCTACAGCTGTCCTGATTGCCTGGTTGTAATATGAGTGTATTCTTTTTTTAAAAGATGAATTCTCTGATTTTTTTCTCTTTTGCTCTTGAAGTGAAGTGAAATGAAGTGAAAGTCACTCAGTCATGTCTTACTCTTTGCAACCCCATGGACTGTACAGTCCATGGAATTCTCCAGGCCAGAATACTGGAGTGGGTAGACTTTTCCTTCTCCAGGGAATCTTCCCAACCTAGGGACTGAACGCAGGTCTCCCACATTGCAGGCGGGTTCTTTACCAGCTGAGCCACCAGGGAAGCCCATGAATTTGCTCTTGAATTCTTAATAAAATCAGAGTGCTTTCCTTTCTGTCACAGCAAAGAAAGAAGCAAATGGAAGGAGAGGGGATAGAGAAAGTTTGCAAGTGCTGAGAGTTGAAGTGGCATAATTGCCTCTCCTACTACGCAATGTCTGATGTCCCTGTATCACAATAAAGATGTCTTTGGAGCATTCTAGTGTCATTTTTTATACCCTGATTTAAATCATAGCTACTGTGTAGGAGAAACCTAGTGATAGCACAGTGGGGAATGCTAGTAGTTAAGAGACAGAAAGAAGAAATGCCCCTGGAATAACCGTTCAGTGCTGGAAGAGAGAGGAGACACAAAGGGGAAGCAAGCGTGCCAAGATAAACCTTAACTGTCTTCCAAATTTGTCTACAATTGATCCTGGTAGAGGCTGGCTAACTTTTTTTTTTACTTTTATAAATGTCAATTAACCAAATTTATTTTAACAGTTGATAGCTATTTAAAGACAACAAAAGAAAACTCCAGAGGCCAGTTAATTTTTCAAAATGATTATACTCTTCAAGATATGCTTTATCTTCTAAACCTTATTCACTAAAATAATTATTTTAAAGGGCATTCATTAATTTGTCCTAAAGATAGAAGTAAGAAAGTTTGAAAAAGAATGGATTACTGTTAACATGGTCTGTTACTGTTAACACGGCCTAGGCCAGTAATAGCACATGGAATGGCCAGTCAGTGAAATCCTCAAGTGACCTGGGAATGGGCATTCCTAACATTGAGTTACAAAGTGGTCATGAAACGCTTCCTAAAGATTAGTTGAAATTAAGACTGAAAGGGAAGGGATTGTAAAGTAAAGGACATTGCCCACCATCCAGTTCTACAAGAATCAAGTCCTTAGCCTCTGTAGTCACTAAGGGTGAAGCATTTTGTTCTGTGGGAAAACTAGCAGAGCCAGTACTCAGATAGTGAGGTATTTTCAGGAGAAGTTTTATGAATCCAGCTTCTTGCACTTTCCCCATAGTTAGAAAAGCACTAAAACATTCAAGATAGCCATTCTTTGCAAGTAGCGG
The DNA here is from genome assembly GCF_027580195.1 of Bos mutus. Lineage (NCBI taxonomy): Eukaryota > Metazoa > Chordata > Mammalia > Artiodactyla > Bovidae > Bos > Bos mutus. The sequence goes on from NC_091618.1 coordinate 32,009,106, forward strand.
TAACCTTTTACCAAGATGTGAGCTTAACTGCACATACCCTTTCACCAAACTCTGGCCGTACACCAGCCTCCCCCCATCTCCTCTTGGGAACAGTCCTCAGAATTTTCTGAGAGACTGTTTCCCAGGTTATGATCCTTAGGTTGGCTTGAATAAGGTTCTCCATTTTGTTCTCAGAGTTATTAATTAATTTTCTTTTTGCCAGCATTATATAGCGTCCGTCTTTCCTCAGAATACAAGGTCTGGACTTCCCTGGTGGTCCAGTGGTTAAGAATCCACCTGCCAATGTAGAGGATACAGGATCGATCCCTGGTCCAGCAGGATTCTACATATTGTGGGGCAACTAAGCCCATGTGACACAACCGCTCTAGAGTCCACGCTCTGTAACAGGAGAAGCCACCACAACGAGAAGCCCACTCACCACAACGGGAGAGCAGAACTCCTGCTTGGTGCAACTGGAAAAAGCCCAAGTGCAGCAAGGAAGACCCAAAGCAGCCCAATAATAAAGTTTTAAAAGTTAAAAAAAAAGAATATAAGCTTCATGAGTACAAGAATAATTTTATCTGGTGTGTTTGATATCATCAATGCCTAGAATGTTGCTTGGCAAATAATAGATGCTTGTTAAATATTTTCTGAATGAATGAATATATAGAAAAGTTATATATTAAAAAAACTTTGTGTAACTCATCAGCTTACTTTATTATTATTTCTAGTAGCTTTTAAGTCAGCTCTTTGTGTTTTCTTGTCTGTAAACTCACATCAACTGCAAATTATAATTTTGACTCTTCCTTTCTAATACTAACACCTCATTTATTTTAATTTTCTACTTGCCTTTATTAGTTCCCCTATAATGAGGCTAAATAATTTTGGTGGTAATGAACTTCATTCCCCCTCTCCCTCAACTTACATGATTTTTCCATTAAAATCTTTTAGATCAAGGTCACTAATCCTAGACTTTCTATTTGCACATACCTCCTTTAAAAGTGTCGGGCTTCCCTGGTGGCTCAGACGGTAAAGCGTCTGCCTTTAAAATAACTACTTAGAGTTACTTATAAGGGTTATTAATGACACAAATAAGGGTTAATAACACAAAAGTTTTATTTTTAAATCATATTCTTGGATCCCAGAATTTATTTTTCCATGCAAGCAATGGTATGAATAACAACCAGGCTCCCTAGCTAGTTCATATCCCATGCTTCAAGTGTGCTATTTTTCTTCAAAGTAAGACGTCAAGCTCCAGTTCCCTCATGAAATTTCACATAGACAGAAATGAAAGTTCCATCTACTTAATTGCCATTGTTCTTATTGTTTTAATCACTCCTTGGCATCAACATACCACACTGTGTAACAGTGATTTGTGTTCAAGACTATCTCTTTCCTGCCACAGATTTAGGCTGAGCTCACAAACGCAAATGAGGATAAAGGGACAAGCAGATCACATGAATATTTGAAAGTTGGCCAGTGGGTCACATAATAGACAGTGGTGGGGACTGGTGGGTAACATGAGAGCTCAAAAAGGGCACAGGTAGCAGCTGCTTGGGAAAATGAACTCAGAATTGCCAGGTCTTCTGATTTTTTTAAAAGATGGATGTGGATATCCTGGCCTCTATGGAAAATCTCCCATTTTTTAAAGGTGAATGTATTGTTCAGTCCTGGCAGGGAATAGATGTCACAGTCAAATTAGGCCATGGACAAATGAAGGAATTGTTTAAAAGATGTGAACAGGATTTCCTTCATCCATCGAAGAATGGTAAAGCACCCTGGACTAGCAAGAGCAGGGAACATTACCGCTTCTTGATCAAAAGGGCTCAGCTGTGGCTGAGGGGATTGCTGAGAGGGCTATCTGAACATGGTTAGATGGGAAGAAGTAGCCAATCCATGGTAGGGAAGGAGCCAAGTACATAAGCACCTCCCTCTCCTCTCATGCTCGGATCTTCTGTATAGTCTTCCATCGCATAGCCCTCATCACATAATCCTCCATTGGCTGAAGCCAAGTGAAACCCAGAGGGCAGAGTGGCCCGCTGATTCAGTCCCCAAAAGCCAGCCCTGGGAACAGAGGGAGAGCGAAGCTTGAAGGTCAAAAGACAAATACTCAGCATAGATAGCTATTGTTGGTGTTTAGTCACCACATCATGTCTGACTCTTTTGCAACCCCATGGACGGTAGCATGCTAATCTCCTCTGTCCATGGGATTTCCCAGGCAAGAACACTGGAGTGGGTTGCCTTTTCCTTCTCCAGGGGATCTTCCTGACCCAGGGATCAAACTCAAGTCTCCTGCATTGGCAGGCAGATTTTTTATCACTGAGATACCTGGGAGGCCCATAGATAGCAACTAACTCAGATTAAATAAAATACAAACAAATACCAAGGAGGAAACCAAAACATGCGGCAAGGTGTCAGTGTGGGACTATTGATTTAAACACTTTAAAGATATTGGTATGTCTTTATATTTCTACCATTTTATCCTGGTAGTGTGTATATACAAGCTACTTGATAACTGAATGAATAAAAATCTAATTTCACATGGCTGAAAGTCAAAGTGAAAGTTAGTTGCACAGTTATGTCCGACTCTTTGTGATCCCATGGATTGTAGCCCGCCAGGCTCCTCTGTCCATGGAATTCTCCAGGCAAGAGTACTGGAGTGGGTTGCCATTTCCTTCTCCAGGGTTCATATGGCTAGAAAATACATTTCGCATTCTACCAAAGAAATGAAAGTTTCTCTTCCAGATGTTTCTTTTCCCAAAAGAATAAATATAACATTATCACCAGGGAGTTTATGGTCTAAATGTCTCAAATGCTGCATTCTATCTTTATTTTATTGCTATCCACTAATATACAACAAATAACCCCCAAATTTAGTGGCTTAAGACAACATTTATTATCTCACAGTTTCTGATGGTCAGGAATCCAGGAATGGCTTAGTTGGGTGATTCTGGCTCAGGGTCTGTGTTGCATGAGCTGAAGCCTTGACTGGTGCTAGAAGATGTATTTTCAAGAAGGTTCACTCACACAGCTGCAGGCTGAAGGTCTCTGTTCCTTTCCATATGGTTTCTCCGTGAAGTTTTTAAAATGTCCTTCTGATGTGGAAGTTGGCTTCTCCAAGAGCAAGTGTTACAAGGGAGACAGAGAATGAGAGACAACCAAGATGGAAGCGGTAACATCTTTAGAATGTAATCTTGGAAGCAACATGCCATCTCTTGTGCTATATTCCACTGGTCACCCAGACCACCTTGGTATAATGGGGAAAAAAAATACACAAAGATGTGTGAACACCAGGAGATAGGAATCACAGGAAGCCATCTTGGAGGCTGGCTGCTACACTTATTCTGTCTTGCTTTCACAGAATGTCTTATTTTCATATGTTATTTTGTTCCTGAGTATCTTTTTCTTTCCCAGCACTCAAGAGTGGGTACAGCAGAGGAAGGGCTGCCATTTAATTAATCTTCATAGGCAATGTCAATGACTTTCGACAAGGGAGCGTTGATCTTTTACTGCAGAGCCTCTTGCATCCCAAGTGTCAGCTCCACCTACTCGGCAGAGCTTGGCATATAGATAACTAAGAAAAGAGAGGAAATGGTACTGGGTAGGAAAAATCTAAAAGAGGGAAATCAGATCTTTCCGTTGTTGGCCTGAGTCTGCCAACTCCAAGCAAAATCCCTTCACCTACATTCTTCTTTCCCTGTGATGGGGACAGGTCTGGATGATCATGAACACTCTGGGATTCTGTATTTCTTTTTCCATACATACACACAGCATGTGAGTGAGTGAGCTCCTAGGAAGTAGAATACTCTCCCACTATCTGTAAAAATTTAGGGCTGCATTTGGCTCCAAGACACAGGGATTCTAATGATAGACTGCAGATAGTGATATATCCGCAGTTACAGATCTTCTTATATATCCCTATCTCCCAACTCCTGACTTGATCTGCTCTAGACATGGGCTCTATCATAGATGGACAAACTGTTCTTTCCCTCCCCAGGTCTTAATTTCATCTCTTTCTCCCCTCAACATCACATCAGTTTCATCCAAAGTAAAGGCAGCTTTTCATATTTATTAAATTCCTTTTCTGGTTAGGAAATTGGAATGATTCAACTTTCTCATATGTTTTCTCCTGCTTTTGTCCTTGTTTTGAGAATTCTGCATAAGCCCCGAGGATTTCCCAAATCAAGTGATAGGTGTTCCAAATGAGATATGAGCATTCACAAAGAATGTTGCTAAGCAGCTGTTTACAAATAGAGGCATTTTTCCAATGGAAAGGAATTAAAGAGCAAATGTTATCATTAAATGGTGGATAGGCAGGGAGACTACCTTGACTGCATAAAAATTTATTACTTGATCTCACTTTTATAGTGCAGATAATGGTTGCTTAAAGAAGGAGGAAAATGTGTCAAGGGACTTTTATGAGGGAAAAAAAGTTGAGTCTGTATGTTGGTTTGAAATGATGACTGAAGAATGATTTCATTGTACTGCAGTCCAGCAATAAATCTGCAACTCTTCTCTCACCAGTGACATTGGACACTGCAGGGGATCCAGGCCAGCTAGTTCCAGGCACTAATCTTTCATGCTGGGAAATGCATCTGCTAGGTGTATTGGACCCAGAATGTCTGGCAAGACCAGTTTTTGTATGAATTGGCTATTAATCTTGACCACTCTTGCTTACATGTCATCACTTCAGGGGCTACAGTCCAGTCGTGCTGAGTTTTGGGACATTCCTAATGAAGAGTGTCCTTAGCACGTCTCAGAGTGTGAGGAAGCAGATACTTGGATGTTCACATTCTTTTTAGAAAAAAATGAAAAAAAAAAAAACACAACAGAACAAAAAAAAAGGAAAAACAATTGCACAGTTGCAGGAAGTAAAGAGCTGTAGCTGGAGTCATTACTTGGACTTACCTCCTGGCTTCACCACCCATTAACTGGCACTTTATTTCATGGAACCTTAGACTCTGCTTCTATAATGATATAACCATGATTGAGTCAGAACAATGGCTCCTGGCTTTTTCATCACCAAATACCCATTTTATTATTTTTTCCTCTATAGACCTCGTGTTTTGAGAGATTTTATCTAGATGATGACATTTATATTATAGTTATCCATTTGTTCCACTTTTTATTGTATTTCCATTTCAAAGTTCTCCACATTTCAAGCAACAATGTATTTATGCAAATGGTTTATAAAAATGTCATGAAATGTCATATAATCAAAGTGATGGCTAAGATGCTAATAAGCATCTCATGGTACTATCTATTGCTGTAGTATAGTTTGGCCTTGGATCCCCTGGAGAAGGAACTGGTAACCCACTCCAGTATTCTTGCCTGGGAAATCCCATGGACAGGGGAGCCTTGCTGGTTATAGTCTTGTTTTCAGTCACTCAGTTGTGTCCAACTCTTTGGGACCCATGGACTGATGCATGCCAGGCTTCCCTGTCCTTCACCATCTCCCAGAGCTTGCTCAAACTCATGTCTACTGAGTCGGCAATGTTATCCAACCATCTCATCCTCTGTTGACCTCTTCTCCTACCTTCAGTCTTTCCCAGCATCATGGTCTCTACCAGTGAGTTGGTTCTTCACATCAGGTGGCCAAAGTATTGGAGCCTCTGCTTCAGCATCAGTCCTGCAAATGAACATTGAGGGTTGATTTCCTTTAGGATTGTCTCATCATTCCACTAAATTGCATCCTTCCATTCTCCAGCCCTGTCGCTGGGACCCAAGCAGGCTCAGGGCAACTGGCACTGCCCTCCCTCTTTACCCTTCCTCTCTTGAAGCACACTTATTTCCCTCCATGCTCCTAGATTGGGGGTGGAAGACAAGCCCTGTGGCCCTTGTTTGGCCTCATGCCCTCTTGTTTTCTTTTCTTGGTGTGTACAACAGCATGCTGCACAGAGTTTAATAAATCGCTATCATTTACAAATGAGGATCTTATTTGCATAGGCCCATGTTTTATTGAAAATTCAGCAGGTTTGGAAAGGTGGAATTTTTACTCCCCATGGCAGTAGCCAACTCAGCAGCGAGTAATGGCTGGCATTCACTTTCTTTGTCTCTTCTCTCCCCATTTTTCTGTACTGGATTCTCACCACTGAAGCCAAGGTCAGCTATTATTTGTCATCTCACACCAGGTTCACTTTACTGATTTACCTGATCTTTCTGGCCTTTATATATCTGAGAGTCTGTAAGTCCTGGTGTAGACTTCCCAGATATCTGATAACTAGTGTGTTTTTTTTAAAGCCCAGAAATAATGAAAAAAAAAATCTCTATCTTCTCTATGAGACAAGCAGAGAGCTTAGATCTTGTGAGTAAGGTTCTGGCTACCAGCCTGGTGAAGAACAGGCCATGGGAATAGGCGAAGCTGGATCGTTTTCCGTGGGTGTCTCTGTGTTAAGTCGCTTCAGTTGTGTCTGACTCTTTGTGACTCTATGGACTGTAGCCGGCCAGGCTCCTCTGTCCTTGGGATTCTCCAGGCAACAATACTGGAGTGGGTTGCCATTTCCTCCTCCAGGGGATCTTCCTGACCAAGGGATCAAACCAGCATCTCTTGTGTCCCCTGCATTGGCAGGCAGGTTCTTTACCAGTAGTGCCAAGGCTATAACCTCTGTGGGGTGTCTAGCAGAAAAATGAAGCACAGGATACCTTACTTTACTGGTGGGTCACCTTGCTTGTGAAATTACCAATGAGTCAAGTCACCAGGATATGACTTCCCTGATGGCAGGGATGGTGTCTAACCTGGTGCATGGTAATTGTTACTGTTTTTCAGATTGGGGGAATGAATAGAGAGGGTAAATGTTAAGAGCATTTTGCCACTACATGGGGGAGAAATAAGGTGTCGGCTTCTTGAATCTGGATGTTGGTGGAATGATCCATCTGTGCAGTAAAACTGGGGCCAGTTATACCAAAAAGATTCTAAATTCCATGAGACAGATCTCATGTATTATACCCTATACTTGATAAAAAAGGTGCAGCCTAATTTAACTTGATTCTTCTAGTCAATAAGCCAGACAAGGTTTTCTAGTTTATACGTTGATGCCGACTCCCCCAGGTGTGGCCACATGGTATTTTTTGAGGGAGGGGGTTGAGAGAGACTGAACCCAATGGTGTGCTACTAGTACAGATCTGCTGTATGACATCTTGTGTCCCCGATTCCCCTTCATGACTGACCCACTTTGCTTTCTACACAACAGAATTATGAGTAAACACATTAGAGAATGTGTCTCCCTTCTATGGTTTTGGGTCAAGGGAAGAAGGTAGAAATAGCATGTTCCTTGACACTGTCTGTGTTGATGCTGTCAAAAGACAGTGCTTGTCTTCATCACCAGTTCTAGTTAATCAGATCTTACTTTGCCTCAAACAGTCCTGTTTGAAACTCTATCCTAGATTCTTGCCTACCTGGAACCAAAAGCTAGACATCAGGCTGGCAAAGGGAACGGCAAGCTTCCATGACTGGCTGGATAATGAAGGCAAAGAACTTGGTGTGGGGGTGTGGGATGTGCCACTTGCTACAGGAGAGGAGTGTCTGATGGTTGGCAGCGTGAACATAAACATTTAGAGACGTGGATCGCCTTAGAGACTGTCACATGAAGTGAAGTAAGTCAGAAGGAGAAAAACAAATTTCATATATTAACAAATGTCATATGTATGTGTGGAATCTAAAAAAAATTGGCATAGGCAATCTGATTTACAAGCAGAAAGAGAGACACAGATGTAGCAAACAAACATTCCGGGGGAAAGGGTGGGGATGGGATGTAATGGAAGGTTGGGATTGCGTACATATGCTATTGGTGATGTGGTTTAGTTGTTAAGTCATGTCTGACTCTTTCTGACCCCATGGATGGTTGCTACAGGCTCCTCTGTCTACAGGATTTCCTAGGCAAGAATACTGGAGTGGGTTGCCATTTTCTTCTCCAGGGAATCTTCCCCAGGGGTCAATCCTGCGTCTCCTGCGTCGCAGGCAGATTCTTTACCACTGAGCCACAGGGATGCCCCTATACACTATTAATGCTATATATAAAATAGATAACTAATAGAACATACTGCATAGCACAGGGGACTATACTCAATGCTCTGTGGTTACCTAACTGGGAAGGAAATCCAAAAAAGAGAGGATGTGTGTATACATAGAGCCGATTCACTTTGCTGTATAGTTGAAACTAACACAACATTGTAAAGCAACTATACTCCAATACAAAGTTAAAAAGTAAACGCAGAAAGATGGAGCTGGCAGGGACCTCAGTGACTGCCAGTTCCAGCACCTGCAGCTTGAAGGTAAACACAGTGAAGCCTGCAGAGGTCAGGGCCGCAGCAGAAGTCACGTGACAAAGTGGTGGAAGCTTTCTTCTTGGAAACCAGAACTCCTGGACCTCTGAATTTCTTATCAGGCGTTTCTCTCACTATCTCAATTTTGTGGAGGGGATTACTTTTGTAACCCAATCTTTTTTTTTTTTTTCCTTAATTTCCAAATTAACTTTCTTAGAATTAAGTAAATTGTACTTCTATAATTCTTTTTGCCCTAAGATAAGGTTCTCTTAGTGGTATATTTCCAACTTTTTTCCAAAGAAAAAACTCTTTATAAAATTCCCATATCTTAGGTGTTTTCTTAGATGGATTTTGGTCATTGTTTACAGATTTGTAACTGCCACACTAAACAAGATACAGAACATTTTCATCATTTCAAAAAGTTTTATGTGACATGAGAACAAGTATATGGATGCCAAGGGAGAAAGTGGGAGAGGAATTGGAAGATTGGGATCAGCACCATATATACTATTGATATTATGTATAAAATAGATAACTAATGAGAACATACTGTAAGCACAGTAACTCTACTTAATGCCCTGTGGTGACCTGAATTGGAGGTCCAAAAGGGAGGGGATAAATGTGTCTGTATGGCTGATTCATTTTGCTATACAGTAGAAACCAACACAACACTGCAAAGCAACTATACTCCAAAAACAATTAATTTAAAAAAGTTCTTTGTGCCCCTTTTCAGTCCATTCTTCCCTCCTCCTCCCCATCTTCATGGTCACATTTCTATACATGGAATTACACATTTTATGCATTCTTTGGGGCTTCCCAGGTACTGCAGTGGTAAAGAATCTGCCTGCCAATGCAGGAGACACAGGTTCGATCCCTGGGTCGGGAAGATCCCCTGGAGAAGGAAATGGTAACCCACTCCAGTATTCTTGCTTGGAAAAGTCCATGGAAAGAGGAGCCTGGTGGGCTATAATTCCTAGGGTTACAAAGAGGCAGACAGAGTGACTGAGCACAAGCACGGATTCTTTTGTCCTGGGCTTTTTTCACTTAATGCAAGGATTGATAAACTTTTAAAATACTTATTAAAAATAAAGAATCATACAGTAAACACTTTTGGCTTTGTGTGCCACTTGGTCTCTGTCTCAACTACTCTGCTGCTATAGCACCAAAGGGGTCATAGACAGTCAGACATGAATGGGTGCGGCTGTGTTCCAATAACACTTAGTTATAAAAACAGATGGTGGACTAGATTTGGCCTGTGGACCGTAGTTTGCCAATGCTTGGCTTAACATAATATTTTTTATATTTATCAATGTTGTTGCATGTATTAGTTGCTCATTCTTTTTACTACTGAGGATTAGCTTTATAGTTTGAATACACCACAGTTTATTTATCCATCCTCCTGTTGATGGACATTTGGGCTGTTTCCAGTTTGGGGCTATTATGAATAGGGCTGCTCTAAACATTCTTATACACGTCTTTTGGAGAACATATGTTTTCATTTCTCTTGGGTAAATACCTAGGAAGGGAATTGCTGAGTCACAGGGTAGATGAATGTTTAACCTCAAAGAAACTGCCAAATAGCTCTTCAAATTGGTTGTGCCATTTGACAGCCTCATCAGCAATGTCTGTGAATTGCATTGGCTCCCATCACTGCCAATATGTGGTGTTGTTAGTCTTGATTTTAGCTAGTCTGATGGGTGTAACTCAATTGCTCCCTGAATTATGCCCTTTGCCCTTCATGATCATACTTCTATCTGTTATTTTTTACATCATTTTTAACCCCATCTCGTTTCCTCTGTGCTTAGTTTATACTTACAGCTATAGTTTTGGTACTCTTTAAAAAAAAAATACTTGCTTATTTCTTTGACTGCCTTGGGTCATCATTGTGGCACACGGACTTCTCTCAAATTGTGGCACATAGACTCAGTAGTTGCTGCATGCAAGATTAGTTGCCCTGCTGCATGTGGGATCTTTGTTCCCTGACCCACCAAACCCATATGTTCTGCATTGGCAGGAGGATTCCTAACCACTGGACCACCAGAAAAGTCCCAGATTTGGTCATCTTTATCTCAGTATCCCCAAGTTTATTCCCAACCATTTGTTTCAGTTGCTACAAGGCACATAACATTATTTTGGCTCCTTTGTCCAAGTGGGTTTCTTCAAACCCTATCTTCACCTGGATAAAAAGGACAATCTTACCAAACGCCCAGCCTGCCATATCACTCTCATTGACTGATTTCTTTGATTACCGAGACTGTTATTCCTAAATATATTGGCCTCAATGTACAAGCCAGACCTGCTGTGAACAGTCATTACCTTCTCTAGCTACAGGAAGAGCTTCTGCAGTGTGTTCACTGTTCCTGCAAATTCCTCTAACATAGCATCTTCCTCCTATAATGGGACCTCAGATGTCATTTCTCTGGAATAAATAGTCATGTTCATTTAAGCTCATGCTCAGTTGCTTCAGTTGTGTCCGACTCTTTGTGACCCTCTGGACTGTAGCCCGCCAGGCTCCTCTGTCCTTGGGATTCTCCAGGCAAGAACTCTGGAGTGGGTTGCCATGCCCTCCTCCAGGGGATCTTCCTGACTCAGGGATTGAACTTGCTTCTCTTAGGTCTCCTGCATCGGCAGGAGAGTTCCTTACCACTAGAGCCACCTGGGAAGCCCTCATTTAAGCTTGTTAGTATACAAATCGGAGAAGGCAATGGCACCCCACTCCAGTACTCTTGCCTGGAAAATCCCATGGACGGAGGACCCTGGTGGGCCGCAGTCCATGGGGTCGCTAAGAGTTGACACGACTGAGCGACTTCACTTTCACTTTTCACTTTTATGTATTGGAGAAGGAAATGGCAACCCACTCCAGGGTTCTTGCCTGGAGAATCCCAGGGACGGGGGAGCCTGGTGGGCTGCCGTCTATGGGGTCGCACAGAGTCGGACACAACTGAAGCAACTTAGCAGCAGCAGTACACAAATAACCAAGAGCTGTTTTCCTGAGAGGGGGTTTTGGTGGACAACAGGAAAAAGAGAGCTAGTTCTAGGACAGGTGATGTTTCAGGTAGGGATGCAGTGAAGGGGGTAGGAGTGGAGACGGGGAAGGAGTCAGGGGTTGGAAGATGGAGTAAATAGAGTATAGTGAGGATCACTTTCTCCACTATTTGTACCAAAAGTGACTCTGCATGGACCTGAGTTCTTCTAGCCTGCTGGATGAGCCTTTGCTCATTCTTCCTTAACTCCTTTTGATTTTTTTTTTTTTCTCAGAATTAAATAGCTGCCCTTTGACTTAGCTAAGATAGAAGGTTTCAGCCCTTCCAAGTTTCTTCTCTCCTGACTCTTAATTCTTAACCTTCAGTTGCCTAGTCATTTTATCTCACCTCTGGCTACTGTTACCCAGTGGGTATCTCTGTCTCTCAGTCGCTCTTAAACCGTGTTCAGGCAATGACTGTCCTTGTTTACCTTCATTGTATTGGTGTTTAAGACTTGGGTATTCTATGCTTCACCTTGTAGGAAACCATTCATAAGCAAACTTAGACCCTGCAGAGTTAATGACTACTAACTTTCCTCCCAGGAATATTGTTTGCAATCTAATCAGGATAATCTAAATCAAAACAATAAATCTGATGGGGGAGGGATGACTCAAATGCTTTCTAGAGTAAGATGAGAACCAAAAAAAGAAAAAGAAAAACAACTAATAAAGTTTCATGTAATTAAATTTTCAGACACTTAGCAAACTAGCACAATATTTCTAAATTCTGCATCTTCCACTTATAGAAGAGAGGATTCCCACACTCCTTTAAATAACAATAAAATATCCAACTCTAGAATCAGCCAAGTCGGTGTCTATAGACAGACCATCAGGAAGACAGAATATCCAATATCACATTTGTTGTTACTTGTCATGTTTAAACATGAACAGATAACATTATGGACTTGGGGTCCTAGACCAGGTTTGAATCCTAGCCTTTGCTACTTAATAGCTGTATGGTTTCTTGAGATCTCAAGAAAGTCACTTAATGTCTCTGTTTTAGTTGTCCTTTGCCGATTAAGAGACTATCGCAGCACTGAGCGGTTTTATGGGCTGGCTATTTGCACTGACCTTAGCCGAGTGGCCCTTCTGCTGGGCTTGCTTGGGTCCACTCAGGTGACAGTAGTCAGCTGGATACCTCCTGAGTCTGTGTCATCCCAGAGCCTCACTGACACGGCCGGTGGTTATTGCTGGCTGTTGGCTGGGCTTGTCTCTATGTGGACTCCTGTGGTCCAGGCCTCCTTTTATGTAGTCTCAGGACAGGAGAATGAAAGTAGAAATTGTAAGGCCTCTTGAAGCCAAGGTTTGGAACTCCTGCAAAGTCACTTCTGCCACATTTTACTGCTCCATGTTGGTCACCAGGACCACCTAGAACCAAGGCCATGGAGAAGTGTACTCTCTTTGATGGGAGATGCAGCCACATCACATGGCAAAGGCACATGCTTATAAGAAGGGGAGGAATTTGTGGCTATGTTTCAGTCTATCACACTCAGAACTTATGTTTCTAAATCTGTAAAACGGAGCTAACAACTGTCAAACAGATTAGGGTCCTCAGGTTTTTCTTCTGGTCCTCATTTTCCTCATCCTGTCATTTTCTTCTCTATCAGGTTATGTCCTATGTTCTTTGTCTCCTTTCTCTGTGATTACTTCTTAAAGCTCTCTCAACTATGCAGGCCAACATTTTCTGTAAAGTGTCAGGTAGTAAATATTTCAGTCTTCATGGGATATATGGCCTTTGTCATAACTACTCAACTCTGCATTGTAGCATAAAAGCAGCCCTCAGTTCAGTTCAGTTCAGTCACTCAGTCATGTCCTACTCTTTGCGACCCCTTGAATCGCAGCACGCCAGGCCTCCCTGTCCATCACCAACTCCCAGAGTTCACTCAGACTCACATCCATTGAGTCAGTGATGCCATCCAGCCATCTCATCCTCTGTTGTCCCCTTCTCCTCCTGCCCTCAATCCCTCCCAGCATCAGTCTTTTCCAATGAGTCAACTCTTTGCATGAGGTGGCCAAAGTATTGGAGTTTCAGCTTTAGCATCATTCCTTCCAGAGAAATCCCAGGGCTGATCTCCTTCAGAATGGACTGGTTGGATCTCCTTGCAGTCCAAGGGACTCTCAGGAGTCTTCTCCAACACCACAGTTCAAAAGCATCAATTCTTCGGCACTCAGCCTTCTTCACAGTCCAACTCTCACATCCATACATGACTACTGGAAAAACCATAGCCTTGACTAGACGGACCTTTGTTAGCAAAGTAATGTCTCTGCTTTTGAATATGCTATCTAGGTTGGTCATAACTTTCCTTCCAAGGAGTAAGCGTCTTTTAATTTCATGGCTGCAATCACCATCTAGACAATTTATAAATGAATGAGCATGGCTATGTTGCAATAAAACTTTGTTTATAAAAGTGGTCTATGCCATGAGGCTGATTTACCGTCTATCTGCTGATGACTTTCATTTCTTTAAGTCTACTCTCGACCGTTCACTTCATTGCAACAGGACTAACTTCCAAAACTGAATTTGATTGTTTTTCTCTCTCTTAAACCTCTCCAGTGCTTGCCATCGGGTCTGAAGGTAGAAATGAAATCCTGAACACAGTTTGCAAGGCCCTGTATGATATCACTTTACTCACCCCTGCAGGTTCATCATGCATCTGCTTCTTACTCTCTGAACAACATTCTCAGAGTCCCTGAACCAGTTCCTTGAAATAGCCATGCTGCCTGCATACTGTTTCCCTGCTTGGATGATTCTTTTTTTTTTTTGGCCACTTCTTTTAAAAAACTTTTATTGGCATATAGTTGATTTACAATGTTTTATTAGTTTCAGGTGTACAGGAAAGTGAATCAGTTATACATTTATATATATTCACTTTTTTTAATATTCTTTTCCCAAATAGGTCATTACACAATATTGAGTAGAATTCCCCGTGCTATACAGTAGGTTTTTATTAGTTATCTATGTTATATATAGTAGTGTATATATATCAAATACAATCTTCCAATTTATCCCCCTTCTACCTCCCAGTTTGGTAATCATGAATTTGTTTACTATGTGAGTCTATTTCTGTTTTGCAAATAGGTTCATTTGTATTTGATACCATATGATATTTGTGTTTGTCTGCTTAGATGATTCTTCATATCTTCTTTTTACCTTGTTCCTTTTGACCCATCCTTCATCCCTTAGTTCATCTCATTTCCTTTTGTCTGCAGAGAAGTCTTCTTGACCCCCAGATGGGATCCAGCTTTCCTATGACCAAGCACACTCAGCCTTCTGCGGTGGTACTCCAGAGTTTATTGATTTACTTATAAATGTTTATTTTATTTTTACTTGGCTGCACTGGGTCTTAGTCGCATCAGGTGGAATCTTCCACTGGGGCATGTCAAGTCTCTAGTTGTGGTACGTGGGCTCAGCAGTTTCGGTGCATGGGCTTAGTTGCCTCATGGCATGTGGGCTTTTAGTTCCCTGACCAGACCTTGTCTTAGAAAGCAGATTCTTAGCCACTAGCACACTAGGGAAGTCCTACTCCAGAGTTTTATATTATTCAGTTATTTGTGCTTAATTCTTGTGATAATTTGGATGATTGCTAAGCAAGTGTTTATTTCCCTTGCCATCCCACTGTTGATATCAACAACTTCAGATACGCAGATGATACCTCTCTAATGGCAGAAAGTGAAGAGGAACTAAAGAGCCTCTTGCTGAGAGTGAAAGAGGAGAGTGAAAAGCTGGTTTAAAATTCAGCATTCAGAAAACTAAGATCATGGCAACTCTTCCCATCACTTTATGGCAAGCAGATGGGGAAACAGTGTTAACAATGACAGATTTTCTTTCCTGGGGCTCCAAAATCAGTGTGGATGGTGACTGTAGCCATGAAATTAAAAGACACTTGCTCCTTGGAAGAAAAGGATGACAAACCTAGACAGAATATTCAAAAGCAGAGACATCATTTTGCTTACAAATGTCCAGATAGTCAAAGCTAGTCAAAGCTATGTTTTTGCCAGCAGTTATGTACAGATGTGAGAGTTGGACCATAAAGAAGGCTGAGTGCTGAAAAATTGATGTTTTCGAACTGTGGTGCTGGAGGAAACTCTTGAGAGTCCCTTGGACAGCAAGGAGATCAAAACAGTCAATCCTAAAGGAAATCAACCCTCAATATTCATTGGAAGGACTGATGCTGAAGACTGATGCTGGGAAAGAGTGAGGGCAGGAGGGGAAGGAACAACAGGATGAGATGGTTGGATGGCATCACTGTTTCAATGGACATGAGTTTGAGCAAAGTCTGGGAGATGGAGAAGGACAGGGAAGCCTGGCATGCTACAGTCCATGGGGTCACAAAGGGTTGGACTTGACTTAGTGACTAAACAACAAAATCCCATTGTGGGCAGGGTGTACTTCCCACCTCATTGGTTCTAGGTTTGGCCATGTAATAGGATGTCAGTGGATATGACATGAGCCAAGATCTGAACTGTGCTTGTAGGGTGGGTCTTCTTCTCTTGTAGCCCTGCCATTGCCTTCAGAAGAACATGTGCTTGGTCTTCTTTGCTGGTCCCAAAGAAATGGGATGCATGTGGAGCCAAGTTGCCCCAGCTGACCTGCATACTAATGAGTGAGTATGATAATAAATGCTTTGGGGTAGTTTGTTTTACAGCAGTTGATAACAGATGGAATTATATCAGTCTCCCCCACTTCACTGAAACATCCACACAGAAAATAAATATGCTTGTTTTGCTCACTGTTGTATTCCTACTGCTTAGTACAGAAGGTGCTTAATAAATATGTGTTGAATAAATAGCTAATTCAGTGGGACAGTGTATGTATGTGGTGTGTATGTGAAAACATTCAACATATTCAGTTCAGTTCAGTTCAGTCGCTCAGTCGTGTCCGACCCTTTGCGACACCATGAATCGCAGCACGCCAGGCCTCCCTGTCCATCACCAACTCCTGGAGTTCACTGAGACTCACGTCCATTGCGTCAGTGATGCCATCCAGCCATCTCATCCTCTGTCGTTCCCTTCTCCTCCTGCCCCCAATCCCTCCCAGCATCAGAGTCTTTTCCAATGAGTCAACTCTTCACATGAGGTAGCCAAAGTACTGGAGTTTCAGCTTTAGCTTCATTCCTTCCAAAGAAAGCCCAGGGCTGATCTCCTTCAGAATGGACTGGTTGGATCTCCTTGCAGTCCAAACGACTCTCAAGAGTCTTCTCCAACACCATTGTTCAAAAGCATCAATTCTTCGGCGCTCAGCCTTCTTCACAGGCCAACTCTCACATCCATACGTGACCACAGGAAAAACCATAGCCTTGACTAGACGGACCTTTGTTGGAAAAGTAATGTCTCTGCTTTTGAATATGCTATCTAGGTTGGTCATAACTTTCCTTCCAAGGAGTAAGCGTCTTTTAATTTCATGGCTGCAGTCACCATCTGCAGTGATTTTGGAGCCCCCAAAAATAAAGTCTGACACTGTTTCCACTGTTTCCCCATCTATTTCCCATGAAGTGATGGGACCAGATGCCATGATCTTCGTTTTCTGAATGTTGAGCTTTAAGCCAACTTTTTCACTCTCCACTTTTACTTTCATCAAGAGGCTTTTGAGTTCCTCTTCACTTTCTGCCATAAGGGTGGTGTCATCTGCATATCTGAGGTTGTTGAGATTTCTCCCGGCAATCTTGATTCCAGTTTGTGTTTCTTCCAGTCCAGCATTTCTCATGATGTACTCTGCATATAAGTTAAATAAACAGGGTGACAATATATAGCCTTAATGTACTCCTTTTCCTATTTGGAACCAGTCTGTTGTTCCATGTTCAGTTCTAACTGTTGCTTCCTGACCTGCATACAGATTTCTCAAGAGGCAGGTCAGGTGATCTGGTATTCCCATCTCTTTGAGAATTGTCCACAGTTTATTGTGATCCACACAGTCAAAGGCTTTGGCATAGTCAATAAAGCAGAAATAGATGCTTTTCTGGAACTCTCTTGCTTTTTCCATGATCCAGCGGATGTTGGCAATTTGATCTCTGGTTCCTCTGCCTTTTCTAAAACCAGCTTGAACATCAGGAATTTCACGGTTCATGTATTGCTGAACAGAGACATAATTGGACTTCAGCAGATGATGTTTTAAAATGGGTTAGGAGATGCTCTGTTGAATCTGTAGCTAACTCTCTTCTGAATTTGAAAATACTCTGAGCTTTATAACTCAGGTTTATGTGCAAGAAAAATGCCCCCTAGATCTATAATCAGCTGTGTATTGACTTTGCACTTACACACATTCTTTTAGCCACAGGAAATTTAAGATTATTAAGGAAAATAAAAAATAAATGCAAGTTCAGGAAGTTCTTTGCTAGTGTTACTTTGTTTTCTAATTTTAAATATTATTACTTTAAAGTGATAACAAAAAAAGCCATTTGGAGACAGGACAATATTATCACATCTGGAGAAACTTAATAAGATTAGGACAAAGGCTCCATTCTCTTCCTGATGCACATGTGCAGTTCTCATTAACTTTCATATTATCTCAAGGAAAATAGTAGAAAATGTCATGCACCATAAACATTCCATACAAAGAGGGTTAATTAATAGGCACATGTAGTTTTAATGCAGATGTTACTATTAACTATGATAAGTGTTCTCTAATAGCTGGTGTCCACCGATAATTAATGCTCACCAATCCCCACAGTACCTAGAAAAAAATATAATACACTGGTGCAAATGACTGAACCATTTTTAATAATCCCAAATAATTTTGAAAATATTCTTAAGATTTATATATTTAAAGATTTATTGATTAGGCAAATCCTTAAAAATAGATATGCAATTTCTATAAAATGGTTTAAGATAAACTGAACACCAAAAAAAAAAAATCACTTCCCAAATTTCCTTTATCTGCACAATACTAGGTGTGAATATTTGCCTGTCTTTCTAATACCAATATGTTATTTTAATACTTTATATTTACACAGACTCCAAGCCTCCTTTGAAAATAAAACTAATTCTTGAGAAAAGAGCTGTATTTTTCTTTCTCCACTCATTTTGGGTCATGCCATGCCTCGTCTATTGGATTTCTAACACTGTATATTTTTAAATGCTTATGTGAAGAAAGCATGATTACAAATATTAACAAGCCAAGTGTATGTGTGTGTAAACATGTGTGTGGTGTTAGAAAGTTAAATAATTACAGTTCAGTGGATAAATCTATGTATTTTGATGCATATTTAACTCTATTAGTCTCAGATTTTCCCTTGGCTTTTCAAAATACTGCATCTGATCATTTGTCATTTCTTTAAAGTAAGGTGGAATTCCAGATACAGAAAGGGACCACTCAGATCCCCACCTCAAGAAAGGAGTCAATGCCCAGCTGTGAGAAGTGTGCTTAATGATCACTTCTAGCCGTGACTCCTTGGGCACCCACTACAGCTTTACCCTGGGGTTCTGCAGTTGGGAAAACCTGTAGTTAACCAACAAGATGGTGATCCAAGGCCCTATCCATTTCCACCCAAGTGGCACTCCCCTAGTGGGCAATCTTTCTTTCTTGTTGAGCAGAGAGATGTTTTATCAGGTCCTTGTTACTGTCTGATGACTTCTGTCCAAGCTTTCCTCTTTACTTTCATGGAGACTACTCTCCAATAAGAACTTCCCTGGTGGCTCAGATGGTAAAGAATCTGCTTCCAGTGTGAGAGACCTGGGTTTGATCCCTGGGTCAGGAAGATCCCCTGGAGAAGAGAATGGCAACCCACTCCAGTATTCTTGGCTGGAGAATTCCATGGACAGAGGAGTCTGGCAGGCTACAGTCTATGGGGTCACCAAGAGTCAGAGACAACTTATTAACTCTTCCAATAAACCCTTTGTTCCCTTAACTTCTCAGTGTCTGCTTCCCAGAGAATTCACTAACAAATTATATTTCAAGAAACTTGGGATCTGATTTGAGATCATAAAGGTAGAAAATACACGAACAAACAGTGATAACCAGACTCTGAGTTAGAGAGAATGAAGTAAAGGAAAAATGAGAAAAGAAGTTAATTTTCTAAGCTATAGAGAAATATTGGTGATAAAGAAATCAACAGAATAGAAAGGAAAATAGACTACTTTGATAGAACATGTATATAAATGTTGTTCCGAACACCTCTTAAATATTGCCAAACTATCATATTTGAAATACATGTTAGGTACAGATTTTGTATTAAAAGGAAAATTTTTTGTTGTAGTGAAATAAATCTAAATGAGTAAATCCTATAAGTGGATCTACTTAAGACTAAGATATAATTTATAGTATGTACATGAGCAAAACTGTGTTAGTCTATGCTAATCTGAGATCAGGGAAATCGCCTCATTATTCTAAATCAAGTTTTTTTTTTTTGGATGTGGGTCATTTTTAAAGTCTTTATTGAATTTGTTACAACATTGCTTCTGTTTTATTTTTAGTTTTTTGGCCATGAAGCATGTGGTATCTTAGCCTCCTGACCAGGGATCAAACCCAGAGCCCCTGCTTTGGAAGGCAAAGTCTTAAAGACTGAATCACTATGGATACGTGCAAAATGTCAAGTTTACCACATACATTTCCACAGATCATACTTTGAGAAGCACTGTTATTGTCAGTGTGGGCTGATGAATACTATTCTGTTTCGAGATGAGGAAGAGATCAAAATGCAATAAAAATTTATCTCTAATGCTCAACCGAAGTAGGAAAACAATGGAGAAAAAAAATCATACCCGATATGGCCCTGGGTAACAATGGGAGAAAATGCAACAAAAAAGCATGCATATGTTTGCAGTTACTTTAAGTAGTTTTCAAATATTTTCATACAAAATCCCTTTGTTGTGATGCATTTGCAGTAGTTAACTCAATGTGGAGTAAGTTGAAACATGTGTGTGATACCGTCAGTGCATCGGGTAGAAGCAGGAAAAATAGTTGCCTGATTAAGTGTACTGTTCTGAGGGCTAGCCTAGAAGGGTACCATTAAGTCCTTGACTGCCACAGCTGAGCTCCTATTGTCCGCTTTTCAGGGCCAAGTTTCAGGAAAGGGGAGTGTGGGTGTCCAACACAAAGCATTCATAGGTGATAAAAATACTTCCCTGCGCAGTTGAGCTTCAGCCCAACAGTTTTATTTGTTCCTATTCTTATTTCAAAATAAAGCAACTTATAATAAAGCAAAGAACAAAGCTTTCTAAGTTTTAAATGGAAAAGAGTTTCAGAAAGAATCTTTCTGGGTGGGCAGGGGTGGTTATTGACAGAGACTCTCACCAAACTTTAGTCAGACTCCCACCCTTGGGCTTTGTCCTCAAGAACAAGAATCCTGCTACATCCATTTCATCAGAATCTCCCTCCCTTGATATTCACTCACCCTTGATGTTTGATTATTGTCTTTATCCTCCACCATTCCCCAGGTGATGTCTGACCACCCCAGCCTGCCTTCAGCAAGACTCTTGTCAAGTTGATTTTAGTCTAAATCTCCCCCATCTCTGAAGTTTCCTCTTGGTAATTTTCTTTCACTGTTACCCATGCTGCTCCTTGGCTATGTTGACTTAAAAAAACACCACAGTGTGAGAGGTGCAAGTAAAGTTTTATTGGGATTAAAATGAGGATTGCAACCTGGAGACAGCACCTCAGGTATCTCTGAGCAACTGCCCCAAAGAGATGGGTGTGGGGAGGTCAGTATACATGTGATTATATGTGATTTTGGGCGAAGGGAAAATACACGCAATCAAGTACATATTTTTCCAGAAGATTTCT
Source organism: Bos mutus (assembly GCF_027580195.1). Classification (NCBI taxonomy): domain Eukaryota; kingdom Metazoa; phylum Chordata; class Mammalia; order Artiodactyla; family Bovidae; genus Bos; species Bos mutus. The sequence goes on from NC_091618.1 coordinate 32,030,087, forward strand.
GGTGGTCTTGTGAAGCTTGCTGGTCACAAGGGACAGGCGTTACCACAAAGGATTTTAGTGCTTTGCAGATAAGAGGAGGCACAAGAATTTGGGCTCATAAGATTGACTCCTGAAAACATCTAATTATCCGAAGATCTGTCTTGCCAGTTTTCCCCCCGAGCACAGAATGCCTCATTTCTTCTCTAAACTCTGAACTCCTTTCAGGGGGTGTTGAACACCAGCTGCTGCAGAAGCACAGGATTTAATCTTTGTAGAGGTAGACGGCAAGTGCCCGTGGCAAGTGCCAATTGGTTTTGCTTGTTGTGTTCGAAACTGAGCTGGTCTCTCCTTCCCTGCAAGACCCTTATTACAGTGGTCCCTTCTGGAATAGTCTTCCTTAGTGTCTTTAAGAAACATCGGAATTCTTTTCTCTTTAACAATATAAATAAATTTCCTTTTTCTTTCTCATTGAGATTTTCTGAAGCAAGCATCTGTATCTTTATATCTCCTCCCCCTTCTGCTCTAATCCTTCTTGTGTAGCCATACTTGCTAATGTTTATTTAAGGTGGCCATGTTTATAATGGATATATGTTTACTTACTCTGGTTCACCATACTCTGATGTTATTTGTCCTCTTCTACTGGTGGTCTCCTAAGTCAGTGAGAAAGAAAGGGTAGAGCTAGCTAGCGGATATTAATTGCACAAAGTTCCTGGCTGGCATCCTAACTGATTTAAGCAGTGGGGAGCAGACAACTGTCACTGACAAGGATGTGACAGATGTGTGGACATTTTCTGTCAGGCATGTCATGATGGGAAAAAAAGTCTGAGAACTAACTAGCTGACAAACTTCTGGGATGAGTGTGCTGTTCTTACATATGAATTCTCCTAATATGTTATGGCCTAGGTAATGACTTGGGGAGTGACTCTGCCCACAGCAGGCATGCTGGTCAGCCTGGTGCAAAAGCATTTAGCTTATTGAAAACCAGCTGAGGATTTTGTGGAAAGGGGCTAGAAGGAGAGAGACTGCAAAAGTGTGCAAGTGTGGGGCAGGAAAAGAATCAGCAAGATCTGCTTACTGGGGACCCATTATACTTACAGAATGAGTGATGTTTTACGAGTAATTTCATTCTGCTAATGGTTCAACCCAGGAGAGCATCCCGGCTCCACTTATCGGGAGGGAAGATCCCAGCATGCACTGTGCTTTCTTGCTCTAGTGGCCACTGAGGAGATGTCTCAGTGGTTGAGACTTTGTCTTTTGGTAGATGTGTCTTTTCTCAGCAAAAGCAAGCAGAGCAAACACCTTCCTGCTTAGTGAAAGTGTTATTTGCTCAGTTGTGTCTGATTCTTTGTGACCCCATGGATTGTAGCCCACCAGGCTCCTCTGTCCATGGAATTCTTCAGGCAAGGATACTGGAGTGGGTAGCTATTTCCTTTTCCAGAGGATCTTCCCGACCCAGGGTTCGACCCCAGGTCTTCTGCATTGCAGGCAGATTCTTTACCTTTTCAGCTATGAGGGAAGCCCTTCTAAGTTTTTTGCAAATGTGGTGTTTGTATAGTTCCCATTGTAACCAAATCTCTTTCTACAAATTGTGTTTGGAGACCAGTGTGTAGAGCAGGATGTAGGGCAGGAGATAGAAGCATGTGCATATTTTCTAGCCAATATGAGTGATATTTCTAGAAATATTATAAAGGGATACATGTTCCTGAAAACAGCAGCCTGGGCTCTTAGAAGCTTTAGAAGTTGGTATCAGAACTGCAAGTGGGGATTGTCTAATTTCTTTCCAGGCTATTTTGACTCATCCTTGGTCTGAACAGCATCACTGGGTTGGGTACACATTTCAAGGACAAATGACAAGCTTATTATTGCAGCAGTGGTACTGGTGAGTGAGTCAAATAAAAGGCCATCATTTATTCTGGAAAGGAAGGAGGAAGAGGAAAAAAAAATCTATAGACAGTTTTTCCCTTCCTCTGTCCTTGGAGTCTTTTACATGCCAATTTCCTATCTAAAGGTGCCAGGCAACTCATTTGGAGTTATTAAATGCAAGCTCGAGCTTGTTGTTTGCATAAATGTGTGGTGCTATGTGATAGAAGCCTAAAGTATAATTTAGGTTGTTGCTTCTAACGTAGACACCTGAATTGGTAGCTTTTCTTTTAAAAACAAAAAGTAATTACACATTGGTACGTGTCCCTATTAGCAGTTCAGTGATAGTTATAGGGCGAGAGGCATTCAGGGGGAGAAGTATGATCCCATGTATTAATATTCATGAGCTTTGTAGACACACTCACTTTCTGCCCTTAGAAATGAGAAAATGTAATGAACACATTTGCAAGGTTGAGATGGTCTATGGCTGTAAATGAGGTAATGCCAAAACAATTAGATTGTAAATGAAAATTGCAGTAGATCAACATGTTGGCTAGTCTATTCAATAGCTACAATTAACTTTGAATAGTGTTTTTCCACCAAAATGAATTCAGAGCTCTTAGTCAATAGCATTTTTTTCAGTTTCATGGTAGTACAGGGGGAGGTAGAGGTGGGCAAAGGCAATTCAGATCTATGCATACAAGGCACTTAAAAATACTAGATGACTGGCTGAAAGCTCAGAATCCTTTGAGTCCTCAGATCAGATTTTGTTTAGACCACACTTCAATTTAATCTCTAATTTGTTTAACTCCTAATTTTTAAAGGTGTTCTGAGTAAAGGAAAATTGAAAGAAAGCAAGGGTTTTGTGTTTCATCTTTCAATATCTGATCTAGTCTAATTGATACCTAGATTTTGTATACCTTTATACATTTATCCTCATATCTGGTCTTTCATTAAGTCTTACTGATTTTTCCTTGTTAAAATGTTCTCCCCTTTCCCTTTCCTCTTTTTTCATTGACATGTAGTTGATACACAATGTGGTAATTACAAGTGTACAGCAAAGTGGTTCAGTAATGAATATATATTAATATGTATATGTATATATGTGTGTGCACAACTGACTTTCTCCTTCCACAAGAATGTCACAGGTAAGTACAACAGCACTTTATGAACTCACAGGCTTTTTATCAGACTCTTCAACCAGACTCTTTCCCCTTCCATTTAATCCCATACAAAGCAAGTAATTGAGAAAATTTAACCTGCATTCAAAGCTATAGCCTTGAATATAAAAGGACTTGTCAGGAGAAGAAGGGAGCAAATTCTAATGGTGAGCACTGAGGAGCAGACCAAGGCCTTCATTCTTGGCAGTAATGTTAGCAATTCAATGACACTGATGACTGAAGAGTTACTTCTTGAGCCTTCCTTGACGGCTCCCACATTATGTTGTTTGTATTAGTGGAAGAGAACCATGCAGGTGGTTTGCAGTCAGCTTTTTAAAAAATATTGATAAGAGTGAAATCCTAGTAACCTCTGATACTCTGATCTATCGTCTTCACGTTCTCATTTCAGGACACATTTTCCAAAACGTCTTTAGTATTCTTGATGTTTTTCTTTCTTTTCCTCTTAATTTTGTTTAGCAAAGCCAGAAGCTAAACCTTATAACCTTAATGAAGCAAGGGTGAATTTGGCAATGGACACTACTAACCTTAAGAGAAACGCAGTGGATGTTTCCACTTCCAATATTTCCGTTATTGTTGTTGGTGTATGTTGGGCAATTTTAAGGTAATAAAGGTGTAATGAACTTTCTAAATGAAGCTGCCTTTGCTTATTGCTCTGTGAGGAAAAAAAATGCAATTAATTTGGAAGAATCGAGACTGGCCTCTGTCTCTCACATATACTCACTTGCTCCTACTCTCATAGATGACCAGTATCCCCTTTCTTCCTGAAGACTTATCAACTTCAAATCTTAAGCCTATGAAATTACACTTTTGTCTTGCTGCATATAACCTGCTCCCTCCACTGTGAAAAGACAGATTCTTATCTTCACCTTAGAAGAAAAAGAAAGATAGCTGGATTTCCTCTAGGAAAGGGTGAGAGGTAGAAAAGCTGATTTGCTAAAAGGATGGAGAGAGGCGTTGAATGGATTTCCTCTCATTCAACTCTAGGGTGAGCATGGTCCCTTCCAGATGCTTGAGAGGTATTCCAGAGGAGGGATGGGCCTTGCACTCCAGGTGAAGAGCCCCGCAGAGCCTAGGATAGAAAACTCAGATAAAGCCTGAATTCTGCGCCTTCCAGTTTCCTGAAGAGAATCCCTTTGAAATTGTCCCCTCTGAAAATGCCAGTTAGACCTAGCTAACTTGATTATCGGGCTTCCCTGGTGCTCAGCAGTAAAGAATCTGCCTGCCAATGCAGGAGTAGGTTCGATCCCTGGGTCAGGAGGATCCCCTGAAAAAGGAAATGGCAACCCATTCCAATATTCTTGCCTAGGAAATCCCATGGACAGAGGAGCCTGGTGGGTTTCAGTTCATGGGGTTGCAAAAGGGCCAGACAAGACTTAGAGACTAAACAATAAACCTGATTATGAGATGTAAACCGAGTTTGTCTTTCCTCTGTCTGAGAGCATCATTTTTGCAGTTTCAGAAGCTGTCATTTACATACAACAAAGAATAGAGTTCTAGATTTTGGCTATGAGAGGGGAGATTTTTTGTTCAAAAGCTCTGAAACGGCATTTTTCTTCTAGAAGGTGACTTTTCTCTGATTAACGATACACTGCTTCTGGGGCAATGATATCTCAAATGATTCCCTAGACATTTTCTGACACCACTGCCAAAGGTGGCAGAAATTGAAGTGACCTCATCCTTACTACTTTTCATAGTTCATACGGAACTCACCTTACTCTGCGTCCTCCTCATACATGACATTTAACAATTATATGTCTCCTGGACCCCTGGTCTGTGTTAGATGGAACTCTTTAAAAAAGAGATAGAAACCCTGACTCAGTTCAGTTCAGTCGCTCAGTCGTGTCCGACTCTTTGCGACCCCATGAATCGCAGCACGCCAGGCCTCCCTGTCCATCACCAACTCCCGGAGTTCACTCAGACTCACGTCCATCGAGTCAGTGATGCCATCCAGCCATCTCATCCTCTGTCGTCCCCTTCTCCTCCTGCCCCCAATCCCTCCCAGCATCAGAGTCTTTTCCAATGAGTCAGCTCTTCGCATGAGGTGGCCAAAGTACTGGAGTTTCAGCTTCAGCATCATTCCCTCCAAAGAGAGCCCAGGGCTGATCTCCTTCAGAATGGACTGGTTGGATCTCCTTGCAGTCCAAGGGACTCTCAAGAGTCTTCTCCAACATCACACTTCAAAAGCATCAATTCTTCGGCGCTCAGCCTTCTTCACAGTTCAACTCTCACATCCATACATGACCATAGGAAAAACCATAGCCTTGACTAGACGGACCTTTGTTGGCAAAGTAATGTCTCTGCTTTTCAATATGCTATCTAAGTTGGTCATAAGTTTCCTTCCAAGGAGTAAGCGTCTTTTAATTTCATGGCTGCAGTCACCATCTGCAGTGATTTTGGAGCCCCCCAAAATTAAGTCTGACACTGTTTCCACTGTTTCCCCATCTATTTGCCATAAAGTGATGGGACCGGCGCACTCAGCGCGGCGGCGGCTGCAACCGGCGCACTAAAGCGCTGGCGGCGCGGCGAGGGTCCGCCCCACGCCCCCCGCCCCACGCCCCCGTCCCCACGCCCCCGTCCCCGCCCCCGTCCCCCACGCCCCCCACGTCCCCCACGCCCCCCACGTCCGAGGTCAGGGGCAGAAGCCGGGAGGACCCCATGCCCGAACGTCGAGGCAGAGGCCGAGAGTGCCAGGCTGCAACGGCGCAGGAACGACCGAGAAGAGGAGCTACCCAAGTCCGAGGTCAGGGGCGGCGGCCGGGAGGAGCTATCCCACGCCCGAGGCCAGGGGCAGGACCTACCCCATGCCCGAGACCAGGGGCGGCTGCCCGGAGGACCAACCCCACGTTCAAGGAGCCGTGGCTGCGCGGGCGCAGGAGGGCCTAGAGGAGCTATCCCACGTTGAAGGTCAGGAAGGGCGGCGGTGAGGAGATACCCCTTGTTCAAGGTAAGGCGCAATGGCTGCGCTTTGCTGGAGCAGCCGTGAAGAGATACCCCACGCCCAAGGTAAGAGAAACCCAATTAAGATGGTAGGTGTTGCAAGAGGGCATCAGAGGGCAGACACACTGAAACCATACTCTCAGAAAACTAGTCAATCTAATCACACTAGGACTACAGCCTTGTCTAACTCAATGAAACCCCGACTCAACCTACCTTAAAAAAAGAGAATTTACTGACTCACATAACAGAAAAGTCTGGGCATTAGCTGACATCAGGCTTCTAGGTGCTTGGGCTCGATTGCTGTGTTGATGTTCCATTTCTCCTAATCTCTCAGCTCTGCTGTCCTCTGGTTTTACCTAATTCAGGGAGTCTTTCATCATGTGTTAGCAAGAGGGTCCCAGCAGAGAGATCCTCTTTCCAAAGAGTTCCCAAATAGAGGTAAAGCATTTGTTGAATTTGAATGTGTGCATGACTTTGAGTGGTTGACACATATCATGTTATTTCAGCTGCCTTCCAAGCCTAGAGCTAGAAAGTATGTCCCCGTTTTCTGTGCAAGGAACTAGAGCCATCATTAAGGAGATAACTTGCCAAACGTATATACCCACACCTGGTAAACGGTGGCAATGGGATTTGAATCCAGAGTTGATTAGCTCAGCCACCACACTAGGTTGGAATTGGCTCCCAGAGGGGTGACTTGGATCACGTGCCTATTTTTGAATCCATTATTGTGTCCACAGCAGGAATCCTCTGATTGACTGGGCTTGGATCACTGACTGCTGTTCAATTCCAAGCAAAATAAACGGACTGAAAGTAGATGAGAGGTGTATTTTCCCAAAGGAAAGTCAGACGGGAAAATGGATTCTGGCCAGAACAGAACACCTGATTTCTACTACTCCGTCCATTGTTTCACATGGATTGATTTTGTCTCTTATTCTATAATTCATAGCCCAATATTGGACACATACTAAATGCTGATTGATTAAATATTGATTGATGAATCTTTTGAGGGGGTGGGTTTTGAGGTTAATTGGCTGTTCTTAAATTTGTGATATGTTTCTGGAAAAGGAACTGGAAGTCAAAAACGTTAACTCATGTTTGATTTTACAATGGGTTGTATTGGGGGCAAGAGCGTGGTATCCAATATTTTGTAGGAAGCCTACAAATGCCATAGTTTTACATATCTAAGTGACCGTCCTCGTACGTGTGATGTAAAGTTTCCTAAAATGTCAACAGGCAAGCCAAATACAGTGAAGAATGACCTGCCTGTGTTTTATTCAGGATATTCATGGGAAAGGAGCTACAGGAGGTACAAGGAGAAACTGTGAAACTATGAGATGAAGGAGTAAAGGACTGTGGAAAGATCCACTGTACTGGGGGCTGGGAGGGGTACTGGGTGGTTCAGGTTGGTTGGATGGAGGGGAAGATTCAGGAACCTAGAACTGGAGTACAGCCTTATGTTTTGAAGGCAAACTGGTTTAATCATTGACTGCCGGAAGAACCATGATTAACAATATAGGTGTAATAATATGAAGCCACGGTGGATGGAGGCTCGCTGATATACCACCATTCTATTCACTCTCACTTATTTATTCATTCAGCAGGTGAAGTTCATGAGCATATACCAGAGGAGCCCACTTCTCTAGGGTGGGTCAGATAAAGCTTTTGGAACAGGTGACATTAAGCTGAGACTAAAGATGATTAGTAGTAGTAGCGTGTGTGTGCTCAGTGTGACTCCAGGGACTGTAGCCCACCACACTCCTCTTTCCATGGGATTCTCCAGGCAGGAATACTGGAGTGGGTTGCCATTTCCTCCTCTGGGGGATCTTCCCGACCCAGAGACTGAACCTGTGTCTCTTGTGGCTCCTGCATTGGCAGGTGGATTCTTTATCACTGAGACTCCTGGGATATTACAATTCTAGGACTTAGAATGAGACAGAGGGAAAATAGTTCTTTATTCAAAAGTTAATAAATTAAAAAATATTTATTGAGCACACTACATACTAGACCTTGTTGTAGGTACAGGAGATATAGCAGTGAAGAAAATAGACAAAGACCCTGAACTCCTGGCACTTAATTCAAAGGATGGGCAAGAAACAGATAACACAGATACATATGTGTCAGATAGCAAAAAGTATAATGTTGAAAAAGAAAGCAGTTAAGTGATGACAGTAAGGAGTCCTTGGGGAGGATGATGTCATTTGGTATAAGGTGATTGTGAAAGGCCTCTCAGAAGTGTTATTTGATCAGAGGTCTAGAGGAAGTGAGAGAGTAAACCACAAGGCTATCCTGGAGAAGAGTGTTCCAGGCATAGAACAGCCAGTGCAAAGTTCCTGAGGTGGGATGTGAAAGGGTATCGAAGAAATACACCTGCAGGAGCAGAGTGAGCAGGGTAAGTGGTAGGAGATGCATTCGGGAAGTAGTAGGGACCAGAGGATGCACAATCCTAGTGGCCACTCTAATGTCTTTGACTTTCATTTTGAATGAGATGGGAGACCAATGAAAGGTTTTGAACACGAGGGCTGTGGACATGACTGGATGTATTGAAATATAAAGGATTGCTTTCCTTGCTGATTTGAGAATTTATTATAGAGGATAGAAAGTGTTAGTCACTCGTCACGTCCAACTCTTGGTGACCCCAGGGACTGTAGCCTACCAGGTTCTTCTGACCATGGAATTCTCCAGGCAAGAATACTGGAGTGGGTAGCCATTTCCTTCTCCAGGGGAATCTTCCCTACCCAAGGACTAAACCTAGGTCTCCTATATTCCTGGCAGATTCTTTACTGTCTGAACTACCAGGGAAACCCATAAAGGAGGGAAATAGGGAGCTAATTTGGAGGCTAGAGCAATAATCTAGACAAGAGAAGAAGATGGTTTGGGTCATGGAGGTGTCAAGAGAGGTTGCTGAGAAGTGACTGTATCCTGCATGTATTTTGAAGGTGAAACCAACTATACTTGCTGCTATGGAATGTGAGAGAAAGAGAGAAGCCAAAGATGGTTCCAAGACTTCTGACTCACAGAAATGGAAGAAAGACCATTGCCGTTCACTGAAGTGAGGAAGGCTATGGGAAGAACAGGTTTTAGGGGAAAATTCAAGTCAACTTTGAACATGTAATTTCAAGATGCCTATTAGACATCCAAGTGGTTGGTTTCTGACCTGCCTGCCCTCCATCTGTGAATTTGGGACAGATGGAAACAGTCAATGCTTTTTAATTGTCTCTGATTCCAGCACTTAAGAGAATATGACACACAGTAAGAATTAACTTTTGTCCAGTGTTGACTGAATGACTAATGGGAGATGAGAGAGGAAAGAAATGTTGGCACCAGAACATGAAGGGCCCTTGAAAGAGAAAGTGAAAGTTGCTCAGTCATGTCCAACTCTATGAGACCCTATGGACTGTAGCCTGCCAGGCTTCTCTGTCCATGAAATTCTCCAGGCCAGAATACTGGAATGGATAACCATGCCCTTCTCCAGGGGATCTGCCCAGCCAAGGGATTGAACCCAGGTCTCCTGCATCATGGGTGGATTCTTTACTCTCTGAGCCACCAGGGAAGGGCCCTTAGGGGTTGGGAAATGAGGAGCCTTTGAGAGTCTTCCATCAGGGAAGTAACAGGGTCAATGCTGTCATTTGGGAAGACTGACTTCATAGGTGTCCCATCCTGCTTCCAACTTGCAGGAGGCTGTCACCACCTACTCACTGAAAAGCCACTCTCCCAAAAACTTCCTTTCATTCCCAAATTTTCTGATGTCCCCACAGACGGCCTGATCACTGACTTGTGGCTCTGTAGCTCTTCGGACTTGGTGTTTTGACTGGGATTTTCCCGAATTTGAATGTTGACTTCATTTATTGGAAGTTTATTCTCTCTGTATTCAAGTTCCAGTGCTGTGAATCCAGCCCTTGGTACCGGCCACCTCACCAGGCCACTGCTTGACCTGAGGGGTAGTCTAGACAGCAGCGTGTATAGGTAGACAGGGCAGGAAGGAGGGAGGCTGCAGAGAACAGGAGGCCATGGCCAGGTAGGGGGTGGTGGGAATGACTAGAACAAATGCAAACTTCCCTACAAAAGGAAGGAAAGCAGGCATGCTTAGGTTGGTTTTATACCATTTATTTTCAGTATTATACATGGTCACAAACTTTTATTACCTCAAGATAAATTTTGCCCCAAGCATTATTTTAGTTGATTCTTCACGAACTTTACACCCTTTGCAATTTTTCTTCACACTGACTTTTTTCCCAGCAGGATTCTCACAGATAATTTTTCACAATCAACTTTTTTTCTTTTCGTTTATATGATGTTATCTTGAATAATAAATAGTCACACAGACGCAAAGAAAGCACATTTTGAAGATAATATTTCATCTTTTTCTAGCTTTGTTAAAAAGCACCCAAATCCAGACCTACACATTTGTTTACTATTAAAAATAATTTAAAGATAGTAATTAAGATGACATTAATTAAATTGCTCTAAACTTTTCTCATTTTGTGGGCATCACGCTCAGTCATGTCTGACTCTTTGTGACCCCATGGACTGTAGCCCTCCAGGCTCTGCTGTCCTTGGAATTTTCTAGGCAAGAATACTGGAGTGGGTTGCTATTTTCTACTCCAGGGGATCTTCCTGACCCAGGGATCAAACCCACATCTCTTGCATCTCCTGAACTGGCAGGTGGATTCTTTACCATTGTGTCTCAGTATTTATTCATTTGTCATCTATTTCAGTTTTTGTATTTATAGTTACTTTAACTCTCATCCTTCCAAGCTCCCTTCAACTCTTGGCAGCTGTGACAATCAGCAAAGAAAAAAAAAATCTGCTGAAGGTGGGATCAGGGGCACCACTGTCAAGAAATCCACACAGGTTAATGTTGCTTTAGCTATAGGTTAAGTCAGAGTTTCCAGACTGCTGAGCCTGTTTTCCATGAGGAGTTTATTAAACCCATAGATGTTGAGCTCCACCTTCAGAGATCTTGATTTAGACAGTCTGGGGAGGCCTGGGAATGTGTATTTTTAAAAACACTTATTTTATTGACATACAGTTGATTTACAATGTTGTGTTAATTTCTGTTGTGCAGAAAAGAGATTTCACTACTACATATATACATTGCTATTGTTGTGCTCAGTCGAATCTGACACTCTGTGACCCCATGAATTGTAGCCTGCCAAGCTCTTCTGTCCATGAAATTTCCCAGGCAGGAATCCTGAAGTGGGTTGCTATTTCCTACTCCAGGGTATCTTCCCAACCCAGGGATAGAACCCACGTCTCTTGTGTCTCCTGCATGGGCAGGAAGATTCTTTACCACTGCACCATCTGGGAAGCCTTATACGTGTATATATATAATTCCTTTTCATTTTTTAAATTCTGGTTTAGTATAGGATATTGAATATAGTTCCCTATATATATGTGCTGTACAGTCGGATCTTGTTGTTTATTCATTCTGTATATTACAGTTTGTATCTTCTAATCCCAAATTCCCAATCTATCCCTCCCCTCCACCTCTGCTTTGGCAAGCACAGGCTTGTTTACCATGTCTGTGAATCTATTTTTGTTTCATAGGTAAGTTCATCTGTGTCATAGTTTAGCTTCCACATATAAGTGATGTCATATGGAATTTGTCTTTCTCTTCCTGATTTATTTCACTTAGTATGATAATCTCTAGGTCCATCCATATCGCTGCAAATGATACTTTTTTCTTTCTTTTTAATGGCTGAATAGTATCCTGTTGTGTGTGTGTATCACATCTTCATCATTTCTCTGTTGATGGACATTTAGGTTGTTTCCAAGTCTTGGCTGTTGTGACTAGTGTTGCTATGAGCATTGGGGTGCATGTATCTTTTTGAGTTATAGTTTTGTCTGAATATATGCCCAGGAGTTGGGTTGCTGGATCATATGGCAGCTTTTTCAGTTTTTCAAGGACCCTCCATATTGTTTTCCATAATGACTGCACCAGTTTATGGGAATGTGTATTTTAATTATTAATTAATTATTAATCCCCATGTAATTATTCAGCATCCCTGTGTTTGAGAACCAAAACTGTGTTTTTCTTTTGAATCAGACTGGGTTGGATTTCAACTATTTCATTTCTTTTCTTCCCATGGGTGATATTAATTGCTCTCATCTGGCCCTGGTTTTTATCTATGGGCTTAGCTTATATATGTGTGAGTGTGTGTGTGTGTGTGTGTGTGTGTGTGTGTCTAGGACAAATACTAGCTTAAACAGGAGAGATTTAAGTCTGAGTGATATATTTTGATAAACATATTGCATATATTTGACAACAGGCAGATGGTGGTAGCCAGCAGTGGATGATGTGGTTCTAACAGATGGCCACACAGGACAACTGCAGGGAAAGGCTGCTGGGAAATCACGATTTGGGGAAGGGAAAGCAGACAGATGCCCATTATCTGTCCACTGGGAGGCCAATTCTGCCCATGTGGAAAGGGTGGAGCATTGGAGATGGGACCTATGGACTACTGAATTAGAGGCTGGGAGGAAGGGTCTAGGTGTGTGTAGTTGGTTGGAAAGGAAAAGAAGACATTGATTGAGGGAGAGAGGCATAGCAAAAAATAGCTAATTACCAACCAGAATGGTATTATTTCAAGGTATTAATCAGAGTATTCCAACAAGATTTCCAGCTAGTACTTAAAGATCTTCATCCTAATTTCCCAGGATGAGAAATGCTGTGCTAGATGAAGCGCAAGCTGGAATCAAGATTGCTGAGAGAAATATCAATAACCTCAGATATGCATATGACACCATCCTTATGGCAGAAAGCGAAGAAGAACTGAAGAGCCTCTTGGTGAAAGTGAAAGAGGAGAGTGAAAAATTTGGCTTAAAACTCAACATTCAGAAAACTAATATGATGGCATCTGGTCCCATCACTTCATGGCAAGTAGATGGGGAAAAAGTGGAAACAGTGACAGACTTTATTTTGGGGGGGGGGGCTCTAAAATCACTGCAGATGGTGACTGCAGCCATGAAATTAAAAGACGCTTACTCTTTGGAAGAAAAGTTATGACCAACCTATACAGCGTATTAAAAAGCAGAGACATTACTTTACCAATAAAGATCTGTCTAGTCAAAGCTATGGTTTTTTCAGTAGTCATGTATGGATGTAAGTGCAGAAAGAAAGCTGAGTGCCGAAGAATTGATGCTTTTGAACTGTGGTGTTGGAGAAGACTGTTGAGAGTCCCTTGGACTACAAGGAGATGCAACCAGTCCATCTAAAGGAAATCAGTCCTGAATATTCATTGGAAGGACTGATGCTGAAGCTGAAACTCCAATACTTTGGCCACCTGATGTGAAGAACTGACTCATTGGAAAAGACCCTGATGCTGGAATAGACTGAAGGTGGGAGGAGAAGGGGATAGATTGAAGGTGGGAGGACAAGGGGACGACAGAGGATGAGATGGTTGGATGGCATCACTGACACAGTGGACATGAGTTTGAGTAAACTCCTGGAGTTGGTGATGGACAGGGAAGCCTGGTGTGCTGCAGTCCATGAGGTTGCAAAGAGTCAGACACAACTGAGCTACTGAACTGACTGACTGAGTAATAAATCTCCCTTGTTCCTGGGTTTCCCTGGTGGCTCAGATGGTATCAGATGGTAAAGAATCTGCCTTCAATATGGGAGATACAGGTTCAATCCCTTGGTTGAGAAGATCCCCTGGAGAAGGAAATGGCAACCCACTCCAGTATTCTTGCCTGGAGAATTAATTCCATGGACAGAGGAGCCTGGTGGGCTACAGTCCATGGGGTTGCAGAGTTGGACAGGACTGAGAGTAACGCTTTCACATTTCACTTTCTGTGAAATGTTAACTGTTAACTGTTCTGTTCCTTATTTTATGCCCCCATTCTGAAACCTTCGTTTTTTATGTTTATATCCTTGCTTAATAGTCTAATCTTGGTGGGAGGGGAAGTTAGATGATTGTTCATCTTTTCCAATTTCATTTGTTTAATAGTCCATCTTTTTTCTCCATGGACTTGAAAAAATAGCTAGTATCTATATACCATTTATGGCCATTATTATATGCCAACAACATTTAAAGCTTTTTATATTTATTAACTTATTCAATGCTCATAAAACCCTTTTGGGACACATACTGTTATTATTCCCATTTTACTGATTAGAAGTCAAGGCAGAGATAAGATAAATAGCGTATTCAAGAAGTGGATCTGGAATCCACACTATTAATATTAATTAGTACACTTTTTAAGCCACCAGTAATGTATTGAATGATACCCTTTAAAGGCCATATAATTTTGTTGCTAAAATCTTGAGTTGCTGCCAAGTCACTTCAGTCATGTCTGACTCCGTGCGACCCCATAGACGGCAGCCCACCAGGCTCCCCCGTCCCTGGGATTCTCCAGGCAAGAACACTGGGGTGGGTTGCCATTTCCTTCTCCAGTGCATGGAAGCAGAAAGTTAAAGTGAAGTCGCTCAGTCGTGTCTGACTCTCAGTGACCCCATGGACCGCAGCCTACCAGGCTCCTCTGTCCCTGGGATTTTCCAGGCAAGAGTACTGAGTGGGGTGCCATTGCCTTCTCTGTCCTTATCCTAATATCCCCAATATTAAGCACAGTGGAAGACACAATTTAGATACTCAATAAATATTTGTGGAACAAATGAATGAAAACTGCTGCAAATGGGGAAATAAAAGGAAAGCAATTTAATAATGAATTCTCGAAGTAACTTTGCAGTTTATTACCCACTTCATACAAAAGGACTGATCCATAGAATTTGATAAGATAAAAATATACAATTATTATCTTTCACTCTTAAAGGGATTAAGAGAAGAATTGCTTTGGATTTTAATTATTCCACCACTTCAAATTTACTTCTGAATTAAATATTTAAGTCCATCTGAGTTGTGAGAATTGTTATTTTTAAGACTGGAATTCTCTGCATCCAATAGGGCTCATCCCTTAGGGTGCCAAGGACACGTGAACATCTGTGCTTTGATGACTGAGAACGTGCATGTGGAGACATTCTGCCTCTGCAAATAAAGAGCATCAGGCAAAGCAATTTTCCAGCCAGATCTCTGCGAGATTTTAAAAACTAAAACAGGTCACTAAAGCTGTTGAACAAGTTGAAAAAGAGAAAAAAGGTGTTAACAGTCTCAGCTCTTCATTTTAGAGATTATATCTGAAATTGGCTAACTACCTTTGAAGGAAAAAAACTGATAGGCTCAAGGCAACGATCTACTTTTCTGGATGAATATACATGTGCAGGATGTATGTCAAGGGAATGCTTGAGATCAAGACAGTTCTCTGGTGCTCAGTTGGGGGAGTGATGGGGTGTCAATGTGGCTTCCCATTAGGGGTAGTTGGAACCTCATTGAATGGGCTATACGTTGGAGAATAGGCAGTTCTGCTCGTCAGTGCCCTTGTTTTGAGGTATCTGGGGGGTTTTGTGATTGCTCTGGCCTTCTCTGCTGAGCCCATAGTTTTCACCGAACACAGTCCTCCAGGTGTTCATTTATCAGCTGCCAAGTCACCACAAATCACAGGGGGAAAGGAAAACACAGCTCAGTAGAAAGAGTTAGGGTACAGGTAAGAGGCTTACTTTCTAAGCCTAGACGAATTGTGCCACCTCAAGACCCCAGTTTGTACCATGCTGTGTTTTGACTTAGGGAGCAGCCAATTTGACATGTCTGTGAAAGGAGGGAGTATTGATTCTTGCGGTCACGAAAACTACGTGAACTTTCAGAGCTCTCAAAATTCCCAGGTAAACAAAAGAGGGTCTTGTGTTGTTTTCTCAGTTGGAGTCTGTTTAGAATAAAATTGAGCTATTTCCCCAATGGCTTCAAAAACAGTCATTGATCATTATTTAAACAAGGAAGAGCATAGTGTCAACTTAAATCTATTAACATCTATATTTTCTTAAGGAGTTAGGTTATGTTTTAGACCTATTCGTCATTAAAACAAAACAAAAGAAAACACAACAAAAACTCTTAGTAAAATAAGATTGGTGAAGATTACCTACCCATTAACCGTGTCTTTACAGCATTTTCAAATGATTCATTTAATGAGTAAGCTTTACACATCAAATTTTAATCACATAAATATATCTGATGTTAAGTAAATAAGCACTTCTTGTTGTTCTGGGCAAGTATCCTAATTCCTATTTCCTTTGTTTTTCTAAGAAGTCTTTTTTTTTTTTTAATGCTGAGAATTTACTTCTAAAAACATGGTGTATTGTTTTGTCTCAGTGCATATAGTGGATAGATAGGTTCTCATCGAAAGATGTTGGGAGTTGTCTGAAGTGATGTCATATTAACTTCAAAAACAGAAACATCAGCTTAACTGACTAGTTAGTTAGGCAAAAAAAAAAAAAAAAAAGTCATTTAGTGTTGTCATTTCTTTTTAATTTTTTTGGAGACTTGTGTATATAGAGTCTGGTTCAGTTTAGAAAAAAATAAAGTAACCACTCTAGTGAGAAATTATGGTCTGGTGTTCCGTCTAATTTTAAAGAATGTTGACTCTTCCCAATTAAACATCATCATCACTGTATCTACAGTAAATGTATGAAAAGCCATGGCTGATAGTTTATAATGATGGTAACTTGTATTTATTGAACTCTCAGATGTTTTGGTTTTTTTCATTAATTTTCACAAATGACTTAATGAAGAAAGATGTATCATCTTTATTTTGTATATGAGGGTTCTGCAGCTTTGGAAGATTAAGCAACTTTTCCAAGATCTGTAGCCAGGTGGAGCTCAGTTTAAAATCCCTACTTCTAAGTCACAAGCTCTTGTCACTACACAATGATTCTTGAACTTTTAGATTTCATGAACCAGCAAAACTTCAAAAAGCAAAAACAAAAGATCCTTAACTAAAATAAACTTGACAATTTTTTATATGTCCAAATAAATAGAAAATAAAAATTAAAAAAAATAATCAGCTACTCAATATAGTTTTATGAAAGCAATGGTGTTTAATTGTTTATTATATTTTAAAATATTAACATATAACATTTTTCATATTACGTTGTATTTCTAGAAGGCCAGGAAGTTGTGAATGTGTTTTATTCCTTATCTGGAGGGAAATCTTACTTTGAGCATGTGTGTAGCTAATGTATCCCAGGACATTTCAACCACAAAAAAGAAAGAAGGTCACATCTTAGAACAAAGAGCAGTTCTTTCTGGGAAAGGACAGTTGGTAACCTTACACCAACATGCTTTTGTAAATACTAGTCCACCTTATCTTTCTCATTTTGTTCAAGACTGTTGAAAACTGCCATGGGCCAGTGGAGGCCTGAGGATAAGCATTTGGGAACCATGGAGAACAAAACATTGCTTTCTTCACCTGTGTTTTCAAGATAGGGAAACAGAAGGATGGCCAGGTATAGATTTCAATATCACCTTCAATGATATAAGAAATGGCTATTGCCATTTTGAGGACTGCAGCTGTTCTTCCGTATCTTCTGCAAGTTTCCCTGTGTTATCAGAAAGCACAGCTTTTTCCCCATTCCCTAAGGCAATAGACAGAACTGGGTTTTCCTTTCCTCTTTATTGTTTTCAGATGTTTGCCAGCTCTCAACTGACCATTTTCTTTTACTGATAAATTTGAAGGAAATTACAAATCCCTACACACAGAAGGCCAGAAGTGTCCCTTTAAGCCTCTAGATAACAAAAAGGGACTGTTTCTTTCAACTCTGGAATCAACTAAACAATTGAAAAAGGGGGGTAACTCCAACAGTAGAAGCTGAAATAAATCCATCCCTAGAAACAACCACAGTTCACATAATAAGTCAGTTTCCAGTGTGTATATGAACCTGAGGAACAGTGTTCCTCAGTGTCATTATTAAATTAAATTAATCTAACATTAATGACATTACATTTGTGCAAATATAAAACTAAGTATAAATTCTTGATGCTTATGATGCTTCTAATTATAAAACTGAAGTAAATGTACAAATTAAATAAGAATAAAACTCTAAAACCAATGAAAATCAAATTAACAACTTTAATCTGATGTGGCAATGAAGTTTCATTGAAATTAAAGTGCTGTTCCCAGTATGAATATGTTCCTGACAGCCATGGTGCAGGCTTTAGAATTTGGCGTGCCTGTGTAGTTAAGGCAGTATGGTGATCCCAAAGCTTCTACCATGTCTTCATTTGAACTATGGAGAAATTTTGCATCTTGAGCTCATTTACTTTCATTTGGCATAAATGCATCTTTTATTTTATAAATCTCTTAATACTCTGTTAATTGAAGTACTACTTGGCAAAATGATGTTGAACACAAAGACAGAGATAAATTTGCAGCTTCAAAAAAATTTAAATATAAGGGCCATTTCCTATCTTTATATCTCTACCACTTAAAACAGTATGCCAGCACATAGCAGGCCCTAAATAATATATGTTGAATGAATGAATAAATGAATATCAGCTCTGATATAAGGGAGTGAAAGTGAAGTGAAAGTCGGTCAGTCATGTCCGACTCTTTGCGACCCCATGGACTGTAGTTCATGGAATTCTTCAGGCCAGCATACTATAGTGGATAGCCTATCCCTTCTCCAGGGGCTCTTCCCAACCCAGGGATCAAACCGGGGTCTCCTTACAGGCGAATTCTTTACCAACTGAGCTATGAGGGAAGCAATGATTTAATGCCCACTAGTTTGGGACAGAACTGGCTATGAACTCATGAGGGTAGGGGAGAAAATTAATTTTCCCTCTACTCCCCTGAGTTCTTGGCTAAGACCTTTATGATAAAAGACTAACAAGAAGAAGAAGAAAAAAAAAAAACCCAGGCAAAAGCTTATTAACATGGAAACTGCATGTATACCTGGGAGATACCTAAGGGAAAAAAAATGAGTAACTCCCTGAGGTGGCTTAGAACTCCAGCTTATATACCACTTTCAGCTAAAGACAAAAGTGAGGTCTTTATATGATTTTACTTAGTTACAAGTTTCGTAGCAATATATTTTTCTGCATAGCTTGATCACTGTGTCAATGTATGATTGTGATATATAATAGGAAATACAAAATGTTTAAGCTGGGACATTGTGTTTAACTGTGGTGTTGGAGAAGACTCTTGAGAGTCCCTTGGACTCCATCCTAGGAGTCCAGTCCATCCTAAAGGAGATCAGTCCTGAGTGTTCATTGGAGGGACTGATACTGAAGCTGAAACTCCAATACTTTGATCACCTGATGCGAAGAGCTGACTCATTGGAAAAGACCCTGATGCTGGGAAAGATTGAAGGCAGGAGGAGAAGGGGATGAAAGAACATGAGATGGTTGGATGGCATCACCAACTCTATGGACATGAGTTTGGGTAAACTCTGGGAGTTGGTGATGGACAGGGAGGCATGGTGTGCTGCAGTCCATGAGTTCACAAAGAGTTGGACATGACTGAGCAACTGAACTGAACTGAAGCTGGGACATTAGCACTTGCCTCTCCAGAAACTTTATTTCATGGATGACTCTCAAGAGAGAATATAAACATTTCTTTTTGTACACAAAGAAACATGACTCGATGGTGCAATATAAATAATACATGCTATTTACAAATAGTGGAAAATCCATATGTTTCAAATGGATATAGAAGAACTTTTCAAACCACAATGACGAATCAAAATAACACAGAGCAGATGATTTTTGTGAAACATTCCAGAGATGTTTGGTAATTTCATTGTCCTGTATTGTAAAACAATGCAATTAAATTTGGTTAATTCTACTAAAGTCAACCTAAAACTATTAAATATTTTAGTGGCTCCATCAGTACTTTTATCCCTGGGACATATCAGCCAAGAATATGCATCATCAAGGGTTATATCGTCTCCAAGGGGCTAACAATTGGTTCGTAGGGGAGGGGAGGAAAAAAGTCTTAGATGTTAAGATGGTTTGTGGCTCTTATCAAAACTCAATCCTACTGAAAAAAATCTTATTATTTAGTGTTTAATTTCTCTCACTAGAGACAATTTAAATTTAACTTCATTTCTTTCCCTTATGGAAGTGCTAATAAAAAAAAAATAGCTAAGAAACATTCTCCTATGGATAGAGCAATAAATACATTAAGTGGAAAGGACTGGAGGAAGTGATGGAGCACTGCCTTCTGCCCTGGGTGAATTGCTTCTCTATGTGTCCTCATGGGGCCACTCTGCTCTCATCTGTCTCTACTCTGACCTTTCCCTCTGGTATCCTGCATTGAAATATGACTTAATCCTATATACCAGAATTCTTTCAGTCTTCTCTTTGTCCCCACCGAGGGTGAGCTGACTGGGGCTCCAGGCTTTAGCTCCAGGATGGGGCAACTGTCTTCCTCCCACTAGAGAGTACCTCTTCCCAGCTCCGGCTCAAGCCAGAAGAAAGACTGTTCCAGGCCCCTCCCGGTGCCACTTGGGATGCCTCTCTCTTGGCTGGGGTGGCCTCCACTTTTCAGCTGGTGCTCCATCGGCAGCTGAATAGGTCTTCATATCACTGACTGATCCAATGGGATGCTTTAGTTCTGCTGTTCATCCTTTGAACATTTGAAGAAAGCAGCTTTGATTACTCATTCTGTAACAATTAATAACTGAAAATTTACCTTCTCTTTGTTTTTGGCATATTTGTATATACCAGTTTCTTCATTGCCTTCAGTTTGACTGGTGTGTCTGAGTTAATTTGAATCTTTATTCTCAATGAATAAGCTCTGGACTTGTTCATATGTATTATAGTTCTGGGCTCTCACACAGTGCTGGTGATAAAATAGTTTAAAACTCACTAAAAAATGGAATGAAATGTTTAGCCTTACTTCATCTCTAAAAATAAAGGGGGTGAGGAGATGTTTTGGATGGATACATTAGGTGACCTCACATACCCTATGTGTTGGAAAGAATCATTGCCCACTTGCACATGTGACCAGGCTGTCCTAATTGCCCTGTGAGTGGCCAGACTATTCAGATAGTCAGTGTGGGTGTGGGCCAAACAGTGACCTGAAGTCAGGCAATCAAACTGCAACAGCCTAGCTGGGACCCTTCTGCTATTATATGGTTAGGCCCCTGGACACCTGCTTCATCTGAGGAAACCCGAAGGTTGTTTCAAGCTCCTGAAATGGTGTCAAGCTTCTCTCTGTTTCCAAAGCCAATTATTTGATGTAATAGTGACCTTCCACTTACAGATGGGTTGGGTTCCAACAGTTTAGTTCAAAATCAGTTGTTTTCTATCAAAAGTAATGAGAAAAGGAAAAAAAGCCAGCCCGTAGAAATCTATTAAATTTAAACCTTGATGAAATATCATACATTTGTAATGAAAAGCAGTAGAAGAATCAAATATTATAATACAAAAGTGAAGATTGTGCTTGCAAATCCATTAATTATAATTGAAAATAACTGAATTAAGAGTTTCTTATGTATATAACATGGCTTCTATCATGGCATTTTTTAAATCTTATGAGGATGAGAGGGAAGTTAGAGATTTGTGGAATTATTGAGAGGAAATTCTCAGGACATTTAGAGGCTTTATATGTTAAAGAATAATTTTACTTTAAAACTCTCTTTAGATATCCATGTTTTACAGATACCAAGCAGCCACCATAGGGTTCATTTTTATTCACAAAGAAGGAATACAGAGAAAAAGAGAGAGTGTCCTGGGTTGGGTTTCCTGGAATTGAGTCTGTTGAATTCGTGTACAAGAAGATTATTGGGTAGTACTCTTAGGGCTTCCCTGATAGCTCAGATGGTAAAGAATCCACCTGCAATGCAGGAGACCCCGGTTTGATTCCTGAGTTGGGAAAATCCACTGGAGAGAGGATAGGCTACCCACCCCAGTATTCTTAGGCTTCCCTTGTGGCTGAGCTGGTAAAGAATCCACCCACAATGTGGGAGACCTGGGTTTGATCCCTGGGTTGGGAAGATCCCCTGGAGAAGGGAAAGGCTACCCACTCCAGTATTCTGGCCTGGAGAATTCCATGGACTGTATAGTCCATGGGGTCGCAAAGGGTTGGACATGACTAAGTGACTTTCACTTTCACACTTAGGATAGACCCTTTTGGGGGTGGGTGGTGAAGGTACAGGACTGGGGAAGGGGGATGTTTGGCTGAGATGGAGCCACCACAAAAGACTCAGTGGATGCTCTGGGAGCCATGGACCAGGTACAAACCCTTCAGTGTTGTCCTACCTTGAGGCAAGTGGTGGAGATTTTTATCTGGTCCTTCATTAGTCGCTGGATACGGGTTACTCCCAGGGAAGGGGGTGTGATCTTGAGCCAGGTGACTCTCCCTCTAAGCACAGTCCCTGCGAAGGAACAGCCACGACAGCCATGGATCACTAGCACCCCCAGCCATGGCAGATTGGTTCTCAGTCCTGAAATCACAGGATCCACTAAAAGCCACGTTCCTCTTCCTGAGGTCACTGGTTAAGAATTAAAGAAAAGAGGAAAAATATGGTTGAGTGAGTGGGTGCATATCGGGGAGAGAAAGATGATGTGGGGGAGAATCAAGCAGACTGTGAGTTGCGGTAGATGAGGACAGCCCGGGAGTAGCTTTTGCAAGGTCCTTTGAGGGGATGGGAAGAAAGTGTGGGGGAGGGCGCTGCTCAGGCTGCAGGCTGTCCTTGCTTGAACAGTTGAGTTGCTGGTGAAAGTAAGCTGAATTGGGGGGTGGCAATGGCACCCCACTCCAGCACTCTTGCCTGGAAAATCCCATGGACGGAGGAGCCTGGTAGGCTGCAGTCCATGGGGTCGCTACGAGTCGGACACGACTGAGCGACTTCACTTTCACTTTTCACTTTCATGCAACCCACTCCAGTGTTCTTGCCTGGAGAATCCCAGGGACGGGGGAGCCTGGTGGGCTGCAGTCTCTGGGGTCGCACAGAGTTGGACACGACTGAAGCGACTTAGCAGCAGCAGCAACAGCAGCAACCTGTGCCTGATGTTGAATGTAGAGGACCTTGAATTAAATTACATGCTCTACCTTGGGGTTCCTGCACATAGAAGCAGGCTGAAGCCTGTGGTGGAACAGGTTGAACCTTGGTGGTTCCCCCAGATTTTTGGAATGGGACAAATTTTTTTTTTTGAGGGAAAAATCAATTTTATTAATGAGTTTTTAGATTTCTGTAACATCTAGCATCTTTCTATAAAATAGTTCTTTATGGCAGGCAATTATTTTTGATGTCAATATGGAACTTAGTGTATTAATTTTTGATGTCAATATGGAACTTACTGTATTTATTAATTTTTAATTTTGTTGTGTTTTAAGGATTTTGTGACACCTTCTGAACCACCTGGACATGCTGGGTATTGTGGCAAACCCCACTGGGAATTGTTGGACTCTCATACAGAGCATTGCCTGGAACAGACAAAAGAAGTAAACAGTGGCCTTTGCTTTCAAGGAGATGATGATTTAATTTTGAAAAGAAAGAATGCAAAGCAAGCTGCTATTTCTAATGTCAGGAAGTACTATCCCTTCCAGAAAAGGCTTCTCTTAAATATGGAAAACATATTAAAAAAGAAGTGGGAGAGAGAAGGGAGAGGGCAGGCAACAAAATCATCTTTCCTTCTATCCCTAGAAGGATAAATAGCCTGAGAGTCTGGAGTGAGTTAGCAAGCTATTTTATACAAAGTCCGGGAAATCTCCCGTTTTTAAGTATTACCTTCTTGTTTATTTTGTCCTTGTGGTACTTTGGAATGTACATTTCTCAGATATTTGAGAGGCATTCTGTAATGTATATTCCAGGCATCGCCTCTTACTCATCTTTTGGTGTAGTCCATCTGTAATTGACTGGTGTGCTTTTCCGGAATCTAGGTTTATCTTTGTTTGGGAAATAATTGCTCGATATAGGTGACCCTGTTTTGTATTTTTTTGTTCATAAAAGACATCACCATTGTAGAGTTTGATTTTTTTGTTGTTGTTGTTTTAAAAACTGAGCTCTTATGACTTGTCGAAGAATATATTTGCTGCCTAGAAAGTGACTTCCTCTACAAATCAGTGTTTGGTGGAAATGGTGAAGAGAAAGCGTGCCTAGGGCCTAGAAGGAGTTGGTTTCTTTTTATCTCTTGTTCACTCTTCACAGGCTCCAGAGAATCCATGGAAGGAACTTTCTCCAACTCCTTTCCAATTCAGTGAGCTGATCTTGCTTTAAGCCCATGTTTATGTTTTCATTCCTGCCGATATGGTTGGGGGTGCGTTAGATAAACATAAGATGTAGGAAAAGTTTATCTCGGAGGCCTCCTTCCCTCTATAGAAAACTTTCTCCTCTTCCTGTCTGTCCCTTCAGACTCCAGGCTTTCTCTCACACTGCCTCAGTTTCTCCTCTGCCCTTTCTTCTAGACCACCCTATAGGTGGTGGTTCAATATTCTTACCTGGCTTTCCAGTTTATAACTCTACTGTTTAAACTTGCTCTTTTTGGGTTTCATTATTTCAAGGCCTTGTTAGAAGACTGGCCAGTTTGTCTCATAAATCAGTTCACGTCAAGCTGTTAATGGCTGATAAAAACCAACTGCAAAAAGGCACCGGCTTAAAAACAACCCATTTCCATTTTATCCGACTGGGATCTTTAATGCCTTTCCTCTGTTCAGGCCTGCCAGTATGGCTTGTGTGTAGGGAAAAATTCACAGAATATGCATTCCATATTTTCCTGGAGTTTCACATTAACTTGATTTTTTTTTGGAAGGGAACCCACTTTATTTTTACATTAAAGCAAGTAAAGAGATGGGTTTCCCTGGTGGCTCAGACAGTAAAGAGTCAGCCTGTAGTGCAGGAGGCCTGGGTTTCATCCCTGGGTCGGGCAGATCCGCTGGAGGAGGAAATGGCAACCCACTCCAGTATTCTTGCCTGGAGAATCCTATGGACAGAGGAGCCTGTTGGAATATAGTCCATGGGGTCACAAAGAGTCAGACATGATTGAGTGACTAACACACACACACACACACACACACACACACACACATACACAAGTAAAGAGATATATTATAGTAGAAATCAAAATTCTCCGTATCTTAAAAATCAAGCATGAGCAAACAAGACACTTTTAGTTTTGGTAATCTACTCTGGGCTAGTGTCTGGGTCTCCTGGAGTTTGTTTTCACTTCTTCTGTCAAGGATTCTTGAATGAAGCCCCGAGAAGCAGTAGCTTAAGCCAAGTTATTTTTCACGGTCGGGCTCTTTAGGCTTTTTAGGAGATCAGTGGGGAATAATTTTTTTTCTTTTTGGAACTTCTCTGCTCATTTGTCCAGATACAGTCGGACGTATTTGGTGGGCCAGTTGTTTGAACAGGAGGGCATTTTCAGGGCTGAACACTCTTTCAGTCTCCCTACAAAGTTGTGCTTAGTTCTATCTGTGCTTTTGCACAGGTGTCTTGGTGGGTGAGTCAGATATTCGAGCGATGTCATTTAGCAAAAAGATGACAGAGAATTTCTTTTTAGTTTACATTTTGGGGTCAGATAAGATCCTTTAGGTACTTCTTTATAAACATATTTAAAATTGTTGAATTATTTACTTTCAGTAGAAAACTGAAAGTTAAACAAGAATGAATCTTCGGTGAACTTTGAAGATAGGTTTAAACTTTTAAATATGCACATCTGTTTTATTGTATAATAATATTTTTTTGAAGACAGAGAAGAACGTACAATGGGAAAACTGCAAAATGAATGGGATTATTTACTTAGTTATTTTTAAGTAGAGAATTTTCTAGAACGGAATTGTTATAGATTGGGCAATAGTTCAATTATTCATACTTTGTTGCTTTAATGTCTGCTGGATTCAGCTACGGCTTCACAGCTCATGTGCTTTCTTTACAAAAGGGTCAGGTTACTAGTAAAGTCAAAACATTGCGGTCATTTCCTTTTAAGAAAAAATTTCCATTTTTTTATTGTTTTCCGCAAGTAATTTACCGTTAACTATTGATTGAAATATGCTTACCATCTTTTGCCAGAAGTACTGGGGGGAAATTATATTTTACGTTCCTACAAAACTGGAGAGTAAACATTTCCCTAGAGATTACAAGAGGTTTTTGGAAAGAAACTTACCCCAAAGTGGTTTTCCTATCCTCATGCTTCTTCATGAAATCTACCAGGAGAGATTTATTATTCCAACGTAAGCAACATTCTGGGAGGAACAACCCCCTAAGATCGTTATCAATCACTTAAATCTTAGTGCTAATTTGTATATCAGCAGCTTTGCCATTTGCAGTTAGGAGCTATTGCTAAGAATATCTATTGTCAAATGTGGTTCCTTAGTAAAAAAAGAATATCTATTGTCAAGTCAAAAACCCATTATTTTAATCACAACATCAAAGGAAACAAAAAAAAGTAAATAACTATAATTGTACTGCTCTAACAGAATAGGCTCACCTATGTGTTTTCCTTCCTGTCTTTGTCCATTTGCACACACATTTCTCACGTTGATGTAATCGGCATGTTGACTCACAGTGCACCTAGCTGGGGAGTGGGCTGGGGACAGTGCCTGTCTGGCAGCGTATCTGGATCACAGGAGAAGACAAAGCAGCCAAGGGGACTGCCACAGCTTTCTACCACTGCTGCTCTCCATGGCTCCCTCTTGTTCTGCTCTCCACTTCCTTTCACTTCATCCTCCCCCCAAGCTACCTTCTGTTTGTGGGAGAAAGTAAACTCAAATTTTGTCATTATTTGTGAGTTTTCATGTATTTACAGTTACTGAAATTTTCAAGTTGAAATTGCAAATCAATCACCCAATCTAACTGCTGGGTTTTGTTTTCTTTTCCCTACTGCTCCTGAATCCCATACCCAACACAACCCACATAAATGAATTATTAATACTTTTTACTTGCCAAGCAACTTTCAGGGCAGGGAAATACAGAGACGACTTACCCTTAGTTTCTACCTTAAAGTGACAGAGTAAAGAGATTTACACTGTAGATGTGTTGTGATGAATGTTATCTTCCATGAGAGCAAGAAATGAGCTAGATTTGCCATGATAAGAAATATGATACACGTGGGGATAAAGCATAATACCATGAGTGCACACTGTAGGAGCCTTAACCTAACTCTGTGGAGAGGCCCAGAGAAGGTAACAGTTAGACTGGCTTTGGAAGTTTGGGAAGCAGGGTAGAGAAGGGGGAAGGAGGTGCGGTACGCACAAAGATGCTGAGGTGTGGAGGAGAGATGTCGGCTCTAGTTCAGGCCAGAGAAGGGTATGAGGTCACTGGGTCACATGTTGTCAAGGGTCTGATGTTCTTTTAGGTAGGTGGGAGGTTGTGCTGTGAACCTCGGTGTTCCAAATGGAGATTTGAGGGCACAGAAATGACACGGTTAGTTTTTTGTTTGTTTCAAGAAAGAGTAGTTCTTGTGGGTAAGGAACTGGCAGGATGAGGGTGGCACGGGAGGCCCAGTGGTCCTATGGCCTTTTCCTCTGTAGTGAATTTCTCAGTATCTACCATGCTGTGTGGTCTTTGTTGAAGAAATGAGTGGATTGGTATTGTATCTGAGCTTAAGGATGACTCTGTGTCAGTTTTAAACTCTGATCTTGAGTGTTGCAGGCTGCCTAGGTAGTGCAGTGGTAAATAATCCACCTGCCAATGCAGGTGACACAAGAGACTTGTATTCGATCCCTGGGTTGGGAAGATCCCCTGGAGTAGGAAGTGGCAACCTGTTCCAGCATTCTTGCCTGGAAAATTCCATGGATAGAGAAGCTTGGTGGGTTACAGTCCATGGGGTCACAGAGTCGAACAGACACACACGTACACACACTTGAGTGTTGCTCTTGGTAGCCCATCAACCACACAACTTACGTCAAAGCATCACACATCAAGGGTACTAAGTCAGTCCATTCAGTCCACCCCTCTTCTCTGCATTGTGGGACTGGTGTCCAAGAAAGACAAACTGGACGTTTAAAATTCACTTGAGGGAATCACCAGGGATGTCTTTCCAATTCTAGTCTAAATTTCCTTGGCTTCAGCTTCCATTTTGAGTCCTGACTCTGTCTTACAAACGTAAAGACTGAGGTTAGTCTTCCTGGCCTTTTTTCCTTTAGTGGGGACTTTGCTGCTGCTGCTGCTGCTGCTAGGTCGCTTCAGTTGTGCCCGACTCTGTGTGATCCCATAGATGGCAGCCCATCAGGCTCCTCCGTCCCTGGGATTCTCCAGGCAAGAACACTGGAGTGGGTTGCTATTTCCTTCTCCAATACATGAAGGTGGAAAGTGAAAGGGAAGTCGCTCAGTTGTGTCCGACTCTTAGCAACCCCACGGACAGCAGCCTAGCAGGCTTCTCTGTCCATGGGAGTTTCGAGGCAAGAGTACTGGAGTGGGTTGCCAGTGCCTTCTCCAGTGGGGACTTTAGGTCCCCTCTAAAGATATTGGTTAACAGCAGCTCTTCAGCTTCTTCTATGATTCAGGTCTCAAATAGATCTGCCTTCTCACTCATGTTCCAATTTTCAGACCCCAATTCTGGGTCCAGGCACTGAAGAATGCAAAGGTCAGAAGATTCCCAGCCTCCTCACTAGGGAATGTGCAAACAGATCACACCTTTCCTGGGTTCATTTATCTTTGAGAAGGTTTATTCACATTTTTCAGAATCATGCACTATCCCAAAGCTTGCTTTCAACCAATTCCTCTCTTTCAACATTTCTTCCTGAGTCACTTTCTCATTAACCCACTTTCCCCTCTAACAATCAATCTAAGCCAATCTCTTTGAACTGTTTTTTCGGCTTCAAAATTGTATACTTAAAACATTTGAGATAATTCTGAACCTCAGAAAGGGAAAAATAGGATTTGTCTATTATCTGGAGTACGATATCCTGTTTATGGTCCTCTAGACCTCTGTATATTCTTCTTAAGATACTTTTTAATGTAAAATTTCAAATATATACAAATTAGATAAAATAGTATAAGGACTATGTGTGCTTATCATCCAGCTTCAATAGTTATAAACAAGTGGCTCAGTTAATTTATTACCCTTATTTCATCTATTACCCCAACCGTTTCCTCAGTCTCAAATATTTTCAATAAAATCCTAAATCTCCTCTGATTTAATATGTAAATACCTAAAGTTAAGTATTCCCTTCACAAGCCAGAATATCAATAATTTTCAATATAAACAAATAATTTGTCTAGTTTCAAATTTTCCCAGTTGTCTCAGATTTTTTAAAAATATATATATATTTTTCAAAATAAGACTTAAATAAGGCCATACATTTGAGTTGGTTGATCTCTAGTGTTTTGTTTTTTGATTTACAAATTCTTTCTTCATCTCCATCTTATTATTTCTTGGTAATGCATTTGTTGAAGAAACTGGGTAATTCATCCCATGGGTTCTCCAGCCTGGATTTTGCTAATTGTATCGCTGAAAGACTTTCTAACATGTTCCTGTATTCTTGTATGTCTTATAAACTAGTGGTTAGATTTTGAGGTTTAATCAGATCCAGGTTTCTCTCTTTTTGTTTTTTTTTATTTCTTTCTTACAAGAAGATAATTTAAGTGGTGTTATATACATCTACTAGTCTTTTTGTACAATGATAATCACTGTACAATGATAATCAGCCACTGATAATTACTGCCAATCTCTATAAATTTATTAAAGGTTGAAAAATGATGCTGTCTAAACTCTGTCATCCCACTTTCATTTAACAGCCTTATCGACCGTTTGGTTACCCTAGTACAGTTTGATAAACGAACTAGTTTATCAAAGTTTATATAAGTTTAGTTGATAAACTTACCAAGCGAACAGTTTGATAAGCGAACCTTGGATAAAGACTTAATTATTCCCCTTAATTGATTTTCAAAAACATTACTTGGTTAGTGTTTGTTGCTCATCATGTTGGACTCTTTGCAACCCAGTGGACTGTAGCCTGCCAGGTTCCTCTGTCCATGGGATTTTCCAGACAAGAATACTGGAGTGGGTTGCCATTTCCTTCTCCAGGGGGTCTTCCTGGCCCAGGGATTGAACGTGGGTCTCCCACATTGCAGCAGACTCTTTATCACCTGAGTTACCAGGAAACGTTACTTGGTTAGCAACCTTCAAAGATGACCCATTGATTTTAAAAATGTTCGTTGTGAAATAAGCATGTTTGTTGTGTTTTCAGTCACTGCAGTCATTATTCTTATTGATGCTCCAATGTCCCTTTTCGAGCACTGAGAGTATATTCAAGCTGTTTTCTGATTCTCTTGGGCAATCTTGTTAACCTTGACAGTGTCCCTGTGTTATGATCTGACAAGATGGTCCATTTCCTTTTTCAGACTTAGAATCAGCTATTTTCCCAAAGGAATATGATTCCTTTAAGTTGGAAATTATTTATGGAAACAGCAGTGTAGGACCTAAGGCTGCTCATTGCTCTTGGGTTGGTCATTGTTTTCAGAATTTTTCAGAAGACAGAGCTGAGAAATACGTATTTTTAAAAAATTAAATACATAAGCTCATGCTGATAGTTCTGGTTCAAATTTAGGACAACAGGGCATTAACTCACAAATCTTACATCTGTACCTCCTTTCCCTCCTGCCAAGAATCCTGATGTTTGACGACATCAGCACAATTACTTATTTTGTTTCATCTCACAGTACACACATAATAGACTCAGGAAAATAATACCTACCACTAGAATCAAGGATTTGATCACTGAAAGCAGTTTAAGATTTGTTTGCAGTCCTTTTGGTCCTCAGGGTCTGTCCTAATAAGGATATATTGTCAATTTACAGTGCTTCAATTAGCTCGGCTGTGTGATTTTTACCCCTACAAGATACACAGTTTCATTCACTTGATAAATTTTGCTCTCAATTAAAAAAAACTTTTGTGCTAACCAAAAATCTGTTTTATTATGGAAGACCACTACTTCTCACTTGCTGAGAATATACACAAGTGCAAAACCAAAAACAAAATCAGGATTTCCCTGGTGGTCCAGTGGTTAAGAATCTGCCTGCCAATGCAGGGGACACAGGTTCAATCCCTGATCCAAGAAGATCTAGCTTACTGTGGGGCAACTAAACCCCTGCTCTGCAACTACTGAGCTCACCACTCTAGAGCTTGTGCTCTGCAACAAGAGACGCCACTGCAATGAGAAGCCTGCACACCACAGCCAGAGAGCTGCAACTAGAGACAGTCCACACTCATCAACAAAGATCCAGGGCAGGCAAAACAAAACAAAAAAACAAAAATAAACACCAAAAAAGCCTTCCATAGGCTACAGTGATGCACATTAGCCCTACTGCAAACATTCTATGGTCTTTGAATTGTTGCTCTCAATTTTTAAGAATTACATTTTGTTATGTTTAATTTTGTTGTATAATTTGCCCAAGTGGTCGCAATGAATCAGATATGACTAAGCGGCTAACACGTCGGACTTCCTTGATGGCTCAGATGGTAAAGAATCTGCGTGTAATACGGGAGATCCAGGTTCGATCCCTGGGTCAGGAAGATCCCCTGGAGAAGGGAATGGCAACCTACTCCAGTATTCTTGCCTGAAGAATCCCATGGACAAAGGAATCTGGTGGGCTATAGTCCATGGGATCACAGAGTCAGATATGACTGAGTGACTAACACTCTGTAAAATATCTATGTTGTGCGAAACTCAAATTTACACATCAAGGTATATTCAAGAAGTCTTGTCTTGTCCCCTGTCCTCTATATAATTTATTTGTTGTTGATGAGTGGCTGAGTCGTGCCTGACTCTTTGTGACCTCATAGACTACAGCACGCCAGGCTCCCCCGTCCTTCATTACCTCCCAGAGTTTGCTCAGATTCATGTCCTTTGAGACAATGAGCACTCTATCCATCTCATCCTCTGCTGCTCCCTTCTCCTTTTTCCTTCAGTCTTTCCCAGCATCAGGTCTTTTCCAGTGAGTCCACTCTTCACATCAGGTGGCCAAATTAATGGAGCTAAAGCTTCAGCATCTGGCCCTCCAATGAATATTTTACTTCCAGTGAATATTCAGGGTTGATTTCCTTTAGGATTGACTGGTTTGAACTCCTTCCAGTCCAAGGGACTCTCAAGAATCTTCTCCAGCACCACAATTTGAAAGCATTAATTTTTCTGCACTCAGCCTTATTTATGGTCCAACTCTCACACCTGTACATGACTACTGGATATCTAGTGATGTCTTTGCTTTTTAAATAAGTTCTCATAGGTAACCATGTTTTTAAAAAGTACGTTAATCCTTCCACTGCTTTTTTTTAAATAAGCAAGTATTTACAGGCATTCATATCTTTCTCCTCCTTCCTAATGATGCACATCTTTATATAGCGGCCTTTTTAACTTTTGATTTATTTGGAGATCAGTCCAGAATGGTATAGAGATAATCCTCATTCCTTTTACACTTGCCTTATGCTCCATCGTGTGGCTATATGTTGGTTTCTTCAGTCAGTCCTCTCTTAGAGACATTTGGGTTTCTTCCAAGTCCTTTAATTTTACAAATTGTATTGTGGTGAATAGCTTCTTGAACCTTTTTGTATTTTTGCCTCTCTAACATTGAGTTAGATTACTAGAAATGTGATTGCTGGGTCAGTATCTATCAAGGGACCTCTAGAAGAGATTAGCAAATTTCCCTCTAAGAGAGATAACTAACTGCATTCCCACCAGTAAAGCATGTGTCTATTTTCCCAAAGCCTTGCCAAAAGTGTGTATTGTGAAATTTGGGGGATTTTCCCAATCTGGTATGTAAGAATTGGTATCTGATGAAGTTTGAAATGATACTTCTCTCATTAGCAATGATGAGTTTCTTGTAGGCCACTTACATTTGCCTATGACCTGCTTTTTAATCACTTTTGATGATATAAGGGCCTTCATCTTTTCTTCTCAAAATTTAAAAGCCATTCATATACTAAGGATATTTACCACTTGTAATATACACTGTACTTATTTTTCCTAGTTTGTCACTTATCTTTTAATATTCTTTATAATGCTTTTCACATGTAAAGGTTTTTTTCTTTCTATAAAGTTTTACATCAATTTTGTTAGTCCCTTCTCTTTTTGCTTCTGGATTTTGAGTCATGGTTATGAAAAACTTTTGTACTCTCATATAATACAGCAGTTCATTCAAGCTTTCATCTTACAGTTGCATGGTTTCATTTGATTACATTTCTGATACATTTGGAATTTATCCTATTTTATGATATGAGAAATAGATTCATTTTTTCTCTTTAAAAGAGTTATTTAATTAGGCCAATACTGCTTAGTTATATGTCTATCTTTTCCCCACCAATTTGATATATTGGTCATACCATATGTTAAGCTTTCATATATGATTGTATTCCTTGCAGGGTTTTTACTCTACTGAAAATAATAAATATTAAAAGTTTCAACTGAAGTTGGATGACTCAGCAGGTCCTGTGCTGCCCAGAGTACAGGGAAGATACAAAATGCTGTTAGCCATGGTGTATACTGGATAAAAGATCTGAAACCTCATGGATGTTTCATAAGCCTTTGGTTGCATGAATGACTCATTAAAAACAATTGGTAAGTGATTGAATAATTTGACATATATATTTTGAATAGGGTGAGATTTCTATGAAATATCAATTAATAATGCAGTGGTAGACAGTATAATGGAAAAAACTAATAGTGAGATTTATAGTCAATCTACTTGGAAAAATAATACATTTGTTGTATAATATAAAATGTGAAGCTCTGAAAACTTGTGCATAAATCTTAAAATATAATTAGATAATTTAAATTTATTAAAAAAACTTACTGTTGTATTTAAAAGAAACCAGTGAACAATCTTTCCATGAAGAGATTAATCCTTTTGAATTGCAAATAATTTTAAATGATTTCTTAGTTCAGATTTTGATGCATGAGATTTGTTTTTTGTAGTGGGGCACACTGACATGTCTTTAAAACAGAACATAACAAAAACAGTGACCATTTGTCCTTTAGAGAATGAAAGTAAAGAAATGAAAAAAGAATTAATCTAGGTTTTTATTATACCAGGAAGCCAAGTCCATAGACACCACTGTCCAGACGTCTTGTACATATAGCCTAGTAAGTGCTTCCAATCTATCTTGGAGGTAAGAGCCAGAACTCTGAAGTCATCATCCTAACTCTTAAAGGATTTTCACATGTAGTTCACATGTATAGCACTGCAAAGGAAGTTAGTTAATAGTTTAATAAATAAATTTCTCTAGAAGGTGCATAGGGAAATTAAAGAACAGGAAAGGAAGGGAAAGCATTAAATGAGAAGGAAGAAAATGACAGAGCTAAGAAAAGACTTCTCCATCTGGCTAAAGATTCATGGCTCAAAATTCTTTTTCTGGCCATGGCTGGAGTGTACAAAGGAAATGACAAAGCCAGTGCTAAGCACTTGGGGAGAGAATGGCTTTTCATATAGTGTAGCTCTGCATTAGGTCACTGATTCTTCTGACCCTAAGAGTTTTAATCAAGAGGCATTGGATGCGCAGTCTCTCTTTTTTATAATTTGGAGAATCAGCAGTAAAAGTGCAGAGGACAATGGAAGAGCAATCTATTTTGTCCTAAAGCTTAAAAATATTTTTGTTTTAATGATGGGCCAAGGTTTGAATTGATCCAATAAATATTTGTTTGGTTTTTACTACCATTCCTAAGTATCAATATATATAACTTGCTTGTTTGATATTTTCCATGTCTCTCCTTTCTTTCCCTTGAGCCAGCCTTTAGATTCAGAACATTGGTTGCACACCCATGGGGCATAAAAATAACTTGAATTAAGTTTTAACTTTAGAACATATGCTAAAACTTTTAGATTTGGCCACATTTGCCTCTGGGGCACTGTTAGTGAGGTTAATTAATGCCAAAAAGACTCTGAAGTGTATGTTTTCCCTACTCTTTTCATCGTCCCCTTCTATCAAACAGATCAGTGATTTTGTGTAAGGGGATCATGCTCCAAATTTGTCCTCATTCTTCCTGCAGTTAGAATTGTAATTCCAGCTATCGAAAATGGAAAATGTCCTCAAACTTCTTAGAAAATTATTTCTCACAGCTATGAAAAAAGTCATGGCAAAAATTATGGAGGTATTATTAATAGATCCTTTGTAGATTCAAGAAAGCTTTACGTGCAGAACCTAAGTTGAGATACTTGGCAGAGAAGCCCAGTGAAGACCAGCAAAGCAGGTGGGGAAAATAGAAAGTCATTTTTAGCACTCTTTTGCACATCTTAAATTTGCTACAAAAGCTTTATAAGATTCCATTTCTTTCTTTTTTAATGAGAGAATACTTCTGGTAGGGCTTTTTTCTGCATCAGAGAATTTTATCCTGAGCTCCAAGTTTTAACTAAAAAAACTTTTGTTTTACTCAACTTGGTGTCCTAAACTTTTCAGGTGTTATGTTTGTTTGAAGTGAAGTCACCCAGTTATGTCAGGCTCTTTGCTATCCCATGGATTGTAGCCCACCAGGCGTCTCTGTCCATTGGATTTTCCAGGCAAGAGTACTGGCGTGGGTTGCCATTTCCTTCTCCAGGAGATCTTCCCGACCCAGGGATTGAACCCGGGTCTCCTGCATTGTAACCAGATGCTTTACAGTCTGAGCCACCAGGGACGTGTTTGTTTGAAGGCAAGAAAATAGGATATTTTCATTCACTAGCTCCCAGAGGAGCAAACATTGCTGCTTTGAAAGAGTACAGGTTATAGGACTATCATGTGCTTGCCCATTTGATATATTTTAATTTATTGTGAAATCAGCTTAAAAATGAAATGCTAAGGGGAAGAATGGGGAAAGGGGTGGTTAGGGAATTTGGAATCAACATGTTTACACTGTTGTATTCAAAATGGATAACCAACAAGGACCTACTGAATAGCACATGGAACTCTGCTTAATGTTACATGACAGCCTGAACGGGAGGGGAATTTGGGGGAGAATGGATACATGTATGGCTGAGTCCCTTTGCTGTCCACCTGAAACTATCACAACATTTTGAACTGACTATACTCCAACATAAAATAAAAAATTTTAAAAAAGAAGAAAGTGAAATACTGGAGACTGTGTTAAGGGTGATAATTTTGAAAGATGAAAATGTCTGGGCTAGGACTAAATATGGTGATAATTTAAAAAAATTATTTTATTCATTTATTCATGTATTATGCATATAATTATTAAACACCTATTTTATGCCAGGCACTGTGAATAGAACAGTGGTCAAAGTGGTCATAAACCTTTCCCTTTATAAGGCTTAGTAGTCAATGACAGATAAACGTGTAACAATATATAGTGCATAAATACTGTGATATAGCTCAACATTCAGAAAACGAAGATCACGGCATCTGGTCCCATCACTTCATGGGAAATAGATGGGGAAACAGTGGAAACAGCGTCAGACTTTACTTTTTTGGGCTCCAAAATCACTGCAGGTGGTGACTGCAGCCATGAAATTAAAAGATGCTTACTCCTTGAAAGAAAAGTTATGACCAACCTAGATAGCATATTCAAAAGCAGAGACATTACTTTGCCAACAAAGGTCCATCTAGTCAAGGCTATGGTTTTTCCAATGGTCATGTACGGATGTGAAAGTTGGACTGTGAAGAAAGCTGAACGCCAAAGAATTGATGCTTTTGAACTGTGGTGTTGGAGAAGACTCTTGAGAGTCCCTTGGACTGCAAGGAGATCCAACCAGTCCATTCTAAAGGAGATCAGCTCCGAGTGTTCTTTGGAAGGAATGATGCTGAAGCTGAAACTCCAGTACTTTGGCCACCTCATGTGAAGAGTTGACTCATTGGAAAAGACTCTGATGCTGGGAGGGATTGGGGGCAGGAGGAGAAGGGGACGACAGAGGATGAGATGGCTGGATGGCATCACTGACTCGATGGATGTGAGTTTGAGTGAACTCTGGGAGTTGGTGATGGACAGGGAGGCCTGACGTGCTGCGATTCATGGGGTCGCAAAGAGTTGGACACGACTGAGCAACTGAACTGAACTGAACTGAAGATGCATATCTACTTGATCATCCCATCTGGAGCTCTTTTGAGGGTGAAAAGAGCATTTTTTAGTAATTATGTTGGGCCAACAGATTTAAGCTCAGATCACTTTGGACAAAGGTCTTTCCTGGTGGCTCAGATGGTAAAGAATCTGCCCTCAAGGTGGGAGACCCAGGTTTGATCCCTGGGTCAGGAAGATGCCTTGGAGAAGGGAATGGCTACCCACTCCAGTATTCTTGCCTGGAGAATTCATGGACAGAGGAACCTGGTGGGCTATAGTCCATAGGGCCCCAAAGAGTCAGACACAACTGAACAACTAACACTTTTATTTTATTTTTTTCACCTTGGACAAACTGTGTGCCTAACATTAGGGTTAGGGCCTCTAGCGGTTATTGTGTGTTTGTGTGTGTGTGTGTTCAGTCACTCAGTCCTGTCTGATTTTTTGTGACTCATGGACTATAGCCTGCCAGGCTTCTCTGTCCATGGAATTTTCCAGGCAAGAATATTGGATTGGGTTGCATTTCTTTCTTCAGGGAGTCATCCTGACCCAGGGATTGAACTCACATCTCTTGCATTTCCTGCATTGGTGGGTGGGTTCTTTATCACTGAGCCATCTGGGAACCCCCTAGTGGTTATTATGGGATGGTGAAGCAGTAACACTTAATCCGGTCTGTGTGTAGCAATAGTGGGGACAAGCTTCCAAGAGAAACTGATGTTTAAACTGTTACCTCTGTGCCTGCTTCTTCCTGTGGGTTCACCCCTGTGATCCTCTAAAGACTGCCAGAACTTCTGGGGTCTAAAGACTTTCTTGTTTTGTTGCCAGTTGAAAGGAGGGAGTCTGCTATCCCATCAGCTCAGCCGAGGCCTGAGAAACGAGTCTCATTGGTCCTGACTGGCCTGATTAACTCATGTACCTGCTTCTGGGCCAATCACTGTGGACAAGGGGATGGAATATGATGACTAGTTTATCTTCCTGGTGAGGGAAACTCAAGATCATGTTAGGAAGGGGAAATGGGTTAATAATAAAGCAATACTTGTATAACATTTATTATGTGCTAAGCACTGCAGTCCATGGGGTCGCTGAGAGTTGGACACGACTGAGCGACTTCACTTTCCCTTTTCACGTTCATGCATTGGAGAAGGAAATGGCAACCCACTCCAGTGTTCTTGCCTGGAGAATCCCAGGGACGGGGGAGCCTGGTGGGCTGCTGTCTATGGGGTCGCACAGAGTTGGACACTACTGAAGTAATTTAGCAGCAGCAAGCACTGTTCTAAAAGCTTGATAGGTATTATATTATAAAATTCTCTAAAAACATTATGAACTAGAATTTATTATTATTTTCATTTTATAGCTAAGGAGAGTGAGGCACAGAGAGATTAAGGAACTTTTCCAACATCCCACACCGGGTGAGTGATTAAATCAAGATTCCAACACAGGGAGCTGGCTCTCAGCCATTACACAATCCTGCCTAGACTTTTCACGCAGCAGAAATTTGGTTTGAGTGAAGTGAAGAGTGTGAATGTGAACGGGAAGAAATGCTGGTTTTATTAATGGTTAGTTCCCTGGTGGCTCAGATGATAAAGAATCTGCAGTACAGGAGACTGGGGTTCTATCCCTGTTTGGGAACATCCCCTGGAGAAAGGAATGGCTATCCATTCCAGTATTCTTGCCTGGAAAATCCCATGGACAGAGGAGCCTGTTGGGCTACAGTCCATGGTGTTGCAAAGAGTTGGACATGAATGAGGATCTAACACTTTCACTTGGGCTTGGGCTTGCTTTCCAAAGCCAGAAAAAGAAATTGTAATCACTCTCCCCCTAGTTTTATTGAGATACAGTTTGCATACCTTACAAAGTACACTTAAAGTGTACAGTTCATTTTTTTGTGTGTTTAGTTACAGAGTTGTACAAATATCCCACAGTCAATTTTACAAGATCTCTTTATTTGCCCCCAAAGAAGCCCCATATCTATTAGCAGTCACTTCTCATTTTCCCTCTTTCCAGCTTTAGGCAACAACTGATCAACTTTTTGTCTCTTTAAAGAGACAAAAATGTTTTGCCTCTATGCCTAGGTATTGCCTGGATAGATCCTCTAAGTGGAATCATATAACACGTGGTCTTCTGTAAATGGCTTTTTAAAGTTAGTGTAATGTTTTCAAGCTTTATCCATATTGTAACATGTATCAGTACTTCATTCCTTTCTATAGCTGATTTATTTACTCATCAATTGATGGATATTTGGGCTGTTTCCACTTCGTGGGTTTTAGGAATAATACTGCTATGAACATTCAAAAGTATGTTGTTTGAGTGAATGTATGTTCTCACTTCTCCTGGATATAGACTTAGGAGTGTAATTGCTGAGTCATGTTGTTTTCTATAGTGGCTGTACAAATTTATATTCCCAACAGCAATGTATGAAGGATCCAATTTCTCCACATACTCACCAATACCTACCTGTTTTTTAAAAAAAGTTCCTTATAGCAGATGGCTGGATGGCATCACCCACTCCATGGACATGAGTTTGAATGAACTCCAGAAGTTGGTGATGGACAGGGCGGCCTGGCGTCCTGTGATTCATGGAGTCTCAAAGAGTTGGACACAACTGAGCGACTGAACTGAACTGAACTGATGGCTAATAATGTTGAGCATCATTTTATGTGCTTAGTAGTCATTCGTATATCTACTTTGGAGAGCTCTCTATTTACATCTTTTGCTCATTTTTAATTGGACTTCCCTGGTGGCTCAGACGGTAAAGCGTCTGTCTACAATGCGGAAGACCCGGGTTCTGGATATAGACTTAGGAATGTAATTGCTGAGTCATGTTGTTTTCTATAGTGGCTATACAAACTTATATTCCCAATAGCAATGTATGAAGGATCCAGTTTCTCCACATACTCACCAATACCTACCTGTTCTTTAAAAAAAATTACTATAGCTATCTTAGTAGGTGTGGTTTCAATTTGCATTTCTCTGATGGCTAATAATTTTGAGCATCATTTTATGTACTTATTACTCATTCGTATATCTAC
This sequence comes from Bos mutus, assembly GCF_027580195.1. Taxonomy (NCBI): domain Eukaryota; kingdom Metazoa; phylum Chordata; class Mammalia; order Artiodactyla; family Bovidae; genus Bos; species Bos mutus. The sequence continues at coordinate 32,069,820 of NC_091618.1, forward strand.
TTTGGAGAGCTCTCTATTTACATCTTTTGCTCATTTTTAATCAGATTGTCTTTTTATCATCAAGCTAAAATAGTTCTTTACCTTATTCTTAATTCAAGTATAAGATATATGATTTGCAAATATTTTCTCCCATTCTATAGGTTATATTTTTAATTTTCTAAATGATGTCCTTGTCACTACAAAAATTAATTTTTTTTTTCAAAAATTAATTTTGATGATCTCAAGCTTTCTATTTTTCCTTGTGCTTTTGATACCATAACTAAGCAACTATTGCTAATCCAGTGTCACAAAGATTTATGCCTGTGTTTCTCTTAAGACTTTTATAGTTCTAGCTCTTATAGATTTAGAGATTTTAGATCTATTAAAAAAAAAGATTTTAGACCTATAAAACTATAAAAATTTCTTCTAAACACAGTTTTAGCTGCATCCCATATGTTTTGATATGTTATATCTTCATTTTCACTCATCTCAAAATATTTTCTAATTTCCTTGTAGTTTCTTCTTTGATCCACTGGCTACTTAGCATTGTGTCATTTAACTTTCACATATCTGTAAATTTCCCCAACTTTTAAAAATTAATTTCCAATTTCACTCCATTTTGGTTAGAAAATGCTTATTATTGTAATTCTTTTAAACTGATGTTTTATGGCTTAGCATAAAGTCTATACTAGAGAATGTCCATGTGTACTTATGAAGAAGTATATTTTGCTGTAGTTGATTGGACTATTTTATGGATGATTGTTAAGTCTTGTTGGTTTATGGTGTTGTTCAGTCTATTTATTCATTTCAGTCTAGTCATCCTATTCATTATTAAAAGTGGAGTAAGTCAAGTCTCCAGCTATAGTTGTAGAACTGTCTATTTCTCCCTTCAATTCCGTCAGTTTTTGCTTTTTTTTTTTTTTTTGAGTTTTGGTTTTTAGGTGTAAATGTATTTAAAATTATATCTTCTTGAGAGACTGACATTTTAATCATTATAATATATCCTTCATTATATCTAGCAACATTTTTTTGTTGTTATTTTAAAGTCCATTTTGTCTGCTATTTGGGTAGCTACTCCAGCTTTCATATAGTTGCAGTTTATATGATATAATATTTTCTATCTTTTAACCTACTTGTATCTTTGAATTTAATTATATCTCCTGTAGACAGCATATAGCTGGATCTTGTTTTTGTATCCATAGCATATTGTTTGGTCTTGGTTTTTTATTCAGTTTGACAATCTCTGCCTTTTTATTTTGTTATTTAGTAAATTCATATTGCATGTTATTATTATTACAATTGGACTTACGTCTGCTAGTTTACTTGACATTTTTCTTTCATTGAGTTCTCTATTAAGCTATCTGCCTTATTTGATACTATACCAAGAAGTTAGGCTTCATCAATTGCTGGCTGATTTCTCTATTGCTTTTGACAATGCCTGGTGTATAACTTGCTCCATAGTCTCCTCCAATTAAATTCAGGTAGGAGTAGTTTTTGAGGTCAATCTTTGAGGTTTTTTCTGACTCCTGCAGTGCCCTTCTTGGCTGTTTCCCTGGCTTTCTCTTGTTAACTATTTTGCCTGTGGTTCAGTTTTTTATTCTTACAGAGTCTCCTTTTAATTATTCACCACCAAAATGTTCATTTTTTTGGAGAGCACCCTTAGGCGTGAACTCCTCCACACTCTGTTTACAGTAAAGTCAGTTCTTCTAGGGAGAGTTTTGGAGCCCTTTCTTATGGATTGTCTTTCCTCCTGAGCAAAAACCTCTGAGCCACTGCTTTGGGTGCTGGGCCGGGGGTAGGAGCCTCTGCACTTCTTGACTTAATTCTCTGGATGTGGAGCCTCTATCTGAAAAGTGAGCTGGAGGGGATAATAACCGGATCCCTAGTACTGATTTGCTATATCTTGTACAGAGGTCCTTTTAGACAAGACTGAGCAGAAGATGGGGAACCTCAGCCTCTCAACCACAGTCACCAGGAATTTAGCCTTTCCAATCTGAAGTTGCCGTGTGTCCGACTCTTTGCAACCCTTTGGCCTGTAGCTTGCCAGGCTCCTCTGTCCATGGGGTTTTCCAGACAAGAATCCTGGAGTAGGTTGCCATTTCCTTCTCCATGGGATCTTCCCAACCCAGGGATTGAACCCACGTCTCCTGTGTCTCCTGCGTGGCAGGCAGATTCTTTACCCACTGAGCCATCAGGGAAGCAATGCTGGTGCTCTGCACCTCCAGTGAGATACCACATCCCTTAACTGGGAGGTAGGTGGAGAGGGAGCCTTACTTTCTGGGAGTCTCATTCAGATTGGAGCTTCCCTCCATGTGAGCTTGAGGGTAGTGGGGATTAGTAGGTTCAAGTGCCACAGACTTAACTGTTCTCCCAATTTAGTAGACTGTCTTGAATAAACTTTTTTTTTTAAATGTTCTATATGGCCTTAGGGCAATTTCTTGAGATGTAAATATTTTTAGAAAATATTTTCCATCAGTTATGATTGTTTCCCTGGGGAATGGGTCCTCAGAACTCTTCATGTGGCCACTGGGGAAGTGGAGCTTATAGCTACTTTTTACCAGTGTAGTCTAAAAGTGTTCATAAATGTGAAAAAAATTTCAAGTTGGAAATATGCATTGAAAAATTGAGATAGGTATAAAATCCCAACAGTGAATGAAGATGTGTGTACAGTGGTCAAGGTTCTAGCAGGAATCAGATGGTCCACACAAAAGAGGACAGAAACAGTGGTCTTGTATTAAAGACTGCAGTCACTGCAAGCTGATCCTTGGAGGAAAGGAGGGAGGGTGGAAGAGGCTGTGTGGGAGGAAATTCACTTTTGAAAGTACTCATCCTCTCACTCTTTGATTTCTTGCCAGTCCCTCTCATTGGCCAAATCTAATGGAAGATAGAGGACAAGTGAGCTAGAGTGATGTTAGCCAGAGTGCAGCCTCCCAGGGAACAGAATGGGGGAAAAGTGCGGAGTGGATCTACAGATATAAACAATGGACCCCCAGCCCAGTGGGCTTCTCTGCATGGAAAGGCCAATGCTGTGATCTTCACTGCTCTGATGACTAGTTCCTTTCAGAGAACAGTGGAATATAGACAATATTTTACAATAACTTTATATTGAGTATATAATCTATGAAAATACCAACTCACTGTGTTGTAGATCTGAAATTAATATAGCATTTTTAATCAACTATCAATTAAAAAATTTTATTAAGGAGGTAGAATTCATGCCAAGTATTCTTACCATGAATAAGAGCAAGAGGACAAAATAAATCTCCTGGAAGTGCGGGACGAGTTTATTACCTTAATTGTGGTAATGCTGTCACGCATTGGATGTGTCCTCAGTTACATCCGACTCTGCGAGCCCATGGACTGTAGCCCGCCCATGGACTCTGTCTGTGGGATTCTCCAGGCAAGAATACTGGAGTGGGTTCCATTTCTTTCTCCAGGGGATCTTTGCGACCCAGGGATTAAACTCATGTCTCCTAATGTCTCCTGCGTTGGCAGGCAGGTTCTTTATCACTGCACCACTGGGAAAGCCCCGATGCTGCCATGAGTACATCCATATATCCCTATCAAAATGTGTACACTAAGTTTCTGCAATTTTTGTATATTAATATACTCAATAAATCTTAAAAGACAATGAAAGAAAGAGAAGGCACGGACTGAACAGTGATCTGCTTATACTCTCACATCTCATGACATGTGTCTTCATCAGAGTCCACAGTGCTGACCTTCGTTTTGTTCAGGAATCACATATTTAGCGCAGAAGAAAGTCAAAGGCAACTCTCAACATTGTTTTAAGCCAAGGATCCAAATTGTCAGCAGGATTTGTAGAGCTCTTGGAAACTGGCATGGAAGAAGTTTCTGTTTTAGGCATAGAATGAACAGAGGAAAGCTGCCTTTGTTTTATGGGTCCTCTGTGTGTGTGTGCTAATTCACTTTAGTCATGTCTGACACTTTGTATCAGCTGTCAAATGTGTGGTCTAACAGCTATATGCACTTAAAAGGCAAAGGGAAGAGAAAATTTGTGAAAGATATCTTTACATTTACTACCAGTGGAATACTATTCTGTAACAAATTACCCAATATCCCACCACTGGTGATACTCAAGTGCCTGAGCAACAGCCCACAAAATAAGCTGGAATAACTAACTCAGGCTGATTTGTATGTGTTTAAGCTACTGAACAGGCAAATCAATGCCTTCAGTTTCCCTCTTCCCTAAGCCTGGGGAGCAGCCTTTTGGCTTCAGGAAAAGACGAGGATGACAGCATCATCAGATTACTGTGGTTTTGCACAGGCATTTGCTAGAGTTCTGCCAGGAAATTACCCTGAATCTCAAAGCTCCCACTTCCCCTCCTACTACTTTTAGCTTTTTTCCTTAACATTTTTTTTTTTTTCTCTTTATTGTCTTTCAGGCTTTCTTCTACTCTGCTTCTATCACCTCAAAAAGGATGCTGTTAGCCCACTTTTCTTTCCAATGACCCATAAAACCTTATCCTGGTGATACCTTCCTGGCACCACCCATTCACCAGCATTATCTTCCCATATTGGCAAACGAAGTCCCCACTTACCTTTTTATGGTCTGAAGTCGAGCTGCTGCCCTCTCCCCATGCATCCAGCCCTACTCCTCTGGAATGTTTTCATGCTAACAGCAGTTTTAAGTAAGTCACAGCTTTTCTTGTTCCACAAAGGGATTGGGGGGAGGGTGGGGAAGAGAGCGGGGAAAGGAGAAAGGATTAAGTGCAACTGCAGTAAGGGCTTTGTAGCCTTTTGGTTCCCAACAGCAGATCATATTTTAATACCTGTGGCTGAAACTGAACTGTAAAACTCAGAGGAGATTGTAAATGCTTTGGTTTATAATGACAAATAACACAGCCTGACTATTGTTAATGAAAAAAAACTAGTCTGACACTTGCTAAAATAGTAAGGAAGAATTTTTACAAGACTGCTGCCATAGATGTCAAGGCTATCTCAATAGAAGAGAGAGATTGGGCTCAACTCTAGACACAGAAAAGACAGCTGGGGACTTGTAGTCAATGATCAGCATGGGGTGGGCCAGTGGATGGAAAATTACTAAGGAGAGACATCAATGGCAGGGGTATTCTTGCTGAAGCAGGTCAGTGGTAAGATGTCAAGGCTGTTCACTTCAGTTCAGTCACTCAGTCATGTCTGACTCTTTGTGACCCCATGGACTGCAGCACACCAGGCCTCCCTGTCCATCAGCAACTCCTGGAGTCCACTCAAACTCATGTCCATTGAGTCAGTGATGCCATCCAACCGTCTCATCCTCTGTTGTCCCATTCTTCTCCTACCTTCGATCTTTCCCAGCATCAGGCTCTTTTCCAATGAGTCAGTTTTTTGCATCAGATGGCCAAAGTATTGGAGTTTCAGTTTCAGCATCAATCCTTCCAATGAATATTCAGGACTGATTTTCTTTCTTGACTGGTTGGATCTCCTTGCAGTCCAAGGGACTCTCAAGAGTTTTCTCCAACACCACAGTTCAAAAGCATCAATTCTGCACTCAGCTTTCTTTATAGTCCAACTCTCATATCTGTACATGACCACTGGAAAATCCATAGCTTTGACTAGATGGACCTTTGTTGACAAAGTAATGTCTCTGCTTTTTACTATGCTGTCTAGGTTGGTCATAGCTTTTCTTCTAAGGAGCAAGCGTCTTTTAATTTCATGGCTGGAGGTCAAGGCTGGAGGATGAGGAATTTGATCAGATAAACTAACTTAGCTGATTCTTAGCTGATAAGCTAACTTTAGCTGATTGCTAAAGATGGGTTAGGCAGGCTAAAGGTAAGGCTCAAGGACAAGGCTAAGTTAAAAAGAGGTTTGGAGCAGCCTCTAGCAGCAGCAGCAGTGTAGTGTTAACTTTCTGAGCGTAACTTGAACTTGTACCCTTATCCGTGTAACAGTGACTGCACTGACCTAATATACAGGTACACAGTCTTCATTAAAAGGAAGTAAATATTGAGGGGAAAACTTACCTCCTATTGATTAAGCATTTAATAAGTTCCTAACTTGTAAGAACTTCTAGTTTCAACTAGCTCTATCCACTTCCTTGTCCTCTTTGCTTTGATGAAGTACATTATTACATTATAAGCTGTGGGATTCTGATGTGTGTATTGTGTCATATCAAAATAATATATCAAACAGTGTTCTAAGGAATGTAATAGAATCTTTGGAGATGTGTGCTAGGTGACACCAAAAACAGGTTTGGAGATTTTCTTGTAGACACAGACTACGATGGTGTGGCTTAGGTTTCCTGGGTGTGGTTTGGAGTTGAGCCGAATCACTGACATGAAGGGAGAGAGCTCTCATTCTGAACTCCCTTGATACTCAATCAATGCCCAAGTCACAGTCTCCACTAATCAGAGGTCTTTTGGTTTCCGCAGAAAGAGATGAGACTATACATATATGTTTATGAGCTGGTCTTCTTTCAGTTGCCTTTCTGAATTCATAAGGCACATAAAGTTTCACTGGTAAAGGTAGTAGTAGATCAACCACTTACAAAACTAGTAGGAAGGTGAAAAGACAAAAGTAGTAAAACTATCTGTATCTACAATAAATAGTTAAGAGGTATACAAACCCAAAATGTATAAATTATGACGTTAAAAGCATTAAACTTGGGGAGGTGAGTAAAAATTCAGGGTTGTTAAAATGTATTTGAATTTAAGAGATTAGCAACTTAAAATAGTCATGCATACACAGACACACATGTATATATTTGTTGTTCTTTAGTCTCTAAGTCATGTCTAACTCTTTGTGACTCCATGAACTGTAGCCCATCAGGCTCCTCTGTCCATGGAATTCTTCAGGCAAGAATACTGGAGTGGGTTGTCATTTCCTTCTCCAGGGGATCTTCGCAACCCAGGAATCAAACACAGGTCTCTTGCATTGGCAAGTGGATTCTTTACCACTGAGTCACTGGGGAAATATTATATAAACCTCATGGAACCACAAACCAAAGATCTATTAATATTGTAGATACACACACAAAAAAGAAAGGAATCCAAACATAACACCAAAGGTAGTCATCAAATCACAAAGGAGATGATAGAAAGAAGAAAGGAGCAAAAAAGAACTACAAAACAACCCAGAAAACAATGAACAAAATGGCAGTAAGTGCATATCTAGCACTAATTGCTTTAAATCTAAATGAGCTAAATGCTTTCTGAATGGATAAAAAATAAGACCCATATATAAATTGTCTACAAGAGATTCATTTCAGTTTTATAGGTACAAAGACTGAAAACAAGGAAAGGAAAATGTGTGCCATGCAAATGTAAACAAAAAAGCCAGGGCAGTAATACTTACAACAGAAAAAATAGACTTCAAAACAAAGACTAACAAGAGACAAAGAAGGACATTGCTGCTACTGCTGCTAAGTCACTTCAGTTGTGTCCGACTCTGTGCGATCCCATAGACGGCAGCCCACCAGGCTCCCCCATCCCTGGGATTCTCCAGGCAAGAACACTGGAGTGGGTTGCCATTTCCTTCTCCAATGCAGGAAAGTGAAAAGTGAAAGTGAAGTCGCTTAGTCATGTCCGACTCTTAGCGACCCCATGAACTACAGTCTACCAGGCTCCTCCGTCCATGGGATTTTCCAGGCAAGAGTACTGGAGTGAGGTGCCATTGCCTTCTCCGAAGAAGGACATTACATAATAATTAATCCAAGAAAATAAAACAATTGTAAATATATATGCACCTAACATAAGAGAACCTAAATACATTAAGTAAATAGCAACAGAGGGAGAAATTGACAGTAACACAATAATAGTAAGACCTGAAACTATAAACTTTCTTGAAGGAAACAGGGGAAGTGTGCTCTTGATTCTGACTTTAACAGTAGATTTTTGGATATGTCTTCCAAGGAAGAGAAAACAAGGCAAAGATAAATAAATGGGAGCACATTAAACCAAAAGCTTTTGCACAGTGAAGTAAACTATCAATAAAACAAAAAGACAACCTACTCAATGAGAGAAAGTATTTTCAAGTGATATATTGACTGAGGAGTTAATATACAAAACATGCAAAAAAAAACCACACAAAAAACCTCATACAAATAATGTCAAAAAATGGGCAGAGGACTTGAATAGACATTTTCCAACAGAAGATATGCATATGGCCAATGGACACATGAAAAGATGCTCAGCATCACTAATCATCAAGGAAATGCAAATCAAAATCACAATGAGAGATCACCTCACACCTGTCAGAATGGCTATTTTCAAAAAGACAACAAATAACAAGTGTTGGTGAGGATGTGCAGACAAGGGAAACCTCATGCAGTATTGGTGGAAGTGTATATGCTGTCAGACTGTGGAAAACAGTATGGAGAATTCTCAGAAAGGTAAAAATAGCACTATCATATACTATTATATGGGGAAATAGTGGAGAGTGTCAGACTTTATTTTTTGGGGCTCCAAAATCACTGCAGATGGTGATTGCTGCCATGAAATTGAAAGACGCTTACTCCTTGGAAGGAAAGTTATGATCAACCTAGACAGCATATTCAAAAGCAGAGACAGTACTTTGCCAACAAAGGTCTGTCTAATCAAGACTATGGTTTTTCCAGTGGTCGTGTATGGATGTGAGAGTTGGACTGTGAAGAGAGCTGAGAGCCAAAGAATTGATGCTTTTGAACTGTGGTGTTGGAGAAGACTCTTGAGAGTCCTTTGGACTACACGGAGATCCAGCCAGTCCATTCTAAAGGAGATCAGCCCTGGATGTTCATTGGAAGGACTGATGCTAAAGCTGAAACTCCAATACTTTGGCAACCTCATGCGAAGAATTGACTCATTGGAAAAGACCCTGATACTGGGAGGGACTGGGGGCAGGAGGAGAAGGAGATAGCAGAGGGTGAGATGGCTGGATGGCATCACCGACTCAATGGACATGAGTTTGAGTAAACTCCAGGAGTTGGTGATGGACAGGGAGGCCTGGTGTGCTGCGATTCATGGGGTCGCAAAGAGTTGGACATGACTAAGTGACTGAACTGAACTGAACTGAATTGATACTGTTAGAGACCCCACGTCCAAGGTAAGAGAAGCCCAAGTAAGATGGTAGGCACTGAGAAAGGAGATCAGAGGGCAGACAGACTGAAACTACAGTCACAGACAACTAGCCAATCTGATCACACGGATCACCGCCGTGTCTAACTCAATGAAACTAAGCCATGCCGACGGCCAAGTCATGGTGGTGAGGTCTGACAGAATGTGGTCCACTGGAGAACGGAATAGCAAACCACTTCAGTATTCTTGCCTGAGAACCCCATGAACAGTATGAAAGGGCAAAAAGAACACTGAAAGATAAACTCCCCAGGTCGGTAGGTGCCCAATATGCTACTGGAGATCAGGGGAGAAATAACTCCAGAAAGAATGAAGGGATGGAGCCAAAGCAAAAACAACACCCAGCTGTGAATGGGACTGGTGATGGAAGCAGGGTTCGATGCTATAAAGAGCAATATTGCATAGGAATCTGGAAAGTTAGGTCCATGAATCAAGGCAAATTGGAAGTGGTCAAACAGGAGATGACAAGAATGAATATCGACATTCTAGGAATGAGTGAATTAAGATAGACTGGAATGGGTGAATTTAATTCAGATGACCATTATATCTACTACTGCGGGCAGGAATCCCTTAGAAGAAATGCAGTAGCCATCATGGTCAACAAAAGAGTCCAAAATACAGTACTTGGATGCAATCTCAAAAATGACAGAATGATCTCTGTTCATTTCCAAGGCAAACCATTCAATATCACGGAAATCCAAGTCTATGACCCGACCAGTAACGCTGACGAAGCTGAACAGGTCTATGAAGACCTACAAGACCTTTTAGAACTAACACCCAAAAAAGATGTCCTTTTCATTATAGGGGACTGGAATGCAAAAGTAGGAAGTCAAGAAACACCTGGAGTAACAGGCAAATTTGGCCTTGGAGTACGGAATGAAGCAGGGCAAAGGCTAATAGAGTGCTGTCAAGAGAATACACTGGTCATAGCATACACCCTCTTCCAACAACACAAGAGAAGACTCTATATATGGACATCAGCAAATGGTCGACACCGAAATCAGATTGATTATATTCTTTGCAGCCAAAGATGGAGAAGTTCTATACAGTCAGCAAAAACAAGACTGGGAGCTGACTGTGGCTCAGATCATGAACTCCTTATTGCCAAATTCAGACTGAAATTGAAGAAAGTGGAGAAAACCACTAGACCATTCAGGTATGACCTAAATCAAATCCCTTATGACTATACAGTGGAAGTGAGAAATAGATTTAAGGGACTAGATCTGATAGACAGAGTGTCTGATGAACTATGGATGGAGGTTTGTGACATTGTATAGGAGACAGGAATCAAGACCATCCCCAAGAAGAAGAAATGCAAAAAAGCAAAATGGCTGTCTGGGGAAGCCTTACAAATAGCTTTGAAAAGAAGGGAAGCAAAAAGCAAAGGAGAAAAGGAAAGATAAACCCATTTGAATGCAGAGTTCCCAAGAATAGCAAGGAGAGATAAGAAAGCCTTCCTCAGCAATCAATGCAAAGAAATAGAGGAAAACAACAGAATGGGAAGGACTAGAGATCTCTTCAGGAAAATTAGAGATACCAAGGGAATATTTCATGCAAAGATGGGCACAATAAAGGACAGAAATGGTATGGACCTAACAGAAGCAGAAGATATTAAGAAGAGATGGCAAGAATACACAGAAGAACTGTACAAAAAAGATCTTCACGACCCAGATAATCATGATGGTGTGATCACTCGCCTAGAGCCTGGAATGTGAAGTCAAGTAGGCCTTAGGAAGCATCACCACGAACAAAGCTAGTGGAGGTGACGGAACTCCAGTTGAGCTATTTCAAATCCTGAAAGATGACGCTGTGAAAGTGCTGCACTCAATATGCCAGCAAATTTGGAAAACTCAGCAGTGGCCACAGGATTGGAAAAAGTCAGTTTTCATTCCAATCCCAAAGAAAGGCAATGCCAAAGAATGCTCAAACTACTGCACAATTACACTCATCTCACATGCTAGTAAAGTAATGCTTAAAATTCTCCAAGCCAGGCTTCAGCAATATGTGAACCGTGAACTTCCAGATGTTCAAGCTGGTTTTAGAAAAGGCAGAGGAACCAGAGATCAAATTGCCAACATCCGCTGGATCATGGAAAAAGCAAGAGAGTTCCAGAAAAACATCTATTTCTGCTTTATTGACTATGTCAAAGCCTTTGACTGTGTGGATCACAATAAACTGTGGAAAATTCTGAAAGAGATGGGAATACCAACCACCTGACCTGCCTCTTGAGAAACCTGTATGCAGGTCAGGAAGCAACAGCTAGTACAGGCCATGGAACAACAGACTGGTTCCAAATAGGAAAAGGAGTACATCAAGGCTGTATATTGTTACCCAGCTTATTTAACTTATATGCAGAATACATCATGAGAAATGCTGGGCTGGAAGACGCATAAGCTGGAATCAAGATTGCCGGGAGAAATCTCAATAACCTCAGATATGCAGATGACACCACCCTTATGGCAGAAAGTGAAGAGGAACTAAAAAGCCTCTTGATGAAAGTGAAAGAGGAGAGTGAAAAAGTTGGCTTAAAGCTCAACATTCAGAAAATGAAGATCATGGCATCTGGTCCCATCACTTCATGGCAAATAGATGGGGAAACAGTGGCTGACTTAATTTTTCTGGGCTCCAAAATCACTGCAGATGGTGACTGCGGCCATGAAATTAAAAGACGCTTACTCCTTGGAAGGAAAGTTATGACCAACCTAGATAGCATATTCAAAATCAGAGACGTTACTTTCCCAACAAAGGTCCATCTAGTCAAGGCTATGGTTTTTCTAGTGGTCTTGTATGAATGTGAGAGTTGGACTATGAAGAAAGCTGAGTGCCGAAGAATTGATGCTTTTGAACTGTGGTGTTGGAGAAGACTCTTGAGAGTCCCTTGGACTACAAGGAGATCCAACCAGTCCATCCTAAAGGAGATCAGTCCTGGGTGTTCATTGGAAGGACTGCTAAAGCTCAAACTCCAGTACTTTGGCCACCTGATGGGAAGAACTGACTCATTTGAAAAGACCCTGATGCCAGAAAAGATTGAAGGCAGGAGGAGAAGGGGACGACAGAGGATGAGATGGTGGGATGGCATCACCGACTAAATGGACATGAGTTTGGGTAAACTCCGGGAGTTGGTGATGGACAGGGAGGCCTGGTCTGCTGCGGTTCATGGGGTTACAAAAAGTCGGACAGGACTGAGCGACTGAACTGAACTATCATATAATCCAGCAATTCTACTCCTGGGCATTTATATGGAGAAAGTGACAACACTAAGTACAAAATATTACATGGATAAATAAATATTACATGAGGATATTATGCTCAGTGAAATGTCAGACAGAGAAATGCAAATACTCTGTTATCACTTATTTGTGGAATCTAAAAAATAAAATGAATGAATATAACAAAGCAAAAACAGATGAAGATATAGAGAACAAACTAGTGGTTACCAGTGTGGAGAAAGAAGGGAGGAGGGGCAAGATAGGAGTAGGAGATTAAGAAATCAAACTATTATGTATAAATTAAATAAGTAACAAGGATATATTGTACAGCACCAAGAAATATAGCCATTATTTTGTGATAAGATTAAATGAAGTGTAACCTATAAAATAATGAATCTCTATATTGTACACCTGAAATTAATATTGTAAATCAACTATACTTCAATAAAAAAGGAAAGAAAAAGATGTATGTACTCCTGCAGCACTATTTAAAATAGGAAAGCTGTAAAAGGAACTTAAGTGCCTATCAATAGATGAATGGATAGAGAAGATGTGGGATATATACACAATGGAATACTGCTCAGCATAAAATATAATGAAATTTTGCCATTTGTTACTACATGGATGAAATTACAGGGTATTATACAAATGAAATGTCAGACAGAGAAAGACAGATACCACATGATTTCATTTATATGTGGAATCTAAAAAACAAAACAAATGTACAGATATAACAAAACAGAAACAAAGATACAGAGAACAAACAGGTGGTCACCAGAGAGGAGGATGAGAGAAATAAGTGAGGGAGATCAAGAGGTAAAACTTTCAATTACAAAAGGAATGTCATGAATAATAAGCTGATACCTTTGTATGGTAACATAGGTAACTAGATTTAGCATAGTGATTATTTTGAAATGTATAGAAATATTGAATCACTATGTTCTCTATCAGTGTTTTATGACAATTATGCTTCAAAAACAAATAAACAGACAAACTCGTAGATAAAGAGATCAGATTTGTGGTTTCCAGAGATAAGAGGTGGTGAAAGGGGGAAGTGGATAAAGGTAAAAACAAAACCACAGAATGAGTTTTGGGACTTAGGAGAGCACGGGTTCTTCTGTCTCAGCACAGGAAGAATTCAGGAAGAGGCAGAGAGGTAAGGAGAGAGTTTATTTGTATAGGACTCTTGTGAGAGACCCAAGGGAGCAGGCAAGGGAGTACTGCCCCCAAGAACTTAGTGGGCTAGATTTTTATAATCAAAGGGAAAGTGGGAAGGTGGAGAAGACCACCTTCTTCCTCATTCTTTGAGTTTTCCATCATTGATTCCTCCTACGTATTGGGAAGGGGGTGTTTTTGACCTTATATGGCTCACCTGGGGCTGTAATAGTGCCAGGCCGTGTCCTGCTCTGCTGAGTGGCTCAGTTGTCCATGGAATTTTCCAGGCAACTGGAAATGAGTTTTCAGGCAAATGGAAATGCTAGAGTGAGTTGCCATTTCCTACTTCAGGGGATCTTCCTGACCCAGGGATCAAGCCCACGTTTTCTGTGTCTCCTGCATTGGAAGGCAGGTTCTTTACCACTGAGTCACCTGGGAAGCCCCTCATAATGCCATGGAAATGAGCAAAAAGGCTGTAACATATACTATAATACCTAAGTCAAATCGTTATGTTGTGTATCTTTAACTTACACAGTGCTATATGTCAATTATCTCCATAAAATTAGAAGGAAAAAAAAAGTATAATACCAGCCATTTTGTTGCTTGTTTTTTTGTCCCTAAGTCATGTCCAACTCTTTTGTGACCCTATGGACTATAGCCCATCAGGTTTCTCTGTGTGTAGAATTTCCCAGCCAAGAACACTGGAGTGAGTTGCTATTTCCTTCTCCAGGGGATCTTCCTGACCCAAGGATAGAACCTTCACCTTCTGCCATATAGACATGTTTTCTTTTTCACATTTTATAAATTCCAGTGCTGATATTGATATTCAATATAGTTTTCTATTTTATGTACTGATTCCTACTAACATAACTGAGAAGAGTTTTCGTCTAAAATAAATGCCTAATTTGGCTCAAAAAGACCAGAAATAGTACAACAAAGAATACATTTCAAAAGATGAAGGATTATGGGTCCCAAAAGAAATTTCACCAAGAACTGTTTCATATCTCTTCATTGTAATTTTTTAATGTCTTGCTTGTAATTAAATGTTTGAATTTAATAATAAAAGTAGCTCTTATAAACATAAGGAAAGAAGGTGCTAAATCATCTCATTTCACCTCAGTTTGGGTTTCAGTGCACATTGACATGGAGAAGGCAATGGCACCCCACTCCAGTACTCTTGCCTGGAAAATCCGTTGGAGGCAGGAGCCTGGTAGGCTGCAGTCCATGGGGTCGCTACGAGTCAGAGATGACTGAGCGACTTCACTTTCATTCTTCACTTTCCTGCATTGGACAAGGAAATGGCAACCCACTCCAGTGTTCTTGCCTGGAGAATCCCAGGGACGGGGGAGCCTGGTGGGCTGCCGTCTATGGGGTTGTACAGAGTCGGACACGACTGAAGCGACTTAGCAGCAGCAGCACATTAACAAGTGAATCATTTATCCTGTAGAAGAATGGAATATGGGGTATGGTAAAAAGTACAGAGGTTAGTGACTGCTGGTGGAAATGTGACATTTTGGTCACAATTTTTTTATTTTAACTAATGGTTTATGTTATTCTCTTGAGACTTCTCCCACCTCACAGGGAGAGTCTCTTAGCATGGATCCCTGTAAACAGGCTGTGGAAGAGCCTTATCTAGGAATTACCTTAGATAGTGAGAAAAAAGAGCACTGTGGTGGTCTCACCCTTAATTCTTTAGCTTTGTTTTTCAGTGAACCATAAACTTAATCCAGCAGATGTGAGAGGCACCAAAGGAAACAGGAAGTCGTGAGAGGCTGGGAGCTGATTAGCACGTATCTGTCTTTCAGGAGAGTTTGGGGTAAAACAGAAAGCCCTGGGTTTCACATCTGTCACCACCTCCTCTGATCTGCTTGGCACTGTTGTGGGCGAGTGAAGCCAGCACAGTGCTGAGAGTCTTCATTACTCAGAAATCATCCCAGAGTTGCCAGGACTCATATTGCTCTGGGGTGATAGCACTTTTCTCGGAGAATCTCTTGCTGAGTCTGCAGTGCAGTTAATTGATAGCAAGCCGAAAACCAAAATCTCATTCCTGATGAGATCAGCTACTCACGGCCTTGGGGTGGAAGCAAGTGATGGGCTGAGTAGGAATGATTGCATGGATTGGCTCCTGCTTCTTGCCAACTGTGAGAACCAGGGCACGTTGCTTACGCCCATTCTGCATGAGCTTTCTCATTTGTAATAAGTATTCTGTTACTTTATAGGGTTGTGGTGAAGGTTTACTGAGTTTCTGCCTGGAAGGTGCTGAGTGCAACAAGCTTTAGGGCCTTCGATAGGTGTGGATGAAAAATATCTGCTCTATCAGTTAACAAAGGATGTTGCAGCCATCAAGGCATCAGGCTTTGCAGCTGCCCCTGAATGTGTCAATGGTCTGAAGCTCCAACAGTTTGGCCATGTGATGTGAACAGTTGATTCTTTGGAAAAGACTTTGATGCTGGTGAAGATTGCAGACAAAAGGAGAAGGGGGCAGCTGAGGATAAGATGGTTAAATAACATCATCGACTCAATGGACACGAATTTGAGCAACCTCCGTGAGGTAGTAAAGGACAGAGGAGCCTGACGTGCTGGAGTCCATGGGGTCACAAAGAGTTGGACAGGACTTAGCGACTAAACAACAACAACAACAGCAACTGAATGTACACCCTGAGAAAAGCAGGATATTGGCCCTAAACGTTTAAGGTCCACGTTAAAGGAATGATTGTAATGAGCTCAGACTCTTGCATCATGGGCTTCCCTCATAGCTCGGTTAATAAATCATCGGCCTGCAATGCAGGAGACCTGGGTTCAATTCTTGGGTTGGGAAGATCCCCTGGAGAAGGAAATGGCAACCCACTCCAGTATTCTTGCCTGGAGAATTCCATGGAGAGAGGAGCCTGGCAGGCTATAGTCCATGGGGTTGCAAGAGTTGGACATGACTTAGCAACCAAAACCACCAAATATAGAAAAGAGCTAAATTCATAACTTGAGATGTCAGTTTTTCTTTAATTAATGGTAATCTTTTTATGTTCTAACTACCTGGTCTTTGTTGCAAAAACCTCTGTGTATCCTGGCTTCTCCCTTATCTCTTCAGTCAGTTCCTCAGAGCTGTCTGAAAGGCTATCTTCTGGGTTTAAGTCCTCAGCAACTTCACTGAATAAATCATAAGCCTCAGCCTTTAGGTCATGCACTTTTTTCAGTTGACATAGGTCAGTGTCCATTACCCAGAGGGTCTTATGTTCTCAACTTTAGAACAACCTGACTTGCATTCTCTTATTCATTCAACACAATCGTAGAGGATGTCTTACCCCATTCAAAGCTCTCTGCTGGTATATAAAATTTTGAATTGTTTGGAAGAAAATCAGGAGAAAACAAATCATTCCTGGCCCCTGTTGGCATGTGGACTGGTAATAAGTGTAGAAATATCTCCATGAGAAGTTCAATGACTCCCTCTCTGACACTGAAGACATATGATTACTGTGCAAATGTTTTAAATCTGTAGCAAGAACGTTATTTGGAAGACAACTAAATGTTTCACTGTGGCTTTGCATCCCTCAGAATCAGAAAAACAACCAAAAAAGACTCAAAACCAAACAAACAAAACCGGTCTGAGCCATCTTAAGCAGGCAAGTCTGCTCCTAGCTTCCAGGCCTTGTAAGATGAATTCTTTTTTTTAAAATTATTAATTTATTTATTTTACTTGGAGGCTAATTATTTACAGTATTGTGTAGCATTGAAACATGTATATTACCATATGTGAAATAGATCACCAGTCCAAGTTTGATACATGAAACAGGGCACTCAAAGCCGGTGCACTGGGACAACCCAGAGGGATGGGATGGGGAGGGCGGTGGGGGGGGAGTTCAGGATGGGGAACGCATGTACACCCATGGCTGATTCATGTCAATGTATGGCAAAAGCCACTACAAGATGAATTCTTGAAACCCATCTGCTGTAGGAAGTTAGGCAAAGCCCTAGCTGTGGAAATTCAAAACAGCAGGTTTTAACTAAGGAACTCTCTTCCTGGAAATGTGCATCTTTAAGCTGCCTGGCAAAAGCTGCCTGTGGTCCCAGGGCAGCCCTCAAAGTTCTTGGGAATTCGGGAAATACACTCTGCCTTTCCCCTATTTCTGGGGGATCTGTTATGATTTGAGGCTCAGCTTGTATTTTCTTTCTTTGAAGGTAAGAGTAAATAATGGAAATTTATTTAATATCTAGATTATTTCCAAATAAAATGAAATACAGAAACATTAGTTTTTAAACAGAGGTTTATTCTCTTTTAGCTTATTACCAAAAAAGAAAAATTGAACCATGAGAGAGTATATGTTTCTAAAGGTTATGAAATGTATTCACAAGTTTGCAAATCTAAGAATGTTGTCATAACAGTTTGCTTCTTTAAACAGTTTACTTCTTAATTTTCAAAAGGAATTGAAGTTTTTAAGGGTTAAGAATTTTAAAGTAATTAAAACTAATTAGATGTATCTGGCTCTTTTCGACCCCATAGACTGTAGTCTGCCAGGCTCCTCTGTCTATGGGATTTTCCACACAAAAATACTGGAGTGGGTTGCCATTTCCTTTTCTAGCGGATCTTCCTGACCCAGGGATTGAACATGTATTTCCTGGATCTTCTGTGTTGCAGGTGGATTCTTTACTGTCTAGCCACCAGGGAAGCTCCATTAGAAATGGTAATATTTACAAATAGTATTTGCAAATTTTTCTTGCAACCCTGTATGCAAGGAAAGTAAATTGTGTTTTTAGCTTAGAAACAGTTTGAGGTGTGGAAATGCACTTTTTTAAGGGAAAAGAAGTAAAGTAAGGCTAGCTATTTTAGAATGGAAAAGAGCAGGCTGAAGGAAAAGCTATGGACATAGAAAGCTGGAAAGAGAGAGAGACAGAGATAGATAGATGAGAGCATGGAAAGAGATAGAGAATGGTGTGGTCAAGTTGGCTCAAAATGGAATTGTTATCATAAGGACTTAAAAAATATCAGCTTATATTTTCAAACACAAGGCTAGGTCAGTTATTCTAGAGCAGAGGAGAGTTGCCCAGCTTTTTTCCTCTTTGGGCAGAGATTGCATAATTAGGGAAGGTCAGATCCTTTGAAGTTGGACAGATATGAGTTTAAATCCTGGCACTGCTGCTTTGGGAGTGATCTGGGGGCAGGGGGCAGGGGTGGTTCATCATCTGTAAAGGATGGTGACACCTACCTTAAGAGATGTCTGTGTGGATGAGATGATACAACACATTCAAAGCATTGTGTGTACAATGGGTGCTCAATTGTAGTTTTGTGGGAGTTAGGTTGGGAAGCACATAAAACCCAGATGTTGCATAATGTAAAGGAAGCCATGCAGTGTAAATACAGCCCGCACATTTGTCTAGGCGGGGGCATCATTTGCCCAGGCATGGTGCAGTCATGATGCCCCAATTGCCTTTAGATAAAATGCACTTTTTTAGTAGCATAGACTTTGGAACTATATTTCTGGTAGCTTTCAGTCTCAGGAAAACAAAGTTAGGGAGAACCAGGAAGACTCATTTGACCATTGCAGTCTTGTATTCTAAAAATGTCTTGAGCTT
This sequence comes from Bos mutus, assembly GCF_027580195.1. Lineage (NCBI taxonomy): Eukaryota > Metazoa > Chordata > Mammalia > Artiodactyla > Bovidae > Bos > Bos mutus. The sequence goes on from NC_091618.1 coordinate 32,088,796, forward strand.
TGAGAGAATTTCCAAGGGTCTTAGATGAAAGCTCTAATATTCTTTGGCTGCAAAATGACCCAGGGACCCCAGAAGATGCCTCAAGGAGGTCAAACTGCTGTTCAAACTGCTATTTGGCCAAATTTCGATCCCAATGACTTTTGGACTCAGGGCCCGTGACTTCTGGTCAAGTGTCTAAAGAAGCCTTTGAAGTCTTGAAAGATTAATATTAAGGAGTGTTCATTTCTTATTCCCCTATACTACCTCCGGACACTACCAGAAACCTGAGCTGAGAAGCTAAGATCTGGTTGGAGCGCTGGGTTATGGCTCGTGAACAGGGTGTTGCGTCACAAAGCGGATTCATTTCTTTAACAGGCTTTGCTGGTAGCGCCTAGTTTTGTTGTAGCCACATGTTCCGGGAAACAAACTCACTCAGAAGGACAACGCAGATAGTGGAGTGCAGTTTATTACACCGGCGGGCCCAAGGCAGAGTCTCCTCTTAGCCAAGGACCCTGACCAGTTTTTGTGAAAACCCTATATACCCTAAGTGTATGTGCCCAAACCCACCTCCCCAAATTCCCTGAAACAAGTCTGAACAAAGGAAGAAAAAGATACAATCAAAGTTAACCTGTGATTCATATGCCTTAAGCCTAGGTAGTTAACAGTGGACAATTATCAATAGGCCTGTGGTCATACCCCAATAAGCACAATAAAATTTATGATTCTATTTGGTTACACAGATAATTAGGGTATTCTTTTAGGCAATAGAGAGTCTAGGTATGAGCCCTGGGGTTCTTCCATCCGGGGGGCCTGGTTTTCCAGTTGGTATGTCGTTTCCATAGATACTGGGCATATAGCTCAAAGTCCACAGTCTGGCCCAAGATGGAGTCCTGCTTTCAAGGTGGAGCCTGTTCTGTCTGTTTCCTCCTTCAGTTTCAGATTCTGTAGAAGCTCAGTAGACCATGCTTTTGACCTCAGAAAGACTTCATTCTCCACTTTACCCCATATGTCATCACCTTAAAGACAGACACACATTTCTCTTAACTGCAACCCAGGAACCTCTTTTGAAACAAGAAAGAGTTCTGGTTCCAGGGCATGGCTTTCCATAGATCACATCTCTCTGAACCAAATTTCCTTCCTGGGCAAACTGACTGAGTTAGGGGTTCTCAGCTCTACTGCCTTTCAATATCACCTTGAGGTGCTTTGAAACATCTATGTTTGGATTCTTGGAATGCACTCCAGACCTATTTAATCTAACTCTCTGAGGGCAGAGCTTCTCCAAAAGGTGCTGATATATGTTCAGGTTAGGGAAGCACAGGGCTGTGTGAGCTCCATGCCAGGATCTTCTAGAATGTCCAACAAAGGCATAGGAGAAAGAAAGAGCTCCCTAACCGCGCAAAGTCTCATTTTCATGTGGGAGAGTGGGCCTGAGGAGATTTGCTTTTCTCTAGAAGCCTTCAGAAAGCTGAGGAGAAAGCAGTGTTATCAGAGAAAAGAGCAGAGTGTCAACATGAGCGACTGCCAGCAAGACCCCCTGAAAACTGGAGGAGGAGCCTGTCTCTCAGTGGGCAAATTCCAACCTTGTCTTGATCCCACTTATCACTCCCAAACTCTTCCATCTCGGCCCTAAAGGAGGAGACAGACACACAGACAATGAGCTCAAAGTGCTCCAGCACATGGAAAGGAATTGCATGAGAAGCCTCATACCATGCTCCCTTCCTCTGGCTCAGGGACATCAGATGTGCTGTGGGGTCACCACAGTTGCCGTCTTCCCTGTGGCCTCTTGGTGAGCAGTCCCCACCTTTGTTGTGCTCCTCACATCTTGCGAAGCTTTCAGATGCCCTCCAGCCCAAGAAAGCCTTCAGATGTTGACTCAGGACCAACAACTAGGGTCAAGAGCCAAGATCTTGGCTTCATTCATGTATGTAACACGTATTTATTGAATGAATGACTTTGCCATGGACAGAGCAGTTGCTATGGGGGAACCCTACTAGAGAGATGTCTGATAAAAATCTGAGAGAGGGCATAGGCAACACAACTTTATAAAAAGAAAAAGTCACCTAGAATTGACACCATAAAAATAGAAAATTTATTTTAATCCTAAATGGGCACAGAAAAGATTCTGATGGATGTATAATTTATGCATATATATGCAAATTAAGGTACCAATTATGCAGAAGAGGGTTGGGTGGCATTTGTAAAGACCAGCCATGCTCTAAGCTGTCACCTGCCTGCCTGCTTCTCTCTGGAGTCAAATTCAGACCAGATGGCAGGAATTAGAAAGGAAGAAACCACCTTCCTTGAACTTTCACCTTCAAGTCTAAGCATGAACTTTGAATTAGTGAGGCTGCTTTGGTTATCATTCAAGAACTCTTTGGGGGCCTGCAACGGGACACTGATTCTGGAATTAATAATACTCCACTCCAGTACTCTTGCCTGGAAAATCCCATGGATGGAGGAGCCTAGTGGGCTACAGTCCATGGGGTCGCTAAGAGTGGACACGACTGAGGGACTTCACTTTCACGCATTAGAGAAGGAAATGGCAACCCACTCCAGTGTTCTTGCCTGGAGAATCCCAGGGACGGGGGAGCCTGGTGGGCTGCCGTCTATGGGGTCTCACAGAGTCGGACACGACTGAAGTGACTTAGCAGCGGCAGCAGTAGCAGCAGCATGCGAACTTTGCTAGGCTCTTACATGGGCTGCTGAAATAACGTCTGTAAGATGCCTTGACTTTCTCAGAATAAGAAAGGTTTATGTGTTATTAGAAAAGCAGCAAAACAGAATGCCTCACAAGATAAGAGTCCATTTCTTTTAAGGGAACAGATGACAAGTGTTTACCTATGCACATAAGTGAACACACACAGACACACACACTCAGCATCACCTTAGAATGGGGGCATGTACAATTCCCCCAGTGAATCTCAGTTCTGCCCCATTCAGGGCCAAATGCTGATCACATGCACAGTGCTGATTGCTTCTCCTTCCTCTGTAAGAGTGTTCCCTCTAGACTACTGAGTCAGCTTCATTATCCAAATAAACATCTGCTATATTTTGTAATGATAATGACTAGCTGGGGTCACTAAGGATGGGCTTAACGCATACCATACAAATGGAAAATTTGAGAAAATTGGAAGCTTTGGAAACACTGCAATTGTGCTTCCCTATTTATTTTCAAAAATCAAGACTCTGCCTTATATTAGGGTCATACTATTTTGTTAGAATGCCCAGGACACCAGCCCTAGGGTTTACAGAGTCCAAAGAATTACACAGAATTGTTGGTTGGAGGGGGGGGTTTAGGAGCCTGAGCCGAGGAATTTTGAAGGTCTTTTAGGGTCTGCAGTGAGCCCATGGGATACAAGATCCCAGCTCTAGCCTTTGGGCTGATAAGGGATGCTGTAGTTTGTTGTGGAGTCTGGGAAGGAGGGCTTTCTGGGCGGATCCGTTCCGGAGGTCTCTCACATGCCAGCTGCCAGTCCTGCTGCATACTGGGAAGGAGGGCTGCTGGGACAGAGTCCATGTGCTCAAAGCTGAGCCTTTCTGTGGATGTGGCACGACCTGCAAGCGGCGCTTTCACTGATTCAATGTGGGAAACTTCCCCCAGGAGGATGGTGTGGTGTGAGGTCTGAGCACACACTGACATGTCTGTGGGGATCATGAATTTCAGGATCTGATGGGAAGCAGAAGCCTCTCTGAGGACAGTTCCTGCATTTTCTATTGTTGTGACCACCAAGCTCAAAGCCTTCGGTGTGTCTCAAAGGCAGATGGCATATATTAGAGCTTCATTAACCTCTAGAGCAACTGTTGATGTGAGTCTACCTAGGCTTAGAATCTAGTGCTGGGAGCCTGATCTTGGGACAGCTGCTGTCTGAAAGATAAACTCATTTACTTTCCTGAACTTCATTTCCACATGAAATGAGCGTGCATTGTCAGAAGCAAAGTTCTCAACCCCGAAGTTAAGAAGAGGCTACTGCAAACTCAGATTGGTGAGCTCGGGATATAATTCTTAGAGGGACTGGGTGTGTAGGGGACTCTCTATTCCTGTTTCCTTATCTAGACAATGGAGCAGAGATGGGTCCCACTGTAGGGAAAAGATGCCTTTTCTCGAGTTTCCATTTGGAAGGATGCTTGACTTTTCTTCATTCTTTCAGAATCCCTGCTGCCTCTCTAACAGGCTTTGTTTTCTGTGGGTATAATTTCTGGAAGAGATTAACATCTCCATTTCCGACACTGTGGAGGGTTGACCCTGACTGGGAATAACAGTGTAAACCACCTATTCAAATTGTGGGGATAAAGACTGTACAATGCTTTGCAGTCATTAAGTGCTCCCCCAATTTTTAAGGATAAAGCATTTTTCATGTCGGTTTTATATACAAAATTTATGTCAACTAATTAAAATATGCTTTACTCTGAGGCTTAGCCAGAACAGATGAAAACTTGAAAATAATAATCAAAGACCAAAACACCTCCATATAGCTTTCTTAACTCTATACCCATGCTTGCTCTAAATCCACATCTATTAATACCATTCTGAGTCTGTCTCTGGGAGAGGTAGTGTATTGATTAGAAAGGTTTTTGCCTGCAAGTAACAAAAATCTAAAAATGGCTTAAACAAATAGGAGTTAATTTTTCTTACATTATCAAAAGGCTGGAGGTGACAGTTTTCCGATTGGATTGTTAGCGCAACATTTCCAAAGGGTGTGTGTCTCTGATTTTCTTGGCTTTTCCTTCAGGATTGCAAGATAGCTGCTTCAGTTCCAGGCACGAAGTCCTCTATTCAAAAGAGAAAATTGACAAGTATAATGGTTTTAAAATGTAGCCTCAAGTCTTTTGATGCGTCTCCCATTCAAGCAGGGGTTCCATGCTCCCCGCCCCCCAACCTCGAGGGGGTTTGTGACTGCTTCAACCAGTAGAGTATGGTAGAAGTGGCATTATGTAACTTTTGAGGGTATGTCTTCAATGTCATGTAGCTTCTGCCTCGTTCTCATGGAACACTTACTATCTGGATGTTCCTTTTGGCATTCTTGGAATTCTCCTTTTCCAAATTCAAATTCCATGCTGTGAGAGGCCCAGGCTATACAGAAAGTCCATTATAGGTGCTTCGATTGACCTATAATGGTCAATGGTCAATGGCTCAGTACCAACTGAGCCCAGCCTTTGAGTCACCCCAGCCCAGGTGGCAGAGAAGAAGTGAAGAAGCCTCCAGATGATTCCAGCCCCTGGCCCTTCGAAATATCGCCAGATAAAGACCCTGACTTCATGGAGGAAAGATAAGCCATCCACACCATGTTCTGTATAAATTCCTGACCCACAGAATTAATTTTGAGCATAATAAAGTGATGGTTGTTTTCTATCACTATGTTTGAGGTGGTTTGATCGGCAACTGTGGATGCCTAGAAATAGAAGAATTAGAAATGCAGTGCCAACCACATCTTCCCTAAGTGAAAAAATAAAACATTTCCCAGAAGGTCCCCAGCAGACTTCCCTACATAACTTGCTAGTTATGACATGGTCACCCCTGTCTGCAAGGGAAGCTGGAAACTTAAGAAATACTTTTGATTAAAAGTCATCTTTTCTGGGGAAGGTATACCAAACAAAACAGAGGTACTCTTAGCAAGGAGGAGTGGGGAGAATGAATATTGGATAGCTAGATTACAGAGCTTGCCACAGTAGCATAAGAAAAAGATATATTTTTAAATCATATGCATATGTGAAAGTGAAAGCAAAAGTTGCTCAGTCATGTCCTACTCTTTGCAACCCCGTGGACTATACAGTCCATGGAATTCTCCACGCCAGAATACTGGAGTGGGTAGCCTTTCCCTTCTCCAGGGGATCTTCCCAATCCAGGGATCAAACCCAGGTTTCCCGCATTGCAGGCGGGTTCTTTACCAGCTGAGCCACAAGGGAAGCCCAAGAATACTGGAGTGGGTAGCCTATCCCTTCTCCAGCGGATCTTCTTGACCCAGACTTGAAATGGGGTCTCCTGCATTGCAGGCAGACTCTTTACCAACAGAGCTATCAGGGAAGCCCTAGTATATATATACACATGCACACACACACTATATGGTATCTATACTATATACTAATGTATGTTGATTGCTACATTTCTAAATAAAGGTTGGAACAGAAACTTAATATACAGAAAATAAGGTGAAAGAGAGGAATGGGTAGGGGAAGCACTACCCTCTCAAATTAGAATTAGTTTGGGTTTTGGTGTGGTTTTTGGTGTGGGTTAAATGTCTTTGGAGACTCAGACATACTTTGCCTGTGACTCTGAACACTGTATTCTCTTAACTTGCCCCATTTCTCTCATTCTACATCCAATGTATTTATTTTAAAGCCATTGAGCTAGAGCCGGTTGTCTCCAGTTCATACTAGTTAAAGAGTCACATAATATAAATCTTTAGCTTTCACTGTGCCTTCTATATATTCAGTTTTATTTCAGGAATGTTAAGTTTTATAACAGAGTAGTAGTCAAATAAAACATTCTCCCCAACTCTGAAAATTTTTTTAAAAGGAAAATCTTAAGGCAAACATTATCATTAAAGTTGAACAAATGTATCTTGGGCAATTCTAGGCTGAGTTACTAAGTTGTTAGGCAAACTCTGCTTAACAAATGCCTTTCTATACTTTTTTATAATACTGGCCTGTTTCTCCACTACATTTCTGGGTTACTAGTGAATATTTGTGTGTCTTCTGCTAAGTCATACATATTATGTTTTTAAATACCCAGTAGAGTTTTAAAATGTCAACACTGGAATGGAGTTTAGCTCCATAGACTAAGAGGTTTAATTCAAATGACTATAGAGACCAGGAAATTCTCATGATCGAGAAAAGTGTTGCAGGTGGAGACCACAGGGAGTGATGGGGATGATAGTCAGCTTAGGAATATGTGTCCTTTGCTGATTAGGATCCCCTGTGGGAATGCTTGGCCTAGGGTTTTAGATTTTTAAATCTAAGTCAGAAATCTAGGTTGAATTTCCCAATTTTGGGGTTGGGATTTTAGGTTGAATTTCCCAATTTTTAAATCCTTGGATGCTTTTCAAATGTGTTCCAAGGGAACCTAATGTAGTTTAATTTCCCATGGAGATTTTGTGACCTACACTAAATAATCTAGCTATTAAGAAAGGAGAAGGAGAAAAATTCAATTCATTTAGCTTCTTACTATAGGCACAAAGTCCACTATGGGGTTAAAGAATCTGCCTGCAATGCAGGAGACACAGGAGACATGGATTTGATCCCTGGGTCAGGAAGATCTCCTGGAGAAGGTAATGGCAACCCAATCCAGTATTCTGGCCCAGAAAATCCCATGGACAGAGGAGCCTGATGGGCTACAGTCCATGGAGTCACAGAGTCAGACATGACTGAGCAACTAACACACACACAGGCACATGCTAGTTATTATTATCAGTTATTTTTCACATGGGTCTTAATACAGAAAAAGTTTTTTGTTGTTCAGTCATTAAGTCGTGTCTGACTCTGTGACCCCATGGACTGTAGCACTCTAGGCTCTTCTGTCCTTCACTATCTCCTGGAGGTTATTCAAACTCATGCCTATTGAATTGGTGATGCGATCTAATCATCTCATCCTCTGCTTCCCTCTTCTCCTTTTGCCTTCAGTCTTTCCCAGCATCAGGGTCTTTTTCAATGAATCAGCTCGCCAAAGTATTGGAGCTTCAGCTTCAGCATCCATCCTTCAGTGAATATCCAGGGTTAATCAACCATTTAACAGTCAAAGTATCCACTATTTCTTTTCTCTGGGAGGAGTTTTCAGGGACCTCTTTCATGGACAGGTGGCTTACTTAAGACTTAAGGATCAAGATCCACACCACGTTAACACTACACCTAGACACCAGAAGAACATTCTGAAATATCCCACGTGTTCAGTCTTACACACCATTCACTGTTGTTCTTTTCATCAGATCAGAATCCCACTATGAGAATTTTGGAACAAACAGTTCTCTTAGAGCCATCCAGTTGGCATTCATTCCTTTTAAGTTAAGTGTTAAGAGGATTAGAAGGAACGATTTTGCTTGAAACTTGGAAGGTTGATTTGGAGGGATGGGAGTATACAGCGGATGCATGGATCAGCCAAAGCTTATTAAAAAAAAAAAAAAAGTGGAATGTCATAAAAGCAATTGTTCTTCAGGTCCCAGTCTTCTATAAAGAATCTCTTTGAGTATCATTAAACATTTTATCAGGAAATTCAAATCAAGCCTCCACAAGAAGGACAGATGGCTTTTTTTTTTAGAAGAGCAGTACAACATGGATGGCTTTTACAGAGTTTAGGAACACGAGTCAGCAGCTTCAGATGATAGCTTTCTTAGAAGAGCAACAGTACTGCCCTGACCACAAAGTACACAGCAGGGCATTCTCGAGCTTTGTGTTTATTCTCTAGCTGTGCATGTTTTATTAATTGGTCTGCAAAGCTCAGTTCTGCTCCCGAGGCAGGCATTCTACTGTCCCAGAGAACAGCTGGACTTCCTCAGAGTCTGCAAGCAAGCCAGGTCGCCTTTCTTTCCCCTCAGCCATATAAGAATGGTTGGAGAACTTGGTTTTTCTCACCGCTAAGGGGCTACCAGACACCTCTCTGCTTTCTCTAATCTTTCCTTGGACTTTTGTGTGTGTGTGTGTGTGATGTCTTTCTAATCACCTTTGAAAGACATTTCTTTCTGTCTTGAGTGTATCTCTTGTGTTCCCTCTGACAGTTAAATACATTATTTAGCTTCTTCCTGTATTGTTTTTTTTTTGTTTTTCTCTTTTGACGGTGAAAAATAGAGGGGGAAAGCTTGCTACGGAAACCTCAGCACGCGTGTTTCACTTGCCCATTGTTTCCCCGTGCCTAGCACAGCGGTGTGCAACTCAAAACTTTTATTCAGTGGATGGATGGATGAATGGATTGATGACTACACGTCTGTGAGGAAGGTGTGGAATCCAGCGGAAGGTGCAGCACAAGCATGAAAGGAACGACTCTAGGCAACAGGTGAGGCATTTAAGTGAAATTCTCCTGCTCTTTCTCTGTGATATGTGCGTGCTTGCCCATTCATTCACTTGTTCCACAACGTTTACTGAGCGTCCACTTTTCTCCAGTTCCTGTGCAGTACAGTGGCGGACAGGCCACTAGTGGCCTGGTGCCCTGGGGTACATGCTGGGAAGGAGGTGGCCAGGTGGGCTATGAGAGCACAGAGATGCCCGCAGACTATGGGAAGATGAGGTTTGGTTCTCATCTTGCTCTTATCAGTTTAAAGTCAGAGTATTGGAGAGGTAATCTAAGCAATGGTTATGCTTTCAATATGAATCCTCTTTCTTTCATTTCTTGTCTCCTAGTACCCTTCACTTGCCTTGAGAATGAAAATGCTTCTCTTTCCATCCAGAGGGGGGTAATAGGGCCCTCTGGTTTTAAACACCAAGGTCTCCAGGTATTCTAGCAGGTATGCAGGATTGCAAATGCTTTTGCTCAAGGGTAGTGGGAACCTAATCTCTTTCCAACGAAGAGTCTTCCCAACAGGGATACGGTCTTAAGGAACAGAGAACATATGGGAGGAGACCCCAGTATCAGAAAGAAGTTTCCTGGATCAGAGATCCCTGTTGCCTAAGTAAAGCCTGAGGCCTAATTCTAGAGCGTTGTCCTAAGGTGGGTCTGCAGCCTGGTTAGCGCCCCTGCACCGAGGGGCACTGTTTGAGTGCCTAAAAGATGCTCTAAACCTGTGGCCTCCCCAGCGACCTTCCAGTCTTCATCACGAGACAGTGTTGCAGGTCTACATGAGAGTGCTTTCCCACTGACCATCCGGCTAGTGACTGAGTAGTTAGAACACCAGCTCTGCCTCAAGCCATATCATCCAGGGCCCTCCTCAGAGGACCCCTCCCTGTGATGTTCAGAGCACTTGTAAATCTAACAGACGCTTGGTTATCCCTGGGGAGGAGCTTCTGTAGATATATTTTGGGGGTCAAATGGAATAATCCAAGTGACCCGTCTCGGGAAGTGGGGAGGGGCCATTAAAGGTCAAGTGCGATCTGAAATCTCCCAGCTTGTGTTTGAATCCTGCTTTCATCACTTAGTAGCTGTACAAACATAACCTTGGGCAAATTGCTGAGCCTCTCTGAATCTTAGTGCTCTTATCTATAAAGTGAGGTCCTAGTTCTAGTTGGGAGGATTCAATAGGCATTTACGTGTGAAGTAGTTGTCGCAGTGCCTGGCACATAACATATGCTCAGTACATGTGTTGTTATTTATTTATGTATTTTAAAAAAATTGGAATATAATTGCTTTACTATGTTGCATTAGTTTCTGCTGTACAACAGTATGAATCATCATCAGTTCAGTTCACTTCAGTTGCTCAGTCGTGTCCGACTCTTTGTGACTCCATGAATTGCAGCACGCCAGGCCTCCCTGTCCATCACCAACTCCCGGAGTTCACCCAGACTCATGCGCATTGAGTCGGTGATGTCATTCAGCCATCTCATCCTCTACCATCCCCTTCTCAGACTTTATTTTTTTGGGCTCCAAAATCACTGCAGATGGTGATTTCAGCCATGAAATTAAAAGATGCTTACTCCTTGGAAGGAAAGTTATGACCAACCTAGATAGCATATTCAAAAGCAGAGATATTACTTTGCCAACAAAAGTCCGTCTAGTCAAGGCTATGGTTTTTCCAGTAGTCATGTATAGATATGAGAGTTGGACTGTGAAGAAAGCTGAGTGCCAAAGAATTGATGCTTTTGAACTGTGGTGTTGGAGAAGACTCTTGAGAGTCCCTTGGACTGCAAGGAGATCCAGCCAGTCCATCCTAAAGGAGACCAGTCCTGGGTGTTCATTGGAAGGACTGATGCTGAGGCTGAAACTCCAATACTTTGGCCACCTCATGCGAAGAATTGACTTATTGGAATCAGCTATAAGTATACATATATCCCCTCCCTCCCTATTTTATTTTTGTTATTGTTTTTATTGTTCTAAGGACTCAAAGGATATGTCAGGGATGGCTACAACTCTCCGGAGTCTGAAGGAAAGACTTGAGCTCTAAGTGTCCACTCATCTACCCAGTCTCAGCCCTTATTTGGAGACCTTACTTATTCTTCTCTAGGTCTGGGATCAAGGAATGGTGGAAAATGCAGAATTTTTGTTTATTTCATTTTTAAAAAATATTTATGAGTCAGTTCAGTCACTCAGTCATGTCCGACTCTTTGCGACCCCATAAACCACAGCACGCCAGGCCTCCCTGTCCATCACCAACTCCCGGAGTTTACCCAAACTCATGTCCATTGAGTGGGTGATGCCATCCAACCATCTCATCCTCTGTTGTCCCCTTCTCCTCCTGCCTTCAATCTTTCCCCATGTCAAGGTGTTTTCCAATGAGTCAGCTCTTCACATCAGGTGGCCAAAATATTGGAGTTTCAGGTTCAACATCAGTCCTTCCAGTGAACACCCAAGACTGATCTCCCCTAGGATGGGCTGGTTGGATCTCTTTGCAGTCCGAGGGACTCTCAAGAGTCTTCAATACCACAGTTCAAAAGCATCAATTCTTCAGGGCTCAGCTTTCTTTATAGTCCAACTCTCGCATCCATACATGACTACTGGAAAAACCATAGCCTTAACTAGATGGACCCTTTTTGACAAAGTAATGTCTTTGCTTTTTAACATGCTGTCTAGGTTGGTCATAACTTTCCTTCCAAGGAGTAAGCATCTGTTAATTTCATGGCTGCAGTCACCATCTGCAGTGATTTTGGAGCCCAGAAAAATAAAGTCAGCCACTGTTTTCACTGTTTCCTCATCTATTTGCTGTGAAGTAACTGGGTATTTTTATCCAAATGGACCATGGATTCTAGAGTATCTTTTAATTGGAAACCAAAGGCCTTTGTCTTCTCCTAAGTTTCTCTGCATCCTATTTTGTCCCATTATCCTACCACTAACTACATTATTACCTCTCATTGGCCATTCTATCTCTGCCTTGCATCCAGCTCCCATTGCTGGCCAGAAGAGATTGCAGACTGATCTGAGGGATGGGGACTCAGCATCATCTGTAAAGGATTAGGACCCTATTTCTGCTCAAAGACTTTTGAAACCAGAACAGAAAGGGAGCATGTTTATGTTCAATTAGGTTCTTTTCAGCAGTGGTTATTTCTTAATTTTTCAATTCAATGTCTCATGTTGTTCTTTTCTACCTTCTTGTCATTGTGCTAGATTCAATAAACACTACTGATGGTTTACTTGGCCAAATGCGGTGCTTTCAGGGACAGTTACATCCCCTGCCCTTCCCCACTTCCCCAGGCTGTAGTTCTCTTATTTTTATTACTTGAGAAAATTCCCCATCTCTAGTTATTCAATTAATAGTACAAAGGAAGAAGATGTTATACAGAATATCACTGACAGGATGAAGAAGGAAATTACTGAGAAGTGATTTTATATTGTTTCTGTTGCCCTGGAAAATTTTCTTGTTTAGATTCCAGAAATTACTTATTTTAACCTAACAAGTCTCAGGCTTCAATCTTTGTAAACAATGGGTGTTGCTCTAAAATGATAGACGATGACTGAAAAGTCAAAAGAGATTTTAAAACTACTGAATCGGTTGGCAATATGTGTTCAATGAGTGCCTTCCTAAGTGGCTCAGTGGTAAAGAATTTGCCTACAATGCAGGAAATGCAGGTTCAATCCCTGGGTCAGGAAGATCCCAGGGAGAAGGAAATGGCAACGCACTCCAGTATTCTTGCCTGGGAAATCCCAGGCACAGAGGAGCCTGTCGAGCTACAGTTTATTAAGTCGCAGAAGAGTTGAACATGACTGAGCAGCTAAACAAAAACAACAAAAGTTAAAATGGGCATCTTATTTTCATGATTATAACGGTGCACAGAGTGCCTTTGGCAAGCTAGGGACATTTCTATTTAATTTTCCACTCTATCATGTGTAAGGAGTTGGATATCTGAAAAGCTGTAATAACTTTAACATGGAATCATTCTGGTAGATTACCAAAAGCCATTGTTCTTCCAAAAGTAGTTGGATAGCTTTCTTTCTATGGAAACTGTGAATCCAGTACCAAGGCCAGAAAAGTAAAGACTTAGACAGAGGTAAACTTTATATTGAGCATGAAACAGCTTCTGAGCCACCAACTGCTTCATTTGGACAAAACGAAAACTTAAAAGCAGAGAGAGAAAAGAGAGAGAGAAAAACTAGACATGTTTAGATAGTATGAAACTTGATGGAAATAAATTTTGATTTGTGACTAATGCTCTCAATTATATTCCAATTTTATCCTGTAAAACCAGCTAGGGGAAACAATAGCCTATTGTAATTGAGAAGGGGAAATAATTATATCTATAGGAAGGAACTTTGAGCTTGAGATTTGCTTTTATATAAAAAAAGCAAGTATGTTCACTAATAGTGAAACAAAAGGCAGAATATTTGGGATCCTAAGACTTTGAATTTTAAAGAAGTAACACCACCAGTATGTGAAGTATGGAAAAAGTGAAGAAAAAGATTGAACAGTGAGGGCCAGCCAGGGCAGAAATTGGGAGATGTCTTAGTTGAGGCGGGTACTTAATGGAGTGTGACTTCTGGGCCATTTCTTTGAGTCACCAGCATTTTTTCTCTTGTCTAGACCAGGGGTCTTTCCCACTTTACCTCCTGTCCTGTGCCAATCCTCTCTTTGTAGTATGTTGTCTAGAGTTAGCTTTTGACACCTGGAAGATACTAAGAAGGTCCTCACTGCTTGAGAATTCCCTGGTTTAGCTGAAAGTTGCTTGGACTGGCAAACTCTGTCCTTGATAAGGCAACTTCTTTACTACAGATCAAACGTGCTTGCTGTGAAATAAAGGAAGGCTGTAGGATTTAGTGTTGTGGGTGGGTGGTCCTATTGGTCTGGGTTTATGAGGGGGAAATTTCTTACAGCAAGTGACACTTGAGCTGCACATACTATGAAGAAGCAGCCACGATGAGGAAAGCACTTATTAGACTCACAGACTTAAAATATTTGTACTAGATATTGCTCATTTGAACGCAGGCTGCCGTCTATGGGATCGCACAGAGTTGGACACAACTGAAGTGACTTAGCAGCAGCAGCAGCAGCAGCAGAGGTAAGTCTGGATGGAGCAGAAGGTGCAGGCTAGAAACTGGAACAATATTTATCGTTATTCCTTTACCTTACATCTTAAATGTCTGTTTATCTATCTCATACAAGTTGAAGATAACAATAAAGCATGCACATGATAAGAATTCAAATAATATGCAATGGCAAATGATGAAAAATCTCCCTTCCAAAGACAATCACTGTATCTAGTTTCTTGTGGACCCTTTTGGAGATATTCTGTCTAGACATATACATTCATATGTCCATTTCTCTCTCTCTCTCTCCATTCCCCTCTTTCACACAAACAGCAGCTTACATTCCACCCTGATCTGTATCTTGTTTTTTGTTGTTGTTTGCTTATGTTTTGTTTGTTTGTTTTTTTTCTATCTTAACAATATATTCTAGAAATTGTTTCACTGCATGGTCACAATTTGTGGCATCCAGATTGGGGTGTAAGATATGACAAAGGATTGTTTCTGCTTTGTAGATTCACTTTCACAAAAGATTTTAAGAGTACAATGATTGTATTGCATTTAATTAAGTATTTAAGGGAATGTACTTTATTAACGTAGTGTTCACTTGCTTGGCTTGGCACATGTGTGTTGGGGGGAGAGTGGGAGGCAGGTGGGCCTGGAAGGAGGAAAGCACTTTAAACAGCTACTATAGGAATCAAGTGTAGAGGCAGACAGGATGGAACACAGTAACCACACCCAGCTGGTTTCAGCCCTGTTCCCAGCCATCATATTTTTAAGAGAATGCCCCTCCATTAGGTGATCCTAACTGGAGCTGGATGACATTTAAAGGAATCACAAACTTCTCATTAGTTTTTACTTGTTAGTTTATAGATTTTATTTTTTTAAGAGAAGTTTTAGGCTCACAGTACAACTGGAAGAGGATGCAGAGGTATCAAGTACAGCACATGCATTTTTTTTTTTTTAAGTCGCTCAGTTGTGTCCAACTCTTTTCGACCCTATGGACTGTAGCCTACCAGGCTCCTCCATCCATGGGATTTTCCAGGCAAGAATACTGGAGTGAGTTGCCATTTCCTTCTCCAGGGGATCTTCCCAACCCAGAGATGTGAACCCGAGTCTCCCGCACTGCAGGCAGGTTGTCTACCATCTGAGCCACCGGGGAAGCCCACAGCATGAGCATAGCTTCTCCCGTTCATCCCCTATTACAGAGGTACTTCTGTGATAATTATTGAATCTACATTGACACATGGTAATCACCTAAAGTCCATAGTCCACCTTAAGGTTCACTCTTGGTATTACACATTCTATGTGTCTGAATAAATGTATGCTGCTGCTGCTGCTAAGTCGCTTCAGTCGTGTCCGACTCTGTGCGACCCCATAGACAGCAGCTCACCAGGCTCCTCCGTCCCCGGGATTTTCCAGGCAATAGTACTGGAGTGGGGTGCCATTGCCTTCTCCGAATAAATGTATAATAACATGTAAAATCCACTATTATAATATTATCCTACAGAATATTTTCA
The DNA here is from genome assembly GCF_027580195.1 of Bos mutus. Classification (NCBI taxonomy): domain Eukaryota; kingdom Metazoa; phylum Chordata; class Mammalia; order Artiodactyla; family Bovidae; genus Bos; species Bos mutus. Next base: position 32,104,321 of record NC_091618.1, read on the forward strand.
CTGCCCTAAAAATCCTTTGTGCGCCACCTCTTCAACGCTGTCCTATTGGTTTTCAATTATACCTAAAAGTTCTTCAACACACTTTAGCAAACATTTTCGGAGCCCCCGCTGTGTCTGTTTGGTGCTTGTCTTTTCAGTGCTTGAGGAAGCAAATGTTCCCTGCAGGCACAGTGATCCTGCTTGAGAGCTTTCTCTTGGCTTATGTGAGGGCAATCAGGACTTGCCAGGGAATTACTGTGCCTGTAGTAGTCCTCATCAGTGACAAGAAGGAGGTGGAGGATAAATATTCCTGTGTCCTCACCCTTCAGTGGGACAACTCTGGGATGCAGTCCATCCTGTATCCTAGTTGTACCCAGGGGGATTAAGCCTCAGCTACCCACAGCGTCTTCCCTCTGTATTATTTTTTCCCCCTTGCTTACTTTCCCATTTTCCTTCCCGTGTTTCCAAGGATCTCTTTTATCTACTCGCACTCAAATCGTTGTCTTGGGATCTGTTCTGGGCAAAACCAACTTTAGATTCTGGGATCCTTCCAGCTTCATCCTTACTCCACTCCAAAAGAAAGTGCATGCCATCACTGAGTGTTAGTGATGGATTCCATTTTGACAGACCCCAGTCTCCTTGACTGTTTCAGAAAACGGGCTTTTTCATTCTTTCCATTGAGCCCCCAACTTGGCCATAGTCCCATTCTCATTTCCAGGGAGAAAACAGTGTGAAGCAGTGCTCATGTGGTCTGTACATTATCTGTTTTCCATGTGAGCAGACGCCTGTGGGAGTTGACCCATGCTATTGACATAAAGCAGCACCTAGCTGGGCTCATGTAAGGAAACAGCAAGAAAGATGTGTCCATCTCAATAATGCTGGCAGTCCTCATTCTGTGCACAATCTGTGGGTTCCCCAGGCAAGGTTTCTCACCTTTTGTAGTCATGTTATAGCTTTCTTGATCTCATTTTTACCTTTTGTTTGAAAGGGCTTGTGAAGGTATAAACTGATGAAGAATTTTGGAAATGCTGGTAGGATCCTAGAGATAGAAATTAGCTCCACATTGGGACTCTCAAAAGGTTCTGTTTGTAGCCAATCAAAAAGCAAGGGTTTATGTTTCTCTTATGAGGAGAAAGGTGAACTCAGTAAAATAAATTAATGTGACTTGAACCGAGGCTTTCAATGGTTGTCTGACCATTTCATGAAAAATTTACATGCCTTTAGTGCAATCATTACACATTCATGGACAGGTTTATTTTTTTTTTTTTAACTAATAAACAAGTGGGATGGAGGCATTATAATTGAGATTTAGGTGCTTACTGTGTGTTGGGTCTCAGTTCATTCATATATCCATAAGAAAGCAACAAGTGTGGCTTCTCTGTAGAGACTGGTTCATCTAGTAGATGTCTGGAATACTTGGTAAAACTCGTTTTGTGTTAGAAGGAAGTGTAGCTGTTGGTCACAGTCTAACTCTCACTGGTCACTTCATGTGTGTGGCTCAGAGGCCACTCAGAATAAAGACTGGATTTGTGTCTCAGGACTATGAAAGTTTTCACATATGCTAGGTCCTCTGGAAAAGAGAGGTGGGAAGCACCAGAAAACAGCTCATCCCAAAGACATTTAACTCTAGCCAAAGACCTGTCATTTGGTCCTGATTATGAGAATTATAGGATTTACTGCCTTGAATGCTCTTCTTAAGTCATCATTTCCATTTTGGAGATGAGAGACTGGAGTTGAAAAGGTTGAAGGAACTTGCTCAAGGTCCCTCAGTTTAGAACTAGACCTCTGGATACTCTCCCTTTGACTTTGAAATAAGTGATTCTCAACCAAGTTTGAGAATAAAGACTCTCCCTTTAAAGGAAAGTTTGGAACGTCTTCTTTTTTTTTTTTTTAGGATGAAAAAGTAATTTATTGGTTTTCATTAAATAGACTATTACACAGAAATAAAAATGAGTAAATCATCAGTTCAGTTCAGTTCAGTCGCTCAGTCATGTCCAACTCTTTGTGACCCGATGAATTGCAGCACGCCAGGCCTCCCTGTCCATCACCAACTCCCGGAGTCACTCAACTCACGTCCATAGAGTCAGTGATGCCATCCGGCCATCTCATTCTCTGTCATCCCCTTCTCCTCCTGCCCCCAATCCCTCCCAGCACCAGGGTCTTTTCCAACGAGTCAATTCTTCGCATGAGGTAGCCAAAGTACTCATTTTTATTACACAGAAATAAAAACGAGTAAATCATAACCACATACAAAACACAGATAAATCTTAAAAAACAGTAAATCATTTGAGAAAAGTAGGTATGCATATAAACAAAAAAGAGAAGAAAAAGTAAAATAGACACAACAAATACATGGTGTATGATCCCAAATACATAAATTCAAAAACAGGCAAAAATAGTCCAAATTGGCTAAGGATTGTGGCAGGCAGATTCCTAAGGTAGCATCCATAATTCCAAGCTCCTGGGCTTATACTCTTATGTGTTCCCCTCCTCTGGAATGTGGGTGGAACTTATGACTCTCTTTTGCCAAAGGGATGAGATGTATACAATTGTGTATATGATTACATTACATAAGACTCTAATGTCTATCCTGCTAGAGTCTCTCTTTCTCTCAAAAGTTTAAAACTTCTGAAGGATAGTAGTCCTGGTTTTTAATAGTCGCTGTTTAAGGAAACATATATGCACCTGTGTATGTGGTTCCTCTGTGATAACCCAGCCCCACTGCCCATCGTGTAGCTCCATCAAATATCAGAATTTTTTTTCTGTCTCAGGGATCCTCCCAATTGTTCAGTGTTTAAACCTTCATTTGGGGGTGAAGAGAATCAAGAAAGGGGGGGAATCATTTTAGATTCCTTCCTCTCCTTTGACACCTACATTCAATTAGCCACCAAATGTGGCTCCTTCTCCCTCTCCCACTCTGAATGGCCAAACTACACTCGCAAGCAACTGGTCCTCTCACTTCACTTCCACTGCCTCAGGCTCCTCCAGCTTTTTGTTGAGTCACTGAAACAACCTCCACATGGCATCCCAGATTCGATTTCCTTCCTCCTCTAATCCATCCTGGGCACCATTGTTAAGCTTATCTTTCTAAAACACCAGCTTCATGCCAATTCCCTTCTGAGAAATCTGCAGTACTTGGAAACCTCTAATGTCTCTAATACGAAAATACACCTGCATCCCATTTTGGCTTTTGAAGTCCTATCCAACTGATTTCCACTGTTTTTCTGATCAGATGCTGCTGCTGCTGCTAAGTCGCGTCAGTCGTGTCCAACTCTGTGTGACCCCATAGATGGCAGCCCACCAGGCTCCCCTGCCCCTGGGATTCTCCAGGCAAGAATACTGGAGTGGGTTGCCATTTCCTTCTCCAGTGCATGAAAGTGAAAAGTGAAAGTGAAGTTTCTCAGTCATGTTAAACTCTTAGCGACCCCGTGGACTGTAGCCTACCAGGCTCCTCTGTCCATGGGATTCTCCAGGCAAGAGTACTGGAGTGGGGTGCCATTGCCTTCTCCACTGATCAGATGCACTTGGGATCAAATACAGCTTGGCTATTTACTGGCTATGAGACCTTAGGGAAGTATCTTACTCTCCTTAAGTCAGTTTCCTGATCTGTAAAATGACCACAGGAATAATGCCTATCTTTCAGGGTTGTTGGGAGAATTGGAAAAATTAGCTAACACCAGATTCATTCATTCAGCCTTTATATTCTTATGCTGCCATTCCTCATTCCTTCCCATGAGCCCTTCTCTCCAGGAAGTCCATTCTCTCTGTCGACGTTTAAATGTGCCATGCTCATTCATGCTCTAGACTTTGTGGGACTCATGTGTTCTCTTCTAAGAAATCTCTATCTTTCCTTCCCTTCCTTTCCTTTCCTCTTTTATTTTTCCAAATTCTATTCTCTCAGAGTCCAGCTCAGGATTCACTCTCCCCTAGGAGATCTCCAAACACTGCACCTGGTCTTTGTCCTCTAGACTTCCCAAGTGAAGTGAACAGACAATAAGCCATGAATCACTTAGCCCAATGTCTCCCCAAATGTTCCTGGTGGAAGGTGATGCACATAAAACCGGCCCCATGATCAAGCTACACAGGAAGTCCTACAGACTCCCTGTCTTACAGCTTCATAATTCATATGTGCCCAGTCAAGCTTCTGAAAGGTGCTACAAAAAATTATTTAACTTTGCTCAGTGTTGCAGTTCTCAAATCTATTTGGCTGTGGAACTGGTTTTTCATATAAAAACTGTTAAATCAAGGAGTGTGTGTTGTTAGGAGCACACGGTGAGAAACTGACTTAATGGTCTCGTGATTTTTCTCTCTTTGGGATATTATTTTCCTGGAAGCGGATGATTCCCTCTTTTATTTTTATGTTTCCATCAGCATTTAGCCCTGTGATGTGCATCGTCTAGGTGCTCAATAAATATTTGTTAAGTGGAATAAAGTTTGAAATGTGGAGAAGGAGAAGAATTTGAACATATGGTTCTTATTTTTAGGGGTTCTGGTCAAAGTATGGTAAAAATTAATATGAAAAGTGGTGCCTTAAATAAGATTTGGGAGCCTGTGGGTTTCAATTATGCATGTTATCCTTTTGTTCTATTTATTTAGAGGTGAGAGATTTGGTTAGATGGTAACTCTATGTTCCCATTTGTTTTTCTTTTTAAATGGATTTGAAGTAAGCTATTTAAATAATTTCAAAAGTTTGTTAGGATAGAGCCCCAGCTCTGGGGGCCAGTGTGTGTGTCTGTTTTCCAGATATGCATACACGGTATCTGTGTAGCATGCCCATCATTTAAGCTGAATTTCTTTTTCAAAGAATCTGAATATCATTTTGATTTAAAACCCATATTTTGGGGCAAAAGTCTGGAAATAATGGGACCAAAGTATACAGTGCTATAATAATTACAACCTTATAGTAACATTTTCCCTGGATAGTCTAAATAAAGTTTCATTTATTGGAATAACTTTTTAACTGTACCCTTAATTCACCACAGATATTTGAGCTTTAAGTTTTGCTTGATTCTTATATTTGAGATAGAACTCAGATACTTAGTGTATATGCTTACAGGCATATGTTGTTTTATAGGAGAGACTCTTACATTGAAAACTCTGGGGAATATGAAGTTGAAGATGACCTTGGAAGGAAAAAGTTGAAAGATGTATTATTGCCCATCAAATGTCTGGATTTCTCAAAGGAGTAGATCTGCTGAAAGGAGTGTCTGTGTTTCTTCCTTAAATGGGTTGGCTGGGGGCACTGAAGGCCTTTGGTTTTGTATTCCTTGGTTATGTCTTTTAAAGAGGAAGTGAAGCTCCTGGTGAAGCAAAGGCCAGACATTGGTAGCGTTGAGGTTCACGATATGTTCAGCCTGCGGACTCCTGGATGACCTTGCATTAGTCATGCCTCTCTGGGCCAGTCTCTCCTCCCATACCCTGTGGGAGGGTGGTGCCCCCTCTGAGGTTCGTGTTTGGATGAGTTATCAACCGCAGTGAAGCACCCTCTTGAATCAGTCCTTTGGATCCTGGAGCAAAATAAGAAAAGTGTTCTTCATTCTCATGTTTTTCCATCCATCTTGCTTGTCTGGGTGTGGTGCTTTCATTTCCTCCAACGAGGAGCAGGGGTTTTGTCACTCTTGTTCAGTATTTAAAAATAAAAGCATTAAAGGCTAAGCCTTCAAGCATATACACTTTTAAAGAGCATTTCCATACTTCTGGGGTTTAATGTATAGCAGCAGGCATTGACCTTTTAAGACCCCTTTCATTTTCACTCTCGTGGAGTACGATAGTGTTTGTGACTTTGTTGAACTGTGAGTGCATTGTTTTATGCATTGCACTGAATCACAAAATTGTTGTTTGACCATGTTTGACTGACAAAAACATCAGTTTCCTATGATTCAAGCTACCGTAAGTAAAAGAGTAAAATCTACCCTGGTCGTCTTTCCCTTCAATGCAACTTTCTTTTCTTGCTGGTACAGATTGTCTGAACCTCCATAAATCAAGAGGGAGGGGGACTCAATCCCAGAGTTGTTGACTGGGTTGTCATAGCTGGCTGGGCTCTGGAGTGAGGATGGCCAGTGTTGGGCACAATTAATTCATCCATAGAAGGAAGAAGACATTGAGCAAAATATCTCAATGAAGTAATGGATTTAGATGCTGTCAGGAACATCTAAACAGCACAGCACTTGCCTCTACGTCAAACGTGACATTTGGCATCGAGGGTAAGTTTACAGAGCCAAAGCTAAACGCAGGTCAGAATCTGACACTGTGTTAAACCATTCTGATGTGTAGCGTGTGGCTTATGTTTTTTGATAAGGCCAGCTGCAGTTGATTCGTTAAGCAGTAGGAGAATGCAAGTATAAGAGAAACACATCCTTATGGAAAAAAGACGCAAGTAGAATTATTTTGCTGAGTGGGAAGATGGAGATGGAGGTTGGAGAATGGGGTTAGGAAAGAAAGTAAAAAGTTGAAGAGAGGAGTGGGGATACTGACCAAGGTACTTAGCACCATGAAATGTCAGTGTTTTCTTGGATAATGCTAGTGGCTGTGCATGAGGTAAGAGTGACTAGAGAAACTTGTATCCTTTCTGCAAACAAACATACAAACAAACCCAAAAAACTCTAAGTTCAGAGAAGACTCTAGTCAGACCCCTGACTTATCAGAAGTGAGAAGTGGGGTTACATTGATCAAAAAGTATTTTATGGTGCAAAGTACCCACCTCTAAATCCAAGTCACAGCTTTTATACAATCTTACATAAAAATCAACCTCATAAAGCATATATCTACACATATTTACATTTCCTTTCATTAGGATTCAATCTTTCTTAATCTTCAGCATTAAAAATTTTTTTTAATTTTTTATTGGTGTATAATTAATTGTGTTGTGTTAGTTTCAGGTATACAGCAAAGTGATTCAGTTATACATGTACATGTATCAATTCTTTTCCTCAATCTGTTTTTAGTATTGATTGTAAACAAGATATTTTAATAAACGGTTATAGTGGGAAAAAATAGATACAGCCCCCTTTCTAGCCTGTACTTTCCTGCAATTTATTTTATAAACCTAGTATTATCTGCTTTGAATGTTGTATTCCTGCCAGTGCTCTTTATGGAGGAATACTGTTGCTGGAAAGCACCTGGCACATACTGGTTGTGCAAGGAAGGTGTGAATATTGTGAACAAACAATTGACTTATAATGGTGAGCTGGATCTGCTGTTTTGCTCCTGGAAGTCAAGCTGAGATATACTTAGTGAGCTTGTGAATGCTGAGTGCTGGGGAGTCCTGAATTCCTGTGAGGTCACTGTGAGGTTTGCTTTCACTGGCTTTTATCTCTCCTGCAGGAACAAGTGTATGACAGATTCCACAGTTATTTGAGGTTATACAAATCATGGGGTAAAAAACAAAGAGAATTTTGACCAAAATGCTCAAATATAGTATTTGTGATGATGTGTCATGTTTAAGATCTACATGAGAAATGTAGATTTTCAAAGACATAAGATAAAAAGATAAGATTTTTAAAAAAATATACTAGAAGTATACAGGAACAAGTCTCAGTCAACATACCCCTAAGTGGACTAGGAAGCTTTCTGATCCCTTAAACATACTGAATATATTGTGCAAATGGTTTGGGAATGTAGGCTTGCTGGGAGAGATTAATTTAAAAAAAGCAAAAAAGATAAGAAATAGAACACGCTTGCGTCATTTTTATCCCTGGAGGAAGAGGGTGTTTGCTTACCCACTGAAGAAAGTGTTGATGAAGTGCAATCTTTAGTCCAGACCATTTTGAAAATGACTGGTCAACTTTATACCAGATCCAGACAGAGTTCTTTCTCCTCCAAAAACTCATAATTGATTTGGGAGACAAGGCATACAGATGAATAGAAGGCAGTCCAGGGTAAACACCCATGGTTTGGGCAGAGAGTCATTGTGGCAGGATTAGTTGAGTGTTGAGAGAGTCAAGGTTTTCTAATTAAAAGTTTCCATGAGAAAAAAAAAAGGAGACTCTTAGAATCATTGTGCTCACTATGCTTTTTTCTTTCCAAGGAATAGGCCTAAGTGGTTAGAGGATACACATGTAAATAAGAAATCTTAGCCATATGGCCTCTTAAATGCATGAGAAATGGAATTACTAGGCTCTGAGGGAAGACCAGAAACCATAGTAACAGCCAAATCTCATGATGATGAAGAAACTCAAAGAATCGCCATTTTTCTGTCCAGCCACGTGGGATGATTCATGGATTATGGTTTGTCATTAATATAACTCAGCTTTGTTGTGTTTACCTTTCTGATTCCTCAGCTGAACACCTATTTCCATCTTCAGTTCACAGAGGCTATGAATCATTTTAGACATTGGCTGATCTTGGTGAAGTATCTATCTTAGCCCAGCAAGTTGCTGTCAAGTGGGAAGATTTACAAATTATAGACATGGAAATTTGTACATCAGCCACTGTTAAGGACACTTCCTTCTTTAGGGGGCTATTGTAGGGACCCCTTTAGCAGAACTTGAAGTCATGGCATTGACTGCCCAAGTCAGATAGTGTCCACAGACCCCCTTTGGCAAGTACCCTTATGGGCCCCTTGCCTTGACTTTGAAAACTCAGATGCCATTTAATTTAATTTCAGGCATAATATCTATGTTGTACCTCTGCCTGCCAATGCAGGAGATATAGGAGATGTAGGTTCAATTTCTGGGTCCCCTAGAGGAGGAAATGGCAACCCACTCCAGTGTTCTTGCCTAGAGAATTCCATGGACAGAGGAGCCTGGAGAGCTACAGTCCATGCAGTCACAAAGAGTTGGACACAACTGAGCACACACACATTAGTCAGGGAATCAACCAATTAATTCTGTTTTATTTTTTATATTTGGCTTGTATTTTTTGTATAATGAACATGAGTATAATGCAAATACACACACATATACACATATATCGGAGAAGACGATGGCACCCTACTCCAGTACTCTTGCCTGGAATATCCCATGGACTGAGGAGCCTGGTAGGCTGCAGTCCATGGGGTTGCAAACAGTCGGACACGACAGAGCAACTTCACTTTCACTTTCCACTTTCATGCGTTGGAGAAGGAAATGGCAACCCACTCCAGTGTTCTTGCCTGGAGAATCCCAGGGATGGGGGAGCCTGGTGGGCTGCTATCTATGGGGTCGCACAGAGTTGGACACGACTGAAGCGACTTAGCAGCAGCAGCAGTAGCATACACATATATGTGCATGATGAAAGTGAAAGAGGAGAGTGAAAAAGTTGGCTTAAAGCTCAGCATTCAGAAAACGAAGATCATGGCATCTGGTCCCATCACTTCATGGAAAATAGATGGGGAAACAGTAGAAACAGTGTCAGACTTTATTTTTTGGAGCTCCAAAATCACTGTAGATGGTGATTGCAGCCATGGAATTAAAAGACGCTTACTCCTTGGAAGAAAAGTTATGACCAACCTAGATAGCATATTGAAAAGCAGAGACATTACTTTGCCAACAAAGGTTCGTCTAGTCAAGGCTATGGTTTTTCCAGTGGTCATGTATGGATGTGAGAGTTGGACTGTGAAGAAAGCTGAGCACCAAAGAATTGATGGTTTTGAACTGTGGTGTTGGAGAAGACTCTTGAGAGTCCCTTGGACTGCAAGGAGATCCAACCAGTCCATTCTGAAGGAGATCAGCCCTGGGATTTCTTTGGAAGGAATGATGCTAAAGCTGAAACTCCAGTACTTTGGCCACCTGATGCGAAGAGTTGACTCGTTGGAAAAGACTCTGATGCTGGGAGGGATTGGGGGCATTAGGAGAAGGGGACGACAGAGGATGAGATGTCTGGATGGCATCACCAACTCGATGGACATGAGTTTGAGTGAACTCCGGGAGATGGTGATGGACAGGGAGGTCTGGCGTGCTGCGATTCATGGGGTTGCAAAGAGTCGGACACGACTGAACGACTGAACTGAACTGAACTGATGATATATATATATATATATATATATATCTCAATGCTGCCTTTTACAAGATCATTATAATTTATTATAAAGAAAGGATTAGTTTTATTGAAATGCTAATACATTAAAACTATCTGGCATTTTTTTGAAGGAAACGGTACAAAAGAGGAAGCCTACTACTGTCTCTTTCCAAGATAGATCATTAGAAAATTAATATGAAAAATTCCTTCAGGTGCCAGAAAGGCCTTGGAGAGAAATAAGCATCATAATGCTACTAGTGGAGTTGTGGTTCTTAAAAATGACCCTGGCCTCTCAAAACCATCTTGCCCACCTGGACGGAGTCTGAAAAAGTCCTCAACGGCCATTTTGAAGTTTGAGGAGGAGGCAGAGGCTGCTCAGCATCTCTTGTACAGAAATCCAGGAGACAGATCTGACCTTCTCCTGGAAAGAAAGAATGAGAAGACCTTTCTACAAAGATAGCTGCACAGTAAAAGATGTCCAACTCACTTTTAATAAGTGATAGTGATCCTGAGAGTAAAAGGAGGTGGTGGATGTAACGCCTTGTTTTTGATGGATCAGCATAATCTGCTTGGTAAATCTCCTTCCTTTAAGGCTTTAATTTATTGTCAACATTTTCTTCCCAACTCCTCTCAAATTGCTCCCTCACACTTTGGTAACCTTGTGTTTTTAACTTCTCTCTTGTCTTTGCCTCTTGCTAAATTTCCTTATATAGAGTTGTAATAACTTTAGATGATTCTAAGACTAAGGCATTTTAAGAATTGAAGTATGTTTCCTGTCTCCTCAACTCTTTTTCTCCACTCTCATGTCCTTTGCAATTGTTTCCCCATTATATTATCTCATGTGAAGTGGGCTAGGTTCATGATACTATGGATTTTCAATAGCAAAAACAATTAGTAAGTTATTATAATGAAGTAATGATTTTTACTTTCAGTCAGTCTGCTTCTTTTTCTCATCCATTCTCTTTGCTTTGCATTTTTCCTTCAAAGTGTTTTCAGTCATGACTTTGTTCTATCATCATGTAAGTTATCTTGTTTTATTTTCACATTTATCACTTACAGAGGTAATAACATGCTTGGAGAATCTGAGTTATGTGTTGTGTGCTTTGTCTATGGTTTTTCATCTACTTTTCACAACAATTGAATGAGGTAGCAGTTCTTATTCCTGTTTCACAGGTGAGGGAAATGAATTCGAGAAGGCTTAGAAGCTTTCCTAATGTCACAACACTGATAAGTGATGAAGCCTAGATAGAAAACTCAAAACCTATGATTTAATTACTGTGTCCTACCTCTCCATATAACTACTACTTATGGGGTCTTTCCTACCTACCAGGTAATTTTAGATGCGTTCTCTTGGAAGTTATCCAACAACTCTATGAAGAGTTAAATAGCTACACAACCTACTATTAATAGCTGTGTGACTGCTAGTTAATGAACCTGAGCTTTATCTCATCTGTGACATGATAATAACACTTGTTCCATCTTTGTTCCACAGTTAATATGAATGTTTCATGAGAGTATGAGTATGAGAATAGTTTTTAAACCAGGAAGAATGATGTAGTGGTACACAGTGTAAGCATGGGAATGTTATTTACTGTGTTAATGGGGTGATTTTCTAAATAAGAAATCTTAGGAACAGAGAGGTAGATGTAAATTTAGCCACAAATGTGCACCATGTGTAGGGAACTGTCCTTGGCACTTGCTGGAATGCTCTGCTCAAGTTTCTCGGTCCATGTCGGGCAGATCTGGAATTAGAGTTGGGTGGGCTTCCCAGATGGCCCTAGTGGTAAAAAGAATCTGCCTGCCAGTGTAGGAGACATAAGCGATATGGATTCGACCCATTGGTCTGGAAGATCCCCTGGAGGAGGAAATGGCAACCCACTCCAGTATTCTTGCCTGGAGAAGCCTCTTAGACAGAGGAGCATGGTGGACTATGGTCCATAGGGTCACAAAGAGTTGGACACGACTGAAGGACTTAGCACGTGTTGCCTCTAGATGAAAAGAAGAGTGATTTCTAAGAGGTTCTCATTTCATAGCTGAAGGACTGGTTATAGTCAGAGTTGCTGCTGAATTTACGAGTGGAATTTCATGCTGACTTTCCCTGCTGGAGTTTTGTACTGGCCTCATTGCCCTAATCCTGCATTACAATATGCTTTTCCAGTGTAATTGATGATGTCCAGATTTCTTTGGCTCTTTGACAAATGCCTTGCTATACAATGCTCTGTCTGGAGCTTTTTATTATTTATTCATTGATTTACTTTTTAAACAAATGGAAATGAAAGCAAGATGCTTGGTTTGAAAGCATCCATGGTTTAACCATGCTGGTTCTTCAGGTGCTCCAGTGCCACATGTTTTCTTGAGAACTCACTGAAAGTAAGGCTCAGACCACTGGCTGAATATTTTAAGCTGTTGGTAGGTACTCTATGGGGAGGTAAGCAGTCTTCTGCCCTTTCTCCCAGATAATGAGACAGGATGCCCAGGGCAGAGTCAGGGACAAAAAGTCACTGATTCATTTTCCCTCTCCTGCCACTTGCTCTTACTGTGTCCTCAGATAGGGAAGATCATTATACTGTGTCAGACTGGATGATATTTGAAAGAACGTGGGTGTAGTTTCCAAGTAAGGATATATTTTGGATAATGAGGAACAGACTTGTACCAGGGAAATCAAGGTTTCTGTATGGTCTCTGAGGCTCCTGCGGTACAAACTCAAAGCCAAGCTAATCACAGCCAGTTTTTAAAAGAGATACTCCGGTAACAATCTGAGAGAATAGATATATTATTTGGGCAAAAAACAACAACTACTAAAAAATGATGTTTAGAATAGAGATGAATACTTTCATGTGTTAAGGCAAAGCTGTTAACCAACAACATGAATGCAAATTCCTATTATTAAGGAGTTCTATTGCCGAATTGGAGAAGACAGTGGCACCCCACTCCAGTACTCTTGCCTGGAAAAATCCATGGACAGAGGAACCTGGTAGGCTGCAGTCCATGGGGTCGCTAGGAGTCGGACACGACTGAGCGACTTCACTTTGACTTTTCACTTTCATGCATTGGAGGAGGAAATGGCAACCCACTCCAGTGTTCTTGCCTGGAGAATCCCATGGACAGAGGAGCCTGGTGGGCTGCCGTCTATGGGGTCGCACAGAGTCGGACACGACTGAAGCGACTTAGCAGCAACAGCAGCATTGCCAAATTATAAGAAAATTCATCACTTCCCTAGGGACACAATTATCACTTATTTTATTTATATTCAGTTCAGTTCAGTCACTCAGTCATGTCCGACTGAGACCCCATGGGACTGCAGCACACCAGGCTTCCCTGTCCATCACCAGCTCCCAAAGTTTGCTCAAACTCATGTCCATCGAGTTGGTGATGCCATCCAACCATCTCATCCTGAAATAATCATATTTAAGATTCTTTGGCAGGTGTTGTGTGAGTTTATGTATGTGTGTGTGTGTGAGATATGGTTTAATTTATTCATTCACCTCAAATTATAGAGAAGTTTGTAGCTTACATGGCTTCAATCAGTCCTGACTTGTTTTTCATGTCTTAATTGATTTGAATGGATAAGAGATGGCAATAATAATAACAGTAATGATAATAATAATAATACTATCTGTATAGTGCATAGTTCATTCACAAAATGTATCCCTTTTAATCTTTAAAACTCTCAAGAGAGGATTTTTAACCTGTGAGTCAGGTAGAGCAGACATTATTATTGTTCCTTCTTATGGCAAGTGAGCTATGTACCACTATAAATTGTTAAGGAGAATTACATATTTTCCTTATCATAGTCCTATTAAAAAACTTAAATATTTTAAAATTAGTATGATTATTTAGATTTTATTTCCAGAATATAACAGGTTTCCGGTAAAACACTAATTGGCAACAATTATTGTTCCAGGAAGTTACATAACACTTCAGTAGGCTATGTAAAAAGCCTGACACATGGTCTCGGATCAGCTGCCTTCTCTTCCTTACCTGGACATGGCTGCGTTGTTAGTACTCCGCACTGTGCTATGTCGCCTGGAAGATACAAATGTGTTTAGGTCATGCTATGTGCCCTCCTGTTGTCCGTGATCTAACTGGAGAGAAAGACCATGGCCATCGCTGAACTGCAAATTGTGGCCAGGACTGCCTGGGTCATGCATTCCCCACCTTGGAGTCATAGGGAAGGTAAGACCATCCAAAGCACATACACGGAGAAGGATAGGGGTAGTTCTCCAAAGTAAAGTCAAACTATCATTTCTGGATAAAAGATGAACAGATTAAGGGCAAAAGATGCCCAGGTCAGGTACTTCTTCTGATGTCCATAAAGTGATGAAGTCCTTGGTTTCCCCCCTGACCAATTTCCTCTTACTCTCAATTCTCCTCTCTCCAGGTACAATCCTGGCATCTCTAGTTGCAAAATGAAATATGTTTTCCTCTCTATAAACATGGTTATTATACATGCTGGTTAAGCATAGTTAATATGGTACTATCTGTAGTATATATTTCAAATACATTAACTTTAAAGAGCTTTTCGTGGGCAGTTTTGAGGATTTAACCATCATTTATAATACAGCATCTATGGCAAAATGTATGCTATGGAACCAAACACTCAAATCAACAGACAAATTCTTGGAACATGAACTGGGGTTGTATGAATATGACTGAGTGAGAAATTGTGCAACAGAACTTGGAAGGACTGAAAACTTTCAGAGACAGGAGTCCATAGGAGCTCTGTGAGTCTGGGAAGAAGGCAGAAGGCATCCTGATCCTACTAACAATCCATCAGAATCCTGATGGCATCAACACCTGACTTGTGTTCCCCCTGTATTAACCTATGGATGCAAGAGTGACCTGGGTCTCGTGTCTCAGAGGCACTGATCTGGGGCAACTAGATGGGACCCTTTTCTTTTCTCATTATCCCAGTTATGTCCCTCTTGAAACTACATCCTTGTTCGAAAACAAGAGGAAGAATGTATTTTGACTGACTAATTTTTCTATCTGTTTAAAACATTTTAAACACAAAAATACAAGAAAGTGAAACATGTTTTATATGCAGTATAAAAGTAAAAGTCTCATCATTCCCCTCAACAGAGGTATCCAGTACTTGATATATTCAAGGGTCCGTTTTGTAAAATGAATTTCCTAATATGTAAATGAATTCAGTTCAGTTCAGTTCACTTGCTCAGTCGTATCCGACTCTTTGCGACCCCATGAATTGCAGCACGAGTTACATCTCCTAATTTTATCAAAATTAGACAATTTGGGGAGGAAAATTGTCTATATGCTTCAAGCCCTTTTCTCTTGTAACCTAGTGTTTTATTACAGTTTCAAAGTGTGTGGTTGTGGATGTTGCAGACGGGGAGGGGAGGATGGAATTTAAAGACGAGTTTGATAAGTGTAGTTTTAAGCTTGGTGGAACTTACTGATTAGGATGACACACTCTGGTTTCCATGGAGAGAAGGCACAGATGCTCTGCCTTTGGGACCCTTCCAGACCTCATGTTAAGTGTCTCTTCATCTAGCCAGTCCAGATTTATAGCTTGTATAGTAAAACTGTAGTTGTAAGTATAGCACTTTCCTGAGTTCTGTTAGTCATTCTAGCAAATGATCAAACCTGAGTGGAGATCTTGGGAACTCCCAGGATTTGAGCCAGCTGGTCAGGCTTGTGGTGTCCTGGGGATCCCTGCACTTGTGACTGGCATCTTCACTGAAGGTAGTCTTGTTGGGGACTGTGTCCTTAAATCTGTAGAATCTAGTGCTAACTACGGTGGTTAGCATCAGAATAGAAACGCAGTACAAAACCATTACTTAACCAAAGGATATGTAAGATTAACCACAACGTAGTGGTGGTGCTGTGCTCAGTCGTGTCTGACTTTTTGCCACACCCCTGGACTGTAGCCCTCCAGGCTCCTCTGCCCATGGGATTTCCCAGGCAAGAATATGGAGTGCCACAATGTAGAATGCAACACAATTCAGAGTAGCCAGGGCCAGATCAGAGCAGTTACCTTGCATGAGATCATCAACATCATTCCCTGGTGATTGAGAGGAAAGCTGTGTGACCAGAGACCCTGAGCAACATGATGTCTGAATGTTACACTGAGACAGAGGAGGAGGAAGGAAGATTGCTTGAGAAAAATGAAATGGTCTAATAGCGTGTTCAAACTTTGGACTAATTACAAATGCATTTGCTTTAGATTGCAAGAGACTGAGGTTTTAATAATTTCTTAAAACATTCTTTTTATTAACAGATTTATTCCACTGAATCAGCAGGACTAGGGGGTTGAAGGCAATAGGAGATCACTATAGACATTAATGAAAACTACGTTTTCTCCACCTGCCCCAACTCCCTCCCCTGTGAAACATTTATATTACTGTGCATAAAATTTGACTCTACTATGAATATATAGCTTATTTTATCGCCTCTCACTCTTATCCTGGAGTTTTGCTTTTGGTTCAGAAGTATCTTGCCATACTGACAAACTCACATTTTCCTTTCCAGTTGTCGACTTGCATATCAAGTGGGTCGGAACAGAAGCAGTTAGTTTCCGTAAGGCAGAAGGACTGTATTCCGGTGAGTCATGAGTTTCCATGGGTGTTGGTCTGAGCTGTGTTTTGGGCCTCTGGTCCAGTGCTTGGTTATTGTGGGATTGTCTGTGGCTTTCAAGATTCATTGAATCACTTACTGCTTATATTAAATGCTGGGAAGGAAATGATGGATCAAACATTGGTTGAGGTTTTTTAACAGTTTGTTTTTTCTGGTGGAGTTTTAAATCTAGTAGGAAAATAGATAGGCAAATAAGTAATTTTGACAGAATTTTAAATTATTTTCTTATCGATATTTTTATTGACATATAGTTGATTTATAATGTGTTAATTTCTGCTGTCCAGTAAAGTGATTCAGTTATATATATGGGCTTCCCTGGTAGCTCAATGCTAAAGAATCCATCTGCCAATGCAGGAGATGTGGGTTCGATTCCTGAGTTGGGAACATCCCCTGGAGGACAGTATGGCAACCCATTCTAGTATCCTGGCCTGGAGAATCCCATGGACAGAGGAGCCTGGCGGGCTATAGTCCAGGGGGCTGCAAAGAGTCAGACACTACTGAAGTGACTGAGTATGCATGCAATGCATGCATTTTATATATATATATATATATATATATATATATATATCCTTTTAAAATATTCTTTTCCATTATGGTTTATCACAGGATACTGAATATAGTTCTCTGTGCTATACAATAGGACCTACCTTGTTATTTATCCATTCTATACAGAAAAAACTTATATCTGCTAAATCCCAACCTTCTGCTCCATCTTTCCTCCAACCCCCTACCCTTTGGCAACTACCAGTCTGTTCTCTACTTCTGTGATTCTGTTTCCGTCTCATAGGTAGTTTCCTTTGCATCATATTTTAGATCCACATATAATTAATATCATACAGTATTTGTCTTTCTCTTTCTGACTTACTTTAGTTAGTATAATAATCTCTAGTTGCACTGACAGAATTTTTAAATTTCTGTAATAAGAAAGTAAGAAAGAGATCTCGGAGTCAGTCATCCTGTGCTCTCTAGGGCCCCTTCTGTTTCTGAATAGGTCCTGAAAATGCCTGATGCTGGTACAAGCGTAGATGAGGAGAGCACAGGCTGAAATGTCTGCAGAGGCAGTCAAAAGAAATAAATGACGTGGCTGGTGATGATCGGGGAAAATTGGGCAAATGATATCAGTCCTGCCAGATTTTTCAATTTTTTTAACAGAAACTAGAAATCTGTTATTAAAAAAGAAAAAATGTAAATAGTGCCAAAATTTAAATGTTGACAAAAATCCCCCCATAAACATACAAATACAAAATCACTACGCAGAAAAATTATACACGGAGCCGGTCATATTTGGACAACAGATCCCCGTGTGCAACTGCTGGTATAAATGGGGTAGTTCAGTGCAAATCCACGAGAGGAACCATGAGAACACCTTGCTGTTTTTAAAGGCTACCTCTGAGAATTACTGAGCAGGACTTTTCTTCTTTTTATTTTCTAGCTTAAAAAACTGTCCTTTGGTAATAATTGTTGGTTAACATTCCCTCGGGCTTCTCTTGTGGCTCACATGGTAAAGAATCTGCCTGCCACCAGAGGTGACACAAGAGACGCAGGTTCGATCCCTGGGTCAGCAAGATCCCTTGGAGAAGGAAATGGCAACCCACTCCAGTATTCTTGAGTAGAGAATTCCATGGAAAGAGGAACCTGACAGACTAGTCCATGGGGTCACAAAGGGTCAGATACAACTGAGCAACTAGCACACACACACACACACACACACACACACACACCCTCAGCAAGAACCTCACTTGCCCCTCCTCTGCTTTTCTCAGACTTCTCTCTCTGTGGACTCTTTCCCTTCTTCCTTCTCTCTGATTAAACCATCTTCCTTCTCTCCCTCATCTTTGCATCACTCAATGTAATTTATCTTCTCTAAACATTTCTTAAATTGGATGGGAATCCAAAATTTTATACAGAATTCACATCTCCCCACTATTTTCTCTGTATCTTTTCTTTTAATTAAACCAGAGGGATTGGATCCTAAAGAAATTTGAGGTTCTTTGTCCTAATCATGGCATCCGGTCCCATCACTTCATGGGAAATAGATGGGGAAGCAGTGGAAACAGTGTCAGACTTTATTTTTTGGGGCTCCAAAATCACTGCAGATGGTGACTGCAGCCATGAAATTAAAAGATGCTTACTCCTTGGAAGGAAAGTTATGATCAACCTAGATAGCATATTCAAAAGCAGAGACATTACTTTGCCAACAAAGGTCTGTCTAGTCAAGGCTATGGTTTTTCCAGTGGTCATGTATGGATGTGAGAGTTGGACTGTGAAGAAGGCTGAGCGCCGAAGAATTGATGCTTCTGAACTGTGGTGTTGGAGAAGACTCTTGAGATCTTCTCCAACCAGTCCATTCTGAAGATCAGCCCTGGGATTTCTTTAGAGGGAATGATGCTGAAGCTGAAACTCCAGTACTTTGGCCACCTCATGCGAAGAGTTGACTCATTGGAAAAGACTCTGATGCTGGGAGGGATTGGGGGCAGGAGGAGAAGGGGACGACAGAGGATGAGATGGCTGGATGGCATCACTGACTCGATGGACGTGAGTCTGAGTGAACTCTGGGAGTTGGTGATGAACAGGGAGGCCTGGCATGCTGCGATCCATGGGGTCGCGAAGAGTTGGACACAACTGAGCGACTGAACTGAACTGTCCTAATCCTTTCTCTCTGCAGTTTCTTTCCACACCTATGTGTGTCTACTTAAAAAAAATTCAGTCATGTGTATCTTGCCAGTAAACTTGCTGGGAAGTTCCTTCTTTCTTCTTTTCTGTTTTAATTAGTCTTTTGGCCTTTTAAACCATAGGTTTATTTGTCAGTGACAGATGGAATTATTGGTTTTATTATCACTAAATTGTTTGCTTAAAACTCATCTTTTTATTATGTGCATAATAAGATAATGTACCTAGAACTCTCATAAATGATTTTGCTGCTTGTAAGTGTCTAATATTCTTTTCCTATGTCCAGATTAGTGCTTAAATTTACCAATTTTATTTCCATGTGAAGAAGAGAATTCAGAATAGCTGTTAAAAATTGAACCTACTTCACAGCTGCTGTGAACACATCTATGGTGCTTTTTTTACCCTGTTACTTCTTCAGTAGCTTCTGAAAGTTTCCCATGAATTTTACAAGGCAGCTCTGAGAAGGAGGGTAAAATGATGACATCTAAGAGCACAGGGGGTGGTCGAGAGATATGAAAGCCCAGTAGATTCATCTAAGCCAAGTGACCCGCCCTGTGCCTGCCGAGGACAGACTCGCTCTTCTCCCTCTGTTTTTCCTGAGCTCATCTGGGCTCATCTGAGTGGGCCTTCAGGGATCCTTTGTGTGATTAAATAGCTAAAACAAGGAGGATTTGGCCTGCAGGCCACAGGGGTGGGCCAACTCCCTGTCTGGAAGGTAGTGCTCATTACAAAAATCTCTAAAATGTTTCCTTTCACTTAGATTAAGCTGGGACAGATAATTTTACTTGAAATTGACTCTGGCCATGAAAGTTCCATCAAACTGCAGGGTAAAATTAAATCTCCATATCACAACATTGTCCAGGATAAGGATCTGGTCACACCTAATATTTGACTTATTTTGTACCTGTCAGCTTTTGCTGCTTCGGTTAACCTCTCTAGGAGAGATGTTGGTTTCTCAGAATAGATTGTGTCTTTTTATCAGTAGAGAAATGTGTAGATACAGTAAATGACGGAACTGGGCGTTGGCAGTATCATTGCTTATCATTGATTTCTCTTGTTTCTCCTTCCAAAAAAGAAAAAGAATTGCAACACCAAAAAAAAAAAAAATTGCAATATATGTTTTCCAAAAGAGAGATAGTAAATTATAAGTAAATATGGTGTGAAGAAGATCTCAACACCCACCACACCATGACACATACACGTCACATTCACTAGTTAATTTCTGAGATGAAGCCAAAAATATCACTTCCTCCAACAGGAATTTTTTGTTTCTGTGCTCTGTACTTCTATTGTTCCCCAAATTTCTCCTTTTGTAACATTCATGGCACCGTATTTTAATTACTTCTTTTATTGCCCATATTTCCCAGTAAACTAAAATTTCTAAGGGCAGTCACTAAGTGTGTTTTTTCAGTATGGTATTCTTACCACTCAGGAAAATTGATGTGTGCCTTCAGTAATTATGTATTTGAAAACATGTTTATCAAAGGAATAAATAAATATGCTACATTTGCCAATATATCTCAGATTGTTAATGTTAAATTGTTAGCCCATTTGTAGTACTAAGTATAAATGGTGTTTGATCTATATTTTTTCATACATACACCCACACACAAACTTAGGCTTATGGTACTGTAACTCAGCAAATTTAATATAACATCAATTGTACAACACATTGTTATCTTCTGTAACACTATGAAAGGACAAAAGTCCTGCCAATTATGTGTTTGGAGGCTGATCTTGGTGGATGTCTGTGGCCAGGCCCCAACCCCTTGTGGCTTGCCGGCAGCACTCTTTATATAGTTAGTTATAATCCAGTTGAATTTTAGCCTCTAGTGTTAGAGAGCTAGATTAATAAAGCCTACTCCTTTAAAAAAAAAAAAAAAAAGCCAAACCAAACACTGTATCTTTCTAAATGGAAGAGATTGGAACCAAATGTGGGTTCTAATAAGCAGTAGTTTAAAAATGGAAGCCCACATAAACTTGGTTGTATATTTACTACCAATGAAAGAATATGTGAAATGATTTTTTTACTGCCAAAACTTGTAGAAAAGTTATAAACCATTTTTTTAAACTCTCAGTGAATATATGCAAGAATAATGCAGTTGTCCTTTCAAATATATCCATTTTCCTATTTCATGATGGAAACACCAGCCTGTGGTCTTTCTAAGACTCCGAATAGTTTTATTAATTAACTGTATATTGTGAGATGCTCTCTTCTGCTTCCCGGTCCTCCCCCTCAAAATGTGAAGTGGCACTAACTAATTTCTTCCAATTATTTTCACAGAACTCTGATAGCAGGGGTTCTCTGGTGGCTCGGCTGGTAAAGAATCCACCTGCAGTGCAGGAGACCCCCGTTCAATTCCTGGGTCAGGAAGATCCCCTGCAGAAGGGATAGGCTACTATCTGACTCTTTGAGACCCTATGGATGCAGCACTCCAATTATTTTCACAGAACTCTGATAGCAGGGGTTCTCTGGTGGCTCGGCTGGTAAAGAATCCACCTGCAGTGCAGGAGACCCCTGTTCAATTCCTGGGTCAGGAAGATCCCCTGCAGAAGGGATAGGCTACTATCTGACTCTTTGAGACCCTATGGATGCAGCACGCCAGACCTCCCTGTCCATCACCAACTCCCGGAGTTTACTCAAACTCATGCCCATTGAGTCAGTGATGCCATCCAACCATCTCATCCTCTGTCATCCCCTTCTCCTCCTGCCCTCAGTCCTTCCCAGCATCAGGGTCTTTTCCAATGAGTCAGCTCTTCACATCAGGTGGCCAAAGCATTGGAGTTTCAGCTTCAACATCACTCCTTCCAATGAACACCCAGGACTGATCTCCTTTAGATTGGACTGGTTGGATCTCCTTGCAGTCCAAAAGACTCTCAAGAGTCTTCTCCAACACCACAGCTCAAAAGCATCAATTCTTTGGCACTCAGTTTTCTTTATAGTCCAACTCTTACATCCATACATGACTACTGGAAAAATCATAGCCTTGACTAGACAGATCTTTGTTGGCAAAGTAATGGTTTTGCTTTTTAAAATGCTGCCTAGGTTGGTCATAACTTTTCTTCCAAGGAGTAAGCATCTTTTAATTTCATGGCTGCAGTCACCATCTGCAGTAATTTTGGAGCCCCAAAAAATGAAGTCAGCCACTGTTTCCACTGTTTCTCCATCTATTTGCCATGAAGTGATGGGACCGGATGCCATGATCCTCATTTTCTGAATATTGAGCTTTAAGCCAACTTTTTCACTCTCCTCTTTCACTTTCATCAAGAGGCTCTTTAGTTCTTCACTTTCTGCCATAAGGGTGGTGTCATCTGCATATCTGAGGTTATTGAGATTTCTCCCAGCAATATTGGTTCCAGCTTGTGCTTTCTCCAGCCCAGCATTTCTCATGATGTACTCTGCATAGAAGTTAAATAAGCAGGGTGACAATATACAACCTTGACGTATTCCTTTTCCTATTTGGAACCAGTCTGTTATTCCATGTCCAGTTCTAACTGTTGCTTGCTGACCTGCATACAGGTTTCTCAAGAGGCAGGTCAGGTGGTCTGGTATTCCCATCTCTTTCAGAATTTTCTACAGTTTATTGTGATCCACACAGTCAAAGGCTTTGGCATAGTCAATAAAGCAGAAATAAATGTTTTTATGGAACTCTCTTGCTTTTTCCATGATCCAGCAGATGTTGGCAATTTGATCTCTGGTTCCTCTGTCTTTTCTAAAACCAGCTTGAACATTTGGAAGTTCATGGTTCATGTATTGTTGAAGCCTGGCTTGGAGAATTTTGAGCATTACTTTACTAGCGTGTGAGATGAGTGCAATTGTGTGGTAGTTTGAGCATTCTTTGCCATTTCCTTTCTTTGGGATTGGAATGAAAACTGACCTTTTCCAGTCCCGTGGCCACTGATGAGTTTTCCAAATTTGCTGGCATATTGAGTGCAACACTTTCACAGCATCATCTTTTAGGATTTGAAATAGCTCAACTGGAATTCCATCACCTCCACTAGCTTTGTTCGTGGTGATGCTTCCTAAGGCTCACTTGACTTCACATTCCAGGATGTCTGGCTCTAGGTGAGTGATCACACCATCATGATTATCTGGGTCATGAAGATCTTTTTTGTACAGTTCTTCTGTGTATTCATGCCACCTCTTCTTAATATCTTCTGCTTCTGTTAGGTATGGTCCTAACAGAAGCAGAAGATATTAGCCCATCAAGCACACACTGATAGGGGAAAATCTGATTTTGGAGGAGAAAAAATTGTTTAAAATACATATATTTTGTTTTAATTAGGTCATATGACTAGAGTTCAACATAAGTGAGTTGATGAGTAGTGAGAATGTATGGAGTGGCCATTGACAAGCTTAAGGAATTGACAGGAGACAGAGAATTGAAAGAGGAAAGGAAGAGGAAGAAAAAGAGAGAGGAAAGAGGAAAAAGAAAGAGAAGGAGAAAAAAAAAGAATCTAAAGATCATTAAGCCTGATCTTTTATTTTTCCTACACAGAGTTATCTCCAACTGTAGCTATCATGTAACATAAGAAAAATCCATGTGTTGTCTAGAATTTGAGTATTTTCCAAGAACATATCCATGAAATCCATGTTTTGGTACTGTAGCTGAATTCTTCCTGCTTTTATCACTTATTGTAAAGCCTTTTATTGATCTATCATATCATTTGCTACAGTAACTCATTTTTAATAAAATCTTTCCTTTATTTGAACCCTAAGTTTTCCTCCTAGTTTGTGGGTAACTTCAAATCTCTATTTGGATGCCTATTAGATATCTCAAACTCACCACAGTCCTGATTTCTCCTCTCCTCTTCATCAACCTTCCTGCCATCTTACCCATCTCAGGGAATGGTCATACCATACTTAGATGAGAAACCCAAGAATCATTGTCGACTCATGCTCACCTCATGTGCAATCCAAGAACAGACCTTGATAGCTCTGTCTTCAAAATATATCCAGAGCCTGACCATTTCTCACCACCTCCACTGATGCCTTTATGTCCAAGCTGCCATCATCTCTCACCTGGGTCACTTCTGTGGCCCCCGAAGGTTCCCCAGCTTTCACTCTTGCTCTCTCCCTACAACCTGTTCCCAAAACTCATGTCAGGACCTCTGATGGCTCCCATCTCCCTGATTTTGACCTACAAGCCACTCCCTGCCCGACCCCACCATCAATCTGACTCCTATTACCTCTTAAATGTCTTCTACTACTTCCACTCACTCACATTGTTCTTAATTCACTGGCTTCCTTGCTGCTTCTTAGAGAAGCCAAGTGAACTCTGACCACGAGGTCATTGTTTTTGGTCTTTGCTTAGAATAGCTTGTACTCAAATATCCACAGAGCTCTTTGCTATACCTTTCCAGGTCTCAATAAGGTCTTCTCTTCTAATGACTCTCTTTAATTTTTGTAATAATATGTAGTGTCCTCTATCATTCGTGCTATAGTATATAACTGACTTATTTTGTTTATGACCATTTCCCCCAACTAGAATATAAATTCACAAAAGGAAAGATCTTGTCTGTTTCGTTCACATAGAACAATACTGGGCTCATAGTAGGCGTTCAATAAAAGTTTGTGCTATTCTTGTGGCCTCCTCGTTGCTTAGTGTAGAACTGGACACAGAGAGCTTAGAGTGACAGGATAAGGACGAGGGCAGTGTCACAGGGGTAGATGTGCAATGTTTTACAGAAAGGTTGACATTTGAGCCATGTAGAAATTTGTTAGGAGGAAAAACAGTGAATGCACTCCTGTCAGAGAAAGCTATGTCTCCAGAGGCAGAAAAGTATAAAAAGTACTCAAATTTAGAATACACTGCTTATTCACTCATTCATGCACCTACTGTGTTTCCATCACTATGCTAGGCTCTAGGGAAAAGGGATAAAGAAGAACAACAAAGTCTTTATCTTTAGTAGACATTTTAAATTTATTTATTTATTTTTGGCCATGCTGAGTCTTCATGGTGTGGGGTTTTTTCTAGTTGCAATGCACGGGCTTCTCCTGTTACAGAGAATGGGCTCTAGGGCGTGCGGGTTTCAGCAGCTGCCCTTGGCTGAAGAGAGCCTGGAACTCCAAGGTTGTGCTATCTTCCTAAGAGTAGGCACTGAAATACAAAGGCTCAACCCCGTTTGCTTCAATAAAGGCCACTCTGCACCATCCTCCTGGCTCTTGCTCAACTGAGGCTTCTGTTGTGGTTTCATTGCAGCCTAGTTTCTCTCTGTCCAATCTTCCTTCCTTCACATCCTTCACCGGAGCTGATCCTGAGAGTACTACCCAAATACTTCTGTACATCATCCTCCATCTCAGGGTTTACTTTCTGGGGAAACTCACCTGCCACACCATAGTTTGTGTTTTCAGTCCAAACGAAATCCATGTAAAGCTTTTATGCAGAAAGATAATGAGGTCTGATGGATGGTTTAGGAAGAGCCTTCTGGCTCCTGATTTGGAGAGTGGATCTTAAATAGGCAAGAGCAGAGGCCCTTCTACAGCTCTCAAAAATAGTGGTGTTTTAGGAAAATAGGAAAAGTATCTATTCTTATTTGAGTAATTTTGCAGGAGATTGAGGGTTAAGATGGATACGTTGACTGGAAGGACGTGCAGACCCAGCCCTCATGCTAGAGGACACACTGCTCAAAGGGCAGGATCTACAGTTTTTACTGATCAGTTGGGACAGGACTGCAGATGTCTGGATGCTGCTGTTATTGTCGTCACTTAGTCGCTCAGTCGTGTCCAAGTCTTTTGTGACCCCGTGGACTATAGCCTGCCAGGCTCCTCTGTCCATGGAATTTTCCAGGCAAGAATACTGGAGTGGGTTTCCATTTCCTACTCCAGGGGATCTTCTCTACCCAGGGATCAAACCCAGGTCTCCTGCATTGCAGGGGGGTTCTTTACCGCTGAGCCACCAGGGAAGACCGTCTGGATGCTGGAAAATGTGCAAATGTTGGACCACTATGTTTTAGCATTATTACCCCATTGGGACTAAAGGAGAAAGCGTAATAGTGGTTGAGAAGAGTGGATATTCACACTACTAATAGTACATGAAAGCAGGCAGTTCCTGGGGAAGGAAATTGAATTCTCAACAGAAGATCTTGGATAGAACAAACCAGACTTCCTTTGTCTGAGCCTCAAGGCAAGTTAGCAATGGAGAGGGTGACAGCCAGCCTGAAACAGGCCTTGTCCCCCTTCCTCTGATCTCCTGCTAGGGGCTTTTCATTAGCCAAAGTGAACCAGCAGCCAGACAGCACTGGAGCCCTGTGGTTGAGGTCTGTAGAGTTCAGCATCTCGGAAGAGAAAAGGGTGGAGAGGTGAATGGTAGATATCTGGCATGCAGATGAAAGTTCCTATGTTGAAATTCATACTTCTCTAACTTTGATATGCAAATGGACTGCCCGAGGAGCTTGTTAAGATGCAGATTGTGTTTTAAGAGGGCAGAGGTTGGACCTGAGATACAGAATTGCTGGCACATTCCCAGGTGATGCTGTGACTTCTGGTGCATGGATTGCTTATAGACCAGCAAGGTTATAATTCCCTTCCCTAAACTAAGTCTTGTCAGAAATCACAGCTTTGGTCTCACCTGTGCAAAGGAAACAGCCTTGAACACTTGACAACAGGGGGCTAGGATGAAACAAGTTCCTTTCTTCCTGTCCCTCCCCAACCCAGCCCTGAGGGCTCAATGAACCAGCATTCACCACGGGGCAGGGCACCTGGAAGGATGAAAGATAACTGGCATGTGGGCTAAGGGGCCTATGGGCAGAGAGGAGATTGATGACCTGAGCCTGAGGAGGCAGAGAGCAACTGATTTAGGAAAGCACATAAAATACCAGCACCTTTGAGGGTTCCCTGGAAAGGGAGGCTTGAAGTCATTATAAATTATAGAAAAGTGACCTAATTTATATTTTCAGGTTGAGGAAACCCAGACTTATGGGGAGTGAATAAAGTTTGATAGTTCAGGCTTGAAATCTATTGCAGAACCCTCTTGAACTTTGCTTTGTATTTGCTTCATTAACAGCTGCCTTTTCCATTGTTTTGCATTTACTCCCTGATTGTTGAGAACTGCTTGTCCTAAATGGGACAGGGCCTCTCCTGTCGAGGTCTGTGATCCTCTGCAATAACGAAGCACACAAACATGTCTTTGAGCACATGTAGGCTGCCTCAGCTTTTAGCCACATTGCAGTCCTGGAAATGTCATTGAAAGGAGAACAGCAAGAAATGAATCATTTTTTTTCTTCTCCCATCACGGTGTGGCCACCACTTACCTTCTTTTTCCACCCAATGTTCCTGAATCAGTAAGGCACAATGTTGACAAGTTCACTTTGAAATCAATGAATCAGCAGGAAGACTGTTGAGTGAGTGCATCAATGAAGTGAAAAGTGAAATATAGGGGTTTGTCAGCTCCATCAGGCCAGAAAATGGATGAAATGTTAGAAAGGACAGGAGTGACGACTGCCTGCACATTTTTCTTTCTCTCGTCATTAAGATTTGAGTGTAGAGGAAATATATATACCTATGGCTGATCCATGGTAGAAACCAACACAATATTGTAATTATCCTTCAATTAAAAATAAATAAAAATTTAAAAATCCTTTAGGTAAATAACCACACACAAAAAGAGTTGAGAGTAATTTGATTAAATTCCTTCTCCAAGAGTTACATAAAAAAGTGAATCTTTCCAACTCTTCTTTGGAAGCAATGATTTTAATCAAAACATCCTGAATAAATATCTATAGGCCATAAGCCCCTGGATGATATTGAGGGCAAGGACATGAGAGAAGGTGGTTTATGGTTATGGTTATGGTTAACTGGTTTATGGACCAAATATTCTACACTGAAGATATAAGCACTAATGCAAATACTACTGTGCAAGAGTGTTCAGTCATGTTCGACTCTTGTGACCCCATAGGCTATAGCTCACCATGCTCCTCTGTTCATGGGATTTCCCAGGTAAGAACACTGGAGTAGGTTGCCATTTCCTACTCCAAGGGATCTTCCTGACCCAGGGATCAAACCCACATCTCTTGCATCTCCTGTATTGGCAGGTGGATTCTCTACCCCCCGGGAAGCCCTGCAAATACTACTACAAGACTCAAATGAGTCTACAGTACTTGTTATGTGCCAGTCAAGCAGTACTCCAAGGACTTTACATGAAGAAGCCTGAGGCCAAGGCCACAGACATCTTTTGCTATGAACTGAATGTTTGTATCCTCCCAAATTCATATGCTGAAATCTAACATCATGTCTAACATGATGGTATTAGGAGGTGGGGCCTTTGGGAGAGTATTAGGTCATGAGGGCGGAGCCCTCATGAGTAGGATTAGTGCCCTTCTAAGAGACATTACAGAGTTTGCTTCCTCTCTCTACTCTCTGCAAGAAGACAGCCATCTACAAATGAGGAAGCAAGTCCTCACCAGAACCCACCCGTACTGGCACCCTGGTAGTAGACTCCAGAACCACAAGAAATAAATATTTGTATTGAAACCACCCAGTCTATGATATTTTGTTGTAGCAGTCCAAATTGACTAAGACATGTCCTGATACAGGAGCTTTGAAGTAGGAGTTGGAATAATTTAATAGCTTTGTCCCCATCTTCCCCTCAGCGTGAAAATGCAATAGGCAGGGAATGAAGAGGTGGGGATGATTTATTTTTACTTGTTTTCCTTCTTCTTCTAGCAACCTATGATTTTTCCAAATACAGGTTAAGAAAATAAATTTATATGAAGCCCACACTCAGTTAAGGTGGATTAAAAAGCAAAGAAAGGAGACATTTTTATTTCTTTTGCAAAGTTTGGTGACAAATTCTTTTGACCCTTACACTGTACCTCTGAATTCTCTCTGTTCTACACTTGCCTTCATTCCCTCTACCTTCACACCCCCCACACTTCCAACCAGTTTTTAAGCACAGCTAAAGTCAGGGGATAAACATACGGATAAACCTAAACCTGGGGCCCTCCTAGAAATGTTCATTAAGAATTACCTTCCCCTTTGTGTGTGTGTGTGTGTGTTTGTGTGTGTGTGTGTGTGTACTCCATCATGTCTGACTCTTTGTGACCCCATGGACTATCACCTGCCAGTCTCCTCTGTTCAGGGAATTTTCCAGGCAAGGATACTGAAGTGGGTTGCCATTTCCTACTCCAGGAACTCTTCCTGACCCAGGGATTGAATCTACATCTCCCTCATTGGCAGGTGGATTCTTTACCACTGTGCCACCTGGGAAGCCCCAACTGCTAAGTAAACCAGTGTAATCAGACGATGTTTACTGGGACCAGACAATAGATCTACTTCGGAATGCATGACCAATTCTCTCTTATTCCCGACTGACAGGCCAATCTATCCATGCCCTTCTTTCTGAATCATGGTCTCAGCCCATCAGAAGTAGGCACCCCATAGGAATTGTAGCTTTGTCTTTGATCCTGGGACACCCAGTCATGTCCTGTCACAGGGATAACTGAGGAGAGGGATGGGAGAGGGTACTAGAGAGAGGATAGGAGTGGGTTAGTTAATCAATAATCTATCATAAATTTTGACCAAGCATCTCCAGGTGTGCTTGGTTCCTTTAAGCTGAGGAGATATGGGAAAGGTGAGTATGCACTGGATTTCCAGTTAGCTTATTTTAGAAAATACTGGGACTTCCTCGGTGGTCCAGTGGTCCATGGGGAGCTAAGATCCCACATGCCACAACTAAGTCAGTATATCTCCACTACTGAGCCTGCGTGCCCTAGAGTCCTCATGCAACAACTAGAGAAACCCAAGAGCTGTAACTGAAGACTGAGTGCAACAGTGAAGACCCAGTGCAGCCAAAATAAATAACTTTTTTAAAAAAGAAAGAAAGAAAATAAATACTGAGCAATAGGGAAAGCCCATTTCGGTGACCTGTGGGAGATCTTTCTGCCTGGAAGCCTAGTCCAACAGGTAGGAAACAGTGTTTAGGGGCTGGTAAGTAGGATGCAGGAGGCCCTGGGTTCGATCCCTGGGGTGGGAAGATCCCCTGGAGAAGGAAATGGCAACCCACTTCAGTATTCTTGCCTGGAGAATCCCATGGACAGAGGAGCCTGGTGGGCTACAGTCTATGGGGTCACAAAGAGTTGGACATGACTAAGCGACTAACACACAAGTAGGATTTGGGGATTCTGTCTCCATCTGATATACACATTTAGTAACGTTTCTGAGTCAGAAAGTTAGGAAAGATTTCGTGCATTTCATTTTTATCTGTATTGGAGTAGGTTTGTGAGTTGCCATGAAGAAACAGACAAACAAACACCCTTTCCTCCACCCCCACATGCTGCTACGTGCAGGATGAGGGCTGTGGGCCCCTGACCTACTTCGTATTTCACTGCTGCCCTTTCTTCTTGGCCTCTCAGGAGTTGAGCAGAGGCCCCAGGGGTGTGACACTGTGGAGAGGAAGACTGGGAGATCACAGTGTGAGGCTTGTGTTTTGCTTGGTGCTCATCTGCTTGTCCATCAAGGCTCCTGCCTCATCCCATCTCCCAAGACTCTGAGCTGTGAGGTATAACCCGATCTCACAAGTGATAAGCATGCCCCCTTTTCAGTTAGGTGAGCCTCCCAGCTCAGCATTGTATGGTAAACCTACAGATGGGAGGGTTATCAAGTTTACCAGCTGTCATTCTTATTCTCTACCTTTTGCCTTGCCCTTGGGGCACTTTCACAAAGGATGACTACTGCCGTCATGTATTAATGAAGACTTATTTGGTGAAAGAGAAAGAAATGGACTTTATCTAGTTTGAGTAAAAAGAAAATTTTACTGGGAAGTTCTAAGTTTAAAAATAAAGCACCAGGAGGGTGAGAAGTAAGGAAGATCTCAACTTCAGGAGTTCCTGGACCTGCAATTTAGGACACTCTGTGGCTCCCTCACTGTCTATTTCTCCTAACTCAAAACTCCATATTCCCTGGAGAAGCAATCTGATTAGCTTAGCTTCATTTAGGCATTCACCTCTGAAAAAATTAGCTCTGGTTCATGTTTCCAAGTAAAGACTTGGCTACTGGGGTCTACCTCTAGGAATCAAGGTCAGTCCCCAGGAAAGTGATACTATGCAGGGCCCTGTGGGGTTCCTGGGCAGAAAGCCTTGCTATGTCCTCCATTCACTTGATTATAGGAAACAGCCTTCATTTATCCTCCATGACTTTCCCTGAGTTCCAATGGGCAGATTGAAGCAGTTGTTCATTAGGGAAAGGAGGGGATATGAGACCAGGGAGAAGTAAACAAACAGCCAAGAGCAGACTTGGGACAAGATTCTGTTTACCCAGCAATGAATATACACAACAGTATCTTTGAGCTATTTTACAGATACTGAAAGCCCCTCCAGGTGAGACAGTTATGGTATGCTGCCCACAAGCATGTAGACTCCAGATCAGTTGGATCTGAAGGTTGATAATGTTGACTCCCACTTGTCTCAATACTAACCCTTCAGAAGAATGTCCATGAGCTGATCATGCCCTCTTTGAGCAATTACTATAAAACTTCTCACTATCTTCCCCAAGCAGGGACACATATTTTTGAGGGCATTAGCCAGCTGCTACCTCCTTTCCCTGGCAAAGCAATAAAGATATCCTTATCTGCTTCACCCAAAACTCTGTCCCCAGGGTTTGGTTCAGCAGTCACCAGTGTACTGAGAAGCTGAGCCTTTGGCATCAAAAGGACCAGGGATGTGAACCAGGGATTCACCCCAGTGTCATACTAGATGCGATCACACTGGCCTCACATGGTTCTCTGCCTCTCCTGATCCAGGAGCTGAGCACTCATCTCAGGTCCCTGCAGCACAGCTGGAGGCTCCTTCACTGCCATCCCCCAAGGCTAGATTTCTTTTAAACAAAAATATCAAGAAAAAGAGGAACATATGCCTGGAAATCTACTTTATCTTCAGGTTAGGATATCTTGCAGGGGATGCCTCCTTGACTTGCTCATGGTTGAGACCATGTGGTTGAGCTTCAGAGGGATCCAGAAAAGACTAGCAATTCTCTCCTTTTTTGGCTAAGGACTGCCTTCAGGATGCCATTTCCCTGGCTCTTACTGGGTGAAAGGTATGAGACTAGCCTCTCTTCTCAAGAGTGACCCTCCTTCCCTTCCTACTGGAGTGTGGTCTGGCCTAATGGCCTCATAATATAGTCTATCATAGCATTACGTGATAGGCCCCTCTTTTATCCACAGGACAGGCACATTTAGCCACAGAAGACTTACTCTGTTACCCAAATGCTGGCCATCTGTGATTTCAGTCCTGGCCTGTCCCATTGTGGCTTGCTGCCATGACTGGTGTGTAATGATCTGATTCAGAGTCTACATGTACTGATTACATGTGGGTGGTCTGCCAGGATCTATGGGCAGGGATTTGTACTTGAACTATCTAATTCATTATTTAACACAAATCCCATGTAATTCTTTTGGAAAACGAGTGCTGTGTTCAAATACATTTGGTTAGCACTGCCTGGTATCTTCATTTTGCAGGCACAGAATGCTAAGGATCTCACTATAGATTCTAGAAGATTCAGAAAAAAAGAATTGTTTAACATTGTGTAACCCAGTATTTCCCAGATCGAAAGGGTAGTAGATTTTTTTTTTTAACCTAGTCCCATTCTACAAGACCAGCTTTTAGTAGAACACTCTTAAGGAAATGTGATTTAGTTTAATGCTCCCAGCATCCCTGGGATGAACCTGAAAATGGTGTTGCTATGCTCATTTTACAGATGAGAAGGCAGAGGCTCATCTCAGAGAGACTGCGTAGCATGACCCAAGTCTATCCAGGCAGCAAGTGCCTCTGCAGAGCTTTGAACACGGTTCCTCTGAGTCCAAGTCCAGGCCTCTTCCTGCCATGCCTTGATCACCAGCTCTGAGACTTACCAAATACTCCTGGGACACTCTCAGCCAGATCCAATACCAGAGACCCGGGAGAGCCAATAGTGTGGTTACTGTATAAAGTCTTGCAGGCTCATGACCCAGGAAGAGCCAATATTTCAGTTCAAGTCCAAAGACAGGAAAAAACCAGTGTCCCAGTTTGAAGGCCTTCTCTTATTTGGGTGAGATCCAGGCTTTTTGTTCAACCAGTTGGATGAGGCCCACCCACATAGGGAGGGTGACTTGTTTTACTTAGTCTACCACTTTATTTCTTTTAAATATTTATTTAGTTATTTAGCTGCATCGGTGTTAGTTGCTGCACACGGGATCTTTATTGCATCATGCGGGATCTTTTGCTCTCTAGTTGTGGCCCACAGGTTCCAGAGAGTGAAGGCTCAGTAGTTACGGTGTCCAGGCTTAATTGCTCCACAGCAGGTAGGATCCCAGTCCCTCAACCAGACATCAAATCTGTGTTCCCTGCGTTGCAAGGCAGATTCTTAACTACTGGACCACCAGGGAGTCCCTAGTCTACCAATTTAAATATTCAGTTCAGTTCAGTTCAGTTCAGTCACTCAGTCATGTACAACTCTTTGCGACCCCATGAATCACAGCACACCAGGCCTCCCTGTCCATCACCAACTTCCAGAGTTCACTCAAACTCATGTCCATCGAGTCGGTAATGCCATGCAGCATCTCATCCTCTGTCGTCCCCTTCTCCTCCTGCCCCCAATCTGTCCCAGCATCAGAGTCTTTTCCAATGAGTCAACTCTTTGCATGAGGTGGCCAAAGTATTGGAGTTTCAGCTTTAGCATCAGTCCTTCCAATGAACACCCACGACTGATCTCCTTTAGAATGGACTGGTTGGATCTCCTTACAGTCCAAGGGACTCTCAAGAGTCTTCTCCAACACCACAGTTCAAAAGCATCAATTCTTTGGCGCTCAGCTTTCTTCACAGTCTAACTCTCACATCCATACATGACCACTGGAAAAACCATAGCCTTGACTAGACAGACCTTTGTTGGCAAAGTAATATCTCTGCTTTTCAATATGCTACCCAGGTTGGTCATAACTTTTCTTCCAAGGAGTAAGCGTCTTTTAATTTCATGGCAGCAATCACCATTTGTAGTGATCTTGGAGCCCAAGAAAATAAAGTCTGACACTATTTGCACCGATTCCCCATCTATTTCCCATGAAGTCATGGGACTAGATGCCATGATCTTCATTTTCTGGATGTTGAGCTTTAAGCCAACTTTTTCACTCTCCTCTCTCACTTTCATCAAGAGGCTTTTTAGTTCCTCTTCACTTTCTGCATATCTAAGGGTGGTGTCATCTGCATATCTGAGGTTATTGATATTTCTCCTGGCAATCTTGATTCCAGCTTGTGCTTCTTCCAGTCCAGCGTTTCTCATGATATACTGTGCATATAAGTTAAGTTAGCAAGGTGACAATATACATCCTTGACGTACTCCTTTTCCTATTTGGAACCAGTCTCTTGTTCCATGTCCAGTTCTAGCTGTTGCTTCCTGACCTGAATATAGGTTTCTCAAGAGGCAGGTTAGGTGGTCTGGTATTTCCATCTTTTTTAGAATTTTCCACAGTTTATTGTGATCCACACACAGTCAAAGGCTTTGACATAGTCAATAAAGCAGAAATAGATGTTTTTCTGGAACTCTCTTGCTGTTTCCATAATCCAGTGGATGTTGGCAATTTGATCTGTGGTTCCTCTGCCTTTTCTAAAACCAGCTTGAACATCTGGAAGTTCACAGTTCACGTATTGCTGAAGCCTGGCTTGGACAATTTTGAGTGTTACTTTACTAGCGTGTGAGATGAGTGCAATTGTGCAGTAATTTGAGCATTCTTTGGCATTGCCTTTCTTTGGGATTGGAATGAAAACTGACCTTTTCCAGTCCTGTGGCCACTGCTGAGTTTTCCAAATTTGCTGGCGTATTGAGTGCAGCACTTTCACAGCATCATCTCTGAGGATTTGAAATAGCTCAACTGGAGTTCCATCACTGCACTAGCTTTGTTCATTGTGATGCTTCCTAAGGCCCACTTGACTTCACATTCCAGGATATCTGGCTCTAGGTGAGTGATCACACCATCATGATTATCTGGGTTGTGAAGATCTTTTTTGTACAGTTCTTCTGTGTATTCTTGCCACCTCTTCTTAACATCTTCTGCTTCTGTTAGGTCCATACCATTTCTGTCTTTTATCGAGCCCATCTTTGCATGAAGTGTTCCCTTGGTATCTCTAATTTTCTTGAAGAGATCTCTAGTCTTTCCCACTCTGTTGTTTTCCTCTATTTCTTTGCATTGATCACTGAGGAAGGCTTTCTTATCTCTTCTTGCTATTCTTTGGAACTCTGCATTCAGATGCTTATATCTTTCCTTTTCTCCTTTGCTTTTCGCTTCTCTTCTTTTCACAGCTATTTGTA
Source organism: Bos mutus (assembly GCF_027580195.1). Taxonomy (NCBI): domain Eukaryota; kingdom Metazoa; phylum Chordata; class Mammalia; order Artiodactyla; family Bovidae; genus Bos; species Bos mutus. The sequence goes on from NC_091618.1 coordinate 32,139,773, forward strand.
AGGCCTCCCCAGACAGCCATTTTGCTTTTTTGCATTTCTTTTCCTTGGGGATGGTCTTGATCCCTGTCTCCTGTACAGTGTCACGAACCTCATTCCATAGTTCATCAGGCACTCTATCTATCAGATCTAGGCCCTTAAATCTATTTCTCACTTCCACTGTATAATCATAAGGGATTTGATTTAGGTCATACCTGAATGGTCTAGTAGTTTTCCCTACTTTCTTCAATTTAAGTCTGAATCTGACAATAAGGAGTTCATGATCTGAGCCACAGTCAGCTCCCGGTCTTGTTTTTGCTGACTATATAGAGCTTCTCCATCTTTGGCTGCAAAGAATATAATCAGTCTGGTTTCAGTGTTGATATCTGGTGATGTCCATGTGTAGAGTCTTCTTTTGTGTTGTTGGAAGAGGGTGTTTGCTATGACCACTGCATTCTCTTGGCAAAACTCTATTAGTCTTTGCCCTGCTTCATTCCATATTCCAAGGCCAAATTTGCCTGCTACCCCAGGTGTTTCTTGACTTCCTACTTTTGCATTCCAGTCCCCTATAATGAAAAGGACATCTTTTTGGGGCGTTAGTTCTAAAAGGTCTTGTAGGTCTTCATAGAACCGTTCAACTTCAGCTTCTTCAGCGTTACTGGTTGGGGCACAGGCTTGGATTACTGTGATATTGAATGGTTTGCCTTGGAAATGAACAGAGATCATTCTGTCATTTATGAGACTGCATCCAAGTACTGCATTTCAGACTCTTTTGTTGACCATGATGGCTACTCCATTTCTTCTAAGGGATTCCTGCCCACAGTAGTAGATAAAAAGGTCATCTGAGTTAAATTCACCCATTCCAGTCCATCGGAGAAGGCAATGGCACCCCACTCCAGTACTCTTGCCTGGAAAATCCCATGGATGGAGGAGCCTGGTAGGTGACAGTCCATGGGGTTGCACAGAGTTGGACACAACAGAGCGACTTCACTTTCACTTTTCACTTTCATGCATTGGAGAAGGAAATGGCAACCCACTCCAGTGTTCTTGCCTGGAGAATCCCAGGGATGGGGAAGCCTGGTGGGCTGTTGTCTATGGGGTCGCACAGAGTTGGATATGACTTAGCAGCAGCAGCAGCAGCAGCATTCCAGTCCATTTTAGTTCACTGATTCCTAGAATGTCGATGTTCACTCTTGCCATCTCCTGTTTGACCACTTCCAATTTGCCTTGATTCATGGACCTGACATTCCAGGTTCCTATGCAATATTGCTCTTTATAGCATCGGACCTTGCTTCTATCACCAGTCACATCCACAACTGGGTATTGTTTTTGATTTGGCTCCATCCCTTCATTCTTTCTGGAGTTATTTCTTCACTGATCTCCAGTAGCATATTGGGCACCTACCGACCTGGGGAGTTCCTCTTTCAGTATCCTATCATTTTGCCTTTTCATACTGTTCGTGGGGTTCTCAAAGCAAGAATACTGAAGTGGTTTGCCATTCCCTTCTCCAGTGGACCACATTCTGTCAGACCTCTCCACCATGCCCGCCCGTCTTGGGTGGCCCCACATGGCATGGCTTAATTTCATTAAGTTAGACAAGGCTGTGGTCCGTGTGATCAGATTGATTAGTTTTCTGTGATTATGGTTTCAGTGTGTCTGCCCTCTGATGCCCTCTCACAACACCAATCATCTTACTTGGGTTTCTCTTACCTTGTACGTGGGGTATCTCTTCACGGCTGCTCCAGCAAAGTGCAGCCACTGCTCCTTACCTTGGACGAGGGATATCTCCTCATGGCCACCCCTCCTGACCTTGAACATGGAGTAGCTCCTCTTGGCGTCCCTGTGCCCACGCAGCCGCCACTCCTTGCTCCTCTCGGCTGCAGTCCTTGACCTCGGATTTAATCTCATCTAAAAACACCATCCTGCCTCTTGAGAAACCTATATGCAGGTCAGGAAGCAACAGTTAGAACTGGACATGGAACAACAGACTGGTTCCAAATAGGAAAAGGAGTACGTCAAGGATGTATATTGTCACCTTGCTAACTTAACTTATATGCAGAGTACATCATGAGAAACGCTGGGGTGGAAGAAGCACAAGCTAGAATCCAGATTGCTGGGAGAAATATCAATAACCTCAGATATGCAGATGACACCACCCTTATGGCAGAAAGTGAAGAGGAACTAAAAAGCCTCTTGATGAAGGTGAAAGTCGAGAGTGAAAAAGTTGGCTTAAAGCTCAACATCCAGAAATCGAAGATCATGGCATCTGATCCCATGACTTCATGGGAAATAGATGGGGAAACGGTGGAAATAGTGTCAGATTTTATTTTTTTGGGCTCCAAGATCACTGCAAATGGTGATTGCAGCCATGAAATTAAAAGACGCTTACTCCTTGGAAGAAAAGTTATGACCAACCTGGGTAGCATATTGAAAAGCAGAGACATTACTTTGCCAACAAAGGTCTGTCTAGTCAAGGCTATGGTTTTTCCAGTGGTCATGTATGGATGTGAGAGTTGGACTGTAAAGAAAGCTGAGGGCTGAAGAATTGATGCTTTTGAACTGTGGTGTTGGAGAAGACTCTTGAGAGTCCCTTGGACTTCAAGGAGATCCAACCAGTCCATTCTGAAGGAAATCAGCCCTGGGATTTCTTTGGAAGGTATGATGCTAAAGCTGAAACTCCAATATTTTGGCCACTTCATGTGAAGAGTCGACTCTTTGGAAAAGACTCTGATGCTGGGAGGGATTGGGGGCAGGAGGAGAAGGGGATGACAGAGGATGAGATGGTTGGATGGCATCACTGACTCGATAGACGTGAGTCTCAGTGAACTCCGGGAGTTGGTGATGGACAGAGAGGCCTGGTGTGCTGCGATTCATGGGGTCACAAAGAGTCCGACATGACTGAGCGACTGAACTGAACTGCACTGAAAAACACCATCACAGAGCCACCCAGAATGATGTTTGGCCAAATATCTGGGACCCCTTGGCCTAGTTGAATTGACCTATAAAATTAAGCATCACAGGTTACAACAGTCTTCTGTGACTTCTGCCTTGCTTACTCTCTCTCTCTCCGTCTCTCTGTGTCTTCTTGCTTATCTCCTCTGATGAAGTCAGCTGCTGTGTTGTGAGCTGCCCTAAGGAGAGGTCTTCGTGACAAGGAACTCAGGTAGCCTTCAGCCAGCAACCAGCAAGAAGCCGAGACTTGCAGCCCGACAGCCTTCAAGGAAATTTATCCTGCAAATAACCACATGAGTGAGTCTGGGGGTGGATCCCACCCTGTCTGCCAGGCCTGGACATGACCACAGCTCCTGGTTAACACATTGGCTGCAGTCTGTGAGGGATCTTGAAGCAGAGAACCTAGGTAAGCCAGGATCTAGATTCCTGATCTTCAAAAACCATGAGATAATAAATGTTATATTAAGGCTCTTCATTTTGAGGTCATTTTTCTCTCAATAACTAATGCATATCTCATCCATTGTCTGCTGCCGCTGCTGCTAAGTCACTTCAGTCGTGTCCAACTCTGTGCGACCCCATAGACAGCAGCCCACCAGGCTCCCCCGTCCCTGGGATTCTCCAGGCAAGAACACTGGAGTGGGTTGCCATTTCCTTCTCCAATGCATGAAAGTGAAAAGTGAAAGTTAAGTCGCTCAGTCATGTCTGACCCTCAGCAACCCCATGGACTGCAGCCTTCCAGGCTCCTCTGTCCATGGGATTTTCCAGGCAACAGTACTGGAGTGGGTTGCCATTGCCTTCTCCACATCCATTGTCTATTTTCCCATAAATGGAGCTTGAGAGTATGTGAAATTTTTGGTCCTTTCATCCACTGACTTTCTTTAAGAGAGGGTCCAGACTGGCTTTCAAAATGCCTATCTGCAACCTTTTATGAGAAAGGATGCTCACGTAACTGAAAAAATTCTCTCTGCGGCATTGACACAGTATGGGAGGATACTTACAAAAAGAAGGGGGCAAGCTTGTAAGAAACAGAAATGTTTCTTATCTGAATATTCAGTTTTAATACATCTCTCAATGTTTTCTTTTTTCCACCATTGTTCCCAACAACCAATACTCTAGGTTCCTGGTCTCCTACCTCATCCCGTAGATAAATCAGTCTATCGGACACCACCAATCACTTACTCTGTGATTCTTTGTTGGGTGTGAGGTAATAACTGACTTGTTTCACCACTGGACTTGTCAATGAACATGAGGGATGATGGTTATGACATACAGGGGAGTGGGAGGAAAAAAGCCCATCAGTTTTCTTGGACAATGTCTTCCTTGAGGCTGATTACTTATAGGTATATTCGAGGGAGTATGGGCAGAAAGAGATAGGGAAAAGTTGTATGAAAAAAAAAAAAAGAATAAAGTTAAATTCCCCATTGACATGGGAAGATGTGGCTGAGTCATGCACAAAATGACTTAGAAAATGAAATGTGTTGTACCCTAGCGTCAAGGAGAAAACCTTCTCAAGGATCCTCCCTGTGATGCCGAAGACATATTAAATCTTGGGATGAACAAGGTTGTGGACAGGAATGCCTATATACTTGAGCTCCTAAGGGGCTGTCCATTAGTTCTGTAAGCCATTCCTTCCTCCTACCTGCTCATCTCCCATACGAGCCAGCAGCAGGCCCCTGTGTACTCTCTTAGCTTTAGGGTAAAGGAAGTAACTCACTTGACATGGCTCATGGAGCACACATTGGGTTTTCTCTAAGGCAGTAGTTCTCATCTCCAGTTGTATATTAGAATCACAAGGAAAGATTTGGCAAAAAAATGACCATACCTGGGCCTAGCCCCCAATCAATGAATCAGAATCTCTAGGGGTGGAGCCCAAGCATGGGAGCTTTTTTTTTTTTTGAAAAGCTGTCTACATAGTTTTAATACTCAGCCAGTGAGAGCCACTGGTCTGGGTCCCCAGCAGACTATAGTATAGTAATTTGGAACTGAAGACTCTGCTAAGATAAAGTGTCACTAAGTTAAAAACAAGACTCAAAAAGAAAAAGTCTTGAAGTTAACATACTAAGCACAAGGAGATGAGTGGACGCAGGCGCCTGACCCTTCAGATGCAAGGCCAGCCAATGAGCACGGTGAGGGGGTGGGGGTGAGGGAGACTTTGTTTGACCAGGGGATTTGCTGGAAGCATGGAATCTTTCAGAATATGCTTACTGTTTGGGATAATGTCTGAAGGTTGAGACTGATATGAATTATTTAGAACTTCAGGGAGACTCTTTACAATGGAATCAATTTTCCTTATCCTTTCTCTGCATGGTCAGACTGAAATGGTCAAACCTCTAGAGTAAAACTGACTTTACAAACAGCAGCCACGAAAAAGTTCTGACATTCGCTACTGTGTTGCTGATAAAACTAAAATTGATTGAGATGCCCCTGGGGAGGCCTCAAGAAAACCTAAGCCTTGTTGTTATGAAGTGTTATAATAATTTCCTTTATATGTCATATTCATGAAACGTGTGATATACATTTAATGAGAACTCAGATCAGCGGGTGGAGGGTAGGTGTTTTTCAAAATGCTGCAGAATAGAGATCCAGAGGCTATATTGCAAGAAGTTCATGTTTTCTTTTTTCCTGGGAGATTCTGGTCCTTTGACACAAAAGTGTTGGGCTCAAGAGACTTTTTACTTTGGTGTAATGGGAGTGACCATGTGTTCTGGTCTGCTGCGAATGATTCCAGCTTACACGTGCTGTCTTAGCCTGATTGTTCACAGACCACCTTTCCACTTCTAAAGTGCCCTGGTTTACATACTAGTCGCAGGGTTTTCATGTTGTAATACACTGCGCCTCTGGTCTAGGAAGAGGAGGCCTACATCCTTGTAGACTTGTTTCCACTAATTAGCTTTTTGCTCCTAGCAGATGATTTTTCTCTTAGAGACTCAGTTTCCTTGTAAGTCAAGGAAAGGGGGATCTAAACCAGGGATTGGCCTCTGGGTCCATGCACTATGTTAGATGCAGATTTTTGTATGACTTTTGTCATATGTCTGCATATGTATCATTATATGTACATTTTTCCGGGGAGAGTTTCCGATAGCAGTCGTCATATTTCCAAAAGGGGTTTCATGATCCCCAAATGGTAAAGCACCACACTGGATAAACTATGCAGTCCTGTTCATCTCCAGCATCTTGTGCTTCTGTGATTATGATGTTTTAAAATAGAACTTAGGAGTCAGTTAAAATATTGCTTGAGAATATTTTAACAGTGAGAACTGTACCATAATTGATTTTCCTTGTACCAAACAAATAAATGGAATTTTATTTTTAGAGGCAGGCAGCCCACACACTGAAATGATAAAAGGACTGTTCTATGAGACAGAAGGGAACCCTGCAGTTGGGATCATAGGGCCTGTTCCTTTGGGAAGTGCACTGGAAGGGACAGAGAAACACCCCATGGGAAGGCAGGAGTCCTTGTGAAGTGAGGATGACTTGCAAGATGTCATGGGAGCTGTTTGGACGTTTCTGTCTAAGACAGAGAAAAGAGGATAGGAGATAAGTAATTAAGGGAGTAATTATATGATGGACTCAAAGAAAGGACAGTGAGCCTGGATTCCACCATCTGTTTTCAGCTTTGTCATGAAACTGCTGTGTGACCCTGGGCAGATCTGGTTCCTCCTCGGCAAAACCAGACTGGAACTGCGTGATCTTCCGATGCCATGCCTTGCCTCCCTGCACTTGCTCATTCCAGGCTCTTTATCCCCTTTCAGTGACCCTGAGAAAGTCTTTCTGTGCCTGTTTTCTAAACATCAATGCACTTGCCAAAGACTTTGCTATTCTTTTTCATTGTATTTATTTATTTTTTTGCCTGTAAATTACACCTCATTGAGAACATTTACCATTTCTTGCCCATTTATTGTGGAGAGATAATCTGCTTTGAGATGATGGCCAGAGTTTCCCCAGTGTTTTCTTTTGAAGAACATCTCATTAAGAAAGATCTCTTAGAGGCTGCTTTTCTGGTTCATAGTGACCACTGAACAAATTATGGAACTGGGTACCAAGAGATCAAAAAATGACTTAGGCTGAAGCTCCAATACTTTGGCCGCCTGATTCAAAGACCCAACTCATTGAAAAAGACCCTGATGCTGGGAAAGATTGAGGGCAGGAGGAGAAGGGGGCAACAGAGGATGAGATGGTTGTATTCTGTCACTGGCTCAATGGACATGAGTTTGAGCAAACTTCGGGATATGGTGAAGGACAGGGAAGCCTAGTGTGCTGCAGTCTATTAGGTTGCAAGGAGTTGGACATGACTTAGTGACTGAACAACAGCACAATTTCTCAGCAAAATCTGACTAGAGCCTTGGAAGCCCCAGAGGCTTGACCCTGATGGTAATGGGAAACATTTGGTACCAATCTATTTCCTTAGACTCTCATGAAGTCACTTATGGTGATAATGAGGAATTAGCTATTTACTTTTTATGTACTGCTCTGCAATCCTCAGTAAGAACTTCAGATATAATATTTATACTCTGGGATAACTCAAATCACAAAAGTAATAACTTTTTGTCAGGCAGCATTATACAGTAGACTAAATCAATGGTCTCTGGAGTTTGAGGATTTTGAGGGGGAATAGGGAGTGGGCTTCTCTGATAGCTCAGTTAGTAAAGAATTTGCCTGCAATACAGGAGACCCCAGTTTGATTCCTGGGTCAGGAAGATCCACTGGAGAAGGGAAAGGCTATCCACTTGAGTATTCTGGAGTGGAGAATTCCATGGACTCTATAGTTCATGGGGTCACAAAGAGTCAGACATGACTGAGCAACTTTCACTTTCAAGGAGGGAGTAATATGAGCCATTGGGTTATAGGAAAAAATGTTAAACTTCCATTAGGAATGCTTGATATTTTACTCCGGGGTGTGCTATCAAAAAATTTTAGGGTACCCCTGGGTTAAGCCATTGTCTATTCTATGCCAGATAATTTTTGTTTAGGTAACTATATATATATATATATATATATATATATATATATATATATAATGTGCTATGTTGTAGTGAGTGCTAAGACTTCAACTCCATAGAACCTTGGATTCTGGACAATACACAGTGGAGCTTTCCTAACATGACAGAGAAAGGCATGGTTGTGTCTGATATCATTTGGTAACAGGCTGGCGCTATCAAGAAAGGTGAAAACACAACATGGATGACTGATAGTGGACTGCATACACGGTCTTTTGAAAGCCACTTTTGGGGTGAGAGTCACATAGTCCAGACATCCACAGATTCTGGCAGGTTCACCATAATCAGGACCTACTGCCCTCACCTCCAAAAGAACTTGCACACTTCCTCTTTTGTTTCTTTTATCAATTGGCAAGCAAAATAAAATCTCAGGTTCATCATAATCTCTAGTATCACTAAGTAATTCATTCAAAAGAATAGTGAGGAAGTAACTGGAGAAAGCCCTATAGAGAATACTGACCTCAATGAAAGTTTTATATTCAATTATACACAACAACTATGTATATATCAATTACATACTTAAATAGGCTCAGTCAATAAAGAATCTGTTTGCAATATAGGAGACCCGGTTTGATCCCTGGGTCAGGAAGATCCCCTAGAGAAGGGAATGGCTATCCACTCCAGTACTCTTGAGAAGTCCGTGGATAGAAGAGCCTGGAGGGCTGCGGTCCATGGGGTGGGGTCAAAAAGAGACAGATATGACTGAGCAGCTAACACTTTTTAAAGTGTATTTATACATAACAACTATATATATCAATTACATACTTACATAGAGTAATATAATTTAGGATTAACTCCTAATTCTTGGTCAAGGTCAGTGGTTCTCTGTCTTCACTCTTCATTAAAATCATGTTGGAGATTTCAAAAAATATCAATACTTGGGACCTATTCCTCAGAGATTCCATTTTAATTGTCTGGAATGGAACCTGGTGTCAGCGTTTCTCGAAACTCCCTTTGGTGATTCTGATGTGCATGTGGGCCTGAGGACCACTAGTTGAAGCCTTTAAAAATTCAACCTTCATGTCCTGCTGGTCTGAAGATCAGTGAAAAATGCCTTATGGTCAATTCATTTCTGTGGGAAACATTAAATATTGAATATTCCAGCTCTCCTCCTCTCTGAATCTCAGGAGAAACCATATTTTTCTCAACCAGTTGAATATCCCAGGCCCTTGAGAACGGACAAAAGTAGGAGCTGGCACTGAGCTAACTTAAAAACTACATTTGAGAAAACAAGAAACTTGGCATTCGAAAGAAGACGTATTAGTCATCCTATCAAGAAATGATAAGACGTTCTGTCATCCTGACCCCCTGGAGAGAAACTTTCTGACCTAAAATCCCTCCTCTCTTTCTTGCATCCTTGAGTGTGGGCATTACCATCTTCCTTGTTCTCGTAGGGCAACTCGGCAAGGCAAAATAGTGATGAATTGTGTAATGTTGGGGGAACTCTAGAAAGGAAAAAAAGAATTGGTTACCTCAATTTATCTGCCATTTTTCAAAGTAAACACATGTCTGGATTTTTCTTTTACACTTTTGGTTGCTTTAGAGAGGATGGGGTTGACATATTTGAGATAGTTTAGCCATTCTTCTCAAATTGGAGTCTGCAGACAGACCTCATCCATCATTTGGTGTTCTTCCTTCATGGAATAAACATATTCCTGTTGAATCCCTGATGATTTATGGAGTCACAGGAAATTTGAAGAACAGAAATAATTTCTACATGAAACAATAGCATGAACTTTTAGGGGGATTTCTCCATGGAGCTTATATTTAGGAACTTTTCTGAATGTAAAATGGAAGGAAGTTAAAAGTATAATAATTGGTATAAAAAACAAGTGGACAAAAAAGAAATCTGATTACTCTTGAACTCTCTCCAGCTGTTATCATCTGTGTATCCACAGGGACAACCAGGAAAAGAGAACTTGTGCCAGGTCATTTAGTAAAGAAGGGAATGGCAACCCACTCTCAGTATTCTTGCCTGGAGAATTCCATGAGCAGAGGAGCCTAGCGAGCTACAGTCCTTGGGGTCGCAAAGAGTTGAACATGACTGAGGGACTAACACTTTCACTTTTACATCTAATAAAGGGAATTTAATATGGAGGACTAGCTTAAAAATGTGATGTTGAAAGAGATGAAAAAGATCAGTTGGGGATACAGAGGTGACACATGGGTTAGTAATAGCAGCAAGCTACTACCAGGCTAGATCTGAAATAAGGAATGGCAGCATTTCTCAAAAGTCCCTGCAATGATTCTGAAGTGCATGTGGGGTTGAGAACTCACTGGTCCAGTTAAAAGCTAAATCTCCCATGTCCTGCTGATCTGAAGAGGGATGGACAAGGAATGTTCTGTGGTCTGTTCATTTCTGTGGGAAACATTAAACGTTGACTATTTCAGTTCTCTTCCTCTCTGAGAGGAAAGGGAGGTAGTGTTATCAGGGGCAGGAAAACAGGGCTGCTGGATGCAAACAGTAACCATGGTGGAAACTAGCAACAGGAGGTGGGACAATGGAGGGAAGAGCTTTTTTGTTTGACCAGAATCAGAAAAGAGGAGGAACAAGTAGCTTGACTTCTTCCTTCCTTCTGTCTCCCTATATGGCCTCTAGTGTCTTCCACTGACTGAAATTAACAGGACTAGCAGGAAGTCAGTTGTCTCTACCTGCAATGCAATTTTAGCACAATACAAATTGCCACATTAAACTTGTCAATCTGAACTTTTTTGGTTTGGTACTTTTATCTCTATTTGTAAATCTGTTTTGGTGTTATCGTTATTTAGCCTAATGAGTTTATATCTAGTTTTTCATTTGTGTGTGTGTGTGTGTATATATATATATATATATCCCGGAGAAGGAAATGGCAACCCACTCCAGTGTTCTTCCTGCAGAATCCCAGGGACAGAAGAGCCGGGTGGGCTGCTGTCCATGGGGTCGCACAGAGTCGGACATGACTGAAGCGATTTAGCAGCAGCAGCAGCATATATATATAGAGAGAGAGGGCGATGGCACCCCACTCCAATACTCTTGCCTTGGAAAATCCCATGGACGGAGGAGCCTGGTAGGCTGCAGTTCATGGGGTTGCAAAGAGTAGGATACGACTGAGCGACTTCACTTTCACTTCACTTTCATGCATTAGAGAAGGAAATGGCAACCCATTCCAATGTTCTTGCCTGGAGAATCCCAGGGACAGGGGAGCCTGGTGGGCTGCTATCTATGGGGTCGCACAGAGTAGGACACGACTGAAGCAACTTAGCAGCAGCAGCATATATATAATATATATTAATACACATAATTTATATATATAACATCTTAATGGAAGTCTTTTGTCAAAATTAGGGCCTTGTGAGAATGTTTTTCCTCCAAAAAAAAGGACACACATTACTCAAATGGGACAGTAATGGTATAAAATTCTGATAACAGGAATCACCCAGGATTTAATTGGGGGAACTGGGAAAGAGAATGCGAAGGTTGCTTAAGCTCTGAGTCATAGGGAGTAGGGAGCTCTCATTCTTGCTTAGAACAGCTCTTTTAAATACATACGAAAAAAGGAGGACTATTTACCAAAACTCAACTCCTCGGCAGATTTTGCTTTTATATCAGAAGTATTTAATAAAATATTTTTAAGAGGGGTTAGTATAATTGTGGTCAACCACATGATCCGTCCCAACGATTGACTCTGTTCCTACTGCTGCTAAGTCACTTCAGTCGTGTCTGACTCTGTGTGACCCCATAGACAGCAGCCCACCAGGCTCCCCCGTCCCTGGGATTCTCCAGGCAAGAACATTGGAGTGGGTTGCCATTTCCTTCTCCAATGCATGAAAGTGAAAAGTGAAAGTGAAGTCGCTCAGTCGTATCCAACCCTCAGCGACCCCATGGACTGCAGCCTTCCAGGCTCCTCTGCCCATGGGATTTTCCAGGCAAGAGTCTTGGAGTGGGGTGCCATTATATTCTCCAGATTGACTCTGTACGTGGGTTATTTTAGCAATTGTTCTCTTTTCAAATGATGGGCTTTGCAGCCTTTTCTACTCATCAGCAGGAATTATTTTTGACAGACTTGAAGGTGACCTCAGCGTCCGGGCTGGGAGCAACTGGCCTTGAGCTCCTGGTGATGATGAGACAGGGAGACTGGGGACAATGAGGTGCCCCAGATTGGGTCATGCCTTGTGTTCATTGAGGGAAGCATTTTTTCTAGGTTCTGTACATACCACATGAAAAACAAAGCCAAAACCAAACCAAAACCAATTTCTCTATTGATTGAAGTACAAACAACATTTGTGTGAAACAGAATAAGTAGCTTTATTTTTAAGTTAAAAATAAATATTAAATATTACAAATATGTGGAAAATAATAAAACAGATATTCATGAATCTAGCATCCAGTTTTTAAAACTCCTAATGTTTTGTTATGCTTGTTTCAGATCTCTTATTTATAAAAAAACTCAAAATCTTAAAGATACAATAAAGCAAAAATACAATACAAAAAATAAAATACAATATTAAAGCTGCAATATTCATCATTAACTATTTCTTTGCATTTTAATTTTCCGTTAGAGTTCTCTGACTCATATTCGGAAATTTCAAATTTACCAAATGTATGTGATTTTTTGAGCTTTCTTTTGATGGCATTGCAGTCAGAGAATGTAGTCCATGTGCTACCAGTTCTTTGATATTTCTTGAGATTTGCTTTGTCGCCTAGTCTAATTTTTAATTCTTTGCTATTTGGTCTTGAAAATAATGTTTATAATCTAATTGTTGGGGTAGGATTCTATCTATTTCCATTTGCTCAATCATATCCATTGTTTTGTTCAAATCATCTCTATACTCATGAATTTTTTTTTTATCTTTCAATCTGGATAGAGAGATCAAATCTTTCTGAGAGAGAGAGAGGCATTAAAATATTTTAGCATGGCCTTGTATTCATCAATTTCTTTTGTTATTTTAATTTTTGTTTTACACTTTTGGACCTAGGATGTTGGACAAAACATGCACAGGATTATGACATTTCCCTGGAGATTTATTATTTTTTATTATTAAGTAAGGCCTTCTTTTTATTTATTTTCTTTTTCTTATCATTATTTATTGCTATTATTTTATTATATTAATTATTATCTTTATTATTAGGTAATCAGCTTCCCTAGTGACTCAGATAGTAAAGAATCCACCTGCAATGTGGAAGATCTGGACTCGATCCCTGGGTTGGGAAGATCCCCAGAGGAGGGCATGGCCAGTATTCTTGCCTGGAGAATCCCCATGGGCAGAGGAGCGTGATGGGCTACTGTCCGTGGGGTTTCAAAGTGTTGGACTCAACTGGGCAACTAAGCACAGCACAGCACAATGGCCTTCTTTAGTTCTCAAAATACTGTTGTCTGCATTCTGTGTATATCAATAGATTAGTTTTCTCTTGTTTAGAATTTGCCTGGTATGTATTGTTCCAATCCTTTATTTTCTGCCTTTCGTGTCCTTATGAATCTTCTGCAAGAAGCATTCACCTTGATTATTATTTTGACTATTTTAAATTCAATCATAAGACCTCTATCTCTTAATAGTTAACTTTATCACACTTTTAATGATTATTAACATAATGTATTTTATAATTTATTCATATTTTCTGAAAATTAAGTTATTTCTAATCTGCAGATATAATTCCAACACATTTGATTTAAAAATGGGTTTTATGTTTTTATTTCCTTTCTTCTCTTTCAATTGGATTTATCCAATTTTCTTTATTTCTACTTTTCTCTTATACGAATTTATGAGTTTTACATTCTTCTGCATTTCACTTCTATTCTTTTTTTCTGTTTAAGTAGTTATCAGTATATTTTTGACACACATACTTGAATTACATAGTCTAAAACTAACCCTTCTGACCAATAAAAAGATCCTAGTAACTTTTGACCATAACTAGTCATATTTTTCACATCTGATGTTTTAGATTACCTTATTTTTAAACTCTCCAAATGAAAAATTTTAAATTTTTTTACATTCAGTGTTTATTTAAATTTACACACACTTTTTTTTACCAACTTTGCTTAACAGTTCTTCTTATTCCCATTTACTCCTTGATTCCATTTCCCCTTATTATATAGTATTTCTCATTCTTTGTTGGTCTTAATATTTAATTTTGGCTTCTTTCTTGAATGACAGTTTAACTTGGCAAAGTATTCTAGGTTGAAGATTATTTTCTCTTACCTATTTGAAGATAGGATTTCATTTTCTTCCGGCCTCTGTTGTTGCTGGTAAGAAGTCTGCTGTCAGTTCTATTTCTTTTCTTTCTTTTTTTTTTTGAGTAAATATTCATTTCCCCCCTTGATTTTAAGATTTTCTCTTTTTGTGCTACAATTCATCCAAGTGGAGACTAACTTATATTTATCTCCTTCTAGGGACAAATCTTGTGTATCTTCTGTGTGAGTTTTTGTATTATTTTTCATTTCCAAATATTACCTCTGAATCTTCTTTATTTTATTTATGAACCTTTCTAAAAATTTTATTAAATAGATTTTGGATGGACGTCTAACTTCTATCTTATTTTCTGGATTTTTAGCTTTTGCCTTTAAAAAATGTCTCCACATGCTACATTAAAAATAATGTATCCTCAGATTTTTTTTCCCAGTTGGCTAATTTTCCCTTCATCAGGGTCCAGTCTGTTGTTTAACCAATCCACTGAATTTTTAGATTTTTATCTTTTGTTTCCAGATTTCTGTTTGATTTTTTAATTGTGCATGTTCTTTTGTCATAGTATCTTGTTTTTTCATCATGGATTTTATTCCTTCCTATTTTATTTCATCCCTTTAGCCATTTAAACTGCAGAGAGCATAAAGTTATTTAGAAGTAATATTTGCTTTCTTGTGGGAATTTTCTGAGGGACCTTTGGACCCTCAATCATGTTAGATCCTTATTTCATGTATTACATAGTTTACAAATTGTAACCTTATCTTTGCAGTTTCCCAGGTGGCTCCGTGGTATAGAATCTCTTGCCAATGCAGGGAATGTGGGTTCGATGCCTGGGTCAGGAAGATCCCCTAGGGAAAGAAATGTCAATGCACTCCAGTAATTTTGCCTGGGAAATCCCATGGACAGAGGACCCTGGCGGGCTTTAGTTCATGAGGTCACAGTCGGGCACGACTGAGTGACTCAACAACAACAGCAAACCTTATCTTTAGCAGCTTTATTTTTCTTCTGTGGGAAAATAAACTCTGTGGGAGTTCCTTATGGTATTCCCAGTGGATTTACTGCTAGAGAAATTTTGCATTTGTTTCTTCAAGGAACTCTGAAATTGGCCCAGAAGCAATGCCTATATCAGTCTCAAACTGGGGAATCCCGTATCCCAGGGAAAGTGTAGAGTCAGACTCCATACCTAGGTGTGGCATGGGCTTGGAGCTTCAGGGGTGTAGGAAATTGTCCTTTGCTCGCCCAGATCATAGGGCAGAGGCAAGCCTCACTGCTGCTTGCCTGGGTTCAGACATGTACTTTGGTTCCTTTACACTGAGACTGTAGCACTTTAGGGTTCCAGCTTCATGAAGAGGTCTCAGGTGCAGCTGCCCTCCTTGTTCAGTCCCAGGGCCTCACGTCCTGTCCTTGTGTGGAGGTAGCAGGACCTCTTTCTCAGTCTGATGTCAGTTCCTCTGCACCTCCCTTCCCAGGGCCACTGCAGTACTGTTATGTACATTCTCAGCCTTTCTGACCCCTCTTCATTTCTGTGCTCTTGGAAGTCCTCTTTATTTCTGATGAGCCCAGCAGGGCCTTCAAAAAATTTTTCATCTTTTTAAACTTTTTATCTAGCAGTTCTACGTACTTGTGGTTAAAGTCATTCTACTTCACCTCAGTTTCCCATATTGACAAGACTAATTTATTTTCTACAGAAAAAGACAACATATCCTATGTACTATAGGTTTCTAATGAAAAACTGTATTCATATAGAAAGTGAAAGTGAAGTCGCTCAGTCATGTCCGACTCTTTGTGACCTTATGGACTGTAGCCTATCAGGCTCCTCCGTCCATGGGATTTTCCAGGCAAGAGTGCTGGAGTGGATTGCCATTTCCTTCTCCAGGGGATCTTCCCGACCCAGGAATTGAACCCAGGTCTCCCACATTGCAGGCAAACGCTTTACTGTATGAGCCACCAGGAAAGCCCTTATTCATATAGAGGGTTGAGATATATTTACACAGTGCTTGAAACTACTAGTAACTTAAGTGAAAAAGTAAAGAACCTGCCTGCCAATGCAGGAGACACAAGAGATACTAGTTCGATCCCTGGGTTGGGAAGATCCCCTGGAGTAGGAAATGGCAACCCACTCCAGTATTCTTGTCTGGAAAATGACATGGACAGGGGAGCCTGGTGGGCTAAAGTCCATAGTGTTACAGAGTCAAACACAACTGAAGCAACCTAGCATAGCCCAGCATATGCTTGACATATGTTGGCATATGTCAGCATACAATGTTTGACACCAAAGACCAAAAGCCTTTATCTGTTAATGCTTTCTCTTAAAACTTTTAAAAACTTACTTTAAAAACATTCTACATTCTTTGGATATATTTAAACTATCTGATTAGTATAATGGGAGTATCACCTTAATATAAGAAAAAAACAGTTGAAATAAATTTCTGTTTATTTGTTCATGTTTTGTGAAAGAAAAGAAAGTGAAAGTCTCTCAGTCATGTTCGACTCTTTGTAACCCCATGGACTGAATTCTCCAAGCCAGAATACTGGAGTGGGTAGCCTTTCCCTTCTCCAGGGGATCTTCCCAACCCAGGGATCGAACCCAGGTCTCCCGAATTGCAGGCAGATTCTTTGCCAGCTGAGCCACTCATGTTTTGCAGCCAGACACTATCCATGCAAAGTGTAGAGAGGTAAGTAAACTGCTTCGTGCATAAAATGTATCACATAAGAACCAACAACTGTTTCTAGAAGATTCCTCAGTGAAACAGATTCTAAAAGTTGCAAGTGATGTCTTCAGAAAAAAGAAGGTCACAGAAGAGTGAGGGACAAAGACAAAACTCAGTGGAAGCTCTGTATTAAATTGGTACAGTGAGTCAGGACCAATCACAGAGTATCCTTGGGGATTAGCATGGATAGTTCTTGTCTTCAGGCCACCAACATCCATTTTAACTGCATCAGGTTCCATTGTGGAAACCATTCTCTCTGAGTCTGTGAACCTCTTTGGACCTGCAATTTAAGGTACTTGGCTTCCTCTGGGCAACTGTCCCAAATTAGTTTAATCACGTCTTTTATCTTGAAACTTTGAAGCTTGAGGTAAGTGAATAAGGTCAGAAAAACAATCAGCCGTGGCATTTTTCATCAGTGCCTGCTATCTGGATTCTAGGACATGTCCTCTGTTTTTTCGAGATCTGTTTCCAACTTTCTCTTTTATCTGGTGATTTGCACGTTATTCTTAAGAGAATTTCATTTTCAGCTTAAGCTAGCCAGAATTACTCTCTGTTGCTGGCCACCAAAAAACCTCTGAGATGCTTTACTCTATACGTAAAATATATTTCAGTATGAAATTAAACTCAGTATGAGAAATTAAACTCCATTTAAAATCTCATAATTTAAGTGAAACCAATGGTGAAATGCTGGGAAAGATTGAAAGTGGGAGGAGAAGGGGATAACAGAGGATGAGATGGTTGGATGGCATCACCAACTCAATGGGCACGAGTTTGAGTAAATTCTGGGAGTTGGTGATGGACAGGGAGGCCTGCTGTGCTCCAGTCCATGGGGTCACAAAGAGTCAGACACGACTGAGCAACTGAACTGAGCTGAACTAAATGGTGAAATGAATGTAAAACAATTGACTTTAATATATTACTTTTGGAAATCAGTTATTTTTGCATTTTGAGTTTTCTTCAAGTAATGTGCTTTTAACAATTGTAGTTGATTGTATCTTGGCAGGCATAAGTTGAATTGGAATCTAAATCTGTAAAGTAAGTTATGGTGCATGTATGAGGATTCACTGTATTTATAAAGCAGAGATGCTCTTATTATTAAGCTTGTTCAAACAATGCTCAATGGATGCTGTGTACAGGGTAGCCAAGAATCTCTTGTGGTCACATATTTGCAGAATAGAAGAGTGGATTTGGTTCAAGTTCCCTTTTTTTGAGTTTTTATAATTAAGAAAGGGTTCTCAGTGTTTTATCATTTTGAAATTGCCATGTGTAATAGGAACTAGTGAATCACTTTGTCATTATGAAAACCAAAGTAAAATTAGAATGTTATTTTGCAAAAGCACATTGGCAGTTGTTCTGTTCAGAGTTGTGTAAGTTGCCCTATGTGTGACTGTTCCATGAACCTTTAAATATACATACACCCAGATTTCAGACCCTGTGGCTTGGACCAGAGTGTTCTTCCTGTCTGAAGTGCCCCCTTCACTGTCTCTTTGCCTGTTGAAGTCCTACTCATTTTCCAGGGCCAACCCAAACATTACCTTCCTTGGAACCTTTCTTAATTCTGCCCAGCAGAGTTAGTCACTCTGTTGTTTGGACTAGGTAATCCTTTTTCATTCAGTTGGAGAGCCTACCTCCTCGACTAATAGACTCTGGGCAACATGGGAATTGGGGAGGCACTGACCCAAAGCTCTCTGAGGAGTAACTGCCCAATATCTGTAATCAAATTAGTTTAACTCCTTAGGAACAGAGTCCTCTGCTTCTTCTTTTATACAAATAATGCCTTCAATGTATTTTTCAGAATATTGAGTATATGGTGTACTGCCAAGGGACCACCATCATATGCAGAAGGATTTTAAAAGTGCACATTGTAGAAACTAACCTTGCCCTTTCACTGTGCGCTTTCTTTGTTTTCATTTAAATGGTACCCAGTGCTTCACATATTGAGTACTCTAAATTAGGGGAGATCTAGTCGTCTTCTTCAGGGTCTGTTGTAACTTGGAATAACCATGCCCGTATTCATCTGTTGGTGATGGAAGTTGAATAGCGGCCTTCGTAGGTCGCCATGGTTCACAAGGGATAGTTTAGGAGCTCCATGTGGCCTGAATGTCTTTCAGCACTACACTGGCCATTCCCTGATTTGGACCTTTGGTTTCATGCACATGCTATTTTTCCATGACCACAGTGCTCTTTCTATTTCTGCTTTCCGTGATCAAAATATTCTACCCTTCATTCTTCGCCTGGCTGATTCCTATTCATCCTTTACAACTCTGCTGAAACTCTCTTATTGCTTTTCAAACAAAAATTTCTGAGTGCCTATTGTCTTGCCAATGATACAAGACAGATAAGAATGCAAAATTCTGGTAAAGCACACATGGCTGTTGCTAAGTCACTTCAGTCGTGTCTGACTCTGTGCGACCCCTTAGACGGCAGCCCACCAGGCTCCTCCATCCCTGGGATTCTCCAGGCAAGAACACTGGAGTGGGTTGCTATTTCTTTCTCCAAGACACACATAGAAACAAGTACAATAAAGTAAAAAATAATTGTGACAACTACTTTAGGCTTCCCTGGTGGCTCAGATGGTAAAGTGTCTGCCTACAATGTGGGAGACCTGAGTTCGATACCTGGGTTGGGAAGATCCTCTGGAGAAGGAAATGGCAACCCACTCCAGTACTCTTGCCTGGAAAATCCCATGAATGGAGGAGCCTGGTAGGCTACAGTCTATGGGGCTGCAAAGAGTCAGACACGACTGAGCAACTTCACTTCTTCACTTTGAAAGAGGGCTTCCCTGGTGGCTCAGATGGTAAATAATCTGCCTGCAATGCAGGAGACCCAGGTTCAATCCCTGTGTTGGAAATATCTCCTGGAGGAGGATATGGCAGTCGCTCCAGTATTCTTGCCTAGAGAATTCCATAGACAGAGGAGCCTGGTGGGCTACAGTCCATGGGGTCACAAAGAGTCAGACACGACTGAGCAACTACACTTTGAAAGACATGTATAGTATATTGAAGGTAATTAGGAGCAGGGTTGCTTTATGTTGGTGTATGCGGAGGCCTTTCAGAGGACGTGATATCTGAGTTTAGTCCCCAAAGGGAAGCCTTCAGTGACCCCTCCCAACTAGATTCAACTCCCCTTCTTAGTGTTGCTATTACATCTTATGCATATCTTTAGCACTTATCACATTATTAAGCTATGTTTATGTATTGCCATAGTGCACTGGAAAATGTTTAACAAAAAGCCCAGATTTATAGTATTTGCCAGTTTCCATAATGTAAGGACTCTCATCATGGCTGATTTCAAGCTACTAAAGTTGACATCACTGAAGCTGGATTAGGAAGCCACTCAAAGAATTAGCTCTTGGGAGCCAGTATGACCTGGTCTGAGCTGGCTCCAGCATAACACAGTGGCTGTCTCACCCACCAGGCTGGTTACTATTTAGGGTAGTAATAAACTGATATTGAATCAATGAATTCACCCATATACCTATACTTATGACAGACTTCATTTTCTTGGGCTCCAAAATCACTGCTGATGGTGTCTGCAGCCATGAAATTCAAAGATGCTTGCTCCTTGGAAAAAAAAGCTATGACAAACCTAGACAGCATATTAAAAAGCAGAGACATGACTTTGCTAATGAAGATCTGTCTAGTCAAAGCTATGTTTTTTCAGTATTCATGTATGGATGTGAAAGTTGGACCATAACGAAGCCTGACTGCCAAAGAATTGATACTTTTGAACAGTGGTGTTGGAGAAGATTCTTGAGAGTCTCTGGGACAGCAAGGAGATCAAACCAATCAATCCTAAAGGAAATCAACCATGACTATTTACTGAAAGGAC
This sequence comes from Bos mutus, assembly GCF_027580195.1. Lineage (NCBI taxonomy): Eukaryota > Metazoa > Chordata > Mammalia > Artiodactyla > Bovidae > Bos > Bos mutus. The sequence goes on from NC_091618.1 coordinate 32,160,399, forward strand.
TGATGCTAAAGTTCCAATACTTTGGCCACCTGATGCAAAGAGCCGACACATTAGAAAAGACCCTGATGTTGGGAAAGATTGAAGGCAGGAGAAGGGGACAACAGATGATAAGATAGTTGGATGGCATCACTGACTCAATGGACATGAGTTTGAGCAGGCTCCAGGAGTTGGTGAAGGACGTGGAAGCCTGACATGCAGCAGTCCATGGGGTCACAAAGAATCAGACATGGCTGAGCACCTGAACAACAACAAGCTGTACTTACTTAACCCAAATACATTGATTTTGGTGTTAATATCAATTATGGATACTGAAGGTGATGTAAATGAGATAAGAATTACGTAGCAAGGTGTATGTGCTTACTGAAATTTAGTTTTGAAATAATTTATAAAATCACCAGCATTCTATGCAATACTGATTCTTATTACAAATCAAAAGTTTTGTGTGAATTCAGTTCAGTTCAATTCAGTCACTCAGTCGTGTCTGACTCTTTGCAATCCCATGAATCACAGCACGCCAGGCCTCCCTGTCCATCACCAACTCCCGGAGTTCACTCAGACTCACGTCCATCGAGTCGTAATGCCATCCAGCCATCTCATCCTCTGTTGTCCCCTTCTCCTCCTGCCCCCAATCCCTCCCAGCATCAGAGTCTTTTCCAGTGAGTCAGCTCTTCACATGAGGTGGCCAAAGTACTGGAGTTTCACCTTTAGCATCATTCCTTCCAAAGAAATCCCAGGGGTGATCTCCTTCAGAATGGACTGGTTGGATCTCCTTGCAGTCCAGGGGTCTCTCAAGAGTCTTCTCCAACACCACAGTTCAAAAGCATCAATTCTTCGGCGCTCAGCCTTCCTCACAGTCTAACTCTCACATCCATACATGACCAGAGGAAAAACCATAGCCTTGACTAGACGGACCTTAGTGGGCAAAGTAATGTCTCTGCTTTTAAATATGCTATCTAGGTTGGTCATAACTTTCCTTCCAAGGAGTAAGCGTCTTTTAATTTCATGGCTGCAGTCACCAGGAAAGAAAAAAAGAAAGCTATATATTCAAATATACCACATATATCAATATTACAGCCAGTACTATGTTGGAAAAGAAAAATCCAGACAGGCTATGCATGCTATTAAGACAAAGAAGAAATAGAAGGCTATATTTCAGACATGGCGATGAGCAAAAGGACTGGCTTTAACCTAGTGATTATTGTCTCCCACCTTTTAGTGGGAGACATGACTTTATTCTCTAGGCAAACCTTAAATAAATTTGCTTTAAAGAACCTAGAACAGAGCTTTATACATGAGACAATGAAAACATCTGTTTTTTATGTTTTTATTTTATGTTAGAATATAGTAGATACCATGAGAGATGTGGTTTCCATCCCTGGGTCAAGAAGACCCCCTGGAGGAGGAAATAGTAACCCACTCCAATATTCTTGCCTGGAAAATTCCATGGACAGAGGAGTCTGGTGGGCTATAGTCCATGGGGTTGCGAAGAGTCAGATACAACTGAGCAACTGAGCACACAGTTTCAGGTGTATAGCAAAGTGATTCGGTTATGCATGTATCTATTCTTTTTCAAATTCTTTTCCCATTCAGTTTATTACAGAATATTGAACAGAGTTCCCTCTGCTATACAATAAGCCCTTGTTGGTTACCTGTTTTAAATATAGCAGTGTATACATGTCAATCCCAAACTGCCAATCTATCCTTCCCCACTACCCTTCCCCCCCTGGTAACCATAAGTTTGTTCTCTAAGTCTGTGAGTCTGTGAGGAAAACATAGGCAGAACACTCTTTGACAAAAATTGCAGCAATATTTTTTTGATCTGTCTCCTAGAGTAATGGGAATAAAAACAAAAATAAACAAATGGGTTCTAATTAATTCAAAAGCTTTTGCACAGCAAAGGAAACCATAGACAAATGAAAAGACAGCCACAGAATGGGAGAAAATACTAGTGAGTTTTTATTATTTGTCATCTCAATGGTTATTTCCATAGACTTTGACACTGAAAAATGATAGAAAAACAAACAAAAAATGTATCTAAGTATGATTCATCATTTTTAAAACCAGAGGGATTTCAAGATGATTTCCCAGACTAATATAAACACATCATACTGTTCTCTGAGTACTTGATAGGTGCTGAATTACCCCTTCTGCCCATCCACAGTTTAAATGGCTTTCATCATGCACCCCTTGTTAACTGAAGTTTTATATGTAATGGTGGTAGAAGATTAAAGATAGCTTCAGTCTTTTCTGTTTCCACTGTAGAGAAGTGGATTTTAATTACTCTCCACTTGAATTTGGGCCACTCTTAGGGACTTACTGGAGAAGGCAATGGCACCCCACTCTAGTACTCTTGCCTGGAAAATCCCATGGACGGAGGAGTCTGGTAGGCTGCAGTCCATGAGGTCACTAAGAGTCGGACATGACTGAGTGACTTCACTTTGACTTTTCACTTTCATACATTGGAGAAGGAAATGGCAACCCACTCCAGTATTCTTGCCTGGAGAATCCCAGGGGCGGGGTAGCCTGGTGGGCTGCCGTCTGTGGGGTCGCACACAGCTGGACATGACTGAAGTGACTTAGCAGCAGCAGTAAGGACTTACTTGATCAACAGAATAAAGCAGAAGTAACTTTGGGGTTATTGAGTTTTAAGCCACCTTTTTCACTCTCCTCTTTAACCTTCATCAAGAGGCTCTTCAGTTCCTCTTTGCTTTCTGCCATAAGAGTGGTGTCATCTGTGTATCAGAGGTTATTGATATTTCTCCCGGCAATCTTGATTTCAGTTTGTGCTTTATCCAGCCAAGCATTTTGTATAATATACTCTGCATCTAAGTTAAATAAGCAGGGTGACAACATACAGCCTTGATGTACTCCTTTCCCAATTTGGAACCACTGGGAAGTTGCTCTGTTGTTCCATGTCCAGCTCTAACTGTTGCTTCTTGACCTGCATACAGATTTCTCAGGAGGCAGGTCAGATGGTCTAGCATTCCCATCTCTTGAAGAATTTTCCATAGTTTGTGGTGATCCACACAGTCAAAGGCTTTGGTGTAGTCAATAAAGCAGAAGTAGATGTTTTTCTGAAACTCTCCTGCTTTTTCGATGATCCAGCAGGTGTTGGCAATTTGATCTCTGGTTCCTCCGTCTTTTCTCAATCCAGCTTGAACATCTATCTGGAAGTTCACGGTTCATGTACTGTTGCAGCCTCGCTTAGAGAATTTTGAGCATTACTTTGCTAGCATATGAGATGAGTGCAATTGTGTGGTAGTTTGAACATTCTTTTGCATTGCCTTTCTTTAGGATTGAAATGAAAACTGACTTTTCCCAGTCCTGTGGCCACTGCTGAGCTTTTCACATTTGCTGGCATACTGCATGCAGCGCTTTAACAGTATGATCTTTTAGGATTTGAAATAGCTCAGCTGGGATTCCATCACTTCCACTAGCTTTGTTTGTAGTGATTCTTCCTAAGACCCTAATCTGTTACCATTGTCAAAATCACGGGAAAACAAAAGAATCACCTAAATGGGCACTGCCCAACTGCCTGACCCACAGAATTATGATGTGCAAAAAAAGTGTTTTGTTACACATGAATAGAAACTAGAACAGAGACCTTCCTTCCTTCCCATGGTAGGCTGAAAAATGGCCCCAAGATGTTCATATTTTAATGTCATGAACCTGTAAATGTATTACCTAATGACTCAGAAAGTAAAGAGTTTGCTTGCAATGCAGAAGAACTGGGTTCGATCCCTGGAAGAGGGATCAGGAAGAGACCTTGGAGAAGGGAATGGATACCCATTCCAGTATTCTTGCCTGGGGAATTCCATGACTAGAGGAGCTTTGTGGGTGATAGTCTATGGGGTCACAAAGAATCAGACACGACTGAGTGACTAACACTTTCACTTTCAGTATGGTAAAACTGATTTTGCAGACATGATTCAATGAAAGATTTTGAAATGAGATGATCCTGGATTATCAGGTGTGTGTAATGTAACCACAGGATTCTTTAGAAGAAGCAGGCAAAAGAGTCAAAAGATAGACTAAAGCAGTAATTCGAGTGGAAGAAAGATGCTGCTGGTTTTAAAGACGGAGGAAGGGGCCCTGAGCCAAGGAATACGAGCAGTCTCTACAAGCTCAAAAAGGCAAGTAGGTAGATAATCCTCTGAGTCTCCTCTGAGTCTCCAAAAGAAATACAGCCTTGCAGACAGACCCGCTTTAGATGTCTGACCTCCAGGTCTATAAGATAATGCATTTATGTTTTAAGCCACCAAATTTATAATAATTTCCTACCACTACAATAGGATACTGATACACATCCTTGCTTTCTTCTTTTTTACCTTAAAATTTTTTTCTCTGTAGGTAGTATACTGTAGTGACTAAGTTAATAAACTCTGAAGACAAATGTCTAAGTTCAAATCCTGGTTTCCTCTGCTGTCTTCTACTCAACTTCTTTATGCCTCTGTTAAATCTGGTGTAAATGAGAACAATTGTAGTATTCATCTTAAACAGTTGTAAGTTAATATATGCTATGTGCTTCAAACAATGCCTGTACTAGACACATGTTAGCTATTATTATTAGTTTGTATCTTCATCTGTGCCAGATTTAATAATTAAAGAATACTTTATAATTAGGGATTAACACTCTCTCTTTTATTAGTCAGTAGCTCTTCATGAAGATTACCGTACGGCTTCATTCATAGTGTATTTTCTTTTGCAGTTGTTTGCTTCGGGTTTTTCTGTATTAACATGTGTTGATTTTAGAAAACATTTGAAAAGCTTTTCAAAATGTAAAGAGAAAGGAAGAAGTGTTGATAATCCTAGCACTCTTCTAGAATCCACTGCTGGTGATATTTTGACATGCAATTTGCTCTCAGTATCCATGGCCCTCTGTACTGAACAACTTTATATAAGGGACCTGAACATCTGAACTTTGGTGTCAGTGGGGAGTTGGTAGGTGGGTGGCAGGGTATGGGGGAGGATGTGGAACCAAACCCCTCCAGACATCAAGGGATGGGTGTATTTCTTTCTAGACTATTCTATATTTAAAGAAATGGCTGAGGGTAATATTGTATATATAGCTTCACATCCTGTTTTTTTTTTTTCACTTAAGTTTATATCATAAACTTTTCCCAAGAAACACCATAATATAGCAATAACTATTGCTGGATATTCAGCATGCAAAAGTTTTGTTATCTTAAGAAACAATGAAATGAATAGTTTTGTGCACAGATATATATATTTTTAAAACTAGGTAAAATATGCATAGCATAAATTTACCATTGTAACCATTTTAAAGCATGCAGTTCAGTATATTCATAATGTTGTATAACCATAGCTACTGGCTAGTTCCAGAGCTGGGCACAGATCTTTGTCTGAATATAAGATTGTTCCTTCACGTAGAGAGTAAAGCCTTACGTTAAAGGAAAAATATTTAAAAAATATTTAAAAATTTAAAAATATTGGCTTTAAACTATTTAAAGCCAAATAGTCTGTAGTCATTAGCTTTCCAGTGTACAAGAATGTCAGTCTTATTGTATCCTCATTTGCACTGCTGCTGCTGCTAAGTCGCTTCAGTCGTGTCCAACTCTGTGCGACCCCATAGACGGCAGCCCACCGGGCTCCCCCATCCCTGGGATTCTCTAGGCAAGAACACTGGAGTGGGTTGCCATTTCCTTCTCCAATGCATAAAAATGAAAAGTGAAAGTGAAGTCGCTCAGTTATGTCCGACTCCTAGCGATCCCATGGACTACAGCCTTTCAGGCTCCTCCATTTGCTCTGAGTATCATTTAAAACATCTTTGCTTAAAAAAAAAAAAATCTTTGCTAATTTGATGATTACAAAATAAAATTTCATTCTTATTTTATTTACATTGTTTCATTATTACGAGACCAAACATTTTCTAATATGTTAATTAACTATTAATGTTTTATCTTGTGAAGTATCTGTTTGTTTTTAAATCCATTTAGCTGTTAGGGTGTTTGCATTTTTATTTTGTGATGAAATGAGTTCAGATTTAATTTAGTACAATTCACTACATTTTTGTTTGGTTTTCATGCTTCTTTGCTAGGTAACATGGAAGATCGAGAAGATTTCTCAATCTGAAAACAAACAAGCCACAGGCAATTTTGGTTGTAGGGGGAAGCTAAGGTTGGAGAAAGGAGAAGTAAAGAGAAAAAGAGAACACAAGTTTTCACACTCAATTTTGCAGGAACCCAGGGAGCTCTGTGGAAGTGCTCCGGGGGCTGCCATGGGCCAGGAGGAGATGAAGCTACAATTTTGACCCTCTCTCCCCCTGTCCTGCTTCAACTAGAGGGTCCCACTCTTCTCTGCCTTATATCTTAGTTTCTCTGCAGGACTTCATTGGAGGAAAGGATCACTTGGCTAATAACTTTTTAAATATTTATTTTTATTTATTTGTTAGCACAGAGTCCTAGCCACTAGACTACCAGTTGTTGTTGTTGTTGAGTTGCTAAGTTGTGTCTGACTCATGGACTGCAACATGCCAGGCCTCCCTGTCCTCCACTATCTCCCTGAGTTTGCTCAAGTTCATGTCCATTAAGTCGATGATGCTATCTAACTATCTCATCCTCTCATCTTAACCACCAGTTAAACCCTGGCTAACAAATATTTGAAAATAACAAATGTGGGCTAATTTTTTTTTTAACGTTTGTCTATATAAGTATCATCTGGGAAGCTTGCTAAAAATGCAGATTCCTAGAACCTTATCCAGAAAACTCTGCAGATGGAGCTAGGGAATCCACATTTCACCTGCTGCCAGATTATCTCCTAGATACACACTTAGGGAAACACTGCTCTGTCCTGTTTCCCATTGTGTGGAATTTACAAGATGATTCTAAATGGTATCCAGGATGATCTTGATTAAAATAGACATGATATTAAATGGAGTGGAATCACATAAGACGAGAACTTCTCCTTTGCATTCTTGTTCAAGCCTTCTGAACGGATCAAGGGAAAGTTTTACTTTGGTACTAGTGTGTCGTTAGCACCTTTCCAACATATATTAACCCCCCTTTTAACGAATAGGCCTTGAGTTCATTGCTTTTAGCAGGTAATAGAATCTAATTAAATTATGATGATACTATTTTGATTTTATTAGGTTTATTTGTATGGTTCCCTTTTAATTAGGAAAAATTATATCAAAATAAATGATAGTATGATTGTAGATGGGACTCCCCAGGTGGCTCAGTAGTAAAAAATCCACCTGCCAATGCAGGAGATGTGGGTTCGATCCCTGGGTCAAGAAGTCCCCTGGAGGAGGAACTGGCAACCCACCAGTATTCTTGCCTGAAGAATCCCATGGACAGAGGAGCCTAGCAGGCTACAGTCCATGGGGTCACATAGAGTCAGACAGGATTGAGAAATCAAGCATGCATGCATAATTGTAAAATACTGGAAAATGATAGTAGAGGGGTTACAGGTAAAAATAATAAAGACTAAAGTCAAATGAATCAAATCTATGAATCACCGTTATGGAACATGAGCGTCTGTCCAGAAAGAGCAGATTTTAATCCCAAGTTAGGGGTGATGGAGGAGGCTAATAAGCTTTGGGAGCTACTATGCTCTTTTTTTTTTTCAAGCAAGGCTTTATTATGGCCTCTGCTGCAGCAGCGGGGAGCAACAAACAGGTTCCCTTGCTTGTTCCCCGAGGCAGGGTGCAAGCTGGTTCTTTAAATGGGATGAGAGTAGAGGTGTGTCCAGGGGTCACTGGAGGAGTGGCTTAGGTGGTTTGCCCACCTTTTAAGTGCAGGGGGGCATGCACAGTATCATGCTTTTACTTTAGGCTCTTCAGAAGCAGCTCTGGGGTTAGTACTAGGCTCTTGGTTGAGGGATAGAGGGGGAAATGACTTCACAATTCACCCTGTGGCTTCCACTGTCAGGTACCTTAATAGGGGTGATGCCCTTTGCTGTTTATTCTTGCAGATGATTCAGGGTAAAACAGAACAACTTATGTCCATCTTGCGTGACACATACGTGATCCTTTGCAGGACTAAAGAGAACTAGGAATTGCCAGCTGGCAACCCAGTATTTGGCAGAAGGTTAAAGATGCTGCCTTGAGTAGTTACAGACAGTTTCCCTCAGTCTCTTCTCTAATGCTTTGGAATGAAAAAAAACATCGCTGACTCACCATGCCGTGTAAGGCATGAGGAGGATTCTGAGAGGGTTTTGTAATGCGTTTCCTTTTAAAGCATGATAGAGATTGAGCTATTATCTGTTAAGAATGTTTCAGTTAAAAAAAAAAAAAAAAACTCATTCAAATGTTTTGGATTTGAAAAAGCTGATTTTAAACCAATAGTCATGGTGTTTCTCTGACTGAGAATTTAATATCCTTATAAGAGATGTTACGCCACGAGCAGCTCCCTTGTAAAACAATCATTTATCTTACTAGCTGTAGTCTGCTCTATTGTCTCATTTACTGAACAGATGTTGGGCTTTAAAATGTTGAATACTTTTCTTTAGTAAAAACATTGTAAATGAAGGCTATCTGCTACCACATCTAATAATGCAATTAGTCTGCAATTCTTAAGGAATTATATGTCTAGGTAAGAACTGTAAGGGAAAATAACTATTCAGTTCAGTTCAGCCGCTCAGTCGTGTCCGACTCTTTGCGACCCCATGAACTGCAGCACGCCAGCTTTCCCTGTCCATCACCAGTTCCCAGAGTTTACCCAAACTCATGTCCATTGAGTCAGTGATGCCATCCAACCATCTCATCCTCTGTCGTCCCTTTCTCCTCCTGCCCTCAATCTTTCAGTCCTATAATAATTGTACCCATTGTAACCAGGGCCTGAAATAAAGCAACAGAAATATATCTTCCTTGCAAACTCAGTCTCGGTGTCTCTTCCTTTGTAGATGGTTCTCGGAATTTGGACACCTCCTGGAACCCTGGGGATATTGGAGACCTTGGGTTAAGCATTGTTTTTGCAAAGAAAATTATTCATTGTTTGAGTTTTCCTAAACTCCATTCTCACGTTTAATCCTTGAGAGTAATGTGTCCAGAAGACGACAGCTTCTGTTTTCCTCCCTAACTTTCCCTCCAATGTGGACTGGGTGCTGCACCCATAAATCAGTAGTGATGATTCTCCATCCTGCCTTGTGGGAGCTTGGTACCCAAGGACATGTGAGGGAACAATCCCAGTTTCCAGAGATCTCATCTTCAGGATATGGGGTGGTAGAAGTAGAGAGATTCTTTTTATTTACTCAGCTGTTGTTCAGTCTCTCAGTCTTGTCCAACTCTTTGAGGACCCTTGGACTGCAGCACACCAGGCTTTTCTATCCTTCACTGTCTCCTGGAGTTTGTTCAAACTCATATCCATTGATTGTGATCATCAAAAGCAATTATCATGTAACTTTTTGCTGTGGCGCTGTGCTGGCAACAGCAATGAAGGGTCTTTCTAATGAAGGAGTGTCTCTGCTGCGTTCACACTGGTGTCCACATGGTGGAAAACCCGACTTCATGTCATGGCAGAAATGCAAACATTTCCCCTTAAACCAAATTTGTGGGTGGAATAAAAGGTAGCCTTAAATGTTATTGGCTTCTTTGGTCTTCCATCTGAGGGGCTTGAAAACTTTCAGAAATAGGGATCCAATGGCATTTGATAACGGTGAGTGGAAGCAAGAGACTGGTTGCATCTGGGGGTGTGGTACCAGAATTATTACAAAATCCTTCCAGCTGCTGTTCCAGAGACATCACCTCAAACCTCCCTCTGTGGTTCTCCTATTTCAGTCTCACTCCTAACTGTGGCTCTGGGTCGATGAATGGAAACTGATGGATCCATTAGGCATTTTTCACTGAACTTGTCAAAGTACAATTTCTTTGTCCTCAAGGGTATGAACACAGCTCTGGTTCTCCTTCCTACATTTACTCCTTTGCTGCCCCTACTCCTCCCATTAGGACATAGAAGATTACTCAGCAGGTGAAAGCATTGCACACTGGCTTTAACAGGAGAAAGCATCCTGTCAGAGATAAATCTTGCTTTGAGTGTAGGTGTTTGTAAGTCTGAAGTGAAATGTCAGTCTGGCATTTCAGCACTTTCAGTAGGATTCCCCCAGGGCCAAATAAATCATACAACAAGACTATAAAACACTGGGTTTGGCTTGGAATATGATCTCAGCGGATGATTCTGTTTTACCACACTGGCGACCAAGTTCATTCTGAAGCAGCCAGTCAAGATGAAGGTTGGATTGGGGAGATTAAAGATTAAGAGAGTTGGAAGTCACTGGGAAGAAGAGCCCAGTCCCCAGCCAGTCTTTGCCTAGAAGCAAGATAAAACTAAGCACGGATTCTCTTCTCTCCATAACCTAGATCATCAACAGACAACTAGTCTATGAGAAATCCAGTTTGTGTAAATGGTGGTCATGTGCCTGGTATGCCTGTGTCATGTGCCAGAATGCCTGGTATCTCCATGGCTCAAGAATCCCTACTGTGTCTGTGCTGTGATGTGCATCAGCCAATTCCAGCCTTCCTTCCTTCCTTCCAGTCTGACAGTGTGTAATCTTCGTGGTCCCTAGAGAACAGGGGGCATCACGGAGGGAACAATCTACTAAGACTGTCACTTTAAAGAAGAGATGCTGTTGCAAAAGAAGAGCTGTGAAAAACCAAGGACTGTGATCGATTGACTGGGTTTGGACTCAGACCCTGGGATGTAGGCACCTGGCCACTTTTCACTTATTCTCCAGCTCTGATTAACTCTTTCCTGTGATTGTGCAACCAGGAAAAACAATTCTCTTGGTTGGTGCTTGGGGAATGGCTGCCTTTTAGAACTTGACTCTGTTTTTCTCTTTGTTATTTGTCTGATCTTTCCCCATGGGCCACATTTTGCTCCATTCTTCTGAGCTCCTTATGTCTTTGGTTCCCTTTGGAGTTAAGAAAACCATCAGTCCTTCCTGCTTCTTATACTCTATCAACTGACAATACATTAAGTTTAAAGGAAAGTCTTAGGCAACCCTTTAGGGTTTTCATATGGAACAGCATTTTGATCACTGTATCAAATGTAATTTTGGAAAACCCTACAAACTCCACCAGTTTCAAAGCAAAGGGGGTAAAAATGTTTTGCATTCTATTCCTAGGGCTTCTTAAAAATTTAATATGAAAAACACTTTTACTTGCTGGCCAGCCAAAAACTCCAGCTGATTTTAGCTGCTGTTGTTTGATGTGTACAAAAACCAACAAACAAAAAGATTTTTTTCCAAAGAATTTTGTTGTCGGTAATTGCTGTGCAGCCTGGCATAACACACTTGACAATATCAAAAGAGATGATATCATATCAATGTAACCGGGAGCAGAACGCAGTTCCGTTTCATGATTTGGCCAAAAAAAGCAAATTACATTGAGTGACCTAAGGCAACCTGACTTCATTAGACCCCTGGTCCTTATAAACATTACAATTTTGCCCCAGTTAAGAGATTATACAATGAAGATTACCAGGGCTTTCAGAAAGGAGACTCTATCATTTTCAATGACATCTGATTTATGAACTGTTTAAACTATTTCCCAAAGTCTGCCTTCTCAGCCTGGCTGATAAACACTGCACAAAAATTCTGCTGGTTTGCAAAATCTGACTCTTTCGCGTCTGAAGTCCCCTTTTGGACCCCAGGAGGAAGGAACATTGAAGTCTCCGAAGAGCTGCCAGTGACAAATGTCTACTGCGTTTCCTGATGGGAAACAAAAAAAGAGAGATCAGAAAGAGAAAACACACATTCTGTAGAATCCTCATTCCTTCAGCTACTTTGGAGCCAAATGCTGACTTCTCAGAATTTCAGACCCCACCCCCACGCCCTCAGCCATTCTCCTTCTCATGCTGTGGTCTGTTCTCCAGAAATAGATCTTTCTTTGGTTTCAGACTAGATGAAATGGTCGAAAACAAACTGTGCAAACTCCCAGGCTCACAACTTTCTCACAGCCAGGAAGGGAGTGGAGCAGAGGGTCTGGCTTACCCTCCCCCTCAACATCCCCAACCCCACAACCTTCTTTTCAAAAGCAAATTCTTTTAGAAGTATATAGAGAACATAACTCAGCAGTATCTTTCAAAATAATAATGACGCCAAACTTTGCAGAAAGAGGAAACTGCTCCATTGTTCCAAAGACCCCGAGTGATGTAGATAAACATCTCATAATAAAGAAATAAGTACAAAGACTTTGTTTTTAAAGAACTGGTCCATCTGCCTGTCTAGACTTATAGAAAGGCATAAATGTGATTTTCAATGGACCAAGTGTTTTTCCAATGCAACCCTAACTGCCCCAAAACTGAAAAAAATCCCAGTTTTAGAATGGATTTGGCTACTCTAGGCTGATTCTTTTCCCATTCATCTTGTGTAAAACTTGATTAACATTATATTAGCAAGGGGTTTAAATGGGTTTTTTTGTTTGTTTATTTGTTTGTGTATTTTGTTTTTCACAAGGGCAGGGTCTTCTACATGAATCAGTCAAGGAGACAATTTCTCAGGCTCTGCTGATAAAGAACTTTGGTTTCTGTTTTTAATATTTTTAATTATCTTTTTTGTTTTAAGGCTCATTTTATTTCAACTATATTTATATATGCCTTCATATTATATATCATTTTGATAAGTGTTGCACTATAAGCATATCCCTAGAGACTAGGTTTTTTTTTAAATAAAGGAAGAGACCACAAAATCTCTCCCACATATTATGATATAGTCCATATCCCTCCCATAGTTCTCATGTCTGGAAAGAATATATTAATATCTGAGTTTAGGCAAAGTGCTGGCCTTGAAGTCAGAAAATAATTGCACTCAAAAGTTACCATTTATTTGATGAAACTTGCTTGGGAACGTTTTGAATCATTTAGAATTATGTGAAATAGAATATTGTTCAGGGTTTTAAATTATTAGCAGTGATGTAGAGCAATTCTGTGATTTCCATTATCATATCTCACCCAGAAGAACTGGATGTGGGCTGGTGTGAGTAGCCAGTAGGAAGGGCGTGTTTGCTCCCTTCAGACCTAACCTCTTGGTCTTGGAGGACATTTTGTAGGGTCCTGTGGTCCCCTGTGTAGGGCTCCATAAGGGTCATTTGCAGTTTTAGGGTGTTGGCTCAAGAGGGACACAGCTTATTATTCCACAGAGAATATGAGAGCATCTGGGAATGATGAGGATGTTTATGAGTAACAGGCCTGGTAGACACATGAGATCAGCCTTCTTCCCGCTCGTCAACCACCGCGGAGGAGCTGGGGGTGGGCGGACAGAGGTGAGGTGGTGTGGTGTGGCAGCTGCAACCCAGAGTGGGAAGAGTCAGCCTGGCCACAGTTAAACCCTACTTGCCATCTATGTGTGAGATTATTTCGGTGTTTGGTATCCAAGGTCACTTAGCCTGGGCCAAACTTGCCTTCCTAATTATAAGAGGAAAATGCTTTGGAAACATATTGAAGAAAGACTCCAAAGTTTCCTTGGGCATCAAGTAATATGTTAAACAGCCAACATATTGATGAACTTCTAAAATACATGAATCGGAACCATATGAAATTAATTTTGCTAGATCAATCCAGGAACCTGAAATACCAAGGAGCAAACTCTTGGATATTTTGGCATTTGTTTTACTATGATATCTTTCCAGTTCAGAACAAGACAGGTTTTATATGTATTCTGGGATCAGTGATGAAAATACTGAGTTTTAATATTTTCTGAAAAGGCTAGTGGATAAACTACTTCTTTTGACTGTCCAGGATAGTGCATCGTTTATAAGAAGAAGCCTGGAGACTTGAATTCAGCTATGACCTCTGTCAGTGATTTAGGGTGGTGACCTTGAACTTCACTGCCCATCTGGGAATTCATGGAATTCTCCAGGCTAGAATACTGGAGTGGGTTGCCATTCCCTTCTCCAGGGCATCTTCCTGACCCAGGGACTGAACCCGGGTCTTCTGCACTGCAGGCAGATTCTTTACCATCTGAGCAGCCAGGCAAGGGGAGTGGGCTCTAATGTTAGGGTTTTCTCACACTCTGAATGTCATGTACAGAGTAAGAGCAGGAACAGTGGAAGATGTGTGTGTGTGTGTGTGTGTGTGTGTGTGTGCATGCACACATAGGTATGTGCTAAAGCACATTTTAGAGCTGATGATGGTCTTGAACATGGGACCTGTGGCAAGTCTCATTTATGTCTCTTCAGCAGAAACCTCCTGTTGCCAAACCTGGGAGGGAGGTAGCCCAGGCTTCTATTAGGATACAGGCAAGTGTTCTTTTCATCCATCATGGTCAATCTTTTACCAGGAAAGTTGTTCTCTCAGATACATGTGATCATTATCCTGTGATGATGTGTCTCCATTAAGAGGTGAAAAGTGGTACTGAAGTGATCTGTGAAAGAATGGCTCAAGATAGGGATGACAAACCCCATGACAATCTTATGCAACGATGCTGATTAAACTGAAGTAGTTGCGAGGGAGATGTGGAGACAGATGCTGCAGTGAACACAGGCTGGTTCCAGAGAGAAGTGTCATCACCGTCTTTAAATGCCTGTCACAGGTTTGGGAGGGCAAGTGATGACCATGTGCCAAGATGTGTTATTGCCACAGTGGAACATAACAGAGATAACAAAATCAGATGGATCTGCCTTCAGATCTACCCTGGGAAGGCTGTGTGGCTTTGAGCAAATGACCTATCCTTTCTGAATTCTGCAATCTTCTCTAGAAATGAGGATACCTTCCTTGTGGAGTTTATGTGTGGCATGATCAAGATGATGAATGCTTTCTTTTATTCTTATCATTGTGATTGGTATCACTTAGATAATGAATGTCAAGTGAGAAAAAACCCTTTAGATAAAAGATGGTGTCCGGGTTTGCATTATTCATTGTTCATTAGTGGCAGTAGACTTTATTAGGAAACCCAAGTCTTGAAGAGGTTCAGTTCAGATAAGCATAATAAGGTGAAGAACATCATTTTCATAAAACAAGGTCAAAGTCATGTTAACAGGAAGGAGCTGGATTTCTCAGATGGAGTTAGTGGTATAATCATCAGTAGGAAATGACATGTCATGGTGATGAAACGTGGATGATTTTAGATAAGGTGGGAGAAAGCCAGTCCCTCCCAGGCTGTTCCCATTGTTGTCTCTCCCATTCCACGGCTCTAGAGCTCACCCTTCTGCTTGAGAGAGTCATTTCCTAGGCAGGTTGATAGGGAGTCTAGGGGTCCCCAAGGAGAGAGGGGTCTGGAATTCTCAAGGAGGAAAAAAGGACAAACTTTTTTTCTTTCTCCACATTCCTTAGGATTATATACCAATAATGTATCCTGCCTAAGGACAGTCTTTGGATTCAACCTTCTGTTATTTTAAAATGTTAATTATGGGAGTATACCTGGTCTTTACAAGGATGTATCTTGCCTGAGGACAGTGTTATCTTAAAATGTAAATTATGGGAGTAGGTCGGAGGAGGTCTTTACAACCTCCAGACATTCTTTGGATTATATAACCTCATTATTAACACTAGCAAGCGGGTACTCTTTCTGCCCCCTTCTGATGCCTATGTCAGAAGCTTTCTCTATCTCCTTTATACTTTAATAAAACTTTATTACACAAAAGCTCTGAGCGATCAAGCCTCGTCTCTGGCCCCGGATTGAATTCTTCTCCTCCGGGGGCCAAGAATCCCGGTGTATTCGCGTGATTCAACAACAACCTTTCATGCTGAGCCTGGATCTTATTCCTCTCTGTGATGGAGTGGACATGAAAGCCATATCCTTTCACGCTGAGCCTCAGGAATTTTAATACACATGAAAAGAACCAGCCACTGGGCATCCAGGGGAAAGAAGGTGGAGTCAGAAGTGACAAGTGTGGTAGAGCTCTAAAAGTGAAGAAGACCTGGGGAGACAAGGGGGAGTGGAGGGTACTGCGGGAAGACCATGTGCTCACTCCAGAGGACTCGCTTCCGGAGACGTGCAGCACTCGAATCATATCTCCCTATCTCTTGATGGCTTAGGGACATTCTCCTGAATGTTTGAAACTTCACCAGGGTCCCATGCATCATCTGTTCAGAGAGGGTAAGGAGGTAAGTGTCAAAGACGGTGATGGGGAAAACTTCTTTCTGGCCAGCCGTCTAATACACTTTGAAAAACACCATCAGTGGGAACCATAAAGCAACATAGAACCTCATTTTGTGTTCACTGTTCACTTACCCTGCTGGAGAAAAAGTGTGAAACAGCTTATACCCCGCCCTCCACAAAGTCTAGAAGAACAGATTAGGTGGGATAGACATTTGTGTGGGTTACACTATCATCATCTCCGGCCCCAGGTGACTTTTCCAGTGGCCAAAGGGACGGAGTTGGATCTCTCTTCTCTGGAGTTCCCTTGATCTGTAAATTATGTTCATTAGTCTTGGAAACATCTCAATTTCCCATCACCAACACTACTGTTACTCTCAGATTTGGACTTCCCCTTGGGCACAGAGGGAAGGCAAGGGCTTTATTGGTTTTCCAGCAGAGAAGTGGGTTCTGCTGTGGACATCACAATCTTTAATAAGATAGCTCTCTACATACTCCAGACAATGACTCTGGGACTTCAAAGTCAACTATTTAACCTCCCCTGTTTGTTATCCCCATCCCATCTCTCTCTCTCTCTCTCTCTCTAGCTATCAATAAAATCCTAAAAAGGAAACAGGTTTGAGGGTGGGTGAAGAATGTGGAAGAAACAGGCAGGAAGGGGGGAAATCTGGAAGCCTGGCCTATTGCAAAGCTGTCTAGAACAATGGAGAAATTGTAACATCCAGTCCTACGGAAAGAGATGAACAGATGCCTTACTGGGGCAGAGAAGTTGGCTGGGGTTTCCTAGTTGGTGACACATGGTGATTCCCCCAAGAGTGTGACATCCATTTCTTAGACCTGTATAGGACACCCTTCATCAAAATCAAGAATTCTGACTCACCCCAATAATCATACACAGGATTTAGCCAACCTTCTGAGTTTCTACTTTCTATTTCTGTCCTAACTGGCCAATCTCTTTCACTGCTGTTTTTTGAAACAACTTTAAATATTAAATGCCAGCTGTACACTACACACTGAAATTTGAACATTTACAGAGAAAATCTTCGCTATGATTTACTCCCAAATGTTTGTGGTTAACAAGTATCATTTCAACTAACATTTTCCACTTGAAATGTTAAGGGGCTTCTCCGCCTCTTGGTCCTCCCTTCCTTTTTTCTTCATCCCTCTCCTCCTGTTTGTCTTTCTCCTTTGATCTACAGGATCATACAGTGTGGCATTAATCTTTTTTCTCTTTGCAAATGCAATTTGAATAAATCCTATGATAACAATTGAGAGATCAGAGTTAGAAAAGCTTCCTAAAATCTTAAACCCTTCAGTTAATAAATCTCACAAGAACTGCAATTTATAGATGGGATTAGAACATTCCAACCTCTATTTGGACTCTGTTTTCCCAACTCTCAGGGGGTAATGAGATGATGAACGAGTTAATATTTGTTCAAGGTTTTGAAGGAAAGCAATATCTTAAACACTAATGTGTTTTGATCTCAAATTTCTTTCCTACAAACTTCACTTTAAGTAAGAAAAAGGGAAAAGACAATGGCAGCAACAATGTAGAGCAATTCTCTCTACTCCTGAAACCTGTAGGACTTCATGGAGAAGGATAGGAAGTGTCCATGGATGGTAGTGCTTGTGCAATTCTTGCTGGACCCAAATGGAAGATGCAACCAACATATATCTTCTCAGTAACCACTAACTCTTTCTGGGTGAATCCATGTCATCTTGACACCCAGAACCATCCCCAAGTCCAGTTGTGTGACCCTTCGCCAGAGCTTTTCCCTCCTAAATTTATATCAGTGTCAAAAATTCTACCTTCTGTTCTTCATACCCCAGATTGATGACTTACCAGCTACTTTGCTAAAGTAATTTGATCCAGGGTGTTAATCACTGTTAACATCTCTGAAAAACTTTTCCAACAGTCATTGTATTAAGAAAAACAGATTCAAAAACCAGAATAATAAAAACAGCGATAATAGTGTCATTCATCAAATCCTGACCATGGGTGAAGTTCTGTGCACAGTCCACATATTATTTAATTAATCCTCAAAGCGGACCTGTGAGTGTGCTTTGTGTGCTAAGTTGCTTTAGTCGTGTCCAACTCTTTGCTACCCTATGGGCTGTAGCTCATCAAGCTCCCCTGTCCGTGGGATTCTCCAGGCAAGAATACTGGATTGCCATGCCCTCTTCCAGGGCATCTTCTGCATCCAGGGATTGAACCCATGTCTCTTATGTCTCCTGGATTGGCAGGTGGGTTCTTTACCACTAACACCACCAGGGAAGACTGATATGTGTGTTGTTGTTGTGTAGTCACTGAGTCGTGTCCATTCTTTGCGACCCCATGAACTGCAGCACACCAGGCTTCCCTGTCCTTCATTATCTCCCTGAGTGTGCACAAACTCATGTCCATTGTCAGTGATGCCATCCAACCGTCTCATCCTCTAATGCCCTCTTCTCCTTATGCCCCAAATCTTTCCCAGCATTAGGGTCTTTTACAATGAGTCAGCTCTTCGCATCAGGTGGCCAAAGTATTGGAGCTTCAGCTTAGCACCAGTCCTTCCAATGAATATTCAGGATTGATTTCCTTTAGGATTGACTGGTTGGATCTCCTTACAGTCCAAGGGACTCTCAAGAGTCTTCTCCAGCACAACAGTTCAAAAGCCTCAATTCTTCAGTGCTCAGTCTTCTTTGTGGTTCAACTCTCACATCCATACATGACTACTGGAAAAACCACAGCTTTGACTGGACAGACCTTTGTTGGCAAAGTGAAGTCTTTGCTTTTCAGTACACTGTCTAGGTTTGTCATAGCTAGTCTTCCAAGGAGCAAACGTCTTTCAATTTTGTGGCTGCAGTTATTCATCTACATGATTTTGGAGCCCCCCAAAATGAAATATGACACTGTTTCCACATTTCTGCATCTATTCGCTGTGAAGTGAAAGGACCAGATGCCATGATCTTCATTTTTTGAGTTGAGTTTTAAGCCATCTTCTTCACTCTCCTATTTCACCTTCATCAAGAGGCTGTTTAGTTCCTCTTCACTTTCTGCCATTAAAGTGGCATCATCAACATATCTGAGATTCTTGATATTTCCCCCAGCAATCTTGATTCCAGCTTGTGATTTATCCAGCCTGGCATTTTGCATAATGTACTCTGCATATAGGTTAAATAAGCAAGGTGACAATACACAGCCTTGACGTACTCCTTTCCAAACTTGGAACCAGTCCATTGTTCCATGTCCAGTTCTAACTGTTGCTTCTTGACCTGCATACAGATTTTTCAGGAGGCAGGTAAGGTGGTCTGGTATTCCCATTTTATTTAGAATATTTCACAGTTTGTTGTGAGCCACACAGTCAAAGGCTTTAGCATAGTCAGTGAAGCAAAAGTAGATTTTTTTTATTTTGGAATTGTTTTGCTTTTTCTATAATCCAGCATATGTTGGTAATTTGATCTCTGGTTCCTCTGCCTTTCCTAAACTAAGTTTGTACATCTGGAAGTTCTTGGTTCACGTACCACTGAAGTCTAGCTTGAAGGATATTGAACATAATCTTGCTGGCACGTGAAATGAGTGCAATTGTACAATAATTTGAATGTTCTTTGGCATTGCCTTTCTTTGGTATTGGAATGAAAACTGACCTTTTCCAGTCCTGTGGCTACTGCTGAGTTCTCCAAATTTTCTGGCATAAGGAGTGCAGCACTTTAACAGCATCCCCTTTAAGATTTGAAATAGCTCAGCTGGAATTCCATCACCTGCACTACCTTTGTTCATAGTACTGCTTCCTAGGACTCACTTGACTTCTCACTACAGGATGTCTGGCTCTAGATGAGTAACCATATCATTGTGATTAACTGCGTCCTTCTGTGCATTCTTGTCACCTTTTCTTTATCTCTTCTGCTTTTGTTAGGTCCTTGCTATTTCTGTCCTTTATTGGGTCTATCTTTGTATGAAATGTTACCTTAGTTCTTGAAGAGATCTGTAGTCTTTCCCATTCTATTGTTTTCCTCTATTTCTTTACACTGGTCACTTACAAAGGCTTTCTTATCTCTCCTTGCTATTCTCTAGAACTCTGCATTCAGTTAGGTATATCTTTCCCTTTCTCCTTTTCCTTTCGCTCTCCTCTTTTCTCAGCTATTTGTAAGGCCTCCTCAGACAACCACTTTACCTTCTTGCATTCTTTTTCTTGGGGATGGTTTTGGTCATTTTGGAGAAGGAAATGGCAGCCCATTCCAGTATTCTTGCCTGGAGAATTCCTTGGATGGAGGAGCCTAGCCGGCTGCAGTCCATGGGGTCGCAGAGAGGCGGACACGACTGAGCAACTATCACTCACTTGGTCATCACCTCCTGTACAGTGTTACAAACCTCCATCCATAGTCTCAGGCACTCTGTCTACCAGATCTCATCCCTTGAACCTATTCATCATCTCCACTGTATAATCATAAGAGATTTGATAGGTCACACATGAATGGCCTAGTGGTTTTCCCTACTTTCTTCAATTTGAGCCTGAATTTGCAATTAGAAGCTAATGTTCTGAGCCACAGTCATCTCCAGTCAGTTTGCTGATTGTATAGA
Source organism: Bos mutus (assembly GCF_027580195.1). NCBI lineage: Eukaryota > Metazoa > Chordata > Mammalia > Artiodactyla > Bovidae > Bos > Bos mutus. Next base: position 32,180,950 of record NC_091618.1, read on the forward strand.
GCTTCTCTGCCTTTGGATGCAAAGAATATAATCAATATGATGAGTAGAGAGTATTATTATTCCATTATATATCCCATTATATATCCCATTATTCCATATGTGGGGCAGACAGACCCAGATTCATTGCCTTGGCCAATGTCACACAGGTAGTAACTGAACAGCAATATTTGCTGTAAACCTGTTCGCCGCCCCCCCCCCCATTTATACATGACCCTCTCATCCCCAAAACCTTGTACAAATCTTGCAAATAGAAGAGTGCATGTGCATGCATGTTCAGTCCTGTCTGACTCTTTGCGACCCCATGGACTGTAGCCTGCCAGGCTTCTCTGTCCATGGCATTCTCCAGGCAAGAATACTGGAGCATGTTGCCATTTTATACTCCAGCGAGTAGAAGAGGTTATTCCTAAACTAAATTGAGCAGAATTATTGGCTTTTTGATTTAAGGAAATCTCAGTTTTCCCTGGCAAACAGTTTACATTTAACAAATAAGAAAAGAGTGAATATTATTTGTATTTTAAATCCTATGGCTGGATCAAGTGGAAGGTAATTTGGTGGCTGAAGAATTTTTCAGTCACTGAACTGAGAGTTGTTGAATGATCTTTTTATTTTATTTTTTCCCTGTGGTCTTTGAAGTCATATCACATAAATAAGTACCTGAGCACATTTGGCAATAACAGAAAATCTTAACAGCATCAACCGAATGATCAAGCATTCACTAAGCACACAGACTTAGTGAGCTTGGGCAGAAACATGGATCCTATCTCCAAGGAATGCAAAATCTAATAGAAAAATGAAGGGCTTCAGTGAACTTCCCGTGTCTGGTTTCATTTTCAAAAATGCCCTGGGCCACAACTTGGGGAAGCTCTGTAAGTGAATTCTAAGGGAATTTAGGGCTCTTTCATGATAAGTTCAGGAGATGGGAGTTTCTGCTTCACTAGGTGAGTTTCCCATTTCCCTGTATGTCAAGAAGTGAGGCAATTCCAAAGGAATGTGGCCCTGAAATAGATCCAGCAGGAAACCCACACAGACGGCTCCTTTTCCTCCTGGAGTGAGAAGATGAAATGGAAAGTTGAAATGCTCATACTGAGAGGCTGAAAGCTGTGCTTTCACAAGCAAAGATGATTTTTTAGCCTGTTTTGGTGTGAGTCCCATGGCACATGGACACTTCCTGAGGGTCTGTCCATAGCCACTGCCAGCACCACCAACCCCTCCTCTAAGCTACTCTTCATCTCCTCGTGGGCCTCCTTCAACTCAACTCATGGAACATTATTGAGAAATAGACCCATGAGCTGCTTGAGTGTGGGGAATGTGAAGATTAAAAAGATAAGATTTGCAATAAATGCTGGCAAAGGTGTGGAGAAAAGAGAACCCTTGTACATGGTTGGTGGATATGTAAATTAGTGCAACCACAATGTGAAACAGCATGAAGTTTCTTTAAAAAGCTAAAGATTGGGCTACCATAAGATCCAGCAGTCCCACCTCTGGGCATGCATCTGGAAAAGATGAAAACTCTAATTAGAAAAGAATGCCAAAGATGCTCAAACTACCGCACAATTGCACTCATCTCACATGCTAGTAAAGTAATGCTCAAAATTCTCCAAGCCAGGCTTCAGCAATACATGAACCGTGAACTTCCTGATGTTCAAGCTGGTTTTAGAAAAGGCAGAGGAACCAGAGATCAAATTGCCAACATCCGCTGCATCATGGAAAAAGCAAGAGAGTTCCAGAAAAACATCTATTTTTGCTTTATTGACTATGCCAAAGCCTTTGACTGTGTGGATCACAATAAACTGTGGAAAATTCTGAAAGAGATGGGAATACCAGACCACCTGACCTGCCTCTTGAGAAACCTGTATGCAGGTCAGGAAGCAACAGTTAGAACTGGACATAGAACAACAGACTGATTCCAAATAGGAAAAGGAGTTGGTGATGGACAGGGAGGCCTGGCGTGCTGCGATTCATGGGGTTGCAAAGAGTCGGACACGACTGAGCGACTGATCTGAACTGAACTGAATGCTCATAGCACCACCATTTACAATAGCCAAGACATGGAAGCAACCTAAATGCCCCTTGACAGATGAATGGATATATTCCAATTTGTACACACCCACACACACACACAGTGGAATACCTGTGAGCTATAGAAAGAATGAAATGATAACATTTGCAGTGGCATGGCTGGACCTAGAGAATATTGTATTAAGTGAAGTAAGTCAGGCAGAGAAAAGGAAATACTATATGATATTACTTAAATGTGGAATCTAAAAAATAATACAGGTGTATCTATATACAAAACAGATTCACAGAGATAGAAAGCAAACTTATGTTTACCAAAGGAGAAAGGGAGCAGTAGGAGGGATAAATAAGAAATATGGCATTAACAGATACAAACTACTAGACATATAATAGATAAGCAACAACGATTCACTGTATAACAGGTAATTAATAGTCAATATCTTGTAATAACCTATAATGGAAAATAAACTGAAAAAGAAAGCTGAAGATGTGTTTATTCATGGCTCTTTCTGTGTGGATCGTGGATTCACTGAAAAATCTGAAACAAGGTAGGTCATGAGTGCTGCCTTAATTCAACTCAGTGGGAGCCTATAGGTTAGTCAGGGGCTAGATACTGGTCACTTCTTGCATTCCTCTTCAGACCTGACATAAAATGAACTAAAAGGGAAATTCACTATTTTTTTTTTTAACTGAAGGATTGAATAGATTCCATGGAGCAATGGCAAAGAGGGCTGGGAATTGTGATTAATTGATTAATTGTAATTAAATCTGATTAACTCATCTCCTTGGACCACACTCATGAGGAGGGCCTCACAAGGGTTAGAATGACTCTTCCCTCTTCCCAGGCATCCTCTGGTGGTTTCAGTGTCCCCCACTCCCACTCCCCATCAAGACAGAAATTATTTTGTGTTGTAAAACTTTAGACTTCAGGTTTGGGTCAAAAACTTGGTTCTACCTCAATTTTGGTGACTCCAAAGGGGCTGGTAGATGAGCTGAGCTCTTTTGTGGGCTAAGAGAAAGAGAGTCAATTTTTCCATCATTGAGGCAGAAAATTAGGAATCATCTAATTTCCTGATGAATTATTTAAGAGCAAGCACACTTCACCACAGTGTTTGTTTCTGAGCAGAGCACAGGTTCATTGTGAGAAAAGCCTTTCCTTCCTTTCAGGTTGACTTCAACCTTATTCTTAATCAAGTAATTGTTATGGTATTGTTTCTCTAATTCTCATCTGGCTCCTTCCAGTTCACAATACAAGGATGAGCACAGTATCTCAGAATGGTCTTCATGGCTGCTTGAACCAGTGGCATCAGCTTCATTTAGATATTTCACGATCCTCAAATCTTGCCCCATACAAAGATTGTGTGTATGGAGAAAATTCTCTATTCATCCTGCCACTGTTCAGTAGAGTGTTTTAAGTGCCACATGAGATATATAGAGGTATAGGTGGACGAAATGAAGAGCGATTCCAACTCAGCAATTAGAAAAGATTACTTAGCCTTTGAAGGCAACATTGGAACTGGGCTTTATTGAAGAAGTAGCATTTTATCCAAAAGAGATGAGGTGGTGAGTACTTAGGCTACCAGGAAAGAAAACACTCAGAAATGTTAAAAATAACAACTTATGCTCATTAAGAACTTATGCACTTGGGGCTGTTGAAAGCAATTTATGTATTTGAACTTATTTACCTTTCATGACAATGGCAACCTCTTCTGTGCAATTAGGGAAGACATTGTGTAGTTGGATTTCCCATAGCTGGAGAATTACAAAGTGAGGCTAACAGATGGGCTGGAGCCTTATCCCAGAAAGCCTTGTCCTGTTAAGTAATTAGCACTTTGTTTTTCCTATAAGAATCCAGACTCTTTGTGTTTGAGTTTTTGTTTTTAGCAAAGTACTGACATTGTTGGTATTGAGACAAGAATGTGGTATGTGCGCTCAGTCACGTCAGACTCTTTGTGACCCCATGGACTGTAGCCTGCCAGTCTCCTCTGTCCATGGAGTCTTCCAGGCAAGAATACTGGAGTGGGTTGCCATTCCTACTCCAGGGGATCATCTCGACCCAGGGATCGAATCCACATCTCTTGCATCTCCTGCACTGGCAGGTGGATTCTTTACTGTTGCGCCACCTGGGAAATCCCAGGTGCTTGAGAATTGTGCTTGAGGACAATAGTTCTAATTGCCACATGAAGGATGGATTGGAGGGAAAAGAAGCTAGCATAAAAGACCAGGTGGAAAGGTTGGAACAGAGAAGCTGGGGAGAAGGAAAGGCAGGGGAGGTTATGAGAAACATAATCCATTGTTCACTCACACATTCATTCAATAAGCACTTATTAAGAGACTCCTCTGCAGTAGGTGTTGAGGCTGTGTGTGCAAAGTGTCAGAAAATCAGATTATGAAGACCTGGTGGGGAAGAGAAATTATAACGAGGAGTTGAAGATGATTTAGTTTTGGATCACAAGGCATTTCAAGGAGGTGACACCATCATCTAGGAACAAAAACATAAGAAAAGAAATGTGAAAAATATGACTTATCTTTCTTCATTCCACTACAGTTCTTCTGTACACCCCCAAAGCACTATTTTTCATCTTCTTCCTCTCCCAACCAAAAAAGGATTTCTATCATTTGCTTTCAAGTTGGCTATCAAGACCTCACATACTGGCTGCAGTCTCCTCTTCCTCTCCCACCGCCTTCTCTGGGCTGTTTGACATGGTAAGTCACTTTAGTCGTGCCTGACTCTTTGCGACTCCATGGTCTGTGGCTGGCCAGGCTCCTCTGTCCATGGAATTCTCCAGGCAAGAACACTGGAGTGGGTTGCCCTGCCCTCCTCCAGGGGATCCTCTTGAGCCAGGGATCGAACCCGCATCTCTTATGTCTCTTACATTGGCAGGCAGGTTCTTTACCACTAGCGCCACCTGGGCTGCTCAACAAGCACCTTCATTCCAGCTGGGCCAGTTTATTTGTATTCCTCCCAATATTAATTTTAGGCTTTGTTGCATAGAAACTCCTCCTAAAAATGACCCAACCTGAAAGCTCACATTAGAGTCCTGTTTCTTCCTTTAATATCTTGGCCCCACAATCTCCTCTAACGATTCCAACCTCCAGAGATGGCTCCCTACTTTGCAGATGTCTTATTTCCATGGATGGCTCTGTGAATATCTTGTGAAAAGATGATGCCTGCTTCACACATCTTTGGCACCGTACCTGCATTAACTGTGGTGAGTTCCTAAGACTCCTGAAAACTACCACATTGCAGAAGAGGTAGCTGGGGTAGAGTTCCCTTTTCCTTTGGAGCTTGGCTTCCCAGATTGCTTGGGATACACCAGTTCCTTATAGCTGCATGTAGTTCTGACTTTGAAAAATCACCAGCAGAAACAGCACTCTATTTATCAGCAATCACATAAGTTCCTTAGATAAGGACATGGCTTATTTTCTGCTTCAGTGTTTTAAAAGATATATTTCATGGGTTGCTGGTATCATCTTTTAAAAGAAAGAAAATTAAGGATTCTTCCCCAAACACACTGGACAAGCTTGAAAATAAGTTAATTTCACATGTTTCTTATACTTCAACCTCAAATACTAAATGCAATATCGGCTGATAAAAGGATTTAGTGTCCACAAAGAAAAATAATGACATAGATGACCTCAAGCAATGAATAACGGTGCTTCTATGACTAGTTATAGTCAAGAGATTTGAGAAAAACATGTTCTTGTGAACATGAGTTTCAAAATTAATTGCAATTGAGCAGAAAAGCAAAGCAATTTGAACTTTTAGTTCTAAATGCTGTAACTGGGTGCCCAATGCCAAAAGGAAAATTGGTTTAGGGCTTTCAGGGAAATTATGGAGCATATTACATATTTCAGTTTTTTATGTTTTTATGAAAACTGTTTTTATGAATGTATTGATTTGTATGTATTTGTTAAAATGAAATAAAGTTGAATAAGCTTGAAGCAGGAAACAAATATTCAAGATATACACAGACATTTTAAGTTAAGTATCTTCTATGTATAAATGTTTTATGTATTGTATATGTTGGGCTTCCCTGGTGGCTCAGTGGTAAAGAATCTGCTTGCAATGCTGGAGACCTAAGACACACCAGGGCTTGATCCCTGGGTCAGAAAGATCCTCTGGAGGAGAGCATGATAACCCACTCCAGAATTCTTGCCTGGAGGATCCCATGGACTGAGGAGCCTGGCAGGCTAGAGTCCACAGTGTTGCAAAAAGTCACATATAACTGAAGTGACTGAGTACACACATCACATGTATGTGTTAGTGTGTATTTACTGACTGCCTGATTTGTACCTATTATATACCAGTTTGCTTGGCATTGGGGGATGTATGAAAAGATTATATATTTAAATTTTGCATGTCAGAACTGCCTTTCCAGTTTACTGGTAGGTAAGATTGAACTAGACCCCATTTTGCTATTTGAGGAAAGTTCATTGCCTTTGAAGATGGTAAACATCAAACTGAAGATGGCAATTATATTTCGTGTTGGAGTGAGAAGATGTTACTGAAGAAGATACACAAGGAGCTTCAAGTATATTAATAATATGCTTCTTAGGCTGGCTGGTATATACTAGGTTATTCATTGTGCTCATCTTTAGACTTTTTTGTGTGATACAAGTGTTTTATGGTAAAACCGTTAAAATGACCAATTCCTTCTGCAAAATTTTTGTGAATTCTTAGGTATTGTATGCTTTTGTGCTTACCTGACTCCAGTATCCTGCTTCTGCTGCACATGTCCTGTCTGGGAAATCATTCTGCTGTGCTGATGTGGTTGTCCCATTTCCATAATGATTCAATGCAGACATGAAATTCAGCCCCTTTCCTTGATTTACACAAACACTGAACCCACAAATGAATTTAATAGTCTAAACAGTTTGCAGAGATAGAGGCATGTACTTCTCAAAAATGTAAGCAACTCAAAATGCAATGTTACTACGCTTAAAGAACTTCTGGCCATTCCAGCAAAAAATGTTGTCACTGCTAAACGATGCAGCCTTGTAACCCTTGCCCACTGTTACTGCCTCTTTTCTTCTCTTCCTCCCAGGTCACCTCCAAGAACTCCATATTCTTCCTGCTCTAATACAAAGAGCAATTTTGATCTTTTCGGTCTTGATTTCCAACCTCACATCACAGGCATTGAATAAATCATTGTTGAAAAATGAATAAAACTTGATTCCTGGTCCACTCACAGATGTCCAAAACCCAGCAATGTGTTCGAAATGTCTAGCCCACAAATAACAACAGGCTGGAAGAAACCTGACATTTCTTTCTATGGGTGCTAATCCCCTCAAAGGAATTATGGTTTACAATAGTAATTGTTTATTTTCTCCATTATACATAGTAACTTATGACCTCATTAATGGGTTTCACATCTACTTAGGTCAACAGGACATCTAAGTCCCATGTAGAAGTTTAAGTCATATAGGAGTAGAGGTGGAGATTATAGGAATTTGGAGGAAGGAGTCATTGCTGATATGTAAAGGAATTTGACAAGAATGGTAAAGGAGGAAAAATTTCACTGGTACTTGAGATAAGGGTTAGACTTAAACTGCTGGACAGAAGAGGGCATTCCAGGCTGGGAAAAATATGTGATCAAAAGGAAGGAATAAGAGAGTTTATCTTTCAGATAAATCCACTAGTAAACCCCTAAAGAACTTGTAAAAAGGGAAGGATTAGAATTCTGTGCTCATGTGCATGTGCGTGCTTGCACACTGTTATATTTTGCAGAGGATCATGATTATAAATAAATTGCAGCGTGTTATGGACTAAATTGTTTCCCAAAATTCAGGTACAGAAGCCTAAATCTTCAGTACCTTAGAATGTGACTATTTTGTAGATGGGTCATTCAAAAGTTATTAAGATAAAATGAGGCCTTTAGACCCTAATCCAATCTGACTGGTGTTCTTTTAAGAGGAGATGAGGATATATGGAGAAACCTAGGGGCACAGGCGTAGAGCACACAGAGAAAGCACCATGGTCACAGGATCATATGACACAGCAAAAGGGAGGCCATCAAGCCGAAAAGAGAAGTATCAGAGGAATCCAATGCTACTGGTACATAAGTTTTGGATTTCCAGGCTCCAGAACTGTTAAAATATAGATTACTGTTCAAGCTGTCCAACCTGTGGCACTTGTTACACAGCTCTAGCAAATTAAAACATGATAAGGTCTTTGAATAGGAGAAGAGGATGAAATTACAATTAAAACCATGATCTTTTGGTAAAACTAAAAGGCTATCATTCTCTGAGAAAGGGCAGTTTTGAAGTTAAGAGAAGATGGAGTTAACACCAGATGATTTGAATCTACTTGGATTATATGGTGGAGTGGGGAACAGGAAGATTTAAAACTGGATGTACACACTGATACATTCAAAATAGATAACCAACAGGACCTTCTGTATAGCACAGGGAACTCTGCTCAATATTCTGTAATAACCTAAATGGGAAAAGAACTTGAAAAAAGAACAGATATATGTATATGTATAACTGAATCACTTTGCTGTGCAAGTGAAACTAACACAACAGTGTGAATCAAGCATGCTCCAATATAAAATGAAAATCAAAACAAAAACAAAAAACTGGAACATGTAAGAGTTTCAGTCAGGAAAATAAAACTAGACTTCAGTAAAATAAAAAACAGTAAACAAACTATTTGGTGTGCTGTTGTTTAGTCAATAAGTCATGTCAGATTCTTTGCAACCCCACAGACTGTAGCCTGCCAAGCTCCTCTGTCCATGGAATTTCCCAGGCAAGAATACTGGAGTGGGTTACCATTTCCTTCTCCAGGGGTTCTTCCCAACCCAAGGATCGAACCCACATCTCCTGCATTGCAGGAGGATTCTTTACCACTGAGCCCCCAGGGAAGCCTATTTGGTGTATTTGTACATAAAAAATTATATTTTTCTCTACCAATGCCAGACTGGTTGTAATAAGATATTATAGGACTGAAGTTGGGGAAATTGTCATAAATGGAATATGGAGGGACATAGGGATTCTTGAATGTGAGACATCTCCATTGGAAAGACTGGCTCTTGTTGGATTTTTTAATAGGAAACAGTGAGAGCAGTTCAGGATAATTGAAGAGAGTGAGGTCAGTGTATTTATTCCTGTGGCTCCTGTCTTACAGTGTCACTAAGGTTGGCTGCTTCCTTGGTCACAGCAGCTTTCAACACAAGGCATCGGTAAACCATGGTCCATGAGCCAAGTTCAGCCTGCCATCTGTTTTTCTGTAGCTTTGAGCTGCATACATTTTTAAATGGTTGGACAATTTTTTTTTAAAGAATACTTTTTAATGCTGCGGCTACTGCTGTTGCTAAGTCGCTTCAGTCGTGTCCGACTCTGTGTGACCCCATAGACGGCAGCCCACCAGGCTCCCCCATCCCTGGGATTCTCCAGGCAAGAACACTGGAGTGGGTTGCCATTTCCTTCTTCAATGCATGAAAGTGGAAAGTGAAAGTGAAGTCGCTCAGTCGTGTCCGACTCTTAGCGACCCCATGGACTGCAGCCTACCAGGCTCCTCCATCCATGGGATTTTCCAGGCAAGAGTACTGGAGTGGGGTGCCATTGCCTTCTCTGATGTACATCTATATAAAATAGGTAAACAGCAAAGAGCTACTGTGTAGCACAGGAAATTCTATTCAATATCTTGTAACAACCTATAATGGAAAACAATTTTTAAAATAATATATATTTATATGTATAACTGAATCACTTTCCTGTAGACTTGAAATTAGTACAACACTGTAAATTAACTACATGTCAATTTTTTAAAAAATTAAATAGTCATTTTATTAAATCTTCTCAGGTACTACTTTCCGTGTGCTGTCTGTCTGTTGCTGAGACCCTGACTGCTGACTCTTATAGACAGGACCTTAAAGGAAGTCACAGTGTCCTAGGTCCTCATGCTTCTCTAGTGCATCAGTAGCCAGAAGCTTAGTTGGATTTCAGTTCTCTATTTTTTCCCCAAGTGGTAGAAGTCATAGAACTTCCTCCGTGCTCCCTTAAAGTCACCATCTTCCAGAAAGGCCTCATGGGAAGAAAACACTCTTCTTGAGTGTCACCAAATGTGGTCATTTTTGCACGCAGCTCCTGAGATTACAGAATCACCTTACAACCAAGTGAGATCCTGCCAGCCTGCAGGGGATGGCAGAGCAAGAGACAGCATCTGGGTCCCTGACCATGACATAGTCACTGATTCACCCTATTTTTGGCTTTCTTGTTCTTTCAAATAATCAGTTCCCAATTCTTTAGCTATTTCTAGAAAGTGTGCTATTCTGTCGTCTTTAGTAGAAAGAAACCTGATACAGCTTCCAATGTATTGACTCATTCCTTCTTGCCTTGTGGAGTATAACAGAGTATATATATCTGTAGTACTATGACATACTTGAATGGTGGGCTGAGAAGGTCACCTCTCTTCTTTGCCAGGAGAACCTTTGTTTCATGTCACATGCAGGTAAAGAATCTGCCTACAATGCAGGAGACACAGGAGACATGGGTTTGGTCCCTGTGTCGGGAAAATCCCCTGAAGAAGGTAATGGAAACCCAATCCAGTATTCTTGCCCAGAAAATCCCATGAACAGAGGAGCCTTGCGGGCTACAGTCCATGGAGTCACAAAGAGTCAGACACAACTGAATGACTAAACACACACACACACACACAGGCTTTGTTTATGTCATACAGAGTCACACACCCCTTCCACTCTCACTCTTTAGGATCTGGTTCATGGAACTTTCAAGCTGGAAATAGCTGTAGAGGGTGTCCTTTCCTTCGCTTCTCAAAGTCTGTCCTCAGGGTCATTTAAGTCTCAGCAGGTCTTCTCAGCCACAGAAATGTGGGTGTCTGTGCATGTCTGTGTGTGTTTAAATTATGTTTTATTTGTTTAAGCTTCTGAGCAAGATTTTTATGTGCACAAGGGATTGTTCTTGCCAAAACCATATCAAAACAAGACACCAAAAACAACAAACAAAAGGAGGCTCTGGAAACCACTCTGGAGTATCTCATGACTGCCAGCCCACCCCAATCCCATTGCCGTGTGGTTAAATCTTGCTTCTTCCCTATGCACCAAGGGTTTCTTAACCATTATAAGGTTATGAGATTTAATTCTATGTTCCAATCACTAATTTTGTTCAATCAACTCTTACTGAATAGTTTTCTATATGTTTAGTATTGTACTGGATGTTAGAAATACAAGGACAATCATCTAATTGGGGAGACAGACATGCAGAAAGCCCGTTTCACTACAATATAATATGCGTTGTGCTTCCCCAGTACCTCAGCTGGTAAAGAATCTGCCTGCAATGCAGGTGATCCTGGTTCAATTCCTGGGCTGGGAAGTTCCCCTGGAGAAGGGATAGGCTACCCACTCCAGTATTCTTGGGCTTCCCTAGTGGCTCAGATGGTAAAGAATCTGCCTGCAATGCAGGAGACCTGAGTTGGGAAGATCCCCTGGAAAAGAAAATGGCAACCCACTCCAGTACTCTTGCCTGGGAAATTCCATGGACAGAGGAGCCTGGTGGGCTACAGTCCACAGGGTCGCAAAAGAGTTGGACTTGACTTAGCTACTAAACAACAAACGACAGGGGAGTGGAATTAACTTTTGGGGGTGTTTCTATGAATATTAACACATTTACAGGTTTGTGTAACCACCACCACAATCGAGATACAGAACATCAGTTCCATCGTCCCCAAAACTCCTTTGTGCTATTCTTTTGTGGCCAAGCCTTTCCCCCAGCCTAATCCCTGGCAATCACTGACCTGTTTTCTGTCACTATAGTTTTGTCTTTTTGAGAGTGTCATTTAAATAGAATCACACAGTATGTAACATTTTGAACTGACTTCATGAGTCAGCATAAATGCCTTTGAGATTCATCATAGTCTGTGTGTATCAAGGATCAACTTTTTAAAATTGCTGATTGTACTAAATTGTATGAATGTGGTATAGTTTATTTATTCATTTACCTATTGAGGGACATTTAGGTAGTTCCCAGTTTTTGTCAATTAAAAATAAAGTTGCATTACAGAGTTTGTGTGAACACAAGATTTAATTTTTGTAGGGTAATTAGTCAGGGATGGGGTTGCTGGGTTATATAGGGAGTGCATTTTTAACTTCCTAAGAAATTGCCAGTTGTTTTCCAAAGGAGTTGTGCTACTTTGCTTTCCTATCAGTAATATGAGAGTTCCGGTTGCTTTACATCTTTTCCAGTACTTTGTATTAGCTATTCTATTAAATGTGTGAAGTTATCTCATTTTGGTTTTAATTTAAATGCCCTAATAGCTCATGATGTTGAACATCTTTTCATCTATTTAGTTGCTTTCCCTTTATGTTCTTCGGTGATACGTGTCTACTTGTCTTTTGCCTATTTTTAAAATTGGGTTGTTTGTTTTCTTACTGTTGATTTTTGAAGTGTTCTTTGTATAGTCTAGATACAAATCCTTGCTAGTTATGTGATTTGCAAATATTTTCTCCCAGAATTTAGCTCATTTTTAAAATTATCTTAATAGTGTTTCTCACAGAGCAAATGTTCTTCATTCTGCTGAAGTTCAATTCATCATTTTTTTTTTTTTTTCTTTTGTAGATTACATTTTTGGTGTGGTGTCTGAGAACTTTTTACCTAATTCCATTTCAGGAAGATTTACTTTTATGTTTTCTTCTAAAAGTTTTAGTTTTATATTTTATATTTAGAGCTCTAATTTAATTTCTTATAAGAAATGATGTTTAAGTCAAAGTTTGTTTTTACATAAGAATGTCCAATTGTTCCAGCACTATTTGTTGAATAGTACTGAGTATCATAAGGCTTTCTTTGTGGCTCAGTAAGTAAAAAATCCACCTGCCAGTGCAGGAGACATGGGTTCAATCCTTGGGTTGAGAAGACTCCCTGGAAAAGGAAATGGCAACTCACTCCAGAATTCTTGCCTGGGAAATCCCATGGGCAGAGGAAACTGCCAGGCTAAATTCCATGATGTCACAAAGAGCTGGACACAACTTAGCATTTAAACAACAACTGAGTATCATATCCTCACTGAATTGAATTTGCATTGTTGCGAAAAATCAGTTGACCTTATTGTACACCTTTATTTCTGAATTCTTTATTCTGTTCTATTGATCTTTGTCTGTCTCTTTACTAATCCTACACTCTCTGGGTTACTGTAGATTTAGAGTAAGTCTAAAACTCAATGTTTCCTCCAAATTTGCTATTCTTCTTTTTAAAAATTGTCTTAACATCTTAATTCCTTTATTTTTCATATAGACTGTAGAATCAGCTTACATATGCTACAAAACATGCTACTTGTAGTTTAATTGAAATTGTATTGATTCTGTCCATCAGTTTTTTATGTTTACTGCCACGAACTTTTCAATCAATGAACATGGTATGCCTTTCCCTTTCCTTCAGTTCAGTTCAGTTGCTCAGTCGTGTCCGACTCTTTGTGACCCCATGAATCGCAGCACGCCAGGCCTCCCTGTCCATTACCAACTCCCAGAGTTCACCCAAACCCACGTCCATCGAGTAGGTGATGCCATCCAGCCATCTCATCCTCTGTCGTCCCCTTCTCTTCCTGCCCCCAATTCCTCCCATCATCAGACTCTTTTCCAATGAGTCAACTCTGCATGAGATGGCCAAAGTACTGGAATTTCAGCTTTAGCATCATTCCTTCCAAAGAACACCCAGGACTAATCTCCTTTAGAATGGACTGGTTGGATCTCCTTGCAGTGCATGGGACTCTCAAGAATCTTCTCCAACACCACAGTTCAAAACCATCAATTCTTCGGCGCTCAGCTTTCTTCACAGTCTAACTCTCACATCCATACACGACCACAGGAAAAACCATAGCCTTGACTAGACGGACCTTTGTTGGCAAAGTAATGTCTCTGCTTTTGAATATGCTGTCTAGGTTGGTCATAATTTTCCTTCCAAGGAGTAAGCGTCTTTTAATTTCATGGCTGCAGTCACCATCTGCAGTGATTTTGGAGCCCCCCAAAATAAAGTCTGACACTGTTTCCACTGTTTCCCCATCTATTTCCCATGAAGTGATGGGACCAGATGCCATGATCTTCGTTTTCTGAATGTTGAGCGTTAAGCCAACTTTTTCACGCCAACTTTTTCACTCTCCTGTTTCACTTTCATCAAGAGGTTTTTTAGTTTTTCTTCACTTTCTGCCATAAGGGTGGTGTCATCTGCATATCTGAGGTTATTGATATTTCTCCTGGCAATCTTGATTCCAGCTTGTGCTTCTTCCACCCCAGCGTTTCTCGTGATGTACTTTGCATATAAGTAGATACTCTGATTTTTTTCTTTAGTGTTTTGCAATTGTCAGCATACAGATCCTGTATACATATTGCTAAATGCCTAACTATGCTCCAAATTTTGGAACTTTTATAAATGTCCCTATTTTTAAATTGCAATTTCCAGTAGTTTATTGCTTACACGTAGAAATACGGTTGATTGTTGTTTGTTGACCTTGTAACCTATAACCTTGTTAAGATTATTTATTATTAATAGTTCTAGAAGTTTTTATTATAGATTCATTGGCATTTTCTATGTAGACACTCATCATATCTGTGAAAAGGAACATTTTTATTTCTTTTTTTCTAATATCTATGCCTTTTTCTTGTATTTCTTTTTCTGGACTTAATGCCCTGGTTAAGATTGTCAACATGCTGTCAAATAAGAATGATGAGTGAACATTCTTGTCTTACTCCTGATCCTAAGGAGAAAACATTTAATCCTTTACCTTTAAATATGATTTAAGTTATATATAATGATGATGATGATGATGATGATTTCGTATCTGCCCTTTGTCAGATTTAGGAAGTTCTCTTCGATTCTTGGCTTCCCTGGTGGCTCAGATGGCAAAGAATTCACCTGCAATGCAGGAGTCCCAGTTTCAAACCCTGGGTTGGGAAAATCCCCTGGAGAATGAAATGGCAACCCACTCCAGTATTCTTGCCTGGACAGGCCCATGGACAGAGGAGCCTAGCAGGCTACAGTCCATGGGGTCACAAAGAGTTGGAGATGACTGAGCAACTAATATAAACAATTCAATTCTTAGTTTTCTGAGAAAGTGTTTATTTTTTCCTAATTCCTGCAGGAGACTTTTGTTAATTATAGAATTCTGCACTGAAATTTCTTTTCTTTTAGCTCTTTAAAATGTTGTTTTACTTCTTTCTGGCCTTCATGGATTCTCATGAATAATCTGTAGTCTTTTGAATAGATGTTCCCTATAAGCAGTGCATCATTTTTCTCTGGCTAATTTCAGAATTTTTATTTGTCTTTAAAGTTTAGTGATTTAGGCATGTTTGGGGAAGTTATTTTATTTGGGGCTTCTGAGCTAAACAAATCAGTATCTCATGCATTTTGCTAAATATTTGATTTCCAGCCATTATTTTCTCAGTTTTGTGTGTTTGTGGGTACATGTGTGTGTATCATACTCTTTCTCTTCTTCTGGGGCTTTGGTGAGATAAATCTTTTGTATTGTCTGGAAGGCCACTGAGACTCTGTCCATTTTTTCCAATCATTTTTTTTCCTCTCCGTTTCTCAGATTGGATCGTCTGTATCTCTATCTATATTCTATTTCTAGCTATATTCAAATTCATTCTTTCCTCTGTTATCATTACCCTGGTATTTAACTCACCCTGTTATGTGAGTTTTATTTTTATTTCAGTTACTATGTTTCCCATTTTAAAAATTTCTAGTTGGTTCTTCTTTGATTTTCATAATGGCAAGAAAGGAGATAAAAAAAAGAAGTATAGGAAATATGAAACAAATAGAAAGTACAAGATAAAATGCTAGAAGTAAATCCCAATTTATTAGCATCAACAAATAATATAATAGATGAAATTATCTAGTTAAAAGATAAAGATTGTCAAATTGGAATAAAATTCAAGTTGTATTCATTTACAAGAAGTGTACCTAAAACAGGAACACTACAAAACAGAAAGTAAGAGAATAATAAGGGAAATATGGTTATGGTGCCTTATTCATTTTCTGTTGGGGGAATTTAACCATCATATTATGAGAACACTCAAGTGGCCTATGAAAAAGCCCCTCAAGGGAGGAAGTGAAACATGGAAACATAACATTACCATATGTAAAACAGATAGCCAATGGGAATTTTCTGTATGACTCAGGGAACTCAAGCTGGGGCTCAGTGACTACCTAGAGGGGTGGGATGAGAGGGGAGGTGAGAGGGATGTTCAAGTGGGAGGGGACATGGGTAGACCTATGACTGATTCATGTTGATGTTTGGTAGAAATCAACACAATACTGTAAAGCGATTATACTTCAATTAAAAATAAGTAAATAAAAAATAGAACACAGTAGCCATAAAAACACACATACACACACACAATCTTACCTCTCATTGTCTTTCATATCCCACACTGCTTCTGAGCTCTTCTATTCTTCTTGAACACAGTGAGTTTCTTTTCTTTCTTTCTTAAGTTTACTACTGTCAACTACAAATTGGCACTTACCAAGAGCATTGCCTATGACTGAACAACAAGGCATTTGCCATCTGCCTCTACTCATATTGAACCCCGTGCTGCTGTAGCTGTTGACCTTCAACAACCCCTGAGGGAGTTCAGGGTGGAGTGAGGCACTCTGTGCTCCAGGGAATCTGGTGGGACAGGTCTTTAGATAATTGGATGTTTTGGGGAACAGATTCTATGATCTCAATCCTTGCATCTCCTCATATCTAGAGAATCACTTAATCCCTTCATGGTGACATCAGATCCTCACGACTAACAAAAAACCTTTTGTAAATTGAGTGCTTCATGGTATTGAACTCCCCCTTCACCAAAACCTTATATACTGACTTTCCTCCACTGCCACTTTGGAGCAGTCTCTCAGAGCTGTCTGAGATGCTGCCTTCCAGGCTGCAGTCCTCATTTTGCCCCAAGTAAAACTTAACTCTCAAGTTGTACATTTTTTTTAGTCAACACTACTTTTCCCATATAAATTTTTAAAACTTGATATGTTGTATTTTCATTTTTATTCAGTTCAAGGATTTGTGTGTGTGGCCATGTTGCATGCAGGATCTTAGTTCCCTGACCAGGGATTGAACTCGCGCCCTCTGAAGTGGTACAGTTCCAATCACTGGGTCACTAGTGAAAGTGTTAGCTGCTCACTGGTGTCTAGCTCTTTGTAACTCCACGGACTATAGCTCGCCAGGATCCTCTGTCCGTGGGAATTCTCCAGGCAAGAATACTGGAGTGGGTAGCCATTCCCTATCCAGGGATCTTCAAGACCCAAGGATCGAACCCAGGTCTTCTGCATTGCAAGCAGATTCTTTACCATCTGAGCCACCAAGAAAGCCCCCAAATGACTTTTTTACCTCACCAATAAAAGTGACTACTGGGACTCTCATTTCTACCCTTATCACATTCACCACACCCAGACATTCCAGGAACTGCAGGAGCTGCAGCCCTCCCTGTTCTCAGAAGACCCTGTATTGTCACAGAAAGAAGTTTGTGGAGCCTCTGAGGAAGTATAATTCTCCCTCTTGGACTACTTTTCTCACAGGAAATTCTTCCATGATTCTGGCAGCTAGTACTAGCATTTCCCACATTTGTCATAAAATATAACTACAGACAAACATTAATGTAAAACAATGTTTCAAATAGTGGGAAACAGGCAGAGCAGAGTGACTGGGATCTGAAGTGATTCAGAGAAGGGCAAGGTCTAGAAGGAAGCTAGGAATCTATCCATCATACCCACAAACACTCCTAAACAGAAGCAGGCCAAAAATATTTAACAAGTGTAGTAGAGAGTTGTAAAAAGATTTGGAAGGTAGAGTCCAGAACCAGGATCAGTCTGTGATATATCCATATAAATATATCCTGTTTTGCTCCAGTTGCCTACAAAAGATACAGTTGTTTTAATTGGGAAGTGAATGTCTAATTTAGGTCTAAAAAGATGCCATTAGACAAAACCAACCCCTTTTCCTGCCTTTTTATCCCTTTTCTTTCCTTTAACTACTCTTTAATGCATTCTTTTTCTTAGCCTATAAAAATGCTCCAGTCTCTTCCATTCTAAGGCAAGTAGCCATTGATTCTTCATCTCTCCCTCTTCTTGTAAAACTAAGCTTCTTCAAATATCAGTTTATATTTACTTTCTTATTCACAGTTCATGCCTCTACCCATCGTAGCTTGGCCAAAGTTATCAAGGAAATCGTTACCATTAGGCACTGTGGATATATTTTGTTACTTAGGTTCCTGGGCCCTTCACTGTCGTTTGTCTGACTTGCTAAAGATGTAGACTTCCTTGGTACCCTACTCCCTAGATGTCCATGATAATGCAAGCTCTCTCAATCTTTCTGGCTTTGTCATCTCTGTGAACTTTCCTTCTCTGCCCACCCCTTAAATTGATATTGATGATCCCTGACGCTCCTCTTTAAAAGTTGCTGCTCATATTTTATACACTTTATTTTCTTGGGTATGTATACATGGCTAACTCTATATATTTGTCCAATAGATCTCTCTAAAATTTGAATTTGAGCATCTTTCTCTCCTGCTTAATCCTATCATTCATCCATGCTGGCTATAAGAAAAATTTAAACTCCTTATCATGACTTATAAAATCCTCCATTCTGTTAAAGTAGCAACCTGTTTTTTTTTTCAATGAACATTCAGTAAGTGAATGGATGGATGACTCATATTAGGTTGGTGCAAAAGTAATTGTGGCTTTGCATTTAATTTTGCCATTTGATATTGGAATACATTTTTAAATGCGGCTTTGTTATATATCATTTTAATGTGCATTTCTTGCCTTTTTTTTTTTTGCTAATGGCTTATTACTCTATGTTTATTTTATATTTATTTTAGACTAGGGAAATGATGTTAGACAAAAAGCAAATTTGACCGATTTTCTTATTCTAATTCAAAATGGACTTGTTTGTAAAGCAGACAACTTTAACACAACTGGAAACAACACATTAGGCCCAGAAACTGCTAACGAACATACAGTACAATGCAGTGCAGTGATGTTTCAAGAAGTTTTGTAAAGGAGATGAGTGCTTTGAGGATGAGAAGCACAGTGGCTGGCCATTGGAAGTTGACTATGACCAACTGAGAGGATCATCAAAGCTGATCCTCTTCACAACCACACAAGAAATTGCTGAAGAGCTCAGTGTCGACTGTTCTATGGTCATTCGGCGTTTGAAGCAGATCGGAAAGGTGAAAAGCTTGACAAATGGGTGCCTAATGAGTTGACAGAAAATAAAAAAAAAATCATCATTTTGAAATATCATCTTCTTTTATTGTATGCAACAACAATGAACCATTTCTCTATTGGATTGTGACATGTGAGGAAAAAGTGGATTTTATGCAATAACCAGTGATGATCAGCTCAGTGCTTGGACCAAGAAGAAGTTCCAAAGCATTTCCCAAAGACAAACTTGCACTAAAAAAAGGTCATGGTCACTGTTTGGTGGTCTGCTTCTGGTCTGATCCTCTACAGTTTTGAGTCCCAGTGAAATCACTGCATCAGAGAAGTATGCTCAGCAAATTGATGGGATATACCGAAAACTGCAACACCGGTATTGGTCAACAGAATGGGCCCAATTCTTCTCCATTACAATGCCTGACAGTATGTCACACAACCAATGCTTCAAAAGTTGAACAAATTGGGCTACAAAGTATTGCCATATCTGCCATATTCATTTGACCTCTTGCCAACAGACTATCACTTCTTCAAGCACCTCAACAAATTTTTGCCGGGAAAAATGCTTCCACAACCAGCATAAAGCATGGATTTTTATGTTATAGGAATAAACAAACTTACTGCTTGTTGGCAAAAATGTGTCAATTGTAATGGTTCCTATTTTGATTAATAAAGATGTGTTTGTGCCTAGTTACGATGATTTAAAATTCGTGATCCAAAACTGCAACTACATTTGTACCACCTAATAAATCTGTCTCTAGCCCTGGATTTTTCTTGAGTTTTTAACCTGCAGACCCCAGAACTTGCTGAAAAATTCAGTTAGATCCTCCACAAAACTTCCAAACCCACAAACCTCAAGCTGGACTCACCCAGCCCCACTTCTTTTGTTGTATTATCCAAGGTCCCATCAGAAACTTGACAATCACTCTTTACATCTATTCATTCCCCACATCAACTGAATCTTACTGAATCATCTCCCAGATGTTCTTCAAATGTGTTCCCACCTCTCCAGTGCCATAATTCACATTCTTGTCTTCTTTCACCTAAACTATCGCAATAGCCCTCAGTTGATCTCCTTAATTCCAATTTTGCCACCCCCAATCTCATATTCTCTACATTGTCATTAAAGGGATTGATCCAAACCCTTTTTAATTCCCTCTGTTTAAAATCTTTCAGATCTCTCTCTCTCTAGGATAAAATGCAAGTTTCATTGTGGATCATGAAAGTCATTTATGGTCTCTTCTCCATAGGTCCAAACTTCTTTGTTTTCTCTTAGGTCTGCCAATACAGCTTACCTTGAGATTGTTTGAATTTGCTGTGCTATCTACTAGCTTGAAACATTTGCTCCTGGTGGTCTTTGCTCTGGGCCAGACTTCCACCTCTTCTTCACCCACCAGACCACTACTTATCCTACAACATTTGTATCAGGGATAGCTTTCACCAGGAAGCCTTCTCTGCTCCTTCTGGTTTGGCTAGACGCTAGGGGTTTACTGGTTCTGGAAAGCAGAAATGCCTAGTGGTTAATGCCTAACCTACCCAGGTGCTGAACCCAGAATCACAACTTACCAACACTAAGTTGTGATTTACCAGCTTTGGGGAAATTACTTAAGTCATGTCTCTTTGCCTCAGACATGACTCAATAAATGTTAACTACAGAGGATGAGGTGGTTGAATGGCATCATCAACTCAATGCACATGAGTTTGAGCAAACTCCAGGAAATAGCGAAGGACAGGGAAGCCTGGCGTACTGCAGTCCATGGGGTCACAAAGAGTCAGACATGACTGAGCGACTGAACAATAGCAACAACTGTTATTCACATTAATGGCTCTCCTCTCCTGAGTGGACTCACAAGCCCACCTCCTATCCCAAGGAATCTCTGGCAAGACTCTAGAAGGACCTCACTGTGCTCTGGATTAGCTAAGATCTTCAAAAACCAACAAAGAAGAAACATCCGAGTGAAGAAACAATGTGAATTAGTTCTATCTTCATTCTTGCAGCTGCCTTCTTGCTAACTTTTTTGATGGCTGTGAGGAGGTGTGTGCTGGCTGAAGCGCGCCGGCTGCGACTGACTGCAAAGAAACGTGGCTGAGAGGAGCTACCCCTCGCCCAAGGTCAGGGGCAGCGACCAAGAGTGCCAAGGTGCATTGGCACAGGAGCAGCAGAGAGGAGCTACCCTTCGCCCAAGATCAGGGGCAGTGGCCAAGAGGAGCTACCCCACGTCCGAGGTCAGAGGAGGTGGCCGAGACGAGCTACCCCACGCCTGAGGTCAAGGGAGGCGGCCAAGAGGAGCAGCCCCACATCCAAGGAGCAGTGGCTGTGAGGGTGCAGGAGGGCCGAGAGGAGCTACTCTACGTTCAAGGTCAGGAGGGGTGGCAGTGAGGAGATATCCCTTGTCCAAAGTAAGGAGCAGCTGCACTTTGCTGGAGCAGCTGTGAAGAGATACCCGACATCCAAGGTAAGAGAAACCCAACTAAGACAGTAGGTGTTGGGAGAGGGCATCAGAGGGCAGACACACTGAAACCATAATCACAGAAAATAGCCAATCTGATCACATGGACCACAGCCTTGTCTAACTCAATGAAACTAAGCTATGCCGTGTGGGGCCACCCAAGACCGGCGGGTCACGGTAGAGAGGTCTGACAGAATGTGGTCCACTGGAGAAGGGAATGGCAAACCACTTCAGTATTCTTGCCTTGAGAACCCCATCAATAGTATGAAAAGGCAAAATGGTAGGATATTGAAAGGGGAACTCCCTGGGTCGGTAGGTGCCCAATATGCTACTGGAGATCAGTGGAGAAATAACTCCAGAAAGAATGAAGGGATGGAACCAAAGCAAAAACAATACCCAGTTGTGGATGTGCCTGGTGATAGAAGCAAGGTCCTATGCTGTAAAGAGCAATACTGTATAGGAACCTGGAATGTCAGGTCCATGAATCAAGGCAAATTGGAAGTGGTCAAACAGGAGATGGCAAGAGTGAACCTTGACATTCTAGGAATCAGAGAACTAAAATGGACTGGAATGGGTGAATTTAACTCAGATGACCATTATATCTACTACTGTGGACAGGAACCCCTTAGAAGAAATGGAGTAGCCATCATGGTCAACAAAAGAGTCCAAAATGCAGTACATCTCAAAAACAACACAATGATCTCTGTTCGTTTCCAAGGCAAACCATTCAATATCATGGTAATCCAAGCTTATGCCCCAACCAGTAACGCTGAAGAAGCTGAAGTTGAATGGTTCTATGAAGACCTACAAGACCTTTTAGAACTAACACCACAAAAAAGATGTCCTTTTCATTATAGGGGACTGGAATACAAAAGTAGGAAGTCAAGAAACACCTGGGGTAGCAGGCAAATTTGGCCTTGGAGTAGAGAATGAATCAGGGCAAAGCCTAATAGAGTTTTGCAAAGAGAACACACTGGTCATAGCAAATACCCTCTTCCAACAACACAAGAGAAGACTCTACACATGGACATCACCAGATGGTCAACACCGAAATCAGATTGATTATATTCTTTGCAGCCAAAAATGGAGAAGCTCTATCTAGTCAGCAAAAACAAGACTGGGAGCTGACTGTAGCTAAGATCACGAACTCCTTATTGCCAAATTCAGGCTTAAATTGAAGAAAGTAGGGAAAACTACTAGACCATTCAGGTATGACCTAAATCAAATCCCTTATGATTATACAGTGGAAGTGAAAAATAGATTTAAGGGACTAGATCTGATAGACAGAGTGCCTGATGAACTATGGACGGAGATTCGTGACATTGTACAGGAGACAGGGATCAAGACCATCCCCATGAAAAAGAAATGCAAAAAAGCAAAATGGCTGTCTGAGGAGGCCTTACATATAGCTGTGAAAAGAAGAGAAGCGAAAAGCAAAGGAGAAAAGGAAAGATATAAGCATCTGGATGCAGAGTTCCAAAGAATAGCAAGAAGAGATAAGAAAGCCTTCCTCAGCAATCAATGCAAAGAAATAGAGGAAAACAACAGAATGGGAAAGACTAGAGATCTCTTCAAGAAAATTAGAGATACCAAGGGAACATTTCATGCAAAGATGGGCTCGATAAAGGACAGAAATGGTAGGGACCTAACAGAAGCAGAAGATATTAAGAAGAGGTGACAAGAATACACAGAAGAACTGTACAAAAAAGATCTTCATGACCCAGATAATCACGATGGTGTGATCACTCACCTAGAGCCAGATATCCTGGAATGTGAAGTCAAGTGGGCCTTAGAAAGCATCACTACGAACAATGCTAGTGGAGGTAATGGAATTCCAGTTGAGCTATTTCAAATCCTGAAAGATGATGCTGTGAAAGTGCTGCACTCAATATGCCAGCAAATTTGGAAAACTCAGTAGTGGCCACAGGACTGGAAAAGGTCAGTTTTCATTCCAATCCCAAAGAAAGGCAATGCCAAAAAATGCTCAAACTACCGCACAATTGCACTCATCTCACACGCTAGTAAAGTAATGCTCAAAATTCTCCAAGCCAGGCTTCAGCAATACATGAACCGTGACCTTCTAGATGTTCAAGCTGGTTTTAGAAACGGCAGAGGAACCAGAGATCAAATGGCCAACATCTGCTGGATTGTGGAAAAAGCAAGAGAGTTCCAGAAAAACATCTATTTCTGCTTTATTGACTATGCCAAAGCCTTTGACTGTGTGGATTACAATAAACTGTGGAAAATTCTGAAAGAGATGGGAACACCAGACCACCTGACCTGCCTCTTGAGAAACCTAAATGCAGGTCAGGAAGCAACAGTTAGAACTGGACATGGAACAACAGACGGGTTCCAAATAAGAAAAGGAGTACGTCAAGGCTGTATATTGTCACCTGCTTATTTAACTTACATACAGAGTACATCATGAGAAACGCTGGGCTGGAAGAAGCACAAACTGGAGTCAAAATTGCTGGGAGAAATATCAATAACCTCAGATATGCAGATGACCACACCCTTATGGCAGAAAGTGAAGAGGAACCAGAAGCCTCTTGATGAAAGTGAAAGAGGGGAGTGAAAAAGTTGGCTTAAAGCTTAACATTCAGAAAACGAAGATCATGGCATCTGGTCCCATCACTTCATGGGAAATAGATGGGGAAACAGTGGAAACAGTGGCCGACTTTATTTTTGGGGGTTGCAAAATCACTGCAGATGGTGACTGCAGCCATGAAATTAAAAGACTCTTACTCCTTGGAAGGAAAGTTATGACAAACCTAGATAGCATATTCAAGAGCAGAGACATTATTTTGCCAACAAAGGTCCGTCTAGTCAAGGCTATGGTTTTTCCAAGAGTCATGTATGGATGTGAGAGTTAGACTGTGAAGAAAGCTGAGCACCGAAGAATTGATGCTTTTGAACTGTGGTGTTGGAGAAGACTCTTGAGAGTCCCTTAGACTGCAAAGAGATCCAATCAGTCCATTCTAAAGGAGATCAGTCCTGGGTGTTCTTTGGAAGGACTGGAGCTGAAACTCCAATACTTTGGCCACTTCATGCGAAGAGTTGACTCATTGGAAAAAACTCTGATGCTGGGAGGGATTGGGGGCGGGAGCAGAAGGGGACGACAGAGGATGAGATGGCTGGGTGGCATCACCGACGCTATGGACATGAGTTTGAGTGAACTCCGGGAGTTGGTGATGGACAGAGAGGCCTGGCGTGCTGCGGTTCATGGGGTCACGAAGAGTCAGACACGACTGAGCGACTGAACTTAACTGAACTGAAGCCACTAAGCATGCACGCATGCACAAAATTCACATAACAGAATTAAGCATTTTAAGGTATACAATTCAGTGGCATTTAGTATATTCAGAATGTTGTATAACCATCACCTCTATCTAGTTCCAAAATATTTTCATTGCTCTAAAAAAAAAAATCCATAACCATTAACCATTCACTCCCTGTTCCTTTCCTCTACTCTCTCCTTATGGCAGCCTATAATCTGCTTTTTTCCTATATGAATGTATCTTTTCTGGATATTTAATATTGTGGATAAGATGATTGGATGGCATTACCAACTCAATGGACATGAGTTTGAGAAAACTCCAGGAGATAGTGAAGGAAAAGGAAGCCTGTCATGCTGCAGTCTCCTGGGTCGAAAGAGTAAGACATGAGTTAGCAAATAAGCAACAACATTAATTTTCACCTAAGACAGTAGTAATACTGTATTTTTGATTGGTTTTCTGAAGATTTTATGGATTCTCATATGAACCACTTTATTCTTTTTGAATATTTGAGAAATTGGTGTAACAGATAAATTCATGTTCTCTATTAGAAAAGTGAATGGAGATGTTATTACTTTGCTTGTTAAAAAATCTGATTTCTCCAAAAATAAATTTATGTTTCTAGAGAAACAGTGGTCTGACCCTTTTAGTTGATTAATCAGGTTAATCTGTCCATCTCTCTGCACTCCCCTGTAATTAGTGCATGTTTGAGACTTTTAGCTATCTGATGAGGCAAGCTTGTTTATAGACTGTGCCTGTGTGCTTGAGGCATGAGAGTGCTGATCCCTGTGTACAGAGTAGGTTTGGTGATTCTGATTCTTCACTCTACCACCGAATGCTGGAACTGTTAATCCTTAATCTTTCAGTGAGGGAGAAATGCATTTTAAAGCCAAATGAATCTTTGAGTAGAATTTCTTTTATTTCTCTTTATTTGCTTGAAAGAGTAATAGGTAGATACTCTACTTGTTATTCTGTGGTTCCTTTTTGCTGTATCAGTGATGGAACCCTTGATATTTAGCTAAATATACAGCTATCCTGAATAAAGAGTGTATTGATAGCGTCCCTTCTAGCTACTAAGCACTAACCCATCTAGCTAGTGAGGTATCTATGGAAGAGTCATATTCAGCTTATGAAAAGGGTCCTTAAAGGGGAGAGCATGCACCTTACTTGCTCTTCTTTGCTTTTCTGTACGGAAGGCAGGCAATGCGCCTGGAGCTCCAGTAGCTGCTTTGAACCAGCAGGTAACTTTTAAAATGTGAAGTTGTCTTACCAGTTAAAAGGATTGGGAGTGCGAAGTCTTAGTCATTGGACAACCAGGGAAGTCTCCACTTCTAAGAATTAAATTGACATGATACTCTATATCACAGAGAACTATGTACAGTATCCTACAATAAACCATAATGGAAAAGAATATTTTTAAGAATATATATATATATTTATATTTAACTGAATCATTTTGCTGCATGGCAGAAATTAACACAACATTCTGAATCGACTACATTTCTATAAAAAAATTGACATGAGACAGATGAATAGGAGAAAATCAAACAAAAGTTTAATACCATGTATACATGAGAGAGGGACCCAGGAAAACTGAGTAACTTATTTAAATAGCCAAAGTCCTCACCTTGAATACCATCTTCAGCTAAAGACAGAAAAGGATGCTGGGGGTAGCTGTTGGGGGTTGTCATGGATGGGGTTGGAGGGGACTTCAAAGGGGAAAAAGGCAATTGACATAGAGACAGAAAAGGTAGTGTTTGGTAAATAAATGTTTGCTGGCCATGTAGAGACAATGCGACACCAGGGGAATTTTAACAGATTTTGCTAGTCTCCTCCCTGTCTACCACAATTAGTTCTTACTATGGTTATCTACAGTGATAGCTCCCTTCCTGGAACAGGTCCTCTGTCTATATTCTTTGGGTAGCTAAGGGGGTGGTAAAAAGAAAAACTTCCTGAGTCTTTTGTTTCTTAAAAATAATCAGCCTAAGTTAATCTTCATGCCAAAGAGATTCATGTGGGGCAAAATTTCGTTCCCATAAAAACCAGTGTCCCAGACTTTGGCCATTCTATTAATAGAAGGTGTCCAGTGGGTAAAGCAGTTATTTTTTTAAGACAAATATTTCAGAGCACAAAGCATATATGGAGAACATATTGAAAACTAAAAGGTTGTGAACCATTTATCTGTAATTCTTCAAGACTTTTAGCCACTTATGTGATTGTTGAAAGCCACTATAACAATAATATCAAGTAGAGGTTGGCATCTTCCTGATGCTTTCAAAGCAGACGGGGGACAAAGCACTGAACAAAGTCAGCTGCACTGATTCTTGCCTTCCTCTTACTTGCTATTGGTGCAGTCATAAAAGTATGGATGGAACATAATTGAGCCAAGCCATCTCCTGCAAAGTTCACAAAAACTATCTTCATTTTTAATACAAGTTTCACAATCTAGTATCCTACTCTAGGCCTAGTTCCATATTTTATTATTCTATAATTCAGATAACTCCCTCACTTTAATTTGTAATAAGGATGGGTAATACACATACATATTGATGATATATCTAGTTTCATGAGTATTCACAGCTCCTTCCCTTTGCCTTTTCTGTCTTTCCCTTCTTGAAATTTTTATTTATTTATTTATTTTTTTTTTAATTTTTTTTTTTTTTTTTTTTTCTTTTTTTCCCTCCCAACCTCCCCATACCATCCCCCTGGGCCTTCCCAGCGCACCAGCCCCAAGCATCCAGCATCGTGCTTCTTAAAGTTAGGAATTTACACCTAAATAGACATGGAAAAGACAGAGAACTACAGTGCAAAGAAAACAAACACATGGGGAAAGTGGAAAGGATGAGTGAAATAAGAGAAGTTACACTGGCTGAGTTATAGGCAGAGTTCTAGGGGGGATTCAGAGAGAGGGGAGAAATTCCCGGAAGCCATTGCTGCATTGTGGGTAGCAATGCTTGTGAGTAAATGGACAAAACTGATTGTAAAGAGGTCTGTAGTGCGATGTGAACATAACTTCCAGGGAAAATTCACTTTTTCAGTGACTTGTAGATGTTAGGCTAATGTTTTTTGAATGCAACACTGACTTTGGAGTGGATCATTTTATTTAGATTAAATTTGCATATGCATTTTATATCTGTCTCAAGGACTTAATGGTCTTATTTTGGGATTAGAGTTTTATTTTGCTGAATAGAATGAAGTCTTCCTCCTACTCAGTCTCCAAAAGTTACACTGCTGAGTTAGCTTGACGTGAATCAGTCCTAGTGAGGTTGGTTGAAATCATTGCAGCAGCAGCAGCAGAAGCAAATGTAAGATTTTTGTCTAAAAAGGAATAAGACTAAGGTAATAATGAAGGTTCTGTCTAAGAAAGAGCAGGATATAAAGTCAATTTTCATGAAAAAATAAACAAGTTTGTTCCAGTTCCCTTTTTTCTTTCTTTCCCCCAACAAAATTCATTTTGGAGATGAGCATTGAGAGGAGTAGTTGGTTTTTAATGTTAATATGTAATATGTAATGCAATTTCCCAGATCTTTAACCATTTAATGATATTTTCTTTACTCTTTTAAATAAAACATTTTTTAGAGAAAGTTTCATTTACTAGAAGCTGAAAGTGTTGTAGCCTACAGGCAGAAACTGGACTTCAAATGATAAAGAATTCTTATTGTATAATAAAGCATCTTCCTCTTTCCGTCCTTCCTTCCTTTTTTCCCCCTTATTTCAAGTTTTTTTTTTTTTTTTAAATAAAAGGTAACTAAATTATCCTATTCAAAATTAAATTTTAAAGAGAAAATAGATGCTGATTTGAATCTTTGGGCAATCATTTAGACAATTACATTGACAGAGAATATCTACTGGAGATATGCACTTTTTATACTGTGGAGTGTTCTAGAGTGCCCATTTTCACGGAAGGGATTGTACAGCTGTCCCTTCCTCCACCATGGGAAATTTAACCACGTCTGTCTGGAGCCTGTCGTGCTTGTCATGACTAGGGGAGGGGGCTACCAGCATGTAGTGGTTAGGGGCCAGGGATATTGCTAAATATTCCTTCAATGCATAGAACAGTCCCCCACAACAAAGAGTTATTCAGCCCTAATGGCAACAATACTGAGGTTGAGAACGTTCTATTTTAGACATTTCTTAAACTATTCCTGGATTTTCATTTTAGGCATAGAGGTTACAAAGTGAATTGGGAAGTTTAAATAATCATCCTTTGCCATGTTGCAGGTACTGTTCTAAAGACTTATAATTCCCATAATAATTCTATAAAGCAGACACAACTTGCTCCATTCCACAATTAAAAAAACAGAGGAACCAGGAAGATAAGTAATTGGCCCAGGAGTGCCTAAGTGTTAAGAATTAGAGCTTAGGAAGAAGTGTAAATCTAGAAAGTCCCCACTTTTATCTGTTATGCTATGTTATCCTTTTTTTGTAAAACAAGACTAAAGGACTTCGCTAAATGAAGGTAGGGGGGACAGAAATGGAGGTTTGAAAAATGGGGTTTGTCTGAATTGCCACCTCTTATTCTGATAGTCATTGCCTTAGAAAGACAAAATTATCTTTTTAATCATTGCATTCGTGGAAATATTTGAAATTACATAGTCTGATGTTTATCTGAAACAAATGATTTTTCTGATTACTGTTAATTTAGTGGTATACAATAGTTCTTATTGTTCAAGGAAGGATATTTTGGACTATAGGAAAAAACTGATGCAATTTTTTTCAAACTCTGAAATTTTCAACTTGAAAAATGGAAACGATTATGAATGATGAGTTCTTTTCTATTGTTACTATATAATAGTTTTGATTGCTGTACTAAACTGTCAATGTGTTTTCATATTGCTCGTATTAATTTTAAGACCCACAAGGGAAAATAAAAAAATCCTCAAGTTGGAGGGACAAAACCTTGCTTTCCACCATCTCTGTCTAAGAGGCCAACAGGATTATGGTTCAGAGTTTGTTTGGGCAGCTTAGGCTATAGTGTAAGTTCCATAGAAAGAAAGGCGAATCTATTGTTTTTGGCTCAGTGTCTGAGAATATGTATCCTCCAGAGCTCAACATAAGAAAAACATCCTTCATTCAGGGTTGAAGTAGAATGATATAGGATTTTGCTTTCAGAAAGGACTGCTTTGACTATTCTGATGTTCCTGATTTGAATCTGTTTTTTTAATATGTGGTTATTCTTGGGGGAAAAAAAGACGTCCATGAGATGGAAAGGCTGAAAGAGTGGATGAGTGGTGGGGAAATAGGATGTCATGTGAATACTACAAAAACAAATCTGGTCATAATTATTTTCCAGGAATTCTAGAAGCAGCTCAACTTATCATCAACATGGAACTCTGGACAAAAACATTTGATATCAGATTCTTATCTGTTTCCCTAAAAAAAAAAAAAAAGTCAATTCACATTTCTCTGGGTCCTTTTGATTCATCTCTGTTGAAAAAGTCCCAGAACATGATGTAAAACAAAGACTCTTTTCCTGAAACAGTGCTTTGAAACTTGAACAAATAAAAAACACAACTGATTCCCTTTCCCTCAATCACTTGAAAATTAAAATAAAATAAAGGAAAGCAAAACTCAACTCAGACCTCAAAATCATTCATGAGCCCTTCCACCCCTAATTGTCATGTTCAATTCTTAGCCTAAAAGGTGAAAAACACAGTTCAAAGTCCATCCAATTTCTAAATTACACTCATCTCCAGCACGGATATAAAAATGAGTAAAAGTCAACAATCAGGAAACTATCCGCAGTTGTTTGACTTCTATGTACTCAAATTAGTTGCTTCATAATAAGGTCAGGTCATCCACATTGCCACCTTTTGCCAGTTTCCTATTCTGTCTGCAGCATCTCCAAGTTCTCTTAGAAATGGCCATTGTCTTTCAGAGATAGAAGAACAGATAATCAATAGATTAACTTCAGGAAGGATTAGAGGTGATCTCACTGAGCCCAGTTCTCTCTCTCTCTTCTTTTATTAAACTTAATTTTTAACATGCTTATGCTCAACATTCAGAAAACGAAGATCATGGCATCCAGTCCCATCACTTCATGGGAAATAGATGGGGAAACAGTGGAAATAGTGGCAGACTTTATTTTTGGGGGTTCCAAAATCACTGCAGATAGTGACTGCAGCCATGAAATTAAAAGACGCTTACTCCTTGGAAGGAAAGTTATGACCAACTTAGATAGCATATTCAAAAGCCGAGACATTACTTTGCCAACAAAGGTCCATCTAGTCAAGGCTATGGTTTTTCCTGTTGTCATGTATGGATGTGAGAGTTGGACTGTGAAGAAGGCTGAGTGCCGAAGAATTGATGCTTTTGAACTGTGGTGTTAGAGAAGACTCTTGAGAGTCCCTTGGACTGCAAGGAGATCCAACCAGTCCATTCTGAAGGACATCAGCCCTGGGATTTCTTTGGAGGGAATGATGCTGAAGCTGAAACTCCAGTACTTTGGCCACCTCATGCGAAGAGTTGACTCATTGGAAAAGACTCTGATGCTGGGAGGGATTGGGGGCAGGAGGAGAAGGGGACGACAGAGGATGAGATGGCTGGATGGCATCACTGACTCGATGGACGTGAGTCTGCGTGAACTCTGGGAGTTGGTGATGGACAGGGAGGCCTGGCATGCTGTGATTCATGGGGTCGCAAAGAGTCAGACACGACTGAGAGACTGATCTGATCTGATCTGATCTGATGCTTCTAGGCATATTAAACAATTGCAGAGAATTCAGCAAATCCTTTTTCAAGAGCACTAAACTCCACTAATATGGAGCTTGTGAAGTGTAAATAAAGAACTTGAAAGATAAGAGGGGGAAAAAAGACCTCACATATCTTGTGTTCATTAATTTAAGAAGGCATTGAGTTCTATGAACTGCATCATTCCTATTGTCATCTCTTCAGTATGTTTTACAGAGTTTAGTGTGGGTAAGTTTCTCTAATCATAGAAAAGAAAATTTGAACTATATTTATGTTTTATTCATTAATATTTTTCAACATTTATATAGCCCTAGTTCAAAGAAAATATAGTTAATTCACCCCAGGAATGAACTTTTTCTTATGCTTAAGATCTTCTTAAAGATAAGTAAGATATTGAAGTACGTATAGTGGTTAGAACAATATTGTCATTGTGCTGAGAAGGAATAACGGAGGGAGGCAAAGGAGAGTCTACTCATTTTAAGTATTCAGGGCTTTTAAACCCTTTAAAACCACATTGCTTAAGATTTGCAAATAGATTTCACCTTGTGTTCAACAGGTTTTGGCCATTCGGCCAGATCTGGAAACCCTTCCCAGTGACTGCCACTCCTGGAACAGGTTTGGCTGGATTCTGAATACTCATCTCTTTTCCCTTCCTGACAGGTCACAGATCTGGCTCAGAACTGGCTCTACCTATTTAAGTCTCACACGGTCAGGGTCACCTGGAGAAGGCCAGTGGGTTTCACTCAAAACTAGACCCTGTGTTCTACCACAAGTGACTAAATGACCTCCTCCAAAAATAGAAGACAAAGGAAAGATGCAAGGAGCTAAAGCACCTCATGGGGCAGTGACTTAATGTTACTTACTATGTCCTCAGTAGAAAGGACAGTACTTAGCACACAGTAAATGTGCCATAAATATTTGCTAAATAAAGTTAATCTTCACAATAATGCTGAGAGGAGTGAGTTGCCTCCAGCTTACAGAAGCTCAGAAAGTTTAGTGGAAGAAGTGGGACTTGAACATAGGGGTAGATCTTTCTATTATCAGTTCAGCTGAGTTCAGTCGCTCAGTCTTGTCCGACTCTTTGTGACCCCATGGACTGCAGCACGCCAGGCCTCGCTGTCCATCATCAATTCCTAGAGCTTACTCAAACTCATGTCCATCGAGTCGATGATGCCATCTAACTATCTCATCCTCTGTTATCCCCTTCTCCTCCTGCCTTCAGTCTTTCCCAGCATCAGGGTCTTTTCAAATGAGTTAGTTCTTCCCATCAGGTGGCCAAAGTATTGGAGCTTCAGCTTTAGCATCAGTCCTTCCAATGAATATTCAGGACTGAATTCCTTTAGGATTGACTGGTTGGATCTCCTTGCAGTCCAAGGGACTCTCAAGAGTCTTCTCCAACACCACAGTTCAAAAGCATCAATTCTTTGACACTCAGCTTTCTTTAGAATCCAAATCTCACATCTATACATGACTACTGGAAAAACCATAGCTTTGACTAGATGGACCTTTGTTGGCAAAGTAATGTCTTTGCTTTTTAATATGTTGTCTAGATTGGTCATAGCTTTTCTCCCAAGGAGCAAGCATCTTTTAATTTCATGTCTGCAGTCACCATCTGCAGTGATTTTGGAGCCCCTCAAAATAGTCTCTCACTGTTTCCACTGTTTCCCTATCTATTTGCCATGAACTGATGGGTCTGGATGCCATGACCTTAGTTTTCTGAATGTTGAGTTTTAAGCCAACTTTTTCACTCTCGTCTTTCACTTTCAACAAGAGGATCTTTAGTTCTTCATTCTATTATACTACATAATTTATTAGAAAGTTCTCTCCTCCACCCCCCAAATTCAAGTCATTTCAAGAGACTTCTTGAATATAGACGTCTTTTTGCCACATCTTAAATTTTAGGCAAAAATGAAAGGAAAGTCAATCATAAAGTGATCAACCAAGTAATCTGAATTTTAATGGGTACTGTAGAAAGTATCCAGTTTAGCTCTCCAGACAATGAAAAAGCGAATGTACTATTCATAATGCCTGGCACATGTTAAGTGCTTAATGAGCATTAACTCCTAACCATACAAGAAACTCAATCTAGGCTGGCATCCCAACCTTGGGCCAGAACACTTTCATTAACTATGTTACCATTTTATGAAATGTTCTATTCTCAAAATGAACTGTTCTGACCTGAACGTAAACACTGTGAAATAAGTGACTTATTTTGTTGAACGCTGCATTCCTAGTGCCAGAATAGGGCCTTACACATTGCAGGTGCTAAAAAAAAAAAAAAATTAATGTTTTAAATACATGGTTAAATGCATGAATAATTGTTGGAATAGTTCTAGAAACAGCACTTTTTTGCTAAAGAAATGGGTTAGGAATTCAGAGGAAGAGCTGGTACCTCAGCCCAGCAGGTGGCCCTGATAGAATCATTTGAAGACATGTGACGCTGTGGTAGATGAATGGTTCACAAACTGTGGTCAAGACCCTCCACCCCACCACAGTCTCATCCAATGACAAATGTAGGATGAGCTTACATTTGCATGAAATTTACAGACAGCATAAGGAAAGGTGGGGAAACTCACCAACCACAAGATGGGCTGTGGCCTCCCTCCCTCTCTTCCTCTATCTCTCATTCCCACAACACAGAAATTCCAGCTTTTTAGCCAATCATGTATCGAAATCATCCAGCGTGAAATGATACATAATCAGGTCATCAAGTAATCCAGAAGCCGAAAATGGAGGAAAAAAAAAAGTTCTATTTCAGTTGGCAGTATGCCCAGGTGGAGTTTGGTACTTTTGGCAGCTGATTCTTGAATGAGGAAGGAAAATGGGGGAGATCTAAAAAATTTAATACCTTTAATTTTTTAAAAGAGATCAAATAGCTTTGCCTTATCTCCTATAACCTTTATAAATCCTTTACTGAAGGCAAGTTTCCTACAGAATCCCTGAAAAACACTGGATCACGTAACACTACCACCAGCTATCATAATTAAAAAGAAAGGCATCTTCCTAGGATTAAGTACACTCCAAGCCCACCCCCACGTGGTCCTTCTTGGATTTGTTCACAAAAGACTAGCTGTTCGTTGATCAAAGTTCCAGTCACACTGCTGAAAGGGTCTTCTGTTCTTCTCAAAGTGATTATTATTAAGCCACTTTAAAAACACTTTAACTTGTGAATTTGCCTCATTCTATTTGAGTCCAAGTTTCACAATAATATAATGAAGCAAGCCCTGTGGTACTATGTCATCTTCATTTATCAGGAAACCACAACCTTGCGCATCTTTTCCAAGTGTCTTTTGTTTTTTTTTCCTCCCCCTACCTCTGTGTCTAGTGCTGTCTGGCTTTTTTCTGGCCTGAGTTCCAGGATTGAGGACTCACACTACACTTACCCTACAAGGCTCCCTTATCACTTTTCAAACTGGCCCACCCGTATTCCTGATGTCAAGTTTCAAACTCTTCTATGTGCTTTGAGTAATCAAGGCTTTAATCATAAAAAACAATCTGAATCCCCAAAGAACGCTGAACTATGCATATCATTTTTCCATCTGCTTCAGTGGGTACTTTGTGTGAATTGTGAACTTGGGAAACATAAAAAGGAAAAATTAAAAAGAAATATGTAGGCAGTAAGGACTGGTAGGAATCATGAACAGTGTTTCAGAGAGTAAACCAACAATATGGAACATATTTAACCAATCTGGTATTTTCTTTATAGGTTTTCTTTATGATTTGCTCCTGACAGAATGACTGAACATTTACTTAGGCTTGAGATATGATCTTCACTTTGTTTGAGAACTTGATGGTTTTACTTCAGAAATATTTGACAAATTTTAAAAGGTACTTAAGAATGTTAAAAATGTATTTTAAAAGACATCACTAGTCATTTCTTTTAGAACAGCAATTTCCAAATTTTTCTGGTTTATTTATGGTCCACAAAATGGTAAGGGCCTTGATTATCATTCATGACATTGTATAACTATTTTTATTCATATCTCCAAGTAATATAATTCCAGATATTTAATGTTTCTGACATACTTTATAAGAGCTTCCCAGATGGCAGAGTGGTAAAGAATCTGCCTGCCAATGCAAGAGATGCAAAAGACGCAGGTTCTATCTCTGGGTCGAGAAGATCCCCTGGAGTAGGAAATGGCAACCCACTCCAGTATTTTTGCCTGGAAAATTCCATGGACAAAGAAGCCTGAAAGGCTACAGTCCATGGAGTCAGACACGACTGAGCACAGCACACACACACACTTTATAAAAGTGAATTCAGAATTTTCCATATAATTGTTAGCTAACTTCTATTAATGATAAAGAATCCAATAGCCCATACTGATGACTGAGGACAGAAATAGTATCTACCTTAATGATATTTTGAAGAACAATTGTTAGGCATATAATGCAACAGAAAGAGAACCAGACTGAGTTGATGAAGACTGCAATCTTCCGTATGATCCCGAGAAAGTCACCTGACCTCGTTAGGCTTTGATAGGGTCAGAGAGGTTAGAGTTAAAACTAAGGTCATTCATATCTTTTCGCTTTTTGCCATACCTGCTTCAAATGGATTTGTTTAATTTTTTTTTTTTTCAAACCACTGTTGGGAAATGTCAAGCCAAACTTTATTTTTTTTTAACCTAACCAATCTTCTTATTTCCTTACATCTTTGGTTTTCCTCTTTTAAAAGTCCCTTTGTATGGAGCTGTCTGATATCTAATGAAGCAGCAATTCTTTTCCCTAACTTTGACCTGAAAAGGTAAACAAGCAACCTACTCTTGCATAATCAAAAGCCATTTTTTTATAGTATTTGTCTTGTACTGAGAGAAAATAGATGTTAACTGCCAGAATGAAAACAAATCAAAGACCAAAGCAAAATCTTCGTCTTTTTGTCTGTTCAGAAAAACAACATATTCTTTAGCTGATTGACTCCTACAGACCCAGTTTAGTTCTAGTCCTGTCTTCATGTTGCATTTAAACTTACTTAATTTATAAATACAGTTCCTCATCTCTGCTTTTTTGCTGGTATTACTTGTGGCTCACAGTTCTTCAACTTTCTTTCCTATGGTGTCTCAAATTCTCATGATTTTAAAACATTTTTGAATCTGAATGTTGCTTTGTTTCTGTGAAGTCCTCATTGAAAGTCATCAGATATATTTTACAAAGAAATCTGGAAGTTGACAAAGGAAATTATGAGAATGCTGAAAAGCCAGAGAGATATCCTGCAGGAAACCAAAATTTAAAAAGGAGGGGATAAGAAAATTTCAGACATTCCATAAGTTTTGTGTGACACCCAAGAGTTCTAATTTTTTTCATTTTGGCTAACCCATCTGTTATTTTGATTTATTAATTTTTGTTGGCAACACTTTTGACATGCTATCTTTCATATAAACTTACAGCTTTAGCCCTTTCTGGAAATAGAAGCTTTCTTTAATTTCCCTTAAAACATGAGTCACTAGATGCAAGTAAAACAGGACAGGGCAGGGGAAGGTAGGAGATGGAAATGATCCTGGTGTTCATGGGGTCGTGAAGAGTCAGACACGACTGAGCGACTGAACTGAACTGAACTGAATTGTAGCATCTTCATGAAGGTGACCATGCTGATGGGTTCATGGAAGCGTTGACAACTTATTTCACCAGCCACCAAGTCCTATTTCTTGGGACTCTAATGTAAATAAATGAAGCTGTGTGTTTTTCTAGTGGTGGATTTGTCCTAAGTAACATACGTTGTCTTATTTTGGCCTTACTGGGCAAATGGGTACACATTACAAATGTACAATGTTCGTGGGGGCTAATTCACCTCAGTCATGTCCAACTCTTTGTGACCCCATGGACTGTAGCCCACCAGGCTCCTCTGTCCATGGAATTTTCTAGGCAAGAATACTGGAGTGGGTTATTTTCTCCTGCAAGGGATCTTCCCAACGCAGAGATCAAATTCACATCTCTTATGTCTCCTGCATTGGCGGGCTGGTTCTTTCCCACTAGCGCCACATGAGAAGCCCATACAGTGTTCACTTTTTAGTAAAACAATCTCTTTACTATTGAGTTTTATGGCAATTTTAGAAGTGGCAAAAGAGAAAAAGCAGCATTATCAAAACACTGTATAAATGAAAGTTTTTATGACACTTTCTGTGTAGAGAAAGAGAGAAGGAGAGACAGAGAGAGGAAGAGGCAGAAAGATAGACTGAGGCAGAGAAAGGAATTGGGACAGACAGGGAATCAGAGAATGCAAAGAGTCTTAGAGAGAATGACTTAATTAGACTGGAATGGATTCCTTGTGTGTATGTATTTTTAAAAAACCATGATAATTTTAAAGAATAAGTTTGGGAATCATAGAATTAAAGGCTAATTCTATACTTTATTTTAAACTATAATTATTAACATATAGCTTTTTAAATAAGTAAGGTGTTATGCCAGTATTTCTGTAACTATTTTCAACCTGTGCTGAAAGCAATAGGACATAATGACTTCATCAATTTAGATAATTACTTTTGAAAAAGAGATAACAATATACAGCCCTGAGTTACACCAACTCCTAATTCTGTTGAGTCCTGTGCACGGTTTTCTTCCTCCAAACAGGGTTATCATTCTGGGCTGATAATATCTTACAGAATAGTCAACCTATTTGTGAGGCTGTGGAGAGAGAAGTATCACAAAGAAGATGAAAATTCTATTTTATCACTTTAGTTCAGTCCCTCAGTTGTGTCCGACTCTTTGTGACCCCATGGACTGCAGCACACCAGACTTCCCTGTCCATCACCAACTCCCTGAGCTTACTCAAACTCATGTCCATCAAGTCGATGATGCCATCTAACCATCTTATCCTCTGTCATCCACTTCTCCTCCTACCTTCAATCTTTCCCAGCATCAGGGTCTTTTCAAATGAGTCAGTTCTTCCCATCAGGTGGCCAAAGTATTGGAGCTTCAGCTTTAGCATCAGTCTTTCCAATGAATATTCAGGACTGATTTCCTTTAGGATTGACTGGTTGGATCTCCTTGCAGTCCAAGGGACTCTTAAGAGTCTTCTCCAACACCACAGTTCAAAAGCATCAATTCTTTGACACTCAGCTTTCTTTAGAATCCAACTCTCGCATCTATACATGACTACTGGAAAAACCATAGCTTTGACTAGATGGACCTTTGTTGGCAAAGTAACATCTCTGCTTTTTAATATGCTATCTAGATTCGTCATAGCTTTTCTCCCAAGGAGCAAGCACCTTTTAATTTCATGGCTGCAGTCACCATCTGCAGTGATTTTGGAGCCCGAAAAAATAAAGTCTGACACTGTTTCCACTGTTTCCCCATCTATTTCCCATGAAGTGATGGGACTGGATGCCATGATCTTAGTTTTCTGAATGTTGAGTTTTAAGCCATCTTTTCCACTGTTCTCTTTCACTTTCATCAAGAGGCTTTTTAGTTCTTCTTCGCTTTCTGCCATAAGGGTGGTGTAATCTGCATATCTGAGGTTATTGATATTTCTCCCGGCAATCTTGATTCCAACTTGTGCTTCATCCAGCCGGGCATTTCACATGATGTACTCTGCATATAAGTTAAATAAGCAGGGTGACAGTATACAGCCTTGATGTACTCCTTTCCTGATTTGGACCCAGTCTGTTGTTCCATGTCCAGTTCTAATTGTTACTTTTTGACTTGCATACAGATTTCTCAGGAGGCAGGTGAGGTGGTCTGGTATTCCCATCTCTTTCAGAATTTTCCACAGTTTATTGTGATCCACACAGTCAAAGGCTTTGGCATAGTCAATAAAACAGAAGTAGATGTTTTTCTGGAACTCTCTTGTTTTTTCGATGGTCCAGTGTATGTTGGCAATTTAATCTCTGGTTCATCTGTCTTTTCTAAATCCAACTTGAACATCTGGAATTTCACAGTTCACGTACTGTTGAGGCCTGGCTTGGAGAATTTAGATCATTACTTTGCTAGCATGGTTGATGAGTGCAATTGTGCTGTAGTTTGAACATTCTTTGGCATTGCCTTTCTTTGTGATTGAGATGAAAACTGACCTTTCCCAATCCTGTTGCCACTGCTGAGCTTTCCACATTTACTGGCATATTCAGTTCAGTTCAGTCACTCAGTCATGTCTGACCCTTTGCAACCCCATGAACCCCAGCATACCAGGCCTCCCTGTCCATCACCAACTGCCGGAGTCCACCCAAACTCATGTCCATTGAGTCATTGATGCCATCCAACTATCTCATCCTCTGTCGTCCCCTTCTCCTGCCCTCAATCTTTCCCAACATCAGGGTCTTTTCAAATGAGTCAACTCTTCTTATCAGATGGCCAAAGAATTGGAGTTTCAGTTTCAACATCAGTCCTACCAGTGAACACCCAGGACTGATCTCCTTTAGGATGGACTATTAGTGCAGCGCTTTCACAGAACAATCTTTTAGGATTTGAAATAGCCCAGCTGGAATTATATCCTCCACTAGCTTTGTTCGCAATGATGCTTCCTAAGGTCCACTTAACTTCACATTCAGGATGTCTGGCTCTAGATGAGTGATCACCATCATTTTTATCTGGGTGATGAAGATTTTTTTGAATAGTTCTTCTGTGTATTCTTGCCACCTCCTCTTAATATCTTCTGCTTCTGTTAGGTCCCTACCATTTCTGTCCTTTATGGTGCCCATCTTTGCATGAAATATTCCCTTGGTATCTCTAATTTTCTTGAAGAGATCTCTAGTCTTTCCCATTCTATTGTTTTCCTCTATTTCTTTGCATTGATCACTGAGGAAGGCTTTCTTACCTCTCCTTGGTATTCTTTGGAACTCTGATTCAAATGGGTATATCTTTCCTTTTCTCCTTTGCTTTTCACTTCTCCTCTTTTCTCAGCTATCTGTAAGGCCTTGTCAGACAACCGTTTTGCCTTTTTGCATTTCTTTTCCATGGGAATGGTCTTGATCACTGCCTCCTGTACAATGTCATAAATCTCCATGCATAGTTGTTCAGGCACTCTGTGTATCAGATTTAATCCCTTGATCTATTTGTCACTTCCACTGTATAATTGTAAGAGATTTGATGTAGATCATACCTGAATGGTCTAGCGGTTTTCCCTATTTTCTTCAATTTAAGTCTGAATTTGGCAATAAGGAATTCATGGTCTGAGCCAGTCAGCTCCTGGTCTTGTTTTTGCTCTTTGTCTGCAAAGAATATAATCAATCTGATTTCGGTATTGACCATCTGGTGATGTCTATGTGTAGAATCTTCTCTTGTGTTGATGAAAGAGGGTGTTTGCTATGACCAGTGCATTCTCTTGGCAAAGCTGTTAGCTGTTGACCTGCTTTATTTTGTACTCCAAGGTCAAGTTTGCCTGTTACTCCAGGTGTTTCTTGACTTCTACTCTTGCATTCCAGTCCCCTATAATGTAAAGGTCATCTTTTTGGGGTGTTAGTTCTAAAAGGTCTTGTATGTCTTCATAGAACCATTCAACTTCAGCTTCTTCAGCATTACTGGTTGGCGCATGGACTTGGACTACTGTGATACTGAGTGGTTTGCCTTGGAAACAAGCAGAGATCATTCTGTCATTTTTGAGATTGCATCCAAGTACTGCATTTCAGACTCTTGTTGACTATGATGGCTACTCCATTTCTTCTAAGGGATTCTTGCCTACAGTCCTAGGTATAATGGTCATCTGAGTTAAATTCACCTATTCCAGTTGCAGTCCATTTTGGCTCACTGATTCCTAAAATGTTGATGTTGACTCTTGCTGTCTCTTGTTTGACCACTTCCAATTTGCCTTGATTCATAGACCTAACATTCCAGGTTCCTATGCAATATTGCTCATTACGGCATCAGGCAGCACTGTTCTCCTCCTCCAAATAAGGTTAGTATTATTAGAGAAAAATCAATCTATTTACAAGACTGTGGAGAGAGAAGCATCACAAAGAAGATGAAAATTCTGTTTTACCCCTTGCTTAAATTAATAACAAGTATGGTAAAGTTCCTCTCTTGATAGAGGGTATCAAATATTAATAGCATGTTAGTTAATTGTAAAATATAAGAAATGTTTTCCTTTAAATTCAGCGATCAGACAAGGATACCTGCTGCTGATGCTCCTTTTAATATTATTTAGAGAACATAGTTATCCTAGTAAGCCAAGAAGAACAAGTTATAAACAAAAGAAAGAAAGAAATAGAACTGCAAGTATTCATAGATGAGACACATGCAAAACCCATGAGGATCTACTGACAAATTAGTGAAGTTAAAATTACAGAGTACCACAAGGTTGTAGGATGTAATATCAAGATACAAGAAACCACTGCTTTCTTTATTAGTGACAAGTAGGAAAATTTTAATTTAAAAAAATTTATGTAACTACAAACCCCCAAGAAACTTAAGAACAAAAGCTAATAAAATTTGGGCTAGTGAGGCTTTCCTGGAGATCCAGTGGTTAAGAATCTGCCTTGCAATACAGGGGACTCAGGTTTGATCCCTGGTCAGAGAACTAAGATCCCACATGCCATGGAGCAAGTAGGCTGGCATGGCAACCACCGAACCCAGGCGTTCTGGAGCCTGCACACCACAACTAGAGAGTCCGTGTTCCACAGTTAAGGATCCTGTGTGCTGCCACTAAGACTGTGTGCTGTAAGCCTAAGTTGCTTCAATCCTTTCCTAATCTTTGCAACCTATGGACCGTAGCCCATCAGCCTCCTCTATGCATGAGATTCTCCAGGCAAGAATACTAGAGTGAGTTGCCATGCCCTTCTCCAGGGGATCTCCCTGACCCAGGGATTGAACCCTCATGTCTTAGGTGTCTCCTGCATTGGCAGGCTGGTTCTTCACTACTAACGCCAATAAATAAATAATGATAAAAAAATTGAGATAGAGATTTATAAATAAACTTACAAAACTTTATTTAAAGACAATTATAAAGACCTCAACAAGTGAGAAAAAGGAATTTCAAGAAACACTATATTATAAAGACATTCCTTCCCAAATTAATCTATAAACTCAACACACTCTCAATTAAAATTCTCTGAAGTGTATATGATAACTCAATTCTAAAATATATCAATATATATAAAATAACAAAAGTACAATGAAAGTTATGCCCATTTTGAAGAAGAACAGCATGTTAGAGAGACTGTTCTTATATAAATAAAAATCTATTGTAAAGGTTCAGTAGCATAGGGTTGTACTGTCATAGATCAACAATCTATGTATTTTAATTGGTGTTTGAATCATTTGCATTTAATGTATTTACTGATACAGTTGAATTTAAATCTGTTCTATGTTTTCTATTTGTCCATTCTATTTTCCTCTCTTCTGCTCTTCCTGATTTCTTTATGCTTACATGAATATTTTTCACTATTCCATTTCAATGTGTAGGTTGGTCTTTTGACTATATCACTTTGTAATTTATTAGCTATTATTCAAGAAATCATAATATATATACCTAACTTTTCAAAGTCTACTTAGAATTAATATTTTACCATTGCAAGTGAAACATAGAAGACTTACAAACACATAGATTCTTTTAACCTCCTTTCTTTATATTATACGTTTTATATATATTATATCCACATACATTAAAAAACCCACCAAACATTGTTATAATTTTTACTTTGAACAGAAATACATATTTAAACACTTAAAGAGTGGAAAAATACTCTATTTTGCAAAATATTTACCATTTAGATGCTTTATTTCATTCCTGAAGTTCCAGGGTCCCTTCTGTTATCACTTCTCTTCAGTCTGAAAAACTTTGTTCATCATTCTTTTAAAAACATGTTTGCTGGTGAAGAATTATTAGTTTACTTTCATCTAAGAAGGCCTAACTTTGCCTTCATTCCTGAGGATATTTTCAAGAATGACAGTTCTTTTCATTCAGACTATAAAATCTTGTTTTACTTTCTTCTGATCTCCAGAGTGTCTAGATGAGAAATAAGCCATCCTTCAAATAGTTTCCCCATCATGTAATATGTCATTTTTTCCCTTCTCTGGTTGCTTTCAAACTTTTCCTTTATCTTTGGTTTTCAGAAGCTTGAATTTGATGTGTCTGGGAATGATTTTCTATGACCTTAAATCAAATTTTGGGATTTGCTAGGCTTCTTGAATCTGTAAACATATGTCTTTCACTATATTTAGGAAGTTTTTAGTCATTATTGATTTGATTTTTTTTTTTTCCTGCACCAATTATTTTCTCTTTTCTAATTGGGACTCTAGAAACACAAATGTTATATGTTTTCTCAACGATGCCTAAGGTTTTTGTTTATTTTTTTAAACCTTTTTTTCCCCCTTTATTCTTGGGTAATTTGGATAAACTGGGTAGTTTATATTGGTTTACCTGTGAGTACACTAACTCTTCTAACATTTCCATTATGTTATCAAGTCTATCCAGTGAATTGTTTAATTCAGGTATTATGTTTTTCAGTTCTAATTTTAATTTGCTTCTTTTTAAAAATTTCTCTTTTTCTGCTGTGAGCTTCTGTTTTTCCCTGTATCTCATTGGTGTTTACATTTACCTTATGGAAGATGGTGAAAATAATGGCAACCACTCCAGTGTTCTTGCCTGGAGAATCCCGGGGACGGCGGAGCCTGGTGGGCTGCCGTCTATGGGGTCGCACAGAGTCGGACTCGACTGAAGCGACTTAGCATGCATGCATACACTGGAGAAGGAAATGGTAACCCACTCCAGTATTCTCGCCTGGAGAACCCCGGGGACGGCGGAGCCTGGTGGGCTGCCGTCTATGGGGTCGCACAGAGTCGGACTCGACTGAAGCGACTTAGCAGTAGCAGCAGCAGTCTTTGTATAAACATTTAACATTTGTTAACTTTGTTTTAAACTGCTTCAAAGTTTGTATTTCTGAATCAGGGGTTCTA
Source organism: Bos mutus (assembly GCF_027580195.1). NCBI lineage: Eukaryota > Metazoa > Chordata > Mammalia > Artiodactyla > Bovidae > Bos > Bos mutus. The sequence goes on from NC_091618.1 coordinate 32,225,360, forward strand.
TTGTATTTGAGTTTTTCTGAATCTCTTTTTAGTTTTCTAGTCCACTTCTTTTTTAAGCAACTGGCATCTAGAAAAAAATCATTTCATTGTGAGGTATTAGGGTATTCTAAGATCACACCAGTCAAACAAAAAAACAGAACACTAGTTAGGACTTCGCTGTGGTTCCCGAATTATAATATATACTCAGATCTGTATGCCAATCTATAATTTTCACACTGGGAAAACCACAGCAGAACATCTCCTGTTTATTCTTTATCCCTGTGATTCCTTATAATAGGACTGTTTTCTTATTATTCCTCACTGTTGTTAAGCTCTTAGCTCCAAATATTTATTGCTCGCTTGCAATTATCTTCCTTTTCTCTAAGCACCTCTCAGCCTCCAATTACTCACCAATTCAATAGTTTTATAATGAATAGTCAATTTATATCATTGCTAATCAAAATGACTAACAGAGTTCAGCATTACTTGGGAGCTTGTTAGAAATGAAAATTCTCAGCCTCCTTACACAGACCTATTGAATCAGAAACTCTAAGGGTGGGGCCCAGGAATCTGCATAAAAAAGATCCCCCTGACGTTCTTTTGTGTTACTGTTGCTGCTCAGTAGTCAAAGTCCTGTCCTTGAACTGCAGCACGCCAGTCTCCTCTGTCCTCCACTATCTCCCTGAGTTTTCTCAGATTCATGTCCATTGATTCAGTGATGCCATCCACCATCTCATCCTCTGCTGCTCTCTTCTCCTGCCCTCAGTCTTTCCCAACATCAGGGAAAAACCATAGCTTTGACCATATGGACCATTGTCTGCAAAGTAATGTCTCTGCTTTTGAATACAATGAATGTCTAGGTTTGTCATAGCTTTCCTTCCTTTTTAATTTCACAACTGCAGTCTCCATCCATAGTGATTTTGTGTACATTGGTCTAAATGACTAATTCCTTAAGCTCGTTTGAGGGATTGGGGAAACAGTATGGAGGAGATGAATCTTAGCAAATTGGATGAGGGAGGTGGAGTTGGTATCCATAGACAGAGAGGAGGGTGGTCAGACTAGGCAACTCTCAAACAACCAGAAATGGGCATGGCAGGGGCTGAAAAGTCAATGGTTTTGGGCCTAACAGAATCCCTTGGATGGAGGAGCCTGGTGGGCTACAGTCCACGGGGTTGCAAAGAGTCAGACACGGCTGAGCGACTTCACTTTCACTTTCAGTGGCTATCAGGTCTTGTGATGGTGTCAGATGATGCAGACATAGGGACAGAAGAAAATGTTTGTGCATAAATTATTTCAGTGAATTATATGAATATATGAATTGTTAATGCCACATTGTTTTGTAGAGCAACAAAGTAGGGAAAAAATTTTTCTGCGTCTTTTTGGAGAATAGACTTTTTTGCATCTTATTGGTGAACGGACAAAATTTCTTCAGTGACTTGACCATGTCATATTAATAGTAGAAGTTGAACCTGTAGTCAGAGTTTGGGCCCATCACACATTCTGTGATTTTAATAATCGATAGGCAAGCCTAGACAAGTCCTACAGTGAGCAGTTCATCACCAACACTAATAACTCAAAAGACTTGGTAACAGACTGTTGCTTTATTTATCTGATAATGCCTCTGATGTCACTAAGCTCTTGGAAAGGATGGTGACCAAATAAATGCTTGTTGTAGAGACTGATTAGTTGTTCAGGGGCCTAGGGGGAGTCCTGGGGAAGGTGAGTCTTCCAAAACCAACTTATGCATTCAGCACTTTTAAAATTGCCTATTTTCCTGAGACAAAAGTTTCACTGTTTTCAAAAACTAGTTTGCTTTAGAATTAAAAATGCAATTGTTAATCAATCCCAAGTGAGTGAGCCAGTGAAGTCGCTCAGTCGTGTCCCACTCTTTGCGACCCCATGGACTGTAGCCTATCAGGCTCCTCCGTCCATGGGATTTTCCAGGCAAGAGTGCTGGAGTGGGTTGCCATTTCCTTCTCCAGAGGATCTTCCTGACCCAGGGATTGAACCCCGGTCTCCCGCATTGCAGGCAGACGCTTTACCATCTGAGCCACCAGAGGGATCAATCAATCCCAAATCCCCATAGAAATCTCAGGAAGAGTTTAGAGGGATTTATTCTCCCTTTGCATTGCCAACAGGCAGACTAGACTTTGACCTGGGTGCTTGGGGATAGCCATATCTGTATACTAGTTAAGACTAGGATTTGAACTTCAGTGTTGACAAGTGGTGTTAAGGTGGAGATAACAGTCTCTAAAGCCAACTTTTGCAGTTGAATGTAGGTAGCCTCCTTTCTTATTTTAATAGTCCCATTCATTTTGCTCTGGAAAGCATTTCCATTTGGTTTTCTCATCTTGGTTTAAGCTTGTGAGCTTAAAAGGCCTAAAAGTAAAAAGACTAAGAAAGGTATTTTGTAAATCTTGAAGTGGAGGTTCCCTAAAGCTGTTTACATGGCAGCAACGTCATGGCAGCATCTCAAGTGTCTGGAATGAGAAGACACCCTTTGGTGTGGGAGGGGGTAGGACGCCTTTTGTGTAAGTACCTGGAGAGGAAAATTGGGGTACATGACTGAAGTGGGGTGGATCAGAGGTCCTTTTTTTCTAAATCCAGAATGAGTGATAGTGTATCCCATCAATCACACGAAGCTTACTTATGGGAAGCCAGGTCCATGAGGTAGTTATTCTGGGACATGCTCTCCATGTACTTCAGACCACAGCCAATGCACTGATTGATATAGGAGAGCAACATCCAGGCCTGGAGAAAGAGTTGACCCTGCTTAGGAGGCAGAGAGGCTTCCAGTCTCCAAAATTTCCAGGTGGGGTGGATGGTCAGAGCCCAGGAGGGAGACCCTTATGTAGAAACTCAAAACTGATGGTGGGGCACTGGAACTTCTGTGTTTGGGTGACAACCACCAAGCCTGGCAATGAGGTTCCATCCCAGGTAGCCTACCTGGGCCATAACATTCTCACTGTCCGGTGGGAAAACTAAATTCATAACCTCCTGTTTCTATCAAGCAATCTATTTCTTCTTCTTGGAGTCTCTCTGTCTCTATTTTTTAATGCCATATTTACTACTGGCTACGAGACTGAGGTTTGTTCCTTCAGAGTCACGGTTTATAAGATCATGTCACATTCCTATCCCTGCCTGCTTAGTATGGGCAGTTCTTAGGCACTATAGCTGTGCACAATGCTCCAGAATCTAGGCAGAGTTGTTGTTTAGTCACTCAGTCGTGTCCCACTCTTTGTGCCTCCGTGGACTATAGCCTGCCAGGCTCCGCTATCCATGGGATTCTCCAGGCAAGAATACTAGAGTGGGTTGCCATTTCCTTCTCCAAGAGATCTTCCTGACCCAGGGATTGAATCTGGGTCTCCTGGATTAACAGGCGGATTCTTTACCACTGAGCCACCAGGGAAGCCCAGGTATAGTTAGCACAACTATTTTCTTTCCCTTATCAATGTGACCAGCCCTTGCCACCCACTCCTGTCACAAGAAGGAAGGAAAAGCAGGCAGATAAATTGCGAAAGCCTCATCCAGGACTAGAAATTCTCAATAGCATGTAGATTTATGAGTTTATTTTATGTACATTTCTGCCCTAGAAAAGGGAAGCATACCATTTATGCTTTGTATTAACCTACTGGTAGGGGAAAAAAATGTTTCCTAATTTTTCACTCTTTCTGTCTTCATAATCAAACTCTATTATTCTGTTGTGGCTGACTTTATACAGGATTCCAGAGTAATAAATAATTTATTTCAGGCCCTCTTATATTTTCTGACAAATTCTCTGACGGATTTTGCTGCCCCTGTTAAAGCCTGAATCTGAAGTGTCACCTGCTTATGTTTGCAACTGTTGGTGTAAGCTGTCACTGCTTAGAGAATAATCCATAAGAAAAGACATCATATTCCCTAGAATTTTTATCCCCTTCACCTCTTCTTTTTGTATAGACTTCCAAAACAGCTTACACCATAGGTTGTCTGCAAGGAGGAAACTGTATGGAGCCAGATTTCATTATCATTAAGTAAAAGGAAGCCCTTTGGGAAATCTTGGTGTCCTCAGTGGGGAGTCATTGACTCTTCTCTAGGCTTCTCTTCTAAAGCCAGGCTTCCCTGGGATTGCTATCATCTGTAAAAACAGCTGGGTTTCCTCCGCTGAGGATGGCTGTGTGTGCCAAGCACAGTGTCCAAGAGGCAGCGGTTTAGTGAGCTGCCATGGCGTGGGTGTGCCTTGGGCATTGATCAGGTATCTGATCAAGTTCCCCCACGGCCCCCAAAGAAGTGTTGGCAACACTTTCACCCACTGGCATGTGATGATGTAGAGATAGTTTTCTCGACCTGTACCACAGAGCTCCTCCAATTCTTCATCTCCACCGAAAGGCCTTCATTTATACCTCTGTGTATCTGGTGCTTTGGAGCAATGATGAGAGAGGAAAAACATCAGGGGGAAAACACTTGTGGGGTGTGAAAACAAGAGAATTTCCTTGATTCATGATGTTTTTCATATTCTTTTAAAGTTGCCACTTGGAAATTCACTTAGCAGAGATGGGTTTACCTATTCCCAGAGAGTAAGTTACCAGATGTGATTTTAAAGTATAATGTAAAAATAACCTGCCTGATATCAGCATTACATCTCCAACAAGAATGCTGCAAGAGAGGAGAACAGTATGTTAGAAACATTCTTTACATGTGTTTCTCTATACACATGCCTGAAATTGATGGGGATATCCTGTGCATTGCAGAATTTTTCAGTTTCACCTTTAATTTCCAAAATACTGTCACTTGTGGGTGCGTGTGAACTTGTGCAATAGAGCTAAGTGCCCTTCTGTTTCTTTTCAGAGGCTATGCAAGGCAACCACCTGTGACCACTAGACCAAATCTTCCTGGACTACTGAGATTTATTAGAAGAACACCTTTCTGCAGTGTCAACAAATCTTGAATCTCTGGTAAATGGTGAGTGTGCAAGCTGAGGATTATTACCATCATGAATTCACACATCCACAGAAACTTTGTCTAATTATGTCAGTCTTTGGGGTTGCACATTTCTTCCCAGTGCTAGAAGGGAAGGTTATACTTACCCTTAAGAGCTATGCTGCTAAATGAGAGAACTAGAGAAATTAGCCTTCAGAAATCTTGAAATACTTTCCTTCCTTATCACTTTCCTCAATTAACTCGCTTTGTTTCCCTCTGTTCTAACTGCTTATACTGAAACACACAATCCTTTAGTGGAAATTGCTACATCTTCTAAATCAGTTGGAACCTTTGGCTTTCCTCTGCTCCTCCACTACTCAAAAATCAGAGTGATTTTGGTTCTCAACAGTTTTTGCTTTCTTCTGAGCACTTAAGTAATTAAATTAAGAAAGAATTCAGAAACAATAGATGGTAGAAGAGGCTTTCTGTAGAAAGAAAATAAAAGATTAAAGTGAGGAAGAAAACTCTATGAGAGTGAAAATGGCAAATGTCTCGAATTATATTCAATAATAGAGTTAGTTTACTGAATGACCTTTTGCACCTTAGTTACGAAAAAGGAAAAGAACAGGTTCAGCATTTTCATTAACTATGTCAGGACTCTCCTAACCCCCAAATACCTCCATTGTCTGTCTCAAGGATATTTACACTTCAAGATGCCTTTCTTTATCTTCAAAAATACAATGTGGAAAATGTTGATTTAAGGTAATGAGAATTTTTGTTGGAATGCAAATATGTCATCCATGAGGTAACTTGTTAAACCATTCTTATCCTAGAGAACAATAGCTCATCCAATTGTCTTACCTGGTTAACAGAATTCCAGGAGAATGGGATGAAGGAAAGGTCAGCTTTGAAGACATTTGGGGTTCAGTTTATAAAAGGATCCCTTTGTGGGTTGCTATTTTAGAAAGATAAAAGGTAGTAAGGCTGATGCTTGAGAGAAGGAAGAGAGAAAGAAGAATGTACAGGAGATATTTACTTATTTAAAAGACGACTCTTGTCTGGGTTGTTCATGTATAAGTGGACACAGCAATGGAAATCTTAAAGAATTCAGCATATCTGGAATCAGAAAATAGAGAACTAAAAATATCAGTTTCACTTTGCTTTTAATTTAAATTGCAAATGGGCAGAAGGGACTATTCTTGACCCTGGGCTTAGTGAATAGTGCATAAACCAATCTGCAGAGATGCTAGAAAGAGCTTCCCTCATGGCATTTGTCCATGAAGTGAAAGAAAAATCTGCTTTCTACTTACAATAATATTGGAGAGAATTCTTGCTGTGATTGAAGAAGATTATTTAGCTCATAAGCATTCATCTGAAGTAAGAGTAAGCTTTAGTTATTACTTAATAGAATTATGTTAATGAGATAAAGCAAATATGACAATGTCTGGTTATTTGTCTAATTTTAAATATTACGTAATTTTGCCATTTTTCACTCTGTCTACAGTCTTCAAAGTCTTCAAAGAAAAAGAGAGGAAAGTTTAAAGACAAAAGGTCTTCACACATTGTCATCAGTGTTGCGGGAAAGGATGTTAAAAATTGCAATTTGGAATGGTCAGCAGATTCAATTTATTCATGCTTTCTCTTTATCCAATAACCAAGATAATCAAGGATTGGCTGTTTCACATGCTGGAAATGTCACATTTAGTCAATAGATAGCAGTCATCATTACTGTGCAGTCACGTATTTTGCTGGGAAATGCTGAACAGGTAGAAAAAAGAAATGAACTGTCTTTTGATGAAAGATGAACACAACCCAGTCAGCAGTAGAAATTGACAAGTTAAGAGGATCGTCTCACCAAAATCAATAAAGAAGGAGCTGTCTTATGTTTTATTATATACTTTGTCTAGATAACCTGGAGTTATGGAAATGCTATGTATAGAAAATTAAATTTTGTTTTATTTAGGATAGGTGAAGAAGATACTGTGATTGAAATGGTATTAAGCATGAAAGCTTTGTAAAAGGCAAGAAAAGGTAGAACTCTGCTAGTTCCATGAGTCACAGGCCTCGTTCATATATGTAATCTTTCTTTAAAAAATATTGTTTTCCATGAAATTCATAAAAAACTCATCAGTTCAGTTCAGTTCAGTCACTTAGTGTTGTTCGACTCTTTGCAACCCATGGACTGCAGCGCACCAGGTCTCCCTGTCTATCACCAACTCCTGGAGTTTACTCAAAATCATGTCCATTGAATTGGTGATGCCATCCAAACACCTCATCCTCTGTCGTCCCCTTCTCCAACCTTCAATCTTTCCCAGCATCAGGGTCTTTTCCAATGAGTCAGTTCTTTGCATCAGGTGGCCAAGTATTGGAGTTTCAGCTTCAGCATCAGTCTTGGGTCAAATTGAAAAGTTCCATTGCCAGTTTTGTTTCAGATGGCAGAATTAAGGGTAAAAGGAAAGAAAATCTTATTAATTGTATTTCACTTGACCCTAAGAGACAAACTCAAAATTATGTCAAAATGAAACAAAGGTCTCCTCTATTTCATCCAGTAATTTATGACTTCCATGTTTTTTAAGTCAAAATTGACATGACTATTATCAGTTAATTTTTTGTGCATTATAATCATATCCCTTAACCCTTACTTATAAGATAAGGTACTTCAAAATTCAATAGCAATTCTTAGGAAAACGGTGAGTGACATTTCCTGGGACTCCAGTATTTCCTAGTACATTGTCACAAATCTTCAATGTCTCCTGCCAATAATAAACATAAAGTAAATTTCCTGTTCTTCCCTGAGTGCAAAATATTAGTCACTCACTTAGCTGTTCCCTTGGACCAGAAGACCCAGCCTCATTTAGATGAGTCATTTTGTGAAATTCTGAAGTAAAATGCTAGTGAAATAAAACTGTTCTGAAAGGGGTTTTGTCAGCATGGTTTACACAGCTAATGCCTGAAAGAGGTAGACATTTGAGTAAAAGTGAGCAAAGTAGAACTTTCACACCCACTGTTTTCATAATAGTTTCCTAATGTGTTTTCTGAAATAACTATTTTTTAAAAAAAGACATCATTAAGGTTCTGTATACAAACAAAATGCTTCCTGACTTTGCAAGGTACGCTTGATTTTCTGCTATCATCTGAAACATCAAGAATATACTGTTGCTGTTGTTGTTCAGTCTCTAAGTTGTGTTCAACTCTGCAATCCCATGGACTTCAGCACTCCAGGTCCCTCTTTCCTCCACTATCCCCCAGAGTTTGCTCAAATTGATGTTCATTGAACTGATGATGCCATCCAACCAATTTATCCTCTGCTGCCCTCTTTTCCTTTTGCCTTCAATCTTTCTCCACATCAGGGTCGTTTGCAATGAGTTGGCTCTTCATGTGTTTCAGGTAGCCAAAGGACTGGAGCTTCAGCTTCAGCATCAGTCCTTCCAATGAATATTCAGGGTTGATTTCCTTTAGGATTGGTGGGTTTGATCTCTTTGCAGTCCAAGGGACTCTTAAAAGTCTTCTCCAACACCACAATTCAAAAGCATCAATTCTCTGGTGCTCAGCCTTCTTTATGGTCCAGCTCTCATATCTGTATGTGACTACTGGAAAAACTATAGCTTTGACTAGACAGACCTTTGTCAGCAAAGTGATAGCTCTGCTTTTGAATACACTGTCTAGGATTGTCATAGCTTTTCTTCCAAGGAGTAAGCGTTTTTTAATTTCATGGCTGCAGTCACTATCTGTAGTAATTTTGGAGTCCAAGAAAATAAAATCTGTCACTGTTTCCACTTTTACTTGTTGTGAAGTGATGGGGCCAGATGCCATGATCTTAGTTTTTTGAATGTTGAGTTTCAGGTCAGCTTTTTCACTCTCCTCTTTCACCTTCATGAGAGGCTCTTTAGTTCCTCTTCACTGTCTGCCATTAGAGTGGTATCATCTGCATATCATAGTAAGTTTAATTTAAGTATAATTTAAGTAGGTCCTGCTGAATCTGAGGCTAGACATCCAGACCACCTATCTATCCATGAGTGTTTTAGGGCAAACTTTACTATAGAATTTAGATGCTTAAAATGATTTTAAGAATGAAAATATGTGGAAAGAGGATCTTCTTATCCAGTGAGAAGACTTTATGGTGCGAAAAGAGAGAGGTTGCTTCTATGCATTATCATCATCACCACCACCACCACACATATACACACAGAAACACACAGAGACACACAGAGAGAAATACACAGACATGCACACACACTGGATTAAGTAGGACTGGACTAAGAGAATTTACCTTTTCCAAAATGCTAAAATCTCTTCCAATACCTCCAGTGCCTTTTTCCTTCTTTCATAACTTCCTTTGACTTGGCCCCACTCTGGGCTGATCCAGACAAAGCTGACAATCAGGTAAGGCCTGCCTTTGTTTTTTGCAATTTGGCATCATATTTTTTCCAAGCTTTCTTACTACCTTCACTGATGAGATCTCTTCTTCTTTGATGCCTTCTTTTGAGCCACACATCTTTCTTTCAGGTAACTTTCTGCTCCTCTGACTCCCATCAGAAATGATATATTCTGTGTTCTCTCAAACACTTGATGCTAAGTAGCTTCGGTCATGTCCCACTGTATGTGACCTGAGCCTGCCAGGTTCTTCTGTCCATGGAATTCTCCAGGCAAGAATACTGGAGTGGGTTGTCATTTGCTGCTTCAGCGGATCTTCCCAACCCAGGGATCAAACCCTCATCTCTTATGTCTCCTGCATTGGCAAGCAGGTTCTTTGCCACTAACGCCACCTGGGAAGCCTTGATAGGTGACTTAGTAACAGATTATGTGATAAATGCTTGGGGCTAAGATTTCAAAGGACAGTTATGTCTTGGTGTGTATCTAAGCCACTATTTTAAAAGGTCAATTTGGGTCAATATTTTTTAATCCACAGGATTCACTCAGTTTGTGAAAATTGAAGATCTTCAGGCAGATGGGTCTTTGTTTCCTTAAAACGTGCCTCCTAGGGGATGACCTCTTCCAGTTTGTCCCAGGAAATTACCCTTTCTCTCCCTTTGACTATAACTCACACAGGATCCTGCCACAAGATGGGACATATCTGCAGAGCAAGTGGGGGAACTGCCTGCTAAGGTTCACTATGGCAGGAGCACTGGCCAGAGGTGTCTCAAGAAACAAGCCTCAACATTAATTCTAATGAGAAGCCATGGCTGACTCTGTAAAATTTGCAGACACAAGACATCTGCTGTTTTCCCTCATGTCTCAACTGCTCTACCATTCTTTTGCATTGTTTCATAGAGAAGTTATCATTAGAAACAAAATGACAGACACTGGGTTAAACAGGTTCATGTTAAATCTTCCCTTTCCCTTCTCTACAGTGGACTCTTTTCTGAGTATGAAGTTGCCATACACAGTATAGATGATCTCTTAAAACCCTGGAGAGAAACATCTTTCAGTTGCTTTTGAGGGAAATTAACATGACACAGGAAAAGAAAATCTTCTTTTAATACATTTGGTTATTTGGCTGTCTGAATCCAAAACAGTTGGAACTGTAAACGTTAAATTTGACTTAAAGCAATCCTCAGCAAGAAATATAATTCCAAATTTGGAAAAGAGAAAAAAAGTGAAAACTTTTACTAACAGTTAATAGTGGTTATGTTTACAAGTCTAAAAGTGTGTAAATTCAACACTTCAATCTGCTGATTTGCCAAGGCATAATTTACTCCCAGTTCATAAACACACTGAGATACTTAGAGAGAAACATGTGGTTTTCTTGAAGTTTATAGAAAATGGAAACAATCAATTCCTGCCTTCAGGGAGTTTGTAATCTAAGAGAAAAGATCATCATGTAGTACCTCGTAAGTGGACAGTTGTGTATGAGAGCTGTCAGATATTGAGAGGCTTAACTGGGAATGATGTCTTCCTTACACGTTCTTGGCTTCCTGTATGCAGATGCAGACATTCAGATGTGTGTGAATTATGACTTTAATCATGGGAAGAATTTGACACATTTAGTGGAAGAACTGACAGCTGTTTCCATAACTTGAGCTCTCTAGAAAGCTCTAGAGTCTTAGAGCCTGTGTATTATTGCAGGAGAATGAAACTGAAGCAGATTTTGTGGGGCTGAGAGAGAGGAGACATGGAGCATATAGAGGTCAAGTATATGACAAATAGCAACATAACCCAGAGACAAAAGAACGAAGTCTGTTTAGGGAGATTTCAGAGATACTTAAAGAGAATGGAGAATTCCTCCTCCCCACCCCATTACAGAAGGAATACAAATCTATTGTAGAAAGTTTGGAAAACTCTAGAAAGGCAAAAAATTAGAATAAAAGTTGCTTCAAATCCCATCACTCAAAGACAACCACTATTATTGTACTGATATTTATCCTATATCTTTTTCAATAAGACAAAGACCTCATTTGTCTTTCATAAGAACAGTATCATTTTTATTAAATGTACTTTTTGAATTTGCTCTTTTATTTAACAATGTATCCTGAGCGCCTGAAAAGAGTTTTCTGGGAAAAGGGTATTTAAGATCAGCTGAATAGAGAGAGGACTAGAAAGAAGGAATCCAGTAACAAAGAAATAACAAACTTTGAGCCAGTGGGAATATGAATGCCAGAGGTGGGTCTTATTATTATTATTACTATTTAAAGCACTTAATTAGTCAAGTTCCAGAGACCAGTAAAAGAACTGAGAAGCAAAGACCCGATTTCCAGCTCCTCCTCTCATGAGCTGAGGACCCTTGATAAATTCTTAAACACATCTGAGTCTGAGCAGTAATTAAATTAATTAATTAAAATTGAAGAAAATTAACTGAGCTTTTTGTTATGAGTTAGTCTAGGTCCTTTCACATGCACACTCTTATTATCCTAACAGTAACCTTGCTGGGAAGGAATTGTTAACTACATTTCACAGGTGAATAGCAGGACAACCATGAAGGCTTATTTTCCCCATACATGGCAGAGCTGAGACTCAAACTCAGATCCAGGTCTCTTTCCTCTGAATGTGCTCCTCTCATCTGTCATGTATAAAAAGGGGCTAAGATTACCTTGAGATTCCCAAGTGGCTGGGTGATAAAGAATCTGTCTGTCAAAGCAGGAGATGTAAGAGATGCAGGTTTGATCCCTGGGTCAGGAAGATCCCCTGGAGTAGAGCATGGCAGCCCACTCCAGTATTTTAGCATGGAAAATCCTATGGACAGAGGAGCCTGGCGGGCTACAGTCCATGACATTGCAAAAGAGTCTGACACAACTTAGTGACTGAACAATAACAGCAAGATTACCTGACCTCATTGTGTGTGATGACCTTCTATGTATGAAACTTTACTTTGTAAAGTGTCAAACACAACAGATAAATTTTGTTCCTTATCATCTGTAACAAATCCAACTTCAAATCCTCTACTTGAATGTGTGCTCAGATCTCTGATAATTGATCCTTCCAACATTATCAACTGGTATGGTCCTGGAGAGGCATATTCAGTTTACCTGAGCTGGAGCTTTACCTGGCACTGTGGTGTGCAGTGATCCTTTTATTTCTCCTCTTTTTCTCAACAGCTTTACACTGTGACTCGTGTGTAAAGTCTGTATCCTGATGGCGGACCCAAAGTTTCAGCAAGTTACAACATCAGAGTCTGCTGCAATGTGGCCAAAAATAAGCCACATTCCACACCATGTCCAGATGCTTTGAAGAAATCTAAAATGACTTTTTAAAGATCGCTTTAGATAAATAAAACTTGAGCTAGCAAAAGAAGCCCTTTCCAGATGTCCAGCCAGGAAACCCCAGGTGCAAGTGAGTCAGCAGACGTGTTGTCTCATCTGAGACAGCACGGGGTCCATGTGTCCACACACAGCCAGGCCGTGGCTGAGGTTGTGGCCATGCCCACCTTTAGATGTGGCCAGGCTCGGGCTGATTCAGGGAGAAACACTGCTTCTCATTGAGTCACGAGCCCGTCCAGGAGTTTGGGTGGACATTGCTTGGGGAACTTGCCCAGGATCCATGGTCCAGACCTGCAGCTGAGTCCAGTGTAACAGAGCAGGTGGTCTCCAGGAGATGATGAGATAATGGGGAGGGTAAATCACTTTTCAAAAGCCCAGTCAACGCAGGGAGGTTTTGGAGAAGAGCTTGAAATTCAGCAGACTGACCTAAGAACAGATACAAATGTGAGGGAGATTTATTAAAGGCTCTTTATCTTTCTTCTCCCTCGATCTCTTTCCGCAGGTAGAGGAATGACTTAGAATGTGACCAGCCAGGCTTACACAAGCTGGCTGATTTATACTTTATCCTCATGAAAGTTCTCTTTAAGGTTTGATGTGCACTTGGCAGCTCACAATCGATTAAACCTGACCATTAATTCAGGTAAGTCTGTCTTTTGGTAAATGCATAGCAAGCTTTCCAGGGTCAATGCCATGGGAGGCATTGGGTATGCAGTAAATCAGACACACTGACTCTGAGATATTGTATTAGTTTCCTTTGGCCACATGACAAATTACCACCAACTTAGTGGTGAAATCAGCCTCCATTTATTGTCTCACAGTCCTGTAGATCAGTATTCTAGATGGGGCTCAGTTGGGTTCTCCCCTCAGAATCTCATGAGACCACAGTTGAGATGTTGGCAAAGACTGCTGTCTCACTGGAAGCTTTGAGTCCTCTCCCAAGTCAGCAGAAATCAATTCCTTGCAGCCATGAAACTAATGTCAACTTGGTTTTTCAAGGACAGTAAATGAGTGACTTCAGGGAACACCTTGACCTTCTTCAAAGGGGCTAGCCCACCCAAGACACTATTCTTTTGATTAACTTAAAGCCGACTGATGAGGGACCTTAATTACATCTGCAAAATTCTCTCACCTTTGCCATATAATAGTGAATAATGACAGGGCTGATATATCACTGTATTTACATGTCCTACCTACACTCAAGGGGTGGAGGCTATACAGGGCTTGTATGCCCGAAAGTGGAAATCCTGGGGCCATCTTGGAATTCTGCCTACAACAGATATTAAATGAGTAACTGAAGGAAAAATTGTTAAACTATTATAACTCATGAAAAACTCCGTAAAGGAGAATTATAGATTCCTATCAGAATAGTTAAGAGGGAGGCTCAGCTTCCTGTAGAAGGATGGGGAGACTTCCTGAGACCTGCCAATTAGACTGAAATCAGCAACGCTAAGATAGAAAGGATTGGGAGAGGAGGGGAGCAGAGCTGGAATGAGAGGACATAAATTAGTTAATAAATATGACTAAAATAAAGTGAACTCACTCACTGGCTCTCCCTATTATTCCCAGAAAGTGAAGTTGAGCATTTTCCATGTACAAGGAAGCTGGCAACAGATCCAAAGGGCTCCTTTGTCCACTGCCTTTCCTGGGGAACTTAGGGGTACCTGTCTGTAGAGGGTCTGGGCTTCTCCTACAACAGGGATATGAGGAGCAACAACAACAACAAAATCAAGGTCAATTCTGGGAGTAGGTAGCATTGGATAAGTCTCATACATATTTTGCAAGCCGGTAAATCTATCTGTAAGCCTGAAATTGTGGATGGTTCCATTACTTACAATGGTGAATTTAGAAGTGAAAGTATTTTCTTTGTCTTTGGACACTAAGACAGCCTTCTCTCTGGTCAGAGTAAATACAGAAAAGAAATTTAAAAATACATATTCAAGCTGGAAATTGGAATGTTCCTGTCAGCACTTGGAGGAACCTAGCAGATGGGAAGTCTCATGCCCACACTTTAACAAATATGTACTGATTTCAGCAAAGAGTTGTGAAATCCCACAGTGTCTCTAATGTACCTTTATCCCTCTCATCCTATCCACCAAATTCAACTTGGTTGCCAAAATGGGGGTAAAGATGAAATAATTAGAATTGACCCAAAGCATATGAGTATATAAAGTATATGCCAAATTTAAAAATGGAGAGGGTGTTTCATTTGATTAAATTGTAGGTCTCTTTCCACCAAATTCCCTTTCTATAAGGTGTAGTAAAATGTCTTCTACTGGAAAGATTCTAGAAAGATGATTTGGAATGCAAATGTTTGAGAGCTGAAGTACACAAATTTTACTCGTTAACTGATTTTACCAGCAACTTCAACAGAATACAAGGCCAACCTCAAACAGAGACAAACAGCTGAAGCTCTTTAGAATCTTGATATCTAAACCGCTGTCTGGGAGCACGTGCTAAGTATGTACCAGCCTCCATATAAAGAAAGGCTTCTGTGTTGGGAGAATGGCAAGATAGTCCTGCACTATAGATGGGGAAATAGTGGAAACAGTGTCAGACTTTATTTTCTGGGCTCCAAAATCACTGCAGATGGTGATTGCAGCCATGAAATTAAAAGACGCTTACTCCTTGGAAGGAAAGCTATGACCAACCTAGATAGCATATTCAAAAGCAGAGACATTACTTTGCCAACAAAGGTCCATCTAGTCAAGGCTATGGTTTTTCCAGTAGTCATGTATGGATGTGAGCGTTGGACTGTGAAGAAGGCCGAGCGCCGAAGAATTGATGCTTTTGAACTGTGGTGTTGGAGAAGACTCTTGAGAGTCCCTTGGACTGCAAGGAGATCCAACCAGTCCATTCTGAAGGAGATCAGCCCTGGGATTTCTTTGGAAGGACTGATGCTAAAGCTGAAACTCCAATACTTTGGCCACCTCATGTGAAGAGTTGACTCACTGGAAAAGACTCTGATGCTGGGAGGGATTGGGGGCAGGAGGAGAAGGGGCCGACAGAGGATGAGATGGTTGGATGGCATCACCGACTCGATGCACATGAGTTTGAGTGAACTCCGGGAGTTGGTGATGGACAGGGAGGCCTGGCGTGCTGGGATTCATGGGGTTGCAAAGATTTGGACAGGACTGAGTGACTGAACTGATACTTCTTTACAGAGGAGGAAATGGCAACCCACTCCAGTACTGTTGCCTGGAGAATCCCATGGACAGAGGAGCCCGGCAGGCTACGGTCTATGGGGTTGTGGAGGGTTGGACATGACTGAGTGACTTGACCTCATACTTTTTCATGAAGCCAAATGACCCCTTGTTTTCTCCTTGTATTTCACTATGTTACTTTTCCCTTGTTGCTGAAATGACCCAGACGTTTATTTTCTCTCCTATCTTCTCCATTGACCTGTGACTAGGTCAGTGTAAGCAGAATGGAGATGGGTTATTGGGAACAGCTGGGAACAGCTCTGCTGAGCGTCAGCAGCCGGCCTCCCTGCTCCCTATGACTAATTCATCAACACAGGGCTATTCGTCACCCCACGTTCCCTGAGACCTTGATGACTATATTAGGTAGACACAAAGGAGAGACTCTGAGACTCACTTTGGATGTAAGAGGTGGTTCGGCCATCTACTCGCTATTCAACTATTATTTTGTACACAGTTATTGGCAGGCACTGTCTCCTGTTGATGTTTCAGGCACTGTATTGTTCTTTGTCCTCCCAATGGATCCTCTCTACTAAGGTTTTGCTTTCCTAACTCACTTGATCATAAAAATTCATGGACATTGTCCTCAAGATTGGGCTTCCCATGTGGCACTAGTGTCAAGACTCTGCTGTAGGTGTTCAAGGTACATCAGTGAATACAACCAAGATCTCTGCCTTCATGGGGCTGGTATTCTACAAAGAGGATGAGACTCTGGATAATTTAGTCTAGCAAATTATACAATGCTATATAAGGGTACTGGCACCATGAAAGACAAGAAAAAAGCAGGAAACAGGCATTGGATATGTGAGAAGGTAGCCACAATAAGCTTCACTGCTAGGGTAATGTTTTAACAAAGACTTGAAAAAGGTGAAGAATTTTTCAGGGTCTGGGAGAAGAGCATGTTAAGCATAGCAAACAGCTAGAACAAAGACCCTACCTGGGGAGGGACCTGGTGTTTGAGGAGCAAGGAGTGAGAGAGAGAGAGGACATAAAGGTAAGAAGGACTGGGATGAGATGAGCTCAGTTAGGGCCTTATGGGTCATTTGGAGTGTGATGGAGAAACATTGCAGGGTTTTGAGCAGATGGTGACATGGTATGAGATATTTTAATGGAGTCACTCTGGCTTTTGAGAATAGATTATCAGAAGACAAATATGGAAAAGACCATTTTGGAGACCATTTGGCAATATCTAGACTGGTAGTGGGCTTCCCTGGTGACTCAGAAGATAAAGACTATGCCTGCATTGCAGGAGACTCGGGTTTAATCACTGGCTGGGGAAGATCCCCTGGAGAAGGGAGTGGCTACCCACTCCAGTATTCTTGCCTGGAGCATTCCATGGACAGAGGAGCCTGGCAGACTACAGTCCATGGGGTTGCAAAGAGTCAGATATGACTGAGCACTGAGCACACATGTACAGACCTAGTAAAGCTGAAGTTTTGCCCTCTCTGGAATCCAGAAATTCTAAGCACCAGAATAGAAGCCCTCCCAATGTATACAAGGAGAGATGTACAGGAATGTTCATTGTGGCACTGTTAGCAGACACAAAAAATCCAAAGAGCCCCTTAATGGGAGAGTGAATGAATCAGGAAGATCCCCTGGCAACCCACTCCACTATTCTTGCCTGGAAAATCCCAAGGACAGAGGAGCCTGGTGGGCTACAATTCATGGGGTCACAAAGAGTCCAACACACTGGACATGCATACACGCACGTGCAATGAAACACTCTCCAGCAATGAAAATGAGTGAAACAGAGTTGTTTTATCAAGATGGATCCATCCCTCAAACATAAAAGGGAATGATAAAAATCTAGTTGCAGAAGGATAGTTACAGAATGATATCAAGTTTAAAACCCCACAAAAGCATTTATGGCTATGTATGTGTTTAGTGAAAATAGAGTATCTGGTAGTCTAGCTGTTAAGTCTCTGTGATTCCACTACAGGAGGTATGGGTTAGATCTCTGGTCAGGGAAGATTCCACAGGCGACAGGCCAAAAAAAAATTAGAACATCAAGTGAAGAATATCCATTTCCTGAAAATAATTATATTTTTCAGGAAGAGAGACTAAAGGGTTTGGGGATGCGTGTAGAAAGAATTTCAACTAAACTTGCCATTGTATTAGTGTTTCTCCCTCTTTTATTAGAAAGGTTCAAACCTTGCAAAATATTAAATTTCCTATCTTTTTTACTAAAATGAAATCAATAAAAATAAATAAAATAAATAACAAGAAGAGAAACAATTTATTTGGCAATTGATTTTTATCTGCACCTCCAAAACAGCATGCATAATATTTACATAGGCCATGTAGTTCTGCTTTGCATTTCCAATCAAAACTGTAAATTCTTCCGAAGTATTCTTAAAAAAATTTTATGCTTAGAAAATTTGTACTGTTTGTCTCTGCATTTAGCAACCTTTATCATGGTGGTTGTACATGACATTCATCAGAGTTAAAAGCAATGCTTGCTGCTATTCACAACAGCCAAGACATGGAAACCACCGAATGGCCAGTGACCAATGGATTAAGAAAATGTGGTACATATATATACCATAGAATATTAATCTGCCACAAAAAGAGCTAAATAATGCCATTTGTGGCAACATGGATGCAACTAGAGGTCATCACACTAAATGAAGTCAGAAAAAGAATGACAGATACAATATGACGTCACTTGTGTGTGGAATCTAAAATATGGCATGAATGAACCTATCTATGAAAGCAGAAACAGGCTCATGGACATAGAGAGCAGACTTGCGGTTGCCAAGGAGGAGAGGGTTGAGGCACAGATGGAGCGAGAGGTTGGGATCTGCAGATGTAAGCTATTTCAAATAGAATGAACAAACAACAAATTCCCACCGTATAGCACAAAACACTGTGTTCAATATCCAGTGATAAACCATAATGGAAAAGAATATGAAAGAGAATGTATATATGTACATATTTGAATCACTTTGCTATACAGCATAAATTAACACAGCACTGTAAATCAACTACACTTCAATTTTAAAAATTAATAAAAAATAATAGTCAAGAAAACAAACAAAACAAGCAATACTTGCTGGCATTGTGACCGCAAGAAAGTGCCCTTGGCCAGGCTCCCTGGGTTTTTTAAGTTGTGATCACTAGTGGAGATGAACAATTAGTGGCCCCAGTCCTGCAGGGTCAGGTGGCTTTCTTCCTCTACTGTTTGCAAAAGCAGGATGGAGCAGTTTAGGCAGCTTAAGTATTATTCGGAGAGTTGTAATGGTATTAGCAGAGGGACAACCCAAGCCAAGTGTATTTTAGCAAGTGACAAGTATGTTTGCTGTAATATATTGATAATCATTTTTCTTCTTCTCTGTCTCCCTTTTTCCTCTGCCTTTATATAAGAGGCTTCTTTTAAAACAAGTGTTTTCAGATTGGAGTATGTTATGGCAAAGAGCCCAGAAGAGGTGGATTTAGTGCACTGAAGCCCTGTTTTCAATTATCAAGAATCCACGAAACCACAGTCCTAGCTTTTAGATGGGCCAATTTAAACGTTTGCCTTTCCAATGTAAATGTATAAAATATAAGCTGTTTCAGCAGTACCAGAGTCTTTCTCAGTGACATGGGTCTCATTCTGCTAGCAGAGGACCTGCTACACACAGGCTTATTGCAGAAATAGGTTATAGGGTCTTCATTAACATGTCTGCAAACTGACTAGACATTAGGATATGCAATTCATTTTTTTCTAAGCTCTCACCCATCATTCTCAATTTAATATATTCCATTATGCTAATTTTAAAAAGAAGATGGATTTTTTTTCTCCTTAAAAGTTCCAGCACATTTTCTAAATGCAAAGAAAATCTGTTAATATTATTAATGCTTTATTAGATTGTTATATAAAGATTACAATTTTAATATAGAAAGTTCCTGACCTGAAGTCACATGACACAAAGAGAAAATGAATGCCACAAGCAATGAAAAACAGAGACAGACAGACAAAGCAGAAAAAAAAAAAATCTATGGGTTGCCGAGCGATAACAGAAGCAATGATTGTGTGTTTCTTATGTTGGGCCCCACCCGTGTTGGAAATTCAATAAGTTGAATTTTGGCAGCCGCGGAACATGCTTGTGCAAAATTTGACCTAAATATTTGCAACAATGTCTAGTGTTGGCTGTGTAGTTTTATATTCCTTCTCCCTCTCTCTTTCTCTCCCTCCCAGGTTTTTCAAGATTTATTTCAGAGAAGTCTACTGGTACTCTCCATGGAGGGCACCATATTCTTCCCTGGTTTCTCATGAAGTTTGGTAGAAAGAAAGAGCAGTTCAAGTCACAGGTCACTTCAAATATGACATATACCTGAGAGCATCAATTTCCTCACGTATCATGGGGACGATGATAATACTCATGCCTTGACCTCAGAGTGTTGCCTGGGGAAGTCAGTGAAAAATACAGTGAAATTATTTGTAAAATTGCTGTGATATTTTCATTCTCAATTCTACTAGTACAGTTAATAATACATTAATGGACTTAAACCTAATTTATTTCACTTAGTGTGCTCTGTCCAGTATGGTAGCCACTGGCCAAGGTGGCTATTAAAGTTAGAATAAAGCAAAACTATTTAATATAATCATAAGGGATTTGATTTAGGTCATACCTGAATGGGCTAGTGGTTTTCTCCACTTTCTTCAATTTAAGTCTAAATTTGGCAATAAGGAGTTCATGATCTGAGCCACAGTCAGCTCCCAGTCTTGTTTTTGCTGACTGTATAGAGCTTCTCCATTTTTGGCTGCAAAGAATAGAATCAATCTGATTTTGGTGTTGACCATCTGGTGATGTCCATGTGTAGAGTCTTCTCTTGTGTTGTTGGAAGAGGGTGTTTGCTATGACCAGTGCGTTCTCTTGGCAAAACTCTATTACCCTTTGCCCTGCTTCATTCCCTACTCCAAGGCCAAATTTACCTGTTACTCAAGGTGTTTCTTGACTTCCTACTTTTGCATTCCAGTCCCCTATAATGAAAAGGACATCTTTTTTGGGTGTTAGTTCTAAAAGGTCTTGTAGGTCTTCATAGAACCGTTCAACTTCAGCTTCTTCAGCATTACTGGTTGGGGCATAGACTTGGATTACTGTGATATTGAATGGTTTGCCTTGGAAACGAACAGAGATTATTCTGTCATTTTTGAGATTGCATCCAAGTACTGCATTTCGGACTCTTTTGTTGACTATGATGGCTACTCCATTTCTTCTAAGGGATTCCTGTCCACAGTAGTAGATATAGTGGTCATCTGAGTTAAATTCACCCATTCCAGTCCATTTCAGTTCGCTGATTCCTAGAATGTTGACATTCACTCTTGCCATCTCCTGTTTGACCACTTCCAATTTGCCTTGATTCATGGACCTAACATGCCAGGTTCCTATGCAATATTGCTCTTTACAGCATCAGACCTTCCTTCTATCACCAGTCACATCCACAGCTGGGTGTTGTTTTTGCTTTGGCTCCATCCCTTCATTCTTTCTGGAGTTATTTCTCCACTGTACAGTGGAAGTGAGAAATAGATTTAAGGGGCTAGATCTGATAGACAGAGTCCATAGAACTATGGATGGAGGTTTGTGACATTGTACAGGAGACAAGGATCAAGACCATCCCCATGAAAAAGAAATGCAAAAAAGCAAAATGGCTGTCTGAGGAAGCCTTACAAATAGCTGTGAAAAGAAAAGCGAAAAGCAAAGGAAAAAAGGAAAGATATAAGCATCTGAATGCAGAGTTCCAAAGAATAGCAAGGAGAGATAAGAAAGCCTTCCTCAGCGATGAATGCAAAGAAATAGAGGAAAACAGCAGAGTGGGAAAGACTAGAGATCTCTTCAAGAAAATTAGAGATACCAAGGGAACATTTCATGCAAAGATGGGCTCAATAAAGGACAGAAACGGTATGGACCCAACAGAAGCAGAAGATATTAAGAAGAGGTGGCAAGAATACACAGGAGAACTATACAAAAAAGATCTTTACCACCCAGATAATCATGATGGCTTGATCACTCACCTAGAGCCAGACATCCTGGAATGTGAAGTCAAGTGGGCCTTAGGAAGCATCACTATGCACAAAGCTAGTGGAGGTGATGGAATTCCAGTTGAGCTATTTCAAATCCTGAAAGATGATGCTGTGAAAGTGCTGCACTCAATCTGCCAGCAAATTTGGAAAACTCAGCAGTGGCCACAGGACTGGAAAAAGTCAGTTTTCATTCCAATCCCAAAAAAAGGCAATGCCAAAGAATGCTCAAACTACTGCACAATTGCGCTCATCTCACACACTAGTAAAGTAATGTTCAAAATTCTCCAGCCAGGCTTCAGCAATATGTGAACTGTGAACTTCCAGATGTTCAAGCCGGCTTTAGAAAAGACAGAGAAACCAGAGATCAAATGGCCAACATCTGCTGGATCATGGAAAAAGCAAGAGAGTTTCAGAAAAACATCTATTTCTGCTTTATTGACTATGCCAAAGCCTTTGACTGTGTGGATCACAATAAACTGTGGAAAATTCTTCAAGAGATGGGAATGCCAGACCACCTGACCTGCCTCTTGAGAAACCTATATGCAGGTGAGGAAGCAACAGTCAGAACTGGACATGGAACAACAGACTGGTTCCAAATAGGAAAAGGAGTACGTCAAGGCTGTATATTGTCACCCTGCTTATTTAACTTATATGCAGAGTACATCTTGAGAAATTCTGGGCTGGAGGAAGCACAAGCTGGAATCAAGATTGCCGAGAGAAATATCAATAACTTCAGATGTGCAGATGACACTACCCTATGGCAGGAAGTGAAGAAGAACTAGAGGGCCTCTTGATGAACGTGAAAGAGGAGAGTGAAAAATTTGGCTTAAAGCTCAACATTCAGAAAACGAAGATCATGGCATCTGGTCCCATCACTTCAGGGCAAATAGATGGGGAAACAGTGGAAACAGTATCAGACTTCATTTTTGGGGCTCCAAAATCACTACAGATGGTGATTGCAGCCATGAAATTAAAAGACGCTTACTCCTTGGAAGGAAAGTTATGACCAACCTAGATAGCATATTCAAAAGCAGAGACGTTACTTTGCCAACAAAGGTTCGTCTAGTCAAGACTATGGTTTTTCCAGTGGTCATGTATGGATGTGAGAGTTGGACTGTGAAGAAAGCTGAGTGCCAAAGAATTGATGCTTTTGAACTGTGGTGTTGGAAAAGACTCTGGAGAGTCCCTTGGACTGCAAGGAGATCCAACCAGTCCATCCTAAAGGAGATCAGTCCTGGGTGTTCTTTGGAAGGACTGATGCTAAAGCTGAAACTCCAATACTTTGGCCACCTCATGCGAAGAGTTGATTCATTTGAAAAGACCCTGATGCTGGGGGGAATTGGAGGCAGGAGGAGAAGGGGACGACAGAGGATGAAATGGCTGGGTGGCATCACCGACTTGATGGACATGAGTTTGAGTGAACTTCGGGAGTTGGTGATGGACAGGGAGGCCTGGCATGCTACGATTCATAGGGTCGCAAAGAGTTGGACACGACTGAGTGGCTGAACTGAACTGAAATAATATAAAAGTTAGCTCTTCAGTCTGACTAGCTTCCCAGTGTTAACAGCTACCATTTTGGACAGCATAGATATTGGAACATTTCCTTCATTGTAGAAAGTTCTGCGAACAGTGCTAGTGTTAAGTTTTAAGGAATAGACTTAATTTGCTTGAATATAGCACTGTATACAAATACCTTTCCTTACTAGCAGCCTGACCTATGTGTTAAAGGAGACTCAAGTTCTTTTTACTAAGTTTGAAACCTAGCTATTGTGCATCTCAGTGTAATAAAGAGCTCAAGAAATTAATTTTTTAGTGTGAGTTTTCTATAGCTCATTGTAACAAATTCTAAAGCAATAAAATGTTCTATACCTCATTAAATTATTCTCTAGATTTTTTAAATAGAAGCTCATCTAAATCTGATTTGTTATGATTTGGATTTTAAGACTTGAGATGAATGAGCTGCTTTGGGTTACATCATCTTCATGGATTGTCAAATGAAACTTACACTGAAGTCACTCAGGACAGGTCATTTCCATTCTCTTGTTAAAAAAAAAAAAGCAATGCCTGCTGCTTCCAAGTAACTTACCAGATAACACAACAGATTGGTCACATGAGGCCTGAATTCAGCATTTCTCAACCACTGCCTAGGCCAGCTTGGATGACTGTTCAGATGGAGAGGTTTAAATAGCAGAGAAGGAGTAGAGGAGCATTTAAGGAGAACCAATGTGAGACATGCTCTCTGGTCATGCGTATCGGCCTGATATGCAGACACTTTCCTCACTTATGCTTACATACTGAACTGAACTGAATACTTCCTTACTATCTTTTTATTTATAAATATATTAGGCCTCAGTCATTTGTGAATGCCATTTTAGGTTACAAAATAGGTTTCAAAGCAGTAACAACATACATCTTTAGTGTTTCCTGCGTGTGTGCGTGCTAAGTTGCTTCAGTTGTGTCTGACTCTTTATGACTCCGTGTACTGTGGCCCACCAGGCTCTCTGTCCATGGGGTTTCTCTAGGCAAGAATACTGGAGTGGGTTGCTATGCCCTCCTCCAGGGATTTTCCTGACCCAGGAATTGAATCTGGTCTCCTGCATTGCAGGCAGATTCTTTACAATTTGAGCCACCAGGGAAGCTGTTTCTTACAATAAAATAATATGAATGATGACGCAAAGGTAAAGAATCTGACTGCCAATGCAGGAAATGCAGGAGATGCAGGTTCAATCCCTGGGTTGGGAAGATCCCCTAGAGGAGGAAATGGCAACCCGATTCAGTATTCCTGCCTGGAGAATTCCATTGACAGAGGAGCCTGGCAGGCTACAGTCCGTGGGGTCACAGAGTTGGTCGCCCCAGTCCATGGGGTGTACATGCACTATGAACTACAGTGTTTCAAACACTGAGGAAGGTTCAGAGACTAATGTAATGACCACCAACACACCCCTCACTCAGAGGATCTTTTTAAAAACAAAACATGGCAGATACAGTTGAAACCACTTTTGTGATCCTTACTAATCCCCTTCCTCTTTCTTCCTACCAGAGACAGTACTATCCTGAAGCTAAATATCCTTCCTCTCATGTGTTTGCACTTCCATTACATAAAGTTATGTTTATCTATAAATAATATAAAGTTTCATTTTGTGTGCCTTTGAAATTTACATACAAGATATGGTACTAGGAGCTCTAATCTGCATGCAGCTTTTTATACTCATTCTTTTACAGAGTATTTTTCTTTTTATCTATGTATCTATGTATTATCTACCTATCATCTGTCTATCTAATGTTTGCGGGAAACCATCACCACAATTGAGATAGCTAACCTATCTCTAAAGTTGTTTAATTCTCCTTTGTAATCCTTCCCTTTTGCCCCACCCTAATCAATTGACTGGAAGAAGCACAAGCTGGAATCAAGATTGCTGGGAGAAATATCAATAACCTCAGATATGCAGATGACACCACCCTTATGGCAGAAAGTGAAGAGGAACTAAAAAGCCTCTTGATGAAGGTGAAAGAGGAGAGTGAAAAAGTTGGCTTAAAGCTCAACATTCAGAAAACGAAGATCGTGGCATCCAGTCCCATCACTTCATGGGAAATAGATGGGGAAACAGTGGAAACAGTGTCAGACTTTATTTTTCTGGGCTCCAAAATCACTGCAGATGGTGATTGCAGCCATGAAATTAAAAGACGCTTACTCCTTGGTTATGACCAACCTAGATAGCATATTCAAAAGCAGAAACATTACTTTGCCAACAAAGGTCCATCTAGTCAAGGCTATGGTTTTTCCAGTGGTCATGTATGGATGTGAGAGTTGGACTGTGAAGAAGGCTGAGCACCGAAGAATTGATGCTTTTGAACTGTGGTGTTGGAGAAGACTCTTGAGAGTCCCTTGGACTGCAAGGAGACCCAACCAGTCCATTTTAAAGGAGATCAGTCCTGCGTGTTCTTTGGAAGGAATGATACTGAAGCTGAAACTCCAGTACTTTGGCCACCTCATGCGAAGATTTGACTCATTGGAAAAGACTGATGCTGAGAGGGATTGGGGGCAGTAGGAGAAGGGGACGACAGAGGATGAAATGGCTGGACGGCATCACCAACTTGATGCCCATGAGTTTGAGTGAACTTAGGGAGTTGGTGATGGACAGGGAGGCCTGGCGTGCTGCAATTCATGGGGTCGAAAAGAGTCAGACACGACTGAGCAACTGAACTGAACTGAATCAATTGACTCATTGGAAAGACCCTGATGCTGGGAAAGATTGAAGGCAGGAGGAGAAGGGGATGACAGAGGATGAGATGGTTGGATGGCGTCACCAAATCAATGGACATGAGTTTGAGCAAGCTCCGGGAGTTGGTGATGGATGGGGAAGCTTGGTGTGCTGCAGTCCATGGGGTCTCAAAGAGTCGGAGACGACTAAGCAACGGAACTGAACCTACCCAGACAAACACTGATCTGCTTTCATATTAAGATATTATACAAATGGAATCTTATAGTATGTACTCTTCTTTGCCTCAGATCAGATCAGATCAGTCGTTCAGTCGTGTCCGACTCTTTGCGACCCCATGAACTGCAGCACGCCAAGCCTCCCTGTCCATCACCAACTCCCGGAGTTCACTCAGACTCACGTCCATAGAGTCAGTGATGCCATCTAGCCATCTCATCCTCTGTCGTCCCCTTCTCCTCTTGCCCCCAATCCTCCCAGCATCAGAGTCTTTTCCAATGAGTCACCTCTTCGTATGAGGTGGGCCAAAGTACTGGAGTTTCAGCTTTAGCATCATTCCTTCCAAAGAAATCCCAGGGCTGATGTCCTTCAGAATGGACTGGTTGGATCTCCTTGCAGTCCAAGGGACTCTCAAGAGTCTTCTCCAACATCACAATTCAAAAGCATCAATTGTTCGGCGCTCAGCCTTCTTCACAGTCCAACTCTCACATCCATACATGACCACCGGAAAAACCATAGCCTTGACTAGACGAAACTTTGTTGGCAAAGTAATGTCTCTGCTTTTGAATATGCTATCTAGGTTGGTCATAACTTTCCTTCCAAGGAGTAAGCGTCTTTTAATTTCATGGCTGCAGTCACCATCCGCAGTGATTTTGGAGCCCAGAAAAATAAAGTCTGACACTGTTTCCACTGTTTCCCCATCTATTTCCCATGAAGTGATGGGACTGGATGCCATGATCTTCGTTTTCTGAATGTTGAGCTTTAAGCCAACTTTTTCACTCTCCACTTTCACCTTCATCAAGAGGCTTTTGAGTTCCTCTTCACTTTCTGCCATAAGGGTGGTGTCATCTGCATATCTGAGGTTATTGATATTTCTCCGGGAAATCTTGATTCCAGCTTGTGCTTCTTCCAGCCCAGCGTTTCTCATGATGTACTCTGCATATAAGTTAAATAAGCAGGGTGACAATATACAGCCTTGATGTACTCCTTTTCCTATTTGGAACCAGTCTGTTGTTCCATGTCCAGTTCTAACTGTTACTTCCTGACCTGCATAACATATTTCAATTGTGAGGCTCATAGTGCTCTCTATGTATCAACAATTCTTTCTATTGTAGAATAGTAATTCAATACACAGATATACCACAATTTCTTTATTCATTTTGTTGATGGGCATTGGGGTTGTTTCTGGGTTTTGATTATTACATCTAGGAAGAATATTTATGTTTAAGCCCTTTTTATAAAGCTGTCTTTATTTTTTAAGAGGTTTAGGTTTATACCATAATTGAACAGAAAGTGCAATTTTAACAAGTTGCCCTTTACTTTGACCACCCACAGGCACAGCCTCCCCCACAATTAACATCCCCCACAGAGTGGTGCATTTGCTACAACTGATGAAACTACATTATCACCCAAAGTCTATAGCTTTTGAGGATTCACTCTTGGTGTTAAACAGTCTGAGTTTTGACAAATGTATAACGATATATATCCACCATACAGTATCATACAGAATAGTTTCACTGCCTTAAAATCCTGTTAAGTCCTTAAAAATAGTTTCACTGCCTTAAAATGTGCCCCACTGATTCATCTCCCCCCCCTCCATTACCCACCAATGACTGATCTTTTACTGCCACTGCAGTTTTACGTTTTCCAAGATGTCATCTAGTTGGGCTCTTTCCAGTATGTAACCTATTCAGATTGCCTTCTTTCACTTAGCAATACACATTGAAGGTTCCTTCATGTCTTTTCATGGCTTGGTAGCCCATTTCTTTTTTGTACTGAATAATATTCCACTGTCTGGATATACCACAGCTTATTTATCCATTCACTTGCTGAAAGACATCTCAGTTGCTTCCAAGTTTTGGCAGTTATGAATGAGGCTGCTGTAAACGTCCTTGTGCAGGTTTCTGTGTGGACATAAGTTTCCAGTTGATTTGGGCATTCGTAAATACCAAGGGGCACAAATGCTAGGTTGAATAGAATGACTAGTTTTGTAACAAACTCTTCAACAGTCTTTCAAGGTTCCTATCAGACGTGAATGAAAGTTCCTGTTGTTCCACACCATTACATTACAATAACATCATTAGATTTTGGCGATTCTAATCAGTGTGTTGTGATTACAAGTCTTTTTGAGGACATATCCTTTTTTTCTCCTAGATAATTACCTAGAATTGGATGCCTGGATCATACGCTAGATGTATTTTTAAATTTTTAAGAAATTGCTGAACTGTTTTCCAAAGTGGTTGCATCATTTATACCCCCACCCTTGCTAACACTTGGCGAGGCCAGCCTTTTTAATTTTAGCTCTTCTAATAGGCATGTAGTAATACTTCACTGTGGTTTTAATGCTCATTTCCCTAATGACCCTTATGTTGAACATCTTGTCGTGTGGTTATTTGTCATCCGTATATTAAATCTAGTGAAGTATCTGTTCAAATTTGCTGAAATGCTGCTCTGCTGGGATTTTGACTTGATGTGTTGCATCTACACATGAATTTGGAGAGAACTGATATCTTAAAAAGTAGCTGACTTTTTTTTAAAACCATGGTCTCAGTCTCCATTCATTTGGATCTTCTTTAATTTCTCTCAACAATATGTTTTAGTTTTCAGTGTATAGGCCTGCATGTCCCTTGTTAGGCTTTTTCCTAAATATTTTAAAAAGTTTTTTGATGTAATATAAATAAGATTGCTTTAAAATTTCAGCTTTTGATTATTTGGTACTGATATATGGAAATGCAATGATTTCTTTCATTTGTTGCTGTTTACTCGCTCAGTCGTGTCCAACTCTCTGCAATCCCATGGACTGCGTAGTCCACCAGGCTCCTCTGTTCAAGGGGTTTTCCAGGAAAGAATACTGGAGTGGGTTGCCATTTCCTTCTCCAGAAGATATTCTGAGCCAGGAATAGAACCCCCATCTTCTGCGGCTTGTGCATTGCAGGCAGATTCTTTACCACTGAGTCACTGGAGAAGCCTGGTTTCTTTTACATATGTAAAAGTTACACAGTTATTTATGTGTATACACAGTTATTTATGTGTATACATATATAACTTGCCTCTCCCCTGTTGGATTGTCAACAAATTCTTCTCTTAGTTTTTCTTTTTTAATCTGCTGACTTGGATGCTATGGAGTCTATTTCAAGGTTTGTATGAGTTGCTACTCTCTTATTTTTAACATCTATAATTTGGGGTTTTATTGTTGCTATCCGGAAGCCTGCTGTGTGCCAGTCAGATTGGTTTTTCTTTGTAGACAATCTCTCTTTTTCTTCCTTACAGTTTTTTAAGATTTTTAAAATTCTTAATACTTTTAAGTATAACTTTTCTGTCTAATTCAATATTAGTCACCCTTCTTGGTATATAACATGCATTTTGGATTGGATAATTTATAATTAATTTTTGGTACATTCTCATCTCATTTCTTCTAATGGAGCTCTCTGCTATTTCCTGTACTCACTTCCTATAGCGCTTCTTTTAGAGATATGATTAAGCCACTCAATCTATATTTCCTGTCTTTAACTTTTCTTTTGTAATTCTCATCTGCTTATTCCCTTATGCTTCATTCCAGGTGAACTCCTCAGGACAACCTTCCAATCCACAAATTCTTCACCTGTGTAAACCTATTTGTCTCATCTATGGAATTGTTTTAAATCTTAATAACTATGTTATTCATTTTCAAGATTTCTAATTTTTTTTCTAATCCACCTGTTGTCTGGTTTATGCCTGTTTGCTTCATTATTTCTTGTTATTTTTAAATTTTTCCCATATTTTATCACTTTGAAGAATGTGTGCTTAAGCACACTCATTTTCAGATATTTTTCTCTCTTCTCCACTATTTTAATATTTTAATTTTCCTGCATTGAACTTATCTGTTAATAGTTGATATTGTTGGCTATCTTTCTCAGCAATTTATTTCTTTGTGTATTTGAGCACTTTGGTTTACAAACTTCTCTGATACTACAAGTTCTTTCTTGCCTCATCCAAACTCTACTATCCTCTTCTGGTTTAGGAGTTTTGTCACTGCTTTCATATGGTCTTCTAGGACCTTTTAGTCCAGTTTAGGGGCTCCTGAAGATTTAGTCAGGACTGGTGACCTTTATTACTCAAACATATGGTATCCAGCGATGAGCAGGATAGCCTAGTGAGAAGACTAGTTACAAGTACCCCAGAAGTACATCACATAGTGGGGGAAGGAAAGAGGGGCATAATTTGAGAGAGTAATATTGAAATGTGCATGACCATGTGTAAAATAGATAACCAGTGATAATTTGCTATATGACACAAGTTACCCAAATTTGGTGCTCTGTGACAACCTAAGTGGGTGGGATGGAGAGGGAGGTGGGAGGGAGGTTCAAGAGAGAGGGAAAATGTGTATACCTATGGCTGATTCATGTTGATGTACACCAGAAACCAACACAATATTGTAAAGTAAGTATCCTCTGATTAAAGATAAAAATTTTTAAAAATCCACCAGAAGTCTGTATATGTATAACTGATTTGCTTTCCTGTACATGTGAAACTAACAATATTGTAAATCAACTACATTCCAATTTAAAATAAAAAACATCCATCAAAGTCTATTTTTCTGGTGAGTATTTCAACTAGAGGATGGGACTCAGCAGAGAAAGGTATTGAACATTTGTTTTCCCAATTACCCTAAAGTTAAAGCCAGCATCTGACAGACATACCAACAGAAATCTGAAATGGCAGCTCTATGTAGCGAAAATAACATGTAGGGTATTTGGACATATGATGGCAGAATTCTCTGCAAGGGAGGAGGGGCAAGCCTGTTTTTATTCAAGTATTTCCTTGGAAAAGCAGATTGCCTGGAATCCAATACTGTGTCCCTGACTGGAGAGTTCAGGGCGTGTTTTCATTGATTCCACAGCTGGAAAACTCCCAAGTGTGGGCTTAGGGCCACTGAAATGAACAATTATATTTAAAGTTTGATCAACCTTGCTCGGTGATAATTCCCTCTGGAAAAGAAAAGCAGATACTTCTAGCTAAATCACCCCAAACTAGCTCCAAAGAAATCCAGAAATTTGATTTTTGAACATTTTCCTCTGAATTTAAGCCTTTTGGGTAATGCAATTGGAAAACAACATTTCTTTACAGTAAAAATGTGTTTGGCAGCCCCTCTATATACAAAGTTCAACTTTAGGGCAAAGAAAAAGAGACGCTCATTATGTAATCAGGTCAAATTATTGGTTACTGGGAAGAGTTCCTGGTTTAGCCTTCATCTATTATATGAAGTAGATATTAGATCTTTTATTCTGCCAGTGCCATTTTAATCACAGCAGTTCTTTATTCTAAATAGTTTAACCTTGGAAGACCTTTCCCCAGGGCTTCTTATTTATTTAGATATTGTTATGCAACACACACACACTAGCATCAGTGAAGGCAGGACTGATCCCTTCTTAACTTTCACAGGAGGGATTGTACAATACATAAAGGAGCTGGTTAAAGAAGTGGTTTTCTAAATTCCTGGGTAAAGAGGGGCAGAGGTGAGAGTTGAAGACCTAGAGCAGAGATCCCTCCAAGTTGCAGTTTAAGTGATGGAGAAATGGATTTGGAGATTTTGTTCTTTCTTTCTCTTCTCTTTCTTTCTCTACTTAACTCAATCTTAGGACACACTTTTAGTCTTTTCACTTAAAGCAAAAGGCTCATGTTTGCTGGGTATAACTTGCAAATGACTTTGAAAACTTTTGAATCAAATGAAAAAAATCAGGAATTTCATGTAAAAATCATGATTTTCAACTTCTGATGAAATATTAGAGAATCTGGCTACCCTTGGTCCAGAGTCCATCAAGACAACTACTGCCAAGTTTTAGGCAATAACCAAAGTCCTCCACTGAACCACAGTTTCAACCTTGTTTGCCTCCCTTGTCATATTAAAAGTTGGGTTATTTTAGGCCTTTGGGATTGTGCTTTATACAGCTATGATTTCTTGCACTCTCATTTGTTCATCGAACAAATATTTACTGAGAATCACTGTTCCAGGACCTGAGGATACCACAGTGAGCAAGCAAATGTGGTCTATGCCCTCCTTGTGCTTATATCCTAGTGAGGAGAGATATGAAACCACAAATAAAATATATCATGTCAGGTGAAAAGCGTTATAAAGATAAATAAAGCATGGTGTCTCAGACATTACTATCTACCTGGACACAGGGTGATACTTCTTGCCCACTTGCACTTTAGTTGGTTCGGCCAATGAGCTCTGAGTGGAAGTGATCTATGTCACCTCTGGGTGGAAGTGCTTATTTTCTGGCCTTGATGTTCATCTGTCTCTGGCAAGTGTGGTGGCTCACATTGATAAAGACTTGGTGGGGAGGACTGCCTGTGAGGGTTGCCTAGACTGGCAGAGGATTTTTGTTAAGTGATAATGTTTGTCTTAAGCCACTGATACTGTAGGGGTTGATTGTTATTGTGCCATAACATAGATTACCCTGACTAAAAGCACAGTGAGGAGTCAAGGAATGAAGGGGCAGAGTAGTGAAATCACAGCTAGTGTGGTCCAGAGGTCCTTTATGAAGTTTTATTGCTCTCCTCCAAGGTTTTAATAAAATAAACGTGTTATCACTCAGTCATGTCTGACTCTTTGCAACCCCATGAACTGTAGCCCACCAGGCTCCTCTGTCCATGGACTTCTCCAGGCAAGAATATTGGAGGGTATAGTTATTCCTGTCTCCAGGGGATCTTCCTGACCTAGGGATTGAACCCGGGTCTCCTGCATTGCAAATAGATTCTTTATTATCTGAGCCACCAGAAAGATCCTTTACTTAAAAAATGTGTAAAATAGATAGCTAGTGGGAACTTACTGTGTAGCACAGGGAGCTCAGCTCGGTGCTCTGTGATGATCTAGAGGGATAGGACAGGAGCAGTAGGAAGGAAATCCAACAGGGAGGGGATATATGTACACATATAGTGGTTCACTTTGTTGTACAGCAGAAACTAAAACAACAGTGTAAAGCAATTATACTCCAATTTTTTAAAAAAGAGTTAGTAAGATAGTGAGTAATTCGTATTTCTAGTATTTTGTTCCCTACCTAGAACTTTGAGGCCATGGTTGCCTGCTTTCCATCCAATTTCAGCCAGTGATGACAGACTGAAAACTCCATCAGCACATTCAGGTCGCTTCTCAGCAACAAGGCCAGAAGGCTTTCATCGGTGTGCTCAGAACTGAACTTATTCCCAAAGGAATGAAACGCAGAATAACATGCTCTATTCTATTTGGTTCACTGGCCAAATATTCTGTTTTAGGAAAACATACAGAAACATCACTCTGTTGACAAAGGTCTGTATAATCAAAGCTATGGTGTTTCCAGTAGTCATGGATGGATGTGAGAGTTGGACCATAAAGAAGACTAAGTGCCGAAGAACTGATGCTTTTGAATTGTGGTGTTGGAGAAAACTCTTGAGAGTCCCTTGGACAGCAAAGAGATCTAACTGGTCAATCCTAAAGGAAACCAACTCTGAATATTCATTGGAAGGACTGATGCTGAAGCTGAAGCTCCAATACTTTGGCCACCTGATGCAAAGAGCCAACTCGTTGAAAAAGACCCTGAGGCTGGGCAAGATTGAAGGCAAAAGGAGAAGGGGGAGGCAAAGGATGTGACAGTTAGATAACGCCACCAATTCAATGGACATGAGTTTGAACATACTCTGGGAGACAGTGAAGGACAGGGAAGCCTGGCATGCTGCAGTCCATATGGTTGCAGAGAGTTGGACACGACAGCATCTAAACAACAGCAATAAATAAAGCAAATTGGTTCAAAGATAGGGACAATCAAATGTGTTTTTCAGCCATGAAATCACCTTGGCTGCATGCAATTACTTTTTCTCTGTGTGTGTTGTATTGATGTTTAAATGATGCCATGGGCACTGTTTATTTTCCTACCCATCTGTGACACTCAGTTATTCAGTGTATAATAATCTAAATTCTGAATTTTTTTTTACTTACTTTAACACAAAGGTACAAGTTTTGGGGGTTCTGTTATTTCTACTTTAACTCCCTGTGGTAAACTCAATGTTTTTGCATACTTTGGCCACAAAATAAGTCTGATGATAATTGATCTGATGATAATGATTAAGATGAAATGGGTAAATCCTCATTAGCCTTCTGTAACTTTTTCTTTTATTACTATTCTCTTAATTACTGTAAGGGCTTCCCTTGTGGCTCAGTTGGTAAAGAATCTGCCTGCAATGCGTGAGACCTGGGTTTGATCCTTGGGTTGGGAAAATCCCCTGGAAAAGGGAAAGGCTACCCACTCCAGTATTCTGGCCTGGAGAATTCCATGGACTCTATAGTCCATGGGGTTGCAAAGAGTCAGACACGACTAAGTGACTTTCACTCCCTAATTCCGGTAAATACCCGAAATTAGTCATTTCTTGATTCTACACTAGTTAGTGTCTTATTTGCATTCTTGGAGTCCAGGAACTGTTTCATCTTCCAACTTTTTGCCCTAGTAACCATGTACAAAGAGAGAAGAGAATGAGGAAGGGAAGCAGAACTGCCTAGTAGTTTTTTCATATGTAAAATAAGGATACTATTATTTCATTGTTTTATATTTGGATATTAATCCTGGAATGTTAAACGTGATTCTTTGAAACAGAATATACTCTGTTGAATAGCATAGGTTAGCACTAATTTTTTAAGTACATAAAATTACAGAATGAAATAAAATGTGGACTTTTCCTTACCCTTTGTCACATGACAAAATGTGGTACAATGGAGAAGGGAATGGCAAACCACTTCAGTATTCTTGCCTTGAGAACCCCATGAATAGCAAGATAAGGCAAAAAGATAGGACACTGAAAGGTGAACTACCCAGGTCAGTAGGTACCCAATATGCTACTGGAGATCAGTGGAGAAATAACTCCAGAAAGAATAAAGAGACAGAACCAAAGCAAAAACAACACCCAGTTGTGGATGTGACTGGTGATGGAAGCAAGGTCTGATGCTGTAAAGAGCAATATTGCATAGGAACCTGGCATGTTAGGTCCATGAATCAAGGCAAATTGGAAGTGGTCAAACAGGAGATGGCAAGAGTGAATGTAGACATTTTAGGAATCAGTGAACTAAAATGGACTAGAATGGGTGAATTTAACTCAGATGACCACTATATCTACTATTGTGGATAAGAATCCTTTAGAAGAAATGGAGTAGCCATCATAGTCAACAAAAGAGTCCGAAATGCAGTACTTGGATGCAATCTCAAAAATGACAGAATTATCTCTGTTTGTTTCCAAGGCAAACCATTCAATACCACAGTAATCCAAGCCTATGCCCCCACCAGTAATGCTGAAGGGGGCTGAAGTTGAACGGTTCTATGAAGACCTACAAGACTTTCTAAAACTAACGCTCAAAAAAGATGTCCTTTTCATTACAGGGGCCTAGAATGCAACAGTAGGATGTCAAGAAGCACCTGGAGTAACAGGCAAATTTGGCCTTGGAGTACAGAATGAAGCAGGGCAAAGGCTAATAGAGTTCTGCCAAGAGAACGCACTGGTCATAGCAAACACTCTCTTCCAACAACACAAGAGAAGACTCTACACATGGACATCACCAGATGGTCAACACTGAAATCTGATTGATTATATTCTTTGCAGCCAAAGATGGAGAAGCTCTATATAGTCAGCAAAAACAAGACTGGGAGCTGACTGTGGCTCAGATCATGTGGTTCTGATCCTTATTGCCAAATTCAGACTTAAATTGAAGAAAGTAGCGAAATCACTAGACCATTCAGGTATGACCTAAATCAAATACCTAACAATTATACAGTGGAAGTGAAAAATAGATTTAAGGGTCTAGATCTGATAGAGTACCTGATGAATTTTAGATGGAGGCTTGTGACATCGTACAGGAGACAGGGATCAAGACCATCTCCAAGAAAAAGAAATGCAAAAAAGCAAAATGGCTGTCTGAGGAGACCTTACAAATAGCTGTGAAAAGAAGAGAAGCGAAAAGCAAAGGAGAAAAAGAAAGATATACCCATTTGAACGCAGAGTTCCAAAGAATAGCAAGGAGAGATAAGAAAGCCTTCCTCAGTCATCAGTGCAAAGAAATAGAGGAAAACAATAGAATAAGAAAGACTAGAGATCTCTTCAAGAAAATTAGAGATACCAAGGGAACATTTCATACAAAGATGGGCTCAATAAAGGACAGAAATTGTATGAATCTAACAGAAGCAGAAGATATTAAGAAGAGGTGGCATGAACACACAGAAGAACCATACAAAAAAGATCTTCATGACCAAGATAATCACGATGGTGTGATCATTCACCTAGAACCAGACATTCTGGAATGTGAAGTCAAGTGGGCCTTAGGAAGCATCACTGTGAACAAAGCTAGTGGAGGTGATGGAATTCCAGTTGAGCTATTTCAAATCCTAAAAGATGATGCTGTGAAAGTGTTGCACTCAATATGCCAGAAAATTTGGAAAACTCAGCAGTGGCCACAGGACTGTAAATGGTCAGTTTTCATTTTAATCCCAAAGAAAGGTAATGCCAAAGAATGCTTAAACTATAGCACAATTGCACTCATCTCACACACTAGTAAAGTAATGCTCAAAATTCTTTAAGCCAGGCTTCAACAATATGTGAACCATGAACTTCCAGATGTTCAATTTGGATTTAGAAAAGGCAGAGGAACCAGAGATCAAATGGTCAACATCTGCTGGATCATGGAAAAAGCAAGAGAGTTCCAGAAAAACATCTACTTCTGCTTTATTGACTATGCCAAAGCCTTTGACTATGTGGATCACAATAAACTGTGGAAAATTCTGAAAGAGATGGGAATACCAGACCACCTGACCTGCCTCTTGAGAAATCTGTATGCAGGTTAGGAAGCAACAGTTAGAACTGGACATGGAATAACAGACTGGTTCCAAATAGGAAAAGGAGTACGTCAAGGCTGTATATTGTCACCCTGCTTATTTAACTTCTATGCAGAGTACATCATGAGAAACTCTGGGCTGGAAGAAGCACAAGCTGGAATCAAGATTTCCGGGAGAAATATCAATAACCTCAGATATGTAGATGACACCACTTTTATGGCAGAAAGCGAAGAAGAACTAAAGAGCCTCTTGATGAAAGTGAAAGAGGAGAGTGAAAAAGTTGGCTTAACACTTAACATTCAGATAACAAAGATCATGGCATCTGGTCTCATCACTTCATGGCAAATAGATGGGGAAGCAGTGGAAATGGTGACTGATTTTATTTTGGGGGGCTCCAAAATCACTGCCAATGGTGACTGCACCCATGAAATTAAAACACGCTTATTCCTTGAAATAAAAGTTATGACCAACCTAGACAGCATATTAAAAAGCAGAGACATTACTTTGACAAAAAAGGGTTCGTCTAGTCAAGGCTATGGTTTTTCCAGTGGTCATGTATGGATGTGAGAGTTGGACTATAAAGAATGCTGAGCCCCAAAGAATTGATGCTTTTGATCAGTTCTTGGAGAAGAATTGGAGAAGTGTTGGAGAAGACTCTTGAGAGTCCCTTGGACTACAAGGAGATCAAACCAGTCCATCCTAAAGGAAATCAGTCCTGAATATTCTTTGGAAGGACTGATGTTGAACCTGAAACTCTAATACTTTGGCCACCTGATGCAAAGAGCTGACTCATTTGAAAAGACTCTGATGCTGGGAAAGATTGAAGCCGGGAGGAGAAGGGGACGACAGAGGATGAGATGGTTGGATGGCATCACTGACTCAATGGACATGAGTTTGAGTAAACTCCAGGAGTTGGTGATGGACAGGGAGGCCTAACGTGCTGCAGTCCATGGGGTTGCTAAGAGTCAGACACGACTGAGCGACTGAACTTAACTGACTGTCACATTGTCTAGAGAGTCACTTAAGCATGTAAGAGCTTTAAAAAAAGGCAAGTGCTCTGAATGAAGCTTAGATTTCAGTAATTGCACTATTACTTGAATTCGGTCAATCAACCTGTTTTTCTTCTTACTCCTTAACAGAAGTTAGTAATACTAAGGAGCTTGGAGATTTCAAAAGTGAGAGGATATAAAAAGGGGAGAAAAGAATGGAGGTGGGGTGCTGGGGAGGATACCAGAGCAGGACATTGGGCAGTTGAAGGGCACTTAGAGGTTGCTCATCACCTTTGGTAATAGGTCCCAAATGTGGAAAAATATGGAAAAGACAAATATCTATCTATGTTACAGTTTAGAGTAGGACTGATTCCAGGATGGTTAGAAGGACTGTGAATGAGGACTTGACCAGGAGGTGGGCATAAGACAGACTACTCTAATAATATCTGTCACAGCTAAGTGCCTACCTGGTCCCTCAATAGGATAATGGCTTTTGAGAGGAGGGGAAAAGGGAGAAGGGCATGGGTAATAAAAAAATAAATAAATAAAAAATGATGTCTTCTTGGTTTTTGCTGTTACTCTTATTTATCTGGATTCATGGTGCTGGATTTAGAGCATCAGAAAATGGAAGTATGCAGAGAAGGAAGGGCACATGGAAATGTGGGCAGGAGCTAAAGAGTAGTCAGAAACCTGCATGCCAGTCCACTGAGCCAAGCAGGTACACTTTTGGCTGGAACCTCAGGGTCTGCTGGCTTTGTTCCTTGGAATTTTGCTCAGAGATGGTTGTTGTTCAGTCATGTCCAGCTCTTAGCAACCCCATGGACTGCAGCACGCCAGGCTTCCCTGTCCTTCTCTATCTCCTGGAATTTGCTCAGACTCATGTCCATTGAATCAGTGACACCATCCAATGATCTCATCCTTTGTCTCCCTCTTCTCTTTTGCCCTCAATCTTTCTGGAGGCTGGACCAAAAGACCTTTTGACAAGCTATCCTACAAATTGCCCACTCTGTCATGGTTTCCCATTTGTTTCTCTTGTTCAGAGCTTGGATATATTAAAACATTTACAATAAATCATGTAACATTAGTGAAAACAAGTCTCAAAAAGACCATGTACTTTTCAGGACCAGCATTTTGGAAATTTTTATATTAGGAGAAATTTGAATTGCTTGTGATCCACCTCCAGTTGCATGGTCTCACCTTCACCTCAGACTCAGTAAGGTTATAAGTGAATTCATTATTGTCTTCCCTCGGAAGTTCTTCACACAAGGTTCTGTTTCTCTAATGATATCCTCAACTTCTTTATCACCCAACTTCCAAAAATGGGGGTGCTATTTAAAAATACATTATTTTCCCTGTACCATTTCCAATCAATTTGTTCTTCCTTGATACATCTATTATGCTGCTCCTTCTCATCCACCCTGTGTCCTGCTGCTGGATGGATTCTTCCGAAGGCAGAGTTTAAATCATGTCAATTCTCTGTTCATTCGCTTATTCAAAACTTGCTATGCTTACGATTGACTATGAGTCCATTTGCACTCCTTTATCTTTACATCCTGTTGGTGACATATATTTTGCTTCTATAAATATTACAAACCTCAAAATACATTGTCATTTTTCTTTAAACATTTAATTGACTTAAAATTTTTTAATTACAAAAAATACTCTTTCATATATACCTATATGTTTAATTATTTTCAATGTCTTCTTTCCTTTCTGTGGATTCAGATGTCTACCCCTATCATGTTCTGTCAATCTGAACATTTTTCTTTAGCATTTCTTGTAGTGTTGGCTTGCTTGTGATAGATTGTCTCAGTTTTTGTTTATCTGAAAATATTTTTATTTAACTTTATTTAGTTTTTGAAAGATCAGATCAGATCAGTCGCTCAGTCGTGTCCAACTCTTTGCGACCCCATGAATCACAGCACGCCAGGCCTCCATGTCCATCACCAACTCCCAGAGTTCACTCAGACTCACATCCATCGAGTCAGTGATGCCATCCAGCCATCTCATCCTCTGTCGTCCCCTTCTCCTCTTGCCCCCAATCCCTCCCAGCATCAGAGTCTTCTCCAGTGATACCTCACTGATAATAGACTTTGAAAATAACCTCACATTGTCTTCTGGTCTCTGTTAGTTTCTGATGAAAAGTCAGCTAATATTCTTATTTTTGTCTCATTAAATGTCATGTCTTTCTCTCTCCCTCACTTCTTTTAAAACTTGTTTTTCTTTTCTCTTTTTATTTATTTATTTTTTTCTAATTTTATTTTTAAAAAAAATCACATGCTCCCCATCCTGAACCCTCCTCCTCCCAACCTCCCCATACCATCCCCTGGGCCTTCCCAGCGCACCAGCCCCAAGCATCCAGCATCGTGCACTGAACCTGGACTGGCATCTCGTTTCATACATGACATTTCACATGTTTCAATGACATTCTCCCAAATCTTCCCACCCTCTCCCACAGAGTCCATAAGACTGTTCTATACATCAGTGTCTCTTTTGCTGTCTCGCATACAGGGTTATCGTTACCATCTTTCTAAATTCCATATACATGCGTTAGTATACTGTATTTATGTTTTTCCTTCTGGCTTACTTCACTCTGTATAATAGTCTCCAGTTTCATCCACCTCATTAGAACTGATTCAAATGTATTCTTTTTAATGGCTGAGTAATACTCCATTGTGTATATGTACCACAGCTTTCTTATCCATTCATCTGCTGATGGACATCTAGGTTGCTTCCATGTCCTGGCTATTATAAACAGTGCTGCGATGAACATTGGGGTACACGTGTCTCTTTCCCTTCTGGTTTCCTCAGTGTGTATGCCCAGCAGTGGGATTGCTGGATCATAAGGCAGTTCTATTTCCAGTTTTTTAAGGAATCTCCACACTGTTCTCCATAGTGGCTGTACTAATTTGCATTCCCACCAACAGTGTAAGAGGGTTCCCTTTTCTCCACACCCTCTCCAGCATTTATTATTTGTAGACTTTTGGATCGCAGCCATCTTTTCTCTTTTTAAATTTGGCCCCACCAATTCAGCATGCAGGATCTAGTTCCCTGACCTGGGATTGAACCTAGGCCCCTTGCATTGGGAATGTGAAGTGTTAGTCAGTGGACCACTGGGGAATCCCAAGATATATTTTTTTTAACTTTGTTGTTCTTAGTTGTATATCCTGCTATAGTGAGCTTCCTGAATCTATGGGTTTCTGTTTTAGATCAAATTCAAAAAAATGTTATCCCATATTTCTTTACACTGTTCTGTTCTATTTCTTTCTGCCCTCTCAACTTTATTTTTCTCTTGTACACTAAATATATGACTATAGACCACTTAGTTCTATCCTGCAGGCTGCTGAAGCTTTGTTTATTATTGCAATTTTTTCTGTATTTCAGCTTAAATGATTTTACTTGCGTGTTTTAGCTTCAGTGACTCTGTTTCTGTTATGTACACTCAACTGTCAATCACATCTAACATTTTTTTATTCTAGCTTCAGTGACTCTGTTTCTGTTATGTACACTCAATTGTCAATCATGTCTAACATTTTTTTATTCAAGTTTTTTTTTTCGGTTCTAGGCTTTTCATTGTTATCTTTTTGATTGTTTTCACAATCTTCCAAAAATTCCCATCTTTTCACCTATAATATTTATTTTTTTCTTTTAGGTCCCTTAGTGTAGTTTTCATAGTTTAATCTCAAATTCTTGTTATCTAATTTCAAAATCTGCATATATGTGAGTCTATTTTGACTAATTTTTCTCTTGACTCTATATCAAGAGAGTTTATTTATATGACATATTTTTTAACTACATGCTGAACATTGTGGTTTAAACATTGTAGAGTTATGAATTCTGTCATCTTTTCCTGAAAAGTGTTGAGTTTTGTCCCCTGAGTAATTAAATTACTGGCATATCATCTTGAACAGGTGTTGATTTGCTCCTCAGTCCAAGAGTGAATTTCTCAGTCTCAAGAACATAGTCTTTACTCTTATGCCATGGTTCTTTGGGGGTTTATGGGAGCTTGAAATTTTTACTCAGTCCCTCTAATTTCAAACTCTATCTTGCTTTGGTCAGCTACTATAATATGTTCCTAGATCTTTTAGCTTTCTTTGTGCTTGTTTGTTTTTTCTTTTGAGGTCCTTGGAATCTCACCTCTCACATGCATAGTTCAGCAGTTAACCAAGGATTAAGAGAAGTTTAGATACAGATTTTGAATTTCCCTCTCTATGACTCCCTTCTCTCTGAGATTTCACTTCTCAATTTCCAGCTACTCTGTAAATCCCAGACTTTTACCTTCTGACTTGTACAATAAAAGTATGGCTTTACATTCAGTTCAGTGGGGATGGGACTGTTTCCAGTGGGAAAGACATGGGTGGATCTCACCCAACATCTATTCTTTTTTTTCCCCCCAAGGATCATATTTCCTCCAGCTTATGCCTACCTTTGACTATTTTCCAGTGTCCAGCTGTTTTTAATTTTTTGATCACAATAATTTCATAATTGTTTTCTTTGGAAACATTAGTTCAATATAAAATGGTCCACAATTACAAAAACCAGAATTTCTCTATTGGCTATGAATGAGTTCTAAATCTCACACCTGGCTTTTAGGTCCTTTAGGAATAGTCTCCAACTGTCTTAGTTAGTTCAGGCTGCCATAACAAATATATCATGAACTGGGTGGTTCATGCAGTTCCACCAAACAACAAATATTTATTTCTTACAGTTCTGGAGGCTAGAAGTCCAAGATCAGTGTGCCAGCATGGTTGGGTTCTGCTGAGACCCTGTTTCCTGGCTTGTAGGCAGTTGTATTCTCACTGTATTCTTCCATTAGGGGTGAAGGAGGGGGTGAGGAAGCAGGCTCTCTCCTGTCTTTTTTTATAAGGGCACTAATTCCATCATGAGGCCTCCACCCTTATGACCTTATTACCTCCCAAAGACCCCATCACCAGATACTATCACACTGGGGAAGAGGGTTTCAATATATGCATTTTGGAGAAATGCAAACATCCAATTCAGAGCAATAACCTCCATTTTTATTTGTTTCTCCCATCTCCCCTTTATTTGGGCTCAATTCCTATCAATTTGGCACAATTAATGTTCTTTGTATCTGTGCCGCTGCTTATCATGTCCCTTCACTTCTATCTTAACATGTCTAAAGTCTATTATTAGACTTATTATAAATGAATAACATCACTCTTTGTCTTCTATGATGGACTCAGAAGTCAAGCAGAGATTAAATGTTCACCTTTAATATTGGTAAAGTTACTGGAAGAAAGAAGCTTTAAGGATGTCTTACTACATGGCAGAAAACAGACCATAACACAAGATCAGCTCAGTTCAGTTCAGTTGCTCAGTCATGTCTGACTCTTTGTGACCCCATGAACCACAGCACACCAGGCCTCCCTGTCCATCACCAACTGCCGGAGGGTGCCCAAACCCATGTCCATCGAGCTGATGATGTCATCCAACCATCTCATCCTCTGTTGTCCCCTTCTCCTCCTGCCCTCAATTTTCCCCAGCACCAGGGTCTTTTCCAATGAGTCAAAGATAGGCTCCAACTAAAGAGAAACCAGAGGGATGAGCAGAACATGTTCAATTTCTGCTCTCAAACTAACTATTTAACCCTCTGTGGGAGGAGGAATGAGTGGGGAAAGAGGCCAGGG
This sequence comes from Bos mutus, assembly GCF_027580195.1. Classification (NCBI taxonomy): domain Eukaryota; kingdom Metazoa; phylum Chordata; class Mammalia; order Artiodactyla; family Bovidae; genus Bos; species Bos mutus. Next base: position 32,269,035 of record NC_091618.1, read on the forward strand.
GTGTTACTGCAACTGAAGTTCCTCTACGAGAAAAATAAAGAATAAACATCCTCCTCACCTTTCATTTCCAAAATACCAATCAAGACCAATTGTCAGTAATCTCTTTTGCCCATCCTTCCCTATGCCCTTCTTCATAGTAGAAGGCAGATCTATTATGCAAGGAGACGATTTCTCCTTGTTATGAACGCTCAGTTCACCACATCTGAACTTTTAAAATAGCAATTATTCTCTTTTAAGTGTAACAATTTATTTTACTGTGAGCTCTCCTCTTTCCTAGAATCTCCTTCAAAGTATTATTTATTCATTATTATTGATGCTTTCATATTCTTTAATTATTAACACAGAAACTGATAAATGGTAAGCCATCAAAAGTATTTACATAATAAAAAAAAATAGGTCAATGAAATGATCCATGAAAAAAGAATGTAAGTAGCAAAAAGGGATCTAATAATTTAAAGCAGAATAAGCCAAGCCATCATGGGAATGAAAGAATATACTTCTATTTAAAGTAGCTAATTGCTTCTCACTAGAGGAGGTAGTAACGGCATCACCAGCACTCTGATATTATCAAGATCACCGTCTTCTACTCTCCAATGTGAGAGGATATTAGCATGTGTGCTTGGGCTGGAACTCAAGGGACATCCATCAGCAGCTTCTTAGAGCCTCATACCAGCCTCCCTAGAGGTTTCAAACATCCTAAATTACATAAGAAACTAGAATGAGAGAAATGAATGGATTAAAATGGGGAATTGGAATTCCTCTTGAAGGTTAATTTGAGACTCTATCCTGACTAGGTTTTATCAGCTCTTAGTTTAGATATAGTATAATTATTCCTCTTCATCTTTGTCCTTAGGTACTGTCAAAGAACATACTAGGAAAAAATATCAGATGAAAAAGTAATATTTACATTTCCCTCCTGACAGAATTGTTCTATACTATGAGCCTTTTAAGGAATTTAAAATATTAGGTAGTTCCTTTTTTGGTACTTAAGTCAGAGAAATATTCTGGTCCAAATGAAGGCTTATAGCTTTCTTTTTTTATTAATGTATTATAAATTTATATGCACAGATGAGTAAAATAAGAAAATGCCACTCTATAATTGCACCACCAGCAATAAACAATGTTAATGTTTTGATATATAAAACCTTTCATCTATGCTTACTTGTGTCTACCTCTATCTACCTACCTACCTATCTACAAATTTAGGAAAATTATACCATACAGTCTTTGCTTAATTGCTTTTTATTTTGTAATACTTTTAGATTCACAGAAAAGATATGAAGACAGTGCAGAGTTCCCATGTAGCCCACATCCAACTTCCCCTATTGCTAATATCTTAACACTGCTATATTTAGTCGCTCAGCATGTCTGACTCTTTGCAACCCATGGATTGTAGCCCACCAGCCTCCTCTGTCCATGGGGATCCTCCAGGCAAGAATACTAGAGTGGGTTGCCATGCCCTCCTCAATATCTTACATTAGCATGGTGTTAATGGCAACCCGCTCCAGTGTTCTTGCCTGGAGAATCCCAGGAGCCTGATGGGCTGCCGTCTATGGGGTCACACAGAGTCGGACATGACTGAAGCGACTTAGCAGCAGCAGCAGCAGCAATGTCACATCTGTGGACCAACATCAATATATTGTTAAAAACCAATGCCAATACTGATACATTATTCCTACCTGAAGTCTATGCTTTATTCAAATTTCTTTCATTTTATCTAACATTATTCTTCTATTCCAGATCCTGCCCAGGATCTTCCATGCTCACACAGCCTTTCATTCGCTCTTTAGGTCAGACTCAGAGATAGGACACAGTGCATTTTAATGTATCACGTGGGATAACTAGTAAACACGCATACATCTGAAGCATCAGAAATATTCAGCCTCAGGTGAGAGCTTCATCCTATACTTTCCAAGAGTGACACCCTCTCTTTGTTATGGTTTGCATTCCAAGCCTTCATTTATGCCTCATGTCCTCTAGGAAACCTGACTATTCACCCTCCTGTGTCAGTGAGGGCTCAACCTGAAGGTGTTTAATGACAGTGCATGCAATCTGAATGATGTAAGTTTCTCCAGTTACTTAGGTTGCAGAGTGACTTGGGGTCCCTTGGGGAACCAGTCATGGCCTCTTTGTCTCAACATTGCTTTCCATCCTTTCTCAAGCTGAGTTAATGTCCTTCCACAGCGTTCCTCTGACATTCAATCTTAGCACACAACTTTTTTTAATGTTTCTTCCTCTCTCAGATATTTTGAGTATCTTAAACTGAACTACCTAAATATCTATATATTTTTGTATTTTAGCAGATGTTTTGGAAAATTGTATAACATCTCTCAAGAACTGTGACAAAGGAGGCTCATGCATCCCTCTCTGGGAGTGAAAAAAATCACTGAGATTTCGGCTATGTTTTTTTCTGCTCTAAAAAGACCAGTGTAAAGCTACAACTTTCTTTGTATAATTTTATTTATTTATTTTTGGCTGTGCTGAATCTTGTTGCTGTGGGAGCTTTTCTCTAGTTGCAGCGAGAAAGGACTACTGTCTGGATGCAGTGCATGGGCTTCTCATTGCAGTGGCTTCTCTTACTGCAGAGCCCCGGCTCTAGGGCACATGGGCTTCAGTAGTCGCAGCTCGTGGGCTCAGTAGCCATGGCTCCTGGGCTTTAGAGCAGAGGCGCGATAGTTGTGGCGCATGGGCTTAGTTGCTCTGCAGCAAGTGGAATCTTTTTGGATCAGGGATTGAACCTGTGGATTCTTTACCACTGATCCACCAGGAAAGCACTCTGCTTTGTCTCTGCACATCCAATGTCACCTATAAACACCTAGTCCAAGGCAGCACACAGGCCCAAACTTTGAGTAGCTGAGAGTGGAAGCCACAGCAGGAACGGGGCTCACTGGCCCAGCTCTTATTTTAGACTTGTAGATTTGATTTCATGCTGCAGACGCTGCTCCTAACCTCTGGCCTACAGTAGTTGTGACAAATGCAGAGACTGTTAGTCAAAGGAACTCTGTCTCCCTAAGACTGCGTTGCGACACACTTAACTCAGAGCCATGTCAGTTGAAACAGATCTCATGCTTTAATAAGAACCTTGGATCTTGGGGAGAATAAACTAGTCAAGGCTTTACAGGCCTTTTAGGGAAAGCTACTGCTGTGTTGCGTGCTCTTGGTGCTTGGGAATGCACAGTGGTGCCGGATGCCAAGAATATCAACGGCAAGAACAATATGTTCAGCCTTTAGGAACTACAGCTGGATCTAGCAAATGTATGTCAGAACTGACTCTATGACCAAAAATATTTCCTCTGCACATTTTACCCTCTTAAGCAATGCAGAACCAGATATCCTAACACATGGCTGCAATCCCACATGATTTTGGAAATAGGCTAATTGAAAGGCATTTCTATCAACTTAAGTGTCTTTCTTCTAGTGAAAACCACTAGATTAAAGATATCTGAAAGTAGAGACTCATGTCGAAACTGCTCTATAGATCCCGAGTCTCCTCATGTAGTGCTGTGAATGAAAATAAATTGCTTTGTGACAGAGCAAATGCTGAGACCAGAGAGCAGGTGATATCAGTCCAAGGATTAAAACTGACCAAACCTTTGGAATCAAAGTACTCTCTTCCTCTTCCCCTACTCACTTTTTAAAGCATATGTGGCCACTCCTAAAAACATGCTTCCAAAGTTTGGAATTAGCTCTTTGGTCTAGGATTTTTTTGGACATCATTCAAATAGAAGTGATAAGAACAGACAACAGTTATTTGTAATTTTAAAGTGTGGATGAAAGGGAATTTTCTAGCCACGTATTGTTGCAGCTCTTAAAAGTTGTCATTTAAGAACATGTTTTTAGGAATTCCCTGGCGGGCCAGTGGTTAGGACTCCATGCTTTCACTGCTAAGGGCGTGGGTTCAATCCCTGGTTGGGAACTGAGATTGTACAAGCCAGGTGCTCACCCCCCCCAAAAAAAGAATATTTTTTTAAAAAGAACATGCTTTCACTTTCTTTTCCCCTCAGGCATCCTGTCTGAGACCTTCAGAACTCCTATGTCAAGAGAACATACAAGAAGTGGTCCAGAATGAGTGAAAAGGATTTTCCAGCAAAGGCACAGTTGTTCCCATCTTCTCCATCTCTCTGCTCTTGGTGATATATAGGAAGTTCAGCAGAAGTGGATTTAATTTGCCCATAAAGCATCTGCTCCTTCCCAGGCACTTTACATACATCATCTTACTAACGCCATGATGATCAGCAAAGTGAATATTAGTGTTCCCCTTTTACAGATAGGAAAACCAAAGTGCTCAGCGAGGGAGTAACTTGTTCAAAGTCAGTCACAGAGTTGCGGTCAGTATCTGAGCCCAGCTCTGTCTTATTGTGTAGAGCCCGTTAGGTTGTTCTATGCGTACAACGTTCTGAGTCTTTTGGGCTGCAGTCAAGTAAGCAGAGAACCTTGGTTATGACTGCAGGCCATAATCACAGGCAAGCATTAAGGAGAAAACAACATTCTGAGAGCTGAATTTGCTAAAACCTTTCCAGTCATGGCAACCACAGTTTGGAAAACAAGGCCCAGGTGGGACCCAAGAAGTTTCAAAGAAAGCAGCAGCAGTGAAGAGTAGGTAGGAATCTCCTACCCAGAAACTACTTGTGGGGCAGAGCTTCCTCTCTCCTTCCCCTCTACTAAATAAGCAAACTTGAACTTCACACAAGCTTTCTCCACGGCAGCTGCTGCAAACCAAGCGGCTTTGAGGATCTGTGCTTCCCACTGGACAGGAAAGAGTATTTGAGGATGAAAAGGAAGGAAAGGAAGGGGAATCTATGTGAGGATGTTTATACCATCTTTAAACAAAGGAGAGTTCAAAGGCCAGCATGGAAAAGGGAGATGAGAGCTAACTAACACTTTTTAAAAGTATCAACCTAAAATTTCACACAGAGAGGGCTGAATATCTTGTTTTAAAAATTACCATCTCTTTCCTATTAGCAACCTGACAATAATCCCTCTCACTGGGAAGAAACTGCATGAGACAAGGGGGTGGAGGGAGGAAGTATAGAAAATGGTAGAAGCATAGAGGAATGGGGGAACACAGAGCAATGCTCATCCCCTTTCAACTGCAAATACTCTTAGCTTCAGGGAGACAAAATGGCCAAGACTGATTCAGTAGAATATTCGGATTTTGTCTCAATGCTCAATCCAAAGTCTATTTTCTCAGTTTGTGTGTATTTGTGGGGAAATTAAACACCAGTTAAATCTCTATTATTCTCACCCCGGAGCAAAAATTGTCAATGTGGCAAAGACTTTTATTTAGAAAGAATTTTATTCCTAGATATTGTCTTTCTTCCAAGGCTTCTTTTCCACTAAGTACCGCTAATCTATGTAGACCACTGCATTGCATCACCCACTAACTCACTAACCACCATTATGGGACACCTCCAATGCATCAGATGTAGGGGATATAACAACAAACAGCACAGCCCGTGCCCTCAAGGAGCTCATGTTTAGTAGAGAAGAGAGACAACTGAACAAATAATCACTGCATAAAACTTCCATAGTCAAAGGCTGTAAGAAGTAGGCTGAAGACATCTGGCACAAATAAATATCTCCAGGCAGAGAACATTTCTTATGTTTTTCTGTTAGAAAGGGAATTTCCCGTGTTAAGAAAAAATAAGTTGATATTATTCAAATTGTTAACCCCAAATTAATCAGTCCCTAGTTTTCAGAACCCTGTAGCTAGAAAAGCTCTAATTCCCCTGTACTGAGATCTACTGGCACATACCCAAGCCTGATACAGTACAATCCTAGGGGAAAAATATCATATTTCTCTGGGTATGCAATTGAGAAAACTCCATCCTTAGCATCTATGGCATTTTCATTGCATAACAACTTGGGGAAATAACATCAGGCTCATATTTAGAAGGTATCCCATGGTAACCGTGAGAAGTGGCTGGGGTCTCACATAGCAGAACATAAACATTAATCCTGGCTTATCAGATGCCTGGAAGAAGCAGGGAAAGCAGAAGTTATCCTATCTCCTTTGCATTATCAAATCAAACACCCCTCTGGGCTTACATGAGCCCTTAGGGCAAATTAAAATTTTGTCTCACCCTTTGTCCCATGATTGTAATGGATGTTCTCCATGGCTGATTTTTTTCCCCTGAGATTTATGGAATGCATCTTGCTCATGGTTAGGGGAGTATGGTTCGATGGAGATTACACTGAACAAACAATTAAAGAGCCCTCTCTAGTCTTTCCATGTCTCTGTCTCTGTATTTCTGACTCCCTAATAAATACTGTAATCTCTGATTCAGCTTCTTCATTATTCCAATGGGTTCTCTCTGCCCAGGCTTCCTAGAAACTTGGTGACTGTTCACTGAGTAAATCGGACATTCCACGTGCTGAGAGAAAACTCTAAGAGGGCTTTGTGCAGACTCCTCCAGCCCATAGCAGCTACCTGTTTCCAACCACATCCACTAATGGGCCCGGCTGGTTCAGCTTCAAGTGAAGGAGGGAAGCCTTGGTTTGGAGGCACAGTCTGAGAGGAGAGAGGAAGTGGAGGATGGGGAGGAGGGCAGAGCAACTGTTCTCTTCCTGATAACTTATACCGAGTCGGTACCTTGGAAGTTAGGGTGTCTGGGGACCAAAAGCAGATACATCCCTTTAATGAGGTCCTTAGAATGTGGGGTGGGGTAGAAGTCAGAAACCCAGGAAGAGCGTGGAGAGGCTACGGATACAGTGCTGCTCTGGGGGAAAATGATGAAGTTGGGAGGCAGAACACAGTTCTCTCCAAGTTGAGCAATACGTTAAGGAAGCTTCTCAGCACCTTTTGGACTGGCTCCCTTGGGAGAAACCCTGGCAGTGTTGGTAATTTCCAGGTGGAATCTTGGAGAGGCAGTTGTGAGGAGCCATTGTGGTTGGTGCACAAGTGGGATTGGAACATGGAAGAAGGACAGGGGCCAGGTGGTCACAAGTGCAATTGATGCATCACTTTGTGAGTCCACATAGGAGCCTTTTGGGGAGTTTTGAGGAATGACCAGGATCTCTTTGAAGTGCTCTTTATTCTATTCCTCCTGAATTAGAATTTATGTCCATTGTCCCAATTTTAAGTATTGGCTCAATAAAATTTTAAATGTTATATTGGCTGAATAAAATGAGGCAAAGTTTGGTCCATAAACCACCAGTTCATTACCTCTGTATAACTCATTAAAACTCCCTAGAATTTCCAGGTTTTTGAGAGCCAAACTACTCAGATGCATCCTGGATGCACCACAAACTTTTGTCAGACCATGTGGCAGCGACTGCTAGCCGACACTCAATATTTAGTTTTCCTTTATTCCTCTGTATCAAAACCAGTATTTCATAGTGGCAATGATTCAAGCTAAGACTGTTTTCTAACCTCCCTTATTGCCAAGGGTAGACAGGTGGTAATGAATTGGCCAATAAGATACAAGAAAAGGGTCCAAGGGCTGACTGAGAAGCCATCTTAAAAGGTTGCTGACTCAGTTGGGAGGACTTGTGTTTGTCTTCTTTCTCTTTCCTGAGCTTTGACTGCAGACGAGAGGACTGAAACTTGGACAGCCATCTTGCCTCATAAAGTAAACTTCAGGACAGACGCCGTGCAGTAGGAGGTTAGAGCAGACAGAGAAGTCTATCATTAATGACCCCAGACTCTCTCCTAACCTTCAAACTTCTGTTTTTTGCTGGGCTTCCCTGGTGGCTCAGTGGTAAAGAATCTACCTACTAGTGTAGGAGATGCAGCTTTGATCCCTGGGTCAGCAAGATCTCCTGGAGAAGGGAATGGCAACCCACTTCAGTATTCTTGTCTGAGCAATCCCAAGGACAGAGGAGCCTGGCGGGCTACAGTCCATGGGGTCCTAAACAGTCAGTCACAAAATAGTGATTGAACAGCAACAGAGAAGTTTTTGCTATGTGCAGCCACCTTACTGTGCTTTTCATATATGCAATTCGATTAAAATTACCAGCAGAGAACAGGGACATATACATGAGGGGAAATGACAATGGGTGAGGGTGTGAGCATGACCACAGGGGAGGCAGCTCATGTTTCTGAAAGCAAACTCTCTTGGCTTGAGGGGAGTTTCTCAGTCGGAAAGGAGTGGGAGATACAGCCGGCCAAGTTCCCAGGCCATCAGTAACAAAAAGCCATGATCTCTTATTTGTGCTAGACTGTGCTGTTTTAGGGACATCCAGAAAGTCTTATTTGAGTTTTTGCCTCCTCAGATTGAAAAGCTGTGGTCTTTTCCTGACTGACTTTCACAAGCCACCCTCATTTTGCTTGCCCAGAACAGCACCTGGATCTTGGCACTCAGAGCAGCTCATCATATTCCCAGGGTTGGAATAAAAACATAGCATGGGGTGACTTCCCTGGCGGTCCAGTGGCTAAGACTCCTTACTCCCAATGCACAGGGTCTAGGTTTGATCCATGGTGGGCGAACTAGATCCTGCATGTCACAGTGAAGATGCAAGATCCCGTGTGCCACAACTAAGACCCAATGAAGCCAAAAAAAAAAAAAAAAAAAGAGTAAGTCTGCTTTGACTCACAGATAGAGGGAACAAACTTGTATTTACCAGGGTCTGTGTGTGTGTGTGTGTGTGTGTGTGTGTGTAGGGGGGTAATACAGAGGTGTAAGATAAGCTTGCTCAGTGCTCTGTTACTGATGCTCAGTAATATCTCTTTGTGACCCCATGGACTGTAACCCACCAGACTCCTCTGTCCACAGGATTCTCCAGGCAAGAATACTGGAGTGGGTTGCCATTTCCTCCTTCAGGGGATCCTCTAGACACAGGGATCAAAGGATGTATTATCCAAGACAAGGAATATAGCCAGTAATTTGGTAATAACTGTAAATGGAAAGTAACCTTTAAAATTGTATAAAGAATTTAAAATTAATAAAAGAGAGAGAGATACATACATGCTTACATACACACATAAGCCTGCTTTTCTTAGAGTTTCAGTAGCCTTCCTGACAACACCATGCATTGTTTGGCCTTTCTGGCCACAGCAAAAGGTCACACCTGAGAATCTTATGGGAGAAGACACCTATGTGACCATAGAAATGGAGGTACAGACACCGCACTGGGCTCGTGGTCCCTGTACAGACTGGGTCATGAATATTCCTGAAAGTTCTGGGTTTTTTGACCGTGATCACTCAGCGCCACTGCATGACCTGCTAAGTTCCGTTCCTGTAAAAGGGATGCAGGTCCTGTGTGGGTCTGAGGCCACCAGCAGGACACATCTGCTCTGCTTACAGGTGACTTGCAATTCCTCAAAGAATCCCCTTCATGGTTCATGGAAAAAACTGGTTCTGTTTCCCCTATCTCTCCCTTTCAGCTGCTGCATTAGCAACAGGCGGAAAATTGGGTGGGGTCTCATTAATATTCACAGAGGCTTTTACAAACCAAGAATTGGAAAATGTGTCTGGGTAAATTACTTTTTATTAGCTGTGTAGAGGTGCAGGCAAAAATTAGTGGCATGGCCTGTGTCCGCAGCCTGCCTCAGCACGTCTTTCTACCCTCCGCAGCTGGCCTCAGATGGCAGGGCTCTAATGGCAGGGACCAGAGTGTTTCAGTCTCACAGCTAATTAAAGTCATTCCAGGCTCCATGTGACAACCCCTTCAGACTCATTCACTGGAAACCGCTAACAACCGTCATTCCTTTTCCGATCGCCTGCTCCTTTTTAACGTGTTGATTGAATTTCATTATGCATAACCCCAAAATACAAACCCATAAAAATACTGATATTGGAAAGGAGTACATACAGAATGAATACACGGTAAAGTCCTACCATATAGCACAGGGTGTGTGTGTGGGGGGGGGCGGTATGTGCTCCGTTGCCTCTGACTCTTTGTGACTCCATGCAATGTAGCCTGCCAGATTCGTCTGTCCATGGAATTTTCCAGCCAAGAATACTGGAGTGGGTTGCCATTCTCTACTTCGGGGGATCTTCTCTGTCCAGGGACAGAACCTGACTCTCTTATGTCTCCTATGTTGGCAGGCAGATTCTTCACCACTGAGCCACTTGGGAAGCCTATATCTCAGGGAACTATATGCAGTATCCTGGGATCAACTAAATGGAAAAGAATATAAGAAAGGATGTATATATGTGTATATCTGAGTTACTCTGCTGTACAGCAGAAATTAACTTTGTAAATCAACTATATTTCTATGAAAAATAAATTTAAAAAATAAATAAATGTCAAACAAGAAAAAAGAAAAATGCTGGAAAAAATGCCCAGTTCCATGGCTTGAATATATTTTAGACTTTCTGAGACATCAAGGTAACAGTTAAGAAAACAAACTAAAAAAAAAAAAATCTCACCATTGCCTGTCAGGGCGTGGATATTGAGGAAATCTTGGATTGCTAAAAATCAGACAGTGGTCTTTCAGTTACAGAGGTATGAATTACTCTAAAGCTGTACTGAGACAGACGCTGAGTTACCTGGAAAACCAAAAGTTCTGGCCCAAATCTAAACGCTAGAGGGATCAAATAAAAGGATTTCCAGGGAAAAGCAGGCAGTAATCAGAGCTCTGACACCCAGCACCCAGCTCCGGTGACAAATGACTGTGGAGAATTCCTACTAAGGATATTTGAAACCACAGTTCTTATCTTTCCCTGCCTTCCCGTTTTCTCAGCTGGGGACCTGAAGCCCAGCTCTTCTTTCCAATCCAATCCTGAGAGGCAAGCTGTGTTCACTTAGGTCAGATCTGGTCACAAAGCAGGGTCTAGGTTCCTGCCCCCAGCTGATGAAAAAACAGCAACTTCAAAGGTGCCTGCTTTGCCAATTCTCTCAAAAAGATCCACACCCAGCAGAAATAATTTCAAATTCACCCTACTGATGAAAGCACCTGAAAAAATGGAGTGATTTTATTTTTCTTTTAAAAAGCCCAATAGCAGGTTTAAATAAAGAAGACCGTTAGCAGCCCAGAAGAACATCTCACAAGATTTTGAGGAAAGATTGACTTAAAGAAAATAGTTGCATATTTTTTCATTAATTCATAGCCATAATAATCTTATCCTTGGAGAACTTCTTTATTTTTCACAGTTTTTTCAAACACTAATTTCCTGTTGCTAGTTCTGTTCCTTGTGGGATTTACTAAAGGGAAGAAGAGTATAATCTTCTGGTTATTACGTGGTTGCCAGATAAAATACCTAAATGAAAATGAAAAATTTGCTTCTATTCATTACATAGGTGCAGACACCTACATTTTTAAAATATGAGAGTTGAAAAAGCAGAAATCGATCTGCTATATTCATGGCAATGTACATTAGACATTCATCAAAAAAGATTCTAAGAAATAACTATAGCAGTAAAGGCACATATGAGAACACAGGATTTAAAAATGTTTTTCAAAAGGTATGGCAGAAGTGTTCTATCCTAAATGGAGGCAGAATATAATGTTATCTATTTTAAATAGGAACAATTATAAAGTATCTAAATCCTACCCTGAATCACTGAAATGATAACCCACAGCAGCTCTTTCCCATTCAATGGAAAACAACAAACATAGATTCTTTAAAATACTTTGGAGGATGAATATTGTAACTTCGATGGGCTAGGTTATGATGCAATAACAAACAACCCCAAAAATCTCAGTGACCTAAACAACTGAGATTATATTTTGCTCATCCTACATGTCCATCAAGGATCAAAAGAGCTACTTTATTTATTGGAGTCTGCTTAGAACCCAGACTGAGGCAAATTACGGACTGGAAGGTGAAAATTGGGAGGGTTATATATTGGGTCATAATCGTCTTAGAAGCCAGAAGTGACACAGACCTATTCCATTGTCATTTCCTTGGCCAGTACACATTTTCTTGGCCAAACCTGATCCCAGAAAGGTTAGGATAGTGCCGTCCAATAAGCACTCCAGCTGAGAGAGAGAAATTTTTCCTGGAATTGATGATATTGATATCTGATTCTAATGATGATCACAGATTTGCATTCATTCTTCTTTACCTGTTTTTATTTCCTCCTAAAATTCACTTTCAGATGTTGGCTTGTTTACAGATGCTAACTGGAATGCATCTCTAAACAGGTGTCTTTTCTTTCTTCAGGAATCTTGCTCCTGGTAAAATCTCCTGCACTTCTAATAACACCAGGAATTTACAACACATTTCAAGGCAATGCCTCAAGGCAGATGTAATTTTAAATCCCCAGGTCATTGTTTGTCCGGAGAGTCAAGCCTCTCCAAAAGGTCTTTCTCTCTTTTCTTTTTAATGGAAAAGAGTTTTGCATGCTCTAAATATTATGTAAAAAGGGATTTTTGGGAAAATAAAGAGTCTGACCTTTCTTTTCTGTTTCTTTTTTTTTTTAAATCATATTTATCTCCCAGACATTGTTCCATTGCTCACATTTTACTAACAAAAACAGAACTCTGAACTTTCGGAACTGTTTTCCAAAATTTTCGGCAAATCATTTATGCCATATTTTTAAGATCAACCATATGCTATTGTAATAGAGCCAGACTCTGGTGCGAATGGACAATAGAAAGGGTTTATAAAAATTTAAACTAGAAAATGATTGGAATTTATACTCTCTTGTCAAAATGAAATAGAAAATGAAGACTACACTTCTCTTTTCATTCAGAAGGTACACGGGGTTTAGGAGGGCACATCAAGGAATGGAATTCACAGAATCTGCTAGTTTCTAATCTTCCTAAGACAAAGTATGAGAATAAAAAGGGAAATTCAGATTTTTATCAGGGCAATTCAGAAATGTAATTGAGGCACGATGTAATAGTAAGTCACAATAGAACATTTACATCAACAAGCTTTTAAGAAATAATTTGTATTGGAAAAATAATACATATTTATTGTAGAAAATTATGAGATACATAGAAAATAATGAGATACAAAGAAGAAAAAACACCAGTTGTAATGTTAGACTCGAGAAATAATAACTGAAACAATAATTGCAAAACTCAGTTCTGTTCAGTAGCTCAGTCATGTCCGACTCTTTGCGACCCCATGAACTGCAGCACGCCAGGCCTGTCTGTCCATTACCAACTCCTGGAGTTCACTCAAACTCATGTTCATTGAGTTGGTGATACTATCCAACCATCTCATTCTCTGTCATCCCCTTCTCCTCCTGCCTTCAATCTTTCCCAGCATCAGGGTCTTTTCAAATGAGTCAGTTCTTCACATTAGGTGGCCAAAGTATTGGAGTTTCAGCTTCAGCATCAGTCCTTCCAATGAACACCCAGGACTGATTTCCTTTAGGATGGACTGGTTGGATCTCCTTGCAGTCCAAGGGACTCTCAAGAGTCTCCTCCAACACCATAGTTCAAAAGCATCAATTCTTTGGCACTCAGCTTTCTTTATAGTCCAACTCTCACATCCATACATCCCAGGACCCATTAAATTCTAGTTCTTATCAACTCTCAATTTCTTCTGTTTTAAATCCAGTACCTTTTTTCCTTCAGGTACAAGAGTATGCTGGTTATATACCTATTGCTGGTTATATACTTGTCACTCAACTCCAAATTCACCTTGTTTACAACCTGCCCTGTGATGCTGGGCCTAGGATTCTGGAAACTTTATTTCCCAGACTTCTTTGCCAGCTGCTTTTCTGCTCATCCTGCCAGTTGGCAGCAGCAGAGGTGAAGGCAGGGAGAGGGAAAGACAAGTGGCTTCTTCCCCGTGTAGGACTGGTCCTGCCAGTGTTGCCCAGGACTAGTGATTTGTCCCGCCAGCGGCAGCTGGCCGAGGCCTGGGCCTCAGCGTGTGTCAGTCCTCCCACAATCTGCCCCTTGGGCCCCTCTGAATAGACGAAAGTAGCTGGGCACTGCCAATCCTCCAAGATCTGAGCCCCTCAAGCAACCTGGAGGTCCCTGCTCCCTGCTTTTCTTATCTCTGGAGCATCACAACAGAGGCCTCCTCTTGGTCTCTTAGCCCTTTGGCACCTGGAGGGTCAATTTGGAAATTAAACCCACTCTGTTGAAATACCTGTGAGATTTAGGCTTTCCTCATAGGACTCATATACAGGAGAGGGATTCTTTTTTCACATAACCTTGACGTTTTTCCCTCAGATGGGATCTCTCTTTAAGTGATGTTTGTATCCCAAACATCTGGAAGGAGCTCCTTAAAGGATTCAAGCAGCTGAAAACACAAAAGTTAGAGATTCTCTGGCCATTTCTGTTTTCCAGTTTTGTTTTCCTGGCATTATGAACTCAGAACTGGGCTACATGTTTGAACAGTGGAGGGAGGAAGACCAATGGGAATAAACAGAGAAAGAGAGAAAATTATTATTAAGGCAAAAATGCTATTAAATTCTAGAGTAATTTCTTACATACCTATATTGTCCAATACTGATCCTATGTTATGACTGTATGTGTATCTGTATTTCTACAGTATTCTGTTATGCCTTAATTTTCAAAAGTTAAAATTAAGAATCCTCATTAACACGGCTTCAGATTAAACTTTAAAACTTCTGGAAAATGTTTAACATTTTTAATACTATTTAATATTATTACATTTATATACTATTTAATATTATTTTTAATAATATAGTGATGAAGAAAAGCTAAAGTTGACTCACTTTTCCTAGGGTACATAATTTTGTTGCAAATATTGTTAAATTCAAGTTACAAAATTTCCTTGTCTTGAATTATCAAGCAGTTGAACTTTTTTCCCCATTAAAGTTGATTTAAATACACAAGCCTATATATGTTGTACGGGATTTAGCTTCATGGAAAAGAAGCTCTACTGATGAATGATCTATGTTAACTCTATGCAACTATATGTGTATTTGCAAGGCTGAAATGCAAGTCTAAAAATTGTATGTGCCCTTTAAAAGATAAACTCTTCAGAGAGAAGCGTGCTCCTGACTCCATAAATAGTGCACCGATAGTCTGTACATCATTTATAACAATAACAAATATTCCTCAGTGAAAGACAACTACAAGTTTGCACTAGATTCTGGCAATTATTCCAGATTGAATAACTGCAGGAGGCAACAAGGCCAGAAAATGCAAAAGACCAGTATGCAAAAGCAATTTGCACTTAATTTGCATAGCCTATTTAACCCTCCAAAAGGCTGAAAACACAGATAGGATTTTAAGCACTGCAAGGCTGAAGTACATCAGATAAAGTACATTAAAAAAAAAAAAAAAACTGTTATTCTATAACAGTTAGAATAAAGTTAATTTAGAAATGTTAAAATTGGTCTCAAGCATGACCCCAGAATGAATAAAGAATATATTTGCAAAAATTTTTATTAGTTATATTTAAAGCAAATGTCATTATAAATCAAGGTAATTCGAGAATTCTATAATCATGCATATAAATTTGAATTAGTTTACAAAGGAAAATTAGTTCCATTCCCTTTGAAGTATAATTTCTTGAAGTGATCTTAAACGATAATATGCTGGAATGATGGCTTAATTATTCAAGGATTCATTCCACTTAGTTCATTGGAAGCCCCCTTGCAGAAGTCAGTTTGAGAACTGGGGAATTCCATTATTGGTCAGAGGGGATCTTCCATTGCTTCTGGAGGTGGGTTCAGCTTGGGGTGAAGTCTCCCTGCCTTTGCTGAGACCCATTTGAGAAGAGGCTGTGGGAGTATAGGCTGGTCGGTGCTTATAGGGTTAGAATCATGATAGAGTGGACTTCTTCTTTTGGGCAGGCCTGGAAGAGAACTGATGCCCGAAGCGTGCTTAGTCAAGACCAACCCTAGCCTCCTAGCTGGTTTGAAGTTTCTCTGGGCTCCAGAGGTAGAAAGAAAAGGCTGCACTGGCCCACCCTACCTGTGTTTGGAAGTCTGGGGCAATTTATCAAACTGTTGCAGTCTTAAATAGAATTATAAGACTACTTTTGAAAACAGAACCCAGACTTTCTTGAGCTAATATAAGGTAAAGTATATCCTTGGCGTTAGAGTGAGGTAAAAAGAATTAAAATTATTTTTTAAATTAACTTATGCAGTAAACTGTGTAAATCCTAAGTGTATAGCTCAACGAATTTGTACATTTGCCGAAGCCCATGAAACTAATATCCAGATCAAGACGGAAAATTTTCTGTTCATCTGGGCTTCCTATGTGCCTCTTCCCAGTCGGTGCTCCCAAAGGTGACCACATTTCTGATCTTCACTGCTACCAAATATTTTTACTTGTTTTGTAACAGAAAGAATATTTAACATAAGTATTAGTAGTTACTTATATCCCAGAGATATTACAGATAGTATATTTCTTTCTTCCTTCATTCATTTATTCATTTGTTCAAAACCCTGTGTAGGACCAACTTTGTCCACAAGGCATTGATAATAAGAAATTGAACAAGAAAACAATTGGTGACTGTCCTCAGGAAAAATTATGTATATGGGTTCAGTTCAGCTGCTCAGTCTTGTCTGACTCTTTGAGACTCCATGCACTACAGCACGCCCGGACTCCCTGTCCATCACCAACTCCTGGAGTTTACCCAAACTCATGTCCATTGAGTCAGTGATGCCATCCAACCATCTCATCCTCTGTCGTCCCCTTTTCCCACAACCAATCTTTCCCAGCATCAGGGTCTTTTCAAATGAGTCAGATCTTCCCATCAGGGGGCCAAAGTATTGGAGCTTTAGCTTTAGCATCAGCCCTTCCAATGAATATTCAGGACTGACTTCCTTTAGGATGGACTGGTTGGATCTCCTTGCAGTCCAAGGGACTCTCAAGAGTCTTCTCCAACACCACAATTCAAAAGCATCTGTTCTTCAGGGCTCAGCTTTCTTTATAGTCCAACTCTCACATCCATACATGACTACTGGAAAACCTTAGCGTTGACTAGACAGACCTTTGTTGGCAAAGTAATGTCTCTGCTTTTGAATATGCTGTCTAGGTTGGTCATAACTTCCCTTCCAAGGAGTAAGTGTCTTTTAATTTCATGGCTGCAGTCACCATCTGCAGTGATTTTGGAGCCCCCAAAAATAAAGCCTGTCATTGTTTCCACTGTTTCCCCATCTATTTGCCTTGAAGTGATGGGACCAGATGCCATGCTCTTAGTTTTCTGAATGTTGAGTTTTAAGCCAACTTTTCACTCTCCTCTTTCGCTTTCATCAAGAGGCTCTTTAGTTCTTCTTTGCTTTCTGTCATAAGGGTGGTGTCATCTGCATATCTAAGGTTATTGATATTTCTCCCTGCTGTCTTGATTCCAACTTGTGCTTCATCCAGTCCAGCATTCCTCATGATGTACTCTGCATAGAAGTTAAATAAGCAGGGTGACAATATACAGCCTTAACATACTCCTTTTCCTATTTGGAACCAATCTCTTGTTCTATGTCTACATAGTTCTAACTGTTGCTTCCTGACCTGCATACAGATTTCTCAGGAGGCAGGTCAGGTGGTCTGGTATTCCCATCCCTTTCAGAATTTTCCACAGTTTATTGTGATCCATACAGTCAAAGGCTTTGGCATAGTCAATAAAGCAGAAATAGATGTTTTTCTGGAACTCTCTTGTTTTTCCCATGATCCAGCAGATGTTGGCAATTTGATTCCTGGCTTCTATGCCTTTTCTAAATCCAGCTTGAATATCTGGAAATTCATGGTTCATGTACTGTTGAAGCCTGGCTTGAAGAATTTTGAGCATTACTTTGCTAGCGTGTGAGATGAGTGCAATTGTGTGCTAGTTTGAGCATTCTTTAGCATTGCATTTCTTTGGGATTGGAATGAAAACTGACCTTTTCCAGTCCTGTGCCAACAGCTGAGTTTTCTAAATTTGCTGACATATTGAGTGCAGCACTTTCACACATCATCTTTTAGGATTTGAAATAGCTCAACTGGAATTTCATCACCTCCACTAGCTTTGTTCATAGTGATGCTTCCTAAGGCCCACTTGATTTTGCATTCCAAGATATCTGGCTCTAGGTGAGTGATCACACCATTGTGATTATCTGGGTCATGGAGATCTTTTTTGTACAGTTCTTCTGTGTATTTGTGCCACCTCTTCTTAATATCTTCTGCTTGTGTTAGGTCCATACCATTTCTGTCCTTTATTTTTCCCATCTTTGCATGAAATGTTCCCTTGGTATCTCTAATTTTCTTGAAGATATCTCTCATCTTTCCCATTCTATTGTTTATGGATGAATACACAGAAGTAAGCAGGCATTTATGTCACAGTGTGATAAATGCTACTAAAACAAAAACATGAAGTGCCCGGTGCCCAGAAAAAAGTGTGGGATGTGGACCCGGGGATCAAAGGTGACTCCTGGGACAAGTGACATCTGGTCTGAGACTGATGGATGAGTAAGGACTAATCAGACAGTGATGAGGAAACAGAAGCAGAGGGAACAGCAGGAACAAATGCTCAGAGTTTAAAAAAAGCTTTGGGTAGTTGGGGAACTGAAAGAATAAAAGCAAAACATTCCTGATGACTAGACAAGTGAGCTGGCATCAAATCTTGCCGGACTTTGCACACTGTGTTTCAGAGTTTGGATTTGGCTTCAAGGGCAATGGGAAGCCATGAACCTATTTTCAGCAAAGAACTGTCATCATCAGATTGGTATTTGTTTTAAAGTAGTACCTAAAAAGAGAGAATAAAAGTATGGGAAGAAAAAGTATTTGAAAGACAACTTTGTTTTGATATTTTTGTGTGGGCTAAAAAACCTGAGATGACAGCCCCGCCCCCCACCACCAGCCAGACACAATTCTTATGATATTTATTATTTGAGTACAAGTGGAAAGAAAGTGTATAACATGCTATATCCAAGGAAATATGTCTATAGAACATAAAGTAACATGTGGATGTAAAGTAACATCCTACTTGATTCTATCTTAGTAGAAAACCATCACAATGGAACTAGTAAAATAATGTGCCCAGTGCTCACAGCTGCAGATGGAGGGGTCACTGAAATGACCCTGGTAAGACTCCTCCACCATACCTGGGATTCTCTATTTCATCTGTTGAACTTCATCTACAGCTTTTTATGATGTTTACATTTTTGTGATGATCATTATCATCCTGAAAAATCCAGGACAAAAGTCTCAGGTCAGTCTTCTTTACTGACCTCTTTACTTTACTGACTTTACTGACCTCTTTACTGACCCTTTACTTCTTTATTGACCTCTACTTTCTAGTTCCCCTTCTTGGAACCCCGTTTTTAATGTTCTGCTTAAATCTTTGAATTCACTGGCCCTATGGCCTTGGAGCCTGAATTATCCAAATGGATGTCCAAGCTGATTAGATTAACCAGATAATGACCAAAGGCCCATTCTGTTTAAGTGGTTAAATGCTCTTCTCTCTTGGCTGTGATAAGTTGAAATGCAATGCCTTCATCAATACCACTTTTATTTCCCTCTGCCTCATACTAAAAAAAAGCACATAATATTTCTCTAGAGAAGTACTGTTATTCACCTTTTTGTTAGGGTTGAAATATGTGTACAATACTGACATGTCTATAAACCAGCTTTATTTATTGCCGTGCTGACAAACTGAAGCAGCGGACAGGTAGATCTCAGCAAAAAAATTCTTGCTATGGGAACAAATTCCAGTAGGATTCCATCCTAGTAACTAGTAATGTTTAACAGACTCCAGTAACATGTATGCCTCTCCATAACTGGATCATAAACCCTTGGAGGGCAGGTGTTATGGGTTGAGTTGTGTCCCCGCCATCCAAATTCATATTCATATTGAAGTTCTTGCACTGTCCTTGTTGCTCAGTTGCTCAGTGGTGCCCGACTCTTTGGGACCCCATGGACTATAGCCTACCCAGGCTCCTCCGTCCATGGGAGTTTCCAGGCAAGAATACTGGCGTGGGTTGCCATTTCCTCCTTCAGGGGATCTTCCTGACCCAGGGATTGAACCCACATTTCCTGCATTGGAGGCAGATTCTTTACCACTGAGCCACCAGGGAAGCCCATATTGAAGCCGTACCCCGTCAGAATGTGACCTTACTTGAAAATACGGTCACTGCAAATGTAACCAGTTAAGATGAGATCATTTCGTGTTAGGGTGGGCCTTTAATCCAATATAACACTTGTCCTTAAAAAAAGGGGAGAAATTTGAACACAGACATGCATTTAGCAAGGATACCATGTGTAGATTGGAATTATGCTGCCAGAAGCCAAGGAACTTCCAGAAGCTGGGAGAGAGACCTGGAATGGTTTCTTTCCCTCCCCCAAAACCTGCAGTGGAGAAGAGAATGACTACCCACTCCAGTATTCTGGCCTGGAGAATTCCATGGATTGTAGAGTCCAGGGGTTGCAAAGAGTCGGACACAACTGAGAGACTTTCACTTTCACTATAACACCTTCAGAGGGAGTGTCAGCCTGCAGACACCTTTATTTCAGACTCTGGCCCTAGAACTAAGACAATAAATTCCTGTTTTCCTAAGCTACCATCCAGTTTGTGGCACTTTGCTATGGCAGCCCCAACTAACAATACAGCAAAGATGATGGCTCTTTCATGATTGTGTGCCTCACAGGCCCTCAAGAACATTGGCTGAGCTGAAGTTGTAATCATAGACCCTAGCGGACCTAAAGCTTGAGCCATCTAGGGTGATGAGATGCCTGGAAATGGGACCTTGCAAAATTGTCTCCCGGTCTTGAGACAGGCTCTTGAGAATGTGCTGGAGTTGACCCCTGTTGCTTGCATCTAATGAAAACACAGGCACGTGGTAAGAGAATCTATGGGATTCAAGAGAACCTACAGATTCCCTACTCCACCCTGAAAGAAGACCATAAAGAAGTGTCTTAATGGACCAGATGGGAGGCTTATCTGATGGGCTGAAGCATCCACTGCAGGATGTTTCACAAGGACACCTGGGCTTGGGAAGCTCACCTCCTTCAGTTTTTGTAGATGTGTGTGTGGAATAAGATGTACCTTTTACCTCTATTAAAGGAATCTGTAACCTTTGCCTGAGTGGATCGGTGATCATATCCCTGGTTCTCTGTGACTCATGAGAAAAATTTAATGCAGCCTGTCCCAGAGGGGCCTCCCCTTAGAAGGAGCCTACTAGGCTGGGGGCTTTCCTGATGGCTCAGTGGTAAAGAATCTGCCAGCAATGCAAGAGACACCAGTTCTGTCCTTGGGTGGGGAAGATTCCCTGGAAGAGGGCATGGCAACCCACTCCAGTATTCTTGCCTGGAAAATCCCATGGATAGAGGAGCCTGGCAGGCTACAGTCCATGAGGTCACAAATAATTGGATAACACTAAAGCGACTGAGCATGCATGCCAGCACTATGCTGGGAAGGAAAGATTCAGGGGAATAGGGTAGACAGGACAAGTTTTTTTTTGTTTTGTTTTATGAAGTTATTTTCCCACTAAATATAACACAATGAGCATAAGCTCACCCCAAGAACGAGGTCATTGCCCTGTCTACTCCTACACTGAAGTTATCATCTGATTAAAGTTCCAAATTTGGTAATTTGTTGGTTGGGAGATACACTTATCTATACCGTCATGTATGAAGTTCATGAACCTTAAATATGGAGCTGGATGATCTTTTACATATGGATGGATACATTCGTGTCATTGCCCAGATCACCGCGATCTAAAACATTTCCAACACCCTAGAAGATTCCCTTGTGTTCTTCCCCACATCTTTACACGTGTGACTTTTAATCAACCTCATTATTTTTCCTAACCCTGCAGACAAAGAATGCCTTCTGTACACGTAAGAATCTGTGGCAATTCACAAAGAAGGTGGGATGTAAACACTGGCCCAAAGCTTGTTTTGTTGCCTTTGTGTTGTCTGCATAGTCCGCAAACTGGCTGCTTGTGGGTAAAATCTGCTCTTCCAATGTAGTTTGAATGGACAGCAAAATGTCTTTTAACAATCAAACTATATTTAAAATTAAGGCATTTCACCTGAAAATCCAAATTTGAATGGGGGACAGGGTTTCTCTTTAAAAACGAGCAACTATGTGTTCCCCCTCAGAAGAAATCGCCTGGAGCTGGGAGGGGCTGCCCTCTTGACACCAGCAGAGGAAACAGGCGCTATACCGACACAATGTCTGCGCATGCCCTCCCGCCCAGCTGTCCTCACGCATGCGCATCTACTGATTGGGTCTTGAACCAACTACAACTGGAGAAGGTGGCAAATGAAAGTCAGACTTTTGACAGGGAGCTATTTAACTACCCAGAGGGAAAAACTACTTCCAGTACTACCAAAATATTTTTCAAGGAAAATGGAATTGAAGTTTAAATTGATCTGCTGTTTCTTTTAACACCTTACAGTGATTTGTTTTCTGGAAATGGCTATTTGTCATATGCCATTCCAACTCGTTTTGCATGGACACACACACCCAGGTTGGTGCCTAACATCTGGATCTGGCTAATGTTTAATTTTTAATATGAACATTATACTGGAAGGCACTCATTTGTGGTGTGCCCACAACTTCAATTTTGTTGCATTTTTCTGCATAACTAGCTCCATTAGATTTCAAACTGAACACTGAACTGACTCATATTTGTGACTCTTTGTGTTCCAAAGGAGAACTCAAATCACTTTGTTAGACTATGATTGGTGTTAAATATTATCTATACATATATCTGAACAGTGTCTATGAATGGCATTTGAAAGTAGGGCATGACTATTGCCTTTCATAAAACCTAGGCATTTGTGAAATAAACTTAGTTCCTCATTCAGATATAGTATAAGAGAAAAAACTACATGGAAGTTAGGTTTTAAATGAAGAGGGTCTTGACGGCTTTTCTTCTGAACAATTTCTTCTCCTTTTCTGTTTTGCACCAGCTCATAACAATTTTGTTCCAATCTGTGAGATTTGTAATGCCACCACATTCCATTTCTTCTACAGCATAAATAACCAAATGCCAGTGCAGCCTTATCATCAAGGGCTGGTGAGCAGAATTTCTTTCTGATATGACAAATTGCTGTTAAGCAACTTTTGAGTCAAAAGAGATAGTTAGCCTGTAAAGTCAATTAACAGACACAAAAAACAGAAACATTGAATCCCATGGGGGGAATAAAAGGTTCAGTTCAGTTCAGTCACTCAGTCGTGTCCAACTCTTTGCAATCCCATGAACCGCAGCACGCCAGGCTTTCCTGTTCATCACCAACTCCCGGAGTCCACCCATTGAGTGGTGATGCCAAAAACCATCTCATCCTCTGTCATTCCCTTCTCCTCCTGCCCTCAATCTTTCTCAGCATCAGGATCTTTTCAAAAGAGTCAGTTCTTCACATCAGGTGGCCAAATTATTGGAGTTTCAGCTTCAACATCAGTCTTTCCGATGAACACCCAGGACTGATCTCCTTTAGGATGGACTGGTTGGATATCCTTGCAGTCCAAGGGACTCTCAAGAGTCTTCTCCAACACCATAGTTCAAAAGCATCAACCCATCGACACTCAGCTTTTTTTATACTCCAAATCCCGCATCCATACATGACTACTGGAAAAACCATAGCCTTGACTAGACAGACCTTTATTAACAAAGTAATGTCTCTGATTTTTAATATGCTGTCTAGGTTGGTCATAAATTTCCTTCCAAGGAGTAAGTGTCTTTTAATTTCATGGCTGCAGTCACCATCTGCAGTGATTTGGGAGCCCCCAGAAATAAAGTCTGACACTGTTTCCACTGCTTCCCCATCTATTTGCCATGAAGTGATGGGACCAGATGCCATGATCTTCATTTTCTGAACGTTGAGCTTTAAGCCAACTTTTTCACTCCCCTCTTTCACTTTCATCAAGAGGCTCTTTAGTTCCTCTTCACTTTCTGCCATAAGGGTGGTGTCATCTGCATATCTGAGGTTATTGATATTTCTCCCAGCAATCTTGATTCCAGCTTGTGTTTCTTCCAGTCCAGCGTTTCTCATGATATACTCTGCATATAAGTTAAATAAACAGGGTGACAATATACAGCCTTGACATACTCCTTTTCCTATTTGGAACCAGTCTGTTATTCCATGTCCAGTTCTAACTGTTGCTTCCTGACCTGCATACAGGTTTCTCAAGAGACAGGTGAGGTGGTCAGTATTCCTATCTCTTTTAGAATTTTCCACAGTTTATTATGATCCACACAGTCAAAGGCTTTGGCATAGTCAATAAAACAGAAATAGGTGTTTGCTGGAACTCTCTTGCTTTTTCGATGATCCAGTGGATGTTGGCAATTTGATCTCTGGTTCCTCTGCCTTTTCTAAAACCAGCTTGAACATCTGGAAGTTCACGAATCACATAGTGCTGAAGCCTGGCTTGGAGAATTTTGAGCGTTACTTTCCATGTGTGTGAGATGAGTGCAATTGTGTGGTAGTATTAGCATTCTTTGCATTGCCTTTCTTTGGGATTGGAATGAAAACTGACCTTTTCCAGTCCTGTGGCCACTGCTGAGTTTTCTAAATTTGCTGGCATATTGAGTGCAGCACTTTCACAGCATCATCTTTTAGGATTTGAAATAGCTCAACTGGAATTCCATCACCTCCACTAGCTTTGTTCGTTGTGATGCTTCTTAAGGTCCACTTGACTTCACATTCCAGAATGTCTGGCTCTAGGTGAGTGTGAGTGATCACACCATCATGATTATCTGGGTCATGAAGATGTTTTTTGTGCGGTTCTTCTGTGTATTCTTGCCACCTCTTCTTAATATCTTCTGCTTGTGTTACATCCATACCATTTTTGTCCTTTATTGAGCCCATCTTTGCATGAAATGTTCCCTTGGTATCTCTAATTTTCTTGAAGAGATCTCTAGTCTTTCCCATTCTATTGTTTTCCTCTATTTCTTTGCATTGATCTCTGAGGAAGGCTTTCTATCTCTCCTTGCTATTCTTCAGAATTCTGCATTTAAATGGGTATATCTTTCCTTTTCTCCTTTGCTTTTCGCTTCTCTTCTTTTCACAGCTATTTGTAAGGCCTCCTCAGACAGCATTTTGCTTTTTTGCATTTCTTTTTCTTGAGGATAGTCTTGATTCCTGCCTCCTGTCACGAACCTCTGTCTAGTTCATCAGGCACTCTGTCCATCAGATCTAGTCCATTAAATCTATTTCTCACTTCCACTGTATAGTCATAAGGGATTTGATTTAAGTCATACCTGAATGGTCTAATCATACTAAATGCCTTTCAGAATTTATTTAACTGTATTTGAAGTTTTTCTTTCATATACATGCACACACGTAAATATACATATACACAGACTGGCTTTAAGTTCTATGAAATGCTCCATGTTCTTTTAATATAGCCTGAAAAACCTTTGCTAAGTTAGTTTAAAATACAACCATTGTTATCAAATTCTTAAGTTCAGTTCACTTCAGTCGCTCAGTCATGTCTGACTCTTTGCGACCCCATGAATCGCAGCATGCCAGGCCGCCCTGTCCATCATCAATTCCTGGAGTTCACCCAAACTCATGTCCATCAGGTCGGTGATGCCATCCAGCCATCTCATCCTCTGTCGTCCCCTTCTCCTCCTGCCCCCAATCCCTCCCAGCATCAGAGTCTTTTCCAATGAGTCAACTCTTCGCATGAGATGGCCAAAGTACTGGAATTTCAGCTTTAGCATCAGTCCTTCCAATGAACACCCAGGACTGATCTCCTTTAGGATGAACTGGCTGGATCTCCTTGCGGTCCAAGGAACTCGCAAGAGTCTTTTCTCCAACACCACAGTTCAAAAGCATCAATTCTTCAGCGCTCAGCTTTCTTCATAGTCCAACTCTCACATCCATACATGACCACAGGAAAAACCATAGCCTTGACTAGACGAACCTTTGTTGGCAAAGTAATGTCTCTGCTTTTGAATATGCTATCTAGGTTGGTTATAACTTTCCTTCCAAGGAGAAAGCGTCTTTTAATTTCATGGCTGCAATCACCATCTGCAGTGATTTTGGAGCCCCCAAAATAAAGTCTGACACTGTTTCCACTGTTTCCCCATCTATTTGCCATGAAGTGATGGGACCAGATGCCATGATCTTTGTTTTCTGAATGTTGAACTTTAAGCCAACTTTTTCACTCTCCTCTTTCACTTTCATCAAGAGGCTTTTTAGTTCCTCTTTGGTGTCTGCCGGTGGTTTCCCTGGTGGCTCAGATGGTAAAGCGTCTGTCTGCAATGCAGGAGACCCGGGTTTGATCCCTGGTTTGGGAAGATCCCCTGGAGAAGAAAATGGCAGCCCATGCCAGTATTCTTGCCTAGAAAATCCCATGTACGGCAGAGCCTGGTAGGCTACCGTCCATGGGGTCACAAAGAGTCGGACACGCCTGAGCAACTTCACTTCAGTTCACTTTCACTGTCTGCCATGAGGGTGGTGTCATCTGCATATCTGAGGTTATTGATATTTCTCCCAGCAATCTTAATTCCAGCCTTGCTTCTTCCAGTCCAGCGTTTCTCATGATGTACTCAGCATAGAAGTTAAATAAGCAGGGTGACAATATACAGCCTTGACATACTCCTTTTCCTATTTAGAACCAGTCTGTTGTTCCATGTCAAGTTCTAACTGTTGCTTCCTGACCTGCATACAGGTTTCTCAGGAGGCAGGTCAGGTGGTCTGGTATTTCCTTCTCTTTCAGAATTTTCTGCAGTGTTACTACACCTTAATATGACATTTTTATCAAATCTTTAAGACTAGTTTTAAATCTGATTTTGAACCTATTCATCCTCTAGATTTAGAAAGAGAGAAGGTCACCAGTGCGACTCATGCTAAGGTCAATAATCCTAGACCCTAAAGGTAGAGTCATTTATCACTGGTTCTGCCAAACCAAAGGGTCCTTCCTCTGAATGATGCCAGAAGCCTCAGACATGTCTATCAGATCTCTGCTTTTCATCCCACCCTAGTATGGCTTTCACAGTAAGAACATCCTGCTGCCTCTCCAGCCTCCTTTTCCTCTGCTCCTCTTTACAGCAAAGCTCTGGTAAGTTTCTCAAACTGTCTCCAACTTTTCTCTTCCTCTTGAACTTAATGCTACTAAATTTCCATCCTGACCTACTGCAATGAAAGGGTTCTCAAATTCTATGGTGCAAAGTCTTCTAATTACTGTTTGGTATCATTCCCTTCTGGAATTACTTTTCTCAACTCCCAGCCACCAAATTATTCTATTTTTCCTCCCATTACACTGGCCACTCCTTCTCAGGTTCCTCATCTTCTGAATCACCAAGCAGGGCTCAGTCTTCACACCTGTGGGTGTCCTGTCCTATGTCCTCAGGCCCATCTCTCTGTTTTTCTGCCTAAGGACTTTCTCCAGTTCCTTGGACCTCAAGCAGTTAGGGACTTAACCCCTCAGAAGAATTCTTCAGCTTATGAAGACAGGAATTTCAGAATAGATACTATGGATTCCCACTACTTGGCAGGAAAATTAGGAAATGTGTTCTATACGGTCCCTCAGAGAATCCCGGGTAGAACTGAACTCCAATCTCAATTGTCCTCGATGGTTCAGCTCAGTTCAATTCATTCGCTCGGTTATGTCTGACTCTTTGCAACCCCATGAACTGCAGCACGCCAGGCCTCCCTGTCCATCACCAACTCCCAGAGTTTACTCAAAACTCATGTCCACTGAGTCAGTGATGTCATCCAACCATCTCATCCTCTGTTGTCCCCTTCTCCTCCTGCCCTCAATCTATCCCAGCATCAAGGTCTTTTCAAATGAGTCAGTTCTTCACATCAGGTGGCCAAATTATTGGAGTTTCAGCTTCAACATCAGTCCTTTCAATGAATATTCAGGACTGACTTCCTTTAGGATGGACTGGTTGGATCACCCTGTAGTCCAAGGGACTCTCAACAGTCATTTCCAACAGCACAGTTCAAAAGCATCAATTCTTTGGGGCTCAGCTTTCTTTATAGTCCAACTTTCACATCCATACATGACTACTGGAAAAACCATAGCTTTGACTAGATGGACCTTTGTTAGCAAAGTATGTCTCTGCTTTTTAATATGCTGTCTAGGTTGGTCATAACTTTTATTCCAAGGAGTAAGCATCTTTTAATTTCATGGCTGTAGTCACCATCTGCAGTGATTTTGGAGCCCAGAAAAATAGTCTGACATTGTTTCACTGTTTCCCCATCTATTTGCCATGAAGTGATGGGACCAGATGCCATGATCTTCGTTTTCTGAATGTTGAGCTTTAAGCCAACTTTTCACTCTCCTCTTTCACTTTCATCAAGAGGCTCTTTAGTTCCTCTTCACTTTCTGCCATAAGGGTGGTGTCATCTGCATATCTGAGGTTATTGATATTTCTCCCAGCAATCTTGATTCCAGCTTGTGCTTCATCCAGCCCAGCATTTCTCATGATGTACTCTGTATATAAGTTATATAAGCAGGGTGACAATATACAGCCTTGACATACTCCTTTTCCTATTTGGAATCACTCTGTTATTCCATGTTCAGTTCTAACTGTTGCTTCCTGACCTGCATACAGATTTCTCAGGAGGCAGATCAGGTGGTCTGGTACTCATCTCTTGAAAAATTTTCCACAGTTTGTTGTGATCTACACAGTCGAAGGCTTTGGCATAGTCAATAAAGCAGAAGTAGATGTTTTTCTGGAACTCTCTTGCTTTTTCTATGATCCAGTGGATGTTGGCAATTTGATCTCTGGTTCCTCTGCCTTTTCTAAATCTGGCTTGAACATCTGGCAGTTCATGGTTCACATACTGTTGAAGCCTGGCTTGGAGAATTTTGAGCATTACTTTACTAGTGTGTGTGAGAGGGGTGCAATTGTGCAGTAGTTTGAGCACTCTTCAGCATTGCCTTTCTTTGGGATTGGAATAAATTGACCTTTTCCAGTCCTGTGGCCACTGTTGAGTTTCCTAAATTTGCTGGCATACTGAGTGCAGCACTTTCAGAGCATCATCTTTTAGGTAACAGTGGTTACCAGCTTATAAATACACTCTTATTCCTTTAATTGTTCTTTTTCTCCTTATCCCCATCTTTCAAGTTACTCAGGTTCAACCTGGGAGTCATCCCTATTCTTATGCTTTTCTATCACATCATACATCTAGTTTCTCAAGACACCTCTACCTTTACAATCTATCCAGAAATTAACTGTTTTGTTTTTACCTATTTCACCACTACTGCCCTGGTCCCATCTCCATTGTTCTTCACCTTCATTATCAGAAGAGGCTCCTAGCTGGTCTCCAGCTTCCATATTGACCTTTTACAACCTGTTGATGATTCAGCAGACAGGACGATCCTGTTGAAACCAAGTCATAAGATGTCCCTTCTCTATAGAAATCTGCCAGAAGTCTCCCATCACATGCTTAGAATGGCCCACCTCCCCTCACCTGGTTCCTGCATGCTTCTGCGCTCATCCCCTACACCATTCTTTCACTCTGCTTCGACCACGTTGACTCTTTATTACACCTGGAAGAGAACAAGCACACTCACCTCTCCTATACAAAGAGGCTATAATTTCATGAGAACTTAGTTGTAGCTATGATGTGTGTGCTGTGTGTGTTGGGGTCGATATATAGTATCAATTTCTTACTTTGGGTCATAGTTTCAAAAAAATTATAAAAATGCTTGCCTGGACATTCACTTGAGTCAGATCACCCTTGCTGGTGAAGGATTGAAAATTCCCTGAATTTATGTTTCAATATTCTCTGCAGTAATTTAATGGACATGAGTTTGAGCAAACTCTGGGAGATAGAGGACAGGGAAGCCTGGCATGCTGCAGTTCATAGGGTCACAAAGAGTCAGACATGACTTAGTGACTGAACAACAATAACACAGCAACCTATCCAATATCTGTAATCTTATTGTACACCAATCTAAGTGTTTCAATTTCTGAGGCATGAGGTTATAATTAATTAGGCTGTTTAGATTACTGGACATGGTACATTTCTCTTGGAGTCTTTATTTATTGGGTAAAAGAACTTTACAAATAATTTCTCCCAAACCATGTAACAATTTAGCATCTTTCATCACTAAGAAAGTAGGCATACACTAACATAAAGGTATGGCCATCTGGAGAGCTAGTAGCACATATTAATTGAAGACATACAGGAGGGAATAACTTTCTTAATTAGAAAAAAACATACAAAAACTCAAGTAATATTTAAAACTTTCCATTTTGAGTAGTGCCTTGAAATAAGGAAATTTATTTTATTTTCTCTATGTGATTTTATTTAATTCCCTGTCAGAAGTTACTTGTCATTTTCTTGATGGTATCTTTAGAGATGGCACAATAAATATTGCACAGAAAACTCCCAACAACAACAAAAAAAAGGGGACAGAATATAAGGATGATGAGCAATGTTAGAAAGGAGGCCAAGCCTAGAGATTAGATGTGGGTTGAGTATCATGAGTAAAAAAAAAAAAAGCAAAACCTGCTAGAGATCAGAATGAGAACAGAGATGGGAAGATGGAGTAGGAAGGAGGTGATTAAATATTCTGAAGGGTGATTTTTGTACCATCTTGGAGTTCAGTTGATATAAATAAATGTGAGAGCCTTCAGTGATTATTATCATCATTACTGTACTCATCTAGGAAATTATAGCTTATTTGGCACTTTATTCTTCACATTAATGATGTGAAGTTTCATGACAACCCGCTAAGAAAATAAAGATGAAGATGATAAATCAGCTTGCGGTACTTAAAAGCCTAATGAAATACAAACACTTCCCAACAGAAGATGACTCAGTGACACAGAATTGGCAGTTGTTTGTTGTTAGATCATTCGTTTTTACTGGCTTTTGTCCGATTTTAAGAAGGCATCTGGAGACCCCTCCTTTCTCCCATGATCTGCTTGGATTCATTTAAAGAGACCTGGACTTAAGTCATCAGTTGGAAAAATAGAGTAGGAGCACCCTTCAATAGCTTAACTAATCTTTTCCAGTGGGTTTTAAATTACAGTTTTATTTAAAATACAGATGCGGCTCACTGAAGCAGCTTTCTTTTGCTCTAAGAAAAAGTGAGAAGAGAAGCCCGCATATTTCAAACTCAGGTTAGGGGTGCACAACCAGATTTGTAATGACAACATCACCATGCTTTAAGTGGGGTGAAGAAAACCTTATCTTTGAGTAAATGCGAAAGTCTTTACTGGCATCCAGAAAATGAAAGTGTTGGAAATTCCTGCTGGTGCTTCTCAAGCTGAGAATATCTTCCATGGGAGACACCTTGTCTGCTTTTTCAAATTTGTTTTTTTCTACTTCTTTTTGTTTTTTAAATCACACTTTGATGGGGATTTTCCTCTAGAAGCCGGCCCTCAGTGGATCAGCAATGACTTTAACTCCACACAGACAGGGGCTCTGGCATTCAAGTAAAACTACTTTAACAAATGAACTAGATACATCTTGTGCCAACTGTGGCCCTAAAATTTAGTTTTTTAAAGTTTTACTATCAAAAAAGTAGACTATGCCATAAATGATTTAATTCATTCAACAACCCTGCAAATGCTGTTATTCAGGCAACACTTTTCACTGAATCCTATCAGGCACTTTACTGGACACTCAGAATATGGTAATAAACAAGACAGGTCCTTCAAAGAACCTGTATATCAGTAAGGTAGTTCAGCAAGTTATAGTTAAACCAAACAAATGAAATGATTGTAAATGATAATATGTGGTATGAGACAGGAAAGTCATAAGGGAGGTCAGGTAATTTTATCTCTTACCTATGAAGTTCTTGACTTAATGTGAAGTGTGTGCAAAGGTCCTGAGGTGGAAAAATAGCTCCGTATATTTAAAGAGCTTAAAGAAGACCTGTGAAGTTGAAGTAGAAACAGCAAGTACGAAATTGTTCAGAGATAACTATTGTTTTTATTTTAGGCAAATGACCTGGCATTTGTTGATAGATGTTGTTGCTGTTGTTCAGTCATTAAGTCATGTCCAACTCTTTGTGACCCCACGGACTGCAGCATGCCAAATAAGAGAATGGAAATTCAGAAAAATTAAGCAATACCTTCAAGATTAAACAACTAATAAGACCCCCAGTTTCCCAAACCAGCTGTGTCTGATTCCAAAATTCTTTCTACAAAGAATTATTCACTGACTACTCACCAGCTTTTTAGATCTGATGGACTAATTTGCGGTCACTTAAAACTGAAACTCACCCACATATGCTACCTGTCAGCAAAGCAAAACTTCCTAATGGCCAGTATCAGATGGGACTTCCCAGTGGGACTAGAGAGCTTATGGGGTGAAATTTTACACTTCACAGTTTATGATGTGATAATTTGGAGAAATTAAAAGTCAATCATGGGAAGGCCTTCAATAATTATTGGGTGTCACTATTTTCCTGCTTACTAAATGAATTATATGTGTATATATGAATATGTGGGTATGTCCATAAATACATACACTCATGCAACTGTACAGTATTATTTTTGTCTCAAAAAATGCATGCACTGCCTTTAAAATGATATATTCAATCATGAAAATGTTTAAAAATTAACAGACTAGTTCCAATTTACTTTTTAAAAAAATTACAGACATTTCTATTAGCTGAATATAGATGCATACCTACAGAGTCCAATATGATGCTCAACACTTCATACATGTTAATTTATTGAATCTTTTCAATACTATGATGCTGTGACATTTAGAATGACATTTCATTGTACAGATGAAAAAACTAAGACTCTGTGAGGCTGAGTTACCTGTACCATAACACAGAGCTAGGAATTAGCAGTGCTGGGCAGAGAATTTAAGACTCTTTGAATCTCACCAAGAGTTTTCAAAATATTTTCTTTTTTAAGAGGAACCATTAAATTGATGATGCGTATTTACACTCCCATATTTCAAAGCATTATCTCCTTTCTGGTTCATGCCCTATGAATTTTGGAAATATTTATTTCAGCAGAGGCTGTTTTAAGATTGAAGGAGGAAATCATTTGGGCCTTTTATCTAAACTTTACCCATCCTTTGAGATTAACTGCCTAGGACATGCCAACTTTCCTCCTTGCAACTGAAAGATGTTGAAATGTCTCTTACTCAATGCTTTTTTTGTGATAGTAGAAGGAGGGAGAAATGTGAGAATTGGCCATTTTCCTTTCAACCAAATCAACTGAAAGGCATGTGGGAATATTGATTCCTCCAATACAACACGTTTCATTATAGTTACATGATAATAGCACTGGAATATTGGTAGAGTTTTTCTTTTCAGCCGTTAATCTGTTACTAGTATTTTATGTAGCGTGTTTAAGAGAGAAGGATTGGGGGTACCTGAAAGAAAGAAAAAGTTTAGAAGAGTTATTTTAAAGTTTATCAGTATATCGGACTTCCCTGGTGCTCCAGTGGTTAAGAATATACCTTACAATGCAGGGTATGGGGGTTCCATCCCTAGTGAGGGAGCTAAGAGCCCACACGGCTTGGAGCAACTAAGCCCATGTTGCTAGAACTACTGAGACTGCACCACAGCTAGAGAGTCAGGGCGCCGCCTTGAAACCTCCTGCATGATGCAGTGAAGATCCCGCGTGCCACAGCTAAGACCCGACACAGCCAAATAAATAACTAAATATTTATAATAAAATTAATCAATATATGACATCTGACATCTCAAATTTTAAAAAACAATAACAAAAAAGCCACACTGTTACTGAGTTGCTAGTGTCTGTGTATGTGTGTGTGTATGTATCTGTAGACTACCACTTGTACTTGATTATTCTAGACTTACAGAATTCCTTATTCAAAATGAAAACAAGCCTAGGAACAAGAAAGAATAGAGGTATTCTCCTTTATACTCTGTTCACAATCAGATGACATGAGACTGGTCAGATCAGAATATGAAAGTTTTGATATAAGTGTTACTCCTAGATGTGGCATTGTTGGTCTAGATCAATTGAGGCATAATTCCCCCAAATAGATGTTCTACTGTGGCATTTCGCTCTCATCCGGTAACATATTTCGGGAAGAAGCAGGTATTTTGCTTGTGCAGCTTCTACCATCAGCTTGTTGGGGACCAGTATTCCCATATATAGGCTTGACTGCACATTTGAAGCGGGAGCAGCAATGGAGAACTTAACATCAGGACGCAGTGTTTGTAGACTGATCACCAGGCCTCCAAGAAGTGGTCGCCAGAAGGCACCTTATAAATGGAAGAAAAAAAGAGGACAAAATTTCACTAAAGGAGCACCTGATCTAGATTGCTCAATTTTTTATGAAATGGAATGGGCTTTCTTCAATGAACTAATGTGCAAAAAAAACTTAGGCGAAGTTTTTTCTAAACTAAGACCAAATGTTCAACTGATTGAAAAAAAAAATGGTTTTGGTGAAGATGACTAAGCTTCATTGTGGAGAGAAACCATACATGTATGGGTTGTGGCTGAATTAGGAAAGAGATGCCCTGTTATATATCCTATGGCAGAGCAGAATGTAATGCTATCATTGGGTCCACTGAATGTCTGTGAAGAAAGAAATCTGTGTTCAGAGCCAGGTGTCTACAGCTTTAAGGCAACAATGGATGGAGACAATTATTCACATCACTATTTGAAAGGGCTCTTACCCTGCCATTTTCCCCGTCTTTTTCATAGTATCCCCAATAGGTAAACTTTCCATTTTTGCTTTAGAGGACATAGACATTGTATTCATCCCTCACAAGTCAGACCTTTCTTGGGTCATAGAGTTGCAGCTGTTAGAAAGTTTTTTTCCCATCTGAGTAAAAATACAATACATCCATTGTTCCTAGTATTGATGTTCAGAAACATAAAGTTAAAAAATTATGTATTCCTCTATGAAGCATGTAGCTGTTTTAATATTTGAATATACCTACCATATCTTCTTTAATCTTTTCTTTTCCAGGCTAGACCATTTCATCTTTTTTTCAAACATTCCCCATGTTTGAGACATGCTTCCATAATGTCTCTCACAGACACTTTTGTTGGTACACCTTACCCAGAAATAATAGTTAGAAACCTATTAGCTACATAAGCTTCTTCCCAAGTTATGACAGGATATCAAGTGGATTCTGGGGCCTGCATAAAGGTCTGCTTGAATATATGGAGAAAGTAATGCAGAGTACGATGGGACTATTAACCCCCAAATCTAGGAACTATGATTCTACTAACTAAAGCCTCCAGGCAAGTCTCTAATACCCAATACTTCAGCAATTAATTCTTGAAATTAAGTGTTCCTATTTATCTCAGGCTGCCTTCTTTTTGTTCATTGTGATCTAGTTTTCTGACCCATGAAGAGTATTTTGAATTTTGATTCTATCACATGTAGCATTTTTTAATTAATTTACTTTTAATTGGAGGATGATTGCTTTACAATATTGTGTTGGTTTCAGCATGAATGGTCATACATCAGCATGAATCATATGAATCACAGGTATATATATGTCCCCTCCCTCTTGAATATCCCTCCTACCTCCCACCCCATCCCACCCCTCTTTGTTGTCACAGAGCACCAGTTTGAGCTCCCTGAGTCATACAGCACATTCCCACTGACTGTTTATTTTACATATGGTAATATATGTTTCCAAGCTTCTCTCTCAATTCATCTCACCTCTCCTTCCCGCACTGTGTTCACAAGTCTGCCCTGCAAATAGGTTCTTCAGTACCATCTTTCTAGATTCCATAAATATGCATTAATATACAATATTTTTTTTTTTTCTTTTCTGACTTACTTAACTCTATAAAGGAAAAGGAAAGTTAGTCGCACAGTTGTGCCCGATTCTTTGTGATTCCACGGACTGTAGTCCGCCAGGTCCCCTGTCCATGGAATTCTTCAGGCATGAGTACTGGAGTCAGTTGCCATTCCCTTCTCCAGGGGATCTTTCCTTCCCAGGGATCGAACCTGGGTCTCCTGCACTGCAGGCAGATTCTTTACCAACTGAGCTACTAGGGAAGCCCACTTAACTCTATAATAGGCTCTATGGTCATCCACCTCATTAGAACTGACTCAAATGCATTCCTTTTTATCACGTGCAGTATTGAATTATCCTCTTTTAAGCTTTGAGTTTTCTGAAAGCTTAGTAAACATGTGTTCCCATTCAAATCATCAGCAAAATGCTAAATAGAACAAAGTCAAGAGCAATGTCCCAGGCACTTCATTAGAACTTTCTCGCTGGCTGACAGGGACACACAACTCCTCACTTTCTGGTATGTGGATTCAAATTAACCTAATGATATTTAGAGAAATGGAAGTAAAGTAACTTGCTATTAGTCACCTGAGTGATGATCCAGTGTTCCTTAAGACTTCCGCTTAGTTAAATCAAGATTTTACTCAATTTATTTTCAACAAGAATGCCAAGACAATTTAATGGAGAAAGAACCATCTTTTTAACATATAGTGCTGAGACAGCTGGATATTTATATACAAAAGAATGAAGTTGGATCACAATTACACTATGTAAAAAAATTAATACAAGATGAATCAGAGACCTAAATGTAAGAGCTAAGTCTATAAAACTTTTAGAAAAAAAAAGCTGAAGTCTTCATGACCTCGAATTAGGTAATGGATTCTTAGAAATGACACAAAAGCACAAGCAACGAAAGAAAATATTTTAATTTATTAAAACAAATTTTTTTTTATTTTGTATGGGGTATGGCCAGTTAACAATATTGTGATAGTTTCAGGTGAACAGTGAAGGGACTCATCCATGCATATACATATATCCATTCTTCCCCAAACTCTGCTCCCTTCCAGGCTGCCACATAGCATTGAGCAGGGTTCAATGTGCAATACAGTAGGTCCTTGTTGGCTATCTATTTTAAATAGTTGGAGGGAAGGATGAGGGGAAGGGATAGATTAGGAGTTTGGGATGGACATGTACAAAAGAAAATTTTTTTTAAAAATTGGACTTCATCAAAATTAAAATTATTTATTCTGCAAAGGATACTATCAAGGAAGAGGAAACACAAGCCATAGTATGGGAGAAAATTTTTACAAATTATACTGGAGAATATATGAAGTACTAATATATGTTACTACTTAGGTAAACTTTGAAATATGCTAAGAGAAAGAAACCAGTCACAAAAGACTATGCATTGTATTATTTCATTACTATGAAACATGCAGAATAGCCAGATTACAGAGACAGAAGTAGATTAGTGGTTTCCTTGGCCCACAAGATGGAGGGAATGGGAAATGACTACTAATGAATACAGAGCTTCTTTTCAGTGATGAAAATTCTGTAATTGATGGTGCTAATGGTTACACAATTCTGTGATACATTAGAAACCACTGAATTGCACGCTTTGAATAAATGAATTGTGTGGTGTATAAATTGCATCCAGATATACAATTACCCTCTTAGAGTCTGAAGCAGTGTTCTATAAATGAGGAAAAACTGAAGACAATTGGGCACCTTAACCATGTCACCTCAAAAAGTCCTAATTTTCAAAGAAAGAGTAAAGAGTTGGATTCTAGAAGCCATTACTCAGCATCTTTTTTATATTTCCAGAATAAAGAGTTTACAGACATTTAGGAAAGTATGTGGTAAGCTTTAAGAGCCAGTGGAAATCCATGCTATATCAACCAGTTCCTTTTTGCCAGATTTGGTCAGTTGGGGGAGTTCTGTAGACATAATGTACCCTGATTTCAACTAAGAGGATTCTAGTACACTAAAAGTATTTTAAAGATGAAATGTTTCTGCTTGAAGACTATCTCATTCTAGATAATACTTAAGTGAATACTGAAAAAGAACCACAGAACCTGCTTCATCAGATGAAATTTTTATGGCTTCCTTAGTTAAGTGGAATATGTGTGGCCTGTAAAAAGCTGGTGTGAGACTTGGATCGATGTAGGTGTAAGACTTGAATCTCTAACATGTCACATTTAGCTTCTGGAATCATTTAGTAGGTGACATCAGTAATAATGAGTAGTATTAAAGCAGAACATAAATTTGCCTATAATGAGGCCATATAATGCTATTACCAAAACTGAAATCCCAGAGATCAACTTGGAGAGGAAGTATCAGAGGAACAGTTTTTATCTGGATGTGTGTGTTTCCCTCTCCCTAC
This sequence comes from Bos mutus, assembly GCF_027580195.1. NCBI lineage: Eukaryota > Metazoa > Chordata > Mammalia > Artiodactyla > Bovidae > Bos > Bos mutus. Next base: position 32,306,772 of record NC_091618.1, read on the forward strand.
CTCCCTCGCATCCCCTGTCTCTATCTCTAACACTGCTGGATAATTGAGTATGAACAAAAAGAGAAAAAAACAACCCAGATATAGAAAACTATAGCTCTTTGTCATTAGGAATAGTGAGTCTGGAATGAGATGCTAGAGCTGGTTTGCACTGGCTTACAAAAGCCACTGATGCTCATCTTTTCCCAACACTGTTGTTCAGTGAAGTCATTTGAGTAGCCTGAACTCATTTTTGGTGGGAAGATTTACACCATGAAAACTGGTAAATGTTACAAACCTGGCCTTCGTTTCCTCTGGAGAGCCAGTTGTCAAGCATTTACCAGCACACCCCTGGCAAGTCTCTCAGTGCTGGCCAGCTAAAGCAGTGTGGTGAAGAGAACATATCTTTGAATGTCCACAACATGCAAGTTGTGACACAAAGATGCCAAGATGGGAGTTGTAATAATACACACTATATGAAGCAACATCCACATTCACCGCAAAGAACAGCACTGCTAAGAGTCAAGCTTAAAAGAAAATGTGCTAGATTTGAATATACTTACCACTACTGAACTATATACTTAAAAATGGTTAAAACAATACATTTTGATTCCACATACATGCTTTAATATGTGAGAAGCTGCTGAATAGCACAGGGAGCTGAGTTCAGTGCTCTGTGATGACCTAGATGGATAGGGTGGGAGATCCATGAGGGAGGGGATATATGTATACATATAGCTGCTTTGGGCTTCCTTGGTAGCTCAGCTGGTAAAGGATCTGCCTGCAGTGCAGGAGACCCTGCTTTGATTCCTGGGTTAGGAAGATCTCCTGGAGAAGGGATAGGCTACCCACTTCAGGATTCTTGGGCTTCCTTGGTGGCTCAGATGGTAAAGAATCCACCTGCAATGTAGGAGACCTATGTTCAATGCTTGGGTTGGGAAGATCCTCTGGAGGAGGGCACAGAAGCCCACTCCAGTATTCTTGCCTGGAGAATCCCCATAGACAGAGGAGCCTGGGGAGCTACAGTCCATGAGGTTGCAAAGAGTTGGACACGACTGAGCAAGTAAGCACAGCACATAGCTGATTCATTTCGTTGTACAGCAGAAACTGTACAAACACAAAATTGCAAAGCACTTATACTCCAGTAAAAATATGAGAGAAGTAAAAAAAAAAAAGAAATGTGCTAGCTCTTCAAATTAAACAAAATTAATTTAAATAATTTAAATTCTTTAAATGAACAAAACCCAATTTATACTCAAGGTATATGTTTTGATTGATCGATCTACTTCTTGATATATCATTACAGTAACTGTTCCTCAATTCCCTAGGAACAACTTTGCATTGTCATAAAACCCAAGAATATATTTGCCTGTATTTTCCTTTGCTTCTGATTCACACAGGTGTCAAGAATAGTACCTAGCTAATAAGAGAACTGTCCATATAAACCAAGAGTGAATAAGTGAAACCACATTTGGATTAATAGGAATGGTTAGAATAGAAATGTAGAGTAAATTTGTTCAAAATAGATTCTTGGAAAGACCAAAGATGAAATTAGGTGGATAGATACCTATGTCTATGTACACTGTGGTCAAAAATTCCAGTGGAAAAACCAACATCAGTAGAATTGGATTTTCTCCCCCCAAAACACAGTGTCAGAAACAGCATGATCTGTTCTCTGTGAAGCAGAATCCAGAGGCTTCTCTCATGGAAAGGCAACATCTGTTTTAAGAAGTCCTTTGAAGAAAAACTATATAAACATGTGGGAACAGCGTGGTATATATACTCCCTTGCTTAGAGTTGCCAAAGGAAGTAGGGAATCCAGCTCCCAAGACAGAGGCCATTCAGTTGCCTTGGCTAAGGCAGCAGCACCGATTCCAGCCTCTCTGATGTTTAACACATCAAGAGAATGGAGGAAAACAAGGTTATGACTGGCATCAACCTTGCCAGTTCTCTGGCGTTCCATCAGAGCTTGCTTGGGTCTACCTTTGCATATAAAAAAATTAAATTTGAGGGGAAAATTTGGGAGGAAGTGTTTGGAAATTCAGTTGAATCTTCCATACCAAAACCTGTTCTCATAATTATACAATAAAAAAATGATCAGATCCAAGAATCCATCAAATCTTCTTGGCCAGAGATTCTCTAGCTAAGGTCCTTGGATAGAATTCAGAGTCTGTAAACTTGGGACTTTAAAAAGAGACATCTTGGAGACTTCCCCGGAGGTCTAACGTTTAAGACGTTGTGCTTTCACTGTAGGGGGCGTGGGTTCAATCCTTGCTCAGGGAACGAAGATCCCACATGCCGTATGGTGCAGTCAAACAATAAAAATAAGACTGATTGGTAGAATCATCGGGGGAAAAAAAGACGTCTTTATTTTCACTAACCCTGAATTGCAATTTATTATTTCCTTCAATTATGAAGTTAAGCAACCAGTACAGTGACTGTTACTGAAAGGTTGTTGTTGAATCACACGAATACACCGGAGGAGAAGAATTCAATCCAGGGCCAGAGACAAGGCTTGATCGCTCGGAGCTTTTGTGTAATAAAGTTTTATTAAAGTATAAAGGAGATAGTGAAAGCTTTTGACATAGGCATCAGAAGGGGGTAGAAAGAGTACCCGCTTGCTAGTGTTAACAATGAAGTTATATACTCTCCAGTGAATCCAAAGAATGTCTGGAGGTTGTAAAGACCTCATCAGACCTACTCCCATAATTTACATTTTAAGATAACAAAATTAGCCAGAAGGTTTAATCCAAAGACTGTCCTTAATCCAGAGACTGTCCTCAGGCAGGATACATTATTGTTATATAATCCTAAGGAATGTGGAGAAAGAAAAAAAGTTTGTCCTTTCTTCCTCCTTGAGAATTCCAGACCCCTCTCTCCTTGGGGACCCCTAGACTCCCTATCAACCTGCCTAGGAACTGACTCTCTCATTCCTATGATCGTAGGTAATAGAAATCACAGATACTTTTCTATCACACTGCAGTAGTTGTAGATATCTTCACAACCCACTTACTCTTATCACCAATTTGAAATTATGACATTTATTAAACTTGCCACTCTTGTTATTTAAGAATTAATAAAGAAGCACATATATTGCTATATCAAAAATTTAGTGTTTTAGTGGGGTTTTTCTATTTCTGTTGTTTTCTTTTGGTGTTTTAATGTGTTAGAAACTGTTACTCAGTTTGCTTTGTGATTCTGTGTAACTCTATGTCTTTTACTTTAAGCATGTCAAAACATTATCTAGAGACGGCATCCACAGGCTTCCTTAGAAGGTCAAAGGTGTCAGTGGCACAGAAGAGGTTAAGAATCAGTGGAGATAGAGGTGAAGAGGGACAGCAGCGCATCTTGCCTGAAGTCCATCCTTCTTGTATGTCAGAAAGGAAAAAAAGAAGGTTCAGTTATAATCTCACTGGAACTGTGAAGACAAAGGTGATTTATACAATACTTCTACCCTCAGGAGGAAAAAAAGAGAAATAAATAAAAACATTAAGAACCTAAACCCTGAAGGAAATGAGGAGGAGGAAGAACAGAAAAACCACTGAAAGGCATGAAACCTTTCCTTTGAGGTCAGATGGGATAGTCCTGGGTCACGGTGCACACGTCTGAGATGCAGCCGAGGACAATGAAACGTTTGAGAGCCAAAACTGTGAGCAGGAAGCCAGGACAACCCTGTGGTCTGTCAACTCTGACACTGCCGAAACTTCGTGTGTGATCCCAGGCAAGTGACATGACCTTTGGTGACTCAGCTTTTCTGTTTTCTTGGCCCCACGTTCCATTCAGCTGGCTACACAGAAGTCCCAAGATGAACGCTTTGCTGAGAGACAGCACAGATCATTTTCTTAAAGGAAAGAATGCCAAGGATCCACTTCCAAACAGGAAAGGATGGTCCATTCATCCATGATGAATGGATGATGGTCCCATGCCTGGCTTCAGGGCCCACCCTGTGTCCTACATTTATTCTTGATTGCACTCTTAACTCAGCTTTCCATTTGCTGTTAGCCCACTGTCTGCAGTCGTCAGAGAACCTAGCTCTTCTTCATGAGGCCAGCCTGCATGCAGCACTGAAGAAGGGACATCGGCCTTCAGTATCTTCCTTATTCTTACCCCACTGACTTTCTCCCTGGGACTTCCCCCGCCCTTCTAATAAAACCTGCCATCAGACCATCCATGGATACTGGCATGCAGCCCTGTGTTTCTAAATTCAAAAACCATTAAAAAAAAAAAAATCTCTTTAAAAGAAAAAAATTGCCATTTCCAAAAAAATAGATGCCAATTACCAGAGCAAAAGAGGGCTTCCCCAGTGGCTCGGTGGGTAAAGAAATAATCCGCCTGCAATGCATGAGACACAGGAGATGCAGGTTCGATCCCTGGGTTGGGAAGACCTCCCTGAAGAAGGAAATGGTAACCCACTCCAGTATTCTTGCCTGGAGAATCCTATGGACAGAGGAGGCTGGCAGGCTACAGTCCACAGGGTTGCAAAGAGTTGGAAATGACTGAAGGAACAACATGCACCAGAGCAAAAGAGTTTTGACTTTATAACTCAAAAAATTATTATATGATTTCAGAAGTAAAACTACAGTATGTAAAGAATATATATTAGAATTCCTATGGGTCTGTGGACCTCTGTTTGAGAAACACCAGTACACATGATTGATGACAGCTTTGTGTTAATCTTTCAGTGGTTATTTGAATGTTGACAAAGATCAAAGCTTTAAGCCAACAGAATGAAGCTTAGATGATGGAATTTCAGGCATCTGGAGGGGGGCAGGAAGAAGCAATGGCAAACTGGAATCCTTTTAGATAATTCTAGAATTACATAACATTGCTAATTACCTATTGTGTCTACTCCTGAGGCTGGGCTTGATGACTGAAGCAATTCAGGTAACGTTTAAAATAAAGTCACCATACTAAATTGAAAGAGACTAGAGGCCATCTTAGCTACTCCAAATATACAGTAATTATGCTATCTGTACTCTCAAGGAAAGAACATATTTAGTGTTCTTTAGGCCATCAAGATGCCTGCTGTGTCAATCTGATGTTCGAGTGATTTTTAAACATAATGCTCTGTTGATCCACAGGTACTTTGAAAACAACCTCTGACATTGTTAACCAGAAACCAATCTTCTCAGTTACTGTCTACTTTTTAAAAATTGGCTTGGAATTTTTCCTTGAATGATCCAGCTCATCATAGTTTCCAGTGCGCATTGCAGCAGAGCTAAAATGTTTTTTCTATAAGTTTGTATCCTTACGTTTACATTTTTTTTCCATTTTTAAGCATGAAACCATTTTCCTCCATCAAACTAATTTTTATTAATTGAATTTCCACATGCATGCCAGGCAGAGGAAAACGTAGGTTTAAGCACAGTAGTAAACCCCTTCTAATCATAGGAAAGGAAAGAAAGAAAGGCCAGAATCAGGAAAACGGGAGTTTCTTAGGACTCCTGTTTTTACCATACTGACTTCTGAACATGTTACCACCTGGCTAGTGGTACTCACACTGATCTTCTGACCACATGTATGTGATCTGTGTTCTCAGTCATACCCTACTCTTCTGCGACCCCATGGACTGTAGCCTGTCAGGCTCCCCTGTCAGTGGAATTTCTGGATTACTTCCCGGTTGGTGGGATTTCTCAGGCAAGAATACTGGAGTGTGCTGCCATTTCCTCCTCCACTACCTAGCTATACTTTTTCTGAAACCTTGTGTGCATGCCCCATTTTTGCATTCAGGTATCTAAAAATATCCTGGCCAAGGCCATACCAATTTATTTATCCACTCATAAGCAGGTGGATATAAATCAATAGGTACAAGGAAAGAGACTGTGGCTCAGGAAGCAGCCCTGAATGGCTTTCAAGAGCCTGACTTGCACCTCCTAGTCACAAGCCAGAGCAAAAGAGCCTGGTTCCAAGGTGTCCTACTGAATGGACAGGTAGTCATAACCTCTGCTCTGATGCCAACCTACAAAGCAGCCAAGACTTCTGATGGTCTACCAGCAGTCCCTGACTTGCTCTGAAGGGGGCAAGTCTTAGATAACTGTGTTCTTACACAAATCAGAGATGTACAGCCCTCCTGGCAAGTCATACATAAGAAGGATTTCATTACTAAAAAAATCCATCCTCTTCCTTTAGATCAGGTTGTCGTTGAAATCACAGTCTGAGCATCAACAAGCATGTGACCACATTCCTTGGAATGTTTACTTTTGCCCACCAGAATCACTTAACTTTTGAAACCCAGTTATTTTGGATTCCAAAGGAACTTATTTATAATCTGCATAAATTTGAGTTTTGGAAATGTTTTGGATTTCATAAACTTCCCCCCACCCATATATAATAACTTAACATTCACACATTTTTTTTCCTCCAAGCACCTGAAAGGTAAAACATTTTCTTCTAACCACTAGTGATTAATGTATGAATAGTGTATTTAATTAGCATTTCTATCTATCTATTTTACATTCATTCAGATTCATCACTCTCAGTTTAGTGTGGGTCATAATATCAAAGAAGCATTTATACTTGTAAGTTTGTTAGGCTTAAGTGAAATTATGCCAAAGGTAAACCAATATGAACCCTTCAAGGTTTACTTCAAAAGGAAGGGAGTTCTATAAACCTAACACTTTCTCTTCTTGGTTTAGCAAAATTTTAATTTCTTCAGTAAAATCACATTTCCCTCCCTTTCTCAACTATGCCATCATATATGTATGCATTCAGAACTGATACCAGAGAAGAGAAAAGAAAAGTCTTGAAGGATGGTTGAAGTTTAATTGGGCTTTCCTGGTAGCTCAGCTGGTAAAGAATTTGCATGCAATGCAGGAGACACCAATTCGATCCTTGTGTTCAGAAGATCTGGGGATGGGAACAGTTACCCACTCCAGTATGGACAAAGTTTAACTACACAGGAAATGCCTTTCTGTGAGCAAGTACATGTGATAAAACTACATGAGAAATGACTTTCCTTTCTTGCAAGACAAATCTAATTAAAAAGCTACAGAATGTTTAACTACAAAGTAGAGAATGTCAGGCGGTGTTCTAATGAGATGAACTTCCTAATTGTTGGAAAGTTCAAATTTCAACTTTCAGCTTTAGTTCTCTGCTGAAAATCTTTCTGAAATTCATTTTTGTGCTTTCATAAGAATGGAGGGGACGTACGTTCTTATCCTTCCTTTTAAAGGAAAAGAGATCAGTGACTCTAGATTAGCTCTCTGTCTCCAAATTTTATTATATAGCAAAATAAAAGAATTAACTGATTTAATTATTTACTGTGAATCTTTTCAAACTTATACATGTATGCTTTGAAGTGTTTAAATACAAGTACAAATGCATAACTATTATATATATATATAGTAATGATTTGGGAAACTCAGCAGTGGTCACAGGACTGGAAAGGTCAGGTTTAATTCCAATCCCAAAGAAGGGCAAAGCCAAAGAATGTTTAAACTACAGCACAATTGCACTCGTTTCACATGCTAGCAGAGTAATGCTCAAAATTCTCCAAGCTAGGCTTCAACAGTATGCAAACCAAGAACTTTCAGATATTTAAGATGGATTTAGAAATGGCAGAGGAACCAGAGATCAAATTGCCAACATCTATTGGATCATAGAAAGAGCAGGAGAATTCCAGAAAAGCGTGTATTTCTGCTTCATTGACTACGCTAAAATCTTTGACTGTGTGGACCACAACAGTTCAGTTCACTTCAGTCCCTCAGTCATGTCTGATTCTTTGTGACTCCGTGGACTGCAGCATGCCAGGCTTCCCTATCCATCACCAACTCCTAGAATTTACTCAAATTCATATCCATTGAATCAGTGATGTCATCCAACCATTTCATCCTCTGTCATCCCCTTCTCCTCCTGCCTTCAATCTTTCCCATCATCAGGGTCTTTTCAAATGAGTCAGTTCTTCACATCAGGTGGCCAAAGTATTGGAGTTTCAGCTTCAGCATCAGTCCTTCCAATGAATATCCAGGACTGATTTCCTTTAGGATGGACTGGTTTGATCTCCATGCAGTCCAAGGGACTCTCAAGAGTCTCCTCCAACACCATTTCCTAAAGGAAATCGTCTTGGAGGCATCATTGGAAGGACTGATGCTGAAGCTGAAACTCCAATACTTTGGCCACCTGATGCAAAGGACTGACTTATTGGAAAAGACCCTGGTGATGGGAAAGATTGCAGGCAGGAGGAGAAGGGAATGACAGAGGATAAGTTGGTTGGATGGTATCACCGACTTGATGGACATGAGTTTGAGCAAGCTCTGGGAGATGGTGAAGGACAGGGACACCTGGCCTGTTGAAGTCCATGGAGTTGCAGAGAGTCGACATGACTGAGTGACCAAATAACAAATATTATAAATATATTAATATTAATGTTGATACAAGAATAAATACAAGTAACATAAGGGATCTGTGCTTGACCATCTCCCAGCTTCAATAATTAACAATCTTCTGCCATTTTATTTCCGTTATCCCAGCAACTCCAACAGCTTTTCTTGGTATTTAAGAAAATCCCATTTATGGGTACCTAGTGCCATTAACAACTTCCTTTTTAAAAACATAATCACAGTGACTTTATGCTCAACAAAAATAACAATAACTCATTAATATTATTTAGGGCTCAGTCTATGTGTCGGTTAAGTTCAGTCGCTCAATCGTGTCCAACTCTTTACAACCCCATGAACCACAGCACGCCAGGCCTCCATGTCCATCGCCAACTCCCAGAGTATACCCAAACTCATGTCCATTGAGTAGGTGATGCCATGCAACCATCTCATCCTCTGTCATCCCCTTCTCCTCCTGCCCTCAATCTTTCCCAGCATCAGGGTCTTTTCAAATGAGTCAGCTCTTCGCATCAGGGGGCCAAAGTATTGGAGTTTCAGCTTCAATATCAGTCCTTCCAATGAACACCCAGAACTGATCTCCTTTGGGATGACTGGTTGGAATCTCCTTGCAGTCCAAGGGACTCTCAAGAGTCTTCTCCAACACCACAGTCCAAAAGCATCAATTTTTCAGTGCTCAGCTTTCTTCATAGTCCAACTCTCACATCCATACATGATCACTGGAAAAACCATAGCCTTGACTAGACAGAACTTTGTTAACAAAGTAATGTCTCTGCTTTTGAATATGCTGTCTAGGTTGGTCACAACTTTTCTTCCAAGGAATAAGCATCTTTTAATTTCATGACTGCAGTCACCATCTGCAGTGATTTTGGAGCCCAAAAAAATAAAGTCAGCCACTGTTTCCACTGTCTCTCCATCTATTTGCCATGAAGTGATGGGACCAGATGCCATGATCTTCGTTTTCTGAATGTTGAGCTTTAAGCCAACTTTTTCACTCTCCACTTTCACTTTCATCAAGAGGCTTTTGAGTTCCTCTTCACTTTCTGCCATAAGGGTGGTGTCATCTGCATATCTGAGGTTACTGATATTTCTCCCAGCGATCTTAATTCCAGCTTGTGCTTCATCCAGCCCAGCATTTCTCATGATGTGCTCTGCATATAAGTTAAATAAGCAGGGTGACAATATACAGCCTTGACGTACTCCTTTTCCTATTTGGAACCAGTCTGTTGTTCCATGTCCAGTTTTAACTGTTGCTTCCTGGCCTGCATACAGGTTTCTCAGGAAGCAGGTCAGGTGGTCTGGTATTCCCATCTCTTTCAGAATTTTCCACAGTTTATTGTGATCCACACAGTCAAAGGCTTTGGCGTAGTCAGTAAAGCAGAAATAGATGTTTTTCTGGAACTCTCTTGCTTTTTCGATGATCCAGCAGATGTTAGCAATTTGATCTCTGGTTCCTCTGCCTTTTCTAAATCCAGCTTGAACATTTGGAAGTTCACAGTTCATGTATTGCTGAAGCCCGGCTTGGAGAATTTTGAGCATTACTTTACTAGCGTGTGAGATGAGTGCAATTGGGCGGTAGTTTGAGCATTCTTTGGCATTGCTTTTCTTTGGGATTGGAATGAAAACTGACCTTTCTAGTCCTATGGCCTCTGCTGACTTTTCCAAATTTGATGACATATTGAGTGCAGCATTTTCATAGCATCATCTTTTAGAATTTGAAATAGCTCAACTGGAATTCCATAACCTACACTAGCTTTGTTTGTAGTGATGATTCTTAAGGCCCACTCGACTTCACCTTCCAGGATGTCTGGCTCTAGGTGAGTGATCACACCATCATGATTATCTGGGTCATGAAGATCTTTTTTGTACAGTTGTTCTGTGTATTCTTGCCATCTCTTCTTAATATCTTCTGTTTCTGTTAGGTCCATACCATTTCTGTCCTTTATTGTGCCCATCTTTGCATGAAATGTTCCCTTGGTATCTCTAATTTTCTTGAAGAGATCTTTAGTCTTTCCCATTCTGTTGTTTTCCTCTATTTCTTTGCATTGATCACTGAGGAAGGCTTTCTTTGCTATTCTTTGGAACCCTGCATTCAACTGGGTATATATTTCCTTTTTCCTTTCCTTTTGGCTTCTCTTCTTTTCACAGCTATTTGTAAGGCCTCCTCAGGCAGCCATTTTGCTTTTTTGCATTTCTTTTTCTTGGGGATGGTCTTGATCCCTGTTTCCTGTACAATGTCATGAACCTCCGTCCATAGTTCATCAGGCACTCTATCTGTCAGATCTAGTCCCTTAAATCTATTTCTCACTTCCACTGTATAATTATGAGGGATTTGATTTAGGTCATACCTGAATGGTGTAGTGGTTTTCCCCACTTTCTTCAATTTCAGTCTGAATTTGGCAATAAGGAGTTCATGATCTGAGCTACAGTCAGCTCCCAGTCTTATTTTTGCTGACCGTATAGAGCTTCTCCATTTTGGGCTGCAAAGAATAGAATTAATCTGATTTCAGTGTTGGCCATCTGGTGATGTTGATATGTAGAGTCTTCTCTTGTGTTTTTGGAAGAGGGTATTTGCTATGACCAGTGCGTTCTCTTGGCAAAACTCTATTAGCCTTTGCTCTGCTTCATTCTGTACTCCAAGGCCAAATTTGCCTGTTATTCCAGGTGTTTCTTGACTTCCTACTTTTGCATTCCAGTCCCCTGTAATGAAAAGGACATCTTTTTGGAGTGTTAGTTCTAAAAGGTCTTGTCAGTCTTCATAGAACCATTCAACTTCAGCTTCTTCAGCATTACTGGTCGGGGCATAGTCTATGCTTAGTTTTCCTCTGTTGTTCAAAAGTGTGTTTTTAGGGTTGACTTATTTACACCAAACCTAAACAAGCAATGTGTTGCATTTGGCTGATATAACTTTAAGAATCTTATCCATGCTACTTTCCCTTTCTTTATCTTACATTGCATATGCCATTAATTTATTAAACAAGCAAACATGTTATACAACCAACCAGCCATGGGGCTCTTGGTCACCTTTTGTATTGTATCATGTGTTGTGTAGGACTCCATCTGATTGTGTACTTATGGTGCCATCTAATATGTTCCCAAATGTCTTCTATTTCCTCTTACCTGGTAATTGGACCTAGTGACTTAATAGATGTACATGCAACTTTAGGTCAGATCATCTTGCAGGTTGCACTCTACACTTACTACTGCATCATATCAGTAGGGACTGAATGCCTGACTGTCCCCTTCCTAAAGTTATCCATACTCAACACCTGGTTCCAGGTTTCAGACTGGTCCATCCTTTATAAAATTTCCCATCAACTTTTCAATTAATGGTTTTAAGGATTCTGGATAATCACTGCCTCAATCCATTATTTCCTTAGCTGTTCCGAATGATGATTATCTCATTTTATTTATTATTTCTTTTGTATTTTGTTGACTGGAATTTTATAAAAGGATTTTTTTCCTCATCAGCTATTTAGTCATCCTGAAATAAGAGTGAGCACAGGAAGGATGAGATAAATGCTTAATTTTTTTATTTTCCAGAATGAGTTGGTGTTCTAGCCACTACCACTGACCAATGTGTTGTTTTGCTCATATTACTAAAAACTCATTGAATTTTAAAATATTTGAAGTATTCCAGTCATTTTCAGTCAATATCTTTATAATGCTCAAACTGTTCCAACTTGAGGCAGTGGGAATCCTTTTGCATTGAGTTCTATATTGTGTTAAAATTAAAAAAAAAAAAAAGATTTGTTTTGGAGAAGGAAATGGCAACCCACTCCAGTATTCTTGCCTGCAAAATCCCGAGGACAGAGAAACCTGGCAGACTACAGTCCATGGAGTTGCAAAGAGTCATACATGACTCAGGGACTGAACAGCAAATTTACTTATTTGGCTGCACTGGGTCTTAGTAGCAGCAAGCAGGGTCTTCTTCTAGGGCAGCATGGGCTCTAGAGCACACGGGCTCAGTAGCTGTGGTGTGTGGACTTAATTGTCCTGCAGCATGAGGGATCTTGGTTCTCAGATCAGGGATCAAACCTGCGTCCCCTCAGTTGGAAAGGGGATTCTTAACTATTGGACCACTAAGAAAGTCTAAGTCCTATTTTTTTTTGACAAAATCCTGTAGTCTTCAGTAGCTTCCTTGACTTCTGTCACACGTACCAGAATAGAGAATACATTCCTGTCCCAGACTTGAAATCAAGCATTTCCCTAAGGAGCTCTGATTCCTTTGAGTAGAAAAGAGTATAGCGAGAGCATAATCTAGGTGCAAGAGGGAGTCATTGCTCCTGAACTGGCACTCTTTCCAGGACTTTTACATGTACAAAACACAGAAATGTCTATTTTTATTAAAAAATGATTTCATAGGAGTATTTCACAACCAAAATCGGAAATCACAAGGTTTGTTTTTTAATTTTTATTTGATATTTATACCTCTTTTCACCTATGCTAATGACATTTATTTTAGTTGCTTATTCTCTTTATCATGAAAGTTTCAAGAAAGATACCAGTGTTTTTACTAATAAGACTCCTGAATGCAAATCTTTTTGCCCTCGCATATACCCTACCTAGAACAGTCAGAAACTATGTTTTAAAGGGATTTGAAATATTCTTTATCTGTATAATAATGCTACCAACTTGACATGAAATCAAATTTGTTTCTATTTGCTTTTTTATTTTTTATAGAAATTCCTTTTTTGTTTAATTTTATAAAACACATAATTCAAAGTCAAAATTATGACATTACATCATATCACTATAATAAGACTGCTCATTAAGCCCACTCATTTTCTTCCTCCTATGTCAGTAAACATTTTAATTAATTTTTGATCTGTTACTCAATTGCTTCTCTTTGAAATCTTAAAAATAATAATATATACATTATTTATAACCCCTTTTCTAATACAAAAGAAAGCATACCATTCACAATCTTCTATACCTAGCTTTCTTAATATAAATATCCTGGAGAATGATCTCTAGCAGTATACAGAGATCTTTCTCTTTCCTTTTAATATCTATTTACAAAGGACTCCCTGGTGGCTTAGTGGATAAAGCGTCTGCCCACAATGTGGGAGACCCAGGTTTGATCCCTGGGTAGGGAGGATCCCCTGGAGAAGGAAATGGCAACCCACTCCAGTACTCTCGCCTGGAGGATCCCGTGGACGGAGGAGCCTGATAGGCTATAGTCCTTGGGGTTGCACAGAGTCAGACACGACTGGGCGACTTCACTTCTTCATGATTGTATGAAAGTACCAGAGTTTATTCAAGCTGTACACTGCTGATGAATGTTTGGATTCCTTCTAAGCCTTTTTTTCTCTTAAAAGCTCTCATGTAATAAAGGCCTTGTCCATACTTCATTTTATATTTTTTCCAATGTACCAGTGTGTGGGAACATCTATCTTCCTACCGCCATCAGTAGTGTGTTTTATCAAATATTTTACTTTCTGATCAGTCTGATAGATGAGAAATGGTATATCTAAGTATTGTAAATTTTTATTTCTCCTACTATGAGTGTGACTGAGTGTCCTTCTTATGTTTAAAGGTCAGATGTGTTTCTTTTATCAGTGAAAGTTCTGTTCAAATTTTTCACTCATTTTCAACCAAATGGTTGGTCTTTTTTTCCTCAAAACTTAAGTGATCTGAATATGTTAGGGACATTAAATCTTTATCTGTGATATAAATTACAAAAACAATTTTTATAATTTGTCTTCTTATATTGCCTGTGGTATTTTTGGACAAAAATTTTTTAATGCAGTCAAATTTACCATTAATTTTTACTGTTTTGTTTTCAAATCATAGTAAAAAAGTTTTAAGGGATTCATTTAAGTTTTATCCAAAGATATGTATGATTTCATTTTTTACATTTAGATTACTAAGAAATTTACCCTTATGTATGGTATGAGGAAAGTATTCAATTTTCTCTTTTAGATTTGGCTAACCAATCATCTACCAAAAACTTCTTTCTCCCATTTATTTGAAATGTCACTTTTTTCATGTAGTCTTATATATTATATACTGCTGCTGCTGCTGCTGCTGCTAAGTCGCTTCAGTTGTGTCTGACTCTGTGCGACCCTATAGACAGCAAGCAGCCCACCAGGCTCCCCAGTCCCTGGGATTCTCCAGGCAAGAACACTGGCGTGGGTAAGTTCAGTTCAGTTCAGTTCAGTCACTCAGTCATGTCCGACTCTTTGCGACCCCATGAATCGCAGCACGCCAGGCCTCCCTGTCCATCACCAACTCCTGGAGTTCACTCAGACTCACGTCCATTGAGTCAGTGATGCCATCCAGCCATCTCATCCTCTGTCGTCCCCTTCTCCTCCTGCCCCCAATCCCTCCCAGCATCAGAGTCTTTTCCAATGAGTCAACTCTTCGCATGAGGTGGCCAAAGTACTGGAGTTTCAGCTTTAGCATCATTCCCTCCAAAGAAATCCCAGGGCTGATCTCCTTCAGAATGGACTGGTTGGATCTCCTTGCAGTCCAAGGGACTCTCAAGAGTCTTCTCCAACACCACAGTTCAAAACCATCAATTCTTTGGTGCTCAGCTTTCTTCATAGTCCAACTCTCACATCCATACATGACCACAGGAAAAACTATAGCCTTGACTAGGTGGACCTTTGTTGGCAAAGTAATGTCTCTGCTTTTGAATATGCTATCTAGGTTGCTCATAACTTTTCTTCCAAGGAGTAAGTGTCTTTTAATTTCATGGCTGCAGTCACCATCTGCAGTGTTTTTGGAGCCCCCAAAAATAAAGTCTGACACTGTTTCCCCATCTATTTCCCATGAAGTGATGGGACCAGATGCCATGATCTTCGTTTTCTGAATGTTGAGCTTTAAGCCAACTTTTTCACTCTCCTCTTTCACTTTCATCAAGAGGCTTTTGAGTTCCTCTTCACTCTCTGCCATAAGGGTGGTGTCATCTGCATATCTGAGGTTACTGATATTTCTCCCAGCAATCTTGATTCCAGCTTGTGCTTCTTCCAGCCCAGCGTTTCTCATGATGTACTCTGCATATGAGTTAAATAAACAGGGTGACAATATACAGCCTTGATGAACTCCTTTTCCTATTTGGAACCAGTCTGTTGTTCCATGTCCAGTTCTAACTGTTGCTTCCTGACCTGCATACAGATTTCTCAAGAGGCAGGTCAGGTGGTCTGGTATTCCCATCTCTTTCAGAATTTTCCACAGTTTATTGCGATCCACACAGTCAAAGGCGTTGGCATAGTCAATAAAGCAGAAATAGATGTTTTTCTGGAACTCTCTTGCTTTTTCCATATGCATCCAGTGGATGTTGGCAATTTGATCTCTGGTTCCTCTGCCTTTTCTAAAACCAGCTTGAACATCTGGAAGTTCACAGTTCACATATTGCTGAAGCCCGGCTTGGAGAATTTTGAGCATTACTTTACTAGCGTGTGAGATGAGTCCAATTGGGCGGTAGTTTGAGCATTCTTTGGCATTGCCTTTCTTTGGGATTGGAATGAAAACTGACTTTTTCCAGTCCTGTAGCCACTGCTGAGTTTTCCAAATTTGCTGGCATATTGAGTGCAGCACTTTCACAGCATCATCTTTCAGAACTTGAAACAGCTCAACTGGAATTCCATCACCTCCACTAGCTTTGTTCATAGTGATGCTTTCTAAGGCCCACTGGACTTCACATTCCAGTATGTCTGGCTCTAGGTGAGTGATCACACCATCGTGATTATCTTGGTCGTGAAGATCTTTTTTGTACAGTTCTTCTGTGTATTTCTGCCACCTCTTCTTAATATCTTCTGCTTGTGTTAGAAGTGGGATTACACATGAATATTTACATATTATAGTATATGGGTATATTATATAATATAATATGTAAATATTCATGTGTAATCAAGTATGTTTCTAGGTTTCTTATCCTAGTCTATTGATATATCTGAGTAATTTGAATTTGATTTCTCTCTTCCTCAACTTCCCTTCCTGTTACAGAGACTAATGATTCACAATTTTTTACAGAAGAAAGTATGAAAAAGAAAAAGCCATCACTACTCACATGCTTCATCAATACACATCTCACCATTGAAAGCAAGGGTGATTTTTCAGCATGGAATAATTCTTATTCACATCCTTAGATCTGCTGATAATTACTCTGTCCCTGATATTTTCTCATATACAAATAATGACCCAAGAAAGTAAATTATTAAGATTCAATTAAAATTACTGTACAATGAAGCTCTTTCAGAAGTGAAAGATCTTAATAATTGTTCACTTATTTTTATTGAGTTAGATTTTCTATTAGGAAAAGGTAAGTTCAAAAGTAATATCACTAAAGTTATTTTTAAAAATTTGTTTGCTCACTTGAAATAATCCAATAGCTCTAACTAGTCTTTCTGAAAACACCACTTCAACTTGCCTCAAAAACCCTTATACTCTATCTAGAGAAGGAAAGATTTGCTAAATATCAGTACATCAAGGCAAAACACTCATCTTATTTCTTGTTTTCCCACTGAAAGATTTTTTAGTTCTAAGAATTTGAAATTAATATATTTTTGCAGTTGCCATGTAATACAATTAGTGTTTCAGTAACTTAATTTTCAAAGAAGTGGAGAAGCAGAGTGGAAAATCTAGATTTAGTGTATATAAAATTAATTATAAGGTAATCATTAAAACAGTATCATTAGAGTGCCCATAGCTAGGTTTTTTTCAATAAAAAAAACTCACAAAAATGGACAAGAGGTTCTTGAATGGTCATTTATAGAGGATTTCTTTCAGCAATTTTCAAATTTGTTTTTATATTAACTGTCTTATAAGCCAGGCAAATTACACACACCAAAAAGAAGAGATCTTGACAATCTTGTGTGTAACTGATAGACAAGAGGGAATATTTTTAGGCAGCAGTCATAATTTTTCCTTGACTGCTAACATCTGCTTGCTAAACCTTGCACACATCCCCAGGGCACTGGGATTCGTAAACATTACTTGATGATGACACACTGAATATTACGAAAATGTGTCTTTCAATCCACACCCAAAACCCTCCAAAGAACATTTCATATTTTCAGACTGTGGTCAGCAGGTTTTACGGGGGACTATTTGTAGCTTCTTAACTAAAAGTTGAATAGATCCTTTATTAAAAATGAATTCCTGGATTATCCTTGCAGGAAACAAGATGGTCATAAGCCACAAAGTCAGTTTTGAAGTAAAATGCTATAGAAATTGAGGTTGTTTCTTACACCTTCTGATAAGAAATGCTGCAAATTATAAGAACAGACTATTTACTGAAATGAGCATAAAAATAGCCAGACAGGTATTCCTTTGCTTTTATAGACTTCAAGACTCCAAACCACTTTTAGAAGTCAAAAATAAAACTGTAACATTTCTGTCAAATCTTAATATTCAAGTAATGCTCACAGCAACACAGAATATAGAATTTGATAATGAGGAAGAAGATACAATATTTCTAAGGGAGTGAAGTTTAAATGCAGAATGCATATCTGAAATAAAGTTATTATTTTGATAGATTCAGTACTTTACTGTTGACTGAAATCAGCAGGCCGGCCGCGATTAGCAGACATTTGGTACTGTCCAAAACCTTCATAAGACATTTGGTCCTTGCCAAAATGTCCTTGAAATTTGGTTCTTTCCAAAACTTCCATGAGCATGTTTGGTCTATGCCAAATTGTTTTGGACAGGATCAAATACCAAGTACCTTTTGACATAAACCAAAGGTTTTATGGACATTTTGGACAGGACCAAATTGTTCTGAAAATACCAAGGACCCTTTGGCATAAACCAAGTGTCTTATGGACCAGATGTTTTGTGGGCACTTTATTCAAGACCGAATATCAAAGACCTTTTGGTGAGGACCAAATGTTTTATGGGTATTTTGGATAGAACTAAATGGTTCTGCAAATATTAAGGACCTTTCAGCATAAGCCAAATGTCTTATGGACCAAATGTCTGATGGATCTTTTGTACAGGACCAAATGTCCTGCAAGGGATATTTGCCATATGCAGAGGATATATGATAGGAAAAGAAATTCCACATGACTCTAGAAGAGCCTTTCTGTATTATAAAATACTTACAAAGCCAGAGTGATTCTCAAGAATCCATATGTACCTAAGGAAAATCCTAAATGAAAAATTATGGGTGGACATATTCCCAAATTGAGCAGCAAGAGAAACAGTAAACAGTGAAGTAACGTTCTATGAAAAGGAAGAACTAGTGAAGAGAGAAAAGAGAAGAAAGAAGAAAAAGGAAGTATTATACCTTTTTCTTTTTGTTGTTTGATTCTTGCTTCTTTGTGCATGGTCACTATCAAAGAGAGACATGATGAAAACTTCAGAAAAAGTACCCAACACTTGGATACAAAGCATAGGAAGAAAACTATCAAAGGCTGATAATTTTTAAATAGTTATTGACATGTTTAAATTGAAATGTTAATGGAGTTCCCTGGTCCTCATGTATTTTCTGGTCAATAGTTTCCTTCTTTTCTTGAATTAAACTCATTAAATGATATAAACTAATTAAAGGATATTTACTAAGTCATATTAACTTAACTCATCATACTTTTTTCTTTAAAAAATTACTTTTATTTTTGCCCAAATAAAATAAGCTCATTGAAAATAAAAAACAGTTATTTCAAGAAAAAGCTCTTTCAGTTACAGATTCTTCAAAAAAAAAAAAATAATTACAGAGGTCTTTGCTGAAGTATGAAAATTCCTCATTAGAATAAAAGCAAAGCCATTACTTTGTTCACTACTGTATCACTAATATCTAGAATATTTCTCAAAGTGAAAGTGAAGTTATTCAGTCTTGTCCAACTCTTTGCGACCCCATGGACTGTAGCCTACCAGGCTCTTCCATCCATGGGATTTTCCAGGCAAGAATACTGGAGTGGGTTGCCATTTCCTTCTCCAGGAATATTTTTCAGCAAATATAAAATCTTTATGGCAGTCCTCCCTTACACAGAAGTAATAAAGAGCACGCTTTTGCTCCCCTAAATGTGGTTTAATTAGTGTTTATAATTAGGGCGGAAAAGCAGTGTTTATTGGCTGGAAGAAACTGGAATGAGGTTTAAGGAATTCAGGAAGTGGTATTGGTTAAGTACTACTCTGTAGCTTAATTAAACTACTGAATATACTTTGGCAAAAAGTGTGTATGATGGTGAGGCTGGGTCCTCTCTTATTGCTGTTTGACTGTAGATCAGAGTCAGTTTTCAGGGCACACAACCTACACCTTTGCACAGGGCACCATGATGAGAAGGATTCCATGCTTGGATTAATTCTCTACTGTTGCCCTTTTGAAATGTCTATCCTATGAACAAGGGAACATACAATTTTGTACTATGCTGGGTCCTGAAATTATGCAGCCAGTCCTGCTGCAGAGTTTCTATAAATGCTGAGTCAATAAGAGAAGGATGCTCTATGAATGACCAGTAGTCTAACACATAGAAGACAGATTGCTGCTGCTGCTACTAAGTCACTTCAGTCATGTCCAACTCTGTGTGACCCCACAGATGGCAGCCCACCAGGCTCCCCCATCCCTGGGATTCTCCAGGCAAGAACACTGGAGTGGGTTGCCATTTCCTTCTCCAATGCATGAAAGTGAAAAGTGAAAGTGAAGTCGCTCCGCCGTGTCCAACTCCTAGCAATCGCATGGACTGCAGCCTACCAGGCTTCTCCGCCCATGGGATTTTCCAGAAGACAGATTAGGAGGGACTAAATGAGAACCTATACACCTCCTGAGAAAACTGTATGCAGGTCAGGAAGCAACAGTTAGAACTGGGCATGGAACAACAGACTGGTTCCAAATAGGAAAAGGAGTACATCAAGGCTGTATATTGTCACCCTGCTTATTTAACTTATATGCAGAGTACATCATGAGAAACGCTGAGGTGGAGGAAGCACAAGCTGGAATCAAGATTGCTGGGAGAAATATCAATAACCTCAGATATGCAGATGACACCACCCTCATGGTAGAAAGTGAAGAGGAACTAAAGAGCCTCTTGATGAGTGTGAAAGAGGAGAGTGAAAAAGTTGGCTTAAAGCTCAACATTCAGAAAACTTAGACCCTGGCATCTGGTCCCATCACTTCATGGCAAATAGATGGGGAAACAGTGGCTGACTTTATTTTTCTGGGCTCCAAAAACACTGCAGATGGTGACTGCAGCCATGAAATTAAAAGACGCTTACTCCTTGGAAGGAAAGTTATGACCAGCCTAGACCACAAATTAAAAAGCAAAGACATTACGTTGCCAACAAAGGTCCGTCTAGTCAAGGCTACGGTTTTTCCAGTGGTCATGTATGGATGTGAGAGTTGGACTGTGAAGAAAGCTGAGCGCCAAAGAATTGATGCTTTTGAACTGTGGTGTTGGAGAAGACTCTTGAGAGTCCCTTGGACTGCAAGGAGATCCAACCAGCCCATCCTAAAGGAGATCAGTCCTGGGTGTTCATTGGAAGGACTGATGAAGCTGAAACTCCAATGCTTTGGCCCCCTGATGCGAAGAGCTGACTCATTTGAAAAGACCCTGATGCTGGGAAAGATTGAAGGCAGGAGGAGAAGGGGACGACAGAGGGTGAGATGGTTGGATGGCATCACTGACTCAATGGACATGGGTTTGGGTAGACTCTGGGAGTTGGTGATGGACAGGGAGACCTGGTGTGCTGTGGTTCATGGGATCGCAAAGAGTCGGACACAACTGAGCGACTGAACTGAACTCATATCCTCCAAAATTTTTTAATAAGAGAGAGCTCCAAATAATATCAACCTGTCTTATTTTTTAGGCTTCAATTGTCCCTAAAAAAACTTCTATGTGAGGACTTGAGCTATCACTGTGCATTTATCATCTTTGACTTTTTAGTTGAGAAAATCATAATTGAATTCCTTCCTGGGTGGTGCAAGTGATAAAGAAGCTGCCTGCATTCGATTCTGGGTCAGGAAGATCCCCTGGAGGAGGAAATGGCAAACCACTTTAGTGTTCTTGCCTGGAAAATTCCATGGAAAGAGGACCCTGGTGGGCTACTGTCTGTAGGGTTGCTAAAGAGCTGGACTTGACTTAGCAACTAAATAACAACAATAAAAACAAAGTCCCAGTAACTCTCCTAAGCAGGGTAAGTTTTACTTTTGCAGTTCTCAGGAACCATGCACCCACCCCACTAAATATTTTAAAAGATTCTGATTTTACTTGGGAGGTCACTCTTTGTAATTCAGAAATCACAGTACTCAAAAGAACTGTAAAGTCAACTTCTTTAAAAAAATGAAAGTCACATACTGGGGATTTACAGGTCTCAAAAGTCTGAAGGCTGTAGTGAGACTCTAAGGTGATGTCAGCATTCCAGACGCATTGCCAGCACTTGTATTATACTACCTGTATACTACTAGGTTCACAGAAAATGTCCTTCAATCCATTAAGACATACCATTTGCCATGACTTGAGCTCTTTATACTTAGGATTTTGTTGCTCAAGGAATATTGCCACTTCTTACATTTAAATCTTAAAGACATTTACAATGTGGTAGTTGGGGGTTAAATGTCCATCTTCACTCCTCTGTCAGAAGATTTAAGGTTGGACTAATAATCTGTTTTGGTTGGTAGTGAAAGGGCATATGACATAGTTAAGCTCATTCATTGGGTCATGAATCTATTTCAAGCAAATTACAAATGATGTTAAATATCATCACTTATATGGTATGCTTGCAAACCTAAAACTATCCCAGAAAGAAGAAAATTTGTAAGACAATCCCTAAAAGTGTTTTAGTTTAACTAAAACTAGAACCAGACATATTTGAAAAAATATATTTTCAGAAGCATTGTCAACAATCCATAAACATGCCTTGCCTTTGGGGTTGGGACAGA
The DNA here is from genome assembly GCF_027580195.1 of Bos mutus. Classification (NCBI taxonomy): domain Eukaryota; kingdom Metazoa; phylum Chordata; class Mammalia; order Artiodactyla; family Bovidae; genus Bos; species Bos mutus. The sequence continues at coordinate 32,328,903 of NC_091618.1, forward strand.
CATTTCCCAGCTGTTCTAGTTGGAAAACTCTGCTTTCATGGTTGCTCTGATCACAAACTTACTACAAATCTTTATTGCTCATAACAATTCCTGCAAATTGAGGCACTTTATGAACCTGATATATTTCTAGGGATTTTACGTACACCATTTTACTTAATACTTATACTATTCTGTAGAACTTGAAGCATTTCGAGCCCTTCTCCCACGCCTCTGTCTGGTTTCTCTAATTGGACTTCATCCACACCGCTTCCTATTCTTACTGTCACATCTCTCTATTTTTCATTCTTCGATTGCCTCAGAGATTTCAAGGAAGGATGCCTTCAGGAACTACCCTGCATGTGCTCTGCCTTGTCACGTGTCACTCTGTCTCAGCCTTCCTTCCTTCCTCTTACCTATCCAATGTCTTCCCCTCCTAACATCTGATTTAAGTCTTTCTTCTTCCACCTCAATAGAATAGAATGCTATTCTTCTCATCTTTTTGCTAAGAATTTCTTGTGCAGAACTTTCATAGGAGAGGAGGAAGGGCGTAGCAGCCAGGATACACAGCATGAATCAAGGAAGAGAGGCAAGATCATGTGGCAGGTAAGGGGAAGGATAAATGGGGTGGTGTGGCTGGATTATAAGTAGAAGTTGAGAAGTGAAGGAAGAGCCGTCAGTAAAAAGAATCAGGATCAGGTTGTTAAGGATGTAAGAGTCTAAGTCCTCTTACAGTCGTGATAGACCTCGAAAGATTCTAAAGCAGGGAAGGGGCCCGGTCAGAATCCAGCTTTTGACAGGTCACTCTGGTGACAATAGGCAGAGGACAGATTGGACGGTGAAAGGGCAATAAAGAAAAAGGAAAAAAAAAATCACAAAAGGACCTCAGCTAATTCAAAAGTTTAGCTAGAAGACCACAGAGAGAGGCCATATGAGGTAGGGTATAGGGAGAAAGAACATTCCAGGCAGAAGAAAGAGCATGTACAAATTTTTGGGGGCTTGATCTGTTGGAGGAGTGCCAAGACGTTCAGTGTGACTGGACCTTGAGAATGAAAGGGAGAGTAGCTAGAGATGAGGTCAGGGAGACAAAACAACCAGGGCCAAAGTAGGACCTTAGAGGCCTCCGTAAGAATTTTGAATCGTATGCCTGTGTTTGAAGAAGCCATTGGAGAGTTTGGGGCAATGAATTGAAATATTCCTATTAAGCTTTTGGAAGCAACACTGCTGCTACTACATAATTAGCTACAGCAAGGTGAGTAGAGAGACCAGGGAGGGCTGTTGTAGTATTCCACATGGAACATGATGGTTGGTGGCGTGGACCAAGGGGTCATGGTAGAGGTCGCAGGAAAACCTGATTGACAGGATTGGGTGTTGTGTTATTAATTGATTCAGAATGTAGGAGAAAACAGGAATTGAGGATGACCTCCAGAGTGAGCACTTATCATTGACAGTGAATAAAAACACAGAAAGCAGTGTGAAAGCAAGATGCAAGATGTTACGTACACCAGTGGATGCTCAATAAATGCAGGATAAATGAGAGACTGAATGAGTGAATGAATAAGAGCTGTGGCTGGTTGTCAGATTTACCTAATTTGTAAAGACAGAGTTAGTCACTCAGTCATGTCCAACTCTTTGCAACCCCATGGACGATAGCCTACCAGGCTCCCTCTGTTCATGGAATTCTTCAGGCAAGAATACTGGAGTGAGTAGCCATTCCCTTCTCCAGGAGATCTTCCTGAACCAGGGATTTAAGTTGGGTCTCCCACATTACAGGCAGATTCTTTATCATCTGAGCCACCAGGGAACTCCAATTGTAAGAATAGGTCTCATACTATTGAATGAATCTTTCTTTAATAGGTGCCCATTATGCCTTCTGGAGAAGGCAATGGCACCTAACTCCAGTACTCTTGCCTGGAAAATCCCATGGACAGAGGAGCCTGGTAGGCTGCAGTCCATGGGGTTGCTAAGAGTCGGACACGACTGAGCGACTTCACTTTGACTTTTCACTTTCATGCACTGGAGAAGGAAATGACAACCCACTCCAGTGTTCTTGCCTGGAGAGTTCCAGGGGTGGGGGAGCCTGGTGGGCTGCCATCTGTGGGGTCGCACAGAGTCGGACACAACTGAAGTGACTTAGCAGCAGCAGCAGCAGAATGCCTTCTTTTCCCTGCTTTAAGTTTCCATAGCATCAAATATCCTTGAAATAGTAGCCCCAAGCCCCCTCTCTTCAGTGTCTTGTGCAAGGTGATTTACTCCAAATCTGCCATGTCTAGGGTTTGGCTATGAAATATGGTTTCCTTCTGGAGAACTCTATATTCTAACCAAAATAAGCTGCGTTGTCAAGCTGTTTCTGACTTTAATTTTCTTAAAATAAATGGGTACAAATGTATTAAAAGAAGAGTTGGACATGTTTTAGCTTTATACTAAGTCACACCATGTATTTCAGTGGAAAATGGTTTCCTCAAAGTCATAGAAAGGGGCTTTTGTTTTAAGCTTAAACTAGAATTTTTTTTCACTAACAGATGACAGTTCTATGTTGCAGCCAGTATCCAGCTGTGCAAGTTCTCAACAGCTGGAGTCATAATAAGCTTCATTCTATGAAAATGAGCTCATTACTATTTGGTTTGTGCTGATGCTCAATAAATCCATAAAGTGCTTCTTTAGGTTTGAGAAGTTTTATGAACTTGTACAAAGAAGTTTTAAAACAAAGTTTTAGGTTTGGCTAAATATCTTTTTGCTCCCCCTTTATTGTAAAGTCTGGTCTCAAATCTGAGCAAATTATACATGTGAGTATATATATATATATACATATATATATATATGCCAAAAGACAGACTCACCTAAATTTTAATATTAAATATGCAACATTAAAATTAATGGTTAAACTAATATCATAATAAACTAATATTATAAAAGAAATAGTGATGCTCCCTGGTGGCTCAGATGGTAAAGAATCCACCTGAAATGCGGGAGATCTGGGTTTGATCCCTGGATTGGGAAGATCCCCTGGAGGACAACACGGCAAGCCACTCCAGTATTCTTGCCTGGAAAATCCCATGGACAGAGGAGCCTGGCAGGCTACAGTCCACAGGGTCACAAAGAGTCAGACAAGACTGAAGCGACTTATCACACAGTTACATTTTTATCACGGTAGTTTTATTTTTAAATTTACCAAACCCTATGTTATATGTTACCTCATTCTGTAAAACATGTATCTTAAATCATATAGAAAAGTGAAAAAGTAATACAGTTTTAGCTTTTTTTTTTTTTTTTTTTGCTTTCACTATGATGTTAATATTTCTACGATGAGATCAAATCTCATCCTTAGGGTTGATTTCACTATGTCTCTGGAGTAAGTTTTCTTAGCACTAAAATTATAACAAAGTAACTTAAAGATGTAAAGCTACGGGGAGAAAAAAATAAGCACTGGTATTAAAATGTATCTGATGAAATGAAAATCTAAAAATAAATAAATAAATAAAATGTATTTGAAGCAAGAACAAAGAGTAAAAAAATCAATTTGTGGTCTGAATTTAAGGATGTCTCAATACCTTTGGTTGAACATTTGAGTCATTTAGAAAATAAGAGGGAATAAAAGAATAAACTTACTAGGTCTAACAAGTTAAAACTATCCACTTCTCAGTCAAAATATTTCCAACATGCCATTTTTACATCTCTTTGATGTGAATTCCAAAAAGACTTAATGGAGAGACAGTGGACAGCCGACCCATAATTAAAACAATAATGGCTATGAAATTCAACCTCTAAAGTAATTTTAGTGTGAACTTCCTTCTGTGAAAACCATCAAAAATCACAAATAACACAGTTTGATTTTGATCAGCTGGGAGTGTTCTAATCAGCTCAAATTCCATTACCTCTGAGCAAAGTCCAAAGCTTCCCTTCACTGTGAAATCACTGAAGGCCTCTTTAGCAGACCTGTTCACTTGAGGATGTAACCTTTAAATGAATGCCACTTTTGTAAATGCCACTTAAGAGGATCCTTCTAAAAGCCACAGTGAGATGCCACACTGGCCTTCTTGTTGGATTTTCCCAAGGCTGATTTCCTTAGAGGAAAGGAGAGAGTGCTGTCTGGCACCAAAACCAAAGAGATTCCTGGGGTTTTAACCCCAAACTCTATGTCTGACCGCATTCAACCTGTAAATTTCCTCTGTGCAAAATTTCACAACTCAGAATAGTGTCTTTACTTATGTGTGCCTCGCAGAGTATAAAGTCCCTCTGTGACAGGATTACACCTTAGGATATGTGAAGGAAAGGGATTCTTAAACAACTTTGAGCATCATGACTGATTGGCCAGTCCCATCCCCAAAGAATGATATTAACAATATTATGTTTTAAATCCAATGTACGTGTTATAGGCATAACTCCTATCCTGGATTATTTTGTTCTGATTTCAGTATCTGGATGTTACTTGATTCAAAGAAGGAATCTTATTATCATCTTACTTTACTCTTGATTTATTAACACATCTGACCTGCTTTTTGCAAGGTGAAACAAAATTTAGCCTTCCTTAGAGAAAGCAGGACATAAGAATGCTGAGATATAAAGGCAATAGTCACTGTTGTTATGCTGTTTGTGATGGAAACTCAGATGCTTTAGGGGAGGTGAGAAAAATTCTCAGACACTGAAAGCCTTTACAGCATCCCTGCACTAGTTAGATTATGAGAACGCAGCAGAAATTTCTTGCTAACCAACCCCTGCTGAGACGACTGGCTGGCTAACCAAACAGAATCAAGGAATGTCTTCCATTTGCCCTGTATGCAGCCATTCAAGAAAAAAAAAACTTACAGAAGACTCCAATAATGTCTAACTTAAAGGAAATTTTTCTACTTAGAATGTGAAACATATTCATTTTTCAAAATACTGTACATTATTTAAACAATTTTCTCTGAAAATACAGAATCCTAACTCAGCTCAGAAAGATGCTTAAGACAGAATTCTCAGCTGTGGTTTCAGGTTCCATCTTTATTCCCTGAACTTGTTTTATAACCTGGTAGGAGACCACCTACTGTGTGAAATATACAAGATATGGGGAAGAGACCCACAAACCCTATTCCTAAAACAAAATCCAATTTTTTCATTAATAAGTAGTAGTTATTAATTAAATATATCTTTATTTGGAATTTACCATGCACTATAGCTCTACTTGACATTCAAATATAGATTTGAATCAAACAAATGCAATCACAGCTATCATGGAGCACAGGGTTTAATGCGAGATGACATACAATAATGATTAACACTTGATGCCGTATCTGTGATAACGGAAAGGCCAGGAGATATAAACCAGCAAAGGGTTGGGGAAGGTAGATATCCCCAAGGAAGGAAAGAACTCTTAAATGAAGGCTGAAGTTTGAGTCAGTCAGAAAAAAGGGTTGAAAGAGAAAGAGATGGAGAGGGTGCAGGATGATTCTGGAAGAACAAGAGGGGTTGTGGGAAACTATGAAAGGAATTTAAAGGGGTGGTGGGTATGATGCAATTATAAATATATTTAAAGATAGTACAGTTGGGAAAAATACAAGAAGGAAATGAAGTTAATTAGATATGGAAAAATCTGTGAGAAGGCTTTTGTAGAAATCTCAATGAGGTATGCTCCTGGCTTAGTCTAGATGCATAAAATTCCACCCCAAGACATTTTAGAAAGGCTTGATTTTTCTCTGAGATAAATTAGGGACCCTAGGGACCTTGAGCAGAGGTGAGACGGTAGGGAAACCAAAATACCTAGCTGCAGGTAAAGTCATATAATATTTGGAAGTTGGAGTGTTAGAGAGAAAAGCTTGCCTATTGTTCAACTTTGGCTGAAGTTGGTACTATTATTATCACCCTATGGGAAAAAAAGAGCAGTTTCCTATCTTGACAAAAATTGCAACCAACATTTTTGATTAAGGAAAGCTGCATTTATTTAGATTGAACAACTTTTCATTTTATTTCAGTCTTGTCTTTGATCTGACTCCTGTCAGAACCTTTCTTTCATGAGAGGCTTTGATTATTACAGGAGGCAACATCTGTAATTTAAAACAAAGTGGTCCAGTTGAGGCTAGTAATTATTTCAGAGTGGGATTCCAAAAGAGGGATACATCTACGTAAGTGTGCTGTACTGTCCTGCCTTTCTTGCCTGTTCAGCTGGCATCCAGTTAGCATCCATCCAATATCTCCTCATGCCTTTCCTAATCTACATTTAAATTAAAACTATAGATGATCAAAATTATTCACAAATATTAAATATATCTAGTAGAATACAATCTCAGTAAGGGATTTTTATCTGTTTTTATTTCACTGGGTGCTCCAGAACCTAGACACTCGGTAAATAGTCATTGAAATAATGAGCAAACAAATGTTGACATAATTTAAAATATTTCATCTTTTATTAAAATCCAGAGTATACTGAACTTAGAAAGCACATTCTCATTCCCCTGGTATTTAAACCCTCCTTGGTACAGTTCCATTACATATTTCTTTTATTCCAGCAAACCTACATTATTCCTGTCTCCCCACAAAATAATTCTGGTTTTCTGTTTGTATCCCTCTCCTTATTTTGTTCTCTTGGAATGAAATTGTGCTTCTCCTCTCCCATTACTCACCCCCAAGTTCTACTGTCAATTTTTTCTCCATCCTTTCAAAACTATTTCAGAGGCCAGCTCTTTCAGGAAGCTTTTCTAAGGATCTTCTCACTATATGTAGATATACTCACTCCTTTTTTTAAAAACTCAAGACAATTTGTCTTTCCTTGCATCTCATTTAGCCTGCCTTATATTAAAATTATTTATACACTTATTCTATACTGTTGTATGTTAGTATTCATTAAAGAAAACCAAACCACTGTAGGTATTTCAAATAGAGGGAATTTAATAGAGGGACTTTATTACATAGGTGATGAGAGAGTTAATAAAACAAATAGGTTTAACGAGGCAAACTAGAGACTAACAATAGCAGAAAGCCCTTCCCATACTTGGAGCTTGTGAGACAATGAAAGAAGGTGGTAAAGGCAGTATTGTTAGAATCTAGAATCCAGAATCATAGGACCAGAAGCATGGTTGGAAGTTATCCAATAGGATCTGGAGTCATGGGGAAAATAGCTGTCTCTCTGAAGCTGTAGAAATAGAAGAGACTCAGCTAGCCAGAATTGCCATGCAGGTGAACAGTTGTTTTCCCACTCAAAGGTTTCCAATGCCTTCCTTTAGTCAAATCTACCTGGAAATCAGTTGACAAGAGAGGCTAAAAAACGTAGCTTCCTACAATACAGAGAAGAACAGGAGAACAAACAGGCAAGTAATCTGTCACTACAGTTTCAGGATTAAAAAAAAAGCTATGTGACAATCAATTCAGTCGCTCAGTCTTGTCCAACTCTTTGTGACCCCACGAACCACAGCATGCCAGGCCTCCCTGTCCATCACCAACTCCCAGAGTTTACTCAAACTCATGCCCATTGAGTTGGTGATGCCATTCAACCATCTCATCCTCTGTTGTCCCCTTCTCCTCCTGCCCCCAATCCCTCCCAGCATCAGGGTCTTTTCCAATGAGTCAGCTTTTCGCATCAGGGGGCCAAAGTATTTGAGTTTCAGCTTCAACATCAGTCCTTCCAATGAACACCCAGGACTGACCTTTAGGATGGGCTGGTTGGATCTCCTTGCAGTCCAAGGGACTCTCAAGAGCCTTCTCCAACACCACAGTTCAAAAGCATCAATTCTTCTGCACTCAGATTTCTTTATACTCCAAACCTCACATCCATACATGACTCCTGGAAAAACCACAGCCTTGACTAGATGGACCTTTGTTGACAAAGTAATGTCTCTGCTTTTTAATATGCGGTCTAGGTTGGTCATAACTCTCCTTCCAAGGGAATAAGCGTCTTTTAATTTCATGGCTGCAGTCACCATCCGCAGTGATTTTGGAGCCCAGAAAAATAAAGTCAGCCACTGTTTCCACTGTTTCCCCATCTATTTGCCATGAAGTGATGGGACCAGATGTCATGATCTTTGTTTTCTGAATGTTGAGCTTTAGGCCAACTTTCTCACTCTCCTCTTTCACTTTCATCAAGAGGCTCTTTAGTTCTTCTTTACTTTCTGCCATAAGGGTGGTGTCATCTGCATATCTGAAGTTATTGATATTTCTCCCAGCAATCTTGATTCCAGCTTGTGCTTCCTCCAGCCCAGCATTTCTCATGATGTACTCTGCATATGAGTTAAATAAGCAGGGTGACAATATACAGCCTTGACATACTCCTTTTCCTATTTGGAACCAGTCTGTAGTTCCATGTCCAGTTCTAACTGTTACTTCCTGACCTGCATACTAGCCAATCTGATCACATGGACCACAGCTTGTCTAACTCAATGCAACTGAGCCATGTCATGTGGGGCCACCCAAGACAGATGGGTCATGGTGGAGAGGTCTGACAGAATGTGGTCCACTGGAGAAGGGAATGGCAAACCAGTATTCTTGCCTTGAGAACCCCATGAACAGTATGAAAAGACAAAAATATAGGACACTTAAAGATGAATTCCCCAGGTGAGTAAGTGCCCAATTTGCTACTGGAGATAACTCCAGAAAGAATGAAGGGATGGAGCCAAAGCAAAAACAATATTCAGTTGTGGGTGTGACTGGTGATAGAAGCAAGATCCAATGCTATAAAGAGCAATACTGCATAGGAACCTGGAATATCAGGTCCATGAATCAAGGCAAATTGGAAGTGGTCAAACAGGAGATGGCAAGAGTGAACATTGACATTTTAGGAATCAGAGAACTAAAATGGACTGGAATGGGTGAATTTAACTCAGGTGACCATTATATCTACTACTATGGGCAGGAATCCCTTAGAAGAAATGGAGTAGTCATCATAGTCAACAAAAGGGTCCAAAATGCAGTACTTAGATGCAATCTCAAAAATGGCAGAATGATCTCTGTTTGTTTCCAAGGCAAACCATTCAATATCATGGTCATCCAAATCTATGCACCAACCAGTTGTGCAGAAAAAGCTGAAGTTGAACGGTTCTATGAAGACCTACAAGACCTTTTAGAACTAACACCCAAAAAGATGTCCTTTTCGTTACAGGGGACTGGAACGCAAAAGTAGGAAGTCAAGAAATACTTGGAGTAACAGGTAAATTTGGCCTTGGAGTACAGAATGAAGCAGGGCAAAGGCTAATAGAGTTTTGCCAAGAGAACACACTGGTCATAGCAAACACCCTCTTCCAACAACACAAGAGAAGACTCTACATATCAACATCACCAGATGGTCAACACCGAAATCAGATTAATTCTATTCTTTGCAGCCAAAGATGGAGAAGCTCTATACAGTTAACAAAAACAAGACTGGGAGCTGACTGTGGCTCAGATCATGAAATCCTTATTGCCAAATTTAGACTTCAATTGAAGAAAGTAGAAAAAACCACTAGACCATTCAGGTATGAGCTAAATCAAATCTCTTATGATTATACAGTGGAAGTGAGAAATATATTTAAGAGACTAGATCTGATAGACAGAGTGCCTGATGAACTATGGACGGAGGTTCGTGACATTGTACAGAAGACAGGGATCAAGACCATCCCCATGGAAAAGAAATGCAAAAAAGCAAAATGGCTGCCTGAGGAGGCCTTACAAATAGCTGTGGAAAGAAGAGTAATGAAAAGCAAAGGAGAAAAGGAAAGATATACCCATTTGAATGCAGAGTTCCAAAGAATAGCAAGGAGAGATAAGAAAGCCTTCCTCAGCAATCAATGCAAAGAAATAAAGAAAAACAATAGAATAGGGAAGACTAGAGATCTCTTCAAGAAAATCAGAGATACCAAGGGAACATTTCATACAAAGGTGGGCACAATAAAGGACAGAAATGGTATGGACCTAACAGAAGCAGAAGATATTAAGAAGAAGTGGCAAGAATACAGAGAACTGCACAAAGATCTTCACGACCCAGATAATCACGATGGTGTGATCACTGACCTAGAGTCAGACATCCTGGAATGTGAAGTCAAGTGGGCCTTAGGAAGCATCACTATGAACAAAGCTAGTGGAGGTGATGGAATTCCAGTTGAGCTACTTCAAATCCTGAAAGATGATGCTGTTAAAGTGCTGCACTCAATATGCCAGCAAATTTGGAAAACTCAGCAGTGGCCACAAGACTGGAAAATGTCAGCTTTCATTCCAATCCCAAAGAAAGGCAATGCCAAAGAATGCTCAAACTACTGCACAATTGAACTCATCTCACACACTATTAAAGTAATGCTCAAAATTCTCCAAGTCAGGCTTCAGCAATACGTGAACCATGAACTTCCAGATGTTCAAGCTGGTTTTAGAAAAGGCAGAGGAACCAAAGATCAAATTGCCAACATCTGCTGGATCATCGGAACAGCAAGAGAGTTCCAGAAAAATGCCTATGTGACAATAGAGATACCTTTATAATGCCTTTCAACACCTAGCAGAATGTCTTACACCAAATGTTGGTTATATTTTATCATATCCCACTTCTAGAATGGAGAGTGTTATTCTGTACAAAGATGAAAATAAGACTTTATACATGAGGTATTATTTAACCAGTGATTCTTTCTGCATGTCCACTAACCATCGACATAATTTTTTAAACGTATGAAGCTTATTTTTTACAAGCAAAATATTATCATGAATTTGGCATTCAATCTCTAATAAGTCCTACCTTTCTCATTCTTTTCTGAGACACTTTAGCTTATTTGAATCACCACAGCACAAGTTCTAGATCTCATTTGGGTCTTGAAACTCTGTAAAAAGCTGATAAAGCTGTCAATTTTCTACTGAGGGTGGGGTGGAAGACAGTATTTGGAATTATACTCAGTGTTGTATACATTTTCTGAGTGTTTGCTTAGCCCAAAGCCTACTCAATACTCTATGTCACAGACTAGTGGAAGTCTTGATTTTGCTGTTGTTTAGTGGCTAAGTCTAAGCTAGTCATAGCTAAGTTTAGTGGGTATGTGACTCTTGAAATCCTCATGGTCTATACCCCTCCAGGCTCTTCTGTCCATGGGATTTCCCAGGCAAGAATACTGGAGTGGGTTGCCATTTCCTTCTTCAGGGAATCTTCCCAGACCAGGGACTGAATCTGTGTCTCCTTTATTGGCAGGCAGGTTCTTTACCACTGAGCCACCTGGAAAGCCCAGAAGTCTTAATAGTCACCTATTAATCAAATGAAATTTGGAAATAGAACACAACATATACCTGATGGGCTACCTTGGTTTCCTCAGTGTGGCCACCTCTAAGTAACCCAAACAGATACCTGGAGTCTGAAAAGGCAGTCTGGAGCTCAACAGTTTCTCAAATGGGGGTGAATTTGCCCCACAAAAAGACATTAGACAATGTCTGGAAGCATCTTTTTATTTTCATGACTCAGGCATGAGTGTTCTGCTGGCATCTAATGGGTAAAGACCATGAATTGCTAAATAACCTACAACACACAAGAAAGCCCCCACTACAGAGAGTTATCCAGTTCAAAAGATCAACAGTTATGAGACTGAGAAACACTATTGAGCAAGAGCAATTATATGTTTCTACTGGGCTCAAAAAGACCACATTAATTTACAATTCAAGATACATTTTGCATTCATCTATGTTCCTCCCCCACAAAAGACACTTATAAGCTGCTGACATATTTACTTAATCAAAGTTTACCTATGTCTCTGAGTTCTAAGGTTCTTAATCCTTTATGTCAATTCTGTCACTGTAGTTTTGAATCTAGTCTATAGCCTGTAAGATGATAAACAATGAATTTCTATTACGCTTAGAGAAAAATCACTCTGTAGCTTAAAAAAACCTGGTTTCTAGCAAGGGGTGGGGGATATACCAAATAATATAAAAAGATATGCCTAAAATCTTAACTATACCAAAATTGAGAATATGAACTCAAGTACACCCAAGTTGTTCAAGCACAAATCTACTTTGTCCTTTTCCCCAGACAGGTATGTGTCCAAAGTCCCAGACTAAATACTCCCAGACCTCAGGCCACACTCCTGAAATTCCATGTTGATTTGAGTTTCCAGAGCTGTTTCAAGGTAGGGTCCTCTAGTTGGCTGACTCAAGAAGTCTATTCTGGCCTTCTATTTTGGAATAGTCTTCTACTCTAGGACTAGGCTGATGCTAGGGGAGTAGTTTTCCTGCTTGTGGTCCATCTGACCCCACCACACCCATCAATTTAGAATCTCCAAGAGCAGAGCCTGTACATCAGGTGGAAAAAGCACAGTTCTAGACAGTTATAACCTCCCAAGGGGGATCTTGTCCTGAGAAGACCCTGGGCTGCAACAGAGCTTTTCTTCTGGCAAAGACCAAGTGACAAGAGTCCATCAATAGCCTATGGAACTCTTGCACTTTGGTTGTGCTTTGGAGACCTCAGGAATTCTAGAGCTGCCAGGATGGCTCCCACAGCCCCAGGCACTGGGCCCATCCCAGCACCTGACCAGTCATGGACCTAGACTCCACACTGGCTCTGTGGACTGAGGTTACAGATTGATTCTTGAAGCCCCAGGATCCAGGCTCGGCGCCCTAGCGCCGGGCTAGCGTCCAGGCTGGTTTCCACAAAACCAAGCTCCCAGCCAGTTCCAGTACCAGACAGGACCCTGAGGACCCAGACACTGGGCCCACCCCCGTGGTCCCCAGCACTTTGTAGCCCTGTGAACATAGTCTCCAGTCCTCCCCCAATGCCCGCACCCCTGCCTTCCCCAGTGGATTGTGAAATGAAGCCCCTCCTTTAGCCTAGCACTATCTAAAACTCTGACATCTGGTCCTGATAGCTTTTCTATTTTTTCCTCACTATTTGTCTTCCAGTACCATGTGCTTCTGTTTTTTACAAGTTTCTAGCTCTGTGTTTTTTACTAATATTTCCTCCATCTGAAATGCCCAACTCCATATATCTTTGCTGCTGCTGCTAAGTCGCTTCAGTCGTGTCCGACTCTGTGTGACCCCATAGATGGCAGACCACCAGGCTCCCCCGTCCCTGGGATTCTCCAGGCAAGAACACTGGAGTGGGTTGCCATTTCCTACTACAATGCATGAAAGTGAAAAGTGAAAGTGAAGTCACTCAGCAGTGTCCAACTCTTCGTGACCCCATGGACTGCAGCCTACCAGGCTCCTCTATCCATGGGATTTTCCAGGCAAGAGTACTGGAGTGGGGTGCCATTGCCTTCTCTGCCAGATAACTCTAATATACTAATTTTTGAAATGTCTCCTCTTTCATGAAGCCTGGCCTCACTGCCACAGTCAAATATACCCACTGCCCTTTTGGAACACCCACTAAATTTACTGTGTTTCAACAGAATACTTTCACATTTTCCCCTTTGATAACAAAGCATACATCTCCTTTGTGGCTTTCTCATTTTGGTATCCCCCACAAAGCCTACTAGCATGGTGCTTTTGGCAAAGCACATGTTCCTCATATTTTGATGAAATGAAGGCTTCAAGTAAAATATTACTGCAAGGTGCAGGTGCTCTGCATCTACAATATTTTTACATTTACCTACTGAGATCTTCTATTTCTGGTAGTTGAGATTTGGAAGAGTAGTGTTATAACTGTAAATCAAACTGAAAATTACAATGAAGAATGTAGTTTGTTTTGGGGCGGGGGGTGAAGTTATTTCACCCAATCCATTGTTAGTTTCCTGCATCAACTTGGCTAGGATATTATCTAATCCAGGTATTTAAACACTAGGTGTGACTATATTTAATATTAATAGATGTGACTAACATCTATAATCAATTGCTTGTAAGTAAAGGAGATTACTTACCTTCAATAATATAGTTGGGCCTGATTCAATCAGTTGAAAGATTTTAAGAGCAGAACTGAGGTTCCCCCAAAGAAGAAATTTCATCTGTGGAGAGAGCAACTTCAACTCCTGCTCTGTGTTCCTGCCTGCCCTTCCTGAGAGCTGGTCTATGAAACTGGGATTTGCCTGGTCAGCTTCCACAGCTGTATAATCCAGTTCTGTGCAATAAATAGATAAGAAAACACCAGTTGTCCCTTAGTATCCATGGGGTGTTTGTTCTGGTAGCCCTCACAGATATTAAAATCTACAAATGCTCAAGTTCTTTAAAAAACATAGAGTATAAAATGTATTAAAAAGCAGAGATCACTTTGCCAACAAAGGTCTGTATAGTCAAGGCTATGGTTTTTCCAATAATCATGTATGGATGTAAGAGTGGACCATAAAGAAGGCTGAGCACCAAAGAATTAATGCTTTCAAACTGTGGCGTTGGAGAAGACTCTTGAGAGTACTTTGGACAGAAAGGTGATCAAACCAGTCGATCGTAAAGGAAATCAATCCTGAACTGATGCTGAAGCTGAAGCTGAAGCTCCAATATTTTGGCCATCTATTGTGAGGAGCTGACTCATTGGAAAAAGACCCTGACCCTGGAAAAAATGAAGGCAGGAGGAGAAGGGGACAATAGGGGATGAGATGGTTGGATGACATCACCAGCTGGATAGCCATGAGTTTGAGCCAGCTCCAGGAGACAGTGAAGGACAGGGAAGCCTGACATGCTGTAGTCCATGGGGTCACAAAGACTTGGACACAACTTGGCAACTGAACAACAGTGATTATATGTTGAATCCATAATTGTGAAAACCATGGATATGAAGGGCCAGCTGTAAATAAGAAAATTCTTCCTACTGGTTCTGTTTCCATGATGGAACCCAGACTGACATGCCTACTATGAAAATTTTCACCTGAAATTTTAAAAAGGATAGTTAGTGATTTTATACATATATATGTATGTGCATGTACATATTTTATAGATACTGTGCGTATATACATACACACATAAATACACCTACATAGTACAGATTGAAATAATACAAGATACCCTTGTTTTGCCTAACTAAATGAGCAAGTTTAAAAATTATGATAGAGAATTCTACGGTGGCCCAGCGGCTAAGACTCCATGTTCCCAATGCAGGGGGCCCAGATTTGATTCTTAGTCAGGAAACTAGATCCTACATGTCACAACTAAGAGTTCACATGCTTCAACCAAAGGTCCCAAATGCTGCAACGAAGATCAAAGATCTCATCTGCCACAATTAAGACCCGGTGCAGCCAAATAAAAAATTGCTTGAAAATTATGATAGTGTCAGTGTTATTGAAAGTTCTATGAGGCAGACCATATACAACTATGAACAAGAATACCTTTCTCAGAAATTTTTAAAAACACTCAATATTGCTATTTTAGTCAGAAGAATATAGGATTTTTTAAAGCCAAGAAATTAAATAATACTCAAGAACATAAGATTAATAAAGAATAATTTGCTGCATATTTAGTTAATTGATTGTTGTTGTTGTTCAACTGCTAAGTCCAGACCAACTCTTTGGGACCCCATGGATGCAGCATGCCAGGTTTCCCTGTCCTTCACTATCTCCTGCAGTTTGCTCAAATTCATGTCCAGAGAGTCAGTGATGCCATCAGTCATCTTATCCTCTGTCACCCCTTCTCCTCTTGCCTTCAATCTTTCCCAGCATCAGGATCTTTTCCAATGAGTCAGCTCTTTGCATCAGGCGGCCACTGTATTGGAGCTTTAGCTTCAGCATCAGTGCTTCCAATGAATATTCAGAGTAGATTTCATTTAGGATTGACTGGTTTGATCTCCTTGCTGTTGAAGGGACTCTCAAGAGTCTTCTCCAATTAAGGTATCTTAATTGATACCTCTTACTATAAAACCTGCTATCAGCTTTTAAAGCAAGCATTAGATTGAAAAGTATCATCATTATCTCGGGAACAAATTAATCTTGACACTTTGGTAAGCCTCACCTAACTCAGAACAAGCCAAACAGCAGGCTTCCAGTTGGCTCCTCCAGAAAGGGACGTGG
Source organism: Bos mutus (assembly GCF_027580195.1). Taxonomy (NCBI): domain Eukaryota; kingdom Metazoa; phylum Chordata; class Mammalia; order Artiodactyla; family Bovidae; genus Bos; species Bos mutus. The sequence continues at coordinate 32,344,706 of NC_091618.1, forward strand.
AAGAGGCTAGAACTCAGCTTGTTTCCCCTGGAAGGAATCACCACTCACCAGGTTGATATCTTACTGCCTCAGGGGATGTTAACGCTGCTTGGTGATGTGCTCTTCAGTTGCTTAACTATAGATAACTTGACAAATTTTAGTTTAGTATGTTGCTAGTATCCTGTGTGTTGTGAGTGTAATGAACAAGAGGAAAACAGGCTTTCACAATGTTAAAAAAATATTTTTCTCATAATCTAATTCACTCTGATACCAGCCAACTCCAATTCCTCAGTGACTTTAGATTATAAAAAGTCACAGCTGGAAGAGATTTAGACCAACTCTGTCTTTTCACAGATGAGGAAGCTGAGGGTATGAGAAGTGGGGTGATTTGCTCAAGGTCACTGCTGAGGATGGGACACAGGTAGGACTGTCATTCAGAGCCTCGGTGTTACCTCCCTTCTTACTTATGAGTTGTTTGGGTCAGGAAAATCATTGACCATCATTTAAGCATAATATAAATGAGAAAAAAATGCTGCTGAGATTAATGACTTTCCTTAATTATAGTTATTTCTTTAATCATATTCATGCAATTAAATTCAAAGCTAGGCTGTCAAATACTGTAGCCACGGAGATATAAGGCTAACATATACTTGAAATGTGTCTAGGAACTAAATTTTTAAGATTTAATTTTATTCTTTTAAATTTAAAACATGCTTGATTAAATTATTAAGAATTTTAAAATTAGGTTTAGAATGATATGTGAATCTATTTTTCTAACAGTAAATTTTATGAAACCTAAGTGGAGATCAAGTATTTCCAATGACAATTGAAGTGTACTGTAAGTAAAAATTATTTCAAAGGCTTGGCACACAAAAAAGAACATTAAATACCTCATAAATAGCTTTTATATTGAGTATACATTGAAAAGATAGTATTTTGGAAAAATTGAGTTGAATTAAATGTTATTGCAATTAATTTCACTTTCACTTTACTTTTTAAATGTAGTTATTAGAAAATTTCAAGTTACATACACAACGTTCATTATACCTCTGTTGGATAGGACTGATAGAGAACCTCAAGTGTTTTTCAAATTTGTAAGAAAGTGTATCTAAATAACTCTTGTATTTTTAATTACAAGGTGAGCACATATGAAAAACTTCTACTCTCACTTACTTTGGATCCTTCTATGTTAGTTTCTGAAACATATCAATTAGAAATGAGCACCCGCAACTTGGGATGTTGGCTTTGTGATTTATTCTTGGTGAAATAGACACTGTAGAAAATCTTAGGGATCTCAGAGTAAAAAAGTAATTGAATGAAATCCTTGATATCCACAGGGCTCTAAGTTGCTTACCTCTTAACACACCACATTGAAATCACTCTTATAATTCCTGAAAGTGTATTTTTAATAGTGTCAGAACCCCACGTGTTTCATTGATGAAGATTGTGGACATGCTGAGGCTCCAATAGGACCTTTCTCTCAAGTAATATAATCCTTAACAATACCTCTCCCTTTCAGTCTGAGTAGCTGTAACAAACTTCAGACATCAAACTGATAATTAGATTTCTTAGCATAATTTCATCTGGGACTTGTAACTGAAACCATTGTGTTCATTGTCCATGACATCTTACACACGTGGCATGTCCTTCCCATTCGGTGGCCAAATGGTTGTCCTAGGCTTTGGTTTCCCTTTCTGGAAAAGAGCAGGCTCCTTTTAACATTCCATGCCCTCGCATGGGTATATTTTGAACCTTCTTTTCAAAGGCTCTGGATGAAATCTTGACTGCTTCCTTTTTTGTCACTCAGATGTTCTTTGAACTTCTGTTATGGGCTGAATTGTGTTCCCCTAAAATTCATCTGTTGAAGTCTTAATGCCTGGTACCTCAGACTGTGATTATATTTGAAGATAGAGTCTTTAAAGACATAGTTAAGGTAAAATGGGGTCATACAAGTGAGCCCTGATCCGATATGACTGGTGTCCTTCTAAGATGAGGCGATTAGGACACGGCCACGAGCACACACAAGGGGAAGACCACAGGCAGACGCAGTGAGAAGGTGGCCATCTGCAAGCCGAGGAAAGAGATCTTAGAAGAAACCCAGCGCACCAACACCTGGATCTTGGGCTTTTCACCTCCAAAACTGTGAGAAAATGAATTTATGTTGTTTAAGCCACCTCGTGTGTGATCCTTTGTTATTTTTGCCTAAGCAGATTAACACAGCATCCTTCTTAGTTGCCCTTGATTAAGCCTCCCTCCTCTAGAAAACCATCAGATGCCCTTTTTGTTGGATGCCACCTTTATTTATCCTGGAAAGAACCTGTTTCACCACTTGCCCTACGACGTTATCCCTGTGGTGTTCTTCCATTTCCTCCACAGATTGCCATATAGTCCATTGCCATATAGTCTATTTTTAAAGTCAGACCATCCTACATATTCCCTCCAAATTTGATGAAAGTTTCTCTAGCCAGTTTTTCACAATGTGTTACGTGAAACAGAGAAGCAATTTAATTTTTATAGATTATGCTTAGCTTCTAACAATCAGCCTTAGAGAATTTAGAAAGCAGTGAATGAGGTAGAAGGAGCAAGGACTATGCAGGATTACTGACCCAGGTTGAAATTTGACAGTGTACTTACTCCTCCAGTGGCCTTGAATTAGTTTTAAATTCCTCCCATGTCTCATCTTTACACTAGGGCTACTATAGTTTCTGCCTCAAAGGAGTATAGGTGGGTGCTCAGTCATGTCCAACTCTTTGCAACCCCATGGACTATAGCCTGCCAGGCTCCTCTGTCCATGGGATTTTCTAGGCAAGAGTACTGGAGTGGGTTGCCATTTCCTGCTCCAGGGGATCTTCCCAACCCAGGGATCGAACCCACGTCTTCAGTGTCTCCCACCTTGGCAGGCAGATTCTTTACCACGGAGCCACCTGGGAAGCTAGATGGGTTACGTGGAGAGTTAAATGAGATAACATATGCCAGGTTCATGGCAAATAGTACCACATAGTAAATATTAATCCTCTTGCCCCAAAGGTAATGAAAGTTCCTTTGAAATATGACTACAAATCCTTTTTAAAAACAAGAAGAACAGCAGAAGTGTTTTATAGTTAAACAAGGGGGAGGAAGAACATCTGTTTATGGTGTCCTTTGGTGAAACAGCATTCATTTATATTCTAGGGCAGTGATGCAGCCCTAATTCTCTAGACACCGGGAGGCAGTTAGCTGGAAACTCACCGTCATTCAGCCTCTCTGGAAGACAGGGGGTCACTGATGAATGCCTGTAGGAAGAGCCTCAGAGCAACCATTTGATCACATGACTCGGTTCTGAAGTCCTGTTTACTTCTTTCCTTTCTTTCTGATCAAAATAATAATATAACGCTTAGTTTACTAAGAAGAAACTCTATGCTAAGTACATTGTTTATGGGGAGTTTTAAATAATATACCTGCTGCTACTGCTAAGTCACTTCAGTCGTGTCCGACTCTGTGCGACCCCATAGACGGCAACCCACCAGGCTTCCCCGTCCCTGGGATTCTCCAGGCAAGAACACTGGAGTGGGTTGCCATTTCCTTCTCCAAAGCATGAAAGTGAAAAGTGAAAGTGAAGTCGTTCAGTCATGTCTGACTCTTAGCGACCCCATGGACTGCAGCCTACCAGGCTCCTCCATCCATGGGATTTTCCAGGCAAGAGTACTGGAGTGGGGTGCCATTGCCTTCTCTGAAATAATATACCTAGGATACCCATATTTATGCATTTACACACATACACACACACACCTACTTATCAATAAGAAGTACCATTGCAATGGGAAGGATTTCCCTATTTATATTTGATTGAATTCCACAGACAAGTGGGTACTAACTGTTAGCAAGTGTCTCTCATGCTTCTGAGTGGAGAGGAAACAAATAAACTGAACCTAGTCTTGCCCTCAAGTCCTGGCTATGATGCTGCTATTAAAAGTGGAATTGGACCTGACCATCACATTTTTGAAGCTCTTATAAAGGAGCTGGGTGAACATTAAATGGAGTATAATGGCTGTTGGTCTCTCACTTCACTTTTCTAGTTAAGGGCTATCGACAAGACTGGTTGGTCCCTTTAGTCTGATTTCTCGAGGGAGCACATTCAAGCCAGGAAGACGGTCTTTTCCTAAACTGCACTCTTCTCACTTGGCACTGTCTTCCTTGCTGGTGTTACAAAACTGAAGATTACTCCCTCCCTGCTGCCCTGCTAAACTGAGATCTGTTATTAATCAATACACTCTTCAGAAAAGAAATCAATCTATCCAGATATTTTAAATAACAAATCAACAAGGTGATATTCCACCAACACAAACGACAGGAGCATCCAGTTCGTGTTTTTTTCCATCAACTTTTCCAAGATTCAAAGGAAATGTGACTCCTAAAAGTACAATACAATGAAAATACAGTCCTATAAAGTATCAATATTTCACATTTCCTCCCTAAAGTATTAAATTGGAAATAAAATATTTTATAAGAAACATCTATTAAAGGTATAACTAGGCAGTAGGGATGATATTTGTTATTTTAGCTGTCGTTTAGTTGCAAAGTCGTGTCTGACTCTGTGACCCCATGGACTGTAGCCTGCCAGGCTCCTCTGTCCATGAGATTTCCCAGGCAAGAATACTGGAGTGGGTTGCCATTTCCTTCTCCAGGATATCTGCCCAACCCAGGGACTGAACCCACATCTCCTGCATTGGCAGGTAGATTCTTTACCACTGAGCCACTTGGGAAGCCCAGGGGTTATATAGAGATATATAAAAAGGCGACTGATCCTTTTAATGGCTGAGCTTATCCTGCAATTAAAGATAAATAAATTCTGGAAGAAAAAGATGACTGCTCTCAATTGGTAAGAATTACTTTGGATACTGTTATTAGATGCTGTGTTAGAACTTGATTATTTTGGATATTGTCTCCTGGGGCTGCCATAACAAAATACCACAGACTAGGTGGCTTATGACCAACCTAGATTAGTATACTGAAAAGCAGAGACATCAATTTGCCAACAAAGGTCCATCTAGTCAAGGCCATGGTTTTTCCACTGGTCATGTATGGATGTGAGAGTTGGACTGTGAAGAAAGCTGAACGCCAAAGAATTGATGCTTTTGAACTGTGGTGCTGGAGAAGACTCTTGAGAGTCCCTTGGACTGAAAGGAGATCCAAGCAGTCCATTCTGAAGGAGATCAGCCCTGGGTGTTCTTTGGAAGGAATGATGCTAAAGCTGAAACTCCAGTACTTTGGCCACCTCATGTGAAGAGTTGACTCATTGGAAAAGACTCTGATGCTGGGAGGGATTGAAGGCAGGAGGAGAAGGGGATGACAGAGGATGAGATGGTTGGATGGCATCATTGACTCGATGGACATGAGTTTGAGTAAGCTCTAGGAATTGATGATAGACAGGGAGGCCTGGCGTGCTGCAGTCCATGGGGTCACAAAGAGTCGGACACGACTGAGCAACTGAACTGAACTGAAGGTGGCTTAGACAACCTTCACATTTCTGAAGGTCAGAAATCCAAGATCAAGTTGCGGGCTAGCTGGGTTTCCTCTGAAGCCCTCTCCTTCACTTGCAGATGCTGTCCTCTCTTGCTCACTGTTAGCTCTGTTTGCAAGTTCTAACTTGTGTTTCCCATAAGGACCTACTTTTTCCTGGGGCTCTGTCTTCCTATATGCATTGTCCTGAAATCTTGCTGTGATACAAAAATCTGATCGGAGGCAACTTTATAATAAATCACCTCAGCACACAGGAGGAAGTCAAGAAATTCTGGCTAGAGACACTACGTTCTTTAAACCTGAGTAATATTTTCCAAGCCAAAAAATTGGATAACAATATGTCTTAGTTTTAGTTTCCCATTCTTACTAGTTTTATTTTCTCCTTTTTCATTTAAAGCACTATCCCACTTTCTCCAAACCCAATGGACTCAATCCAACAATTATCTTCTAGTTCTCTCTTCCTTTGGTTTCATTGAACAACCAAGTACAGGAGAAGCAGCTGAGAATTGTGAACATAAAGTCACTGAATCACTGTAACACACAATCACTGCCAAGTATAAATGCCTTAATGAATTCATGGTTCATCTGTTTGAAAATTCAGCTAATTCAGTCTTGTGTTTTATACAGATATTATTTTCATCATGCTGAAAGCCAATTTTGGTTTTAGTGTGAGCTGTGCTGTACTGAAACACTAGAATCATGAAGCTAACCTCCAGAAGGTCTAAACACGGTGTAGATTTGGGGCAGGCTTACTTCAATTAGCCCTGAGTGGTAATCTATCTAAATTTCTTTTAAAAGCCATGCAGACATTTGTTTGGTTATTCTTCAAGGACCGAGTTTTAAATGTTTTTTTTTTAAAATTCCGAAAATAAGAAATTCAAGCAACTAAAAGTAATGCATATCACCTCAAACCCTTTTGTATTGTTTTTCTACTTTTCCACTGATTATGGGACACAGCTATGTGCCAGCTCATGCCCTGAGTAGGTGGCAGAGAAGAGTAAGCCCTACTGGATGGGAGGCACTCTATCCAGTCAACCTTGCTTTGTTGAGTTTTTTCCATTCATAAGAATTTGTGGATTGTATTCTACTGGCTTGAAGTTTAGTCTTAAAGAGCTTGTCTATACTAGAAAGTCTAAGTTTAACACAGGGGGAAATGCTTGCTACTATAATGAAAGCAGAAAGCAAAATTAACTGGATTCACCTGTTAACATTCATTCTTTTGAAATATTTTTTAAACATTATATATTTTTTTCTACAAATTACAAAATAACCATGGAGATGACATCTTGTTGAAAGGATGAGTGTGGTCTTCATAGGCAAACCACCTGGGGATAAGCCTGTCACTTATTTGCTGATCTAACTTCTTTATATCTCAATTTTTTTATCTGTAAAATGGAGATAATCCTAACACTCTTTTTTCTGTTTGTGTGAATAACTGAATTAACACATGGACAGTGTTTAGAACAATTTCTAACACATGGTGCTACACATACACAAAATTAATTGATAAAAGTAATTTAATGACTTGTCTTACATTTGAGGTTTAATGAAGAATTTTACTATCTGGTTGTTTTTCTTATTGCATTAATGTAAAACTATTTACATATGGATTACAAATTATACTCTAAAATATTCTACATCTGACTTTCCCAATGATGTTTATTTTGCAAAAATTCTACAGGGTATCATTATTGGAGTTCTAATGAGGGAGAGTTGGGCAGAGAAAGAGTGGAGGTAATAAAAGCAATTACTGCAGAGGGAGACTTCTGCCATGAAATTAAGACACTTGCTCTTTGGAAGAAAAGCTATGAAAAACCCAGACAACATATTAAAAAGCAGAGATATCACTTTGCCAACAAAGTTCCATGTAGTCAAACCTATGGTTTTTCCAGTAGTTATGTATTGATGTGAGCACTGGACCATAAAGAAGGCTGAGCGCAAAAGAATTGTTGCTTTTGAACTGTGCTGGAGAAGACTCTTGAGAGTCCCTTGAACTGCAAGGAGATCCGACCTACACTTGATCTTAGCCAAAAGGCCAAGGAGTGATAAAACCAGTCAGTCCTAAAGGAAATCAACCCTCAATATTTTCACTGGAAGGACTGATGTGGAGCTGAAGCTCCAATACGTTGGCCACATCCAAAGAGCCAACTCATTGGAAAAGACCCTGATGCCAGGAAAGATTGAAGGCAGGGGGAGAAGGGAGTGACAGAGGATGAGGTAGTTAGATAGCATCATCACCCCTTCAACGGACATGAGTTTAAGCAAACTCTGGGAGATAGTGAAGGACAGGGAAGGCTGATGTGCTGCAGTTCATGGAGTTGCAAACACCTTCATCACTTAGCGACTGAACAACAGCAACAAATAAAGCCAATTAAGGACAGTGTTTGTCAGTAGCCACCAACAGTCTCCAGGGGACCATTTACACAGTAACCTCAGACTACCCCTCCACAGGGCCTGGGGCACAGTACCTTCTCAAAGCTGAATTTCATGAAAACAGCCACTGCGAAGGAGTTTGCATGGGAGGATTGTTTGGGACTGAGGCTATTGACTAAAACACCAACTTTGGGGAAATACATTTGGGAAAGACCCTGATTCATAAAATTAGAGAAACCACATGCTGTGTATTTATTATTTTAAGGTCTATCCTGGAGGGGAATCAAATCAAAGAAGACTTATTTTCATTAAATAAGATTCTAGGATTTGTTGCTAATCAGGGGCTTTTAAAAACAGTTATAGGAGTGAAGGTTCAACTTGAATAGCTTCTTTCTTTCTCTTTCTCTTTTTCATCTGCTTTACCAAGCGCATGCATTTTGAACCACTCAAACAGATCACATCAAAAAGATATTGAAGAAATTTGTTCTCTTTTATCACAATTAGTTTTTACAGAAAGAACAGCTATAATTACTTTTTCAAGGTGGATCTGATGCTAAATATACTAAAGATCTAAGGGCTATACTGCTGAAATTTTTACAAACAGGAAGTTAATTACTACATGCTGATAGTAATCAGTTTAAAAACTTATTTTTTTTAGGTTAGTAAGAAGGTAATTGGTCTCTTCAAAATATTAAATCATTTTAATAACTGTTTAAAGCAAAGATCTGGACTGTAGATTCAGGAAGCCAAATATCTGCCTAATTAACATCATGGAGAATAAATACCTAAAAATTAATATGAATTTCATTTTTCATTTATTAATAGAAGCTTATCATCATTCCTTATTCATGACCCTCCTCAGATACCAAAATAGTGCTTTATTCTTCCCCTTGGAGCAGTTAATTACCAGATCTTAAAAATTTTAATATTTCCGTGCTACAATTTTTTTGCCCATGAAACAATTATTCCTGAATCTATTTTATACTATAAACATAAAGGTTACGAATTGCTTTGAACCAAATGGAATAATTTCCTAAATACATGATCATACAACCTTAGAACAAGGAGAGACAACTGAAGTCCTGATAGTTTCAGGATTATTTATCCAACATCTGCGGACTCTGGTATTTTGTGTACATTATGTCTAATCATTCTGGGAGAGGAAAAATTGTTATTTATAACCACTTGTATATTTATCACTCTCTTTTTTCTTCTTCTATGGATGGTGGAATAAGGCAATGGAAGGATGAGGGTAGGCAAGCTTGGAGGGGCTCAGGCCAAGTTAAATAAATTTGCACTAAAAAGAGGGAGACTAAAATCTATGGTAAAGATCTGGGAAGATTTACAAACTATACTTGGCAAGAAACAAGAGAGAAAAAAATGATTTTGGAAAATACAGAAATAAAATACAGTGGCCCCTCCTCCGATTTCCCATACAAATTTTAAGTAAAATCACTCTACTAAAATGGTGTGGTTGGAGTGCAGGCTTCATTTTGAATGTGAAGAGCGATTGAATTGGCACCCTGAGCATGACTGGATGATACACTGGACTGCTGCTAATAGATTACCCCTCTGAAGCCAAATATTGACCCCATATCAGAGAAGATGGTCTGGGTCTTTGAAAAACTTCATGGTGCTCTCAGAACCACCTTCTGGTCAAGCAGCAGAGTTGAAATTTGAGTCAAGTTCTCTCCAGCTTCTATCCAATGTTCTTTCTTCTGACTATTTCCTATCACTGAGAGATGCTGTCTCATATACTGAGCTTCCCTGGTGGCTCAGATGGTAAAGAATCTGCCTGCAATGTAGGATATCCAGGTTCAATTGCTGGGTTGGGAAGAGCCCTGGGAGAAAGGAATGGCTATCCACTCCAGTATTCTTGCCTGGAGAACTCCATAGACAGAGGAACCTGGAGAGCTACAGTCTATGGGGTCACAGAGAGTCAGACACAACTAAGCAACTAACACTTTGACATACACATACTAAGCTCATCTTCTGCTCCTCAAAACCTAACAGCACCTGGCACATCATAAATGCTTAATAAGACATTTGTCACTGCTGAGAGGTGTAGATATTTCACGTGGCCCTAGCTATGAGCTTCCTGAGGGAGAGTTTTCCTGCTGCTCTGCCTTCCACTGCATTCTCAGCACTTAACCCAGGGCCTGACAGAGAAGAGGTGCCCAGCTAACGTTTGAAGAATCAGTTCTGGGATCACCAGCCTCTAGGCTGCAAGTTCTTTCAAATCTTAACCATTTTGTGTTGTCCATTTTCAATGTGATAATTTTTTAGGGGGCTGGTCTAGTGTGGCAACTTTTCAGATTTTAAGTAACGTTACAACAATGTTTAGATTGAAAACACCTTCATCTGCAATCTGCTTTTCTATTTCCACAGTTTGCATCCCATGACAGACATAATATTCATGACAACTTTCCCACCCTCCTTCCTCATCAGCATATCCAACAACTTTGGGCCTTCTGAGTGAGAAGGATTTAGCAATAGGCTTAAAAGTCCTCACAATTCTGTTCTTTTAAAGTGTATCATTTTTTCATGAAAATCATACTTCAAGGTCAAAATATGTGAGTCTTTGCTGGATGCCTTATGAATTCTAACACAGGGCTTTTTCACTTGATTCATGATTCACTTCAAAGGAAAGATTTCTGATTTCAGCCTGTGGCATAGGGCCCTAGATATTATTTCAGTGTGGGCATGTAGAACATAAATGCCACTTCTAGCATCAAGGAACACAGCAGGGCATGAGTGACTTGCTGACAAACAAGCTTTCCTAGGAGCAAGACATGAAATAAAACATTGCAGAATTTAAACTTAAGAACTAGTTTTGTTTACCCTTGTAGAGTTAATCAGATGCATCAGTTACATTGGTTCTCATAACATTGTGTACCACTTCTAATAAAAATTTACCGAAGGTGTAATTTCACTGTTATTTGTCTGACACTGTGATGAATGGCTATCTCCCCACAAGAGACTATCAGATGCCTGGCTCTAAGCTGTTATTATTGGTTGATTGTCTGGCTCACTATTGCATGCCTGTAGCCTAGCACAGGCTTAGGTACTCAGTGAATATTGTCCAATGGATAAAATGAATGATTTCTACATTTATCAGTGGACAGGTTCTATTTCCTAGAAGAAGCATGAACAGTGGTAGTGCTTAACTTGGCTCCAAACATAGCCCTAAACCAACAGAATCAGAATCACTGGGCAGAGCTGATAAAAAGCAGAGTCTTGGGCTCTGAACCATAATCTCTAGGGATGGTGGCATGGCAATCTACCCTTTAATTACAGACTCCCGAGAATCTCAGGCATACTAAAATTTGAAAATCCTCTGCTACTCAGTCCTTTTATTTGATAGCATCATACACTTCAAAAGGAAGATTTCCATTTTCAATCTGAGATTTGGAGCCTCAATATTATTCGGCGCCTATATACCAAAGGCAAAGCCACCGGATAAAGTCAAGACTCTTCAGCACTGATTGCACTGTAGACTTGCCTTCACCTTGTGTTACTTTCATTCATCTGCTTTACTTTAAGATGGCGTGAGTTCTAACAAAAAGCTGTGCCTGAGATACTGGAATTCTGTCTTTGACAGACATGCAATTCTTCTCATCCTTCAAGAAGCACCCAGGACAAGTTGTTCCCAGAAAAGTGTGTACATCTGATGTGAAAAGCACACCTCTAATTAATCATCTTATTCCCAGCTGGAACATCTTCCGCAGAACTGCTGCAGGCATGACTGAAGGACCATTCTCACCTGTTTTCCAGGCACATGGATTCGTACTAATTTTGTCTCTGAGCTTCTTCCTCTAATTGGGTGCATTTGTTTATTTTTGTCAGGTGGCTGTAATGGGCAAAATGTTGACTCATTTTGTAAGACATCTGCAGAGGGGAAAGTGTTTCCTTTATTGAATTTGAATTATGAAAGGTGGGGTGTTCCAAAAAAGAAAAATAACCATACTGCTTATAACCTGTGCTCCCAAACATGCTGGTTAATAACCAGACCAAGTCAAATAACACTTTGTTCCCACTTGTTAGCAGTGAATTTCCAGCAGGACCAGCTTGACAGAGTAACTCTAATGCAGTCTTCCATGCTTTTTTATTTTTTAAGCTGTTTTGCTCTATTTCAAGAGCATTTCTAAGTTGTTTTGTTTTGTTTTGGAAAAGCTTATTTTCATTCATCACAGTCTCCTTTATATAAAGACTAAAACAATTTTTGCCTTTTCTTCTCAGATCTTAAACAAAGCAATCAATTACTGCTGCATGGGTGAACCTTCACACTTTAATGAATCCTTTATCTTAGAGGAACATGTTTTGTTTTATGTTTCAAAGGGGTGGCAAAAAAATGAACCTCAAAGTCAAATCCATCCAAATGTCTGTTGTAGTTAGGGTGGGTTTAAACGTTGCCATTCATCAGCACTAAAAAAAGCAGTGTAACCTTTTGTGAAATTCATAATTCTGAACTATCTCACCATCACCTGTCAAGTGTATTCAAATTTTCTAAAAGTCTCCCTATCCCTTCAGGTAACTCTTCTGAAGCCTCTAACAAGAGCTTCTCTTATTGGAGACATAGCCTGTATGGGACTGCCTAGTTTCCTAGCCCCTTGAATACTTGTAATGAGAAAGCTGCTTCTTTTCTGGAAGTATTGTGCATGCAGTGGGTGGCAGTCATAGAAACACTTTCTTGAAAGTGTGGACAGAGCCTTACTTATATTAATATATCTCTGTCTTCCAATCAGATGTCAAACCTCACAAAGGGAATTTGACTAGAATGAAGACATATTCTAGGTTGACTCAGGGTAAAGGAAGCCAATGTCACAGTGAAGTTACCCAGTATCAGATGGTAGTCACTATCAAAAACTAAGGAGGTGTCTGTAGACAGATAGCTAATCTGTTTTAGAGAGAATGAAATGATTGGGTCAAGTGTCCAGTTCTTTTCTAACAGAAAAAAGGAAAAAGTATTTAGAATTTGTGCTAAAATATGAAATAAGAAAAATTCGTATAAACATCTAAATGATTTAGCACTTTTTTCCCATGACTTTAAATTCAAAGATAAGGACATGTCTTAAAATAATGAGATGATAACAGACCCTAATTAGCACTTCATAGCTGGATACAAACCCAAAGTGAACCAACTCGTTTCTTTGTCTTATCACCTGCAGCCAATATAAGACATATATTCTCTCTACTTTTCTAAAACCCTTTCCCAGTTTTCTGCCCAGACCTTCACCCTAGATGACAGCTTGCTACACCAGAGGTTCTTAAAATGTGAGCTATCATTTGCATCAGTAGATATTGGCATCAGTAGCTCCTGGGAACTTATGAGAAATATAAAATTTCAGGTCCCACCCTACACCCACTGCACCAGAAACTCCATGGTAAACTTGGCAATCTGTGTTTAAAAGAACATCCCAGATGATTCTATTGCTCACTAAAAATTAAGAACTGGCTTCCCAAGTGGCTCAGTGGTAAAGAATCCGCCTGCCAATGCAGGAGACAGGGGTTTGATCCCTGGGTCAGGGAGATCCCCTGGAGAAAGAACTAGCAACTCACTCCAGTATTCTTACCTGGGCAATCCCATGGACAGAGGTGCCTGGTGGGCTATAGTCCATGGGGTTGCAAAGAGTCAGACATGACTTAGAAACTAAACAACAACAAAAATTAAGAACTACAATGCCAGATATCAATTAGGTCTAACCGGTCCGTTGTAACAAAGCATAATTTAGCCAGACACATACATGACATCATTGCATAAGTCTTCTTTAGAGATATCACATAAAAGTTTATAAGCAGAAACTTGAGAGGGTTAAGCTATCAGTTTCAATTTGGAAAATTATTGTTTGATCAAAATATAGATATATTACTTTTTATTCTCTACAAGAATAATCCAAAGTGAAAACACCATTAGTTGCTGCTAAAGGGAGCATAAGTCAACTGAAGGATGATTAAACTGGCCAATCTCCAATGTGCACCCTAGTGAAATTTTTTAACTTTGTGATCAATGATGCTAGTTTGTACTTGCTAATCTCAAATTCCTACTTTATCCCTCTCCTCCTACTTTATTATAAGATACTGAATATAGTTCCTTGTGCTATACAGTAGGTCCTTGTTATTTATCTATAATACATAATATATATATATAAACTGAATCACTTTGCTGTACACCAGAAACTAACAAAACATTGTAAATCAACTATTTTGTTATTCGGTCTTTAAGTCATGTCCAGCTTTTATGCAACCCCACGGACTATAGCCCACCAGACTTCTCTGTCAATGGGATTTCCCAGGCAAAAATACCAGAGTGGGTTGCTATTTCCTTCTCCAGGGGATCTTACCAACCCAGGATCCAAACTTTGTCTCCTGCATTGGTAGGCAGATTCTTTATACCTGAGCTACCTGGGAAGCCCAAGAATCAACTATATTTCAGTTAAAAAAAAAAAAATGAATAGCCTTTGTCCACACTGCTATTTTTCCTAAGAATTTTTTTTTTTTAATCAACAATGCTTCAGTTAAAAACAGAAAAATTCAAAAAAAAAAAAAAAAAACAGAAAAATTCTTAAGAAAAACCACAGTATGGACAAAGGCCATTTCGAGGCCTCTGTATGTTCCATTTCATTTTCTCTTCCTCATTCCTTGCCCCTGACTGACCACCACCCAAGGTCCTTGTATCACTGTTCTTGGCTTTTGGCAACTTATCCCAGGCATGTCTCCTTCCTTTCCTTCATTCAAAATATTCTGTGCTCTGTCTCAAAAGATAGCATGCTCAAGTACTTTACAAACTGCAAGTCACTTTAGAAGTGACTTGCATTCTACAGCGATCAATATTAAGTAGGCTGAAAAAAAATACTCTTTATTTTTAAATAATAGAAAATTTAATTGGAGTAGGTAAGAAGGAATTATTGAGAATGAGTCTTCTGGTCTATTTCCAAGTATTTGGCAGGATTGATAATAAACTGATGTGTTACTGCCTTTCCTGGCCACGTCTGGATTTTCATAGTAGGCGGGATAATCTGACCTGAAGGACTTTAAAGATATTGATATATAATGGTAAAATTCCAGGCCTTGGACTTTCGGCTAGGGGGGAAGGGCTGGTGTGGAGAGCATCCTGGGAACACCATCTAAGACAGCCACACACCACATGGTATTGGCTGCCACTCAGCTCAGCCCAGGTTCTATAAATATTGGCCTGGCATTCGAGAAAAAAATCCAAAAATAAATGGTAGCTATATACATTCTAATTTTAAGTATGTTGACAAGTTGCTGTGACTCTATATCCTACTTTTAACAGTCAACACTTTGCCTTGCATTCTGTCCTGTCAGATTTTATAACATGGAATTTTCGCTATTAGAACTAATCTAGGTGGATGTAGATGATATTGCATTTTAAGCCATCTGAATGTACATTTTATATATTTAACTGGAATCTGTTACTGTTGTTTTAGCTTTTTTTTTTTCTGTTGTTATTTAATGACAAGGCTAGAATTACTCATGTTTTGAAATCTCATTTGAAATGGCAAACTATGAACAACTGGCTTTCATCCAAACCTTTAGAACAATGACACATGTTGACTCACTGGGATCTTGTTACATCCAGTCTGGATTTCAGGCTATAAATTCAGCCAGTTTCCTCAACCTAAAGTGCTGTATCACCATATTTGGGCAAGGACTGTAGTGGTTCTATTATAAGCTTCTAGACGAGGTCTAGACATTGAAAAGTAAAAGTCAAAGTGAATGTTTTTCTATATACAAAATTAAACCTCCATTTATTTGGTACCCATTAAGTAAACAAGCTCATTTTAATGCAACTATATATTAGAGTTTAAAATATATGTGGGCCTTTTTAAAGATAATTATGTTAATATGCTTTTCCCCACTCCCACCCCTTAATTGATGCTTTAGATAGAAGCAATCCAATATCTCTGCTAGACCTTAGATGTGAATAGATAAAGAATCTGCCTGCAATGCAGGAGACCCAGGAGATGCAGGTTCCATCCCTGAGTCGGGAAGATCCCCTGGAGGAGAAAATGGCAACCCACTCCAGTATCCTTGCCTGGAGAATCCCATGGACAGAGGAGCCTGGAGGGCTAAGGTCCATAAGGTCTCAGAGAGTTGGACATGACTGAGCAATGGCAACTAAATGACAACAAGGGTCATGAAAATGGAAGGAAAATAAAGTACAATTATAGCACATAATAGGGGAATATATTCTAATTTGGGGAATCAGTGAAACAATGAATTTAAGCTGAAGCTTGATGATAGCAAAGAGGGAGGGGAAGAGTGTCAGGGAGAACATGTTCACAGGTCTGAGTTAAAAATGAGCTTGAGGGAATTCTCCAGCATACCAGTGGTTAGGATTCTGTGCTTTCACTGCTGAGGGAATGGTTCAATACCTGGTCAGGGAATCAAGATCCCACAAGCTGTGCAGTACAGCCAAAAATAAATAAATAAAAATGAACTTGAGCTTTCTGGGGACAGAAAGAAGGACATAGGGTGAAGCATAGTGAGTGATGAGGAGAATGGGAAAAGTTGATGTTCGTGATGTAGGTAGGTGTTTGTTATTCAGGAATTCATAAATCACACTCAGAATTGAGATCTTTACCCCATGATCACGTGGAAACAAAGAAGGGTTTTAAGGAAGAGACACGACTAGATCTTTAATTTATCATCTGACTCCTGTGTAAGAGAATAAACTGAAAGGAACCAAAGGGACAGGAGGGCAACCATCAGCCAATTCTCTTTATCTGTATGTTTCTGTTTTGTGATATTTGTTTATTTGTTTTGTTTCTTAGATTTCACATAGTAGCGAAAAGCTACAACATTTATCTTTCTCTGAATTATTTCATTAAGTGCAATGCCTTTTGGGTCCACCCAAGTTGCTGTTGCTGTTGAGTTGCTCAGTCGTGTCTAACTCTTTGCAGCCCCATGGACTGCAGAACACCAGGCCTCCCTGTCCTTCAACACCTCCTGGAGCCTGCTCAAACTCATGTCCGTTGAGTCGGTGATGCCATCCAACCATCTCATCCTCTGCCGTCCCCTTCTCCTCCTGTCTTCAATTTTTCCCAGCATCAGGGTCTTTTCTAACGAGTCAGCTCTTCACATCAGATGGCCAAAGTAGTGGAGCTTCAGCTTCAGCATCAGTCCTTTCAATGAATATTCATCCATGTTGTAGCAAACAACAAATTTTCATTCTTTTTATGACTACATTTCATTCTATGTAGACAATATTTGTACATTATGAAAAATATATATGAAAGGATGCTTGCCGCCATGCTGTTAATATTTTTGACTTGGTAATTATTATTTTTATGTTCCAATGTGCTGTTATTTTTAATAGTTATAAAAAAAGAAAGAAAAAAGGAAATCATCAGTGGCAGTCAAATTTATGGCAAGAAACAAAATCAACTCACTTAGATCAAGTTAATAAAGTGACTAACTTACATAGTTGCCAGGATGGATAAGGGTGGTGTTGTTTTGGAGCTGGCTCACAACACCTCTCAAGAGTTGACTGTCCATAATTCTTCCCAGTATTACATTCAGTCATTTCAGGTTGGTATCTTGAAATCAGTCATTGTGGGAGTCCCCACACCCCTAGAACTGCCAAATACTAAAATTTACCAGCCTACCACTGGTTTGAGGAAACAGGGATGGTGAGACACAGAGACTAGCAACAGTGGGAAGCCATTATCAACTCTAAAGGAAAGCAGTATGGCCCTAGAACTGGAGTGGAGAGATGGTGGAGGAGCCATTCATCAGGAACTATCTTTACAGAAGAGCTCAGTTATTTCTATATAATACAGCTCAGAGAGAAAGGGAGTAGGAAAAATGCCATGGCTTCTTCATACACCCCAAATCTGCCAAGCTTTCCATGGGCTACATACAGCCAGAAGGGAAGGTTCAGCCTCCTGGACCTGGAGAAAATCAGGTAAGGGCAGAGAATAATCTGTGAGGCAGGCAAACAGAAACTAACCAGTTAATTATTTAAATGTCTGTCAAGATGAAATGTTACACACCTTGTAAAACATTCATTAAAATGAAAGACCATGCAGACATTAAAAAATGAGGTAGGACTCTATGTCATGACAAATACTTCTATAATATACCCCTTAAGATGATTTTTTAAAAAAACTAAGTTATAGAAAAGCATGCGTTTTTAATCCCACTTTTGTTAAATCTGTATACTTTTCTCTTAGGTCATACAAAATATTCAGAAACATATATATGCCAAACTTGAAAGTAATTACCTTTAGGAAATGAGGTTGATCAAAGAAAAATGGGAACTTGTGCTTTTGATTTTAATTTCAAATGTATTGAATTGATGAATATCTATTATTGCCATAATATATATTTTTTAACAAAGCAGTCTGTTAGTGTCCCCTTTTTCTTCTTGACAAAAACCATGACATCAAGATTGGCAATGCTTTCATGGATGTCATCCAAAATGAGTGATTTTTTTTTCCTTTTTCAGCTATACACCCGACAGTTCTTCAAATTGTTCTACAGAGCACGAATCACCTGCACATCCTGCTGCTACATGAATACCAGTGCAGATGTGGAGGGATCGTCAGCCAAGGGGTGTGAGTCAACACCCCCTGGGACATTCTACGGGTCTTTCATGCAAATTTTCAGTTAAGAGTCAGAGGTATTCCTCCTGCAATGACAAAAATGAATTAAATGCGAACTGTAGCAAGTGGTTTTAAGCTATCAAATACCACTATAAGTTTCTATGTATTAATTTGACTTTCATTCAGCCTAAGTAGGAAAACACAACAGTAATTAGCGATATTGCAATATCCATCCCTGGAATCTTTTGGCAATGTGTTTAGAAAATTAAGCATTTCGAAAAATAATTTCCCAGAATGCAAAATTATTTTACTACCTAAAACAAATAAATTTTCTCTTCTCCTGATATTGAGTACACATAGATAATCCCAAGTGGAGTTCTTTTTGGCATAAACCTTGGTTCTTTTAATAGAAAAGAAGACCCAGGTACTGTTTATTAGCTATATAAGCAGATATATATATATATCAATCTTTCAAAGTCAACAGTACTTAAAACTTGAATAGATTTAGATTCTGGAATGACTGAATTATAATCAACTTGGAAAAGAAAGCATCACTAAAACATTCTCTTGACCAAAATATACACTCCACCCTTCAGCCACTTCCTCAGGCAAGCATGTGGACATAGAACTATTTACCCTTCCTTGTCTGCTTGTTAACTAGTCATCATTGCTAATTAGAGGAATCCTGGGCGGGTTTGCCCAAACACATCAATGAAAGGTATTGTTAACAGATGCTATGGGCACCTATGATAATTTTATTATCATCTTGTCATTTGGAAGCATCATGAGAATGAAAGGGCTTCCCTGGTGGCTCAGATGGTAAAGTGTCTCCCTGTAATGCGGGAGACCGGGGTTTGATTCCTAGGTCAAGAAGATCCCCTGGAGAAGGAAATGGCAATCCACTCCAACACTCTTGCCTGGAAAATCCCATGGACGGAGGAGCCTGATAGTCTACAGTCCATGGGGTCGCAAAGAGTCAGACATGACTGAGCGACTTTCCTTTCACTTGAGAATAAAATGGTTTCTACAGAGGTTTGTTGTTGAAATGCTACATAATGCAAAACAACTACAATACACAGCTATTGAATAAATTGGACCAAATTAAAATAAAAAGTGTCCTCGACATTAAGAACTGGGGAAAAGTGGAATAAAGATGGTACTTAAAAAGAGAATAAAATTCCCCCAATATTATACTAGTTCATGGTGGCAATAGTTGGGGATGGACAGGGAGGCCTGGCGTGCTGCAGTCATGGGGTCACGGAGTTGGACACAACCGAGCAACTGAACTGAACTGAACTGATCGGTGGCAATATAAACATTAAATCTTAGAGCAAGAGTGAGGGTGGTTTCACCACTTTAACAACCACTTAAAATCTCTGTTCTTACCTTAAATTCAAATGGATTTTAAACACAAATATTAGTTAGAAAGTTGATTGTTCACTGGAGGGTAGGGGAAGGGAGATGTGGATGTAAAAAGATGAGTGGGCATATTTATAAAGAATATATTCTTAATGAAAACATTTCATATCATTAGAAAATCTAAAGTTCTCTCACTGATGGCTTTAATATTCTCAATGGATTCAGAAGATATTACTATGATATTCTGTATTTACACTCCCTGGTGAAATGGCATATTATCTGGTTACAATTTTTTTTTAAGTACTTTAAGCTAGGCATTTTTCTTCATGGCTCCTTATATTAAATCAATTTGCTTAATAAAATTGCTTGTCAGAGTCTCTCTTTATAAAGTCTTTACAGACTCTTTATAAAGAGTTTCTCTTTATAAAACCAAACTGATGGGATTTACCAATATGAACTAACCAAGAAAATAAACAGCAGCCCTTTTCTTGAAAATAAAGTAGTAGGATTTATACAATCACCTGAGAGAGGCTTAGTCAATCCCTGAGAAGCATAAAGAATTATTGTGGAATAGATGAAGTGCTTCTACAAGGCATTCTTCCAACAAACAAAGAGATAAGGGAGATAGGGAAGTATGTCTAATAATATGACTTGCTGAGGAACAACTGTCACTTCAAATACATTTGACACAAAATAGTGACTCATAGATCTGGGGATAAGGGAAAGGAAAAGTTCTGAGAAGGTAAGCAGTCTTCACCTTTTACATATTTCTGAGCTGAACTGGTCACTGTGACACATTTTCCTAGCTAGGTATATATATGATTCTATGAAGGTGCTTTTGTTTCATAAGCATAAGGAACAAGTGAGAGATGAAATGGATATCTTTTATCTAATGAATAGATACTGTATATAAAATATAGATCAACTTTAGAAAGGATCACTATGATTCTATGAGGAACTAACATGCCTATTTATAATTGTGATCACTTTTCTTACAATCATCGATGGGTCATAAGTACACAAGTCATTTCTGTGTCCAATTGCTAAGGCTAAAAAAGATTCTCTTGAAACTCTGCTCCATTTCCAGTGAACTACAACCCAAGATGGTAATCATCAGTCGATATTGAAAACACAGTTCCAAGTGGGACATAGATCTTTGTGTAGGTAAGTGATGCTTCATAAGACTAAATATTTCCATTTCAATAAGTTTAAGGTGGATATGCATTTCTCACAAGGCTTCACTTTCCTTAATTCCCCTCCCACTGCCCAATACCCAGAGCCATAGTAGACATTGAGTCGTTCCCCAAGTTCGTGGTTGCACAGTCAGTCTATTTCAGCTTACCATACACACCTCTGAGTTATTGATCAGATGGGCATCCAGAGGTGTAATATCATAATTTTTAAAAATAAGTTTGAGAGATCTAAATGACAGATGAGAATGATTTGTTTTAAAATGTTGGTATACTTAACCATGGACTAGCATTCATTTCAGAGAAGGCAATGGCAGCCCACTCCAGTACTCTTGCCTGGAAAATCCCATGGACAGAGGAGCCTGGTGGGCTGCAGTCCATGGGGTCGCTAAGAGTCGGGCACGACTGAGTGACTTCACTTTCACTTTTCACTTTCATGCATTGAAGAAGGAAATGGCAACCCACTCCAGTGTTCTTGCCTGGAGAATTCCGGGGATGGGGGACCCTGGTGGGCTGGCGTCTATGGGGTCACACAGAGTTGGACACGACTGAAGCGACTTAGCAGCAGCAGCAGCATTCATTTTTGAAAAATAATATTAAGTGCACTATTTAATGAGATGGAAATAGGTTAATGACACAGAGATAGGTGGGAAAAAATAGTTACCAACTACTATGCATAGAATGTATTTGTACAGTTGTAAATAGAAATATACATACAGAGATACGGAGATCTGGAAAGTTATAACAAATTAATGGTGATTATCTCTTCAGTTTCAGTTCAGTTCAGTCACTCAGTTGTGACCGACTCTTTGCAACCTCATGAATCGCAGCACACCAGGCCTCCCTGTCCATCACCAACTCCCGGAGTTCACTCAGACTCACGTCCATTGAGTCAGTGATGCCATCCAGCCATCTCATCCTCTGTCGTCCCCTTTTCCTCCTGCCCCCAATCCCTCCCAGTATCAGAGTCTTTTCCAATGAGTCAATTCATCGCATGAGGTGGCCAAAATACTGGAGTTTCAGCTTTAGCATCATTCCTTTCAAAGAAATCCCAGGGCTGATCTCCTTCAGAATATCTTTTAGTGGTGAAATTAATAATAACTTTTATCCTTTTTTGGAGAGAGTACATGTAACTTATGGAAGTAGATTTATTTATTTCAGCCCACTCTTACTCATTTTTTCATGTAGAAATTATGAGTTTATTAACAAAATTTCACATGGGTGCTTAGATGATAGGATATTAATAGTCACTTTATCAACCTGGTGGTAAAGCCTTCTCTTTTACACCCTAGTATGATTGCTCTTCTCTCAGAAAGGCCATTCCACAGGCTTTTGTTCATCATGTGGTGAATGTAAGTAAAGGGTCAAAACAAGAAATATTGCAATCACATCTTCATGCTTCCAGTTAGACTCTCCACTTTTCATCTGCCCATGGCAAATATACTGTCGATATATGATTCTGATGTGTGTGTGTATGTGTGTTCGTGCTCAGTCAGGTCTGACTCTTTCCAATCCCATGGACTATAGCCCACCAGGCTCCTCTATCCATAGGATATTCCAGGCCAGGATACCAGAGCTGGTTGCCATTTCCCACTCCAGGGGATCTTCCCGACACAGGGATCAAACCTGCATCTCTTGCATTTCCTGCACTGGCAGGTGGATTCTTTACCATCAGCAGCACCTGATAATCAGAAAGAATTGGAATAACGACTCCTTAAGAGAATCTCCAAGGAGAACTAACATCTGTTGACATGTATATGATAATACATTCCAAGTGCTTCATATGCATGATCTGTGGATTAGAGATTTAAAATAATGTGCCTCAGGTTGCCTAGCTAAATGGCAGAGCTTGGATTCAAACACAAGTCTAGTTTCCTAAAACCACATACCTTTCCTCCAATAGGTTGCAGCCTCCCTAAAATATTTCTTGACTATCTGCTTTATTTCTGACACTTGACGTACATTCATTTGACCCTCAAGATAACCTCAATGGGTAGCTATTGTTACACTTCAGTTACGAATGTGAAAACTGGTGTTAAGAGAGTTTGAACAATTGTCCCAAGGTTATACTACTGCTACGGAGAAGGCAATGGCACCCCACTCCAGTGCTCTTGCCTGGAAAATCCCATGGACATAGGAGCCTGGTGGGCTGCAGTCCATGGGGTCTCGAAGAGTCGGACACAACAGAGCGACTTCACTTTCACTTTTCACTTTCATGCACTGGAGAAGGAAATGGCAACCCACTCCAGTGTTCTTGCCTGGAGAATCCCAGGGACGGCGGAGCCTGGTGGGCTGCGGTCTATGGGGTCGCACAGAGTTGGACACGACTGAAGTGGCTTAGCAGCAGCAGCAGCATACTACTGCTAAGAGGTCTACTCAGATTCCAGCACTTCAAAGCTGAGATGTTCCTACTACTGTATTAGTTTACTAGGGCTGTCATAACCAAATTCTACAGCTGATGTGGCTTAAACGATGGAAATTAAGCTTTTCCCAGCTCTGGAGGCGGGAGGTCCAGGATCAAGGTGCCAGCAGGTTAGTTTGCCCCTGGGGCCTCTCTCCTTGACTTACAAATGGCCATCTTGACACTGTTTCCACCTGGCCTCTCCTCTGTGGGCACATCTCTGGTGTCTCTCTGGGTGTTCAAATTTCCTCTTCTTATAAGGACATCCGTTACATTGGATTAGTGCCCACCTGCAGGACCTTAATGCCCTCTTTAAAGGTCCTATTTCCAAATACAGTCACATTCTGAATTACTGGGTATTAGGACATGAACATATTAATCTGCAGGGTGGCTGGGGGGAGACACAATTTAGCCCGTCATAGTCACTCTGGAAGATTATAATACAGATTTTCTACATACTTTTTTTTTAGCTCAGGTTTTTGCCTCTTCCGAGAGCTAAAAACTTCTTCATCTACACATGTGCATAATTCTAACATATAAAACTTTAGAAATACTCTCATTGTAGAAAGAGTGATTAAACGAACTGAACCATGGGCAGGAGAGACCAGTTAGCAGCAAACTGTACAACCTTGAAGAGAAGGAAGAGATTACGCCCATTCCTACAACGGTTTATTGTTTCAGCTTCTCCAGGGAGTAGCAGTAATACAAGGGTCAGTCTTTATCCTCTTTTGCAGAAAATGCAATCTATGCCCTAGGGTTAGGTGGGGTGATGTCTTAGGGATGTCCACGGCCTCCAGACAGACCACCTCCTCACATCCTGTGGGGGAAAATAGGGCTGAATGAGTCAGCGGCCGAGTTGGGAATTAACCCAGAACTTCTGGAATAGTAGGTTCAATATGTGAAAATGAGAATAATCCCCCACAATCATTTTCACTCTGAACCAGCTGATTCTAAAGATATGAATCATTAAAGACAAAGCCAAATCCTCCACCTACATACTTATTGAGTCATTAGCAAAAAAAAAAAATTATATAAAAGGTATATACTTTTAGAGCATTTCCCTTTTTTATAGTTTTGACAAAATCAGAAAGATCACAAGAATTCAGCTTAGGAAAGAGAGGGAGGGAGGGGGAAAGAAAGAGCTATGGAGAAAGACACACACACGCACATACACAAACACATATACACATCACAAAACAAGATATAAGACAGTCCGTGATTAACGTGTTCAAATAGTATAGACACACAATGAATTCAGAAAGTTGTTTTGAAATCTAAACTATGAACACCACTTCACTTCATGAGACATTTTTCCATTCTTTTCCCCTTTGTTCAGTGGGCTTCATTTAAGATATAAATTACTAACAGCCTTCTAAAGCCAAGAGCAAAGTCCACAAAATTATGTAGCTAATAAAAAGATCAACATGTTTTCCATTTGTTTGTATTTGTCCTAATAGTTCAATGTGATTGTTTAACTGAGCTGGCTTATTGTTAGAACATTTGTTAATATAATGCAAATTAATTCCAAAAAATTTAGAAAAGATTTTGGGAGAAAAAAATCTCAACTTGAAGCAACGTAGCTAGATAATACAAATAGTTGATGTCACTCTCTATTTTTTATTCAAGAGAAGCTTTCTTCTATTAAGTACACGGTCTTATGCCAACAAAGCACTGTTCCTAGCCTGCACTGGTCTAGTTTTTAAGTAGACCTGCCAGACACTTCCTTTCTATGGACCTAGGGACATAATAAGTGGATCTGTGGTTTGGGTCATTCACTCAGGTTATCATATGTTAACCTTGGATTCCTCCTCATCCTCCTTATGTGTATTTTTGATTCCTCTTTTAGAGAACAAGATTGAGGAAGAATCCAGCAGGAGGCCTAATACCTCTGGCATCTTAACAGCTGATGAGGTGGAGCCCAAACCTATGGATAAAGCCCTCAAACAGGACACCCTAAAGAGCCAGGGCATGGATGTCCATTACTGGTAATAATGGTGGCTACAAAAGCTTGGAGAGAAGAAGCCTCAGTCAGTCCATTAGCATCAATTTATATAATTGGCTTGGGTGCTTGAATGATAAACTGTAATGCTAAGTTATATTTTTTCCCCTGAGTCATGTATTTAGCCACATAGGTTCTCTAGGTCTCCTTGACTTCAAAGGATGTAAGGGATAGATTATATGGGGGAGAAGGAAAGAAGCAGGAAGCATTACCCCCAATTTGGAAATAACTACACACCTCATTGGGCTTCCCAGGTGGCTCAGCAGTAAAGAACCCTCCTGCCAATGTAGGAGATGCAGTTTCGATCCATGGGTCAGGAAGATCCCCTGGAGAAGGAAATGGCAACTTGCCCCAGTATTCTTGCCTGGGACATCCCATGGACAAGGAGCCTGGCAGGCTATCGTCCATGGGATTGTAAAAGAGTCAGACACAACTTAGTGACTAAAGAACAATACATCTCTTTGGAACTAGGACAAATGTAGCACACAAAGCAACAGCAAAACATGGTTTTAAGACATAACATTATGATGCTGATTTTGAACTTTGAACTTTGTCATTTACTTCTCCAGCTTCCCTTTTCTGCTTCTCCTTTCGCTTCCACTGTTTTTCAGTTCCCAGGGAATTGCTGTTCCATAGCTCTTCCCCATTACTTTTGGAGTTCAGTGCCTGTCCCTTCTTGCTGAAGTATTGATGAAGTCCTTGGCAGAGTGTGATTAAGGCAGTGTGGCCATGCTGGCTCCTATTCAGGTCACCTTCTACCGAGGTCACTCCAGTTGTGGGTCATCTACTGGTGTTTTTCCATTTCTCGTGCTAATCCATGAAAAAATAATCACTCCCTTGCCAACACTGGACATGTTACAGATGTGAATTCTCAGTCTGTAACCAATTGTTCAAAGTTCAGACATAACATACAGAGTTTTCATCATCTCTGTTTCTATAAGAACTAGTCTTCTCCCCCACCCACTTGCTGCTTCACATATCCTTGCAAAAGCTGAAGCTTTTACATTCTTCCAATCTGTGAAAATGCCTTCTTTATCTTTTCTGTTGTGCTGGGTGGAGTTTTACAGACTTCTCTAATCCATGCTGGGGAGAACACAAAGTCTAAACTAAAATGCATCCTGAAATGGTCTCTCCTCCTATTCTTTGGCAACATTTATGTTTGCTGTTTTTTAGCAGGGGATAAGGGGAGTTGGGTGGAGAAGGCAATGGCACCCCACTCCAGTACTCTTGCCTGGAAAATCCCATGGATGGAGGAGCCTGGTGGGCTGCAGTCCATGGGGTCGCTAAGAGTCAGACATGATTGAGCAACTTCACTTTCACTTTTCACTTTCATGCATTGGAGAAGGAAATGGCAACCCACTCCAGTGTTCTTGCCTGGAGAATCCCAGGGACAGCGGAGCCTGGTGGGCTGCGGTCTATGGGGTCGCACAGAGTTGGACACGACTGAAGTGACTTAGCAGTAGCAGTAGCAGTCCAAATTTGATGCCATCAGTCTTGACCTGTTCCTCACCTCTTGAGAGATCTCCTCAGCCAGCAAAAATAGCATGCTGTCTTATAATTTGGGATCATGACCGAAACAAGGAGTAGATTGGCTGGGTGGAACACATGAGTAGAGCAAAGAGTTTGAGTTTTGGAGAAGGTATGTGAAGAAGAGGCAAAATAGTCTGAATTATGGCAGGGCCCAGAACCTGCATGGATTTGTATGAATGTGTGTAAGTGTGATGACAATACAGGTAATTTATTAGTCTATGTAAACAGGATAAGCTATTTGCTTTAATAGTGACCATAAATAACAAATGAGTGGGAAGAAAAAACTTGATTGGGCCTAGTTGGCACTAACTCTATCTGCCAGAATTTCTAGCATGTTTAATATTAAATAAGTGTACACTCTCCTCTCACAAATCTACTTCTTCACAACTCCTCCTGTTCTAGCTTTGCTCAGCCTGCTTGGTCTAATTCTCTGGTCTCTCCCCCTTCTTTCGGCCTAAAAAATACTGACATTTATTAATATTTGGACTCCTTTCTGTTCCCTCTTTCCTCTTTGTTGTGTTTTCACCCTAGCTCATCTCTGGTAGTCACATAAATTTAAATATTATCTATATACTGACAATTTCTACATTTATATCTCTAGTCTGGACTTTGATTCTGAGCCTCAGACTTGAACAACCAACTGCCTACTGTTATCTCAAGTTGAATAACTCATCCAAAATGGCATTCTAGATATCTCCACTCTCATCTGCCTTATCTTGACCTGATAGTCACAACCTCGGGACCTGGTAGGATCATTTTCTATCTAATTACTAAAGTCAGAAATCTGGGGGCCATCCTGAACAAATACTGTGTTCCTATCTGCAAAATTTATCTTTTTCAACATTCCCCACCTGAATCACTAAAATATTCATCGAATCTGTATCATTACTTTTTTGAAATAAAGTGTCTCTCAAACCCATTCTCCACATAGCTGCTAAACAATCATGGTTAAACAGAGGTTATCTCCAGATACTCTTTGGATAGAAACCTTTCAGTGACTGCCTATTGTATTGCAGTAAAATCGAAACTTGCCCATATCTTACAGCGTTCCTCCCACCTCCCTCCTTTACCTAAGTCTAGTCACAAGAGCCTTTGTCATATCTGGTTGCCTGAAAGGTTCTTTCCTTAGTTCATCACAGTGCTGACTCCTTTTCATCCTGAAACTCTGTTTGAAAGTCAGCAGTCTTAGTTAATAGTGTGTTTGTCTTTCTGTTTGTCTCCCCAACTGAAATGCAAAAGTCAGGGATCTTGACTACACTATTGTTTGTACTCTCATTGTCTAACACAGTGCATGGCACTTGGAAAGTGTTAAACACTACTGAGTGAGTAAATGAAGGAACAAGTGCCAAAATTAGACAACAGACTTTATGTAGAACAATAGTAAAATACCAACAGTGGTAATTAAAGTTAAAAAGTAGCTATTTATGTCTAGCTATCATTTAACCCAATTATAATGAAGCTTAATCTTCAACATGTGAAACAAATTTTGCTGATTTTACTTAATCACAATGGAACTGTATACACCTATGATATGCCTATGCCTAGTATTCACATCTATAAAATCTGGCTCTCACAGTTAATGATGTCTGAAAGGTTGTTTGCTCCCAATTCTTAAAAAGAGAAGGAGCACTGATTTTATTTAGGAGAGCTTTAGCAAATTTTGGCAAATCTATACATTTGCAACTTTAGAAAAAAAAAGTATACTTTTATTGATTATATTTGTACAGATTAAATGCTTTAGCAGAAGTATTTGTTAGCAAACTGGTATTGGAGAAGACTCTTGAGAGTTCCTTGGACTGCAAGGAGATCAAACCAATCAGTCCCAATCAATCCTAAAGGAAATCAATTCTGAATATTTATCGGAGGGACTGACACTGAGGCTGAAGCTCCAATACTTTGGCCACCTGATGTGAAGAGCCGACTCTCTGGAAAAGACCCTGATGCTGGGAAAGGTTGAAGGCAGGAGGAGAAGGGGACGACCGAGGACGAGATGGTTGGATGGCATCACCAACTCAATGGACATGAGTTTGAGCACACTCTGGGAGATGGAGAAGGACAGGAAAGCCTGGCTGGCGTGCTGCAGGCACGGGGTCACAAAGAGTCGGACTGAACAACAACAAAATTATGGCTGATTAGCATCAGGATGGCTGTAAGAAATTACTCCATTTAATTCTGATACTAATTCTTTCTGAGTGGTACTTTCTCATTCTTTGTCTTCCATAGATTATTAGTTTGTCTTAGGCTGAAAGCAACCATGTCGAATTTTATCTTTTTTTTTTTTTTGCATACCGAGGGACCTCAGCATGAAACAAAGAATGTACTGTTTATAAATCTTTATTGGCTGGATGCTAAGATAGCAGCTGGAAGCAGTTAAGCATTAGGGGACTTTTCTCTGCCATCTCCCTTTGGCCATTTAAATTCCCTTCTGATGAACCTACAAACAACCCAGTTAAAGAGATTTGGAGTATTCTCCAGGTTTTACTTTGACTAATCCTCTACAACACTTGCCTACATTTGCTTGATTAGTATATTTTGGATTTTCTTTATAAAGAATTTTTTTTAATTTGATGGATGTATGGACTAGATAAATGATGAGATTATAAAAGGCAATATATCTAACTATTCTGTTTCTGGGGAAGATATTTTTTAAAAAGTCAACCCAAAATCTAATTTTTAGAGATACGAAAAGCTTTAAACATACATATTGCTCAAGACAAAATGGAATTTCCTACTAAGGAATATTCCATCATAACCTCTAAAATTATTAATTAGCAGGTCTAGTCACTCATGGCATTAACTTTTCCACTGGAAGAGAATTTCTAGCCAGTTTTCCATGAGTTAATGCAATGTTTACAGGGGATATACATCAGAAAACACTGCAGAGTAAAACAGATCATATTGAATTGAACTGAATCAAAGGAGTCACCATAAACAGGCTGGATTCAAGATATGATAAAGGCTTCTCAAGAACTAGGGTAACCTTTACCTTCACCCTTAATCCTAACTTGAATTCTAAATGTAGATGTTTCATAAACAAAGATCTTTACATAAACTTGTCCAAGGAAATAATCATAAATATTTTAGGAGAGGAAAAAGTTTTCATTGATGCTCAGAGTTGTAGGCGGGGTCTGAAATTAAACTGAAAAAAGATAGGATGAACAAGAGAAAAGCATACAGATTTATTTGAGTTTTATGTGGCATGGGAGCTTTCAAAAGGAAATGAAGGTTCAAAATTAAACCTGTATATTTTTATACTGATTTTATAGAAAGAGGACAGTTGCAGAGGAATAACATAGGTTAAGATGTATGAGGATAGTGTAGTGAATTGGGGGTAACAGAGTGAAACTTGTTAGAATTCCTCCTGGTCCCTTATCTTCAAAGGTAAGGTGGCTCCTTTCTTCTGGACACCTGGAGGCCATCCTTCACCTGATGGTTTTGTTTCAGGGAAGAAGGGGAGGAAAGGGAAGTCAGAGTCACTATCTTACATCTCTTATTTTTTCATATACTTTGAGCTTAAAATATTCAATAAGCCAAGGGTGCCATATCTGGGGAGTTGCTGTTGGTCAGTCTCTAAGTCGTGTCCAACTCTTTGAGACCCCCATGGACTGCAGCAAGCCAGGCTCCTCTGTCCTCCACTATCTCCCAGAGTTTGCTTAAATTCATGTTCATTGAGTTGGTGATGCTATCTAACCATCTCATCCTCTGCCATCCTCTTCTCCTTTTGCCTTCAATCTTTCTCTGCTGCTGCTAAGTCGCTTCAGTCATGTTTGACTCTGTGCAACCCCATAGACGGCAGCCCACCAGGCTCCCCCGTCCCTGGGATTCTCCAGGCAAGAACACCAGAGTGGGTTGCCATTTCAATCTTTCCCAGCATCAGTCTTTTCCAATGAGTCCGCTCTTTGCATCAAGTGGCCAAAGTATTGAACCTTCAGCATCAATCCTCTCAATGAAATATTCAGGGTTGATTTCCTTTTGGATTGACTTATTTGATCTCCTTGCAATCCAAGGGACTCTCAAGAGTCTTCTCCAGCAACACAATTCAAAAACATCAATCCTTGGATGCTCAGCCTTCTTTATGGTCCAAATCCCAAATTCGTACATGACTACCAGAAAGACCATATATGGACCTTTGACTATATGGACCTTTAGGGATAATGTGCCCTGAACCATCACTATCAAGAAAACCACATACAGTGATATCCAAAAAGTCCCAAGTGATTACATGTAAAGATGCACATATACTTACAAGAAAGACACAAGCATATTCCCCCCCTCCTTTTTTTTTTTTCTCTTTGGAATTAAGAAGGGTGATTGGACAGAAGTGCTTAATTTCTTTTCATAAACCATAGAATGTTAGAGCTGGACAGAATGGTCTTGAACATTCATGAATAGAGACAACACTTTCTGTTGAAGAAACAGAATCCAGGGTATGGAAGTGAATTATCAAGTGAGACATGTCTATCTACCAGAGGTATTGGGTTTGAAATTCTTCTCAACTATTTCATGCTTTCTCTTGGCAAGTTTTCTGACTGAAGGAAGATATTCAAAGAGAAATTTGGGAAAAAGAGTAAAGTGAATTGCCAGATGGGTTAATAATAATACTTTTCCATCTGGCTTCTAGGCTTGCTCCAACGGGGTTTTGTTGAGAGAATCAAGTGTGCTGATGCCAAAAGCTTCCATTGTGTGTAATGAATTGGCTCTTCCGCCCCAACCCATGCATCTCCCCTGGCACTAGTTAAGGGCCATCCTTTGAATAATTGAGAGAATATCCTCTCAAATAATTTCCTGTGTTTTGTGCTTCAGATGTGGCAAGCAAGTTGAGAAAGATTGAATTTTCTAACACAGAGAACAAATGATGAGTAGGTAGGCAGAGGCGACCCAAGGAAGAAGATTTAACAAACTAAGGAAACAGTTGGGTATAGGAAGGTAAGTTGAGAACATGGGCTTTATGATATTCTGAATTGAGTGTAAATCTCATCTATGCCCCTGACCAGCTATGCCACAATGAGAAAATGATTTAACTTCTGTATCCTGATTTACTTGACCTGTAAAATGGGAATAATATACAAGAGTTCTTAGGAATCTTTGTAAAGATTAAAGAAGATAACACTTATGAAGAACTTGGCCCAGTAGAGAGAGATAGTTAATACGTATTTTAAGGAGAAATTTTGAGTGAATGGAATCAGCACAGGGTCTTTGGAGTTGGATGGACTTGGTCTCATATTCTGATGCTGTCACTGGGTCTCCTAATACAATGCCTGGGACACTGTAGACACAGTGAAATGCCAATACCTTCTCTTTCTCCTCCCAGGTCCACTTCCTTCCATCAACTTGTTAATATAGAGCTGCTGCTGCTGTTGCTTAGTTGCTTCAGTCGTATCTGACTCTGTGCGACCCTATGGACTGCAGCCTGCCAGGCTCCTCTGTCTATAGGATTCTCCAGGAAAAATTACTGGAGTGGTTTGCTATAACCTCCTCCAGGGGATCTTCCTGACTCAGGGATCGAACCCAAGTCTTCCACATTGTGGGCAGATTCTTTACCACTGAGCCCCCTTGGAAGCCCAATTTACAGCTAAATTTCTTTAAATGCTGGATGCAACAGAATCACCCGGAGGACTTGTTAAAACAACTACTGAGCATTATCCCCAGAGTTTCTGATTCATGTGTCTTCATGGGGCTAAATTTTGTGTTTCTAGCAAGTTCTCAGATGATGCTGAAGTTGTTTATCTGCGGACCACAATTTGATATCCATGTATCGGCTGCTGGAGGACATTTTCAGTTCTTTGGCCCCTTTGTGGTTTTTGGTTGAGAGTTATATTAAAATACAGCAGCTAAGACATCTTTTTTTTTTTTTTTTTTTTTAAACATTCTCCTTTTATTTATTTACTCGTTTATTTTCTTTGAGGTGAGCCTCGAGCAGCATGCTGGGTCTTAGTTCCTTCATCAGGGATGGAAACTGTGCCCACTGCAGTGGAAGCTCAGAGCATTAGCCACTAGCCTGCCAAGGGAGTCCTCTCCTGATTCTTCAGTGCACTTTTTCTACCCATTGTGGACAGAGAAATTTTGGAGACATCTTAGCATATTCTGGCACTGATCAAGACACCATGCCTGATATCTATTTTCAGTTCTACATTGTTTTTAGTTTTCTGTTCCTCTGCTTATTGCTTTAGAATGTGGAGCTCAATTTGAAATCAAAAACAGCAAGAAAATTACTAGGTCAATACGTGTTGAACCAGAAAATTCATCTCAAGTGAAAAGCACAGCAACATATTTCAGTTCTACAATTTTCCCAGATTTCTCATTATTTCTTTTTACAGGTGAAAACTTGGGGTAATCAGTTTAACAGTAAATCAAATGTTGTGATCCACATACTGTTTAACTGACTCACAGCTCGGGACACACACAAATGCAACAGACTTAGAGCCAACCTTGTATGTAAGCAGTTAGCTGCTGTTATATCAGAGGTCCCTGGTGTTCAATGACTATATCAAACACTGGTGTTCTAATGCTGGCTGGAATTCACATTTTGTTTGTTTTATTTTATCTGAGTTTTTTATTTGATACCTGTTATGGACTGAATGTTTCTGTACCCCTCGCTACCCAAATTCATGTGTTAAAGCTCTAACCCCCAACGTAGCTGTATTTGGAGATGAAGAAGTGACGAAGTGTATATGTGTTAGTTGCTCAGTCATGTCTGACTCTGTGACCCCACAGATGTAGCTGGCCAGGCTCCTCTGTCCATAGAATTCTCCAGGCAAGAACACTGGAGTGGGCTGCCATTCCCTTCTCCAATGAAGAAACGCAGTCATAAGGGTGGGGCTCTGATCCTGTAAGATTAATTAGCATGTTCTGGGAAAAATGCATTTATAAGGAAAAACATAACTTTTCCTTATCAAAAGAGACATGAGAAAGCCCACCCTCCTTTAGTTCTCTCTCTTTCTTCATGTGCACACCCCAAGGAAATAAAGACCCAATAAAGATACAGTGAGAAGATGGTTGACTGCAAACCAGGAATACACCCCTCACCAGAAACCAACCATGCTAGCACCATGATCTCAGACTTGCAGCCTCCAAGCCCATGAGAAAATAAGTTGTTATTTTTTAAGCCAACCAGTCTATGATATTTTGTTATGGAAGCCCAAGCAGACTAAGAGAGTGCATCATGCTATTGACCCAAAATGCTTTTTAAAATTCTGAATTGGTCATTGTCCTGGATATCTTCCACATGCTCCTGTAGATTCACTCTCCACCATTCTCCCTCCTCCAGTTATGCTAATTTGGATATTCCATCTGTTTTCTATTAGCAAAACTGATGATATGATTATCAATATTTAAGAATTGAGAGATTTTGCATGAAAATAAATCTGGATTTTCAGATTCTCATGAGAAATTAGAAGATCTGGCAACAGTGTTGGCAATAATACACTGGCAATTCCCTTTTCCACTGGGCGTTAGCTCTCAAGTTGGCCATGCTTCACTCAATTACTTTACCAGGCTGGTCTCTGTGGCCATCTGAGAATACTACCCCTATTTCTCATGAGATGATGTGATGAGCTAAAAGGTCCAGATGCTTGGAAATCTCTTTTACTGGCTGCTGTAGGTGTTGCTGGTAACAGCTCACGATTGCAACCTCTTCTGGAGTAGTGTTCTATCCTTGGGACAATACTTGAAGCCACTTGGCTTGGGAGTGCCTAGGAATTTGCCTCCTTCCCAAGACAAGACCAGCAATAAATTCTAAGATGGACACCTCCATCCTGCAAGGAGCAATCATTTACCCTGATCAGGATCGATATGTCTTCCAGAGATGGACTTGCTTTTACTATCTACGGTGCCTCGGCCAGCATCAGTCTAGTTCATTAAGTAATCCTGCGTAACATTACTTGGAATCAAGGGATGTACTTTACAGTCAAAGAGGTGCAATGGTGAACACATTGGTGAACACATAGACCTGGGGTCTACAGATCATGCCATACACTGCACCATCCAGAAGCTACAGGTAGGACAAGAAGTAGAATGACTTTTTAAAGACATAGCTGAAACACCAGCCTGGAGATGACATTTTGTGAGAATGGGGCACTATCCTTTAGGACACAGCAAAAGAATTTAACCTATAACCTATTTTTGGCTACTGCATTGATTCTGTGTCCCTAGGAGCTAGAAAATATCGGTCCAGCACTTAAGGGATAGAAGTAGGAATGACCCCATTTGCCATCACTCCCAGTAATCAACAAACAACTTTAGTCTCTGCTTCCTGGAGGGGAATTGCTTCCACCAGGAGGACATCATAAGGTTCACTCTAAACCTAAAGCACTGGATGCTACATGGACACTTCTTGTGCCAGAAGGTCAGTAGGCGACCAAAGAATATCACACACCAGTGAGGGAAGTTAACCCTGAACATTGCGAGGAGGTAAGGCTATCACTACAGAATGGGGCATAAGGGAATGTGTGTAGGGGAGTCACTGAATCATCTCTTTTACTGTGGTCAGCAGCCATGACCCTGACCTAGTTAGTCTTGATGTCCAGAGGAGCAAGACCCTCAGGAAGGAAGGCTTGGATCTTCTAGCTTTCCCCCCTGCACAAGGATCCTCATCTCAGGCCCTTTTCTAGTTAACCCTGAGGGCTTGTGCTTAGTCCTTCAGTTGTGTCTGACTCTTTGGGACCCCATGGACTGTAGCCTGCCAGGCTCCTCTGTCCATGGGGATTCTCCAAGCAAGAATATTGGAGTGGGTTGCCATTTCCTCCGCCAGGGAATGTTCCCAACCCAGGACTGAACCCAGGTCTTCCACATTGCAGGTGGCTTTTTCACCATCTGAGTCATCAAGGAAGCTAATCAAAAATATCCTTTTACCCTGAATTATTATCCTTCTCTCTGATACTCTGTTAAACCCTCCCATCTCTCAGCTAACACTTTAAGGAAGATTATGGCAGTTTTCTGAGACTGGGATCTTACAGGTATCTAGAGGAAAGAGATGTTCACTTTATGCTATTGAGCATTTTGCCCATGAGCCCTGAAGCATCTGCGTAGTTTGAAGACCCTGAAGGCCTATCACGCTTTAGGAACAGAGTTACTTCTAATGCCTGCAAAATTAAGAAGGTGATTACGCTAATAATGTAGAATTCTGAACAAATACCAAAAATCTGAGGTTATGTGTTTTAAATTATTCAAATCACTTCTTTTACTTTTTAATTTTATCTATTTATTTATTTTTGGCCAGGCCACAAGATCTCAGTTCCCTATCTAGGGACTGAACTCAGGCAGTGAAAGCATTGAGTTCTAACCACTGGACTGCCAGGGAAGTCCCTCAAATCACTTTTTAAGTTCTCTACTTCGTATGGCTTATATATATCTGAAATAAGAATCTTTTGAAATTTGTAGTAATGCTCTGCATGCTGGTTTTATTTTATGCTATTTTTTTTTACTCTCAGAGCTTGACAGACCTGGAGAATATGAATTTAATTACCAAGAAAGAATTTTCCAAGTCAAAACTATTGGTTTAATTCTTTTCTATGCCAACTTACAAATAACTTCCAAATTGTGGTATTTTTTTTCTCTTTACTTTCACATTTTAGTCATGTCCCAAATCTTAATTATTTCATTGAGTGAAAGAAAATTCTGGAATACAGAAAGAAACTCTTTTCTTAAATATATCTTGTTATGTTTGTACCTAGAATTGCTGGGACATTCGGAAATGACACTTTCTGCCATTACAAATGACTTTGTATAAACACAAAGTACACAGTAAAGAAAACAGTGACATTTACAATTATGGAGAGGGTATTCTGATTCTAAAAATGATGCTTTATTTTACTGGTAATAAAAGTAATAGGTTCTGGTGTTTTTCTCCTTAACAGTTGCCCAAACTCCTCAGTTTTTATATCAGACTGACATTTATTTTCCTCTTAGGTTTCCTCTGGAAAAATGCAAGCATTCCAAAAGTGTTTCTACTTTTTCTTAAAATCATAGCACGTTAGTTAGAAAATAAAGATGTTCATTGCTTAATAGACACTATTTTGAAAGTTTGCAAATTGTGTTTTTTAAATTATACAAAATCTCTTTTAAAGTTTAATTGAAAGCATTAGATATACTGTCTCCAAGATTTTTGCTTAATTTCAGAGGTTTTTCTCAGTTAAATCATGATACTCCTCAATTTCATACATTTTGTTCTATGTTATTAGCCTTGGAATCATTGTGAACTCGATTGTTCTAGGATGTGATTTTTTTAAATCACCCTTCTCTGTGTGATATTACCCAGCTTCAGAATATTTTTCCAAAATACTCTATCTCTCTCTCTTATTCTTCCCCTTCCCTTCCCTCTCCTTTTTCCTTCCTGATCAATTTTAGCTGAGCACTATTAGGTGAAGCCAGAGAAGGCAATGGCAACCCACTCCAGTACTCCTGCCTGGAAAATCCCATGGACGGAGGGACCTGGTGGGCTGCAGTCCATGGAGTCACTAGGAGTTGGACACGACTGAGCGACTTCACTTTATTTTTTCACTTTCATGCATTGGAGAAGGAAATGGCAACCCACTCCAGTGTTCTTGCCTGGAGAATCCCAGGGACGGGGAAGCCTGGTGGGCTGCCGTCTATGGGGTCGCACAGAGTCAGACACAACTGAAGCGACTTAGCAGCAGCAGCAGCATTAGGTGAAGCCGAACAAGGCAGTTGTGTGTTCTACGGCAGGTGGCAGCCACGGTGGCTCAGAGCAGCTTGCTAAAGCCTAAGAAGGAGACGAGGATATCCCCATGTACAACTACCCACAACAGGGTGCTGGAGCCTGAGTGCGGGGAGAGGCACCTATGCAAATACAGAGCCCTCTAGGGCATTTTAGAGGAGCCTGAGCAGTGTGACCAGTGTGTTCTCATGAGGAATGGTAGTCCAGAGGGGGGAAGTAAACCCTAAGCTGAGTCAGAAGGATGTCCATGAAGAGGTCAACTCCATATGGAGCCCCAAGGGAGGAGAGTGCCTACATGATCTGGAGGGTGGGAATGACTGACTCATAGTGATGGAGTCTGGTCAAGTTGGATATGGTGCTCACAGCTGAAGAAGCTGGAGGGATTAGCATCACTGACTTCGTTTAGAGTATCAAAGTCTGAGTTGGTGTCCATACAAGACTAACCCATTACAGGGTGTTGGAATCCAAACAGGTAAGGAGGAGGGCACCCATATGGAGAATGGGTGGTTTTCTAGAGCTAGGTGATAGAATCCAAGTGAGTTGAAGAAGTTATCTGCTTGTGTTATATTTATGACTTCCCTGGTGGCTCAGACGGTAAAGCGTCTGCCTATAATGAGGGAGACACATTGGGTTCAATCCCTGGATCAGGAAGATCTCCTGGAGAAGGAAATGGCAACCTGCTCCAGTATTCTTGCCTGGAAAATCCCATGGATGGAGATTATATTTCTCCATCCATAGTAAGCTTATATTTACACTAAAGAAGTCTGGCAGATACTACCTGAAGTGAAGGATTAATGTAAGTAGCACTAGAAGTTAGATAAATAAAAATTACACCCCTCCTGATAGAATGCAATGAAAAGCAAATGACTTCTTTTTCATGATATTAATGCTACAACTCAAAACCTGAAAATCTAATCATGAGAAAACATCAGACAAACTTATTTTGACGGACTTTGTATGAAATAATTAGTTTATAGTCATCAAAAGCATCTAAGAACACCATTTGTTCTCACAAATAGTACACAAGGTTCTCTTTTCTCCACATTCTAGCCAACAGTTATCATTTAGCTTTTCATTGATAGCCATTCTAACAGTGAGGTGGTCTCCTTGTGATTTTGATTTGCATTGCCCTGATGATTAGTGACGTTGAAGATCTCTTCATGAACATGTTGGTCATTTGTACATCTGTAGGAAAATATCTATTCAGTTTCTCTGGTCATTCTTAAAATAGATTTGCTTTCTTGTTATCAAGTTTCACTTTCACTTGTAAACAAATGCTCAGGGCTTCCCCAGTGGCTCGGATGGCAATGAATCTGCCTGCAATGTGAGAGACCCAGATTGGATCCCTGGGTGGGGAAGATCCCCTGGAGCAAGGAATGGCAACCCACTCCAGTGTTCTTGCCTGGAGAATTCCATGGACAGAGAAGCCTGGCAGGTACAGTCCATAGGATTGCAAAGAGTCAGACATGAGTGAGTGACTTTCACTTTCACCTTTTTGTGCATTCCTTACATATTTTCAACATTTAACTCCTTGTCATACAGATGATTTGCAGATATTTCCCCCTATTTCATAGGTTGCCTTTTTATTTTTATTTCTTTTGCTGTACAGAAATAGTTTGGGTTTTATGTAATTCTATTTGTTTATTTTTGCTTTTGTGCTTTTGCTGTCATATTAAAAAAATTGTTGCTAAAGCCAATATTAAGGAACTGTTTCCCTATTTTCTTCTACAAGTTATAATTTCAGGTCTTGAATTTAAGTCTTGAGTCCATTAGTTTTTGTTAATTTTTGTGACAAAGGTCTAATTTCATTCTTTTGTAGGTGATTGTCTAGTTTTACCAACAACATTTATTGAAGAGACTATCCTTTTCCCATGGAGTGTTCTTGGCATCCTTTTCAAATATAAAATTATCATATAAATGGGAGTTTCTATGCTGGAGCAAACTGGAACAAACTGTGGAAAATTCTTAAAGAGATGGGAATACCAGACCACTTTACCTGCCTCCTAAGAAATCTGTATGCAAGTCAAGAAGCAACAGTTAGAACCAAACATGAAACAATGGACTGGTTTCAAATTGGGAAAGGAGTACATAAAGGCTGTATATTGTCACCCTGCTTATTTAACTTATATGCAGAGTACATCATGCGAAATGCCAGGCTGGATAAAGCTCAAGATGGAATCTAGATTGCCAAGAGAAATATCAATAACCTCAGATATGCAGATGATACCACCCTTATGGCAGAAAGCGAAGAGGAACTAAAGAGACTCCTGACAAAGGTAAAAGAGTAGAATGAAAAAGCTGGCTTAAAACTCAACGTTCAAAAAATTAAGATCATGGTGTTTGGTCCCATCATTTCATGGCAAATATGGGGAAACAGTGGAAACAGTGACAGACTTCATTTTCTTGGGCTCTAAAATCACTGCAGATGGTGATTGCGGCCATGAAATTAAAAGATGCTTGCTCTTTGGAAGAAAATCTATGACAAACCTAGACAGCATATTAAAAAGCAGAGATATTACTTTACCAACAAAAGTCCATCTAGTCAAAGCTACGGTTTTTCCAGTAGTCATGTATAAACGTGAGAGTTGGACCATAAAGAAAGCCTGAGTGCCAAAGAATTGATGCTTTTGAACTGTGATGTTGGAGAAGACTTTTGAGAGTCCCTTGGACTTCAAGGAGATCAAACCAGTCAATCCTAAAAGAAATCAACCCTGAATATCCTTTGGAAGGACTGTTGCTGAAGCTGAAGCTCCAATAATTTGGCCACCTGATGCAAAGAGCCAACTCATTGGAAAAAACCCTAATGCTGGGGAAGATTGAAGGCAGGAGGAGAAGGGGACGGGATGACGGAGGATGAGATGGTTAGCTAGCATCACCAACTCAATGGACATGAATCTGAGCAAACTCCAGGAGACAGATGAGGACAGAGGAGCCTGGCGTGCTGCAGTCCATTGGGTTGCAT
Organism: Bos mutus; assembly: GCF_027580195.1. Lineage (NCBI taxonomy): Eukaryota > Metazoa > Chordata > Mammalia > Artiodactyla > Bovidae > Bos > Bos mutus. The sequence goes on from NC_091618.1 coordinate 32,385,241, forward strand.
AGAGTTAGACAAGACTTAGCAACTGAACAACAACCACAGTGGATATATGACAACCAGATCCAACGTGGAATTCTGACTTGGATTTTCTGTACAGAAGAATGTTATTGGGGCAAAACTTAAATGGTGTCTGAGAATTGGAGTATCATAGTAAAGCGATATTAGTTCCTCATTTGATGATTACATTACAGTTATATAAGAGAACATTCTTATTTGTAGGAAATACACAATGAAACACCATGGCACCAATTTTCTCCCAAATGGTACAGAGCAGGAAAAAAAAAATTCTTTATAATTGTTTCCGAGTCAGAAAAGCTTTTAAAATTTATCTTCCGTAAATCTTAATACAAAAAATTCATTTTCTTATAACTAGAACATTCTGATTAAATTGCCAAAATAATGTGTTTTTTTTTTCCTCTCCAGGACACTCTGTAATAAATATATCCTGCCTCTAGCCACTTTTCTCAGTCTTTTCTGTTACTGCCTCAGTCTGAGCCAGGGGCCTCCTGCTGTTGAACCTAAGCCTACATATTTCCACCTCTGCACACTTGTGATCTGTTCTTCACATAGTGACTAGAGTGACCTTTCAAAATTAGCCAGATCTTACACCCCTCTGCTTTCACAATTTATCTGGCTTCCTGTGACTGTCAGAATAAAACCTTAAGTGTCTACCACAGCCTTTCCATCCCTCCCTGAGGCATCAGGACAGTTTCCTGGCTCTCCTCCTTCTCTCATTCACCGCTCTCATTATTCTTCTCTCATTCACCACTGTTGCCTTAGAGTATTTTGAGTTACTCTGCTTGGAAGCCTGATTACTCCACTTCAAAAGGGTATCTCTGAGTTTCTCAACCTGAAGAGGCTTTTTCTGTTCCAATTCTTAGTTTCTATCTTATCAACTTATCCAGATTTTCTCCATTGAATGTAAGAATTGCTGGAATCAACTTCTTTCCTTGTTTCCTGTTGACCATCCATAACTAGGCAGAGATCTTGCTCCCCAACTCAGTGCTATGTTTCAATGCCTAGAACTAAACCTGGTCCTCATTGTGAATTAATGAATGAATGAATTACACAATATAGGCTCTGTGGGAATAACTTTTGAATCATGAAAATGTTTTTTCAGTTCAAAAAATCAAATCAAATTAAAAAAGAAAATGAACAGTTGACAATTATGAAAGTCAGAGCTTATAATTTAAATAATTTTTGAACATGGTACTCTGGCCGTATACTCTTAGTGAAATCAGTTTTTACACCTTTTTAGTGAAATGTATTCTAAAAACAAGCAAAACTGTTAAACAGTACATTTTTTGTTGGTAAACATATGATGTGGTAACTGAAACTATTTTGTGTGTAATATGTGTGTGTGCTCAGTCGTGTCTGACTCTTCGTGACCCCACAGACTGTAGCCTGCCAGGCTTCTCTGTCCATGGGATTTTTCAGGCAAGAATACTGGAGTGGGTTGCCATTTCCTCCTCCAGGGAACCTCGCTGACCCAGGGATCAAACCCACATTTTCTGCATTGTCAGGTGGATTCTTTACCTCAGACCCACTTGGGAAGTGTAATATAGAAGAAAGTAATTAATAAATTGTTCACAACCAAGCTTCTCATTGTGAGAAAAGTAAGTTACAAATATGGATGGGGGAAGGGGAGGAAAAGCCATATAAATTTATAATTTAAGATAATATAAATAATACATATACACACATATTTGTATTTATATTCATATATGTTCTACTGCTGCTACTGCTGCTAAGTTGCATCACTCGTGTCCAACTCTGTGGGACCCCGTAGACGGAAGCCCACCAGGCTCCTCTGTCCCTGGGATTCTCCAGGCAAGAACACTGGAGTGGGTTGCCATTTCCTTCTCCAATGCATGAAAGCGAAAAATGAAAGTGAAGTCGCTCAGTTGTGTCTGACTCTTGGCGACTCCATGGACTGTAGCCTCCCAGGCTCCTCCGTCCATGGGATTTCCCAGGCAAGAGTACTGGAGTGGGGTGCCATTGCCTTCTCCGATATATGTTCTAGGTCCTCTTAAAAGGTCTAAAGTCAATGACAACCCTAATTGTTGCACACATAAAAATAGTTACAATAGTAAACTTTATGTTATGTGCTTTAAAATAAATAAACAAATTTTTTAAAAGGGAATAAAAAACTGTTTTTGGTAACTGTCTTGTGTCAAAGAATACATTGGAACCCAAGTCTTGGTTTCTAATATCATTCCTGATAAAACAAATGAACACTTCTTGAAGAAATGGTTAATAACAGGCCCAGGGTAGGAAAAGTACAATATAATTGTTGAGGAAAAAAGCAACAAAATGCTCAAACACTAATACATATGTTTCAAATGAACATAGGCACTAGCTTGGAAGAGTTTGCATTGTCCAAATTTGGTGCAGTTTGAAGATCAAAAAAAGAGGGAAAAGGATATCTTTACAACCCAGTGATCTTGAGGTTAACCAGATAAGTTGGCATTATGTTGCTTTTTAAAGAAAAGTAATGGGAGCTACACATTATCTACACAGTATTCTTGATAAAAATGTTTAACTTGATTCTAATCATAAGAAAACAATCAGATAAATTTATATTGTAAGATAAATGGCTCAGTATCTTCAAAAATATCAATATCTCAAAAAACAAAGAAAGATAGGAAGACTCTTTCAGCTTAAAAGAACTAAAGTAATATGGCAACCAAATGTAACGTCTGGTCCTAGATAGAGGAATACAATTATTCTTAAAGATACAATTTTTCTGCAAGTTATTGTCAAAAGATTTTTCCAAAATACACATATACATAATATATGTATTATCTATAAACAGAGACACACATCAAGGGAGCATTCTGCCCAAAGAAGGGCCCAGTAAAGGATAAAAATGGTAGAGACCTAATAGGCACTAAAGAGATCAAGAAGAGATGGAAAGAATACATGGAAAAACTGTATAAAAAAATATCTTAATGAACCAGATTACTTATGATGGTGTGGTTAGTCACCCAGAGCCAGACATTCTGGAGTACAAAGTCAAGTGGGCCTTATAAAGTACTGCTGTTAATAAAGCTAGTGGATGTGATGAAATTCCAGAACTATTCAAATTCCTAAAGGATGATGACATCAAGGTTTTGCATTCATTTTGTCAGCAAATCTGGGAGACCCAACCGTGGCTACAGGACTGGAAGAGGTCAGTCCTCATCCCAATTCCCAAGATGGGTAATACCGAAGAACGTGCTAACCATTAGACAATTGTACTCTTCTCCCATGCTAGTAAGGTCATGCTTAAAATCTTTCATGCTAGGCTTTAGCATTATGTGAACCAAGAACTTCCGGATGTTCTCATTGGGTTTAGAAAAGGAAAAGGAACTAAAGATAAATTTCCAACATTCGCTGGAGAGAAAGCAAGGGAATTTCTGAAAAACATCTATCTCTGTTTCATCAATTACGCTAAAGCCTTTGACTGTGTGGATCATGACAAACTGTGGAAAGCTCTTGGAGAGATGGGCATACCAAACCATCTTACCTGTCTCCTGAGAAACCTGTATGCAGTTCAAGAAGCAACAGTTAGAATCCTGTACGGAACAACTGATTGGTTCAAGATTGGGAAAAGAGTACAATAGGGCTGTCTGCTGTCACCCAGTTTGTTTAACCTGTATGCTGAGTACATTGTGAGAAATGCTGGGCTGGATGAGTTACAAGCTGCAATCAAGATAAGCAGGAGAAACTTCAACAACTTCAGATATACGGATGATACCTCTCTAATGGCAGAAAGCGAAGAGGAACAAAAGAGCCTCTTGATGAGGGTGAAGGTGGAGAGTGAAAGAGCCAGCTTAAAACTAAATATTAAAAAAACCTAAGATTATGGCATCTGGCCCCATTACTGCATGACAAATAGAAGAGGAAAATGTGGAACTAGTGACAGATTTCCTCTTCTTGGGCTCCAAAATCACTGCAGATGATGACCGCAGCCATGGAATCAGAAGACAATTGCTTCTTGGCAAAAAAGCTATGACAAACTTAGACAGTGTGTTGAAAATCAAGGACATTATTCTGCTGACAAAATTCATATAGTCAATGCTATGGTCTTCCCAGTGGTCAGGTATGGTTGTAAGAGCTGGAGTGTAAAGAAGGCAGAGAGCCAAAGAATTGATACCTTTGAACTGTGGTGCTGGAGAAGACTCCTGAAAGTCCCTTGGACAACAAGGAGATCAAACCAGTCAATCTTAAGGAAGATCAACTCTGAATATTCACTGGAGGGACTGATGCTGAAGCTGAAGCTCCAGTATTTTGGTCCTGTGATATAAACAGACTACTCGTTGGAAAAATCCCCGATTCTGGGAAAGATTGAGAGCAGAAGGAGAAGAGGGTGTCAGAGAATGAGATGGCTGGATGGCATCACCGATGCAATGAACATGAACTTGGGCAAACTCTGGGAAATGGTAAGCGACAGGGAGGCCTGGTGAGCTACAGTCCATGGGGTCACAAGGAGTCGGATATGACTGGGGAACTGAATAATAACAGTATGTGCATATATAGAGAGAATATAACAAAATGTTAACATTCAGTGAATTTAGGTAAATGATAAGTAAATGGTTTGCAATTTTTAAAATAAAAGTTGGAGTAAGGAAGGCTGACGACAATCAAAGACTACAGACTCTGCTCCTGGCTTCAAATTCAGGTGCTAAATACTAAGTGTGAAATCAGCATTTTAAGATCTCTTTTCTCACCTGGAAAAAGAAAGCAATAATGAACCTGTCTCATAGGATTTTTTTCTTGAGTTGTAAATGTGAAAAATGCATGCTCAGCAAACGGCACAGTTGCTTGACTTATAATTAGTACTCAATAAATGTTAATACTGATTATTGTCATTATCCCAAAATCTGTGATAGCTCTTCATGATGTAAGACTATCATTTATCTGGTAATCAAATGATGTATATTTGTAAAAATACAGCTTTTAGAATTTGGTTTTTTATCTTTTATCCTGGTTTTAAGAAAATAAATATAGAAGATTATTCACACTTGGATGAAAAAAGCATCTTAGGATGTCTTCATCTAAGACAAAACTGAATCCCTAATTTTGTTTTAATCTGTTGCTAACTGACTAATCTTTTCATCCATGAAAATGACAGAGCTGTTCATTCATTTAGCCATATGTCATGACTGACCCCTAGTAGTTGCACAGGAACTGTGAAATAATGAAGGAATGAAAGAATGAACAAAACGGGTAAACTCACTCCGCAAGTCAGATCATGACTACACCCCTGAAGGCTGGGCGAGCTCTGAGCTTCTGCTTTCTTCTCTAGATGACTGCATCAGTGGTCCCTCCCATGTGCTAGGTAGATTTAGGGCCAAAAGGGCCCCTCTAGCCCTTTTCCGCTAGTACTTTTGCCTGGAAAGTCCCATGGACAGAGGAGCCTGGTGGGCTGCAGTCCATGGGGTCGCTAAGAGTCAGACAAGACTGTGTGACTTTACTTTCACTTTTCACTTTCATGCATTGGAGAAGGAAATGGCAACCCACTCCAGTGTTCTTGCTTGGAGAATCCCAGGGACGGGGGAGCCTGGTGGGCTGCCGTCTCGGGTCACAGAGTTGGACACGACTGAAGTGACTTAGCAGCAGCAGCAGCCCTTTCCTGAATTTCCTTATTGCTCATTTGCTGTTTCTGTGGGCTATGAATGGTTTCTCCCACCTATACTCAGGCAGAGTAATGGGGACAAGAGATTTGTGATTTAAATAGTGCCAAGAAAATACACTAACTTCTCCTCTGGTGGCTTCTAGCTAAAGAGTCATTCATTTCTGTGTGGTTTCTGGAAGGAGGATCCCTTGATAGTCCCTGTTACTCATAAACAGGTTTATACAATTAGTTTAACAGATTGAATGATTTAACAGATTAGTCACTTAACTGGGTTTTGAGAAAACAGGACAGTTAAGAATTGGCAGAGTAAAAGGAGAAGATCAAATTCTGGAGTGTGGGATGTTTACCCTAAAAAAAACAGGTAGTTCTGGTAGCCAAGCCAAAAGGTGGGGCTCTCAACAGCAAGAAAGCAACAAGGTTGGATGGGAGGGACTGAGGAAAAGACAAATGAAGGTGCAAAGGACAAACCTCTTACTCTCCTAATCCTAGTGCTGGTCATGAATATTTCAACAGAGTATAAAGATTTCTGAAAGGTCTCTTGCCTCTTTTTGCTCTTGTTTCTCATTACATATCAAAAATGTTTTATGCACTCTGATAAAAGATTAATCAAAAATGGTAAAAGTATGTAACACTGATTTTTCCTATTCCATTAGCATCATGGATTTTTGACTAAAGTGTGTAATAGCCTAAAACCAAAACTTTATGCCATTTACCCAATAGATTTGAGCAACTGACTTATCTTATGAAAACACTGAGAGATGACTGCTGAGTTTAAATCACATAGACCCTAACACCAAAGTAATCAAAGTCAAGAAAGTAGAAAGGGGTTTTCATTCAAAGGGCAAAAAATCTGTCCCAGCAGCAAACACATGTGTAGTCAAATCATCCAATGAATGGGTCCATCACAGCGTCTGCAGGTTTTATCCTTTGAATTTTTAAATAGTGTTTCTGATTTTTCAAAGTTTTCTCTATCATGGAATTCTTCCAACTTAATGTTATGTCCAGGAATTGGCAGAAAGGGAGTGCTTCAGGGATGGATTCCCAGCCATTAGATTTTCTCCAATACTGCTCACCTCCTTCAAACTATGAAAGGGCATTCTACTGATACACTAACAGCACTGCAGAACTCATGAAAGACAACAAAATAAATGGCGCTCTGATTCACACTTACCTCCATTACTTTCAAAAGTAGAAAGGAGCAGTGACATAACTAAGGTGAAATGGCAGATTAGCTAAAAATTAAACTGAAATATAATTTTGTCTTACACTTGACTTGGATGAAGTAAACAATAACACCCACCACTTCGAACATGATGAAAATGCAATGTGGGCAGGGTTCATAGTTTGAAAATGTGGATTTTGGATCACACAGAACTAAATGCAAATTCTAGCTTCGTCACTACTGACTGAATGGCAAATTAACACCTACAAGTCTTTGTCGTATCAATCATCAATGGCAGTTACATTACCTCATTCTAGAACTAAAGACGTAATACATATTAATCATCAAGTAGCGTATGAGTAGGCAACAGATAGTCACTGTTCCCCAGAAAGAGTTACCTCTGCCCAAATTTCCTTTTGACCTTGCCCACCAGACTCAGCCCCAAATTCACCTGCTCCATAGAACCACAGTCTATGACTATTCACTGCCTTCCTCTCATCTCACTTTCTGCCACATTTACAACTTTGTTAGAGTGGATCACTGACAGATATGAATTAAGGATATAATAATCATTTGGATACATTTAAAATAATGACAAATATAAGATTTCATTTTTAAAGCCAGATTAAGACAAGAGGTGAACTAGTCATTGCTGCTTTGCTTTCTATCTGAATTCTCTCAGACTTGAATTACACCAAAAATCCAGCTTCAGGCCATAGAAATTAAAAACAGTTTCACACAGATGCTCCCTCTTCATGGCCCCTGCCTGGAGCCCACCCTCAACCCAGAAGCAAGGTTTGTCTGTACAACAGATGGGAACCTTGGACCTGGACCTATTTTTCTTCCTGCCACTTTATATCTGCTCCCCACCTCCTCCTGAAAGCTGTCAGACTGCAACTGTATTTTGACTCCATTTTTTCTGAAATTCTTGGGAAATGCCTTAGTCATTTCTTCTTTGACTTTTGCAGTTTCCTCTCATATATTCTTTCAAAATCTTTGCTTGTGAAATTGTCTTATCTTCCAAACTGTAACCTGCCTACCTACTGTAACAGAGGCTTCCCATTCTTCCTTGTTTTGTATTTTATTGAAAGCCAAGTAAAATTCAGAAAAAACCTCTGTTACTAAATTTTGATTTACACAAGGATGTCTTTGTAATATTCACTATTTATTGAGGTCCTTCAACACATTTTCTTTTTCTATCACTCAGTACAGATTTGATTTGGGAGGTGGTCTTCTACTGGACTTGCCACAAATTCAAAATATTTATTCCAGCCTCAGAGGTTTGAAAAGCATGAAATCTTGCCTTAAATATTTATCTCCTTGAATGGTGATGCACTCTGAAAATTTCCTAATGTTCTTGTGAATTCAGGACATCTTAAGATCTGTTTCAATGAGGCAATTGTCCTACCCCACATTTGCTTAACTTCATGCATGCAATCTAATATCCTATTTAAGAAGATATTGTCTGTGGGCGAGATAGAAGACAAGAAGAAAATTGATTTATTGAATTTTCAGTCAGTATACAAAGACTTCCTGTCCAAGCTCTTCACCACAAACACAAATAACTCTAAGCTCTCAAATCCATGTTAGTAAATCTAAAACTCCTATTCCTGCCAACACATAGAATGCCTGTCTTTTCCTAGCCTCAGAAACAACTGTTTAACTGCTTGTGTAATTGTTACCAAGTTACTATCTTTACCTTATCAGTAAACATTGTCTTCTCTGTCATCTGCCTTAGTTATCAGATTTTTCTTAGTTTCGGTTTCTATATCTCCTCTCACCCCAGAAGACTACATTTCTTCCCATGTGCAGAGGAAGGTCCCAATGGCCCATAACCATTTTCAGTCAGTAAATGTTATGACCTATGGGTGGTGGAGAAATTAAAGAGAGAATACACAACTCATGTCGGTTTTCCAGGGTTGTTTGAAAGACGTTCATTCACAGATCATCATCCATTAAAAAAAAAAAAGCAGATTCACGTTTTACTTCTATCCAGAGAAATCCACAAAAGAGTGGCACACCTGAAAGGCTGTTTGGTCACAAGTCAAATCTGCTTGGCGGAACACCTATCCTGTGACTTTGCGTTTAGAGGACCTATTTGAAATCAGTGCTTCATTATTTTTCATCTATGTGTGTGTGTGTGTGTTCAGTCATTCAGTTATGTCTGACTCTTTCGTGACCTGAGGGACTGTAGTCCATCCGGCTCCTCTGTTCATGGGATTCTCCAGGCAAGAATACTGGGGTGGGTCACCATTTCCTACTTCAGGGGATCTTCCCAACCCAGGGATGGAATCCTCATCTCTTTCTTTTCCTGCATTGACAGGCAGATTCTTTACCACTGCACCACTTGGACAGTGGCTTATTACTGAAATATAAGAGGGCTCTTGTCTATGGCTTATTACTGAAATATAAGAGGGCTCTCCTAAATGATGATTATTTAGAACCCTCGGAGAACCCTACTTTCAGCTCCTAGATGAAGACTTCCTGTTTACTTGCTGTGTCGCAAGACATCTCAAATAAAAGGATTTTCATTATATGCCACGTAATGTTTTTTTTTCTGTTTTGATTTGTTTTGTTTTTTATTTAGCTGTGTCAAGTCTTAGTTGCGACAACAAGACTTAATTTTCAAGTCTTGGTTGCCATACGTGGGCTCTCTAGTTGCAGTGAACGGGCTCCACCAGCATGTGAAATCCTAGTTCCCATACCAGGGATCAAACCCATGTCCCCTGCATTGCAAGGCGGATTCTTAACCACTGGACCATCAGGGAAGTCCCCATAATGTGTTTTAAATTAGACCTTTCTAAACAATATCCTATAACTTTTATAAAAGTCTTATGCAAGCATTTTCACATGATACAAACAGAAAACTAATTTTATTTGAAAACAAGTTTATGTAGTCCTAAAAGTTTTTTTCCAGTGACATAACCTTCACCTTCTCAGGAAAAGGAAGAGAACAGATATTTGATGCAACAGACACCTCACTCTTATTCGCTAAGTTGTGTCCGACTCTTGCAACCCATGGACTGTAGCCGGCCAGGCTTCTCTGTCCATGGGATTCTCCAGGCAAGAATACTGGAGTGGGTTGCCATTTTCTTCTCCAGGGGCATCTTCCCGACCCAGGAATCAAACCCAGGTCTCCTGCATTGCAGGCACTCTTTACTGACTGAGCTATGAGGGAAGCCCCCAGACACCTCATTAGCTGCCTTCTATACATTATCCCAACCTTTCTTCACAGCAATCTTATAAATGATATTGTTAACTCCATTCTGCATATGAGAAACAAAGGCTCAGAAATATTAACTAGCTCAAGTGGCTGAGCTGAGATTTCATCTAATTCTAATGCTCAAGCTGCCTTCTTGGGACATGTCCCTTTCGAAGAAAGTTTCTTCTTTCCTTTTGGAAAAAAAAATCTACCTAGAACAGAAAAGGGAAACGGGAAACCAATTCATCATGACTTTGGAAGGAGGGCAAAGCTATCATTCTCCAAAGCTCAAAAGAATAAAAAAATGTAGTAATAAATTGCTTTTAGTGAAATATATAAGGGAAATCATAAGAGCAACAAGTCGATGATTTTGTTTAAATAATATGAACGTCAAACATATAAATGTTTATCACAGTCCCTTTTTTATTAGAGCTCTACATGGACGGACTTTTTTAAATGATTATACACATCTGCTCCACATCTGTAGTCTGTCTACAACTTTACTACTGGTGGCCACAGTGAAATCACACCATCTCTCTCCACTGTTAGACCAATCTGAGAGGCCTCCCCACTGAGCATAGTGTTAGGGAACAAAATGGAAGGAAAATGAGTGTTTGGGCATATGGCATGGAGGCCTAGGGCAGTCTGTAGTAGAGAAATTGCGAATCCAGAGAGTACCTAACATTTCAGATGGTTGAGGTATCCTAGGCAACAGAGCTATAGAAATACCCTGAATAAGTACGTTTATAGATAGTGATGTTCAGATTTCAAGTTAGAAGGCCCAATCTGTCTATAAACTGTTCTATAGTTGATTGTTTTCATTGTTTTTTGAGATTTATTTATTTTTATTTTTTGGTTGTGGTGAGTCATCGTTGCTAAACATGGGCTTTCTGTAGTTGCGGTGAGTGGTAGCTGCTCTTCGTTGCAGTGCTCAGGCTTCTCACTGCAGTGGCTTCTCTCGTTGAGGAGCACAGACTCTAGGCACATAGGCTTCCCTAGCCGTGGCACATGGGCTTAGTTGCTCTGCAGTGTTGGATCTTCCTGGACCAAGGATCAAACCCATGCCCTCTGCATTGGCAGGCAGATTCTTAACCACTGCGCCACCAGGGAAGCCCCCTGTTTTTATTAATGTTTTCAACTTTAGTCTACTACCTGTGAGATGATAATTTTGTTGTTGTTGCTTAGCTTCTAAGTCGTGTCCGACTCTTTGCGACCCCACGGACTGTAGCCCTCCAGGCTCCTCTGTCCGTGGGATTTCCCAGGCAAGAATACTGGAGTGGGTTGCCATTTCCTTCTCCAGGGGATCTTCCCAACCCAGGGATCAAATCCATTTCTCCTGCATTGCAGGTGGATTTTTTACCACTGAGCCACCAGGGAAGGTCAAGACAATAGTCATCATTGTGTTTGTTCAGATTCAACAGTGAGTTAAATCACCAATCCACAGAATTAGAGAGGCGCAACTCACTGGATTGAGCAAAATACTTCTTCTATTATTTCTCTAAGACTGTTAAATCTACATTACTTAAAATGAAAGACTTAAGTATACACTTATGAGTCAGTGTAAATTATATCTAGTGTGCAAGACAAAACAATGGCCCCTAAAGATGTTCATGTCTTAATACCTGGAACTGGTGAATGTTATCAGGTTGCATTGGCAAGAGGAGTTAAAATTCCTGATCAGCTGACCTAGAGATGGCGATTAACCAGGTGGCCCAATGTAATCTCAAGGGTCCTCATCAGAGAAAAAGGGAGACAGAAGAGAGAGGGTCAGAGTGGGTTGCAGTGAGAAAGACTCGATTGACACTAGCTGATTTTGAAGATGGAAAGGAGCCATAAGGCAGTCTCTAAAAGCTAGAAAAGGAAAAAAATCTACAGATTCTTACTAGAGTCTCCAGAAGATAACACAGCCAGTTTTTAGCCCAGTGAGACCCATTTCAGATGTCTGACCTCCAGAGCTGTAAAGTATTAAATTTGCATTATTGCAAGTAACTAAGTTTGCAGGTTTTTTTTTTTTTTTTTTTTAACAGTAGCAGAAGGAAACTAACATACCTACTACAATCTTCCCTCTGATTCCAGGCAGGATTGGTTCCAGGAGCTCCAGAGCATTCCAAAATTCGAGGATGCTCAGATCAGATCAGTTGCTCAGTCGTGTCCGACTCTTTGCGACCCCGTGAATCACAGCACGCCAGGCCTCCCTGTCCATCACCAACTCCCGGAGTTCACTCAGACTCACGTCCATTGAGTCAGTGATGCCATCCAGCCATCTCATCCTCTGTCGTCCCCTTCTCCTCCTGCCCCCAATCCCTCCCAGCATCAGAGTCTTTTCCAATGAGTCAACTCTTCGCATGAGGTGGCCAAAGTACTGGAATTTCAGTTTTAGCATCATTCCTTCCAAAGAAATCCCAGGGCTGATCTCCTTCAGAATGGACTGGTTGGATCTCCTTGCAGTCCAAGGAACTCTCAAGAGTCTTCTCCAACACCACAGTTCAAAAGCATCAATTCTTCACCGCTCAGCCTTCTTCACAGTCCAACTCTCACATCCATACATGACCACAGGAAAAACCATAGTCTTGACTAGACGAACCTTTGTTGGCAAAGTGATGTCTCTGCTTTTGAATATGCTATCTAGTTTGGTCATAACTTTCCTTCCAAGGAGTAAGCGTCTTTTAATTTCATGGCTGCAGTCACCATCTGTAGTGATTTTGGAGCCCAGAAAAATGAAGTCTGACACTATTTCCACTGTTCCCCTATCTCTTTCCCATGAAGTGATGGGACTGGATGCCATGATATTCGTTTTCTGAATGTTGAGCTTTAAGCCAACTTTTTCACTCTGCACTTTCACTTTCATCAAGAGGCTTTTGAGTTCCTCTTCACTTTCTGCCATAAGGGTGGTGTCATCTGCATATCTGAGGTTACTGATATTTCTCCTGGCAATCTTGATTCCAGCTTGTGTTTCTTCCAGTCCAGCGTTTCTCATGATGTACTCTGCATACAAGTTAAATAAACAGGGTGACAATATGCAGCCTTGACGTACTCTTTTTCCTATTTGGAACCTGTCTGTTGTTCCACGTCCAGTTCTAACTGTTGCTTCCTGACCTACATACAAATTTCTTAAGAGGCAGATCAGGTGGTCTGGTATTCCCATCTCTTTCAGAATTTTCCACAGTTTATTGTGATTCACACAGTCAAAGGCTTTGGCATAGTCAATAAAGCAGAAATAGATGTTTTTCTGGAACTCTCTTGCTTTTTCTATGATCCAGCGGATGTTGGCAATTTGATCTCTGGTTCCTCTGCCTTTTCTAAAACCAGCTTGAACATCAGGAAGTTCACGGTTCACATATTGCTGAAGCTTGGCTTGGAGAATTTTGAGCATTACTTTACTAGCATGTGAGATGAGTGCAATTGTGTGGTAGTCTGAGCATTCTTTGGCATTGGCTTTCTTTGGGATTGGAATGAAAACTGACCTTTTCCAGTCCCGTGGCCACTGCTGAGTTTTCCAAATTTGCTGGCATATTGAGTGCAGCACTTTCACAGCATCATCTTTCAGGATTTGGAATAGCTCAACTGGAATTCCATCACCTCCACTAGCTTTGTTCGTAGTGATGCTTTCTAAGGCCCACTTGACTTCACATTCCAGGATGTCTGGCTCTAGGTCAGTGATCACACCATCGTGATTATCTGGGTCATGAAGATCTTTTTTGTACAGTTCTTCTGTGTATTCTTGCCATCTCTTCTTAATATCTTCTGCTTCTGTTAGGTCCATACCATTTCTGTCCTTTATCGAGCTCATCTTTGCATGAAATGTTCCTTTGGTATCTCTGATTTTCTTGAAGAGATCCCTAGTCTTTCCCATTCTGTTGTTTTCCTCTATTTCTTTGCACTGATTGCTGAAGAAGGCTTTCTTATCTCTTCTTGCTATTCTTTGTAACTCTGCATTCAGATGTTTATATCTTTCCTGCTCAAGTCCCTTATATAAAATGGGAGAGTACACGAAGAACCTACTGTACAGCACATGGAACTTTGCTCAGCGTTATGTGGCAGCCTGGATGGGAGGGGAATTTGGGGGAGATACATGTACATGTATGGCTGAATCCCTTTGCTGCTAACCTGAAAACTATCACAACATTGTTAATCAGTCATGCCCCAATACAAAATAAAAAGTGAAAAAATAAATAAATAAAATGGGGTACTCAGTTGGTAAAGAATCTGCCTGCAATGCAGGAGACACTGGTTTGATCCCTTGGTTGGGAAGATCCCCTAGAGAAGGGAAAAGCTACCCACTCCAGTATTCTGGCCCGGAGAATTTCATGGACTGCATAGTCCATGGGGTTGCAAAGAGTCGGACACGACTGAGCGACTTTCACAGAACGGTATTCTGAAACAAAATGTTAATGAGTATAAATGTTTAAGAATACTGACTAATAAATATATTTTAGGTACTGACGAAAGTATTGCTGATTCCCAAAGGAAGTTTAGTGCATTTAAATGCCATTAAAGATTTTAAAACAGGTAAGAGAGACAGTAACTGTGAAATAGGATGTAGACCATTGGTAACTGTTGAATAGTGGATGACGGGTACATGGGGCTCATTATACCATTCTATATACTTTTCTGAATGTTTAAACACCTTTATAACCAAGTTTAAAAACATTTTTACATCCTCCACCAAATTAAATAACTTTAAAAAGGAGCCCTATAAGCAAAGCCAGTACTATATTAAACAAATACTCTCTATTTCTTTTCTTAGAATGAAATATGAAAGGCAAAACTCTAAACCTTTTCTCTTGTGATTTAATATGAAGCCTTTGGCATTGTTATACTTCCACTGGAGATGATAAATACCACATTTTCCTAGCAGATGACTTGTTTTCTGACTAAGTTTGAAAAGCAAAACTCTCTGTGCCTACTCACAGAGAATTATGTGAACATTTTTGGTTCTATTAGCATAAAGAAATACTCCTAGCAATGAGATTAGACCATGTGAAACCAGAACGCAATGGATCTGTATGATAAAAATCAGAAGAACATAAAAATATTGCATTGCATGATGAAAAAGTATAATACTATTTTTGATAAGTGTAATAATTAATCCCACTTTTGCTAGCATTATGTGAAAATTGATATTCCAAGTCATGTGATCATTCTATCAGTTTGAAATATAGATAAACAGAAACTAAGTTTCTATGAGATTAGTACAAAAAAGAAATAGAAAATTTCCAAAGAATTGGGTGAGTTTTATGACTTTCTGGAGATAATCAAATAACCAACATGACAAGCTACTATAAAGTAGACATTTTTGTTTTTTTAATTATTGAATTGATTAGCCACTTATGGCCTGGGAAAAGGAGAAATATTTAAATCATATTGGTTCACACAGAAAATTTTGCTTAGAAGCAAGTGAAGGCAATGGCACCCCACTCCAGTACTCTTGCCTGGAAAATCCCAGGGATGGAGAGGCCTGGTAGGCTGCAGTCCATGGGGTCGCTAGGAGTCAGACATGACTGAGCGACTTCACTTTCACTTTTCACTTTCATGCACTGGAGAAGGAAATGGCAACCCACTCCAGTGTTCTTGCCTGGAGAATCCCAGGGACGGTGGAGCCTGGTGGGCTGCCATCTATCGGGTCGCACAGAGTCAGACACAACTGAAGCGACTTAGCAGCAGCACCAGCAAGCCTACTTGTAAATCCATTAGAAGAATCAACCAATTGGAATGAAAAAGGAAAAAGAAGGTCTGTGCTTCTTCTTTGGGCCAGTAGAATTCTGAAGGTCTTGGTGCCTACATAATTTTATTGTCTATTGTATATTTTTATATCTCTGCTGTTTCCCGATACTCCCTTTCCTTATATAAAGGTCGCAGCAGTATATTTCAGAGAAAATAGAGCATCATTCTAAAAAGTTTACATCTAAAATCCTTATGGAAATCATGTCTCCTTGTTCTGTGGACAGTAGATCATAGATTCTGATTCTTGACCTTTGTCTATACTTATTCCTTAAAATAAGTCTCTATTCTTATAGATTTATACATCATCATGCATCATTAGGAACCGTAATATAAATTTTCTCTTCCAATTCCCAGAAAATATAAGACCTAATTAAAAAAAAAATTCTATATTTAAATGGCTCCAGAAAGGTTTCTACAAATTCAACTGTTACCATTTTATCTTTTTATCACCACCGCCTAGAAGCATTTCCCGGTATTTGATCTATGCAGTGTGAGAACTTGGCCTCTGGTTGTCTTTGATGAAGATGGAAAACAGCTGGTAACCATTATATATTTATATACCTTCAAACACTGCAAGACTGTTATTAGGTTACCTTTCTTCCCTTTTCCAAGATAAGCAAGTCCCATGTCTTTAACTCTTTCTTATAAGTTCTATTTTCCAACCCTTTCATCAACATCCATCTTCCATCCATCACCAACATCTCTGAATCCTCTCAAAATGTTAGAGTTCTCTTAAGCTGTGGGGCCCCAAACTGGAAAGCACTTTCTTATAAATTTCTGACCAGTGCTGAGGAAGAGAAAGTACCATCTATTTATCCATCTGTCTATTTAAAGTTAAGTGATCGTGGAGGGGCTGCCACCATAGGCTGGGTGTATTTTGGCACTCAAGTAGCAGGAACATCAAAGGCGAGAAAGCCTGCCTGTTTTTGCCTTAAGCTCTTGGCTTCAGTGAAGACCACTCCTAAAAGGGACCTTAAGACTAGTCTAAAACCAAATAACAGACAATGTCTGGTCTAAATCAAAGACAGAGGTTTTCTGCTGACTCAGAATCATTATCTTTGAAACCACTTGTTCTTACATGGTTAAAGTCTGATTATCTAATTCCTCTAGGGGTTGGGGTTGTTGGGCAGGGGATTGTGTGTGTGTGAGACAGGGAGAGACAGAGAGAAGGAGAGACTGAAATAGTTCTTCCTTGTTCGTTTATCTTTGCCAGTCTTAAAATGCAGATGGTTTCCTTAGGAACACATATCAGGCATATTTGTTTTATTTCATAAAAGTAGCCAAATTGTCTAGCCAAATTTCCCATGTTTTAAAGCAGGAACTTTATTCCATTCTCCTTTTAATTTTTCTGCCCATTGTCTCTGATGCTCACCTCCTTTGAATTGTCTTTTCAACTCATTCACTTCGTTTTCCCCTCTGTCCCTTTATATTCCTGTTCAGTTTCCCTCTCTCTTGTTCATCGTATCTAATATCCACATAGAACAACTGTGAATGAAAGGATCTGGTAAAAATATGAGGGTGGGGTGGGGGAGGAGAGCTTTAGTTGAAGATAGAGAGTTGCCACAGTCTACGTTTGAAAACGTCAAATAAGGATGCTAGTATTCAGTGCACATAATTAGGAAGTAACAGAGAAGACAGGAAATGGAGTTTTGTGACATCAAAAAAATGTCACAGAATCCCAGACTCAATCTTCCAACAGTTCAAAATTTGAGACGCTTATATTTCTAAGATGAGTCGAGTTGTACTTCATAAAAAATAAAGTTTGGAATTAAGCAGTCCATTTAAAAAGAAAAAGAAAGAAATTCTCTCCACAGCCTGGGGGAGAAAAATCTCCTAGATTCTCCACTTCAAAAAGAAGCTCTATTTATTAGTGTGGCGAAAGTGAGAATTAAGCCCAAGAGTCAGAAGAAGAGAGAGAGGCACCTCAGCTCTGACAAACCACGGGCAGGCTGGGTACTCACAGCCAACCTGTTTGGCAAACTGGTGTCTGAAAATATTATGTCTCAAGTATAGGAAGCACTGCAGGCGGAGAGTTTGTGGTGTTATCAGACAAAAATCTCTGTGTACCTGGACTCCGTGTCCAAGTCTCTTCAAACTCCAGGCTTCGCACCAAGTTATGTCAACATATGACTCAGAAGAGGCGGAAAGGGGGAAAACAGGCACAAAGAAGGCAAAGCTGAGGAGAAAAAGAGCAAATAAACACATAAGCCAAAGTAAGCCCGCTTGGTTCTGAGGAGAACTGCAAACACATTTTTTTTTAAACCAGTCAAAGGTAACAGGGAGAAATGAATGTGCATCTTCTCCTGACTAGACCTTTCTTCTCATCTCAGGGGAACAAAGAGATAATCAAAAAATGTGTAAGATATAGAAAGAGAATTAACATTGCCCTTTAATGCAAACCATTACCAGAAAGTGCTAATCATTTGTACTCTAGTCTCTCAGTTCCAATAGGGGATTTGTGTAAGGTTTTTTGAGCAGTTATTAGAAAATGATATTGAGGAAAATCAGACCTTTTGGGGATAAACTACTGGACATAAGTCTCTCCCATCCCTCAACATCAGATACTAGGCATTAACACTTGCCTCAAACATCATCTGGTTAATTTGAGGCTCAAAGTGCACTCCCTTAAAATGAACTCACTAGTCATATAAAAAAAGCTTCTGTGAAATAAGAAAAAAAATTTTTTTAAGTTTTTTTTTATGTGTATCATTTTTAAAGTCTTTATTGAATTTGTTACAACATTGTTTCTGTTTTATGTTTTGGTTTTCTGGCTACAAGGCATGGGGGATCTTAGCCTCCTGACCAGGGATCAAACCCACACCTTCTGCATTAGAAGGTGAAACCTTAATCACTGGACTTCCAGGAAAATCCAGAAAACTTTATTTCTATCTGCATGGTCAGAGTTATCACCAACAGAAAATACTGACTGAAAAGAAAATTTTTTTACATTTCTTTTCCAGTATACACTAGCAATTATGTTTCAGTAAAAGGGCAGTGATTTCTGTTTCAAGTGCCAGTACTAAATAAAGCCAATGAACCTGCTGACCTGGGTCTGAATAAAAAGTGATGTTTTGCAGACTATATAACTTATGATGTGTACTCAGTGAGGCCATCAGCATACCTATAGAGTGAATAAGTCCCTGAATCAGTCTCCTGGAAAAAGGAGGGTGTGACACAAAAAATGCCTCAAGAGTTTGACCTATTTTTCCAGACAATTTAGAAAAATCCAGTGTTCTTTGCCTTAATATAATAAACAGTGCAATCTCAAATATGCAGATTATTTGAGATCAGGTAATCTCAAATACATTCAATAAAATCTTATGTCCTGATCCTCTTGGCTCCTCAGACACAGCCAACCACATAAATACCAGAATATAAAGAGGTGGTGAATGCTAGATAGGGGAGGAAAGATGGCAAATTCCATTCCGCTAGGAAAGACTGGTTTAAGAGTTTAAAATTGTATTTGGAAACTAAGAAGACATTTTAATAGATTTTTTTCTCTTAAAAGTAAAAAGGAATATGTTTCGTGTTCTTTCATATATTTTATACAAGATTCCTAAATACTTCACAGGTGTTTCTAGCAACATTCTGTGCTTTGAGAAAAAAAAAGGAGTGGGGGGGAGAGTAATGAACATTAATGATTATGAAATGTTAATGACCCAAGGGGTCATATGTAATAAAACCCCTGTTGCCCAATCTGATAAACTGAGAAGGGCAATAAATGTGACTTTTCTAATTTTAACTACAGTATAATTATAGGATAAAATGAGTTGTGGGTCCAATTTCTTCTTTGGGACTTTTGTTCTAGACATGTTTTCCTTAAGAAACTTGGGAACAAAGGGTGCCCGTGAACTAATGTGAACGCAGATTCTGATGAGTGTAGAAGGCCATGCTTGGGTTAGCCAGTGATAAAGAGACCAACCACACGTCCTGTTGTAGCAACATCACTGCTACTACTACTCGGTACCCAGACGGTGCCAGCCTGACGGGTATGTGATGGCAAAGTCAGTGGTTCAGACACCCTGTGCTCACTGAGCACGTGTGCTCAGTCGTGTCTGACTTTGCGATTCCATGGACTGTAGCCCGCCAGGCTCCTCTGTCCATGGAATTTTCCAAGCAAGAATACTGGAGTGGGTTGCCATTTCATTCTCCAGGGGATCTTCCTGACCTAGGGATTGAACCCATGTCTTTTGCGGCTCCTGATTTGGCAGACAGTTCTTTACACACTGCGCCACCTGGGAAGCCCACTGAGACTCCACATATATCCCCATATATGTTGTGGGTAAAGGCTGACTATGGCTGATAGAGTCTGAGGCTTTCTGCTTCCAAACTGCAATGTTTAGAGTGCTGACTGCCCTGTGGTAGACCTGCTCAACTTTTCTTCAGTTTTTTATAAATTGCTATTGCAAATTTTTCAGAACTTGAGAAAGGGAGGTTTGAAATGTGTGTGGAAAAAAATGACTACTGGGTGATGTACATCCATCACCTTATTTTGTAGAATGACAGTGCTACAAAATAATAAGCAAAGGTTATAAACTCTGCTCTGGAAATGGAACAGGTCCTGTGTTTTAAGTGACTGTTCTAGAACAAATAGAAAGAATTTCTGCCTGGGTACCAGCAGTCAGGTATGCACGTAGAGTAGAACTTTCATGCATCGTTAGCAAATAAAAATAGAGGACCAAAAAATAAAGTTACCTGACATGGTGCCTAGCTACTTGTAGAATCCTAATCAGTGTCTCTTGGATACATGGTAGAGTAGATGGCTGGATGGAAGGAAAGAAGAGAGAAAGAAAGAAACGATTACCCTCACCCCAACAGTTTGGGAGTCAACATTTTCATTACTATCTAGAATAAATATTTGCCTTGGAAATCAAAGGGAGAGGTTGTGAGAAGGGACAACTGTCCTTGTCCAGAATCCTGTTTCTCTCCTTGTTCACTAACCCCAAATAAGAGGGTGCCTGGGGTGGATGGGTTCAGGATAAGGACAACTTGGGGGAACGGTAACTTATAGAAAATGTTCTGAAGGAAAGGGCTTGAGGTTTGGAATTTGGATCTCAGATATTTCTACCTCTCTCTAAGTAGTAGAGCGACAGATTCCACTTTGTTTGCAAATTCTAGCATAGGAAGGGCAGAATCTTCAAGAATGGGAAGCCACTTAAACAGCATAAGCTGTTCAAAACCTATTAGAATGAGGGAGAAGGACTGGGAGATAGTATTTGAGGATAGTATTTGAATAGGACTCTGAAGAATAAATTGGGAGTCTGCCACTCAGACAGGAGGGCAAGGGACATTACCGATGGAGAGCTATATATGCAAACACACAGAGGCATAAATGATGGGTCAGGTGTAGAAAATAACGAGCCCATTTGTCCTTTCAGAATTTGGGATGATGGCACAGAAGCTAAGACTGAAAAGAAGCTGTAGCCTGTGAAGGGCTATGCATGCTAAGCTAAGGAGGCTGGAGTTGATCCTGTAAGTAATAGAAGAGAGAGATGTTCAAAACTTAGATGCTTTTTAAGAAATAAGAAATGACTTTGCATCATGTACAAGCTGTAAAAGCATTTCTTCTTGAAAGAAATTGAAATGGTCTATCACCGCTAGAACCACTCATCATAATTCTTTGAGATCAGAATAATTTATATTCTCAGAAACTATGTTATGCTTAGAGAAATATTTCTATTTCTCCTTAAAACATAGTGGAGGAGAGATGCTATCTCATAAAATTGGGAGTTAATTTCTGAGATATTCAAAGCTGTGGAAAAGTCTAGCTTCAATAAGATGGTAACAGATTTCTCATGACATCTCTGAATATTGCACTAAGAAGTATGCATGTGTCTTTCTACCTATATCCAGTCCAGTCACTGTAGTACTCCAAGTTAGAGATGAACCTTTTGCTCGAAAGAAAAATACAGAGGAGATACTTGAGGTCTTAGTACCACTGAATAAATTGTGC
Organism: Bos mutus; assembly: GCF_027580195.1. Lineage (NCBI taxonomy): Eukaryota > Metazoa > Chordata > Mammalia > Artiodactyla > Bovidae > Bos > Bos mutus. Next base: position 32,406,899 of record NC_091618.1, read on the forward strand.
ATACTATCAGCTTCCCAGGTCGTGCCAGTGGTAAAGAATCTGTCTGCCAAAGCAGCAGATGCAAGAGACCTGATTTCAATCCCTGGGTTGGGAAGATCCTCTGAAGAAAGAAATGGCAACCCACTCCAGTATTCTTGCCTGGAAAAATCTCATGCTCAAAGGATCCTGGTGGGTTATAGACCATGGGGTTACAAAGAGTCAGACATGACTGAGCACTTGTTGGCAGCAGCATGGACTAATTTTACTCTTACTAATGCTTCATGTTCAACTCTACAGAGATTATAAAAGGACTCGAAAGACCTTAAGAAGTTCACATATGTAGTATTTGTACTTAATAAACTTCTCAGTATCTTTAAGGTAAGATCTTTGCAAAAACTTGCCTTGTTTATTAATGTGTGTGCGTGTGTGTTAGTTGCTCAGTCATGTCCGCCTCTTTGCAACCCCATGGACTGTAACTGTAGCCTGCCAACCTCCTCTCTCCATGAGATTTCCCAGGCAAGAATACTGGAGTGGGTTGCCATTCCCTTCTCCAGGGGATCTTCCCAACCTAGGTATCAAACCCCAGTCTCCCACGCTGCAGGCAGGTTCTTTACCATCTGAGCCACCAGGGAAGCCCTGTCTTTTAACAGTTGATCATTAATGTGGCTGTAGATTACAAATTATCAGTGATCCAAAAGTAGTTTCAATTGTTTTTTTAGAATGTCTGTTATTTTTCAAATCCTTGAATTTCCTAGAACTCTAGAGCTTTTTCCCCAGAGATCTTACAAAGGCCCTATATCTAAATATCAATCAGAACACAGAAATTACTCTAGATGTTTCCAAAAGAGGAGTTTAATACAGTAAATTGCTACACTGTATATGGAAGCTCACAGAAGGCAAGTAAAGGATGGTGACAAAACCAGAGGTTAGAAAAGCAGTAGCCACAATCGCTAGAAGGAGAAAGGGAGATACCAGTGTTACTGAACTTCCAAAGCCAAGTCCCAGTGCCCAGTGGGACCATGGTGGGGAACTCAATGGAAGCTAACGCCATAGAAGAGACAAAGAAGAGACAGATACGTTGCTCAAAGCAGAGAGAGAAGAGAATATCTTATTTTCTCCCTTTCTCCTAATCTCCAGTCTCTCACTTGTGTTTTCTATCAGCTAAATCTCTCCCAGTCGCAGAGTGCAAAGGAATCTGAGAAGTGGAACTCCCTCCAGTATGTAGAAGGGCAGGGAATATATTTGAAAACAAAACACACAAATGACTGGAGAAAGGCACTAATATTTAAGCAATATGTCAGTCGTGGGCTCAATCAGAAAGCCTGAACTCAGAGAAAAACTCATAAATAGGTAGAGAAGAAGAATCTTGTTTTCACAGTTTCCCATAACCACTGATAATGATAAAATTCTGATGTCTTTTAAAGAAAGGGAAAAAAATGCTGATAATCTCATAAAAGGAGAGCATGGTGGGCATCCAAATAATGAGGGAATTTTTGGAATGAGCACTTCCATTGGCACTTTCTTGGGTTACCCTATCCGGCTATCAGCATGTTGCCAACTGAGAGAAGTATTATGTGCAACACCAGATGTGATCCAAAGCCAAGCAAAACTGACCTTCCCTGGGGCTCCACACTTCCTACCGTCAAGTCTGCCATTCCTGGGTTGCTTCATAACTTATTGGAAATACCATTCTATGGGGCTGGTCTCAGAAAAATGTTGCTTTCTGGGATGTTGTATCATCATTCTCTTTCCAGTCAAAATTGCTCTCTTATGTTAAGAATAAACCACAATTTCCTATTAATTATTCTTCAGCTTATGTGAAGATGCTATGCACCATAAAAATAATAACAATGGTGGCTAACTTTGAGAAGTGCTTCAAAGAATACCACTGACATCATGAGTTCATTCCACAAGCCAAAATCTCCCAGCTGCTCAATTTTCTTTTTTTCTTTTTCTGATTTTTTTTAAAATTATAAAGCTATTTTATTTATTTATTTTCATTTTTATTAATTTTTATTGAAGTGTAGTTGCTTTACAATGTGGTGTTAGTTTCTTGATTGAATCTGTTATAGGTATACATATATCTCCGTTTTTTTCTATTTCCTTCGCATTTAGGTCACCACAGAGCATTGAGTGGTGTGCTCAATGTGTGTGCTCAAAAACAGAGTGATAAAAATCACAAATGCACAACTAACTACAGTTCTGTAACTACACTGTTAGCCACATTTGACATGATTCTGAGGGAGCCAGACTTACAAGTCCCCTTCTCCCGCAAAACTGAATGAAAAACAAAGTCAACATCTTTTAAACCAGTGGCCACATAGTAAAAACTGTACATTGTTGTCCATTCATTTAAAAAGCAAAGTCACTAGGATGGTATAAAAGTGATAACCAGTGCCTTTGTAACTGATGATGAACACTTGTTCTCTAAGGTTGAGAATTATCTCCCCTCTCTCTGCATAACCAGGGATAAGATGCAGAAGACCAGGAGGAGGTAGGGCCAGGCCCCAGCGGGGACCCCAGCGCTGCGGGCTTTATTGTTGGCACTCTTCCCAGAGTGCTCAGCACATTATATTCACACTCCAAGGGACATTAGTTATCTATTTTATAGGTAATTAGATAGATGATAATTATTTATAGATAATTAGATAGATAGTAATTATCTATAGATAATTAGATAGATAATAATTATCTATAAATAATTAGATGATAGTAATTATCTATAGATAATTAGATAGATAGTAATTATCTATAGATAATTAGATAGATAAAAATTATCTATTGATAATTATCTATAGATAATGATAGATACATATAATTATCTATAATTATAGATAATAACTAATTAACCATTTGTTATCTATTTTATACATAGCAATATATATGTCAGTCCCAATCTACCAATGCATCCCACCCCTCTTACCCTCCTTGGCAATCATCACTTGTTATCTATATCTGTGACTCTATTTCTGCATTGCAAATAAGCTCATCTCTACCATTTTTCTGATTCTACATTTAAGAAATACCATACACCATTTGTTGTTCTCTTTCTGACTTACTGCACTCTGTACGACAGCCTCTAGGTCCACCTGTGTTTCTGCAAATGGCACTTTTGTTCCTTTTCATGGCTGAGTAATATTTTGTTGTATATGTGTGCTACATTTTCTTTATTCATTCCTCTGTTGATGGATATTTCGGTTTTTTCCATGTCTTGGCTATTGTAAATAGTGCTGTAATGAACATTGGAGTGCATGCATCCTTTAGAATTATGATTTCTCCTAAGAGTGAGATTGCTGGGTCATATGATAGCTCCATTTTTAGTTTTTTAAGGTACCTCTATACTGTTCTCCACAGTGACTGCACCAATTTACATTCCCACCAAGAGTATACATTTTCTCCGCACATTCCCCAGCATTTATTTTTGTAGACTGTTTGATGATGGCCTTTCTGACTGGTGTGAGGTGATACCTTATTGTAGCTTTGATTTGCATTTCTCTAATAATTAGTGATGTTGATCATCTCTTCATGTGTTTGTCGGCCATCTGTATGTGTTCTTTGGAAAAATGTCTATTTAGGTCTTCTGCCCATTTTTTGATTACTTTTTTTCACCAACACTATATAAACCTCATTTGAACTAATACAAATATAATACAAACCTAATTTGATTATTATCACGATATACACAGTGTGGAAGACACATACTTGGTGGTCATGAAGTGTTCTCTACTTGCCTAGAGTATAACGAAAATAATAGTATGGAATCTTAATGTCCACAGTTGTCACAGGACATCCCTGGAGAGACTGTGACACTTCCAGAGAAGGTGCTGATGATAAAAATGTGCTTGAAGCATATCTTCTGCCTGAACAAGTTTCATGATTAACTTCACAGAAGCCTAAAATGTTTTACAATGGTAAAAAAGGGGAAATTCTTGAAGAATTCAAGACACTCAACCATTCATTCACAAAATAACAGTAACAGTTAACATTTCAGTTCAGTTCAATTCAATCGCTCAGCCGTGTCCTACTCTTCGCGACCCCATGAACCATAGCACGCCAGGCCTCCCTGTCCATCACCAAGTCCCGGAGTCTACTTAAACTCATCTCCATTGAGTCAGTGATACCATCCAACCATCTCATCCTCCGTCGTCCCCTTCTCCTCCTGCCTTCAATCTTTCCCAGCATCAGGGTCTTTTCAAATGAGTCAGCATCAGATGGCCAAAACACTGGAGCTTCAGCTTCAACATCAGTCCCTCCAATGAACACTCAGGACTGATCTCCTTTAGGATGGACTGGTTGGATCTCCTTGCAGTCCAAGGGACTCTCAAGAGTCTTATCCAACACACAGTTCAAAAGCATCAGTTCTTCAGCACTCAGCTTTCTTTATAGTCCAACTCTCACATTCATACATGACCACTGGAAAACCATAGCCTTGACGAGATGGACCTTTGTTGGCAAAGTAACGTCTCTGCTTTTGAATATGCTATCTGGGTTGGTCATAACTTTTCTTCCAAGGAGTAAGTGTATTTTAATTTCATGGCTGCAGTCACCAACTGCAGTGATTTTGGAGCCCCAAAAAATAAAGTCAGCCACTGTTTCCACTGTTTCCCCATCTCTTTCCCATGAAGTGATGGGACCAGATGCCATGATCTTAGTTTTCTGAATGTTGAGCTTTAACCCAACATTTTCATTCTCTTCTTTCACTTTCATCAAGAGGCTCTTTAGCTCTTCTTGGCTTTCTGCCATAAGGGTGGTGTCATCTGCATATCTGAGGTTATTGATATTTCTCCCAGCAATTTTGATTTTAGCTTGTGCTTCTTCCAGCCCAGCGTTTCTCATGATGTACTCTGCATGTAAGTTAAATAAGCAGGGTGACAATATACAGCCTTGACGTACTCCTTTTTCTATTTGGAACCAGTCTGTTGTTCCATGTCCAGTTCTAACTGTTGCTTCCTGACCTGCATACAGATTTCTCAAGAGGCAGGTCAGGCGGTCTGGTATTCCCATCTCTTTCAGAATTTTCCACAGTTTATTGTGATCCACACTGTCAAAGTCTTTGGCATAGTCAACAAAGCAGAAATAGATGTTTTTCTGGAATTCTCTTGCTTTTTCGATGATCCAGCAGATGTTGGCAATTTGATCTCTGGTTCCTCTGCCTTTTCTAAAACCAGCTTGAACATCTGGAAGTTCACGGTTCACGTATTGCTGAAGCCTGGCTTGGAGAATTTTAAGCATTACTTCGCTAGCGTGTGAGATGAGTGCAATTGTGCAGTAGTTTAAGCATTCTTTGGCATTGCCTTTCTTTGGGATTGGAATGAAAACTGACCTTTTCCAGTCCTGTGGCCACTGCTGAGTTTTCCAAATTTGCTGGTATATTGAGTGCAGCACTTTCACAGCATCATCTTTTATGATTGGAAATAGCTCAACTGGAATTCCATCACCTCCACTAGCTTTGTTCATAGTGATGCTTCCTAAGGCCCACTTGACTTCACAATCCAGGATGTCTGGCTCTAAGTGAGTGATCACACCATCATGATTATCTGGGTCATGAAGATCTGTTTTGTATAGTTGTTCCCTGTATTCTTGTCACCTCCTCTTAATATCTTCTGCTTCTGTTAGGTCCCTACCATTTCTGTCCTTATTGAGACCATCTTTGCATGAAATGTTCCCTTGGTATCTCTAATTTTCTTAAAGACATCTCTAGTCTTTCCCATTCTATTGTTTTCTTTTATTTCTTTGCACTGGTTACTGAGGAAGGCTTTCTTATCTCTCCTTGTTATTCTTTGGAACTTTGCATTCAAATGGGTATATCTTTCCTTTTCTCCTTTGCTTTTCCCTTCTCTCCTTTCCACAGTTATTTGTAAGGCCTCCCCAGACAGCCATTTTGCTTTTTTGCATTTCTTTTTCTTGGGGACGTTCTGCAGACTAAGAACTGCTGTGTACACCGCACATCAGTTAACTTTTAAATCTTACAGCAACTCTATCATTTTCATTTTAAAGAAACGAGGAAACCAAGGCAATAAAAGACACATTTTCTTTCTTTTTTTCCTTTTGACGGTGCTGTGCAGCTTATAAAATTTCAGTTCCCTGACCAGGGATCAAACTTGCACCCTTGGTAGTGAAAGTACAGATCCCTAACCACTGGGATGCCAAGGAATTCCCTAGATTAATTTTCTAATCCTAGGAAATAAAAACTTGCCCTAGGATCACACAACCAGTGTCAGATACAGGAATGAACCCAGGAAGACTGGTCCCAGAGTCCATACCATTAAACAGTCTGCTGCTGCTAAGTCACCTCAGTCGTGTCCGACTCTGTGTGACCCCATAGACGGCAGCCCACCAGGCTCCCCTGTCCCTGGGATTCTCCAGGCAAGAACACTGGAGTGGGCTGCCATTTCCTTCTCCAATGCATGAAAGTGAAAAGTGAAAGTGAAGTCCCTCAGTCATGTCCGACCCTCAGCAACGCCATGGACTGCAGCCTTCCAGACTCCTCCATCCATGGGATTTTCCAGGCAAGAGTACTGGAGTGGGGTGCCATTGCCTTCTCCGATTAAATAGTCTACTCTACGCCTATCTCTTCTAAATGGTTATTACGTTGTTTTGGCCAGCTTATTAGGGCACTTTCAGAGAGTATTTGCCTGAAAGCTTCGACCTGAAGTTTTGCCTGATGACCTGAAATTGATTTAGATATTACAATTGTAGATTACATTGCTGCATGCAAACCTCCTTCTATCCTATAGGGATTATCTTTGCTCAGTAGTCCTTATGGATTTCTCAGGACCAAACTAGGGGAAGAACCATGTTGTTGACTTCTAAAAACACCTGGAATTAGCTTTCAGCCATATAAGCTAGTTGCTATAGATTGTTGTAAACAATTTACCTTAATCAAGCTTAAGGGCTTTTGTGGACAGGAATCTTACTCAAGCTGCCAAAACTGGAGAAAGCCAAGCTGAAATGGTGATGCTGACCTATAAGTTAACTGAAATGTTTATCTGAGGAGTCAGTCCACACATCCTGATGGATTTCTTCAGCTCATTCTGTGACTCCAAGGTCAACCACATGAGCCATTCTACTGCATTACAAATGAGAAAATAACTCTAAACTTGCTGCAACCATATGCTTTCAGCTCACATGAGAACTTGCTCAATAAATAAGAATATTACTTAGTTAATACTCTGTCTGTGTATATTGCTTACTCATCTACCCCCTAAAAATTATTTTTTTAGAATTACAGGGATAGATCAAGGTAAGATCTGGCTCATTCTTGCTTCATAAAAGGTACACAGGGGTGACATTATGTTACTAACTATCAAGATGTTCTGCCAAGAGCAGACCTAAAGGAAGCATTTTACTACAAGCTAATTAGTTATTTTCTAGTTCTAAGGACTCACAAAAATCATAAAACAATAATTCTCTGGCCACTTCCTGTTCTGAAGTGGTCTCACTAGTTTCTCTTTTCAAAGCAATCACAAAAAGGGAACTCCACATTTAATAAAAAGGGAGACATTCTAAGTATGCCAGGAATTGTTAGGGCTAAGCATTAGTTTTTATGATGCAATGGAACTCAAATTACATGGCAATGTGATTCTTACAGTGTCAACTATCTTGTTGAAGGCTGTAACAGTTTTCTATGGGTATACACTAAACTACTCCAAAATATAGAGGGTTAAACAATGATAACATTTATTTTGCTCACCAATCTGCAATGTAGGCAGAGCTCAATAAGGATAGCTCATCTCTGCTCCACTTGACATTAGCCTCCTCAGAGGCAAGGGGGCTTGGAATCATCTGAAGACTCATTGAGTCACATAAGTGGTGATTGATGAGAGCTGTCAGCCTAGCTATTAACTAGAATTTTAACCAAGACACCTACACGTGGCTTCTTCATGTGGCCTGGACTTCCTCAAGACAAGGTGGTTGATTCCAAACAGGCAAGTGCCCTGAGCCAGAGAGAGATAGCAGACAGAGGCTGGATTTCCTTCTCTGTCCTAACCTTGGAAGTCATGCAATGTAACATCCATCACATTCTACTGACTGAGGCAGTTAGAAAGATGCATCTAGGTTCAGGGGGAAAAAGTAGGTCCCACCTCTGAAAGGGGGAATGCCAATGCCCCAGTGTAAGAAGAGCACATGGAATGGAACATACATTGGCAGCAGTCTTTGGAAAAAATAAACCACAAAGGCCTACTAGTTTTTTTGCTCTTTTTTTGAGTCCGCCCAATCAGAGCAATGCCACTCTCAGGAAGACTTGCTTCACAGTTTCTACTGCTTTGAGGATGCCCATCAAAGTCTTTTTTCTTCTCCTTTCTGGATTCAAAGAGAAGATTAAGTCTTTTTCTCTTCCTCTAACATTGGCAAAACTCCATATAAAATATTTGAAAGACTGTAGGGAATATGTTTGGCAGCTATTTGTATTATAGATAAAATCTTATTTTATGTCTGTGGTCTTTAAGATAATTTTTGTAATGAACTAAAGCGGAAATATGAAGCATTATATGGAGGGTTATATAAATTTATAATAAAGGTTATAAATTTTAATATGATTCATTAGCTTTATAATATTGTGAAAATTATATTACAAAACACAATTGCTGGATGCCTATGCTTTCTTATTTGGAAATATGGCTATTATCCTTTTCCTCATATCTTTGGAATGTTGAAAATATGATAAAGTTAAAAGAAAACCTTTGCAACTAGAGGATAATCATTTTATCTTTAAATTTGCAGGTGATAAATCAGATTCTACCATAGTCAACATTTGTTGACAATATACACCAACTAAGATGATTTGATGAGATTCAGTGTATTGACAGTCGATTCCCAAAAAGCACAAGAACCCCAACAATGCAGTCATCCATAGAAGATTGGTCCCAGAACCCCCATCAGTTCAGTTCAGTTCAGTCGCTCAGTCGTGTCCAACTCTTTGCGACCCCGTGAACCGCAGCATGCCAGGCCTCCCTGTCCATCACCAACTCCCGGAGTCCATCCAAACCCATTTCCATTGAGTCAGTGAGGCCATCCAACCATCTCATCGCTACCAAAAATCCATGTATGCTCAAATTCATTTCAGTCAGCCCTCCATATCTACAGGTTCTGAATCTGTGGATTCAATCAATCCTGGATTTCATCCATATAGATGTGGAACCCACTGGTAAAGAGGGTTGACTGTATTTCAAATCAATACTGTGTTTATTTGAAGATAGGATAATTACAAAGCTTCCATGCCTTTTGTAAATATTTTGCTTCTATCTAGATTTCACTGATTGAGCTATATCATTTTCTATCAAATATTCTGAATTAAGAGGAAAAAAATTCATGGAATGTTTTAAGAAGATGAGGTGACTAACACAAGAGTAAATCCAACTGAAGAAACCATTGTCTACTCTTAATTCAGAAACCATTACTTAGTGGAAGAAAAAAAAAAATCTATTAAAAAGGAGGGTCATTAATTCTAACACCTAAGCAGAGAACCTCAAAAAAAAAAAAAAAAAAAGAAAGCAACAACATTTTCGATTTATGGGTATAATTCTATACAACTTCTGACAATAGTAAAATTCTATCATATTCTTTAAGTTGGTAATTTTGTAAAGAAAGAAAGAAAAAGTAGAAATTTCTCTAATTTGCTGCATTGGGGGAAAATGCTGCTTGTTTTAAAGAAAACATGCTCTGAACATTTGTTGACAAGACCCAAAGGAGGTTTTTTTGTCGAGGTTATTTTGTTTTTGTAGTGTCTGTACTTTTGTCTTTGTAGTGTCTGTACTTTCAAAAATTCCCCTGGTAACTGAATTTTAAAGACTATTGCTCAAACCTGGTAGATTTGAGGCAAATTGTTTATGAGAGTGTTGTGAAAATAAAAAGACTTGAATAAAGCCATCTTTAAAATTAGCAGCTATGAATTGGGGTGGTTGGAAATTAGAAAAAAAAATAATTCAGCATAGCCAAAATTGTTAGTGAGTCAAGATAATTTTTGCAAGTAGGTGTCTGAATTTGTAGGAAGGAGTGAAAGAATAAACAACTGAGGGGCTCAATTATTACAAATTAATGCAAAATAAATAGCCCGACTGGAATAACCATTACCCACCCACATACTTGCACATATTAGTAATGGGACTTCTGTCAATACCAACCTATAAGTCATTTTTACTCTTTTACAGTTGAACTTTGTCCATGAAGGAATAGGAAGCAGGCCATAAAATAATAACTTAGGACTCCATGTTTCAAATATTGTTTTAATCTCATATATATGTATATATATATATATTTCCACCCCCCCCAAGATTGAATCCGTGTTTCAAGAAATCGTTCCACCTAAGCATTTAGCTAAACTAATATAATGGCTATGATCTTTAAAGAAAGAAAAGAGAGATAAGGAAGAAGGGAGGACATAGAATAGCAGTGAAATTAAGGAAGGCCAAAAAGAGAGAGAGAGAATGATTAGGAAATACAGAGGAGAAGAAACAAAAAAAAAAAAAAGGAAAAAGGAAGAAGCAAAAAATAAGGATACATGAGTCATACACTGGCCCACTGTAGCCTGCACCTGCTGCTGCTGCTGCTGCTGCTAAGCCGCTTCAGTCGTGTCCGACTCTGTGCGACCCCATAGACGGCAGCCCACCAGGCTCCCCCGTCCCTGGGATTCTCCAGGCAAGAACACTGGAGTGGGTTGCCATTTCCTTCTCCAATGCATGAAAGTGAAAAGTGAAAGAAGTTGCTCAGTCGTGTCCGACTCTTAGTGACCCCATGGCCTGTGGCCTACCAGGCTCCTCCGTCCATGGGATTTTCCAGGCAAGAGTACTGGAGTGGGGTGCCATCGCCTTCTCCGCAGCCCACAGCTAGATCCAGCCTATTCCCTGTGTGTGTTCTTTTTCTTTTGTATCTTCCATAGCAACCCTAGATAACATGTGACAATGGACATAATTGTGTGTTCCAATAAGATTTTATTTATGAGCACAAGTTTCTATATAACCAGTAAAGTTTTATGTATGGACACACCAATTTTATGTATCATAAAACATTGTTCTTCTTTTGATTTTTCTCCAACCATTTACAAAAATGTAAAAGCTATTCTAGGGTGGTTTTTGTGATGCAAATAGAGAGAGTAGTTGTGGCAGAGACTCTATAGCCATTAAAGACTAAAATAATCATTACGTGGTCCTCACAAAAAAAGTTTGCAGACCCCTATAAATATTTATTAAATATAGACTGTGTACTCAGCACAACCCTCTATTCTAAGGAGGATACAAAAGAAAAAGAATAAAGATATGATTTCCATCCTTTGGGACTTACAGGCTAGTTGAAGAAGGGGAAATGGATCAAACAGTTGCCCTGGTAGTTGATTTTTAGGGAAAACAAAAATGGCATTTATGTATGGTTTATTTCTTCTTATTCACACTAAACTTGATACCTCATAAACACAGTATTAGAACGCAGGCATTTAGAATACAATTGCATCCTTAAAACCCCTATTTATATCCTTAACTTCTAGTTTAATATTATCAGCTACCTTTTTAACAAACATACAGAATTTAACAAACATGTAACACACAAAAGCACAACAGATGTACAAAATACCACCAAAGTTTGTACTTGAATTGACAGTCTAGCAAAACCAGTGTCTCAGTGGGACAATTCTAAAAGAGAGGAAGGTTTTGGCAAAAGATGTATGTGAACATCTGAGGATTAAACAGGACTCTTATGTTGGGTTGCTGATTCAAAGGGGACAATATGGGTCACTCTCACTTTCACTTTTCACTTTCATGCATTGGAGAAGGAAATGGCAACCCACTCCAGTGTTCTTGCCTGGAGAATCCCAGGGACAGGGGAGCCTGGTGGGCTGCTGTCTATGGGATCGCACAGAGTCGGACACGACTGAAGCGACTTAGCAGCAGCAGCATCACTGGGCTAAAAAAGAAATAAAATGCCCTAATGCTCTCCTTAAGTATTTTCTTTAAAAGTGGCAAATTTTCCATACTCAACAGTTGCACTGTCTGATACAGTAGCCATTGACCATGTGTGGTTACTGAGCGCTTGACATAGGCTAGTCCAATTTGAGATGTGTTGTAATTATAATACATATCCCATGTCAAAGACCTATTATGAAAAAAAAAGAATAAAAAGTATCTAATTAGTATGTTTTTCTAGATCTTGATTACATGCTAAAATAATATTCTGGATATATTTGGTTAGAGTTAATATTTTATTCAAATTAATTTTGCCTATTTTTTAGACTTTTAAAAATGTAGATACCACAAAATTTTAAATTACCTCTGTGCTTGCATTGGACAGAGATGCTTTAACATGTTGATTGACCGAATAGATCTGTGTGAAAGAGGTAGATGCATGGCTCATTCCCTCAACTCTGTTTTTTTTCAAATGTCATCTAATTAAAAAGGTCACTAAATGTCAACAGTTGTTGTCATTTAGTCACTAAATCATGTCTAACTCTTTTGCAGCCCCATGGACTGTAGCCTTCTAGGGTCCCTTGTCCGTGGGATTTCCCAGGCAAGAATAAGAATGGTTTGGCATTTTCTATTCCAGGGCATCTTCCTGATCCAGGGATGGAACCTGCGTCTCCTGCACTGGCAGGCAGGTTCTTTACCACTGTGTCACCAGGGAAGACTCTAATATCAATTACAATTCCTAAATTCCTGACCTCCTTACCTGGCTCTATCTCCTTTCAGTTATATTGTTTCTGGTCTCTTCCCCTTGCCTCTACTTCTATAAGGCAGAACTATATCTGTTTTTCCTCACTGATGCACCCTTAGCGCATAGAACAGTGCCTGGTACCTAGTAAACAAAATTTTTTAATACGATGAATGAATGAAAAATATTCTAGTGAAATATCTAGTATGGAAGGCCTTTAGGTAAGGTTGTCAAAGGTGGTGCTTTTTAAAAAAATATTTTTCACCCCTTACCAGAGGTTTTATTTTGTTTATTTATTCTTACTTTTTAGCCAGGCCTTCAGGCATGCAGGATCTTATTTCCCTGACCAGGGATCAAACCTGCGCCCCCTGCAGTGAAAGTATGGAGTCCTAACCACTGGTCCACCAGGAAGTCCCCGGTGGTACTTTTTAAATCTGCTCTCCTATAAGCTTATGGCCTCCAATTTACACCCAGCTATATGCCTTCCGCCTCTGCCCCTGATGCTGAGAGCTCACTGTTCTTCACTTCTGGCTTCTAGGCCAGCTCAGAAATTTAGGGTTGAGGGTACAAGAGATGGGATTTTGACCCTGGAGGAATATTACTGAGCTTCTCCCATGCAGATGAATTGATACATAACATCTTAATAAAGTATTTCTTTGAGGCAATGTACATGCCCTTATTTAACTGGATTAAAGCAAATATGACTGATAAAGTTTGAATTGAAAAGTATTCTCAGCAGAAGCTCTGACGAAATGGTATGTAAAACACAGCTGAGAGCTGAATTAATAGCATCAAATACACAATAATGCAAACCATCAGAAGTTGGGCCATGGGTTATAACACATCAAGCTTTTCCTATTGGGGAATAAAAAAGACTATGGCTCTGAAAATGGCCCAAATCATACAGCAGTCCTTGATTTTATCAAAAGCTCATCAAATTCCATATTGTTTTTATATTTCTGCTTAATTTTTAATATGTTGATGGCAGTTTAGTCACTAAGTCATGTCTGACTCTTTTGCAGCCCCATGGACTATATAGCCTGCCAGGCTCCTCTGTCCTTGGGATTTTCCAGGGAAGAATACTGGAGTGGGCTGCCATTTCCTTCTCCATTAAATCATGTCTAAATCATATCTAAATGGAGATTGCTCCTGTCTAGAAAGAGCTATTGTATCTGCTCATTTATTATATCAAAGTTGCTAATATCTATGCTACCTTTTCCCCCCATTTTACCAGGAAGAGAAATGGTTTCATTTTGGCATAATCTTTACACTAAGCCTACTATTTAGTTTCTCATTGTAAAACTTACATCCAAGTAGAGCTGTCAACTCTTATCATATGACCTAAGAGTTGAACTTGTTGTCTAGTAATATTTCCCCAAAGGAATTTCCAGACTTTGTGGATGATATCCTCACCATTAGAGAGTCATTCCTTTATTTATGCTGTATAATCTGGGACAAGACATTTTTATCTTAGAAGTCTTCATTAAAAGTCATTATTCTGTGAAATGCAACACATGCTTAAGGCATTATTAGAGATTTATACCTTAGCATTAAATTAGTGTGGGCTTCCTGGTGGCTCAGTGGTAAAGATCTGTCTGCAATGCAGGAGACCTGGGTTTGATCCCTGGGTTGGGAAGATCCCCTGGAGGAGAATATGGCCACCCACTCCAGTACTCCTGTCTGGAGAATACTATGGACAGAGGAGCCTGGCAGGCTATAGTCCATAGAATCACACAGGACACAACTGAAGTGACTAAGCAGCATCAGCAGCAGCATAAATTAGTGTATCAAATTGTTTCTCTATTTAATTGCCAGTTGACATTGGTGTTCTGAGAGAATGGGGCATATGAGATGAAAACTGATTCCCATTAGGAGATGGGAGAAAGTGCTATATTTTAGAGTATTGAACTTAATCCCAACTAGAGAGGATTCCTTGGAGAATGAAATAAAAGACTTTGGTCAGTCATGAGGAAACTGGGGACCAGAAAAAGGGAAAGAGATCATGATGATCAAGTAGAACTGGGAGATAGGAAGGGGCTGTGTAGAAACTGCAGTTAGTGCTCCATGGCCCCTTTACTCTCTCTTGCATATGTGCACACATGCTAAGTCACTTCAGTTGGTTCTGACTCTTTGCGACACTATGGATGACAGCCTGCCACGCTCCTCTGTCCATGGGATTCTCCAGGCAAGAATACTGGAGTAGGTTGCCATGCCCTCTTCCAGGGGATCTTCCTGATTCAGGGATCAAGCCCACGTTTCTTAGGACTCTTGCACTGGCAGGGGTTTCTTTACCACTAGTGCCAGCTGGGAAGCCCTTACTCTCTCTTACTCATCTCTAATATTGGTCAAAATGCTTCTTTTTATTTCAAATTACTGCTTACTCAATGATCTGGTTGAAACCAAAAGGTACACTTAAACACCGGAAAATTTGAGGAGCATTTAATTAAAACCATTTTTTTGCAAAGGTGCATTCCGGGTTTAAGGGAAGTTAGAAGGCCTGGTACAGCACCTTGGAACTAGCAACAGAAGGGAACTGTGACCAATCCTAGGTCTGAAAAAGCAAAGAGAGAGAAAGAGTATTAGAACTCAGATACAAAACTAGACGGAGAGGTTCCCCAACATGAACTGTGGCCTTTGGGAGAGGAACAAAGCCAGCTCTCAGCAACCCGGCAGACAAGAAGTTGGGAGGATAAATACAGGACGTCACACTCCTTTCATCCTCCAATTTCCTACTGTGGCCTCCACTGGCCAGATCCAACCTTTAACAGGAAGTCCTGTTGCAAGGGAGCCTTACCTATTTTTAACAAGACAAGAGAAAGAAACTGCTTTGGTCACCTTTTTATAGAATATTATATTTTTAATAAACTATTCTTTGTTTCAAAGTGAATTCATGCTTCCCTCATCCTCTCCGTTGTTAGTCAAGGCTTCAGAGTTTTTACTGGCACTAAATTTTGGGTTGAAAATAATGCATCGTATTGAAATCAATGGAGTGCAAATGTAAAGTGCCCCTAACTTATAACAGATTTTTTCAGTTGTTGCAACTGTATTCAATCAGTTGTACCCAAGCAGCTGAACTAAACTATTCTAAGTCAAAGCCAAAAAAATGACAGGCTCATGAAAAAATTATTTTGGAAGCTGGAAACATTTGTCTTGGTATCACACTCTTAAAGTTACTTTGGTGGTATCACACTCTTAATGTACTTGAAAATTTTGTACATGGAGACAGATGTAGGATACCCGCATGCACAGACAAACAGACACACACTCCTATAGCCAGCAAGCTAACTGGTGCTCAGTTTAGCTACACAGTTCACAGCTAAATGAAAAAAAATGAAAAAAAAAAAAAAAAACCACTGTTGTCATGCACAGATAGATAGATGAACAATTGGGATGATGACTGTATGCCAACAATCTAGGGATGATAAAAGAGCTGAAATGAGTGACAAGTAAAAGAATATAATATAGAACTTAGAGGCCTTAAAAATTAAAATCCATGCCTTGCATAGGAAAGAATCATTCAAAGAATTACTCTTTTCAAAGTTCCAAGCCAAAGTTCAGTACTTTGCCAATTCCAACAGTTCTCGTAAAACAAATGCATCAATTAATCAATAATTTCCTGGAAGTAGTGGTTGTTTTGAGTTTGGGGGACTTATTTGCCTATTTATTTATCAGTCTTTGCCTATTATAGCAAACATGTTTTTTCTTAACCAAAGAACTTGAAACGGAAAGAACAAAGTCAAAGCAGTAGTAGATGATGAGTATGGGTTTTTCAGAAAGGCTTTGCTTTCATTCCTGAAAGAAAAGAAAATGACCATGTGATTAGCTCTTCAATAGTTCACAGAAATTGCAACTGCTTTCTGTCTTTGATGCCAACACTAAAGCATCAGAGGCTTTGCAGCTCCTATGTTTTGAGCACTGGTAACCTAACAATCCAATATAGAAGATAATAAGTCTCTATCTCTTTATTTGCCTCAGCTTAATGACAGCAAAGCAAAGACAGCTAATTTTTCACCCACTGAATATTTATCACCCCCAAAGCCACTGTTCTCACTGAAAAATTATCAGATGTTAATTAAAATAATGGAATTCCCCCCCCAAAAAGGAATTTCCTTTTTAAAAAAATGTAGCAATTTAGGAATTATAAATTCCTACTTTACCACCTTTGATTACCATTTATATCTAAGATACTGTTACTTCTGTATATACGAGAATGCACATATGGGTTGTTAAGAATGTGGCCTTTCTAATTGCTAAATCCTCATAACGCACCAGTTATGACATATTTAGAATATTATGCACTTTTTATATCAGACAGCAAAACCCCATGCCATCAATAAACTAAATACAAAACTTATGGAAGATGAGGAATAGAACCGTTTCATATCTCCTCCCACTCCACACCACATTTTATGAAAATGATTCAATGTTTATGATCAATGGCAACTGATTTTTCATATTATTTTTCTCTCTTAAGAATCAATTTTTACATTTATGCTAGGTTTTATAAGCCTATTAATTATTTAGATAGCAAACATGTTTTCTGGTCTTGGTATCACCCAGAATCTTTTTAATTCCTAATCTTCCCCCTTTTTAAAGTTACATTTTATATCTTTGTGTTGATTCATTTCTTGATAGGATGGGGAAATACAGGAAGGTCACTTGGGTAACACACAGGAGAAGAAACCAGGTTTGGGAGGCCTGAAACTTCAGTAATTTTAGGAATTCTATCTATTAAGAAAAACACACAGTTATGAATGCTCATTTTATGGTATGTAATTGTAACCTGATAAAAAAAAATTAGGTATGAAAATAAACTTTTACTCAGGATGAGAAATAAATTGCAAAATCTTAAAGTATGAACAAATACTACAAATGGCATAAAATCCAGAAAATAACACAGCATTGATATTAATTGACTGCTACAGTACATATTTTTCTACATATTTTTAATCACATCTTCTTTATTCACCTTGTCATGACAATTTTTTAATATCATTTTTATATGGAGAGGCAAAAGGAAATTCCTAGAGCATAACTGACCAAATTTTCCTTCAGATTACTGATAGTTTCAAAAATTACTTTTAATTTTATAACTTGTTATTGATAGTGTGACATAATCTTTTTTGCATCCTTGTCATATTTGGGAAAATCACTATCTGGTTTCTTTTATATAGAGCAGAGTAGTAGTTGATATATTTGCAGACTCACCTCAGCTTGAACATTTCAAACTCTGTTCTCCACCACTCAATCACGTTAGGGGTTGGGGTCCATCCCATGAGGACATAATCTCTGCCTTTGCATCTCAATGTCAGGATACCTTTAACTCTCTACTTAAAGAATTTCATCTTTAAAATTCAGAAATTTTATGCTTATGCCTATGTGTGGGTTTATTAAACAATATGCCTGGTATTTTGTTAGCCTTCTTGTTATAAATACCAAATCTTTATTGACTCAGATCTGTGAGTTTTTCTCATCAACTCCTGAAAATTCCCACACATACACTGAACCACTCAGATCTCTCTTCCAGGTCAGTTGTCCCTTCTTTCTTCATATTTATTTTTTCAGTCTTCTCTCTGTGCTGGGAGAATTCCTGAGTTGTTTTCCAATTTATTGGCTTTTATTCCTGCCATTATGTTTTTAATAATAAAATTAATGATATATTTTATAAAATTTTTTTGTTGCACTGTCCATTTTATAGGGGATTTTGTCAAAGACTGCATAAATCCCAGCAAAAGTCTTTCAGGTGAGAGTAACAAGGTAAAACTTAGATTTTTTTGCTTTCTTGTATTTGCTGTTGTTGCTTTCTGTAGTCATTTTAAAAGATCAGCCTTCTGAGGAAATAAAGAGTGTATTTCCTTGGTAACTTAGATGATAAAGAATCTGCCTGCAATGCGGAAGACCTGGGTTTGATCCCTGGGTCGGGAAGAACCCTTGGACAAGGGCATGACAACCCACCCCAGTATTCTTGCCTGGACAATTTCATGGACAGAGGAATCCAGTGGGCTATAGTCCATGGGGTCACAGAGTCAGCCACAACTGAGTGACTAAGCGCATACACCGAGTTAGAAGGCATCACCCTTGATTTGAAGTCTCTTCTTAGTAATTGTGGCAGTCTACCGTGGTCTCATTCAACTACTGGCAATAGCTAATCCTTTAGCTATTACAGAATCCTCCTTCTTCGTTGAATACAATAAAAAGTAAACATTTGGTCCTCCTCCCTACTTCCTGGCACACAGGTCCTAAAACCCTTGTGATCTCCAGTGATAAAAGTATGTTCCATATGCTACTGAGAAGATCTGTGGCGGGGGAGGTATCAGTAGCTGGGAACCCTTAGATACATTCTGGTTGCCAGAAAACTCAAGGCATGATTAAAGGGTTGGAACTTTCCTTCCTACCCCTATACCTCCAGGAAGAGGAAAAGGGTTGTAGGGGGAACTAAATCACTAATGGCCAGTGATTTTTTCCCTGGTGGTAAGCATCATTATGAACAAAGCTAGTGGAGGTGATGGAATTCCAGTGGAGCTATTTCAATCCTAAAAGATGATGCTGTGAAAGTGCTGCACTCAATATGCCAGCAAATTTGGAAAACTCAGCAGATGCCACAGGACTGGAAAAGGTAAGTTTTCATTCCAATCCCAAAGAAAGGCAATGTCAAAGAATGCTCAAATGACCACACAATTGCACTCATCTCACACGCTAGTAAAGTAATGCTCAAAGTTCTCCAAGCCAGGCTTCAGCAATACGTGAACCATGAACTTCCAGATGCTGAAGCTGGTTTTAGAAAAAGCAGAGGAACCAGAGATCAAATTGCCAATATCCATTGGATCATTGAAAAAGCAAGAGAGTTCCAGGAAAATGTCTACTTCTGCTTTATTGACTATGCCAAAGGCTTTGACTGTGTAGATCACAATAAACTGTGGAAAATTCTGAAAGAGATGGTCATACCAGACCACCTGACCTGCCTCTTGAGAAATCTGTATTCAGGTCAGGAAACAACAGTTAGAATTGTACATGGAACAACAGACTCGTTCGAAATTGGGAAAGGAGTACGTTAGGGCTGTATATTGTCACCCTGCTTATTTAACTTATATGTAGAGTACATCATGAGAAACACTGGGCTGGATGAAGCACAAGCTGAAATCAAAATTACCAGGAGAAATATCAATAACCTCAGATATAAAGATAACACCAGCCTTTGGCACAAAGTGAAGAAAAACTAAAGAGCCTCTTGATGAAAATGAAAGAGGAGAGTGAAAAAGTTGGCTTAAAGCTCAACATTCAGAAAATGAAGATCATGGCATCTGGTCCCATCACTTCATGGCAAATGGATGGGGAAACACTGGAAACAGTGGCTGACTTTATTTTTGTGGGCTCCAAAATCACTGCAGATGGTGACTACAGCCATGAAATTAAAAGACGCTTACTCTTTGGAAGGAAAGTTATGACCAACCTAGATAGCATATTGAAAAGCAGAGACATTACTTTACCAACAAAGGGCCATCTAGTCAAGGCTATGGTTTTTCCAGTGGTCATGTATGGATGTGAGAGTTGGACTATAAAGGAAGCTGAGTGCTGAAGAATTGATGCTTTTGAACTGTGGTGTTGGAGAAGACTCTTGAGAGTCCCTTGGACTGCACGGAGATCCAATCAGTCCATCCTGAAGAAAATCAGTCCTAAATATTCATTGGAAGGACTAATGTTGAAGCTGAAGCTCCAATACTTTGGCCACCTGATGTGAGGAACAGACTCATTTGAAAAGACCCTGATGCTGGGAGAGATTGAAGGCAGGAGGAGAAAGGGTCAACAGAGGATGAGATGGCTGGATGGCATCACTGACTCAATGGATATGAGTTTGAGTAAACTCTAGGAGTTGGTGATGGACAGGGAAGCCTGGTGTGCTGCAGTCCATGGGGTTGCAAAGAGCTGAACATGACTGAGCAACTGAACTGACTGACTGACTGGCTAGTGATTTAATCAGGTATAGCTCTGTAATGAAACTTCCATATAAAGCTCTAAACAATGGGTTTGAGGGAGCTTCCAAATTGCCAAACACATCCCCATACCACGAAGGCGGTGCCTCCCCAATCAATGGAAGGAGAAGCTACTTCATTCATTATCCCTCTAGACCCCACTCTATGCACCTCTTTATCTGGCTGGTCATTTATATCCTTTTTCGTAAATAGATACACCTAAGTCAAATGTTTCCCTGAGTTTTGTGAGCTATTCTAGTGAATTATCAAAATACTTCTTATCTTTTCCTGCATTATAGAATATTTGAAATAAAATAAAAAATACCCATTTCTTTACTTTACTATTAAGTATTAAGAGTGTATCTGTCAAGTTGTCTCAGTCCAAAACTATTTTCAGAAGTAAGCTCTATGAAAAGCAGTTGTGATAATCTCTAGGTTTGTAGCCAAGTCAGTTTGTGGGTAACCTGGGGACCTGTGCTGTGGCTGACATCTAAATGAGAGTACCTTGTAGACAGACCACTTGAACCTGTAGGTAGTTAGTGGCAGAAATGAATTAATTGTGGGACACACATTTGGTGTCAGGAGGAAGAAACACCTGACAGTGCCCCATCCCAGAAAAGTATACAACCAGAATGAAAGCCATTTCCTATGTTCTTTGTGTCACAAGTATATTCATTTCTTGAGTCTCAGCTTAACTTATATGTGCATTTCCCTTAAGTGCATCAGTGCTTAACTTTGCTTCCAACTCCTGCCCCAGGAGACTTGGGAAGGCCAGTTACCTCATGGGTGGTAACTTAACCCAATAAACAGAGTAGGAAGAAAGTTACTTGTCCAAGGGAAACAACAAAGTAAATTACCAAACAGAGTCATGTATTTAAAATGTCTTAGTGGGGCTCACTTACTTAGGTCATTGCTCTCTTCAGTCCTTTAGTTATATGTAATTTACCTGTTTGACTTGGTCACTGACCAACTGCCCAAATCTTAATAGTATAACCACTTTTCAATTGACAACTTTAGGATTTTATAGATTATCTTTACAAATAATGATAATCCTAACAGAAATGCCTTTACTGTTCAATTGTTTAGCAAAGTATTGGGTGTATGCTTCAGATAAACATTCTATCTTTTGGGGGGACCTGTCATTCTAATCTCTAGTCTGAAGTGAAGAGGTCAATTTTTTGTTACTTGTTTTTAATGAACTGGGCCTTTTGTCATAAGATGTTTTTTCAGAATCTATTGAACACTTCAATGTCAAATAGTTTGTCTTTGATCTATTGATCAAAAATTTTATTAACCTAGATAATATTGAAACAGGCTTTCAGATTAAGAATAAATCTTACTTGCTTATGGCATAACGCTGTTTTAGCATAATACTAAAACAAATTGCTATTGTCAACTAAAATTGGCACTTGCCAAGAGCATTGCCAGTGACTAGACAACAACAAGAAGGACATTTGCCATCTGTCTGCACTGCTGCAGCAGCTGACCTTGGACACTCCCTTAAAGGAATTCAGGGTGGAGAGTGAGGCACTCTGTTCTCCAGAGAAAGTGGTGAAACAGGTCTTTAGATAGTTGGGTATTTTTAGGAACTGATTTCATAATCCCAATCTTTGCATCTACTCATATCTAGAAAAGCACTACATCCCTTCATCAATATGAGCCTTGTCCTGCAGGGCCACCTGAGATGGATAGATCATGGTGGAGAATTTTAACAAAATGTGGTCCCCTGGAGAAGGGCAAACCACTTCGGCCCTTGAGAAACCTACAAACGGTATACAAAGGCAAAAAGATATGACACTGGAAGATGAGCCCACCAAGTCAGGTGTTCAATATGCTCCTGGAGAAGAGAGGAGAAACAGCTCCAGAAAGAAAGAAGAGGCTGGGCCAAAGCAGAAAGAACACTCAGCTGTGGATGTATCTGGCAGTGAAAGTAAATTCTGATGCTGTAAAGTACAATATTATATAGGAACCTGGAATTTAGGTCCATGAATCAAGGTAAATTGGACATGGTCAGTCAGGACACAGAAAGAATGAATACTGACATTTTAGGAATCAGTGAACTAAAGTCGAGGGGAATGGGTGAATTTAATTCAGATGGCCATCGTATCTACCACTGTGGGCAAGAATCCCTTAGAAAAAATGGAGTAACCCTCATAGTCAACAAAAGAGTCTGAAATGCAGTACTTGGATGCAAGCTCAAAAATGACAGAATGCTCTTTGTTCATTTTGAAGCAAACCATTCAACATCTGAATAATCCAAGGCTGTGCCCCAACCACTAATGCCAAAGAAGCTGAAGGTGAACAGTTTAATGAAGACCAGCAAGACCTTCTAAAACTAACACCAAAAAAAAAAAAAGTCTTTTTCATCATAGGGGATTGGGATAAAAAAGTAGGATAATCAAGATATATCTAGAGTAACAGACAAGTTTGGGCTTGGAGTACAAAATGAAACAGGGCAAAAGCTAACAGAGTTTTGCCAAGATAACGCACTAGGCATAGAAAATATCTGCTTCCAACAACACAGGAGACAGCTCTACACAAGGACAGCACCAGATGGTCAATATCAAAATCAGATTGATTATATTCTTTGCAGCCAAAGATGGAGAAGAAGCTCTATAAAATGAACAAAAACAAGACGAGGAGCTGACTATGATTCTGATCATGAGCTCCTTATTGCAAAATTCAGACTTAAATTGAAGAAAATAGAGGAAAACACTTGACCATTCAGGTATCAGTCAGTCAGTTCAGTCACTCAATCATGTCTGACTCTTTGTGATCCCAAAGAGTGCTGGACTGCAGCACGCCAGGCCTCCCTGTCCATCACCAACTCTCAGAGTTTACTCAAACTCATGTCCATTGAGTTGTTGATTCAGGTATGATCCATTCAGTTACGATCTACATCAAATCCCTTGTGATTATACAGTGGAAGTGATGAAGAGATTCAAGGGATTAGATCTGGTAAACAGTGAGTGAAGAACTATAGACAGAGGTTCATAACATTGTTCAGGAAGGTGATCAAAACCATCCCAAAAAGAAATGCAAAAAGGCAAAGTGGTTGTCTGCGGAGGCCTTACATGTAGCTGAGAAAAGAAGAGAAGTAAAAGGCAAAGGAAAAAGGGAAATATATACCCAATTGAATGCAGAGTTCCAGAGAATAGCAAGGAGAGATAAGAAAGCCTTCTTAAGTGAACAATGCAAAGAAATAGAGGAAAACAACAGAATGGGAAAGATTAGCAATCTCTTCAAGAAAATTAGAGATACCAGGGAATATTTCATACACAGATGGGCAAAATAAAGGACAGAAATGGTATGGACCTAACAGAAGCAGAAGATATTAAGAAGAGGTGGCAAGAATACAGATGAACTAGGAAAACAAATTGTTTGTTACAAAGAAGAAGATATCATTATTACCATTTTTTTTTTAAAAGGATGCCTTGGTAAAAAGATCTTCATGACCCAGATAATCATGATAGTGTGATCACTCACCTAGAACCAGACATCCTGGAGTTTGAAGTCAAGTGGGCTTTAGGAAGCATTACAATGAACAAAGCTAATGGAGGTGATGGAGTTCCAACTGAGCCAATTCAAATCCTAAAA
This sequence comes from Bos mutus, assembly GCF_027580195.1. NCBI lineage: Eukaryota > Metazoa > Chordata > Mammalia > Artiodactyla > Bovidae > Bos > Bos mutus. Next base: position 32,431,081 of record NC_091618.1, read on the forward strand.
GATGATGTGGTGAAAGTGCTGCACTCAATATGCCAGAAAATTTAGAAAACTCAGCAGTGGCCACAGGACTGGAAAAGGTCAGTTTTGATTCCAATTCCCAAAAAAAGGCAATGCCAAAGATTATCAAACTACCATACAATTGTGCTCATTCCACATACTAGCAAGGTAATGCACAAAATTCTCAAAGCTAGGCTTCAAAGAGTACGTAAATTGAGAACTTCCAGATGTTCAAATCGGGTTTGGAATAGGCAGAGGAACAAGAGATCAAATTGCCAACATCCACTGGGTCATAGAAAAAGCAAGAGAATTCCAGAAAAATATCTACTTCTGCTTCACTGAATATGCTAAAATCTTGGACTATGTGGATCACAACAAACTGTGGAAAATTCTTAGAGATAGGAATACCAGACTACCTTACCTGTCTCCTGAGAAACCTTTATGTAGGTCAAGAAGCAACAGTTAGAAAATTACATGGAGCAATGGACTGGTTCAAAATTTGGAAAGGGGTACATCAAGGCTGTATATTGTCACCCTGTTTGTTTAAATTATATGCAGAGTACATCATGCAAATGCCAGGCTGGATGAAGCACAAGCTGGAATCAAGATTGCTGGGAGAAATACAAACAACCTCAGATATGACACCACCCTCATGGCAGAAAGAGAAGAGGAACTAGAGGGCCTGTTGATGAAGGTGAAAGAGGAGAGTGAAAAAGGTGAACTTAAAACTCAACATTCAAAAAATGAAGATCATGGCATCCAGTCCCATCACTTCATGGCAAATAGATGGGGAAACAATGGCAGATTTGATTTTCTTAGATTCAAAAATCACTGCAGACAGTGACTGCAGCCATGAAATTAAAAGATATTTGGTCCTTGGGGAAAAAAAGCTATGATAAACCTAGACAGAATAATAAAAAGCAGAGATATCACTTAGCCAACAGAGGTCCATATAGTCGAAGCTATAGTTTTTCCAGTAGGATATGGATGGGAGAGTTGGACCATAAAGAAGACTGAGCACTGAAGAATTGATGCTTTCACATTGTGGTGCTGGAGAAGACTCTTGAGAGTTTCTGGGATAGCAAGGAGATCAAACCAGTCAATCCTAAAGGGAATCAATTCTGAATATTCATTGGAAGGACTGATGCTGAAGCTGAAGCTCCAATCCTTTGGCCACCTTATGCGAAGAGCTGACTCATTGGAAAAGACCCTGATGCTGGGAAAGTTTGAGGGCGGAGGAGAAAAGGGTGACAAAATATCAGATGGTTGGATGAGATCACCAGCTCAATGGACATGAGTTGAGCAAACTCCAGGAGATAGTGATGGACAGGGAAGCCTGGCATGTTGCAGTTCATGGGGCCACAAAGAGTCTGACACAACTTAGCAACTGAACAACAACAAAAATCCCTTCATGGTGACATCAGCTCCTTTTGACTAGCAGAAAACCTTTTATAAAATTAATGCTTGATAGCACTGAACTCCCCTTTCACCAAAATCTTTTGTATTGACCTTCCCCCACTGTCTCTCTGAAGCATTCGCTCAGAGCTATCTGAGGTGCTGTCTCCCAGGCTGAAGTCCTCATTTTGCCCCAAAGAAAGTTTAACTCACAACTCTCACTTTGTGCATCCTTATAGTCGACATTACGATTTGTAAAGTTTTGCATTGTATTCACAAGTAAAATTTGGCTCGTTGTTGATTTTTTTTTTAGCTCTTCATTAGGTTTTGATATACAGAGATCTGATGGTTGCATAAGATGGATCAGTACACTTTTTCTCTCTTTTCCTGCATTACAGAATATTTTCAATAAAATGGAAATTGCCCTTCTCTTTGTTAAGTTTTAAGGACTCATGTATCAAATTTTCCTAGTTGACACTTTTTTAGAAATAAGCTTTCTAACAAACAGTATTTACTTTTTTATAATTCTATAAGGAATACATGTCCATTTATGTTAAGCTCTGAAAAAATTAAAAACATAGCTCATCATAAAGAAGTTTATAGTATCATTTTATCGTCACATTTAAGAGTGTATATTAACTGTTTGCCTATTATTTTATTGGCCCACAATTTTCCAGTATTTATCTTCTTGTCATTGACAATGTTCACCTGTGCTCTTTAGGCAAATACATAAACACAGAGCCTTGACTTGACTGTTTTGTTACCTGATTTCTTTCTCTCACTAAACCTAGCAGTATACTGTGAAAATCTTTCTGTGTCAGTAAAAGTTTCTAATAATATCATTTTTAATGGCTACCACTTTTTGTGTGGCATTGTAATTTATTTAATCAATGGTGAATAACGAACTTTTAGACCTTTGGACCTTATCTTTTATGATCATTGTCTAACAAGAACATCTTTTCTCAGAATCATTCCCTCCTTTGGACAGCTGAATGCACTTCCCTATCTAACCTGTTATTTATCTCTGTTTACAAGCCTTCTTACAAAAGCAGGAAGAGGTTTATCCATTGTTGTGGCTTTCATCAGAAATTTCAAGTGTACCTGTTGAAATGATTCATTAGGAGAAGAAAGAAAAGGAAAGGGAGGGAGGGATTAAGGGAGGGAAAGAGAAAAGAAGAGAGAAAAGAGGAAACTCAGAAAAACGTGCACGTCTTTCTCAGATTTGGTGGCCCATTAGCTTGTGGACTAGGACCTAGGACAGGAACTCCGAGCCAAAAGCCATTAGTCCCAAGAGCTCTCTTCAGTTAAGGAGAATTCCTTTTCTCCTTGGTGAGGTAACCAGCCAGCTGAAGCAGTGCTTCCCTTTTCTAACTGGCATAACTACCCTCATTAGAAGCCAGCTAAAGGAGCTCTGGCTTTTTGCCTAGGAATGGCCATCTATATCAAGTGTGAGCTCAGATAACTTGCTCTGAGCAAACAAATATGGACATGTTTTCCTTATAGAATCATGCTCTGTGTGTGCTATGGCCACTGTCATGGATATGTGTACTTCAAAGACCTCCCATAGCCCCCCCCCCCTTTTCATCTAACTCGTGTGCCTCTGAGATATGAAGTACTTGTGAGATTTATCCCTTTGCTTGTACATCTGACTTCTTAATCAGTTAACCAAGCAATGGTTGTTTGGCCCATCATTCAACCCAATCTATCTGCATAGCATCTCTCAAGAATTCTATTCAGTTTGAACATGTGGCCTCAGCAATGATCCAGTTTCCTCTGCATTTTCATGGGAATTTGGAGAAAGAGGGATCCAAACATATGAGCTCAAAATGCCACCTTGAAATGGAAGCACTGCATTTTTCTTCTATAAAAAAAAGCTTGAATAATATGTTTTACAAGCTAAAAAACTATTCTCTGAAAAATAAAGATTTCTCCTACATTTTTCTCCTTGCCTGTTGGAATTGATTACATACAAAGCTCTGACACTTCATTGTTTGAAAGCAAGATGGAGGGTACTCACTATACTGAAAGGTGATCAGAGACTGTGATCTTTGTACCTCTAGTACCTCTCATAAAATAGACGCATCATAATTACTCTTTGATGAATAGAAGGAAAAGCTGTGCAGACAACTGCTTCTCTAGCACTAGATAAAATGCAGAGTTGATGACAACCCCAATAAACATTGGAACAGAATGACCACATGTAGCACTACCATATCCTTTCCAAAGGTGAGAAGAAAAAGTAATATTCTTCAATTACACGGGCAGGAAGTGGAAAACCATTAATCCCACATGGGACACAGGGTCATAACGATAAAATACATCACAGTAGATTTCATAAAAACCAGAACATAGCACATTTTCTCATTCTCCTCTACTTGAAATGTGAAAAAGACAATGTAATAGTAAGGAAGGAGGGAAGAAGGCAATTATTTTAAGTTGATTTACTTTCCCTGGATCTATGAGAAACATATTTTGGAATTCTCACTAAAAGACTTCAGGTCCTTAGATTTGAAGTTATATGAGTTCAGGAAATTGATATTTTGCCAGGAATTTAAAGATTGCTTACTTTATTAGGTAAGAACATAATTTCTGAATTTTCTAATGCTTTTGGAACATGAGTTTCTTTAAGAATCTAAAATGTGAAGACTGTTTTTTTCTATTTCAGAACACTTAAAATGCAGGAGTAGAGTTTGTAGATGAAGCTGCTAATATTCGTCTAAAGTAAAAAAAAAAATCAATAATAGAGTACTGCCAATTGTCTTACGTTTGAAAGAGCTGGAAAACTAGGAAAATAAATTCTTTGTTACAAGAAAGAAGATATCATTATTACCATTTATTTTTAAAAGGCTGCCTTGGTAAAAACAACTAAGATGGATTTCCCTAGAGGTCCATTGGTTAAGAATGCACCTGCCAAGGCAGGGGACACAGTTTCATTCTCTGGACCGTGAAAGTCCACACTCCACAGGACAACTAAGCCCGCACACCACAGCTACTGAGCCTGAGTATCCTAGAGCCTATGCTCTGGAATAAGAGAAGCCACTGAAACAAAAAGTCTGTGCACCGCAACTAGAGGGGCCCCCACTTGCTACAACCAGCAAAAGCCTCCTGACAGCAACAAAGACCCAGTGCAGCCAAAAATAAATTTTTTAAAAAATAAATTTTTAAAAAAAAAGTAATGATATGATGTAATACTTTTTAATGAAAAAAATTCCTTTCTTTTGACAACTAAGTATTGAGGGTCTAGGATATGGCAGATACTGTTCTAGATGTTAGGGATCAACAGCAAACAAAAATATTCCTTAGAATCATGGCGTAACATTGTAGTGGGTAGAGGAGAAAGTAAAGAAATTAATAAGGAAAACATTTAGTGTATCTTATGGTGATAAGTACATGGAGAAAACTAAACAGGTGAGGGAAATGAAGAGTTCAGAGGTGGGTGGTGAGGACTGTATTAGTTTCCAGAGCTGTTATAACACATAACCACAACCTGCTGCTGCTGCTGCTAAGTTGCTTCAGTTATGTCCTACTCTGTGTGACCGCATAGATGGCAGCCCACCAGTCTCCGCCGTCCCTGGGATTCTCCAGGCAAGAACACTGAAGTGGGTTGCCATTTCCTTCTCCATTGAGTGAAAGTGAAAAGTGAAAGTGAAGTCACTCAGTCGCGACTCACTCGTGGCGACCCCATGGACTGTAGCCCACCAGGCTCCTCCATCCATGGGATTTTCTAGGCAAGAGTACTGGAGTGGCTTGCCATTGCCTTCTCCATAACCATAACCTAGGTGGCTTAAAATAACATGAATTGTTTCTCTTACAGTTCTGGAGTTCAGAGGTCCAAAATGGACTCCACTGGGCTAAAATTAAGATGTTCCTTCTGAAGGCTCTTGGGCAGAATCCGTTTTCTTGTCTATTCCAGCATCTATAGACTGCCTTCATTCCTTGGCTTGTGGCCTCCCTCCAGCAATCATGTCACACCCTCCGCTGCTTCAGTCATTCCCCACTCCTCTGACTCTCACCCTCCAGCTCCCGGTTTTAAGAACCCTTGGGATTATATTCAATCAAATCGATCTTGTGCTCAGTCGTGTCTGACTCTTGGTGACCCTATGGACTATAACCCACCAGGCTCTTCTGTACATGGGGTTTTTCAGTCAAGATCTGGAGCGACTTGCCATTTCCTTCTCCAGGGAATCTTCCTGACCCAAGGATTGAACCTGAGTCTCCTGCATCTCCTGCACTGCAGGCGGGTTCTTTACCTGCTGAGCCAGCACTGGGACCACCCAAATACTCAAGGAAAATCTCCTTGATACGTTTCTTAACAGGCTATGGATTCCAGGTAACTAGCATTGACTAATCAACATTGGTCAAGGCTAAAACTAAGATTTTCCTCCACTCCTCCTGCTGTAGACAACCCAAGTCACTGTAATGCTCTTTGGCAGCCATAAACACTCAGCACTGTGCACAGTCTTACTGGGAATGACTGCTCTAGGGGCTTAGACATCTTGTTTCTATAAAAGATGGATGTGAAGCCAGTGCTATGGAAATCTAATGTATCCTACTGACGTTTGGCATTTTTAAGAAAATGATAGATTTGACATTAAAAATACAACTTCTGAGGCCCTAAAAGAACTACACTCTCCTGAAAAAAATCATGCAGGCTCTACATGGTCAAAGAACCTCCCCCCTCCCAAGGTACCTGCAGCCCCATATTCCAAGACTAATATGCTGCATAGTAAAGCAGTGAGAATGGCTTTTGAGCTTTTAATTCTATGTAAACATTTTGAACCTTGGGCTTTTAGTTCACAAGGACAATGACATTTATTGTAGAATTCAATGTTTCTAGATTCAATATCTAAGTATTTGCATTTAAAAGAGGGCTTTGTTGGGACTTCCTTGGTGGTCCAGCTATTAAGCCTCAGGCCCAGGTTTGATCCCTGGCCAGGGAACTAGATAACTGACCATCTTATCTGTCTTCTGAGAAACCTGTATGTGGGTCAAGAAGCTACAGTTAGGACCCTGTATGGAACAACTGATTGGTTCAAGATTGAGAAAGGAGTAACAACAGGGCTGTCTGCTGTCACCCTGTTTGTTTAACCTATACTGAGTATATCATGAGAAATGCCAGGGTGGATGAGTTATAAGCTGGAATCAAGATAAGCAGGAGAAACTTCAACAACCTCAGAGATGCGGATGATACCATTCTTATGGCAGAAACCCAAGAGGAACTAAAGAGCCTCTTGATAAAAGTGAAAGAGGAGAGTGAAAAAGTTGGCTTAAAACTCAACATTCAGAAAACTAAGATCGTGGCATCTGGTCCCATCACTTCATGGCAAATAGAGGGGGAAACAATGGAAACTGACAGACTTTATTTTTGGGGGCTCCAAAATCACTGCAGATGGTGACTGCGGCCATGAAATTAAAAGACGCTTGCTCCTTGGAAGAAAAGCTATGACCAACCTAGACAGCATATTAAAAAGCAGAGATATTACTTTGCCAACAAAGGTCCATCTAGTCAAGGCTATGGTTTTTCGAGTAGTCACGTATGGATGTGAGAGTTGTACTATAAAGAAAGCTGAGCACTGAAGAACTGATGCTTTTGAACTGTGGTGTTGGAGAAGACTCTTGAGAGTCCCTTGGACTGCAAGGAAATCTAACCAGTCCATCCTAAAAGAGATCAGTCCTGGGTGTTCATTGGAAGGATTGATGTTGAAGCCGAAACTCTAATACTCTGGCCACCTGATGCAAAGAGGTGACTCATTGGAAAAGATTCTGATGCTGGGAAAGATTGAGGGCAGGAGGAGAAGGGGACGGCAGAGGATGAGATAGTTGGATGGCATCAATGACTTGATGGACATGAGTTTGAATAAGCTCCAGGAGTTGGTGATGGACAGAGAAGCCAGGTGTGCTACAGTCCACGGGGTTGCAAAGAGTTGGACACAACTGAGTGACTGAACTGAACTGAAGATCATGACACTTGTTCCCCTTCAGTTCAGTTCAGTTCAGTCGCTCAGTCATGTCCAACTCTTTGCGACCCCATGAACCGCAGCACACCAGGCCTCCCTGTCCATTATCAATTCCCAGAGTTCACCCAAACCCATGTCCATTGAGTCAGTGATGCCATCCAACCATCTCATCCTCTGTCCTGCTTTTTAATATGCTGTCTAGGTTGGTCATAACTCTCCTTCCAAGGAGTAAGCGTCTTTTAATTTCATGGCTGCAGTCACCATCTGCAGTGATTTGGAGCCCAGAAAAATAAAGTCTGCCACTGTTTCCACTGTTTCCCCATCTATTTCCCATGAAGTGATGGGACCAGATGCCATGATCTTAGTTTTCTGAATGTTGAGCTTTAAGCCAACTTTTTCACTCTCCTCTTTCAGTTTCATCATAGGCTCTTTAGTTCTTCTTAACTTTCTGCCATAAGGGTGGTGTCATCTGCATATCTGAGGTTATTGATATTTCTCCCAGCAGTCTTGATTCTAGCTTGTGCTTCATCCAGCCCAGCATTTCTCATGAAGTACTCTGCATATAAGTTAAATAAGCAGGGTGACAATATACAGCCTAGACGTACTACTTTTCCTATTTGGAACCAATCTGTTGTTCCATTTCCAGTTCTAACTGTTTCTTCCTGACCTGCATACAAGGTTCTTGCCCCCTTACTTCATGGCAAATAGAAGGGGAAAAGGTGGAAGTAGTGACAGATTACCTCTTCTTGGGCTCTAAAATCACTTCAGATGGTGACTGCCGCCACGAAATTAGAAGATGATTGCTTCCTGGCAGGAAAGCTATGACAAACCTAGACAGTGTGCTGAAAAGCAAAGACATTATTCTGCTGACAAAAGTTCATATAGTCAAGGCTATGGTTTTCCCAGTGGTCAGGTACGGTTGTAATTGCTGATTGTAAAGAAGGCAGAGAGCAAAAGAATTGATACCTTTGAACTGTGGTGCCGGAGAAGACTCCTGAGGGTTCCTTGGACAGCAAGGAGATCAAGCCAGTCAATATCAAGGGAAATCAACCCTGTATACTTGTTGGAAGGACTGATGTTGAAGCTGATGCTCCAGTATTTTGCTCATCTGATGCAGACAGCCGACTCATTGGAAAAGTCCCTGATGCTGAGAAAGATTGAGGGCAGAAGGAGCAAAGGGCATCAGAGGATAAGAAGGGTGCATGTCATCACCGACACAATGCACATGAACTTAGGCGGAACTCTGGGAAATGGCGAGGGACGGGGAGGTCTGGCACGCTGTAGTCCATGGGGCCGCAAAGAGTCAGACATGAATGGGCAACTGAAGAACAACAACAGGGAACTGGACCCTGTATGCTGCAACTAAGATCCCATACACAGCAGTGAAGATCCTGTCCGCTGCAACTAAGCCCCGCTGCAGCCAAATAAATAAATGAATATTTTTTAAAATAAAAGAGGGCTTTGTTTATGGGCTTTATAACTTCTTTCTAGAATTGTGATCATTGAAAGGATATTATACTTACATTTGGGAAATCTTTAAATGGTTGGAATTTTACTAGCAGAATTTCTATGCATTTTATTAATGGGGTATATTTATATTATTTGATCTCTGAAAGATTATTTTGAATGACTGCAGATATTCATGTGGGTTGGGAAGGAGAATAACTGAACACTGAACCTTGGATACAAACTGGCTTTATAGTTAACTGAATTAATGCATTCTTTGATTCACTTCAGAGCTTTCTGGGTCCTCAAACTACCTTGCCTACTGAAGGTCCCAAAGGGATTTTCAATGGAAGGGAAACTAGTATTGGGGATGGCCCTATAAAGAGAAAGCTGGACAGCAGCTGCCCATGGGTTTAATGGTTAATTCAGTTCATGAAGAGACCTAGGAACCAGAGAACATGAGGTAGGAACTTTCTCCACATTCCTGACATTTCCTTCCAGATGAAAGCTGTTCCACTAGCTATGACAGTCCTGGCCTTTCACCCTCCACACTCTAGCCCACAGAGGAAAAGTGACTTACCCAACGGATACATTTGAAAAGAATAAATTGGGTACATTCACTGGCCAACCTACTCACAGTGCACACTGCCTGGACCCAGGACTGGGTTGAAAGGCTCCCCAATTCTATGGGTTCATATTCGGAAATCCGACTGGCTCTAATGCCAACTGACATCTAATGCAACTGATAGCCCCCATGGGTAATAAAAGTGGTATCTGGGTTCCTTATTATTTGCCTTATTTCTCAATTGCCACAGAAAATAAAGAATGAATGATATTTACTAAGCCCCAGAAAGATCATATCAATCCAAAAAGAGGCATCCATTCTGCTAGAGTTTCAAATTATTAGATTAGGAGCCTGAAATCGCTGGTAGACATCTTATCACTGTATTTGGGGTGGGCAGTGGGGGCGGCCGGGGTGCAGTCCTTCCTGAAAACAAGCCAATGAGAAGAATACAGAGCCAGGGGTATTGGAACGAGACCATGTCCTGATGACACACATTGATCATCTGTGTCCAGCTGTATCTGATGCCTGTGAACTCTGCCGTTATAAGAGCCAACACATTCCCTCTTTTTCTCAGGCCAGTTACAGTTAGATTTTGGACTCTTGCGCTGAAGCTGACCAATATTGTTTAAGGATGAGCTGTTTTTCTTACATCTTAGTCACGAAAACATCTGCTTCTTAATCTGTTTCTAAACTGGATAAAATGTAAATTTCAAAGTTGCAAATCATTAGCTTGAGTTGAAAATATTGGGCTGGCAGACGAAGTTAGTAGCTGCTCCCAACCTTATCCCTTTCAGAGATGCTCTTGTCAGGTACCTGGAGCGTACAGGTGGCAAGTATGACTGAGGAATAGAATGTAACTTTCCAAAATAAAAGGGCTGCTTGCTGGTTAACTACATTATGTTATACTTTCTGTTTGGGTTTTCTTGTTGCTATTTTTAGCTTTTGTAGTAAGTTAATTTTCTTCACACATGAATATATGTGTGCTTAGTTGCTCAGTCGTGTCCGACTCTTGCCACTCCATAGACTGTAGCCCGCCAGGCTCCTCTGTCCATGGAATCTTCCAGGCAAGAATACTGGAGTGGGTTGCCATTTCCTTCTCCAACATATATTTGATTTTCAAATGTCTCGTGGCAATAGCTTTAGTAGCTCACATTTGAAAGTTTGGAAAGAGTGGCACTTCTCATTCAGGGAATGTTAATGGAAATTAAAAGATATGTGATAAATTAAATATGCTTCCTTAAAGAAGATGTCAGAAATAAAGGCACATTAATTATAAATTAACAGCATAGAGAATTTAAAACATTTCATGTTTGTCTTATTAACATTTTAGGAGTACAAATATGCCTGTCATCATAAAAGAATTTCCTCAGGACTCCCTTATCAAGACTCAATTGTAAAGCTGAGACAATTGCTCTAGGGCAAAAAAAAAAAAAAAAAAATCATGTCCAACAGGATACGGTGGGAATTCTACTAGAAATGTTCTTCACTAGGATGAGAGCCACTGGGTTGTATCTCTGAAATGGGATACTCACTGTGGTGTATAATTTGTTGATCACAAGGGAAGAAGTCAACAGGGCTTAAGAGACCAACAGGAAATCTAAACAGACAATTCAGTTCACTGTGAAACCAGTTGCTTCATGGTTGGTATGTCTAGACTGAATCCATACACAATCATACATCAGAACAGGAAGAATTTACCAAGAAATGGGGGTGAGGAATAGGTTACACTTATGACTGAATTTATGAGGAGAAACCATGTGTAAATTGAACAACCCCTCGAGTTAATTTTTTATGTGCTTTTATAGGCTTTCTTTCTTTTATGTCTAGTAAATTCTTTAGGTTATTTACACACTGTTGACTCTACCTCTGAAAATCACTGTCAAAATTGAATGGTGCCTCCTTCGATTCCAGCTCCTGGTGCTTTATCTACTGACCCGTCAAACGTCCTGTGGGCCTCACTCATGCCAGGTTTCCTGTTGTCCCCTCTGTCAGGCCTCAGAGGCCCCTTCCCACACCTCCTTCCCAACACCTACTTCAGATGCCATTCCCTCTGGATACAACTCCTGTCTCCTGCTTACCCATTACATTCTGCTTGTTCACTGACTGTTTCCATGACGTCCATCAGCACCATACACACTTTATGGGAACTTCCATGGCAGTTCAGTGGACTTCCAGAAGTCCAGAAGACTCTGGGATTCTACTGCAGAGGGCACAGGTTCAAACCTTAGTCAGGAAACCAAGATTCTGCAGGTCATGCAGATGGGCAATAATAATAATAAATTTAAATACAACTACACTTTATTGATAACTGCAGCTTCATACACGGTTTGGAAGTTGAGTAGTATTTGTACTCTATGTTCTTCTTCAATATTTTGTTGTCATTTAAAGTCTAATGTAAGGCATTAGATTCTAAAATTATTTTGTTTATATCCAAATAATAACCTACTAGGGTTTTGAATGAAATTGTGTTGAATCTGTGGACAATACTGAGAAGAATGAACATCTTAAAAATAATGGCTCTACCTATTAATAAATGTGGAATATATCTGCATTAAAAAAAATGAATGACTTCACTTCATTAATTTTGGCAAAACCTCTTCATAAATATGTGTAGTAAGATGCTTTTTATAGAAATGATGCCATCTCAATCTTAAAGTGAAATGGAAAATTAATCTACTGAAGTAATACAAGTTAAGAAATATATCTCTTATTCCTTATTCTGAAAAAAAAAAAATGGAACTCATGTAAAACAAGAAAAAGCTAAGTAAAATGACATAATTTACTCTTGGGAAACAGTATAGCTAATTTGTGCTCTATTTATACCTACTGAGGCAAAATTTTAAATATTAAATAACTTTAAAAGTTGGCTTCCCTAAATACTCAGAAAAATAAAGGCTTTTACTGACTGTAAAAATGAGACAGCAAGTTTGACAGCTTTTTAGTTTTTTAACTATATGTCTATCATATGTGACTTGATATGTTATAGTAGATATTTCTTTCATAAAATTCATGCATAGTGTTGACACTGGGACTTTTTTTCCTACACAGTCCATAATTTTTACAACTTTTAATTACAATGAATATGACCTATTTTAAAGAGAATGCTCTACATTTCTTTTTTCCCTAAAGAAAATGCTGTATAATCTTTCAATGCTATAAACTCTCACAAAGGCCTTGCAGGCCAGGCAACTCAACATACTCCTAAGGGGGATGCAGTATTAGGAAACACTGGACATTTTGTTCTGTTTCTTTATTCAATAAATTAAACTGAGTGCCTATCTTGTGTAAATCAGTGTCATCTTCATTGTTATTTCCACATGATTATATTAGACTTTCTTGACTGCAAGCAGCAGCAATAAATCAAGTTGGCTGCTGTAGGTAAAAAGGAATGTTTTGGAAGAATATCAAAGTTTCTTAGAATCAGCATGAAACTAGACAACTGGGTTTAGGGCCAGACTCTTCTCTGAGCTCCAGATCTGTAACACCTACAACTAGATTCCAGGAAGACATTTTAGGATCACTCCCTCCCCTTTCTAGATGAACTTCTCTCCTTCTGTAACTCTCCATTGTCCTTCGTATAATCAAGTACACTCAGAGAGGCCTCCGTCACCTTAGCCAATCTTAAGTGTGGCCTGTTCTAACTCCGCCTTTCCTACCTCTCACTCACCACCCAATCCCCTCTAATCTGGTCCTTGTCTACTTCATCAGCATCCTTTCATGCCAAGTTCTCTCTTGAATGCCATGCTTGAGATTCCCAACTGGTTAGCCAAGACTCAAAGCACTTCCACAAACTGATGGCACATATACCAAGATATCGAGGTCTCAGAGGCACAGGCTGGTCCACTGACTGTCATGTCCAGTGATGTGAAAAATACCAGGAAGCATTGCTCTACTCCAGCTATGCTGATCCCCTTCCAATCCCACAAATGCATTAGCTTCTCCTCCCCTTCAGGGCTTTTATTAGTGATGTTTCCACTGCCTGGAATACAATGCACCAACTCTTCACTTAGCTCAGCCTTTGAGATTTAACTTTTACATCAGTTCTTCTAGGCCTTCCCTGAATGCCCACATTTGGTTAGGACACCCTAACATTCAGTGCCAAAGAGCTTTCTACTCTGCCTTTTGAAATATTTGTGGCACTTAAAATTACTTTCATCAATGTCTGACTCTCCCACTTGATGTCTAGTGGAGCAGAGACCCAGTCTGGTTCACTACTAGATCCCTAGCAGCAATTTATTTGAACAATTTATTGAATGGACAGTCAATAAAATTTTTGTGGCTGAATGATTGTTAGCAATCTTAGGTAAATAAAAATAAGAGCAACTACTGTCTTATGTAAATAAAATTTAGGTAAATAAAAATAAAAGCACTCACTGTCTTATGTATGGGCTCTTTTAAAACTGTTTTATAATTAAAATCTTTTCTTACTTGGAAATATTTTAAAAAGTGAAGCACTTAAAGCAAGAAAATCAATATCATGCTCAAGTTAGCCCAACACACTCTGGAAGATCAGGAATGAGATTTCGGCTTTCCCACCTCTCTTCTGTGTTGATTAGAAGACATCTGAGAAAGCTTTGGGCACATCTCTGACTTTTTAAGACTGAAATTCTGTAGGGTGATTAGAACTCTATTTGCAGAAAACATACATGACTGCCACAATCAAAGATAGAGTTTGTGGTAGCATGATGTATCAGCCTGACCCATTTTAACAATTCCCACATGCTCATATCTCTTCCTGCTGGTCTGTCAAAAATTTCAAGCATTAAAAGAGACTTGGTTATAAAAATTCTTGGTTATCTGTCATCAACTTTGCATTTAGATTTGAAAATATATCCCCAAATGGGTTGAATAACCAGATGGGGGGAGTCCTTTCACAATGTATACAGATATCAAATCACCACAATGCACACTTTAAATATCTTAAAATATTGTCAACTATGCCATCATGAAGCTGAAATGTAAAATAAATAAATGTGATGAGAGAAAACTTCCTTGGAAAAAAGAAAGAAGAAAAAGATGGAAGGAAGGAAAGAAAGAGAGGGAGAAAGAAAAAATACACCCATAAAGATAAGGAAAAGTTTAAAAGATGCTCTACTATTGTGATGGTTAAACAAAGTCTTTTTACAGTTTTGTGAAGTTTCTGGCTCTTCAAGTGGATATTTTTGGAACAATTCCTCATAATTTGCCGAGGTAACTAACAGAAGGAAAACACTTCTGGTAAGAAATATAAGGAGGTAAATATAGCAGCCATGTGTAATTCTAAATTCTTTTCAATACATCGTGTGACATTTGTGATTATAAATTGATCACAAACGAGCCTTGGTATGAAAAATGTACTATTATGTAATGCAGACATGCTATTCAGAGCAATATGCCAGATGGAAATGTGAGTGCTTTAACTGGAAAGTGAGTTATTTGGTCTTTCCATTTTGTGTAAATCTTCAAAGCATAAATTAAAAGCAGAAGATGAATTGTATGGATTCAGGATCTGAAGACCTCTACTATACTCTGTAAATCTTTCAGCAGCATGGAAGACAGCATTTTCGACTGGCCAGACGCACACTCTTATCTCTTCCCTAAGGTTGTTGTTCTACTTTGAGATGACAGGGATAAAAAAAAATGTACCCTGAAATGGGTGTTTCCCACTCTAAATATTCAATATGAATCCTATGGCCAGACAGGGCTTATTTTCATTTCTTTTTGCAATGCCCTGTGTCCTGCATCATCTTGAAAACTTTTTCATTCAGAAAATATTTCAGTCTTTCATGGTTCTGCTGTGTCTATATGAAAGAGAACTCAGGACTCACCAAAATGACTCATAAATGGCCACTTGAACTGTATTTATTTTCATATCGCCTGAATAATTTGTGTAATTTATGTTGCTACACGTGGAGAAGAGGAACTGAGAAGCTAATTTTTTAGAAAGCTGTATTCCTCCATAAACATCAAGATAATACTCAGAATGTCTTTATAAGCAATATAATAAATTAAAAGATGAATATTTAATATATAAGCAGAAACAAAAATTCACACTTACATCATTGCCATCTACCTCAATGAATAAAAGAACTACAGATCATGAAACTGAAATGTCAAGATGACAAAACATCCAAAGGGAAGCAGCTCATCGGCCAAGAGTATAAATTATTTCTACCCTAAATATCAACATGGGAAACCATACAGCTATTTTAAATTTGAGAAGAGGAAAGAATTTTCAAGTAGCATATGTGACAGTGACAATGGAAAATATTGTCCATGCTGCCTTGTCCTTCCATAACCCATCTACCAGTAATTGCCAGAATAACCTTCCTAAAAACCATAGGTCTGAACACATTGCACCTCAGGTTAAAAACACTCAAACAGTTAAAAAAAAAAAACAACTTTTTCTAGATATATGTACTGAAATCAATATAGATAAATTGATATTATGACCTGATTTGTTTCAAAATAACCTAGGGGCCTGTGAAGGGAGGGAAGGAGTGGAGGCATTGATGGATTCAGATTGGCCATGAGTTGATCATTGTTGAAGATGGGTTCAAGGGGTTCAGTATCAGATTTTTCTCTATTTTATAAAGTTGAACAAAAGAGACTCAATATTAACTTTCAAATCTTCTTATAAATTGGGCCTAGTGATTTACTTTTCAGGTTTATAGTCAATTTTGCAAGCATCCAAAGCCATATCAAATCATTGTTGAACTGTTGTCCCTGAGCTTGTGTGTGTGCGCAGTCACTTCAGTCGTGACCAACCACACTCCTCTGTCCGTGGGATTCTTCAGGCAAGAATACCGGGGTGGGTTGCCATGCTCTCCTCCAGGGGAACTTCCCGACCCATGGATCAAACCCGAGTCTCCTACATCTTCTGGGTTGCAGGTGGATTCTTTACCCACTGAGACACCTGGGAAGTCCATCCCTGAGCTTCCCAGGAAAGCTTCCCTGAGCACCTCCCTTTTCTCAAATCACTGCCTTTATTCAAGCTGTTTTTCATTCCTGAAATGCTCTTCTCTCTTAACTTTACTTGTTGGATTCCATTTTCTGAGTCTGAGTTCCTTCTTCTGTAAAATGGTGGGGTTGGACCAGATAACTTCCAAAGTCTCTTCCATCTTATAATTATTGAGCTAGGTTGACCACTCACTTCTAAGGAAAAAGATCTACTTAGGAACAAAGTCTATAAACAGGGGACCCCACCAGACATAGTCTGAGTTAAGATTTAAGTACAGCAAGATCACATTGTTGAGGGGATTCTGATAAAATTAGGTTTCCTTCCCTTTTGTATGTTTCACTCTTCCTGACTTCTTGGAAACATGATCCCAAAAGAAAGCTATTCTAAATAATCTCTACCATCTACTTAGCAATAGATTAGATGAGTACATGGAGCAAACGTGCCTTAGAAAGAGGGGGTAGTTAGAGACTGAGAATAGATCTTAGAACTGGTTGTAGGAATTTGGCTAAAGAGTGAGACTATGAGACATGAAAAGGAAGGATGACTACATTGGTCTGGCTTTCCACATACCATATGAGCACTAGTCCCCTTATTTCAAATGACGTAGAGGAAACATTTTTGCTTCACACATTTCCATTATTAAATTAATATTTGAAGGCTAAAAACTCCTAGAGGCCACTGACTTTAACAAAAGAGAAATTTTATTTTTTTCTTTCTTTAATAAATATTCTGATTATAAAAGTTATAAACCTTTTAATTGTTGTAATTTATAGTCATTAGAGAAAATTCCCTTTTATAATTACTCTTTTCCAAAATGTCCTTAGAGATTAAACCAAATGACTTTTTGACATGCATCTCTGTCTCTCTTTGAGAGCACCACCTCTCCTTATCCACCCACCAGGGTGAACCCCAACAACAGGCATGTTTGTGCACCATGAGCCTGTCTGATGCTCAACACAGTTGACTGGACCAGAAGGTAAAGATTCTCTCCACCAGGATTCTATAATTTGGAACTAAAATTAATTAATTAATATGGATGGTTAATATGGAAATATTAAATCTGTGTTAGAACTCTTTTGGTTGATAGTGCCAGAAATGAAATTTTAAATGTGCTTTAAAAATACAAATAATTTATTGGGCTCATTAATTTAAAATGGAGAAGTAGGATTGTTCCTGATGCACTGGATTCATCATTCAGAGGAATGATGTTATAACATGACTGGTTTTAAGTGCTCAGATGACATCTTCAGGGCTGAATCAATCCATTTCTGAGTTCATTTTCTTGGGGTTGTTTTCATTCAGAGGCAGCATCATCCTCTACAGAGGAAATCATCTACCATTAGCTTCACACCTATAATCCACCACTTTAGCAATTCCCTAAAGGAAGCATCAGAAGCTTCCCAAATGGCTCACACAGTAAAGAATCCACCTTCAATGCACGAGACCTGGGTTCCATCTCTGAATTGGGAAGAGCCCCTGGAGGAGAGCATGACAACCCACTCCAGTATTCTTGCCTGGAGAATCCCCATGGACAGAGGATTATGGTGGGCTACACATGGGATTGCAAAGAGCTGGACATGACTGAGTGGCTAAGCACAAAGGAAGAACAACTATTAGTTAATTCTACAGAAATTCTTAGGAAAGACTTTGATTGGCCTAGTTTGGATTGTGAGTCCTTGAACCAATAGCAAAGTAGCTAGAACATGCTCTCATTACCCAGACACAAGTCAAAATCCTACCCTTGAGGTGAGCCATGCCCAAAGATTAGGGGCTGAAACTGGAGAAGGAATGCTTCTTCAGAGGAAAACTGAGGTGCTTTATTACGTTATGGGGTCATATATTAGGGGGGGAAAAGGGTGAGCATTGATTGGTTAATTGGTTGCTGGTTAACTGATCTGTGGATTGATCATCTAGGAGCACTCTTGGATTAGTCAGTTCTTGGATGGGAAGTATATAAATGCAAAGTTGTCCACAGAATGGACTGACTGGGCAGTTATAAACCCAGACTTTTTTTTTTAAATCTCAATGACTGTGATGCTTTCCCATTGTTCTGACTGAAGGTTGAACCTTAAATCATTTGCTGTTGTTCATCTTAGCTTGGTTTATGTTGCAAGGGCATGACTAAGGTACTTGAGCCAATCAAATGATGATGAAAGAATATATACCAGGTTCCTCCCTAGTCAAGCTAAATATTCAAACTCAGTTTAGCAAGTTCCCCGGAGTGAGCCCAATGCGTCAGAAACAATCCTGCTTCTCCAGTGGAGCCTGAGGGCCTATTGGTCCAGTGTGCGTTGTTTGGTTTGTTTGCCTATTGCTATGGTCTGAATGTCTATATTTCCCCAAAACTTGTATGTTGACATCCTAATGCCAAATGTGATGGTATGGGGCCTTTGAAAGGTGATTAGGTCATTAATGCCCTTGTAAAAGAAAACTGAGAGGGCTTGCCAGCCCCTTCCACCATGTAAGGACACAACAAGGAGGTAAGTCTGCATTCCAGAAGGGGCCTTCATCAGAACCCAATCACGATGCCACTCTGATCTTAGACTTCTAGCTTCCAGAACTGTGAGAAAGGAATTCTTTTGTTTATAAGTCATCTAGGCTGTGGTATTTTGTTATAGCAGCCTTAACGGACTAGACACCAGTTCACTTATCCTTGAACAAAATAAAATTACATAGACCTGGTATTTGCCAAAAGGCTGAATGTATGGCTTGTCTCTAATCTCAGTCACTGTCCAAAGAAGCAGATATCATCAGTTTCTCACTTCCCAAAATAAAAGCTTCATATTGGCAAATTTGAAATAATTGAGAATGAATAGATTTACCCTCTTTATCAATTATAAAAATTCTATTTAATTCAATACAAGTCAACTTTCATCTCTTTTATAAATCTTCCCTAAATCATTTTGCCTAGTTCAGTTTCCTTCCACTTCTTTTTCCTTCCATCTTCCATGCCTTCAGCAGTAACAATAAGTGCTACTCGCTGAGCAATTAGGGTTTCCCAAGTGGCTCAGTGGTAAAGAACATGCTTGCCAATGCAGGAGACGCAGATTTGATCCCTGGGTCAGGAAGATCCTCTGGAGGAAATTGCAATCCACTCCAGTATTCTTGCCTGGAAAATCCCATATACAGAGGAGATTTGTGGGCTATAGTCCATACTGTCACAAAGAGCTGGACACGACTGAGTGACTAAACCACCACCATCACCACCAACAGAAAACTAATGCAGGGACTTCCTTATTTTTGATGTCAAAAAATTCTATTAGAGGGACTTCCCTGGCAGTCCTGTGGTTAAGATTTCATCTTCCAATGCAGGGGATGCTGGTTGCATCACTGGTCAGGGAGCTAAAATCTTACAAGCCTTGGGTGGCAAAAGCTGAAAAGTAAAACAAAAGCAGTGTTGTAACAAATTCAATAAATAAAGACTTTAAATCTGCATAAAAAGAACTTAAAAATAACTAACGCAGATTTTTATTGATTGACCCACATGAAATTGACAATATTGTCTATTTTTGCTCTATAGAAATAATGATTTCATTTGGTTCAGCCTAATATTATTTGGGTGTGTTCCACTTAATATTATTTGGTTGATGAGTTCTTACATCCTTGACATCTTAGGAAAACTGCAGAAACAAATGTTCACAGACTTTACTCACTCCTTTGTTCTTTATTCCCCCAAATGCACGCACCAAAAAATGGATAGATGTTGATCATTGCTTGAGTTCTATACTAGAGAAAATGTCTCCTATGCTTAATCGTTGTTGTTTCTAACTGTTACCTAGTGTCTGTTCTCAAATATGATCTTAAAGTGTTTGAGGTCAGAAAGCATATCTTTATTACCCATACAATTTTTTGTACATACTCTGTTAACAAACAATACAACATTAAGGTTGACAATGATGGCTTTTGACATGTAAATATTATCTGATTCAGTTATGAAGAGTGATAGACAGGGCTTTGTTTTGCTATGACCACTGGGGAGAGAGAAACTGTTTTACAGTTTAGACCACAGATTGAGACTTTTGACCTTTTTTTCTTCAAAATGAAAGAGCAATAGAGGAGTGTAGAAGTTCCCATGCACAGAAACAAGATGCTGATGATTGACCGGAGAATTCAACAAGTCATCCTTTCAAAACAGCTCATGAAAGCATTTGAGAACAAAAATGGGTAGAGGAATCTTCACTGGCATAAAAGAATCCAACAATCTATTACTCAGCCATAAAAAAGAACAAAACTGTGCCATTTGCAGAGACATGGATGGACTTAGAGAATATCATATGGAGTAAGATGAGTCAGAAAGAATAATATCGTATATTACCAAATTAATATGGAACCTACAAAAATGGTATAGATGATCTTGTTAGCAAAGCAGAAATAGAGACAAGATGTAGGGAACAAATGTATGGATACCAAGGGGCAGAGGGGAGGGGGATGAATTGGAAGACTGGGATTGACATAAATACACTACTGATACAATGTATTAAATAGATAACTAATGAGAATCTACTGCAGAGTACAGGGAACTCTACTCAGTGCTCTATGGTGACCTAAATGGAAAGGAAATCCAAAAAAGAGGGAATATATGTATACATACAACTGATTTCTTTTGCTGTACAGGAGAAACTAAAACAACATTGTAAAGCAACTATGCTTCAATAAAAGAAAAAAAAAATTTTTTTAAAGAAGAAAAAAAAAGACCCCAGAGATCATGCTTTCATTACAAAACATGTATTTTCCTTTACCATTTATATATGTAACCCAAAAGACACAAAAGTGAATTCAGTGTAAGTAGGTACAATGTTTTGATTCCACAGAGAGGGTGCTGAGACAGAGTAAAGACTGAACAGCTCCTCCTAGTTGTCATTGAGAGTGTGGCATTTATTAACATATCAGGAAATATGTTTCTAGTGAAGGCTAACTCTAAGATGGAATAAAGAACTTAGTCATGCGTCCTGACCATTGTTGCCTCAAGGATTGTAACTCAGTGTTGCTTCATCTATCCAGATAAGAAACTGTGATTAATTATAAATGATGGCTGATTCACTAGAATGAACGCTTCCAAATTGTTAGGACCACATTTCCAAGTCAATACGATCCATTTTGGGGGCAGCTTTTGTTACTGAGTTTCCTCTTATAAATTTTAGAATCAGGCAAGTAATTTCAAAAAGATGATTTGTGAAATAAATGATCCTTCATTACTTCATTACTGTTGAAGGAGTAATATTTTCAGAACTAGCTAAGGAATACTAATAGACTAAGACCCTCCATATACACAAGGATCCTTTTAAAATAATTTTTGAAAAGAGATATGGTTCTCAACACCTTAATTTGTAAAGAAATTATTTCAAATGGTCCCCTTCTTCCTTATTTTAAATGTTTCTGGTTCTCTTCTATTATTATTAGCAGAAGTGTGCTGAATAGTCTTAGTATATTTTATTAGCTAATAAAAAAACTTTGAAAGGGCTTGCATGTTTCAGTACCTCTCATAGAATATTAGAACTGAAAGAGAATTTGGAAATCAAGTTCAATATAGCCCAGTACAATACAGCCATCAATGAGTCTGCTACAAGTACCATAATCAAGTGATTATCTAGTCTTTGATTACTACAGTCTGTTTCAGTCTTGGATAGCTCTATTAGGAAGTTTGTCTTTATGTTGAAATAAAATCTACCTCTATAATTTCTCTCTATTGCCATAAAAGTCAAATTGTACTTAAGATTGTAGCTGTTTTGTTCTTATCTTGCTAGTTATTATTTAATTACAGGTCTTTATCTGATCACAATGAAAATTCTGCTAACATACTCATTCTATCAAACTACATTGTACCTCAATATGTATTTCCATTGAAGCAATTTCCACAAGTAGGATTTTAATTTCAAATGGCATGATCTTAAACTTTGTCTCAATGGGCACTTCATTACTGAAATTCACTCAAAGCCATTTCTGAAGTGTCTTCTAAAACACTCACATGAACTCATACTATGACAATGAATTAAAGCTCCTTTGAGGTTGT
Organism: Bos mutus; assembly: GCF_027580195.1. NCBI lineage: Eukaryota > Metazoa > Chordata > Mammalia > Artiodactyla > Bovidae > Bos > Bos mutus. Next base: position 32,453,391 of record NC_091618.1, read on the forward strand.
GTTTTTTTAATTCCTCTAAATAGAAATGTTAAAGCTCAAATGTCAAAGGAAGCAATAGTAATACTCACACAGTTAATATCAAAGGTAAATGTTAAACATGCATGCATTTCTTTGCAAAGAGCATCTGCAAAGGTAGAACCATGAAACATTTCATTATACACAAATCTGCTTGAAAAGTTGTATCAAATTATTTTACATGCCATATCTTGGCATTCTTTAAGAGTTAAAAATTTTTTTTCAAAGGTTTATTTCTAGAGAACATAGCTATTAATGATTATGATAATAGTTTAAGGAAGGGGACATCTTGGGGACCTCCCTGGTGGTCCAGTGGCCAAGACTCTGAGATCCCAATGCAGGAGGCCTGAGTTCAATCCCTGGCTGGGGAACTATATCCCACATACACGAAAATAAATAAATAAAAAGGGGACATCTTTACTCAGTACCTGATAAGTTTCCATAAGCACAGTCCTGGTAACTCTCTGAGCTTTTTCTCATTTTGTCTCTCCTCTGGAGAAGTAAAATGACTTACTGAATTTGTAAATATGTAAGAATAACCAGACAAGCCTGCACTCTTTTCTCTCCCCTAGGGATGGAGCTTGGCCATGGAAATTTTTGTTTCTTCTCTGTTCCTCCGTGCAGTTGGCCTTTCTCAGGCTGTCACATGCCCTGCGTGGGTCATTCCAGTCCAATGGGACCTATAATAGACAGATGAGACTCCCTAATTCAGGGCACAGTTAGCAGGCTTACCTTACTCTCATGCTGAATCACTTCCTTCAGCTTTGCCCCTATCAGTCATCTATTTAGAACTCAAGCAGGGAAGAAATGGATTTATGAGCTGCACTTCCTACCTCCAGGGATCCCAAATGTGGGACATCATGAAGTAGAGCAACAAAGGTCTTTGGATTACTTAAACAGAGAGAAAAAACAATATGTTTATTCTTACAAGAAGTAAAGCTTTAGCTCCTGTGTGTGCTAAGTCACTTCAGTCATGTCTGACTCTTTGCAACCCCGTGGATTGTAGCCCACCAGACTCCCCTGTCCGTGGGATTCTCCAGGCAAGAATATTGGAGTGGGTTACCATGCCCTTCTCCAGAGGATCTTCCCAACCCAGGGATCGAACCTGGGTCTCTTATGTCTCCTGCATTGGCAGGCAGATTCTTTACCACTAGCACCACCTGGGAAGCCTTCCTTAGTAACAAAAGCAAGTTGACAGTCTTCCCTGGTGGTCCAGCAATTAAAAATCCGCCTGCCAATGAAGGAGACATGGGTTCGATCTCAGGCCAGGAAGATCCCACATGCTACAGGACAACTAAGGCCTCGAGCCACAACTGTTTTGCTGCTACAAAGATGATTAAAGAATAAAGGAGTGTATTTTTCCTGCAATAGTTCCAGGTCAAAGGTCCAGGTCAGTGGAAAAACTATGTTCACTATGATTCACTAAGACATTTCTATCATTTTCTTGGTAAAATCTGGGTGCTTTCCATGCCTGCATTTCAGCTGGTGGGAAGGAATAAAAAAATTTGGGACAGGCACGTTGAATGAATAAAATCCCAGACCCAGAGTAGGGAGACATCACTTCTCACATTCCACTGGTGAGAACTATTTCCACTGTGATGCCTAGCAGCTAGAGGGGCTGTAAAATGTGATCTAGTTGTCCACAGTGGGACTAACTGTGGAAGAAGAAAATGGATATGGGTGGACAACCAGCAGTCTCCACCATACACCTTCAAGAACTCCACAGGATAGAAAGAAAACAGCTTCTACTGGGGCTAAAGTCAGTGCCCCAAATCAAAGAGTATATAGTGTTATTGGGCAGAAAAGAATTGGTGTAAACTTCTTTCAGTGGGCTATCATGATATGAAAATGCAATGCAGGAGACACGGGTTCAATCCCTAAATCAGGAAAAGCTCCTGGAGAAGGGAATGGTTACCCACTACAGTATTCTTGCATGGAGAATCCCCATGGACAGAGGAGCCTGCTGGGCTATGGTCCATGGGGTTGAGAGCAAAACCACTCTTTGGGCTTCCCAATCCACCTGCAGTGCAGGAGACCCAGATTTGATCTCTGGGTTAGGAAGCTCCCATGGAGAAGGCAATGGCTGCCCATTCCAGAATTTTTGCCTGGAAAATCCTTATGGACAGAGGAGCCTGGCAGGCTACAGTCCATGGGGTCGCAAAGAGTCGGACACAACTGAGCAACTCAGCACATGGAAAAGAGTATACGTATAATCAAAATGAGGAGAAGAAAAATAGCAGATTGGCCCAGAATACTCAGAGACCTATAATTATTACAATTGTCAGTAATAATCATCATTTTCCTGGTGGTTTTCTCACTTGCACGTGGAGATAAGCACCATTATTAGTAACAACTTCACAGAGAACACATTTATATCATCTTATTTATGTACTACTTACATAAAATGATAATAGATCCCATAATTACCTGCCAAGTAGTTTAAAAACCATTTAGTTCAATACCTAGAGACACTGTGGTTATAATATTTGTTTCCTGTGGTATCTTTTCTCCCTGTGGATTCAAGCTGAAACTTTCCTTCAACTTCATAATTTGATATCACTTCCCAAGAGAAATAAAATTTGTTCTCAAAGAATAGACTGGTACAAAAGGATATAGTAAGCTAAAAGGAAATATTAAAACAATAGTTAAAAGTTATATAAAAAAGATCTCAAAAGTAATACTTCTATTGGGCACAAAATAAGAGACACGAAACTGTCTAAAAATTCAAGTTATATTTGAAGTAAGATGTTGGCTTAAAAATCAACATTCAAAAAACTAAGATCATGGCGTCCAGTCCCATCACTTCATGGCAAATAAAGGGTGAAACAAAAGAAAGAGTGGCAGACATTTTCCTGAGCTCCTAAATCACTGCAGTTGGTGACTGCAGCCATGAAATTAAAAGATGCTTGCTCCTTGGAAGAAAAGTGATGACCAATCTAGACAGCATATTAAAAAGCAGACATTACTTTGCCAAAAAGGTCTGTCTAGTCAAGGCTATGGTTTTTCCAGTGGTCATGTATAGATGTGAGAGTTGGACTGTGAAGAAAGCTAAGTGCCGAAGAATTGATGCTTTGAGCTGTGGTATTGGAGGAGACTCTTGAGAGTCCCTTGGACTGCAAGGAGATCCAACCAGTCCATCCTAAAGGAAATCAATCCTGAATATTCATTGGAAGGACTGATGCTGAAGCTGAAACTCCAATCCTTTGGCTACCTGATGAGAAAAACTGACTCACTGGCAAAGACCCTGATGTTGCAAAAGACTGAAGGCGGGAAGAAAAGGGGATGACAGAGGATGAGATGGTTGGATGGCATCACCAAGTGTATGGACGTGAGTTTGAGTAAGTTCTGGGGGTTGGTGATGGACAGGGAGGCCTGGCGTGCTGCAGTCCATGGGGTCGCAAAGAAGCAGACACGACTGAGAGACTGAACTGAACTGAAGATCTCAAAGAACAGGATTTGTCATGTTGTTGATTAGTATCTTTAAAACCTTGAAAACTGAATGGAATTCTTACTTCCAGGTAAAAGAGAGTGCTGTTGTTGTTTAGTTGCTCAGTTGTGTCTGACTGTTGTGACTCCATGGACTGGACTGGACTAAGCTCTTCTGTCCACGGGGATTTTCCAGGCAAGAATACTAGAGTGGGTTGCCATTTTCTCATCCAGGGGACCTTCCCAACCCAGGGGTCGAACCCCCATCTTCTGCAAGTCTCTTGCATTGCAGATGGGTTCTTTATTGTTGAGCCACTAGGCAGCCAAGATAGAGTATTAGAGACTAAACTTTTTATCTCACTTGAAACAACCAAAGAGAGGGAGGGAGGAAGGAGAGAGAAACACAGAAACAGAGACAGAGAAACAAAGACGGAGAAGTCTCTAGAAAAAGTATATAAAACCATGGTCTTCAAGGCACTGAACATCAGGCAACAAAGGGCAGTTATCTTTTAGAGACACACAAAAAATTTGATAAACTGTACTTAACCAAAATAGAAAACTCTGCATTTCAGAGCAGCTTCCCAGGTGGCTCAGTGGTAAAGAATCCGCCTGCCAAGCAAGAGACACGAGTTCGATCTCTGTGGCAGGAAGATCCCTTGGAGGAGGAAATAGCAACCCTGTCCAGTATTCTTGCCTGGAAAATTCCATGGACAGAAGATCCCGGCTGGCTACAGATCTCAAAGAGTGGGACATGACTGAGTACTCACACATGCAGGAATGTGTGACAAAAGACATTATTAGGGAAAAAAAGACAAGCTACACACTGTGAGAAATATAAAATAACTACCTAATAAACAACTTGCATCTAGAATATACAGCATTTTCAAAAAACTCAATACAAAATAAATACCCAATGAAAAACAAGCAAAAGACTCAAACAGCCACTTTACAAGAGGAGATGCACAAATGGCAAAACGTACATGAAAAGAGGCTCACGGTTACTCATCATTAAGGAAATGCAAATGAAAACCACAGAAAAAGGAATTACACACCTGGTACTATGACTAAAATGAAAAACACTGATTAAACTAAGTGTTGACAGGATGTTACGAAACTGGACTCCTCGGACATTGCAGGTAGGGAGGAAATGGGACAGCTTGTTAGGAAAACTATTCTGTATATTCTCAAAATGTTAAAAAATACACTTACGGTATGATCCGACTATTCCATTCCTAGACATTTACCCAAGAGAAAAGAAAGTATATGTCCAAACAAAGACTCATACATAATTTCTACTGTACTTTTGTTTCTAGTCACTAGAAACTACTCAAATGCCCATCAGCAGATGAATGGATAAACATATTGTGGGATATCTAATGGAATACCACTCAGTAACAAAAAGACTGAACTACTGATACATGTAACAGTGTGGGTGACTCTCAAAATAATTACACGGCTTGAAATTCAAATGATTATATGCTGTGTGGTTCCAATTATACAAAAATCTAGAAAAATGCAAATTAATCCTTAGTGACAGAAAACAGATGAGTGGTTGCCTAGGAATAGGTAAATCAGGAGGGTGAGATTGCCATGGGGTGCAAGGAAACTTTGGGGGGTGATGGATATTGCTCACTGTCTTAACTGTGGTAATCATTTCTTGAGTGTGTGTATATATATATTAACATTTATCAAACTGTATACTTGTTTGCACAGTTCATTATATGTCAACTATAGCTCAATGAAGCTGTTTAAAAAATTGGAAGGGAACATTTTAAAGAAAACAATATATCCATATCCATGTTTTTACATTTTTAAAATTGCCTTTTATGTTGGGAACAACTAGAATCACAATTTGCTAAACTTTTCAAATTAATTCTCTAAGTTGTAACTTTAAACAATTTTCATTAGTCTTTAATTAAAAACCAAATTTTAAAAAGAGCAATTAAAGGACAAGGATTTTCAGGAGTAAAGGAAAATACTTTTGAATTTGATATATTGTGTACCTATATTGAAAAACTCAGTTCTTAAGAGAGGTTAAAAAAAATCAGAACTTGATATTCTAATGATAATTCTATACTAACTCTGTTGTTCTTCTAAACTGAGATGGTTAAAAATTTGGGTCTATAAATATCTGTATTATTTTACTTCAAAATAATGAGCAAACTTTCCTTGACTTTACAGGCTTTCAGCTAAATATTTCAGTATCTAAAATGAATAAAAAATAAAACTTGTATTTTTACATATGTAAAAAACATATAAAAATCTTTAACTTTTACCTACATGACATTGTAGATTTATGATGGACTTTTAAAAATATTTTGGATTCCTGATTCCAACTTCTTTTCATGAACCAAATACTTGGTGGACAAATCAAATTATTTCCAAGGTAGTTAAGAGTTTAAAAGTAGTTAAAACACACACTGCATGTGTGCATGCTTAGTCACTTAGGTCATGTCAGACTCTGTGTGACCCCATGGACTGTAACCCACCAGGTTCCTCTGTCTGTAAGATTCTCCAGGCAAGACTACTAGAGTGGGTTGCCATGCCATCCTTCAGGGGATGGTCCTGACCAAGTGATTGAATCCACATCTCTTAGGTCTCCTGCATTGGCAGGTGGGTTCTTTACCACTAGGCCACTTGGGAAACCCAAGACCGTATTATATACTCACAAATAAAATCCTGGTTTCTTTTTTTTGTCATGTTACCATCACTAGGTCATTTTCTCCTGTCATCAGAGTATTTTACTCTGAGAAATTTACAGTGTTCAATATATGCTGGACATATATTCAGCAAAGAGAATGAGAAAAAGAGAGAGAGAGAGCTATTCAAGACATTGAAATACAAGGGCAAATCACTGAGTAATGACAGTTGCTAAGTTTGGAAAATAATTCATGTGTCCCAAATCTATTTTGCTACAATTTACAACTAAAATCATAGCTTATGTGAACTGTTCATGTCACAGTTAAGATTGTTAGAATCTAGACTGTCAGGGGTTCGACTGGAAACAATTCAAATGATTTCCAAGGAAAGCCTTTGGTGAAGACACGGTTAAAAGGGTGTTGGCACAGTTGAGGGATGGAGAAGGAAGGATGTTGAGACTCCCAGGGACCAGCAAGGCAGGAAGTTTTATTGCATCTAGGGCTGCCATTCAGGAGACTAAGACCATGGTATCTGGTCCCATCATTTCATGGGAAATAGATGGGGAAACAGTGGAAACAGTGTTAGACTTTATTTTGGGGGGCTCCAAAATCACTGCAGATGGTGACTGCAGCCATGAAATTAAAAGACGCTTACTCCTTGGAAGAAAAGTTATGACCATCCTAGATAGCATATTGAAAAGCAGAGACATTACTTTGCCAACAAAGGTTCATCTAGTGAAGGCTATGGTTTTTCCAGTGGTCATGTATGAATGTGAGAGTTGGACTGTGAAGAAAGCTAAGCACTGAAGAATTGATGCTTTTGAACTGTGGTGCTGGAGAAGACTCTTGAGAGTCCCTTGGACAGTAAGAAGATCCAACCAGTCCATCCTAAAGGAGACCAGTCCTGGGTCATTGGAAGGACTGATGTTGAGGCTGAAACTCCAATTTTGGCCACCTCATGCGAAGAGTTGACTCACTGGAAAATCCCTCCTGATGCTGGGAGGGATTGGGGGCAGGAGGAGAAGGGGACCACAGAGGATGAGATGGCTGGATGACATCACCAACTCGATGCACATGAGTTTGGGTGAACTCCGGGAGTTGGTGATGGACAGGGAGGCCTGGCGTGCTGTGGTTCACAGGGTCGCAAAGAGTCGGACACGACTGAGCGACTGAACTGAACTGAACTGAGGGCTGCCATTGTTGGAGGGTGCATGGGAGAGCTGGCGCTTCAGAGAACAGCCTGGCAACAGCCACTGATCCAGAATTATGTTCCTCCCCACTTCTTTTTAGTTATTATTCCCACACCCATGAAAAAAAATCAAATCTAATTTAAATTCTATCTGATGAAATATATTAACAAGTAAGGAATAAGATTTAAACAGGTAGGGTTGAGTTGGCTTTATTTTTTTCTTTTTACTCCCTACTCCCCTAGCCCGCCGACGGAATTTTCACCCTCTTGGGGGCAATGTTGCTCCCACTGAGCACGCATGTTCTACAGAGAGGCAGCGGCCACCAGAACTGTGGCCCTAAAGCTTGGCTTCAGAGGAAACACCTTGACCTTTTTGGCTCCCTACCCTGCAGCAGGCAGAGGAGTCTGCCATACAGGACAGGGTGTCAGCTGTGGGAGAAGAGCAAGGCAGTGAAGAACAGAGCATGAAGATCTGAGGGAACAAAAAGAGTAACCCCCAGATAATTTTTCCAGATTTCTTATAACTTAATTATAAGTTATAATTAAGGGGCAAAAATCTGTTTGGGGAAAGCCTTGAATGGTTTAGAAAGAACATGAATTTTGTGTAAAGAAGATGTTAAGTTTCAGCTTTGTTCCTCTTTCACTGAAGAGGCTTAAGGACTACCTTTAAACATTCTGAGTCTCTGAGAGTAAACTGGGGCTCTGGATATCTACTTCTGGCAGTTGCTTTGAGGATAAACTAAAAAAACATACTCAGAGCACTTACTAATGTGACCGTCTGGATAAATAATCACTAACTGTGAATTTGAAAGTTTTGCATCTGCCCTTCTTTCTTCTCATTCATAAGTGCCAAGACAAAGACTCTGGCCCACCAAACCTGCAGTCTATAGAAGGGTCAGAGGTATTAATCAAAATGCCAAAACACATTCAAGTTGTTTGAAGGAGGGCTTTTTGCATGCTTAGTTGCTCAGTCATATCTGACTCTTTGCGACCCCAAGGACTATAGCCCTCCAGGCTCCTCTGTCCATGGAATTGTCCAGGCAAGGATACTGGAGTGGGTTGCCATTTCCTCCTCTAGGGGATCTTCCAGATATAGGTATTGAACCTGTGTCTCTTGCATCTCCTGCATTGGCAGGCCGATTCTTTATCACTGAACCACTTGGGAAATCAATTTGAAGGAAACTGGTTCACAAAAGAATGGCCTTGGTTAATACTGCTATCACCTACATCTTCACTAGCAATCTGCTAAGATAATCAAGCCCAAATTCCCCAAAGTTGCTCCTCCCAAAAGGCAGATATTTCTTTAGTGGCCAAAGGTTTTGGAAGAAACCTGAAATGCTCATAAATATAGGTTCAAAGGAACCTCTTCTGAAAATATATATATTGATATTATCTCAACCTGGGATGTTAAATCTCCTTTAAATTATAGCATATTTATCTAGAACTGGCCTCACAGAAACTTTCCAGAAGAGTAAATTTCTGAAGCAGTGCTTATTCTGGCAACAAAAGAGAAATTGGCATTAACTAATCTTGCTGCATGTATCCTTTAGTCAGCCATTTATTTTTTATTGAGTACCAGACCTTGTGCCATAATATTTAAGCTTTAGACTATCTTTGTATTGTCTGACAGTGACCAATGATCTTATTTGACCAAGTGTTTTGAAACTTTTTGACAAACTACCCAAATATAAAATTTTAATTTAGTTTCTTTTGAACTCCAGCTAACTTTGGAGTTCATTAAGGGAGCCCTTAAGATATCTCAAGAGGAATATTTGATTAGTTTTATTTGATATGTTGAATTACATGGGAAGTATTGCCAAAGGAGTGATAAGTTTTCTAAGATTATACTATATGGGTAAATGTTACTACTATAGATCTTCTAGAAATCAAAGTTTCTGAATTATAGATGTGTCCTGGTATAATCTATCAGTTATAATTCTGATTATTTCACAGCAACTTGATTAAGCTTCTTTGTCAACACATTGTGATCAAATGTTTAACCTTGCCTTTTCAGTCTTTAATAGACAGGAAATGGCAACCCACTCCAGTGTTCTTGCCTGGAGAATCCCAGGGACGGGGGAGCCTGGTGGGCTGCCGTCTATGGGGTCGCACAGAGTCGGACACGACTGAAGCGACTTAGCAGCAGCAGCAGCAGCAAGCTGATGCTTTGCAAAAGGACTTCAAGAATATTCATGGGAAGAACTTTTAAATAAACATAGATCAGATTATACCGCTGAACTTGGTAAGAAATTTTTAGCACACTGGTAAGGGAAGCACATCTTCTCTCTCATTGACAGCCATGATGGGCTCTGAGGCTGTCTGCAGCAGTCAACAGAGTGGCAAAACAATCTTACAGTGACACTCACACCTGAAGGGAAAGGGGATTTTGACTGTGCTATATGCTAGTATGGGTGTCTCTGGTGGCTCAGAAGGGAAAGAATCTGCCTGCAATGTGGGAGACCTGGGTTTGATCCTTGGGTCCAGAAGGTCCCCTGGAGGAGGGCATGGCATCCCACTCCATTATTCTTGCCTGGAGAATCCCCATAGACAGAGAAGCCTGGCAGGCTACAGTCCATGGGGTTGTAGAGTTGGACACAACTGGGCAAGCACAGCACATATGCTAGTATTCAGGAATGAACAATGAAAGAAGAACTGTTAACTGCTTAATTAAGAGTTATGAGGTACTGGCTTTGGAAAAATCTGGTCTTCATAAAACATAATGAAAGTCTTAAAAGAGAAAAAGAAAGAATGGCCTTGGATACAACAGAGAAAACTGCTAGCATGTCTGTGTGACACCTACTGAATGCATTAGTCTCATGTTGAAAAAGTCATCCACAAAATCTTTTAGTCAATTGCTTTGCCCAGATTTTTATTCCAGAAGGAGATCATTAAGTAATACCACAATTTCTACAAGGCTGGTGATTCAGAAAGCTTCATTTGTTATGTTTCTAAGTTTTGTATCCTCATCTGTACCAATAAGAGGATAAGAGTACATATCCAGAGGGTGGTTGATGGTTGAATGAAAAAATGCATTGTTGTTGTTTTCTTGCAAAGTCATGTCTGACTTTTTGTGATCCCATGGACTGCAGCATGCCAGGTTTCCCTGTCTGTCACTCTATCCTGGAGTTTGCTCAAATTCATGCCCATTGAGTCAGTATGCTATCTAAATATCTCCTCCTCTGCTGCCCTTGGATCCTTTGCCTTTACTCTTTCCCGGCATCAGGGTCTTTTCCAATGAGTCAGCTCTTTGCATCAGGTAGCCAAAGTATTGGAGCTTCAGTTTCAGCATCATCCTTCCAATGCAAATTCAGGGTTGATTTCTTTTAGGACTGATTCCAGCTTGTAATTCATCCAGTCTGGCATTTCGCATGATGTACTCTGGACATAAGTTAAATAAGCAGGATGACAATATACAGTTGTATCAGGATGACAATATACAGTCATATCATACCTCCTTCCCAATTTTGAACCAGTCAGTTGTTCCATGTTAGGTTCTTACTGTTGCTTCTTAATCCACATACAGGTTTCTCTGGGGACAGGTAAGGTTGTCTGATTTTCTCATTCTTTTAGGAATGTTCCACAGTTTGTCGTGACCCACACATGAAAAAATGCATTAAACTATTTAGTACTGAGTCTGGCTCAGAGAAAGTGTTTAATAAAGTCTGGCAGTTTAAATGAATTTCTCTTAATTCTCTTCAGATACTCATGTCATTATGAACGTGTTCACTACATGCTTAAGCTTACCTTAGTTTTTCATGTTTACTATGAAACATTACTATTACTGTGAAAACATAGTAATAATTTAAAATATCCATTTCATCTCAGTAAAATTTTCACAACTAATGAGAGAATATATTAAATTTATCAAGAAAATGGTTCAGCACAAATTTAGGAATAGTTATAATTATACTTCTATTGCTGTAATTCAGGTGAATAAGTCCTTAATTTTTAATAACTAATTTAATCCATAAAAAAAGTGTCTATTGACCACCTATATCACAAAAGTCTATTGTTGGTATAAAAATTTATCTAAGAGATGAAGTTTATGGTTGTTTTTAAGCATCTGAGGCAACTTTCAAAATTAGCTGCACAAAGCTTCCCTGGTGGTAGAGGTGGTAGAGTGGTTAAGAATACATCTTGTGAGGCAAGGGATGCTGGTTTGATCCCTGGTCTGGGAAGATACCACATGCCATGAAGCAGCTAAGGCGTGTGCCACGACTATTGAGCCCACGTGCTACAACTACTGAGGCCGGTGCACTTAGAGCCTGTGCTCCACAGTAAGAGAAGCCAACCCACCGAGAAGCCCACACACCACCATGAAGAGTGGCCCCCGCTCGCCGCAGCTAGAGAAAGCCCATGTGCAGCAACGAAGACCCACCAGGGCCAAAAAACAAATAAATGAATGAATAAATAAATAAAATTAGCTTCAAATAAGATGCTTAGGAGACTTCCCTGGGTGGCGCTAGTGATAAAGAACCCACTTGCCAATGCAGTAGACAAGAGGTGCAGGTTGATCCCTGGATCGGGAAGATCCCCTGGAGGAGGGCATGGCAGTATTCTTGTCTGGAGAATCCATGGACAGAGGGGCCTGGTGGGCTACAGTCCATAGGGGTGCAAAGAGTTGGACACAACTGAAGTGACTTAGCATGCAAGATACTTAAAGTATGGAATGTAAGAAAGATAAAAAATAAGTTAAATACCAAAAATCTTTCTAATAATTTTTTCAGCCTTTCAAAACAAACCTTTAAAGCCACCTACATAAAATAAAGCAGAATTGGAAAAAAGGAGCAACAGCACACAAAAATAAATATTTTCCAAGAAACTGCTACCTATCCTAGAAAGCTGAAATGTTCTGTAATAGAGTTCTGGGTGAGTGGTCTAGCCACCAAGTAGATGGCTCCATGCTACTGAATGAATAAGACATCTTTGCAAAGCCTTTTGGGAGGTACATCACTCTAGTGAGGAAAAGGGCACTCCTGTTAAGCAACAAAGGGCACCGATTAAGGCTCTTAAAAGTGCTGATTAAACAATAAAGTAACTTAAAATACAAACAGAATGCTGAGTAAGTGAAAACCGACTAGCTTTCAAGGCATAAATTAATGTCCTTATCAAGTATTTCCACCCCACCCACCCCCCGCCCCTCCACAGTTGCAAGGCCCTGTCAGTTCTAGACAAATTGTCCAGACATTCCACCCATGGGGCTGCCCATGGGGCAGTTTATTTTTCCTTCTCACACCTGTGCTTAATGAGTAGCAGTTTTGCAAACTCAACTGTTTTCAAGAGAAGATGTGAAGGACTTATGCCCCCAAAATAAAATCAAGTTAAGAAACAAAACCTACCCAGAGAAGACTGTGAAACAGTAAAAGACACTACAGGCTCTTAAGGCAGAAAATTCCAAAGGTCACCTAATCAATGGCCTCCCCTCTAACAGAACTGAAAGAGATTAAGAACAGGATAAAAGCCAAAGGTTTTCAGGAAAAACAGCCCACCTTCATTTAAATGTAACCCTTGGGTTCAAGAAGTTATTTCTTATCAGGGATAAGATTTTGTTTTTCAACAGGAAAGGGATTTGACTAGGAGGGGTATTGTCTGTCCTGTGTGTATTCCCGTTAAAGAAGTCATTTTTCACTTAGGAAAAAACTGCCTTTTAAAACTATTCCTTAAATTGTTTAATTTCAGTCTTCTCTAAATGACTGGCTCTGATCAATTCCTTTTGTGCTTAACCATAATGTTCAACTCAAATGAAGTCAATTCACTTCAGATTTCCATAATTGCCCATGTTCCTCATTAGCCTTCTTCAATAATAAAATATCCAAATGATACCCCCAACACACAAATATTTGTGTTCCTTTTTGTTACTGAACATGTAATTTGACCTAAGTTCTGAGAAAATCTTATCTCTATGGCAAGTCCAAGAAGAAGCCAGGCACAGTTGTCAATGAATATACGTTCTGTCTCTACCACACACATGACATCACACCAGTACTAGGTTTGGTAACAGGTTGCTGGTGTAGAAGAAAGAATCTACTACTGTATTAATGGCAAATTTCCTATTAGAAAAATGAAGAAATGAGGCTAGCTTGTATATGCTGCTGCCACTTGAGTGCAAATGTCCTTGAAACAAAATCAGAAGACGGTACAAGTAAAAATGATTAAAGATATCCTATGTTTTAATCGATATTTTAAAAACAACTTCGTTGGGGTATAATTTATATACCAGGGCTTCCCACATGACTCAGTGGTAAAGAGTCCACCTGCCAAGGCAGGAGATGAGGGTTTGATCACTGGGTCAGGAAGAATCCCTGAGGAAGGAAAAGGCTACCCACTCCAGTGTTCTTGCCTGGGAAATCCTATGGACAGAGGAGCCAGGAAGGCGCCAGTATATGGGGTCACGAAAGAATCAGACACGACTTAGCAACTAAACAATAATCAACTCACATATCATAAAATTTACCCATTTTAAGTTTACAACGTGGTAAATTTCAGTAACTTCATCAAGTTGTGCAGCCATCACTACATTCTCATTTTAGAACATTCCTTTCCATCACCCCTTCAAGATGCCTTATGCCCATTTACAGCTGATTCCCATTCCCAGCCCCAGTGCCAGCCACCTATCAATCTACTTTCTATCTCTTTTTGTCACATTTCCCTCTCCAATTCGAGATGAGAAAAAGAAATCCAAAGATATGTTCTATAAATAGGAGGACACTGTTTGCTGAAGAAACAGTCCTTGTCAAAATAAACTTCAGAATTCTTACGGGAGTGCAAGAGAACCTTGGACACCAGGCGTGGCTAGTTTGAACAGGGTTAGAATGGAGAGATTTAATTATCTCTCCAGCTAGAGATAACAGACTTACACAATTACAAGGGACTCTGATAATGAAAGAATACTACAGCAAGCCTTACTGTCTTAACTAAGAAAATGCTTCTGTCTCCAAGGTTAAAAAAAAAAAAATCCACTTTTAAGTAAAAGGGTAAACTGTCAACCATTTCTATAACATTCAGTCAGAATATTGTGTATTTGTGCTTGTAAGACTTTACAAATATACCATATCCTTAAGCAGATTATATTTCAACAGACTGAAATATCAGTTTCTTCTGAAATGTAAGTCACTTAGGCTATTTCCTCCAAGCTCTCATGTGTATATTATTCTTATGTATTTTGAGTACAGTAAATATGTCAAACTATTATGGTTTTGGTTGGCAAAATACTTTTTAACCACCGATTTCCTTCCCCCAGAATCTGTATATTTTAAGAAAGCATTAGCTTCAAGTTTATCTTATTTACATCCTGATTTCCAGGTACCCTTCCCTCTGGAAGGAACATCGGCTTCCCAGAAATTTACAGGGGCCCTTTTATGTGTGAAAGAGAAAACTGCTTTGTCAAGTGATGACGAGAAATTGAAAAAACAAACAAACAAACAAAAAAAACTCTAACCCAGACAGGACTCTAAATTTGGGGAAATTTGTGGCACTCTTTCAACTTGCAAAATTGGTCACAAAGTTGCCTTAGGAAGTTTTACACTTCTTGTAGGAAACTGATATTTGCTGTTTTTTCCCCTTTAAGTCCCTGTGTTAATGAAAACAAATGTTAGTTTTGTGCCTTTGATGTTCGGCATTTTATAGACCAGAGTTCGAATTACCCATGGCAGTTACCAAAGGCGGAACTTTTTCTCTAAGTATGTGCAGAAAAAGACAAACCTGCTTGCACCCTTTATAGATTCTCAAAGCCAAGGGGAGGTCTGCACTACTAACAAAACTAGCGAGGCAAAACTTTGAGTTTAGATCTTTCAGGAGTTGCTCAAGAAAGTTGAAGACTCCTTTTGAAGATCTTTAAAAACCAAGTGTGACTTGTGTTTCTCTGTAAAAAGAACTGATGTGATGAGTTGCTAAATGCTAGCGACTTCTCAGATTCCCTTTCTACTCATGCCTTTAGAGGGAAAGACTGGGAAATCTTAAATGGGAACTTTCCACATTTCTTAGACTAAGTAACACTTGGGGAAAAAAAAGTCTGGCAGCGGGGCTGGGGGAGGGGAATTCTATGATGAAACCTATGTCTACCAAATGAAAATGCCAAATAAAAGCAAGGAAGCTACTGTAAGAAGGACAGACTGGAACTGGTCTTTTCTCAACTTTTAATGACTCAACGATTTCTGTTCTGTGTAACGGTGAACATGGGCAAGGACATTACGATCTTTCTCTCTCCAAGGTAGGTCCAACTTTACAGTTTTCAGCAGTCATCCCATCCCCAGGACAAGAAGACTCTCTTGCATATTTGGGGAAGAAAAAAAAAAAAAAAAGGCAAACGGCTGCTCTGTCCTTTCCAAAGAAACCTCGTTCTCCGAGTTTCCGTCTAGATCCGCCCCGCGGAATTCCTGGTACATAGTAGAAGCTCATTAAAGGGATCCTTTCTCCCTTCCGCCCTCCGTTGCCTTCCTCCCTTCCCACCCCTCACCCTCAGTTAAAACGTCCTCAGAACCAGCAGATACTGCGTTTAGAAAGGCGGAAGACTTGAACAGGAAGCTGTGAAGGCAAAGTGAGTCCCCAGTCATTGCACAGACCCAAGAGAGGGAACCGCAGGAAAGCCAGCCAGCCGCTCCCCGGGACGGCAAAGTCTACATTCCTACAGCTGCAAGGTGGTGGCTACTTTATGGTTTTTCCTCCCCGTCGAAGTACACTCCAGTGAGCGGAGATTTCCCCCCTACCCCCAGCGATGACGCAATCTGAACTCCCCCCTACCCCCCGCCTCACCCCAATAAAATATTTAAAAAGGGAAGCGGCGGGGGGCGGGGGGGAGAGGGAGGATGGACTTGCTATCCCTTGGCTACACGGGACTCCAGCCCCTCCCTTTCCTCCCAGACTACCCGTTTCCAGACGCTTCCCATCCCTCCCCTTCTGCCCCCCAAAAGTTTGACGACCGCAAAGGAAACCGAAAAAAGTTCTCTTGTCCCAATCCTGGCGGGCGATCAGCATCTCTTTTGTTCAAGGCGAACCCACAGTTCCCCTGACGTCACCCGGAGCCTGGGCCAATGGGCGCGCGGTCGGCGGCGGCCGCGGCCGCAGGAGGGTGGGAGGGGGTCCGGCCGGTCCCTCCTCCCCGGCGCCCGGGGCCTCGCGGGGGGCGGGAAGGGACCGTCCCATATAAACCCTGGTTCTCGGGGCTCGGCCGCTCGCGCCGGCTGCGCTTTGCAAGGGGAGGAGGGGGAGCCCTAGTCGCGAGCGGGGACGAGGCGACCTGCAGCCACAACTTCTTTCGTCCTCTCCTTCCCCTCTGTCCCTCTACCCTTCCCCTTCCCCATCATCCAGCCCTGACTCTCTTGGAGGTACTGGAAGGGGACTCCGCCCGCAGGTTGCGAAGGGAACCAAACTTAAGCGGCAAGTTGCCTCACCGTCTCAAGATGCTCGGGGGTCCGGGGCCCGGGCTGCTGCTGCTGCTGGCCGTCCTGTCCCTGGGGACAGCGGTACCCTCCGCGGGAGCCTCGAAGAGCAGGAGACAGGCGCAGCAGATCGTTCAGCCCCAGTCCCCGCTGACTGTCAGTCAGAGCAAACGTGAGTACTGACCCCAGTGGGCTGGAACAGGCTGCCTCAGGACGGGGCCAGAAAACCAACCAAAGTTGTGACTGAAGTTTTATGTGCGCGCGCGCGCGTGGCGTGTGTATACTCCTAAATAAGAGGGGTGCATTAAAGACTGGCTTTGAGCAGGCTGGTTTTGTGGGCTTAGGTAAGATAAGGCGTTGGAAGGCGGAGCTCAGCGATGTCCAGCAGTGCTGGTACCGACTCAGGTCATCCTCCTTTGAATTAACCAAAACTCGTTTTTAAAGAGAAAAATGATGCACCCCTTTAAACTTTTATTTTTGGGATTAGTGTGGTCCTTACGCCTATTTTCTTTGTTACTAAGTAATTGGTTAAATACTTTCAAAATGGGGATGAGGGGAGAGTAGCTGAATAATTGTGCTGTGCCTACTTTGAATGAGATGTAATTGCTTCAAAATGCTTTCTCAGGATGCTTCTCCAAGAACAGAGATTGGAATTCCTCTTCCAGTTTCTCAAAGACACACCCTCCCTTTTCCTTGGCTAATGGAAACTGCTTAGCATTGCCCTTCTTGACTTATTACCCCCAAAGAGCGCTGAAATTCCTTGCACATTTTAAAATGTAATTCCCAGTTATCTGCTTTTCAAAATGTTTCCATTCCTTTGGTGCAGACCCATGGCCAGATGGAAATGACATCATTGTATAACATTTAACTCAGTCAAAAGAAAAACAAAAGGAATACCTAAATATCTACGTGTGCAAATGTGTGGTTAACTCTTTAGATATCTAGTTACTTTTAATTCTTCTGATGCTCTGATGATTAACTTTTTTCCCCTTCGTTTGTTGCTTAGGCTCATCAATTTAGTCATGCAAGAAAATTCCATACTTTGGAAAAAGGAAGGATCCAAATTTAATGACTTTTTTCTTCATTTCTTACAGCTGGTTGTTATGACAATGGAAAGCACTATCAGATAAACCAACAATGGGAGCGCACCTACCTGGGCAGCGCCTTGGTCTGTACCTGTTATGGAGGGAGCCGGGGCTTTAATTGTGAGAGCAAGCCTGAACGTAAGTGATGGGGAGCCTGCCTAGTTCTTAGTATCTTCTACTTATTATAGTTATTAGAATCTAATAGATAGAGAAGTAGGGCTTGTTGATTAAATTTAGGATTAGTAGTAAAATTACATATTCCATTTCCCTAATAGAATTATCTTTAAAAAATGTTTAATAACTGCTTATATTTGCTTTTCAAATTATATTGTTCTTTTTACCTTTAAAACAAAAGAACAAATATATCCCAAAGTAGTTTCTAGGGTCTTCTTTCTGTTTTACTTTCCCAAAACGTTTGATGAAAAACATGAATGAAAAAAAAAAGAAAAAGAAAAACATGAATGATGTGTCTTCTCCCTTCAAAGAAAAAGAATTGCTTATAAAATTCTAATTTATTAGAAAGTAATTCCAAATCTTAGACTGTAAGATTATGGGGCAGAAAGCACTTTGGGCAGTACATTATCAAGCGATTTGTCAGCTGCAGTTCAACGTAAAACCACTGACTACTTCAAAGTTCTCATTCCTTTATGACTCTTGATCTATTTCTTGTAAATTATGGCAACTCCTGCAGAGAACCACTGATGAGGCCAAAATGGAAATAGTAGGATTGACAAGGGCCAGTACTGGGGTGGGGGTGGGAGCTCAGATTGTTCAAGTGGACCTTGGTTTGATTTTCTGCCAGAGAGAGGAATCTAAAGTCCTTCCTTCACAATCTAGCTGGTCCTAAGGTTGTGCTTTATAGCTTTTTCCTTAGTGCCTGAGAATCCTTTCCAATGGAAATTCGTCACCAGAAAATTAGAAAACTTGTCAAAGGTTGAAAACTGAGGCTTTGTTAGACCCTAGGGTAAAATTGAGATCTCCTACTTCAAGTTTTAAAAACTTTCCACTGTCCCTTGCTACTCACAGAATAGAAAAGAAAGGTTTTCCCTTGGATGAGAGGAGTGGAATAGAAACGGTTTTCCCTATTAAGGTTCACATGGACTTTCAATCTTCCCTCAGCTGAAGAGACTTGCTTTGACAAGTACACTGGGAACACTTACCGGGTGGGTGACACTTATGAGCGCCCTAAGGACTCCATGATCTGGGACTGTACCTGCATCGGCGCTGGGCGAGGAAGAATAAGCTGCACCATTGCAAGTAAGAATGGCCTTCTGTCTAGGACCTGAGATAACAGTGTGAGCTTTTCCATTCCCATCACTGTCACTTTCTGTTATCCATGACCGGATATTCCTAATGTGGGGATTTATCCCAGGTGAGCAGACACCCTTCTATGGCCACACAGCTGATTCCTGTGCCTCTGAAAGGTGGCTCTGAGCACAGGTGGAGGCAGTGTTCAGTCTGTTTGCATTTATGAGAGACAGAGAGAGAGAGTGTGTGTGTGTGTGTGTACACATGTGTATGTAGCCTAACCAAGCAAATCTCTTGGGTTCCATCCCATTCTTAGAGGAGTTGCCCATTTTATGTTATCTGGGCATGTTCAAGCCAGACTGCTCATGTGGTGATCTGCAGTGATTGGAAAGATGGTCAAGAAGAATGAATTAGCCGTTGTGTGCTCTGCTAGTCTTGTTAGCAATGTACACACTGCTTGGATCTCACAGAAACAGTCTGGTTTCTTTGTAACCAGTAGTTTATAACCAGGAAGCAGAGCTCTCTATTCCTAGGAATAATGTGGAATGAATTTTCCAAGGTACTTAGGGATCTGGACTTACTCTCAGCAATTCTAGTTTAGCTAAGTCAAACTTTCCAGTATGATTCATTGGGTTACCAATAGCTTCTATTAACACAGCATTTAGTGTTTTTTAATCCATCGCTGTATAAGTCTCTTAAAGGCTCAGTCCAAAAGACAAATCAGACTTCCCTGGCGATCTAGTGGTAAAGACTCTGCGCTTCCACTGCCGGGGGTGGAGGTTCAGTGTCCGGTCAGGGAACTAAGTGGCACTCCCCCAAAAAAGCATGATGTACAGCCTTCTGGAAAAGACAAATCAGTCTCTTGTGAATAAGCCCAATCAGCCTGTCCTCCGTTTAATGTTAGAGTTTATCCAAGATTATTGGTATATGTTAAGAGTCAGTGTTCCGTAGTGTTTACATAATGTTTACATAGTGGAGAGTTTAACCTTTGTATGTGCCCTTGTGTTTAACCAGATTTCCACACTTGCTATGTATACATCTATTTGCTTTCCATCAAAAAGACATTTGTATCCTAGGGTGAAATACGGACTCTCTGCATCCTGAAAGCTGGAATTCTAGGTCTAGTGTGCCTTTTGCATTGAATTAGTCTCAGGCTAAACCCACTATGTGTGTGTGGAGGCCATGCCTGGCAGCCTTTCTTTTCTACTTTAGAACTCAATTTCCTGTGATCTCTCTGGGGATCCAGGATTTATGACTCCTTTCTTTGCTATTCAGATTTCCTCTGTGGTTTACCATTGTGCTTAAACCAGACATTCAATTGAAGGACCCCAAATGACCAGACCTGTTAACTTTTCCCCTGTCCCCGATGGGAAAGCTGCTCTCTTTGGCTAACCAAAGGGGTTGGAATATGAGACTTTTTCTGTTTTAAAACTATTTTCTGTCCCACTGTCTGTAACATTTGCTTTTTATCTTGAACAGACCGCTGCCATGAAGGGGGGCAGTCCTACAAGATTGGTGACACCTGGAGGAGACCACACGAAACTGGTGGTTACATGTTAGAGTGTGTGTGTCTGGGTAATGGCAAAGGAGAATGGACCTGCAAGCCCATAGGTGTGTGACTTGGGGATACATGGGGGTGGGATACACAGTCAAAATGTTGGGTTCAGTCAAAATTGACATGACAGGATACCTGCCTTCCAATAAAAAAGATAAGAGACTGAGAATTTTATTTAAAATAATCAAATGTGTAATCCATAGTCTTCCTCAAGGAATCAGTTCAAATTCCCAACCATGTATAGAAGTCTTAGGGATTCCCAGGTGGCGCCCTGGTAAAGAATCCGCATGACAATGTAGGAGATGCAAGAGATCTGGGTTCGATTCCTGGATCTGGAAGAAGGAAATGGCAACTCAAACAGTATCCATTATCCTTGCCTGGAAAATTCTGGGGACAGAGAATGCTGGTAGACTGCATATAGTCCATGGGCTGGAAAAAAGTCGGACACGACTGACCATACATGTATCAATAGAAGTCTTAATTTTTTTTCAAAGCTTAAGATAGAGTTGAAAGATTTAGGAAGAAGTCATTTGTTTTCTCTAAGATCTGTTCTCAGATTTCTCCTTGGTCAAGATGTAAATTTTTTAAAGGTAAAAAAAAAATGAGACTTTTAACATCTTTCTTTATTGGAACGTGGCAGATATAAACACCATATGGTGTGTGTTTTATCATCTCTTGGTCATTTTTTGTCAAAATTGCTGTTTCCTTTGGTGTCGATCTTCAGCTGAACTCTATAGATACAAATCTAAGAGTTTCTGGCTATAAATTTTATTCTGATCTCTAATACAGAGGTTTTTTCTTTGTGTTGCCTCTATATTTACAGAAATCCAAATTTTAAATAGCTTTCTTGTCATTTTATGCAGGCATTCATAATTGGTCATTTTTAATTAAGATTGGAATTTTGCATATTTCGTCTCAATATGCAAGAGATTCATAGATCCACAGGAGGCACATAGATCCTTTTTGCTCAAAATACTGGTGTGAAGAACGGTGCTAGCTGAAAATGTCCAATCCGTGTACTTACTCGGAGAACAGAATTTCTGCCTGCCAACTTGGCTAGAGCCTCCTTTCACTTCGGTTACTTGTTCTGTGCTTAGTTACAGGGCGTGCCTTTCTTTTTGAAGAGAGTACCACTTAAAAAAATGTGGTTGGGTTTTTGCTTACACAATATACTTAAAATTACAGGGAGACAGCACAATTTGAAATAACTCCTTTTTTTTTTCTGTTTTTCCTTCCAATTTCCCTACAGCTGAGAAGTGTTTTGATCAAGCTGCTGGTACTTCCTACGTTGTTGGGGAGACCTGGGAAAAGCCTTATCAAGGCTGGATGATGGTGGACTGCACTTGCCTGGGAGAAGGCAGCGGACGTATCACTTGCACCTCCAGAAGTACGTTTTAGATCTGTATGTTAAAGATGAGGCCAGGCATTGTTTTCTGGATTCCTAGAGAGAATTGTCGTACGATATCACATACAACATCCGTTCCTCCAACATGCTAACATTTGGATGTCAAGAAAGATTTTGTAACCAACTTATTCTACTTTGTCAAAGAAGACTAAATTAAAATAAAACAGCTTAGTTCAATAAGGTCTCAGGTTATCAGCTACTGAGAAAGAACCTTAATGTTCATTTCAGTGCCAAATGTGTTGCAGACCCAAAGATAAGTTGCAAATGTTTCATCTAAGTGATCACTGAGATATTTTCTAAGTAGCAAGGAAATCTTTAAAATAACAGGCACATGCATCTTTGGGCATGTGAATGCTCTTGACATAGAGAGGAGCAAAGCTCTAAAGTTTTGGGCTTCCTTCTGTGCTTGACATTTAAGTAAGGCATATACATTAGCAAAGTTGATAAAAATAAAAGGTACTTATCCCATAGGTTAAACTATGTTTAACCCCTATTCTGGGGTTAAGGACAGTGTCTCTGTAGGTTTATTAGTGCTGTGAAGAAGCTAAACTTTGAAAGTTTCTGAAAGAAACACTGGTATCTCTGTAGCTCCTTCTAAGATTGCCCCGAGGCCTTACTTTTTGCCTTAGGGATTCAATGCTCCTTTTTTGAAATGTCAAACTATAAAGTTTGTGGAAGCAAAACAGCTATCAACTATCAGTGTTATACATTTAAAATCAAATCTAAATATTTTGAACATGTCTTATCTAGCTGGAAGTTTTAACCATCTCATCATGTTCACCATCCAAATTTGAATTCTTTCAAACAAAAAATAATCTCTCTTAAATAGTGGTAGCAATTTAAACTAAATGTTTTTGAGCACCTTGCCAGTTCTCTTGCATTTAACATTTTATTATGATTATCAGACTTTCAAGACCTTGGCGGCAGTGTTTTAGTTTAAGACAAGTTAGATGTTTGACTCAAACTCTTATCTATTATTTAAAGCTCTTCTAATAACAAGTTGGGAAAAGCTTCTCAAAGAAAAGTCATTTCTTCCATGAAATTTTTTAAGTCCCTACTTTATTCAGGATGGTGTAGGGATGCAAAAATGAACTGGACATTAGCCGACTTGTCAAAGAGAACTTAGTAAGTAGGTCAGGATGATGAGAAAGGCTTATATATATCATCTTCTAC
The DNA here is from genome assembly GCF_027580195.1 of Bos mutus. NCBI lineage: Eukaryota > Metazoa > Chordata > Mammalia > Artiodactyla > Bovidae > Bos > Bos mutus. Next base: position 32,476,503 of record NC_091618.1, read on the forward strand.
AAAGCACAGAATTAAACACTTTGAGACAGATACTGAAATAGTACTATGGAGGCTCAGGGGAAGACAACACTTGGTTGGAGATTTGGGAAAAAGTGTCACCAGCAATGCTATCTTTTATGCAGACTTCTGCTGTGGTGGGAGATCAATATGTGTCTGTATTTGTCTGAACTTAACATGAACTAATTATTTTTTATCTAACCCAGTGTAGTTCTGTTTCACAAACCAATCAAATCCTCTCTATCACATTACAGCATATGGACAAAGCTGGATTATAATTGAAACAGTTTATTTGCCAGATAATCATAGACTGATGGTAATTTAGTTACAAATTATCATTTTATTTTCTTGTCTGTCTAATCCCATGGACAGAGGAGCCTAGCGGGCTACAGTCCATAGGGTCACAAGAGTCAGACGTGACTAAATGAACTTAAACAAACATTATTTTATATTAATAATCTCACTTTCCCATCAAAGAGTTAACACCATGAGCAATTCAAGAGATGCCATTTTGTTAGTAATGTTAAATAGGTTTGTATTTGGTAGCGGGTGGGGTGGAACCAGGGGAGAGAATATTTTAGTTAGAGAAGTTGGTGGTGCCTTGAATTGTTTTACATAACAAATGAAAAAACAGATGCTGCTATCTTTTAATAGCTCCTTTGGGGCAGTTAGTTGAGACCCTATGAGACCTACTTGCCTCCCTATTGTTTCTAGTTTTCTAAAGAAAATCCCCTATGATAAGGTAGGTTGTAAATAGTCATGACTCAAAGCCAGGAGAGCCAGAGAAGGATACAGAGGGAAGACTAGAAAGCCAGGGGATGAATTTGGTCAAATAAACAATGTGAAAAAATGTAATGAATGAAAGATTTTTATCAAATTTAATGAACTGAATGACTAAATGAAAATTTGATGAGTGAAAAATAGCATTCTGGCAAACAGATGAGTGGAATTAGACTACATTCATATCGCTTCCTTCACACTGATTTAAATACAGTCACATCTTTCAGAAGTTTACCACCCATGGTACCACAGCTGAATATAAAGGTATCACCCAAAAACAGCTTACCAAACTTGAAGCAACTGTATTCTCCTTTTTTAAAAAAAACTTTTTATTGGAGTATAGTTAACAGTATTGTCGGAGAAGGCAATGGCACCCCACTCCAGTACTCTTGCCTGGAAAATCCCATGGATGGAGGAGCCTGGTAGGCTGCAGTCCGTGGGGTCACTAAGAGTCGGATACTACTGAGCGACTTCACTTTAACTTTTCACTTTCATGCACTGGAGAAGGAAATGGCAACCCACTCCAGTGTTCTTGCCTGGAGAATCCCAGGGACGGGGGAGCTTGGTGGGCTGCCGTCTATGGGGTCGCACAGAGTCAGACACGACTGAAGTGACTTAGCAGTAGCAGTGACAGTATTGTGTTAGTTTTGGGTGTACAGCAAAGTGAATCAGTTTTAGATTGTTTATTTATATCATTTAGCTCAGTCGAAAGAATCTGCCTGCAATGCAGGAGACGCAGGTTCGATTCCTGGGTTGGGGAGATTGGAGAAGGGTATGGCTACCCCCTCCATTATTCTTGCCTGGAGAATCCCATGGACAGAAGAACGTGGCAGGCTACAGTCCTTGGGGTCATAAGAGTTGGACACAACTTAGCGACTAAACCACCACCATTACAGACTTACTACAGAGTATTGAGTAGAGTTCCCTGTGCTATACAGTAGGTCCTTATTAGAAGCAACTCTATTTTTATTTTAGGTTTGCATCAAGCACTTGCCAAGCTCAAGCTGATTTACATGTTTTAACGCTCCCTTTCTGACACAGACAGATGCAACGATCAGGACACTAGGACATCCTATAGAATTGGGGATACCTGGAGCAAGAAGGACAACCGGGGGAACCTGCTCCAGTGCATCTGCACGGGCAATGGCCGTGGCGAGTGGAAGTGTGAGAGGCATACATCCCTGCAGACCACATCTGCAGGTGAGGCACGGGGCCCCGGGGACCCAAACGGGGGCACCTTGCACTAAGCATTTCCGCAAAGCCATCTTTCCCTTGGTGTGCCCTTGAAGGATGATGTGGCTATGAAGCTGAGTTCCTTTGCAGACTGTTAGTTAAAACTTTGTTTACTATCAAGTTTTTTAAACTTAAATAAAAATGAAACTAAAATGGATCTTGGGGGAAAAAAACTAATTTTAGTTCCAAGAGGTTAAACTGGTGGGCAAGAAAAATTACTAATATCATGAAACCTACATGATTTATATACAAAGATATAAATAAATATACTGAGATCTGTAGATCGATACACATGTGAATATTCATATATATACCCTTGTATATGTATGTTGAATATCTAAAGTACATTTTAATGGAAATGAGAAACTTTGCTGAGTTACATGATCCCTTGATTCTTCTGCTGGGAAGAGGGGGAAAAGTACATTTGTTCTTTCTCAGCATGGCATATATCTCCTTACCCTGACATTCTATTCTTTTTGTTGTGAAAACAATCCTCTATGTGTGGTTTCCATGCTCCAGCAAACTCTGTTGCATTCCATAAAATAATGCACAGTCATTTTCTTCATGTGTTGGGTTTCACATTTGAAAAATTCAGAGGAGTCCTAGACATGGGAAGGAATGACATAATAATATAAGCTTTTTTAAAAAAATAAGTTTTAATTATTTCTAGTACAAGACTAGGATCTTTGCATTATAGCTTGTTTTGTAAGAATCTAAAGAAAGAAAGAGGGCAGTCAAGAATGGGTACTTCTGTTATTATTCTTGCTCTATTTTGTCAAGTTTTCACTATACAATGCACTAGCATTATTGTTTAGTCTTTCATCTAGGTCATTTAGCAAAAAGTATTAATTACTTACTTGGATTTGCCTCCTTTTGATGAGTGTTCATCTTGCCATGAGCACTTCAGAAGGAGAACAAGATTGGATTTGATAACATTTTTTGTTATTTGATTACTTTCAGTAAAATTGCTGCTAACCTAAAAAAGAAACAATTACTAATCTCAGCTTACTGAAACAGTTTAAATTAAAAAGAGTAGAGGTTAATGGGGAGTAAGCATTCATTGATTGCTATCTATTTTTATTAGTATTACTAATATTAATACTGAAATGGCTCTGTTCAAAAAAGTCTGAGAGACATGGGGTTAAACCAATAAAAACTTTCTTCTATAGGAGCTTAATATTCCTTTGCATTGTGACTCTCCCAAGTGGGGTGTATGAAAACAGATGCCATGTTCCCCTGATATGTGTGACCTTGGGACCATTGTCTATGAAGTATTTGGGTTCCATTGTTACTCTGAAAGGAAAAATGTCTTAAGAGGATTGCCTTAGAGAGATGCTGAATTCAGTCTACCAGTCATTCTAGCTTCAGTTCTAATTCTGCTCCTCCTTGGGCCTGACCCCCAAGAGAACAGATTTCTATGTGTAAAGAAAAGATCAGCATATTCTGTTGTCTTACTCTGAAATGAAAGCTGTCTTAAGAGGATTGACTGATTTTAGGGAAAAAACCACAACAGAATTCCCAAATAATCTTTGGAGACACGAAATGTGGAAGGTGGAGGGCTAGTGAATAGGAAATCCAATATGGGTGCCCGGGGCACGGTCTGAGGAGCTCAGAGTTACATCGATGGCGAGAGGTCTGCTGCAGAGCTGCAGAGACTTCTCAAAATAATATCAGGAAGAGAAATGCCCAGATATTTTGGGCTAGTGGGAGCTGCTAAGAGATGGTGAGACAGACCATTACAGGCCAAGGGAAAAGCCTGGGGACAGCTCAGGGTACAGGAAGGGAAAATGAGAAGCTCAGTGCAGATGAGGCATAGAACAAAGGATAAAGTGGTCTGAACTGAATGAAATGGAAAGAATGAAGTGAGCTGATCAGAGGTTAGGTGTAGAGGACTGTAAAGTCATGGGCTTTGGCTCGCTGAAATGAGTAAGCAGTCGTTGGAGGTACCTGCTCTGTGGAGTGGCAGAATAATGTTGGTGATTTGGAAATACACTCTTGGTAGCTCCAGGTAAGCTGGAAGGTAGAGAACACTGGGTAGCCTCTTATGGATTATTTCTTAGGCTGAGTGCCAAAGCTAATGCAAAGAGGGAGGGGCATTTCTTTCCAATCTCAGCTCAGTAAGAAGACAGATTGTAGAGTCATCTGGATGAGACCTTGAAGATACCGGAAAAGTACTCCAGGAAGTAGCTTTCCCTTAACCAGCTCTGTGACTTTTCTTTCTCATGTCCTCAGGATCTGGCTCCTTCACTGATGTCCGAACGGCCATCTACCAGCCCCAGCCTCATCCTCAGCCGCCTCCGTATGGTCACTGTGTCACAGACAGCGGTGTGGTTTACTCTGTGGGGATGCAGTGGCTGAAGACACAAGGGAATAAGCAAATGCTTTGCACTTGCCTGGGCAACGGAGTCAGCTGCCAAGAGACAGGTCTGTGTTATCTTTTTTAAAAAGGGGACCAATGACTTTCTTATTATTTAGACTTTGAAAGGCAATACATTCATTTACCAAAAAATGTAAAACAATAAAACAAGAAAAGTTTATAACCTTACCAGCCTATGATAACAACCATGGTTGGCATTTGATATCTATTTTTTCAGTCTTTTTAATCTATGTGTTTTCTTTCCTGTAGTAAGTATTAAGCTACTGTGTATTTTTTATCTGTCTAAAATGTTACAAGTGGTTACTTTCTGAGTAAACTAATCCATCCCTATTTAGTACTCTAAATCCCAAAGTTCTGAACCTTTGTGATGTAAACTTCTTTCAACAACCTGGTGCAACTCTTCCAGGCTATAAAAGTGGTAGAAATTGTAGCAATAATAATTGGTGCACTTGACTTTTCCCCTAGTACAGCTTCTTGTATTAATTCTTATAGCACCAACAGAGCCATATATACCCCTGCAGGATCACTTGAGCAGCATCCTTAATTAACCTGTAGTAATATATTGGGTTGGCCAAAAGTTCATTCAAGTTTTTCAGTAACACCTTAGAGAAAAACCCGCATGAACTTTTTGGCCAACTCAATAGCTTTGCAAATGGGGAACTGAGGCATGGCTGCTGAGGTGGTAACAATGGATGTCAGAAGAACTCGGGTGTTGTTCTACCCACAAAAAAAATGTGGCTTTCTGAGTAAGGTATTTTGATAACACTATGATCTGGTTAATACTTATAGCTAGTCATATTCATAGTACTTTTTCCCCCCTTTGAGGACACAAGGTCAGCCTCAGTTAAGTGGAAAATAAGGAACAATAGTGGGAGACAAGTGCAACTCTGTTTACTGAGACCCTTTTGGTTATGCTTGTAGCTGTAACCCAGACTTATGGTGGCAATTCCAACGGAGAGCCGTGCGTCCTCCCGTTCACCTACAACGGCAAGACTTTCTACTCCTGCACGACCGAAGGGCGGCAGGACGGACACCTCTGGTGCAGCACAACTTCCAATTATGAGCAAGACCAGAAATATTCTTTCTGTACAGACCATACTGGTGAGTATCCCAGGGGAAAACACAACAGTGAGAAAACCCCATTTCTCATGCTCTGTTTTTATTGGCCAGCAAGCTGGGCGTTCCTTTCAAGGCTACACTTGAGAAGTACCACCTTTGTGTTATCTGGACCCAAGGGACATGGATGGAACTAACTTTACAGTTAAAGATCCTCCCAAGTTTCCCAGTCGTCTTGGGAAATGGCACCAAGGGAAAAGCCCTCCAGTGCATTTATTTTTGACACATTGGGATCATTATGTGATTAAAGATGCTTATATGGGAAAATCAGTAGGCACTCCCCCAGGCTGAAGACTACATAGAAGGCAGGCCTGAGTGCTCTTGCTTTTGTTTTGGCTAAAACCATGATTTATTCAAAGCGACCATTTAATCTTTTTCTTTCTGGCTGGAAAAATGAGAGCAAAAATTGGATTTAAATCTGCTTGAAAGGTGAAGGTGAATACGCTAAGGAGGCTTAGAACTGTATTATTAGACATCTTTTATTCTGAGACACACTCTGAATTAGTTGCAGAAACTTGGCTAGTCTAGTCGCAGTAATTCCCCACTGTACATTGGGAAGCTCAGTTGCAATCTTTTTCTTCTGACATGTGTGTTGTTTTGGACAGTTTTGGTTCAGACTCGAGGTGGAAATTCCAATGGTGCCTTGTGCCACTTTCCTTTCCTGTACAACAACCACAACTACACGGACTGTACTTCTGAGGGCAGGAGGGACAACATGAAATGGTGTGGGACCACGCAGAACTATGACGCTGACCAGAAGTTTGGATTCTGCCCCATGGCTGGTAAGATGAAGCCCTTGTAGGCAGTCGTTTGTGGTGTAAGACCGAAGAATAATGTTTGGCTTACTTCTGTTTCACGCATTAAGACTTAATTTTTAGACAGCAGAAAACGTCATGATCTAAATGTAATCAAATATTTAAGAATTATATAATTATTCATATGATTTATAAGAATTATATAATTATTTAAAAGTATAAGAATTATATAATTGTTTATATGATTTTAAAATCCCACTGTTATAAAATCCCACTATTATATATGTAGGGGTCTGCCCTGGTGGCTCAGGTTAAAGCCTCTGCCTGCAATTTGGGAGACCTGGGTTTGATCCCTGGGTCCGGAAGATCCCCTAGAGAAGGAAATGGCAACCCACTCCAGTATTCTTGCCTGGAGAATCCCATGGACGGAGGAGCCTGGTGGGCTACAGTCCACGGGGTCGCAAAGAGTCGGACACAACTGAGTGACTTCACTTTCTGGCTTCCCTGGTGGCTCAGACTGTAAAGCGTCTGTCTTCAATGCAGGAGACCTGGGTTTGATCCCTGGGTTGGGAAGATGCCCTGGAGAAGGAAATGGCAGCCTACTCCAGTATTCTTGCCTGGAAAATCCCATGGACGGTGGAGCCTGGAAGGCTACTGTCCATGGGGTCGCAAAGAGTTGGACATGACTGAACGACTTCACTTCACTTTACATGATTTTTAAATCCCACTATTATAAAGTCCAAAAACATGTAAATACAATAAAAAATACTTTTAAAAAGTCTGGAAATACACTTTTTTTTTTTTTTAAACAGGTGTGTCTTTTGTAAAAAGCACACAGCTGAGTAGCTGAAAACATTCAAGTGACTGCCGCAGTCACAGATCTGCAGTATTTACATACAGCTTTAGAATAAGGTCTGTCACTTATTAAACACCAAAATGACCCAGACTCTGTATTTTCCAATCAGTAGGGATCTTGTTTTAAAAGGCCATGCTCTAGTTTGTGTGAATGAAGAAAGGAGAACCAATACCTTTTGTTTTCAAATTTTGAGAGCCACTAGACTACTGATAATAGAATTAAGAATCCATGTGCTGCAGTCAAGTGTGAATATGAGGCAATGAAACATCAGAAGGAAACTATTAATACTTAGGCTTACTTTTATTCCTCTAATTTCAGCAAAAGAAAATTTGGATTTAGAAGGAAAACACATATTAACTTACAATTCTATACCCATACACATTGTTTCCCTTTGATCTAGAATAAACTGAAACTAGAAAAATGTTATGGGACAGTAGTCAAATCCAGATTTCTAGAACATTGCAAACCCCTTGAATGGGTAGGCATAATTGTGGTTAACATCCCTTAACCATACTGTAATTTTTCCTTACAACAAACCTCATCTTCGGACTATGTTTTCTCTCTCTGGTAGTCAGAGCTCAGTGAATTTTTGAGGCACAGAAGACTTCCAAGAGAGTTCTTAGGATCACCAAACCAGACTGATAATATTGCATACATTTTAGCCCTTGTGATCGTTTATACAGTAATGCATTTCCCTTCTGTTTCCAAACAGCCCACGAGGAAATCTGTACAACCAACGAAGGGGTCATGTATCGCATTGGAGACCAGTGGGACAAACAGCATGATATGGGCCACATGATGAGATGCACATGTGTTGGAAATGGTCGTGGAGAATGGACGTGTGTTGCCTACTCTCAGCTCCGAGGTATGTGCACTTGTTAATGAAAATAGCTGAGAGGACAGAGAATACAGAGAAGCAGACTTCTTCGTGAAAACTTGTGCTTTACCAAAAGCAGGAGAAGAAGTATGCAATGCCACTCCATTAGCCTACTGTGTTGGATAGGTTTTACATGTTAGACAGCCAGTTAAGAAAATCTGGCAGAGCATTTCTAAGATTCTGAAACATTCCCAGGATGTAAGTACTTAGGCTGAGCCAAAAAGATGACTTCAGAGAATAGAACATGATCACTTGATATCACTTGATCCTTTTAGCTTAAGGAAATGGCAGCCCACTCCAGTGGTATTGCCTGGAAAATCCCATGTACGGAGGAGCCTGGTAGGCTACAGTCCATGGGATTACAAAGAGTCAGACACGACTGAGCAACTCAAGTTTCTTTCTTTATGCTGTTGGATTCTTGTCTAGAAAAGACTGGTCAATTTTTGTAAAGAAAAGAGACCGTGCTATTCTAAAATCAGATCTTGGCAGATCTCCTTTAATTCAAGGAGACAAAGACATAAAGACCAATTTCTTTTGTTCACTCGAGTTTTTCCCCTTTGGACCCTGGTGTATGATATAAGGGTTGTTGATCTATTAAAACTATTTTAGTGTTTCTATTTCTTTGGTTTGAAAAATAAGACTTAGGTAGAGCTCTGGGTTGATAAATAGTCCATGTAGCCTCTCTGTTGACATTGGCCTGGACTTGTTCTCCTTTTATGGGGCCCGATGGATGACACAATCCAGGTCTAATACATATGATGTTGCAGAGCTGAAAAGGACACTAGGAAGGCATCCAGACCAAGTCCTCATTTTACAGAGGAAGGAACTGAGGCCCAGAGAGGGAAGTAATTTCTTAGGATCTCAGCAAGTTAACAACAGAGTTGGCCTGATTTTGTTGTTGTTGTTAACTCTCCAAATGTCATTTATGGTATTCTATTTACACATTCCAAGTATCTCCCTAGCTCTGCTATTCCAGAGATGAGACCATCGCATCATGCTGGGTATCATATTAGAATGTTTAATCTGCCTCCTATTTATTGTAACAAGCAGAGATCTAAAGGTCATTTTGAACCCAGCAAGAACTTGTTCCGAAAGTTAACATTTGTTGTATATACTTGTATCTCTAATCTGTACAAGTTTATAAGAGAGAATTATTATTTTTTTTTTTGCAAGAAGTGTAGTACTGACTAAGCTTTGGAAAAAAATGTTTATTCTATGCCAGTAGAAAAGTTATTTTAGTGGAAGATGTTGCTAATTAAGTGGAGGGAATTATATGCTTCGAAAAGTGTAGCTTCTTTTATTTCATCAGTGAAACTTAAAAGTTCTCCACCCATCCCACTGTTTCCTAAACAGATCAGTGCATCGTCGACGGCATCACTTACAATGTGAATGACACATTCCACAAACGTCATGAAGAGGGACACATGCTGAATTGTACCTGCTTCGGTCAGGGCCGGGGCCGGTGGAAGTGCGATCCTGTTGGTAAGTAGCCTTGTGTCTCTAGCTGGATTTAAACACTGAGTATAGCTAGCAAGTTTCAGATAAGGAGAGTTCTTTGATATTACTTGATTGAAACTGGCTCTAGACTTTGATCATGGCCTGCAGAGAGCTTGGCAAAGTCTTTTCTCTAATCATGGATCAATATCTAAACTTGAGAGTGGTAGTCAATTTATTTTTGCTGAATTTGGTAACACATGAAGGTTTCCTTTAGTTGAAACAAATCTGTTTTTTGGTTCTGAATCATAAAGATAATTCATGTCTGAAAGAGAACTTTCCTTTGCTGACTGTGCAATAATGTGGACAAATGATTATGCCAGTAAATATCTCCTTCCCAAATTCCTTATTTTTCTTAGCTGCCCTTTTAATAGATCTAAGCAAATAGTGAGGGTTGGGCCTTAAAAGAGCTCTGTTACCAGCTTTAAGGTAATCCATTAATATTCCTTTACTCAAAGAGACATATTGCTCACCCAGAAAACAAACTGATCAGATGAGTTTTTTTGACCTGCGATTGTCAAAGCTGTGAGAGGCCTGAAAGGCTTTCTTAGAAGCTGCTCAGCAAGTTATTCACTAGTTGAAATTTAGCTCAGTTCATTTATATGTAAAATTAAGTCATCCACATTTTGAAGACATGTATAAAGTGGTATTTTATCTTTGCTCTTCAAATGGTAAACTGTTTGCATTAAGATGGGTAAAATATAAAATTAATTTATTTTTCTCAAATTAAGATTCAGGTTGTCAGTATATACTGAAATCTAAATCTTAACATTTTTATTTAGAAATGTTATTCTTTTAGAAAGCTAATTATTCCTCCCAATGGGTACTTTTTGACCATTAACTGTCCAGTAAGGTATAAGATATGAACAAAACATTTTTGAACTGCTGTATTTGTAAGGACAGTTGCAAGTTTTTATTAAAACTAAGAATCTGTGCACTAGCACACCAAATTCACATTTGTCACTTTAAGTTTTGAAGACTGCTTAATAGTCTACTTGTGTATGTTTCAGATCAATGTCAGGATTCAGAAACCCGCACCTTTTATCAAATTGGAGACTCATGGGAGAAGTATTTGCAGGGAGTCCGGTACCAGTGCTACTGCTATGGCCGTGGCATTGGGGAGTGGGCCTGCCAGCCCTTACAGACCTATCCAGGTAAGTAGCTTTATGCCACTGTATTATAAAATACACGGCAACAGCAGTGTTTATTAACACTCTGAGGCCGAAATTGGTATCTCCTCCTTTTCCTATCTTTTTCTCATTTCACTGTCTAGTCATTAATCGAATATTTTTTACTTAAATGGTTTTCCTTTCTCCCTAGTCAAGTAGGAGTAGAAGGCTGTGAAAAAGTGCCTGCATGTAAATTTGTTTCTTAACATTGTAGAACATTCCATTAGGTTAAAACACTGGCTAAATTTCATTTCTCATCTGTACCTGTAAGTGGAAACCATGGAGTAACCGATGCTGGGAGTAAAGGTCAGGATTTTATGTTATGTTACTTAACAGAAAGATTGCATGGAGAAATCGCATGAAATGTATACACATTCATTCATGTGTATCATACACATGATATGTATTCATTCAGTGTTTCATCCAGGCCCTTTTTTTGTCAGAATGTTCATGTGTTTGATCTTTTGGAGTCTGGAACAAAATATCCTGGGTCCAGAGTTGAGTAACTTGGTCAGTTCTCTGCCCAGGCTGTTCAAATACTCAAAAATGTTTATTACTGGATTTTTTTCAGGTCACAGGACATAATGCCTAGCTGGAGGTGTTATTCATTTTTTAAAAAATTGAATTTAATTTTTGCTGAGTGATGAGTTAACAGTAAGATGGGTTGAATTCTGAAACTAATTTTTAGGCATCGTGGACTTCCTGATAGCCCAGCGACTAAGATTCTGCCCTTCCACTGCAGGGGGCATGGGTTTGATCCCTAGACAGAGAAGTTCCACATGCCTTGTGGTGTGACCAAAAAATAAAATTAATTTTTAGGCATCAGTTACTTAAGCAATATCTGAGATCAAAGTCTCTTGACTCTCTGCTAAGTTAAGATGTGGCCTATATTCAGAAATAGAGAGATCGTCAGGACATTGGAACCTACCTATGACAGAAATCAAGATTCAGTTAACTAAATCCTTTTTTAATGTGATAAGAGATTTACTGTCATAAAGAAAAAGATATGGAACAACTTGGCCAAAAACAGTGTTTGCCAAGACATGGATCCAGGTTTGTACATGCTGCTAAGTAGATACAAGTCAAGCTTCATTCATTATTTCCTCAGCTGTAAGACAGGAAGATTTTAGCTGATTACCTTTAAGTTCCTTCCAGCACCAACAAACTAATAATCTGTGATCCTAAAAACTGTTCATATATACCCTTTCTGAACTTAGAAGAGCCCCTCCTCTCCCCTGGCTTCAGGCGCTGTCTGGGCTACTGAAGATGACTTTGCTTAACAGGTTCTCAGCATAGATTGACCTGGCTCTTAAACTGTATTTTGTGGTAGATTTGTGTGTAGGAATCACTTAAAATAATTTTTTTTGTTCAATAATTTTTAAAGCTCTGCAGAATTACTGTAAGTTCAGAAAGTATATAACTGAAGCTTTTTTTTTTTTAATGATACAACCAAAGGATCAGATCAGATCAGATCAGTCGCTCAGTCGTGTCCAACTCTTTGCGACCCCATGAATCGCAGCATGCCAGGCCTCCCTGTTCATCACCAACTCCCGGAGTTCACTCAGACTCACGTCCATCGAGTCAGCGACATTTCTAAAAAATCTCTTACTGTCTATTTATGGTTCCACATATGGTGTGGTGGTCTTGAAAGTGATTTCCTTCTTGGTGAATTAGAGAGAACTTTTTTTGCTCTCTCTTTTAAAGTAAGCCTGTTCACATAACAGCTTGCTGGAAGCCTGTAGGTTGACACGCCAGAGATGAAATCTAAACGGGAGGGAATCCTCCTGTGTTGGACTTTTATGTTTTGACCTTGTTTCTACTCTTCATAACAGAAGAGCCCATTGAGCATAGAGGCGATTTCAGCAGAGAGGAGATTGGCCTCAGTACACAGTCTGGGTCTTATCTGTGTGTTTGGTTTACTCAATGGTTCCTGCCTGGCTTGTGGGGCTTTCAGAGTGTGGGAAGGATGATGGAACAAGAGATCACCAGTCCGTTGTCTCTGAGCCTTGCCCTGTTTGTTCCTCCTACAGAGGATTCAGTAGAGTTGTTCAAACTAACAGAAGATAAGAGGCATTTGGTTTGTCAATAAACAACCAGGAAAGCACAGATCTCAGCAAACTAAATAAAGAAAAAAAGGGCTGAGTTGCAAATGCATGAATGTTTAACTTCTCCAGGGTCACTATTACTGGAAATTATTCATTTGGGCCTTATTTTCAAACTGGTTTTGAAAGTATAGACATTTTGTCATATCTCTTCATAACTATTTCATAATTAGTATGATTATATTGAATAAGAGAGGGAGTCAAGTTTTCACAATGGTGTGAGTCATTGCTCAGGTTACTTTACAAAGTTTTACCAATTAACCAATATCAAAAGGATTATCAAAATGCTAAGTCTAAATATAAATGATGTCAGAATTTTCAAATTTCTTGTCTTCTAATCATATGTGGAAAAAGTGGCATAGAGTGATAGCTGGAATTTAATTGACCTTACAAATCATGGATAATTTTTTACTCTCTGAACAAAATTGTGCTAAATGCAAGATATCTTATTACTGTTTAGGGTAGTTCCCTTAAAGGTGAGCTATGGTACAAGGCTAACATTGAAAACATAGGGTTTCAAACCAGCACTTGAAGTTCTAGAGGAAACCTTATGTTGTTTTGCTCCATCACTGAGTAAAAACCTCTGAGTCGCCTGTTTCTTTTTCCTCCCCTTTTCTTCACTATCCTCCTCCTTGTGGACATAGCAGCATGCTTAAGCTTAAAGGTAGGCAGTAAAGGTCACTTATGTTATCTAAAACTTAATTTTGATAAACATGTAACCATCATAATTTTCTTAAGATTTATTTTTAATTGGAGGATAATTGCTTTATAGTATTGTTTCTGCCATACATCAACATGAATCAGCCATAATCATCATGAATCAGCCATAATCATCATGATCTTTTTTTAAAATTTAAGACTATTTTTAAGCAGTTTTAGGTTCACAGCAAGATCAAAAGGAAGGTACAGAGATTTCCTGTGTTTCCTCTGCTCCCACACAGCACAACATCCTCTAATATCAACATCCCCACCAGAGTGGTACGTTTGTTACAATCAATGAACCTACTATTGGCATTTAATCATCCGAAGTCCTTGGTTAGCTTTAGGAATGACTCTTGGTGGTGTACATTCATGGCATCATAAACTTTTTTCTCTCAAAATCATGGTTGTTAAACTAAAATACATATCAGGCATCTCTTCACATGAGGAAATTATGGTAGGATTTCTTTTAAGGATCAATATTTAAATAGCCTTATACCAATTATTGTAATATAAAAATGTGATAGTTCTATATTTACTGATTATGGGAGTAAATAATCACATCTCTAAAATTTTACCTCAATGTTTGTTTTTAAAAATGTATTTATATTCATATATATATAATGGTGAAGGAGTGATTCAAAGAGGGTTGTGGAATTGACTTCTGCCAGTTAATTAAAACAAATACCCTGCCATGATCTATGAAATATACACTTTAGAATTAAAAATTGAGAATTTTATTTATTAATTTTGGTTTTTGTACAGCTTACAAATATGTGTATTAGATGAAATTAAGATTTAAAGAATGTTTATTAGTCTTGAGCCTAACTGAATTATTCTCATCATGGAAGTGAGTATATTATATGCAAGTTGTATATTTGTTCTGCTAGATAAAACTTTATTTTCAAATAAAATTTAATAGTGAGGATAATAATTAAGTTTGAAAATCAATATTTTTTCTACGACCTTATGGAAAACTTAAATCTGTTAATAATCTGCTGAACTGCTCTAGCTAACATGCAAAATTTTGCTCTGTTTAACAGAATGTCAGTTAGAAATTCTTGGAAACGTTATTACAAGGAACTTTATTTCTAATAAGTTGAACATTGAGTGACATCATAAAAAAGACAGTATTTAATAGTGTTCTGTTCTGCAGGCATAAATTTTCCATTTATTTAATAATTATCCTAAATAGAATCTACCCTATTAAGAAATTGATTCTACTTCTCTTGTTTTGCCTTAAAAAAAAGCAGAACCAAAACCACACACTAAATTTGTTGATAATAGTTTTACACATTAAAGATGTGGAAATATTAAATTTAGTATACACTTCAAAATGTCATTTTATTGATAACTACTTTTGAAAAAATGTAATTTTGATCTCAGCAATTTGACCAATCAATGGAATGATTTTAGAGCAAACTTATTGAATAAAAATAAAACATTTTCTGAAACTGATAGGATATTAGACTGAGAGGATGAGGAATAAAATTGAGTCTTTAATTATTACCTTTGTCTGTTTGTCTAAGATTCTACCCCATTTAGAAATGTGTTTGTTTTACATCATGTCATATGGCCTTTGGAATGTTTTTTCTTTCTTGATGGTAGATTTGTCCTTGATGAAAAGCTCCACAAGCTAGAATTTCCTTCAAAGACGTTTAGTATAAGTAAATGAAGTTTGTATTCTGTATTACATTATTTGTGTTAGAGTGGTTCCACAGTTTTCTCACAATTCTTTGAAAAAGGAGAAGAAAGCAAACTAAGTGGCATTTAAAAATTTATTTTATTTGCTTATAAATAAGTTTGAGTTGCATTTTTCATGTGAAAGACAAGAAGCTATCTGCTAAAAAAGAATTTGTCTCATAGAGAACAGACCTGTGGTTGACAAAAGGAAGGGCATAGGGAGGGCATGGAGCGGGAGTGAAGGGTCAGCAGGCGCAAACTATCACACACGAAATGCATGAGCCACAAGATCCTACTGTTTAGCACAGAGAACAATAGTCAATATCCTGTAATAAACCATAATGGAAAGGAATATAAAAAAGAATATATATATGTGTGTGTGTGTATGTATAACTGAATCACATAGCTGTACAGCAGAGATTAACACAATATTGTTATTTGACAGTGATTAATTAAGAGAAAAAGGATTTGTCTCATTGATTTCCAATGTCAGTATGTAAAAAATTAACTCCAGATAATTTTTATTGTGCTCCCATTTACTCATAAGCAAAACTGTCTTTACTGATGGCCATCCATGTGCACTAAATTTTAAGTTGAAGTAAGGGAATCCTCAGGATCACCAACTCTCATATTTTCATTTGCAGATACAAGTGGTCCTGTCCAAGTAATCATCACTGAGACCCCAAGTCAACCCAACTCTCACCCCATCCAATGGAGCGCACCAGAATCATCTCACATTTCCAAGTACATTCTCAGATGGAAACCTGTGAGTATCCTGCTCAGAAACCTTGGATATTGAAGCTCTTGATTAATAGATTCTGGGGACTTCCTGGTGGTCCAGTGACTAAGACTTCCTGCTCCCAATTCAGGAGACTCCTGTTCAGTCCCTGGGCAGGGAACTAGATACTGCATGTCATATCTGAGTTTGCGTGCCCAACTAAAAGATGCCACGTGCTACAACTAAGACTAGGTGCAGCGAAATAAAGAAAAGTAAATAATCGAATATTTTTTTTAAAGGAGAAGGAAATGAACAGATTCTGAAAATGTGTTTCAGTTTTTGAGCCAGTAGATCTGACGAACTATTCACTTGGCATTATATTTGTTTAGTGACCAAACAATATGTGGTCAGTCTAATTCACATATAGACTTAGCTGTCTTTTGGTATTTAGGAGAACTTAACTCTTCATGTTAGAAACATCTTGTTTGTGAGTAGAAATGATAATGCTTAAAATTATTCTTACCCACCACGGGAAGAGAATCTAAAGTTTTTAAAAGTCTTGCAACTCCATCAAAGGGAAAGAAAACTACTGGCATCATTTTCCATGATTTGTAAAACAAAATAGCTAAATTAATATCTTTCTTTTTTAATTCACTGTTTAAGTGATTGTTTCTTCTTTTTTTTTGACCATGCCGCATGGCCTGAGGGATCGTAGTTCCCCAACCAGGTGTTGAACCTGGGCCATGACAGTGAACACCCCAAGTCTTAACCACTAGACCTCCAGGGAGTTTCCATGATCATTTCATAAAACCTTACTTTCTAATCTTTGCAGTTATTTGGATAGAAGGGAGAGATGATGAGAGAAAAGTATAGATGAAGGATAGTTAGTGTATTTAATGAATGACTTTGTGACTCCCCACTAATCATCTAGAAATTGAAGAAACCTCACTAAGGAGGATATTGATCTATTAAGTCTCACTAGGGAGGATATTGATCTATTATGTTGTAGTTTCTCTTACCCTCTCAAGCCTGCCCTTATATCTCTCCAAAATGTATGACATTAATTTGAGAAACTATTTAAGCACAGGAGAAAAGTGCCCATTTTAAATCACAGCTATTGGTTTCTAGGAACTAAAAAAGCAATGTAAAATAAAACATTTGACCAACTCATGCAATTGTATTCAATTCTTTTTGAAAAATTCAAGCTGTTGAAATCATTCTTTTTCTTCTCTCACCCATTTTTTGTTAATGTCCACAGGATATGTAGTAGCCATTTGCAGAACTTTTTGTCTAATGATGTTAGTCGATGGGATGAATATATTTCCCCTCTAACACTTTATTGTCTCTCATTTCTCTTCATCGATTTTATTTAATTTAAACTTAACTCTGAAGTATTTGTGAGACCACAGTAATAAGGGATAATTGCACATAGGCATAAAATGTATATCAGGGCTTCCCAGGTGATGCTACTGGTAAAGAACCCACCTGCCAATAAAGGAGACTTAAGAGATGTGGGTTTGATCCCTGGGTCGGGAAGATCCCCTGGAGGAGGGCATGACAACCCACTCCAGTATTCTTGTCTGAAGAATGCCATGGACAGATGCCTGGTGTGCTACAATTCATAGGGTCACACAGAGTCAGACACGACTGAAGCGACTTAGCACACATATAAAATGTGTATAATAAGTTAGAAAGTCTCCAAAGAGTGGAGGTTATTTCTTTGAAATTTTTTAACACTTTTAGGTTTTTCTTTAATATTTGTCACCTGATAGTTAAGTATTCTTGAGTATTTTCTTCTAATAACAAACCAAAAATTTCACATTGAGCGAAAGGCTTACTATTAAATCTGAGCTAATTATAATGACTACTTTTAATGTTTTTCACAAGGTGTTTAAATTTAGAGAGTACCAGGATCACTTTCATTTATTTAAAAATTATAAAGGGACACTAGGGTATCTGAATTATTGAGGAACTGGTTGATTGGATAATTTTGTAAAATCACTGGCTATTAAAAATGTATTTTGACTTATATTAGTGTAGAATATTTATACTTAAAATGGTCTCAACTTGTTTGAAGTAAGGATGTTTCTTTTTCACACATTTTATTGCCATAAATTTTGTGATCCATGATATTAATAAATTCGGACAGGATGTGAAAATATAAACTGGAGACAAAGATTAAATAAACTGAGATCACATTCTTCTGCAGTCTTGCCCAAAGTTGGCTAACCACTTTTGATGGAGTAGTTCATATCCAAGAATGAGTCATAAAACCAGAGCAGCGTTAAACCTCATATGTGATGGTCCCGGGAACTGAGTCATGAAAGAATATTATGCCTTTGCTCTGTAAGAAACTTGGTTTGTATCCCACTAAATAAATATAGACTATAAAGCCTTATCCCACTTCAAAGAGGAATATATCCCAGTTCATTGTGGAAATTTAAAAATTGGGAAAGGCAAAACTTGGGTTGCTGTTATTAAACTGAATAGTTAATCTGGCAAAAAGGAAGGTGCCCAGGGCCTCCCTTTGTGTAATCTTGGGCATGTCACATACTCTGTTTCTTCATCTGTAAAATCAGGACAATAATACCACTAACTTGGAGGAGGTAAGAGATAAACCTTAAATAAGAGAATGGAAGGAAAACAGCACGGAGCATGGAACATAGTAAACCATCAGTAAATATTAGCTGTAATAACCATTATTATTAACATTAACAAATTCTGCTGCAGGTTTCTATTCTGATCCCAATTTTCCGTGATATCCCCCTCAAATGGAACTTCATAGACTCCTCGTTCTTCTTTGAAAAATGCTCCACATCCTCTCCCAGCATTCATCTTTGTAAATTCTTGTGTGATTTTTTTTTTTTTTTCACTTAAATTTTTAGAAAAATTCTCCAAACCGCTGGAAGGAAGCTACCATTCCTGGCCACTTAAACTCCTACACCATCAAAGGCCTGAGGCCAGGTGTGGTATACGAGGGCCAGCTTATCAGCGTCCAGCACTATGGCCAAAGAGAGGTGACGCGCTTCGACTTTACCACCACCAGCACGAGCCCAGCGGTGACCAGTATGTACCCCAGTGGCCCATCCATCTGTGCCTGCCTTTCTCAGACCTGGGCTCCCCAGAGGAAGTGCTTTCCTTCTCGATTCATCTTCTTCCGTGGATGAATATGAATACTCACATTTTATTTTTTTTTGTTGTGCTGGTCTTCACTGCTGCACTGACTTTCTCTAGTTGCAGTGAACTGGGGCTACTTTTTGTTGCAGTGTGGGCTTCCATTCTGGTGGCTTCTCTTGTTGAGCATGGGCGCATGGGCTTCAGTAGCTGTGGTGCATGGGCTGAGTTGCCCTGTAACATGTAGGATCTTAGTTCCTGGACGCAGGGATCAAGCCTGTGTCCGCTGCACTGGCAGGTGGATTCTTAACCACTGGGACTAATGGGGAAGTCTGGCAACTACATTTTTTTTTTTAAATGGTATTTTACAGATGGTGGTAGTAAGTTTTATCCGTGGCTGAAGGCTCTTTGTCCTCTCTGTGACTCTAGGCAACACTGTGACGGGAGAGACCACACCCTTGTCTCCTGTTGTGGCCACCTCTGAGTCGGTGACTGAAATCACAGCCAGCAGCTTTGTGGTTTCCTGGGTCTCGGCTTCGGACACTGTGTCTGGATTCCGGGTGGAGTATGAGCTGAGTGAAGAGGGAGATGAACCACAGTACCTGGGTGAGCTCGATGTGTTGATGACCAGCTGCTGGCAGATTCTGCTGGGGGTGGGGCTGGGCGGGGGGGGCATCCACGCAGGTGGCCTGGGAAGTTTGGAACTAGTTGGCCCTCCAGTGTGAGGATGGAAAACAACTGACCCTTTTAGAACCAACCTGGGTGTTTCCTAAACCATGCTCACTTTCCTGGCCCCTGGTGGGAGCTGTGTTATGTGTTAGCCTGGGCACAGGTCCACATAACAATAGTGTGTTCTTCCTGGAAGTAATTGCCAGCATGGGGACTGTTAGCTTTGGGAGAGACACAGTACCCTTATTCATGCTTTTCAGATTCTCATGTGTAACAGACTTTTAAAAACTTTATTGTGGAGAAATATACACACTGAAAAGTACACAAATCATAAACATAGAACTCAGTGAATTTTTATAAAAAGAACACACCCACGTGACCAGGACCCAGATCAAGAAAAAGAACATCCCTCCTCCCCCATCATCCCTCACCCATAACCACTACTTAGACTTCTAACTACAGAGGACAATGTTTACAAATTTGGGGGTGGTTTAAAATTATATATCCTTAGAGAAAATATTTGAGAAAGGGGGAAAAAAATTATCTCATAGTGCACTGATAATTACTGACTATACATTAGTATATTTCTTTATAGTTTTCTTCATTCATTCCCCCCACCCCCATGAATATATAGTTTTAAAACTATCCTTCTCAAAGGTTATGGAGTCATTAGAGGGATTGGTATCCTCTGATAGTAACCTTTCCCTTTTATTTCAAAGATCTTCCCAGCACAGCCACTTCCGTGAACATCCCTGACCTGCTTCCCGGCCGAAAATACACTGTGAATGTTTACGAGATATCCGAGGAAGGAGAGCAGAATTTGATCCTGTCTACCTCACAGACCACAGGTATGTGTGGTGTGAAAAGACTTTTTTTCCCCCTGTGAAACAGACCTGTAGCAGTATTTGCTGCTTTTCTCATTTCTTCCTTTCTTTGTTAGCACCTGACGCCCCTCCTGACCCTACCGTGGACCAGGTTGATGACACTTCCATTGTCGTTCGCTGGAGCAGACCCAGGGCGCCCATCACAGGTCAGCTTAGCTGCCTCTTCTTGGCTCCTATGTTAATCTTGTTGCCCTAAGAGGTGAGGGAGTGGATTCTGATCTATGAGCAGGCAAATCACTTATATATCTCTACTGTAATTACTGGACCACAGTGTAGATATATGTGTGTCTGTACAGCCTTACCTTCTTATGAATAATTTCCTCTTAAATATGTCTTAATTAACCTGTTTCACACAAACATGCACACACACAATCACACAGGCACAAACCTCGAAATCCAGCTCATGGATTTATTAAACAAGGCATTCCCATGATAGAAGAGGGGTAATTCTTCTGAAAACCTCACTCTGAGACTAATTCTTAGAGGCAGCCAAGATGCCTTATTAGCTCATTAGGTGATTTAACTGTTTCTGAAGTTCTTAAAAGACATAGACAGGCTAGACAACTCTGGCTCAGAGTGGTTCCTTGATTGCTCCCATCATCTAGAGCTCAAAGAAAAAGAAATCGATTTAACATGAATATTTTCACCTCCTGGCTTCTCTAATAGACATTTATTAAGGATCTCGGTCTTTGAGGATGATTTTTATTATTAAAAAGCTTTGCATGACTATTCTTATTTAATCTTTGGACTGAACAGTCCTTATAAGAAGTAGCACTATTGAATGAGTCCAGAAGAATTGCTCACTCTTCAAGAGTGATCTACCAAGATGCTAAGGGCTATTAGGAAAGGGGAATTTATGCCTTTTGAAACCTGTGTTTCATCAGTGTGTTTTACTGTTTTTCTCCTGAATCTGCAGGATATAGAATCGTCTATTCCCCATCCGTAGAGGGTAGTAGCACAGAACTCAATCTTCCTGAAACGGCCAACTCTGTCACTCTCAGTGACTTGCAACCTGGCGTTCAGTATAACATCACCATCTATGCTGTGGAAGAAAATCAAGAAAGTACTCCTGTCTTCATCCAGCAAGAAACCACTGGAGTCCCACGTTCAGGTAACCTAAAGCTGCTTCTTGTGCTGTCTTACCTTTTAAGGCTTAAGAAAGTTACATCTTGAACCTCCCTTTTGCCAGAGGAACAAAACCAACCTTGGCTTGTGTTCACTCCATGAGCCTACTAGGGACAACCAGACGTGTAAGATCAAAGAATAATTGTTTCTTTGGGGGGTTTATTTTGTCTCTGTCTACGGTTCCTATATGCAAGTCATCCTATAGATTACTCTATCCCTGAACTTATGAAATTTAGCTGAAATGTTCTCACTGTAAAGTAACTAATAAAAGCTGGCTATTGGCTTTCCTGATTAAAAATTGACAGCATAAAGCTTTCATATTTTCCCCAAGAAACCTAAGGGGTAGTTCATCTGTTGCTCTTAAGTATTAAAAAAAAGATTCATTAAAGTAAAAACCACATTTTTTTCTGTTGTCACAAGAGTTTGCTTAGGGGTTTTGGGGGGTATGTGTATTTTAAACCCGCCATTAGGACACTTCATTTGATGGAAACTCATCTGCTTACATTCACATTTTACATAATAGTTTTAAATGTCAAATGTAAGCAAGATGACTAAACCATGAAAATATAACCCCAAAAATGTGTTCTTAGATTTAAAGAGAAAACAGCTTTGCTCTGAAGAGAGGGGCTCTATGAATTGCCTTATACACATTTGGCAAACTGGTTTTTTAAAAATAATCCTCAGCAGGAATTGCGAATGACCGCTTGGCTCTTGTCTGTTAGATAAAGTTCCCCCTCCCAGGGACCTGCAGTTTGTGGAGGTGACAGATGTGAAGATCACCATCATGTGGACACCCCCAGAGAGTCCAGTAACCGGTTACCGTGTGGATGTGATCCCCGTCAACCTGCCCGGGGAGCATGGGCAGAGGCTGCCCGTCAGCAGGAACACCTTTGCGGAAGTCACCGGGCTGTCCCCTGGGGTCACTTATCACTTCAAAGTCTTCGCCGTGAACCAGGGGAGGGAGAGCAAGCCTCTGACGGCACAGCAGGCAACCAGTAGGTTTGGGGTCCTTTATCTCTACCCTCCCTTTCCACTTGTGATCAATGGGCAGCACTCCATTCACTCCTGGGTTCACAATTAGAAACAGGAACATACTCAGAGAACAGGAAATGTATAGCCTCCATAGAGGCTAAATGGTAATCCATTTCCCAAATACATGGGGACATGACATGAAAGGAGCAAAACTTAGCCTAATTTTCCTTGCTAATGGAGACATGGATTGAAAATTTGAGTACTATTTGTGTAACTAAATATACCTAAGTCAGACTTCAAGTATAGTCTCCTAATTCTTTTATAGCAAAATTATTTATAAATAGTAATTACTAAAACATTCAATGTGTATTAAGCACCAGGTCATATGCTCAGTTCTTTATTATCCTCATATTTAATCCTCATTTTGAGTTAATAAGGAAGGTCTTATTATTATCCCTACGGGATACATGAAGAGACTGAAGCTTATAAAAAACGCTGCAACTTGTAAAGTAACAGAGCTGAGAAATGATGGAGTGGGGATCCACATAGACCTATGTCTTTTTGACTCCAAAGCCCATGCTTTGTTGTTATACTTGACTACCTCTTAAACATTTCCTCCCTCTGAAAAGTGTTTTAAATTATTGTAGGGAAGTTGCCAGTTATCACACTCAAGAAGAAAACCAACAATTTATGTGATTCTTTGTGCTAGAGCAAACTCACAAGGGTCTTGCCATGAATCTGAGGTTCTGAGTATATGTTATCATTTTTGTCTCATCTGAATCAGGTGAAAGTTACTTTTATTATTCAAGCAAAGGATTAGTCATTGAATAAATGCAGAAAACGTCACTGTGCTCCACGTGGAACTTTCTTCTTACCCTCATTTTAATGGGTTTATTTCTGTTTTCTTCACCTATTTGGCTCAGAGCAGAACAAACTATAGCTTCACAAGTACTGGCTTTTGTTTTTAAATACCATCTCTGCAATGTTAGTGTAATTTCTGAGGGTAATGGGAAAATCATGCTGGAAAATTATAAACTTTCCACAGGATCAAAGTCAGGCAAACACAGTGAGTGATTTCTCATGACTGACAAGAGTTTTGTGAAGTTCTCTGTAGCACTCAGTCTCTTCTTCATGGCTCAGTATTTCCAAGGTTCTGATCTTTGTTTCAACCTTGAGAAGAAAGAACTTAGAAAATTCAGTCAAGCTTTAGGATTTCAGTATGATAATTCTGAAGTGCAGCTATTTCTTGACATGTTTCATCTCTTTTTCTAGAATTGGATGCTCCCACCAACCTCCAGTTTATCAATGAAACTGATACCACGGTTATAGTGACCTGGACTCCACCTCGCGCCCGGATAGTTGGGTACCGACTGACCGTGGGCCTGACCCGGGGAGGCCAGCCCAAGCAGTACAACGTGGGGCCCGCAGCCTCGCAGTACCCACTGAGGAACCTGCAGCCTGGCTCTGAGTATGCTGTAAGCCTCGTAGCCGTGAAGGGCAATCAGCAGAGCCCCAGAGTCACCGGAGTCTTCACCACTCGTAAGTCAAAATTTAAATGTCTTTTCTTGGTGATGTCTCATCTGTATTTACATTCTCTCTCCTTCATCCATTTTTTAAGAAGTTAACTTAGGGAATTTCATGGCGGTCCAGTGGTTAAGACTCTCTGCTGTCCCTGCCTAGTTCCCTGGTCAGGGAACTAAGATCCCACAAGCTGTGCAGTGTGGCCAAAAAAGAACAAAGTTAACTTAAAAATTTTGTACAAGTTTTAAATAATTATTTTTAATTTGAAAGAGATATTTAAAGTGGTCCTACTCAAAGTGTGATCCATGGATCCACTGCTGCTCTGTGAGTTGTTTGTTACATGGACTAATGAGCTTATGCCAGAATGGATCAAGGAGCACACTGTTCAGTTAATACTTTTTTGAAGCAAAGTTTTCTTGATGAAGGAAGCAGTGGGTTATATGATATATGTTACCAAGATCCTTATTTCCTCCTAGACCAGTACTTTGAGTAGCATGGTTTAAGACACCCAAGTTATTCGAAAATTGAATGCTACTGAATTAAATGAATTTACTAAATACTAGTTAAGGCAAGAAAAAAATCAGCCACTGTGTCTACATCCTGATACTTTGAGCATCGAACGACAGCATTAAATGTGGAAGAAAAACATCTACCAGTTGAATAGAAACCAACAGGACAAGAAGCTAAGGAAGTAATGAGTGTTGACAACAGCAGATTAAAGTACTTCTGCAGAACAGGATAGCTTTTTTTTTTTTAACTTTTCTTAAATCACTCTCAATTCCGCAGAAGGAAAAATATTGACAGTAATTTTTGGTCATGTCTGTCTTTTGCTCAACACTTTACAGGAAGTGACCTTAAATCTCTTTCATGTCTATATCACAATAGAGGATTGTATTCATGAGTTGATTTCTATTAAATTCGTATTCATGAATTGATTTCTATTAATGCATCTCATTTACATTACAAAGAAATATGAGACCCATAATTTCTAGATAAGCATTAATTGCTGTTTTTAGCTCATTTTGAATTACAGAAGGACCTAACTTAACACTTTTTCAGCATATATTGCAACTGTGAACTAGCTTGCGATTTCCTAAAAGCTTTCCACAAATCTTACTCTTAACTTGAAAAATAGATGTTAAAAAGCATTCAAAAAGTGAATATAAGTTTAGTTTATAAATTACTGTGGAATTTATTTCACACAAAGAAAGTGTCTATAAAATTTTCTTTGTAGGAATTCATAATTTACTAAAAATGTATTTCTATTTAAATTGCATGTATAAAGCTTGGCAGTAAATGCTTTTTCCTAAGTAACTACTAGTCATAAACAAGTAAAACGTACTTTTTATCTATAAGCTGACCTTTGAATTTTGCTATTTTATGTTATATGTTACTAAGACTCTAAAATCTATTAACATGAGATCAGTATCTTTGTATTTCTTATAAATACCTGCTTCTTATAGATGACATTCATTGCATTAGAACAGAGAGTTTAGTAGTCTTTTACTGACCACTGTTATCTTTTTTACTTTTTAACATGAAACATATTTTACATAGTTTCCTTTTGTTGGATAAATGCCTATAAAAGAATAAGCATCTTGTTTATTTTATTGGAAAAATAGTTGATTTACAATGTTGGGTTAATATCTGCTGAACAGCAAAATGACTCAGTTATACATATGAAAATATATTCTTTTTCATATCCTTTTCAATTATGATTTGTCACAGGATATTGTGTATAGGTCCCTGTGCTGTACAGTAGGACCTTGTTGTATATCCATCCTATGTATACTAGTTGAACTTTGTAAGCCCAAACTCCCAATCTTTCCTCCCCCACCTCCCCTTCCTTTGGCAGTCGCAAGGGTGTTCTCTGCATTTGTGAGACTTTTTTTTTTGTAGATATGTTCATTTGTGTTTTATTTTAGATTCCACACATAAGTGATATATGGCATCTGTCCTTCTTTCTGACTTCATTTAGTATGAAAATCTCTAGATCCACCCATGTTACTACAAATGGCATTCATTCTTTTTCATGGCTGAGTAATATTCTATTTTAATGTATGTACTACATCTTTATTCATTCATATGTTGATGGACATTTAGGTTGCTCCTGTGTCTTGGCTGTTGTAAATAGTGCTGCTATAAATCTAGGGATGCATGTATCTTTCAGAATTATAATTTGTCTGTGTATATGTCCAGGAGTGGAATTGCTGGATCACATGGCAACTCTATTTTGAGTTCTTTTGAAAAACCTCCATACTGTTCTCCGTAGTGACCGCACCAATTTACATTCCCACAACAGTGTAGGAGTGGGTCCCTTTTCTCCACACCCTCTCCAATGTTTTTTACACTTGATCTTAGCCAAAAGGCCGAGAAGCGATCCCAATGTTTTTTATTTGTAGACTTTATAATGATGGCCATTCAGATTGGTGTGAGGTGGTATCTTATTGTAGTTTTAATTTGCATTTCTCTAAGAAAAAGCATTTTTAATGATACTAACAATAATAAGTGGCATGGGTGGGGCAGTTATTGGCTATTTCAAGTACTTTTGGAGACTTTGATATATTGGACATGTTATTTTATTGTGTACACAGTACATTTATAAAAATAAAATTTTATTTGAGTTAACTGACAAAACTTCTTTTATTAGATAAAAGTTATGCCTTGCATATAGTATGCTTTCAAAAAATATTTGTTGACTAGATGATTGTGAAAACAGCTCAATCAAAGTTAGGTTTAACATTTTTTTCTTTGGCTACACTGTGCAGCATGCACGATCTTAGTTCCCTGACCAGGGGTAGAATCCATGCCTTCTAACCACTGGACCACCTGGGAAGCCTCCCCATACTTTAGATTTAAATAAGCTTCTGTTAGCAGGGAGTTCTGAGGTTGTGAACATCAGCTGGACTTGCATATTTTTGGAATTGCTCTAAGTTTCTGTAGTTTTTTTTACTGTTACCAAACTAAATTCTGGAATAACTTTTCTGGGTTTTATAACTTGTACTAAATTCTTAAGAGCATATGGTGGGGGTAGGAGAGCTGTTTCTGGGGGAAAACCAGCCTACTCCTTTATAAATAGGGCAAATTTTATTTTTTTAACATCCAGGCTGTCCTTCACCTAACAAGACCTGCCAGAATCCATAGCTCATACTTACAGTCACATTCTTTGTTTGCCATCCGTTTGTGGGTTTGTGGTTTGGAGGGTTTCCCGTAATGGTGTTCCCAGGCAGAGAGCATCATCTTAAACTTGGGAACCTTTTAGCTGGCTGGCTCAAGCAATAGAAAACACCCAATCGTAAAGCCCAAGACAGTTGAGAATGTTTTTTTTGAAAAAATTGTGGCTTTCCCAGATGTTCAGTGAAAGAAACTGACTGCTCCCTGAATTGTTTCTTGTGGTCATTAAATTGTCACTCAGGGATGGCCATGGCATTTTGGCAAAGTCAGTGGCAACCAAATAGTGTATGATTTCAGTGAGTCTGGAAAGGCATCATGGGTCACCCATCCTAATTCTCCTGAAAACATCATCAAAATAATAACATACTCATGAAACATGCCTCTAAACCAGTAGAACTTCAGTCCAGCCATTAGAGCAGTCATTACAAAGGAGCCCACACACATATTTTGTTTTTTCAGACAACAGGATTTTAAAAGTAATTTTTTTAAAAGTTGCACATGAAAATCTAGATTGGAAGACAATTGCAGTGCTGGGCCTGAATTTTCCCATGACTGGAGCTGAGTAATAACAGAGTAGTCTTAAAGACTTTTAATATTCATTTGTCTAAGTCTGCAGGATGTCTTTGTCAAATCAACCATTCATAATTTAGAAGAAAAATGCATTTTTTAAGTTTTTTCTCGGTGGGTACAAAAATTTGGTTGGGATGCAAAGAGGAAGAGATTATGAAGGCCATGTGCCATGGCCACATGCTTGAAAACCTGGAATTTGACTCACCTGATACAAATGCCTTAACGTCTAAGACCTCACCTTTCCCATAGCAGCCAGTTATCAAAATGCTTGTTCCCCTTATTACAAGGTTTAGTTGTTCTGCCAATTATATTTTAAAGAGTTTAAGTTTATGATAAAGTCTGTAAGACTGTTGAAAATGTGTATTTCAACTTTGTGTACACATACTCTTCCTTTTTTTTTTAAGTATTATTTTCACTAAGAAATAAAAATGATGTCAGGATCTAGGAGATTTGAAATCAACTTTTCTTATAATACCTAATTCCAGTGGCAGAATGCTAAATTTCTGTAGTGTGATTATTCTGAATGAATAATTATATATTTAAAGAAAGACTATTTAGAATTTATAAGTTCATCCATGGTGGCAGATTTTGTTTAACTGTAATATGACATCTCTTTTTGCAACCAAAAATAATTGGCCATCAGCTTGAATGGGAAGGGAGTTTGGGGGACAATGGATGCGTGTATATGTATGGCTGAGTCCCTTTGCTTTCCACCTGAAACTAACAGTATTGTTAGTTAGTTACTCCTATATGAAATAAAAAATAATAATTGGCCATCATCATGGAATGACTCAGCATAATCTATAATTTAACCATTGTTCTCAAAATAATGATTAAGAAGCAGAGTGATAATCAGTTTGTGATAACCAATTTTACATTTTATATGGGATTTTATACTGATGATAGGGAAAGTTGTTGTCATCAAACTCAAATCCCAAACATAGTGAAAATACACAGATTACAGAATCCAAGGAGTTGAATGTGTCCTCTGTGGTCATCCAGCTCCTCGTTATTCAAATGTGATTCATGGACCTACGGCATTAGTGTTACAGAAAGGCAAACTACCCAGCCACGTATGCACCTATAGAATCAGATCCTGCATTTAAGCCAGGTCTCAGATGATTTGTGTGGTACATGAAAGATTGAAAGGCACTGATCTACTCCAAATTTTCATGTATGTTAAATGTTACATTTTGGATCGTTAGTCGGCTGAACTGAGGTACCAGATAAAAAACATTTATCTGCATTCTTTGTGATTCCGAGGTTTGAACACATGCTTTTTTGATTCCATTTCACAGTGCAGCCTCTGGGCTCTATCCCACATTACAACACAGAGGTGACTGAGACCACCATTGTGATTACATGGACACCTGCCCCAAGGATTGGCTTTAAGGTAAATTGCAGATGTTCCTAATCTCTAGTGATATAGCCCTGAGGTGCCCTCGTGTTTCTGGATGTGGTTAAAACAGGATGTTTCAAGAATCGGGTGACTTGGGTTTTATCCTGTTTCTGTTCATACCTCTCTGGCCACATTGTCAGGGCATTACAATACTTCTGCCTCCCTGAATTGCTGGAAAGATGAATTGAGGCTGTAAAAGTGCTTTGCAAAGAAGAAAACATTAGTATGAAGCTGTTATTTGTTGTTATCTTATTTTCTCTATCCTTTCCCCCAGGGAATTACATTTAAAGATATATATAGGGAAACCGCATTTGTTGTGTTGTTCTAAATAGGTATCAAGTTCACAAAAACCAATTTAGGGAGACCAATTAAACTCAGAATAGCTCAAAAATCACATTTTTATTCAATCAGTTTCATCTCAACTTGTTCAGAGCCCCTTGGGTGAATCTCTTAATAGAAGTTAAGATTAAGCTCTTCCCTATAGATCTGGATACTTGTTTTTTTAAACTAATGGTATTAGGGAAGTGAGGAATACAAATGAATGTATTTAAAAGATTTCCTTTCTTTGGAATTTAGAGTGTGGAGAGAGAAATATTTATTATACTTGAAAATCAAGACTAAATCCTAATAATTGTTTGTTTTAAAATATATACCAAAGACCACTTCTTTTTTGAAATATGCAATAGCATATTGATAATTACACTACTTAAATACAGAGAATCCCTTTTTGAAGATCATCAATGTATCTTTTAAATTTCCCTTAGTAGTGTCATTTGGACTTTCAGAAGCCTTATACCTTACTAAGGCTGCCTGCAGAGTTGAACCCTGATGACACAATATTACCTAGGTTTTTTTTAATTAAATACTAAAAGGGTTGAAAATTCTGGGCATAGTAATCTTAATTCTTCTTTTGTAACATAACAATCTTGCATTTGAAGCTGTGAATATACTTCTTCAAAAGGACTGTTTTTGAAGTACAAAGTGTTACAGGGGCTGGTACCTAAGTTGAATGTTAGTAACTCATTAAAGAGAGAACTCGAGGATTTCTTCCAGCAAAAAGAAAATAAGAAACGAATGGACATGTAGCAGAAAGCCTTTGTGTACTTCTGGTTTGTACCAGGAGGTTGTTTATCAAGCGAAGCAATATGTAATGATGTTTCTCTGGAACCTTCCATTATAAACTACCTTAACTTAGTTTTGGAAGATACTTGCCTTAACTGGCACCCTCCCCACAGTTCTGGGGAATTTCCAGTGAAATTATTTAGTAGAGCTAAAGTAAGGTCCCAACTTATTCCCAACTAAAAGCAGAGTACAGTTCCTGAGGAGTCCACATTATGCGAAGCGTAACCACAGATTCTCAGCAGTAACCCAGCTCTGGAAATATTTGTCCTTGGTGTTGATTTTGTCTTCTTTCTCCTAGCTGGGTGTACGACCAAGCCAGGGAGGAGAAGCACCCCGAGAAGTGACTTCAGAGTCAGGAAGCATCGTGGTGTCTGGCCTGACTCCAGGTGTGGAATACGTTTACACCATCTCTGTCCTCAGAGACGGGCAAGAGAGAGATGCGCCAATTGTGAAGAAAGTGGTGACACGTAAGAGTTCCTTGCCTCTTTTCATATTTTAAACTGTTGGCACTTTTTAAAGGTAACTGATAGAGGTATCGCTTTTTACTTATGATAATGACACAAGGGAAAGATTTCATTCCTACTTATATTATTAGCTATTCTCTAAGTCTGGAGTAGCAAGTTCAACTGATATCATATAATTCATGACATCAGAAGTGTTCTTTCCATATCAAAAGTTATCTGTGAATTGACAACACAGAAAAAGATTTCAGCAGTGTTGCAAAATTTAAAATAGTAAAAAAAAAGTGCTCTCAGAGAATTGCTATCCATCATGGTTTTACAGTACAACTTCTTTATTTTTACTGGTAATTGAAGGAAGGGAGAGAGGGAGGGGCGGGGAGGAAGGGAGAGAAGTTCTACAGCTCAAGCACTTTATGCTAGTTTTGTGTACATGTGTGTGTGCATGCTAAGTCACTTCAGTCGTGTCCAGCTCTTTGTGACCCCATGGACCGTAGCCTTCCAGGCTCCTCTGTCCATGCGATTCTCCAGGCAAGAATACTGGAGTGGGTTTGCATGCCCTCCTCCAGGGGATCTTCCTGACCTAGGAGTTGAACCCACATCTCTTACAACAACTGCATTGGCAGGCAGGGTCTTTACTACTAGCACCAGCTGGGAAACTCCATCCGAACTTTAACTTTTAATTAAAATTCTTTTCTGTGTAGCACTGTCCCCACCAACGAACTTGCACCTGGAGGCAAACCCTGACACCGGAGTGCTTACTGTCTCCTGGGAGAGGAGCACCACTCCCGGTAAGCCCGCTATGCGTCAGGACAGAATTCTAAGGGTGATGACAGGTAGAAACGACCTCACTTTTACAGAATGAAAAGACTTGGAAAAAATTAACTTACATCCATTGTCACAAATGTTACAGAACTGGGATTGTAACTTAAGTGTTCAGACTACCTCTCACATTCAGCGTCATGTATTTGGATCTTAATTATTAGTTTTACTTATACTCAATACTGAGAAATTTGGCTAAATGCATTCCATGATTGTTTTTTTAAAGCTTTACATAAAGCTTTTATCTAAACTCGTTCACACATATTTAGACCCATGTTCTGTAGCCTGCCAAGTTCCTCTGTTCATGGAATTTTCCAGGCAAGAATACTGGAGTGGGTTGCCATTTCCTCCAGGAGATCTTCCCGACCCAGGGATTGAACCGGTATCTCCTGCATTTAAGTCTGTTTCTTTACCTGCTGAGCCATCAGGGAAGCCCCATACAATCCTAATATGTGTAGAGATATCTATGACAATATTCAAGTATCATTATGGAATGGGGCAATGGCAAGAGAAATTTTAGATATTCCTGATCTTTGTCAAGTCTATGAGAAATGTTAACTAAAATATTTATCATTGGTTATATTGGGGGAATTACTATTGAGATATCAGGATATTCATTATTGGGAAAATTCCAAATTAGAAACAAATGCCAACTAATGTTGATGGCATTAACATTAACTACTATGTGTACTTATTAGATGGCTTTATTTTGCTTATTATTTCACTGTTCTGATTTGTACTCTCATTTTTTAAAAATAGTTCTTACCTTTGCTGGGATACACAGTTGAGGCAATTATCTCTAAATCGGATCAATATGTGCTGTCACACACAATAAAGCTAGCTCAGAATATCCTTTTTAATTCCCTCTGAAGTAAAGTGATTTTGTGAAGTTTTCATTACCTGTAGAAGCATCATTTAAGCCCAAACTACACTATTTCCAGTTGAATCACTCTTAAGTTGAAACTTTTAGGTTGGCAAGTTTCATGCTTGTCAGAAGCTAGATCATTAATATTTAGTCTTAATGGATGGTTTAGTCTGTCCATCTGAATGGTCATTAGCACATGTAATGACCCAAACATTCATTTCCCATCCAGTTGGAATTCCTTGTATATACTACTTTCAGTTCAGTTCAGTTCAGTCTCTCAGTCGTGTCTGACTCTTGGCAACCCCATGAATCGCAGCACGCCAGGCCTCCCTGTCCATCACCAACTCCTGGAGTTCACTCAGACTCACATCCATCGAGTCAGTGATGCCATCTAGCCATCTCATCCTCTGTCGTCCCCTTCTCCTCCTGCCCCCAATTCCTCCCAGCATCAGAGTCTTTTCCAATGAGTCAACTCTTCGCATGAGGTGGTCAAAGTACTGGAATTTCAGCTTTAGCATCATTCCTTCCAAAGTGGTCACCTTATTCCTAATTATAAAATATACCATCATTTTCTCCCTTTTTAGTAAGTTTAACTTAAACATACTTTCTCAGTTTACTCTTTGTCTGTCCCTGTGACTCTCTGGTCATTGCTATTTTAATTTGAATGTCTCTCTCCTCCCCTCAACCCTCTCACTGCCCCACTTCTATGATTTCTGAAGTCTTCAGCAGTTAATACACTATTTTTTTTAATTTGGCCATGCCATGTAGCATATGGGATTTTAATTCCCTGACCAGGTATCAAACCCAAGGCCCTGCATTGAAAGCGCAGAGTCTTAACCACTGAACCACCAGGGAAATCCCAATATACTTTTCCTAGAATAAATAGAGTCACCTTTGTTCTTCACTTTTTCTCCTTTCCTTATTGTTGAATAGTATTAGTCACTCAGTCATGTCTGACTCTTTGCAACCTCATAGACTGTAGCCCGCCAGGCTCATCTGTCCATGGAATTCTCCAGGCAAGAATACTGGAGTGGGTAGCCATTCCCTTCTCCAGGGGATCTTCCCCACCTATAAATCCCCTAGGTTCAGACCTTATTTTAATAAACGAGGAGAACCTATTTTGGGGAGTATGCCTAAGGGTGAGAGCCAGTTCCGTGCTAAGCAGGTATAATAGAATATCCTTCAGCTGTCCTGCAAATGACCCACTAAGGAAAATCAGGGCACACATGGTAGGAGGAACATGGAATGTAAGACAGAAGAGCCTTTGGTAATCATTTTCCCTTTCCAAGGTTGTCTTTAAACTGAGGATATTAATACCTTCCTCAAAGGGTTGTTGTAAATGCTGAATGACAGTTGGTGGAGTCTTCAGCACGTGAATATTGAGTCCTTTCCCCATTACCCTTCGAGGGTGCATCAGTCTAGTAATTGGCTCTGGGTGGCAAAGGTTCTGGGCAGTAACTTTCTCCTTTTTGTTTTCTGCAGACATTACTGGCTACAGAATCACCACCACCCCAACAAACGGCCAGCAGGGATACTCTCTGGAGGAAGTGGTCCATGCCGATCAGAGTTCCTGCACCTTTGAAAACCTGAGTCCGGGCCTGGAGTACAATGTCAGTGTTTACACTGTCAAAGATGACAAGGAAAGTGTCCCTATCTCTGATACCATCATCCCAGGTAATGGAAAAATCAGCTCTTATCTTCAGAGAGGTAGTTCCAATAAGAGTGGGGATTAACCTCTTCATTCCCAGATGGTTGAGTGTGTCAAAATATGTTTGGGATTTAATTCTGAGCTCCCAACCACACTCTCTAGAACCATGACGTCAAAGCCACTATTTGGACAAATGCTTGCTGTTAACACTTGCTTGACTGTCTGTGCTTCACTGGGATGCTTTTTGTCGCGATGGGTATGCAGTGGAGTGGCAACCATGGCATTAACTCTGTACTGTCCGCTCACGTGGAAATATTACTAAAACGATGTCATATGTCTGTACTCAGTACCAACAGGCAAAAAGTAATATGGTAAATGCATCCCATCTGTACATTTTTGCCTGATCTTACAGTCTCCATATGTGAGCACTGAAATAGCTCTTGGTTGACACACACATTCAGTTCTTCATCTTGCTATTTCAAATCCCTCTTTTTTTTAATTGAAAAAGAAAAAGGAAAAAGAAAGGCCACACTTTTAGGGTGTACTTTCTTGTGGTTGAATGACAACATTGAAGAGACCTGCCTTGGGATAGGTCTATTGTTCGTCCAAAATGAATCATGACGGAATGAAAGCGTTGGACAGATTGTGTTCTTTGCACAATTTGGTAGAATGCTTTTACTAATACTAATTAAATAACTTTGATTATGAAATGAACAAAATATTAACAGTGGCCTTGGACTCAGGCCTGTCTTTCACCTGAATGTGCTTTTGAATGGCACATTTTATACCATACATTCATAATGCGTTAGCATTATGGCCCTGATGTTGTCATGAGTTTTTCTATGGGAAAAAAAAGAAAAACTCATCAGTTAATTTTTTGGACCTTTTTCATGCAAGCTTTATTCTCCTACTAAAAAGTTTTAGATTATTTTTTAAACTTTGCTGTTACTTACTATAGATATTATATCTAGGTTCTAAGAATGGTTTTGATATCCCAAACAGGACTATAATCTTTAGACCCCGAGAGGTTCAAACTTTACTGTTTTGGGGATTTTCAAAAAAGAAACAAACCAAAAATCCCTAAAAGAATATTGTAACCTGTTTTATTCTCCCAGGGAAGCAAACTATTCATGGTGCTTAAAGTCTTTTCAGATAATTTGGAACAGATTGCATATTACCATCATTGCTTTAGCACTATTTTACCACTAGTAACCTGATGTACACTGCTTTATTTTTTCCTCTTTTTTGCCTCTGTTTTCCTTTTGCCCTCCTTTGCTTTGTAACTCAATAGAGGTGCCCCAACTCACTGACCTAAGCTTTGTTGATATAACTGATTCAAGCATCGGCCTGAGGTGGACCCCGCTAAACTCTTCCACCATTATTGGGTACCGCATCACAGTAGTTGCGGCAGGAGAAGGTATCCCTATTTTTGAAGATTTTGTGGACTCCTCAGTAGGATACTACACAGTCACAGGGCTGGAGCCCGGCATTGACTATGACATCAGCGTTATCACTCTCATTAATGGCGGAGAGAGTGCCCCTACTACACTGACACAACAAACGGGTGAATTTTGAAAACTTCTGTGTTTGAGACATGGATGGTGTTGCATGCTGTCCCCAGTCACTCTGGTTAAATTTGGATGTTTCAGGGGAAAACCCAGCAATTTCCCAAAGATTAAGAGAGGGTAGATCAGGGGGTAAGGAGTGGAGGGCATATGCTTCACTGATTGGATGAAGACATATGCCGTAGTCTTAAGTACATTTTCACTGAAGCCATGAATATGAATTTGTATAAAGCTAGAGAAATATAGATACCTAATCTATCAAATTGCAGACCTGGAATTTTTTTAAAAAATCTAACATTTATACCAAATTGTATCAAGAGCACCAGTTAATAAGAAGAAATGTACTTCCAAAATGTACCATTAGACTCTTCCTTCTACTCTTTCATAAACTCTACCATCTTGTTTGTGAGTGTCTAAAAACTAATTGAAATTTAGGTTAGAGTGGAAGGAGGGTTTTTTTGTGGTAGGAGAAAAAGAGACTTTGGTACATTCTAGGTTTTAATGCCATGATAAGGTGAAGAAGCTCCTCTTTAACCACAGACTGGGGACCAGCATGCAACATTATAAAGGTTCTCTGCCCTGCATGGTAAGAAACATGCTGAGAACCCATTTGCATGAACCCTTCTCACTCGTGAGTAGATTCACTGATGGAATTGTAGCTGTGGCGTAGCTGTAGTCAGTCCTTCAGGGGGACATTTAGGGCCCTTCTGTCTTGTCTGTGTGCATGTGTTTCTTTGGAAAGTATCGCTATGTTTCTCTTTGCTGTGTGGCAACTTAAGCCTCTTCAGCCTGGGATCAAATAATCATCAGTGATATTAATCATGTACCTTGATTTTATGTATTTGAAAGTGAATTAAAAGTTTTCTTTAAAATATATGGACGGCAGAAAGGTTAAAGGGGCCTAACAGTACTGGGTGTAGTGTTTTATTTTTAACAGTAGTTCACTATGACTTTAGATGAGACTATTTGCATGATGGTGACTCGTTTCCTTTATGCATGAAATACTGGTTTTTACCTTTCCAGCTATCCTTGTTAAGCTTTATTTTTTAAGTGACATTAACTGAATCTTCCCTCTTATTTGAAACCAGCTGTCCCTCCTCCCACTGATTTGCGATTTACCAATGTTGGTCCTGACACAATGCGTGTCACCTGGGCTCCACCCTCATCCATTGAACTGACCAACCTCCTGGTACGCTACTCGCCTGTGAAAAATGAGGAGGATGTTGCCGAGCTGTCCATTTCTCCTTCAGACAACGCAGTGGTCTTAACAAGTAAGCATTCAAGTGTATTTGTTCAATAAATACTAGGCTAGCGCATAAGGAAAAGAATTTTGTGTTCTCGGGTAGGAGCAACAGAGATTAAGACAGATAAAACAGAACTACAAACTAGATTCCAAATCTAATGCACAGCTCTGTAATTTTGAAAGATGTTACATTTGTTGTTATTTTAATATATCTTTGATATCTACAACTTTTTAAAAATCAGTGGAGAAACACCAACTGTGAAGTTCAAAGACTTCAAACAAGTTCTGCTTCCAAATAAGCACATTAAAAACAAATGTGTGCCAAGAGACGTTACATGACTAAATCTCAGTGTTTAGTGAGAGAAAAAAATGAGGATTGAAGCTAGTGTCATGGCATCTGTTTTATTCTCATTTAAGTGTCAGCAGGTAATCTGTTTGGTATTTGAAACTTAGAAACAGTGACTGGTCACTCAGGGTAGATCAGGATTTTATTTTGAAGAAGGAGCCAGAAGTTTAATTTGTACTTCAAAAAGAATCTGTTAGCAGGATTTCTCTGAAGGCGGAGGACTTTTGAAAATAACTGACACTAAAATAAACAGCCACAGTTTATGGAAATTGTTTCTTTCTAGTTCCTACCCTTTTGAAATTGATATTTTTTATTAAAGAAAATAAAAGGAGACTGCTACATGTTGCTTTTCACATAAATATTGCTTCTCATTATTTTTGCTATAATAGTAAAATACACATATAAGAACAGCAAACATTTTTACATGAGGGAACACTAGCTCACACTTAGGTACACTACCTAATGATGGGCTGAAGACATCCTCCATCTTTCAGACGTATTTTAGAGAATGAAATACAAAGAAAAAGCAACTCAGCATGACCATAGTCCTGGCTTCTCATTTTGTGGCTGAGGGTGAGAAATCCTTATGTCTGCCTTTCAGTGGGGCTATGATTCTGTTCTGGAGCATTCTGGAATCAGTAGTTACAGCATTACCCATACACAAGGCTCTGCTTCAGGAGCACTGTCTGTCCCACATTAGCCACAGACCTGTCACGTGTTCAAATGTTCTAAGGTCTTATTCTAGATCCAATTCTAGATCTCAAGGTAGCCATTTTCCCCCAGAGAAGCCTTTAATTATCCTGATTATACAGTTGAAGCAACTGAGGTCTCCAGGGGCCAAGTCCATTGCCCCTGGCCAAGCAGGAAGGAGGAAACGGGAGTCCAAACATCCTGTTTCCTAGTCTCGTGATTTTTCAAAACTTTCAGGGTCCCCTGCAGAAGGGGAGATGGTGTAGCGGGAAAAGGGTCTTGTGAATAGGAATTCAAAGGTTAGAAACCTTACTCTGTATCTTTTTCGTGCCTCAGAATGAAAGGAGACCCAGGAATGTATATTCAACTCAAATATTCTGTGTGTGTGTGCTTCAGTTGCTCAGTTATGTTTGGCTTTGTAACTCCATGGACTATAGCCCTCCAGACTCCTCTGTCTATGGGATTTTCCCAGGCAAGAATTCTGGAGTGGGTTGCCATTTCCTACTCCAGGGGATCTTCCTGACCCAGAGATCAAATCCATGTCTTGTCCATCTCCTGCAGTGCAGGCAGATTCTTTACCAGTGAGCCACCTGGGAAGCCCCTTAAATTTTCTGTTCTTACCTTAATATGGCAGAATCCATCACTCTTGATATTAAGTATGACTCTTTTCAAGTAAAGGTTAATTGTTAAGACCATTGGTCTTGGCTTGGGTCATCTCCTGCGTCATCTTGGGCACATATATCAGAAAAGATAACTTCTCTGTGCCTTATTTTTCTCATTTGTCAGCTGGGGATAATTGTAAACCAAACTTTTGGAGGTAATGGATATGTTCATTGTCTTGAATGTGGTGATGGTTTCAGAAGTCTATACGATTGTCAAAATCCTTCAAATTAGACATTTTAAATATTGGCAGTTTATTGTTTGGCAACAAACCAGTTTTAAAAAGTTGCAGTCTCCTCCTTGTGTTGTTGTGAGGAGTATAAATGATATCTGCAGCGCCATAGTCATGATCACATGCCCTCAACAGACGCGCTGTTAAGTGAGTGACAGAAATATTACTGTGCTGCAGAAGCTCCAGCTTATTTTGGATGCAGCTGAGTCACACCCACAGAAGTGGAGTTGAGGCTTGAAGATGCTACAGGGTAGGGCGGCCCTTCCTCATCACTGCCGACAGCCCCTCTCCAGGTAGCAATGTTCACTTCAGTGTAAATAGGCTCTAGAACTGGACTCTTGGATATTTTATTAGTTGAAATAGTACCAAGGGTGCTTCAGTTTTTCATTCTTTCAAGCACAGTATAAAAATAATTCTCATCTGTCTTTTCAGATCTCCTGCCCGGCACCGAGTATTTAGTCAGCGTCTCCAGTGTTTACGAGCAGCATGAGAGCATACCTCTTAGAGGAAGACAGAAAACCGGTGAGTCACGTGGGTGACACGCTTATAGAGTGGCTTTCACCTACCAGTTTTGAAGAGCAAGATTTGGTGCTGCTTCTAACACTACATCTCCATTTTTGGAGGGAGCGGCCATTATCTTTAACCACTGTTCTTAAAAATTAAGACACCTTATGGGGATGTAAATGGGTACAGCCACTGTGGAAAACAGTGAGGAGATTCCTTAGAAAACTGAAAATTAAGTTACCATATGATCCAGTAATCCCACTCCTGAGCATATACACAGCCAAACTATAATTCAAAAGGACACACACAACCCTATGTTCATAGTGGCACTGTTTACAATAGCCAAGATATGGAAATAGCCTAAATGACCATCGACAGATGAATGGCTAAAGAAGATGTGGTACATATATTTATTGGGATACTACTCAGTCATTTTAAAACAATGAAATAATAATGCCATTTGTATTATACAAACAATGTTTTATCTTGATTTTGCCAGAAGTTATATCATAACTTTCCTCTTTATCTCTTCTTCCCCTGGATGGGAAAAACAGCTCTTGACTCCCCAAGTGGCATTGACTTTTCTGATATCACTGCCAACTCTTTCACTGTCCATTGGATTGCTCCACGAGCCACCATCACTGGCTACAGGATCCGCCATCATCCTGAACACATGGGTGGAAGACCTCGGGAAGATCGAGTGCCCCCCTCTCGGAATTCCATCACCCTCACCAACCTGAACCCAGGCACAGAATATGTGGTCAGCATTGTTGCTCTTAATAGCAAAGAGGAAAGTCTGCCCTTGGTTGGCCAACAATCAACAGGTAACTTGTTTTCCCATCTGCAAAGAAACGCAGAGGACTTTTCCTATGCAGGCAATAGCTCTGTGACACAGCTTTGTGTTGTCTAAGTCATCATATCTTAAACAAAATAGATTATGGTTATGAGATAACTTCTTTATTCCAAGAAATTTCTTACTTGAATTAGGTGTATGTGCATTTTTAAGAACTAAAGTTTTATTCGAAAAGTTGAAAATGTTCTGTTTCAAAGTTCTCTTAAAAACAAAATCATTTTAATATAACATTATAAATTGTTCTTAGGCTATAGATGCTTAAGTACTTAGGGAAGAAATATCATTTCTGTACTTCAATCTCAAATGGATTAACAAAAAGTCACAGAGGCAAGGAAATGTGGCAAATATCACCAAATAGCAAATACCTAAAGACAGGAAATATGGGTGTTCATTATATTATTTTTATAACTTTTACTTTGTTCCAAAATTTTTTCAAAATAAGAAGTTGAGGGGAAAACTCTTCAATAAACTTGAAATAATCATCTTGCCACGATTTGAATTGTCTCCTTGACCCCTAACCTAGCGTTGTTCATAATTTTTAATTTTGCTGATTTTGTATAGCATTTACATTATTATATGGAGGACACACAAAAGCAGTGTTCCAGAGAGTGAACAAAAGGTGGATCGGGGCATCCTTTGAAAGTTACGGATGTAAAAACTTTCCCTTGTGTTTCTAGTTTCTGATGTTCCAAGGGACCTGGAAGTCATTGCTGCAACCCCCACTAGCCTGCTGATCAGCTGGGATGCTCCTGCCGTCACAGTGAGATACTACAGGATCACCTATGGAGAAACAGGTGCGTTAGGGAAGGGCTTCTTCACACCCGATCGAGTCTTCTGTCATGGGTAACCTTAAAGCCCAGTATTGGATGCCTAATTAAAGAAACTTTGGCAAGTCCATTCAGTGGAGCCTTGATTTTTCTTAAGAGTGTGTAGGAAATATGTATGATATAACTTGGCAAAATCAAGATAAAACGTTGTTTGTATAATACTAGAGGGGAACAGTAGAGCTGAGGAAGAAGGATTTAAATTCACAACTATATTATCAGTGGTGAAATGATAAGTAATTTGTATTTCTCTTCCTTTTACTTTCCTGTATTTTCAAGACTTTATTTAACATGAATGTATTCCATTAAGATTTTGGAAAAGGACCCCAGTATATGAAATCTTTTATATATATATATAAAATTTGTTTGTGGCTCTGCTGGGTCTTTGTTGCTGCATAGGCCTTTTTCTAGTTGCGGTACACGGGCTTCTCATTGCAGTGGCTTCTCTTGCTGAAGAGCACAAGCCCTAGAGCACAGGCTCAGTAGTTGTGGTACACGGCATGTGGTCTATGGCATGTGGGATTTTTCCAGGGATGTGGGTTCAGGGATCGAACCCACATCTCCTGCCTTGGCAGGCAGATATTTTTTTACCACTGAGCCACCAGGGAAGCCCAATATGGGCAGTCTTGAGTTGAGGACTTACCTTCTTTTCCCTTCTAATTTTAACCTACCACATGTTAAAGCTACAAGGTTAAAGTAGCATTTTAACTGCAATTTTTCTCTCAATTTTTACACACTCAAGGCTTACTACATACATAAGTAAATATACTTTTCTGTTCAGGATCTGTTAATAGCACTCTTTAAAAGTGAATAAGCAAAGGCGTAACTTACCTGCTGCTCTCAATATGTTAATTCAGTAACTCAGCAATCCCCAAGTGTCTGTCAGTCCCTCACACTTTGAACTAACCCCGTTTCAAACAGGAGGAAGTAGCCCTGTCCAGGAGTTCACCGTGCCTGGGAGCAAGTCTACAGCTACCATCAGTGGTCTTAAACCTGGAGTGGACTACACCATCACTGTCTATGCTGTCACCGGCCGTGGGGACAGCCCGGCAAGCAGCAAGCCCGTTTCCATCAATTACCGAACAGGTACTTATCTTCCTCTTGGATGACCCAAGCTTGTTT
Source organism: Bos mutus (assembly GCF_027580195.1). Lineage (NCBI taxonomy): Eukaryota > Metazoa > Chordata > Mammalia > Artiodactyla > Bovidae > Bos > Bos mutus. The sequence continues at coordinate 32,518,741 of NC_091618.1, forward strand.
ACTCAAAAAATTTTTACAGTGTTCTCCCAAAGTATTTTCCTCATTGTGGAACCGATTTTCTTTTGTAAAAAAGATGAAGCAGCAGCTACAGAGTTTTGAGCCAGATATATAAGAAGCACCCTAAGGGCAGGGATTTTTGTCTGTTTTGTTGATTGCTGTATTTCATGTGCCTGTAATACAGACAGGCACAGAGGATGTTCAGTAAATACTTGTTAATGAATGAGTGGATGAGCTGATAAGATAAGGAGACGAGCCTCTATAGGAAATACAATTTCTTTGTGAATGAAACAGTCATATTGAAAATAGGCAATGTATCAAGATCCAAGCACCAGCTCTCAAAAGTTCTCTCTGCATCTGCAAAATAAACATCTGAGAGTCATTAGTAGTAGTAAGAGATTATTCTGTCTGTACAGAACTGGAGACAAAGACTAGTCTAGTCTTGTCCCTAGGAGCTGGGGCTTCATTGGTTTCTCTTGGTTTTTATTTGTAGAAATTGACAAACCATCCCAGATGCAAGTGACTGATGTCCAAGACAACAGCATTAGTGTCAGGTGGCTGCCTTCAAGTTCCCCTGTTACTGGTTACAGAGTGACCACTGCTCCTAAAAATGGCCCAGGACCATCGAAAACGAAAACTGTAGGTCCAGGTAAGAAGAGCCAACATCTCACATACATCAGGATAAACAGAGGAGGACCACATGATATGTTTCTGTAAATAAATGACCAGCTGGCTCTGAGTACTACACTGTTTCATATCACGTGTCAAAGTTTCCCTTTTTGTGAATTTGGGGCTCAAGGTTGTTACCAACTCCCTATACAGTAGAAGTTTTAGGAGGAGTGCATTTCTGTTTTTATATGTGTAGTAGTGTTTGATGGTGTGCACATCTTAAATTATTAGATTTCATCTTTGTGTTTTTGTTTATTATGCACATTAAGAAAAGACAGATGGGCCTAGCTGACTAGATTCTTTTACCTCTTGTTTCTGTTTTCATATAAAATCATTGTGAAATTAAGATCTTTAGGCGATATCTTAAAGTCCAGTTAGTTTTCATTTTTTCAAGAGCAGCATCATTCATTGTTGGCACCATCATATTCAGTTTTAGAGTTTAGCCTTTGATGTACTTCACTCCAATATGGTAATTTGTATTAGCAATGAACATGTTTGTCCAGGAGGAAATCCATGTGTGAGTTCTCTAATGTTTTCATGATAATTCTACAAATGAAAATTCCTGGCCACCACACGTGTATTACGAATTCTGAAAGTCCTTGGTTGTCATAATGAATGACATGGAAGCTGCATTTGCTTTTCACTCCCTTTGCAGATCAAACAGAAATGACAATTGAAGGCTTGCAGCCCACAGTGGAGTATGTGGTCAGTGTCTATGCTCAGAATCAAAACGGAGAGAGTCAGCCTCTGGTTCAGACAGCGGTAACCAGTACGTAACCAGTGTCTGTTTCCCATGTTCAAAGTCAAACTTTGTTCTTAGGTGTCTGGATACCTAGTTTGTATCTTGAGCTGAGCCCATTGCAAACACTTTTCCTTCTTAGTGATGAACATACAGGGAAAGAAGTTGGGGAACTACCATACTTAGTTGTGCTATGCTTTGAATTGCTTTTGCTCAAATGGCCTCAGCAAAATCTTATTAGCCTATAGCAAATCTATAAAATGTTGTGCTTGCACCTCCTTTTCGACAGCTGGATGGTAAAGTTGATTGAAGCGTGCCACATGAAGCTATTATGTTTGGAGCATTTGTGTGGCTGGTCCAATGTTTAATTTAAATACTCAATGGGTGGGTGGGAGGTAGTTAAAGATTATAACAATCTGAATCTAACATTTAAAATCAACTTTACCACTTCCAAGTATAAAAAAATCCAGGTCTGTGAGACTAACATCACATTGCCAAAACAAATCTTGGTAGAATATCCTAAAATGTATATAAATAAATCCTTATTTGGGGACATTTTGCAGGGTATCTATGCATCTCACGTACACCTATGTTTTAGTAAGTGATGCGACATTAAATATTTTCTGAACCAAAAAGCCTTAAGCAAGGGTCAAGTAATTTTCTATTTAATAGTGGGTTAATTGGAATTTAATTCATCAAAGAAAAAATGGTATCTGCAGAACTGCTTTGCATGTTATCAAAATGCTTATTTCACAACTTGCTTTTCACATAACCTCTTACCATTAATTTGCCTAACAGACATTGATCGCCCTAAAGGACTGGCATTCACTGATGTGGATGTCGATTCCATCAAAATTGCTTGGGAAAGCCCACAGGGGCAAGTTTCCAGGTACAGGGTGACCTACTCGAGCCCTGAGGATGGAATCCATGAGCTATTCCCTGCACCTGATGGTGAAGAAGAGACTGCAGAGCTGCAAGGCCTCAGGCCGGGTTCTGAGTACACAGTCAGTGTGGTTGCCTTGCACGATGATATGGAGAGCCAGCCCCTGATTGGAACCCAGTCCACAGGTATATCGTTCATCGCACCACTGGGTGCTCATGGGAGCAGTGGCTTTATGCCCTGCTGAGTGCATCACACTTTTATCAGGCTATTGATTCCCATGTAAGGGGGTACCCAGAAACACAGCCTCTTTATTAGGAAAGCCCCTCTTTAAAGGGGAACAGTAATAAGCAGTGAAGTGTAGGTGACATAGAGAAATTCTAATAATAGGAAATTTTGGAGTGGCTTGGCTTACCTCCAAGGCCATAAAGCAAGACATTTGAAGTTAACATGAAAATTGTGGATTATTTCTTGTCTCCCTGTGGTTATGCTCACTGTGTATAAAAGAAAGAAATCTGGCATCTTAGAGCCTACTCTCAGAAAAGAACCCAAACTGAGCCATTTCATAGTAGCAGGATTCTGAGAAAACATGGGTAAGCCCTTCCTTCTCTGGTTAGAGGTCACATGCTCAGTGTATAATTTTGCTTAAAGGCCTAAGAATCAGATGCATAGGAAAGAGTTGGTAGGGCAGATGCTTTCCACCATGCTTTATCTTCTTGTGCTTTGTCTCTGAAGCAGCGTGGGATGCTAAAGATGTCCCCTTGTGACAGCGTAAAACCTGGAGGTGACAATCCGTATTATTGCTCTTTGCTTCTCTTTTCTGCTTCTCTTGTGAGCCAATTTTCTTCCTATGCTGCACCACGGAGAATACTTCAGATTTAGCAGTGATGGGGTCCAAATAAAGACAATAAAAACATAATTCTATCTTTGGAATGGAATACTCTGTGAAATGGTTTTCTGTACAAAGATAATTTTTGTCAGAAAGGGGCTGCTGCTCATCTTCCCTTAGAAATGGAAAATCAATCCTAATGGTCAATAAACCAATGTGACTTTTTTTTTTTAATTTGTTAAGGGAAAGAAGAAAAAAAAAAACCAAACTACTAAAACCTAAATTCTCTTAGACTGTTGGCATTTACCCAGATGTTTCCAGTGATCCTGAGCATTGCTGGATTAAAAAGCACTTTATTTTTCAGCAAGCATTTTCTTCATTTTGCATCCCCTTTTGTACTTTTCTATACTGAATCTTTGCTTGACTGGGGTACCTACCAAACCAAACAAGCACAACCTATGTACTCGTTGGAATTCACTTTATTTCCCCCTTTCCCCCATTTATATAAGATCAACTCTAACCGATAACCATCCCAACAGCCATTCCTGCACCAACCAACCTGAAGTTTACTCAGGTGACACCAACCAGCCTGACTGCCCAGTGGACGGCACCCAATGTTCAGCTCACTGGGTATCGAGTGCGGGTGACCCCGAAGGAGAAGACCGGACCGATGAAAGAAATCAACCTTGCTCCTGATAGCTCATCTGTGGTTGTGTCAGGACTCATGGTAAGAAGTGTGTTTTTCACTGGAGTAAAGTATTAGGTCATCTCTTACACAGTTGACAGTGGTGGAAAAAAATGTCATAAGAAATCTGTGTTCTTTGCTGTCAGATTAATTTTGTCATAATTTTGTGTCAAGTAGAATGAAGCTTTTCCAGATGACAGGATTTTATGAGGAGCACTGGATGTTGCATAGCTCTTACATGTATTCTGTTTATTTTAAAATAGTGTGTGTGTGTGTGGTGGGGGGAGCAATTTATATAGCCATAGGCTGAATGCATAAATCCATCTTATTTTTGGCTTTTCTGAATGTTATTACCCTTGCAAGAAATACTCTCCAATTTTTACCAACACAGCCTAATACTACCTTCCTGAAGTCATTTTTAACCTCTAGAGGTACATGCAAAGAGCTAGCCAGGTACCTAGGAAACTAGTGTACTTCTTAACATAAGGCCAATTTCAGGAGAAACTACAGAAAGAGGGTTCAGAGATAAGACTATTCTTTTCCTCTCTATGATCAGACAGATTCATGGTTTGCACCTTTCAAGTCACAAAGGAGAAAACAGGCTAATAGCATTTTCCTCATTTTGTGTCAGCTGAGTGGAAATAACTGAATTATAGCTTACTTGGGCTTAACCCTAAATACATTTTTAAAGTCATGTAGTTAAATATGTTGTTGATCATCTGCAGATTAAGCTAAGAATGTCTGTGGTTTTCGCTAGCTTTGTCTTTTTCTTTTCTAACCATTGCATTTTTTTGAATGCTGGAGTGAAAATTCCCGGGCTTCAGAATATCTCATTGCTGAAGCTTACCGTGCCCTTCTTTCTAGGTTGCCACCAAATATGAAGTGAGTGTCTATGCTCTTAAGGACACTTTGACAAGCAGACCGGCTCAGGGAGTCGTTACAACTCTGGAGAGTGAGTAATCAAACTTTTTAGTGTTGATTAACATTCTTTATAAACAAAAATTAAAGAATGGCAAATGCTTTCTAGATCACTAAGTTAACAATGGATTGATTCCCGATTTGGAAATTGATTAGCTTACCTATTTTTTTGAGTTACTTCTGTGGCCCTCTCCAGAAAGTGGTGTACTGGCACATACATAGAATCATGGTGTGATAGTGTTAGTGCAATGAACTAGGACTTACACTTAGGTTCTGTTCTACTGGTTAGAATTTGTTTTCATAGAGTGAAGGTTGGGGATGCCGGCATGCTGGCTTCTGTTGTATCTTAACAGTGTCGTGAGTATTAGACAATGGTGGCCCAGATTCTAGTTTTCTGCAATATCAATAACCCACAGTTATTCTCTTTCAGAAATCAAATAAAGTGTCAAAGTTTTCTGATCTACAAAGCAGGGATGGCATCATACCTGTTGAGAAAAAATATGAATCCTTATAAGAATGACAAAATACTAGCAATGTATTATTATATATATATTATATATACATGTATAATATATATACCTTCCTTCTGTTACTACATATATTTTATATTGTGATAACAATAATTTTAACACTTGCTGAGGTATTTATAGATATCTAAAGCCAGCCTTGGAAAACACTGGCCATATCTCTAAAGCTTTTCATTTCTCAAAAAAACAGATACACGAGGTGAATATTTTCTTTTTTCCTGACTACTGGCAGCTTTTCTCTCTGGTTGCCACAGGAGAAAATCTACACATTATTAGTAATATATAAAAATGGATATATTTGGTATATAAAAAAAAATTAGTATCAAAACCTTAACTATATGAGCCAGCCAGGCACTAATACTAATCTATGGCTATCACCCCATGCAGATGTCAGCCCTCCAAGAAGGGCCCGTGTAACAGATGCTACTGAGACCACCATCACCATTAGCTGGAGAACTAAGACTGAGACGATCACCGGCTTCCAAGTTGATGCTATCCCAGCAAATGGCCAGACCCCAATTCAGAGAACCATCAGGCCAGATGTCAGAAGTTACACCATCACAGGTCTGAGAACCCACTCTTCTGACCACATTTGTTAATTGCAATTCACAACATAAATTAGCTTATTAGTTTTTCTACCACTTACACTGATTAAATTTATCTTCAGTGTTTTATGATAACCCAGCTCTATTGTTTACAACCTGTTTTCATCCTGTGATCAAAAATTTTGTCCTGTAAATGCCTGGTTTTGCTAATGTTTGCCAGAGAAAGTCCCATTCATCAAATTTGATCTTTCAGCAATGAACCCTTTCTTATGAAAAAAAAAAATTATACAAACGCTTGAAATCCAAAAGAAACTCAGAAAGAATGTATAGTTTTTAACATTTATGTAGATTGTAAAGCAAAATTAAATTTAAAAAGGAAACAGTACTATTTCACAGAGATCAAAATTGTTGTCAGAGAATGTTTAATATCTGGGTCAGTTTAGAACTTTTTGAGGTTTAAAGTTCTGATCCCAGTTACCAACCAGTGACCATCAGATTAAAACACAGATAATAGGTCCTCACCCCTATTTATCACCAAAATGGCCACTTTTAACACAGCATTTTTGTATTTTAAAATTTATTTTAGGAATTGTCTTTGTGTGCATCAGTGCCTTTCTTTTGATATATATATATTTCTCATGGACAGTTAACACCCATACCATGCTCTAATTTATTCAGTTTGAACCACTTTAGTGGTTTGTATAAGTAGGCAATGATAGGAGGAATCATGAAAATCACAGATGAGTTTGAAAATTTTCCTAGTTAATGGAGATCAGATAAAAATCATCTCTTTACCAATTTCAGGTTTACAACCTGGTACTGACTACAAGATCCACTTGTACACCTTGAATGACAATGCCCGGAGCTCCCCTGTGGTCATCGATGCCTCCACTGGTAACTACACTTTCTACTGAAGAAATGCCCCTTTATATGTATGTATGATCAGTCATGTGGACTTGAGCAACAAAAATGAGGTTGATACTTCTGTATTAAGATCACAGTGAATCATTTTTACAGTTTATAGAATTCTTAGATTCAAGTCCATTTTTAAAGTCTAGGGAAATGCATAAATGTTTATTTTTACATAAATGTAATTTTGTTTTCTTTTAGCCATTGATGCACCATCCAACCTGCGTTTCCTGGCCACCACACCCAACTCCCTGCTGGTATCATGGCAGCCACCCCGTGCCAGGATTACTGGTTACATCATCAAGTACGAGAAGCCTGGGTCCCCTCCTAGAGAAGTGGTCCCTCGGCCCCGCCCTGGTGTCACAGAAGCTACTATTACTGGTATTGCTGCATCCATGCTACCATTTTCCTTGTTACTCTTTGGGACACACAAAGTGCTTAGCAGACTACAGCTGTGTCTTTGGTGCTCTACCATCAGATCAAGAAGCCCATTTCTGATAACTTCAGAGGGCATTGTCTACACAGGAGCTGTTAAGCGCAATACATCTCAGAAGTCATGAATTCATGAAAATGCAATAATTTCAGTACTGTCATAATGGTATTCTGGAATCTTTTTATTTGCTGTATGTTTGCCAAACACATATCAGTTCTTCCTAGAAAAAGACATTTTTCAAAGCAAACTACCAAATGCTGACACTGTTCTCTTACTCGGCAACCTAAAGAAAGATAAGCTAGAAGATTTGCCAGAGTGCCACCTCTCATGGCCTTCATATCCAGTTTCTCAGGATAGTTCTTGAGGCAAATTGATTCTCACTCATACTGGAGAGTGTGCTTGGGATGGGGAATAAGAGATCATAGGCCTCTGGTATCATTTTTGTCCAAGAAATTAAAACTGTGTATATAGGATATCATCTTGACTTAAAATATCCTATAGAACATACAGGTACCAGGAAACACTGCTTTTTTAGAAACTTTGGAGTTAGGAAAACAGAATCAGATATGGAAGGTGTTGATTTGGATACTTCCTACCAGGACCACACAAAGAGTGAACATTCTTTCTGCAGAGCACTGTTCTGTAGTCTGACTTTTCATTGATCCTGCCACTGGGAGTGGTCTGGCCTAGGCACTAAGTAGATTCATGTATGCAGTCTGCATTGATTGCTCCTACATGTGTATTTCGCTGGCAGTGTACAATGCTGATAGGTTTTATTGAATTCAAAGAGCAGATGAGACAACATGTTAAAAGAATACCCCAGAGAAGTTAAAGTGCTTATTCGGGTGTCAGATTTGATAGGAAGATAATTAATTTGCTAAGTGCCCATTGTATACAGAGTATTTGAGTGTTTACAGATGCAAAGCAAAGTCTCCATTGCCTTTCAAGAGGCTGGCGACCAGCTGAAGAGAGGATGCTTGCTTCAAAGATCAACTTCCATTTGATGAGCTGAGCCCACAGATGTAATGTAATGATTTGTCCTTCCATCAGGTCTGGAACCAGGAACAGAGTACACAATCCAAGTCATTGCCCTCAAGAACAATCAGAAGAGTGAGCCTTTGATTGGGAGGAAAAAGACAGGTAACGAGCACCTTCTGGGTAATGGGGAGCCGGCCATGACAAAACTAATTACAGACGATTTATCTTGCAGTGAAAAAATGCTCCGGGTTTTGATGTATTTCTCATGGAACTCTTTTTCCTCTAACAGCCTAGCATGTATGTTGTGCTTTTTGATAGCAAGAATGGCCTGACCATCTGCAGAGTTCAGTTTTATTTTTTTCCTAGCCAGTCAATATAAAGACCTTTTATTCATCTTTAGAAAGTTCAAACCAGATATTAGAATGTAAAAGCCAAGTTTCGATCATTGCTGTTGGTCTGTATATTCTTTTGGAGTTAAAAGTGTTTTTATAAAAAGAGGGGAGGGAAGAGAAAACTCTTTCTCATTTGTCTTTATTTACTATTTGGTTTCTGAAGCTTGAACTAAATAATGTCTTACTTTTTATCCAATTTCAGTTTAATTTGAATAAAGTGCTTTATTTATGCTGATAGAATTTTTAAATGAATTTTACGTTATGTGTTTTAACCTATTCTTAACATTTCAAATGATGAAAAACTACTGCACCAAACCTCTGATATTCTCATACTTCAGATGCTGATATAATTAGTCTAGATTCTAGTAATTATAACATGATTCTCAAGTGAGAAAGAGGGGGAAAAAGCCTGCATATTTCAGTTCCATTAGGCTTAATTCAAGCAGAGGCAGCTTTTATGTGGCTTAGCGTTTCAAAGCTTTGTATGATAAATTCATACTAACACTTTTTTTCCTTCTAAACTATAAAGAAAACTTTGAGAAAAATCATAAAGATTTCTTTCTGGGGAAAAAAAGTGTTTTGTGATTTAAAAACTGCTAATTTTTCAGGAGCTTTGATTAGATTGTAAAATAGTTGTTGTTGCCTGAATTGATAATGACTTCCTGAGGCTACTTCTGGGAGCTTAACACGCTTTGCTTTTTTGGCTCTAACCTCTCTTGGCTAGATGAGCTCCCCCAGCTGGTAACCCTTCCACACCCCAATCTTCATGGACCAGAGATCTTGGATGTTCCCTCCACAGTTCAAAAGACCCCTTTCATCACCAACCCTGGGTATGACACTGGAAACGGTATTCAGCTTCCCGGCACTTCTGGTCAGCAGCCCAGTCTTGGGCAACAAATGATCTTTGAGGAGCATGGTTTTAGGCGAACCACACCGCCCACAACGGCCACCCCCGTAAGGCATAGGCCAAGACCGTATCCGCCGAATGTAAATGAGGAGATCCAAATTGGTCATGTCCCCAGGGGAGACGTAGACCATCATCTCTACCCTCACGTTGTGGGACTCAATCCAAATGCTTCTACAGGACAAGAAGCTCTCTCTCAGACAACCATCTCATGGACCCCATTCCAGGAAAGCTCTGAGTATATCATTTCATGTCATCCAGTTGGCATTGATGAAGAACCCTTACAGGTAACTCATGTTTCCTTTTACTTCTGGGACACTTGGGGAAAAAGTAAGCTAGGCTACTGAAATGACCAAAGCTCTGATGTCCAGTGACCCTACTTCTAGGACCTCTTAGAAATGTGATGTGCTTAAGTCTTGGTATTTTTTTGATTGGAGTTTAATTGCTTTACAGTGTTGTATTAGTTTCTGCTGTACAGCAAAGTGAATCAGCTATATGTATACATTTATCCCTTAAAGTCCTGATTTTTTTTTTTTTAATCTCAAGATGACTCTACTTTAAGAGATGTACCAGACAGTGTCATTAGCTTTCATTTAGTGGAGAGAATAAAATTACTTCTGTTACTCTCAATTGTTTGAGGTTCCACAGTAATATAGACAAAGAAAAAGAGAGAGAGAGATCTTGCCTGAATTGACTTTTGTTTAGGAAGGGCTCAAATGCTATCATTATGGTTTGTCTTTGAAGAATCAAATCCCATTATCTACCATATGTCAAAGGAGAAAGACCTTGGCTGAAGCTGTGCCTATAAGTGATTGATTCGCTCACTGAAATTTCTCTTCTTTAATTTGTTTTGCTGATACCAGTTTTTACTGTTTTCTTAGTTTTAGAAAGTGGCAGAATTTTAAAAACTGAAGACTTATGAGCTTAGAAATAGGAGTTTGAGGATTTGCCCCTCAAACAAAGTGTTTGAAGGACCCCATGTTGGAGTCAGATGCCACTTGGTGGGATGAATGTCCCTCACATAGCACAGTGTCCCCCTTTTATGTGAGGGGGGATGGCCCGGGCTTCCGCTTGCCCAGACTTGCAGCTAAAGTAGAGTGAAAATGAGGCTGTCTCTAGAATTAGTGAGGGTTCCTGGTAACTATGGTGCTCACAGGGTAGATTTGGGGCAGGAAAATCCGGCAGATAGGAACGACCCCTCACTTAAGTTCCATTTCACTCCCTGATTGGTTGGGACCTTTGCACTCTCCATTTTTATTTGTCTGCCTTTGCTTGTTTACACAGTAGGGGTTATTGAGAAAAGAATAGGGGAAGTCGTGTCAATTCCTCACTGTAACACTGTCTCCCCCGCTTTGGATGTGCTAATCATTGCAGTTCCGAGTTCCTGGAACCTCTGCTAGTGCCACCTTGACGGGCCTCACCAGAGGGGCCACCTACAACATCATAGTGGAGGCAGTAAAAGACCAGCAGAGGCAGAAGGTTCGCGAGGAGGTGGTTACCGTGGGCAATTCTGGTATGTGAATGTCCAGGTTATTCGGGCACACTGTGGACCAGCCCAGTGATGCTTCTTCAAGCAACTGTTCTTTTCCCGTTTTTGTCTTTTGACTTTGGGAAATAATTCCGTGAAGAAAATGAGCAACTTTAAATTCCATCCTTTTTCCCTCAAAGTATCCTAGTATGTTTGTAAAATAAATAAGAAAGAGTCTCAAACATGATTTGGTGATAGGCCTGGAAGGGACTTCAAATATTGTTTAGTCCAACACTCTGAGTTCCAGCTGTAAGTACCGGGTATGACACAGGACACAAGTCTCCAGATCTCTATTGCCAGACCCTCTTCATCTTACTAGGTTGCTGCTCCTGAGTAATGTTTAAGTACTGAAACGATTAAAAGTGAAAGTGTTACTTGCTTCAGTCATGTCTGACTCTTTGCAAGTCCATGGGCTGTAGCCCGCCTGGCTCCTCTGTCTGTGGAATTCTCCAGGCAAGCATACTGGAGTGGGTTTCCATTCCCTTCTCCAGGGGATCTTCCCAACCCAGGGATTGAACCTGGGACCCAGGTCTCCCATATTGCAGGCAGATTCTTTACCATCTGAGCTACCAGGGAAGTCCTGGTGATTACCTGTAAAGGAAATTCCTTATCTGCATATATATATCAGTGCCTGTTGGGTTTTGTTCCTGATGTAAAATGCTACCAACATAGCCCATTTCTGTCCAAAGAGCTCCCTTATTCCCACATTATTTCATGATTGTGTATATATGCTCGGTTACTCACTTGTGTCTGACTCTTTGTGACCCCATGGACTGTAGTCCATCAAGCTCCTCTGTCCATGGGATTTCCCAGGCAAGAATACTAGGGGCTCTGACTCAGGGATTGATTGAACCTACATCTCATGTGTTGGCAGGCAGATTCTAGCTGATATTTCATGATTATAGAGGCCCAAACCTGCAATAGAGGTTAAATGGTCATTGACTCTTCTTTATAGCACCTGGATATTTGTTTGTTTTCGTTTTTTGGCCATGCCTTGTGGCTTGCAGGATCTTAGTTCCCTGACCAGGGATTGAACCCAGGCCATGGCAGTGGAAGTGCCAAGGCCTAACTACTGGACTACTGGGGAATTCCCTAGAAAGTCCTTTTAAACCAGTAGTGTATCAGCTAGCTTTTCAAACTGCGACAGCTAAATATTCACCAGAAACATGAAATAGAGAAATAATCAGAACCATGAATCTTCCCACCGGAGAGTTCTCTGTTTCCTAACCCTAAATTCTATCTGCCCAGTGATAGGTTTTATTCCTATGGCCAGATACTTAACCTCAGCCTTCTTTCTCATTTGATAGATCACTGTGTTCTTTTACATATAAACTCCTCTGAATTAGCAGTTGAATTTTTTTTGGGGGGGGTCATGGATGATTTTATGCTTATTGAATTATATATCCATTTAATGCACACCTTTTGCTTCGTGTGGTTTTGCAAGTAGAATGCCACGTGAAAGGAATTTTCAAGAGCACAAAGGACTTTGTGCTTTTTCCTCATCGTTTTTTAAAAAGATTCCATCTCCAAAACTTTACTTCTGGTTATTTTTAGGAGGGTTATTGAAACCCTCTTAGTTTAAGTTCCTTCCATTTTTCCTTCCGACTCATTACCAACAGCAATATTCTGCATTCTAGCCAGGTTCTCCCAGCTCTGAGACATTACAGATGTCTTAGTTTTAACAAAACTCTTATTTTCTTCCAGTTTGATCCCTTTCAAAATATTAGGCACTTCAAATATTATTGCTTTTGAGTTTTTTGTTTTTGCACTGTGAAAAGAAATGTACGCAGTGGTATTCAAAGTCACAGAAGTTAGTTTATTTAATTTTTAGAGACTGAATTGAAGCATGCTTTATTTGCGTAGATTATTTTAAAATCAGCTTTCACAAAACATAAAAGACTGGATCTTAGACAACATGAAGAGATTCCATTAGTGATTCCTAAGTCACTGATATTCCACTATTTCCTTTTACTTGGAACAGTTGGGTTTATTGATAAAAGTAAAGCAGTCTGACCATTATGACAATAATGTACAAAATCTAGGCTTTTTGCACGATTATGCAAAACATGCAGTGAAAGTGACTATCACATTTATGTGATTACATTTTAATGGTATATAAAATTGCTATGACTTTTGCATTAAAAGCAAAAGGCGCCCTCTAATAATTACTCTCTATTTGGTGAGCATGTTCTAAGTGTTGGCAATAGGCCAGTACCTGGAATTCATGATCGCATGTGATCTTCACAAGATCCTCAGCAGGAGGAAGTATTTTTATTATTATCCCCACATTACCAAGGAAGGAAAAAAGGCAGAGAAACATTATATTACTAGCTTAAGGTCACTCATACACTGATGGAGAGGAATTTCCAGCATTTGCACCCCATGAAGCTCTTAATTGCCTCACGATCTGTTCCATGTTCTATGAATTATACTAACCAGAAATGATGTAGTTTTTTTTTTAGAACTGAGGGCAAAAATGGAAGATGGACTCCTTTTAAGAGGCTGTGGCAAGTGTTGACCAGCAAAATCTAAGCATTGTTCATTAGAGCAGCTGATGCACTGATGGAGCACTGAGTGCTTCTTAATGCTGCTGGGATTTTTGGTTTAGAATAAGTCATCATATACGATAATTTGGTTTTCTTCTTATGGTCCAGAGCTATAATAAAATGTCTTTTTTCCTTCTCTCTTTCTTCCTGTAGTTGACCAGGGCCTGAGTCAGCCCACAGATGACTCCTGCTTCGATCCCTACACGGTCTCCCATTATGCCATTGGAGAGGAGTGGGAACGATTGTCTGATTCTGGCTTTAAACTCTCGTGCCAGTGCTTAGGCTTTGGCAGTGGTCATTTCAGATGCGATTCATCTAGTGAGTAGCTTGCTTTGTCCATCTCTTGCAGTTCCATGCAATCGCACAGTGTGCCAGGAAGCATGTTTGGCAGACAAGCCTCTTCCAAACATGAAGCAAATGAAGGGACATTGCTTGACTCAAAGTAACATTTTGCATCATATAAAAATGATGGGAAATTTTACTTGTTGAATATGGCTTCATCTCAAAGGTTATATTTCAATATGACTATTAAACATTAATTTGCAATGGTAATATGATTTTTTAAGTTTTATTGTTAAAATAAATGAATAAAGTCAGGCTTAATGAGTCAAGTCTAATGAAGGGTAGCAGAGACACAAAGAAACCTCAAATCTCTGAATCTTTAGTGTTTAGCATGGTAAGAGATGAACATTTATACTCACAAACACTCTGTTTCAGTTCAAACCAAATACACACATATCATAGTATATACACACACTTAACTCTTTCACATCTCCTGTACACAGATATCATACATACACATACACACATTGGATAGCTTGAACCTTGCCAAGTAATCTAGAGAGTAAAGAGTATCCATTTGTAGATAGTCAAGAATCAACTTCAGTTGAAAAATATTTGATTTTTAATTAAAAGAGATTTTAATATTTTAAAATATGTTTTAGTTAAAATAATCCTAGGAATTGCTTATCATGCTTTGAGATTTAGTATTAGCATTTATGTCTTTGTTTTTAGGAGATGTGATTATTATTGAAAACTGGTTTATTTTTATAGGTTTTAACCATTATGCCTTATAACAAGCCTCCTACATACACATACAAAAATTGTATTCTGGAAAATACAACATAATAGACTTTTTAAAGATTTTCAGAGTATTTTACTTATGTATTTGAAACAGTTTAATTCAAACTGAAATATAAAAACAACTAATTTTTTCAATGCAGAACTACTATGCTTGACCGTTTGAAAATGGAAAGAGCTGTGTAAGTGTCGTACTGCTGTTTAGAAGTTGGAAGCTTTAACACTTGGTATCAATTAGGTGGTTTTTAATTTCTGAAACTGAATTGTTTTTAAGTCTATGTATTTATTACCTATGTAAGTACTTAGGCACAGTTATGAGAGTAGAGCTGTAAGCTGATTTATGTGATTCTTTGGCTCAACTTACATATTTTTTTCCTTGATGTCATAATTATTGAATAACATTTTTAAAGTTTTAGGAATGACTGACTTGTTGATAAAATAGAAGTTGTGTATGTTATACAAACTTCTGAAGTTTGTTTTTAGTATAAACTTTGAAGATTAAAAAGTCATCTTTTATGTATAGAAGTTAAAGAATATATAACTGTGAATTTTAGATATTCCTTGGAACCAGTTTTATTTGTAGGAATGACAACCATTGATTTATCATTACTTTTGTTTTTATTTTGATGTTTAGGTTTATTCTTTCACTTTTCATATTTATAAGAAGCCAACCGATCTTTGTTTTTTGGTTAATTGAACTTTGTACCCAGGATCTCTGCGAAAGTGACTTTTCATCTATGATCTATTCCTAAAAACCTACTCAAATCCTAGTTTAGCCTTCCCAATTTTAAATCTTAATAGGGAGAAGTCAAATGAAGGTCGTTGACTATTCTCGTGAAATGATTATGATGGAATAAATTGGTTCTTAAGATGTCTGAGAAAATGTTAAGCTGCAAAGATAATATTTTAAAATCCAACCAAAAAAGTGGCTTGTCAGAGGAATCGTGACCTTCAACTTTCCTTACTACTCCTTCCAGATACAGGGCTTTGAAAATTCGGGGGCATGTCCCCTTTCACTCAGCATCGTATGAGTCAGAAATGCCAATAACTCCTTGCCTCTGATTTTCCCCACCTCCCAGAATGGTGCCATGACAATGGAGTGAACTACAAGATTGGAGAGAAGTGGGATCGTCAGGGAGAGAATGGCCAGATGATGAGCTGCACGTGTCTTGGAAATGGAAAAGGAGAATTCAAGTGTGATCCTCGTACGTTGCCACAGATCATTTTTAGTGCCTATTGAATACTCCTGCTTTTCATTACTAAGCTGTAACTCTCATCCCTGGAAATGATTGACTTTAGATTTTCTTGAGGAGTGAACAGTGGGTTTGTTAATCTTTTGATTTGGCAAAGCAGAGATAGGCTTCAAAAATGAGCCATGATTTAATGTTATCGTAGGGCGCTTTAGCACTTCTCCGACCTGAGTATTTTGACTATAATCTGCAGTGAAATGTTACAAGAAAGCTTTATAAGTCTTTGGATTCAACTTTTAAAATATGCTCTCTGTCTTGGCATTGAACTTTTTCTAGTTCATTATATCTGGTCTTTGGAAATACTGCCCTCAGATCTGTACAGCAGTACCTCTTGTACGGATGATTCCTATTAACATGTGGAATGTGGGCTGTGATGATACAAACTTAGGAAAAAAACAGAACCCACCCTCATAGAAGGATCAAGTCTGTATTATTGTTATCGGTCTGTAAACACTTCGGACTTGTGTGTCTGTGTAGATGAGGCCACGTGCTATGACGATGGGAAGACTTACCACGTGGGAGAACAGTGGCAGAAGGAATATCTTGGTGCCATTTGCTCCTGCACATGCTTTGGAGGCCAGCGGGTAAGACCAGATAGTCCAGGCTCCTTGCTATTTAGATGAGGGGGGAGGTTTCTGTGCTAATGATTAAGAGTTACCCTTCCTATGGGTGCCCATTTCCTGTTGGCACATAAGACTACCGCATACCCCTTTCCAGTTCTCCCCTTTCTTGGCAACCTCAGCCTCTCCCCCACACCTTCTATTCTCAGACTGCCTCCGTTCTTCAGCAACTAAAGTGTTAAATGTTTGGGGAGCACTAGGCCTCCTGCTCCATTCTGATGGGCAGGTGCCCTGTGACACTGCTGTTAAATATTCTGAATAATACCCAGATCTTAGAAAATATCACTTCTTTATATCCTCCCTTAATCCCAAATAGATGCCTACCATAGGTCGGGTGTTGTGCTCAGGAATATGGGACAAATAAAAAGAGTACAAGATGGTCCTGGATCTTAACAACACAGTTGGAGGCATTAAATTAAATTAGCATACACTGAAAGTCAGGCTGAGTAAGTCAGGTTCTGAGTGGGTCTGACAAATCCAACTCCCAGGTAGGCTGATGTCAGCAGGCAAGGTTTGGTGGAAAAGAGAATCATGAACTGGCTGGGGTTTAGGATGAGCAAATTGTGGTTGAGGCAGCAGGGAAGCAGAAAGAGTACACCTCCTGGGATGGCAAGGAGCTGGCACAGATGGGCTCTGGGGAAATCACCCTCTGCCTGTTGTCAGTGGTAAGACATTAAATGGGAAGAAGTGGGGGCCACTTACGGAGGGCCTTGCAAGGCCATTATTTATGCCAGTACTTCTCAACCATTTCTAATCTGTCTTACTTCAGTATAACAAAAAAGTCCTGTTCTTTCCTCTAATCCAAAGTCCTGTTCTTTCCTCTAATCTTTGAAACATCAAAATAAAATGCCTTTGTAACTCACATAAAAGCAATGGAGCATAACATTGCTTTATTTTCAATGAAAACATAGCCTCCCCAATAGCTTTTTCAAATTCTGGTACCTCAAGAACATGCTCACACTCCTGGGTAGGACTCACCAGTTGATGCCTTTGGTATTAGCCAGTTGCAGGTGCCCAAGAAGAAAGGGAACGTGATGGAAGATGGGTTTCTTTTTTTTTTTTAGGAAAATTAAACTGGCAGCAGGGAAGGGTCATCAGGAGTCTGGCTGAGGGCAGCCCCGGAAGCTACTCTGATCTTATCCCACCACTTGTAGTTGGGTAGAGGGGAAGTCTTGGTCTCTTATTTACATGTATAAAGATCACAGAACCTAGTCATTTCTAGTCATGTGCTCATTGTATAAATGGGTGCTGGTGAGTGAATTTGTTGTGCAGTTTTGGTCTCACTTTAGACTCTGCCTCTTGATTTATGCACATAAAATCTTTCATGTGTGACACCTCTTCTAAAGCAAAGTGCTAAATGAAACACTAGAGACAGGAGTGGGTACTATTACATCATTTATATGAAAGCAAGATTCATTGATTCTATAATATGTATTTACCTGAATTGTCTTGGTAATGTATTATGGGAATATGCTTTTAAATGGAAAAATACTTCTGAAATATTTAACTGGCAATATAAAAAAGAAAGTGATCGTATTATTTAGGTTTCTTTGGGTTATAAGAAAAAAAGCCCAACTCAGGTTAATTTAGGCAAAAGGCAGCTCACTTGACTGGAAAGTCCCAGGACCTTCCAGTGAAAGAACATGACTGGTATTCACCCAGCTGGGTGGCAAGTCACTGTGATTTTCAGGCTCCTCACAGCCAGTCATTTATCTGGGTCTCTTTACCCTTACCTGTAAAATAAGGGTGTCTGTCCAAGTGATCTTACGTCCTTTTTAAAAGCCCTGCTGCTGCTGCTAAGTCGCTTCAGTTGTGTCTGACTCTGTGCAACCCCATAGATGGCAGCCCACCAGGCTCCCCCATCCCTGGGATTCTCCAGGCAAGAACACTGGAGTGGGTTGCCATTTCCTTCTCCAGTGCATGAAAGTGAAAAGTGAAGTCACTCAGTCGTGTCTGACTCTTCACGACCCTGTGGACTGCAGCCCACCAGGCTCCTCTGTCCATGGGATTTTCCAGGCAAGAGTACTGGAGTGGGTTTAAAAGCCCTAGGACTCTAGGAAAACCTCTCCCTTCATCTAGTGTGGAAAGCTTATTAAGAAAGGAGTGGAATGAGCCTTACCAGATGGTTCCCAGGTGGTGCTAATGGTAAAGAACCCACCTACCAATGCAGGAGACATGAGAGACATGGATTCGATCTCTGGGTTGGGAAGATCCCCTGGAGAAGGAAATGGCAGTCTACACCGGTATTCTTGCCTGGAGAATCCCATGGACAGAGGAGCCTGGTGGCTGTAGTCCATAGGGTCACAAAGAGTCTGAAGTGACCTAGCATACATGGGAGTTTACAGGACATTTCAAGAAAAAGGAAAAGCATAAACAAAGGCAGCTGTACAATCGTGAGAAGCTAGCCAGAATGTATTCTCTGAGTTATAAATGCATGAAATCATCACCAATACTTCCTTTGTGATAAATTGCGTGTATTCTGCCAGCTTGAGCACTGAAATTCTTCTTCCACACAAGCACTAAATTGCAATCTTCTTGTGTTATCCTAAACCTCTTCTAAATGCCTCTGCTCTCAGGGCTGGCGCTGTGACAACTGCCGCAGACCTGGGGCTGAACCGGGTAACGAAGGCTCCACTGCCCACTCCTACAACCAGTATTCCCAGAGATACCATCAGAGAACAAACACTGTAAGTACATTGGCGCCCTGCATGTTTCTCCTTAAAAGGCGATTAGGCATGTAGTAGGGAGTCTCTTTCCCTACTATTTCCCTACTATTCAGAAGAAAGAAGTACCTTTCTTCTGAATGAACCACATTTTTAAAAGCTCTTTTAAATGACCTAAGAGGAGAATACTGTATCCTGTAATATAATGTGGGTTCTCTTGAGCATCTCCTGTTGCCCAGTGTATAGCTCAAGTGCTTAAAGCTAGAAGTATTCTCCCATCTATAAGTAATTGTCAGAGAAGCCACCCTTCCCCTTTTTTCTTCTGTAGGCTTTACAGTATTTGCTGTTGATTTTTCTTCTCTCTTCTATTTTCACAGAATGTCAACTGCCCAATTGAGTGCTTCATGCCTTTGGATGTACAGGCTGACAGAGAAGATTCCCGAGAGTAATATTTCCAACCCAGAGAAACAAGCGTGGATCTCTGCCAAGGTCCATCCAAACTGGAGTGGTGTTCGCAGACCCCATGTTAGTGTGTTCCTTTCTTAAGCCCTTTGCTCTGGAGTAACTTCTCCAGCTTCAGCTCAACTCACAGCTTCTCCAAGCATCACCCTGGGAGTGTTTTGAGACTTTTCTCATACGTGGGAGCAGTAGGTTATCTATTCTTCAAAATATTCCATGCCGCTCAGTATTTTAAATGAAGTGATTCTAACTTGTGATTTGGATTGGGATCCATAGGGAAGCACATGCACCAACCAAGATACAAAATGTCTTGAAATGATATTACCAAAATTTTAAGTAGGAAAGTTACCTGAACACTTCTGCTTCCACTTAACTGACTGGCCCGCAATATTGTAGGAACAGCATGTCCTTTGTACTGTGGTATTCAGAACAGCCACAGTACTCACTTTTTCCAAATGATTCTAGTAATTGCCTAGAAATATCTTTTTCTTACCTGTTATTTATCAATTTTCCCCAGTATTTTTATATGGAAAAAAAATTGTACTGAAGATACTTAGTATGCAGTTGATAAGAGGAATCTGGTCTAATTATGGTTGGTGATTATTTTTTATACTGTATGTGCCAAAGCTTTACTACTGTGGAAAGACAACTGTTTAATAAAAGATTTACATTCCATCACTTGAATATTGTGTCTTCTTTTTTACATAAAGAAATTGGCGAGAGGTGGGGTGGGAGGGCCGGATTTCCCTGGTGGTCTAGTGGCCAAGAATCTGCCTTCCAATGCACGGGAGACAGGTTTGATCCCTGGGTGGGAAACTAAGAGGCCACGTGCCACGGGGCAACTAAGCCCCTGTGCCGAAACAAAAGATCCTGCTGCTGCAACCAAGACCCGATGCAGCCGAAAAGAAAGAACTTCAGGGGGAAGATAAAGATTCCTCCTAAATGTTTTTTTTTCTTTGTTACTCAGCAAACATTTGAAAACTTATGTACATGGCTCTAAATTTTGGTGATCTAAGGTGCCTCGTAGAGAAGGCGATGGCACCCCACTCCAGCACTCTTGCCTGGAAAATCCCATGGATGGAGGAGCCTGGTAGGCTGCAGTCCATGGGGTCGCTAAGAGTTGGACACGACTGAGCAATTTCACTTTCACTTTTCACTTTCCTGCATTGGAGAAGGAAATGGCAACCCACTCCAGTGTTCTTGCCTGGAGAATCCCAGGGATGGGGGAGCCTGGTGGGCTGCCGTCTATGGGGTTGCACAGAGTCAGACACGACTGAAGCAACTTAGCAAGCAAGCAAGCAAGGTGCCTCATCAGAGAAGGCAATGGCACCCCATTCCAGTACTCTTGCCTGGAAAATCCTATGGGCGGAGGAGCCTGGTAGGCTGCAGTCCATGGGGTTGCTAAGAGTCGGACATGACTGAAGTGACTTAGCAGCAGCAGCAGCAGCAAGGTGCCTCGTTAGCACAGTAGGTAGTGCGTCAGTCTCATAGATTCTGGTGATTTAAAAACACGATTTGCTAAGTCTGTCAGTCCCTAAACCCAGATTCGGTCTTGTCATTTTATCTCTTCCAGGTAATTTTATATTTTCCACTTTACCACATTTAGGTGGATTCAAATACTTATTTAACTTGCTAGTTAGCTCCTCAGAAGTATAATCGAAATAACCTTTTCACTATTCTTTTCTAACCATTATAATTCTCTCCTCTTTCCCACTTCCTTTCTTCGCTTCATTAAATAAACATCTGTTCAAAGAGGGAATATAAGGGAAAGAAAAAGATGACTGAGGTGTTCAAACTACTTAAATCATATGGCCAAGAGGAGTCTAATCTTAGGGAAGCACTGTGGTGTAATAACCTCAATCCAACTTGCCTTAATTACTGCTAGCTGACCCTGAAGTGCTCAGATGAAGAGTTTGCATAGTCCTGGTCTGGAAAGGCTGTTTCTTTTCAGTTTAACTTTGAGGAACCACAAAACTTTTGAGATTATATCTAGCATCTAGAATAGTAAAACAGCAGCACTGGAAATAAATTAGTAAATAGTAAAAGATTAGTAATTCATAATATACAAGACATGGAAAATACTTTTTAATACACCATTGTGCAATGAAAGAAACTATTTCAAGAAACACCTGGCAATGAATATTAAGACTAAATACAGAAAGAGATTTTCTCAGGGTTCATTTGTTTAAAAAACCAAAACCTCAGGTTGGAACAGGTTTATAGTATAGCTTACAAAGTTCCTTTGCCATTTAGCATCTCATTTGGGAGAGGTCTTATGGTCTAATTTTACAGAGACTACAGCTCAGATGAGTCCTAAGCAGGACACAGACCCCACACTTCTGTTAGCATCAGTAAATGTACAGCTTTGTCAAGCTGGTAGTTACCAAGATAGCTGCACTGTACATGTGAAAGATAAGAAAAATCATTTAGGAAGAAGAGATTACAGTGATATTAGATGACTGTCCCACATAATGTGAGTCATCAGTGCTTATGGGGAGAGGATGTGACCCAGAACAAATCCACTCACGGTGTAAGGGGAAACCCTACTGTAGGCTTGCTAAAGAGAAAGTGGCTGTTGCCTCCATCTTCAAGGTGAAGAGGCCCACTAGTGAAAGTCTGCACCTCAGCTCCATCCTGTTGAAAAATTTTGCATTTAAAAACATAAGGAGGAGGGTTCCCTAGTCCAGTGGTTGAGAATCTGCCTTGCAAAGCAGGGTACATGGGTTCGATCCCTGGTCCAGGAAGATCCCACATACTGCAGAACAAGGAAGTCCCCACGCCACGACTACTGAGCCTGTGAGCTACAACTGCTGAAGCCCATGCACCCTAAAGTCCGTGCTCCACAAGGAAAGCCGCCCCAGAGAGAAGCCCAAGCACCTCAACTAGAGAGTAGCCCCCCACTCTCTGCAACTAGAAAAACTGAGTGCAGACAAATAAATTACTTAAAAAAAAAAAAAAAAAAAAGGAAGGACTTCCCTAGCTGTGCAGTGGGTAAGACTCCACACTCCCACTGCAGGAGGTGCAGGTTCAATCCCTGGCCGGGGAACTAAGATCTGATATGCCACTTGGCATGGTCAAAAAAAAAAAAAAAAATGAACGAGTTGAGACTGACTTGGCTTTAAACTACTTATCTAATCACAAGCCTAAAACTATTTTCCCCAATGTGCATTTAGGTAAATCCAACTGGATTATATTAATTAAATGCACAGTGAGCCTCTCAACAACTTGCACACTGAAATATAAAACCTGCAAGTTTCACATTTAAGATTAAAAAAAAGTACCACCTTTCCAAAATGCCTGCTAGAGTCTCAAAAGCAATATACCAAACTTACAAATGAAGTTATTTCAATAGTCCATTCTGAAAAGAAAAACATCTATTTCTGCTTTATTGACTATTCCAAAGCCTTTGACTGTGCAGATCACAATAAAGTGTGGAAAATTCTGAAAGAGATGGGAATACCAGACCACCTGACCTGCCTCTTGAGAAATCTGTATGCAGGTCAAGAAGCAACAGTTAGAACTGGACATGGAACAACAGACTGGTTCCAAATAGGAAAAGGAGTATGTCAAGGCTGTATATTGTCACCCTGCTTATTTAACTTCTGTGCAGAGTACATCATGAGAAACGTTGGACTGGAAGAAACACAAGCTGGAATCGAGACTGCTGGAAGAAATATCAATAACCTCAGATATGCAGATGACACCACCCTTACGGCAGAAAGTGAAGAGGAACTCAAAAGCCTCTTGATGAAAGTGAAAGTGCAGAGTGAAAAAGTTGGTTTAAAGCTCAACATTCAGAAAATGAAGATCATGGCATCCAGTCCCATCACTTCATGGGAAATAGATGGGAAAACAGTGGAAATAGATGGGGAAACAGTGGAAACAGTGTCAGACTTTATTTTGGGGGGCTCCAAAATCACGGCAGATGGTGACTGCAGCCATGAAATTAAAAGACGCTTACTCCTTGGAAGGAAAGTTATGACCAACCTAGATAGCATATTCAAAAGCAGAGACATTACTTTGCCAACAAAGGTCTGTCTAGTCAAGGCTATGGTTTTTCCAGTGGTCATGTATGGATGTGAGAGTTGGACTGTGAAGAAGGCTGAGCGCCGAAGAATTGATGCTTTTGAACTGTGGTGTTGGAGAAGACTCTTGAGAGTCCCTTGGACTGCAAGGAGATCCAACCAGTCCATTCTGAAGGAGATCAGCCCCGAGATTTCTTTGGAAGGAATGATGCTAAAGCTGAAACTCCAGTACTTTGGCCACCTCATGTGAAAAGTTGATTCATTGGAAAAGACTCTGATGCTGGGAGGGATTGGGGGCAGGAGGAGAAGGGGACGACAGAGGATGAGATGGCTGGATGGCATCACTGACTCGATGGATGTGAGTCTGAGTGAACTCCGGGAGTTGGTGATGGACAGGGAGGCCTGGCGTGCTGCGATTCATGGGGTCGCAAAGAGTCGGACACGACTGAGCGACTGAACTACATTTAGATAATTAGAACAAATTAAACAAAATCAGTGGCCTATTATGTGTTGGTATCACAATGCAAAATGGTAAAACTTTCTTGTTTACTGCTTCTCAGCAAAATCATTCAAACATGAGCATTTCAGTTTTTACTGACTCATGTTACTGTTGTCTCTGAGAACAGTCTTAAGCAGGCCAGATTGCTGCTGCTGCTGTTGCTAAGTCACTTCAGTCGTGTCCAACTCTGTGCGACCCCAGAGACAGCAGCCCACCAGGCTCCCCCGTCCCTGGGATTCTCCAGGCAAGAACACTGGAATGGTTTGCCATTTCCTTCTCCAACACATGAAAGTGAAAAGTGAAAAGTGAAAGTGAAGTCGCTCAGTCGTGTCCGACTCCTAGGGACCCCATGGACTGCAGCCTACCAGGCTTATCCATCCATGGGATTTGCCAGGCAAGAGTACTGGAGTGGGTTGCCATTGCCTTCTCAAGCAGTCCAGATTGAAAAGGCACAACTAAAACACCGATCTGGATATAGGTAAGACATTGGCAATTCAAGCAAAATTAGATAAAGTTGTAAACATATGAGCCTTAAAAAAGAAAAATTGCGGTTTTGAAGTTACACTTTGTCTTGCTGCACTTGATTTGTAAGAAAACTTATTACGTATTTTTGTTGTTTTCAGCTTTCATGACCTGAGTGAACTATGCAAGTTAATGGGTATTAAAATATCGCTACATTCCTTGGTGGCTCAGACAGAAATAATCTGCCTGCAATGCAGGAGACCTGGGTTCAAACCCTGCGTCGGGAAGATCGCCTTGAGAAGGAAATGGCAACCCATTCCAGTATTCTTGCCTGGAAATTGCACGGACAGAGGAGCCTGGTGGGCTACGTCCATGGGGACGCAAAGATTCAGATATGACTGAGTGACTAATACTGATGACATAAGCCTATAAGGCAGATATTCTGTGGAGGTGAATACAGAAATGATCAGGTGGAAATTACAAGTACAGGAAATGACTTTTCCGTTTAATTATATTTCCACTGAAAATTCTATTCCATTTCTAGTTGTATGAAACTCATTAAAGTGATTAAGAAACAAAACATCAGCACATTTAAGTGCTGAAATTGCTTCCCATTCAGTAAACTCCCATTACTGTGGTAGGAAAAGTGGCAAGTTCCAATTAAAAAAACCCATTTTCAGTAGATACATTTCAACCATTAAAAAAAAGATCACTCTTGGGACTTCTCATGTTTGGAGACTGCTGGACAGGATTTTACAATGAAACCTGCTGTGCTGTATAATTCTGCATTAGCTGTAATATGTGGAGCCAAGCGCTGATCATGTCACTTTGGTGGAGAAATTGGAACCCTTATATACACTGCTCGTAGAAAAGTAAAAATGGTGCAGCTGCTGTGGAAAACAGTCTGGTGGTTCCTTAAAAGGCTAATCATCGGACTTTTCTGATGGTCCAGTGGTTAAGAATCCTCCTGCAAATCCAGGGGACATGAGTGTGATCCCTGGTCTGGAAAGATTCCGTATGCCGTGGGGCAACAAAACCATGTACCACAACCACTGAGCCATCAGGCCCTAGAGCCTGTGCTCTGCAACAAGAGAAGCCACCACCGTGAGAAGCTCACGCACGACAACTAGAGGAAGCCCTCACATAGGAACAAAGACCCAGCCAAAAAGAAAGTAATTCATTAGAAAAAAAAGCTAACCTTTGGGTTATCACATGACCCAGCATTTGTACTCCCATGTATATACCCAAGAGAACTGAAAACATGTGTTCACATAAAAACTTGTACACAAATGTTCACCATTTTTCTTCCAAACAGTGGAAACAACTCAAATGTCTATCAACTGATAAATGAATAAACATGTGGTATATTCAAATAATGGAATATTATTTGATCATAAAAAGGAATGAAGTACTCATACATGCTATGTCATGAACCTTAGAAACATGCTAAATGAAAGAAGTCAGGCACAAAAGACCACACGATGTATATGGCTCCATTTATACACAATGTCCAGAATAGGCAAACTAATAGAGACAGAGAATATACTAATGGTTACCAGAGAGAAGAACAGAAAATAGCTGGCAATCAGAATGTGCCTTCTTTTTGGGGTGATGGAAATGTTCTAGAATTAAATAGTGGTTGATGGCTCTACAACTTTATGAATATACTAAAAATCACTGATTTTCACAGTTTTAAAAGATGATAAATTTTATATGTGCATTTTATTTCAATGGAAAAAATGGCACTTTAGTTACAGAAAGCCTCTGTAATATCCTGTTGCTTACTGGTAATGTAAGGCTGTCACTCCAAAATCACATCCCTGCCCCTCTCTCAAATGGAGACTGATTACTTTTATCTAAGTTTCAGAAGGAAGCTGCAAAGAGAAGAAACAAGAACTGTTTAGATAATCACCTAGGCCCAAGATGTTGACATAGCTGACTTTCACTAGCCCAGGAGTCTTGTAATATGCTCATTGTAATGTATTAGCATATGCTGACACACCCACTAGCACCCATATAGATTGAGAAGAGGTGTTGCATTGGTCTCCAGATCCAAACCACAGCCTTGTCCTTGAATCAGTTCAGTTCTGTCACTCAGTTGTGTCCAACTCTTTGTGACCCTGTGGACTGCAGCACACCAGGCCTCCCTGTCCACCATCAACTCCCAGAGTTTACTCAACCTCATGTCCATTGAGTTGGTGATGCTATTCAACCATCTCATCCTCTGTCATCGCCTTCAACCATTCCCAGCATCAGGGTCTTTTCCAATGAGTCAGTTCTTTGCATCAGGTGGCAAAAGTATTGGAGTTTCAGCTTCAACATCAGTCTTTCCAATGAATATCCAGGATTGATCTCCTTTAGGATGGACTGGTTGGATCTCCTTGTAGTTCAAGGGACTCTCAAGAGTCTTCTCCAACACTGCAGTTCAAAAGCCTCAATTCTTCGGGGCTCAGCTTTCTTTATAGTCCAACTCTCACATCCATACACGATTACTAGAAAAACCATAGCTTTGACTAGACAGACCTTTGTTGGCAAAGTAATGTCTCTGCTTTTTAATATGCTATCTAGGTTGGTCATAACTTTTCTCCCAAGGAGTAAGCATCTTTTAATTTCATGGCTGCAATCACCATCTGCAGTGATTTTGGAGCCCCCCAAAATAAAGTCTGCCACTGTTTCCCCATCTATTTGCCATGAAGTGATGGGACCTCTGGTCCATCATCTTGGTTTTCTGAATGTTGAGCTTTAAGCCAACTCTTTCACTCTCCTCTTTCACTTTCATCAAGCGGCTCTTTAATTCTTCACTTTTTGCCCTAAAGGCGGTATTATCTGCATATCTGAGGTTACTGATATTTCTCCCAGCAATCTTGATTCCAGCTTGTGCTTCTTCCAGCCCAGCGTTTCTTATGATGTACTCTGCATATAAGTTAAATAAGCAGAGTGATAATATACAGCCTTGACATACTCCTTTCCCTATTTGGAACCAGTCTGTTGTTCTGTGTCCAGTTCTAACCTTCGCTTCCTGACCTGCATACAGATTTCTCAAGAGGCAGGTCAGGAGGTCAGGTGGCTCAGCTGGTAAAGAATCTGCCTGCAGTGCAGGAGACCTGGGTTTGATCCCTGGGTTGGGAGGATCCCCTGGGGAATGGAATGGCTATCCACCCCAGTATTTGGGCCTGCAGAATTCCATAAACCAGTGTTGTCCTTGGATAACTCATGAATATTCCTCCCCCTCTTTCCAATTCCCTCCCTTTTACCTTGAACCTTCTATATATTTGGTGTCTCTACCTGAACTGGAACAAGAAGTTGATCTGCAAACTAGGTTCCTACTTCTCCATTCTTTGGCCATTGAATAAAGTTTGTGCTGTTTTAATCTCAGCATCAGTTTGTGCTACTCGCTGCATGAATCCCATCAGAGAAAGAACATCTCTGACCCAGGTGAGGGGTCATGGCCTGGGCTAGGACCCTGGTACAGGTCTAGCCAACCAATTTGGTAGCTGTAAGAAGTGGGGTTTGGGAAAATAGAGTAGATGAAAGACTGAAGGAACTCAGAAACTTTCTGGCTACCAGTTCAAAAACTGAGGCAAAATCCAATCTCCATACATTAATATCATCTTCCATTAACTTTTATGCCCCATACACACAAAAGCATAATGAAAGCAATACGTAGCTTTTTTTATGAATAGTATTTATCACACCCCAGGTGGTGTTCTAAGTGCTCTTAAACATTTTGCTCCATTTACTCCTTAGGGCAACCCTAAGAGTTGTGTACTGCAACATCACTTTACAAGTAGAAAGTTAGGGGAAGTCTAGGTGAATCACCTAACATCACACAGCTTGTCAGTAACAAAGCTGGAACTTGAACCTGATAAACTAGCCCTGGATTGTGTGCTAATAATAAGGAGCTATTCAGCCTCTCTGAGAGCAAATCCATCTCCATTTCATAGCTGAGAAAACAAAATTCCAAGAGGCTGGTGACTTAGTGGTAAAGAATCTGCCTGCTAATGTAGAAGACATGGGGTTGACCCCTGGGTTGGGAAGATCTCCTGCAGGAGGAAATGGCAACCCACTCCAGTATTCTTGCCTGAAAAACCCCATGGACAGAAGTCTGCTGGGTCACAGTCCTTGGGATCACAAAGATTCGGACATGACTGAGCAACTAACACAAGGCAAGTGCCCAAGATCACCAAACTGATGAGTATCAAAACAGGTAGTGATGATCATAAACGACCCAAAGGTGGTTTCCTAGAAGGAAAGCAAGGAACGTGATCAAGAGCAGGTGTGGTGAGGAGGGGGACTGGCAGGGGAACTGCTGGCAAAATTCTTTTTCACCTCATTGATGGTGATGTATGTGTTTATTTAAAAATGATTCTTGGCAATTCCCTGGTGATCCAGTAGTTGAGAACTTTTCGCCTTCACTGCTGGAGCCCATATTCAATTCCTGGCCAGGGCACTAAGATCTTACAAGCCACACAGCATGGCCGAAAAACAAAGATGCTTCAAGCTACAGATGTTTAACGCACTTTCCACACAGGCATGGTTTATTACCTTTATTTTTTAAAGTAAATTTGTGCCTAGCACTGTGTTTAGCAAAAATGAGCTTTAAGAGTGTCCAAGAATGGAAGCGCTGGAAACTTAAGACCTGCAGGAACTCATGCTCTCAGGAAGGGACAAAGACCGGGCTTTAGTAAGAAGGTGCCCCTAGAGGTATCAGGGTGGTACAAGCTGCCCTCAGGGATGGTTCATAAATGAGTGAGGCCTGATGTTTTTCTTCCTGGGCCCTAGGCGCTCCCCCAACTTAAGTACACTGTTTACTGATCCAGATGTTTTGTTATGGGTTTTCTGCACAGACTGCAGTAAGCTATTTCTTCACGGGGTCCTGGCTCCTTTTAGACAGTGGTGTTAGAAACCACGACCTTAGTTTTAGTAATGTTCATTGCCCCTGGGGTGTCACACTTCTTGGTGCTCTCAGTCGATAGAAGTAGTCGTGTATTTTCTAAAGTGTGAGAATATTCCTTTTAAAAACTATTTTCTACTTTATTTTTATATTAACTGATTGAAATATTTACAAATGAAATATATAGACTTTGCTTCAAAATAGTGTTTAGGCATTGCAAGTGGGGGAAAAGTAGATAAAACTCAAGCAGTCATGAAATATTATAGATACATAGAATTTTACTATTTTGTGTTCATCCCAAAACATCCGTAATAAAGATCTTTTAAAAATTCAGAAAACTACTTACAACCATATGCTAATTAACAATTTTGAAAACTTAAAACAGTCAAATTCCTAGAGAGGAAAAAAATACTTTGCTAGAAATTACTTAGAAATATAAAAGCTATTTAAGCTACACCAATTATTAGAAGTTATTATATTTATTGGTGTAAATTTTTGGACTAATCCTCCTGCAGATAATTATGAACACTGGCCAAAAATATTTAAAAGGTCTATTTGAAGCTCCTGTAAAGCAACCAAAAGCTGGTGGGAACCAGAGGGGCATCAATCTTCAAAGGGAGAGAAGATGGTACATCAGTTCTCCACAAATTGATCTACAGATTCAATGCAATGCCAATTAAAATCTCAAGAGGTTTTTTTCTGTAAAAACAGACTAGCTGATTCTAAAATTTATATGAAAATGCCAAGGACCTGGACATAGCCAAGAAATCTTTCCAAAACACTACTGCGAAGGACTCACACTACCCAATTTCACAATTTATTATTAAGTTACAATAATCAAGACAGTGCCTATAACTAAGACAGTATAGACTGAAGATTATTAAATTTTATGCTTTAGTTTTAAACAAAGGTCATTTTCAAAATTCCGTACGTGATTTTTCACCTACACAGAGTCAGGGTATAAAATAATGTATTGATGAAGTTAGTGATGGAAGAGCCGGAGATTCGTGTGAGCAAGGATTATTCCCAGCTCATCGCAAGCCTCGATCACAACTTTGTCAGCGGCAGAACCGGAAGGGGCAGCGATGTAG
This sequence comes from Bos mutus, assembly GCF_027580195.1. Lineage (NCBI taxonomy): Eukaryota > Metazoa > Chordata > Mammalia > Artiodactyla > Bovidae > Bos > Bos mutus. The sequence continues at coordinate 32,549,263 of NC_091618.1, forward strand.
GCCACGCCACTCTGGGAGGGGAAGACAGAGATCAACTCTCAAAATACAACCTCATGCCAAAACATGCCAGAATCAACCACTACCACTGCCAGCCCCAGTAAAGAGAGTAAGCTAACAACAATTCACATTACAGACTGATTCATTGTCAAAGAGGCAAAATAATGGAATTTGGGCTATCCATAAAGCAAATAATTCTCTAGCTATTATACTGATACATCGTATCATCACAACTTACATATAACTCATAGAACTGAAAAAACCAGAAGCACTATTTCTAAAACAATTAGTACATAATAACCAAATCTATGCAAACACACACCAACTTCATACTTACCCTTTTAGCTCTGTCTACATTGTCCCGGAAAGGAAAGAAGGCATCAGAGCTGATGGAAACTTCATTAAGTTTGTCAATCCATTCCTTTTTTTCTGTCTCGGTTAACAACTCAGGGACCTCCTCAAACAGTGCCTTCCACTTGATCAAATCTTCACCCTGTAAGTGGGGACAGGGGGGAAAGACAAGTATTACACCATTTTCAGTACTATCTGATACAAATCAGAATGCTGGGATGTACTCTACAATCTACTTTTATTCTTATTCATATATGTAAGTCCTCTTCCAGGACTTAGAGCGCAATTTGCTGTGTAATTATCGAGCAGAAAAATCAAGTATTAACGTCATTTTTAAAAAAGACTGTTTGAAACACCTCCTGGTTACAAGGCATGTTCTCCAACAACACTTGTTGATTGTATTGTGGATTCCTATCCCTGGCTGGACAACCTAGTGGAGCTGACTCACCCCCTCAGAAGACCAGAACTTAATTTTTATTTTGTAACTATTACCCATTAAGCACTTGTATTTCCAGAAACTGGGCTAAGTCCTACTTTTTTAGCAGGCCTACCTAATACCTGCAATTTTAATGCTCCCTCATACCTTCTTTAAGGTAGAAAACATTAAAGCACATAAAACATAACACAAGTACACTGAGTTGTTAATGGAGTTTCTGGAGAATGTCAGGGGCATTTGCTACCTGCTATCAAGTAACCTGTATGCAATGTTGAATACACATCCATCACACAGCAAGCAACATGCCTGGCACTGTGACAGATATCCAAGATGGGTGAACAACAGTCCCTGCCATCAAAACTTAGAACCAGCGGGGGTACAAGTACACAAAACTAAAGCAGTGGCTATAATCTAAGAAGACATGATCTGTGGTGTCAGAAAGGGGTAAAGAATGCCAAAGAGAGGTAAATGAGACAGAGGTTGTTTAGATTAGTAATTTTAGACAATCTAAAGCTTCAAGAAAAATACGATGGCCAAAAAGTTCATTCAAATGTTTCCATAAGATCTTACAGAAAAACCCAAACAAACTTTTTGGCCAACCTGATACCTTTTCTCTTTGGAGTGATGACGACAGTTACACAGGAAAGGGTAAACCCCACTCAATAACAGCCCTTTTACCTCGCCGATAGTTCCAGTAACATACTGATCGATGGCATTGGAGATTTCCGCTCTCTTCACGCCAGTTTTAAACTTCATGGAAAGCACTTGGGGGTGATGTCTAAGCCACCAACAGTTTGCCTTATCACCTGCAAGGCGTGTGCAGTGTATACGAGACTGCTGTCCTGCTCCGATGCCAATAACCTGAAGAACATGGGCATTAAAATGAATACTTCTCCAACAACATGTTTCTCAATGGATTTTTTGTGCATAGTCCCCTCAAATCTATCAATTTTATGTGGGGGGAAAAATCAGGCCAAACGACGTATAAATAGTTTTAAAAGGTAGGGTAACATGTTTTATAAATACTATTCATGTTTTACTCTTCAGTGACATTTGAGGCATGGCTATTAATATTACAGAAGTTTCTAGAACTTCTAGATATCAGCAGTAAAGCATGGTCTTACTGGAACTTATTAGACCAGCAGCCACAATCTTCCAGATTTTTGTTACTACAGGTTAGCAATCTTTCAACAGTTTTTAGTCACTAAGTCATGTCTAGCTCTTTTGCTACAGTAGGCAATCAATAAAATGCTATATTTGAAAGGGTCTTCCAGGTTATTAATATTAATTAATTCCAATTAATGTCCACTCTCCCCTTCCACTTATGGGCTAAATAATTTAACAAATGTCTAGAGAGGAGCTCAAGACACTATGAGAAGAAACAGTGCTAAAGTTATTATGGCAAATCCAGGTACACCCCAGAGCTAGTAGAGTTCTGGTGATGAGCCACCTTGGTTCTATACTCTGTGGGCTGGTACACTAAGAAAGAAGGTCTCTAGCTTAACATCAGATCAGAAGAGATGTTCAACATCTTGACTGTGGTAGTGGTCAAACAATCATATAATCTGTGCAAAGTGTTAAACTTTTTTTAAAAGGGTGCATTTTACTGTATATAAATTTATACCTCAATAAAGTTGATTTTAAAAGATGATGCTAACTCCCAGCTTGCAGATTCTTAGTAAAATGACTTACAGAAATATAAATAAAAATACCCTTCAACCTGCAAAATAATGGGCTAGTACTTTCTCCTCCCTCTTCACTGGAAATACTACTGACAGGGAGGAGGGGAGCGAATAAACTAGCTCCGTAGGAGCTATTAACAGTCTGCTACTCCAAAATGTGCCAACTCATTCCAGGTAAGGAACAATAGAACCATTCTAATACTTAATTCCAACAATACTTTGTAGTCATCACCGAGTAAATACTGACAAACTCAAGGAGAAAAACTTGGCAACATCTTCCTTTTCAAGCCAGTCTAGTTCCCAAGGCAGACAGATTTTTGAGTATCACTTTGTAAAACCACAGTTTCCCCCAAGGTGAGCCTGACAGCTTGGTTACCTGCCCATTCTTGGCATAGCACACGGAGTTCGACTGGGTGTACTTGACAGCAATGGTGGCCACGATGAGGTCCCTGAGCGCAGATTCCGGCAACTAGAAAAAAGACAAAATAGTAAATTGGTGTTTCTTTTAAACTTCGTTTGACTTTTAGCATCCTATGCTTCATTTATTATAACAGGCCTATAATGCAGTTCTATCCTTCAGATGAGGGAATGAAATTAACTGTTCATTCAGTTCAGCTGCTCTTTGTGTCCAACTCTTTGCGACCCCATGGACTGCAGCACACCAGGCCTCCCTGTCCACCATCAACTCCCACAGTTTACTCAAACTCATGTCCATTGAGTCGGTGATGCCATCCCACCATCTCATCCTCTGTTGTACCCTTCTTCTCCTGCCTTCAATCTTTCCCAGCATCAGGGTGTTTACAAATGAATCAGTTCTTCGCATCAGGTGGCCAAAGTACTGGAGTTTCAGCTTTAGCATCAGTCCTTCCAATGCATAGTCAGGACTGATCTCCTTTAGGATGGACTGGTTTGATCTCCTTGCAGTGCAAGGGACTCTCAAGAGTCTTCTCCAACACCACAGTTCAAAAGCATCAATTCTTCGGCACTCAGCTTTCTTTATGTCTTTGTAACTGTTCATAGGAGACACTATCATGTTTTACTGAAAGGATCATGTCTAACATATTTGTCATGGAACTCTGTGTGATGCCTAATGCATCACAGACTCAAACGGACACCATTTTTACAGGAATTTTGGCTTAAGCCTGTTTACATATTGCACTAGACATGAAAACTATATCCACTCCAACACTGATGAACAGTATTCTCTCTATCACAGTATCAACAAATAACTGGAGATGCTATTGTTCAGAAACTACACTGAGAATAATTTGTACAGATACTACAATCAACTGTGATGCACACACATCCAAGGCTCTTCAGGCAAAGTCATATTAGGATCATTTTTTGGTTTGCCTAGAATATTCTATGTAGAAGGTATTAAAAAATGTATTATGAACTAAATACTGGTTCAAATAGAATGAAACAACTATGATAACTAAAAATGTCACTATCTTTACTATAAAGAGCAAATAAAATTGAAAAGAAGGATAATGATCTATGTTGGTATGCTAAGTGGACAGAATATATAAGCACAGCTAATTGATAAATTAAGCTAACTGAAAAACTGATACAACTTCATCAAAATTAATACTTCTACTCTTTGAAAGGTACTGTATTGAGGATAAAAAGACAAGCTACAGACTGTAAGAAAATATTTGCAAACTACATATCCAGCAAAGAAGTAGTATTCAAAACATGTAAAAACCTCTTAAAACTCAGTCACAAATCTAATTAGAAAATGGGCAAAAGACATGGAGAGACATTTCAAGAAAAAGGACATACACATAAAAATGAACACATGAAGAAGGGAGAGGAATATAAAGGAAGATAAATCCACCATTCTCATCCGTAGGTTTCCAAATTTCTATTAAAAATACATGTGAACAAGTAGAGAAGAACTTAGATAAATGATTAAAATCACAGACTTGTAAAAATATCCAAGATAGCACAGCCAGAAGCACAAAACCTCTCAGGTTCCACTAAATTATTAATCAGTCCAATACCTATAAACCTACAAGGAAAACTTACAAAAATTAAGATTCTCAATAAATAGGCATGGTTGTCAGCATGGGTACCACAGAATTTGGCTCAATGCTCTTTCAGTATTTTTAAAAATACGTTAGCCAACCAGGTTAAAAAAAAAAAGTGGAAAAAAAAAAAAAAAAATCCAGAGCCCTATTTTACTGTGAGCTGCTTCAAGTAACACTGCTAACCCAGGACCTGAGGGTCTTTACCAAAGAAGTGGATTCCAAAAACCTGCAAGATATCTTTACTTATGATTCCTAAAATGTTCTTTTATTTTAGGGCACCATTAACTTTCAACAATACAAATGAAATACCCAGTAAATCAACAAAGATCATGCCTTAATCACTATACGTTTATTAACAGAACTAGCCTGATGAAGATTTTAAAGCCTATTTTCAGCATTCTACTTAAAGCCTCAGAACTCACACCGGAGAACAACAGCTAACTCATTGTCCACTTCTGTTACACAATGACTTGTTAAGAGACTAATCCTTTTCTAAGAACAAACAGAAATACTGAATACAGAGCTCATAAAATATCGAGTACTGAGAGGCAAGAGGCAAACACCCCGGTGATAAAGGAAGCAACAGTGTGACTCTGTTTTCTCCTCCAGGCCTTCTCCTAGTTGCAAGGTGGTAACTAAGAGGTAAATGAGCTGAGCTCAGCTCTATGGAAGGAAAATATCACTAACCAGATGCTCAAAGTATCTTTATGGCTTTTTCATATTACGGACAAAAAAACTGATCAACAGTCAACCTACAAAAGAAATGGAAATTCTGAGCCAACCTAAGGATTATAAACCCAGGAGAAAGCCTCTCAGAGAGCCTGGAGAACAGTTCCAAACAGGTAAGGGTGTGGCAAGCATGTACTTGATGTTGATGAAGGAGCATATGCAACCAAGCACACATCTCAGTAGAAGGTCACTGCTGTCCTCGAAGACCCACCTTAGTTAACGGTTTCAGTGCTCTTCTAAGTATGGGATGATCTTCTAAGATGCAAGAAACTGGGTTTCATAAAATCTCCTGAAAATATCCAAACTATCTGAGGGCCAGTTCTGTCAAGTTTCTCTAGAGCACAAAGTTACCTCATCCTGAATTCCTTTCAGTGACTGCCGTGGCTGAAGACTTGATTCTTACAGAAGTGGATGGTAGGTGAGCTAGTTAATTTTGTGATCCGCTCCCTCTCTGTCTTAATTTCAACCAAGGTTTGGGAGGCATTTCTTGACTAATTTGTTCCATGGTGCTAGGAATGCTCCCTTAGTTCAGGCAAGCATTTTGTTGATCGGCCACCTGATGTGTTATTACTGGTCCCTTTTAACAGTAACCAAAAGCCTCTGGGCCACATGTCTTGTCTGTTACAGTACAAGAAATGGTTCCCTCTTTTTGCTTCTTCCCGTATGTATAGTTACACTGTCACAAGTCTAAGACTGAATTATGATTGAGCAGATAGTTCTATCATTGGGGAGGCCTGGTTAGTACATAATACAGATGCACACTGCACACTCAAGGGGAGACAGGAGGCCAAAGGGCAGAGAGTAAGTTTTATGTTTAAATTTTTCCCGTCTTGCCTTAAAAATATGAATTTTTAGTTCATCTGATTCTCATGACCAGCATTCAGTCAAAAATGCCAGGCATACCAGCAGACAAGACCAGATAACAATGAAGTTAGTTACACATCCAAAGTAATGGAAAAAAAAAAAAAAATCAGATCCGTAAAATAGCCAATCAGGAGATCCAGAAAAAAAGTACCATCTCAAGGCCCAATCAGGAGATCTCAGAAAAACTGAAGTACCATCTCAAAAAACAAGTACATTTCAACCATTACTGTGTAGGAAACTGAAGGCCTTTAAAACTGAAGGCCCAATCAGGAGATCTCAGAAAAACAAGTACCATCTCAACCATTTCCTTACTGTGTAGGAAACTGAAGGCCTTTAAAACTGAAGGCCCAATCAGGAGATCTCAGAAAAACAAGTACCATCTCAACCATTTCCTTACTGTGTAGCCAAATCTCTTAACTGTCCTCTATGTCACAATTTGTGATCTTTACAATACAGATGACAGTGGTTACACTCCACCCAGAGGCAGCTGTGCATATTAAATGATATAAAACATGTAAATTAAAAAAACAACAACACCCAATCCAGTATTATCCTAGGAACATGTCCTTCTAAAATATGCCAACAGGACAAAAGCAAATTCATTACTACATGTAAACATGGACCACAGCACTGAGCGTGGAAACAACCTAGATACCCATCACAGTACACAGACTGCATGTGGCCTTTCTGATGAAGACGTGCACCTATGTTTATTGATACAGAAACACAGCTGTAGCTTAATGCACGGAAAAAAGCCAAGTGATAAAAGACATGATCCCATTTATGTAGAACTGAAGATAACTGACCACATACACACAGGTGCACAAAAGTTTCTAACATGGTTGGTCTTTTGCTCACTTTTTAAGTTCTCAAACTTACTTGACAAATCAAAGAAGGACTAGCTCTTTGCGTATTGATCAGTTTTAAAATATGGGCCTTCATAAATGCATAAGCATATAAATGTTAAAAAACTGATCTACGGAATTACTAGTATTCAGTTATTTTTCAGACTTACATCTTTATTCTTGGTAACAATGTTGCTAAACAGTGACCTGTTGACAACACTATTATTTCTCTTCTGGCTTAAACGAAGACCAAAGAGAGTTCGAACTTCATTTTCATCTGGAATATAAGACTGGTCCATCTAAATAAAACACAAATTTAAAAAGTTAAGAGTAAAAAAATCCACATCTCGCAAAATCATTCACTTAATTTATGTTCAAGGTATATTATTACAAGTAAGGTTATATGCATGTTTTTTTTTTTTTTTTTCTGACTTAAGCAGGTACAAGATCATTTCAGGATGGCTGTAATAGAATGGCCAGGCACCAATATTTTACTCCAAAACTTTATAGGCTTTATAACCTCACAGGATTTTGTAACTTACACCAACATAATAGAACCAATAATTCTAACAGAGAACTTCTGGTTTTAGTAACTGAAAGCACTGCCCACATAGTTTTTTTTTTTTTTTAACAAAACAAAACAGTAGATAAAACAGACTGGCTACAAAACAGGCAGTGGCACAAAAATTAACCACTAGTTTTCTTTTCTTTCTAACAATTTACTACAAATACTCAGCCAAGATTAAAAAGTTCAATGGAGAACAGCATTTGTAGTATGTGTCTTTGTCATTTGGAAAGGAGTATGTCATTCACGGCTCTCTTGACCTCTTCCAGATTTTGATCTGAAATGATGGGGCATGGGAATAACCTATGTCATAATACTACTCTCTCCCCAGACATTTTTCTATACTTAAACAGTACATAAAGCACTGATAACCTGTAACTCAGAAGCAAGCCCTCATATTAATTCTACTTAATTTGCATTTTCATGAATTCTAAAATGGTCCTTTTTTTTTTTCTATTATAAAATTTCTAAAACTGAGATGTGCCCACCTATAACTGATGTCAAAAAACTTGCCTCTGGTCAGGCAAAGGAAACACGTTTTTCACGGTTGTAATTACGTGTCTAGGTGCGAACTTAGCCAAATTCCCAAACAAAATATTGAGGAAGCCCTGATACTCTTCTGACACCCTGAAACATGACACTGTCTGGTGCTGACTATCAATCGAGTATTTGCTGAATATGCACAGACTATGTATTTCAGGCAAGATGAGCAAGAATTGAAAATATTACTTTAAAAAAAGGTAATAGAGTGGCAGAAGGAAAGGAAAGATTTCAAATAACCTTTAATACCTTTTGAATAGGAAACCATTTTAAATAAATTATTTTTTAAAAAACTAAAAGAAAGGGTGAGAAAGCTATCTTGATCTGAAACTCAAAAAATTAACAGGAAGAGAAAACCTGTAGGATTAAGGATAAAGAAATCATAGTAAAAAAGGATAAATTAGAATGGTTATCAGTATAAAGAAAAGATTAAATATGGGGAAAAATAAAAGAGCAATTATTACTGTAAATATGAATTGCACTAACCTGAAGAACACAGTAATTACCATTTTTCTTTTTGGAAAGTATTTTCAAAGCTTCATTTTCATATCCCGGGGCAATAATACCATCAGATACCTATACATGTATCAACATTAGATATTAATTTCTATTTTAAAAAATCAGAGAATACCACCTAAACAATCTAAACATACTTATGTGTCATAAATAATGCAGCAGCAGTTTCTGGTTTCTACCTCTACTAGATAATACAAACACTATACTTGGAAAGGATAAGTCTGTGCTAGAAGACATCTTTTTACAGCTGATCTTATCTCATTAGTGTCATTTTGGTTGTCTGTTTCAATTTTAATGAAGAATATATGAATGATTTGCTGTGATACATGTATCTTAGGAAGACACATGACTTTTTTACTATTCTGTTCAGGGGTTGCTCTGCACTAATTAGACAGAGCATGTTCTTCCAGTTCTGGCTCTGCTAGAACCTGGCTAAATGATCCGAGGCAAGGCAGGCTCCTCAAAAGCAAGAGAAGGGGTTCAGAGGAAATCAGAGATTAACACAGTATAGCTAAAGACACAAAAAGTACAAAAGTCACAGCTCACACTCCAAGCCTCATGCTATATGTAACCTGTAATGGGACATGCCAACTCCACTGTCGCTGGGGATGGTAGGGGTGATGGTAAGAAGCCCTGCGATGAAACTAAATATCGTCAAGCCACTGGCCCTGTTAGCCTTAATGCTATCTGTTTCCTTCCAAGCTACCTGAGCTAACTTCATTCTTCTTCTGTCTCCCCAATCCCCAACACCACCCTCCCACCCTTCTGGAATGCTTGTTTGATACTCAATTGATGGGGTTACTTTTTCAGAATAGGTTATAATTTCCCCCACTAAACAGTCTCTTTCATTACAGACCTAATGAAGGTATATAGTCAGCTTCAGAAATAATAATTTTGGCATTAAAATAATGACTAGACAATTTAAAAGAATTAAATATGTAAAACTTTACATCACAATAGCCAAATACAAATAATATACATTATGGTTTCAATAAACACTACGTAAAATTTGGCTCTACTTAGCTATATACGGATCAAGATGCAGAATTCCACTAACCTCTCTGGAGATAATCTTGGCAGTAGGGACATCACAAACATCAGATAATGCAACAAAGTCACCAAAGGAAGACATCCTATCAGCCCCTGTAAATAAAAATTAAAACAAAGTGTTTATCACAGATTATCCTTATACAGAAAAAAATAACATTCAAAAAACCCCAAAGTGATCACATAAAATCTAACTTGAGATTTAAACAATAGATTAGTAAGTTAACTGAAATAATCAGTAAGAAATATTCTTTAATTTTACCTTCTAGAGCAACATTCAGCAAAGGGCCTGATAGTAAATATTTTTTAAGCTTTGTGATCCCTGTTTCAACTCTGAGGTTGGAACAGTCACGGACAATACCATATCACCCTACTCCACCTGAACTACATCGATAAAGATGCGTGGTGGGCTGGCTTAGCCTGTTGAGTAATAGCTGGCGAACCCTTGCTGTAGAAGGTAAACTATGATAAAGAATCTCAATAATCTCCCATTAATGTTATTACAATATTCATAGGCTATTAAACTCATCAGTTAGACATTTGTGAATTATATAAAATGTTAACTTTAACCAAATTCAGTGTACTTAAATAACTATAATTTAAGCAAAACAAACACATTCAATAGGCTAACCTGAAATTGTGTTCCCCTTTATTACATTAAAATACTAAAACACACATTTTTATAAACAAATTTATTCCAAGGCTCTCATATAGTTATTCTGCAGTACTAATAAAAAATGAATTAACATAATTTGAAATCTTATACCAAAAAGGATATTTAAGATCAGATATTACCTTTCCTCTAAAAAAAAAAAAAAAAAAAGAAAGAAAAAAAAAAAACTACACGCTATTATTCGTCTGACCTCTTGCTCTTGCGTATGCAGTGGCTATGGGTGTGAGGGTTTTGTACAGATCATAGACCATGCAGACGTTGGCTTCATCTTCACTGAGTGGAATTCCAACAGCAGCACCTGGTATAGAGACCCATTTATAAGTCAAAAATCTCAGTTACCACTTGTCAATTCCTACCTTAGGACAACATTTTTCCAAATACCCAGTCCATGCAGGGTACTTTCTAGTGCTTATGCCAAATTAAACAAAAATCTACTTGGCCAGATAATTAAATGGCAAAATACAACTGCAGGGGAGGGTGAAGCAGGGGGTATCTCTCCTCTCTGGCCTCTGAAATAGAGCCACCGAGTCTGCCAGCACCAGGCATGTGTATGGAGCTCCTTTACTTCATTACTGACTCTTTCTCTGTCCTGCCTGATATCACACACTATTTTCCTGCTGCTCCCATTGTTTGAACATCCAAACAGTATCTGAGAACTAATTATTTGGTGAATTGTCAGTGGGAGTTATAAATAAGTTGTAAAGTTGACTGAGACACAGAAGCAAAAAGGTCTCTCAGACAATGGCCACAGAAAGTTAAAAGTGTTGTAACAAATTATTGACGTCTACTCAGTTAAATTTTCATCCATGTGGAAAAATTTTAGTCATATTGCATTAGGCAACATAACTTTTATTTTCTAAAACATGCTTCCACTACAGATAATGGGAGAAGGCAATGGCAACCCACTCCAGTACTCTTGCCTGGAAAATTCCATGGAAGGAGGAGCCTGGAAGGCTGCAGTCCATGGGGTTGCTAAGAGTCGGACACGACTGAGTGACTTCACTTTCACTTTTCACTTTCATGCATTGGAGAAGAAAATGGCAACCCACTCCAGTGTTCTTGCCTGGAGAATCCCAGGGACGGGGGAGCCTGGTGGGCTGCCGTCTATGGGGTCACACAGAGTCAGACACGACTGAAGTGACTTAGCAGTAGCAGCAACTACAAATAAAACTATTTCCTGACCTTCCTATCTTATAACAATGTCACACATTATTTTTATGTAAATAATACGTGTGCATGTTATTGTTATCTGATTTTATCCCATTACTACATTAATATCATTATTAATCAAAAGTGGTTTCACACATCCCAGACTGTTCACATTTACTTTAGAGTCTTGTCAAATTTCTAAAAACTTTAAAAAGAAGTTCATTTTGAACAGTTCCAGAGAATCCCAGGGTGCAACGCTTTACCTGCTGGGCTAACATGTTTGAAAGACGCAGCAGCTGGAAGGCCTAAAGCTTCTTTGAGTTCCTTCACCAGCTGCCAGGCATTCAAAGCATCACATAAGTTTATAAATCCAGGGGCTCCATTCAGAACTACATATAAAAACACACATGAACAAGCAAGGTCAATAAGATGTGTACATTTCCTAGAAAACATTTTAAACATATAAAGACTGCACAAAAATTCTTCAAAAGAAGTATAATGAAGAGGCGAACAGATATATATGAACATGTAAGAACTCAGTGAGATGAGTGAATACAGCACCAGAGTCTGAACCCACGTTACCAAACACACACACACACACACACAGAGAAATGCATGAACATAAATACGAGCACACACCATGAGGACCACCGCCAGCCAACCCATAAATAAATCAGCAGAGAATTCCGGAACAGGAAAAAGTACAACTAGACTAGCAATCATCAGGGATCCACTTCAGTACAGAACTAAGATAAAATAATTGTGCGACTTTAGTGTACAATTTAGAGTATCTAAAATATAGTACTGGAGAAGGAAATGGCAACCCACTCCACTATTCTCGCATGGAGAATCCCATGGACAGAGGAGCCTGGAGGGCTACAGTCCATGGGGTTGCAGAGTTGGACACGACTGAGCAACTGAGCATAATATTTTAAAGTTGTAAGTCGTGTCAGTTTAAGAAATAATGTTATAAACTAAAGCAGGAGTTTAGTGGGTGGGAGAAATGGAGGGAAAAAACTCATTTGATGGACAGGGGAGGAGATCCTCTTCTTTTAACTGGACTCAGCAGGCTCGGCTTCAAGTTGAAATGCAGTTAAAAAGGAGCTTACAAGTTTTTTGCTGCCTATTTTCTTAACAGTGGCAGGATTTTTAAAAGCCAAAATCTTATGAGTAAATATTTATAAGAAGTTTAGCATACACACACAAAGTAATGGGCCACCAATGAAAAACTTAACAATTTCATTTCCTCTGTGTTATCTTCAATAGCAGATACTTTCACAAGCAAAACCTTGCCAAGTATCTACTGAGTGCCTACTACAATGTTAGGCACTGTTCTAGGAGCTTGGGATGTTATCAGTGAATAAAACAGTCCCTCCCAAATTACTGTCATCATGAAGCTTATGAGGGGAGCCAGAAAGGAAACTAAACGTGTAATAAAATCATACAACAGAAAATTAGTTATTTACCCAAATGAATTGACGGCTTGGGTCTATACAAAAACACGTACAAAAAGCTTTAAAACAGTTTTATTCATAAACTGCCAAACAGCATCCTTCTGTTTTTGATGTCTTTCAATAGGTGAATGAATAAACTGGTACATTCACACACAATGAAATATTATTCCGTAATAAGAGGAAATGAGTTATCAAAAGACATGGAGGAACCTTAAATACAGATTGTTAAGTGCAAGAAGTCAGTCTGAAAAGACTACATACTGTTTGTTTCCAACTCTAGGATATCTGGAAACAGCAAAAGTATACAGTGAAAAGATCAGTGGCTGCCTGTGGTTAGTTAGAAGGCTGAAGGGGAGGAGTTTTTAGGGTGGTGAAACTATTATGCAAGATAGTATCAGGTTTCCCTAGTGGCTCAGTGGTAGAGAACATGCCTGTCAATGCAGGAGACATTTAGGGCTCAATTCCTGGGTCGGGAAGATCCCCTGGAGAAGGAAGGAAATGGCAACCCACTCCAGTATTTTTGCCTGGGAAATCCCATGGACAGAGGAGCTTGTCAGGCTACAGTCCATGGATCCCAAAAGAGTCAGACACAATTTAGCAACTGAACAACAGGATAATTTTCATAAGATGAGTAAATTATGTTTGCCCAAACCCATAGAATGTACAAGACATTTTGAATCTAAACTATGGATCTTATAAGGTTAGATATGTGGTATGGGCAAAATATAAAATTAAAAAAAAAAAAACAAAAAAAAAACCCTGCTCTTTTTAATAAAATTACCTGGAAATAAAGTTCCCTTAAACAAACAAAAAAAAGACTATTTTCACGGAGCTCATGGGAGAGGCACGGAAGAAGCAAAATAGGCAACAGTAAACAACAGAAGCTGTCCCCCGCAACACTTCACCCCCAAAGTCTTTACACCTACAACTCTCTCCTCTGCCCGCTGGACCCACCCTTCCCTTGTACCAGGCAGCAGGATGTGCTTGCTCACTAAACAACCCACCTTAGCAACAAATCAGGGCTTCTCTGATGGCTCAGATGGTAAAGAATCTGCCTGCAATGTGGGAGACCTGGGTTCGATCCCTGGGTCAGGAAGATCCCCTGGAGGAGGGCATGGCAACCCACTCCAGTATTCTTGCCTGAGGATTCCCCATGGACAGAGGAGCCTGGTGGGCTACAGTGCATGGGGTTGCAAAGAGTCGGACATGACTGAGCGATGAAGCACAACAAAACAAAACCAAAAAACTGTAAAACTCTCTTATTACTCTACAGATCCTTAAGCCCTGACTAATTTCAAAGAATTATCTTTACCATTCTTAGTTCCTAACCTCTCATTACTATTTTGACCCATTTCAAACGGGCTGCCAGACCAATCCATCATTCCAAGGAAATCACTTTTCTGTAACATTCTCAAATCAAATAGCCACTGCTCTCAGCAGCCCTGTTTCCTCTAATGGTTCCTCTACTGCCACTTCAAGGTTTGGTCCTAACCATCTTACTATGAAATCCAGACCGTCTCATCCTGTCCCAACATCTTCAAAACCAATATGCACACAAAGATACTCCAACCTGTATCTTCAACTTGACTTCTCTTCAAAACCCTGGATTATCACAGTATTTTTTGTTTACAAGTCCCACTGGCAACTCAAATTTCAGGCAACTATAAGAGGTACCATGCAATTCATTTTCTAAAAAGTGAATCATGTCTGACACAATAGAAAGAAAGATACATACACACCCAGACACGGCAAACCATGTCACACAATACTCAGCCTTTACCTGTGATAGGGAGCTTGGGCTTCAGGGTATACAGCTGGGCAGGAGTCTGATGAGGGTTCATTCCATACCTCAGGGGCATCTGAGATACTCCTTTACTGTACTCTTTCCTGAAGTAATCTGAAATTGCTTCATCATACTGTGCTGTATGAGTAAAAGCCTAAAAAAAGAGTTAAGGTTTGTGAAATACCCATAGTACTTCCCAAAGTGAGATTAAAACCAAAAGTGAGGTTAAAAATGGTTTCTAAGTGCTATATATCCAACTACACCCACAAGCCCACACACCCATCCATGCAGGAAAGACACCAACTAATACTAAACAGCACAAAGAATTACTCCCTGCCACTTCTTTTTCAATTTTTAGACAGAAGACCTCTCTGAATGTTGGTCTCTCCATTTCTAATAAAAGGATAACGGCTCCAACCAGAGCCCTGGCAGGTGATATGATGTGGTGAGAACGGAGTACTGCTGGTTTTGCAAACACCACACCAGATAAAAGCGTGTTCCCACCTTCAAGGCTAACAGGCGTCTTGTCTCCAAGGACGTGTCTTTGCTGTCAGAATCCTGCATCTCTGAGGCTACGGCTGCATAGTCCTCCGGCTCACAGACTACTGTCACTCGAGCGTGGTTTTTGGCTGCTGCTCTCAGCAGAGTCACTCCTCCTTTGAAGAACAAAAGATGATTTGCATTTTCATCAGTTTAACCTCTTTCAAATCAAGTGACTGTACATGCTGTGCGTTCATGAAAACATGCTCAGTCACTTCTGATTCTTTGTGACCCCAAGGACTTTAGCCTGCTCGGCTCCTCTGCTTGTGGGATTTTCCAGGCAAGAATACTGGAGTGGGTTGTCATTTCCATCTCCAAGGGATCTGTCCAACGCAAGGACTGAACCCGCATCTCCTGCTTGGCAGGCGGATTCTTTACCACTGGGCCACCTGGGAAGCCCCAAAATAAAGAAAAATAATATGTGTGTACTCAGTCATATTCAAAAAATAAGCTCTCTACACCAAGAGCTCTGAAAATATCAATGAATTAATCACAAGAGACACAGGAGACGCTGGTTTGATCCCTGGGTGGGTAAGATCCCCTGGAGGAGGAAATGGCAACCCACTCTAGTATTCTTGCTTAAGAAATCCCAGGGATATAGTCTTCGGGGTCGCAAAGAGTTGGACGTGACTGGGCACGCACGCACACCCACACATTGTTTTGGGCTTTGCAGGTGGCGCAGTGGTAAAGAATCTGCCTGCTGTTGTAGGAGGTATGGTTCCATCCCTGGGTCGGGACGATCCCTCGAGGGGGAAATGGCAAACCCACTCCAGTATTCTTGCTTGGAGAATCCCATGGACAGAAGAGTCTGGTGGGCTACAGTCCACAGGGTCACAAAAGAGATGAACACGACTTAGTGCCTAAACAACAACAGTCCCAGAGACTATCTTCTACCCCTTCAACAGTGAACACTGGGACCTCCCTGGTGGCTCAGACGGTAGAGTCATTTCATTTACAGTGCAAACAGTCTGCAAAAATGGTTTTCCAAACTTACCAATATCAATATGTTCAACAGCCTCTTCAACAGTTACACCTGGAGAAGCCACTGTCTTCCCAAAGGGATACAGATTACAAACAACAACTCTGAAACAAAGAGGAATTCAGAAATCATGAAAAAGTGGAAACTTCCACCATTTACACATCAGTAACCGCTAACATTAAAACATTAAAAAGAAATGCAAAAAAAGCAAAATGGCTGTCTGAGGAGGCCTTACAAATAGCTGAGAAAATAAGAGAAGCAAAAAGCAAAGGAGAAGAAGAAAGATATAAGCATCTGAATGCAGAGTTCCAAAGAATAGCAAGGAGAGATAAGAGCTTCCTCAGCGATCAATGCAAAGAAATAGAGGAAAACAACAGAATGGGAAAGACTAGAGATCTCTTCAAGAAAATTAGAGATACCAAGGGAACATTTCATGCAAAGATGGGCTCAATAAAGGACAGAAATGGTATGGATCTACCAAGCAGAAGATATTAAGAAGAGGTGGCAAGAATACACAGAAGAACTGTACAAAAAAGATCTTCATGACGCAGATAATCACGATGGTGTGATCACTCACCTAGAGCCGGACATACTGGAATGCAAAGTCAAGTGGGCCTTAGAAAGCATCACTACAAACAAAGCTAGTGGAGGTGATGAATTCCACTTGAGCTATTATTTCAAATCCTGAAAGATGATGCTGTGAAAGTGCTGCACTCAATACCCCAGTCAATTTGGAAAACTCAGCAGTGGACACAGGACTGGAAAAGGTCAGTTTTTATTCCAATTCCAAAGAAAGGCAATGCCAAAGAATGCTCAAACTACCACACAATTGCACTCATCTCACACGCTAGTAAAGTAATGGTCAAAATTCTCCATGCCAGGCTTCAGCCGTATGTGAACCGTGAACTTCCAGATGTTCAAGCTGGTTTTAGAAAAGGCAGAGGAACCAGAGATCAAATTGCCAACATCCGCTGGATCATAGAAAAAGCAAGAGAGTTCCAGAAAAACATCTATTTCTGCTTTATTGACTATGCCAAAGCCTTGACTGTGTGGACCACAATAAACTGTGAAAAATTCTGAAAGAGATGGGAATACCAGACCACCTGACTGGCCTCTTGAGAAACCCGTATGCAGGTCAGGAAGCAACAGTTAGAACTGGACATGGAACAACAGACTGGTTCCAAATAGGAAAAGGAGTACATCAAGACTGTATATTGTCACCCTGCTTATTTAACTTATATGCAGAGTACATCATGAGAAACACTGGGCTGGAAGAAACACAAACTGGAATCAAGATTGCAGGGAGAAATATCAATAACCTCAGATATGCAGATGACACCACCCTTATGGCAGAAAGTGAAGAGGAACTCAAAAGCCTCTTGATGAAAGAGGAGAGTGAAAAAGTTGGCTTAAAGCTCAACATTCAGAAAATGAAGATCATGGCATCTGGTCCCACCATTTCATGGGAAATAGATGGGGAAACAGTGGAAACGTGTCAGACTTTATTTTTTTGGGCTCCAAAATCACTGCAGATGCTGACTGCAGCCATGAAATTAAAAGACGCTTACCCCTTGGAAGGAAAGTTATGACCAACCTAGATAGCATATTCAAAAGCAGAGACATTACTTTGCCAACAAAGGTCCGTCTAGTCAAGGCTATGGTTTTTCCTGTGGTCATGTATGGATGTGAGAGTTGGACTGTGAAGAAAGCTGAACACCGAAGAATTAGTGCTTTTGAACTGTGGTGTTGGAGAAGACTCTTGAGAGTCCCTTGGACTGCAAGGAGATCCAACCAGTCCATTCTGAAGGACATCAGCCCTGGGTGTTCATTGGAAGGACTGATGCTGAAGCTGAAACTCCAATACTTTGGCCACCTGATGCAAAGAGTTGACTCATTGGAAAAGACTCTGATGCTGGGAGGGATTAGGGGCAGGAGGAGAAGGGGACGACAGAGGATGAGATGGCTGGACGGCATCACCAACTCGATGGACGTGAGTTTGGGTGAACTCCAGGAGTTGGTGATGGACAGAGAGGCCTGGTGTGCTGTGATTCATGGGGTTGCAAAGAGTAGGACATGACTGAGCGACTGAACTGAACTGCTAACATGACCAAAACCCCTAATGATTTAAAATATGAACTCTGAGTTTGACATTTTAAAGTTCTAATAAGTTACAGTGAAACATCAGGACCTCTCATGGTTGCAAGAGCACAGGGAAACAGAAGGGGCCAGAGTCAGCAAATGCTTTCAATACACATTATTCCCACCAAATCATAATGAAATGTTGCTGCCTGGGTAACCTTAGCTAAGCCACTGTATTATCAAGCCCTAAAAATAAAAAAAAAAAAAAGAAAAAAATATATATACAGGCATAAATCTTCATTATACTTTAAAATGGATTCTTAGAAATAACATCTAAAGCACAAGCATAAGTTGGATATTACCATAGTTTAAAGCTTTTATGATGGTCAAATGATACCATTAAGATTATGAAAACAATCTACAGAATGGGATAAAATGGATTCTTACAACTCAATAATAAAAAGATAAATAACTCAATATAGCAAAAACACAACACTGTAAAGCAACTATATTTCAATTTTTAAAAAATGGGCAAAGCATCTGAACAGACATTTCTCTGAAGGTATGCACATGAAAAGATCATAATTACAAGAAACCCATATTATACCCACTAAAAATGTTAAAAAAAAAAAAAAAACAAAAACGATAACAAATGTTGGTGATGATGCAGACAAAGAAGAACCTTTGTATACTGCCAGTGGGAATGTAAACTGATGAGGCCTGGAAAATAAGTCTGGCAGCTCCTGCAAAGGTTAGAGTTACCATGAAATTAACATTCCCAGGTATATGCCCAAAAGAAATGAAAATATATGTCCACACAAAAACTTGTACACGAATGTCCAGTTTCTTTAGTCAGTATATCCAAAAGTGGAAAACAATCCAAATATCTATCAACTGATGAATAAATGAGAGTATATCTATATAAGTGATTACTTTTCAGCAATAAAAAATGCATCAATGGTATATGCTGTAACATGGATGAACTCTGAAAACATGCTAAGAAGCTAGTCACAAAGGACTATGTATTATACAATTCCACTGATGAGCAGTGCTCATATAAATCCACAGAGACAGAAAATAGACTGGTGGTGGTCTAGGTTGTTGGGGAATATGGAGATTAAAGTTAATGGGCAGAGTTTGGGGCAGGAGGGAGAGTGCCAGAGGGAAGGGCAGTGATGAATATATTCTAATATTAACTGTGGTGGTAACTGTGCAACTCTAAATATACTAAAAACTACTGAATTATCTACTTTAAATTGAGGAATTATATGGTATGTGAATTATATCTGAATAAAACTATTATACATATGCAACAAAAAGAAACTATGAATATCATTATGCAAATAACGAAGTTACTTATATATATCACAATTTAGATCATAGATTTTAAAAAAGCAA
Organism: Bos mutus; assembly: GCF_027580195.1. Classification (NCBI taxonomy): domain Eukaryota; kingdom Metazoa; phylum Chordata; class Mammalia; order Artiodactyla; family Bovidae; genus Bos; species Bos mutus. The sequence goes on from NC_091618.1 coordinate 32,568,920, forward strand.
AGGCTGTTTAAGCATAATTAGATGTTTCAGTAATATAAATTTGGCAAAATCAAAACGCTTACCCACATACAATGTCACAAACAAGGTCCTCCTAAATGTTTACAGTAAGTAATCAGGAAGCGAAGCCTAACGTTAACCTTGATATTTAAAAAGAGACACCAGATTTGGCTTCTTTGTCTTTGATCCTTAATGTAGTAAAAGTTCAACTTTGAAAATTTTTACCTTATAAGATTGAAATCAAGTTTGGCCATGTCAGCACTATCTTCTGGGATATCACGAGCCAAGATTCCTAATTCAACAAAGTTAAAGTATTAGGTTCAAAAAATAAGTCAGAATAAGACACTTCTTTCCAACATGACTTCATCAATCATGTTAAAGCCCCTAGCACTGCCTAATTAAGAATACCAGACAGTGTAAAATTAGGATTAGTGAGTATACTTCAAAACTGTTCGCATCAGTTCCCTATTCCCTTTTCCTCGAGCAACAAAATGTAAACGGAATTTCACCTGCTGTCAGTTCCATCAGTGCATATACTCTCATAAGTAGTAAAGTATTTTAAGATTCCTTTGAAAGTCAGTTACCCTGTGACGCTTTATTCCAAGCTTGAATCACAGCAAGAGTTTTTTTCACACTCTAAAACCTAAATATTTTCATTAACTCCAGCAGGAAATAACAAACTCTAAATTATTCATCAGGCCAGGACTAACAGCTACTAGAGGAATCCATCAGGTAACAAAGCAAGCTAGATTGTGTTTTAAACATTCTTATGTATTATGAACTTTAGCAGCAGATGTGACAAAACCACCGTAACCTCACAGATTTTTTTGTTGAGCTATGATCTGCCTTTTTCCTTATTCCTGCTTATTCTATTAACCATAAGATGATATGGAAAAACCCCAACAAACTTTGTGGCCAAACCACTGCAAAGTTTATTGAAAACCACTATTTAAAATTGAAGATATCCAACCACTTACCAGCATGGACTGCAGGATGCAAGGTTTTTACACGCCCCCCTAGCATTTCAGGAAATCCAGTTAGCTCAGAGACATCTCTGAAAACAGACAGAATATTGCTACTGTTTCTGTGGCTTTCATTTTACATTTTATATCATTTCAAAGCATCTTCCAACATTTTTTCAGAGCCTGGATTTTCAGAATTCAGAAAATGAATCATAAGCCATACTAATGAAATATTAGGAAATAAATTAAACTCACAAGTAATTTGACAATATACAACAAAATTATTAGTATCTTTATCCCAGTAATAGATTAAAAGGGATAGCAAGAATTTAGCCTTTTGGATTGACCTACATAAAAGTTAAAAACCTTTACATTGAAAAAAGAAAAAAAATAAGGTAAAAATGTAAGCTAGAAAAGATATTCACAAAGTATGACCCAGGGTCAAATAAAAGACAGCATTTAAGTATCAATCCATATCCCCAAATTGACCTGAACACTTTCTCTGGCTGAATTTACAAGCAAATTTTTATTTATTTTTCTTAAAAATTTATTCATTTACTTTTGGCTGTTTTGCTGGGTTTTCCTCACTGCCCACAGCTTTCTCTAGTTGCAGCAAGTGGAGGCTATTCTCCATTTGTGGTAGGCTTCTCACTGCCCATGGCTTATGTTGCAGAGCCACAGGCTCTTGGACACCTGGGCTTCAGTAGTTGTGGCACAGGGGCTCAGCTGCTACACGCCAGGTGGAATCTTCCTGGAGCAGGGATTGAACCTGTGTCCCCTGCACTGGCAGGTGGGTTCTTCACCACTGTACCACCAGTGAAGCCCGCCAAGTTTTTGAAAACCCACAACATGTGGGGAAAAAAGCAAGAAGCAAAACTTTCTGTCTTCTATATGAGCTATGAAATAAAGACCACGCTTATGAAATAAAATGAAGACCACGCTTATAAAAACCCTGGAGAAAAAGACATCAACATGTTGTACACGGTTATCAGATACTCGGGGAAGAGAGGATGAATCTTAAGAGTTGAATTTTAATGATGTGAACAGTTTCACTAAAGAGCCAGTCAAAACAGATCATGTGGGCAAATAAGACCCAGAGCCACAACTTTCAGTGAAGCCTGTGAGCCCTAGAGTCCAGGGCTTCTCTTGTGAGGCCAAGAAAAGACAGGGCGATGAGAAGCCCCTGCAGTATAACTAGAGATTAGCCCCCCACTCACTGCAACCAGAGAAAGCTTGCTGGCAGCAACAAAGAGCCAGCACAGCCAAAAATAAATCATTTCTTAAAAAAAAAAAAAGAAGATCATAGGCATCCTGAAAATCACAACTCCTTTCTTGCACAACAAACAATCCCCCTAATATGCACTGTGTTATAACATTAATGTGTTATAAGATTTGGCTGAGGGGCGAGGGGCTCTGAAATGAGAGCTCTGGAGGTCCCAACTCCTTACTCTGTAAACCTGAAAATAAGTTTAAGCTTCCTGCAAAAGGTGGTTTAACTTACCAATTTCACAGCACTGTTGGGAGGAGTAAATAACATTATTTCATGCAGTAAATGGAATACAGTACTTTCTGGTCAACGTCACCAAACTACCTTTGGATTGGACTTAACTTAAAAAGCAAGTTGTTCCTTACCTGACTGCCAAACCAGCATCTCTGAGGGCTTTTGCAGTCCCTCCAGAGGCGATCAGATTCAAACCAACAGAAGCTAAGTTCCTGGCAAACTCCACAAGGCCATTTTTGTCAGAGACACTAAATAAAGCTGAAACAAAAGACATTTTGCATCACTCTCAGTACAAGACATTCTGTGCTTCAAAGCCCAGGGGGTCCAGGGGAGGGGGAGCAGTTTGGAGAAGGCATTCGCGAATCTTAGGGTCCCCACTACTCAGACTTTGACCCGGGGTAGGGTCCGCCGCCAGCGAGCCGCACTCGAGCGCGCGGCGGGCCCGAGCCTTGCTGACCGCAGCGCCGCCTCCCCACCCAGCCAGGGCCCCACAGCTCCCATCTGGCCGCCGCCATTGCCGGGGTGAGGGAGCCGCGGGGCACGGAGGTCATGGCGCGGCTCCACCAGGGCGCCGAGGAGCTCACCGAGCTGGCCGGGTGCCATAGCCGCAGGCGGCCGGGGTCCGCAGACAAGTTGGGGACAAAAGCGGCAACACCACGTGCAGAAGGAGACGGTGCGACCAGAATTTTTACCGGAAGGAAGCGGGGTGGGCGCAGTGAGCACTTGATCCGTCACGTGATCCAACCCGCCTGTAATCAGTTTTCAGAATTGGAGCCTCAGGGCTGTAAGGGAAAAAGGCGTTGGCTGCAGCTGGCTTTCTAAACCCTTAAACTAAAAAAAAAAAACAAACCCTTAAACACAGAGTCGGACACGACTGAAGTGACTCAGCAGCAGCAGCAGAAGGGACTTAGCACATATGCACATACAAACTATAAAATGACTAATAATGGTAATGTGCCTGGATATGCTGCTGCTGCTGAGTCGCTTCAGTCGTGTCCCACTCTGTGCGACCCCATAGACAGCAGCCCATCAGGCTCCCCCGTCCCTGAGATTCTCCAGGCAAGAACACTGGAGTGGGTTGCCATTTCCTTCTCCAATGCATGAAAGTGAAAAGTGAAAGTGAAGTCGCTCAGTCCTGTCCGACTCTTAGCGACCCCATGGACTGCAGCCCACCAGGCTCCTCCATCCATGGGATTTTCTAGGCAAGAGTACTGGAGTGGGGTGCCATTGCCTTCTCCGAATGTGCCTGGATATAGTGGAATTTAATTATCTCTGACTCCCTACCCAAATTATTCTCCCTTTAAAAACTTTCATGGTTAGCAAAATCTTCGGAGTTGGTTTCTGGACCCGAGTTCACCTTCTTTCCAGGTGGCTGACCTCCTGAATAAAGCAACATTTTCTTTTCCAACCAACACTTGAGTATTGGCTTTCTAATAGTAAAGACGCTGAACCTAAGTTTGGTAATATACTCTATTCTCTACACTTTGTGTAGATTAACTCATTTATCAGGTGTACCTTCTCAGAATTTATTCAGAAAAGTCAACCTTTAATATTACATCATATTTTCAGAACTTGAAACCAATATCCTGTGTTTGAAGAGAAAAGGTCAGTCTACAAGGTTAAACTAAAATCTTCAATCTAACATCTGGAAAAGCTCCATATAAAAATCAATAGCAAAAGAAAAAATATTTTGGATCACTAGGAAAAATAAGAGCATAATAAAACACTTGGATGCTTTTCTTGGAGCAAAAATTGTGCAACCCTTCACAAGTAGGAACAAGACTCCATATGCTTAATTATAAATGAAACACAATTGTCATCTGTCATATGTCTCATTTCCCCCCCAAAGAATCTAGTTCAGGATTAAGATTAAATATGGGGCTGAAGAGACCCCACAGTGCATCTATTTATTATTGAACCCGAATGTCAAAACAACTCCCAAGCACAAGAACTACTTCACCATAACATCAAAAAAATTTATTACCGCTTTTTTTGTTATTAGTTGCTCAGTCGTGTGCGATGCTTTGCGACCCCATGGACTGTAGCCTGCCAGGCTCCTCCGTCCATGGGATTCTCCAGGTGTGAGATTGCTGGAGTGGGCTATCATTCCCTTCTCCAGATGATCTTCCCAACACAGGGGTTGAAACCAGGTCTCCCACATTGCGGGCAGATTCTTTATTCTCTGAACCACTTTATAGGTTTGCTTCTCCCCACTAAAAACTCATGTTTGCTAATACATTAAGTGCAAGGAGACTGTAATGGATGGATAAAAGTAGGGCAGGGATGCTGTGCCAAGTTGCTTCAGTCATGTGCAACTCTTTGCTACCCCATGGTCTATAGCTAGCCAGGTCCTCTGTCCATGGGATTCTCCAAGCAAGAATACTAGAGTAGGCTGCCATGCCCTTCTCTAGGGGATATTCCCAAACCAGGGATCAAACCAGAGTCTCTTGCGTCTCCTGCATTGGCAGCAGGTTCTTTATCACTCGGGTCACCTGGGAAGCCCACAAGGAGGGCACTTAGGACATTTAAGCTTAACAAGGGCTGAGAAATGGAAAAGTCCAAGAAAGTGCAATCACAAAATAATTAAACCATTGCCTGCTTAGAATATTTTCTACATATTACTTATGTAATGAGTTCATGCAGTCTGCACAAAATATTAAGCATGTCAAAAGAAAGCATGCCTTAAAGAGTGATGAAAGCAAAGATGATTTATTTCTAGAACAGTGTTCCCAGGAGAACATTGCTGCCACTAGGGAGCAGCAAAGGTTGTTCTCTGGGTCATCAACAACAAACGTGTAATCTCAAAGTCAAGGATAATCAGCTATGTTTGCATAACGTTTTCAGGTTAAAAAAGTGCTCCTGTATCTCATTTTCTTTATAACACACTAAGGGGCATTCTATTCTGACCCCCATTTTTCAGATGCAGGACATAAAGACCTTAGAAGCTCAAGGTCACAGTGCTAGAATGGAAACCCTGAGGGTCTTATACAGGCATTCACAGGTGGCTCAGTGATAAAGAATCTGCCTGCAGGTGCAGGACAGGTGGGTTCCATCCTTGAGTGGGGAAGATCCCCTGGTGTAGAATATGGCAACCCACTCCAGTATTCTTGCCTGGAAAATCCCATGGACAGAGAAGCCTGGCGGGCTACAAAAAGAGTCAGACAGGACTGAGCACGCACACATATGTCTTGTACTAGATTAGCACCAGGAGCATTAAGGTAAAGAAACAGTTTTCAGACAAAAGAAAATTAAAAAACAAAAAACTTTCCAGAGACACATAATAAGATCAAGACAGTGTCAACATTAAATGCAAAATGTGTGTGAGTAGCTTTGAAAAAAATTCTTTATCCCACCTTCCTTATGCAAGAAAATACAGTTGACCATTGAACAACCCGGGTTTAATTTGCATGGATCCACTTCTACAAGGACTCGCTAGCCCGCGGTGTTCTCCCGTTGGCATTTGTATCCGCAGATTCGAAATTCCCACCCACAATGGGTTGAATCCGTGAATGTGAAAAACGTGTGTACAGAGGACGGCGTATCGGATTGAGCATTCGCAGATTTTGGTGTGTGGGCCTTCTGGAAACAATTCGCCTCGTTTATTTGAGGGTTGGTCATAATAGCAAAACACGGTTTAACAAATACTGTGTTATCCATTCTCTTGACTGTATACAAAGTGTTGTGTCAGAAAACATGGGAATTGATAAAACTGGCTTGCTGTTGTCAGCCTCCCACGTAGTCCCAGAAGATGCCCACCTTCTGGTCTCACCTTTGTGGGGTCCTCTCTCACACTAGCAGGGTTGGGCTGGTGACGGACATCGTGGCAGAAGTGTTGGGGCCGCTTTCAACTGGGACTGTATGGCTTCTTCCTTGAATGGCAAGCTGGGCGGGGCAGGCTGCAGGGCAGCGAGCAGCCCTGGGAGAGGCCGAGTGGCTGGGAGCCAAGGCTGGGGTTTCTCCAGCTGAGGTGGCACCTTCAGGGAACTGCGGCCTCTGTTTGAGACCCTAATGTCTTACCACCCAGGGCAGGCATCGCCAGATGTGAACCCACAGATGGTAATGAATGTTGTTTGAAGCCGCTCAATTTGGGAGTAATTTGTTACCCAGTAACAGAGCGGGAGTGACTTTCTAGGCCACAGATGGAGGCGCACCAGCCCCGGTGCCACAGAAGCAAATGCAAACTTTCAGGTCTCTGTCAATGCCTGGCTTGACCGGAAATGCAGTCTAGGCGGTCAGCCAGTCCCCAGGCCCAAGCCACCGCCGGACTCTGTCCTCACGTCCTCATTCCCTCTCACCTCACACTGGCGAGACTGTGTGGCCCCAGCCAGGTATTCTCTATTTGTCTCTTTCTAGTTCTTTATTCTTTGTCCTAGAAAAGCTGCCCGCTTTTCACCTCATTTTGCAGTTCTCTAAGGGGAGAATATCAGCTTCATGAAGTGATAAATAAAGGTGTTATATTACTTCAGTTGTCTTCTTTCTTTTTTAATTTTTTAAAACAATTTTCGGCAACGGAAAATGAAATCCAAAGCTGACTGCTAACGATCTATCGGACAGCAAGACACAGGCGATGCGCATGCTATACCCTTTGAGGTCACTGTCTCATACTTAAAGGACTGTGGGTAAGTCACTCTCAAATTGGAGCTCCATCGCTTGAGTGAATATCTCCAACACAAACTTTATTTAAAACAAACAACAACAACTATATATATGCACATATGGGGCTTCCCAGGGGGCACAGAGGTAAAGAACCCACCTGCCAGTGCAGGAGAAGGAAGAGATGTGAATTTGATCCCTGGATCAAGAGTGAGAAGATTCCCTAGAGTAGGAAATGGGCAACCCACCCCAGTATTCTTGCCTGGAATATTCCATGGACAGAGGAGCCTGGCAGGTTACAGCCCATAGGGTTGCATAGAGTCAGATACTGCTGAAGCAACTTAGCACACATGCACATCCCAGAAAGTGTCTGGGGTTCTGGAAAGGTTCCAGGGTAGTAATATTGGAAGCCCCCAAAAGTAGCAGTCATTGAGGGTCTCTGTGAAGACTTAAGGTAAGTCCACAGCATAAACTACCGGGGAACTTGGGAAAATAAATTAGGGCAAGAAATTTGAATTGTTTTGACCATCAGAATCTGTATTTAGCAGAAAAGAACTGGTTTTCAGCACTTTTTTCCACCCTCCCCTCCCCCACCAATAATGCCTCACATAGTCTTTACATCTCATCACTGCATGTGTATCCAACCACTTTTTGTGGTCAAACACCTTGAAGTTGCTGTGAATTTCTTTCTCTCGTACCCGACATGCAATCTGTCAGTAAATCCCATCAGCTCTGTCTTCAAATGTGTGCAGAATCCAGCCACTTTTTACAACCACCTATTTGGCCAAGTAACTGTCATCTCCTTCCTGGACTATTTCAGCATCCTGGTAACTGGTTTTCCCACTTTCTGCCCTTCCCCCTGTAGCCTGTTCTCAACAGTGTGACCAGCTGGAGAAATCCTTTCAAAAGCATGTACAGTTGTCATTCAGCTCTGCCCTCATCTTTCCAAAGGCTTCTCTCACTGACAGTAAAAACAGAGGTATTTATGATGAGCCACAGACCATACAATCTTACCTCTTAACTTCCCTTCCTCTTCCACTGTCCTCATTCTTGTCTGTTCCACTGCGACTGCAGTGGAATTGCTGCTGCTTCAACATTCCAGGCAGGCATCTACTTTGAGGGTTCACTCCCTCTCCAGTCTCACACCTTTCCTCATTGTTAACTTTTCGGAGAAAACATCTCTGACTACACTTTTCATTCATTCCATATGTATTTATTGAGCACCTATTCTGTGTCATGCAATGTTCTAAAATCTTGGGATACAGTAGTGACTCAAATAGACAAAAATGCCTGCCTTCATGGAGGAAGAGGTTGCAGATAATAAGCAATGTACATAATAAAGACATAAATTCAGCCTTAAATCTTATAAAAAAGAAAGAAAATGTAGAATTCTTTATGGAGGATCAAATATGACATGTTTCAGTGATCAAGGCAGGCCTCACTAAGAAGGTGATATTTAAGGAAAGGCTTGAAGGAGAAGAGGGAGTAAGCTACTCCAGTTCAGTTCATTCACTCAGTCATGTCCGACTCTGCGACTCTGCAGCACACCAGGCCTCCCTGTCCATCACCAACTCCCGGAGTTTACTCAAACTCATGTCCATTGAGTCGGTGATGCCATCCCACCATCTCATCTTCTGTCGTCCCTCAATCTTTCTCCTCTTGCCCTCAATCTTTCCCAGCATCAGGGGCTTTTTCAGTGTCAGCTCTACGCGTTAGGTGGCCAAAGTATTGGAGTTTCAGCTTTAGCATCAGTCCTTCCAATGCACACTCAGGACTAATCTCCTTTAGGATGGACTGCTTGGATCTCCTTGCAGTCCAAGGGACTCTCAAGAGTCCTCTCCAACACCACAGTTCAAAAGCATCAATTCTTCGGCGCTCCGCTTTCTTCACAGTCCAACTCTCACATCCATACATGACCACTAGAAAAACCATAGCCTTGACTATACGGACCTTTGTTGACAAAGTAATGTCTCTGCTTTTTAATATGCTGTCTAGGTTGGTCACAACTTTCCTTCCAAGGAGTAAGCGTCTTTTAATTTCATGGATGCAGTTACCATCTGCAGTGATTTTGGAGCCCTAAAAGATAAAGTCAGCTACTGTTTTCACTGTTTCCCCATCTATTTCCCATTCAGATGCCATGATCTTTATTTTCTGAGTGTTGAGCTTTAAGCCAACTTTTTCACTCTCCTCTTTCACTTTCATCAACAGGCTCCTTAGTTCTTTTTCACTTTCTGCCATAAGGGTGGTGTCATGTGCATATCTGAGGTTATTGATATTTCTCCCGGCAATCTTGATTCCAGCTTGTGCTTCTTCCAGTCCAGCATTTCTCATGATGTACTCTGCATATAAGTTAAATAAGCAAGGTGACAATATATAGCCTTGACGTACTCCTTTTCCTATTTGGAACCAGTCTGTTGTTCCATGTCCAGTTCTAACTGTTGCTTCCTGACCTGCATACAGGCTTCTCAACACGCACATCAGGTGGTCTGGTGTTCCCATCTCTTTCAGAATTTTCTACAGTTTATTGTGATCCACACAGTCAAAGGCTTTGGCATAGTCAATAAAGCAGAAATAGATGTTTTTCTGGAACTCTCTTGCTTTTTTAATGATCCAGCAGATGTTGGCAATTTGATCTCTGGTTCCTCTGGCTTTTCTAAAACCAGCTTGTGGAGAAGGAAATGGCAACCCACTCCAGTATCCTTGCCTGGGAAATCCCATGGACAGAGGCGCCTGGTGGGCTGTAGTCCATGGGGTCGCGAAGAATTGGACACGACTGAGTGATGCAGCAGCAGCAGCGTATTCCCAAGATTGTACGGGTGTCGCCACTGACTCCAGCTGCTTCCATCACCCCCCAGAAGACAGCCCTTACCCATTTGCAGTCACTCCACATTACCATTTCCCAGACCTCTGGCAACCACACTGTGTTCTATGAATTTGCCTATTCTAGACACTTCATATAAAAGGAATTATACAGTCAAAAAAAAAAAAAAACCAGCTTGAACATCTGGAAGTTCATGGTTCACGTATTGCTGAAGCCTGGCTTGGAGAATTTTGAGCATTACTTTATTAGCATGTGAGAGGAGTGCAATTGTGCTGTAGTTTGAGCATTCTTTGGCATTGCCTTTCTTTGGGATTGGAATGAAAACTGACCTTTTCCAGTCCTGTGGCCACTGCTGAGTTTTCCAAATTTGCTGACATATTGAGTGCAGCACTTTCACAGCATCATCTTTTAGGATTTGAAATAGCTCAGCTACTCAGGTATTTGCAAAACCCTTCACATCCTTCCATACTTCCTTTCCCTCTCAATTTTCTGTATACATAGTCTTATTACCATCTAATATACTATAAACTTTACAAATAAATAAGATGATTTTATTAACATATTATATCTTCCATAATTAAATAATGGAATAAAATTGACTTCTGAGAAACCTCTGAGAGAAGCCTTCCTCATTTGAATCTGTGTAAAATGTTGCTTGAAAAAATATGATCTTTTAGATCATACTTTTTAGAATGGATAGACTGTCAAAAACCAAGTATCAAATACTGCTACTTTTGATATGAAATCCTGTTGGATCTGGTGTAGGAAATCAATCAATAAAAATACTTGATAAGATGTAAGAATATTTCATGACATCATGAAAGGACTCCCCTCCCCACATCTTTCTCTCTCAGGTTTTGTCATATGGAACAGAAAAACCAATTTCTTCTTTACGTACAGAAACCAAGGAAAATTGAGTCCTTAGATAGAGACAGGAGTCCATTCTTTTTTTAAAAACCATGAAAAGCCTCTGGCAAAGAAAGAACATCTGTAGGGGTTTTTATCACTGTTAGAATTGGTTTGGCGAAAGGGAATCCACATTCCCTGAATAAGCCAAATAAGTCAGAGTGAGCTAAATGTAAGCTGAGGATAAGTCAGCCTCCAATAAAGCTCCAGTATTAACAACTGATAGTTAAAGCAAAATCAATTTTTCTATACAAGAGAAGCCCTATTAATATTTTGGAGAATGAACTATTAAAACTAAAGATGATCAATATTTTATGATTAATATTATTAGTTAAAAAGTCATTGGCTAAAGTTGGCTCTAGGTTTGATATGTTTCTGAGTCCCACATCATGATAAAGAATGCTGTCAAACTGAAATTTGGGGTGTACAACTGGAGTTACTTGAGGGTTGATGGATTTATGCTGCTTCATCCAGATTCTTACTCATCAGTAAATCCCTCTTGTGACTAATAACCCAGCATGAATTTGCAAGACTTGTTCAATCATCTGGGGACCCTAGCTGAGGCCTTGGCCTCATTAGCATAACTAACAAGTTGCACGAATTGGTCACACACCACAGTAACTTACAACAGTTTATATATGGATGGCAAAGATAAAATGTTAAAGTATATTTCTGTCAAGTACATTTTAGTTTATTTATAAAATTGAAAAGTAAGAACAATAGTAAATGGAATAGTATAACATACATCCAGGACATAAAGTTTATAATACTGAACAATTTCGTAAAGGAATTTTTTTTACTTCTTTCAAAACCATAACTCCCTTTTTAATAAACATAAAATTATCGTGCTTCACTTGAAAATCATTGCTATGTTTACATATTCCCATTAGCCAAAATACATTCATGAAGCTTTCTTTACTGTGGTCAGATATAAAATATTATAATATTGTTTACTTCTACAAGCTACAAATATACTTCCTGAAATGTCTGACACGTTCCTTCCTCTTCTTCCTCTTCTGTCTGTTTTATCTGTAAACAGCCAAGCTCAGAATTGAAAGCTTTCATCTTCTGATATGATTTTCTGCAAATGTATGCAGATTTAATGTATAATTTCAAAATATGAATATAATTTGTATGTAAGTAGATAGCATGGATCAAACTTTTATTTAGTTAGTAGGTTAAAAAAAGGCTAAATAAGAATATGAGATTTATATATATATTAAGTAAAAAAGTAAATAAGGAATCATGAAATTAGATTGCTAAATTATATGTAAATCTGGCTAATGTCCTACACGGCAATAAACTGTAACCTTCAGGGTAGCTTCTCTTCAGGACAAAAATCATTTGCAATTGATTCGTTTCCATAAATTAAACATCTGACTTCACAGAACTTAAACCCAAATGAGTAGTGATGTTAAAAGACAACAGAACCATGTTTTCTCGAAGTTTCTGGTAACTTTTAAAAATACAAGTTATAAAAATGCAAGTATATGATGCAGATAGTAAATGATGAAGTTTTGAGGACAAGCTTTACAGTGATTATTCAGTATCACACTACCTTTCCCTATCCATCTTCCCAAATCACTTTTTCCTGGAATATTTTGAAAATTTTGTTTTATCCTACACCAATTCCTAAGCAATCTTCTTAACTCTTGGCCTTTCTTGGCTTACTGTCCTTTCCATCTCCTTTTGTTCTGCCTTAGGACTGATCACCGGAGAAGGCAATGGCACCCCACTCCAGTACTCTTGCCTGGAAAATCCCGTAGATGGAGGAGCCTGGTGGGCTGCAGTCCATGGGGTTGCTAAGAGTCGGACACGACTGAGCGACTTCACTTTCACTTTTCACTTTCACGCATTGGAGAAGGAAATGGCAACCACTCCAGTGTTCTTGCCTGGAGAATCCCAGGGACGGCAGGGCCTGGTGGGCTGCCGTTTATGGGGTCGCATAGAGTCGGACACGACTGAAGTGACTTAGCAGCAGCAGCAGCAGGACTGATTGCTACTCTTTTTGGTGCTAGGCTAGGCTAGGCTAAGTCACTTCAGTCGTGTCCGACTCTGTGTGACCCCATAGACGGCAGCCCACCAGGCCCCCCGTCCCTGGGATTCTACCCAGGCAAGAACACTGGAATGGGTTGCCATTTCCTTCTCCAATGCATGAAAGTGAAAAGTGAAAGTGAAGTCGCTCAGTCGTGTCCAACCCTCAGGGACCCCATGGACTGCAGCCTTCCAGGCTCCTCCTTCCATGGGATTTTCCAGGCAAGAGTACTGGAGTGGGGTGATTATATTCTGGAAAATAGACCTCCTATGATTGGATGCAGAGGGATAGATAAGCACTAACTGTACTTCTCCTTATAACTCCTTTCCTTAATTTCATACCTTGCCATACTAGGCTATGCGAATGAATCTGATTCACCTACTGTGTTGGAAGGAAAGGGAAATTAGGACGTAGAGAAAAATCTTAAACTGTCTGCCGCTTGTTCTTATTGCCATTCCCCAGGGTAAAGCTCCCAGTCTTGAACCTCTGTGAAGGGTTGCCTTTGTGGACACAACTCCTTCCTTGATCTCCTCTCAGTTCCACTTTTCTTGGCAACCGCTTTTTTCTTCATACCTGTACTCTGTGAACCTCTAATTCCCCTTTGGGAAACCCTCTCTCTCAATCACCAGGACGTGTCTGATCTTCCTCTAGCATGTAATCTCTAGGCATAACATTCCACAGCATGACTTGTCTGAATATTCGAGTTATTCAAACAAGAAAATCCCCCCTGGGGCTTCACCATGACAGTCAAAGATGGGCACTACACTCCAAATTAACCCCCATTCTCCCTTCCCTTTATGCCCCTCCTCCAGTGCTAAATAGAGATAACACTCTTTATTTGGAAGCCTCCAATTATCAAATCTAATACACACAGACACACCTGGTTCCCAAGGCTAAAAGCACTTTGTAGAGAGGAAGAGAAATGTTTAGCTAAATATAACAATTTTCCAGGATCCTTGCTCTTTTTTTTGTATGTATCACTTTATATTTATTACACTGAGTGGTAATTGGTCCCTTTATCATAGTTTCTCCCAAACTCTGCTTTTTCCTGGCACTTTTGGGCCATCTGCCCTTGTTTTGTACCTTTTAATATAGAAGGAACTGAATAAACTTTGAAGTGACTGTGTTACTGAGAACACAATGGTGCATTTCCATTTTGCTTTGTTTAAGCAGAAGGAAGAGTCATAGACGATTTCTTTTCCTCATGTCCAGGCATCATTTCTACGGTGCCCTGGTATCAGCAAGGGAGTTCTAGTTAAACTCACTCTTTTTGGCAAGAACATGGCAGAAAGGAAGCATTTTAAAGCATTGTTATGGGTTGAACTATGTCCCCCTAAAATAAATTTTGAGGACCTAACTCCCAGTACATGTTAACATGACCTTGTTTTGAAAGAGAATCTTTGTAGATGTAATCAAATTAAGATGAGACAGGGGCCTAGTCCAACATGACTGGTGTCCTTATGATAAGAAGTGGAAAAGAGACACGGACACTACACAGGGGGATGACCGGGTGAAGATGGAGTCAGAGAAATGAGTTATGCTGCCACAGGCTAAGCAGTTCCTCCGACAAGGTGGGAGAGGCAAGGAAGGAGCCTTCTCTGTTGGCTTCAGGGGGATCATGGCCCTGCCAGCACCTTGATTTTGGACTTCTAGCCTCCAGAAATGTGGGGGATACATTTATGTGTGTGTGTGTTGTTGGCCTAGCCATGTGGCTTGTGGGATCTTAGTTTCCTCACCAGAATTTGAACTCAGGCCCTTTGCAGTAAGAGTGCAGAGTCCTAGCCTGGACTGCAGGGGAATTTCCAATTTCTGTTGTTTTAAATCTCATTTTGTGTTACTTTGTCTGGTGGCCCTAGCAAACTAACAGAAGAACCATTGTCATCATCAGTTGTAGGTACCGTTGATGACATCTGCTATGTGTCAGTTACTCTGTCATTTGCTTGACTGAGTCGTGTGCCAGATGGAAATGTAGGTTCTGGAGTCAGTCTCTGGGTTCAAATTCTGGCTCACACTAAGGTAAATTATGTAACTGTTACTTATTATTTGTATTATTTTCTCAAATAATTATAATAGTTTTGAAAGGTAGAAATTAATAACTCCATGTAACATTAGAGCCTTCTGAGGCATAGAGAAATTCACTCTTTACCCATGGAAACTTAGTTGGATATATTTGGAATATTTTTTTAACTTTTTACTTTGAAATGATTTCAAGTCATAGAAAAATTATAAAATTAACACGAAGAACTCTCATATACCCTTCACTCAGACTCCCCCGTTGTTAACATTATTACCACATTTGCCTCATCATTGACTTTGTCTCTCTATATAACTTATATATTTTATATTTTATTCCCTTGAGAAGTACAGACATGTGCCCCATTTCCTCTTAATACTTCAATATTTGGTTCCTAACAAGAGACGCTTACTCCTCGGAAGGAAAGTTATGATCAACCTAGATAGCATATTCAAAAGCAGAGACATTACTTTGCCAACAAAGGTCCATCTAGTCAAAGCCATAGTTTTTCCAGTGGTCACGTATGGATGTGAAAGTTGGACTGTGAAGAAAGCTGAGCGCCAAAGAATTGATGCTTTTAAACTGTGGTGTTGGAGAAGACTCTTGAGAGTCCCTTGGACTACAAGGAGATCCAACCAGTTCATTTTAAAGGAGATCAGTCCTGGGTGTTCTTTGGAAGGACTGATGCTAAAGCTGAAACTCCAATACTTTGGCTCCCTGATGCGAAAGTTGACTCATTGGAAAAGACTCCAATACTGGGAGGGATTGGGGGCAGGAGGAGAAGGGTGTGACAGAGCATGAGATGGCTGGATGGCATCACTGACTCAATGGACATGAGTTTGGGTGAATTCCAGGAGTTGGTGATGGACAGGGAGGCCTGGCATGCTGCAATTCATGGGGTCGAAAACAGTTGGACACGACTGAGCGACTGAACTGAACTGAACAAGAGCACTGTCCTGTCTAATGTCCCTTCATGTTCAGTCATGAACATCAGGAAATTAAGGATGATATATTACCATGTAAGGTATTTTTTTCTAAGTGAATATTTTTTATGTAAGAATAACATGCATATAGAAAAGTGCGCAAATCATAGATACACCACTTAATGAATTTCCATCAAATGAATACATCTGTGTAACTACCAGACAGGTCAAGGAATAGTTATTATTAGTACCCAAAAGGTCTCCACCCTCTGTCCCTTCCTCCAGTCACGTCCTCCTTCTCCTCCCTAAAGGAAACCATTATTCTGAATCTTATCACCATGGATTAGTTTTGCCTGCTTTTGAACTTTACATTACTAGAATTACATTGATGTCTTTTCTTTTTTTTCTTTAAAAGACTGGCTTCTTTCACTATGTTATATATGTGAAGGTTCATTCTTGTTGGTGTGTAGCTCTGTAATTTATTTTTTATTGCTGTATAGTATTTCCTTATATGGATACATACAAGTTTACCCATTCTACTGTTATTGAATATGTGAATTATTCTTAGTGTTTGACTGTTAACATTTTTAACAGTCTTTTGATTTTAACAGTCTTTTGGCATTTTTAACAGTCTTTTCTACATGTCTTTTGGTGCATATATGGATACTTTTCTGTTGGTTTTATTACCAGGAGTGGAATGGTTAGGTATAGGGTACGCATAAGTTCACCTTTAGTACATACTACCAGATAGTTTACCAATGTGGTTGTACCCTCTTCAGTACTGTGTAAGAGTTACAGTTGCTTCATATCCTTACTAACACTGGCTGTTATCATTATTTTTAATTCTAGCCTCTCTAACTGGTATACAGTTGTATCCCTTTGTGTTTTGATTTGGATTACCCTGATGACTAGTGAATCTGAGGACTTTTTCATTTATTTACAGACCACTTGAATAACCGCTTTTGGGATGTTGTTGGGGATTGCTAGAGTTTAATTTTCCCTACCTGATCTAAAAAGTTTATTTTTTAGTTATTATCCTAAATTCTTTTTATACATCATGGTGTAAAATTTAATTGGTCAATATGAACTAAATGAGTAGTGTAATACGGTAGTGCTGTAAGCACACCAGCTTTAGTTGTACCATCGATTTGTCACTTCATCAGTGTGTCTCATTCATAAGGCTGATGAGCTGATGCTTACTGGTGGCAGGAGACCTCAGCTCCTCACAACATGTACCTCTTCACAGGGAAGACTGTCTCACTTGATGCTTGGTGATTGGCTTCTACCAGAGTGAATGATCCAAGAAAGAGCAAGGTGGAAGCTGCAGCATATTTGATAACCTGGCCTCAGAAGTCACATTCAGTCATTTCCACAGTATCTCGTTGGGTGCCCATGTTAACCTTGTTTGATGTGGCCATACCAGGGTCATCTTGGGGTTGGCTGCCACAGTTGTTCTTATAAGCTCAATTTCCCGAGGTCTTTTAAAAATCTAAATGAAGAAAAAATTACTTAACATATGTGTATTCTTTTGACAAATGTAATAAATCGATTTATGGGTAACTAAATTCTCTTTTTTATAACTGTTTTAGAGATTTGTGGGAGTGAATGGGTTTGGATACTTTTGATAGTTCTTCTTTTTTACCATTCCGTTCCTTTTCCCCTTTCTTATATTTCATGACTTATGGAGTAAAAAGACTTTGTGTGTATGAATGTATTTTGTGGTGAAGTTAGCATCTGTGTAGAAGATCAGCAGTCAGCAGCTGCTTCTCTAGGTTGGTTGTGGGATGAAGAAAGAGAAAGGAAAGAAGGGAAGGTTAAGACAGATGATGAACTTAGGCAGGTGAGGATTATTGCCCATTAAAGGTTTTATTTTTTGGAAAATATGTGCAAATTATTGTATGCTTCCTATGTACCATCTATTTTTAACATCTTTTACTGAGTGTGCCAGTCACATTTTCATTTTTAACACTTATCTGAGGAATATATGAATAACTCAAAGTGAAGTAAGCATTCACAAAATGTTTTTGTTCTTTTAGCATTTAAATACATTAACTTTTTCTATATTGTCTTACTAGTTTGCTTATAATAAAGTAGCATATTATGACACAGTCTAGTCACTGTCTATTAGCTTCTCTTGGTTGTACTCAATGCTGAAAAGTACTCTTTAAAATGTACTTTTCTATTTATAGTCTTCTTGACATATGTCTAAACTAAATTAAAAAAAAAAAACAAACTAGACCAAAGCTGTATGATATAAGATGTTCACCTCAGCATCAAAATAATTAACATTTGCTGAGAAAAGCCAGGGACTGTGCTTACCTCTCTTATATACATCATCATATTCACTGTTGCAACTCTATACAGTAACTTGTATTATTATCCTAATTTTTTATAACTGAGAAAATTGCTGTTTAGAGAGATTAAGTAACTTGACTAAGGTCACATAGCTAATAAATGAAAGAGATAGTCAGGAATTGAATGAAATCTGATTTTAATACTTCCTAGTCTCTATAAAAAATTGTGTTCAACAATAGAAGAATGCCCATGTGCATTATAACTTCAATACAATAGAATGTTATGGCATTGGAAATTGTGTATCCAAACAATTTGTGTTAAGTTTGGAAAATATATTTTAATAGCAAACAGAAGAATAAAATACACACTGATATGTTATGATATTCATATTATTATCTTTGCTATATAGAAAATTAATTGTGTGTGAATATCTATAGAAAAGAAGGGCATTAGTAAATACAAGCATTAATAATGTTTATCTCTAAATGTGGTAAGACTATGAATGTTTTTTGCTTTCTTATTATGCATTTCTATAATGAACATTATTACTTTTATAATCAGGAAAAAGATAATAAAAATCTTTAATTCTTACAATATCAGAGAGAAAATATAATGACTTGGTTTTTATGATTAAAGAAATGAGTCCATTTAATAACTTCTGGATCCATTTAAAGGTGCAGTCATTCAATTTGAGATCTGTTTTTGTTGTTTATGTCTATCTGATGTTCATACACAATGTAATATTCTCCTGCTGTTGGATTCTCTTTTTTATTTCTGTCTTATGTTGGAGATAAAGCAGAAAGTGTGTGTTTCTCATTGGGAAACTGGCATTTGAATGAGACAGTTGCTTTTCTCAGTTTAGAGAAGATAAAAGGAGTTATCAAATAATGTTTTCTTTCACCTAAGGATGTTGGTCCCACTTCAACAATTGGTATTGATTGAACTCCAGTGCTTGCAAATTTAAAAGTCTAACACAGGGGATCTGCTTACTCTGAACTTTACAAATCAATGGATAAACTCAAAACAAAAACCCATTACAAAGCAACTTAGTGTTTATCTGTTTGGCAAGATAAGCATTTGTAAACAAGTATTTTCAACTGTAAGCATCAGTAATAACACTATGAGATCTGTATTGGATGTTAAATTTGCATACAACTATAAAGATAGGACAAAGCCAAAGGAGAAAATTACTTTTAAAAAGGTGGTCTTCTAGTCCATATTCTCAACTTGTTTTTCATTTATCTAAACTAGTGTCATTTCTCTTGACTTTTGATAGCATTTTTCTTATTGTCTCTGGAATATAGCATCTCATGTGACAAGCATGCCTTTGGTAGTTGATTAAATAGTATTGCTTCGTGGAAGCCTATAAACCAATTGAACCAGGCCAAATAAATGATACTAAATTGACTTGTATCTGATGAGTATGTGTGTGTGTGTGTGTGTGTGTGTGTATAGTGATTGCTAATTAGTTTACTATTTAGCTCTGAAGTTGTCAAAGCTAAATCTTGATGTTAAATCTGGAGTTCGTGTTTTACTTACTGAGGTTAACCAAACTGGTATTATCTATGTGGAATCAGTATTTTTTCATAAAAAGATTAACTCTTAGGTTTCAATCAATAGGTCAGTGTTTCATAGATTGTCTTTGGATCAGACAATGGACCAGATCCCCTAGCCCCCTCCAATTTGTTGCTGGCCATTACTTTTATAAAATACAATATTGACATACTAGAACAATGGAACAGAGAAGGCAATGGCACCCCACTCCAGTACTCTTGCTTGGAAAATCCTATGGAAGGAGGAGCCTGGTGGGCAGTCCATGGGGTCGCTAAGAGTCAGACACGACTGAGTGACTTCACTTTCACTTTTCACTTTCATGCATTGGAGAAGGAAATGGCAACCCACTCCAGTGTTCTTGCCTGGAGAATCCCAGGGACGCGGGGGGGCCTGGTGGGCTGCCGTCTATGGGGTCGCACAGAGTCGGACACGACTGAAGTGACTTAGCAGCAGCAGCAGCAACAGAACCATGGAAAAGTGAAAATATAGACATACAAAAGAGAAACACACGTTTTAAATTATTAGTTTCAATAGATGTACAGTTAGCAGCAAATTTTGCCAAAAATTTTAAATCCTTACTTTCAATTTCTATAGTTATCTTGTCATGAACCTGTAACAGATACTTCTCAGACCTGCAGCAGTGTGCCAACCACACTTTGGCTCTTCTGTGGATTCCTCTGCTCATTTCTCAGCCCCACACTGCTGCTTGGCTTGTGCTGGGAATCAGATTAGAGAGCGGAATGAGGCTGGCTTTGTTATCTTCACCTCCACCTCCCCTTGAGAAAGCCTGTAGACTATAATTATATCTGTGTGCTACTGAGGTCTATCAAGTGTGGTGTTTTGATTTTATCCATGTATTTATAAACACTGCGGCAGGTGTTCCCAAGGTTCAGCTGCCTGTGGTTTCACATGATCATTTCAACTAATAAATGGGCCAGTGTCAGGGGATCCCCCAAACTGAGTACACAACTCAACCAGGGGAAAATATTACTGAGTGTTTTACATCTGTATGGATGAAATAGCTAATAGCCTCTGCAGTGTGTAGGACAATCATGGCCACAACAGTGAAGTCGGGCCTGGTGGGCTGCCGACTATGGGGTCACACAGAATTGGACACGACTGAAGTGACTTAGCAGCAGTCGCAGCAGGAGTTAGAATCCATTCAGCATTTCAAAACTTCTTCCCCCTTCCTCACTAGTTGATTCTAACCCCTCAGGGAATGAATGCAGCCTACAACCCAAGTCTGCAGGGGAGCAGGAAGGTGGAAGAGGTTTCCCTTGCTTGATCTTTTCTACCAGAGGTAGGTGACACTGGCTGCCATGCTGCTGTCAGCACAGTCAGTGCGGCAGCTGCTTCATGAGATGGAAAATTGGCGTTTCTGCAGCTGTTCCTGCTTCTGTTGAGTAATTCACTGGTTGTAAGATCCCCCTGGAGAAGGCAATGGCAACCCACTCCAGTACTCTTGCTTGGAAAATCCCATGGACGGAGGAGCCTGGTGGGCTGCTGTCTATGGGGTCGCACAGAGTCAGACATGACTGAAATGACTCAGCAGTAGCAGGAAGATCCCCCAGATGCAGTTGCATGTCTTCATCATGCTAGGGTCCAAGTACATTTCTCTGTGGGGCAAGAGCTTCTCTTAACTGACATCTAGGTTCTTGGATAACTTTTGTCCTTTACTCAGAGGACTATTGGAAATGTCAAGGCCAGGTTGTCAGACTTGAGAGCTTGGCCTTGACCCTTCAGCTCTTCTCCTTTATAAACCCTACCTTCATTAAGGCCAAGAAATAGGAAATCCATCTAGTGAAGCTCTAGCCATCAGGAGTCTCTTAGTCAGAAGCAGAGGTTTATGGGTTGAGATGCCAGGGAGAGATTGAGGGATGAGGGAAGGGAAGAGCCCTTCTACCCTAATCCCTGGGCCCCAGGGCCAGAATGTAGTTGCCCTCATGGCTCTTTTCCCAAGGTAGGAATGATTTTCATTGAATCATCCAGCCAGGAAGCTTGGAATCATCCATGAAAACCTCATGTGATGAAAATAATCTATGATGTTTAGAAATCAGGATAGTGAGTACCTTTGTCAAGGGTAGAATCTGGGGACTTCTGAAGATGCCAAAAACATTGTTTCTTGATCAGCATGTTGTGTTCTATGAAATTTTAAATTTCATAATATCACTGAGCTCTATACTAATGATTTGTATACATTTTTGTATTTATGCTATACTTGCAATAAAATTAATTTTTAAATTGTACTCCTTTTAATTTATATTAATAAATGTTGGCATTGACAGGGGGCATACTAGTATGACTATGTAATAGTCATATTTGTTTTCTACTTTGCTGTCATTGAACTCAATCAGAAAATGTCTGCTATTTGTCAGCATTTTGTGTCACTTGTTTTGAATTTAATACAATGGACTTCTTCATCTGTGACAGGGACTATACCACCTGAAATCTGTATTTTGTTCTCAAAAGACTTGAATCTTGGCATTTTTCAAGTGATGTATTCTAGAAAAGAATTTCTTAAAATGTAGCCTAGGGATGCCTAAGACTCTTTTAGGGGGTCTGCAAGGTCAACATTCTTTTCATAATAATAATAAGATGTTGAAGAAGGAAATGACAACCCATTCCAATATTCTTGCCCACAAAATCCTATGGACAGAGGAGCCTGGCAGGCTATAGTCCATGGTATCTCAAAAGAGTCAGACATGACTTAGCGACTAAACAATAAGATGTTACTTGCTTTTCCACTCTTATTCTCCCATGAGTTGAGTTTCCAGTGGCTCCATGACATGTGATGACATCATCTTTATGACACCTACTGGAGCTTGTGCTTATGTATTCTCTTGTGTATTCTTTGTAAAGTGTTGAAAGTGTTAGTCACTCTTTGTAACTCTTTGTAAAGTGAAAGTGCAAGTTGCTCAGTGGTGTCCAACTCTTTGTGACCCCATGGACTATACAGTCCATGGAATTCTCTAGGCCAGAATACTGGAGTGGGTAGCCTTTCCCTTCTCCAGGGGATCTTCCCAACCCAGGGATCAAACCCAGGTCTCCCATTTTGCAGGCGGATTCTTTACCAGCTGAGCTACAGAGGAAGTCCAAGAATACCAGAGTGGGTAGACTATCCCTTCTGGGAATCCCTTTGTAACTGAGCTATACAGGGAACTGTTTGTAATCCCACCCTTAATTTTGAATATGATAAATATTATAGATACAGCCTCCATAAACTATAGTTGTTCAGAGTCTTCAATAATTATTTAGAGTGTAAAAGCTTCTGAGACCAAAAAATCAGGCAGTTAGTTGTGTTTACAATGAAATGCAGAGACAATTTGACTATGAGAAATTTGGGAGTTTTTGCTATTTGATACTTGGAGTACAGTATGCCATAGTAGTAGTTGGGTAGCATTGGAGAAGGGAATCGCAACCCACTCCAGTGTTCTTGCCTTGAAAATCCCAGGGACAGGGGAGCCTGGTGGGCTGCCGTCTATGGGGTCACACAGAGTCGGACACGACTGAAGTGACTTAGCAGTAGCAGTAGCAGTGTCCAGACAAAGAAACAAATTCTTCCTTAGAACTTTCAGAAGAAACACAGCCTCACCAACTCCTTGATTTTAGGACTTCTGGCTTCCAGAATTATAGGAAAACAAATTTGTGTTGTTCTAAACCATGAATCCTGTGGTGATTTGTTGAGGTCACAATAATAAACTAATATAGGCTTGTTTCAGAGGAAACTATGATTTGTTGAATTTCTCCTGTATACCAGGCCCTGAACAAGATCACATAACCAGCAATTAGAAAAACTAAGGTTCAAATTCAGGCTTACCTACATTCAGAGACTAAGCTCTTCTCACTGAACTACGTTTTCCACCAAAATATAATGTTAACTTCGGTAGGATCAGTTCTGGAAACTTGAATTCTCTAAGGACGATATCTGTGTTGCTATGTATCATTAACACAGTTAAGGTCCCGATGCCACATTGATCTTGCACCTTTACTTGGCTATTAATGATCCACTCGATATATATAGTGCCGTGAGTGACATTATTGCCATTCAGTATCTTCCAATTGGGAGTTATTTCCCTCCACATTCCTCCATTTATTCCTAAGTAGAAATTAACTCTCAGACTGCAGCATGTTCATTTACCTTTGAAAATGAAATGTGTGAGTGTTGAATGTCAGGCTCTCTCTCATGAGACGGATATTCTAGAATGAATTCGCATTCAACATGGGTAAGATAAGATTATTTGCTTTATCTTTTAAAAAATTTGTTGGTGAAATATGCTGATTCTTCTAGTCTAAAGCTGAATATTTACCTATTATATAGATATTCAACACCAGCTTATCTGGAGGAATATTTTAAAGGTGGGATGGGTTTTAAAACAAATCATTTAGGATAGATGGAGCTTGCTTTTTTTTTTTTAGGTAGCTTAACTGTAAACATAGTTTAAAAAAAAAAAAAAAACAGTTCAAAATATCCAAATGTTCAGACATGCAATTTAAATGCTCAAGAAATACCACGTATTTGGGGAAAGTGAAAGTGAAAGTCACTCAATCGTGTCCAACTCTCTGCGACCCCATGGACTATACAGTCCGTGGAATTCTCCAGGCCAAAATACTGTATTTGGGGAAACCACATTGATAGGCCCATGTCTTAAGGTGGTGGTAGCAAACAGGATATTTTCATTTTGCCTTAATCTTTGCTTTTCCTCTACTTCTTTCTGTACTGTTCCAAGAGTTATGATATTAATTTCTGAGTTGATATTAGGCAGGACTCAAGATCACTAAATCCCTAAACAGCTACCTGTTGTGATTACAGCTACTTCTACTAGATTCCCCGTGGGAGATCCTTTCCCTGAGGATGAGGCCAAGCCCATGAGTACTGTTTATCCCTTTATAGGTTTGGTGGCAGCATCTTATATGGAATTTCTAGGCCTGATGAGTTATGCTGGGCTACATGAGGGTTGAAACCATTCCTATGTGTCTTTTGTTTAAGGCCTAACTAAAAACAGTTCCTTCCGATCTTTTCACTTTAATGGCAAAGGAAAAGGATAAACCCAAAGAAATAAGGGGGTGGAAGGGATGATTTTTCTCCCTCTAGGACCAAAAGTAAAGCAGTCTAACGCTTTGCCCCAGGCCAGGCCTTCTTTTTACAAGATGGAAAGGAGAGTTTGGGTGGGTGGTCAGAGGAGGCAGTTGAAGGAATTGACTAGTAGGTGGAAAGCAGGGCCTCATCCTCTTTCTAGAGCTGATGGGAAAGTCATTTTAATGAGACAAGTCAGAAAGGACAGGACATCTGAGGAACCAAATCCAGCTGGAGAGCATCACCAGAAGATGTGGTGCCCTTACCTTACCGTAACACTAGTAGTTCTTCCTTCTGTCCCAACACCATGGCCCAATGAAGATCCTCAGAAATTAACGCTGCTTCTCCTTAAGAGTGGAGGGCAGAGGGGACTGGAGCCTTGATCCAATCCCAGAGGCCAAAAATATATAGGTGTTTTCCAACAGATGGTTAATGCCTGGTCAAGACTTACCTCCCCAGGAATGTCTAGGGTCTGTCAGGTCTACAGAGAGGTGATACAGAAGCTGGTGCTCTTCCCTACCAGCCTTCCACAGAGCCCGTGCTGCCTCATTCCTCCAGCACTCCATTTAAATCAAGGGAGGCAAAGAATCTTGCCAGTTTGCATTGTTACGTGGTGTGTGTGATCGCAGCCTCTGAATGTTCTGGGATGCTCCGTGGCAATGCAGCAATAACATGGTTGGTTTAGTTGCTCAGTCATGTCTGACTCTTGTGACCCCATGGACTGTATCGTACCAGGCTCCTCTGTCCATGGGATTCTCCAGGCAAGAATACTGAAGTGGGTTGCCATTTCCTTCTCCAGGGGATCTTCTGGACCCAGGAATCAAACCCAGGTCTCCTGCATTGCAGCAGATTCATTGCCGACTGAGCTACAAGGGATTGATGCAGCAATAAGTATGAATCAATTAAGCGGTTATTAGGTTCAGAGTCTCAGGCAATGGCATAGTTGGCTTTACACTGACTTTGTTATATGTGAAATCCCCATAGCTTTCACAAAATTCTCAACTCCATTTTTGACCTAAATCTTTCTTCAAAATTTCCAGATTCCATTAATCTACAAAGCTTCTTTCCAACTGTGATGTGGGAGTAATTTTCTTTATTTTGTCCTATAGGTTCTATTGTGGTTCAGCATTTTTAAAAATTGAGGACTCTATTGTTTGTGTGTGTGTGTATATATATATATACATATATATTTTTTTTTTTCTTCTCTTTTGGGTGGTCACGCACGTTTTGAAGGCACCTATTTTTACTGTTCAGTCACCAAGTTGTGTCTGACTCTTTGCAACCCTATGGACTGCAGCACGCCAGGCTTCCCTGTCCTTCACCATCTCCCAGAGCTTGCTCAAACTCATGTCCATTGAGTTGGTGATGCCATCCAACCATCTTGTCCTCTGTCATCACTTTCTTCTCCTGCCTTCTGTCTTTCCTAGCGTCAGGGTCTTTTCCAATGAGTTGGTTCTTCGCATCACGTGGCCAGAGTATTAGAGCTTCAGCTTCAGCATCAGTCTCTAAATTTTGAACCGGTTAAACCGGTTACAACCATCTGAAAGCTGCTGCTGCTGCTAAATCGCTTCAGTCGTGTCCGACTCTGTGCGACCCCATAGACGGCAGCCCACCAGGCCCCCCGTCCCTGGGATTCTCCAGGCAAGAACACTGGAGTGGGTTGCCATTTCCTTCTCCAATGCATGAAAGTGAAAAGTGAAAGTGAAGTCGTTCAATTGTCTCCGACTCTTAGCGACCCCATGGACTGCAGCCTACCAGGCTCCTCCGTCCATGGGATTTTCCAGGCAAGAGTACTGGAGTGGGTGGAAGCAGGGAATGATTTAATAAAATGGCAGGAACCGTAATGACCGCTGGAGGGCACTAGCATTACTGAAAAAACAAAGCATCTTTTTGGAGTAAAGAAATGCAAATACCAGAGGAGTTGCTTGCAAGATCTTCACATATTTATCTACCTCTATTTACAGATTTCTACACAGAGCTTCTAATGTGTTCTAAAACTTTCATGTTTAAACTATTTTAATGTTATCGGTCTCATAAAGCAAATTTAAAGCAGGCCTGAAAGCAGGACTTTAAATAAATGAAGAACATTATAGCTCGATTCTGGCTACTTATCTGGTCGTTGCTGAATTTTTGGGATACCAATTACTGGTCAGTAAATTGCTGTCTTTATTAATAAAAATAAATAACATGATTTAGGAATTTACATAGAAAAAGCAGCCGTTTCATTTAAGACTTTACTAGAAATGCTTTGTCATCATTTATGTGATCTTTCTACACATTCATTCTTTGGAACATTCTGTGTATTTCTTTTGCCAATTGTGGCATTTTGCATCCTTAAGGCTGTACTGGAACTCTAGCAGAAAGCACTTATTTCACCAGAGACCTAGCCTGTCCATTACCCACCACCTTTTCTTTGTCTTCACTGAAGAGCTAAGATAGGCAGGGATCAATTTTGCTTCTCCTAAATGAGAATTACTCAGGGATTTTTATGTTGTAACTGCCAATTGTCAATTAAGAGCCAAGAAAAGCCAGTCTAAGCAAGTGTTTCAAATATACTTTCACTATAAACATGAAAGTAATTCATGTTTATAAAGCACTTTAAAATTGACGAGTATTTGCCTACAAGCCTGACAATAATTTCTTGAGATAAGAAAGTGATAAGTGGTTTTTCCCATTTTATGGATTAGGAAACACCGACTCAATGGACATGAGTTTGAGTAAAGTCCCGGAGTTGGCGATGGACAGGGAGGCTGGTGTGCTGCAGTCCATGGCGTCGCAAAGAGTTGGACATGACTGAGCTGCTGACTGAACTGATTCCTAAAGTATTGCATGCCATGAACCATTCCTGATGTTGGTTACCCTTATGGTTAGCAAGTACAAGAGTACAGTCTTCTCTGGAGATCTTCTGATTTCTCATCTTTTCTACTCAGGTATCTGTTATTTTCCTTACTCACTTTCATGCATTTTTTTAAGTTTAAAATAAAGTTATTTAACCCATTTTCTTTATTTTTTCCTGCATTTTCCCCCAAATCTTTAATTCTATTTTAATCATTATTTTGACACAGTCTCAGAATTATCTAGTGAGAATGTAGCTACTTATTAATTCATTTACTATGTTGAGCAAAACAAAGATCCCAATCCAGTTGGAGTTTATATTCTAGAGGAGGAGGACACATAGTAAATAATAAAAATACAAATGTGTAAATTACATCATATATTAGAAGGTACTAAGCACTGTAGAAAAGTAATAAACAGCAGAATAAGGAGCATGGAGAGTTGGGGATGGGGGACAATTGTATTTTAAGTAGGTTGGCCTTCCTGAGAAGGAGATGAGGGAGCTAGCCCTATGAATGTCTAGAAGAAGACAGAATAGCTAAAACAGGCTCTCGAGTCAGAGAGAACCTGGCTCATTGAGGGTCTTAAAGAAGGACACCAGCATGGTTGGGGTGTGAAGTGAGTGGAGGGGAAAATATGAGGGGAGGTGGTCAGAGAGGTGTGATGTGGGGCAGCCCACGCTAAGACTTTGTGGGCTGCTGTAAGGATTCTGACTCACATTGAGTGAAATGGGTGGTCAGAGAGTGGAAGGACATGATCGGAGCATGTATTTTAACAGGATCTTTCCCGCTGCTGTGTGGAGAATAGACTGTATGTGTGAGTCAGGGGAGAGGTTTAAGTGTAAAAGAAGACAAATAGGTCTGTAATTATAGCAATCTAGATCAAAGCTGATAGGCTCAGAATTGGGGCACTGGTGGCCGAGGGGTGAGAAATGGTCCATTTCAGGGCACTCTTTCAAGGTAGAGCCAACCCAGTTTTCCTGATGACTGAATGTATGATGCAAGTGAAGGTAAGAATGGCTTCCAAGTGTGCGCATGAGCAACCAGGAAGTTGGCGTTGCCATCAACCTGGAGCTTTGTGGGTTGAGGTGGGTAGTTCAGGGGTTTAGATCTGAATGACATCCACTTCAAGATGCAGTTAGGCATGGAGTGGAGAAATTGACTAGGTGGTGAAATGTGGGAGCTCAGAGTTTCAGGAGACAGGTCTGACCTGGACGTGGTGTGAGAGCCATCAGTGTTGAAGGCATGGGGCTGGGTGTCATGGGGGAGAGAAGAGCACCAACACCCTCTTCCTGGTTACTCCACCGTCAAGAGGATAAGCCGAAGAAGAGAAGCCAACAAAGGAGATCGAAAAGCAGTGAGTGGTGATATAGCAGGACAACCAAGAGAGTCCAGCGTCCTGGTGAGGAAGTGCAGCTGCCTACGGCACTGCTCCTCTAGACCCTGCGGCTCTCAGGCCTTTTCCCACCTAGAAGAATTATTAAGTGGCCTCGGACCATGGACATTTTTCTCTGAAGGGAAACAGAGATGGGGATTTTGTCTTATTCCAGCTGTCTTTTTTCCTCTCTCTCAGTTACACATTTGCCTATTTTTTAAAAGTTTAGTATAAATTTTCATTATCTAAGAATAAAAAGCAGTAAATAGAAACTTGATTTAAATCATCAGGTCTTACTTCTAAGGTAATAACTCTGCATTTTATACTTTCTTCTTATGCATTTGTTACTTCAATTATTTCAATATCTCTCAGATGAGAAGAGTTAACATTATTGCATTTCATAGATGCCAAAGACTGAGGCTTAAAAAAATTATTATAACTACTTTTTACATGCAGTCAGTATATTTGATTTCCATAAAGCATATACTTTAAAAATTTTGAATCCCTTTTCTTTTAATATTTATTTATTTGACTCCACTGGGTCTTCGTTGCATCATGTGGATCTTTTGTTGTGGCATGTGGACTCCATAGATACGTCATGCATGAAGGCTCAGTAGTTGTAGAATGTGGGCTTAGTTGTTCTGAGGCATGTGGGATGTTCGTTCCCTGTGTGGGGATTGAACCTGTGTCCCCTGAATTGAAAGGCAGATTCTTAACTACTAGAACACCAGGGAAGTCTCATTCATAAAGCTTATACTTTTAAAATGTGCATCTGTGACCAAAATTTGAAGCATATCTATAAGAAGAGTATATATTTTAGCAAATTCTCTTAAGGATAATTTATAAAGATACATATTTTAAAAGATTTATTCCAAATGTTCAAGAAGAACCTTTGGGGAATTTTCACCTAAGAAATATAGTATTTTTACATTTAAAATTTATAGCAAGGTGGTTATAATATAAATAGGGAGAACCTCTTTTTGGGGCAATTTTGCAAAACTTAACCAGATCTGAAATCTTTTGAATGTACAGTTTTGATCCAACAATTCTGTAGTTGGATATCTACACTAAGGAAATAGAGATATGAGCAAAGGTTTACAGTGAAGACATTTTATTACCTAAAAAATTGGAAGCGACCTACATAAATTTTGTTATATCCAGGTGATGGAAAGCTACACAACTTAAAAAATAATGCACTATAACATTTAATGACATGGAAGAACATCCACTATATAGTATAAGAGAGAGAAGAAAGCAGGTTATTAAGCAATATGTATGCTATCACTGTCTTTTATTGCAAATTTTATTATATTGAGAAAAAGCTAGAGGTCAGTGAGCATTTTCTGTAATGGGCCAGGCAGTAAATATTTTAGGTTTTGTGGGCCACAGTTCTGTTGTAACTCTTTAGCTTGGTTGTGTAAAAATATGTAATATGTAAATAAATAGGCCTGGCTGAATTTAACTACTGGGCTGTAGTTTGCCAGTCCATGTGCTTTGGTAGTTTGCTGACCCCTGATCTATAATTGTAAACAGTGATTAATATCTAGGAGCTATAATTCTAGATTTAATTTTCTTCTTTTTGCTTGTCTACAAGACCATATTGCTACTGCTAAGTCACTTCAGTCCTGTCCAACTCTGTGTGACCCCATAGACAGCAGCCCACCAGGCTCTGCCGTCCCTGGGATTCTCCAGGCAAGAACACTGCAGTGGGTTGCTATTTCCTTCTCCAATGCATGAAAGTGAAAAGTGAAAGTGAAGTCGCTCAGTCGTGTCTGACTCTTAGGGACCCCATGGACTGCAGCCTACCAGGCCCCTCCGCCCGTGGGATTTTCCAGGCAAGAGTACAGGAGTGGGGTGCCATTGTCTTCTCCGACAAGATCATATAGATAGTTCTTTGTTGCCAACAGAAATATAAGATTTGATGAAATTATGATAAAGAATTTAGTTAGATTTCACTTTTATATTATCAATGATATATTGCTATTGTTACTAATTCAGTCAGAATAGGATTGATTTTTATCAGAAGGATAAATTAAAATAAAAATAAAGGCAATGTTGGTTATTCGGATACCGAGCATATTGTGTTATAGCGTAGTTGTTTGTGATGTTGAAAATTCAGGACCAACTTTCCTTATGACCCAAAATACTTCTTATGATGCATGTGCTCCCAAATAAAAGATGATTTTGATTTTAGCTTCTGAAAAAAACATGATGAGGAATTAGAAAGTTTGGCTGGTAGGACAAATAGACATAGCATTTCAAAGAATTTTCCAAAAGCTTCTAAATTTTGGAGTATCAGCAGCATTCTTTACTTTACTGAAAGAGAGAGCAAGGCCAGTTGACTGTGTAAATCAAATATGTGCCAGAGTTCTCAAGCCTGTCTGCTTACGGAGCCCAGTCAGTGCCGTGTTGGTAAATACTTAACAACCAACCTCGGGCGGGGGAAGGTGGGAGTGAGGGGTTGCTGACTCCTCTGTAGCATTTGCCAATTTCTGTAGTGTAAATATTTCCAACTGTAGGCAATTTCAAACTACCAATGGGACTCATAAAATTCCTGAATATTTAATAATTCCGTGTAAGCCAGCTCCAGCACACCACTGGGTCAAATTACATGAATCCCAATCCCAGTTACTATAAAGACACCAGCTGCTACTCTTTCTCCTCCCTCTCCTCCACCAAATCTTTTTTGGAAGCCCAAAGGGTTTACATTCTCCTGGTAAGGACATCCTGCTGCTTGCTTTTTCAGAATTGCTCAGCTCTTATCAATTCCTGTGGCTGCTGAGGCTCCTGCTTTTTACTGCTGTGTGGGACTCAGCACTACTGGTTCCTTACGAGGACTGTTGTAAATAACTGCCTGGGTGGTCCTCCTTGCCTCTATTCCATCAATTCTTGCCACTCAGCTTGACTACTGAACAGGACATTTTGTTAGAGAGGTCACCTGAGCAACAAGAAGGAATCAGAGTCTCACTGGCCTGACCTAGTGCTGGTCATTATAGATTCCAGGATGGCGTTGATAGGAAGGACCACAGAAAAGTGGGATGAGGGCAGAATTGCTCTTTAGGAAAAACCATGAGGGAATCTGAACTCATGTTTGTGGTGGTGATAAATGCCTTCCAGAAGCCCAGGCTCTGGTCTGGCAGCAAAAGTGTGATCTTGCCAGCTTTGATTATGCATCATAGTTTCTACTAGACCACAGAAGGTTGATGCCACCCAGTCCCTGAAACCTGGGGATGGCACAAGAGGAGTGGAGTAGAGAATGACAGTCGCCCATTTGCAGCACTGGGAGTGAAGGACAGAATCTGGGAATTGTGTGGTCACGGGGCTGTGACCTGCTTCTGCCTGAGGCCCATCAGGTCTCTTATCATATAGCTCAGGTATTTCATCAGCTTCAGCCTGCTCCACATCAAGCTGCATTTTGTCTAAAGTTTCCATTTACACTTACTATAGGGCTGGCTATGGAATCATCAGCATCATTTAAATACAACTTTCATAATAAAACTACAGGGCATTGAGCTATGCTATCTTTGTATTTCAATTTTATTATAATGGAAGAAAGGGCTTATTGACAATATTTTTTTTTCCTAACAATAACTCATTAGGTGCTGTCAACAGCAAAAATCTTAATGGGCTTCAGCTACTTGAGCCATATGTTATTTCTTTCTTTCTCACCCTCAGGGCCATTTGGAACGAAGGATACTCAGGAAACGGACACCATACTGTCAAATTTAAAAGCATATGGGGCTGAACAGGATGCTACTGAAGGCTCATGGTCTTATAATCTAATATTTATATGCAATTAAAGTTCACCAGAGTCTATAAAAACATGCCATAGCTATGAGTCAAATTAGTGCCTTGACCTACCCAATTAGACAACGAAAACATCAGTACCATCATTAGATGGCCAAGTCCCTTCTTAGAATTAATGTAAATAGTGATTATGCTTAAAAACCAAAGGAACATTGTGTTTTCAAACCAGAATAAACAAACTTATGCTAAAAAACACAAAAAATCTGGATGGGAAAGAGTTTGTTCCTGTTTGATTAGTGAACTGACAAAGGGGAATTGTCTTTTGGTATCTGAGCAAAATTTTCATTTTGACCCCAATCTCTCTTCTTTTATGGGGACTGACTGCTCATAGATTTAAAGTCATTACTTTGTCAATTGAGGTTGAAGAGCAAAGAATTTCAAGCCTTCCAGAGAGTCCTTGATGAATTAGTAGTTTCAAACCACACCCAGATGCAGGTACAACAACCAGTCATCTCCATGCTGAGGTCTTTCATCCTGGTGAGTGACAGAAAGATGTTTCAGAGCTAGGGCGGGAGCTTCTATTGTGACAGAACAAGTAAAATTATACAAGTGCTCACTTCCTGTCTCTAATTTCCTGTTCTCATGGTTTCCTCTCTGCTTTCTCTATTCATTGGTCAGAGTTTCCAATTACAGAAACCATTCAAGAAGATGAGCTTGCCAGTAAATTTAAGAAAGGCAGGTGAATGAGTGTAGAGTAACGAAGTTACTGTAAATTATCAACTTTTCAATTGCAAGAATATTTTGGAGACTCTTCTCTAGAGAAAAATAGGACTCTCATCAAAATCACTTTGTTTTTTAAGTAGAAACCGAAAGATGCTTTGCTTTAAAATTTACGAAAACAAATGAACTTTTAAAAAATGTTTTGCTATGAAAGGGTAGTGGGGCAACAGTAGAAATCTTTTTGTTGTTTTTTTTTTGTGATATCTATTTAATCTCTGTATATACAAAATAACCCTAAAATTCTGTAAAGCAAGTTGATCTGATTATTCTGATTATCTTCAGTAAGGCCATTAATAGGTTTGTAGGACGTTTTACCAGCAGCATGTGGCATAGTCTTGACATCTTCATTACTCTTAGGATTTAGGATCACTTTATTCTTTATTGGGGCTTCCCTGGTGGCTCAGATGGTAAAGAATCTGCCTGCAATGCAGGAGACCCAGGTTTGATCCCTGGGTTGGGAAGATCTCCTGGAGAAGGGAATGGCTACCCACTCCAATATTCTTATCTGGTCCAGAAGCCTGGTCCATGGTCACAGAAGCCTGACAGACTACAGTCCATGGGGTTGCAAAGAGTCAGATACAACTGAGTGGCTAACACACTAACACTTATCGTTTATTATCTTTTTCCCCAGGGTATACCTGGTGCTCTACAGACAACTTAAAAGACACACTTTTTTTTTTTTTTGAGAGAGAGATTTGTATGTCAACTGTAAAATAATGCTTTCAGCATGTTAGATAAATCTCTACCTGAGAGGGGCTTAGAATATAACACATCTTACCAATGTCATGACTTTATAAAAATTATTTGAAGATGATTCCAAAAGTAAGCTCTTTAATGAAAAATGTTGTCATTTATCCTTTGAGACAATGTATTGTGAAAGGGTGAAGGCAAATTATTTGCATCCTCACCTTCCGTTTTATGCAGAACTCATTGTTTCAGGAAGTCAAACTTGAGCTCTGTATTAAACTATCTCAACTTTCACTTCTTGCATCGTTGCCTGTTTATGGTTCTCATTCCTCACGATATCATGGAGATTGTTAGTTATAGCTTATTTGTATTTCTTAACCAGTTGCTAATTCCCACAATGAATAAAAATCATGTTCAGTATTTTTTGGGCTTCCCTCATAGCTCAGTTGGTAAAGAATCCACCTGCAATGTAGGCAGACCCTGGTTAGATTCCTGTGTTGGGAAGATCTGCTGGAGAAGGGTAGGCTATCCACTCCAGTATTCTTGGGCTTCCCTTGTGGCTTAGCTGGTAAAGAATCTGCCTACAATGTGGATCCCTGGGTTGGGAAGATCCCCTGGAGAAGGGAAAGGCTACCCACTGCAGTATTCTGGCCTGGAGAATTCCATGGACTGTATAGTCCACAGGGTCGCAAAGAGTTGGACATGACTGAATGACTGGCAAGAATACACAGAAGAACTGTACAAAAAAGATCTTCACAATGCAGATAATCACGATGGTGTGATCACTCACCTAGAGCCAGACATCCTGGAATGTGAAGTCAAGTGGGCCTTAGAAAGCATCACTACAAACAAAGCTAGTGGGGGTGATGGAATTCCAGTTGAGCTATTCCAAATCCTGAAAGATGATGCTGTGAAAGTGCTACACTCAATATGCCAGCAAATTTGGAAAACTCAGCAGTGGCCACAGGAATGGAAAAGACCAGTTTTCATTCCAATCCCAAAGAAAGGCAATGCCAAAGAATGCTCAAACTACCACACAATTGCACTCATCTCACACGCTACTAAAGTAATGCTCAAAATTCTCCAAGCCAGACTTCAGCAATATGTAAACCGTGAACCTCCAGATGTTCAAGCTGGTTTTAGAAAAGGCAGAGGAACCAGAGATCAAATTGCCAACATCCGCTGCATCATGGAAAAAGCAAGAGAGTTCCAGAAAAACATCTATTTCTGCTTTATTGACTATGCCAAAACCTTTGCCTGTGTGGATCACAATAAACTGTGGAAAATTCTGAAAGAGATGGGAATACCAGACCACCTGATCTGCCTCTTGAGAAATTTGTATGCAGGTCAGGAAGCAACAGTTAGAACTGGACATGGAACAACAGACTGGTTCCAAATAGGAAAAGAAGTATGTCAAGGCTGTATATTGTCACCCTGCTTATTTAACTTATATGCAGAGTACATCATGAGAAACGCTGGACTGGAAGAAACACAAGCTGGAATCAAGATGGCCGGGAAAAATATCAATAACCTCAGATATGCAGATGACACCACCCTTATGGCAGAAAGTGAAGAGGAACTAAAAAGCCTCTTGATGAAAGTGAAAGAGGAGAGTGAAAAAGTTGGCTTAAAGCTCAACATTCAGAAAACGAAGATCGTGGCATCTGGTCCCATCACTTCATTGGAAATAGATGGGGAAACAGTGGAAACAGTGTCAGACTTTATTTTTTGGGGCTCCAAAATCACTGCAGATGGTGACTGCAGCCTTGAAATTAAAAGACGCTTACTTCTTGGAAGAAAAGTGACCAATCTATATAGCATATTGAAAAGCAGAGATATTACTTTGGCAACAAAGGTCCATCTAGTCAAGGCTATAGTTTTTCCTGTGGTCATGTATGGATGTGAGAGTTGGATTGTGAAGGAGGCTGAGCACCGAAGAATTGATGCTTTTGAACTGTGGTGTTGGAGAAGACTCTTGAGAGTCCCTTGGCCTGCAAGGAGATCCAACCAGTCCATTCTGAAGGAGATCAGCCCTGGGACTTCTTTGGAAGGACTGATGCTAAAGCTGAAACTCCAGTACTTTGACCACCTCATGGGAAGAGTTGACTCATTGGAAAAGACTCTGATGCTGGGAGGGATTGGGGGCAGGAGGAGAAGGGGACGACAGAGGATGAGATGGCTGGATGGCATCACTGACTCGATGGACGTGAGTCTCAGTGAACTCCGGGAGTTGGTGATGGACAGGGAGGCCTGGTGTGCTGCGATTCATGGGGTCGCAAAGAGTCAGACACGACTGAGCGACTGAACTGAACTGAACTGAACTGAGTGACTTTCACTGATAGTATTTTTGCCATAGACATCTTTGACACATTTTCTCTGCATAACTAATTGGCCATAAGACCATTTTGTTTTAAAAGATACAATAACTGGCTGACCATTTGGTTTGACAGTATGATTTCGTTTGTCCATTGGCACAGGACTCCTAGTTTTATGTTACATAAATCTGAGGAAGGCTGAGGGCCTTGAAGGTGCAGCGTTGGACCCACATTTCCTGCAGAACTTTGAAACATCTGTCAGCAGAACTGTGGATTGTGACTAGATGCCAAGGGCAAACAGGAGTGTAGAATGGGCTTTCACAATGCAACATAAAACTCAGTTACAAATATACATCCTAGGATTTGGAAACCGATACCTCTCTTAATATAGCAAGAAATTCTAGTGGCAAGAAAAAAAGTTCAGTGCTGAACAAGAAGAACAAGTCAACAAGCAAAACAAATGTATAATCCTGTGAACAAAAAACTTGAGACAAGTGTTTGGGTTTAATCCACAAAACAAAATTAGTTATTTGTGCAATACTGCCAAATATTGACACACGTTTTAAATGTATTCACATATTTTGTATTTCACAATAAAGTCTTTTATAATTTGTATTTGTTTTTCATGTTTCATTATGTCCTTTTAAATGTCCCTCTGTTATTTTTTGTTATTTATCTTTTATGTCAAAGTGGCCTTATGGCCAATTAGTTATGTGGTGAAAATGCTTGCGGCAAAGAGGTTTATGGCAAAGATAACAGCCAAGGTACCTAGAACCAAACAACCCATTCTATCATGATATTCAAAACCATTGCATTTGCACAAATAGAATTGTTTCCTAGTAGTAGTTTTCTGTGTGAAACAAAACATTGAAACAATAGTATACTTCCTGAAGGTCCCTGGTTGTTTATTGAACATTGAATAACAGAGTGAATTTATTCAATATCATACTTTAGTCATTCTTAGTCACCATTATGTTGTACTTATATTTTCAGCTTAAATAAAATTTGTAGATGCTCATCAGGCATTAAATTGAGTGCTCTGTGTAAGTCATGCTGTAGTGCATTAATGTTCAGTTAACATATTTCATTTCTCCCACTATCCATTCTCCCTCCTTCTTTTCCTTTTTTAATCTTTCCTTCTTTACTTCTGTATATTAATATTTGCTAAATATCTGTAGTGTTTTATTCAAAGTTGAGCAGATAGCCCCTTGTCTTCCCCTTGTTTCCAAGGAGTTCTCAGTTGAGTGAGGCAGCTGGTGATTTCCCCTTTGAAAATCTATTTCATGACTCACGAACTTTCCTTGGTAGGGATATGTTACCTATTATTCATTTGTATACAGTTTTTTCCTATTATTTTTTGCTGTGTTGCAAGCTATTTTTTGTGACTTATTTGATGTTAATTGCTTCAATCACCTCTTTAAAAGATACAGTTACATTTGTTTTCTTTCAGCCTCCTAGCAACTTCTCAGTTCTTTAAGACCTTACAAAAATATTCAGACTGTGGTGAATTCATTAACAAATTCGCTTCATTATTTAGGATTCTTGTTGGATCTGCCAATATGTGCAGAGCATATTTCAAAATGACCATTTTCCTGAACTGTTTATATAATAAAAATATCAAACTCTTATTTTTTAGTATTCCTGTTTTACTTTGAAATTGTTCACTGTTGTTTTCTTTAAAATGAGAACACTGATTTTTTCTCAACCATCTTAGACCATAATTGTTTTCAGAATTTTCATATATCACTAGATGCAGTGTTTTAAGGAAAACATGGCTTATGAAAATCTCATTTTCCTAAAAATTATTGAACTGACAGTTTTATGATATTTTTCAATTGTTAATAATTCTTAATCTGAGAATGATTGAGGTCATATTTCCTTTTGATTTTTCTAGAAATTAGATTTCTTGCAGAAGTTTACTTGTGTGTATGTGTACAAATATAAATGTATGTATGTATGTATCTAGAAAGATATATATATATACACACAGATTTAAATAGAGATATAACTTTTTTCATGAAACATTTGAGAGTAAATTGTAGGGATCATGTTTTACTACTGCTATAAAGACCTCAGTGTGCATCTCATGAGAATAAGAACTTTAACTTACATAATTGCAGTACCAAAATTAGGAAATTTAATGTGGATCCAATAGTATGATATAATCTACAAAACTTTTTTTTTTTTTACAAAACATTTTTAAATGATGTAATTTTCACTTATTGTTTCAATAATGTTCTTTATATAGTTTTCTACCAGTCTCAGATCCAATTCAGGAACCAAATTACATTCAGTTGTCATATCTCTTTAGTCTCCTTCATCTGGAACACTATCTTGGTCTTTCTTTATCTAAAAATGACATTAATATATATATTTTCTGATTTTAGATTAATTTTATCTATCTTTTAAATCAGAGCATAATTGATTTATTATATTCAGTTCAGTTCAGTCGCTCAGTCGTGTCCGACTCTTTGCAACCCCGTGGACTGTAGCCTACCAGGCTCCTCTGTCCATGGGATTTTCCAGGCAATAGTCCTGGAGTGGATTGCCATTTCCTTCTCCAGGGGATCTTCCCAACCCAGGGATCGAACCCAGGTCTCCTGCATTGTAGACAGATGCTTTACCGTCTGAGCCACCAGGGAAGTTCAGTAGATTTATTATATTAGTTTTAGCTATACAACATAGTGATTCAATATTTTTATAGATTGTAATTCATTTCAAGTTATTACAAAATAATGGGTATATTTCCTTGTGCTATACAATATGTCCTTGTTGATTATTTTATAGGTAGCAGCTGTGTCTCTTACTCCCATATCCCTATTTTGCCTCTCCTCCCTTCTCTTCCTGCACTAGTAACCACTAGTTTGTTCTCTATATGTCTGAGTCAGTTTCTGTTTTGTATATTTGCTTGCTTGTTTTCATTTTTAAATTCTACATGTGATAACATACAGAATTTGTCTCTTCTGACATTTCACTAAGCGTAATACCCTAAGCTTAATAAACATGATTTCTACCTCCATGCATTTTTCCATGCCTGACAGGATTTCATTCTCTGTCATGGCTGGATAATACTATTGAATATATATACTACATCTTCTATATTCATTGATTCATTGATGGACATTTAGATTATTTTCATACCTTGGCTATTATCAGTAATGCTGCAATGAATATATGAGTGCAGATATCTCTTTGGGATCTTGTTTTCATTTCCTTTGGATATATACCAGAAGTGGGATTGCTGGATCATATGGTATTTCTATTTTAAATTTTTTGAGGAACCTCAGTACCATTTGCCATAATGGGTGCGCCAGTTTGTGTTCCCACTAACAGTGCACAAGGGTTCCTTCCCTTTTACCCACATAAAATGATATGGCTATTTTTTGAAGAATGTATTTTATAGAATGTACCTCCATTTAAATTGGTTTGAGACTTCCTTACAGTTTTATTGAGGTTACATTTCTTGGGAGAAATACTTTTGAAGGGAAATTTTGTTCTTTTCAAGATACACACCTTCCCATATCAAAATATCTCTGTAATTTATATTACTTTGTAATTTATAACGAATTGATGGGATGATAATTTGAGATTATATAAATATCTTGTTCTTCATGAAATCTTCGTCCACTAGTTTAAGCATATATTGATGATTCTTGCCTTAATTATTTATTAATTATTGATTGTTTAAAATGTGATTTTCTATATCATTTATTCCTTCTACATTATAATGTAAAGAAGAATTTTCTTTTCTCCTTTATTCACTTATATCAGCATGTATCCTTGGATTCTTATTTTAGTTATTCAGGCTTTATGCTTTTGCTTTCATTTTTTAAACCAAATCATGGATTGTCTCCGAAATGGTTTATAGAAGCTCCTTTTGCACTTTGTTATCCTCATTTTCTTTTATTCAGTGATACATTGATCTATAAGAGCTTTCTTTGCTTATATTAATTTACTGTCTGAGTCACAAAAGTGCCTGCCACGTTAATGAAATTATCAAAGACTATTAGGTAAAATATAATTTTCAAAAGGTTAAAAATGTGACTCATATTTAGTCATGATGAGTGTGTGTTAAATAATTATTTATCTCATTAGTGAAGGGAGCAGTAGGATGGTAAATCTGACTGAAAGAAGAACTTGAGAGTCTGAGTACTTATAGTCGGTGAAAAAGAATGCAGAATAAGATTGCAGTTAAGTTTTCAAACTCGTTAATGTGCTACATGGCAATAAAATTGTAACCATTTATATATCCTTTCTATGAACAAAAATCTGCAAATTAACATCTAATTTCACAGAGACAAGACAGTTAACAATATAAAACAGTAAATTAAAGATGCATTCTTCTAGAAATTTAAATAATCCTTGGATGGGTCTGTTATGCAGTGGTTCATATTACATTGCAACAACAGACAGTATTTGTTGCCTTATTTCTGAATTTCAGATAATTTTCCTTATTACCTCAGAGTTATATTTGTTTTAAAATGCCATATCAGACGTTTTGGGTTTCAGTCATCGATTTTAATAGAAAATCTAAAGTTTCCATTGCTGTCTTATGTGGATCTTTGTGTATTTTTCTTACTGCAATGTGAGCCCATTTCACCTGTGAAGTTAAAATTTGTCTGCTGTAATAATACAACTTGAAGGTGAAGACAGAGTAGACCCTTGGCCTCCTTTTCTTTAAAATAATTAACTATCCATCATTTTATCCCATCCACCTTATCTCATCATCTCTAGTATTTTTCTTCTTAATATTTGCTTCTGAATATGCTGGTGGCTACTTATACCGTACTCCTTCAGAAATGATGTACAAGTTTTCCCCTTCAGCTACTCATGCTTATCTTTTTATAATTCATTGGATATTACAATTGAATTTCCTTAAGTCCCTGCTGCTGCTGCTGCTGTGTCACTTCAGTTGTGTCTGACTCTGTGCGACCCCATAGACGGCAGCCCACCAGGCTCCCCCATCCCTGGGATTCTCCAGGCAAGAACACTGGAGTGGGTTGCCATTTCCTTCTCCAATGCATGAAAGTGAAAAGTGAAAGTGAAGTCGTTCAGTTGTCTCCGACTCTTAGCGACCCCATGGACTGCAGCCTACCAGGCTCCTCCGTCCTTGGGATTTTCCAAGCAAAAGTACTGGAGTGGGGTGCCACTGCCTTCACCGCCTTAAATCCCTAATTGACTGGAATAAAGCGAAATAGACCTCTCAAGCTTACTTCAGTCACCACACTACTACTGTTTGTGATCTGTCGTGATGTCTAGGACTTGACATATTACCTCACTGCCAGTTCCTGAATGCTATAGAAATTCTTATCTCTGAAGCCAACTTAAAATATCAATATTTTATCCTTCAACAATTGGTCTATATACCTTCTGCAGTGTAAACATGACTCAAACACAGTACTACATTTTTTCTCTAGTCCTTACTTCCTCGTCGACATGGAGTCAGGAAGAGTCAAGAGAGGGAAGAACATATTAAAATTTGAGAGATCTGTTAGTAGCATGTGACCAGTAGACCTGGGGTCCTGCCTGTACTCATTAAATGATCACTGATCTCTAATATATATATATATTTAAATATTTAAACAATTATTTTAATCTTTTATGTTCTTGCCTGGAGAATCCCATGGACAGAGGAGCTTGGCAGGCTACAGTCCAGAGGGTTGCTTCAGTCCATACTGAAGCAACTTAGCACACGCACACATACATCATGCTTACATATATTAATATGTGTGAAAGTTGCTTAGTTGTGTCCAACTATTTGCTACCCCATGGACTATATAGTCCATGGAATTCTCTGCATGGCACTGGAGCAGTGGATGCATGGCACTGGAGCGACTTTGAGGAGAAACCCCATGTCCAAGGTCAGAGAAGCCCCAGCAAGACGGTAGGTGCTGGAGTGACTTTGAGGCGATACCCCATGTCCAACAGCAAAGGAGAAGCCCCAGCAAGATGATAGGAGGGGTGAATTCACATTTAGAATCAAACCCCATTCCTGCCAGAGACGCTGAGAGGGCTCAAACTAACCTTGTGCACACTAGGACCCAGAGACCCCACAGAGACTGAGACAGAACTGTGTTTGAGCATCTCCTGTGGAGGTACGGGTCAGCAGTGGACTGCCGCAGGGGCAGTGGCTCTGGGTGCAGCAGACTTGGGTATGGCATACGCCCTCTGGGAGGAGGTAGCCATTAACCCCACCACAGAGCTGCCAGAACTTACACCGGACTGGGAAATAGACTCTTGGAGGGCACAACAGAACCTTGTGCAGCAAGACCCAGGAGAAAGGAGCAGTGGCCCCACAAGAGACTGACCCAGAGTTGTCTGTAAATGTCCAGGAGTCTCCAGTGGAGGCGTGGGTTGGTGGTGGCCTGCTACAGTGTTGGGGGCAGTGAGTGTAGCAGTACATGCATGGGACCTTTTGAAGGAGGTTGCCATTGTCTTCATTACCTCCACCATAGTTTGGCCCCAGGCAAATAACAGGGAAAATTCCTAAAGAGATGGGAATACCAGACCACCTGACCTGCCTCTTGAGAAGTCTGTATGCAGATTAGGAAGCAACAGTTAGAACTGGACATGGAACAACAGACTGGTTCCTATAGGGAAAGGAATACATCAAGGCTGTATATTGTCACCCTGCTTATTTAACTTATATGCAGAGTACATCATGAGAAACGCTGGGCTGGAAGAAGCACAAGCTGGAATCAAGATTTCCGGGAGAAATATCAATAACCTCAGATATGCAGATGACACCACCCTTATGGCAGAAAGTGAAGAAGAACTAAAGAGCCTCTTGATGAAAGTAAAAAAAGTTGGCTTAAAACTCAACATTCAGAAAACTTAAGATCATGGCATCCAGTCCCATCACTTCATGTCAAAGAGATAGAGAAACAGTGGAAACAGTGACAGACTTTATTTTAGGGGGCTCCAAAATCACTGCCAATGGTGACCACAGCCATGAAATTAAAAGACACTTAGTCCTTGGAAGGAAAGTTATGACCAACCTAGATAGCATATTAAAAAGCAGGGACATTACTTTGCCATTACTAGTCAAAGCTGTGGTTTTTTCAGTAGTCATGTATGGATGTGAGAGTTGGACTATAAAGAGGGCTGAGTGCTGAAGAATTGGTGCTTTTGAACTGTGGTGGAGAAGACTCTTGAGTGGTATTGGAGAAGACTCTTGAGAGTCCCTTGGACTGCAAGGAGATCCAACCAGTCCATCCTAAAGGAATCAGTCCTGGATATTCATTGGAAGGACTGATGCTAAAGCTGAAACTCCAATACTTTGTCCACCTAATGCAAAGAACTGACTCATTGGAAAATACCCTGATGCTGGGAAAGATTGAAGGCAGGAGGAGAAGGGGACGACAGAGGATGAGATGGTTGTATGGCATCACTGACTCAATGGACATGAGTTTGAGTAAACTCTGGGAGCTGGTGATGGACAGTGAGGCCTGGCATGCTGCAGTCCATGGGATGGCAAAGAGTTGGACACGGCTGAGCAATTGAACTGATCCTGATACTGATTCTCCAGTCCAGAATACTGGAGTGGTTAGCTATTCCCTTCTCCAGGGGATCTTCCCAACTTAGGGATCGAACCCAGGTAGGTTTTCTGCAATGCACGTGAATTCTTTACCATCTGAGCCACCAGGGAATTCCAGGAATACTGGTCTGGGTAGCCTATCTTCTCCAGTGGATCTTCCCTA
The DNA here is from genome assembly GCF_027580195.1 of Bos mutus. Taxonomy (NCBI): domain Eukaryota; kingdom Metazoa; phylum Chordata; class Mammalia; order Artiodactyla; family Bovidae; genus Bos; species Bos mutus. Next base: position 32,613,033 of record NC_091618.1, read on the forward strand.
CCCAGAAATCAAACCAGGGTCTGCTGCATTGTGGGTGGATTCTTTACCAGTTGCACTACTGGGGAAGCCCACTAATATGTGTGTGTGTGTGTGTGTGTGTGTGTATATATATAAAACACATATGTATGTATATACATATAATACATATGATGTAATATATACATATATATTACATCATGTGTATTATGTGTATAAAGCTAGTGGAGGTGATGGAATTCCAGTTGAGCTATTTCAAATCCTGAAAGATGATGCTGTGAAAGTGCTGCACTCAATATGCCAGCAAATTTGGAAAACTCAGCAATGGCCACAGGAATGGAAAAGGTCAGTTTTCATTCCAATCCCAAAGAAAGGCAATGCCAAAGAATGCTCAAACTACCACACAATTGCACTCATATCACACGCTAATAAAGTAATGCTCAAAATTCTCCAAGCCAGGCTTCAGCAATATGTGAACCGTGAACTTCCTGATGTTCAAGCTGGTTTTAGAAAAGGCAGAGGAACCAGAGATCAAATTGCCAACATCCGCTGCATCATGGAAAAAGCAAGAGAGTTCCAGAAAAACATCTATTTCTGCTTTATTGACTATGCCAAAGCCTTTGACTGTGTGGATCACAATAAACTGTGGAAAATTCTGAAAGAGATGGGAATACCAGACCACCTGATCTGCCTCTTGAGAAATCTGTATGCAGGTCAGAAAGCAACAGTTAGAACTGGACATGGAACAACAGACTGGTTCCAAATAGGAAAAGGAGTACGTCAAGGCTGTATATTGTCATCCTGCTTATTTAACTTCCATGCAGAGTACATCATGAAAAACGCTGGGCTGGAAGAAGCACAAGCTGGAATCAAGATTGCCAGGAGAAATATCAATAACCTCAGATATGCAGATGACACCACCCTTATGGTAGAAAGTGAAGAAGAACTAAAGAGCCTCTTGATGAAAGTGAAAGTGGAGAGTTAAAAAGTTGGCTTAAAGCTCAACATTCAGAAAACGAAGATCATGGCATCTGGTCCCATCACTTCATGGGAAATAGATGGGGAAACAGTGGAAACAGTGTCAGACTTTATTTTTGGGAGCTCCAAAATCGCTGCAGATGGTGACTACAGCCATGAAATTAAAAGATGCTTACTCCTTGGAGGGAAAGTTATGACCAACCTAGACAGCATATTCAAAAGCAGAGACATTACTTTGCCAGCAAAGGTCCGTCTAGTCAAGGCTATGGTTTTTCCTGTGGTCATGTATGGATGTGAGAGTTGGACTGTGAAGAAGGCTGAGCGCCGAAGAATTGATGCTTTTGAACTGTGGTGTTGGAGAAGACTCTTGAGAGTCCCTTAGACTGCAAGGAGATCCAACCAGTCCATTCTAAAGGAGTTCAGTCCTGGGATTTCTTTGGAAGGACTGATGCTGAAGCTGAAACTCCAGTACTTTGGCCACCTCATGGGAAGAGTTGACTCATTGGAAAAGACTCTGATGCTGGGAGGGATTGGGGGCAGGAGGAGAAGGGGATGACAGAGGATGAGATGGCTGGATGGCATCACTGACTCAATGGATGTGAGTCTGAGTGAACTTCAGGAGTTGGTGATGGACAGGGAGGCCTGGCGTGCTGCGATTCATGGGGTCGCAAAGGGTTGGACACGACTGAGCGACTGAACTGAACTGAACTGAACTGACTGATGTTATATATAAACCTAATGTGTTATGTTTTATGTTATGGTAAATGCAGCCAGTCATTTTCTCTCAGGAAGTAACTAAAATTGTGGTAGAATCAGGGTAATGTAAACTATAAGCTAACAAAAACTCAGAACAGATCTCTCTCTGTAGGGAAAATATCAGTGATTCCCACTAAGCTAATTCCTAGCCATTAATTACTCATTAACCTTTCACTTAATTCCTTACATTCTTTAGTTGTATATATGTCAACCTATGGTAATTTGGTATTTTTTAGAAGTCACTGCTCCTGTAGTATCCTGGATAGTAAAAACAAGGCACTATGTACTCAAACATACAATAAAAGTTCCAGTTATAGTCTATCATTTTATTCCTATTCTGAGACAACATCTTTTGAGTATAAGAATACAATGCTGTTTATATTTTTTAGCTGGACAAGAATAAATGCTAAAAGTCACTAACAGTTGAATATGGCTGTGAATAAGACCACCAGTTGAATATTACTTCTAAAACTTAAATTGTGACTTACAGTATATATTTGGGACAATATTTAAGAATTTTGTATCATTCTACTCCCTGAGATCTATATACTGAGAGATTTTTGGCTGAGAATTATAGCAAATAAAATAGTAACTATGTGACAGAAATCTGTTATGTTCATGACTGTAGCATTATAGCACAATGCTATCAAAGTGTGTTCTTTTCTGGTAGCATCTCCATATCTGGGAGCTTTTTATAAAGGCAAATTATCTTTGAAATGGAAAAATTCATTTTAAAGATAGAAATTCCCAAATGAACCCAAGGAAAAATAGAAAACGTGAATGACCTTATAATTATGGGGAACTATATGGTAAAACTTTGCTGAAGGTAATTAAAGAAGATCTAAACAAAGGAAGATATTTACTACGCATAAATTGAAAGTGCCAAGATTATTAAGATGGCAGTTGGCACCATAGTGAATCAATACAATACCACTCAAATCCTGGCAGTGTATTTTTGAAGAAATTGACAAAATAGGCTAATATATATATGGAAAGTCAAAGAAACCAGAACAGCCAAAATAGTTTTGAAAAAGAAGAATTTTTAGAGGAATAACTGTACCTGATTTCAAGGCTTACAATAAAGCTAAACAGTATTTACACAGTTTGGAACAGATAGAGAATCCAGATAGATTTTAGCATATGGAGTTCAGTTGATTTTCATAGATATGCTAGAGTAATTCAGTGGTGCTAAAACAGTTGGATATGAATATGGGAAAAAATGATCCTCAATTCTCACTTAATATCATACCAAAAATTAACTTGAAGTGGACCAAACCAATATCCGCTGGATCATCGAAAAAGCAAGAGTTCCAGAAAAACATCTATTTCTGTTTTATTGACTATGCCAAAGCCTTTGACTGTGTGGATCACAATAAACTGTGGAAAATTCTGAAAGAGATGGGAATACCAGACCACATGACCGGCCTCTTGAGAAACCTATATGCAGGTCAGGGAGCAACAGTTAGAACTGGACATGGAACAACAGACTGGTTCCAAATTGGGAAAGGAGAACATCAAGGCTGTATATTGTCACCCTGCTTATTTAACATATGCAGAGTATATCATGAGAAACGCTGGGCTGGAATAAGCACAAGCTGGAATCAAGATTGCCAGGAGAAATATCAAAAACCTCATATATGCAGATGCCACCAACGCTTATGGCAGAAAGTGAAGAGGAGCTAAAGAGCCTCTTGATGAAAGTGAAAGAGGTAAGTGAAAAAGTTGGCTTAAAGCTCAACATTAAGAAAACGAAGATCATGGCATCTGGTCCCATCTCTTCATGGGAAATAGATGGGGAAACAGAGTCAGACTTTATTTTTTAGAGCTCTAAAATCACTGCAGATGGTGATTGCAGCCATGAAATTAAAAGACGCTTACCCCTTGGAAGGAAAGTTATGACCAACCTAGACAGCATATTAAAAAGCAGAGACATTACTTTGCCAGCAAAGGTCCGTCTAGTCAAGGCTATGGTTTTTCCTGTGGTCATGTATGGATGTGAGATTTGGACTGTGAAGAAAGCTGAGTGCCGAAGAACTGATGCTTTTGAACTGTGGTGTTGGAGAAGACTCTTGAGAGTCCCTTGGACTGCAAGGAGATCCAACCAGTCCATTCTAAAGGAGATCAGTCCTGGGATTTCTTTGGAAGGAATGATGCCGAAGCCGAAACTCCAATACTTTGGCCACCTCATGCGAAGAGTTGACTCATTGGAAAAGACTCTGATGCTGGGAGGGATTGGGGGCAGGAGGAGAAGGGAACGACAGAGGATGAGATGGCTGGATGGCATCACCGACTCAATGGATGTGGGTTTGAGTGAACTCTGGGAGTTGGTGATGGACAGGGAGGCCTGGCGTGCTGCAATTCATGGGGTCACAGGGAGTCAGACACGACTGAGCAACTGAACTGAATTGAAAACTATAAAACTTCTGGATGAAAGCATGATAAACAGAGCATAATCATTGTGACATTGGGTTAGGCAAAAATTTCTTAAAGAGGACAGAAAACACAACTATGAAGGAAATACAGTTTCATAAACCTGATTACACCTACAGAATTAAAACCTCTGATTGGTGGAACTCAGGAGTCTCTTTTAACAAGTTCTCCAGGTGATTCTTTTGCATGCTACAGTTTGAGATTCACCATGATAAGTGTAAAAATATCTTAACATGTGCATGTTCAAATCTCTCCTCACTCCTCCCTTAAAATATTTGAGGGTAGGAGAAGCATGGAAAAGAAAAGATCTGTGTTTCTTCAAAAAATAAAATACCCTCATCCCAAAATAATAAGACAGTGAGAATTCAAAAACTGCAGTGTCCAGCATGAAGTATATTCCAGGAAGCAAGAGACTTGACAGAAGAAAAGGCTATATATGTATTAGGATTTAAGGAGTAAGAGGACTTCCCTGGTGCCTCAGATGGTAAAGCATCTGCCTACAATTCAGGAGACCCAGGTTCGATCCCTGGGTTGGGAAGATCCTCTGGAGAAGGAAATGGCAACCCACTCCAGTACTCTTGCCTGGATAATCCCATGGACGGAATAGAGTTGTAGGCTACAGTCCATGGGGTCGCAAAGAGTCAGACATGACTGAGCGACTTCACTAAGGAGTAAGAACCATCAGGAAGTTGTCTTGAATATTGAATGTTTTTTAAAGGAGGAAACAAAGCCTACTGGATTCACTGTAGCAGTCTTCAAGAAACTAAAGTTAATGATTTTAAAATGTTTTTGAAGATTTTTTTGGTGACTGGATCATGTTTTGTTGAACTCAGCACTACTATAAAATTTACCACATGGGTATCTGAGTTTGTAAGAATCACAGAAGGTCTTTTTATTTGCTCCTCTATTACCTAACATTTATTCATTTCATGAATGTGTAACATAATTGAAGGCATACTTCTCCCAGCATTGTCAGATATTGTTTAGAGAGGAAAATCTCACACATGGATCCACATCAAGATGGATGTATTGCCATTAACTTCATAGAGTTTTGTCATCTCTCTGCACATTACAATTTGGGTGTTGCTGCTGCTGCTGCTAAGTCGCTTCAGTCGTGTCTGACTCTGCGGTGTTAGGTGGTATATTTTAGAGTGGTATGTAAAGTTCACAAGAAAGCCTTCTAAAAGTTCATCTTTATAAAGGCCCAGACTGTCCATTTAACATGTGTCCTTCAGGTCACAAATTTGAAGTAATGTTGTATAAAATAGAGTCCAAAATCAGCAGCTGAGGGTACTTTAAAAGAAGCTAATAGAACATACAGATTATTTAATTTAACATTTAAAAAATATTTGGAATGGTGTCTAGCACATGGTAAACACTGTACAAGTTTTTGATAAGGAAATAGATTCAATAAAATGCATATACTTATTATTGAAAGTATACCATATGGCAGACACTGAGCAAAATGCTGGGGTTAAAATGATGAGCCAAAAAGAGAAGACCCTTATATTCATGGAATTTAGAATCTAACTGTATGGAGAACAGTGTGGAGATTCCTTAAAAAACTGGAAATAGAACTGCCATACGACCCAGCAATCCCACTACTGGGCATACACACTGAGGAAACCAGAATTGAAAGAGACACGTGTACCCCAATGTTCATCGCAGCACTGTTTATAATAGCCAGGACATGGAAGCAACCTAGATGTCCATCAGCAGATGAATGGATAAGCAAGCTGTGGTACATATACCCAATGGAGTATTACTCAGCTGTTAAAAAGAATACATTTGAATCAGTTCTAATGAGGTGGATGAAACTGGAGCCTATTATACAGAGTGAAGTAAGCCAGAAAGAAAAACACCAATACAGTATACTCACACATATATATGGGATTTAGAAAGATGTTAACGACAACCCTGTATGTGAGACAGCAAAAGAGACACAGATGTATAGAACAGTCTTTTGGACTCTGTGGGAGAGGGATGGGGGGAGATGATTTGGGAGAATGGCTTTAAAACATGTATAATATCATATAAGAAATGAATTGCCAGTCCAGGTTCGATGCAGGATACAGGAAGCTTGGGGCTGGTGCACTGGGATGACCCAGAGGGATGGTGTGGGGAGGGAGGTGGGAGGGGGGTTCAGGATATGTACACCCATGGTGGACGCATGATGATGTATGGCAAAACCAATACAATATTGTAAAGTAAAAAAATAAAATAAAATAAAAGTTAGACATCTTATAAATAAAGACATGTTTATTCATAAGAGTGGAATAAAAGATAACTGGTACAGTGAGAATATATGATATAGTCTGATGAGTCAAGAAGGCTTCACAAAGGAAATAATATTTAAACTAAGATCTGAGTTAGGAGTAGAGGTTTAACTAGGTCAAGGAAAGAGCATGGGCTTATTCTCTGGGTAAGGAATAAAACTGGTACCTTTCTGAAAATGGAAGCAGATTTGTTGGACTGTAAAAAGAATGAAGCATAAGGGGCTTGCAGTGAAGTTGGGGGAGGTAGGCAGGCATCATTTTATTCAAATTATTGTGAACCATGCTAAAATAAGGATGTAGATTTTCATCCTGAAATCAGTGAAGGACATCAGAGGTTTTAAAATATAGAATAAGTGTGTCTGTGTGAATGTGTGTATAGTTGCAAGTATGCATGTGTATGAGAAGAGACAGAGAGAGAGATGTTCTAATTGAAAGAGAACTCTGGCCTCAGTTTGGAGAACAGGATACAGGGGCAAAAGTGAATGCAAGGAGATAGTCAGGTGGCTAATACTGTCATCCAGGAGAGAAATAACGTCCTCGACTAAGGAATTAAGATGGTGGCTCTGGCTGTAGGAAGTAGATCAGTTTGCCTGATTAAATGAATAGAATTTGTTGCTGGACTGGATTTGGGGGAGACCTGATGAAGAAAGTAGTATCAAGAATGACTCATGGATTTTCTTATTATGTCCTTCATTGATACAAGGAAGAGTGGGGGAAGCTGGAGGTTTTGTGGAGGAGATTATATATTAATCATTTGATTTTAGATATTTTAAGTTTGAGGTAGCTTTGTGACTTTTCAAGCAGAGCTATCAAGCAGGGACTTTCCATTCGGGATTTGTGCTCAGAGATGGGGTTTGGGGTTAGAGACATACATTTGAAAGTTTACTATGTTAAGATGGTAATGAAAGCCAAGTGCATGCATGGGTTTGTATAGAGATAGAGTGAGAGAAATACAGACTTGATGCTGAATCCTCAGGAACTTCAATGTTTAATGACCAAGTAGTGGGGACAGAGCCTTGCAGAGAAGACAGATGAGTAGCAGAAAAACAGGAGACTATCAAGCGAGGAAGTATTTCTAGAAGAAAGAAATGTTCCAGAGTGTTGAATGCTGGTGAAAACTGGTGGGAAAGGACTGAAACAAAAAAGAGCAATAAAACAATCACTGCTGACATTGGACAGAAGAGTTTTGGGCAAGAAACGGGGTGGGTGATAGACTGAAGTGAATTGAAGAGTATGTTCTGGAATATAGCTGATTGGATAAAACAGACTAATTTCTATTTAGGAGTGAAGAAGGCCTATTTTGACCATCTGCTTATAGATTACAAAATGTGTTGTACTAGGAACTTGTAGACATCATCTTAACTGGGTGATCCAAGTGATTCTCATCTTCAGTAATAGGATAAACTGACATTTTGTGCCTCCTAAAGTAAGTATCGTAGAAGGGTCCAGGATTACTTATGTAGACTCTCTGCCAACAATGCGTAATCCGAATCCACGAGTAAACAATTAGACAAACCCAAATTTAATTCTCCTATTTTGAGAAATCCATGTCATGAAAGAAAAGGAGGGCCGAGGCACTGCTTCAGCTTGAAGGAGACTAAATAGTCACATGACAAAATTCAATGTGTGATAGTAAATTGGATCCTGAATCCAAAAGGAAAAAAATGCTGTAGAAGACATTGTCGGAACAACTGATGAAATTTGAACATGTACTATGTATTAGATAGTAATCTTACAATACTGGGCTTCCCTGGTAGCCCTTCAGTAGAGAATCTGCTTACAATGCAGGAGACTGGGGTTTGACCCCTGAGTCAGGAAGATCCTCTCGAGAAGGAAATGGCAACCCATCCCAGTATTCTTTCCTAGAAAATTGCACAGACAGAGGAACCTGGTGGGCTACAGTCCATGGGGTCTCAAGAATTGGATATGACCTGGCGACTAAACCACCACCAATGGTAAATATGCTGAATTAGATTTTTTTCTCATGGTCATGTAAAAGAACATCCTGTTCTTAGGAAATACATGCTGAATTATTTTGTATAATTTTGGTATAAAAATATGTATATGTTTATATACATATTAAAAGTAATATGTATATAAACATACAATGTGCACACACACACACATAAAGTAAATGTGACTAAGTGTTAGCAGTTGCTGACTCTATTCTTGCAACTTGTGGTATCTGCAATATTTCTATAAATCTGAATTTTTCACAGTAAAACATTAAAAATTCAGGAAATGTCAGAGCTCTATATCATCTGCTAGTTTTATGATTCATAAAATGTATCATATATATTATATTAGAAAAAAATATTTTGGATATTAAAAGTGTTAGTAACAGCCTTTATTTATGGCCATCAATATAATTAGGAACCTAATTTCAGAGGTTAACAGGACATGACCTTTCCTTAATGAAGTATTCTACTGAAATTTCGAGATTAGCTTCTCTGTCAACCATCATCACAATGATCCTACCTGAGGACTTAAGTAGACTCAACTAGCATCTGTGGAGAACATGCTGAGCATAAAGTTGGATTTAGATACTGTAGGGAATGTGGAGATGAACACAGAGTGATCCAGTGTGGAGGCTCAGACAAGATCACACTGTCACAGAAGGTCATGAAAACACATGATCTTCAAAGGAAGAGGATGGCTACACGGCAACATTTTCCAGATTCTCAAAAAAATGTTCTACAATGTGGTACAGTGTCATCGCCAACCAAATGTTGGGGAAATTAACATACAAGAAGGATATGAGGAAACAGCCACCACTGTCCAATTTCAGTAGAGAAAAGTAATTTTAATGTGAAAAAACTATGAAGGAAAATATCGAAGTAAAATTCTTAAAAAAGAAGTGAATTTCTTTTATTGAGAAAAAAAAGCACTAATAAAAACTGCATGAGTGGTGCCAACCAAAAAACAAGAAGTTCTAAGAAAGTTGAAGCAGTTTTTTTTTTATTGAGAGGAAATAAAGCTTTCTTTTGGACAATTCAATGAACTCACCATTTAATTAGAAAGGAATCATGTGAATGATAATAAAGCAAGTTTGTTGAAAGGGGGCTTTTTTTGAATCTTGTTCCATTAATAACATATTTGAAAGCAACTAATTTACTCAAACCCTAAAAGATGATGCTGTGAAAGTGCTGCACTCAATATGCCAGCACATTTGGAAAACTCAGCAGTGGCCACAGGACTGGAAAAGGTCAGTTTTCATTCCAACCCCAAAGAAAGGCAATGCCAAAGAATGCTCAAACTACCGCACAATTGCACTCATCTCACACGCTAGTAAAGTAATGCTCAAAATTCTCCAAGCCAGGCTTCAGCAATATGTGAACCGTGAACTTCCAGATGTTCAAGCTGGTTTTAGAAAAGCCAGAGGAACCAGAGATCAAATTGCCAACATCCACTGGATCATCGAAAAAGCAAGAGAGTTCCAGAAAAACATCTATTTCTGCTTTATTGACTGTGCCAAAGCCTTCAACTGTGTGGATCACAATAAACTGGAAAATTCTGTAAGAGATGGGAATATCAGACCACCTGACATGCCTCTTGAGAAACCTATATGCAGGTCAGGAAGCAACAGTTAGAACTGGACATGGAACAACAGACTGGTTCCAAATAGGAAAAGGAGTACGTCAAGGCTGTATATTGTCACCCTGCTTATTTAACTTCTATGCAGAGTACATCATGAGAAACGCTTGGCTGGAAGAAGCACAAGCTGGAATCAAGATTGCAGGGAGAAATATCAATAACCTCAGATATGCAGATGACACCACCCTTATGGTAGAAAGTGAAGAAGAACTCAAGAGCCTGTTAATGAAAGTGAAAGTGGAGAGTGAAAAAGTTGGCTTAAAGCTCAACATTCAAACGAAGATCATGGCATCTGGTCCCATCTCTTCATGGGAAATAGATGGGGAAATGGTGGCAGACTTTATTTTTGGGGGCTTCAAAATCACTTCAGTTGGTGACTGCAGCCATGAAATTAAAAGATGCTTGCTCCTTGGAAGGAAACTTATGACCAACCTAGACAGCATATTAAAAAGCAGAGACATTACTTTGCCAACAAAGGTCCATCTAGTCAAAGCTGTGGCTTTTCTAGTAGTCATGTATGGATGTGAGATTTGGACTATAAAGAAATCTGAGCGCTGAATAATTGATGGTTTTGAAGTGTGGTGTTGGAGAAGACTCTTGAGAGTCCCTTGGACTGCAAGGAGATCCAGCCATTCCATCCTAAAGGAGATCAGTCCTGGGTGTTCATTAGAAGGACTGATGTTGAAGCTGAAACTCCAACACTTTGGCCACCTGATGTGAACAGCTAATTTATTTGAAAAGACCCTGATGCTGGGAAAGATTGAGGGCAGGAGGAGAAGGGGATGACAGAGGATGAGATAGTTGGATGGCATCACCGACTCAGTGGATGAGTTTGTGTAAACTACCGGAGTTGGTGATGGACAGGGAGGCCTGGTGTGCTGCAGTTCATGGGGTCGCAAAGAATCAGACACGACTGAGTGACTGAACTGAACTTAACTGAATTTACCCATGGTTAAAATGAACATGCAGACATTGAATATGTATCTGTTTTGTATTGTGTTCTTAAATTACTTTCTGCCAAGTACCCCAATAAAAGCTGTGTAGCAAACTACATTTCAAACTTTCCCAGTTATAAATTAGATTCTGTATAAAATTCCTTCATTTTGTAACGTCTTGCCAAAACTTCCAGCAAGTTCACTAATGATGACTGTTGTGTTCTGGCTTTCTGACTGCTGTATCCTGGAGATGTTTCATAAAGAGCGAAGTGAATATTTAACAGTCAAGAGGAAATCCTGCACCAAGGATGGCTGTCAGTCAAACCAGCTCTCCTGCCCTTTTTGTTTTCATAAAAATGCAGATAAAGATGAATGCAACTGACAAAATAAACAGAAATACAAAACTGCAAAAATTTGACATCTCCCTTACTATATCATCTTAAGAGATCATCCAAATGCAGTTCTATTAGGATGTCATTAGAATCAGAAATATATTTTATTATTGGCTTTGTAGGCAGAAATATTGCTTAATATTCTCAAAGCATTTTGACTTTGTATCACTTGTCTAGTCCAGCCTCTGGGATTGAATAAGAGACTTGTTTGCTGATCTTATCCACTCTGTCTTTAATGGATGAATCCATTAGTATAGTTTCCAGTCGTTGCTACCAAGACCTGGGCTTTATCTGTGTTACAACTCCTGGCAGAGGAAAAGGGACTATGAAAGGGTGATGTCTGCATATTGTTATTTTATCTCGAAATCTTGATAAATCATCAATAGTCTGCCTCAGTTTCTTCAACCCCTTCCACTTCCTCCCCCCACCAGGGTATGAGCTAATAGCACCTCCAACACTGTGCACACTAAATTAGCACTTTCATTAATGAAATGCCTAATCTAGAAAAATAACTCATGTGAATTGCAAGTTTTGAATAGAATGCAGGAAAATTTGTGCTACAGTGGCTCTGGGAGAGTGCCCTTAAAGATTTTACTCAAAGCTGCGATGGAAAGACCGATAGCACAAGAAATCAATTTGAATTGATTATATCTATTACTCTGGTATTTACTGAGTTTTTCTTATCTGCCCATATTAGAGAGGAAATTTTGTTGTTCAGTCTCTCAGTTGTGTCAGATTCTTTGCAACCCCATGGACTGCAGCACACCAGGGGTCCCTATCCTTCACCATCTCCCATAGTTCGCTCAAACTCATATCCACTGAGTCAGTGATATCATCCAACAATCTCACCCTCTGCTGTCCCCTTCCTCCACTGCCTTCAATCTTTCTAAGCATTAGGGTCTTTTCCAGTGGGTCAGCTCTTTGTATCAGGTAGCCAAAGTATTGGAGCTTCAGCTTTAGCTCAGTCCTCCCAATGAATATTCAGGGTTGACTTGCTTTAGGACTGATTGGTTTGATCTCCTTGCAGTCCAAGGGACTCGCAAGAGTCTTCTCCAGCCCACAGTTTGAAAGCATCAGTTCTTCAGTGCTCAACCTTCTTTATGGTCCAACTCTCACATCCATACATGACTACTGGAAAAACCATATCTTTGACTATAGGGACCTTTGTCAGCAAAGTGATGTCTCTGCTTTTTAATATGCTGTCTAGATTTCTCATAGCTTTTCTTCCAAGGAGTAAGTGTCTTTGAATTCCATGGCTACAGTCACAGTCCACAGTGATTTTAGAGCCCAAGAAAATAAAATCTGTCACTGTTTTCATTTTCTCCCCCCATCTATTTGCCATGAAGTGATGGGACCAGATGCCATGATCTTAGTTTTTTGAATATTGAGTTTTAAGCCAGCTTTTTGACTCTCCTGTGTGCATTGATATATATATACATAAATATACATACACATACAGGCAAATGGTCTTATATAAACTCCTCTGCAATTGATTCATTTGAACAAAATATTAGAAACACTTTTCCCATATTCTGGATATAATTATGTAAGCAATCTTATAGTGAGGGTGTCATCTACCTCCATTTTTTCCTATTTTTAAAAAATGTTTTATTGAGGCATATTTTATTTACAATATTAGTTTTAGGGGTACAGCTTAGTGATTCGATATTTCTAGAGATTATACTGCATTAAAAGTTTTTACACAAAAGTGGCGATAATTCCCTGTGCTATACTATATCCTTGTTGCTTATCTATTTTCTACATAATAGTTGATATCTCTTAATCTCATACTCCTATCTTGTCTCTCTCCTTTAATCTTCCTTACGGTTGTTGATTTTTAGGCCTTGCTTAAGAAATCCCTTTCTACCCTGAGGTTGTGAAGATATTCTCTTATATAATCCTTTGAAAGTTGTGTATTTTGCCTTATAATGAATAATAAGTCAATCTGAAATTGATTTTTTTATATAGTGTGAAGTAGGAGCCAAATTTCCTTTTTTCCCCATATGGATATACTAAATTATTTCAGAACTATTTCCTGTAGTGACTTTTCCCCACGTCTGCAGTGCCAACTATATAATATTGTCTGTGTGGCTCTGTTTCTGGACTCTGTTCTATTCCATTGGCCTGTTTGTCACATGGTACCAATACCGCAGTTATAATTATGTAGCTTTGTAATATGGCTTGAGATCTGGTAGGGCAGTCTTGACCTTGGTCCTAAGCTTTTCTATATACATTTTTTCGAGTAAGTTTCATGATTTCCCAAAAATAACCTTGAGAGATTTTGATCAGAATTGCATTTAATCTCTAGATCAGTTTGGAAAGATTGATTTGCTTTAGATTAGAAAGTTTTCCTAGCCCTGACGATCACATCATCTGGAAATAATGACATTGTTTTTCTCCCTTTTTTATTTTTCTACTTCTTTTACATTTCTCTACTGTGATATCCTAGAGAAGATATCAAGAAAAATCTTGATTAGAATGATGACATTGGACATCATGTTTTGTTGCTGATCTTAGAGGAAATCTTTGCAACTAATTATCACTAAGTACTATGTCTGCTTGTTTTAAGTATTGTTATTGTTTGTAGACACTGTTTTGTGCTTGATATCTTTCATTACCTCTTTAGATTACTCTCCACTCTTCCCACTCAGCGTGGGGCCCTGGATAGCTGACCTCTGTGCCACCACTTTAATGGTTTTTCTTAGTTTCCATTGACTTCCTCTTAGGTTCAGCCACAGGGGATTACTGGCAGTAGAAGATGGAGAGCAGAAGGAGAGAGAAGAAGGGTAAGAGTCTCTATTCCTCTGGCCCTTTCACTGTGGATTCCTTGGTGGTTCAGTTGCATAACTAAGTAGAAAGTCTAGCTCCTTCCTATGTCTGTGTTGTTGTTGTTTTCCTACTTAATTGTTTAAAGCCTTTATTTTTTCGTGCAGTTTTCGGTTCACAGTAAAATTTGAGAGGAAAGTACAGCGATTTTTCATATCTCACCTTTCCCCACATATACATATACATATACAGTGTCCCTCATTTTCAACATAAATCCCCAGAGTGTTACGTTTATTAAAACTGGTAAACCTACACTGACACATCATAACCACACAAAGCCCATAGTTTACTCTTAGTGGTGTACATTTTATCGGTTTGGACAAATGCATAATGGCATCTGGCCAGCATTATAGAATCGAACAGGTATCTCCATTGCCCCCCAAATACCTGTTAATCCCTCCCCTCATCCCTGACAATTACTCATCTTTTTACTGTCCTCATAGTTTTGCCTCCTCCAAATCTCATATAACTTAAATCATATAGTATGTAGTGTTTTCGGACTGACTTCTTTCACTTAGGAATATGCATCTGTCTTTTCATGGCACATTCCTTTTTAGCTCTGAATAATATTCCATTGTTTGGATGTACCACAGCTTACTTATCCATTCACCTGCTGAAGGACATCTTAGTTGTTTCTAAGTTTTGGCAATTATAAATAAGACTGCGGTATATATCATGTGCAGGTTTTTGTCTGGACATAAATTTTTACCTTCTTTTGATAAATACCAAGGGACATGACCACGGGATCATACTATATGAGTATGTTTAACTTTGTAAGAATATGCCAAACTGTCTTTGAAAGTGGCTGTATCATTTTACATTCCCACCTGAAAGGAATGAGAGTTCCTGTTGCTCCACATCCTCTCCAGCATTTGGTGTTGGCAGTGTTTTGGATTTCGACCATTCCAATAGGGGCATAGTGGTATTTAATTGTTATTTTAACTGCATTTCCCTCATGACCTAGGATGGGGAGCATCCCTAGTTAAGTTTTGGTTAGCAAATCTAACTTAATTCCACTGTGGTCAGAAAGGATGATGTGTTTGACATCTTTGAAATTTTTTGAAGTTTCAGGCTTTATGGCCTCGTTCACAATCAATTTTTGTACAATTTTTATGTCTACTTAAAAAATTGTATCCTCCCAAATGCAATGTTCATTCTGCAAACAAAACTTTATTAAGGGTCTACTATATGCTAGACACTGTTTTTGGTGATCTAGATACAGAAGTAAACAAAGAGACAAAAAAATTACTGCTTTTTTGGAGAGCACATTTAGAGGAAGGAACAGAACCCAAAATTAAAAAGCAGAACATATAGTAGACACAGTAATGATAAGTGCTACAAAGGAAAAATAAAGCAGGAAAGAATAGGGAGTGCTGGTGGTGAAGTCTGATAGTATTAGTTAAAAGATGGCATCGTTAAGGATACTTTGAGTCAAGGCTAAAGAAAGAAAGCCATGCAACTATTTGTGAATTTGAATGAATAAATGTTAGCTGTTATATTAGCACTTTATTTCAATTATTTTTATTAGCTGTATATATATGAGGTATTTATTCTATTTATTTTGTAAGGCCTTCAAAAATTTCTACAATTTCCTTTCAACATCACTATAAGTATTTACATTTTCTCCATCAAACTGAAAATAAGCCTATTCCTATTCTTTTTTTTTATAAAGAAACTACATTCAAGACAAATTTTGGAAGTTTCTCCCAGTTTAGACAGCTTTGTTTTTTTCCCCAAATAATGTTGTAACAATGATGTTTTATACAATTGTTTCTAGTAAATTTGAAGTTTTTAAATAATGCAGCCAATCTACTAATGTGGGTGTTTATGACATTTTCCTCCATAGGAAGATATCTTCCCAGTTCTGAAGAATTAATTTATAATTGGATCAAATATTACTACACAGTGTATTTAATCTGTGTTTTACTAGATTAAAACTTTCCCTCCAATCCTATTATAGAGATTTCAATGAGACTGAAGGAACTCATTTTAATACTTAATTTAAATTTTCTAGTTCAGTCTCAAATTTTATATATTGTAGAAAAGACATATTTTCTATAATAATATATTAAGTATTTGAATATATATGAACAAATAATTTCTGGGTTACGAGATGTAACCCAGGTTCAATCAGTCTTGTCTGGTTTTTCATCTATAAAATACAAATTGGTCTGCTGGTTGATTTTCCTTTTCAATCTTCTCCAGTTTTGCTTACCAGGATATCTTCCAAGATAAAGTTGGCACTATTTTTCTTCTTATGGAGGAAAGATTTTTATTTTGTAGACTAATTCTTCAAGTCTCCTTCTTAGGAGCTTGGGGAACAGGATACATACAGGAGAGTTATTTGCATAAGGGTAGGGGAGAGTAGAGAAAACAAAAGAAGCTGGAGCCTAACAACATGGTTGGAGTTTGGAACCTGAGTTGGTTAAATAGCCAAAAGAGGTTTTAAGGAGGATGCTTAATATTAAATTTAAAATCCTTTGTGTTTCTTCAATATAAATATTGTCCATTTCACAAATGGTCAGAGTGTTATAATTTTTAAAGTTAATATGACTCTCATGCAAATATAAAATGAACGTGTGTCAACATTTTATTCAACTCATTAATAATGCAGGAAGCTATGATATGAAGACTAGTTGAAATGAGAATTTGAAGAACAGCAATAAATATGAAATCTGGAATGCTTAAATGAATTTGCTAATAGATGTAAAACTAGTTAATTTCTTACAGAGCAGTAGCATTTTATGTTTGGGGTCAGTCTTTTCTACAAGGCAGAAATAAATTGTATCTTAAATGGGCAAAATTCATTACCATTGCTTTGGACAAGAATCATTGCATTGCTGTCTTTTTCTTTCTTTCTTTCTTTCTTTTTTACCATTCTGAGAGAGTTGTAAAACAGTCTAATTAATAGAAAGATAGAGATGAACACCTGTGTAAAATCAGATAATCTCAACAGAGTCCAGTATACCCAGACCTTCACGGAAAGGATACGATAGTCTCACCAATCTCTTTTATTCATTTCCAAGTCATAGAGGATTCTTCTTGGCAGAAGAGACAATTAGATACATACCAAATTGGATAAAAATTATGGAAGAGGATTGAAATACCTATCTGTTTCAGTTGATGTGATAAAGGAAAAAAACAGCATGAGCAGAATGGTGTGATGCCTGAGTCTAATTCAGTGGAAACTGGAGTTCAACACTTAGGTAATTATAAGAATAGAAACTGACTGGAAAGTCCAGGAGGACACTGGACTGCTTACAAGATGTAACCCAGTCTCAATCAGTCTTGTCTGAATTTTAATTGACAACATGATCACAACCATGGCTGACATCTTGTCTGTACTGTTTATACAACATGTATAATATCATATATGAAACGAGTCGCCAGTCCAGGTTCGATGCACGATGCTTGCGGCTGGTGCACTGGGACGACCCAGAGGGATGGTACGGGGAGGGAGGAGGGAGGAAGGTTCAGGATGGGGAACACGTGTATACCTGTGGCCGATGCATGTTGATATATGGCAAAACCAATACAATATTGTAAAGTTAAAAAAATAAAATAAAATTAAATTAAAAAAAAAATTCAATTGTGAGTTAAGAATTCTACTTCCTTCAACTTTCATGGGGAAGTTTTGGAATATAAAAAGCTTCAAACCTATTCAGTAATGGTAACATCTTCAGACCCAAGACTAAGTTTCAACGCTTCTCTGAAGGTTCATATAGCACTTCAGTATCCCTGAAGACTGTAGCTGCTCCTGGCTTAGCAGCTAATATTAAGGAAACAATGAGTAGATGAAGAGCTGTGCTTTTGTCAGCAATGAATTTTTTTCCTCTATGTTATTATTTTTTAATTGGAGGATAATTGCTTTACAAGGATGTGTTGGTTTCTGCTGTCCAACAATGTGAATCACCATAAGTATACATATATCCTCTCCCTCTTGGGGTTTCCCTGGTGGCTCAGACAGAAAAGAATCTGCCCGCAATGTGGGGGATTGGGGTTTGATCCCTGGATTGGAAAGATCCCCTAGAGACAAGAATGGCAACCCGCTCTAGTATTCTTGCCTGGAGAATCTCATGGACAGAGGAGCCTGGTGGGCTCTGGTCCATGGGATTGCAAAGAGTCCTTCACATCCACTCCTGCAATGACTTTGAAGTACACCCACTCACAGTGGCTGAGGATTCTTCACTACTGTTTGATGAGTTTGGAATTAGCTGGAGAGATCAGTGATCTAGCTGAATTTGGTTCCAGCAAGCACATCAAAATCTGAAGTTGGATATTCCAGACTTATTAATGCCATAGTATCATTTGGTAGTCTTTGGGAGAAATTCAGGACTGATTCCAAGAGGCAGCAATAGTGAGGTGGTTACAGAGTTCTAATTTATGGCCACACTTCCTGGGTTTGAATCATCATTCTATGTTCTACCAGTCATATAACCCTGGGGAAGTAACCTAACTTCTCCTTGCCGTAGGTTCCCTAATTGTAAAACAGGATAATAGGGATACTGTTCTCACAGAGTTGAAGTAAGTGTTAAATAAATCAATTTGTATAAAATAAGATGGATGCATATTAAGTACTATATATATATATATACACCCACACACATACACATACACACACATATTCGCTTTTATTCTAATCTGATAGTTTTAGCTTACAAGATCAAGGTTTATGAAATCTTCCCATGAGTGATAGATTTTCAAGTATGTTTAAATACACACAGATGGGCTATATATCTAAGTCTCTTCAGTAGTGTCTGAGTCTTTGCGACCCTATGAACTTAAACCACCAGACTTCTCTGTCCATAGTATTCTCCAGACAAGAATACTGGAGTGGGTTGTTATTCCCTCCTCCAAGGGATCTTCCTGAACCAGGGTTCAAACCCTCATCTCCTGTGCCTCCTGCATTGCAGGTGGATTCTTTACCACTGAGCCACATTTATAGAGGTGTATGACTTGGAAATCTACCAGAAAAACAGAACCAGTAGAATACATGCATACATTATATATATATATATATATATAAAAAATTGATTGATTTCAAGGAACTGGCTTATGCAGTTGTGGGGTCTGGTTTGGCAAGTTTGATATCCATGGAGCAGGCCAGTAACCTGGAACCTCTTGGGCAGCTGCTAACACTGCAGTCTGCAAGAGGAATTTCTTCTTCCTCAAGGAAACCTCAGTTTTCTTATCAAGTCATTCAAATAATTAGGTGAGGTGTACCTGTATTGTAATTCCCAGGTGACTCAGTGGTAAAGAATCTTAACTGCCAATGAGGGAGACATGGGAGGCACAGGTTCAATCCCTGGGTTAGGAAGATCTCCTGGAGGAGAAAATGGCAACCCACTTCATTATTCTTGCCAGGAAAATCCCATAGACAGAGGAGCTGAGCAGCTCCATGGAATTGCAGAGTTGAAATGACTTGAGCACACACACATGCATGTACACACCCATATTATAGAGGAGAATCTTCTTTACATAAAGTCAACCGATTGTAGATGTTAGCATCTGAAAACTACCTTTACAGCAGTATCTAGATTAGTGTTTGAAGAAGTGGTTACTGTGGCCACGTTGACACATAAAACTAACCGTCACAGGAGGCTTTCAATTCTAGTTTCTGTTTCCTGGTGGCTAGGCTTTGTAATAAAGGATTAAGAGGGAAACTTTCATCCTGGCAGTACTATTACTTCTTTGCTGATATCATTTGTTTTTGTCTCTGAGAGAATCAGTTAAGTAGCTATTTGTCAACAATAGCCAGCTACCAAAGCGCAGAACCTATTTTTCCCACTTGAGAAACGCTTTAAGAAAATCATCAGAAAATCAATTGTTCTTGGCATAAAGCTTTGTCATTTTCCAATATCCACTTGGGGGTACAACTTTTTTCATAGTAACTGAAGGAACTGTTGGAGTTGGGAGAGAGACCTTGCTTTTCTTTTATTAAGAACCCTAGAATTTGGAGGAGACTGGATACATGTATATGTTTGGCTGAGTCCACCTGAAACTTTGCTGTCTGCCTGAAACTATCACAACATTGTTAATTGGCTATATTCCAATATAAATTAATTTTTTTAAAGAACCCTAGAATCAGAATTTCATCTTTCCTCATTTTACAGCAGAGGTGCTAAAACCTAAGGAATCCGACGTGACACAGCAAATCATTGTCTAAAACAGGAACACAGCCAGGTTTTCTAATCCCCAGTTGAGTCTTTAGTCTCTCCTGATATTTTCCACTCTCACTTTTTTGGTCTACACATTTTCTTTAGCTATTCAAAGTATGACAGAAAGCACCAAATTAAACCCAATGATGCTGCAGAATATCTTCAGACTTTTTCAAGAAAGTTAATGTTAAGTCAAGGTATTTATAATTTCATTATTTTTGCTTCTTTTCTTATAGTAGTAGAATAGTAGTAGAATGAATGGTGGAACACTTGACAATACAATGCTGTGGATAAGTACAAGGAAATCCAAAAAGAAAAGAGGTACTTCAATATGAATCACTAAGAATCTAAATGAATGTTCATTTCTAAAATTTCTCAATCTGTAAAAATGGGTAAAAATCTTTGTTTCATTAGCATCTAGACCAGTAACAGCCACAAAAGGTGTCATCCAAAAACCAGAATTTATTTCAGGTAAATACTCATCTGTGTGGGCATAGATGACATAGTCAGCTTTATATTAAAATTACTGATGATGTTGTCTGTCTTCTTACATCCAGGAATCTTTTAATAATCATATACTATTAAAACCTAGATAATCATATAGTATTAATCTTTTAACTTCTAATGCCTAAAACAGTCCTTGGAACATACCTGGAAATTAACATATGAAATGAATTACTTGCACTCCTAGAATTAAGATCTACTGCTTACGTTGATCAGAGAAGGCAATGGCAATCCACTCCAGTACTCTTGCCTGGAAAATCCCATGGACGGAAGGGCCTGGTGGGCTGCAGTCCTTGAGGTCCCTAGGAGTCAGACACGACTGAACGACTTCACTTTCACTTTTCACTTTCATGCACTGGAGAAGGAAATGGCAACCTACTCCAGTATTCTTGCCTGGAGAATCCCAGGGACGGGGGAACCTGCTGGGCTGCCGTCTTTGGGGTTGCACAGAGTTGAACATGGCTGAAGCGACTTAGCAGCAGCTTACGTTGATATAGGTGGTTAATGATGGCAAAACATTTCCTAGTTCTTTTGAAACAGAGCAAATAGCCATCACTTATGAGTTATTTGTAAGATATACTTTCAGATATAGGCTCAACATATTTTTACTG
Organism: Bos mutus; assembly: GCF_027580195.1. Taxonomy (NCBI): domain Eukaryota; kingdom Metazoa; phylum Chordata; class Mammalia; order Artiodactyla; family Bovidae; genus Bos; species Bos mutus. Next base: position 32,634,469 of record NC_091618.1, read on the forward strand.
GAGCTGTTGTCAAATGTTTACAAAGAAGAATGGCAAGGCATGAAGATAATCTAACATTAAAAGTAACAGTTGAATTAGTAATTGAATGGGACATAAGATATATTGTAAGTTTTTGTGAGTATTTGCCCCTTTTCTACTAAAAATGGGCTTAATGATAAAGATACAATGTATGAGTATTTAATATTTACTTAGTACTCTATGGAGAAGGCAATGGCAACCCACTCCAGTACTCTTGCCTGGAAAATCCCATGGACAGAGGAGCCTGGAAGGCTGCAGTCCATGGGGTTGCTGAGGGTTGGACAGGACTGAGCAACTTCACTTTCACTTTTCACTTTCCTGCATTGGAGAAGGAAATGGCAACCCATTCCAGTGTTCTTGCTTGGAGAATCCCAGGGATGGTGGGGAGCCTGGTGGGCTGCCGTCTGTGGGGTCTCACAGAGTCGGACGTGACTGAAGTGACTTAGCAGCAGCAGTAGCAGTAGTACTCTATGGCACATCTATTTAAACTTTGGACTTGTAATATATGACAAAGTAATTATAAGCAGTGATTCAAACTTTATAGCGCTATTACATGTCTATAGGATTTACAAAGTTACGTTTACTCTTCTGCTGAGTTAGAAATGCAAGAAGGAACAAGTAGAATGGTTAAATATTCAAGAGAGTTCAGGTTATCATAATCCCATCAGCAGACACTGCAATACAAGCAGAACTTCCACTTGTCCAAACCAAAGACAGATGTCTTTACTCAAGATCTTAGCTAGCAAGTCTTTTGTGGGTGGTATTTGTGGAAGGTTGAAATTATTTTCAATCTGGTACCAATTATGTTTTGATAGACCTGCATTTCTTAAAATGACTTTGACTTCTAGGACAAACTTCAGGGAGTTATTTTTCAATATTTGCCACCAATCTTGTATCACTACGAAGAGGATTACACGTTTCTCCATAACATTGTGGGCCACTGGAGGGCAGAGACAGTGTACTTGTCTCTCATGCACTGTGGTACTTGGCATGTGTAATATTGTAGTAGTAATTTCTATTTATTGAATATTTATTTAACAGTCAGTAATTATATTAATAATATCAAAATGTTAATTAACTTTAATTCTTGCCTTTCGTGCAGGCAAGGCTCTAGGCACTTTAAAACACATGGCAGTGTTTGATGCTTACATCAGCTTTGCAAGGTAGATTTATTATCTTCATTTTAAAGGGGAGAGCTAGATTCACTGGGTATAAGAATCTTACTACAAAGTGGCAGAGCCAAATTTCAGGGTGGGATTTGTCAAATTTTACTAGGTCTGTTTCCTTTCTTACATGGGGTCTATACTCAATAAATGTTGAATGAATGAATGGTTTTCTTTAAAATCTTTATAAACTATATGACAGTTGCCTTGTATGCATGTAATTTTAAACCAATAGGACATTAAAACTTTAAGGAATCACTGCCATGACCTAAAATAGACATTTTGTTTCTAATACCACAGTAGCAAGCATTACAAACCCGGACATTGCATTCATTCATAAGCTTTGGATGTGTTCCAAAGATTCTGATACACCTTGTTTGTTCACACCCTCACATAACACATTGATTTGCTGTCATATACCATCAGGGAGGAGACTCCTTCTTACTCACACAAGATAACTTCTTTTTGCATCACCATTTTGTCAACTGAAATCATTTTGAATAGGATTAGGGATGCAAAAGTGTGATGTGCTGACATACAATTCTCATCATGATTACAAAGTGCAAAGTGTACAGAATCCATTTCTGATCTCTCTAGGCCGAGAGTTTTACCAGACACTCTCTAAGTGTCTCATCACTATTGGAAAGAAAGCCTGGGACAGTCTGCAAACCAAGTCGTTGACTGTCAAGCTTGAATCACATCTTGAGATGTGGAAGCTTGAATCACATCTTGAGATGTGGAAGATGAGGAAGTGATTCTGTGTTAGATGAGGATAATCTAGCATTTTTATATGGGCCTTTATCTTCAGTCAGGTTGAATAAAGCAATGAACAAAGAGTAAGATTTATAACTTTTATATGCCTTTACTATATTCCAGGAAATACTCAAAGTAATCTACTCAAAGTTTATCTTTTAACCCTTTTATTTAATCTTCCTGTGAGGAAGGCACTGTTGGCTCCGTTTTAAAGATGAAGACACCGAGCAGAGAGCACAGCTTGCTAAGAGTCACATCAATAGCAAGAAGTGAAGGCAGGACTCAAACCAGTACTCATCTAACTCCAGGATCCACATTCTTAACTTATTTTGAAATAGCTTCTGAGAAGTCTTCCTTGACTCGGATTGAGAAACTTTGACTTAGCACAGGATGTCAGTGAACATCTAAAACTTAAAGTGTTCAACACTGTGTCCTCTCCACCCCACCATCCTGGCCCTAATTGTCTCTTCTTTTCTTCCTTCCTTTATCCCTTATTTCTTTTCACATAGTACCCAAACTTGAAACATGGACATCTCTCAATTGCCTGATACTTAATTTGTTATCAAGCTCTGCAATTTCTTCTTGCAGTGTGCTTTGAATCTATTTCTTACTTTCCCCACTTAATTCCCACTTCTTCAGTTCAGAGCTCATTAGTTCTCATCTAAGCACTTGTAGTCATTTTCTGACTAGTTCTCCCACCTTCTTGTTATTAATGTTGTTTTTGTTATGATTATCAGTATATCGTATCATCATTCTAAGATTTACCCTAAAGCTAACCTGTGATGATTCCTGTCCCCTGATTAAAAACAACAACAATTCTTTCCTCTTCTTTTGCATGTGGAATTCTGTCCAAATTTCTCACCTAGGCTGTGGGGAGATGAATTGAGACCTCCCTGCTTTCCAGCTACTATCACAAAAGACTTGAGAATTTTCCCAGCCATTTTCAAGTAAGGTTGTGGCCCTGCAATTCAAATAGCAGCCATAGGAATTAGTCACATACTTATTATCATAATAACTCCTGGATTGTTATTTTACAAGCAGGGCTCTCAAGGCCAAGTTACAGAAATAAATATGATTTCCTTGTAGGAGACTAGACTGTGTTGTTTTAGAAGAAAGTTAATATTTGTTACAGTGAGATGAGTTTGTCTTTGATGGTAGAGCTTCTTCCTGCACCTTGGGGGAGCAGAGCCCACTTACCCTTCTTCAAGGAGAAAAGACTGTTTTAGTTTTTGGTTGACAATCAGGTGGTGCAGTGGTAATGAATCTGTCTGCCAATGCAGGAGATGCAAGAGATGCAGGTTTGATCCTAAAGCTGGGAAGATCCCCTGGAGGAGGAAATGGCACCCCACTCCAGTATTCTTGCTGGGAAAGCCCCATGGTCAGAGGAACCTGGTGGGCTACGGTCCATAGGATCGCAAAGGGTCGGACGTGACTGAGCAACTGAGCACACGCAGAAGAATGCTGGCAAAATACAAAAAGCAAGTAGCGTTCTTTTTTTACTGGAAAAGGGGCAACATTCTGAAATGAGAGGGATTAGGATTCCATATGTAGAGAATTGAGACTGAAAAGAGGTTATGGGATGATTGTCAGAGGGATTTAAAAGATAAACCATGGCTGGGAATGACAGGGGTAATCTTCTTCTCTTCAGTCTCTCTGAATTTAAGCTCTTATTCTGATTTCTTTCCTTTCCTGCTCCTTTTTCTCTTTTTCTTTCTGCATTTACCTTGTGATTTATAAGTCAGTTTATCTTACTATTTTCTATCTCCATGTACTAAAATGTAAGCCCCATGAGGATAAGGAACTTTATAATTTGCTGCTCACTCCCTAAAATCTGGAACAGAGTCTGGCACAAATTAGTTGCTCTCTAAATATGTGTTGAAGGAAGGAAGGACAAAAGTTAGGCATGAAAGAACCTCAGAAGGCCCAAACTATCAGTCTTTCCATATTGTGTACCAAAAGAGACAGTTGTATTCTGTTTTTCTATGCAATGCTGCTTTGGGAAGCTTATCTGATCTTTTAGGACTAGTGAGTTGCCTAATCATGGCTAAATCTCATAAACCTAACATAGAGCAAAAGAGGAAGAAACAAGAAAAGGTGTGCAATATGATTCCATTTATATAAAATTAAACAGACAAAAATAAACTATGTTATTAAAAAGGCCTTCATGATTGGTAAGATTATTTTTTTTAAAGCAGGGAAATTGTTATCAAAACACCAGAATAATGAGAGTTAGAAAGAAAGTGTGATTGCTGGGCTGTTTATCAGCCACTGTGTGTCCCAGTCCTACATGTTGATGCTATTCTGGCTATTCTGATGCTGGCCCTCAGTTGGTGCTATTCTGACTCTTCCATGAACTGGAAAATATCTTGAGAAATATTCCTTAGTGAGTTGAAGGTGTTACAGTTACTATTATTGCATAAGAAAGCACCCTAAAACTTAATGATATAAAAACCCATTTTATTATGCTTACAGATTTAGCCAAAGATTATAGGACTAATTAATAGCTGAACTAGGGGTTGAATCAAAGACTCCTGAATTTAAGGAGTTACTTTGTACCCTCCGGCTCTTTTCTTTCCTTTCATTGCATCATTTCCGCATCAAGTATTTTTGTTTTCAGGTAACCAGGCAGAATAGGGGAGGCAGTTATTGTCTCAGGCCATTCATTAACTAGGTAAATTTCAAAGCTGGAAATGGCCTTTGACCCGTCTATTGTTTGTCTGAAAGCTTCCATCCCGCAGCCTCTGCTCACACCAATATTTGGTCAAAATAAGTACAGAAAACAAAAACTGTGGTAAAGGAAGCAAGTCATCTGAAGCATCAACTAAGAGTTTATACTATTATACTTATGACAGGAGGAAAGAACTATGGTTTTTCCTAAATAAACTGATCAAAGGTAAGCTGTCGGTGAGGTTAGATAAAATCATATGCACATCCTGGAATTCTAGACCTTTAAACAGGTTTATTGTTTTGATTATATAAAACATCAGTATAACTCATAGTCAAACAAAAGCTAGGATTCCTGTTGTGTTTCTCGGTCTTCGTGCCAGAAGTGCTGCCTTACTTGAATGTGATGTTGACAGACTTGTTGACAGGTTGGCCCTCCCCTCTGTCAGGAACACAGACAGGTTCTGTATGTGGTGTCCAGAGTAAAATCCGTATGATAGAAAGAGCTTCAGAAAAGTAAAGCAGTGTAGACCAGACTGGCCGTTCACACTCAAAAGTGTTAGTTGCTGGTTAGCTTTCTCAAAAGTGGATCCTCAAAGCAAAAGAAACACGAACAGCCGTAAAGCTCTGCCAGAACCCTTATACTCATGCTAGTTTTGGGTCTCATTTCAAAATTTTCTCATATGCACCTTTGTATACCCATGCTCTGTCATAGAGCATGTGGTGAAATGTTTGTATTTTTTAAAAAAATTAGAAGTAAAACAACCGTTACATCCCATTGCTTCGCAACTGCTGCGGAGGTAAAGCATCAGAGAATTTGTCCAGACCACTTACTCCAGTTACTTCATGCTTGCCATTGAAAATAAAATTTCAGTGTTTAAAAAGTTAAAGAGAATATGAAATATCTCTTAAAATTTTTTTTAATTTGACTAATAATATACCACACCAATCTGTGGGTTTTAGCATCACTGTGTAGTTTTTCATAGTAATGACTTCTAAGTCCTCTGTCTTCAGTGTGAATGGCCTTTATTGATTGCCCATGAAGGGACTGTCTTCACACTTGTGCCCATCATGCAACATCTCTCGCTCATTTCTGAGGGGCCAACTGTGCTTGTCTCTGCTCCTGTGCTTTCTTGTCAACCTCCTTGCTGGCTCTAGGTCACCCAAACATCTCTGGACCTCCTGACTGCCATGGGGGCAGAGGGAATCTGCACAAGAGAGGTCTCAGCTCACATTATCATGCTCTTCTATCTGGGTCTCCTCTGTGATATGGATTTTAAATGACTGAAAGACACATGGCAATACAAAAACAGGCAGTAGGTAGGATGAAAAAAGAAAAGCCAAATAGATCTGGATATCCATAAATTACTGTTAGTCCATACTGTTGTTAACCACTTCTTCAGAAGGTGGTAGGAGTAGAATTTTAGAAGTTGGAACATGAAGAATATTTCATTTGGGGTCAACCAAACTGATTGTGAAATCTTCCAGAATCAAATTCGCTCTTCATCTCTCTCTCATGATGATTTTTTTGCTACATTTTTGCTCATGGTATTCTTGAAGTGATGTATGAATTATATGTAAAATACAGTAGTTGAGCTTGATAGCACAAATTGTTCCAACAATCTCTAGTGTATTTTATTGCTTGCCCAAAGGTTAAATATGATTGTTTTAATTCTTTACTTAAAGGAATAGAAAGTGAAATGATTTGCACATGAGGTCACTTTTTTTTTGGATATGTGATAACCATTTATAAAATATCTGGAATTAAAGACAATTATTTTAATAAGAGAACCCAGTTTTCCATAAAAGTCTGTGCAGTGAAATATATCTGCAGACTAATTAAAGGTACTGAGACATTTTAGAGTATCCAGTAACTTTTAAAAATTCTGACAGTTTGTTATATACAAGCCTTATTTAAACTTCCAAATTAATTTTTAGAGGATGAGCATAACTTAGTCTGCTAGACAGCCAATCACCAGTATTGTATTTAAAAACAAAACCAAAAATCAGCTTGTAAAGGTGAAAAGCTATTGGGAGACATGGCCAAAATGGAGGAGATCATTAGAAAGAATCTAGAGAGTGTGAATATTTTGTAGTCTAAAGCTTCATAAGAAAGCAACAATTTATATTTCAATATAAGCTAGGTACTATTTATACAGTTGTCTTGTTAAAATTGAAACAATATTGTAGTTGGTCCTCTGCATTTAGGAGCTTTATTATGGAATAAATTAAAAATCAATAATGTGAAGTTCAACAGAGGGTTACTGCATGAAAATGTTTATAGTGGTAAAAAGTCCTTCAATAAATGCAAGACTAAAACACTAAGGTTTACCCTAAACTTTTCATTTAGAGATAAAGCTAAGATACAGGCTAATATGTAAAAATGGTTCTGTGTAAAGAATTTTTGAGACCTAACTCCTGGACTGCAAGGAGATCCAACCAGTCCATCCTAAAGGAGACCAGTCCTGGGTGTTCATTGGAAGGACTAATGCTGAGGCTGAAACTCCAGTACTTTGGCCACTTCATGCAAAGAGTTGACTCATTGGAAAAGACCCTGATGCTGGGAGGGATTGGGGGCAGGAAGAGAAGGGGATGACAGAGGATGAGAAGGCTGGATGGCATCACCAACTCGATGGACTTGCGTTTGGGTGAACTCTGGGAGTTGGTGATGGATAGGGAGGCCTGGCGTGCTGCGATTTATGGGGTCGCAAAGAATCAGACACAAATGAGTGACTGAACTGAACTGAACTCCCGAACAAAATTTTGTTAGTTTCTTGGAAAAAAAAAAAAAAAAAGTCTTTCCTCTTGTCTAACCCTCACCCTTAACCCTCACCCTCACCCTTGGAACCCACTTAACAACAAAGCTAAGTTCTTCTTTGTTGTTCCTCAGGGTTAATCTTTCACAGATATTTTGGTAAGAAGTTGGGGATTTCTCTCTGAAAGTCCACCCAAAGATAAACAGTACTGCTTTGTTCCTTCCTGTGATTTCCCTCCTCACAAAGTCAGTTTTTTTAATAGATCAAGTGCACTTCTTTTTATCACATGAAGGTTATATAGCCTGGACTAGATGATAAAGCTTCAGAAAGTCTCTTCAGCCACTGTGACTCAGCTTTCTTGAATTCTGAGGCCCCCTGATAAGCTATTTGCCACTGAGATCAGTTGTGTTGTCCTTTTTTTTTCTTTTCCTTCTTGAAATGAAAAGAACTTTATTTTTTGTCTTTATTATTAAGCTTTGTAACAGTCCTCCTTTTTGTCGCTGTGGTTTTGGTTGGTTATGCCAAAGATCAAAGCTTATCCACCCTTTAGCCTTCTGGGATTCTTCCTTTTTTGGGTACCAGACAAAACCTGCACTGATCCATCCCCTCTGCCATTTTATTCTCTTGTTTGGAAATCTTGGGCTGATCTTTCTCCTTATTATCAGAACATAGCTTTTTTTTTTTACAAATGTACTGAGCTGAAATGATTGTCTATCCCTGAAATACTTTGAGACTCTCTCTTCTGCTTTTCCACCAATAGCATGAACATTTAGCACGTAGTCTACAAAGTAAACATATAAAGAAGAATTGAATTCATCAGATATCAGTAAACTATTGAAGAAGAATTACTTCTAATTTTCTAATAAATAAGATTGGAATTAAAACACAAACTAATGAGTATTTTTCAGAGTGATTGTTTGTTAACGTCAATTTATTTTTGATTGAATTCATTTTCGATTTTTAAAAAATTCCCTTTTCATTTTAGTCTTTGAATAGGCAATGTCTATATGGTTCAAAACAGAAAAGTATATTAAAAACACATATTCAGAGAAGTCTCACTATCGTTTACCCATTTCCACATACAAGCATATTTAACCTTTGCCATTAGTTTCTGGTTTATTTTTCCAGAAATTTTTGTTTCTTTTTGCAAAAAGTAGAAAAAAATGTGTTTGCTGCTGCTGCTGCTGCTGCTGCTAAGTCACTTCAGTCGTGTCCAACTCTGTGCAACCCTATAGACGGCAGCCTACCAGGCTCCCCCATCCCTGAGATTCTCCAGGCAAGAACACCGGAGTGGGTTGCCATTTCCTTCTCCAATGCATGAAAGGGAAAAGTGAAAGTGAAGTCGCTCAGTCGTGTCCGACCCTCAGCGACCCCATGGACTGCAGCCTACCAGGCTCCTCCATCCATGGGATTTTCCAGGCAAGAGTGCTGGAGTGGGGTGCCATTGCCTTCTCTGAAAAATGTGTTTATGTATTATATATATTATCTTTCTTTTTTTCATACAAAAGATAACAGTGTATACATTCTTTTATTCTTTTTATATTTATATGTATATGTTTATTCCAGTGGGATGAAACTCCTAGATCTAGAGTTACTGTTTCAAAAGGAACACACATTTATAAAGTGGACAGATCATGCTACAGTACCACCCGAAACCAGAGCAGACACATCTGCACGGGTAATGATGACCAGCCTCCTGTTTTCCGCACTGATACAGGTGTGGCATATTAACCAGGTTAGACTTTAACCATCTGAGAGTCAATGTTTGTTATAAATTCCTAATTTTCTGACCAACGGGGTTAAGAACCTAACACGCTTTCTTTATTCGAGTTCTGCAAGCATGACACACCTGTTGGTATGCACCGCCTGCGTGCCTGACTGCTTTGTATGTGTCATTGCACTCTGTTCTTAAACGACATGTGTGTTCATACCAGTTGTGATTTTCTGCCAGTTATCTATTACGTCTTTTTGGCACCTTTTGTCATACTGAAGTTTATTTAAATCTCTGTAGGGCCAGGTTTACTCTCCTCATGTCTTCCAGGACTCCATGTCCTACTCAGTAAAGCCTTCCTCCTTTCTGTGTTTGCCTCTAACGTTATTTCATAATTAGAGCTGCTAATAAATATAATTGTCTCATATTTCTTTGTAAGGTCTAGGTATGCTTTCTTTTCTTTTTTTTTTTGGAGAGTGGACAGCCAATTGTTAAAACATTTCCCCAATGAAGAAAGACTAATCTTATTATATGTTGTTTATTCACTAAGTCATGTCTGACTCTTTGGGACCCTCTGGACTGTAGCAGCCAGGCTCCTCTGTCTGTGGGATTTCCCAGGCAAGAATAATACTGGAGTAGGTTGCCATTTCCTTCTCCAGGCATTCTTTTATTCTTTAACAGTAATAGTAGTTCATGAGATCTTTTTTATTTTTTGTTTCTGCATATTACTGAATTATATAAATATTATAATAAATATTTTGGATAAAATTATTATCAAATAAAACTTTGTTGTTCGGTCGTTAAATCATGTCCAACTCTTTGTGACCACATGGACTGCAGCATGCCAGGCTTCCTTGTCCTTCACTATCTCCCAGAGTTTACTCAAACTCATGTCCCTTTGAGTCAGTGATACTATTTAACCATCTCATCTTCTGCCACTCCCTTCTCCTTTTGCCCTCAGTCTTTCTCAGCATCAGGATCTTCTTCAGTGAGTCGACTCTTCACATCAGATGGTCAAAGTATTGGAGCTTCAGCTTTAACATCAGTCCTTCTGATGAATATTCATGGTTGATTTCCTTTAGGATTGACTGGTTTGATCTCCTTGCAGTCCAAGGGACTCTCAAGAGTCTTCTCCAACACCACAGTTTGAAAGCATCATTTCTTCAGTGCTCAGTTTTCTTTATGGTCCAACTCTTACATCTGTATATGATTACTGGAAAAACTGTAGTTTACAGTGAAGAAAACGAAATGTTATAGAATTTGTTAAAGATTAAAAATCTGTGGAAAAAATATTGGGATAGATGAAATTAGAATTTGTAAAAATACTTCTCATAAAATAAAAGAGCTAGAACTTTACATGATGAGGTTTATTAATCACTAAAATCTGATACCAGAATCAAATATTTATGACATTTAAATATGTCAAATTTGACAGAGAAATTGGGCTTGTTAGAAGAGCTGCCAGAGAAAGTCACAATGGGGAAACTATAATTGGTAAAATACAATGTTCTCAATAAATTCAGCAGAATAGTCATAACTTCTGAGTAATATATAAATTGGAAAGAGTCAATCTCAATAAAAGTGATTTTAGTTATATTAAAGATAAAAATGAAAAAAACTACACTGTCAGAAAATTCACCAAATAATCAAGTTGGTTTAATGGAATAGCTCTAGAAAATATTTTGTTGATGAAAATCAATTGTGTTTTTTTAATTCTGTTTAAAATACTATACTTACTACCTAGGATCAAATTACCTGCTGGTGCATAAAGTGGTCTCAAAACAAACTATACTACCCTGACCTGGACTTTTTCTCTGTAAGTTTTGCCCTTGTTTTTTTTCATCTCCTCTTCCCTTTTCTGTCTTTGCGAGTCTTTGAAGTTTCACTTCAGAGCTGCTTAGCTATGAATCAACTAATCTTTTCTTTGAGGCAGTTCTTTCTCTCTCCTGCATCCTAACAACTCAAAGCTGCTTTGCTCTTCAAGCCCTTGGTGTCATCAGGTGGGTTGGATGCTCCCTCCTTCCTCCTGTCCCCATCAAGAGTCACAAGTCGTCTTGGCTGACATTCAGTATTCATTAGCATGTTGAAGGGAGCAACCAACCTTCCCTGCAAGCGCTCTTACAGACTTCCATTAAAACTCATCGTGACATTTCTGGCTCCCGTCCCCTCTCTTTCCCCTAACCTGAATTCTTGATTCCTCAAGGCATGTTTTGTGTGGCTCTCACTGGATCCAATCCTATTCTTGACTAGGGGAACTCTAGAAGCCCTTGGTGAGGAGTTCCATCTTCACCAAGCATCCTCACTAAGCATCTCACTAATTCTGCTGCCATTTCCAAATTGGCACTGTGCCCTGCCTTGGTGGTCATATTTAGGATTATGCTTTGATAAACTTCCACCTTGTACCCCAATTCCAGACTGTATTTCCATCTTCTCACTTGTGCCTGAATTTCTGTTTTGATAACCTGTTACTCTTGTTTCACTATGACTTCATTGTCAGTCTTTGTAGGGGTGTGGAATTCTACCCTTGAACTCGAGCTTCAGGTCTGAGATTTCGTTTCCTGTTTCCAGAACTACCTGATGCCCATCAGCTACCTACCAGACTAGACCTCTGAGTATTACCTGCTTCAGACTACACATCTCCAGGTCCTCCTATCTACTGCAACACTCATCTTATATCTCATGTTGAGACTCTTATGGAATTGATCACTTGACTAGAGTCCTCCCCTCATCCCCACACAATTTTCTTCAGATAGGATGTAGGTCAGCTTACACTTCTTTCCATTACTGATCGCTGGTTTTATACTGTAGCATTTGCTTAATTCTAGGAAGTAATTTCTTATCCAAGTCTCAGGTTAAGACTTCATTTCAAATTCTCATATTGAAAAAATGTTTAACATATTTAAATACCTAGATTAACATTTTATTATGTCATTCTCCACTATTTTTGGGGTTTATCCATTAATGCTTATTCCTTTTGGGGAGAATTTTTTTTGTTGTTGATATTTTGTTCATTCTACAATGCTCCTAAATATTCTTAAAGTAACAAATCATTCACCTACTGTTTACATTTGTCCAAAGTTTTCATATCATCACTTTTCTTAAAATAGAAAAATGGTCCATTATTTATTGAAAACTTACTCTGTGTCAGAGCATATGGAGGCAAAGATAATAAAGTATAATCCTTCTCCTTAGGAAGTTTGCACACCCCACAATTAAAATACAGTATGATAAAATTTCCATCAGGTGGGATATGTGGAAACAAACAAACAAACCCAAGAGGTAAGCTTGACTTACCTCCCTTTGAGTAAGATGCTCAAGGATTGCTTCACAGATTATTTAAGCTGGTTCCTGATGGATGAGTAAGAATTTACCATAGAGAACAAGGCTATGCCTGGCAAAAGAAACAGGACCAGAGCACGGCCAATTCCACTGGAGGAATTATGAATAATTTGGGTGGCCCCATAGTAACTCTGCTGAAGGGCGAGGGGCAGGAAATATGGCTGGAGCAACAGGTTGTGGGGACTGCTGGTGAAAAGATCTTACAAGCTATGCTAAGGAGTTGGAAGTTGATTATGCTGGTGATAAGGACCTATCCCTAATAATTGAGCAGTATCTCAGCTGCCTTATGGGTTAATCCAATCCTTCTAGCCTGCTAAAAAATATATTCACAGAATTTTAAAGAATCAGCTCTGGAAGTTATACTGGGTTGGCCAAAATGTTCGTTCAAGTCTCTCATAAGATGGTACAGAACAACCTGAATGAACCTTTTGGCCAGCTCAGTGTGTTGGTATGATTCTTGCAAAAGGTAAGTACCACTGTAGACTTTATCCCTACAAATCTTTTCTCACATTTTACATACAAATATTATTCCTCACTTTGTGAACACCTTGTAGAAAACTACCCTGATACTGGTTTATTTATTTAAATGTGAATTTTATGTTGAATGTAGAAAATTTTAAATGGAAATAGTAACCACTCATGTGTGTATATGTTTGAGAAAGAGGGGGAAAGAGAGAGAAAGAGTTTCCTGGTTTGGCAATATATGTTTTGTGTTTCTCAGGGTGAGACTTCTTCCCTGTGTTATTGTTAGGACAAGCTCTCAAAATTTTGTGACAAAAGACTAAGAATTTTAATTTTATCCTATAGTTCTATGAAAGGAATTATCTGTCAAATAACCATGAAGATATTTTAAAAACTCTTCCTTTTCACAGATATTCTTCAACAGCTGTGCTTTAGAGAAGCATCAGAAAAGTACTCTCGAGAATGGTTGATTTTCTGTCTTGTTTGTTTATTCATGTGAATCTTAGTGAAATGTAGCAGGAGAGATCATTTATTTGTTCCACGTATTTTTTAGCATTGGAGAAGGAAATGGCAATCCACTCCAGTATTCTTGCCTGGAGAATCCCATCAATGAGGGAGCCTGGTGGGCTGTAGTCCATGGGGTTGTAAAGAGTAAGAAACGACTGAGTGACTGACACTTATTTTTAGCATTTAGTGTACAGCAGGCATTTGGTTAGGTGCTAACGGTGAGGTTTACAAAGATAAAGGGTGATTCGCTTTTTTATGGTGCTGACTTGATCTCTACCAGTCACTTCCTTCTCTGTCCTCACACCTTGAGCCTGCTTCATTCCTGTGGACTTGGCCCTGTATGCTTCCTCCAAGGACAGTGTTTGAGCCATTGACATCTATAGCCAGGACCAACCTGGAACAGAGTCCTTCCAGGAAGGCTGTAGGACTTCAACTGAAATTGCTTCTTGCCTGGCTTCCCATTCTTTCTCTTGCTTCCTCAACTTCCTACCAGTTTCTCCTTGGAACACCAGAAACAATTCATCACCTGAGACAGTTGCCATGTGCATCAGAGCTCTCCAGAGAAAGATAATCAATAGAAGATAGATAGATATACATATGTATGTACACATATATGTGTATGCAGTCAATTATTTTTATCCACAATCCACAGTAGTTATGTTCTGTTAAATTGCTGTGAATGCTGAATTAGCAAACTCTTTTTTTTGAATTACCGAACTCTTAACCGTGTGTCCTAGAGGAAGTACAAGGATGAGTTCCTGGGGTCACTGGTCCCAACATTTTCATCACCCGATCAATATGTAACTTTGTTTTATGTGTGTTTCTGTTTGAGGAAAATGTGTGTGTGTGTGTGTGAGAGAGAGAGAGAGAGAGAGACATACACAGACAGAGGGGAGATTCATTAACATTGAACTCACAGCCAACAGAACTGTAACTCATGCTTACTTATAAATAAATAAAGCTTACTTCGCAGGCTTCTCTCGCTTAGAAACATAGACAACGCTTCAGCTCTATGCTGGGGGCATTTTAAATGGCAAAATCAACAAAAATACAGAAAAAGTGACCCTAAATATAAGAAAGGGAAATTTGTTTACAGTATGAGAGCTGAAACAAAAAAGATTTGACGGTTTGACCCCAGAAGGAAATGTGCACACTGGACAACTCAAATTTTTTGCTATTACATGTGTGTCAATGAACAACTGCAAAGCACCACAAGTATTGGTTTTGGGGTTACAAATAAATTTTGGTAGACTGGCAAATTATCAACTACAGAATTCATGAATAATGAGGTGTATATATATATATATAGTTGACCCTCATTTTATATATATATATATATATATATATATATACACACATATCTCATATATATCAGTTCAGTTCAGTTCAGTCACTCAGTTATGACTGACTCTTTGTGACCCCATGAATTGCAGCATGCCAGGCCTCCCTGTCCAGCACCAAATCCTGGAGTTCACCCAAACTCATGTCCATCAAGTTGGTGATGCCATCCAGCCATCTCATCCTCTGTCGTCCCCTTCTTCTCCTGCCCCCAATTCCTGCCAGCATCAGAGTCTTTTCCAATGAGTCAACTCTTCCCATAAGGTAGCCAAAGTATTGGAATTTCAGCTTTAGCATCAGTCCTTCCAAAGAACACCTAGGACTGATCTCCTTTAGAATGGACTGATTGCATCTCCTTGCAGTCCAAGGGACTCTCAAGAGTCCTCTCCAACACCACAGTTCAAAAGCATCAATTCTTTGGCACTCAGCTTCCTTCACAGTCCAACTTTCACATCCATACATGACCACACGAAAAACCATAGCCTTGACTAGATGGACCTTTGTTGGCAAAGTAATGTCTCTGCTTTTGAATATGCTGTCTAGGTTGGTCATAACTTCCCTTCCAAGGGGTAAGCGTCTTTTAATTTCATGGCTGCAATCATGATCTACAGTGATTTTGGAGCCCCCAAAAACAAAGTCTGACACTGTTTCCACTGTTTCCCCATCTATTTCCCATGAAGTGACGGGACTAGATGCCATAATCTTCGTTTTCTGAATGTTGAGCTTTAAGCCAACTTTTTCACTCTCCTCTTTCTATTTCATCAAGAGTCTTTTTAGTTCCTCCTCACTTTCTGCCATAAGGGTGGTGTCATCTGCATATCTGAGGTGATTGATATTTCTCCCAGCAATCTTGATTCCAGCTTGTGCTTCTTCCAGCCCAATGTTTCTCATGATGTACTCTGCATATAAGTTAAATAAGCAGGGCGACAATATACAGCCTTGACATACTCCTTTTCCTATTTGGAACCAGTCTGTTGTTCCATGTCCAGTTCTAACTGTTGCTTCCTGACCAGGTTATAGGTTTCTCAAGAGGCAGGTCAGGTGGTCTGGTATTCCCATCTCTTTCAGAATTTTCCACAGTTTATTGTGATCCACACAGGCAAAGGCTTTGGCATAGTCAATAAAGCAGAAATAGATGTTTTTCTGGAACTCTCTTGCTGTTTCGATGATCCAGCGGATGTTGGCAATTTGATCTCTGGTTTCTCTGCCTTTTCTAAAACCGGCTTGAACACCTGGAATTTCATGGTTCACATATTGCTGAAGCCTGGCTTGCAGAATTTTGAGCATTACTTTACTGCATGTGAGATGAATGCAATTGTGCAGTAGTTTGAGCATTCTTTGGCATTGCCTTTCTTTGGGATTGGAATGAAAACCCACCATTTCCAGTCCTGTGGCCACTGCTGAGTTTTCCAAATTTGCTGGCATATTGAGTGCAGCACTTTCACAGCATCATCTTTCAGGATTTGAAATAGCTCAACTGGAATTCCATCACCCCCACTAGCTTTGTTTGTAGTGATGCTTCCTAAGGCCCACTTGACTTTACATTCCAGGATGTCTGGCTCTAGGTCAGTGATCACACCATCGTGATTATCTTGGCCGTGAAGATCTTTTTTGTGCAGTTCTTCTGTGTATTCTTGTCACTTCTTCTTAATATCTTCTGCTTCTGTTAGGTCCACACCATTTCCGTCCTTTACTGAGCCCATCCTTGCACGAAATGTTCCCTTGGTATCTCTAATTTTCTTGAAGAGATCTCTAGTCTTTCCCATTCTGTTGTTTTCCTTTATTTCTTTGCCTTGATCACTGAGGAAGGCTTTCTTATCTCCTTTCTATTCTTTGGAACTCTGCATTCAGATGCTTATATCTTTCTTTTTCTCCTTTGCTTTTCACTTCTCGTCTTTTCACAGCTATTTGTAAGGCCTCCCCAGACAGCCATTTTGTTTTTTTTGCATTTCTTTTCCATGGGGATGGTCTTGATCCCTGTCTCCTATACAATGTCACGAACCTCTGTCCATAGTTCATCAGGCACACCATCTATCAGATCTAGTCCCTTAAATCTATTTCTCACTTCCACTGTATAATCATAAGGAATTTGATTTAGGTCATACCTGAATGGTCTAGTGGTTTTCTTTACTTTCATCAATTTAAGTCTGATTTGGCAATAAGGAGTTCATGATCTGAGCCACAGTCAGCTCCCGGTCATGTTTTTGCTGACTGTATAGAGCTTCTCCATCTTTGGCTGCAAAAAATAGAATCAATCTGATTTTGGTGTTGACCATCTGGTAATGTCCATGTGTAGAGTCTTCTTTTGTGTTGTTGGAAGAGGGTGTTTGCTATGACCAGTGTATTTCCTTGGCAAAACTCTATTAGCCTTTGCCCTGCTTCATTCTGTATTCCAAGGCTGCCGGGAGCTGGCATATTGCATATTGAGTGCATATTGCATATTGCATATTGAATGCAGCACTTTCCACAGCATCATCTTTCAGGATCTGGAATAGCTCAACTAGAATTCTATCACTGCCGGGAACCAGCGTGAGGAACTCCGCCCATGGCAAAGGTCATGAGGAAGGAGGCTCGACATATGCAAAGGCAGGATCGAGCCTCAGGAATCCCCCTGGAAATTCTCGAGCATCAACCCCCAAAACCAGTCTGCCTACTTTTTGCTTTGTGCTCTCACCTACACCTCTGACTTTACGGGGGGCTGTCCCCCACTACCTCTCTCTGAAAAAAGAGTTAGCTTACAGCTCCAGTTAATAATTCCTGGGTGTGACAGTGTTTCAACCTACAAACTCCTTTGGAAATCCTCTAGCCTGCCTGAATAGGTTTTTCCAGCCACATGTGATTGTTCAGAGCCTCCCAGCTGTGAGAGGCAGGAGATGTTCTAAACTGTCTAAACACAGATTCCTTTGAGTAGTTAAAAGATTGATTAGAAATTGTATTGGTGAAGGGTTTTTCACTTCTTGGTCCAATGTTTGCTGCTAAGTTTCCATATCCCTTACCTGCTGTGTCCCTGGCAGTGTATTGATTAATATGATTGGTGTAAGTAGTAGTTTTAATGTTTGTAACCTTGGACCTTTGAGTTAATTCTTTTTCTTGTTGTAGCCCACCACACCTTTGCCCTATAGGAATGCAACTTTAATGCTTTTGGAGGGTGGCACCTGACTAGTCACCTTTAGAGAAAAATAAGTTTTCTGAAGAAAGGGTCTTAAAATGTTAACAGGCCTCTGGGCCAGAAGATCATGCAAATCACCTAAACTTTTGCATATGATAAGTTTGCAGGAAGAAAGCCTGGCTTACTGCATGACTCCACCCCTTCCCCCATTATCCTCTATGCATAACTTAAGGTATAAAAACTACTTTGGAAAATAAAGTGCGGGCCTTGTTCACCGAAACTTGGTCTCCCCATGTCGTTCTTTCTCTTACCTTCTGGCTGAATTATTCAGCCTCTTTTCTTCACTGAATTTTCCTACTGAGCTATCCTTATTTCAGCTGCTTTTCTCCGCTGAATTTCTTCACGGAGCTATCTTATTCTATTACTCTTTATATATTTGATTAATATTTAAATAAATAGGTTGCCGATGCCGTCTCTCCTTCGAATACCCTGGATCAGCCGGGGCTGGACCCCGGCACAAGGCCAAATTTTCCTGTTACTCCAGGTGTTTCTTGACTTCCTATTTTTGCATTCCAGTCCCCTATAATGAAAAGGACATCTTTTTTGGATGTTAGTTCTAAAAGGTCTTGTAGGTCTTCATAGAACCGTTCAACTTCAGCTTCTTCAGTGTTATTAGTTGGGGCATAGACTTGGATTACTGTGATATTGAATGGTTTGCCTTGGAATCGAACAGAGATCATTCTGTCATTTTTGAGATTGCATCCAAGTACTGCATTTTGGACTCTTTTGTTGACCGTGATGGCTACTCCATTGCTTCTAAGGGATTCCTGCCCACAGTAGTAGATATAATGGTCATCTGAGTTAAATTCACCCATTCCAGTCCATTTTAGTTCGCAGATTCCTAGAATGTCGACATTCACTCTTGCCATCTCCTGTTTGACTACTTCCAATTTGCCTTGATTCATGGACCTAACATTCCAGGTTCCTATGCAATATTGCTCTTTACAGCATCAGACCTTGTTTCTATCACCAATCATATCCACAACATCATATATATATATATATATATATATATATATATATGATATGTATTTGTTACCCATGCTGCTGCTGCTGCTAAGTTGCTTCAGTCGTGTCTGACTCAGTGCGACCTCATGGATGGCAGCCCACCAGGCTCCCCCGTCCCTGGGATTCTCCAGGCAAGAACACTGGAGTGGGTTGCCATTTCCTTCTCCAGTCCATGAAAGTGAAAAGTGAAAGTGAAATCGCTCAGTCGTATCTGAGTCAGCGACCCCAAGGACTGCAGCCCACCAGGCTCCTCCATCCATGGGATTTTCCAGGCAAGAGTACTGGAGTGGGGTGCCATCACCTTCTCCATATTACCCATACATGTTTTTATTTGTTATATATGTACAATATATGAATATATGTGTAATACCTATGTATATGTACATATGCATATACAGACTGGAAACTCAAACAGGAGTTAATGTTGCAGTCTTGAGGTGGAATTTCTTCCTTAGGAAACCTCAGTTTTGGCTCTTAAGGCCTCAACTGATGGTGTGAAGCTGACCTCCATATTGAAGCTACTCTCTTTATCTAAAGTCAGCTTGTAGATGTTATCTATAAAGTCAGATTGTAGATGTTATCTACATTCTCAAAATACCTTTACAGCAGCACATTGATTAGTGTTTGATTAAATAGTTGGGGTACTGTAGCTTAGTCAAGTTGACACAAAAACTAATCTTCACACCATGCAAACAACTTTAATCTAAAGTTGGTTTCTCCATTTAAAAAATATTTTTTTTTTACTCAGCCACCAGATATTTCCACTGGCTGTTACCCTGAAAGGTCTCTATCCTACCTCCTCCATGAGACTTTTCTTTCTTCTTGGAAGGACAGGATGACTAATATTTTGTTTCTTGGGTTTATGCTTCAGGGCATCACCTTTCATTTGAAAGAGTTAAGTCAATTGTTTTCTCACACTGATGTAAAAAATAATTCAATTTTTATATTGTTCTGTCTAGATGGGGGACCAGAAATAAAGGGTTAATGATAGATTTGAGATGGCTCTTGAAGACTGAACTCTCTAGGCAAGAATACTTAAGTGGGTTGCCAGGACCTCCTCCAGGGGATGTCCTGAGGCAGGGATCGAACCTGCATCTCTTAAGTCTCCTGCATTGGCAGGTGGATTCTTCACCACTAGCACCACCTTGTTCAGTCGCTCAGGCACTTGTGAGTCTTTGGGACCCCTGGACTACAGCATGCCAGGCTTCCCTGTCCTTCACTGTCTTCTAGAGTTGGCTCCAATTCAAGTCTATTGAGTTGATGATGCCATCCAACCATCTTATCCTCTGTTGTCCCCTTCTCCCCCTGCCCTCAACCTTTCCCAGCATCAGGGTCTTTTCCAGTGAGTTGGCTGTTCGCATCAGGCAACCAAAGTATTGGAGCTTCAGCTTCAGCATCAGTCCTTCCAATGAATATTCAAGGTTGATTTCCTTTAGAATTGGCTGGTTTGATCTCCTTGCTATCCAAGGGACTCTCAAGAGTCTTCTCTAGCACCATAGTCTGAAAAAATCAATTGTTCGGTGCTCAGCCTTCCTTATGGTCCAACTCTCATATCTGTACATGACTGCTGGAAAAACCATAGTTTTGACTAGACAGATCTTTGTTGACAAAGTAATGTCTCTGCTTTTAATATGCTGTCTAGGTTTGTCATAGCTTTTCTTCCAAGAAGCAAACATCATTTAATTTCATGGCCACAGTCACAGTCCACAGTGATTGTGGCACCCAAGAAAATAAAATCCATTGCTGTTTCCAGTTTTTTCCCCATCTGTTTTCCATGAAGTAATGGGACCACATGCCATGATTCTAGTTTTTTTAATGTTGAGTTTTAAGCTAGTTTTTTCACTCTCCTTTTTCACCTTCATCAAGAGGCTCTTTAGTTCCTCTTCACTTTCTGCTGTTAAGGTGGTATCATCTGCATATCTGAGGTTGTTGATTGTTTCTCCTGGCAATCTTGATTCCAGTTAGTGATTCATGCAGCCCTGTATTTCACATGATGTACTCTGCATATCAGAGAAGGTAATGGCACCCCACTCCAGTACTCTTGCCTGGAAAATCCCATGGATGGAGGATCCTGGTAGGCTGCAGTCCATGGGGTCACTAAGAGTTGGACATGACTGAGCGACTTCACTTTCACTTTTCACTTTCATGCATTGGAGAAGGAAATGGCAACCTACTCCAGTATTCTTGCCTGGAGAATCCCAGGGATGGCGGGGCCTGTTGGGCTGCCGTCTGTGGGGTTGCACAGAATTGGACACAACTGAAGTGACTTAGCAGCAGCAGCAACTCTGCATATAAGCCCAATACTATATGAAAGTTAAAGCTTTAATCGCTCAGTTGTGTCCAACTCTTTGCAACCCCATGGACTGTAGCCTGCCAGGCTCCCCTGTCAGTGGAAGTCTCCAGGCAAGAATATTGGAGTAGGTTGCTATGACCTCCTCCAGGGGATCTTCCTGACCCAGGGATCGAACCCATGTGTCTTATGTCTCCTGCACTGGCAGACAGATTCTTTACCACTAGTGCTGCCTAGGAAGCCCAATATTATGTGAAAGTGAAAGTGTTAGTCATTTAGTTGTGTCCCAGTCTTTGCAACGCCTTGGACTGAAGCCCTCCAGGCTTCTCTGTCCATGGGATTTCCCAGGCAAGAATACTGGAGTGAGTAGCCATTCCCTTCTCCGGGATATCTTCCCTATCCAGGGATTGAATCCAGGTCTCCTGAATTACAAGGCAGATTCCTTACCCTCTGAGCCACTAGAGAATCCCATGGACAGAGGGCCTGGTGGTCTGTGGTCCCAAGGGTTGCAAAGAGTTGGACACAACTGAAGTGACTTAGCATGCTTGAAGAATGAATATGATTGGAGGAGGCTGAGATAGACTGGGTATGATCCAAGGGAAGGGACAAGTGTGACTAAAAGTACAAGGGTGAGAAAAGTGCAGAGCATAATTATGGAAGAGAAATGGGTCTGGACTGGCTAGGCATTAAAACTCATGTGTGTGAGTGGTGGGAGCTGAAAAGGTAGGAATGGTCCGTACTGCAGAGATTCTTCAATGAAATGATGAGTGATGAGAAGTTAATTGTATAAACACAGCAGCACAAGCATCGTGTTTTTATTTTCATTTTCACCTACCCCTACCAGGGATCATCCCCCTTCTCCCTCCTTAAAGAATTCCCTGCATGGTCAGCCTTAAATTCTTTGAATGCAGGCTTCTGCTATGCTGCTGCTGCTGCTAAGTCACTTCAGTCATGTTCGACTCTGTGCAACCCCATAGACGGCAGCCCACCAGGCTCCTCTGTCCATGGGATTTTAGTGCAGGCTAAGGGTCTAGGAACCCAGGATGTAAAGGAAGAAAAAGATGGTAAAACTGAAAAAGAGGATTTGGGGGCTAGACATTTAATAAGTCACTAAAGATATTTACTCCACTTCTCACACCATTTGAGTGAAAAACTGGGAGAAACTCTTACAAGACAACGCCACCTGCAAATATGGCTGTGAGGGAAAATTGCAGTGGATTGAAGGGAAAAGCATTTGAAAATGTAAAAAACAGCCTTTTTCTCTCCATTTCAGAGAGTGACCCTGAAGAGAGCTGAGTGCATCCTCTATTCTATTCTGCAGCTTGTGAGATACCAAAATCACAAAGCACTGACTGAAAATGGCTGTTTCCTTTGTTCTCCCTGGTACAGCTAAGGGACTTGGGGAGGTATTTACAGGCAGTTCAAGTGCAAATGGATGTTGAGTAGTTCTCACTTTCTAGAAAAACACCTCAAACCAGTTGCCTCCAGGTGCATCCCAAATGGCGTGTTGATTGACTTGGTTCAGAAAGAAATTAGGGATGTAAGTGTGTTTGAGAAATTATTATCCAAATCACAACATCCTCTTCAGACAGTTGTTTGATTGAATACTGAAAAGAACATTAAAAATCTTCCAGCAAAAGCCTTTGCCTAAGTATTAAGCGATAAACTGGTATGAATTCTCTTCTTGCCCTCTGAGAAAAAGATCCTCCTTGCCTTTGATATTAATTCAGGTTGTTTGCATGTATAATTCAGACACATTTGTAGGTGGCCTTATATCAAAATGTCATGAGATCTCATATTTAGAATTACTAATACTTGAAGTGATGTAATGAGTATCAAAATTATTGGCCAAGACAGCTGTCACTAGTGTCTTAAAGCAGATGGGTATAGATACTCCGAAGTGAATATCCTCAGCCTAAAATGACAATAACAAAAATATTTTTCATGTGTGTATTAGTTAATCTTTTCAAAAAGTTTTTACTCTTATTGTCTTTTTTATGGAGACCTGAAGTTTCCCTTGATCAAAGATGTCTGCCTTATTAATTGATCAATTCTCTCCTTCAATAAAGGTCAGTTATGGTCAGACGCTAGAGATATGGGGGTGAACACAGCAGTCAAAAGACAGGGTGCTGTTTTTGTTTGAATTCCACTGTCGAGAGACAGACAGTACAAATTAAACAAATGTGTAAGGATGTTTCAGAACCTGAGTTTCAGTTCTCCCCTTCTATCATTAAATCTGCCATTGAAGATTAATTTCATTTAAAAAATCATCCATCATTTTAAATTATTGCTGTTTGATGGAGTTGCAGCAGTAATTCTGAAACATGCATGTGTGGAGTTAGGAAGAATATTTTCTGATGTTGACCTTTATAAACATCTAGTAAGTTGGACTTTCCTGTTCTCGCTCAAGGATGGTTAATGGATAATTCTGGAAAGATAATGCTGTTATTTTACCATTGCGTGAGTGGCCCTTTTATAATACTTTGTTCTTGAGATTTCTAGGGACTACAGAGCATGTATAGAAGTCCATAAACAACAACAAAAAATCTATATCGATCTGCAATGCATTAATTTGGTCAGTGAACCAAAATTATATATTGCAAACCTTTCTAAACAATGTCCTGTAACTAATAACTGTAGTTTTCTATACTCAACCAAGTGAAAAAAATCCATTATCAGTTTTTTTTTTGGACTGAGTCTGTCTTTCTCTCTCCCTCGCCTTTGTTGTTCAGCAGTCTCTCAAGAACTGCAAGATAAAGGCAAGAGGTCAGCATCTACAGGGCAGGGCCATCTCTGGCCTTAAGCCATTATTCCATTTGTTGGGACTTTGTCTGCACTCTTTCCAGGAACAGTACATAATTTTTTTTTTTTTTAGAAGAATGAATAAATGCATACCAAGAACTGAGATTGGGTTGCACAATGAATTTAACAGTTTGAGGTTAGAGGGCAAATCTTCTTAGAGCAAGCCATGCAGGAACCCACTTAATTGAAGAGGCTGCAATATACTCCTGTATGTAAACGTCACACCAAGTTCATGTTTCTGATTTGGTCTTTGTGCTGGTGTAACTTTTCAGCTACTAGAAGTGAGAGAGAGACTCAGCCTGTCTGAGAAATAATAATAGATTTTTTTCATTTGACTGAGTTCTGAAAATTACCAAATTATGGTTGCTAGCAACAGGACACTATTTAGAACAAATTGCATTTTAATGACATTTTCAAATACACACCCCACCCCCACCCCCGCCACTATATCATAGAGTGTTTGAACTGTACATTTTAGTCTATATTCCCTCTCCCATTTGGAAAGAATAGCAAATTGTACTTTTATAGGAACTAAAAAAAAAAAAAAAACAAACAAAAAACCCAAACCAAAAGCACTGCATTTGGCAACAAAAGATTAGGTTATACAATTTAATAATTCCGCAGCTTCTGGCAAGTCACTTCACATCTTTGGGCCATAGTTTTCTCATCTGTTAAACAATAGAGATCCTTCAATGATCTCTGAGCTGTTTCAATCTTACTAAGTTGAGCTATGCTATCCTCCCAGATTCTGTCTCCATCTGAAATCCACTTCCTCCTTGAAAATGAAAGTGTTAGTCATTCAGTCATGTCCAACTTTATGTGAACCCATAGACTGTAGCCCACCAGACTCCTCTGTCCATGAAAGTCTCCAGGCAAGGTTACTGGAGTGGGTTGCCTTCTCCAGGAGATCTCCCCTACCCAGGCATCGAACCTGGGTCTCTATCACTGCAGGTAGCTCTTTACCAACTGAGCCACCAAGGAAGCCCACTTCTTCTTCTTCCTTATCCTCTATGACAGTTGTCCTTCAGTGAGTTACAGCACTACCCATACTGTGAGAAGGGAGAAGACATATTAATTATTTGGCCTATTTCTGTGAATATATTGTGTTTATATATTTTTATTGAAAATTATTTTCATATGGAACAACTATATGAGAATGCTAGAGAAAATGCTAAGTTCATTTAAAATCAATCCCAAGCACATTTTATTTTTCTCACTGTCTCCACCTATTTGTTGCATGGAAAATTCTTTCTGTAATTACTTTCCAGAGACAGAAATCAATGAACAACTCCGAAATGATTTCTTAAAATAAATTAGAACTGATTCTCAAGTAAACAAATGCTTCCTTTTTTCATGACTGCACTCATGCCCAGCCTACATCACAGAGAATTCCCTTCTAATGATCTTTTCCTTGTACCCTGCCTGATACCATGTTTCTTAGATCTGCTTGTCCTTGGCTCATAACCAATTTTAAGCCTAAATTCTCCTACCTTTTCACCTAAATTCAGACTGCTGACCTCTAGGTGAATCTGTCAGTCTCTTAATTTTAAACAAATCTTGTAAAGCTGTACATATTTTTACATTTTTTAAATTCACTTTTTTTTTCATGTAGAGTTAAATTCTAATAGATTCATAGCCATAAACTAACACTATAATCAGGATACAGAACAATGCCGTGACACCAAAGATTTCCTTGAGCTGTCCCTTTGTTCTCAAACCCTTCCTTCAGTCCTAACCCTTGAAATTATGGATTTGTTTCTGCACAGTAAAGTATTGCATTTTCCAGAATGTCATATAATTGGAATAATATAGTATTAAGCTCATAATACATTTGAGATTCATTTCTTTTGGTTGGTGCATACCAAGAGTTCATCCCTTCTTATTGGTGAGAGGTATTCCGGAACATGGATGTGCCATGACTTGTTTGTCTGTATACTTGCTAAAAGAACATTTGGGTTACTTCTAATTTGGGGAATTATGAATATTAATTATAAATAATATGCTGTAAAATTCAGAAAAACATGTACTTTTGCTTTATTGACTATGCTAAAGCCTTTGACTGCGTGGATCACAACAAACTGGAAAATTCTTAAAGGGATGGGAATACCAGACCACCTACCTGCCTCCTGTGAAACCTGTTTGCATATCAAAAAGCAACAGTTAGAACCAGACATGGAACAATGGACTGGTTCCAAACTGGGAAAGGAGTACATCAAGGCTGTGTATTGTTACCCCGCTTGTTTAACTTATACGCAGAGTACATCATGCGAAATGCCGGGCTAGATGAAGCACAAGCTGGAGTCAAGATTGCTGGGAGAAATATCAATAACCTCAGATATGCAGATGACACCACCCTTATGAAGGTGAAAGAGCAGAGTGAAAAAGATGGCTTAAAACTCCACATTCGAAAAACAAAGATCATGGCATCCGATCCCATCACAAATAGTTGGGGGAACAATAGAAATAGTGACAGACTTTATTTTCTTGGGCTCCAAAATCACTGCAGATGGTGTCTGCAGCCATGAAACTAAAAGACCCTTGCTCCTTGGAAGAAAAGCTATGACAAATCTAGACAGTGTATTAAAAAGTGAAGACATCACTTTGCTGACAAAGGTCCATCTAGTCAAAGCTATGGATTTCCAGTAGTCATGTATGGATGTGAGAGTTGGACCATAAAGAAGGCTGAGTGCCAAAGAATTGATTCTTTTGAACTGTGGTGTTGGAGAAGATTCTTGAGAGTTCCTTGGACTGCAAGGAGATCAAACTAGTCAATCCTAAAGGAAATCAACCCTAAATATTCATTGGAAGGACTGATGCTGAAGCTCCAATAATTTGGCCACCTTATACAAGGAGCTGATTCATTAGAAAAGACCCTGATGCTGGGAAAGATTGAAGGCAGGAGGAGAAGGGGGTGACAGAGGATAAGATGGTTGGATGGCATCACCAACTCAATGACATGAGTTTGAGCAAGGTCCAGGAGATGGTGGTAGACAGGGAAACCTGGCATGCTGCAGTCCATGGGGTCACAAAGAGACTGACGTGACTGACTGACTGAACAACAACATAAAATTCATATACAGGTTTTTGTATGAATGTAAGTTTTTATTTCTCTCGAGTAAATATCTATGAATAGAATTGCTGGGTTGTGTGCTAAGTAGTATATGTTTAATTTTATTAGAAACTTTCAAACTTTTTTTTACAGAGTTGGCTATACTGTTTTGCATGTCTACCAGTGATAAGAGTTACAGAAACTCTTCTGATGATACTTAGTGTGAGCCAGGATTGGGGTTTTTTTTTTAGGCATCCTAACAGTTGTTTAGTGAGGTGTACCTTTTTTTAATGATAAGAACATCTTTTACAGTATGAAAAAAAATACTTACCAGTCCAGCTTGGTGTATATCACCAGTATCTGGAACAATCCCAAGGACCCTGACTGGGTATTTGACTTAAATCTCATCATTCAAAAGGATGTATAAAACAGACGCATCCCACAATAAAAATGGGCTCCAACAAAGATAAATTACATATCTTAAGCTATAGAAACCAAATGTACAGTAAATGTATAGCTTTAGACTAGCTTTCTTGTCCCTGTAGCCTAATATCAAGGATTCAGAACTGACTGAAAGCTCCTCAGATCACACCACTACACAATTTAGGGAATATTTAAGATAATAAAAGAGATATTTGTTTATAGCACAAGTTAAAATACAGACTGCCAAGTTTAGTATCAGATACATGGCACCTTTAGTTCTATTTTTTTAATTTATTTTTTAATTGAAAGATAATTGCTTTACAGAATTTTGTTGTTTGCTGTCAAATATGAATCAGCCATAGGTATACATACATCTCCTCCCTTTGAATCTCCCTTCCATCTCCCTCCCCACCCCACCTCCTTAAGTTGATACAGAGCCACTGTTTGAGTTTCCTGAGACATACAGCAAATTCCCGTTGGCTGTCTATTTTACATATGGTAATGTAAGTTTCCATGTTACTCTTTCCATACATCTCTTCCTCTCCTCCACTCTTAATAAGGATTATGTCTGCATTCTTCCTTGGAATTGTCCCCTTACCTACTATCTGTTGACTACACAGAACCCCTGGTCTTTGAAATGAGGGAGTCCTCACTTCAAATGTATCCCAGTTGCACATTGGAATAGCTAATATCTTCATCATGGCTTTTGTCCTCATCAGATCAGATCAGATCAGTCGTTCAGTCGTGTCCGACTCTTTGAGACCCCATGAATCGCAGCACGCCAGGCCTCCCTGTCCCTCACCAACTCCCAGAGTTCACTCAGACTCACGTCCATCGAGTCAATGATGCCATCCAGCCATCTCATCCTCTGTCGTCCCCTTCTCCTCCTGCCCCCAATCCCTCCCAGCATCAGAGTCTTTTCCAATGAGTCAACTCTTCACATGAGGTGACCAAAGTACTGGAGTTTCAGCTTTAGCATCATTCCTTCCAAAGAAATCCCAGGGCTGATCTCCTTCAGAATGGATTGGTTGGATCTCCTTGCAGTCTAAGGGACTCTCAAGAGTCTTCTCCAACACCACAGTTCAAAAGCATCAATTCTTCGGCGCTCGGCCTTCTTCACAGTCCAACTCTCACATTCATACATGACCACAGGAAAAACCATAGCCTTGACTAGACGAACCTTTGTTGGCAAAGTAATGTCTCTGCTTTTTAATATGCTGTCTAGGTTGGTCATAACTTTCCTTCCAAGGAGTAAGCGTCTTTTAATTTCATGGCTGCAGTCACCATCTGTAGTGATTTTGGAGCCCAGAAAAATAAAGTCTGACCCTGTTTCCACTGTTTCCCCATCTATTTCCCATGAAGTGGTGGGACCAGATGCCATGATCTTCGTTTTCTGAATGTTGAGCTTTAAGCCAACTT
This sequence comes from Bos mutus, assembly GCF_027580195.1. Lineage (NCBI taxonomy): Eukaryota > Metazoa > Chordata > Mammalia > Artiodactyla > Bovidae > Bos > Bos mutus. The sequence goes on from NC_091618.1 coordinate 32,663,340, forward strand.
TTTCACTCTCCACTTTCACTTTCATCAAGAGGCTCTTGAGTTCTTCTTCACTTTCTGCCATAAGGGTGGTGTCATCTGCATATCTGAGGTGATTGATATTTCTCCCAGCAATCTTGATTCCAGCTTGTGTTTCTTCCAGTCCAGCGTTTCTCATGATGTACTCTGCATATAAGTTAAATAAACAGGGTGACAATATACAGCCTTGACGTACTCCTTTTCCTATTTGGAACCAGTCTGTTGTTCCATGTCCAGTTCTAACTGTTGCTTCCTGACCTGCATACAAATTTCTCAAGAGACAGGTCAAGTGGTCTATTCCCATTTGTTTCAGAATTTTCCACAATTTATTGTGATCCACACAGTCAAAGGCTTTGGCATAGTCAATAAAGCAGAAATAGATGTTTTTCTGGAACTCTCTTGCTTTTTCGATGATCCAGTGGATATTGGCAATTTGATCTCTGGTTCCTCTGCCTTTTCTAAAACCAGCTTGAGCATCAGGAAGTTCACGGTTCACATATTGCTGAAGTCTGGCTTGGAGAATTTTGAGCATTACTTTAGTAGCGTGTGAGATGAGTGCAACTGTGTGGTAGTTTGAGCATTCTTTGGCATTGCCTTTCTTTGGGATTGGAATGAAAACTGACCTTTTCTAGTCCTGTGACCACTGCTGAGTTTTCCAAATTTGCTGGCATATTGAGTGCAGCACTTTCACAGCATCATCTTTCAGGGTTTGAAATAGCTCAACTGGAATTCCATCACCTCCACTAGCTTTGTTTATAGTGATGCTTTCTAAGGCCCACTTGACTTCACATTCTAGGATGTGATCTAGGTCAGTGATCACACCATCATGATTATCTGGGTCGTGAAGATCTTTTTTGTACAGTTCTTCTGTGTATTCTTGCCATCTCTTCTTAATATCTTCTGCTTCTAGCATCTCCAAATCTTACTAACACCCTCAGTTAAGAAACTAGCTGGCACTCTTAGACTGCGCTATCTAGAGGCTGCTGATTGGAATCTGGTATAGCTAGGTTTGTGCTCAGTTGCTCAGTCGTGTCTGATACTTTGCAACATCATGGACTGTAGCCTTCCAGGCTCTTCTGTCCATGGGATTTTCCAGGGAAGAATATTGGAGTGGGTTGCCATTTCCTACTCCAGGGGGTCTTCCTGACCCTGGGATCAAACCCACGTCTCCTGTGGTCTCCTGTGTCTCCCTCATTAGCAGGCAGATTCTTTACTAGCTGAGCTACCAGGGAAGCCCCGTAACCTAGTTTATTAGAACCTGGGTTTGTCAGTGGCTCAGCGGTAAATAATCTGCCTGCAATGCGGGAGACCCCAGTTTGACTCCTAGGGTTAGGAAGATCCCCTGGAGAAGGGTTAGGCTACCCACTCCAGTATTCTTGGGCTTCCCTGGTGAGTCAGATGGTAAGGAATCTACCTGCAATGTGGGAGACCTGGGTTTGATCCCTGGGTTGAGAAGATCCCCTGGAGGAGGGCATGGCAACCCACTTCGGTATTCTTGCCTGGAGAAATCCCCATGGACAGAGAAGTGTGGCGGACTACAGTCCATGGGGTAGCAAAGAGTCGGACACAACTGAGTACTAAGCATAGCACATAGCTAAGTTACATCTTAGCTCAAGGTTGGGTTCTCAAGTTGGCAAGAAAGGAAAAACTACCAATTAGTTAGTTACTGTCAAAACTCCTTTTAGAATGATGCCAACTGGAGGCCACCAAAGCATCTTGCAGTTGGGACTGGCTCAGCCAGTTTTTCCTTGTGGTTTGGAATACATTGCTTTATCTTCTGTTGAGCACCAGATGAAGAAGTTGGCTTCTGTTTAGGGGCCATGTTGTAAGAAAACTATCTTCGGTGTCTGAGTAGCAGAATTCTATTTAGTGCATCTGATTCTCACACTATGAGAAGCTCAGAGGAGCTGAGATAAACTGAGAGAACAGATTCATGTTTTTGCTTTTACTTGTCTTGGGCATACACACTCAGCATATTGAGAGAGATGGCAGGTGGGATTTCTGGCTCCATCTTACTATTTTTCTGTCTTTCTTGCTACCTTTTGCCCACCTTCCCAAGGTATATAGTTGGATTTCCACACACAAAAAATGTTAATAGGTATTTGTAATGCTGCTTTTCTATGCTGGCAGTGTAGTAACTGGCTATTGTATTTTTTTTCCATTTCCCCACAATGAAATTGGAAAAAGTTGATGGATTTTACATATCTCTTAATGTCTAGTGGCAAATAATGTCCAGCTCTATTCCCACCCCGAGTGGTGCCCCCTGCAAGTTGCCACAGTTGATGAGCCTGCCCTCAGAACAGCCATACCCAGCACTGTTCTTAAACTAGTGAGAGACATTCTCTGCTGCTGCTTTAGCCTAAAGCTCTAGAGTTCCCCTCCCAAGGTCTATAAACGCTCAGGCAGATTATGGAGCTGGGCTCATTAAAATCTGGCTTTCAAGCAGTGGTGGTAACAGAATATGATGCTATCACTTCTATTTTCATTTTCTGAACTGACTGTGGCATTACTCACTGGAGACACACTGGACCTTTTGAACACGTTTTTCTGCAATTAACTTCACAGATGTAAAAGTGCCAAGAAGATTTTCAAAATACGGCAGAGCAAATTTCCAAATCTGGTTTAATAATACAAAATAACTGCTGTTTGTATGTAATAAACAACAGTATGTAAAAGAGGTAGACTTATAAATGCATTAAATAAACAAACTATTTTTAAAATAGGTAGAGAAAAATTTTTAAATTGTTAGCACTGAGCTTTACGTAAGTAGGCATTCATTAAATATTATTCCCTTTCATTTTCTTTCATTTTTAATCCTCCATATTTAGAAGACGGGTTTTTATAAAGGACTTTGATGACAGAAAGGGGGAAAACTGCTTGGGTAAGAAGGGTAGTCCTTGTATCACCCATTTCCTTGTTTATTCTGGGAAGGTCATGAGGCACAACAGAAATACTCTGAATCAGACAAACCTCTATTGACATCGAAGCTAGCTGTGTGACCTTAGGCAAACTATTAAATTTTCTGAGCATCAGCTTCTTATTCTTAGAATAAGAGAATATTCTGAATATTTAAGGCAGTGAATAATTACACTGCCTTGCAGAATCATTGTAACAGTTTAGGATGAGGTCACTGAATTTGTTTACTTTTCGTTCCAAGCAACCGTCTTAATAGTGTAGATTTTGTGGCAAGTGCATGGGCTCTGAACCTTTTTAGTGATTTCTCAGTGTAAGCCAGTGATTCTCGTTTACCTAACCATATTGTTTACCTTAGAAAATGAATACACCATTTTTGCAGATATAGGCATCCTGGCTACCAGAGTGGTGAGGTCTCATCTTAAATTATTATACCTCAACTCATGAGTGTGATTGAGTTTCACTCCTTCCAGAGATGAACCTGATTTTTATGTGCAGGTAAAATGAAGTTTTGAGCTTGCAAAGTCAGAGACTAGAAGCTGAAGTTTACATATTCCACATGGTGAGGAATTTTACCCTTGGAGACCTTGACAGAATGGGCAAACCTCTTTCCAGATTACTCTGCTTCTGTGTACCCATTAAAATTTAAATTTAATCGTTATTAAAGTAATGACTGGACATAATTTAAGAATAAAAAGTAGTACTTTACTTATAATGAAAAACTCTCAATTCCTGCTATTTCAACCACTTTCAACTCTTTAAGCTATTTCTTCTTCTTCCTTTCATTGTCTGGTGGTTTCTAATTGTTCTTGTAAAGAATACATTACTGGGAGCTCTGTTTCTAGACAGAGTTGGCCAGTTTGTGGACCCTGCCACAGAGTGATAGGATATGGGGCCTGGCTCTCACACTAGGATACTCTCGAAATAATTTCTGAAGGCTTTTCTTCTTTTGAAAATTTTAACTTTTATTTTATATACAAAGAGCTAGTATTATTTCTGTGTAAAGACTCTGCCTGCAGTGCAGGAGACCTGGGTTTGATCCTTGGGTTAGGAAGATCCCCTGGAGAAAGAAGTGGAAACCCACTCTGGTATTCTTGCCTGGAGAATCCCATAGACAGAGAAGCCTGGCAGGCTGCAGTCCATGAGGTCGCAAAGAACTGAACATGACTGAGCGACTGATGTGCTGAATGATCCATTCAAGGAAGTTCACTTGGTCCAACTTAATGAAGCCAATGTCATCACTGGCAGAAACACTGCTGACACATATTGAGGCCGTATTTCCAGATGAGATCGTGATAGTTTGAGCATACTTGGCAGGAGCAAGAACCCCGGCTGAATTCTCTCAGATGGCTCCAGTAGAGCTGCTGGTGACCCATGTTGCTTTCTCGGCTACAAGGAGATGAAAGGAATGAAGGCTGAAGTCTTTTCTTTTGGGTGGATCGATTTCTTCAGAAAGATAGTCTCCTATTTCCTACCTGATGATATAAAACTGGCTGCACACATTTTGCGAGTCCAGCAGGGGAAATGTGCTGGTGAAGGGAGTGGGTGGGGTGGGTGGGCAACAGATTTTTATTAGGGCTTGAGGTCAGAATCAGCCTACCAATGCAGGAGAGGTGGGTTCAATCCCTGGGTTGGGAAGATCCCCTGGAGAAGGAAATGGCAACCCACTCTAGTTTTCTTGCCTGGGAAATCCCATGGACAGAGGATCCTGGTGAGCTACAGTCCATGAGGTCCCAAAGAGTCAGATATGGCTGACTCAATAGCAAAAGTTATGAGCTCTTTGGAGAATGAGCTGGACCTTATTCATCTGGTATTCCTTGTGGCCCTGAGCTAGATGTCTTACACATCCTGACACAGAAATGTGTGAGCAGATTGGCTGGGCTATTTGTCTCATTGTTATTTGTTAGGAGCTGAGTGGAGTGTTTGCTTGATACTCCATGTATATTCCTTTGAAAACTGAGAGAGAATGGCTGGCCTTCCCAGCAGAGAAAGACTGCTCTTTGATCACAGTGAATACATTGCTGAGCTTCCAGCTATATGATAGAAAATAAAGGAGTCAGACACATATGTATAAAGTGCTTAAGATAGTTTTGGGTATAAGAACTATTATTATATTTATAGCTATCAATGAGTTGAAACAATTTATTAATTGAACAAATAATTCTTTTGAGCCTTCAGTTTTGCTAAAGTGGTCCTTAATTTGAGTAATAGACTATCCTCAGGTAGCATACATTCTAGGAGAGACACATGAAAAACTGATAAGCTATACTTAGATTCACAACAGCATCAAAAATAATAAAATACATAGGAATAAATTTAACCTAGGAGGTTAAATTTGATTTGTACATTAAATTTGTACATAAATTTATTAAATTTTAACACTAAAATGACTAAACAATTATGTCATTTATGAAAGAAATTGAAGACACAAAAAAATGAAAAAAAATGTCCTGAATCAGAATTAAATTTGTACATAAATTTATTAAATTTTAACACTAAAATGACTAAACAATTATGTCATTTATGAAAGAAATTGAAGACACAAAAAAATGAAAAAAATGTCCTGAATCAGAATTAATGGACCCCAAGAATTAATATTGTTAAATGTCCATACTCCCCAAAGCCATTTATAGGTTCTGTGCAATCCCTATCAAAATTCCAATGACATTTTTAACAGAAATAGGAAAAAATCCTAAAATTTATATGAAACCACAAAAAGACCCCTGATAGTCAAAATTATCTTGAGAAAGAAGAACAAAGCTGGAGGCATTACACTTTCTGATTTCAAACTTTATTACAAGCTATAGTAATTGAAATCTATACTATAGTATACTATACTATAGTAATCTATACTATACTACAGTAATCTATACTATAGTATACTATACTATAGTAAATCTATACTATAGTATAGTAATATAGTATAGATTACTATAGTATACTATACTAATCTATACTATAGTATACTATACTATAGTTTCTATACTAAATAGTAAATGGCATGAAGATAGACATATAGTCATCCAGTAGAACAAAACTGAAAGCCCAGAAGTAAAAACACACATATACAGTCAACTAATATTTGACAGTGGAGCAAAGATGACTCAGTGGGGGGGAAAGATAGTCTCTTTAAAGAATGGTTTTGGGAAAACTGGATAACCACCAGAAAATGCAGAAAACTGGATAACCACCAACCACATGCAGAAAATGAAACTGGACCCATACATTACACCATTCACAAAAATTAACTTGAAATAGATAAATGACTTAAATGTAAGGCCAGAAACTATAATACTAGAAGAAAACATATCTAAAAATCTCCTTGATTTTGGTTCTAACAATAATTTTTTAGATGTGATACCAAAAGCATAAGTAACAAAAGCAAAAATAAAACAAGTGAGACTACATTAAACTATTGATTAAAAAAAAAAGCTTCAGCACAGTAAAAAGAAACAATCAGCACAGTAAAATGGCAACCTCAGAATGGAAGAAAATATTTGCAAACCATTTATCTGATAAGGGGTTAATGTTGAAAATATATAAGAAGCTTAGACAACTCAATGGCAAAAAACCAATCCAATTTAAAAATGAGCAGAGGAACTGAATAGACGTTTCCCCAAAGAAGACATACCAGTGACCAAGAGATATATGAAAAGATGCTCAACTTCCCTAATCATCGAGGACATGCAAATTAAAGCCACAATTGTACATCATCTCACATCTGTTAGAATGGCTGTTATTAAAAAGAGATAAAATAAATGAGGCTGTGGAGAAAAGGAAACCCTTGTATATTGTTGATGGTAATGCTGATGCAGCTACTACGGAAAGCAGTAAGGAGGTTCCTCAAAAAGTTAAAAGTAGAACTAGTGTCTGATCCAGCAATCCCACTTTTGGGTGTATATCCAAAGGAAATGAACTCACTGTCTCAAAGAGATATCTGCACCCCCAGTTTATTGGAGCATTATTCTCAATAGCCATGCTGACCTCAGAACAACCTAAATGTCTGTCAACAGGTGAATGGATAAAGAAAATGTGATATATATATACATACACACACACAATGAAATATTATTCAGCCAATAAAAAGACGGAAATCCTGCCATATGCAATAGTAGGGATGGACCTGAGGGCATTATGCTAAATGACATAATTCAGACAGAGAAAGACAAATACTGTATGTTCTCACATATGAAATATAAAAAAAGCCTAAACCCAAAGAAACAGAGAGAAGAATGGTAGTTGCCAGAGTCTTGGAGATGAGATAAATAGCGTTTGTCAAAAAGTACAACTTATAGCTCTAAGATGAGTTAGTTCTGAGAATTTAGTGTAGAGCATGATGAGGGGATTGATCAAGGTGGTGGAGTAGGAGGACATGGAACTCACCTTCACCAACAAACACTTTAAAAATACATCCACTATGGAAGAATTCTCATGGAAGACCAACTGGAAACTGACAAATCTTTGTACAGCAGAGGCTATAAGACAGATCCACAGATAAACAATCAGGTTGCCCTGGGAGTGAACTCAGAGGAAAAAGGAGCATATACGGGCACAGACCCACCCTGGAGAGTGAGTGGTAAGAGTCAAAGATTAGTTCCTTGAGTCCTGGGTCCTACACAAGGAAGATGAGCCCCCTTGACTGGTTGGAGGACTGCAGGGACTAAAAGAAGGGCTGCAGGAAGCCTGGACTCCTCTTGTGAGGAGTGTGCTTGCACTGGCTTGACCCCAGGTGAGGCAGAAGGTGAACAGATGTTTCTCAGGATCACCTCAGTGAGCACCCAAGCCCAATCCTAGTGAACATTCCATAAAAGGTTATAGCCCTGAGGTACCCACAGTTTAAGGGTTAGAGCCCCTAACCCTGGTTAAAGTGCCAGGCCTTTGGATTTCTTTGTCCATGTTTGTCTTTGTCTGATTGTTTTGTTTGTGTTGGCTAGTAGGGGTTGGCTCTTGGATGACTACAGCAAAATTTTATTAAACCTGATATGAGGGACTTCCCTGGTTGTCCAGTGGTTACAACTCCATGCTTTCACTGCAGGGGGGGTCAAGTTCGATCCCTGGTTGGGGAACTAAGATTTTGCTTACTGAGACATGCAGCCAAAAAATAAAATAAACCTGATATGAATGAGGATTCTCTGACTCAGGAGATAAAAGACATTGCTCTGTGACTATAAAAATTGTCTTAGAGAGGTGATGGATTTTTTTCACCCATGCCTTGGATGATTGTCTGGAGGTATTGATACAGACATCAATTCTTCTTTGCTCAGCTTTCTTTATAGTCCAACTCTCACATCCATACATGACTACTGGAAAAACCATAGCCTTGACGAGATGGACCTTTGTTGACAAAGTAATATCTTTGCTTTTTAATATGCTGTCTAGGTTGGTCATAACTTCCCATCCAAGGAGTAAGTGTCTTTTAATTTCATGGCTGCAGTCACCATCTGCAGTAATTTTGAAGCCCCCCAAAATAAAGTCAGCTACTGTTTCCACTGTTTCCCTATCTCTTTGCCATGAAATGATAGAACTGGATGCCATGATCTTAGTTTTCTGAATGTTCAGCTGTAAGCCAACTTTTTCACTCTCCTCTTTCACTTTCATCAAGAGGCACTTTAGTTCTTCTTCACTTTCCGCCATAAGGGTGGTATCATCTGCATATCTGAGGTTATTGATACTTCTCCCGGTAATCTTGATTACAGCTTGTGCTTCATCCAGCCCAGCATTTCTCATGATGTATTCTGCATATAAGTTATATAACCAACCTAGATAGCATATTAAAAAGAAGAGACATTACTTTGCTGACAAAGGTCCATCTAGTCAAAGCTATGGTTTTTCCAGTAGTCATGTCTGGATGTGAAAGTTGGACTATAAAGAAACCTGAGTGCTGAAGAATAGATGCTTTTGAACTGTGGTGTTGGAGAAGACTCTTGAGAGTCCCTTGGACTACAAGGAGATCCAACCAGTCCATCCTAAAGGAAATCAATCCTGAATATTAATTGGAAGGATTGATGCTGAAGCTGAAACTCCAATACTTTGGCCACCTGATGCGAAGAACTGACTCACTGGAAAAGACCCTGATGCTGGGAAATATTGAAGGCAGGAGGAGAAGGGGGAAACAGGATGAGATGGTTGGATGGCATCACCGACCTGATGGACATGAGTTTGAGCAAGTTCCAGGGAGTTGGTGATGGACAGGGAAGCATGGCATGCTGCATTCCATGGGGTCACAAAGAGTTGGACACAACTGAGTGACTGAACTGAACTAAACTGAAATCAGCTTCCAAGTTTGAAATTCCCCTTACTCCTTAAATTTTGCCTGGGACCCTGGATGAGGAGACAAATTTGAGAGCCTCACGTCTTGTCTTCATGCTAGTTGGCTTCACAATAAAGTTCTTTTCTTTCTCAAAAGCCAATGTCATAGTATTGGCTTCTGTGCATGCCAGGCAGTGAATTCCTGATGCTTAACAGTGTTTATTAACCTTATGTGGTCATTATTTCACAATGTATATCCACTTAAACTTTAATATGTTATATGCTAATAATATCTTAATAAAGCTGGAGATAATCTAAATAAATAATTAGGAAAAATCCCAGAGGATGAAACAGAATGCAAGATAAGTATTTCTATTGTTAAAGAAAATAACAGAGACCCAAAGAAATCATCTTGCTCAAGAGTAGAACAAATTCTTTGTGTACTCAGAATCCAGGGCTGCTTCTTTTCAGGTGTCAGGGGTTTTAACCAATACACTTCTGCTCTTGTTTTTATTCTACTTCAGAGAGCTGCTCTGAAGTCCTTTCCTATGTGTAACTCAACAATTTCCTCTAAGAGGTGGGCTCACTCAAAGGTTTGTTTCCTCCTTGATAGATTTATATTTTTAAAGATGTGCTGACATTTAAGGACAGGTTTTATTTTTATGGAAACGGGAAACATATATTACCCAGGATACTTTTGATAATTTTAGCTGTTTTCAATTGCCCTTAAAGAAACAAGAAGTCCAGAAGACTTTAGCAATAGGAAGCTGAAATGGTTAGCATTATCCCACAAGAAGATTAAAGAGGACAGAGGAAAGTATTAACACATAATGTAAAATGATGGAAATCTAGGTTAGACCTTTTAGCAGGCTGGACTGTTGTCTACTGAGGGGTGACTCTGAGACCTAGTAATGGGTTTCCACAATAGCTGCTGATCATCACTGCATTTATACTCCTTACTGAGATTAAGGGCAGCTTGTGTTCTCAGTAAAGATGCCAAACTCAAAAAGAAGTTATTTTTGCTATTTTTTCTTAAATCTTATTTAAATAAAAATCTTACATAGCAAGATAGCATCAATATACTGCTTTTTTGTTTGTAATGTGAAGCTAGGTCATGCAAAGAGGGAGATTCACTTGACTTAACTTGACTACAAGAAGATCAAACCAGTCAATCCTAAAGGAAATCAGTCCTGAATGTTCATTGGAAGAACTGATGCTGAAGTTGAAGTTCCAATACTTTAGCCACCTGATGTGAAGAACTGACTCATTGGAAAAGACTTTGATGCTGGGAAAGATTGAAGGCAGGAAGAGAAGGGGAGAACAGAGGATGAGATGGTTGGGTGGCATCACCAACTCAATGGACATCAGTTTGAGAAAACTCTGGGAGTTGGTGATGGACAGGGAAACCTGGCATGCTGCAGTCTCTTTGGGGTTGTAAAGAGTTGGACACACGACTGAGAGACTGAACTGACTACCTTCAATTAGAGTAGTAATGATTTAAGTAAATACTATTCTTCAACAGAAGTTTACGGACAGTCTCCTTTGGGTAAGGCACTGTGTAAGACCTGGGATACAATGTGACCCAACACATCAAGGATTCTAATATGTTTAAAATCCAGTAAAGGATACGGAGGGATCAAAAAATCACACACAAAAATGTAAATTGCAGCAGTAGTAAGTGCTGTCAAGAAGATCAGCGCAGTGCTATGGATGTTAGAATAGACATTTTTAAGACAGCGACCAAGAAAAAGAGGGGGTAGTGTACAAGTAGGTACTAACTGGAAGAGGATAGGAGGGATGTGTGAGGCTCTGGCCCTGGGTGGGAGCGAGCATGGTGATGAGGCACTGAGGGAAGATGGTGGAGAGATCTGGGAGGGTAGTATGAAGGTAGGCCTCAGACCATAGTAGGTTTGGACCACAGTAGACTTTGTGGACCATTAAGGAGTTTGATCTTTGTCCTAAAACCCAAAGGAAAGGCATTCAAGGGCTTTAAAAGGAGTGTGTGTGACATCTTTACATGTGTGTTTCAAAAAGATCATTGTGGATACAATCTGGAGAACAATTTGGAAGGCCAAGAATGGATGACAGAGCACATATCACTGATCAGACCTTACTGAGAACTGTTTTATGAAAGCAGCATTCAGTTTATAAGAGAATAAAGCTGTAAAGGATGCCAAGAAATTTAATCCAACCTTCTCCTTTCAGACCAGTGGATGTTACAAACTTTCAGGACAAATGACTTCATAAAGTCTCCCAGAAGAGAAAAATCTACCATATCTCTGGGGAACAGATACTGACATTTGACTTTATTATAGAGGAACCCATTTCAATGTTTTAGAATGCTATGCCTCTTACTGGATAACCTTCACAACAACATTGAGAAGAAAGTCGGTACCATAATTTTGATTTTACAGACATGGATTTTAAGAACTCAGATGCAGAGAGTACTGACATATCCTGGGTCATGAAAAAAATTTAGTACCTGTGCTAATTGGTGTCTTTCCTCCTAACCTTCCAGTTCTCTAAGTTGTCTAGAGGACTTTGCATTCAGAAGAAATGTCCTGGAGCACATAGAGTTGGACAGAATTCAAGTTATAATATTTTAGACTTGTTGGGTGTTTACTTTAAGTTATTCTAAGTGTGAAGCTATACTCTTGACCTCAGCTTATACTTTTTATGTACACGTGTGCATTTTCCACCAATCCCAATATGCTTGTTAACTTTTAAAGATAGGTTGATATACAATAGTTTTATGAATTTATGAGTGGTTTTGCTAAGTTCTCAGCCCTACTCCATACAGACTCACAAATACTGTGTGTTCAGTGTAGTGCAAGTGACGGGGTCTTCAAAGGGTTAATGCATGTTAATGTCAGGGAAAGTCAGGTACATAGGCATTCTATGCTGAATTTCTCCTTTTTTCCCCCCTTTGGTAATAGCACATGAATTCTATAAATTGTTTTTAAATTAAGTCAAATTGTATTAATAACAGTAATACTCTTCCCTACAGGTTGATTTTAACGTATCTTATTTGACCTAATTTGTGATATTTACTCTTCATTTTCTAGAGTTTCTAAGAAACTTTAAACATGTGTTATGTTCTAAAATAATTCCTGGAGAATGTCAATGCGAGCACGTTCCTAATTTCTTTCCCTTCCCAATGCAGGCACACTTCTAGCCTAGAATCTGAACTCAGGATTTTCCATTAGCTCCTTTTAAATTGCATTATGAAAAGTAGTTTGAATAGTTTGATTATTCACAATGGTAAGACATTATCAGAGAAGAAAATAATTCACATCATAAAAAGACATTTCAATAGATACTGAAATGCATCTTTGAGATGCTGGCAAAGCATATAATGCTACATCTGGGTCAATTAACTATAATTACCTGGATAATTTAGGAAAAAGCTATTTATTTTTAACTAAAACTTTTGAGAAACAGAAAACCCTGGACTTTATCAAAATTGTGTATATTTTTGCTTAAACCTCTATACTGTGTCAGGCTAGTACTTCCTGAAAAGATTTCTAACTTTGCCATTATTTAGTCTCAAAGTATTTTTAATTTTTTGGATCTTGTAATTGGCTAAATAGAAGTCTAGAAGAGTGAATTTAGTTTGTAAAATTAGTAGACAATAGTAGAAGGAGGAGCAGCATAGTAACATAGCCTTAAAGTATCTCTCCCCAAATAGTAACTTTACTGGGTAGAAACCTAGCCGATTTGGTTCTCAGTGTTCATCTGTTCATCTGTTCTGAATTCTAAGAATTCAGTTAGCATTCTTATTACTAATGCTTTGAATTCTTTATCTGATACACACTGTTTGCTTCTGTTTCAGTTATTTTTCGGGGGTTTTCTCTTGATCTTTCAATTGAGAACAGTTCCCTTGTCTTTTTATTTTGCTTAACTTTCTCTGCTTTTATGAATTTAGGTTAAAATTTATCAAGTGCAGTCTTGAAAGGGTGTCCTTATGTGAGAGCAACCCTATACAGTGTGCGTACCTTTGGTAGGAGGGCTGGACTTGATATGAGCAGAAGTCACCTCTGTCTTCATGGTACGCTGGTGGCTATCACTGTGGTAGGGAGGGGGGCTGGAGACAAAGGAGCTAGGGCTGGAGCCAGTTGTGAGGTGGGATTTCCCCTCTGCTCAGTGGCTGTCACTGTCTTATCAGGGGTGGGGTTAGATCCCAGGTTGATGGAGTAGAGGCTCTGAGGATTGGGTCCAAGTTGACTCTGTTCCCTTTAAATATGTGTTCTCCCTTTCCCAGCATTGGCACACTTGCCGCAGAGGGGAGCCATGTTGTAGCGAGAGGGGCCCATGCAGACTCTAGGCTTGTGACCAGTCAGGGGCTATGGCAGGCCAGCCACAGAGCTCCAGTGGCCTCCAGTGTGCTGCCTGTGCCAGCGTCATCAGCAATGGCAGCCCCTGCTGGATCTGAGTCTGCTTTGTTCACCGCAGCAATCAGCCTCCACGACCACCAGTCTGTTGTGGAGTCATGCTGCAGGGCAGGTGGGGCCCGGGTGGCTCTTGGAGAGTATTGGGCATGGGTTGTGGCGGTCTGGCTGCCGTCAGAGATCAAGACCACCCCTGGTGCACTGCCTGTGTAAACACCAGCTTTGGCTGCCTGTGCCCGTGCAGATGAAGCCTGAGGTCTGAGTCACCTCTGTGTCCTGTGTCTGAACTCTCTTCCCAGCCAGTCACAGCAGCCTTCGCTCTAGTGTGGAGCTGCAAGGTGAAGTAGGTGTGGCTGGAATGTTTGCTTGGCCAAGACTGGGATGCATGCCAGGGTGGTCTCAGGAAAAGAGGAGCAGTCCTCAAGTGGAGCAGTCTCCACCCTGCACTGGGAGCAAGCCAGCACTCACATACTCTTCACAAGCGGGGCTCAGTTAGCTTCCCACAGCCCTCCTCTTAGTCCCTGCAGCCCTTCAGCCAGCTGAGGGGGCTTATCTTCCCTATGTAGGACCCAGGACTGGGACTCCTAAAATGTGGCTCAAACCGCTCCTGTATTCTCCTCAGAGTGGATCTCCACTCATGTATTCTCCCTTTGTCTGAGTCTCCTCTCTTAGGGGAATAGATCCCAGCCTGATTGCTTTTCTTCCCTTCCCTTCCTACCCAGTTACATGTGGATCTTTCTTATAGCCTTGTTTGTACAAGTGTCTCTCTGCCAGTTTCCAATTAGTTATCAGTGAAACTTCTACATATGGATGTATTTTTGATGTGTTTTTGGTAGAAAGTGAGTTCCACATCTTCCCACTCTGCCATCTCGACTGATCTCCTACAAAGAAGGGTGGGTTCTATTAAGTATGGGAAGGTACTACACAAAGGCATGAATACCAGGATATGTGGCCCATTGGTGGCCATCCACACAGCCTGTGTAAAAACACAGACTTGGGCATTCTCTCTTAACATTCATATTAACTCTCAATCTATTTTCATAGTTACTTAAAGACTTCAAGGTTCTTTTTTTTTTTTTTTTTCCTTAAATTACACATTACTTTATTAATAGATGTACATTGTGGGAAAAATAACAACTATACTTAAAATCAAATAAGCTAATAAAGAAAAAACAGCAGCCCACCAAAGGCATTCTTTCTTTTAATTTTTAGCCTCTCCTTATGGCATTTATCTCAACATTTCTAAATAAAACCTAGTGCTGTAAGAATATTATCTAGAAAAGTTGAGATTAAATTGAGAAGTACCTAAAACCCTATTCCAATCTGGATTGGACATTCTCTCAGCTATCCAGCTGCCATCCCGGGACTTCCTTTCACCAATGTTTTGGGGATTTCCTCTGTCTTCTTCTTGTCCTTTTCAATATTCCCCTTCTGTTACTTGACGGATCGTTTAGCTTGAAATATAATTTCAGTTTAGAAGTCATGTTCAATTGGAACTTTAACAGCACTACTCTGTGGTCTTAGCCTCTAACATTGCTGTCAAGAACTCGATGCCACTCTTACTCGAATGTCATATAGCATATTTTTGTTTCTGTTTTCACCTGAAAACTCTTAGAAGGTCCTCCTCATCAAAGATGTTTTGAAATTTTGTGCTTTGAAATAGGTGTTTATTTATTCAATGAGCACTTTGTAGACTCATTTAACACGAAACTCATAACCTATTTACAATTCTGGCAATTTTTCAGATCTTGACAAAACGTCCCTTAAATAATGCCATTTTCCCCTGGTTGTCTCATACAGAATACCGATCTTCTGCTCCCCTCCCCACTCAAACCACTCTCTAGATTCTGTACCCCACCTTCAAGGTTCTTAATAACTGTTTTTTTTACATTGAATTTAATAGCTTCCAAAGCACACCATTGTAGCAACATTTTACTCTAATAAATATATGTGTGTGTGTATGTGTGTGTGTGTATGTGTGTGTGTGTTAATTGACACAGAATTTCAGTATATAAGCCAGCATATAAATTTTTATTCCAAATGATATCTAGAAATTTTGCCAGTATTTAAAAAGAACAATGAAGATAATAATAATACATCCCAGTGACATTTATTACTGACCATGAAATTCTGGTTAGGTACAATGGTAACATACATGATGATATAATACAACCATTAATCACACTGGTTCAGGGATACCTGAAATGACACTCAGTTAAGTATTCAATGCTTCATCTTACAATGGCTGAGACTGTGGGGCATATTTTAGTTAAATAATGAGACTAAAGCCACAGTTCAGGACAGTTCCACTACAAAAGACCTTGGTGAATTCTGATATGAAGCTCCATTTCCTCCTTATTAAAGAACTAATGCTAACTCTTAAAGGATTGGCTATCTTAGGGGGTCAATCTTAATCAGTTGAGATTCCCTTTGTCTTTTCCTTCCTCCAAGCATACTCTGTGCCAGAAGGTTTGATGTCTGAAAATGACTGAGGGTCTTAATTCCTGATTATAAATGACTCAACTTTTGTTTGACAGGAACACCAATCTCATTCTTTTAATTTTATGCTACATTTTATCACCTACACAACAAGGAAATTTTGCTTGTACTCAGAGTTTAATGAAATCTCTTGTGAACATTTCCATCAGTTTTTGATTCTCAACCCTAAAACCTTAGTGATTCAAATTTAGTCCAAGTTATCTGAAAGGAAACAGATGTCACACATTTCATTCCATTGTCTTTCTATTCTAAGGCATCCTTTAATCTCTCACCATAATTTTAAAACAAACAAACAAAAAATCCTTTAAATATATATGAAAGTGTTAGTAACTCAGTCTAACTCCTTGCGAGTCTGACTCTTTGTGACCCCATGGGCTGTAGCCTGCCAGGTTCCTTTGTCCATGGAATTCTCCAGGCAAGAATACAGGAGTGAATTGCCATATCTCTCTGCATTTAAGTATATTCTTGAACACTATTCAGAGAGCAGGTTTTGGTAAATCATTTGACATGGGTTACTACCTCAGTTCCAGTTATTTCAAGAAAAGAACCCAGAACACTTATATTATGATGAAGTTGAAACTTTACTCATGCTGCTATTAAATGTGTAACTAAATTGCAGCTTCTTTTATTTTCTCTAATAGAATAGATCTTCTTTATAGTATTTTAGTCCACTGGATAACATGCAGGGGAAAAAAACTCTATGAGCTTGCTGATAGGCAGTTTAACAGTCCTTTCCAGCTTACATAATGTCTTTATGACGCTGCATGTGTTTGGAATAAAGCCTCAGTCTTCTAAATTTCTTCTTGTTCCTTGTAATCCTCTTCAAGATGATGAGGGGTTTATTGAGCATTGGTTTTATGATCTGGAAGTATGAAGAGCCAAGGTAATGGTGGGGTTTGGGAAATGGGAGTCTCACAGATCCACATTTGTTATGGATCCTCACTGGTTTCTACTAGAGTGACAGATCTTGTCTGTTCTCTGGACTTGTAACCACTGAGACAATTCTCTCACGGTTTGGAAAGTCATTCTTGTACCCACCGCTAATGTCTGTTTGCTAAAATTCTCTCTTTAGTGTTAGTTTCCTTACACTGCAGTCTCTTTGCTGTTCATCCAATATAGTTTACAGTAATTGTCTGAAACTTTCCCAGTTTTATCATCAATAATGCTTCTTCATAAGAAGTAGATACCCTTTTTCTAAATTACTGAAAGCAAGTTCTTTCTTTTTCTCTCAAGTATTTGGATATAAGCATAACTGTTTTAGAAACTTTTTTAAAAATCAAGAGTTTAAAAAAGAAAATATGTGACAGGTTAGTTTTTAAATAACTACCAAGTTCTTTTGGATTTAAATTTTTATTTGATATTGATTCCTTATGATTGCTGAACATACGCATGTCCTCAGATTACTGGGACCCTGTATCACTTAGGGTTCTACCAGAAAAGCAGAACCAGCGGGAGATCTAGGTTAAGAGATTTATTGCAAGGAATTGCTTATGCAATTGTGGGAGTTGGCCAGGCAAGTCTGAAATCTGTAGTACAGGATGTCAGGAAGGACAGGCTGGAACTCTGTGCCTAAAAGCTTCCATTCACAGGCTAAATCTCTTCTTTATTAGGGAAGCCTCAGTTTCACTCTTAGTCTTTCAATCATTGAATCAGACCCACCCAGATTATCTATTAATATCATACTCTTACTTAAAGTTAACTGTTTATGGACTTTAATCATATTTACAAAATACCTTCACAGCAACACCTAGATTAGACTTTGAATGAGTAACTGGAAATCGGGCCTAGCCAAGTGACACATCTATAGATCATCTCAGGTTGCAAAATGTCCATCCCCAGAGTTTCTCAATGTTGCTTATGATCTAATTTTCTGTCCTTCATACCTTTAATCATAGAGGTTATGTCCATGTTTACCTGCTATTTTTTGATATTTAAATGGGTTGATTCTAACCAACAAAGAAGAGGCAGTATAGTCAGTACAGTCTAAATGTAGGAAATGTGTGTTCATACAAACCATACATGGTGGTATTAATTATTTTAAAGCTTTGAAGCTGTTAATTAATTAAAGCTTTTAATTATTTTAAAGCTTTGAACTAACTTTGCTAGTTCAGACTTTATATTTAATCAAAAGCCTTCAAAGACCAATATTCTCTGAATTTAAAGTATAACCAAGAAATCTTGGTTTATAGAGTGTTGTGAACTAGTCATTTCCTGCTAATTTTTTTGTTCTGTGCTGAAATTATAATTAAAAAATTTGTACATATTTGTTCAACATTATCATGAAAGTATAATTTCAGCATTAAATCTACTTCCACCTTTTCTTACTCACTGTAATTAGTCTTTTTATTTGCTTCACTATATCATGTTAAGGATTTAAGTCAAAGCCTTAATGTATATTAAAAATAAAAAAATTCAGTTATAAATATTGCCACAGAGTATTAATTTTACAATCTGTAAGGGAATTTAAAGATTCTTTTCAGTTTTAGTTATAACAAGAGATATATGGTGGTGGTGGTTTAGTCGCTAAGTCATGTCCGACTCTTGTGATCCCATGGACTGTAGCCTGCCAGGCTCCTCTGTCCATGAGATTCTCCAGGCAAGAATACTGGAGTGGATTGATATTTCCTTCTCCAAGAGATATGTAATAATTGGCATTTTCACATTAGAAAAAGGATCTAGATACGTTTACTAGTTCACTGAAAGGTTGAACATTTTGTCATATCATTTGACACTTAATTGTTCATAAGATGGTCATCCAGATGAGGTAGAATAAACTTACTTTAGCTTTTCAGAGTATCATAAACATGAAAAACCCAAAATATTAAATCTTCAAAAGGAATTCATGGGCCCATGAAAATATGTCACAGATTCCAGAATAGTCTACCCTTCTACTCAAACTGCCTTGGCTATAGGAAACAGAAAATGACAGATCTCATATATTCTGCTTTATGATTGAATGTTACTATGAATTTGAAATAATTGCTATGGAATTAGTCTCATTATATTCCATGATTTTCATTGTTCTGGAGGTTCCTAGTGATCAAGCATTATTTTAGCCAGTAATAATAGTAATCAACTGTTCCAAATTTGGCCTTGGAATACGGAATGAAGCAGGGCAAAGGCTAATAGAATTTTGCCAAGAGAATGCACTGGTCATAGCAAACACTCTCTTCTAACAACACAAGAGAAGACTCTACACATGGACATCACCAGATGGTCAACACAGAGATCAGATTGATTCTATTCTTTGGAGCCAAAGATGGAGAAGCTCTACATAGTCAGCAAAAACAAGACTGGGAGCTGACTGTGGCTCAGATCATGAACTCCTTATTGCCAAATTCAGACTTAAAGAAAGTAGGGAAAACCACTAGACCATTCAGGTATAACCTAAATCAAATCCCTTATGATTATACAGTGGAAGTGAGAAATAGATTTAAGGAACTAGATCTGATAGACAGAGTGCCTGATGAACTATGGACGGAGATTCGTGACAATGTACAGGAGACAGGGATCATGACCATCCCCATGGAAAAGAAATGCAAAAAAGCAAAATGGCTGTCTGGGGAGGCCTTACAAATAGCTGTGAAAAGAAGAGAAGTGAAAAGCAAAGGAGAAAAGGAAAGATATAAGCATTTGAATGCAGAGTTCCAAAGAATAGCAAGAAGAGATAAGAAAGCCTTCCTCAGTGATCAATGCAAAGAAATAGAGGAAAACAACAGAATGGGAAAGACTAGAGATCTCTTCAAGAAAATTGGAGATACCAAGGGAACATTTAATGCAAAGATGGGCTCAGTAAAGGACAGAAATGGTATGGACCTAACAGAAGCAGAAGATATTAAGAAGAGGTGGCAAGAATACACAGAAGAACTGTACAAAAAGATCTTCATGACCAAGACAATCACGATGGTATGATCACTCACCTAGAGCCAGACATCCTGGAATGTGAAGTCAAGTGGGCCTTAGAACGCATCACTATGAAGAAAGCTAGTGGAGGTGATGGGATTCCAGTGGAGCTATTTCAAATCTTGAAAGATGATGCTGTGAAAGTGTTGCACTCAATATGTCAGCAAATCTGGAAAACTCAGCAGTGGCCACAGGACTGGAAAAGGTCAGTTTTCATTCCAATCCCAAGGAAAGGCAATGCCAAAGAATGCTCAAACTACCGCACAATTGCACTCATCTCACACGCTAGCAAAGTAATGCTCAAAATTCTCCAAGCCAGGCTTCAGCAATATGTGAACCGTGAACTTCCAGATGTTCAAGCTGGTTTTAGGAAAGGCAGAGGAATCAGGGATCAAATTGCCAACATCCGCTGGATCATGGAAAAAGCAAGAGAGTTCCAGAAAAACATCTATTTCTGCTTTATTGACTATGCCAAAGCCCTTGACTGTGTGGATCACAACAAACTGTGGAAAATTCTGAAAGAGATGGGAATACCAGACCACCTAATCTGCCTCTTGAGAAATTTGTATGCAGATCAGGAAGCAACAGTTAGAACTGGACATGGAACAACAGACTGGTTCCAAATAGGAAAAGGAGTACGTCAAGGCTGTATATTGTCGCCCTGCTTATTTAACTTATATGCAGAGTACATCATGAGAAACCCTGGGCTGGAAGAAGCACAAGCTGGAATCAAGATTGCTGGGAGAAATATCAATCACCTCAGATATGCAGATGATACCACCCTTATGGCAGAAAGTGAAGAGGAACTAAAAAGCCTCTTGATGAAAGTGAAAGAGGAGAGTGAAAAAATTGGCTTAAAGCTCAACACTCAGAAAACGAAGATTATGGCATCTGGTCCCATCACTTCATGGGAAATAGATGGGGAAACAGTGGAAACAGGGTCAGACTTTATTTTTCTGGGCTCCAAAATCACTGCAGATGGTGACTGCAGCCATGAAATTAAAAGACGCTTACTCCTTGGAAGAAAAGTTATGACCAACCTAGACAGCATATTAAAAAGCAGAGACATTACTTTGCCAACAAAGGTCCGTCTAGTCAAGGCTATGGTTTTTCCAGTGGTCATGTATGGATGTGAGAGTTGGACTGTGAAGAAAGCCGAGCACCGAAGAATTGATGCTTTTGACCTGTGGTGTTGGAGAAGACTCTTGAGAGTCCCTTGGACTGCAAGGAGATCCAACCAGTCCATTCTGACAAAATCAGCCCTGGGTGTTCTTTCGAAGGACTGATGCTAAAGCTGAAACTCCAGTACTTTGGCCACCTCATGGGAAGAGTTGACTCATTGGAAAAGACTCTGATGCTGGGAGGGATTGGAGCCAGGAGGAAAAGGGGACAACAGAGGATGAGATGGGTGGACAGCATCACCGACTCAATGGACGTGAGTTTGAGTGAATTCTGGGAGATGGTGATGGACAGGGAGGCCTGGCGTGCTGCGATTCATGGGGTAGCAGTCGGACATGAATGAGCGACTGAACTGAACTGAATTGAACTGAACTGAATAGTAATCAACTGTAAGGAGTTTGTAAAATTTTTACTTCTTCAGATTTCTTATGGTTAGAAAATAGCCTTATTCTAGTGATTGGTAAGCTGGAGTGTCAATGCATCCCTCTAGCATCTGGAGGGAAGGAGGCATCCAGGCTTCAGGAGGAAGTAAGGCTACTCAATGAGAGAGAGGGAAGAATTTAACTGTCCAAGAATAGGAGGAAGAAGAGTGGAATGAAGAAAACATGAAATGGGAAAGAAGAGAGGGTACATTGGTGAGACTGAGAAGTCACACACTCTCCAGTCTGTGAGCTACTCATCTCCAATAAGGGAAAGCTTTGTTTTTATTTTTCTATACATACCACCAATGGGTTGAATTTCTTATCTGGATTATGTATTATGTTATTTCAAGCCACAAATGCAGGTGTAGGAACTGGGCACAGCAAAGACCTAGTTAACATTTAGCTGTCTGCATTTGTTGGATTGTTTAATTTAATTCCCCAACAAATCTGTGGGCTAAGCATAACTCTTACCCCACTTTCTGGATAGAGCATTGGAGCTTCCAGAATCCAGTGGAAAAGTGGCCTCAGTGTCTGTCTCCTCGCTAAACTCCCTCTGCTCTTTTCCTCCAAATGCCCTGCTTCCTTGTTTGTCCAAACAAGTTTTTTAAAATAAGCTCTTGTAGTATTCTCTCCTTTTACAGTAAGTCAGTGTCTTCTCTTTCACCATGATTTGACATTTCTCACTTGGCCCCTAGTTTAGGGAATGAAGTTGCTATATCAAAGTGGCATCTTGCCAATGACCTCCCGAGGCTGCAGAACCATAGCATCAAAAGAACTCCATTTCAGGGGCTCCTGGTGCTACACAAAATGCTTGTTGTTTGCTCTAAGCAATGAACTTTCATTATTGAAGGCAGGCTGAAGATTCGAGGGTCAAGCTGTAGGTGAGAATGGGATTATGTTTCCCATAAGAGCCTTAGTTGTAGGAAAGTTTCTGCAAGCCTCTCAAAGAGTTTTGAACAAGTTTCTTCTTTATTGAGGCCTTTGTATAGATCATAACCAGCTTTTAAAACAGTTCCATGGTCCAAATAAAAAGCCTGAGTAGTAGCAGAATGAGCAAGATTAGCTTCATCACAGTCATTCAAATTGTCCTTTTAGACTGAGATATATGCATTTTGTGCTACATGTGTTTCCTCTAGGAATAAGTTTAATGTATAAACAATAAAAAATTAACAAATGTTCAGTTACTGAATTTAAATTGGTTTTGAATTTGTGAGTTTAGAAAAATACTCTGGGTAAATCTAGATGCTACAAAATTTGGTTCAAAAGATCTGTCCAGTTCTCTGTAGCAAGACTTCACTGATACGCCATATGCTCCATTTGTCACATGCTATCATTAAAGTACTCATTAAAATGCATATCTGGAGGGCCAGATGTTTCATTTTTATTATACACCATTTTCTTCATATTTATAATCCATGTGTGTTTATATAATGCCTAAAATTTTGTGAATTTTTTAATATACTTATGCATATGCTTTTGTATCTGTAAAATCTATATGGACTTTTTTATATCTATATACACACATACAGAAATAGATTTTTTGAGTATGGACCTGTGAATTTATTCCATTCTATTTAAAAAATACATTCTCTTGTTCAGAAGTCAAGCTATCATATACCAATATACATGAAAACAAATTACTCCCTTCCATTTCTCTCTGTTATCTTTTCTTTTCCTTCATTTCAAAATATGGCTTGTGGGGCACCTGATGAAAGGGAAATGCTGTTAAAGGAGCCACATGAAGGGGCATGAAAACAGAGACTTTAGCTCTCCAGACATGACAATTAATGCTTGAATCACCAGACTTTTAAACAAAAAAATTTTGTTATTGGTTCCAATTGAAATCATTGAGCAGTCCCTTCTCTAATCTAGGAGTAGTGTTCTCTCCTAGAGAGAGAAATAAAGTAACACTAGATAAAAACAGAGATTTGTCTTTTAAGCTGTGTTAGGTTTTTTTGTGGGGAAAGACACAAGTTGAGAATAAAACAATGATAGTATTTTTCATTTTCACTTTTTCCTCTAAAGTGGAGAATTGATTAAAACTTATATTGCAAAAAGTGTGGGGGGGTGGTGGGAAGGAAATTGATCATATACATCAAATCTTCCCTTAAGTTTTAATGGGTTGACTAAAAAAGGACCAATTAGCTTCTGTTTCTTATCCCCACAAGATTATAGCACTGTATGTAGTAAAATTAACTCAACACACTTTACCAGTTTGACCAAGTAAATTACTACTCATCCTGGATGAGTGGGTGAGTAATTCTTTGCAACATTGTTAATCACTCTATAATTCCCAGAGTCACATGGCTCAATGATAAGATAATCATTAGTTATTAATATCAAAATGGTTCTTCTTACAAGACCATGTTGTTCGTGATGGGGCATTCTGTACCACTGTATCATGTTGAAGAGAGAAGCTGCCTTTTAACTTAGCTTGAAGTGAGTATTGTCTCACTTATGTTGAAGTGAGTCCTACTTAAAACATGTTTTACTTCCTGATTTTGTGAATCAGATTTGTACCAGTTGCTTCTTGACTTCCCTGGTGGCTCAGACAGTAAAGAATCTGCCCGCAATGCAGGAGATGTGGGTTTGATCCCTGAGTCAGGAAGATCCCCTGGGGAAGGGAATGGCTACCCACTCCAATATTCTTGCCTGGAGAATCCCATGGACAGAAAAGCCTGGTGGGCTACAGTCCATGGGGACACAGCTGAGTGACTAACACTTCTTAACGCAATTCTAACCACATAATCATTGGAGTGTCTCAGTGTGGATAAAGCACCTGAAAATCCTGAATCTGATACCTTCCTCACACCTACCTCTTTCATAGCATTGGCTATCACCACCTTTCATCACAGGTCAATCTTAGGTAATGAGGTATTAGCAATTAGTGCCTCATTATCATAAGCCTCTCTTGGAACCCCACCCTCCTCATAGAAGGATGATGCTGTTATTTTTACCATGAGTTGGCTTCAGTTTCCCAACTTATTTCACATTTCCACCCAGGTTAAATGCACACACTTGCCGTGTTTTCTTATCCGTGTTTGCCTGTTGGAGAACAGGTTTTGCAAACCCGGAGACTTGGGTTCAAATCACTGTCCTTACACTCATTAGCTGTGTAACCCAGAAAAGCTACTTGACCTGTGCCTCCTTATCTATACAGCAGAGGCTATAATCTGACATCACAAGTTTATTATAAAGATTAGATCCTAGCTGTGATGGGCATCTCATAGCATCTAATTGAAAAAGTCAATGATGAGGAAAAAATAAGTTGTCACTGATGCTATAAACAAAATTTGGAGGTGAAGGACTAAAATTATGGATCTGGTTCCCATAAAAATTCCTAAGCTATTTCATTTCATCATTAACTCAATTCCACATTGTTTTCTCCCATTCAAAACAAGTTTCCGGTCTCAACATGAATTTGTCGTCCTGCTACTTTTTTTGTCTTCTCACAGCCTCAATTTCATCCCATCTGTTTCTTTAGAAGAGTTGCCAGAAACTTGCCATTCTAAATCTTCAGTATAGCATCCTCTGATCTTCAGTGTTAAGGTCCCCCACTCTCCAAACTTTGTTGTCTACCACTTCAAACCAGCTCTTAGATTTAATCAGGCCAGAGTTCTCACCATTCTCCAGGGATGTAGGATTAATCTCTAACCTTTAATTTTGATAGGGTACAGTCCTTTTCTTCAAGGGGCTCGGAATATAGTTGAGGAGGTCAACTGACTGTGGCAAAGGCTAATTCAGGAGTTGACTCTGAACGGAGGTCTATGATAAAACAGATGGAGGGGTGATTAATTCAGCCAGGAGTGGGGGTGTGGTGGGTGGAGGGGCTGGGAAAGGCTTCAGAGACAGAGTAACAGTTGAGTCAGTCATTTAAGGAGCATGATTTTATTTTGGGCAGAGGGAGACTAGTAACCAAAGCTTGAAAGTAGATAGTCCTCATCCAAGGCATTACAGCAGATGGCAGGAGGCATGGCTGAGACTGGAGAGACGACACCTGATGAGGCTGGCAAGGACCAGGCTGAGAAGTTCTTTGATGCTCTACCAAGAAGCCTGAAAAGAGCAGTGTTCCTTTTTCCTGAATTCCTGGTGTAGTTATTCTTTGTGTATTTATTTTTAGCATTAAAAAAATTTAATCCATGTGATTTGTAGGCCCCTGGAGAATCAGAAAAAACTGTGAAGCTCTCCCCATTTCTCCTTAGCTCTCCCCATTTCTCCTTAGCTCTCCCCATGCAGTGCAGTACACACGACTGCAGGTAGCATGACCCAGAGAGGAAACGTACAGACACAGAGTTTGGGTTCCCTTTCTGCTGTTTCCATCGACCCCACTTCTAACTGGGTGAACTTAGGCAAGTTAAAGCATGTCTGTGAATGTTACTTTCTTCCTCTGAACATGGGGATGATGCCAGTTTCTATATAATTGACCTCATATAATGATTCAATAAAAGCGTCACAAATGTTTGCTACTCAGTTATTCAGTAAACATTAATTGACCACCTACTGCAGGATGAGACCTGTGCTAGATTCATATTATACAGTGATTAGTTGAATATATAAGACTTTAAGATCTAGTATTTATTATTATTATTACTGTAGACCTTTAACGTGTGTGTGTGTGTGTGTGCTCAGTCGCTCAGTCATATCCAACTCTTTGTGACCCCATGGACATGGCTCACGAGGCTTCTCAGTCCATGGAATTTTCCTGGCAAGAATACTGGAGTGGGTTGCCATTTCCTACTTCACAGTATCTTCCTGACTCGGGGATTAAACCCATGTCTCTTGAGTCTCCTGAATTGGCAGGTAGATTATTTACCACTGTGCCACCTGGAAAGTCCTTTAATAAATATTATTTAAAAATTAATGTATTTTTGCCACATTAATATCTTACCTGTGGTTGGATCAATTCCCTCTTGCCCTGGTCCTGGAGTGTGTTATTTGACTGTTTGACTGACAAAAATTGCCACATCCAACATTTAATAGAGCCCACCAATTACAGTGGCACAGGACTGGAAAAGGTCAGTTTTCATTCCAATCCCTAAGAAAGGCAATGCCAAAGAATGCTCAAACTACCACACAATTGCACTCATCTCACACGCTACTAAAGTAATGCTCAAAATTCTCCAAGCCAGGCTTCAACAATACATGAATCGTGAAATTCCAGATGATCAAGCTGGTTTTAGAAAAGGCAGAGGAACCAGAGATCAAATTGCCAACATCCGCTGGATCATGGAAAAAGCAAGAGAGTTCCAGAAAAACATCTATTTCTGCTTTATTGACTATGCCAAAGCCTTTGACTGTGTGGATCACATTAAACTGTGGAAAATTCTGAAAGAGATGGGAATACCAGACCACCTGATCTGCCTCTTGAGAAATTTGTATGCAGATCAGGAAGCAACAGTTAGAACTGGACATGAAACAACAGACTGGTTCCAAATAGGAAAAGAAGTACGTCAAGGCTGTATATTGTTGCCCTGCTTATTTAACTTATATGCAGAGTACATCATGAGAAACACTGGGCTGGAAGAAGCACAAGCTGGAATCAAGATTGCCGGGAGAAATATCAAAAACCTCAGATATGCAGATGACACCACCCTTATGGCAGAAAGTGAAGAGGAACTCAAAAGCCTCTTGATAAAAATGAAAGAGGAGAGTGAATAAGTTGGCTTAAAACTCAACATTCAGAAAACAAAGATCATGGCATCTGGTGCCATCACTTCATGGGAAATAGATGGGGAAACAGTGGAAACAGTGTCAGACTTTATTTTGTAGGGCTCCAAAATCACTGCAGATGGTAACTGCAGCCATGAAATTAAATGACACTTACTCCTTGGAAGAAAAGTTATGACCGACCTAGATAGCATATTCAAAAGCAGAGACATTACTTTGCCAACAAAGGTTCGTCTAGTCAAGGCTATGGTTTTTCCAGTGGTCATGTATGGATATGAGAGCTGGACTGTGAAGAAAGCTGAGTGCCGAAGAATTGATGCTTTTGAGCTGTGGTGTTGGAGAAGACTCTTGAGAATCCCTTGGACTGCAAGGAGATCCAACCAGTCCATTCTGAAGGAGTTCAGTCCTGGGATTTCTTTGGAAGGACTGATGCTGAAGCTGAAACTCCAGTACTTTGGCCACCTCATGCGAAGAGTTGACTCATTGGAAAAGACTCTGATGCTGGGAGGGATTGGGGGCAGGAGGAGAAGGGGACGACAGAGGATGGGATGGCTGGATGGCATCACTGACTTGATGGATGTGAGTCTGAGTGAACTTCGGGAGTTGGTGATGGACAGGGAGACCTGGCGTTCTGCGATTCATGGGGTCGCAAAGAGTCAGACACGACTGAGCGACTGAACTGAACTGAACTCTGCATGTAACTTAAATAAGCAGGGTGACAATATACAGCTTTGATGTACTCCTTTCCCAGTTTGGAACCAGTCTGTTGTTCCATGTCCAGCTCTAACTTTTGCTTCTTGACCTGCATACAGATTTCTCAGGGGGCAGGTCAGATGGTCTGGTATTCCCATCTCTTTCAGAATTTTCCACAGATTGTTGAGATCCACACAGTCAAAGGCTTTGGTATAGTCAATAAAGCAGAAGTACATGTTTCTCTGGAACTGTCTTGCTTTTTCGATGCTGCAATGCATAGACATCACCAGATGGTCAAACCAAAATCAGATTGATTCTATTCTTTGCAGCCAAAGATGGAGAAGCTACAGTCAGCAAAAACAAGACTGGGAGCTGACTGTGGCTTGGATCATGAACTCCTTATTGCCAAATTCAGACTGAAATTGAAGAAAGCAGAGAACACCACCTGAATAAACCATTCAGGTATGACCTAAATCAAATCCGTTATGACTACACAGTGGAAGTGAGAAATAGATTTAAGGGACTAGATCTGATAGATAGAGTGCCTGATAAACTATGGATGGAGGTTTGTGACATTGTATAGGAGACAGGGATCAAGACCATCCCCAAGAAAAAGAAATGCAAAAAAACAAAATGGCTGTCTGAGGAGGCCTCACAAATAGCTGTGAAAAGAAGGGAAGAGAAAAGCAAAGGAGAAAAGGAAAGATATACCCACTTGAATGCAGAGTTCCAAAGAATAGCAAGGAGAGATAAGAAAGCCTACCTCAGCAATCAATGCAAAGAAATAGGGAAACAACAGAATGGGAAAGACTAGAGATCTCTTCAAGAAAATTAGAGATACCAAGGGAACATTTCATGCAAAGATGGGCTCAATAAAGGACAGAAATGATATGGACCTAACAGAAGCAGAAGATATTAAGAAGAGGTGGCAAGAATACACAGAAGAACTGTACAAAAAGATCTTCATGACCCAGATAATCATGATGGTGTGATCACTGACCTAGAGCCAGACATCCTGGAATGTGAAGTCAAGTGGGTCTTAGGAAGCATCACTATGAACAAAGCTAGTGGAGGTGATGGAATACCAGTTTCTATTTCAAATCCTGGAAGATGATGCTGTGAAAGTGTTGCACTCAATATATCAGCAAATTTGGAAAACTCAGCAGTGGCCACAGGACTGGAAAAGGTCAGTTTTCATTCCAACCCCAAAGAAAGGCAATGCTAAAGAATGCTCAAACTACTGCACAATTGCACTCATCTCACACGCTAGTAAAGATCATGGCATCTGGTCCCAACACTTCATGGCAAATAGGTGGGAAAACAGTGGAAACAGTAGCTGGCTTTATTTTGGGGGGTCTGGTATTCCCATCTCTTTCAGAATTTTCCACAGTTTGTTGTGATCCACACAGTCAAGGGCTTTGGCATAGTCAATAAAGCAGAAATAGATGTTTTTCTGGAACTCTCTTGCTTTTTTGATGATCCAGAGGATGTTGGCAATTTGATCTCTGATTCCTCTGCCTTTTCCAAGACCAGCTTTAACATCTGGAAGTTCATGGTTCAAGTAGTGTTGAAGCCTGGCTTGGAGAATTTTGAGCATTACTTGGCTAGTGTGTGAGATGAATGCAATTGTGCGGTAGTTTGAGCCTTCTTTGGCATTGCCTTTCTTTGGGGTTGGAATGAAAACTGACATTTTCCAGTCCTGTGGCCACTGTTGAGTTTTCCAAATTTGCTGATATTGAGTACAGCACTTTCATAGCATCATCTTTCAGGATTTGAAATAGTTCAACTGGAATTCCATCACCTCCACTAGCATTGTTCATAGTGATGCTTCCTAAGGCCTACTTGACTTCACATTCTGGGATGTCTGGCTCTGGGTGAGTTTTACACCATCGTGATTATCTGGGCCATGAAAATCATTTTTGTATAGTTCTTCTTTGTATTCTTGCCACCTCTTCTTATAACTTCTGCTTCTGTTAGGTCTATACCATTTCTGTCTTTTATTGTGCCCATCTTTGCATGAAATGTTCTCTTGTTATCTCTTGATCTTTTCTTGAAGAGATCTCTAGTCTTTACCATTGTATTGTTTTCCTCTATTTGTTTGCACTGATCACTTAGGAAGGCTTTCTTATCTCTCCTTGCTATTCTTTGGAACTCTGCATTCAGTTGGGTATAATTTTCCTTTTCTCCTTTGCTTTTTGCTTTAGGCCTCCTCAGACAGCCATTTTGTATTTTTGCATTTCTTTTCCTTGGGCATGGTCTTGAGCCCTGCCTCCTGTACAATGTTATCAACCTCCTTCCATAGTTCTTCAGGCACTCTATCAGATCTAATCCTTTGAATCTATTTATCACTTCCACTGTATAATCGTAAGAGAGTTCATTTACCAGAATGCTGATAAGTTGTTTCAGTCGTGTTTGACTTTGTGTGACCCCAGAGACGGCAGCCCACCAGGTTCCCCCGTCCCTGGGATTCTCCAGGCAAGAACACTGGAGTGGGTTGCCATTTCCTTCTCCAATGCATGAAAGTGAAAAGTGAAAGTGAAGTCGCTCAGTCGTGTCCGACTCTTCACGACCCCATGGACTGCAGCCTACCAGGCTCCTCCATCCATGGAATTTTCCAGACAAGAGTACTGGAGTGGGGTGCCATCATCTTCCCCGAATGGTCTAGTGGTTTTTTCTACTTTCTTCAATTTAAGTCTGAATTTGCCAATAAGGAGTTCATGGTCTGTGCCACAGTCAGCTCCTCGTCTTGTTTTTGCTGACCGTATACAGCTTCTCCTTCTTTGGCTGCAAAGAATAGAATCAATCAGATTTTGGTATTGACCATCTAGTGATGTCCATGTGTAGAGTCTTCTCTTGTGTTTTGGAAGAGGGTGTTTCCTATGACCAATGTGTTCTCTTAACAAAACTCTATTAGCCTTTTCCCTGCTTCATTCTGTACTGCAAGGCCAAATTTGCCTGTTATTCCAGGTATTTCTTGACTTCCTGCTTTTGCATTCCAGTCCTCTATAATGAAAAGGACATTTTTGGGGGTGTTAGTTCTAGAAGGGTTTGTACGTCTTCATAGAACTGTTCAGCTTCTTCAGCATTACTGGTCAGGGCATAGACTTGGATTACTATGATGTTGAATGGTTTGTCTTGGAAATGTGTTCTTTCATGTATTGTATTGTTCTAACTTTGTGTATTTGCTGCTCAGTTTAGTTTTTGCTTAAAAAATATATTTTTCATCAACTGTGTGTCCTGGGTCCAGCATATTGCTGGTTGCCAAATTTTTCTTTCTTCCCTCAGGGGAAATCTTAAAGTATCTGTCAGTAACATCCCAGTCTATAGTCAGGAGTGAGGCACAAACATATATCTTCCTCTATGCAAAAAATAAAACAGAATTCATTATCTTTCATCATCTTGTACATTTTCTCCAACATTTTCCTTTTGGTTGGTCTAAAAGTTACTTTAAGTTCTATTTTTTCTTTTTTGGACAGGAAGGTAGGATTTACTGGTGGGCATGATTAAGATAGGGACAGCCCCAAAACTCTCATGAGTGTAGGGCCCACCGTTTGTCCAGAGGGCCACAATTATGGCTATATTTGACCTCACAGCCATCTGGGATGAGCTGCTTTTCTGCCACCATATTTTCAAATTCATCCACATTAAACTTAGTAAATCTGTACTTCTTGGAAATGTGGATCTTCTAGCGACCAGGGAACTTGAACATGGCGCTGTAGAGGGCCTCAATCACATGCGCCATGTACTGCAAATTGGTGCGGATGGACATTATGACTCAGCCCATGTGGACCCTGGCCACTCTGTCCTAGGGCTTTCCAAAGGCACTATGCATACCTGTCTGAAGCCTAGACTGGGGACAGCATGCTAGTCATGAATGGCCACTGGAAAGGTTGTCTCCAAGGTCCTTTGGAAACCGGTACAGGCATCAGTCTGTGTACATGACCAAGGAGGCTGCTATTTTCAGCCATTGCACACTGGGCCTCAGTGGGGAAAAGAGCACGGTGGGCTTGCTGCTGCTGCTGCTGCTAAGTCACTTCAGTCGTGTTCGACTCTGTGCGACCCCAGAGACGGCAGCCCACCAGGCTCCCCCGTCCCTGGGATTCTCCAGGCAAGAACACTGGAGTGGGTTGCCATTTCCTTCTCCAATTCATGAAAGTGAAAGTGAAGTTGCTCAGTCATGTCCAACTCTTAGCGACCCCATGGACTGCAGCCTACCAGGCTCCTCCGTCCATGGGATTTTTCCAGGCAAGAATACTGGAGTGGGGTGCCATTGCCTTCTCTGACAGTGGGCTTAATAGGCTGCAAACTCCAGTTCTATTTTGATCAGAGGTTATGATCCCTATTTATGTAAGCTATAGCTTCCAAGAGTAATGCTAAGCAAGGCCTTTTCCTCAATGGAATTTTAAAAGATGGTTTTAAACTCAAATTTAAAATGAAATCAGAAGATTGGGATTAACATATACATACTACTATATATAAAATAGATGATCAACAAGGACCTACTATATAGCACAGGAAACTCTACTTGATACTCTGTGATAACCTACATGGGAAAAAATCTGCAAAAGAATAGACGTATATACACATATAATTGAATCACTTTGCTGTACTCCTGAAACTAACACAACATTGTAAATCAACTACACTCCAATATAAAATAAAAATTAAAAAAATAAAAGGAGATTTGAAAATCTTAAAGAAGCTATAAATGCCAAGACATAGATATTCAGAGTGGGGCAAATATTGGAGATCTGATTGTCTATGTCATCCTACTTAAAGTATTTTGAATTATGTTTTGTGAAAGATTACCCCAGTCTTCAAGGAAATGTAGGTGATGTTAGGAGCTATTGACATTGTGTGCCATCGAGTATAAAGGGATGAATGCTGAATGCTAAGTCACTTTAGTCATGTCCAACTCTTTGTGACCCCATGGACTGTAGCCCGCCAGGCTCCTCTGTCCAAGGGATTCTCCAGGCAAGAATACTGGAATGGGGTGCCATGCCTTCTTCCAGGGTATCTTCCCAACCCAAGGATCAAACCCACATCTTTTCATGTCTCCCACATTGGCAGGCGAGTTCTTTACCACTCGTGCCACCTGGGAAGTCCATATAAAGGAATATCTTATATATATTAAACACCTAATGTATCATTTTGAGATCACTTTGAAGAAATAGATCTCCTGGGGGTCAGGGATTATAAAAAAATACATTATCTTCATCAGAATATTAGAGGTAGTAGATGAAGGTATATGATCAAGGAGACATCCTGAGAGAGAATCTTGAAATGAAGTTAAAAAAAAAAATCTCCATGACTTCACTGAAGAAGTCATGAGCAGCTTCTGGGAAAAACCATCTGGGACCTTCTGAGCTGACCTCTCACCTACATCAGTGGCACAGTGAGTTAATGCTGTTTAACCTGAGATAACCTGAATGAATAAACTGATTCTGTGTCCATAATGTCTCTCTCAATGTATGGAATCATATCCCCAGATCCCACCCTGTTTATTTGTGTAATGTTTATTTGTGAACCAAACCATCAGTGAGTCGTAAACTGTGACAGATGGCAGAGAAAGAATGCGGGGAAGCAGGAGCTCAAGTCATCAGCAGAGCTGGAGAGAGCCAGATAAATTTTGGACACTGCATCCCAGGAGTGGTGAAGGAGGGTATTTTTGCCATGGCCCTCAGCTGTCTGAAGAGCACCTTGTCTTTAATCTTGTCCAGAAAAAAATTATATATATTCAAGACTGCCTGCCTCATGGAGATTGGGCTTAAAAGGGATTCATCACAGTAGGGAAAGAGCCAGAATTGGAATAGGTATGTGCCAAAGTGGCTCCAGTCAGCCCCAGGCTGGCTGCCATCAATATAGCAGAGTTGGCATGGGGACCAGGAAGCTGAATCAGCACTTGCTCTGGGTTTGAAGGGAAAATTCAAACATTGCTTGAACTTATTTCACAGAGTCTGGAGCAGTCATGGAAAGGCGTGAGGACCAAAGTGGAATTTCACTAGTTTTAACTCAAATATTGTCTTCCATTAAATTCAGCAGCCATTATTGAGCATTGATCATGTGTAAAATATTGTGATATAAAATAGTCTATTCTCTCAAAGCATTTACAATCTAATGTGGGAAAAATGATTGTATAAAAGTCACAATGGAGCAAAAATGCAAGTTCCTTGAAAGAAATATGAACAAAAAACTATACTAGATTCAAAAAGACAGGAGAGAGGATATCCTCTGGGGTATACCTACAAAGGCTTCATGGAAGATGTCAATTTGGGGATAATTTTGAGAGGAAGGTGCTTTAAGAGGGAGGCATGCATCCCAGGTAGAGGAGTTAGCATGAGCAAGCCTGGACGGGAAAGCAGAGGTTATATTTGCATATTGTAATATACACCAATTTGGCATGTGGCCAGGCATTTAATGATAGAATGGTCATGTATGGATGTGAGAGCTGGACTGTGAAGAAAGCTGAGCACTGAAGAATTGATGCTTTTGAACTGTGGTGTTGGAGAAGACTCTTGAGAGTCCTTTGGACTGCAAAGAGATCCAACCAGTCCATTCTGAAGATCAGCCCTGGGATTTCTTTGGAAGGAATGATGCTAAAGCTGAAACTCCAGTACTTTGGCCACCTTATGTGAAGAGTTGACTCATTGGAAAAGACTCTGATGCTGGGAGGGATTGGGGGCAGGAGGAGAAGGGGACGACAGAGGATGAGATGGCTGGATGGCATCACTGACTCGATGGACGTGAGTCTGAGTGAACTCCAGGAGTTGGTGATGGACAGGGAGGCCTGGAGTGTTGCGATTCATGGGGTCGCAAAGAGTTGGACACGGCTGAGTGACTGAACTGAACTGATTGGATTATAAGATTGGACTATATTGGCTACAGGCAGATAGTATAGGCATTGAATATCAGAGGGAACATGTTGTCATTAAGATGTTAAAGCAAAGTTATTCCTAAAAGTTTTTGTGGCAGACTTCTGGATTGTATATACCTTAAATCACAATTAAAATTTGTTATTTATAATGAAATTATATTTATAATATCATTAAGTACTTTATACTTAATTATAAAGTGCCTTGAATAATTCAAGCACAAGTCCTTTTTCTTTTCCCTTAATCACCAGAAATTCCTTTGCTGATTTAGAGATTTCAAGTGCAGTTAGAACTCACTCATTATATCGTACCCTCAGAGATATCCTGGGTCAGCCTATGTCTCCTTTGACCATGAAGTCTGAAACAACATGGCTCTCCTGTAATAAACACATGACTCCTTGGCCCCCAGGTGAGGGAATCCAGTGTATGTCATTACTGTCACCTACAGGTGACAGCCTTTTATTTTCTGCATGTTTTGTAACCTAGCAAATTATGATAGAAGCCAGCAGTTACTTTTCCCCAAATCAAAGCATTAACTTCACTTTAAACTAAACATTGAAACCTTCTCTAGGATATCTCATGATGGACTGAGCCTCAGAGTGTTTCAGCTGAGCTCTGGCCTCATGGATGTAAAACATCTTAATGACACTTTATTATGAGAGTCACTAGTCCCAGAGTCTGTAACGTGCTCTCGTGCCCTGCCTCTGCCAGAGCAGGCTCTATGTAGCAAAGAAGGTGAGAGAATGTAGGACAAGTCCTACTGGCCTGGCAAGGGTCCCACCTAATTCCTATGACGTGTCCAGAGCAGGTGACACCTTCTGGAAGGTGTGGATAGGCAGTTAATTTTATGGAGAGTAGGAGGTGTGGGTTCAGCTTTTTTTCCAGTAGGGCATTATCTGAATGATATTCATTCTCTCTTGAGTCTGGACTTCACGCAACAGGCAGCTACTGGATGTTATTTTAAAATAAGCAAACACCACCAAAAGATCCTGGCCTGGATCATCGTTTGAGGGGAAGAGCTGGTTGAGAAGTGCTCCTTGGGCAGGATTAACCCAAGAGAAAAATCCAGCAGAAAGAGAAGATCGGTGGGTTTCTTACCCCAGCTCCCAGGAAAGCTATGCCATGAATAGGCTCCTGACCCATTGACACACACCAAGTTGGACGGGGAACCAATTCTTCTTTTGAGGGGTGGAGGAAAAAAGAGGAATTCTCTTGTTTGTGGCATCTTGAAGGATGGCTTCCCAGCTTCATCAGCTTCGGGTTCTGGTCTGGAAAAACTGGCTGGGTGTCAAAAGACAGCCGGTGAGTAAAACAAGGGAGTGGGGTCATGGAGGCAATGTTCCAGACCGTTTTAAAATGTAGAGTTAATGAGAGGTAAAAAAAGAAGAGTTTTAAATCACTTTCTAAAGCAGAAGTAAGATATTTAGAGATCATCTCTGCATCTGTTTTACAGCTCATGGGGCGAGTCTAAACATGCTCCCAAATCTGCCTTTTGATTTCAGTAAAT
Organism: Bos mutus; assembly: GCF_027580195.1. NCBI lineage: Eukaryota > Metazoa > Chordata > Mammalia > Artiodactyla > Bovidae > Bos > Bos mutus. Next base: position 32,699,647 of record NC_091618.1, read on the forward strand.
TAAAAGAATAAACCAGGACATGCCCCAGGCAAAGAAACGGATACATTTTGTTATTGGTTGAATTGGAACTTGTGCTGAATTCTAGATTTGTGGCCAAAAGCTTTCAGGAATTTACTTAACAAATTCTGTTAAAAATGAGATGAAGAAAAGTTTCAGATGAAAGTTTTCAATAAATGGGATTGAACTGTACTTGAAAACCAAAAGTGATAGAAATGTGAATTGATAAGAAACATATGGAAAGAAAGTAGTTTGAGGGCTGTTGGTATAGAAAACCATCTACGAAATTTTGAGTATTTAAAAATTATTTACTAGAACTGCCAAACAAGGGTCAATATATATGCCAAGCTTTAAGAGTGTTATTGAATCACTTTACTGCTCCAGTCTGCTTATTTTTTGAGCTCTTACATTCATGTTTGCTTTTTAAATTATATAGCCAGCTGTGAAATCCTTACCAGATAGGATGCCAGGAGACTGAGAAAGGACCTGACTTTAGTGAGGTATTGCATATTGAGAAGAATGTTAGAAAACTGGAGAAGTCCAGAAAGGCACTCAGTATACTTTATCCCAGCCTAAAATGAATAATATAAATATTTACAAATAATATGCCAAAATTGTGTCTATATATCTTATCTCACTCTAGGTTTGCTTGCAGTGCCTGACACCGTACTTAAGTGTTCTGATGTATATATTAATAGGGAGAAGTTGATTTGCCTTTGTGAATTTGGTGGGGAGGATTTAAAATCACAAGGCATTCTGTGATTGTATGGGTGTGGGTATTGAACATAAAATTTTAAATCATTAATATTTTAATTTCAGTTTTTAAATTGGAAACAACACAAAAGTGAAACTTTCTATAATTTTCCCATGGTAGGTTCTGTGTGAAATTTAGCAGGGAAAGAGTCTGGTGCTTGTGGTCAGAAGACAAGAATTAGCTTCCTGGTTCTGTTCCTCACCAGCCACATGACTTAAATGTCATATCACAATTTCTCTGAGCACTGGTTTTCCCATCTCTAAAATGGGCATCAGGTCTACCATATCTGTCTCATAGGGTGGGAAGAACCAAATGTGCTGTACAAATGGTGAAACAGTTGGCAAATAAATTATAGATGGATTTGGGAAATGTCCATGTCATAGTTTATTTAAAGAAATGGTGAAAGGAAATTCAGGTGAAGGGAGTGTGGGAGAGAGGAAGAAATTTATATACAGTAAAATTCCTAAGTGATGAAAACTCAGTAGTTAAAAGAATAGCGAAACTGAAGACTTGTAACTGTTGCTGATAAGCTGAATGCTGAAGTGGTACATTTTCCTTACAACTCCATTTTACCTAAAAATTAAAAATAAAATCCCTCAGGTAAATAAACTTTTTCGTTGAGAAATTTTATCTTTAGAAGCTTTAATAAGTTCCTTCCTATTCTGTAAAGTAGCTGGGATATCAATATTCTACTTTAGTGCTTTTCTCCATTTTAGTCAATTTCTGCTGGACATGGCACATTTAAAGAAGATGGATGTCAGGCGTGCTAACATGTTTTCACTATGATGACTTATATTATTCCTATGTAGCCAGAATCCTTGAAAGTCCCCAGTAATATACTTTGACTAGGGAAAGAAAATACATGAACTACTAGTTCATTTTGTGACATCAAATGATTCAGATCTTCAGTCCAGTTCAGTTCAGTTGCTCAGTTGTGTCTGACTCTTTGTGACTCCATGGACTGCAGCACGCCAGGCCTCCTTGTCCATCACCAATTCCTGGAGTTGATTCAAACTCATGTCCATTGAGTCGGTGATGCCATCCAACCATCTCATCCTCTGTTGTCCCCTTCTCCTCCCGCCTTCAATCTTTCTCAGCATCAAAGTCTTTTCAAATGAGTCAGTTCTTCGCATCAGGTGGCCAAAGTATTGGAGTTTCAGCTTCAGCATCAGTCCTTCCGATGAATATTCAGGACCGATTTCCTTGAGCACCTTAAAAGAATGTGACTCAGGACAGATAAGTCTTGGTTTGCAGAAAGTGAGATCATTAAAGTCTAAAATTTGGGACAATACCAAAGGCCCACTTGAATCCATTATGAGCAACTAGAGGGACGCATGAGACCTTTAGAAAATGGTGGTGCCAAAAGGAGAAGGAAGGACAATTCTAAGTGGAGAGCTAGAAGACAAATAAAGGTATACTTTCTCACAGTTTTTAGGGCTTCCCTCGTGGCTTAGATGGTAAAGCATCTGCCTGAAATGAGGGAGACCCAGGTTCAATCCCTTGATTGGGAAGGTCCCCTGGAGAAGGAAACTGCAACCCACTCCAGTATTCTTGCCTGGAAAATCCCGTGGACAGAGGACCCTGGTAGGCTATGGTCCATGGGGTCGCAAAGAGTTGGACATGACTGAGTGACTTCACTTCACTTTCTCATAGTTTTACCTGGAGCCAATCCTTCGTATTGGAAAAGAAGCTCGATGACAAAATAGGTGGAAGGACATGCATGGGTCAGTGTCACTTATGAGGGAAGAAAGAGAAACTCGAGAGGTTGGAAAATTAGGCTTGAAAAATATTGAAGGAGATAAGAGTTTTACAAATGTTATAAGAGAAAATATAGACAAATTAGAAGACTGAACGTAAAAAGGAGTATATAACTTTGAGAGAGGATATAGTCTGTGTATAGGAACTGGACTTTTGTCATCCATCAAACAGTTATTTAAAGTACAAGTATCTTTATCTCTACTTAGCAATTGTTCTGAATATGGCACTTTAAAAATATACCCTTAGGAAAATAGAAATTAAGTTGTGTGCACTGGAGATGTATGGTCCTTGTGTGTCTGCACGCTCAGTCATGTCTGACTCTTTGTGACCCTATGGACTGTAGCCCTCCAGGCTCCTCTGTCCATGGGATTTTCCAGGCAAGAATACTGGCGTGGGTTGCCATGCCCTCCTCCAGGGATCGTCCCAATCCAGGGATCAAACCCACGTCTCTTATGCCTTCTGCATTGCAGGTGGATTCTTAACTGCTGAGCTACCAGGGAAGCCCACGTATAGTCCTTAGTGAATGTTAAAGAAAAATGCTAGCATCACCTCCATGACATCCTCTTTCACTTTGTTTTCAAGAGAGTCTATCACAAAGCAAGGCAATGGGAAGGACAGTCTAGAGGAAGAAGTTAGGAATCTACAAATGGAGAAACAAATACAGGGAAAAAACAAGTAAAAATATAGTAAAATTATTAAAGTTGAATGGGGATTAGTTAGGAAGTTTATTATAAAAGTATATATTAGCCTAGAAACTGAAAGAACAATTTTAAAACACTGTACTGTCTCAGAGATGAGCTGGCTACAAAAAAAGGGAAGACAGAATCTTTAATTTTTGAGGTGACTTCCATCAAAATTATTCTTAGCGCTAATGTTTCTCTTTTGTAAAATCAAATGTCAGAATTCTGAACTATTTGGAATTGTCTAACTGCCTTGATTTTACAGGGTCCCTGAGAGCTCAAGGGAACCTATCCAGAATCATATAGTGAATTTTAAAATGCAAAGTTAGATTTTACCAAAAATGGATCTCTTCTTTCGATTACCTCCTGCTATTTCACTATTGCTCCTAAATTTAGTTTCCTTTCCCAATATTCTCTAATCCCTGTTCAGAGTTCAGCCCATCAACAAAGAGATCATATTCACTAAGGGGACTTTAGATATTGCTGTTTTTTTAACATTAGTGGTAATGTCAATTCTCAATTCTATTGCAAAAAATGAATACTTGGAGGAGTGTGAAAAAAATACATTAGATACCAACAGAAATGTTAGGTAATAGAGAAAATCAATTAGATGGAGTTGCTACCCTGCTGGGCTTGTAATTTAACTCTAAAAAATAATGGAAAAATGAGCATACATTCCACCGGATATGGTTAGCAACAGGGAGGCTTACCTAATGAGATGACAGTTAATGACAGGAAACAGAGTCCTGGGACAGCAAAGAGACTGGTGGCTTGAAGGCTAGGTAGTGCAAGATAAGAATTTATCCTTCATTAAGAAGATGGGTTCTAAATAAGCATATCAAAAAGTGACTACAAATCTCTATAGAAGTGGAATCTAATTCCAGACTCATGACCCAAAGAAAGAAGAATAACTACACCTATTTATTTTCTGCTTTTGTAACTATTTAGCTGGCAGATCACATTTTAGCTCAGTTGATGACAGACCTAATTTTTCTATCATAGATATTCCCACAACTTGATAAACTTTTAACATTGGATCAAATTTGACACTTCCTCCCTCATCCTCACCTTGCTCATTTAATTTTCTCTCACAGCGGCTAAATAAAAAGAAAGACTTGAAAATTTTGAAATAGGTTGGTCCATGCATTAAAATAATGTTTGATTAAACAATTTAGAATTAAACTGAAATTCCAAATTGAATTCTAAATCAGATTAAAATGAATTTGATCTTGCACAATTCACTCAGCTACATGGTCAAATGTTCCAAGCCCTTTTATGTCTTTTGGATCCATACACATTTACTCCCTTAAGCCTTTTTAATTGTTCCAAACATTTGAATCTGCTTGTTCTTTATGGTGTCTGACACATAACAGACACGCACATTTTATTAGTTTCAGTTCAGTTCAGTCTCTCAGTCGTGTCCAACTCTATGCGACCCCATGAACCGCAGCACGCCAGGCCTCCCTGTCCATCACCAACTCCCGGAGTCCACCCAAACCCATGTCCATTGAGTCGGTGATGCTTTTGAGTTATGGTGCTGGAGAAGACCCTTGAGAGTCCCGTGGACTGCAGGGAGGTCAAACCAGTCAATCCTAAAGGAAATCAATCTTGAATATTCATTGGAAAGACTGATGCTGAAGCTGAAACTCCAATACTTTGACCACCTGATGCAAGGAACCGACTCATTAGAAAAGACCCTGTTGCTGGGCAAGATTGAAGGCAGAAGGAGAAGAGGGCAGCAGAGGATGAGATGATTGGATGGCATCACCTACTCAATGGACATGAATTTGAGCAAGCTCCAGGAGATAGTGAAGGATGGGGAATCCTGGCATGCTGCAGTCTTTGGGTCACAAAGAGTTGGACAGGACTTAAGCTATGAACAACAAACAACAACATGATTAAGACTAGAGAGTAAATATCTGATTCACAGGCATTCAAATAACAGTAGTTCTCTCAAATTTTTAAATATATAGTAACACAGTAATTTAAAGTTTACTGTATCTTATTTTATTATTTACTTTTAATGAAAATAATAAAAATGGTGGCTACATACAGAATTAGGAAGACTAACAATAATTGAAATAAAAGGTTCTAACAAAGTAATGAAATGTAAATGACATAAAGTTGAAATTATGTGCTTTGCCAAGGTTTTTTTAGAAAATTAGATTTGAAAGTTTTTTAAAGATTTGAAACAATAGTTCTCAGCAAATACAGAGGTAAATGTTTCTAGGTAATTCAATTGAGTTAAAAATTACTACAGATCAGCACTAAATGGAAAATTTAGAGTGAATTTACATTTAGTTTATTCAAGGAATTTATTAAGATTTAAACCTAGAATTTTGAGTGGATGACCTCACTGATTTCAAAGCCACTGAAATATGTCCTGTTGTCATCATTAATTCTCCAAACCTTACCATATGCACGCAAAAGATAGACATCCTTGGATATAAAGCATGTTTTTTAAAATCTCTTTTCTTGGTCTTTTGTCCCTTCTCTTGCTGTCTTTAAAAAAGTGGTTCTGGATTCTCAAAAAGAATTACTTTTAAAATAATTTCAATTTTTTCAAATTTTAAAATAATTTAAAATTAAAGTTGCAAGAACAGTACAAATATATATTTTTTCGAGAGCTCGTTGAGGTTGATGCCCCATTATCTCAGATAATTTGGTGTGCATACTTCACAAACAAGGACATCTTCCAACATAAGCCAGTCATTGTCCTTCAGTTGCTCAGTTGTGTCTGACTCTTTGCAACCCCATGGACTGCTGCACACCAGGCTTCTCTGTCCATCACTATCTCCCAGAACTTGCTCACACTCATGTCCATTGAGTTGGTGATGCCATCCAGCCATCTCATCCTCTGTTACCCCCTTCTCCTGCCTTCAGTCTTTCCCAGCATCAAGGTCTTTTCCAATGAGTCAGTACTTCGCATCAGGTTGCCAAAGTTTTGGAGTTTCAGCTTCAGCATCCAATGAACAGTCCTTCCAATGAACATTCAGGACTGATTTCCTTTAGGATTGACTGGTTTGATCTCCTTGTAGTCCAAGGGACTCTCAAGAGTCTTCTCTAACACCACAGTTCAAAAGTGTCAATTCTTCGGTGCTCAGCCTTCTTTGGGCTTCCCTGGTGTCTCAGTTGGTAAAGATAATTGCCTACAATGCAGGAGACCTGGGTTCAATCCCTGAGTTGGGAAGATCCCCTGGAGAAGGGAACAGCAACTCACTCCAGTATTCTGGCCTAGAGAATCTATGGATTATATAGTCCATGGGGTTGCAAAGAGTTGGACACTACTGAGCAACTTTCACTTTCACAACCTTTTTTATGGTCTAGCGCTCACATCCATACATGACTACTAGAAAAACCACAGCTTTGACTGTACAGATCTTTGTTGCCAAAGTGATGTCTTTGCGATTTAATACACTGTCTAGGTTTTTCATAGGTTTTTTTCCGATGAGCAACTTCTTTTAATTTCATGGCTACAGTTGCCATCTGCAGTGATTTTGGAGCCCAAGAAAATTAAGTCTGTTACTGTTCATATTGTTTCCCCATCTATTTGCCATGAGGTGATATGACCGGATGCCATGATCTTAGTTTCTTGAATGAATGTTGGTGGCGCATAAGCCAGTGCCACCATTAAATTCTTAGATCCAATTCAAGCATCACCAGTTCTCCCAAACATGTCCTTTATAGAAAAAAACATGATTTAGAATCATGTTCTGTATCTAGTTTTCACGTCTTTAGTTTGTGACTGTTCAATAATCATCCTTGACTTTCATGACCCTGACACCTTTTGAACATCTAAGACCAGTTGTTTTGTAGAGTTTCTATTGCTTTGTAGCTGTGCTTAGTTGCTCCGTCATGTCCAGCTCTTTGTGACCCCATGGATTGTAGCCCACCAGGCTCCTCTGTCCATGGGGATTCTCCAGGCAAGAATACTAGAGTAGGTTGCCATGCCCTCCTCCAGGAGTTCTTCCTAACCCAGGGATTGATTCCAGGTCTCCGCATTGCAGGCCAGTTCTTTACTCTCTGAGCCTCCAGGGAAGTCCTGTTTTGTAGAGACTTGGGTTGTTTATCTCTGGAAGGAATACCGCAGAACGATGCTCTGTTTTTCATATTATGACACATCAGGTGGTGCATGGTGTCAAGTTGTCTCACTTTATGGTGGCTCAGAGGGTAAAGTGTCTGCCTTCAATGTGGGAGACCCAGGTTCAATCCCTGGGTCAGAAAGATCCTCTGGAGAAGGAAATGGCAACCCACTCCAGTATTCTTGCCTGGAGAATTCTTGCCTACCAGGCTACAGTCCACGGGGTTGCAAAGAGTTGGACACGATTCAGCAACTTCACTTTCTATGGGGAAATACTTTGTGACCATGTACGTATTTGTGTTTCTCATTAAGCTTTCAATGTATCTCTTTCTGTATACATTTATTCCTATTTACATAAACTCATGGAGTCTTAGTTTATACAGTTAGATATAGATATACTCTTTTATTATCAAGTCTTTTAATGTTTAATTTTGGCCAGTGGGTCAGATTTGATGTTCAAATTTGGCCACTAGCACATATCTGTGTTTTATTGATGTGTCTCCAACGTTCTCTGAGATTCTCTGAGCAGTATGTCTGGCACCCTTCTATCTATTGATCTGCCTATCTATTTCTTTAAATTTATGTATGCATGTATGTATCTCTGTACCTATATACATTCTATATATATTTTATAGCTCTCTTCAGCCTGGAAAACAGTGATAGCCCAATAGCAATGAGCATACTTATCTCTCATCCTCTAAAAGAAGCTAGTCTTTCTTGAAAAAATAGGTATTCCCAGGACTGGGACAGAGAAATTATACAATGAGGCAGAAACTACTTGTGGGACTGGAAAGAAAGAAATAAGTTGTACACACATTTCTAGCTATAGTTCAGGAACTAGTAGTTCACAGCCTTTATATCTTTACTTCTAACCTGATACTACAGAGTTCATTCTAGTTTCCCCCTTTTGCATGTTTATAATCTCCCTGTTGGATAGTGAGAAAGCCCAGCTCCTCTAATGGGGGATATACTTACTTTCGGTGAACCTTCCTATGTGAAACCGGTCACCTGCTCCTTGCCCTGCACAGACACCCTCCTTACCCAACTTGGGTCCTGACACTCCAGTGCCTGGCTGCTGTATCATGGGTATCCTCTTCACCTTGGTAGGGACCCACTTCCCTCACTGTGTCACCGTGGTGCCCTGAGTCCTGGTATGGACTGACCTTGCTTGCTCCACCTAAGGAATTTTGGGCACTGAATTTTTCAGAAAAAAACAGTGAAGAGGAAAAAACCAGAAGGGAACATATCAATAGAAAATAAACTGTGGAGAGATAAAAAGAGACAAATGCCACGGTCCGCTGCTGCTGCTGCTGCTGCTGCTAAGTCGCTTCAGTCGTGTCTGACTCTGTGCGACCCCGTAGACGGCAGCCCACCAGGCTCCCCTGTCCCTGGGATTCTCCAGGCAAGAACACTGGAGTGGGTTGCCATTTCCTTCTCCACATGGCCCACTAGAAAACTGTAAATTACTCAGTGTGCATATGCCATTAGATATCAAGAGTGCAGGGGAAGTGGAATGCAAGTGAGGTATAGAGGCACATGAAACATGATTAAAATGTTAGCAAAAGTATGAAACTCTTAAAAACTACTTTTCCCAGAGTTTTCAAGTAGCTCTGATGTATGTTTATGTAAAATCAATATTTCAGCATTTATTCCAAACAAACAAAGTTACAGCTCATTGGTTTAGTATTTAGATCCATGGCATTGCATTGCTTCTAGGTTGTTTATGATAATATTTAGAATGGTGTTGCAAGCAATCCTGCTGCTATGAAAATTTTAAATTTGCTTATTTCTTGCTTTTGTGATTAACTTGTCAACCTTAACATTTCCAAGATCACAATGTGGAGGGCTTTGGATTTATTATCCTTCTATGGTGCTGTATGCAGAAATGTTCTCCAGACCTCTCTGACATAAAATCCTGAGGGAAATCTTGTGATAATACATTGTTTATGGGCTTGCTATGGATTTTACCTGTAACAGGGTCTAAATTACCTTAAACTACTCCAATACAGATTGCATTTTTTGTTTGGATTTAAATCATGTCTAAAATTAATCTCAGGATTTACTGAAACGTACTCATGAAACCATCAAATTAGATCAACCAAACGATAACTTAAAGATAACCCATGACAAATGTCCCTTATTTGAATGTGAATGTGCATTTGTGTTGGTGTATTTGATTTCAGTTGCTCACTGAATTCTCATGAGGTTGCTATGGAAAATGAATGGATGTTCCTAAAAGTAGCTTTGGGGCACTAAACCTACTCAGATGAATATATTTTTAAAAGAATAACTATGAATTTAAATATAAAACCAGTAAATCCACAAACATCAAATATTTTTAACCTTAATTCCTTATAGTCGACTTTTCAGATGAGTCACATGGAATAAAAATGGTACCTTGTATCTAGGATCTTCTAGATCTAGACTAATTTTTGAACATATCAGAGACTAGGCTAGAATAGTAACACATCTTATATTTTCATAGCACATATTATTCCTATACACTTCCTGTAGTACTTTCTTATTTGTTCCTTGGAGTGGTATCATTTTTTTTTAATGCTAGTTTAAGTATCAGGTGTCCAGATCCTTGTCCCCTGCTCTGCTTCCCAACTGGATATCTAACTTTGGATTAATTATGCTAACCTTCTGCGGCCAAAGAATAAAAAAGGGAGTTGGATCAGACCAAGGCTTCTTAACCACTTCTGTGCTGTGGATGTCTTGGCCAACATGACGAAGCCTATGGTCCTTCTAAGAATAATGTTTTTAAATCAAGAAAAAAATAGCATTACAGATAAAACCAATTATATAGATATTCAGTTTTTAAGTATCAAAATGCAAGTTCATGATATGGTAATATATATTTATATAGCATTAAATAAATAAAGGTGAATCCATGACAATTCTAATTGTAATTCTATGATGAATACAAACAGTACTTTGAAGTATCTGTAACAGCACTAATATGATTTGAAAATATCTGTGGTTTCTATAGGTGACAAGGTCACAGGTGCTTATAATAATGTTGTAGTTCCTAGTCTACATTTGTCATTATTGGAAATACTACATTAATTTCCATTATTGGAAATATTATTTCAGTCATAAGCTGGAGAAATTAAAAATATAATTTTTTTTCTATCCAAGTTTACAAATGCCCAGAATTCTGTTCAATAGGTGAGCTCAAAGGAACTTTCCAACAAAAATATTCCAACACTAAACAGTTCTGCTAGTTCAGTGGGGTAATATGCATTTAGAATCACTCTATTCCAAGAGTGGTCCATGGACCGCAGCAACAGCAGCACTTACCTGGAGCTTGTTAGAAAGAAATACAGTACCTCTAGCCAGCCTTAGATCTACTGAATCTGAATCTATGTGTTTACAAGATCCTTAGGTGATTTTGCATGCATATTAATGCTTGAGAAACACTGCTGTAGCTGCGAGCCTGTCTGCAAGCTTTTATGTTGTGGTTAAACTTAGTACCTTAGGATCGATAGTCAACTTGCTCCATTTTTTAAAACTGCCCTTAAATCCAAAGCCAAAGAATGTGGTGACATATCTGCCAGCAAGGAGGTCAGTGCTAATGGAGACACATGGAGATGTTCATGGAAAATTTAGGTTAAACATTACTTACGGATTGGTAGTTGAACGGGTCTAGATTGTTTCGGAGACCTGAAGAGCCCCAGGCAGTAGATTGAGATTTGGCAGAAGCACATCATCTCTGAAAAATGAGGGAGGAATGAAAATGCGTTTGACTGCATAATCAGAAACATAGTTCAAGTTTGACTTACAGAAAAATGTTCTGTGTGGTTTGGTTCAAGCACTCAAATTGCTTGCATATCACAGTTAATGTTCTTGTGAAAAGAAAAGTGGAAGTCGCTCAGTCGTGTCTGACTCTCTGTGATCCTGTGGACTATATATTCCATGGAATTCTCCAGGCCAGAATACTGGAGTGGGTAGACTTTCCGTTCTCCAGGGGATCTTCCAAACCTAGGGATCGAATCCAGGTCTCCCACATTGCGGACAGATTCTTTACCAGCTGAGCCACAAGGGAAGCCCAAGAATACTGGAGTGGGTAGCCTATCCCTTCTCCAGGGCATCTTCCCAACCTAAGGATCGAACTCAGGTCTCCTGCATTACAGGCAGATTCTTTACCAACTGAGCTATCTTGTGAATACATGTTTTTCACTGCTCTGGAACGAACTTTATAGATATGTAAAATATTAAGTTGACGGTGTCTTATGAACTGAATCATGTTTACATGGGGAGGAAAGCTGCTCCTTAAGTGTCTTACAGTGAAATTCTCTAACAGAAATTTCTCTAACATTCACTGAGGGCTTCCCTGGTGGCTCAGCAATCATTCATTCATTCACTTGTTCAATAATGTTTATTGAGTTATTATCCAATGTCACAAACTAATCTTTATACCTGGGCTTAGCATGCTAATACTGGAAGTGGTAAGATATGTCTTGGTTGAAATTAGGTTGGGTTTTGTATGCCCTGTTTATCATGTTAAGCCTTATTCAACAAACACCCAGGAAGCTCTAAGATTTTCAAGTTAGGAATTTCCTGATCATACTTGACTTTTAAGATCATCATTCTTGGGGTAGTTAAGAAAGGTCACTGGAAAGCAGGCTTCAGAAGATCATTTAAAGGTTTTAAACCTGGAAAATTCCTTATTGCATTTATTTCAAGGTCTCTTACATTTTTAAAAATCTCATTCCTTTCTTATTAATAACATTTATAGGCAAATATCTAGCTTGTATTGGAATTTTGTAGAATAATGTTCTTCTTGTCAGATGTTTTGGTTTAGCAATATAATTAACATTTTTTCTGTCGTTACTTTGCAGCTTTGGACACTTGTCTTGATTTTATGGCCAGTTATGATTTTCATAATTTTGGCTATTACCCGGACCAAATTTCCTCCAAAACCAAAGCCAACTTGTAAGTAAATGACATTTGTTTATTTCTCTAACTTTTGAATTCTGGTTAAAATTTATTTTGCTACCACTTTAGTGCTTTATTCTAAAATTCATTTTTTGAGTAATTTTTCCAATTGGAAATATCAATATTTGTATAAATACTTAATATGTCTTTTATTCAGTCTTTTGAATTAAAAGAGTAAGAAGTTGAGCCTATACTGTTTATCTGGAAAACTATAATATGTAGAAGCCAGAATATATTTTAATCTTTATAAAATTTTAAATCACTTATCATTTGTCACAGATAACTCATAAATATCACCATGTTGTGTGCAACACAAACAGGCAGCCATCTCAAGCTAGATCATCCTTTACTTTTGTATCATGGGAGAAGCCATAGACTGGAATTTAACCAACTGAATGATGAAATCCAGAGCATTATAAAAATCTCATCTCTCTTCTGGGCTAATATTTGAACGGTGCATTTGTATCAAAACATTTAGTTTAAAAGAAAATTGTTTTCCAATTAATATTGGTTAGTTACATTTAATAATTACCAAGTTATAAAACTGGCACAGGGCCCAACTCAGTTCATGATTTCTTTTGGATCTTGGATGAAATGTGGAAGAGATTCAGAAAAGTCTTCAGAATTGAGCAGGATGAGCTCAGATTTGACCAAGGTTGTTCTTACTTTTGTTTTTAAACTTTGGAGTCAGTTTCTTGGAGAAGAGTAAAGTCAAGTCAGATGTCTCATGTTTCACAACGCAGCCATCTCCTAAAAAGCTTGTAAATAAGATTTATGAGAAATCAAATCGCATTTCAGATAAATTATGGTAACTCACCAAATAAAAGAATACTGTGCTGAAGTATTTGTAAAGAGAATAATGAGCTAGTGGCTTTTAAAAATAAGTACAGTGCTTTTCAATCACCTGGTCTTAAGAAGTAAGATGAGAGCCATGGTGGAATCTATTTGAATCATACACAATATGATAATTCAAAAGAAAATATTGATTCAGTTAGTGTGAAGCATTTAAACTCTTGGTGCTAGAATAAATAATTCCTTACATTTGAATTGCACTTAATCATTTCTAAAGGACTTTTGCACAAATTGTTTTGTAGAGTTATTGATGAGATTTGATTAGGTTGCTTATAAAAACATTATAATTTTATTTTCTTCATATTTGCACATATTAGTTCTTTATAACAGATTAATTCCATTGCATAGTGTTGGAAGGGCTTCCCTCGTGGCGCAAATGGTAAAGAATCCGCCTGCAATGTGGGAAATCTGGGTTTGATCCCTGGATTAGGAAGATCCCCTGGAAAAGGGCATGGCAGCCTGGAGAATCCCCACTGACAGAGGAGCCCGGCAGGCTACAGTCCATGGGGTTGCAAAGAGTCAGACATGACTTAGCGACCAAGCACAGCGCAGTAGGATTTAGTGGAAAAGGAAATGACAACTCACTCCAGTACTCTTGCCTAGAAAATTCCATGGACAGAGGAGCCTACAGACCATGGGGTCATAAGAGTCAGACACGACTTAGTGACTAAACCAATAGGATTTAGAGATTCATGGGGGAAAATCATGGAGAGCTCTTATTATCCCATTAAATTATGAAGAAAAGCTTGAACAAAAAAACTATATGACAAGTGCTTCATAGACCAAATAAAAGGCTCTGCAAAACACACAGTCTAAAAGGAAATGAATAACCATTTTTAACTATGAATCTGTTATCATACTGTAACGATAATTGGTTTTGAGGTGATTGTGGGGAGGAGGGAACAAAATTGTAGAAAAATTGAAACATTAAAAGTATTTTTATTGGTCTCTCAGACCTCCAAGAAGTCTAGAAAATAGTCTATTGGTTTGTTATTAGAACTGAATGGGACCCTCTCAATTTACAGATGAGAACACTGGGACCCAAGGATATTTTAATTTGCCAAAATTCCATCATGTGCAGTAAGAGAGAAAGGCATTAAAAACTACTTTTACTAAATCATTTTCCATGAGATTTGTGTGGTATTTTATCCTCTTATGCATAGATTCAAATGTAAAGTATGTCCAAGATTTCAGCTCACCCTATAATCAATAGAGTATAAAATGTAATTTTACCATTGGAGGTACTTACTATTCTGTAGAGTAATGTAGAGAATCTAAAACTGGTATAGATGCAGTTACTCTTTCCCCCTCCCTTGTGATAGAGAGGGAATAACTTCAAAATGACAGTTTGGATTTAGGTTTTTTAATTCTGTTTTTTAAACATTGTTGTTTTTCTTTGTTTCTTACATCTACTATACCAAAAGATTAAAATGAGCTAGTAATAATCATGATAAATACTTCCTGATCTTCTACTATGTAATGGCTGTGTCATTCATTTCACAGTCAAGAAAACCAAGGCACAGAGTGATGAAGTAACTCATCCAAGATTGCAGTTAATAAGTGGTGGTGTCAGAATTTGAACCCAGACAGTCTGGTTCCAGGATATGGTTTTAAGCCTGTGGACTGACATTTCTTACATCTAGTAGTCAGTACTAATTTTTCATGTTTCAATTAGTTAGGTTTTACAAAAGTAGACTAAAAATTAGAAATTAGGGATATAAATTCCTTCTCCATCTCTATCATGAAATGTAAAAATATGGACAAGAGGAAGATTCTGAATTATGTATAGTTTTTAATGTGAAATGCTGCCTCTGTTTGACAAATTCTGCAGGAAGCATTGCAGTTCTAGTGTCACAGAAATCAACTCCTGCTTAACAAATTAAAAATCCTCTTTGGGCTACAGTGACTTCTTCAGTACTAGTTGGGCAATAGAGAAATGAGGATGAAACTCCAGACTACACCCCAGTTGAAACCCAGCTATGGTGAAAATGGGAGTTGTCATCCCGTGGGCGCCTTCTGCTCCCAGATTAGCCAGGCAGGTATGTAGCACTGATAAATCAGTCAGAGTAAATATCATCAACTCAAAGGACTCCCTCCATAGTCTTTCTGACTGAGGGCTCTGGAGAAGACTGGGTTTCTGGTGAATAAGGGAGCTGCTGCAGTCCCTGCTGTGGTGATCGCCAGACAGGGGAAAATGCATACTTTCAGCATTATCTCCCTTCACTTACTCCCTTTTGTGTTGCCACCAACAGCTTAGGTAACTTGCTCCTGCAAATAATAAGTTCCAAGTAAAGAAAACTTTCCACAGGCTGGCAGGAATCCCAGATGCTTCCTGTTCACATGGAGAAGAAATGGGCTAAGGCGCCAAGTTTGAAATAGCTCTAACCTCTTGTAATCGCTACAGGCAGTGGCTTGTCAAGAGGCAAACATTAAAGCCAAAGTGTTATGCTTAGGGAGCAAAAGCAAACAAAACCAAATCAAACTCCCAAATCACATTTAGGCGAAGTCAAGCTATAATGTGCAGTGAGTTACTTCTGTCTCCCTTTAATATGTACATTCTCAAGAAAGGGCAGGCAAACAGTTCCTCATCAGTGAGGAGCTGACTGCTTTTCAAGAGTAGTAAGACCCTGCCATAGTGAGATAAGTAGTCTCCAAAAAAAAAAAAATGTAGTCTTGCCAACAAGACGTCACATTTTTATAAAGTTAATGAGAAGCATTATTTTTCTAGTGGAAATATCACTAAAAGCATAATGGAAATTCTACAAATATGATCATGAGATGAATGAAACGCCCAGTGTCTCAAGACTGTCACTTTCGAATATCCCTGCCCCCTCAGAAGAGAAGAAGCCAACCCATTCCACATCTGGAAACAGGGACTGTTGGAAGGCAAGGGAAAGTGCCAACTGGAATGATATCCAAACTTGTGTTATCAGAGGGTGATATTGATTCCACCCATCCCGATGTGACTCAGTAGCTTTGGGTAAATGCAACGTCATCATTCCTACCATGTCTTTGGGCTTCCAAAGCATGACTTTTGCCTTCATGAATGTGATAAAAATAGTAATTAGAGTAAACTTTTATTGACAATATCAGCAGGTACCTTGCTAAGTTCTTTGCATGGATTTCCTGAATTAATACTTACATCATCTCCTTGAATATGACTATTCCTATTTTAAAGATAACCAAGGCAGAGAAATGTTAAGTAATTTACTAATGTTCACATAGTTACTATGTGCCTGAGCCTTCATTTTAACCACAGTTCCCTCCCTTCTCCCATCCCACACAGTGGGTTTTTCCAGGTTACGAAGGCCAACAACGGCAATCCTAAAGTTTGACTCATTCGAGTTTACAACCTCTCCATTTTCTTCTTCATACCACCTGTTAGTACTATCAGAGATAGAACATGGTTGTAAAAGTGAACTCAATTTGTCAGCCGCTCTAGGGAAAAAATGTAAGAAGAAAGACTGGAATTATTGATTAATTGGCAGTTTGTGGGATACATGGGTGTTGTTATACTTTTGGGATCTGAATTATTAAGAGGAAAGAACTTATGAGGGCTCTCACTGATGAAGGCTGTGAAGGCCAAAGAAGTGAGGTTTTTATCCGGCCCTGTTCTTGCTGCTGACTTTTTGTGTGGTGTGTTTTTATGGAAATAAAGACAAGTGCATGAGGACAGAATTCCAGGGTGTATCATGCTCCCCATAACACTCATGATTTAATAGTAATAGTTGAGGGACCTACAGTAAACAATACGCTTTTCTATGTTGTTTGGCTGAAATTAATGTAGGCTTTGTTCTGGGAAGCTCAGAATTCGTCATCATTCATCTTCTGCTGAGGCTTGCCCCATCCAATTTCTCCATCCTCAGGTGTGCCAGCCACATGAGGCTGTCTCTCAGGTTAGAACCATCTGAGTCATCTTGACTCCTCCCTTTACTTCACCTCCCCAAACCACTATCCTTCAGTTCAGAACCTATCTTGTGAAATGCATCCTGGAGTTATCCCTTCCCTTCCATCCTTCCTGCCACCCTTTGGTTCAAGATCTCATTGCTTCATGCCTGGATTTCTTCAAAAGGTTTTTTTTGTTTTGTTTTGTTTTTTTTTTTCAGGGGGTGCATCTCTGGAAGCACTGCCTTTAACACTTCCCACATTTTGTCATCAGATATATCCCTAAAATATTCTTCAGGTCAATCAAGTTTCAACTCTTCTTTGTCTCACTTTCAAGACCTTCATAATCAGGATTCATCCAGCTTTCTGTTTTTTCTGTTGGGCAGTATGTTGCGTGTGCCTAAAGAAACCATGTCTGAAATTCTTCCGCATGTCCCATGTTTATAGCTCCTCCTCATCATCTATTAAATAACAAGCTCCCATCTATGGCCTACTCTTGTACCTTCCTGACCATTCAAACTACAGCTATTTCTCCTTTATGTCTTTCTTGTGAATGTATTAGCTAGTAGTGGTTTTTGAATGACTTATGCTTAATCTTGACTCATTGGACAGATAGCACATGTATAGCAGAAATCATATCATAACTTCAAATTCCTCTCAGATACAGCATAATTCTCAACATAGGGAACAAAATAGGAGTGGAATATATTGGTCAGAATTTGATAGTTTGAAAAATTGATATGGATGCGTGGATTACAAAACTCACCCAGAGATGGATAATAATAAAAAAAATTATCAGTGTAAATCAGGTGGGTTAAGGACAAGAAGTTAACTTGTTTAAGGTTTGATTTTTACTTCTCTCCAAATAAATATGACCTTGCTATCAAAAATGTCTATATGGTTATATTAGGAGAAGAAAATAGATATAAAGCTCTGTCACTCCTCCCCAGGTAGATTCACCTGGGAATTTCCCTCACAAATTAATAAGTCCTTGTGAATGCATACAAGAGATTTTTGTGTGGGAGAGATTTACAGTCTACTTCTTGGTTAAGTTCCATAAAATGTTGGAAGAGTTTTTGAATTTCAAAGCCAGAGTCCTGTCGTTTACTTCTTCCGTCTGTAAATCAGTAGTTAACTTTTTTTGGGAAATGTTACTGACCCTTTAGATGGTAACACGGAGATAAATTCTGGAAATTCATAGACACTAAGTCTAGGATTAGTCTGTGACTGTGCTTCTTTTGGTATTTGGGCAGATCATGTGGAGCAGAAGGAAGGGGGACGTGAACACGGCCCCACAACTCTGTACACAGGGCCGGCCACAGCTCCTGTTGGCAGTGGCCCATCTCTCTGACTTGGAATTCTACCAGTCTCTCACACAGTGCCGACGCACACCCTAATGCTACGTAACATGACAAAAGGATTTCTCAACTAATCCCCTCTAAGGCTTGGTACCCAGAGTTGCACCAGAGAACCGGAAATACCTTCAAGTACAATAACACTTAATTTAACAAGTAGAAAGATAAAGAGTAAAGGATAGCTGTTGATTGTACAGTGGAGGAGGTGAGGAGGAGGAGATTTTTTTTTTTTCTGGTCATTTCATATCATCCCTACTTTTGATGATTCACCTGACAAGCTTCCCAGAGTTACTGCCTCACTGAAAAGTGGCTCTGGGAGCCACGTGTCTTCTTTTTCAGTCCTTTCCCCTCTTCTTCCCTTTTCTTCGAGACCAGAGGAATTCCTATTATGATCACATAGGGACCTCTAATATCCAAGCCTGTATGATAAATACAAATAAATAAATGATTTCTTATAAAATCAAAGAGATTTTATTACAAGATTTCTTACAAGAATAGTAATGGCATTTGCCGAGGTGACTACTATCAGCTGATGTTTATTTCCATTATACCCTTGAAGCTCAGAGCCTGATTTAACGAAGTGATTTCAGCCAATTGTTTGCACTTGTCAGAGGGTATCAAGCCCACACACAGGCTCACAGGTGAGGGTCTGGCTTCATGGTTGGCTGACTGTGTGTGTTCCTGAGTGACTGCTTTATTAAACCTTCCTTTAAACATCACCCAGGAAACCTGGCTTACCAAACCTTATTCATTTCTATACTACTCTCACTATTCAAAATTTTCTCATTCTCTTTGATTAGGTCATATCATGTCCTTTGCTTAGATAAATGAACCAGTGTATTTTTAGAGTGAAAGTATCTCTTATGGAAGAAATGTCACAGCATACAATATTGTCTTGTCTCAGGTCAGTTAGAATTTCACTGTGGGTTAGAATTAGAGTAACTGATAGTATTTTCACATTTAGAAAAAAAAATCTTTATTTCAATTATATATTTACATATTTATGCTTATATATAAAATCATTACTATTGTGAGAGGCAGTGTAGGGGCTTAGAGCATAGACTAGAGATCCAAACTGCCTGGATTCAAACACAAGCTTTGGGTAAATCTCTTGGATACTTGAAGCCTCATTTTCCATATCTGTATATTGAAGTTAATGACAGCACTTACTTCACAGAGTTGTTGTGAGAATTAAATGAATTAATACTTGTTAAATACTTAGAAAAGTTCCTGGGACATAATAAGAGCTACATTAGTGTTGGATATTATTTTTATATTATTTATGATATAAAATATTGTTTATATTTTTAATATATAGAAAGAGTATAATATCAATAATTGTGTATCATTGAGATAATCTGATCTCTCATTATTTGACTGATAAAGAAACCAGCTCAGAAAATTTAAGAGCTAATTAAAGTTTCACATTTATTCTTCTTATTGTCACATATTTAAAATGTATCTCTTATGTCTGTGCTGACCCAAAACATCATGAGGACTCAGAGCAAAAAGTGAGACTGCACAAGACTATACATCAGGAACTATAATCAATAAATATAAATGCAATAAATTCCACAGTGGAGGTAGGTCCAAGATCAGAAGCAGCAGAGAAGATGGAGTCCAGAAAATTTTACCTGGAATCAAGGCTGGGGCTACAAGGAGGCATATCCAAGGCAAAATTTGAAAGATTAACAAAAACTCATTAATCAAGTTCAGTCATATTTTATATTCTAAAATATCAATTAATTTTAAAATTCTGCATACAGAATACCAAAATTTTAAATACAATCAAGATCAATATTACTGCTTTTTCTTTTGCCTTAGGCTCCAATGTGGCTCATATAGCACTGCCTGGGGTATCAGGAAAGGCTTCACAAGAAGATCCGATGTCTTAGCATGGCTTCTGAGTAATGAGTATGAGTTTGTCAACTAGGCAGTGTCTTTGCATTCCTAACAGAGAGTGGTCAACATGAGTGAGGGCACAGTACACGAAAGAGTTAGATGTACCAGGAATTTGGAGTTTGCTTTGTCTGAAAAAAAGAAAATGTTTATTGCGAGCATTGGGAGATGAGGCTTTTTGGTCAATATTAAAAATGTTGGACTTTATTTTGAAGCGGATGAACTTTTTATTAGATTACTTTTGTTTAAATTTTTTTTTTCTGGCCATAGAAATACGCACTTACTATTTAAAAGTTTAGTAACATAAGTTTTAATGTCTCAGAAAGAAGTCCCACATAAGCTTTCCTTCTAAAGATAACCAGTGTTAACATTTCAGTGTACTTTTTCTTATGCTTTTTTCTATGCATGTAACACAAAAATGTACACACAACTAAAATCTGAACATTGGGATCAGATAACATTTTAGAAAAAGCTCCTGCAGCAGAATGAAAGATGGTTTAGTAGAAACTGGTAAGTGGTTTGAGCACAGAGTTCTAGTTTTAAAACTTGCACTTCACTTTTCATTTTCATGATCTCTTGATTGCCCTGGAAATGGTAAAATTTTAAACACCCCCTCCTTCAATTCCTCACTTTCTTCCCAGATTTTTAAATCCAGATTTTTTTAGACAGTCCATGGGGTCGAAAAGAGTTGGACATGACTGAGCAACTGAACCACCATCACCACTCTTTATAATATGGAGATTTTCCATGCACAACTAGCTATGATCCTCTAATTTCATACTGTCCAGATGAGACTAACACAATTTAGGGGAGTGGAATAATAGCTAAAGAGAAAATGATATAGGAATCACAATACTGGCAGTATTTTTTTTTCTTATCTTTTCTCTACCTTCATGATTTGCAAACACTCTACCTTAATCAAAATCATCTAAATACATTTGATGAAAGATGTAGATTTCAGTGGGTTGACTCCAGGCTTTCTGAATTGTCACCTGGTGATGGTGATGGAAAAGGTGGTAGAGATGATGAGGTGATGAGGTGCTGAGGTGCTGAGTGTGGTGACTGGGGGTGGTGTTGGGGACCTGATAGTTTAAAGAACTCCTTAGATGATTCTTATGCAACCCAATGTTTGAGAGCTATCTTTTCCTTTCTTTTTAATTATCTTTTCTTATTTTAAGTCAGTTTCATTTTCTACTAGCTCCCTACTACTAAAGTGAATCAAAAAATGAATTTAATTCTTTGTGTAATCTTAAAGAAGAATCTGCTTTCACCTTCAGTTATCTTGCAGCCATTCCCAGCATTTTCTGCCTCATTTTAGCATTGAATCTCTTGCTGCAATCCTAAAGATGTCCACAGGTTTACCATTTTTCACATCTCATGTTGAAGACAGCATTTTCAGGACAGTTGAGGAGAAGGCCTCATCTCAGAGAGTACTGTCCAATTGGTGACTAAGGAAGGAAGTACTCATAATTTCCTGAAGTTTTCTGCACAGGTGTTTCTCCAAGATGATTTCATGGTTAAGTTGCATACCCTGGGGAATCCAGCTTCACTTAAACACGTGCTTCACGCTGTAACACTGCAACACTGTGCTGCTAGTTTCCTAGATATTAGGAGAACGAGAAAACTGTCCAAAAAATGGTTTCATTGTTTTGGAATTTCTGCCTTCTGTGGAGATGATACAAAAATGCTTCTGGAGATTCATATTCTACATGGCATGCCTACATCTGTAACAAACAGGTCATTGTTGTTCAGTCGCCAATTGTGTCCGATTCTTTACAACTCTATGGAGTGTAGCAAGCGAGGCTTCCCTGTCCCTCACCATCTCCCAAAGTTTACCCAAGTTCATGTTGAGTTGGTGATGCCATCCAACCATCTCATCCTATGTCGTCCTCTTCTTCTGCCCTCAATCTTTCCCAGCATCAGGATCTTTTCTAATGAACCAGCTGTTCACATCAGGTGGCCAAAGTATTGAAGTTTCAGCATCAGTCCTTCCAATGAGTATACAGGATTGATTTTCTGTGAGACTGACTGATTTGGCCAAAGCAGAGTGCTAAAGAGAGGAGGAGATCACGTTGGGAGTCATTCAATCATGTAAGGTTTGTGGTTTGTCTTTTTTCTTTTAACATTCAAATTTTCCTGGGTCACACCCAACTCTTTTCTTTTTAAATAACTTTTTATTTTGTATTGAGTATAGCCAATTAATAATGCTATGATAGTTTCAGAGGAACTGTAAAGGCACTCAGCCATACATATGCATGCTCAGTCATTTATTCCCATTCAACTCTTTGAGACCCCATGGACTGTAGCCTGCCAGGCTCCTCTGTCCATGGGATTATCCAGGCAACAATACTGGAGTGGGTTGCCATTTCCTACTCCAGGGGACCTTTCCAACCCAGGGATGGAAACTGCTTCTCCTGCATCTCTTGCATTGACAGGCAGATTCTTTATCACTGTGCCACCTGGGAAGCCCAGCCATACATATACATGTATCCATTCTTCTCCAAACTCCTCTCCCATCCAGCCTGCCACATAACATTGAGCAGAGTTCCATGTGCTATGCAATAGTCCTTGTTGATTATCCAACAATCATGTATGGTTTTTAATACTAGACTTGGGAGTTTGGATCTTCTTCTGTAGTAATAGAAGCCTTGTGAAAGTGAAAATCACTCAGTCATGTCCGACTCTTTATGATCCCATGAACTATACAGTCTGTGGAATGAATTCTACAGGCCAGAATCCTGGAGTGGGTAGCCTTTGCCTTCCCCAGGGGATCTTCCCAACCCAGGGATAGAACCCAGGTCTCCTGCATTGCAGGGGAATTCTTTACCAGCTGAGCCATAAGGGAACCTCAAGAATACTGGAGTGGGTAGCCTATCCCTCTCCAGCAGATCTTCCCAACCCAGAAATCGAACAGGGGTCTCTTGCATTGCAGGCGGATTCTTTACCAACTGAGCTATCAGGAAATTGTGAGGAGGTATTTAATTTTTCTTTTTCCAATACAGAAGGTTCACCTAAGGGAAGTTTGAAAGATTTTCTGCTATAATTGTTTATCTTCATCCAGGTGTTTCTATCACAGGCTGTATTAGTTTTCTATAACAAATTACCTCCCCAAACTTAGTGGCAACAGCAGTAAATATTTTTTTAATTTATTTATTGGCTGTGTTGAGTCTTTGTTGCTGTGCACAGGCTTTCTCTAGTTGCAGCAAGCAGGGGCTACTCCCTCGTTGTGGTGCCAGGGCTAAGGGCTTCTCATTGTAGTGGCTTCTCTTGTTGCAGAGCGTGGGCTCTAGGGCATGGGGACTTCAGTAGTCAGACTCCAGATCGTGGCTCAGTAGTTTGATGCACAGGCTTAGTTGCCTCACAGCATGGGAAATCTTCCCAGACCAGGGATTCAGACTCATTTCTCGTACACTGCAAGGTGGATTCTTTACCACGGAACCACCAGGGAAATCCAACAGCTAACATTTATTATCTTCCAGTTCCTATGGGTCAGAAATTTGGTTACTACTTAACTGTGCAGTTTTAGCTTTGAGTCTGTCATGAGACTGCAGTTAAAATTTGGCTAGGGTTGCCTTCACATGACACCTTGACTAGGGCTGGAATGTCTGTTTTCCAGGTAGATTGCTTACCTGACTCACGGGTTGGTACCAACTGTTGATGAGGAGCCTCAGCTTCTGTCTGTAAGTTGTTTCAGTGTCCTCTTGACATGGCAGCCACTCCGCCAGACCAAGCAATGCAAGAGACAGTCAGGTGAAAGCTGTCCTTTTTGTCACCTATCCTGGGAAGCCTCAGAGCATATTATCTACCATGTTCTATTCATTAGAAACAAGTCACTAAGTCTGACACATATTCAGGGGCAAAGGAATTAGGTTCTGCCTTTTGAAGGAAAGAGTGTCAAATATTCTGTGAACACATTTAAAAACCATCACATGGAATAGCAAGAGCCAGTGGTACAATAATAACATGCACTAGACATTCTTGAAATATCCAGCCCCATCATAGCAGAGAGCTTGTCTGCTTGAAGCTATACTGCATTCCTTGCACCTGGCACAGATGTTCACACATGGAAGCTTCATTAAATATTTTTTGGACTGTTGATGTTTTGTAGATGAAGATATTCATTTTCAGATATTTCAGTGACAGATCTCACTAAGTAAGTGTTGAAGCCAAGATGTAATTTGATCTTACTACCCAGTTTCTCTTTCTGCTCACCTTGCTATCTGTCAAACAGAATCACTCATCTCTATTACAATACTCACTTTGCTCTTGGCAAAGCTAACAGAATCACTCTCTGGAATATTGCAGGGCATTTAGTAGTTACCCAACAAATATTTGTTGAACGAATGAACAAATTTGGTGCAACAATACATGAAGACTTGAGATATGAAGAAATCCATTCAGATTTATTTACAAGTCAAAGAAAGACTGGGGAGTACAGGCCAAAATGCTTGTTTCTTGTGCAGGTTATTATTTCATCATATTTGTTGAAAGGACATCTTGTATAAAGGATAGAAGTTATTATAGATATAAAAATTATAGGAGATATGGAACTCCAGGATTCTGTGTAGAATGAACTTTGTATCATTGTGCCAATATTTTGGATACAGTCTTTTAAGAGTGAAAGTAGATTAGAGGGGAGAAATAAGTGTGGTTCAACTGGAATTTCTCTCCTATGAATAGTACTATGCTTTGATATTTAACCCACAGACAAAGGGAAACAAATAAATCTCAGAACAACACGGCATATCTAAGTCCTCATACACCTCTCTACAGAACTCTAGCACTATATATTGTGGCAAAATTTTGTACCAAAATTGAACTCAATCTCCACTGAAAACTTCACCCACCTCCACTGAATCCTGTTACTTTCAATTATCTGTTTTTAAGATCGCATGCTCGACTTCCCCGGTGGCTAACTGGTAAAGAATCCACCTGCCAATGCAGGAGACAAGAGTTTGATTCCTTACCAGGAAGATCCCCTGGCAACCCACTCCAGTGTTCTTGCCTGGAAACCCCATGGACAGGGGAACCTGGTGGGCTGCAGTCCTTGGGGTCACAAAAAGTCAGACATGATTTAGCAACCAAAAGAAAAAAAAAAAAGATTGCATGCTAAGCAGAGCTCTGGAAACCAGGGAAAAAACCCACAGAGCTTTGTTACATGGATTACATTCCCCTCAGCAGCATGCCAAGGGCTGAAATTTAAGGTCTTTATTTTGGTGAATTATCTTTAGTTTTCTGTGGGAATTTGGCACTAAATATCCCTGGAGAAGGAAATGGCTCCAGTTTTCTTGCCTGGAAAATCCCATGGATGGTCGCAAAGAGTTGGACACGACTGAACGACTTCACTTTCGCTTTTAGCACTAAATATATAATCTGGAGAGTAAACGATAGGGACCAGTGAATTTCCTAGGCTGGCTCAGTTTTGGGGTTACTATAAATTCTGTGTTAACATTAGGTAATGTAGCCAAACCTCCAGAACAATAGGTTGTCAGTTTTTCTGCAATGTTAACACAAAGACTATCAATTTTAAACTCAAATAAAACCTAAAGCAAATGAGCAAGAGTGAGTGACGTCGCTCAGTCGTGTCCAACTCTTTGCAACCCCATGGACTGTAGCCTACCACGCTCCTCCGTCCATGGGATTTTCCAGAGAAGAGTACTGGAGTAGGTTCCCATTTCCTTCTCCAGAGGATCTTCCCGACCCAGGAATTGAACCCAGGTCTTCTGTATAGTAGGCAGACGCTTTACCGTCTGAGTTTAGCTTAATCTCAAACATTAGGAAGGTTACATATTAGAACCACGATTCTGGTGCCTACTTTTGTTACTTAGATTTTAGAAATCTAGCTGTGTACAACTCCTGAATACTCAGCTATTCATTGAACAAACCCTCATTTATTATAACTCTATGTGGAATCTAGAGGAGAAGAACATGGGATTTTTAGATATATGCATCTGTAATCAAGTTGTGGGAGCTGTTTGTTGTTTAGTCCCCCATACCTCACCCTGAAATCCATAATCTATTGCATTATCAACAGATAGCTGGAATGAAGACCCACAAATGCATGGGGATTTGTTAAAAAGTTCAGTCTTTGGAGGCTGGAGAAGTTAGTAAAGCTTAATATTTTAAGTAGGACTTAAGTTGCATTCTGAGGAAGACTAAAAGGATAGTTGAATTTGCTGGAAAGGATCAGAAGTTTTTTAAGGGAAGGAAGAGAAGAACTGAGTTCCTTGTGGTGGTGGGGAATGTAAGATGAACGACCGTTTTTTTGTTTCAGGGAAATGTCCCGGAACCTCTATACTAGGTTAGTTTTCACCCTCATACCATTCTTTCTTTATCATCATAATTTACTGTGTGTGTATTTATTTGGTGTGGGTCCTGGTCTCCCTTTCATGAGTTCTATGCCTAAGTCTGTCTTTTCCACCACAGAAGAGCAAGGCTTCACACATGACAGATAACGTCCCCTCCCAATTCCATTAGATTCTACTGACAAATGAGTTTGAATACATAATATAAGACCAATGGACCCAGAGTTCCAAATATCAGGGTGACAATATCAGGATGTCTTTAGCTAATAAACAGTAAAGAGTGACACATGGAAATATTGTGTTTTGTGTATATTAATCAGATAGTGTGAGAAGACTATAACAGGGTGAGGAAAGCTGGAGCAAGAAAAATAACCAGTTACCAAAATTATAAGAAGTGATGAGCACTCTCACTTGCACAGTTGGAGAAACAGGAATGGAGAAGAATGAATAACTTTTGAAGATATTAGGAAGAATGGGTCAGTAGGATGTGGAGGTGATTGAATTTGGGGGACAAAGGAAAAAAAGCTCTCCCCTGTCTTTCAATCTGGGAATCAGAGGCTAGGACAATGACTATAACAGTAATCCCTTTTTAAAGTAATATTGTGTTTTATAAATAATTCTTGTAAAAATCCTGAGAGATTCATGACTATGATTTCTAGTTTACAGATGAGCAAATCAAAATTCTCAGAATCACAAATAGAGCCTAATGACCAGACCCATGAGCCTTTGTTCAGAGTTCTCAATTCAAGTTTCAGTTTGACCTTGAGAAATCACTTAACTTCTCTGAGTCTATTTCTTCATCTGGAAAATGTGGATAATCATAGTATCTACCTCAGAGCATTTTGGGGGGAGTTAATATAGCACATCTAATATGATAGCATGTCATAAGATAGTTTGAGATATTATAGAGAAGGATGCCTATAGTTTATAGAAGTATACAGTAAATGCTCTAGAAAAGATTATTATGAGTAGATGACTTTAAAATATCAGTCATTTACTACCCACATGACCCTACTTATTTATTACAATCCATGCTGTAAGAATCTTTGATCCAGCATTTAAGACAAAAAAGAAATCAATGATTCTTATCTTAGTTCTGCCATTCTAAATTATCCTGAGATCGGAGAAAGGATATAACTTGTTCATTGGTTTCTGTATTTATGTACTAGATCATATATGTGACGTTGTGCCAAGAAAAGCACACTGGATAAAAATCCTCTTAATGTGAGATTTGTCCTGTAATCTTTAGTGACAACCACTATTAATGGAACTTTTCTCTTTTTGAGTCTGTACTTTAAAACTGAAGGCAATAAAGATTGCTGCATCAACTGTTTATAGTGGGGAAGCCAAGTACATTTCCAGTAGGCCCTAGACAGCAATCATACAGAATTAAATTGAGAAAAAATGTTTTCTGAGAGCAGAAATATTTGGAGGCTTTCTGGCCTGCACACTGATCTGTAAAAGGGAGTCTGTTTTACTGTCATATTTTTGCTAGTATTTGTCTTGATTTTCTTAAACATAAAGATTCCTAATAGTTTTAGAATAATAGCAGTCACTCTTCTCCTTTTGACATGTTCTTTTCCCATTCTTAGAAGAAGGAATATGAGTATCATGAAAAAAATAAGCTATATATATGTATATGGTTTGCTGCTGCTAGGTTGCTTCAGTCGTGTCCGACTCTATGCGACCCCATGGACTGCAGCCTACCAGGCTCCTCCGTCCATGGGATTTTCCAGGCAAGAGTACTGGAGTGGGTTGCCATCGCCTTCTCCAATATATATGGTTTATAAGGAGCTTATTTGAACATAAGTAAACCTTGAGAAAAAACAAAAAATGTGAGCCATAGCTAAAAATAGTTCTGTCAAACCAGTGCTTGTGCTTAGTCGCTCAGTTGTGTCTGACTCTTTGTGACCTTGTGGACTATAGTCTGTCAGGCTCCTTTGCCCATGGGATTTTTTCAGGTGAGAATACTGGAGTGAGTTGCCATTTCCTCCTCCAGGGGATTTTCCTCCTCCAGAGGATTTTCCAGATCCAGGTATAGAACCTGCATTTCCTGTTTGTCTCCTGCATTGGCAGGCAGATTCTTTACCTACTGAGCCACTGGGGAAGCCTCAGTCAACCCTGAGTAGGTGTTAATTCACTTTAATTATTCCTGTCATGTCTCTGGATTCCTTAAAGAATGGAGGTCTGCATCTTTGAGTGTTCTGATCAAGATTTGTTGTTGCTTTTCTTTTAAAACTTGTCTAAACTCTCCCAACTCTTTCAGTATGTATGGCTCTTAGCAGATATTCAATAAATATTTATTGGATGGATGGATATACCAATGCTTTATGGAATGACTACATCAGCACACCACTGAAGTTCCCCCCAAAGCACCAAATCCCCATTTGCTCATTTGAGAGCCTCTGTGTTCCATCACCAATGTTGTTCAGCATGACCAACGACAAATGCAGGACCATAACTAGGAGTTAACAGGCTTCTTTCAAGAACACTCGTCTTCACTCTCGTTTCCTCCTCCTTTAATGAAATAAATTTTGCCTTCTCTCATTTATTAAAATTCTACCTTTTTGTAATGACAGATATCCCCAGACTAAGCTTCCAACAGCTCCATTTCCCAAATCTCCCAGTCGACTCATGATAAATGAATCTAATCCCACTCAGTTCTAGCTATTGAAATCGAATGGTTCTTGCCATGTTAGACTAACCCAGTTGCAATACCCAAAGAGAGGTAATTAGGAAATGTGGCTTAGTTAAAATTGTTCAACAAATCTGTTACTAAACTCCCTACCTTCTCTATTCAGACTAACCATTTCATAATGTGGGGAATGGATCTACTATCCTCCATGTCACTCAAAGTTGTAAAATGGTAACCATTTTTCCTCTTCACTCACATCCTTTAGTCACCAAGTGATCTTAGTTTTTACTTCCAAATGTCTCTTGAAATTTTCTTGTCTCCATTTCCACTTTCACTGCCTTAGTTTAGATCGTCATCCTGTTCCTTTGCTCTAACTACGATAGTTTTTTATCTGGTTTACATCTCCCTGTCCCCTTCAGTTTATCATTTATCCTGATGCCAATTATTTTTCTAAATGCATATCTATACACACTGCTTCCATGCTTTATATCCTTCTGACTCAACATTACTTTCAGGTTAATACCCAGACTGTCACATGCCACCCTAAGTCCTGTTATAATCATGCCTGGACCTAATTCTTCAGTGCCATCTCTGGCCATGAGCCTCTCCCCATCACTCACAGCCACATACTTCACACTAACCACTTTCAGTGAACTAAAAGAAATGCTGCCATATCATCATAAGTGGGGTCCAGAATATTCAACCATGTAAAATGCAGAAGCCTGTTTTGCAGGGATAATGAAATGACCTGGTGAGCCAATGCTTTGCATCTGAATTCAAGTTATTGCATTATCATGGGGTTTTATTGTACTTCACATTCCTCAAGGGCTTTCTTACATTTATGCCTTTGCATATATTATTCTCTCCCTATCTTGTCATTCTCTCTGCTAGCTTCAAGTTGTCCTTGAAAACTCTTGGCAGGTACTACTTCTCTAACCCCTTCTTGTCCACATTACCCCCTGCCAACAAATGGTATTAAGAGTCCAAATTTCATACTTTAATAGATATGCAGTGCACGACCTCATTGTCATAGCAAACATTAGACCAATTGTAATTGTTCAGACACAAGTTTTTCTCTTTTCTATCTTCTTAAGCCCCTCAACACACAACACACATACATGTTCACTTGTGTGAGCACACACACAGAAAGCCTGTATGCCCACTTCTTTTAAGAATTTTATTTTCCATATCTATATTTGCTCCTAATACCCAGCCCAGAGGCAGGCACAAAGAATAAATTTGTGGTCTAAATGGAACCTAAAGATTTGGATTTCTAGTCAACTATTTGCTACTTTGTGCTTTCCTGTCTGTTTAGAATTTCCTAAGCCAATTTGGCCTTTCATAGTTGTTAGGATCTTCTTGGTAGACAACAGGAATAATTGTCTGATAGCTTGAGAGAAATGAGCTCTGTGGGTTCTCTCCCTGACAACCTTGCTGGCAGTTGGTGTATTTATAATGAAAACAAGTTCATGGTTTGCCATCCATAAAAACATGCAAAAAAGAGGTCACACGAAACTCAATGCAGTCCCAGCTCTTCGTAGTTATAGGCAAGGACTTTGCCAGAAAGGTGCCCTGGAGACATATGCAGCACTCATTTAGTAGCAGTGGGCATTTGCCCCCAAATCATCTGGTTGGTGTTGGAGCACAAGGCTGAATGGCAATGCCAGCCTACCATCTGGTGATTCTTACACCCTGTTCATGTAAATATGGAAGTGCATTTGCACTATCTCTAGCCAAGCCACATAAACTTGAAGAGCATTCATTACGTTGATGAAAATGTACTTCTGATGTCCCTTATATTTCCTGACACATTCTAGGACTGACTGAAGTTAAGGCCAGAGAAGCATTGCCCTTGCAAAATGCCACCTTGGCTCAGGTCCTCCTAAAGTTTTTCATTTAGATTTAAATACCCAAAGGCTGTGTATTCCTGATTTGGGAACTTCAAACGTTAACTAGTAGCTTCTGGATTTTAGGTTTGAATTAACTTCAAAAGTTAAAGATAGTTGCTAGGTTAAAATTAATGAACACACAACATACTGTATCCTGATGTATTTTAAAATATAGGCTGTATGTGTCCATTAACTTTTGGATCCTTTGATCAGACGCAATGGTTTTTGCCAGCCTCCTCCTAAAAATGGTGCACTGTAAGTGGACCGGCGCTGGCGTACTGCTGACAGCACTGGGCTCTGACCAGAAGGGTAGGTTAGCTGAACAAATGCTCTCCTTTCATAGCTTAAATCTCCCCCATTCCTCACTCTCTCCCTGTTTTACTGTCACTTGTCTTGTCTTTAATCCTGGTGTCCTGATTCTTCTGCCACCATTATTATCTTTTATGTTTTATATTAATATTAAAATTACATATTTTTTTTTCGCTTACACTTGAGGTTTGTCAGTTACATATTTCTTGATTCTCCAAGTGCCTATGTGCTTGAATTTCCTTGTGGAAGCAGAATGACGCTTCGTTAGACATTTCTGCCCTTCCTCCTCCCTTCTGATTTCACCCTTCCTAGTAACTGTGCCCAGCAGGCACTCTAACAAGTGCTAAACTATCTATAGAATGAATAGTTATAGAAGGGAGAAACAGAGGGAGAAACTTATGCTTGTGTATTTAGTATTAAAAGGAAGAAGACAGAATTGCTCCATATAAAAGCAAATTAGCTTAGGCCAGGTTTTGCTGAAGTAAATCCCATTATAAAAAATATTTATGTATGAGGAATTAACATTCATTGTGCCCAGGACTATGGATGAGCTTTTACATACAACATCTCATTTGATCTTAACAATATCACTCAAGGTATATGCTGTTGCCTCCTTTTTGTCCCCGAAGAAAAGAGGAGGTGAAATCAAATGAGCTAAAGTCACGCAGTGATGAAACTGGAGCTAGCATCATACAAATCCTCATTATAACCTGTTGCCAAACAGATTTTGAAATCTTGATCTGGTTCACTTCATTTCAGTTAGTATTCACAGCAGTGAAAGTCTAGCACATCTGAAATTCAGAGAGCTCATTGTAAATCAAGTGTGGATATCACAGCATTAGATTCTTCTATAGGCACCAAACACTGTGTTGTTCATTTGTCCATATAAGTTTTGAGCTCCTACTCTAGCCATCCTATCTATATATGGCATGTATACACATAAAACTTTACCAGTAGGGCAAATTGACCTTCATGGAGAGTTGTAACTATCCATGCATTCCTGGATTGGCACATTGCTCTTTATGCAGTTGGAATAATAGTTATGAAAAGTTTTTGGCCAAGCTCCCTCTTTTGAGAGTTAAAGATTTTAATTTGGCCTTGGTAGTTGAAAAGCTTTAATCTTGCAGTCATTTCAGATCAGCAGAAGACTGTCTTTGACCT
Source organism: Bos mutus (assembly GCF_027580195.1). NCBI lineage: Eukaryota > Metazoa > Chordata > Mammalia > Artiodactyla > Bovidae > Bos > Bos mutus. The sequence continues at coordinate 32,732,148 of NC_091618.1, forward strand.
TAGCATTTGTAGTTCCTTCTCTAATTTTCCATTTTTTATTTTAAAGAATTACAGGAAGACAACTGCAACCATTTTGTTTGAGTAGTAAGACAATAAACTATATAGTTGTGGCTCAGATTGACGTTTAATAAATAAAGGGTTATCACATTTTATGGTGTCTGAAAGAATGCTGTCTGTAAGCATAAGCTGTGATTCATATGTAAGGTACATATTGATGTTTTAGGTACAGATTGAAAATATTCTTTATAAGAAAAATAAAATGTAAAAAGAGAAACTCCATAATAGTAAACATGAAAATCATAAAGACCAAGTTATACCAAAAATATTTCCATTTTGAAATAATGGTTTAAGGGGAAAATATGCATCACAGTTAAAACTAAGGCATTCAGCATGAAATCCCATTTACCTAGTCACTAGATTGAATACATATTCTAAACCACTTTAACATGCCACTTCTCTGTCTCAGTATACCCATCTGACCTGTGGGTTTCAACCTCCTTGTCCTCAAGAAAGCACCAAGATTGGTAAAGTATCAGATCAGATCAGATCAGATCAGTCGCTCAGTCGTGTCCGACTCTTTGCAACCCCATGAATCGCAGTACGCCAGGCCTCCCTGTCCATCACCAACTCCCGGAGTTCACTGAGACTCATGTCCATTGAGTCAGTGATGCCATCCAGCCATCTCATCCTCTGTCGTCCCCTTCTCCTCCTGCCCGCAATTCCTCCCAGCATCAGGGTCTTTTCCAATGAATCAACTCTTTGCATGAGGTGGCCAAAGTACTGGAGTTTCAGCTTTAGCATATATAGGACTTCTACTTAGCACACTCTAGAGAAATAATGAAAGCCTGTATTACACTTACCCAAAGGGACTTCCAGTGTAAAGGGACTTTGACATATAATCGCTTTTGATTCCCAAAGACAATTAGTCTTTTCAGACCATGGGACACTCCCAGCCTCTCTCCCTAGCTTCCATGAATCATTCCAGGCCTCTCTGACACTTCTGTATTGACTCTAGAGCTATAATTCTAATGTCCTATTTAGGGACAGTCTCATGCTTAAGATAGTTCCCAGCCTCCTTTCTCTGTCAAACTTTCACTTTGCACTATTCATTGCCACAGAGACCTGTTCTCTGGTAGGTGACTCTACATGTTAACCATCTGAGCCACCAGGGGAGCCTATGTTAATGACTAACAGGCAGTAATCCCTGTGGATATGTCAGATACCCAGTGTCTCAGTCACATAATCCATTAATCTGGTTTAAAAGCACACATATCTAGAGAAATGCCTATAATAATAGGCAAGTTAGAAAGAGATTTAATTAGAGATGGGTTGTTCTATACTTTGATCAGCTTTCAACAATGTACATTTACATTTACACAATGTAAATGATATGGGGAAAGAGTGTGAGATTTGGAACCACAACTTGCAGTTTTAAGTTACTACTTTGTTTACTTACAAATGCCACTGAGCTTTTAGTACCCAATCCATAAAAGGGGAAATGATGTTTAGCTTCCGTAGTCACGTGAAGGAGGCTCAAATGTGATGTTATTTGTAAATGTGCTTTTAAAGCTAAAGAGCATTAAAACACATAAGAGTTACAAATAGTTACATGTTGTGTATGTGCTAAGTTGCTTCAGTCCTGTCTGACTCTTTGTTGTCCTGTGAACTGTAGCCTACCAGGCTCCTCTGTCCATCGGTTCTCCAGGCAAGAATAATTGAGTGGGTGGCCATTTCCTTTTCCAGAGGCTCTTCCCAATCCAGGGATCAAAACCACATTTCTTGTGTCTCCTGCATTAGAAGGTGGGTTCTTTACTACTGGTGCCACCTGAAAAAGACACCCTCTTGAGCCAACTCTTCAGGGACATATAACTGATCATATATTCTAAGAACTACAGGATTGGTGGTTAGCAAGGGGCTTGTGTGTGGAACAAACAGACCTGGCGTGTATGTGCAAGCCTCATCTTGACTCTTCATGGGTCATTGATCCTTATTTCCCCTCAGTTCATCAGCCTTAAGACCTTCAGGCTAGACACAGTGAAGAGAAAGAAGGCAAACGGTTGAACAAGGAATATTAACTTCCTTGGGCCTATATTCCTGTAAACTCTATGGCACAATTATAAAGTCTTATCGCAAAATAGAAACAAAGCTATTTATCTTAGTTGGTGGGAGAGCCACCCTGCAGTTGGAAGTTAGTAGAGGGTGGGGGCTTGCAGGAGTTTTACTCAATGCTGAAGTTTAGACTTTATCCTGAAGATGGGAAACCTGCTCAGAAAAGACAGCATTAAAATGTTATTTAAGCATAATACCTATCTGCATGTGTACTTGTTAAAAGGGATTATTATCTTTATCTGAGGTCTACATAACTTGTGTAAGACTCATAATGAGGACAGTTCCAGTCGTCTAGTAACGGAAATGTATTCAGGGCCTTTTTGACACTGACTTTGTGTTAGAAACTTCAAGTTCCTCTACTGATTTCATGGAGGGACAAAACTCCATTCTGAAATTCCCTGTGTCAATATCCCCTCTTGCATTCTCTTGGGCTCTCCTAAAGACATGTGTGTTGTGTGTGTATGTAATACGTAAACACACAAATATATTTTCAAAATACTATTTAATAAATGATAATATATATATACAAACATACATACACTTAAATGTATTTTTTAAATATTAAATTGAACATTAAGTTAACATTAAAATGTATTCAGTTCAGTTCAGTTGCTCAGTCATGTCTGACTCTTTGCAACCACATGGACTGCAGCACTCCAGGCTTCCCTGTCCATCACCAATTCCTGGAGCTCACTCAAACTCATGTCCATTGAGTCGGTGATGCCATCCAACCATCTCATCCTCTGTTGTCCCCTTCTCCTCCTGCCTTCAGTCTTTCCCAGCATCAGAGTCTTTTCCAATGAGTCAGTTCTTTGCATCAGGTGGCCAAAGTATTGGAGTTTCAGCTTCAACATCAGTCCTTCCAATGAATATTCAGGACTTATTTCCTTTATTAAGTTGTATTAATGTATTTAAATGTATTAAATGTTGTTCAGTCAGTAAGTTGTATCTGATTTTGCAATACCATGCCAGGCTTCCCTGTCCTTCACTATCCCAGAGTTTGCTCAAACTCATGTCCGTCGAGTCAGTGATACCATCCAACCATCTCATCCTCTGCTGCTCCTTTTCCTCCTGCCCTCAATCTTTCCCAGCATCAAGATCTTTTCCACTGAGTCAGCTCTTCACATCAGGTATTCAAAGTACTGGAGCTTCAGTTTCAGCATCAGTCCTTCCAATGAATATTCAGGCTTGATGTTCTTTGGGATTGACTGGTTTGATCTCCTTACAGTCCAAGATAAATGCATATTTTTATTTATTTTGGACTTCCCTCATGGCTCAGAGGTTAAAGTGTCTGCCTGCAATGCGGGAGACCTGGGTTCGATCCCTGGGTTGGGAAGATCCCCTGGAGAAGGAAATGGCAACCCACTCCAGTATTCTTGCCTAGAGAATCCCATAGACAGAGGAGCCTGGTGGGCTACAGTCCACAGGGTCACATAAGTCCTTCCAATGAATATTCAGGCTTGATGTTCTTTAGGATTGACTGGTTTGATCTCCTTACAGTCCAAGATAAATGCATATTTTTTTATTTATTTTTAATTTTTTAAAATTATTATATTGTTATATATTAGCACTCTGATTTTTTTAGTTTTTTTAAATTTTTTATTATTTTTATTTTAATTGGAGGCTAATTACTTTACAATATTGTGCTGGTTTTTGCCATACATTCAGATGAAGCAGCCATGGGTGTACATGTATTCCCCATCCTGACCCTTTCTCCCTCCTCCCTCCCCATCACATCCTTCAGGGTCATCTCAATGCACCAGCCCTGAGCACCCTGCCTCATGTATCGAACCTGGACTGGTGATCTATTTCACATATGATAATATACATGATAATAGAAATGTTTTAATGCTATTCTCTCAAATCATCCCACCCTCACCTTCTCCCACAGAGTCCAACAGTCTGTTCCTTACATCTGTGTCTCTTTTGCTGTCTTGCACATAGGGTCATTGTTACCATCTTTCTAAATTCCACATATATGCATTAATATACTGAATTGGTGTTTTTCTTTCTGACTTACTTCGCTCTGTATAATAGGCTACAGTTTCATCCACCTCATTAGAACTGATTCAAATACATTCTTTTTAATAGCTGAGTAATATTCCATTGTGTATATGTACTACAACTTTCTTATCCATTTGTTTGCCAATGGACATCTAGGTTGCTTCATGTCCTGGCTATTGTAAATGGTGCTGTGATGAACATTGGGTGGGGTACATGTGTCTCTTTCAATTCTGGTGTCCTCAGTGTGTATGCCCAGCAGTGGGATTGCTGGGTCATATGGCAGTTCTATTTCCAGTTTTTTAAGGAATCTCCACACTGTTCTCCATAGTGGCTGTCCTAGTTTGCATTCCCACCAACAGTGTAAGACAGTTCCTTTTTCTCTGCACCTTCTCCAGCATTTATTGTTTGTAGACTTTTTGATAGCAGCCATTCTGACCACTGTGAGATGGTACCTCATTGTGGTTTTGATTTGCATTTCTCTGGTAATGAGTGATGTTGAGCATCTTTTCATGTGTTTGTTAGCCATTTGTATGTCTTCTTTGGAGAAATGTCTGTTTAGTTCTTTGGCACATTTTTTGATTGGGTCGCTTATTTTTCTGAAATTGAGCTGCAGGAGTTGCTTGTATATTTTTGAGATTAATTCTTTGTCAGTTGCTTCACTTGCTATTATTTTCTCCCATCCTGAAGGCTGTCTTTTCACCTTGCTTATAGTTTCCTTCATTGTGCAAAAGCTTTTAAGTTTAATTAGGTCACATTTGTTTATTTTTGCTTTTATTTCTGTTACTCTGGGAGGAGGGTCATAGAGAATCCTGCTATGATTTATGTCAGAGAGTGTTTTGCCGATGTTTTCCTCTAGGAGTTTTATAATTTCTGCTCTTACATTTAGATCTTTAATCCATTTTGAGTTTATTTTTGTGTATGGTGATAGAGAGTGTTCTAGTTTCATTCTTTTACAAGCGGTTGACCAGTTTTCCCAGCACCACTTGTTAAAGAGATTTTCTTTTCTCCATTGTATATTGTTGCCTCCTTTGTCAAAGATAAGGTGTCCATAGGTGCGTTGATTTATCTCTCAGTTTTCTATTTTGTTCCATTGATCTATGCTTCTGTCTTTGTGCCAGTACCATACTGTCTTGATGACAGTTGCTTTGTAGTATAGCCTGAAGTCAGGCAGGTTATTCCTCCAGTTCCATTCTTCTTTCTCAAGATTGCTTTGGCTATTCGTGGTTTTTTGTAATTCCATACAAATTGTGAAATTATTTGTTCTAATTCTCTAAAACAATACTGTTGGTAGCTTGATAGGGATTGCATTGAATCTATAGATTGCTTTGGGTAGTATACTCATTTTCACTATACTGATTCTTCTGATCCATGAACATGGTATATTTCTCCATCTATTTGTGTCCTCTTTGATTTCTTTCATCAGTGCTTTATACTACTACTACTAAGTCATTTCAGTCGTGTCTGACTCTGTGCGACCCCAGAGACGGCAGCCCACCAGGCTCCCCCGTCCCTGGGATTCTCCAGACAAGAACACTGGAGTGGGTTGCCATTTCCTTCTCCAATGCATGAAAGTGAAAAGTGAAAGTGAAGTCGCTCAGTCGTGTCCGACCCTCAGCGACCCCATGGACTGCAGCCTTGCAGGCTCCTCCGTCCATGGGATTTTCCAAGCAAGAGTACTGGAGTGGGGTGTTATAGTTTTCTAAATATAGGTCTTTTGTTTCTTTAGGTAGATTTATTCCTAAGTGTTTTATTCTTTTCATTGCAATGGTGAATGGAATTGTTTCCTTAATTTCTCTTTCTGTTTTCTCATTGTTAGTGTATAGGAATGCAAGGGATTTCTCTGTGTTAATTTTATATCCTGTAACTTTACTGTATTCACTGATTAGCTCTAGTAATTTTCTGGTGGAGTCTTTAGGGTTTTCTATGTAGAGGATCATGTCATCAGCAAACAGTGAGAGTTTTACTTCTTCTTTTCCAATCTGGATTCTTTTTATTTCTTTTTCTGCTCTGATTGCTGTGGCTAAAACTTCCAAAACTATGTTGAGCAGTAGTGGTGAGAGTGGGCATCCTTGTCTCGTTCCTAACTTTAGGGGAAATGCTTTCAGTTTTTCACCATTGAGGATAATTTTTGCTGTGGGCTTATCATATATGGCTTTTATTATGTTGAGGTATGTTCCTTCTATGCCTGCTTTCTGGAGGGTTTTTATCGTAAATGAATGTCAAATTTTGTCAAAGGCTTTCTCTGTATCTATTGTGATAATAATTTGGTTTTTATCTTTTAATTTGTTAATGTGGTTTATCACATTGATTGATTTGTGGATATTGAAGAATCCTTGCATCCCTGGGATAAAGCCCACTTGGTCATGACGTATGATCTTTTAATATGTTGTTGCATTCTGTTTGCTAGAATTTTGTTAAGGATTTTTACATCTATGCTCATCAGTGATATTGGCCTGTAGTTTTCTTTTTTGTGGCATCTTTGTCTGGTTTTGGTATTAGGGTGATGGTGGCCTCATAGAATGAGTTTGGAAGTTTACCTTCCTCTGCAATTTTCTGGAAGAGTTTGAGTAGGACAGGTGTTAGCTTTTCTCTAAATTTTTGGTAGAATTCAGCTGTGAAGCCATCTGGTCCTGGGCTTTTGTTTGTTGGAAGATTTCTGATTATGGTTTTGATTTCTGTGCTTGTGATCAGTCTGTTAAAATTTTCTATTTCTTCCTGGTTCAGTTTTGGAAAGTTATACTTTTCTAAGAATTTGTCCGTTTCTTCCAAGTTGTCCATTTTATTGGCATATAGTTGCTGATAGTAGTCACTTATGATCCTTTGTATTTCTGTGTTGTCTGTTGTGATTTCTCCATTTTCATTTCTAATTTTGTTGATTTGATTCTTCTCCCTTTGTTTCTTGATCTTCTTGAGGAACCAGATTTTAGCTTTGTTGATTTTTTGCTATGGTCTCTTTTGTTTCTTTTGCATTTATTTCTGCCCTAATTTTTGTGATTTCTTTCCTTTTACTAACTCTGGGGTTCTTCATTTCTTCCTTTTCTAGTTGCTTTAAGCATAGAGTTAGGTTATTTGTTTGATTTCTCTCCTTTTTTCCTGAGGTAGGCTTGTATTGCTATGAACCTTCCCCTTTAGCACTGCTTTTACTGAATCCCAAGGGTTTTAGGTTGTCATGTTTTCATTTTCATTCATTTCTATGCATATTTTGATTTCTTTTTTGATTTATTCTGTGATTTGTTGGTTATTCAGAAGTGTGTTGTTTAGCCTCAATATGTTTGTATTTTTAATAGTTTTTTTTTTTCCTTTAGTTGACATCTAATCTTACTGCATTGTGATCAGAAAAAATACTTGAGATGATTTCAGTTTTTTTGAATTTACCAAGGCTAGATTTATGGCCCAGGATGTGATCGATCCTGGAGAAGGTTCCATGTGCACTTGAGAAAAAGGTGAAATTCATTGTTTTAGAGTGAAATGTCCTATAGATATCAATTAGGTCTAACTCGTCCATTGTATCATCTAGAGTTTGTGTTTTCTTGCTAATTTTCTGTTTAGTTGACCTATCGATAGGTGTGAATGGGGTATTGAAGTCTCCCACTATTATTGTGTTATTGTTAATTTCCCCTTTCATATTTTTAGCATTTACCTTACATATTACGGTGCTCCTATGTTGGGTGCATATATATTTATAATTGTTATATCTTCTTCTTGGATTGATCCTTTGATCATTATGTAGTTCCCTTCTTTGTCTCTTTTCATGGCCTTTTTTTCAAAATCTATTTTATCTGATATGAGTATTGCTGCTCTTGCTTTCTTTGTTCTCCATTTGCATGAAATATCTTTTTCCAGCCCTTCACTTTCAGTCTGTATGTGTCCCTAGGTTTGAGATGGGTCTCTTGTAGACAGTATATATAGGGGTCTTGTTTTTGTATCCATTCATCCAGTCTTTGTCTTTTGGTTGGGGCATTCAACCCATTTACATGTAAGGTAAATATTGATAAATATGATCCCATTGCCATTTACTTTGTTGTTTTGGGTTCGAGTTTATAAACCTTTTCTGTGTTTCCTGTCTAGAGAAGATCCTTTAGCATTTGTTGAAGAGCTGGTTTGGTGGTGCTGAATACTCTGAGCTTTTGCTTGTCTGTAAAATTTTGATTTCTCCTTCATATTTGAATGCAGCCCATGCCTCCCTGTTCAGCCCCCGCTTGCTGGTGGCGGAAGCAAGCATCTGGGCTACTTCTCTGCTGGGAGTTGCAATTAGGTGTGCCATCTGTGGGTTTTATTATTTTTTTTCTCCAGGTTATGCTGCTCTCTGAGATTTCCAAATTCCCCACAGACCCATTTCCTGGTGTTTGGAAACTTCTCTTTTATTTATTTATTTATTTATTTTTTGATGATATTTTAATTTTATTTTATTTTTAAACTTTACATAAATGTATTAGTTTTGCCAAATATCAAAATGAATCCATCACAGGTATACATGTGTTCCCCATCCTGAACCCTCCTCCCTCCCTATACCATCCCTCTGGGTCGTCCCAGTGCGCTAGCCCCAAGCATCCAGTATCGTGCATTGAACCTGGACTGGCATCTCGTTTCATACATGATATTTTACATGTTTCAATGCCATTCTCCCAAATCTTCCCACCCTCTCCCTCTCCCACAGATTCCATAAGACTGTTCCATACATCAGCGTCACTTTTGCTGTCTCGTACACAGGGTTATTGTTAGCATCTTTCTAAATTCCATATATATGCGTTAGTATACTGTATTGGTGTTTTTCCTTCTGGCTTACTTCACTCTGTATAATAGGCTCCAGTTTCATCCACCTCATTAGAACCGATTCAAATGTATTCTTTTTAATGGCTGAGTAATACTCCATTGTGTATATGTACCACAGCTTTCTTATCCATTCATCTGCTGATGGACATCTAGGTTGCTTCCATGTCCTGGCTATTATAAACAGTGCTGGGATGAACATTGGGATACACATGTCTCTCTCCCTTCTGGTTTCCTCAGTGTGTATGCCCAGCAGTGGGATTGCTGCTAATAGATGGAGAAATATACCATGTTCATGGATTGGAAGAATCAATATAGTGAAAATGAGTATACTACCCAAAGCAATCTATAGATTCAATGCAATCCCTATCAAGCTACCAACAGTATTCTTCACAGAGCTAGAACAAATAATTTCACAATTTGTATGGAATTACAAAAAAACCTTGAATAGCCAAAGCGGTCTTGAGAAAGAAGAATGGAACTGGAGGAATCAACCTACCTGACTTCAGGCTCTACTACAAAGCCACAGTTATCAAGACAGTATGGTACTGGCACAAAGACAGAAATATAGATCAATGGAACAAAATAGAAAGCCCAGAGATAAATCCACGCACATATGGACACCTTATCTTTGACAAAGGAGGCAAGAATATACAATGGATTAAAGACAATCTCTTTAACAAGTGGTGCTGGGAAAACTGGTCAACCACTTGTAAAAGAATGAAACTAGAACACTTTCTAACACCATACACAAAAATAAACTCAAAATGGATTAAAGATCTAAATGTAAGACCAGAAACTATAAAACTCCTAGAGGAGAACATAGGCAAAACACTCTCTGACATACATCACAGCAGGATCCTCTATGACCCACCTCCCAGAATATCGGAAATAAAAGCAAAAATAAACAAATGGGACCTAATTAACCTTAAAAGCTTCTGCACATCAAAGGAAACTATCAGCAAGGTGAAAAGACAGCCTTCAGAATGGGAGAAAATAATAGCAAATGAAGCAACTGACAAACAACTAATCTCAAAAATATACAAGCAACTCCTCCAGCTCAACTCCAGAAAAATAAATGACCCAATCAAAAAATGGGCCAAAGAACTAAATAGACATTTCTCCAAAGAAGACATACAGATGGCTAACAAACACATGAAAAGATGCTCAACATCACTCATTATCAGAGAAATGCAAATCAAGACCACTATGAGGTACCATTTCACACCAGTCAGAATGGCTGCGATCCAAAAGTCTACAAATAATAAATGTTGGAGAGGGTGTGGAGAAAAGGGAACCCTCTTACACTGTTGGTGGGAATGCAAACTAGTACAGCCACTATGGAGAACAGTGTGGAGATTCCTTAAAAAACTGGAAACTTCTCTTTTAAGACTCCCTTCCTGGGACAGGTCTCCATCCCTAACTTTTTTGTCTTTCTTTTTATCTTTTATATTTTGTCCTACATCCTTTTGAAGATAATGGGCTGCCTTTCTGGGTGCCTGGTGTCCTCCGCCAGCATTCAAAAGTTGTTTTGTGGTATTTGCTCAGCGTTCAAATGATCTTTTGATGAATTTGTGGGGGAGAAAGTGGTCTCCCCATCTTATTCCTCTGCCATCTTAGGACTGCCCCCATGTCTGATGAATTATAAAGAAATAATATATGCCAAAGCAGCCCACTATTTTGAATTCACTTTTTTTTTTAGGGGGAAACTAAATCAAATCATTCCCTCCTGAATTTTCATTTGTTTTGTCAAGAAGTGAAGGGAGGGAGACTAAGGAGAGCTAATGAAGATAAATTTTAACTGGAGCTTTTGAATATAAATATGCACAACAAAAAAAATTTAGACAAGGTAATTGATATCTTCCTTTTCCTGGACTAAATTGGCACCATAAAACCAAGCTTAATGTAGGAAGCAAAAATTAATGATAAGCCAAACAATTCTCATCTTCAATCAACTAATTCTCATTCTTCAATTAACTAATAGGAAAACAGACATCCTAGAACTTGTCCAGAAAAGATTAAAAATGACATGATTCTGAGGGGAAAGGAAAGAAAAGCTTGATTTACAACCACTCCTTTTAAGGGTTACTGGATACTTCTACTACCATCTATATGAAACTTCAGTTACTGCAGCAAGTAGGAAAATGGAGCTTTGAGTGGAATAGGGCACTTAAAACAAAGTCTTGACTTCCCAATGGAGTATCCCACTGGACATGGGAAGGAATAGATATTCCTTAAGGCCACTGACTGGGCTGCCTCTGGCATGTCATTGACTCTGGCAGTGTCTCTCTTTTTTAATCTATAAAGTGTAAATAAATAATGTTTCTCTTTTAAATAGCCCAGGGCAGTTGTTTTTCAGATTTATAAATGCTTATTTTTAAAGCATTTTGATAGTTAAGAATATGTCTTAGTCCTATGCTGCATGAATACTCAGTCTCTCAGTCATGTCCGACTCTTTGTGACCCCATGGACTGTGGCCCGCCAGGCTCCTATATCCATGGAATTTCCCAGGCATGAATACTAGAGTGGGTTTCCAATTCCTTCTCCAGTCTTAGTTCTCTGATAGATCCTTTTAAAGTTCAGACTCATCTAGTTACATCTCAAAGAAGGTGTTCCTCTTTAGTTTTTTAAAGGAGATTTTAAAAATCACACTAGAAGTTACTAATGATAGACCTCATTTTCCCATAAGCAAGCTGGAAAAATGTTTTGGGACTAAAGATGCAAAACAAGCTTTCCAAATACATGCAAAATAGTCTATCCAAGTTACTACATGTTATAAGGAAAAAGTCTCCACCCAGCAGAGCTGTTATAAAAACAAGAAACAATATATGTTACATGAAGAAACACATATTAGGAATACAATAAATGTTAGCCATCTGGTTATCCATTAAGTAATCCTACCCCAATCAGTATTTTGATTTTTATCTTTTTGGTACGTCTGACTTATTTCTTCCTGAATTTTTATATTGTACCTGATTTCCTCACTTTTTAAAAATGTTGGCGGTCTCTTGCTTGGAGTTTAATTCTATTAATTTTTTTCCTATACATTTTATTAAGGAACATAAAATAAGATCTGTGCATTGTTACCAAAAGGAGTTATTTTATTTTATTTTTTTTACATCTGATGCTTATGAAGAAATTGGTGCATGCCTAGTAGCATTAAGTAAAAGCTGGAAACTCATTTTGTTGACTTGAATGACATAAAACAACAGGGACAATGATCAGGAAAAACTAATGTTGAACTGGAAGAAATTAACTATTCCTTTAAGCATAGTAAGAAGTCAGTGAAATTATATCAATCTTCAGCTCAGTTCAGTCATTCAGTCTTGTCCGACTCTTTGCGACCCCATGGACTGCAGCATGCCAGGCATGCCTGTCCATCACCAACTCCCAGAGCTTGCTCAAACTCATGTCCATAGAGTCAGTGATGCCATCCAATCATCTCATCCTCTGTCATCCCCTTCTCCTCCTGCCTTAAGTTTTTCCCAGCATCAAGGTCTTTTCAAATGAGTCAATTCTTAACATCAGGTAGCCAAAGTATTGGAGCTTCAGTTTCAGCATCAGTCCTTCCAATGAATATTCAGGACTGATTTCCTTTAGGATTAACTGGTTTGATCTCCTTGTAGTCCAAGGGACTCTCAAGAGTCTTCTCCAACACCACAGTTCAAAAGCGTCAGTCCTTTGGTGCTCAGTTTTCTTTATAGTCCAACTCTCACATCCATACATGACTATTGGAAGCGCCATAGCTTTTGACTAGATGGACCTTTGTCCATGGATGTTTCTTGATAAAATAATGTCTCTGCTTTTTAATATGCTGTCTAGGTTGGTCATATCTTTTCTTCTAATGAGCAAGGGTCTTTTAAGTTCATGGCTGCACTCACCATCCACAGTGATTTGGAGCCCCCCAAAATAAAGTCTGTCAATGTTTGCACTGTTTCCCCATCTATTTGCCATGATGCGGAAGAACCTGAAGTTCTGTGAAGACCTACAAGACCTTCTAGAGCTAACACCCAAAAAAAAGATGTCCTTTTCATCATAGGGGACTGGAATGTAAAAGTAGGAACTCAAGAGATACCTGGAGTAACAGACAAACTTGGCCTTGGAGTATAAAATCAAGCAGAGCAAAGGCTTACAGAGTTTTGCCAAGAGAATGCACTGGTCATAGCAAATAGCAAACATCAATCTTGTTTAATGATCTTGGAGATCATTATGAACTTTCAGATATCTTCCATGTTTCATTACTATTATTTATCAATATCCTCAGGCCTGGAACTGAGGATTCGATATTGAATATTTAGTAAGGCTCCCTCATTTATACTTTATTGTCTCAGAGTCAGAAAGAAAGTGCTGTGACTTTCAAGTTTTAATTCCTTAGTTTCACATACTGTCACCTTTTTCTGGAAAGAAACCCACCACTGTCTACAGAGGATTTTCTCGTATGTTAAGCAACTGCATTGTGTTTCTTTCACCTTTTCCAGAAATTGAATTGGGAAGACAGGATAGTGTGAGGAAGGCAATTTTTGTTGTCTGTCATCTCTGAAAGCACTTGAAGACTAGTCATATCCTTCTGTTTCTGTCTAAGTCCTTAGGCTAAGACAAAAAGCATCTGCTTGCCTCTGACACAAAAAGGGCTTCTTTGAAGTTCACTGAATATACTTAAGAAGGGACAAGGAGGAAGAAACATAACACACAATAATACTCACCTAGTTCATGTGCTGATTCTCATCCCAGTTTATTTTAATTATTGGATTTATGAGAAGAAGTTAATTTTATTATTGCCTTAGAAAGTCTAATCCTGGAAGGGCAGTTCCAAAATACAAAAGAAGGGATAAATTGCCTGGAGGTTACTGATTCAATTGGATATAATTCTCAGGTATTAAAGCCCCAAAATAAAGATGGGGGTGACCAGAGTTCATTTTGCTAACATGGTGAACTCTATGCTTTTTTCGTATCTCTCATTAGTCTCTCTAATGAGGGGACATTAGGGTAGAGACAGTTACAGGTCTCTTGCCCACTGATAACATTTCCGTGTTACGTACATACAAGGTGTTTGCTGGTCATTTGCAGATTGATTGAGTGAATGAGTAACAATGTTGTATTGCTGATATAGAAATGCATATTGGAACAATATTACCCAAGGATGGATAGCAAAAAAGAAACTTATCATCTGGGGATGCATAAGCTTAAGGAGGGATTTAAAGACAAAATTTCCCACAGTTTAAAAGAGTAACAGGAATTCCATGATAGCATTCATGTGGTAAAATCTCTTTGGTCAGTTCTGCCTCAGATAGTCCAGGCTAAACACTGTGCTTCATGATCTTGCACTACTCTTGTCTGCATGATGGTAGAGACCACTGACCTGAGTGGTAGTGAAAGCTATAAGAGTCTGGGGAATTGAAATGGCCTTGCTTAACTTGGTTATCATTTAAAAAAAATCTGAAGAGATTGCAGAATGAAACTGACTCACTAATAAAGTTATATCGTTTACCAGTAATTGTGAGAATATCTTTAAAGAGCTGCCAGCTGGCTAATGGCTAACTTGCTTCAAAAATGTGAGGAGAGAGATCCTGGGAATTCACACTAGATGTGAGCACATTTTTCTTTTAGCAAGAAAAAGAAATGACTTCCCAAGCAGCTCACTTGGTATAGTTTTAATAAATTAAGTTATGTCTTTCTAACCTGCTGCAATTCCTTGAAAGAATTAACTGAATATTTGCAGTTGGCACTCTGTTGTGATCTTCCCACAAGGCTCAGAATGTAGGGTTCTTTAAATAAGTTGCAGTTGCCTGGAGAATCCCACGGAAAGAAGAGACTGGCAGAACCCAGTCCTTCAGGTTGCAAAGAGTCAGACACAACTGAGTGACTAACTTTGTCACTTTTCACTTTCATAACTTAATAGTAGATAAAAGTTTAGATCCCAGGAGAGTTCCAAAAACCAGATAAGGTAAGCAAAAATGTAGAGAGCGTGGCAATCAGTTTAAAGAATGAGATGAATTTTAGAAACCTAGAAACCATTTTAAAAAATATTTATTAATAATTCAGAAGCAATACAAGTAAACGGTACATATTTGTCAAACATGTTTGGAGGATTATGAGAAACTCTTGAAGGACTTAATTAAGCTTGATAATGGAGTAAACACAATAGCAGATGATGCTCAATGGAGAGAAGATGGAAGTAATACACAATGAACGGTTTAGAGTCATGCATTGAATGAGTTATGAATTAGCCATGCCTCTCAGGAAGAGAAATTAATACACAGGGCAAGGACAGTAAGCAAAAAACCTAGGTCAGTGAATTACAACATTCACAAAAAGTGGATGGAATTTATCAATTCAAAGAGCATTGCTTTAAGCTATTTTTAAACTGGCTTGTGGGTAAAATTGCATTATAATGAGTTTTCTCTGGTACTTTAGTAACTAAAACCTCCTCCTTATTGTTGTTTAGTCGCTAAGTTGTATTTGACTCTTTTGCAAGTCATGTCTGACTCTTTTGCAATTCAGGCTGCCAGACTCCTGTGTCCATGGAATTTCCCAGGCAAGAATAGTGGAGTGGGTTGCCATTTCCTTCTCCAGGGTGTCTTCCTGAGCTAGAGATTGAACCTACATCTCCTGCTTGGTAGGTGGACTCTTTATCATTGTGCCACCTGGGAAAACCCCCTAGTTCAACCCTAATGTGGTGGTGGTGGTGTTTTAGTCTCTAAATAGTATCTGGATCTAATGTAATTCCAGCATATTATCATTAAAATAAAGGTGTGAAGTATTTAAAACCCACTGGGAAGAAAAAAAAAATGACACATTTACATATCCACTACCTAACTTTATCAAAACCTAGCATTTTTATGTCATATTTTTCAGATTTTTTTGGTTGTTGTTTAAAAGAGATCAAACCCTAAGGTACCATTGAGGCCCTGTTTAAACCTCCAGCATCATTTGCTTTCCCTTGCTTTCTGTCTCCCTCCTTCCCTTCCTAAAGGAAACCATTGTCGTTAACCCAGTGTGTAACATTCCCATGCTTATATTATATTTTCTACTACGTATTTTTTTACCTCACGACATTATATTATTTTCCTGCTTTTAAGAAAAAAAAAGCTTTCATGATTTCTGGACTTCATTTAATTTTGTTGTTGTTGGAAAAGCTGACTTTATTGATCCTTGGAACTAGGGAGAGTGCACACCATGAGGAACTGTGGTTATGTCTCAGGGAGAGAGTGTTAAAGAGAACTTCTTGTAAGATTTAGACTTTGGGTGATAATTGAGGTCCTAGGAAGCAGGGCTTTGTTCTGAATTGGACATTATCAGGAATCAAGGACAATTCTATAATTCTTTGCAGAAAACTGTTTCTGCTAATTTCCTTCCTGGCATATTAAGTGCTGCTTCTTTTACTTCTTCTTCTGTTATGAACAGTGCCAAGTGAACCTTTACCTTATGTCTCCTGGCATAACTGTAAGTGTTTTTCCCAGTTTTACAGAGATATAGTTAATATATAATATTAGTTTCAGTTATATAGCATAATGGCACAATATATGTATATATAGCTAAATGATCACGAGGAGTTAACATCCCTTGCCTCAGTTCAGTTCAGTTCAGTCGCTCAGTCATGTACGACTCTTTGTGACCCCATGAATCGAAGCACGCCAGGCCTCCCTGTCCATCACCAACTCCCGCAGTTCACTCAGACTCACATCCATCGAGTCAGTGATGCCATCCAGCCATCTCATCCTCTGTCGTCCCCTTCTCCTCCTGCCCCCAATCCCTCCCAGCATCAGAGTCTTTTCCAATGAGTCAACTCTTCCCATGAGGTGGCCAAAGTACTGGAGTTTCAGCTTTAGCATCATTCCTTCCAAAGAACACCCAGGGCTGATCTCCTTCAGAATGGATTGGTTGGATCTCCTTGCAGTCCAAGGGACTCTCAAGAGTCTTCTCCAACACCACAGTTCAAAGCATCAATTCTTCCCAACTCTCACATCCATACATGACCACTGAAAAAACATAGCCTTGACTAGACAGACCTTTGTTGGCAAAGTAATGTCTCTGCTTTTGAATATGCTATCTAGGTTGGTCATAACTTTCCTTCCAAGGAGTAAACATGTTTTAATTTCATGGCTGCAGTCACCATCTGCAGTGATTTTGGAGCCCCCAAAAATAAAGTCTGACACTGTTTCCACTGTTTCCCCATCTATTTCCCATGAAGTGATGGGACCAGATGTCATGAACTTCGTTTTCTGAATGTTGAGCTTTAAGCCAACTTTTTCACTCTCCACTTTCACTTTCATCAAGAGGCTTTTGAGTTCCTCTTCACTTTCTGCCATAAGGGTGGTGTCATCTGCATATCTGAGGGTATTGATATTTCTCCCAGCAATCTTGATTCCAGCTTGTGTTTCTTCCAGCCCAGCATTTCTCATGATGTACTCTGCATATAAGTTAAATAAGCAGGGTGACAATATACAGCCCTGACGTACTCCTTTTCCTATTTGGAACCAGTCTGTTGTTCCATGTCCAGTTCTAACTGTTGCTTCCTGACCTGCATACAGATTTCTCAAGAGGCGGATCAGGTGGTCTGGTATTCCCATCTCTTTCAGAATTGTCCACAGTTTATTGTGATCTGCACAGTCAAAGGCTTTGGCAGTCAATAACGTAGAAATGGATGTTTTTCTGGAACTCTCTTGCTTTTTCCATGATCCAGCAGATGTTGGCAATTTGATCTCTGGTTCCTCTGCCTTTTCTAAAACCAGCTTGAACATCAGGAAGTTCACGGTTCACATATTGCTGAAGCCTTGCTTGGAGAATTTTGAGCATTACTTTACTAACATGTGAGATGAATGCAATTGTGCGATAGTTTGAGCATTCTTTGGCATTGCTGTTCTTTGGGATTGGAATGAAAACTGACCTTTTCCAGTCCTGTGGCCACTGCTGCGTTTTCCAAATTTGCTGGTCCCTTGCTTCACGTGGTTACAAATTGTTTTTCTTGTGATATTTAGATATCTTGTGATATTTAAGATCTATTTAGCTAGAAACTTTCAGTTTTACAATAAAATATTGTTAACTATAGTCACCATGTTATATATTATATCCCCAGGACTTGTTTATCTTATAACTGGAAGTTTATGCCTTTTGACCACAGGGTTTTAAAATTTACATAAACGGTACCCCACTCTAGTACCCTTTAGCGTCATACTTTTGAAGCTGGACATTATGCTTTCCCTCAGCATTGCATTTTATATGTTTATTTCTGTTGATTTATACAGCTTTACTGTATTCAGCTTGACCATGTACTCCATGCATAGATATATCACAATATGCTTATCCTTGGTCTTTGATGATATCAGTTCTTCATTTTGTTTATTTATAATGGAATTGTGATGCATATTCTTTTATGTCTTTGTGCACATGTGGTCTAGCATATATACCTAGAGCTATGCATATTTTCAATGATGTTGAATGTGGCCAGATGCTTTCCACAGTGTGTGTGTGTGTGTGTGTGTGTGTGTGTTAGTCGCTCAGTTGTGTCTGACTCTTTGTGACCCCACAAACTGTAGCCAGTGAAGCTTCTCTGTCCATGGAATTCTCCAGGCAAGATTACTGGAGCGGATTGCCATTCCCTTCTCCAGAGGATCTTCCCGACCCAGGGATCGAACCCTGGTCTACTGCATTGCTACACTTCCACAGTGTAGCTTTACTAACACACTTCTTCCCCACCATGGGATGAGAGCTCCCACTGCTGCGTATCCTCTCCAGCACTTGGTGTGGTCAGACTTTTTAAACTTTGGCCTATCTGATAGGTGTAAAATGGCATTTCATGACTTCAAATCTATTTTTCTGAGG
This sequence comes from Bos mutus, assembly GCF_027580195.1. NCBI lineage: Eukaryota > Metazoa > Chordata > Mammalia > Artiodactyla > Bovidae > Bos > Bos mutus. The sequence goes on from NC_091618.1 coordinate 32,750,853, forward strand.
TACATTCTTTTCAGAAAAAAAGAACTTTTTTTCTTAGAAAAAATGGGAAATACTAATTGCTATGTTAATATTTTTGACTCTACAACTTAGGAAAATGCCACTGGGGAATTTTTCTCTTTTCTCTCCCAATGAGACAGTGGCTCTGATGAAAAGTTGTTCTACAGAGAGGGAGGGGGAAGGCCGTTCATATGTTGTGGTTACAAAGCAAGCCATGGATCACTTAAGTTGTCTCTTTGTGATTGGCAGAAGTCTTAGTAAGAGAATCTTTGGCTTAGGAGAAAGTCAAGTTTGACAAGAAGATGAGACTGCTACTTGTCAGCAGCACTGCTTGAAAGAAAAGGTTGTGACATACATTTTCCACTGGCAGGTTGTCACAAGAATCATTTGTAAATTGATGTAATATGAATACCAAAGATATGAATATTACACAAGCTGTTGAGGAATAATCAGATTTGGAACCCTGTGATCAGATCCTGTTCTTCCCAAGACCGTCTATTGAATCAGAGAAGTTACTAAGTTCTGCCTTTATAAGACCTAATTCTTTTCTATACAAGTGCTCCTAGCAATGCATTGCTCTGACTTTTATTCTTATACTGTAATGCACAAAATTCTCTGTGATCATAACTGAATCATATTTCTGAATGAAAAAAAAAACAGTTATTAGTAGCATACTTTTATAGGGATGACAACTGAAGTTCTTTTCTCCATGTCATAACTCTTAATGAGTTATTGAGATCACATTTTAATTTTCAAACATAATTTTCATCTTAAGTGCTTAATACTTCAACATGGCTAACCACATTTTATAGGAGATTCTTCTACTTGTAATAGTTATGATGGATAGGTACCCAGATTTATTTTTCCTGCATAAGTGAGGAAATGACTCATGGTAGAGGTCATAGTGATTTACTTAGTAAATTACTTGCAAAGCTAGGATTAAAAAGGATAATTTTAAACTCTTGTTCCTGTCCTGTACTTCACTCACAAGAGTAATTCCTAAAAGTTAACTCAGAACTTAACCCAGTTATCGGATAAGCAAAGATTTGGGGGAGAGTTTGCAGGGGATATATTTCTATCTAACACCAAACAGCTTTATGCTATTTTTATTGCCTTAATCAGTATTTTGTATACCAGGACTATGATGATGGTGGCCCAACTTGGAAATGACCTTTGTTACTAGGTGGTAAAGGGAGCTCAGTTCCTCAGTTTCTCCCTAGTTTTTGCTGCTTAGTGGCAGACACTCTCAGGGGTTCTCAGTCACTCACCATTAAGGATGGGTTACTGGATGGTTAGTCACTTTCAAAGATGCTCCTGTGCTGGGTGGGAGCAAATGCACTAGGACCTGCTGAAGTATAGTTCTCGATGCCTGAGCATTAGTATTTCTCTCAATATAGGGAAAGCTGTACCTCTCCCAAAGCATTTGTTTATTTTTATTAATACTGTGAACTGGCTAAATGATCATTTCTTTCAGTTCCTTAGGACATTCAGGCTCAAATTTGTGGTCCACCTCTAATAATATGCAGACCTTTGGCGCCTATTATGTGCTGATTCTGTTTTTTCTTAATCTTTCTTTGTTCTCATTCAGATTTCCTCATTACCTTATTTTTTTCCATTATAGAGTGTGTACTTTTAAAAGCCTCCCTAAATCCTTCTGGAAAGAAATTCCCTTCTCCAAACAGTGACTTGAGTTTTGCTGAAGGACTCCCACGTTTGTAATGCACAGTTTTAATGGACTCCCACAAATAAATACTAGGGTGTTTGCTGAATTGCTCTATCTAAGCTAACTTGGTGAAGGGAATTTTAGTACAGTGAGACTCAAAGCCAATACATTTCATTATATAAAAATTACACTCCTGGAAGTGGTGTGTGGGGGTTAGGGGAAATCTTTCCAGTTCCAGGTCACTTTTCAGTTGGGAATTCATGAGAAAATGGGTTAAGGCACTGTTTCCCCATGCAACATTCATTCTCAGGATAGGAGTCAGTGCTACCTTAAGAAACAAGAAAAAGAAAGGAAATAAATTCTTTTTCCTAAACTCATTTGGTCCCAGAGTTGATGGAAATCCCGATGCTCCCTTTCTTCCTACTCCCCCAATCCCAAACATCACATGGAGAGAGGAATCAGTTCCTCAGTTCATTCTTCCAGTGTGGGATAACTACCCAGGTACTGGGCTGATACGCAGTGCAGTTAACAATTAGCAGTCAGAACTTCTGCACAGATCAGAACAGATGTGGTGGCTCTGGAAGAAATATCACTCTTCTGGAGTACCCCCTCTTTTTGCTAAATTTTATATTGCTGGATCTGTGTGGGAGGGGAGCTTATCTTAGGGGAGAGGCTGCAACTGATGTGGCTCAGTACAGTGGCTCTCAGCCCATGTCTCTATCAGGTCTTTTTTATATGACCAATCCACACAGTCATACCAATGTATACCCAGCTTCATATCAGCCCTGCCCCAGAGGCCAGAAGGCTCTCTCCTGGTCAACCACATCCAGAGAGAATTAAGAAATTAAGCTTAATAGGAAGAATGTCCTGCAATGAAGTGAGGAGTCAGGATTAATTTTTTTTTTTCTTTTAACTTTAACTTAGAAGCAAATAAAACTGTTGCCAAGATTCTGTTTGTGAATGGCCACGGCAGGGAGATTTTAAAAATGCAATTGTGAGTCCCTCTGCATAAAAGACAAGTTTCAGAAAGGCAATATACGAGTTAAGGTTAAGCCATCTAACAGGACAAACAGACCCCACTCACCCAAGATGAATTGTAGAATTCAACATTCTTTGCCAAGTAGGAATATTTTTTAATAGTATTATGGAGATTCTTACTTTTAAATTTCTCCAGAGTCAGTCCATATGGGAGTTTTTTTATCTAGCATATATGTGTTCCTGTTGTGTGTCCTAGCCTTGAATCAAATCATTTTGTTTATGATTTGAATAGATCAGACCATGCCCTTTGGAAGCCATCACCCAGAAGGGTCCCCTTAATATTCAGAAAGGAGGGCTGTTAATTCTGTTCTGGAAACTTAGTAATGTGGGTTATGGAGCCCTTTTGACTGACCATCAACTTAAGTGTGTACTTTGAAGACTGAAGAGATAACATCCAAAGAGATTGCAATATCCCTAGTCCAAACTGCCTCATCCTGTTATCTTAAAAAATAATAATAGTAATAAACTAAAGACACAAAGCAGGCAGGAATCGTTCCCCACTTCCTCTCATGCCTGTAACTGCATAGCCAGAGCCCAAAATGGTCTCCACAGGGACATTTTTTGCATCTTTCAAAATCCATTGACTGTGGTTCTTAGAAGCAGCTCCAGGGAGAGTGGGAGATGTGGGAAGGATCCCAGCATGCAGAATGCCATCTCAGTCACCCAAATCTGTTCTTTTCTCAATAACTTTAGCCAGTTTGTTGTTGTTGTTCAGTTGCCAAGTCGTGTCTAACTCTTTGCGACTCCATGGATTGCAGCACACCAGACCTCCCTGTCCCTCATCATCTCCTGGAGTTTGCCCAAGTTCATGTCCATTAAATTGGTGATTCAGTTCAATTGATTGACCATCCAACAGTCTCATCCTCTGCTACCCTCTTCTCCTTCTGTGTTCAATCTTTCCCAGCATCAGGGTCTTTTCCAATGAGTTGGCTATTTGCATCAGGTGGCCAAAGTATTGGAGCTCTAGCCATTAGACATATACAGACACCAACCTTTTGTGTATAGGACCTCCTTACCCACCGCTTTAAGGATTAGACATTGTGCCTCAGCCCTCACTGCCAGTAACAGTCTACATTTGCCAATGGATTTGAACTTGGGAAAGCACTTGTGAAGCAAGACTTGTCTGGGGAGAATTAGGAAAGATGTGTCATGACACCACACCCACTGAACATGCAGTAATTGAAGCACTACACCAGTTGATACAGGTACACATTATGAATTACTAGGGGAAGAAACATGGCCTGCAATCCTCTTATCCACCCATTGGTTCACAGCACAGAGATGAGAGACCAGGCAGAACAGCAGAGCCCTAGCCACTGTGTGTGAATTAGACAAATGTTGCAATAACAGTGAGCATTGGTAACTCATGATTCTGTGTGGCCTTTCCTTCCTCAGCGTTCATAGGACTTTACACAAGCTGTATCCAATTAATCTCCCTTGTGCCCCATGAGGTGGCAAGGCCCATTATCCTCAATTTGGTGGATGTGAAAATAGAGACATAGATTAATTTACCCTGGGAATTCAATGAATCAACAGCAAAACCAGAGGTGGTACCTGTTCTTCAAAGTTTCAGTCTGTTCATTCCAAGATGTACTGAAACTTAACTGAACAAAATATTTATTTCATTATTGTCCTATGTCATATAGTTCTAGATCCATCCCTGGCCTCTTGTTTTTCATGTGACCTTGAGTAAAATTGTTTGGTCTCTCTGAGGTTATCTGTGAAATGGGTGTACACTTGACTTACCTATCCTATAGAGCTGTCATGGGGTTCACATGAAATGCTGCTGCTGCTAAGTCACTTCAGTCATATCCAACTCTGTGCGACCCCATAGACGGCAGCCCACCAGGCTCCCCCGTCCCTGGGATTCTCCAGGCAAGAACACTGGAGTGGGTTGACATTTCCTTCTCCAATGCATGAAAGTGAAAAGTGAAAGTGAAGTCGCTCAGTTGTGTCCGACCCTCAGGGACCCCATGGACTGCAGCCTTGCAGCCTCCTCCGTCCCTGGGATTTTCCAGGCAAGAGTACTGGAGTGGGGTGCCATCACATGAAATGATAGCTGTTTAATTCTGTCAAAATGTGAATCTTTTTTTTAACCCAGTATTTTACTATGTATTTTCAATTATATTTTATTCACAGTATTTTTGACATTTCAGGAAAACAAATGACTTCTATATGCAGTTTATATACTAAAACCATGATGAGCTTTGAAATCAGACACTAATTTGCTTTCTTTCTAACACACAAACACACTCATACACAAATACAAATAACCCAGAGTTACATTTTAAAATGTTTAAATGAAAGAAAATTTAATAGAAGAATGAACCTTACTTAGAACCTCCTCAGTGCCAGCCACACAGTATCTGTTCAGTAAACATTTATTTAATAGATGATGGATGAATTCACTTTGTGGATAATAAACTGAGCAGTTGGTGTTAGAGATGTCAATGTGTACTAGCTAGATTTCTGTAGAAACCAAGAACTAAAGGGCCTGTAACAATAAATGTTATTGATTTCATTAATCAATATCAGTCTATCTACTTTTATAAGATACATGAATATAATGCAATATTATCCTTTGTACTTATCCACTGAGCTTACTGTTAATTTATCCATTGTTATCCTCTGAACTTACTATACTTGGTGATAAAATTGGAAACTTTGCCTTACAAATAACAAGGATGTATATTATGCTAAAATTCTAAATCATTCTGTCTTACTGTGACCCTCAGGGACTCATCTATTCATTGATTCGTTTATTAATATAATTAATAATTGCTTACAATGTGCCAAGCATTGTGCTGAGAAATATGTTAGAACTTTTCTTTCTTTCACATAGCTTATTCTTTAGTCTTTCAAAAGGGCAGTTTTATTGAGCTGATGGCTCTGAAGATTCTCAGTCCTATCAGTATTTAACCCCAAGCTAAGACCTCTACGGCTTCCCTGGTGGCTCAGCGGTAAAGACCTGCCTGCAATGCAGGAGATGTCAGCAGACATGGGTTCAATCCTTGGGTCAGGAAGATCCCCTGGAGGAGATGGCAATCCACTCCAGTATTCTTGCCTGGGGAATTCCACGGACAAAGGAGGCTGGTGGGCCAGAGTCCATGGGGTGCCAAAGAGTCGGACACAACTGAAGTGACTTAGCGTGTATGTATGCAAGGTCTCTCTGGACCGTGAAGGTAAAATAACTAAAAGCAGTTTTTCAGAAGGAATGAAGTCAGAAAGATCCGTTCTATTTGATTTTACCTTCTGGTGGGCAGGGGAACAGGATCAGGACAAGCTGATCCTCTAAGTGGAAAATGTGTGGGAAGGAGAACAAGGGCAGTCCTGTAGTGCCTGACAATTTGAAATGTCAGGTTTTATGTCGTTCATAATTTTCAATATGTCTTTTACAATGCAATTGAGAATAAAACTTTCTCAAAAACTAGAAGAAGAAAAGGACTTACTTAAATAAATTATTACACCTTTACTTCTGAGATTCATTTTCTTTCTCCTATTTGTTTAATTCATATCGGGTTATTGGATCATTTGTAGGTAATGTTTCTAGAAATGTTTGTCCTATTTCGTGTACTTGTCATGGTGACAGATTGTTGCTATGATGTTTCACAAGGCAACTTCTCATTTGCCTGCTTAGAAGGACTGATACTTTTTCTACAAATGTGACCCTGTATCCAAAAAGGTAAGAAAAACATAACCCCTCAAATGAATAACTCCATATTTTTAAAAGCCAGGATTTTATTCCAAAATTTATCATTCACCTCTCCGCTAGGGTAAAGAACAAATTCCTTTCACCTGAAAACACAAAAAATCACCTAGGTTGGGTTCTGAACTGCTTTGAGAAAAACACAAAGAAACACAGTGGAAGTTCTCCGATTCTACCATTATTATAATATTTAAATGTCACCAAGGCAGCCTGCAGAATGCTTTCTGAGCCTAATGATGTCAAATGGAAGCAGCTTCATTACCAAAAAGGCTGTGACATTTCTTTCTCTAAAAATACAATAAGTAGAAAATAGTACTTCTATAGATAGTGCCAGTGAGCAACAAGCTCCTGAATGTATTATGGAAGTGGGCAAAAATCCTTCTGTAGTGATGAGAAAGAAAAAAAAAGGAATAAGAGAAGATGTTGGGAAAAATGCATTTGTGGCTATATCAGTGATAAAGAGATAGAGGGCTAGGTGAGAGAAAGGGCAGTAGCAGGAGGAGGAGAGAAAAGAAGACATGGAAACAAGAAGGCGGTGTGTGGAAAGGAAAGACAGAAGACTGAGAAATAGAGAAAAGGGAATAGTAAATAGATTAGTTGAGATAAGGGAAGAGGAAAAGAACGAGTGAGGATGAGTGCAAGCAAGAAATGAACGAGGGACTTCCCCGGTGGTCCAGTGATTAAGAATCTACCTTCCAATGCAGGGGATGCAGGTTTGATCCCATTCAAAAAACTAAAATCATGGCATCTGACCCATGGCAAATAGGTGGGGAAAAAATAGAAACAGTAACAGAGTTTATTTTCTTGGGCAACAAAATCACTGCCGATGGTGACTGCAGCCATGAAATTAAAAGACGCTTGCTCCTTGGAAGAAAAGCTATGACAAACCTAGACAGTGTATTCAAAAGTAGAGACATCACTTTGCCAACAAATGCCCATATAGTCAAAGCTATGGGGTTTCCAGTGTCATGTATGGATATGAGAGTTGGACCATAAAGAAGGCTGAGCACTGAAGAATTGATGCCTTTGAACTGTGGTGCTAGAGAAGACTCTTGAGAGTCCCTTGGACTGCAAGGAGATCAAACCAGTCAACCCTAAAGGAAATCAACCCTGAAAAGTCATTGGAAGGACTGATGCTGAAGCTGAAGCTAGCTCCAATAATTTGGCAACCTGATGCGAGGAGCTGACTCATTTGAAAAGACCCTGATGCTGAGAAAGACTGAGGACACGAGGAGAAGGAGGTGACAGAGGATGAGCTGGTTGGGTAGCATCACTGACTCAGTGGACATGAGTTTAAGGAAACCCTGGAAGGTAATGAAGGACAAGGAATTCTTGCATGCTGCAGGCCATGGGTCGAGAAGAGTCAGACACGATTGAGTGACTGAACAACAGGGAACTAGTATCCCACATGCTGCGGACAACTAAGGCCATGCATGACAACTAGAGAGTCCCTTACGAAGAGCTGATGTAGCCAAATAAATAAAATAAATAAACATTTTTTTAAAAAAAGAAATGAATGGGGTAGGAGAGGGAGAAGGACATGTGTAAGAGGTTATCCTCCTGGGGATTCAGCAAACTACAGTCTATGGACCAAATCCAGTCTGTTGCCTTTTCCTGTAAATTAAGCTTTATTGGAATACAAGCTGGCCCATTGATGTGTATATTGTCTATGGCTGCTTTCATGCTACAATGGCAGGGCTGAGTATTTGTGATAGAGTCAGTATGGACCACTTAAAATATTTACTATCTAACTCTAAAGGAAAAGTTTGCAATCCAATGTTCAGTTCAGTTCAGTCACTCAGTCATGTCTAACTCTTTGCGACCCCATGGACTGCAGCAGTCCAGGCCTCCCTGTCTGTCACCAACTCCCAGAGCTCGCTCAAGCTCATGTCCATCAAGTCGGTGATGCCATCTAACCATATCATCCTCTGTCATCCTGTTCTCCTCCTGCCTTCAATCTTTCCCAGCATCAGGGTCTTTTCAAATGAGTCAGCTCTTCGCATCAGGTGGCCAAAGTATTGGAGCGTCAGCTTTAACATCAGTCCTTACAGTGAGTATTCAGGATTGATTTTCTTTAGGAAGAACTTGTTGGATCTCCTTGCAGTCTAAGGGACTTGCAAGAGTCTTCAACACCACAGTTCAAAAGCATCAAATCTTTGGAACTCTGCTTTCTTTATAGTCCAACTCTCACATCCATACATGACTACTGGAAAAACCATAGCTTTGACTAGATGGACTTTTGTCAGCAAAGTAATGTCTCTGCTTTTTAATATGCTGTCTAGGTTGATCATAACTTTTCTTCCAAGGAGCAAGCGTCTTTTGATTTCATGGCTGCAGTCACCATCTGCAGTGGTTTTGGAGCCCAAGAAAATAAAGCCTGTCAGTAATCTAATCTTATTGTTCTTAAACTTTAGTGTGCATCAGAATTGCCTGGAGGGCTTGTTAAAATAAAGATTGCTGAACCCCATCCCCAAAGGTTTTGGTTAAATAGATCTGAGGTAGGATCTCAAATTTTCCTTTCTAATAAGTTTCCAGGTGATGCTGGTTCTGTTGGGCCAGAGCTTGCACTTTGACAACTACTGCTTTTATTTGTACATAATGTCACACATCAATATTGTGCTGAATAAGGACATTTGTGCAGTAAGGGAAACAAAACCAAACTTGATCCTCTTTCTAGATAAACATAGATGTACAGATGGATATCATAATTCTTTACAAAGTATCTTTTTAAAAATTCTTAAACTGGATTTTTTTATAATGCCTATTTCATTCTTAAAACAATGACAACTAAATTTGATTTAGTTAAAAGCTTAGTTAACTGGTAGTTTACTACTAAAAATGTTTGCTTTGCATCCATTCCCTGTAATAACATTTCATGGCTACATGGGATACAATAGGTGCTTAATAAATCAGTGTTATTGTTGTTGCCACAGACGCTCTTATTTTAATGAATATATGGTTCTTGTTAAAAGGTGATGGTAAAATACGTAATTCTGGCAGTTCACGTTCTGCACAACACTGTGTCAACTTAACTTTGTACACACATCAGCCAGTTCCTCTTTTCCTTGAACCCATTGTAACAGGTTAAACACCAATTATCAAAAAACTGCAAAATGTTGACTGTCTATACTTTTTGAACACAATAGGGTCTTGTTTCTGAAGAGATTCCTTAATGAATTTTCCTATAAAATAGGCATATCTATTATTAATCACATCAAGGAATGTTGTAGGTTTAAATTCTTTCAAATTTTTATTTAATAATTTACAAACTGTAATTAGTTCCAGAATAAGTAACACTGGCTGTAATATTCCACCTCTTCCTAGATCTTCTTCCCCTGACATCTTTTCCCTTCTTTTCCTCTATTCCTCTATTCCTACGGCGGAACTCCCATTGTGTTCAGCACTAGGTCAGTCACACCATCTGCTTGATGAGTGCTTTAGGGGAGAGGGGTCATCTGCAGCCCTTCTATCTGCCTTCCATTCTGATGACTCCCTGCACGTGCTTGAGATGGACTAGGAATAACCCCATACCCCAAATGAGCAGTTCCAGGTGGCATCTGTATAACAGGGTGACTTACCATTCATGGTGAAATTCCACTGAGAACTGTAGAGGTGTGTATGGCAGAATGTTGTGACAGAGTGATGTGAACCGCTAACAGGCAGTTTGCTGCTCTTGAGCTTATTCAGGGAATCGTGCTACGATGAAAACACTGAAGGTTCACTCAAGTTATCACTTGTTTAATGTTAGGGAAGACACGGGTCTTTCTGGTGTCAGAAAAAGAAGCTTCTTAGAAGGTAGTAATGAGTAGTCTGGTGGATGTCTTTCCAATTTTGTTTGAATTTTCTTTTTTTTTTTTTTCCAGTTTTTTTTTAAATTTTATTTTATTTTTAAACTTTACATAATTGTATTAGTTTTGCCAAATATCAAAATGAATCCATCACAGGTATACATGTGCTCCCCATCCTGAACCCTCCTCCCTCCTCCCTCCCCATACCATCCCTCTGGGTCGTCCCAGTGCACTAGCCCCAAGCATCCAGTATCGTGCATTGAACCTGGACTGGCATCTCGTTTCATACATGATATTTTACATGTTTCAATGCCATTCTCCCAAATCTTCCCACCCTCTCCCTCTCCCACAGAGTCCATAAGACTGTTCCATACATCAGCGTCACTTTTGCTGTCTCGTACACAGGGTAACTTTAATCCATACTGGTGTTTTTGTGTTAGTTTTTCCTGTGGTTGCTGTAACAAATTACCACAAACTTTGTGACTTAGAAAAAGCACTAACTTATTAAGTTACCTTTCTAGAGTTCAGAAGTCCAGGATTTATTTAGTCTTTGTGAGTTAAAGGTGTTGGCAGGGCTGCATTCTTTCTGGAGGCTCTAGGAGGATCTGTTTTCTGGCTTCTAGAGGGAGAAGGCAATGGCACCCCACTCCAGTACTCTTGCCTGGAAAATCCTATGGATGGAGGAGCCTGGTAGGCTGTGGTCCATGGGGTCGTGAAAAGTCGGACAGGATTGAGTGACTTCACTTTCACTTTTCACTTTCATGCATTGGAGAAGGAAATGGCAACCCACTCCAGTTATTCTTGGCCTGGAGACTCCCAGGGACGGTGGAGCCTGGTGGGCTGCCATCTATGGGATCGCACAGAGTCAGACACGATTGAAGCGACTTAGCAGCAACAGCAGAGGTTGCCCACTTTCCTTGGCTTTTGGCTCTTTCCTCCATGTCCAAAGTCTGCAGTATTGCATCTTTCAGTCTCTCCATTTTGTTTCCTCTTATTTCCTGGCCAATTTTCCTACTTCCTCTTCCTTTTTATTTTCAATTTTTAAAAAAAATCTGTATTTAAGTTACTTAAATTTTTACTTATTTTTCTTTCTATTAATAATGCATACTTAGCCTTATTGCTCTTACTATTTTTTCTTTTTTAAAAAAAATTCTTTATAATGAAAGCATCTGTACTGCCACTCATTTTAATAGGTTCATGAGAACTTAAGGTTTTGCTTTTCAGTCTTTGGTCAAAATTATCCTCATGGTTTCTAAGGTTTTTTGAAAATTCATTGTTATCTGTATTCCCCAAAGGGAGGAAACCAGTGTTTTAGTACCTAACCTAATTTTCTGAAAAGATTTGTAATTCACAGCTTGCATATTGTCTTAACTCGTGTATGCTATCATCACATATTATAAAGCAAATGTTAAAGGTTACAAAACCGGTTAACTGCTACAATAATTGTGTTTTTAATATTAGGGAATATCTGCATATTCATTCATATCATTATTATTGGTTTTTAAATAGGAAGAAAATATTGCGTGTATAGGATAATTTTAAATTTTGAGGACATCAAAAATATTTCCTGCATCTGGAAGATTGGCTTCATTTATAATGCCTTTGATTACAAAAGAAGATATGTATATTGTAGGAAAAAATAGTTAATATATAATCAAATGAAAGTAAACAAAGTCATGTGAAATATACCACTAAGGAAAAAAAATTCCTCCAATTCAAAAGAAATGATACGAATGAACTTATTTACAAAATAAAAACCAACTCACAGACTTAGAGAATGAACTTTTTATTTTTATTATTAAAACGTATTTATTGTTATTTGACCTTGCCACCTGACATGTGGGAATCTTAGTTTCCTGACCAAGGATCAAACCCACTCCCCTTGTAGTGGAAGCACAGAGTCTTAATCACTGGACCGCCAGGGAAGCCCTGCTCCAGATTTTTTAATATACTACATATATTTATATATTTTTGAAAAAATTATGGCTATTCTGGTCATACTGTTTCCTGATCTACTCTTTTAACAATGTATTATAAATATCTGTATTACTTGACATTTTTATTGGTTGCATTGTATTTTATAATATGGATAATATAATATAGATTTATTGTTAACACTCTGGCAAACATTCTTGCAGCTAGTTCCTTAGAATAAATCCCAGGAAGAAAAATTTGTGGGGCAACAAGCATTTTAAAGTCTTTTGATCCATAGGGGACCCAAACAGTCATAATCCAGAAGATAATTTCACAGAATGGTTACTGCACTTCTTTCCCTTCCCAAGGAAACATCATAGTGATTTAATTACTGTTTACTTTTTTTTTGACTTTCAGGTTACCTTGCACCTCGAAACCTTCCTAGTACTGGATTCTTCCCGTTCCTGCAAACCCTACTCTGTGACACAGACTCTAAATGCAAAGACACACCCTATGGGCCACAAGATCTGCTTCGTAGGAAAGGAATTAACAGAGCAGTATTTAAAGACAGGTAGGGGCATTTTCCAAGTGTATTCAGTTGCTTTGAGAGATCAAGTCTTGTTTCCTTATGAAATATATGGGAAGCCATCCTAGGTTAGATATACAATTTTATTTTCTACATCTACAAATGTGATGATCTAAATATGAAAGAACAAAGTGGTTGCAAACTGGAATTACCATGTTTATGTGGAATTAGGTATAATCTACTTTGGATGAATTACTCAGTTTTTGCTTATGCTTCCTTAAGGGATAAAAGAGGGTTACAGCAACTCCTACAGCTCAACTCCAGAAAAATAAATGACCCAATCAAAAAATGGGCCAAAGATCTAAATAGACATTTCTCCAAAGAAGACATACAGATGGCTAACAAACACATGAAAAGATGCTCAACATCACTCATTATCAGAGAAATGCAAATCAAAACCACTATGAGGTACCATTTCACACCAGTCAGAATGGCTGCGATCCAAAAGTCTACAAATAATAAATGCTGGAGAGGGTGTGGAGAAAAGGGAACCCTCTTACACTGTTGGTGGGAATGCAAACTAGTACAGCCTCTATGGAGAACAGTGTGGAGATTCCTTAAAAAACTGGAAATAGAACTGCCTTATGATCCAGCAATCCCACTGCTGGGCATACACACTGAGGAAACCAGAAGGGAAAGAGACACGTGTACCCCAATGTTCATCACAGCACTGTTTATAATAGCCAGGACATGGAAGCAACCTAGATGTCCATCAGCAGATGAATGGATAAGAAAGCAGTGGTACATATACACAATGGAGTATTACTCAGCCATTAAAAAGAATACATTTGAATCAGTTCTAATGAGGTGGATGAAACTGGAGCCTATTATACAGAGTGAAGTATGCCAGAAGGAAAAACATAAATACAGTATACTAACGCATATATATGGAATTTAGAAAGATGGTAACGATAACCCTGTATACGAGACAGCAAAAGAGACACTGATGAGGGAAAGACAAATTGGGAGACTGGAACAAACATATACACACTACTATATATAAAATAGATAGCTATAAGAACCTGCTGTATAGAACAGGGAACTCTACTCAATACTCTGTAATGGCCTATATGGGAAAAGAGTCTTTGAAAAAGGTGATTATATGTATATACATCTGTACACCTTTGCTGTACACCTGAAACTAACACAGCATTATAAATCAACTACTGTGGTAGTTTAGCTGCTAAGTTGTGTCCAACTCTGTTGACCCCATGGACCATAAGTCCGTTAGGCTCCTCTGTCCATGGAATTTTCCAGGCAAGAATACTGGAGTGGGTTGCCATTTCCTTCTTCAAGGGATCTTCTGGACCCATGGATCCAACCCAGGTCTCCTGCATCACAGACTGATTCTTTACCAACTGAGCTATCAGAGAAGCCCCCAAAAATTGACTATAAAAAAAATCAACTATACTCCAATTGAAAAATAATACTGGATAGTCAAGGCAGTCATTCTTAACTTCCCTCAGAGATTCTCTATCCTACTTCAAATTGTCAGTGCATTGCCCAAGACTCGATCACAAACATAAGATATAGGACAAGGTCAGGGATATTATCTTCTATGTGGTACTACTAGATATAACAGAAACTAGGAAATGCAAATAAGGAAATTAGGGATCTAGAAATCAAAGTAATAAAGTTGGAAGTATACTTAATTGAAGAACCACCTTTAAATGAGGTTAATGTGTCCTATTTTATGGTATGAGAAGCTGAAGAATAAAGATAGGGAATCTAGACCATTTGCAACCTCAGTTTTCCATCCTGAGATTTTAAATCTAGTAGGAGTCAAGAGCCTAACCATTTGTAGAAATAATAACATTGTAATCTGAATCAACCATGAGATTATTTTGGTAGAGAATTTTTTGTGTGTTTCTCAAGAAAAGATGATATTTATCTGTAATCAGAGATATTTGGTCCCTCAAATTTTCATTTAAATTCATTGGCATGTAGCACCATTTCTCCTTCAATATTATCATCATGATTTTGATTATTAGTTAGAATGGGTAATACTTTGAGAGAGTAAGTAACTGCAAGCTATTTAACATAAAATATCAACACGTCAAGAATTATCTTTGGAAATGATTTGAGATACAATGTAATTGTTGGGTTGCTGGTTCACACCGGTTTTTATTGTGTCAATAAGTTATTTGGTCTTTATGCATAAAATGCTCTGATGTTCACTGATTTATTTATCAATATATTCAAGAAATAGTGGCTGAGGAATTTCTGTGTGCCAGGCATCATTCTAGGCACTGTAATACAGAGACGAACTAAACAAATTCTCTACCCTTTTGTTACTTGTATTCTAATGGAAAAGCAAAAAAGCAGTCAAATGAATAAATAGCATGCTGCTGCTGCTGCTAAGTCACTTCAGTCGTGTCCAACTCTGTGTGACCCCGTAGACGGCAGCCCACCAGGCTCCTGAGTCCATGGGATTCTTCAGGCAAGAGTACTGGAGTGGGTTGCCATTGCCTTCTCCAATGCATTAAAGTGAAAAGTGAACGTGAAGTCACTCAGTCGTGTCTGACTCTTGGCGACCCCACGGACTGCACCCTACCAGGCTCCTGTGTCCATGGGATTCTCCAGGCAAGAGTACTGGAGTGGGTTGCCATTGCCCATAATCACCAATAATAGTAAATGTTCCGGCAAGAAAATAGAGCAAATTAAGAGGTAGAAACTGAAAGGTGAGAATTAAATAGGAAAATAGGATAGCAAAAGAAGGGCCTCTGTTGGAAGGTGACATCCGAGTGGAGACCAACAAGGACCAGGAGAAGCCAGCACCAGCATATGAACATTTAGAAGAGAAAGTCCCAGGCAGAGAAGCAGTCAGTGATCCTGAAATGGGGACACACTTGATCATTTAGAGGAATAGAAACTTGCCTAATATGGATAGAACATAGTGCAGGATGATGAAAGGGGTAAGGGATTTGTTGAAAAAAATGAAAAACCCCAGAGAAAGAGCATGAAGCATCAAACAGGTAAGGAAACAAAAGGAATTTGCCTACTGTTTTTAGTATAATGAGAAGCCATTGGAAATTTTTAAACAGGGAAATGGCATGACATATTGTCTGTGAGACTAATGTTCTAAGCATATACAAGCATTACCTCAACTAGCAACTAGTTGTGTATCTCTGCAAGGGTACCAAAAGATGACTAGAGCTATTGTCCCCCTGGGTACTCAGTGTAGAGATAAAGTGAATGAATACTTTATTCATTCAACTAGTTCGCAGTCTCTGTGTCCCTGTGTGAGTGATGAGTTAGGCATGATTTATGCCTGTGTTCTCGCAGGAGAAAAGTGGAAGTGTTAGTTGCTCAGTCGTGTCTGACTCTTTGCAACCCCATGGACTATAGCCCATCAGGCCCCTCTGTTCATGGGATTCTCCAGGCAAGAATACTGGAGTGGGTTGCCATTCCCTTCTTTCCGACCCAGGGATCCAGCACAGGCCTCCTGCACTGTAGATGGATTCTTTACCATCTGGGCTAGCAGGAGAAGGTAAATGTTAAATGAGTGATAATAGGAGATAGTGCAAAAAAAGAATGCCAGGAGGAAATTGAAGCAAGACATCCTCCATATTTAAAGTAGAAAGAGAGCTTTCAGCTGATGTAATCAGGTAAACCTTCATGGAGAGATTGTACCTCAGATGGACATTTCGTGAACCAAGTGTTAGAGAAGATATGAGGGAAACTAATGTTCATATTTACAAACTGGTGCTCTCTTCTTTGTATCTTTTTTTTTTCTCATGAAGAACTAAGTAACAACAAGGAGAATAATTATCAATATTTAATAAGTCTATAGAGTGTTCTTGCCTGGAAAATCCCAGGGACAGGGGAGCCTCGTGGCTGCCGTCTATGGGGTCGCACAGAGTCGGACATGACTGAAGTGACTTAGCATAGCATAGCATATGCATATTCAGTTCAGTTCAGTTCAGTTCAGTCGCTCAGTCATGTACGACTCTTTGTGACCCCATGAATCTCAGCACCCCAGGCCTCCCTGTCCATCACCAACTCCCAGAGTTCACTCAGACTCACATCCATCGAGTCAGTGATGCCATCCAGCCATCTCATCCTCTGTCGTCCCCTTCTCCTCCTGCCCCCAATCCCTCCCAGCATCAGAGTCTTTTCCAATGAGTCAACTCTTCGCATGAGGTGGCCAAAGTACTGGAGTTTCAGCTTCAGCATCATTCCCTCCAAAGAAATCCCAGGGCTGATCTCCTTCAGAATGGACTGGTTGGATCTATACATATTACCACCCCCAAAAAAGTATTTTTCTGTGTATTTCTATGTATAAGGTCCTCAGTAACATAATAGAGGACCAAATTCATGGAGCCCCCTGAGATGAAGCATTGAGTTGATTTTAGAACTAAGATTAAAGTCCAAGTTTATTTTTAGCCTCTGTTGGTTATTCTCTAGATAGCTGATCATGTCTCTTTTTTTCACTTTTATTCTAATTTCCAGGTATTATATTGAGCTCAAGCTGTATATTGCTGTATATTCAGTATTTTCTCTAAACTACCAAGTAATTGGAGCTTAATTTGGAAATTACATGCACTAATAAAATTGCATTAATGATATCTCCCACCACGCTATTAATTTTTATGTATTATATAGCCATACAATGAAACTGGGACGTGGTTACTAGGTAAGCCATCCATACTGGGTAGGTCCTTTCACTAAAGTGCTTCCCTTTGGTGAAGAAAGATTCACTAGCATAGCCACATTAAGAAACAAAACAGTCTTCCTTTTCTGTTTTCTAAGTGAGGGGGAAAGAGGCTATCTTCGGCCTTCTCAAAGGAGGCCCACCATGTTTATTTTAATAGAATGCTCTTCTGAAAGACAGGATAATACTGAGGTCACTACTTGCTGGCCAGTTGCCAGGTGTTTTGATGCATTTTTGCATTAGCACCAGTCTTCTGTTATTAAATTCATACTTCTTAAGCATTAGCTTCAGGATGAGGTGGTTTAAAAAAAATTCAACCATCAACTCAGCATCAACTGTAACTAGCTGTCTGAAAGAAGAGATGATTATGTTTATTGTTTTCTCGCTCTTTTGCACAAGGGATGACCCAACATTATGGGACTTACCCTTATGGTCCTTCCTCCCTGCACTGCCTCGAAGAATACATCAGAACAGTGGGGGCTCTTGACTGTGCTGTTGCTCACACAGCTGGCAAATGGCAAAGATCATCTTGCAGAGCTCATGGGGTCATTATTTGGAGAAACAATTCAGCCTTCCTGCAGCTCCTGCTGGGGAATTGTCTTTATGGATATACTCCTTGTCTCTGTCGTGTCGACACTCATCCATGACCCATGGTTTCCAAATTCATACCTTTGTTCATAGTATCGAATGGCTCTTATAGAACCTAAAACACAGCGAATCTGATTCTATTCAGAGGCATTTTTTTTTTAAAGTACCAAGGCTTTTGTTTAGTAGTGAAAAATATGGATGTGTTTAGAAACTAAAGATATTATTGGGAATCTGGGGTAACTGGAAATAGAACAGGTATGCATCTTCATTTGACTATGAACATGAAGTAAGATGTATTAGGTTTCATAACTGTATTAATTTCAGAGTAATGGATAACCATCTAGTAGTCATTTTAGTGAGTATCTGTATAAAAATAAAGGTGAAAACATCATTTATCAAAAACAAAGTGGAAGGAAGTCTTTAACTGCCATGCAGGCAAAATTGTTAATTCATTGAGTTAGAATGTGTTGAACATGTACCATGTGCTGGAGACTATCCAAGTTACTGTGGATACAGATGACCTTACATGCTGGATTCCCATAAAAACTTAAAATCTGGTGAGAGAAAGACAGAAACTACTAAACAGGTAAATTAATCTGTCACATGGTAAATGTGATGACTGTTTCGTTCTCACTGTGCCTAAAACATTAGACAACAGATGGTGAATAGTTATATAGGCACTCTGAGACATTGTTTCTGTCTGAAGAATATATATCTTACTGTTGGATATTTTATTGGAGTGGAGAGAGGGTTGGGTGGGGAGATACCAGAAGAGTGCTCCAGAGACCTCTATGGGTGAGATCATGAAGGTCAGATAGGGTGGTAGTTACCAGACTAGAGGAAGGTGTATTTGAAATAGAAAAAGAAGGGCTTTCCTGGTGGCTCAGTGGTAAAAAATCTGCCTGCGAATGCAGGAGATATGGATTCAATCCCTGGGTCGAGAAGCCCTCTTAGAGAAGTAAATGGCAACACACTCTAGTATCCTTGCCTGGAAAATCCCATGGACAGTGGACCCTGGTAGGCTACAGCCCAGGGGGTTGCAAAAGAGTTGAACACTACTTAGTGACTAAACAACAGCAACAACATAGAAAAAGAATCTCAGAACCTAAGAAAGAAATTAATGGTGATCCTTGTATAGTCAGTTTAGAGGAATAGGCAGACAGCTTTGCCACTGACTGTGATGGCAGAATTACAAATTCCTTTGTGATGTTGCCAGATTACTCTCCCTGTCAGGGCTAAGTAGAACATAGTATGTACAGGGTTATCTGAAAGCTACTGCAATGTTATGTCCTCCCCCATATTCTACATGCTTCTGATGTGCATCTGCCCCAAAGACATTTCCTCATCTGCCTCACCATGGTGCCTCTGAAAACTTTTAGAAATGTATTAGCTCAGATATAACATCTCCAAAGTCCCTCCAAATAATATAAAAAGCCCTAGGACAGAGCAACATATTAAGGCATTTCTAAATCTTAACACCTTGACTGATCGTTGATTGGCAAGTGAGCCACCTGGAAGAGAGGTGCATGTTGAATGTGGGCATGCACATGGGCATGCAGGGATTATATCTGAATAGGGAAGACCCTGAAAGAATGAACACAAGGACGAAATTCAAGAAATTATGAAAAAGTTAAAATTTTCCTGTGAATGACTTCTGCTCGGGGGTAGTCAGGAAGGATGACTGTATAACCAAGGAGGCCTTAATGCCGTTATAACATCCTTATTTGTCCCTAAAGTTAGTAACACCTGTCATCTGAAGCTGGAGTCAGAACTGGGCCTGGAGCATGTTTCACACCTTCTTTCCAGGTGTCACTGCATTACCTGTATAACTATATTTCAGGGGGAAAAGGGAAAATAGAATAAGTTTAACTAATCCTTAGAGACAAAAAAAATGTCAGAATTTTCTTTTTAGGATTTGCCATATGTGTCTTTCCTAGAAGCAATTCCTTTCAAAGACAGAATTGCCATGGTGCACATGGATGCCACCCACACAGGCAGTCTTTCCCACTCACAGGAAATACAAAGACATTCAGTATAAGTGCATAAACCCTACAGCTATGATGATATCTATAAATGTGACATTTCCCAAAAGGAACTGTTGGTAGACATGTCTGAGAAGAAATAAAACTACTCAGCCTAGTTTCCCTCCCAATATCTTAAGTTTAACATTTTGAATCCAAGATGTTCCCCTTATTAATTCCCTTTTGAAGTAGAGCACTATAAATGTGGTAGAGTCAGAATCCACTTCTTCAGCATCTTAGCAGCAATGCTGTTAACCATCTCCCTGGTACTGGACATGTGAGCTGGGTCTGGTAAAAGTCAAAATGATGCCATGGGCCACTTGGAGATTTGACTCAGCCTTTCTTGCCTCACCCAGAAGATTGAATTTTCTGGATCCAGATGAGCTTCCATGCTAGATTCAAGAGGCACCTAAGTTTTGCATAGTGCCTTAATATACCTCCAGAGATATCCAGTATGTGAAAGATTCTCTTAGACTTCCTTATACCTATTCTGAATTCCTGAATAGGATTTTTAAATCTCCTGAGTTGGTCCTAGGGAGTCGATGGGGGGTAAGTTGTCATTGAATAAATCCACTTCTCTGTCATAGCCTAGTACAGTGTTGCTACTTGGGGCCAGATAATTCTTTGTTGTGCTGTGCATTGTAGAATGTTTAGTAGCATCCCTGGTCTCTACCCTCATCCCTGGCCTCTAGATACAAGTAGTATCACTCCTATCCAGTGTTAACAGCCAACATGTCTCCAGATATTGTGAAATATCCCCTGGGAGCAGGGGAGGGGCCAGAAAATGCCCCCAGTTGGAAACCACTGGTGTAGTGAAAGAATGAACAAAAAGATTTTAAGGCAGCAAGAGCCATGAATTAGGTAATGATTCTAGGATCTTGCTCTTACAAAATTCAAATGATAACTCTAATTTAGCACCCCCATTCATGTGTGGTCATCCCCTGGCCATATCCTTTCTTAGCTATTACCATTAACATATTATAATCCCTGTTTTTTTTAATTTGTCTCACCCCCTATATGTCCTGGGAATTTAATAAATGTTTGTGAGTTTACGACTAAATATGGTAGATACAGTGTAAGATTGATTATATGTTTATGCATGTGTTGCCATCTTTGGGTGCTTCCTCTTTCAAGGATCTTTGCAGAGCCAGGTGTGCAACAAGGGAGGCAGACCAGGCTATTTTAAAAAGTTGCTTTTTTCAGGCAAGAATATACAACGGAGCAAAGGTAGCCTCTTCAATAAATGGTGCTGGGAAAACTGGAAACTATAAGCAAGATGAAAAGACAGCCCTCAGAATGGGAGAACATAATAGCAAATGAAACAACTGACAAAAGATTAATTTCCAAAATATACAAGCAGCTCATACAACTCAATGCCCGAAAAACAAACAACCCAATCAAAAAGTGGGGAAAAGACCTAAACAGACATTTCTCCAAAGAAAACGTACAGATGGCTATCAAACACATGAAAAGATGCTCAACATCCCTCATTACTAGAGAAATGCAAATCAAAACTACAGTGAGATATCACCTCACACCAGTCAGAACGGCCATCATCAAAAACTCTACAAACAATAAATGCAAGAGAGGGTGTGGAGAAAAGGGAACGCTCTTGCACTGTTGGTGGGAGTGGAAATTGATACAGCCACTATGGAAGACAGGATAGACATTCCTTAAAAAACTAAGAATAAAACCACCATATGACCCAGCAATCCCACTCCTAGGCATACACCCTGAGGAAACCAAAACTGAAAAGACACGTGTATCCCATTGTTCATTGCAGCACTATTTACAATAGCTAAGACATGGAAGCAACCTAGATGTCCATCGACAGATGAATGGATCAAGAAGCAGTGGTACATATACACAATAGAATATTACTCAGCCATAAAAAGGAACACATCTGAGTAAGTTCTAATGAGGTGGATGAAACTAGAACCTATTTATTATACAGAGTGAAGTGGGTCAGAAAGAGAAAGATAAATATCATATTCTAACACACACATACGGAATCTAGAAAAATGGTACTGAAGGATTTATTTACAGGGCAGCAATGGAAAAACAGAGGATGAGATGGTTGGATGGCATAACCGACTCAATGGACATGAGTTTGAGTAAGCCCTGGGAGTTGGTGATGGACAGGGAAGCCTGGCATTCTTCAGTCCATGGGGTTGCAAAGAGTCAGACACAACTGAGCTACTGAACTAATGGAAAAACAGACATAGAAAATTGACTTATGGATATGGGAGAGCGGAGGAGAGGGTGAGATGTATGGAAAGAGTAACATAGAAATTTACATTACCATATGTAAAATAGATAGCTAACAGAAATTTGCTGTATTGCTCAGGAAACTCGAACAGGGGCTCTGTATCAACCTAGTGGGGTGGGAGGGGGAGGAAGATGGGAGGGAGGTTCAAAAGGGAGGGGATATATGCTTACCTATGGCTGATTCATGTTGAGGTTTGACAGAAAACAACAAAATTCTGTAAAGTAATTATCTGTCAATAAAAACAATAAATTAAAATTTAAAAAGGATAAAAATAAATAAAAATGTTGCTTCCTTAGCTATCTGATAGCTAGTGGAAGCTAATAATGAAGAAAAATAATTCTTCATTATTCAGTGGAATAATTCTGTGGAATTTAATAATTCAATGAATTCAATAATTCAATTCAATTATTGAATTCAATAATTCAATTCAATTATTGAATTCAATAATTCAATGGATGCTAATAATGAAGAATAATAATTCTTCATTATTCAGTGTTTGTCATGTGCCATCTGCCAAGAGAGTGCATTGTAGATAGACTCTTCCTAAGAGTTTTACAGACCAAAGAGAAAATTGATCATTCCTTCAAATAGTAAATTCCTCTTATGAGTAAACTGATAAAGAAATTAAATTTAAAAATGAAGAAAGAGTTATAAAATTCTGGGTTAGGCCCTTTGCCTCTTCCCACCTCACCAGCCATTGTGTGCAGGCCCCAGTTTATGAATAATAAGGGTACATCCATTTGGTGTCCAGAGATCCTGAAGCTTCGAGTATTCTAGAAGGATCTTGTGAGGACCATAGATACATAAGTGTGGGGTTTCAACTGCATACTGATGGTGAAGGCTGTGTTTTTGTACCATCTTTGTGGGCACTTTGACAGTTAATGTTGGTGAGTATCTATGATGACAGGGCCCCAATAGGAACTTGATAAGCACACCTCACACAATATTCACAAGAGCTTTGCAAGGTGGGTGTATCATTCCTAATTTATAGATGAGGCTGCAATTTTTTAGGATGAGGCAGAGATGGAATTTGAAAGATACCTACTAACTCCAAAGTTCTTCTACACTCTGGCAATACCATCTATTTTTATTTAATCAGCTATTCAGTTTTATATACTAGATGTTTCAAATAAAAAGATCATCATGGTGCCTACTTCCAAAGATGTCACAGCCTAAAATGGAAAAGTGATAGGAATAAGTACACAAGCAAACATAGCACACTTAACATTGATATAAACTCAGTATGTACAAAGTGCTTAAATTGTGTAAAATATGGAAATCCATTCATTGTCTAAGAAGCATAGAGTTCTTTGTCTATAAGCATGGTCAGAGATTACCCTGAACTCAGTAAGACTGGCTACCTTCCTGTCCTCCTTTAGCAATTTAATAGGGAGCTGCTGTTAAGTCACTACAGTCGTGTCCGACTCTGTGCGACCCCATAGACAGCAGCCCACCAGGCTCCCCCGTCCCTGGGATTCTCCAGGCAAGAACACTGGAGTGGGTTGCCATTTCCTTGTCCAATGCATGAAAACGAAAAGTGAAAGGGAAGTCGCTCAGTCATGTCCGACTCTTAGCGACCCCATGGACTGCAGCCTACCAGGCTCCTCCGTCCATGGGATTTTCCAGGCAAGAGTACTGGAGTGGGATGCCATTGCCTCCTCCGTAATAGGGAGCTAAAAGAACCAATTACCTTTCCTGGAGGAGATAAACTGAATTTTACCTTACAGCCTTGTGTTTTTACCCACAATGCTTGCTGTTGTACATTTACTTTGTGGTTTCCATTTTGAGTTACAGATAATAATTGTGCAGTGGCAGAGTATGCATGCCATCACACTACATGCTGTAAATACAAAATGAACCGGGGAAATTTTCAGGATGATGAACTGCAAAGCACATATGATATCCCATGCTCTCTCCCTGACAAAAAGCCATACCAGGACCACCTAAGAGGAGGTGAACCACCTCCCCACTCCTGTAACATGAGATGCGTGGACCACCATGTAACTATGGCCACTGGTCAAGGCAGGTCCCGTTAGAAAAGAAGCCTCCAGAGTTCCTTGTCCAGAGGAGCCATTTTCTGTTGAGTAAGTTCAGAACTGTTGAGCCAGTGGCTTTCTGGGAAAGGGATGAACTTGTCTTTCGTGTTGAAAGAATATATGAAGAAGTAGTTTTAGGGCTTTAACCTGAATGTGGGGAAATGGGCAAGATGTCCCCTATGGAGGAGATGCAGCTTTTGCTTCTCCAAGCTCATACTTCTTAGTTTCTTATCACCTCTTGTTTTCCTCTCCGACTCCTATTTATTACTCAGTCTTTTCTCTTGCTCTTTCTTTGCTCTTTTTGATCTTTGTTGCTTTCCCTTTGGTTTTTGTTGCTGTCCCTATTCCTTAAAATTTTTATGAAGGTAGTTTTCCCTTTATTTTCACAATGTGTTGATATTCAGTAGTACTCCTTACAATATTTCAAGCTGAACTAAAAAAGTGTCAAGAAAAAGAAAAGTGAAACTGACTTTCTCAAACTGTTTAAACTTTCTGTTTGAGAGAAAGGAAAAGGTCCAGGTCAGTTCTTATTTTTATCTGAACAGTTTTCCCATCCAAATAGTCAGCATAAGGAATATAAGAAGATTTAGAGGAATATAGTCATGGTCATGAATAATTCAAATATACATTAAGAATGCAGAACTTTGGGAACAACCGATACATTTTATAGAGGATACTGGAAGAACACTAGGGAATGAAGACAAATATCACCTTTTCTTATCATTTTTATTAAAAGGACACACTGGGGAAAAAAAGAGATTTTTTTTTTCCAATTATAAATCATAAAGTACCCTGGAACCAGGATTTGGATCTTGTTTCTAAAAAGGAAGTCAAATCAAACCAAGTGGCAAGCAGAACTTCTTGCTTTTCTGCTCTTGTCTTTTTATATCTGTTCTTATGTACCTTCAGTAAGCTTTTTATAAACAATCAGACAAAATTCACATTATTCACTCCAGACATCTGGGCTTATTTCATTCTTGAAATAGATACATTTGTTTCAGATACTTACTTTAGGTATATCAAGTTTTCAAGAAAATGTGATTATTTCTATTTTAAAAATAATAAATAAGAAGTTATTTTAAAAAAAGAAGAAGAAGATTGCTGAATTGTGGGATAGTCCAATAGTGTTTTTCTGCCAAAAGGTGGTGTGATCATGTTGTACAGAGTCCTGGCATCATATGCTATCGTTACAGCCTTGATACATTCAGTGAAGTTAAAATGCTGCATGCTTCATTCTTTCTTTGACATCTGGTGCCACCTGCCATGACACCAACCATAGTACCTAGCACAGATTAGATAATCCATAGATGTGTGTTCTGCCCCTTCTTCTTTGAATCTTTCTTGAAAGTATTCATCTTTGATAATCTTCAAAATGCCATCTATAATTTAACATAGAAACTTGTTTTCCTTTAAAGGTTGACAAATAAGCAGACCTTTATTTCAGTACCCAAAGCAGTCTTTGACTCTCATCTGTTTGGGATCTACCATGTTTTTAAAAGAAAGTATATATATATTGTAAATATTTTTAGTGTTTAGCTCTATGTTCTTTTTTACTGTAAGAATATAGTAAAAAAAAAAAAAAAAAACTATTTCAACCTTATCTAGACCATTTTCTCTGAAGAAAAATTTACTTTGTAGGACCCCTTATATATTCATTGATATATGGTGAAGTGAGTTTTGTCATAAAATCCTAGAAAGTAGATTAAAAATTTGAAAGTCCTAGGGGAGCCCTGGAATCTACCACATAACACTTTGCTGTAACTAACTGAAATTAATGTGAGTGATACAGAGTTCTTGCTTTTTCTTCTCTAGTAAAATCCTGAGAAAGTCATCCAACCTGGAGAAGGACAGCAATTTATCACTCCAGAGTACTGAAGTTCCACAAAAAAGGCACGCATCACCGGGTAAGCTATCCTCTTCTGTCTAGTTTAGAACAGGCCTTTTGGAACAACCAGTAAAGGTCTCATCTTTAAAAGCTGTACTTCTAACAATTCAAGCAAAGATGGAATGCCCAGCCTATCCTGAGAGATCTAAACACTCCTTACAGTTGCCTGAGTGTGGTGGTGCCATTATGCAAAGGTCTTGAGAATAATTGGAAATTAAGTTATTACTGTGATACACACTAGGAGCAAAAGCCTAAATGGTACTAATATAATGCTGAGAATTACACACTTTCCGACAATTGACCAGGAACTCTTCCATTGTCTACAGTTAAATGACACCGGGATGGTTAGAATGCCCAGCAATAAAACATATTGAATGGAGTCTCAGAGATTTGTCTGAGCTTTACATTTTATTTGTGAGGAATATGAGGCCCAACAAGGTTAGGCACCCTCCCTGTTGCAGTCATCCAGCTGAGCTAGTACTAGGCCAACTGTCAGGGTGGGACTTTCCAGCTAATAGTCTTCTTCCTCCCACTCCACCACTCAGTGTCACAGTCATTCATCGTGCCTGTGTGCTTCCTTCACTCACAGCTAAGTCAGTGGCCCTCAGATGTTAGTGTGCAGAATACCACATGCTGAGCTTCCTGAACCTTCTGCTCAGGTACTTCTGCTGCAGATGTTCCTGAGATACAGTTATTAGAAGCCACAAATTGAGAATAAACTCTCAAGACAGCAGGACTGTTTCATATTCATTAGCTAATATTCATTAGGTGCCTGCTATCGTGTAGGTACTGTCCGAGCTATTGGAGATATATTAGTGAACAAAACAGAGATTCCTCTATGTTAGAATATGATTGGTGCTCTGGGGGGAAAAAATAACCTTTAAAAATGCCATGTGATATTTACGAGTCTATGACACTAATATTCCAGTCTAAGTTGATGAGCCACATGAAAAAAAAAATCTTTTGTTATTGTAGTAGGAATACATTTGTGAATGGTTTTGAGGCGTTAACATGCTGTGTGAATGATCTCTGGGTGTCTGACAGAGTAGGCTAAAGAACAGAATAAGATCATACTGTTGTAGTCCAGTTAGCTTTGCTCTGTGCAGTAGCCATGGATTATATTTCTGGCCAGTCATCTCACAAATGTATTGCTTTGGTCTAGAGGAATGTAAATTCTTCAGCCCCGTGAGCATTTTAACAAAGTCTAGGCCCCGCTGATGTTGGTCACTGTATCTTTGAATATTAAGATTCTTTGTTGTGAGGATAATAAAGTATTTCTATCCAAAATTTATAAAAGTCAATACACTGGCTAATGAATGCTATATATCTGAACATACTTTTCCAGCTAATGTTCCTAACCCAGAACACTGTGCCACATTATAAATGGTATTGGATGAGACCACTTTGGGAATTACTTAATTAGAGTATACTGTAGTCTGGACTAATTGCTTCCTCCCATTTATTTGATCTGAAATATCATTCAGAAACCACTTTGGGGAGGAGAGAATTTATGATCTTAAGCAGATTTTAGCCTCCCAATTGAATAATTAAAAAAAAAAAAACATTATCACCAGATGTGTATTGCGCATTGGCAGATTCTTCAACCAGATGTTGGGTGTGACGGATTGTGGGGCTAGTGGAGGCACCTCAGATCCTCTAGGCTTGCACTGAAATGATTCCGTTTATTAGGCAATAATATTGGTGATAAAGTTTAATGGTATAAACTGGAATGAAAGCAAATGACATCTAGAATGATTGGAAAGAACCCAAGAGCAGACCAAAAGCATCACAGTTTTATGTGAAAGGAAAAACTGATTGGATTCAGCATTTTGCCATTAGGAAACTTTCATGGAAGGTGTATATTTGAACACATTTCTTACTGTGGAGTATATGAAAGCGTAAGTGATATTTATGGATTCTTATGTGTGTGTGTGTGTCTGTGTGTGTGAGTTTGTGTGTTTATTTTGCTAATCTTTTCCTTCTTTTTACAACAGCCACAATATTTCCTAGTCCAAGTGCTGATCTGGAAAGTACTGGAACAGATACTTTCAATGGTAGTCAAGTGCTTGCCCGGATTCTTAGTTTGGAAAAGGTAATTTCAATCAGCTTTATATTAGGCTCATAATAAAAAGCAGGTAAACAAGCACCTCATAGGAAGAGTACTCCCATTTGGAGTAATATCTTAGAGAGATTCTTTTCTTAGGAGCTCTTTGATAAAAAGCTTAATTTAGAGACATTCTAAATTCCTTAAAGTCTTGGATATTTATTTACTTCCCTGTTAAGTCCCTTAATTGAACTTAAGATTTTCATTTGGTAAAAAAAAATAGGGTGGCATTATATGTGATCTTTTAATTTTCTGAAGCAGGGAAGAAAAAATGCTGTATGAAAGCAAATGAAGCTAGAGCAGCCATCAGACTCGCTGCCTCATCCATACTAATAATGCTTTTGGAAAAATTGGAGCTATAAAAAATATCTCCCCAAAGTAATAAAATCCCTTTCCTTAGCATGGCTTAAAGAGCTTACCTATGGATTTCTGTCTGGTTTACTCACCTTCCTCGCTAAGATTCCAGATTGCAAAATGATAAACATCATTTCTAAGAGGTGTGTACTGGCAACCTATGAGCTACATGTGCACGTGTGCACATATACAAGGATTGTAAGAAACTGAATTTGAATGCCTTTAGGCCGAAGAGGTACCCTTCTGTTAACTGCAATCCCCACTTTTCCTTATGGTCTTTTATCCAACCAGATTCATACATTTAAGTTACTTGGCTGGCCCATGGGCATTTGAGTCCTGCTTTGCATGCTCTTCA
The DNA here is from genome assembly GCF_027580195.1 of Bos mutus. Taxonomy (NCBI): domain Eukaryota; kingdom Metazoa; phylum Chordata; class Mammalia; order Artiodactyla; family Bovidae; genus Bos; species Bos mutus. The sequence continues at coordinate 32,779,811 of NC_091618.1, forward strand.
GAAATTAAGAGGAGATCACTTTCAACATTTTGCCACAGAGGGACTGTTTCTCTCTCAGTCTCTGTCTCTCTCTATCTCTCTGTCTCTCTCTCTCTCTCTCTCACACACACACACAAAAGAATTTTAATAATACATCTCCATCTTATCTGGTAGACATTTCTTCCATCTGAAACATGGAGACATAACTCTGATCTTTATTCATGTTATTCGTATTCCTGTGACCTTAACCACTGCTACTTAATATGTGTCTATTAGTTCCCCTTGAATTGACATTATGTATAACTGAGGCATCTTAATAAACTTATTTATGTCAGTAAACCAAAGAACAATTCAAAATGTATGGAAAAGGCACCATACCTATCAAGGCAATTCTGCTAGTGCTGGATGATATATAAGACCTTCACAGTCAGTTTAGTCTAGATTTTGAAATCCTGGTGTATATAATAGTTGAGGTACCTAAATCACCTTGTGTAACTGAGAAAACCCCACCATGTGCCCACTTAATTCCGGTATAAAGCCTCCACAAGTCATATCAGGGTGTAAACTAGGAAAAGTTATTTTATTCCATTCCATTTCTTCCATATTCTAATAATTTTATTTTATTTATGATTTTATTCCACTCCAATTCTTCTATATTCTAATACTGGAAGCAAACAGTCTTGTATTATATCAGTTAAATTCTTTAATAGCTAAAATAGCAATGCTATTCTCAAAAAAAAAAAAAAACCCACAATGTATTGTATTGAAATTCCCAGGTTCTCTTTCTCAGATGGAATAAAATTTCAGAATTTTGTGAGGCAGCACAAAGTCATATATCCAGTGGAGATAAGTGAAAAATGAATTTTCTATGTATAGATACATATTTTCAGAGTAGTTGGAGCAGAGAAAGGATATAAAAATTAGAATGACATATTGATGTCTGTGTCAGCAATCTCTCTGATTCCTCTTTCTTTCTGTTTACTGCTTTCTGCAACCCTTGCAAGAATAAGTAGAGAAATCATTTTGGAGTGAATTTATATGTGACGTTAAGAAAGAGATATAGATGAATGACTAGAAGACCTGGCACTTAGAGTATATCCTAGAATAAATGGATCCTGTCTTATTTCATTATATTTAGAAGTTGAATCACTGGAAGGCATAGTGTAGATTTTGTGATATAAAAGGGGAAGGATGAAGGTAGTTAGCCTTCACCTGACAGGTTGTAAGAATCAATTATTAGGAAGGGTGCATTAAATATTGCAACTCACTGTAATTGGCTCTATAAATATCTAAACAACTTAATAATGGTGAATGTGATCAATATTATAACTGAAAATAGTGCTACATCTGTGACTAGTCTGTACTGTAAAATATATGGGGGCCCTCCATTATAAAAATGCTTTCCAATTATTGCCTTTGGTAATTATATACTTCTATGTATCTTCATATATGTGTTTTTCTTTTTTCTTTAATGCATAACTCATAAATGAAATTATTGCTTTTCCAATGAAACATAATCCATGTTTTTCTACTTCTTCTAAATAAACACTGTTGATCCTGAGACTAGACTCTGAAGCTCATCCTCTTTGGAAGTCTTCCAGATATCCTGGCCAGTTTCCCATGAGGTGTCACAAATTGTTAGGACCCTTAAATCTCTGATGCTAAATGCCCAGGAAAAGCTAAGACTTTTAAGCCTGAAGATTTTTGTCAGAGAAGATCTAGTACATTAGGTTGTCTCATCAGATACAAGAAATGAGTGCAGTTAAGAAAATCATATGTGAATATTTTAAATCATAAAGATGACAATAATCACTATATTCACATATTCTCTCAGGGATTTTCATGGGTAAACCCAATGTATTTTGGTTTTAATTTCATAGTTGCTATAATGCAGGAACTTAAAATGGCTATTATGTAAACAGGTTCATTTCCTTGAAGACTAGTATATTTGATATCTGTATTTACTAACATTGTTATACCGCTTTTCTCACACACATTTTTAGCTTTTACAGCAAAATTCAACTTCAGAAGATATAAGAAGAGAACTGTGTGAGAACTGTCCAGGTTATATTGCTGATTATGCCTTCTCTTGGACCACTCTAGGGAAAAATGTTCTTAATATATTTTGCCTGTCCAACAAGACCTTTTTAGAGTCTTCTCTCCAAGAACTAACAAACCAATTCTCTCAGGTGAGTGTAAACATTTTAATATGATCAGGGTCTCATAACAATAGCAGGAAATGTATCATTTCCATTCTTGTATGCACAAAGCAACTCAAAGTGATTCAAAGAGCAAGTCCATAGGTCTCATGGACTGGAAAATGCTGACTGAAATACTGGCTCACATTTGGCACGAATTCATCACACAGAGGTTCACACATGATGTCAAATTCTAAGCAATGACTACTTTCCATTTAAACGTGCTGGATTGAAATGATCCATTAAACAAAAAATATTGCTTTATGGTTAATACGGAGGTAGGGTCTCATCTTTGGAGATGAAATTTGACCTTGGTTTATGGTAAATGAAGATTGACTGTTTTCTCTGAGATTTTTAAGTAAGATTACTCAGGATGTAATGTAAGTTTAATAATTAAACTCTCAGAGCCTGGTAATTCACAGAAGCTAGAATAATGGGTAATCTTTTAAGTGTTTATTCTAAGATAAAACCTAATTTAAAACTTTGATTTTTATGAAAGAATATATCCCTCTTTCCAAAATATTATACACTAGAAACAAGAACTTTATTATATGAAGTGCTAATGACCTTTTTTGTATGCTAGTCTTAAATTATGATGTGAAAATCAGAAAATAAGATACTGATCATCTTTTTAAAATGAAATTCCACATACAATGAGAGTTCACAAAATCAAAATTTTTGAGTTGCCTCAAAATTTTATAAATGAGAATAAATTCAACATGTTCACATCTAACATTTTTCCCCTTGATCCTATGAATTTTATTGAATGGATGGAGGTTTGTGACATTCCAGGAGGCGGTGATCAAGACCATCCCCAGAGAAAGAAATGCAAAAAGGCAAAATGGTTGTCTGAGGAGGCCTTAAAAATAGCTGAGAAGAGAAGCTAAAGGCAAAGGAGAAAAGGAAAGATACAGCCATCTGAATGCAGAGTTCCAAAGGAGAGATAAAAAGTGAATAATACAAAGAAATAGAGGAAAGCAATAGAGTAGGAAAGACAAGAGGTCTCTTCAAGAAAATTAGAGTTACCAAGGGAACATATCATGGGCACAATAAAGGACAGAAATGCTATGGACCCAACAGAAGCAGAACTTATTAAGAAGAGGTGGCAAGAATACACAGAAGAACTATACAAAAAAGATCTCCATGACCCAGATAACCACAATGTGTAATCACTCACCTAGAGCTAGACATGCTGGAAAGCGAAGTCAAGAAGGCCTTAGAAAGCATCACTATGAGCAAAGCTAGTGGAGGTGATGGAATTCAAGTTGAGCTAGTTCAAATCCTAACAGATGATGCTGTGAAAGTGCTACACTCAACATGCCAGCAAATTTGGAAAACTCAGCAGTGGCCACAGAGTGGAAAAGGTCAGTTTGCATTCCAATCATAAAGAAAGGCAATGTCGAAGAATACTCAAATTACCTCACAATTATACTCATCTCACATGCTAAATATTATTTTGAGCAAAATAATGCTCAAAATTCTCCAGGCAAAGCTTTAGCAGTACGTGAACTGGGAACTTACAGATGTTCAAGCTGAACTCGAAAAGGCAGAAGAACCAGAGATCAAATTGCCTACATCCATCGCATCATCGAAAAAGCAAGAGAGTTCCAGAAAAATTTCTGCTTCTGCTTTATTGACTACACCAAAGCCTTTGACTATGTGGGTCACAACAAACTGTGGAAAATTCTTCAGGAGATGGGAATACCAGACCACCTTATCTACCTCCTGAGATATCTGTATGCAGGTCAAGAAGCAACAGTTAGAACCAGACATGGAACAATGGACTGGTTCCAAATTCGGAAAGGAGCATGTCAGGGCTATATTTTGTGAACTTGCTTATTTAACTTATAGGCAGAGTACATCATGGGAAACACTGGGCTGGATGAAGCACAAGCTGGAATCAAGATTGCCAGGAGAAATATCAATAACCTCAGATATACAGATGATACCACCCTTATGGCAGAAAGGGAAGAACTAAAGAGCCTCTTGAAGACAATGAAGGAACAGAGTGAAAAAGCTGGCTTAAAACTCAACATTCAAAAGATGAAGATCATGGCATCTGATCCCATCACTTCATGGCAAATAGATGGGGAAACAACGGAAACAGTGACAGACTATTTTTTGGGGTGCCAAAATCACTCCAGATGTTGACTGCAGCCATGAAATTAAAAGATGCTTGCTCATTGAAAGTAAAGCTATGACCAACCTAGACAGCATATTAAAAAGCAGAGACATAACTTTGCCGACAAAGGTCCATCTAGTCAAAACTATGGTTTTTCAATTAGTCATGTATGGATGTGAGAGTTGGACCACAAAGAAAGCTGAGCTCTGAGGAATTCATGCTTTTGAACTGTGGTGTTGAAGAAGACTCTTGAGATTCCTCTGGACTGCAAGGAGATCAAACCAGTCTATCCTAAAGGAAATCATTCCTGACTATTCGTTGTAAGGAAATACTTTGGCCACCTGATATGAAGAACTGACTCACTAATACAGGAGGAGAAGGGGACGACAGAGGATGAGGTGGTTGGATGGCATCACTGACTTGATAGACATGAGTTTGAGCAAGCTCTGGGAGTTGGTGATACACAAGGAAGCCTGGCGAGCTGCAGTCCATTGGGTTGGAAAGAGTCAGACATGACTGAGCAACTGAACTGAACTGAAGTACAGAATGCTTAAATTACTCTTCATTAACCTGAGTTTTCCAAATGAACCAGATTAGAAGCACTGTTATGATAATGCCAATTCAATGTAGAGCACTTAGAATTCTATCTCAACAAACTCAGAAGCCATATAGAATGTGTGGCTAAGACTACCTTGTTCAAAATCACATTTTCAGCATGAAGGACCTTGAATTAAGATCCAACTAAAGCCTGACTACTACTATGAATGAGTTTATTAAGAAAATTGCTTGGGGTGGAAATATAATGAAGAAAATACTTCTGAAGGTGTTCTCTGGGACCTGTGATCCAGAGCAAGAGTAAAGATCATGGTTTTCTTTTATTTGTTTGCTTAGAGTACAAGATGTGACTATAGGATATTCACTATAAATCGTTATTATAACTAAAGTTCCTTGTATTGCAACAGAACTTTGGAAATATTTTGTTAAGTATGTGTAATATTAAACATTTTCATGTATTTGTATATATATATATTCACACATTTATACATAAAACACCTAAATTTTAAAGGTTTTCTATGCAAATAATATAAGGTCTACTAATGGACCCGCATGAGGAAATGGCAGCCCACTCCAGTATTCTTGTCTGGAGAATCCTATGGACAGAGGAACCTGGTGGGCTACAGTCCATGGGGTCACAAAGAGTCAGACACAAGAGACTGAGCAGGCACTACTAATGGATATAGAGAGTATTTTTCTATATATCCTAAACTAGATCCTAGAGAAAAACGTATTACTCAGAAGCTAATTTTATTTTAAGAAATTAATTTTAATTTCCCAAAACCCAATTTAAAGTATTTTGTATAAACGGTTTTGTTAACCAAACATTAAATATGCCAACATCTAAAATTATAGGAAAAAATTCAATTACATGTAAGAACATTTGAAATGGTTACAGTTTTTCCAAGTAAAGGATTGCTAAGTCACTTCAGTCGTGTCCGACTCTGTATGGCCCCATAGACGGCAGCCCACCAGGCTTCCCCGTCACTGGAATTCTCCAGGCACGAACACTGGAGTGGGTTGCCATTTCCTTCTCCAGTGCATGAAGGTGAAAAGGGAAAGGGAAGTCGCTCAGTCGTGTCCGACTCTTCGCGACCCCATGGACAGCAGCCTACCAGGCTCCTCCGTCCATGGGATTTTCCAGGCAAGAGTACTGGAGCGGGTGCCATCGCCTTCTCTAAAGTAAAGGATTACTTCAAACTAAATGAAAATCTGAATTACTTAATTGAAACTCTCGACTTCCAGTGTTTTCAAAGACAGTCAGCCATGTGGTTACAGATATTGAAGTCTCGTCTCACCCTGTCTATGGTTTTATTTTTTTAAGCTATCACGTGATCCAAACAACCAGAAGACAATGTTTCAGGAAATGGTTAAAGTGCTATCCTTTTTCTCACAAGTACAAGAGCAGACAGCTGTGTGGGAGCTTCTCTCCAGTTTTTCAAATGTGTTCCAGAATGACAGCACACTAAGCAATCTATTTGATGTGCTTCGAAATGCAAACAGGTAAGAATCACTGTTCATAACAAAGTCTTTTTTTTTTTCCTTCTAATGTTACCTTGAAGATCACTGCTAAGTAGTTAATTTAAACACAGCAAATAACCTTTCAGCACTTACTGCAGATTTTGGCAGTGAACGTGAGGGTATTAGATAAGCAAAGGAGAAAGATACACTGTGGTCATCAGGGTTATTGACATGTATATAGGGAACTGAGGAACACTAATCATAACATCAGTAATGTCAATTGATATCCCAGAACTCTGAAAAGATGGTAGAGGAGGACCAACGGTTGATTGGAATGGCTCAGTCTCACTCAGGGACCACAAAGGCTCTGTGCATCTGTATTTTACATGCTCAAGATGAAAATATTTCATTGGATTTTTGGTACTACACCGTAAAAAAAACAACCTTGCATATTGGGTTGACTTTATTTGACATATATGACACAAAGATTTGGAAAACTTGCAGAAGAAATCCCTTTAAAGTCTGTTTTCCTCATAAACGAGATCTGAGCATGCTAGCATTTAGAATTTGATGAACACATACTTAGGTTTTGGCTGTGATGCCTAGCTAATTTGGAAATGTGCATTAAACAAAACAACTGCATCAACAACCAGTAATTACTGGTGCCTGTTACATGCCAAACACTTTACCGGACCCTTCATATATTTTACATTGAAACTTAACAACAGAACTATCATTTATTTCATAAATGAGATAATAGAGGGCTGTAAAAATTAAATAATTGATGATCTTGCAGCTAAGAGAGTTTGAACCTGGGTTTTTATACTCCAGAACCCAGATGCCTCTCAGTGGATTCCATGGTTAATGTCTGAAGCACCAGAAAGGAGTTTTCTCATCTTCTCTGGAGAACTTCTAAATGTTTATATTTGTTCAAAGACCTTGTAATAAACCCTCATGTTGGTATATTAATTTCATTTGATTCTCATAACACCGCTTTGAGATTGAGACCACAGATATCTGCATTTTATTAAAAAGAAAACACACCTTCATGGAGGTCAAATGACTTCTTCAGGAAGGTCAAAAGACTTCCTCAAGGTTCTACAACTAAGTAAGTGGTAAAGCTAGAACCTAAACTCAAGGAATCTGAATCCAAGTCCTGTGCTCTTTCCACAATAAATAACATGTCATAACTAAACTCGGAGAAGGCAATGGCACCCCGCTCCAGTACTCTTGCCTAGAAAATCCCATGGATGGAGGAGCCTGGAAGGCTGCAGTCCATGGGGTCGCTGAGGGTCAGACACAACTGAGCGACTTCACTTTCACTTTTCACTTTCATGCATTGGAGAAAGAAATGGCAACCCACTCCAGTGTTCTTGCCTGGAGAATCCCAGGGACGGGGGAGCCTGGTGGGCTTCCGTCTATGGGGTCGTACAGAGTCGTACACGACTGAAGTGACTTAGCAGCATAACTAAACTATAAAAGAAGCAAGATATTAGTAAATTTGTTTTGGTTCTCATTTTGGCTCTTCAGGAAATTTTCACTCACTCAGAATTTTGACACTTGGTTCTCTTCCTCCTTTGTATATTCTATTTTAGAAAACAAACAGGTAAATCGATGAAAGGAGAAACGGGATTGTTTGAATTGTACAGTGTAGCAATGAAAGAAGTCAAGATACTCTTGAGACCACAATAAGATATCACTAACACTCGCTAAAATGGGTTCAGTTTTAAAAGATGAGCGACCCCAGTTGCTGGCAAGAATGTAAAGCAAATAGAATTCATACATTGCAAGTTAGAGTGTAAAGTGATATAACCATGTCAGAAAACAGTGTGACAGGCTCTAATGAAGCTAAAAATAGAACCATGTGATATACCATTCTACCCCTGGTTATTTACCCAAGAAAATGAAAACATATGCCCACATGAAGACTGGTATGCTAATGCTCGTAGCAGATTTATTCACAATAGCTAGAAATTGAGAGAAAAACAAATATCCATAAACAGAATGGATGAAAAATTGGAATTCTACTCAGTTAAGAATAATAAACAGATTACTTAATCACACAACAGCACAGATAAATCTTATGAATATTGTGCTGGCAAAAGAATCCAGACCACAAAAAAAAGGAATACATACTAGATGTGTAGATATTGTATTATTAACAAAATTAATGTATAGTGTTAGAAATCAGAACAGTGGATATTGGGGCAACTGTTGGAAGCATGACAAAACTTTCTTAAGGTGATATTTTGTATCATCTTAAAATAAGATATTTTATATCTTATTTAGCATGGTGGTTACATAATTGTATATATTGTCAAAGTTTATTGAATAATAACCTTAAATAGGCTTATCATGTTGTATGTGAATTATACCTTAATGAAATTTGGTTATTAAACAAAAAATAAAAACCAAACTCCCACAAAATAATGCTCACTGAAAGGTGGAAGATCCAAAAAAATACCCTTTGGTCAAAAATAAATTAATTAAAATACATTAGACATCATTTTGATAGAGTAAATTACATAAGGTCATTGCACTGTGGCTATTTTAATTCCCTTAACATTTAAAATAAAATTATTGTATTATACCATAGATATGTTCTCAGGTAATGATTAGAATGTTGTTAACCAGTCTACATAATAATGAAAACAGCTTTTAAAAGAAATAGCTTCAGATTGTTATAAAGCAGATGACATCTGACTTTTTTCTAACCTGGATAACTTTCTTTAAATCAGTTGACTTTTACTTATTTATTATTTAGCTAATTAATTAACTTAAATTTTATTGCCAATTTATATACTTGTTCTTTCTAATATGAAAGCCTCTAGCTATTTGTGGGATTTTTTAATGTGATAAATTTGGCCTGTTGCATTTTGTAAATTTAAGGTGCACAGGCTGTCCATGATTTGGAGCACTTGGTGTGCTACTATCATTAAGAAATTTAATTTTAATTTTATTTTTAATTAAATTTATTAGAAAAACTTCTAATATATTTGAAACAACATGGGTATGTGAATCTACTTTTCACTGGTAATTGCAATGAAATTCTAATACAGATTAAATATTTTCAATGAAAATTTAGCATCTGAGTTGAGATGCTTCATTAGTGTAAAATATACTTTGAAATCTGAAGATAATGCAATAGAAGATAAAATACTAATATATTTTATATTGATTAGATGTTGAAATGATAATATTTTGGATATGTTGGGTCAAATAAAATATATTATTAAAATTAATTTCATCTGTTTCTTTAACATTTTTAATGTAACTACTAGAATATTTAAAATTAAATGTCTTGCATTATATTTCTGTTGAAAGACCTTTTATGTCAACCATTTTTTAAAGTCAAATCTTAACTATTATTATTAAAGTGTCACTAAAATTCTTCAGAAATGACTGTATTTTGTCACCAAATCATTGGTTTATCTTACTCTTTGTTGATCAAGTAATATGAACAAATAAACCCTATCAAAACTCATTGCTGTTATTTCCTCCAGCAGTTTTGTAAAGTTGTAACTTGTTATATAGTTCAGTCACCAAATCCAGATTGCAAACTGTCAAGATTACGACAGAAGTTAGCAAAAATGAGCACTCTCAAAAACCAAGAAAAGCATATGAAAAAACATAGGTGATAGTCACTATTATAGTAGAGGAGGAAGCTGTATGCTTAGCTATGAATCACAAAAACTCCTTTTTAAATTACCTTACAAGGAGACTTGTTTTGGATAACTTCCATTTGTATATGATGAACAGGACAGAAAAACAAAACCAATGAAGTGAAGTAAAATTATCTTCATCAATAGTTTAAAGGATCTCATAGAGGATGGGGGTCAGGTGTCGTTTTTGGGGTCACATTTCGATAGAAAAAATGAATTATGTCTACTGACATTTGTATTAGCTATATTAATAACAATAATGCTGACAATGAGCTTGCCAAATGTTCAGTCTTTGAAGGTGTTACTTTGAGACAAAAGATCAGCTGAGTCAAGCACAGACCAAGCTGGGCGAAGGCTGGCAGAAATCTCCAGTCTTAGAATGTTTACCTGGTCTCCATACTCACCAGGATTCAGAAACAATTCAAAGTCTGAGAACCAGGAGATTCTTGGGGCAAATATAAAAATGCCTGAGGTATATCAGCTGTTATGTATACAAAGCACAGACGAGAAAAATTCAGCCATCCCACCATGGCCAAACACACAGCTGGAAAAACAAGCTAACAATGGCTGTGGCTCAGTGCAGAAATGGTCTGTCCTCCTCTTCTCTGCCATGTTGGGGCAAAGCACCAGAGTCAAAATGTAGAGGAGAAAGAGCAGAAACTTCGAAATTAGACACAACCAGCTTTATTTATTTGGATAACCTTGTGTAAGTTATTTAACTTTTGAACTTTATTGTTCCATAACAAGACTAATGAATTGACTTTTTGGAATTATTAGAGAAGCAAATAAAATTATAAATAAATATGCATGCTAAGTTGCTTCAGTCGTCTCCAACTCTTTGAGACCCAGTGGACTGTAGCCGCCAGGCTCCTCTGTCCATGGGATTCCCCAGGCAAGAATACTGGAGTGGGTTGCCATGTCCCCCTCCAGGGAATCTTCCTGACCCAGGGGTTGAACCCTTGTCTTTCTGCAGCTCCTGCATTGCAAGCAGATTCTTTACCACTGAGTCACCAAGGAAGCCTACAAATAAGTAGATGTTTATATATCCATACACATACCTACTAGAAATTAGAGGACATACAAAAAATTGGCGCTCTAAATGTAATAGTTATTCATGGCTAGGAGCTAAAATTAAAATGATCTTAATTTAAATATTAAAAATTCAAAAAATATTGTAGAAAGTATATGCACATGCTGTTGCTGATGTGACCTTTCAGTTGACTAAGATATATATGGAAGAGCTATTAGCTAATATGTACTACATTTAATTTCACAAGAGCAAATCCTTAACAAAGCCTTTTGTTCTAAGTTACCACTCATATATATATATATTTATATATATTGCCTCACAGTGTTTATGAAATTCAAACATACTTGTACAATGCTAACATTTTTTAAATGTACTAATGACAATAGGAGATAAAAAGAAGAGGCATTTTTTAAGTCGGTAATTGATTTTTTGGAAATACTGAATGAACTCAAGCATGAACCAGTAAATTTGCTGATTTTTCATTCCTGGTGTACACTGCCCATCTTATTAGTAACATAAAAATCCTGGGAAGACAGTGCCAGTTAGTTTGGATATTAATTTTGAGCTACCCCCTGGAGCAGTGCCTGTGGGCTACTTAGAGGATAGAATGCAATCTCTAATTAGGGCAAGCTGCCATTTAAAAAAAAAATTAACATTTGTTTAGCAAAAGATAAATATTTATCAAATAATTAATAATTATTCCTGAAAGTGGATCTTTTATCTGGGCTTGATTTTTAATGAAAACAATTTCCAATATTTAATTTTTTTCCTTTAAAAACAAAAAAAAAGAGGTATCCTTTTATTGGAAACTGCTGTTTCTAACTACTTATTTTCAGACCTTAACAATAACAACAAAAAAAACTGATGTGAACTTCACTCCTTACTTTAAGACCTTTTAGGCTTTAGAATCCTGTATGGTTCAAGAATACTTTGTTGGGATTTTGTGCATGAACAGACAAACAAGCAATTAAATGACACAGCAGCATCTTGTCTTTTATGTTATAAGAATAATTTTCAATACTGTAGCTATTTTCTCCTTGAATAACCTTTTGTTTCTGTCTGCAAATGTTGAAATGCAATCTGGTTTAATTGTTTTTCGACTTGTCAGTGCGCTGCGGGTTGTGCAGAAGGTTTATCCACGTGTCACAACTAACGAAGGTTTCAGAACTCTCCATAAATCTGTTAAACATCTGCTGTACACCCTGGACTCCCCATCTGAAGGTATTGTATTTCTATCTTTCTGTATTCAGTTCTGCATTGCAATTCTGTATTCAGTTCCATTAGGAATAAAAAACAAAATGCAACTGAAGCAACCATTTATGCACGACATTATTCTTAGGTGGGAACATATGTTACCACTAAATCTGGATCTTTAGCTAACCAAAGTGCGGAGACAAGGAGAAATGGTTGGAAAAGAGGCTGTGACTTTCTAGGATTTTTATTTTTATGGGAATGGTCTCTCTTAGCTATATTATAAAGCTATGTTTATGCTTGGTATGAAAAAATAAATACCAGAGAAAGGGACTAAGCCTCAACAAGTAGATTTCTACCACAACTTTTTGAACAAATGCCTACACTGAATTGCAGTATTTTTGCCCTTTTTCCCCAAATTTGTCTTTTTAATTAGAATGAGTCTTTCTTTGGATAAAACTCACCGTTCAGCCAGCCATCTTGAAAATGCATGATGGACATCAGAGCGTGAATAGATCAGTATAGACCTATTGTTCCACCTAGTAAGACAAACCATAGCATCTTGCTAGTGAATCAGAAAAGATCATCTTTGCATATAGAGAATAGCATTATATACCACATGCATGGAAATGCACAGACACACACACACACACACACACACAGCCATATACAGACACACATTTAGGACTATAAGGAATAAATCCCTACTTCACAAGTGAAATGTTTGGTTAGTATTTACTGCTTCTGAACGAGTTTAGGAATAGGCTTTCTCAGCTGAGTCTGCCAGCTTTTAAGTATGTAGACTTTACTTTTGGATTACAGATGAGTAATCAGGTCACAAGCTGATTGTTTATTACAAGACCTTAAACTATTTTCATATGAAATGCTGGTTTTAAAGGCTTTAAAGACTTCTTGAAGGAGGATCTAACATACACTTGGATACCAATTTCTTATTCTACAACAATTTTTATGACTTCAGTCACAGAATTAATGACTAGCTTGCAGGATTGATTCTTGTTAAATTCAGTGGTCTTCATGAACATTAGGGTTAAAAAAAAAAAAACCCTTATGCTTTTAAGAAAAGGTCCGGCCCAGAAAAACCAGACAGTACAACAACAAACACAAATTATTTCCTCTGTACATTTTTCTGTTTGCATTTTAAAGACTTGAGAACTTCAGATTTCTCCTTACCATTCTTTTCCTTTTCATCTTCAGACTCACACCTTATAATTGTATGGAGGGATAAAGTTGAAATTTTTGTTACAAAGGACGTAAGTTCTTTAGTGCCTTAGAAGCCAAAGAACCTCTCTTTAACTGAGGCAGCAAAACACTTTTCCTGATGAACAATATAGCTCAATTTTCAATATTTAACAATGGCCATGCCGCATTTCTATGATTATGCTCATAATTTTGAGCATGTGTTAAACCATGTGTTAAACCATGCCATTGGATAATCAGAATGACAAGGAAATATTAATACATTAAGGATATATGTTTTTATTTTTAGAATTAGATGTGCTTATATTTGTTTTTAAAAATTTCCTACACACGTGACTTCATCAGTCTAAAGATACCAATGCAGTAGTATTAAGGTCAGTTGCTATGTCACTAACCCCAAGCCCCTGCATGCATGCATGCTTGAGCAGAAATTTCATGACCTTTGAAAACTTCTTCCACGTATTTCTGGGAATCCTTCAGGAAACCCAAACTTGTTTTGAAGTACAAATACCTGCCATGATGCCCAAGCCACCCATGCTTACTCTTTATAGCATTTAGTGTTATTTGTGAACACATGTCCTCCCTTGGCTTTACGCTAAATAAACTGGAGTGAAATGGTCACTCAGAGCAGAGTTACTTGCTTGGGTCCTCTCTAATGATTGACAGGACTCAGATAGCTTTGAAGGTCTCATTCCCTTCTTTCAAACAAAAAGTAGAAAAAATTAAAAGGTAGTGTTCTTTTTTTGTGTGTCGATGATAAATATTTTATTATCTTAAGTCCTTTCTATCATCAAAACAACTCTATAAGAGGTATTTATTATCCCATTTTGCAGACAAAACAACTAAGGCAAAGGGAGGCTGGGCACTTTGCCTATGTTATACATCCAGCAAGTGACTAAACTGAGATTCAGAGCCTGAATCTGTCTATGCCCAAAGCCAGGTCCCCAAGCTCTGTTATCCTTTGGCCTTACTCATAGTTACCATCTGAGACATGTACACACTTGCTTCTAGGATATCTCACACAAGGACTTGCCACCACCAAGCCTCAGAATGGCTCTACTTTCGGCCAGTCATAGAGTGTGATTCATTGTGCCAGATTCCTTCCCACATGATACATTTTTCAGTAGCCATTGCTCCATTCCTCTCTGCATTCTATGTCTATTTCTAATTCAAACCTCCACACCTCATGTCTACTTTTGATTCAGCCTTGATTATGAACACACTTCAAGGTTTTTTTCAGAAGCCTCCTCAGCAACCATGACAATATGGAGATGCTAATAAACATTTGAGAAGATGTTTTAAGGAATCTTAACTTCCTGTTTTAAGGAATCTAATTCTCAGCTCTGACCCAGTAAAGATTCCAGCTTCACTGTTTAGTATTTCCATTTATAAAACTGAGTTTTGAGGGTGAAGATTACCTTTTTTGGCTCATTGAAGTTTACTCTTTTGCCAAGTGGTAAATTACATGAAATTACATCTTTAAACAAAAAGCCATGTTTACTGGTGAAAAGAGGTTATCTGTGCACTAGATTTCTTTCTCTGTCTTTGGGCACCATTTTTATATATGCCTAATTCTACAAATAAAACTAAAACTTTGCTTTTTTAAAGGGCTGTAACAATTTCCACTTCATTAAAACCCATTCAATACGGTACTTCTCAGATACTTTAAAATCCAGGACAAGTGCCCAGAGGGCAAAGTCCATACTTAACATCAAGGTCAAGCCTATAATTGATATATACAAAGTTAATTTCTATTAGTTATTCATTTTAATAATCTGATGAAGAAGAGACATTCCATAACCATACAGTATACAAATGCTAATGGACTCAGGCATGTAGTATACAAATGCTGATGAACTCATAGGAGTTCAAAGTGAGCAAGATTTGATCTTGGAAAAATGGCTTTATATACTTTTACACTGCAGAAGCATACATCTTCACAGAGTCCTATCCGGATTATTCTATATATGTGCTCAGTTGCTAAGTTGTGTCCAACTGTTTGCGACCCCATGGACTGTAACCCACGAGGCTCAGACTCTGTCCATGGGATTTCCTAGGCAAGAATACTGGAGTGGGTTGCTATTTCCTTCTCCAATTCTATATATGGATGCCAATAAATAATGGTTATTACCATTATTAATTAGAGTGGGGAGGGAGGAGGGAGAAGGGTTCAGGATGGGGAGCACATGTATACCTGTGATGGATTCATTTTGATATTTGGCAAAACTAATACAATTATGTAAAGTTTAAAAATAAAAAAAAAAAAAGATTTATACTGAGTGTCTTCTTCTTGGTCCTTTCACTCACTGATGCGTTGCTGTCTTTAGAGCAATAATACTTAGCTGTCTTGAGCAGAGAAGAGAGGGACTCCTGCCAGAGAGGAAAACTGAAAAAGCGATTCTGCCAAGTTACTAGAGATGGTACAGACATTACTCAGACATGACTGATACCGAGAAAGACAAGGAGGTTTTTAATTCTGTGAGTCTTTTACACTCATCCTTATTTAAATAAACAAAATGACCAGCGTGAGAAAAGTACAGATGGCTGCCTAGTTTTGTGCTACGACCTTTTTAGAAGACTTTAGAACACACTAACTAGAGACAATGGGAGAAGTATTAAAGCTGTCAATAAAGTACCCTATTGAAAATGATAAGGCCAGTGTTGAAAAACGACAGCACTGGAACTTCTGGATTATATATGAGAAACTAAGAGGGTCTACAGAGAAGAGTGAAATAAGTAATACCATTTCCTTAAAGGAGTTGAATGAAAGCATTGGATTTCTAATGTTTTTATTTATGCAGTAGCCATTTTTAAATTTTGCACGTGAATGTTGTTGCACTTACTTTTTTTTTTTTTTAATTCAGGAAAGTATATTTAAAAAAAAATTTGATTGGAAGAAAATTGCTTTTTATGTTGGTTTCTGCCATACAGCAACATGAATCAGTCATAATTATATGTATATATTCCCTCTGGAGCCTCCCTCCCCTCCCGCCATCCATCCCCTACAGGTCACCACAGAATGCCAGACTGCGCTCCCTGTGTTACATACGGAATACTACTCAGCTACACTTACCCTGCAATGATAGAATGCTATGCAGCAAGCTGACTCAGGGACCCATTTAACTTCTAGGGGCAATTCTCTGAGTTGAATTAGATCTTCATATATGGTTTCCATTAGACACACCTTAGTGATTGCCTTCCACAATCCAAACCTCACATTATTTGAGACCACTCAGAATGGTTCTATAAACATTAGTTAATTTGCCTTCACAGCTGCATTCAATTGAAATCACTGGCTGGTTTTTGAAAGATAAAAATATAGATTAGTGATGGCAGATGTTTCCTAAGGCTACATTCTAGACAAATGAAGGCAAACAAACGAAAAAATCCAGTGACCCATGAGATTGAAATTGGTTTAATTTGATTAACAAGTCACCCAGGTAGTCAGTCTGCATTATAATATTTGAGTTATCTATGCATACAGGTCATAGGGTAAAATAATGTAATGGTTTGATGCACAGAGAAATAATTTGTTAGAAATGCATATGCCTAACCATTGGGATTATTTCACTTGGGGGGCAATTGATAAATACATATTTTAAATGTTTCCAACTGAGCTTAGACATCTCTGTAAAGTCATTTGGAGAAAAATTCTGCAGACTGCCTGCTTTTCTTCCCACTAATTTGACCTGGGATGATTTTTACTTAGAAAATAAATCCTTTAATGAAATGCTAAATGTTATCTCTTTAGGTGGCTCTGATAATACAACACATTTGTGGAGTGAGGAAGCTGGACAGTCACTATCCCCAAGCAGCCTGGCTGCACAGTAAGTCTTTGTTGGTTTGTTGGTGTGTTCCTAAATTGGTAAGTAACTTGACTGAATAAGCAAGCAGCACAACTCATAAACATCATTCTTTTCATCAGTAAGACCATGGAATAGAAAAAATCAACTATTGACTGATGAAAGAAAAAGTTAAAGTTGAAGTGCAGTAAAGTTGAAACTTGTTTTTTTTATTATTCAGTGATATTTTTAGATAACGTGACATAAAGATCTGGTTTTCAGTTCTAAGATTGCATAACTAGATCCCACATGTTCTGTCTGGATAGGTCACCTTATGTCTATGAGGAAAATCTAGCTGGAGGCCCAATTTCCAACTCTTTTCAAAGTCTTTCATCTTCGTATGAAAGATGTAAAAGTCTCCAACTTTTTACATTACTGTTGATTTCAGTTTTTAAAAATTGACATTAAAAACGGACCCCCCAAGGTAATGCAAACTTTGTTTGCTTTAGTAGTATTCAAGTAGCCAAACTGTTTATCAGTTATTTAATTTGGGACTGTTTGTGGTTCATGTAAATGTTTATATATTTACCTATTCCTGAGACAGTGAAAGGCCTTGGAAATAACAGAAGTAATGTTGGCCTCTAAGGACCATTAACATAAGCAGCTTCTCTGAAGTAACTAACAGTTATGGTAGAAAATTCAAGCAGTTGCCTGTAGAAGCTCACTGAAGTAAATTCACATAGTTCAAGGCAAATTTAGAGACTAGGTGACCTGTTATGTAAAAGTTGTTTTGGCCTGATAAATTATACTACTGAAATTATTTGATTTTAGTCCCAAAAGATATGTTTTTGTGGGCTAATGGAAACAAATAAAAACAAATAGTAGGCCTTATTTTTAACCATTCATTTCTTTTTCTAAAATAGAATCTATGCAATTGTTTATAAACTTTCTATTATTCAGTGAGAAGTTTCCCAACTCTGGGTAGTTCTAGGCAAAATTCTTCCATCAACAACTACCTTCTCTTTCTGCCCCCACATCTCTCCTCTAAGGTGCCTGAACCAGATGCTTCTCCCAAGAGCAGTCTTGCAATCCTGGGCAATTTTCCCCCAGACAGGATTCCATATTCCAAATAATCTAGTCATTTAAACACATTCCCTATATAGCCAGCAAAATATTTAAAAAAAAAACAAAACAAAAAAACCTCTGACTTGAGACAACTGGATACTTATTGCTTGAAGCCAGGTATCTTTATCAGAGCCTTGGGGGCATCCATAGTGCTAGTTATTCAGATGTGAAAATTACACAACAAATGTAGTTGGTTGCTGACAGCTAGCTGACAGTTTATTAGGAAGAATTCATTACTTTTAAGATGGATCTTGTTGAGATTGGTGAAATTAAGGGATTTCTTATCTTTGGGCTCCCTTTCCATTCCCACTTTAAAACAATCACGGAGTGGAAATACTTGGCATGAGATAAAAGTGTTTGTAGTCCAGAATTTTCTTTGGAAAGCTGCTCAAAAATATTTTTTCCCTCATAGCTCTTCTCCCTCCTCCTTATTTTTGCACTAAAGTTACTTTTTTTTGTTGTGTGTCTATATGAACAATATGCACGCATATATCTGTAAGTTCATCTTTTTTTGTAAGCATTCTTAGGATGTAGGTAACATTTTACATAAAATATGTAAATTAAATGGATTAAAGAAATACTTGGGATGTTTATGCCAAAACAGTTGGCATATATATATCTTAATTTTTGGTATATATTAAATATAATCTCAAAAATCTTGGTAATCAGATGTTCTTCATGGAACTAAGATAATGGCTTATATGATATTTCAAGGTCACTTTTAGCTCAACATTCTTCGATTTAAAGCTTGAAAATTTGTCATGAGAAGTTTTTGTGCCATTTGAAAAGTTAGACAAATATTTTGCTGTTGAGCATGGCACTAAGATGGAAATGGCTCAATGCTATAATAATTATGACAAAGAGGAAGACAAACACAAAAGAAAGAGAGGCAGTAACAAGAGGAGAGTCTCTGGTCAAAGAAGTGCCTGACAAAAGCAAGAAAGCTCAGGAATGGGTGCAGTTTTTCTAAACATGGAAGCTATGGACTGTATTTAAATGAAAGTCAGACATCTGACCAATAAGCTGTGCCCTGACTGGTAAGTTAGAGACTTTCTTGCTATAGATTTTCTTGTTTAAGTTCCTCAAGGATCCAATGTCATTAGATCAGATCAGATCAGATCAGTCACTCAGTCGTGTCCGACTCTTTGCGACCCCATGAATTACAGCACGCCAGGCCTCCCTGTCTATCACCAACTCCCGGAGTTCACTCAGACTCACGTCCATCGAGTCAGTGATTACACCACTGAGTCGGTGATGACATCCAACCATCTCATCCTCTGTCGTCCCCTTCTCCTCCTGCCCCCAATCCCTCCCAGCATCAGAGTCTTTTCCAATGAGTCAACTCTTCGCATGAGGTAGCCAAAGTACTGGAGTTTCAGCTTCATTCCTTCCAAAGAAATCCCAGGGCTGATCTCCTTCAGAATGGACTGGTTGGATCTCCTTGCAGTCCGAGGGACTCTCAAGAGTCTTCTCCAACACCACAGTTCAAAGGCATCAATTCTTTGGCGCTCAGCCTTCTTCACAGTCCAACTCTCATATCCATACATGACCACTGGAAAAACCATAGCCTTGACTAGACGAACCTTTGTTGGCAAAGTAATGTCTCTGCTTTTGAATATGCTATCTAGGTTGGTCATAACTTTCCTTCCAAGGAGTAAGTGTCTTTTAATTTCATGGCTGCAGTCACCATCTGCAGTGATTTTGGAGCCCTGAAAAATAAAGTCTGACACTGTTTCCACTGTTTCCCCATCTATTTGCCATGAAGTGATGGAACCAGATGCCATGATCTTCGTTTTCTGAATGTTGAGCTTTAAGCCAACTTTTTCACTCTCCACTTTCACTTTCATCAAGAGGCTTTTTAGTTCCTCTTCACTTTCTGCCATAAGGGTGGTGTCATCTGCATATCTGAGGGTATTGATATTTCTCCCGGCAATCTTGATTCCAGCTTGTGTGTCTTCCAGTCCAGCGTTTCTCATGATGTACTCTGCATATAAGTTAAATAAACAGGGTGACAATATACAGCCTTGACGTACTCCTTTTCCTATTTGGAACCAGTCTGTTGTTCCATGTCCAGTTCTAACTGTTGCTTCCTGACCTGCATACAGATTTCTCAAGAGGCAGATCAGGTGTTCTGGTATTCCCATCTCTTTCAGAATTTTCCACAGTTTATTGTGATTCACACAGTCAAAGGCTTTGGCATAGTCAATAAAGCAGAAATAGATGCTTTTCTGGAACTCTCTTGCTTTTTCCATGATCCAGGGGATGTTGGCAATTTGATTTCTGGTTCCTCTGCCTTTTCTAAAACCAGCTTGAACATCAGGAAGTTCACAGTTCACATATTGCTGAAGCCTGGCTTGCAAAATTTTGAGCATTACTTTACTAGCATGTGAGATGAGTGCAATTGTGTGGTAGTTTGAGTATTCTTTGGCATTGCCTTTCTTGGAATGAAAACTGACCTTTTCCAATCCTGTGGCCACTGCTTAGTATTCCAGATTTGCTGGTATATTGAGTGCAGCACTTTCACAGCATCATCTTTCAGGATTTGGAATAGCTCAACTGGAATTCCACACCTCCACTAGCTTTGTTCGTAGTGATGCTTTCTAAGGCCCACTTGACTTCACATTCCAGGATGTCTGGCTCTAGGTCAGTGATCACACCATCGTGATTATCTGGGTCATGAAGATCTTTTTTGTACAGTTCTTCTGTGTATTCTTGCCATCTCTTCTTAATATCTTCTGCCTCTGTTAGGTCCATACCATTTCTGTCCTTTATCGAGCCCATCTTTGCATGAAATGTTCCTTTGGTATTTTCTTGAAGAGATCCCTAGTCTTTCCCATTCTGTTGTTTTCTTCTATTTCTTTGCATTGATTGCTGAAGAAGCCTTTCTTATCTCTTCTTGCTATTCTTTGGAACTCTGCATTCAGATGTTTGTATCTTTCCTTTTCTCCTTTGCTTTTCTTCTCTTCTCAGCTATTTGTAAGGCCTCCCCAGACAGCCATTTTGCTTTTTTGCATTTCTTTTCCATGGGGATGGTCTTGATCCCTGTCTCCTGTACAATGTCACGAACCTCATTCCATAGCTCATCAGGCATTCTATCTATCAGATCTAGGCCCTTAAATCTATTTCTCACTTGCACTGTATAATCCAGTGTCATTAACCCACATCCAAATACCCTGAGACCATAATGTTAGTGCAAACATCATCCTACATGTTTACTGGCTATGCCAGGAGGAGTCTCTTCCATTAGTATTTGAATAAAATCTAAGTTAACATCTAATATAACTAGTTAATTTGTGTGCTGTGCAGTTTAATTCAAAATAGATGGTACCCAAATCAACCATTGACATTTATTCTATCTCTGCTGTACCTCAAATTCAGTAATAGACACTAAGGGAAGAAATTACAAAATAGAGATGCAGCCTCACAGATGAAGTGACTGGGCGTGTGTAACATGCATACATTTACCCACATAGGTTTGCCTCAAAAATATTAGACTGTGTCCTCACATGCAGTCAATTTGAAAGGGATACAAAAAGTGGTTAATTGGGGAACTCTGAGTTGGTTGCTTAAAGAAGAAAAAGGAACTGACATTATTCAGTTGGATTCTACCATTTCTTTGTAATCACAACTACATGAATTTAAATTATTTAGAGAATGTTATAAGTGGAAGGGACCTAGCAGATCACCCAGCCCCCATGTCTCATTTGACAAAAGAGGAAGCTGAAGTTCAGAGAGAGGGTTGCCAGATTTAGAGGAGAAAGGAAAGGAAAGAAACATGCAAGACTTGTGGGATGTACTTGCACTGAAAAATTATTTGTTATTTTGCTGAAAATCAGTTTTAACTGGGATCCCTGTCTTTTATCTGGCAACGCTAGCCCAGTGATTTTTCTTTCAAGTAAACGTGCCTAGAAATGATCGTAAGATCACTTATGATTGGATATTAAAGTGATTAAATATCAAGGTAATGCCCATGGAAAAGGTAAATACTCAGAGAATCCAGACTAGTGCTGCCATTGTGCAGTTGGGCTGGATGGGGGAAGACGTGCTACTTGCCAGGGTTTCAGTGCTCAAGTCAACCAGTGCCAGACAACTAGGGACTCACAGGATCGCAACAAAATAGCTTTACTTTATTTCTATAGGACTTAATTTGCGTCTTCTTTTCTAATTCTATAGGCTCCTAATACTGGAACAGTTTGAAAATGCCCTCTTAAATATATCAGCAGATAGTCCTTATATTCCTTATTTGGCATGCGTGAGAAATGTCACTGGCAATTTAGCCAGGGGATCAAAAGGTAATGCTCTTCTTTCTTAAGAGTCAAAATGCTACTCATGGTTTTTGATTTTGTTCTAAAATAAAGTCTTATGTTTGCTTTAAAGCAGAAGAAACTTTTAAAAAATCTTCGTTTCCATATCCATCTGTTTCAGTGGTTTGATATATGAGGTAATATCTAATCATATTATTACATTACTACTCCTGTTGCAGCTGCTAGTATGACCTCGCCACCTGGACAAACTTTAATGTATAATAACCATATAAGAAATAATGTGAGAGTAAGTAAGTGAAAGTCGCTCAGTCGTGCCCAACCCTTTGCAACCCCATGGATAGTCCATGGAATTCTGGGTAGCCTTTCCCTTCACCAGGGGACCTTCACAACCCAGGGATTGAACCCAGGTCTCCCGGATTGGGAGCAGATTCTTTACCAGCTGAGCCACCAGGGAAGCCCAAGAATACTGGAGTGGGTAGCCTATCCTTTCTCCAGCTTATCTTCCTGACCCAGGAATCAAACCAGGGTCTCCTTCATTGCAGCAGATTTCTTTACCAACTGAGCTATCCGGGAAGCCCAACATGAGAGTGACCACCTAGATAAACTTTCTATGTCTCCAGAATTAGGAGTTCACATAACTCTCCATGACATTTTCTATACCTTTAATCTTAGTTGTCAAAAAATAATAAAAAGGATAATGGAGACTTCCAAAAGCAGATGTAAATTACATAAATAAAGGCATTTTTGTAGCAGACTACTTTTTACTTCCTATCCTTACGCACTTTGTTTTCCATCTTCTACCTACATGGACAACTGTGAAGATTACATTTAATAAAATATTTCTTTTTCTTTTTTAAAGATAAAACATCTATTTGTAGGAGATATACATTCACTATTCCTACAACAAAATAGTTTTTTTTGAGACTTAATGGCAAGCAAATAGCACAACAAATATTTGAGTATGATCTCTCTATACTGGGCATGAATTAATCAAGGGTGGAAGGGCATATTTGTATCACAGTGATTATACAACCTATTCTCTCTCAAACCCTTCAGCTTAATAATATACCCCAAATAAAAACATATTCAGTTCACAAAGAACCAATACTATGCAGCACCTTTGCTGGAAATATTTTTGTCTCCAAGCAGAATATCTATGAATATTTTAAAAATAATGAACTCTATAGCCTCCATGGTTCAAGGAAAGATTAAATTTTCACTCATTTTATAGTTAGATTCAAGTAGGCTATTATCTTAGAAAAAACGTAGTAATAAATTAGGATGAAGGTGTCTTTCAAATAGATTTCCTAAATGACCTTGCAGTTCACGTAAGGTAATTCTTTTCTCCTCTTTTACAGAAAGTTTAAGAATGCTGCACTCTACAATTCGATTTAAAAAATCTTTTCTTCAAAATGGTTCCTATGAGGATTACCTCCCTCCAGTTCCTGAAGTCTTGAAATCAAAAGTAAGCCATGAAAGGGAAAAAAAAAAAAGCCCTCAATACTTCTTGTAATTCTATGGAAAGATATATTTGTAATTTTTAACTCTGTATAAGTCCTAGTCTTATTTGACTCTAGATTAATGCTAGAAAGGGGGTGATGCGTTCTGGTTGGTGCTGTGTAATTGTATTCTGTTTTTAATTGGTGTCTCTCTCTGTCTGAAATGACCCATAAGAGCCTAATTACAGAATGCAATATGTAAAGGAATGACTCCTGATATAGTTGTCTCATTAAACTACATGATTTTAATAGGCATGAAAAATTTGATTTCTGATTTGAGATCTCCCTAGATTTTAAAGCTATAAATGTTGATTTCAAAGCTAAGTGTTTTGGATTTGACAGTATACAAAAATCTGAGAAATTGACTCACCTTATTTTTATTATCATCAGAAGCAAAAACCCATAAATCTTATTAAAATGTATGATATTGACGAAAGGGGGAAGAAGCCACAGAAAAAAATGTTAACTCTGAAGTTTGAATTGGTTGGCATTTGTCTCTTTTTCTTTGTTTAGCTCATGCATACACTATGCAGGTTCCCATGAAATCCACTCTATTTCTTAAATAACCCTATTAAATTTTGAAAGCAGTTTTCTGAGTAAGAACAGCAGTTTAATTGGATTATGTAGCCACGGATAAAGTAAAATTAGAACTGGTTTATTCAGTGCAAGCAGGATGATGTCTGTATAGTCAACATGGTTTAATTAAGCAGGCAAAGAAAACATGTGTCCCTGTATATTACAAATAAATATGCTAGTTATACTAGATTACCTACATTGTAGGCTTAGTCTTCTATCTACATGAATCAAATGTCTAGTGTACTTAATTTAGCACTATCTTAGTTTATATGAGAGACTTATGTCTTAGTTAAATAAGAAAGAAATTATGCATTCATCTGGAAAAGACCTGCTCATCCTTCAAGGACAAGTTTAAATGTCACTCCTATAATATCAGAGTATCTCCTTTCTCCCTGTTTCCAAATAAGGATAATGACTTTGTGCACATATCATATTTACCCATTCATTCATTCCATCCATCCTCTGTGCTCCCATAATGCTACTCTATTTATTTAAAAGATATAATCTCTAACCCCAGAGTCCTTGTAATCAATCCAGTGAAGGAGATGGAAAAGCAGACCAGTGATTATAACACAGTGAGACAAGTGTTGTGGTATGTGGTTGGACAGGATTCTGTATATGGAGGTGGTATATCTGACTTCGATTGCAGAGGATGAAGGTGGAGAGAAGAAATTTCATGAAGGAGATACTCTTTACTCTGAGTCTTGCCAGGCTGTGTAGGATTATGTTAATAGTCCCACATTCCAGACATAGTGATGTGAGTTGGAAAGAAAACAGAAGTGTGAATCTGAAGGACAGCTAGGGGTTACCTGAAGTCATGAGTCCAGCTAGAGCACAAGATGCTTGTAAGAGGCAGGAAAGGAGGCTCAGATCCCCAAGGCCTGGGGGATCAAGGAGTTTGTTTAGTCAAGGAGTTTGAACCTGATCCTGAAAACTGTGAATTTGAAGAAGGTAAATTCCTCATTTTAGAAAAAGATCTCTCTAAGAGACTTGTGGAAGACAGACTGAAAGAAAGCAAAACGGGCTATTTTTGCAATAACCTAAGCAAACCATGAGGCCCTGTAAGATGTCAGTGGCAGAGAACAGAAGGAAAAGAATGTCAAGAGCATTGTAGGAGGTTGAATTGACCCAGCTTGGCAGCCAGTGGCATGTGAGGCATAGGGAAGTGGAGTCTCCAATTACAGTGAGATTTCTGGCTTTTGGAATTTACTACTTAGTATTATAACTTCTTGTATATGTGGGATCTATTTCTCCAACTAGAGTGTAAAATCTGATGAAATTGTGCCTTCTGCTTTTTCAAAGTATCACGTCTAGCAGTAGCAGGATCTTAAGACCGGACTCACAAATGTGTGAAAAAATGATGGCATTAAAGGAGAGCCCTGGTGATGTAATAGTGTTACCAGGGCAATTACTCACTGTAGTTCTCAACTTGCAGAGTAACTGGGCAGCACACAATGTACACTGGGAAATGGAAACAATACACGCTCAATCATTTGCACTAATGTCCTGGGAATGGAGCAAAGGATAATTTAAAACAGCATCCACATTTTGAGTATTCTGCTCCACTTGTAGGTTATGTTATGAAAAAAGGTTGAGAAGCCACAGAATGAATAAACTATAATTCTGTTCCTTAGTTAGAAAATCTTTTGCCATTTATAACAAGCATGGCTGCGATTTGCAATTGACAGAACCTATTCATTCCTAGACTACAAGCTCCATAGGAACATGAATAAGTGTGTTGTTTTACTGTGTACCCTCAGCACCTGGCATTGAGTCTAACACATGGAAAATATTCAGTACATAACGTTGAAAAGATGAAGACAAGCTCCTAGAGTTTGTCTAGAAACTCCTAGAACAAGATATGTTCTTGCTCCCCTGTTTTGTCCTCCCTGGTAACTAGTATCTTGATTGTGATATCAGGGCCCACCCTAACTTCTTTATTCATGATATTTCTAATAAGGTTTAGACCCTCAAAAATGCCAATGTCTGTCATTCACTGGTAACTTTGTTTCTGTTCTAGCACTGAACATTCTACTCTTCTTGAGCTTTTGAGTTTTCTCCTCCCTTCATTGTCTGTTTTCTCTTTTCTTTTCAGTCTCTCAGGTGGGAAGGATAACCTCCTGATTGAGAAACTACTCATAAAATGGATATTCCTCACATTAAGCAAAAATACAGATAGCACACTATTTATACTGTAACACTCTCACATTTTTTAAGAGGCCTCTTTTTTTTTTTTTTTTTTCATTCACCTGCTAAGAGCCCAGGAGCATTGCTGTTTCAGCATCTTTATGCATATGATATTTTGAGGTCTGTGCCATCACGTTACTTACAATTCTGATTCAGATGCATTAGGAACCATAGACAAAAGGGAATTCAATCACAGCTGGACATGGAGTTAGTTATGGGTCATCGTTCAAGTTTAGGCTGAGACCTTACTATGTAGGTCAAGGTCTTGATACATAAGACTTTGACAAACTTGTAATCTGGACTTGACACATACTTTTGAAGAAACAATTATAATTCTCTGAATGTATGTTGAGTACAAATAAACTATGAAGTTTCTAAAAGTTTAATGCAT
Organism: Bos mutus; assembly: GCF_027580195.1. Lineage (NCBI taxonomy): Eukaryota > Metazoa > Chordata > Mammalia > Artiodactyla > Bovidae > Bos > Bos mutus. The sequence goes on from NC_091618.1 coordinate 32,807,052, forward strand.
GTGTTGTTTTTAGAAGAAAGTAGTTGTTGTTCAGCTACTCAGTCATGTTCAATTCTTTGTGACCCCATGAACTGTGGCACACCAGGCTTCCCTGTCCCACACCATCTCCCGGAGTTTGCTCAAATTCATGTCCATTGAGTCAGTGATGCCATCCAGCCATCTCATTCTCTGTCATCCTGTTCTCCTCCTGCCTTCAATCTTTCCCAGCATCAGGGTCTTTTCCAATGAGTCGATTCTTCACATCAGGTGGCCAAAGTATTGGAGCTTCAGCTTCAGCATCAGTCCTTCCAGTGAATCTTCAGGGTTGATTTCCTTTAGGATTGACTGGTTTGATCTCCTTAATGTCCAAGGACTATCAAGAGTCTTCTCCAGCACCACAGTTAGAAGGCATCAATTCTTCAGTCCTCAGCCTTTTTATTGTTCAGCTCTTAATGACAAATACTAAGTGACCATCATGTTGCTCCTTGATGGCTGTGCCTCACAGTGCTGCTAAGTCGCTTCAGTCGTGTCGGATTCTGTGCGACCCCATAGACGGCAGCCCAACAGGCTCCCCATCCTTGGGATTCTCCAGGCAAGAACACTGGAGTGGGTTGCCATTTCCTTCTCCAATGCATGAAAGTGAAAAGTCAAAATGAAGTCACTCAGTCATTTCCGACTCCTAGAGACCCCATGGACTGCAGCCTACCAGGCACCTCCATCCATGGGATTTTCCAGGCAAGAGTACTGGAGTAGGTTGCCATTGCCTTCTCCACCAGGGTGCATTATTAATCCTGAATTAAATTCTTATTTCAGAGGACAAATTCTACTTCAATAGCAGGGCTAGATTTCCAATTTCTCTTTCTATATATTTTGCCTTATCAAGCCAAGATTATTCTATATGGACTTTTATTGGTTTCTTATACATGTATGTCAAACTTGCAATTAAAAAATATATTTCAGCCTCTACTGAGTAAAGTCATTCAAACTTACTACACCCGTAAAAGCTCAATTAAGAAAATAAATTGAGCTCCCAGTATTTATCTTTTTATTTAAGAAATCACCAAAATAAAAGTCACTGGCAGAGAAGTTCATTAGAAATATAATCATATCTAATATTTGGAAAATCAAAGGAAGGAACAAGTGATAAATATATCATTACATCTGGTAAAATGATTGAGTTTGTTGCAGAATGGAAAGTTTCTCATAAGACTAGAATTTTAATACATATGAAACCATTTTAGATAGTTCAAACCCAGAAGTCAATTAGATATTAAATAGACCAATGATATTTACTGTGTTTAATTGCTAGTGCCTACATGTAGTTACTATAAATCTCTCATCCAAGACGCATCATTGTACCTTTCCCATTTGACATATGCAAAGAAATATTCCTGAACATTTTCTTGTATCATTTCTGTCAAAATGCAGCTGCTGATTGGAAACTGAGCTGTAATGAATGGCACATATATTTGCTTCTTTAGATGTTGCTCCAAATTATTTCACGTCTTAAAATGAATAGCTCTAGGGTTGCTTCTGAGCACAACAGAACTAGCTTTCCCAGAGGCATAATGTTTTACCCTAGGATATATAACTTGGGGATATATCCTTAGAACACACAGAGCATAGTGAACTGCAAGGAGGAATATACTTTACTGGGTAGGAAATTAGTTGATTTTCATTTTTCTCCTTTTTTTCTGAGTAAAGGATTTTAGACCCTTTAAGCATTCTATAGAACAAAAGTTTTAATGTTCGTCAGTAGCAGTGTAGACACTTGAAAAACCAGGTATATACACATCCATATTTTAAAATATGTGTGATTCTCATGCTACAGTTTTAAAAAGTCTTTTTTTTTTGGTCAGTTAATTTTTTTAAACTTGTGGTAAAATACATATGACATAAAATTTACCGCCTTAACCATTTTTAACTCTGTAGTTCAGTTGTGTTAACTATACACACATGGTAGAACTCTTAAGCTTGCAAAGAAAAATCCTGTGTGCATTAGGCACCTAGTTCTCATTCCCCTCACCCTCTAGTCCCTGGCACCTGCAATTCTACCTTCTGTTGCTATTAATTTGACTGTGCTCAGTACTTCGTATAATGGAATCATTCCGTATGTCTTTTTATGACTGGCTTATTTCACTTAGCATAATGTCCCAAGACTTATCTACATTGTAATATGTGGGAGAATTTCTTTAATTTTTAAGGCTGGATAGTATTCCATTATATGTGTATACCACATACACATCACACATATACAAGTTACATGTGTTTATCCATTCATCTGTCAATGCACATGGAGTGCTTCCACTCTTGGCTATCATGAATACAACTGCTATGAACATGAGTCTACAAATATCTGTTTAAAACCCAGCTTTTAATAAATACTTCTGAGTATATTCCTAGAAGCAGAAATGCTAAGTATTATGGTAATTCTATTCTGAATTTTTTGAAGACCCACTGTACTATTTTTTATAGTGGCTACATCATTTTACATTCCCATCAAGAGTGCACAAGGGTTCTAATTTCTCCATGTCCTGCTAACATTTGTTATTTTCTGCCTTTATTTATTTGTTTGTTCATTTGTTTGTTTTGATAGTAGCCATCCTGTGAATGTGAAGAAAACCTTTTTGAAGTTTCAAATCAAATCTGCTCTGCTGTCTGCCCTTACACATAATTTTAAAAATATGCTGAAATATAAAATTAGTTTAAGTATTTGTGGTTTAAGTGAGATTAAACTACATTTTTTTAAACCTGTGAATCTATGTTATGAATACTGTTGAGAAAGAAGTCTAATAGGTTCAAAAGTATTCTAAAACTTCTTGAGAACAATAAACTCAAGTGACAGAAAACAGTGCTTTGTGGTAAAGCTGTTGCCACATGCCAACTAACTAAACACATAAGCAAAATGTTTTTAGGAAGTAAGTCAATTTTGGTTGCTTATTATCAAATACTAAATATTTAGAATAATGTCACTAATATTTCCCACTCTTTCCCCCTCTGGAAAGCTGTCTCAGCTTCGAAACTTGACCAAGCTTCTTTGTGAGCCTGAAACTTTCAATTCAATAGAGGAAATGTGCCAGCTGTCCAGTGTGGACTTTGGGAAGCTATGTGAAGAGAGTGCATTGCATGTGCAGCTCCTGGAAGCAGCAGAGCTTGGCACCGAAATAGCCACCAGCTTACTGTATCATGACAGTGTTCTGTCTGAGAAACTGAGGGATTTGCTTTCTGGGGAGCCAAGCAAAATTAATTTAGATATGGATCGGTGAGTTTTTTTTATTGTCTTCTTCCTTGGCAAAATCTCTTCTCAGATAATTACTGATATTCCTAGTTCAATTTCTCTTCCTCTTCTGCTTTGTTGCAGGTTTCTAGAACAGGCATTGCAAATGAATTACTTGGAAAATATCACACGGTTAACGCCAACCATAGAAGCCATGCTGCATGTCAATAACAGTGCAGACACCTTTGAAAAACCAGGTGTTTCCCCATCCATATTTTAAATGCTGTCTTATTAGAATGTGTGTGATTCTCTTGCTACAGTTTAGGAAAGGCTATTTTATTTTTTTTAAATATAAATTTATAGGAAAGGCTATATTTTAAAGTTCCTAATGCCCTTATTCATGAGACACCTGAAGCTTTCAAATATGGTCACTTGTCTAAAATAAACACGGAGCAAGCCAGCAGAGAATGAAATAGTGAAATTTTATTTCATAGCAAAATGTCTTCAAAAATTTAACCAGTTAGACCTTTCACCTTTTATTTCTCTCATATGTTAAAGTGCATTAAATAGTAGGTTGCAAGAGCAAGGATGAAATTTATTTACTTCCGTGAGAATAATCTGATTTTAAAAATAAAGATGCACTGCTGTCTACAGAAATATTGATTCAGAACCTCCTATTAGTATTCTGAGCATGATGCATCATGCAATACATTTCTTCTTTGCATAATACCTCAATACTGAAAAGAAAGACATTCAGAATTTTGGACAACAGGCAACCACAAAATTGGAAGGGCACTAAGTCCAAAAATAAAGGAAGTATATTTGCATGAGGGATACTTCATAAAGAAACTGAAAAGGCATTTACAAAATGGAGATCACAATCTCTTAAAATAAAGTCAAAATATCATTTGTTATTCATCAAATGACCCAGATGTGAAATAATTATAATAACTATTCTAAAAGAGTTAGAAGTTAAACACATTCTATTTGAAAATGGAAATAATGATTATGAAAACCCTTTCTAAAACAAGGTGCTGGGCAAAGTTAAGGAAAAAAAATGCACTATGGCATTATGTTTCAGATTTAGCAAACTTTGTCCCAAGCTGACAATATTATGTGATCTGAGGTGAAAAAGCATCTTGAATTTGTGTGATGTTTTAAATCAAATAGAGAGATATATATTTAGCAAATTGTGTGATCAAAGTCTGCAAGGAAACCATATTTTCTTTGAATCAACCTTGCGTTGTACACATTTAAGGAAAATTTATAATCCAGAACAATCTGTTACCTTGGGTTAATGGTATCATAACAGGAATAAGTCTAAATCAGATAGAAATGGATTCTAAAGACGCAAAGTTTGCCAAAACTGAGAGACATCTGTTCCTGACACAAGGCATATATGTTGAGTATATGCTTTAGTCTAGAAGGTTTCTTTATATTAGAATGACTAAAAAGAATTACATTGCAATCCACATGTAAGTGTTGTTTTATTTTCTTGCAGGCCAGTTAATAGAAATGTTTAAAAATGTTGATGAGCTGAAAGAAGAACTGAGGAGAGCAACAGGAATGTCCAATCAGAGTATCAACAATTTGCTGGCCATTCCCATCTCTGACAACAGAGCTGAGGTGGGATGGGATATGTTTGTACTTACATCCAGGTTTTTTTTTTTTTAATTTTATTTTATTTTTAAACTTTACATAATTGTATTAGTTTTGCCAAATATCAAAATGAATCCATCACAGGTATACATGTTGAACCCATCTTGAACCCTCCTCCCTCCTCCCTCCCCATACCATCCCTCTGGGTCGTCCCAGTGCACTAGCCCCAAGCATCCAGTATTGTGCATCGAACCTGGACTGGCATCTCATTTCATACATGATATTTTACATGTTTTAATGCCATTCTCCCAAATCTTCCCACCCACTCCCTCTCCCATACAGTCCATAAAACTGTTCTATACATCAGTGTCTCTTTTGCTGTCTCGTACACAGGGTTATTGTTAGCATCTTTCTAAATTCCATATATATGCGTTAGTATACTGTATTGGTGTTTTTCCTTCTGGCTTACTTCGCTCTGTATAATAGGCTCCAGTTTCATCCACCTCATTAGAACTGATTCAAATGTTTTCTTTTTAATGGCTGAGTAATACTCCATTGTGTATATGTACCACTGCTTTCTTATCCATTCATCTGCTGATGGACATCTAGGTTGCTTCCATGTCCTGGCTATTATAAACAGTGCTGCGATGAACATTGGGGTACACGTGTCTCTTTCCCTTCTGGTTTCCTCAGTGTGTATGCCCAGCAGTGGGATTGCTGGATCATAAGGCAGTTCTATTTCCAGTTTTTTAAGGAATTTCCACACTGTTCTCCATAGAGGCTGTACTAGTTTGCATTCCCACCAACAGTGTAAGAGGGTTCCCTTTTCTCCACACCCTCTCCAGCATTTATTGCTTATAGACTTTTGGATCGCAGCCATTCTGACTGGTGTTAAATGGTACCTCATAGTGGTTTTGATTTGCATTTCTCTGATAATGAGTGATGTTGAGCATCTTTTCATGTGTTTGTTAGCCATCTGTATGTCTTCTTTGGAGAAATATCTATTTAGTTCTTTGGCCCATTTTTTGATTGGGTCATTTATTTTTCTGGAGTTGAGCTGTAGGAGTTGCTTGTATATTTTTGAGATTAGTTGTTTGTCAGTTGCTTCATTTGCTATTATTTTCTCCCATTCTGAAGGCTGTCTTTTCACCTTACCTCCAGGTTTTTAAAAGTTTAAATAGCATTTAGTATTTATTGAGCACTTAATCAGTAAAACCCAGAGAAGCTGCATGCAAATCTGGTGAATTTTCCATGCAAATGATAAAATTAGAAGCCTAATTCTTAGGTGAAAATAGAAGGAAAAGTCCTGAAGCAAGAACATTACCACTGTCTGTTCCTTCCCCTCTACTTTTCCTTCCCCTTCCTTTGCCCTCTTTGTCTTCTCTTCATCTTTACCCCCAGATACTTCTTTTAAATAAGTGGTGCCATCAGTAATTCTTTCAGTTCACTATCACAATCACATTAGCTGAGGTCAATTTTCACATTTTATTATGATGATATCAAAGCAAGTTTCAGTCAAAGCAAGTTTCAGTAATGTAATCAGGGGAAAAAAGGAAGACCGTTTACAATTCATTGAAACTAAAGTAAAAACGAATACTCTTTTTTTTTTTATCTTTGAGATAAGACTGAGTATATAAATAGATATGGTTGAGAAAACTCTGGATAAGTTTGTAGGTATACCAAACATATTTTGCTGTGAAAATGAGTAATGGCATTTCCTCATAGGCTGATAATAGGGTTTTCCATTTGAAATGTTTTATCTTTTATCCCTTTCCCAAGTTCATTGTCTGGAAGTGTCATAGAAATTTTCCAAAAGAACTGCAGAGCTTAAGACCTCATCCATTTCAGACTTACGTGTGACAGAGTGTATAATTTCTAAACACAACCCAGTTATTCTCCAATATGGGATAAAGTTTTTTAAAATCCTTTAAGGCTGACTTTGAAATATTTATGTTTAGTTGTGTCATTTTAATTGGTTCCCCCAGACAAAAATTAAAACTGCTTTACCTTCACTTTTCTTCCTCTAGTTCTAACAATTAATATTTCTTTACCTTTACCCCTTGATTTCACCTTTCACTCATAAGATCCTAAAAGATCTAATTTCAACAATCACATTTTTGGCTTCTGAAGAACAGGTTCAGTTTAGTAAGTAAAAGCAGATAGACAAGAGAGCATACAGTCATATTACTTTAAGAAGGAAAGGAGAAAATTTTCTATATTCTTGAATTTCATACGCATTTTTACTTATTTCACCTCGGTAGAAATAGAAATGACATCTTAACTTCCCGTAGTCGCACATCATTTTCCAAACAACCTTTACTGTCCAGGATTCATACTATTGTGTGATTCTGGATTTTTTTCCTTCACCATTCACCTCTGGATCCCAGAGTTTATTGGGTAAGATTGTAACTTCAAATGATTATATAAATGAAATGCAATTTAAATAAAGCAAGAATAAAATTTTAAGGCAGCAAGAGTCTTAAACTAGTAATTTTCCCAAACTTAATGCAAACCAGTTTTCTTTCTTGATATCACTACTTACCATCTTTAAGCAAGAAATCTTGGAATCACTATGGATTTCTTCTGTCTCTTTTCCCATGGTATTTCTTAAGCTTTCCAGTGAACTATGTACTCTTTAAGGACTTCCCTCATATGTCAGTCGGTCAAGAATCTGCCTACAATGCAAAAGACCCCGGTTTGATTCCTGAGTCAGGATGATCCTCTGGAGAAGGGATAGGCTACCCACTCCAGTATTCTTGGGTTTCCCTTGTGGCTCAGCTGGTAAAGAATCCGCCTGCAATGTGGGAGACCTGGGTTCGATCCCTGAGTTGGGAAGATCCTCTGGAGAAGGGAATGGCTACCCACTCCAGTATTCTGGCTGGAAAATTCCATGGACTGTATAGTTCATGGGGTCACAAAGAGTTGGAGCAAGCTTCACTTTCACTTTCATGTACTCATTATGGGCTTCCCAGATAGCACAGTGGTAAAGAATCCCCCTGCCAGTGCAGGAGACATAAGAGACTTGGGTTTGATCCCAGGGTTGGGAAGATCCCCTGGAGTAAGAAATAGCAATCCACTCCAGTATCCTTGCCTGGAAAACTCCATTGAGAGAGGAGCCTTCGGGCTACCGTCCATGGGGTCACATACAGTTGGACATGACTGAGTGACTGAACACACATGGACTCCTTATAGGACTATTGATAGCAATTAGTGTTTTAAACAAAAAATTATTTGATTTTTAAGGCTACTTTGTCTTATTTTTAAATGAAGTTTAAAAGTATAAGAAAACTCCAAATGGACAGGTGGGTTGAAAGGATTCACAGCTAAAGTATTTTTCTTCTTCCAATTTGCAGATTATTTCTAGTGTGTTCTGGTTGCATTCTTGTGATGGAAATATGACAAATCCCAAATTGGAAGATGCACTGAAGGAATTCTGCATCATGCCTCTTCCAGAGAGATCCCGTCTATCTTACCTCATTGGACTTACATTTCTGCACTACTTAGACATTTACAACTTCACATACAAGGCAAGTTACTGTGGATGAAATGTTTTTAAATTTATTGTTTAGTATAAAAATATTTGATTATACCTGTATGCTCTCTGATACTATAAGGAATGCAATCCATTTATGCAGCTTTTGGAATTAAAGCTTTTAGAGCTAAGTTGAACCTAATTTTAGAGCTAAGTGGAACCTTAGAGATCATATATTGCAAATTTGCATGTTTAATAGATGAGGAAATTAATCTTATGGCCTTACTAACTTTCAATTTGTATATTCAAGACCAGGAATTAAATTTAATATACACTAGAGAATGAAATACAAATGTTACAATAACTTTTTTAAGTGAATAAGCATTAATTTGATAGGATAAAAATAAAGATTAGAACAAAGTTTTTTTTTTTTCAAGTGAAAGAATTGAGGGATTTTTTTTTTTGTATTATAAAAATTTTTTTTGTCTTACCTTCATTAGATTTAGATAGAAGCTACCATTATTTATCCAGTAGAACAAAACAAATTGTCATTATTAGAGCTGTAAAGTCATCAGTAACTCTATCTTGCAATAAATAGATGCTTTATAAGTACTTAGTGAATAAAAAGCTGAAATAAAAATGTAAACGTTGAGAAAATTAAATACCTATATTCACTCAAATCTCTACTAGGTTAAAATTGTTTACATGTTATTAAAAACACTGAAAAAAATGTTTTTCTCTTTAAAGTAAAAGAAAATCAGAAGCAACACAGCAGGCTTGTGTTATTGAAACATTGTAGCAAAGGAGATGACTTTTTAGGACTAGTTGTAAATAATCCTATTCCAGGTCATCATTATCCTAGTTTACATTGGCAGTGACCTCCTAACTGATCTCTTTGCCTCCACGCCTGTTTCCACCACTCCAACCCCACCGTACTACTCCCTAAGCAGCAAGAGCAATTCTTTTAAAACTTGAATCAGATTATGTCATTCCTCTGTTCAGCACCTCCCCGTGGCTCCTCATTTTATCCCAGTAACCCTCGATTCCTGCAGGGGCCCCAGAGTCTGCACATCCTCTCCTTGTTTCTCAAATCCCATTTCCTATGTGGCTACTCCCTGGGTCCAGGGCTGCTGCGTGGAACCAGTCTAGGAGGTGTCCTTCCTGTGATTTCCAGAACTATGTGTCTTTATTCAACATTGACCTCAATAAGGTACCATGAGAGTCCTATTTAAAATGCAACCAACCTCATCTACAGCACTGTCAAACCTCCTTTCCTCGCTCTGTTCGTTTTCTAGGGCACCTCCAGCATACTACGTATTCTATTTAATATTCAAATACCAAAAACAGTGCCTGGCCCATAGAAGAACTTAGCAAATACTCATTAACTAAACGATAGTTATTTTACGTAAACTATGATGTATGGCTTCCCAGGTGATGCAGTGGTAAAGAATCCACCTGCCAATGCAGGAGAAGCAAAAAATGCAGTCTCAAACCCTGGGTCAGGAAGATACCCTGGAGTAGGAAATGACAACACACTCCAGTATTCTTGCCTGGAAAATTCCATGGCCAGAGGAGCCTGGTTTGCTACAGCCTAGGGGACCACAAAGAGTTTGATATGACTGAGCATGAATATGACTTAAAATGCAGAAAAACTGCAATTATTAAGTTTTTCATCTAAAATTTTAATGTTTATCTTACAATGTTTCTGCAGTGCACACATCAAACTATTTCTTGTTTAGTAATTAAATATGTGCATTTTACAAGCAGAAGACCATTCCTAGTTCTTTCTGCTGCTGCTGCTGCTGCTAAGTCACTTCAGTCGTGTCCGACTCTGTGTGACCCCATGGACTGCAGCCTACCAGGCTCCTGCACCCTGGTTTTTCCGGGCAACAGTACTGGAGTGGGGTGCCATTGCCTTCTCCCAGTTCTTTCAGGAACTGCAAATAAAAATAATGAAAAATTTCTCATCATTAATCAATTTATTTCAAATCAATGTAGGACTGCCTAGAATTTTGGCAGAACTGGAAGAAAAAAAATGAATCTGATTGCAGTTAATAGCTGTGTTATAGAGACAGCTCTGTCTTTGTAACATTTCTTCAACTGAATCTTGTGCTCACAGTAGTGGTCTTTGACCCGCTTGGACATGTCAGCAGCTTTCCCTCTTAAGGAACTTCACAGATCTTTACCCCTCTACTACCTATGTCTCCTTATTCCTCCTATGGTTTGTTCATTCTCTCCTTTGTGGTGTCATCTTGGAAAGACTCCTTTTGATTTCTCAGCTAAACTCCCTACCTCCTCATATTACCCAGCCTTTTATTCATTGATTTATCTCATATCTGTTCTTCCTATTAATACAAAACTCCCTGAGTGAAAGGATGATGCCAGTTTGGGCACTACTATACCCATCACCAGTCCCTTGGACTGCAAGGAGATCCAACCAGTCCATTCTAAAGGAGATGGGTCTTGGGTGTTCTTTGGAAGGAATGATGCTAAAGCTGAAACTCCAGTACTTTGGCCACCTCATGCAAAGAGTTGACTCATTGGAAAAGACTCTGATGCTGGGAGGGATTGGGGGAAGGAGGAGAAGGGGACAACAGAGGATGAGATGACTGGATGGCATCACTGACTCGATGGACATGAGTCTGAGTGAACTCTGGGAGTTGGTGATGGACAGGGAGGCCTGGCGTGCTGCGATTCATGGGGTCACAAAGAGTCGGACACGACTGAACAACTGAACTGAACTGAACTGATACTCATCACCTCACCCAGTGCTGGGAACATAACAGGCACTCAATTAATGTTTATTGAATAAATGAGTGAATGAGAGAATAAAATGTACATTAAAAAAATAATTTCAGTGTTTTTTTCCTGCAACAGAAATGCATTCTGGGATTATGATTAAGCCTGATAAACCATGTGGGCTTTTTGACAGAGCTTTTCTGATTTTAAGGAGCAATTGTGATTTTTGAATAATAGTGTACATGAAGAATTATGGAATTGACATTTGCCTTTCTGACTTTTAAAATCACTTATTTTGGCAAATTTATTGAGGTATAATTTAAATATTATAAAATTCACTCACTTTAAAGGTATAGTTTAATGGGTTTTTTTAAGCCAATTATAGAATTGTGCAACTGTTACCACAATATAATTTTATAACAATCCCAAACACAATTTTCAACACAAAAAGAAGCTTTCTGTCCATTTACAGTTATCTTATTCTGACCTCTAGCATAGGCACCACCTCATCTATTTTATGTCTCCATAGATTTGTCATTTTTAGACATTTTATTTAAATTGAATTGTACAATTTGTGGGTTTTGTATCTAGCTTTTTTCACTTAGTATAATGTTTTGAGTTTCATATATGTTGTAACATGTCAGTGTGTAATTTCTTTCTTTTGTCAAATAGTTTTCCAGTTTACAGATATATGTTGTGTTTATCCATTCATTTGAATTGTTTCCACTTGTTGGCTATTCTAAATAATGCTGCCATAGCCATTCCCATACAAATCTTTGTGTGGGCATATTTTTTAAATTTCTGTTGGGTAAATATCTAGGAATCAAATTGTTGATTGTATGGTAAATTTATGTTTATTTAGTAAGCTTCCAAAATATTTTACAAAGTGACTGTACCTTTTGATATTTTCACCAACAGTGTGGGAGGGTTCCAGTTTCTCCACAAAAAATAATTTCTTTTCCTTTTTGTTCCTGTTAGGTATTTTTCCCTAGGGAAAATCAAAAGCCAATAGAAAAGATGATAGAACTCTTCATAAGGCTAAAAGAGATCCTCAGTCAGATGGCTTCTGGCACGCGACCGCTGCTAGACAAAATGAGGTCCCTGAAACAAATGCATCTGCCCAGAAGTTTTCCACTAACACAGGTAGAAAAGCCGCCCAGTAATGTTCGTGCTGAAAAATTCCTTTTGTCATCTTAACTTTTGCTGCTGCTGCTGCTAAGTCGCTTCAGTTGTATTCGACTCTGTGCGACCCCATAGACGGTAGCCCACCAGGCTCCTCTGTCCCTGGGATTCTCCAGGCAAGAATACGGGAGTGGGGCTTAACTTTTGAGATTAGTTATAATACATTCAACTACAGATAGAGTACATTGTCCAAAGTCACTTACAGAAAAACTCTTTTACTATGGCAAAAGTTTTTGCCTCTTGAATTGCAGAAGTTTAGCATTCTGTATTTGCATTTGGGATACTATTTTAAAGAAATTGTGGAATTGAAAGAATTCTCCAGACATTATCAGGTTTTTCATATTGTTTTAAATAGCATTTATAGCTCGTATAATGTTAATAAATCATGTATTTTTATCTCACAGGCAATGTATAGAAACAACCGGATAAACACTCCCCAAGGATCATTTGGTACCATTTCCCAAGCACTGTGCTCCCAAGGAATTACCACTGAATATTTAGTTGCCTTGCTGCCCTCTTCTCAGAGGCAGAAAGGCAATCACACTAAGGACTTTCTAACTCATAAATTAAGTAAAGAGCAAATTGCTGCAAAGTATGGAATTCCCTTACATGCCAGTGAGTATACTTCGAAATAAGCATGATAATATCACCTCCTAACATTGTCTACTAAATCTTAGTCTTTTTTTTATTGGCTGTATACCTTCTGTTGTACAATAAATCCTTGTATCTTATTTTATACATAGTCGCCTGTGCCTCTTTGTACCCTACACCACCTTGTCTCTTCTTCCTTCTCTTTCTCCACTGGTAACCGCTACTTTGTTTTCTATAGCTGTGAGTCTGTTTTTTTTTTTTTGTTGTTATATTCACTATTTTGTTGTGGTTTTTGGTTTTCACATATAAATGACGTACAGTATTTGTCTTTGTCTGACATTTCACTTAGCATAATGTCCTCCAAGTCCACCCACGTTATTGCAAATGGCAAAATTTCATTCTTTTTTATGACTAAAATTCCATTGTGTATATATATACCACATCTTTACCCATTCATCTGTTGATGGACACTTAGGTTGAATCCATATCTTGATAAATGTAAAAAATGTCTTTATGAACATTGGGGTGCATGTATCTTTTTAAAGTAGTGTTTTGATTATTTTGGGTATATACCCAGAAGTAGAAGTGTTGAGTCATAGAGTAGTTTTATTTTTAGTTTCTTGAGAAAAACTCCATAATGTTTTCCACAGTGGCTGTAACAATTTACATTCCCACCAATAGTGTGCCAGGGTTCCCTTTTCTCCACATCCTTGCCATCATTTGTTATTTGTGTTCTTTTTGATGATGGCCATCATTACAGGTGTGAGGTGATATCTCATTGTAGTTTTGATTTGCATTTCCCTCCTAATTAGCAATGTTGAACATCATTTCATGTGCCTATTGGCCATCTGCATTTCCTTTTTGGAAAAATGATAGGTCTTCTCCCCATTTTTAATTGTTTTTTTAAATGGTGCATTGTAATCTTAGCATTTTATTTTAAATGAAGCATTAATTTTCCCAAAGAAAACATTCATATAGCACTTGCCACACATCAAGCATGTTCAGCATATCAACTCATTCACTCTTCACAACAACCCTATGAGGTAGGTGTTACTATAGCTGCAACTTAGCAAGAGAAATGAGGCACAAAGTAATTGAGTAACCTGGCCACAGTGCCCAACATGAAAAAACAAAGCTAGGATTGAAACCCAGGCAATCTGCCGCCAAGTCTAGCTTCTTAACCACTACACCTTGCCAGTGAATGATACCATAACATGCCTTAAATCTGCTCAGTATTTTTTCTTAACTTTTTAGAATTAGAAATTTGTCTCACACATAAAAGAGTTTCATGACTGTAGGAGAACTACAAATGTTCAGTGGCACATCAAAGCTGTTTATTTGATCTATAAGCTTTGAGATGTGAAATATGATCAGCTGAGTTCTTCCAAGCAATATGGGGTGTTTAGTAGAGCAATTGGATTGACACATTTATACATCTTTGTATTCATCCAGCAAACATTTATTGGACAGCTCTTATGTATCTGTTGCAATAGCAGAATTTTGTATATTTTGTAAAATTAAGTGAAGAAGATCTGTCGGAAGACATTCTGAAATGTGGTTTTCAACCTTTCTAAACTTTCCTCTTGGCAAAATGCCATCACTTATTATGCACTTTCTTGTTAGATTAAACTTACACCCAAAAAGGATGTGTTACTACGCTTTCTTACTTTGATACCAGATGCCTTGCGTTTGTTGATAGCAAAGGACATACAAGACATGTATTTTGGGGTGTTGTAACAATAATTTTTGTCAATTTACCATAAATAAATTTTAAATATATATTAAATGATTTTATTGTGCTTTCTCTTTCCAGCACCGTTTTGCTTTTCCCTTTATAAGGACATCATTAATATGCCTGCTGGACTGGTGATTTGGGCTTTCTTGAAACCCATGTTGTTGGGAAGGATTTTGTATGCACCATACACCCCCGTCACAAAGGCGATAATGGAAAAGGTTTGACCATTAATACTCGAAGTTTCTGTCTTAAGATGATTTTTAAAGTAGTCAGCTTCCAAATTTACTCTAGTTGGCTCAGATATTTTTCTAGCCTACGTACTGTTTACCTTTGGCTTTCTGAAACTCTTAACAATTCTCAACTTCTGCCCTGTATATGTGTAACGATGTAGATTGGATAGTAGCTCCTTGAAGAGAAATGAACCATGTTGACACTTGAGAATGAGGTTAGTTGTAGCATGACCTCAGACTTTTCAATTTATCACCCAAAGCAGGAAATTTTTCTACAGCTGGCATCTAACTTTCAAAGTGTGTAAAAATAATGGCACTAGAAAAAATAATAGTGGGCATATATAGCTAGTTTGAACAAAAGCAATTGCTGAATTATAGCAATTCATATTGGCTTCATATTTGGTTATGCAATTTAACATCCTATAATTATATACAAGATAGATGTTGAGAAAGACAGCATTATTAACAGTAACTATACTTATCAACTACATAGTATAACCATAATAGCCTTTTTCTCTCATTCTTAAATTTGACATTAGTGATTTGAATTATAAACTTGATGCTTTCAAAATGATAAGAGTGAAGGTAAAAAAATGATACTTTATCATTACTTGGTCATTAAACTATAGTTTATGTAAATATTGGTCTATATAAAAATAGACATGAAGTCATCACTGATTTCTGGAATGATCTTTGCTTTTACTATTTGTGTTTTAATATCTTATTTGCTTTATTGGCTGCACACTTCTCCATAATTTTGCACAAATGAAGTCATTACATGCTTATTTTCTAAAGGTAGTTTTTTCTGTTTTGCTTGCCTCTCATCTTTTTCTCCTTGCTTTATCCTGCTCTTCCTTTCATGTAAACTAATGAATGTTAACTTTCAAAGATGTGGCTTTTGATAATTTATGTACATTCCTCTAATCCTTTATATATTATTATTCTGGGTGCATTCATATGCAGAATGGTCATTGTTTGCATTATTAAAATAAGGCTTCATTATAATGCTTTTCTACATATTACTTTAGTCACACAGCAATACCTTGTGGAAATTCTTCCAATTCAGTAGATATAGTTTATTCATTCTTTTTGAAGACTGAACATTTTTTCATACTCAGTCAATTCTCAGTTGTTGGACATTCTTTTTATTTCTAGTGTTTACTGTTGTTGTTGTTGTTCATGTAAATAATGTGGCAACAAATACTTTGTGTATATGACTTGACACAGGGATATTTTTATTTCACTGAGGTGAATGTTCAAGATTGAGGGACTGAAGAATATTGTATTCTATTTTAATGACTGTCATCAGATTGCTTTCCAGAAAAAGCTATACACATCCCTTTCCACCAGCATTACAAGAAAGCATCCGTCTTCTTATATCCTTGAACTAGAATGTTTCTCTAGTAGTAAAGTTAAATGTACCATTGCTAAAAGTGGGTAACTTGTGAGAATTCCAGAAGATGTGCTTTCCTTTCAGCTATACATTTTCAGTGGACATAAAGTAAACCTTAAATTTTCCAGAATTTTTATTTGTAACCTTGACCCTATAAAAGCTGCCACTTAAAAAATTTTGACCATGTGGGAAATTTCTGACAATGTTTTACTAACTCTACTTTTTAGAACTGTTTCTTAGAGTTATATAACAAAACAACCTTGAGATACCTTTTAGAAATACAGGAAAAATACCAATGGGCCAGATTTATTTCTGTTTCTTTGTCTTTTAGTCTAATGTAACCCTCAGGCAGTTGGCAGAATTAAGAGAAAAATCTCAAGAGTGGATGGATAAGTCACCGCTTTTCATGAATTCCTTCCAACTGTTAAACCAGACGATTCCAATGCTCCAGGTGAGAGACAGTTCTGTCATTCCCTTTCGTATGGATTATAATTCGTTGAGATTTGAATCACCTTCATTAGGAGAATGGGCAGTTAGTAATGTAGAATCCACATTCAACAGATTAAAATTGCCTCTCCTCCAGACAGCAGGTGTGAGACAGGATAACAGATATGTCATTCATGTTTGTAACCTTCCTCACCTTATACCACAGTTTCTCTGTATGTAATTCAGAGATAAATCATTTTACAAGTTAATTCTGACACACACTTAGTGATACAAATCTATTTTCCAAAACTAAAATGCCATAAAATCTACTTAAAATATGCTTATTTTATTTCTCTAAGCTATGTTTTGCTATTTTAACTAAACCAGAATTCCTAAAGTACTGATATTCTGAAGAAGAATGTTAAATTTAGGGAGTTCTTTGGTTGAAATATTTGACAAAGCACCTCAAATACAACACACACAAGTTGAAAAGTATCATCTCAATTCTCATAAAAGATACAGAAATCTCTGAAGAGGATGCAAGTAGTGTTGGGAAATGTTCCAATCACCAAGAGAGCTATTGGCAGCTAAATATCAGGCTAGTGATAAAGAACCCGCTTGCCAATGCAGGAGCCATAAGAGATGTGGGTTCAATCACTAAATCGGGAAGATGCCCTGGAGGAGGGCATGACAACCCACTCCAGTGTTCTTGCCTGGAGAATCCCATGTACAGAGGAGCCTGGCAGGCTACAGTCCATAAGGTTGCAGAGAGTCAGACATGACTGAAGCGACTTAGTATGCCCAAACATCAGGCAGCAGAGGTAGACCCATTATCAATGGGAGAAGAGAACATTTTCAGGAATGGTGACAACTTAGAAACTTCAAAATAGTATGGGTTGGATAGTCAAAGAATTGATAGAGGCCCTTGGAGAATTGATTAAGCCCTAGAAGATTTTTGCAACAGCAACAACAAAAATGCCCTTCTTTATAATCATGGCTCAAAAAGTTAAACATAGAACAAAGAATTTGTGTCATACAATTTTGGTAAAAAAAGTTATACCCAAAAGATGTTTTACCCATCTTGACTAATAGTCATAATTAGGGACTTCCCTGGTGGCTCAGACGGTAAAGCGTCTGCCTACAATGTGGGAGACCTGGGTTCAATCCCTGGGTTGGGAAGATCCGCTGGAGAAGGAAATGGCAACCCACTCCAGTAGTCTTGCCTGGAAAATCCCATGGACAGAGAAGTGTGGTAGGTATAGTCCATGGGGTTGCAAAGAGTCAGACATGACTGAGCCACTTCACTTGCATTTTACTCATAATTACAATTGCAACCTAAATTTTATTAGAAATATAACACTAATTTCTAAATAGATATTTAGCACAATTAATATAAGTGAAGTGAAGTGAAGGTCATTCAGTTGTGTCTGACTCTTTGCAGCCCCTAGGATGGTCCATGGAATTCTCTAGGCCAGAATACTGGAGTAGGTAGCTGTTCCCTTTTTTAGGGGATCTTCTCAACCTAAGGATTGAACCCAAGTCTTCTGCGTTGCTGCTGCTGCTGCTAAGTTGCTTCAGTTGTGTCCGACTCTGTGCGACCGCATAGACAGCAGCCAACCAGGCTCCCCCGTCCCTGGGATTCTTCAGGCAAGAACATTGGAGTGGGTTGCCATTTCCTTCTCCAATGCATGAAAGTGAAAGGTGAACGTGAAGTCACTCAGTCATGTCCCACTCTTCGTGACCCCATGGACTGCAGCTTATCAGGCTCCTCCGTCCATGGGGTTTTCTAGGCAAGAGTTACTGGAGTGGGGTACCATCGCCTTCTCCGTCCACATTGCTGAGCACCAAAGAATTGATACTTTTGAACTGTGGTGTTGGAGAAGACTCTTGAGAGTCCCTTGGACTGCAAGGAGATCCAACCAGTCCATCCTAAAGAAAATCAGCCCTAAATGTTCATTGGAAGGACTGATGCTGAAGCTGAAACTCCAATACTTTGGCCACCTTATGTGAAGAGCTGACTCATTTGAAAAGACTCTGATGCTGGGAAAGATTGAGGGCAGGAGGAGAAGGGGATGACAGAGGATGAGATGGTTGGATGTCATCACCGACTCAGTGGGCATGAGTCTGAGTAAACTCCAGGAGTTGGTGATGGACAGGGAGGCCTGAGGCCTGGTGTGCTGCAGTCTGTGGGGTCGCAAAGAGTCGAACATGACTGAGAGACTAAACTGAACTGAACTCCCGCATTGCAGGCGGATTCTTCACCAGAGGAGCTACCAGGGAAGCCCATAATTTAAAATAAACTTTTCATCAAATGTCTTCCCCACACTTTTCTATTAAATGTAGTTCTGATTTTAAATATGTCCATTTTTTAAATATCCTACTTTCTCTGATCTTAAACACAATATTATCTTGATTAAATGTCAGTTTTCTCCTTCTCCCCACAGTTTTACTGAGAAATAATTAACATAATCAATGTATCAGTTTAAGGTGTAGAACATGATGGTTTGAGATATATATAGAAATGATTGGGCTTCCTAGGTGGCGCTCATGGTAAAGAGCCCACCTGCCAATGCAGGAGACAACGAGACACAGGTTCAATCTCTGGGTCAGGAAGATCCCCTGGAGTAGGAAAAGCCAAATCACTCCAGTGTTCTTACCTGGAAAATTTCACAGACAGAGGAGCCTGGTGGGCTAGAGTCAGTGGGGTCACAAAGAGGTGGACACACCTGAAGCAACTGAGCATTCTTTGGTGTTGCCTTTCTTTGGGATTGGAATGAAGCCAGGCTTCAGCAATACGTGACCTGTGAATTTCCAGATGTTTGAGCTGGTTTTAGAAAAGGCAGAGGAACCAGAGATCAAATTGCCAACATCCGCTGGATCATGGAAAAAAGCAAGAGAGTTCCGGAAAAACATCTATTTCTGCTTTATTGCCTATGTCAAAGACTTGGACTGTATGGATCACAATAAACTGTGGAAAATTCTGAAAAAGATGGGAATACCAGACCACCTGATCTGCCTCTTGAGAAACCTATATGCAGGTCAGGAAGCAACAGTTAGAACGGGATATGGAACAACAGACTGGTTCCAAATAGGAAAAGGAGTACATCAAGGCTGTATATTGTCACCCTGCTTATTTAACTTATATGCAGAGTACATCATGAGAAAGGCTGGGCTGGAAGAAGCACAAGCTGGAATCAAGATTTCTGGGAGAAATATCAATAACCTCAGATATGCAGATGACACCACCCTTATGGCAGAAAGTGAAGAACTAAAGAGCCTCTTGATGAAAGTGAAAGAGGAGAGTAAAAAAGTTGGCTTAAAGCTCAACATTCAGAAATCTAAGATCATGGCATCTGGACCCATCACTTCATGAGAAATAGATAGGGAAACAGTGGAAACAGTGTCAGACTTCACTTTTTTAGGGCTCTAAAATCACTGCAGATGGTGATTGCAGCCATGAAATTAAAAGACACTTACTTACTCCTTGGAAGAAAAGTTATGACCAACCTAGACAGCATATTAAAAAGCAGAGATATTACTTTGCCAACAAAGGTCCATTTAGACAAGGCTATGGTTTTTCCAGTGGTCATGTATGGATGTGAGAGTTGGACTATAAAGAAAGCTGAGCACTGAAGAATTGATGCTTTTGAACTGTGATATTGGAGAAGACTCTTGAGAGTCCCTTGGACTGCAAGGAGATCAAACCAGTCCATCCTAAACAAGATCAGTCCTAGGTGTTCGTTGGAAGGACTGATGTTGAAGCTGAAACTCCAATACTTTGGCCACCTGATGTGAAGAGCTGACTCATTTGAAAAGACCCTGATGCTGGGAAAGATTGAGGGCAGGAAGAGGAAGGGACGACAGAGGATGAGATGGTTGGATGGCATCACCGACTCAATGGACATGGGTTTGTGTAGACTCCGGCAGTTGGTGATAGACAGGGAGGCCTGGCATGCTACAGTTCATGGGGTCGCAAAGAGTCAGACACGACTGCACGACTGAACTGAACTGAAGCAACTGAACACACACACACACATTACGAAATGATCACCATAGTAGATTTAGTTACCACCTATCATCTCATGTACATACAATAAAAATAAAGGAAAAAAGAATTTTTTCTTTGTGATGAAAACTCTTAGGATCTATTCTAGCAACGTTCCTATGTGTGGTACAGCAGTATTAATTAATAGTCATCATGTTGTAGATTGCATCCCTGGTATCTTATAATTCAAAGTTTGTATCTTTTGACCACCTTCATCCAGTTCCCCATCTACCCACTCCCTACATCTGATAATCACAAATGTTCATTCCAAGTGTCCTTTTTTAGTGAGTTTCAGATAATAAGGGCTACATAAACAATGCCTTATTGACACATGTATTTCCTCAGTGAGAAATTGCTCTTTTCTCCTGAAACTTTTTTTCAGTTAACAGATAAAAATCCCACACATACTATTTCATTAAGGAAAGTTTTGCTGGCTAAAGAAGTGAATTAACAAGGGACATGATCTATGCATAATAGTTCCAAAGTACAGTAATTTGGTAAGAAGAAAATTCTGTGACCATGTTCATAAATGGATCATCATTCAATTCTGTGACCATGTTCATAAAAGTATCACCATCTAATGGGAGTATCTTTATTCTGTTCTAGACCAAAATAAGTTATTATTCTTAATTATTGAGGAAAATTTATTCCTGAAAATGTGTATAGAATTTGATATTTCAAGATTTTAGTACATGACCTGGCTTTGCCATTGTGAAATCATAGGCAAATGACTTAAAATACTTTTTACAGTTTATGAAACTCTAAAATGGGTCTGTTGATAACTGCTTCACAGACTTGTGAAGATTACATTGTGTGGAAGCATTTGAAAATAATATTCTATATCATAGACAGGACTGATTGTAACAGGAACAGTAAGAGAATGGAAATAATTTGATGGATCATCTTTGACTTGGAACTAACATAGTGCTTTGTTTATTAGTAATGCTCTGATTCAGATTTCCTACAATGAGCAAATTCCTAGTAAATAATTAGATTTTAAAGAACTTGGGTTATCATTGTATATAGTTGTGTGATAGCCATCTGTCTTCATGCTGCCAACTACACTTAGGTTCCTTAGGAGCTATATGTTTAGCAAATTATATTATATATGCTATATTAATACATATTATTCTTAATCATTTACTTCCATGATAACAAAATGAGATATTGGTAAGAAGGACAGAATAATAAGTGGTACTGAACTATCCTCTAAAAAGAAAACAACTTAAGCCTAGCTCACATAAAAACGAAGTCATGAATTCATACATAAGATGAATAAACATTTCTTTAATCAAGTTGAAGTCTCTCTCTGACTTTCCCTTTGGCCCTTAATAATTGTACATTCTTAAGGAATTTATATAGCTTCTTGAGTCCTAGCCTTGTCATCTATTAACTTGGGATAGTAATAGTACTTATGTCTAGGTATTAGGGAAAACTAAGTGAGAAAATCAAGGTATATTCTATTAGACAGTACCCAGCACATAGTAAGAACTCAATAAGTATTACCTAGTAGATAACATCAGCAGTAAAAGTTATGTCTCCTAATTTGGGAGATAGCTATAAGAGTCTTTATATTTTAAACACTTTTAAAAAAAAATTTCAGTTTTGCCATCAGTATGGAGTAATTTTAAGTTTTATGATCAGTTTATTTTTTCTGTGTTCACCTAGCTGCACTTATTATAGAATAAAACAATACCATAATAATTTACGTTTGACTAATCTGGTTAGATTCTACTTTACAGAAAAATAACCTGAAGCTGGAAAAGGCTGAGTGCTTGCTGAAAGCCTCACAGCTAGGAAGTAGCAGGACTAGAATATAAATCAGTTGTGATATCACGTTCCACATAGACACCACCGTTTTTAAAGCCTCTTTTGTTTGTTTCAACTGAACAAAGTCCAATTGTGAACGGTTAAAATTCTATAACGTATGTTAAAAACAATTGATACAGTAGCTATGGGGGAAAAGCGTTTTCAGTTAAACATGGCTTCCCTATGTGGTTAATTATGGTTATATCTGGCTACTTCTACATGGTGACAAATTTGTGTCTATAGAGGAGCAAAAACTCAGAATTAGCAGTCACAAACCTTCTCTTTCTTTCTCGAAGATTTGTATGGGACCCTTTACAAGATGGTGGACTGAGAATGCCCAGTAGTGATACCTCATTTCATTGTGGTGTTATTAAAGAGACAGTGATTAAACATGTTCTTTGAAACTGACTCCCTATTATTGTTTGTTAGAATACTCTAAGGAATCCCTTTGTGCAAGTTTTTGTAAAATTCTCCGTGGGACTTGATGCTGTTGAACTTTTGAAACAGATAGATGAACTCGGTGAGTCCAGATTCAAAAAAACCTTTATTTACCTGTCATGTCAGAAATGTGAAAAGCATTGTCCCATATAAGATCTTAAAATCCTGAGTATATCTATCCATCTTTCTCCTAGTAAATTGCACAGTTAAACGTAATGATTATTTGGATACCCAGTTCGTGTGGTTGGTCTCAATAACTATAATGCAATGTATTCCGTGTAAATGCAGCTTGTCCTTCAATCACAGGTAGATTTCTACCAGAGGACACTTTTTGGGGGTAACTTGGTGAAAAGCAAGTCTTTAAAAGCAGAAGATGAAATGGTTTATTTCTGCTACATTTATAATTTTATCTCCACTGGTCTTAGTACTGCTTTGACTAACTCAGAATGTAACCAGAAGAGGTTACAGAGTGAGAAAAACAAAAGCAATGTGGAGACTCAAAAGAAAATAAACCTAAGTCACTGTACAAGGTCAGGTCCTCCTCTCATGATCATTTAAAAGGGACAAGCAGAAGAGGATCAAAGAAAGCTGTCTGAACTTATGCATTCCCTCTACCACATTCCTACCCTCAACCTAAGGGATGCAAGATATCTAATTCAGTCTGTGTCTGATTCCTGGTTGCTATGCAACCATGGGTAAGAGGAAGGGATTGAAAACATCAGAATTTGCCAGCAGTAGAGCTAATGCCCCTCTTTCTCCTCTCCAGCACTACTGGGACTTAAGTGTTTAAATTGTAAACCAGTGGGGAGGAATTATGCCTATTTATATTATATATAATTGTATGTATTTTATGATATCAACCTTCTTTGATTAAATAAAGATATTAGTGATTTATTCTCTAAAAGTATTATTTGGGTAAGGAAACATTTGATCAAAATATCAGGGATAAACTACAAAGTTCTTATATACTTTTTTTCATTCCTAACTTTAGATATAGGAGATGAGTCTCAGAGTTTAAAATAAGATTAAAATAACCATATAAGTGAGACTTGCTATCTGGATAATTGTATATTTAATTTAATATCAAAGATTTTATACTGTTCGAATTTGGAGGCCACTGACTCTTTATAGCTTTTTGATTCCATCTACCAGCATTTCTGAAGAATCCTTTGCAGGTGTGTTGATTTTCAGTAGCCACTGGAGGCCACTATTCAACCACAGTTTTACCCCTCCCCCCACAAACATCTATACCAAGCAAAACATTTTAAGTTATAATGAGAGATGTCCTTCAAGAAGCTGCCCTCTGTGAGAAATTTAATCTTCTATTGGATGATGATAGAGACATGTATGGGTTCTGTAAAGAGGAATTTATGACATTCACAGCCTTCTCAGTATTCATGATCAAGTCAGAGAAAATTTAATTGGCCAAGTGATTTATGAACTTACAATTTTATATTTACCCTTTGTCTCAGTTGATTTCCTCATAAAGATTTATGAAATTGAAGAGCAATTAAATTCTTTTTCTTCCAGAGTAATTACCTGAAATAAAATCTTGATCATCTAGATTAATACAGATATGAGTAGAGATAACTCACAGAAGACTTTAAATCAAACAATATCAGAAAGTTGTAACTATGTGTCATAGATTGTCACAGTCTGCTAAGAAGTGCTTCTGTATTACAACTTATTAAATGATATTTTTTATTTGCTCCACACACTCTGCATAGACGTTCGTTGCTTAAATTCTTACATCAACACTCCCCAAACAAAGCAAGCATTTCTGTTTATTCAAACTTTTCACCTCTAGTTTTTAGTTTTCTTCCTAAATAATTCAGGTAGAATAATTTTAAAATTATTCACCTTTAGTCTTAGGTTAATTAAATTGTAGCAGAGTAGAATTAGCTTTTGAATTAGCTTGTACTGAGCACACATGCATACATTCTTCATATGTGAGTTTACTGTATCTATAACTAATTCAAAATTCTTCTCAATAAGCGTTTGTACAACTGGCTACATCTTCCCAGATATAGAGTATTTGACATTTTTAGAGTAAATTCTGCAAGTTTATATTATTTATAATCTAGTTTAATGTTTAATACTTACCAAAAAAATCAGTATTTTTGTCCCATTACTACTAGAAACAACATTATAATATGCTTTGTGTCTTTTTTTTCTTCTTTAGATATTCTAAGGCTGAAATTAGAGAACAGCATTGACCTCATTGATCAACTTAGCATACTATCTTCCCTGACAGTGAATATTTCCTCCTGTGTATTATATGACCGTATTCAGGCAGCAGAAAGTGTAGATAAAATGGAAAGAGAGGCTAAAAGACTCTACAAAAGCAATGAACTCTTTGGAAGTAAGTGTTATTCTACTAGAATTTGAGCTTTTCTTTGTACTAAAATTGGCCAAATTCTTCCCGTCACTTCTTTCATCCAGACCTAAAAAAAATGTAGTCAGGGCTGGGGCGAGGGCACTGTCCCCTTTGATGTCCTTGGAAATAAGAACCTTTCATGTCGTCAACCAACTATCTTGGTTGAGACGCCTTCAATATGTGTAATTTTGTTGATATGGTTAAAATTAAAGCTGAAAAGAATTACATATTACAGGGTAAAGTTGAGTCCATCCTTATAATCAGTCAATATGTGTGTTTAATTTCAGTAAGTGGCTTAGAGTGAAATATTTAATGTGGCCACTTAGTTTGTGATTATATTCTCAAACTCCTGCATTGAATCTTTGAGATTGTCACTTTCAATTAACAATCTTTTCTGTAAATTAAAAGTCTGAACTTACTGTCACATTACTAACTCAATTGCCTGTTTGGCTGCCCCCATGTGGACCCCCCAAACAAAGAATAATGTCAACCATAAAATAACCTTTCTAATGTTGCCGTTTTATTTTTAGGTGTTATTTTTAAGCTTCCTCCTAATAGCAGCCGGCACAGAAGCTATGACTCTGAAAATGTCTCTCTTCCTCCAGTTGTAAAATACACCATCCGCATGAGTCTCAAGACCTCACAGACCACAAGAAACATTAGAGCCAAGATTTGGGCCCCAGGGCCACACAATTCTCCATCACACAACCAGATCTATGGCAGGGCTTTTGTCTACTTACAGGATAGTATTGAAAGAGCAATCATTGAATTACAGACTGGAAGGAACTCCCAGGAAATAGCAGTTCAGGTCCAAGCAATTCCTTATCCCTGCTACATGAAAGACAAGTAAGTCCCTGCACTTGCAGGCATTTTACATAATCAACCACTCTTTTTGGAATTCATTTCTTCTCATTCATTCACATGCTATCAAGTGGAAGGAATAGTATTGACCAAATCTTTGTCAAATGCTTGTATCCAGGGAAAGGTTCACAGTATAGGGCCCAGCTCATTATAGCTGCTCACTGTTACCCAAATGATGCTAAAGTTCTTACCAAATGATCCATGTTTTCTTTATCATAACCCTTATCCTTCCAAGTACTTTGTCCCCAAAGTTAGGAGCTGGACTCCAGATCTGAGTGCATTACTGCATGATTTTGATGTTACCCACTGGTTTTACTTTTCTCTAGTCAAATGAGAGTATTAAACAAAATAATCTTAAAATTCCTTCCAACTCTCAAATTTAATTAAAAATCTGTGAGTGCAGGGTTAGTTTTAAGGAAAAAGTTTAATAAAACACAGTATTGATCAACTCTCTAAGATAAATATTATGCTATCTGAAACTGTGTATTTGGTAGGAATCTTTCTCTAAAATGTTTTTTCTAAATGAACAAAAAATGTAAAGATCCTGCTTTTAGAATGTCAAGTTTGAACAGTATTTGCCAGTCAGGTGGGCACTGGATGGTTCCTCCATGTCTGACCACAGTGAGACAATAAGGTTGGAGGGCTAAGTTTTTCAAGCTCATTCTCCTATACAAAAGCTTGAGGCTGAATATTACTTTAAACAAATTGTACTTGTTATTCAGCCCAGTTATAGAGTTTATATACAATTCAGATGAGTCTGTTTTTTGTTTGTTTGTTTTTTCTGTTTCTATCAATGCTTCTGTCTCCTTCGGCTGCTTTAAGAGCCTTAGAGGAGATGAGTTTATGTAGCCCTTTGTGCAATAGTGATACGGGACAGCAGGATTCTGTCTTCCTGACAGGCGAGGATTCTATCAGCCTGCTGTCAAGGTCGGCCACTTCTGAGCAGCCAGTCCAGACCTTACCGCATGAACCACGAGTGACTTGCAACAGCTTGCATCAAAAGTAAAGACTTGTGGGTTCAATTAAATGAAAATCCTCGTCTGTTTTCCTGCTGACTTTTTTCCCCTTGTAAATTTTCGTACCTAGAATGGTGGGTACCAGGATGTGTCTTTTGAGAGTAAAGTAGCTGTACTCTGCATTCTTCATGGGAGTACAAACTAACATCTCAACGTACACATAGAAACTCTTTGTTGCATACAAAGGGCTTTCACATATATTAGTTCATTCGTTACACCAAACAACCTCATAAGGTGAGAGCAAATATTATCAGCCATACTTTCCAGATGAAAAAATTGAAATCCAAGTAAATTGCCCAAAGTTGAATACCTGGTACTGCACTGGTCCTTTAGTTACAAACCAGAATTTTCTCTTTCATACTATATCAAACCTAAAATACACAATCACTTGAAGAAACATTAGTGGAGGGTTGTTATTAATGAATGAAGTCCTTTGCCTAATTCTAGAGCCAGAAACAGCATCAAGGCTGGATCTGATCCAAGACAAAATTCATTCAGCAAGTATTCTTTAAGTGCTTTCCCCATGCCAGACAATTCCCCAGGAACCAAAAAAAAACTGGATATGGCCCCAACCCTCACTCCTCGCCCACCAAAAATCCTTCATATCTCTGATGGTAATGTACTTCTGATGCTAAAGTGAAACTGAACGATGGTGATGTCATGTTCCATTAATATTTGCATTTTTCATGGGGAACTTGAAGGTAATTCCTTGGTCTTTTAGATTAAAAAGAAAATGGCCTTGGGACATTTCTGCAAGTGAAAGTGTCAGTGGCTGCTGCTGCTGCTGCTAGGTCGCTTCAGTCGTGTCCGATTCTGTGCGACCCCAGAGACGGCAGCCCACCAGGCTTCCCTGTCCCTGGGATTCTCCAGGCAAGAACGAGCCCAAGGTGTAAAACAGCTCAATTTAGAGTTTCTGTCATTGAAAGCTATTTATTTGCCTTAGCCCATAGTCAGTGGCTAATGTAAGAATAATTGTTATTGGAGTGTAGTTTCTGGACTGGCAGCATCAGCTTTACTTGGGAAATTGTTTAAAATGCAAATTCCTCACCCCACCTCAGATATAATAAATCAGAAGCTTATGGGTGGGGCCCAGAAATCTGTTTTAATGAGCCCTTCAGGTGATTCTGATGTATGTTCAACTTTGATAAACACTTCATTTGAGCATTCAAGTATCATGGGCCAACAATCAGGAATATATTTGCAGTCCAATTAAGTGTTCCAATGACCTGCTAGTTTAGCACATTACCAGAAAAAAAAAAAACAAAAAACATTTCTATACTGTTTATGAAACATCCCCTAAAGCATTAGTTTGAGGAATCCAAGTTCTTTGCATTTTAAATATTATTTGAGTTTTATTTTATTTCATTTTGGGAAATTTGGTTTAATAACTATGAGCTTCTGCTAAGTCACTTCAGTCGTGTCTTTGACTCTGTGAGACCCGATAGACGGTAGCCCACCAGGCTCCCCCGTCCCAGGGATTCTCCAGGCAAGAACACTGGAGTGGGACGCCATTTCCTTCTCCAATGCATGAAAGTGAGAAGTGAAAGTGAAGTACTCAGTTGTGTCGGACTCTTAGCGACCCCATGGACTGTAGCCTACCAGGCTCCTCTGTCCATGGGATTTTCCGGGCAAGAGTACTGGAGCTTCTGAAGAGTAGTAAATACAGTAATTTGAGAAAATACAGCTTTTAGCTAGATAAACCAATCATCATCTAACTTTGAATCTGCCTTTTACATAAGAATTTAGTTTAGACAGAAAGCCTTAGAGCCTTGTAGTTATATCTATAGAATTAACTATTTTCCTGAACAGGACATACTTAAACACCCTTTAAACAATTTGGCAATTTTATCTAACAATCTAGAACTGTTTTACTTTTGTAGCATTATGGCAAGAAAATCATGTACCTACTGTTAAGTCAGCTTCACACTTCATAAATAAAATAGTCATATTAATAATTTCAGTGTAGGAGGGAGTGTGTTCTTTGTATATTACAATCAGCAAATGTGGCATTCATTTTGGTCACTGAATTTTTGTTTTTGTTTTTCCTTACAGCTTCCTTACCAGTGTCTCTTACTCTCTTCCAATCGTGCTCATGGTTGCCTGGGTTGTATTTATAGCTGCATTTGTAAAAAAGCTTGTTTATGAGAAAGACCTCCGGCTTCATGAGGTATGTTGAGAATCTCTAATTACAAATAAGTTCTACTTGGATATATAATTAATGACTACGATTTTCATAATACCTGAGCAAACTCAGAAAGCCTGACCTATATCTGGTGAATTAGATGGGAAAATATTTTATGAATCATTAAGACAGCTGGTATGGCACTATTGTGTCTTCTCAAAAAATTGCA
Organism: Bos mutus; assembly: GCF_027580195.1. NCBI lineage: Eukaryota > Metazoa > Chordata > Mammalia > Artiodactyla > Bovidae > Bos > Bos mutus. Next base: position 32,836,512 of record NC_091618.1, read on the forward strand.
TAGAACTTGTCTTATAAATTTATCTGAAAACCAAAATCTGAATAAAATCTGAATACAGTTTACAATTCTGACAGTAATTTTTGCCCAAGAAGTTACCTGTAAGACTTAGGCATTAACAGAAGAAGTTTAAATGCTAATAATAAAAATAACTACTAACGCAGGAAAACTGTTGGCATAGTAATTAAGTCCAATGAAGATATATAGACATAAACACAGATATAGATATAGGTATAGATATAGACATGGACATGGACAAAGATATATGTCTTTTTTCAGCTCCCAAAAAGCAAATTTTCATTCTAGTATACTTGCTGCTGCTGCTGCTAAGTCGCGTCAGTTGTGTCCGACTCTGTGCGACCCCATAGATGGCAGCCCAGCAGGCTCCCCTGTCCCTGGGATTTTCCAGGCAAGAACACTGGAGTGGGTTGCCATTTCCTTCTCCAATGCATGAAAGTGAGAAGTGAAAGTGAAGTCGCTCAGTCGTGTCCGACTCAGTGACCCCGTGGACTGCAGCCCACCAGGCTCCTCCGTCCATGGGATTCTCCAGGCAAGAGTACTGGAGTGGGGTGCCATTGGTTTCCTTCAGTTTTCTCTCACTGAATTGTGATTTATAGAGACTAAGAATTTCATGTTATGCTACTGATTATTTTAATAATATGACAATGAAAGACATGACTTGGGATGTAAACCATGATCTCTTCTGGAGCATGTTCTTCATCATTATCCCCAAATCCAAAATATCTTGCTTCTTTTTAGGATTTATGAAACAGCACTGTGTGAATTTTGGATTGTATTGCAATAGAACTATTTTATCTGCTAATCCTATAATAAACCCATTCTTACATTCATGAAGTGAAGTGAAAAGATAGGGGAAATGTTTCAAAACCAGGGCACAATAATTATTGCAAGGCCTGCCTGACAATCTGAAATAATGAGATTAGAGTAACCTGTTAGCCCTTGTACTTTTCAGATTTACATTGCCAGGGCTTTTAGGCAATTGATTATTTCTCCTTACAAAGTACAAAACACTGCTTCATGTTTTTGTTAGCTCGACATCAGATTTACAGGGTTGTCCTAGAGTTTGAGCCTATACTTCCTCAGTTCAGTTCAGTTCAGTTGCTCAGTCGTGTCCAACTCTTTGCGACCCCATGGACTGCAGCATGTCAGGCCTCCTTGTCCATCACCAACTCCTAGAGTTCACTCAAACTCATATACATTGAGTTGGTGATGCGATCCAACCATCTCATCCTCTGTCGTCACCTTCTCCTCTCTCTAATCTTTCACAACATCAGGGTCTTTTCAAATGAGTCAGCTCTTTGCATCAGGTGGCCAAAGTATTGGAATTTCAGCTTCAGCATCAGTCCTTCCAATGAAAATTCAGTGCTGATCTCCTTTTGGTTGGACTGGTTGGATCTCCTTGCAGTCCAAGGGACTCTCAAGAGTCTTCTCCAACACCTCAATTCAAAAGCATCAATTCTTCGGCACTCAGCTTTCTTTATAGTCCAAGTCTCACATCCATACATGACTACTGGAAAAACCATAATGTTGACTAGATGGACTTCTGAGGGCAAAGTAATGTCTCTGCTTTTTAATATGCTATCTAGGTTGGTCATAACTTTCCTTCCAAGGAGTAAGTGTCTTTTTATTTCATGGCTGCAATCACCATCTGCAGTGATTTTGGAGCCCCGAAAAATAAAGTCTGCCACTGCTTCCACTGTTTCTCCATCTATTTGCCATGAAGGGATGAGACTGGATGACATGATTTTGGTTTTCTAAATGTTGAACTTTAAGCCAACTTTTTTACTTTCCTCTTTCACTTTCATCAAAAGGCTCTTTAGTTCTTCTTCACTTTCTGCCATAAAGGTGGTGTCATCTGCATATCTCAGGTTACTGATATCTCTCCCAGCTATCTTGATTTCAGCTTGTGCTTCCTCCAGCCCAGCATTTCTCATGATGTACTCTGCATATAAGTCAAATAAGCACGGTGACAATATACAGCATTGACATACTCCTTTTCCTATTTGGAACCAGTCTGTTGTTCCATGTCCAGTTCTAACTGTTGCTTCCTGACCTGCATACAAATTTCTCAAGAGGCAGGTCAGGTGGTCTGGTATTCCCATCTCTTTCACAATTTTCCACAGTTTATTGTGGTCCACACAGTCAAAGGCTTTGGCATAGTCAATAATGCAGAAATGGATGTTTTTCTGGAACTCTCTTGCTTTTCCATGATCCAGCAGATGTTGGCAATTTGATCTCTGATTCCTCTGCCTTTTCTAAAACCAGCTTGAACATCTGGAAGTTCACGATTCATGTATTGTTGAAGCCTGGCTTGGAGAATTTTGAGCATTACTTTATGAGTATGTGAGATGAGTGCGACTGTGCAGTAGTTTGAGCATTCTTTGGCATTGCCTTTCTTCGAGATTGGAATGAAAACTGACATTTTCCAGTCCGTTGGCCACTATTGAGTTTTCTAAATTTTCTGGCATATTGAGCACAGCACTTTCACAGCATCATCTTTCAGGGTTTCAAGTAGTTCAACTGGAATTCCATCACCTCCACTAGCTTTGTTCGTGGTGATGCTTCCTAAGGTAACCTTCAGCTGTGTTTTTATATTTCAGTTATAGTTTAGTAAAAGTCTCATCAACTTGTTTGAGCTGTGTTGTTTTCAGGACTGTGTACAATGTTTTCTTAACCCCAGTTTAGAAGCTCAAATTCACATCCTGAACCATAACTTTGGTTGCAAGCTTGTACCTTATATTTTTCTGTCTGATTCCTAGTACTCCGAAGTGAATCTTTACAAATTAAAGGAAACCTCTGAAGTGTAAAACTGTGATAGACTCTGAGTTCTTTTCTACAGCAAAATAAATATCTACCTTAAAATATTAGAAATGCAGTATATATGTACATGTGTATATACATGTATTATGTATCTGTCTATTCTATATGTGTGTGTATAATACATGCATATTGTGTTATTTTGGCTTGAAAATAGAACTCTCTGAATGTATCTATGGATGTCACCAAAAAATACCAAAGCACAATAAAGAGTTTTTCTCAATAGAAGATATGAAAGGCATTTTTAATGGTGAACTAGTTTCTGTTTGGTAGCTCTGTGTCTTCATTTTGCAGGCATCCACTTTCAAAATTTAACCAGCTAGTCTTGGGAGTCAAAGGTACATAGTGGAAGATTATTGAACTTGGAATCAGACATCAGAATTTGAGTCTTTCAGTTCATATTCATTTGTGCCCAATACCTAAACTCTTTGAGTCATGTCATCTAGACTTTATTCAGCATTATATTTCCAGAATGTACTTTCTCACTGCCAGAACAGAAGAGGCATTCAATTATTCATTTTTTATCAATTCAAAGATAATGATTTTTTGTTCATATTTTAAAGCTTCTGAAATTGAGATATATTTGATAGGGTGTCATAATTCATTTGGCAGCAATTTTTCTTTCTTGGTGGCAGTTAAAGTAATGACACATTTTAAAATTAGCAGTGTCCTAAATTTAAAGGAATATTATCTATTTGTGAGATGAATTAACAGAAGCAAAATATTCCTAATATACCTGCTCACCTCCTTCCACCACTGACAGTTCTAAACTAGCCTCCTCCTTTTTCGAGATGAAAAAGCTGAGCCCAGAAAGTGAGAGATGACTTGCTAAAGACTATAGATTAGTGAATGGTGGATCTGGACTGGCTTTTTTTTAACCCCAACAGTGTGTCTGTGTGTGTGTGTGTGTTTATCTCTGTGTTATATTTAGTTAGAGTAATTTTTGGTTAATGATAATTACAAGGCATGCCATTTCTTGAACTTTGCCATGCTAAACTTTTTTTTTAATAAGAGCTTGTTTATTTTATTCTATTTATTTTTTACTGAAAATTGATGTATTACATTATGCAAATTTAAGGTGTACAAATTGCTGATTTGATCCATTTATGTTTTGCAGTAATATTTAACACCCTAGAATTATGTTATATCTCTATTCACATCATGTAGTTATCTGTTCTTTTATGTGGTGAGGACAATCAAGATATGTTAACAGGTCATTAGCACTTCTGACTAGTCCTTTTCCATATCGTAGCTACCTTCCCTCTCCCAATTTTATTTTAGTAGCATAGACTACTTAGGACTTTTGAAGATAATGGTGGACAGTCTCTTAGATTACCAGCAACAAGATCTTAATACTATCATTTTAATTTTCACTAAGATCTAAAACTGCCCCTTCTTTACTTCCTTCTCATTCCAATTGAATAAAAAAGTAGAAAACAAAACAAAACATCTTTTTTCCTTCTGTAATTGTTCTCACATTTAGACAGAGAAATCAAGTCAGTTGCTAATTCAATGAAGGCATTCATCTTTGACCTCATTATGGTATGATTCTAGTAAATTCCTTTAACTTGTTAAAGGGACTTAGTACAAATACTAATGCCCAATAAGTTTACTGATAAAATTAATCATATAGTTAGAAAACTATTTCAAAATGCCCTTCAGTTGAGCTTTATTCTGCATTTCTTGCTTTTAAAAATTAAAATATAAAACTATACAAAGGCTGATTTTATATTACACAGAAGAGTTGTTTTTCACACTGTGTTCTTGGTTTTATGGTTATTTTCATCTATTTGGTCTAAAATAAGTCATTTATGGGGATTTCATTGTTTATATTAAGTTTGAGACAAAATTTTGGAGTTCTGTCTCTCAATTCAGACAGGTATCCTAAAATATCTATAGTCTGCAGAATGATTGCCAAATATTATGCAAAAGTCTGTAGTTCTGTGGTACTTCACTTGAGGCAATTTTGTCTCCTTTTTTTGAATACCAGTTTACTCCTTTTTATGTCTTATTGGTATATATCCTACTAGTAAGAATATGGAATATTCCAAGTAATGATCACAATATCCTTTATATCTTACTAAAAACAATAACATAAATATCTTAAGAGAATATAAAATTTGAAGTACAAAAATATTATTAACCAGTTCTTGACATTCTTGTTGAATGAAAACTTGCTGTCAAGTAAATATATGTATATTTATGATTTCTTTTCTTGACAGTATTTAATGTCAGTCCCTGTGCATAAGCTTCTTTTGAATGTGATGACTCATTTGTCTAAAATCTCACAGAATCTCTTTCTTCTCATTATTTCCTGCTGAGAACTGGAGCAGAGTTTGATCACTGTGCAGAGGGGTTTTCCTGAGCCACAGGTTATCAGATATTGATGAATTGCTCCAGCAGGTTTGGGAGACTTGAGACAAGTAGCTGTTTGATTACAAGCTGGCACTTGCATCTGTCACTCTGAGGAGACTCCAACGACACCCAAGACAGCACAGCCCGTTGTCCTCTGTGGGCCACCTTCCATTAGCAAGCTTGGTCTTGTTGATGATCACAAAGTTGGCAGCGAATCTGGATAATTTATGGATGACCTACATGCACTCATTGCTTTTTTCTTTATGTATAACAGCTGTTCTTCTCATGGCATAAAATCCTGAAGTTTAACTCTGAAGTTTGATGCTAGAGTGCTAAGTAGTAAACACTGTTGGAGGCATCCTATCTGTTCTGTTTTGATAAAAAGCAATGATCAGTCTCCAACTTTTACCAATTCTTGGGAATAGAAATCTGATCTTGAGCCTTGAAAACTTCCAAATTACTATGATAAACACCTTCATGCCTGCTCTTTGGGTTTGCTAAATTATTTTTAACAAGGTTATGAATGGAGAATTTTCTAGATATATAAATGTTTTATACTGAAGCTATCTACAGTCAGGGAAGGAAAACACATTTATAAACATGAAGTCAGCTCTATTTCATGTCCTTGATAGCATTCTGGATACTTCATATCCACTTTGTAAAATATAGTGATACTGCCTCCTCCTGACATACATTGCTGTTGGGTGGAGGAGAAAATTTTTGTATAGGCCAAATGAAATTAAGTGGTGAATATCAGCTTTCGGATAGTTACATGGGTTCTATAACTTCCCATATAATTATATTCAAATAACATTAAAAACATCAAAATACAAATAATGGGAAAGGCCAAAATACAAAAAAGAATTGATATCTCTGAAATGAAGGCATCAAACATGACACAGTAATTTTGCAAATTGGGTGGGATACAGGGAAATTGCTAAAATAAGATCTATGAGGTCTCTTTCACACCAAAATCTAATTTTCTTTTCAATGATAGATACATAGCAATTGGATAAAACCTTCCATAGTGAATCTTCACTCCATGCTGATTTTTTTTTTTTTTTACTTTGACACACACATCTATTCCTATAGAAACATAGGTTGAATCTTTACTGTAAAGTGTGCAGGGTCTGGGAGGAAAGGAGTAGTAGGGAGAGAAGAGGGTGAGGACAAGGGCAAAGTTAAGAGGAGAAGTCACGGGACTTCCTTAGTGATGATTAGCTTAAGGCCCACAGCTTAGACTAGTGGCAGTCAGGTAGCTGTTTCCATGGTAACAACTGGAGCAACAGAGTTATCAAAACATGATAAATTGCAAAGGCAGAAAGTAAAAATCGTATTTTGCTTGTATAGTAAAAGATTTGGCGCATTCCCTATTTTTTTTCCTAGACAAGTTAGATTTAAAGGGGAAGACGTTGTACATCCTTGATTTTTCAAAAAAAAAAAAAAAATAGTGGATTACAAAGCTGTTAGTGGAACACTTATTTTGTTCTTTTTAAGATGGAATATTAGATTCATAAACTTACTATTAATCAAGAGTTGTTACAACTAGAAACCGTGTACAAACTCAAGTCACTGATTCAAAACACCCAAGGTCCTGGGGGCTTCAGATCATTCAGAATCCTTTTGAGTTAACGCAAAAACACCTCATGTTGGTCTGTCTTTCCACCTTGATGGAATGCCTTGACCACTAAGGATACCACTGAAATAATACATAATATCAGTTGAGAGAGAGGTGTAGATTATCTGAGATGCATGTGTTCATTTTGGGTGCATGGACTTTTATAATTTTTTTGGAAAACAAAGATAACAAACCTGACCTAGATTGTTAGTGATTTTAAGGATAGGGAAATTATGCCAAAATGCAGAAAGTCTTCTTCAAAGTTTGCATAGTTTAACATCTTAGGAATCTGGTCTACTTTATTTCTTATAGGAATATGAATAATTATTGCATTTTTCATTAATGTTTAGTTGAAAATAATGGAGTTTTATTATCTCAATCCATACATTGAATTTTAAATAAATTATGAGTTTTCACCAACTTGAAATATTCTTACCTGCACACATATCAAATTCATGTTGTAAAATTCTGCAGGGGATAACAAATTTTTGTGTCTATTCTCAATTCGTTTAATCTGGAAACATCACTTAGATACCAGTTATAAAATGAGCTTGTCAAAAAATAAAACAAACCTCACCATCCAAATCATTCATTACATTGGGGCAGCCTGGGAGCTACAATCTAAGATGGACTGAAATAAATAGCCACGTTAATGTCATATAGTGAGCGTGGACAAATGCTATACCGAGAAACATGGTTAAAATGCCTAGTTTCACGTGTTTCAAGAGTCTCATGGACATTTTGGAATGGTACAGGAATAACTGTCATCTGAGAATATATTAGCTTAAGAAGAGACTAACATGTTTTCATTTTTACAGTACATGAAGATGATGGGAGTGAACTCCTGCAGCCACTTTTTCGCCTGGCTCATAGAGAGTGTTGCATTTTTACTGATTACCATCGTCATCCTCATCGTCATACTCAAGTTTGGCAATATTCTTCCTAAAACAAATGGGTTCATTTTGTTCCTGTATTTTTCGGACTACAGCTTCTCGGTTATCGCCATGAGCTATCTGATCAGTGCCTTCTTCAACAGCACCAACATTGCAGCTCTGATCGGAAGCCTCATTTACATCATTGCCTTTTTTCCATTTATTGTTCTGATTACAGTTGAAAATGAGTTGAGCTATGTAATAAAAGTATTCATGGTAAGTCAGCTGTCACAACTGAATGGCCAGGGTATGAAAGGAATGAACTTTTGTGCGTGTGTTTAGACTCTCTAAATGTACAAGTGCAGTAATTACAAAATATGCATAACTGTCCTAATCATTGTCTACCATACAAGCATAAGACTATGAAAAGAAAACTTTTCCTCCACTGTTTATAAAATCATAATAGATGATGCTGTAAGAAAGAGCAGTTAAAATGTAATATATCATGTTTTGAAGATTATCAAGAATTCTGACTTATCTCTGGCCCAGTTCCATAAATATCTTAGAACCTCTATTACTGGCATTGTTCTCATATATGACTAATTCTTGTGGTTTTTATGACATGTAACCTACAGGCATGAATACAAATGTGCTGATAGCATAGAATCAATTTTGAATTCTTTTCTGCTTTTTCAATTCCAAGTACCAAATTAATTTAAGAACTTTAATGAAAGCATTAAGTTCACTGATATTGAAATTTGGAAAGCAGCAGTAAAGTTCACCATTGACTGAGGCTCATATTAGAACTTTGTTGTTTGTGGAAATAGGGATAAATAACTTTCATTTGACATTGGCCGCCTTGTATTTAAACAACATTTAAATTTTTATTTGTTGCATTATAAGTACTCAATTGATATTTTAATATATTTTCATGCATAAAACTTCTATTACTTGAAGACAATCTATGAAGTAAAAACATCTGGCCCCTAACCTTTCATTTGATGTTAATCTTAACATTGCATTACTCTATAATTACCAATTTTGTAAATTGCTGAACAACATTTAGTAAGTTTAGATATGTATTTTGGATTTTTGACAAATATTTTCCAAGTTATAATTTTCCTTCTTTTGTTTTCTGCGATTGCCTCCCCTTTTCCTCCAAAATTGTAGTGCGCTTGGTAAGAGACCTCTGTGCTTTTAAATATGATCGAGAGTTAGTGTCAGTTTTACCTATAGAAGGGCCCAAAGTTTGAAGTAGGTTAAGACCTCTCTGGGTGAAATGTATGAAACCTACAAGAACTATCATTCTGGTTGATTCTATTCACAGAGCCTGCTGTCTCCAACAGCTTTCAGTTATGCAGGTCAGTACATCGCACGCTACGAGGAGCAAGGCATCGGTAGGTTCACTTTCTTTTCAACTGGATTTTATCTTTCACACCTACAGAATGTATTACAGAAAAATAAATGTATGTGTTCACTTAGGTCTTCAGTGGGAAAATATGTACAGTTCCCCAGTTCAGGATGACACCACTTCATTTGGCTGGCTGTGCTGTCTAATCCTCGCTGACTCTTTCATTTATTTCCTTATTGCTTGGTATGTCCGGAACGTTTTCCCAGGTATGATCATTCTTCCTACACATACATGCTTTTCATGATTGTTATCATTATAAAACTGCTAATATATATTTTCTAATATTTTATTTGCCAAATATCATCTCCAAAAATACTTCCATCCCAAAACTAACCAAAATTTTCTAGCCTGAGATAATGCACTGTTGAATTTTTTCCTCTGATATTCCTTTAAAGGATAGAATGAATTAAGAAGCATGGAGTCCAGTCTTTCCAAATGGGAGTATGAGATATTATAAAAGGCAAAAATCAAGTCTCCTAATTTTAAGGAAAATTTATCAAATTTAATGGAACAAGACTAGTGGGGTTCCCCTCCAAGGTCTCAAATGGTTAAAACTTCAACATGCTCATAAGTTTTCCCATTAAGTCTTATTTATATTTGCACATTTTTGATTCTATGAATGAATGAAAAATTGTTACTCTATTCCAGTTATATAAAATTTCTGTAAAAGAGAAAAATGTGGAGACAAAGCAGATCAGTGATTGCTTCTGACTTGGGTTGAAACCAGGGATTATTTGCAAAGCACATGAGATAACTTTTTGGAGTTATTGGAATCTGGGGATTGTTGTTCTGGTTGCAAAACTTTATTTACTAGAAATCATCACACTCTGCATTTACAATGATTAAATTTTATAGTGTATAACTGTACCACTGAAGCTGTTTATAAAGGAAAGAATTAAAAACTGGCTTTCTTTTTTACTTTACTTTGGAAACTGAGACAACTTTAGTTTTATATAGTATCAAAAAAATGAAAATATTTCCTAAATACTACATAGTAAATACTGTTATTTAACTTCTGATGCTTAATGTTAACAATCGATTTAAAACTACTTTTCCTAATACATTTTTGTTACAGGTACATATGGTATGGCAGCTCCGTGGTATTTTCCATTCCTTCCTTCCTATTGGAAAGAACGATTGGGATGTGCAGAAGTGAATCATGAGAAAAGCAATGGGCTTATGTTTACTAATATCATGATGCAGAACACCAACCCATCTGCCAGTAAGACAAGTAGGTCAACAACATGCATTATTATGAGGGAAGTGATGTAAAATTTACATGACTAGTGATTTTAATTATGTTTTTCTAAATGGCAAAATTATCATCCTTTTAGTCATGGATGAATATGTCTACACATATGTGTTTGGACTCGTAGGGAGATTAAATCGTGGCCTTTTCTGGGCTCATTAACTCAGTTGGTTAGCATATGGTGCTAATTAGGCCAAGACTGCAGATCGCTTTGTGGTCCAGTTAGATTCACACAGAGAAAAATTTTGTTCCTTGGCCACAGTCTGCACCCCTCACTCCAGCCATCTGTCACTAGTCATAAGGAGTAACCAAGTAACAAGTATGGATAATTTAGCATAACCCATCACCAACAAAGAACAAACAATTTAAGGCTTGTGACTTACTGACATTGGGTGAGCAGTGTCAGTTTTATAAAGTAAGGATGAGCCATATAACTAGTTCTTTTGTGATGCATGAAGGAAATGTAGAGAGTAATTAATGAACTGATTCTACAACCACAGATCTGAGTAAGCATTGTCCACCAAGTATAGACATTTATTCTATACATAAGTATCACCCTGTTCAATTGGAAGACCAAGCCTTAAACTTGTATTTTGAATTTTTGAGATATTTGATTTGAATAAAGGAGAATTCAGTATTATGATACTATATTCTGAAACTTCTTTTTCTGACAGAGACAGGTAATATAAACCTTAAAGTGTGGTTCCAACACTCTCATTCATTTTTAAAACAAGTGAGAAGGTGGAAGACTATAATAGACCATTTATATCTGGAATTATTTTTTTACTTTGGGGCTTGTGTCTATAGTCTTTGGTTTTTAATTAAGGAAAAGTCTAAATCTAGCTGCATTTTCTTTCCTTGTGAGCTTACAACTCTTCTCTTGATTTCTCTCCAGGTCCTGAATACAAATTTTCCTCCAACATTGAGCCTGAACCTAAAGATCTCACAGTTGGGGTTGCTCTGCATGGGGTCACAAAGATCTATGGCTCAAAAATTGCTGTTGATAACCTCAATCTGAACTTCTATGAAGGTCATATTACTTCATTGCTGGGGCCCAATGGAGCCGGGAAGACTACCACCATGTATGTTACTTTTCAATACTTAGGTGTCATGGAAGCATATTACTTAATATTTCCCCAATTCTTTCATAAAAATAGAGTTGTTACAGCTCCCAGATGGATTAAGATACCTCAACTTGCTTACTGTAGAAGCAAGTTTCAGCCTGTGAGCTCAAAGTATGGATCAGACCCACCAGATAGGTTCATTTTGGTCTACCTAATATTGGCCCACTATTACTTCTCAAAATATTTTATTTCTGTGCCAGTTTTCAAATAAAAATAGGAGAGTTTTCAAATAAAAATAAACATTCCTGTCATCTCTTAAATATTAGAAAGTTTTGGAAACATTGGACCTACAGGCTTAGATAGAGACAATTGTTTTGGACTTATTAGTGACTGTTTTTAAAGCAGGTTTAATGACTGTTCCTCATCCCTGCTCCCCACCAACTTTACTGCCCCATACAGTCAGTCTGTTTCACTTATTTGCATTTTTACCCTGGCCTGTATACCAGTTTGGATTCACAAATCTTGGTATAAACACACTCAGCCCCATCTGCTCTATTAAATGGATCCTTTGCCTGGATTCATGAAAGAAAGAAAAAAGAAAAGAATCACTAGCTATCAGATATAGATCAAAAGTTCACAAACAGTACATGGGCTGTTCTTCCTCTCTCTTCACTTAACTAGCATTTCCCTGTGTCCTGATGGAGAAAAGATTTGAATGGTTTTAAAAGTGACATTGTTCTGAAATTGTTTCTGTGACTTACCTCCAGTGCTCCACTAGGCTTTGCTTGGAGTGAGCTCTAAGATGCTGCTGGTGTTCTTGTCTTATTTGGGAAAAAGTATCCATTGTCAGATATGCTGTTTACTGTCATCATGAGTAAGCTCAGTGAGTGCCAAAACATATTTTTCAGTAATTAAAAGGGGACAAAAGAGAGTTATGAAAGGAGCAAACATGAAGCTGCTCTCATTTATACGACCTGTTTCAATGCAGAGTTGGCTTTCTAGTGAGAATGCACTGTGTTTGTGCTAAATCTCTTCAGTGGTGTCCGACTTTGTGATCCTATGGATTGTAGCCCACCAAGCTCTTCTATCCATGAGGATTCTCCAGGCAAAAATGCTGGAGTGGGTTGCCATACTGAGAGTATAGTGCTTAAAATTAAGATTTCTAATAAGCAATAAGAGGACAATAAAGAAAAGGAATGGAGAAGGATTTTGAAGAGGCTATAATTTTAGCTGAAAAAGTCCCCATTGTAGTTTTCTGAGTATAAGGAATGTATAAAGAAATACGTTATTTGATTTTAATGCATTTTTATGGGAAGAATCACACATTGTATTGATTCCCTATTTAATCCACAATGGTCCTTTAAGATCTGTTATGTGTAAGACACTAGTTAGATGGTAAGAGTGGTACAAAAAAAAAAAAATGTCCTTTCCTTGACTTCATGGGGCTTACATTTTAGTGGAGAAGATGGATATTAAATAACTGCCCAGTTTACTGACCATCTGAAATATGATGAGGAGTTCTGTAGGTAAGAATATTCTAGTCACAGGGTAGAGTGGGGGACTGAAGATGACCAAAGTTCACATGAGAAATAGAAATTTGAGGCTTAATGGCCTATGGGAACTACCTGATGCCAGGGATGTGTGGGAGCTTGCTGAAGAAGGGAGTGCATTTGCAATTAGAAAGCCCAACCCTTTCTGTCATTGCCACCACGACCACCATCATCATCACATGTGCTTCTGTAACACTAAAGTATTGGGAGCTTAAAAGCAATTTTAATTTTTACTCCCAATTAATCCGATTTTACTTCATAGCTTGACCTGCCCTGGGAAGATACACCGTAACATTTTTTGCTAACAACTGAGATATATTTAGTCCAAAAACCTAGATCAAAGTTTTGGTTCACACCTAACTTATGGTTTCTTCATTTCCAGCTCCATGTTGACTGGACTGTTTGGGGCCTCGGCAGGTACCATCTTTGTTTACGGAAAAGATATCAGAACAGATCTGCACGTTGTGCGGAAGAACATGGGCGTCTGCATGCAGCATGATGTCTTGTTCAGTTACCTCACCACCAAGGAGCACCTTCTCCTCTACGGCTCCATTAAAGTTCCTCACTGGACTAAAAAGCAGCTGCATGAAGAAGTGAAAAGGTCAGATATGACAGGAATGAGAACATGTGCTGGTTAACTTCTCTCAAAAAGAAGTCAAGTTACAATAATAACACCAGTAGGAAACAGTTTCTCAGGAAACAATTGTTTTCAGTTTTTCTACTTTTCTGCTATTGTGTACATTTAAGGGCCTATGGGTTTGTATAAGGGCCTATGAGAATTGTATACATTCTCCTCAGCAGCCAGTTATTACACTGGAAATAGCTGCCTTCGTTTCTGGTCTTGTATTGCCCCCATTCCTCTGTTTCCAATCTCCATGGCCACCATACAAGTCTTAACTGGACCCCTGGCTTCTACATTCCCTTGTACAGTCTATTCTTCAAAGAACAGTCAGGGTGACCTTTTTAAACTACAGATTAGACCATGTCACTCCTCTGTCAAAGCCCTCTAATGGTTTCTCACCACATTCAGTGTGAAACTCAGGAATGTCCTTATCGAGGCCTGTGAGACTCTTCCTGACCTGCCCTCAATCTCGGTTTTGATTTTATTTCCTTCTGCTTCTTCCCCATTCACTCTGCTCCAGGCATGCTCGCCCAGGTGCACGCTCAGTTACGCTGGGCCTGCTCCTGCCTCCGGGCTGCCCATGTTCCCACTACATAGAGCAGCGTTTTCCAGACAGCCCTTAGACTTACTCTGCCCCTTCTGGTCCCTGCTCAAACATCACCTTCTCTGAGGGAGCCACCATGTGTAAAACAGATGCCTAAAATAGCACACCCCAGGCACTCATCTCATATACCCGGTGTTATTTGTTTTTTTATTACACTTATAAAATAGAAAATTATAATCTTCTTGGGAATATGTTTATCAACTGAATTTCCCCTGCATTACTCCTGATACACAACTATACTATATCATCATCTCCTCATGGGTTAGGAACATTATCTGCTCGATGCTGTTCCACAGCACCTAAAACACAGTCTGGCAGAAAACAGGCAGGGACTCTCTATATAAATACTTGTCAAATGAATGAATAAAATAATGAACCATGTAGTCCTTATGGTGTTTTCTTAGTATTAATTTTATACCTCCAACTAGATGATAAACAACAGAAAACTATGTCGTGAATCCTCAATAGTTTACCTTGCTGAGCACATAATAGTTGTTTAATGAATACCTCTTATTTAGGGTGCTTTTTGTATTTTTCCAAAATTCAAATACTCTGTAAAACATAACCACTGCCCATCATTTCTGAAGGACTTTAAAAGATACTGGACTATATAGCCATCGTCATAAGAGAGTTGGAACACTGTCAGGAGGAATGAAGAGGAAGTTATCCATATCAATAGCTCTCATCGGAGGATCAAGGGTGGTAATTCTGGATGAACCATCCACTGGCGTTGACCCATGTTCTCGGCGAAGTATATGGGATGTTATATCCAAGAACAAAACTGGTATGAGTACCTTCTTATAACTTCTCCAGCCAGCAGTTATAGTTTTGCCCTCTGGGATGCAAGCACACAAGTTGAAGTCTTTTCTGTTTATAATCTCTGTTAAACATCTAAGGTGTGCTCTTCCTTTTCCCAGGTCTTGTCTTCTCCTAGCTAAATTTCTGGATCAATTAGTGTATAATTATGTAGAGCCCACTGTGAATTGAGCACTTAACTGACCTTTGTGAGAGTGTGCAAATCCAACAGAAGTTCCAAATTCTGCCTAGAGGAGCTTAGAATCTAATTAGAGATACCAAACATACACAAACGAAAATAAACTGAAAACAGACTAAATAAGTGCTAGCAGGATGTGAGGCAAAGGAGCAATCAGAGTGGAGTGGATTAATCAGAGAGAAATTTTCAAAAAGTCTTTAAAATTATGGCTTTTTCATAGTGAAGAAAAGGAGGGAGGGGGAGAGAGACAGAGAGAGAGAGAGAGACAGAGAGAGAGAGAGAGACAGAGAGAGAGAATGGAAGTGAAGCCAAGGGAACAGAATAAGGGATTAACAGAAGTCGGACATGACTGAAGTGACTTAGCAGCAGCAGCCCCCACTACAGAGTATGGACAGTTAGCCTTAGAGCATATTTGCTGTCAACTTACAAGAACACCCCCCGCAACCTGCCTCAGGTATTTAGGAACACCCCTTCTGAATTTCTCTTCGATCATTTTGGAAGCCCCTCTGATCAGTGTTTCAGTTAGCTCATAAAATGTGACTCTCCATAAATCACAGGATTTACTTATTTTAACTCAGTATATCTTGGCAACTGTAGCTTCATTTTTCATTTTGGGTTGTTCTCTGTGTTTTCAAGCCAGAACAATCATTCTGTCGACACACCACTTGGATGAGGCTGAAGTGCTGAGTGACCGCATTGCCTTCCTGGAGCAAGGAGGGCTGCGCTGCTGCGGGTCACCGTTTTATCTCAAGGAGGCATTTGGAGATGGGTATCACCTCACACTCACCAAGAAAAAGGTTTGTAGGAGAGAAACTATACCTCATCGTAGGGTCATAAATTCAGTTTGGTATGAAACAGAAGTAGAATCTGTCCAACTTCATACATTGCTAAAATTCACTATTAATATGTTAGATTCATGTTTCTCAAACTCGAGCAAATTTCAGAACCACTGAAGGTCTTGGTTAAATCCAGACTTCTGGCTCCACCTTCGAGTGTCTCTGATTCAGTAGATCTGGGAAGGGGTTCTAGAATTTACTACACTTCTACCAAGGTCCACATTACCCATATGACACTGATGCTGCTGGTCTGGGATTGCACATTGAGAAGTAATGTACTAGATAAAAGAAAGTCTATACTTAAGGCTACTGATGAATGATCAGCCTGTTAGTTCCCCTACATTTCAGCCTGTAAGGCTAAAAATTGGATTTTCTGCTCTATAAAAAGCCAATGAAGGAATATGCAGTCACATATTCACTTTCTGATCAGTGTTCCTCGACTGGTAATGTGGAGACTGATTCAGCCAGACCAGTGATGCTTTCACATCTTCAAAGAACAAAAATGCTTAGTTTCTAAGGCTCCCTTACTATCTCAAGTAGTGCTATTTATCTATGTTGTGCAAGATGTATATGCTATGACTACTCTCATTTATTTTATATCTTATCATCCTAATGCGACTCCCAAAATAGAAAAAGTAGTTCATTGTCACATTCCTTAATTCAATTAAAATTTTATTTATTAGTTATATATGATATCTTAATATGTGCCCAAGACATTGTCTTAGGCACTGGGGATACAGCAGTGAACTGATGATGCTAAGATCTCTGCTCTTATGGAGTTTATGTTCTGATGGGAGTGTGGGGAATTCGCGTGGTAAAATTGATAAGTATATAATTTAGAATATTAGCAAGTGATAACTGCTATGGGTAGAACAAAGCAGAGGAAAGGGCATAGGGAATGCTAGGAAGTGCCATTTTAAGTAGACAGCATCTCTGAGAAGGTGACAGATGACCCAGGAGTTAAGGCCAAGAAGAGAGTGAGCCCTGTCACTATCTGGGGCAAAGGAACAATTGCAAAGACCCTAAGGAGGGAGCGCTCCTGAGCCTGAAGCATTGAATAACCGAACGTTTGTTGTTTCTGGGGTGAGAGAGAGAGAGGAGGTGAGCAAGGAGGCTGGAGAAGGGACAGGGTGAGGTGGGAGACAAGCCCTAGAATAGTGACTGACAGACAACCATAGGGACCCCCAGTGGGACAGGGAGCAAGAGAGGAGTGATATACTCCCTGGCACAGGTCTGTACTGGCCTAAAAGAACTCGCCACCCTCTGACTGGGGCCCTTGGGCCCTACAATGTGAAGACAAGGGAGTGTTTAACTTCTCTTCTCGTCTCTAGAGTCCAAATCTAAATGCAAGTACAGTGTGTGACACCACAGCTGTGACGGCAATGATCCAGTCACATCTCCCTGACGCCTACCTCAAGGAGGACATCGGGGGAGAACTTGTCTACGTGCTTCCTCCATTTAGCACCAAAGTTTCAGGGGCCTATCTTTCACTCCTGAGAGCCCTGGACAGTGGCCTGGGTGACCTCAACATTGGGTGCTATGGCATTTCAGATACCACCGTGGAAGAGGTACACCTGGACATTTCCTTTTTGCTTGAGGCTGATTAACTTGCTGTTCCCCTAGAATAAATATAAACAGTTCTTTTTAAAAAGAAAAAAAAATTTGTAATGAATGTTTTAAGAAGTAAAGGGAAACAAAAATAAAGATAGTTTTGATTATATAAAAATTATAAACAAACATTTTACCAAATCAGAAAATCTTAAAATTATCTCAGTACCATACTTATGTAAGACTGACTTCTGAGAACAAGCATGTTGCTTCACTTAGAGAAAACATATCTTTTACTATGAATATGTTCCTTTAAAGTCTCAATAAATGTGACAAAAATTTAAAATAAAAATTGAGCTTAAAAGCTAGAAAACACATACATGTTTTATGCTAATGAAGTGTTCCTGCTTCTCTTTCTAGGTCTTTCTGAACTTGACTAAAGAGTCACAAAAAAATAATAGGAGTCTTGAGCACTTAACAACAAAGAAAATCGGAAGTTCCAGTACCAATGGCATCTCAACCCCTGATGATTTATCTGTGAGCAGCAGCAATTTCACAGACAGAGATGGTAAAA
Source organism: Bos mutus (assembly GCF_027580195.1). NCBI lineage: Eukaryota > Metazoa > Chordata > Mammalia > Artiodactyla > Bovidae > Bos > Bos mutus. The sequence goes on from NC_091618.1 coordinate 32,854,644, forward strand.
TAAATCTAATGTACACATTTTGCTTAATTCCAATGAACAGCATAAATGAGAAAATCACAGGACAGATTTTTTAATTCAACTTTATACTTTCTAAATTTAAAAAGACTAAAGAAATATAACCTTTATTTTTATATACAAAATATTTATCAAACCAAATTGAATTCCCTATTGCAAAAATATTTTGAAGAACATGAACTTCCTTGTTAGGGTTGTGATGTGTATCCTGTCTAGCTATGAGGAATCATTTTCAGGATATGACTTATTCCAACTAGTTGTGTCCCATAAGTTCAATACTTCATATAATTGATGGTGTCCAACAGGGCTTCCCAGGTGGCAATAGTGGTAAAGAACCCACCCGCCAATGCAGGAGACATATGAGATGGAGTTTCGATCCCTGTGTCGGGAAGATCTCCTGGAGGAGGGCATGGCAACCCACTCCAGTATTCTTGCCTGGAGAATCCCATGGACAGAGGAGCCTGGCAAGCTACAGTCCATGGGTCACAAAGAGTCTAAATGACTGAAGCATCTGAGCATGCACTGAATTCATGAAGTCGGACTTAACAGTGAAGAATCTATAATAATAGGTTCCCCCCCACCTCCAAGTCTTCACACAAGATATGTTTGGGAAATGCTGTTACTTGTCACAGCTTTGAGGAATTGGGCTCTTTTGAAAATAGCTTTTATCCTGTCTTATACTCTGACAGTTAGTTTATGCCTTTGGAAATACTATTTACTTAAGGAAGCATATAGTAAAACCATGTATAAATTATGGAGTAGTCATTTCAAGAGTTTGCTTAAATTGGGAAAAATCTCTAGGAATAGAACTTATGATTAAACATTTGCTTGACTCTAAAATTCAGAAAATATAATCTCTGGTGTTTGTATAACTCTGGAACTTGGGAGTCTCATTTGTCCTCTGCTAGATTCCTCAGATGTCACCTTTTGGAAATATCATTGCTGAGACTATGGAATTGAGGACTTAGAGCGGGGTCAGCTGCTTCAGGAAGCAAATGTTATGCATTTGCCTCTGCATTTGTCTCATAATTTGAAACTATTCTTCAGTCAGAATGTTCCCCTCCTTGACATTATCATTTAGAAAGCACATATTTGCTCCATTTGATACACCTGTAAGTCATCGACATGTAATTTCTCAAGAAACAGAAAAGCATACTAATTAACTTACAATATTTAGCTCCTTCTGCAATTCCCCTTTGCAGAGATATGAGTTCTCATTTAAACTTGTTCACTCGATTTAATTGGAATTCATTTTAAATTAAGCAGCGTTGTATTTTTTCTTATCAGCTAAATGAAGATCATGATTTTTGTGCCGCATAATTTGTGATGGAGGATTAAAAATATCCACAGAGTTGACAAATACTGTCATTTTATCACATGTAAAGGAATGCTTGGTGGCAGACCTTCAGAAGAAATGTCATATTTGAAACTATTTTTAGAGGGACTGCTGAAATTACTTGTTGTATGAGCACTACTGAGACATGCATTCTCAGTCACTAAGTTGTGTCCCGACTCTTGCAACCCCATGGACTTTAGCCTGCCAGACTCCTCTATCCGTGGGATTCTCTAGTCAAGAATACTGGAGTAGATTGCCATTTCATTCTCCAGGGCATATTCCCAACCCAGGGACTGAACCTGTGTCTCTCCCAACTCCTGCGTTGGCAGGTATATTGTTTACCCCTGAGCCACCTGAAAAACCCAAGCCACCGTTTATGACCTCCACTGCTGTGCGGCTCTCACTCTCAGAAGACATGGGAGTGGGGTAGGCTTGTTGGAGAGGAGGGAGGATCTCATTTTTTCCAATGAGATCTTTTCTGCGACTAAAGTGGTAAAAATGGAGTTTTAAAACGCCATATTGTCAATCCAGATTTCTAAAAAGAATGCAACAAATAAGTACTTGAACTAGAATTGTACTTTGGAGGAGAGCATTTTCCTTTTCCTACGTTTAAGGTGACTTCATTGGGCCCCATGCTGCTGCTGCTGCTGCTAAGTTGCTTCAGTCATGTCCGACTCTGTGTGACCCCATAGACGGCAGCCCACCAGGCTCCCCCATCCCTGGGATTCTCCAGGCAAGAACACCAGAGTGGGTTGCCATTTCCTTCTCCAATGCATGAAAGTGAAAAGTGAAAGTGAAGTCGCTCAGTCATGTTCAACTCTTAGCGACCCCATGGACTGCAGCCCACCCAGCTCTTCTGTCCATGGGATTTTCCAGGCAGGAGTACTGGAGTGGGGTGCCATCGCCTTCTCTGATTGGGCCCCATAATGAGAGCCAATTAGACTTACCGTCACCAAGTTACCGACAACAGGAATGAGTTATACTAGACTGATGTTTTGCTCTCTTGTTCATTTTATTTGAGTCCAATCTCCTGATAGAAGCTACCTCTTGAATATTAGTAGTCAGTAATACATATTGATTCTGCACTGAGACTTTAGGAGATTGGGGACAATATTCACTTATAAAATTCTAGATGTCTCACTTTGACATTAAAATTACTATGTATATGACAAAGAATATTTTGTGTATAGTAATTTATAATTTTCAAAGAACTTTTACATATGCTTCTTAAGATGGAGAGACTCAGGCCCATAGCTGATCAATGAAGAAAGTGAAAGTGTTAGTTACTCAGTCATGTCCAACTCTTTGTGACCCCATGGACTGTAGCCCACCAGGCTTATCTATTCATGGAATTCTCCAGGCAAGAATACTGGGGTGAATTGCCATTTCCTTCTCCAGGGAATCTTCCTGACCCAGGGATTGAACCCAGGTCTTCTGCATTGCAAGCAGATTCTTTGCTGTCTGAGCCACCAGGGAAGCCCAATCAGTGAAGAGCTGAACCTCAAATCCAAATCTTTAAGATATCAGCTTTTCCTACTGTGTCACATTACACAGTCTTTAGTTCAGTGCATCAGTTCAGTCGCTCAGTCGTGTCCAACTCTGTGTGACCCCACGAATCGCAGCACACCAGGCCTCCCTGTCTATCACCAACTCCCGGAGTTCACCCAAACTCATGTGCATCGAGTTGGTGATGCCATCCAGCCATCTCATCCTCTGTTGTCCCCTTCTTCTCCTGCCCCCAATCCCTCCCAGCATCAGAGTCTTTTCCAATGAGTCAAGTCTTCACATGAGGTGGCCAAAGTATTGGAGTTTCAGCTTCAGCATCAGTCCTTCTAATGAACACCCAGGACTGGTCTCCTTTAGGATGGACTGGTTGGATCTTCTTGCAGTCCAAGGGACTCTCAAGAGTCTTCTCCAACACCACAGTTCAAAAGCATCAATTCTTTGGCACTCAGCTTTCTTCACAGTCCAACTCTCACATCCATACAAGACCACCGGAAAAACCATAGCCTTGAATAGACAGACCTTTGTTGGCAAAGTAATGTCTCTGCTTTTGAATATACTATCTAGGTTGGTCATAACTTTCCTTCCAAGGAGTAAGCGTCTTTTAATTTCATGGCTGCAATCACCATCTGCAGTGATTTCAGAGCCCCACAAAATAAAATGACACTGTTTCCACTGTTTCCCCATCTATTTCCCATGAAGTGATGGGACCAGATGCCATGATCTTCGTTTTCTGAATGTTGAGCTTTAAGCCAACTTTTTCACTCTCCACTTTCACTTTCATCAAGATGCTTTTTAGCTCCTCTTCACTTTCTGCCATAAGGGTGGTATCATCTGCATATCTGAGGTTATTGATATTTCTCCCGGCAATCTTGATTCCAGCTTGTGCTTCTTCTAGCCCAGTGTTTCTCATGATGTACTCTGCATATAAGTTAAATAAGCAGGATCCATGGTCTTTGAAGTTACTTTATTTCTTGATTTATCAAGATTTCCCATAACCAGGTTAAATCTCTCTCTCTTTTTTAAAATCAGACAAAATCCTGACCAGAGGAGAGAGATCGGTTGGTTTTGAACTGTTATTGAAGAAGATTATGGCTATTCTCATTAAGAGGTTCCATCACACCCGCCGGAACTGGAAGGGCTTCATAGCGCAGGTTATTCTCCCCATTGTCTTTGTAACAACTGCCATGGGCCTCGGCACGCTGAGAAGTTCCAGCAACAGTTATCCAGAGCTCGAAATCACCCCATCTCTTTATGGTACCTCGGAACAGACAACATTCTATGCGTAAGTGTCTTCCCTTTAACTGAAACAACATTTTCCCAATGCCTCCAGAGGTGCATTGTGGCTGAATGAATGTCATAAAATGCTGAAGAATAAAGAACTCAGGAGCCACAATTCCTGATCCTGCCAAAGGAATATACAGTTTGATCTATCACATGACACTTCCCTCACCAGCAAACAACTGTAAGAGTTTTTGTATTTGTCTAAAAATAAAGTTAAGGTAGATTTTTATTTTTAATGAATATTTAATCAGGAAAACCAGATTAGGTATGGCTTCTCAATCTGTTGTAATACATGGCAAATAACTTTTTATTAAATACAGAATAACAGTATCAGAATTGTGTATAATATAATGTTATATATGCAATAGGTGATCACTAAATGCATGTGACAGGAAAATAATAAGACAGCCAAATAGAGACATGTGCTTATTTTTTGTGTGACCTTCTTTCTGAGTCTACATCTCTCTTAGATATTTAAGAAAATAGTCCTGTACGCAGCATATGTCATTTCTTCGAATTATTCATGAGCATGAGTTTAATATGGAACTCTAGTGAAGGAAACATGAATTTGTTTCTGTCCTTTAATATTATAGAAATTATCACCCAAGCACAAAAGACCTGGTCTCAGCAATGTGGAGCTTCCCTGGCATTGACAACATGTGTTTGAATATCAGTGATCCGTAAGTAGTTCTTTTTTTTTTGCCCCAGCATTCCAGTGTGTGTGCACATGCATGCATGTGTGTTCATGTATGTGGAAGAGTGTGGATGGGTCAATGTGCGTTGTTTGAGTGAGGAGGTCAGCCCTCTGATTGAAGTCTATCTTTTAAGACTTTATCTATCGCCTTTAGTTCATTCCGTGGTGATGCTATACTGAAATAGTAAGAGGTGCTTTCTAACTTGTAAAGTTTGTTTGTATAACTATTTTCATTAAACAATCACAACCACCCTGTGAATTGTTAATCTCATTTTTAAGATGAAGAAACTGAGGCTCGTGTGAACTAGGATACTTGTCAAAAGAAATCTAGAGAGTAGGTTGTGTAGCTAAAGCCAAGACCCATGTCTTCTGACTCCAGTCCCCAGACTTTTGCACTATATAGTGTTGCAATGGCACCCCACTCGAGTACTCTTGCCTGGAAAATCCCATGGATGGGGGAGCCCGGTGGGCTGCAGTCCATGGGGTCGCTAAGAGTCAGACACAATTGAGCGACTTCACTTTCACTTTTCACTGGCATGCATTGGAGAAGGAAATGGCAACCCACTCCAGTGTTCTTGCCTGGAGAGTGCCAGGGATGGGGAGTCTGGTGGGCTGCCGTCTATGGGGTCGCGCAGAGTCAGACATGACTGAAGCGACTTAGCAGCAGCAGCAGTGTTGCTTATTCAAAATGATGTAGTAACTGAACAGTAACAAAAATTCAAACTTCCAAGATAGTACATGACACGTGCAAACTTGACATTAGTGCATTATTTTTCTAAAAATCCCTTTCTCTTCAGAGGAGAGGATGAAAAGAGCAAAGAAAATAAAGGGATCAAGAAGTTCCATCCTGCCACATTGAGGCAATGAGCTTTGGTTTCAGCACTGCTTAATTGTTAAGTGCTGTCCCTCATTCCCCCATCAGATGTCAGATCACTTGGAAATGGTAGTGCAATGTATTTTCAAGTTGTGAAAAATCGGTAAATTGAACTGAGAACTATACCTGAATTCAATATCAAATACCCGCTTATACATAAACACGAGAATATACACACACCTCACTTTAAAATTATTCTTACTTGCAGGAGGTGTTTAAACAAAAACAGTCTGGGAAAATGGGACAGCAGTGGAGAAGAACCTATCACTAATTTTGGCGTTTGCTCCTGCTCAGAAAACACCCAGGTAAGATGGAATTCGCTTTCAGTGAAGTAAAAAAAAAAGGAATAAATGTCAAAGCTTGAAAGATCTTTCTAGGTTACCAAAGAGTGGATATAGTTTCATTTCATAGAAGCTAGTAGCTCAGTGGTGTGGATCCGGACAGCTCAGAAACACTGAACTTCAGGTCACTGTTTTAAATCCATCTTAGGACAAACTTCCTGGGGTAGGTAATTCTATGACAGTCTTTGTGGAAACTGACTAAAAGTGAGTTTGGGGGTCAGTTCAGTTGTAACCAGCAAGCTCTGTGTTTCACACAACAAAATGCCTCAATAGCGTAATATTTGAAAGCACAGTGAGATTGCTATCATAGTGGTCAGCTGGGAAGTTAGTAGTGTTTAAGTCCAGAACAGAACTCAGTATGCCTTCAAGCAACACCTCCAGGATGCGAGAATAATTCATGTTCTGAAAGAAACATTAAAGATTTTCCAACCAACACCCTGTCTGTATTCTATAGAAACACACTTTTGTTTTCTGTGCTTAGTTGCTCAGTCATGTCCGACTCTTTGCAACCCCATCAACTGCAGCCTGCCAGCCTCCTCTGTCCATGGACATTCTCCAGGCAGGAATACTGGAGTGGGCTGCCATCCCCTCTTCCAGGGCACCTTCCCAACCCAGGGATCGAACCCAGGTCTCCTGCATTACAGGCGGATTCTTTACTGACTGAGCCACCAGGGAAGCCCTAGGTCCATCAATTCAGTTAACTTTTAAGAAATTAAAGATTGCTGAAGAAAGGAGGTCACTGTTAGTTTCCGAGAGTCACCATGTTATCAACACTTCCCCATGGGGAGGAATCTAGCAATATTTTCTTCAAAGTGCCATATGATTACACCTTATACTGTCTTGGTACACTATTTTAGAATAAAGATGTTTTCAGTAAATGCAACCATTTTTTGTGGTCTCATGTAAGACAGTTACTAACAATAAAAACTAGAATCCAGCAAGCATTTTTTGAAATCCTTGCATTATAAGTATTATTCTTACCCAGCTCTCAAAGTGTTTTCTAATCTCTTATCTAACCTAACTAATTCTTTGTGTGTTTTCTTTAGTTCATAGTAAAAGTCTACTAACTTAGTATTTAAAAATAGAATCTGGATAGATTTTAATTTTTTAAAAAAGTAGATTAAAATTTTTTCAACTTAATAGTCTGCTGATGGGAATCCAAATTTATGTAAACAACTTCTAAAAGCATTGATAGTATCTACTAATGCTGATGATATACATACCCTATGGACTCACCAATTCCATTCCTATTATATACACATCAGAAGTGCTAGTTCACCGAGAGACATATACTGGGATACTTATAGTAATAATATTTGTAATAGCCTCCCAAATTCCCAGCAACAGTAGAATCACTTCAGTTCAGTTCAGTCGTTCAGTCGTGTCTGACTCTTTGCAACCCCATGGATGCCTCCCTGTCCATAACCAACTCCCGGAGTTTACCCAAACTCATGTCCATTGAGTCAGTGATGCCATCCAACCATCTCATCCTCTGTCATCCCCTTCTCCTTCTGCCCTCAATCTTTCCCAGCACCAGGGTCTTTTCCAGTGAGTCAGCTCTTCAGATCAGGTCACCAAAGTATTGGAGCTACAGCTTCAGCATCAGCCCTTCCAATGAATATTCAGGACTGATTTCTTTTAGGACTGACTGGTTTGATCTCCTTGCAGTCCAAGGGACTCTCAAGAGTTTTCTCCATCACCACAGTTTGAAAGCATCAGTTCTTCGGTGCTCAGTCTTCTTTATGGAAAAACCATAGCTTTTGACTATAAGGACCTTCATCAGCAAAGCGATGTCTCTGCTTTCGAATATTCTGTCTATGTTTGTCATAGCTTTTCTTCCAAGGAGCAAGCATCTTTTAATTTCATGGCTGTAGTAGCCATCTGCAGTGATTTTGGAGCCCAAGAAAACAGTCTGCCACTGTTTCCAATTTTTCTGCATCTATTTGCCATGAAATGATGGTACTAAATGCCATGACCCTTTTTGTACAGTTCTTCTGTATGTTCTTGTCACCTCTTTTTAGTATCTTCTGCTTCTTTTAGGTCCATATCATTTCTGTCCTTTATTGTGCCCATCTTTGGATGAAACGTCCCCTTGGTTTCTCTGATTTTCTTGAAGAGGTCTCTAGTCTTTCCCATTCTATTGTTTTCCTCTATTTGATCTACAACTACACACATCATATTCTCACAAATAAATGATGAGTGAAAAAAAGTCCAGACGTGAGAAAGTATATATGATACAATTACATTTGTATAAAATATAAAAACAGACAAAACTCTTCTGTGCTGGTTACTTGGGGAGTGCTAGGGTTGAAAGGAAACATGATGAGGGGGGCTCCTAGGGTCCTAGCATTGTTTTGTTTTCTGATCCAGTTGCTGGTTCAAGGTGTTTTCAGTTTGTCAAAATTTATCATACAGTATCCTTATATATATATATATATATATATATATTTTTCTGTATGTATAATTCAATAAAAATTAAAGCTAAAAATTACATTCATACATGTCTCTTTTTATGAAACCAGAGGCATTATAGAATGTGATCTTCACATTTTATAACTTGATGCAAGGTAAAATTCAGCGTTCTTTTTTTAGAGCAAGCTCTTGATCCACACATGTGGTACTAGTCTCAGCTCTGAGACACTATGTGGAAGATGGAGGAAAAACTGGAAAAGTGCTAGGTTTTTCCCAAACTAAAGTTTAAGCAGCGAAGCATGATACACTCTAATAGAAAGTAAGAAGTCAGGAAGTGCAGAAAGCTAAAAACTTATAAATAAGGGGTTTAAACTAAGCTCTGAGGTTGGTTAATAGTAATGGACCCAGGCACTGAATTTTGATGGTAACATAAGATGCTAACAATGGGGAAAACTGGGTGACAGGCATACAGGAACTCTCTGTACTATGTCTGCAACTTATATATGAATAAGCAACATGTATATAAGACATATATATAAATTAGATTTAGATATGGGTAAAATTGAAATCTGAAACCTAGGTTTAGTCCCTTAAAACTAATATAATATATACTTGACTTCCCTGGTAGCTCAGGCAGTAAAGTATCTGCCTACGAAGTGGAAAACCTGGGTTCAATCCCTGGGTTGGGAAGATTCCCTGGAGAAGGAAATGGCAACCCACTCCAGTATTCTTGCCTGAAGAATCCCATGGAGGGAGGAGCATGGTAGGCTACAGTCCATGGGGTCGCAAAGAGTCAGACATGACTGAGCGACTTTTCTTTCTTCTTCTTTCATCCACTGTTGTCCATCCCTGAGAACTTATCTCTGTTAATATTATCTTTTCAATTTGGGGCAGATACTTTTTTCTTCCCTGTGAATAACTGAGAGAATTTTGAGTCATCATAAATTTAATGTTGTTCTCTAAACATATCAAGCTTGACATATCAAGCTTGTCAGTACAGTGAAAAAAATATCTAACATTGGTTAACTTGTGTTCTTTTTTGGCTTTAAGCAAGTCTTAAACAAAGTATGTGGTCTATATAAATAATAACTTTGTGTTATTTCTTGGCAAAGGCAAGATTACTTCATTTTCACAGATGTTTAGAGGCAGAAGACACCCTTATCACACTCTACCAGTTGCACATATAGACAAATCATGAGACTGAAGCTTCTTGACATTGTCTATTTAATTTGTACAGCATTGTCCCAAATGAACTTTTTTAACCTTATTTTTCAGGAATGTCCTAAATTTAACTATTCACCACCTCATAGAAGAACTTATTCTTCCCAAGTAATTTATAACCTCACTGGGCACCACTTGGAAAATTATCTTATATCAACTGCTAATGAGTTTACACAAAAAAGGTAAAAACAATAAAAACTTTATAAAAAATTTAAAATATCTTGTTTTCTAATTTTAAGTTAACTGTCTTGAATTTGTGACAATAAAATGCAAATTTCTATTGATTATTTATGTGGGTAAATTCTGTTTTATCTAAACATCCTTACATATTAAACTTTAAGTAAATTAATGTAATAACTAAATTAAGATTTATTTGAGCACATTGTAAAGCATTGTTTTGGGATTCAAAAATGTATTGTTAACTTTGTACATATTTTTTTCTCAAAGCAAAAAACAAGTTGACTGGACTGTGCAAACTCAGAGAGTTCTAAGGCATGACTTTTGGTGACAGTTGTCCTTAGTTCCAACTTGAACATCTCAGACCTTGGAGTATGATACCTGCATGTGAATGAAATGTGTTCTTGTAGAGCAAGTTCGCAGGCTCGTTCCTGAGCCACCTGAACATTTGCCGTAGATGCAAGTGTGGCAGGCTTACATTCGCAACAACGTGGATGGACTGGAAGACACTATACTGAGTGAAATAACAGAGACAAATACTGCATGATTTCACTTTTATAGGGAATCCAAAACAGTCAAATGCATAGAAACAGAAGAGTAGAACAGGGGTTATTAGGGTCTGGGGGAAGGGTGAGGTGGGAAAATTTTGGTCAAAGGGTACAAAGTTTCAGTAAAGCAAGGTGAATACATTCTGGATGTCTAAGTACAGCAATTCTAGTTAAGAAGACAGATTATTACATGAAGTTTGTTAAGTGGGTAGACCTTAAGAATTCTCAACATATACAAGAAAATGGTAACTATGTGAGATAATGGATATGTTAATTAGCTTGATTGTGGGGATAATTTCACAACATATACATATATTAAAACATTGTATGCCTTAAATATATACACTTTTAATCTGTCAATTATAGCTTAATAAAGCTAGGAGAGAAAGGTGGCAAGTACACTTGAATATACATTAAATATTTTCAACAAAATGAGGTTTATTATAAACAAACCATTCTAAAACCTACTTTTAAAAAAAATGTGAAGAATATCCTGTAGTGTTCTTTGTACATCAAAAATATAGCTCTGCAGCATCACATTTACAGTAATAGTCACAAGAAAATTATTTTAGTATAACTACTAAAATATTATTTAGTATTTAGTATTTAATTCATTCTTATTTATTTATTTAACCCATTCTTAATTTGGTCAATATTTAAACTAACCTTTCCTTAAAATTTCTATTTGAATTTTTTAAATCCACTTTTTATTTTTAAGAGTCCATGAATTTCTAGTTATAATGTGCACTTTAGACAAAAATATGATACAAGAAATCTATAAAACTGTAAAATATTTGTCAGGTTGTATTTATTTCATACTATAATGTGTACTTAGTGGAAAGAAAAAAATGAGCTTTTAGTTAAACATTTTAGATTTATTTATGAATATTTTCTCATTAAAACCAATATCAATTTTTTCCATGTAGATATGGAGGTTGGAGTTTGGGACTGCCTTTGACTAAAGACCTTCTTTTTGATGTAACGACTGTTCCAGCTAATAGAACGCTTGCCAAGGTAAATTGTGATCATTCTTTTGGGATATCATACAAATGAGAATATGAACTTTAAATGTTCAAGCATTTTCATGAGTTGAAAATAGAACATGAGTCAGTTGATTTGAAAATCATTTGGAATAATGTATACTCCATAATACAGTGGTTCCAATCTTAAGTATTTAACCTAAAGAAGCGTGTATACACAAGTACCTGGTTCAGTTCAGTTCAGTTGCTCAGTCGTGTCCGACTATTTGTGACCCCATGGATTGCAGCATGCCAGGACTCCCTGTCCATCACCAACTCCCAGAGTTTACTCAAACTTATGTCCATTGAGTCGGTAATGCCATCCAGTCATCTCATCCCCTGTTGTCCCTTTCGCCTTCTGCTATCCATCTTTCCCAGCATCAGGTCTTTTCAAAGTCTCTTCTCATCAGGTAGTCAAAGTATTGGAGTTTCAGCTTCAGTATCAGTGCTTCCAATGAATATTCAGGACTGATTAACTTTAGGATGGACTGGTTGGATCTCCTTGCAGTCCAAGGGACTCTCAAGAGTCTTCTCCAACACCACAGTTCAAAAGCATCAATTCTTTGGCGCTCAGCTTTCTTCACAGTCCAACTCTCACATCCATACATGACCACTGGAAAAACCATAGCCTTGACTAGACGGACCTTTGTTGGCAAAGTAATGTCTCTGCTTTTCAATATGCTGTCTAAGTTGGTCATAACTTTCCTTCCAAGGAGTAAGCGTCTTTTAATTTCATGGCTGCAGTCACCACTGCAGTGATTTTGGAGCCCAAAAAATAAAGTCATGCCATGATCTTAGCACCAGGTTACATAACAAAAATGCACATAGTAGGATATCTCATATTAGCTGAAAATGCAACCCCAAATGTCCATACACAGTAGAATAAATAAATAAATTGTTATATACTCATTCAATAGAACTCTCAGCCATGGAAATGAATGAACTCATTTCCATAGAATAGTTCAACTATGTAAAGAGCAATATTGAATAGGAACCCGGAATATTAGGTCCATGAATCAAGGCAAATTGGAAGTGGTCAAACAGGAGATGGCAAGAGAGAACATGGACATTCTAGGAATCAGCAAACTAAGATGGACGGGAATGGGTGAATCTAACTCAGATGACCATTATATTTACTACTGTGGGCAGGAATCCCTTAGAAGAAATGGAGTAGCCATCATAGTCAACAAAAAAGTCCCAAATGCAGTACTTGGATGCAATGTCAAAAATGACAGAATGATCTCTGTTCGTTTCCAAGGCAAACCATTCAATATCACAGTAATCCAAGTCTATGCCCCGACCAGTAACACTGAAGATGCTAAAGTTGAACTCTTCTATGAAGACCTATACAGTGGAAGTGAGAAATAGATTTAAGATCTGATAGACAGAATGCCTGATAAACTATGGACGAAGGTTCGTGACATTGTGTAGGAGACAGGAAATAAGACCATCCCCAAGAAAAAGAAATGCAAAAAAGCAAAATGGCTGTCTGGGGAGGCCTTACAAATAGCTGTGAAAAGAAGGGAAGTGAAAAGCAAAGGAGAATAGGAAAGATATACCCATTTGAATGCAGAGTTCCAAAGAATAGCAAGGAGAGATAAGAAAGCCTTCCTCAGCGATCAATGCAAAGAAATAGAGGAAAACAATAGAATGGGAAAGATTAGAGGTCTCTTCAAGAAAATTAGAGATACCAAGGGAACATTTCATGCAAAGATGGGCACAATAAAGGACAGAAATGGTAGGGACCTACAAGAAGCAGAAGATATTCAGAAGAGGTGGCAAGAATACACAGAAGAACTGTACAAAAAAGATCTTCATGACCTGGATAATCACAAAGGTGTGATCACTCACCTAAAGCCAGACATCCTGGAATGTGAAGTCAAATGGGCCTTAGGAAGTATCACTATGAACAAAGCTATTGGAGGTGATAGAATTCCAGTTGAGCTATTTCAAATCCTGAAAGATGATGCTGTGAAAGTGCTGCGCTCAATATGCCAGCAAATTTGGAAAACGCAGCAGTGGCCACAGGACTGGAAAAGGTCAGTTTTCATTCCAATCCCAAAGAAAGGCAATGCCAAAGAATGCTCAAACTACCAGACAATTGCACTCATCTCACACGCTAGTAAAGAAATGCTTAAAATTCTCCAAGCCAGGCTTCAGCAATACGTGAACCGTGAACTTCAAGATGTTCAAGCTGGTTTTAGAAAAGGCAGAGGAATAAGAGATCAAATTGCCAACATCTGCTGGATCATCAAAAAAGCAAGAGAGTTCCAGAAAATCATCTATTTCTACTTTATTAACTACGCTAAAGCCTTTGACCGTGTGGATCACAATAAACTGTGGAAAATTCTGAAAGAAATGGGAATACCAGACCACCTGACCTGCCTCTTGAGAAATCTGTATGCAGGTCAGGAAGCAACAGTTAAAACTGGACATAGAACAACAGACTGGTTCTAAATAGGAAAAGGAGTACGTCAAGGCTGTATATTGTAACCCTGCTTATTTGACTTATATGCAGAGTACATCGTGAGAAACGCTGGGCTGGAGGAAGCATAGGCTGGAATAAAGATTACTGGGAGAAATATCAATAATCTCAGATATACAGATGACACCACCCTTATGGCAGAAAGTGAAGAAGAACTAAAGAGCGTCTTGATGAAGGTGAAAGAGAAGACGGAAAATGTTGGCTTAAAGCTCAATACCCAGAAAACTAAGATCATGGCACCCAGTCCCATCACTTCATGGAAAATAGATGGGGAAACAGTGGAAACAGTGTCTGACTTTATTTTGGGGGGCTCCAAAATCACTGTAGTAGTGACTGTAGCCATGAAATTAAAGACGCTTACTCCTTTGAAGGAAAGTTATGACCAACCTAGATAGCATATTCAAAAGCAGAGACATTACTTTGTCAACAAAGATCCATCTAGTCAAGGCTGTGGTTTTTCTAGTGGTCATATATGGATGTGAGTTTTGGACTATAAAGAAAGCTGAGTGCCAAAGAATTGATGCTTCTGAACTGTGGTGTTGGAGAAGACTCTTGAGAGTCCCTTGGACTGCAAGGAGATCCAACCAGTCCATCCTAAAGGAAATCAGTCCTGAATATTCATTGGAAGGACTGATGCTGAGCTGAAACTCCTATACTTTGGCCACCTGATGCGAAGAGCTGACTCATTTGAAAAGACCCTGATGCTGGGAAAGTTTGAAGGCAGGAGGAGAAGGGGACGACAGAGGATAAGATGGTTGGATGGCATCACTGACTCAATGGACCTGGGTTTGGGTTAACTCTGGGAGTTGGTGATGGACAGGGAGGCCTAGCATACTGCAGTTCATGGGGTCGCAAAGAGTCAGACACGACTGAGTGACTGAACTGAACTGAACTTGTGTGTTAATCGCTCAGTCATGTCCAACTCTTTCTGACCCCATGGACTGTAGCCCACCAGGCATCTCTGTCCATGGAATTCTCTAGCCAAGTGGGTAGCCATTCCCTTCTCCAGGGAATCTTCTTTATCCAGAGGTCAAACCCAGGTCTCCTACATTGCAGGCAGATTCTTTGCTGTCTGGGCCACCAGGCAATGCTTTTAAAAAACATGGAAACTTTACAGAATTTGATGATATAAACAATTCCGTTGATGTTTTGCTTCTAGACTATATCTATGCTTTGTATTTGAAACAAGCTAGAGTCACAGAATCAGACATGTATGATTACCCATATGATCACAAGTAGTCTTTAAATCTTAAATCGGTCGTAACATATTTCTCATTTGTTAGTATGAGACATGTACAAACTTGTGGGAAGTGAAGAAACAAATGCTCATTTAGTGGCTTATAAATGAAGCACTAGTGTCACATTTTATACCAACTACCTTTACATCCTCACAACATCCCTAAGAGATAGATACTATTGGGTATATTTTAGCTGGCTTTTATAAGGTCATGTAGAATGTAAATAGTAGTGCCAGGGACTTGAATGCTCCCCCTTGTTTCTTTTCTTCCTCTCTCCACACATAGAGTAAATATTCTTACATAAGGGAGTTTGAACATTAAATAATTTCTCTCTAAATCAGATTTGTAATTTTGAGTTACTAATTGCCTTTCTTGATTTGAGGTATACCAATATTTTAACCTCAGATATGCAGATGACACCACCCTTATGGCAGAAAGTGAAGAGGAACTAAAAAGTCTCTTGATGAAAGTGAAAGAGGAGAGTGAAAAAGTTGGCTTAAAGCTCAACATTCAGAAAACGAAGATCATGGCATCTGGTCCCATCACTTCATGGGAAATTGGGGGGCTCCAAAATCACTGCAGATGGTGATTGCAGCCATGAAATTAAAAGACACTTACTCCTTGGAAGGAAAGTTATGACCAATCTAGATAGCATATTCAAAAGCAGAGACATTACCTTGCCAACAAAGGTCCATCTAGTCAAGGCTATGGTTTTTCCAGTGGTCATGTATGGATGTGGTGAGAGTTGGACTGTGAAGAAAGCTGAGCGCTGAAGAATTGATGCTTTTGAACTGTGGTGTTGGAATAGACTCCTGAGAGTCCATTGGACTGCAAGGAGATCCAACCAGTCCATTCTGAAGGAGATCAGTCCTGGGTGTTCTTTGGAAGGAATGATGCTAAAGCTGAAACTCCAGTACTTTGGCCACCTCATGCGAAGAGCTGACTCATTGGAAAAGACTCTAATGCTGGAAGGGATTGGGGGCAGGAGGAAAAAGGGACAACAGAGGATGAGATGGCTGGATGGCATCACCGACTCAATGGACGTGAGTTTGAGTGAACTCCGGGAGTTGGTGATGGACAGGGAGGCCTGGCGTGCTGCAATTCATGGGGTCGCAAGGAGTCAGACATGACTGAGCGACTGATCTGAACTGGACTGAATATTTTAAATATGGGCTTCCCTGGTGGCTCAGTGATAAAGAATCTGCCTGCCAGTGTCTGCCAGTGCAGGAGACGTGGGTTTGATCCCTGGTTCAATAAGATCCCCTGGAGAAGGAAAGGCAACCCACTTCAGTATTCTTGCCTGGAAAATTCAATGGACGGAGGAGCCTGGTGAGCTACAGTCCATGGGGTCAGAGAGAGTTGGACATAACTGAGCGACTGAGCAACAACATTTTAAATCCCTTTCCTTTTGACATAGAAGATAAAGTAACTCGCTTTCTTTTGAGTTGTAACTAGGAATAAAAAGTTAGTGGGGGTATTTCAAGGTTATCAATCTTGTTGCTAAGGACACAGTGCCTGTATATGTATTAATATTTTATTTCTTTCTACAGCCTTGCCTGTATGCCATTTGTTTTTATTATTATTATTATTATTATTATTAAGAGACAGATTGCCTTACTTCTAGTTCCAGAATCACCATAGACCAACCACAGAGATGAAGATAATAATGACTTCTGTTTATTTCAAGCTTTACCTGTAGAGAAAGTCTAGGATAACTACTAACTTGGTGCCATCAAGCAGGAAAAAGTTGTTTTCATGATCTCCACCCATCTCTAGGTTGGAAACTTAGAGTTTTGTGGTCAGCACTCTGGTGGATGGTTCATAATCTGCTAAGATGAATAAGTTACTGGGGAAACTGGTGCATTTATTTTAAATATAAATTATATAGTCTGTAAGATATAAAGACTGCCTAATTTATTTGAACACCATACTGATCTTGTCTTCTTTTGGAATGTTACAGGTATGGTATGATCCAGAAGGCTATCACTCCCTTCCAGCTTACCTCAACAGCCTGAATAATTTCCTCCTGCGAGTTAACATGTCAAAATATGATGCTGCCCGACATGGTAAAGTTATTTACATAGAAGCTCCTTGTATTGAAACTCTTGCTACTCTACATGTGAAAATATGCATTAGACTCCATTTCCTCCCTGTGGCAGCTATTTTATAGTATTTAAACCACAGATCTTTAAAAGGAGTTTGGAAGTAGTAACTACCACCAGATGGAACATTCTGGATAATCCCCTCAATTTCAGGTTAATTTAGCTTCTTAATTTATCAAGTCAGGATAATAATGCTGACTTTATACTTATTTCTGTTCTTACACCTCATAGTTATATCTCACAGGAAAACATTTTATAACTATTTACTTGTACATAGGCTAAAAAATAAAGTGATAATGTCAATAAATATTATACACAAATCCAAATGTGAAAACAAAACTTTAGAAGTTCTACCAGAAACGAAGTGTTACCATTAATTGAGTACTTACCATAAGGACACATGCTTTGTGTAAAATATTGCTACTACTTAGCACCCTCTTATGATGAGTATTATTGTTTCCTACTATTATTTCTCTGGGAGTCAGAAGTGGGATTTGAATCCAGGTTTGTTTGGCTCTTGCTGCTTCATTTTCCCAATACTTCTCTATACTCAACAAAGTCTACTATTGGGGTTTCTCAAGAAGCTTCCACATAGTCTTTTTTTTTTTTTTTTTAAATATTTACTTCTTTATATGGCTGCAGCAGGTCTTGGTTGCCTCACATGGGATCTGTTAATTGCAGCATATGGGATCTAGTTCCCTAAGCAGGGATCGAACCTGGGCCCCTTGTACTGGGAGCATGGAGTCTTAGCAAACTGAACCACCAGAGAAGTCCCTTCCACATAGTTTTTTTAAAGGGTTTGGAATTCAAAAAAGGCTGATTTTTTTTTTTCTAATTAAATTACTCTCCACTTCATCTTCTTAAGCCTTGCTCAGATTATTTTCCCATACAGATCCCCCAAAATAATAATAAAGATTGATAAAACGGAGGAACATATTTGCTTATCAATAGTTTCTAGCTTAATAAATGGGCTAACAGACTGTTTAAAAAAGGACTGCTGTCGCCTTCTCTTCTTTCTTCTCCCTACTGTCGGGCGTAATAGCGCGTGCTGGGCGTTCTGGCAATCGTGGAAGTAAACTGTAGAGTCAGATAGTCATTCTAGGGACAGAATCTTTCAGAGTGTTCATTTCTGAGAAAACAGTATTTTTCCCCACTGCTTTGACATTTTCCTAGCAGCAGGAACCATGAAGAAAATGACAAGATTGATAGATAGTGCTTAGATCCAGAGCATCAATAAAGAGTGTAGTCCAAAGTGGTAAATTAAGTTAAATGATGAGTAAACCCAGCTGAGTCTAGTGCAACCCGGTCTGAAATACTGTTGAATGTCTGACTTTCACTAGGATGTCTTACTGAGAGCAAAAGGTATTTGCTGCTGTGACAGTATAGGAACCATAGAAATGACTAGGAAGAAACGTTGCAAAGGTATGTAGGGAAGAAAAAGAGACAATGCCACTTTGAAGAATCAGCTTTTGAAACCTTTATTCAGGTTTCATTTATTATTCGTGTTCTTTACCAAGATGAAAGCAGTCAGAATCACTCTGGATCCCGGCAGGCTTGTATTTCTAAGTTACAGAGTATAAAGAATTAAGAATTCTGGAACATAAGCTTTATGTATTGACCCTAAAAGGAAATGTTTTTAATTTAAAAGTAAGGCTTAGCTTGAATTACATGTGGAGACTGGTAGTAGTGTGCCTTCTATTTTTTTTTTATTAACTTTTCTTATATAGGCTTGTGAAAGTGGTAACTTTCTACCCTATCAGTAAGGAGCTTGTTTTCTTTCAAAGAAGAAAACCATGTCACCTTAAAATACTTTTATTATATTGTAATGAGTGTATGGGATATACCATAATAATGTTGTTTTTAAAAATCAGTTCAAATAGCCTCCTGCCACCTCCCCATACCACACGAGCTGTTTTAAGCCATCTTTGTTGGATTCTACATGAATTGAGATTTTGCCTTTAGTTGTAAAATTGATTCTCTGAATTTTAACATGCTAATAAAAACCTTTTAATTAGCTTTGCTTTGCAAGTCAATATCTGTTATATTCATGTGGTTCCCTCTAGTGGTTAATTTAACTTGAAAATTCTGTTTTCCTCCCCTAGAATACAAATTTACTTGTTTTCACTAACAAATGTTGTACAACCAGGCTCTTCTCCAAAAATATTGATACATTGTCCTCTCTACCCTAATGTTTATTCTTATTGCATTACTACCATTGGTCAATGGGAAGTTACTCATTTTAGGCTTACAAGTGTAGAAACTACAGAAAATGTGTTATTTTTCATGTATATTGTATATAGGGGGATAATTGAAACTTTGAGGTTTTATTAGAGTCAATAAGCATTCATCGACTAATCACTGTACCCAAGACTGTGCTAACTGATATAGAATCCACAGAAAAGATGGTAATATAGATTCTAAACTCTGATAACTTGGTGTTGCTGCCAAAGATACAGAAAAAAATTGTTTCGGCAGCATTTTTCATATTGGAGTAAATGTATTTGTAAAGATTTCTCTGGTGAAATAGAGTACTTCTTGATTCTTAAATATCAATATAAGTCAGGAATAAGAGAAATGACTTCCCCTTGCCTATATTATAATCCAGCAACAAGGTTTAAGTAGGTCCCAAGGAAAACTGAGTCTCAGTAAAAGAAAACCCATTAATTTACACAAAAGATAAGAAAGATGCATTCCCCCAATGATTTAATTAAAATTATACATCAAATTGATTATTATTGCTGTTAGTTTCTTTGTTTTGCTTTAACTTTTATATATTTTTCTTCAATACAGAACAGTTGCAGATTTTAACCTTAAAACATGTCATAATCTACTTAGTAAAAATTATAAATTTAAGTTAATGGAAAGAATAGAGCTTTAGAATAATCTGTATTTGGTACCATGGAACAGTCTTAGTATCTAATATAATGAACATATACTATATAAACAGTAAGTGAGAAAGTTCTTGCTCAGCTTTTGACTCTACGGGGAAAAGTACGTAAGAGATATCCTCACTCCTATCCCTACTGTTTCCAAAGTTACTCAGCATAGGCTTTGCCTTCACATGGTGGCCCTTTGCAAGACCTCCCAGCCCATCCGGGCCCTGGCTAGACAGTATCTTCTCAGGAAAGGGAGGCAAGCACTGTGCTACCTAACTCAGAAAATACAACCAACCCTGGGGGGTACAAGTAATCTAGGACTGTATCGGAATTAATCGACTACTTTTCTGGAGCCAGCTAGTTTCTCTGAATCCTTTTGTATCTTTCTGTCTCAATAAAAACCCCTCCAGAAGCTGAAGCTCCCCAACTCTGCTCCTGGTAGAGTTCTAAAGCAGTAGGTATCTTAGAAGCAGTAAAGGAGGAGAAGGGATCCTTTCAGGCTGCAGTATTTCCCTACCATGACCAATGGCACAATGACGGGCGGGGTGGAAAGTGTCTGTTCTTTAGGGGATCCTCATGTAACTGGTCTCCCTTTGACTTGTTTCTTCACATGTCATACATTTCTAAAGTGCCATAATACAAACATACATATTGCCAGATGGAGAGAAGAAACTGGAAAATAATAACTTAAATGTAGTAGATGGGAAGTGTGCTATATATAAAAAGTGTAAATTCTTATCCCTTCCCCCTCAAATTCCAAGCACAATGTGAAAAATGGTTTGGGTTTTTTCCTGTGAGCATTTGAGTGCCATCAGTTGTATGGTATTGATGAGATTGGGGTTGTGGGGCAGAGGGGATCATTTTATTTTATAAAATAATCACCAAAGTAAAATTCTTTTACGATATTACATATTATTCATATAAATATTGGTATTTATTTTTAAATAAATATTTTTATTGGAGTATACTTGATTTATAGTGCTATGTTAGTTTCAGGTGTATTGTAAACTGAATCAGTTATATGTATACATATATCCACCCTCTTGTTTTTTTTAAGATTCTTTTCCTATATAGGCCATTACAGAGTACTGAGTACAGTTCCCTGTCTGTGCTATACAGTAGGTTCTTATTAGTTACCTATTTTATACAGTAGCATGTATAAAAATTAGTGTTTTTGATTAACTGAATACATACTAATGAAAAGAACTATCTCCTCTTTAAGGTATCATCATGTATAGCCATCCTTATCCAGGAGTGCAAGATCAAGAACAAGCCACGTAAGCAGATATATCTGGCCTGACTCCTTTCTCCTTGGCATATTGAGAAGTGCTATAATTAGAAATCACAGTTGTATCTGAATGAATGTTAATCTAGAAGAGCTGGTAATATAAGTTACTGACTGGGATAAAAGGCAGTTTCTGAAAGCGTGTAGAGTGAGGTTGTGAAGTAGAGCTTGTTGACTGTAGCTTCATAGAATCTGCTGCTTTTATAAGTCAAGTGCATAAGTGCTTCATCATTTCAATGTCCCTGCATAGCATTTAAGTATTGTATGATTTCTGTGCTCAGGATCTATGTATCTCTTGCACTCACCCTGTAACCCCTAGAGACTCAGGTTTTTCTATCAAATATCCCTAGTCGATTCAGATGCACTCAAGCTATTTATCCCAGGGTCACAGCCGAGTCATGTGGAAGATATTATCCGGCTGCCTTGTAGGAAGACTTATTTGTGTCACAGCCAACTCTTGTACTGTTTTGTTGATGGCTTTTGCCATGAATCTTCCTGAAAGGAAGAGTTCCCCAAACTTATGTGTGCTCTCCTCTCCCTATTGCTCACTACAGAATGAGCAGCTTGATCGATATTTTAGTGGCACTCTCCATCCTGATGGGCTACTCTGTCACCACTGCCAGCTTTGTCACCTACGTTGTACGGGAGCATCAGACAAAAGCCAAGCAGCTGCAACACATTTCAGGCATCAGTGTCACCTGCTACTGGGTAACCAACTTCATTTATGACATGGTGAGTCACTTGTCTTTGCAAGAAAAACAGGACTGATTTGGATAGTTGTTGTACAACTGCTAAGTCGTTCGTGTCTGATTTTTTGTGACCCCATGGACTGCAGCACAACAGACTTCCCCTCCACTGTCTCCCAGAGTTTTCTCAAACTCATGTCCATTAAGTCCATGATGCCATACAACCGTCTCATACTCTGTCGTCCCCTTCTTCTCCTCCCCTCAATCTTTCCCTGCATCAGGATCTTTTCCCATGAATCGGCTCTTCTCATCAAGTGGCCAAAGTATTGTAGCTTCATCTTCAGCATCAGTCCTTCCAACATATATTCAAAGTTGATTTCCTTTAGGGCTGACTGGTTTGATCTTGCAGTTCAAGGGACTGTCAAGAGTCTTCTCCAGCACTACAGTGCAAAAGCATCAATTCTTCAGTGCTCAGCCTTCTTTATATAGTCCAACTCTAGAAGACAGGTTTTTTTTTTTTTTTTTAAAAACAAGTTCACAGTTTATTTCTCAGGCATCCTGCTGAAAGCTGCTGGAAATAGGGATCATAGCTTTGACAGAGGGCAGGTGTGGGGGAGACCAATCTCCTCTGTCTATGGAATTTCCCAGGCAAGAATACTGGAGTGGGTTGTCATTTCCTTCTCCAAGAAGACAGTTTTATGTTTGAGACTTATTTGTCTCAGTTTGTTCAGATTATTACCACAAAGACAGTAAATTAAGGAAAAAAAATTTGCATCAGGCTTATATTCATCCAGTGGTTGGAAAAAAGAGAAATCCATCTGCCCTGCCCTTATCTCCATGGTCTGAGGACTTATATCAGATTCCCCAAGACACTTGCTAGAATGCAGGTCACTGGTCCTCACTCCAGACTCATGTGATCTGTATCTTGGGAGTGGAACCTGGAATTCAACCCCTTCTCCAAGTTATTTTAAGTACATTGAAATTTGAAATGAGAGAAATGGAAGCTTAAAGCAAAATAGTCTTGCCTAGTGGCAACACATAAACAAGTTTATAAAAATTTAATCAACTAATAGTGAAAAATCTGAAGTAATAGCCTCTGCTGAATGACACATTAGAGAAGATTAATAGGGAAAATAAAGGATGAATTTCATTGATAACTCTCTTATTTGCATAAATTGGTCTCAAAGTTCAGATGGTTTTTCTTGACTCCAAATGTGCCAACCTTGACCAAATGCCTGGGATGGGTATGCATTTGTCTGGTAATTATGGAAAAATTGTCTGAGTTGCTGTAAAGACCATTGGCTTGAAGGACTGAAGAGTAATTAACTGCCTATCCATTTGGTTAATGACTCCAGTGAGGTCTGAAATGCATTTGTTGTAGAAGTCAAATCTTAGAAAAAAAAAAAAAACAGTAATGAGTCCTGTGGACTTAATAGGAGCTTTAATGTGTCAAGAAAGCTAAAAGTGCACACTCCTATGAAGGGCTACTTACTACTCAGATCCTGTTGTTATATTTCTGGTGCTCATTCCAGTATTAGGACAATTTCCTCCCTAATTAAATTACCATCTCTTTCACTGTGTACATCTTGCCGCAAACTCCTCAGCATTTACTATTTCTCTTGCCAATGAAACACTGAATTCTTTGTTTATGTCCTTGTGATTCTAAGAATGTGTAGTACCCACCGTCCCGCTGTTTTGCACAGAGTGGCTCACACTGACAACCAAGCCTTAGAAGTCGGCCATCTGAGAGAGTTCCAGCATTCAAAATAAAATCAGTACTTTGAGGACTGAATCTAATACCAAGATACCTGGCTGTCTTATCTTTTTCACTGACCCTCTGTCACCAAATGATCCCAAGTCTCAAAGTCTGGAGGCAGGAACGCCAGGGACTCGGAGTCTCTCTATAAAGATGGAGACTGGCTTGACCTCTTGTTGCAGGAGATGAATTCAAGAGTGAAATCAATGTAAAATGAACTGAACATTACAAGCAACAAGAACATAGATAATAATTCATTTCCTAAAGTGTTTCTAGGTCGATTTGTTACAGTTTTAAACTAGACGGGCTATCGATTCAAAAAAAGAAAAACTTGCCATATGCTAACATTGTTTTCCGTGTTCCCATAGGCCTTCTACTTGGTGCCTGTAGCATTTTCAATTGGTGTCATTACAATTTTCAAGTTACCTGCCTTCTACAGTGAAAACAACCTAAGTGCTGTATCTCTCCTGCTTCTGCTGTTTGGGTAAGCTGCGGTGAAAGAAGAATTTACAGAATTAAATGCTCCTAGACGCAAACCTAAATCTCATTAGCTAATTTACAAATGTCTTGGGGTTTCATTCGCCACAAGTAATGATTAGCAATATATTACACTTGCTAGTCCATAGTTTGTAAAGTGTAATACTTGTGAAAATTAATGTTGTTGTTAATAGTATACCTATTATTAATGAGCACTTAACTGGGTGCCGAATGTTACACTTAGCAATTTATATTTGTAATTTAATGTACATCAAATGGACTCTTCAAAATGATCAGAAAAATGTATAGACATGTGTGAATTTATGTATTAACAAATTGTGAGTACATATAAATATATATGATGTTAAAAAGTGAATATGTTCATGTATATTTATTTTTATTATGATGAATGCCTAAGAACACAAACATAAAATTGTTTCTGAATTAGGGTAATTAATAGGAACAGTACAGTTCAATATCAATACTTTAGTAGCAGTTCTTTTTGCCCTGAATGCATGAGTAGTATCCATTTAGTTAGCAATTGTAGCTGATGAAGGATCTCTCTGTCTCTAGTTTTACTTCTTTACCCCAAAGGTCACTCAAGTGTTTGCTCAAAACAGGACATGCAGTTTCTAAGCACGCTCTGTCTTCTTAGCTAGCCAACAATGATGTCATTTTTCTTTCTCAACTTTAAATTATAATACATGTATCTATTAAACTCATATTCCACCCCCCAAAAAAAATCTTGACTGGGTCAGGTACCAGTATTGTATTATTTAGTTGCTCAGTCATGTCTGACTCTTCACGAGTGAAAATTAATTTGTGGTTGTAACGACTACTCAAGATTCCTTCAAAGTATGCTTCATGATTTAGTCATATGGTGACATTGTAAAATACATAACATCTTTATTGTGGGGGTAAAAAAAAGTGTGCGCTTCAGATTTTTTTTTTTTTTTTTGGCTGTTGTTAAAAAGAGATAAAAAAGAGGTCTAACTACAAGGCTTGACAACTCATCCTAATGTTTATTTTCACTTTGGAACACCATCTAAGCTATTTATTTATTTAGTAAAAGAGTAATCATGGTATGATTTTAATTCTTAGTATTATTATTATAAAGGTATGCCACATTTTCTTGGATGTACTTGCTGGCTGGGTTCTTCCATGATACAGGAATGGCTTTCATCACTTACGTCTGCATCAACCTTTTTTTTGGCATCAATTCCATTGTTTCCCTGTCGGTGGTGTACTTTCTTTCCAAGGAAAAGCCTAATGATGCGGTAAGGTCCTTTATTAGTCTGCTAAACTTCAGTGATTGAATCAAATGCTTCAACGTGTTCAAGGTGGAAAGATTTTTTGTATTTCACATTCTCTAAATAGAATAGAGGAATTTCATTTGATTGTATTAAATGTAGTGGAAGGGAAACTATGGCCTTTAAAAATTCTTTTTAGAATTTTTAATTTAATGTCTCTGGTTGTATTTATCTAGTTTAATGTCTCTGATTGTATTTTTTGGTGAAACACGTGCATCATTTTATTGTAGAGCACCAAGCAAGGAGTCGAGTCAGCTAACACTCAAAGGGCCTAAATTCCCCTGGTGGCTTTCAGAGAAGGGTTTTTAAAGACAGGGTGAGGCATACAAGGTTGTGGGGTATGTGATCAGCTTATGGACATTCTTCTGATTGGTTGGTGGTCAGGTTACTGGGGTCAATCTCATCAGCCTTCTAATTCCAGTCATCTGGGGTCTTTGTGCTTGTGGGCAGCTTACAAGTTAACTTCTACCACCTGGTGGGGTTTCAGTATCTACAAAACAGCTCAAAGGATTTGGCTCCCTGATTGTATTTATGCAATGACAAAACTATTGACATTTGATAGGGCTTGAGTAGGGAAATGGAGGTAATCAGTCAGATACTTTGTATGACACTGGAGAAATCATGCAGCCAATCAGTCAGCTAAATTTCTTCAGTTCAGTTCAGTTCAGTCGCTCAGTCGTGTCCGACTCTTTGCGACCCCATGAATCACAGCACGCCAGGCCTCCCTGTCCATCACCAACTCCCGGAGTTCACTCAGACTCACATCCATTGAGTCGGTGATGCCATCCAGACATCTCATCCTCTGTCGTCCCCTTCTCCTCCTGCCCCCAATCCCTCCCAGCATCAGAGTCTTTTCCAATGAGTCAATTCTTCGCATGAAGTGGCCAAAGTACTGGAGTTTCAGCTTCAGCATCATTCCCTCCAAAGAAATCCCAGGGCTGATCTCCTTTAGAATGGACTGGTTGGGTCTCCTTGCAGTCCAAGGGACTCTCAACTGTCTTCTCCAATTCCACAGTTCAAAAGCATCAATTCTTTGGCGCTCAGCCTTCTTTACAGTCCAACTCTCACATCCATACATGACCACAGGAAAAACCATAGCCTTGACTAGATGGACCTTTGTTGGCAAAGTAATGTCTCTGCTTTTGAATATGCTATCTGGGTTGGTCATAACTTTCCTTCCAAGGAGTAAGCGTCTTTTAATTTCATGGCTGCAGTCACCATCCGCAGTGATTTTGGAGCCCCCCAAAATAAAGTCTGACACTGTTCCACTAGGTGCAATGTTTGTGGCTTTAGTTTCCCATGAAGTGATGGGACCAGATGCCATGATTTTCGTTTTCTGAATGTTGAGCTTTAAGCCAACTTTTTCACTCTCCACTTTCACTTTCATCAACAGGCTTTTGAGTTCCTCTTCACTTTCTGCCATAAGGGTGGTGTCATCTGTATATCTGAGGTTATTGATATTTCTCCCGGCAATCTTGATTCCAGCTTGTGCTTCTTCCAGTCCAGCGTTTCTCATGATGTACTCTGCATATAAGTTAAATAAGCAGGGTGACAATATACAGCCTTGACGTACTCCTTTTCCTATTTGGAACCAGTCTGTTGTTCCATGTCCAGTTCTAACTGTTGCTTCCTGACCTGCATACAGATTTCTCAAGAGGCAGGTCAGGTGGTCTGGTATTCCCATCTCTTTCAGAATTTTCCACAGTTTATTGTGATCCACACAGTCAAAGGCTTTGGCATAATCAATAAAGCAGAAATAGATGATTTTCTGGAACTCTCTTGCTTTTTCCATGACTTATTAACAAATTGTTGTGGTATGGGAGGGACAAAGACAACATGTCTTAGTTGTATGACTGTGAGTTAAGATTCATTTGAACATTCATAGAGAAAAAACCTAACTCATTCCCTTTCAGTCATGTATTGGGATCTACTTCATTGTAGGCATCACTTTCCATTCATAGCTAACAATTATGATTAGTGAGAAGGGAAGCCCTAACAATGCTGGACAATTGAATGGAAAAGAATAAAGAGAAAATTAAGTAAGGAATAGACAAGCATACTCCAGAAGGAATAAGAAAATTCATGAGCTGCAAGTGGTTGGTCCCAAGTATAAATAGCATGAAAATGTGCCATTTGCTCCTCTTTGAGATAGGCTGTTTCTCCTTCTGTATCATTTTACCATTTTATTCCCTCTTCAAGTAGGAATTACCTTAGATCCAAATCTTTACTAAATCCCTCTTTACTCAGGCACCTACCTATGTGTTAGTTGCTCAGTCATGTGCAATTCTTTGTGACCCCATGGACTATAGCCCACCAGGCTCATTTATCCATGGAATTCCCCAGGCAAAGATACTGGAGTGGATAGCCATTCCCTTCTCCAGGGCCTTCAGTCCCAACCCAGGGACTGAACCTGGGTCTCCTACACGCACGCAGATTCTTTATCACCTGAGCCACCAGGGAAGCCCCACAGATACTCTGTCACCTTGCTATTACTACATTCTGAAGTCCCCAGGGTTTGACCTGACACCTTAGACCATCTCAAATATATATAATCCTTTTCTGCTTTTCTTTTGGTAATAAATCAACACCATTTGGTTATAGTAAATGTTTATGTGTAAATTCAGCATGTACATGCAATAATTACCAATCTAGATAAGCTTCTCAAGTTTCAGTATTTATCTACATCTAGTTTCAAATTTTCATCAATTTGTTGGAAACTTAACACTGGACTTTATTTATTTATTTTTTTTTCTTTCTCTTATTTCAGACTTTAGAACTTATTTCTGAAACCCTCAAGCGCATTTTCCTGATTTTCCCACAATTCTGTTTTGGCTATGGTTTGATCGAACTTTCTCAACAACAGTCGGTCCTGGACTTCTTAAAAGCATATGGAGTGGAGTATCCAAGTGAAACTTTTGAGATGGATAAACTAGGCGCAATGTTTGTGGCCTTAGTTTCTCAGGGAACCATGTTCTTTTTCTTGCGACTTTTAATCAATGAGTGGCTAATAAATAAACTCAGGTAAATACAATGAAAACAGTGTTTGACATCCATGACAAAACTCAATTCAAAATGTTCAGAGAAGGGTCAATAGTCTAAGCTTTTCCATTAGTGAAATGGGAATGTTTTGCTCAAAAAACTTTAAAAGTTGTCGCACAATTCACAATCTCTTTCATTCAGTAAATATTTCTCAAGCCTTTCTATGGTTCTGCAAGTATTGTAAAATGAGGTAGTAAAATTTGTAACTAACAAGCCCAGTTGTTTGTCTAAAAGAGATCAAAATTCAGTGGTAGAGAGAAAATATGTACAGAAACAGAAGATACAGTCTTTGAGTTGTGTTTAGAAGGATAGAAAGTAGAAGTGGGAAAAGAAAATTGAGTATGTAGATACTAGCAATGTATTCAGAAAAAGAAGATTGAGTAAAATGATGACAGAATCATAAATAAACATCATTGACCCAACAATTCTATTTCTAGGAATTTTCCCTACAGATATGCTAACAAATATGCAGAACTATGTATATATAAATTTATTCATCATAGTAACCATTCCTAATAGCAAAAGAATGGAAATAACCTAAATGTACTGCATTTGGGACTAGTTAAATGAATTATGTTCATAATTTATAAGTGAAACACTATGTAGCCATTAGAAAGAATGATGCAGTTCACTGTATCATATTTGGGATTACTTCTAATATTTGTTAAGTGAGAAATGCGAGGTTCAGAGCTACATATGAAGTATATTACCATTTAAGTTTTAAAAAGGAAATATATTTTTATGCATATATATGCATAAACTATTTCTAATTATGAATGCTTCTGCTAAAAAACTGTATGTATTTGAAGGAGACTTTTCCCTAAATATTCTTTAGTACCATTTTAATTTTAATAAATGAAGTGCATGTATTACTTATTGGAAATTAAGATTTAAATTAATAAAAGGGAAGACAAGAACAAAGATTGAAAAATTGGGGGCATATTTGAGAAATAAGTAATAAAATTTGATTAGAGCATAGACTAAATATAATGAAAGAGTAGGAGCTGAAGCATGGGGTTGAAAAATTATGGAGTATACTAATAGCTTGGTTAAAGAGTGATAGCTTGGACTTTACTCGATAAACTAATATTAACAGTAGCACATTGAAGGTTTTTTAACAGAGACCAACAGGATCAAATGGTGCTTTAGGAGCTGTGATTTTGTGGAGGTAGTGCAGATTGGAAGGAAAGATTCAGAGACAGTGGAGCAGTTTGAGGTTCCTGGATAAACCCAAGTGAGAAAAAAAATGGAAGCCTGTGATGGTAACAGAAACAGAAAATGATAAATAACTGGCTGTTTTTAAGATATTTCCAGTCTTAGGATGCTGACTGCATGAGTGGATTTTAGAATGGGGAAGATTCAAAGAAAATATCACAATTGGAATCTCTAGGGATGTCATTAAAAGAAACAGGGACATTGAGAGAAGACCTAAATTGATTTTTTGGTTTGTTTTTTTTCAGTATTCAGTAGACAAGATACTGAAGTGGGTTTGAGATTTCTTAGAGTTTTCAGGACTGATAACCTTAGTATATTGGCTAGGTCCTAGGTGAGACATTCATAGTAAAAAAAAAAAAAAAAAGACTATAGAATAACATTCATATTATTGATGACCAAAGAATAAATAGGACAAATTAAAAAAAATGATGATCATTGATCATGGTCTTGTAGGTGTTGAGTCCTACTAGTGACTCTGGTCTCTGTTAGGAGTAACTTTCAAACCCAAACTAAAGTTCCTTGTTACTGGAATTAAGATTCTGACTTGTAATAGGGAATCTGTAAGTATTTAAGTCATTGAAAGCAAAAACTGTTTCTCAAATATTGTAACAAATATTATAAAGAACACCCATGCTAATTTTTAAGTTATTTAGCAAAATGCATGAAAAATATAAAACAAACTTGGCACACTTTGGTGAAGTGAGAACTTTTAAAAAGATGTCAAAACTGAGTGGTGTCATTTCAAAATTATTGATGCAAAATCATCGGGTTCATTTTTTAGACTGTTCTTCAGAAAATTTAGCTCTTCATCTGTTATTGAGACAATAGATGAAGATGAAGATGTGCAGGCTGAAAGATTTCGAGTTGAGAAAGGTGCAAATGATTATGACCTAGTCCAACTCCATCGTCTCACAAAGACTTACCAACTTATCCACAAAAAGATTATAGCTGTAAACAACATCAGCATTGGGATACCTGCTGGGGAGGTAAGAAACAATGTTCTGTTTCTAAGTCTACTTTATATGGAGGAGGAAATGGCAACCCACTCCAGTATTCTTGCCTGGAAAATTCCATGGACAGAGGAGCCTGGCAGGCTACAGTCCGTGGGGGTCGCAAAAGAGTTGGATATTACTGAGCATGCAGGCATGCATGCATCCTTTATGTTGACATGGTAAGTGACAAAAATTTTATCTTTCCTTAATTTTTTCTAGAAATATGAAGTCAGCCTTTAAATATTTTGATGGATTCTATATATATAATTTGCATGTGTCTATGTGTTACTTATCCTGTAACCCTCCCCTCTTGGCAGGGAAGACTCACCATATCCTGATCCCCTTCCCAAGTTACTATCCTTCTTGAGTGGACTTTCAGTCAAGAAGTCTGTTCAGGGAGCTCTTTTCAACTCTTAGTTTTTAGGCTTCTTGGAGAAGGAAATGGCAACCCACTCCAGTGTTCTTGCCTGGAGAATCCCAGGGATGGCAGAGCCTGGTGGGCTGCCGTCTCTGAGGTCGCACAGAGTCAGACATGACTGAAGCGAGTTAGCAGCAGCAGCAGCAAAGACAGAATATAGAAATCAGTTGTCAGAACTGAGGTCCTAAATTGCATTCATATTCATATTATTGCTGTTTTCATAGAAGCAGTAGTTAAGACAGCTTTGAAAGCAGAAAGAGAATGTGGGTCTTTCCTTCTTTGCTGAGGCGGGCTGCAAACTAAACGCATCAAATTTATTCAATCGGATAAAGAGATTATTGCTTCAGTTGCTTATTTAGTAAAGTTGTGATTTTTTGTGAATAATTTAAATTTATAAATACAATCACTTTGTCAGGTTAGCATATCTGCCTTATTGGATATTCTATCATGTCACACAGAGGCGTGCTAGAGTATAATATGTAAAAACAAGTCCTAGGTATATACACAAATACTCAGATGGTTAAAGGAAAAAAAGATACCTAAGTACCCATTTGTTTTAAAAGTGAAAGCTTTATCCAATCAATGCCAGCAAAGCACTGCAATAGTCAGTGCTTTGATAATTTATTTCACGCAAGGAAAGGAAGAAAAGAGATATAATAGAAACTTGTCTTTGGTTTGAATTAGTTTACATTTTTTTTTCTCCCTCAAACCAGTGCTTTGGACTTCTTGGGGTGAACGGAGCAGGAAAAACCACTATCTTCAAGATGCTGACAGGAGACATAATTCCTACAAGTGGAAACATTCTGATCAGAAATAAGACTGGGTATGAAAAACAAGTGCTTCAAATTACCAAACACAACATAATTAAATGAGAAAGATAATTAAAGTGAACTTTTGATGTTATTTTATGGTTATATTATTAAATCCTTAGGAGAAAACCAGCTACTCAAGTGAGTGGAAATTTTTATATTTTTCAGTGTGATTATGATGGTGGGATCATTTTATATCTTTTTACCAGACTCACCAATCACCACAACCCAAACAGAACTACCCTCTCAACATCTGAGGGGCTTCCCAGGTGGTGCTAGTGGTAAAGAACCCGCCTGCCAAAGCAGATAGATTTAAAAGGTGTGGATTCGATCCCTGGGTTGGAAAGATCCCCTGGAGGAGGGCACAGCAAGCCACTCCAGTATTCTTGCCTGGAACATCCCATGGACAGAGGAGTCTGGCAGGCTGTAGTCCATAGAGTCGCACGAAGTCAGACACAACTGAAGTGACTTAGCATGCAAACACACCCAGCATCTGAGGGCTAGGAGGGAAATGTCTTTAGAAAGTCATTCATGTTTTTGACGCTTTTTCTTCAGGTCTCTGGCTCATGTTAACTCTCACAGCTCATTAATTGGCTACTGTCCTCAGGAAGATGCTTTGGATGACCTGGTAACCATAGAAGAACATTTATATTTCTATGCTAGAGTACATGGAATTCCAGAAAAAGATATTAAAGAAGTGAGTATAAGCGTGAAGAACTAGTTTATTTGAAAACCATTTTTGCTTATGCTTCCCACCTACCCACACTCAAGACCAAGCTGACATCTGGAAAACTATGACAATTTTCTCTTGACAGTGATAATGGAAGCAGTATTAGCTTGATTGTATGTATATCATAAACACACCTATGAACTCAGCTTTAGAAACATCTTGGCCCGTATTTGTTCCATTATCTTTTAAAAACTGTCGAATAAAGAATGAGATTTGCCTTAGGCTCTGGATTGAGCCCTGGTTGGTGATGCCTATATATCTTTTAGTGTTCAGATAACTATTGAAACATGGAATTACCTACAAAATGGGCTTCCCAAGTGACTCATGGTAAAGAATTTGCCTGGAGATGTGGGTTAGATCCCTGGGTTGGGAAGATCCCCTGGAGGATGGAATGGCAACTGAGTCCCATATTCTTCCCTGGAGAATCTCATGGACAGAGGAGCATGGTGGGTCCATAGGGTGTCAGAGAGTTGGACACAACTGAGTAGTTGACTGGGCATGTACAAAATGCCCAAGGAAAATAGAATAGATTCCAATTTGGTTTTTGAGATGTGCTTTTATACCTCACTACAATTATTTACCTTTTTAATGGAAAGACTAATCTTTTGGACAGTTTTCTCTATTTTTGCAACCCTCGGGGAATTCTTAAATCCTCCTAGGATTCCACTATTTGCCAGAGCTATTTAACTACTGAAATAGCCACAAGAACCCAAGATTCCTAAGTTAATACACTACAGTTTTGATACTGGGTCATTTTTAAATAGACCTAAAGCCTTTGTGACAGCTCATCCCACAGTAAGAAAAAAGATGAAACAGTGATGACAATCAATAAGAAACCTGCCTTGTAAAGGGATGAATTCTGTTTTAGCCCTTTGAAGCTTAAAAGTAAATCCTGTGTCAATACAGCAGAAAGAACCATTGTAAACACATACACACTTACACGCACATGTATTAGGGGGACAAGAAATCGTATTTATGAATGGGCCTCCACGGAATTGCGTTTATCTTTAAATGAATGATTCATCTTTAAGTGTACCTTTGAAAATAAAACTAAAATATGTATTTCTTCATTATAAAACTCCTTTCACAAGTAGCTCTTTTTCCATTTAATGCTTTAAGGGTTTTGGCGAGGGAAAATCAACAAGTCCTTTTTTCCACCCGCAGACTGTTCAAAAACTCCTTGGGAGACTTCACCTGATGCCCTACAGGGACAAAGTTACCTCTATGTGTAGTTACGGCACAAAAAGAAAATTGTCTACTGCACTGGCCTTGATAGGGAAACCTTCCATTCTGTTGCTGGTAAGAGAATCATTGTGAAAAAGGCTACTGCCCAATTAGAATCACATATCCAATTGTGTATAACATTTCATTATCATTATTGCAATAAGCATTTACTGAGGTCTCATTAGGGGCTTTCCTGGTAGCTCAGCTGGTAAAGAATCCGCCTACAATGCAGGAGACCTCCACTTGATTCCTGGGTTGGGTATCACTATGTGCTGGTTCTTGTGTAAAGCACTTCACATATACTGTCTCATTAAGGAAATTTATACCAGGTAATTTGTTGCCATAATAATATGCCCTCAGAAATATTTTTCGTCTGAAGCTATGGCTCAGGTAATTTAAGAGGAAACATGGGAATAGGAAGTAGCTGAAACAAATTCAGGATATTCAGATGAGTAAGTAAAACTATGACAGAATTTGATTCCCAGTTATTGAAGGAATCAGTTCTATTGGTAACTGATCAGGTGAATTAACACATTTTCCAGCTTCCAACACATTGTCCTAAAATGTTATCTCCTTGTTGCTTAAAAACATGAGTTACCTAGCTTGAGATGCAGTCTTGAAAATATGCCATTCTATTTTATCTGAATTTTTTGAAAGCAAGAAATACATGTCATGTTAATATTTTGATTAAAAGCTGAAAAATTAAATTGATCACCTGGAAATATAAGTTACCTTAGGGGTGACATAGCATTCTGTTCCCCAAGCCAAACCTTGTGAAAAGTGTTTATTTCAGAGAAATAAGCTGCCCTTATTTTGGAAGATCCCTTTCATTCAAGGACTTCCAAAACTTCAAAAGAGGCCTAACTATGCAATAAAATCACCAGTTATAAATCATCACATTATTTCAGGGATTAAATAATATAGAATATCAAATCATTTAAACTGCCCAGATAGAGTAATGCATAAGCCCTCTCTGTATAATACCGGAAGTATATAATGCATTATGTTTCTGCCAATTGACACTCATAATGGAATTCTATTGTATAAGTGTCCCTTAAATTTAAGAAAACAATCCTTAGGCACCTCTATGAGATAATAGATGTAAAGTACTTTAAAATGTTAAAAAGCTCTATGCAAATGTTATGCATTAATGAGCTGAATTGAAATCAGGCCATGAGAGAAAGATACTATATATTTTTTTATATATACTTACTATATATGCCATTGTCTTCAAAAATAGGAACAGTGACAATATAATCTTTACTGTTTCCCCAAACTAATACTTATTTCTTTCTTTAAATTCCAATTTAACCCCTTGCTATAAAAATAAGCCTCTGCTGATCCTATCTGCATACTTTCCATTTCAGACATATATTTTTAATTTTTACTTAATCTTGACCTACAGTTTGATTTTTTAATCATCTGTCAGGATCTATTATTGCTTGTTTAGTTCTCCATTGCTACATTTCTAATTTTATGCCTGAATAATTTTTAAAAATGTCATTTACTTTAAAATGTAATTTATATCTTTCTATTTGGCATTTTCTGCAAATCTTACTTTTATTTCCCCAAGGAGTATTAAATTTCAATTAATAACATAAAACTGAAAATGCACCTCAATAATATTAACAAAAAAAATGCATTCTTAGCAGCAGCAGCAGCAGTGCTTCACATGGCATATTATCTATCACTTACAGGCACAATTCTACCATCAGGAGCAAGGCAGCAATCTTGTTGATGTAGCTTCAGATATATATGTGATGATATAGTATTAAATATCAAAACTCTGGCTTTGTCAGTAATTGAAGCAGATTTTTTTCCAAAGAAATATAAGAGACATGTGTAAAGTAGCAGAGTGTCAACTTCACTGAGACTGTTTAAAACAGATTGACAATTTAAAATGATTAATTTTGAGCTTTTTGACAGCAGCAGAAAGAAGCCTGTTAAGTATAAAATAAGTTAGTCACAGGACCTCGAAAAGTGATTTCTGTTCTAGGCAAGTGAGATGCAATGATTCATGTAAAGAACCTCATCAAAATTTAATTAATTTGATAAATTCTTCTTGTAACTTTCTATTAAGGATGAGCCAAGCTCTGGGATGGATCCTAAGTCAAAACGGCACCTCTGGAAGATCATTTCAGAAGAAGTCCAGAATAAATGTTCTGTCATCCTCACTTCTCACAGGTAAATTGGGTGTGGAACTTTAGAGTCAGATGACAGATGAGAGGAAGTAATCCTGTGTAACATATACTGAGAGTGAATTCCACAATTGGATTAAAGTATTTTATGTTCATAGTCAAAAGAGGAAGTCAAGAGGATTTTCTGGTGAGATCCCAGCTCTTGTGGGGGGATACGGCCTAGCAATCCATTAAAAAATAAAATTTCCATAACTTTTGACCCTCTTAACTCAATCATTCCTCTCTATTGCCCTATCACATAAAATTTAGCATGTTTTGGCTTAGTTTGCAAGGCCTTTTATTATCCAACCTCATCTAACTTTCCTATCAATCAATCTGAGTGGTTCCACATACACTCCCTGCCCTTTCCTATCACCATGCCCTGTCTTTGCTGTGCCTTCTACTAGAGTTGGTCTTTACACAAAATCTTTCCAAATTCTAATCTTACTAATCCTTTCAGAACTAGTCTACAAGCCTCCTCCATAAAGTAGACCCTGCCAATCAACTAAGTAAAAAAGCTACTAAAGCTTTTTGTCTGTGCCTTTCTTATAAGATTGGCCTTGTATTAAGTTTATCCTTTCATTATAAAGATCATATAGTAGAAAAAGAACTAGATATGTTTAGAACTGAGACTTATTTATATCCTATATACTAACCTTGCCCCCAAGCACAGTATATGTTCTGAAGCCAATCACTGATTTTCCATTAACTTTTGTGTTTAAGTGGACAGGGTGATACCTAAGATCTCAAGATGATACCTAAGATCTCCTCCAGTATCATAGTCCATGAAGTCAGAATTATATAATCAAGTACAGGTTAACTGGTTATAAATACAAAAACATAAAAGCCAACTGAGGGACTTCCCTGGTGGCCCAGTGGTTAAGACTCTATGCTTCCATTGCAGGGGACACAGGTTCACTTTCTGGTCAGGGAACTAAGATCTTGCATGCTGTAGGGTGTGGCCAAAATAAATAAATAAATAAAAAGTCATCTGAATATTGAGTATAAGGCATAATGAAAACAACTTAGTATTATTTTGGAAATATTTCTTACAAAATGTAGGTCTTAAGTCAAAGCTTGAAAGAGCTTGAAAGAAATACTGTTTGATAGAGCAGCAATCCAGGTGAGGAAGATGTCCTCAAGTTTGAAAAGAAACAGTAATAAACCCTATGCAAAGACATTTACATTATATGTTAAAAGATTTTTTTGTTCTTCAAAGGAAAAGACAGTTTAAGGGACTCAAATATTCAAACAGTATTCCTAAGGTGCCGTAAAGAAAAGAGTTAAACTTATGCTTAGGAACTTAAGCCAATTTTCTGTGCCCAGAACGCTGACATGATTCTGTCTTTCAGCATGGAAGAATGTGAGGCTCTCTGTACAAGGTTGGCCATTATGGTGAATGGAAGGTTCCAATGTATTGGATCATTGCAGCACATTAAGAGCAGGTAAAGAACAAATGCATTGTTTAACACACGGTGTAGAGTAATCAATCTACCAGGGCTATACTTGCCTTCAAAGATTATCTCAGCAGCCTATCCTACAATGTGTAGTAAAACTGGAATGGAGAAGCTAACCATTGATTCACTTTGAAGTTAAATAATAGTACTGAGGATTGAATGTTTTTTAATTAATAACCCCCAAACCTAGAAGGCCTAAAAGCTAATAATAATGATAATATAATAATGATATGATTATTATTCCCCAACCAAAATACTCTCAAGAGTTAACTCTAACAAATTAGATCTTGACAAGTACATGAAGGCATTGATTTTTGTCTAGTATGTTCATTTGTCATTTGCATAGGCTTTCAGTAAGCTATTTAACATTTTTACTACATTTAAAACCTTTTAACCAAAAATACATTGGGGAGATGTACATAAATATCATACTATCAAATTAAAAATAAATTAATATATTTGCCAGAGTACATATGCATTTATACATATCCATGTTAATCTTCAAACACCATGACATTCCTTTATGTCTTTATCTGTACAACAGCTTGACTTTCTTATAAAACAAAGTTGATCAAGATACGAAAAAAGAATGAAAAAGAACTTATATGTTATTCTCAGAGAGTCTGCTGTGACTTGTTTACAAACACTACTCTGATGCAAAAGTATAAAGTATAAAAGTTAGCAGTTATATTGGTTTATTATTTATTTTTAAAACCCCAATGATTTTAATCTTTAGAGTTGATACCAAATCTTCAATAACTTGCCTATCAAGACCTTCTTTGCTTTAAATTAGAAAGTGTTTAGCCCCAAAATTGACATCAATTCCTGGTGGCTTAGATGGTAGAGAATCTGCCTGCAGTGTAGAAGACCCAGGTTCGATCCCTGGGTTGGGAGGATCCCATGGAGAACAGAATGCCTACCCACTCTAGTATGCTTGCCTGGAGAATTCTATGGACAGAGGAACCTGATGGCCTACAGTCCATGGGGTCACAAAGAGTCAGACACAACTGAAGGACAGAAGACACACCAATTCATGAATGCCAAAGAAAGCCAAGACTTTATGTTTCATTTCTAATGCAGCTTTTGTCCAAAGGATCTGACTTTATATAGTGGTAGAAATAAAAAGTCATAGCAGTGCACTATTTCCAGTTTGCAACATGCCCTGAACTTTTTATTGCAAAGTGATACTCTTTGTATAGGAAAAGGGCCTATAATTGTAAGCTTGGGTCCTGTTTCATTAGCTAGAATTTCAGAAGAGCTATTTCAGCAAAACATAACTCATATTATGTTTTGCACTTCTTTCTAGGTTTGGGCGGGGATTTACTGTCAAGGTTCACGTGAAGAATGCCAGAGTGAGCATGGAGGCCCTCACAAGGTTCATGCAGCTGCACTTTCCAAAAACATACTTAAAAGTAAGTAAGAGATTGACTGGTTTTGATAGTTGTAATAGGGTAGTGGATGTTTGTCATTTTCAAGTTGACCATACCTTTATTATTCATCTTAATATATTTATTAGTTCAAGATGGTTAAGATATTCTGAAGCATACTTAGTATGAACAAATAAAATCTTCGAATTAAGTTATATATTTTTGTAGCTGCTTAAGAGTATCATAATCCTTTTACATACCATTATTTCTTCCTCACAAAGGCTTTATGACTGTATTGTATTAGTTTTCAGGTTGGATTCTATACTTAAGTAGTTTATTGGTTATATATGTTAGAGAAGTGAGGGATAACAGATACATATGACCAACGGCTTTCCTTCTTAGAAAAAAAAAAATTACAGAGTTCCTGTCTGTATGTCACAGCTAGAAGAGATTATCTCCTTTGCTTTCCTCATTTGAAAAATAAGCCCACAAAGTTTTGAGGAGAATTGCTTGGAAATCAAGTTCTCAATCACACACTACCTGAAATATGACTCAATTAATTTAATCTTACATATGTGTATTAACAGAATGGGCACACACAGATGTATACACATAAATCTCACATAATACACATTTAAATGCACTTGACAAAAAAGTTATCATTATATCATCTTTGATGTGCAGGTAATTTGTACAAGATGATTATAGCAAATAATTGTTTTAAAATTAAAATTAAAATCAGGTGTGGAATGATGAAAAGAAATTAGATTTGGACTAAGATCCAGCTCTACCTGTGTGATTCCAGCCAGAGATTTAAAGTCTCTAAGCCTCATATTCCTATTTTATCAATACTTTTGATATCTACTTCACAAGACTGGTGTGAGAACTAAATGATAAAATGTCCACAAAGATGCTTCATGAACTGTCAGGCACCATATTAACATAAAGTGATTCTGGAAAGCCAAATGGGGAGCGTTTTTAAAAACAATTCTTTTATCTGTACAAAATACTTTTGTCTCAACCTCTGAAACCTCAACTAAGTTTTCCAGGAAGAAATAGCTTTTACGATGCTTATCAAGGACCATTTTCTATCATCTAAATTAAAATCAAATTTAAAATCAAAGAATGCTTTATTTTTGCACAAATTGCATTGGTCATAGTGCTTTTTCTTTCAGTGAACTTGAGATTGTATTTGTCCTGGTCTGTTCCTCATGGGGCTAGAGCTTACAAGACAAGTGCAGTGATGATAAAAGTTTGATGTCTTCTTATGTAGACCATTCTTTACAAGTGTATGATGGTTTCCAGATCTCTGAAAAGGGAGATAGCAAAACAATAATTTGAAAGTAAAAATAAGTAAGATGGCCTGACTGCAGTGACAGGTGTGATGTAAATACAAATCAATGAGAGGGGCTAGACAGTAAGCAAAGGTGTGAGAAGAGGGGTTTCTAGTAAGTAACAATCTTGGTCTGACCCATATAGGTTACAGGGGTTGATTATGGAGTTAAAAAACACCCTGACCAAACTAGAATTTAGGAAAGATTATTCTAGATACTTTGTGCTGAAACATATGGGTGTATATGGTTTCTAGGCTTCTGAAGATGCTGTTGCAATAACTCAGATATGGAATGATAAACATCAAGTTAATAATATTGATGGTGCACATAGAGAGGAATGGTTACATTTGAGAGTTATTTTAAAGGAAAAAATAAATGGGACATGATAACTGATAAAATATTCAGAAAAGCAAGATGTTAAAGATACTCCAAGGAAATAAGAATAGAGTACTAAAGAAACTCCAGTACTTTGGCCACCTCATGCGAAGAGTTGATTCATTGGAAAAGACCCTGATGCTGGGAGGGATTGGGGGCAGGAGGAGAAGGGGACGACAGAGGATGAGATAGCTGGATGGCATCACTGACTCGATGGACGTGAGTCTGAGTGAACTCCGGGAGTTGGTGATGGACAGGGAGGCCTGGCGTGCTGTGATTCATGGGGTCGCAAAGAGTCGGACATGACTGAGCGACTGATCTGATCCGATCTGATGGACTAAATACATTGAAAAGACTTTTAGAGTTAAGAAAGAATGTAGCATTATTTGAATGAGATTTCCCCTAGACAATGCTTTTGAAATCTGCCAACTTTAGCCAACATAAATTGAACAACTAATCCTTAGCCTTTTAGAACAATTCTAACTAAAACAAATTTTTAAAAGTTATCTCTGAAAAAGCTTATTGTACTTATTGTAATCTGACATCAGCAATATCATTCCACAATATTTTTTCTAGGCAAGACTATAGTCACTTTCTAAGTACACAGGAATGTAGAATGTTTTAGAATTTTTATTAGCTTTTTAATTTGTTTTCTCTCAGACATTCACAAAATTTATCTCTTCTTCGAAAGCTGTTAGTTTCCAAACATACATATTATTTTTCCAGTTGAGCTATTTCAAATCCTAAAAGATGATGCTGTGAAAGTGCTGCACTCAATATGACAGGAAATCTGGAATACTCAGCAGTGGTCACAGGACTGTAAAAGGTCAGTTTTCAGTCCCAACCCAAAGAAAGGCAATGCCAATGAATGCTCAAACTACTGGACAATTGCACTCACCTCACATGCTAGCAAAAGTAATGCCCCAAATTCTCTGAGCCGGGCTTCAACAGTACATGAACCGTGAACTTCCAGATGTTCAATCTGGTTTTAGAAAAGGCAGAGGAACAAGAGATCAAATTGTCAACATCTGCTGCATCATCAAAAAAGCAATAGAGTTCCAGAAAAACATCTACTTTTGCTTCATTGACTATGCCAAATCCTTTGACTGTGTGGATCACAACAAACTCTGGAAAATTCTGAAAGAGATGGGAATACCAGACCACCTGACCTGTCTCCTGAGAAATCTGTATGAATGTCAAGAAGCAGCAGTTAGAACTGGACATGGAACAACAGACTGGTTCCAAATTGGGAAAGGATTACGTCAAGGCTGTATACTCTCACCCTGCTTATTTAACTTATATGCAGAGTACATCATGCAAAATGCCAGACTGGATGAAACACAAGCTGAAATCAAGATTGCCAGGAGAAATATCAATAATATTTGATATTTCACCTCAGATATGCAGATGA
Organism: Bos mutus; assembly: GCF_027580195.1. Classification (NCBI taxonomy): domain Eukaryota; kingdom Metazoa; phylum Chordata; class Mammalia; order Artiodactyla; family Bovidae; genus Bos; species Bos mutus. The sequence goes on from NC_091618.1 coordinate 32,896,831, forward strand.
CACCACCCTTATGGCAGAAAGCAAAGAATTAAAGAGCCTCTTGCTGAAAGTGAAAGAGGAGAGTGAAAAAGTTGGCTTAAAGCTCAACATTCAGAAACTAACATCATGGCACCTGGTCCCATCACTTCATGGCAAATAGATGTGGAAACAGTGGCAGAATTTATTTTAGGGGGCTCCAAAATCACTGCAGATGGTAACAGCAGCCATGAAATTAAAAGGGCTTGCTCCTTGGAAGAAAAGCTATGAACAAGCTAGAAGGCATATTAAAAAGCAAAGACATTACTTTGCCAACAAAGATTCGTCTAGTCAAGGCTATGGTTTTTCTAGTAGTCATGTATGGATGTGAAAGTTGGACTCTAAAGAAAGCTGAGCACCAAAGAATTGATACTTTTGAACTGTGGTGTTGGAGAAGACTCTTGAGAGTCCCTTGGACTGCAAGGAGATCCAAATAGTCCATCCTAAAGGAAATCAGTCCTGAATATTTATTGGAAGGACTGATGCTGAAGCTGAAACTCCAATATGTTGGCCACCTGATGCGAAGAGCTGACTCACTGGAAAAAACCCTGATGCTGGGAAAGATTGAGGGCAGGAGGAGAAGGGGACGACAGAGGATGAGATGGCTGGATGGCATCACTGACTCGATGGACGTGAGTCTGAGTGAACTCCAGGAGTTAGTGATAGACAGGGAGGCCTGGCGTACTGCAGTCCATGGGGTTGCAAAGAGTCGGACATGACTGAGCGACTGAACTGAACTGATCATTTCCAGAGGAATGAATTTCAGTGTGTTTCTTAGCTCTTTGTCAAGTTATGTCTAGTCTACTCAGTATTATCTGACATTGAGGAGTGATTTTTTTTCCCTTTGGTTTCCCACAGGATCAGCACCTCAGCATGTTAGAATATCATGTGCCAGTCACTGCAGGAGGAGTAGCAAATATTTTTGATCTGCTGGAGGCCAACAAGACTGCTTTAAATATCACAAATTTCTTAGTGAGTCAGACTACTCTGGAAGAGGTAAGCTGGATACCATGGTCCATGTACACAGTGTTGCATTAATACATTCTGATTATTTATTTAAAAAAATTTAATTGTACATAATTACTTCTTTTTAATGACCTTCAATTTATTTTTAATTGAAGCAATATCTAATCTTACACCTGAAAAACTTAGCTTAATTTATTTATAAGTGCATTTTGGAATGTTATAAAGAAATATGAAGAGTTAACTAATTTTAATGGAGAGAAAAATTTTTTTCCTTCTCTAAGACATCTGTACCCATCGGTTGTCTGTATATGTAAAGCAACAATTATTTTCATCTATAAAACAAATAGCTGTTAACACTTTCCTTCCTTTCTCCTTGGAATGTTTCTTAAGTAACATTTCTATTGATTGGCTTCCTAGATTAGGGGAGGATGGGGTTATCTAGTGAGATTTAGATCTGCTAGATTCAGGCAACCAAAATGGTAAATGCAGGATTCTTTTGTTTCATTCAAATCATCTGTCTTAGTTACATTTATATACAGTAACTGGAGGCTTCATGGAGCACCCTCCTCCACCTTTGCACTGTTTTAGTTCTATACAGTTCAACTGACCTGACATACAGAGCATCAGATTGTACCTGTCACTGGAGAGGGCCTGAAAGGGAAGCTAAAGTGGCCTCCAAATCTTGCTGCGTCTTACAGAGAGTTTTATTTATGGAGAGTTAAGGCAATTATGGCTTTGCCAACACAGATTTATCCTTGGACTTGTAACCAATTACCAGTATCATGTCTCTCAATATTTTCTGGATGAATCTATGACTAATCTATGACTAATAGAATTAATGATTTTAAACAAAGTCATAAAGGTCTGCCTGTTAAATAGCAAGCATAAGAAACATACTGTGACATTTGTATACAAATTTTATTTCAGTGTATTAACTCTTAAAACTAGTGAAATTTCTCTCAACATCATCATGGAAACAATTGATAGGAGCTTGGATTGGGCTCCTTATTTATACTTGAAAGATACTGATGCAGATCAAATAGATGCAAATATGTGGCTATAGGTGTTCAATTATAGCTTTAGATTTTATCATTTATTATGATTATAAATGTAGTTATAGGTACTGTTTTCAAACCCCAGTTAAATTTCAGTACCTAAAGGAAGGATTCCTAATGAGAGTTTGTGTATATATTTGGGTGTGCCCCTATGAAATCTGGGGCTTCCCAAGTGGCACTAGTGGTAAAGAACCCGCCTGCCAGTGCAGGAGTCGTAAGAGACACCACCAGTTTGATCCCTGGATCAGGAGAACCCCCTGGAGGAGGAAATGACAATTCTCTCCAGTATTCTTGCCTGGAAAACTCCATGAACAGAGGAGCCTGGTGGGCTACAGTCCATGGAGTCACAAAGAGTTGGACACAACCGAAGCAACTTAGCAGTATGAAATCTAATTTTCTTTTTCTTTGCTCTCCCATTGTGCACACACCACACATATGCACACCCCTTATTTCTTCCTTTGGTTTACAAGTGCTAATGGCTTCATTTCCCTTGAAAAATCAGGTTTTCATCAACTTTGCCAAAGACCAAAAGTGTTATGAAACTGCCGACACCAGCAGCCAAGGGTCCACCGTAAGCACCGACTCCCAAGACGACCGGCTGTAGGCTCAGTACCTCCAGCAGAACCAGTCTCAGCAAGTGGCCCATGACTTCATTTTGGGGAAGAGGCACAGAAGATACAAATTCCTCAAAATATTTAATCTTAAAGTATTATACCGTATTAGAAAGTTGCAACTGTGTAAGACTAGCCAGTAATTATAAACGGAAAGTTTTCTTTCTAAGGTCAGTGAATGTTTTTGCTACTGAATTGAATTCCTATCTGCTTAACACTGTGAGCATGCTAGTGTGTAAGTTGCTGAATCTTATGCAAAGGTGAAACCGCTGAAGATGAATGTCTTAATTTATTACTTTCAATAAAATGACAGCTTAAAAGGCATTGTTATGAGTAGTTGAAAAGTAAGAGTGGAGAAGAAAAGTAAGGTAGCTTGGAGAAGGTAGAATTGGGAAAGCATACAAAATAATTTAATTTCAGAAAATAACAGGATGGATATCATCATGAATACATGAATCTGTTGTGAGGTCTAAAGTGCCAAGGGCCAGATTAATTAACCTTGGCAGTAAGGAGTGGGCACAATGTCTAGAGTGTGTGTGTGTGTTATTTTCAGTACCTGTAAATAGATGGAGACTTTACTGAACCCCTCAAAATGCCTTTCTGCAAGAATGTTATAGAAGGGCAGTTTACCCTGGTGGTAAACAGACTACAATGTATTTCTGCACTGCCTTGCCAATAGTAAGGCTCAGGGCAGAGCAAGAAGCTACTTGCTCTTCAGGGGAAATGGATGTGTCAGCTGGGTGGATAAAAGTCCTGAAAGACAATAGAGAATTCACATGCTGCTGGCAGGCAACATTTTCAAAACTCTTCTAGAAAGCTTCATATTCTGGGTCTTTCTGCAGGAAGCATTCCTGGGGAGGGAAAATGAATATGAAGATAATTTTCAGTTAATTACCCAGCTGACCCAGAATCATATATATGGCCATAGAATAGACTTTGTAATAATGCCAAACTACGTGGCCCCCGGGGAAGGTGCTCTCGATTATGTGTGTGGGGGCGGGGTGTGTGTGTGTGTTTGTGTGTGTGTCTATTTGTCTGTATGAATTGTCAGCTTTAGTGCAACTGTTTCTGTTTTGAAAGTCAATAAAGTCAACATTTAGTAAAAATAATTCATGAAGTCATTTTATTTGTTAGAGAAGAGCCAGAAACTTAAAACTTGGAGTCATATGGATGGCAGTGTCCCATGGGACCTAGCCACCTCTTACTTCTCCACCTTCATCAGTTTCTTTCTCCTCTTCCTCTTTAGGGTGTAGCCATACCGCCCTCTCTGGTTTTTCCAGTACACCAAACTCCTTCCTCTCCCCACACTTCTGTGTGTATTTTAGTATGTCCCCCTGCTTGAAGTGCCCTTCCGCCACAATTTGTGCCTAGCTAATGCACTTCAGAAATGCTGTTCTTTCTCAGGGAAACTCCTTTCCCTAATTTTTCAGTTTAACTCCCCAGTCCTAAAACTGTATTCTGTTGTACTTCCTAACTTTCTTTTGACTACGCTAAAGGCTTTGACTGTGTGGATCACAACAAACTGTGGGAAATTGTTAAAGAGAGATGAGACTACCAGATCACCTTACCTGCTGCTTGAGAAACCTATATGCAGGTCAAGAAGCAACAGAGCCAGACATGGAACAATGGATTAATTCCAAACTGGGAAAGAAGTACATCAAGGCTGTATATTGTCACCCTGCTTATTTAATTTCCATGCAGAGTATATCATGTGAAGTGCCAGACTGAATGAATCACAAGCTGGAATCAGGATTGCCAGGAGACATAGCAATAATTCAAATATACAGATAATACCACCCTAATGGCAGGAAGCTAACAGGAACTAAAGAGCCTCTTGAGGAAAGTAAAAGAGTAGAGTGAAAAAGCTGGCTTCAAACTCAACGTTCAAAAAACCAAGATCATGGGATCTGGTCCCATCAGTTCAGTTCAGTCACTCAGTTGTGTCTGACTCTTTGCGACCCCATGAATCGCAGCAAGCCAGGCCTCCCTGTCCATCACCAACACCCGGAGTTCACTCAAACTCATGTGCATCGAGTCGCTGATGCCATCCAGCCATCTCATCCTCTGTCGTCCCCTTTTCCTCCTGCCCCCAATCCCTCCCAGCATCAGAGTCTTTTCCAGTGAGTCAACTCTTCTCATGAGGTGGCCAAAGACTGGAGTTTCAGCTTTAGCATCGTCCCATCACTTAAATAGCAAATAATTGGGGGGGGGTGGCGGCGCAAATGAAACAGTGGCAGATTTCATTTTCCTGGACTCCAAAAATCACTGTGGATGGTGACTGCAGTCATGAAGTTAAAAGACACTTGCTCCTTGGAAGAAAAGCTATGACAAATCTAGACAGCATATTAAAAAGCAGAGATATCACTTTGCTGACAAAGGTCTGTATAGTTAAAGCTATGGTTTTTCCATTAGTCATGTACAGATGTGAGCATTGGACCAAAAAGAAGGCTGAACGCCAAAGAATTGATTCTTTTGAACTGTGGTGTTGGAAAAGACTCTTGAGAGTCCCTTGGACTGCAAGGAGATCAAACCAGCCCATTCTAAAGGAAATCAACCCTGAATACTCGTTGAAAGGACTGATGCAAAAGATGAAGCTCCAGTACTTTGGCTACCTGATGCAAAGAGCAGACTCATTGGAAAAGATCCTGATGTTGGGAAAGATTGTGGGCAGGAGGAGAAGGGGATGACAGAGGATGAGATGGTTGGAGGGCATCACCGACTCAATGGACATGAGTTTGAGCAAACTCAGGGAGATAGTGAAGGACAGGGAAGCCTGGCATGCTGCAGTCCATGGGGTCACAAAGAGTCAGATACAACTTAGCAACCAAAAAGCAACAACTTTCTGTTAGAGTGTGCATCTTAATTTGTAATATATCCTGATAAACTAAACTATATATATATATACACATATATATATGTATATATATATATATCTATCTTAACAGATGGCAACAGAATTTCTCTTAGGATAGAAAATATCCTTGTTCCATATAATACATAGATAAGCCTTTTGGAGTAGAAAGTGTAATTCTGAGTGTTTTAGGAATCCAAATAAGCAAAAAAATGGTCAGGCTCCATGAAAGAATAAAGGGATTTGTTTACTATTCATTGTGTTTGTTATTGGGGCGGTTGGTTGCTTGCTTCTGAGCAGTTGTGGGAAGGGAAACACAGGAGGAGGAGAGAAAGGAAGTGGAGAAAGGAGGAACCAGTGATATGACAGAAGGCTGAGTATTGAAGAGACATGAAAGTCCAATGAGAAATTCGATGGTTGAATGGACTTCTAAAATCATGAATATCCAAGTATGTTTTCACATTCATTTGCTGTGCAGCCATGCTGTAGACTGTCCTCCTACTCCCAAATCTTGCTTAAAGTCAGTCCTACTTACAAACACTTTATGTGAATGAGTGTCCAGTGGAAACTGAGGAAGAGATGAGTTAATGTCTTCTTTGAAAGAACCACAGAACAGTGGAGGCTTCATCCCAGAACAGGAGAAGCCAGGCAGGGGGGGAGGCCATGAGTGACAGGGGTCTGCATATGTGCTGAGCGGAGCTTCTGACGCCAGGATGTGGCTCTGGGGGGCTCCAGCCAATCGTTCTCAGTAGGCAGACAAGTTCAAACTGGCCTCTGGAAGACAGGGATTGCATTACTGGGTGTTTATGTAGTATTTCTCCCCCTCACTAGACACGAAGCTCTATGAGGACAGGAGATCTACTTAGATCTTCCTGATTTTCCCATCAGAACCTACACCACAATAAATATTTGTAACAATAAATATTTGTTGGTTAAATGGATGAATATATAAATAAATGAGAAACAAAGAGAAGCTGGCATGGTTGGTATGGAAACCAGGAGTTTCTATTCTGTTTATGAAATGCAGTGAAGTTTCCCATGAGGTAGTTTACTTATGAAGAAGAAAAAGGAAAGATGACCATAATACATTCCATAATACAGATATTACAGTGAATCCATTAGAATAGGAGGATTTGGGTACCTTCTTTGGAACCAGAATTCCAATACTTTGCTTTTGTACACTTTTGCACATTTATTTCTTGCCTTTTCGTCTGTAAAGATATGCTGTATAAGAGTTTCACAGCACATTTTTATGTATAAATAAGGGAAATACATTAAGAAACTATTTCAACCCACATCCCTTTGGGGTTCTCTGCAGTAGAGAAAATGTTTTGAGAATTTCCAGTTCTCAGAGGACTGTCTCCACTCTGGATAACCTGTACACAATCTTCTTTTTCATATGAGTCACCTGAATTACCTCTGAGGATGGTGGAAATCTTTGCTTTACCTATAAAACCTGATTTTCATAATACTAAAACTTTTGGGAAAATTATATATACAACTACTTTCTCCAAATATACTATCTGCCTGAACAATTCATTCTTTTCCTCGGAGATGACAGTTCCCTGACAATAGCAAATGCTCCCCTGGGTGCAGGTGAGGAAGGTACATCAGGCTTGCATCGCCTTACCCCAGGGGCCCCTGGGAGCCTACTTGCTTCATTAAGTTTTCAAGTGTAATAACAACAAGGTAAAAGGGAACCGATTCAATGGCATGAGTTTAAGCAAACTCTGAGAGACGGTGAAGGACAGGGAAACCTGGTGTGTGCCATGGGGTCACAGAGTCGGACATGAATTAAGGACAGAACAACAAAAGGGAATGATATTATTTCCTCTGGCATCATTTGTGACAGTTAATCCTATCCCTCCCTAGTTATAAACCCAGACTGGTTTTCCACACTTTGCGGAATGAAATGCAAACTCCTTAACTGATCTGCAGAGTGTTTCATAATCCAGCACCACCACAGTCACCTATCTCTTCCTCATGCAGTCTATGCTTGACTTCAATGCATTTTTGCTGTTTCCTATGATGACAGATCTTTTCTCAGACTTGTGCTACTTTGCTCACACTACTCTTTTTTCTTGAAAGACCTCTTCCCTATTCCCACTTAGCTTTTACCTAGAAACTCCTCTTCTTCACCTTTCTCAAGGGTCTTTTCCCTAAGGAAATCTTTCCAGAGAGCCTCAGGCATGGTTCCACCCTCATTACAAAAGCTGCTCAGGCCTCTGCAGAAGCATTTTCCCCTGCATTATAAGCATCTCTCTACTGTCTCTCTCTTCGCATTACACTCCAGGGTCCTCAAGAATAGTGACCTGTTATTCCTTCCTCATTGTATCCACCACACCCAGCACAGTACTAATGTATGTTGTTCCACAAATCTTTGAAGGACCAATAAAGTCTATTTCAACTGAGAAATATTTTCATAATTTTTGCTCTGTATTTTTCACAATTATGTTTGTTTTAGCTATTATACTTTAATGTTAACTGCTAGGGGAAAATGTGCATGTGACCAAACATTTTACACTTAAATGTTTCTGCATAAAGCACAGTTCATCAAATGCCGAGCATTGAATATATCATTATTTTATTAATAGTACTGCTTAATGTGGCATTTTCCCAAAGAGTAAAATAAATATTATATTTAAAAGCAAATACTTTTGCCAATATAGAGTTATGTTTAGTCACTCCCATTGCACAAGTGGAAAAACTAAGGTGAAGACACAGAAATAGTTATAAGAACACCAGCTATCAATTGCTCAGAATTTGTTATGTGTGAAATACTAGGTCAATATTGGGCTTCCCTGGTAGCTCAGACGGTAAAGCGTCTGCCTACAATGCGGGAGACCTGGGTTCGATCCCTGAGTTGGGAAGATCCCCTGGAGAAGGAAATGGCAACCCACTCCAGTATTCATGCCTGGAAAATACCATAGACCAAGGAGCCTGGTGGGCTACAGTCCATCGGGTCGCAAAGAGTTGGACACGACTGAGCAACTTCACTTCACTTCACTTATTCTTACTTAATTCTCACAATATACTTTCAATTCATTAGCCCCTTTTTATTGACGAGGACACTGAACTTTAGGAATAAAAGTAATTATCTTGCTCAGAATCATATAACAAAAAAGTAAATTTTGCTCCACAGACTATATTCTGACATAGTCTCCCCCCACCAAAAAATAAAATAAAAATAGTCTTTAATATGTTGACATTTTCATATGTAAATTCACTAATAATTTAAGAATGAGATGTATTTATGTCTTTATTGACTTGATAAGGGAACTACTAACCTTATTGGCCCCAATTACTGCTCCCTTGACTTCTGAAGTACAGACTCTGGCACAAACAAGAAGACTCTGTCCCTGACTACACTTTCCTCCCAGAAACTCTCAGGAAGACTCTAATCTTCCATCCCACCTCCCCCACCCCAAAATTCTTCACAAAGAAACCCAGGACCATGTCACTTAGATCTACAAAGATTTATTAATCCTTTACATTTATTTGAGCTCAAAAGAGTTTGCTTTATATTTACTGGGATTTTGTGTGTGTTTGTAATTGAACTATATAGTTGCTGTACAATATTATATAAGTTACAGGTTTACAATGTAGTGATTCACAATCATTTAAGGTTCTATTCCATTTTACATTTATTATAAATATTGACTATTGTTTTTAATAAAATGGATAATTTTTAATTTATTTCTCCATATTATATCTATTTCCACTTTATGTTTTATTTTTCTATTCAAATGGGAATAAAACTCCAGTGTAATGGAGCCAGCACTATGAAAAGGTATATGCCCTGAACAAGTTATGTCCAAAGTGGCTCTTTCAATACCTCAGAACAGATTTTCAATTCTTGTTGCATGGAGTCCATTGAGAAATCTCTAGTAAAAAAGGAAAGCCCCCTTACTTAAACTACCATTCTTGGCAACTCAGTAGAATAATAGGCCAAAATCCTCAAAATTTCCAATAACCAGGCTGAACGAAACATTTAGTTACTATCACAGAAGTTTTCCCTGCCTTTGTCTAAAACAATTCAGTACTAAATGAAGATATTTATTAACTAGATATTATTGGGCTAAAATATTGTAAGCAAGATGTCCCAACCAATGTACATTATAGATAAAGAAGGAAATAAATGGAAAGTCTTATCAAAGGAAACTCTCAGATATGATTCCATAAAAATCCTAAACCTTCTTGTCAGTTTCTTTGGTGAGATGCACACACACACATTAACTAAGCTAAGGAATGTTCTTTTTTATGCTAACTTCTTACTGATTTAAGAACTTTTCTGACTCCTTCTCAAGTTGAACTTCAAAAGTATTCTCCCATTATGGAAGTCTCAAACTCTGGATGATGAAATTAATGTATAGCTTATTTTGTTAAATAATTTATCTTTCTTTAAATAGAGAGTTTAGGGATGGTATGGGAAGGGAGGTGGGAGGGGGGTTCAGAATTGGGAAAACGTGTACACCTGTGGCGGATTCATGTTGATGTATGGCAAAACCAATACAATATTGTAAAGTAATTAGCCTCCAATTAAAATAAATAAATTTAAATTTAAAAAAAAGTAAATAGAGAGTTGATCATCTTTTTTAAATAAGTGTGACCTGTCTAGCATTTCAAGAACCCTTCCTGAATAGGGGAGCTATAACATGATGTGACAGTTGGACCATAAAGAAGGCTGAGTGCCGAAGAATTGATGCTTTTGAACTGTGGTGTTGGAGAAGACTCTTGAGAGTCCCTTGGACTGCAAGGAGATCCAACCAGTCCATCCTAAAGGAAATCAGTCCTAGATATTCATTGGAAAGACTGATGTTGAAGCTGAAGCTCCAATACTTTGGCCACCTGATGTAAAGAATTGACTCATTTGAAAAGATCCTGATGCTGGGAAAGATTGAAGGTGGGAGGAGAAGGGGATGCCAGAGGATGAGATGGTTGGATGGCATCACCGACTTAATGAACTTTGAGTTTGAGCAAGCTCTGAGAGATGGCGAAGGACAGCGAAGCCTGGCGTGCTCCCGTCCATGGGGTCATAAAGAGTAGGACACGACTGAGAAGCTGAACAACAACCACAATGTGACTTACATATGCAGTGTATCATCTATTGAGTATAGAAAGTGAAAGTGAAAGTGAAGTCGCCCAGTCGTGTCTGATTCTTTGCAACCCAATGGTCTGTAACCTCCCAGGCTCCTCAGTCCGTGGGATTTTCCAGACAAGAATGCTGGAGTGGGTTGCCATTTCCTTCTCCAGGGGATCTTCCCAACCCAGGGGTCGAACCTGGTTCTTCCGCATTGCAGGCAAGTTGTTGTTTTTGTTTTTTAACTTATATTTTCTGCAAATCTGACCAAGGAGAGAAAAATAAACTGTCATAATACAGTAGATAGTCTAACATGGCCCCTAATTATCCTCACCCCCTGTTTTCCTGTTCTTAAGTGATCAATTCCCTTAACTGAGTGTAGGCAGGAACCATTTCTTGTGAAGGTGATTACTTACACACAGTTGTAATGTTTGTCTTGTTGGGAGCCTCTCTCCCTCGTGGCTTTGATGAAGTAAGAGACCATGTTAAGGGGGTCGCTTGGCTGGAAATTGTGGGCAGCCTCTGGCCAACAATTGACAAGGCACTGAGATGGTCTGCAGCTGACAGCCAGCAAGAAGCTGAGACCCTCAGTCTGACAACTTGCAAGGAACTGAGTGCTGCCAATAAACATCCAAGTTTGAAAACAGACTCTTCCCCAGTTGAGTATGCTGATAATAATCCAGCCCTGACCAGCACCTTGGTTGCATTCTTGTTTGATTATATTTTCCCTCAAATAATCCTTCCCCAGATATGTACCTCTAGTCATCATTTGCTGTAATGTATAACTAACAAGCCTGTTTACCCTGGCTTTCAAGATGAGTTTTCTCCCTCTCTCTCTTCTTAAGGTGTTAATCCTTGGTTGACTTTTGTCCATACTCATGCCACTGTAGTAAGTCATCAAGGGTTGTGCTCCATATCCATCTATATTTCATCAGCCACCGATGGACTAATCTCAGTTTAATAATAGCTAATGTATAAAATATTGCATATAATTTCATATTTCATGAAGCAACCATATTTGGACCTCCTTACAGCAACCTTAGTGTTATTGCCCCAAGATGCAGAAATCAAGTCAAGAAATAAACACAGTGTGTTCAATTATGGTAGCTAGCTAAATTTTCTGTCTGATCTAAATTCGTTCCCTTTTCTGATTTCTGAGGTCCTCTTGCTGCTGTTCCAGGTTGTCCCTGTGAGGTTGTTGATGACTGTGACTTTGCTCCATCCCAGCAGTTAAGGTGGGCACATGACCCAGGATGGCCAGGTTTCTCATGACCTCTTTGATTAGCTTAGAGGTTGACAGATGACTCCAATAAAATGAGTCAATCATCCTTGAATTAATATTTAAATTTTGGGAGAGAGAGTTTCTTTTCCTGGGATTGCTAAACCAAATGGAAGTGAGCAGTCTAGGGCTCACAACTGCCATCTTGTTTACAACATAGGAAGAGCTCACATACTTAATAAAGTCAAGCAGAGACCAGCAGGACTGAAAAAGTGGCATCACAAACCATGTCCTAAGAACATTTTGTAATCACAGGTACAGCAAGCCTGAAGGACCTCTCTGATAGCTTGGAGGACAGACTAGGGAGGTAAAGTGGAAGTCAGAAAGTAGCACAGCAGAATAAAGGTGGTAGCTGTGGAGACAGTATGACATGGTCAGATTCTGGATGTATTACTTTGAAGGCATAGCTGATAGGACTTACTGCCAGATTAGTGAGAAATGTGTAAGAAAAAAAAGTCAAGAATGAATCCAAGGTTTTTGACCTGTGCAACTGAATTAATAGAATTATTATTTATTGAAGGAGGTGGAAACTGGAGAGGCAAAGGCATGTTTAGGAGGGAATATTAAGAGCTGGATTTAAGGCACATTAAGTTCAGGATGCTTATTAGACATCTAGAGGAAATGTTGACGAGCTGATAGACATACCTGGAGTTCAGGAAAAGGTCCATCCTGAAAAACTAAAGCATGAAAATCATTGGCATAGAGATGGGCATTCAAGCCATAAGTCTGAATGGGGTTATTCAGGGAGATGAGTGTGTCTAAAGCAGAGAAACCATCTAAAGAGAGCATCCTGGGGCACTGCAGTATTTTTGAAGTAGAGAAAGAACATCCATAAATAATGTGTAACACGCAAACTGAGAAGAGAAGTGTTTCTAAAAAGGAGGGAGTGGCTGACCTTGTCCAGGCAGCTGCTGGAAGGATTAAAATAAGAACTGAAAACTGACCACTGGATTTGACATACTCATGAGTGACCTTGATAAGAGACATTTCTGTGGAATTATAGAAGGAAAAAAAAAACAGGAATAAGTTTAATAAAAAAATAGGAGTTAAGGTGAAGATGAAATATATAATTAACTTTTTCAAGAGAATAAGGGGAAAGGAGGGCTTTCTCCAGTAGCTCAGTGGTAAAGAATCCACCTGCAATACAGAGGACAAGGGTTCAATCCCTGAGTCAGGAAAATCCCCTGGAGGAGGAAAATCCCATGGACAGAGGAGCCTGGCAGGCTACAGTCTATAGAGATTCAGCAACAACCACAAAGGGGAAAGGAAGCAGAGAACTATTAATAGGTGGTGGTTGGAGGGGAATTTCCAGTTATGTCAGAAAAGGGATCTTATGAGTGCAGATCTCCTAATGAGTGAAGGAAAGGGTCAAATTTGTCATGGGCAGTGTCCTCTGCCTACGATAGTCTCTGGGATGGGCAATGCCCCCTGTTCCCTGGGCACTATTTTCTTTGTTAGGATTAATGACTGAAGTCGGGCTGACATATTTAATAACTTGTGATCTGGTCTTCTTGGCTTGATCAGCGTGTGGTTATATCAATATTTCCTGGCTGACAATCCTCACCCTTGAGTGTTTGTTACATCTTCCCTTTTTCTCATGGGCACCACAGTTCAGTCTTAGCTCAGAGGTCCCCTAATCATGCCAGACCGAGACCACGTCGCACTCAACTTGAGGTGGCTACCCTGAGGCCTGATGTCTCCTTCGTTGTGACATCCTGTGTGGTCTAGTTCACTTTGAAGTGGCAAGGTCCAAAATGATACACTGGGGCTCACCTTCCACATTAAGCTCATTCAATAAATCTTTAACACAGAGAGAGACACACACTCCCGCGTGAAAACCAGAGCAGAAAATTAGCACTACGTTCACTCTTTTCTCCATTTACCTACTCTCTCTCCTTTCTCCTGCCTTTAGTTACCCAGGATGGAGAACAAACGAGCTTTGTCTACATCTGATCCCCATTCTACAAATGAACAGCACATCTTAAGACAGAAAATGTGTTTTCTTTACATGACAAGAAAACTCTGTCATTCTGAACTTACTCCCTAGTTTTCCAGGCTAGATTGTTAGTCTACTAAATGGAAGGAGAAAAGTCAAAGAAATTTAGCAAATCCCTTCTTAAACTAATACTCTGTCCTCCTGGGTTACTGTCCTGCCAGCTCACCCTACTAGCAGATAAATGCCTTAAGCTACAGAGGAAAGGCATGGTAATCAGAAAGGCAAATGAGAAGCTTCAGAGGAAGAGGGCTGAGTTAAGTGTATCCATACAGGTCTTTCCCACAATGAATGACGGGCATTACTTCACACCCCACCTCAGCTCTAAGGGCTCAGAATCATACCTTATCAGCATAAAGGGGCATATCTCCCATAGGTGGACTGATACTAAAGCCCAGAACACTGATGGTTAAAATCTGACTGCCAGGTTATAGATTCACCAATGAGAACTGTAACTGAACTTTTCTATTCCCCAGCCAATGAATTTTCTCTTCCTGCAAGCATAATACACAGAAAGTCAAGCTTTAATCAGAAGGTTGCTTGCTGACCAGGGAGACTCAGGCAAGGCAAGTTAATTACATGACTTCAATGTTCAGTGTCATCAGGCTTCTCCAGCCCGAAGCATCCATCTCCATGGTAGGATACACCTTCAAAAGATGCATCCTTGATTCTGGAAACTGTCCTTCCTTATCAGAGCTGAGTGAGCCCTGAGCTCTGCCATCAAAAGCTTTGTCTCTGAGAAATTCTTTTCATTGCTTCTATAGTCAACTCCCTTTTGATGGACCTATATTTCTTTAGACATAATAATAGTACTTTTGATCAAGATGTAGTTTTTCAGAAGCAGTGATTTTATGCCTTTATTATTTATTGATTGAAAAGCTTAACTCAGAGCAGTATTTCCAAACTTCCCTCCTAATAAGAATCACTTAGAGCCCTTTGTTTTCAAAAAAATTACAGTTTTCTAGGCCATTCCCCTGGATATTATGATTTAGCAGGTTAATGATTAGGGAGTATTTATTAACAAGTGCCCAGGTGATTTTTATCTTCAAGGAGTTTGGAGGATCATTGTTTTAGAGAAGAATCTAATTTACCTTATTTCTATGACTGGGCTCCTTATTATGGCCAACATACACCAACAACATGTACATTAATTAAATCTGCACTTTTATCAGCAGCTCATAAAATTGATCCCATCAGACCTGGGAGGCACTATAAAACAGGGATTTAGAAAATAGCTTTTCGAACTTAAGTATACATAGGAATCACCTAAGTATCTGACTAAAATGCAGGGGTTGATCAATAGGTCTGGGAAGGGGCCCAGGACTCTGTTTCTAACCTCACAGGGATGCCCACTGCTGCTGCCCCCTCAAACACACTTTGAGGTTAGAGGTAGGCTTTTGAACCAACCGCCTTGGTTCGATTTCCAGTTTTGAAGTTCATCACCCAGCTTTGAGATTCACTTTCAGTTTTCCTATCTGAGTGATTTTGGACATTCCACTTGTCCTTTCTGTAACTCAGTTTTCTTGTTTTAAAAATGGAGTTATTGCTAGTATCTACTGCACAGAACTATTATGAGAATTGCATGATTGATGCTTTTGAACTGTGGTGTTGGAGAAGACTCTTTAGAGTCCCTTGGACTGCAAGGAGATCCAACCAGTCCATTCTGAAGGAGATCAGCCCTGGGATTTCTTTGGAAGGAATGATGCTGAAGCTGAAACTCCAGTACTTTGGCCACTTCATGTGAAGAGTTGACTCATTGGAAAAGACTCTGATGCTGGGAGGGATTGGGGGCAGGAGGAGAAGGGACGACAGAGGATGAGATGGCTAGATGGCATCACTGACTCGATGGACATGAGTCTGAGTGAACTCCGGAGTTGGTGATGGACAGGGAGGCCTTGCCTGCTGCAATTCATGGGGTCGCAAAGAGTCGGACACGACTGAGCGACTGAACTGAAACTGAACTGAAAGGTGCTGTAGGGAAAGAGCGAATTAGCCAAGATGGCGGTGGTCAAGCTCTCTTGCCGGACATCCTCTCGCCCATGCCCGATGTCCGGTAAACAATGACTCTACATGGTAACAGCTGAGATCACTTATAGCACTGCACATGTGCCTCAGGATGCACTCGACTGGCCACGGGTCACTTATGGTCTGTAAACCTACCTGAAAAGCCATTATGGCTGCATTATGACTGTGTGTGCTGCCATTCCAGAGAATACAGCATGGCTGCGTTCTGGCAGCTGCGCCAGCCATTAGAGAATAACCATGTCTATGGTTCCTATGGCTCCTTGAATCTTCTTCCAGTTTCCCAGCTTACTCCATGCCTACCCTGGGTTCAGCAACAGTGTGAACAGCGAGACAGGTGCTTAGAAGAGACCCTATGGTAAGTTCTGCGCAAATAATAGCTCTAGTGGACTGCTGGTGTCCTGGCTCGGTTCCAGCTATCAAGACCAGTAATAAATGCAAACTGAGAAACATTTTTGCTTACAGTGCCTCTTCAAAAGGAAAATCCTAAAACCAAATTTTTCTATGGACGACATGATGAGTATTTTCACATAACAGTTTTACAAACTTTCTGCAGTTTTTAACAATTTCTGAGAGACTAGATCTTTTTTATATATAATTTTATTTATTTTTGGCTATACTGGGTTCATCATTGTACAGGCTTCTCATTGTTGGCTTCTCTTGTTGTGGAGCAGGGGCTCCAGAGCACAGACTCAAGAGTTGTGGCTCATGGGCTTAGTTGCTTTGTGGCATGTGGGGTCTTCCCAACCCAGGGATTGAACCTGTGTCTCCCGCATTGACAGGTGGATTGAGGCACCAGGGAAGCCCTTGTACTTTGTTGATTCCAGGAATCCTCTTAACTAGATTTAATTCATTCCATTCCCCTCAAAGCTAGGGTCCTCAACCCCCTGACCTGGGACCACTACCAGTCAGCCACCTTTTAAGAACCAGGCTGCACAGCATGAGGTGAGCGGCCGGTGGATGGGCAAGCAGACAAGTGAGCGAAGCTTCACCTCTCTGCCACTCCCCATTTGCATTACCGCCTGAACCGTTCCCCCTCATCCCCCATGGAAAAAGCTATCTTCCACAGAACTGGTCCCTGGTGCCAAAAGATTGGGGACCACTGCCTTAAAGTGTCTGTTCAAAGAGAAAAGAGTCAAAACAGAAGATCTCTAGTCAACAAGATTATTTCCACCTCAGTCTGAGCCCCAATTGTCACAAAACTGTTCCTTCACTTTATTTCTTCAGATTAAGTTCTCCCAAGAAAGGATCAGTATAGTCTTGCCTTTAAAAAAATAATTACCCTAAATTAAATTAAAACTAAGCCAAATTTGGCACATATCAGAACTTAGTAAGTGCTTGTTGAATAAATCTGGATAGATGGACAGATGAAGGTATTAATATAATTCCAAAAAACCCTGTTTCAACTTTCCTCTCAACAGAATCTGAGTAAAACTCATATTTTATAAGGAGAAAATTATTTTAGGCATGTATTTTCCATTATGGTATATGATTCTCAATTTGAACTGCACATAGAAATTACCCAGGGAAATTATACTGACTTCAGAGTTTCACCTTTTCTAGAAATTTTGATACAATGGTCAGGGTATGTTGTAGCCACTGGGAGTCTTAAAAGGTTTCCAAGTGTTTCCAATGTGCAACCAAGGTTGAAATCCATGGTTCTATCTGCTATGGATAACTGATATCTTATCAAAAAAATTTCAAAAATAATATAAAACTCCTCAGTCTTAATAAATTTATATTAGTCTTTGGTTCCATAGATAGAATTACATATTGTATTGCTGCAATATAGATCCCAGATACTAATACCCCTTGAAAATGTGTATTATAATCATGTCACTAATATCAGGTTTGGAAAGAAGAGCCTTTTGAGACATCAAACAGTGGTTTTAAATGATGTGGAAATCAAGTTATACCCTCACATTCTTTTTCTTTTAAAATTATATTTTAAAACTAATGGAGCTTTTTTAACAATGGAAATGCACCCAACTGCAATAGTCAAGAGGAAGACACCACAGACACTGCTGAGTTTGTTTGGGGTCATTTTCCAAAAGAAGCTCTTTCCAACAACTCTGCTATATAAGACTATTATGACGAACATTTTTTTGCTTTTTTAGCCAGGTGGTTCTACAGCACTTACAGGTACTAAGACATCTTCTAAAGTATTTGTCCCATCTGCTTTCATAGTCATTGCTCTATTCTTTCTTGTTTTCTTAAAATATAGCACAGAGTATGAATCATGTTGAGCTGTTCTTAGAGAAGAGGCTTTGTCTCAGCATCACATGTGAATCATTTAAATCCTACCTAACAATCCAGTTAAGGCATTAAGGCATTATGTTATGTATCAGTGAGTAAGAACTACTGCAGAGAAATGAGTTTTCTTAGTAAATTGATTACTTTCAGAAAAATGGCAACCCAGATGTATACTTTTATCTTTGTAGATTTTAGTACCAGAAGAGTAAATGGTTCATAACAATATTTCAGTGAATTGTTCTTTATGAATAATTTTTCTATTTTTAAAATTTAAACATTTTAATAAAAAGTACAACAATGATATATATTTTTAATATTTTTAAGGCTCCATTAAAGTAACATCACCTAAATAGATGGACTGAGGTTTAATAAAGGTAAAAATCATGCTTCTAAGTTAGAATCTGAAAAGAATAAAGCAACAGTTATTTATAAAATATCTCCCCTCATTACTCATTATGTTTTATTTCATTTATGTTTAAGTGAATTTTAAACTACTGAATTAATATTTTTATAGTCGCCCTTAAAAATAGTACAGATAAAAGTGATTTTGACACTGCTTCCAATTTGAGCATCCTCATCTCCCCAGAGAAAAGAACCATCATGAATTTAGTGCATTTCCTTCCAGAACTTTTTAGAGTTTTAAATAACATTACAGATATGCACATATATACCTGCCAATGAAATATAGAGAAGCTAGCTCACAGTCCAAGCTCTGCCGTACTCACCTTTACTACAAAAATAGAATAACAGATAAAATGCAAAAGATACAGCAAACTGTAACTGGTTTCAAGAACAAGATAAACATGCTCAGAGATCAGAAACAGCTAGAATAAAAGCAAGGGTGAAACTAATGGTAATCATCAGTAATATCCATTATACCTGGAACCTGGCTTGCTGCTCAAGCTGGCTTTAATTGTTGCTTCAAAAGACATTCAAGCATCGCCTGCAAACAAGAGATTTGCCCAGTTGATTTCAGGTGCTAGGACTCAGCTGTGTCTAGTTTGAGCTTCAGCTGGTTAAGACCAGTTAGGACCACGGGCCCTCTAGCTGTGAGAGTGGTGGCTCGGTGACCTTTTGAAGTCATAGAACCCTGAGCTCTGCCCTCAGAGCAAGTTTCTGCGGCCATTTTTCTGGAGGAGCATCCTGTGAAGACAACTATATCTTGTTGTGCCTGTGCAGACCAATGATTCCTTCAGCTTTTCCTATCTCCAATTCCCTTTCCCCATGTTCCCCAGACTCAGCTTCATCCCATAAATATCCAGAGCCCCTCGACTTTAGAAAGGCGAGATTTATTCTTCCATCTTCTCAATTATCCGCCTCATGAATAAACCCCTTCTCTGCTGCAGGCGTTGGCATTTCAGCATTTGGCTGGCTGTGCATTGGGCAATACTAGGTTACGGAGCCCTGAGTTCAAATGCAGGCAATGGTGGCCCTGAATTAAGCCCCTGGGGAACAAAGGGGATTCAAGTGACTTCCAGTGAAATGAGGGGTACAAGAGCTCACTTATTCAGCATCCTTAGTAAATCCTTCTTTAAATAAAAACAATGACTTACCTTAGCATTTGTAGGCATCAGATCCAGAGAGTAAACATAAGACAGTCTGCAAATATCTCCTGGAAAAGTGGGGAGGGAGCATGTGGGAAAGATCTTACAAGTATATTGTACTCTTTCTCATGTATTTCTTTTCCTCCCTCTGCTTACTACTCCTTTCCTGTGACCTTTCAAAAGTGGCAGTAGAAATTTGTCTACCTCATGCAGATGAAATTCAGTTCAGTTCAGTTGCTCAATTGTGTCCAGCTCTGCAACCCCATGGACTGCAGCATGCCAGGCCTCCCTGTCCATCATCAACTTTCAGAGCTTACTCAAACTCATGTCCATCAAGTCGGTGATGCCATCCAACCATCTCATCCTCTGTCATCTTCTTCTCCCCCTGCCTTTGATCTTCCCTAGCTTCAGAGTCCTTTCCAATGAGTCGGTTCTTCAAATCAGATGGTCAAAGTATTGGAGTTTCAGGTTCAACATCAGGCCTTCCAATGAATATTTAGGACTGATTTCCCTTAGGATGGACTGGTTGGATCTGCTTGCAGTCCAAGGGACTCTTGAGTCTTTTCCAACACCACAGTTAAAAGCATCAATTCTTCAGTGCTCAGCTCTTTTTATATTCCAACTCTCACATTGATCCATGACTACTGGAAAAACCATAGTTTTGACTAGATGGACCTTTGTTAGCAAAGTAATGTCTCTGCTTTTTAATATGCTATCTGGTTTGGTCATAGCTTTTCTTCCAAGAAGCAAGCATCTTTTAATTTCATGGTTGCAGTCACCATCTGCAATGATTTTGAAACCCCAAAAAATAAAGTCTGTCACTGTTTCCATTGTTTCCCCATCTATTTGCCATGAGTGATGGGACTGGATGCCATGATCTTAGTTTTCTGAATGTTGAGTTTTAAGACAACTTTTTCTCTCTCCTCTTTCACTTTCATCAAGAGACTCTTTAGTTCTTTGCTTTCTGCTGTAAGGGTGGTGTCTTATGTATATCTGAGGTTATGATGAGATTAGGAATTTAAAAATAATGATAGAAACACTTAAAGACTCTTAAAAATTTCATCTAGCTCCAGCAACTCCAAACATCAGTGATAAAATACTCCTGCCCAGAACCATCTTTTGCCATATAAGTGCCAGAGTCCAGCTCCAGCAGCCAGGGAATCAGCCTGAAGGGATTAGTGGTGTCGGCGGACAATGTTGTAGCCTCTGACCTGAGGTTCGGGACTACATGTTTATTTCAAGCTTCAGGTTTTCTTTTATACTTTGACAAATGCATTAGGTCAGAGGTTTGACATTTTTAGTTTCCCCCACCCAGATTTATTGTCTCCAGAAATCATTGTTGCCCTACAAACAGAGTTCCTGCTTCATTGATTCTCTCAGAATCGGCTTTACTATCTATTATCTACTTTCTCTTATGTGTGCTATACTTAACTTGTGATTACATTGTAACTCATGCTACATTCCTCAGTTTATTTATGTTTCTAAATCCTGTTTGCCCCTAGCATTTTAAGATCACTATCTCCTAAAAAAGCTTCTGCTGCTAAGTCACTTCAGTCGTGTCCGACTCTGTGCAACCCCGTAGACGGCAGCCCACCAGGCCCTGCCGTCCCTGGGATTCTCCAGGCAAGAACACTGGAGTGGGTTGCCATTTCCTTCTCCAATGCATGAAAGTGAAAAGTGAAAGTGAAGTCGCTCAGTCGTGTCTGACTCTTAGCAACCCCATGGACTGCAGCCTACCAAGCTCCTCCATCCATGGGATTTTCCAGGCAAGAGTACTGGAGTGGGGTGCCATTGCATTCTCCCAAAAAAGGCTTCTAGCTATTCTTAATTATTCCTAAACCCTAAGCTCAGCAAACTTCTTTTGCCATAAACATTCCCCTCACAAACAAGTCTCAGATAACAATCCTTCCCATGGCCTCAAGCTGTGGCCTACGTGCTCATCCTGGAACATTCTTTGTAAAGATCCTTGAACAAATGTCAAAGGTTACTTTATAGATTATTTTCTGGGCATAATTGCAGAAGGCTTTGTGCTTTCTCATGCTTCTATCAAGAACAATAAACACCTTAACACTCTTTCCAGCCAACTCAACCGAAGAAAGGAAAGAACAAATCAGAATCACAAAACCTAACTCCTTCATCCCAGAACTGTGCCTGTGGAATGAGGAGAGGGTGTTGGGGCCATGCCTCCATTTTGTCAGTAATGCCTAACATGGCTCCCGACATATAAGTTCTAAACAATTGATGTGGTTACTAAGTTTTAATAATATATATGCAAACTTCAAATTAGAAGTTAAAAAATTATTTATCCTTTGATAAATATTGTATTCTACATGAAGGAAAATTTGGAGAAAACTGGGTTATACGATCAAGAGGATTCAGAATCCTTTCAACTTGCCTCAGTGGGATTTTGCCTCCAATGCTTCTGAAATTATATATTCTAGCATTTAAACAGTAGGTTTTAAATAAATAATGATAACACTGTAATTGTAAAGATGAATAAAGGGCATTTTTTACTTCAATTCTGTCATTCTATGTAGGTTCCTCAAGTTTTTATGTTCAAAAAGTTTTGACTACATAAACATCTAAAGGCTGCTAGTATCAATCCCACAGAAATAAAAGATGTGATGAGTATTGAGTTAGCTAAATTTATTGTGGAATGAAATTTTTATAAATCTATGCCAAAAAAAATTCTAAGGCTTTTCCTGCCTATGTAATTGTTGCTCTGAGTGAGAAAATTATTTTGAAATTAAAATTGAAGTGTTCTTTGATCAGCTGTGAGCAAAGATAGATTACTGGCTACACTTGCTAATGAACTTAAATGCACAAACATTATTTTGATGAAGTCATTGATAAATTTGCGGAAGATAAAGCTTGAACACAGAAAGTGTGTCATTCGTTTAGCAGCAAATTGCTCAGTCATGTCTAACTAGTTGTGAACTGATGAACAGTTGCCTCTGTTCCATGGGATTCTCCAGGCAAGAATACTGGAGTGGGTAGCCATTCCCTTCTCCAGGGGTTCTTCCTGACCCAGAGATGAAACCCAGGTATCCTGCATTGGTAGCCAGATTCTTAACTGTCTGAGCCACCAGGGTAGCCCAACTAAAAAGATGTTTTTCCCCTTTTTCTAACAAACAAGGGATTAAGATCATTAAAAAGTATCAATCCACTACTCTTTTCTTTGTTGAACATAATTTTATTCCCTAAATTTATTAATTTTCTGTTTTTTACTGGCATAACTATATGTGAAATTCAATAAAAGATAAATCTTCAGTTTTCATTGCTTTTCTAGCTACTGTTAGTTTTATTTCATGATAATGTTTTAAATAATTTTGTTATATTGAGAAGGGAGACATAATAAATGATTTTGTCATGTTGAGAAGGGAGATGTTTATAAATAATGATCCATTCTCAAAGTCAAGTATTTTATAGGTAAGTCCCTTTTCATCCCACAGTCAAGTATCCAAGTTCTGGAAGTTAATAGCTACTAATATATTGATGCAACAAAAGTCATCGTTTTGAAACTGAGAATAAGAGGGATGATACTCTCAGCATTATTTATATCAGGAAAGAAGAATTAATTCATCCTAATGAATTTCAGTGCATGGAATTAGGATTCCACCAGAGGTCAAAAATGTGCAGCTAAAAAGCCAGATTCTACATGAGATAGGTTTCACTTAATCTACACACTATTATAGAAAAGATTAAAGATTAGAGAGCCAACACATTGCATACTAGGTATTGACTCGAGATTCAAATTTCTGGTCTTCAAAACTTGCAAGATCTGATAGCACTGGACTCTCTGCTGCTGCTGCTAAGTCACTTCAGTCATGTCTGACTCTGTGTGACCCCATAGATGGCAGCCCACCAGGCTCCCCCATCCCTGGGATTCTCCAGGCAAGAACACTGGAGTGGGTTGCCATTTCCTTCTCCAGTGCATGAAAGTGAAAAGTGAAAGTGAAGTCGCTCAGTCGTGTCCGACTCTTCGAGATCCCATGGACTGTAGCCCACCAGGCTCCTCCATCCATGGGATTTTCCAGGCAAGAGTACTGGAGTGGGGTGCCATTGCCTTCTCTGACTGGACTCTCTACCTTTATTTATTTAGCTCAGCTACTGGCTAGAGCTGGTGTGCAGCTATAGGTTTCAGTGGACCACAAACCCCACAGCCCCCACAGCCCCCATGTTGTAGACAAAAGGATTTCTTCTGTATTCATTTCATTCTTTACCTGCCCTAAGAGACACTGAAAATTGTGGCCCTACAAAACCTTGCCAAGAATATCATCCTGTCTCTCTCCTTTTCAGCTTTTAATTGAATAATACTTAGTGCATATGGACTTTTCATCACCCATTCATTCAATAAATATTTGTTGAGCACCTAATATGTTCGGGGCAGTAGGAAGACAGCAATAAACAAGAAAAAATATTTACCTCTATGGGGCTCACATGGGTGGTTGGGGAGAAGTGGGGGACAGAAAGCAAACTGGAAAACAAATGTGCAAGTGATATTTTCAGATAGTGGAAAAGAGTGACGGAGAGAGCAGAGCAAGAAGTTCTTACTACATTGTCCCTGTTTTGGTGAAGTAGTGATGTAGTATAGTCTAGTTACATGCACGTTGGAGGAAGTTATTGATACTGAAAATTTGAGTAGACAGGGTTTCGCTATTTGTGGGGACTGGGAATTGATTGTTTTATTTGCTTTTAAATATAAACTCTAAATTCAAATGAGAGAAAGTTGCCTGCTTGGCTGAGGAAACTTAACTCTTCTTTAGCTTGAGAATGTATTTTGAGAAGCAGGGAGAACACGCACGCTGTTTTGCACAGGACAGTCCTGGTTTACATCCTTGGACTGAGCTTGGTTACTCGTAATGCTCCTTTACACTCCCAAAACCATTAAAAAACTTTATGGGCAATCGTTTATTAAGAGGGTTATAACACATTAAATTACTTCAAATCTTTTTAAAATTATATGGTTACATGGGGGATTATTTAGAGGGCAATAAAATATCACAAATATTAATTATGTCAAATACCATTAATTATATGCAATGGCAATGCACTCCTGATTCTTGCCTGGAAAATCCCATGGACAGAGGAGCCTGGCAGGCTACTGTCCATGGGGTCTCAAAGAGTCAGACACAACTTAGTGACTAAACTATACGCATCCTAACCCTAACTTGGAATAAACAAAATACTTTTAGATATTATATATTTCCCAATAGCTAATAATTAATTGGTCTCATGCTCATTACATCATTGTCATTTCCTGTGATAGGGATGAGACAAAAAGCTTGAGGTTGAGAAATGAGAACTTGTTGCTTAGAAGAAGGGTATTAACACTAGTATGAGTGGATAAAGAAGGAAATGGAATTTCCTTCCATGGGTGTTTTAATCACTGGATGGAGCACATTGGTTAGATTATGGAGCAGGTTTTACTTCACGCTGAAGGATGTACTCTGGGAAGGAATGATAAGTAGTTCTTTGGTGATAAAATGGTAGTGGTTTTGGGGTAGTGAATATGGGAAATTTAGGAGGGTTTTTTGAGAGCTTATAGAAACCATGCACAGGGAGTCTGGGAGCTGAGTGCGGGGTTCACTGAGCTATTTGTTTACATTTTTTTATGGTTGTGCTGGGTCTTTGTTTGCTACAGGTGGAGTCTCTCTAGTTGCAGAGTGGGGGCCACCCTCTAGCTGTGGGCTTCTCGTTGCAGTGACTTCTCTTGTTGCAGAACACAGGCCCTAGGGCAGGAAGACTTCCATAGTATCAGCTTGCAGTCTCTAGTGGGCAGGCTCAGTAATTGTGGCACAGGAGCTTAGTTGCTCCACAGTAGGTGGGATCTTCCTGGACCAGGAACCTGTGTCTCCTGCATTGGCAGGCAGATTCTTAACCCCTGGACCATGAGAGAAGTTCCATACTTGTTTACTATCTGGATGTGACTTAACAATACTGTAATTAAATACTCTGCAGCATCCAAGCTGGAAAAAGATCAGGACCTTAAATATCTGCTTCCTTAGGCAAGATCCAAACCTTCCTGAGAGCTCCACCCCACAAGCAAGTCCACACCCACAGCTCCCATCCAGATTCCAGCTTCTCTAAACAGTCAGTACAAAGTCCTTCTTTAAACCAAGGGCAACCCACTCCAGTACTCTTGCCTGGAAAATCCCATAGACGGAGGAGCCTGGTAGGCTGCAGCCCGTGGGGTCACTAGGAGTCGGACACGACTGAGTGACTTCACTTTCACTTTTCACTTTCATGCACTGGAGAAGGAAATGGCAACCCACTCCAGTGTTCTTGCCTGGAGAATCCCAGGGACAGGGGAGCCTGGTGGGCTGCCGTCTATGGGATCGCACAGAGTTGAACATGACTCATGTGACTTAGCAGCAACTTCAGTACAAGCTCATTTTGCAGAAATAACAGCTTGAAGCCTATTATATGTCCAAATAGACAGTATGATAGAGACATCAAAAGGCATTGTTCAAAAACAAACATTTCTCTTCAGTTTCTTGGAAAGGAAAGTCTATGCAGAGGATACTTTCTCCCTGAATCAATATAATGTATTTAAACCTCTTCAGAGCACTAACATTCACTAAGATTTTCAAAATTAAAAAAAAAAAAAAAACAATTTGGAAGTGGTTGCATTCAGGTCATTATTGTTCTAACTCCTCTCCTGATCTCAAGAATGACAATGAAAATATAGAAAAGTGAAAAACAACCAACTAGAAAAAGAAACTAAAACCACTTGAGACTTTCGAGTTAAGGGTGATTTTCATACCTGTGTTTAAGTCTCATAGTAGGTGGTCCTAGATTGTCATTCAAAATGAATTGGTCCACTTGGTAGCTTTCTAGCCACAGGGCAGATTTTTATCCTTGTCCTCATCATCACCACTATCATCACTGTCGTTAGTGTGATGGAAGATCCCATTCCCTTAACCAATGCCATCTGTCCTTGGTGAACAGAAAGTTTCCTCAAAAAAAATGTCTGATACTCTTTTCCTTTCTTCCTCTTTCTTGTTTTCTTTTTTCACTTTCCTTTTTCTCCTCTGTCATCATAAACTAAAATCTAAATGGGGTAATTCTTTCAATTATTAAATATATTTCTAATGTAAATAATTTGTTCTATAAATTAGTTTATCCTGGATAGTTTTCACTCAATTATTTTATAGTGCTTTTCAAAGAAAGGTGACATTATTTAATGTATTTTAGAATATAAATAATTTTCATCAATTTCTCTAGATCTGACATGTTTAAAAATTAAAAGAAAAACAAAACTTGGATCAAATGGCTCAGAAGTCATCCAGTAGCTATGAAACTGAAAATAATGGAAGAAAATCTGCACTTACTTATGGAAATACATGGGAGACTGTCAATTTTTTTCTTTACAAAACAAATAGAAACAAAACTAAACATATTTTTACTACACTATCAACTGTGCTCCTCAGTATTTACCAAAAAGAGTTGAAAACTATGTCCACACAAAAACCTGCACATAGGTATTTATAGAAACTTTATTTATAATTGCCAAAACTTGTAAGGAACCAAGATGTCCTTTTGCAGATGAACAGATAAATATACTGTGGTTCAGTTCAGTTCAGGTGCTGTCGCATCTGACTCTTTGTGACCCCATGAACAGCAGCACACCAGTCCTCCCTGTCCATCAGCAACTCCTGGAGTTTACCCAAACTCATGTCCATTGAGTTGGAGATGCCATCCCACCATCTCACCCTCTGTCATCCCCTTCTCCTCCTGCCTTCAATCTTTCCCAGCATCAGGGTCTTTTCAAATGAGTCAGCTCTTCACATCAGGTGGCCAAAGTATTGGAGTTTCAGCTTCAACATCAGTCCTTCCAATGAACACTCAGGACTGGTTGGATCTCTTTGAAGTCCAAGGGACTCTCAAGAGTCTTCTTCAACACCACAGTTCAAAAGCGTCAATTCTTCAGCGCTCAGCTTTCTTTAGAGTCCAACTCTCACATCCATACATGACTACTGCAAAAACCATAACTTTGACTAGACAGACCTCTGTTGGCAAAGTAATGTCTCTGCTTTTTAATATGCTATCTATATTGGTCATAACTTTCTTCCAAGGAGTAAGTGTCTTTTAATTTCATGGCTGCAATCACCATCTGCAGTGATTTTGGAGCCCCCAAAAATAAAGTCAGCCACTGTTTCCACTGTTTCCCCATCTATTTGCCATGAAGTGATGGGACCAGGTGCCATGATCTTAGTTTTCTGAATGTTGAGCTTTAAGCCAACTTTTTCACTCTCCTCTTTCACTTTCATCAAGAGGCTCTTTAGTTCCTCTTCACTTTCTGCCATAAGGGTGGTGTTATCTGCATATCTGAGGTTATAGATATTTCTCCCGGTAATCTTTATTCCACTTGTGCTTCCTCCAGCCCAGCATTTCTCATGTTGTACTCTGCATATAAGTTAAATAAGCAGGGTGACAATATAAGGGCCTTGATGTACTCCTTTTCTATTTGGAACCAGTCTGTTGTTCCATATCCAGTTCTAACTGTTGCTTCCTGACCTGCATACAGATTTCTCAAGAGGCAAGTCCGGTGGTCTGATATTTCAGAATTTTTCACAGTTTATTGTGATCCACACAGTATATCCAGACAATGGAATGTTATTCAGCAATAAGAAATGAACTATCAAGCTAAGAAAAGACATAGAGGAATCTTAAATACATACTACTAAGTGAAAGGAACCAATCTAAATTATGTTATATGATTCCAATTCCATGACATTCTGAAAAGGGCAAATCTATGGAGACAGTAAAAAGATCAGTGGTTACCAGGGGGTTAGAGGAGGAGAAGCGATGACTAGGCAGAGCACAGAGGATTTTTAGGGCAATAAAAATATATACTCGGTGTGATACTATAATGATGAATACACACTATTATACTTTTGTTCAGATCCATAGAATGTACAAAACCAAGAGTGAACCCTAAGATAGAGTACAGACTTTGGGTGATGAAGATATGTTCATGCATTCAACCTTGATTTAAAAAAACATAGATATGTCACTCTAGTGAAAGATGTAGCTAACAAGGGAGGCTGTGCATATTTAGGGGGCAGAGAACATATGAGAAATCTGTCTACATTCCTCTCAATCTTGTTCTAAACCTAAAATTGCTCTCAGTTTAAAGATAGTTTAAAAGAAAGAACTAATAGAAAATTACTTATGATATTTTCTGTGCTTCAAGTTGGGAAGAGTACAGGCTCTACTTAGAAATGGGTAGGCATTAACACTATGTGACATGATTTTTCCCAAGAATCAGAGCCAAGGTCTGACATTTATGCTGAGACATGATGAAGGAGTTAGACAGATAAAACAGGCAATGGAAAATGATTCCAAGCAAAACTGAAAATGCTACAGTTAAATATCATTTGCTTCTTGCTATAAAGCATATGTTTTAATTTAGTTTCATTAAGGATTATTGACAATATCTACCTAATATTTCCTTATTAAACCAGGTAACCTGTGTCCAACTTTTATTTTCTTTCCTTCCACTTCTTTTAATTTAAACCATAAGGGAGGAGATGACCAAGAAGTTAACACAGTTGGTAATATACTTACAGTGATCCATTAAAAAAAGAAAACAAACTCTGAACAATCTTAATCATCATGCTAATTACCATCAGTTTAGTTCCCATTGTTTTTGTGTCCACAGTAGAAGGAGCATTACAAGAGATAAAGTGGGTGGAGGTCTATAGCTGTGACTTGAGAGAGAGTGAGCCAGACCACTCTAGATCAACAATCTCCTTCCAGCCACGTCTTACAGCTCACATTTTAAGGGACATCCCAGCCAAACTGTAAATATCATCTCTAGAAGATATGTCTTCATCTGCCATTAATATTTTTTGCCAGATTATTTTATTAGATTGGTGTTGGTGGTTTAGTGACTGTTGTGTCCAAATCCTGAGTCCATATGGACTGTAGCCCACCAGGCTCCTCTATCTGTGGGATTCTCCAGGCAAGAATACTAGAGTGGGTTGCCATTTCCTTCTCCAGGAGATCTTCCTGACCCAGGGATCAAACCTGGGTCTCCTGCATTGAAGGCATATTGTTTACTGACCGAGCCACCAGGGAAGCCCCCAAAATGCCACTAAGTGGGTATACTGAGTAAGAAACTGGAGATGCTGGGGATTGAACCCGGGGCCACATACATGCAAAACCTGTGCTCTGCCACTGAGCTACATTTTTATTAGATTAGCCCTAAGTAATATAGGGAGAAGGCAATGGCAACCCACTCCAGTACTCTTGCCTGGAAAATCCCATGGACTGAGGAGGCTGGTAGGCTGCAGTCTATGGGGTCACTAAGAGTCAGACACGACTGAGCGACTTCACTTTCACTTTTCACTTTCATGCATTGGAGGAGGAAATGGCAACCCACTCCAGTGTTCTTGCCTGGAGAATCCCAGGGATGGTGGGGCCTGGTGGGCTGCCGTCTATGGGGTCACACAGAGTCGAACACAACTGAAGCAACTTAGCAGCAGCAGCAAGTAATATAGACC
The DNA here is from genome assembly GCF_027580195.1 of Bos mutus. NCBI lineage: Eukaryota > Metazoa > Chordata > Mammalia > Artiodactyla > Bovidae > Bos > Bos mutus. Next base: position 32,927,011 of record NC_091618.1, read on the forward strand.
CAAAGAAAGATGTAGAGCAGAGATTCAAAGCACAGGCAGCCCGCAGCCCTCTACCCTGATCCCATGGACTTATAGTGTTAATTGGCAAAATATTTTAAATTTTATTTGACAATATTTTGAAAGCAATTTTCTTTGAAATCAAAATCTCTGGCTTCTCTTGAAGCAGCCACATCTGGCACTGTGGTCTCCCCCAACCCTGCCCATATCCCTCCATGACCAAGTGGAAATAGTCTCCACAAGTTCAATGGCCCTGTGGGTCTCAGATGAAGCATTCTCTTACTTCTCTAGTTTGTCAAGTTGTCTCCACCTCAGAGTTTCTTCTAGCTCTGAGGCTAGTGTCACATCACTTCAAGTGGCCTTTTTTGACCATTTGAGCTAAAGAACTTCCCCATCCCCTGAGCCTGATGACTTTACCCCATTTCACCCTCTTTTCTTTTCTTGATGTTATGTCTGATTCTCTGAAATACCTTCATTCACCCACTTGCTTACTTGTTTATTCTCTGACTTCACTTCCACTCTAGACTCAAAGTTTCAACCTAGGAGACATCAAAGTTCCCCCAGCACTTAGAACACTGCCTGGTATACTGCAGGCACCTGATAAATATTTGTCAGATAAGTGAACAAATTTATCATCACGCCCACATTGTTCTTTCTCACAGAGCAGAGAAATATGTCTCCATACCTACACCATGACTGAAAGTTCTTGAGGGAAGAAACTCCAATCTAAGAAGAGAAAATTCCAACAGACCTTTGGTTCTGTTGGTTTCTGGTCGTCTGGCTGCTTGTAAGAACCACGGGAACTAATTTGATGGTAATTAGCACAACAATCAGGATCCTTCAGAGGTTTTATTATTGACCCCTGGGGATATACCTCCAATATTTCTTAGTCATTGTCTCTCCTTTAATTTAAATTAAATTAAATGGAGGGGAATATTTTTACAAAATACTGGCGTTTAGGAAATTCTGACAGATTTATTAAGTTATGTGTTTGAAGGAAGGTCTAGAAAGTTTCTCTGTATAAGTTTTACTTGAGCTGGAAACTAAAAGGTGTATGTGTCATCCACATGGGTGATTGTTGTTTAGTCACTCAGTTGTGTCCAACTTTTTGTGACCCCAGGGACTGTAGCCCTCCAGGCTCTTCTGTCTGTTGAATTTTCCAGGCAAGAATACCATGGGTTTTCTTTCTAAGTGGGTTGCCATTTCCTTCTTCAGGGGATCTTCCCAACCCAGGGACCAAACCCTCATCTCTTGTGTCTCCTGTATTGGCAAGTGAATTCTTTACCACTGACACCACCTGGGTGATTATGTTTTTAGATCCGTTAGCATCACTTGAGATTCTTGCAAAAACAGGTTTCAGAATTGTTCCCTAGATCCTAAAGAACAAGACAAAAGAGAGGGTAAAGGAGACTGGAAGTTGAGGGAAGAACCGAGGATTCATTCACTGCTGTGTCCCCAGTATCCATGTACACTTGTTGAGTCACTCAGTCGTGTCCGACTCTTTGTGACTCCATGGACTGCAGCATGCCAGGCTTCCCTGTCTTTCCCAGAGTTTGCTCAAACTCATGTCCATTGAGTCGATGATGCCCTCCAACCATCTCATCCTCAGTTGCCCTCTTCTCCTTCTGCCTTCAGTCTTTCCCAGCATCAAGATCTTTTCCAATGAGTCAGATCTTCACAACATGTGGCCAAAGTATTGGAGCTTCAGCTTCAGCATTAGTCCTTTCCATGAATATTCAGGTTTGATTTCCTTGCTGTCCAAAAGAATCTCAAGAATCTTCTTCAGCACCACCGTTCAAAAGCATCAATTCTTTGGCACTCAGCCTTCTTTATGGTCCAACTCTCACACATACACTAGTGTTCAATAAATATTTACTGGATTTTAGATGGTGGTGGTGGTGTAGTCATTAAGTCACGTTCGACTCTTTTGCAACCATATGGACTATAGCCTGCCAGACTCCTCTGCCCACAGGATTTCCCAGGCAAGAATACTGAAGTGGATTGTCATTTCCTTCTCCAGGGGAATTTCTTGATCCATGTATTGAACCCTCGTCCCTTGCATTGCAGGCGGGTTCTTTATCCACTGAGCCACCGGGGAAGCCTTTTGATGGACAGGAGGAATGATCAGATGCTGGATTTTTTATGAATGCTGCTGATTCAAACACTCCACAGACTTAAATCTAATATCTTAGGTTCAATTAGTCTGCAATGAAATGACTACTTGTTTTGCTGTGTCATCTTGGAGGGAAAGAAAATGGTTTGTTACTGTGAACAAGCTTGATTCTTATAAGATCTTTGAAATGGCCTGTTAAAGTATATCCAGTCCCAGCATGAGTGTGATGCCAATCCTATTTTTCACATAAGGTTCCATGCACTGTTTAAAAAGCATATAAAAATGTTCTGTGTCCTGTCACCAAGCAAATTTAGATAGAAGTAGATATAAATATTCATTAGGACTTCCTTCCACCTCCCCTTAAAAACCCTCTATTGAAATGGAGATTTTGACTTTTAGAATAATGAATAAAAAGGCCTTGATTCTTGAAAAATTAATGGATTAATTAAATGGTATTTCTCTATTTTCATTAGGATGAGCTTTGTTTTTAAAGAAAATTTCAATGTCCTATGCTTATTTTCATCAGAAAAGCACCTTATCTTTCAGAGGGTGGAGTGGTTCCTTAATAATGTGCTGTAATTTCTGCATTCTCTATTAATCCCCAATTAAATGCAGCCAGAATTGCATTCGTGTTGGTGCTTAGAGGAAACTTTGAAGCTTGCCTTTGTCTTTCATAAACATATAGGTGGGTTTAGACTCTGGTCCTATAGTAAGGGACTTAACAAACAAGTCATTTCAAACAACCTTTGCAACTCTCAGAATTCTTTTTTTTTTTCATATAAAAGAGGGAAACAATAAAGGAAGTCATTTTGAGGACTCATAAATCCTTGCTTACACAGTGTTCTTGAATAATATGTTGCATTAAAGCTTGTTTTATATTCACTTTGAGTAAAACCGGAAAATTACGAAAAGAGAAATATGCTTTCAAAATATTATGGAATAGAAGCGTTCAGAAGAAGGAGACATCTCTGTTTTGCTGTTTAGTTTTCATTGTTGAACTCTTTTCAGTTGTCTCTTTTTTCCTGAGTGGAATTGTCCCACCTTCAGAATATCTAGATGCTTCTCCAGTGAGTCAAGCCAAATGAAGAGAGATGATTTGATGTTGCCCTCTGCCTCTCAAACCATGTCTGTAAAATCCAGCTTTGGTTTGAACAAAACAGGTGTCTTATTGTTTTTAGTTCTACATTTGCTGTGGAATGTAATAATAAGACTGATGTCTAATTAATCTGATTGGTTTCCATTATGCCTTGTGTATGTTCAAGCTCTTTTTTTCCTAATTTTTCACTAGTCAATTGATCTTTGCTACATTCCATTGAAAGAGTGTGATTTGGTTTCTCAATTCATCACATCCTATTGTTTTTTTTTTATTTCTTGGAATAGTACATCACAATAAAGTTCCTTTTCTCTTTCCAAGTACATTTAAAGGGGACTTCTAAAATTTACTTGAAAGGAATTCAAGAGGTTTAATTAGAATTGCTCTGTGAATCTCTTATGAAACATATCTGCAATGTATTAATACAGATTTATTTGCCAAAAGAAAAAAGTTTAAATAAAATTACACTTAATTTCTGGTAACTTTATTTTACAAAAATAATGGCAAAATGTCATATAAACTATAAGTGGTGACTGCTGTATTCAAGTGGCATAGTTCTCATTTTTCCCACTTCTTTTACTTTGGGGTAGTGTTGGAGAGGGTTTCCCACATGGTGCTAGTGGTAAAGAACTTGTCTGCTAGTGTAGGATACATAAGAGACATGGGTTGGATCTCTGGGTCAGGACGATCCCTTGGAGGAGGGCATGGCAACCCATTCCCGCATTCTTGCCTGGAGAATTCCGTAAGGCCTTGTGGATTACAGCCCATGGGGTCACAAAGAGTCGGATGCAATGGAAGCAACTTAGCACACATGCAGGTAGGGTTGGAAGTGTTTCTACAAAGTCAAATAAATAGAGCTCAGAATTAAAACACACTGACATAGGAGTTGTTTTTTTTATTCTTAAGATTTTGTATAATTGTGTAGGAACACACCCAACACTGAAAACTACAAATTACTGATGACTGAGCAGTTTTAAAGTGTGCCCCAGTGTTACAGCTCAGTTAGTTTCAAGTACACAAAGAGGTCTTTCCTTATTTTTCTCACAATCTTTAACATACATTTCTGAAAAGAAAAGCTTCCAGTTATGTTAACACCAACAAAACAGCTGGTTAACCTGTAAGCCTATCACTACACAAATTTACTGGTGACTCAGATGGTAAAGAATCTGCCTACAATGCAGGAGACCTAGGTTCCATCTCTGGGTCAGGAAGATCCCCTGGAGGAGGGCATGGTAACTCACTCCATTATTCTTGCCTGGAGAATCGCATGGACAGAGGAGCCTGGCGGGCTACAGTCATGGGGTTGCAAAGAGTTGGAACGACTGAGCAACTAACAGTTGCACACACACAGTCCAGAGTAACTGAGTCCCCTGCTTTCTCAAAACAAGGTCAGAATAGAATCCTGATCTACCGTAGGTAATTTGGATGAAGAGGTGGACTTTAAGAAAAAAGTAAACAAGCACTCCACTTTGGCCGATAGCCTAGATAAATTTAATGTGTGAGTGGAGTCACAGAAATGGGATAAGGATTAATGGAGAGAAGGAAACATGAATTTCACATTAAAAAGATTAGGGAAATCCCAACCTTTATTATAAAATATCTGTGAGCCTATAAAGATGATTTATAACAGTGGAAAAGCTTTAGATATGCTTTGGCTAATGCTCTTGGGAGGCTCAGAAAACATAATCCAATTTACTGGTGGTATACCAAAGAGACATACTTTAAAATAATTGTGATTTTAAACTGTAACCTTCATGGAGCCATTGGCATCTAACCACAACATAAGGGTACGAGGAATTGTTAAACTACTGCTTTAAAATGTGATATTTTTGCATCACATATTCCACAGTGGATGGCATAGAAAAGCCAACTGCATTAAAGAATTATTGCAATTAGTGTGTACACCTTACCTTGGCTGAGTCACAGGAAACAGAAACAAACTGGGAGTCAGGATCACCTCTCAGTAATCTTTCTGAGTCATCTGATTGCTCTTTGGGAAAACAGAGCTGAGGCGATCACACAAGGACTCAGGTTTTCAAAAGCACATCCTTTCTTTTAGGTGTTTTTTTTTTTTTCTCAAAACACTAAAACATTCAGAAGAATTTTGATTCAGGATTAATTGCAGGACCAAACTGGGGGAATATGGGAGATGTATTTACGTGTCTTACTTCTCAGGCAGCCTTATTTATCTTTTAACCAATAGAAGAACATATTTTTTGAAGCATTATGTTGTGAATTATGCCTTAGAAGGAAGTGGGCTGCAGAAATTTGACTTACATCTTCTTTACTTTGGCCCAGTCATCAGTCTATGAATGTTTTTCTGCTACAGACTATTCTGATTGTTTATTCCATCCTCACAGCCAGTTTTACAGTTTATATATTAAAGCAACATCGAACCAGAGTCAATTTTGTTCTCAACCCATTATCGGTATAATGGACTATTCAGTGTTCAACCTAACACAGACTTTAGTAAACAGCTTCTGAAAGCTAGAAACCTACCATAATGGCCATTCATTTCCATGGCTGATTTATCCAGAGATACTCCTTCACCACCAAAAAATCTTGACCCCAGTAATCAAGGGATGTTGATCAGCTTAAAGAAATTTCAATATTCCTGAGCTTTAATCATTGGAGAAAGAAATGGCAACCCACTCCAGTGTTCTTGCCTGGAGAATCCCAGGGACGGGGGAGCCTGCTGGGCTGCTGTCTATGGGGTCGCACAGAGTCGGACACGACTGACTTAGCAGCAGCAGCAGAGCTTTAATCATCCCTCTGACAGTGAGAGAAAGGGTACAGTTTTTAAAGATGGCTTATGAAATTTCTATTCAAATTTACCAAAAAAATTTCATTTCCATTAATCAACTGACTCAAAGTAATGGTCTGTCTTTGAGGTAAGACCATAAGATAAAATAAGTTAAATAAAAAAAAATAGTATCTAGCCATTCAAATAAATATTGAGTGCCTTCCATTTTGGGCATCATGCTAAACACTAGAGATAAATCTGTGAGCAAGAAATGTACAGTATCAGACCTTTTTGAAAATGAATCTCTGTGTGTGTGGTGGCAGGGTGATTTGGGAGGTGGTAAAGATTAAACACAAAAAGCTTGGCTTGATAATTCTTACATGTGCGTTGTGAATGCACAGTGTTTGTAACTCACAATTTTTCTGTGTTTTTGAAATATTCTATTAAAACATTTTTAAAGAATGAAGAGCATAGATGTCCTGAAATTTAAAAGACAAGAGAAATAAACCATTTTTTTCTGTCATGAACTTTACAGTCTAGCAGGGAGAGAAGACAGACATTCTACAAGTACTTAAAGGTATTTAAGAGAGAATTAAACTCAATAGCATTAGTCATGAAGAAAAAGAGAATTAAAATCACAATGAATACCACTAAAATACCCACTGCTGCTGCTGCTGCTAAGTCGCTTTAGTCGTGTCTGACTCTGTGCGACCCCATAGACGGCAGCCCACCAGGCTCCCCCGTCCCTGGGATTCTCTAGGCAAGAACACTGGAGTGGGTTGCCATTTCCTTCTCCAATGCATGAAAGTGAAAAGTGAAAGTGAAGTCGCTCAGTCATGTCTGACTCTTAGCAACCCCATAGACTGCGGCCTACCAGGCTCCTCTGTCCATGGGATTTTCCAGGCAAGAGTACTGGAGTGGGGTGCCATTGCCTTCTCTGAAAATACCCACTAGAATGAATAAAATTAACGACTGAAAATGTTTAGTTTTGGTGAGGACATGAAGTAAATGTTAACACTTAAACACCTCAAATGGAAAAGTGAAATTGTACACTTTGAAAAAACATTTGGCACTTTATTAAAAAGGTTAAATGTACACCTATTATATGACCTAGGGGCTTCCCAGGTGGGACTAGTGATAAAGAACCTGCCTGCCAATGCAGGAGGCATAAGAGATATGAGTTTGATCACTGGGTTGGGAAGATCCCCTGGAGGAGGGCATAGCAACCCACTCCAGTACTCTTGCCTGGAGAATCCCGTGGACTGAGGAGTCTAGTAGACTATAGTCCAAATGGTCACAGAGAGTCGAATGTGACTGAAGTGACTTAGTTGACCCAAACATTCCATTCTTAGGTAATGATCCAAGAAAATAAAATCATGTCAGCGTAGAACTGCATGTGAATGTTAATAGTAGCTATTTATAAAAGCCAGAAACTGGGAAAAAAAACCCAACTTTGCTATTTATAATAGTCAGAAGCCGGAGGAAAAAATAACCAAGACTGTTTATTAACTCTCAAATGGATTAAACCAATTGTGGTATATCCATATGATGGAATTCCACTAATAAAAAACAGTGGGCTACTGGTCAAAAGCATTATGGTAAATGAAAGGAAGCAGTCATAAAAGACCACCTACTGTATGATCCCATTTATATGAAATTCTAGAAAAGGCAAACCAATAGTGATAGAAAATAGACCAGTGATTGCTTGTGGTAGAGAGTATCGATTGCAAATGGGCTTAAGGGATTGTTTTTAGGGTAACAAAAATGTTATATCATGATTGTGGTGGTGGTTCTATCGTATAATTTGTCAAAACTTGAACTGTACCCTTAACTTTGGTGAGCTTTATTGGGTATCAATTGCACATTAGTAAAGCTGACCAAAAATCCCTTCCCATAATAAAGGAATTGCAGGGTGTCTTGGTGAGCAGGATGTCCCTGGTGGTTCAGATGGTAAAGTGTCTGCCTGCAATGCGGGAGACCTGGGTTCAATCCCTGGGTTGGGAAGATCCCCTGGAGGAGGAAATGGCAACCCACTCCAGTACTTTTGCCAGGAAAACTCCATGGACTGAGGAGCCTGGTAGGCTACAGTCCATGGGGTTCACAAAGAGTCAGACACTGAGCGACTTCACTTTCTTTTGGTGAGCAGGAACCAAGGAACCTAATCTGAGGGTTAAGGAGTGACCTCCCTAAGGAAGTGACATTTGAGATATTTAGGTTAAGACCTAAAGGATAAATAAGGGTTAGCTAAATGAAAATAAGATGAAAAAAATTTCCCAGTTGGGAGGAAAGGATATGCTAAACATTTTGCTGAAGTGAGTCAGGTGCTAATTAAAACAGGGAGGTTTTAATAAGGGGGAATTGTTAATAAGAGAGTGTTATGGGCTGTATTGTGTACCCCCACCCAAATGTATATGTTGAAATCTCAATCCCCCCATCTCAGAATGTAAAGGTACTTTTGGGCTTCTCTGGTGGCTCAGACAGTAAAGAATCTGCCTGCAATGCAGGAGACCTGGATTCCATCCCTAGATGGGGAAGATCTCCTGGAAAAGGGAATGGCTACCCACTCCAGTATTCTTGCCTAGAGAATTCCAGGGACAGAGGAGCCTGGTGGGCTACAGTCCATGGAGTCACAAAGGAAATCAACAGTGAATATTCACTAAAAGGACTATTGCTGAAACTCCAGTACTTTGGCCACCTGAGAGCTGGCTCATTGGAAAAGATCCTGATACAGGAAAGACTGAGAGCAAGAGAATGGGGAGACAGAGGATGAGATGGTTAGATGGCATCACCAACTCTGTGGACATGAATTTGAGAAAAGTCTGGGAGATAGTGAAGGACAGGGAAGCCTGGTGTGCTGCAGTCCATGGGGTCACAAAGAGTCAGATATGACTCACAACTAAACAACAACAAAAGTACTTAGAGACAGGGTTTGTGAAGAAGTGATAAGTTTAAATGAGGTCATATAAATGGGCCCTAACCCATGTGATTGTATCTGGAGATAGGACCTTCAGATAGGTAATAAAATTATGCTGAGACCAGTAGGATGGGACCCTAATTCAACCTGACTGCGAGTGTTATAAGACAAACACCAGGGAAGCCTAGACAGAGAAACAGCCCTGTGTGGACACAGTGAGAAAGCAGCCATCTGCAGGCCGAGGAGAGAGGCCTCAGGATGAACCAAATCTGTCAACAACTTGGTCTTGTACTTACAACCCTCAGAGCTCTGAGAAAGTAAACTTGTTTAAACCACCCAGTCTGTGATAGTTGGTTATGGAGTGTCAGGAAACTGACACTGAGTATGAATTTCAGAGAACACCGTGAAAGGATCCAGGAGGAAGAAGAGGTATGGGAGTTGGAATCAAGAGAAACATAGAAATTAGAAGTGGAAGATACATGATGATAGCATATCTTTATTATTCTTTATATTGTCAGGTATATGGAGATATACATAAAATTCAATATACTTAAGTGTATAATTTCCATATATTAGGGTGGTATATTAAGCTGTCTAACCAACATCACATACAAAAATAAAAATTTTTTAAATGGCATAGTTCAAGTTATCTTGGGTGGTTAACGCTCTTCTCTTGAATTAAGATATAATAATTTAAAGCTGTGTATCTCATTCATATTTACAATGGATTATTACTCAGCCATAAACAATGTAATAATGCCATTTGCAGGAACATGAAAAGACCTAGAGATTGTCATAGTGAGTGAAGCAAGTCAGACAGGGAAAGAAAAATATCATATGATACTGCTATGTGTGGAATCTGGGGGGAAAATGGTACAAATGAACCTATTTACAAAACAGAAATAGTAACAGATGTAGAAAGCAAACTTCCAGTTACCAAAGGTCTGGAAAAGGGGGAGGGATAAACTGTGAGATTGGGATTGACACACACAGACTATTATATAGAAGATAGACAACTACTGTGAGCTTACTACATAGCAGATAAACATGATGGTGTGCTCACTCACACTCACCTAGAGCCAGACATCCTGGAATGTGAAGTCAAGTGGGCCTTACAAAGCATCACTATGAACAAAGCTAGTGCAGGTGATGGAATTCCAGTTGAGCTATTCCAAATCCTGAAAGATGATGCTGTGAAAGTGCTGTACTCAATATGTCAGCAAATTTGGAAAACTCAGCAGTGGCCACAGGACTGGAAAAGGTCAGTTTTCATTCCATTCCCAAAGAAAGGCAATGTCAAAGAATGCTGAAACTACCACACAATTGCACTCATCTCACATGCTAGTAAAGTAATGCTCAAAATTCTCCATGCCAGGCTTCAGCAATACGTGAATCGTGAACTTCCAGATGTTCAGGCTGCTTTTAGAAAAGGTAGAGGAACCAGAGATCAAATTGCCAACATCTGCTGCATCATCAAAAAAGCAAGAGAGTTCCAGAAAAACATCTATTTCTGTTTTATTGACTATGCCAAAACCTTTCACTGTGTGGATCACAATAAACTGTGGAAAATTCTGAAAGAGATGGGAATACCAGACCACCTGACCTGCCTCTTGAGAAACCTGTATGCAGGTCAGGAAGCAACAGTTAGAACTGGATATGGAACAACAGACTGGTTCCAAGTAGGAAAAGGAATACGTCAAGGCTGTATATTGTCACCCTGCTTATTTAACTTATATGCAGAGTACATCATGAGAAACGCTGGGCTGGAAGAAGCACAAGCTGGAATCAAGATTGCCAGGAGAAATATCAGTAACCTCAAATATGCAGATAACACCACCCTTACAGCAGAAAGTGAAGAGGAACTAAAGAGCCTCTTGATGAAGGTGAAAGAGAAGAGTGAAAAAGTTGGCTTAAAGCTCAACATTCAGAAAACTAAGATCATGGCATCTGGTCCCATTACTTCATGGCAAATAGATGGGGAAACAGTCTAAACAGTGGCTGACTTTATTTTCTTGGGCTCCGAAATCACTGCAGATGGTGATTGCAGCCATGAAATTAAAAGACACTTACTTCTTGGAAGGAAAGTTATGACCAACCTAGACACCATATTAAAAAGCAGAGACATTACTTTGTCAACAAAGGTCCGTCTAGTCAAGGCTATGGTTTTTCCAGTCATGTATGAATGTGAGAGTTGAACTATAAAGAAAGCTGAGTGCTGAAGAATTGATGCTTTTGAACTGTGGTGTTAGAGAAGACTCTTGAGAGTCCCTCGACTGCAAGGAGATCCAACCAGTCCATCCTAAACGAGATCAGTCCTGGGTGTTTATTGGAAGGACTGATGTTGAAGCTGAAACTCCAGTATTTTGGCCACCTGATGTGAAGAGCTGACTCATTGGAAAAGACCCTGATGCTGGGAAGGTTTGAGGGCAGGAGAAGAAGGGGATGACAGAGGATGGGATGGTTAGATGGCATCACCGATTCAATGGACATGGGTTTGGGTAAACTCTGGGAGTTGGTAATGGACAGGGAGGTCTGGCATGCTGTGATTCCTGGGGTCACAAAGAGCCAGACACGACTGAGCAAGGGAACTGAACTAAACTGAACTATATAGCACAGGGAACTCTACTCAATCATCTGAAGTGAACTATATGGGAAAATAATCTAAAAAAGAGTGGAGATATATATATATATATTTATAACTAACTCATTTTGCTATACAACAGAAACTAACACAACATTGTAAATCACCTGGACTCCAATAAAATTAATTTACAAATATGCAGAAAAAACATTAAATTTGTACAATAGGATATTTTGAAAGAGAACCCATTTTCTTATCATTTTTAGTACAGTATATTGTTATAATTGATCTATTTATTATTAGTTATTGTTGCTAGTCTCTTGCTGTGCCTAATTTATAAATTAGTCTCTATCACGAGTATGTATATATAGGGAAAATCATAATATTTGGGAGTTTGGTACTATCCATGGTTTCAGGCATCCACTGAGGATTTTGGAACATAACTCCAAGGATAAGGGGGAACTATTATTACAGGAGATAAAGCAGAGATGCTCACAGATATATTTCTGGCCGTTTGATGCTGAAATGCTGAGTTTAGTTCCTGAGGAAGGAGCTTGGTGGTGCCTCTCTCAGGATTTGAGTTGCCTCTGAAACAGTGAATGCTATTTTCACTTTTTTCATTTTTTCATAAAGTGAAAATCCTCTTGGAATTTCTCTTCACTGGCGAAAATGTAGGTCTTTGGTAAAATTGAAATGGTGTAAAGTGAATTTTTCAAAAGTCGAAGACACTTGCATTTATATGGCTGGGAAGGAGAATGGAGCAGAATAACTGACTTTCAAATGAGTCAGCTCTTCCCATCAGGTGCTCCTAAAAGTTTACTCTTGACACATTAACATGTGTTCATTCACGTTATTGTTTAGTTGCCAAGTCATGTCTGACTCTTTGTGACCATGTGGACTATGGGCTTCCCAGATGGCACAAGTGGTAAAGAATCTACCTGCCAATGCAAGAGATGCAAAAGACAAGGATTCAATCCCTGGGTCAGGAAGAGCCCCTGGAGAAGGAAATGGCAACCCACACCAGTATTCTTGCCTGGGAAATCCCACGGACAGAGTAGCCTGGTGGGCTACTACAATCCTTGGAGTGGCAAAGAGTCAGACAGGACTGAGCATATATGCATACTGGACTGTAGCTTGCCAGACTCCTCTGCCCATGTTCATAGAATGTGTTAGTCCCTCAGTCATATCCAACTCTTTGCAACCCTATGGATGTAGCCCATCAGGCTCCTCTGACCACAAGATTTCCCAGGCAAGAATACTGGAGTGGGTTGCCATTTCCTTCTCCAGGTCTTCTACATTCTAGGCAGAATCTTTACTGTCTGAGCCACCAAGGAAGCCCATCCAGGTTCATACTTTGACATAATTCTTGCAGTAACTCTTGGAGAAACGTAGCTAATGCAAAAATAAGTAACTCACCTGAATATTCTAGAAAAGTGACTTGGAACTAGGCTAGACCGTAGTCTGTCTGGACCTTTGCCCCATAGGCAAGTGAAACAAGCCCATGAAAGAGTGGTGAGCAAATAGAAAAAACACTTGGCAGTAAGAGAAAGTGATCAAGTTGGCAAAGTATTAGAAATGTGACTACAGAAAACACCTATAGAGTATCTAGCCTTGGGAATCTTTGAAAAACATAACTGACATCTCCATCTGTGGAATTTGGGAATTGAAATTGAGAAATTGGGTCATTCATTAATTTATTAGTCATTTATGCATTCAAATAATAAACAGGATAAAGTACTCTTTGCCCAACACTAAAGAAACAAAGATGAACAAAGTTTTCTTTTGACTTCATAGGACTCCCAGTTCAGTTGCAAGGAAAAATGAACCATATCAATATTGAGAGCCTTGTGTAACAAGTGCTATGAGGTGGATATGAGAACACAGCTTAGAGGAAGGTTTTGCCAAGACTGAAGGTGAGAGAGTAAAGGAATCAAGAAGTAAAATACAAACAGTTAAGTTGGTTTTGTGCAACATTTCTACATATGCATGTACAAGCTATAAAATAGAAATTGTGTCATTTTGGTGGCTCCACATTTGAGTTAGACACTTATTTTTACATTTAAAACTGGCAGTGTGCTATATAAACATGAGCAGTAAAATTTCTTCTAGTAACTTAAGATTTTAATTTATCTTTCTTTAGAAACACATCCCTGGGTCAGGAAGATACCCTGGAGAAGGGAATGGCTACCCACTCCAGTATTCTTGCCTGGAGAATTCCATGGACAGAGGAACCTTGTGGGCTACAGTCCATAGGGTGGCAAAGAGTCACGACTGAGCAACTAACACACTTTACATAGTAAATAAAAACATTGTGAAAAATTGAAAGACACGGCACAGAATAAGAAAAATATTTATATTCCATTACCTTTAATGGCATTATTTTCCCTGCCTTTTTAACTAGAGAACTCTACATTTTCATTCTGTAATGGGTCTTACAAATTATGTAGTCCTGTCTGGACTTGACCCTGAAGGGCAATGAGGAGCAGGAGAAATCGTGGAAAGATTTTAAAAGGAAGTCGACAAGACCATATTTGTGCATTAGAGACTTACCCAGGAAACAGGGTGGTACATGGATTTGGGGGACAAATGCACTGGAGACAAGGAACCCAATTAGAATAATGGCAATAGAGATGGAGTGAAAGGACTGATAGGCGTAGTGGATTTTAAGATATTAAAAGTTAGAATTGCCAAGGCTTGTCCTCACGCCTTTTGTTACATGTCCCATATTGTGATTAAAAGTCTGTATGCTCTCAAAATTAATTCTTCTAGTTAGCATTTCTCAAGCTTTTGTCATCTGTGGACTGTCTAGGGTATGTTTGGTCCCACACTTTTTAGTGTTCTTGCCTGGAGAATCCCATGGACAGAGGAGTCTGGTGGGCTATACAGTACATGGGGTCACAAGAGTCAGACACAACTTAGCAACTAAAACACCACCACCAAAGATTTACCACAATTTAAAATAATAAAATGTAATCTCTTGCAATTAAAAATGGCAGCATTTTATTTACATCAGTGCCAGGAATAATATTACCTTCTGCAGGTGCGTGCATGCTCAGTCATGTCCAACTCTGCAATCCTATGGACTGTAGCCTCCTAGGCTCCTCCGTCCATAGGATTATCCAGGCAAGAATACTGGAGTGGGCTGCCATTTCCTCCTCCAGGGGATCCTCCTGACCCAGGGATCACACCCATGTCTCCAGCATCTCCTGTATTGACAGGTAGATTCTTTACCACTGAGCCACTACACTGGCGCAATGATTTGTCATCATTAAATCAGAATCCATGCTGAGATTTTTTTCTTTTATTTCTCTTTATCCTAAATTAGAACATGCTCACTCAAATTGTTGATCAAAATTAAAGTGACTGTTGTCTCAATTTTCCAGATTATACCAGTTGTCCAAGTACATCTATTAAGAGTACCCCTTTCACTCTTAACTGTCCATCTGGCATGTAAATTACTGATTCACCCCAGCCATGAGATATAACAGCAAATATTTAGGTGACTCTGTTCTGTTAGTTTTGGATATCTGAGTCAAGCACTAACCTTATGATTATAGACTGGTTTCTAAATGAAAAGTATTTTCTGTTCTCCATTGGAAACTAAGTCAGTGAGCATATCCTATGCAAAAGCTGAAGTTTCAAATGTTTTAACATAAGAGATAATGGCATTCTTAATCTGTCCTTGGTTGATTTCTGATCCAAAGAGTATTTCTTTCTGTTCTGGTTCAGTTCTGTTCAGTTCAGTTGCTCAGTAGTGTCCGACTTTTTGTGACCCCATAGACTGCAGCACACCAGGCCTCCTGTCCATCACCAGCTCCTGGAGCCTACTTAAAATCATGTCCATTGTGTCGGCAATGCCATGCAACCATCTCATCCCGTTTTCCCCTTGTCCTCCTG
Organism: Bos mutus; assembly: GCF_027580195.1. NCBI lineage: Eukaryota > Metazoa > Chordata > Mammalia > Artiodactyla > Bovidae > Bos > Bos mutus. The sequence goes on from NC_091618.1 coordinate 32,942,349, forward strand.
CCTTCAATCTTTCCCAACATCAGGGTCTTTTAAAATGAGTAGATTCCTTGCATCGAGTGGCCAAAGTATTGGAGTTTCAGCATCATTCCTTCCAATGAATATTCAGGACTGATTTCCTTTAGGATGGACTGGTTTGATCTCCTTGCAGTCCAAGGGACTCTCAAGAGTCTTTTCCAACACCATAGTTCAAAAGCATCAATTCTTCGATGCTCAGCTTTCTTCATAGTCCAACTCTCACATCCATACATGACCACTGGAAAAACCATAGCTTTGACTAGACAGACCTATGTTGGTAAATTTAAAAATTTTAAACGTATTAAACATCATTTAAAATGTTCTTTTCAATATGCTGTCTGGGTTCATCATAGCTTTTCTTCCAAGGAGCAAGCATCTTTTAGTTTCATGGCTGCAGTCACCATCTGCAGTGACTTTGGAGCCCCGCGCCACCCCCCATAAAAAATAGTCTCTCACTGTTTCCATTGTTTCCCCATCTATTTGCTGTGAAGTGATGGGACCTGATGCCATGATCTTAGGTATCTTGGGTATAATATTTAAATATGAAAACAGATTGATATAAAGGAGATTTCTTTTAGGCATTCAATACCTGTATTCCTCTTTTCCCATATAGAAATAGAACATTTGAATTTTAGCTTAGCAAGACCATCATAATAAGGACTACATTTCCCAACCTCTCTTGCTGCTAAGCAGTAGTATGTGACTAAGTTCTAACCAATAGGATATAAGTGGAAATTGTATGTAACTTTCTGGAAGGATAATTAAGGGGAAAGACACATAATGTACTTCTAAACTCTATCTTTTCTTCTTTTGAGCAAATTTAGCACTTTTAACTAACACCACTCAAAAACAGTGAAGTTACATTAGCATATAGCAGGGGTTGGCAAACTTCTTCCTTAAGGAGTCACATAGTAAATATTTTGGGCTTTTAGATTCTCCATCTCAACTACTCAGTTCTGCCCTTGCAGCCCCAAAGCATCTGTAGACAGTGTAGCAATGTGTATGAATGGGTGTTGCTGTGGTTCCAATAAAACTTTATTTTCAAAGTGGCCAGGCCAATAAGCACAGTTTGCTAACCCTTGGCTTAGATCAGTATTCTCAAGCTTGCTGTATGTTAGAATTAACTGGGGAAATTTTAAGTACACCAGTTTCTAAGGCCTACTTCCTGAGTTCCTGATTTAATCATTCTGGGGTTAAGCCCAAATATTTGTTAAGAGGGCTCACTGTAATTCACAGGTGACGACTTCCCCTTTAACCATTGCCAATGTTGGATACTTCTTAAGAAGGAACATTCAATGTCCTGGATGGTTTCTTTTTTATTTTTTTGTGTTTTTAATAACTCTATCTCTCCTTCTTGAGAAAAGATTTATGATGGCATAGTTTATTTAGTTAGACTTTCAGTGGCCCAAAAACTGTGGATGCTAACAAGATAATTGGGCAATAAACTCTAGATTGATGCAATTAAATCATGACCTGTAACAAACTAACTGTACCTCAATTGTGAGGTAATTGGAGTTCATTTTTTAAGAAATACAATGTAAGGAACATCATTTTTTTAAGTCACTTGGCCAAACTGTTAAAAAGATGAAATTAATAACTATTGTCTAAAGTTCTACAAATATGATACAGGAGGCGGGGGGAGAATGACCAATTATTTTTAGTTTGAGGCATATTGTCTTTTACATGTTTTACATGTGATTCTAATGTACTACTTTTCATTATTGTTGATCTTACGTCTGAAAAGAGCTGCATAATCCAAAAATTATATAGCATTGTAATTTGTTACCCCACAAATAAAAATGTTTCTGGTGTAACTCCAGAAATATATTAATGTGTTAACCTATTCCCTGTAAAGAGTCAGGTCTAAGTTAATGATGTGCTATATCTCAAGTATTAAATAGAACTGATGGAAAAAGTGAACGGTCATAAGATAGTAACAACACATGAGTTCATTTTTCAGATAACAGATGCTTCCCCTTTGAAGTCCCATCAGCTTTCAATCAATTTTTAGATACTTATTTGAAGTTATCTCACACAATTTTACCCTCTAGAATTGAACTTATATTTTTGAAGACTTGGAACCATCATTATGGACTTGGGTTATCATACTAGACTAAGACACACTGACATTTTTTGAGGACTTAGAAAAATGAGTAAAAGTGATGATTCTGGGGAAACATCATTGAGTTTGAAACTTCGCCCCCCTCCCCCTTACTTAACCATGTAACCTGGACTAGTTACTTACAACTAGAGCTTTAGTACTACTGTACCAAGTTTTTGTGAGAATGAAATGAGTTCATATATATGAAGGGCTTAGAAGAGTGCCTGGCGCATAGAAAGTGCCTAATACTGTTCTCGTGATTCTTGGGGTATTTATTTGTTCACAGAATAATCCTACACTCTTGCTTTTGCTTTTGTATTTGTTTTATAGATATTTGTTTTCTTCCTGCTTCTTTAAATTGGAGATGTTGAGGGCATCAAGAGTCTGTCATACAGAATGAATTAAGTCAGAAAAAGAAAAACAAGCATCATACATTAACATATATGTGTAGAATCTAGAAAAATAGTTCCGATGAATCATTTCCAGGGCAAGAATAGAGATGCAGATGTAGAGACTGGACATGTGAACACCAGGGAGGAAGATTAGGATAGACATAAATACACTGCTGCTGCTGCTAAGTCACTTCAGTTGTGTCCGACTCTGTGCGACCCCATAGACGGCAGCCCACCAGGCTCCCCCGTCCCTGGGATTCTCTACTATGTGTAAAATAGATAGTTGGTGGGAACCTGCTATAAAGTACAGGAAGCTCAGTTGGGTGCTCTGTAATGACCTAGAGGGTTGGGATGGTGGGGTAGAGGTGGGAGGGAGGTGCAAGAGGGAGAGGATATATTAGACATATAGCTGATTCACTTAATTGTACAGCAGAAACTAACACAACATTATAAAGCAACTATAACCCAATTTTAAACAGGGCATGATCATTGGCCAACTATATAGAGCATGATGGGGAAGGCAGGGTGAAAAGCATAGGACCTGCCACTAGGGGAGATAAGTCCAATCAGACAGTGGAAAGTGCTGACAATGGAGGATCAGCCAGAGTGGCAAATATGGGGTCTGAATTGGTCACCCCCTCAATTCTTCAGCTGTGACCTGAACAGTCAGCAATAAGAGTTTCTCAGTGAAAAATCAGGACATTATAACTTGAGAAAAATTTGACTTTGGGGTCTTGGATTAGAGACACTTAGCAGCTCAGCTGATAGGAATTGGCTTTGGAAATACCTTTCACAGGGTAAAACAGCCCTGCTAACTAAACAGGGATTCCTGGGCTGTGGGACCCCTCAAGAGGGCAGAACCCCAACCCAGAAAAAATTTGGACATCAGGGATCAACATGGCACCCTGAAAACAAGGACCTGAAGCCCAGTTAGAAGAATTAGAATTGGGAGACTCAGGAATGAGAGGAGCCTCAGTTATTACAACAGAGGCAAAACTTAAGGGTCAGTTCAGTTCAGTTCAGTTCAGTGGCTCAGTCGTGTCTGACTCTTTGCAACCCCATGAATCGCAGCACACCAGACCTCCCTGTCTATCACCAACTCCTGGAGTTTACCCAAACTCATGTCCATCGAGTGGGTAATGCCATCAGGCCATCTCACCCTCTGTCGTCCCTTTCTCCTCCTGCCCCCAATCCCTCCCAGCATCAGAGTCTTTTCCAATGAGTCAACTCTTTGCATGAGTTGGCCAAAGTACTGGAGTTTCAGCTTTAGCATCAGTCCTTCCAAAGAACATCCAGGGCTGGTCTCCTGTAGAATGGACTGGTTGGATCTCCTTGCAGTCCAAGGGACTCTCAAGAGTCTTCTCCAACACCACAGTTAAAAAGCATCAGTTCCTTGGCGCTCAGCTTTCTTCACAGTCCCACTTTAACATGCATGCATGACCACTGGAAAAACCATAGCCTTGACTAGAAGGACCTTTGTTGGCAAAGTAATGTCTCTGCTTTTGAATATGCTATCTAGGTTGGTCATAACTTTCCTTCCAAGGAGAAAGTGTCTTTTAATTTCATGGCTGCAATCACCATCTGCAGTGATTTGGGAGCCCCCCAAAATAAAGTCTGACACTGTTAAGGGTCAGATCCACACCAAAAATAACTCAATGCTGAGCCTCAGAAAAAGTTTTTCCAATGTTTAAATTTGTTGACCTTGGGAACTGGGAATGAAGAAGAGCCTGTGCAGTTGGCTCCAGGGTTTCCTGTGGCAAAGAATAGAGCATGTGAAAGGCGAAGAAGATGCTAGGGCCTGGAAGCTATTTAGGCTTAAAATCTGAGTTTTTCCTTATTGCTGTCAATGAACTTACTCCAGCAGCACTTCATATCCCTGATCCCACCAATCAACCAAGACACTTTAAGTTTATTATCAGCTAAAATAGCACAAGCTGCATTTATGCTAATTGCATGTAAAGTAAGAGAGAATGAGCTCTCTCTAAAGAGTCAAGCCTGGAATGGCCCTCTTACAATTAACTAAGTACACATTAACATCTAGACATCTACTATTTTGGCTGCTATGAAACCTTTTCAGTTTTCTTCAGTGTTATATCCTGTGTTTGAGATAACCAGTTAAGTGTCATCAAGATAAGTGAGATGTTAGCATTATTACAACTGATTCACTGCTTTCTATTCAACAAGCTCACAAAAATGATTAAGCCTCCCTCCATTCCCCTTTCCAATGTCAGCATTCTTTCCTTTTTTAGGAGCAATCCAAAGGTTTGATTTTGCTGTCTTGGCTGAGAGGGTCCCCCTGCAGAGTTTTCCTGTAGGGTTATGGATCATGCCCCTCAGTTCCCAGCCCGACTGTGGAGTTTCCCTTCTGTAATGTTAATGACTACCTGAAATCTGTGTCACACTGTACCCAGTAAGCCTCTAAGGCCACAGTGGTAGATTAAATATATCCACAGATTCTTTGCTGCTTCTCCCATTCTTAAATAATTCCTCCCTTCTTAAATCCTTGCTGGTCTTATAGACTGATTTGAGCAATGGGATGTTGCAGAAGTGACATTTTAAAATCTCTAAGGTGAGGATGTTGGAAGTGTTGCACTCACCCTTGAAGTTCCCAGCTGGAATGTAAAAACCCTGACCTCTTTAGGTCACCTTGATGCAGAAACTACATGAAAAGGCCATGTGGAGGGGCCCTGAGACTGCATAAAGAGAAGGACATACATGGCGGCTGCTCCAACCCTCAGCCACATGAGGACCTGCCCAATGCTCAGATTTGTGAGCATAATAATATGGTTGCTGCTTTGTGGGTTACATTTTAAATGTGCGTGTTATTTAGCAATAGGTAACCAGAACTGCCACTCTTCTGGGGTGACAGAAATTCTTGGAATAAGAAAGCCTCCTTCCCTGTGATTAACCCATCACTCCAGTCTCTCAAAGACCACTATGTCAGCTATTTAGCCAAATGTATATTTCTTTACTAAAATTAGAGAAATTTCAGAAGAGAGGTATATACAACAAAGGTTATAGTTGAGAACTAAAAGTGAAGACACCTAAGAACTGGCTCCTACAAAGGAGTTCCCCTCCTGGGTTTCTCCACAACTCTTTTAGTCCCCATGTCCTCAGGTAACATCCTTGCCTTCAAACATCTTTACCTGCTAGTCATCTGCCTGAATTTCTACTTACCTCCCAGAACACTCAACCTTTTCCTGAATCCATCACCTTGTTACTGAACCATACTTGTCCTCACCTGTCATGCAGCAAAGCTGCTCTATTGACACCAGGTTATCATTAAGGAAAATGTAGTGTCTATTTCAAGGCACTTAGCAAGGAGAACAGGCAGCTCATGCTCAAAAGACCGAACTCCCTGAGGGCTTTCAGGGAGCAGTTTTTAAAGGCAACATTTGGGGGTGATGTTTCAGGAATCTTGATCATCACACTTCTGGTTCCAGCCAGTCTGGGGTCTTTGTGCTCAGCATGAAGTCATCATCCTCCACCTGGGTGGAGATTGGGGTGGCGGGTTTTAGTTCTGCAGAACAACTCAAAGATATGTGTCACTTGTTATGTATATCCCTTGAGGAGGAACTAGGACTCTGTTTTACACTATCATTACTTTTCTTGATTGACTGCTTTTCTTTTTTTTCTGTATTTCTTCACTTCCTGCATTAGCAACTGCTTGAGTCTGTGCTTTGGAACTCAGGGAAGGTTCTAGGAGACTAAAGCCTTTTCTACAAACAAGAGATGGGGGACACATAGGGGCTTCGTACCTAGGAGGACCTCACAGAGTCCTGCTTGGTATCACCTTTCCTCTCCTAAAACAAATACCTCACATCTGATGCTTGAAATGGGGTAGCAGCCCTAGAGTTTAGCATGATGGTCAGTGAAGCAGGTGGATAACCCAGCCTCTCAGAACAGATAAGGGAAAAATTGTTCTGAGCCATTAGTAATGGTGACGCAGGAGCCTCTTTGTTGGATTAAATTTGATACTGTACCAGTATATGCTATAATTGAACAGATCTCCATAATTAAAGAACATTTAAGTGAAACACAAATCCAAGAAAAGTCATTAATTTGGGGAAGAATAGGGCATTTCTAATCCAAGAATCACAAATTGAAGCATTTGGACCTTAAGCAGATAAATTAGTGAAATGGACTTGGTGCTATTAATGAACACAGATGGGAATTATGGCAAAGTGGAATGAGTCTGCATGACTTTGTAAAGGGCACACCTATGATGCACTTCCTAAAAATGGCTGTTTTGCAGGGATATAGAGAGAGCTGTCACCTCTCTCTCCTATAGATTCTGAGATCTGGATTTACATGTGGAATGTTCAATTTTTAAACACTGAGGAAGTCAAACAAAACACATGTCTATCCACTGAATTTGGGACGTGTGTGTGCTCAGTCACTCAGTCGTGTTTGACTCTACTTGACCCTATGGACTGTAGCCCACCATGCTCCTCTGTCCGTGGGGATTCTCTAGGCAAGAATACTGGGGTGGGTTGCTATCCATGCCCTCCTCTAGGTGTTCTTCCCAGCCCTGGGGTTGAACCCACGTTTCCTGCGTCTTATCTCCGGCATTGCAGGAGCTTTACCTACTAAGTCACATACCAGATGAAAATATTTCCTTAATTATCAAGACATGACTCCTTTCACCTTTCCCTGGAGTGTATAACTGTACTGAGTAGCATTTAGAGCATTACTGTGCCTGAAGAGGAAGGAGGGCCTACCTGAATAGTTAATTCCTTAGTCTTTAATACTGACTCTTCTTGAAGAGTAACTCTGAGATAATGATTAAATCCTAAACTTTGGCCATCTCCTTCTAGTGTGGAGAGTGGAGTGTTTACCAATTCTTTTCACTACAAAAATGTTAATGATTTAGAGATGAGACCTTCACTAGTGTATGTTAATTCTAAAACTCTGCCTCCTTTCATTCTTTGCTAAGTACTATTGTATTAACTAGGTAGTCACTGGTCCCTGTACTCGGTATTTCTGCTATATCCAATACTCAGTCAAGGCTCTTAATTCTACCCACTCCGGGCTAAAATATTGGAGGGGGTAGCCATTCCCTTCTCCAGGGGATCTTCCCAATCCAGGGTTCGGGTCTTCCACATTGCAGGTGGATTCTTTACCAGCTGAGCCACCAGCAATGCCCAAGAATACTGGAATGGGTGAAAAAGAAAAGTGAAGTTGCTCAGTCTTGTCCAACTCTTTGCAATCCCATGGACTACTGGAGTGGGTAGCCTATCCCTTCTCCAGCAGATCTTCCTCACTCAGGAATTGAACCAGAGTCTCCTGCATTGCAGGCAGATTCTTTATCAGCTGAGCTACCAGGGAAGCCTGACTGGTGGCATTAGAACTTAATAAAATCCACCCTTAGAAACAGTTGTGAGAGACAGCAAGAAATGCCCTAGTTGTGCTTGTTCAGAGGCCCATTCTATAATCATTTTAATGATGTTTCAATGAAACAAAGACATTATCAACACTAACGTGGACGATATAAATGATAGCATCTTTGTCATATGTAAATTTATGTATTAAAGACCTGAGAAAATTCAGGTAGTAAATAATAAAGTATGGAAAAAGAAGAATGAAAAATAATAAAATCAATAGTATTTATCTTGACATCAAAAAGAAAATTAAAACAACAGAAAAAAATAAATAAATAAATCAGATCATACCCAAAGCATTAACTTCTGTTTGAAGCCCATACAAGTGAGGTGCCATAAAACTTGATCATCATGGACCACACAGTAAATCTACCTTTTTTTTATACTCTCTTTCATGTAGAATATATAGGTTTCATAAAATCCAATGACAATTTTCTTTTGTCCTGTTTGGGAATAAAAAGGTACACATTTCTCCTCATCTGTAAGGCATGCACATAAAGATTAAAAAAAGAGTTTCTAACAAAGTCCCTTTAAAATGAAAGTTGTAGATGTTTCTCAAGCTCCCTTGAGGGCAAATATTCAGCACATAGTTCAGAAAGGAGATGACTTGTGTGAGAACAGTTGAATATCCATAGTTTCACCGGCTTTCTTAAGAAGGAAAAATCTTCCCATGTGTTAGTGACAACATTTTCAGACTTCAGCCACAGATTTTCACAAGGATCTTGGTTAAGTCTTTTCCTTCTGCATTCTTTAGTATTATTTATTTTGGCCGTGTTGGGCCTTCGTTGTGTCATACAGGCTCTAGGGTGTACAGGCTCAGTTGCTATGGCTTGTGGGCTTAGTTGCAGTGTGTGGGATCTTAGATACCCCACCAGGGATTGAACCTGAACTCCCTGCATTGGGAACCTAGAGTCTTACCCACTGGACCACCAGGGAAGTCCCTTCTTCTGTCTTCTAAATCAACTTCTCTCACAGTGTCCTAACTCATTCTACCACTTGAACTATCCCTTATCTCCAAGAGATCATCTCCCTATATTTGTATTCCTCTTGTGTGTAAGATAGAAATATGCGTCTGCAATGAGCTCAGTGTCTAGATATAACCACTTTTACTAAACTTCTGTTACCTTTAGTGTAAATCCTTAAAGTTTGTTTTACTTTTCTCCTTTTCTTCCTTTTTAAAACATTTTTAGGGGACTCATTGCCTCAATGCTTTGACTTTTCTGACTCAAGGTTGTTTTTATTGAATTATTTCCTGTAATCTGTACCCTCCATGCTGTTTCTGATTCTCTCTGCAGGATTTCCCTCTTATTCCTGACATTTGCCCTCAGGCTTTGCCTTTTATGTTTTCTCCTTTGGTTGATACAATGAAAAGAGATATTTATATGCTTGTTGGTTCACAGACTTCCTCAGGATCTTCCTGAGTATAATCTAAAATCACCCCCATACTTGGAGGGCAGGGAGAGACTGAAGAAAGAGGCAGATCCCTGCAGGTTGGTGGTGGCAGGATTGATAAGCAAGGGAACTTGCCTACCAGGCTTGTCTTGGGTGGTTGCAGGATGAGTAGATTGCCAGACCCTCCCACTAAATCTTAAAATTTTTATAGAGAGGCCTTAACTGGGTTCTGTTGCATGTAACATTTAGATGGTCTCAACAACACACTGCTCTCTCAAGGCTGAGTCCTTGAAAGCCACTCCCATTGTAGGAAAATGGAGAGACAGTGCATTTTAGGCACAGGGAAGGTGGGGGAAAGTGAAAGTGTTAGTTGCTCGATTGTGTCTGACTCTGTGACCCAATGGACTGTAGCCTGCCAGGCTCCTCTGTCCATGGGATTCTCCAGGCAAGGATGAAGGAGTGGGTATACCAATTCCCTTCTCCAGGGCATCTTCTGGACCCAGGGATTGAACTCAGGTCTTCTGCGTTGCAGGCAGATTCTTTACCACCTGAACCACCAGGGAAGCCCAAAGAAAGGCGGGGTGGTGCCTCTTATTGTTCAGGCCCAGTTCTTGGATCAACTGATAGTCATGACCGTTTTATGACCTTCTCCAAAAAGCCCCTTTAGGAAATGTGATCACTCAGCAAGAGAGTTCCAGAAAAACATCTATTTCTGCTTTATTGACTATGCCAAAGCCTTTGACTGTGTGGATCACAATAAACTGTGGAAAATTCTGAAAGAGATGGGAATACCAGACTATCTGACTTGTCTCTTGAGAAACCTGTATGCAGGTCAGGAAGCAACAGTTAGAACTGGACATGGAACAACAGACTGGTTCCAAATAGGAAAAGGAGTACGTCAAGTCTGTATATTGTCACCCTGCTTGTTTAACTTATATGCAGAGTACATCATTAGAAACTCTGGACTGGAAGAAACACAAGCTGGAATCAAGATTTCCAGGAGAAATATCAATACCTCAGATATGCAAATGACACCACCCTTATGGTAGAAAGTGAAGAGGAACTAAAGAGCCTCTTGATGAAAATGAAGGAGGAGAGTGAAAAAGTTGGCTTGAAGCTCAACATTCAGAAAACTAAGATCATGGCATCTGGTCCCATCACTTCATGGGAAATAGATGGGGAAACAGTGGAAACAGTGGCTGACTTTATTTTTTGGGGCTCCAAAATCACCACAGATGGTGACTGCAGCCATGAAATTAAAAGATGCTTACTCCTTGGAAGGAAAGTTATGACCAACCTAGATAGCATATTCAAAAGCAGAGACATTACTTTGCCAACAAAGGTTCGTCTAGTCAAGGCTATGGTTTTTCCAATGGTCATGTATGGCTGTGAGAGTTGGACTATGAAAAAAGCTGAGCACCGAAAAATTGATGCTTTTGAAGTGTGGTGTTGGAGAAGACTCTTGAGAGTCCCTTGGACTGCAAGAAGATTCAACCAGTCCATCCTAAAGGAGATCAGTCCTGGGTGTTCATTGGAAGGACTGATGTTGAAACTGAAACTCCAATACTTTGGCCACCTCATGGGAAGAGTTGACTCATTGGAAGAAATCCTAATGCTGGGAAGGATTTGGGGCAGGAGGAGAAAGGGACGACAGAGAATGAGATGGCTGGATGGCATCACCGACTTGATGATCATGAGTTTGGGTAGACTCCAGGAGTTGGTGACGAACAGGGAGGCCTGGAGTGCTGCGATTCATGGGGTCGCAGAGAGTAGGAAAGGACTGAGTGACTGAACTGAACTGAGACTGTTAAAGACTAACCCTGCTTTCTCTCCACTTACCCTGCCTGCCTTTTTAGGATATTATTTGTCATTCACTCTAAAGCATCATTTTGGCCAATGATGTTCTATTTTGAGAAACAGAAATGCCATTTTGGAGGCTTTGAAAAGCTTTTTTTGACTATGCAATTATTTTTAAATGCACATTAATTGAGAATAGCCAGAAATAAATAGCTAGCTAAAAAGGAAATTTCCAGTGGTGCTATGTAGCCCTCAGGTAAATTTGCTAAGACTCTACTGCTAGGAGTGCAGATATATATGAGTACAAATTCTCTTCTCTGTACCCAGCATCATCCCTTCTAATAAGGGGAATAAGCATAGGATGTTTATTCCTATGACATTCTCTTTCAATGTCATAGGAATAAACTGTTCACAAAATATTTTTCTTTTCTATTCTCCACCCAGATAATCCATAGTGTATCTTCTATCTAGATCCATATAACACTGGAGAAAAGATTGTTATATAAAGTGAAGAGTAGGCTCTCTATTTGGAAAGGATTTCTAAAGAATGTGGTGGTGGTCTGTGCTGTTTCTAACTGGCAGTGTCAGGGCAGTGGTTGTGGTGCAGAGGAGTAGCGTTGGTCATATGAGATCTCCAGTCCATTAAGGAAAGCATAATTGAGTTGTGTCACTGATAACAACACAAATTATGCAAACTAACTTACATATTAAATAATCAGTGCTATGAGAAGTTGTAATTATTTTTTTCTACCTCACTTTGCCAAACTGACTTTTGAAAATTCACCAGAAATGAATTTGCTGTATTTTCAGGGGAGCCAATTTGTATGCTTGCAGTGACTGGTTTGAATTGTAATTCATCTTATGCACACATCCAATTACTCCTTATAGAAAGGGTTCAGAAAAGTTCCCAACCCACCAGAGCAAAGCCTTGACTTGAGAAAAGATGAATACTTTGGTGTGTTTCAACTTTTTTCTTAATAAAGGAAAAGAAAAAGTAAATACCAGCCATTCTGTAACAAAGTATCATTTTTCTTCAAGCTGAAATGACATTAGAAATTTTTGAACTTTTTAAAGAATTTGTCCATAATTAATATAGTTTCTCTCTAATTTTAAAATATTGTCTCAAACTTTAAGAAGAAATTCAATAATACTCTAATAACTGGGATAATTCTCCTAGAAAGACATGGAGTAACCCTAAAAGTGAACCAGAGTCTAGGCCAGGTTAGATTTCTGGGATCCAGTAAAGATTTAGTGTGAACCAGTCAGAGGTTATGTCAGGAAGCTGTGAGAAATGAATTGCAATTTATTGGTAACTGAGAAGATGGGATTTAAGTCACAGTAATATACTATGGATTGGTTCAGAGGTTGGCACTCTATTTAGTTCTGAATGACTACAGTAAAGCAAGCTAGAAAAATAAGAAAAAGAAAGACCATCAATAGGAGAGTTGGAGAGAGATACAGACCCCTAAGACAAGAAAGGAACAAGAGACATAGGAAAAGAGCTATAAGAGTAACTGCAGGTAAAACTAGAGTATCATGAACTGTCAGATATTTAGGGTCAAAGTGTGCCTGCGTGAGTTGTTCTCGAGCTTTCCTGATCACTTGTCTTCTTGTGTCTAGCTGTCAATGCAGGCAGGAAAATGAGTTTTGACTTCTCAGATTCACAATTTCTGAACTCCAGGCACAGGGGAAACTATAGTCACATTCAAACCCTGAGCATTGACCACAAATGTGACTGGGATCAACCACTGCCTCCTGATTCAATATCCAGGAATATCACAAAATACTGAGCATTGACCACAAATGTGACTGGGATCAACCACTGCCTCCTGATTCAATATCCAGGAATATCACAAAATACTGCCACCGAGGGTGCTTCCAGCTGTGACTATGATCAGTTCTTCCCTCTTTCCAGTTAAACAGTAGCTTAGGAAATCAACCCGTCTTAGCACAACTGAGCTGAGATTAAATCAATGCCTTGAAAACCTAAGTGACAGTATGAATTTTTCTGAATATTCCTGAATGGTAAAAAGAGGCAACTATACCAAATTGAAGATAAACTTGAAAGCAATTTGACCCGCACCAAGATAAAACTGTGTAGTATGGAGGTCATCTTTGAAACAATTCTGCTCCATTTTCCCTTGTGGAGACATCCTGTATCCTAATACAGACTGAGTGTCTGTGCTCCCCACTTCCACACAATGCAAACTTTTTATACCTTTCAAGGTACAGTTGGCTGACAATCTATTAGAGCATTACCCACGCTAGAGATACCTTCATTGCAATAAGAATCAAAGCAGTAATCCGAAGATCGTTATGAGTATACATGTGACTACTTTTCCTCTTAGATCATGGCGGACCTCTTTGATCATGGGGCTTCCCAGGTGCCACCAGTGATAAAGAACCCACCTTCCAATGCAGGAGACAAGAGATGCAGGTTTGATCCCTGGGTTGGGAAGATCCCCTGGAGGAGGACATGGCAATCCACTACAGTATTCTCGCCTGGAGAATCCCATGGACAGAGGAGCCTGGTGGGCAATAGTCCACAGGGTCACAAAGAGTCAGATCTGACTGAAGTGACTTAGCACACAGCAGGCAAACTTAAGGAAACACAGAACTCTTGTCCACCGAGAATAGATGAAGAACAGGAAATTTCTAAATATTGCTGTTCAGTAGCTACAAGCAGCTCAACAAAGTGAATAAGCAACATAAATGTCTGTTTATAATTCAGTATCTATGTGATGAAACTGTAATGGTTTGTTCAGTTCAGTTCAGTTCAGTCGCTCATCCTGTCCGACTCTTTGTGACCCAATGAGCCACAGCATGCCAGGCAACCTGTCCATTATCAACTCCCGGAGTCCACCCAAACCCATGTCCATTGAGTTGGTGATGCCATCCAATCAATTTATCTTCTGTCGATCCCTTCTCCTCCTGCCCTCAAACTTTCCCAGCATCAGGGTCTTTTCAAATGAGTCAGCTTTTCACATCGGGTGGCCAAAGTATTGGAGTTTCAGCTTCAACATCAGTCCTTCCAATGAATACCCAGGACTGATATCCTTTAGGATGGACTGGTTGGATCTCCTTGCAGTCCAAAGGACTCTCAAGAGTCTTCTCCAACACCACAGTTCAAAAGCATCAATTCTTCAATGCTCAGCTTTCTTCATAGTCCAACTCTCACAGCCATGACCACTGGAAAAAACATAGCCTTGATCAGACGGACCTTTGTTGACAAAGTAATGTCTCTGCTTTTCAATATGCTGTCTAGGTTGGTCATAACTTTCCTTCCGAGGAGTAAGCATCTTTTAATTTCATGGCTGCAATCACCATCTGCAGTGATTTTGGAGCCCCAAAAATAAAGTCAGCCACTGTTTCCACTGTTTCCCCATCTATTTCCCATGAAGTGATGGGACCAGATGCCATGATCTTAGTTTTCTGAATGCTGAGCTTCAAGCCAACTTTTTCACTCTCCTCTTTCACTTTCATCAATAGGCTCTTTAGTTCTTCTTCACTTTCTGCCATAAGGGTGGTGTCATCTGCGTATCTGAGGTTATTGATATTTCTCCCGGCAATCTTGATTTCAGCTTGTGCTTCCTCCAGCCCAGCATTTCTCATGATGTACTCTGCATATAAGTTAAATAAGCAGGGTGACAATATACAGCCTTGACGTACTTCTTTTCCTATTTGGAACCAGTCTGTTGTTCCATCTCCAGTTGTAACTGTTGCTTGCTGACCTGCATACAGGTTTCTCAAGAGGCAGGTCAGGTGGTCTGGTATTCCCATCTCTTTCAGAATTTTCCACAATTTATTGTGATCCACACAGTCAAAGGCTTTGGCATAGTCAATAAAACAGAAATAGATGTTTTTCTGGAACTCTCTTGCTTTTTTGATGATGCAGCAGATGTTGGCAATTTGATCTCTGGTTCCTCTGGCTTTTCTAAAATCAGCTTGAACATCTGGAAGTTCACGATTCACGTATTGCCGAAGCCTGACTTGGAGAATTTTAAGCATAACTTTAAGACTAGTGTGTGAGATGAGTGCAATTGTGCGGCAGTTTGAGCACTCTTTGGCATTGGCTTTCTTTGGGATTAGAATGAAAACTGACCTTTTCCAGTCCTGTGGCTACTGCTGAGTTTTCCAAATGTGCTGGCGTATTGAGTACAGCATCATCTTTCAGGATTTGAAATAGCTCAACTGGAATTCCATCACCTCCACTAGCCTCGTTCATAGTGATGCTTCCTAAGGCCCACTTGACTTCACATTCCAGGATGTCTGGCTCTAGGTGAGTGATCACACCATCATGATTATCTGGGTCATGACGATCTTTTTTGTACAGTTCTTCTGTGTATTCTTGCCACCTCTTCTTAATATCTTCTGCTTCTGTTAGGTCCCTACCATTTCTGTCCTTTATCAAGCCCATCTTTGCATGAAATTTTCCCTGGGTATCTCTAATTTTCTTGAAGAGATCTCTAGTCTTTTCCATTCTAGTGTTTTCCTCCATTTCTTTGCATTGATAGCTGAGGAAGGCTTTCTTATCTCGCCTTGCTGTTCTTTGGAACTCTGCATTCAAATGGGTATGTCTTTCCTTTTCTCCTTTGCTTTTTGCTTCCCTTTTTCCACAGCTATTTGTAAGGCCTCCTCAGACAGCCATTTTGTGGCTTTTGCATTTCTTTTTCTTGGGGATGGTCTTGATCCCTGTCTCCTGTACAATGTCAAGTACCTCTGTCCATAGTTCATCAGGCACTCCATCTATCAGATCTAGTCCCTTAAATCTATTTCTCACTTTCACTGTATAATCATAAGGGATTTGATTTAGGTCATACCTGAATGGTCTAGTGGTTTTCTCCACTTTCTTCAATTTCAGTCTGAATTTGGCAATAAGGAGTTCATGATCTCACCACAGTCAGCTCCCAGTCTTGTTTTTGCTGACTGTATAGGGCTTCTCCATTAATGGTTATATTTTAAGTGTTAATCAAGATGTGTAACTATGGAGAAAGTATGAGCTATATAGAAAAATGAGAGGATATGGACTGAGTGCTGGGTCACATAATTATAAATCTAGTCCTTCTATTAGACATGGTATAGAAAGAAAAAGTTACAGAAATCAATAGCTAATGGCAGAACTCCTGGAAAGAGTATTGTAAACCCAAATAGCTGATAACTACAAAATGCAAAGAGAACATATTCAGGATCATAGGTATAGATGGTTGAGCAAAGATTGTAGTACTGTTTATAATGTTTTATTTAAATTTTCATTGTTGTAGTTGTTATGGGATGGATGGCTATTATTATCTGCGCAATTGACATATAATGCTTCCACTCTTCAAGACACAAAGCAGAAATTACAGATCCAGATTACTATCCTTCATGCAAGTAGCTGCCCTGACAGGATATACATTTATTCCAGTGAGACTGCCACTGCTTAAAACCGTTTTAGAACTCCTCCTGAAATTACTTTCAGAGCCTGAAGCTAATTTCTTTGACTATCCTCAATAGTGGCAAATCTCCACCCTTTGACAGGGGATTTGATTTTTTAAAGCTTGCAAAAAGTCAGGACTAGTGAATAAAGTAGCCAGTTAAACTAGGTTATACTGTTTGGGGTTTCAAAAATAAGGTGAGCTAAAGCAATGAGCCGAGTTTTCTCATGTAGCTCATAAACCACTTTAGAAGGCAATTACAAAAGGGAATTTTTCAAAGTAGATTTTTATTTCCTTCCTTTGTAAGATACCACTGCTGCTGCTGCTGCTAAGTCGCTTCAGTAGTGTCTGACTCTGTGCGACCCCAGAGACGGCAGCCCACCAGGCTCCGCCATCCCTGGGATTCTCCAGGCAAGAACACTGGAGTGGGTTGTCATTTCCTTCTCCAATGCATGAGAGTGAAAAGTGAAAGTGAAAGTGAAGTTGCTCAGTTGTGTCCGACTCCTATTGACCCCACGGACTGCAACCTACCAGGCTGTTCCGTCCATGGGATTGTCCAGGCAAGAGTACTGGAGTGGGGTGCCATTGCCTTCTCCAAAGATACCACTAGTTGACTGTAAATGCCCTTCCAGCTTTGTGATTCCGTGATTCAGTAATTCATCTATTTAAACATCATGAAAGATTTGGTGCTATTTTAAAGAAAAATAAAACATCTCAATGTGATTAAAAACTTTTTTACCCTAAAAAAATTGTTAAAAAGAGCATGTTTAATTATACTGGGGCTCATTTTCCTTACTACTTGGAAGAAAAGTTATGACCAACCTAGATAGCATATTGAAAAGCAGAGACATTATTTTGCCAACAAAGGTCCGTCTAGTCAAGGCTGTGGTTTTTCCTGTGGTCATGTATGGATGTGAGAGTTGGATTGTGAAGAAAGCTGAGCGCCAAAGAATTGATGATTTTGAACTGTGGTGTTGGAGAAGACTCTTGAGAGTCTCTTGGGCTACAAGGAGATCCAACCAGTCCATTCTAAAGGAGATCAGCCCTGGGTGTACTTTGGAAGGAATGATGCTAAAGCTGAAACTCCAGTACTTTGGCCACCTCATGCGAAGAGCTGACTCATTGGAAAAGACTCTGATGCTGGGAGGGATTAGGGGCAGGAGGAAAAGGGGATGACAGAGGATGAGATGGCTGGATGGCATCACCGACTCGATGGATGTGAGTTTGAGTGAACTCCGGGAGATGGTGATGGACAGGGATTCATGGGGTCACAAAGAGTCAGACATGACTGAGTGACTGAACTGACTGACTGACTAAGAGGAGGGAGGGTCTTGAATAGATGACCCTCAAGCTATACAGTGATATGCTAGTATATTAGCTGTTTTTTTTAAATAACAAATTACTCCAAAATTTAGTGTCCTGAAATGACACATTATTTCACAGTTCTTATGCAATGAAGAATCCTGGCACTGCTATCTCTGTCCTCTGCTTCCGGATTTCCCACAGGCTACAATTATGGTGTCATCTGGATTGCAGTTGTTCCAAGGATCAACTTGGATTTGTCTCCAAGCCCACTCATATGGTTGTTGGCACCATTCACTATTCAACTCTTCATGGGCCTGGGTTCTTGCTGGCCCATGATTGAAGGCTGCTGTAAGCACCTTTCCACACAGGCTTCTTTATTAGGCATCTCATGATACGGCAACTTGCTTTGTCAAAACAAACAGGCAGTAACACCCAGGGAAGAAGAGTCCAAGCCAGAAGTTATGATCTTTATAACCAAATCTGAGATGTGAGAAGTCTTGACTTCTGCAATATCTTCTGTAATTAGGCACAGTCTATACTCAAGGGGTATAGACCAACCTAGACAGCATGTTGAAAAGCAGAGACACTGCTTTGTCAAACAAAGTTCATCTAGTCAAAGCTATGGTTTTTCCAGTAGTCATGTATGGATGTGAGACTTGGACCATAAAGAAAGCTGAGTGCTGAAGAATTGATGCTTTTGAACTGTGGTGTTGGAGAAGACTCTTGAGAGTCCCTTGGACTGCAAGGAGATCCAACCAGTCCATTCTAAAGGAAATCAGTCCTGAATATTCATTGGAAGGACTGATGATTAAGCTGAAACTCCAATACTTTGGCCACCTGATGTGAAGAGCTGACTCATTGGAAAAGGCCCCGGTGCTGGGAAAGATTGAAGGCAGAAGGAGAAGAGAACGACAGAGTGTGAGATAGTTGGGTGGCATCACGGACTCAGTGGACATGAGTTTGAGTAAGCTCTGGGAGTTGGTGATGGACATGCAGGCCTGGCATGCTGCAGTCCATAGTTTGCAAAGAGTCAGACACGGCTGAGTGACTGAACTGAAATGATACTCAAGGGGAAAGGATTACACAGGAGAGGGAGAACTAGAAGGTGGGAGTGACAGGAACCATTTAATAAGCACATATTCCCCAACCCTGGTGATTCTCATTCCTCTCTCATGAAAACTATACTCACCACCTCCAGGTACCTGTAAAATTCAATCCATTACATCAACAGATCAAAGTCCACTATCACCTCATTTAAATCATGTTCTAATGTAAACGAGTCTCCTTGAGCATAATTCCTTCAGTTCACCCCAGGAGTCTAGTCCCTTTATATCTGTGGACTTGTGAAAGCACAAGTTCTGGAACTGTGATTCTTCTATTGTCATTAACTTCACATCTACCTTATCACAGGTGCTTCTAGACCGCAGAGTCAGCTGCACAGAAATTATTGCTCTGAGTCCTGCTGAAAATTGGCAGAGTATTTATTATTGCTAAGTGTGCCAAAAAGTGCTCTGATTCCCCTAAAGCCACAAAACGTTGTGCTTCTTCTAATGATTAGAAAGTGTGGGGACATGACTACTTAACTATTTTGGAGATGTCTTAGGATGCCTCAAACCAATGAATCTCTAAACATTTGGCTTATGGGGCAGGTATCTGAAGCTTCATAATGTTTATCTCCTCCTCTCTAGAGCATATGTCTTAATGAGGCTTCCAATGTGCTTACCTTGTTACTTTTTGCTCAAGTGACCCAACTAATATGTCATCAATATTATGGACCAAAGGGATGTTGTTGTTGTTCAGTTGCTAAGTTGTGTCTGACTCTTTGTGACCCCATGAACTGCAGCATGCCAGGCTCCTCTGTCCTCTTCTAGCTCCTCTCCTCTAGGAGAGGTTGCTCAGATTCATGTCCATTGAGTTGGTGATGACATCCAACCATCTCATCCTCTGCCACCCCCTTATTCTTTTGCCTTCAATCTTTCTCAGCATCAGGGTCTTTTTCAATGAGTCAGCTCTTCACATAAGATGGCCAAACATTGGAACTTCAGCTTCAGCATCAGTCCTTCCAATGAATATTCTGGGTTTATCTCATTTGAGAAAGACTGACTTGATCTTGATCTCCTTGCTGTCCGAGGACTCAAGAGTATTCTTGAACATCACAGTTCAAAGGCATCAATTCTTCAGCGCTCAGCTCTCTTTATCATCCAAGTCTCACATCCATACATGACTACTGGAAAAAACGTAGCTTTGACTAGACAGACCTTTGTCGGAAACTAACACCTCTGCTTTTTAATATGCTGTCTAGGTTTGCCACTGCTTTCCTTCCAAGGAGTAAGCGTCTTTTAATGTCATGCTTGCAGTTATCATCCAAAGTGATTTTGGGGTCCAAGAAAATAAAATCTGTCACTGCTTCCACTTTTTCCCCATCTATTTGCCATGAAGTAATGGGACTAGATGCCATGATCTGAGATTTTTAATACTGAATTTCAAGCCATCTTTTTCACTTTCTTCTTTCACTCTCATCAAAATGATGTTATGTAGATGACCAAACTGTCCAGGTGCTTCTAGACAATAGCAAAATGGAGGGTGTGAAAATTAACCTATGAATGGGGCAAGTTTATAAGTGTTTATCCCACATGAATACTAACTGCTTCTGACCCTGCTTTCAGAAGTTATTCCAGTGCTACTATGTGGTTGAGTTTGAAGCATTTTCATTGAGCAGGATCCATCTGGGGTTTTTAGGGGAGCAAAATCGTGAATTAAGTGAACATGTGGGTACATGCTTCCACGTGGCACTAGTGATAAAGAACCTGCCTGCCAATGCAGGAGACATAAGGAGGCAGATTCGATCACTGCATTGGGAAGATCACCTGGAGGAAGGCATGGCAACCCACTCCAGTATTCTTACCTGGAGTGTTCCATGGACAGAGGAGCCTGGAGGGCTACATACAGTCAATAGAGTCACAACGATTCAGGCACAACTGAAGCAGCTTAGCACACTCACACACAATGAGTACTATTCCTCCTATGATGCAATATGTATGTATATATATTTTTTACTTAATATGTTTCACAAGTGTGGCATAGGGGAAGGGGTAGTTTTAGAAATTTCTACCTGGCCTTCCCACTGGAATAACTCTTACTCTGCAATTTAATGAACATTATCTACCATGGATATCCATTCCAACTACACATCCTGGAACCAAGGAAATAACCACTTTGTGAGTCAGTGGACCAACTACTGTGAGTTGGACTTGCGCAAGAATTCTATGAATTACCTGGCCTCCATATGCCTTGACTTTAACATATTTATACATTCAGCAAACTTCACAATATGCTATTCTTCAATGGAAAATATCTTATTTATCCTATAAACAAATAGTAGTTTAGAGAAGAAGAAATGAAAGTATGACTTGCACATTCAATAAGCTATTCAAGTTTATGAATATCTGAGATGCAAATTGAAGTAATATATTGAGATACCACTTCTTACCTATCAGGCAAAAAGTCAACATTTGATATATTCTGTGGATTGGGCTGTGTTGCCAGTGACAATGCAAAATGTTATAACTTCTCTGAAGGAGAACTTGGTGATATATAGAAAAATTACACAGGCATTTACCCTTTGACTTGGCAATTCTACTTCTAGAAACCTATTTCAAATATGCACTGACGAAATATGAAATTACTTTTTATGCTGAATAGTCTTTGTTTGTCCCTTCAGAATTATTCTCCATCCTTCTACTCTGAATCTTGTGAACTGTATCAATGATCAGCAAACATTTTCTCGGAATGGCTAGAGAGTATATGTTTTAGGCTTTAAGGGCTATATGGCCCCAATTGCAACTCATAACTTTGCTGCTATAGCAAGAAAGTATCCACAACAATATGAACACTATGAATGAACACTATGAACAATATGAATAAAGTTGCAGTAAACCTTTATTTTGGGGCTTCCCTGGTGGCCCAGCTATTGTGAGAAATAAATCTGTGAGGTGAGCCCAGGATGCCAGGGCTCACCTCACAGATTTATTTCTCACAATAGCTATGAAAGGCATGTATTCTGGACCATCCCAGTGTGGGTGAGTAGGTCTCAAAAGACAAATCCACTCTAACCTTCTAATCTCCCTAAGCTTTTGAATTATTTCCTCTTTAAACCTAAGCAGGTCCAGCATTTCTAATACATTCATTCTGGGACATCCTGTGCTCCATGTTTCAGCCAATTAACTAAAAATAAATAAATAAATAAATCCCAGAAAGATACATATTAGCAGAACTGACCCCAAATCCATTAAAGAAATTGAATTCATAGTTAAAATCTTTTCCACATAGAAAACTCAAGGCCTCGATGGCTTCACTAGTGAATTCCTCTCAACATTTAAGGGAGAAATAATACTAATCTCACATGAGTTCTTTCAGAAAATAGAGGCAATAGGAGCACTTCTAATCCTACATGACTGGACATGTATACATCCATATGTGAGTGCTAAGTCACTTCAGTCGTGTCCAACTCTGGGCGATCCTATGGACTGTAGCCTGCCAGGCTCCTCTGTCCACTGGAGTAGATGGCCATTTTTCAATCAAAAAAATTAAGGAACTTTGAATATATAACATATATTAACTCTGAACTCAACTCATTTTGACAATCACTGAGCATTTCATATGTACAAAACATTGTGCTAGATACTAGAATAATTCAGAGCCCCTGAAAAAGCTTCTCTCCCTCTTTTTATTCTCTCTCCCTCCCTTCTTGTTCTCGTTAACAAAACTTCTCCACACTAGCTCTGAAGATGAAAGTGACCACTCAGCTTTACTGTGGCTTTACTGTTTCTCTGCTTCGTGAAAACTATTTGATTTTGTAACTGCAAAATAAAATGGAGGGGTTGTTGATCTGTTTGAATTTTGAAGGAAACACTAAAGTGCCCTATATAATTAAACAAATTTAAGAACCACCTGGTTCAGTTTTTTTGTATAGATAAGATATCAATCATCATTGCAAGTAACCATTTTTTTTTTTTTTCCCACTAACCAAAATTTTCACAATCTGTCTTACAGGTATACTTAAACCTAACAATAAGTTTTGATAACTACATCATTTTGCTTGGGGGTAAATCTTATTCATAAAATCAAAAATAAAACTGAAGAAAATAGAAAGGGCTCATCCTCTCTTTTGTGAACATTTCTAAGTGACAGAAGATAGTCTGCTAAACTCACTCAAATGCTTCCATGCATGTTTCTTAATTGCCATTCCTATCCTTATAAATTAAAACCATAAAAATTAATATGGTGGCTGATAACTGGGTAAATGCATCATTATTTTAATTAGTGGTTGTTGTTCAGTCACCAAGTCATGTCTGGCTCTTTGCAACCCTATGGACTCCAGCACGCCAGGTTTCCCTGTCCTTCCCTATCTCCCAGGGTCTGCTCAAATTCAATTATTTTAATAAATCATATCAAATATATAAAATCTAGAAAACCCAAAAGAAAGGAGGAATTAACACAGAAATCGTACTTTTAGTGGGTAAGTAAAATATGTACTTTTTTCCCTATTTTAAATTTGTCTTAATCAATAGTATAGCTCTCAAGCAATTATTTGAAGCTGAATGCAGGGTGTTAATAGATGAATGAAACATAAATAATGAATAGATGAATAAACATAAAGTGTTTTTGGAAAGTCACTTTATGGAAAGTCATCAAGAGGAGAAATGGATTCTATAAGTCACTCTTTTACATTGTAACTTTCCTTTTAAACATCTAATTTCCTTAAACTAGGGTCTCTTCTTCTTTCTGATGATAACAAATTCTAGGAATTATGCACTTGTATGGGAGAAATAGTTGTTGTCACATCTCCAGGCAAGGCTCCTGTGCCCCCTGAAACTTCAAAGCCGTCTGTAGTGACTCATGTTCTGGCCTCGGGCCTTTACCATTACTCACCTAGGTCTGCCAAGTCCAAGATTCCCATCACTTCTGCTACTGCATCTCCCAACACTGCCTTTTTTTTTTTTTTTTTTTGGTCTCAGCTACAGACTTTTATCCCTTGGACTGCAAGGAGATCCAACCAGTCCATCCTAAAGGAAATCAGTCCTGAATATTCATTGGAAGTATTGATACTGAAGCTGAAACTCCAATACTTTGGCCACCTGATGCAAAGAGCTGACTCATTTTAAAAGACCCTGATGCTGGGAAAGATTAAAGGTGAGAGGAAAAGGGGATGACAGAGGATGAGATGGTTGGATGGTGTCACCGACTCAATGGACATGAGTTTGAGTAAACTCCAGGAGTTCATGATGGACAGGGAAGGCTGGCGTGTTGCAGTCCATGGGGTCGCAAAGAGTCGGACATGACTGAGCGACAGAACTGAACTGAACAGACTATTAAAGTGGCAGTCTTAGTGTGTCATTAGTGTTGCTCACCAAATACTTTTATTTTATCTTCCCCAGGATAGTATAGCGTTGTACTTTCTCATCCCCCTGCAGTTATCTGTGGCCTTGGACTTGCTTTGGCAATAAAGTGTGAGTAAAAAGGATGTGTATGACTCTAGATGTACTTTTAAAAGCCAGTGTACAATTCATCATGCTCTCTCTGCTAACTTTGGGTGATTGGCAGTGTTCCATACAGTGGTTTATTGTTCAACTGGTGCTCCGGAGCCAGGACGATGGAGAGCAGAGACCACAGCCAACACGCAACAGATACATAATGTGAGCCAGAAATATTTAGTGGTTTTAAGTCACTGAGCTTTTCAGATTATATTTGTTTCAACTTCAGAACAACCTAGTCTATTCTGATTGATACCTGTAGTGATAGTTTTTGCCTCATCACTCACTTAGGCATCATCTGTGAATAATGTCACTCCTCTGTCCTCAAATCTATTCTTATATTTTAAGAGGGTTGTTATTATTTTTCTTTCTGCATGTGGTTGTAGAGTCACTAAGTCATATTCAACTCTTTGCAACCCCATGGACTGCAGCATGCCAGGCTTCCCTGTCCATCACTACCTCCTGGAGTTTGCTCAAATTCATGTCAATGATCCTATCTAACCATCTCGTCCTGTGTTGTCCTCTTCTCCTTCTGCTTTCAGTCGTTCCCAATAACAGGGTCTTTTCCAACAAGTAAGCTCTTCACATCAGGTGGCCAAAGTATTGGAGCATCAGCATTAGCCCTTCCAATGAATATTCAGGACTGATTTCTTTTAGGATTGACTGGTTTGATATCCTTGCAGTCCAAGGAACTCTCAAGAGTCTTCGCCAACACCACAGTTCAAAAGCATCAATTCTTTGGCACTCCACTATCTTTATGGTCCAACTCTCACATCCCTATGGCTACTGGAAAAACCATAGCTTCAACTATAAAAACCATTGTTGGTGAATTGATGTTTCTGCTTTTTAATATGCTGTCTAGGTTTGTCATAGCTTTCCTTCCAAACAGCAAGCATCTTTTAATTTCATGGTTGCAGTCACCATCCACAGTGATTTTGGAGCCCAAGAATATAAAATCTGTCACTGTTTCCATTGTTCCCCCATCTATTTGCCATGAAGTGATGGGACTGGATGCCATGATCTTAGTCTTTTCAATGTTGAGTTTTAAGCCAACTTTTCACTCTCCTTTTTCACCCTCAGTGAGACTCTTCAGTTCCTCTTTGCTTTCTGTGTGGTCTCACCTGCGTATCTGAGATTGTTGATATGTCTCCTGGCAATCTTGATTCCAGCTTCTGATTCATCCAGTCTGGTTTGCATGATAATGCTCTACATATAAGTTAAATAAGCAGGTGGCAATATAGAACCTTGATGTACTCCTTTCCCAATTTGGAACCAGTCTGTTGTTTCACGTCCAGTTCTAACTGTTGTTTCTTGACCTATATACAGATTTCTCAGGAGGCAGGTCAGGTGGTCTGGCATTGTCGTGATTCACACAGTCAAAGGCTTTAGTGTGGTCAATGAAGCAGAAGTAGATGTTTTTATGGAATTCCCTTGCTTTTTCTATGGTCCAACAGATGTTGGCAATTTGATCTCTGGTTCCTCTGCCTTTTCCAAATCCAGCTTATACATCTGGAAGTTCTTGGTTCATGTAGTGTTGAAGCCTAGCTTGAAGGATTTTGAGCATAACCTTACTAACTAACATGGGAATTGAGCACAATTGTCTGGTAGTTTAAACATTCTTTGGCACTGCCCTTCTTTGATATTTTCCAGTACTGTGGCCACTGCTGAGTTTTCCAAATTTGCTGGTGTTTTGAGTGCAGCACTTTCACAGCATCATCTATTAGGATTTGAAACAGCTCAGCTGGAATTCCATCACCTCCACTAGCTTTGATTGTAGTAATGCTTCCTCAGGCCCACTTGACTTCACACTCCAGGATGTCTGGCTCTAGGAGAGTGACCACACCATCAGGGTTATTCCAATCATTAAGACCTCTTTTAATATATATATAGTTCTTCTGCATATTCTTTCCATCTATTCTTATTCTCTTCTGCTTCCATTACTGTTTCTGTGCTTTATTGTGTCCATCCTTGCATGAAATGTTTCCTTGATATCTCCAATTTTCCTGAGACGATCTCTAGTCTTTCCCATTCTGTTGTTTTCCTCTATTTCTTTGTATTGTTAGTTGAAGAAGGCCTTCTTATATCTCCTTGCTATTCTCTGGAAGTCTGCATGTACATATTCTAATTTTCTATCTATTCAGATCAGTGGTTTAACATAATATTAGTCATGAATATTTATCTTTCTCTGATGAGATTAGTATAGATCCAGTGGATTACTTCTGTAATGAAGGAATGAAAACCAGATTCTCAGGCTTAGAACAATGGCAAGCAGCACTGCCTTTTTCTGGCTCCACGACCTCAACTACCATTTTAAATCAGTTGTTATCAGCAATATTTGGAAACCCACATTCAATCCACATTACATGCTGCAGCCTTGATGAAACTTGGTATAATGAGTTTATTTTTCAGCCTATAAAGATGATGTGAGCATGTCTGTAAGTTCATAGCTTGAATCTCACCTTAAACGACATTGGGCTTCCCCTGATGGCTCAGCAGGTAAAGAATCTACCTGCCACTTCAGGAGATGCGGGAGATATGTGTTCAGTCCCTGAATCAGGAAGATCCCCTGGAGGAGGAAATGACAACCCACTCCAGTGTTCTTTCCTGGAGAATCCCATGGACAGAGGAGCCTGGCAGCCTACAGTCCATGGGGTCACGCAAAGAGACATGACTGAAGTGACTGAGCCCACACACAAAATTACATGCAACCATTTGGGTTCTGCAGTTGAGCCTGTTGATAGGCAGACCAAATGCCATAGCATACCACATCTGTCTTAGATTCTTTTTTTTTTTTTTTATGATGGATGATAGCATGTTTTGAAAGCTTTGGCATGGAAATGAAGTTATCTCTGACCTTTCCTGGCTCTACTTGTAGCAATTATGTCTCAACTCTCACAAGAAAATTGATATAAAACAGAATTTCGAATCTCATCAAGAGCCCCTAATGTGCCTTAAAGCAATAATATGTGACTTACATTCTTACTTTGGAAGTTTCAGTGTAAATGATATATCATTACCCCAAAGATTATCTTTTAAATCTGACAGATATTACCTTTCTAAAATCTTATATGGCCTACATAAGTTGCAATAAAAATAGTAAATTTTCCCATGTAGCAGCTAATATGTAATTACTAGGTTGATCCACTTGAAATTGGCAACATTTGACAGTTTTCTGACCTATAAAATGGCAAGTTCATATGATTTGGCCTAATAACTTTATACATGTTGTTGCATTTTCCTTTATATACATGATGAAAATGTACACAAAAAATCGGTCATTTTCTCCCTCAAATTCTCCTATTTCTATATTCCTTATCTTGATGAATGAGCCATTGCCAACCCAGTTGTCCAAGTAAACCTAGAAGTTATAATTAAGTCTTCCATTTTCCCTTCCTTTTATATCCAATTGATAATGAACTCTATTTTTCCCTAAAATATTCTAAAATGGCTATACAGGCTTTATTGTTATTGCTACTGCCTTGGCTCAATTTATAATCTGTCACAGATGGGGTTCTGCATGAAAA
The DNA here is from genome assembly GCF_027580195.1 of Bos mutus. Classification (NCBI taxonomy): domain Eukaryota; kingdom Metazoa; phylum Chordata; class Mammalia; order Artiodactyla; family Bovidae; genus Bos; species Bos mutus. The sequence goes on from NC_091618.1 coordinate 32,970,203, forward strand.
AGACTGCAATAGAGGTTATATGCATGGGATTTATTAGGGACTGTTTGTGAGATTGCAAGTGCTATAGAGAATAGGTGCAAGTGATGGTAAATGGGCCACTTCTGTTTCTTATTCATGGATCCCAGATGAGTATTGATCTGGAATCCGTGAGTAAGTTGTATTACAACTCCAGGGAAATTGCACCGTGAGTCCATCAATTTAAAGTCAGATTACTCAACTTTGGTACTGTTGTCCTTTGGAGATGGATATTTCATTGTGGGGCTATCCTGTGTAATATAAGATGTGTAGTGGTATCTTTGGCTTCCATCCATTAGAAGCCAGCAGTAATCCCCAGCTGTGACAACCAAGAACATCTTTTAGAATTTGCCAAATGTCTCCCAGGGGACAAATTTGCCTCTGGCTGAAAAGCACTGATACATACTGTAAGGCAAAAACTTGAGGATACATTCCATCATTGCAAAGCTTTGCCTCTGGGCTGTCATTCAGCGTGATGTCAGCTTTCTTGCTGGTGTAGAGTATGGCATGCCCAGTGGATCCATTGGTCATGCCCTCACCCCAACACTGTGTCATCAAATGGGTTCCTTGTCTAACACAATATATATAAGATGCCACATGAATGGAGCAAACACTATATAAAGCTGAGGCCTTATGGGCAAGAAAGGTAAGTCAATGCCTGCAATCTCTCTCTCTCTCTGTCAAAAAAGTCAGCTGCTTCTTTCAGAGTAAAGATGATGTAATGTAATTAACTTGCTACCAAATAGCTGACTGCTCTCTTTGAGGGATGATGCCATATTGAGGAACTCAGTATTAGTTTCTGCTGCTGGAAAATAGGACATTTGGTAGCATCAGTAACTACATCAGTCTTAATAGTGAGAGTCTATGCAGTTGGGTCCCTGCATAGCCTCAAAGCTTGCCATCATAGCTACTCATTCCTGTGTCCACTGAGACAGCACTGCTCTAATGAATTTTGTATCTACTTGATTGTTTATTCCCTCTTGTGTGGTGAATGCTTTGCGAGTACATGTGATACAAATATTTTTACACTCTGTGCCCACATGCTTGTATCCACACACATGTGTGGTCTTTTCCAGACCTTCCAGCTCCTAATCCAGTTAGCCTGGGCATAAGCTTGTCTATGTTCTAGCTGCATAATATGTCTCCTTTCACATAAAGTAATGACTCAGTGTACCATCCAAGGTTCCATTCATTGGAAGGATTTCCTCTCACTGTTTTCTTTCAAGGCCCTGTCTGAGTGGGCAACTCTGGTATAGCTACCACCCATATGAGCTTGCATCGATATAACAACCCAGCTCATCCATGAACCAAGATTAAATGTTTTGCTACACTAGCTTGTCATCAGGGAACCAGCATGCAGTCCTAAGTGTGAACTGAAGGAGAGGTGCTGATGAAATGGAATGTGTACAAGTTTGTGCAGCACTCATGTGCTTCCAGTTTTTCTCATGCTTAATCCCAGGTGTGCCACCTCCATCTTTGCCGGGAGCCACCACAGGAGATCCCACCCATGACAAAGGTCATGCAGAAGAGACCTGACAGGCAAAGGCGGATCAGGCCTTGAGGGACCCCCTGAATCTGCTCGAGCATCTACCCCAAAACCAAAATCTATCCACTGTTTATTATATTATGCTTTTCACCAACTCTTCTGTCATTAACAGGGGGCTATCCCTGACCACCTTTCTCTGGAAAAAGTCAACTTAGGGCTTTAGTTAATAAGTCTCTTGGACATAAAAGGAATATTTCTATTTTAACCCCTCTGTTGGCATTCTAGTTTGCCTGACAGCTTTATCCATACTCTTGCAATTAACACACATGATTGTTCACAACTCTCCAACCTTGAAAGGCACAGGAAGCCAAAACATTCTAAAAGTCCTAATAAGCATAGAGTCCTTTAAAGGATGAAAAATTATTAGAATAGATAGTACTGGTAAAGGGCTTCATTATTGGGCCAATGCTTGCTGCCAAGTGCCCACATCCCTTATCCATTGTGCACCTGGGAGTGCATTGGTTAACATAGTTGGAATGTAAGAAAAACAAGCAGCAGCCTTGGAATTAACCACATCAGACCTTTGAGCTGATTGGTTCTTTCTTTGTTGTGACCCACTGCACCTTTGCTCTGTGAGAATGTAACTGTGTTTAGTACTTTCTGAGCCTGAGAGAAATAAAGAAGAAACACTTCAAGGGAAAACAAGTTTTCTAGTCGAGCAGCCTTTATCAAAAAAGGGTCATAAAATGTCCACAGGCCTCCAAGGCCAGAAGATATTGTACACAATACTGTTTATGGGAAAGGTATGCAGAAAAAATCCTGGTTTTGATAAAGACAAAACAGATGTAATGTTTGGGCTGACTCTGTATGACTTTGCATCTTTCATTTCCCTCTATGTACAAGTCAAGGTATAAAAGTTCCTTTTGAAAATAAAGTTATGGGCCTCGCTCACTGAAGCTTGGTCTCCCCGTGTCATTCTTTTTTTTCCTTTTTTCCTTTTCTTTCTCTGTTCTTCTTTAAAGATGACTCCTTGGAACACGGGAGCTTTATTGGCTTTCTGTGTTTATCAAGGAAGATCAAGCCCTGCTCTCTGCTTTGCTATCCTTATCGCCTAAGCTGTCATCCTGAGGGTACCCCTGGATCCTTCTGGGGCTGGACCTTAGCACATCTTACCGTACACTACCTGACTTTATCACATACAGAGTCCCTCAGCTCATGATGGGCAATTCTGACTACATGATCTGTTGATGTCACATGGTCAGGCATTTAGTTTCCACAAAGGCCTAGTAGCATGCCAAATCTTATTGTTGAAAGTGCATAATTCTCTACTGTAGATGTTATAGTTTTTCTTCATGACCCTAGGAACCAATGCTGTAATTCTTCCATTGGGATTTGAGATAAATGCCATAGAGCATCTCCTCCCACCACCAATACCTCTAATGCAGGAGGAAGCCCAAGACTGTGTGGCCAAAGAAGCAGGGCTACCATCACCATAGCCTGGACCTACTGCAAAGACATTCCTTGCCCATTTTATATTACCTGATATATAGCTTAGAGTAGTAGAGCAGTATTCCTAAATGTGGAAACTTCTGCCTCAAAAAAAAAAAAAAAGCAAAAAAGAAAGAAAGAAAGGTTTATCAGGCATTGTGTTGCCTTCTTCATCATAGGAAGTTCAAAATATGGTCATGGGTCCTTTGATGCCTCAGAACCTCCACCAAATGTATGGATGTGTTGGGTCCAAGAATCTTTGTAGATTTATCTTCCACATCTGGAGTGTTTGTGTCTTACAAAAGCCTCCTAAACTGACATGCTGGTATCCAGAGAGTGAACCAGAGAGATGTTCTGTGGAGAGTGCAGCCAGTCCAGTTCTGTTGTGACCATATTATAACAAAGGACAGAAGAAGAGTTGGGGCAGTCCTGGAGAAAAGCTTTAAATGTATACATTTATCTGTTCTAAGTGAATGAAACATTTTCTGATCCTTTTTTTGACAGGGATGGGAAAAAGTGCAATGAGCAGCTCCTTGTCTGCAGACCATTTACCTGTGGCTATGTACATTGTTGTTGTTTAGTCGCTAAGTTGTGTCCAACTCTTTGTGACCCCATGGCTATAGCCCACCAGGCTTCTTCTGTCCATGCGACTTCCCAGGCAAGAATACTGGAATGGGTTCTCCTTTGCTTCTCCAGGGGTTATGTCCATACACTCTAGCAAAGACCCCATAGATCTTTGATGTAGAAGCTGCAACTGGGAATACTATTTGGTTGAGTTTATGGTAGATCACCATAACCTTCAGAACCTGTCTAATTTTTGCAGAAGCCAAACTGATGAACTAAGTGGAGATAGGAAAGGGACCATGACCCCCTGCATCCTTTAGATACTAGAGGGTCATACCAATTTCTGCCATTTGTTTGGGTGCATTATTGGTTCAGTTTCCTATATTGCCTGGGGAGAGGAGCCATTTCAGCACTTGTTCCATTATCTGAGCCTTTTTAATCCTTTCTCCCACTGTCCTGCTGTGACAATTGGGATATTTAATACCTCATTTATTGTGGGTTACCACCATTTCCATGCTTCTAGGAAAACACCGGACCCCGTGGTCTTTTCCAAGTATTAAATGCTATTAAGAGAGGTCTCAAATCAATAAACAACACAATGTTTTTCTCCCTTTAATCCAGCACTCTCAGAATCCAGTCCCAATTGTATTCCCCAACTTTTGCCTGTATATTTTGCCAAAGTCCTATAGCAATGTGTGGGTGATATTAGCTTTTATTTGCTGCAAAACAAGCTATCACCAACTTAGTGGCTTAAAACAATACCTATCTCCTAAGTCATATTCTGTTGGTCTGAAGTCCACTATAGTGTGGCTGGGTTTTCTGCTCAGAGTATCACGAGTCTGAAATCAGGGTGTCCATCAGGCTAGGTTCTCATCTGGAGGCTCTGAGGAAATTTAAAACCTCCAAAATCTTACTGTTGGCAAAGTTCAGTCCTTTAAGTTGTCAGACTGAGGTCCTGATTTTCTTACCCATGGTCAACCAGGATTTTCTCTTAGCAACTAGAGGCCTACTGCATTCCTCCACAAATAGATGCCTGCACCTTTCAAGCCAGCAATCCTCCTGTGTCTAATCTTCCTCCTTCTTCAAACCTCTGGCTTCCTCTTTCCCAAACATGTGAAGAAAGCTTTCTTTAAGAGGTTCATTTGAATAGGTCAGACATATCCAGATAGCCTCCCTACTTTAAGGTGAACTGATTTAGGGCCCTAATAATATCTGAAAAATCCCTTTACAGCATGACTGAGCACACATACATACAAGCAATACTTAGTTTCATGTCTGATAGGCTTACTGGGAGAAGGTAGTAATGTTTATATTTCTTTGTATCTTTTAGATTGGGAGCTATTTGAAGGTAGAGAATTTTTCTTTTTGCCTTTGTATCCTCATCACATCTCTAAGTCTTCTCATCCATCCCTGTGCTTGCTACTTATTAGACATTCAATACACATATTTTCAATGATCCTATTTTTGTTTCAACAAATATTAATAGAATACCCCAAAATATAAATATCAAGTTATGAATACTAATTATCTCAAGATAGTAGGGTTATGTGATTTTTACTTTTGTCTTGAGTTGCATTTCCAAATTTATGAGTAATAACCAGAAAACATTACTATAAAAATTAAGACCAAACACAGCATTTACCCATTTCTCTGCCCAGGAATTTTTACATAACAGAAAATATATATTTTGCCTGGGACACACCAAATGGCATGTAGGATCTTAATTCCCCAACCAAGGATTTAACCCATGCCTCCTACAGTGGAAGCTCAGTCTTAACCACTGGACTGTCAGAGAAGTCCCAGAAAATATCTTTTGAAAAGATATTTCCATCATGGTGCTAAAAAAAAGGGTGCCATCAGTGAAACAGAAAGTCCCAAATGGTAGAAAACAGATAGGAGCATATGGACAGAGAAAAAGGCTAAAAAAAATAAAAGCACAAGCAGAAATGACTAGAAAAGTAAGAGAAAGTCCAGAGATATCCCAAGTTCAAAGAAACAAGAAAGATTGAGAAGGTATCAAAATACCATCAGGGTATTAATTCACTGTGTTTGGAACATGGGTATTGGAGCGTGGATACTGTTCTACAGGTAACACTCTAAACTTCAGGAACTGTCTACCTAGAATAGGTCTCTGAACATGAGCACTAGACAGGCAAACAAAGCTCTAAGTCCTCAATAGTCTCCTTAAGAACAGCAAGACTGAAGAAAAGGCAAGAGAGAATTTTACTCCTCCTCCTTGTTTGTTGTTGCTCAGTTGCTAAGCTGTGTCTGACATTTTGGCACCCCATAGACTGCAGCCCACCAGGCTTCCCTGTCCTTCACTATCTTCCAGTTTGCTCAGATTCATGTCCATTGGGTTGGTGATGCTATCTAACTATCTCTTCTTCTGCCACCCCTTTCTCCTTCTGCCTTCAGTCTTTCCTAGCATCAAACTCCTCCCTAGACTGACCTAAACCATGAGTATTATTTTCTAAAGTAGAAATGCCCATATGGGAGACACACAGAATGGGTGCTTGAGCTGGAGGAGGCCAGCGTCCTGAGACTTAGGTTCTCTGGGAGGAATAAGGACTCAAATGCCCTGATGCCAAACCATCCCCAGGTACCCTGGCTTTTCATACTCCCCCCTCCTACAATCGCCAAGGATAAGCTGCTGTAAACAGAACCCAGAGTCCCTGAGTAAGAAATGTGAATTTTCAAATATTAATATAACAAAAAATAATAAAATCACGAAACACTGAAGGAAAAGCTATGAGACAGAGGCACCAAACTCAAGAGGAAACTCACATCAAAGAAGATAGTTAACAGAAAAACAAGAGGGACTTCCCTGTCAGTCCAGTGGTTAGGACTTCACCTTCCAATGCAAGTGGTGTGGGAGTTAGGATCTAACATGCCTCATGGTCAAAAAACCAGAAACATCAACAACGGAAGAAATATGTAACAAATTCACTAAAGACTTTAAAAATGGTCCGCATCAAAAGAAAAAAACTTTAAAGGAAAAAAAGAGAACAAGAATTCACGTCTATAGAAAGAACAAGTAAAGATCACAGAAATGAAAAATATGACCCCTGCAATAAAACAGTCAGTAGGTCGGCAGACTGGGAACCACCCAAGGCTAACTTAGTGAGGGGCCAACAGAGCTAAGTAGATTTCTGAGAATACAGCTCAGGAGAAGAGGCAAAATGTACAGCAGGAGAGATAAGACTGGATAATTCATTCAGATGTTCCCACAAGCAGTACAAAAAGAGAAAGCAAAGGAAATGGAAGAAAGGAAATTATAGACAGAGAAGGAGGAGGAAGAGGAGAGGAAGGAGACAGAAAGTAAGGTGAAGGAGGAAATTCACCAGAGCTAAAAGGCCCAATAACACTGAAAGTCTGATGTAAAAAGACCCACATACAGACACATTGTACAAATATTTCAGCACCATAAGAATAAACAGAAAACCTCTAAAGACAGAGTGAGAAAACAGAAGAAAACCAAAAATATATACCTATGAACGGTTGTGAGAACTGGACTGTAAAGAAGGCAGAAATGTCAAAGAATTGATGCTTTCGAACTATGGTCCTGGAGAAGACTCCTGAAAGTACTTTGGACAGCAAGGAGATCAAACCAGTCTCTCTTAAGGGAAATCAACCCTGAATACTCATTAGAATGCTGAAGCTGAAGCTCTAGTATTTTGGTCAGAGAATGAGAACAGCCGACTCACTGGAAAAGTCCCTGATGCTGGGAAAGACTGAGGGTAGGAGAAGAGGGCGTGAGAGGATGAGATGGCTGGACAGCATCACCAATGCAATGGACATGAACTTAGGCAAACTTCACATGATGGTGAGAGACAGGGAGGCCTGGCATGCTGCAGTACATGGGGTTGCAGAGTCTGACATGACTGGGCAACCAAACAACAATGGGAAGGAATGAAATTTGAATAAGTGTCATCCCTCAGGGCCCCTCCCGAGATTTTACATCCCCTAGGGAAATCACTTACTCTGTGCTCCCAAGGAACCAGTCCCATAAGACAGCCACACACGCTGCTGCCTGCAGGTGGGTAAGACAGCACCTTGGCCAGGCCTGTCACTGCTAACAAGAATAACTAGAAAATGGTGAGGCAAGAACTTCAAAATTCCAAGGGAAAATTGGCTCAAATCTAGACTTCTATATCCAGGTCAATTTATGGTGAGAGCAAAAAATAGACATGCAGGGTTCAAAAAGTCTACCAGCTATGAGTTCTTTCTGAAAGAACTCAGAATAAATTCCAGTAAGAGAGAAAAAAAAAATCCAATTAGCAGAAGTAAGAAGAGATATCTGACTTGACAATGCACAACATTTAAGAAAAGCTAATGCGACTATAGGAACTGCCGAGAAAGGAATGCAGGATGTAACCAAAAGCAAACTATTGTTGTCTTGTTCAGGGGAGACCGTGTAATTAAGAAATGCACTCAGCTTCAAGAAATAGAGAGATCCAACTCACTGAGAGATTTATTTTTCTCAGAACAGTTCTGAAGGAGGGAAGCTGCTGGCTCTTGGTCCAGTAGCTTGATGACATCAGGCTCCAGCCTGTAGGGTTCTCTTGGCCTTCACTTTAGCATCTCATAGTTGCAAGGATGCTGGCTGCAGCTTCTAATGGAACAGCCACATTGACAGTCACAATGAGTAGAATGGATGGTAAGTCATAATTGTCCTCTTATTAAGGAAGTCAGAGCTTTCTAGTATGTCTTATTGACCATCTTCAGCTCAGAGGGAACCTTGAAAAAGAATATTTAGCTTTTACCAGCCCTACATAGAACAAGGCAAGGGAGAAAAGGTTTGGGAATAACAATGACTCTTCTGACAAGAGTGTTTACTCAGAGGCTGAAGATGCTGACTCACTGTAGATGTTGGTAATGAAGGGGATTGGATGTGACACTACAAAATATGCCACTTTGGCATAAAGACTACGCTGAGCTGAAGGCAATTAGGAATCAACAAATAAAAGAGTTCTTTGCCCTCCATTATCAGCCTAAGAGCAAGACATAATTCTCCACCCCCCATACCATCCTGTATCAAGATGACTCACCAGAGGCAGAAATTCAGTCACTCAGTTGTACCCAACTCTTTGTGACCCTATAGACTGTAGCACACCAGGCTTCCCTATCCATCGCCAACTAATAGAGCCAGCTCAAACTCATGTCTATCGAGTCAGTGATGCCATCCAACCATCTCATCCTCGGTCGTCCCCCTCTCCTCCTGCCTTCAATCTTTCCCAGCATCGGGGACTTTTCCAATTAGTCAGTTCTTCGCATCTTGTGGCCAAAATATTGGAATTTCAGCTCCAGCATCAGTCCTTCCAACGTGTATTCAGAATTGATTTCTTTTACAATGGACTGGTTGGATCTCCTTGCAGTCCAAGGGACTCTCAAGAGTCTTCTCCAACACCACAGTTCAAAAGCATCAATTCTTCGACCCTCAGCTTTCTTTTTTTTTTTAATTTAAATTTATTTATTTTAATTGGAGGCTAATTACAATATTGTATTGGTTTTGCCATACATCAACATGAATCCACCACGGGTATACACGTGTTCCACATCCTGAATCCCCCCTCCCACCTCCCTCCCCACACCATCCCTCTGGGTCATCCCAGTGCACCAGCCCCAAGCATCCTGTATCCTGCATTGAACCTGGACTGGCGATTCGTTTCTTATATGATATTATACATGTTTCAATGCCATTCTCCCAAATCATCCCACCCTCTCCCTCTCCCACAGAGTCCAAAAGACTGTTCTATACATCTGTGTCTCTTTTGCTGTCTCACATACAGGGTTATCATTAACATCTTTCTAAATTCCATATATATGCGTTAGTATACTGTATTGGTATTTTTCTTTCTGGCTTACTTCACTCTGTATAATAGGCTCCAGTTTCATCCACCTCATTAGAACTGATTCCAATGTATTCTTTAGGTCCAACTCTCATATCCATACATGACTACTGGAAAAACCATAGCTTTGACTAGATGGACCTTTGTTGGCAAAGTAATGCCTCTGCTTTTTAATATGTTGGTCATAGCTTTTCTTCCAAGGAGCAAGCATCTTTTAATTTCATGGCTGCAGTCACCATCTGCAGTGATTTTGGAGCCCAAGAAAATAAAGTCTTCACTGTTTCCATTGTTTTCCCATCTATTTGCCATGAAGTGATGGGACCAGATGCCATAATCTTAGTTCTTTGAGTGTTGAGCTTTAAGCCAATTTTTTCACTCTCCTCTTTCACTTTCATCAAAAGGCTTTTTAGTTCCTCTTCACTTTATGCCATAAGGGTGGTATCATCTGTATATATGAGGTTATTGATATTTCTACCAGCAATCTTGATTCCAGATTGTGCTTCATCCAGCCTGGCATTTCACATGACATACTCTGCATATACTACTCTGCAAAAGTAAGAAGTCAAGAAACACCTGGAGCAACAGGCAAATTTGGCCTTGGAGTACAGAATGAAACAGGGCAAAGGCTTATAGAGTTCTGCCAAGAGAACGCACTGGTCATAGCAGACACCCTCTGCCAACAACACAAGAGAAGACTCTGCACATGGACATCACCACATGGTCAACACCAAAATCAGATTGATTATATTATTTGCAGCCAAAGATGGAGAAGCTCTGTACAGTCAGCAAAAATAAGACCGGGAACTGACTGTGGCTCAGATCATGAACTCCTTATTGCCAAATTCAGCCTTAAATTGAAGAAAGTGGAGATAACCACTAGACCATTCAGTTCCGTCCAGTTCAGTAGCTCACTCACGTCCAGCTCTTTGCGACTCCATGAATTGCAGCACGCCAGGCCTCCCTGACCATCACCAACTCCCGGAGTTTACTCAAACTTACACCCATCGAGTCAGTGTTGCCATCCAGCCATCTTATCCTCTGTTGTCCCCTTCTCCTCCTGCTCCCAATCCCTCCCAGTGTCAGAGTTTTTTCCAATGAGTCAACTCTTCGCATGAGGTGGCCAAAGTACTGGAGTTTCACCTTTAGCATCCGTCCTTCCAAAGAACACCCAGGACTGATCTCCTTCAGAATGGACTGGTTGGATCTCCTTGCAGTCCAAGGGACTCTCAAGAGTCTTCTCCAACACCACAGTTCAAAAGCATCAATTCTTCAGTGCTCAGCCTTCTTCACAGTCCAACTCTCACATCCATACATGACCACAGGAAAAAACATAGCCTTGACTAGATGAACCTTTGTTAGCAAAGTAATGCCTCGGCTTTTGAATATGCTATCTAGGTTGGTCATACCTTTCCTTCCAAGAAGTGAGTGTCTTTTAATTTCATGGCTGCAATCATCATCTGCAGTGATTTTGGAGCCCCCAAAAATAAAGTCTGCCACTGTTTCCCCATCTATTTCCCGTGAAGTGATGGGACCAGATGCCATTCAGGTATGAACTAAATAAAATTCCTTATAATTATACAGTAGAAGTGAGAAATAGATTTAAGGGACTAGATCTGATAGACAGAGTGCCTGATGAACTATGGACAGAGGTTCATGACATTATACAGGAGTCAGGGATCAAGACCATCCCCAAGAAAAAGAAATGCAAAAAAGCAAAATGGCTGTCTGAGGAGGCCTTCCATATAGCTGTAAAAAGAAGGGATGTGAAAAGCAAAAGAGAAAAAAGAAAGATACACCCATTTAAATGCAGAGTTCCAAAGAATAGCAAGGAGAGATAAGAAAGCCTTCCTCAGCGATCAGTGCAAAGAAATAGAGGAAAACAACAGAAGGGGAAAGACTAGAGATCTCTTCAAGAAAATTAGAGATACCAAGGGAAGACTTCATGCAAAGATGGACTCGATAAAGGACAGAAATGGTATGGACCTAACAGAAGCAGAAGATATTAAGAAGAGGTGGCAAGAATACACAGAAGAACTGTACAAAGAAGATCTTCACGACCCAGATAACCATGATGATGTGATCACTTACCTAGAGCCAGACATCCTGGAATGTGAAGTCAAGTGGGCCTTAGGGAGCATCACTACAAACAAAGTTAGTGGAGGTGTGGAATTCCAGTTGAGCCATTCCAAATCCTGAAAGATGATGCTGTGAAGGTGCTGCACTCAATATGCCAGCAAATGTGCCAGAAAACTCAGCAGTGGCCACAGGACTGGAAAAGGTCAGTTTTCATTCCAATCCCAAGGAAAGGCAATGCCAAAGAATGCTCAAACTACTGCACAGTCACACTCATCTCACACGCTAGTAAAGTAATGCTTAAAATTCTCCAAGCCAGGCTTCAGCAATACTTGAACCATGAACTTCCAGATGTTCAAGCTGGTTTTAGAAAAGGCAGAGGAACCAGAGATCAAGTTGCCAACATCCCTTGGATCATCAAAAAAGCAAGAGAGTTCCAGAAAAACATCTATTTCTGCTTTATTGACTATGCCAAAGCCTTTGACTGTGTGGATCACAAGAAATTGTGGAAAATTCTGAAAGAGATGGGAATACCAGACCACCTGACCTGCCTCTTGAGAAATCTGTATGCAGGTCAGGAAGCAACAGTTAGAACTACACATGGAACAACAGACTGGTTCCAAATAGGAAAAGGAGTACGTCAAGGCTGTATATTGTCACCCTGCTTATTTAACTTATATGCAGAGTACATCATGAGAAACGCTGGGCTGGAAGAAGCACAAGCTGGAATCAAGATTGTCAGGATCAATAACCTCAGATATGCAGATGACGCCACCCTTATGCCAAAAAGTGAAGAACTAAAGAGCCTCTTGATGAAAGTGAGAGAGGAGAGTGAAAAGGTTGGCTTAAGGCTCAACATTCAGAAAACTAAGATCATGGCATCCAATCCCATCACTTCATGGGAAATAGATAGGGGAACAGTGGAAACAGTGTCAGACTTTATTTTTGGGGGCTCCAAAATCACTGCAGATGGTGATTGCAGCCATGAAATTAAACGACACTTACTCCTTGGAAGGAAAGTTATGACCAACCTAGACAGCATATTGAAAAGCAGAGACATTACTTTTTCAACAAAGGTCCGTCTGATGAAGGCTGTGGTTTTTCCAGTGGTCATGTATGGATGTGAGAGTTGAACTATAAAGAAAGCTGAGTGCCAAAGAATTGATGCTTTTGAACTTTTTTAAGACTCTTGAGAGTCCCTTGGACTGCAAGGATATCCAAGCAGTCCATTCTAAAGGAGATCAGTCCTAGGTGTTCATTAGTAGGACTGATAGTGAAGCTGAAACTCCAATACTTTGGCCACCTGATGTGAAGAGCTGGCTTATTTGAAAAGACCCTGATGCTGGGAAAGATTGAGGGCAGGAGGAGAAGGGGACAACAGAGGATGAGATGGTTGGATGGCATCACCGACTCAATGGATATGGTTTTGGGTGAACTCCGGGAGCTGGTGATGGACAGGGAGGCCTGGCGTGCTGTGGTTCAATGTGGTTGCAAAGAGTCGGTCACGACTTAGCAACTGAACTCAACTGAACTCTGGATATAAGTTATATAAGCAGGGTGACAATATTCAGCCAAGATGAATATCAAGAGCACCAATATGAATCTGCATTTAAAAACCTTTCTAAATGACCCTTATTTTCCATTAGTTTTCCCATATATTTTCCTATCACTTTTCCACAATTTGTCATCCCCTGAAGCTCAAACCTTCTTTCCGTTGTTAAAAAGGGTATATAAGCTCCTGTGTCTGACTGCTTCATTGAGTTTCATTTCTTTTCAGTGAGCTCCTGTGTTTATAAAAATATTGGTTTTTCCTTTTTCCCCTATTAATCTGTCTTTTGTCAGTTATGTTTGCAGGCCCCTGGTACTAAATCTAAGAGTGCAGAGAGAAATTTTTACCTTCCTGACAATAGAAAAGTATAAGTTCAAACACGTGTATTTACAAATCAAGGATAACTACAAATGTAAATATATGGAAAAAAAAAGTTTTACTAGTAACAGGATGCCAAATATCTACCTTCTAACCTCAAAGAAGAGACTACATAGTTTGCTCTGTCACTTGGAGATGTGTATGTGACTACAAAGATGCAAGAATATAGTCCCTGAACTAATTCTTCACACAAGTAGATAAATTTAACTCTAGGACTTCTATTTTGCAGAATGTCATACCCAGAGCTGAATTGTTCATAATTTTGAGAAGCAGGATGACAAGGAGGAAAAAGGAGAGAAATTAGTTGTTAAAAGACAAAACTCAGGACTTCTCTGATGGTCCAGCCGTTAAAACTCTGCACTCACAATGCTGGAGGCTCGGGTTCAACGGCTAGTCAGGAAACTAGATTCCACGTGCTACAACTAAAGATCCTTGTTATGGCAATGAAGACCTGTGCAGCCAAAATTAATTAAGTAATTTAAAAGAAAGACAAAACTCAACTGCAAATCTCTCAATACTTTCACTGTTCATCAAATATTTTATAGTGCTCTAAACAAGTGCACTCCAAACATGTAAGCAACATAATCCTACCTGTAAAAACATATGAGCATGTACCCATTATGTAGGTGTTTCCAATTTATAAATATACACATGAACTGTTACATGAATATTGTGTAAGAATGCCAATGTCAAATGATGTTTTATTACTAAGAGATTAGGCTTAATTTCTTATTTATTTTTAAGATGCAAAATAAATACACACATTCTGTATTTTTGTATTCACTCTAGATACTGGTGCTCTTCACACCAGGTTTGGAAACAATTTCCATTTGGAAAAACAGACCAGCTTGATGGAAAAGCCCAGGCATAGCATAATGTGCTCTGACTGCTCCAAGGAGGTGTTCTGATCCCAGCAACATAAGGTATTAAGATGCGAAGGCTGCCTAAAAGCAAGATTGTTTAGGGATTTCTTTGCGCTGTGATTGTTCACCCTGGTGATTGTGAACAGAATTCAAATCATTTTAAGTGAGCAGAGGAGTTGCTGAGTCACCTTGACTGTAGGCTTGTAAAGCGGCGGCAACAACCAGGAGAGGCAAGAGTTTAAAAACTCTTGAAATTTTTAATGAGAAAAATGCAAAATTATATTTAAAACATTTAATCATAATGAATTGTATGTGAAAAAATTATTACTTGCTGTTTTTTGGCTTGTAATTATTCACAGGCAAAAATTAAGACCTATTACAGTACTAATATTTTTAAAGAAAGGGCCCACCTTATTTTAGTATGTAAGACAAAAACTCTTAATTTTCCCTATACGGTATTATCATTTGAGTTTACTGCTTTAATAGCATAAAACAAGCCTATAACCTTTACTTGATCATATTTAAATGATGTTAAAATCTAATAAAATTTATGGCCCAATTCTTTGCAATTGTTCCAATATATTTCCTTTCTTAAACTTGTGTTATATGTAAAAATAAATGTTTACTTAAAATGATTTTGCATAATAAAAATATGAAATCTAGATTAAATTGATCTTTTTATTACTGTTTATTTTGCTATATTCTCTTTATCAAATTGATATTTTGTGTTCAATTATTTAATTTCAACTGAAATTGGAAGACTAAAGTAACTTAGGCTATATAATAACAAAATTGCCTCACACTGATACAGTTTCATATTTTCAAAACCATTGTCTCATTATTGAATTTTGTCTTGCAACAAATCTATTTATTATTATTTCCGTTTTGATATATGAGGGAAATGAGGCACCAAAACGTTAAGTGACTTGTTTTCATAACTGCTGCTGCTGCTGCTGCTAAGTCGCTTCAGTCGTGTTCGACTCTGTGCGACCCCATGGACTGCAGCCTACCAGGCTTCTCCGTCCATGGGATTCTCCAGGCAAGAACACTGGAGTGGGTTGCCATTTCCTTCTCCAAGGCATTTGAAAAGTGGAAAGTGAAAGTGAAGTCATCAGTCGTATCCGACTTTTAGCGACCCCATGGACTGCAGCCTACAAGGCTCCTCTGTCCTTGGGATTTTCCAGGCAACAGTACTGGAGTGGGGTGCCATTGCCTTCTGAAAACATCTAATTAGCTAATGCTGGCATGGAGTGTCCCCATGTCTGCTACAGAGTTCTCTACTCTGACTATTCCAAGAGTCTTCATATTTTCAAGGAACTGAGCCAAGCAGGAGTGTACCTCACCAGTGGAACTCTGAGTTCTCAAAGAAGAGTTCAAGGAGATTGTCAGTTCTTGGAACAGTGTTTCAAATTCTGCAAGAGACTGTGAAAACTAGAAGGACATTGACAATCTAGTCTTTCAGCAAATGACAAGGTTCAAGATTATATAGGTCTTACTGAGAATCAGATAAATACAGCATCAGG
This sequence comes from Bos mutus, assembly GCF_027580195.1. NCBI lineage: Eukaryota > Metazoa > Chordata > Mammalia > Artiodactyla > Bovidae > Bos > Bos mutus. Next base: position 32,985,991 of record NC_091618.1, read on the forward strand.
TGAATGGGTCACTTTAAAGGGCAAGAAACAAGCTCATGAAGTAACAGACTAGAAATTGATAGTTAACCTGGTTTCCACGGAAGTTTTTAGAAAGTGGGGTGTTCCTGGAGAAAGATTGGAATCTAAAACTATAAGGATAATTCAGGTCCTTTTCCATACTTCAGCAGCTGAAATAGGACTGTGTAGCAGGTGCCTATCAAGTGAGAGCTTCATGTTTTTAGAAAACACAAGCATTTTCAAGATACTGGAGGGGAGGATTTGGGGATAAAAATTAAAATATCAAGGCCTGGCACTCAGAATTAGTCAAAATTTTAAGGCTTCGAATGTCTCTTGTGGGTTGCTTCTCAAGTAAAGAACTGGCCTGCCAATTCAGATTAGATGTAAGAGACGCAGGTTCCATCCCCGGGTGGGGAAGATCCCCTAGAGGAGGAAATGGCAGCCCCTCCAGTATTCTTGCCTGGGAAATCTCATGGACAGAGGAGCCTGGTGGGCTACAGTCCATAGGATCGCAAAAGAGTCAGGTAGGACTTAGTGGCTAAACAACAGCATTTATGGGCTGGGTAGTTTTATAAGCTAACAAATGGGACGATTATTTCAACTCTTTTGGGGAAGGGGGAGAGATTCACAGGAATTGGGCCACCACCCACTTTTTGGCCTTTTGGTCTGCCTCAGAACTGTCATGGCACCTGTGGGTGTGTTCTTTAGGATACACTATATATTATAAGGATTTCCTTGGTGGTTCAGTGGTAAAGAAACTCTCCTGCCAATTCATGAGACACAGGTTTGATTCCTGGTTTAGGAAGAACCCCTGGAGTAGGAAGTGGCAACCCACTCTAGTATTATTGCCTTGGAAATCCCATGGACAGAGGAGCCTGGTAGACTACAGTCCATGGTGTCACAAAAGAGTCAGACACGACTTAGGGACTAAACAACAACAACAACAACAATGTATTATAATGATCACACAATGAGGCTCAAGATCTGCTGGAAGTCAGGCATCTTGGGCCTAACTGGTTCTAACCAGTTTATGTCATATTGTCAATAGCTGTGTCATTCTTCTTAAGACTATGCCCTGCCCCCTCCCTTCCTGTTTCATTCTAAAGAAAAAGGAGTGCTAGGAACTCTGGGTTTTTTTTTTTTCCTATTATGAGACAAATAGGCTTCTTGAAGAAGTACATCTGTGAGGTGAAATTTACCCTTGTCCTCCAGAAATTGAGACAGGGAAATATCTCAGCTTGTAAGGTATTCCAGCTTGAAGGTAGGCTAGCTTGTTAGGTTTAGAACCTCCTCAGCTTCCTTTCCTCCTGCTAGATACAGGGAACCTACAGGTGGGGCTGAAACAAGCCAGGGGTAGCCCTCAGAGACAATGGGAGTCGGGGCCCAGATAAGGCCAGAGATAAGCCCTGGGCCCTCAGGTAACTGAGGACAGAGCCTGGGTTTCCCAGCTACTCTCCCAAGCAAATTTATATCCTTGAGCTCCTGTAATGAACCAATAAAAATATATTGATTATCTACTTTTGCATGAAGAACAGGAGAATTCTCCAGAGTAGCAGTGGGGCTAGTGGGTAGAGAAGATATCCTAAAAGAAGAGGTGAAAACATTTCCTGTATCCTGTACGCTTGCCCATCCTAGCACATGTGGCTGAACCCTGAGGCTTGAGAACCACATATAAATCTTGTGTTTCTTTTCTACTCCTTCAGCCTAAAGGGACAGAGTGTCTATAAATGATTTGTCAGCAAGGAAATATTTTCTCAGGGGAATATGTAGTACCTGCAGAAAATGCTTCTTTCTTTGCAGCTAGTAGGAAAATTTCTTTGTGGAAAAAGACACAGATTTGTTGAAGATATACCAGTAACAGAGTCCAAGGAAGCTTCTTGAAAAAGGAAGCTAATTCGAATAGTATGAAGGGAGGGGCAGGGAGGGGAAGACATAGGGACTGGTCTGATTCTGAATAAAGACTATGTTTGCAGGAAACCCCGGTTCAATTCCTGGGTTGGGAAGATCCTCTGGAGAAGGGATAGACTACCCCCTCCAGTATTCTTGGGCTTCTCTGGTGACTCAGCTGGTAAAGAATTTGCCTGCAATGTGGGAGACCTGGGTTCGATCCCTGAATTAGGAAGATCCCCTGGAGAAGGGAATGGCTATCCACTCCAGTATTCTGGCCTGGAGAATTCCATGGACTGTATAGCCTCCATGGGGTCACAAAGAGTCAGGCATGACTCAGCAACTTTCGCTTTCACTTTGCTGAAGAAATATCTGGCAGTCTATTTACTTTAGGTCAACACTAGGATGCACAGCATTTCCACTGCCCTATAAATCTTCTCTGCCCTCCTATACACCCCCCTCTCACAATGACTACTGATCTTTTTACTGTTTCCATAGTTTTACCTTTTCCAGAATGTCATATAATTGGAAGCATACAGTATATAGCCTTTTCAATTTGATTTGTTTTACTTAGGAGTGAGCATTTACAGTTCCTCCATGTCTTTTTATGGCTTTCAACTTTGATTCTTGTCAATGAGTTTGAGCGAAAGGAACCATACTCACACTTGTTAAATAAAGGCTCTCAGTGGTAGGTAAATGTTTAACAACTAGTTTCCATGGGAGGAAAAGCCTATGATTTGTGGCATTTGCTAGATTTCTGTGCTGTAAATGTTTAAAACTACCAATGGTGATGTCACCTAGTGCAGAGTTGGTAAGAGATGAGTATGATCAGCAAGAGCAGGGAAGAATCAGTGCCAGATCACCACAGGGTGTTTTATAGTAAGGACACAATAAGCAATCCCAGGGACATCCAAAGACAAGGAACAAACTATTGCTTCCCAGGTAGCTTCTCAGGTAGCTCAAATGGTAAAGAATCTGCCCACAATGTGGGAGACCTGGGTTTGATCCCCGGGTTGGGAATATCCCTTGGAAAAGGGCAAGAAAACCCACTCCAGTTAAAACATAACTGAAGTATATAGAGGGGCTCACTTTTGAGCCAAAACTACAGTTCAAATTATTGCTAGATCTCCTTTTAAAGCATTTGATGAGGAATCTTGTACCCTTCTTCACTTTGCTTTAGACAGATTCACTGGTGTTACATGCCACTGGCACATTTGCCTTGCTAAAGTACAACTTTCAGATTCCAAACCAATAAAGGGAGCTAGTGTATAGAGTCATTTGCAAAGGTATCTTTCTCTTTATAAAGACTATAGGACCAAGTTCTAACTAACAGGACCAAGTTCCTATTGTTAATGGAGTGTAGAGGTGGGGAATATCAATGCTCTCCTGTGTAACTCAGTGGTGTGCTACCGGGGATGACTATCTGGTGAAACACAGCTCTGAAACATGCAGCAAGAAAAGCTAAAATTCACAGACCCTTCTCTTTTCTAAGTCCTGGAACTTCTTTCACAGCCTAGAGACAATTCTCTAAAGGATACTTTTCAAATCCACTGAGAATAGACAGTTTCCCTATTAGAATGATGCTGAGAAGAAAAACCAGGAGTAGGATTATACTACCTTGGAAACTCCACTGACAGCAATTATGAGAATTAATATATTCTTTCTAGCATCCTTTGAGGTAAATACTAGATTCTTAATGGATATTTTTGAATTGATAATTCTTTGAAGACTAACACATACAAGTATAAAATTTATTTCATTTGACAGAATTTCAATGTGATCAATAAAAATATTTCAAAATTTCACATGTTTTTGCCTTTCTAATAGTTACCTTCCCATATCTTGGTGGATAATTATTAATAATGTCTCTGGCCAGTGGAGATGTCACTGTGAATCAGGTGAAGGGCTAGCCACTGCAAAGGACTGATAGAAAACAGTTTTTTAGGAGCTTTAGACTAGCTTGAACTTTTCAATTAAAACTAAAAACAAGATTATAAGACTTTGTTTCAATATTAAATTCAAATAAATAAAAAAGGCCTGTTTTGGTCATCTTAGTTTTCTGTCTTTAGGAGCAATTATCTGATAGTAATGCACTTTGTATGGGCTTTTCTCCCTTCCTTACAAAAGCAATAGGAGTAATTCTTGTTAACAGCTTAGCACAGATGCCTGGCCTATTACACATTTGTATATCTTTTATTTAGCACTATGATGAGCAGGTTATGACAGCCAGTGATCAGAGCTCAGTTTTACAGTGAACTTTTTTAAAATTAATTAATTTATTTTAATTGGAGACTAATTACTTTACAATATTGTAGTGGTTTTTGCCATACATTGACATGAATCAGCCATGGGTGTACATGTGTTTCACATCCTCAACCCCCCTCTCACCTCCCTCCCCATCCCATCCCTCGGGGTCATCTCAGTACACCAGCCCTGAGCACACTGTCTCATGCATCTAACCTGGACTGGCAATCTATTTCACACATGGTAATATACATGGTTCAATGCTATTCTCTCAAATCATCCCACCCTTGCCTTCTCCCATAGAGTCCAAAAGTCTGTTGTATACATCAGTGTCTCTTTTGCTGTCTCACATATAGCGTCATCATTACCATCTTTCTAAATTCCATATATATGCATTAATATACTATATTGGCGTTTTTCTTTCTGACTTATTTCATTTGTATAATAGGTTCCAGTTTCATCCACCTCATTAGAACTGATTCAAATGCATTCTTTTTAATAGCTGGGTAATACTCCATTGTGTATATATACCACTGCTTTCTTATCCATCAGCAGCTTTCTTGTCCATCAGCAGCTTTTGTCTGCTGATGGACATCTAGGTTGCTTCCATGTCTTAGCTATTATAAACAGTGCCGCCATGAAAATTGGGGTACACATCTCTCTTTCAATTCTGGGTTCCTCGGTGTGTATGCCCAGCAGCAAGATTGCTGGGTCATATGGCAGTTCTATTTCCAGTTTTTTAAGGAATCTCCACACTGTTCTCCATAGTGGCTCTACTAGTTTGCATTCCCAGCAACAGTGTAAGAGGGTTCCCTTTTCTCTGCACCCTCTCCAGCATTTATTGTTTGTAGACTTTTTGATAGCAACCATTTTGACCAGTGTGAGATGGTACCTCATTGTGGTTTTGATTTGCATTTCTCTGATAATGAGTGATGTTGGGCATCTTTTTATGTGTTTGTTAGCCATCTGTAGGTCTTCTTTGGAGAAATGTCTGTTTATTTCTTTCATTTTTTGATTGGGTCGTTTATTTTTCTGGAATTGAGCTGCTTGTATATTTTTCAGATTAATTCTTTGTCAGTTGCTTCATTTACTGTTATTTTCTCCCGTTCTGAAGGCTGTATTTTCACCTTGCTTATAGTTTCCTTTGTTGTTGAAAAGCTTTTAAGTTTAATTAGGTCCCATTTGTTTATTTTCACTTTTATTTCCATTACTCTGGGAGGTGTGTCGTAGAGGATCCTGCTGGGATTTATGTTAGAAAGTGTTTTGCCTATGTTTCCGCCTAAGAGTTTTATACTTTCTGGTCTTATATTTAGATCTTTAATCTATTTTGAGTTTATTTTTGTGTATGGTGTTAGAAAGTGTTCTAGTTTCATTCTTTTACACGTGGTTGACCAGTTTTCCCAGCACCACTTGTTAAAGAGATTGTCTTTTCTCCATTGTATATTTTTGCCGCCTTTGTCAAAGATAAGGTGCTCATAAGTGCATCAATTTATTATGGGTTTCTATTTTGTTCCACTGACTTATATTTCTGTCTTTGTGCCAGTACTATACTGTCTTAATGACTGTAGCTTTCTAGTATATTCTGAAGTCAGGCAGGTTGATTCCTCCAGTTCCATTCTTCTTTCTCAAGTTTGTTTTTGCTATTTGAGGTTTTATATTTTTCCATGCAAATTGTGAAATTATTTGTTCTAGTTCTCTGAAAAATACTGTCAGTAGCTTGATAGGGATTGCATTGAATCTATAGATTGCTTTGGGTACTATACTCATTTTCACCATATTGATTCTTCCGATCCATGAACATGGTATATTTCTGCATCTGTCAGTGTCCTCTTTGATTTCTTTGATCAGTGTTTTATAGTTTTCTAAATGTAGGTCTTTTGTTTCTTTAGGTAGATTTATTCCTAAGTATTTTATTCTTTTCATTGCAATAGTGAATGGAATTGTTTCCTTAATTTCTCTTTCTGTTTTCTCATTGTTAGTGTATAGGAATGCAAGGGATTTCTGTGTGTTAATTTTATATCCTGCAACTTTACTGTATTCACTGATTAGCTCTAGTAATTTTCTGGTAGTGTCTTTAGGGTTTTCTATGTAGAGCATCATGTCATCTGCAAACAGGAAAAGTTTTACTTCTTCTTTTCCAATCTGGATTCCTTTTATTTCTTTTTCTTTTCTGAATGCTATGGCTAAAACTTCCAAAACTATGTTGAATAGTAGTGGTGAGAGTGGGCACCCTTGTCTTGTTCCTGACTTAAGGAGAAATATTTTCAGTTTTCACCATTGAGGATAATGTTTGCTGTGGGTTTATCATATATGGCTTTTATTATGTTGAGGTATTTTCATTCTATGCCTGCTTTCTAGAGGGTTTTTATCATAAATGGATGTTGAATTTTGTCAAAGGCTTTATCTGGATCTATTGAGATAATCACATGGCTTTTATCTTTCAATTTGTTAATGTGGTGTATCACAGTGACTGATTTGCAAATATTGGAGAATCCTTGCATCCCTGGGATAAAGCCACTTGGTCATGATGTATGATCTTTTTAATGTGTTGTTGGGATCTATTTGCTAGAATTTTGTTGAGGATTTTTGCATCTATGTTCATCAGTGATATTGGCCTATAGCTTTCTTTTTTTGTGGCATCTTTGTCTGGTTTTGGTATGATGGATGTTTGGTTTAGGGTGATGGTAGCCTCATAGTGAGTTTGGCAGTTTACCTTCCTCGGCAATATTCTGGAAGAGTTTGAGAAGGATAGGTGTTAGCTCTTCTCTAGATTTTTGGTAGAATTCACCAGTGAAGCCATCTGGTTCTGGGCTTTTGTTTGTTGGAAGATTTTTTTTATTACAGTTTCAATTTTTGTGCTTGTGATGGGTCTGTTAAGATCTTCTATTTCTTCCTGGTTCAGTTTTGGAAGGTTACATTTTTCTAAGAAATCATCCATTTCTTCCAAGTTGTCCATTTTTATTGTCATATAGTTGCTGATAGTAGTCTCTTATGATCCTTTGTATTTCTGTGTTGTCTGTTGTGATTTCTCCATGTTCATTTCTAATTTTGGTGATTTCATTCTTCTACTTTTTTTCTTGATGAGTCTGGCTAATGGTTGGTCTATTTTATTTATCTTCTCAAAGAACCAGCTTTTAGTTTTGTTGATTTTTGCTATAGTCTCCTTTCTTTCTTATTCATTTATATCTGCCCTAATTTTTATAATTTCTTTCCTTCTACTAACCATGGGGTTCTTCATTTCTTCTTTTTCTCATTGATTTAGGTGTAGAGTTAGGTTATTTATTTGATTTCTGTCCTGTTTCTTGAGGTAAGCTGGTATTGTCATGAACCTTCCCCTTAGTACTGCTTTTACTGAATCCCATAGGGTTTAGGTTGTCATGTTTTCATTTTCATTTGTTTCTATGCATATTTTTATTTCTTTTTTGATTTCTTCTGTGATTTGTTGGTTATTCAGAAGCGTATTGTTTAGCCCCTGGATGTTTGAATTTTTTATAGTTTTTTTCCTGTTCAGTTCAGTCACTCAATTGTGTCTGACTCTTTGTGACCCCATGAACCGCAGCATGCCAGGCTCCCTGTCCATCACCAACTCCCAGAGTTCACCCAAACCCACATCCATTGAATCGGTGATGCCATCCAGCCATCTCATCCTCTGTCGTCCCCTTCTCCTCCTGCCCCTAATCCCTCCCAGCATCAGAGTCTTTTCCAATGAGTCAACTCTTCACATGAGGTGGCCAAGGTACTGGAGTTTCAGCTTTAGCATCATTCCTTCCAAAGAACACCCAGGACTGATATCCTTTAGAATGGACTGGTTGGATCTCCTTGCAATCCATGGGACCCTCAGGAGTCTTCTCCTGTAGTTGACATGTAATCTTACCGCACTGTGCTCAGAAAAGATGCTTGAAATTATTTCAATTTTTTTGCATTTACCAAGGCTGTATTTATGGCCCAGGATGTGATCTATCCCAGAGAATGTTCTGTATGCACTTGAGAAAAAGGTGAAATTTATTTTTTGGAGGTGAAATGTCCTATAGATATCAATTAGGTCTAACTGGTCCATTGTGTCATTTAAAGTTTGTGTTTTCTTGCTAATTTTCTGTTTAGTTAATCTATCTATAGGTGTGAGTAGGGTATTAAAATCTCCCACTATTATTGTGTTACTGTTAATTTCCCTTTTCATACTTGTTACCATTTGCCTTGCATATTGTGGTGCTCCTATGTTGGATGCGTATGTATTTATAATCGTTATATCTTCTTCTTGGATTGATCCTTTGATCATTATGTAGTGTCCTTCTCTGTCTCTTTTCACAACCTTTATTTCAAAGTCTATTTTATCTGATATGAGTATTGCTACTGCTGCTTTCTTTTAGTCTCCATTTGTGTGAAATATCTTTTTCCAGCCCTTCACTTTCAGTCTGTATGTGTCCCTTGTTTTGAGGTGGGCCTCTTGAAGACAGCATATATAGGGGTCTTGTTTTTGTATTCATTCAGCCAGTCTTTGTCTTTTGGTTTGGGCATTCAACCCATTTACATTTAAGGTAATTATTGATAAGTATGATCCCATTACCATTTACTTTGTTGTTTTGGGTTCGAGTTTATATACCTTTTCTGTGTCTCCTGTCTAGAGAAATGCTTTAACGTTTGTTGAAGAGCTAGTTTGGTGGTGCTGAATTCTCTCAGCTTTTGCTTTTCTGTAAAGCTTTTGATTTCTCCTTCATATTTGAATGAGATCCTTGCTGGGTATAGTAATCTGGGTTGTAGGCTTTTCTCTTTCATCACTTTAAGTATGTTCTGCCATTCCCTTCTGGCCTGAAGAGTTTCTATTAAAAGATGAGCAGTTAGCCTTATGGGAATCCTCTTGTGTGTTATTTGTTGCTTTCCCCTTGCTTTACTATTTGCTCTTTGTGTTTGATCTTTGTTAATTTGATTAATATGTTTTGTGGGGTGTTTCACTCTTGGTTTATCCTGTTTGGGACTCTCTGGGTTTCTTGGACTTGGGTGGCTGTTTCCTTCCCCATTTTAGGGAAGTTTTTAGCTATTACCTCCTCAAATATTTTCTCATGGCCTTTCTGTCTTCTTCTTCTGGGACTCCTATGATTTGAATGTTGGGACATTTAGCATTGTCCCAGAGGTCTCTGAGGTTGTCCTCATTTCTTTTAATTCTTTTTTCTTTTTTCCTCTCTGCTTCATTTATTTCCACCAATCTATCTTCTACCTTATTTATCCTATCTTCTGCCTCAGTTATTCTTCTGTTGGTTCCCTCCAGAGTGCTTTTGACTTCAGTTATTGCATTGTTTATTAGATTGACTCTTTTTTATTTCTTCTAGGTCATTTTTAAACATTTCTTGCATCTTGTCAATCCTTGTCTCTAGTCTATTTATCTGTAACTCCATTTTGTTTTCAAGATTTTGGCTCATCTTTACTATCATTATTCTGAATTCTTTTTCAGGTAGACTCCCTATCTCCTCCTCTTTTGTTTGGTTTGGTAGGCATTTATCATGTTCTTTACCTGCTGAATATTTCTCTGCCTTTTCATTTTGTTTAGATTGCTTTATTTGGGTTGGCCTTTCTGTAGGCTGGAAGTTTGTGGTTCCCCTTTATTGTGGAGCTTGCTCCCTGTGGGTGGGGTTGGACTAGTAGCTTGTCAAGGTTTCCTGGTTAGGCAAGCTTACACATGTGTTCTGGTGGGTGAAGCTGGATCTCTTCTCTCTGGAGTGCAATTAAGTGTCCAGTAATGAGTTTTGAGGTGTCTATGTACTTGGTCTGACTTTGGGCAGCCTGTATTTTAATGCTCAAGGCTGTGTTCCTGGATTGCTGGAGAATTAGCATGGTATGTCTTATTCTGGAGCTTGTTGGCTCTTGGGTGGAGCTTGGTGTCAGTGTAGGTATGGAGGCTTCTGGATGAGCCCTCGTTGATTAACGTTCCCTGGAGTCAGGAGTTTTCTGGTGTTCTCAAGTTTTGGATTTAAGCCTCCTGCCTCTGACTTTCAGTCTTATTCTTACAGTAGCCTCAAGACTTCTCCATACATATATCACAGATGATAAATTATCTAGGTTAATGGTGAAACAATTCTCCACAGTGAGGGACACCCAGAGAGGTTCACACAATTACATGGAGAAGAGAAGAGGGAGGAGGGAGATAGAGATGACCAGGAGGAAAAGAGGGGGAATCTAAAGGCGCGAGAGCAATCTAGCCAGTAATAGATTTCCTATGTGCTCTCCACAGTCTGGAACACACATAGGTTCACGGAGTTACATAGAGAAGGGAAGTGGGATGAGGGACCAGGAGGAGAAGAGGGGGAGTCAAAAGGGGAGAGACCAATCTCGCCAGTAATCAGTTCCCTAAGTGTTCTCCACAGCCCAGAACATCCAGAGAGATTCACAAAGTTAAGTAGAGAAGAGAAGGGGCAAGGAGGACATAGAGGAGACCTGGGGGAGAAAAGGGAGAGTCAAAGGGGAGAGAGTAATCAAGTCAATAATCACACCCCTAAGTAAAAATGGGTACTGAAGATTGGATTCTTAAAGGTACAAATGGATAACAAATACCAAAAAGCAAAGATTAAAAATCTAGAGTAAAAGTTAGACTCTCAAAAATACAAAACTAAATCAATCACAAAAATTATAAAAAATATATATGAAATTTGCTTTAAAAATAGAGTATTTTTTTCAAGGTAATAATAGGTTATAAAAATGAAAATTAAAGGAGTAATAAAGAACTTAAAAATTTTTTAAAAAGTGATAATAGTAAAAATATATTAGGAATTTCTCTGGAGCTGTTGAGGGCAGTGTGGGCTCAGTTCAGTTTCAGATAGTTCCTTGTTTCAGCTTACACTTCTTCTCAAGGTCTATAGGCCCCTTCCAATGCTTAGTCAATGCTAACTACAGGGTTTTAATCTATTGTACCTGTCACTTCCAGAGCGGTTCCCTCTTCTTTGTTTATTTTGGCCTCCTCTGTTTGCAAGTCTCTGCAGTGTCTAATTTCCACCCTAACACAAGGGAGCAAAGGTGGTCAATTATTTAGGCTCACTTGTTCAGTTGTGCTGTGGGGAGGGAGGAACACTGCAAACAAATATCACTGGCGTGTGTGGAGAGTGCTCACAGTGTATGGACCACACTGGGTTTGCCACAGTTCACAGAGGTGTGTGCTTTCTGGGTCTACACTGCTCAGGCTCCAGGGTGCTCTGCAGAGGAACTGTCCAAAGTGGGCCCTGCATTTAATGCACTTCCCAGGTCTAAGCTATTCAAGTTCAGGTTCTGAGGTACTCCACAAAGGCACAGACTCAGTTGGGTGTGCGTTTTGTGTCCTTCTCAGGTCCGAGAAGCTCAGGCGACCAGGCACTTGGTGAGCACACTGTCCTAGATGAGCTGTGCATCTTAATCACCTCCCCTGTCCCAGCTGCTCAGTTTCCTGGGTGCGTTGCCGGAGCACCATCTCAGGTGTGCTGTGTGTCTCCTCTGGGGAGCTGATCTCTGGTTGTGATCCTCTTGGAAGATGTCAACCATCCAGGATCCCAGGAATACTTGGTTAGTAACTGGGAGCCTGCTTATAGTTTGGTGGAGGATGCCGGTCTCTGGGGCCAAGATTGCCCCTTGAGTTCTGGCTCTGTCTGTTGCCCACCTGCTTCTCTGCCTCCCTGCATCTGGAAGGGGGGGTGGGCCAGTCTGTAGCCGGCTAGCTAAGAATCCCAGGGACAGAGGAGCCTGGTGGGCTTCCGTCTATGGGGTCGCAGAATCGGACACAACTGACGAGACTTAGCAGCAGCAGCAGCAGCTCTCCTTTGGTATTTGCTCAGTCCTTTGTTCTGTGAGCAGGCCAGGCTGTGCCTTAGGTTAGAACTTTTCACAGGGAAGTTCTCTCTCTCTTTTTTTCCCCTGTCTCTGGCTATCCCATAATTTGGGTTGCTAACTCACATTAGCTCCCTCAGATTGTCCTCAGGGCATTCAGGTCAGGTCTTTACCCTAAGCATGCAACCATCCCCACCCTGTCCAGCCCCTGCTTGCTGATGGCGGATGCAAGCATCTGGGCTACTTCTCCACTGGGAGTTGTGGTTAGGCACATATTCTGTGGGCTTTTTTGTTTTTTTTTTTTTTTCCTCCCAGTTATGTTGCCCTCTGAGATTCCAAAACTCCCCACAGACCCACCGGTGAGAGGGTTTCCTGCTGTTTGGAAACTTCTCCTCCTTCATGACACCCTCCCCGGGACAGGTCTCCATCCCTAACTCTTCTGTCTCTTTTTTTGTCTTTTATATTTTGTCCTACCTCCTTTTGAAGAGAATGGGCTGCCTTTCTGGGTGCTGGTGTCCTCTTCCAGCGTTCAGAAGTTGTTCTGTGGAAGTTGCTCAGCGTTCAGATGGTCTTTTGATGAATTTGTAGGGGAGAAAATGGTCTCCCCATCCTATTCCTCTGCCATCTTAGGGCTTCCTTCTGCTATGGACTTTTTAAGAGACTGTGTGAAATATGCTTCAGAACTGTACCACTCAGTTCCAGGCATGGGCCTTCCCCTCTTTGTTGAGAGTTGAGTTGCTACTACTGATACTAAACCTCTAGCATCTCTGGGAGGCATGAGTACACCCTTCCCATTTTCTTTCCATTGCCTGGGGCTTGTGCAAAGACCTCCTCCAAGGCAGATGCCTCAAAAAATGATGTTTCTCCTCCTCAAGAACTGTCTTCACCTCCCCTCTTTGCTTCTAGACAAATGACTGGGGTCAGATCTCAGCATGGATCAAGTGGGGGAAATGCTGGATATAGAAAAGGTAGAGGAACAAGAGATCAAATTGCCAACATCCGTTGGATCATCAAAAAAGCAAGAGAGTTCCAGAAAAACATCGACTTTAGCTTTATTGACTACACCAAAGCCTTTGACTGTGTGGATCACAACAATCTGTGGAAAATTCTTCAAGTGATGGGAATACCAGACCACTTGACCTGCCCCCTGAGAAATCTGTATGGAGGTCAAGAAGCAAAAGTTAGAGCTGGACATGGAAAACAGACTGGTTCCAGATTAGGAAAGGAGTACATCAAGGCTGTATATTGTCACCCTGCTTATTTAACTTACATGTAGAGTACATCATGTGAAATGCCAGGCTGGATGAAGCACAAGCTGAAATCAAGATTGCCAAGAGAAATATCCTCAGATATGCAGATGACACCACCCTTATGGCAGAAAGTGAAGAAGAAAAAGAGCCTCTTGATGAAAGTGAAACAGGAGAGTGAAAAAGTTGGCTTAAGGCTCAACATTCAGAAAACTAAGATCATGGCATCCAGTCCCATCACTTCATGGCAAATAGATGGGGAAACAATGGAAACAGTGAGAGACTTTATGGGGGCGGGGGGAAGGCTCCAAAATCACTGCAGATGGTGACTGTAGCCACGAAATTGGAAGACACTTGCTCCTTGGAAGAAAAGCTATGAACAACCTAGACAGCATATTAAAAAGCAGAGACATTACTTTGCCGACAAAGCTCCATCTAGTCAAAGCTGTGATTTTTCCAGTAGTCATGTATGGATGTGAGAGTTGGACTATAAGGAGAGCTGAGCACCAAAGAATTGGTGCTTTTGAACTGTGGTGTTGGATAAGACTCTAGAGAGTCCGTTGGATTACAAGGAGATCCATCCAGTCCACCCTAAAGGGAATCAGTCCTGAATATTCATTAGAAGGACTGATGCTGAAGCTGAAATGCCAATACTTTGGCCACCTGATGCGAAGAACTGACTCAATGGAAAAGACCCTGATGCTGAAAAAGATTGAAGGCAGGAGGAGAAGGGGACAACAGAGCATGAGATAGATGGCATCAGTGACTCGATGCACATGAGTTTGAGTAAGCTCTGGGAATTGTTGATGGACAGAGAAGCCTGCCATGTTGCAGTCCATGGGTTCACAAAGAGTCAGACACGACTGAGCAACTGAACTGAACTGAACCCCTCTTTGCTTCTAGGCCAATGACTGGAGTCAGGTTTTAGCATGAATCAAGTGGGGAAATGCTGTTCCTGTTTTGAAGGAAACAGTTAGTTTCCCCAAAGGTCTTCAGAACCTGGCTAGTATGTGTTGTCAAAAACCAGGAGATTCGTATCATATGTATTTGAGGAGGACTGGGGGTAAGGTTGGGACAGAATATTAATTTACTAGTAAAGAGTTTATCAATATGGGCTATTCTCCAGTGACTTAGAAGGCAACACCTTGACAAGGATGCCTGGAGTCAGTCTCAGCATGCTGCTTGAATGATGCCTTGAAGCTTGAAAAATAAGGACTGTCTACAATGGGGATGGAGATGAAAGCACAGGCTCAGGAGTGTTTTGAGAAAGGGGTCCTGATACTCAAAAAGACAGGCTTATTACCTAAGTCAAAGGAACCCATTAGCTGACTCTGTTATGTAGAAGGACCCAGGCAGACACTCTTCAAGAAAACTAAAGGATGCATTAGTGAGGGGATACTGGTATCATTGAAAAACAAAGTGATGGATGTCATCTCTAGATCAGGATTGACAGTAGAGGAGTCTGAGCTTCCTAATGATGCTGGAGATGAAAAAATTTTGGAATAATTATAGTGGGATCATTTAACTAACCCAGGTAATTACTATAACATAATTACTACAACAGGCACAGACCATAGTGGGAACCAAGGAAACTTGACCCACAAGGATCTGTGGTGATGGTGAATTAACCAGGGTGTGCCTTGGCCTAGATAAGTAGGCAATCAATAATAATTATTGCTTCATTTGTATAAGCAAAAACAATCATAAGCTGGAAAGCAAATGTTTGATGTCAGTCATTGAAATAGCAAATCATGCTCACTTACCTTGTGTTCACATCTGAGTCTATTCTCAGATCCAAGGCTCACTGATCAAGAAGAAGGCCAGGTTCTCTTCAAAAAGGGACTTGCAATGTCATAGAAAGTATATAGAAGAAATATTTCACCAAATCTCCAAAAGAACCTCAGGGCTTTTATCACATTAATAGTCCACTAGGCAGATGGTAATACCCAGAGCTTTCAAGGATTTAGCGTCAAAGATGACTCTGATGCTGAGGGACACAAAATGGCTTCAGAGCCCCTGTTCAATTTGGAATACATTGAGGCCATAAGACAAATAGAGGTCCTGTCCATGTCTATCTCACAGTGAGTCCATTAAGTCCCCAGGTAATTGATCATTTCCCCATTATAAATGCAAAACTGGGTATATTTTTCAGTTAGCAGAAACCTCCATTTATTCCTTGACTTGATAAGTAAAAGCCATGGTGGTAGGAAAAGGCAAGAAGTCTCTGAAACTGACCCTGCCACCTGGCCAAAACAGTAACTCAATATCAGTCCTTATCAGTTGGAATGCCAGAGATGTGTCCCATCCTCAAAGTCGTAAAAGATGGACTCCATTGCATTCTCATTTAAATCATTGGTATAGGGCCTATAAAAATCAGGTTGATGACACATGATAGTGGACTACCGTAATACAGACCTTATTCACAGCTGCTGTCATATGTGGTACTGCTACTAGAACAAGTCAACACAGCTGCTCTTGACCTGAAAAAATGAATTTTAAAAAATCATTACCAGGAAAGAGAATCAAAAGCATTTTGCATTCATGGGGATGGACTTGTGGTTGTTCAGTCGCTAAGTCATGTCTGACTCTTTGTGACCCCATGGACTGCAGCATGCCAGGCTTGCCTGTCCTTCACTATCTCCCAGAGTTTGCTCAAACTCATGTCCATTGAGTCAGTGATGCCATCCAATCATCTCATCCTGTGTCTTTTCCTGCCCTCAGTCTTTCCCAGGATCAGGGTCTTTTCTAATGAGTCGACTCTTCATGTCAGGTGGCCGAAGTATTAAAGCTTCAGCTTCAGTATCAGTCCTTCCAATGATATTCAGCGTTGATTTTCTTTAAAATTGACTGGTTTGATCTCCTAGGAGTCCAAGGGACTCTCAGGAGTCTTCTCTAGCACCACAATTTGAAAGCATCAGTTCTTTGGCATTCAATTTTTATGGTCCAACTCTCACATCCTACATGATTACTGGAAAAACCATAGATTTGACTAGATGAACATTTGTTGACAAAGTGATGTCTCTGCTTTTTAATATGCTGTCTCAGTTTGTCATAGCTTTTCTTCCAAGGAGCAAGCATCTTTTAATTCATGGCTGCAGTCACCATCTGCAGTGATTTTGGAGCCCAAGAAAATAAAGTTGGCCACTGTTTCCACTGTTTCCCCATCTAGTTGCCATGAAGTGATGGGACCAGATGCCATGATCTTAGTTTTTTGAACACTGAGTTTTTTCACTCTTCTCTTTCACCATCATCAAGAGGCTTTTAGTTCCTCTTTGCATTCTGCCAGTTCCTCTTCACTTTCTGCCATAAGGGTGATGTCATCTGCATATCTGAGTTTATTGATGTTTCTCCTAGTTATCTTGATTTCAGCTTGTGCTTCATCCAGCTCAGCATTTTGCATAATGTACTCTGCCTATAAGTTAAACAAGCAGGGTAACAGTGCACAGCCTTGACATACTCCTTTCTGTTGTTCTATGTCCAGTTGTAACTGTTGCTTCTTGACCTGCATACAGGTTTATTAGGAGGCAGGTTAGATGATCTGATATTTCCATCTCTTAAAGAACTTTCCACAGTTTGTTGGGATCCACATAATCAAAGGGTTTAGCATAGTCAGGGAAGCAGAAGCAGATGTTTTTCTGGAATTCTCTTTCTTTTTCTATGACCCAACAGATATTGGCAATTTGATCTCTGGTTCATCTGCCTTTTCAAAATCCAGCTTGAACAGCTGGAAGTTCTCAGTTCACATACTTTTGAAGCCTAGCTTGAATGATTTTGAGCATGACCTTGCTAGCATGTAAAGTGAGTGCAATTTTGTGGTATTTTGAGCATTCTTTGGCATTGCCCTTCTTTGGGATTGGAATGAAAACTGACCTTTTCCAGTCCTGTGGTCATTGCTGAGTTTTCCAAATTTGCTGGCATATTCAGTGCAGCACTTTCACAGCATCATCTTTTCAGATTTGAAATACCTCAGCTGGAATTCCATCACCTCTACTAGCTTTGTTCGTAGTAATACTTCCTAAGGCCCACTTAACTTCACACTCCAGGATGTCTGGATTATGGGTAGAGAGCCGTATACATTTAGAGTCCTGCACCAGGTCTTTGTAAACTTTCCTGCTTCCTATTGCAGTAGAATCTAAAGCAGAACTTCACACTGGTCCTATAGGTGAATGACATTCATTGAACTAGTGAGCATGAAGTGGCAAATGCTCTGGATGCTCTGATGAGTCATATGTCAACTGGAAAGTACGTAAACCCCACAAATACTCATGGTACATCAGTGATATTTTTATGGTCCAATGTCTTGAGGAATGCCAGGATATTCCTTCAATGCTAAAGTGAAGTGAAAGTGAAGTCGCTCAGTTGTGTCTGACTCTTAGCGACCCCATGGACTGCAGCCTACCAGGCTCCTCCGTCCATGGGATTTTCTAGGCAAAAGTACTGGAGTGGGGTGCCATTGCCCCCACTAAAGGACAAGTTATTGCACCTCTTACCTTAAAAAAAAGAGGCACAGCACTGTAGCTTTCTTTGGATTTGGGAGATATCCTATTGGTAGGGTTAACTATCTGACATTCCTTGCTCCTTGGTGGTAAAATTCAGAAATATGTTTTGCTCAGTTTCTCAGAGGATCACCAGCAAGATTGAGCCCCAGTTATCCACATGCTGACCTTCTTATTAACATTAAATATTTTATTGGCTTTTCTTCTTACTCTTCTCTTTGCACCTCATCCTACAATGGTTCTTAGGAACATCTTCTAGATAAATTATACCCAAATTCTCACTCAGGATCTGTTATTGGAGGCACCTAAAAGTGAAAGTGGAGAGTGAAAAAGTTGGCTTAAAGCTCAACATTCAGAAAATGAAGATCATGGCATCTGGTCCCATCACTTCATGGCAAATAGATGGGGAAACAGTGGAAACAGTGTCAGACTTTATTTTTGGGGCTCCAAAATCACTGCAGATGGTGACTGCAGCCATAAAATTAAAAGACACTTACTCCTTGAAAGAAAAGTTATGACCAACCTAGACAGCATGTTAAAAAGCAGAGATATTACTTTGCCAACAAAAGTCTGTCTAGTCAAGGCTATGGTTTTTCCAATAGTCATGTATGGATGTGACAGTTGGACTGTGAAGAAAGCTGAGCGCCGAAGAATTGATGCTTTTGAACTGTGGTGTTGGAGAAGACTCTTGAGAGTCCCTTGGACTGCAAGGAGATCCAACCAGTCCATTCTGAAGGAGATCAGCCCTGGGTGTTCTTTGGAAGGAATGATGCTAAAGCTGAAACTCCAGTACTTTGGCCACCTCATGTGAAGGATTGACTCATTGAAAAAGACTCTGATGCTGGGAGGGATTGGGGGCAGGAGGAGAAGGGGATGACAGAGGATGAGATGGCTGGATGGCATCACTGACTTGATGGATGTGAGTCTGAGTGAACTCCCGGAGTTGGTGATAGACAGGGAGGCCTGGCATGCTGCAATTCATGGAGTCACAAAGAGTCGGACACGACTGAGTGACTGAACTGAACTGAACTGAAACCAAGACACTTTATAGGACAGAGACAGGGAAAGCAGCTACAAAGTTATTGCAATAATCCAATAGGAGATGATGATGATGGTTCATTAGGGGTGGTATTACTGTAGTCAGGAGAGGTTGAATTCTGGATGTATTTTCAAGTTAGATGCATAAAGTTGGATGTGTGATATGAGCTAATGAAGGAGTACAGAATGTTTCCAAAGATTTTGCCTGGATTAATTGGGAAAATTGAGTTTCTTTCAAGTGAGACAGAAAAGATTTCAGGAGGAGCAGATTTTCTGGGGAACATACAAAGCTCAGCTTTTGTCAGCCTACTAGATATACCTGAGAGGCTTTCAAGTAAGTAGTTAGAAACATGAGTCTGGAGTTCAGGAGGAAGACACACTGAAGGGATACAATGACAGTCATGGGTATATAGATGATGTTTCCAGCAATGAGATCATAAAGATAGTGATTATAGGGAGAAAGAGAAGACAACCAAACTCAGAGCACTGCATCCCTCCAATGTTAAAAGACTAGAGAGAAGAGAAGGCACAAGGGAGATCAGAAAGAAGTTAGCAGTGTAATAGGAGGAAAATCCAGAGAAGGCAATGGCACCCCACTCCAGTACTCTTGCCTGGAAGATCCCATGGATGGAGGAGCCTGGTGGGCTGCAGTCCATGGGGTAGCTAAGAGTAGGACACGACTGAGCGACTCCACTTTCACTTTTCACTTTCATGCATTGGAGAAGGAAATGGCAACCCACTCCAGTGTTCTTGCCTGGAGAATCCCAGGGACGGGGGAGCCTGATGGGCTGCCGTCTCTGGGGTCAAACAGAGTCGGACACGACTGAAGCGACTTAGCAGCAGCAGCAGCAGGAGGAAAGTCCAGGAAATGAGATGTCCAAATGGGAGGCCAAAGGGGCAAAGAAAAATGATAAATCAAGGAAGAAGTATCAAATGCTGAAGATAAGTTAGATTACATAAGGACTAAGCATTTATAAGAGAATTTAGCAATGGAAAGATCAGTTCAAGCCTAATGACAAATGTTGGGTGTTCAAAGCACTTCATAAATCCAGTGAATGTCAGTGGATATCAGAGCATTTCTGGGACTAAATACAATCCATGCTTTATCAAAAAGATGAAAAGAGTATGCATGAAAAAAAGAAGGACTCTTAAAATGAACTTTGGCTGCTTTTCAGTTTTGCTTAGGGTCAGCCATGTCACTGACAATAAAACATTGGGAATAATATGAACGGTAAATGAGTAAACTCTCCTTGGTGCTCTGGGGAAAAACTGTAACACTAGAATTTCCTGGCAGTCGAGCCAGATAATTAACTCAATGATTCCTGATAGATTTTACCATAAAATAAATTGGAATAAACTGGATAGTAGGTTCTGTTGAACAATAGTATTTAAAATTTCCACTTGCAGAGTATTTTGACTTATTACAATCAATGACAGGTTCCTAGATACTTTGGAAATGATGATTAAAAATAGGATGGTACAGCTGCCTGATAATAATGCTGGAAATCACTTGACAGTAAGCCTTCATTGCTCAACAAAAACCCAAGAGAGAGAATGCCAAAAAGCCTTATATCCAAAAAGCAACAGACTGCCCAAAAAGAGAGGGCAAAATAAGTTCATATAATCATGTCACCCATTCTCTATGTGGCAAAAAGTTGTTCTGTGTCTGGTTTTAATGTTGGTACAAATAATGGATTATTTTTTCCTTATGATCGTATTTGACTTTGATCCAGGAATTACCCTTAGCTTTACTTCACTGGTGCCTAATGTCATCTTCTCTCCTTTTGGAAAATGTTACCTATTCAGGATTTGTATTTCTTCATCCACTATCCTTCTCTTGGCAGTATACACTTAAGATAAAAGTAGTATCTGTCTATAGAGCTGTTAAGAGTATCATGCAACTTAATCTAGCTCAATCACTTAAAACAGCACCTGGAAAAGAGTGGTGCTGTGTATATGAGTGTTTCCTCTTATTTTAACTCTTATGTGGTAAATGTTCTACCTTTGCATTGCCTATATTCATATTGGTTTCTGGCCTTTGTGATCATGACAATTATAATATATAGAGTTTGCCAAATCATTATGAAAATGAATACTTCTAGTTCTAAATGTAGGCTTCCCAGATGGTGCAATAGTAAAGAGTCTGCCTGACAATGCAGGAGATACAAGATACATGGGTTCAATCCCTGGGTTGGAAAGATCCCCTGGAGTAGGAATGGCAACCCACTCCTGTATTGTTGCCTGAAAAATCCCATGGACAGAGGAGCCTGGCAGGCTACAGTCCATGGTGTCACAAAGAATCATAGGCGACTGAGCACACACACATATTCTGAATGTATAAATGTGTAAAATTGATGATTCCGAGACCTTCAGAAATCCTACTAATTCTGGAGACAGAAGTAAATATGAGCCACTCATATTCCAAAGGCCTGGATCAGAGGTCAGAATCTTAAGGTTTCTGAGTCTGAGATAAGCAGTTGACATATTCTAAATGAGTATTTACAGCAATTACATACTTCTAAAGGAAACTAATACATCTATCCCTCGGCCAACCCCACCTTACCACAGATTTAGTAGGTGTTCTCTTTGGCCCAAATAGGTTCCTGTTTATTGTCCAAGCCTGGATTTTCTTTGTAAAGAGGCATCATTGGTAACATGAGTCCTGAGACCCTTGCAGAAGCTAGGAGCTTTGGTGATTGGACCCAGCCATTCTTCAAGCTCCTGACACCTCCCCAGGATACAGTGAAGAGGTGGAGTGCAGATCTGCTCCTCTCAGGATCCCTCATCATCAACCCTCCTAGGAGCCTCTTTCAATTTTGTCATGTTTGGTTCCTGATCTTACAACTTCAAAGCCTATCTACTTTCTTGGACTATTTTCTCTTACAAAAGAAAATTTTCTTTTTAAAAGTATTTTTCTATTTGGCTGCATCAGGTCTTAATTGCATCATGCAGGATCTTTGTGCTTCATGCAGGATCTTTCCTTGTGGGGCATGGACTCTAGTTGTGGCGAGACTCAGTAGTTGCAGTACACAGGCTTAGTTGCTCCATAGCATGTTGGATCTTAGTTCCCCACAGGGATCCAACCTATGTCCTTTGCATTGCAAGGCAGATTCTTACCCACTGGACCACCGGGGAAATCCCCCAAATTTTCTTAACTCTGCAAATCAGGGTCCAGGACTCTATTCAATTGGAAGCGTAACTGGGACAGAGAGATTTGAAAAAGAAAAAAAAAATTAGTTCTTGTGCTTCTGATTCATCTATAGCTATGTAAAGAAAACACAAATTAATTTCTCAGTGAAGAATTCTGGCACATAGTAGTAAAGTGGGCTGTACCATCTCTTGCCTCTGACTTTCACTCATGCCACTTTCTCTGCCTGGAATACTGTTGCTTGCCCTTCTTCCTTACCTGGCTAGCTCCTACTCACTCTGCACATCTTAGTCTAAACCCCCCTTAAAGTGAAGTGAAATATTAGTTGCTCAGTTATGTACAACTCTGAGACTGCATGGATTATAGCCCAACAGGTTCCTCTGTCCATTAAATTCTCCAGGTAAGAATATTGGAATGGGTAGCCATTCCCTTCTCCAGGGTTTCTCCAGGGGATCTTCCCGACTCAGGGCTTGAACCCAGCATTGTAGGCAGATTCTTTACCATCTAGGCCACCAGGGAAGCCCATCACTTAAGGAATTTTAACTATGCCTTGACTCATTATCTTAAAAAATTGGCACAGATGAACATTTTCAAGAACATTAATACACTTTCACACATAATGTTCACTAGCACAGCTTAAAGTGAGAATAGGGTGGTCCCAGCTGGTTTATGGATAAGACCAGGTTTCTCTTCCAGAGCTCCTACTTATGCAAACTCCTCACTGGAGGAGGTCCACGTTTTCTGAAGTAGAGTGCTTGTAGGCTCTTTCTTTCATCTTTTCCCCAAATCTTCTGACAGAAAAGGTTCTGTAATCATCAATTTGCATCTTAGTGGCAATGTAAACTGCTGCCTTGAGTGTCCCAGGGCTGCTGCAGGTTCAACCTATGTTCTCTTGTGCAATGCAAAGCTTTATTCCCAAGTAAAATGAGGTTAAGCTGCAGGGTAGATTTTGCTTATTTCAATACAGGATAATACAGGAGAAGAGGACGACAGAGGATGAAATGGTTGGATGGCATCACCGACTCAATGGACATGGGTTTGGTTGTACTCCAGGAGTTGGTGATGGACAGGGAGGCCTGGCATGCTGTGGTTTATTGGATTGCAGAGTCGGACACAACTGAGTGACTGAACTGAACTGAATACAGTATTAAGTGACTGGTTCAAAATTGGGAAAGGAGTACGTCAAGGCTGTATATTGTTACCCTGCTCATTTAACTTACATGCAGAGTACAGCATGCAAAATGCTGGGCTGGATGAAGCACAAGCTGAAATCAAAGATTGCCAGGAGAAATATCAATAACTTCAGGTATTCAGATAGCACCACCCTTATGGTAGAAAGGAAAGAGGAACCAAAGAGTCTCTTGATGAAGGTGAAAGAGGAGAATGAAAAAACTGGCTTAAAACTCAACATTCAAAAAATCAAGATCATGGCATCTGGTCCCATCATTTCATGGCAAATAGATAGGGAAACATTGGAAACAGTGACAGATTTTATTTTCTTGGGCTCCAGATTCACTGTGGGTGGTGACTGCAGCCATGAAATTAAAAGACCCTTGCTCCTTGGAAGAAGACCTGTGAAAAGTGAAAGTGAAAGTCTCTCAGTCATGTCCCCATGGACTATACAGTCCAGGGAATTCTCCCGGCCAGACATACCGGAGTGGGTAGCCGCTCCCTTCTCCAGGGGATCATCCCAACCCAGTGATCAAACCCAGGTCTCTGCATTGCAGGCAGATTCTTTACAGCTGAGCCACAAGCGAAGCCCAAGAATATTGGAGTGGGTAGTCCATCCATTCTCCAGCAAATCTTCCTGACCCAGGAATCAAATTAGGGTCTCCTGCATTGCAGGAGGATTCTTTAGCAACTGAGCTATCAGGGAAGCCCTTAGACAGTGTATTAAAAAGCAGAGACATCACTACATTGACAAAGGTCTGTCTAGTGAAAGCAATGGTTTTTCTAGTAGTCATGTATGGATATAAGAGTTGGATCTTAAAGAAAGTTGAGCACTGAAGAATTGATGCCTTTGAGTTGTGGTGTTGGAGAAGACTCCTAAGAGTCCCTTGGACAGCAAGGACCAGTCAATTCAAAAAGAAATCAACCCTGAAGGGCTGATGCTGAAGCTCCAATACTTTGGCCACATGATGCGAACAGCTGACTCATTGGAACAAACCTTGATGCTGGGAAAGATCGAAGGCAGGAGGAGAAGGTGAAGACAGAGGATGAGATGGTTGGACGGCATCACCGACTCAGTGGACATGAGTTTGAGCAAGCTCTGGGAGATGGTGAAGGGCAGGGAAGCCTGGTGTGCTGCTGTCCATAGAGTCGCAGAGTTGGACATGACTGAGCAACTGAACAAAAACAACAATTAAGTCACTGTGTGTGTGTGTGTGTGTGTGTGTGTGTGTGCCGAGTTGCTCAGTTGTATCTGGCTGGCTCTTTGTGACTCCATGGACTGTAGCCCACCAGGCTCCTCTGTCCATGGAATTTTTCAGGCAAAAATACTGCAGTGAGTTGCTGTTTCCTCCTCCAAGGGATCTTTCAGACCCAGGGATTGAACCCACATCTCTTATGACTCCTGCACTGGCAAACAGATTTTTATTGCCACTGAACCATCTGGGAAGCCATTAAGTGACTTCAGGCCTGACCTAACTCCTGCCATCAGTTAAATATCATCAAATATATTCTGATTTTCCCAAGGGTCATTTTGAAAACCAAATGAGATAATGTATTTGAAAGTGTCCATAAACTATAAAGTATTACACAAATGTTAGTGCTATTATTAGTAAGTTTCATGAATTTGACATTCATTGGCATTCAAGGCGAGTCTAGAAATTCCTTATTCATGACTGCCAGATCTCAGACAAACTTGCTGTATTCTTTTCTGCATTCAGTAGAATCTGTAATTCCATGTACATTTAGGGAGAGGTTCTGAATATTGTCATAAAGCAAGAAAGCATTTTTCTTTAAGAATAAAATGATACATGTGTCTTGCAATAATTTTTTAAAATATTTTTTAATTCTGTATTTTGTCTCCATGAGAATTTTCCCAGCCTTCCTTATTTTATCTCATAAGAGAATTTTATTTTCCTATGTGACTTGAATATTTTTTTCTGTCTGATCCAAGAGCTGAACTTCAATATTCAGTAAAATATAATATATATATAAAAAATAATACATTAAAACAGTATAATTTAAATGTAAAATTATATATTAAATGTATAATTTAATATACAAATATAATATGGTAAATATATTAATATATTAAAATATAAAAATAACTCATTTTTTCATTTTTGATAAAAATGGATTAGATCCTCTATTAACTCCTGGTTAATTAGGAAAAATATTACATTTATTATATCTTATAAGCAAATTGCACAGAGTTATAAAACCTTATTTTTTAAAAAACTATTTTTTCTTCCTACCATATGTGTACAATTCAAACATTAGCATATATTTCATATTTCCTGCATATCACTAAGGTACTAAATTTTTCCTTTAATCAAATGTTATAAATTTACATAACTAAAAATGATCATTGTCTATTCATGTTGAAAGTTTGTTTAAAGATTGGTCTTTGTTTAAAGTGGTGTTTGTTTGAGAATGTTTTTCTCTGAAGCCAGAAAATTGTTTCAGAAAGCAGGCAGTGAATTATGCTGGGAAAAAAGAAACAAAAGAATCTGTCAGTTAACCTCAAGCTCAAGTACCTACATCATGGAATTGAAGCCATTTACCTCAGGTTGAGTCTTGAATCCATGTGCTGGGACTCGAACCCAGCCAAAACCCAGTTTGGGACTCAAATCCATGTGGCTGGGACCTGAACTCAGCCAAAACCCATGGTCTTTCCACTAAGATCACAGACCGGGTTTCAGGACCTATTGAAGCTCAGGTTCTTGATGTCTCATTGCAGAAAGAATTCAATGAGAGACAAAGTGATAGGTGAGAAGTGGATTTATTCAAGAGAAACACACTCCACAGACAAAGTGTTGGCCATCACAGAGGGCAAGTGCAGTGGCCTCAAAATGTGGTGTGGTTAGCTTTCATGGGCTGGGTAATTTCATAGGCTAATGAGTGGGAGGATTATTCCAACTATTTTGGGCAAGGGGTGGGGATTTCCAGGAATTGGGCCACTGCCCACTTTTTGGTCTTTTGGTAGTGCCTTGGAAATGTCATGATGCCTCTGGGCCAAGGTCTAGTCAAAGTTGACTTGTCTACCATCTTGGGCCCATTTGATTCTGCTTGGTTTATGCTTTGTCCTCTGGTTTATGTTTTGTCATTCTTTCAAAAGTTGTGCCCTTCCCACTTCTCTCCTATTTCAGGATCATTTATGTAGTCACCTAGCTCTGAGTGAACTGCAGTGTCATGAGTTATGTTTATACTCTAAGCATATTGACTTTTAAAAAAGAAAATTCATTCAAGTATTCATTTACTTATTCATCCAACAAATACTTTTGGCCAAATATGTTTGAGGCACACATTTAGGTGAACAAGTGTCTGATCCAGGCATTCAGGTGAATAATAAATAGAGAGAGTCTCTTGCTTTCATGAAGATTATGATTAGGTGGATAGAAGTAGACCACAAAAAATACATAAAACAAGATCACGAAGAGCTATAATGAGGAAAACTGATAAGTGAATGAAGGGAAGGTGAGTTATTTAGATTGGAGCAGGGCATGGCAACCCATTCCAGTATTCTTGCCTGGAGAATCTCATGGATGGAGGAGCCTGGCGGACTGCAGTCCATAGGGTCGCAAAGAGTTGGACATGACTGAGCATACATGCACTTAAACCACAAAGAACTGGGGTAAAATGTTTCTGACCCAGGGGATAGAAATGCAAAGGCCCTGAAGAAGGAAAAGGCTTTTTGCCTTTTTGGTATTTTAGCAAGAAGCCAAAGTAACTACAGCTTAGTGAGCAGAGGAGAGAGTGGTAGGAAAGGAAGTTAGATGGGGTGGGGGGCGGGGAGCGGGGAGGGGTGGCGGGGAGCATCATGAAACCTCTGAAGATCACGAAACTTCCACATGGAAAAAGAAGCCACAGGAGAGCTTTAAGCACTGGAGTTACAGTGTCTGTTTAGATTTATAGCATCACTCCAACTGCTGTGCAGAGAATGAACAGCAAAATTCCAAGAGTTGAAATGGGAAAGCTAATAGCAAAGTGATTTCAGTGGACTAGGTGAGAGATGATGGTGGACCAGATAAGAACAGAGGAGATGGAGATAAATTAATGGGTTTGTGGTACCTTCGAAGATAAAGCCAGTGGTTATCAAAATTTTAGATACTGAGGAGGGGATGAGAGAAATCAAGGTTAACTCCTAAATTTTTGATATAAGGCACAGTGTCAATGACCATGCCATTTACTGAGATAGAAAGGCTAGGGGAGAGATAAGTTTTTTGATAGAATATCAAGAGTTCCATGAAGAGTATGAAACCTGGGAGGAGATGATAACATATCAGGAAATGAGGAGAAGGGGACAACAGAGGATGAGATGGTTGGATGGCATCACCGACCCAATGGACATGAGTTTGAATAAACTCTGGGAGTTGGTGATGGACAGGGAAGCCTGGCATGCTGTATAGTCCATGGGCTCACAAAGAGTCAGACATGACTGAGCGACTGAACTGAACTGACTGAGACCAAAAATAAATCAGTCAACAGTACCAGAACTATAATTAGAGGGGAATGACACATGGTTCTTCCAAACATGGTCTCTTTCTTATGCTTTGAAGACTAACCAATGGGCACAAATAATTTCATGGGTTCTAGCTTGGGAGAGCTGTAATTGTGCTTAGGTGCAGAACACATAGATTCACAGTTTTACAAAACACTGATATATCTAATTTCCTCATATAGGTTAGAAATATTTTGCTATAAGAAATATACATATATTATAGAACTATACAGGTACCTGATGTATAATACATGCTCAAGAAATACTTGTGGAATGAATGCAAATACATATAAAATATAAAATAATTATGAGTACATGTGCTCATGGAAAACTAGAGGAAGAATCATAAACTATTTATAGATGTATTTAGAAAAGCTATGACAAACCTAGACAGTGTATTAAAAAGCAGAGACTTCACTCTGCTGACAAAGGTCCGTATAGTCAAAGCTGTGGTTTTTCCAATAGTCATATATGGATGTGAGAGCTGGGCCATAAAGAAGACGGAGATAATTGATGCTTTTGAGCTGTAGTGTTGGAGAAGACTCTTGAGAATCCCTTACTGCAAGGAGCTCAAACAAGCCAATCCTAAAGGAAATCAAACCTGAATATTCAATGAAAGTACTGATACTGAAGCTGAAGCTCCAATACTTTGGCCACATGATGCGAAGAACTGACTCATTGGAAAAGACCCTGATGCTGGGAAAGACTGAAGGCAGGAGGAGAAGGGAACAATAGAGGAAGAGGTGGTTGGATAGCATCACTGGCTCAATGGACGTAAGTTTGAGCAAGCTCCAGGAAATGGTGAAGGACAGGGAAGCCTGGTGTGCTGCTCTCCATGGGGCCACAAAAAGTCGGACACGACTGAGCGACTGAACAACAAAAGGTAAAGTAGTGAGCATAGAGAAAGCCTGAGTGGACACACATTAAGTGCAGTTGTACTGTTGCTTATTCCAAAGCCTCTATCTTTTCAGTTTTATTTTTTTCAAATAAGGAAAATTACTCAAAGAACATGTCATTTTAAAAATCAGCTTTCACCTGTGGTGGTGGTGGTTTAGTTGCTAAGTCGTGTCCAAATCTTGTGAGTTCATGGACTGCAACCTACCAGGCTCATCGGTCCATGGGATTTTCTAGGCAAGAATACTGGAGTGGATTGCCATTTCCTTCTGCAGGGGATTCCCAACCCAGGAATCGAACCTGGGTCTCTTGCATTGCAGGTGGATTCTTTACCAACTGAGCTATACTTTCACCTGGCATACAATGAAATCTTCATCCACAGGGAAACATGCAGATGTGGGCAAATGAAGGATATTCCTGCCTGAAAGCTGTAAGAACTGATACTGTAATTGATTTGACTGGATTCTAAGAATGACTAAGTGGACATAGATCATTAGGAAATAGAAGATTAAGTAGAGAATATGTTCTTTGCTAGAGAGTAATAAGCTGGGAGTTTATGCTTTTTGATAATTTTACTATCCACATTACATTTTTATTAAATCTGTGTTATTGGAGTACAAGTTAGCTAACTTTAGATGCAGCCGGTTATTCATTGCACAACATAGCATTTAAGTAAATGCTAATATGGCTTCTAAAGGTTAAAGTTTCCAGTGTAAGATTTTCCTAGGCAATAGTTTAAAAGACTTGACATTTGCTGAGTAACCCGTGAGAAAGAGCCTCTTATTAAAAGTGTTATTCCTCCTGGAAAATAAGATTTGCAGGAGCTAGACCTATTCAATAAACATTGAGGGTCTACTATACACTAGGCATTGGGTATGAGACTTTGAGACAGGCCTTTTATCTGATATAGAAATTAAAAGACCAACACCTATACCCTTTCCTTTTCCATCTGATTAATGAGAAAGAACACAATAAGGACTCGTACTCTGAGAGTCTAGAGGAGCAGCACCAGGCCCACCGTTGGAGCCTGGGGGCCCAGGAAGTCTTCCTGGAGGAAATGACAAAGTAGCTGAGTTTTCAGAGATGAGTAAGACCTTAAGAGTTTACATTTCTGACATCTATCATCACCGTCTATTAACTCTGTTTGTTTTTTACTTGAGGAATTTATGTCATGTAAACTTTCATCTGAAAACCAATATTGATCTTAACTGAAACTTTGTATATTCAAACCACGAGAGTTCCAATCAGAGTGGGTATGCAGTTATTCTGAAAACTATGCTTAACTCATAAAGATTGCATTAGCAAATGACATCCCAGAGCAAATGTATCTGGAATATCTTTAACCATAAGGTGAACATGTGCATGGGTGTTGTAGTCTCTCAGGCTTTGAGAGATATACTCTATTCCTGCAAGTTTGTTGGAGAATTGGGAAGAATAGAAAGCTATTGACTAGCTAAGCCTTATAGAGACTTCAAATAATGTTTTTGAGTCAAGTAGCTTTTACAATGTATTTTAAAATAGTAGCTTTTAAATGGAAAAAAAATGTTTCTCATACTGAGGTTTATTTACATATATACATACAAAGGTAAGACTAATTTCTTAAGCTAATAGCTCTTATAAACTAAAATAAATATTTAAATAAAATATAAAATCAACAAAATTACAAATTAAATATAAATTAATGTATAAATCTAATTCAATTTAAATTGAAAACATTAACTATGTCTCATGCTACTATTTTGGTAAATTTAAATAAAAAACAAAATAATAAAAAGAATAGATTAAATAATACAAAGATTTGAAAAATATAGACTCAGCCAGACTCAATTTATATTAAGTGTATATATATTTTTTACCACTGTGACAATTAAGGACATTTATTCTATTTTTCTCTTTTCTATCATCTTTACCTGCCACTTCTTACAGTATTATTTCAACCTCATGTAATGTATGTATTCATTTTTTTAACATGATAATACTAATACAAATAATACTAGTTCATGTTAATATTAACAATTTCAAGAGGTTGCTTTCTAGTTGAAAGTAATTAGATTTTGTACCTAACTAAATTTTGACCAGAGAAACCCATGATTGCCAATTTATTGAAATTTGCATTAATTAGGTACTTAACTTGAGTTATCGGTGAGGAGGGAAAAGAAAAAAATTTTCATGTGTATCTCTTATTCTATTTGTTGTTCAGTCACTCAGTTGTGTCCAACTCTTTGCAACCCCATGGACTGCAGCACACCAGGCCTCCCTGTCCATCACCAACTCCCAGAGTTTATTCAAATCCATGTCCATTGAGTCGGTGATGCCATCCAACCATCTCATCCTCCATCATCCCCTTCTCCTCCCGCCTTCAATCTTCCCCAGCATCAGGGTCTTTTCCAATAAGTTGACTCTTTGCATCACGTGACCAAAGTATTGGAGTCTCAGCTTCAGTATCAGTCCTTTCAATGGATACTTGGGTTGATTTCCTTCAGGACTGACTGATTTGATCTCTGCAGTCTAAGGGACTCTCAAGATTCTTCTCCAGCACCACAATTCGAAAGCATCAATTCTTTGATACTCAGCCTTCTTTATGGTCCAACCCTCACATCCATACATGACCACTGGAAAAACAATAGTTTTGACTATGAAGTTCACTAAATTGCTACATTTGAGGAATATGATAAATTCAAGGAAGAATATCGACATTTATGAAATCTTTTTCATTATCAGTTACAGCTGTATACAAGACTAAAAGAATTGCTAAATGCTGAGGGTGAAGAGGAAGGTGGGTTAAATTTGAGAAAACTGTCCAAGCATCGTTATATGTTTATTGACTTCTTGCATGAGAAAGTTTCTTCTCTTTGGAAGAAAGGAAGGGAAAAATAATTTCGGTGTAGGAATAAATACAGAAGCAAGTAAAAATGAGAGAAACACAAAGGAAAAATCAAGATGAAATTTGTCTGATTGGAGCAAAGCAGGTGAGGGGATGCAAGAGAAACTTAAATTTATGAGTATGTGAATTCTTTAGTGAATGAGAGACCCACAATTCAGGATTCTTCTACCATAATTTGATGTCTGTCATTTATTTTGTCATGAATTTGAAAGCTTCAGAGAGGGAGAGTAAATGGACAGAGGATGTTTGCAGTTTCCATAGAGATTGTTTGGAAGAAAGACATGGCAGTTACCATGGTCTAGCGGTTTTACAACCTATTTTTCCTCAGGCATCTCACAGTAATATATAATTTTTTAAACCTTCTTTAGTTCAGTTCAATTCAGTCACTCAGTCATGTCTGACTCTTTGCAACCCCATGGACTGCAGCATGCCAGGCCTCCCTGTCCATCACCAACTCCCGAAGCTTAATTAAACTTATGTCCATTGAGTCGGTGATGCCATCCAACCATCTCATCCTCTGTTTCCCCCTTCTCCTCCTGTCTTCAGTCTTTCCCAGCATCAGGGTGTTTTCAAATGAGTCAGTTCTTCGCATCAGGTGGCCAAAATATTGGAGTTTCAGCTTCAACATCAGTCCTTCAAATGAACACCCAGGACTGATCTTTAGGATGGACTGCATGGATCTCTTTGCAGTCCAAGGGACTCTCAAGAGTCTTTTCCAACACCTCAGTTCAAAAGCATCAATTCTTTGGTGCTCAGCTTTCTTTATAGTCCAACTCTCACATCCATACATGACTATTGGAAAAACCATAGCCTTTACTAGACGGACCTTTGTTGGCAAAATGATGTCTCTGCTTTTTAATATGCTATCTAGGTTGGTCATAGTTTTTCTTCCAAGGAGCAAGCGTCTTTTAATTTCATGGCTGCAGTCACCATCTGCAGTGATTTTGGAGCCCCATAAAATAAAGTTTGTCATTGTTTCCACTGTTTCCCCATCTATTTCCCATGAAGTGATGGGAGTGGATGCCGTGATCTTAGTTTTCTGAATGTTGAGCTTTAAGCTAACTTTTTCACTCTCCTCTTTCACTTTCATCAAGAGGCTCTTTAGCTCCTCTTCACTTTCTGCCATAAGGGTTGGTGGCATCTGCATATCTGAGGTTATTGATATTTTTCCCAGCAATCTTGATTTCAGCTTGTGCTTCCTCCAGTCCAGCATTTCTCATGATATATTCTGCATATAAGTTAAATAAGCAGGGTGACAATATACTCCTTTTCTTATTTGGAACCAGTCTGTTGTTCCATGTGTAGTTCTAACTGTTGCTTCCTGACCTGCATATGGATTTCTCAGGAGACAGGTCAGGTGGTCTGGTATTCCCATCTCTTTCAGAATTTTCCACAGTTTATTGTGATCCACATAGTCAAAGGCTTTAGCATAGTCAATAAAGCAGAAATAGATGCTTTTCTGGAACTCTTTTGCTTTTTCCATGATCCAGCGGATGTTGGCAATCTGATCTCTGATTCCTCTGCCTTTTCTAAAACCAGCTTGAATATCTGGAATTTCATGGCTCACATCTGTTGAAGCCTGGCTTGGAGAATTTTGAGCATTATTTTACTAGTGTGTGAGATGAGTGAAATTGTGCAGTAGTTTGAACATTCTTTGGCATTGCCTTTCTTTGGGATTGGAATGAAAACTGACCTTTTCCAGTCCTGTGGCCAGTGATGAGTTTTCTAAATTTGCTGGCATATTGAGTGTAGCACTTTCATAGCATCATCTTTTAGGATTTGAAAGAGCTCAACTGGAATTCCATCACCTGCACTAGCTTTGTTGTTAGTGATACTTCCTCCTTGGTAAATTTAGTGATTTAAACCTTCTTGGGAAATTTAAATCATTTGGTAATTTTTTATGTACTGCTATGGCAACCCACTCCAGTACTTTTGCCTGGAGAATCCCATGGACAGAGGAGCCTGGTAGGCTGCAGTCCATGGGGTCGGTAGGAGTCGGACATGACTGAGCGACTTCACTTTCACTTTTCACTTTCACACATTGGAGAAGGAAATGGCAGCCCACTCCGATGTTCTTGCCTGGAGAATCCCAGGGATGGGGAAGTCTGGTGGGCTGCCGTCTATAGGGTGGCACAGAGTCGGACACGATTGAAGCAATTTAGCAGCAGCAGCAGCAAGTTTCTAGGAACTTGCTAAATTTTGATACGCATGAACTAAAACGACTGTGATTGAGTTTATTGAAACATTTAATTCAAAGCAAGACTAACAATAATTGAGAATCATCCTAAAATATCACTACTGTTTCTATTATCTCCCTGGCCTTTCCTAATATGAGGCTACTTCTTTGTTACTCATTGGAAAGTGAGAGGAATAGTGTGTATGAGACAGAGCTTTTTGCTCCTGCCATGGATCAAATGACAAACAATGGAAACAGTGATAGACTTTATTTTCTTTGGCTCCAAAATCGCTGCAGACAGTCACTGTGGCCATGAAATTAAAAGATGCTTGCTCCCTGGAAGAAAAGCTATGACCAACCTAGACAGCACATTAAAAAGCAGAGACATTATTTTGCTGACAAAAGCCCATCTAGTCAAAGTTATGGTTTTTCCAGTGGTCATGTATGGGTGTGAGAGGTGGACTATAAAGAAAGCTGAGCACTGAAGAATTGATGTTTTTGAACTGTGGTGTTGGAGAAAACTCTTGAGAATCCTTGGACTGTAAGGAGATTAAACTAATTGTTCCTAAAGGAAATCAGTCCTGAATATTCACTGGAAGGGCTGATGCTAAAGCTGAAACTTCAATACTTTTGCCACATGATACAAAGAACTGACTCTGTAGAAAAGATCCTGATGCTGGGAAAGATTGAAGGCGGGAGGAGAAGGGGATGACAGAGGATGAGATGGTTGGATGGCATCACTGACTCAATGGACATGAGTTTGTGTAAGCTCCAGGAGTTGGTGATGGATAGGAAGGCCTGGCATGCTTCAGTCCATGGGGTCGCAAAGAGTTGGATGCTACTTAGAGACTGAACTAAACTAATTTATCAAATTCTAACAAAAAGTCTTCTGGCCATTGTTCTAGGGAAAATGATTAGTCATTTCTCAAAGTTACTAGAGCATGTTTGTGGCTGACAGAGAGGGAAAAGTGAAGCCCATAGTGTATTTATTGTCTGAAGTGTCCCCCACTGTTTAAAGCAATGAGAAGGGTCACAGGATTCTAAATAAAGAAATGACTGAAAAATATAAATGGCTTCAAAATGGGCAGATTATGAACCAAATTATTAGGATTTAGGCATTAAAGGTGGCGGAAAAGAGTGCATCTGTATTACATCTTTTCATTTACTGATTATCTATTGGCCAATAATGGCTTGTTTTCTAGTGAACCAAATGCAAAACAATTTGGGCAATGAAGGTGCTTCTTCCAAAAGTAAACCTTTTTCTTTTTTCCCAGTAAAATCAAACCAGTCAATTTTATGATGCATTATGATGATTTTTCCCACATCACTAGTACAAATGGAATGTGGAGATTTGATATTATAAATGGGATTTTGTCAGAATACCCAATCTTAATTATTTTTGAAAAGCATTGGATAGATTTAAGTTTGACTTACTATTTTTTTATCACCTTAGTTCTTATGTAAACCCCATTTGATTTTCCAAATTAATCCAGAGAAACTTTCAAAATGAAATAATACACTCATTTAATAGAAAACTTCCAGGAATACTAATTGGTAGTGAGAGCTTTATTTCCTAGCAACAAGTCTCTTGCCAATGTTATATTTTTCTGACTGTGAATATGCATTGTATCATGAGATTATAATTGCATTTCAAATTGTCATAATTTATAGTTACCCTTTCCCTACGTATATTTGTACAAACAACAAAGTTGACAATCTGACTAATCATTTTTTAACCAATTTAAACTGCCACAAAGAAAAGCAATTAAAATAGAGACTCTTTTGTTTGTTTGTTGACAACTCACCAGATAGTGGATAAGTAATTATATTTCTGCTATTTTTTTAAGTTAAATTTTGAGATAAAGAATTAACTTGCTAAAGACTAGACATATATTGCAAAGATGTACTATTATGACATGAGAATAGCATAAAAAATTTCTGAGGATGAAATAGAAACATACTTCTCAATGATAACATTTCATCTATATAAAAATCTAGTCATTTGTAGGATGTTCAGAAAGACAAGCCATTCTTGATTATTTAGAGATCAAAGAGGTATTTCTTTTGAGTTTTCATAATCAAATGCCTGGATGTGTACAGGATTGTATAGGAAAGAAAATACAAAACACTTACAAATACATAATACAAAACTGGCCATTTGTAAAATTAGTACTCACTCAAATGGAACAGAATTCTGCACACTTAGATTCATTTTCCCCACTGCTTAAAACATCAGCATCTGGAGAATATGATATAAATGCAACAGCAAATCAAATTCAAAGTGAAAATACAAATATTGCATAAAATGCAAACTTCCATGAAGTCACTGAAAGTGATAATAGATAACTGCTAGAATCTTGAGCAAATGCCAATTTCACTACCCAACCACTGGAGAGGAGCAAAAAAAGTAGTAGGTATGATGACAAGGGAGGAGCTCCAAAAAGAACTATTTGACTATCAAAGGATTAAGAGAGGCCCATACATGGATTAAAACATGGATTAAGAATGCCATGTCTGACTATCAAAAACATTTCTTTGCCATGTTACACCCCAAAGCAGTGAAGTTTTGGCTCATACTTTGTTCATTCTAAAGATGAACATGTAACTGCAGTTATAACCTAACTGTTGTTGAATAATTTATTTTCACAATTTTGATTTCATTTTTTTAAAGAACCATCATATCTCTTTTATCGCCTCTTCTTCTTTCTCCTTCTCTCTTTTTTTTTTTTTTTTTTTCTTTTCATTCTCTTACATTAGTATTTATTATGAAATTCTGCCCTGGAGTTAAGAGGACCCACCTCAAGTAGACCGTTTTTTTATTGTTTAGTACCTTAGTCAAGTCTCTTTTAAGACCCCATGGACTATAGCCTACCTTGCTCTGTCCACGGGATTTCCCAGGCAAGAATACTGGAGTGGGTTGCCATTTCTACCTCCAGAGAATCTTCCCGACCCAGGAATCAAACCCGCATATCCTGTGGCTCCTGGGTTGGCAGGTGGATATTTTACCCCAAGTGGACCTTCCCCTTTCAGAATACTGAGATTTGAAATAGCTCTGGCTCATTCCTTTTTCTGTACCTCCCCCCCATCCCAAGAGGGTCTCCAGGATCTGACACTATTTGGTATTAGTCCCCAGTTTGTCTATTGCATTAGTGATGCCATCCAGCCATCTCATCCTCTGATGACCACTTCTCCCTCTGCCCTCAATCTTTCCCAGCATCAGGGACTTTTCCAATGAGTTGGAAATCTCAAATCTTGTTGATGGAGTTGGGTTTTCTGTGATGTAATAAGAGATACCTATTTATGGCTGGGGTAGGACCAGAAATGCACTTCTGCAAAGTGTTTAAGCCTGGTTGCAATAGTATGGAACAGAAACTGGTATCCTTGGTCTCCCTAGTAATGGTTAACGTTCTTCTCAGGAAGGGTTTCATATCATAACTGTTTATTATCTTTTTCTTACAGGCTCAAAAACAATAAAAAAAAAAAAAAACAATGAGTTGGCTGTTGGCATCAGATGACCAAAATACTGGAGTTTCAGCTTCAGCATCAGTCCTTCCAAGAGTATTCAGGATTGATTTCCCTGAAAAGATCTTTCAAATATTGATACTTATTTGACCAAAAACGTTTTGTTTTCCTACATGAAAGTCGAGTTTTAACAAACTGAACAGGTACTACATGGAGGAAGCCATTCTTGTTGCATTGCTATTCTGCAACATGTGGAAATAAATCTCTCATATCCTTCCTTTTAATTCTGGAATTGAAATGGAATCTCTTTCTATTCGATGTATTCTTCTTGTTAATTCTAAGTATCAGAGAAAATCATCACCAGAATAAATTTTCAGTCTCTTCTCGACTTAAGTAATTGAAAAGGAGGATATGACTGACTAAACAGCTTTGCTCATTGTGATTCAGTCAAGATCATCCATACAAGTGAGGAATAAAAACTATTGGCACCTACCCTTCCAGTACTTTCTAATGAACGCTGGGTCATTAATACTGGGTTTTTTGTTCACCCCTAGTTCTAAGATAGATGTGCAACAGAAATATTATTCATAAATGTTAGGTTGAATTTGAATCTTAAGAAGAGATCCATATTTGCAGTTTATTTCCTTCAGGTACCTTACAATTGATCTTAATGGAGTATTTTAAAGAAAATCTCACCAGTGATGGATGTAGCTTCAATATAAGATGTGAAATGATTATTCCTCATAAAAACATAATTTATACAGGATTTTATTATATTTCACTTAAATATTAAGTAAATCATTGACTGTGATTATATACTTTTATAAATTGTTTCATGACATTCTTTGTTTCATATTCTGTTTATGCAGAATATGAGTAATAAAAAAAAGAGCTGTAATCCTTTCTAAAGTCATGTTGGAAAGCAATAAAAGGTTCATTATTTTAAAAACATAGTCACAATTATAAAATTGCTCTTCCTGTACTTATTTCAGTGAGTTAAAATATTGATTTTCACAAAGATGAATATTTTTAACTTTTACTGTATTAAAAAACATACCAAACCTTGTAAAATAATGAGTACCATATTTGTATTCAAATTTTCATTAGGCATTTTAATAAACTATTTGTATTAAGTAGTACATAAAGATGATAAGTGAAGCTACTTAAAATACAGAGGCTGTAGTACAATCTATTTGGAATATGATTGTACTTCTCTTCCAAAGTGCCATTTTTCTCAAATTCATTCTTTAAGAAGTGCGTTGCTTGGAAATCATATTACTCTCTTAGCAAGGTTGGGTCCATTGTTACTTTGACAGGATGCGGACGTCTTGATTCATGTTCACACAGAACTAAGCCATCACATATATCACACCATGCTTAAACACTACATAAACCAAATTTAGTGATCTGTTTATTCTTTATGCTTACATAGGCCCAGTTGTTCACACTTTGAAATGTTCAATTGTCTGCAGTAATTTTCTGCAGAAAAAACTCTTTCCTATATTTCTAAAGTCTGTAACTCTTCAACCTTGTGAATTTAAGAATGAGTCAGTTTAATCTTTTATCCTACTACAATAATATATGTATGCACACACTATTCCTTTTATTTGCCTTTGATCTTGGTTGTATTATGTAGTGGTTTGTTCTGTGTTTACTTGGTTATAAATTTAAGTAAAGCACAATACAGAAATGCATACATAAACCAATTTATTCATGTCTGCAGGCATATTTCAGTTTGTAAGAAAGAAAATGATGTCTTATGGTAACTTTTATTTTCAAAAGTTAGTGGCAACTTTATTTAGAAGATCCATGGATCAAATACTATTTAAAATAGGTACTACCACTACTTCAAAACTGATGTGCTTGTCAGCAAGTAATATTTAAAAGAAATACTCATTTCAAGTAATACTTAACAATTTTTGATTAATTATAGAACACTTAGCAGAGCAGAGCTTGTCAAGATTGCTTGAGCTACAAATATGTTAGTGCTAGAATTTTATTTAAAGAAATACAGCATGTGAATGAGAATAAGAGAGGATATGGGGCTATGGTTCTGTTTGACTTGATATTAAATTTATTCCCTGAGTTCAGTTCAGTTCAGTCATTCAGTCGTGTCCGACTCTTTGCACCCCATGAATCACATCATGCCAGGCCTCCCTGTCCATCACCAACTCCTGGAGTTCATTCAAACTCATGTCCATCGAGTCAGTGATGCCATCCAACCATCTCATCCTCTGTCGTCCCTTTTCCTCCTGCCCCCAATCCCTCCCAGTATCAGAGTCTTTTCCAATGAGTCAACTCTTTGCATAAGGTGGCCAAAGTACTGGAGCTTCAGCTTTAGCATCATTCCCTCCAAAGAACATGCAGGGCTGATCTCCTTCAGAATGGACTGGTTGGATCTCCTTGCAGTCCAAGGAACTCTCAGGAGTCTTCTCCAACACCACAGTTCTAAAGCATCAATTCTTCATCACTCAGCTTTCTTCACAGTCCAACTCTCACATCCATACATGACCACTGGAAAAACCATAGCCTTGACTAGACGAACCTTTTTTGGCAAAGTAATGTCTCTGCTTTTCAATATGCTATCTAGTTTGGTCGTAACTTTTCTTCCAAGGAGTAAGCGTCTTTTAATTTCATGGCTGCAATCACCATCTGCAGTGATTTTGGAGCCCCAGAAATAAAGTCTGACACTGTTTCCACTGTTTCCCCATCTATTTCCCATGAAGTGATGGGACCAGATGCCATGATCTTAGTTTTCTGAATGTTGAGCTTTAAGCCAACTTTTTCACTCTCCTCTTTCACTTTCATCAAGAGGCTTTTGAGTTCCTCTTCACTTTTTGCCATAAGGTTGGTGTCATCTGCATAACTGAGGTTGTTGATATTTCTCCTGGCAATCTTGATTTTAGCTTGTGCTTCCTCCAGCCCAGTGTTTCTCATGATGTACTCTGCATATAAGTTAAATAAGCAGGGTGACAATATACAGCCTAGACGTACTCCTTTTCCTATTTAGAACCAGTCTTAAATTGCTATTTTGTTTGTTTTTATTTTTTTGTTATTTTAATTCAATATTTAAAAAAATATCTTTAGATACATTTTTAACTATGTTGTAATGATGTTATGTAATTAAAAACTACCCATGTCTGAGGATATCTCTAAATTATAGGGGGTTGTTTTGTCTGTGGTTCTAGTATTAGAACAGAATGAGTGTGATTTTGTGATTCTCCCCCAGTGCTTCAACCATTTATTCTGGCACCTTACAATTCAAGAAAGGAAATTTAATTCCTACTTGGAAATGAAATCCAGATGAAAAATTTCAAAGCAAGCCACATTGTCTATTGATCATAATGGGAGTTGCACAAAATCTTGATGGATTTGCTTTTTTTTTAAAGAAGATATTTACTTCAGCAGAAGGCATTGTGCACTGACAATTGAAGTTTAAAAAATTTGTTTCAATTTTAACAAATTGAAATTCAGTAGAGTTGGGTGAGTACCTCTTATTTTGAGGTCAAATAAGGAGAAATATTTGGTCTGATCTCCTTGCAGTCCAAGAGAGTTTCAGCAGTCTTCTCCAGCACCACAATTTGAAAGCATCAATTCTTTCGTGCTCAGCTTTCTTTATGGTCTTACTCTCACATCTGTACATGACTCCTGGAAAAACCATGGCTTTGACTATGGACCTTTGCCAGCAAGGTGAGGTCTTTGCTTTTTAATAACACTGTTTAGGTTTGTCACAGCTTTATAATAATCATTGGTGTGTATAGCTTACATACTGTTTTTACATAAGATACTCTTATTTGATTCTCACAGCAACACTATGAGAAGGTAATTATTATTATTCCTATTATAGAGTTAATACAAGGGAAGCAGAGATTATAAAATCTGTGACGGGGGTGGGAGAGAGATTGGTTTTCCAGCACCTAACAGAGTGATGGCACGTACATGCTCAAGAACCATGTGATGCGTGAGATGCATTGAATGACTTAACTAAAGTCAGAGTATTAGCAAATGGCAGGGCAAGGGCTTGACCATGTATCTTTTATATATATATATATATAATTTTTTTTTGCTGTGCCAGGCAACATATGGAATCTTCGTTCCCTGACTAGGGATTGAACCTGCACCCTCTGCTCTGGACCAAGTCTCAAGTACAATGTCCTGTTGTCATTTTTGGTTTGTTTTTGTTTCTTAGCCTATTCATTAGTTGTCATTCCATCTCTCCTATTTTTTTATCTCCCTACTCCTACCCCAAAAGATGCACATCAATCCTTTTAAAAATATGTATACATTTGAAGTATATTTCTCTTTTTTGTTATAAGTAGTCTCAACCATTAAAAATAGCTGGAAAATAAATGGTCTTTTTCCTTTTCCTGCTCTTTGTGGGTTTTGATAATTACTGCCATCATAGCACCCACATTCACCTAAAGTAATAAGCCAGAAAGGTGTGAAAATCTTGGACATCATGTCATTGAATGTGAAAACAGAACTCTGTTGAGAAGATAATATGATCAGAAAAAAATTTCAGGTAATGTTTTTTACCCACACAGACTCTCCTCTCTTGCCTCTTGCAGAATAAGCACACATTTGGTGGGCTGTTTGGATGGTTTTGAGGGTGAAATGCTAGAAGCCTGAAACATCTTCCAACACCACAGCCTTTGTCCTTCTTGTTCTGTGAACAAAATGTTTCCCTTTGGGGGCAGAAAGTATCTGATGTTTAAAAAATAATAATAAAACAACAAAAAACCCAGAATCTTCTTACCCGGTGGCCCTACTGAGATAAAACAAAAGATTAGATTTCCAAGCTGCTGCTGCTGCTGCTGCTAAGTCACTTCAGTCATGTCTGACTCTGTGCGACCCCATAGACGGCAGTCCATCAGGCTCCCCTGTCCCTGGGATTCTCCAGGCAAGAACACTGGAGTGGGTTGCCATTTCCTTCTCCAATGCATGAAATGAAAAGTGAAAGTGAAGTTGCTCAGTTGTGTCCGACTCTTCGAGACCCCATGGACTGCAGCCTACCAGGCTCCTCCATCCATGGGATTTTCCAGGAAAGAGTACTGGAGTGGGATGCCATTACTTGCTCAAATCTGGGCTCTCACCATTTTGCTAACAATTTCATACTTTCTTCATCATTTCAAGGTCTCAGTTTGTCAGCCAGCTCCTATCTGTTTTTTTTTTTTTTGTGTGGTGGGCTGGGCAGCATATGATGATGTGCTCTGATCTGTAAGCAAAAATATGTTCACTACTTCACTGGCATAAGAGACATGAAATACCATTATCTCTACCTCAGTGTACATAGAGAGCATCCATAGCATTTTTCAGGGAGCCAGGCCCCATAAGTCCACAGCATTCAGATTTGTTTCCATAGTAATCCTATAGCTGGCTAAAAGAGTTCCATTATTAAGGACTTGTTCTTAAAGTTCTCACCATCCAACTCCTGGGACTCTTCATTGGCTGCCTTTTCTTGTTGCAAGCCCTATTCCGTGACAGTCTTGTTGGTTCTTCTTTCTGTCCCCGCCTCCCCCATTTCCTCCTTTCCAGGCCCCAAAGCTAATTTTTTTTCTCCTTGTCCATAGTAGTTTAAACACTGCCTGTTGCTGCTTTAGCTTTTATGAATACCTTTCTTAGCCAAACATCTTATCAAGAATTTTACCAAACCATCTCACAAAAGAAATTCTGATTTGAACCATTAAGACAATAATTTTTTTAAAAAACTGTTCTGATTTTACAGGCTCATAGGTTTTATTTCTCTTTAGACAGTTAGGTTACATTATAACTTTCCAGTTACAACTCTATGTATGACTAGGGAATGGTGTGGGAGGGGTCTAAGGAACACCCACCAAGGAAAAGAGTTTAATCATATTTAGAGAACTTGTAGGGCACAAATGGGGCTTCTCTGGTGGCTCAGTTGGTAAAGAATCTGCCTGCAATGCAGGAGACCTGGGTTTGATCCCTGGGTTGGGAAGATCCCCTGGAGAAGAGATGGGCTACCCACTTCAGTTCTTGGGCTTCCCAGGTGACTCAGACGGTAAAGAATCTGCCTACAGTGCAGGAGACCTGGGTTTAATCTCTGGGTTGGGAAGATCCCTTGGAAAAGGGCATGGCAACTCACTGCAGTATTCTTGCCTGGAGAATCCCCATGG
The DNA here is from genome assembly GCF_027580195.1 of Bos mutus. Classification (NCBI taxonomy): domain Eukaryota; kingdom Metazoa; phylum Chordata; class Mammalia; order Artiodactyla; family Bovidae; genus Bos; species Bos mutus. The sequence continues at coordinate 33,029,051 of NC_091618.1, forward strand.
ACAGAGAAGCCTGGTGGGCTACAGCCCATGGGGTTGCAAAGAGCCAGACATGATTGAGTGACTAAGCACAGCACAGTAGCGGGCACAAATGATTTAGGAATCTCTAGAGGAAAAACAGAAAAATAAAAACCAAAAACCTTTTCTTAATTAAAGGGAATGTAGAGCAAATTTGGTCCAGAAATAATGTCCTTAGCATCAAAGGGCCAAGCTAATTCTGACTACGGCATAAGATCTGTCACGTTGTCCCCATTCATTCATTTTTGTAAATACCTATTAAGCCCCCAGTGCTGTTCTGTGTGCTGGGGTTATAGAAATGAGTAGACAAAAAAGCCCTCTGCTCTCCTGGAGCATACATTCCATGCTTCTGCTAAGTCGCTTCAGTCGTGTCTGACTCTGTGCGACCCCAGAGACGGCAGCCCACCAGGCTCCCCTGTCCCTGGGATTCTCCAGGCAAGAACACTGGAGTGGGTTGCCATTTCCTTCTCCAATGCATGAAAGTGAAGTCACTCAGTCGTGTCCAACTCCTAGCGACCCCATGGACTGCAGCCTACCAGAGTCCTCCATCCGTGGGATCTTCCAGGCAAGAGTACTGGAGTGGGGTGCCATTGCCTTCTCCGATACATTCCATAAGGAAATACAAATATTAAATCAGATAAATAAGTTAAATGAACAGTGTATTAGCTAGTAATACCTGCTAGAAACACACAGAGAAGGTCAAGTAGGTTAGGAGGTGCTTCTCCAAACCAGCCCTCAGAAATGTGTGATGTGAACATAAAAAGCACAGCAAAACCAGAAGACTCAACTTCATATATTATTTTTGGGAGATACTTAAGGCACGAGGCAACATAATTAGTTCAGAATAGGTACAATATTGAAAGTGAAAGTGACTTGATCATGTCTGACTCTTTGTGACCCCATGGACTATACAGCTGGTAGAATTCTCCAAGCCAGAATACTCAAGTGGGTAGCCTCTCCCTTTCCCAGAGGATCTTCCCAACTCAGGGATTGAACGCAGGTCTCCAGCACTGCAGGCGGATTCTTTACCAGCTGAGCCACAAGGGAAGCAAAGAATACTGGAGTGGGTAGCCTATCCCTTCTCCAGGGAAACTTCCCAACCTAGGAACCGAACCCGGGTCTCCTGCATTGCAGGAGGATTCTTTACCAACTGAGCTATCAGGGAAGCTCCCAGGTACAATATTGCAGAAAAGGAAATCTCCCTATTTTAATAAAGCAGTGTTGACCCAGAGAACCTTTCAAAGGTAGCCACTAGAGACAGCTTTGGACTGGGGTTGTGGAACCCAAAGGAGTAAGAATCTCAGGATCTCAGAGCATATGGCAGCAGGAATCACTGTGGGACTCTGAGTCAAAGCCTGGGAGGAGGGAATAGCTAGACGCCAGTACTATAGCCAACAACACCAGGTCTGTGAATGAATGTGAAATGTAGCCTGAAGACATTCATGGCAGGGGGTGGGGATGTGTGTGGTGGGTGGAGGGTGGGGATGAGAAGGGAGACACCAGATGGGAAGATGCACTGTTCTGCTGGTAAACGTTGAATAACTGGCTTTCTGAGCATAATTCCCACACATATTGGTTGATATTCGTGTTAAATTCATGAATAAGATAAAGTGAAACCTGTTTATCAGTGATGTGAATGAATTGTTTGCTGACTTAGTTTTGAATACTGGAAAAACAAATCATCAACTTTTTGTGCCAATTCATAATATAAGAATTACAGACATGACATATTAATCTGTAACAAACATAGATTTCCGGAGAAGGCGATGGCACCCCACTCCAGTACTCTTGCCTGGAAAATCCCATGGACGGAGGAGCCTGCTAGGCTGCAGTCCATGGGGTTGCTAGGAGTTGGACATGACTGCACGACTTCATTTTCACTTTTCACTTTCACTCATTGGAGAAGGAAATGGCAACCCACTCTAGTGTTCTTGTCTGGAGAATCCCAGGGATGGGTGAGCCTGGTGGGCTGCTGTCTATGGGGTGGCACAGAGTCAGACACGACTGAAGCGACTTAGCAAGCAAGCAAGCAAGAAGCAACATAGATTTCAAGCCACCAAGAGGAGGTTACTGATCATGAAATTGGCAAGAAATGTGCAGGGCCACACCTTTATGTACTATAGCATGTTCATCATAGAAATTTCTAAAACATGTAATTCACACTAAGAAGATAGATAATTTTTAAATGTAGTAACACATTTAGGACGTGATGAGTTTTAAATATTTACTACTTTTAAGAAACAATTTATTTAATTCTAAGCTTACATAATATGTTTTTTTGATAATGGCTATGTTTAACAAATAGCTAGTAAAATTCCTACAAATTTAGTGTTGGATCTTTTGAACCTGTATAAACCAGCTACCACACATCATTGATAGATGCCAAAACCATATAAATGTGAATTGTTGTTTTTAATAATGTGAGTTAATTTTTATTCTCATGCTCAAGTTGCCTTGAAAAGGCAAGTTTAAAAAAAAAATTCAGTCTTTTAATTTTACTCAATTTGCTTTAATTGAACCAGGGCTTTTATTTGAACATCTAAGCAACCTATTTCCAAATCTCTCTTACAGTGCATAAATGAGCAAATAATAATCTCAGCCATTATTAATTCATTCCTGCTTGCTTCCATCTCAAGAAAGTGGCTTTTCATGGACTCCTCTCCCAAATTCCAGAAATTCTTTATTGCACTCAGCTATGTATTATACATGGGCTTCCCTTGTGGCTCAGCTGCTAAAGAATCCACCTGCAATGTGGGAAACCTGAGTTCGATCCCTGGGTTGGGAAGATCCCCTGGAAAAGGGAAAGGCTACCCACTCTAGTATTCTGGCCTGGAGAATTGCATGGACTGTATAGTCCATCAGGTTGAAAAGAGTCAGACACAACTGAGCAACTTTCACTTTCATGCACTATACATAATCACTACTATTTAATATGTATTAGACTGAAGCGATTTAGCAGCAGCAGCTCGAGCCAGCTGAAATTGCTCTTACCTGACCAATTTTGACCTACAAAAACAGTCATTTCGTATGCTTCAATCTAATGTTTTTGTTCTAGTCAAACTGGTGCCAATGTTCCCCCATTATGTGTCTCTTTGTTATATGATTTTGCCCATTTGAAATAATCTTCCTCTGCCTTCCTACTACTTCAAACTTTTATCTTCCAAGACTGAACTCCCACTTTGACCTCTCCCATAAAAACATCCACCATCACCCCAGTCTCTTATAAGCAACTTTAAACACTCTATTCTCTGACATTTTGTGATACTTACAGATGCACTGCATAATGAAACACTTAATTATAACCTGTCTCATATAATTTGTATTGTTTCTTATATTAGTCTTATCTGTAGACAGTAAATTCTCTTGAGGGAAAAGACTATGAATTAAACTTCTTTTATAATTTTATAATGAGGAATTGTGCTGAAAGTCAGTATGCACTCTGGTCTTTAATTTGGACTTAAAAATCCTTGGAAGTTAAATTTAATTAAAAGTAGGTTATGCAGGTGCTTAAAACTTGGGTTTTGAAGACAGGCAGACCTGGATCTATTTCCCACCTCTGCCATTTATAAACTGTGTGTCCTTGGGATGATAACTAAACAATCTGAAGCCTCTTTTCTGTCTACTGAAGAGATAATGACATCTGTACCATTAGGTGATTGTTAAGATTATATGGTAAGTCTGCATTCTATAGACTCTTTTTGGAAATTAAAAACCAGTAGATAGAGTTGACTGTTGAATGATAGGGGTTTGAACTGTGCAGGTCCACTTACACATAGAATTCTTTTAGTAAATGTACAGTTGTACCTTCTTATCTGTGGGTTCTGTATCCTCAGATTCAACCAACTGTGGGTCCCAAACTTGGTACATGGTCCAAGGTTGGTTTATCCTTGGATACGGAACCCGCACACGCAGAGGGCTTACATGACACTTGAGCAACCTCGGATTTTGGTATCCATGGCGGTTCCTGGAACCAATCATCCCCTCCCTACCCTATGACTCCTGCCCCATGTTGAGGAATGACTGTATATTTTTCTCAATGATTTGAATAATTCTTGTAAAGATTATCATTGTGTATGTCTGGCTTAACAGTGAAAAGTGTTAGTATGGTTATTTTTAAGATAAGCTTTTATCATTTGAGGCAACTTCCCAATCGCCCAATTAACATCTAAAAACTGCATGTGTGTTCTCAATCACTTAGTCGTATCCGACTCTTTGCCACCAAGTGGACTGTAACCCGCCAGGCTCCTCTGTCCATGGAATTTCCCAGGCAAGAGTACTGGAGTGGGTTGCCATTTCCTTCTCCAGGGGATCTTCCTGATCCAGGAATTGAACCTGTGTCTCTTGAGTCTCCTGCTTTGGGAGGTAGATTCTTTACCACTAGTGCCACATACATACATACACACACACACACACACACACACAGAAAGAGAGGCTGAGGGAACATATATTTTTAAAAGTTGAAACATACTGGATTCTGATCTGAGCTTTGAAGAGATATTGTCATTCTTATTACTTAAGAATAAATTTCTTATCACTTTATTATTCTTGAACCTAGAGTTTTGTACAGTAATAAGTGATAGTATTAAGAATTTACAATGTATCAATCAAGGACTGTGCTAAGGGTATTAGTTTACTTTATCTGTACAATAGCAATGAAGTATTTTCTATTATCCCTGCTTCACAGATGAAGAAATATATAAACTATCTTTTAAATAGTGAGAAAAGCAACTAAGTGAAGGCGTATGCAAAATATTGAGAGATTTGATAAACTTGCTCTCACAGACTGACTTTACATAGTAACTAAATTTTAATTAAATGTTCTAAACTCTAAAATCTATTTCTGAAGGGCTATTAAGGGTTATACCAACACTAACAAAATGAATTCAATTTGAACAAACTATAATTTTCAAAACAGTATATGTGAATGGAAAAAAAGCTGAAATGCACTTTGTAATTTCAGGACAGTGGTATACAGTTATTCACTCATTTATTTCATTATTTATTGAACATATACTGTGTCTAAGGTATACTTAAATATACTGATTACCTCTCACTAGGCCTTGGAAAGAAATTTAAATTATTGTATGAATTTTGATTAAACCAATAACAAAATTTTGAAACACAATGGAACCCAAACTAGGGCCAATTCTTGTTTCGTAAATGAACACTTTATGCGCAAACAAACAGCTGCTGGAATTCAACAGAATTTAAAACAAGCTGTTTGTAAATTTTACTGACAGCTGTTTTTGGTGATTTTTGTCAACAGAATTTTCCTGCTTTGCATCACAACATTCTTTTATTATGGTGTCCCCTCAAATAATAACTTGCTTGCTTTAATCACGTTTACAGAGATTTATGACTTGATGCTTATTCATTGGTAGAGCTTCTTGACACAAAATGTCAGTGAGCCTGTTATAAATCGCGTCTGGCATTCCTACTCTATCTTTTATTTGGCTGGGAGTATTTCCACCTGAAAGTGATAAATTCCTGCTATAACCACTTTATGTGCTTCAATAATTACGCTGTACAGAAAAAGGAGGTTTCTACTGAGGCATCTCCTTAAAAACAGCAAGCAATAAAAGGCAGTGGAATGGGCTGAACTCTGAAGTCTGTTGAACAAAAAACAATGACCAGTGAAATACCTGTGTCAGACCGAATTTGATAAATGATCAGGAAATACAGAAGACACGAAAACCTTTAAATTCTCTGCTGAAGGGACTTATTAATATACCCATGCCCTTAGACTAGTTACTTCTGATCCAGTGACAGAAATTTGGTAGGTGCCCACAAGAATGGGGTTAACATCCTATCAGAAACCATTTCAAACTATTTACACGCTTCTAGAGACTTAGGTAGTTTTTCAGTAAATGCCAAGGTCTACGTGACCTTGAGACTGTGTCTATACATGCAACACAAAGAGGCTGCAGCCACTATCTTGATCAATACAGGTATGCACAACCCTACCAATCAAGAGGGGATCCACCTTCATCATATGGTTCTGCAGGGGGTGGGTACTGATTAGTTTTGGCCATACTGTTTGGTTTGCTTCATAATGCTGCTTATAGTACATAGAACAAAATTACTGTTTGTTTTTTTTTTTGCTGCACTGCACAGCATATGTGATCTTAGTTCCCTGACCAGGGATCAAACTTGTGCCCATTGCACTGGAAGCACAGAGTCTTAACCACTAGACTGCCAGGAAAGTCCCACAAATTACTGTTTTTAACTGCTGAGGTGTTCTTGCTTTTAAAGGAGGAACAAAATATTGTAAATAAAAGATCTCCAAGTTAACTGAACAAAAACTATAAGGATTTTATTATCAAGTCCTAACACCATGCCAAGGATGATGTTAGGAATTCAGTAGATACTGCATCTGCGAAGATACTAAGAGAGATTATGGGCATTAAACAGAATTCAAGCTTCTTTTCAGAGTTACGACATCATATTTGCAAAGGAGTTGCTACAGCTAGTATCTCTGTTCCATAGGCACAGAACTGAGTGGCTCCTTCTTGTTCAGAAGAGGTACTCTTTCATAAGAGAATTTTAAAGCAAGCATAACTGGCTTAGTGTAAATCAACAATGCTAAAACCGGTTCTAAAAATGGGAAAATGTGTTGTGCACTTTCTGTGACATAAGCTTTATTTAATATATACATTAAGGTTTAGGACAGCCCATTGTGAAGAGATTTGCACTGGCTGTGCTGCCGTCTTGGTTTAGAAGAGTCTCACAGTTTGTCATTCCTTTGTCTCAACAACCCTACGAATATGAGGTTGATATACATTAATCTGAGGTCTGCAAAAGACCAAACTAAGTTCCAGGACAGGTTAAACAATGAGCCCATGGACACAATTCTAGGAAATGACAGGGCTTGGTTTTTAACACAGTTCTGATTGACTCCAGAGCTCCAAGGCACTTAATCATTATGCCACACTGGTTTCCAGAAAAAAATGGCACAGAACTTATGACTTCAACTTAGGTTAATGGCATTTTCACATCATAGGAAGGCTGGATCATTTATAGGTAGAGAGCAGACACCACCCTCCTAGATGCGGGGGAGGTTTGTTCTATTCTATCAATTACCACATTCGATTGTTCTTTATGAATTGTTCTCAAACTGCATTTTCTGGGGAGAGCTCGAGGTTTCATGCTGCTACTGCTAAGTCGCTTCAGTCCTGTCCGACTCTGTGCGACCCCATAGACGGCAGCCCACTAGGCTCCTCTGTCCCTGGGATTCTCCAGGCAAGAACACTGGAGTGGGTTGCCATTTCCTTCTCCAATGCATGCAAGTGAAAAGTCAAAGTGAAATTGCTCAGTTGTGCCTGACTCTTAGCGACCCCATGGACTGCAGCCTACCAGGCTCCTCCGTCCATGGGATTTTCCAGGCAAGAGTACTGGAGTGGGTTGCTGTTGCCTTCTCCATGGAGGACATTATGATAGGTGAAATAAGTCAGACAGAGAAAGATAAATATTGTATAATATCACTTACATGTGGAATCTAAAAAATACAATAGACTAGTGAACATAACAAAAGAGCAAACTCACAGATATAGAGAACAAATTGGTAGTTACGCGGTGGAGAGTGGGAAGGGGGAATATAGGGGTAAGAAGTAGGAGGCACAAACTATTGGGTGTAAGACAGGCTCAAACTCTTAGGTGTTGTACAACATGGGTAATAGAGCCAATAATTTTTCAATAACTGTAAATGGAAAGTAACCTTGAAAAACTGTATCAAAATTAAAAAAAAATAGTTTTTAAGTGTTTGCTTCTCTAAGGAAACTCAGACAAGGAGAACTGACCACAGGAGAGAGAATCAGAGCTTGAGGTTGACCTTACTCCAGCAGCATCAATCCAGACTGGCAGTTTGTGTCCTGAACTACAGCAGAGGTTTGGTTGGTAGGAGGTTTGGAATCTGAATCCAACTAAGCCCCAAAGTTCTTACCAATACGACTCTGGAGCAGAGCTGGGCCCCCTGGGATCCCGGGCCCCTGGATGGACTCGTTGGTGGCCAGGTCATTGAAAACAAAATTTATTTCCGTCAAGGAGAAAGCACTCAAAAGAACTGAGGTGGTGAGTTCACTTCATGACATCATAATTAAAAGCCAGAGAAGAACTAGTGTACATGCTAAATTTGTGGGATAACTTACATTCCATGGGCTGAGAGTCTGGATATTATGCTTCTCCCATTTTGCTTGTTACATATGTTCATCCAAATGAATATGAGGAATTTACTACTTGTAAAATACTTCAAACACAACAAAAAAGTTAGCATTTAGACTGTTTTCAACAAATAGTTATACTGAGCCTGAATATTGGGAAAGAGGTCCAGGCACAAGATGCCTTTGGAATAAGTAAAAGTGGCTGAGTCATGTCCGACACTTTGTGACCCCATGGACTCTACAGTTCGTGGAATTCCCCAGGCCAGAATACTGGAGTGGGTAGCCTTTCCCTTCTCCAGGGGATCTTCCAACCCAAGGATTGAACCCAGGTCTCCCACATTGCAGGCAAATTCTTTACCAGGTGAGCCACAAGTGAAGCCCATTTGGAGTAAAGTAGAATTCATGCTTGTGCTCAGTCTCACTCTTTGAGGCTTCTCTGTCCATGGGATTCTCCAGGCAAGAATACTGAATTGGGTTGCCATTTCTTACTCCAGGGGATCTTCCCAACCTAGGGATGAAACCTATGTCTCTTGTGTCTCCTATGTTGGCAGGCAGGTTCTTTACCACTGTGCCACTTGGGAAGCCCAAAGTAGAATTATAGATGGTAATCACAGTGAAGAGGGGCTGGGCGTGGAGAGAGCAGAATGGGTAAGTAGGCTAGAGCAAGCCAATTTGTATCATTCAGATTACCTCCTGGTACCAGAGTGTTACACTGGGGTAGGATGAATAATTTTGGAAGAGTCTAAGGTTCTGGGGAATAATGCTTAATTGGAAGAAGAGAATGAAAGACTAGGAGTGAAATGAAGCAGCAAACCTAAACTCAAGAATTCAGGAGGTCCTTGCAGGGAAACAGAAAGGGACATAAGATACTATTTTGTTGTTCAGTTGCTAAGTTGTGTCTGACTCTTTGTGATTCCATGCACTGCAGCCTGCTAGGCTTCCCTGTCCTTCACGTCTCCTGGAGTTTTCTCAAACTCGGGTCCATTGAGTTGGTGATGCCCTCCAACCATCTCATCCTCTGTCATCCCCTTCTCCTCCTGCCCTCAATCTTTCCCAGCATCAGGGTCTTTTGTAATGGGTTGCCTCTTCGCATCAGGTGGCCAAAGTATTAGAGTTTCAGCTTCAGCATCAGTCCTTCCAGTGAATATTCAGGGTTGATTTCCGTTTGGATTAACTGGTTTGATCTCCTTGCAGTCCAAGGGACTCCTTGTCTTTTCCAGCACCACAATGCAAAAACTTCAATTATTTGCTGCTCAGACTTCTTTATGGTCCAACTCTCACATCTGTGCATGACTACTGGAAAAACCATAGCTTTGACTATACAGACCTTTGTCAGCAAAGTGATGTCTCTGCTCTTTAATACGCCATCTGCTGCTGCTGCTAAGTTGCTTCAGTCGTGTCCGACTCTGTGCGACCCCATGGACTGCAGCCTACCAGGCATGGGATTTTCAAAGCAAGAGTACTGGAGTGGGGTGCCATTGCCTTCTCCGTTAATATGCCATCTAGGTTTTCATTTCAGAGAAGGCAATGGCACCCACTCCAGTACTCTTGCCTGGAGAATCCCATGGATGGAGGAGCCTTGTAGGCTGTAGTCCATGGGGAAGCTAAGAGTCGGACACGACTGAGCGACTTCACTTTCACTTATCACTTTCATGCATTGGAGAAGGAAATGGCAACCCACTCCAGGTTCTTGCCTGGAGAATCCCAGGGATGGGGGAGCCTGGTGGGCTGCCGTCTATGGGGTCGCACAGAGTTGGACACGACTGAAGCGACTTAGCAGCAGCAGCAGCAACAGGTTTTCATTTAGGTTTGTCATAGCTTTTCTTCCAAGGAGCAAGCATCTTTTAATTTAATGGCTGCAGTCATAGTCCGTAGTGATTTTGGAGCCCAAGAAAATAAAATCTGTCACTGTTTCCTTTATTTCCCTGTCTATTTGCCATGAAGTGATGTGAAGATACCATTTCGCCCTTTTAAAGCAGAGAAGGGATATTGTTAATGCCCTAAGCTAAGACTCCACTGGAATCCTATAAGTGGACTAGATTTCCCAGGGGAGGTTTTCTTTGGGAGCAGAATTTCAGGATTTCACACATTGTTCGTGGACCTCATCCTGAAAGGTTGCTCATCTTTTTACCTGCACGCCCAGTGGACGTGTGAGAAAAAACTGGCTCTTGAAATTCAGGATCCAGGGCTGGGAGGAAGAATTGGTTTAAAAACACATATCCCATCTCAACTAAAAGCTAAGTATCAGCCAGCTGAACTGCAGAACTGCAGGGTTGGGAGTAAGGGAATGGAAGGGGAAGTGGCTGATGGAAGAATAACTTTGCCTATTCTCTTGACCAGTTAACTGTGGCCACCACAAAACAGCTGCCAATAATTTGTGAGGTTAGAGGGTGGGAGGTATTGGAGCAGTGGTGGTGGTTTAGTCACTAAGTTGTGTCCAAATCTTGTGACCACATGGACCGTAGCCCTCCAGCCTCCTCTGTCTATAGGATTTCCCAAGCAAAAATACTGGAGTGGGTTGTCTTTTCCTTCTCCTGGGGATCTTCCTGACTCAGAGACTGAACCTGGGCCTCTTACATTGCAGGCAATCTCCTGCATTCCTGGGAGATTCTTTACTGACTGAGCCACTGGGGAAGACCTATGGAGCAGTGGTAGAGGGAAGGAAAAAGGAAACAAATAGGAGAAAGAGCTCATTGCACCTACATCATTATTCACTTAATAGCACTATGAATAGACCAGTAACAATTATTTGGTTCTCAAAGCATTTGACCAAAATGTGAAATCTTCATTTACACTGATCACAAAGTAAAGTATGCTCTGATAAAAAATAAAAGGCATCTGATAAAAGTATTCAATGTGTTTTAGGATAAAGGCAAAATGATAGGATACTGAAAGAGAAACTCCTCAGGTCAGTATGTGCCCAATATGCTACTGGAGATCAGTGGAGAAATAACTCCAGAAAGAATGAAGGGATGGAGCCAAAGCAAAAAGAATACCCAGCTGTGGATGTGACTGGTGATAGAAGCAAGGTCTGATGCTGTAAAGAGCAATATTGTATAGGAACCTGGAATGTCAGGTCCATGAATCAAGGCAAACTGGAAAGTGGTCAAACAAGAGATGGCAAGAGTGAATGTCGACATTCTAGGAGTGAGCAAACTAAAATGGACTGGAATGGGTGAATTTAACTCAGATGACCATTATATCTACTACTGTGGGCAGGAATCCCTCAAAAGAAATGGAGTAGCCATCATGGTCAACAAGAGTCTGAAATGCAGTACTTGGATGCAATCTCAAAAACAACAGAATGATCTCTGTTCGTTTCCAAGGCAAACCATTCAATATCACAGTAATCCAAGTCTATGCCCCAACCAGTAACGCTGAACAAGCTTAAGTTGAACGGTTCTATGAAGACCTACAAGACCTTTTAGAACTAACACCCAAAAAAGATGGCCTTTTCATTATAGGGGACTAGAATGCAAAAGTAGGAAGTCAAGAAACACCTGGAGTAACAGCCAAATTTGGCCTTGGGATACGGAATGAAGCAGGGCAAAGACTAATAGAGTTTTGCCAAGAAAATGCACTGGTCATAACAAACACCCTCTTCCAACAATACAAGAGAAGACTCTATACATGGACATCACCAGATGGTCAACACTGAAATCAGATTGATTATATTCTTTGCAGCCAAAGATGGAGAAGCTCTATACAGTCAGCAAAAACAAGACCAGGAGCTGACTGTGGCTCAGATCATGAACTCCTTATTGCCAAATTCAGACTGAAATTGAAGAAAGTAGGGAAAACCACTAGACCATTCAGGTATGACCGAAATCAAATCCCTTATGATTATACAGTGGAAGTGAGAAATAGATTTAAGGGTCTAGATCTGATAGATAGAGTGCCTGATGAACTATGGATTGAGGTTCATGACATTGTACAGGAGACAGGGATCAAGACCATCCCCATGGAAAAGAAATGCAAAAAAGCAAAATGGTTGTCTGGGGAGGGCTTACAAATAGCTGTGAAAAGAAGGGAAGCAAAAAGCAAAGGAGAAAAGGAAAGATATAAGCATCTGAATGCAGAGTTCCAAAGAATAGCAAGAAGAGATAAGAAAGCCTTCTTCAGCAATCAATGCAAAGAAATAGAGGAAAACAACAGAATGGGAAAGACCAGACATCTCTTCAAGAAAATTAGAGATACCAAAGAAACATTTCATGCGAAGATGAGCTCGATAAAGGACAGAAATGGTATGGACCTAACAGAAGCAGAAGATATTAAGAAGAGATGGCAAGAATACACAGAAGAACTGTACAAAAAAGATCTTCACGACCCAGATAATCACGATGGTGTGATCACTGACCTAGAGCCAGATGTCCTGGAATGTGAAGTCAAGTGGGCCTTAGAAAGCATCACTACGAACAAAGCTAGTGGAGGTGATGGAATTCCAGTTGAGCTCTTTCAAATCCTGAAAGATGATGCTGTGCAAGTGCCGCACTCAATATGCCAGCAAATTTGGAAAATTCAGCAGTGGCCACAGGACTGGAAAAGGTCAGTTTTCATTCCAATCCCAAAGAAAGGCAATGCCAAAGAATGCTCAAACTACCACACAGTTGCACTCATCTCACACGCTAGTAAAGTAATACTCAAAATTCTCCAAGCCAGGCTTCAGCAATAGGTGAACCGTGAACTTCCTGATGTTCAAGCTGGTTTTAGAAAAGGCAGAGGAACCAGAGATCAAATTGCCAACATCTGCTGGATCATGGAAAAAGCAAGAGAGTTCCAGAAAAACATCTATTTCTGCTTTATTGACTATGCCAAAGCCTTTGACTGTGTGGATCACAATAAACTGTGGAAAATTCTGAAAGAGATGGGAATACCAGACCACCTGACCTGCCTCTTGAGAAATCTGTATGCAGGTCAGGAAGCAACAGTTAGAACTGGACATGGAACAACAGACTGGTTCCTAATAGGAAAAGGAGTTCGTCAAGGCTGTATATTGTCACCCTGCTTATTTAACTTCTATGCAGAGTACATCATGAGAAGCGCTGGACTGGAAGAAGCACAAGCTGGAATCAAGATTGCCGGGAGAAATATCAATAACCTCAGATATGCAGATGACACCACCCTTATGGCAGAAAGTGAAGAGGAACTAAAAAGCTTCTTGCTGAAAGTGAAAGTGGAGAATGAAAAAGTTGGCTTAAAGCTCAACATTCAGAAAACGAAGATCATGGCATCCGGTCCCATCACTTCATGGGAAATAGATGGGGAAAGAGTGGAAACAGTGTCAGACTTTATTTTATGGGGCTCCAAAATCACTTCAGATGGTGACTGAAGCCATGAAATTAAAAGACGCTTACTCCTTGGAAGGAAAATTATGACCAACCTAGATAGCATATTCAAAAGCAGAGACATTACTTTACCAACAAAGGTTCGTCTAGTCAAAGCATTTATGGATGTGAGAGTTGGACTGTGAAGAAGGCTGAGTGCTGAAGAATTGTTGCTTTTGAACTGTGGTGTTGGAGAAGACTCTTGAGAATCCCTTGGACTGCAAGGAGATCCAACCAGTCCATTCTGAAGGAGATCAGCCCTGGGATTTCTTTGGAAGGAATGATGCTAAAGCTGAAACTCCAGTACTTTGGCCACCTCATGCGAAGAGTTGACTCATTGGAAAAGACTCTGATGCTGGGAGGGATTGGGGGCAGGAGGAGAAGGGGACGACAGAGGATGAGATGGCTGGATGGCATCACTGACTGGATGGACGTGAGTCTGAGTGAACTCCGGGAGTTGGTGATGGACAGGGAGGCCTGGCGAGTCGGACATGACTGAGTGACTGAACTGACTGAACTGAAAGCATTCACAGTACCAGTCATCTTCACATTGGTTTTGGGTACTTATGATGTAGGTGATTTTACATTTATCTCATTTAATAATCTGACAATTCTACAGGATAAATCCCTATTTTGCAAATAAGGAAACAAATTCTCAGAGAACTTAAGACTTGGTTTAAATCACACAATTATTCAGTATAGGAAGTGGGATTAGAAGTAGGATTGTTTGAGATGAATGGAAAAAGATGGGCTGGTACATATCTACAATGGAATATCACTCAGCCATAATAAAGAAAGCAATAATGCCATTAGGAGCAACATGGAAGGATCTAGAGATCATCAACTAAGTGAAGTCAGAAAGAGAAAGACAAATATTATATGATAACACTTTGTGTAATCTAGAGTACAACATAAATGAAACAGAAACAGGCATTAAGAACAGTCTTGTGGATACCAAGGGGAGGGGGTTTGGGGGGAGGGACTGAGACTTTGGGGTTAACAGATGTAGATGCAAACTATTACATATAGAATGAATAAACAATAAGGTCCTACTTCATGGCACAGGGCATTATACTCAGTATCCTGTGATAAACCATAATGGAAAAGAACATAAAAAAGGATATATATATATATATGAAAAGTGTGGAAAGTGTCAGTCTCTTTCCAAATGTGTTCCACAGTTGTGTCCGACTCTTTTCCACCTCATGGACTGGAGCTGCCAATTCCAGAGTTCCTCTGTCCATGGAATTCTCCAGGCAAGAATACTGGAGTGGATAGCCATTCCCTTCTCCAGGGGATGTTCCTGACCCAGGGTTCAAACCTGGGTCTCCTGAATGACAGGCAGATCCTTTACCTTCTGAGTCACCAGGGAAGCCACAGAAGAAATTAATACAACATTGTAAATCAACTATACTTCATTAAAATTTTTAAAATTATAATAAAAAAAAAAAAGACTGGCTCCTGAAATTGCCAACTAATTCTCTAAGTTCATTTAACATTTTAAGTTTGCTAAACAATAAACTGTGGCAAATTCTGAAAGAGATGGGAATACCAGACCACCTGACCTGCCTCTTGAGAAACCTGTATGCAGGTCAGGAAGCAACAGTTAGACTGGACATGGAACAACAGACTGGTCCAAGTAGGAAAAGGAGTACGTCAAGGCTGTATATTGTCACCCTGCTTGTTTAACTTCTATGCAGAGTACATCATGAGAAACGCTGGGCTGGTGGAAGCACAAGCTAGAATCAAGATTGCCGGGAGAAATATCAATAACCTCAGATGTGCTGTGATTCATGGGCCCGCAAAGAGTCGGACACGACTGAGCGACTGTTCTGATCTGATCTGTTGCAGATGACACCATCCTTATGGCAGAAAGTGAAGAAGAACTAAAGAGCCTCTTGATGAAAGTGAAAGAGGAGAGTGAAAAAGTTAGCTTAAAGCTCAACATTCAGAAAACTAAGATCATGGCATCTGATCCCATCACTTCATGGCATATAGATGGGGAAACAGTGGAAACAGTGGCTGACTTTATTTTTGCTGCTGCTGCTAAATCGCTTCAGTTGTGTCTGACTCTGTGCGACCCCATAGACGGCAGCCCACCAGGCTTCCCCGTCCCTGGGATTCTCCAGGCAAGAATACTGGAGTGGGTTGCCATTTCCTTCTCCAATGCATGACAGTAAAAAGTGAAAGTGAAGTCGGTCAGTCATGTCCGACTCTTAGCGACTATTTTTGGGGGCTCCAAAATCACTGCAGATGGTGATTGCAGCCATGAAATTAAAAGACGCTTGCTCCTTGGAAGGAAAGTTATGACCAACCTAGACAGCATATTAAAAAGCAGAGACATTACTTTGCCAACAAAGGTCCTTCTAGTCAAGGCTATGGTTTTTCCAGTGGTCATATATCGATATAAGAGTTGGACTGTGAAGAAAGCTGAGAGCTGAAGAATTGATGCTTTTGAACTATGGTATTGGAGAAGACTCTTGAGAGTCCCTTGGACTGCAAGGAGATCCAACCAGTCCATCCTAAAGGAGATCAGTCCTGGGTGTTCATTGGAGGGACTGATGTTGAAGCTGAAGCTCCAATACTTCGGTCACCTGATGTGGAGAGCTGACTCATTTGAAAAGACTCTGATGCTGGGAAAGATTGAGGGCCGAAGAAGGGGACGACAGAGGATGAGATGGTTGGATGGCATCGCCGACTTGATGGAAATGGGTTTGGGTGGACCCCAGGAGTTGGAGATGGACAGGGAGGCCTGGTGTGCTGTGGTTCATGGGGTAGTAAAGAGTCGGATACGACTGAGCAACTGAACTGAACTGAAAGCTTGTTTTGTCTGTAAATTCTAAACAATGCCTAACATGGTTAAAAATCAAGGATTAACTTCTTGGCTACCCGTAAACTTAAATATATTAATAAATGCATGCTCAATTGCTCACTTGTGCCTGACTGTGCAACCCCACAGACTGCAGCCCACCAGGCTCCTCTGCCCATGGGATTATCCCAGCAAGAATACTGGAATGGGTTGCCATATCCTCCTCCAGGGTATATTAATAAATGTTTTAGGCCACAATGGAAAAAATTATTATAAGAAAGAATATACTTATAAAATTTTTGAAATTTATAACATATATAATGTAAATATATACTTATAAACAAATGAATAATAATATATTTTACATATACTTTATATGGCTTCCCTGGTGGCTCAGACAGTAAAGAATCCACCTTCAATGTGGGAGACCTGGGTCCGATTCCTGGGTTGGGAAGATCCCCTGGGGGAGGGCCTGGCTACCCACTCCAGTATTCTTGCCTGGAGAATCCTATGGACAGAGGAGCCTGGTGGGCTACAATCCATGGGGATGCAAAGAGTCAGACAGGACTGAGTGACTAAGCACATAATTTATATATATTCAAATGTGTGTATATTTATATATATAATATGTGCTTAGTTTCTCGTGCTATCATAGGTCAGTTAAAATCTTCAGTTTTCTCCTTCCAGTTCTACTAACCATGGGTTTATTTGGGAATGTTTTAGACAGTTGCAGTGTAAAGATTGAAGGGGACTTGGGGGGACACCGGGGAATCAGCTAGAAGGTGATGGGGAAAATCTAGGCTAAAATGATACAACTGGACCTGTTGTGAAGACAGAAATGGTAAAATTTGAGAGTAAGTTGGGGGGGAAAATGCAAAGATTTGGCAGTGGAGTGGATGGGGGCGGGGTGAAGGGGTGAGTAGTAGTTAGTGTCTGTGTATATCTAAGTGAAGTTGCTTAGTCGTATGCAACTCTGTGCAATCCCATGGACCGTAGCCTAACAGGCTCCTCTGTCCGTGGAATTTTCCAGGCAAGAGTACTGGAGTGGGTAGCTATTTCCTTCTCTAGGGGATCTTCCTGACCCGGAATTCGAACCCAGGTCTCTCGCATTGCAGGTGGACGCTGTACCCTCTGAACCACCGCTAAGCCCCTCTGTATGTAAGGCGATCACAGATAAGCCTGGGGTGGGGGTGGAAGAGGAAGTAGGGAAAGAAAAGAAAGATACTTTCTTAGGAATCAAGAGTGGCATCTTCAGTGTCACAGCAAAGCTTTTCCAAACAAAGCAACTGTCGAAATAGCACTCCTTATAGGGCTTCCCTGGTGGCTCAGACGGTAAAGAATTCGCCTGCCAATGAGGAGACCCAGGTTCCATCCCTGGGTCCGGAAGATCCCCTGGAGGAGGGCATGGCAACCCACTCCAGTTATCTTGCCTGATAAATTCCATGGACAGAGCCTGGCGGGCTACAGTCCACGGGGGTTGCAAAGAGTTAGATACGACTGAGCGAGTAACATAGATAATACTTAAAACTTCTCGGCTTGTGACTTTCCATTGATTAAATTCAGTTAAAGTTCCTTAGAATCTTCTCAGTTTTTTTGCATTTATACCTCCTGATGGCCTGTGGCCCCGCCCCCTTTCCCGCCAACACAAGGGTCCTGCGGCGGCCGCTCCCCCTGCTTAGGCCCCGCCCCACCAGCTAGCGTGCCCTGGCTTTTGGCGCGTTTCGGCCTTGCTCCGCCCACCCCGCGCGCCCCGCCCACCCGCGCGCCCCGCCCCCTAGGCGTCCCTCTGGCCCAGACCTAGGAACTGCTTGGGCTTGGGTCGAGGAGTCAGGTCTCCGGTGTCCGGTGTCTCGGAGGCTGCCCGACTTCTTTCAGCCTTCTGCCTTCGGAGGAGCCTACCCCGCGAGGCCGGGGCGATGCAGGGGAACCGGCAGCCGAGGGTCCGCTCCGGGAACCAGCCTCATCCCGCGCCCGCCATGAAGCCGGCCGGTCGCGGGGCCTGGGCCCACAGCCGCGCCGCGCTTGACCGGCTGGAGAAGCTGCTGCGCTGCTCACGCTGGTAAAGACCGACTCTCGAGGGGGCTTGCCGGGAGGGCCGCGGCGCGGCCAGGGGTCTCCTTCAAGCCTCCGATTTCCTCCTTTCATTCCCGCTCCCCTTCCCGCCCCCTATTTGGGCGGGCGAGTATGTTAATACCTGCCCAGGGATCTGGCCTGCTGCAGTTTAGGGGGTCGCAAAGAGTTCCACGTGACTTACGACTGAACAGCAACAGGGATCTGGTGTTCGTTCTCCCCAGTCTGGCCCCCATTCAATCCTTTCCGGGCGACTTTCTGCCTTTCAGTTGCACCAAACACCATCTAAGATGGTAGTTTTTGAACTTTAGCGGGCAAAAGAGTCTAGAGGTGTGGCTAAAGAGGAGGATCCCAGTTCCCGCCTCCAGAGTTTGAATCGGTTGGGCTGAGGCATCTGCACTGTTCACCTTGCCCCTGGTTCTTGCGTCCAGGTTAATTTCAGAACCTTAGTCCCAGGGCTGTAATGTTTGAAGAGGCCCGCTAAATATAAAGCAGCAGTCACTTTGCTGAACTGGCTCTTTTGATGAGTTCTCCGCCGCAGCCTTATTTGGGGAGGGGGAGTTTTGGGTACCCTTGTTGGGAATTGACTGGAAGATGCCAGTGTAATGGACACTGCCAATTGCGCATTCAATTCCACATTTCCTTGGTTTGATCAAAGACTGTGTGGCTTGGGATTCCAGCTCCTAGAGATGCTGTGTGTTATTAACTTTTGCTTGTTTTCCTTCATACTGTTAGACACCATGGGAATCCTTTCATTTCAAGGTTTTCATTCCATCATTTTTATGACTGGTACTCCTTGCTTCTCCTTTTCCTGTAGCTTCTCCTAATATAGAGGTCAAGAAGGTTTATAAAACCAGAAAAGGGTTTATGTCACTTTTCCTGCTCAAAAATCATTTATTGAGCCCCTACTGCGTGCACAGCTCAGCATTTCTGCATCACTATCACTCTGGCAGCTTTTCTTTCTGCTTGTGACTGTTCTATCATATTTCTTTTTTGGACTTTGTTTTCTCACTGTGATTTCCAACTTGGAGAACTTAGTTGTACAGAAAGCATAAGTAATATAGCAACTTTTTCAAACTGAAAGGACTTAACTGTCAGTTTTGTACTTACATTTTGTTTTACAAAAACTTTAAAACGTGATGAAATGACATCGTGACACTCTAGAAAAGTGGCATGTTTGTATATGAAGACATTCTGATTGTGTGTATTTTCCCATAGCTCACAGGTCATCCATCTGAGAATAAAAAATTTCAAACAAACCGGCTCTGCCGGCTGTTAAAACAGAAGCAACTGTAGTCACACCTTTAAAAGTCAATGAAAGTTAGACATTCAGATGGTACATTTCAGTATGGAAGGCTCGAGTGTAGCAGCATGTTGCTTCACTAGACAGAGTTCCAACTGTTGGGGTGGCCATTGTGGTGATTATCATAGAACAAGTGATTGACAGTAGTTGCCTTTTTTTTTTTTTTGGCTACATTCGGTCTTAGTCGCTTCATGTGGGACCTTTTTCTTTTTTCGTTTTGTTATGGGAGATCTTTCCTTGGTGGCACATGGGGTCAGTAGTTGAGTCACTTGTGGGCTTAGTTGCTGCAAAACTTGTGGGATCTTAGCTACCCAACCAGGGATGGAACCACATTCCCTGCATTGCAAGGCAGATGCTTAACCACTGGACATCAGGAAAGTCCTACAAGTGTCTTATAAAAATACAAAAATACAGTCTGCTTGCTGAATGGTTTGGGAGGAAGGTGGACAAAAGAGGTAATCTATAGGAATAATCTATTGGTTGTCCTGAAATCTAATAAAGCCAGTTTTAGTTTTGTACCCTACCATTATTTTTCCAGTTTTACTAAAGTGAGCAAACAATAAGAGCCAAAAAAGACTGAAAGTAGACATCAGTAACTAGGTCCAGACTTTTAATACAACTCATCCTGCATGGTTAATAATATTTAACTCCAGTGATTGAAAACACAAAATTAATATGTAAATGACTGATGGATTAACTAAATCTTAGCTATTCCTTTTGTGCTTATTTTAACATAGGGCTCTGCAAACTCTCTAAGGGTCATATGGTATATATTTAAGGCTTTGCTGGCCACACTCTGTTCTTTTGTTTTTTACAACCCTTAAAAACATAAATTCTTAGCTCAAAGGCTGTACAAAAACAGGCTTGATTTGGTGCATAGGCAATAGTTTGCAAAACTATTTTAAAACATCTTAAGGTTAAAAAATCCTTTTTGATGGAAAATTTAGTGTCAAATGGGGTTTAGAGTTTAGAAATGATTGATGTTCCTCTTCCTGTCACTGCACATTTGACATTGTCTGTCTTGCCTGGAAAATCCCATGGATGGAGGAGCCCGGTAGGCTGCAGTCTATGGGGTCGCTAAGAGTCGGACACAACTGAGCGACTTCACTTTCACTTTTCAATTTTCTGCATTGGAGAAGGAAATGGCAACCCACTCCGGTGTTCTTGCCTGGAGAATCCCAGGGACGGAGGAGCTTGGTGGGCTGCTGTCTATGGGGTCGCACAGAGTCGGACATGACTGAAGCAACTTAGCTGTAGCAGTAGCCGTGGCGAGTAAAGTATGGGAGAAAACCAGCCCAGTCTTCCCACTTAATGCTTTGCCTAGTGGCTGTATCATAGCTTGAAAGGAGCAACTCAGGATGCCCTGTTTCTTGCTTTTGCTAGGCATCATTCAAAACAAAGTCATATTATCTGCAATTGTATGTCAGTATGTCCTTTTTATAGAGCTTCACAGTTTTGCTCAGTGGGCTAGTGATTACCCCAATTACCCTCACATTCAGCTTGCAGCTGTTATCCATCTCCCGTTCCCAGCTGTCACCTGTCCTGTGTAGAACATTGTATCTCTTTTGGAGAACGGGCATTACTGGTGGGTGAGGGTGGATTGGCTACATTACAGGGCATCCTTTCTTGACCTTTAACATGAGTATGACTTCAAGGCAAAGCTGATGAAATTGTTTAAGAGGCCAGATGTGACATTGGTGTTAAGTGCCTGCCTCGCAACCAAATAGTAGCTATTTACAGATTTGGAAAAATGCAACAGGAAGACTGTCATTTGAGAGGCTGACAGAAAGCATGAGAATAATGTGTTCCTAAAGAAAGCAGGAATTAGGAAATGTAGTGTGAAAGCCCAGGTGTCATTTGACGCTATTTTGTGAGTTAAAATAATAAGATACCTCTTGATATATTTTTGGTGGGGGTTGGAGTTTAGCATCTACCACAATTTTAACTTGGAATTCTAGTGACTTTTAAAAAAATTGAAGTGTAGTTGATTTACAGCGTAGTGTTAGTGTCTGGTGTACAGCAAAGTGATTCAGTTATCATATATGCACATTTTTTTCATATTTTCCATTATGGTTTATTACCATAAACCATTGATATTGAATATTCTCTGTGTTGTACTATAGATCCTTAATCTAATGATTTTTTAAAATCAACTTTTAGTAAAAAGTAAAAATGTAGTTTCGTGTTTTTTAAGATAGGCGATTTTATTTTTCTAAATTACCTCTGGTCATTTTACTAATAGTAAAGGTGATTGACATTGTTTTGAAGTTGCATAGCTTAGTGGTTAAGAGAATGGATTTTGGATCCTGGCTTCAAATCCTGGCTCAGCGATTTTGGACAAATTATTTCATCTTTATATGTTTCCTTTTCTTCATCTGTGAGATGAGTTAGTAGTTTTTACTTTGTAAGTTTGTTAAGGAAATTAAATGAGTTAATATTTATAAGGTACTTAGAGCAGTGTGTGTTCTGTTTGAATTGCTATACTGATGCTTGTAAAATAAAGGATAGAATTCCCGATGCCAGCATCAGGAATTTGTCTTTCTTCATTAGTTCTGATTGTTCAGAGGCGTTTTTACAGGCCATTGATCCTTTGTTGGGATGATTCTTGCCTTCATAGTTAGGACAATGAGCAACCGCTGAGGTACTACCTGTGTGTTCTGACGCCCTGAGGCTTTCCACCCTCAAGGAGGGTATCTTGAGCTGTAAGAGGTGAAATGTGTTACCCTAACACACAATCACATCTGAAGTGACTTACCTTACCTTACCTTACCTCACCTAACACACAATCCAGGGTAAATTAGGGGATGCAGAAATGAGTACTTGTGTGGGGCTAATGGAGGAAAGCTTCCTGGGCTTTTGAATTGGGGTTTAGATAGATTTTTATAGGTGGAGCGGATAGAAGATTATAGCAAATGAAAATATGCTGAAAAGTAAATAGAATAACAAGGGAGTGAGTCAGGTGGGCAGAGTTAAGACAAGGTCAGATCCTAGATTAGAAGCATTGTTACTCCCTAAGGAGAGCTGCCTGTGTAACTTTCCCTGAACTCTGGCCTCCTCATAAGTAAAATGAGGAAAATGGATGACTTGATTTTTCAAACTCTTTTCTGTTCTCAGATTCTGGAATTATTAGCATGTTTTGGATACAAAATATCATTTAAAACTTTAGTTAAGTTGGATATACACATAGAAAAAGGCACAAACCATTGTACCATGTCCTCCAAATTGTGGGATTTATTTACTTCTGTGGTATTTTGATTTCTTTGATTGGCACTTTTCTCTTTCAGTTGTACTACACATTTCATACGGGTAGGTTCACATTTGCAGCCACAGTGTTGGACATATAGTTTCTAAGTGTTTGTTAAATTAAGATATTAAAGCATCTAGGTTAAGATTACATTGCAGGTGGAAGTCCCGGAGGACCTGGTTAGTCCATTTGAAATGCCAGGAATCCTCCATAGGTTCCTGGGGGATAATTACCCATAATAAACAGTGACTAAGGCTTCATCATCACATCTGGTCCCATCATTTCATGGCAAATAGATGGGGAAACAATGGAAGACAAGGACAGACGTTATTTTCTTGGGCACCCGAATCACTGCAGATGGTGACTGCACTTACGAAATTAAAAGGTGCTTGCTCCTTGGAAGAAAAGCTGTGACAAACTTAGACAGCATGTTAAAAAGCAGAGACATTACTTTGCTGACAAAGGTCTGTATAGTCAAAGCTATGGTTTTTCCAGTGGTCATGTACAGATGTGAGAGTTGGACCATAAGGAAGGCTGAAAGCTGAAGAATTGATGCTTTTGAATTGTGGTGCTGGAGAAGACTCTTGAGAGTCCCTTGGACTGCAGGGAGATCAAACCAGTCCATCCTAAAGGAAGTCAGTCCTGAATATTCATTGGGAGGACTGATGCTGAAGCTCCAACACTTTGGCCATCTGATCCAAAGAGCCCAATCATTGGAAAAGACCCTGATGCTGGGAAAGATTGAGGGCAGGAGGAGAAGAGGACAACAGAGTATAAGATGGTTGGATGGCATAACAGACTCGATGGACATGGGTTTGAGGGAGTTGGTGATGGACAGGGAAGCCTGGCATGCTGCAGTCCCATGAGGTTGCAAAGAGCTGGACAGGAGTTAGCAACTGAACAAAACAACAACAACAAGGCTTCAGGGCAGATGTAAAGGTGCAGGTCTTCCCCCTAGGGATTTAGAGCTAGAACCAGGACATGCACAGTCCTGTAACAGGCTACACAGACCTGGTGTTATATAGGGCTGCTGAGGAAACTTACCAGACACATTGAGCACCTTTTAGTTACTGACCTCTGTAGCAGAGGAGATGGTCTTGCAAGTAAAGTTACTGTTATGCAGGTCTGGGCCTGAGGAGTTTCAGGCTCAGAGTGCAAATTTGAAAGTTACCAGCAAATACATGGCAATTGAAAACATACTCCTGAAGTAAGTGGGAAAGAGGGTATAAAAATGTCGACTTAAAAAATAGTCACAACCTAGAATTTGAGAGTTTTGTTTTATTCGGTGGGAATTTTTAGGACTTCAAGCACAGGAGACGGCAGGTCAGGTAACCCTGAGAGAATTGCTTGGGGGCTGGGAGGAGTCAGTTTACACAGAAGTTTGCAACAAAAGGCGGGTAGTCTGAATATCAGAAGTATTTTTGTGAATTAAAACCAGATATCTCAGGTTAAGGAATTTAGCACTTTTCTATGTATGGGAAGATGCAAGTCTGGGCTCACTGAAGTCTTTCCTTTCAGAGGCATCTCAGCTATTTGGGGCCAGTAGCCTCTGGGCTCGCTGTAGGGAGTGGCTGCAGGCTACTGACTGCTGGGTTGGAGGTATTGTTTTCCTTCCTGGTTGCCCTTCAGGCTCAGACATTCAGGGTTGAAATCGCTGATGACTGTGATTCTTGTTTACTGATGTGGCAGGAATAGTTCATCTATCAAAGGTGAATGCCTGTGTCTAAGCCTTGAAACTCAGTATTTAAACATCAAGTAGGGGAAAGAAGTGAAGTGAAGTCAAGTCGCTCAGTCGTGTCCGACTCTTTGCAACCCCACTGACTGTAGCCTACCAGGCTCCTCTGTCCATGGGATTTTCTAGGCAAGAATACTGGGGTTGCCATTTCCTTCTCCAGGAGATCTTCCCGACCCAGGAATTGAATCTGGGTCTCCCGCATTATAGGCAGATGCTTTACCGTCTGAGCCACCTGGTAGGGGAAGTGATACTTTACGAACAGGAGTATCAGCAGTTTTAGATACTGTTTTGTTTCGATAGAAAGGGAATATATGGGAAGACAAAATAACCGAAACTATTTGAGTTGGATATACATGATATTCTCTGTGGCTTATCTGTCTCATAATAGTAGATTCTATTCTGTTAAGACATTAAGGTATAGAATTCTATTAACCCCTTTGATGTTTGACTCATTGATTTATTCAGTATTTATTGACACTAAATAATTAGATATGCAGATGACACACACTTATGGCAGAAAGCTAAGAACTGAAGAGTCTCTTGATGAAAGTGAAAGAGGAGAGTGAAAAAGTTGGCTTGAAGCTCAGCATTCAGTAAACAAAGATCATGGCATCCGGTCCCATCACTTCATGGCAAATAGATGGTGAAACAATGGAAACTGTTGGGGGGAGAGACTTTATTTTGGGGGGCTCCAAAATCACTGTAGATGGTGACTGGAGCCATGAAATTAAAAGATGCTTGCTCCTTGGAAGAAAAGTTAAGACCAACCTAGACAGCATATTAAAAAGCAGAGACATTACTTTGCCAGCAAAGGTCTATCTAGTCAAAGCTGTGGTTTTTCCAGTAGTCATATATGGATGTGACAGTTGGACTGTAAAGAAAGCTGAGTGCTGAAGAATTGATGCTTTTGAACTGTGGTGTTGGAGAAGACTCTTGAGAGTCCCTTGGACTGCAAGGAGATCCAGTCTGTCCATGTCCATCCTAAAGGAAATCAGTCCTGAATATTCATTGGAAGGACTGATGTTGAAGCTGAAACTCCAATACTTTGGCCACCTGATGCGAAGAACTGACTCATTTGAAAAGACCTTGATGCTGGGAAAGATTGAAGGCGGGAGAAGGGGACGACAGAGGATGAGATGGTTGGGTGGTATCACCAACTCAATGGACATGAGTGTGAGTAAGCTCCGGGAGTTGGTGATGGACCCAGAGGTCTGGTGTGCTATAGTCCATGGGGCCACAAAGAGTCGGACACAACTGAGCAACTGAACTGAATAATTAGACACGAATTATTATTTTTCCCTGTGATTTACTTGAATCTGACATACAGAATAATTGTGCAAAGTAATATGCTTTCCTGTCATTGTCCATATTCCTTTATTTGCTAACAATTTTATTTTTTCCCCTTAAGAAAAAAACCCAGATTGTTTAATTAACTTGGTGAGCCTCTGTATTTTGGTAAGTGTGTTGGTCTACGCTTAAAAATAGCATGGGGATTTTCTGAAATGCATGAGCACTGTAGTAGCTGTCTAAATCAGCTAAATCAGGTCCAGCTCTTTTGTGACCCCATTGACTGTAGCCCTCCAGGCTCCTCTGTCCATGGAATTTCCCAGGCAAGAATGCTGGAGTAGGTTGCTATTTTCTCCTCCAGGGCATCTTCCGGACCCAGGGATTGAACCCAAGTCTCCTACTTGTCAGGCGGATTCTTTACCACTGAGCCACCAGGGAAGCCCAGTAGCTATCTTGCCTAATACTAAATAGCAGTTGATATCTCATGGAAATTTAGGGACCAGTTCAGTTTAGAAATAGGTCTGCCTCAGTATTGTGATCTCAACTGAATTTACTTTCTTTTTCTTCTTTGCAAAGAAAATTTTCTGTCAGTAAGACCTTAAAAAAAAAAAAGTCTGTTTTCCCTACTTATTTCTTCACTTAGTTATAATCCTCTGATTACAGGTCTTTCTAAATCAACTACATGTAAAGTAACAAAAGTATGATGGCAGATGGAAAAAAGTAAAGTAGCTGAATTTTCAAGGTGCAGAAATCCTGTTACCATGCAAATGTATTTTCTTATTCCTCTGGACTTTTTCCCCTGTGTATCAGACAAAATACAGGGTGAGGATAAAATAGAATTGCTAATATAAATGCATTTTTGTATGTAGTCTTCTGCTTGATTCATTCACTAAGGATTTATTGAAATCACATAGCACCATGCTAGGTAGGTAATGGTGTGCTGGGGAGCTCAGAAAAAATGAAAGTCAAGATTTCTTGTCCGTAGGACTATGATCTATTTGGAGACTTAAAAAAAAAAAAAAAGGAAGATAAAATATAGAATACTTAGTTTTCAGCATTGGTTTCCAGAGCCCCCGCTTGATGCCACGTGTGGAACTTTAGAATATTTTGTACTTAAGACACATGTTAACTTGGCTTATAAAGCTACCTAACTAGATTAGTAAGCCACTGGTGACTCAGACGGTAAAGCGTCTGCCTACAATGTGGGAGACCCGGGTTCAATCCTTGGGTCGGGAAGATCTCCTGGAGAAGGAAATGGCAACCCACTCCAGTATTCTTGCCTGGAAAATCCCATGGATGGAGGAGCCTGATGGGCTACAAGTCCAAGGGGTCGCAGAGTCGGACATGACTGAGGGACTTCACTTTCACTAGGAAGGAGTATAATGCAGTCAGCTTTGTGTCCTGTGCGTGTCTGCTGCGGGGTCCAGATTCTGCAGAAGAGAATGGTATGGAAACAAAATTCCAAGTGTTTCTATGCTTCTTTGTTTAGTGTCACTTTTATTCTGTCATCCTGGAGAGTATTTGGAAAATGTGTTGGAAGAGGAAGAACTGTTGATATATTCTAGACTGGGGACAGTCTGAGCAGTCCTGGGCTTGGCACTGGACTTAAGGTGTTGGAGAAATGTTAACAGACACTGACAGGTGTGATAAAAGCAGTTTTTGCTTTGGAGTAACCAAATTGTGAAGCACTGTTTAAAATTGGGTTTTAAAACCTGAAAGTAATACATGTATGTGCCAAAGAATTAAAATAACACAGTATACAGTCATTCAATATTTGTTAAATGAATGACAAGTAAGTCTGAACCTTCTTCAAGGACCCACTGTGATCAATTACTTGTGTGTCCCTTAAGTGGTTCTCTATTTGTATAAGCACTTTGTACCCCAGATGAGAGGAAACCAATGATCAGGTAGATGTATCATGATTTATTTAACCATTTCCTTGGTAGAAATTTAGTTTCCAGTCTTGTGTTATGTAAACACAAGACTTTGCCTAGCGTGAATGTCCTTGTCCATGAGTCTTTACATTTAAAACTTTTAAATTGAAATTATGCCTGAACACGGTTGACAAAATCAGTGGGACAAAGACTGTACTACTGTAATGAAACATTCTTTTGCCTCATTCCTATTACCTTTGAGTTCTGTACTCTAGGTACAGCCTCTTTCATCTCTTAATTCTTTTAACTTCCACATGACCAAATGTGTTTCTATTGCTAGTTCTAGATTTTTTTTTCTGTTTTGGACATTATTTGTTAATTCCCTAACTTCCTACTCTGAAAGATGACTTTTCTGATTACAGTGATCAACTTTCTACTGTGGAAGATGACTGATATCGTATTCAAAGTACAAAATAATTTTTAGTCATTCACTGTGAAGACCTAATGTCCATTGTCTCCCTTGAGATGACTTATGCTATTCTGAATTCTTTAAAAAAATATGTATGTATATATATCTAATATTTTATCTTAGTCTCTGGAAGCTTTTGGTGTCTTATTTAGATAGATATCTTTACTATTTTGAAGTTTCAGTTTTGGAAGCATCTGAGATTATCTGAAAAATAAATTTCTGGCAGTAGAATAGTTGAGTTAAAGTTTGGCACATTTAAAATTTTGATAGGTATCGTCTGGTTGTAATAAGGATTCTTTTATTCCAGAGCATCTTCTCAGCGAAGCTCTAGACATTTGAGAAAGTCTCACTTTTGACAGAAATCAGTGTCACCCTCTGTGTATCGAATCTATTGTTTGAGCTCTTCCGTTAGAATTCTTTTGAACTACTCCCAGCTTTGGCTATAACACTCCTCTCCCTGCTCCTTGCCCTAACTCACACATGCATGTACTTTTCATTCACTCTCCCAGTGTCTTTTCTCATTTATTAGTAGCAATAAAAAATATTTTCAAGGTCATTAATTAAAATAATTATTATAGTTGACCAGTTATTCATAGTACTAGATTCATTGCTAATTGCACAGTAGTATCTTGTTGCTAGGGTAAAGGGTTAGAACTGTAGATCAAGAAATTCAGAGTCATTTTAGGCAGGAAATTTAAGTTTATAAATAGAATCAAGTGATTGAGTCAAGTATTGGCAGAGAGAGCCAGAAGGCTGTGGGCTGCATCCTGAGGGTACACCTCCATTGAGAAATAGGAAAAGAAGCAGCTAAGGAAGTATTGAACTCAGCAAATTAAGAAAATTAAAACTCAGGGAAGGTTTCAGGAAAGAAGGTGAAGTTGATGTTATTTCACAGGAATGTTGGGAAGAATGAGGACCAAAACATGTTTTGGTGAGCAGTGTGAACAGTGATGGGAGTTAAAGCTAGGAAGAAAAGGCAGATTAGCTAAGGGGTCCCCGACCTCCAGGATCTAATGCCTGATGATCAGATATGCAGCTGATGTAATAATAATAGAAATAAAATGCACAATAAATGTAATGCTCTTGAATCATCCCCAGACCCCACCCACTCCCCGACTAGTGCATGGAAAAATTGCCCTCCACAAAACTAGTCCCTGATGCTGTAAATGGTTGGGGACTCCTGGATTTGCTGGTGAAAATGAAAGTGGGAGTGAAATCACTCAGTCGTGTCCAACTCTTTGCGACCCCATGGACTGTAGCCTACTAGGCTTCTCCGTCCGTGGGATTCTCCAGGCAAGAATACTGGAGTGGGTTACCATTTCCTTCTCCAGGGGATCTTCCAGACCCAGGGATCAAACCCGGGTCTCCCACATTGGAGGCAGACGCTTTAGCCTCTGAGCCACCAGGGAAGCCAGGGAAGGATTTGCTGGTGAGATTCTTTATTTAAGATCTTATACAAGAAAGGGAAGAGGTAGGGCGGAAGGTAGAGTGGAGGGTGGGGTCTAAAGGGTTTTTTTTTTTAATGTTGCAGGAGAGATTAACTTTGCATGTTTAGATGCAGCTAGAAGATGGCAATGGCACCCCACTCCAGTACTTCTGCCTAGAAAATCCCATGGATGGAGGAGCCTGGTAGGCTGCAGTCCATGGGGTCTCGAAGAGTCCGACACAACTGAGCAACTTCACTTTCACTTTTCACTTTCATGCATTGGAGAAGGAAATGGCAACCCACTCCAGTGTTCTTGCCTGGAGAATCCCAGGGACAGGGGAGCCTGGTGGGCTGCCATCTATGGGGTCGCACAAAGTCGGACACGACTGAAGTGACTTAGCAGCAGCAGCAGCAGCAGATGAAAGGTGGCTATAGTCATGTGAATTGACTCTTTTAGAAAGCAGAGAAGATATGGGATCCAAGGACAACTCTGAACCTGGAGGGTGGGGAAGTAGGAATAAATCTGGTGGCTTCAGTAAGCTTAATGGGATTTAGAGCTTGGGCATTGCTTTAATAGTCTATTCATTTGTTTACTCACAGAACATCTACATCATTTTGGTAGAGATACAAGGTGAGGAAACTACCTGATGAGTTTTAGAGACAAGTTTGTATATATTTCTGTCTTTTTATAGTGGTTATTCAGAGCCTGAGTGCCGGCATAGAAAGAGCTGACTGGGGGGCCTGTCTAGCATTGTAGATCGGCATTCTTGAGTGTCTGAGAGGTTAGTAGAATTAGGGTGATGATGCTGAAGCATGTAAAACTCTGTGGCCTGGGCTGGTAGGGAATCCAAGCAGCTAATACTGAATGGAAGTCTCTCCAGATGGAGAGCAATCTGAATGTGGAGGTTTGGTCAGGGTGAAAGAGAAGGGGGATATTATGATAAGAGGACTTTTGGTCACACCACTTTTGATATCTCAGAAGCAGAGCTTGTAATGAAGTAGAGTTTAACACACTTATTCGGAGATCAGAGGTTAGGTTTTGTAGCTCAAAGAATGAACAGAAATTATAGGACTAGCATGAGCATTGTAGCAGAGATGTTCTGAATTGCCAGAAGTTGCTGGCACAAGTCATATTTTTATCACTATGTTCTATGTAGTGTGATAGAGGAATCAGATATTCTGAGTTTTTAAAAAGTGATGGGTTTTATAATGTCAGTGAGCACCATTTTTCAATATCTTGAGAATAACATTGTGGGTGTGCTCTGTTTTTAGCACTCTTGCTGAAAACTCAATTTCACTTTAATGTTCATATCTATTAAAATGTGCAGTGTGATGCATCTGATCTTTCAAGAAATGTAGAAAACTATTTTTATTGATATGTGAGATGTGTGCAGAGATAATTGTATAATAATGATGTAAATACCTAAAGGTCCTAGGGTTAGTGTAATAAACCAAAAAAAGTTCATTTTTAAAAAGCTTTACTTCTCCTGATTTTTCTTGCCACATTACACCCTCTGACTTTAATGACTTGATCTGTGTTTATTAGTTAAGTAGCTTTACCTTCTTAGGATTATCAAACTTAGCAGGTGTTTTTTGATGGACAATGCTGGGGATACTTAATTTTCTGCAGACTGCCAACCTGATGATTCCTATTCCCAGTTGCTTTAAAGAATAAAACAATTTCCTGTAAATAGAAAGAATAGCTGCAATTCTGAAAAGACATCTGTAAAAAATAGATGTCTACTTGACAACAACTGGAAAGCAATTTTTTTTTTTTTTAATGGGAAACCATAAATTTTTATGGTCAAGGGGACCAGATGCCCTATTTTTCTATGACAGTCTTGGTTTCCACCTGCTATTCTATCCAGTTATCACTACCCTTTACTCTCAGAAGTATTTTCATTTGGACAGTTCAGTGTATAGTCATTCTATTTGTGAGTCTCATTTTGAGATTTATGGTCTACACTTTGAATCATGAATTGAAAGAAGTGGCCAGTGGTTGGTTTTACTTGAAAGAGATACTGAGCAAAGTTGCTTCTTTCTATGATTTCACAGCATATGCATTATAAAAAGTGTTACAGTTTGTCCTGAGTTTGGTAGTTGCTATTTGAATTCAGCAGATGTGTGATGATACAATATTTAATCGGGGAGTTACAGCCTTTCAAATGAATATGACCTTAATATCTTATGTTTTGAGAAACAAGTACAGTAGTGTTGGGTCTTGGACTTGTGAAATGTTGGGTAAAAAATGTTTAACAGTGACCTAAGTCTTGATTATTTTTCTTTCTTCAAACAGCACTAATATTCTGAGGGAGCCTGTGTGCTTAGGCGGATGTGAGCACATCTTCTGTAGGTAAGTAATGATGGCTTATGATAGATAGACACACACATTTAATGTAAGTGTATTTTTTACTAAGGTAATAGTCACGTGACCATGTTGATACTGGTATTACTTTCTGTTGTATAATTCTCATGGACTGCAAAATGACTTACTGTACATTATCTCCTTTTGATCCTTTTATCTGTCTTAATTTACAAATCAGAAGCTAAAAGGTCAAAGAGGATAACTTATTGACAGGTACAAAGCTTAGAAAATAGCTTTACTAAGTTTGGGGAGAAAATTAATTACTATATAATTCAAATATGCCTCTCTTACTCTTCCAGTTAGTTTTAAATCTAGGCCTCTGCAAACTGTGAAACCTAAGTTCTTATCATTTACTGTATTAGTTTCTGAAGGCTGCCATAACAGGGTGCCAAAAACCGGGTGACTTTGAGAACAACAGAAATTTATTGTCTCACAGTTATGGAGGCTAGAAGTCTGATAGCGAGGTGTTAGTGAGGTTGGTCCCTTCTGAGGGAGGTAAGGGAGTATCTGTACCATGCCTCTCGCCTACCTTCTGGTAGAAAATCTTTGGTTTCTGGCAATGATCCTTTTAGAGATACATCACTCTGCTGTTAGCCTGCAAGTTCACACGGCAGTCTCCCTTGTGTGCCTTTTGTTGTTGTTGAGTCACCAAGTCGTGTCCGACTCGACAATTTCATGGATTGCAGTAGGCTAGGCCTCCCTGTCCCTCACCTTTTCCCAGAGTTTGCCCAAGTTCATGCCCATTACATTGGTGATGCCATCCAGCCATCTCATCTTCTGTCGCCCTCTTCTCCTTCCACCTTCAATTTTTCCCAGCATCAGAGTCTTTTCCAATGAGTGGGCTGTCCACATCAGGTGGCCAGAGTAGCCTATTTGTGTCTAAATGTCCACTTTTTATAAGACTAAGAATCTGGTTATATTGGATTAGAGTGCTCACCCTAATGATCTCATCTACCCTAGATCATTTACGAAGACCTTGTTTCCAGATAAGATCACAGGTCCTGGGGTTTAAGACTTAAGCATCTTTATGTGGGGGGACACAATTCAAGCCATAACAGTTGCTATGAAATTATATCCACTAAAGCCCTGGCTGAGAGGTTAGAGATTTTCATCTCATCTTATTTCTTATTCAAGAGGAAATCAATTAAAGGAGTGAATGTCTTGGTTTAATTGTCTGTGAGACAGGCTTAATATAGCCTCCTTTGAATCAACCTTTTAATTATTTCAAGTTACGACTGTGATTATCTGGCATGAGCAAACTGTGATATGAAGTTTAAGCACATATGAAAGTAATTTACCGTGTGACTTGGGTGCGCTGGGGACTGTGGGAGGCGGCTATGGTTAGGGTCTGGATTTTGTTTCTATGTAGAAACATAGGTCTGCTCCATGGGGCACATCCAGCAGGAGGATGGAGTAGGAAAGAGTATCTCTTGCCTACCTGATAACTCCATTTGGATGATGAAGTGGGATTCCAGGCTTGGTATGTTGAGAGCAGATCTGTTGCTCGTTCTTGTCTTTACCCTGTTCCTGCCTCGGTAATCTTCATAGCAGTAAACGGTGCCATTGGAATAAATGGTACCAAAGTTGCTCAAAGCAGAAACAAGTAGGCACGCCTGGCTGCTATTTTTCTTGCTTATCCCATATCATAAAGTTGTCAGTTTCACCTGAAAATGTACCCTAAGTCTTTCATTTTCCCACTTTTCTATTTCCTGTTTATGCTTTTGTCCAAGCCACCATCAAATGATCTCTCCCTGGCCTATTGTAAAAACGCTCAGAACTGGTCCCCTTCTCCATTTTCTACATTCTTGTGATTGATCTTTTGAAAATCTGAATCACATTCATATCATTAAAATATGATAACCACTCTTAAAATCCTTCAGTGGTTTCCTTTTATAATCAGAATATTCTGCTGGGGTCCACAAGACTCTGCACAGGGCAGAGTCTCTGACTGCCTCTCGGACCACACTGTTCAGCCACCTTCTCCTTTTGGTTCGTTAAACATGTCAAAATCACTCCTGCCCCAGGACTTTTGCACTCACAGATTTTTCCATCTGAACTGCACTTCTGCCAGATTTTTGTGAGGCTAGATTTTCATCAGTTGTATTTCAGCTCAAGTATTACCTCCTCCAAAAGGCCTCCCATAATGCCTGTCTAAAATTTGTCTGCTCCCTGCCTCCACTCTGGAATAAGCAGATTTATTTCATTTCAGGATTGTACTCACTGTATATAATAGATCAGTTACACATCTAGAGCATAACAAACTTGAAATTGTATGTAGAGCATGTGTATATGTGTGTGTTCCATACCTTTAATTGGATTCTGAAGGGATCTGTATGTAAGACACCTGTTTGTCTGTGTTCCATACCTCTAATTGGATTCTGAAGGGATCTGTGATTTAAAACAACCAATGAAAGATTAAGAGAGACATGAGAACTATCTTAAAAGAGAAAATGGTCATCTGTATGTGAACAGAAGAAAGAACTGATTCAGTGTAGTTTTGATTCATTTTCATTATATGTTGCCAAGAATTAGGGTAGCTGTTTGTGTTTCTTGAAGATATTAAAGCTGTTGACCAGTGCTGTAAATGCCATGTTTTGTTTTCATTTTGGGGCGCTGTTCTATGTGGAATCTCAGTTTCCTAACCAGGAATTGAACCTGGGCTGTGGCAGTGAATGCCTGGAATCCTAACCACTAGGCTACCAGGGAACTCTTGCCATGCAGATTTTTTAATTAATCAATTAATTTTAATTGGAGGCTAATTACAATATTGTGGTGGTTTTTGCCATGTATTGGCATGAATCACCCACGGGTGTACATGTGTCCCCTGATCCTGAACCCCACTCCCTTCTCCCTCCCCACCCCATCCCTCTGGGTTGTCCCAAAGCACTGGCTTTGAGTGCCCTGCTTCATGCATCGAACTTGCACTGGTCAACTGTTTTACATATAGTAATATACATGTTTCAATGCTATTCTCAAGTCATCCTACCCTCGCCTTCTCTGACCGCCATGAGGTTTTAAAAGATGGCTTTAATATGTCGCAGTGCAGCTGAAGCCTTGGAGTCAAGGGAAGGTTGGCAGAACACAGGTCTTTATCTTACTGACACGTTCTGGCAGCTTCAGAATATCATACTTTCATGCCAGTCCCTGATAAAAGTAGTTCATGAACTCTCAGATGTAAGTCTTCAAGATATGTGGCAGGAGGACCCAGACATTTTGGGCTCAAACCACTTTGCATTCTTGAAAATTGAGCCCCTCAAAGAGCTTTTGTTTATGGGTGTGTGTTTTTCCCATGTAAAACTGAGACATTTAAACAATACTAATTCATTTAAAAATAACGATAATAAAAACATTGCATAGTAATATTAAAGAACCCTTTTTAAGGGAAAATAACTTTGGCAAACCAAAGAAAAAATGGCAAGGTGGCACTGTTTTTACGTTTTTGCAAATTTTTTTGTTTTGCTGAGTAGCTGGTGCTAAGTCGCGTCAGTCATGTCCAACTCTGTGCGACCCCGTAGACGGCAGCCCACCAGGCTCCGCCGTCCCTGGGATTCTCCAGGCAAGAACACTGGAGTAGGTTGCCATTTCCTTCTCCAGTGCATGAAAGTGAAAAGTGAAAGTGAAGTTGCTCAGTCATGTCCGACTCTTAGTGACCCCATGGACTGTAGCCCACCAGGCTCCTCCGTCCATGGGATTTTCCAGGCAAGAGTACTGGAGTAGGGTGCCATTTCCTTCTCCTTTGCTGAGTAGAAGACAGGTTAAATATTCTGAAGGGGGCTCCTGTGGGAGGAGTCCTTTGCCTGCAGACAACAGGGTCATAGGAAAAGGGGTGTGGTGTTTGGAGGAGATGTGGCTGTTACGGCTATTATTTCACCCCTTCCTGCTGCAGCCCATCTGGTGAAGCTAGAGAAGGTGTGGAAGGTTTTTTTTTTTTTTTTTTTGCTGTGCTGTACAGCTTGCAGAATCTCAGTTCCCCAACCAGGGACTGAACCTGGGCCCTGGCAGTGAATGCCTGGAATCCTAACCACTCGGCCACCAGGGAACTCCCACCATGCAGAGTAGACGGTTCTTGTTTCCGGATTCACAGATAGGTTTCAGGGGGGAGTTGTGAACAAAAGTTTGTGCACATCTTCATCAGAGTCATAAATGGTGGTGTTGTGTTGTGTTGTGTTTAGTTGCTCAGTCTTTACAACCCCATGGACTGTAGCCTGCCAGGCTTCTCCATCCATGGGGATTCTTCAGGCAAGAATACTGGGGTGGGTTGCCATGCCCTCCTCCAGGGCATCTTCCCAACCCAGGGATCAAACCTGGGTTTCCCGCATTATAGGCGGATTCTTTACCGTCTGAGCCACCAAGAAATTTAATAAAAGCCTTTCTAATTATGAGATTGTAACTCTTGGACAGATAATCTGAGGTCATTTAACTGAATCTACAGATTAAAAATACCTGAAAGAACCAAAATCTTTTCTCAAAAACTACTTTAAAAGCCTTTAGACTCTTGTACACAAATAAAAGAAAAAATACCTTTACCTTTGTCTTTGCAGTAATTTTGGAAATTTCTATGAAGCACAGTGTTCGGTTTAGAATAGGCAAGGTTCATATGCATGGCTTGTATGCATTAGGGACTAAATTTTTTTTTTTTAAATCTCCCTCTGTATTCTCTTTAGAAGCTCTAGATTTATTTACAGGGAAAAGTTATGCAGACTCTTGTCTGACCAGGTATAGTCTCTTCGTAGCAAGTTACGTAAGCGACTTTAGATGTGGATTGCATGATGTGTATGTAAGTGTGATATACTCTTTCAAAAACACTGTTTTAACTAATATTTCATGATGGACAAATGTTTATTAGAACAGCCTCTGCTTCATTTACTTCTGTTCATACTGTTTATTTTTTTGAATTTAGATCCTGCTGAATGTGTGTTGATATCTATGTATTTTTTGATCCTTTTTAAGTAATTGCATAAGTGACTGCATCGGAAGTGAATGTCCAGTGTGTTATACCCCAGCCTGGATACAAGATGTGAAGATAAACAGACAGCTGGACAGCATGATCCAGCTGTGTAGTAAGCTTCAGAATTTGCTGCACGACACTGATCTTTCAGGTAAGAAGGAAGTATCACTGTCTCTCTTAAATAACTGAGGTTCATATTGATTTTATAAATGTATAAAATATGAATGACTTATTTCAGATTTGAAGGTTTATAGTGTTATGAATCAAGAGGTGATAGGTACCTCAGAGATAATTAAGTCTGACTTATTTTATGGATGAGAAGCCCTGTACCATTTATTAGGCAGGAATTCTTAATCAAGAGTCCACGCAACTTTAGCAGTGTTGAGGGTGGGGATTAGTGATTCTCTTAAGTGTGTGATATGAAAAATGTCATGTCTCTGTGAAAGTGGCTTGCATCAGGTTCTTAAAGACGTGTGGCCTTTTAGGAATGTTGGCCAGGCATTGAAATTTGGGTGCTATTTTGTTTGTGGCTGTCATGATGTTCTGATTTGATTCTTCTTCAGCTGCTGTATAGTCAGATATTAGCTTGCTAGGACTGCTGTAAAAAGTCCCACAGACTGGATGGGTTAAACAATAGAAATTTACTGTCTCATAGTTCTGAAGGCTAGAAATCAAGGGGTGCGTTAGTTTGGTTACTTTGAGGTCTGCAACAAAAAGATGAGTGCCAGGCTTCTCTCTTTGATTTGTAGAAGGCGATCATGTGTTCTCCATATATGCATGTTTGTGTCAGATTTCCCTTTTTTGTTTGATCATGGTTCATATTGCATTAGGGCCCCATCTTCCTCATCTTAACTAATTATATATACAATGACCCGGTTTCCAAATAAGGCCATGTTCTAAGGTAATGGGATTAGGACTTCAAACTGAATTTTGGGAGAGACACAGGTTAGCCCATAAAGAAGCGCTGTGATACCTCTGATGGTACTAATGAGGGAGCAGAATAACCTTCAGTGGGTCGCTTGTAGTCACTTCGGCTCACTGAGGTCTGTGTGCCATGTGATGCCAAGAGGAATCGGGGCTCCTCAAGACATTTTACTATTAGTTAGTGATGTTTGAGTTATCAGTATGGTTTTCACATTTCATGGACCTTGGAATATTAAATGCCTTGATATTTCATCATTAAAAAAGAGATGTAGGAAAATTGCCGAGTAGAGAACAAGTTTTCGTGTGGAAGCTGAGGCCTTCTGGAATTCTGTTTTTCTCATATAAGAGCAGAAGTGGAGTGTGGGGAGTGAATTACAGTGATTCACTTTCAAAAGGCCATTTTGTGTTTATTTTCCTTATTATAATGAATGATGATTACGTTAGTCATTATCAGACTTCAGCTGTGCTGGCTTTAACATTTTACTTATTTTAAAATGAATTGAAATTTTACTGTTTACCTAACCTATAATCATAATTTTAGGATTTTTATTCTATAGATGAGGAAACTGAGGGCCTAGGTCATGCAGGATGGTCATATTGTCAGTATCTTGCCTATTGTTTTATCATTTAGCACCATACTTTTGTTAGAAGTGTGGGTAGTTTGTTGACTTGTGTTAGGAAAAAATTGGCAGTGTTAAGACTAATTCATATCCTAGAGACTAAACTTAATTAAAACAATATTAAAACAAATTCTTACATTTTGGTTTCAATAATCCATTTTATAATGGTAACATCTCTTTTGCTATATTTAGAGAAGATGAAATGTATCTAGAATATAAATATATTGAAGTGTAAATTTCTATCTGGATGTGTTATTTCCATGGTACAAAGTATTTTCTACTTCTTGTAAGTTGCATCATTATCACCTTTTCCTCTCAAGGTTTAGCCACCCAAAACAGATTTAGTCTTGAAGGGAATTGAGGTGGTTTCTTTTGGTATATCCCTTTGTGTCTTTATAGTTTATTCCATATATTTTTTATCTAGTAAGTACGTCTAAAGCCAAAATATTATAAGGCAAACAAGATGACTATGTAAAGGGAGCTAACAGTTGGTGACAAATAATGGTTCATCCTCTTTGTAATGAGGAACTTGGAAAATAATATAAGATAAAGGTATTAGATTAAGTGATTCCTAAGTTCTAGCTCCAAAATCATGTGGTTCTATTAAATGGTAATCTGTTGAATATGATTAAGTGGAATGGTTGGACATAGCCACATTTTCTCTATTTTTTTTAAACCTGTAATTCACAATTTATCTTCCGAATGAACCTTGTTACTTTCATTTACTATAAAATATATAATTACTGTAATTAAAATGGGTAATTAGGAAGACCTTGTCAAATCATGGACATGGTATATGGTATACTGGAGACAAAGAAGCCTAATTCATAGTAATACTTTCTAAAATGAGCTTTTAAATACTTGAACAGATTTTTCTTGGTTCAGTGTTTTGTAAAGAGAAGAGATTGTCATAAATTTTTCTGACAACCATTTATGGGTAATTTTACCTTATTCTTTAAAACATAATCTGCTTTCTACGAGTGGCATTAAACTTTAAAGTTTTATTTTCTCTTGTCCCCCATCTTATTAAATCAGACATTGCAGGTGCTGGTCAGGTTTTGTGAAGCATATGTTGGTGTTGGTGACATTAAAAAAAAAAAAACAGCAACACTTTGATTATGCTTTCATGGGTCTCAATTTTCCTTTCTGTTAGGAAAGGTTTTGGGAGAGATGCTGGTCTTTCTGTAGCGAATTGCATAGTGTTTCATATATGCTATGACTTTTTTATAATAGATGGAGATGAGCATTTGAATAGCTGTGTCACTGCTGTTTTGTTTTAAATAGAACTGAATACTTCTTAACTTACAAAATAATCATTCTTTAGTGAAGGCGTTAATGTTGCACAGATGGTAGCAAAGTACTTTCCTTTGATTTTTAATAAGGGACTAGTTTGTCAAAGAGATTTCTCAACTTCTGTTGTGAAACCTATAATAGAGAATAATTTGAAAGGCACACAATGTACATCATTATAATCCTTTGATGTAGATTAATGATAGCTAGATCACATTTGCTAATTGCTTCCCTTTTCTATAGTTTATTATTAAATTTTAAGAAAAACTCTTGGCTAAGCAGCTCCTTAGCAGCATGTACGTCTCCGTTCCTCGGGGTTTTGTGGAGTACTCAGAAATATTTAAATTCAGAGAATAGAATTCTTTTAAATGTCATTAAGAAATTTACTATGTAGAGGAAGAACCAATATTTTCTTCATGAAATGAATATGATAATTTATGCTTAAAAGCATTCACCCATAAAACCTGTTGTAGCTGTTGAAAGTTTGATTTATGTTCCAGCAGTGGTGGTGTTTTCTCTTTTTACGCTCTTAGTTATGCTGTGTAACTTAGTCATGCTGTGTAAAATCCAAAACTTAAAATCGTGTTTGCTGTAGTCATTCTTGCTTAGTTAGGACAAGATGCATAATCAAAGTCATCCTGAGTAAATTTATTACTGGATGATTAGTGAGATTAGTAAGATTATTGTGTACATGTAAATTGCATGAATATATGCTATCTTCATTTACTCCTTTATTTGTGTTCCTCATTTTAAAGTCTGTTGTTGATTATGTTGTTACTGAAGAAAATACGTGCTCCTCAGTTTGAAGTTCTGTTGTCTTTTTAGGTTTAGATTTTTTTTTAGTTAATTATGTTATTACTACCTGCAAGTCTTAATTTTCCTTTAAAATGCCTAATTCTACATTTTGTAAGTTTTATAACTGTTAAGGACTTCAGAATTCAATGTTTTTAATTGAAAATGTCATCAGCTGTGTTTAATATTAAATTTAAAAAATCAAGTATGAGTTTTTACAGACTAGCAAAGGATTAACCTTTAAGTCTTTGTAATTCTGAGTCTTTCTTAAAAAATTATCCTGATAACATTTCATTTTGACCTTTTCTCTCGTCTCCAGATTATGTTGGAAAGGACTTAGTTTTGAAATCTGTTTGTCACTGCAGAGAAAAGTGACATTTAGATGTTGAATTTAGATGTAAAGTCTGTGTGAATGGATCTTCATTTGGATTGCCTTTATTTCCAAGATCCTGTTTTAATTGCACTTTTCTGAGCATCAGTTCAGTTCGGATGGAAAAAGAGTGTGAGAGGGTCTGCTCTGACTCCGATACCCTCTTCTCCTTCCAGCTGGCTTGTCGTTAACTGACTTTTGAGTTTGGGTAAACCCTGGGAGTTGGTGATGGACAGGGAGGCCTGGTGTGCTGTGATTCATGGAGTCACAAAGAGTCGTACACGACTGAGCGACTGAACTGAACTGAACTGAATGGGCTTAAGGGCAAAAACAAAGCAAGAGAGCTTGAAGAGGGACCACTGCCAGAATCAGAAAGTGAAATGCTGTACAGTTCATTCTCTATTTCTGGAGCCTCTGTTAATAGGCAAGATTGGTAGGTCTGAAAAAATAAAATACACATAAAGATTATAAGTTGTGTAAAGAAAAGCTCTCTTTCCCTTATGTGTCCTCAACTCACCCTACTGGGTTTCCCTCATAGCTCAGTCAGTAAAGAATCTGCCTGCAATGCAGGAGACCCAGGTTTGATTCCTGGGTTGGGAAGATCTCCTGGAGAAGGAAATGGCAATCCACTCCAGTGTTCTTGCCTGGAAAATCCCATGGACAGAGGAGCCTGGTGGGCTACAGGTCCCAAGAGTCGGACACGACTTAGCGACTAAAGCACCACCACCACTCACCCTACTATTACATACAGTAAGTACTGTTTCACTTCTGCCGCCAGATGTGCAGGTTTTCCACACATCAAGCAATGATGTGCCATCAGCTGGGTGTCAGTTTACCCAGTTCTTACACTGTCTGCCTGGAGAGAGTGTCAAATCTTACAGGTTAGGAGTCCCATAAGACCGCCCCCACATCCTCCTAGGTGCCACTCTCAGGTCCAGTTTGTGCTTCTGACCCACTGCCTATAAATTGTAGGCTCCTGTCAACACCTCCAATTTAAATAATTTGCTAGAGTGTCTCACAGATCCAGGCATGCATTTTACTTACCAGATTCCTGGTTTGTTGTAATAGGATATACCACAGGAACAGCCAGACAGAAGGAGGTGCATAGGGCTAGGTGTGTTGAAGGGGCAAAGGGCTTCCATGTCCCTTCTGGGTGTCCAGCTTCCCCAGCACCTTCACACGTTCATCAGCCCGGAAACTCTCCAACTGTGTTTTGGAGTTTTTTTTTTAAATGGAGACTTCTTTGTATAGGGGTGTGTGTGTGTGTGTGTGTGTGTGTGTGTGTGTGTGTGTGTGTGTTGAGAGTCATTTCCTAGGCAGGTTGATAGGGAGTCTAGGGGTCCCCAAGGAGAGAGGGGTCTGGAATTTTCAAGGAGGAAGAAAGGACAAACTTTTTTCTTTCTCCACATTCCTTAGGATTATATAACAATAATGTATCCTGCCTAAGGACAGTCTTTGGATTCAACCTTCTGTTATCTTAAAATGTAAATTATGGGAGTAGACCTGGTCTTTACAAGGATGTATCTTGCCTGAGGACAGTGTTATCTTAAAATGTAAATTATGGCAGTAGGTCTGATGAGGTCTTTACAACCTCCAGACATTCTTTGGATCATATAACCTCATTGTTAACACTAGCAAGCGGGTACTCTTTCTGCCCCCTTCTGATGCCTATGTCAGAAGCTTTCTCTATCTCCTTTATACTTTAATAAAACTTTATTACACAAAAGCTCCGAGCGATCAAGCCTCGTCTCTGGCCCCGGATTGAATTCTTCTCCTCCAGGGGCCAAGAATCCCGGTGTATTCGCGTGATTCAACTACAACCTTTCAGTGTTAGTCGCTCAGTCGTGTCTGACTTTGTGACACCATGGACTGTAGCCCACCAGGCTCCTCTGTCCCTGGGATTCTCTGCATAAGAATATTCGAGTGAGTTGTCATTTCCTTCTCCGGAGGATCTTCGCAAGACAGGAATTGAACCTGTGTGGATCACAATAAACTGTGCAAATTCTGAAAGAGATGGGAATACCAGATCACCTGACCTGCCTCTTGAGAAACCTATATGCAGGTCAGGAAGCAACAGTTAGAACTGGACATGGAACAACAGACTGGTTCCAAATAGGAAAAGGAGTACGTCAAGGCTATATATTGTCACCCTGCTTATTTAACTTCTATGCAGAGTACATCATGAGAAACGCTGGATTGGAAGAACCACAAGCTGGAATCAAGATTGCCGGGAGAAATATCAATAACCTCAGATATGCAGATGACACAACCCTTAGGGCAGAAGGTGAAGAGGAACTAAAAAGCTTCTTGATGAAAGTGAAAGAGGAGAGTGAAAAAGTTGGCTTAAAGCTCAATATTCAGAAAACTAAGATCATGGCATCTGGTCCCATCACTTTGTGGGAAATAGATGGGGAAACAGTGTCAGACTTTATTTTTTGGGGCTCCAAAGTCACTGCAGTTGGTGACTGTAGCCATGAAATTAAAAGACACTTACTCCTTGGAAGGAAAGTTTTGACTAACTTAGACAGTATATTAAAAAGCAGAGACATTACTTTGCCAACAAAGGGCTGTCTAGTCAAGGCTATGGTTTTTCCAGTAGTCATATAAGGATGTGAAAGTTGGACTATAAAGAAAGCTGAGTGCCGAAGAATTGATGCTTTTGAACTGTGGTGTTGGAGAAGACTCTTGAGAGTCCAGCCAGTCCAGCCTGGGTGTTCATTGGAAGGACTGATGCTGAGGCTGAAACTCCAATACTTTGGCCACCTCATGCGAAGAGTTGACTCATTGGAAAAGACTCTGATGCTGGGAGGGATTGGGGGCAGGAGGAGAAGGGGACGAC
The DNA here is from genome assembly GCF_027580195.1 of Bos mutus. Classification (NCBI taxonomy): domain Eukaryota; kingdom Metazoa; phylum Chordata; class Mammalia; order Artiodactyla; family Bovidae; genus Bos; species Bos mutus. The sequence goes on from NC_091618.1 coordinate 33,072,911, forward strand.
AGAGGATGAGATGGCTGGAATGGGATTCATGGGGTCGCAAAGAGTCGGACACAACTGAGCGACTGAACTGAACTGAACTCCTGCATTGCAGGCAGATTCTTTATGGTCTTAGCTACCAGAGGAGCCTGATCAAAGTTTTGATTGATTAAATCATTGGCCTTCGGTTATGCTCAACCTCTGTCCCTCTCTTCCTGGAGGTCAGGGGGTAGGATTGAAAGTTCTAACCCTTTAATCCAAGTTGGTTCCCTTGGCAACCAGCCTCCAACATTAGGGACTTTCTGATATCTTATTAACATAAACTCAGGTGTGGTTGAACCAGGGCTTGTTATGAATAATAAAAGACACCCATTTTATCTTTTTTACTGGAGCTGTTTAGGTAACTAGGAACACAATTAAATGTAACAAAAGATGCCCCTGTGGTTCATATAGGAAATTTCAAGGGTTTTAGGAACTCTGTGTCTGGTACAGTGGGCTTCCCTGGTGGCTCAGTAATAATTTGCCTGCCAATGCAGGAGACACAGGTTCAATCTGTGGGTTGGGAAGATCCCCTGGAGAAAGAAATGGCAACCCCCTCCAGTATTCTTGCCTGGGAAATCCCATGCACAGAGGAGCCTGGTGGGCTGTAGTCCATGATGTCGCAAAAGAGCTGGATACAATTTAGTGACTACACAGCAACAACAAGGTGGACAAAGGCCAAATGTATATTTCTTATAAGTCACAGTATTACATATTGTATGTATTTAGTGAAAAGTGTTAGTTTTTACTTAGTGAAAACTTAGGAATTCAAATGCCAGCTCAGTCACCAATTAGGTATATAACTTGTATTATACAAGTTTTATTTTCTTTTTGTTTAATTTACATAAGAAATATAAGAGAACATTCTCTTAGCAACTTTGTAAGCAGTATGAAAGTGTGTAGAGTAAAATGTGAAAGTCCCCCTCTACCCTTTCAATTCAGTTCAGTTCAGTTCAGTCGCTCAGTCGTGTCCAACTCTTTGCGACCCCATGAATCGCAGCACGCCAGGCCTCCCTGTCCATCACCAACTCCCGGAGTTCACTCAGACTCATGTCCATCGAGTCAGTGATGCCATCCAGCCATCTCATCCTCTGTCATCCCCTTCTCCTCCTGCCCCCAATCCCTTCCAGCATCAGAGTCTTTTCCAATGAGTCAACTCTTCACATGAGGTGGCCAAAGTATTGGAGTTTCAGCTTTAGCATCATTCCTTCCAAAGAACACCCAGGACTGATATCCTTTAGAATGGACTGGTTGGATCTCTTGCAGTCCAAGGGACTCTCAAGAGTCTTCTCCAACACCACAGTTCAAAGGCATCAATTCTTCGGCGCTCAGCCTTCTTCACAGTCCAACTCTCACATCCATACATGACCACAGGAAAAACCATAGCCTTGACTAGACGGACCTTTGTTGGCAAAGTAATGTCTCTACTTTTGAATATGTTATCTAGGTTGGTCATAACTTTCCTTCCAAGGAGTAAGCGTCTTTTAATTTCATGGCTGCAATCACCATCTGCAGTGATTTTGGAGCCCAAAAAAATAAAGTCTGACACTGTTTCCACTGTTTCCCCATCTACTTCCCATGAAGTGATGGGACCAGATGCCATGATCTTCATTTTCTGAATGTTGAGCTTTAAGCTAACTTTTTCACTCTCCTCTTTCACTTTCATCAAAAGGCTTTTTAGTTCCTCTTCACTTTCTGCCATAAGGGTGGTGTCATCTGCATATCTGAGGTTACTGATATTTCTCCCGGCAATCTTGATTCCAGCTTGTGCTTCTTCCAGTCCAGCATTTCTCATGATGTACTCTGCATAGAAGTTAAATAAGCAGGGTGACAATATACAGCCTTGACATACTCCTCTACCCTTTATTCCCAACCTAAAAACACAAAATCTTTTTCAGACGTACTGTTTTTAGTTAACTTTCCTAATCTTTCTTTTATGAATTTATGAAAATATTTGAATATAAACACAATAGAATTTTTAAAATGTAAGTAGGATTGTACTACACTTAAAGTGTCTTGATGATCTTTGCATGTTAGTTGATGTGTATAGCAGCTCCATAAGATTTTGTAATATAAATCCTCCACAGTTAACTGATTTCCAGTTGATAAACACTGACTTTTTTCCTCATTTGGGGTATTAAAAATATTGCTGCAGTTAACACTCACACATTCAGATTTCTAGGCACATGTATGAATATTTTGTATATTTTGTAAGATAGGTTACTAGAGGTAAAATTGCCTTGTGAAAGAGTACATGCATTAAAAAATTTGCAAATATTTTATCACATTGCCATTGAAATTCCTCAGTGCACCTTTGCATCTGTGATGATACTTGGCAAAGGGCCCATCATGGATTCCTACACACACAGGTGGTTGCCATACAGGAAAGGAACTCAGAGCTTTGGAGAATTGACTGTATATAACACTAGTACTCTTACCTGGAGAATCCCAGGGACAGAGGAGCCTGGTGGGCTAGAGTCCATAGGGCTGCACAAAGTCAGACATGACTGAGTGCCTTAGCATGCACAGAGAAAGCAGAAATGGGCCTGCTTTTTTCCCTGGGGAAACACTGCTGCTCCCTCAGGGTTGCTTGCTGCACACACAGTCCTGAGAAATGGCCTGGGTAAAAAGCATCCAGGGCCTGGCCTTCTTGGGACACCCCACAGGAGCATGTTGGTGTGCTCGGGAGCCTGAGCAGATTGTCCCTGCCAGCATGAGTGTTTTTACTCTAGGTGCATCCAGTGCTATAAGCCAGAAACATATGCATTGTTTTTGTCACCTTCTTCTTTCTTCATTTCATCCCCAAATCCTGTAAATCTTATCTCCTAAATATTTTTCAAATGATTCTACTTCTTTCTCTACTATCACCTCACTAGGCTGTTATCTTCTACTTATATTACTACTTTGCCTCTTAGCGATTAGTCTTGCATCCACTCTTGCCCTCTTCCAACCTATTCTCCCACACTCCAGCCAAGTCATGCCACCTGATTGATATAAAACATTTTCGTGGTTTTCTTTGGCTGTTAGCATAGTTGAAGTCTTTAACATTGCCAACAAGAATTTGCATTGTCTGGTAGTTTACATATGTTCATTTTTAGTATATAGAAATACAGTTGCAATTGAATTTGGTATATTGATTTTGTATTTTATGACCTTGAACAGTCACTTGTTTTTTTTTAAGAGATTCTTTGGGATATTCTATATCACTAATCAAGTTAGCTTTGAGCAGATAACATTTTTATATCTTCTAATTCATGTGATTTTTATCTTTTTCTTAACCTTGGTGTGCTATCCAAGACTTCAGTGTGATGTAGAATAGGAATGATGAGAGTGGACATCTTTGCCTTGTCTTGATGACAGAAACAAGATAATAGGAACAAAATAGTAGTCCAGGTTTTCTTCATTAAGGATGGCACTAGCGGTGTGTAGTTTTGTAGATGTCCTTAGCAGGTTGAAGAAGTTTCCTTCTATCCCTGATGCTGAGCCTTTTTAAAAATAATGAATGGATACTGGATTTGGCCAGTGTATATATTTTTCTATATCTTTTGAGAAAAACCACTTGTTTTTCTTTTTAGTTTGTTTTATAGTGAATTATATTGATTAATTTTCAAAAGTCCTCTTTTAAAATTAAGCATCAGCTAATACGTCTGTTTTTTTTTCTTGACTTTATTCCCTCCCCAGCTAATAAGTCTTAATTTTTTTTGACTATTGTTTATTAAAAGTCTCACCTGTTAATCTGTTTATTTAATATAGCTTTTCCCCATGGCTATGCTTCCATACAGCAGACTGTATGTTCTAATTATTTGTTTGTATATTTTGTCTTTCCCAGTGGAATATAAGTTTCTAGAACATGGTCTAAAATCAGATAGGACTCTAAATATTTGTTGAATGAGAATATCTGCTTTCATAATCTGGGAAGGAAGGAAGAGGTACACAAATAAAAGGTGATACACCTTAGGAGAACTATCAACACAGTTCTTTGGGAGCTCAGGATGGGAGAGATTAAGTTCATGTAACAAATTTCTTTTCCTTTTTCCTATCAGATTTGAAAGAAAAAACATCTAGGAAGAGTTTATTTAATGATGCACAAAGTAAGAAGAATTCAATAAAAATGTGGTTTAGTCCTCGAAGTAAGAAAGTCAGATATACTGTGAGTAAACTTTCAGTGCAAACCCAGCCTTCTGTGAAAAATGATGAAAATGCTCACCAGACCTCCATGTACGAATTTGTCTCTCCGAGCCCTCCGGTGGAGGTTTCTGAGGGACCTAAGAAGCCTTCCACAAGATCTAGAAAAAAACAGAAAAAGAAAACTTTAGCTGAAGTCAACCGAAAATGGAATTTAGAGGCAGAAAAGGCAGATGGTGACCTTGACTGCAAAGGGGAAAGTAAGGAAAAGCTGGTATCCTTCTGTAGCCAACCATCTGTGATTGCTAACCTGCAGATAAATGGTGAAATAGACTTACTAGCAAGTGGGTCTGTAACAGAATCTGAATGCTTAGATGAAGTCTTTTTACCATTGGCTGAGCATATAGAATCTCCAGAAATTGAGAGCAAGAATGAAGTAGTGACTCCTGAGAAGACAGTCTCTGCAAACTATCTTCCGTCCAAGAAATCTTTGCCATCAGGTCGTAATGGGAAGCGTGGGCGTCACAACAGAATTTCCAGTCCTGTTTCTAAGAGAAGCAGAAGCAGCAGTCAGAGCACTGGTGGAAACTCTGTTAAGCAAACAGTGCTCTTAGAAAACATGCCATTGCTTGGCTGTTCTTCACCACCTTCAAACAAACTTAAAGTTGGTGACACATTAAGTAGGAATAGCCGTACTATATTGGATGAATCCATTAGCCTTTCACCAGATACGCCGCCTTCTACACTGAACAGTCCAAGTTACAGACGAATGATGTGTAGCCCCTCAGCAACAAAGCTGTGGCCCATTAGCCATACAGCTGTGAAGAGAAATCATCGAGGAGAGACTTTGCTCCATATTGCTTCAATTAAGGTAGGATGCTTACTGTGAAATACAGCTTCACAATGAGACCCAGTATAAAATGGTTTCTTTGGAGTTTGTGAAAAATGACATGATTACTAGGCGAATTAACCTGACCATAAGTGGTACTTCCTGTGAACCGGGGAAGCAAGAATTGATAGGGACTTGAACCCTACCTCAAGCAGGGTCCCTGGGCCAGAGGACTGTGACCTTGCAGGAGAAAACCAGTATTTCCATATTTCAGCTTCAACTTTGCCAAGTGCTTTTGTTTTTTTCTATTCCATAATGATTTTGTTTGGGCTTCCCTCATAGCTCAGTCAGAGAAGGCAATGGCACCCCACTCCAGTACTCTTGCCTGGAAAATCCCATGGATAGAGGAGCCTGATAGGCTGTAGTCCACGGGGTCGCTAAGAGTCAGACACGACTGAGCGACTTCCCTTTCACTTTTCACTTTCCTGCATTGGAGAAGGAAATGGCAACCCGCTCCAGTGTTCTTGCCTGGAGAATCCCAAGGACGAGGGAGCCTGGTGGGCTTCCGTCTATGGGGTCGCACAGAGTCAGACACGACTGAAGCGACTTAGCAGCAGCAGCAGCATAGCTCAGTTGGTAAAGAATCCGCCTGAAATGCAGGAGACCCTGCTTGAATTCTTGGGTCCGGAAGATCCCCTGGAGAAGGAAAAGGCTACCTGCTCCAGTATTCTGGCCTGGAGAATTCCATGGACTATGTAGTCCATGGGGTCACAAAGAGTTGGACATGACTGAGCAACTTTCATTTTCACTTTCAATGGTTTGTTCAGTTTTCACCATTTTTTTTACCCATTCTTCTCATGCTTTATGGATATAGACACACCATTGCCAAGTTTACTGCTGGCAACATGTCTTTTACCCAGCTTCTGAGCTCAGGGCAGTTCGAGAAGGCATGAGCTTCTGTATGTTTGACCCTCCTGGCGGGTACGTGCAGAGTCCGGAAGGTCTCACTACATGGCCCGTAACATTCCTCCAGTGACTGGAAATTTGAGTGTGGTTCACCACAGAGGGACTTCTCTGGGCCCCACAGCCAGCCTCTTCCTTTCAATAGCCCATTCTTTGAGTTATGTCTGTTTATCGCCTCTGTACCTCGGAAGTGGCAATATTTGTTTTTTGGAAGCTACCTCTTTTGCTGAGCATGAGGCATACTTGCAGTGGTTACTCTTTGAAATTGACACAAGTGCTGGACATAGAGGGAGCACTTAGCCCCAGCTTTTTAGACTTTGGTTTGTGAATTCATGCAGGTGTTATGAAATGATAATATAGGGAAGATTAGTACTGAATTTAAGATAGCTTTTTTTTTTTAATCTTACAGTAAATTCACTGGGAAACTGAGGTCTTTTGCGTGGGTAGAGAACTTTGGGAGATCTGGAAATAACCCTTCGAGACCCATGAGCATGAAGGTGGTGAGAGTCATAAAATGTTTGGGAGGAACATGGAGTAGGCCAAGTCCGGATATATTCTTTCTGTGTAGAAAGGGAAAAACACAAAAATGAGTTTCTTCTAATGGTTTTCATTTCTTGTTTATCTTCTAATAAATGATGAATGTAGAATGCTCTTTGTCTGGTTCCCCTGTAAGATGACTATTTTCTAGGCAGTCCATATACTTTGAACAACTTGAATTTTTGGAGTTAGCTCTAGTTCCATTTTAGTCTGCTTTTTGCAAGGTATGGTTTTAAAAAATCAGACTTTATTTTTTGTCTTCTTTGTTTTATTTATATATATATGTGTATGTGTGTTCATGTGTGTATTAGGTACAACAGTATTAACATTATAGTGTTATTAATGCTTCATAGATATAAGTAGCTAGCGTAGTAATCAATGTCTTTTGTTCATTTTTCTAGCTAGTATATGAATGTAGACTGCTTTAGTTTCTACATTCTGCTTTCTGGGAATTATTTTCTGACCACTAGTTAAGCATTCACTTACTTTGGTAGAGAATTTTTCTTTCAATCATAAGAATTATTTATCTTTATTAGTGGGGATCTCTAGGATCTAGTCCAAGCCGTGGCTTGTCAAACTCTTTATTAAAGGGGAAATTAAAGTGAATATTTTCAGCTCTGTAGTAATATGGTTTTAACTATTCAATTCTATTTTAGTGCCAGAGTAGTCATAGACAATATCATAAACCAGTAAAGCTCTGTACACAAAATTGGCTGTCGAGCCTTCAGGCCATAGTTTATCTATGCTCAACATGGGCCATAGAAAAAAGCCCAGGGGAATCTTCAGATCAGATCAGATCAGATCAGTCGATCAGTCCTGTCCGACTCTTTGCAATCCCATGAATCGCAGCACGCCAGGCCTCCCTGTCCATCACCAACTCCTGGAGTTCACTCAGACTCATGTCCTTCGAGTCAGTGATGCCATCTAGCCATCTCATCCTCTGCCTTCCCCTTCTCCTCCTGCCCCCAATCCCTCCAGCATCAGAGTCTTTTCCAATGAGTCAACTCTTCACATGAGGTGGCCAAAGTACTGGAGTTTCAGCTTTAGCATCATTCCTTCCAAAGAAATCCCAGGGCTGGTCTCCTTCAGGATGCACTGGTTGGATCTCCTTGCAGTCCAAGGGACTCTCAAGAGTCTTCTCGAATACCACAGTTCAAAAGCATCACAGGAAAATATGGTGGCATGATGCTGCCTTGGTGAATTTTCTCCATTGATAATGTTCAAGATTGCTTCAATGCAAGTTTTGTCAGATTGTCATTTTACTTAGAAATTGTAATGCCAGAACTAGAATTTTGATTCTCTCCAACTTATTAGATACTGTTTTGTCACTCACTGGCAGATTCTGATACAATACCTTTAAGAAAAGTTATTTGATTTCTATTGTTTTTTAAATACCTATTTAACAGTAATGTTCTTTGAAAAATTTTTTATAAGTAAAATGTATGCTCCCATCTCAGATTGATTTTAATAGTCAAAACAAATACTTGAAGAAAAATCAAAGAATTTATCAGTATATTTACCTTTTTATAAATAGTATTCATTTCACTTACTATCTTGATTTTTTTGTTTGCAACCCAGAATGAATAATCTGTGCGTACTTGAAAACTGATTGCTGCGGTTCCGCTGTCTTGTTTATGCTTTCTATCCACCTACTTCAGAAAAGGATTTGAGGTGACTCTAAAGTTAAAACTGCAGTTGACCCTTGAACAAGGCAGAGGTTAGCAGGGCTGACCTCCACACAGTCAAAATCCATGTATAACTTTGGATTCTTTAAAAAGTTCAGTTCAGTTTAGTCGCTCAGTCATGTCCTACTCTTTGTGACCCCATGAATCGCAGCACGCCAGGCCTCCCTGTCCATCACCAACTCCCGGAGCTCACCCAGACTCATGTCCATCGAGTCAGTGATGCCATCCAGCCATATCATCCTCTGTTGTCTCCTTCTCCTCCTGCCTCCAATCCCTCCCAGCATCAGAGTCTTTTCCAATGAGTCAACACTTCGCATGAGGTGGCCAAAGTACTGGAGTTTCAGCTTTAGCATCATTCCTTCCAAAGAAATCCCAGGGCTGATCTCCTTCTGAATGGACTGGTTGGATCTCCTTGCAGTGCAAGGGATTCTCAAGAGTCTTCTCCAACACCACAGTTCAAAAGCATCAATTCTTCGGCGCTCCGCCTTCTTCACAGTCCAACTCTCACATCCATACATGACCACAGGAAAAACCATAGCCTTGACTAGACGGACCTTTGTTGGCACAGTAATGTCTCTGCTTTTCAATATGCTATCTAGGTTGGTCATAACTTTCCTTCCAAGGAGTAATCGTCTTTTCATTTCATGGCTTCAGTCACCATCTGCAATGATTTTGGAGCCCAGAAAAATAAAGTCTGACACTGTTTCCACTCTTTCCCCATCTATTTCCCATGAAGTGATGGGACCAGATGCCATGATCTTCGTTTTCTGAATGTTGAGCTTTAAGCCAACTTTTTCACTCTCCTCTTTCACTTTCATCAAGAGGCTTTTTTTAGTTCCTCTTCACTTTCTGCCAGAAGGGTGGTGTCATCTGCATATCTGAGGTTATTGATATTTCTCCCGGCAATCTTGATTCCAGCTTGTACTTCTTCCAGCCCAGCATTTCTCATGATGTACTCTGCATATAAATTAAATAAGTAGGGTGACAATATACAGCTTTGATTTACTCCTTTTCCTATTTGGAACCAGTCTGTTGTACCATGTCCAGTTCTAACTGTTGCTTCCTGACCAGTGCATACAAAAAATGCATACAAATTTCTCAAGAGGAAGATCAGGTGGTCTGGTATTCCTATCTCTTTCAGAATTTTCCAGTTTATTGATCCACACAGTCAAAGGCTTTGGCCTAGTCAATAAAGCAGAAATAGATGTTTTTCTGGAACTCTCTTGCTTTTTCCATGATCCAGCAGATGTTGGCAATTTGATCTGTGGTTCCTCTGCCTTTTCTAAAACCAGCTTGAACATCAGGAGGTTCACGGTTCACATATTGCTGAAGCTTGGCTTGGAGATTTTGAGCATTACTTTACTAACGTGTGAGATGAGTGCAATTGTGCGGTAGTTTGAGCATTTTTTGGCATTGCCTTTCTTTGGGATTGGAATGAAAACTGACCTTTTCCAGTCCTGTGGCCACTGCTGAGTTTTCCAAATTTGCTGGCATATTGAGTGCAGCACTTTCACAGCATCATCTTTCAGGATTTGAAATAGCTCAACTGGAATTCCATCACCTCCACTAGCTTTGTTCATAGTGGTCCTTTCTAAGGCCCACTTAACTTCACATTCCAGGATGTCTGGCTCTAGGTCAGTGATCACACCATCATGATTATCTGGGTCGTGAAGATCTTTTTTGTACAGTTCTTCTGTGTATTCTTGCCATCTCTTCTTAATAGCTCTGCTTCTGTTAGGTCATACCATTTTTGTCCTTTATGGAGCCCATCTTTGCATGAAATATTCCCTTGATATCTCTAATTTTCTTGAGGAGATCTCTAGTCTTTCCCATTCTGTTGTTTTCCTCTATTTCTTTGCATTGATTTCTGAAGAAGGCTTTCTTATCTCTTCTTGCTATTCTTTGGAACTCTGCATTCAGATGCTTATATCTTTCCTTTTCTCCTTTGCTTTTTGCTTCCCTTCTTTTCACAGCTATTTGTAAGGCCTCCCCAGACAGCCATTTTGCTTTTTTGCATTTCTTTTCCATGGGGATGGTCTTGATCCCTGTCTCCTGTACAATGTCACGAACCTCATTCCATAGTTCATCAGGCACTCTATCAGATCTAGGCCCATAAATCTATTTCTCACTTCCACTGTATAATCATAAGGGATTTGATTTCGGTCATACCTGAATGGTCTACTGGTTTTCCCTGCTTTCTTCAATTTCAGTCTGAATTTGGCAATAAGGAGATCATGATCTGAGCCACAGTCAGCTCCTGGTCTTGTTTTTGCTGACTGTATAGAGCTTTTCCATCTTTGGCTGTAAAGAATATAATCAGTTTGATTTTGGTGTTGACCATCTGGTGATGTCCATGTGTACAGTCTTCTCTTGTGTTGCTGGAAGAGGTTGTTTGTTAAGACCAGTGCATTTTCTTGGCAAAACTCTATTAGTCTTTGCCCTGCTTCATTCCGTATTCCAAGGCCAAATTTGCCTGTTACTCCAGGTGTTTCTTGACTTCCTGGTTTTGCATTCCAGTCCCCTATAACGAAAAGGACATCTTTTTTGGGTGTTAGTTCTAAAAGGTCTTGTAGGTCTTCATAGAACCATTCAACTTAAGCTTGTTCAGCGTTACTGGTTGGGGCATAGACTTGGATTACTGTGATGTTGAATGGTTTGCCTTGAAAATGAACAGAGATCATTCTGTCGTTTTTGAGATTGCATCCAAGTACTGCATTTCAGACTCTTGTTGACCATGATGGCTACTCCATTTCTTCTGAGGGATTCCTGCCTGCAGTAGTAGACATAATGGTCATCTGAGTTAAATTCACCCATTCCAGTCCATTTTAGTTCCCTGATTCCTAGAATGTCAACATTCACTCTTGTCATCTCTTGTTTGACCACTTCCAATTTGCCTTGATTCATGGACCTGACATTCCAGGTTCCTATGCAATATTGCTCTTTACAGCATTGGACCTTGCTTCTATCACCAGTCACATCCACAACTGGGTATTGTTTTTGCTTTGACTCCATCCCTTCATTCTTTCTGGAGTTATTTCTCCACTGATCTCCAGCAGCATATTGGGTACCTACTGACCTGGGGAGTTCCTCTTTCAGTATCCTATCATTTTGCCTTTTCATACTGTTGATGGGGTTCCTAAGGCAAGAATACTGAAGTGGTTTGCCATTCCCTTCTCCAGTGGACCACATTCTGTCGGATCTCTCCACCATGACCCGCCGGTCTTAGGTTGCCCCACGGGCATGGCTTAGTTTCATTGAGTTAGACAAGGCTGTGGTCCTAGTGTGATTAGATTGACTAGTTTTCTGTGAGTATGGTTTCAGTGTGTCTGCCCTCTGATGCCCTCTTGCAACACCTACCGTCTTACTTGGGTTTCTCTTACCTTGGTCGTAGGGTATCTCTTCACGGCTGCTCCAGCAAAGCGCAGCCGCTGGTCCTTACCTTGGACGAGGGTTATCTCCTCACCGCTGCCCTTCCTGACCTTCAACGTGGGATAGCTCCTCTAGCCCCTCCTGCGCCTTCGCAGCCAGGGCTCCTTGGGCGTGGGGTTGGTCCTCCTGGCCGCCGCCCCTCGTTTCGGGTGTGCGGGCATGGGTAGTTCCTCTCGGCTGCCGCCCCTGACTTCGGACCCTGGGTAGCTCCTCTCGGCCGCCCCCCCGACCTCGGACGTGGGGTAGCTCCTCTCTGCCGTTCCTGCATCGTCGCAGCCTGGCACTCTCGGCCGCTGCCCCTGACCTCGGACGTGGGTAACTCCTCTTGACCGCGCCCTTCGGGCATGGGGTCCTCCCGGCTTCTGCCCCTGACCTCGAACGTGGGGTAGCTCCTCTCGGCAATAGCCATCTATTGACCAGAAGCCCTTACTGGTAATATAAAAAGCCAATGAATAGATATTTTCTATATTATAAGTATTATATACTGTATTCTTACAATAAAGGAAGCTAGAAGTGAAAGTTGGTCAGTCGTGTCTGATCTTTGCGACCCTGTGGACTAAACAGTCCATGGAATTCTCCAGGCCAGAATACTGGAGTGGTTAGCCATTCCCTTCTCCAGGGCATCTTCCCAACCCAGGGATTGAACCCAGGTCTCCCACATTGCAGGCGGATTCTTTACAAGCTGAACCATAAGAGAATCCCAAGGAAGCTAGAGATAAGTATTAATTAAGAAAATCATAAGGAAAACATTTATGATACTGTGCTGCTTTTATACAATACAAAGTAACATTGGTTTATATTGTCTGTTTATGAGATGAATAGTCAGTACATACATCAGTGCTGTCTTGTACGATATAAAATAGTTTACTTGGTATATGCAGTAATAACACTAGACATCAAAAATGAAAAGATATTGTGAAAAATTCATATTTATTAACAGGTATAATGATTCATGCATTGATAGTGAAGCATCAATGTGATTGCTTTATGGTAGACAAGTGTAATTGATACAGTTGCATCACTGTAGCCAGGCCTATACTCTGTAAGTGAATCATAAGATTTTTATGGCCCACAGTGTCATACTCATAATACTCTATTGGAAATATTGTTACATTTTTTAAAAAATGACTTACCTGTGATGATAGACTGATGTGCAGTTTCTCCAGTTGCAAGGGAGAGGCATACTGTACAGAGAGGCATCTTGAATGGTAGTGTAGTTCTTTGAGAGCAAAGTTATAAAAGTGTAAGAATACTAATGCATGATTAATTTAATTTAAATATCACCATAGATCAGGGTAAGGATCGACTGTTATCTGCATATATTTTATGCATTCATGACATACATAACTTTTCTTAGTTTTTTCCACAGTTCTTTGCTACCTGGTGGGTCTGCAAGTTCTTTCAAAATGTCACGAACTTTGAAAATTTTTCCAGTATATTTATTGAAAAAAATGTGTGTTTAAGTGGACCCATGCAGTTCAAATCTGTGTTACTCAAGGGTCAGCTATACTATAACATGGAACAAAGAGCAGGGAAAAGGAAAGAGTTACAGCAGCCGAGTGATGAATACAGATCTGATGACGTTGCAGGTCGACAGAACAGATGAAGTTTTTTGCTGTCAGAGATAGATTTGGTTGTTGTTGTTGTTATTTTCTCCAGGAACATCTTGTAAACGTGCAGTGCCCACGTTTTCCTTGTTTCCCTCGGATCCTCAGAGTGCACTGCTGCACTGTGTACACCTGGTGGGTGTGCTGAAGTCCGAGAATCCATAGTAGTTCTCCTCTTCTGTTGGGCTGGTAGCATCCCTTGCTACAGTGATGGCTTTACGGAAGGACCTTTGAGCTTGGCCACATCATTACTAAAATTCTGTAATATCTTGCCGCATACCTACCTCCGGGCATCTTTGTTGGCCATAGCTATCACCCTAGTGGAAGTTACTTGTGTTTTCTTGTCCTAGCCATTTGAAATAGCTTCCTGTTGCTGTCATAGCTAGTAACCACAAATTTAGTGAATTAAACAAGGCAAATTAATTTTCTTACAGCTTTCTAGGTCAGAGTCTGGTATGAGTCTCACCAGACTATAATCAGTTTATCAGCTGTGTTATTTTCTGGAGGTATTAAGAGAGAACCCATTTCCTTGCTTATCTGGGTTATTCGCAGGAACTGTATACTTGCTTGTGGTTGTAGGACTGAGATCCTGTTTTCTTGCTGGCTTATAGCTAAGAGCTGTTCTCAGGTTCTAGAGACTCATATTCCTGGGTATGTAGCCCTTTTCCTCTATCTTCAAGCTGGCAACAACAGTACTTAATTGCTAAAAGGAGAAATTTTAGGTACCTGGTTAGTTCATTTATGTGTAAAAACCTAACCGTTTTGGCTGTTGCTGTGTGTAAGTACTCAGTCATGTCCGACTCTTTGTGACCGCATGGACAGTAGCCCACCAGGCTTCTCTGTCCATGGGATTCTCCAGCTAAAATTACTGGAGTGGTTTGCCATTTCGTACTCCAGGGAATTTTTCCGACCCAGGTATTGAACCCACATCTCTTGCATCTATCGCATTGGCAGGCAGTTTCTTTACAACCAGTGCCACCTTGGGTAGGTCATTATTATTGTACTTAACTGTACTGTCCTGTACTATTTTTATACAGATATTTATTCTAAAAAGCTTACCTTTATAAGAAAAAAGTTTTGTTTGTGTGTGAGTGTATTTGTTTTTGAAAAGTTAACTTATATTGATGCCATATGCATGAATATGTGAAGAATATTTCCTTTGAATGAAAGGTTAGCAATAAGAAGATTCATTGTGACACATGTTCCCTTTAAGGTATTATTTGAAAGCATCAAGTCTGTTTAAAAATTTTTACAAGCTTTGGTAAATACTGTTTCCTCTGATTTTTCTTCCTTCTGTGGTTTAAGAGAATCTCAATTATTCTTGTCAGTTGTGAAAAGCCTAGAAGTGAGTTCTTATTGCTTAGAAAATATTCTGTTTGAGAGATTTCTGTTTTAAAGTAATTCCAAGAAATCAGACGCAGAAGTTAATTTATTTCCTGGAAACTATATATTGGTTCAAGCTTACCCCCTTACTGTGGACCCTATCTAATTACCATAATTTTATTTATGTGCATGACATTACATCTACGTAAAGGAGAAGAAGAAAATATGACAAATTTTCAGAACTAGGGAGGAAAATACAGATTGAGTATAAAAAACAAGCAGTTTGCAAATCAGCTATACATTTCAGGGTTCAGTTCAGTTCAGTCGCTCAGTCGTGTTTGACTCTTTGCGACCCCATGAACCGCAGCATGCCAGGCCTCCATGTCCATCACCAACTTCCAGAGTTTACACAAACTCAAGTCCATTGAGTCGGTGATGCCATCCAACCATCTCATCTCCTGATGTCCCCTTCTCCTCCTGCCCTCAATCTTTCCCAGCATCAGGGTCTTTTCAGATGAGTCAGCTCTTTGCATCAGGTGGCTAAAGTATTGGAGTTTCAGCTTCAACAACAATGGACACCCAGGACTGATCTCCTTTAGAATGGACAGCTTGGATCTCCTAGCAGTCCAAAGGACTCTCAAGAGTCTTCTCCAACACCACAGTTCAAAAGCATCAATTTTTCGGCACTCAGCTTTCTTCACAGTCCAACTCTCACATCTATACATGACCACTGGAAAAACCATAGCCTTGACTAGATGGACCTTTGCTGCAAAGTAATGTCTCTGCTTTTTAATATGCTGTCTAGGTTGGTCATAACTTTCCTTGCAAAGAGTAAGCGTCTTTTAATTTCATGGCTGCAATCACTATCTGTAGTGATTTTTAGAGCCCCCCAAAATTAAGTCATCCACTGTTTCCCCATCTATTTGGCATGAAGTGATGGGAGCAGATGCTATGATCTTCGTTTTCTGAATGTTGAGCTTTAAGCCAACTTTTTCACTCTCCTCTTTCACTTTCATCAAGAGGCTCTTTAGTTCTTCTTGGCTTTCTGCCATAAGGGTGGTGTCATCTGCATATCTGAGGTTATTGATATTTCTCCCGGCAATCTTGATTCCAGCTTGTGCTTCCTCCAGCCCAGCATTTCTCATGATGTACTCTGCATAGAAGTTAAATAAGCATGGTGACAATATACAGCCTTGACATACTCCTTTTCCTATTTGGAACCAGTCTGTTGTTCCATGTCCAGTTCTAACTGTTGCTTCCTGACCTGCATACAGGTTCCTCAAGAGGCAGGTCAGGTGGTCTGGTGTTCCCATCTCCTTCATAATTTTCCACAGTTTATTGTGATCCACACAGCCAAAGGCTTTGGCATAGTCAATAAAGCAGAAATAGATGTTTTTCTGGAACTCTCTTGCTTTTTTGATGATCCAGAGGATGTTGGCAATTTGATCTGTGGTTCCTCTGCCTTTTCTAAAACCAGCTTGAATATCTGGAAGTTCACGGTTCATGTATTGCTGAAGCCTGGCTTGGAGAATTTTAAGCATTACTTTACTAGTGTGTGAGATGAGTGCAATTGTATGGTAGTTTGAACATTCTTTGGCATTGCCTTTCTTTGGGATTGGAATGAAAACTGACCTTTTCCAGTCCTGTGGCCACTGCTGAGTTTTCCAAATTTGCTGGCAGATTGAGTACAGCACTTTCACAGCATCATCTTTTAGGATTTGAAATAGCTCAACTGGTATTCCATCACCTCCACTAGCTTTATTCATAGTTTTCAGGGTAGTCTAGGGGTAACATGTTAACAGAAGACACCTTTGATAATATGAAGAAGTGACTTGAAAGAAAAGTACCACCGGCTGCTGCTGCTCCTAAGTCACTTCAGTCGTGTCCGACTCTGTGCGACCCCATAGATGGCTAGCAACTTTAAAAGAGATTCTGCTTTTAGTTTCCAAATTGTCGCTCTAATTGCCTATGTGACTTCCATATGACTCTTCCACTGCACAGGTGTGTTTATATTATTTTACAGGCTTCCTTAATATGTTTTTGTGACTGCAGTGTAGAATTAGATTGAGGATATTTTTGAGAAGGTTTTTGTGTATTTTTTGTGTATACTTTCATTTTGAAGGTTGGGAATGTGTGTGGTTCTGGCAGTTCATCTGCCCCTGTGTTCATGGGATTGTTTAAAAAAATCAAATTTGTATCTTGACACATGTTCCTGAAGTCATTTGGAACTGACTTAAACATAGTGCAAAAGTAGCTAAATGGACGCTATCTTGTACCACAGGTGTAGAATTGCTCCTCTGAGGAACTATGGGAAATATTTTTTTAATGGACGTGACGCAACTGATTTGAAACATGTAGAGTGCTTACTTTTTAGGCCCATTGAATATTTAAGGTCTCTTTGGTAATCTAGGGACTTAAAAATATATATTGCATGAAGATTTGTTTTTGTTTTTAGAAAACTGAGTAAGCTACCATTTTAGATTTGCTGTATTTGAGAGGTAGTCTGAAACAGCCCAGGAAAAGCAAATGTTACTCTTTTGAGGGGATTTAATGACTTCTATATTTTCCAATCAATACAGAATAGCCCCAACAGGAGTTGGGGCTGCTTGTTGTAGGAGAGAGATTTCCTTTTCCCTGAAGAAGCTCTTCTCGAAACACAACATTGGTGTATGTAATTTTTATCACATGTAACTTTTATTTATTCAGCATTTCAGAGTAAGCTGTCAGTTTTTCTTTCTTTCTTTCTTTTTTTTTTTTTGAGAAAATAAGCCTTGCCTTTGCCTGAAAAATAACTTTGAGAAAATAAGGTGAATGTGATCACTCACACTCACATAGAGTCAGACATCCTGGAACTTGAAGTTGTGGGCCTTAGGAAGCATCACTACGAACAAAGCTAGTGGAGGTGATGGAATTCCAGTTGAGCTATTTCAAATCCTGAAAGATGATGCTGTGAAAGTGCTGTACTCAATCTGCCAGCAAATTTGGAAAACTCAGCAGTGGCCACAGGACTGGAAAAGGTCAGTTTTCATTTCAATCCCAAAGAAAGGCAATGCCAAAGAATGTTCAAACTACCGCACAATTGCACTCATCTCATACGCTAATAAAGTAAAGCTTAAAATTCTCCAAGCCAGGCTTCAGCAATACATGAACCGTGAACTTCCAGATGTTCAAGCTGGTTTTAGAAAAGGCAGAGGAACCACAGATCAAATTGCCAACATCCTCTGGATCATCAAAAAAGCAAGAGAGTTCCAGAAAAACATCTATTTCTGCTTTATTGACTATGCCAAAGCCTTTGGCTGTGTGGATCACAATAAACTGTGGAAAATTCTTCAAGAGATGGGAATACCAGACCACCTTACCTGCCTCTTGAGAAACCTATATGCAGGTCAGGAAGCAACAGTTAGAACTGGACATGGAACAACAGACTGGTTCCAAATAGGAAAAGGAGTATGTCAAGGCTGTATATTGTCACCCTGCTTGTTTAACTTATATGCAGACCACATCATGAGAAATGCTGGGCTGGAGGAAGCACAAGCTGGAATTCATATTGCTGGGAGAAATATCAATAACCTCAGATATGTAGATGACACCACCCTTATGGCAGAAAGCCAAGAAGAACTAAAGAGCCTCTTAATGAAAGTGAAAGAGGAGAGTGAAAAAGTTGGCTTAAAGCTCAACATTCAGAAAACTAAGATCATGGCATCTGCTCCTATCACTTCATGGCAAATAGATGGGAATATAGTGGCTGACTTTATTTTTGGCGGCTCCAAAATCACTGCAGATGGTGATTGCAGCCATGAATTTAAGGGACGCTTACTCCTGGAAGGAAGGTTATGACCAACCTAGACAGTATATTAAAAAGCAGAGATATTACTTTGTCTACAAAGGTCAATCTAGTCAAGGCTATGGTTTTTCCAGTGGTCATGTATGGATGTGAGAGTTGGACTGTGAAGAAAGCTGAGTGCTGAAGAATTGATGGTTTTGAACTGTGGTGTTGGAGAAGACTCTTGAGAGTCCCTTGGACTACAAGAGATCCAAGCAGTCCATCCTAAAGGAAATCAGTCCTGGGTGTTCTTAGGAAGGAGTGATGTTGAAGCTGAAACTCCAATACTTTGATCACCTGATACAAAGAGCTGACTCATTTAAAAAGATCCTGATGCTGGGAAGGATTAAGGGCAGGAGGAGTGGGGACGACAGGATGAAACGGTTGGATGGCATCACTGACTCAATGGATATTGGTTTGGGTGAACTCCGGGAGTTGGTGATGGACAGGGAAGCCTGGCGTGCTGCTGTTCATGGGGTCGCAAAGGGTTGGACAGGACTGAGCGACTGAACTGAACTGAAACTAAATTAATGTTGTAAGGATAAGTAGATTAACTACGAATAAGGCAGCAGTTTGGGGTTTAACATTCACTTCACCGAGATGCCCTCTTGGCTTTAATTTTGTTTTAAATGATAATCAGAAACCGTTTTCTTGTATGTTCAAAAAGGATGTTTTTCACAAATAAAATGGTGACTTTAAAAACTTCATCTGATCAGATGAACTTTGGCTACTGTCCTTGGTGTTTTGACTTGACTTTTGATACAGGTTGCTAATTGCAGAGATATTGGAGTCTGTTCAGAGATGGACTACATAAGTTTGAGTTGGTATCTCAGAACAATCCATGAATGAGTAACTTATTATTTATTGACTCATGAGCAATGGGCATAGAACAGATTTAAATTTTATCTTGAAGAAGACAAAATCTTAAAGAAATACAAAATCATGAGTTTCTTTTTTCTTTCCTTTATAATTTTTAATTTTACTTTCTCATTGTTCTACTAGGGCGACATCCCTTCTGTTGAATACCTCTTACAAAGTGGAAGCGACCCAAATGTTAAAGACCATGCTGGATGGACACCATTGGTAGTTTTCTTCTTGTTTGTTTTTTATTATCTTTCTGTTTATGGTTTATAGTTATTATAGTTATGTAGGTGTCTATATATCCCCCTCTGCCATATATATAGTCTCTTTTTAATCTGAAGAACTTATGTTATAAACAAATAAGGGTAAACATCATGTTTCATCTAGCTTTTCAGTTGTGACAGGTGAAAAATTGCCTACCTTTTGACTGACTGCTTCTAGATTTAAGAGTCTGGTTCTACTATATTGAATTTACCACATGTATGGAAAGCTAACTGCTAACAACAGACATCAGGCTCTATTCTGCAGCACTGCATGTCACTGGAACCACAATTTTCAGGATAAAGAAGTCAAGAACTGGGTATAGGAATGTAGTACACGGCAGTGGTTGTTACTGAGGATCTGTCTTGGCCTCACTTACACCCTGTCCAATTACAGACACATAGAGGTAGTAGAAATCTTTGCTCACATTAAATAATTTTTAAAGTCTTTGCTTTTTATTGCTAAAAATACAATGTAAAGAACAGTCTGGAAAAAGAATGGCACAAGTACATAGAAACAACTGCTATATGAACCATTAGGACAGTTAGCATGTGGTTTGAATGCAACCATAGAATATCAAGAGGTGAGATGGATACCCTTATTCTGTGAACTGTAAATTCAAAGAAGTGGAGAGATTCTCATTAGACCAGGTGCAAAAAAGGTTTTAAACTTGTCTATAATGCCTTCTCCCTGCAATTTTTTAAGCTGGGAGTGTTTATTCTGGATTAGAGTCACTTTGTTGTTTGGACTCCACACACAGTCTGGCTAACCTTTTCAAAGAAAGGTTAATTTTTCTTTTAAGCAACTAAGGCAAACTTTAATAAAAATTGGTGAATAATTTAGGGGACATGAGACCTAATTTGTAGTCCTTTCTCTTAGAAATAGACCAGAAGCATTCAGTGTGGTGTTTTGCCTATTAAGATTTGAAGGTATGTACTTAAAGGCATGCTATGCCAGAGATTTCTTAGAGTACAACACAGTGGCATCATTAGCAGATGATTAAACCTAAGGAAGATTTGCAGTGTGAAGCATCTTTGAACATTCCACCGTTACCGGTTATATCATTCATTAAGTTCCTTCTGAGTACCTCCTCTGTGTTATATCTTTTGTCACTGACACCAGCCATACAATATCTGTAGCTTCCACAACTAGAGGCTTGTCTCGCCAATTCTTATTCTAAGATATTCACTTTGCTGGGTGCTTACGTGTATATATGCCACTTAGCTTATGGCTAAGCAGTTGATTTAGTGAATACTGTTCAGCCTTGAAGGATTTCAGATTTTATGCATGATCTGGTTTTGAAATATTTTCTATGTTTTTTTTTCACTCTTGTTTTAATTTCTTGCTATAGAGCAATTTAGGAGCTGTAATTGGACTAAAGCTACTTTTTCTTCCAAGTAAAGAGCGTTTGACCCAAGGCTCAAATGAGAAAGGTCTTTTTTCATGAATTGCATAAATCTTGATTGCAGCCTATCTTACCTTAAAGACTATTAAGAGTTTTTACTTTGTCAATAACTTAAGGTCTGCATGAGTATTTAGGTAAGAACTGGTTTTCTGATAGAGGTTCATATTATTTTTCTGAAGTGTGGCTTTGTTATGATATTATTCATTGGTCTTCCTCATTGCTCTTCTCACTCTCCTTTAATCAGCATGAAGCCTGCAATCATGGGCACCTGAAGGTGGTGGAGTTGCTGCTCCAGCACAAGGCATTGGTGAACACCACTGGGTATCAGAACGACTCACCTCTTCATGACGCAGTGAAGAACGGGCATGTGGACATTGTCAAGCTGTTACTCACCTATGGCGCCTCCAGGGAGGCAGTGTAAGTAGTTCACCTTAAAGCCTATTTTTTTCCGCTGACTTTTTATTGAAACAAGGTCTTTGATGAAGCAGAGACTTTACTACCTAAGTTGATGACTGTTTTTTTTTTTTTTTCCACAACTATATTTAAATGTGGCCAATATATTCTAGACTTAAAATCAGCATTCATGCCCTTTTCCTTTATAATTCTTACGTGTTGAAGGGAGGTATACTCTTAATTCAGAAACAGTTTTCAGATTAATTTTGGAAGCTTCGAGTTTCTGGAAAAAGTCATTCAGTTTTTATATAGATTGATTCATACTTATTAATAAGGCAAGAATTAGAAGCCTGTAAATAACTACTTTGTATGTTCCCTAGTACTTTAGAATTGTTGTAAATCTTCTATTCCTTTTCTTCTTTTCCTGAATATTTAGTATAACCACATTTAAAATATGTAAGAATTCAGATGTTAGGCAAGTGCAGTCAAATTATTTCTTAGATTTTTCAAATCATTCAAGTGAACCTCCAGGTAAATTGTTTCCCAGTATTGGAGAACGGAGACACATCAGTGAATGCTGGCGGCTGCATTTTAAAGTTGCTGTTGTCAAGAGTGTCACAAGTAAATGCTGTATGTGGATTTTGTATCTGTAATCTCTAACTTGGTTCATGTCTCGCTATATATTATTTTATTCTTTTTAGTTAATGAAGTAGTTGGAATGAAAATGCAAGAATTGCCTCTCTGTTTACCCATTACTTTTGCAGGTTTGGAAGTAGCACACAGAAGTCAGGACTTGCTCTGTTTATAGAAGGGAATAAAGATTCCAAAATGCAGATCTTATAGGTTTCATTTTTTTTAAAAATAGGGAATCATATAATATAGTTGAAAGATAAATAATGTAGGAAATGACTATACCTTGGTGCTGTTAGTTTTGGTGTTTTTAATGTCCTTTATTTCTCATCACGTGATAAGATGGTTGGAGCAAACTCAGAAAACACATCTTTTCTATTTTTTAAATTTTTCTGTTTTTCTTTTTTTTTTTAATTTTTTACACACACGTGTATTAGACTAGGCCGTGTGTTTGTGTGTATGTATACATATACACATGTCTAGCAGGTATGACCCTCTTGGGATAGCGATCCATTTGGTAGAGCAGGTGGTTGCTTTGTTCAGGTAAAACAGAATAGTTCCTGTTCATGGGCGCTTAAATCAGCCATGACCACTCTAACGAATGGAGCACTGGTCAGGGTGTTAGGGATTCCAGCTTTTATTTGTGATTCCATTATTGCCTTTATAGCTTCAGTCAGGTTAGTTTCTGTGCCTTGGTGTCCTCACCTATAAAACATGGGTGATGCCTGCTGCTTTTCTATTTCTTCAGAGTATAGTGGGGATTAATGAGCCAAAACACAGGGTCTGTCGTATGGTTTGTACACCATGATTCTTCACTACACTGTGAAGCTCATTAATACACAAGGTGTGGGTCTGAGACGGTTAGTGGGTCTGCTTTCAGAGGTGCCTTCTCAGATGGCTGTGTTGTTCCCAGTAGGCTTATGGGGTGAAGCAGCAGGTGTGGGTGCACCACCAGCCAGTACTGTCCAGTGGATCTTTCTGCACTGATGGAGACGCTCCGTGACAGTTGCAGGCACTCAGGCGCCACTGGACATCTCTTATTATTCAGCACTTGAAATGGAGCTGTTGCTACTGAGGAAATACATTTTAAAATATATTTTAATTAATATAAATAGTCACATATGCCAGATGGTTACTGCATTGGAGAGCTGGTTGGTACCGTTTGGATAGTAGGGAAGGCAGGTTTATTTGGTGACTGAAATCAGGAATGATTTTGGGTAGAGGATACTAAGGCAACTGTAGGACAATTGCAAGAGTTGATTTAATTTAAGGTGTAACAGACCGGGAGCTGTTTCTAAACATCGTTATTCCTTCTGTTCTGGACTGTTGGTCATCATACTTAAGTGTTTTCTGTATTTTTTGGTTTCTGTTTTATCTTGTGATCATTGCTGTTGACCTGATTAGCCTCACCATTTCCTAACTGATCTCCTTTTCAGATTACTCTTCATACTACACAGCCCAAGAGCTTTCAAAATATACAGTTATGGCCAAATGACTTATTTGCTTAAAACCCTTCCCGGTAACTCTTAATGTTTTAAAAATAGAAGTCAGACTTAAGAACCTGATGTGTAGGGCCTCAGGTGGTCCAGCTTTCCTCATCTCTCCAACTCCATCTCTCTGGTCCCTCCTGTCTCCCTTCTTCAGCCTTTTTTGCACTAGTCTTTCTCAATTTTTATTTCCTTAAGATATGCAAAGCTATTTTGCCTCCTAACCATCAAATATGCTTTTGCATTGTGTGGTATATTCTTCCTTTGGGTTTCATCTTAGGTATGGTTTGTTTTTGGCTGGCTTTCGTGGGTCCTTTGTATATGGTGCTTCCTCCTGGTTATAAATGGAAGTGGTAGTGTACCTGCTTCTTACTATCTTCTCGTTAGGTTGTATGCTCTGTGTTCCAGGGATCATGCCTGTTCTCCCAGGCCCTCCTGAGTGCCTGATGTAGTCTGTTGTTGTTCAGTCACTAAGTCATGTCCAACTCTGCGACACCATGGACTGTAGCATGCTGGGTAGTCTGTACCCACAGTTATTTGTAGAGTGAATTGGTCAGTCTTTGAATGCATAAAGGGTTTCCCTTGTGGCTCAGCTGGTAAAGAATCCTCTTGCAATGTGGGAGACCTGGGTTCAATCCCTGGGTTGAAAAGATCTGGAGAAGGGAAAGGCTACCCATTCCAGTATTCTGACCTGGAGAATTTGATGGACTGTATAGTCCATGGGGGTGCAAAGAGTCGGACATGACTAAACAACTTTTACTTTCACTTTTCTGAATGCACAAAAGGGCTTCCCTAGTGGCTCAGATGGTAAAGAATCTACTTGCAATGCAAGAGACCTGGGTTCAATCCCTGGTTGGGAAGATCCCCTGGTGAAGGGAATGGCAACTCACTCCAGTATTCTTGCCTGGAATATCCCATGGAGAGACTGGTGGGCTACAGTCCACAGGGTCGCAAAGAGCCGGACACGACTGAGCGACTAACACTTGCACTTTTCTGAATCCATAAAATGATGATACATTTTTTCATCTCTTGGTTAAAGGGACAGACAAGATGAAAATAGGAATTGCCTCCCTCTGCTCCCAACTTCGCTGTAACTATGAAGAGAATGTGTAAATCCAAGTTTCTGTAAGCTGCACCTTATCTCGGATGGTAGAACTGGTTCCCCGTATTGATCGGAGTGAACGAACGATGTATGCTCCCTGGGCAGAATTGTTAGTCTCTTGCCCATTGGGCATTCCTGTTCCCTTTTGTGCGATCAAGGCCACCCAAAGTAATTCCTCTAGCCTTGACATTTTTAAGGTCTATTTTTCTTTCTGCCAGTGTTCTGTATATTTTTTTTTAGAGTTAAGTATTAACAGGTGAGAACAGATGAAATTTGTTCTTGTGCTTTCCTCCATATCTGAAATAGAGCATGGGGAGGGCGTCGTGGAGACTTTGTAGGGTTCTTACTACTCTTTTGTTTTTTTTCCGCCTGAAGTTCATTTTCCGTTTAAGCCGTTAATATCTCAGACTCTGAAATCTGAGTTGACAGGTGTGCTTCCATTTTTTTTCTCTGCTTACCGTGTATTTTACTCTTAATATATCTTGTCTCAGAGTAACCAGGACTAGACTTTTTCCATCTCTAGAAGAAGGGTAGAGATGAGAAAGAGCAAAAACTGTTCTTTATCCTTCCTTCTTTGGCCCTTGGTGCTTCGGCTAATTGAAGTTGTAGATAAGTAGTGTCCTTTTGCCTATTCTAAATTTCTAAATGCCATTCTTTAGCTCTAGAAGAGACATTTTGGAATCTTCATTATCTCAAAGCTAAAGGCTTCTTTCTATTTAGATGCCTTCTTTTCCTGGATTTCCAACGGAATGTGTGTTAGATTTTTCTCTTACACTCTTCTCCTTTGCCCCCTTTACATCTTCATCTCCCCAGTTGTTTTATCTGCTACTTGTATTCTAGTAGATGTGAACAGACAATTACGGTAGTGGTTACAGAATAGTATGATACATGTCTTCATAGCTCAGTGCCCCCAAGATTCTATGAATATCTAGGATAGGGGCTAAAAATAATGACTAGAGGAAGTCATGAAAGGTTTTCTAGAGGATGTAGCACTTCAACTGAATTTGAAGAAAAAGGATAAGAGGGTGGACTTCGCAGAAAGCGGATGATGGTTGCTAAGGTACTAGGCACTTGTTTTACTTCTAGGAGCTGATGCAAGACTGGAATGAAGGGAGGGAGGACGGTGAGATAAGAGGCCAGAGAAGGTGGGCAGAGGCAGTGAAAGGCCTTGTGTGCTAAAGAGTTCACATATGAAGCTGAAAATGTTCACCTCCACACTGGGAAGGAATCCAATTGAAAAGGTCTGTTCAATAATCAAGGGGAGAAGTAAAGAGAAAGAGCAAATGATCATATGTTAACTTTTATTTTGTATTACATTTGTCACAGTTTCCAGAGCCATATTATAAAACAATAGTGATATACCTGGCATACTTGCTTTATTCTCATTTTATAAAAAATATTGGCTGTAGGTTTACAAGTCAATATTAAGGTCGTATTAAAAACAATGATCTTATCATACAGATGGCCAACAGAGACATGAAAAAATACTCAAAATCACTAATTATTAGAGAAATGCAAATCAAAACTATAATAAGGTACCACCTCACACCAATCAGAATAGCCACCATAAGAAAAGTCTATAAATAGTGAATGCTGGAAGGGTGTGGAGGAAACACTGTTGATGGGACTGTAAATTGGTATAGCTACTATGGAAAGCTATATGGAAATACCTTAAAAAAATAAAACTAGAGCTGCCATATGATCCAGGAATCCTACTGCTAGGAATATATCTGGAGAAAACTTTAATTGAAAAGATACATGCATACTAGTGTTCATAAAAGAACTATTTACAGTAGCCAAGACTTGGCAGTAAACTAAATGTCCATCAACATAGGAATGGACAAAGAAGAGGTAGGATATGTATACAGTGAAATATTAAGAGCTGCAATATTAATGGAATATTACTCTGAAATAAAATAGAATAAAATAATGCCATTTGCAGCAGCATGGATGGACCTAGAGATTAACTTCAGTTCAGTTCAGTTGCTCAGTCATGGCCAGCTCTATGACCCCATGGACTGCAGCACGCCAGGCCTCCCTGTCCATCACCAAGTCCCAGAGTTTATTCAGACTCATGTCCATAGACTCGGTGATGCCATCCAACCATCTCTTCCTCTGTTGTCCCCTTCTCCTCCTGCCTTCAATCTTTCCCAGCATCAGGATCTTTTCAAATGAGTTATTTCTTCACGTCAGGTGGCCAAAGTATTGGAGTTTCAGCCTCAGTATCAGTCTTTCCAATGAATATTCAGGACTGATTTTCTTTAGGATGGACTGCTTGGATCTCCTTGTAGTCCAAGGGACTCTCAAGAGGCTTCTTGAACACCACAGTTCAAAAGCATCAATTCTTTGGCTCTCAGCTTTCTTTATATTCCAACTCTCACATCCATACATGACCACTGGAAAAACCGTAGCCTTGACTAGACAGATATTTGTTGACAAAGTAATGTCTTTGCTTTTTAATATGCTGTCTAGGTTGGTCATAAGTTTTCTTCCAAGGATCAAGTGTCTTTTAATTTCATGGCTACAGTCACCATCTGCAGTGATTTTGGTGCCCCCCAAAATAAAGTCTGTCATTGTTTCCATTGTTTCCCCATCTATTCGCGCATGAAGTTTTGGGACCAGATGCCATGATCTTAGTTTTCTGAATGTTGAGTTTTAAGCCAAAATTTTCACTCTTCTCTCTTTCACTTTTATCAAGAGGCTCTTTAGTTCTTCTTGGCTTTCTGCAATAAGGGTGGTGTAATCTGCATATCTGAGGTTATTGATCTTTCTCCTGGCAATCTTGATTCTAGCTTGTGCTTCATGCAGCCCAGCGTTTCTCATGATGTGCTCTGCGTATAAGTTAAATAAGCAGGTTGACAATATACAGCCTTGATGTACTCCTTTCCCTATTTGGAACCAGTCTGTTGTTCCATGTCCAGTTCTAATTGTTGCTTCCTTCTCAAGAGGCAGGTCAGGTGGTCTGATATTTCCATCTCTTGAAGAATTTTCCACGATTTGTCATGATCCTCACAGTCAAAGGCTTTGGCATAGTCAATAAAGCAGAAGTAGATGTGTTTCTGGAACTCGCTTGCTTTTTCCATGATCCAGCGGGTGTTGGCAATTTGATCTCTGGTTCCTCTGCCTTTTCTAAATCCAGCTTGAACATGTGGAAGTTCATGGTTCATGTACTGTTGAAGCCTGGCTTGGAGGATTTTGAGCATTACTTTGTTAGCATGTGAGATGAATGCAGTTGTGCGGTAGCTTGAGGATTCTTTGGCATTGCTTTTCTTTGAGATTGGAATGAAAGCTGACCTTTTCCAGTCCTGTGGCTACTGCTGGGGTTTCCAAATTTGCTGGCATATTGAGTGCAGCACTTTCACAGCATCATCTTTTAGGATTTGAAATAGCTCAACTGGAATTCCATCACCTCCACTAGCTTTGTTCGTAGTGATGCTTCCTAAGGCCCACTTGACTTCACATTCCAGGATGTCTGGCTCTAGGTGAGTGATCATACCATCGTGATTATCTGGGTCGTGAAGATCTTTTTTGTATAGTTCTTCTGTGTATTCTTGCCACCTCTTCTGCTTCTGTTAGGTCCATACCATTTCTGTTCTTTATTGTGCCCATCTGTGCATGAAATGTTCCCTTGGTATCTGATTTTCTTGAAGAGATCTCTAGTCTTTCCCATTCTGTTATTTTCCTCTATTTCTTTGCATTGATCACTGAGGAAGGCTTTCTTATCTCTCCTTGCTCTTCTTTGGAACTCTGCATTCAAATGTGTGTATGTTTCCTT
The DNA here is from genome assembly GCF_027580195.1 of Bos mutus. Classification (NCBI taxonomy): domain Eukaryota; kingdom Metazoa; phylum Chordata; class Mammalia; order Artiodactyla; family Bovidae; genus Bos; species Bos mutus. The sequence goes on from NC_091618.1 coordinate 33,101,161, forward strand.
TTCTCCTTTGCCTTTAGCTTCTCTTCTATTCACAACTATTTGTAAGACATCCTCAGACAACCATTTGGCCTTTTTGCATTTCTTTTCCTTGGGGATAGTGTTGATTCCTGCCTCCTGTACAATGTCAGGAACCTCTGTCCATAGTTCTTCAGGCACTCTGTCTATGAGATCTAATCCCTTGAATCTATTTCTCACTTCACTGTATAATTGTAAGGGATTTGATTTAGTTTATACCTGAATGGTCTAGTGGTTTTCCCTACTTTCTTCAATTTAAGTCTGAATTTGGCAATAAGGTGTTTATGATCTGTGCCACAGTCAGCTCCTGGTATTGTTTTTGCTGACTGTATAGAGCTTCTCTGTCTTTGGCTGCAAAGAATATAAACAATCTGATTTTGGTACTATCATACTGAGCTAATTATCTTAGATTATCATATCAGAGGTAATCACAGCAGAGATTATCATAGAAAACAAACTTACAGTTATCAAAGGAGAATGAGGATAAGAGAGGAATAAATTAGGAGTTTGGGATTAGCAGATACAAACCACTATATATAAAATAAAGAGCAAGGTCCTATTGTGTAACACAGGGAACTCCTGTAATCAATATCCTGTAATTAACCATAGCATAAAATAATATGAAAAAGAATATATATATGTGTATATATTTATAAATGTATGTGATGAAAGTGAAAGTAGAGAGTGAAAAAGTTGGTTTAAAGCTCAACATTCAGAAAACGAAGATCATGGCATCCGGTCCCATCACTTCATGGGAAATAGATGGGGAAACAGTGGAAACAGTGTCAGACTTTATTTTTTTGGGCTCCAAAATCACTGCAGATGGTGACTGCAGCTGTGAAATGAAAAGACGCTTACTCCTTGGAAGGAAAGTTATGACCAACCTAGATAGCATATTGAAAAGCAGAGACATTACTTTGCCAACAAAGGTTCGTCTAGTCAAGGCTATGGTTTTTCCTGTGGTCATGTATGGATGTGAGAGTTGGACTGTGAAGAAAGCTGAGTGCCAAAGAATTGATGCTTTTGAACTGTGGTGTTGGAGAAGACTCTTGAGAGTCCCTTGGACTGCAAGGAGATCCAACCAGTCCATTCTGAAGCAGATCAGCCCTGGGAGTTCTTTGGAAGGAATGATGCTAAAGCTGAAACTCCAGTACTTTGGCCACTTCATGCAAAGAGTTGACTCACTGGAAAAGACTCTGATGCTGGGAGGGATTGGGGGCAGGAGGAGAAGGGGACGACAGAGGATGAGATGGCTGGATGGCATCACTGACTCGATGGACGTGAGTCTGAGTGAACTCTGGGAGTTGGTGATGGACAGGCAGGCCTGGCGTGCTGCGATTCATGGGGTCCAAAGAGTCGGACACGACTGAGCAACTGAACTAACTGAACTGATGTGTGTATAACTGAATCACTTTGCTATATACCGGCAACTAGCACATTGTAAGTCACCTACACTTCAATTTTAAAAAAAAGATCTTCCTTCCAGTTATTTTAGCATTTTTAAACAAGACTGGATTTTATTTTATTAAGTGATTTTGGGATGATCTTGCACTTTTTGCCTGTTGATGGTATTAACACATTTAAAAATATTACTCCATGTTGTATTGTTGGGATAAACTTAGTGTATTGTGTTAATCTTTGCACAAATAGTTCACATTAGTTTCCTAGGATTTATTTAAAACTTTTGCATCTATAGGTATAAATTAGAATAATTTGTTGTTTTAACTTCCATTTTTTACCCTCAGGTTTTGATGTTAAAATGATACTTACAGTTCTTAAAAATAATCAGGATGCTTTCCACCTTCTTTGGTCTTGGGTATGTGAATAGAGTATCTAACAGAAATAATTCCCACCCTACTTCCTGTTTCCCATCCCCTGTCCTTTGTCCCCAACCTGACATAACATTATTTATTTTGATCACTTTCATACTGTATATTTGGAGATATCTCTCAATTTGATTACTACTAGTTGTTATCACTCTGAAATTCTAATGTATTAACAGTAGAATATAGGTACTAAAGAGAAGATGGACTTTTTGTTATCCTTTTAATTTATCCTGAAATTGTCTCTGTGAACTATAAAACAAAGTTACCTATTTTGTAGTTAAATCTGAGACCATATATATATATGTATATTTCTTACTTTAAATTTTATTTTGATTTAATTTTAATATTCTATTTCTTTACTGTTTTCTTACAGTCACATTTTGCTTAGAATACTTTCTTAATGCTCTTTGAGCTTTTGCTGTGCAAACTGGCATTTTATAAATGCCTCTTGCATTTGAATATAGTATTAATTTGCTTTTACAAATCCTAAAAGATGATGCTGTGCAAGTGCTGCACTCACTATGCCAGCAAATTTGGAAACCCCAGCAGTGGCCACAGAACTGGAAAAGGTCAGTTTTCATTCCAATCCCAAAGAAAGGCAATGCCAAAGAATGTTCAAACTACACACAATTGCACTCATCTCACATGCTAGTAAAGTAATGCTCAAAATTCTCCAAGCCAGGCTTCAGCAATATGTGAACTGTGAACTTCCAGATGTTCAAACTGGTTTTAGAAAAGGCAGAGGAACCAGAGATCAAATTGCCAACATCTGCTGGATCATGGAAAAAGCAAGAGAGTTCCAGAAAAACATCTATTTCTGCTTTATTGACTATGCCAAAGCCTTTGCCTGTGTGGACCACAATAAACTGTGGAAAGTTCTGAAAGTGATGGGAATACCAGACTACCTGACCTGCCTCTTGAGAAACCTGTATGCAGGTCAGGAAGCAACAGTTAGAACTGGACATGGAACAACAGACCTTTTCCAAATAGGAAAAGGAGTACGTCAAGGTTGTATATTGTCACCCTGCTTATTTAACTTATATGCAGAGTACATCATGAGAAACACTGGGCTGGAAGAAGCACAACCTGGAATCAAGATTGCTGGGAGAAATATCAATAACCTCAGATATGCAGATTACACCACCCTTATGGCAGAAAGTGAAGAAGTAAAGAGCCTCTTGATAAAAGTGAAAGAGAAGAGTGAAAAATTTGACTTAAAACTCAACATTCAGAAAACTAAGATCATGGCATCTGGTCCTAACACTTCATGACAAATAGATGGGGAGACAATGGAAACAATGACAAACTTTTTTTGGGGGGCTCCAAAATCACAGCAGATGGTGACTGCAGCCATGAAATTAAAAGACGCTTACTCCTTGGAAGGAAAGTTATGACCAACCTAGATAGCATATTACAAAGCACAGATATTACTTTGCCAACAGTGGTCCGTCTAGTCAAGGCTACGGTTTTTCCAATAGTTATATATGGGTGTGAGAGTTGGACTACAAAGAAAGTTGAGCGCCGAAGAATTGATGCTTTTGAACTGTGGTGTTGGAGAAGACTCATGAGAGTCCCTTCAACTGCAAGGAGATCCATGTAGTCCATCCTAAAGATCAGTCCTGCGTGTTCATTGGAAGGACTGATGTTGAAGCTGAAATTCCAGTACTTTGGCCACCTGATGCAGAGAGCTGACTTATCCTGGGAAAGATCGAAGGCTGAAGGAGAAGGGACGACAGAGGATGAGATGGTTGGATGGCATCACCGACTCAATGGCCATGGGTTTGGGTGTACTCCGGTAGTTGGTGATGGACAGGGAGGCCTGGCATGCTGCGGTTCGTGGGGTCACAAAGAGTTGGACACGACTGAGCGAATGAACTGAACTGAACTGATTAATCAGTTTTGCTCTGAATTTACTGTGTTTTGCATGAGACATTTACCCCTTGAGGGCTAAAATAAGAGTCTGTTACCCAGGAGGGAAAATTCGTTCTATTTTTAACTTCATATATGAAAATAAATTTCATATCTTCTGTGTTTCTTTGTTGCTCAGAAATATGTTGTTAACTGTTTAAAACCTCATAGGCTATACTTAAGGAGAAGGCAATGGCAACCCATTCCAGTACTCTTGCCTGGAAAATCCCATGGATGGAGGAGCCTGGTGGGCTGCAGTCCATGGTGTTGCTGAGAGTAGGGCATGACTTCACTTTCACTTTTCACTTTCATGCATTGGAGAAGAAAATGGCAACCCATTCCAATGTTCTTGCTTGGAGAATCCCAGGGATGGGGGAGCCTGGTGGGCTGTCGTCTATGGGGTCGCACAGAGTCGGACACGACTGAAGGGACTTAGCAGCAGCAGCAGGTTATCCTTTCCCGTGGCTTTCTATGTGTCTCAGACTGAACTTAGAACTATTCTAGTCACATCAGAAGTATACGGGTGTTTGGAGCATATCATAAGCTGTTTTTTTTTGTTTGTTTGTTTTGTTTTTTTTAAGAGAAATATAGAGTTCAGGATTTGATACTTAGTCTTCTATTAACAGAGTTTTCTTTCCAAGGATGTAGAATTCTTAGTTAGAATATAGTATATACATTGAACTTATTATTCCACTACTGTTGTTAATTTTTCAAATATTCATCTTCTGTAACAGATAATTTATATTTTATAGCTGTTAAGAATCATGTTGTTCTTTTGAATTTCTCTGCTGTTTCTTGTTTCACCACAAATTAAGTGACTTGAAAAATTAAAATCTATGTGTTACAGTTTCATAGTTGTTCATAAAGGATTTCATCGTGGACCGTCTTGGTATCTGTCGTATGTTGCAGGTTTAGTATTAGTAAAAATGCTGTTTCATGTGTTATTTGGGATAGACTGATTTATATGTGCAAGTGCAAGTTTAAATTAGCCCGTCTCTCCTTATCCCCTTGTACTAGTGGTCAAGTTCATTTCAGGGACAGCTGTAGATATGTGTCTATTCATCATTTTTTTTTTTTAAGTTTTTATTGGAATATAGTTGATATAAAATGTTGTGTTAGTTTCTGCTGTACAACAAAGTAAATCAGATATACACATACATATTTCTTGTTGTTCAGTCGCTAAGTCATGTCTGACTCTTTGCTACCCCATGAAGTGTAGCCCACCAGGCTCCTCTGCCCTTCACTAAATTTCAGAGTTTGCTCAAAACGTATACATATAACCACTCCTTTTTAGATTCTTTTCCCATTGAGAAGAGTTCCCTGTGTGATACAGTAGGTCCGTATTAATTATTCTGTCATTCATGAGGGGGAGGACACTGAAGGCCTATACTGTATTCTGATCTCTGCCTTTGGGGTAAAACTGAAATGTTAAAACACCTGAAAAGAAGGCTGAAGTGTTACAACAGACTCCAATAAGTACTTTTTATTAGCCTTAGTGATGAAAAAGAATCCAAGTGAGGATTGTACCTTTCATTTTTTTTTATCCTTGTATTGTGTCCTGTGCGTGTGTGCTTAGTCACTAAGTTGTGTCCAACTCTTTGTGACTCCATAGACTATAGCCCGCCAGGCTCCTCTGTCCATGGGAATTTCCAGGCAATAGTCCTGGAGTGGATTGCCATTTCCTTCTCCAGGGGATCTTCCCAACCCAGGGATCGAACCTGGGTCTCCCGCATTGCAGACAGACGCTTTCTGAATTCAGGCTGTCTGGTTGTGTAACCCCAGCTCTCAGCTGGCCTGCTCTGTTGATGCCTCCCCCCTGCTGATAGCCGTTCAGGGAGCTGATCAGGGTCCTTAGAAGACAGTCCACCTCTTCAGCTCCTTCCTTTTCGTTTCAGGTCACAATTTACATTTCCAGAACACTGCATTCTTTGTCTTCTCTGTCTTTCTCCCTCTTCTTTTCTTCTTTCTCGCTCTTCTCTTTGTATTTTTTGGTGTTTCTCCTTTTCCACACTAGCTTATGTCAAGGCCTTCACACAAGCTTTTGTCTGTCCTGGGAGATTCTTATTCTACTTCTGTATCTCCTTTTATTGTTTCTCCCTTGATGTCTAAGCAGCTTTACCAGGCTTTAAAGTTCTTCCTGTTTTCTTTCCTTGGCCTTTGCCCCACTCAGCTCTGTGAGGCCCTTTTATCTCATTGGTTCTTTAGTGACTAAGAGAACTTAGAAGTACTTGAGTGCATGTTTGCCAAACTTATTACAAAATGACGTTTGTAGCTTTTCCCCTAGGTGTACAGAATTGCCTCTTGGTGTCCACAAAGGACTTGGAACCAGTCCCCCCATGGATACCGAAATCTCGTACTCAGGTCTCTTAAATAAAGTGGCATGGTATTTGCATATAACTTACGCATGTGCGTGCCTGTGCATGTCAAGTTGCTTTAGTCGCGTCCAGCTCTTTGTGACCCCATAGCTTGTAGTCCACTAAGGGCTCCTCTGTCCATGGGAACATCCTGGCAGAAATACTGGATTGGGTTGCCATTTCCTACTCCAGGGATCGAACCCAGGTCTTCTACATCTCCTGCATTGGCAGTCAGATTCTTTACCACTAGTGCCACCATGCACTGTCTTCAATATACTTTAAATCATCTCTAGATTACTTATAATACTTAATACAGTGTAATGCTATGTAAATAGTTGCTAGTACATGACAAATTTGTTTTGTTTCTGGAACTTCCTAAAAAAAAATTTTTTTTTTCTTTTTTAGTATTTTTGATCCACTCACTGTTAGTTGAATCCATGGATATGGAACCTGTGGCAATGGCGGGCAGGCTGCATGCACATATTCTCAGTCTATGTGTGTTAAATAAATAAATGATTATTACTAGTTGTGATATATATACATTATGTATATTACTACATATATGCATTTTTATGTTGAATCTATTAACCTTGGTCAGTTACAGGTCAGTAACAATGACCCTCCAACATTCCTTATTAATTTTTATGTAGTAAAAAAGCAATAGTTTATGGACACTTAGATTGTCTGTCAAGATTTTAAACTAAATTTTTGAAAAGAAATTTAAAATCTTCAGTCATACCTTCAAAACTTTTATGTGAAATACATTTAAAATTATTTAAAATCAGCACCAAAAAAATACAGCAGGAATATATCAGAGGGAAAAAAGTGGTAAAATTTGCTAATATAATGTGTTGTGAAGAAACAGAAAAAAAATTGGAATCAGAAAGATACTTCCCTGGTTAGTGACTGTATAAAATGTTTTACTTATCAGTTTTTATGATTTAGTATTGATAAAGTATGTTATCTATATGTAGTCATTTGCCATTCACTGAATCATAAAGAGATTTCTTTGATAGGTCATAAGAGAACTGTCAAAAATGGTGCATATGAAAGTTGTTAATATACTGTCATGCACTACGTGTAAATTCTGCACTGAAGATATTGAGGTTTTCCTATATTCTGAAAATAGTTTTAATTATATTGGTGTTGCATTGACCCATAGTTTAGCCAGTAGACATATATGTTTTTCTGTTTTCACAGCTACATACTGTCTTTGTCTCTAATGACTATTGCTTTATGCCTTATTTGTGGCATTCATTTGCTCAGTCATATACGACTCTTTGCAACCCCATGGACTGTAGCACTCCAGGTTTCCCTGTCCTTCACCATCTCCTGGAGTTTGCTTAAACTCATGTCCGTATCATCCTCTGTTATCCCCTTTTCCTCTTGCCTTCAATCTTTCCCAGCATCAGGGTCTTTTCCAGTGAGTTGGCTCTTTGCATCAGGTGGCCAAAGTGTTGGAGCTTCAGCATCAGTCCTTGCAATGAATTCAGGGTTGACTTCCTTTAGGATTGACTTGTATGAACTTGCAATCCAAGGGATTCTCAAGAGTCTTCTCTAGCACCACAGTTCGAAAGCATCAATTCTTTGGAGCTCTGTCTTCTTTATGGTCCATCTCTCATGTCTGGACATGACTACTGGAAAAACCATAGCTTTAACTGTACAGACCTTTGTCAGCAAAGTGACGTCTTTACTTTTTAATACACTGTCTAGGTTGGTGATAGCTTTTCTCCCAAGGAACAAGCATCTTTTAATTTCATGTCTGCAATCATCTTCTGCAGTGATTTTGGCACCCGAGAAAATAAAGTCTGCCACTGTTTCCATTATTTTCCCATTTGTTTGCTGTGAAGTGATGGGACCAGATGCCATGATCTTTGTTTTTTGAATGTTGAGTTTTAAGCCAGCTTTTTCACTCTCCTCTTTTACCTTCATCATGAGGCTCTTTAGTTCCTCTTCACTTCTGCCATTAGGATGGTGTCATCTGCATATCTGAGGTTACTGACATTTCTCCTGACAACCTTGATTCCACCTTGTTCTTCATCCACCCCGCATTTCGCATGATGTACTTTGCATATAATTTAAGTAAGCAGAGTGACGGTGTACAGCCTTGACGTACTCCTTTCCCTATTTGGACCCAGCCCATTGTTTCACATTTGGTTCTAACTATTGTGGTGTTGGAGAAGACTCTTGAGAGTTCCTTGGACTGCGAGGAGATCCAACCAGTCCTTTCTGAAGGAGATCAGCCCTGGGATTTCTTTGGAAGGAATGATGCTAAAGCTGAAACTCCAGTTCTTTGGCCACCTCATGCCAAGAATTGACTCATTGGAAAAGACTCTGATGCTGGGAGGGACTGGGGGCAAGAGGAGAAGGGGACAACAGGGGATGAGATGGCTGGATGGCATCACTGACTTGATGGATGTGAGTCTGAGTGAACTCCTGGAGTTGGTGATGGACAGGGAGGCCTGGCGTGCTGCAATTCATGGGGTCGAAAAGAGTCGGGCACGACTGAGCGACTGAACTGAACTGACTGACTGCTTCTTGACCTGCATACAGTTTTCAATTTTCCATGTTCTATTTGGCTCAGACACATGAGCGTATAGTAATTAGGTTCTTCAGCCCTGATAGAAAGCTTTCTTTCATTAATTCCATCCATTTCAATAATCACATTGCTTATTCCCCCAACAAGCCCTTCACATTCATCTTCCAAATTCTAGTTTCTAGTCCTGAGTTTGAGTTCGTTTTATTTGCTACTGTGTGTTTTTTTTTAACCTCCTGTAAAATCCATCTCACATTTCACCTCATTATTTGTGCCTTGATTAATACTTTTTAGTTTTATACTTACCTATTGAAAGAGTATTTGTCCTCAATAGGATTACAGGCAAAGACAATGTTTTCTAAGTATTGTGTATCCCTCCAAAATAATCTGTTTTAAGGTTAAGGTTTTAGATTAAAGTATGTCAGAAAATAAGGTGCTATATTTAAGAACATTTAGGAAAAAAATCGTTCTATAAGCTCCCTTGGTAACCCATTCTAATAGCAAATTATTGATACTTATTCTGCTCCATGATATTGCAGTAAATCTAAAGCAAACAAAACACTTCTTCCTTATATAGTGATGGGGAATAATTGATTTATCATGTCTTCAGTTAATAATTGATCACATCAAAAGTCCCTTGTGGCTTTTCCTCTATGTATTACCTATTTTTTTTTTTAAAGAAGATAATCTAATTATATTTTAAATTGATTTTTGACATAAATATGTAAGCACAGTATTCATTCAAATATATCGTTATGGGGAAAAAGTTTTATGCCTTTTTTGTGCCCACATAATAAAGGAGAAATCTTACATATGCTCTGTCTTCTCTTGCTATGGTTTTTTAAGGTGTCACATGAAAACTTGTGTCTAATTCCAAATTTCAGTGGTCCATGGCAAAGCAGTATCATGACAGGATTTAATAGACTGCATCTCCCATGATGCAGGACTAAGGGTTAACTGATTATTTCAGTAGCATTTTTAATGTGCCATTCTCCAGTTCATTAGCAATGCAGGAAGGCTAAGCGTTTAGCAAATTGTGTATAAGCAGAAGCCATCCATAATCCAGGTAGAGAAATCACATGTTTAAAAACCATATTGAGGTAGTAAGCTTTGTGTAGTAAGGGCTCTAAATGACTAGAATCTTGCTAGTCATTTTATGAAGCAGTTTTTTTAACATCGTAAAAGCATCTTCCTTGTTCAGAGACCATTGTTTATTTTTGATTTAAAGCCTTTTTAAGCTGATTTGGTTCTTTGGAAAGTACTTTCATTTAACATTTTTAAATGTTGTCATGGTTCTCTTTAGTTTGTATTTGTGTAAAATAATTATGCTGTAGTTACTGTGCATTAAAGTACACTTGATTGGGCTCTTAAATTTCATTTCCTTGGAGAAATCTACATTTGTCTTTGATAAAAAGTCCTTATGTGTGCACTGATTGATTTTTTTTTTTTAATGCATATAGTGTGACTTTTTTTGTTTATTTTTGCATCTGGGGATATAAGACCTAGCATATTGATTCCTTTTTGTCATACTTAGAACGTTGGTATGTGAGGAGATTGTGTATTTGGTACATGGCCATAACAGATAATAAAATTGAGAAATGTCAAGTGTAGTGGATGAGATCAGCTCCCTTTTGAAAGAAAATGACCTTACCTGCTTTGAGAGTGAAAGTGAAAGTCACTCAGTCGTGTCCAACTCTTTGCAACCCCATGGACTATACAGTCCATGAAATTCTCTAGGCCAGAATACTGGAGTGGGTAGCCTTTTGCTTCTCCAGGGGATCTTCCCAACCCAGGGAACGAACCTAGGTCTCCCTCCTTGCAGGCAGATTCTTTACCAGCTGAGCCACAAGGGAAGACCCCGCTCCTGCTTTAAATATATAATAATTTGGGAGGACCCAATTTCCAGTGTAGTAACTGGTGTCTTTTTTTTTTTTTTTTAATCAGAAAGTTGAAATACAAGTAACTGTATTATACTTTGGTTTGAGAAAAACTTTTCAGAAGAAAGACACATGCTGTAGGACTTGGGCATGTAAGGGAATCTGAGAATACACGTTGATCAGAGTTTATGTAGCACTTGGCCAAGGAGAAAGAGTGACTGAACCTGATAGTCGTGAATAGCAGTCATTAGAGAAACATTTGCTGTGCTTCATTTCTTTTCCCACTCTGCCATCATAACAGCTTTCTCTAAGGTCATTAATGACCTTGACTCTAAACCCAGTAGGTGCTCATATCTCTCACCCAGTGCTCTCAGATTTGACACCTTCTTCCTTTCTTTCCCTCTTAATGTTTCCCTGTTCCCATCCAGATCTTTTCCTGCACATTTGATACAAATTTGAAAGCTCGTATTATACCAAGTTTATAATTTTATATCCTGTTTAACACATTGCATTTTTTTTTACATGAACAATAATGACTGTTGTATGGATATCCTGTAATCTAAAAACCAGAGAAGATTTCAAAAGACAGGTTCAGTGTAAAAACTTTTCGGCCATGATATAATGCATTAAAATCATTTTGAAACTGTATGTCAAAAAGTGGACTATTAGACAAAGTGCTATAATTTCAACAGTGTCCTTATGATTGAAAGACTAATCATGGGCGATATGGAATATTGTTAGAATGAATAGAAGGAAAGTGAGACCTTTGTCAAGTCAGTGGAAGCTTTCTCTCAGTGAAGTAACAGCCATACCATGTGTCTGAGGTCTCTTCCCTTGTGATGTTCTGTGACTCTAGAATTGGTGCAGCAGGGAAGTCTGGGTCGCTCTCTGAACTCCCATCAGTTTATTCTGTGATGGCTATAATTATTGTAGATTGTAGTGTACATACATATCAAAAATTAATTTTAAAATGCCCTTTTTACCACTTTATTAAATTGTCATGTGACATACTTTTCCTTCTAGTGAATCTAAATACCCATCTTGTGAATTTATCTAATTTCTGTATTTGTTTATGTAGACTATAGAGCCTGTAACAGCTACAGTAAGTGATTTTTATTTGCATTGAAAGTATGTAATCAGCCCATAGTGATTAATGATTATGAAGCTATATTTTAAAATATGAATTTGAATACCAATATGGAGTTGTGAAAAAAAATCATGTTTAAGTAACAATATATTCAGTTAAGAATAGTCCCTGTAATGGTCTGGTGTTAAATTGAAATTTCACATCTCTTTTTCTATTTTCACATATTTTTTCTATTTTTCAGCAGCTTGTAGTACTTGATTCTTATGCCTGATGTGAATTCTTGAGTCATTTATTTTCAAAAAATTGTGTCTTATTAGGGAAGTTGAAAAAATTGTTCCACTAGTGTATTCATTTAGTGAAAAATCAGATCACACATTTTATTTACTTAAACCCATCTGTACTTATTTTACCAGCAACATATTTGGTCTGCGGCCTGTGGATTATGCAGACAGTGAAAATATGAAATCACTGTTGCTGCTACCGGAGAAGAAGGAATCCTCATCAACCAGCCATTGCTCAGTAGTGAGTATGGATGTAGCCTTGGGACATTTATGTGTTTTATTGAATTCAATTATAAAATGAACAAAATGGCAAAATTTCTAGTTAGTGAACTGCTTTGATTCACCAGTTGAGCACTTTCTATGTAGTAGCTGTTGTGATTTCAAAGACATAATCAGAATAAATCAACAAATACTTATTGTTGTTTTTCCCCCTCCATATTTTAGGTAGCATTCATATAGCAATAAATAAGACTAATAGAACTCTTATTCTCAAGAAGTATACTTTCTAATGAGAGCTAGGAAAGATACAGACTGTGGATATATAAACTAATATAAATAAAATAATTTTGGAAACTTACAAATGAGTTCTTTGATGAAGACTTTATAGAGTGTAATAGACTGGAGGTTGTGGGCTTCAAGAAAGGTACCATTTTACCTGGGTAATCAAGGAGAGCCTTTAAAGAACTGATATTTGGTCTGAAACCTGATTGATGTCAAGGGAGCACCTAGGTGAATATCTGGAGGACAAGTGTCCTAGTAGAGGGAACAGCAAGTGTGTAGGTCCCTCAGTGGGTGACCTTGGTGTGTTTGAAGGTTAGAGAGAAAGTCATTGTTGCTGGTGACTCAGTTCTGTTCAGTTTAGTTCAGTCACTCAGTCATGTCCGACTCTTTGTGACCCCATGAATCACAGCACGCCAGGCCTCCCTGTCCATCACCAACTCCCAGAGTCTACCCAAACCCATGTCCATCGAGTCAGTGATGCCATCCAGCCATCTCATCCTCTGTCGTCCCCTTCTCCTCCTGCCTTCAATCTTTCGCAGCATCAGGGTCTTTTCAGATGAGTCAGCTCTTTACATCAGGTGACCAAAGTATTGGAGTTTCAGCTTCAACATCAGTCCTTCCAATGAACACCCAGGACTGATCTGCTTCAGGATGGACTGGTTGGATCTCCTTGCAGTCCAAGGGACTCTCAAGAGTTTTCTCTAACACCACAGTTCAAAAGCATCAATGCTTCAGCTCTCAGCTTTCTTTAGAGTCCAACTCTCACATCCATACATGACCACAGGAAAAACCATAGCCTTGACTAGATGGACCTTTGTTGGCAAAGTAATGTCTTTGCTTTTTAATATGCTGTCTAGTTTGGTCATAACTTTCCTTCCAAGGAGTAAGCGTCTTTTAATTTCTTGGCTGCAATCACCATGTGCAGTGATTTTGGAGCCCCCAAAAATAAAGTCTGTCATTCTTTCCACTGTTTTCCCATCTATTCGCCATGAAGTGATGGGACCAGATGCCATGATCTTAGTTTTCTGAATGTTGAGCTTTAAACCAACTTTTTCACTCTTCTCTTTCAATTTCATCAAGAGGCTCTTTAGTTCTTCTTCACTTTCTGCCATAAGAGTGGTGTCATCTGCATATCTGAGGTTATTGATATTTCTCCCAGCAATCTTGATTCCAGCTTGTGCTTCCTCCAGCCCAGTGTTTCTCATGATGTACTCTGCATAGAAGTTAAATAAGCAGGGTGACAATATACAGCCTTGATGTACTCCTTTTCCTATTTGGAACCAGTCTGTTGTTCCATGTCCAATTCTAACTGTTACTTCCTGACCTGCATACAGATTTCTCAAGAGGCAGGTCAGGTGGTCTGGTATTCCCATCTCTTTCAGAGTTTTCCACAGTTTATTGTGATCCACACAGTCAAAGGCTTTGACATAGGGCATGTCTAAGAGTAATGGGGAAACCACTGAAAGAATTTAAAGCAAGGAATGGTATAATCTGATTTACACTTTAGAAAGTTCACTCTGGCAGCTTTTAATCAAAAGATGGAGTGGCAGCAAGAGTGGCAGCAGGGAAATTACTTGGACTGTTTCTTGGTAAAGAAGAGAGAGAGACCATGATGACCTGAATTAAGGGAACAGCAATGGAAGTTGTGAAAAGTTATGAGATTGGTATGTATTTTTGAGTTAGTGCCAACAGAACTTTTGGATAGATTATAGACGAAGTATGGAGAAAGAGTAGAATTAATATGACTTAAGCTTCACTGTTTTCTCAGATGGTACTACCTGCAGTGTGGGAGACCTAGGTTTGATCCCTAGGTCAGGAAGATCCCCTGGAGTAGGAAATGGCAACACACTCCAGTATTCTTGCCTGGAGAATTCCATGGACAGAGGAGCCTGCAGGTTACAGTCCATAGGATCGCAGAGAGTCAAACACCACTGAGCTACTAACACATCCACTTTTTACTTTACCAATGGAGTAGATGTGGGTGCCATTTGCTGCCTTGTGGAAAAAATGCCTATTTCTTAGGAGCCTGTAGTTTAGTTGGGAATATGGATGTAAAAAAAATTATTACACACTGCAGTGTATTTGTAATAGATGCCATACAAATGTACAGTAGAGTCTTAAAGAAAGAAGCTGATTTTAGGAGGGATCAGAAGAGAAGGTAACATGATGTCTAAGTAAGCCTTTGAAGGTACAAGTTTTAGCAAGATATCTAATACTGTGTTATATTGGCTTTTATTTGCAAATAACAGAAAACATTCATTCAAATACTTAAAGAGTATATTCTCTTATATAATCTCAATATATGACAGTTCTTGTTATAATTTGGCTTAGCAATTACAAGGCTGCACCAAAGATCTAAACTTTTTCTGTTCTTCTGCTTCCCTGTCTTCAGTGTGGTGGTTGTGTCCTCACTAATCTCCCTGCTGGTGATTGTAGGATGATTGCCACAATTCCAGATACAACAGTGTCCAGTATTAGGACTAAAACCTTTCCCAGAAGCCTTCCAATGGACTTCCTCTTACGTCTTATTGGTCAGAACTGGTCACATAATTGCTTTTGACATACATTGTGGTTGAAGATAGGGTCAATCCTTGAAGACATGAACAGCATTAGGACTCTATTAGAGTCTAGAAGGAGTGAGGAATGGATTTTCATTGGCCACTGCAATCAGGTACACAAAACAGAAATAGAAGCCCAGATCTCAGGAACAGCTGCCCAGAGACAAGGAGATATAAAGGACCTTAGAAATTTGAGAAACTAGAATTTAGTGTGAGACGAGCATGAGGTGTATTAAAGAGGAACTGGAAGTAAAGACCTGGGTTGGGATCAGATTGGGAAAGACCTTGAGCTCTCTGTGGAGGAGTGGAGACTATTCCCCAGTTAGTGAGGCACCCTCAGTGTCTCTTTCAGTGGAATGGGACTCTGGGGGATAGCGAGGGCGGGCTGGGACTGAAGACTGGTGAGGAGGCTGTTGTTGTGTGTCCTTATGAAGTAGAGAGGATTGAAACTACAAGTGGTGTTGGGGATGGGTGTGTGAAGTGAAGATGAGAGGCTTTAAAGAGAGGGGTGATGGACTCAGTGTATCTTTACTGCTCAGATGGGGCAAAATGAGAGAAAAGGGTAAACACATCTAGAACCGTTCAGAGAAGGCTTCTTGTCCAGTAGAGGCAGCAGATACTCAGTGACTGACCTGATTGTTTAAGATAAGGAGGTAACTGAAGATGTTTCTAATTTGAGGTGTTCGTTTCTTGGGCTCCAGAATCACTGCAAATGGTGACTGCAGCCATGAAATTAAAAGACACTTGCTCCTTGGAAGAAAAGCTATGACAAAACTAGACAGTGTATTAAAAAGCAGAGACATCACTTTACCAACAAAGGTCCATGTAGTTAAAGCTATAGTTTTTCCAGTAGTCATGTACAGATGTGAATGTTGGACCATAAAGAAGGCTGAGCACCAAAGAATTGATGCTTTTGAAGTATGGAGCTGGAGAAGACTCTGAGAGTCTTTTAGACAACATGGAGAACAAACCAGTCAGTCTGCAGTCTGCAGTCCATGGAGTCACTAAGAGTCAGACATGACTGAGCAACTGAACTAAAACTGAAAGGAAATCAACCCTGAATATTCATTGAAAAGACTGATGCTGAAGCTACAATACTTTGGCCATCTGATGCAAAGAGCCAACTCATTGGAAAAGATCCTGATGCTGAGAAAGATTGAGGACAAGACGAGAAGGGGGCAACAGAGGATAAGATAGTTGGGTGGCATCATCACCACAGTGGCATTCAGTTCAGTTCAGTTCAGTCGCTCAGTCGTGTCCAACTCTTTGCGACCCCATGAATCGCAGCACGCCAGGCCTGCCTGTCCATCACCAACTCCCGGAGTTCACCCAGACCCACATCCATCGAGTCAGTGATGCCATCCAGCCATCTCATCCTCTGTCGTCCGCTTCTCCTTCTGCCCCCAATCCCTCCCAGCATCAGAATCTTTTCCAATAAGTCAACTCTTCTCATGAGGTGGCCAAAGTACTGGAGTTTCAGCTTTAGCATCATTCCTTCCAAAGAAATCCCAGGGCTGATCTCCTTTAGAATGGACTGGTTGGATCTCCTTGCAGTCCAAGGGACTCTCAAGAGTCTTCTCCAACACCACAGTTCAAAAGCATCAATTCTTCAGTGCTCAGCCTTCTTCACAGTCCAACTCTCACATCCATTCATGACCACTGGAAAAACCATAGCCTTGACTAGATGAACCTTTGTTGGCAAAGTAATGTCTCTGCTTTTGAATATGCTATCTAGGTTGGTCATAACTTTCCTTCCAAGGAGCAAGCGTGTTTTAATTTCATGGCTGCAATCACCATCTGCAGTGATTTTGGAGCCCAGAAAAATAAAGTCTGACACTGTTACCACTGTTTCCCCATCTGTTTCCCATGAAGTGATGGAACCGGATGCCATGATCTTCGTTTTCTGAATGTTGAGCTTTAAGCCAAGTTTTTCACTCTCCTCTTTCACTTTCATCAAGAGGCTTTTTAGTTCCTCTTCACTTTCTGCCATAAGGGTGGTGTCATCTGCATATCTGAGGTTATTGATATTTCTCCCGGCAATCGTGATTCCAGCTTGTGTTTCTTCCAGTCCAGGGTTTCTCATGATGTACTCTGCATAGAAGTTAAATAAACAGGGTGACAATATACAGCCTTGACGTATATTTGGAACCAGTCTGTTGTTCCATGTTCAGTTCTAACTGTTGCTTCCTGACCTGCATATAGATTTCTCAAAAGGCAGATCAGGTGGTCTGGTATTCCCATCTCTTTCAGAATTTTCCACAGTTTATTGTGATCCACACAGTCAAAGGCTTTGGCATAGTCAATAAAGCAGAAATTGATGTTTTTCTGGAACTCTCTTGCTTTTTCAGTGATCCAGAGGGTGTTGGCAATTTGATCTCTGGTTCTTCTGCCTTTTCTAAAACCAGCTTGAACATCAGGAAGTTCACGGCTCACATATTGCTGAAGTCTGGCTTGGAGAATTTTGAGCATTACTTTACTAGTGTGTTAGATGAGTGCAATTGTGCAGTAGTTTGAGCATTCTTTGGCATTGCCTTTCTTTGGGATTGGAATGAAAACTGACCTTTTCCAGTCCTGTGGCCACTGCTGAGTTTTCCAAATGTGCTGGCATATTGAGTGCAGCACTTGCACAGCATCATCTTTCAGGATTTGAAAGAGCTCAACTGGAATTCCATCACCTCCACTAGCTTTGTTCATAGTGATGCTTTCTAAGGCCCACTTGACTTCACATTCCAGAATGTCTGGCTCTAGGTCAGTGATCACACCATCATGATTATCTGGGTCATGAAGATCTTTTTGTACAGTTCTTCTGTGTATTCTTGCCACCTCTTCTTAGTATCTTCTGCTTCTGTTAGGTCCATACCATTTCTGTCCTTTATCGAGCCCATCTTTGCATGAAATGTTCCCTTGGTATCTCTAATTTTCTTGAAGAGATCTCTAGTCTCTCCCATTCTGTTGTTTTCCTCTGTTTCTTTAGTACGTGCAAACTCCAGGCGACAGTGATGGACAGAGAAGCCTGGCATGCTGCAGTCAGTCCATGGGGTCGCAAAGAGTTGGACATGACTGAGCAACTGAACAACAGTATATGCTATCACAGGCTGGTTACCCTTATTCTTTGAAAACTCTTAATCTCCTTGCTCCAGGCATCAGCCTAGTAAGTGTGCCCTATCTGTAGACCTGGAAGAGAACCTAGAAATCAGCAGTTTAATTTCCTTGTTTTATAGATGAGAAAACTAACATGTAGTTCAATTTGCTCAGGGTTAGCCCACCATAGGAAAAAAAAAACACAACACATTTTTTTCCAATAGATGAATTAGAAGTTGAGTGAATTCGGAATATTATGAAAATTTTAGGTCAGTATTCATTCGGTCCTATTGTACTTAACTATAAATTGATCCTTACTCTATTCATTTGGACTTGGATTCTGATGGCAGAACATAATGTAACTAAGTTGTCATTTGCCAATATTTCTTTTATGTAAACATCAGGAAAAGGATTATTTTAGATGTGTCAAAAATAAAGATACGGTCATGGTATTATTGGAATCTGAAAGTGGCACTCTTGCTCTTAATTTGGCCTTCCAGTTACTCTTGTGTTTTTGTTAAATGTAAGAAACCTATACTTCCTGCATGTCACATGAACACTGCCCGTGAGTGAATATCATTATTTACTCTCTTAATGGTAGCTACTTGGCTAAGGAAATGATCATGAACAGTAACAGTTCCTTAAGTTGAAAAAGTTGCTTCTTTGTGTATACTCACTAAAGACAAGATCTGGGATCTTCTTCCACAGATGGCATCAGACTCCCTTTCACTCGTCTCTTTCGGCCACATAGGCTGCCTTGCTGTTTCTTGAATCCCCCAGACACTTTCCCATTTCAAGAACTTGGTGCCACCAGGGACAATGTAGGGAGCCAGATGTACACATGGCATGCTTCCTCACTCCCTCTGGCTCTTGTTGTAGTTTTTTAAACTTTGTTTTTGGTAAACTCATTAATTTTGATGAATTCAGAGTAACTAATTTTTCCAAGAAAAAGTTTCATATCAAATTATTCCTTAGATAAGTTTATTTAATGTCAATGTACATAGTATCTAATATCTCTAAAAACAGATTATTGAACCTTTGGATTATTTTCTGAACAGCTTTTGAATCTCCTGATTCTGAGACCTCTGCTTACTCAAATCAAATGCCTCCAAACTCCCACCTCCTGCCCCAAATTAGATATGTGGCTTTGACAGCTCTTTGCTTGATTTTGTTTATTTATTTTTAATAGCTTTCCTTAATTATGAGAAATTAGTGCCAGTTTCTATTTTTTATTCAAACTTAGAAACTAGATAGAAAAATGCTTGACCCACTTTGGTGCTTTCCTGAAATTGATGGAAGTAGTATCATAGGCTATATTTACAGTTGATATCTTTTCACTTTTTATTTTGTGCAGAGAACTCATTTAGCTGAAGTGGAGTTATAAAAATGGAAAAGTAATGTGTTCCATATAGAACTACTTTATGATGCTCATTTGTAAACTGACAAGAATATTTGAAATGCTGTTTTTTAATATGATTATAATATAGTAATTGATAAAGTAGACTGAACTATTTTCATGTTATGGAGTATTTATAAGATGGTTACCTCATCTTATAATTGAGTGAATAGGAAAGATAAATGGACAGATATGTGATGTCAGTATGTGTGTGGTGTGTGCACGGCACGTGCAGTAAAACCTCTATAACTTGAACCTTCAAGAAAAGTAGTTCAGGAAGCGGAAACTTTTAAGTGCTGAATATTGTCATTAAAAAAACTTTATAGAAATGTTTTTTAAAATGTCATGAATACATTCTTGCTTAATATATAGTAGAATCCTATTTAATGCATTTTGAGTGAATGAATTATTGAGATCAGTCTGTTTAGAGATGTAGCCAGCAATTTACATGTAATATTGTAGGGCATCAGACCAGATAAATTATCATTATTCAGATATGTGAAGTGAATATTTAAATATAAATTTCCTCCAGTCTAGTTGCTGAACTATACTGGTAATTATACTTGCAGTGTTTCACTCATGTTCTGTGAACTTCTGAGAGGCCAGAGGTCCAGAATACTTAGACACTCATACATGTAGGAGGGTCCTTTGTGTTGTATTTGAAAATTAAAGTATTATGTCTTGCTTTTTATCTTGTAATACAGTAGTGCTCATTTACCCTTTCTTATCTGTTGGATCATTGCTTTTTTTCATCAGGTAGCTTTTGGCTAACTCTCATTCCAATTTCTTGGAATTAAATTTCTTGTCTTTTTTTGTATCCAGTAAATTCTAAGTCTTTCTATTAAAGTGAAAACATTAATCTTTGTTAGAGCACTTCCTTTTCATAAACTCCAGTGACTTATTTCTGTTGGTGAATCTGATATAATAACTTCAGTATTCCCTTGTCTGTTTTTACTTTGTTGGTTTGGAAAAATAATTCTTTCATTGTTAAAATTTTGTTTTCTGTCTTCGAGATCAGTGCTGTTCTAGAAGCCTTGGTGTTTTTTCATTTTTTATGTAATTTCATTTTAAATTAAACACACCAGGTTGGGTTTAGCTCTGTTGGAGTAAGTTAGTTTGGGCGGGGTAGAGAATTAATCATTTTAAGTGGGTATTTGGGGTTATTTTATAAAAAGGTGGGGCTTACTGGTAACCGAATGAAGTTAGAAAACCCTAGAGAGATCCACTTTGGAATCGAGGAAACAAGACACCCTAACTATAGAGAGGTATCCCAAATGGTGTTTTATTAGGGGCAGGGGGTAAAGAAATAGAACCAGATGCATTGTGCTTTAAGCTTCTGAGTGACGATTCAATGGAAATTATTGGGAATTACTAGATAAAGTAGAGAAATCCGAGCTCATATCAATTGAAACGCAGTTTAATCTTTCTCTAGCCTTTAAATGTTTTTGACACTATGGCATCACCTCTTCTATTGACAGGTAAACACTGGTCAGCGTCGGGATGGGCCTCTTGTACTTATAGGCAGTGGACTTTCTTCCGAACAACAGAAAATGCTCAGTGAGCTTGCAACGATTCTTAAGGCTAAAAAATGTGCCGAGTTTGACGGTACAGGTGAGGATTATTTATTTATTTAGTTTTGGTAGAAGAGAATTTTAAATGGGTAATTCCATTGTAGAACTCACCTTGATAATTTATACATTTTACCCACTGGAATCTGACTATATACTTTGAATCTGGTAATAATTCTAAAAGGTTTCTATAGTTGTAAATTACTTACAGTCTTCATTTAGTTAGGGAATATAAAGTTTAAAGCTTTGCCCCTGTTTTAGGGCATATGTCAGAAGAGCAATTTTATGAGTTTGCTAATGACAGATAAATGGTCGAACAATGTAATGCTTTATTTAATTCCTTAGTTGTAATTGGAAATAGAAAAGAAATTTGCTTTGGCCAATGTGGCTTTGGGCTTCTCAGGTGGCTCAGTGGTAAAAAAAATCCACCTGCCAATGCAGGAGATGTGGGTTTGAGTCCTGAGTTGGGAATATCTCCTGGAGGAGGAAATGGCATCCCATTCTAGTATTGCCTGGAGAATCCGATGGACAGAGGAGCCTGGCAGGCTATAGTTCATAGCATCACAAAGACCCAGACACGACTGAGCACACACATACACTCTGTGTGGCTTTAAGGTTTATGATTTGTGATCTAACTTTTCATATTGGTAGCCATAATAGAGAATGAAATTAAATAAAGAAGTCTTTACCAAAGTATAAAAATTGTTGCCTTGGAAGAAAATTCAGATGTAAGTGGACTAGTTAAATAATTATTTTGGTTTATATTTCTGTTTCTCTTACTGCTTTTTTTGTATTGTAGTAACTCATGTCATTGTTCCTGGTGATACAGTTCAAAGCACCCTGAAGTGTATGCTTGGAATTCTCAGTGGATGCTGGATCCTAAAATTTGAATGTAAGTATTGGATTTGGGAGAATTACAAAGGGAATTAAATAGACTAATTTCATTTTTTTATTGCAGTATTGCCAGTAATTATTTAAGGACCTTATGCTAATGTTTTTTACCTCTGTTTAGTCCCTACATTTTGAAAAAGCTTTTCATATTAATGGTATCACTTAGGTGTTCTTGGTAAATATATACAAGTATGTTCTCATTTCAAAATCTTCCTGTCATACCAACTATTTTAATCCAGAGTACATGGATCCTGTAATAGACCTGTAAGCTTAAGCAATCTGTGTTACCATTATTGTTGTTGTTGTTTTGTTGCTCAGTCATATCAGACTCTTTGTGGCCATGGACTGTAGCCAGACAGGCTCCTCTGTCAATGGGATTTTCCAGGCAAGAGTACTGGAGTGGATTGCCATTTCCTTCTCCAGGGCATCGTCCTGATCCAGGAATCAAACCCACGTCTCCTGCTTGGCAGATGAATTCTCTACCACTGAGTCATCTGGGAAGCCCATATTACCATTGTATGATATATTTAACTCAATAAATGCTTGTTTTAAATATATGACTATTAAATTAGTTTATTGCTTTTCCTTGTGATGTCTAAAAACTTATCTGCATAACTCTCTTTAGCTCTCTCAGCTAATATCATTTGTTTTAGGAAGGTCTTTGAAAATTGAGACTGCCTTGTACCACCTGCTGCTGCTGCTAAGTCGCTTCAGTTGTGTCTGACTCTGTGCGACCCCATACACGGCAGCCCACCAGGCTCCCCATCCCTGAGATCCTCCAGGCAATTGTACCACCTGATTGGGGGCAATTACACTAGCTATTCTCTAAACCTCTGATGAAAATGTGTTCCTGTTACTCCTTTCTAGATGGTAGTCAACCACCTTCTCCTTTGATGCTGCCTCTCACCTTCCCAGCTCTCACCTGTTTGTTTTACCTAGGACTTAACAAAATAAAAAGAAAGCTTGTACAAGGTTATTTTCTACTCCTCAATTACAAGTGTCTTCTGCTTTTGATATGACAGCTAAAATAGGACAATGAAATGACCTTTTTGCTAACTGATTGTTTATAAAAAGAATAATGTCTGTTAAAGAGGGACCTGTGAAGTCCTGTTACAATATAGTTGAATATCTTGATCTTAGAGGTAGTTGTATTACATAGTCTACATATATGATTAAATGTCAGGTCTGTGTGTGCACACACACACACATGGTGAATGTATAACTGATGAAATCTGAGTAAGTTCTTTGGACTGTATCAATGTCAAATTCTTGGTGCTGATAATTGTGCTATTGTTGTGTAAGATATTAACACTGGATACTAGAAAAAGAGTGCATGAGACTTTCCTGTACATTTCTTTGCAATCACCTGTGAATCTATAATTATTTCAAATTTTAAAATTAAAGAATAGTGTTTTTCATGAAACTTTCTCTGTAAGAAGCAAATGATGGGTTAGAGTTAGTTTTGAAAAATCTTTTAAGATTTGTACTTTCAAGGTTTTATGGTAGAGTTGCTTGATTCAATCAAAGCCTGAATTGTATTATTAATCTGTTGTTTTAAATTAACTGGTTGGTAAAAACTTTTCTTTTAGCAGTTGATATTCATCTCAGTAAAACAGCTACCACTTTTCTTTTGATAGTTGTCTCCATTGATTTGGTCTGTGACATGTATAAGTAGCAGGGCCACTCTCTCTGTTCTAGTCTGTATCTGTTACTCTACTCTGCCAGTCAGCCAAGCTAAAAAGTATGAGAAGAAGTTGGACTGATTGGCCATTTATGTAGAAAAAAAGTTTTTTCTTTAGTCCCTTATTTTTGGACCTTTGTTTCCCTTTCAGATTTGTGTCAAGTCTTCTTGGGCCTCAGTATTTTAAAAATTGACCTAAAATGTTTCCATGATTATAGATGTTTTTGTACTCAACTTTTGCCAGAAACCTTGCCAGTGGTTATAGAAAGGAATGGATTTTCATAGTAGCAAGAATCTCAGTAATAAAGAAGCTATGTGAAATTTTAAATATTAAGGCACTTACCACTTACCCTGTAAGTCTAGTTCTTGTGAATTTGCTGAACTTGCATCTTGTTACATATACAGACTACAGTATTCATTTCCATAAAATCTGCCTTCTTTAAGAAATGGAAGTTTTGTCATTTTAATGGCTTGGCCATGTCATTTTTATAGAATCACTAATGGACTCAAGCTGACTTAATAGTGTGCTATTTGGTGATTGTCACAGTAGTGAATAACATACTCTTAATATCAGTGGTTCTTTTAGGATAAAAGGTGGATGGAATCTCTTACTGAATTTCACATCCCCATATTTTCTAATTCAAAATACAAAGAGGAATAGGTTCAGGGTTTGAGACAATGAATTTAAATAGTTGCTGGGTTTAGTTGCAAGAAATAGTTGCAAGAACACTTTCTATCCTAATATATTTTTCTATTATTTTGTGTTGTTCTTAATGTCAGGCAACTTAGTGTGATTTTTAAAAACATGTTCAGAGGTATTCAAAATTAGTTGAAAATCATCTATATTAAGGAATGATATGATGGGCCAAAGCTTTCAAAACTAATCACAAAGATCTATGAGTTATTAAAACTAAATTTTGTGTTTGAGATATTCACTAACTTGCCTGAAAGACAAAATCTTTACTGGCTGAACTCTGTAGAATGTTTAGTATTAACTTTTTCAGTATTTTCCATAAACCAAGTAGACTGAAGACGAAGTTTCATGTAAACTTTCTCTATAGGGAATTGACTTACTTAAAAAATTAAACAAATTTAAATAAATTAACAAAAATAATTATATAAAACAGTCTGGATTCCTTGGATCCAAATTTAACTGGAAGTTTTCTGTTTAAATGTATTTTTCTCTTAACTGGTTAATATCTCTTATTTTTCTATTTTATATATATGGAGCATCTTACAGGGTCATAGTTAATGAACTGTGCATGAACATTCTAAGAATAGGCCATAATTATGGTATTGTATCAGGCATTCTCTCTCATCATGTTTATTTTACAGATATTTTATTGGATGGTATTTATTTTATAGAAACAGGAGGCATAGATAGGAAAATTCCTTCTTCAAGATTGAGTTTGTGCCTGAGATTCTACTTTAGTCCTAGTTTTGGTGCCGATCCTCACAGGAAACTAATAACCATCCCTGTACAGGGTGATTTTGGTAATTAAAGAGGTGGCTAGAATGAAAAATAGAAGATGTATAAATTGTATTCATCTCTTAGAGAATGAAGAAGATGGAACTGCATCCTAAAGATGTAAACTAACCTTCAGAAAGAGAAAATGTATTTTACTGCACTGTTCTTTTCAGTACACTGCTTTCAAATCTCCTCTAGCCTAACCTTTTTTTTTTTTTTGAAAAAAAATTGAATTCTGCCTCTTCATTTCTTGTCTCATTGTGAAAGGGAGAGCAGATGACTGTCATCTTTTCTTTCATAATCTCTTCCCCACTATCATCTGAGTTGAAATAAAATGTAGAAGTTTTGAAAGACCTTAGCACCTAAGGAAATTGGTGTGGGAATGTGCCAAACATTTTACTCTGGACTTTCATCTGTGAGGAGAGGAAGGGCCAGATACAGTGTTGCTTTGTTTTTGTTTTAGATGTGGAAGATGGAACCTAAAAGACAATCACTACATCATCATTTTACAAATAACTTCATAATCAGATTAATTAACATGTTTTTCAATTAAAATTTTCTTTAAATGGATATTGAGAGTGCTGTGGAATTTTTAAAATAAAGAAAAATTTTATTCATATTTTGCTAATTACCAAAAAATAAATATACCAAAGCATTTCTTTCAACTAAGATTAGACAACTTCATGCTTACAGAAATATTTTACCAAATATTGTTTAAGAAAAAAAAATAATAACATCTGTTACTATACTAATAGTCCTATTTCTGAGCTACCCAAGCAAGTAATAGAGAGGGAAAAAAACATGATTTCTATTGTTATTTCTTATAACAAGAAATAGGGGGGAATAACTGGAGTGTTAGAGGATTAAGAAATTTCTGAAATGCTTAAAGATATTTTCTGAAAAAAATTTATATTTTTATATGATAACTTAGGTCTGAAATATGAAAAACAAATTTGTTTAAACTTTTTAAAGAGCATAAAACATTTGTATCTTTTCTGTCAATATTACATAAATGTGTGAATATGTACAGGCGAAGGAAGTAAACAGTCATGGATTGGATTTGGTAGAGGTCTATTTGTTTATAACAGTTTTAACATCAATATATGTCTCAAGTGTTTTAGGAAGAAATTCAAATTCTTAAATTCTAATAACAATTAGATCTTCTTTTTGATCTTTTCTCAAAATTTATTGAGGAGTTAATGGTTTCATTCTTAATCAGGGAAATTAGAACCTCTGTGTGTATATTGTTTGAATCTGATGCAATGAATTGTGTATACCTGTTATGCAGATCTAGCCAGATACAATTTAATATGGTTATTGTCCAATGAACATAGAAATCTTACATAAATAATTTGTGTTAAATATACAATGAAAAAAGAGCACCAAGTATGAGTTTTTAAAGTATTTTATTAGGAAAATTTTTGAACATTAGACTGACTTTGTTCGTTAACCACATTTATAAAGAGAAGGATTGATTTGATATTATTATTCATAATACAAGGTTTTAGAATTGATACCAAATTTTGCCTAAGCAAATTTTATCATACAGTAATATACTTTTGTGATAGAAGTTGACCTGCTTCTCAATATGCATTAAGTAAAATAAATAAACTTAGCACACTGTCTTATGAAGAAATATATTTTTATGTATAAATATGCTGGTAATTCCCTGGTGGCTCAGAGGTTAAAGTGTCCGCCTGCAAGGCGGGACACCCAGGTTCAATCCCTGGGTCGGGAAGATCCCCTGGAGAAGGAAATGGCAACCCACTCCAGTATTCTTGCCTGGAGAATCCCATGGATGGAGGAGCCTGGTAGGTTACAGTCCACGGGGTCGCAAAGAGTCAGACACGACTGAGCGACTTCATTTTCACTTTCATGCTTGTAATTAGAATATTGGCTTAAAATGTAGCCAAAAATAAATAATTGTTCAATGATATTTATATGAAAATGCAAAATCTAATGATTTGTGACAGTTGATTTCTAAATCCAAATGTTTATGATGGCATGAGAGGAGCATTTACCTTTTATGTTTTCAGCCTTCATTTTATTGTCCTTCCATCCTCACTGTGGAATTTCATAATATTGGTTTTAGCTCTTTTACTTGCCATCCAATTTTTTTAAAATTACAGTGAGAATAAAAGTTGTTTTCCCATTTTTGTCATTGTTGTAGAAAGTTTCCTCTTAAAAACAATTTCCTTTTGTCTAAAATTTAGTGATAAGATAGCCTATTTGACTAAAAGGCCCACTAGCATCTAAAAAATAATTTTTTATTTTGTTTTGTTTTTACAACTTTGGTGTTCATTTTTTTTTTTTTTTTTTTTTAAATTTAGTACCCGCCATCCTTAGGTTCACTGGCGTTTTCTAAGTCTGCACGGGCTCAGGTTCACTTCAATACTCCGGTGTTCATTTTTAATAGAATCAGAAAGGAAATTTACTAATATACAGTTTTCTTGAGTTATATTAGTGCCTAGTTTGGATCTAATGACATATTTATTAGGATTTTTGATTTTGACATAAAATTTTTGATTCTGTATTTTCATTTTATTTTTTTTAGAATACCATTTAGCCTTGGCTGAGAGTAATATTTAATTCTAATTGTCAATGCAAATAGCCACTGGCTCCAGAAGAATAACAGTTCTTTAAAATAAGAGTTTGTTTATTGCTCTGGCTTTTGAAGAGAGTGAGCATGTTCTGTGGCTTCATTGAGGGATCATTTCCCCTTTGGACATTTGGAATTTGGAGCATTTGACAGATTTCCATTTTAAAGCTTTATTCCATCTTCATTAAATTCTATAATCATTTGTGTGTAGCTGTGGATTCAGGAACCTACTCCCATTTATGTAATCCTTTTTCTCCTTCTAAAACTAGGAAAAGTGACTAAGCTTAATAGAAATTAATGAACATCATCAGTGGTTTATGTAGCTAAAATGAAAATACACATCCATAGATATGTATGGTTTTATGAAGTAGGAGGCAAGAGTGGTTACTGGAGATTTAAAATAAAGAAGTACATTTTTGGATGGTACAAGACTCTTTTTTTAAAAAAATCATATCCCAGAATTCATAAGCTGCATTAGTATGCAGGTTCCAGAGGTTTCTTAGGTAGCCGGAGCTGCCTTAATTAGTTAAGAGTTAATGACTTTGAGTTAAGCAGTAGTTTGGGAATTGGGCTGCTTACCTCTGTATCAAAAAGTAATAAAATCAGGGCACAAGGAAAGCTTACCTGAAATGGTAGACATGATCAGGAATACATCTGAACTGAAAAGAATCTGTGCGTTTTAGTAAGATAGCTAGTTTATTCCTATGTCTCTGCAAAATGATAGCTTTGGTCACAATCTTAAAATACTACATGTGACAAGTAAAGATGTTATAAAGCATACTTTTACAAGGGTAGTGGCTTGACACATTTTAAAGTATGTATCTTTCTGGCATATTCAGAAATCTGTGTTTATATAAGCAATATAAGTTACTCGTGTAAAGTCATTTCAGTTTGGATTCAGATCCTCCTGTTTAGCTGAGAAAGTTAAGCAGTGATCTTGCATAGATTTTTATTTCTGCTGAACTATGCAGATGATGAAATAATATGGACTTTATTAAGTACAAATACAAAATATAATTTGTTTCAGTTTTAGAAAGTAGTTTTATTGCAGTATAATTGGTTTACACTGTGCTAATTACTGCTTTACAGCTAAGTGATTCAGTTATATGTATATATGCATCCTTTTTTAAAATATTCTTCCCCATTGTGGTTTATCATAGGATATTAAGTATTGTCTCTGCTCTACAGTAAGGAAATGTTAAATTGGTGAAAATGGCCTGTTTTAAAGTCTTTATAGAGATTAAGGATTACAGTATATATTATTACTTTAGGTGAGTTTATGACTAGGAATATTTTGAAAGTTCTGATTGTTTAATATGGAAAATAGATTTAATAATTCTTGTTGCAGTTTGGTTAACTAACATAGTATTGAGTAATTAAAACTTTGATTATTCTCTATTATTAATAATTACCTTAATCTTAATAATAATTACCTTAATGATTATCTATTTAGGTTTGTTAAAGTAGTAATTTTAAATAGTATTTTGGCTTGTAGATTCATCCATTTCATTGGTTTGGATAAATGAAATTGGATTAGATAAATATCACCATTTAAGTTTCTGAAAGTTTAAAGTCTTCTTTTCATGTTGTAGTAAATCTGTTCAATTGGTGTATTGCAAAAAAAAGTCAACTAGGAAGTTGATATGAAGTGTAATTATAATTGTCTACTGACACATTGGAGACTATTCTGAAACTCAAAGGGTACAAATGAGAGAGTGGCAGCTTCGGTTTCAAATTAAACAAACTCATTGATTCACTGAGACAAAGGCAAATGCATTATTCTCCCTGCTCCCAAACTCCCAGGTAGTCAGCAGTTTTTGATGTTTTGGTACACGGCTGATCTCTTAAAACGGAGAAGGCAATGGCACCCCACTCCAGTACTCTTGCCTGAAAAATCGCATGGATGGAGGAGCCTGGTGGGCTGCAGTCCATGGGGTCGCGAAGAGTCAGACATGACTGAGTGACTTTACTTTCACTTTCATGCATTGGAGAAGGAAATGGCAACCCATTCCCCTGTTCTTGCCTGGAGAATCTCAGGGACGGGGGAGCCTGGTGGGCTGCTGTCTATGGGGTTGCACAGAGTCGGACACGACTGAAGCGACTTAGCAGCAATCTCTTAAAAATAGGGATCCTCCTATTTAGTCATCTGTTTAGTGGTTTGGCCATTTATTTTAAGAGAGATATAATATATTAAATCTGAGTAGAGAGTACCTGGCATTTCCTACAATGCTTTATTTTTTTAATAAAATAAAGATAGGAAAAAACTGATCTAGGAGTTGGAAAATATCTGAGTTTTTATCTCACTTATGTCACTTAAAGAATTTAACTTTCCTTTACCTGTGAAATGAAGAATTTGATTAGATGAAGCATCAGGAGTTTCAAATTGGTAGTCTTAAGTCCAAAACAGGTACAATTTATATGATTTAGTTCATCATAATCATTTAATTTCTGTGTCTTTAAGATGTGCATATGACCATTACAGTCTCCATAACTTCCTCCCACTTAAGACGAGATACCCAACATGATTATGTAATTTGCAAGGCCCTTGTAGGCATTATTCTCACCCAGGGTTCAAAAAATTCTCCACGTTTTCTGTGCAGCAATAATTCTACCATGTTATCATAGAACTGGAAACTGTTCCTTAGTTTTTGGGCAGGGCGGGGTTGCTGCTGCTGACGCTAAGTCGCTTCAGTCATGTCCGACTCTGTGCGACCCATAGACAGCAGCCCACCAGGTTTCCCATCCCTGGGATTCTCCAGGCAAGAACACTGGAGTGGGTTGCCATTCCCTTCTCCAATGCATGAAAGTGAAGTCGCTCAGTCGTGTCCGACTCTAGCGACCCCATGGACTGCAGCCTACCAGGCTCCTCCGTCCATGGGATTTTCCAGGCAGAAGTACTGGAGTGGGGTGCCATTGGGGAACTATATTTTCCTTCTTTAGTTGATATTAAGTGGCAGAGAGAGTTGGCAAAATGTTTCTCTTTGTAATAAGAGAATACCAGAGGAATGCATTCTTCATTTAGCTCAACAGTTATAATTAGAGCCTTGGATTTTTCTGACTACCTTTACAGAAATTTACTGAACAATTACTATAAGGCTGGAAGTTTTATGATTTGAGGCATATTTACACTGAAAAAGCTGCCCTCTTGGTGTCTGCTGTCTCATTTCTCTTGATGCCATGCTTGTCTCATTCTGCTATCTGTTAATGCTATATTCTGTTAATTGACTAATGCTGGCAAATCCCTTGGGTCAATTAAAATAATTTTAGTATGATTTTTTGATAGTTTAAATAACCAGTCACATAAACCCATAAGGTTGGTAAGCAGCCAGCATAGGCACAGTGTATTTATTTATTTTTGTAGTTATACATTAGCTGTTTACTTGTTACAGTTAGACGTCATAAGGGTATTCAGTGTTAAGTTCTTGGCTTTATGTACCGGCATGTACAGTTCATCTAAACCAGTATAAATGCTCTGCAAATATCATTAGGAGAAGGGGGCTACATATTTAAGTGACATAAAGTAAAAGGAATAATTTATATGTGAAATAATAAGTCTGAGGTAAGTCAGTTATTTGGTTATATTGGTAATGTTTTTTGTGTTGATATTTAATATACTATATCATGTAAGCACACTGTCAGTGTTTCTGGTATGATTTTGACCTAGTCATAATTTTTATTTTGAAATTCATTTTTTAATAAATGGTAAAATTGATAGTTTAGTATTAGCTTCATTGGAAAGATAGTTTTTTATACCCTGTGAGTGGTTATTAAAATTATACTTTTAAAATATAGTTTTTAATTACATACAAAAAAAAGTTTCTATAAACTATCATATTTATAAGTTATTGATCAGAATAAGATTCAGCATAGCAGACTTAGCTAAATAGGATTCTTGTATTGAAAACATTGGGGGAAAGGGACCCCAAAACACAGGCAAAACTAGCAGAAAATTAAGAATCACGTGATAGAGAATTACAGATATGCCAGCGTTGAACGTTGAATTGTGATATGTATTCATAGCTCCAAGTTAAAAAAATTCAGTCCCTTGACAAAGCTATGCTTTTGAAGAGATGGAGTATTCAGTCATTAAAATATTCTGACTTTTGTTATACTATATAATATCTTGGAACATCTCAACTGAAGCAGCTGTCAGTTCAGTTCAGTTCAGTTGCTCAGTCATGTCTGACTCTTTGCTACCCCGTGGACTGCAGCACTTCGGGCTTCCCTGTCCGTCACCAACTCCCGGGGCTTGCCTAAACCCACGTCCATCGAGTCAGTGATGCCATCTGACCATCTCATGCTCTGTCATCCCCTTCTCCCCCTGCCTTCAATCTTTCCCAGCATCAGGGTCTTTTCCAGTGAGTCATTTCTTCGCATCAGGTGGCCAAAATATTGGAGTTTCAGCTTCAGCATCGGTCCCTCCAATGAATATTCAGGACTGATTTCCTTGAAGCAGCTCTAAGGCATTTGAAGTACTCACCAGTCGTCCCTTGGTGACTGCAGTGTGTGCCTGTCAATTCCAAACATGTCGCAGACTCTGCTTTACTGTTTATTTTAACAAGTGCTATAGAGCCCCTGTTAGGTGGCCAGCTTAAATGAGGTGTTCTGGACTCAGGTACTTTGCTGAATGTCAGATCACTTATAGTCTAACAGGAGGTTAGACATGGGATTGCCAGGATGAGTGGGGCAGATGGTTAGATCTTGGGGTCAGATCATTGTGAGCTGAACTTCGTGGGACTTTTTATTCACTCTAATTTTGATAATGGCCATAAACTAAAATTTAGATTTTTACCTTGTACGTGGCATAATGTATTGATTTAGGTTTTTTACAAAGAAAACTCAAATTTATATTCAGTACTGCCTCATTGCTTAGTCTTGTGAAGGAAAGATCAGTTTTACTACCTTTTGTTTTGGCGTAAGTTAGGTTTCTTTTTCTGTTTCAGAGCAATACTTAACCATGAAGAGGAAAAATGGCTTAGGTAAATGGCTTCATTTCAATGTGAAAGAAATACTTTTCACTTGATATTTATTTTGCTTTTATCCTTGGTTTTTGCCAGGGGTGAAAGCATGTCTACAAAGCAAAGAATGTGAACAGGAAGAAAAGTATGAAATTCCTGAAGGACCACAGAAAAGCAGGCTCAACAGAGAACAGCTGGTATTTTCCTTTTGATTCTGCTTTCATTGTTCTTATCATAAATTAATACTGTTATTACCATGAGGAAAAACTTCTCCTGCCCTTTTAACAAGTACAGGTGACTGATTAAAATTTTTTTTAATTATGTATTTATTGGCTGTGTTGGTTCTTCATTGTTATACAGGCTTTTCTCTAGTTGCAGCCAGCAGGGGGCTACACTCTAGTTGTGCTCGGGCTTCTCATTGTGGTGGCTTCTCTTGTGTGGACCACAGGCTCTAGGGCATGCGGGATGCAGTGGTTGCTGCTCCCGGGCTCCAGAGCCCAGGCTCAGTAGTTGTGGCACACTGGCTTATTTGCTCCACAGCGTGTGGGATCTTTCCCAGTGATCAAACCCATGTCTCCTGCCTTGGCAGATGGATTCTTTACCACTGAGCCACCAGGGAAACCCCTGGTTAAAATTTTAATTGTGCTCATTTCAAGTGCTTGATTCTGAGAGATGATAACAATGAGCAGTAAAATCCAGAAGGTAATAATTTCATATGGTTACTGCATTTTGGGCATTTCAAACATTACCATAAACCTTTCAGAGTCTGAGGGAAGTCTTAGATGCAGGTAGTTTGAGAGAAGACAGCTGATGCTCAGGTTTAGTTAACCATGTCTTTATTACCACATATTGAGATTTTATTGAACAAAATTCCATTTTTCTGTTGACGTACAAGTGTATTAAAAATGTTGAAGAATTTTTGTAGAAGGGGCTTGTGAAGCTTTTTCTATAAAGCACACAGAAATGTGTTTATAGCTAAGTGGCTCTCTGGCCCTGGCTTTCTAATGTGTTGTGCTCTAAGGAAAATGTTTCTAGAACCCCGGAGGCCACCCTCCCAAGTGCTGCCCTGGGGGAACCTGGGTTGGTAGTATATAGGGATCTGAATGTGGATGGGCAGAGCTGGAAAGCTCCATGGACAAGCTGTTAGACTTACAGTTACGTTTAGCTTGGTATACCCAAAGCATATTTTAGATATGGTAGGAAGGAATTCTTGAGACTTTAAGTCCTACCAAGTATGAATAAAGATTCTGATACAAGAAGTTTGAGGAACAGATTTTAAATGTGTATGTGTACCAAACACACATATACACACACATTCATAGCACACCTAAAATGTGACAAGAGTGAAAAGGGCCAGAGTCTTCAGGAGAAAAAAATTATTGGAAACCTTTATTTTCATGAGTATTTTTCTTAACCCAAAGAGTTACTTAACCCAGAGAGTTCTTGAAGTGTGTCTTGTCCTTGCACCTCATTAAATAACTTAACTGCTTGTGACTTTTTATTTCCCTTATTTCATGTGCAGTGTTTTTAAATATTTTTGTCTGCTTTTAATGAGCTTTTTTTGTTTGTTTTTTCAGTTGCCAAAGCTGTTTGATGGATGTTACTTCTATTTGGGGGGAACCTTCAAACACCATCCAAAGGACAACCTTATTAAGCTTGTCGCTGCCGGTGGGGGCCAGATCCTCATTAGAAAGCCCAAGCCAGACAGTGACGTGACTCAAACCATCAATACAGTCGCGTACCATGCCAAACCTGATTCTGATCAGCGCTTCTGCACACAGTATATCATCTATGAGGACTTGTCTAATCATCGCCCAGAAAGGGTTCGGCAGGGCAAAGTCTGGATGGCTCCTTCCAGCTGGTTTATAGATTGTGTGATGTCCTTTGAGTTGCTCCCTCTTGACAACTGAACTCCCACAGTGTGATAACCTAGTGATTGCACTGTTTTCATCAGTCACGTTTTTACAAATAGGTAGACTCATTCATCACAGAGGGCGATGGCACCCCACTCCAGTACTCTTGCCTGGAAAATCCCACGGACGGAGGAGCCTGGTAGGCTGCAGTCCATGGGGTCGCGAAGAGTCGGACACGACTGAGCGACTTCCCTTTCATGCATTGGAGAAGGAAATGGCAACCCACTCCAGTGTTCTTGCCTGGAGAATCCCAGGGACGGGGGAGCCTAGTGGGCTGCCGTCTATGGAGTCACACAGAGTCGGACATGACTGAAGTGACGTAGCAACAGGAGCAGCAAGCAGCAGCAGCAGACTCATTCATATACTTTTTTCCCTTGAATTAATATATATATATTTAAATGTGTATGTGTACCAAACACACATATACATACACATTCATAGCACACCTAAAATGTGAGAAGAGTGAAAAGGGCCAGAGTCTTCAGGAGAAAAAAATTATTGGAAACCTTTATTTTCATGAGTATTTTTCTTAACCCAAAGAGTTACTTAACTTAATATATATATATTGTTTGCCAGATTAGGAATTCATTCTGTATTTACCATTTAGGTGCTGAGTGCTGAGATTGCTTTAAAGAATTTTTCTTTTTAAAACTAGCATATGTGTTGATTCATCATGTCTTTCTATTCACATTGTGCTCAGATGCTCAGTCATGTCCTACTCTTTGCAACCCCATGGACTGTGCCCACCAGGATCCTCTGTCCATGGGATTCTCCTCTCAAGAATACTGGAGTGGGTTGCCATTTTCCTCCTCCAGGGGATCTTCCGGACCCAAGGATAGAACCCACATCTCTCGCATCTCCTGCATTGGCAGGCAGATTGTTTACCCCCGGCAGCACCTGGGAAGTCACTATTCATGCCATCAGATATCAAAGATTAATGAGACGGCATCAGAACTCTTGGTTACATCTGCAAGTGGTATCATTATGTCTCTCACTTTTAATGTTCTTTGATGAAAAAAAGTCCACACCTGCCACCAGCAAAAATATTTGCCTTTGTTTAGTAAGCAGATAATATTGTCAAATAATTTATTCTGGTCTTAGTATAATGAAAATAGTTTACCTGGTCTAAATGTGCCACCATAGGTGTTAAAATACTTTTGCTTTCTACAGTTGTGTTTTAGTTACTTATAATTTACTTGGATGACTATTCCTACATTTTTATCCCCCTTTTCTAAAAAGAAAAAAAGTCTTTTAATCAGGAAATCATGATTTGAATCTTCATATTACCGTTTTTTGGTGAAAATCAACATTGGGCTCATGATATTTTATTGTATATACTTGCTTATTAATAATCAGCTTATAACTGTTAATAGCATATGTATCTAACTGTGTAGAACATTTTCTCTAACATATTTTAATTTCAGTATTTCTTAGGAGGTCTCACCAGACTAACAAATTTTTAGTCAAATATAAGTGACTTAGAATGCAGTCTTTCTGGTAGACCTTAACATATATCCTTAACATAATTTTTTCATAGGTCTTAATTTCTTTCTTCATAAATTGTTTTTCATGTTTAGGTTTCTGGGAGGGCAGAAGTTGGTAATTACTTGATTTCAAACTGAGTTTGTCCAGATGATACAAAAGGTTGTGACAGTAAGTTTAATGGTAGCAATGAAAAGGGCCCGCTCATGATCCCAGGACTGCCAGGGCTGCAAAGTAGTGCACAGGACATCAGCCGAGAATGGGGAGACCTAGGGAGGTTACTGTGGGCTGAGTGTTCTTATTTGTGAATCAGCAAGGTAGATTGGATCATTTAAAAACATTTTTCTAAGAAGTAGAATTCTTTAATAAGTCTTTCTAGAAATTTAATGTACTTATAATATTGAAAACATGGGGAGGGTGTTACTGTTGAGACTTGGCAGCTTTGTCCCTTTTGGTAACCATTAGGTTAGAATATGGACAGTCTGAAGTTCAGGAACATTTTAAGGTCCATTTATTTGAAGTTTGAAATTTGGCTGATTGTTTCAAAATAAAGTTTACTTTAATTTCTTCTTTGCAATGTTATTTTTCCATATTAAGAAATGTATTGTGTTAACACAATAATACTGCTGATCCTGACCTTCAAAGGGTGAATTAGCTCTGAAACACTCTATTCAACCAGTAATGTGTTTGTTTTGCATTTCATTCTAATGGAGAATGATGAACAACATATTTAGCACTAAGCAATTCTGAGGGGTTAGATAATGTCTGGATTAAATAATTTAAGACTCCCTGGGATTTTGGTTGTCATTTTTGATTTATAACTGACTTTTGGTTGCTTTCTGTTACCTCATTGGTCATATCCTAGACAAATTTGTGTTTTCTCTGATCTGAATCCCTGTTTGTAAAAACACTTCTGATATTTACATCTCTCCTTCCTTCGTTCATTCTCTTGGTTTGTCTTCCCTCTTTGTCATATGTTGTGCCCCACTATTAAGCATTTTTATATTAGGTTTCCTTAACTATTTTGACAGCAGCTAATTGATGTTAAGCTCTTGAAAACTTGTATTTTCTGTATAGATACACTTGTAATTATTTTCATTTTTCAGTCAGAGATTCACGCTTCCTTCTTAATTACCGTGAACCATTAAAGTTGTTTGTGCTTGCA
Organism: Bos mutus; assembly: GCF_027580195.1. NCBI lineage: Eukaryota > Metazoa > Chordata > Mammalia > Artiodactyla > Bovidae > Bos > Bos mutus. Next base: position 33,138,306 of record NC_091618.1, read on the forward strand.
TATCTCTGTTTCTTCTATAGAAGGGGCCTATTCTGCACTGTTGAAGAATGAGGCTCAGCAAGATGTGTGAGGAAATCTTTCAGCTGACAAAAGCTTAATCTTTTTGAGTACTATATTTCAAATGTGTATTAAGTACTTTATTACTTAAATAAAATGTTTTGAATACAGTGTAATGTTGGTAATTTGGAATCGTCATTAAGAGTGTCATTTATTACACAGTGATTCCCTTGTGGTTTTTTTTTTTAATTGAAATATAATTGACAGTATTGTGTTAGTTTCATGTGTGCGTCAGTGATTCAATACTTACTTACATTTCAAATGGTCACCTTGTTAACTAGTTGCTGTTCATCACCACAGTTATTACAATACTATTGACTATATTTCCTATGCTGCATATTACATCCCAGTGACTTAAATTTCTTTTATAACTAGGAGTCTTTACTTCTTAATCCCCTTCACTGATTTTGCCTGACTCCCAACCCACCCACCCCTTTCCCTCTGGCAACCACTGGTTTGTTTTCTGTATCTGTGAGTCTTTCTGTTTTGTTTTTTAGATTCCACATATAAGTGAAATCATAAAATAATTATATTTCTCTGTCTTATTTCACTTAGTAAAATACCCTTTAGATCCTTCCATGTTGTCATAAATGACAAGATTTTATTCTTTTTTACTGCTGAATTTGTTAATATTGTATATTTACATTGTACATATATGTCACATCTTTTTCCATTATCTGTTGATGGGCACTTAGGTTCTGTATCTTGGTTATTGTAAATAATGCTGCAATGAACATTGGGGTGCATATATATTTTCAAGTTTAGTGTTTTTGTTTTCTTCAGATAAGTACCAGAAGTAGGATTTCTGGATCATAATGGTAGTTCTATTTTTAACTTTTGGAGGAACTTCCTATTGTTTTTTATAGTGTCTTCACCAATTACAGGGCTTCCCTGATAGTGTTGGTAAAGAATCCACCTGCAATGCAGGTAGACCCTGGCTCATTTCCTGGATCAGGAAGTTCCCCTGGAGAAGGCACAGGCTACCCACTCCAGTATTCTTGGGCTTGCATTGTGGCTCAGCTGGTGAAGAGTCTACCTGCAATTTGGGAGACCTGGATTCCATCCCTGGGTTGGGAAGATCCCCTGGAGAAGGGAAAGGCTACCCGCTCCGTATTCTGGCCTGGAGAATTCCATGGACTACAGTCCATGGGGTCACAAAGAGTTTGACATGATTGAGCGATGTTCACTTTTCACCAATTACATTCCCATCAACGTAGCACAAGTATTCCTTTTTCTCCTCATTCTCTCCAACACTTTTTTTAAAAATTAGGTTGGTACAAAAGTAATTGTGGTTTTGCATCGTTGAATCTTGCTGTTTAATATTAGAATACATTCTTAAATATTATACATCATTTTAATGAGCATTGCTTTATGTTTTTTGCTAATGACATTACTTGCTATGTATTTTATATGTATTTTAGGCTATAAAAATGATGTTAGAAAAAAAGCAAATTGGAGCAGTTTTCTTATTTGAGTTCAAAATGGATCACAAAGCAGTGGAGACAACTCAGTATCAACAATGCATTTGGTGCAGGAACTGCTAACAAATGTACAGTGCAGTGGTGGTTCAAGAAGCTTTGCAAATGAGACAAGAGCCTTGAAGATGAGTGTAGTGGCTGGCCATCAGAAGTTGACAAGGACCAAATGAGAGCAATCATCAAAGCTATACTCTTACAGCTATACTAGAAGGTGTCAGAGAACAACAGTTCTAAGGTCATTTGGCATTTGAAGCAAATTGGAAAGATTAAAAAGCTTGATAAGTAGGTGCCTTGAGCTGGCTGAAAATCAAAGATTGTCACTTTGAAGTGTTGTCTTTTACTCTATACAACAACAATGAATCCATTTCTCAGATTGCAATGCGCAATGAAAAGTGGATTTTATACAACTGATGATGACCAGATCGGTGGTTAGACTGAGGAGAAGCTCTCCAAAGCACTTCCCAAAGCCTAACTTGCACCAGGAAAAGGTCATGGTCACTGGTGGTCTGCTGCTGGTCTGATTCACTACAGCTTTCTGAATCCTGGCGAAAACATTACATCTGAGAAGTATGCTCAGCAAATCGATGAGGTGCACCAAAAGCCGCAAGGCCTGCAGCCAGCATTGGTCAACTGCTGCTGAGTCACTTCAGTCGTGTCTGACTCTGCGACCCCATAGATGGCAGCCCACCAGGCTCCCCCGTCCCTGGGATTCTCCAGGCAAGAACACTGGAGTGGGTTGCCATTTCCTTCTCCAATGCGTGAAAGTGAAGTTGCTCAGTCATGTCCGACCCTCAGTGACCCCATGGACTGCAGCCTACCAGGCTTCTCCATCCATGGGATTTTCCAGGCAAGAGTACTGGAGTGGGGTGCCATTGCCTTCTCCGGCATTGGTCAACAGAACAGGCCTAATTCTTCAGGACAATGCCTGACCACATGTTGTACAGCCATCATTTCAAAAGTTGAACAAATTGGGCTGTGATGTTTTGCCTTATCCACCATATTCACTTGACCATTCACCAACCAACTACCACTTCTTCAAGCATCTTGATAACTTTTTGCAGGGAAAATGCTTCCACAATGAGCAGGAGGCAGAAAACGCTTTCCAAGAGCTTGTTGAATCCCAAAGCACAAATTTTTATGTTACGAGAATAAACAAACATTTCTCATTGGCGAAAATGTGTTGATTTTACTGGTTCCTATTTTGAGTAGTAAAGATGTGCTAAGCCCAATATCTTTATTGAAGAAATTGTCTTTTCTCCATTATATATTCTTTCCTCTTGTCATAGATTAATTGACCATATATACATGGTTATTTCTGGGCCAGCATGTTTTGAAATCAGGGAGTATGATGCCTCCAGCTCTCTTCTTTCTCAAGGTTGTCTTGGCTATTTGGGTCTTTTGTAGTTCCATACAAATTTTAGGGTTCTTTGTTCTAGTTCTGTGAAACATGCCATGGGTATTTTGATAAGGATTGATTGTACATTGCCTGAGGTAGTATGAACATTTTAACAATGTTAATTCTTCAAGTCAATGAGCAAGGTATATTTTCCCATTGAATTATGTTGTCTTCAAATTCTTTTAAGGTACAGGTCTCACCACCTGGTTAATTTATTCGTAGGTGTTTTATTCTCCTTATGCAGGTGTAAATTAGACTGTTTTCTTCTATTCCTGGTACCTTGTTTTTGGTATATGGAAACACAACTTTTGATACCTGGAAGTTTCTATTAGAATGGTGATGAGGGAGAAGTGGGGAAAATACTTAACTGTTCAGACTCTGACCTGGTTTGTGACTAACACCCTAGCTTAAATAAGTATTACTTTGGCCACAGTGCTCCAGTTTGCCTGTGCAGGCCATTCTGAGAGGGGTCAATGAGCCTAATGACAGACATGAAGATTGGATTAAAGACCCAGGAAGGGCATGTCTCCTGCACAGGCTTTAAAGTCAGTTGGACTTTTTACCATATCTTTACTAGTTTAGTTAACCTGTGTCTACAATTATAAAGGTGGGAAAATGCTGTCTGTCGCCCATGGATGTCAAGGTGGATGAAAGTACAGCACTGTGCAGGCACTCACAGGATCACTTTTCATTCCTGTGTGAGCAGATGGATCAGACTTCTCTAAAAGCAGCTCGTTGAGAAGTCGGTTGGTCCTGGTCTTGGTCGTCTTGGTCCTGAATCATTCTGGCCATCGTCATCAACTCTAGCTTAAATGCTTCCTGTGCTGTCTTCACTTTACTGATGGTAGCCTTAACAGCATCCAGGACCTGGCTAATTTCTCTCTGACTTCTCTCCCTGGCTATGAGTGCAGCTTCCCCAGCTATGTAGATTCTCCTGCCCATTCAGGTGAGATTTTATTTAGCTTTCATTCCTGGAATTGTGTGTATTATGCTTTGGTTACCAAGATTGCTTAGGCTTCTATACTTATTATGTACACCTGGAAAGCACTGGCCAAACCTTTCCTGTTGGCTTTGTGTCACAATACTTTCTGGGCACCTCAGTCTTTGTGCTGTATGACTTTGGGATAACCTTACTTTTTGTACTCAGTCGCATCCAACTTTGTGACCCTGTGGACTGGAGCCTGCCAGGCTCTGTCCATGGGGATTCTCCAGGCAAGAATATTGGAGTGGGTTGCCATTTCCTCCTCCAGGGGATCTTCCCAACCCAGAGATTGAGCTCATGTCTCTTGTGTCTCCTGCATTGGCAAGTGGATTCTTTACCACTAGAACCACCTGGGAAGCCCAATCTTTACACATCCTCTTCAAAAAAGAAAATTGATTTTTTTCTACCTTTAATTAATAATTTGTGAAACTCATATTTTCATTATTAATATTACAGAATTTTTAAAATCACTCCTCGTTGCCTGCTGCTAAAATAGTGCCAAAATATTCTTCCATCAGTGAAATATATACGACTTTTTCTGAATTTTACCAGCATGACTACCTTCAAGTTTTTAAGTTCTTACAGAAATATTATATAATTACTGTAGAAAATTTGCAAAGTATAAAAACACAAGGAAGACAGTAGTAGCCAGATTCAGGAACCATAAGCTGACAAATTGGTTTTTGGCTTTCATAATGTAGGGGAAAAAAAAAAAGATTGAACGCTATTGAAAGGGCTTGAGTGGTTCAGTTTTCCACAGCCTCCATCATTCCTTACTCTCCTGCCTCTCCACTTCTTGGGCCTTGGGAATATTGAGTTAGTCCACAACTCAGAAGCAGAATTATTAACATTCTTTTCTATTCAAGCACACACACACAACTTTTATAACTAAGGATTTAAATCCTAAATATACTTCCCATATTTTCCCATATGATTAAATATTTTTATATGTGATTTCCTATAGTTGTATCAGTTCAGTTCAGTTCAGTCACTCAGTTGTGTCCGACTCTGCGATCCCATGAATTGCAGCACGCCAGTCCTCCCTGTCCATCACCAACTCCCAGAGTTAACTAAAACACATCCATCGAGTTGGTGATGCCACCCAGCCATCTCATCCTCCATTGTCCCCTTTTCCTCCTGCCCCCAATCCCTCCCAGCATCAGAGTCTTTTCCAATGAGTCAACTCTTTTCATGAGGTGGCTAAAGTACTGGAGTTTCAGCTTTAGCATAATTCCTTCCAAAGAACACCCAGGACTGATCTTTAGAATGGACTGGTTGGATCTCCTTGCAGTCCAAGGGACTCTCAAGAGTCTTCGCCAACACCACAGTTCAAAAGCATCAATTCTTCGGTGTTCAGCTTTCTTCACAGTCCAATTCTCACATCCATACACGACTACTGGAAAAACCATAGCCTGGACTAGACGGACCTTTGTTGGCAAAGTATTGTCTCTGCTTTTGAATATACTATCTAAGTTGGTCATAACTTTCCTTCCAAGGAGTAAGCGTCTTTTAATTTCATGGCTGCAGTCACCATCTGCAGTGATTTTGGAGCCCCCAAAAATAAAGTCTGACACTGTTTCCCCATCTATTTCCCATGAAGTGATGGGACCAGATGAGTTGTATAGTTGCCTACTAAAAATGTGTTATAATTTTATCAGATTCATGCTATTGAATATTTGGGTTATTTCTGTTACAGAGATTGGAGAAGGAAATGGCAACCCACCCAGTACTCTTGCCTGGAAAATTCCATGGACAGAGGAGCCTTGTAGGCTACAGTCCATGGGGTCGCAAAGAGTCGGACATGACTAAGTGACTTCACTTCACTATTACAGATAAAACTGTATAGTTCAGTTCAGTTGCTCAATCGTGTCCGACTCTGCGACCCCATGAACCGCAGCACGCCAGGCCTCCCTGTCCATCACCAACTCCCAGAGTCCATCCAAACCCATGTCCATTGAGTTGGTGATGCCATACAACCATCTCATCCTCTGTCATCCCCTTATCCTCCTGCCCTCAATCTTTCCCAGCATCAGGGTCTTTTCCAATGAGTCAGCTCTTTGCATCAAGTGGCCAAAGTATTGGAGTTTCAGCTTCAACATAAGTCCTTCCAATGAATATTCAGGACTGATTTCCTTTAGGATGGACTGGTTGGATCTTCTTGCAGTCCAAGGGACTCAAGAGTCTTCTCCAACACCATAGTTCAAAAGCATCAATTCTGCTCTCAGCTTTCTTTATAGTTCAACTCTCATACCCATACATGACCACTGGAAAAAGTATAGCCTTGACTAGATGTACCTTGTTGACAAAGTAGTGTCTCTGCCTTTTAATCTGCTGTCTCGGTTGAACGTGAAGTCGCTCAGTTGTGTTCGACTCTTTGCGACCCCATGGACTGTAGCCTACCAGGCTCCTCTGTCCATGGGATTTTCCAGGCACTAGTACTAGAGCGGATTGCCATTTCCTTCTCCAAGGGGTCTTCCCAACCCAGGGATTGAACCCAGGTCTCCCACATCATAGATAGACGCTTTACCGTCTGAGCCACCAGGGAAGTCCATGGTCATATATATATATATACATATTTATATAAACATTTTGGTCCTGGGGAAAGGGAGAGGATTTCTTTAAAATGTCAAGCTAAGTCACTATCATTATCATCTCTATAAAATGCAGTGCACACCCTACCTATTTAAATTAAGACTTACAGTTATGCTTAAAATATAAAAATTAAAAAGTGAGCCTTAGTTGATTGCTGCAATTTTCATGAGTTGATGAAGCTTTACATGTAAAGTTCAGAACACCCCAGCTCTTACAGGTTAGAAGCTAAAAGGAAAAATAGGAAAAGGAATTTTAGGCTTTTTGGTAGAGATCTTATGGATCACCTTGCCAGTGAGGGAGTTCCACTGGTAGCTCAGATGGTAAAGGATTTGCCTACAATGCAGGAGACGGGTTCGATCCCTGGGTCAGGAAGATCCGCTGGAGAATGGCAACCCATTCCAATATTCTTGGAGAATTCTATGGAAAGAAGAGCCTGGCAGGCTAAGGTTACAGTCCATGGGGTTGCACAAGAATTGGACATGACTGGGTGACTAACATTTGACCAGTGAGGAGCTCTTCTGTTAAGATGAGGAAATGGGTCTGGAGACCTTTAGGTCACATACCTCATTACTGGCAGGGCCCACATTAAAAGCATATGTTGTTCTGCTTCTGCCATCTCACCTTCCAGGGTACATTGTTTCTTTAAGAAATCCAAAGCATTTGCTGTTACAGAGCCTGTAATCTGATTTCTACTTGATTGAACTTTTCAAGCTGATCTAGAAGAGGAGATAGCATTCAGCCCTACCCACCTCCACCTCAGCAGTCATTGCATCTGTATTTGAGACCAAAAACGATCTTCAAATCTTTCTTATTACAGGCAGTCACGGCCAACTAGTCAAATTGGTTTTTCAGTTAGAATTATTTACCTTCACTAAAACCAGCCATGCTCGAAAAACTTAAGTAATCCTTATATGTGTGTTGCTTTCTCCACAGTGTATGGGAAGTATAGGACCCAGTCAGTAACTGTGGCTCAGTCTAGAAGTGATTCTCAACTGGGAGGCCATGCCCTCTTAGTTGGTCATTGAAGGGGGAAAAACAAGCTCAAAGGCAGCAAGAGAGTCGGAAGGAAGAAGATAGTTTGGAAAAGCTCTCTAGGTGATCTTTATGCCTGCACTTCCCACAGTTGCAAGTTACATCTTTGGTACCATTTCTTGTTGGAAACTTGTTATGTGGTCACACCATTTGGAGATTATTTTTTGATTCAGGCACCTATTGCAATGCAAATTGTGCATGGTGTAATTTGACTAAATGTAGTCATATCTTATGTATGTAATATAGCTGATCTCTCAAAACTCACGTTTGTAAAGCTAAGGTATGTGGAATTTGCTATAGAATGTGATTGATGCATGTGTCTTAAAATCATCACCGTTCTCACTGTAATATAATCATTTCATTTTTCCTGTAAGTTCTGGAGTTCTGATACCTAGTGGTAAATTCATATTATATTTCTTGACTGTGGAAGTAATGATAACAGGTATGATGTTTCAATTTCTTTTAAAAAGGAATTAATACATTCTGAAAAGTAAATGAAATCTGAAGCTATTTTTCACTGACCTTTCCTTTACAGATACACGACAAAAGCACAAAGGGCAGGCAGTTGACTTTTTCGGTAAGTATCCTCTTTTTTAAAAGTTAAGTTGAAAGTTGAAAGTTAAGTCAATCAGTCGTGTCCGACTCTTTGTGACCCCATGGACTGTAGCCCACCAGGCTCCTCCCTCATGGGATTCTCCACGCAAGAATACTGGAGTGGGTTGCCATTTCCTTCTCCAAAGGATCTTCCTGACCCAGGGATCAAACCCCGGTCTCCCGCATTTGAGGCAGACGCTTTAACCTCTGCAAAGATGCACTAGTAATTACACATATGCTGTTTATCCTTTTTCTTTTTAAAAATGTAGATCTCATTAACATTTTTAAAGGAGGCTGAACAAGAGTCTGATATTGATTCACTCACTAGTTTGTACATTGATGCATTAGAATATTTATTGGGAAACTGCTGGATATCACACCTCTTGGAGCAGTGAAAAGTGAATGATGTGGCCACAGTCCTCAAAGGGCTTACCCTTTAGTAGGACAGTCAAACAAGTAGACAGATGGCTGCACAGATACTGTGTCTGGCAAAGCAGGCCACTTTTACCAGTGCAGGAAGAAGGGCTTGGAGGAGCCATGTACCCTAGGGGGCATTTCTATGTCAGGACATCAGGAAGGCTGTCTCACACACAGCTACCAGTGACTTACTTGGCAAAAGAACCCACCAGTGTTTGCTCTGGACATGCAGCTTAATGCTTTGAAAAGGGTTCTAGGACTCATTCTTAGGATCAAATGAATTAATATTCACCATGATATTCACTAAACATTTTTTGATTCCCCTTGAGTGATATTTATAAGAGAATGACATTTTATCAATATTTTATTAGAAGGTTTTTTCTTTAATTAGAAAGTCAAGTCAGAAATAGGAAATGTATCTTACTGAAGCCATGAATAGGAAATGAGAGGTGTTTTTTTTTTTTTTTGGTATCAGTGTTTAATTTGCTTAGTTACCAAAGTTAATCTCAAGATAATTTAAACAGCAGTTAAAGCTATCCAGATTTATTTCATCTACCTTTTCCTCTCTGCAAATGTATGTTTTTAATATTCATGCTGGTTTTCTCTGAATTCAGATGTAGTCATTAAGAAGGTTTTTTTTTTTTTTTTTTGTATTATAAGAAAGCCGTTTAATATGGATCATTGGTGGTTAAAAGAATTTACATTTTGTAGAGGAGTAATGTGTGTACATAGTTTAAAAAGTCAAATAATACTAAAAAAGATTCAGATGAAAGCATCAGTTTCCTGAACTTCTCTCTCTCTCTCTCCCCAGAAGCAATCATTCTGCGCACTTTGAGCAGTTCACATTGGTATTTGCCTTCTCCATTAGTAAGTATGTATGCTCTGGGTTCTCTTGATTCATCCATTCTAGACATGTATTGATTTTCTCTTATGGTAGATGGTCGGTCATCTCTGCACTCCTGGCACGGTCTTTCCTCTACAAACCTTCCTAATAGGTGGCTTAAATCTCTCTTCAGGGTTTTCACCATAAGGACTGGAAATATTTCTTGCTCTTCCAAGTTATCTGCAGTGGTTGCATTTTCTTTTTGCAAACCTTTTTGGTTTTATTTTTATTCGTTTATAAAATTTATACCCAGATGTTTGAACCTATGTCTACATCATCCACTACTTCCTGAGATCTTTGAGAAAGGTCTCATGATATAATTTTTCTCCAAGAAACACCTGGTTGGGCAGTGGACTGGCTTCAGTGTTTTCCTGAACACTTCCCTCCTAAGCCTTCTGTCTTCCCCTCTTGAGTGTTGACTGCTCACTTGTCAGATCTGCTGCCAGCTTTCATCCTGAGACTTCCCTTTCACAGGTCCTGGGAAGCTGCCTGCTTCTTTTCTCTATTGGAGTCCCTGTTTTCTGCTTTACATCAATATTTTGATGGAGAATATCCTCCAGTAGCTTCATGAGAAAGAATGCAATCTCTAAATATTTTGTCTGAAAAATATTTTATTCTCCCATCACCACTGACCTTTGGCTTGGTAAATAATTCTTAGGTGGTAATGGACTTCCCTCAGAGTCGAGCTTTCAGGGATGAATCAACTTCTGCCTTCTTGTCTGTCTTCCCTCTAAGGCACTGGGGTTTGACCTTCTCCTATCTATGAAGTTATTTTCATGGGTTTCTCAGTGTGGTTTTCAGGCAAAAAAAGGGGCAGGCAAGGGTATAATGTCTTCAACATCTATTTACATTCCTCTGAAAACCAGAAATTTTTACCTTTTATGTATAGTTAATAAAACGGTGCTTTGGACTACTTCTTCCATTTGGAAATAATTGGACATACCCTTGTTTAGAAAGGTGTAGTCTAACCTTTTAGAGTAATATTTGACAAAATAAGCAGGCTAGTTGTGTGGGGCTTGGAGCAACTTGCCGACTGATATAAGTTCTACAGTTTCTTTTCCAAATGAGATTTGGGGCTTTGAATGATGATTTTAAATGGCTGACTCATTCTTTGCTCAGAAAAGTCCACTGATTCTATCTGTAATATTCTATATACAAAGTATCATGATATTCATGGTTAATCTTTTAAGCACTAAGCCCTCTTATCTAATGTTTCCTGGCCAGGCATGATTTTACCTTTATTGTTATTGTTCAGTCACTCAGTCATGTCTGAGTCTTTGTGACCCCATGGACTGCAGCACACCAGGCTTCCTTGTCCTTCACCATCTCCCTCAGTTTGCTCGAACTCATGTCCATTGAGTCAGTGATGCCATCCAACCATCTCATCCTCTGTCATCCCCTTCTCCTCCTGCCTTCAATCTTTCCCAGCATCAGGGTCTTCCAGTGAATCTGCTCTTTGCATCAAGTTTTTTCCTTAGGTAGTACTATTGAGATTTATAAGCCTCAGTGCCTCAAAGTAAAGGCTGTATTCACAGGAGATCTGGTAAAATGGAATGGGAAAAATCTGGAAAAAAAAATCTGAAATGGAAGTCATCTAGCTGTAGGGGAGGTGATGGGGATTTTAAAAGTGTGTATGAAGAGGAAGCTATCAGGTAATGATGATACAAAAATATAAGTCCAATTGGTGATGACCATTTGGACATTTTGGAAGATGGAAATACTGAGTGGAAAGTCTATCAATCTCCCAGGACTATGGTTGAGGGAAGAGGAAGAAGGAATAAACAGAATGAAGCATACACAATACTTGCTTTATGTCATTTTATGTTAAACTGTAGTTTCTTAAGGATTTGCAGATAAGCCAAGCTTCTTTATTCAAAGATAAGCTTGTGGTTTTGTAATTTTTATCTGTAAGAAAATAGTATTTCAATTCTGAGCATATCGGTACCTTGTGGGAGTTTAGGGCAATAGACCTCTTACCCTGTGTTGGATGATAAATAATCCATAGAAATATCATATTCAGGTGGTTATCTCTGGAGAATATTTTAATATTTTATAATAATTTTTGAAGGAAAAGAACCCATAGAATAACAAAAAAAAGTTTTTCAGGGTTCAACATGTCCTTGATGGGCTCATCCCTTGTAATACTGTCAGCTTGTATCAAGTGTCAGTAAACAGTGATTTAGAATCTTGGTCCTCAGCCGTTTCCTTCTCTTGTTTTGAATCTTTTCCAAAATTCTGTTCCATTATAAATCATTTCCGTTTGTAGGTGATCCTAAGGATCACTAAAAATAGCTTATTCTTTAAGTTGTCTTTGTGTTTAAAATGTTACATCACATGTAAACTGAAAGGTTACAGAGTTGGACCTCAGGGTTTTTTCCCCATTATTCGCCACTTTTTATTTGAGTGTTTTCTTACTGTCAGTTCTGCCACCAGATGTCTTGAATACATTCTTCCTTAATAGAAAGGTCTCTGCCTCTATCCCTGTGCTATACCTTGAGCAGAAGACTAATTGCATTGTCTTCAGCTAGACTTCCATTCCCTCTGTATCACCGTTCTCCTGCGCTCCATATTTTTACCCTTCATTGACCGTCAATGGCATTCAGTCTCAAAACTGAGCTTTGATGCTCTCCAGTTATTTTCTAGCTTTGTCATCTAAGAGTAAACAAGCTTCCACAGGATTCTTGGAATTGTCTAGTTTTATAAAGCCATCAGATGTTCACCCACTTGTGTAGATAAAACACTTTTTTTTGCCTTATGAATTATTAGCTTTTTTCCCTTCTCTCTTTTTTCCTCTCCAGAATTTAGGTTTTACTTCAACATTGACACAGTGTAGCTATCAGAAATTACCAAAAACTCTTATTTCCAGTTACTGGTGAAGGTCAATGGTCCTTTGGCTCTTACTAAAGAAACCATGACCTAATTTGTATAAGCTTCTTAAAGTCAGGACTAGATAGTAATGAAAGCAGTGAATGTCTTCTTGTTGCATGCCTACCATGATCAAACACCATTTTCATTGGTTTACATGTATTAAATAATTCTTGCAAAAGCCTTGATTTCCCCAGCACAATTTTTGTCCCATTTGAAAGATAAGAAAACAGGCATTGAAAGTTTAAGCACCTTGACCAAAGTCATACAGATAGCTTTAGTCCTGCTGAGAGTTGAGTCTACATAATCTGACTCAATAGTGTGAACTGTTTACTACCACCGCAGCCCCCTTCAACATCTCTGAACCCAGATGTGGCTCCAGAAGAATTTTTAGTGCAAAGAATCAATGCCTGAGCTCACTGAAGCAACTCACTAAGGAGGATGAACCAGGAAAAGCATGTGAAAGAGACGACGTAGTGTAGTGGTTCATAATGGGCTAACTTTAAATTATGAAGTTAATTTGAATGATTCATGTCTGGCCCTCAATTTCCTCATCTGTAAAATGAGGAGAAACATGTCTTGAAGGGTCATGAAGATAAATGAATACATATAAGTTGCTTATTTAGCTCAGATGGTAAAGCATCTGCCTACAATGCAGGAGACCTGGGTTCGATCCCTGGGTCAGGAAGATCCCCTGGAGAAGGAAATGGCAACCCACTCCAGTATTCTTGCCTGGAAAATTCCATAGATGGAGGAGCCTGCTAGGCTACAGTCCATGGGGTCGCAAAGAACAACTTCACTCTTCACTCAAGTTGCTTATTGTGAGAAGAGTAATAATTATACATGGAATCTGTCTTAGGAATAGATCTGAAAGGCAGCAGTCTAAACAAGGTAGGGAATTATTTTTATCTTACGTAATACAAAACCTAGAGGCAAATGGTCCAAGGCTGGTACAGTGGGTCCCATTCTCTACCTTCAGTTCAGTCGCTCAGTCATGTCTAACTCTATGACCCCATGGACTGCAGCATGCCAGGCTTCCCTGTCCATCACCAACTCCCAGAGCTTACTCAAACTCATGTCCATTGAGTCAGTGATGCCATCCAACCATCTCATCCTCTGTCGTCCCCTTTTCCTCCTGCCTTAAATCTTTCCCAGCATCAGGGTCTTTTCCAATAAGTCAGTTCTTCACATCAGGTGGCCAAAGTATTGGACCTTCAGCTTCAGCATCAGGGCTTCCAATAAATATTCAGGACTGATTTCCTTTAGGATGGACTGGTTGGATCTCCTTGCAGTCCAAGGGACTCTCAAGAGTCTTCTCCAACACCAAAGTTCAGAAGCATCAATTCCTCGGTGCTCAGCTTTCTTTATAATCTGACTCTCACATCCATACATGACTCCTGGAAAAACCATAGCTTTGACTAGATGGACCTTCATTGACAAAGTAATGTCTCTGCTTTTTAATATGCTATCTAGGTTGGTCATAGCTTTTCTTCCAAGGAGCAAGTGTCTTTTAATTTCATGGTTGCAGTCACCATCTGCAGTGATTTTGGAGCCCCCCAAACAAAAATCTGTCACTGTTTCCATTGTTTCCCCATCTACTTGCCATGAAGTGATGGGACTGGATACCATGGTTTTAATTTTCTGAATGTTGAACTTTCAGCCAACTTTTTCACTCTCCTCTTTCACTTTCATCAAGAGGCTTTTTAGTTCCTCTTCACTTTCTGCCATAAGGGTGGTGTCATCTGCATATCTAAGGTTATTGATATTTCTCCTGGCAATCTTGATCCCAGCTTGTGCTTCCCCCAGCCCGACACTTCACATGATGTACTCTGCATATAAGCTAAATAAGCAGGGTGACAGTATACAGCCTTGACGTACTCCTTTCCCAATTTGGAACCAGTCTGTTGTTCCATGTCTGGTTCTAACTCTTTTTTTCTTGACCTGCATACAGATTTCTCAGGAGGCAGGTAAGGTGGTCTCATATTCCCATCTCCTGAAGAATTTTCCACAGTTTATTGTGATCCATATAGTCAAAGGTTTTGGCATAGTCAATAAAGCAGAAATAGATGTTTTTCTGGAACTCTCTTGCTTTTTTGATGATCCAGCACATGTTGGCAATTTGATCTCTGGTTCCTCTGACTTTTCTGAATCCAACTTGAACATCTGGAAGTTCACGGTTAACATACTGTTTAAACCTGACTTGGAGAATTTTGGGCATTATTTTGTTAGCATGTGAGATGAGTGCAATTGTGTGGGTTTTTGAACATTCTTTGGCATTGCCTTTCTTTGGGATTGGAATGAAAACTGACCTTTTCCAGTTCTGTGGCCCCAGGAGAGTTTTCCAAATTTGCTGGCATATTGAGTGCAGCACTTTCACAGCATCATCTTTTAGGGTCTGAAATAGCTCAACTGGAATTCTATCACCTCCACTAGCTTTGTTCATAGTGATGCTTTCTAAGGCCCACTTGATTTCACATTCCAGGATGTCTGACACTGGGTGAATGATCACACCATCATGGTTATCTGGGTCATGAAGATCTTTTTTGTATAGTTCTTCTGTGATTTCTTGCCATCTCTTCTTAATATCTTCTGCTTCTGTTAGGTCCATACCACTTCTGTCATTTATTGTGCCCATCTTCGCATGAAATGTTCCCTTGGTATCTCTAATTTTCTTGAAGAGATCTCTAGTCTTTCCCATTCTATTGTTTTCCTCTATTTCTTTGCACTGATCACTGAGGAAGGCTTTCTTATCTCTTCTTGCTATTTAGAACTCTGCATTCAAATGGGTATATCTTTCCTTTTTACTTTTGCCTTACCTCCTTTTCCTTGTCTTGTTTGCCTTTCTCTCTACCTTACAGCATTGTTATTAATATAGGTGTTCCTTATAGCTCTAGCCATCATGTCTGCATTTTAGACTGAAAGGAGAGAGCAAAAGAACTGCTGGCTCTGTAAGGCACACCCCACATCTACTTCTTTTGTCTCACTGATCAGAAAGTTACATGATCACCCCATCTGCAAAGTGTTGACTGTAACAACAACAAAAGAAAATGGAACTGTTTGCAAAGAATCAGGAGCTAGCCAACATAGGTATGTGACTACATGTGTGTTCATACATGATGATACATGTGTTTATTGTGTACCAGAGGCCATAGGATCAAGAACAAACTACCCTAAAACTACATGTATGCAGGTCAGGAAGCAACAGTTAGAACTGAACTTGGAACAACTAACTGCTCAATACTGGGAAAGGAGTACGTCAAGGCTGTTTATTGTCACCCTGCTTATTTAACTTCTATGCAGAGTACATCTTGTGAAATGCAGGGCTCAATGAAGCACAAGCTGGAATCAATATTCCTGGGAGAAATATCAACAACCTCAAATATGCAAATGATACCACACTAATGGCAAAAAGTGATGAGGACTTAAAGAGCCTCTTGTTGAAGGTAAAAAAGGAGAGTGAAAAACCTGGCTTAAAACTGAACAGTCAAAAGATGAAGATCATGGCATCTTGTCCCATCACTTCATGGCAAATAGATGGGGAAGAAGTGAAAACAGTGACAGATTTCATTTTCTTGGAGGGGCTTCTCTGGTGGCTCAGATGGTAAAGAATCTGCCTGAAACGTGGGAGACACGAATTCAATCCCTGGGTTGGGAAGTTCCCCTGGAGAAGGGAATAGCAAGCCCCTCTGGTATTCTTGCCTGGAGAATTCCATGTACATAGGAGCCTGTCAGACTAAAGTCCATAAGGTCGCAAAGAGGTGGACACGACTGAGCTACTAACACAACACAAAATCACTGCGGATGGTGAGTGTAGCCATGAAATTAAAAGATACTTGCTCCTTGGAAGAAAATCTAATGACCAGCCTAGACAGTATATGACAAAGCAGAGACATTACTTTGCCAACAAAGATCCATAGAGCCAAAAGTGTGGTTTTTCCGGTTGTCATGTACAGTTGTGAGAGTTGTACCACAAAGAAGGAGGAGTGCCGAAGACATCCACCCTGAATATTCATTGGAAGGACTGATGCTGAAGCTGAAGCTCCAATATTTTGGCCACCTGAAGTGAAGAGCCAACTCATTGGAAAAGACTCTGATGCCGAGAAAGATTGAAGGCAGGAGGAGAAGGTGACAACGGAGGATGATATGGTTGGATGGCATCGACAACTCAATAGACATGAGTTTGAGGAAACTCCAGGTGATGGTAAAGGACAGGGAAACCTAGAGTGCTGAATTCATGGGGTTGCAAAGAGTTGGACATGACTTAGGGAATGAACAACAACCACCAAAAAACTAGGGAAGAATTGAAGCAGTAGTATCCTGTCCAGCAGCAAACCTGAGGAGCAGAAGCACTTCATAAAAGCTGAGGGAAATAAGTTAGAGAGGGTATGAAAAGATGTTCCTACTACATATGTTAAAATATTAAGACAAAAAATGTGCTTGACCATTGTAAAAGGATGACGTGTAAATGCCATTATATATATATATATATGTGTGCGTGTGTGTGTGTGTGTGACATATATAGATCTTAAGGTCATATCTAAAGGTTACATCCAGGTCTTAAGAAGTTGCCTTAATTGGTTAGGCAGAATTATCACAAAGCCTTGGTACTGGGCTTGAACTCCACAGAGATTAATTACCCATCCCCTTATCATCAGTCCTTGGCCAGCCTTCTCATAAATGAATGTAGTCCAGACAGTAATGAATGTAAGTTTTTTTTTCAACCTCTCTTCACTCCCATACCACAGAACATCCATTCAAATAGATAATGAACTGATAGCATCATCTTTGCTCTGAAGGACAAGAGGAGGTCTGTGGTAACAGAAGGCACAGTCCTGTGGCCACTGCTGAGTTTTCTGGCACATTTGCTGGCATACTGAGTGCAGCACCTTCACAGCATCATCTTTCAGGATTTGGAATGGCTCAACTGGAATTCCACACCTCCACTAACTTTGTTTGTAGTGATGCTCCCTAAGGCCCACTTGACTTCACATTCCAGGATGTCTGGCTCTAGGTAAGTGATCACATCATCATGGTTATCTGGGTCGTGAAGATCTTCTTTGTACAGTTCTTCTGTGTATTCTTGCCACCTCTTCTTAATATCTTCTGCTTCTGTTAGGTCCATACCATTTCTGTCCTTTATCGAGTCCATCTTTGCATGAAGTCTTCCCTTGGTATCTCTAATTTTCTTGAAGAGATCTCTAGTCTTTCCCCTTCTGTTGTTTTCCTCTATTTCTTTGCACTGATCGCTGAGGAAGGCTTTCTTATCTCTCCTTGCTATTCTTTGGAACTCTGCATTCAAATGGGTGTATCTTTCCTTTTCTCTTTTGCTTTTCACATCCCTTCTTTTTACAGCTATATGGAAGGCCTCCTCAGACAGCCATTTTGCTTTTTTGCATTTCTTTTTCTTGGGGATGGTCTTGATCCCTGACTCCTGTATAATGTCATGAACCTCTGTCCATAGTTCATCAGGCACTCTGTCTATCAGATCTAGTCCCTTAAATCTATTTCTCACTTCTACTGTATAATTATAAGGAATTTTATTTAGTTCATACCTGAATGGCATCTGGTCCCATCACTTCACGGGAAATAGATGGGGAAACAGTGGCAGACTTTATTTTTGGGGGCTCCAAAATCACTGCAGATGATGATTGCAGCCATGAAATTAAAAAGACACTCACTTCTTGGAAGGAAAGGTATGACCAACCTAGATAGCATATTCAAAAGCCGAGGCATTACTTTGCTAACAAAGGTTCATCTAGTCAAGGCTATGTTTTTTCCTGTGGTCATGTATGGATGTGAGAGTTGGACTGTGAAGAAGGCTGAGCACTGAAGAATTGATGCTTTTGAACTGTGGTGTTGGAGAAGACTCTTGAGAGTCCCTTGGACTGCAAGGAGATCCAACCAGTCCATTCTGAAGGAGATCAGTCCTGGGTGTTCTTTGGAAGGACTGATGCTAAAGGTGAAACTCCAGTACTTTGGCCACCTCATGCGAAGAGTTGACTCATTGGAAAAAACTCTGACACTGGGAGGGATTGGGAGCAGGAGGAGAAGGGGACAACAGAGGATAAGATGGCTGGATGGCAACACTGACTCGATGGGTGTAAGTTTGAGTAAACTCCGGGAGTTGGTGATGGTCAGGGAGGCCTGGCGTGCTGCAATTCATGGAGTCGCAAAGAGCTGGACGTGAGTGAGCTACTGAACTGGATGGAACTGAATGGTCTAGTGGTTATCTCCACTTTCTTCAATTTAAGGCTGAATTTGGCAATAAGGAGTTCATGATCTGAGCCACAGTCAGTTCCCGGTCTTATTTTTGCTGACTGTACAGAGCTTCTCCATCTTTGGCTGCAAATAATATAATCAATCTGATTTTGGTGTTGACCATGTGGTGATGTCCATGTGCAGAGTCTTCTCTTGTGTTGTTGGCAGAGGGTGTCTGCTATGACCAGTCGTTCTCTTGGCAGAACTCTATAAGCCTTTGCCCTGTTTCATTCTGTACTCAAGGCCAAATTTGCCTGTTGCTCCAGGTGTTTCTTGACTTCTTACTTTTGCAGAGTAGTATATGCAGAGTATGTCATGTGAAATGCCAGGCTGGATGAAGCACAATCTGGAATCAAGATTGCTGGTAGAAATATCAATAACCTCATATATACAGATGATACCACCCTTATGGCATAAAGTGAAGAGGAACTAAAAAGCCTTTTGATGAAAGTGAAAGAGGAGAGTGAAAAAATTGGCTTAAAGCTCAACACTCAAAGAACTAAGATTATGGCATCTGGTCCCATCACTTCATGGCAAATAGATGGGAAAACAATGGAAACAGTGAAGACTTTATTTTCTTGGGCTCCAAAATCACTGCAGATGGTGACTGCAGCCATGAAATTAAAAGATGCTTGCTCCTTGGAAGAAAAGCTATGACCAACATATTAAAAAGCAGAGGCATTACTTTGCCAACAAAGGTCCATCTAGTCAAAGCTATGGTTTTTCCAGTAGTCATGTATGGATATGAGAGTTGGACCTAAAGAATACATTGGAATCAGTTCTAATGAGGTGGATGAAACTGGAGCCTATTATACAGAGTGAAGTAAGCCAGAAAGAAAAATACCAATACAGTATACTAACGCATATATATGGAATTTAGAAAGATGTTAATGATAACCCTGTATGTGAGACAGCAAAAGAGACACAGATGTATAGAACAGTCTTTTGGACTCTGTGGGAGAGGGTGGGATGATTTGGGAGAATGGCATTGAAACATGTATAATATCATATAAGAAACGAATCGCCAGTGCAGGTTCAATGCAGGATACAGGATGCTTGGGGCTGGTGCACTGGGATGACCCAGAGGGATGGTACGGGGAGGGTGGAGGGAGGGGAGTTCTGGATGGGGAACACGTGTATACCTGTGGTGGATTCATGTTGATGTATGGCAAAACCAATACAATATTGTAAAGCAATTAACCTCCAATTAAAATAAATAAATTTATATTAAAAACAAACAATAAATAAAATGTTATTTTTACTATTTGGGAAAAAAATGTGGCTAGAATTTGGGGTTTTATAAGATTCAAGTTACTGAAATGTTTTCTGGTTCCGTAGAAATAATACCTTTTAGGTGGTACAATAGACATTTTGTAAACTTTTAGTAAAATTTTATCATAAAAGGAAAAAAAAATTAAAAAAACAAGGGAATGGTAGGTAGAAAACAGGGTAATTTGAATGATACTGAGTTTCTTTCTTTTTTTTGGCCACACCTGTGGCATGCAAGATCTTAGTTCTCTGACCAGGGATTGAACCCATGCCGCCCGCAGTGCAAGTGCAGAGTCATAGCCACTGAACCACCAGGGAGGTCCCAATGATACTTAGTTTCATTAAAAAAAATTTAGTCATCAATATTTAATAGCTAAGATTATAAACAATAGGTTTATACATTTTTTCAGCTATATATGTATGTAATGGGTTAAATAAAGAAGTCTTCAGGAGTGGCCATGCAAATGGATGGAATAGACAGAAGTAGAGCCGACAAAGAATAATGCCCAGGTTCACTGCTAATGGTGAATTTCCTAATGCTGGGAAACATCCTGGCTGAAAAAGATAACTGACTTTTTCTCCCTATCTGCTTTAAAATATGAAGGTAATGTGATTTCAACATGCCTGCATTTGAGAGAGGACAGTGACCTATATACATTTCTTTTGCCTTTGGTCCAAGCAATTCATTTTTACCCTTTCATGAGATAGGCCATTTCAGAGAAGATTCTTGCTTGTTTATACAAAACAAACTAGTGACAAAAGAATGCAGAAAAGAGGCAAACTTTATCCCATCTCGTGAACAAGGAACATTAAAAAAATTGAGAAATTCTTAAGTGCTGGGCTGTCTGGGGAATTTACTAAAAAATATTCTAGAACCAAGCCTTTCGTGTTTGAGTCATCATCGCTCTTGGAGGAAGACAGGAATATTTGTGTCCTGCAGTTATGAGTTGGGCCTGTTTCATGTGTCACTGATGGAGTTTGCTGGCTTCAGCCGCTGGATGTTTGCCATTATAAAGATAAGAGCTGATGCAGTCATACAGAAGCTCTGATATTTATGTAGATGTACTGTCTATGGCTTGAACGACTTTGCTTTACCTAATTTCAAATCACTGCTAGGCATGATTAGGCCAGGACAATGCTTCTCAATTTTTTTGAGCTTTGCTACATATTTCTGCCACACAAAACTCAAGAATTTATGAAACTAAATCACCACCTCCTGATAATAAGATCTGCGACTGCCACTCTTGTGAGCACACTCACGTATCCATCATTTAAGATGTCAAGCATTTCTGTCTCTATAAGAACAAATTCAAGTATTTCTGAAACAAGGCTCAAATACAACATTTTGCCAAATGTTTTCATTTTATATATTAAAACATAACACTGAAACCATTTTTTTTTAACAAAAATTCTTTCGGCTTATCTATCGTTGCCGAAAATGGCGACTGAAATCAGAATTTAGGCAGCTATATTTTTGATTTGTGAGGCAGAATAGCATGTATTTTGCTCTTCTGTAGCAAGATTGGTAGTAAAAAATTTATTTTTTCTGAGTAAGCTAAGCAGATGTGAATCAGAAGGCACATGGGGAAGAAATATATGTTCTTCTGAGGTGCTGTTTTTGCAAAGGCTCTTTTTGACAGTAACCACACTTTATGTTCCTGTCTTTTACAATATTCTATAATTTCTAATAAAACATAAAATAAATTCACACTCCTCTTTTAGAGTCAGCAGTTGTAGGTTCTGCTATCAATCCCTCAAGTTAAAGTATATTGTGTCATCAAGAACAACATGATACAGTAGCGAGTGCATTAGACAAGGTGTTAGATATTCTGGACTGAGTTCCCATTGGGCCATTTACTAACTGTCGATTTGGACAAGGCTTTTCACAGCCTCCTTTTCTTGACCTATATCACAAGAATAATCATCTTTGCCTATCCCATGGGGTTGCTTTGTACATGAAGTAATAATGTAAATGTAAATTGTTAGTTCCTTTATAGATATAAAAGAATTCTAAGTGGTTTTTAACACTACACTAGCCTTTCTAAATTCAGGGTTTATTCTATCAAGGGAAGAAATTCACTGATAGATATAGAAAACAAAGTTACTGGCTGTAGAAGAAATGGGAAGAGTTTTTGACATCAAATAGGTATGATGTTTTAGAAATGGATAATGTCTCCAGAAGCTCTCTAGTCTCAAGACATAGAATTGCAATAATTGTAAAATTATTATCAGAATATTAGCCACCTGTCTAAATTTGATATATGTTATAGATTTCAGGTAATAAAAACTAAATAAAAATCAATGGTAGTTTTAAATGAATGCTATATACTATCAAAATTATAGGTACATATATTGTTACCAAGATACAACTATTATGCAGTTCTGATAATCAGATTTATGGTCGTGAGTTATTTCTTGAAAAAGGTTATTTACATTCTTAGGTAAGGAGAAATGCTTAGGCAAAAATGTTTTATTCCTATCCCTTACATTTTTTTTTAACCTTATAGAATAGAAAGAATATCTTCTTGAACTGTTCTTCATAATTGCATACTCTTACTGGTACTGAATAATCTTAAATTGCAACCAAGGTTAATCTTTACATTGGATTCTCAGTCATACATAGATTCATCTTCAAGAATTAAAAAGGGGGACTTTGATGGCATTGACTATTGAATTCACAAAGTAATCACATGAGAATCGTCTAAAAAATGCATGTATTCTTGTTCATTTCAGTGTAGTAAAATAGGTGAATTTGAAATTTGGATCTGAACTTAAAAACTTGCAAGACTCTAATGGTACAGGAAATATGCTCTCAAAAGTAGTCAGCCATCAGAGGTCAACTCAATATGACTACTGCTACTGCTGCTGCTAAGTCGCTTCAGTCGTGTCCGACTCTGTTCGACCCCACAGACAGCAGCCCACTAGGCTCCCCTGTCCCTGGGATTCTCCAGGCAAGAACACTGGAGTGGGTTGCCATTTCCTTCTCCAATGCATGAAGGTGAAAAGTGAAAGTGAAGTCGCTCAGTCCTGTCCGACTCTGAGCGACCCCATGGACTGCAGCCTACTGGGCTCCTCCATCCATGGGATTTTCCAGGCAAGAGTACTGGAGTGGGGTGCCATCGCCTTCTCCGCAATATGACTAACAGATTACTAAAAGTCATTTTTTTTTCTTTCTTCCTTTTTTTTTGAAGGAAATCATTCTATGTGTCATTCTTAAAATGCTCAAAATAATTTCCAAATGAATGTTTTTTATTGAGATTTTTATGCTGCTTGTATAAAAAAATCTTCATTCTTTACACCCCATTTACTTTTGAAATTGTAAGTGTATACTTTTTGAATATCCTCATTTCTTAAATAAATATTTACATGATGACCAGGTATACTATTGGTCAAGACAGTATGGATTTAAAGATAAAACACAATTTTTGATTTGTGCAGATAAATTGTGTTTTCCTGATGATTTAACAAACTTAAGAATCATTTAAAAAAGACAAGAAATATTTTAAGTCTAAGTCAGATGAAAGCAAATTATGTATTTTGTCCTCAATCTAACATGGGAGGGTGTGTGTCAATTATTATTACAC
Source organism: Bos mutus (assembly GCF_027580195.1). Classification (NCBI taxonomy): domain Eukaryota; kingdom Metazoa; phylum Chordata; class Mammalia; order Artiodactyla; family Bovidae; genus Bos; species Bos mutus. The sequence goes on from NC_091618.1 coordinate 33,161,713, forward strand.
TAAAGAAAGACTTAGTGGCTATAATGTGTCATATTTTATGAAGCTGTGGCTTGATTGGACTCAGCTGGGTGGTTCTATTTCACATAGTATCAGCTGGGACTGCAGATATCTGTAACTTTGAATGGGCTGGCCTATTCAATTCATGTCACTCACAGAATGGACAGCCGCTATTGGCTGCATAACCTCCTTGTGTGTTGGTTCTCTATGTGACCTCTCAACTTAGACTGCTAAGACTGTGTCAGCTGGGCTCCAAAGAGAATAGATTTCAAGCAGTGAAGGAAAAAACTGCAGACCTCTTGATGCTTTGTCTCAGAAATTACAGCATCACTTGTGCTGCATTCTGTTGATCAGAGCATATCCCGGGACCAGCCCAGGTACAGGGGAGGGAAGACAGAGCCCATATGTCAATGGAAGGAGGGACTGAAGGATTTAAAACTATCTTCAATCCCCAGCAGGGGGAGAAGTCTCCATGTTTGGTGAGAAATTGTCATGGCATCCTATAAAGAATTTCAGATGCTGTCATTACTTAGATGGTTATTTGCTTTTTCTAAATGTCTGTCCTCATTGTGTAATGATTCAAAACAAGAACTCATTGTATACATAGAACATTATGACTTTTTCATCTAGCACACAACTTTGGAAAAAATATATGTTTGTAAATGGCTGTAGAGTAGTTACCATCACTGCATAAAAACAGAAGAAAAAACTTAAACTGTTTATGCTTGTTGTTTGCTTAGACTTGGTGAGCTGGCAAATTTTCATCATTGTTTCACTTACTCTTTATGGCAGAGGCTTCTAGATGTTGTCACCTTTTATGCATTATTCCTTCTCTTAGTATAGATTTGCCATCTTTGAATCTAATCAAAAGACTACATTTCCTAGTGTCCATTGAAGTTTTTTTTCCTGTGATTAAGTGCCAGCAATCAGTCAAAAAAGTGTTGGATGAGCTGTTTTTGTCTTCTTTCATTTTACTGTTGAAAGTGGATAGATTTGCTGGTAGCTTCATTGAAATAAACATTGTGTAATCACACATGGTCATTTTATGCAAGGAAAATTAAGAAAACCTTAAAGCTGGCCTCAGATAATATCCTACTTTGTCATGGTAAATAATCCTTTTTATGTGTTGCTGGATTCTTTTTGCTAGTATAGTGTTGAATTCTGTGGCTATATTCATAGGAGGTGTTGGCATGTGATTTTATTTTCTTGTGATGTCTTTGTTTGGTTTTGATATCAGGGAAATTCTGGGCTCAAGAGTGAGTTGTAAAGTTGCTTTCTTTCCTAATTTTTTTGGGAAGGGTTGGTAGAAGACAAATGTTAAGCCTTCTTTAAATATGTGGTAGAATTCACCAGTAAAGTCATCTTGGCCAGGGATTGTTCTTTGTAGGAAGTACTTTGATTATTAATTTGATCTCTTTTCCTGTTATGGATATGTTCAAATAAAAAAAAATCTTGAGTTAGTTTCGGTAGCTTATGTTTTTCCAGAAATCTGTCCATTTCATATAGGGTATCTAATTTTTTTGTCATACAGTGGTTCCTAGTATTCATTTTAAATCCTTTTTATTTCTGTAATCTTGGTAGTAATGTACCCTCTCTCATTCCTGATTCTAATAATTTTAGTCTTCTCTCTTTTTTCCCTTGGTCAGTCTAAACAAAGATTTAGCCAATATTGCTAATCTTTTCAGAGAACCAACTCTTGATTTTATTGATTTTCTTTCTTATTTTCTGTTCTTCACTTCTACCCACTCTGACCTTTATTATTTCTTTCTGCTTGTTTTTGATTTAGTTTGTTCTTTTTCTAGTTTTTTCAGGTATGAAGTTAAATTATTGGTTAAAACATTTTCTTTTTGTAATACAGAAATTTATAGCTATAAATTTCCCTCTAAGTACTAGTTTATTTGCATCCCATAAATTTTGGTATGCTGTATATTCATTTTCATTAATGTCCAAGTATTTTTTAATTTCCCTTTGCTGCTGCTGCTGCTAAGTCACTTCAGTCGTGTTTGACTCTGTGTGACCCCATAGATGGCAGCCCACCAGGCTCTGCCATCCCTGGGATTCTCCAGACAAGAACACTGGAGTGGGTTGCCATTTCCTTCTCTAGTGCATGAAAGTGAAAAGTGAAAGTGAAGTCGCTCAGTTGTGTCCGACTCTTCGAGACCCCATGGACTGCAGCCTACCAGCTTCCTCCATCCATGGGATTTTCCAGGCAAGATTACTGGAATGGGTTGCCATTGCCTTCTCGAATTTCCCTTTGAATTCTTCATTAATCAATTGATTATTAGGAGTATATCTACTCTTGATATCAAAGTATAGGATAAGAAAGGGAAAAATAAATATTTAAAGAAAAGTTAATGATTTATAGTATGAACCAGATCCTACTCTAAAAGCCATTACTTGCATTTAATAGAACATGCCATTGTTCTTTTTCTTTTTTTTGCCATTGTTCTTTTTCATCTTACACCTCCATTCCTTTATTATTACATATTCCAAGATGGTATGCATGGATCTTCCCAAGGTTTTGTCATGTTTTCTATGATACTTTATATTTCTTCACCTATGATCTCGGTTTTCCTGATTGTTTAACAATCAGTGAAATGTAAGTTTTTCTCTTTCTCCCTCTTATGGAAGCAATATGGACAGCAAAGAAAGTTAAGTGTATATTATATCTCTTACTTTCAGCATAACAAGAATTGCAGGAAAAGAACTGACATTTAATGGTCTTGTATCCTTTTTTGTGTGTATTACTTTAATTAATTATTGTCGTACCATGTGGTAAGGCAGGTTGTTCTTATTTTTCATATGAGACTCAGGAAAATTAAGTAATTTTGCATTATATTACCTTGATAAATAATGTGTCTGGGGTTTGAATGCAGTTCTGACTATGTCAGAGCCCGTTCTCTTTCCACTGATCTTCTTTGCAAGAAGCAAAGGAAATAGCTCCTCCTGACTACATTCTGGAAGTTTTTGTAATAGGTAATAAGGATCTATTAGCCACAGCCAGGCTATACAATGTGTTCTCTACTTTGATCTCAAACTCTCACTTGTTCTTCTTTTAATTTTCACTTGAATGTTTTCCATCAAATGGTCCCACTCTCTTTGATACCTTCTTTGTATATTACATCTGATTATTGTATTATCCACATTCTAGCCATAATTTCCATGCCAGCAAAAGATAACATATATAATTTTTCTGTACAATTCTATCTCCATTTTTTCATGTTATATCCCAGTACACTTGAAATTAATATGAGTATTTTTTTTTTTATCATTTACCCTCTTATTTTTTTTTTTTTAAATTGGACTTCCCTGGTGGCTCAGACGGTAAAGCTTCTGCCTACAATGCGAGAGACCTGGGTTCAATCCCTGGGTCGGGAAGATCTCCTGGAGAAGGAAATGGCAACCCATTCCAGTATTCTTGCCTGGAAAATCCCATGGACAGAGGAGCCTGGTAGGGCACAGTCCATGGGGTCGCAAAGAGTCAAACATGACTGAGTGACTTCACTTTTTTTTAATTCTTAATCTTTTTGTCGCAGCTGTTGACCTTCCATCATCTCATTGTCCTATTATTAACAGTATTTTCTCCATTTCCATTGTCAGCTTAAAACTAACAAGTTTTAAGTAAAGTTTAAATAAAAATTCTTTGAGCAAAGAGGGTAAATTCTGAAGTCTGACTGTTAGATTTCAGACCCTTTCTGCCACTAATCAATCCTAGCTGCAAGAACCTGGAGATATTACTTCATCTCTTAAAACCAACCTACCTCTTAGGATTATGGTGAGCTGAAATAAGTAGATTCATGTCAAGTTCTTGGACAGAGCCCAGCGTAAACTTTATGTGGCATAAAAATTATGCCACAACATTATTAGTTTTTTTATTAGTATTATTTATTGTTAGCCACTATTGATCCAAATATATATAGTATTTTTTTCAATGAAGGCATAGCTGAAGCCTAGCTTTATAATATTTTTGAAAGAATTTCTGCAAGTTTAGTCATTAATTTACCCAGTTCCTTCGTTTTTTTCACTATTGTATTCATAGCTTTTCCTGAAGAAATTAAGAAAAATATTCTAGGAGGTGGCATGCCAAAATGAAAGAAGCTCCACTTTGGATTTTGAGAAGAGTTTTATAAACTTAATAGGGTCTAATTCTTCTTTGTCTGTCAAGTACAGCACTATCAATGATCCTTCAGAAGATGTGAGTTACCTTAATGGAGAGGAATGCATCCTCATATAGTACTAGGAGGGCCCACCTCCTTCCCTTTCCCCTAGTCAACCTCTTCACAATATTTTGATTTTCTCATTATGTAAATTGCCAACATCAGCTGGATCGTTGAAAAAGCAAGAGAATTCCAGAAAAACATCTATTTCTGCTTGATTGACTATGCCAAACCTTTTGACTATGTGGATCACAATAAACTGTGGAAAATTCTTCAAAAGATGGGAATACCAGACCACCTTACCTGCCTCTTGAGAAATCTGTATGCATGTCAGGAGGCAACAGTTAGAACTGGACATGGAACAACAGACTGTTTCCAAATAGGAAAAGGAGTACGTCAAGTACGTCAAGTATATTGTCACCCTGCTTATTTAGCTATATGCAGAGTACATCATGAGAAATTCTGGGCTGGAAGAAGCACAAGCTGGAATCAAGATTGCCAGGAGAAATATCAATAACCTCAGATGTGCAGATGACACCACCCTTATGGCAGAAAGTGAAGAAGAACTAAAGAGCCTCTTGATGAAAGTGAAAAAGGAGAGTGAAAAAGTTAGCTTAAAGTTCAAACTTCAGAAAACTAGGGCTTCCCTGGTGGCTCAGATGGTAAAGTGTCTGCCTGTGATGTGGGAGACCTGGGTTCCATCCCTGGGTTGAGAAGATCCCCTGGAGAAGGAAATGGCAACCCACTCCAGTACTCTTGCTTGGAAAATTCCATCGACTGAGGAGCCTGGTAGGCTACAGTCCATGGGGTCGCAAAGAGTCGGCCATGATTGAGCAACTTCACTTTCACTTCAGAAAACTAAGATCATGACACCCAGTCCTATCACTTCATGGCAAAAAGATGGGGAAACAGTGGCAGACTTTATTTGGGGGGCTCCAAAATCACTGTAGTTGGTGACTGCAGCCATGAAATTAAAAAGACGCTTATTCCTTGGAAGGAAGGTTATGACCAACTTAGACAGTACATTAAAAAGCAGAGACATTACTTTGCCAACAAAGGGCCGTCTAGTCAAGGCTATGGTTTTTCCAGTGGTCATGTATGGATGTGAGAGTTGGACTATAAAGAAAGCTGAGCGCCAAAGAATTGATGCTTTTGAACTGTTGCACACTAAAGCGCAGGTGGCTGTGACGGGCGCGCTAAAGCGCGGCCGAGAGAAGCTGGGAGGACCCCATGCCCGAAGGGTGGCGGCCAAGAGGAGTTACCCCACCTCCGAGGTCAGGGGCAGCGGCCGAGAGTACCAGACTGCGAAGGCGCAGGAACGGCAGAGAGGAGCTACCCCGCATCTGAGGTCGGGGGCGGGGGGCAGCCGACAGGAGATACCCAGAGTCCGAGGTCAGGGGCTGCAGCCGGGAGGAGATACCCCATGCCCCAAGCCCAAGGCCAGGGGCCGTGGCCGGGAGGTCCAACCCCACATCCAAGGAGCCGTGGCTGCGCGGGCCCAGGAGGGCCTAGAGGCGCTATCCCACGTTGAAGGTCAGGAAGGGTGGCGGTGAGGAGATACCCCTCATCCAAGGTAAGGAGCAATGGCTGCCCTTTGCTGGAGCAGCCGTGAAAAGATACCCCACACCCAAGGTAAGAGAAACCCAAGTAAGACGGCAGGTATTGCGAGAGGGCATCAGAGGGCAAACACACTGAAACCATACTCACAGAAAACTAGTCAATCTAATCACACTAGGACCACAGCCTTGTCTAACTCAATGAAACTAAGCCATGCCCGTGGGGCAACCCAACACCGGCGGGTCATGGTGGAGAGATCTGACAGAATGTGGTCCACTGGAGAAAGGAATGGCAAACCACTTCAATATTCTTGCCTTGAGAACCCCATGAACAGTATGAAAAGGGAAAATGATAGGATACTGAAAGAGAAACTCCCCAGGTCAGTAGGTGCCCAATATGCTACTGGAGATCAGTGGAGAAATAACTCCAGAAAGAATGAAGGGATGGAGCCAAAGCAAAAACAATACCCAGCTGTGGATGTGACTGGTGACAGAAGCAAGGTCCAATGCTGTAAAGAGCAATATTGCATAGGAACCTGAAATGTCAGGTCCATGAATCAAGGCAAATTGGAAGTGGTGAAACAACAGATGGCAAGAGTGAATGTCGACATTCTAGGAATCAGCGAACTCAAATTGACTCGAATGGGTGAATTTAACTCAGATGACCATTATATCTACTACTGTGGGCAGGAATCCCTCAGAAGAAATGGAGTGGCCATCATGGTCAGCAAAAGAGTCCAAAATGCAGTGCTTGGATGCAATCTCTAAAAAGACAATGATCTCTATTCATTTCCAAGGCAAACCATTCAATATCACAGTAATCCAAGTCTATGCCCCAACCAGTAACACTGAACAAGCTGAAGTTGAACGGTTCTATGAAGACCTACAAGACCTTTTAGAACTAACACCCAAAAAAGATGTCCTTTTCATTATGAGATCAGATCAGTCGCTCAGTGGTGTCTGACTCTTTGCAACCCCATGAACCGCAGCATGCCAGGCCTCCCTGTCCATCACCAATTCCCAGAGTTCACTCAGACTCACGTCCATCGAGTCAGTGACGCCATCCAGCCATCTCATCCTCTGTCGTCCCCTTCTCCTCTTGCCCCCAATCCCTCCCAGCATCAGAGTCTTTTCCAATGAGTCAACTTTTCGCATGAGGTGGCCAAAGTACTGGAGTTTCAGCTTTAGCATCATTCCTTCCAAAGAAATCCCAGGGCTGATCTCCTTCACAATGGACTGGTTGGATCTCCTTGCAGTCCAAGGGACTCTCAAGAGTCTTCTCCAACACCACAGTTCAAAAGCATCAATTCTTCAGCACTCAGCCTTCTTCACAGTCCAACTCTCACATCCATACATGACCACAGGAAAAACCATAGCCTTGACTAGACGGACCTTTGTTGGCAAAGTAATGTCTCTGCTTTTCAATATGCTATCTAGGTTGGTCATAACTTTCCTTCCAAGGAGTAAGCGTCTTTTAATTTCATGGCTGCAGTCACCATCTGCAGTGATTTTAGAGCCCAGAAAAGTAAAGCCTGACACTGTTTCCACTCTTTCCCCATCTATTTCCCATGAAGTGATGGGACCAGACGCCATGATCTTCGTTTTCTGAATGTTGAGCTTTAAGCCAACTTTTTCACTCTCCTATTTTGCTTTCATCAAGAGGCTTTTTAGTTCCTCTTCACTTTCTGCCATAAGGGTAATGTCATCTGCATATGGAATGCAAAAGTAGGAAGTCAAGAAACACCTGGAGTAACAGGCAAATTTGGCCTTGGAATACGGAATGAAGCAGGGAAAAGACTAATAGAGTTTTGCCAAGAAAATGCACTGGTCATAACAAACACCCTCTTCCAACAATACAAGGGAAGGCTCTATACATGGACATCACCAGATGGTCAACACCGAAATCAGATTGATTATATTCTTTGCAGATGGAGAAGCTCTATACAGTCAGCAAAAACAAGACTAGGAGCTGACTGTGGCTTAGACCATGAACTCCTTATTGCCGAATTCAGACTTAAAATGAAGAAAGTAGGGGAAACCACTAGACCATTCAGGTGTGACCTAAATCAAATCCCTTATGATTATACAGTGGAAGTGAGAAATAGATTTAAGGGCCTAGATATGATAGATAGAGTGCCTGATGAACTATGGACTGAGGTTCATGACATTGTACAGGAGACAGGGATCAAGACCATTCCCATGGAAAAGAAATGCAAAAAAGCAAAATGGCTGTCTGGGGAGGCCTTACAAATAGCTGTGAAAAGAAGAGAAGCAAAAAGCAAAGGAGAAAAGGAAAGATATAAGCATCTGAATGCAGAGTTCCAAAGAATAGCAAGAAGAGATAAGAAAGCCTTCTTCAGCGATCAATGCAAAGAAATGGAGGAAAACAACAGAATGGGAAAGACTAGGGATCTCTTCAAGAAAATCAGAGATACCAAAGGAACATTACATGCAAAGATGGGCTCGATAAAGGACAGAAATGGTATGGACCTAACACAAGCAGAAGCTATTAAGAAGAGATGGCAAGAATACACAGAAGAACTGTACAAAAAAGATCTTCACGACGCAGATAATCACGATGGTGTGATCACTGACCTAGAGCGAGACATTCTGGAATGTGAAGTCAAGTGGGCCTTAGAAAGCATCACTATGAACAAAGCTAGTGGAGGTGATGGAATTCCAGTTGAGCTCTTTCAAATCCTGAAAGATGATGCTGTGCAAGTGCTGCACTCAATATGCCAGCACATTTGGAAAACTCAGCAGTGGCCACAGGACTGGAAAATGTCAGTTTTCATTCCAATCCCAAAGAAAGGCAATGCCAAAGAATGCTCAAACTACCGCACAATTGCACTCATCTCACACGCTAGTAAAGGAATGCTCAAAATTCTCCAAGCCAGGTTTCAGCAATATGTAAACCGTGGACTTCCTGATGTTCAAGCTGGTTTTAGAAAAGGCAGAGAAACCAGAGGTCAAATTACCAACATCTGCTGGATCATGGAAAATGCAAGAGAGTTCCAGGAAAGCATCTAGTTCTGCTTTATTGACTATGCCAAAACCTTTGACTGTGTGGATCACAATAAACTGTGGAAAATTCTGAAAGAGATGGGAATACCCGACCACCTGATCTGCCTCTTGATAAATTTGTATGCAGATCAGGAAGCAACAGTTAGAACTGGACATGGAACAACAGACTGGTTCCAAATAGGAAAAGGAGTTTGTTAAGGCTGTACATTGTCACCCTGTTTATTTAACTTATATGCAGAGTACATCATGAAAAACGCTGGACTGGAGGAAGCACAAGCTGGAGTCAAGGTTGCTGGGACAAATATCAATAACCTCAGATATGCAGATGACACCACCCTTATGGCAGAAAGTGAAGAGGAACTAAAAAGCCTCTTGATGAAAGTGAAAGTGGAGAGTGAAAAAGTTGGCTTAAAGCTCAACATTCAGAAAATGAAGATCATGGCATCTGGTCCCATCACTTCATGGGAAATAGATGGGGAAAGAGTGGAAACAGTGTCAGACTTTATTTTTCTGGGCTCCAAAATCACTACAGATGGTGACTGCAGCCATGAAATTAAAAGACGCTTACTCCTTGGAAGAAAGTTATAACCAACCTAGATAGCATATTGAAAAGCAGAGACATTACTTTGCCAACAAAGGTTCGTCTAGTCAGGGCTATGGTTTTTCCTGTGGTCATGTATGGATGTGAGAGTTGGACTGTGAAGAAGGCTGAGCGCCGAAGAATTGATGCTTTTGAACTGTGGTGTTGGAGAAGACTCTTGAGAGTCCCTTGGACTGCAAGGAGATCCAACCAGTCCATTGTGAAGGAGATCAGCCCTGGGATTTCTTTGGAAGGAATGATGCTAAAGTTGAAACTCCAGTACTTTGGCCACCTCATGCGAAGAGTTGACTCATTGGAAAAGACTCTGATGCTGGGAGGGATTGGGGGCAGGAGGAGAAGGAGACAACAGAGGATGAGATGGCTGGATGGCATCACTGACTCGATGGACGTGAGTCTGAGTGAGGTCCGGGAGTTGGTGATGGACACGGAGGCCTGGCGTGCTGCGATTCATGGGGTGGCAAAGAGTCAGACATGACTGAGCAACTGATCTGATCTGATCTTAACTGTGGTGTTGGAGAATACTCTTGAGAGTCCCTTGGACAGCATGGAGATCCAACCAGTCCATCCTAAAGGAAATTAGTTCTGAATATTCATCAGAAGAACTGATGTCGAAGCTGAAACTCCAATACTTTGACCTGATGGGGAGAGCTGACTCATTTGTAAAGACCCTGATGCTGGGGAAGATTGAAGGCAGGAGGAGAAGGGGATGACAGAGGATGAGAAAGTTGAATGGCATCACCAACTGAATGGACATGAGTTGGAGTAAACTCCGAGAGTTGGTGATGGACAGGGAAGACTGGCGTGCTGCAGTCCATGGGGTCACAAAGATTCGGACATGACTGAGCAACTGAACTGACTGAACATTATTAAACAAAGCATAAAAACTACAAGATATTGGTCTACCTTGGTTCAGCCTTAATGTGAAATATAAACTTTTATGTTTCCTCATGGATACAGCTTTCAAGCATTTAAGGAATGGGGGGTGGCAGAAATGCTTTTGGGAAGAGTACTCATTAGCTTTTCCAGGTTTGTCAGTTTTCTTCTCTTTTCTACATTTATTTCTACCCAAACTTGCAACTGAAGATCACTCCAAACAGTAATAGCCTTTTTCAGCAACTGCACTAAAATCAAAATCACTGAGGCGCTTGTAAAATTATAGTTGCTGAGGTCTGACCCTTGATCTCCTGAATCAGAATCTCTGAGTACAGGGTTGTGCAGTTAAGTATTTTTTAAAATATCATTCAGCCACATCTTGTATTCTTTTTTTTCCTTCTTTTTGATATGCCCATCAGTTCAAATGTAAACTCCAGGTCCTTTTTCTTCTTTTTTTTCTTCCTTCTTCTTTTCTTTCTTTCTCTTCCTCTCCCTTCCTTCCTTCCTCTTTCTTTCCTCCTTTTTTACTTTCTTCATAATTTTCATACTTGTGTCTTTATCTTCTGAGAGATTTTCTTGTATATTTCAATTTATCTATTGAAAAATTTATTTCAAAAATATTGAGATTGTTTAAGTGCTTTTGTTTTCTAAATATCATAAATTACTGTTCTTTTTTTTCTTAATGGTATCTCAAGTGATACCATAAATTGATTTGGAATTAACATATTTCCTTGAAGTTGTAGAATATTTAAAACAATGCTGAAAAAAATACATAAATTTGAAACCCTAAAGAAAGCTTCTGACTTTAAAATTTTAGTGAAAAAATTTCCTTTCAGCTTTATTATTAAAAATGATAAGACTTGAAAAAAATCATGACACCAATTTTGCTTGTATTTTCTGCATGCAATATCTTTGTGAATACCTTCAAAGATACAAAATCCCTTTCATTTTATCTGGAGTTACTTATCTTGGTTTTCATCATTAATATTTTAGATTTTTCACAGCTTTTGATGACCTTGGATATTAAGTAAAATTCTAGAAAAAGGGATTGATAGGTGGGAAGCTCTATGTATAAGGGCGCTATTAGTATTTATACCACCAAGCTTTTTTTGTTTTGTTTTTTTGTCTCCTTAGGGACTGCTGAGGCAGCTATCTATTACTGCCAAGTGTCAGATTTAGCAGAACTATCCTCAAGGGCCTGAATACATTCACTAACTACCCTAGTTATTCCTACATCTCAAAAAAAATTGTCTAGGAATTTTCCCTGCTTTTTCTTTTTTCCCTTGGAGGTAAATACCAGCCACCTTTACTCTATATGCAAGTGCAGAATGTGAGGGTAAGTGGGCAGTGAATCAACTTTTCCATGGTGCACACAGACCAGCAATCAATTACCTATTTTCTGCTTTCTCTCTCCCTCCTGTCCTTTGTCCTACCTGCTTTTTGTCTTTGTCCTAAGTCTGGAGATTTGATTATCTCTACTGCGCTGAATCCTACTTTGTTTGAACTCTTACAGGTCCCATAATTTTATCTCATTTGTCAACACTCTTTCATCTGCTTTTTCTATTCTAGAAATATATTGAAATAGCTCATCTGCTGAAGGCCTCATCTAGTCTTAGAAGACTTTTCTCCTTTACTATCTTTTGAATGGTAAGATAAGCTGGTCCATTGGTCCTTTCAGCAGATTTCCTTTAAAGCTTTTAATTGTGGTAAAATGCACAAAACATAAAATTTACCATCTGAACTATTTTTAAGTCAACTCCTCCACAGAATTAAGTACATTCGCATTGTTATGCAGTCAATCTCCAGAGCTCTGTTCATCTTACAAAACTGAAACTCTATATCCATTAAAATGATTACTCCAGAGTTCCCTTCTAGTGGTTAAGATTCCAGGCTTTCACTGCTGTGGCCTGGGTTCAGTCCCTGGTCAGGGAACTGAGATCCCACAAGCTGCACAGTGTGGGCAAAAAGTAAAACAAAATGACAACTCGACACTCCACCTTCCCCTGAATTCCTATCTCAATGAATTTTACCCCCCTAAGTCCCTTGTATAAGTGGAATCATACAGTATTGGAGACTGGCTTATCTCACCTAGCGTGTTCTGAAGCAGTTCTTATATAATGGGATTCCATCCCAGTCACTCTTGTTTGAATTCTTTCTTGTTTTTCCACATCCCATTCAAGGAGGTGAGGTACAAATAGCACATATTAATCTTGGGAAAGACCCTGATGCTTGGAAAGATGGGGAAGAGAAGGGGACAACAGAGGATGAGATGGTTGGATGGCAATACTGACTTGATGGACATGAATTTGAACAAGCTCTGGGAGTTGGTACTGGACAGGGAGAACTGGTGTGCTGCAGTCCATGGGGTCATGAAGAGACACGACTGAGTGACTGAACTGAACTGAATCTAGGTACAGTGTGCAAGGCAGAGAAAGAACTCATTCTGAATATTACATTTCTAATAAAGAATGTATGAGATTTTGTGATTGCCTCCTATTGCTGTTGACTCATATTGAGCTTTGCTATCAACTCAGACTCCTAAATACTTTAAGCCATTTCTTCTCTGGTGCCCTTCCCTCACCATTTTGTCTCACCAGGCACAAGGAACATTAGAAATTGCATATTAAGGTCATAATGAGATTTTGAAAATCTGCATAAGATCTGCATGATGAATTAATTTTCTTATGCAATTTATCCTATAATAACATTTCACATTTTCATTAAAATCTAGTCCACAGGTAGAATGAATGCTGTGACTTTGGGAGATAGAAAATAATAAAAATTATTAATACACACTGACCCTGTTCTCCAAATGCATGTTCTATAATGATCCAGAATTACTATGCTGAGCATGTCTTTTTTTCCCTGAAGGCACAAGCATATGAAATCGAATTTTTTCTTTACAAACACTTTAGTCTGCCTTTAATAGGCTAGCAGTTCTCAAAAATGATGTCAAGCCACACTTACACATCTGTGATAAAGTGGATTGTGAACCCAAGTATAGGTCATTTATTACTAACAAGAATACTAAAGTTTATACATGAGTTATCTTTTGTTGAAAATTAAGGTGTACCCCAAGCTCTTCTCTTATCAGCTTTCTAATATGGGAGGAAAGGAGTTGAGTTGTAATTCATTAGTTGGGTGGGAAGTGTTCATAATTCACAGCCTTGTCCTTGAAATGCAACTGCTATTACTGTGCTCATAATATGTGAGTGATTATGAGTCATTTAAATCCTTAGAAGTTGTAATTTTAATGATTATTGTTTAGTTTTACCACTAAGGAAGAATATAAGGATAAAGAAAAGATGAATAAAAATATGAATTGTAACTGCATTACATCCAGAGGTCCCAGCTATTTCTTTCTTTGTATCAGCAAAATCTGTATAACGAAGGGAATGAAACTTGTGAACACTGTCCATTACATATGTTAAAGCTGAAAAAAAATGTTGAGAACCACTAATGTAGGCAATTAGGGTAAAATACATACGCATATAAGATGTATATGTATAACTGAATCACTTTGCTGTAAACTTGAAACACACACATTGTTAACTAACTATACTTTCAAAAACATATCTGAGTACACAAATATAGTTTTTACATTAAAAACTTATGCCTGCTAAGTCAGTTCAGTCGTGTCCAACTGTGCGACTCTATGGACTGTAACCTGCCAGGTTCCTCTGTCCATGGAATTCTCCGGGCAAGGAAACTGGGGTGGGTTGCAATGCCTCCTCCTGGGGATCTTTCTGACACAGTTATCAACTTGTGTCTCTTATGTCTCCTGCATTGGCAGATGGGTTCTTTACCATTAGTGCCATCTGGGAAGCCAGTTTGTATTTTATGAGGCACCCAAAGCATTTGTATTTAGGCAAGCAATTATGTTGTACTGCTGAAATTCCATAAGGCTGAAATTTCCTGAGGATGTAATTCACTGGTCCCTGCTAGAGTAGCACTTTTGTAAAGTAGTCCTTAAAGTGGATTACATTCCATAAGAGCGTAAGAAGACTCCCCTCCAAGTAACACCAACAGAATTGCTTTCCCATCTCAATGGTCAGAACTGCGTTGTTGGACCCGTTCTGAAACTAGTCACTGAGGAGGGAAATGGACCTGCCATGACCGACTTATACTAAACAAGGATTTTTCCCCGATCTGGGATGGGGCCCAGCTTCCACTAAATACAAGGGTACAGATGCTTGCGCAGAATCAAGATTTTCTTAGCAAGAAGTCAGGGATGGGATTGGCTATTGGCTAGGCCACAACTCTATCTTCTATAGGAATGAAGACATTTGACTGAACATGACTAGTTTCAAATGGGGGCTTCCCTGGTCACTCAGACTGTAAAGAATCTGCCTGCAATTCAGGAGACCCAGGTTCTACCTCCTGGAGAAGGGAGTGGCAACCCACTCCAGTATTCTTGCCTGGAGAATTCCATGGACAGAGGAGCCCAGCAAGCTACAGTCCATGGGTTTGCAGAGTTGGACACAACTCAGTGACTAACACACACACACACACACAAGGCCAAATAACAAATTCAATTTGAGAAACTATTGTGTCTAAAGGTGTTTCTTTCAGGTCAATTAAGGTCCTTTTGATTCCTGAAGCAATTGTTGATATTATAATACTCACTGACACTTAGCATGTCTGAACTTTTAGAGTTAATTATACTCTCATTTATGTCTATGTTTTTTCCCCCCCATCTAGATGATAGTGGTAGGTAATATTTTGACACATGGAAATCAAAAAAAGGACAATTTAGTGGTTAAGTTCATGACCTTGTTCCTAATCTCAGTCACACTTGCAGAACAGAGATTAGCTCAGTCAGAGTACTGAATGACTGACTCTTGCCTTCTTCTCATCCATCCAGAGGCTGCAGACTGCCAGCTGTGGGTGTGTCAAGTTCACAGACATGTTTTGTTTCAAAATAACAGTGTTTGGGGAATATATTTTGAGTTTTTTATATTTACAAATTGAGAAATGTTATAAAAAATTCCTGATTTCTCATTTTTTTTGAAAAATCTGATGCTATGATACCATTGGGTCTGCATTCTTCAGGGCCACAATTGGCTTGGGCTGCCCATTGCTGCAGATGGTGACTGCAGCCATGAAATTAAAAGACGCTTACTCCTTGGAGGAAAAGTTATGACCAGTCTAGATACCATATTGAAAAGCAGAGACATTACTTTGCCAACAAAGATCCATTTAGTCAAGGCTATGGTTTTACCAGTGGTCATGTATGGATGTGAGAGTTGGGCTGTGAAGAAAGCTGAGTGCCGAAGAATTGATGCTTTTGAACTGTGGTGTTGGAGAAGACTCTTGAGAGTCCCTTGGACTGACTGCAAGGAGATCCAATCAGTCCATTCTGAAGGAGATCAGCCCTGGGTGTTCTTTGGAAGGAATGATGCTAAAGCTGAAACTCCAGTACTTTGGCCACCTCATGTGAAGAGTTGACTCATTGGAAAAAACTCTGATTCTGGGAGGGATTGGGGGCAGGAGGAAAAGGAGACAACAGAGGATGAGATGGCTGGATGGCATCACCGACTTGATGGACGTGAGTTTGAATGAGCTCCGGGAGATGGTGATGGACAGGGAGGCCTGGCGTGCTGCAATTCATGGGGTCGCAAAGAGTCAGACATGACTGAGCGACTGAACTGACTGAACTCATGCCCATTGCTGGCCTTTTGAGAATGGAGCCTGTGTTTGCCTGTCCTCCCAAGATGGTGTTCTTTATATTTTTTTCAAACTTTAAACTTTTTATTTTGTACTGGGGTATATCCAATTAACAATGTTATGGTAGTTTTAGGTGAACAGTGAAGGGATTCAGCTGTACTTATACATGTATCCATTCTCTCTCCCCCAAGCCCCTGTCCCATCCAGGTTGGCACATAATACTGACTAGAGTTCCATGTGTGTTCTTTTTATACTAGGAGCATTTCATTCACTTAAGGTACCTGATTGGCCGGGAGAGCATTTATATTTGCAACTCTTATTCCAAATCATTCCTTACAACTCTGTTATATTAATTTTTAAAAACATTCTTCTGTTCTACACTTTTATTGCATTCAGTTGTCTTTAAATATTTTTCAGCCTCCCTTGTAGCATTTTGTCCTACTGCTTGTCTGGCCTCTACTGCATAAACTCTTCCCTAATCATTCCTCCAGGGGCAATATCCCCATCTGCTTGCATGCTTTTCATCAGAAAGCGTTGGTGTCCTGGACCACTTTGTGGTAGGCTGAATAATGTCTTCCCTACCCTTGAAGATGTCCACATCCTGATCTTTGGAATCTGTGACTGCGTTACTCTCTATGGCAAAGGAAACTTTGCAGATGTGGTTTAGTTAAGAATCTTGGGATGGAGAGATTATTCTGCATTACCCAGGTCGGTCTCATGTATGCACAGGGTCCTTATAGAAGAGACACAGGATATCAGATTGGGAGAAGGTGAAAGGAAGACAGAAGCAGTGATTGGAATGATGTTACTATGCATTTAAAAAATGCTGAAATAGCCTTGAAAAGATGGAAGAGGCAAGGATTGGATTCTCCTCTGGGGCTTCCCAGGTGGTGCTAGTGGTAAAAAGTCCACCTGCCAGTTCAGGAGATGCAAGAGACTGGGGTTCAATCCCTGGGTGGTAAAATCCCCTGGAGTAGGGAATGTCAACCATTCCAGTATTCTTGCCTGGAAAATTCCGTGGACAAAGGAGCCAGTGCGTTCAGTCCATGGGACTACAGAGAGTTGGACATGACTAAATGCATACTGGAGCCTCAGAAAAAACTGGCCTTATCAACAAACTTGATTTTAGCCTTCTAACACATGGTGAATTTCTGACTTCCAGAACTATTTACTATGAGACTGTATTTACTATAAGTTTGTTCTGTTTTAAGCCACTAAGTTAGTGATCAATTGTTACAGCTGGAATTAGAAAAAAATTACTGTAACCTCCTTTTCTATCTTTCCTTATAAATGTTACCTTCTTGAAACGCTGGTAGCCTATCAAAACAATGCACAATCTCTCACTTATTTTGTGTGGATGTATTTCTTAGTTCCCCTATTGAGTTCCAAGCTCACTGACAACAGGCCCTTAGTGATTGATTGCTGTTTTTTCCCCTGGGATTTATTGAGTGTTTGAGCCCAGTTAATAATTAAGAACTCTTTGATGAGTGAAAAGATTAAGGATCAGTTCAGTTCAGTTTAGTTCAGTTGCTCAGTGGTGTTGAGTCTTTGCGACCCCATGGACTGCAGCGCGCCAGGCTTCCCTGTTCATCACCAACTCCTGGAGCTTGATCAAACACATGTCCACCAAGTCAGTGATGCCATCCAAACATCTAATCCTCTGTCCTCTCCTTCTCCTCTGGCCTTCGATCTTCCCACCATCAGCTTTTCAAATGAGTCAGCTCATTGCATCAGGTGGCCAAAGTATTGGAGTTTTGGCTTCAGCATCAGTCCTTCCAATGAATATTCAGAACTGATTTCCTTTAGGGTGGACTGGATCTCCTTACTGTCCAAGGGACTCTAAAGAGTTCCTTTTGCAACACCATAGTTCAAAAGCATCAATTCTTCAGCACTCAGCTTTCTTTATAGTCCAACTCTCACATCCATACGTGACTACTGGAAAAAAGATAGCTTTGACTAGATGGATCTTTGTTGGCAAAGTAGTCTCCGCTTTTTAATATGTTGTCTAGGTTGGTCATAGTTTTTCTTCTAAGGAGCAAGCGTCTTTTAATTTCATGGCTGCAATCACCATCTGCAGTGATTTTGGAACCCCCAAAAAATAAAGTCAGCCACTGTTTCCATTGTTTCCCCATCTATTTGGCATGGAGTGATGGGAACAGATGCCACGATCTTAGTTTTCTGAATGTTGAGTTTTAAGCCAGCTTTTTCATTCTTCTCTTTCACTTTCATTAAGAGGCTCTTTAGTTCCTCTTCCCTTTCTGTCATAAAGGTGATGTCATCTGCATATATGAGGTTATTGATATTTCTCTTGGCAATCTGGATTCCAGCTTGTGCTTCATCCAGCCCTGCATTTCGCATGATGTACTCTGCATAGAAGTTAAATCAGCAGGGTGACAATATACAGTCTTGATGTACTCCATTCTTGATTTGGAACCAGTCAGTTGTTCCATATCCAGTTCTAACTGTTGCTTCTTGACCTGCATACGAATTTCTCAGGTGGCAGGTCAGGTGGTCTGGTATTCCCATCTCTTTCAGAATTTTCTACAGTTTATTGTGATCCACACAGTCAAAGGCTTTGGCATAGTTCATAAAGCAGAAATAGATGTTTTTCTAGAACTCTCCTGCTTTTTTGATGATAGAACTCATGTTGGTAATTTGATCTCTGGTTTCTCTGCCTTTTCTAAAACCAGTTTGAACATCTGGAAGTTCATGGTTCACATACTGTTGAAACCTGACTTGGAGAATTTTGAGCATTACTTTGCTTGCTTGTGAGACGAGTGCAATTGTATAGTTATTTGAACATTCTTTGGCATTGCTTTTCTTTGAGATTGGAATGAAAACTAACCTTTTCCAGTCCTGTGGCCACTGCTGAGTTTTCTAAATTTGCTGGCATATTGAGTGCAGCACTTTCACAGCATCATCTTTCAGGATTTGAAATAGCTCAACTGGAATTCCATCACCTCCATTAGCTTTGTTCATAGTGATGCTTTCTAAGGCCCACTTGACTTCACATTCCAGGATGTCTGGCTCTAGTTGGGTGATCACACCATCATGGTTATCTGGGTCATGAAGATCTTATTTGTATAGTTCTATGTGTTTTTGCTACCTCTTCTTAATATCTTCTGCTTCTGTTAGGTCTATACCATTTCTATCCTTTATTGTCTCCATCTTTGCATGAAATGTTCCCTTGGTATCTCTAATTTTCTTGAAGTGATCTCTAGTCTTTCCCATTCTATTGTTTTCCTCTTATTTCTTTGCATTGATCACCTAGGAAGGCTTTCTTATCTCTCCTTGCTATTCTTTGGAACTCTGCATTCAAATGGGTATATCTTTCCTTTCCTCCTTTGCCTTTTGCTTCTCTTTTTTTCTCAGCTATTTGTAAGGCCTCCTCAGACAACCATTTTGCTTTTTTTGCATTTCTTTTTCTTGGGGATGGTCTTGATCACTGCCTCCTGTACAATGTCATGAACCTCTGTCCATACTTCATCAGGCACTCTGTCTATTAGATCTAATCCCTTGAATCTATTTGTCACTTCCACTGTATAAACCTAAGGGATTTGATTTAGGTTACACCTGAATCGTCTAGTAGTTTTCCCTACTTTCTTCAATTTCAGTCTGAATTTGGCAATAAGGAGTTCATGATCTGAGCTGCAGTCAGCTCCTGGTCTTGTTTTTGCTGACTGTATAGAGCTTCTCCATCTTTGGCTGCAAAGAATATAATCAATCTTGTTTCCGTGTTGACCATCTGGTGATGTCCATGTGTAGAGTCTTCTTTTGTGTTGTTGAAACAGAGTGTTTGCTATGACCAGTGCATTCTGTTGGCAAAACTCTGTTAGCCTTTGACCTGCTTTGTTTTGTATTCCAAGGCCAAATTTGCTTATTACTCCAGGTATCTCTTGACTTCCTACTTTTGCATTCCATTCCCTATAATGAAAAGGACATCTTTTTTGGGTGTTAGTTCTAGAAGGTCTTGTAGGTCTTCATAGAACCGTTCAACTTCAGCTTCATCAGCATTACTGCTCAGGGCATAGACTTGAATTACTCTAATACTGAATGATTTGCCTTGGAAATGAACAGAGATCATTCTGTCATTTTGGAGATTGTATCCAAGTACTGCATTTTGAACTATTTTGTTGACTATGATGGCTACTCCATTTCTTCTAAGGGATTTTTTTCCCACAGTAGTAGACATAATGATCATCTGAGTTAAATTCACCCATTCCAGTCCATTTTAGTTTGCTGATCCCTAGAATGTCAATGTTCACTCTTGCCATCTTCTGTTTGACCATTTCCAATTTGCCTTGATTCATGGGCCTAACATACCAGGTTCCTATGCAAAATTGCTGTTTACAGCATCGGACTTTACTTCCATTACCAGTTACATCTACAACTGGATATTGTTTTTGCTTTGGCTCCGTCTCTTCATTCTTTCTGGAGTTATTTCTCCGCTGATCTCTGATGGCATATTGAGCACCTATTGACCTGGGGAGTTCATCTTTCAGTGTTCTATCTTTTTGCCTTTTCATACTGTTTATGGGGTCCTCAAGGCAAGCATACTGAAGTGGTTTGCCATTCCCTTGTCCAGTGGACCACATTTTGTCAGAACTCTCCACCATGACCCATCCTCTTGGGCACAGAAAAAACCTTGTGTTTACCATTATGCAGGAGAAGGGAGCAGTGATCCCACAAGAGACTGACACAGACTTTCCTGTGAGTGTCCAGAAGCCTCTGGTGGAGATGTGGGTTGGCAGTGGCCTGCTGCAGAGTCAGGGGCACTGAGTGAAACAGTGCATGTATAGGACTTTTTGAAGGAGGTCACCATTATCTTCATTATCTCCACCATAGTTTGGGCATCTGGTCCCATCACGTCATGGAAGATAGATGGGGAAACAGTGGAAACAGTGTCAGACTTTATTTTTGGGGGCTCCAAAATCACTGCAGATGGTGACTACAGCCATGAAATTAAAAGACGCTTACTCCTTGGAAGGAAAGTTATGACCAACCTAGATAGCATATTAAAAAGCAGAGATATTACTTTGCCAACAAAGGTCCATCTAGTCAAGGCTATGGTTTTTCCAGTAGTCATGTATGGATGTGAAAGTTAGACTGTGAAGAAAGCTGAGCGCTGAAGAATTGATGCTTTTGAACTGTACTGTTGGAGAAGACTCTTGAGAGTCCCTTGGACTGCAAGGAGATCCAACCAGTCCATCCTAAAGGAGATCAGTCCTGGGTATTCATTGGAAGGACTGATGCTAAAGCTGATACTCCAATACTTTGGCCACCTCATGCAAAGAGTTGACTCATTGGAAAAGACCCTAATGCTGGGAGGGATTGGGGCCAGGAGGAGAAGGGGATGACAGAGGATGAGATGGCTGGATGGCATCACCGACTCTATGGACATGAATTTGAGTGAACTCTGGGAGTTGGTGATGGACAGGAAGGTCTGGTGTGCTGTGATTCATGGGGTTGCAGAGTCAGACATGACTGAGCGACTGAACTCAACTGAACTGAATGAATCTGAAGAAGAGGAAAACATGACTGAAATGAAAAGAATGATTTCCCCTTCAATTTGGTTGTGGTATAGATCATGAAAATCCTCCATTGCCTATTGGATCCCAGGAGAAGCAGTTTTACTCAATGAGTTTTAAATTCGACTTCTATCAAGGTCTCCTCCTGCATGATGACATGGCTCATGGATTTCTAAAGCATTGTTTCCTTGTGGGGCCTTTGGTCTAGAAGGCTATTCCATTCTAGAAACTATAGATTCCATTTGCAAATGAGGTCAAGATAATTTTTCTTTGTCTTTCTGACACATTAGATTATAGCTGTTGAAGTGGACAATGTGTTATTTCCGTGAAAGCCAGACAATGGCATCCAGGTAGAAATTCTCCAGGGAAGGTGATACATTTGCATAATGTCACTGAAGGTTTGTGTTCCTGTATTAACTGACAGAGATGGGTGATGACAGGATGCCAAATGGATGCAATGATGACAGAGCTCTGAAAATAGAGATTGCATGTTCCCTCCAGATGACATCAGCCTTCAATTACTGGGAGGTGGGAGGACACCCAGACGAAGGAGACAGGGAAAGGTGGAAAAGAGCTGCTGAGGCACTGAGAGGATGAAGAGCAGTGTGATCACTGAAGGAAGGAGGGAAGCAAATGTTATAATTATGTTAGACTCTGATAACAGAAGGAGAAACTTGGCACAGATGGGTTAAGCTTTTTATATAACTAAAGTGTTAAGGAAAGAGGAGAAGAAATAGATTAAGATTAGTCTAATATATGGCTATTGTTTTTTCAGTTCCATCTTGTTGATCACAGCTTAAAATCATGTATTTTATGTATGTGCACATGTGCATGCTCAGACACTCAGTCGTGTCTGACTCTGCAACCCCATGGACTATAGCCTGCCAGCCTCCTCTGTTCATGGGATTTTCCAGGCAAGAATACTAGAGAGGGTTGCCATTTTCTTCTCCAGGGAAATCTTCCCAACCCAGGGATTGAGCCAGCATCTCTTATATCTCCCACAATTTTATATGCATAACCAGAATGAAATGCACCCTAAATCTGTCCCTGTATAGGTTCACCAGAGCAATATGTGCATTTGTTTCTTACTCCTTCTAATGAAAATCTCAGCACATGGCCAGTTCTTAAAAAGAATCCACTTGTGTGTATGAACATCTTAGAGGGTGACGTAGAAATTATTTGATATTTTACAGAGATGACTTGAACATATGTATGTCTGGGAGTGGTTATATCACACAAATACCAGCTCTGTCTCAGCTAAATTTAGATTCTCAAATCCCCTGGAACAATGGGCTCTCCAGTTAATAGGCTCTGCCAATGTCAGAGGGTAGGCTGCCTTTTGTTACCTGTGCATTCTTTTCTTGTTGCAGCTAACACAACTGAAGCAGTTCCCTGTCTTAGGTTGTGTTCTCAGAAGCAAACCCTGAGAGGAGAAGTCAAGCTCAAGTGATTTATTTAAGATTCTCTCAGGAGAAAACCAGAGAAGTGATGGAAGTAAAACATAGAACAGGAAGAAACCAAACAAATGTGTAACCACAAGTGAAGCCCTAGACTTGACCTGAAACTGTGTGATACAAATTACACTTCATATTTTGTGACTTAGGGCAATAAGACTGGGCTTCCATGCTCTGGTACTTTCAGTCATTGGCCAAGGACCAGCCTGGGGGTAATAAACTCTCATGTATTTGAGGCTGTCCATATGTGCAAATAAAGGACTGCAGGACCCTAAGTGCAGTCCCTTATAGAAGAATACCACCATGAGCCTTGAGGGCAAGTCCACATTGAAGCTGGGATAAGGAGCTCAAAAAAAATGAGGGATCCAAGAAGATGTAAACTGGATGCTGACAGTGTCTGCTACCCTATCACAGTGTCTGCTACCCTATCAAAGTACTCTTTCCAAGTGGTGACTGCCCTTTTCAAGAGGAATTCTTGATGACTTCCTCTCTCTCCTATTTTATCTTTATTGCCCCTCCCCATATTTCCCTGTTCTTGAATATTATGATGGGAATTGATCAAGGCAAATTGCCCTTTAAAAATGGCATGGAGAGTGGGACAGGCTATATGGGTCAAAAATTTTCTTTCTATGTGAACACTTTATCCTTTTGACTCCATTTGAGTACTTTGTCTAAAGTGACTTTTTGGGTTCTGGTGCAGTGTTCCCAAGCCTCTTAGCTGTGGCATTTCTGCTGGTTTTCTAACTAATCTAAAGCTCTTTTGGTTTATCTCTCTGTCCATGGGGATTCTCCAGGCCAGAATACTGGAGTGGGTAGCTATTCCCTTCTCGAGGGGATCTTCCCAACCCAGGGATTGAACCCAGGTTCCCCATATTGCAGGCAGATTTTTTATTGTCTGAACCACCAGGGAAGCCCGGGAACAATGGAGTGGGTAGCTGAATTACTGAGATTCACTCCTCCCTTTTTAATGATGATAATAGTAATAAAAGTGACAGCTATCATTTATGGAGTAATTTGCAGGCAGTTTAGGTATAGTTCAGTCGCTTAGTCATGTCCGACTCTTTGCGACCCCATGAAACACAGCACACCAGGCCTGCCTGTCCATCACCATCTCCCGGAGTTCACTCAGACTCACGTCCATCGAGTCAGTGATGCCATCCAGCCATCTCATCCTCTGTCGTCCCCTTCTCCTCCTGCCCCCAATCCCTCCCAGCATCAGAGTCTTTTCCAATGAGTCAGCTCTTCGTATGAGGTGGCCAAAGTACTGGAGTTTCAGCTTTAGCATCATTCCTTCCAAAGAACACCCAGGGCTGATCTCCTTCACAACGAACTGGTTGGATCTCCTTGCAGTCCAAGGGACTCTCAAGAGTTTTCTCTAACACCACAGTTCAAAAGCATCATTTCTTCAGTGCTCAGCTTTCTTCACAGTCCAACTCTCACAACCATACATGACCATTGGAAAAACCATAGCCTTGACTAGATGAACCTTTGTTGGCAAAGTAATGTCTCTGCTTTTGAATATGCTATCTAGGTTGGTCATAACTTTTCTTCCAAGGAGTAAGCATCTTTTAATTTCATGGCTGCAGTCACCATCTGCAGTGATTTTGGAGCCCAGAAAAGTAAAGTCTAACACTGTTTCCACTGTTTCCCCATCTATTTCCCATGAAGTGATGGGACCAGATGCCATGATCTTCGTTTTCTGAATGTTGAGCTTTCAGCCAACTTTTTCACTCTCCACTTTCACTTTCATCAAGAGGCTTTTTAGTTCCTCTTCACTTTCTGCCATAAGGGTGGTGTCATCTGCATATCTGAGGTTATTGATATTTCTTCCAGCAATCTTGACTCCAGCTTGTGCTTCTTCCAGCCCAGCGTTTCTCATGATGTACTCTGCATATAAGTTAAATAAGCAGGGTGACAATATACAGCCTTGATGTACTCCTTTTCCTATTTTGAACCAGTCTGTTGTTCCATGTCCAGTTCTAACTGTTGCTTCCTGACCTGCATATAGGTTTCTCAAGAGGCAGGTCAGGTGGTCTGGTATTCCCATATCTTTCAGAATTTTCCACAGTTTATTGTGATTCATACAGTCAAAGCAGCCATGCCCAATGAACAAAACAAAAAAATTTAGGTATAAATTCTCACTAAAATCTCACATTGGCCCTGAGAATTGGTCTTATTATCTTCCTTTTATGGATCAGAGAGCTGAGGATAAGTAGGAAAAACAGACAAAGACAGAAAACAACTTTCCTGAGGACCTTTCTACTCTCCACATAGTACACAGGGTCAAGGCTCTGTATTGTCACCCTGTTTATTTAACTTATATGCAGAGTACATCATGAGAAACACTGGGCTGGAAGACGCACAAGCTGGAATCAAGATAGCCGGGAGAAATATCAATAACCTCAGATATGCAGACACCACCACCCATATGGCAGAGAGTGAAGAGGAACTAAAAAGCCTCTTGATGAAAGTGAAGGAGGAGAGTGAAAAAGTTGGCTTAAAGTTTTGATTCAGAAAACTAAGATCATGGCATCTGGTCCCATCATTTTGTGGCAGATAGGTGAGGAAACAGTGGAAACGGTGTCAGACTTTATTTTGGGGGGCTCCAAAATCACTGCAGATGGTGATTGCAGCCATGAAATTAAAAGACACTTACTCCTTGGTAGGAAAGTTATGACCAACCTAGATAGCATATTAAAAAGGAGAGATATTACTTTGCCAACAAAGGTTTGCCTAGTCAAGGCTATGGTTTTTCCAGTGGTCATGTATGGATGTGAGAGTTGGATGGTGAAGAAAGCTGAGCGCTGAAGAATTTATATTTTTGAACTCTGTGTTGGAGAAGGCTCTTGAGAGTTCCTTGGACTGCAAGGAGATCCAACCAGTCCATCCTAAAGAAAATCAGTCCTGGGTGTTCATTGGAAGGACTGATGTTGAAGCTGAAACTCCAGTACTTTGGCCACCTTATGCAGAGTTGACTCATTGGAAAAGACCCTAATGCTGGGAAGGATTGTGGACAGGAGGAGAAGGGGATGACAGAGGATGAGATGGTTAGATGGCATCACCAACTCAATGGACATGGGTTTGAGTAGACTCCAGGAGTTGGTGATGAACAGGGAGACCTGGCGTGCCGCAATTCAGGGGTCGCAAATAGTCGGACACGACTGAGCAATTGAACTGAGCTGAACACTGGGTTTATTATATTAACAACTCTTCACTCCTTCTCCCCTCACACAGGTACTCAGCCTTCTCTCCAATGCAAGTGACTTTTGAATTTTACATACACACTAAGGGCAAATTAAAGGCAAATACATATTTCCTCAAGATCAGTAGTAGGTTGTCTTCTTTAGATGAATGACAATCTATTATTTGACCCCTATGCGTGGGCTGTCAAGTAACTGCAAAAAGGATAGTTACGCATTCCTTTTGAAGCCTGATGTTTTTTTGAATTGATGGTGTCTGTCCTCATTTAGAGGCTCTCAGCCTATAAAAAGGTATTTTAAAAATCACTCTGAGAATCCAAAGAGCAGACACAAGCACAATCTGATGTATTCATAATGAGGTTAGTTACTTCAGTTAATAAACAGGACACAGCACTCTGAACAACAATCCACAGAGATGAATCTAGTGATGTGCAAGCCCCTGAGAATTCAACCTTTCTACTGTGCTGTGACTCTTGTGACTCCATGGAGTGGTAAGAGCAGGGAAAAGGCCATCTGTATTGAGACCAGTCTGGGCAGCTTTTACTTTCCCTTTAAAGTCTAGATTAAACTCTTTTAGATTATTTTTATTTTCTTTTCAAAATCTAGACTGAAGTTTTATTTATCTTTCTCTCAAAGTTGCAGCTTCATTTACCACCATCTCATGATGGTCTGGGGAAGGAAATGGCAACCCACTCCAGTATTCTTGCTGGGAAAACCCCATGGACAGAGGAGCCTAGTGGGCTATAGTCCATGGGGTCACAAAGAGTCGGACATGATTGAAGCGACTAAGCATGTGATGGTCTAGTTATCAATTGTTGTGTAGCTAACTGGGTAAAAATTAGTGGCATCTTTAAGAAAAAAATGTATTATCTTTCACAAGGTTTTGTGGGAGGGATTAGGTCAGAGATCACCCAGGTATGATCTCATGATTACACTATGTAGCATCAGTGACTTTGACTCAGTAGTTTTCAGTTAACGTTTAAGCTGTTGAGGTAATTTGATGGGTGGGTTCCAGTGAAGAGAAAATGCAATTGAAGTAAGACTTAGTCAGTTGGAAGGTTACATTGAGGGGCTTTCTTTTAAGGCATCAGATAAGTATTAAAAAAAATGGAAAGAATGAAAGAATTGAGAGATATGAAGCTTAAAGGTAGAAATGCCAATACCTTTAATATTAATCCCAGAAAGGAAGGAAATAAAAAGAACAAGATAGAAGATATCTAAATAAATAATGATGGATACTATTCCCACATGTAAAAATCAATATCTTTATTCTGCAAAAGAGAATAAAAACTAAGTAGAAAATATAAGAAAATAAAATGCCTTCCATAAGATCAACAGAAACAATGAAACATTGAGAAACTAACAGAATTTATAAGATCTTTCAGTACAAAATATTTTTGAATTATTAAGGTTAGCAAAAGAAGGCAAATTAGGCCAAAAGATATAATTTGTTTATATCAATTACACATAAAGATGGTTCATTAGGAGTATATTTTAAATACAGTAAAGTAGATGACTAGAGATGAGAAAGTGAATGGGATGGGAACAGAGACAAAGCAGATATGTAATAAAGTGGATAGCTAGGAATGATGATGAACTATGAGGACAGCCTCTTTATCTTAATTGTGTGTATCTAAGATAAAGGAACTAAAGATCAAAGGGGAGGGAGGGATAAAGAAAAAAGACAAAAAAGAGCAGGAGAGTGAAACAGAATGAAGGGATCTTGTGGAGTAGGGGACTCATGAGGCAAAATTCAGGCATTACACTGACTGGCCAAGCAAATCATCAACTTATAGTTCCCTAAATTCCTACAGTCCTTGTAATTCATTCATCCAATCCATGGCCATTTTCCTTCAAATTTGCTGATGAAAATGTGGCCAATGACAAATATACTTGGTACAAATAGCATTAGAAATATTTAAAACAGGAAATAAACACAATACCTTTTTTTACTAAAGCCTCTGAAAGCAATCATACAATTCTGCTGGCTGTAGTCTGACTTCTATTAAAAGTAAGCTTGTTTTGAATTTTTAAAAATTAAAGTTGTAGGCAGAAGAGTCTATTTCCTAAGAACTGGTCTTAATGTAAATGTTGATTTAACATGGACATCAAGAGTGGGTGTTTTGTTTTTTCTGTGTTGCCCATCTTTACTTTGCACTGTCTTTAACATACTATCAAATGAGAAACTGAAAAGCCACTCAAGTGTGAAGTTATTTTCTCCAAATGACTTTGTATCACCTTGCATTTGGAAACTTGCATATTGACTGACATGCATGCCCAGAACCTCTTCTGATGAAAACTCACTGGCAACTGTTTTGGGAAATGGGAGATGGCAGATTTCTTTCAAAATAGGAAACAGACAAAGAGTATCAGTTGGAAATATTTGAGATTTTCAAAAACTTAAATGACATGCCAAAAATCTGATGATTTTTACACAATTGTTTGGCTTCAAATTCTAGAGTCTAAAGAAGTCAGACCAAAATAGAAGATTGTGAGAATTGTAGTTATATTTACTTATTTCATGAGATTACAATGGCAGGGACTTTATACAGCTCCTGTAGCATGTTTCTTTGAAGGTTAGTCATCAATGCATATAAAGAGGGAGGTTTGTGGACCAGATACATAGAGAGCAGACATCCAGAAACACTTAATGTAGCTCCTGCTTGCAGAGCCCTTTAAACATTTCTGCACCATGACCTCTGCCTTGATGGATTTCTAAGAAAGCATTGACATCTGGGGTTTTCTTACTGTGCCTCATAAAGAAGAACTGGATTCCATAATGAGACAAATAATGCAAATAACAGAATTATTCTGCCTAAAATAGTCCCTCATTTTGCTCTTGGGTAGCTGTGTCTTTTGAGTACAGAAATACTAAGAACACACTTTAAATTGTTCCCAAAAAGACAGTATATCTAAAATGATGACCAGGTTACTAAAAATAAAACCATATATACATGTGTATATATACACAGTTATATGTATATACATATATACACACTTGCATACATGTATCCATATATAGGTATATATGCACAGTTGCCTGTAGTGTATCTAATCCAATCCTGTCTGACTCTTTGCCACCCCATGGACAGAGGAGCCTGGCAGGCTACAGTCCATAGGATGGCAAAGAATCAGACAGGACTGAGACACTAACATTTGCACACATAAGTATGTGTGTGTGTGTATATATATTACGCATTTACACATATATTTATACATGTCATCAACTAACCTAGCCCATTTGATCTGTCAAATATCCTTTTGCAGCAATCTGTAGCATCCAGTAGATAGAAGGAGGTGAGCGACTGTTGGTTCTGTTTGGACCAGATTCTGTTAGTGCCTATTATTCTAGTGTACCATTCAGTTTAATAGCTAAGCACTCTTAAAAGTGGCCTGCTTGGATGATAAATTATATGGTTACCCTGCTTTGATCTCCTCCCCAGTAACCTCCTTACTGGGTAGTATATTCTATTGGAAACAAGTCTTAGGTCCAATTTTGTCACATATAAAAACATTTATTAACAAGCAGGTACAAAACCTTGCAGCCTATTATGAAAGCTTGATCAAAACCCATCTCTATTCTTACAGGATCCCAGGCAGCGCCTTGTCTAAAGGAGGTCTTGTGTGGTCTAAAGCTTAAATACTTCTGAGAGCTTTCTTTAAGGGGGAAAAAAAAAAGTGCATAAGGCCAAATTCAAAACTGCAGGTAAAAATAAGTATGTATTTAGAAAGAGAAAGCAATCACAAAAAAGTCATTCATTTTTTGTGGAGCTGATAGGTATCACAAGCAGTACAAAATTCAGACAAATAATATATTCTACCTCACTCTGGACAATTCTTCATATATAAAATTTCATGTTATATAAATTATAAATTTTATAGTATTTAGCTTTTCAGAATTATGTCTGCTGAATTCTAATTATTACAGGATTTTTCATACCTATTTTTAACTTATCTAACATTATATTATATATAAGAGCCTTAAACACCATTGTGTTCATTTCTCCCTCCTATCCCATTTGCTATCATTGTTTCATTATATTTTTCAACTGTTATAAATCCCACAGTATATTAGTATTATTTATAATAGGTCAAAACTTTGGAATATAAAAATTATATGTTACCTACATGTTAACTGTAGATAATATTACATACATTTTTCTTACAAACTGGTCTTCTAGTGACAAGTTTCTCTTTTTTGTTGTCTGATAAAAGCCTTATTTTTCCCTTCATCTTTGAAGTCTAATTTCACTGGACATAGAATTTGAGGTTGATAGTTTCCTTTCCATCACTTTAAAGATGTCATTCTACTGTCTTTTGGAATGTTTTCCTTAAAGTGATGTGTCTTTTTGTTCTGGTTGCTTTTAAGACTGCATTTTTATCACTGGTTTTCAGAAATTTGATTATGATGTGCCTACTGGGGATTTGTTGAATATATTGGATCTCTGTGGGTTTCTGTTTTTCAACAAATTTTGTAAAAACTGACCATTAGTTCTTTAATGTCTCTTCCTTTACTCTCTGCTGATTCTTGAATTTCAGTATTTAAATTTAGTATATATTTAAAGTCTTGATACTGTCTCATTTTGCTAATTTTTAGGCTGCTTTTTTCTTTTTGTGATTAAGTCTGGATGGTTTGTTTTTCCATATCTTCAAGTTCGTGTGTATGTCTTATTTGATAGTAAGCATATACAGTGAATTTATCATTTCATACTTTTTATTCCTAGAAGTTCTTATTACTTTTTTCCCCACAGGTTCCATTTCCTTCTTCATTTTGCTTGTGTTTTCCTTTAAATCCAAGAACATGTTTATAGTAACTGTTCTAAAGTTTTTGTGTACTAGTTTAATTATCTCTGACATCCTGTGACTTTTCCTTTTGATTGATTTTCTTGGTTATGGATCACATTTTTTCTGCTTCTTTGCATGTATAGTGATTTTTGATTGGATGCCAGACATTGTAATGATAAATTATTGAGAATCAAAGTTTTATTGTCTTTTTTAGAAAGAATGCAACTGCTTGTTTAGCAAGCAGTTGGGATATTGTGATAGTTTTGAGGCTTGTTCTTAAGATTTGTTTGAGTGAGTCTTGTGTGGCCCCTACTGCAGGACTAGTTTAGCCCCATTACTGAATCATGGCCCTTCTGAGGTCTCTGTTGAATGTGCAGGTGCATCAGTGATCTCCCCACTTTGGCTCATTGGAACTTGGATGTCTCCCAGTTCTGTGTGAGTATGGAAAACTATATAGCTTACACCTTTTAGTTTTTCTGACTCAAGAGGATGCGGAAGCAGGTTTCGTGAGTTCTTCCTTGGTGTTGAACCTTTCTCTCAAGTGTTCTGCCCTGCAAATTTCAGCTGCCTCCATGACTCTGATCTTTGTCTTTTCTAGTCAGCAAGACCACTGTGGTTTGTCAAGGGTCCCCGTTTCTGTGCTACTGTCTGGAAAGTGACTCTGGGCAGAAAAAGAGGGAAACATACTGTTAATCTTATTTGTTTACCTT
The DNA here is from genome assembly GCF_027580195.1 of Bos mutus. Classification (NCBI taxonomy): domain Eukaryota; kingdom Metazoa; phylum Chordata; class Mammalia; order Artiodactyla; family Bovidae; genus Bos; species Bos mutus. The sequence goes on from NC_091618.1 coordinate 33,193,265, forward strand.
CCCTTAGGGTTCACTGTCCTGGACTTCCTGTTTTTCAGTGTCTATAAGTACTTATTTGTGTTGTTTAGTTTCCTGATTGAGCTGAGAGGACGGGGGACAAGTCAGGTGCTGTTTAATCCATCATTACTGAAAGCAAAGGTCAAACCCACTAATCTAATTAAGAAAAAATTTGGTATGTTAGATTCCTACAAGAATATAGATTTTTAAAAATTGTTATTGTTTACTGATTTGGGCCAAGTGCTAAAAATGCCTGTTATTATGTAGTTGCTCAATAAGTATTTCTTAAATACATAAATAAATCAATAAAATCTATTTTTTAAACTAATATGATCTTTTCTATTAACCAGAAAGCAAGATTGATGATATGATATATAAGCCTATTTGTGGAATGTGGGCTTTTGATTAGTACTTTTAAATACAAGTTATTGTTAATACTAATAGTTACCATTAGTAATTATTTAAGTATGTATTCCTGATTAAGATACTTCAAATATTAACTAACCTCCCAGGGTATAGGAATAAGTGTAAAATATTGAATGTGCACATACATACCACACTATCTATATTAAAATCTTTTAGAGAAAACTACAGACAAAATACAACTCAGAAAAGGGAAAATTCTTTCTGCCTCTAATTCCTTCTCTCTCTCAATCCTTTTCTCCATGATTATTATTTTTTAATATCAACTTATACATATACAAGTTATATCTACATATCTAGTCCTCATTTGTCCCACTAAACTGAACCTTTCTAATTTCATATAACTAGATCTGTTCAGAAGAATTTCATAAATCACTTCATTATTTTAACACTTGTCTAGATTTCATTAAGCAGATATGTCATAATTTATTTAAAATATTTCCTGTTGACAGATATTTAATTTTTCCCCAATTATGTGCAGTTGCAAACAGTGCTGTAATCAAAAGCCTTGCATATATGTCATTGTGCTTTCCTGTGCCACAGAGTCCATCACACAATTATACAAAGCAGCAATAAAAACATACCCCAAAGTAATGAACAAGTAAGCATTCAACATAATAGTCCTTTATTGCTGCAAAAAATTGCATCTCCATAGTTCAAATTATTATAGTAGGAAACTTCAGACATATAAATTTCTACAAAATATAAACTCTACCTTGTAACACTGCCCTACCTCTTCTCAATGGATTCTGTGTCATAATATGAGGTATTATTATGGTAAAATTTTCTTTTACTAAGAAAAGAAACTACATCCTTGCCCTTGTTTGGTCTTTGGATTAGAAAGAAAAAAACTTGAAATGTGAGCCTTTTGCACGTAATGTGCAAAAAAGAGAGAGACAGCTTCACATACATTAAGAGTCAGAATCTTATTTGCATTTGCATTTTTTGTCTACTGTGTAATTCATTAAATTAGCTGTTTGCAGTCACAAGAGAACTGTGTTTTTCTTGCTTTATTTTCATATCATGTTGTCTTGGGATGCTACCTGTGATAAAGGAAGTTCTTTTTTGCAATTCCAAAACACATGATACTCTTGTGCAGATAGAATTATGGCTACAGCAAGTTATCCCTGAGAAGATGAGGCACAACTATTCTTTCATATGTTAAAAAAATCCAATTCTCCCCCAAAATAATTGTAGGGCATGAAGTCCTTCAAATACTTTTCTTGTTCTCAAATTAACATCTTTGTGTATTGAAGAAATTCCCACTGGAAGACTAAAGACATTATTAAAGCAGAAGGTTGGATTTTGTAATGTAAAGATTCTAGATACACACATGAGAGCCTGGATGTGGAATAATTCTTAACTATCCACAATTAAAGGTTATTTGGTAAGACATTGGAAATGTAATTTTCTTAAGGCTTTGATCCTTAATTGTTTTTTTTCCTTATCAACATCTGGAGGGCTCCCTAGACCTTGCATACTTGAGTGTTCCTTTTCTAACAGCTGTCCCAAATGTTCAGAGCAGGTGATCCTAGAAATGTTAGGAGGGAGAAGAGCCAGAGGCCATTTCTCTGGGAGACAGTCTGCTGGGTTAGGGGTTCAGTTAACAGCACATGTTAGCCATGGGGAGGGATAGAGGGTGGCTGCAAGATGAGAGAGGGGAGAGACAGACCCAGATTTTCTGGAAAGCTAATGGAGCCATGCAGCTGTGGGAAAAATCAGGTGAAACTGCAAGAACTACTTCTGTTGACATTCCACTTGTACCTTCACTACCCTGGGGTCCATGGTAAACTCTGATTTGACTAGCGCTGTGATGTCCAAATGATTGGAACTTGCTGAACAAAGCCTCTCCCCTAATACCCAGCTCTATAGTAATAACAGCTATTAAAAAAAAAAAAAACCTGACAGCAAGCCATTGTTATTATTTAGCATTTATAGGATGTCAACAGCTGGTTCTCTGAAAAATGAGAACTACACTACTGTGATAGCTTGATGAGTTTATGTTGTCAAGCGAATAGCGGCAGCTAGAGCGCTTAGCTTATCCCCGTGAAAGGGATGGGACAAATGTGCTGAATTCAGTGACTTGTTTTCCTTTACCTCTTTGCACCTTCTTTGCTGGATGTTTTGTATCTCACAGCTGAGAGTTTCTGACTTGGCTACTTATAAGTATCATTCAGTGAGCTTTTAAAAATAGATCGGTTTTTGTTTTTCATGCTTAAAGACACTGAGTTAATAGATTAGGGTATGTTCTGGGCAACAGAATTTGTAAAAGCCCTCTACATAATTCCAATCTGCAGCTAAGGATGTGTGCCACTTTTGTGGTTTTGTTATTGTTATGGTAGCTTGTTCATTTTTAAATCAACTGCCCCCAATAGCACTTCAATTAAAATCCTTGGTCCTTATCCTTTTTGTCTCTTCTCTTTGTGCCTTTAGCAAAAGAAAGAAAGAAATAAAGAAAATTAACCTCAGTAACCCCCCAATTTGTTCTATAATCTTAACAGAAGAGGTTTTTGCTCCACTCCCATGTGGCATGTGCATTTTAACTGGGGTCTTTGGAGAGAATGTCTTATCTCTATCCAAACTGTGGGTCTAAGGTTACACATTTTAAATGAATTATTTGTTAATGTCTCTCCTTAACTTGTGAATTGTATTCCAGCCCTTAGACTGTTTGCTTGGAACAAATACATAAGAAAGAATCTCTTTCTTTCTGTTGGAATCTCTGTGTTGTGTTTCTCACCAGCTTTAGGTACTTGTTCTGAATCAGAGGATGTTTCTCCTTTGCCAAGATCCTTTACACAGACCCAAAGAGTTGAAATCAAGTTACATCTAAGGCTTTGCACACCCTACATCCTTCCTTTAATTCTATCATCCAAGGAGCATATTGGATCATTTGTAGGCTCTGGGATGCCATCCTAGAAGTAGTTATTATGTTGGGGTGTGGATATCCTAAGACCCTGTACATAAGAAATCTTGTTCAGTCACTAAGTTGTGTCCAACTCTGCAACCCCATGGACTGCAGTGTGCCAGGTTGCCCTGTTCTTCACTATCTCCTGGAGTTTGCTCAAATTCATGTTCATTGAGTTAGTGATGCTATCTAACCATCTCATCTTCTGCCACACCCTACTCCTTTTGTCCTCAATCTTTCCCAGCATCAAGGTCTTTCCAGTCAGCTTTTCACATCAGGTGGTCAAAGTATTGGAGCTTCAGCTTTTTAATACGCTCTCTAGTTTTCTCATAGCTTTTCTTTCAAGGAGCAAGAATCTTTTAATTTTGTGGCTGCAGTCACCATGCACAGTGATTTTGGAGGCCAACAAAACAAAATCCGCCCATATTTTCCTCATCTATTTGCCATGAAGTGATAGGACCAGATGCCAAGATCTTAGTTTTTTGAGTATTTAAGCCAGGTTTTTTTCTCTCCCCTTTTACCTTCATCAAAATATTCTTTAGTTCCTCCTCGCTTTCTGCCATTAGAGTGGTATCAACTGCATATCTGAGGTCATTGATATTTCTCCCAGCAATCTTGATTTCATATTGCAATTCATCTAGCCCAGCATTTAGCATAATATACTACGTACAGAAGTTAAATAAGCAGGGTGACGATATATAGCCTTGTTGTATTCCTTTCCCAATTTCGAACCAGTCGGTTTTTCCATGTCCAGTTCTAACTGTTGCTTCTTGACCTGCATACAGTTTTCTCAGGAATCAGATAAGGTGTCCGATATTCTCATCTCTTTAAGAATTTTCCACTGTTTGTTGTGATCCACATAGTCTAAGGCTTTAGCATAGTCAAAGAAGCAGAAGTAAATGGTTTTTAGGAACTCCTGTCCTTTCTCCATGATCTAACACATGTTGGCAATTTGATCTCTGGTTCCTCTGCCTCTTCAAAACTCTGCCTGTACACCCAGAAATTCTCTGTTCATGTACTGCTGAAGCCTAGCTTGAAGGATTTTAAGCATAACCTTGCTAGTGTGTGAAATGAACACAATTGTATGGTAGTCTGAACATTCTTTGGCATTACCCTTCTTTGGGATTAGAATGAAAACTGACCTTTTCCAGTCCTGTGGCCACTGCTGAGTTTTCCAAATTTGCTGACATACTGAGTGCAGCACTTTCACAGCATCATCTTTCAGGGTTTGAAATAGCTCAACTGGAATTCCATCACCTCCACTAGCTTTGTTCTTAACTAATGCTTCCAAGGCCCACTCGACTTCACACTCTAGGAAGTCTGGCTCTAGATGAGTGACTACACCATCATGGCTATCCAAGTCATTAAATCCTTCTTGTAAAGTTCTTCTGTGTATTCTTGCCACCTCTTCTTAATATCTTCTGCTTCTGTTAGGTCTTTACCACTTCTGTCCTTTATCATGCCCATTCCTCCAGTTTTCTTGAAGAGATCGCCAGTCTTTCCCATTCTATCATTTTCCTCTATTTCTTTGCATTGTTCATCTAAGATGTCTTTCTTATCCTTGCTATTCTCTGGAACTCTGCATTCAGTTGAGTATATCTTTCCTCTTCTCATTTGCTTTTTGCTTCTCTTCTTTCCTCAGCTATTTGTAAAGCCTCCTTATACAACCATTTTGCCTTCTTGCAATTCTTTTTCTTTGGGATCGTTTTGCTCACTGCCTCCTGTACAATGTGATGAACCTCTGTCCATAGTACTTCTGGCACTCTGTCTACAAGATCTAGTCCCTTGAATCCATTCATCACCTTCACTGTATAATCATAAGGGATTTGATTTAGGTCATATGTGAATGGCCTAGTGGTTTTCTCTACTTTCTTCAATTTAAGCCTGAATTTTGCAATAAGGAGCTCATGATCTGAGCCACAGTCAGCTCCAGGTCTTTTTCTATTTTTTGCTGACTGTATAGAGCTTCTCCATTTTTGGCTGCAAAGAACATAGTTAGTCTGATTTTGGTATTGATCATCTGGTGATGTCCATGTGTAGAGTTTTTTCTTGGGTTGCTAGAAAAAAGTGTTTGCTATCACCAGAGTGTTTTCTTGACAAAACTCTGTTAGCCTTTGTCCTTCTTCATTTTGTACCTTAAAGCCAAACTTGCCTGTTATTTCAGATATCTCTTGACTCCCTACTTTTGCATTCCAGTCTCCTGTGATGAAAAGAAATACTTTTTTTGGTGTTAGTTCTGAAAGTCTTGTAGGTCTTTATAGAACCATTCAACTTCAGCTTCTTTGGCATCAGTGGTTGGGACATAGTCTTGGTTACTTTGATGTTGGATGATTTGCCTTAGAAATGAACTGAGATCATAATGTCATTCTTTAGATTGCACCCAAGTACTGCATTTTGGACTCTTGTTGACTATGAGAGTTATTCCTTTCTTCTAAGGGATTCTTGCCCACAGTAGTAGATAAAATGGTCATCTGAATTAAATCTGCCCATTCCCCTTCATTTTATTTCACTGATTGCTAAGATGTCAATGTTCCATCTTGCCATCCCTGCCTGGCCATGTCCAATTTATCTTGATTCGTGGATAGAACATTCCAGGTTCCTAGCCAATATTTTCTTTATAGCATCAGACTTTATCACCAGACATATCCACAGTTGAGCATAGTTCCCAGTTTGGCTCAGTCATTTCATTCTTACCGGAGCTATTAGTAATTACTCTCTGTTCTTCCCCAATAGCATATTGGATACCGCATGACCTAAGGACCTCATTTTCTAGTGCAATGTCTTTTTGCCTTTTCTTACTGTCCATTGGGTTCTCCAGGCAAGAGTACTGGAGGGAGGTTGCTATTTCCTTTTCCAGTGGATCAGGTTTTGTCAGTACTATTCACTATGACCTATCTATCTTGGGTGGTCCTGCATGGCATTTCTCTAAGCTTCATTAAATTATACAAGCCCCTTCCCCACAACAAGGCTGTGATCCATGAAGGAGATAAGAAACGTAGGCAATGTCTAACTCCCAACATTTCAGGAGTAGGTTGGTATACTAGATACCTATTGCTATATAATAAATTATCCCACAACTTAGCAGCCTAAAACAACAGACATTAATTATCATCTCACTCAATTTCTGAGAGACAAAAATTCAGAACTGATTTAGCTGAGTGATTGTTGTTCAAGATCTTTTATGAGGTTGCAGATAAGCTATCATCTGAAGGAACCCCTTATTGCAAAATTCAGACTTATCTTGAAGAAAGTAGGGGAAACTGCTAGACCATTCAGGTAGGACCTAAATCAAATCTCTTACAGTTATAAAGTGAAAGTGACAAATAGATTCAAGGGATTAGATCTGATAGACAGAGTGCCTGAAGAACTATGAACACAGCTTTGTGACATTGTACAGGAGGCAATGAACAAGAGCATCCCCAAGACAAAAGAAATGCAAAAAGGCAAATGGTTGTCTGAGGAGGCCTTACAAATAGCTGAGAAAAGAAGAGGAACTAAAGGCAAAGGAGAAAAGGAAAGATATATCCATCTGAATGCAGAGTTCCAAAGAATAGCAAGGAGAGATAAGAAAGCCTTCCTCAGTGAATGCAAAGAAATAGAGGAAAACAATAGAATGGGAAAGAGTAGAGATCTCTTCAAGAAAATTACAAGATACCAAGGGAACATTTCATGCAAAGATGGAGACAATAAAGGACAGAAACAGTATGGACCTAACAGAAGCAGAAGATATTAAGAGGTGGCAAGAATGCACAGAACTATATAAAAAAGAACTTAATGACCCAGACAACCATGGTGGTGTGATCACTCACCTAGAGCCAGACATCCTGGAATGCAGTCAAGTGGGTGTTAAGAAGTATCACTACAAACAAACCTAGTGGAGGTGATGGAATTCCAGTTGAACTATTCAGTTCAGTAGTTCAGTCATGTCCAACTCTTTGAAACCCCATGGACTGCAGCATGCCAGGCTTCCCTGTCCATCACCAGCTCCTGGAGCTTGCTCAAACTCATGTCCATCACGTTAGTGATACCATCCAACCGTCTCATTCTCAGTCATCCCCTTCTCCTCCTGCCTTCAATTTGCCAACATCAGGGTGTTTTCCAATAAGTCAGTTGTTTGCATCAGGCAGCCAAATACTGGAGTTTCTCCTTCAGCATCTGTGCTTCCAATGAATATTCAGGACTGATTTCCTTTAGGATGGACTGGTTGGATCTCCTTGCAGTTCAAGGGACTCTCAAGAGTCTTCTCCAACACCACAGTTCAAAAGCATAAATTCTTCAGTGCTCAGCTTTCTTTATAGTCCAACTCTCACATCCATATATGACCACTGGAAAAACCATAGCTTTGACTAGACAGACCTTTGTTGGCAAAGTAATGTCTCTACTTTTTAATATGATGTCTGGTTTGGTCATAGCTTTTCTTCCAAGGAGCAAGTGTCTTTTATTTTCATGGCTGCAGTCACTATCCACAGTGATTTCAGAACCCAAGAAAATAAAGTCTATCACTGTTTCCATTGTTTACCCATCTGTTTGGCATGAAGCGATGGGACCAGATGCCATGATCTTAGTTTTTTGAATGTTGCATTTCAAGCCAACTTTTTCATTCTCCACTTTCACTTTAATCAAGAGGCTCTTTAGTTCCTCTTCATTTTCTGCCTTAAGGGTGGTATCATCTGCACATCTGAGGTTATTGATATTTTCCCCAGCAATCTTGATTCCAGCTTGAGGTTCATCCAGCCTGGCATTTCGCCTGATGTACTCTGCATAGACATTAAATAATCAGGGTAACAATATACAGTCTTGACATACTCCTTTCCCAAATTGGAACCAGTCTGTTGTTCCATGTCTGGTTCTAACTGTTGCTTCTTGACCTTCATACAGATTTCTCAGGAGGCAGGTAAGGTAGTCTGGTATTCCCACATCTTGAAGAATTTTCCACAGTGTGTTGATAGATACACTCAAAGGCTTTGGTGTCAATAAAGTGGAAGTAGATGTTTTTCTGGAACTCTCTTGCTTTTTTGATGATCCAACCTATGTTGGCAATTTGATCTCTGTCTCCTCTGCCTTTTCCAAATACACCTTGAACATCCAAAAGTTCATATCTCAACTGATATTCCATCACCTCCACCTGCTTTGTTCATAGCGATACTTCAAGCTGAGCTATGTCAAATGTGAAAAGAGGATACTGTTAAAGTGCTGCACTCAATATGCCAGCAAATTTAGAAAACTTAGCAGAGGCCACAGGACTGGAGAAGGTCAGTTGTCATTCCAGTCCCAATGAAAGACAATGCCAAAGAATGTTCAAACTACCACACCATTGCACTCATCTCACACACTAGCAAAGCAATGTTCAAAATTCTCCAAGCCAGGCTTCAACAGTACGTGAACCAAGAACTTCCAGATGTTCAAGCTGAATTTAGAAAAGGCAGAGGAACCAGAGATCAAATTACCAACATCTGTTGAATCATAGAAAAAGTAAGAGAGTTCCATAAAAACATGTATTTCTGTGTTATTGACTACATCAAAGCCTTTGACTATGTGGATCACAAAAAAATATGGAAAATTCTTCAAGATATGGGACTATAGACCACCTTAACTGCCTCCTGAGAAATCTGCATGCAGGTCAGGAAGCAACATTAGAACCAGACATGGAACAATGGACTGGTTCCTAATAGAGAAAGGAGTATGTCAAGGCTGTATATTGTCACCCTGCTTATTTAATTTATATGCAGAGTACATCATGAAAAATGCTTGGCTGGATGAAGCACAACCTGGAATCAAGATTGCTGGGAGAAATATCAATAAGCTCAGATATGCAGATGACTCTCCCCTAATGGTAGAAAGCAAAGAGGAACTGAAAAGCCTCTTGATAAAAGTGCAAGAGGAGAGTGAAAAAGTTGGCTTAAAATGCAACATTCAGAAATCTAAGATCATGGCATCTGGTCCAATCACATCATGCCAAATAGATGGGGAAACAATGGAAACTGTGAGATATTTTATTTTCCTAGGCTCCAAAATCACTGTAGATGGTGACTGCAGCCATGAAGTTAAAAGATGCTTGCTCCTTGGAAGAAAAATCTATGACCAACCTAGACATCATATTAAAAAGCAGAGACATTATTTTGCCAACAAAGCTCTATTTAGTCAAATCTATGGTTTTTCCAGTAGTCATATATGAATGTGAGATTTGGACTATAATGAAAGCTGAGTGCTGAAGAATTTATTCTTTTGAACTGTGGTGTTGGAGAAGACTCTTGAGATTTCCTTGGAATGCAAGGAGATCCAACCAGTCCATCCTAAAGGAAATCAGTCCTGAATATTCATTGGAAGGACTGATGTTGAAGATGAAACTCCAATACTTTGGCCACCTGATGTGAAGAGCTAACTCATTTGAAAAGACCCTGATGCTGAGAAAGATTGAAGGCAGGAGGAGAAGGGGATGACAGAATATGAGATGGCTAGATGGCATCACCTACTTGATGGACATGAGTGTGAGCAAGTTCTTGGAGTTGGTGATGTACAAGGAAGCCTGGTGTGCTGCAGTCCATGGCTTAGCAAAGAGTCAGATGTGACTGAGCGACTGAACTGAACCGAAGGCTTGACTAGGGCTGGAGGAGTCCCACTCACATGGCTGTTGGCACGTCTCAGTTTCTTGCTGGTTGTTATCAGATGTCTCATTTTCTTACCACATTCGATTCTCCATAGGGCTGGTCATAATGTAGTATCAGGCTTATTCCAGAGTGCCTGTCAGAGAGAGAGGGAAGGAAACCAAGTTGTAAATGGAAGTGCCATGTATAGTCAATGTTGGAAATTGCATCCGTAATTCCTAATGTACAACACTGGTTAAATATGTGAGAAGACTGTATAAGGAGAAGATTGTATGAGAAGACTATCAATTCGAAGATTTGAGGGGTTATTGGGGTCCATCTTAGAGTCTGAGTACCACATATCAGCTGGACCAAATACAAGAGAATTACATGAAGTTTGGTGAGGTTTACCATCTTATTTATAATGCATTCTACCCAGTTGTCTGACTGTTCCAGTCCTGGCCAATTAAAGGGGGCAGATGAAATTCAGTACCCTCACATCTGGACATTTCTTGGAAGTAGCTCTCTAGGACCCAGAAAACCCATTCACACTGATTGATAGGCACTTACAAGGTCCTTCTAAGTTGGAACATCAGGCTTTTCTTCCAATGACAGATGGGCAAAATTTCTGTCCCTCATCTCTGTACTGCTGTGGTTTGTTTGAAGTATAAAGAAACACCTTGTGCCTTATATCAAGCCCTCAGAACTTGGACTCTGAATCTTCCATATAATTCTACTAGATTATTTTCCATCTAAAGTGGTGGTCAATACTAGCCCGGGATTATGCTTGGAAAGGAAATGTTGATTATCAGAGAGATCATGATGATATCTGAAAGCTATTTTAGAGTCCCTCTCATGAATATGATATTTTTGAGTAAGAGAGGATTGCAAAGACCTTTGTCTCATACCATAGGGACTTTTTTGTCATTTTCATTCATCATCATCATTCTCCTATGTATACTGTTTCATTTAATCACAACGTCTTGTGGGCTCTTTGGGAACAAACTAACTTTTGTGTCAAAGTACACAGAACACTCTCTAGATGCAAGGACTCTATAAAAAATGTAAGTTACATGACACGCTTTGGATTGTTTGATAAACATGTACTTTGTATTGTCATAGACTGTGCAAAATGAATGCAAATACTAGTACTTTGATGTTTTATAGACTTGACCTTTATGGTAATCTTCCAAAGTGAACTAGATAAATATTTTCATGTCAGTGAGGGAATAGCCAGTGAGTGAAAATGCTAAATTTAGAAAAGGCTTTTGACCCATGCATTGTATAATATTCTATATACTATCTACTTTGACAATAAAACATTCACTCTCAGAAAATCTTTTGATTAGATATACTGATGAAAAAGATCCCTATGGGATAAATCTCAAAATAATTATGCTGAGGGAAAGAAGCTAAGCAATAAAGAGTATGTATTTACATATCATATGATTTTATTTATATACCATTCTAAGATAGTGGTTCTCAGTCAGAGTCAGTTTCGCCCCTAGGGGACATTAGGTAATATTTGGTTACATTGCCTGGTGGTTGTAACTGGGGCAGGGGGACTATATACACATCTGATGGATAGAGACCAGGGATGGTGATAAACTCTCTGCAGTGCAGATAACAGCCCTCTACTACAAAGAATTGTCTGGCCCAAAATGTCTATACTGTTGAGGTTGAGAAACTCTGCTATAGAAAAATGCAAATGAATCTATAGTGACAGAAAGGAAATCAACGGTTGCTTAGGAATGGGGATGCCAAGGAGAGATAGGAAGAAGGAATTACAAAAGACAACCAGGAAACTCTGGGATTCCTTGATAGCTCAGTTGGTAAAGAATCCGCCTGCAATGCAGGAGACCCCAGTTCAATTCCTGGCTTGGGAGGATCCACTGGAGAAAGGATAGGATACCCACTCCAGTATTCTTGGGCTCCCCTTGTGGCTCAGCTGGTAAAGAATCTGCCTACAATGCTGGAGACCTGGATTTGATCCCTGGGTTGGGAAGATCACCTGAAGAAGGGAAAGGCTACCCACTCCAGTATTCTGGCCTGGAGAATTCCATGGACTGTATAGCCCATGGGGTCCCAAAGAGTCCACATGACTAAGTGACTGTCACTTTCACCAGGAAACTCTAAAGGGTGATGGAGCATTCACAGTCTTGATTTTAGTCATCAGTTCATGGGTATAAACATATGTCAAGGATTATCAACTTATAAATTTAAATATGTGCAATTCATTATTTGTCTATTATGTCTCAATAAAGCGGTTCCTTTAAATAGTTGAAAAATTAAATGATTATATTTGGAGAATATAAATAGTTTAGAATTGATGTAGCATGAAACAAGAGATTGGATTTACATGGTAGGATGTGAGCAAAAAGCAAGAGCCAACTAGGAAGGAAATATTTTATCTTACTAATGAGTTTGTACTTTGTTTTATACATTGTGGGAAGTTAGTAAAGTATTTTAAGCATGAAACTCAAGCTGGTTAGTATTTTGGAAAGATTGCTTTGGTACTGGTGTGGAGAATTGACTTAATGCCTGTTCTCATTACTAAAGTCTAGGGATTTTTATTTCATCAAAAGTTTATCATTTCATTGTCATAAATTAGCATTGATTTGTGCAATTATGTTTTATTGCTAAGTGGCAAAAAATGACTCCTTAAAAAAGAGAAGTAATTCCTTAACATAGTTTCAATGTAAAGAGCCAGAAAGAGAAAACTTTCTTTTTTTATTGAGGTTTTAGTTCAGTAATGAGAGTGTGGGACTACTCTTTGCCCACATGAAGACATTAAAAGTCCCCTGTGGCTGAAGAGCGAGTGGGATGGGGAATCAGGATGAGCAAAACAGCTCCTGACCCAGGGAGCAGCGGGAAGCCTCCTTTCAGGAGAGAGAAAGGGACAAGCTGCCCTTTAGAAAAATTGAGACCTTCAGCCTATTCTGTACTGAAGAGGAAAGCTGGATTCACAAGCCACAAAACTGTCAGTTTCGGGAAGAAAAATTCTCAACTAACAGAGATCATTAATATTTTATCCTCCTGCACGGATATTGAGGCCGCTTTATATATCTGCATTGTCCTCTAGTCCTGGACAAACATGGTGACACTTTATAGATCCTAAGTGTCCTCTCCTGCAATTCTGTGACCTCCTTTTGATGGATGTTATTGGTACCCCTTTCATAAAGTCTTTGTGCTCTGCTCTGTGCTAACTTGTAAGTACACACTGCATCCTTTCCTATTGAACGCCATAGCTTCTCATCCTTTTTTTTTTTCTTTTTAAGATGAATGTCACGTTACCCCTTGCCCTTCTGACCACAAAGCAAACCTTGAGGGTCTTAGTCGGTGGCCATGTACCAACCAAAGCCTGTCATATAGATGCATTAGGAAACTGGTTATGTTCGTTCATTCTTTCAGTGCTCTTTTCTTCCTGTGAGACAGTTCTTATAAATAGCAAAGTGCTGTTTTTATATTCTGAGTCTGGATTAATTTTTTTCTACAACAGTATTAATTTAGCATATCATGTGGGGGCCCTTCTTTCTCCTGAAATGGAAAACTTGGTACTGGAAAACTTAAGACCAGAGGAAGGAAATTAGAATGTGAGAAAAAGAAATCTGGGGATATAGGAATGAAATTTAGTCAGGCTTGAATCTTAGGCTTGCTGAGGGATGTTTCTGGAAACTTGAGTTTTTAAAAGTGTCTTGCAGTAAGCGCTTAGTAAACACAGCAAACAGGTTCATGATGTATTATTTGTTTGCACGTTGAGTATATAAACAAAGATTCCATCATAGGCAGGTCGAGAAGAGGCTGTGAGAATATAAAATTTCCCAAGAAGATACAGAAGTGAGCTTAATATGTCCTGCAGAATCCTCATTCTGAGAAGAAGGGTAAGTGGTATTCACATCTATTACTCCCACGGGGAACTTTGGAGACCTGGAAAGCTCTATTTCCTTTCAGGAGCATATAATTTTGTCTCTATAAATATTAAAATATGTGATGTTAAGGGACTTCTTAAGCCTCTAACTACAATTGTGGTTACTTTCCTTTAATCATGTCATAGTTCTGTTGAAACATATATGCTAATGCAATATGAAATCGATAGAAAAAAATGGTACTCTAGGAAAATAGAAAAGATATGGGAATGTGAACAAAAACATGGTTAATATCATCAAATATTTTATGTGTATCATGAGCTAGAAGGATTAGATTGTTCTATGTGGTTTCCAGTAGTAGAACTAGGACCAAAAATAGATCCTGGGTCCAGATAAGAAAGATTTTTGTATGTTTAGCAATTTAAGCTGGTCACATACAGTTTTTTTTTTGTTTTTTGTTTTTTTTTAACCATTGGAGGTGTTCAAATGGAAGTCTACTGACATCCTGTTAGGTCACCAGAAAGTGAAAGTTGCTCAGTCACTCTTTGAGACCCCATGGACTATACAGTCCATGGAATTCTCCAGACTAGAATACTGGAGTGGGTAGCCTTTCCCTTCTCCAGGGGGTCTTCCCAACCCAGAGATTGAACCCAGGTCTCCCACATTGCAGGAGGATTCTTTACCAGCTGAGCCACAAGGGAAGCCCAAGAATCCTGGAGTGGGTACCCTATCCCATCTCCAGCAGGTCTTCCCGACCTAGGAATCGACCAGGGTCTCCTGCATTGCAGGTGGACTCTACCAACTGAGCTATCAGGGAAGCCCTAGATCACCAGCAGGGCTTTCAAAATTGAGTCACACTAGATATCTTCTATGTGTCTTGAAAGTGGAATATTCTAGAACCCAAACAATATGATATGCTCAATGTCAAGATCATGAACTATGATCTTCATATAATTTTGCATCATTGGACAGAATATTTTTTCTTTGCATCATAAGATCTCCTCCTTTCTCTTCTATGACTTATTTTTTATGTTCAGTAGCTACTTTAGTTTGTTCTTTCATTTGTTTATTTGTTCATTCAATCACTTATTCAACAAACACTGTTGAGTTCTTCACCTATAGTATTAGATGTTGTGCTAAGGAACAAAGATGAAAGAGACAGTGTACCTGCTTTGTCCCCATGAAGCTGAGTCTATGCTCAGCTGCTATCAAAGTTGGAGCTTTACCCTTAACTGTACGTGGTGCTTTTAATTTTTTTTACTGGTTGTTCGGAGAAGGCAATGGCACCCCACTCCAGTACTCTTGCTTGGAAAATCCCATGCACGGAGGAGCCTGGTAGGCTCCAGTCCATGGGGTCGCTAAGAGTTGGACACGACTGAGCGACTTCACTTTCACTTTTCACTTTTATGCATCGGAGAAGGAAATGGCAGCCTACTCCAGTGTTCTTGCCTGGAGAATCCCAGGGACGGGGGAACCTGGTGGGCTGCTGTCTATGGGGTCGCACAGAGTCAGAAACGACTGAAGTGACTTAGCATTAGACTCTCAAAATACGGTGTTATCCATTCAGTCTGATGGTTCCAAGAAAGGATGAACTGAAAACAAATGTTCCAGGAGTTAAATGAGAAGACATTTGAGAGACATCATTTGATGTCATATTTTAATATTTTCTCCTTGATTATGATCGGGTGATTGAGCTTGTTGATGGTCAGATCAGTTCAGTTCAATTCAATCACTCAGTCGTGTCAACTCTTCACGACCCCATGGACTGCAGCACGCAGACTTTCCTGTCCATCACTAACTCCAGGAGTCTACTCAAACTCATCTCCATTGAGTTGGTGATGCCATCCAGCCATCTCATCCTCTGTCATCCCCTTCTCCTCCTGCCTTCGGTCTTTCCCAGGGTCTTTTCAAATGAGTCAGCTCTTCGCATCAAGGGGACAAAGTATTGGAGTTTCAGTTTCAACATCAGTCCTTGCAATGAACACTCAGGACTGATCTCCTTTAGGATGGACTGGTTGGATCTCCTTGCAGTCCAAGAGACTTTCAAGAGGCTTCTCCAACACCACAGTTCAAAAGCATTAATTCTTCGGCTCTCAGCTTTCTTTATAGTCCAACTCTCACACCCATACGTGACTACTGGAAAAACCATTGCCTTGACCAGATGGACCTTTGTTGGCAAAGTAATGTATTTGCCTTTTAATACGCTGTCTAGGTTGGTCATAGCCTTTCTTTCAAGGACAAAGCATCTTTTAATTTCATGGCTGCAATTACCATCTGCAGTGATTTTGGAGCCCCCAAAAATAGTCAGCCACTGTTTCCACTGTTTCCCCATCTCTGCCATGAAGTGATGGGATCAGATGCCATGATCTTAGTTTTTTGAAAGTTGAGCTTTAAGCCAACTTTTTCACTCTCCTCTTTCACTTTCATCAAGAGGCTCTTTAGTTCTTCTTCACTTTCTGCCATAAGGGTGGTGTCATCTGCATATCTGAGGTTTTCTGTAATTTACATTAGAGAGTTTCCTGAAGTTAAAAGTCTTGTTCTTGGCCTGTCTATATCCTACAAATGACCACAATGAGGGGATGAGAAGCATTTAGGACCAGGACAGCAGAATATTAGGATCAAGAAATGATGAGGTCTTGTTGCTATTGATGAGGTCAGGAGTCCTGGAGAAGAGGCAGAATGGCTGCAGGCTGCTCATTTCTTTCTGAGAATTTTTCCTTGTCTGACCACATAGTTTTCCAGATATTAAAAATGGACCACCATTACTGCCCCTAATATACTGAACTTCATCAGAGTAAACTCAGTGCACCTGTGTGGTTGATGGTTTTGCTTTTTGATTATACCTGCTTTGCATTTCTTTGTGGCAGTCTATAGGTTTTAAATATTTTATAGATTATGTTAATATTTTTGCCTTCTTTCCCAGCTCAGTCCACAAGTTAATTTTTATTCATAATCGAGTCCTTGGAGGTAGTAACTTCTTTTATAAATATTTAAAAATATATTTTGCTGTTAGTTTCTGATAAGTCCTTTTATCACATTAAAAGGACTTATCAGAAGTTTTCTTCTGTTTTCTTCTACTTCTTGATGAATAATTTTTCTTAAAAATCAGGGATGGATATGGTGTTTTACCCAATTTGGGGGGATATCCATCATAATGATTGTATATGTATTTATTTTTTTCTCTTTTAATCCGTTCATGTGATGAATTGCATTCCTGAATTTCCTAATCTATTTTCAATCATCCATTTGGCATTCATTTCACACATATTTATTTAGTGCCTTCTACATGGCAGATGCTGTGCTTAGCACCAGTGATACAGTAATAAGCAAAACAGACATTTTTTCTTAAACACATTGCTAAATGCAATCTGCTAGCATTTCACTTTTCTTGCATTTAGATTTTAGAATCTATCTCAAGAAATATTCAAATGTACACACAAAGATATATTATAAAAGATGGTTATGATGACATTGTTTTTAAGTGTTAACATGACCATTTATAGGAGAATATTGAAATATATTTTAGCTTCTTCACAGTATAGAATAATATAGGTAATTCTAAAGAACTAGGTAGCTCAGTACACAAAAAATATGGAAAGATTTTTTAAAAATCAAGTTGCAAGCTTTATGTATATGTGATGTCATGTCATTTTTGTAAAAATGAAAAAAAAAACCTGTGTGTTTATAGTTTCTATAGACATGAAAAACAAGTGGAAGAATGTGAAGCAGCAAACTATCAAACATGGATTCCTTTGGGATCTAGGTTGAGAGGGGTAGGGGGCATAGACTTAAATGTTTCAATGAATAACTTCTGTATTGCCCTATTTTTATTTTATTTTTTTTTACAACAAGCAGGTATTATTGTTGTAAGTACTAATGGAGAACAATTAATATTGGAGCTTAGGAATGGAAGGAGGGCAAGTTGAAACATTGTGAACATGACTCCATGGTTTAGGGCCCAATTGTAAGCAACAGAATCATCGGAGCTAGTTTTAAGCAGAATGGGTTTTTTACTACGTATAAGATGGCTTACAATATTATTGGAAAAGTTGAAAGAACAGGTGGTAGGTGGAATTTCCAGGAACACTTCTAAAATCATCCTGTCTCCCGAGCAAGCTGGGCAAGTTACCATCCCTGTGGCAAGAAGCTAGAGAGTCAGGAAGCTAGGGAGTGGGGATCAGAGCCATGGAGTTTCTGCTGTGATCTGCTTTAGTCTGTATCTCACAGCCTGCCTCCTTTCCCAATCAACTGACTTTCAACTTCTAGTCTCATCTGACCATGTCTGACTGGCAGAACCTAAGTCTCATCTGGAGCCCTCGCTGCAAATGAAGCTAAGAATGATAATTTTCAGCTTTCCAGTGCAGTGTAGGAAGGTGTACCAGAAAGAGGCTAGAATGGATATTAAGCAGGCAAGCCACACATTATTTGCCACAATGAGCAAACAGCATACTGCTTTTCAAATTTAATAAATGGCTATTTCCCTGCAAAGGCTGGGAAGAGCATTGATTCACTGGCAGAATCTTTTAATTTTTTTGTATTATATAAAATAAATATATATATATATTTATTGTAAAAAAAGAAAAAATAAGCAAGCATAGATAAGAAAAAGGTAAATACAACATCTGAAATCTCACCATTGTTTTTCACTTGCTAAGTTGTGTCCAACTCTTTGCAACCCGTGAACTGCAGCACACCAGGCTTCCCTGTCCTTCACTATACCCCAGAGCTTGCTCAAACTCATGTCCATTGAGTCAGTGATGCCATCCAACCATCTCATCCTTTGTGGTCCCCTTCTCTTCTTGCCCCTAGTCTTTCCAAGCATCAGGGTCTTTTCTAGTGAGTCAGCTCTAGCTTCAGGTTCAGCGTCAGTCCTTCCAATGAATATTCAGTGTTAATTTCCTTTAGGATTGACTGGTTTGATCTCCTTGCTGTCCAAGGGGCTCTCGAGAGTCTTCTCCAGCATCACAGTTTGAAAGCATCAATTCTTTGGCACTCAGCTTTCCTTATTGTCCAACTCTCAAATCCATACATGACTACTGGAAAAACCATAGCTTTGGCTAGATGGACCTTTGTTGGCAAAGTGATGTTTCTGCTTTTCAATACACTGTTTAGGTTTGTCATAGCTTTTCTTCCAAGGAGCAAGTGTCTTAATTTCATAGTTGCAGTCACTGTCTGCAATGATTTTGGAACCCAAGAAAATGAAATCTGACACCATTTCTACTTTTTCCCCATCTATTTGCCATGAAGAGATGGGACTGGATGCTGTGATCTTTGTTTTTCTGAATGTTGAATTTTAAGCCAGCTTTTTCACTCTCCTCTTTCATTTTCATCAAGAAGCTCTTAGTTCCTCTTCACTTTCTGCCATTAGAGTGTTATCATCTGCATATCTGAGGTAGAATGTTAATATATTAATGTATGACGTTTCAAACACCTACATACACTACCCTCTCCAACATACACACTTAAAAAAACAGCATATCACACATGGATAGAATCTGCTTTAAATGTGTAGCAGAGCTTGATGCAATGTTTAAAAAGTAAAGTTAATTAAAAATCATAAAGCACGCCTAATAACTTAATTGGAAAACTCGTTGAAGTAAACTCATTGAATAGTCACTGAGCTTTCTTTTTAGACACTGAGTTTAAAAAAAAAAATGAAATTCACTTTTAACTCACTTTTATCAAGTCAAAAATTGTCTATCTTCATTTTAATGACCTCTAATTTTCAACTTAATCAGGGTTTGTTTTTAATTAACTTTTTTTTTGTTTTTAACTTGAAAAACAGCTCCCTTAATTCCTTGTCTGCCCCAGGATTGAGGGAAATTCTATACTCTGCCTAATTTTAAAACAATGGAAAAAATACCTAGATCAGTTGTTAACCATCCACATGACCCTATAAGCCATAAAACCTCTCTGCATCTTGGTTTCAATATTTCTAAAGTGCAGAGGTTGAACTGTACTCTCAGGTTCAGATCTATGAGACTGAACATTCTACAAAGAAATTTCCATCCTTGGGTAAAGGTTTCAGTCTGCAGAATCCTGACTTTGATTTCCAGGCCTGCTTTTTATGGACCAGGTGACCTTGAGCTCATTATGAACTGCTCAATGCCTGCATTTATGTATCTGAGCCCTGAGATTAAAAGCAGTTCCTATTTATTTCCTCAAGTTTGACAACAGTTGCCAGCTCACTTGTAGAGAATGTCCCATTTACATATTATAACCAATTAAAGTAAGGACAGTAATGTGGTCCAAGAGATAACCAAACAGAGTTCTTTAATTTTGGTGTAGATTTTAATTTTGAGGTGGCTCTGTGAGATGTAAAAGCAGCAATGTCAAAACTTTAAGAAAGCAAAAGAAATTTATTTCAGATAATGAATGGATTAAATCATCGCTCCAAAGGAAGAGTTTACCTCCAATGTATATTACTCTACATGCATCTACTAATCTACTGACTTACGTTCCATAAATCTACACATATCTGTTAAGACTTTTTATTAATTAAATGTGTTTATCTCTAGGATGAAATTGAAAGTGATTTTCTGAATTTTCCAATTAACTTATTTACATTTAGTGAGCAGATGTCATTTTTGTATAACTACAAAAAAATATAATCAAGTATATTTTTGAATGTATGTTATAATGAAAAAAGTTGTGCTTTGTTGCATGTATTCTGAGATTGCAGCAGGTAGTAATAAGAAAGGAAAGAGTATATACCTGTTGAGCTGTTCTTCCTGTTATGAGAAGGAGAGAGTGAGAGAGAGCTGTTGGGGAGAGAGTTCCAAGGTCCTTTTAGTCATTTGTGACCCTAACTTCTCATCTGTCAGATGAGCTTAACCTTTCACCTAGTTTTAGATTTATCTGTTGGAATCAATGTTATCCTCTCAAAACTCATTTGTCTTCCCCATCTTATATTTTTCAGTCTTTTACCACAACTGAACTCATTCACTCTCTCCCTCGTTTCTTCATTCAGCAATTATATGACCCCATCCTTTTTACCCTTGAAGAGGTAAGTTCTGGGATTGCTAAAGAACAGGATGACATGAGCCCAGAGGAGACTTCCTGCAGTCAACCAGGACTATTTCAATAGACCCTTGTTTCTGTCTCTAGCCCCTCCCCTAACCATTGGACCATTTGTTTTCTGAAGCACAGTTCTCATGGTTGTACTCTATTGCTCAATAATCACAAGTGCATCCCTAGTGTAGGCAAAAAAAAAAAAAAAATAAAAACAACAACAACAAAAACCCAAGTACACCCATACAAGACACACATAAAAATTCCAAAACAACAATCAACCAACCAAACCAAAAAATCCTCCAAAGTCTTTAGGTGGACCTCAAGACCTGCTTGTCTGGGCTGTGACCTATCTTTCCAAGTTATTATTTCTTCCTTCTATGATCCCTCCCTTTCCTGCTTTTTGCCTCTGCTCTGACCAGCTCCTTGGACTGCCCTTCTCCATCAGCTCCACACATCCATCTCTCTGTTATTTAGAATGCAGCTCAAAGCCCTAGGAAGCGGTCCTCAGTTCCCTTCCTTGAAATTCTCTGACCTTGCCTCTCTCATCTCCTGTAGCAGTCCACCTTTTCTTCTCCTGGGCACTTGCAACCTTCCACCATTTATTGTGGTTATTTGCGCTCTCTGAGAGCCTAGCCATAAACACTCTGTCTCTGATCTGAGTTGGTATTTTCTATTGAAGGATTGTAATAAATATGTTCTATTAAAGAATCAGATCCAACATTGTTTCTGGGTTAGATCCCATCAGGGTAGCTATAAAGTGAATGCCTATAGGGCTTTGGGGGAAAAAATGAACTTCCCCAGGCCACAGAAGCACCGTTTAGTACACAAGGGCTGCACTTTATTAAATGACTCAAACTTAATTATTTTCTTGACAATGAATTGCCCACAGTTCACACTACACTGTCTTTGGGGCAGGGGTGGGGTTATGAGCTCTTTCTTGGTACTAACCCCTAAATTTGCATGGGTTCTTTGAAACTAGAAAATGAAAAAATCATTTATCATGGCTTTTGAAATCACAGGCAATGGAATAAATTTTAAATTTTTTATCACATTTTGTCCACTTTTCCTGCTTTGCTTCTTGCCCCTCTGATTTATTTGTTTATACTTTTCTTTCACATATAGGTTGGCTCTAGGCTGTTTTTTATAGTGATTCCATTGGGGTAGCTGCCAACCTCTATTAATGACAACCTGTGAGTGCTTGAGGAGGTGGATGGTAATTTGGTGAGACAGAGGCAAGGAAGGCTTTTTTTTCTGGGAAAGGGGGTGTTTCGTCAAGGATAGTGGAAGATCAGATCACACCCGCCTCAGGTTACGTAAGCCATCCTCCCCGTGTTGTGTGGATACTCTCAATCCATGAAGGTGACCCAAAATCAAGAGATGATCATGAAATGACCAAGATCAAGTTTCTCCACTCAGCAGCATGATGTTTCAGAATAGAAAGTAATCTGGATGAGAACATAAAGTAAAATTTCAGACCTAGCTGTAAAAACAGCTAGGTTTACGATCTGAAATTTGATCATTACATATAAGTCATGCATGCCACTTTCAGATGATTTTGTTTGGTTATCCTGGAGTCTGATAAATTGTGGAATCCCTAATCAAATTGATTTTCTAGAACATGAAGAGCTGTGATTAGATAATAGTCATTTCACCATAGATGTTCTGTTCTTAGAGTCTTCCCTTTGTAAGCCTTTGACCTTAACACTATGACTCTTTAAATTACTACAGGAAATATTAATAGGGAGAGCAGAGGAGTGACATTGATGTGGGCATGGCGACATGTTGTAGAGGTGATTTGTCTGGTTATATATATGGCAGAATTCTAGAAGAAACTCGTAAATGTTTTTATAATATAAAGGAACTGATTCTATATTTCAGTTAAAAATAATATTTAAAATGTGTGTTGAACAAATATATATAACTTCTGCCAAATTGTTTTGACAAAATATGTCCTGTATACTCTTTAAAAAATACTCATTTTTCCTCTAATAGTTGACTAATTCATATGAATGTAAGAAAATTAAAAGAGAAAAACATACAGAAGAAGACAATGCAGCAATATGGTTAAAATATGGGGCTTCCCAGGTGGCACTGGTTGTTAAGTGACCCACCTGCCAATACAGAGATGCAGGTTCACTCCCTGGGTCAGGAAGATCCCCTGCGGAGGCATGGCAACCCACTCCAGTATTATTCTTTTTTTTAACATTTATTTATTTTTAATTGATTGGTTTACAATATTGGGCTGATTTCTGTCATATATATCAACATGAATTAACCATAGCTATACATTTGTCTCCTTCCTCTTGAATCTCCCTCCCACCTCCTGCCTATTCCCACTACTCTAGGTTATTACAGAGCCCTAGTTTGAGTTCTCCAAGTCGTACAGAAAATTCCCGTTGACTATCTATTTACGTATGTAGTCATGAACAGAGGAGCCTGGCAGGCTATGGTCCATAGGGTTGAAAAGAGTCAGACACAACTGAAGCAGCTTAGCACAGCACATAGTTAAAATGGTCCTTTAAAAAATAATCATGGAGTTTCAGCAGAAGTAATACACTAATACAGTAGGTTTCAGATACCCCACGTTAAAAAGTGAGATGTGAACCACCTGTGCAGAATGCATGACCTGATACAGAAACGGGTCAGCGTGATCACACCTGGTGAGCATTGGAGAGATGAGAACATTGAAAAGGTGAGTTGCTTCTCACCTACTAAAGTGAGACAAGGAATTTCAGAAGATCTTCTTGGAGGACTTGATATTTATCTCCCGGAGTCTGCTGAACTCAGAGTGGAGGCCTGTTTCTTTCCAGGAGAAATCCTGAGGTAAGGACTGACTGTGGGTGCTGGGAGTAAGCTGTGCTTCCTTTGAAGGTAGGACAAAGATTTTTTTTTTTCTTTCTTTCTTTTTTACTCCATTGGAAGGAGCAGACTGGGATTATATTAAAATAGACTCTGTCCCAAATACCACATGGAAGGACAATAGGACCCTAGCCTGGATGTGGAGTGGTGGAATTCCAAGGGCCCAAGGGTGTCAGAAGTGAGTTAAAGGCGAGGCATTGAGGGTGTGAGAGCCAACTATAATCAAAGGAATCCAGGGATGAATGCATGAATGAAGGGTCTGCAAATGATCCCTATGAAAGAAGCAGTCAGCTCTGGGCTACCATTTCCCAGGCACCAACACCAGACTATGAGTGAGCCATTTTGGAAAGCCCTTTCCTGCATCTCTGCCTCTTCTCCTCCTCTACCCTCAACCAACCCCCAAGAGGCACACAGTTCAGATAGCAAGCTTTGGAGGATGCAAAGAGAGAAGAACCTGAGCTGTCATCCCTTTTCCCCTGTGCCATCTTTGTCCAAAAAGGGGCCAAACATGACTGCTCATTATATGTAAAGAGACACATTGGACACAAAATTGGCATTTTAGTATACCTGATTGGAATTGTGTCATTCTTAGATAAGACTAGACTTTGTATTACCCAGAAAAAGATGATTCCTTTATTATTTGAGTCACCATAAACAATATGGAAACTCTATTTATCTAAGGGCAGGTCTTAGCAAATTTGTAGAGAGGCTTTGTAGAAGCAGCACTGAAAAAATGTGGTTTCTGCTTGCTCTTAGAGTACCTGCTGCTGCTGCTAAGTCACTTCAGTCATGTCCGACTCTGTGTGACCCCCATAGACGGCAGTCTACCAGGCTCCCCCGTCCCTGGAATTCTCCAGGCAAGAACACTGGAGTGGGTTGCCATTTCCTTCTCCAATGCAGGAAAGTGAAAAGTGAAAGTGAAGTCGCTCAGTCGTGTCCAACTCTTAGTGACCCCATGGACTGCAGCCTACCAGGCTCCTCCATCCATGGGATTTTCCAGGCAAGAGTACGGAGTAGGGTGCCATTACCTATCTCCCGAGATAACAGCCATCCACAGATAACCGGTACATCTTCCCAGCCTCTTCTCTTTGCCTATAATACATTTTGTAAAACACAAAATTGGGATCATATTCTATTAGTTACAGTTTCTTTTTCCTTCTATTTTCCCTAGTCTTTTACTAAAATCTTAAAGTTAGACTACAGTAATAAAATCCTTTAAAAAATGAATTGGGGGTGAATTTGGAAGAGGTAAGGCACTTTAATGTTATCAATTTTCTGTAAAAGTCAAGGCAGTATTGTGTAATTATATAATGACTATCATTAAGGACTGTTACACTGCTTTGCAAATCAGTTAGCTTTACTGGTTGAATTTTGTTGGCAGAAGTGAGGCATCAGCGCATCTGAGAGATTTACACTCCATTTCTGTCCTGTATCAAATCCAAAGTGTGTGTGTACCTGGTGTGTCCCCTTCATAAGTCACCAGTCTCTATTGAAGTATCAGAAACACCTGGTAATTGCAGACAGACAATAATCTTGGCACTATTTCATTAATTACGTATCCTTCCCAGCTGGTGTTTTTATTTCCAGAATGTTTTTTTTCTTCCCTGTATAGACTTCATGCCCCCTGGGCAGGTACCACATTTTCCATTTTGTCTTGTCTTCTGCTGTTGCCTAACAAACGCTGGAATATAATTTAAAAAATGACTTTGATTCACTTAATTAGGATTCATCTACAGAGATTGGCAATGCCACAGGTGCTTTTCAGCCTTGTGTCTTGCAAAGATAATATGCTCCAAAGTTTTAGCTTGCCCAGCATCTTTGCTTGTTAGAGGTATGTGGGCAAAGGATTCATGACTTTTTTTGTAAATGAGGATGCCAGATATGAAGGCAGAAGGAGAAGAGGGTGACAGAGGATGGGATGGTTGGATGGCATCACCAATTCAATGGACACAAACTTGAATAAACTCCAGGAGAGGATGAAGGGCAGGAAGCCTGATGTGTTACAGTCCTTTGGGTCACAAGAGTCGGACATAGTGACTGAACAATTTCAACATGCCAGATATCAGGGATATTCATAATCAGAAAGGACTGCCCCTTTCAAATAGGGTTTCTCAGGTGGCCCTAGTGGTAAAGAACCTGCTTTCAATGCCGGAGACAAAAGATGTGAGTTCCATCCCTGGGTCAGGAAAATACTTTCAACACCTAAGATGTGACAAATGTTGGTGAAGTTGCTTGTTTTTTCTCTACATAGTTGCAAACTGACAGCCTAGGATAGGTTTGTTTCATTTGGTATATATGTTTATAAGTTGAATTAACTGATTATATGTACAAATCAAGGGGCTCACATAAATGTTTAAGATAAAACAAAAACTGTTGGCAACTTAAGGCTCATATTCCTGCACAACAACAATCAACTGAGTAGCTATTGTGCTTTTGGAAAGTGTGTGCACACTCCATAATTCTACAGTCTCTGTTACTCCATAGTCTGTTATCAACTCTGTGGCAATATGATATTTATCACTTAACATTGTTTGCATTTTATTCCCTAGACTCAGCCTACTTCAATCATTCAGCTAGCTTGCTTTGTCCCTGTAAGCATTCTACCTTTTTTTTTTTTTTTTTTTTTTTTTTTTGGCTGTGCCTCGGGGCATGCAGGATCTTAATTTCTCCAACTGGGTGTCACTCCCTGCCGTGGAAGCACAAAGTCTTAATCACTGAATCTCCAGGGAAGTCCCTTTGTATGCATTTTAACATTGTAAGTCCTGCTCGTCCAAACAATCATCCTTTCTAGAAAGCTCTTCTAACTTGTCCCCTACAAGATCTCTTGCCCTTCTCCAGTTTCCATAAGCCAATGGCTTCCCATTATCTTCAGAACAAAAATCCATTAACACGCATTATTATCTCTCCAAGACCCTCCACCTTCCATTCCAGCTGGCATCTCCATCGTCTTTCCAGAACCCTGTCTTTACTCCGCACCTCCAGACTTCCTCTCTGAGGACATCATGCATGCTCCTTGCTCATCCTGGAATACTCTTACCACCACCCCACCCCCCACTTTACTCCATGTTTACTTTTCATGTTAAACTTTCTTTCTCAGCCAGTTCTTCTTCATACTTGTGGGTGCTCTCCTGGTATCTCATGGTTTCCATTCTGAAGCAACTATAACCTTTTAGCTTATTTGTTCAATATCTTGAGTTCCACTGGGCTGTAAGGTTATAAATCTATTTGTCTTATTCACAATTATAACTCCAGTGCTTAACTTAGGTTCTAAAACCTTTTTTTAGTGCTCAAATGCATAAAAGGAATCAAACGGGCCATAAATTCTGTCACCATAAGAAATATGTATGAGAGGTGAAAAACCTGAGTGAATTGGTTATTTAGCACTAGAAAATTGTGCAGTTTTGTTTCAGAAGTGAAATATAAAAATCATGAAATGCAGAAAAGTAAAGAAAATAAAAATGACTCCAAATCCTCCCTTCAAGATAAGTGAAAACTGTAAATATTTATGTATAAATCAACCCTGTTTATTCTGTGCACGTATAGGGATAGTTTGGTAATTTTTTTTCTTGAAAATATTATGAAACTACCCCAATGCCATTTAAATATTCTTTCAAATGTCATTTCATGCCCGTGTATGTATATTTCACAATTGATACCCGTGCTCTTGCCTATTACAGAAATTTTTGATTGCTCATATTTTGATTTTTATTTTTGTTTATGCCTTAAGTGGGCTTCCTGGATGGCTCAGCAGGTAAAGAATTCACCTGCAATGCAGGAGACACAGGAGATCTGGGTTCAATCCCTGGGTCAGGAAGATTCCCTGGAGGAGGAAAATGGCAACCCACTCCAGGATTTTTGCCTGAAAAATCCCATGGACAGAGGAGTCTGGTGGGTTACAATCCAAAGGGTTGCAAAGAGTCAGACAAGACCGAGCGACTAAGCACATATATACATACATTCCTTAAGTATTTGTTTATTGAATGTCATGTCATGGCTATACTTTTTTGCTTTAGGATTACTGGCAAGGACAATATATTTTTGAAAAGTCTTAATATTGAGAATTCCTACAGCAGAATAGTTAAGAGCCTAGACTCTGGAACTCGATTTTCCAGACTTGAATCATGGCCCCGTTGCTAACCAATTGTGTGACTTTAACTATGTTACTCAACTTCTGGGTGCTTTAGTTTCCTTACCGATAAAATGTGACATGATGCCAGATCAGGCTTTCTGTAAATCTCACTTGGGCTTCCCTGGTGACTCAGCTGGTAAAGAATCCGCCTGTAATGCGGGAGACCTGGGTTTGATTCCTAGGTTGGGAAGATCCTCTGGAGAAGGAAGAGGCTACCCACTCCCGTATTCTGGCCTGGAGAATTCCTTGGATAGTCCATGGGATCACAAAGAGTCGGACACGACTGAGTGACTCACTTCCAACCTCACCTAGACTCTTTCCATCAACTTTTTCCTACTTTCCTTCAATCTTCCCTTCCATTCCAATTTGTAATCTGTTTCCTATGAACCCTGGAAGCACTGCTCTGATATTTTTATTCTATTGTTCACAAATCACCAACACCTTTTATGTGGAAAAAATCTGTAGTCCCCTTAGCTGGGATTCAAGTATCTCCAAGTCTATGCTCCTACTCTCCCTCTTCAGTCTTATTCTTTGTTTCTTGCTTTTTACCTTGGCTCTCATCGGTGCCTAGGCTCGGTATGCTATTCCTTGACTCTACTCATCCCTATGCTTATAATTAAGGACTCAGCTAAAACTTCTAGGAAGCTCACAGTTCTTATTTCCTGCATTTGAAGTGCTGTCTTTCCTCCTCCACATGCTTATTACACTTTATCTTTCTTCTCTTTAGTCACTTACCTTTATTATTTTTTTTTCTTCAGTTACATTTTGGTTATTTGTAATTTGGGGAGCTAAGCATGTAGTGACACGCATACCATCTGTCTCTGATCTAGCTTGATTTTTGCTACACGACTATGCCTTAGCAATAAATATGTGCTAAATTAACAAATGGATTCCAAAGGGTTTTGGGACTAGATCCCACCATGCTTTAGAAAAAAATTAACTTTTCCAGCCTAAAGTCTTTAAATCATGTGGTTAAAAACAAGAATGAAAGCAACTGTACACACAAAGCACTTTCATCTCGTTTAGTTCTGCTTGATGCAGCTTTTTCTACACCTCCTACATTTTTCTCATATTCTATACCAGTGGATTAAAAAAAGTATTTTTCATCAAGGATTGATATCAGGTTTTGTCCTTCTTATCACCTCCATGTGTAGCATTTATCTTGTAAATAGGTGTGATGGCTATTT
This sequence comes from Bos mutus, assembly GCF_027580195.1. NCBI lineage: Eukaryota > Metazoa > Chordata > Mammalia > Artiodactyla > Bovidae > Bos > Bos mutus. The sequence continues at coordinate 33,222,229 of NC_091618.1, forward strand.
CCATGGCTCTCTTCTTTACACCTTTACCATCACATTTGCTGTGGCCTGGATGCATTCTCAGAGAAGGCAATGGCACCCCACTCCAGTACTCTTGCCTAGAAAATCCCATGGACGGAGGAGCTTGGTAAGCTGCAGTCCATGGCGTCGCTAAGAGTTGGACACACTGAGCTACTTCACTTTCACTTTTCACTTTCATGCATTGGAGAAGGAAATGGCAACCCAGTCCAGTGTTCTTGCCTGGAGAATTCCAGGGACGGGGGAACCTGGTGGGCTGCCGTCTATGGGGTCGCACAGAGTCGGACACGACTGAAGCGACTTAACAGCAGCAGCAGCAGCAGGATGCATTCTGGAGTATACTATTTGTCAACTTATGGTAAAAAATGAGGGTGAGGACAGAGTCATGAGTATAGTATTTTGTTTGTCTCGAAGAGCAGCGCTCTCATGCAGTGGAAAGGTGGTCGCCCAGGGTTTTGGTTGGCACAAACTATAGACCTTTAGACTCGGGGAATAGATATTAGAGGAAATTGACATGTCTTCTTACCTTAATTCATGCTGCCTGTGTTTCATGAAGCATAGCCTGGGTCAATTTTCTGCAGTTCAGCATCATCATCAGCATCTCAGTCCACCTGCCTCAGAGTTAGAGCAGAGACCACCCAGATTCTGGCATTGGGCTATCCAAAAGCCTTAATTGTAACTGTTGCTTGTAGACACTGAGTTTAAGGGAGAAGTGGGAAAGGTGTGCTTCAGGTGTTACTTGGCAAATATCTTTGTCAATTGGAAATCATGCAAGATAATTTTTTTAAGTGTAAAATTTTTATAATTGAAGGTGTATGTATGTAGCTGGTGTAGTTCATCATATATTTGTTCTGCCCACTGTTTAAATGCCAAAGTCACAGCAACAGTCTGTGAAACTCCCTGTACAGATGGCATCCCACTTACCCGATAGCATTTGGATAAATATCCAAATAATTTCCACATGGCATAGCTTTGATCAGGATGACAGTGAGCCTTGTTGATTGCATTTGGGAAGGAGAGTTCCCCTTCAGTTTGATATCAGTTATGAAAAGCCAGAGGAAATGGGAGGAAAGAGAAAGGTTTGGGCCCAGTAGCTTAGGACAAATTCACCAAGTTTTCAGTGGCTCTTCTGGTGGAAGTCAAAGGATTGATGCAGAAACCAGGATTTTTCTTAGAAGTCAAACACAGACTCCAGGTATCTATGCCTTTATTTTTATCAACACCCCATTTGTCTACACAAAGAGAATGAGAGGAGTACATAAGTTAGTTTTTGAATTCAGAAGTCTGGATTTATTTTCTCTTAATTATTATAAGCCCTGAAACTTGCTTCTTGCTACATTGTAGTATCATAAAAAGCAGAGACATCACTTTGCTGACAAAGGTCTATATAGCCAAAGCTATGGTTTTTCCAGTAGTAATGTACGGATGTGAGAGTTGGACCATAAAGAAAGCTGAGCGCTGAAGAATTGATGCTGTTGAACTGTGGTGCTAGAGAAGACTTGAGAGTCCATTGGACAGCAAGATCAAACTAGTCAATCCTAAAGGAAATCACTGCCTCAATGGACATGAGTTTGAGAAAACTCCAGGAGATGGTAAAGAACAGGGAAGCCTGGCATGCTGCAGTCCATGGGGTGGCAAACAGTTGAACACAATTGACTGACTGAACAACAGCAACAAAACACACCTAAATTTATCCTTGCCTAAATATTTCTCAAATATTAACATATGGACTACATGATGGTACTGAGCTAAAATTTTTAAAATCAAGCAATCAAGAGAAACAAGGTAATTGACATTATCACTTTATAATGAAGATTTGAAACTAGTAATTTAGTCATTAGCTGGTTCATGATTGCTGAGCAATCAGAAAGTGGAAAGTTCTGTGGAAAGTTCCATGAAAATTTCCATGTGAGGTCAGACAGTGTGTTTTAAGTATATTATAAAGCAAATGCAAAATGTGGCTTGGAATTTTTCTTTTAATAAAGTAATAATTTTGGAAACTCTTTAAATATTGCCCATTCAGTCAAGAGCTTTATCTTTTGTGTTCCCTGACCTCCCCATCCAGGCATGTTCTTGAAATTAGTGAACAGTGATGAGTGGCAGCCCAGCAGTCACAGTGCCATTCCATTTGATGTGTGAGAGGCATCTACATGGTCCTATGTCACCAGGATTCGGAAGCCTTTCCTTCCACACGCTCACCCAGGCCAAAAACACCCAGCTACTCCTGATGCTGGGGCATGTTCTCCAACAAGTAAGCCCCAGCATCAGGCTGTGATCTGCGAATCCTGTTTGGCTACCATTTAGGATTCTTTGCCAGTACCTCCAGTGTGTGTCTGAGTTTCCCTGGATTTGTCGGCATTCACCTAAGTTTGCTGTGGTGCCATCTGCCCCCTTGTCCTCTGTGGAGCTACTGAAAACGAAGCTTCCTAGTCTCCAGCCCAGACCCAGAGAATCAGGATCGCTGGTAGGGAGGCTCAGGAGTCAGCATAAGCAATTCCTTTGAAAAGATTTTAAAAACCCAACAGTAATATCAATGTTTATCAGATATACATATATCCCCCATCCCCTCCTCCCTCTGTCAGAACTAACAGACTTAGTTTTATGATTTTGGTTCTGAATTTCTCAAAGTGAGAAAGCATTTCAGATACAATTAAAGCTCCTTTTATTTCTTTCTCACTACTTAACGCCTTGCCCCTTTCAGCTGTAATCACAGTCATGGATATGGTGACTCTTGAGTCCAGGTTTTATACACATATTATGGTTTCCACGTGGGAATTTCTGTTCAGCATTACCTCCACTAGTCTTCATTGTTCTTTCTTTCTTTATGTAGATCTGAGTTCCTGACAATTCTAGATTAGAAATGGGGTGTTTGTCTCAACACAAAATATTTCATTCTACTCTTATCTTTGGTCTTCCATAGGTAAGGAATTTTTCCCTTCTGGCTTCTTGCAAGTTTTTGTTTATTCTCCTGTGTAGTTTGAAAATTATATGACCAGCTATGGGTTTTTTTGGCATCTATTTTGTTCTCTGAACTTCCTGGATCTGTGTTTTGGAGTCTAACACTATTTGGGGGGAAATTCTCAGTCATTATTGTGTCAAATATTTGCACTGTCCCTTTCTTTCTTCTTCTGGTATTCCTGTTACATGTTACACCTTTTCTAGCTGTCCCACTGTATTTGGATAGTCTATTTTTTGTAATCTTTGTTGCCTTTGCTTTTCGGTTTTCAAGGATTCTATTGATACATCCTCTAGCTCAGAGATTCTTTTCTCAGCTGTGTCCAGTCTGCTGCTAAGTCCATCAAAAGGATTCTTTCATTTTATTACTGTTTTTTTTTTTTTATCTCATTTCTTTTTGGTTCTTTCTTAGGATTTCCCTCTGCTTACATTGTTCATTTGTTCTTGCATTGCTGTCCATTTGATACATTAGAGTTCTTCGCGTATTAATGATAGTTGTTTTAAATTCCTTGTCTGATAATTCCAACATCCCTGCCGTGCCTAGTTTTTGATGCTTGCTTTGCTTCTTTACATTGTGGTTTTTGCTTTTGGTATGCCTTTTTACATTTCTTCCTGATGGCTGGACATGATGTACTGGGTAAATCATCCTTGAGGAATGTGGTGGCGAGCTGTTGGGGGAGGAAGCATTCTATAGTTTCATGATTAGGTCTCAGTGTTTTAGTTAAGCTTGTGCCTCTGGAGTGTGTGTTTCACAAGTGTTTCTATTTTTTTCTATCTCCTTAGGTGGGAATGGAGGGCTAGGGCCAGCTGAAGTTGGGTATTTCCTTTCCCCCAGGTTAGTTAGGCTATAATATCATCTCAGCAGATTCAGTTCAGTTCAGTTGCTCAGTCGTGTCTGACTCTGCGACCCCATGAACCGCAGCAAGCCAGGCTTCGCTGTCCATCACCAACTCCCGGAGTCCACCCAAACCCATGTCCATTGAGTCGATGATGCCATCCAACCATCTCATCCTCTGTTGTCCCCTTCTCCTCCTGCCCTCAATCTTTCCCAGCATCAGGATCTTTTCAAATGAGTCAGCTCTTTGCATCAGGTGGCCAAAGTATTGGAGTTTCAGCTTCAACATCAGTTCCTCCAATGAACACCCAGGACTGATCTCCTTTAGGATGGACTGGTTGGATCTCCTTGCAGTCCAAGGGACTCTCAAGAGTCTTCTCCAACACCACAGTTCAAAAGCATCAATTCTTTGGCACTCAGCTTTCTTCATAGTCCAACTCTCACATCCATACATGACCACTGGAAAAACCATAGCCTTGACTAGATGGACCTTTGTTGGCAAAGTAATATCTCTGCTTTTAATATGCTATCTAGGTTGGTCATAACTTTCCTTCCAAGGAGTAAGCATCTTTTAATTTCATGGCTGCAATCACCATCTGCAGTGATTTTGGAGTCCCCTAAAATAAAGTCAGCCACTGTTTCCACTGTTTCCCCATCTGTTTGCCATGAAGTGACAAGACTGGATACCATGATCTTAGTTTTCTGAATGTTGAGCTTTAAGCCAACTTTTTCACTCACCTCTTTCACTTTCATCAAGAGGCTTTTTAGTTCCTCTTCACTTTCTGCCATAAGTGGGGTGTCATCTGCATATCTGAGGTTATTGATATTTCTCCCGGCAATCTTTATTGCAGCTTGTGCTTCCTCCAGCCCAGTGTTTCTCATGATGTACTCTGCATATAAGTTAAATAAGCAGGGTGACAGTATACAGCCTTCACAAACTCCTTTTCCTATTTGGAACCAGTCTGTTGTGCAGATTAAATTATGTCAATTAGTTTCTCCTGAAAAGTGAAAGTGAAGTTGCTCAGTCATGTCTGACTCTTTGCAACCCCATAGACTGTAGCCTACCAGGCTCCTCTGTCCATGGGGTTTTCCAGGCAATAGTACTGGAGTGGATTGACATTTCCTTCTCCAGGGGACCTTCCCAACCCAGGGCTCGAACCCAGGTCTCCCACATTGTAGACAGACATTTTACCGTCTGAGCCACCAGGGAAGTCTTCAGTTTCTCCTGAAGGCAGGGCTTATTAAGAGGAACAGAGGACACTGATGAATTTCAAAATGGTTCCCTTCTTTGCTCGAGGGCATTTTTCTCCAGTATTTACTGGATCTACTTCAGTTTCTGGAGGTAACTCTCACAGTATTGTGGGAGGCCCCTATGACTGAGCTCCCCTAGGACTTGTCTGTGCTGAGCCTCCAGCAATTTGTCAAGTGCAGTTCAGAGTCTCCTTCCTGGAGCTGGTTCTCGGTGGACTTCCTCTCCTTGAGTGTCTACTCTGGTAAGGCACAACTCCCTGTGTTTGCCTGTTTGTCTCTTCAGTCTTGAGGGCTTGGATTTGCTCTGTGTACTCCCCTCTGTTATGAATGCAAAAAGGGTTGTTTATTTTTTCAACCTGTTCAGCTTTTTGCTGTTGTTTATATGGACTGGGGACCTTCCAAGCTCCTTAAACAGGCAAATGGAAATCCACCATTCCTATTCCTCTGTTGATGGGCATCTCTTTCCAGTTTTCCACTTTAAGAAATAAGCTACCCAAAGAAACAGAAGTCACTCAGTTGTATCTGACTCTTTGGACCCCATGGACTGTAACCTGCCAGGCTCCTTCATCAACGGGATTGTCCAAGCAAGAATACTGGAGTGGGTTGCCATGTCCTTCTCCAGAGGATCTTCCTGACCCAGGGAACAAACCTGGGTCTCCCACACTGCAGGCAGGCTCTTTACCATCTGAGCCACTAGGGAATCCTAAGCTTCCGAGCGCATACTCTCCTGTGTCAGTGGTCCCCAAACTTTTTGGCACCAGGGACCGGTTTTGTGAAGACAGTTTTTCCATGGACTGTTGTGAGGGGTGGAGATAGTTTCAAGCACATTACATTTACTGTGTACTTCATTTCTAATCTAATGGCACCCCTAATCTGATTGGAGATACAGGTTCATGGCTGGGCTGGGAACCCCTGTTCTATGAGATACTTAGGTTCACATAACTAGAAGTAGTATCTCTGGTTTATATATAAGGTGCTATACTGTCAAGTCTACTATACTGTCCCAAACTGTTTTCAAAGGTTAAACCAAATTACCCTCCCATGAGCAGTATTTGAGTGTTCTTACTCTATTTTCTCAAAAATACCTGAGATCAGACCAAGAATTTCATGCTTGGTCTGATAGATGTGGAATAATATCTCATTGTTGTTTCAATATGCTGCTGCTACTGCTGCTGCTACTGCTGCTAAGTTGCTTCAGTTGTGTCCGACTCTGTGCAACCCCATAGATGGCAGCCCACCAGGCTCCCCTGTCCCTGGGATTCTCCAGGTAAGAACACTGGAGTGGGTTGCCATTTACTTTAATATGCTGGTATCACATTATTCTTATTTTAAAAATAGACGTTAATGCATAACAAAATTTAGTAACTTAAATTCATAGATGTAAAAGAGATTCCTGGACCATAGAAAAGGAAAAGTTTGGACACTGAAACAAAGTCTTTCCCTGTTGATAATTCTTTCCAAGCCTGACTTGACTCATATTCAACAAGTTATGAGAAGAAAGTTAGCCAAAAGCAATCCGACTTTTGGTAACTTTCAATCCAAAGTGGCCTCTTGAGATTTTTTTTTTTTTTTTTAAGACAAAAGCTGCTGGGCTCTGTAAAATGTTTGGATAGGATGGTAAAGAATCTGCCTCCAATGCGGGAGACCCAAGGTCAATCCCTGGGTCAGGAAGATGCTTTGGAGAAGGGAATGCTACCCACTCCAGTATTCTTGTCTGGAAAATACTCATGGACAGAGGATCCTGGTGCAAAGGGTTGGACACAATTGAGTGACTAACACTCACTTTTAAGTTGCAGAGTTGTGTGAACACTTAATCCATCTGTACTTAGTTTCCTCACCTATAAACTGGAAGAGTAGGACCAAAGAATTTTCTCATTTCAAAAATGAAATTTTAGGTTTCCCCCCAGTTTATACAACACTTAAAAGCTGAGTGAGTGAATGAAGTTGCTCAGTTGTGTCCAGCTTTTGGCGACTCCATGGACTATAGCCTACCATGCTTCTCCATCTATGGGATTCTCCAGTCAAGAGTACTGGAGTGGGTTGCCATTTCCTTCTCTAGAGTATTTCCCAACCCAGGGATCGAACCCAGGTCTCCTGAATTGTAGGCAGCCACTTTACCATCTGAGCCACCAGCTTTGGTTAAAAGGGTCAGGGAGGCCTGCTTAGCCTTTCCCTCTTTCTCTATGTCATTCATGCCAACTCTCTGGAAGTTTCCCAGGATGCTGGGAAATACAGCTTAAAAACTACCAGGCAAAATGTTCTCTTGAGTCCTATTCCCAGCACTAATACCCAGCAAAAAAGTGCATATAGGTTCTCTCAAAAGTGGCTCAGTTGTCAAACACAAATGTTTCCTCGACTTGTGACCACTTTTATCTATGGTCTATGCCATGACTCAATTCACATCCTTTAAATATGTGCATGTGTGCTTAGTGGCTTGGTCAAGTCTGACTTATTGTGACTTTGTGGACTGTAGCCTGCTGAGCTCCTCTGTCTGTGGGAATTTTCAGGCAAGAATACTGGAATGGTTTGCCATTTTCTCAGACGCAGGATTGAACCTGCGTCTCCAGCATTGCAGGTGAAATCTTTACCCCTGAGCAATGGGGAATTTCTGTTATATCCAACCCCAAAATATAGTAGATGGAATTGCAGAAGCATTTTTAGTACCAAACATGATGGTTGGTTCTAGTCTTTCTGTGCTAACTATTTTAAATTGTTCCTTCTTTAACTCTTTATTAAGGTGGGGGGGGGAACTGATTTAAGGCAGGCAATTAGAATATATTTTGCTTTCTTTTGCAGATTTTCTTTCAGCTTTCATACTATCTTTTCTTGTGGGAATAAATCAGTTTACATTTTGCATAGAGAAAGATCTTTTGCCTTTTTAATATTTAATTCCCAGCAAAATACTCTTCAATGCAGTAGAAAGCTTATAATAATTGGTCCCTTGGATCTGAAAACCATTCATGCAATTAAACCTAGCGATTGACACACAGGCACACATATTCATTAACTGGTATCTGAAGTATTATGGAACAGGAAAAAGTATATGTGAAACTGATAGAAAAAAATTACCCAGGGTTTTAAGACTAAGCAAGATACTGAGTAATTTATTGCCTTTGGATAATTTTATTTTTTTTTAATTCAATTCATGAAAGCATGAAAAATTAAGCCACTGAACTATTTCTGCTAAGGGAAAGAAAACAACCAAAGCCATTAATATCACATCACTTTAAAAGAATTGAATCAGCTGAAAGTGCTTGAATTTTTAAGCTGAAGCTTGAAATTTTATTGAGTGATGGTGGACTCTCAGACTAGGCACCTGAATGCAGAATAGTGCTTTGTAAGTCTGGTCGTGTTAATTGGCAAACAAGCACAGTAAAATAATGAGGAAAAAATGAGTTGCCTTTCTGAGAAAATTGAGACCCTCACACAGGAAAAATAAATATATGTAAAAAACAATATATTGAAAAAGGAGATTTAAAGAAGAAAATGAAGTAGTTACTTTGTACAAGGATAAAAAGTAAAGAGATACTATTTAGGCATAAAAACATATTTTGGAGATAATTTGGGGATTCAGAGAACTTTGTCATTAAGTTTTCATCCTTTTCTTGCCTTGAATAATTGAAAAAGTTGAAGTATTTTACTTTTGCTCTAGGACCTGCCTAAGGTTTATTAAAAATATTGTTTTCTATTATGAAAAAGTTAGCATAAACATTAAGCAGTTGGGAAATAATTAAAATATTTTATAGCTCAACCATATACTAGAATGTGCTCATTAAAATTACATCCAAAGAGCTACTAAGAATTATTATTTTTTAATAATATTTAAGGACGTGGGAAATGCTCATCTACAATGTTATGGAATAAAGAAACAACCTTACAGAATGGAGTCAGAAGTATATTCCCAGTTCAGTGCATATTTACATATTGTATATGTAGAAAAAGGACAGGCAAGAAATAAACCACAATTCATTTTCCAAAAGCAAATACAAACCTTGTAGAAGTAGACAAGCAGTTTTCTTTTGGTCGTGACTTTACTCTTTTATGATACAATCTTAGACAAACATTTTTTTCTTTTTTTCTCCTTAATTCTTTGCCCCATAACACAGTGCCTGATATCTAGTAGATTCTTAATAATTATTTACAGAATATGGAAGTGTACTGTCATGAGTTTAAGACCTTAGAAATTTAATGAAAATCCCAGGTGGTACTGTAAAGAATCCTCCTGCTAAGACTCAAGAGACACAGGTTCGATTCCTGGGTTGGGAAGATCCCCTGGAGTAGGAAGTGGCAACCCACTCCAGTATTCTTGCCTAGAAAATTCCATGGACAAAGGAGCCCGGTGGTCTACAGTCCATGGAACTGCAAAGAGTTGGACACAACTGAGCCCACAGAAAGTGACTAATTTATTGGTCTTGGTACGGAGTTATCTTAATGAGAGATTTATTAATTTTGTATGGACTAGTGCTTAGGAGTGCGAGCTCTGGAATACAAATATCTGGGTTCAGATCCAGTGTAGTACTTAGTTGTGTGCACTGGGGCAAGTGGCTTACCCCCTCTATTCAGCTGCTTTTTTAGTGGGTGTATTTGAAGTACTCAATGAGATGGCCTTTGTAAAGTGCTTAGCATCAGCGCACACACTGTGAATGTTTACTGTATGTTACCATTGCTTTTATAATAAAAACATTATAAATTCAGGAATGATTTAATTTAAAATGAAACTGGAAAAAGGCTAGGTCACTAAAGCACAGGAAAAAGGGCTAGAAGATTACTGTCACAAATGTTTTAAGAATTTGACATATAACCATTACTCTTCAAATATAAGAAACATTGGTAGTATGTACACGTAATTCCATTTATATGAATTTTTAAAGTTATCTTTCCTATCACCCTTCACCCAAACATCCAGTCATCCATTCATCCATCCACTTATCCATCTGTACTGAAAGGTATCTAGAGTGATGTTAATACTGGTTATTTCTGAGTGGTTTCATTTAAGTGATTAATTGCCTTATTCTTCATGCTTTCCTGTAATTGAAAATTTTATGAATATGTATAATTTTTTATAAAACTATAAAGGTATTTTAAAAATCATAGAATAAAAATCAACACCAACCTCTCTGTAACAATAATTGTAAATCAAACTTGGTGGAACAAAATTAACAATTTTTACTGTGTCTGTACCCTGTAGGCAAAGAAGTGATGGAATTGAATATATACTATTCTTTTCATGGTACAGAGTAGAAGTAGAATAAATTGAGCAGAATTTGTAATTAGAAAAGATGTGACTTTCACACATTTTTAAGGCTTCATTTTGCATCAGAAAAGGAATATGCTCTGGAGGGTTTGAGTAAATATGTCCTACTTACACATGAATGTAGAGAGAGCCTATTAGAAGAAGATATTCATGTTGGCAAGAATTATTTGAAGTTATTTCTATGCCATTTGCAACACTAATATTTTTATTACAAATGAGATAGAACCACCTCATAATTACTGAGTATCCTAGGAAATATCTATACAACAAAGCCCCAATGATTGAGTCCCGTAATATGTAAATAACAAAGCCCTTAGAAACTGCATATATGCATATATGCATTAGGAAAGTGTGGCTTCTGAAATGGCTTAGCAGTAAAGAATCTGCCTGCCAATGCAGGAGACCCGGGTTGGATCCCTGGGTCTGGAAGATTCCCTGGAGAAGTAAATGGTAGCCCACTCCAGTATTCTTGCCTGGAGAATCCTGCGGACAGAGGAGCCTGGTGGTCTACAGCCCATGGGGTCGCAAAGAGTCCAACATGACTGAGCATGTAGTAATGCATATGAGCTCTGAGGTATTAAGGACAACTACAGCTGCTCACTATAGTGGATACTGTGGTGTAGCCCACATATACCCACTCCAGCCCTGAAGTTCTCAGTCCCCAGCTGCTGAACAAGGATTTGTTGATCCAAAAGGGCCCTACCTCTTCCTAGGAGGGTGGTGTGGGGCAATAGGGTGGATGTGTCTTAGCCTCCCATCCCATTCCTACCTCCAAAAATTGATTACCTCAGTAATGCCATATGGCATACATCTAAACTTATATTTTTGATTTAATGACTTGAAGTAACCTCTGTATAATCAGCACTAGAAAAACTGAGGAATTTAGTATCTGCGTTACCAACTAATCACTTATGAGTTTTGAACTATGTTATTCCTTTTAGTTCTTCTAATTATTACTCTAGAACTATAAAGTATGTACCTAAACCTCTGGCTTTGGAGTCATTAATTTTAAGCAATATCTAATTTTGCAAAATTAGAGAATTAACAAACTACATTGTCTGCTACTTTTTCACTTCTCTGGTTGCTATCCTATTTTTTTGTTTGTTTTATAGAGGAGATGTTTTTCTTATAAAACGTGTTTTATAAGAATATACATATACATACATGTGTGTTTGTGTCATTTGTGCATGCATAAGACATATATGGAAAATGTATTTGTATATCTATTTATGTATATATATGTAATTTGAGAGAGATTTATTCTACACTTTTATAATTACCTATAGGTTAATTGGTAAGGCCTCCCCAGACAGCCATTTTGCTTTTTTGCATTTCTTTTCCATGGGGATGGTCTTGATCCCTGTCTCCTGTACAATGTCATGAACCTCATTCCATAGTTCATCAGGCGCTCTATCTATCAGATCTAGGCCCTTAAAACTATTTCTCACTTCCACTGTATAATCAAATCAAATCCCTTATGATTTGTGAAAAGAAGAGAAGTGAAAAGCAAAGGAGAAAAGGAAAGATATAAGCATCTGAATGCAGAGTTCCAAAGAATAGCAAGAAGAGATAAGAAAGCCTTCCTCAGTGATCAATGCAAAGAAATAGAGGAAAACAACAGAATGGGAAAAACTAGAGATCTCTTCAAGAAAATTAGAGATACCAAGGGAACATTTCATGCAAAGATGGGCTCCATAAAGGACAGAAATGATGTGGACCTAACAGAAGCAGAAGATATTAAGAAGAGATGGCAAGAATACACAGAAGAACTGTACAAAAAAGATCTTCATGACCCAGATAATCACGATGGTGTGATCACTGACCTAGAGCCAGACATCCTGGAATGTGAAGTCAAGTGGGCCTTAGAAAGCATCACTACGAACAAAGCTAACGGAGGTGATGGAATTCCAGTTGAGCTATTCCAAATCCTGAAAGATGATGCTGTAAAAGTGCTGCACTCAATATGCCAGCAAATTTGGAAAACTCAGCAGTGGCCACAGGACTGGAAAAGGTCAGTTTTCATTCCAATCCCAAAGAAAGGCAATGCCAAAGAATGCTCAAACTACCGCACAATTGCACTCATCGCAAATGCTAGTAAAGTAATGCTCAAAATTTGCCAAGCCAGGCTTCAGCAATACGTGAACCATGAACTTCCAGATGTTCAAGCTGGTTTTAGAAAAGGCAGAGGAACCAGAGATCAAATTGCTAACATCCGCTGGATCATGGAAAAAGCAAGAGAGTTCCAGAAAAACATCTATTTCTGCTTTATTGACTATGCCAAAGCCTTTGACTGTGTGGATCACAATAAACTGTGGAAAATTCTGAAAGAGATGGGAATACCAGACCACCTGACTTGCCTTTTGAGAAATCTGTATGCAGTTCAGGAAGCAACAGTTAGAACTGGACATGGAACAACAGACTGGTTCCAAATAGGAAAAGGGGTATGTCGAGGCTGTATATTGTCACCCTGCTTATTTAACTTATATGCAGTGTAATCATGAGAAACGCTGGACTGGAAGAAACACAAGCTGGAATCAAGATTTCCGGGACAAATATCAATAACCTCAGATATGCAGATGACACCACCCTTATGGCAGAAAGTGAAGAGGAACTAAAAAGCCTCTTGATGAAAGTGAAAGTGGAGAGTGAAAAAGTTGGCTGAAAGCTCAACATTCAGAAAACGAAGATCATGGCATCTGGTCCCATCCCTTCATGGGAAATAGATGGGGAAACAGTGGAAACAGTGTCAGACTTTATTTTTCTGGGCTCCAAAATCACTGCAGATGGTGATTGCAGCCATGAAATTAAAAGATGCTTACTCCTTGGAAGGAAAGTTATGACCAACCTAGATAGCATATTCAAAAGCAGAGACATTACTTTGCCAACAAAGGTCCATCCTGTCAAGGCTATGGTTTTTCCTGTGGTCATATGGATGTGAAAGTTGGACTGTGAAGAAGGCTGAGTACCGAAGAATTGATGCTTTTGAACTGTGGTGTTGGAGAAGACTCTTAAGAGTCCCTTGGACTGCAAGGAGATCCAACCAGTCCATTCTGAAGGAGATCAGCCCTGAGTGTTCTTTGGAAGGAATGATGCTAAAGCTGAAACTCCAGTACTTTGGCCGCCTCATGCGAAAAGTTGACTTATGGAGGAGAAGGGGACGACAGAGGATGAGATGGCTGGATGGCATCACTGACTCGATGGGCGTGAGTCTGAGTGAACTTCGGGAATTGGTGATGGACAGGAAGGCCTGGCATGCTGTGATTCATGGGATCGCAAAGAGTCGGACACGAGCAACTGAGCAACTGAACTTAACTGAACTGATAGGTTAATTATAAAAATTAAAACAATGAAAAAAATTATACTACATTATAATTATGTAAGATGTATTTATTGCAAAGCTAAACCAAGAAGTTCATGATTAGATCCCGAGAGAAGGAAATATAATATTAGATTACCACTCCTGGACAATTTTAGAGCTTTCTCTCTTTTTCAGACCTTTAAAATTTCACCCCAAACCACTAAGTGTGAGCCTTTTGTCATTCAGTCTTCTTGACATGAGGTGACTTTTCCATCTGAAAATGCTGTTTTTCTTTTGTTTTTAGTAACTTTTTTATTTTTCCTTTTGATTCTCTGTATTTTCCTTATGGAATGCCTAGTAGACAGATGTTGTGCCTTCTGGACTGAGCTTCTGTGTGCTTTAATTTTTCTCTGCTTCATCATTTTGTCTTTTAGCTTTAAATTCCAAGTGATTTATTTTTTGTTCGCTTTCAGATGTCTAACTTGGTCTTCAGTCATATCTATTTTAAGATTCAGTCTCTCTAGTGAATTTCGTGTTTTAGTAATTACATATATATAATTTCTAGGAATCAATTCTTGCTCTCAGATTCCTTAAAAATATGCTTATTTTATAGACATAATATTGTCCTTATTATCTTTGGGGTAAATACAAATTAATCGGGCTTCCCTGGTAGCTCAGATGGCAAAGAATCTGCCTGCAATGCAGGAGACCCAGGTTTGATCCCTGGGTTGGGAAGACCCCCTGGAGAAGGGAATGGCTACCCACTCTAGTATTCTCACCTGGAGAATTCCATGGACAGAGGAGCCTAGTGGGCTACAGTCCATGGGTTCCAAAGATTTGGACATGACTGAGGGACTAACTTTCACTTTCCCTCTAGAGGTGAAGGTCCATGTTCTTTCTCTTTTTGATTCTGAGTAAATTCTGTTACTGCTTCACTAATAGGAAGCAGCAGAAATGATGTGCCAGTTTCTGAGACCAGGCCTTAAAAGATCAACTACTTCTACTTTCTGTCTCTTAAAGGAAAAAAAAAAAAAAAGAAACCAGTTCTTGGAATCCAGCCACCACGCTGAGAGGAAGCCTGAGCAGCCGTGTGGAGAGGAACTAAGGTTCCTGACTGAGAGCCCTGGGCAAGCTCCCAGCCCGAAGCCAGCGTTAGTTGACCAGCTGTTAGTGAGTCACCTGGGAAGTGAATACCACCAGTCCACTGATGCTGTGTGGAGCATAGGTGAGCTGTTCCCATCAAGTCTGGCCATTTGATTGACTCCTAAGAATAATAGGTGCTTTTATTGCCATTCAGAATTGGGTTTCGGGGTGGCCTGTTACACAGCAAAAGGTAACTGTAACAGAGACTGTGAAGGTGGGCAAATTCTGCTGATGGAGGAGCTTCCTTTCAAGGTACATGGCAAGGAGCAGCAAGGCAAAATCAAGCTCAAGAAACTGAGTCAGTCGAGCTAGAAGCAAAGGGATAAATACTGTAGAACTCCATTTATATAAATTTACAGAACAGACAAGATGTATCTATAGTGACAGAAATCAACAGTTGCCTGGGTAGGCAGTGGAGGAACTAACTGGGAAAAGTCCAGTTATGAGGGAACTTTTGAGGTGATGGAAATATTCTGTTTCTTGATCAGGATGGTGGTTTCACAGTGTATACATTTGTCAGAACTCATCATGCTCTTAAAAAAACAGGTACATGGGCTCCATGTGGTATAACTATAGTAAATATATCCAGATTGTTTTCTTTGGGATTCCAGGCTTCCATAATCTGGCAAATGCATTCTCCATGGCCCTTCTGATTCATCCTATGCCCATTCTTCGTAATCTGCTCACCATTCTTGAACACGAATGTTCTTTCCTAGTACACATGCTTTCAGTTATGTTCAGGGGCTTAGTTGTGTCAGACTCCTTTCGACCCCATGGACTGCAGCACGTCAGGCTTCCCTGTCCATCATCAACTCTCGGAGTTTGCTCAAACTCATGTCCATTGATTTGGTGACAAATGCTTTAGCTCTCCATAGTCTCTCCTCACGAAGGGCTTTCTCACTATCATTGCTTAATTTTCCAAATCCTATCTGTTAAGGATAAAGGCTAATAAAGTCTTTCTGGATTCTATTAAATTCTGAATTGTCTTTCTCTTTTTGGGCTACCACAAGTTACTAGGGGCTTCCCAGGTGGCTCAGTGGTAAAGAATCTGCTTGCCAATGCAGGAAACCCAGGTTTAATCTCTGGTTTGGGAAGATTCCCTGGAGAAGGAAATAGCAACTTACTCAGTATTCTTGCCTGGAAAATTCCATGGACAGAGAAGCCTGGTGAGGCTACAGTCCATGGGATTGCAAAAAGAGTCACACATGACTTAGTTACTAAACAAGAAATTACTTGCCCCATTCCCTTAGAATGCATGTGAGGATGCCTTAAATTATAATTAGATCATCTATATATTTGATATACTGGTCATCTCGCCCACCAGACTTAAGCTCCTGGAGAACAAGAATGTTTTCTTGTTCAGCTTCTAACTTCAAGAATTCTTTGTCTACAGTAAATGCTCAATAGATGCTTGTTAAGTTGAAATATCTCTCCAATTCTAAAATATCTGGTTTTAGGATAGGTCTGACTGCTAATTAAGATTATATTCTTACTTTGTACATCAGTTGTTTGTCCTGACATTTCAAGTTAGCTTTGCTTTCATCTTGGCATATGACTCTCTTGTCATATACACCCCTATCCACCCTGTAGGCGGCCTCATTTCTAATTTTCTTTGCTCTTATGAGTTTATATTTAAAAGTACTGATACTTTAATGGTATAAAAGGAGATAAACATGAGTGTTCAATCTACTATTCTAAACAAAATTCTGTTCAAATACTCTAGCTATCTCAATTCTGTAAAAATATACTGTGTTCTCTTACTATGTTACCTGTGCAAACCATCTCTCTCTGTGGGGCTTTGCTTTCTCATCTATAGAATGATTGGAGCAGGCAACATGAACTTTTAAACATCTCAGGCTTAACATTCTTGTGCATCAGGGTTCTAGGCAGATATTTTTCCAACACTGAGAGTTATTTGTGTACACCTGCCATAAGATGCAGTTACTGAGGAGAAGGAAAGAATGATGTAGATTTAAGTGCATTTACAATGATTGTTGTTCTAGCAATGATCCTTGTTAGCAGCTTTTGAATGAGATAGGAGGACATCCTGTCTTTTTACACAGAAAATCTTTGTGCCTATTTTGCACGGTGATCTGGTCACCTTTCAAGAAGCCAAAACAGATGCTAAGAAACTGATTCAGTCTCTCATAATCCCCAAATAACCCTATGTATGCTGTGGCAATGCTCATGTGTAGGAGTAGCTTTTTAGAATGATTTATTTACAGTGTATGAAATGGGGTCATCTTAACTATGGTTTATTGAAATGCTTTACAAATAAACAGAAGTTGTAACACATAAAGTCTACCATCCTGAACAAGCTGTCTCATATTATTTATCAGTAATTATCATATTTGCTCATATAATGTTTCCAAATTTTAAAAGATGTGTACTACTAAAACAGAAGTGGAAGGTATGAAACTGTGCTCATGAAAGAGAAAATAGATCATGACAAATAGAATACAGGTTTTTTTTCTGGTGGATTGCATTTTTCTGGGAACTTCGTGTGTGCACTTAAAATACTATTTTTCAGTTAACATTTAATTAAACCTAGCTCCCATAATTCCAGGGTCTAGGATTGTTACTATTGGAAATTATATAATTCAACATAATACAAGGATGAGAGAAATAGAAGGAAAAGAACCTTTTATAGAGGGAGGATGGAGGAAGGCAAATTGCTGTGTAACCATGAAACGATGTGTTTGAATAGAGGCTGAGTCTGGGCTCCTTCTTACCTGTGAGAAAACAGAGGAATCTGCAAGAAAATGCTAACAGATTTCAAAGTCAGGAAACAGAAGCAGAACCGGGGGGTATTGTCAGTACCGTGAGAACACTCTGGGGAGAAGGGTTGCTTGCTAAGCAAGTACACTGAACTCACTATTAATATTAATACTTTGGTTATACAGAAACAAGATCACATTTCTGCACCTTGGAATCCCCTCGAGGTGTGTGGTAGCTTGCCTTTTATTTTCCACACAGACTCACGTTATTCATTTAATATGTAAACTATTCTGGTTGACTTGTGGCTCAACAGGTAAAGAATCCACCTGCAATGTGGGACACCTGGGTTCGATCCCTGGGTTGGGAAGATGCCCTGGAGAAGGGAAAGGCTGCCTACTCTAGTGTTCTGCCCTGGAGAATTCCATGGACTGTATAGTTCATGGGGTCACAAAGAGTCCGACACTGACTGAGCGACTTTCACTTTCACTTTCACTCTGGTTGAGGGCCTCCACCTGCAAGAGGTGGAATGTTAGCAAGTTCCCTGTTTGGAAAGGGAAACTTAAAAGCTACTGTTTTATTTTAATTTTCTTTAAAATGACACAACCACAAACAACAAGGTCAAAAGGAATCCATCAAACACATTCGTGTCTGTAATTTACTGTGTATACAGTAGTGACGTGAGACACATGCATTCTGAAAACTCGCTCCGACTACTGGAGCTGCAGTGAAAAAAAAAAAAAAATTGTCATCGCAGGCACCTGACATCTATAACAGATGCTTTTGAGCCTGGTGAAGTAAAACCAGCATCATCCTCAGTATCATTTCAACCTGAATCCTTTACTTTTCTCAGGTGCTACTCAAGTATAACATGACACATACAACAAATTATCAATGTACTCCCTAAATAGATCAAACCCTTCCTTTTCTTCTCAGGTCTAATGGGAACCTTGTAGCAGTGGCTACCTCCTTTGTTCTTCCAGACCTCTAAATGTGAATTTTTGAATAGAGTACCATTCAGTTTTCAGAGTTCAAAACCTACTTTCAAAGTTTGTTTCAAACCTCAACAGTAAGGTCATTGTGTGGGTGACTAAGACTTGTGTGTTCCCAGGACACACAGGTTTTATTTCTGAATGTCCTCATGAGTTTCATGCTTTCAGAAGCAGAGGTGCTTTTTAGTGATTATAAAGAAAGTCAGGCAACCCTACTCTTCCACAATGAGACTTTGATACTTCTGCTTATCAGAGTTTCCAAGGTTGACTGTAATCAACCTTCAGTTTCCCTACATAAAACAAGAGAACTCAGGACCCATTTACACAGGTGAACAGAAAGGAGCAGCACAGTGAGGGTAACTTAATAGCAAAGGGCAAACTGAGAGCTCTTCTCAGTGCTTAGAGATCAATCGCCTTTCCACATAAAATGAAGTGGTCATATTTCTAAGCATCTCCTCAACAGCTTCACTGCACTTTTATTTCAACCTTGACTGCAACATGCCCTATTGGGTTTCATGGGGATGATGGCATAATTTCCAAAAGAAGTCAAGATGTAGGTGACTCAAGGTTTTAGGAAATCTGCTTTCAAGAGGGATAAAGTGATTATGAGGGCCCATTTCCTTTCCAAATTTATCACTGCCTAGATAGCTTACTATATTAATTTTATGCATGAGTGCCTTATTTGTTTCATATGAGATACAGCATGAGGCTGGTGGAGCGAAATATCATTAGGTCTGGAAAAGGATTGGGTCACAAATGCTTTGTTATCAAGGATCACTGGACAAAGATTTTGTGTAACCTTTCATGTATTAAGTGATAAATATAAAATGAAGCATATTGGTATGTATGTACAAAGGAATGACACTTGAAATCTGTTAGTGAAGTGATGGCCCACTTAAAAGCAAGACATGAGTGCAGCCATGTTTGTTACTAGTCTACTCTGGGGAACCTGTAGCAGTGGGTTTCCCTCTTCTAGTTTTGACTCTGGAATTGGTAGAAAAGGTAATCTTGGTCCAAGTTCACTGTTTGGGACATTTTATCACGGGTCCAGGCCTTATGGTCTAATTACTGCTTTGAAGAAAAAGGAGGGGGCAGGGACTTCTTTGATGGTCCAGTGGTTAAGACTTCACGCTTTCTCAGCAGGGGACACAGGTTTGATCCCTGGTCAGGGAACTAAGATCCTGCATGCTGTGCTGCTCAACAACAACAAAAAAGACAAGGTGTGAGGGATAGTTATAGGTAGTTCTGGATGTCTCTGCCTATCATAGAGATAAGTATTTTCAAATATAATATGTGTATTATAAATTTGTGTGTAAAGTTGCTTTAGCTGTGTTTGACTCTGTGTGACCCTATGGACTGCAGCCTGCCAGTCCGTGGGATTCTTCAGGTAAGAATACTGGAGTAGGTTGCCTGTGCAGTCCTGCAGGGGATCTTCCCAACCCAGGGATTGAACCCACATCTCTTAGGTTTACCTGAATTGGCAGGAGGGTTCTTTACCACTAGCATTGCATAGTGGTTAATAGCAGATTCAGGTTGCCTGGGTTTGGTTCCCAGCCCTGCAGCTTTAAGAGCTTGGATAGGTATTCAGTGTCTCTGTTTGTCAGTTACCTACTCACCACACAACTGTACCTTATCTCTATTTGATTAATGGATAAGCTCAGGTACAGAGAACTTACTAGTTTTCCTGACCTCACTCTTTTAATAAATGGTAAAGCTGAGGTTTGAACCCAGGTTGCCAGTTTCCAAATCCAGGTTTTTTATACTACATTCTATTGCCTTCGGCTCATGCAAGCGTTTAAACAATATCTGGGACTTAGAAAATGCATATTATATGTGTGAGAAAGTTAGGGGCTGCTGCTATTTTTAAAATTTTTGCAGAGCATTGTTATATGCCAGTCACTCAGCTAGATGTTGGGAGTATAAAAGTGAACCGAAGCTGACACTATCCCCATGGAGATGATGGTTAATTTGCAAGGAAGCATAATTAAAAGGAAACAAAAGTCTAATTATAAACTATAATAAAGGCTACAAAGTGAAGATACTGGAAACTCTAGTAGTTATAACAGGGGAATCTAACACAAACTAAGAAGCAAAAGCCTTCCCCAAAGGAACGATGTTTGAACTGAGATTGAAGAATGAACATACATTGACTAGAAAGAGCCAGTAGGTGGGGCAAAAAAGTGGAGGTTGAAGGCCTTTCAATCACAAAGAGAAATAAGGAAAACTATTCAATTTGGGGAAACTGAAGATGGCTGGTGTGTTAGGCAGGTCAGTGGTTGGAGGAGGTGGAGACATAATATGGGACAGGAGAGGTATTGGTGGGGAAAGATACTGCTGGAGCATGTGGGCAATATTAAGGAGTTTGGATTTTTCCTAGGTATGACAGGAAGTCATTTTAAACTGTTTAATGGGAAGCCTTTTAAACTGTGGAACAGCAGGTTTGACTTATTAAAAAAAAATCAATCTAATGTCAAGATTTCATACATCCCACTTCCCCAGAAGACTTAATCTTCCCTATCCTTTTCTAAATAATAAATTTAGAAGTTGGTGCTTTTTTTTTTTTTTTTGCCTTTTTTTTTTCTTGCTCCTGGGACCACAAATATCCTATGAACAAATTCTTTCTTATCTTCCAGCGACCTGTAAGCTTATGTGTTATAACCTGATTACTCTAAGTGTTAGACAGTTTTCTATATCCTACATAGTAGGAATGCCACTGGTTTTAGATGGTTTTCTTCCTCTTGCAAAGTGTAATTTGAGTTATTTAAGATTCTGAGGCGATGGTTTTTCCAATAGTCACGTGTGGATGTGAGAGTTGGACTATAATGAAAGCTGAGCACCAAAGAATTGATGTTTTTGAACTGTGGTGTTGGAGAAGACTGTTGAGAGTCCCTTGGACTGCAAGGAGATCCAACCAGTCCATCCTAAAGGAGATCAGTTCTGGGTGTTTATTGGAAGGACTGATGTTGAAGCTGAAACTCCAATACTTTGGCCACCTGATGTGAAGAGCTGACTCATTTGAAAAGACCCCGATGCTGGGAAAGATTGAGGCAGGAGGAGAACGGGATGACAGAGGATGAGATGATTGGATGGCATCACTGACTCAATGGACATGAGTTTGGGTAAATTCCAGGAGTTGGTGATGGACAGGGAGGCCTGGCGTGCTGTGGTTCAGGGGGTTGCAAAGAGTTGGACATGACTGAGTGACTGAACTGAACTGAAGATTCTGTATTTGATCCCTAATTCTGACATCATTATACTCTGCTATGCTAACCTTTTCCTTTGGTTCAGCTATGATCTTCATTCTTTTATCCAACAAAATTTTTCCCCAGATTTATTGAGATGTAATTGACTTATGACATTGTGTAAGTTTAAGGTGTACAGTGTGTTAATCTGATACAGTTGCATATGCCAAATGATAGCCACCTAATACCTGAATCACATGACATTACCATTTCTTTTTTGTGTGTGGTGAGAAAATTTAAGGCCTACTCTCATAGTAATTTTCAAGTATGTAATACAGTATTGTTATCTACAGTCACTATACTGTACATTAGAGCCCTAGAACTCATTCTTCCTGCAGTTGGAAGTTTGTATTCTCTGACTGACATCTCCCCGTTCCCCACCCAAATATTTCTTCAGTGAATATTCTTAATAGTTACCAGGTTTTATATTAAGTATTCAGCAGTGAGGAAAACAGACACAACTAGTCTTCATAGAACACAGGCTTAGGTTTGTAGGTGACTTCCAAAGTTCAGACCTGTTCATCCAGTGGTCTATTGGGCCAGTCTCCAGGATCAACACTTGGAAATTATGTAGCATATTTTCAGTAAGTTTCACTACAATGATTCCAAATTTCAAACTTCACAGCTTCTTTGGGCAACTCCTTCCCCATGCCCTATTCTCCCGTTGTCCCCTGATCACAGATTCTCGCCCTTGAAACATTGGCAAAAGTTTCCTCTACCTTGTTCTTCAAATTCATTCCCTCCTTATTCCCAGAGCTGCTGTCCTAATGAAGGTTTGTTCCTTTGCACTTGGATCATTGCTTTAATAAATTAGCAGACCTCATGGATCTGTGGTCACTCTTTCCTAGATCATGATACTCCTTTGGCAGATTCATTTTCCAGATGTTTAGTTCTGATACAGCACTCTCCTCCTCACAGCTTTCTGTGGTGCCACATTCCTACTAAAAGAAACCCCAGCTCTCCAGATGGACCCTCCAGATCCAAAGTTTCAGCACATTTCCTCCCCAACCCAGGCCTCTTGCATTGCAGTTAAACTGTACTACTGCTCTTCTCCAAACACACCTCATGCTTTCCTACTTCTATGTCTTCTGCTAATGAGGCTCCCTCCATCTGGAACATCCTCCTGAAATATGTCATCTGTCAAATTCTTTCAAGACCCATCCAGAATGCCACCCACTTCATTAAGCTGTTCTTGACTACCCCAACCAGATATGTTCACTTTTCTTTTTAGCCTGTCAGCAGATGAATACTTACAAGAGACAGCTTGTAAACAGGTGTTCATTTTGGCAGCTACTTATTAAACTATCAGCTTAAAAGAAAACTCTGTACCAAGTACATACGTTCTTGTTTCTGATGTATGTAGTTATCACATACTATTTTATCCTGTAAAATAGTAGCTAAGCCATCCATCCATTCATCTTACAAATATTTGTCAGGCATCTGCTGTGTGTTCTGTTTTCTGCTCCTGACTGGATTGAAATGGAAAACCCCCAAGTGCATAGAACAAATATGTGTAAGGAGAGATGTCTCAGTGGTGGCCCGTCAGGAGTTTTAAGAACTGGAACTGGACATATGTTCCTTTAAGTGGCAGACTTGTTTTTTATATAGCAAATAGGTGTGTTTGGGTGCTAAAATGGGAGGGGGTGTAAGAGACTGCAAGCCCACACACAGTTTGAGCTCCTTTGCAGCGGTAATTAGTTGACTGTGTCTCAGCTGGTAGCACCTGGGGGAGGGGGCGGTGGTGACAAAGGAAGCCATGCTATTCATTTGTATCAGTGTTTGTATCTTTGTCCCCTGTCCATCCCATGTGCTGTTCATCTGAGGGTAAGTTCAGTTCAGTAGCTCAGTCATGTCCAACTCTTTGTGACCCTGTGGACTGCAGCACGCCAGGCCTCCCTGTCCATCACCAACTCCCAGAGTTTACTCAAACCCACGTCCATTGAGTCGATGATGCCATCCAAGCATCTCATTCTCTGTTGTCCCCTTCTCCTCCCACTTTTAATCTTGCCCAGCATCAGGGTCTTTTCAAATGAGTCAGCTCTTCACATCAGGTGGCCAAGTATTGGAGTTTCAGCTTCAACATCAATCCTGAACTGTACTGAAAACCCATTTTGAACTGTGTTCCCATGATAGTTCTCACACAGGAGACTTCTGATGAGGATCTTGAGTACTCTAGATTTGAACAGTCAAGCTTCACAAAGTAGGAAGCAGGCTTTGATGCTCAATGTAGGAGACACCTTGGCCTCAATTCATTATTTATGAAATTACACTAGACCCCACAGGGCCTTGCCAGTTTCAGATGATGGAGCATCACACTTTTTAGAGGAATAGAGGGATGGGAATCTGGTCATGTGGTCTGAGTAGACTGCATGCGTTTCTCAATACATGGGTAACCACACAGGCTACTCTTCTCTTTTCTTTCAGGGGAACAAAAGGATTTTCCCTAAACTTTCCAGCTCTCTGTACCAGTACCTTAACCCCACAGAAGTAGAATGAGTTGCCTAGGTGGTGGGCTAACTGGAAAAGTCTGTACAAAGTAGATTTAGCATGGAGTAATGAAAGCATTAGACTGCTTCTTTGCACAGACTACTTCCACGGGCCTGGTTAGAGACTGTTCAAAGAGTATTTAAAGTTAGTTGCTGCAATAAAATACTTAAAATGTCCTAAAATCCTACATCTGAAATGTGGATGAAACTTGACAGAGATTTTCCCAAATTCAAGCCTGAAGACACCTATCTAAACTCTAAGTTTTTTTAAAAAATGTCATTCTAGAAAAAGAATGAATTATCATTTTTATCTCTATAGAAAATATTAAAATTATTATCCTACAAAAAGACAACCAAAGAGTATTCAATGAAAAATGGAGAAAAGAGGATTAAGAGTCCTACAAAATAAATTAATAAAAGTATTATGTTGTCCTGTAGTTTGATACTTGTTCAGTTCAGTTCAGTCGCTCAGTCATGTCCGACTCTGTGCGACCCCATGAATCGCAGCACGCCAGGCCTCCCTGTCCATCACCATCTCCCGGAGTTCACTCAGACTCACGTCCATCGAGTCAGTGATGCCATCCAGCCATCTCATCCTCTGTCGTCCCCTTCTCCTCCTGCCCCCAATCCCTCCCAGCATCAGAGTCTTTTCCAATGAGTCAACTCTTCCCATGAAGTGGCCAAAGTACTGGAGTTTCAGCTTTAGCCTCATTCCTTCCAAAGAACACCCAGGGCTGATCTCCTTTAGAATGGACTGGTTGGATCTCCTTGCAGTCCAAGGGACTCTCAAGAGTCTTCTCCAATACCACAGTTCAAAAGCATCAATTCTTCGGCGTTCAGCCTTCTTCACAGTCCAACTCTCACATCCATACATGACCACAGGAAAAACCATAGCCTTGACAGGATGGACCTTTGTTGGCAAAGTAATGTCTCTGCTTTTGAATATGCTGTCTAGGTTGGTCACAACTTTCTTTCCAAGGAGAAAGCATCTTTTAATTTCATGGCTGCAGTCATCATCTGCAGTGATTTTGGAGCTCAAAAAAATAAAGTCTGATACTGTTTCCACTGTTTCCCCATCTATTTCCCATGAAGTGATGGGACCAGATGCCATGATCTTAGTTTCTAAATGTTGAGCTTTAAGCCAACTTTTTCACTCTCCACTTTCACTTTCATCAAGAGGCTTTTTAGTTCCTCCTCACTAGCATTACATTTTTGTTAATTCTTTGACTGTGAAGGAATATTTACTTCGTATCTAACTTTCTATTTTTTTTTTTTCCAAAAGAGATCTTAAAATTGTATTGATCTCAATCTCCTCAAAGCCTGGATCTACCCCTGGTTTTCTGCACTTTCCATTACTCGCTGGTGGGAGGTGACATTTCCAGGTAAGTGTGTCAGCTGTGCAGAGCCAGACTTTCTCTGTTTCAGACTTCAAATCAGTGGTGCTCAAACTTCATCAGAATCACCTGGATTGTCTGTCCCACTGCCCATCTCCCCAGGGATTCTCATTTAGAACGTCTAACCCTGATTTGCGTTTCCAACAAGATCCTAGGTGTTGCTGAGGCTGCTGCTCCAGGGACCTTGCTTTGAGAAACACTGCTTTAAAAATGATTCTCAATGTTGGCGGCATGCGGAAAGCACCTGGAGGGGGTTTAAAATGACTGATTCCTGGTGCAAGTCCTTCATGAGTCTTATGATTTAATCATCCTGGGCAGAGGGTATTTTACAAGTTTTCCAGGTAATTCTAAAGCATAGTCAAGGTTGAGAACCAGTGGTCTAGACGATGGATTGGGAGTAGCAAATCTTAACTATGTTCTTCAATATGGTATTATCAGTAACAAGGGTTTTCATACATTTTATACATCATTTATTGTGCCTGTGGTATTTCAGTGCTGATAGTGTATGAGATCTATTAACTAAGAAGCCTTTGATATATGAAACAATTGCACATACTGTTATACCACCTATAGATTTTTATATATTCTTAAAAATGTCAATATGTATATGGAAAACCAGTGATTAATATTTTGAGGTAAAATTTTGGTGGAGGTCATGATAGATTTCATTAAATAAAAGACATTCTCTAAGAATTCAGCAAACTAACAATCTTCATTTTGGACGAGGTGTTGGATATTGTAGACTTTGGTGTACATGTTACCTGTGTGTGTTATCATGCTCTGGAAATTTGAACTAGCTTGAAATTTCCTAATAGTATTTTTTGAATTATAATTTTATCTTCTTAACTAATTTCATGCCATTTCCCTATTTGATCTGGTTTAGCAGCTCTAAGAAAATGTATTATAATAGTTTATTTAATACTCAATTTATAATTTTTTCTCATTGGAAACTAAATCTCCTATGATGGTTTCTCTAAAACATAGATGTTAGCCTCATTCACTAAGAACCAAAAGGACTGTGGCATCTCTAGATTTCTTTTTAGCAAGGTCCTTAAACAGCTGGTCATTGACCCTCTAGTGAATAGTGGCTTGAGAATGAAAGTAATTTCTTCCTTTGAATATCCGGGTGCCTCATGGAGACGGAATGTCTTTAACTACATATTATATCTCTATACTTATTATCATTCCATTTGGAAAAACATGTCACATGGGGCCAAAGAGATCCAGTTAGGCTGTGGATTCTGCTTAAATGAATACCTGATGAAGCGATAAACCAGTTTTAAAATGAATTTGCTGCTCCCATCAATTCTTTGTGACTCTGTTCCAAGTCTGAAAAATGTATCAAATAATGAAACTTGATAATCTGACCTTGCTAAATGCTGCAAGCTATGTCTCAGGCTGTGCATATGGTGAACTCTTTATTTATTTAATTCCTAAAAAAATGCTCTATAAAGGAATGTCTTTTCCATATTCCAGATAATGCATTCAGTCTGGCTACAAGTGAAACTTAAATTATTTTGGGTTATTTGGACAACCAGAATTAATTTGCAGTAAGTACAGAGTGACACTGTCTTTAATTATGATGAAGTAGAGTGTTACAATGGGAGCAAAAAATGCCATATTCTTTTTTTTTTAATTAATTAATTTATTTTAATTGGAGGCTAATTACTTTACAACATTGTTGTGGTTTTTGCCATACATTGACATGAATCAGCCATGGGTGTAATGTGTCCCCATCCTGAACCCCCCTCCCCCCTCCCTCCCCATCCCATCCCTCTCTGTTGTCCTAGTACGCTGGCTTTGACTGCCCTGTTTCATGCATTGAACTTGGACTGGAGATCTGTTTCACATATGATAATATACATGTTTCAATGCTATTCTCTTAAATCATCTCACCCTCGCCCTCTCCCACAGAGTCCAAAAGTCTGTTCTTTACATCTGTGTCTCTTTTGCTATCTCTCATATAGGGTCATCGTTACCATCTTTCTAAATTCCATATATATGCATTAATATACTGTATTGGTGTTTTTCTTTCTGACTTATTTCACTCTGTATAATAGAAAATACCTTATTCTCATGGTCGACTTTTCAACTGGACACATCATGCAAGGCGGCCAAGTTTCCAACAGGAGAGTTGCCCTAATTGGCAGTCGAAAAAGCACACCTAGTGAGGTTATCTTCTGTTTCATAGGCTTTTGAACTCTGTGTGAATAGTCTTTAGGGTGAGGGAATTTATCTTGATCCAAAAGTCATTATCGAGGCTGGATATTCATGCCTCCCAGAAGTGCAACTCTTATGCAAGTGCCCCATTTTACCCCCGTGGGAGATTAGCAGGTCTCACAGGAGCATTGAAACTAATTGTTACAACAAATTAATTAATGACATGTACAGAAGGAGTTATTCCCTTGGATGGAGAGGCCTAGAAAGGCAGCATATATCATTTTTCTTAATAATTTAATTATAATGGAATGGATGGTGATAGCACCTTGTTTCTGCGGGTCTTCAAAAATTGAAGGCTTTGGTGTGATTTTTATTGCTGGCTGGGGATGTGTTAAGGAAACTTTCAGTGTCACTCTTCATTGGCTGCTTTCCCATGCCTACTGAGTGGCTTGCAGATGATAACTACTACTTACCATAATTGCTTGTCCATATGACAGTGTAGTGTTGACCCTCCTGCAGTAGAAAATGGGTTTTTATCTTTTTCCAGTTATGATGATGAGTTTATATTGAGGTTGCTATGCTTTCTGACTTCACCCTCTTTGTGAGTAATGGTATTTTTTTCTCTGAAATAACAACTCAAGCCTTTGATGGCTATGTAATGGTTTTGCCTGCCATTTCCCCTTCTGATGATAATACTCCAACTTTGGGGGTAGAACAGCCATCATGTATTTAAATCCATTTGGTTGGGGTGGTTGATTCTCTCCTAGACTGGTACATGGATCAGACGTGGGAGATGAGAACCCAGCATATGCTTAGATACACTGATTGGTTGAGGGAAAGGCATGTGATCATGAAAAATGGGACACTTGATGGAAGTTTTAGAAAAGAGAAGTTTCATGGGTTTCTTCTGGTTTTGCTAAACTGGTAGGATGTGATTTGAGAGCTCCTGCTGAACCTTTGTGTTCTTATTTGAGGAGAGCATATCTGAAGAAAGTAGACCTGAAAGGTAGGGGCTGGGGAGAGGACAGATGCCTGAACTTTAAGCACCTGAATCCAGCTGTGCCTGAAGCTGACTGCTGAACTCTTGAATTGTGAGAGGTCAAAAATCCTTCATTTGGTTGGATTGAGAGGCCAAAAATCCTTCATTTGGTTGGATTGAGTTGTATTTGTATTACTTGCACCAAAAAGAGTCCTCTCATACACATGTTCTGCGGTCATTATTCTGAGGGTATTAACAAAGAGAAAAGTGTAAAAAGAGTCCTCCTAAGATATATGTGTATAATGAGTCCAGGGCATGGCATTTCTGGTTGATTTTTCTGCTGTATAATCCAAATCCACTCTAAGTCTCAGAGTCCCTAAGGCTGGAGAGAGCTAAGAGTTTCTCACTTTAAAGAGGACGAACTTGGAAATCTTGAATGTTTTCATGAAAAATTGAGAATGTTAGTACCATCTTATGCTTCTGAAAGTGAAAGCCCTTGTCTTTATTTGCAACCAAGATTTGACCAAACAGAAAACAAGACAGAGAAAATATATTTCTTCCTAAAGTTTAGAATAGCTTATTCTGTAGAATTCAGACTTTTACAGAAGAGAAAGCTGGAATGGTTGATAAATAGGGGTAAAATATTTGTAAGTAATGATGAATTCAGTTTAAACTGATCTGTAATTATTTAATTAGTTGCAAAAGAAGTAGTAATATGAGAACACAGTTGTTAACCCCAGGCTATTGTATATTCTGGTTGTTTTGAGTGAGTTTGCAGTTGCCATTCATTGGCTTGTGTAGACAGTTTTATTCTGTAAAGTTTTTTTTTTTTTTTTTGGCATGGTGTTAATCACATGGTCATGGAGGTCTGAAATAGCGTGAGAGGGGTTATTTGAACTGGGATAAAGGTAGCCTCCCTTTGCCTCTTCTCTGCTATTAGGTTACAGATTCTGGAACTCAGAAGTCAAGGCTTTGTAAGCAGCCAGTGCCTTGTTTTTTATCAGCCTTAGTTGTTCAGTGGGTCAGTTGGCAATGGCTAGTGGCTAACGTCATGGAAGGATGAGGGAAGCTAATTAGCTCTAATGCGAATCAAACATAGGAGCTTAGCATTTCTGACCTTATCCTCCAACCCCTGAGCACACTGGATGTAGAGCAGACAGATGAGAAGCTGGCAGCTCCAGCCTTTTGTTTGGCCGCAGGTTTCACCAACACTGGTGTCGTAGTGCATCTGAAAGGGAAGCAGCTGAATTTAGAGACCTCACTCTGCCGTTCCTCAGTCCCCCTCCTAACACTCGATCAATGAATTAATATCAGTAAAACAGTGGCTTTTACTAATAGCTGGGGATGAGCTTAAATTTCTTAAAAGAAAACATTTTTAATGTTTTTATTTTTTTTTTCCTTAATGTATTTTAAGTATTGACTGTGTGCAGTAGGTACTATGGGTTGAACTGTGTACTCCTGAAATTCTTTTGCTGGTCTTAATGCCCTGGCTCTCCAGCAGTGACTGTATTTGGAGGATAGGGTCTTTACAGAGATAACCATGTTAAAATGAGGTAATTAGGGTGGGCCCTGCTCCAGTAGGACTGGCATGCTTATAAAAGGGGAAGTTTTGATACAGACATGCAGAGGGAAGATGACAGGAAGAGATAACAGGGAGAAGGGAGAAGGCAGCTATTTATAAACCAAGAAGAGAGTCTGGACCAGCTCTCTCATAGTCCTCAGATGTGACCAGTCCTGCCAACACCTTGATTTTAGACTTGTCGTCCCCAGAACTGTGAGGCAATAAAAATTTGTTGTTGAAGCCATGCAGTCTGTGGCTCACAGTTAAGGCAACTGATACAGTTGGCTGATATCCAAGGCCCTGTAATTCAGGCTATCTCATTGAATCATCCCCTGTGAGCTAGTCATTACACTTCTGGGTAAAACTCAGGAGATTTGCCATGGCAACACAGCTATCTAGTAGAAGAGCTTGGGATATAAACCAGGCATTTATTTCCAAGTACAGTGAGTTTTTTGCTCCCAAGAAACAACTTCAGGAAGCTAAGGAAATATATATATAAAAATATATAAATATATATATAACTTTCCTTATAAACGGGGGGAAAAAAACAAAAAAAAATTTAAAAGGACACAAAAAATACTGTCTCTGAAAGCCATTTAGGTACTATCCAAATTTAACAAATTTTAACATATTATTGTGTTTTCTTCAGATTTTTTCCTTCAAGACATTATTGTTGTTTAGCCACTGAGTCATGTCCAACTTTTTGTGACCCCATGGACTGTAGCCCACCAGGCTCCTCTGTCCATGAGTTTTTCCAGGCAAGAATACTGAAGTGGGTTGCCTCAAGACACAAATCATTACAAATAGTTTTCTTATATTTTTATTTATAGATCATTTTCCTTTCATCAATAAAGTCAAACAGAGGCATTAATTTAGTGTATATTTATCCCATATTTTGATATACTTACCATATTTTCTAGTAAAAATAATTCTGCACAAAGTAATGCTTCAGTGAAAATCATTGAGCATGCTCCTTGTGTATATTTGCAGGTTTTCTTGAGATTAATATAGCAGGAAAACAAATGGATGGGTTACAGGTAGGCACTTCTCCATTTTTCCTAAATATTGTCAAATTGATCTCAAGTGGGTCATACCAAATCGTATTCCAACATATAGTATATGAGAATTAGTTTCCCACAACTTTGGTATTATTAGACTACAAATTCTAAGCAATCTGATATAATTTTAAAATGTCATATATAGACATGTAAACAGCATACAGTGTTCTTTCCATGTTTTAAAATTTATGCTAAAGGTATGATACTTTATGTATTCAACTGCAACTTAGTTGACAATGTCTTTTGTACCATCTGATTCATTCATTTTCACTGCTGTGTAATATGAGGGAGTGAGTGCTCAGTCACTAAGTCGTGTCTGACTCTTTACAAACCCATGGACTGTAGCCCTCCAGGCTCCTCTGTCCATGGGATTTTCCAGGCATGAATACTGGAGTGGGTTGCCATTTCCTTCTCCAGGGGATTTTCCTGATCCAGGGATGGAACCAGGGGTCTCTTGTGTCATCTGCATTGGCAAGCAGATTCTTTACCACTAGTGCTGCCTGGGAAGCCCTTGTGTGTATATATATCCCAGTATATATATGTAGGTTCCTCTTGATGGATATTGAGAATGCTTCTGATAGGAACATTCACAGTCAATATTGCTGTGAATATATTTACACATACATGTCTTCTCATACATACATATGAGGGTTTCTCTGTACACCTTAGGAAAGAAGTTGCTGAGTCATAGGATAAATGTTAAGCAATTTAATATCACCATCATTATTATGCCTTGCCTTTTCTTTTCTATTTTGTTTCTTTATGTCTCAGTGTTTCATCCTGGGTGAAGACACTCATATCTGCCTTCTAATTAATTATTTCTCATTTTAGATCCAGTGAATGATTTATGACCTATATTGGAATTTTTATTATTTTTAGTTTCTAGGAATTCCAATTGATTCTTTTTTCCTATTATGCTTATTCTTGATTCCTATCTGACTGCTTTGGTCTCACAATTTTTGTTCTTATTTTACAAAACTTCTTTATTTCTTTGAAGCATATCTATTTTAAAGTCATTTTTGACATTTTCTATTTGAGTTTTCTTCCCTTAGCCTTGTTATTTATCATATGCTGGTAATATTAGTTTTGAAGCTCATGTTGAGTGACAATTTCTTTTCACATTGTCTGTGCTCATTCCTTCCTGTCTGTTTTGTAGAGACATCTACACTGACTCTGGTTTTTCCTGTCTTGAGCCAGTCTCCATAGTGGTGTCTTTCTGCTGTTGTCCCATGGTGATGCAGAGAAAGTTCAGACCTAATTATGAACTTTTGGGAAGCCTGGCTGGGGTCTGACCCACACGGTCCCACCCACCCTCTGCTTCCTTTAGGCCTTCCTCCCCCACCAAAGTGTAAATTATATATTGCTTCATATAAACTGATGTTCTGGGAATTTGCATAGCATTCCTAACTTCTTTTTAATGCTCTAATGCCTTATTTCAGGTCCCTGGTTTAATAGAATTAGTCTGGTTCAAGTATTTCCCCACATCCTACAAGAATAAAAAAACAAAACAAACAAACAAAAAAACAACTCAGCTGTTCTTTTTATACACACACACACACACAAACTTTTATGTGCTGAACATTTGCCACCCGCATTCATATACTGCTCAATGTAATGGTATTTGGAAAGGGAGGTTCTTTGAGAGACAATTAGATTCAGATAAATAGATTCACGAGCATAGGGCCCTTTTAATGGGATTAGTGCCTTTATAAGAAGAGGATGAGGCATGAGTGATTTCTTTCTCCCAGAGCATGCACTGAAAAAAGGCCATGTGAAATGCAGCAAGAAGGTGCCACATGCAAATCAGAAAGAGGGTTCTCGTCAGTAACTGAATCTATTGGCATCTTGATCTTAGACTCCTCAGACTTCAGAACTGTGAGAAATAAAGTCCTGTTGTTGAAGCTGCCACTCTACAGGATTTTGCAATAGGAGCTTGAGCTAAGACATGTGCTGTAAATAATTCTGGAATCTGGTTGGCTGTAGCCCCTACTTATCTCTGTTTCTGTTCTATTTCCAACTCTGGTGCATATTTATATATTTCCAACTCTTGTTCACATTTTAAATGACTGTTATTTTAATACTTTTAAAAGTAATTAAAAAGTATACTATGAATTCACAGTATTCACAGTATACTGTGAATGCGTCAAACAGAAAGTTGAAGCATTAATCCAAGGTGCCATTTTGACTGGAAGCCTTGAGGCTATTTCTCTAGGATGTTCTGTTAAATAAAAATGTAAGCTCAAATGGTGCAACAGAGATAGAGGTACTGGATTAATTAGTAGAATGTTTGGGACAGAGACAGTTATGTGCATTGAATTCTCTGCAGCCCTCACCACAATGTAATGCATGTAATAGATACTCATTAACCATTGAACCCCTGGCATTTGCAGATTTAACATTTGTGGTTTTGAATTTTCCCAAGTAACCTCCAGAGGGCCCTGGAATTTTGCATGTGCATCTCAACATGATTGGTGGCCCTTAGCTCTTTATCAAGTGATCATTATTGCATGTCATCAAGTGCTCACAACTGAATTTTTTTAAATGTGTGTAAAATAGAGGTGAAATAAGATAACTGACAATAAAAATTTAAAAATAGTAAAATTGACTACTTGGATAGGGAAAGAAAACAGATGACTTTTTCAATAGAATATAGTTCTGGAGCAAACCAAAATCCTTGCCAAAATATTTTGAAGTCATGAATTCAATGTTATGTAGAGAAGCCTGGAAGAATTCATAATGAATGCCAAATGTCTGTGGTAAATATTTGTCCATTGAAATAATTAATTGATCTTTGAAGTTGCACATGTGAGAAACAGTAGGAACACTCCACTGTCTTGAATTCCCCGCATACTGTCATGGTCAAACTATCAGTCATACTGATAGTATACACAGTCATACTGATATGTCATCCTGTGAGACTGATTACTTTGTGCTAAGTATTGACTTCTCTCTAAAGATCTCTCTTAACATTAATATCCATTATTGTGAAGGGAGCAAGTACATTGTCACCAATACTTTAGGCTAAAGTTTTTCAGATCCACAGACCCAAGACCTCTTGAATATCTATCATATGCCAGACCCTTCTAGGTACTGCAAATGCACAAGGATGAAACATAGGTACTTATTCTTGGGAACTCCTGGTCTAGTGGGAAAATGGATGGGATGAAATATTAAAATATGAAATAATAGATGACATTAAAATATATGAATAGAGCTATCCTCTGATAGTTTAGAGGAGGGAACAATGAATAATTCCAGGAGAAATAAGGACAACTTTTAGAGAGGAAGCAAAATTTGTGTTTTATGAAAGACTAGGGGAATTTGCTTACTAGGAAGAGCTGGAAATGATTCATCCTAAGATTGAGAACCTTAAGCCCAGATCTGGAGGGTGAAAATATGAGGATAAAATGGTGCTCTTGGGGAAGGAGTAGGAATGTCACAAAGTTCATTTCTCAAATTTGTCGTCTGTTCCAGCTAGTTAAGAATCCTAAGAAAAATGCTTCGTTCCCTAATGCTAGGTGCTATTCATAACCTGTGTAAGACCTTAGTGGTTTTATTTTATGCATGTATGAAAGTGAAATTTGCTCAGTCATGTCCAACTCTTTATGACCCCATGGACTATATAGTCCATGGAGTTCTCCAGGCCAGAATACTGAAGTGGGTGTCCATTCCTTTCTCCAGGGATGTTCCCAATCCAGGGATCAAACTCAAGTCTCCCGCATTGCAGACAGATTCTTTACTGCCTGTATGTGTATACATATATACATATATGCATGTATATATGTGTGTGTGTGAAAAAGCTGGCTTAAAATTCAACACTCAAAAAACCAAGACCATCATATCTGGTCCCCTCACTTCATGGTGAATAGAAGGGGAAAAAGTGGAAACAGTGACAGATCTTATTTTCTTGAGCTCCAAAATCACTGTGGATGATGACTGCAGCCATGAAATTAAAAGATGCTTGGCTCTTTGAAAGAAAAGCTATGACAAACCTAGGCAACATATTAAAAAGCAGAGACATCGCTTTGCCAACAAAGGTTTGTATAGTCAAAGTTATGGTTTTTCCAGTAGTCATGTATGGCTGTGAGAGTTGGACCATAAAGAAGGTTGAAGAAGACTCTTGAGAGTCCCTTAGACTGCAAAGAGATCAAACCAGCCAGTCCTAAAGGAGATCAACCCTGAGTACTTTGGAAGGACTGTAGATGAAGCTCTAGTACTTTGGCCACCTGATTCAAAGAGCTGACTCACTGGAAAAGACCCTGATGCTAGGAAAGATTGAGGGCAGAAGGAGAAAGAGGCAAAAGAAGATGAGATGGTAGGATACAATACCATCACCATCTCAATGGACGTGAGTTTGAAGAAACTCTGGGAGCTAGTGAAGGACAGGGAACCATGGCATGCTGTAGTCCATGGAGTCGCAAAGAGTTGGACACAAGTTAGTGACTAAACAACAACATATATCTTTATTGCATGCTTGGGGTAGAGTGGAGATAAAGTTCACCTAGAAGTCTGAAGACTTAGCTTCTAGACCAGTTCCATCATTAATTAATCATGTAATTCTGTGCAAACCATTATACCCTTTGGAGCTTCAGTTATCCCAACATGATAGTCTTACAAATATAGTTGCCCTGTCACTTACAGTGAATTCTTGGGATAGAAAGCTAAATAGCATATATAAAAATACATTGAAAATTGCAAAGTACTACATAAATATAAATTTAGGTATGAAGTATCATTCAGCAAGTTAAGGGGTCAGATTAATGCACCAGTGGTGACATGTCAGCCAAGGATGAGTTTAAGGCATATAAGCTAGTCAAATGGTATGGAAGATTTTTTTGCCCTGCAGATACTTTCTGAATTGTGTTTGAGCTATTGCCAGGATGAGTGTTCTTGTACTCTATACTTAGTTATCCCAGCCATAGTCCTGTTCTTTTAAAAAAATTTTTATTTGTTGTTGGAGTGTAATTACAAAGTTGTATTAGTTTCTGCTGAACAACAAAGGGAATCAGCTATACATATCTATATATACATATATCCCTCCCTCTTGAACTTCTTTCTCATCCTCAATCTCACCCATCTAGGTCATCACAGAGCATTGAGCTGAGCTCCCTGTGCTATACAGCAGCTTCCCACTAACTGTTAATACCTATTTGACACATTGGAGAAGGCAATGGCACCTCACTCCAGTAGTCTTGCCTGGAAAATCCCATGGACGGAGGAGCCTAGTAGGCTGCAGTCCATGGGGTCGCTAAGAGTCGGACACGACCGAGCGACTTCACTTTCACTTTTCACTTTAATTCATTGGAGAAGGAAATGGCAACCCACTCCAGTATTCTTGCCTGGAGAATCCTAGGGACAGGGGAGCCTGGTGGGCTGCCGTCTATGGGGTCGCACAGAGTCGGACACGACTGAAGCGACTTAGCAGCAGCAGCAGCAGCAGTGTATATATGTCAGTGCTACTCTCCCAGTTAATCTCACCCTTGCCTTCACACCCTGGCCCTGTGTCCACATGTCCATTTTCTATTTCTTCCCTGCAAAGAGGTTCATCAATACCATCTTTCTAGTTTTCAAATATATATATATATGTTTTTTAAATTAATTAATTTATTTTAATTGGAGGCTAATTACTTTACAATATTGTGGTGGTTTTGCCATATACTGACATGAATCAGCCACAGGTGTACATGTGTCTCCCATCCCAAACCCCCCTCCCTCCCCATCCCATCCCTCTCTGTTGTCCTAGTATGCTGGCTTTGACTGCCCTGTTTCATGCATTGAACTTGGACTGGTGATATGTTTCGCATATGGTAATATACATGTTTCAATGCTATTCTCTCAAATCATCCCACCCTTGCCTACTCCCACAGAGTCCAAAAGTCTGTTTTTGTATCTGTGTCTCTTTTGCTGTCTCACATATAGAGTTGTTGTTACCATCTTTCTAAATTCCATATTTATGCATTAATGACATGAGTTTGAGTAAACTCTGGGAGTTGGTGATGGACAGGGAGGCCTGGCGTGCTGCGATTCATGGAGTCGCAAAGAGTCAGACACGACTGAGTAACTGAACTGAACTGATACTGTGTTGGTGCTTTTCCTTCTGGCTTACTTCACTCTGTATAATAGGCTCCAGTTTCATCCAACTGATTACATCTGACTCCAATGCATTCTTTTTAATAGCTGAGTAATATTCCACTGTGTATATGTACCACAGTTTTCTTATTCATTCATCTACCGATGGACATCTAGGTTGCTTCTGTGTCCTAGCTATTGTAAACAGTGCTGCAATGAACATTGTGGTACACATGTCTCTTTCATTTCTGGTTTCCTCGGTGTGTATGCCCAGAGTGGGATTGCTGGGTCATATGGCAGTTCTGTTTCCAGCTTTTTAAGGAATCTCCACACTCTTCTCCATAGTGGCTGTACCAGTTTGCATTCCCACCAACAGTGTGGGAGGGTTGACTTTTCTCCATACCCTCTCCAGCATTAATTGTTTGTAGACATTTGATAGCAGCCATTCTGATCCACATGAGGTGGTACCTCATTGTGGTTTGGATTTGCATTTCTCTGATAATGAGTGATGTTGAATACTTTTTCATGTGTTTTTATCCATCTGTATGTCTTCTTTGGAGCAATGTCTATTTAGTTTTTTGGCCCATTTTTTGATTAGGTCATTTATTTTTCTGGAGAAGGCAATGGCAACCCACTCCAGTACTCTTACCTGGAAAATCCCATGGATGGAGAAGCCTAGTAGGCTGCAGTCCATGGGGTTGCTAAGAATTGGGCACAACTGAGTGACTTCACTTTCACTTTTCACTTTCACGCATTGGAGAAGGAAATGGCAACCCACTCCAGTATTCTTGCCTGGAGAATCCCAGGGAGAGAGGAGCCTAATGGGCTGCCATCTGTGGGGTCTCACAGACTAGGACACGACTGAAGTGACTTAGCAGTAGCAGCAGCAGCAGCAAACTGTATGAAGTGTTCGTATACGTTTGAGATTAATTATTTGTCAGTTGCTTCATTTGCTATTCTTTTCTCCCACTCTGAAGGCTGTCTTTTCACCTTGCTTATAGTTTCCTTTGTTGGGCAAAAAAAGCTTTTAAGTTTAATTAAGTTTCATTTGTTTATTTTTGCTTTTATTTCCATTACTCTGGGAGGTGGGTCATAGAGGAACTTGCTGTGATTTATGTCATGAGAGTGTTCTGCCTATGTTTTCCTCTAAAAGTTTTATAGTTCTAGTTTTAGATCTTTAATCCACTTTGAGTTTATTTTTGTGTATGGTGTTAGAAAGTGTTCTAGTGTCATTCTTTTACAGGTGGTTGACCAGCTTTCCCAGCACCATTTGTTAAAGAAATTGTCTTTTCTTCATTGTATATTTTTGCCTCCTTTTTCAAAGATAAGGTGTCCATAGGTGCACGGATTTATCTCTGGGCTTTCTGTTTTGTTCCATTGATCTATATTTCTATCTTTGTGCCAGTACCATACTGTCTTGATGACTGTAGCTTTGTAGTATAGTCTGAAGTTAGGCAGGTTGATTCCTCCAGTTCTATACTTCTTTCTCAAGATTGCTTCAGCTAGTCAAGGTTTTTTCTGTTTCCATATAAATTGTGAAATTATTTGTTATAGTTCTGTGAAAAATACCATTGGTAGCTTGATAGGGATTGCACTGAATCTATAGATTGCTTTGGATAGTATACTCATTTTCACTATATTGATTCTTCTGATCCATGAACATGGTATATTTCTCCATCTATTTGTGTCCTCTTTTATTTCTTTCATTAGTGCTTTAGACTTTCTATATATAGGTCTTTTGTTTCTTTAGGTAGATTTATTCCTAAGTATTTTATTCTTTTCATTGCAATGGTGAATGGGATTGTTTCCTTAATTTATCTGTCTTCTCATTGTTAGTATACAGGAATGCAAGGGATTTCTAGGTATTAATTTTATATCTTGAAACTTTACTATATTCATTGATTAGCTCTAGTAATTTTCTGGTGGACTCTTTAGGGTTTTCTATGTAGAGGATCATGTCATCTGCAAACAGTGAAAGTTTTACTTCTTCTTTTCCAATCTGGATTCCTTTTATTTCTTTTTCTTCTCTGACTGCTGTGGCTAAAACTTCCAAAACTATGTTAAATAGTAGTGGTGAGAGTGGGCACCCTTGTCTTGTTCCTGACTTTAGGGGAAATGCTTTCAGTTTTTCACCATTGTGGATAATGTTTGCTATGGGTTTATCATATATGGTTTTTATTATGTTGAGGTATGTTCCTTCTATGCCTGCTTTCTGGAGGTTTTTTATCATAAATGGATGTTGAATTTTGTCAAAGGCTTTCTTGAGCAGTTATTTCTTTAGCACATACTTGTTAATTCAACAGAAACTGGAACCCACAACTTCCATTACACCATTGTCTTTTGTATTTTGAGGAAAACAGCATTTCTAGAATTTTTTTTGTTTTGTTTTACATTAAAAAAAAAATTAGCAAAAGACTAATAAGCTAAAGCAGTAACCTTGAATTTTGTGAAAGTTAAGGGAAATTGAATGCTGAACATTACACATCTGCAACTGAAATTAGTCCCAGGGCACCCCTCCTGCTCTCAGATTCTGGGCACACCAGTAAAATATCAGAAGACATGCAATACCATGAAAATGGGTTCTTTGGGTATTGTAGCATCTTGAAGTAGATGAGCTTTAACCTTGGCCTCATGCTTCTTGTGGGACCTGTTGCTGATGCTGCATAGGTGCTAGAAGTATCAAGCAGCACTCAGAATTTTTCATCTGAGCAAAATTAAAAATGAAACCATCAAAGTACTATTGATTCCAAAGATGTTCTTTGTGCATTAAATTGAGCCTCATGTACTAAGAAATGTGCCTGAGCATTTTAGCCACATATAAGTAAGAATTATTTGTATGAGAGTCAATTGCTCACATGCCCTTTATCCAGCAATCTATGTACATGAGTAGGTAATGACAGAGCATCCTGTTGAATCTCTCTGAGATAGCTAAGAATCACTTTTCATTCAGGACGCTTGAATTTGGCTCGGTGTTAGTCCACCATTAGCTCTTGGTTTTGCTTGTGTAAAATATATGTGAAAACATTTAGTGAATATTTTGACCATTGGAAACACTAAGGACTTTAGCAGTGTTATAACTGATATTTTTCTATTCCTGTAGTCTTTTTACTTGTTCACGCTTATCTGCTCCATGTCTTTTATGTTCTTAGGACTCTTTACCCTGTATTTCTATCTTAAGCTTGGCTTTGAACTTTACATGAGCTTGAGCCCATATATCCAATGATCCTTTTGGAGGAAGTGAAGGTTGTAAAGTGTAAGTGAAAGTCACTCAGTTTTGTCTGACTCTTAGCAACCCCATGGACTGTAGTCTGCCAGGATACTCTGTCCATGTAATCCTTCAGGCAATACTGGAATACTGGAGTGGGTAGCATTTTGCTTCTCCAGGGGATCTTCCTGACCCAGGGGTTGAACCCTGGTCTCTTGCATTGCAGGCAGATTCTTTACTGTCTGAGCCACCCAGTTACTTAGAAACCTCACAGCGACCTGTTATTCAACATGCTTAAAGTTGAAAGTCCTGCTCTTACAAACCCAACCTGTTCTTCTTATATTTCAGCTCTCACCCAGACTACACTGCTTCCTCCTTTCAACACTCGTCTTCAGTTTTCAAGTCCTCATTTTATTGCTTGAAGCAAGTTCAGATGGATTCACTTCTCTTTATCCCTGTAACAAGGCTTGAGTGTAGACAAGCTCTTGTTTTGAGCACAGTTGTCCTCTAATTCTGCTTCAGTAGAGTGTCACTGATCCAGATGCATTCTTTTTTATTTTTACTCATAAAAAATTTTTTTTGATGTGTATAATTTAAAAATCTTTATTAAATTTTTTACAATATTGTTTGTTTTATGTTTTGGTATTTTTGGCCAAGAGACATGTGGGATCTTAGCTCCCTGACCAGGGATCAAATTCACACCCACTGCTTTGGAGGGTGAAGTCTTAACCACTGGACTACCAGGGAAGTCCCTGTTTTTACTTAGTTATTAAATTTATTTTTAAACAGATGTATTTTCATGGTGTAGCCAGAACAGAATCCTCTCTCCAAGTTGCACATTTGACTATGTTGCTTCCCCACTCCAGAATCTCCCAGTGGTTTCCTAAACATCTATTAATACCACCTGAAGTTTAACTTCTTAATAGGGCTCATAAGATCCTCTGGGACTTGGCCGACACCTGCCTTATTAGCTTCCCCTCTCAGTCAGAGGGTACCATGGATTTGCTTGTAACTCTCCACGCTTGTAGTCCTGCCTCACATTGCATGTCTTGATTTCAGGTGACCCCTTGGCTGCAACCGCCTGCTCACCTCTCCACATCCTGTTAGCCCTTGGTCATCTTCCAAAACTCAACGGTGACATCTTTTCTCCGGAAAGCATACTCGAAAATCCAATGTGAAGTAATCCTCTTTTATGCTCCATCACATCCTGTGCAAACCTCTATATATTGAAATTTTATTGACAGTTTTGTGTCTCTATTTCACTAGGCTATAAAGTTTTTTGAGAAAAAGACTATTTTGTATGCATCTTAGTTCCCTCAACATGAAGCCCAGTGCCTTCCATTTGGTAAATGATTTAAAATGCTCATTAAATTGTCTTTGAGTTAAACTGATACACTTAACAGTTTTATGTAAGATTTCCTTTGGCTGAAAGTTTTAGGTAATTGGCCAGGTTATGGAAAAAACTGTGGAAGGATTCTTAATTTAGATACTCTCTGTGTCACTTATAGGTTGGAAGCAGGTTTTAGGAGCAAATGGTGTGTTAAGGTCCAAAGGGACAGATAGACCAACAGTTCAGCTTAGTTTTTAGGATACTGGCTAGAAGTTTCTGGGAACTGCTAGCATTGCCAGATTTATAGGATTGTTGTTATCATGTAGTAACATGTACTATGAATGCATTTTGATAATTAGAAATATAGATACCTTTATGTGTAAATTATCAGTAATAATTAATGCTCATCAGATTAAGAAATTCACTGCCTATGAGGCCCTTCCAATTCTAGACCTCACCCCTATAAACAAATTAGAATAAAATTTTTTTTAACTTTCCCATACCTGACAAATTAGACTGTTACTTGGTCGTGTTGGTTGTCTGTAACTGCAAAAACTGAACCCATCATCTGACCATCTGAATTGCTTTTGAAAAAAGCCCAAACGCTTTGCATTAACATGCTCTCTTGGTCATTTTAGTCAATTTCCTGAGAGTCTAAGAATCCAAAGAAAGAAACGAAAAAGTCATTTCTCTGAAGAAACACGAGGTTAACATGAAATGCACAATACTTCAATTGTCTCTTCTCTCTGCTAAATACGTCATCCTGAATGGATCCATTGGCTGTGAGGAGGTGTATGCACATTACAAATCTTTTTTTTTTTTTAATGTAATTTAATACTCTCCACGGATCCATTTTTCTGAAATGGGGTAATATGCTTCTTTTTAGGCAAATGTGTTTGCTCTTCTGATTTTCCATTCATTTGGTGGGTTTTGGCACCAAAATTCTGAGCAGCTGGACCTCTAATTTAAGGAACCTATAATGCACACATTCCTGGAAATGAAGCATTTTGTGTTTAGAAAGAAGTGGATTTATTTGACATTCAAGAGTTTCTGGTTTGTTTAGAGAGACTGACGTAAGGACACCAATAAGGAACAAATCATAAAGTTTAGGGATAAAAAGGATTTTATAGCTTAAGGATACCTGCAGTATATTATCTTGTCCCATTTTTAATTCACTCATTCAAGAAATACTAGATGAATACCTGCTATTTGCCAGGCATACTACTAGATGCCTCATCAACTTAAAGTCTGGTGGAAGGGACAGCAGAAACATAATTTATATATGGGGTCATAAATTTTCCAAAAAAAGTCTAGGGGGCTAGGGAAGAACTCCTGAGGGACCTGACCCAATCAGGATAGGAGGCTAGTACTCCCTAAGAATTACCCTTTAGACTGAGAACTGAGGGCTGGAAAGAGGAGGAGTCAGAGTGGGGGTTAGTCCACAGGCTTCAGGCCAGATTACAGAGCCCACGGTTCCTGCTAGGATGAGTTGTCCCCCTCGGGAAATGTTTGACACTTTCTCTAGTCCCCAGTGACCCCACCTCCAATGTCACAATGCTTTTTCCTTCTCTATTTGAGAGCTGACCTTTCTGAGATCACTTGTCAGGGAGTCTTGTCTCTCTTTCTAGGCCAGTGTAAGACTTTACTGATGA
The DNA here is from genome assembly GCF_027580195.1 of Bos mutus. Taxonomy (NCBI): domain Eukaryota; kingdom Metazoa; phylum Chordata; class Mammalia; order Artiodactyla; family Bovidae; genus Bos; species Bos mutus. The sequence goes on from NC_091618.1 coordinate 33,265,823, forward strand.
TGGAAGGAAAATGGTGATAAATGACAAATTCAGCTAGAGGTGATGAAATCTACAATGAAGGACAAGCTCGCTCCTTCAAAAATAGAAACTGAACTTCCCAGCTGGTGCTTTTTAACATTTAACTCTGCTGTGAAGTGGCTCCCTATGTAGGCATCCAGTACCTTCCTAAATTAATGTATATTATTAAATACCTCGAAGAAGAAAAAGTAAGCTTATAGAGTTTTTCCCCCATTTCTGATCTCTGAGTGAGATTTTAGATTTTTTAATATTAATAATTACATTCCTTCTAGTAAATCAAGGCCTGTAACTCTGGAAATGAAATTAAATCTCCTTTTCATAAAGGAAATAAAGGGATGCAATAATATGGATGAATTTCATAAGCAAGATGTGGAATGAAAGAAGCCAGGTTCATAAAATACAAACTGTATAATTCAACTGAGTTTCAAAACAGGCCAAAGTGAGCTGTGCTATTTGGAAGTTCACCATTCTTGATGGGAGCTACCCTTGGTGGTGGGGAGGGAATTAATTGGAATGGGGCACAGGGTGAATTTGGGGTGCTAATAATACCCTATTTATCCCATATCATAAGTGTTGTATGTGCTTATATGTACATATGGTGTAAGTCAAGAAGTTGAAAAGAGGTTCACTTACAACAAATACTTTATACAAAGGGAGAAAACATTTGGCCTTGCAAACATGGCTCTGTAGATAATGCTAGAATCATTACAAACTGGCCCTGTACAGTGATTCAGTTTCTTTGATTCAGCTCAACAGACAAAAATCAGCTCTCACAAAAAATTTTTTGGATGAGATTATTTAGTTTAACCTTAAGTCTGATGATGCTAAAGATGTAATTGCTCAAACTAAGCAAACAGTATTAGAAATCTGTTCTCATTGTGTCAGAGCCAAGGCTAAGATAATATGTCTCTATGCTGTATTTCATCACATGCATGATGCATTTCCCAATGCTCTTTTATTTCTCCAGGAAATAGCTAAAGAAAACTGTACAGCGCTATGTATGCAGTCTGTATACATTGGATTTATATGTCCTGAAATTTATATTTGATGGTAAACAATATTTTTTCTGAGTTGACATTATTTCAATAGGCGTATGAGTTTGATGATTGACCTTCTGTTTTCTGTGAGAGCAAACCCATGGGATGGAATATGTGATTAGAGATGTATGTTCTGGTTTTACTTCTGTAAGTGCAAAGAAGGAGTATATCATTGGATGCTACACTGGTGTTATGAAATATCACAATTTAGTTCACTCCCCTATTTTTTAAGTTACTTTATGCTTTTCAGATGTATCATTTCATAAGTTTGATACTATGAACCTAGCCATCCCCTCTCATTGGAAGATAGCTAAAGGTTTAAAAGAAAAAGACCCAGTCATAATCACCTAAATAAAGCCATTGTAGACTGCTCACTCTGGAGTCTAGGTAGCCGGTGGTCTGTCTGCATGGTCCTGAGGAAAGGGAGTCGGGGGGATGGAACACTGTTCTCCTGCTCTCCCTCATGAGTGGTGCTGGGGCCTCTCCCACTACTATTTTCGCCCAGAGATGCTGTGTAGAGCTGTTCAATCACTCATGATCTGGAGATACGAGTGGGTTTCTAAAGCATACTCAGGCGATTAAAGTCAACATTCCTGAGGACAGAATACTTGTCAGGCTGAGAAGCAGGCAATGGAGTGGTGGGAACCTCCTGAAACACTGCTGGGGTCTCTGGAGAACCTAATGTAGCATCCAGCCAACAGGAGACGAGTGCACTTTATGGAAACACATGACGTGTCTTGGTGAACATTCTCCTCTGACTGCATGTGGGTAAACTCTGCATATCTGGATCCCCAGGGGAGTCCTTCCCTGTTTGTCTTCTAGCAGTGCTGCCCTGCAGGGCCACATCAAAGAGTAAACAGAGCAGATGAATGGAAAGTAAGTCTTCTTGAGCAGAAAAAATGACTCTCTAGTTGCCCCAGAAAAAAAAAAGCAATCAAACAAACCCTCCAACTACATGCTTATGTGAATATCTTACACATTAAATAAGAAATTGTTTTCCACTGTGTATGTGTGTCACATGTCACTGTAGCGATTTTTGGGTTCTGCACAGCTTGATTTTCATTCCCCTCTGCAACTCTCCTTTGCTCGTGTTCAGCATCCCTCTGAAGTCAGTGTACCACACGAACCACAAATGATTAGGGATGGGAAATTAAATCTATGAACAAGCAGAACTAATGAAATGCTTCCCTGCAAGGCAAAGGTGGGATTAGAATTATTGCAGGCTAAAGAAGCCTGCAATTGTTAGGCACAAAAGTGGGAGATACAGCAAGTATGTGATCTTAACGACACAGCCGTCAGTCAGTCCACTGTAATATCCATGGCTTTTTACGTTTCTATTGATACATAGTCCTGTACTATTAACACATGGATACAAATACACATGTGTATACACCTTAGACATTTTCTACTTGCAGTTTAGAGATTCGATGCCTTATATCACATTTAATTCACAGAACAGCTCAATGAGATGGTAGTGTTGTGATTCCCATTTTGGAAATGAAAAAGCTGAAGCACTCATAATGACAAAGGTCCATCTAATCAAAGCTGTGGTTTTTCCAGTAGTCACTTATGGATGTGAGAGTTGGACTATAAAGAAAGCTGAGTGCTGAGCAATTGATGCTTTTGAACTGTGGTGTTGAAGACCCTTGATAGTCCCTTGGACTGCAAAGAAATCAAACCAGTCAATCCTAAAGGAAATCAGTCCTAAATATTCACTGGAAGGACTGATGCTGAAGCTGAAGCTCCAATACTTGGGCCAGCTGATATGAAGAGCTGAGTCATTTCAAAAGATTGATGCTGGGAAAGATTGAAGGCAGGAGGAGAAGGGGACAACAGAGGATGAGGTGGTTGGATGGCACTGCTGGCTCGATAGACATGAGTTTGAACAAGCTCCAGGAGTTGGTAATGGACAGGGAAGCATTGGCGTGCTGCATGGGGTTGCACAGAGACAGACATGACTGAGCGACTGAACTGAACTGATGCCTTATATTTATGTATCCAATAACCAAAAATCTTCTCTGTAAGACTTTGCCTAGCATCTTCTTTATTATCTCTCTGTACAATTGTAACCAAGGAAACTTCTTGACAGTTGGTTTCAGGCTAGTCTTGTGAGTTTATAGAGCAGGTGGTCATCCCCTCAGGTTGTCATTTCTGAACATTTGGAAAGTGCTCCTTGCTCAGCAGTCCGTCTCTCACTTGCTTTTTGATGCTTTAACAGGGACCACAGTTGAGTCTGGTACCAGGTTAGTGTGAGTCAATAGATGAAGTCAAAAAAATACAAACACCATGGAAGGATGGCATTACCCAAATTCCTACTGAAAATTCAAGAACAAGCTTTGATAAAATGCAGTACACTGAGTACCCCCAATTGGGTAAAGGAGAGAGAATTCCACTGGTCAGTAAGCTGACTATAGAGAAATGGGCAGATGGTACTAAGGCAAGTGATTCCTTCACAATAGGAAGGTGACCTGTATTGACTTTATTTGCTCAAAGTCCTTGGTTTGGTGTCAGGCACATATTTACTTATTGGGTGGATTTCATTGTTAGCAAAATGGGAGCAATTATATGGTCTGAGCTGAATCAGTAGAAGGTTCACCTTATATATACTGTGTGAGGGTAATTGGTTATTTCCTTCACTCTTTTGTTTAGTCTTTTGCTCTTTTAAAACTCATATTGCTGTTCCATTTCTCAGGAAGCCTTCCCACAGATCCAGGATGTTGGAAATATTCCCAGAGTAGCTGTTCCTACCTAGAGCCTAGCACTTCCCACTCTGATAATTGTGGACTTGGCTTGCTCTTTGCCCCACCACACTGTAAACTCCTTGAGAGCAGGAAAAGATGCTCATTTAGTCCTAACCCTAGTGCCCAGTTTCCTAACTGGAACATCATTCATTGAATAATTGAATAAACTCTTTAATGAATCTGAGAGATCAAAAGAAAAGTCTGGATGCAGTGATGGGTTAGCCACAAGACAATGTGCAGAAGCAGGGAACTTGAACATTTACTTTATCAACATAATGTACTTTAAAAAGTAGAATCTATTTTTCTAAATTAAAAAAGGCTTTATGGTATTTTTCTCAGAGTTCATTTGCCTAATAAACTTGCAGGGGAGAAGTCAGATTAAGAGATTCCAGATAAACTCTTTTGTGATAACTGCAAAGGCCCTAGAGAATGGTGACTTCTGAAATGGCCACTAAGTCAGGAGAAGAGTAGGTGGGTGAGGGCAGCTACTGCCTGGAAGCTAAATAAGCCATGTGTGTGGCTACCTCTCCCTTGAGATGGTAGCTACTGGGAGTCAGAAACAGACCTTTCAGCAAGATTAAAGAGATGCTATTAATTGCTATCGATCATGGTCAACAAATTAAATTGTATCTGCAACCGCATCTCTGAAAGGTCTAAATGAGAAATGCAGTTAATGGGTCTGGTTGACCCAATGTTGTGATTAATTAAACAGAGAATGGAATCAAAAAACAAACAAAGACCAAGAAAAATGTAATGGGAACAGGGTGGGCATTCTTGCAAATCTCAAATCAAAATGCTCTCCTAGGACCTATTTTGCCACCTAATCCTGTATGTTCTGAAAGAAAAAAAGAAGAAGACCACAGCAGATGGTTGAACATTTTCTTTTCTTTTTAATTTCCAAAACCCTGGTGAACAATAATATAAAAATAAAACTGACACTTACATTCTGAAGGGTCATCAGCAGAGAGAGGTGTTGGAAATTTATAAGCAGTTTGTATCTTAATATGCAAAAGAAATTATTTCAACATGGTGTGAGATTAATATTTACTACAAATTAGTAAAGAATTCTATTCTTGCCATGCCAATCTTTGACTTCCATTTCAAGAATACTATGAAAACATGTAAAGAAGGCTGAGTGCCAAAGAACTGATGCTTTTGAATTGTGGTGCTGGACAAGACTCTTGAGAGTGCCCTGCCCTGGAATGCAAGGAGATCAAACCAGTCAATCCTAAAGGAAACTTGAATATTCATCGGAAGGACTGATGCTGAAGCTGAAGCTCCAATACTTTGGCCACCTGATGTGAAGAGCTGACTTGTTAGAAAGACCCTGATGCTGGGAAAGATTGAAGGCAAAAGGAGAAGGGGAAGACAGAGGATGAGATAGTTGGATGGCATCATTGACTCAACAGGCATGAGTTTGAGCAAACTCTGGGAGACAGTGAAGCACAAGGAAGCCTTCCTATGGGGAAGCAAAGAGTTGGACATGACTTAGCAACTGAACAACAACAACAGTGAAAACATGTATGACCAGTGGAGGACTATGTATGACCAGTGGAGGACTATGGCTATTCAAACCAAAATGGGAAGAGGATTGGCAAGTAGAAACAGAGGGGCTGCCCTGGAGACAAGTATATCTGAGCTTGATCCTAAAAACCTGGTCATTGCCAGCACCTTCAGTGTGAAGACTAAAGTTGGCTATGTGCCACTCCCAAAGAAAGCATAGCTCCATGTTTTTGGTGGCTGTTATTAGTATCCATATCCTTCTAGTCACTGGAACTAGAAACATGGACTGTTTTAATTCTCAGTCTATTTGATCATGCATGAAGTCCTGTTGCCCCAACCAGCCTGTTTTGGGGTCATCATTATCAGATCAAATCCTCATTATTCCTTCCTGGACTCTGGTAATTGCTTCTCATTAGTGTCCACACCTTTGTTTCCCTAGACCCCAACCCATCATTCACTCAGTTGTCAGAATTTTTATTCCAAGACTTACATGTGGTCATATCACTCTCTTTTTAATGTTAATGAATCCGCAATATCAATAAAAACCAAGTCCAATTTTCTAAACATGGTTTTTTGATCCCTGACAACCAGGTTTCCTTCCCAGATACAACTCTCACCGTGTCCCACCTATCTCCAACCTCACACTCAAATCACAGTTGATTGCTTGTCACACACTCCAAAGATACTATTTATCTTTTTAATATCAAACCAGAAATTCCTGCACATCTTGTACTCAAGCTATATGGTCCAAACCCAGGGTTACTTTATCAATGAGATTTATCATACCATAACCAGACCTCATAATGATAGCTAACACAAAAGAGACTCTTCTTATGTGCCAGGCTGTAGTCTAAGCTATTTTATGGGTAGCATTCTGTTCGATACTTACAACTCTGATATAAAATTGTGTGAGTCTGAGAAAATGACAGAACCTTTCTGAATCTCACTGTTCCAGTCTTCAAAACTGGGAATGCCAGTTCATGATTCCATGATATTAATAGTTATGAGAATGGTTGAATTAATGAATGCAGGTCATTATCTCTTATAAAGTAATGAATACAGTGTCTTGATGCCCAGACGGGGCTCAAGGTGTGGTAGCTAAATAGCTGAACTTTATATCCAAATTTCTCCCCACCTCACCTACTCATTTGAAAGGTTTTAAAACTTAATTCTAAAAGGGTAACTTTTTGTTGAAAGGATCCTTATTTAAGGCTAAGTGGTAAAGTAAGCACTGGGATTGGTTAAACTGGGAGTTTGGGCTTCAAAGAACTATGAGTTAAAAATTTTCAAATTTAAAGAGAAAACCATTAAGTCATCAACACAACCAAAAATTTTTGGCATATAAAACAAATTTAAAGTCCTTAAAATTAAATAAAAGAAACCCTTTTAACTCAGTGTATTTAACTCTTACTCTGTGAGAGGCACAAAGGAACTAGCTCCTCAAAAGAAAAATACACCTTCTGGGTGTATAAGGTTGATCAGGGAGAATGAGATATCCACATCAGACAGTGCAGGTGGAGCCTCACTGATAATATTGTCCTCCACATTTGAGGTATAAATTGGGATGTAAACGATAGGTGAGGTTTCCAATTTAGAGATAGCATTTGTTTTCCAAAATCATGAAGTTATTAAAAGCAGAGATATCACTTTGCTGACAAAGGTCCATATAGTCAAGGCTGTGGTTTTTCCAGTAGTCAGATACAGATGTGAGAGTTGGACCATAAAGAAGGCTGAGACCTGGAGAATTGGTGCTTTTGAATTGTCATGCTGGAGAAGACTCTTGAGAGTCCCTTGGACAGCAAAGAGATCAAACCAGTCAATCCTAAAGGAGATCAACCCTGAATATTGATTGGAAGGATTGATGGTGAAGCTCCATCAATACTTTGGCCTCCTGATGTGAAGAGCCGACTCATTGGAAAAGACTCTGATCCTGGGGAAGACTGAAAGCCAGAAGAAAAAGGGGTGACAAAGGATGAGATGGTTGGATGGCATCATCGACTCAATGGACATGAGTTTGAGCAAACTCCAGGAGATAGTGAAGGACAGGGAAACCTGGCATGGTGTGGTCCATGGGGTCATGAAGAATCGATCACAACTGAGCGACTGAATAGCAACCTTTCTTCTTTTTTTTTTTAGTAACATGCCCAACATAAACCCTGAAAAAACAAACCCAGGACTCTGTCACAGTTCATAGCTTTCTCTCTTATGCTTTGAAGTGCCCTTCCATGAATCCTGAATCAGAAATGAACTGTAAACAATACTTTGCAAGGGACATATGGAGCAGCGAGTTGAACAGATGGGAAACTGAAAAGTGTGATAGTCTCATCGTGTTTTAAGAAAATGGTGGTGGTGCTCAGGTGTGTATCCATGTATAGGGGGACACCATGCTGATGTTCTCTTAGTGGTTTGGCTGTTTTCTTCCTCCAACAATGCAGTAGATGATGGCAATTTATGGAGTATTGTTCTGCTTTACTTTGTGTTAGGCACTACGTTTGAATCAAGGAGAAGGAAAATAACAGTTTGCCGTTACTCCTCAAGGAAAGGTTACACATATATAAAAGCCAGTGTCCTCTGCATGCTGGTCATTGGTAGTAATTCTTGATATGGGGCTCTTTGTTGCCCCTTGGAGATCAATTGGTAGAAAGCCTCTTGCTGGTTGCTTGGCCCTGCTCAGCGTGTAGGAGGGAGTTTAACATGGACATTAAAAAAGTAATTTTCTCCAAAGCAAACCCTCTAATAACAACAATAGACCCAGGAGTGTGTCAGTTGACAGGGTACACATCCCTTCTGTGGATTTAGGAGACAAAAAAAACAAATGCAGTGTTACAGATGACTTGTTTTTGGTCATGCAAACCCCCATTCCCCTGTATTTTAGAAAAATCTAAGAAATTTGAATGTAAATTAGATAGTGATTTAGTGATTATATTATTAATTTTTGTTTTGTTTGGTTAAAAAAAACATATTCCTTTTTCAAAGAGATGATTACTCTCTTTGAGGAAGGGATGTAGGGACGAAATGATATGCCTGATACTTGCTTTAAAATACTCCTGGGGAAAAATATAGATGAAGCATGATGCAAAATCTTGAGAAATGTTGCATCTGGGAAATGGGTAAATGGAGGTTCTTTATATAATTTTCTCATTTTTTTGGCGTATGATTGAAAACTCACAGTAAAAAAATTTCTGCTTTGCCATTTAAGGTCCTGTGACCTTGGGTAGAACATTTAATCTCTCCTTGTATTCTGGTTTCCTCAACAGCAAAGCAGGGATAACTGTGCTATGTGGATTGAATGGAAAAGGGTCAGTGCACAGTGCAGGGCCTGCCACAGAGCAAGCATTCAATAATTATAGATTATCATTAGTAACGTGCATGGATATGATCAGGGGAAATATTTTCCAACCACTTACCCTCTCACTGCTGGTTTGAGTTCCTTTCTGATCCCTAAGTCAGCCTTATGTTATGAAAAATGAAAATGTATACAGACAAATGTTAAAGCTGATGCTTAATTCTAATTGAATATAGCTCTAACGACACATATAATCTCAAATGACAGACATAACTGAGAATCAGTCATTGAATGATGAGAGGAGGGAGAAGGGAGAAACTTAGGAAGGCAAATATACCACGAACGATGTTTGCTGGTTAACACACTTTATATTTAACAAAATAGTTTTTTAATAATATATTATTTTACACATCAAATATTGTTGCTAGAATCCCCTTTTTACAGTTGAGTGTTTAGTTTTTTTTTTTCTCACTAGTTTTCAGGCACGCCATTTTTCAAAGATTTTAGAAAGTGAATCGTTTTTTAACAGGCATCAGCTGACAAACAGGATGTTGATCCCTTATTTAAACAGAGCTGTAGTTAAAGCCGAGAACCAAAGGCAGAGGAGATGTAGGAGAATTGAGGTGACAGGGTGGCTGCAAACAAAGCTTTCAAAAGGAAAAAAAAAGATTAGGAAGCAACAGATGAAGCCAGAAATCTGCTGTTCAGAGTTTGGAGAGAATTTCTCAATGACCTAGGTAGAAGGAAGCTGTAAAGTGTTTATCAGTTGATGAGAAATTCTGTCACAGTATCGGTTCATCTCTCCCTAAAGGGGCAGGGGAGGGGTGTGGGTGGAAATGTCGGTGCTACAAAATCTTAAAGGAAACATCTTGTAGTGAGACACTGTGAGAAAAGAAACATCCAAGAACAGCAAAATAATCCCTCTCTTTGGCTGGTAACAGGCCGCTGAGCAGCCTTCATTCTGCAAGCCCTCTGAAGAGAGTTTCTTTATGGGTATTATACTCCATTCTTGAAAATTCTTGCAGTGACTATCACTGAGCCAAGACTTTGATGCAAAACGCCTGTACCCTGCCTTGCCTGTTGCTCTTTCCTTCTGTTTTCTAAAAAGGACAGAGTAACTCCTTAATAATAGATGGGGTACTATGCTACATGGCTCTATTAATGATGTTTCTGGGTTTCAAACCTTATTCCTGTCATTTATTATTATTATTTCTTTCCAAGAGTGTAGATTTTTGAAGCTGGCAATAGGCAACCTCAGGGCAAAGAAAGCTCTATAATACATCTCTGTCTAGACATACACCGAAGTGTGGAGTAGTGCCTTTACTTTGGAGTGCAGGAATAAATCATGCAGAATTGTTCATGAATGATTCATGACTGTCTATATGATGTTTCTGGGGTGGTAACAGAAAAGCACCAACCTTGGTGCAAATTGGTGTTCTAAGGAAAGGTGGCTTGATGCGCTCCCTCCTGTGATGCTGGCCTGATATTTGTATCATAACACAAGTGCAGTGTGTGTGAGAAGTGTCAGGTCCAACTTGTCAACACATTAATTTTGGAAATGGCAGTTCTTTCTTGATGATGGGAGGTGCTTCCAGGGAGGAGAGGCTTGGCAATTTTAAAGGAAAACCCAGTGGGTGAGACTAAAGAGATGTATGCCCGGAGGGCAGACCTGTGACCGTGTGGTGATGGGGCCTCACTCCCTTTGGATCTCAGGGCTTCTGATCCTGCCTGTCCCCAAGGGCTCGGAGGCTCCCTAGAGCCACAGCCGCAGCCACCTCTTGCCTGGCAGAAAACCACTCTCTACTGATTATTCTAGACCTCTGGTTCTCAACCAGGTGAAATTCTGCCCCCTCCCATACACCTTGGGGACATTTGGCAATGTTCAGAGACATTCTGTTATGACAATTAGGGGTGCTGCTCTTGGCATTGAGTGGATAGAAGACAAGAATGCTGCTCAACGTCGTAAAAAATGCACAGAACAGCTCCCAGTGACAATTGTCTGGCCCCAAATGTCAATAGTGCTGAGGTTGAGAAACCTTGCCCTGGAAGGCAACACTCCGCTGTAGTTATGGCCAAGCCCAGGTAGGGGTGGGAGCAGAAAAGGACAGAAAGTCAATAATGAAGATAACCTTCAAGGTTCCTCAAGGACCCTACCAGATCTGTGTCAGGGTTTTCAAGACAGGAGAGTGAAATAAGCGACTAGCTACGCTGCGTGGTTTCAGAACAGCTCAGTGTGCACTTGAATCGAGGTGGCATTAGATACCCTGTGTGTTTGTTTGTTTTTTCCTGTTACTATACTAGCAGCATTGCCAGGGCAACCTTGAGACTCTTCAAAGGTTCACTTTAATTGCTTAGTATCTAATATATACATTAAAAAAATGTTCAACAAATGGAATTGTATTGTGCAAGACCCACTCTACCCTAATCTTTAATTTAAATCAGCACTTAAGGTGGAAAGAGTGTCCTGAATCTGTGTTTTAGTCAGACGGCTGAGTGGTCATTAGTATAACATGGCAAACACAGTCCCGAACCAGAAAAACTGCCTGTATACAAGTACTGGCTCTCAGCCAGATCTGAACTCAAGAGCCAGAAGTGTTCAGAAGGCTTCAGATTCACAGTGGGGCTGTTCACCCTGGTTCTGGTATTTATCGTGCCAGGTGACAGAGTGGGTTTAGAGTGTGTTTTGTTATAAGCTGAACTTAAATTCAACATCATGAGAAAGCCTAGAGTTTAATGTTGCAGTTTTGGATACCTGTCTCCCTTTGGATTCTTTAGTCAAGCTCATGGTATTCCTCGCATATTAGTTTTTGATTGGCAGTTTCAAGGTTTTGTGAATGAAATGTGTGGTTTGTAAGAGTCGAATTGTGAGCCCTCACATAATGCACGGAGCACCAGTTTCCCACCCAGCCCAGCAGTGGACCCTCTCAGTGCCCGTCTCTCTTCTCCCCTGCAGGGCAAGATTCACTCAAGGGGAGTGACTGGCTGAATGTTTTTGCATCTTCCTAATCAGGAACGGTCCTTACCCTGATACTGCTTTCCGGAAGCTAGTATGACACAATTTAAAACCTTCCTGTGCAGTTAAATCTGGCCCCTTAGACTCTGAAGAGGAAAAAAGGAATTATTACAAGAGAAAAATGCCATGTTTACAGAAGAGTAAAAGTGGAGTGAGTCGGTAGATGGTGAGCTGGCAGGCCAGAGGTGTCACCAGAGAAGAAGCCTGTTCAAGGCTATTTCTTTCTTTTTGCTCCAGAAATCCAGTGGTAAAGTCACCATCAAGCAAGGATAATTACAAAAGCGGTTTCAATAGCTGTATACTATGTATATTTTGTATAGCAAGAAAGAAAGAGAGAAATGTCCTCTTAGTAAAATATTCACTTTTGTCAACCCTAAAAGGTTTTGCTGGTGACCCTGTTGTAGCTGGCAGGAGTTTGTCTGTTTTGTCTTGTTTTGAACATGTGCTGTGTGGAAGCCATAGCCTCATCTCCTAAGAGCTCATCGTCGGGTGGGAATCGGTTCTACACAGTCTGCTTGCCTTGGCATTCGCGTTTTGAACACTGAGCAGGTTTCCACCAGTCCCCATTGTGACAGTGACAGATGTTACATTCATCCACTTTCACTTCAATGCCAGCCGGAATGATCGTCGTTCCTGCAAAGCAGTTTGGACCTGAAACACATATATAGGCTGATGAGTTGATTAGGTCTGAGAGACTTCCCCCCCTTTTTTTTACCCTTTCCCACCCCAGTTAAAAAAAAAAGTCCAATCCCCAAAGCCATGAATGAGTAGGTCAGACTACTCTTACCCTCGTATCTTTAAGGAGTTTTCTAGTCATCTCCCTTAAATGCAAGCTTTTAACTTCTGTCTTTTGCACAGAGCTCTTATTCCACATATGTGTCATGCATTAAAAAAAAAAAAGTAACAGTGCTCAAAAAAGAAAAAAGGTCTTAATATCTATGACTGAGTATATGCATTTTTCTAAAGTAAGATATGGATTAAAGTCTATTTGCTTTATTCTCTGAGTGTTAAGACTGCCAGAGTGTCCCCTGGAACCTGAATGAGGGTCTAGCATGGTTAGCATCACTGTCTGTGCCCGTGGCCTGGCCTTTCCCTTCCCAGAGTAGGTATGAGACAGTGAACTTGCTCACTCCCTGGTTTCAGCACCTCCCCAGGCCCAATTCCTGGAATCCCCAGCTTGTTTCTTGATAATAATGAATAATTCATGACAAGATGATTTATTCATGTCCAAAACAAACTTTGTTAGAGGTTCATTTGATTTTTATAAAAGGAGTTCTTTTAATCCGCTGGCTATCTAATATTTTTTTTTTTTTTAAAGAATGACTTAAAGAGTTGGCTTTTGAAAGTCAGCAGGAATTTTACTTTTTCAGTTTCAGAAAAGCTTTGCTCAAAATGTCACTTGCTTGTTATAGATAAATGTGTTTAAAATTCACCAATCTTTTTTTCTTAACTTCTTGTCTTTTTCCTCTTTCTGTTACTTTCCTTTTATTTTCACTCTCTAATTTTTGTTTTTTTTTAAACCTTCCTATGTAAAAATGCCAGTGTTCAGTATGGGTGATATTATTTCTCCCATTCAAATGGGATAAAGATTGCTTCCCAAGGTGCAATAAATTATAGTGGGGTAGTACAAATTGCTCTTTCCTAGAAATGATTTGGTGTAAACCTCTGGTGTACATATTTAAATACAGAGAGAGAGCACTGAGTTGTGTCTACTAATGATTTATTCATCCAACATTACTGGCCACTTGCCATAACCACTAGAGAGTAACATGGCAATGCACATCAGCATCAGTGCCCTACTTTCACTTTCTTATCACTTGATAAGAATTTATGAGACGATCTTTACTATGAAGTAAATGAAATCAGGGCTGATTTGTAGTTCACTTCATAGTTGGAAACTTGCCTTTCTAAAATAGTAATTGTTACATTATTTCTCACCCAGAAGTATTTAATACGTTACAGGTTTAATTGCCCTGGTTTCAGAGCTCCTGGAGCTCAGTTGTGCATGTGCTCGCCAACGGTGTTTGTACACCTATGCCTTTCCTTCACTCAGGTGGACAGAATCTTGGGGTGTGTGCCTGGGTGTGAAGAGCCAGTGAAAGTAGGAGGGATATAATGGATCCACACTGGTAATTAAATGGCTTAGCAAACTATGCCCTCACCCAGGAGTGTGCTCCTTGGTAAGATGCTATGGTTAAAAGCTCTTGGCCATCTTAATTGCTGATTACTTAAGGGTCACTGTATCAGTTTTAAGTCTTAGGATTTAGGTCATGGTTTGATAGATTGAACTGCCTTTGGGACTACACCTCTCTGGAAAAATTCCACACCAAATCATGAATTTGTTCTGTTATTAGAGAACTTGGGAAAGAGATATTTTCAGTATGTAGCTGGTTTTCCCATGGCTGCTATTGACAGACCTCTCTCAGTCTTGCTGGTTCTTGGCTGGATAGGGTCTCACCATAGCCACACAAGCTTCAGAAGATAAACTAGATGAACACTAATTCCTGGTTTCCTAGAACCAGCCCAGAGGAACCAGTAGTTTCTCTCTCTCCACTTCCTGATATCTAACCAACTGTTTTCACCCTAATTGAATACTTTTAACTTTTCCAGATAGGAAAATATTTTTTTTCTAAACAGTGGTTCCAAAACAAAGAAGTCCATGAAACAGAACAGGTAGAAAGGTAGAATGTTATCCAGAAAGAGTTTTTCCATTTGGAAATCTGTCAGTAGAATCTTAACTGTGTGTGTGTGTGTGTGTGTGTGTAGAGTCACACTACTGGCTCACGGGGGGCAGGTACATCTCAAGAGAAAAAGGCAGGGAGGGGTCTTGGTAAAAAGATTTCTGGAAAGTCATCTTGCTTGGAACTCTGGTTTTCATGTCTGCCCCCTTTCAGCATATATTGGTACCATACAATGATCAGATATTTGATCAGACCATATACATCATTTCTTAAAAGTCATATAGAATTCTTGCATTATCAGTTCAGGAAATATTTTTCTTATTTATTTTTAATTGAGGGATAACTGCTTTACAGTATTGTGTTGGTTTCTGCCAAACATCAACATGAATCAGCCATAGGTATACATATGTCCCCTCCCTCTTGAACTTCCCTCCTCCCCTCCTTCCCCATCCCACCCCTCTAGGTTGTTACAGAGCCCCAGTTTGAATTCCCTGAGTCATACAGCAAATTCCCATTGGCTATCTATTTTACATATGGTAATATATGTTTCCATGTTACTGTCTCCATACATCCCACCCTCTCCTTCTTATCCCCCCACCATGTCCATAAGTCTGTTCTCTCTGTCTGTGACTCAGCTCAGGAAATACTAATTGTTATTGATTGACAGAATACAAAGATGAATCTTTTGCAGTTTCCCAGGATTCACCAAAGTTGCTGCCTATAAATAGCATAGTAATCTCTGGACAGTCTGCTCGGCAGCCAGGGGTATTATACCGAATCAAAAACTCCTGTTTGATCTCATTAACAGTGATTTTAGTAGCACCTATCTGAGAACTTCAGCTGTAACTAGAGCAAACTTCAAGTTTGCTGTTAATAGCCTTATCTGCTTAAAAGTAATTTAGGTAATTGTCAAGCACAATTGTTGGCACTATTTAGAAATTCTTCTGGTCTTGGCCCTTTCTCCTTAATGTTGGTGACAGTAAGTACTAATTTGCTTTCAGCATGCGAGTATCTTACATGAATACCTCAAAGAAGAAATCTGTGTTTCTATATATTCTCTTACTTTGACTGGGGGTTGGGTGGGTGCTGCTTTTCTTTTGCCTTGGTTTAGGTGAAAGAATAAGTCTTAGAGTGACCTTAATGGCAAAGCAACAAATTTTAATGCAGAAAACTTGGAGAGACTCCAGAGCGGAATAGTGAAAATGATTAAACTGAAGGCTGGCAAATAGGACCTTTGAGAAAAGGTTAAAGGGATTGGAATTATTTAATCTAGAAAGAGAAAACAGAGGTATGACTCAATAACTCTCAGGGAATGAAGGCTTATTATGTAAAAATGGTGACCAAATGTTCTTTCTCTCTTCTGACACCTGGAATAAGAGGAAATGGAGATGCATTGATTCTTAAGGAATTGGAAGCACACACACACACACAAATAGCTCAAAGAACTGAGAATTAAGTGTGGCAGTTGCCAATAGTGTGGTGAGGTCTTTTCTTTCAGAGATCTCAAAGAACATATGAGGTCTCATCTGTCAGGTAGATTGAAATCATCAACTCCTTGAAAATACGAACTGAGTATCTGTTAATTTCTGATGGTCCAGGACTAGTACTGTGTCTTACAAATATTAAACAACAACAACAACAACAACACCCAGTATGTGCTTGGTTGGGCTTCCCTGGTAGCTCAGTGGTAAGGAACCTGCCTGCCAATACATGTTTGATCCCTGGGTTGGGAAGATCCTCTGCAGAAGGAAATGGCAACCCACTCCAGTATTCTTGCCTGGAGAATCCCATGGACAACGGAGCCTGGTGGGCTACAGTCCATGGGGTCATAAAAGAGTTGGACATGACTGAGTGACTAAACAACAAATATACTTGCTTAGCTGAATGCAATAGTATGAAGTAGCTAGTTATCTACTGGCAGAAAATTACTTTCTGAAATTTCAGATCAGGCCTAAGATATATAGTTATCACGCCTCACCCTAGCAATATAGAAATATTTATTAATTAACGGAAACAGTGAACATCTGCTTGACTATGCCAAAGCCTTTGACTGTGTGGATCACAAAAAACTGTGGAAAATTCTTAAAGAGATGGGATTACCAGACCACCTGACCTACCTCTTGAGAAATTGGTATGCAGGTCAAGAATCTACAGTTAGAACTGGACATGGAACAATAGATTGGCTCCAAATTGGGAAAGGAGTACATCAAGGCTGTATATTGTCACCCTGCTTATTTAACTTCCATACAGAGTACATCATGAGAAACGCTGGGCTGGATGAAGCACAAGCTAGAATCAAGATTGTCGGGAGAAATATCAATAACCTTAGATATGCAGATGACACCACCCTTATGGCAGAAAGTAAAGAGGAAATAAAGAGCCTCTTGTTGAAAGTGAAAGAGAAGAGTGAAAAAGCTGGCTTAAAACTCAAATTCAAAAGATGAAGATCATGGCATCTGGTCCCATCACTTCATGGGAAATAGATGGGGAAACAGTGACAGATTTTATTATTTTGGGCTCCAAACTCACTGCAGAGGTGACTGCAACCATGAAATTAAAAGATGCTTACTCCTTGGAAGAAAAGTTATGACCAACATAGACAGCATATTAAAAAGTAGACACTTTGCCAACAAAGGTCCGTCTAGTCAAAGCTATGGTTTTTCCAGGAGTCATGTATGGATGTAAGAGTTGGACTATAAAGAAAGCTGAGTGCTGAAGAATTGATGCTTTTGAACTGTGGTGTTGGAGAAGACTCTTGAGAGTCCCTTGGACTGCAAGGAGATCCAACCAGTCCACCCTAAAGGAAATCAGTCCTGAATATTCATTGGAAGGACTGATGTTGAAACTGAAATTCCAATACTTTGGCCACTGGATGCGAAGAACTGACTCATTTGAAAAGACCCTGATGCTGGGAAAGATTGAAGGCAGGAGGAGAAGGGGACGACAGAGGATGAGATGGCTGGATTGTATCATGGACTCAATGGACCTAAGTTGGAGTAAACTCTGGGAGCTGGCAATGGACAGGGAGGCCTGGCGTGCTATGGTCCATGGGGTTGCAAATAGTTGGTCACAACTGAGCAACTGAACTGAACTGGGAACAGTTATAATTTCCTAATCACTTACTTCGTGCCAGGAATTTGTCTCATTTAGTCTTTCCAATAGACCATATAAGATGCATGTACTTATTCTGAGGACACTGAGCCTCAGAAATAACTTGCCTGAGCTCACATATCTAAGAAGAGGCATCAATGGGACATGGACTCAGATCTGACCTGTAGGAAAGAAGGCGGAGTCTCGGAGTGCACTGCAATTCTGAGCTTCTGATGAGAATTTGGGAACTTTGTTGGCTTTAGTATTGAGGATACATATTAGGTTAGAAACTTGATGGCTAAAAAGAAGTAAGGCTGTTTTCCTATAGATCTTTGTCAGATCTCTCAAAAATTTACTAGTTTTATATTGGGTATCCATATTAGGTTAATGTATCTATATAGTTGCCAGAAAGCTTAATTCATGTAAAAAAGAAATTCCTCCTGGAGCAGAGGCCTGGACACAGAGGCTTTGGCTTTCTTTTGATCTGCAGTGAAGTTCCCATTGGTACTGGAGGTAGACCAGCTAGGAAGGAGAATGAAATTAGACTTTGACTCAGGAGACCTGGTTCAAGGTGTATTTCCATGATTGATCCTCTACATTACTTTAGGCAAGCACTCTATGATGCAAATATGGATGGAAGTCCATATGGTCAAGTTTCAGAGAGGATTCATAGTTTAGAAAATGCAGTAAGATTGGAAATGCAATTTATATCTTTACTGGGATTTGGAGCAGGACGGGAAGAAGAAAAAGCAGGCTAAGGATTCTGTTCTATGAGAAGAATTTTCCATGAAACACATTTTTTTTTTCTATTATCCTATACTTCTCTAAGCACCTATTTTGCATACCTAAAAATAAAAACTGTTTTGCAAACATTTTTTCATATTATTCATAAGAAATCTCATAAGGAAGACCAATATATGGAATACCCAACAGCAGAGCTTCTCTGGTGAGGTGGCCATGGGGATTCTGGAGTTCTATCATTTCAGCAGGATTTTTTCCTAACTTACCACCAAAATCTTGCAGCGGTATCCCATGAGGCATCTGCATAGAATATCTAGTGATGGGAGAAAAAAGCATCTAGAATGATTTCCTCCAGCATCAGTAATCTAAGAAACCAGAGAATTAGAAGGGATTCTGTCATATTTGAGATTGTAAGAACTGAGCAGATGTGCTCTGCTGCTGAAGTTCTCTTTCTTGATAAGCCCTGAAATGTTCCTCATAACAAGTGTGTAGAGAGTATATGGAAAAGAAAGTCTGTAGCTACTCAGACCACACCTCCTAAGATCTATGTTTGCTTATGATGTTAAATATCACTTCTGTTGTAGAACAAATATGTAACCTGAAATCCATGTTCTCAGAGAGATACTCTCAGAGCTGTGGAAGATGGTAACAGAGAGTTTGACCAATGGGTTTGTGGAAAGACTGTGCGTGGGGACAGGGGAAGAGGGGGGAGGGTATGACCCATTGAGGAAATTAAAAAGCCAGTGGGGTTACAATGATAAGTGCAGTGAGAAGTGGCTGGGAAAACAGTGATACTTTGGAGCTGGGGGCACCTATTGGCTTGCAAGAACCATTGTTAAATAGTCAGGAATTTTAAAACCTGCTGATAGTATCTTGGTAGCTTGAGATTAACATATGGGAAGTACTTATGCCAGTGAAAGCAGCAAATGCTAAAAGTAAGAATTTTAACTGCTTCTCTCCCCACCTGAAAGCCAAATCATGTAATCATCTATTAATATATCACCAGGTTAGGGCTCAGGATTTATGGCCTTGTTGGACATGTTAAAAAGTCTGGTCTTTATTCTAAAAGCAATTGGAAATGACTGAAGTATTTAGGGATTTGTGTGTCTGTATGCATGTCAACATCTGTGCATATGCATGCATGTATATGGTCATGAAGTAAAGACTAATTTCATAAACTGCACCAGTGTACCACATGATTGGTCTGCAGGGCACCTATCTTTGGACTATATGTGATATGTCTTGGTGGATGTAGGGACCTTTGAGATTGCATACAGAGTAGAAACTTCACACGCCCGGGCACTAGTGAGATGGTAAAAGCACATCATTATCTCCTTTGATCTAAGGCTTTAAAAGTACTGCTAAAATGCTGGGGTAGTATTAAATTAGCATTGGCAATTAACACATTGGCTTGAATTAACTGATTAGATTATCCCTTATAGAAAGTAAGATCCTAAGTAAGATCCATGAAGTATGCAAATTGATCTGGAAGAAGGAAAATGTTGGAAGGAGGGAACAGGTAATTTCTAGGATAGTTTAGTCGGAGTCCCTTAGGGGATGAGGGTCATGTTCTAGCTGATGGAGATACTGGGCTATTTGGGGAAATGGAAGATCCTATCAGTCAAGCAATAAACTGATCTTGGAAAATTCAAGCATAAAAAGCACTAATTAAGCTTGTATCTAGAGAATATCCAATATAGCCAAGCTTGGAGGTAATATAATCGGTTGTTGTTCAGTCACTAAGTTGTGTCCGATTCTTTGTGACCTCATGGACTGCAGCATGCCAGGCTTCCCTGTCCTCCCAGAGTTTGCTCAAACTCATGTCCATTGAGTCGGTGATACCATCCAACCATCTCTCTGTCACCCGTTTCTCCTCCTGCCTTCAATCTTTTCCAGCATCAGGGTCTTTTCCAGTCAGCCCTTTGCATCAGGTGGCCAAAGCTTCATTGGCGCTTCAGTGTCAGTCCTTCCAATGAATATTCAGAGTTGATTTCCTTTAGAATTGACTGGTTTGATCTCCTTGCTGTCCAAGGGACCCGCAAGAGTCTTCTCCAGCACCACAATTTGAAAGCATCAATTCTTCAGTGCTCAGCCTTCTTTATGGTCCAACTCTCACATCTGTACATGACTACTGAAAAAACCATAGCTTTGCCAGATGACCTTTATTGGCAAAGTGATATCTGCCTTTTAATACACTGTCTAGGTTTGTCATAGCTTTTCTTCCAAGGAGCAAATGTCTTTTAATTTCATGGCTGCAGTCACTGTATATAGTGATTTTGGAGCCCAAGAAAATAAAATCTGCCACTATTTCCATTTTTCTCCATCTGTTAGCCATAAAGTAGATATAAACAGTAGCAAGGACCAAAATCATGCCACAGATCTGACCCAGTGAAGACACACTCTTTGGGTGCAGACATAGCAGCCTGCTCCATCAATATTCCCAACCCATGATCCTGGATGTTGCTGTGAGATTCACTGGCAGAGCTGGCTCTCTGACAAGTCTTGCCAGGATGGAGATTATGTAGTTCTTCTTGAAATCACTAGCTGTCAATGGAAAGTAAGCAGTGGGTGAGCCTGAAGACAGAGCCTAGTCAAGTCCTTGCACCTTAGCTGTAAGAGAGCCTGGGGCATGGATACCTGCATTCTGGCACTTGTAGCTTCTTGAGGGAGAGAGAGGCTTGCTTCATATATTGAGGATTCCCCAGTCATAGGAAGGAGGCAGTTCATTTCTGATGCTAAATAGGACTGGGAAAGGAGTCAATGAGGGCTGACTTCATGTGCTTCAGCATTTTCTGGGGCTGACTGTCAGTATGTTTGTCTAGCAACCAGGTTAACAGAGTAAATATTAAGAACAAGACTGCTCTAACCATGAATGATACAGCTGTTAAGACAGAGTTTCTGCCCTCACAGAGCTGACATTCTAGGGGGGGATGAATCAGACAAACAGTAGAAAAACAAACAGGACATTTCAAGTCATTTTGTGCTATAAAGAAAATAAGCAAGGCAGTGTAGTTGAGGACCTAAAGTCAGGAAAGGGACAGTCCTCTGAGTTTACAGAACATGTTTTATATATGTCTTTGTAGAGCTGTGAGATGTCATCATGAATCCTACTGCATACGTGAGGAAAATGAAGCTCAGAGAGATCAAGCCACTTGCCGAAGGGCAGAGAGCTAAATGCTGGGAGAGCGTAAATGCCCGTCATCCTGTTCTGACTGCTTTCCTTGAGCAGAGGCTTTTTTATGTGTGCTATCACTTACTGCAAATGTCAGCCAGAATGATACCCTCTCCTGTTCCTGACTTCCTAGCTTGCTCTTTTTTTTTTTTTAACTTTTTATTTGCTATTGGAGTCGTGGCTCAGACAGTAAAGAATTTGCCTGCAATGCTGGAGACCTGGGTTAGATCCCTGGGTTGGGCAGATCCCCTAGAGAAGGGAATGGCAATCCACTCCAGTATTCTTGCCTGGAGAATCCCATGGACAGAGGAGCCTGGCAGGCTATATGCTGGCAAAGAGTTGGACATGACTGAGTGAGTAACACTCACTCAGTTGATTAACAATGTTGTGAAAGTTTCAGTGAACAGCAAAGGAACTCAGCCATATGTATACATGTATCCATTCTCCCCCAAACTCCCCTCCCATCCAGGCTGCCACATAACATTGAGCAGAGTTCCCTGTGCTATATAGTAGGACTGTGTTATCCATTTTAAATAGTGTGTACATGTCCATCCCAAACTCTCTAACCCCATCTTGCTCCTGTAGGAAGCTCAGATGAGATCCAGATCCAATTGGCAACACTGAATTCATTGCACACTTGAGGGGTTCTTTTTAAGAATTTTCACGCACTATCTTACTTCCTCCTCCCATGATCTACTATTTTTCTGTGTTTCATAGATGAGACAACAAGATACAGAAGTGTCGAGTGACTTTCTCAAAGTCACACAGCTAGTGGGTGAGTGAGCTGGGACCCAGAGCCATTTTTTCAGGCTCTGCCCCAGAAGTCAGTCTTCCTGGGTGTAGGAGCTACTCTTCACTTCCTCCAAGTTTTAATAGCACCCACTAGGCTGGAGTCCATGGGGTCGCTAAGAGTCGGACATGACTGAGCGACTTCACTTTCACTTTTTACTTCATGCATTGGAGAAGGAAATGGCAACCCACTTCAGTAGTCTTGCCTGGAGAATCCCAGGGACAGAGGAGCCTAGTGGGCTGCCGTCTATGGGGTCGCACAGAGTCGGACACGACTGAAGTGACTTAGCAGCAGCAGCAGCAGCCACCTTGGGATAGTGTGGGATGGATTAGACAGAAAAGCTGGGATGTTTAAATTCCTGTGTTAGACTGTGTTTGTCAGGGAGCTCAGCTTGGTGCTCTGTGATGACCTAAAGGGGTAGAATGAGGGGTGGTGGGCGGGAGGCTCAAAAGGGAGGGGATATATTCACACTTATAGTTGATTCTCGTTGTGGTACAGCAGAAGCCAATGTAACGTGTACTTTATGCTTAGTTGCTCAGTCGTGTCCGTCTCTGCAATTCCATGAACTGTAGCCCACCAGGCACCTCTGTCCGTGGAGATTCTCTAAGCAAGAATAGTGGAGTGGGCTGCCATGCCCTCCTCCAGGGAATCTTCCCAACCCAGGGGTTAAACCCAGGTCTCCTGCATTGCAGGCAGATTCTTTACTGTCTGAGAGCAATTATCCTTCAGTTTAAAAAAGTAGTGTGAGTGAGGGTGGGGAGGGACACACACATGTGTAGGTAAAGGGGGTGATTGGAAAGAGGAAGGCCATTCTACACAGTCCCTGTGGGGCAGAGAGTGGAGCCCTGCCAGCAGCATTGTTCAGCCTCTTCTCTGTAAGTGCAAAACAGGAATTGCTCCCAAGAAGCGGATATGGCTGAGGAAGAGTGTGGCTCTGATCGTCTTCAGAGGCTGCCAGCCTGGCACTGAGATTCCTCAGCAGGAGGTGCCCTGTTCTTGTTGCTTGTTGACCTAAATCCTCTTTACAATCAAGCCTCCTCCTTCCCAGAGATTTGGAAAGCCAGGCTGGTCATGACCATTTTATAGACACTTCTGGATTATAAATTGGTATATGCTGTCCCTGAAAATCCACCTTCTGACAACTTAATATCTCTTGCCAGCGCCTCCCCCCCCCCCTCTTTTTTGAGTATTGCAATTTCTGGCCTTGATTTGAAAATTTATTATTGATGCTTGGTGTCTTTTGGAAATTGGCTGTAAACGATCTTCCTGCTGCATAAATGAGGCAGATTCCTATTGTGTAAGGCCATAAACATCCTATATTTATTTGACAGGGCATCTAAATCATTGTTACAGCAAATACTAGGCTTGTAGGCATCCATGTGGGATTGAATTGGATTGGATTATGTTCCTCCTCTTAACCGATTTTAATTCTCTGCTTCCTGAAGTCTGAGAGATGTTATTGGGCTACTGAAAAGCAAATAGGCTTCTGATCAGGTGAACCCATTTCTGACTATTAAAATCTTGGAGAAAATGTTTTTAGAAACCAGTAATTAGAGCTGATGGCAGTGAAAATGGAGCTAAATGACTGAAACCTCCCCAGTAACATGTTGCAATGGCCCTTTTAGGCCTAGACAGAGAGCAGTGATGAGATTCTGGTTGCTAAAGGGAGTTTCCAGCCTAGAGAATGGAGTGCCTGTCTCTACCTGCTTCTAGACCCTCATCCCTACCTGACTTTCCAGCCATTTTATTAAGCCTCAGAACAAAAAGCTTCCTCAGATTAAGGTGACAAGTCAGGAAGGATTGTTTTCCAGAGGCTGCCCAAGAGGTGCCTGTTAATCATTTTATTCGAAAATTCAATATTGCTGAACTCCCACACAAATTTCAGCATGAGGCCTCCGGAGAGTTTTTGGCCCTTAAGTATGTAAGATTTATAGCATGCAGCTCCAATTAAGCAAAATGCAAAGACTTAAGGAGAGAGAGGAGAGATGCAGTTGGGCTAGACAATGGAGGTAAAGGTTGGCTGCTTTTTTCCTAATTTCAGGCAGCTTAGCCGCTGTGAGGATCTGGCACTGTTCACAGTCTGCATTAGCTGGCTCTGTATGTACAGTCTCACCTTCAGAAGGGGGTGTGTGGTCAGAAAATGACTGGGTTTGCTGTTGTATAAAACACTATCTGCTCGGACTGCCCAGTGGTCCAGTGGTTAAGAATCTGCCTGCCAAATGCAGGGGGCACAGGTTCAATCCCCGGACCCAGAAGATTTCACATGCTGCTGGGCAATTAAGCTCCTGTGCCACAACAACTGCGTTAATGCCCTAGAGCCATGCTCCACTCTAAGAGAAGCCACTGTGGTGCGAAGCCTGCATAGCAATGAAGACCAAGAACAGCCAATAAGAGAAAAACAACTCCACCTCAAACACTATCCACTTAATTTTTGCTTCAAATGGTGAAATCGACTCACCCCAATTTTTCAACCTTAAACCAGATGACCCGCTTATGTTAGACCTTTCAGTGGATATCAAATCCCTTTCCCCTTTCTCCTCAGCAATCCTAAGAGGGGGAAGAGCTGGCAGTACTCTGCCCATCTTACAGCTCAGGTCACTGCAGTTTGAAGAGAGGACATGAGGTGGGTTACTATGTGATTTCCCAGGTGGGGTGATTTATTTCAAAGCGAGCAGACAGAACTCTGGAGTCAGGCTGCCCACATCTCAGTCTGCCTCCTGCCACTTATTGCCATCTCCATGTCCTCAGCCATAAAGTGGGAATGATATTGAAATAAAAAGAGTGTTTACCTAGTGGAGGTTTTGAAGAAGCAAATGAGTTAAAGTATGTAACGTACTTAGAACAGTGCCTGTGATGAAGTAACAATGTCAGTTGCTGCTTTTTATCATTCTGATTATTATTATTATGACTTGAGTTACAGTCTGTGCTACTTTGGGTCGGTTATAGATCCCAGGACCTTTGATTCTTACCGCCTTTTTTTTTTTTAATTTTAAAATATCAGTGAAAAAAGCAATGTGGTTAGTGTCAACTAATACCTTTTGCAAAGTGAGTATATGTACAACAGTAAGACTCATTCTTATGTGGATTTTCCCCAGCCTTGTTTTACTGTTTACCTAGAAGCCAGCAGACAAAGAGAACACCTGAATAGAGAGGGAGAGAGAGTGTGACTGGGAGAGTAAAGGGGAGATATATTAATCTGAACCAGTTGTTGACTTGGGGATAATTCATTAGAAAATGAAATTAAAGTGATTTGCTTGAACAATACTGACAGCTGCTTTCATTTGTTTAAAAAAAAAGAGCCCAGATATGGTAGGAAAATGTCTAACGTAAAGGCTAACAAAGAGATGACAAGCTAATTTAAAGAGAGAATAGGCCATGATAGACATCTATTGATTGATCAACTTATCTAAAATTTTCTGCTTTCTTATAGCATTTTTCTTCATGCTTAGAAAAAGAGTATATACCTACAAACATACCCATCAATAACAGAAATAATGATGAATTATGGTGCCCCAGTTCACAGACTCTTCTGGAGCCATGAAAAGTAATGAATTATAACCTCTAGCTGACTGGTAAGGATTTTCATGAGTTATTATGGAATAAGAAAGGAATTAAATGCAGAGAAGTGGGTATAATATCCTATTTTAATAAAACAAATATAGACAGACTTCTGTGTGTGTATTCATATAGGATTACATGAGACTGGAAGAAAAACAAAGAAGCACAAATACTAAGTGCTTAATGTGGATTATCTTGCCGGAGGAAGGGATTGCTGATGGAGGAGCGGATGGGGATGGGACAAAACAAGTGTATCATGAGATATTTGGTTCTGTGTATAAGAATAGAGAATTCTTAGACTAGCATGCATTTTAAAATCAATATATACATGTGATTCTGTAATTATTCCTCTCTTCCCTTGAAATCTGTTCTTAAAATCATTAATACATCATAAAACTGAGGAAATGTAGTGAAAGTCATAAAAGAGCCCTCCGTGCCCTAGAGGCCGTGCTGTCCATGACAGCAACCCGGAGCACTTGAGATGAGAGTGAAAGTGATGGTCGCTCAGTCATGTCTGACTCTTGGCAACCCCAAGGACTGTAGCCTGTCCATGGAATTCTCCAGGCAGGAATACTGGAGTGGGCTGCCATTTCCTCCTCCAGGGATCTTCCTGACCCAGGGATTGAACACGGGTCTTCTGCACTGCGGGCAGATTCTTTACCACCGAACCATTTGAGATGAGGCCTGTCCAAAATGAGATGCTCAGTAAATGTCAAAAACAGATATCAGACTTTGAAGATGTAGTATGTCTTTGAATAGAAGAGAAAAACAGGAAAATTACTTATTGATATTCTTTATATCTAGCATGTGTTGGGCAACAATATTTTGGATATATTAGGTTAAATAAAGTGTACTGTGAAAGTTAATTTCATCTCCTTTTACTTTCTAATGTGGCTAGTAAATTTGCAACCAAATTTAGAGAATTTAAAATTCAGCATATGACTCACATACTATTTTCATGAGATGGTACTGGCCTCAAGGAATTACAGAAGGATGAAGAGGTGTTAGGAGTGGCTATGAGAAACTAATTTTTACATAATTTGGTAGGAAGAAATGCTAGATGTTGTGGAAAAGGGCGTAACTTTTCCACAGGGGTTCTCAAAACACAGGCCCTTGATCAACAGTATACTGTGAATATCTTTGAAATGCAAATTCTCCAGCCCCACCAGACACTTACTGATCAGAAACTCTGGATATTGTGTCCAAGATCTGTGTTTCTAGGTTTCAATAAACATTCTAGGTGATTTTGATGCAAGCTAAAATTTGCTTTAGGAAAAGCAGAATTTGGATACAAACTGTAGAAGATAGCATAGTTTGAGTTTTAGAAGATGCCTCAAAATAGACTAAGCTTATCCCAAAGGCAATATAGACTTTTAGCAATGAATCATTCCTGAGAAGAAATTATGAGCAAGAAAATGGTGGTTAAATGGTTCAATTACTTTCAAGTTTCAGCATTGACCTAAGCTGTCTTTATTGTGTTTTTTTTGATGTGTGAATGTACCCACATGATAGCTTTGAGAATCAAAGAGTCATGTGTGAAATTTGGCATCTGAAACTATTTTGAATGCTTTAATGACCTCACTTTCCAAAAACAAATTAATTATCATTGGAAGGAAAATAATACATATTTATTTTGGGGACAGAAACAGGTTGGAAAAGATTGTACTACTCAGTTTTATCTAACTTCCACAGAAAAGATAGAAATCCTTTAAGCAACCAACTTTCTGTGTCTGACAGCAAATTTAGTATCATCTTTAAAATTGTCTTCTTTATTGATGAAAAGTTTGCAAACCCATTTTCGTTTCCTTAAAATGCTTGAATGAACTCACTAGAATGGAAGTTATGTGTTCACTGCAGGGGGCGGCGAGACACATAGGGTGTGCTTCCCTCAAAGTGGGTACACACAGCCACACGCACACACACAACACAATATCCATACAACGTTCTTTACGATGGAGATGAAACAGAAAACTTTCCAGTTTCACTTTCCATGTTCAAAGGCACGAAATGTCTTGCAACTAAAAAGAAAAAAAAGTGCAAGCAAGTAATTTCATCAGTGGATCATATGACCAAAGATGCCCTATTGACATTTCCATGATTTTCATGGTCATGAATTATTAGACGAGTAAATGAAGACACAAAGTGACATTTTCTTTAATGTTCATCTAACAGTGCCTATAGACAGCTAATAACTATGACACAAAAATGAGGACAAGAGTAGTAAAAATAAATAGTTCACCAACTGTATACTGAACCCAGTCTAGAAATACAGTGTTGACTAGGCAGGCATATTTCCTTCCTGTATGGACGTGGTGAAAGTGGATATTGAATATAGATAACAATGGGATAATGTTTGTAAAAAATAGCACACATACTAAGGGAATTTAGTTTGGTTTAGAAGTCAGAGAAAGGTGTCTTGAAGAGGTGATAGATAACAAGAGGGAGGGGTCAAAGGATGTTCACAAACATGTGAACATCTCCAAATGCAGTAAGAGCTTGACTCTTAGGGAAACACTTGAGGTACTGCAGAGTAGAGAGCTGGGGGAAGGCAGACCAAAGATAAAAGCAGAGACATAAGTAACAGCTAGTTCTTACTGTTTTTTTTTTAAAAACTGGAGTTTGAGATTGCTTTCAGAGGGCCACTGACCTAGGATGTCACCAGATTTACTTTTTAACTAGATTCTGCTGGCTTCAATGCAGATTTGGAGCAGAGGTGAGGGCCCTGTTGCAGAAAGTAGGCCAGTTAAATCAATTCTTGCATTAGTCCAGGCAAAGGTAAGTATGGGCTAACCTCCTGTGGTGGCCATGGGAATGGAGAGAAGTAAGTCCATGGGGTAGCTAAGAGTCGGGCACGACTGAGTGACTTCACTTTCACTTTTCACTTTCATGGATTGGAGAAGGAAATGGAAACCCACTCCAGTATTCTTGGCTGGAGAATCCCAGGGACAGAGGAGCCTGGTGGGCTGCTGTCTATGGGGTCACACAGAGTCGGACACGACTGAAGCGACTTAGCAGCAGCAGCAGCAAATGGATGTGAGCAGTATTTAGGAGATTGAATCCACATGATTTGGTGGTGGAGCCAATGTGCAGAATGAGGTAGAAGATGCTCCTCAAGTCCCTAATGTGGAATATGGGACACTGATGAAGGAGCAGGGTTTTGGGGGGAAGACAATGTAGTTAGTGTTAGTGATATTGGGTTTATGCACATGTGAGTTACCTAAGTGGAGATGAATAGTGGAACAGAATTGACTGAGCTGGGTAAAGAGAGTTGTGTGTCCCTGGCACATGAGCAGTAATTGAAGGCAGGGGAGTGGATGATGGGTGCCTGGAACTTTTGGGGTCAGTTCAGTTGAGTCACTCAGTCGTGTCCGACTCTTTGTGACCCCGTGGACTGCAGCACAGCAGACTTCCCTATCACCAACTCCTGGAGCTTGGTCAAATTCCTGTCCATCGAGTCGGTGATGCCATCCAACCATTTCATCTTCTGCTATCCCCTTCCCTTCCTTCCTTCAATCTTGCCCAGCATTAGGGTCTTTTCCAATGAGTCCATTCTTCATATCAGGTGGCCAAAGTAGTGGAGTTTCAACTTCAGCATCAGTTCTTCCAATGAGTATTCAGGGCTGATATCCTTTAGGATTGACTAGTTTGATCTCCTTGCTGTCTAAGGGACTCTTAAGAGTCTTCTCCAACACCACAGTTCAAAAGCATCAATTCTTCAGTGCTCAGCTTTCTTTATGGTCCAACTCTCACATCCATACTTGACTACTGGACAAACCATAGCTTTGACTAGACAGACCTTTGTTGGCAAAGTAATGTCTCTGCTTTTGAATATGCTATCAAGGTTGGTCATAGTTTTTCTTCCAAAGAGCAAGTGTCTTTTAATTTCATGGCTGCAGTCACCATCTGCAGCTATTTTGGAGCCCAAAAAAGTAAAGTCTGACACTGTTTCCACTGTTTCCCCATCGATTTGCCATGCAGTGATGGGACCAGATGCCATGATCTTTGTTTTCTGAATGTTGAGTTTTTTCACTCTCCTCTTTCACTTTCATCAGGAGGCTCTTTAGTTCTTCTTCACTTTCTGCCATAAGGGTGGTGTCATCTGCATATCTGAGGTTATTGATATTTCTCCTGGCAATCTTGATTCTAGTTTGTGCTTCATCCAGCCTGGCATTTCACATGATGTACTCTGCATGTGATTTTCTGTTGTTCCATATCCAGTTCCAACTGTTGCTTCTTGATCTGCATACAGATTTCTCAAGAAGCAGGTAAGCTGGTCTTGTATTCCCATCTCTTGAAGAATTTTCCACAGTTTGTTGTGATCCACACAGTCAAAGGCTTTGGCATAGTCAATAAAGCAGAAGTAGATGTTTTTCTGGAACTCTCTTTTGTGATGATCCAACGGACATTGTCGCACAGAGTTGGACATGACTGAATCGACTTAGCAGCAGCAGCAACAGCAGCAGCAATGGACATTGGCAATTTGATCTCTGGTTCCTCTGCCTTTTCTAAATTCAGCTTGAACATCTGGAAGTTCACGGTTCATGTACTGTTGAAGCCTGACTTGGAGAATTTGGGGCATTACTTTGCTAGTGTGTGAGATGAGTGCAATTGTGCAGTAGTTTGAACATTCTTTGGCATTGCCTTTCTTTGGGATTGAAATGAAGACTGACCTTTTCCAGTCCTGTGGCCACTGCTGAGTTTTCCAAATTTCCTGGCATATTGAGTGAAACACTTTAACAGCATCATCTTTTAGGATTTGAAATAGCTTAACTATACAAAAAAGACCTTCATGACCCAGGTAACCATGATGGTGTGATCACTCACCTAGAGCCAGACATCCTGGAATGTGAAGTCAAGTGGGCCTTAGGAATCATCACTACAAGCAAAGCTAGTGGAGGTGATGGAATTCCAGTTGAGCTTTTGATGTAGGGCAAGAAGAAAGAGAGACTAGGACAGCAGATGGGAGAGTTGGAGCCAACTACAGTGACTGAAATAAAGTCTCCAGGGCAAGGAGGAAAAATTGCAATGCACGGTGTCAGAAGAGTAAAAAGGAAGGGAAGTGTTTCTGGTGAGGGCAGTGACAGCAGTGCTGAATGCAGCTAAGACAACAAACGAGATGTGGGCTGAGAGAAGTTCACTGGTGTCTCTCGAGTAGTCTATGGAATAGTGCAGCAAAGCCGGAAGGTGAGGGACAGGAGGGCATAAAGGAAGCCCTGTCAGTAGCTGAACTAAGGCAGAGTGGAGGGAGGATGTGTAAGATGAGAGAGAGAGAGATATGTTTAAATGCTGGTGAGAGCATCTCAGTGGGGGAGAGAAGAGTTGAATGTAAAAAGTAGGATGTGACAGGGAGATAATTGACAGAACAGAGTCCTGGAGAAAGCAAAAGGGGACTCTGTTGTCAGGTGGGAGATGGGGAACCTCTTTCATTGTAGCAGGCAATGGAAAGCTACAGGAGTTTCTGTTTCTGATGATTTCAGTTTTCTCTGGGTAGTAGGAGGGGCACTAATTGGCTGAGAATGGAGGAGAAGGTGAGGAAAAGTGAGGGTTGATGCAGTCATTCCAGGGAATGAAACAGATAGCAGCCTGGGGCAGCGTAATGAAATTGTGGAAGAGGGTGTGGGTACGGGTGATGATGCTGCCTGAAGTTTGCAGTGGTGCCCATTTGACTGCTCCAGTGGTCTTCCCCCTGGAGCTCAGCAGTAGTGTAGAAGAGTGCCGAAGGCAAAGAACCATGACTGAACGGCCACTTGACCTCGGGCAAGTCACTCACTCTCCATTTCCTCATCTGTGAACCAGGCACAAAAAAAGTACACATCCGATAGGATAGTTGGGATTATTAATTTGTTTATATATGTAAAGTACTGAAAACAGTAGATAGTGTGGGAGGGGCATAGTGCATGGCATGTGGAACTTCCTCAAAGAGGAAGTGAACCCACCTCGCTCCCTGCAGTGGAAATGAGAGTCTTAACCACTGGACCATCAGGGAAATCTGATAGCATACACTTTATGTTAAGTATTAATTATGCTCCAGCTTTGGGGTTTTGTCAGGCGTGAGATGATAGGAGTGAAGGAATGGGAAATAACAAGAAAGTGGTTGAAACTATAGACGGAGGAATTAAACTGGACAACAAGGGAAGTGAAGCCATAGATCTTGGAAATCACTAGATTGTTTTCAATATACTGGCAGTCCTCCTGTTATGGATTCCTAGCCTAAGAATACAGTATGCTAGTTTTGCCCACAGAATTAGTATTAATGGAAAATGTATAATATTGTCTGAACTCTGTTATTCCAGCTCCCATTCTATACTTTAGTTTTTGTATCTAATTACATAAGGAATTTACATCAAAAAGATGTTGTTTTGAGAAGTTCAGCTCAAAGCAGATCCTGTGTGTGATACTTTACATTCTGAATTACTGGAAAATGGAAACATTTTTTCAAAAAGAAAAAAATTATTAGAGGCAGTATTAAGAGAATCCCCTCAAGTTAAGGCAATTTTGTTTAAAGGCTGGAAGTTTGCAAACTATTCATGTTCTTTCCCTTGTGGTCCACAATGTATTTTAAGCCAGAAAAATAATCTGTTTGGCCCAGGCTTGAATTGCTGTGGAATAAACAACCTCCAAAAGTGAACTTTAAAAGAAACTCTCTGCATCCCTGATGGGCCGAGACACTCACAGGTATTATTTTGTCTCCAAGAATAGATTCTGTATGGTCATTTAGATCATGCATCGGGACCCTGGACTTTAATCATAAATATAAATAGACTTTGGGGACCAATGTTTGTTTCCAGGTTGGAAAATTATTGGGGTTTTTATGGTAAAAATACTACTGATAAGCTTAGTGAGTTCTTTGAAAATAGTTTCATGCATTAACAAGCAAATAAATACAATTATAGACTAGGGCCTGCCCCCATAGGAGTCTAGAAATTTTGATTTTATTTTTGCCTGGGCAAATGACTTTTTCTAAATTTAGAGGAGACTTTTAGAGGTGGAGAAGGTGGGGAGAAGAGAGATCAGGGTGGCCCAAATCAGGTGTAAACACTGCCATCCTTATCTCAAAGATAACCCTGAATCTGCTGTCTTCCCAGGAATTGCCAAGGGACAGATGTCAAGGGTTAAGGATACTTCATCCATTTATTCAAAAGCATTCATTAAAACTTTCTCTGTGCCAGAAACTGTGCAAATCCCTGGAGATACAATGATAACAAGATATATTCCCAAGAATCAGGGATGAGGCAAGTACAAAGTTAGAAGCAGGCTTTTATAGGAGAAAGTAGGAGGGAACTTAATCAAAACTTAGGAAGAAGAAGGCTTCTGGAGATGAAGAATAAGTGGGTCATGTGAGATGACCAAAGAACAATTTTGATAAAGAATCAGGACAGTGTGGTAGTGAGTGGGGAATTTGGTGGCATAGGCAAAGAAGGGGTTATGGCCCATTGGAAAAGCATAAGGAATCCTGTATAGCTGGAGCTTAGGGTCCCAGAAGCAGAACAGGGAGCTGAAACTGGAAGAGAAGAAAGGTCAGTGGCCAGGTTCTGGAAGACCTTGTAAGCTGTACTGAGTAGAATGGACTTTACTATTACAGCAGGAGGTGCTAGTGGTGAAGAACCTGTCTGCCAATGCAGGAGACATTTGAGAGGTGGGTTCAATCCCTGGGTCAGGAAGATCCACTGGAGGAGGGCATAGCAATCCATTCCAGTAATTTTTAAAAATTAATTAATTTTTTAATTGAAGGATAATTGCTATACAGAATTTTGTTGTTTTCTATCAAACCTCAATATGAATCAGCTATAGGTATTTTTGCTTGGAGAATTCCATGGAAATAGGAGCCTGTTAGGCTACAGTCCATGGAATCGCAAAGAGTTGGACATGACTGAGATGACAGCATGCACGCCTGCATGCTTTAGCCAGATTGCCCCCACTGCTGTGTATGGTGAGGTTGGGCGGCATGCAGTCTGGTGGAAGCAAGAGCAATAACTGCTCCAGGAAACAAATGGGGAAGGTCCACATTGAACTGTGGAGGTAGGAATAGAGAAGAGCAGGTAAACTGGGGTGATCTTAAAGGGAGTAGAAGGAATAGAATGTGGATGTAAGTGACAGGAAATAAAATGATGTCCATATTTTTGGCTTATGTACTGGCTATCAGGGGTATCTTCTATAGAAAGAAGAAATATAGGGATGAAGGCAAGTTTAGGTGGAAGGTCCAGAGTTCAGTTCTAGATATACTGAGATTCAAATACCTTTAGCTTATAAGTGGAAAGCTTAGGGTAAGTAGTAGGATCTAAGAGTTGAGATCTCAGTGGAGATATTTGAACTGGGAGCATGAATTAATCTAAAAGTCTACAGGATAAGTTGGTGATTGAACACATGAAAGTGTCTTCTTAGGAAAAAAGAGAATAAATAATGGGAAGATGAGCACTGATAGAACTCCAAGAACTAACATTTACATGCTGAGTAGAGGAGTGGACCTCTGAGAATGGTATATGAATGAATGATTAGAGAGATGGGAGTAAGATGATATAACAGAAATGAATGGGGAAGATTTCAATAAGGAGTCAAATGCTGCTTGAAGTGAAATAAGAGTTGAAGATCTCCATTGAATTTAGTATCCAACAGGCCTTGGATGGCCTTGGTACAAGCATTTTGGTGTCATTGTGGGGATGGAGCTAGACATCAGTGGCAAAAACATGTAAACTCCACATTCAAGAAAGTTTGTTTTGAAAAGGTGAAATGTAGGGCTAAATGATGAGAGAGAGAAATTACTGGGCTGGAATCTATGAATTCAGTCAACTTCTGAGTTTTTTAAAATTTTATTCTATATTGGACTATAAAGAAAGCTGAGTGCCAAAGAATTGATGCTTTTGAACTGTGGTGTTAGAGAAAACGCTTGAGAGTCCCTTGGACTGCAAGGAGATCCGACCAGTCCATCCTATAGGAAATCAGTCTTGAACATTTATTGAAAGGACTGATGTTGAAGCTGAAACTATGATACTTCGGCCACCTGATGCAAAGAACTGACTCATTTGAAAAGACCATGATGCTGGGAAAGATTGAAAGTGGGAGGAGAAGGGAGGACAGAGGATGAGATGGTTGGATGGCATCACTGACTCAAATGACATGGTTTGCATAAACTCCGGGAGTTGGTGATGGCCAGAGAGGCCTGGCGTGCTGTAGTCCATGGGGTCGCAAAGAGTCAGACACAAGTGAGAGACCCAACTGAACTGAACTGAACTGATTCCATATTGGAGTATAGACTATTAACATTGTTGTGATTGTTTCAGGTGAACAGCAAAGGGACTCAGCTATACATATAATGTGTTTTTCTTTTTAACATCAGGAGAGGTGCCTATCTCTATGCTTAGAGGAAAGAGCCCCTAGTGAAGGGAAAACTGTAGGTTTGGAGAAGAGGAAGTCCTGATTGTCCTACCAGGGGTTGAATTCAAGGAGTTTTTAATCACAGTGCCATGATCTCAGGGCCAGCAGCAAAGGCATCAACAGAGATAGAAATGAGTAATGTCAGGCCTAACCCCAGATTTATGCAACCAGAATCCACCTTTTAACAAAAAAGAAAATTATTCCTGAGATATGAAGATAAGACAGGAAGATAAGGACACAGATAAGTTTCTTCATGTTGGCCAGGAAGGGAGTTGGAATGATGTGATCTCATTTTGCTGTGAAATAGTGAAGTGATTTACTGAGAATAAGCATGCGGCAGTGTATATAGTAGAAGAGAGCCAACTCTCGGGGTTTGAATGGGTAGCACTGAAAGCTTGATGGAGAAGGAAACCCTGAGCTTACTATGCTCTTCACATGACTGATAGTATGGACGTCTCCTGCAGCCTAGGGCTGGTACAGGAGGGGCAGATGCTTAGGTTGATGAAGGTTTGGAGTTTTAGCAAAAGTGGGAGTCAGCAAGAAAGAGAGTAGATGAATGAACCCCAGGGTCTATGTTGGAAATAGAAGTCAATAGAAATCAATGGGAACTGATAGACTGGAAGGGAATGGGGGTCAATCATAGTTATTAATAGAAATGAGAAATATTACACTGCCAGAAACAGTGGCCACTCATCTGAGAAAAATAGCTCTTCCTTCTCACTGCAGAGATTTTTTGTTTGTGTATTTTACAAACAACACATTTAAAATACTCACTCTCTGATATTTGGCAAAACTAATACAATTATGTAAAATTAAAAAAAAAAAAAAAATACTCACTCTCTCCCTCTCCTGGTTCTTTGTCAAACTAAGGTCTGAAGCTGTTCCATGTCTGGAAACTGCCCACTGAAATAGCACCTTCATTATGACACTGACTGCAGCTTCTCAGTTTTTTAAAGAGGAATAAGAAAAGATCTGGCTGAGGACTTTAAAAGATCATAATGATATTCTTTGCTGTCTTGGATGCCCTTTATTTTTTTTATAACCATTTGCAAAATTTATACTTAAAAGTATGAATATTACATTGATTCTTTGCCCAAATGTTTTTTCTTTAATTGTTGAACCTCAAAGCACGTTATTCTTCCCTTATGACATTATTTAACTGTATAGTTAGCCTTTGAACAACACAGGTTTGGACTGCATAGGTCCACTTATATATAGTTTTTTTTTTTTTTTTTTTTTCAATAATAAATGCAATTGTACGATCTGTGCACAATCTGTGGTGGGTTGAATCCGCAGACATGGAATAATGGATACACAGGAGCTTCTTAGATAGAGGGCTGACTATAAAAGTTATAGGCAAATTTTCCACTGCACAGAGAATTGATGGCCCTAACTCTCCACGTTGTTCAAGGATCAACTCTGTCTATGTATAGGTATGTGTCTATATTTTTAACATAGTAGTTTCATCCCTTCTAAGAGATTGTAAAATTTTGAATATCAGGAGCTGTCTTGCTAATTTTTGTTGCATTGCTGAGCAAAGAGAAGATTTTACAGGTGAATCACAGGGTTCAGGAATAGGGTAGAGTATGCTAGAGAGAGGACTGGTAGATGATTATGAAACAACGTTTTGTACCAAAATTTAATGTTTACATTTTAACCTCTATGATAAGCAGCCACTAAAAAATAAAGTAGGGAGGTAACATGATATTCGTCTTCTGGAAGCTCACACTGTCCAGAGAGTGAAGGACTGAACAAAGGTATGCAAGACGAGAAGCACGATGTGAGCTACAAACCCACTGTGATCACACAGATGAGAGATAAGGATCTGACACAAGACATAACGTTAAATATGAACAGGAAAGTTTTCATTTACTGCATCTTAGGATTTAATGACCTTGGAGGGAGGATGAGACAGGGGAAGAGGCCTGTGTAGCTTATCCCAGGTTTCTGGATTGGGTGACACAGGTAATGTCACTCTCTGAGATGGGCAGAGAAAGAAATAGCTTCAGGGAAGAACAGGATGGTGATGATATGTGGAAGGTGGGGAGTGATCAATTTTAGAAATTCTAAACTACATTTGGGGGGCTTTTCTAGTGGCTGAGATGGTAAAGAATCTTCCCGCAATGCTGGAGACACAGGTTTGATTCCTGGGTGGGAAAGATCCCATGAAGAACAAATGGCAACCCAGTCCAGTGTTCTTACCTGGAGAACCCCATGGACAGAGGAGCCTAGTGCATTACAGCCCATTGGGGTCACAGAGTCAGACAGGGCTGAGCGACTTACACTCACTTTCACTATGCTAATAAACATTGGTTGACTATGCTAGAAGACAAGTATGAGGCTGTTCTGAACTTTAAGAAAGAGCCAAGGTTGAAATGGAAACATGTTATTAAAAAGGTTTACATTTATTTCCCCCAAGTGAAATTTATAAACTGCTCCTACTGCCAAGTCTGTGGTAGGGAAGCAAAACATCTGGTTGAAATTCCACTGACCTTTAGAGACACCCGAGTTTTCCTGTGCTGCTCATTTTCATTCCAAATGGTACAGCACAGCCCTAGGGACTGTACTTCCTGGAGCATTCCAGCAATAAAGAGCCTTTGTGCAGCACTTGCATCTCACATGCGCATTTTCTAGCCAACTCGGTTCAAAACCCTGAATTGGGCACTTTGAAAACATTTGCATATCTGAGTTTATTTCTTTTTCGCACCAAAAAGTTTGCAGATTGTGAAAGAAGGTTAGGAAGTAAAGTCTTTGAACCAGTCAGTGTTTTCCTCTGAGCCTTAGCAGAGGCATGTAGATAAGAGGATAGAAGGGCCATCAAAGATGTCATGTTTAGGGATCAAGAAGGAGGATTCAAGAAATATACCTATATTTCTACTCAGTTCCCAATTTTTCATAACATAAATACGTAGCTAGGCTGACTTCTTAATACAGCTTGTTGCAGTAGCAGAATGTTATGTTTTTCTAATAATTTCTTTTCATCTGTGATTCTCTGATAATTTCAAGAGGGAAATAATGTCCTAGATACTCAGAGCTGCAGTTTTTGTGTCCTCTTTGCTACACCACCTGTGGTAAGCTGTGTAAATGCCTCCTCGAAATGGTCTCATCCTGATCCCTGTGGCTGTGATGATGTGACCTTATGTGGTCAAAAGGAGTTTACTGATGTGATTAAATTGAGGATTTTGAGACAGGGAGATTATTGTGGATTATCCATGTGAAAGAAAGTGAAAGTGAAAGTGAAGTCCTGCAGTTGTTTCAGACTCTTTGTGACCCCATGGACTGTAGCCCGCCAGGCTCCTCTGTCCAGGGGATTCTCCAGGCAAGAATACTGGAGTGGGTTGCCATTTCCTTCTCCAGGAGATCTTCCTGACCCAGGGATTGAACCCGGGTCTCCCGCATTGTAGGCAGATGCTCTACTGTCTGAGCCACCAGTATAATCCCAAGGGTTCTCATACGAGGGGAACAGGAGGTTAAGAGTCAGTTGTAGGATGTGTGATTAGGGGAGCAAGAGACTGGAGTGGTGAGAGGAAGGGATCATGATCCAAATAATGCTAGTGACATCTAGAGCAGGGATCCCCAACCTCTGATATCTAATGCCTGATGACCTGCAGTGGAACTGATGTAGTGATGATAGAAATGAAGTGACCAATAAATATAATGTGCTCGAAACATCCCCAAACCATCCCTGACCCTGGTCCATGGAAAAATTGTCTTCCATGAAAACAGTCTCTAGTGCTGAAGGGTTGCAGACCATTGTTCTAGGAGCCAGGAAATGCAAGCAAACAGTCTCCCCTGATGCCTCCAGAAGAAATGCACCAGTCTAGCCTACACCTAGATGTTAGACTTCAGAGCACCACCCCTTGACTCAATTTTTAGATGATACTAGAGCTGAAAGGGTAAATCTAGATATCACGTAGAATTTCCCAATGAATTTTAAAAGAATTTCAAGCTGTATATTAGGACTTCCATGATGGCTCAGCTGGTAAAGAAACTGCCTGCAATGCAGGAGACCTGGGTTTGATCCCTGGGGTGGGAAGATCCCCTGGAGAAGGGAATGGCTACTCACTCCAGTATTCTGGCCTGGAGAATTCCATGGACTGTGAAGTCCATGGGGTCACAGAGAGCCGGACATGACTGAGTGAGTCGTGTGTACTCACTGACTGAGTGAATATCAAGCTGTATATTGATTACTAATGCTGTTATAGGGCTCTGTAAAAGAATCTCTGGAGGGATAAAAGTTTGGTCCACCTAAAACTGCTGCTGCTGCTGCTAAGTCACTTCAGTCGTGTCCGACTCTGTGCGACGCCATAGACAGCAGCCCACCAGGCTCTGCCATCCCTGGGATTCTCCAGGCAAGAACACTGGAGTGGGTTGCCATTGCCTTCTCCATTGTGTGAAAGTGAAAAGTGAAAGTGAAGTCACTCAGTCGTGTCCGACTCATAGCGACCCCATGGACTGCAGCCTACCAGGCTCCTCCATCCGTGGGATTTTCTAGGCAAGAGTACTGGAGTGGCTTGCCATCTAAAACACAGAAGGTTAAAAGAGCTCCCCATCTTAAGCAGGTTATTGTGATGGCCACTTTACAAATTGTCTATGTGAACAACTTGGTTGGATTTGACTGAAGCATTTGTGGTCTGCCTTGAACTGCTTTCTGTGTACTTAAAAAATCAAGCATTTGTCAATGCTCTCAGAATGGGACTTTGATCCACTGGATTTGGTTGAATTCCCTGCTCAGATTTGAATTTCCAGACAGCGTTTTAGAGTATTTATACCCTGTAGAGAAAACATGGAAATTTATTTATGAATTTAAGTCCTGGATTGCCTTATTCATTTTCAGAAATCGAAAGTACATCATCTCTGCCAAGTGCAGTTTGAAAAAAAATATTGCCCATGAAGATCCTAGAGAATATGGGCATACAATTTTTTAAAATGTGTGTACATGTTTCAAGCTTGCAAATTGTAAGTTTTGTGTTGTCAATAGTAAGGAAACACTCATAATACAAGGATAGACAGCGAGTCACATGGCTTAACAGAACTAACACGAGTTCTGAATCGTACAAGTGACTAATTGCTCTGCTAGTGTATTCCTGGTGACAAGCCCAAGAGAGGAAAATACTCATGAGTCATAGGAGTTGTGTACATTTAATGACAATCCTGAAATTACATTGGGATTGCCTCCAAATTGAGGAGACATTGAAGGAAGCAGAATTCATATGAACTGGTGTGACTTAGTGTGAAACCTAAATCAATGAAAAAGAGGCTGGAAGAAGAGATAAAAACTCTCATGCACATAGAAGAGGAAAATCTTCATTATTTATGGATATTTGTGGATTCACTCAACAGGTTCTACTTAGGGCCAACTGTATACCATCCACTGTGCTTTTTCAGGACAAAATAATTTGCTTCCAATTATGAATATGGGAGAATGGTCATACTAAGCAGAGAATGAATGAGGTCTTGGCAAGACTGTTTTCCACTAAACTCCAGGTATTTAGAGAATGTGCTATTACTTACTTGCATCCCATGGAACTTCTGTACTTTTGGGTATCTGTGACATGAGTGTATCTGGAACATTTAATCACTGAGTCCTGTTACTAGGGGAGAAAGCTAAGTCAGATTTTGTTGAGCTCTGCTCTTTATCGTTTTCAACAAGTGCTGCTCAATTTGTCTCTTACTCCCAGTAACTTTCATGCTGAGGCTGTTATTTATCATTAAAAAATTATTTGTAGCATTTATTTTTAAGGTGACCCAAGAACGCAGACACTGACAGTCACAGACCACTTGGTGAAAAGTCTTTGAATATTTTTTATGCCGTCTGCCCTAGTAAATGTTACCTTGCCCCAGACTGAGTATGTAAAAATGTTTTCCAGCCTACTCTAGGCTGGATCTACTCTGGCTTTTAATCATACATGCTTGACTTCTAGGGTGATTCAGATATTTTAGGAGTTGGGGTCATAACCCCAAGATTTTTGTTTTCCTAGAATTTACCCAAGCTCTCTAATCATTGTTGGCTATTTATAGTGGCATTCAAGGGGGTCTTCAGATCCTGATTAACAAAAGGTCAGCAGTTTGAATTAATCTTCCTCCCCATAGGGTCTTCCCTGCCCTAGGTTTAGTTCCCTCTTGTTAAATCTGTCACAGAAGGGTATTTATTTACTATTTCATGTCTTTGCTGGACTTTGAGCACCACAAAGGCCCTCTGCACGGTGTGGAGGAGGAGTTCAGTAAACGATTGTAACATTTATCTAAATGTACTTCTGAAAGGAGGTTTTGCCTTTAGTATTAAAAAAATATATAGGGAATCATCCTCTTTGGAATTCCCTCTGAGACTCTTGGTTTTGGCAGAGAATCACTTGAACATGACAGCTCTACCAATGAAAATCTTTCTCACTTAGCCACGTCAATGGTTTGTGATGTCCAGTGCTCTCAGTGTTTGCTAGAAATGATGATCACAAAACTAGAACTTTGGAGACAGAAGAACAACATTTCAAATATGCCAACATGATCATGTGTCATATGACAAGGTTTCTGAACATGGCATGCATTTTTCTCTGGTTAAAAATCTGATATTTACAATAATTACTTGGCTTTCTTGTGAATGCTATACTTCATTTTAATGAAACTAGCAACAGCTGTAATATAGAAGTGCAGTATTTCTCCTACAATAGCCATTTCTAGAATAATACAGAGCTTTTGCATGTTTCCCACCAGAGCATTATTGAGAAAGGAAGAAAAACATTAGAATTCAGGAGAATCTAGGAGATGCTAAAAGATTCAGCAAACAAGATCTAGGGAGCATTTGGCTGAAAGAAAATTAACACAATGAACATATGGTAATCAAACTGAAGTTTTGTACATCTTAGCAGCTTTGTGCTAAATGCCACAGTGATTCCTTCTCACTGCTCAGTAAATGGGCCCAACCCTAAGAGGGAATGAAAGATTCAGTAGCATGAGGAAGCAAAAATAATTAAGGCTTTGCTTTCTAGATGGTTTTAGGGGCAGTTAATTTCCTAAAGCTATGCCATGGTGGTTTCTCTCTTGTTTATATAAATTACCTCTCCCATTCAACCCCAAGCGTGCTGATATTTATGCATTTATATATTGGCATGAGATAGCAAATCAAATGCAGAGGTTAGTGAGTAGGGTTTGAGATGGAGGTGAGTGGAAAGTGCCTCTGGAAATGCCTTGCCAGGAAGAGGTTTGTTTTTGGTGAGCAGCCCTGTTATTTTTGTTGGATCCAGTGTAAAAAGTTCGAATCAGTTGATGCTGAATGATGAAATGATTTCACAGATTATTTTCCCTTTAGGGTGTGGGAGTAAGAAAAATCAGGTTTCCTCAAATTGTATAGTGAGGACCAGTGGGATATCACAGTTGCCTCTGCAGTGAGTTTCTTGGAACATAGTTGTCAAGGATGTTTATGGAATTTCTTGATTTCTCCACCATAAAAGCTTTTTTTTTTTTTTATTAGTGTACAGTTGCTTTGCAATGTTGTGTTAGTTTTTGCTGTACCGCAAAATGATTCAGCTTTATGTATACATATATCTCCTTTTTTATTTTTTGGATTTTTTTTTTCCCATTTAGAGGGATGAATTGGGAGATTGAAAAAAATTTTTAAACAATATTTTCAGTTTGACTGAAATTTAAAAATTGCTACAGAGAGAAATTTCTTTCAGGAGAGGTATCAATGCTTTTAGGTTTCTGCTAGCTCTGAAACATAAGACATAGCCCATTATTTTAAAAAAATTTTGTGTCTCATGAGATGCAGTGTTTGTTTAGACTTAGGGCTGGGGCTTTCCTGCTGGCTCAGATGGTAAAAAATGTGCCTGCAATGTGGGAGTCCCAGGTTCAATCCCTGGGCAAGAAAGATTCCCCTGGAGAAGGGAATGGCTACCTACTCGAATATTCTTGGCTGGGAAATC
Organism: Bos mutus; assembly: GCF_027580195.1. Taxonomy (NCBI): domain Eukaryota; kingdom Metazoa; phylum Chordata; class Mammalia; order Artiodactyla; family Bovidae; genus Bos; species Bos mutus. The sequence goes on from NC_091618.1 coordinate 33,308,744, forward strand.
CCATGGATGGAGGAGCCTGGCAGGCTGCAGTCCCTGGGGTCACAGAGTCAGACTTGACTAAGCTACGGACATTTTCACTTTCAATACTATCATAAACACCGTTTGTGTTTTGAACAGGCCAGTGTCTTGTTCAATATGACTCACCCTTCACAATGATCATGTGCTACTTACTATGCTACTTGGTTAAATATAATTTATGTCATTAATCCACAAGGCAACAGCCATGGATCATTCTATATTTTCTACAACAGCTTGGATAGCACCGTGATTCAGTGTATTGGTAGAGATATTACTTAAGGATGAGCAATTAATAACAGTTTCCAAAGTCAGAGTGTACACAGATACAGCATATGCCAATTCGTCTAAAGTACTTGGTATTTTTTTCTTATTTAACTAATCTTCACAAAATACCTTTACTATAACCAATTTAACCTTCCAGAATGACTTTGTTTTACCCCTTTGATTTCATCATCTACATGCATTCCATTCTTTTCATAGCAGTCACTCCATCATTGCTAGAAGATGCATTTAGCAATGGATTCCTGGAGACTGGGCATTTTACTTCCTGCTATCCAAAGTAACATTATTTTGCAAGTTAAGTTACATGGAGTATGTGAAAAATCAGGATAATTGGAAAGCAGCCTAGCATAGTGAATTTGGGAATCTGGGTTCAAATCTCATTTTTGTTACCTATTAGTTGCATACTCTTGATCAAGTTACTTCCTCTGTGCTCTAATTTTCTCATCTGCAAAATGGAAAAGTACTAGTACTTACCTCATAGGGTTGCTACAGAGCATAAAATAATGCCTTATCTATAGCACAATCTGAGATTAATCCTTTAAGGTTTGTAATCTTCTCAGCAAATGTGCAGAGAATGTAGCAATCTCTCCCATTGTAGACAAGCATATTGGAATTCAGAGAGGTTAAAAGACATCCCCAACATCAATGTCAGATCCCTGAACCATTCACCATTATTCAGCCACCTGTGTACTACCCAGTCGTGACTTGAGAGTCTTTACCGAACTATGAGGATTCAGTTCAGTTCAGTTTAGTCGCTCAGTTGTGTCTAACTCTTTGTGACCCTATGAATCGCAGCACACCAGGCCTCCCCGTTCATCATCAACTCCTGGAGTTTACCCAAATTCGTGTCCATTGAGTCAGTGATGCCATCCAGCCATCTCATCCTCTGTCATCCCCTTCTCCTCCTGCCCCCAATCCCTCCCAGCATCAGGGTCTTTTCCAATGAGTCAACCCTTCGCATCAGATGGCCAAAATATTGGAGTTTCAGCCTCAGCATCAGTCCTTCCAATGAACACCCAGGACTGATCTCCTTTAGGATGGACTGGTTGGATCTCCTTGTAGTCCAAGGGACTCTCAAGAGTCTTCTCCAACACCACAGTTCAAAAGCATCAATTCTTCGGCCCTCAGCTTTCTTCACAGTCCAACTTTCACATCCATACATGACCACTGGAAAAACCATAGCCTTGACTAGATGGACCTTTGTTGGCAAAATAATGTCTCTGCTTTTGAATATGCTATCTAGGTTGGTCATAACTTTCCTTCCAAGGAGTAAGCGTCTTTTAATTTCATGGCTGCAGTCACCATCTACATTGATTTTGGAGCCCAAAAAAATGAAGTCTGACACTGTTTCCACTGTTTTCCCATCTATTTCCCATGAAGTGATGGGACCAGATGCCATGATCTTAGTTTTCTGAATGTTGAGGTTTAAGCCAACTTTTTCACTCTCCTCTTTAACTTTCATCAAGAGGCTTTTTAGTTCCTCTTCACTTTCTGCCATAAAGGTGGTGTCATCCACATATCTGAGGTTGCTGATATTTCTCCCAGCAATCTTGATTCCAGCTTGTGTTTCTTCTAGTCCAGCATTTCTCATGATGTACTCTGCATATAAGTTAAATAAGCAGGGTGACAGTATACAGCCTTGACGTACTCCTTTTCCTATTTGGAACCAGTCTGTTGTTCCATGTCCAGTTCTAACTGTTGCTTCCTGACCTGCATATAGGTTTCTCAAGAGGCAGGTCAGGTGGTCTGGTATTCTCATCTCTTTCAGGATTTTCCAGTTTATTGTGATCCACACAGTCAAAGCAGATATCAACTACACCTGGATGTCATCGAAAAGAGGACAGGTATATTGGGGGGTTGGGGGGGTGTCCTGGACGTTTACTAGGCTTCAGGAACTAAGTCATAGAGGGAGCTGTAGAGAGGGGCTATCCTATCCAGTTTGGGTCAGTGGCTCCAACTGGCAAGCAGCTGGTGGCAGTTACTACCTTCTTAAAAGCTTTCCAAACCAGATTTTCTTATAGTGCTGGGTTCTAAGTACAAAGGGGCTTCCCTGGTGGCTCAGACAGTAAAGAATCTGCCTAAAATGCAGGAGACCCAGGTTTGATCTCTGGGTCAGGAAGACCCTCTGGAGAAGGGAATGGTAACCCACTCCAGTATTCTTGCCTGGAGAATTCCATGGACAGAGGAGCCTGGTGGGCTACAGTCCATTGGGTCACAAAGAGTTGGATATGACTGAGCAACTATCACTCTCTAGCTACAAAGTGGATCTGCACCTCTGAGGATACGTCTTTATGCCTGTACAGACACATGGCCCAGAGTGTTCTGAATGTTAGGCCTTGGCTGTTCATGCCTGGAATCCCTACCCTGTCCCCTTTGAAAAGCATAAAGCAACAGACTTGGAATGAGAGGCCAGGAGCTCTAGTGTCGGTTCTGTGTCTTTTCAGCTATATGATATTTCTGAATCTCAAATCCTCATTTTAGACAGGGACAGGAATATCATTCTTGGATTTTTAGCTTCATAGGCTTGCAGGTTTGTCAAATAAAATAGGAAAACATTCCCATAATTTGCAGAGTGCTATGGTTTTCTTATTTCCATAGTCCCAATATTGGCAAATCGTCAAATTTTCTGGGTGTACCATAAAGACTCCAGGTGTTCCATTGACCCAGTAACACAATGAAAGCGAAGCCATTTGGCAGATCTGGCTGAAAGCCACAATTTCTTTATGTCCTGTAGAAACCACTTAGCACTTTTGAGTCAGCCAGGCTGGTTTGGCTTTGAGAGAGCATGTAGGACACTATTTGGAATATTCTTGCTTATCCAATTAAACTGAGACCTTGCCAATCATTTCATCTTCCTTCCTATTTTTTTATTTCTCTTGCTTTCTTTGGTCAGTGTGTTTTGCTAGAATCTTAGAAGTTTTATCAGTTTCCAGGGAGCAAGGGCAACATAGTTTGTATTTGTGAAAAGTGCTCTGGGTAAGACAAATACTTGTTGTTGATTATTATGTTCAATTACTATCTTGAAAAGCCCCTGTTGAGGAAAGGGGAAGGGAAGAACCTGATGATATTGATTCGGTTCGCTTGATTAACTTTTTAAGTTGTGAAATTGAATTAGCTTTTCCCTATAATTTCTAATAAATTGGAACCACACCCATGTGAAATTACTGCCATGATCGGTATATTTCTGGTAGTTAAACCAACTATATTTCAAGGAAAACACTCCCTGGAGAATTGAGAGGCCTCCAAAAGAAATCCAAGTTTGGCTCAGTTAGAAAGCATGTTCGAACACATCTGAATGAGATGATTCCTGTTCAACCTTTTTAAGAATTCTGGGGGGACACGGGGAGGGGTCTTCTTGTAGTTTAACTTGGAAGTCAACTTTTCATGTACACCTAAAAGGACTGCTCTCACAAGGTTGCTGTTGCCACTGAACACGTGTTGGAGAAATACACAGTGAATCCTGCATGCTCTCAGGAGTCATTATTTGAGCAGGATTTCGAGTTTTCAGTGAAAGCTATTGAAAACTTGCAAAGAAAATGTCTTGATGTGATACAGTGACAACGTAACACAGAGTGGGTGTACAAGACATGTTTGTTGAATGAGGGAGCCTTAAGTTGGCACATGGTCTCTAAATTGTGCACACATTTCAGTAATAGGAAGGTTTATGGAAATCTGTCTTGGATGAAAGTGTGCAAAAATTGTACAGCCATTATCTATAATCACCCCTGGGATAAATCCATTCCTGGGAAAGGCAGAGAGAGGATGAAGGTTGAAAAATTGGAAAGGGCATAGGAGAAACACACAAGGAGAATAATCAGATGCAGGGAGCCTGTTTAGATGGACGCCTGCAGCAATTTTTGCTTGCCTGGGGCACCTGGTCACCCCATGGTGGACCCTCGCTAAAGGACAAATGGCCTTGGCAGCTCTAACGCCGGCATCTTGCATTAACTGCACGTTTCTGAATGATGTCAGGGTCAATTGGCGTCAGGCAGCAGCAGGAGAAGTTTTCAGTCACTTCAACTTTGCTCCCACCCCTGTGTTAGGACCATCAGAGTCTTGTCAGCAGCAGCGATTGCTCACCGATGTGCCAAGCGTGGAAAACAGAAAGGCACTTGGCAATGCTGGTCCCCAGACAGGCACACAGCTGCTGGGCCAGCCACCTGAGAGGCACTGTGCTTTAGGTTGGTTCTGAAGGTGTTGATGTAATTTTCTGAACTGTCTGGAAGTTTGGTGGCTTGTGTACAAATGATCAGATACAAATCATCCCCAGTGATCACAGCTTGTTTTCCCCAATATTACCATGTTGCACTCAAGGACAAGCTGAAGGGACTCTGTTAATAATCTACAGCCAGAACTGCCTAAGATGCGGGGAAGCCATTAAAACCAGACAGATTTTCATCGGCATTACATTTGCCCAGGGAGCCAACATTGTCCCGTAATGAATGCCCTCTTCCACCTGAGCAAAATAGAACAACCACACAGCTCCTCTGCAGCTGAACTTCCTTCTGGTGGCTGTTTATTAATATCCCAAGTTAGATGGAAAACGTTTACCTCAGGAAAAAGAGGGAATTAACAGTGCTTACTCTTCCCCAGAACACTAATGCTATTCTAAAATTCACCTAGAGTATAGGAGAGTCAATGACTCATATTCAGATTTCCATATTATGAATATAAATGCATTAACTGCTTACCACCAAAAAATAGAAAGTGCTTGTATTGTATATTTGCTTGGTGTCAGGCACAGAGCTGAGCCTGGAACAAGCCAATTGTCCCAGTTTCAGAGATGGGGAAGCCAAGGTTTGATGGGGTTGAGTGACTTGCTCAAGGCCCCAACTAATGTGTGGAAGGGCAGGGATACAAAATGAAGACTGCCCTCTCCCGTAAGCTTGAGTTCTTCACCATGATGCCTGTTGTTAGCTTTAACCATGTGCTACTCAGAGAATTCTTCCATTACAAATTGCAAGTTCATTCAATCATTTGTTTGACAAATGTAGTTTGAATTCCTATTCTACACCAGAGATCATGCTCATCAATGAATCATGACGACATGGAGCCAGGAGGCAGCTCTACTGGGGATGGGATAAGGAGCCCCCAAGGGACATGTACCTGGAGGGGCTCAGCCTGAGGTGGAAACAACCTAATATCACTCAGAGACATAAGCAAGGAGGACACACAGAAGGAAGAGCTTTGGTTTTGAATTGCCTGTTGCTGCTGCTGCTAAGTCGCTTCAGTCGTGTCCGACTCTGTGCGACCCCACAGACAGCAGCCCACCAGGCTCCCCCATCCCTGGGATTCTCCAGGCAAGAACACTGGAGTGGGTTGCCATTTCCTTCCCCAATGCATGAAAGTGAAAAGTGAAAGTGAAGTCACCCAGTCGTATCTGACTCTCAGCGACCCCATGGACTGCAGCCCACCAGGCTCCTCCGTCCATGGCATTTTCCAGGCAAGAGTGCTGGAGTGGGTTGCCATTGCCTTCTCCGTTGATTTGCCTGTTAGGGAGGTACCAAATGTGGAAACCAAAAGAGGGAATTAAAAGGCGTGAAGAATAAGTTATATAGAGAGCTGAATGGCCTTGACAAGTGATGGCATAATTAAGGACATAGTGCTAAGTCCAGGTGGTTATTGTACACAGTATCCCACCACTTTGTGCCAAAATGTTTCTGTACTCAGTCGGAACCAAACACCCTGAATTTTACCAGCTGAAGGACCAATTTTATGTGATCTTATCCCAAGTATGATCATCTAACGAGTCTCTTTAGAAATAAACACAGGAAAACACAATAACCACGCAGTGTCACCTGAGATGGGAGAGGAAACACTAAATTTTGAGACACGTGGTAAAAGAAAGTGAAATATGTGGTCAGGGCAGTGATTATTTGTTTCTTTCCTGTGATGTATAAAGAAAGGCTTTGGTCCCATCTGCTCACTATTTGGTGAAGGAGAGGACATCTTTTTCAAACTAAAGCATAATTACTTAACAATATTGTAAGGGTTTTTGCTATACATCATCATGAATGGTCATAAGTATTCATATGTCCCCTCTCTCTTGAAACCCCCTTCTATCTCCCTCATTATCCAACCCCCTCTACGTTGTCAAAGAGCACTGAATTTGGGTGCCCTGGGCCTTAGGTCAAACTCCTACTATTTTGTTTTACATGTGGTAATGTATATGTTTCAATGCTGTTCTCTCAAATTATCCCACCCTCTCCTTCCCCACTATGTCCAAAATTCTGTTCTTTATGTCATTTTGACACTGCTGAGGGCATGTATTACATCATCATAGAATCTACCACAGTCTCTCTCATTTTGCTTTCAATGTGTTGTTTACAGATGCTAGGCATTTTCGAAGAAAAGCTGTCTGCTATTTACATTTCTCAAGGAGCAAATTAATTTCCGTGGGATTCCTCTAATTCAGATGAACTTTGGGTTCTTCTCATGCAAAAATTAGTGAGAGTTTAATGCTCACTAATGTTGAAAAACATGGAACTCTGAAAATAAATGTCTTCTATCCAGGTACAGAAGATGTTGGTTATATGCACAGATGAAAGACTCCAACTTTCCAATATGTGTCCACCATGTGTATAAGGAGAACCACCTCTTCTTAAAGGAAAAGATAATGTTTCATTTTTAGACTGTGATGCACATGGTTTTCCAGTGGGAATCATGGGACCATATTGCTTGGGTTTACATCTTGCTCTAGAATTTGCTACTTGTGGGATCTTACCCAAGTTACCTCACTTCTCTGAGTTTAGTATCCTTAGTTGTAAAATGGGATGTCCTGTTCACTGGTTATTGTGAAGATTCAAGAGATAATGCACATAAAGATTATACTAAGAGCATATTAAATATTGTTTTTTATGTAATAATCTATTTTCTTCTTTCGGATTTGTTTCAACAAAGTTTTCTAATCCAACTGACTTTTCTGGTATCCTTAGGACATGTAGATTCTATTCAATAAGCTTTAGCGATTATATGCTACTTAATGCGAATCTCTGGCCAAACAGATGTCAACACTTTCGGGGGTGCTCAATTCTAAGTAGATTTTCATAGGAAGGAAGAATCAGAAGTTCAGTTCAGTTCAGTCGCTCAGTCCTGTCCAACTCTTTCGACTTCATGAATTGCAGCATGCCAGGCCTCCCTGTCCATCAACAACTCCAAGAGTTCACCCAGACTCATGTCCATCGAGTCGGTGATGCCATCCAGACATCTCATCCTCTGCTGTCCCCTTCTCCTCCTGCCCCCAATCCCTCCAAGCATCAGGGTCTTTTCCAATGAGTCAACTCTTCGCATGAGGTGGCCAAAGTATTGGAGTTTCAGCCTCAGCATCAGTCCTTCCAATGAACACCCAGGCTGGTCTCCTTTAGAATAGACTGGTTGGATCTCCTTGCAGTCCAAGGGACTCTCAAGAGTCTTCTCCAACAACACAGTTGAAAAGCATCAATTTTTTGGCACTCAGCTTTCTTCACAGTCCAACTCTCACATCCATATATGACCACTGGAAAAACCATAGCCTTGACTAGACGGACTTTTATTGGCAAAGTAATGTCTCTGCTTTTGAATATGCTATCTAGATTGGTCATAACTTTCCTTCCAAGGAGTAAGTGTGTTTTAATTTCATGGCTGCAATCACCATGTGCTGTGATTTTGGAGCCCAAAAAATAAAATAATGTTGACACTGTTTCGACTCTTTCCCCATCTATTTTCCATGAAGTGATGGGACCAGATGCCATGATCTTCGTTTTCTGAATGTTGAGCTTAAAGCCAACTTTTTCACTCTCCTCTTTCACTTTCATCAAGAGGCTTTTTAGTTCCTCTTCACTTTCTGCCATAAGGGTGGTGTCATCTGCATACCTGAGGTTACTGATATTTCTCCTGGCAATCTTCATTCCAGCTTGTGTTTCTTCCAGCTCAGCGTTTCTCATGAGGTACTCTGCATTAAATAAGCAGGGTGACAACATACAGCCTTGACAGACTCCTTTTCCTATTTGGAACCAGTCTGTTGTTCCATGTCCAGTTCTAACTGTTGCTTCCTAACCTGCATACAGGTTTCGCAAGAGGCAGGTCAGGTGGTCTGGTATTCCCATCTCTTTCAGAATTTTCCACAGTTTATTGTGATCCACACAGTCAAAGGCTTTGGCATAGTCAACAAAGCAGAAATAGATGTTTTTCTGGAACTCTCTTCCTTTTTTCATGATTCAGTGGATGTTGGCAATTCGATCTCTGATTCCTCTGCCTTTCCTAAAACCAGCTTGAACATCAGGAAGTTCACAGTTTATGTATTGCTGAAGCCTGGCTTGGAGAATTTTGAGCATTACTTCACTAGCGTGTGAGATGAGTGCAATTATGCAGTAGTTTGAGCATTCTTTGGCATTGCCTTTCTTTGGGATTGGAATGAAAACTGACCTTTTCCAGTCCTGTGGCCACTGCTGAGTTTTCCAAATTTGCTGACATACTGAGTGCAGCACTTTCACAGCAGCATCTTTTAGGATTTGAAATAGCTCAACTGGAGTTCCATCACCTCCGCTAGTTTTGTTCATAGTGATGCTTCCTAAGGCCCACTTGACTCCTCATTCCAGGATATCTGGCTCTAGGTCAGTGATCACACCATTGTGATTATCTTGGTCGTGAAGATCTTTTTTGTACAGTTCTTCTGTGTATTCCTGCCACCTCTTCTTAATATCTTCTGCTTCTGTTAGGTCCATACCATTTCTGTCCTTTATTGAGCCCATCTTTGCATGAAATGTTCCCTTGGTATCTCTAATTTTCTTGAAGAGATCTCTAGTCTTTCCCATTCTTTTGTTTTCCTTTCTTTGCATTGATTGCTGAGGAAGGCTTTCTTATCTCTTCTTGCTATTCTTTTGAACTCTGCATTCAGATGCTTATATCTTTCCTTTTCTCCTTTGCTTTTTGCTTTTCTTCTTTTCACAGCTATTTGTAAGGCCTCCTCCGACAGCCATTTTGCTTTTTTGTGTTTCTTTTCCATGGGGATGGTCTTGATCCCTGTCTCCTGTACAATGTCACGAACCTCATTCCATAGTTCATCAGGCACTCTATCTATCAGATCTAGGCCCTTAAATCTATTTCTCACTTCCACTGTATAATCATAAGGAATTTGATTTAGGTCATACCTGAATGGTCTAGTGGTTTTCCCTACTTTCTTCAATTTAAGTATGAATTTGGCAATAAGGAGTTCATGATCTGAGCCACAGTCAGCTCCTGGTCTTGTTTTTGTTTACTGTATAGAGCTTTGGCTGCAAAAATATAATCAATCTGATTTCAGTGTTGACCGTCTGGTGACATCCATGTGTAGAGTCTTCTCTTGTGTTGTTGGAAGAGGGTGTTTGCTATGACCAGTGCATTCTCTTGGCAAAACTCTATTAACCTTTACCCTGCTTCATTCTGTACTCCAAGGCCAAATTTGCCTGTTATTCCAGGTGTTTCTTGACTTCCTATTTTTGCATTCCAGTCCTGTATAATGAAAAGGACATCTTTTTTGGGTGTTAGTTCTAAAAGGTCTTGTAGGTCTTCATAGAACCGTTGAATTTCAGCTTCTTCAGCATTACTGGTTGGGGCATAGACTTGGATTACTGTGATATTGAATGGTTTGCCTTGGAAACGAACAGAGATTATTCTGTCGTTTTTGAGATTGCATCCAAGTACTGCATTTTGGACTCTTTTGTTGACCATGATGGCTACTCCATTTCTTTTCTTTTCTTTTTTTTTTTTTTATGTATTGAAGAGCCCTAGTGGTTTATTTTTTTTTTCTAATTTTATTTTATTTTTAAACTTTACATAATTGTATTAGTTTTCCCAAATATCAAAATGAATCCGCCACAGGTATACATGTGTTCCCCATCCCGAACCCTCCTCCCTCCCCATACCCTCCCTCTGGGCCGTCCCAGTGCACCAGCCCCAAGCATCCAGCATCGTGCATCGAACCTGGACTGGCAACTCGTTTCCTACATGATATTTTACATGTTTCATTGCCATTCTCCCAAATCTTCCCACCCTCTCCCTCTCCCACAGAGTCCATAAGACTGTTCTATACATCAGTGTCTCTTTTGCTGTCTCATTACACGGGTTATTGTTACCATCTTTCTAAATTCCATATATATGTTAGTATACTGTATTTATGTTTTTCCTTCTGGCTTACTTCACTCTGTATAATAGGCTCCAGTTTCATCCACCTCATTAGAACTGATTCAAATGTATTCTTTTTAATGGCTGAGTAATACTCCATTGTGTATATGTACCACAGCTTTCTTATCCATTCATCTGCTGATGGACATCTAGGTTGCTTCCATGTCTTGGCTATTATAAACAGTGCTGCGATGAACATTGGGGTACACGTGTCTCTTTCCCTTCTGGTTTCCTCAGTGTGTATGCCCAGCAGTGGGGTTGCTGGATCATAAGGCAGTTCTATTTCCAGTTTTTTAAGGAATCTCCACACTGTTCTCCATAGTGGCTGTACTAGTTTGCATTCCCACCAACAGTGTAAGAGGGTTCCCTTTTCTCCACACCCTCTCCAGCATTTATTATTTGTAGACTTTTGGATCGCAGCCATTCTGACTGGTGTGAAATGGTACCTCATAGTGGTTTTGATTTGCATTTCTCTGATAATGAGTGACGTTGAGCATCTTTTCATGTGTTTGTTAGCCATCTGTATGTCTTCTTTGGAGAAATGTCTATTTAGTTCTTTGGCCCATTTTTTGATTGGGTTGTTTATTTTTCTGGAGTTGAGCTGTAGGAGTTGCTTGTATATTTTTGAGATTACTCCATTTCTTTTAAGGGATTCCTGCCCACAATAGTAGATATAATGGTCCTCTGAGTTAAATTCACCCATTCCAGTCCATTTTAGTATCAGAAGTAGTAGGTCCTAAATTTTGTACCTCATTCCTTTAACTAATGTATCTGATGTTTTTGAGTTTTCTGTGAATTTTGCTAATGCAAAACACATGCAAAAAACCCTATGAAGCATTAAAAAATATATACCCCAAATCAAAATTAATCTTAATTTTTTACTCTAAAAGCTATTTTAAAGGTGAAATTTAAACTGTTTTAATTAAAATGTGTTTTATGTGTGTTTTCTAATACAAATTTCTAAATAAATAAAAATTTTTTTCTTTTTATTTAAAACATTTTTAAAAAATTTTCTAGCTGCACCATGCAGCACACGGGTTCTTTGTTTCAAGAAAGTTAGTTCTTTGCTTAAATATTAGCAGAAAAATGTTTAAGTAATTTAATTACAAATTACTTACCAGAAAGAAAGAGTACATCAAGAAAATACAGAATACAAAGCCAAACTCTCAGCTTATATTAACTACTTTTAAACAAGGTCAGGATAACTTCGTTATTCACTAACAAAGTGTGTGGATAAATATGGAAATTGGAGGTTCTTGATTTAATGGTTCAGAATAATAAGTAGTCAGACAGTAATAGAACTAAAAGGTCTCTTTCATTCTCATTGATCTTTTTTTTCCTAATTGGTACAATGTATACACAAAGATTTCTGTGGGCAGTGACAACTTTACTAACACTGAACTAATCACAGTACTTACTTTGCATTTGCATTTCAGTTGTGGCTAATTTTGGAAAAATGAATGAGATGGCTACCAAAATACTTTTATAAACTTTTGAGCAGTTTGAATTGAACATTTAGGGAATAAACAGGTTTCCTTGATGCCGACTGGGCTAGGTTGTTCCTCTGAGTTGATATACATCTTTGCAAAGTTATCAAGTGTTTGTTATCATTCTTAGTCAAGCACAGTAGTCTCCAAACTAATCAGAGGCAGTGTGGCATCCAAGGAGAGCACTGTCACCCTGCCTTTAAAAAAATTTAATTGATTATATAGTTGCTTAATTTTATGAGGAGGTATTACAGCAAGCATTGCTAGATGTGGAGCCAGAGATCCATTCATGCAAGGAAGATATATAGATGCAATTTAAAAGTGCTCAGTTTAGAAATTACAAGGGTTTGTCCCCAATGGAAATTTTAACATGAGTTGTGCAAATAGGCTAGACAGCTAATTCTCAAATAACTGAGAACTGAGGATTTTGATAGATGTGATCCTGCATTCATCCACTTAATGACATCTATCTCTTAAGTAACTTGGTTGACAAAACAAAACATTAAAATTAAGGTGTTGTTGCTGTTTGCTTAGTCAGGCTCCTCAGTCCGTGGGATTTCCCAGGCAAGAATACTGGAGTGGGTTGCCATTTCCTTCTCCAGCAGATCTTCTGGGAAGCCCAAAATTAAAGTAGCAGGAAGTAAAATATTTTATGAATATACTTGGGAGAAGGTAGAGAAAACATTTCATTAAGTCATTACTTTAACTTAAAGTATACTGTTACACTAAAGTATATATACTAAATATATATATATATATATATACACATACACATATTAATTAGAAGGTGAAATTCCAGATGATCAAGGTGGTTTTAGGAAAGGCAGAGGAACCAGAGATCAAACTGCCAACATCTGCTGGATCATCGAAAAAGCAAGAGAGTTCCAGAAAAACATTTCTGCTTTATTGACTATGCCAAAGCCTTTGACTGTGTGGATCACAATAAACTGTGGAAAATTCTGAAAGAGATGGGAATACTAGACCACCTGACCTGCCTCTTGAGAAATCTGTATGCAGGTTAGGAAGCAACAGTTAGAACTAGACATGGAACAACAGACTGGTTCCAAATAGGAAAAGAGGTATGTCAAGGCTGTATATTGTCACCCTGCTTATTTAACTTACATGCCGAGTACATCATGAGAAACACTGGATTGGAAGAAGCACAAGCTGAAATGAAGATTGCAGGGAGAAATATCAATCACCTCAGATATGCAGATGACACCACCCTTATGGCAGAAAGTGAAGAGGAACTAAAAAGCCTCTTGATGAAAGTGAAAGAGGAGAGTGAAAAAGTTGGTTTAAGGCTCAACATTCAGAAAACGAAGATCATGGCATCTGGTCCCATCACTTCATGGAAAATAGATGGGGAAAGAGTGGAAACAGTGTCAGACATTGTTTTATTTTTTGGGCTCCAAAATCACAGCAGATGGTGATTGCAGCCATGAAATTAAAAGACGCTTACTCCTTGGAAGGAAAGTTATGACCAACCTAGATAGCATATTCAAAAGCAGAGATATTACTTTGCCAACAAAGGTCTGTCTAGTCAAGGCTATGGTTTTTCCAGTGATCATGTATGGATGTGAGAGTTGGACTGTGAAGAAAGCTGAGTGCCAAAAAATTGATGCTTTTGAACAGTGGTGCTGGAGAAGACTCTTGAAAGTCCCTTGGACTGCAAGGAGATCCAACCAGTCCATCCTAAAGGAGATCAGTCCTGAGAGTTCATTGGAAGGACTGATGCTGAGGCTGAAACTCCAATACTTTGGCCACCTGATGCAAACAGTTGACTCATTGGAAAAGACCCTGATGCTGGGAGGGGTTGGGGGCAGGAGGAGAAGGGGACGACAAAGGATGAGATGGCTGGATGGCATCACCGACTCGATGGATGTGAGTTTGGGTGAACTCCGGGAGATGGTGATGGACAGGGAGGCCTGGTGTGCTGTGATTCATGGGGTCGCTGAACTGAACTGAACTGATACTAAATTATACTGCAATGAACTCTAAGGATCTATATGAGCTTTTGAGTCTGCAATGCAATAATCCTAATAAAAATATTTACTTTAGTCAATATATTTTCATTTAGAATATGTCCTTAGCTCCAGCATTGAAGCCCCAAAATTATTTGCTCAACACACTTTCACTGAACTGATTAAATCAGAGATGTTTGTAACATGATTATTGTTGTTGTTTAGTTACTAGGCTGTGTCTGACTCTTTTGTGACCCCATGGACTGTAGCATGCCAGGTTCCTCTATCCATGGTCTTTCCCAGGCAAGAATACCATTTTCTTCTCTAAGGGATCTTCCTGACCCAGGGATCGAACCCACGTCTCCTGCTTAGCAGGCAGATTCTTTACAACTGAGCCATGAGGGAAGACATGATAGTATTTGTTTAAATTGTATAATATAGGCTAAGCATCTCACTCTTTCTGCTCATAAAAACTGTACTCATCTCCAGAGTAGGCTATCTATGGGTCTAATCAAAATGATGATTTTCTAGAGAGATAACAGCTCCCAAGTAAGTGAACAAGTTAGTAGTTTACAAGGAGCCATTCAGCAGTAATCAGTGAAAGAGTAGTTGCTTAGTCGTGTCTGACTCTTTTACCACCAGATAGACTGTAGCCTGCCAGACTCCTCTGTCCATGGAATTCTACAGGCAAGAATACTGGAGTGGGTTGCTGTTCCCTTCTCTAGGGGATCTTCCTCACCCAGGGATCAAAACTGGGTCTTCTGCATTGCAAACAGATTCTTTACCATCTGAGCCACCAGGGAAGTCAATGAATAGCACTCAGTCTCTCTAAGTCTTTTATTTTGTCTCTCATGGTCATGCAGATATTGGGATCTACCATTGTCACATTGCTGCATCTTCTTACAATCCAGCTCCAAGCAAAATCATCCAATTTCCTACTGTACTCTCATAAAAAATGACAATAAGAATACAAATGCCCACCCCCCACCCCCATCCTCATTCAAAGGAGAACTCTGGGGAAAAGAGATGGGAATACATGATGACATACAAATTACTCAGTGTCTAGTTCAAGAACTACCCATAGCAAGCCCACCAGAAAGTACACCACCAATCCATTTGGAAGTAATTTGCTTGTCCTTGGTTGTTTGTTTGGGTTTATTCACTGTGCTAATAGGTTCAATAAGAAATCCACTCAGAATCTTTTGGAGGAAGTATAAACAAAAAGGCATGAATATATTTGTTCCTTTATTCCATGAAGTGTTACTGAGTTTTGATTATAGTAATAGGCATGTTAGATGCTAGAGATCCAAAGATATTAAGACTCAAACCCTGCATTCCAAGAGCTTAGTAGCCTCTAAGGAGGGGTGAACTGACAAACGAATTATGACAGTGCAAGGTTTCCTTGTCACCTGGCCCAGCTTATGGGAGGATGTGCTGGTTGAAGACTTGCATGTGTTTTTGAAAGTATGATCCCTGAGCTAATTAAAAAGATGAATAGTAATTAGCCTAGTATGTCTTGGATACGAGTTTGTGGGTTTAGGAGAGATAGAGGCATTATCATACAGAGAGGACAACGAGAGAATAGAAATGTTTAATGTTCCTAAATAGAAATATTTAGGAACGTCAAGTATTACATATTTATGTGAAGGTTGGTGGTGGTTACTGTTGGGAAGAGTAGAGGGCATGAGCCTGTGGAATAAATGGGCTAGATCATCAAGCTTTTGGTAAGCCATGCCATGAATCGGGATGTTACACTGAAGGCATTATGGGAATTTAAAGCACATTGTGAAAAGATGTATGTTTTTAGAAAACTCTGTCTAGAGGCAGTGAGGGAAAAATGCTTTTTAGGATCATAAGAACAGTGATAATACTTTTTCTTCCATAAGAAGAGGTACATATATTTTTATATAAAAGAGAGAAATGATACATCTTCATTTCCTTTTTTTCTATCTTTGCCCACAAATGTTAAGTTTTTGCACCTCTGTTGAATATCACCGAAGCTTGAAATTTCCCATCAGGAATTAAGTAGATACTGGTCAGGAGGAGGCATTCTCTTACTGGCTGAAAAGTATACAAATAGTACAGGAGTTAGCCAAGGCTATGAAGCTCACTTCTACTCATGGAGATCATGGGGATTTACAGAAGGCACTGCTGGTGTCTAAGAACTGGACCCACGTCCATCTAAGGCATTTTTTTCATCTTAACATTTGACTTTGACTTGGATGTGTACTATAATTTAGATATATGTTTATGGAGTGCTGCTATATGCCAAGAAGTCCCTGTAGCAGAACAATAAATGTATTTTTCATTAAAGAAAAAAGAAAACTCTTTATTCAGTAGTTCAAAAAATATTTATTGAGCCTTTGTTGTTGTTCAGTCACTCAGTCATGTCTGACTTTTTGCGACCCTATGGATTGCAGCATGCCAGGCTTCCCTGTCCTTCACTATCTCCCAGAGTTTGCTCAAACTCATGTCCATTGAGTCAATGATACCATCCAAACATCTCATTCTCTGTCGTCCCCTTCTCCTCCTGCCTTCAATCTTTCCCAGCATCAGGGTCTTTTCCAATGAGTTGGTTCTTCACATCAGATGGCCAAAGTATTGGAGCTTAATCATCAGTCTTTCCAATGAATATTCAGGACTGATTTCCTTTAGCATTAACTGGTTTGATCTCCTTGCTGTCCAAGAGACTCTCAAGATCTTCTCTAGCCTGACAGTTCTAAAGCATCAGTTCTTCAGTGCTTATCCATCTTTATGGTTCAGCTCTCACATCCACATATGACTACTGGAAAAACCATAGCTTTGACTATACAGACCTTTGTGGCATAAGGATGTCTCTTCTTTTAAATAAGCTGTCTAGGTTTCCATAGCTTTCCTTCCAAGGAGCAAGCATCTTTTAATATTGTGGCTGCAGTCACTGTCCACAGTGATTTTTGAGCCCAAGAAAATAAAAATAAAATCAGTCACTATTTCCAGTTTTTCCCCATCTATTTGCCATGAAGTGATGGGACTGGATGTCTTAGTTTTCAATTTTAAGTTAGCTTTTTCACTCTCCTCTTTCACCCTCATCAAGAGGCTCTTTAGTTCCTCTTCACTTTCTGCCATTAGGGTGGTATCATCAGCATATCTGAGGTGGTTGATATTTCTCCCAGCAGTCTTGATTCCAACTTGTGATTCATCCAGCCTGGCACTTCACATGATGTATTCTGCATATAAGTTAAATAAGCAGTGTGACAATATACAGCCTAGATGCACTCCTTTCCCAGTTTTGAACCAGCCCATTGTTCCATGTCTGGTTTTAACTGTTGCTTCTTGACCTGAATACAGATTTTTCAGGAGATGGGTAAGGTGGTCTGGTATTCCCATCTCTTTAAGATTTTTCCAAAGTTTGTTGTGATCTACACAGTCAAAAGCTTTAGCGTAATCAATGAAGCAGAAGTAGATTTTTTAAAATTCCCTTGCTTTTTCTATGATACAACAAAATTCGACAGTTTAATCTCTGGTTCCTCTGCCTTTTCTATATTCAGCTTTTACATCTGGAAGTTCTCAGTTCATGTACTGTTTAACCCCAGCTTGAAAGATTTTGAACATTACCTTGCTAGTATGTGAAATAAGCAAGATTGTATGGTAGTTTGAACATTCTTTGGCATTGCCTTTCTTTGGGATTAGAATGAAAAATGACCTTTTCCATTCCTGTAGCCACTGCTGAGTTTTCTAAATTTGCTGGCATACTGAGTGCAGCACTTTCACAGCATCAGCTTTTAGGATTTGAAATAGCTCAGCTGGAATTCCATCACCTCTACTAGCTATCACATCCACTAGCTTTGTTCATGGAAATGCTTCCTAAGGCCCACTTGACTTCACACTCTAGGATGTCTGGCTCTAGGTTAGTGACCACACCATCATGGCTATCCAGGACATTACGACCTTTTTTGTATAGTTCTGTGTATTCTTGCCACCTTTTCTTATCTTTTCTGCTTTTGTTAGGTCCTTGTTATTTCTGTCCTTTATTGTGACCATATTTGCATGAAATATTCCCTTGATACCTCCAGTTTTCTTGAAGAGATCTCTAGCATTTCCCATTCTACTGTTTTCCTCTATTCCTTTGCATTGTTTATTTAAGAAAGCTTTCTTAACTTTGCTATTCTCTGGAACTCTACATTCAGTTGGGTGTATCTTTCCCTTTCACTTCTTTTCTTTTCTCAGCTATTTTCAAGGCCTCCTCAGACAACCATTTTGCCTTCTTTCATTTCTTTTTTGGGGATGGTTTTGGTCACCACTTCCTGTAAAATGTTATGAACCTCTGTCCATAGTTCTTCAGGCACTCTGTGTACCAAATCTAATCCCTTGAATCTATTCATCACCTCCACTGTATAATCATAAGACACTTTATTTAGGTCATACCTGAATGGCCTATTGGTTTGCCCTACTTTCTTTGATTTAAACCTGAATTTGCAATAAGAGGCTCATCATCTGAGTCACAGTCAGATCCACGTCTTGTTTTTGCTGACTGTACAGAGCTTCTCCATCTTTGGCTGCAAAGCATATAATCCATCTAACTTTGGTATTGACCACCTGGTGATGTCCATATGCAAGAGTTGGTTCTTATGTTGTTGGAAAAGAGTGTGTGTTATGACTAATGCATTCTCTTGGCAAAACTCTGTTAGACCTTGTCCTGCTTCATTTTGTATTCCAAGGCCAAACCTGCTCATGAGCCTTTACTATGTGTCCTACAACGTACTGGCCAGTGGAACTCCAGGGTCAACAAAAATAGGTCCTCATGTGAGTCAGAGTGTAGTGTAATCATGGATGAATGAGAAATCAGGAGAAACATGTCTCCTTCCTCTTACCAGTAAAGGGTATTGGAAAATATTTAAATGAGCGTGCCAAGAGGACTGTCCAGGACAAAGCTTAGCCCTGAATGGAGAGCCTGAAAGAGGAAGACCATGAATGAACATTCTCTTTTAAGAAAAGGGCAGCTGTTACTCACTTTGTAAGTTAGAGCCATGTCTTCGTTCTTGGATGCTCCCTGGTATAAAATATCATGTGTGCATGTGCATGTACTTTCATTTTTGTAGCTTGTGCTTGAATTTCTATTATGAGTGTTCCTGTTTTTAAATTCCATTTACCAAATTGAGTTTGGTCTAGCCTGTATAACTGCATCCAGCCTGAGTTAGGCTGATAACCCAACACATAATGTTCAAAATGGGGATGACTTGCACAATTGTAAGAATCACCCTTCTGTTTATATTTCTAAAATAAAAACTCATGGCTTACAAGTAGTCCTATTGCTACTTGGGTTGTAGTCTTTAAAAGTGGATCCTAGGTCTGTCTGAATGCAAGAAACCTAGTGTTTCCCATTAGGAAACTGAACTCGGCTCACATTTCAAAAGATCAATGTGGATACATGGGGACTCTTGCCTGGGAGGGGTGGCCCTCCAGAGTGTGAGAATCTTGGACCAGGGGAGTAGAAAGGGACATGGGTAATTTTAAAGAAAAGATATCTTCAGTCTATTTTATAAATAAAATGGCAAACTGTGAAGCTCAGTAAAGAATTTGACTGGTGGTGTGCAAAAGTTAGTTTGGGAAAACATGGGAAAAAACAGTTTTATATATGTGTATGTGTATATATATATGTGCGTATATATAGATGTATGTGTGTGAATGTATGTGTATATATAGGTGTGTGTGTGAATGCATGTGTATATATGTATGTGTGTATATATAGGTATATGTGTGAATGTGTATATAGGTGTATATATACACACATACATATTTCATTATCTCAAAACAAGGGTGTTGCTTTGTTTGCGTTTGATTTAAAGCAGACTACGTTATTTAGCTCAAACAGTGTACTTCAAGCTTGGGGAAATAAACCTCCTAAAATCGTTTTTGTAATGTTGCCTATACTACTTCAATGACATTTTTATTTATGATTTCACTTTTGTCTTTAATTTTTATGCAATATTTTCATTAGTTGTGAGAGAAACTAAAACTGGTCAGCTGTCCAAGGATTTAACTCTTGTCAAAAACATGCTTCAAAACAAACAGGATGATGGGGAATTCCTTCCTGTTTTCACTAATATGACATGGGTTACAAGAATACTGCTTGAAAAGGGAGACATCTCCACCAGTGCTATTCAGTTCAGTTCAGTTCAGTCGCTCAGTCATGTCTGACTCCTTGTGACCCCGTGGACTGCAGCAAGCCAGGTCTCCCTGTCCATCACCAACTCCTGGAGTTTACTCAAACTCACGCCCATCGAGTTGGTGATGCCATCCAAACATCTCATCCTCTGTCGTCCCTTTATCCTCAGTCCTATTACTTGACATTTATGAATTGACCTTGATTCAGAATTATAGTCTGAGAGCTGGAGTTAATACTGGAGATGACCTCACGTAAACTTCTTGCTGAAAATGAGGAAAGTTAAGATACAGAGAGCAGAAGAACTGGAACCTATGTTTCCTAAATGGACATCTCTGATTTATTTGAGTCAGTTTTTCTTTAGGAAGATTTCTCTATGATTATCTGTGATCTTGCAGGATTTCTCCACTGTGCAGCTCCAGGGGGCACTGTTAACATTGGGATCAGAGTGAATGGTGCCCCCCTGGAGTGTGCATCAACTGGAAGTTGTACACACTCTGTAGCCCCTACTACTGCTTTCTATCGGTGGTGATGTATCTCTGTTTTGATGGAAGGTGCTCAAAGATAGTCTCTAAGGCTCCACCCATATCACAACTTCAGTTTTGAAATGTTTCTGTCAAAGAATGAAGAGATACCAGGCAATGACTAGAAACAAAGGAGTATGGCAATTTTTTTTTAAACCTAAATTTTAATTGCAGTGTGTACAATTAAAATCCATAGCACCCAGAACAGAGGTGACTTGATCAGGATGCAGTGTATCATGATGGACATCAGGATGCAACATGGCTTGTCAATACAGCTTAGTGTTCACTCTATTTTGCCATTTTGGCTGCAGCATTATTGGTACCTCAGACACTACCACTCATCTCAGAGATACAGGGTGTGAATTGGAGGGTCCGATTTGGCCCTATGTATGTTCTTCTGTGAACCTTTTCTGGGGTTTGGCTCTTGATTTCAGCCACCTATATCTGCACCTGAAGGGAGTCAAGCAGCGCTAGGGTTCTGAAGCTATGACCAAGAAAGAGAGAGAACTGAAAGTGTTCCATCCCTTTTTATTGGAAATGAGTCAAGGAAAACAGTTTTAAAATATTTGTTCAAAGAGGGACTCAAGAAGTCATGGTTACTTGGGAGGTTTATGGCTAAACTCCGCCTGCCATTATCCATAGATAACCCCAACAATTTAAATTATAGAAGCTTCGTGCAGATAGTTCAGGGCAAACTTACAGGCAGTCCCTAAAATCTCCTGTTCTGCACTTGGTTGACAAAATCAGAAAAATACCCATGACTTACTAGGCAGATGCCATAAATCATAGAGTTCCATGTGATTTTACTCTTGGGCTGAATTTGCATTTATATGAATAGAAATAAAAAGTGTGCATCTGAGGGATGGATCCTCTCTCTTATTTGTTTTTTTCAGTTCCCCTGTTAAATCCCTTGGCTTTTTCTCTTTTTCCTCTCCTCAGCCTTGTAGGGGAGTTTGTCACTCTAGATTGTTTTAAGGATGCATGTTTAAGCAGGGAGAATCTAAATTGGTGGCAGAGCCCATGGGTAGAGACCTGGCAAGAACAGCTCTAATTCGACAGCTCAGTACTAGCAGTCTCAGGTAGAGAGCAGATTATGACAGCTTCAGTTCAGTTCAGTAGCTCAGTCCTGTCTGACTCTTTGCGACCCTATGAATTGCAGCACGCTAGGCCTCCCTGTCCATCACCAACTCCCGGAGTTCACCCAAACTCATGTGCGTCGAGTCAGTGATGTTATCCAGCATCCAGCCATCTCATCCTCTGTTGTCCCCTTCTCCTCCTGCCCCCAATCCCTCCCAGGGTCAGTCTTTTCCAATGAGTCAACTGTTTGCATCAGGTGGCCAAAGTATTGGAGTTTCAGCTTCAGCATCAGTCCTTCCAATGAACACCCAGGACTGGTGTCCTTTAGGATGGACTGGTTGGATCTCCTTACAGTCCAAGGGACTTTCAAGAGTCTTCTCCAGCACCACTGTTCAAAAGCATCAATTCCTCGGTGCTCAGCCTTCTTCACAGTCCAACTCTCACATCCATACATGATCACTGGAAAAACCATAGCCTCGACTAGACAGACCTTTGTTGGCAAAGTAATGTCTCTGCTTTTGAATATGCTATCTAGGTTGGTCATAACTTTCCTTCCAAGGAGTAAGCCTCTTTTAATTTCATGGCTGCAATCACTATCTGCAGTGATTTTGGAGCCCCCCAAAATAAAGTCTGACACTGTTTCCACTGTTTCCCCATCTATTTTCCATGAAGTGATGGGACTGGATGCTATAATCTTCGTTTTCTGAATGTTGAGCTTTAAGCCAACTTTTTCACTCTCCTCTTTCACTTTCATCAACAGGCTTTTGAGTTCCTCTTCACTTTCTGCCATAAGGGTGGTGTCATCTGCATATCTGAGGTTCTTGATATTTCTCCCGCAATCTTGATTCCAGCTTGTGCTTCTTCCAGCCCAGCGTTTCTCATGATGTACTCTGCATGTAAGTTAAATAAGCAGGGTGACAATATACAGCCTTGACATACTCCTTTTCCAATTTGGAGCCAGTCTGTTGTTCCATGTCCAGTTCTAACTGTTGCTTCCTGACCTGCATACAGGTTTCTCAAGAGGCAGGTCAGGAGGTCTGGTATGCCCATCTCTTTCAGAATTTTCCACAGTTTATTGTGATCCACACAGTCAAAGGCTTTGGCATAGTCAATAAGGCAGAAATAGATGTTTTTCTGGAACTCTCTTGCTTTTTCCATGATCCAGCAGATGTTGGCAATTTGATCTCTGGTTCCTCTGCCTTTCCTAAAACCAGCTTGAAAATCTGGAAGTTCACAGTTCATGTATTGCTGAAGCCTGGCTTTGAGAATTTTGAGCATTACTTTACTAGCATGTGAGATGAGTGCAATTGTGTGGTAGTTTGAGCATTCTTTGGCCTTGCCTTTCTTTGGGATTGGAATGAAAACTGACCTTTTCTAGACAGCTTCAGGATTATTCTGACTTTATCTTTAAATATGGCTAGAGCATCTTACATAGCTAGTGCTTTAAATATAGATGTATGCCACATATACATGTGTATTTATAATGACTGCTCAGAATAATCCCATGAAGTAGATTTGTACATTTCTGTGTTGCTGGGTTACAAAAGAAACTGGAACTTGGTGAGGTTAAGTGGTTTATCAGGTAATTGTGAGTAGAGTGGCAAATCAGATACAGTGATGCAGGCAGAATTTTGGTCTGCTCACTTTAGAGGTTGTGGGTTTTGTTCTATAAAAAGAGCCATGACTTTGGAAGTTGGGATATGTATCAGAAACTCTTTGGGTTGAGGGGAGGGGGTGTCATGAGGATGAATGTGGAAGTCAGTCCCTGGTCTTACGCCAGAGGCTCTTCCCTCCAGCACAAGGTCACTGGCTCTGGCATCTGGATCCCAGCCCAGTCTCATGGGCGTAAATAGGTTTGCCTCCGGTTCCTTCCATCCAGTCCCAGGAAGCAGAGACTGAAGTGGGAGAAAGTCTGAGGTTTGTGCACTGACAAATGACGTGAACCCTGTCCATTGCTCCTCACCCCACGTTCTATTCCCACTGAGTTGAAACCACCAAATAGATAAAGTTGCTGTTGTCAGTGTCCTATGTTCAGAAAACTGTGGCTTAAAGACAAAACATACAGCAACACATGGGAAGAATCTGATTGTTCCATAAAAGTTTGCAACATTACAGTGGAGCTAAAAATAAGAGCTATTAGCCTTTCTCCTTCTCTGATTTTGGTACCACCAGAATAGAAAAGGATTTAAAAGATATTTTGACATAATCATTACAATTTTATTAGACCATTGAAAGAAAAAGTGGGAATTTTGTGGGGTCTGTTTCTTGGTGTGGACCCAGTGAAGTAAGTTATTTTTTTCCTAGTACATTTACTGAAAAAACACATTTTTACCTTAGTAATATCCATGTGAGCAAAGCAAAAAATCAGACTTTATTGCCAGTTTTACTAGAATCTGAAGTAATGATGATCCTGCTAATATTATTACTACCCTTACTGTGATTTCTGGCTATTTATTGTTTCTCTGATATGTACCAAGCATTTCACTGTGATTGGAGGTGGATTACATCAAATCATAGGATAGGTTTTTGTTAGTCTCTGGTCTGTTTCCTATCTCCATGGATATCATTGCATTCTGTGATCTCAAGGTTTATAACCATACTTTTGTGGAAATTCCCAGAGAGGTAGACTTTTTTTTCTTCTCCTAATACTACTGGGCCTACAGAGAAATAACAAGTATTATGGGATAGCTCCTTTTGGAGGAAAGACTGTGGATTGCAGAAATAAAAAAAAAAAAGTGTATGAGTGAAAATACGACACTGCAACTGGATATGCCACTATGGTTTTCATTTCTGCTCATTCCTTAAATCTTCTAGGGAAGGTAACTGTGAGAACTTGAACCCTGATGTACAAACAGGCTCTGTTTCAGTAAGAGAGTAAGATGGAGGGAGTTTCCACTGACAGTCATGTTCTTGTGTGGGTTCTACCCCAGACAGTAATGTGAGAAATTGCTTTGGTTTTAGAGTCCCGTGGGCCACTTGTGACTCTGAATCTGCCTTAACATGAAGCAAACCACTTCTGCCAAGAGCCCACTTAAGAAATGGCTTTGCTCAACATCTGCCTACTGAAGAGTTCACCCTCCCTGAAAAACAGAACACTTCACTCCCAGGAAAGTTGATTACCTGAGAAATAGACCTAATACTCCAATACAGAGAAAATGCAAAATTGCTTCTTTTATTTCCACATTTTTCTACTGTGCCAGAACAAATTACCCGTTCCTCTGTACATTTGGAAGAAGGAATGGCAGACTAAGGAAAAATAACTTGATCTTAAAGGCATTTGTTACTTCCAAGTAATAATTATTTGGCACTGTTTCTTCACCTCTTCAGCAGAAAAATGAGTCTTGACTAACACTGCACACACAATCAGAATGTGTTAACACATGGAAAGTCATATATATATATATATATATATCTCTATATATATATATGCTGGAGAGATAGGGTCTGATAGCTGTTTTGCTTGCTTTCCTGAATTGCTTGCATTTTTTATGTTTTCTGTGATCCCAATATTATCCAAGATTTGTAGAGGTGTCAGTTGGAAGGCCCTTGGGGAGTAACCACTTTGCCTTTCAATCTCACTGAGTATGTGGAGAAGTAGCAAGGTCAATGCCAAAATACAGCAAAGTTCACTGAAGAAGAACAGAAATATCCGAGATTTGGGAAACACTAAAGTTACTGTGTGGGTGGCAATATTAAAGCACTATTCTTGTAGATACTATTGTAGTTTTCATACTACTTATTCATCCTAACGTGATTACTAATGCCTCTAACTAAAATGCACAAAGTTAATATGGCTGTTTAAGCTGTGGTTTAGAGATTTGGAGGTTTCCTTTTTATAGGGGTGCCGTGTTAATGCTGTTTTTGTAACAAGCTTTACTCATGAGTGTGCATGTATTTTATGTATCACTACATCATTAACTTGCTACAGGATGGAGACAGATATAATAGCTTCTTGTACCACCAGTTTATTTTCAGAATTTGGATGAGTTATGCATAACTTATTGAAATTGACTTCAATCCCTAATCTCCTTTTTATCCTCTCACTACCTGAAAGCTCCAGATCTGATTCCCAAGTGGTGCCTCTTCTGGTGTTTTTCTCCTTACTCTCGCAGGTGGTTATGAGCCCATGTGTCAGGAGTGGATGGGCAGGTCCATCTATCTTTGTAGCTTCATCAGTGCTAAGGATGTGTTTATATTACAGGACCAGCTGCTGTGGCATTGGAGCGGAGATAAATGTTATCCCATGTGTAATATAAACAAATGGCTAAGTGAGGATCAATATTAATATGAGAAAATGAGGAGTAGTCACTGAACTCAACAACAATCTCCATCCCCTCCCCCGGTGTTTGGCATCAACTTGCCCTCCTCATGGAATAATTGCTGGTTGTCTGTGTTACCTACACACCACGAGCCAAGGAACTGATGATGCGGTCATGACTTCCACATTTTAACTAAGAATGGTGAGCCGTGAAGGAGAGAAGGTTTGGCTTGAGCTCCACTTGGCAGGAATTTCATTTTCAAAGTACTTCACAAAGAAAATAGAGAACCTAAGTATGGACTGATTTTATTTTTGCCTGGACATGGTAAGTTAGTTTCTGAGCTACTGTAATTCTCATGACTGACATGGTTATTACTATTTCAGCTGCTGGTGCTGTGAGATCTGAACTACCAGTTGGGAGGAAGCTTGTGTTTTTAAACTTAGGATGCATTGAATTTACTGAACTGTATGACTTTTTGGTGGAGGTCTGGAACTGCCAGTCCCTTGCCTGATAGAAGATGAGGGATAAGCCTATCAAATATCTAAGTGTAAGCACAAATGAAAGTGAAAGAGGAGAGTGCAAAAGTTGGCTTAAAGCTCAACATTCAGAAAACGAAGATCATGGCATCCGGTCCCATCACTTCATGGGAAATAGACGGGGAAACAGTGGTAACAGTGTCCGACTTTATTTTCTGGGGCTCCAAAATCACTGCAGATGGTGACTGCAGCCATGAAATTAAAAGACGCTTACTCCTTGGAAGGAAAGTTATGACTAACCTAGATAGCATATTGAAAAGCAGACGCATTTCTTTGCCAACAAACGTCCATCTAGTCAAGGCTATGGTCATGTATGGATGTGAGAGTTGGACTGTGAAAAAAGCTGAGCGCCAAAGAATTGATGCTTTTGAACTGTGATGTTGGAGAAGACTCTTGAGAGTCCCTTGGACTGCAAGGAGATACAACCAGTCCATTCTAAAGGAGATCAGCCCTGGGTGTTCTTTAGAAGGAATGATGCTAAAGCTGAAACTCCAGTACTTTGGCCACTTCATGCGAAGAGTTGACTCATTGAAAAAGACTCTGATGCTGGGAGGGATTGAGGGCAGGAGGAAAAGGAGACGACAGAGGATGAGATGGCTGGATGGCATCACTGACTCGATGGATGTGAGTTTGGGTGAACTCCAGGAGATGGTGATGGACAGGGAGGCCTGGAGTACTGTGATTCATGGGGTCTCAAAGAGTCGGACACGACTGAGCGATTGAATTGAACTGAACTAAAGCACAAATCACTTTAATAGATGCCCAGACATGATTTGATAATTCCATTGATTGAGACACAAATTAAACCTTAGTGACTGATTTCCCTACACTTTATGATGATGATTCCCTGTGTAGGATCAAGGCAATAATGGAAATGACTCAGCACTTGCCCCTCTGAACTTGATTTGCAGAAAAGCTTCATAATTTAGATGCAAAACAGTGATGGAACAAAACCTGAACCTGGCAATGGCTTTGGTACAGTGCTTTTTGCCTTACTAGCTTTTCCAAACTATCTCCATGGGTTCCAGTGCCTAAAGATATAAAACAAATAGGCGTTTTTGTGTACTTGGAGGTAAAAATGACTTATAAAAAATACATTAAAATGAGAAAACAGATTTGGGTCATTTTGCTTCTACTGACTTTTACCAATTAAAAAGAGAAAACCCCTCACAACCAGGCACTATTAAGAGTAAAGGCAAATGGTAGCAGAGAATTAATGAAACTGTCACACTGGTTAAGGGTGCTTTGGCTTGGAGTCAGAGCCCTCAGTTTTCCAATTCCCAAGTCCCTGATTAGTCATTTTGGCTAAGTTATGAACTTTTCTGAGATTCTGTTTCTACATTTTTAAATAAATTTTATTTATCTATCTAATTATGTATTTGGCTGTGGTGGGTCTTAGTTGCTGTGTGGGCTTTTCTCTAGTTGCAGCAAGCAAGAGCTAGTCTTCCTGGAGGTACATGGGTTTCTCACTGCAGTGGCTTCTCTGGTTGCGGAGCACAGGCTTTAGAGTGTTTTGGTTTCTGTAGGTTCCCAGGCTCTAGAGCCCAGGCTCAGTAGTTGCGGTGCACAGGCTTTATTGTCCTGTGTCACGTGGGATCTTCCCAGACAAGGGATTGAACCTGTGTCTCCTGCATCCGCAGGAGGATTCTTTACCACTGAGGAAACAAGGAAGCCCATTTTCTGTGACCTTTAATGTGGAAAAGATGATGGAATCTGTCTGGCAGTACAACACATTCACTTCTTCTCCAGGGATCTGAAAGGCTGTCCGCAGGAAAAACCGTGTGACATGATAACAAGAGCCTTGGATCAGCAGTCTGGCTCCTGATCCTGCCCTTGTCACTATCTGGTGTGTGATGCAAGGTGAGTTACTTACTGTCTGTGAACTAGTGTCTTCACTTGAACAATGTTGATAGTGTATTTTGTTCTTATATACATGATATATTGGGCTGAGTTCCAAGAAATCACTATATTTTATAAGCTTTATTGAGATATAATCAATATAAAGCACCATGCAAGCTTAAGGTATACAACATACTAGTCTGGTATGCTACTGCTGCTGCTGCTGCTGCTAAGTTGCTTCAGTCGTGTCCAACTCTGTGGGACACCATAGATGACAGCCCACAAGGCTCCCCCATCCCTGGGATTCTCCAGGCAAGAACACTGGAGTGGGTTGCCATTTCCTTCTCTAATGCATGAAAGTGAAAAGTGAAAGTGATGTTGCTCAGTTGTGTCCGACTCTTAGCGCTCCAATGGACTGCAGCCCACCAGACTCCTCCATCCATGGGATTTTCCAGGCAAGAGTACTGGAGTGGGGTGCCATTGCCTTCTCCGAATCTGGTACACTAATGTATTGCAAAATAATTACCCACATATCGTTAGCTAACAACTCCATCACTTCACATAACGACCATTTCTTTTATGTGCTGGGAGCATTTATGATCTACCCTCTTAGCCACTTTCAAGAATAGAATGCAGTATTGTTCACTTGTCACTATACCATGCATTAGACACACCAAACTTATTCATTTTGTAACCTAAATGTTTGTTCCCTCTGACAAACATCCCCCCACTCCACATACATTCCCCCTCCTGTTTATCCTCTGTCCCTGGTAAACAGTCCAGTTTCAGGTTCTAAGTTTGGCATTTTGTAGATTCCCCATATAATGACATCATATGGTATGTGTCTCTCACTGTCTGACTAATTTCACTTAGCATAATGACCTCAAGTTTCATCTGTGTTGCCACAGATGGCAGGATTTTCTTCTTTTTCATGGGTGAATAATATTTTTCTCTGTGTATATACACATATACACATACATCACATCTTCTTTCACTTTTCATCTATTGTCAGACACTTAGGATCTCTTGCTATTGTGAAAGATGCTACAATGAACACGGGAGTTCAGACATCTCTTCAAAGTCCTGATTTCATTTCATTTAAATACATACCCAGGAGTGGAATTGTTGGATATCGGGTCGTTCCATTTTTAACTTTATGAGGAACCTCTGTACTGTCTTCTGTAACAGCTGTACCAATTTACATTCCTACCAACAGTCCTACTAAAAAATTACCTTTTCTCCACATCTTTGCTGACACTTATCTCTTACCTAGTTGATAATAGTCATTTGAATAGGCATAAGGTGTTGATTGTGATTTTGACTTAAAATTGCCATTTTTATAAGTTAAAATAACTACATGTTGGCAATTTCATGTAATTTGAGCTAAGTAGGATTTTTTTTTATCTCTACAAACTTAAGAGAAACTATCATAGTGACCTCAAATTTAATTGTAAAAAAAATGAAGAGATAAGAAATGATTAGAGAATGATGGAGGTTTGGAGGGTGGTGAGAGACAGGCCAGTAGTTTTCAGATTCTTTCCTTTTATTGTTTCCCTTCTCTCTGTGTTAAACTCCTAGGTGGTTTTATATGCTTTGTTGTTGTGTTGACATCACGAACACAGATTTTGACAAGATTGCTTTATTCTGCAGTGATCTGGTCACCTGTGGCACAGGGTTCATTTCAGGGCTCCATCTGCTAAGAGGGCTCTAGAAACAGTGGTGTAGGGAGAAGATGAGTGGGAGGGCTATCTTAGATGGAGTGTTTAGGGAATGCCTATTAGAGAGATGCCATTTATCATCTACCAGCTCAAATGGTAGATGAAGTCAGATCAGGCTTGTTCTAGGGGATAAATATTCCAGGCAGAGGCAATGGGAAGTGTAAAACCTCCCAAGCAGGAAGGAGCTTAGTTCAAGGAACAGAAAAAAAGCAGGCCAACATGATAAGAGTGATATGAGATGAAGGGTCAGAGGCACAGCAGGTTGTATCATGTGGGGCCTCATAGATTGTGTTAAGGAATCCCTTGAGAAGTCATTGGAGAGTAACAAGATGGGAGTGACAAAAGGAGCATGCTCTTCGTCATGTGGTAAATTTTACTGAAGAGACAAAGCAGTGGGTAAAGGGAGAGCCGTAGGAGGAAGTAGAGACTTTCCACAATCCCTTCAAGTTGGGGTTCAGTTCAGTTCAGTTGCTCAGTCATGTCCGACTCTTTGCGACCCCATGGACTGCAGCATGCCAGGCTTCCCTATCTATCACCAGCTCCCGGAGTTCACCCAAACTCTTGTCCATTGAGTTGGTGATGCCATCCAACCATCTCATCCTCTGTCATCCCCTTCTCCTCTTGTTAGGGGAAGCACACTGATTGAAACCGCCCACCCTGGCCAGGCACCATAGTAACCATTTGCATGAGTTGTTTTATGGCAGGAGATCCTGATAAGGAATAAGGAACTAATAAGCCATCACCAACCGGAAGAGTTCGAGAAAGGTCTAAAGGAGACACCACGTGTCCGTCCACTTCCCAGAATCCCTCTTGCTAGCATCCATCTTGGCTGAGTGATGCGTACACCACCAGGAAACACTCTGAATTAGAATGATTGGCCAAAGACCACCCAGAAACTAATCCCATCACCATAAAACCTGAGATTGCGAGCCACGCAGCAAAGCAGTTCTCCTGGGTTCCCTTACCCTACTGCTCTCCACTGTACAATTCATTTCCGAGTGTTGGACAAGAGCCCAGTTTCGGGCCCTGGAAGGGGTCCGTCTTCCTGCAACACTCCTACCTTCAATCTTTCCCAGAATCAGGGTCTTTTCCAATGAGTCAGTTCTTCACATCAGGTGGCCAAAGTGTTGGAGTTTCAGCTTCAGCATCAGTCCTTCCAATGAATACTCAGAACTTATTTCCTTTAGAGTGGACTTGTTGGATCTCCTTGCTGTCACAGAGACTCTCAAGAGTCTTCTCCAACACCAGAGTTCAAAAGCATCAATTGTTTGGTGCTCAGCTTTCTTTATAGTCCAACTCTCACATCCACATATGACTACTAGAAAAACCATAGCTTTGACTAGACAGACCTTTGTTGGCAAAGTAATGTCTCTGCTTTTCAGTATGGCTGTCTAGGTTGGTCATAACTTTTCTTCCAAGAGAAAAAAGAGTTGAGTTTATGATAAAGAATCAGGTCAAAGTAGGATTAAGCCTCGGTTTAGTCATCTATCAGTCTTATGTGTTTTGTCCATATATCAATAATGATGACTTTTTTTTTTTTAAGTGGGCTGTGATTTAGTCATTAAATGCCTCAGGCCCCATTTGCATCATTCATTTTAACCCTACAAAATTAAATAATGCAAAGAAAACTATTGTATGAAGATGGGGAGATTCAGGCAGGAAGGTTGATCTGTCTTTATTTACTTTTTAACCAAGTTTCTAAACATTGATGTAGCTCTGTGTATCTGTACAAAACAAAATGCAATTGTATTGAAATATCTGGATAGAAAATGGCTGTTTCCCCAAATATCTGACTGTTTCCCCCCCTCAAATATTTCCATTTATATTCAGTGTTCTGAGAAAGAGTAGCCACTGTATGATTTTGAAAATACTAGTACTTATCATTTTGCTCTGATTATGTAACATATTCTAAGCTAATGAAGTATACTTAAGCAGCAAAATATACTCATGTAACCACAGAAAATAAAAATTATAGCTAATATTTATGTGCACTTATATGCTGAACACTAATTGAAATGCTTTACATATGTTAACTCACTTAATTCTCACAATAATGGCCTGTGATAGGTATTTTTTTAATCTATAATTTAACATGTGACAAAACTGGAGAAGAAAAAGACTTGCCTAGAAACTTGCTCTAACCACACCTACATTACATTTAAAATAAATAAACAAAAATTTATTAAATAAAAAACAAAGAGTTCATCAAAATAAGGTAACACTTTCAGTTATTCATACCCACAACTCAACATTCACTATTAGTGTTACAAACTTACTTTCTCATAGAAGATGATCTCCTTTAGCCAGATTCAGCTGATGGATCTAGGAGTGTGGTAGGGACATGAGGAATTAATTATTGCTCAAAGTGTTTTATAGACCACCAGCTAGAAAAGGCAGTTGAAAGGTTGATGCTGAAAGGGGGTTCCATGCTCAGAGATCCAGTTACAGCATCTTTTCAGGGAGGTGGAGGTGGAGTGAATGTTTAATTTACTACAGAATTTTTAAAAATTATTTTGAAAACGTAAGATCAGAGTTTTCCAGACTCATTCACTATGGAGATATTTTCTCTTCCCAAGTAATAGTAATGCCAATTATTGAAGAACACACATATCAAAGCACAATTTTTTGGTAGAATATAGCAATAAACTTGATACTCTGATAGGAGTTGCTTAACTTGGGATCCATGAGCTTCCTAAGACAAGCTGCAAAACTGTGTGTGTCTGTGCTTATCGCAATATGCACTGCCACTCTCCCCAGGCCCCACCACCTCCCCGGCCTCAGGCTCAGCGCCTTCCTCTGATTCTCAAAGGGAAGGGCTGCTTAAGAATGGATTCTTAAGAATCCCAGACAGGGATTTTCCCTGTTGAAACATACTTGATAAGATAAAATCCTTTTTAGCTAGTGTAAAAAAGAATTTATGGAGGGACTAATGAGCTCATTGTTTATTTAAAGTTTAAAAAAAAAAAAAGGGACTGCTGCTCTCCCTTACCCTCCTCCAATGACAGGCTTTTTAAAATAAGTGTGTGGCCCTGTCTCACACTTGGCATTTCTAAACAGCATAAAGTCACCTGAAGTACCTTTCCTTCTGAAGCCATCAATGAAGAAATGAAAATGAATTCTTTGTGTTCTGCAGAAGATATTAAGAAAAGGTGGCAAGAATACACAGAAGAACTGTACAAAAAAGATCTTCACGACCAAGATAATCACGATGGTGTGATCACTCACCTAGAGCCAGACATCCTGGAATGTGAAGTCAAGTGGGCCTTAGGAAGCAACACTATGAACAAAGCTAGGGGAGGTGATGGAATTCCAGTTGAGCTCTTTCAAATCCTGAAAGATGATGCTGTGAAAGTGCTGCACTCAGTATGCCAGCAAATTTGGAAAACTCAGCAGTGGCCACAGGACTGGAAAAGGTGTTTTCATTCCAGTCCCAAAGAAAGGCAATGCCAAAGAATGCTCAAACTACCACACAATTGCACTTATTTCACACACTAGTAAAGTAATGCTCAAAATTCTCCAAGTCAGGCTTCAGCAATACATGAACCGTGAACTTCCAGATTTTCAAGCTGGTTTTAGGAAAGGCAGAGAAACCAGAGGTCAAATTGCCAACATCTGCTGGATCATCGAAAAAGCAAGAGAGTTCCAGAAAAACATCTATTTCTGCCTTATTGACTATGCCAAAGCCTTTGACTGTGTGGATCACAATAAACTGTGGAAAATTCTGAAAGAGATGAGAATGCCAGACCACCTGACCTGCCTCTTGAGAAACCTGTATGCAGGTCAGGAAGCAACAGTTAGAACTGGACATGAAACAACAGACAGGTTCTAAATAGGAAAAGGAGTCCATCAAGACTGTATATTGTCACCCTGCTTATTTAGCTTATATGCAGAGTACATCACGAGAAACGCTAGGCTGGAAGATGTACAAGGTGGAATCAAGATTTCTGGGAGAAATATCAATAACCTCAGATATGCAGATGACACCACCCTTATCACAGAAAGTGAAGAGGAACTAAAAAGCCTCTTGATGAAAGTGAAAGAAGAGAGTGAAAAAGTTGGCTTAAAGCTCAACATTCAGAAAAGGAAGGTCATGGCATCTGGTCCCATCACTTCATGGGAAATAGATGGGGAAACAGTGGAAACAGTGTCAGACTTTATTTTTTGGGCTCCCAAATCACTGAAGATAGTTACTGCAGCCATGAAGTTAAAAGACACTTACTCCTTGGAAGGAAAGTTATGACCAACCTAGATAGTATATTGAAAAGCAGAGACATTACTTTGCCAACAAAGGTCTGTCTAGTCAAGGCTATGGTTTTTCCAGTGGTCATGTATGGATGTGAGAGTTGGACTGTGAAGAAAGCTGAGTGCCGAAGAATTGATGATTTTGAACTGTGGTGTTGGAGAAGACTCTTGAGAGTCCCTTGGACTTCAAGGAGATCCAACCAGTCCATCCTAAAGGAGATCAGTCCTGGGTGTTCATTGGAAGGACTGTTGCTGAAGCTGAAACTCCAATACTTTGGCCACCTCATGTGAAGAGTTGACTCATTGGAAAAGACTCTGATCCTGGGAGGGATTGGGGGCAGGAGGAGAAGGGGACAACAGAGGATGAGATGGCTGGATGGCATCACTGACTCAATGGACATGAGTTTGAGTGAACTCCGGGAGTTGGTGATGGATAGGGAGGCCTGGCGTGCTGCAATTCATAGGGTCACAAAGAGTCGGCACGACTGAGCGACTGAACTGAACTGAACCTTTGTTTGGGCTTCCCTGGTGGCTCAGGTGGTAAAGAATCTACATGCAGTGTGGGAGACCTGGTTTCGATCCTGGATTGGAGAGATCCCCTGGAGGAGGACATGACAGCTTGTTCTAGTATTCTTGCCTGGAGAATCCCATGGACAGAGGAGCTTGGCAGGCTACAGTCCATGGGGTCACAAAGAGTCAGACATGACTGAATGACTAAGCACAACACAACATTTGTTTGGGGCTTCACTGGTGGCTAGACTTAAAGAATCTTCCGGAGACCCAGGTTTGATCCCTGAGTCGGGAAGATCTCCTGGAGAAGGAAATGGCAACCCACTCCCGTATTCTTGCCTGGAGAATCCATGGACAAAGGAGCCTGGTGGGCTACAGTCCATGGGGTCACAAAGAGTTGGACACAACTGAGCAACTAACACAACAACAACAACTTTTGTTTGAGCCAAGATTACATGGTAACTGTCTATGATGTATTTAATTTGGTCAAGAGGTCTGGTTCTTTTAGATCAGCTATGAAAAGTGGAGTCTTGCACTTGGGGAGACCAGACCATGAGTGAAGTAGTGAAGGTAGCAGTGCAACATTCCCCCTATAAGGAGGTAAGTTAGGTGTGGGCTCTGTAATGTGCTCACCATCGTGATCTGATACTTAATACCCAGCCTGGAACATGGCAGTGTTGACTAAATATTTGTGGAATGAATATAATGGAGCTTAGAATCAGAACAATTTTCATTTTATTGCCAAGAAAGTTCAGGGAATGCTCCTGGCTTAATCCTTTCATTTATAATATATGAGAAAAACTAGGCTCCAACTCAGAATTAAGGGAGAAAATTTCTCAGAACTTGACTGAGATCTAAGAATTTTACAAAAGGTAGAAGCGTTTGGAAAAAGAGTTTCCAGAACCAGGTCTGGCTACCTTTAGAAAACTGAGAAAAGTTGTTCTTTCTGGTGTTAAGGTGACATTATGTGATTGAACTTCAGCATTTAACAACTGAGAATCACTTGGAATGCTAGAACCAGGAAGAGAGGGCCAATATAACATGAATTTAACCCTGTTAGATGATAAAGCATATATTATAATTTGCTTTTTTAAAATTGCTCTGTATAACAGGATGTGGTATGGTTCAATCTATTTGAGATTTTCTTTTTATTTGTGTTCTCTTGTAATGGATAGACAATGAGTTTCTTCATTTTCCTGCCCAAAATAACCTTTAATCATTCCATCCACCATGCTTTCCTTCATATATGTTAGTTGCTCAGTCATGTTTGTGATCCCATGGACTGTAGCCTGCCAGGCTCCGCTGTCCATGGAATTCTTTGAGCAAGAATACTGGAGTGGGTAGCCAGTCATTCCCTTCACTAGGGGATCTTCATAACCCAGCGACTGAATCCAGGCCTGTTGCACTGCAGGTAGATTCCTTACCATCTGAGCCACCAGGG
The DNA here is from genome assembly GCF_027580195.1 of Bos mutus. Lineage (NCBI taxonomy): Eukaryota > Metazoa > Chordata > Mammalia > Artiodactyla > Bovidae > Bos > Bos mutus. Next base: position 33,344,923 of record NC_091618.1, read on the forward strand.
AAGCCCACTTTCCTTCACAGACATAGCTAACCCCAGGAAGTAGTTATTACCAGTTAATGGGAGGCAATTTGGCAAAACTTGAGTCTTTTTAAGACTTTAACAATAATTTCCTATTTATTTCTCTTTGGTGTCTCAAATTATTTCTTTTTCTGTCTTTGAAAAAACGATCCATTTCTCAATTAAAATAAGTCGGTATTAGAATTTCTAAAATACTTTTCTAATGAGGAATCCTCACATTTACAATACAAAAGACACAGGCAAATTAGAAGCTTTATCAAACTATTATAAATGTGTTGGACATCTTAAGGAAACAGGAAAGCAAAAATAAATCAGATTCCTAGCCTTTTACTGGTTCTTTGCAAAACAAGAAACAGGGAACTCAGACCAATTAAGAAAAAAATAAAAAGAAAAGGAAATAGGTAACTCAGTGTCACTTGTCTGAAAAATGTGACTGTCCCAAAGGCTTCTGTGTTTTGATTCCTGTTGTTATAGAGGTCAAACAGTTGGGACATGACTGGACTTGAGATGATGCTGTGGGGTCAGAGGAACAAGGCTTGGACACTATAGTCTTAGAAGTCACTACTAAATGATAGAATTATGATAAAGTTATTTTTTTTTTCTGATAAAAGTCAACAGAAGGATGTTCACCTGGGTCCTTTCACCTGAATATTTACCAACAAAGTCTGATTTCTTCATCCTTATTTTTAAATGAATATAATGTCTGACAGTGTGTCTGGTGTATATTACATTTATAAGCAATGTGTTTCTTGAATATTAAAATATTAGTTTTAGGACTTTACCTTGCATACAAATATTCATTATTTCTTTTTATTGTCCCATATATTGTGTTGTTAATATAAATATTTAACATATCAAGATTTAATAAAAACAGAGATAACATTTGGAAGAGTAGCTTCCTTTTCTATAAAATAGCCATTGTATTCATTTATGTGTAAGCTTGTATTTTCATAGCTCATAACTATCATTAAGTAGTATGTTTTTAAAAATGTACTCAAGTGTATCTTTAAAAGACAAGTTAGAATGACTCCTTTGTAGTTATGATAGGGTTTTTTGCTTTTGTTTGTTTGTTCTTTTAGGTAGGTAATATATATTTAAAAAATTGTATGCATTGTATGCATGTTTAAGAGAAGGAAATGGCAACCCACTCCAGTATTCTTGCCTGGAGAATCCTGTGTATGGCGGAGCCTGGTGGGCTGCTGTCCAAAGGGTTGCACAGAGTCGGACATGACTGAAGCGACTTAGCTTGCATGCATGCATGCATTGGAGAAGGAAATGGAAACCCACTCTAATACTCTTGCCTGGAGAATCCCAAGGACAGAGGAGCCTGGTGGGCTGCCGTCTATGGGGTCACACAGAGTTGAACACGACTGAAGCACTTTAGCAGCAGCAGCATGCATGGTTGAGGACTACAATAAAGACTGTCTAGCTGTTATCTGGATTTTAATGGAAATAGAAGCAAACTTGTCATTTATACACATGTTGTTTGGTTGCTAAGTCATGTCTGACTCTTTGTGATCCCATGGACTACAGCACACCAGGCTTCCCTGCCTTTCACTATTTCCTGGAGTTTGCTCAAACTCATGTACATTTAGTCTATGAGGCCATCTAACCATCCTCTGTTGCCCCCTTCTCCTCCTGCCTTCAATCTTCCCCAGCATCAAGTTCTTTTCCAGTGAATCAGCTCTTGGCATCAGGTGGCCAAACTATTGAGAACATATCATATTTGCATTATAACTTCTTATCTATCTTCTTAAAAATTATTAAAATAAATACAATACAGGGAAAGTACAGTTATACTATTAATGCAGGAAGGTCAACAGTTTGGATGCTAACTTGTCTTCTCTCCAGAGGTGGCATTTTTCATGGACAGAGCACAAAGTTACAAGCCAAGGCCCAATTAATGTTTACTGGGATAAGCAACTTCCTGTCCAGTATAGTTTTGGCGTGTGAGGAAGTGATACTTCAAGCAATAGTAATGTGATCCCTTGCACTTGGGCAACCCATGGTCACTGTGGGACATCAAAACTTATCTCATATTCATATCTTTTTGAGCTCAACAATAAAAATTTTTCCAGGGAAATTTATCAAATCTAATTGACAACAGTTTTAGTAAGAAACCCTTTTATTTGAGAATGACTGTTAAAAAAAGTTCACTACTTTTTATGATTTTTAAGAGTTTTTTTAAAATTAAATTTTACTGGAGTATAGTTGATTTACATGTTGTGTTTCTACTGTATAGCAAAGAGAATCAGTTATACATATACATGCATCCACCTTTTAAGATTCTTTTCCCAAGTAGCTTATTACAGAGTATCCAGTAGAGTTCCCTGTGCTATACAATAGGTACTTATTAGTTATCTATTTTATATATAGTAATATGCACGTCAATACCAATCTCCAATTAAATCCCTCCTCCCCCTTCCTGCCTTGATCATTATAAGTTTGTTTTCTATACATGTGACTTTATTTCTGTTTTGTAAATAAGTTCATTTGTAGAATATTTTTAGATTCCACACACAGCAGTATCATGATATTTGTCTTTCTCTGTCTTACTTCATTCAGTATGACAATCCACAGGTCCATCCATATCACTGCCAATACTCATTGAACAAATACTCACTAACAAACATCCAAAAATATGGTAAAGTAGGAGGAAGAAGAGGAAAAACAGGATCTGTGGAATCAGTTCAGCTTGGGTTTAAATCCTGGTCTGGCATCTATCTGGTTTTCTGGTCATGCTCTTCTGTAAATGGCATATTAAAAGTCTGTACAGTTCTGGGGATTAAATGACATGCTGCATGTCAATTACCTGGCATGCTTTCTGAAACAAGGAAGCTTTTGAATAAATAGTACATATAAAGAGCCAACTCATTGGAAAAGACTCTGATGCTGGGAAAGATTGATTGCAGGAAGTGAAGGGGAATGACAAGGATGAGATGGTTGGATGACTCACTGACTCAATGGACATGAGTTTGAGCAAGCTCCAGGAGATGGTGAAGGGCAGGGAATCCCTGTGTGCTGTAGTCTATGAGGTTGCAAAGAGTCAGACACAACTTAGGGACTGAACAACAATGATATTGTTACATGAAAATAGCTGTCATTTAATATTCTACCACCAGGTGCTAAATATTCTAACATTTTCATGTGTTTCCTTCCATTCAATTTTTTTAGGCATACATTCACATTGTTGATATCATATTGTATATATACATTTTTATACTTTATTTTAATACAATATAGCATTAAAAACAGATAATTTTTCATGTATCAAATTGGCAATGCTGATAAAAAGATAACACATGAGATTGAGAGTTACAAGTACTGTTGTTTATTACTGGTGAGAGTATAAACCTATCTAGCAATGGCACCCCACTCCAGTACTCCTGCCTGGAAAATCCCATGGACAGAGGAGCCTGGAAGACTGCAGTTCATGGGGTCGCTGAGGGTCAGACAGGACTGAGCGACTTCACTTTCACTTTTCACTTTCATGCATTGGAGAAGGAAATGGCCACCCACTCCAGTGTTCTTGCCTGGAGAATCCCAGGGACCGCGGAGCCTGGTGGGCTGCCGTCTATGGGATCACACAGAGTTGGACAAGACTGAAGTGACTTAGCAGCAGCAGCAGAAAGCAATTTAGGAACTATATTTCAAGATCATTAAAAACCATTTACCTTATGACCTGGTAATTTTATTTCCATATAGCCAGTCTGAGGAAATAAGTGAATATATGAACAGAGACTTATGGTCAAAGAAGTTCATTGAAGAGTCACTTAACACAGGAGGACAAAACTCATTACTGCCTACCATAGGGAAACTGCCACATAAATTATGCGATATTCAAAATATACAAATAAAATGGACAAAGAATAATTAAGAATATGGAAAAAGGTTCTTGATATGATGGTGCATGGAATGTGCATAACACATGTTGCAAAACTCCAGTAGTTCAATTTAGTTTTTAAAAAAGCAAGAATGTGTGGAGAATGGCCTGGAAAAATATAAGCCTAAATATTAGTACTCATTATCTCTGGCTGTTGGGATTATGTATGATATTTATTGAAGTATTTAGTTGTTTATTTGTATCTCTCAAATTTTCTGCTTGGCATATGGGCTTATGTAAACATAAATGGTGAAAAGATATGTATCATATATATATACACATATACATACATGCATATATACACATGCATACATACACATATACCATTTATGTTTACAGGTATTCAATGCAGAAAATTTGGGAAATAAAAACACACATATACACACACATATTTATATATTTAAATGCACACATACAAACGTATGAGAGTTGGACCATAAAGAAGAGTGCTGAAGAATTGATGCTTTCAAATTATGTTGTTGGAGAAGACTCTTGAGAATCCCTTGGACTGCAAGGAGATCAAACTACTTAATTCTAAAGGAAATCAACCCTGAATATTCATTGGAAGGACTGATTCTGAAGCTGAAGCTCCAATACTTTAGCCACCTGATGCAAAGAATCAACTCATTGGAAAAGACCTAGATACTGGGAATGATTGAAGGTAAAGAAAAGCGGGTGGCAGAGGATTAGATAGAATCACTGACTCAATGGACATGAGTTTGAGCAAATGCTGGGAGACGGTGGAGGACAGAGGAGCCTGGGGTGCTGCTGTTCATGGGGTTGTGGAGTTGGACACGACTTAGCAACTGAACAACAAAGAACAACACATATGAAACAGAACCAAACATTATATCCTGAGAATTTACCCGTGCCATTAAATAGTCTTAAAATTTCAAAACTGTGCATTTTTAGTAGCTTTATAGTGTTTCATTTTGAGCCTATACCACAATGTCTTTAACCTTTTTTTCTTTTTTTTTTTGGTTTTGTTTAAAATGTATGGATAATTGCAGTGTACATCTTTGCACATAAATATTTTTGCATTTCTAGACCATTTCCTTTCTGGTGCAAAGGCATGGTTGGGTCATGTAAGCAAACCTGGGTAGGTATGTCTGGGTGTGTGAATACACTCACCCGGCCATGCACCTCCAGGAGCAGGAGGGAGAAAATGAAACCATCTCTTCAGAGAGTGGAGAGAAACAATGTGGCATTTCTGGGAAGGAAGGAAAAGGCTTTTCTAGTTGTAAACCAGTATGTTCCAATGATGACTTACTGCTTGAACGAGAATTTAATCGTTATGCTGCTGTGGCCACTTTATGTTGTTGTTGTTGGTGTTTGTTTGTTTGTTTGTTTTATCTTGAACTCTCTTTCAAGATTTCTTTGCCTTGCTAGGCTCTTTTCTTTCAAGACACACTTGTGCTCTAATTGTTTCCAACGTGGACTGAGAGCAATACTCTCACAGCATCCTGCACCTATTTCCATCTTTGCAATTTCTCTTCTGTGTTGAACTCATCTACACACTCAATTTTATGTCTTTGGTGCCATGAGGTGTTTGGCACATGGTGGGTGTTCCACACATTCTTTGTGGGGGAACCAGAAATACATTGATTCTGACAGTGGTTGTTGTTGTTCAGTTGCCAAGTCACATCCAACTCTTTGTGGCCCCTGGATTGTAGCAGATCTGGCTTCTCTGTCCCTCATCATCTCCCAGAATTTGCCCAAGTTCATGTCCGTTGAATCAGTGATGCCACCCAACCATCTCATCTTCTATTGCTCTCTTCTCCTTCTGCCTTCAGTCTTTCCCAACATCAGGGTCTTTTGCAATGAGTTGGCTGTTTGCATCAAGCAAAGTATTGGAGCTTCAGCTTCTGACAGTGCACAGGTTTGTAATTCTAAGGGCACATGTAGCCCTGTGTTTCCTCTCTTCCCTTTGCTCCCTAATCACACTATTATGCATAAATCAGCATGATTTTCTTGTTAAGCCTTTTTAAAAGAACAGAAACTTTCCCAAGCTACCTGAAAACCCACTGGTTTGCAACAATGCTCACTGCATCTCATTACAGTCAAGTCTTATTTTTTTTTTTTTCTATAAGCTTGGATTAAGATGCAGCTAGTAAGGAACAGTCAGAGAAGGCAATGGCACCCCACTCCAATACTCTTGTCTGGAAAATCCCATGCACAGAGGAGCCTGGTAGGCTGCAGTTCATGGGGTTGCGAGGAGTCAGACACGACTGAGCAACTTCACTTTCACTTTTCACTTCCATGCATTGGAGAAGGAAATGGCAATCCACTCCAGTATTCTTGCCTGGAGAATCCCAGGGATGGGGGAGCCTGGTGGGCTGCCGTCTATGGGGTCTCACAGAGTCGGACATGACTGAAGTGACGTAGCAGCAGCAGCAGTAAGGAACAGTGGCCTTCCAGAAAGATCTAGTATTCTCTTTGCTGGGCTTGTGGCAAATAATGTAGGATATTCCCCTGAGGCACTCAAGGGTATTGTAGAAGTAAGTTATCCAAAGTGAAGGTTAATATTTGTATTACAATTTATAAATTAAAGTGATTTCATCTACATTGTCTCAATTTGCTGATTGCTAACATTCCTATGAGAATGAAGCTGTTCATTCCACAGTTTCAGATAAAGCTTTAAGATAGAGTCCTACTGAGAAAAGTAATCCCCATAATGGTACTGTTATCAGATCATTTTCTTCTGGAAGGTATTTGCAAGTGGAAAAATCCTGATCTTGAAGGACAGAAAGTGGGGGAAATGACATGAAGGAGAATAAATACACCAACTAGTGATAAGTTTTTGTGATTCACAATGTTCCTTTTGCTAGTTCAGGTTGGAGGAAGAAAATCCAATGTAGCATCTATCATGTGTGCTAAATTGCTTCATTCGTGTCCATCTCTTTTCAATACCCATGGACGGTAGCCCGCCAGGCTCTTTGTCCATGGAATTCTCCAGGCAAGAATATTGGAGTGGGTTGCCATGCCCTCCTCCATGGTATCTTCCTGACCCAAGGATTGAACCCGTGTCTCTTAATTCTCCTGCATTGGCAGGCAGGTTCTTTACCACTAGCGCCACCAGGGAAGCCCCAACATCTATCATGGTTCTCTTAAAATTGAAAACCTAGGGGTGTCCCTGGTGGTCCAGTGGTTATGACTTGGCCTTCCAGTGCAAGGAGTGCGGGCTCAGTCCCTGGTGGAGGAGCTAAGATCCCACATGCCTCGTGGCCAAAAACCAAAAAACAAATCAGAAGCACTCTTGTAACAAATTCAGTGAAGTCTTTAAAAATGGTTAAACTTTACCTCCAACCCTCCTTTACTCATTTCACTAAATACCAGGAATATGAAATCATGTAAGTAGCTGCATTTGAAGGTAATCAAAAAGAAGGGAGGGCTTCCCTGTTAGCTCAGATGGTGAAGAATCTGCCTGCAATGCAGGAGACCTGGTTCAATCCCTGGGTTGGGAAGATCCCCTGGAGAAAGAAATGGCAACCCAGTCCAGTATTCTTGCCTAGAGAATCCCATGGACAGAGGAGCCTGGTGGGCTACAGTCCATGGAATCACAAAGAATGTAATACCACTGAGTAACCAAGTAAACACACAAAAGGAAATGATGCTGACATCATGCCATCAAAAAGCAAATTATTAGTTTGTTCTCTGTATCTGTGAGTCTATTAAAAAAAAAAAAAAACCTAATCATAGACCAACTTATTAATTCCCCTAACTTTTTTTGAAGGCCTATATCATCATCGTCATCATGTAATGAGTGTTTGCTGCTCTAACAGTCATATATGAATTATCTAAATTAATCTTCCAAGAAATTTATGTTTATTGTTATGTACATATTAGACAAGAGTAAACTGAGGCACCTTGCCCAAAGTCAAAGAAAGTGTTGAAACAGGAATTTAAATTTAGCCAATCTGACTCCAGTTGCCTTATCAATGGACACACATCATCTCTATTTGCTCTGAATCTTTTAAGGACTAGTACTTTTATAAGTACATATTTATGATATCTTTCAAATAATATTCTGTCTTATAGCCATTGGTGTACTAATATTACGGTCTCCTTTCTTTGCTCTAGCATCGTTAACCTTTCTCATCTTTGGCATGAGATGAGAAAACCTGCTACCTTCCCCATGGCATCTTTTATACACTTCTTCCTCCTCTTGGGATCTGCTTTTACTTCTCCTTCATCTAAATCAGTGTTTCTTCCTGTTGGTTGTACATGTAATCACTCAGGGGTCCTTAAATAATACCAATGCCTTGGTCTCACCCCAGAGGTTCTAGTTTACTTGGTGTGGCCAGAATATCAAGATTCCCTAAAGCTCCCCAAGTTATTTAAATCTGCAGCCATAATTGGAAAACACTGGACTGAACATTTCCTACTTATTTTTTATGTTTCTTCTGCCACATTTTCACTTCCTTCACTAGAGTTCAATGTCCCTATTTCCTATTACAATCTGTCATAACATGATGTAGTTATAGCTTATAGAGTCTTGGAATTGGTAGTGGCCATGGAAAGGAGAAGAGCCCAGGAGAGCCTCTGAGGTACTGAAAGCCCAATGAAGAAAATATTTGAGGAGGGGTTGATAAGCTGTGTCATATGCTGTCATGTAAAATGAATTTATTAATAGTAATATGGACAACACTGGTAGCCTTGAGATCAACAGAAGCCATTGGAATGGTGGGAAATAAAACCCTGAGTAGAAAACAAAAAATTGATGACACAGGAAAGAGGGCAAGACAATCACCAGGGCAAAATTCTTGGGTACATAAAAGGGATGGGTTTTAGTGCACTTCATCTCATTTAATCCTTGCCACAATCCTAAGAGGCAGATATTATTTTTATTTCCATTTCACATATGAAGAAAGTGAAACCTGGAGAGGTTGCTAACTTGTCCAAGGTCACAGGACTCACAGTTGTCAGAGCTGAGGTCAAATGAAAGTCTACCTGACCTTAGCAACTATATTCTTTTGTCACTTATTGGTAAGAAATATCCTTTCATTTGTAGCTAAATCAGCTGTATATGCATTTTTTCTTGAGCTTATTTTCATATTTTTAAGAACCTGTCTCTTCTACAGCAAAATTGTGCTTAATGATAAACTATAAAATCTACATAAACCAGGTACCAATGCACTCCAGATTAAAAGAAATCTTTGGGATCTGAAGCTCTGATGAAACTATTGAGCATACTAGCCGTCTCTAAGTCAATGACAAGACTGTCTGTTCTGGCATCTCCTGGCTTCAGGAGTCCTGGTAGAGTTCTAATGCCCTCACACAAGTAATTCTCAAGATCTCTTACACTCTTGAAGGAGCTTCATAGCAGCTCCCCACAAGCTGGGCTATAAATGGCTGAGTTGATAGCTGGAGACTTGTAGAGGGTGAATCTTGGTAGGTGAGAACAGCATCATACTGGATTCCCGGTGAGCTAACTCCCTAGGTGATGCAGTAAGAGCAGTGATGTTTTATAATATTTAAAAACCAGCTCAAGGAAAAAGAAGAACCCTGATTTGTAGTATTTGCCCACTTCTGTGATGTGAATACTCCCACCATGGCTGCTTGAAGTCACTAAATGAGAGTCAGAAAGAGATGAGAACAGTAAATCCTCTAGTCTATGCAAAACTGGCTCCAGTGCACCATCACAGAAGAAAAATATCCCCTCCCTTCTCAAAGGACATTCTCACTTCCTGAAGTGACATAAAGTGAAGCAGCATGAAGGGGTAGCAAGCACACTGTATTCAGATTCCAGAGAATGACAGTCTGATACTGATTATTCAATGATTAGCCATGTGGCTTTTGCCAACTCACTTAGCTTCTTTGCACTCTGATTGAGAAATGAAGCAGCTGGCCCTTTAAGGTTCTTGAGAGTTTGAATATGCTGTGATGCAGTAGCACACAGGATGCTAGAAGTCAGTCCTCTCCTCCATAAGGGTGGAGAAAATCACCTGTAAAACTGTGTACAACATTGTGCTTTTGAGTTTCAGATGAACCCATTGTCTTTCCTCAGTGCTTGCCCATGCTGTTCTCTAACACTGTGGCCTTTGAGATTTCTCAAAGAAACCAGCAGGGACGTTTGAGGCTGTTCATGTATAATGTTCCCAAAGAGGCCATCTAAATAATGAAAAGGAGTATGCAATCACACCGAGAACTTCTCATTCTGGGGATAGATAGAACTGCAGTCGTAACCTTTAGTTTTACAGCTTTGCCATCTTTTGCTAACCCTTAACATTATATTAACAAAAGATGGACTGGGAAGGAGCAGGGAGGGGCTTGATGCTCTTTATTATCTATTTGAACATTTTTATCTCTCTTAAAAAAATAAATTTGCTGTAAAAATTAAAACTGTATTTTATCCTTTTAAATTCAGCCCTAGATGATGTATGTAACTGTGCTGGCAGCCAGTCAAGTCTACACAAAGCCCAAATTGAATCTTCCTTCTGACTACAGCTGTGCATGATATTTTACACAATTTTTTATGCTGGTCATAAATGAGGTGGAAACTGTGATTATGCCAATTTTGGAATAACACATCTCCACCAAAAAAGTAACTGCCATTTTTCAGACATGTGTATGTATTTACAGGATTCAACCCTCCTATTCTCATCACTAGATTGCATGTTGTTGACCTGATAAAAGATTGCTAGGTGAAGTGCTGTAGGCACTTAATATTCTATTGCTATAGAACTTAGGATTGAAAAAAAGCATCATGATTTCCTCTTACAACACTATCTGTTTGAAAAAATGTAGCCCCTCAGCTACTGAGTATTCTGAAGTAGGGGGCAAGGTTTTATCGTAAAAAACAATATATCCATTATATATATATATATATATATATATATATATATATATAATATATATATAAACCAATCTCTCTAACTAGACAAAGATCAATAATGAATGGGAAAAAGAGTTTCAAAAATACAGAAAATTTCCCTGACATTCAAATATAATATTTCACTGTGTTACATGAAAAGGTATTGAGAAAAAAAATATTATCTAAAGATCAGAAATTGATGCTTTTCTGATTTTCTTGCCTCTGCTTGACACAATACAGATGCTTTCTGTCTACATCTAGTATTAACATAGAGATTATCTTTCGACAATTTAAATTGAAAAGCTTGAGAGGGAAAAATTAAAATGTTAAGTAAATGATTACAGAAAAAATAAACCTTTGATATGAACCTTAACAACCATTTATCCAAATTAACATGATATTACATTTAGGGCGGTAAAGATGACGCTATTAGCATGAGTGTGTGTATATGGGCTGAACCATCAATCAGTTCTCATGGATAAATAAAACCCAGAGCCAAAGATATTTGCTCTACCAGCACCCTGCTGTCATTTGGAAGAGCACCTCTGGCAGAATGATAGCCCTTCAAGTGGCTGACTGAACTGAGCCTGTCATGTGACCAGCATAGAGCACTGTAGCTGCAGCCAATCATATTAGGGGACAGATTTCCTACATCTGAGAATTTGTCTTGAAAGCTTTCTGGAAGGTTTTAGCCAGTGGATGACCACTTGCTAGGGGTACTGAAGATGACGATACTGCATTGGATACGGGTTTCTGTTGTGCAACTTATATGTATTTCCCTCCAACTTGGTACTTAATTCTGTGAATAAGAGAGAATGTGTCTCATTGGGACCATCAGTAGCAACTTTTGTTTGGCACTGAGCAGTTGTCCAAAGTTATATGTTGAGTATTTGAATAAATGAATGAATAAATGAATGGCAGATTTAGCCAGATATCATACTGAATTCCATGCTTATGTAATACTTCTGAGGAGCATAAATAGTGAGGAGCTTCTCTACCACACTGTAAGTGTTCATATGTAATTCTAGCACACAGATGATATCAGGTGATAGGGACTCTCTTCCCTCTCGTATTGGCCTAATGGAAAAAAAAATGAATTGAATTTTGCACATCTTCAGAAACATTACGCAGGGTTGTAATTTTGGCATCTTAGGCATCATTTAATAATCAATCCACAAACACATTGTCTTGGCTTGCATAATGTCAGATGTTCCTGACTGGGAAGGCTGATTGATTAAATTTCAAGATAAGGATATTAAAGCCTGATGATCAGGTTAAAGTTCTAGTGTATTTAATGACTGGGGAGACATTCCTTGACCTTCAGACAATCACTTGTCTGACCAAAATGACAATCATTTTTAAGATCAGTTCTAGCACAGTTCATTTCTAAGATTTCCCTTGTTTGTAGTTGTGAAATAATCTTTTACCTAACTGAGCTTAATGACCAAGATGCAGGCTTCTTTCTTCAAAAGAGTTTTGCTTCTTTTGTCCACACATTATAGTGGAATTACCACTACAGTGCATTCCAGAAGCATTCAACCTTAAAAATCACATATCAGTAGATTCTGTAAGGAGTCAGCCTTGAAAACTACTGATGTTTCAGTGTCAGGAAGCATTTAACAGGAGGCTTCCTGTCTGCTGCTTTGGGTCTGTCAGGAATCCTCTGTTCCTTATTAATTCCTGAATATTCAGGAATTAAAAGGAGAGGCAAGCCTCTCCTGGGGCTGAGGGATCCAGGCATTTCCTTCGTTAGTTTTTCAATATGGTGATAAGTACCCTCTTCCTTCTTGTAAACCACACAGTAAAAGTGATTGTTTACAACTCTCTCTCTCTTTAATTTGGATCGCTTGTTTTGTAAGTCTGAAATTTTGATCTTTATCTTTGCTGAGAATAACTACAGTATATATGCCCACACCATGTTGATTAAAACACCTTTGCTCCCTCAGAGCTTTGGTCCCCATGTCTTTCTCTCTCTCTCTCTCTCAGGCTATTTCTTTGGAGCACAGAGGCCCTCTGGGTTCACTTTCCTGCCCGGGCTTCTAAGACCCTCTTGAGAAGGCACTCTGCGCCTTCGCCCTGTCAAGAGGGCGCCTGAGGCCTTCACGAACAGAGCAAGCCTCATGTCAGGGACTTTATTGGTTTTCTGTGTAAACCAAGGAATATCAGCCTCTTTCTGTATCCTTTACTTTCTTACTGTCAACTCCGGACCACCAGATTCTGGTCCATTAAAGGACCTCAAGTTTCAGGAAGAACTTTCTAGCACGTATTTTACTTAGATACTGTAGTTTATGTGATCATCTTGCTTCCATCTATAATTCATCTTGCCAACTTCGATACATAAAGTCACAGACAGTTCAGTTTCCAGTTGCATTCACATTATACATTCTTCTTGTGGTCTGTCACTATTGTATGGGGAAATTACCTCTCTTGACAGCCCTTAGATTTGAAATTCTTGGGTGTTGGATTTAATGCATCTCCTCTTGAATTTGACATTTTGACCTGATGGCATTGGGTTTGACTTGTAGCATAAACCCTGTTATTCACCAGCAGGTACCTGTCACATTGATAAAAGAATTCTTAGAAAGAGATAGTGATTGATTTTGAAGTACGTATGACTCTTATGACATTACAATAGTAGGGGTGCCATAAAAATGGAATAAACATGGCAAACAAAAGACCTGCTGACCTATTTTTGCTTGAACAGGTAGCAGATGGTTTCTTCCCAGGTAATTTGTTATAAAAAAGAAAAATTCATTTCAGTAACTCTTACTTGTATTACACGAAACCATAGTCAAATGAGATCAAGGCTATAATCAAATGAGATGAAGACTATAATCAAATGCGAACAGGTGAAATGGATGGTCCATTTGTGAGAGAGGGATAGTCTGTAAATTTGTTGTTTTTGTTTAGTTGCTAATTTGTGTTTGACTCTTTGCTACCTAGTGGACTGCAGCATGTCAGACTCCTTGGTCCGTCACTGTCTCCCAGAATTTGCTCAGATTCATACCCATTGAGTCGGTGATGCCATCCAACCATGTCATCCTCTGCCACCTTCTTCTCCTTTTGCTTCAATCTTTTCCAGTATCAGGGTCTTTTCTGATGAGTCAGCTCCTTGCATGAAGTAGCCAAAGTATTGGAGTTTCAGCATCAGTATTTCCAATAAATATTTAGAATTGATTTCTTTTAGGATTGACTGGCTGGATCTCCTTGCAGTCCAAAGGACTCTCAAGAGTCTTCTCCAACACCACAGTTCAAAAGCATCAATTCTTTGGCACTCAGCCTCCTTTATGGTCCACCTCTCACATCCATACATGACTATTGGAAAAACCATAGCTTTAACTAGATGGACCTTTGTTGGCAAAGTGATGTCTCTGCTTTTTCATACGCTGTCTAGGTTTGTCATAGCTTTCCTTCCAAGGAACAAGCATCTTTTAATTTCATGGCTGCAGTTTGTAAATAATGTATCTCAAAAAGAGAAGTACAAATGACAAGGATAAAGATTAAGTTCATCACCCCTTGGGAGCAAAAGCAAAGCCAGCATATATATATATCTTTTGTTTTATCCAATTTAACATCCTTACATCTTTAGTTTAAATTATGCAAGATTTCTTGAGATTATTATATACATCTTATGGAGAAATGCAGTGTGATATCTTTTCTAGGTGTGCTATCTTTTTTGGAACTGCTGTGACAAAATACCATTGATGGGGTTACTTAAACAATAGAAATTTATTTCTCACAGTTCTAGAGCCAAAAAGTTTGAGATCAAAGTTCCGGGAGAGGTTTCTGGTGAGAGTTCTCTTCCTGGCTTCTAGTAGTGTCCTCATGTGGCAGAGAGCAATCTCTTCTATTTATAAAGCCACAGTCCTATCAGATTAACGGCCCACCCTTATGACCTCAGGCTTCCTTGATGGCTCAGTTGGTCAAGAATCTGCCTGCAATGAAGGAAACCCCAGTTCAATTCCTGGGTCCAGAAGATCCACTGGAGAAGGGATAGGCTACCCACTCCAGTATTCTTGGGTTTCCCTTGTGGCTGAGCTGGTAAATAATCCACCCATAATGCAGGAAACCTGGGTTTGATCCCTGGGTTGGGATTTCCCCTGGAGAAGGGAAAGGCTACTCCAGTATACTGGCCTAGAGAATTCCATAGATTGTATAGTCCATGAAGTCGCAAAGAGCCAGGCATGACTGAGAGACTTTCACTTTCACTTATGACCTCAGTTAACATAAACTACCTCCTAAAGACCCTTATCTCCAGTCCCACTGAAGGTCAAGGCTTTAATGTAAAAGGATGCAGTCCACAGCAACATAGTTATGGGTTTCCATTTCCTGGCCACTTTGACAAATATTTACATATAGGTTCAAGGTATTATGTTGGTGGGTATAAGTACTTGTCTTACTTACTTATAAGTAAGACAAGATTCTTAACCTCTAGGACCTTAAAGTAAAGCTTATTGGCTTCTTACTTTGAAGGACTCACAATGCAAAAACAGGTAAGAGACACAAAAGAAACATCAAAATAGGTAATAGAAGTTTATAAAAAGGAAAGAGGAGGAGACATGAAAGGGTTTCATGTGGAAGTAACATTTATGATGGGTACTAGAGGATTTATAGACTTTTTGACAAGCAGAAGTAAAAGTGAAGGCATTTCAGGCATAGAGGCCAAAGACATATTCTTTTCTATTCCTGCTGAAACAAATGACCATAAACCCAGTGACAACAGCACACAGGCATTAGCTCAGTTTTGTGGGTCAGAAGTCTATCGCACTAGGCTAAAATCACGGTGTCAGCAGGGCTACAGTTCTCCCTGGAAGCATCAGGGGGAGACTCCATTTCTTGTCTGTTCTGCCTTCTAGAGGTCACCAAGGGCTTCCCTGAAAGCTCAGTTGATAAAGAATCCGCCTGCAATGCAGAGGTCACCAGAATCACTTGGCTTATGGCCCCACCTTCCATGTTTAAAATTCAGCAACCTTAGTTGGGAAAAGCTTTCTTGGCTTTTAAGGACTGATACAAATATATTGTATCAAAAGCCAGGGTAGTCTCCCTATCTCAAGGTCAATGCCCTTAATTACATTGGTAAAGCTCCATTTGCTTTGTAAGGTAACATATTCATAGGTTCTGGGGATTAGGATGTGGCTATCTTTGGGGGAGCTATTATTCTGCCTACCATATGGGCCAAGAGTGGAGCTATTCTAGGATTAATTATTTTTATTCAGTAATTATCTGTTAGGGAGTGAGTGTCTGCCAGGCAATACACTCAGTGGGTGTATGGTTAAATGGCTGAGGATGCAATTCCAACTGAGTAGAAGAACCATTAGAATGTGTCTACAAGGGTCAGTAAAAGTCTCAGGTAAGATTAACCTTTCTTTCAGTGTTTTACATTACATTAAGCAGTCCTGCACACAATTATACCAAGGGAACTAGAAGTTAATTTACTACATAATATCTCCTTTTATATAGAGGGGGAAAAATATCAGAATCATGAATACTTTGTTTGCTTTAAGACAGAAGGTTAAATTGAAGCATAAGATGTGGAGGAGAAACAGGAAATAATGTTGTTTTCTCAGAAGATTTTCTAGAACTAACACAAAGCAGCTGCAAAAAGAGGAGTTAGATAAATGTAAGTGAATTAAATACTTAATGCATAGGAGGAATAAATGATCATTTCTAAATATTTCAGCAGAGCCATGAAGAGAACCCAGAAGTATAAACAGAAGTGATCATTATAATCTCTGATAGTCAATTCAGTTTACATATGGATCTCATTAATGAGTTATTAGGAGTCTAACATTTCCAGAATGAGTGTCAAATGGTTTCCTAGTTCTGAAGAAAGAGAGGCAAAATTATAATAAAGTCTGGAATATAATACAGATTTAATTAAAAAGTAAGGCCCATTAAAATTGAGCCAGGTGCTTTCTGCACCAAAATTGTATGTATTTTATGATCCTCTAGTTATGAACGGGACCTCATTTTAATAGTTCATAGTTATAGAAGGTATAACGTATATTTTGCTGGTAAGTTTATTAATAAAAAGAAAACAGCTAGCATCTGTCTTAATAGGACACTCCAATCACATGCATCCATTTCCTTCCCTTCAAGAGGCCATCCTTAAATTGATCTTAAAGTGATTGATAGAAAAATGTATAAGTCTACAATCTTGAGAACAGAAAATGAGCCATCATCTGTAGGAAATTTCAGCAATGATCTGGAAGAAGGAGAATAAATGAGCTTTAAAATGGAGCAGGGAAATCTATTGCTGAAATTCTGCACTAATGGGTTGTAGCCAAGAAGAGGATCACTACGTCTTGCAGAACCCCGAAGCAATTCAGCTCTCAGATACACCAAGCAGAGCAGAGGAGACATGAGAAAATGGACAACAAGGTTGTCTTCAAATCAGTTGTATCCTCCTTACCACCCCTGACCCCCGCCAGCTGCACTATCCACATATACAACATCTAGGAGTGATAACATTTACCTCCCTGGCAAATTCAACGTCAATAGCAAACAATTTTTTCTTTTAAACTTTTTATTTTCTTTGGGGTAAAACTGATTAATATTTTGTGATAGTTTCTGGTGAGCAGCAAAGGGACACAGCCATACATATGCATGTATCCATTCTCCCAAAAACCCCGTCAAACAAAAATTTTTTAAGTGGTAAATATTTCCTTTAAAAAAAAGAAAACTCAGTTGGCTTGGGGGTGTATGGGCAGTGCCTTAGGAACTAGAGGCTATGACAGGTAGTAAAAGTATTCACGCTAAAGAGCAAAAAAGTCTACACAGTTTAAGTAGGAATCTTGCGATAAAATGAACACCTTATGACCATTTAATCAGTTACTTCACACTTGATATGAATGAACAGTCAAAGACCTTTAGAAGTCACTGTCTTTGTTTCAATGCAAATATAGTCAGGCCTTGATAACCACGGCTTCTACATCCACTTTGGGTGAATCCAAGGATGTGGGATTCGCAGATACTGAAGGCCGACTTACTATGCCATTCTATGTAACGAACTTGAGCACATGCAAATTTTGGTATCCACGCTGGGCCTGGATCCAATCCCCTGCACATACTGAGGGGAGACTGTTTATTTGACAGGTTATCTCTAGAAACTCTAGTGGGAGATTAAGGGAGTGAGACTAGGAAGGGAAGAGGTGACAAATGCCTGTGTAGAATTGGGGCTCAGGCTCACTGAGGACCTCCGGGACACTGAAAACTTGCTACAGAGTGATTCAAAGAGGAGCAGGGATCCTGTGAGCCGTTTAGAAAATGAAAACGAAACACCAGAGAGGGAGGTGGGGAGGAAGGAAGCAAAGGAAAGGGTCACAGCTTCATGAAGACTCATCGTTTTATGTCTTCAAGGCTGTTCAATACAAAAGAGTTAGAACTCCAAAAATAAAGTTCAGATTAAGTTCTTATGTAGATCTGAGAAAAAAGAAACTTCATTAGTAAAAGAAAAAGAGTATATTATATAAAAAGTAAAATCAGGACGATCTCTTGGAAGTTAAGAATGATTATGATTGGAAAAAATAATCCATAAAAGTATTAGAAGAAAAGTCGAAAAATTTTACGAGAACAAGGAAAAACAGAAGAAAAAGGAGAAGGGAAACTCCTGGTCAAAGTGAACATATACTAATTATATAGGTAAGGAAGAGTGATTATAGTAAACTATTTGGTTATTAGTGAAAAAATGTTATCAGTTATATTATTATCCATCATTTAAAATCATCTTATAGACAAAGCTTGACAGATGGTAAATGTTACAAATTCTGATCATGTAAGAGGAGAGATGGCAGTTATATGAAGAAGAAGAAAGAGAAAGGTAGGGTGAAGGAAATGGGAAGAGGCAATGATGATCTTAATCTTACCAAATGAAAAATCCACAGGTCAAAAGTTTGGAAAAATAAATAAAAGTAAATACGTCACTTAAAAGTTCAAAAAATAGTGATAATTTAAGCCCTTACCTGAATTGGCTTTTTTAACAATGTGAATGTAAATATTTGTTAAGATTTTGATGACATTTAGACATTTAGAAATGTAGCAAATTGCTGCAAATTCTTTGAAACCCATTCATCAGGCGAGAGCAGGCTGTGCGCCATCTAGTGGGAATTTGCACCCACTTCAAGCTCATGACTGTCTCCAAGACCATTCAATACAAATGTATTCTTCATCAGACTCACCAGTTACAGGTGATGATATAGTTAACTTTAAGAGCAAATATTTTTGATAGAATCACATGAATGGATGAGAGAATTATTATTTTTGAGTGCTGATATGGAACATTGGCACAAACTCTGGACTTTGGCCCAGGGTTAGAAATCAGGGGTACAAAGTTAAAGCTTAGTTCTATCACTGATTTCCCAAGAGACTCTGGGCAACTTCCTTAGTTTTGCTCTAATAAATTTCTTTGTGTCTGTAAGTAGGAAGTCACTATTCCTGTTGTAAATATAAGGGTAAAATACAGTAATATAGATGAACATGGTTGTTAGTGGCTATTAACTTTTCTATGATTATTTTATACCTGCCATTATTCTATCTGATTCACTAATTAGTGGACTTCCAAATTATTTAGCACACAATTAAGAGCTGAAAATAGAGTTCAAGTTGAAACTAAACTTTATCTGACTATGTTGGTTAGATAATGACATTTGCTGTTTTAAACTTCTGAGAGAATTTGTTAAAAATGTTAAAATAGCCATAATTTGAATATTGAATCTTTTAAGGTCCTTATATACACAAATTAAATATTATAAATATTTTCAGTTACATTTAATTGTGGGAGGTTTAATTTTAAAAATATGTTTCTGCTTTAGTACTTTTTGCTTCAAACAAACATTAATCCTGACCTTTTTAATAAAATGAATTTTTTACTTTGTTATCATAAAATAGAACATTTTCCTTGCAGAGAATTTTATAAAAATTAGAGAAGAAAATTTCTAGTAGTTTCAACTACCTAGATATAACTTTTGTAAATATTTTAATTTAATTCTATTCTTCTGTCGACATGTGCTGTGCTTAGTTGCTGAGTTGTGTCCAACTCTTTGCAACACCATGGACTGTAGCCTGCCAGGCTCCTCGTCCATGGGGATTCTCCAGGAAGGAATACTGGAATGAATTTCCATGTTCTCCTCCAGGGAATCTTCCCAACCCAGGGATCAAACCCATGTCTTCTGCATTGCAGGCAGATACTTCCATCTGAGTCATAAGGGAAGCCCTCTCTATAGATACTTGGACATAAAAAAAACATTTGGACAATAAAGTTTTATATTTTATTTTCCACAAAACATATCATAAATCTTTTCCCATGCTATATAGTATTCATAAATATTATATTGGCATCCGTTGCTATTCAGTTGCTTATTTGGGCCCAACTCTTTGTGACTCCATGGACTGCAGCATGCCAGGCTTCCCTGTTCTTTACTATCTCCTGGAGTTTGCTGAAACACATATCCATTGAGTCAATGACACCATCCAACCATCTCATCCTCTGTTGCCCCATTCCCCTCGTGCCCTCAATCTTCCCCAGCATCAGGGTCTTTTCTAATGAGTTGGCTCTGGGATCAAAGTTTTGGAGCTTCAGTTTCAGCATCAGTCCTTTCAATGAATACTCAGAGTTGATTTCCTTTAGGGTTGACTGGTTTGCTCTCCTTGCTCTTCAGGGGACTCTCAGGAGTATTCTCCAGGACCACAGTTCAAAAATATCAATTCTTTGGTGCTCAGCCTCCTTTATGGTCCAACTCTCACAGCCATACATGACTACTGGAAAAACCATAGTTTTGACTATGTAGATCTTTGTCAGAAAAGTGATGTCTCTGCTTTTTAATAAGCTGTCTAGGTTCGTCATAGCTTTTCCTCCAAGGAGCAAGTATCTTTTAATTGCATGGCTGCAGTCACTGTCTGCAGTGATTTTGGAGCCCAAGAAAATAAAATCCATCACCATTTCCATTTTTTCCCTGTCTATTTGCCATGAAGTGATGGGACTGGATGTGTTTATTGGCATACTATTCTAATAAATAAGCAATCAATATACTTAAATTTTTACTGTGGACATTAGATTATTTCTATTTTTTTGATTTCAAAAGCTTACTATATTTGTTATGATGAATAAGTTATTATATATCTTTCATTTCATCATTGAAAATATTTTTAGAAAAATTCTTAGAAGTAAAATTTCTGGAGGAGCTAAGATGGCAGAGGAGTAGGATGGGGAGAACACTTTCTCCCCCACAAATTCATCAAAAGAACATTTAAATGCCTAGTAAATTCCACAAAACAACTTCTGAATGCTGGCAGAGGACATCAGACACCCAGAAAAGCAACCCAAGTCTTCAAAAGGAGGTAGGAAAAAATATAAAAGACAAAAAAAGAGACAAAAGAGGGAGGGACGGAGTTCTGTCCCAGGAAGGGAGTTTTAAAAAGAGAGAAGTTTCCAAACACCAGGAAACCCTCTCACTGCTGAATCTGTGCCAAGCCTTGGAAGCACAGAGGGCAACATAACAGGGAGGAAAAATAAATAAACAATTAAACCTCACAGATTACGAGCCCTACAGTAACTCCCCCAGCGGAGAAGCAGCGCAGATGCCTGCACACGCCACTAGCAAGCAGGGGCTGGGCAGGGAGGCATGGCGCGGGCTGCATCGCTTAGAGTAAGGATCTGGCCTGAATACCCCAAGTGCTATCTGAGTGAAATAATTTGGGTTAGCAAACCAGACTGTGGGATATCTACCACGCGAAAAGCCAGCCCTAACCTAAGACACCGCCAGGCCCGTGCACGGAACAAAGGACTGAACAGAGATAGCTGGCTACAGACCATCCCCCTCCCGTGACACGCAGCCAGAGCCAGAATGGGGCATTCACAGCCCCAGAGAGACATTATCTATAAAACTGTAAGCAGGCTTCTTTGCTAACTAAAACTTCTTGGGGGTCTGGACAGTCAACATCCACCTGAGAAGGTGCGCCGGTTTTACACCTAGATAACTGAGTGGCAGGGAGGCGATAAGTCGCAGCAATCGCGCTCGCCAAACACCTCATCACCTGAGCTGCTCGGACCTGGGAAGGGCACAAAATGCAGGCCCAACTGAGTCTGCGCCTCTGAGGACTATCCGAGTGCCTGAACCTGAGCTGCTTGGACCTGGGAGGTGCAAGCAGCCCAGGGCGGGGCACAGATGGTTCCCGGCAGAGCAGCCTAGAGCCTGAGCAGTGTGGTCAGGGAGGCTACACGCACCGTGAGTGAGGGCAGACCCAGTGTGGCTGAGGCACTGCGAGCACACGCCAGTGTTATTTGTTTGCAGCATCCCTCCCTCCCCACAGCACGACAGAACAAGCGAGCCTAAAAAAAAAAAAAAAAGTGTCCTCCACCGTCCCCTTTGTGTCAGGGCGGAAACCAGACACTGAAGAGACCAAAAAACAGAAGAATCTATAACAGAGGGAACCGCCTTGGAAGCCACAGGCAATAGATTAAAACCCTGTGGTTAGTACCAAGTACATAGGAAGGGGCCTATAGATCTTGAGAAATATAAGTTGGACCAAGGAACTAGCCGAAAATGAACTGAACCCACAATACCCACAACAAAACTAGAGAAAGTCCTAGATATATTTTAACTATTTTTACGATCATTCTTTCTTTCTTTTTTTTTAAATTTTTAAAGAATTTTAAGTCCTCTATTATTCCTTTAATTTTCACTTTTATAACCTACTATTACTTAGCAAAAAAAAAAAAAGACCTTAGAAAACTTCATATATATATTTTTTTATAATTTTTTGACTTTTTTTTTTCTTTTTTTCTTTAACATTGCATTTTTGGGATTCCAAACTCTACTCTAGATTTTTAATTTTAGCTTTTTGGTAATTGTTATCAATTTTGTACCTATATTTTTTAATGTAATTTTTGTGACTTTTTTTTTCTCTCTCTTTCTTTCTCTTCTTTTATATAACATTGTATATCTGAAATTCCAAACTCTTCTCTAGATTTTTAATTTAGGCTTTTTGGTATTTGTTATCAAGTTTGTACCTATACTTTCTTTATAATTTTATGACTTTGTTTTTTTTTTTTTTTTCCCTCTCTCTCTTTTTTTTCTTTCTTTCTTCTTCTTTTTTTTTTAACATTGTATTTTTGAAATTCCAAACTCTAGATTTTTAACTTTAGCTTTTTGGTATTTGTTATCAAGTTTGTACCTATATTTTCTTTATAATTTTTGCAACTTTGTTTTTATTTGGGTTTTTTTTTTCTCTTTCTTTTCCTTCTTCTTTTCTTTAACACTGTATTTTTGAAATTCCAAACTCTACTCTAGATGTTTAATTTATGCTTTTATGTATTTGTTACCAATTTTGTACCTTTAAGAACCCAATCTTCAGTACTCATTTTTCACTAGGGAGCGAGATTACTGGCTTGACTGCTCTCTCTCCCTGTGGACTCTCCTTTTTCTCCACCAGGTCGCCTGTGTCTCCTCCCTAACCCCTCTCTACTCTACCCAACTCTGTGAATTTCTGTGTGTTCCAGACGGTGGAAAACACTTAGGGAACTGATTACTGGCTGGATTTGTCTACCTCCTTTTCATTCCCCCCTTTTATCCTCCTGGCCACCTCTGTCTCCTTCCTCCTTCTTCTCTTCTCTGTATAACTCCATGAACATCTCTGAGCGGTCTAGTTGTGGAGTGCACATAAGGAAGTGATTACTGGCTAGCCCACTCTCTCCTCTATTGATTCCACCTCATCTCATTCAGGTCACCTCTAACTCCCTCCTCCCTCTTCTCTTCTCCATGTAACGCTGTGAACCTCTCTGGGTGACCCTCACAGTGGAGAAACTTTTCATCTTTAACGTAGATGTTTTATCAATGGTGTGGTATAGAAGGAGAAGTTTTGAAATGACTGTAAAAATAGGACTGATAACTGGAAGCAGGAGGCTTAAGTCCAAACCCTGACTCCAAGGAACTCCTGACTCCAGGGAACATTAATTGACAGGAGCTCATCAAACGCCTCCATACCTACACTGAAACCAAGCACCACACAAGGGCCAACAAGTTCCAGGGCAAGACATACCAAGCAAATTCTCCAGCAACAAAGGAACACAGCTCTGAGCTTCAAGATACAGGCTGCTCAAAGTCACCCCCAAAACATAGACATCTCATAACCCATTACTGGACATTTCACTGCACTCCAGAGAGAAGAAATACAGCTCCACCCACCAGAACACCGACACAAGCTTCCTTAACCGGGAAACCTTGACAAGCCACCTGTACAAACCCACACACAGCGAGGAAATGCCACAATAAAGAGAACTCCACAAACTGCCAGAATACAGAAAGGACACCCTAAACTCAGCAATTTAAACAAGATGAAGAGACAGAGGAATACCCAGCAGATAAAGGAACAGGATAAATGCCCACCAAACCAAACAAAAGAGGGATAGGGTATCTACCTGATAAAGAATTCCAAATAATGATAGTGAAATTGATCCAAAATCTGGAAATCAAAATGGAATCACAGATAAATAGCCTGGAGACAAGGATTGAGAAGATGCAAGAAAGGTTTAACAAGGACCTAGAAGAAATAAAAAAGAGTCAATATATAATGAATAATGCAATAAATGAAATTAAAAACACTCTGGAGGCAACAAATAGTAGAATAACAGAGGCAGAAGATAGGATTAGTGAATTAGAAGATAGAATGGTAGAAATAAATGAATCAGAGAGGAAAAAAGAAAAATGAATTAAAAGAAATGAGGACAATCTCAGAGACCTTCAGGACAATATTAAATGCTACAACATTCGAATCATAGGGGTCCCAGAAGAAGAAGACAAAAAGAAAGATCATGAGAAAATACTTGAGGAGATAATAGTTGAAAACTTCCCTAAAATGGGGAAGGAAATAATCACTCAAGTCCAAGAAACCCAGAGAGTCCCAAACAGGATAAACCCAAGGCAAAACACCCCAAGACACATATTAATCAAATTAACAAAGATCAAACACAAAGAACAAATATTAAGCAGCAAGGGAAAAACAACAAATAACACACAAGGGAATTCCCATAAGGATAACAGCTGATCTTTCAATAGAAACTCTTCAAGCCAGGAGGGAATGGCAAGACATACTTAAAGTGATGAAAGAAAATAACCTACAGCCCAGATTATTGTACCCAGCAAGGATCTCATTCAAATATGAAGGAGAAATCAAAAGCTTTACAGATAAGAAAAGCTGAGAGAATTCTGCACCACCAAACCAGCTCTCCAACAAATACTAAAGGATATTCTCTAGACAGGAAACACAAAAATGGTGTATAAATTCTAACCCAAAACAATAAAGTAAATGGCAACGGGATCATACTTATCAGTAATTACCTTAAACGTAAATAGGTTGAATGCCCCAACCAAAAGACAAAGACTGGCTGAATGGATACAAAAACAAGACCCTTACATATGTTGTCTACAAGAGACCCACCTCAAAACAGGTCACACATACAGACTGAAAGTGAAGGGCTGGAAAAAGATTTTCCATGCAAATAGGGACCAAAAGAAATCAGGAGTAGCAATACTCGTATCAGATAAAATAGACTTTAAAACAAAGGCTATGAAAAGAGACAAAGATAGTCACTACATAATGATCAAAGGATCAATCCAAGAAGAAGATATAACAATTATAAATATATATGCACCCAACACGGGAGTGCCGCAATATGTAAGACAAATGCTAACAAGTATGAAAGGAGAAATTAACAATAACACAATAATAGTGGGAGACTTTAACACCCCACTCACACCTATGGATAGATCAACTAAACAGAAAATTAACAAGGAAACACAAACTTTAAACGATACAATAGACCAGTCAGACCTAATTGATATCTATAGGACATTTCATCCCAGAACAATGAATTTCACCTTTTTCTCAAGTGCACATGGAACCTTCTCCAGGATAGATCACATCCTGGGCCATAAATCTAGCCTTGGTAAATTCAAAAAAATTGAAATCATTCCAAGCATCTTCTCTGACCACAATGCAGTAAGATTAGATCTCAATTACAGGAGAAAAACTATTAAAAATTCCAACATAGGGAGGCTGAACAACAAGCTACTGAATAACCAACAAATCACAGGAGAAATCAAAAAAGAAATCAAAATTTGCATAGAAATGAATGAAAATGAAAACACAACAACCCAAAACCTGTGGGACACTGTAGAAGCAGTCCTAAGGGGAAAGTTTATAGCAATACAGGCATACCTCAAGAAACAAGAAAAAAGTCAAACAAATAACCTAACTCTACACCTAAAGCAACTAGAAAAGGAAGAAATGAAGAACCCCAGGGTTAGTAGAAGGAAAGAAATCTTAAAAATTATGGCAGAAATAAATGCAAAAGAAACAAAAGAGACCATAGCAAAAATCAACAAAGCCAAAAGCTGGTTATTTGAAAGGATAAATAAAATTGACAAACCATTAGCCAGACTCAACAAGAAACAAAGGGAGAAAAATCAAATCAATAAAATTAGAAATGAAAATGGAGAGATCACAACAGACAACACAGAAGTACAAAGGATTATAAGAAACTACTATCAACAATTATATGCCAATAAAATGGACAACGTGGAAGAAATGGACAAATTCTTAGAAAAGTACAACTTTCCAAAACTGGACCAGGAAGAAATAGAAAATCTTAACAGACCCATCACAAGCATGGAAATTGAAACTGTAATCAAAAATCTTCCAGCAAACAAAAGCCCAGGTCCAGACAGCTTCACAGCTGAATTCTACCAAAAATTTAGAGAAGAGCTAACACCTACCCTACTCAAACTCTTCCAGAAAATTGCAGAGGAAGGTAAACTTCCAAACTCATTCTATGAGGCCACCATCACCCTAATACCAAAACCTGACAAAGATGCCACAAAAAAAGAAAACTACAGGCCAATATCACTGATGAACATAGATGCAAAAATCCTTAACAAAATTCTAGCAATCAGAATCCAACAACACATTAAAAAGATCATACACCATGACCAAGTGGGCTTTATCCCAGGGATGCAAGGATTCTTCAATATCTGCAAATCAATCAATGTTATACACCTCATTAACAAATTGAAAAATAAAAACCATATGATTATCTCAATAGATGCAGAGAAAGCTTTTGACAAAATTCAACACCCATTTATGATAAAAACTCTCCAGAAAGCAGGAATAGAAGGAACATACCTCAACATAATAAAAGCTATATATGATAAACCCACAGCAAACATTATCCTCAATGGTGAAAAATTGAAAGCATTTCCTCTAAAGTCAGGAAAAAGACAAGGGTGCCCACTTTCATCATTACTATTCAACATAGTCTTGGAAGTTTTGGCCACAGCAATCAGAGCAGAAAAAGAAATAAAAGGAATCCAAATTGGAAAAGAAGAAGTAAAACTCTCACTATTTGCAGGTGACATGATCCTCTACATAAAAAACCCTAAAGACTCCACCAGAAAATTACTAGAACTAATCAATGATTATAGTAAAGTTGCAGGATATAAAATCAACACACAGAAATCCCTTGCATTCCTATACACTAATAATGAGAAAACAGAAAGAGAAATTAAGGAAACAATTCCATTCACCATTGCAATGGAAAGAATAAAATACTTAGGAATATATCTACCTAAAGAAACTAAAGACCTATATATAGAAAACTATAAAACACTGGTGAAAGAAATCAAAGAGGACACTAATAGATGGAGAAATATACCATCTTCATGGATTGGAAGAATCAATATAGTGAAAATGAATATACTACCCAAAGCAATATATAGATTCAATGCAATCCCTATCAAGCTACCAACGGTATTCTTCACAGAGCTAGAACAAATAATTTCACAATTGGTATGGAAATACAAAAAGCCTCGAATAGCTAAAGCTATCTTGAGAAAGAAGAATGGAACTGGAGGAATCAACCTACCTGACTTCAGGCTCTACTACAAAGCCACAGTCATCAAGACAGTATGGTACTGGCACAAAGACAGAAATATTGATCAATGGAACATAATAGAAAGCCCAGAGATAAATCCACGCACATATGGACACCTTATCTTTGACAAAGGAGGCAAGAATATACAATGGATTAAAGACAATCTCTTTAACAAGTGGTGCTGGGAAAACTGGTCAACCACTTGTAAAAGAATTAAAGTAGAGCACTTTCTAACACCATACACAAAAATAAACTCAAAATGGATTAAAGATCTAAATGTAAGACCAGAAACTATAAAACTCCTAGAGGAGAACATAGGCAAAACACTCTCCAACATACATCACAGCAGGATCCTCTATGACCCACCTCCCAGAATATTGGAAATAAAAGCGAAAATAAACAAATGGGACCTGATTAAACTTAAAAGCTTCTGCACAACAAAGGAAACTATTAGCAAGGTGAAAAGACAGCCTTCAGAGTGGGAGAAAAGAATAGTAAATGAAGCAACTGACAAACAACTAATCTCAAAAATATACAAGCAACTCCTACAGCTCAATTCCAGAAAAATAAATGACCCAATCAAAAAATGGGCCAAAGAACTAAATAGACATTTCTCCAAAGAAGACATACAGATGGCTAACAAATACATGAAAAGATGCTCAACATCACTCATTATCAGAGAAATGCAAATCAAAACCACTATGAGGTACCATTTCACGCCAGTCAGAATGGCTGCGATCCAAAAATCTACAAGCAATAAATGCTGGAGAGGGTGTGGAGAAAAGGGAACCCTCTTACACTGTTGGTGGGAATGCAAACTAGTACAGCCACTATGGAGAACAGTGTGGAGATTCCTTAAAAAACTGGAAATAGAACTGCCTTATGACCCAGCAACCCCACTGCTGGGCATACACACTGAAGAATCCAGAAAGGAAAGAGACACGTGTACCCCAATGTTCATTGCAGCACTGTTTATAATAGCCAGGACATGGAAGCAACCTAGATGCCCATCAGCAGATGAATGGATAAGAAAGCAGTGGTACATATACACAATGGAGTATTACTCAGCCATTAAAAAGAATACATTTGAATCAGTTCTAATGAGGTGGATGAAACTGGAGCCTATTATACAGAGTGAAGTAAGCCAGAAAGAAAAACACCAATACCGTATACTAACGCATATATATGGAATTTAGAAGGATGGTAACAATAACCCTGTAAACGAGACAGCAAAAGAGACACTGATGTATAGATCAGTCTTTTGGACTCTGTGGGAGAGGGAGAGGGTGGGATGATTTGGGAGAATGGCATTGAAACATGTATAACATCATATGTGAAACAAGTCGCCAGTCCAGCTTCGATGCACGATACTGGATGCTTGGGGCTGGTGCACTGGGATGACCCAGAGGGAGGGTATGGGGAGGGAGGAGGGAGGAGGGTTCAGGATGGGGAACACACGTATACCTGTGGTGGATTCATTTCAATGTTTGGCAAAACCAATACAATATTGTAAATTTTAAAAATAAAATAAAATTAAAAAAAATAAAAATAAAAAAGAAACTGATAAGGGAAGCTGGCATCAACGTACAGAACAGCCTGAACACAGGCAACAGGAGAGGTGCTGTTTAAGAAAGAGGGGACACATGTATGCCTATGGCCAATTCATATTGATGAATGGCAAAAGCCATTACAATATTGTAATTAGTCTCCAATTAAAATAAATAAATTTCTTTGGAAGGAAAAAAGTAAAATTTCTAAATCAAAACATATTCTCATTTCTAAATATTAATTTTACCCTCATTTCTCCAAACATTGGGTGTTGTGTTTTTTAAGGTATTCTTAATAATGATATGGAAGTTAAGGGTTATTTCATTTTTTGATTGAAGTATAGTTATTATGCAATACTATATAAGTTACAGGCATACAATGTAGGGATTCACAATTTTTAAAGGGTATACTGTGTTTATAGTTACTATAAAAAACTTGCTATATAATATTGGCTATATCCCCAACTTTGTACAATATATTTTTGTAGCTTATTTTATACCTAATAGTTTGTACTGCTTAATTTCCTTCTCCTATATTGCCCACCACCCCCTTTCTTCACTATCTGGTAACCAATATTTTCTTCTCTATATCTGTAAGTCTACTCCTTATTTTGTTATTTTCACTAGTGTGTTGTATTTTTAGATGCCATATGTGAGTAATGTCATACAGAATTTGTCTTTCTCTGTCTGACTTATTTCACTTAGCATAACGCCCTCCAAGTCCACCCATGTTGGTCCAAATGGCATTATCTCATTCTTTTTTATGGCTGAGTGATATTCCAGTGTGTGTGTGTGTGTGTGTGTGTGTATGTGTGTTTATCTGCATGTATATACACATATATCACATTTTCTTTTTCATCCATCTGTTGGTGGACCCTTAGGTTGCTTCCATATCTTGACAATTGTAAATAATGCTGCTATGAACACTGAGGTGCATTTATCTATAAAATTAGTATTTTTGTTTTCTCTGGATATATACCCAGGAGTGGAATTTCTGTAGTCATGTAGTAGTCCTAGTTTTAGTTTTTTGAGAAACTAAATTGTTTTCCACTGTGACTGTGGCAACACTGTGACATTCTTTCCAACAGTGTACTAAGGTTCCCTTTTCTCCACAACCTCACCAACATTTGTTATTTGTGTTCTTTTGGCTGATGGCCTTTATGACAGGTATGAGGTGCTATCTCATTGTGGTTGATTTTCACTTCCCTGAGGCCTAGCAATGTTGAGCATTTTTCATGTGCTTGTTGGCTATCTGCATGTTCTTTTTGGGAAACTGTCTATTGAGGTTTCTCAATTTTTAATCAGGTTGTTTGCTTTGATGTTGAGCTGTATGAACTGTTTATATATTTTGCATATTAACTCCTGTTGATCATATCATTTGCAAATATTTTCTCCCATTTGGTAGGTTGTATTTTTGATTTGTTGATGACTTCCTTTCCTGGGCAAAAGCTTTTCAGTTTAATTAGGTCCCATTTGCTTCTTTTTGCTTTTATTTCCTTTGTTTTAGCAGATGGATGCAAAGAAATATTGCTATGATTTAGGTCAAGTAGTATTTTGCCTATGTTTTCCCCTAGAAGCTTTATGGTATCTGGTCTTACATTTAGGCCTTTAATCCATTTTTGTTTATTTTTGTATATGGTGTAGAGGATGATCTAATTTCATTCTCTTACATGTAGCTGTCCAGTTTTCCCAAAACCACTTATTGAAAAGACTGTCTTTTTTCTGTTATATATTCTTGCCAAGGGTTATTTCATTTTAATTTGTATTTATTTGATTACTAGTGAAATTGATCTATCTTACATATATTGGCCATCAATATTATTTGTATATAACTCTGTTCTTGCCTGCTGTGTTGGTATTTTTATCTTACAAATATGTATAAACTTTTCACACACTAAACATTTAACTTTGACATACTTGTTATAACTGATTTTTATTTATTTGTCAAATATAAGCTATTATGTATCAATTCAAATGGAAGGATAAAGTTTAGCACATCCATATAATATAGTCTTGTGAAAGACTAAAGATGGAAGCATGAGCTAATTTTTTCCAAATTCTTATTAAACTTCCCTTCATGGGAACTTGTTGTTGTTGTTAGAATTAATCATATATATAATATTTCCATATATATTATCAAGCAATAGAGTCAGATTGCTTGGTATGAAAATAAGTCATCTTCTTTCCAAACTTCTTGCTATTGTCTATCACCCCCTTTATTATCCTTTAGAGCTTTGGAGATTGAAATAATCTCAAAAATCTAATGTAGCTCAGAGATCTGATCTAATCTAGTAGCTCAGAAATTTGATCATTGTAAGCAATATTACTAGAATATAGGTTTCTACTTCATTCTGCCTTCCCTCTCCCACTGTTCTTATACTTTTTAAAAAATTTACTGAGAATGTCACTGAATTTAATACAGTGACAGAACATGATCTCAAAAGAAGATAGTTTTATAAGACAGTTAAGATTTTCTCATCAACATTTTCTATTGTAACTCATATTGCCAATTAATTTTTTTATTTCATTAGCAATGTAATAGAGAAAAGATTTTGAAAACACTGCGCTTTGTGTAGATGTCTTTTAATTAAGGCTAATTAAATACTGTGGAAGGACCTGATTATACCTTTGAGTATTTCTTAGTCTGAAAAAAGGAAAAGAAACACACACACACACACACACACACAAGATGTGTAGTCATGAATATATTGAACAAAAGCTGAATTCAACAACTCATTATATAGAACAAAAACTTCAAAAAAAAAAAAAAAAAGGAACAAATTAGAGAGTAGCACTGGGGGAGTATTCTCTAAATAGGCGTGCAGATTCTCTGAGGAGGCTTGTCAACCACTGTGTGTTTTGGTTATTAGGCAGAATCTCAAGTAAACCCAAGTAGAAATCACACTGATTCTGAAAACAAAGAGCAGTGCCAGTGGGTAAACAGTTTCAGGGCAAACTGAAGCAGTACTCCTTGGAGTTAGGAACGGGTTTTTCCAGATGGCCACTGTGCATATGGCTGGGGTATGGTGGTAGCCAAAATAGGAAATGAGAACATGATTCTTTCCAATTAAATCAACACTGTCCTTGAGAAAAGAAAATTCACAGACCAAGTCCAGGGAGATGGGGCAGATGAGAAATAGCATTCCAGACCATCAAGACATCTTTAAGTAATTATAATATCTTTTTAAATGTTCAGACCAGTCAAATCTATTTTGGGATTTTAGGCAAGCAAGGCAATGAGCTAAATGATGCACTAGAAATTCACAGCTCAAATTGGACTTGTCTATTCTCTTTCATTCTGGAACATTGGGTGAGTTTACTTAATCTCTCTCTGATTGTTTCCTCCTGTGTAAAATGGGAATCATATCCCCAGGCTGCCTAACAGGCTTGTTGTAGAGATAAAATAATAAATGTTATGAGGCACTCTGCAATCATGAAACACTGGATTGTATTTTCCAGGACCTGGAGGGAATAACCAATAATTTCAATTCATGCTGTGGCTCACATCATGCTTTCTCTTAGGAAAGACGTTACTATTTATGAAAGGGTAAGATTTCTAGCTTGGTTTAGGCCCTGACCCTTGACAAATTCTTTGGTGGTTATTCAATTCATCTTAATTAAAGGCTAATTTACTGGCCTCTGTATAATCAACTTGGCTGGAAACTGACCTTTGCTGGGCAATCTGGTTGAACATCTTAATAAATTTCAGGTCCCTAAAACATCAGCCACATAGGTGCTGTTATACACCCTATCACAAGTGAGTATTCAGAGGGAGACCCTAAACACTTATATATGGAGTCCAGTCCATTCTTGTGGGACCTTTGATACATCCAATGAGTGCAGGGGTAACAAGTAGCTCGTTTCCATACCAGTCAATCCACCCCAACTATCTTATTTTCTCTTTGCCTTGTATATCTCTTTCATCCTTCTTAAAGGGAATCATCTAAAGCTATAATATTTAAAATCGACAATAAAGACCCTTTCTACATTTTTGTTTTGAAATGCCCTTCCCCCCTCATATTTTTTTTTTTGCTATTTCAATTTTCTACTCAATTGGCTCCATGTGTACACTGTGTTTGTGTGTGTGCACACACTTGTGCATGCACTTTGTAACTCAGTCGTGTCTGACTCTTTGTGACCCAAGACTATAGCCCACCAAGCTCCTCTGTCTATGGAATTTTCCAGATAAGAATACTGGATTGGGTTGCCATTTCCTACTCCAGGGGATCTTCCTGACCCATAGACTAAACCTGCATCTCTTGCATCTCCTGCTTGGCAGGCAGATTCATTAACTTTGCACCACACAAACCCAGCTACAATTTGTATAATGCACTGGAATCTTGGCTGTTTTCAAGGCTAATCTGATATATATTGTTTGCCAGTGTACAAAAGAAGTAGTTTTCCTGTAAATAATAAATTGTGCTCATCTTCTATAGAATAATCTACAAACGGATAGAATTTCAAAGGACTGATCATGGCATCAGCAGTTTAATACTTGGTCATATGTAGGTGGTGAGAATAAGTCAATTAGCACAGAGAAAAATAATATGTCGTTCAGTCATGTCCGACTCTTTGTGACCCAGACTCATGGACTGTATAGTCCATGGAATTTTCCAGGCCAGAATACTGGAGTGGGTAGCTGTTCCCTTCTCCAGGGGATCTTCCCAACCCAGGGATTGAACCCAGGTCTTATGCATTGCAGGCAGATGCTTTACCAGCTGAGCCACAAAGGAAGCCCAAGAATACTGGAATGGGTAGTATATTCCTTCTCCAGCAGATCTTTCTGACCCAGGAATTGAACCAGAGTCTCTTGCATTGCAGGCAGATTCTTTACCAGCTGAGCTACCAGGGAATCCCTAGGACAGAAAAGTTATAACAAAAGCAACACATACCTTATTTGTTCCATTCCTCAACTCTGTTCCATAGAGACAAAAATTTTCATCATTTCTGGCTTTTCTCTTTAGTTTTCCTCTAATTCGGTGTGTAGTAGAATTAATTACCTAAATTGCCCATTATGAATGCAGATTCCTGAGATTCATCTGGACTTGCTTAATGGAATTGCTGATACTGTGTCTGAAAATCCATAAGAGAAAGATCATAGGAATTCTAATGTCTTCTAAATTTTGAGAACGATTAGCCTAATAAATGTTGAGCAACATTATGACCTTCATGGACTCAAGGCACTTTTGCCTTCATGGGTCTCTTCCTCCATAAAAAGTATTTAAAATTATCTTTTTACTACTGTGTTAGTACATGGATGAATATGTAATATTATATATTAAAATTTTCTTCAACCTAACTTCATTTTTTCTTCTGATAGGAAAAAAGCATTTTCAGTGGCTCCTAAAGGTATGGTGGGCATTAGGCATTGTGCTTCCTATTTCTCCTACAGCCCAGAATGAATCTAGGACTAGTCAACTTAGAAAACTGGCAATAAGATATTCTGAATTTTTAGATCCTAACATATTTTTGTCATAGTACAATGAGATCCAAATCAAAACTTTCTGGAGTTCAGAGGATACAGCTCTGCATGAGGAAAATTTGCAGGTTGTCCTTGTGCTCAGAACTGGATGCCTAGATATGAGGGCGGGCAGATATCAAATTGCCAACTTCTGCTGGATCATTGAAAAACCGAGAGAGTTCCAGAAGAACATATACTTCTGCTTTATTGTGGAGAAGGAAATGGTAACCCATTTCAGTACTCTTGCCTGGAGAATTCCATGGACAGAGGAGCCTGGTGGGCTGCTGTCCATGGGGGTCTCACAGAGTCAGACATGACTGAAGCGACTTAGCATGCATGCGTGCATTGGAGAAGGAAATGGCAACCCACTCCACTGTTCTTGTCTGGAGAATCCCAGGGACAGAGGAGCTTGGTGGGCTGCCCTTTATGGGGTCACACAGAGTCAGATACGACTGAAGCACCTTAGCAGCAGCAGCAGCTGCTGCTTTATTGACTATGCCAAAGCCTTTGACTCTGTGGATCACAACAAGTTGTGGAAAATTCTTAGAGAGATGGGAATACAGGACCTCCTGACCTGCCTCTTGAGAAATCTATATGCAGGTCAAGAAGCAACAGTTAGAACTGGACATGGAACAGACTGGCTCCAAATTGGGAAAGGAGTACATCAAGGCTGTATGTTGTCATCCTGATTATTAACTTATATGTAGTTTTGAACTGTGGTGTTGGAGAAGACTCTTGAGAGTCCCTTGGACTGCAAGGAGATCCAACCAGTCCATTCTAAAGGAGATCAGCCCTGGGTGTTCTTTGGAAGGAATGATGCTAAAGCTGAAACTCCAGTATGTTGGCCACCTCATGCAAAGAGTTGACTCATTGGAAAAGACTCTGATGCTGTGAGGGATTGAGAGCAGGAGGAAAAGGGGACGACAGAGGATGAGATGGCTGGATGGCATCACCGACTCGATGGACATGAGTCTGAGTGAACTCCGGGAGTTGGTGATGGACAGGGAGGCCTGGCGTGCTGCAGTTCATGGGCTCACAAAGAGTTGGACACCACTGAGCAACTGAACTGAACTGAACTGAGAGTACTTCATGAGAAATGCTGGACTGGATGAAACACAAGCTAGAATGAAGATTACTGGGAGAAATATCAATGACCTCAGCTATGCAGATGACACCACCCTTATGGCAGAAAGCAAAGAAGAACTAGATGGGGAAACAATGGAAAGAGTGAGAGATTTTATTTTTGGGGCTCCAAAATATCTGCAATCACTGCAGATGGTGACTGCAGCTATGAAATTAAAAGACACTTACTCATTGAAAGAAAAGTTGTGACCAACCTAGATAGCATATCAAAAAGCAGAGACATTACTTTGCCAACAAAGGTCTGTCTAGTCAAAGCTATGGTTTTTCCAGTAGTCATGTGACAGTTGGCACATAAAGAAAGCTGAGCACCAAAGAATTGATGCTTTTGAACTCTGGTGTTGGAGAAGACTCTTGAAAGTCCTGTGGACTGCAAGATCTAACCAGTCCATCCTAAAGGAAATCAGTCCTGAATTCATTGGAGGGACTGATGCTGAAGCTGAAACTCCAATACTCTGGCCACCTGATGTGAAGAACTGACTTATTGGAAAAGACTCTGATGCTGGGAAAGATTGAAGGCAGGAGGAGAAGGGGTTGACAGAGGATAAGATGGTTGGATGGCATCACCGATTCAATGGACATAAGTTTGAGAAAGCTCTGAGAGTTGGTGATGGACAGGGAGGCCTGGTGTGCTGCAGTCCATGGGGTTACAAATAGTTGGACACGGTTGAGCCACTGAACTGAACTGACTTCTCAATACTGACAAATGCAAAAGGGGAGAAAATATTGGGTCACAAGTTTGCTCAAGTATTACCATTCTATTTTGTTAATATTAGCAAATGCATGTGACAACTACATAAAATACAAGTTTATGGAATATTAGGCTATAGGACTACTAGGGTCTAGAGGCCACAGTCTGGGAAAGCTTCTTTCTGGAGGCAGGGGAATGGGAGGAAAGAGAAAGCAAAGATGAAAAACTCAGTGGAGATAAGAAGGAAGGTCAAAATACATGAAAATATGAGAACTTATAAGAGGAAACAAATCAGAAAGATGTCCTGGTGTTGTATAGAAATAGAGGGGGGACTGCAAGGATACAGGCCCATAAAAACAACAATTTTAGATCCCCATGAAGACTAGGTTTCATTTTAGAGTCTCGAGAAGGCAACTAGCAGCAAACAATACTTGAAAATGGTTTTTGCTCTGAAAATTTACACTTTCTTTTATATTTGCCCTTTACAAAGTGACTTACATAATAATAGCTACTATTTTTTATTGAGAACGTGCCAATATTTCAGGTTCAGTGGGAATATACATTGAAGCCAAGACTAGATGAGAAGAAAACAGTGAAAATTATAGAAGAAGATATAATAGGGTTTAATTGTTCTGGTTTGCTTTTGAACTGTGGTGCTGAATAAGATTCTTGAGAGTCCCTTGGACTGCAAGGAGATCAAACTAGTCAATTCAAAAGGAAATCAGCTCTGAGTACTCACTGGAAGGACCAATGGTGAAGCTGAAGCTCCAATACTTTGGCCACTTGAAGAACTGACTCATTGGAAAAGACCCTGGTGCTGGGAAAGACTGAAGGCAAAAGGAGGAGGAGGCAGCAGAGGATGAGATGGTTAGACAGCATCACTGACTCAATGAACATGAATTTGAGCAAACTGTGGAAGACAGTGGTCGACTGAGGAACCTGGCATGCTGCACACTATGGGGATGCAAAGAGTCGGACATGACTTACCTACTGACCACCAACAATAGTTGCTTTGGTTATTGATTGTTCTGTAACAAACCACCCCAAAATTTAGCAACCTAAGACAACCAATACTTTATTTATTTGTTCCATTCTTGCTTTCTGGGCTGAGTTAGTTGGGCAGTCCTTCTCACCTTGCTGGTGGTCATTCCTGTGGCTACAGTTAAGCAGGTGAATCAGCAGGGATCTGGCTTAGCTGGAACCCTGGGGCAGCGGGACTTCTCTTTCTTCCTCTGCAATCTCAGGTGTCCTCCCTAAGTGGCCTTTCTGGAAGGGTAGCTTGACTTTTACAAATTGGCTCACAGGTCTCAAGAAAAAGCCACTGAAGCAGCAAGTGACCAGTTTAAGGGTCAGGCTTAAGGTTGATGCATTCTTTTGGTTCATGCACATTGAAGGGGAGGGTACACATAGGGGTCTGAACTCTGAAAGAAATGATGCCATGGGGCTACCAGCTGAGCAGACGCCATAGGCATTAGAGAGAACTTGCCACCCATTCCTCAGGTTTCTTTCCAGGTGGTGGTGACATCTAGTGAAATACTCCACTACTGGGCTGGTGGGGTGGCCTATTTGGCTCCTAAGTTTGTGAAATATAATAGCATATATGCTTCTTGAAAGTGAGATTTTTCTGCAAGAGTCCAACATTTCCAGTAGGAATATCAGTATTATTTGTGGATTCATTAGTAGCTACTGGCTAATAAACCTGAACCCACATCTTCTAACTTGGTCGGGGTGAGTAACCAAAATGATATTTGGCTTCTGTCTGCTACTGCTTTATTTTATTTCCTCAGTTCAGGGAAGA
The DNA here is from genome assembly GCF_027580195.1 of Bos mutus. Classification (NCBI taxonomy): domain Eukaryota; kingdom Metazoa; phylum Chordata; class Mammalia; order Artiodactyla; family Bovidae; genus Bos; species Bos mutus. The sequence goes on from NC_091618.1 coordinate 33,383,199, forward strand.
GAGATGTTATTTATAGAGCTCCTTGGGGATTATAACAACCTGAGGAAATTACAAATGATGAGGTATGTGTGGAGACTCTAAAAAAAGGAATGAAGAGTAAGTGATGAAAATACTGAGAAAGGTATCCAATAACCTAGGAAGGATAAATAATCGACAGGGTTATAGAACTTCGCATATTTTGGAAAAGGAAATGGCAACCCACTCTGGCATTCATGCCTGGGAAATCCCATGGACATAAGAGCCTGGCAGGCTACAGTCAATGGGGTTGCAAAGGAGGTCAACATGACTTAGTGACTGAACAACAACAAGACTCATATTTGGTTATCAAATGGAGATTGATCATTTGTCTATACTTCTTGTAACTGAAGCTGTGGTTATTTGGTTTCAGTAGTCTACTGATACTGATTTTCCCCTTCATCCTTATATAATCCTTATCTTGTTGAGGACAGCAATGTATCCAGGTAAAAATATGTTTGCTAACATTTCTTGCAGATAAAGGGACCATATAGCACCCATTGACTTGTGACAGGTGGGTAGAAACTTTTAGGTGAGGGTGTGGGAAAGTTATTTAAAAGCTGGCAGTTAGGGGTAGAGACTGGGAGAGCAGATTCAGATAATGCCCTTGTTTTCCTATCTGGAATTTAGATAGAAAACCTAAAGCTGCAGTGGTCATGTTTTGACCTTGAAGTAAAGCTGAAGTGAAATCCATGCACTAAGAATGGAAAAGCAAAAAGATAGGAGGCTGGAACCTTGATGATATGGCGGAACCCTCCATCATCTACTCCACAACTTCAGCTGACATAAAGGAAGGAAAATACCCAAATTTGTTTGTGCTCCTATTTTTAGGTTGGTTTGTTTCTATTACTTTGCAATGGAACACAGTCCCTGAGTGACCATTTTATTAAAGCAGATAGATAAAAATTTGTAGTTGATGCTTTTTCCAAGAAAAATGATGGCATTAAGGTGACTTATTTATTCAAAATTATTTAAAGAAAATTTTATTAAATGGGTATATGTTAGCAATTCCTCATATAAGATAGACTCTCTCATCAGAGCGTTAGCACATTTTCTTGCCATGCCTAATACTCTTCTTATGAATATTCACATGGCACACATCCTTCCTTCACTGGGGCTTCCATTCAAACATCCACAGCTCAGAAAAGACTATCCTAATCAATCTATATACAGCAATAGCCTCATTACTCTCTATAGCTTTATTCTATTAACTGGCTACTCTTGACATTTTTAACTTTATGATTGTTCATTATTGTCCCCTCAGTGCTTAGAAGAGTGTCTTACACTTAGTAGATGCTCAGTGACTATTTGTTAAATAATTGACTTAGGAAAAGGAAAAGGCAAAACTAATGCATGGTTGATTCTGAGAGTTTCTTGAGAAAACTACCAAGAAAACAATGTAGAAAAATTAGGACTTATAGCCTATTTCAGTTTGAGAACTCCAATATACTGTTAAGCTTTAGGATAGCTCAGTGTCTATTAAAATAATATTTCTGTTAAAATTGTTCAGTGTATCTGGTAGTGTTTAAATAAGATGGCAATTTTTCAAACTTTGCTGAATTCTTCACTTCAGTTTTATCTGAAAGAAATAGAACAGTGAGATATATGCCTCAAAAGACACATGAAGATATTTGTAAATCACCTTTATGGAGACTTGGCCACGTAGTCCCTAATTTTTCTTGGGCAGATGTACTCTATGTCTCCTTAGTAATAAAATGAACACAAATCAATGGTTTATGTTCATGAAAAGTATACCTGCCACTGGATTTTGTTATATGCATACACAATAAAATTCAGCTGTAGGTTTGTGTGTAATATACATATATGAAATGTATATGTGTGTGTGTGTATATATATATATATATATATATATATAGAATGTGTATAGAACAAGAAAAACAAGAAAGTTGTACACATATACACAATTTTATTGTTTTTTAATATTAGGAACATATTGATTTACCTATCAATTTCTATGTATTAAAGCATTTACATAGTTCATCTCCAAATTTAATAAAATGTGCCTGTGTTTCTAGATAATCAAGGAAAAATTTTGAGGAAAAGAAATATGGAGAATTCAGAAAGTTCAAGAGATAAGTTTTGAGGGGATCCTGGTTTTCCCCTTCAAGTAGAAAGTCTGGAAATTGGGATCTCTGAAAAACAGAGCTCTGAAACTACAACATGTTGTAGAACCATGCACTTTGTTTCTTTACCCTCTGGTGGCATTAGTGGCAGAGATGCCAGGGTCCAATAGAGTGGTGCTCAGTGGTGGGCAGTGCAGTGCACAGTGGTTTCTGGATATCAGCTGCCCAGGGCCTGCTTTTCCTAGCACTTGCCAAGCAGCAAGGTGGAATGTCAAGTTCATGCCATGGGGATAGTGGCAAAAGTGATGGAGGCCACTTCCAGGCCAGGCTCATAAAAATCTCTTGGGGGTCTTCTACTCTCTCTGCCCCAGTTGGCTGGCTGGATGTTGATGTGCAGGGTGATCTGGGAAACATGAACTGAAGAAAGAGAAGCCTCTGTTAGGCTCTGTCCCACAGTGACTGTCACGAACATCTCTCCCCGCAGGTCTATTGGGCTAAGTCACAGAGATTTTGGGTTTTACTCTGTTATAGCACTGGGCACTATCTCAACTACACATATGCTACAGCTTTAACAGAGGTTATGAAGTTGCCATTGTTAGAGAAAGCCCAGAAAGCAGTAGTTCTCACACTTCAGAAACTTCTGGGTAGAGTTTGTTATGAATACAAATCCCCAGCCCTCACTCCCAGAATTTTGATTCATTAGATTTGGGATAGGGCCCAGAAATAGGCCTTTAATTACCACTCCAAGGTGATTTTGATGCACATTTGCAGAACTGGCAGCTGGGCATCTGGGTTTGGACATGGATAGCAGGTTATATCCTGAGCCAAATTGTGAGCTATATGAATTAGAAATCAGTGAGTAAGCAGAAAAATTGTCAAAGAAATATTTCTTACTACAACAATGAGTACTTTCTTGAGTACTTATGACTGCCATCTTTCAAGTAGGAGGAAGGCTCAATGATGGGGTTGCAAAAATGCAGTGAAGCCAAAAAGAAAACACTTGACATGTAGAGAAGCAGGAGAGGATAGTTTCAGTATGAACATTTTTAAACAGAAGCCCCTTAAAACTGGCACAACACAATTGAAATAGACCATTTATGAGGAGCGATGGTTTTGAGGCTAATGCCACTATCAACACCAATTCGCCTCTCGCAAAAGAACAATATGTTGAAAAATCAAGAGCTTAAAATGAATGGTTTTTTTTTTTTTTTCTTTCCAATACACTATCAAATAAAAATGTTACAGGCCCAAAGCCAGAGCCTATTCTTGGATTGGATCTTTTCCAATACTCTAAATTTAACCAGCTGGGATTTTGTAAGTACCAGTCTATTCTACCTTTTGAAATGCAGAATTTGCCTTTTAGCAGGAAATCTGCATTTCACCTTAAGAAAAGACCATCTGTTTAACTCAAAGAAGTATAGCCTTTTGGTATTGTGCATTACCACAAATAAAAGAAGGACCTGTAGTAAAAGGTGAAAGGATGAAAATATACTAATCAACACATCTAATACTCAGGACCATGAAAAATGTATTTTATTTCTGGTTACCAACAGGCCAAATCATGAATACTATTAGGTATGTTCACCACCAAGTTTCTACTGATAAACTCTTGATGAAAGTGAAAGAGGAGAGTGAAAAAGTTGGCTTAAAGCTCAACATTCAGAAAACTAAGATCATGGCATCTGGTCCCATCACTTCACAGTAAATAGATGGGGAAACAGTGGAAACAGTGTCAGACTTTATTTTTGGGGGCTCCAAAATCACTGCAGATGGTGATTACAGCCATGAAATTAAAAGATGCTTACTCCTTGGAAGGAAAGTTATGACCAACCTAGATAGCATATTGAAAAGCAGAGACATTACTTTGCCAACAAAGGTCTGTCTCGTCAAGGCTATGGTTTTTCCTGTGGTCATGTATGGATGTAAGAGTTGGACTGTGAAGAAAGCTGAGCGCTGACGAATTGATGCTTTTGAACTGTGGTTTGGAAAAGACTCTTGAGAGTCCCTTGGACTGCAAGGAGATCTAACCAGTCCATTCTAAAAGGGATCAGTCCTGGGTGTTCTTTGGAAGGACTGATGTTCAAGCTGAAACTCCAGTACTTTGGCCACCTCATGTTAAGAGTTGACTTATTGGAAAAGACTCTGATGCTTGGAGGGATTGAGGGCAGGAGGGAAAGGGGATGACCGAGGATGAGATGGCTGGATGGCATCACCAACTCAATGGACGTGAGTTTGAGTGAACTCCGGGAGATGGTGATGGACAGGGAGGCCTGGCATGTTGTGATTCACGGGGTTGCAAAGAGTTGGACATGACTGAGTGACTGACCTGAACTGAACTGAAGTATCTAGTGACAAGAGAATTTGAAAGAAGTGCACTTTTAGAATAAATGGTTGATGAAATTACCACATTTTAAGATAAATCATCACTCAATTACTGCAGATAGAATTGGTCAGTAGCAACTTCAGACAATAGTATACAATTGCATAGGATTTCTCTTCAGCCATGCTTCTTTGTGGAACTCAGGTACTCCAGTTAAAAACATCTTTGTACTTGTGAAATCCAACCCCAACATGGACAAAACAGAGTACTAAACATGTTCTTAGAAACAGCAAATTAATTAAGGGGTCCATCAATACTCAGAAAGCTGATGCTCTTATAGATGACAGATCTGGAGACCTAAGCATAGTTGATATTGTAAAATAATACAGGACCACAGCCAGGTGTCATGATCTGTGGGAAAATGCCTGATATCTTGATTGTGTTTAAAGCCAAGTCATGGAGAGGATCATGTTTCCTATGCTTGCAGCTCTTCTATTGCATCTTTCTTTTCAAACATGGAGGATATTCAATTCATGAACTATTTGAACAGACTTGTTTTTCTTGAAATCTTTCTTGTAATTGATGTGTTTTGAAGCTGGTTATGAAATTTCAGAAAGAGGTTAAGTTTATATCCCATGTGTTTGCAAATTAAGAGTTTGAATGTGAACGCTTTGGGTGTTTAGTACTTTAGAAAAAATGGTCCTAATGTTTTCAAGGTTTTATCATTCATTTGACACAATAGCCTCATGCAGCAGATGGTGGAAATTTATTGGTGGCAGTGTATTGGTTCTTATTTCATAGATGACGAAACTGAAATGAGAAGAGATTAAGTAATCCCACTAAGCTAGTGGGGCAGTGAGGCAGTCTGGTGGTGGTTCCCAAATACTGGTCAGTCAACTGAGCAAAGCTGATGTTTGAAAGAGCTCCTTGATTCAGTATCATAGAAAGAAACAAAGAAATGAAATCACTTGAATTAAGAAATGTTTGTTGAGAAGCTACTCTGGCATTTCCAGTGAGACAATGATGAGAAAGTATGAGCCTTGCCATCCAAGAAGCTCACGGTTTTCTGAGGAGAATAAAGTAAACACTTTCAAAACAGGCACTTGACCTCAAGGCTGTCTCATCAGTGGAAAATGGTGAATGTGGGGTAGAAACCCAGCAGTGATGGGCCAGTGAATGATGGGGAGCAGGGATTGGCTCAGCACCTCACACAGGGCTTCCCTTGTGGCTCAGCTGGTAAAGAATCCGCCTGCAGTGCAGGACACCTGGGTTCGATCCCTGGGTTGGGAAGATCACCTGGAGAAGGGAAAGGCTATCCACTCCAGGATTCTGGCCTGGAGAATTCCAAGGACTGTATAGTCCATGGGGTTGCAAACAGTTGGACATGACTGAGCGGCTTTCACTTTAACTTCTTTCTCCTGTACTTTAACTTCTGTGACTCTTGGTGACTTGTTGGCGGGGCTAGGGAGCTGATAAAGACTTCCTCCTTAACCAAACTTTAGTCAGGCTCTTAGGAGCCCTCTTCACAACTAGGTCTGGACCTTTGGACTTGTGTGTCCATCTTCGTATTGCCCAGTTTTGTCAAGAATCTTGCTCAGCCAGTTGGGCAGAATCCCCACCCTGGATGTGTGATTACCGTCCATGTATGATCCAGTTCCTCATTTCCTAACATCTCCCAGGTGATACATGATCACCCTGGTCAGCCTTCAACAAGACTCCTGTCAAGCCTGTTTAGTCACAAACCCCCTTTTCTCTTGACATAACTCTTAGTAACTTCCATTCACTGACCACCGCCACCCTCACCCCAAGCTCTTCCTTGTCTGGAAACCCCAACTTGTCTATATTGTATCTAGAGTTGAGGCCAGTTCTATACTGAGGTCTCTTTCCTCCCATTTATTCCAATAGTCCTGGGATATACTACTGTACTTACTGTCAGGCTTGGTTTTGTGTGTGTGTATGTGTTGCTGTTTACGAAGTATTAGCAGAATATTTTTCTAATGCAGGTAAGTATAAATTTAGATTAATATAAAAAAGTAAAACACATCAAAGACCATTAAGTTAGTCATCAGCATAAAGGGATGAAATGCTTAGTTGTTTATGAAAATTCTAGATAAACAGGACCAATTTGAAAGCACCGTAAAGACTATGCTGTATTTGAAGATAGGTCAGAAGCAAAGACCTTAAAAATCTAAGAGTTGTTCTAGATGGAAACTTTAATGGGCAAATGAGAGCAGCGGTGTATTTGTCACTTTTCTGGAAGGTTTTTTCTACTTGAAGTATGCCCTTGAAAGGAAAAACAAGAAGGAAACACCCAAGACACTAAATTAGAAACTAAAAAAAAGGTACCTGGTGCTATAAAAAAACAGAGTTGTGTAACATTTCAAGGATGAATTTTAAGCACATTCAAGTCTGGAGGCAGGCAACACTTGCCTAGTTCTGATAAACTTTAATTTCTAATTTGACTTTAAGCACCTCTGAGAGGAAAGGGTAAACAAAGCTGATTTGAAGAGACATTTAGACTCAAAGATGCACTGAGAGATTTTTCCTCCTAAATGGAGGTGACGGTCACAAATATGAGGTCAAGAAGACTGACTCTAAAGAGTACAGGCATGCTTAGTCACATCTCACTCTTTGTGATCCACCAAGCTCTTCTGTCCATGGAATTTCCCAGGCAAGAATACTGGAGTGGATTGCCATTTCCACCTCCAGGGTATCTTCCTGACCCAGGAATTGAACCAGTGTCTCCTGCATCTCCTGCCTTGGCAGACATATTCTTTACCACTGAGTCACCTGGGAAGCTTAGCTCTAAAGAGAATGAAGGGTAAAGTCATTCCTAATCCTCGGCTGGGAAACACTTCGGCAACATACAGAAGTAGAGTTTCACCATTTGGTTTGCTGCTAAAATGCTTCTGGCACTGTGGTTGGCAAAATTTATCTGTCTTAAGTTGTTCTAATAGCTCTGTGCTCACTCTGCATGGGAAAGCTGTTTTCTATGCTGAAACACATTCCAAATCAAAATAATTGAGAACTACTTTATTTCATGTCTCTGAGAATAAATTGTAATATTTTATTACATCTGCTGCTGCTGCTGCTGCTAAGTCAGTTCAGTTGTGTCTGACTCTGTGCAACCCCATAGAAGACAGCCCATCATGCTCCACCATCCCTGGGATTCTCCAGGCAAGAACACTAGAGCAGGTTGCCATTTCCTACACCTAGGACTGGATAAATAATTGAAGGCATTGTAGTAAGAGATAAAACCTGCGATAAGCAATTTACAGCATTCCCTGTTCATCTGGGAATAAGATTATGCTAAATAAGATGATTATAGTCTCATTGTGCACTCATAAAGATGTGGTGGGTGTGTTTAGCATGAAAGATAACAGCCATAGCAAAACAGAGTGGACCTTTCCACTGATGTCCCTTTGAACTTTAAAAAACTGGGAGTAGGATTATTTAATTTGGCCGTATAGCTGTTCTTTAGCCTACTAGGAGCTGGTGGTACTAGACAAGTACATTGTGGAGACAGAATGAGAGAAAAAAGTGGGTGAAAAGGATAAGAATAATCTCACCCCAGAATGTTTACAAGTCGAGAATTTGATATACTTTGCTTGTTTGCTTTCTGTGCAGCACATCCTTAGTCAACAACCTCTTTGTCATCTCTGTAATAATTCTATTTAGTTCATGAGATCTAGGTAATCCCCCAACCCCTGTTCCCATGTCCTGCCTCCAGTAACTTAGATGGAAAGTGACCAGAGCCTGAGCTCAGAATACTCTCCTTTTTGGTTTCAGAAGTGGACACAAGACTCAAGCTCAATCAGACAGAATTCTCTTTAGAAGTTTTGCCACAACTATTAGAAAGGCATTTCCTTTGATACTGCAGTTGCTAGGCTGGTAGGTTATAAAACTCATCATGCCTGTCTTTGCCACAAAAATTAGTGGGGTGCCTAAGAATGAAGGGAATAGAGAGAGAGGTGTCAAAGTTCAGAATGACAAAGAGATAAATTCCTTAAGAGAGTTCTGGACCTCCAGGTCTAGCCATGCATGAAATGATACCTGTCCTTAGATTTTTTCCAGTTTTTTGAACTAATAGTTTTCCTTCGGATCTTCTTAACATGGGGTTAGGTTTTGTCATGTGTACAAAGTTGGCTTGATAATTGCACAGCATATGGGTTAATAGGAATAATATTATTGAAATAGTTGTTTAGACCCTGCCTCTTAGAAGCCATAAAGTTCTTCCCTGAGCTACTCCTGTGTGGTGGTAAGATGTTGTTATACTTTGCCTAGTTTTCTCAGAGAGGATATTTTTTTTAGTGGCTGAGCACTTTATTTTTTTAATTGGAGTATAGTTGATTTACAATGTGTTAATTTCATACAGCAATGTGATTCAGCTATACATATACTTACATATACATGCATATTCTTTTTTAATATTCTTTTCCATTTTGGTTTATCTTAGGATATCTAATTCCACATGATATACAGTAGGATCTTGTTGTTTATCCATTCTGTGTATAACAGTTTGCATCTGACAAGCCCAACCACCTCATCCATCCCTCCCTAACCCCTCCTCTACCTTGGCAACCAGGTCTGCTCTGTATTTCTGTGAGTCTATTTCTGTTTTGTAGATAGGTTCATTTGTGTCACTTATATTCTCTATATAAGTGATATGTGGTATTTGTCTTTCTCTTTCTGACTTATTTCATTTAGTATGATAATCTCAGTTCCATCCGTGTTGTTGCAAATGGCCTTATTTCTGAAGTAGTGAAATTTTAAAAGTTTAACGCATACATATATGCAAATATACTCTACATCAGGAATAAAAGTTATAAAAGGCTTCAACACTGTTCTCAATTGTTTGTCCCCCTCTCCCTGTAGAACAACTCTATTTCCCTGCTCCATCAGCATAGACTCAGCCAGGTGATTTGCTCTGACCCAATGGAATGTGAATGGAAGCCATGAGCCCCATGTGTGAGCAGAACCTGTAAGAGTCTTGATTCTTTCTGCTTGGCTTCTCCCCTCCTCTGTCAAGAAAAGTATGAGCCCCAGATAAGGACTGTTCCTTCAGCACAAGCTAAAATGAAGAGACTCAGAGTCACAGTCATGCCAACTCACATCTAACATGTAAACGTCAACAAGAAAGAATAGCTTGTTGCAAGCTCCTAAAATTGGGGGTTTGTTTGTTACAACAGCAAAGTCTAACAAACACTGACTGGTATGTTAGGCATTGAAAAACCCCAAATGAAAAAAAAATATTAAAATTAATTATTCATAGTACCAATGGATGTCCTCTCTAAATTACAAGTTCCTCCAGTATTCTTGCCTGGAGAATCCCAGGGATGGAGGAGCCTGGTGGGTTGCCTTCTATGGGGTCGCACAGAGTCGGACAGAACTGAAGCGACTTAGCAGCAGCAGCAGCTGGTGCGTTGTAATATTCAATTTATAAAAATAAACTTATCTCAGATAAATGAACACATTTATTGCAAAGTCCTCCCCAGTTCTGAATGTATTATTATAACTCCACTTTTTCCCTTGGTTGTCTTTTCTGGGCTCTGGTTATTCCTGTGTGTCTCACAGACAGAGTACTCCATGGAACTGAACTTTTGACCTACCAAACTGTTGATCTGGTAGATCTCTTTGATGTATAAGCTGACAGCTCCTCAGCAGCTCTGACAACAAATGTCACAAGAGAAGACACTTGTCACATAGCACCTCCTTTGTAATAGCCTTTTGTGATCATGGTTGATGGCCAGTGGAGTTCTTTGAACATCTGTCCCCCATTGTCACATTTCACACTCTCACTGCTGTGCACCCCTGATACCAATCACTACCTGTAGGGATAGTATCATGCCTTCTTGCTTCCAATAGGCTTTATGTTGCTTAGTGGGTCACCCTGTGTCCAGAGATATGCAGAAAATCACTCTCCTTCTCACTCTTTGATTTGTTCATCTTGTTTAATTTTCTAAGATCAACTGTCATCATGCTTACTTTTATCCCTCTGATATTATGTTCCCAAAACCCTAAGGTATTTTGAGTTGTATTATAATACTTTCCCTTTCATACTTTTGGCAAATATATATATATATATATATATATATATATATATATATAAAAATTAAAAACACAATATTCCTTTTAGTTGCTAGGTTTCTACAAATTTCAGTATTTCATAACTGGGAGGAAACCAGAAAGTGGGGTTGGAATGTAGGAGGAAAAAGGGGAGAAGAAAACTTAATATGTATCTATTACTGGGGCTAGGAATTATAGTGACTGAAAAGTAGACATTATTTTCCCCATTTTATACATGTGGGAATAAAACTCAGAAGGTTAAGTAACATGACCCATGTGCCACAAATAATGGTGCTGGGATTCAAACTTATTTCCATCTTACAACAAAATTCTTCTCTTTCTTCCATGATGTGGTTTCTTAGCATCAGGTGAAAAAGTTCTCAGGGCATGAAGGAAAATTCATAATTTGGGGAAAGATATCTAAGCTTTCTAACTAATGATGGAGTTGAGAAAAATTTACCTTATGGTATCATAACACTCTATGAATCTCAAATGGTTGATCAAAGGCTTTATAAGCCAAGGTCTGTTCTAGAACTTGGCTACATCCCTTCTCTTGAGATCCAACTGATCCATTCCCAAATATATTATCAGCTCATAGTTTGTGTGTCCATTTGCCTCTGAAAATTTCACTCAACTCTATGTGGCAGAGACTGGCTAGATCATGGCTGTTTCTTCTTCTTCTCAGGCACATACCTGAACTATTCTCAAGTTCTTTGCATCCAGGGACTAATTTTTGCCAAAAGAATGTGAATGGAGGTGATGTGTTACTTCTGGGCTTAGATGCTTAAGGGTAGGTGTGCTTTCTCTGCTTTCTCTCTTCCCCATCTAGTGTAGGAGGACACTGTCAAGATTGCCCTGAAGTCACATATTGAAGACGGCAGGCCCAGGTGACTGCATGGAGCAGGTCACTCTACACCAGGACCAACTGAACAAGAAATAAACTTTTATGGTGTTAAACGTCTGAGATTTAGGAGGTTTAGCTATAATAATTGCAACATTACTTACCCTGACTAAGGTTTTGTCTCACGGCCACTTCAAATTCAACACACTTAAAACGCCATTTATAATCTTTGTTTTCTCTCCAATGCCTGTTACCTTCGTGACCAGTTCTATGCTAGGAAAAACCCAGTTTTCCCATCTGTGTTTCTCTTTGTGGTTGTTTAGTCACTAAGTCATGTCTGGCTCTTTGTGATCCCATATACCACAGCACGTCACGCTTCTCTATCCTCCACTACCTCCTGGAATTTGCTCAAGTTCATGAACATTGAATTAGTGAAGCTCTCTAACTCTCTCATCCTCTGCCACCCTCTTCTCCTTTCGCCTTCAATCTTTCCCAACATCAGGTTCTTTTCCCATGAGTCAGCTCTTTACTCACACACTACTACCACACTTCTGACACCAGATGTATGGGGAATTTTCCCCCACCAAATGATTCTCTGTGACACCAGCTGAGTGTCCTACAATTTAACTCAATTTTGAAACTGTTTACCTGGAGATAGTACTAGATTCCAGAAGTTAAGGGCTCAGCCCCACAAGACCACTCCCATCCCATTTTAGATGGCAATCTCAAGTCCAGGTTATCACTTGTGCTTCTGACCAATTGACTATAAATCTTAGGTTCAATTACTTTGTTACAGTGGCTCACAGAACTCAGGAAGCACTTATTTATGTTAACCAGTTTATTATAAGATATGCTAAAGGATACAGATGGGCAGATACACAGGAAGGATCTCTGGGAGGGTCCCAAGTGCAGAAGCTTCAGTTCCCTTAGAGCTGGGATGCCTCACTCTCCCACACTTCCCTTATGTGGGTGTGTCCACTGATCTGGAAGTCCATGCTACTGGGACTTTATGGAGGCGTCTTCACATGGGCATGATCAATTTGTAACTTTTTTTCCATCCCCTTTCGCCTCTCTAGAGATGTGTGTAGGTTCGTTGGGGAGGCTGAAAATTTCAAGATTATACGTACAGATTGGTTTTTTTAGTAACCAGCCCTCATTTAGTAGCCCACCCAGAGTCACCCCCATAGAATAAAGGGTGCTCCTAGTTCTCTTATCACTTAGGAATTCATAAGGGTTTTAGGAGCTCTGTGCTAGGAATTGAGGGCTGGGTCTAATACACATATATTATTTTTTTATTGTTTCACAAATTCTAATGTCCATTAAGCCAGAAATCTCAGCATCATGCTTGACTGCTCCATTTTCTGTAATTTACAATTAAGGCTGCTTAACAACTACTATTAATTTGATATGTTTAAAATCTCTCCAATCTTCCTGTTCTTGCCATCACTGCTGTCAATGCTTTAGGTCTAGTCCTTGCCATCTCTTGCCAGGTTGCCACAGAAGCATCACAATAATCTCTTCAATTTATCTCACTTCAAGCCATTCTTCCCTTTGGCTATAGTAAGCTTTTAAAGCAAAAATTTATATTTTATTTTTCTTAAAATCTTTTAATGACTCCTTAACATCTGGATAGAATGTATGAATTCCATTTGCTCTGCACTTTCATGGTCTGCTTCTGTGCTAATTGATTGAAATTATTTCTTTGAGTACAAGTTGATGTGATTATGGCCCAAGGTGATTAGATGAGAGGTATGAGACTGAACCAACAGTGGCCTTCTGGTTAGCACCCAGCAGCTAGTGAAGCAGCTTAGTACTATAACTCTGCCCAACAGGGTTTCTCTACATTGGCTTGTGACTTATCAACACAATCATATTCTCAATCCAGAGGGTTTAAATGTCAGGCATGAGAAACATAAATAGGAAGAGCGTCACAGAAAACAGATTCAGAGTGAAGTGCATCAATTAAAGGCATCTGTGAGCAAAAGCTATGAAGCCAAAGAAGCTGCAGTAAACAAGGTTCATGGGATGCAGAGGACAGGAAAGAACTCGTGGGGAGAAGATGTAGGTTTAGGCACAGTAGAATCCAAAGGCAAGAGGAGTAAAATCTAAAGCAAAGTGAATCCCCAGAGGAACAATAACAGACACGCATTTTGGAGGAGATGAGTTTTGCTGAAGTAGCCAGAATATCAATAAGCCTAGAGCTGTTGTTTTAAGCTGATCAACATTCCACTTTGCCAGTGAGACCTGACAGTTTGGATTATGAGATGTTTTCTGTGTTTCTTCACTCCTCCACCTAATCTGATGAAGTGCTGTCACCTGATTTAAACTGAGTATTGCAGCTGGCTTGCAAATAACCGGAGACATCATGGTCTACAAGGCATTAGGACTTGCCCTCTGCTTGCTTCTCCAGCTTCCTATTGGGATACTTCCCCTCTCATCAGACGCTTTAAGCATGCTGGCTGTGCAGCTTTCCTCAGTGCACTGTGCTTAGGGTCTCTTGCATTCTCAAGTGTGGCTCCTGGTTTCATGTGAGGCTCCTTTGTAATCAACTGATTGCTGCTGCTGCTGCTAAGTCACTTCAGTCGTGTCTGACTCTGTGCGACCCCATAGACGGCAGCCACCAGCCTCTCCCATCCCTGGGATTCTCCAGGCAAGAACACTGGAGTGGGTTGCCATTTCCTTCTCCAATGCATGAAAGTGAAAAGTGAAAGTGAAGTCGCTTAGTCGTGTCCAACTCTTAGTGACCCCATGGACTGCAGCCTACCAGGCTCCTCCGTCCATGGGATTTTCCAGGCAGGAGTACTGGAGTGGGGTGCCATTGCCTTCTCCCAACTGATTTCTACCCATTCTTTAAAACATAGCAGCTGCAAACATCTCTTGGGTGCCTTGCCTGGCACCTTACTCTCTCCAGCATGTTTTGGATTGTATGTCTCTCCTCTATGTCTCCACAACACCTTGGACATAACTGTTTTCATTGCTAGTTTATCGTACTCAGTGATGATCATCTCTTCCTTTGTCTACTTCCTCTGGAAGGCTTGCAGCCCTCTTAAGGGCAGCAGCTTTGTCTCATTTACCATTGTGTGCCTAGCAACTAGACAGAGCTTAGTACATAATACAAGCTCAGTAATGAGTACAGAAGGTAATTACTAAGCGATGGACTGAATACCTCAGTTCTTCAGCCCAATGCTTGCCAGTTAGTAGTGAATATAAAATAAAGATGATTAAATGTACTAGTTTGCTAGAACAATCACAACCAAGTACCACAGACCAAATAGCTTAAACAGGAGAGATTTATTTTCTTGCAATTCTGGAAGTTGGAGATCAAGATGTCAGCAGGCTTGATTTCTTGAGAGATCTCTCCTTGGCTTGTAGATGGTTGTCTTTTCCCATCTTCAAGGTGTCCTTACAGGGATTTCCCTCTGGGTGTGTGTGTATCCTAATCTCTCCTCTTAAAAGGAGAGCAATCATATTGAATTAGGGCTACCTTAATAACTTCACTTTAATTACCTCTTTAAAGATGTTCTCTCCAAATACAGCTACATTCTGAGGTACTAGGGGTTAGGTCCTCAACAGATGGGGACACAATGCAATGCATAACACTAACTTACCAAATTTGGTAAGTTGTTTCCTTAGAAGCTCTCAGTTCTGCTTTAAGTTCAAGTGCCAAGTAGATTAAAAGCAAACTAAAAACAGATTAAAGCAGACCCAGGGATTATACAGAAAAGTTGAAGTTGACAAGGAAGGAAAAAATAAAAAACATAAAAGTTCATGGTAACTACACTTATTGTAGAGATAATTTTGAAACCTGTAGAAATACTGAATCACTAGGTTATACACTAGGAACTAAGAAAGACTTATAAGTCAATTATACTTCAGAAACTCACTCACGGAAGAAAAAGAGATCAGATTTGTAGTTATCAGAGGTGAGGAATGTGGGGAGGGGAAATGGGATGAAGGCAGTCAAAAGGTACAAACTTCCAGTTATAAGGTAAATAGTAGGGATGTGATGTACAACATAAATGTAATTAACATTGCTGTTTGTTATGATGAATGTTATTAAGAGAGTAAATCCTGAGGGTTCTCATCACAAGGAAAATATTTTCTATTTCTTTAATTCTGTATCTGTGTGAGATGATGGATGTTCACTCAACTTAATTGTGGTCATCATTTCATGATGTATATAAGTCAAACCATCATGCTGTACACCTTAAATTTATACAGTGCTGTATGCCAATATAATTGGAATAAAAATATGGCAATGCATTATAGAAACAAAATAGACATAGTATTTTTATGAAATTTTAAAAAAGAAAAAAAGCTCAAAATGAACATTAGCATGCAAGAGAAATGAATCTCAACAGAGACTTTATACCCTTTACAAACATTAACGCAAAATGGATCATAAACCTGAATTTGAAATGCAAGACTACAAAACTTCTAGGAGGAAACACAGGGGAAAATCTAGATGGCCTTGTTTGTGGCATTTTTGGATAAGACACCAAAGACATGATAATGAAAGAAATAACTAGTAAGCTAGGTCTTCCCTGTAGCTCAAAGGGTTAAGAGTTCTCCTGCAATGCAGGAGACCGTGGTTCAATTCCTGGGTCAGGAAGATCCTCTGGAGAAGGGAATGGCAATCCACTCCAGTCTTCTTGCCTGGAAAATCCCATGGACAGAGGAGACTGGCGGGCTACAGTCCGTGGGGGTCACAGAGTCGGACACAACTGAGCAACTAACACTACCACTACTACTATAGACTTCATTAACATTAAAACGTTCTGCTCTGTAAAAGACAATATCAGGAGAATTTCAAGACACGCCACAGACTAGGAGAAAATGTTTGCAGGACAGATATCTAAAGAACTGTTATCCAAAATTTACGAAGAAGTCTTAAAACTCAATAATAAGAGAAAAAAGAAAAAAAAGCCAACCCAATTAAAAAATGACCCAAGGCTTTGACAGACACCAGAGAAGACCTACAGATGGCAAATAAACATATGAAAAGATGCTCCAATTCTATATTGTCAGGGAAATACAAATTAAAACATAGCGACATACCACCACACTTGTATTAGAATGATCAAAGTCTGAACAGAGATAACACCACATGATGGTAAGGATGTGAAACAACAGGGATTCTCATTCCTTACTGGTGGGAATACAAAATAGTACAGCCACTTTGGAAGAGTTTGGTTTCTTATAAAGCTAAACATACTCTTTCCATATAATCCAGCAATCCTACTCCTTGGAGTTTCACTAAAGGAGTTGAAAATGTATGTCCATACAAAAACCTGCATGCAGGTGTTTATATAATTGCTAAAAGCTGGAAACAGCAAAGGTATTCTTCAGTAGGTGAATTGATAAACTGACAATCCAGACAATGGAACACTATTCAGTGTTTAAAGCAGTGAGTTATCAAGTCATGAAAGACATAGAAGAACCTTAAATGCATATTATCATGTGAAAGAAACCAATCGTGAAGGCTATACATGGTATGGTTCCAACTATATGATATTCTCGAGAAAGTGTGGAGACAGTATAAAGATTAACATTTGCCAGGCGTTGGAAGGAGAGGAGGGATGAGCAGATAGATCACAGAGGACTTTTAGGGTGGTGAAAATACTCTTTATGATATTATAATGATGGATTTATGTTGTTATACATTTGTCCAAACCCACAGTATGTACAATACCAAGTGAATTCTAAGGTAAACTGTAGACTTTGGGTGATGATGCTCTATTAATGTAGCTTCATCCTTGGTAAAAACTGTATCATTCTAGTTAGAGATATTGGCAATGGGGATGGTATACATGTATGGGTGGACTTCCCTGGTGGGTCAGTGGTAGAGAATCCGTCTACCAATGCAGGAGGCATGAGTTCCATCTCTGGGTCGGTTAGATCCTCTGGAGAAGGGAATGATGACCCACTCCAGTGTTCTTGCCTGAAAAATCTCATGGAGATAGGAGCCTCGCAGGGTACAGTCTATGGGGCTGCAAAGAGTCGGACGTGACTTAGAGACTAAACAACAACATGCACATATGGAGGAAGGAGATATATGAGAAATCTCTGTACTTTCCTCTCAATTTCATTATAAACAAAAATCTGCTCTGAAAAAAGTCTTTGTAAAGAACAAAGTACAAACAAACAGAAAACCCCGAAGGCCCAGCCAACGAAGTTCCTGGCCAAGCACTATCAAGACATCTTTCAGACTTCCTGAATGTAGGGGCAGTAGGGTTCTCTGCCCTACTCTCCTCATCAATGGCTAATTTCTACTCAATGATGCAGAGATATGCACATAATTACCAGAGTAGTATGAGTGCTGTTCTGAGCCGCTCTATGAAGCTGCCAGATGAACAAGATAGCCTGTTTGGGGCATGGGGAAGAATTAAGGAGAGGTGGCAGCCTGTCTCAGATCCATTTTCAACCCCAGTCTCCTAAGATTTCTTGAAGGAAGTTACTACTACAAATAGAAATAACTCGTGCAGTGATGCAAGTGGTAAAAAGAGGATCCTAGCTGGGAGCTAACATCTGCTTTGACATTGATTCACTGCATGCACCTCACTAAGCCATTCCAGCTTTCTATGGCTCAGGGTCTTTTCTGTAAAAATGATGGTCTCAGGGTCACTTGTCATCAGGTTGTTGTGATAAGAAAGCAATTAAAAGGACTCTGAGTATATAAATACATCTTAAAATAGCAATGGCTATTTCCTGCCTATATGCACACACTCTACACTCATACATTATATAATGTATACTTGTATACATGGGAAGGAAAAAGACAGGATTATTCTGAGATGAGATGAACAAATACATTATTTAGGGGTCAGGGCCTATGTTAACTGTACCTTTAATAACTTATTTTTGTGAGTAAACTCAGGTTTTATTATATCTTTTAGTAGCTACCCCTGTAAAAATTTTTCTAGTACTTATTTCTTTTAAGTCACTTATTTATTTATTTAGAGAGTGTTGACTCTGCTGGGCACTGGAGAGAAAAAGATAAAAGAGACATGCTTGTTATTTGTCTTCAAGGAGAAGAAACATGAGAATAGTTACAATCCTAAATTCTGAATGTGGGTAGACAAATATGTAAGGTTGTGCTGGTACAGGGGAATAAGAAAGCGTGGGTGCTTGGGGGACAAGGCAAGGGTGTAAATTTCAGCTTCCTACCACTTTTTTCACTTGGTTTCTCCTGTTTCTCCTCTGTGCCTGGCACTGAGCTATTTGAGTTTTATATTATTTTTATCTCTTATGGGCTCCTTATAAAAAAATATTATTTACCCTTATTTTCCAAATGAGGAAAGAGATTCAGAGAGGTTAACTAACTTGCCTAAAATCACACAGTTAATGAATGGCCGAGCTAGAAATCAAATCCTGCCTTGACTCTTTATGGCTGACTGCACACTACTTCTTCTCCAACAAGTTGTGTTTAAGATACAGAGTTCTAAAGGTAGAAAATGTTGTTTTTTCGTGTCTCAGCTTTAGACAGCCCCTTAATAATATTTATGAGGATATATTTTTATGCTTATAAATATAAGCATATATAATATATATATATATAAGCATGTATTATATATTATATATATGCATAATACGGAGAAGGCAATGGCACCCCACTCCAGTATTCTTGCCTGTAAAATCCCATGGATGGAGAAGCCTGCTAGGCTGCAGTCCATGGGGTCGCTAAGAGTCAGGCACGACTAAGCGACTTCACTTTCAATTTTCACTTTCATGCATTGGAGAAGGAAATGGCAACCCACTCCAGTGTTCTTGCCTGGAGAATCCCAGGGACAGAGGAGCCTAGTGGGCTGCTGTCTATGGGGTCGCACAGAGTCGGACACAATTGAAGCAACTTAGCAGCAGCAGCAGCATATGCATAGTAAATATATGCATATATCAGATCAGATCAGATCAGATCGGTTGCTCAGTGGTGTCCGACTCTTTGCCACCCCATGAATTGCAGCATGCCAGGCCTCCCTGTCCATCACCAACTCCCGGAGTTCACTCAGACTCACGTCCATCGAGTCAGTGATGCCATCCAGCCATCTCATCCTCTGTCGTCCCCTCCTCCTCCTGCCCCCAATCCCTCCCAGCATCAGAGTCTTTTCCAATGAGTCAACTCTTCGCATGAGGTGGCCAAAGTACTGGAGTTTCAGCTTTAGCATCATTCCTTCCAAAGAAATCCCAGGGCCGATCTCCTTCAGAATGGACTGGTTGGACCTCCTTGCAGTCCAAGGGACTCTCAAGAGTCTTCTCCAACACCACAGTTCAAAAGCATCAGTTCTTCGGCACTCAGCCTTCTTCACAGTCCAACTCTCACATCCATACATGACCACAGGAAAAACCATAGCCTTGACTAGATGAACCTTTGTTGGCAAAGTAATGTCTCTGCTTTTGAATATGCTATCTAGGTTGGTCATAATTTTCCTTCCAAGGAGTAAGCATCTTTTCATTTCATGGCTGCAGTCACCGTCTGTAGTGATTTTGGAACCCAGAAAAATAAAGTCTGACACTGTTTCCACTGTTTCCCCATCTATTTCCCATAAAGTGGTGGGACCAGATGCCATGATCTTCATTTTCTGAATGTTGAGCTTTAAGTCAACTTTTTCACTCTCCTCTTTCACTTTCATCAAGAGGCTTTTGAGTTCCTCTTCAATTTCTGCCATAAGGGTGGTGTCATCTGCATATCTGAGGTTATTGATATTTCTCCCAGCAATCTTGATTCCAGCTTGTGTTTCCTCCAGTCCAGCGTTTCTCATGATGTACTCTGCATATAAGTTATATAAACAGGGTGACAATATACAGCCTTGACGAACTCCTTTTCCTATCTGGAACCAGTCTGTTGTTCCATGTCCAGTTCTAACTGTTGCTTCCTGACCTGCATACAAATTTCTCAAGAGGCAGATCAGGTGGTCTGGTATTCCCATCTCTTTCAGAATTTTCCACAGTTTATTGTGATCCACACAGTCAAAGACTTTGGCATAGTCAGTAAAGCAGAAATAGATGTTTTTCTGGAACTCTCTTACTTTTTCTATGATCCAGTGGATGTTGGCAATTTGATCTCTGTTTCCTCTGCCTTTTCTAAAACCAGCTTGAACATCAGGAAGTTCACAGTTCACATATTGCTGATGCCTGGCTTGGAGAATTTTGAGCATTACTTTACTAGCATGTAAGATGAGTGCAATTGTGCGGTAGTTTGAGCGTTCTTTGGCATTGCCTTTGTTTGGGATTGGAATGAAAACTGACCTTTTCCAGTCCTGTGGCCACTGCTGAGTTTTCCAAATTTGCTGGCATACTGAGTGCAGCACTTTCACTGCATCATCTTTCAGGATTTGGAATAGCTCAACTGTAATTCCATTACCTCCACTAGCTTTGTTCATAGTGATGCTTTCTAAGGCCCACTTGACTTCACATTCCAGGATATCTGGCTCTAGGTCAGTGATCACACCATCGTGATTATCTGGGTGGTGAAGATCTTTTTTGTACAGTTCTTCTGTGTATTCTTCCCATCTCTTCTTAGTATCTTTTGCTTCTTTTAGGTCCATACCATTTCTGTCCTTTATCGAGCTCATTTTTGCATGAAATGTTCCTTTGGTATCTCTGATTTTCTTGAAGAGATCCCTAGTCTTTCCCATTCTGTTGTTTTCCTCTATTTCTTTGCATTGATCACTGAAGAAGGCTTTCTTATCTCTTCTTGCTATTCTTTGGAACTCTGCATTCCAATGTTTATATCTTTCCTTTTCTCCTTTGCTTTTAGCTTCTCTTCTTTTCACAGCTATTTGTAAGGCCTCCCCAGACAGCCACTTTGCTTTTTTGCATTTCTTTTCTATGGGAATGGTCTTGATCCCTGTCTCCTGTACAATGTCACGAACCTCATTCCAAAGAGATCAGGCACTCTATCTATCAGATCTAGGCCCTTAAATCTATTTCTAATATATAAATATATTTTTATGCTTATAAAAATATAGGTGATCCAGGAAAAGGCATTACTTAAAAGTCCATTGTAGGGAATGATCTCTATCAACATTACTCTGGTGCCAAGAAGTTGTGAGAACATGTAGTTTGCAAAAACCAAATTCAGTTATGAGAAAACAAAACAGATGTTATTATGTTGTTTCACTTTCTACCGTGCCTTAGAAAAGCTTTTCCATAGACTTTAAAATAAACATGTTAGGGATAAATCATAGTTTTTGAGCTGTAAAAACTCCATCGATTTCTATCTCATGCTGTATCTTAAGATCAAATTTGCGTGAAGGCCAAATTGAAACTTACGCTCTCTCTGACTGAGCTACCTAATAGGAGACCATTTACTATTGCTCTCCTGCATGAGCCCTTCTCCCTGGCTGGGCGGCTGGCTGCTGAGTTTAAGCCATTGTTCATAAGGGGAAATTGGGACAGTGTCGACATTGAGTATCTGTAAGAGTCACAAACAGCTTGAGTTTTAAAGGGCTCTCAGAGAGCATCTAGTTCAAAGCCTTTCATTGTAAGGCAAGGTGCTGAGGCCTGGAGTGGTAAAGTGAACTGTTCAGTGTTGCACAATTAGCTTTTGACAAATCTCAGGGAAGAACTCACACCACCTGAATCCCTCCTTAGCATCCCTGTGTTGAGCTGAATAGTGTTTCCCCCAAATTCATGTCCACCCGGTATTTCAGAATGTGACCTTAGTTGGAAACCATGTCTTTGTAGATGTGATTTATTACAATGAGGTCACACTGGATTAGGGTGGACCCTGATCCGATGATAGGGGGGAGGGTCTTTATAAAAAGAGAAAACAGACACAAAGACACATAGGGGAGAAGGCAATGGAAGCAGAGGTTGAAGGGATAAATTACAAGCCAAGGACCACTGAGGATTACCAGAAGCTGATGTGAAGGGCCAACTCATTGGAAAAGATCCTGATGCTGGGAAAGATTGAGGGCAGGAGCAGAAGTGGGTGACAGAGGATGAGGTGGTTGGATGGAATCACCAATTCAAGGGACATGAGCCTGAGCAAACTCCGGGAGATAGTTTAGGACAGGGAAGCCTAGGGTCCATGCGGTTGCAGAGACTAGGACAAGACTTAGCGACTGAACAACAACCAAAAGCTAGAAGCAGCAAGGAAGAATTCTATTCTAGAGCCTCTGGAGGGAGGTTAGCCTTGCTAATGCCTTGATTTCAAACTCCTAGTCTTCAGACCTGTGAGAGAATAAATTTCTGCTATTATAAGTCACCCAGTTTGTGGTCTGTTATTTTAAGCCAGCTAGGTTTTTATGACAGTCCTAGGAAATGACTATACTCTCTTTTGCTTAACCATGGCTCATCTCAGGCATCCTTGAGATGAAAAGCCCACAGTGTACTGCCACTGCCAGCAAGAGTCCTATCTGCAAATGAAAAGGACAGCATTTTAATCTGTAAATTGAATGGCTCTTGCACTCACACCTGACAAACACACTTACTGTTGTTTTTGTTCCAGTTAGCTGTAAGTCACCTTAAATCTCATCACATGAAGCAGTGATCTATCTAAATTGAATGTAAATATATTGCTGCTTGCTTTTATACCAAACAAGAACAGAACATGGAGAAATTACTAGGTGTTGTGCATCTTGAAATCTAGAGTTGATAAGGAAGAATAGATTACTGGAGGTCAGGGTAAGAGAAATATTGATATTCTGGGCACCAAATCACCATGAAATTGACTGCATTGCAATTTTCGAAATCCTCTCTAAAAAAAAAAAAAAAAATTGCCAGGTAGGTTGTTTGACAGTCAAGCCAGTAACTCAGATGACTATATTATGGTTTATCAGAGTCTAAACACATCTCCAGCATGTCATCTGTTTGCCTTGGACGTCGTAACAAGAGCTGGTTATTCTTACTTTGCTTTCAATCTGCAGCCACACGGGAGTAAGGCAGGGTGGAAAGCTCAGGCTCTGTGACCAGAAATGTCATTTTAGACTGAAACACTTAGGTTTTGCTTACATGACACATATACATCTAGTAAATTAGAACTTCACATTTCAACCCCCCTCATTTTTATAATGGGGATGCTATGAGAGAGAGTATATTGATTCAAGCCCACTGCTTGTATACTACTGCTTGTGATCAAAGGAGAAAGAGAAGGAGGGATGGATGCTTTGCTTTCAGAAGTGGATTGATAGGCTGAATACAAGTGCTTTTAGTGCAAATGGTTTTGACGCTGCTATGTGTACTCAGAATCCAGGACAAGATGTCTCAGAGAAAAACAGGAGGAGGGGAGGGAATCTAGCCATCAAGTAGACCAAAATCAATGTTAAATGAACATTTAAACTTTATCTTATTTTTCCACCAGTTTGGATCAACACACAGACGTAGTTACTATCCTTGGGTAAGAGAGGAGAGATGTAGAGAAAATTTTCTCCAAGCTGGTGGAGGGTCAGTGAAGGAGCGGACAGTTCACATCCTCCGAAAGGAGGAAAGAGGAAGGATGAATTAAGATGTGTCAGGAGGGAGCTGGTCTGCCTTACATCTCCTCTGGGATTTTAAAAAATCTTTATTAGAATTAAAACAAAAATCTTTTCATATACTATGGAGTATCAAATGCTACAGTTGAGCATCAAGAAGGATGAAAACATAAGCTTTCAAGGGCTTTTCTTTTTTAAAAAATTTATTGGTGTATAGTTGATTTACAATGTTATATTAGTTTAGTTGTACCTACACACACACACACACACACACATATATATATATATACTACTAAGTCACTTCAGTTGTGTCCAACTCTGTGCAACCCCATAGAGGGCAGCCCACCAGGCTCCCCCGTCCCTGGGATTCTCCAGGCAAGAACACTGGAGTGGGTTGCCATTGCCTTCTCCAATGCAGGAAAGTGAAAAGTGAAAATTAATTCGCTGAGTCTTGTCCGACTCTTAGCGACCCCATGGACTGCAGCCCACCAGGCTCCTCCATCCATGGGATTTTCCAGGCAAGAGTACTGGAGTGGGGTGCCATTGCCTTCTCTGATATATATATATATATAAGAGTTGGACATGACTGAGCCACTACTATATATACAATATATTAACTATGAAGGACCTACTCTATAGCACAGGGAACTCTACTCAATGCTCTGTAATGACCTATATAGGGAAGAATCTTTTAAAAAAAAGTTTATATATATGTGTGTGTGTGTATTATATATCTCCATCCATGGGATTCTCCAGGCAAGAATACTGGAGTGGGTTGCCATTGCCTTCTCCAGTATATATGTCAGGGCTTCTTTGGTGGCTCAGCGGTAAAGAATATGCCTGCAATGCCAGAGAATTACAGGAAACGGGGTTTGATCCCTGAATTGGGGAGACCTCTTGGAGTAGGGCAACCCACTCCAGTATTCTTGCCTGGAGAATGCCATGGACAGAGGACCCTGGCGGGCTACAGTCCATAGGGTAGCAAAGAGTCTCACATGACTGAAGTGACTTAGCACAGCACTGTGTGTATATGTCAATCCCATTTCATAATTTCTCCTAAAAGGGGTACAAGTTAACTTATCTACAAAACAGAAATACAGTTATAGATATTGAAGACTTTTCTTAAGGTTATGACTGTATGACTGTACAAAAAGCTATGAAAAGAAGAGAAGGGAAAAGGATAGGAGAAAAGGAAAGATATACCCATTTGAATGCAGAGTTCCAAAGAATAGCAAGGAGAGATAAGAAAGCCTTCCTCAGCAATCAGTGCAAAGAAATAGAGGAAAACAATAGAATGGGAAAGACTAGAGATCTCTTCAAGAAAATTAGATATACCAAGGGAACATTTCATGCAAAGATGGGCTCAATAAAGGACAGAAATGATATAGACCTAACAGAAGCAGAAGATATTAAGAACAGGTGGCAGGAATACATAGAAGAACTATACAAAAAAAAAATCTTCACAACCCAGATAATCACAATGGTGTGATCACTCACCTAGATCCAGACATCCTGGAATGTGAAGTCAAGTGGGCTTTAGGAAGCATCACTACAAACAAAGGTAGCGGAGGTGATGGAGTTCCAGGTGAGCTATTTCAAATCCTAAAAGATGATGCTATGAAAGTGCTGCACTCAATATGCCAGCAAATTTGGAAACTCAGCAGTGGCCACAGGACTGGAAAAGGTCAGTTTTCATTCCAATCCCAAAGAAAGGCAATGCCAAAGAATGCTCAAACTACTGCACAGTCGCACTCATCTCACACACTAGTAAAGTAATGCTCAAAATTCTCCAAGCCAGGCTTCAGCAATACACGAACCATGAACTTCCAGATGTTCAAGCTGGCCTTAGAAAAGGCAGAGGAACCAGAGACCAAATTGCCAACATCCGCTGGATCATGGAAAAAGCAAGAGAGTTCCAGAAAATCATCTATTTCTGCTTTACTGACTATGCCAAAGCCTTTGACTGTGTGGATCACAATAAACTGTGGAAAATTCTGAAAGAGATGGGAATACCAGACCACCTGACCTGCCTCTTGAGAAACCTATATGCAGGTCAGGAAGCAGCAGTTAGATCTGGACATGGAACAAGACTGGTTCCAAATAGGAAAAGGAGTATGTCAAGGCTGTATATTGTCACCCTGCTTATTTAATTTCTATGCAGAATACATCATGAGAAATACTGGGCTGGAAGAAGCACAAGCTGGACTCAAGATTGCCAGGAAAAATATCAATAACCTCAGATATGCAGATGATACCACCTTCATGGCAAAAAGTGAAGAAGAACTGAAGAGTCTCTTGATGAAAGTGAAAGAGGAGAGTGAAAAAGTTGGCTTAAAGCTCAATATTAAGATAACAAAGATCATGGTCTCATCACTTTATGGCAGATAGATGGGGAAACAGTGGAAACAGTGAGAGACTTTATTTTTGGGGGCTCCCAAATCACTGCAGATGGTGACTGCAGCCATGACATTAAAAGACATTTGCTCCTTGGTAGAAAACCTATGACCAATCTAGATAGCATTTTAAAAGCAGAGACATTACTTTGCCAACAAATGTCCATCTAGTCAAGGCTATGGTTTTTATAGTGGTCACATATGGATGTGACAGTTGGACTATAAAGAAAGCTGAGCACGGAAGAACTGATGCTTTTGAACTGTAGTGCTGGAGAAGACTCTTAAGAGTACCTTGGACTGCAAGGAGATCCAAGCAGTCCATCCTAAAGGAGATCAGTCCTGAGTGTTCACTGGGAGGACTGATGTTGAAGCTGAAGCTCCAATACTTTGGCCATCTGATGCAAAGAACTGACTCATTTGAAAAGACCATGATGCTGGGAAAGAGCATCATGGTGGGATGAGAAGGGGATGACAGAGGATGAGATGGTTGGATGGCATCACCGACTCAATGGACATGAGTTTGAATAAACTCTGGGAGTTGGTGATGGACAGGGAGGCCTGGTGTGCTGCAGTCTATGGGGTCACAAAGAGTCGGACACAACTGAATGACTGAACTGAACTGAACTGATGACTGTATGCCTGCCCTTCTGGTTATTGATCCTTTTTGACTATTCACAGTAGTTATTCTGCCACGTTTGGTTATATATTTTTCCAATGTTTCAATATTTCACTGTTTCCAATAATCATTGGATAAATACATTTTTATAGTATTTCAGGATCCCAGACCCTGGTGTTATTTGTTCCTCTTGAATATGTGCTATAAACTAAGAAGCTGGTTTGCTTTTAGTCATGTTCTCCCACCCCAACCCCACCACCGTTTATGGCATTATCTTTTTTGTACTGAACATTTCTTCACCTTATTAATCAAGAACACTTTTAAAGAAGTTACACTAGGCACCAGTATCTGGGAAGCAGTATCTTGCACTAATATGGAAATGAGGCTTTATGTTACTTTTATTTTCAAGAAGCAAGTAGAGTATTTGTGATGCCTTGAAAGTACCAATACTATTGTATTTAAATATTAGAATGAACTTAATATTTTCAATATATTTCATAGTTTATTATTGTTTGTCATATTCAGTGAGTTAACTGGGCCATGGGCCTTGTCTGGGCTCACTCACAAGGTTTTAGTCAACTGTCAGCTCAGATAGTGCTGAAAGGTCTAAAAATAACCTTATTCACAAGTCTGAGATTCTGATACTTGCTATCAGCTGGGTCTTTTTTCTCTAAGGTCTCCATAATTCATTAGTCTGGCTGGGCTTCCTCACATGATGGTGGAGGTGGTGGTTTAGTTGCTAAGTCATGTCTGACTCTTGCAACACCACAGACTCTGGCCCACCAGGCTCCTCTGCCCATGGGATTCTCCAGCAAGAACACTGGCATGAGTTGCCATTTCCTTCTCCAGGGGATCTTCCCAACCCAGGAATTGAACCTGCGTTGCAGGCAGATTCAGGAATGTGCAAAATGATGAAAACAGAGGCTGCAAGGTCTCTTAAGGCTTAGCCTCAGAAGTCTCACAACATCATTTCTGCTTCATCCTATTGGTCTAAGCAATTCATGGGCTTCCCAGGTGGCACAGAGGTAAAGTATACACTTACCAATGCAGGTGACATAAGAGATGTGGGTTCGATCTCTGGGTAGGGAAGATCCCCTGGAGAAGGAAATGGCAACCCACTCCAGCATTCTTGCCTAGAAAATCCCATGGGTAGAGGCGCCTGATGGGCTACAGTCTATGGGATCACAAAGAGTTGGACACAACTGAGTGAGCATGCACACAAGCAGTTCATAATGTCAAATCAGATTCAAGGGCTTGAGATAGAGATTTTACCCCTGTTTAAGTGAGAGGATGAATGAGTCACATTGAACAGGGACGTGCACAGAGTTGGACATTGGAGCTATTATTTTGCATCTCTATCATCATTTGCTAAGCCAATTCCTTTGGAAGTTTGTATCTCTCTCTGTTCTATGGTCTTCCTACTTTGTTGAGTACTCTGGATTTGGTTTTAGGTTATAAGAGTAAATAGTTTGCTTTATACTTCTGTAGCAGAGACTTCTAGTTGTCCTTCAAAATCCGTGATTTCCTTCCTTATTAGAAATAAATACCCACTTTTTTAGCTGGGTATATGGGACCTCTGAGTCTGTGACACCAAAAAAAATGCTACATAAGCTCTGGACTAATTTCTTCTTGGTTTCTTGAATGTAAAAGAAAATTACATTTCTAAATTATTGGAGCACTATTCTTTGAACATATCTGCAGAAGAACCTGGATAAACACAACTCCCTTAATTTTTAAATTAGAGAGCCATTCAGAATGTACTGAACTCATCAAGTATTGTCTATTATTTCAATATCATACAGGAATGGGAAGCTAATTATCTTCTTCCTTGCACTTATTCATTTATAATGAACTTTATTTCAACACTAAAATCAGTGACTTCTGGATCTGATTTTGTTAATTAAAGCTATCTTTTTTTCATTAACAGAAAATGAGCTAGTTATTTTTTAAAAAAATAGTAAAACAGGAAAAACTAATACAATTTTATTGGATATAATGTTCTTACTATCTGTTCCACTCAAAAGTTTAAGGACACTCAATTCTTTGAGAAAGTAGACCCTTTAATAGGTTTACAACTTTTTTGGGGGGTTACTGATTACTTCTTTTTGGTAGATGCAAATAGAGATGAACATTCCAAGTTTTATAATCCAAAAGACCAACAGTAGGGAATAAAGAGGTAACCATGGAATATAAATAGAGGAATATTATACAATCATGAAGATGAATACATGATAACCACAAGAAAGGAAAATTTATAGCTCATGGTATATAAAATCAGTAAGTTTTTTTATTCTATGAATATATCTGTGAAAAGGCATCAGACTAGGAAGTTTGTTCCATCAGTTTCTAATGCTGTATCATGGTAACAAATATAAGCTTGTGATGACCTTACCCATGTGCAGAATTTACAGAGGGAGCAAACTTCTCCATGGGTTTTGGTCTCCTCTACAAGATCAGGGATATTATAGAGTGTCAGAAAGTGGATCAGAGTGGAGAAGGGTCATTTGTGGATGTGGCTGTTCTACCTAAGTCCTCACACTGAACTTTGGAAGAGGCACATGTAGTGGTACTAGTTCCTGACTCCAAACCTAATGAAGGGGTCTAACTGAGAGCTTTGAAATATGTTTCCTGCATTTGGGGAGTTATATAAGACTGATGATTGACCTATACCTGGGAAAGCTATCACTTCAGGATTAGGGACTGGGAAATAATGAGGGCAAGTGAAGGGCTAACTAGCTTTCTTTTGTGGCAGAACCAGGAAAGATCTGCTGCTTAGAAATATTTGTCAAAGAAAGAGAGGCTTGAGTATTTCCCATTGCACTCTTGTAGGCTATATGAGAAAGTGAATCCATGTAGGGTTGTCTTGGGTTCTGCTTAATAGTGTTACATGGAGCTAAGGAGATTCGGTTTCAATTGAAACCGAAGTTTGGGAGTAGGTGGAGACGATAAGCAGTGAGAAAATCACATTGTAGGACTACACTTCTTCCTCACTCCTGGCTTCTAGACTGAAGTTAGAGAACTAGAAAGTTGACATTAAATAAGGTTTAGAGTTTTAATTGATATCTTGGACTAGACATTCTAGTTAATGAGTTGAGGCTATGTTTGTGACTCTAAGTGCCTCAAGCCCTGGCTGAGTTTTCATCTAAGAGCTAGGAAAGGTAACTTAAATCAAAGAATCCTAAAGAGAAGGTAAGTATCACTTCATGGCAAATAGTTGGGGAAAACAATAAAAACAGTGAAGACTTTATTTTCTTGGGCTCCAAAATCACTACAGATGGTGACTGCAGCCATGAAATTAAAAGATGCTTGCTCCTTGGAAGAAAAGCTATGACAAACTTAGACAGTATATTAAAAAGCAGAGATATTATTCACTGACAAAGGTCCATATTGTCAAAGCTATGGGTTTTCCAGTAGTCATTTATGGATGTGAGAGTTGGACCATAAAGAAGGATGAGCACTAAAGAATTGATGCTTTTGAACTGTGGTGTTGGAGAAGACTCTTGAGAGTCCCTTGGACTGCAAGGAGATCAAGCCAGCCAATCCTAAAGGAAATAAGTGCTGAATATTCATTGGAAGGACTGATGTTGAAGCTGAAGTCCCAATACTTTTGCCACTTGATGCAAAGAACTGACTCATTGGAAAAGACCTTGATGCTGGGAAAGACTGAAGACAGGAGGAGAAGGGACGACAGAGAACAAGATGGTTGGATGGCATCATCCACTCGATGGACATCAGTTTGACCAAGCTCCGGGAGTTGGTGATGGACAGGGAAACCTGGTGTGCTGCCATCCGTGGAGTTGCAAAGAGTCAGACATGACTAAGCGACTGAACTGAAGTGTCAAAAATAAAGTTATATTTGTTCATAATCTATGTTAGCCCTGATCAACAAACCATAGGCAGAATATGATCTGAAAAATAGTTACATTTTTAAAAATATAAATTTATTTATTTTAATTGGAGGCTAATTACTTTACAATATTGTATTGGTTTTGCCATACATCAACATGAATCTGCCATGGGTGTACACGTGTTCCCCATCCTAAACCCGCTCCCACCTCCCTCCTCATACCATCCCTCTGGGTCATCCCAGTGCACCAGCCCCAAGCATTCTGTATCACGCATTGAACCTGGACTGGTGTTTCATTTCACATATGATATTATACATGTTTCAATGCCATTCTCTCAAATCATCCCACCCTCACCCTCTCCCACAGAGTCCATAAGACTGTTCTATACATCTGTGTCTCTTTTGCTGTCTCACATACAGGGTTATCATTACCATCTTTCTAAATCCCATATATATGCATTAGTATACTGTATTTTGGAGAAGGCAATGGCACCCCACTCCAGTACTCTTGCCTGGAAAATCCCATGGATGGAGGAGCCTGGTAGGCTTCAGTCCATGGGGTCGCTAAGAGTTGGACACGACTGAGCAACTTCACTTTCACTTTTCACTTTTCACTTTCATGCATTGGAGAAGGAAATGGCAACCTGCTCCAGTGTTCTTGCCTGGAGAATCCCAGGGATGGCGGAGCCTGGTGGGCTGCCGTCTCTGGAGTCGCACAGAGTTGGACATGACTGAAGCAACTTAGCAGCAGCAGCAGCATACTGTATTTCAGCAGACAAATAGATAAGAAAGCTGTGGTACATATACACAATGGAGTATTACTCAGCCATTAAAAAGAATACATTTGAATCATTTCTAATGAGGTGGATGAAACTGGAGCCTATTATACAAAGTGAAGAAAGCCAGAAAGAAAAACACCAATAGTTACATTTTAAGACAGTGATTTCAAAAACTCCAAACAAAGGAAATCCTAGGACTAGGTGGCTTCACTGAGTTCTACAAAGCATATAAAGAATTAATACCAATCCTTCTCATATCATTCCAAAGAACTGAAGAGGAGGGAACAGTTCCAAACCTATTTTGTAAGGCTATCACCATCTTGATACCAAAGTCTGACAAGGACAATGCAAGGAATGAAAACCATAGACCAATATTCCTGATGACTGTAGATGCAAAAATCCTCAACAAGATAATAGCAAACTGAATCTAATAGCACCTTAAAATGATCAAACACCATGGCCAAGTCAGATTTATTTCTGGGATGCAAGGATGGCTCAACATATAAAAATCAATCAATATGACAGATCACATTAACAGAATAAAGAAAAAAAAATTACATGATCATTTCAGTAGATGAAGAAAAACCATTTGACAAAATTAAACACCTTTTCATGATTAAAAGCTCTCAACAAACTTTGGAAGAGAAGGAAATTATCTCAATGTAATAAAGACTACAATAAAAAGCCCAGAGATAGCATCATACTC
The DNA here is from genome assembly GCF_027580195.1 of Bos mutus. NCBI lineage: Eukaryota > Metazoa > Chordata > Mammalia > Artiodactyla > Bovidae > Bos > Bos mutus. Next base: position 33,415,279 of record NC_091618.1, read on the forward strand.
AACAGTAACAACAAAAAGCTTTTCCTCTAATATCAGGAACAAGGTAAGGATGCCCACTCTTACCATGTCTTATTCAACATGGTACTGGAAGTTCTTCCCAGAGCACATAAGTAGGAAAGAAAAAAAAAGCATCCAAATCAAAGGAAGAAGTAAAACTGTCATTGCTTGAAGAGGTCATAAACATGTATATGGAAAGCCCTAAAGACTCCCCCGCCCTCTACAAAATTGTTAGAACTAGTAAATTAATACAATAAAGTTGCAGATACAAAAACAACATAAAAATGTCTTTCATTTCTACACACTAACATTGAACTATCTGAAAAGGAAATTAGGAAAATAATCCCATTTACAATAGCACCAAAAAAATATTTAGGAATAAACTTCACTATGGAGATAAAAGACTTGCATACTGAAGACTACAAAACACTGTGAAAGAAATTAGACACAAACAAATGGAAAGGTGTCATGGATTGGAAGACTTAATACTGTTCAGATGTCCATGCTACTCAAAGTGATTTACAGATTCAATGGAATACATATCAAAATCCAAAGGGCATTTTTTTTCACAGAAATAGACATAAAGACCATGAATAGCCAAATTAACTCAAGAAAGAACAAAACTGGAGGTACCACACTTTCTGATTTGAAACTCTATTACTCTATTACAAATAGTAATCAAAACAGTATGATATTGACATAAAGGCAGACATATAGACCAAAATGGAACAGAACATACAGCCCAGAAACAAATCCATGAATGTATGATAAACTAATCTTCAACAAGGGTGCCAAGAATGCACGATGGGAGACAGATCATCTCTTCAACAAATGGTACTGGGAAAACTTACATCTACATGTCACGAAATTGGATCCTTACCTTACATAACACACAAAAGTAAACTCAAACTAGATTAAAGTCTTAAACATAAGACTCAACTGTAACCCTTCAAGAATAAAATATAGGGGAAAAGCTTCATGACATTAGTCTTGTTCTTCATGGATATGACACTAAAAGCACAGGCAATAAAAACAAAATAAGTGAGACTACATTAATCTAAGAAGTAGTGGACAGAAAGGAAACAATCAACAGAGTGAAAATGTAACTTGTGGAATAGGAGAAAATATTTGTTAGCTATGTATCTAAAAGGGGGTTAATCTCAAAAATATATAAGGAACTTCCACAACTCAATATTTTTAAAAAAAAATACCTGGTTTAAAAATTCCTTAACTTGAATGGAAATTTTTCCAAAGATGACACACAAATATTCCACAGGTATATGAAAAAATGTTCAATGTAATAATCATCATGGAAATAAAAAGCAAACCATAAGGAGATGTTACTTCATAACTCTCAGGATGGCTATTGTCAAAAACACACAAAAGACAGTAAACGATGGCAAAAATGTGGAAAAATTAGAATCCTTGCACACTGTTGATAGGAATGCAAAATGGTGCAGCTGTTTTGGGAAACTGTGTGAAGGTTCCTCAAAATTAAAAGAACAGCCACGTGATCCAGCAATTCCACTTCTGGATAGTTATCCAAAAGAATTGGAATCAGAATTTCAATGAGATTAGCAATCCTATGTTCATTACATCTCTCTTCACAAAAGCTAGATGTGGAAACAACCTAAATGCCCATAAACAGAAAAATGAATAAAGAAAATGTGGCTTAGACATACAATGGAATACTATTCAGCCATTAAAAAACAAAATTCTGCAATATGCTATAACATGAATGTCCTTGAGGACATTATGCTAACTGAAATAAGCCAGGCATAGATAGGCAGATACTGCATGATTCCTCTTAGATGTTGTTGCTGTTGTTATTCAGCTGTTTAGTTGTGTCTGACTCTTTGCCACGCCATGGATAGCAGCACGCCAGGCTTACTTATCCTTCACCATCTCCTGGAGCCTGCTCAAACTCATGTCCATTGAGCTAGTGATGCCATGCAACCATCTTGTCCTCTGTCATCCCCTTATCCTCCTGCCTTCAATCTTTCCCAGTATCAGGATCTTTTCAAATGAATCAGTTCTTCGCATCAGGTGGCCAAAGTACTGGAGCTTCAGTTTCAGCATCAGTCCTGCTAATGAATATTTGGATTGATTTCCTTTAGGAGTGACTGGTTTGATATTGTAGTCCAAGGGACTCTCAAGAGTCTTCTTCAACACCACAGCTCAGAAGCATCAGTTCTTCAGTGCTCAGCCTTTTTTATGATCCAACTCTCACATCCATACATGACTACTGGAAAAACCATAACTATGACTATATGGAAGACCTTTGTCGGCAATGTCCCTGTTTTTTAGTATGAAGTCTAAGTTTGTCATAGCTTTCCTTCCAAGGATCAAGTGTTAGCTATTGCTTTTGTTATGGTTCCAGGCACAGGGATGAAATGAAGCAGGAGAGTCCCCTTTCCAGAGGTTGTGGTCAGAGAAACAAAGAACATTTTCTTATAAATCAAGAAGTTGTTGCAAATCTCCTACCAAAGATTTGTGCCAGAGAAACAGGTTCCCATTAGAGTTGAATCAAAGATGACCTCTCTCAAGTCTTTCCAGCAATTTGAAAGCACAACTATGGCTTCTAGGAATGTGATGGGTTGAAGCAGAGAACATGCTGGCCCCATCCATCCTCTGGGGAATTTTCCAGCATCAAGGTAGGACAGGAAGAACTCAGTTTACAGCCTCATTAGGAAGTGGAACATTCTCACGAGTGACATTTTCTAATTCGTTGAGATCTATCCCTTTTCTCTTTACAAAGGTACTCCTGACACTTCAGTTGTAAAGTGGTGGTATTAGCTGCAAGCCTCATGTAACTTTAGCAGGTGGAAGATACATTAACACTGGCAGCCTTTTTCTTATTTACGTGTCTTCTGAACTTTCAATTTTATCACAGTGTAAAATTCGGTCTCTCTGAGTTCGGGTTCTAAAAGAGGTTTGGACCTTAAGGGAAGTTAATCTAAATGCCCTTGGATGTGGAAAGAACACCTTAGTTTTGGGTACATAACCAATTGACAAAATAAATGTTTGAAGTTTACCTCTTCTTACTGAGTTTCTACACTGTTAATAAGTAGACGAAATGTAAAAATACTTCACTAGCTCAAAAGGAAAAAGAAACAGAGAGAGCATGAAAAAGGCAGGGAAAAATGTGGTTTTGCTTCCAAATGTGCTGAATAAATATAATTATGGATGTAATGAGGCCAGCTTTAGGTTTTAATCACTGTTTTTCCACTACCTAATAATTTGCTATTCAGCACCTGCTGTCATATAGCTTTTGGGTTGGGTGGCATTAGCTCACCAGGTAACCACAAATAACCTCTTTAGTTTAAGCCTGTGGTGCATTGGAGCATGAGAGGCTAGACAAATTACATGCACTATGTAAAAAAGTTTTTTATTAAAAATTTTTAAAATTAATTTTTGGCATTTGATGCCCTGCTTTGTAACCAAATGAGTATGTTTGCAATTGCTATGCTGTATGGAAACTATCATTTTGACCAGAATGTCAATATGTGGTCTGTAAATTTCATACTGTGTATTAAAAGCTATGCAAGCTAGCAGTTAGAATGTGTATGGTTTTATTCTGAATATATACTGTTGAATGCTGCTGCTGCTAAGTTGCTTCAGTCGTGTCTGACTCTGTGCGACCCCAGAGACAGCAGCCCACCAGGCTTCCCCGTCCCTGAGATTCTCCAGGCAAGAACACTGGAGTGGGTTGCCATTTCCTTCTCCAATGCAGGAAAGTGAAAAGTGAAAGTGAAGTCGCTCAGTCGTGTCCGACTCTTAGCGACCTCATGGACTGCAGCCTACCAGGGAAATCTATGGGATTTTCCAGGCAAGAGTACTAGAGTGGGGTGCCATTGCCTTCTCCTATATTATTGAATATATTGATGATACAATATGTGCTTCCTGTACCCAGTCTCTCTGCATATCGACTGCAATGTATTTCCTTAAATCTACGAAGACATTAGCTGTCAATAAACAGAAGATTTCTTTCTGTGAGTGTGAGAATGATTATCGCAATAAGAAAGTATAAAGGGGGTCTTATCATGTCCTAGATAATAATATGAGAAAATGGGGAAATCTCTTTAGGAAAAATAAAGAGGAGGAAATAATAAGAACATACACTTTTAGCTGCTCTGTTCTATTTTCACTAATTCTGCTGTCCATAACACTGTGACTGGTTTAGATGTGGAGAGACAGACTGATTTTCCTGGGCTGGGTGTGGTCAGGAGATTCAGGTTCAACTTCTGGCTTTGTCAATAGCAGTGTGACCTTGACTAAGTCACTTAGTCTCCTTTGCCATCTGTTACTTCTCTGTAACAGAGGCTCTTGGCAATTGTCAACAATCACAAAGCCACATTTAGCCTACAGATATATTTTGTTGACCTGCGTTGTTTGTATATTTCTCCAAGCCAAGCCAGTGCTCAAAAGTTGGCAGATTTTGCTTAAAAATCAGGTTTCTGGCTTCCATTCAAAAATTGGAATACTTAATACCAGTATCACATTCTAACAGGCAGAATAAATCAGAGTATAATGGTACCTCCAATTCAAATGTCATGTGCTTCCTCTGTTTGTCTCAGTCTTCACCACTCCCTACTCTCACCGAAAGGCAGGGACTAAATGCTAGTTTGATTAGCATTGTTGATTTTCTTCTGGTATGGGTATATATTTCAGTTCTCCACCAGCATCTCTATCTAATACAGAAAGAATAAAAATCAAAGCATCCACAGGTTTCAAATACATATGGGAAGAGTACATTTCCTTTTTAAATGCAGACTATCTCTTTGGTTTTAATATGCTAACAAAGAGAATTCCTGTTGAAAGAATATGAGCCCATATCACTTTGTTACTCGACTGGCCCCTCGAGGCATTTAAATTTGTCATCCCTGGTCCATTTAGGCATAAAATGCTACAATTCTAAAACCTCATGAAGAAACTTCTCAGCAGATGCCTTCTTTTGAATGTCCCATTGATGTACAACAAAGAGAGAGTTTCTTTGGGAAGATGTCTGGGTCTAATAGCCAGAAGAAGGGCTGACACATGCAATGTAAAGCTTTCAAAAGAAGGGCTCTGGGGGCCAGACAGTAGCTTGCTGAACAGTTATAAGCAATTTGCATTAGTTCAGGGGACTCAGTGAGACTGCTATGTACTAGACAGAATGGCTTTCCCATACCAGATGCTGTTTCTCCCTGTGTATTCCTTCATTTCCATAGTGAACCAAAGATTTCTATTCTTCTTGGCGCTGCATTGAGCTTTTTTGGCAATCTGAGAGATCTGAGCAGGGTAGGAGGCTGGTGGTAGTGAGTCTGAGAGAGATAGCATTTCAGACACTTTGTGATAATAGACACAATAATTTACTGGCATTTATGATGTCAATGGCACACCACTCCAGTACTCTTGCCTGGCAAATCCCATGGACAGAAGAGCTTGGAAGGCTGCAGTCCAAGGGGTCGCTGAGGGTCGGACACGACTGAGCGACTTCACTTTCACTTTTCACTTTCATGCATTGGAGAAGAAAATGGCAATCCACTCCAGTGTTCTTGCCTGGAGAATCCCAGGGACGGGGGAGCCTGGTGGGCTGCTGTCTATGGGGTTGCACAGAGTCGGATACGACTGAAGTGACTTAGCAGCAGCAGCAGCAGCAGCAGCAGCAGGGCTTCCCTGAGAGCTCAGTTGGTAAAGAATCTGCCTGCAATGCAGAAGACCCCGGTTCGATTCCTGGGTTGGGAAGATCCCCTGGAGAAGGGATAGGCTACCCACTCCAGTATTCTGGCCTAGAGAATTCCATGAACTCTATAGTCCATGGGGTTGCAAAGAGTCGGACACGACTGAGCAACTTTCAGTGCAGTTCAGTATGATGTACCAGGTGCTATGCAGAGTATTTTACATACATTATCTCATATAATCCTCATAATTATTTTATTAGGAACATATTATTTTCCTCAACACACAGGGAGAGTCTAAAGTGCTGAGAGGTTAAAGAACTGGCTCAAGTTCATGTAAGCAGTGTTGGGGCATTGGTCTCTCTTTTGCCACAGGTTCTGCTAGAAACCACTTCACTGTGTTCTATGATGGCTTTAAAAAAGAAAGATCAGGGAATAAAATGAATGGCTTACTTATGCAGTAATAGAAAGTATTTCCCCCCCTCAAATGTAGTTCATAGTTTCTCAGTTGTGTCCGACTCTTTTGTGACCCCCATGGTCTGTAGCCCACCAGGCTCTTCTGGCCATGGAATTTCTCAGGCAAGAATACTGGAGTAGGTTGCTATTTCCTTCTCCAGAGGATCTTCCTGACCCAGGGATTGAACCTGTATCTCCTGTGTTTCCTGGCAGGGGGATTCTTTACCACTAAGCCACCTGGGAAGCCCCCCAAAGCTGTCATATTTTCCTACAAATATGCATTTTTGTATTCTAATTCATATTTGACAAAACACTTTCACATACATTTAACTCTCAGAACAGACTCAAGAGGTAGGTAGGTCAGCCGTTACTGACTGCTAGTCCCTTAGAGGTGAAGTGGCTTGCTCAAGGTCGCACTGCTAATTGAATTGAACTACAATTGTCTTGTGCCCTATCCTCCTCACTCCCTAGGATGCCATGGTGCTTCCCTTCTTGTAGGCAGCAGGCTGCTAAGCTTTTATCTGTGAACAGCCTCTTGTCTTACAAAATGGGGGGGGTGGGGAATGACCTGTTTCCTATGTAAATTATACAATATTTTCGTCTTTCTCAATTTTTCTTTCAATATTGCAGGTACATGGCAATAAAACAAAAATATTATTGGAAATTGGGTTATCCTGATATAGCAATCTTTTCATTTTGAACCCTCAGATTCTTCTGTCTGTCCTGGGTAGAATTTTCAGACGAGCATGACATCTTTGAGAGGTATCTGTGATGATTAAATTCTTTCCTCATAGTATCACAAACCTCATTTGTTACTGATTAGCTCACTTAGACTTATGCTAATAAGACCAAGGTGATGATGTAGCTTTGCTCACATCCATAGATACAGACTGCCCCTTGAATTTGACCATGTTTCCCAAAGGTCATAGGAAGGATAAGAAAAGTAAACTATTTTTCAGGGGCTCACATTTTATTTATTTTTATTGGGGTATAGTTGCTTTACGATATTGTGTTTCTGCTTTACAGCAAAGTGAATCAGTTAAATTATATATATATATATATATATATATATAACAATTCAACTTCAGCTTCTTCAGCGTTACTGCGTTACTGGTTGGGACCTAGGCTTGGATTACTGTGATATTGAATGGTTTGCCTTGGAAATGAACAGAGATCATTCTGTCATTTTTTTTTAATTTATTTTTTTTAATTAACGGATAATTGCTTTACAGAATTTTGTTGTTTCTGTCAAACCTCAACATGAATCAGCCATAGGTATACATATACTCCCTCCCTTTTGAATCTCCCTCCCATCTCCTTCCCCATCACACCTACATTCTTTTTCACATTCTTTTCCATTATGGTTAATCACAAGATATTGCATCTATGTTCATCAGGGATATTGGCCTGTAGTTTTCTTTTTTGTGTGTTTTTTTTGTCTAGTTTTGGTATCAAGGTAAAGGTGGCCTCATAGAATAAGTTTGGAAGTATTCCTTCCTCTGAAATTTTTTGAAGTAGTTTTAGAAGGACAGGCATTAGCTATTCTCTTAATGTTTGACAGAATTATCCTGTGAAGCCTTCTGGTCCTGGGCTTTTGTTTTTTGGGAGATTTTTGATCACAGCTTCAATTTCAGAGCTTGTAATTGGGTTGTTCATAATTTCTCTTTCTTCCTGGTTCAGTCATGGAAGATTGAACTATTCTAAGAATCTGTCCATTTAGTCTGGGTTATCCATTTTATTGCCATACAGTTGTTCATAATAGTCTCTTATTTTCCTATGTATTTCTGCATTGTCTGTTGTAACCTCTCCATTTCCATTTCAAGTTTTGTTGATTTGATTCTTCTCTCTTTTTTTCTTGATGAGTCTGCTAAAGGATTGTTAATTTTGCTTATCTTCTCAAAGAACCACCTTTTAGTTTTATTAATCTTTTATTTTATTTTTAAACTTTACATAATTGTATTAGTTTTGCCAAATATCAAAATGAATCCGCCACAGGTGTCATTTTTGAGACTGCATCCAAGTACTGCATTTTGGACTCTTTTGTTGACCATGATGGCTAATCCATTTCTTCTAAGGGATTCCTGCCCACAGTAGAAGATATAATGGTCATCTGAGTTAAATTCACCCATTCTAGTCCATTTTAGTTTACTGATTCCTAGAATGTCGATGTTCACTCTTGCCATCTCCTGTTTAAACACTTCCAATTTGTTGATTCATGGACCTGACATTCCAGGTTCCTATGCAATATTGCTCTTTACAGCATCGGACCTTGCTTCCATCACCAGTTACATCCACCTGGGTACTGTTTTTGCTTTGGCTCCATCCCTTCATTCTTTCTGGAGTTATTTCTCCACTGATCTCCAGTGGCATATTGGGCACCTACTGACCTGGAGAGTTCCTCTTTCAGTATCCTATCATTTTGCCTTTTCATACTGTTGATGGGGTTCTCAAGGCAAGAATACTGAAGTGGTTTGCCATTCCCTTCTCCAGTGGACCACATTCTGTCAGACCTCTCCACCATGACCCATCCGTCTTAGGTGGCCCCAAAGTAAGGGAGTTCCAGAAAAACATCTATTTCTGTTTTATTGACTATGCCAAAGCTTTTGACTGTGTGGATCACAATAAACTGTGGAAAATTCTGAAAGAGATGGGAATACCAGACCACCTGACCTGCCTCTTGAGAAACCTCTATGCAGGTCAGGAAGCAACAGTTAGAACTGGACATGGAACGACACTGGTTCCAAATACAAAAAGGAGTATGTCAAGTCTGTATATTGTCACCCTGCTTATTTAACTTATATGCAGAGTACATCATGAGAAACGCTGGGCTGGAGGAAGCACAAGCTGGAATCCAGATTGCTGGGAGAAATATCAATAACCTCAGATATGCAGATGATACCACCCTTATGGCAGAAAGTGAAGCAGAACTAAAAACCTCTTGATGAAAGTGAAGGAGAGTGAAAAAGTTGGCTTAAAGCTCAATATTCAGAAAACTAAGACCATGGCATCTGGTCCCATCACTTCATGGCAAATAGATGGGGAAACAGTGGAAACTGTCAGACTTTATTTTTGGGGGCTGCAAAATTACTGCAGATGGTGATTGTAGCCAAGAAATTAAAAGACGCTTACTCCTTGGAAGGAAAGTTATGACTAACCTAGACAGCATATTAAAAAGCAGAAACATTACTTCGCCAACAAAGGTCCATCTAGTCAAGGCTATGGTTTTTCCAGTGGTCATGTATGCATGTGAGAATTGGACTGTGTAGAAAGCTGAGTGCCAAAGAATTGATGCTTTTGAACTGTGGTGTTGGAGAAGACTCTTGAGAGCCCCTTGGACTGCAAGGAGATCCAACCAGTCCATCATAAAGGAAATCAGAACTGAATATTCATTGGAAGGACTGATGCTGAAGCTGAAACTCCAGTACTTTGGCCACCTCATGTGAAGAGTTGACTCATTGGAAAAGACTCTGATGCTGGGAGGGATTGCGGGCAGGAGGAGAAGGGGATGATAGAGGATGAGATGGCTGGATGGCATCACTGACTTGATGGACATGAGTTTGGGTTAACTCCGGGAGTTGGTGATGGACAAGGAGGCCTGGTGTGCTGCAGTTCATGGGGTCGCAAAGAGTGAGACACGACTGAGTGACTGAACTGAACTGGTATATATATATATGTCAATCACACTCTCCAAATTCATTGCACCCCTCTTCCACCTGTAGTGTTCATATATTTGTTCTCTGTATCTCTCTCTCTTTCTGTCTTGCAAACAGGTTCATCTGAGCCATTTTTCTAGATTCCACATGTACGTGTTAATATGTGTATTTGTTTTTCTCTTTCAATACCACCAAAATTGTAAACTCTGCTTTCTTTCCCAGACTCAGGCTATCAAATAGCTGTGAATAAACCAGGTGTATTTTTATATATATTCCTACATGAATATTTACTGAGAGGGAGCAACAAAAATGCAATATTTCTCAAACTCTGTTCCATGAAACGATAACAGATATTCTGACAAATGAGATTTCTGCCACCATGGTTTCATGAAATGCCAATCTTTTGAATATGGGACTTGTGTTCTAGGTCTCGTCAATTTGTTGCCTGTCTTTGGGTGATGTTCTACATCAGGATTCCCTGTATACGAGGTGGCTCTCACTCATCAGGTATGAGCTGAACATGCAGAAGCATGACCATCATATATTTTCTATCAGTGTTTGCTTGGTCTTAAATTATCCATGATGTGTTTGTCATAGTTATTGGCAAACACTTATAGCTTTGGTGCATGTGTGTCAGATATTTTTTTTTAATAGACAGTATTTCTGTTTTCTTCTAATTTTATAGTGGAAATGTCATGTTTTCTGAGTACAGCATTTTTATTGTTCTTGGGGAAATACCCACTGTCACTACCATGTGACCCTAGTGGCGTTGTCTTCATCCCCATCTTAGAGAATGGGAATGTGGCTCCAGCCTGGCCAACTCTGCATCACATTCTTCCATCGAGGGGGATTGGTTCAGGAATCTGTTTATTCTCCCCAATATGAGTCACACCACATACTAATGTTAGACAAAATATCTATTCATTCCTTCATCCTCCACTAGATACAGACATATAAGGAAGTAATGGAGAAGGTAATGGCACCCCACTCCAGTACTCTTGCCTGGAAAATCCCATGGATGGAGGAGCCTGGTAAGCTGCAGTCCATGGGGTTGCTAAGAGTTGGACATGACTGAGCGACTTCCCTTTCACTTTTCAATTTCATGCATTGGAGAAGGAAATGGCAACCCAGTCCAGTGTTCTTGCCTGGAGAATCCTAGGGACAGGGGAGCCTGGTGGGTTTCCGTCTATGGGGTCGCACAGGATGGACACGACTGAAGTGACTTAGCAGCAGCAGCAGCAGCAAGGAAGTAAGCCTGAAGCTTCTGGCAGCCACTGTGTCTCCATGAAGGGCCTCACAAATGCAACCAACAAGAGAAACACAGAACAGAGAAATGAAAAAAATTCAAGTCCTCATATTGCCCGAGACCCTTGATTCCTCTAGACCTAGAGCCAGTGACCTTGAGTTTTTCAGTTAGGTGAATCTTTTTGTCTCAAGTCAGGTAGAGCTAGGTGTTTTTGTTTTTGTAACTGAGCTGGTCCTCACCAATGCAACTAGGCAAAATAAAGAAGCAAAAGGCAGAGAGCAGGGCACATACATAGTATTAAAGCCTGTAGACCCATGAGTTTGCTCTAGAGCCTCAATTTGTCATTCAGTTTGCCTTTTGTTAATGTAAGTATAAATGACATTGTTACACCCAGACAGTCTGCTCGTGGAGCACATGTTGGCTGTGTGGTTTAGTGGAGAGAGCATGGGCTTTTGTGAAAATAAGTGCTGCAGTTTTCCAACTATGTGATCCAATGATAAGTAAATTTCTAAGCCTCAGTTTCATTCTGTAGAAGGACCATTGGGAAACTTAAATGAGAGTACGTGTGCTAGTAATTGACCTAGATGCCCAATAAATGTCTATTTCACAGACAAATCTGCCTTTTATAGCTTTACTTTCATCTAACCTACTCATCTTACAGTGCATAAGATAATGCCTTCATCTTATCCATTCCTGCCTTAAATTGTTCATTAATTCATCAATTTTAGTCTCCAATGAGTTTCTATGAATAGTCTTAGTTTTCCATTTAAATTTCAGATACTCATGTACCCATGAGATGCAAAGTAAAGACTCTACAATTGCTTGGCGGGAAGGATGTAAGCTTTGAAACTTTTCTTCTCCCAATTAATTCCAGGAATGTAATATAGCTTAGAGCCTCGCCAGTCTAGGCAGTGTCATCTTCCTCATGGGAAGATTACTGAGACATTTGTATAAACAATAAAAATTGCTGAGCAATCATTGAGATTACCTTTAAAAATTCTTGTAGGGAAAAAGATGTCTTGTAATCAAGAAGATACATTTCATAAATGACCTTGGACATAATTTTTAAAAAATGTAAAGGATAGTTGACTTGCAATATTATATTAATTTTAGGTGTATAACCTAGTGATTCAATATTTTATAGCTTATACTTCATTTAAAGCATTATAAAATAATGTCTATATTTCCCTGTGATGTACAGTACATCTTTGTAGCTTATTTATTTTCTATATAATAGCTGGTGTCTAGTCTGAATCTGCCCATGACATGCTCACTTATCTGTCATAATTGAGGTTCTGTTAGTTCTGTTTGCTTATTCTTTGAAAAGCAAATATTTTTATTTTCCTATAGGGAGTCTTTCAAACAACTTCTAGGCATTTTCTGTTGAAGTCTCTGAAACAATAGTGAAAGTCAATATTTTTCATTTCTAAGAATGAAAAGAACAAGACACAGATGTTATCATTTGAAATTAGATTGTTCTTTACCTGTTGGTTTCTAAAGTGTAACAATAGATGACTGAAGTGTCTAGGACTGTCCGAGGCATAGAGGGATGATGATTGAGGAATACCAAGTGGTATGAAGCAAAGAGAGAAAAATAAAGAAACTCACAGGAATTTTCAAATAGACTTTCCAATGTGCAATTCCTATTTTTATTATGTTCCTAAATGCATTCTATCAGGTTTTTGTTGCTTATTGTGTGAGTAGAGAGGAGGAAGTAGGACAAACCGGCCAATTTGACAGCCAATTCCCAACACTATCAGTTCTTTGTATAAATATACACCAATAAAAAAAGATGTTAAACACATTAAATTGAAATCAGTTTTTACAGCTGTGCTCAAATTAGTGGACATAATGGTTCAAAGATTCCCATAAGGGCCAGTAGATTTATCCATATTAAGCTTGCATGCATGCTCAGTTATGTCTAACTCTTTGCAACCCCATACACTGTAGCCCACCAGTCTCCTCTGTCCATGGGTTTCTCCAGCCAAGAACACTGGAGTGGATTGCCATTTCCTCTTCCAGGGGATATTCCTGACCCAGGGATTGAACCCCCATCTCCTGCAATGGTAGGCAGATTCTTTACCACTGAGCTACCTAGGAAGGCCTTCTCCATATTGGTTATTTATAATTAATTCTCTGTAATAGCCAAAGTGAGAAAGTTCTGTTCACTTTTTTCTCTCTCTAGACACTCTTTAGCAGATTTCCCCATATTTTTCTTTGAGCAAATCGCAGTAAGATCTCAGTTTCCTCTTTCTTGTTTGCTTGCCTTGGTTTCCCTTCAAGTTGGAAATTTCTTGAAGGTAAGAACTAATCTTGGTCACCACTGTATTTTTAGCAATGCACCTGGTATTTTGTGGATACTCAATAATAAATAGGTGTTGGCTGAAGGAGGGCAATAAATATTGCTAAACTGAACTGAGCACAAAAGAGTTGATAATTTATTGTGCTTCAGTATATATTCCTCATGATAATAGCAATATATACTACTAGAAAGATACGGCTGCTAAAAGGGAACTTTCATCAGCCATTTTTCAACATTTCACTAACAATTTTGGGCATTTTTTCCTCCCAAGAATTACTTAGAAATGGGTTTAATTTTTTTTTCCCCCCAAAGTTGGCCTTGGGGCAGGGTGTTTCCCAAACCTATTAAAGTGACAGATCCCCTAATCTTCAGTAAATATTGTCATTAGCACTGTAACCACACACTTTTACTTGTAGGTGTACTAGTACTTACAAAATCAAAAATACCCTTAAGAATCATTTGATTGGCACTCAACACCCAACAGCATTTGAAGACAAATTAAATTCTATAAGATATTTGTCATAAAAATGTACAAGCATTCCTGTTAAGTAAAAACAAACCAACAAATACCTATCGAATATTGCACAGAATATATATTTCTTTAGTTTAAAATATGGGTCCTGTGAGAGCACCAAAGTTGGGTGATATTCCTAGCTCTTTTTGCTATTGTCTTCTGAGCAATTCACCTTCACTTGCTATTCTTGGATTTTTCTTCAAGTGCAAAATAAAAGTTTGGTTTTTTTTAAGATTCTTTTTTTTTGATGAGGACCATTTTTAAAGTCTTTATTGAACTTGTTACAATATTGCTTCTCTTTTATATTTTGGTTTTTTGGCTGTAAGGCATGTGTTCCTCAACCAGGGATCGAATCTTCACTCCCTGCATTGGAATGCAAAGTCTTAACCACTGGATTGCAAGGGAAGTCCCCAAAATAAAAGATTTACATCGAAATAATTCCCAAGATCTCTGTCAGTTTTAAAATTCTGTTTTTCTTTTATTTTCCATTTTCTCTAGAAAATAATAGGGAAAAATGGATTTACAGAGTCTGCCGTCAAGCCCTTTTCTTAAAACTGTATATGTCCTGTAATTGAGTCTTTCCCTGTATCCACAGAATCCCTGTATTGTGTTACATATATTAATAGTTTTTCTAAGAGCTGGGCTTCCTTGGTAGCTCAGACGGTGAAGAATCTGCCTGCAATGCGGGAGACCCGGATTCAATGCCTGAGTCAGGAAGATGCCCTGGAGAAGGGAATGGCTACCCATTCCAGTATTCTTGCCTTGAGAGGGAATTATGTGGACAGAGGAGCCTGGTGGGCTACAGTCCATGGGGTTGCAAAGAGTTGGACATGACTGAGTGACTAACACACACTGACAACTCAGATGTAACATCATTTTGTCCCTTGCCTTTTTACAGTCAAACCCTATTTAAAGGTATCAGAGTCTCTTTTCCCTCTAGAAGATTTAACTCTAAATCCTTGGATGCTTGAAGAATGCTGAGACATAGGGAAAATCAGCCCCCTTTCTATTCTTTACAACCATGCTACAGAAAAAAATGATCATAGCATGGGCATTCATTTGCACAGCCAGGATTCTTTCTTAGGCCTTTCTTTAATGAGAATGAAATAGTCTTAAAGTTTACATTTTACTTCAACATATGAAGTTTTAAAAAGCTGAAATGAATAAAGAGCCATTTTATAAAATTTATTACTTTGTCCTAGTACATTTCAAGGTGATATTTTACTTCCAGTTATCCCTAAGGAAATAGATCTTGTATTATGTAAATTTTCTTTTCATAGTCTCATATACACTGTACCCATGATACTGTAAAGAGCTTTTAGTGAGGAAGTATGACTCTGAAGCAGACCCACTTCTCATGTAAGGTTGTGCTTGGGTACACAGGTTCCACTAGTGCTAACTGATAGCGTCATTAGCACAGAATGTATGGGATTCATGTAGCTTCAGTGTACTTTGTTGCACTCATCTCACACGCTAGTAAAGTAATGCTCAAAATTCTCCAAGCCAGGCTTCAGCAATACATGAACCGTGAACTTCCAGATGTTCAAGCTGGTTTTAGAAAAGGCAGAGGAACCAGAGATCAAATTGCCAACATCTGCTGGATCATCAAAAAAGCAAGAGAGTTCCAGAAAAACATCTATTTCTACTTTATTGACTATGCCAAAGCCTTTGACTGTGTGGATCACAATAAACTGTGGAAAATTCTGAACGAGATGGGAATACTAGACCACCTGACCTGCCTCTTGAGAAACCTGTATGCAGATCAGGAAACAACAGTTAGAACTGGACATGGAACAACAGACTGGTTCCAAATAGGAAAAGGAGTATGTCAAGGCTGCATATTGTCACCCTACTTATTTAATTTCTATGCAGAGTACATCATGAGAAACACTGGGCTGGATGAAGCACAAGCTGGAATCAAGATTGCCGGGAGAAATATCAATAACCTCAGATATGCAGATGACACCACCCTTATGGCAGAAAGTGAAGAACTAAAGAGCCTCTTGATGAAAGTGAAATAGGAGAGTGAAAAAATTGGGTTAAAGCTCAACATTCAGAAAACTAAGATCATGGCATCTGGTCCCATCATTTCATGGCAAATAGATAGGGAAAGAGTAGAAACAGTGATTTTCTTTATTTTTCTGGGCTCCAAAATCACTGCAGATGGTGATTGCAGCCATGAAATTAAAAGACACTTACCCCTTGGAAGGAAAGTTATGACCAACCTAGACAGCATATTGAAAAGCAGAGACATTACTTTGTCAACAAAGGTCCCTCTAGTCAAGGCTATGGTTTTTCCAGTGGTCATGTATGGGTGTGAGAATTAGATTGTGAAGAAAGCTGACTGCTGAAGAATTGATGCTTTTGAACTGTGGTGTTGGAGAAGACTCTTGAGAGTCCCTTGGACTGCAAGGAGATCCAAGCAGTCCATCCTAAAGGAGATCAGGTCTGGGTGCTCATTGGAAGGACTGATGTTGAAACTGAAACTCCAGTACTTTGGCCACCTGATTTGAAGAGCTGATTCATTTGAAAAGACCTTGATGCTGGGAAAGATTGAGGGAAGGAGGAGAAGGGGACCACAGAGGATGAGATGGTTGGGTGGCATCACTGACTCAATGGACATGGGTTTGGGTAGAGTCTGGGAGTTGGTGATGGACAGGGAGGCCTGGAATGCTGTGGTTCATGGGGTTCCAAAGAGTTGGACATGAATGAGCGACTGAACTGAACTGAAGTGTACTTTGTGTAATTTTCATCATTGGGCAATTCAATAGGAAAATGCAATCATTTGATGTTTCATAAAAGTTATAATAATACAGATGTTTTTAAAATGGTTACATTTTATACTTGAAATATTTGTTTATTAAAATTTTATTTATTTAAAATATTTACACCATGATCTGAGAGTATCAATAAAAAGAACATGAGTTTTTGGTAATATTTTTAAATAAAAAAATATTGTATACTTTTAACAAAGTTTAAATTGGTCATGTTAAGTTTTAAAAAGCTCATATCTCCAACATCTAAGAAGGGCATTGTAAGCCACCAAAATAATACAACTTCTAAAAACTCCTAAAGTCTTGTTCCTATGTCTGCAACCATGCCCTATGTTTGGTGGTTTGTCAAGAGAAGCAGTGTCCTCCTCTATGTATTCCTGTGGATTTCTGAATCTCTGGACCTCCTTTTCTTCTGCAAACTCTTGTTCTCAGTATTCATCATTAATCTGAGTTGTAAAATTACCCACTTTATATTCTTTTCATTTTATCACTTTCATTCTTGCAATATAAATTTTCTTTCCCTGCTGATCTATAGAAAATCTCTTTTAAAATTCTATTAGCAAAATCTTTTAAGGTGGCTAAGTTAGAAATGTTTTAATGCCCTCAGCTGGAATGTACAATTAGATAATCCATTATTAAATATCCTATTTGTATTTTATGGTAAATAATAACCAAAGTACTATAGGAAGTGAAAAGAAGTCTTTGGAATCAGAATCATCTGAATTTGAAAGCTAAATACATCATTTACTGGATATTTGGAACATTTTTTCACATTCCTAAACCTAATTTCTTGAGAGTCCCTTAAACAGCAAGGAGATCAAACCAGTCAATCCTAAAGGAAATCAAGCCTGAATATTCACTGGAAGGACTGATGCTAAAGGGCCAATACTTTTGCCACCTGATGGGAACAGCCATCTCATTGGAAAAGACCCTGAAGTTGGGAAAGATTGAGGGCAAGAGGAGAAGGAGGTGACAGAGGATAAGATGGTTGAATAGCATCACCAAGTCAATGGGCATGAGTTTGAGCAAACTCAGAGATAGTGAAGGACAGGGAACTCTGGTGTGCTGCAGTCCATGGGGTCTCAAAGAGTCAGACATGACTTAGAGACTAAACAACCACAAGAACAAACCTAAATTTCCCTCACTTACATAAGTGGTAAAATAAAAAACAGGCAAAAACCTCATAACGTGTTACTAAGAATGAGAAATAAGTAAACTATCTAGCAAAATGGCTAAGACATAATAGGTTGAGCAGTATGTACACAGTACTCTTTATTGAGTGATAACCATTTGGCAGCTTTTGAGGGGGCAATGGATAATCCTGTTTTATTTTTGTTTAGCTATGAATTGCTCAGCACTGTTGTGTTAGGTTTAGATTGTACCAGCCTGGGTTTCTGTTGAAAAATACAAGTTATGAAATTAAACTATGCACTTCGAGTTATGTCCAAGGTAGAGTACCTGAGATTTACATCCCCACTAGAAATCAAAAAAACAAATACAATCTGTGAAACAGTTTTTAACACACTGGATATATGGCAAGCAAGGACATTCCTAAAAGAAGGGAAACAAATAAGGGGCATTCTGTGGTTGTCATATGTTTCTGCCTTGAGAGTTTTTAACTCATAAAGCTAGGCAGTGAAACACAGGTGACTCCCAGTATGGAGGAAACAGAGCTAAGATTTTGTGAAGACAGAGGCACTTAGAGTTTGCAAGACAGAGTACTGGTGAGGGGAGAGGTACCAGAGGCAAAACTCCAGGACCTGCACTTTGTGTCCCTTAAGTATTTAGCTGAGCATTGATCAGCATGTGAGAAAACTACCCAAGGCCAGGAAAGAACAGTGGGTAGGGCTGGGAAAAGTACCATCCCCACCAACCAGACTGAAAAATCATATGACTGACAGGGTATTGAGTACAGTACTCAATTAAGCACTGTTCTATTCCTGCTGAACAATTTCTAAAAATCAGATGTAAAAGGAACAAAATATTTCCAAGTAACTTAATTTTGATCTACAGCAAATCTCAAAAAAATTTATAGAAATGCAAAATATCCAGCACCCAATGAGGTAAAATTTACCATGCCTGACATTCAGTTAAAAAAAGATCTAGAGCTAACACATATTAAAATAAGCAGAAAACATGACAACAGAACTTTTTCCATATTAAAAAAAAAACTTAAGTAGAATCTAGGAATACAAAGAGTTGGACATGACCACAGGGTTTGCAAAGAGTCAGATACGACTGAGAGACTGAACAAAGGAATACAAAACCAAAACCACCACCAACAAAAAGCTACCCTCTAGAGATGAAAACTACAAAGTATGAATATATAATATATGCTTATTGTTAGATTAGATAATGCAGAACAGAAGATTAGTAAGTTTTAAGAATAACAGGAGCTAGCTATAGAAAATGAAAATCAAAAGAATGAAGCATCAGAAAAGATGCATAGAGCATGATGTGTGGAATATATTTTGGCAGCCCAATACATGTATAATTGGGATTCCCAAAGCTAGGGGAGAGACAAAGAAATATTTGAAGAAATAAAGGTTGATTTTTTTTCAAATTTGGAAGAAACTATAAACCCACAGATGTTAATGAAGCATAAGCATAAGGAACACTAAGAAAACCATGTCAAGATACATAATAATCACATTGCACAAAAACAAAGATAAAGGGAAAATCTTAAAAGTGGCTAGAGGATGGTGTGGAGGGAAACATCTTATATTCACAGGAATAAATATAAGAGCTGATAGCTAGTCAGGAAAAAAAAAATGCAAGGGAAAATACTGTGGAGCAACATCTTCAAAGTACTGAAAGAAAAAAAAAAAACATTAACCAAGAATTCTACTCTATTAATGAAGATCTGATTAAAAAGCAACACCCAATCTTATGCTGATTATTAGAAGAAGACTTCCAATATACAAACACAAAAGATAAAAATAGAATGATAGGACAAGTTACAGCATCTTACATTAATCAAAAGGAAATTGCACTGGCTATATTAATGTCAGCACAAAGTAGATTATTGAGCAAAGAATATAAGGAAATGAAGAATGTCATTTAATAATTAGAAAGAAGTCAATTTATGAACAGTCATAATGAATTCTAAATATTGATAACATAATAAAGACTTTAAAGTTTATGTAACAAAGCTGATGAAACTGCTAGAAAACTAGACAAATCTATAGTCAGAGCTTTCAATATCACTCTCTCAGACATTACTTTGCCAACAAAGGTCCATATAGTTGAAGATATGGGTTTTTCCAAATAGTCATGTATGGCTGTGAGAGTTGAACCATAAAAAAGGCTGAGGACCAAAGAATGGATGCTTTTGAGCTGTGGTGTTGGAGAAAACTCTTGAGAGTCCCTTGCACTGCAAGGAGATCAAACCAGTCAATCCTAAAGGAAATCAGTCCTGAATATTCATTGGAAGGACTGATGCTGAAGCTGAAGCTCCAATACTTTGGCTACCTGATGTGAAGAGCTGAGTGATGCTGGGAAAGATTGAAGGCAGGAGGGGAAGGGGATGACAGAGGATGAGATGGTTGGATGGTATCACTGACTCAATGGATATGAGTTTGAGCAAGCTCCAGGAAATGGTGAAGAAGAGGGAAGCCTGGCATGCTGCAGTCCATGGGGTTGCAAAGAGTTGGACATGACTGAGTGACCAAACAACAAAAATAATTAATAGAACAAACTAGACAGAATAGCAAAAAGAATATGAAATACTTGAACAACACTATCAATCAACTTAGCTTAATTAATAACTATAGAATTCATACTCAAAAATAGCAGAATGTACATTTTTCACATGCACACAAGGAATATTTCCAAGGTAGAATATCAGTTCAATCTTTTCCAGCATCAGGGTCTTTTCCAATGAGCCAGTTTTGTACAGTTCCTCCCACGTTGAAGGTCAGGAAGGGTGGTGGTAAGGAGACACCCCTCGTCCAAGGCAAGGAGCAATGGCTGCACTTTGCTGGAGCAGCCATGAAGAGATACCCCACACCTAAGGTAAGAGAAACCCAACTAAGATGGTAGGTGTTGCAAGAGGGCATCAGAGGGCAGACACACTGAAACCATACTCACAGAAAACTAGTCAATCTAATCACACTAGGACCACAGCCTTGTCTAACTCAATGAAACTAAGCCATGCCCATGGGGCAACCCAAGACGGGCGGGTCGTGGTGGAGAGATCTGACAGAATGTGGTCCACTGGAGAAGGGAATGGCAAATCACTTCAGTATTCTTGCCTTGAGAACCCCATCAACAGTATGAAAAGGCAAAATGATAGGATACTGAAAGAGAAACTCCCCAGGTCAGTAGGTGCCCAATATGGTACTGGAGATCAGTGGAGAAATAACTCCAAAAAGAATGAAGGGATGGAGCCAAAGCAAAAAGAATACCCAGCTGTGGATGTGACTGGTGATAGAAGCAAGGTCCGATGCTGTAAAGAGCAATATTGCATAGGAACCTGGAATGTCAGGTCCATGAATCAAGGCAAATTGGAAGTGGTCGAACAAGAGATGGCAAGAGTGAATGTTGACATTCTAGGAATCAGCGAACTGAAATGGACTGGAATGGGTGAATTTAACTCAGATGACCATTATATCTACTACTGTGGGCAGGAATCCCTCAGAAGAAATGGAGTAGCCATCATGGTCAACAAAAGAGTCTGAAATGCAGTACTTGGATGCAATCTCAAAAACGACAGAATGATCTCTGTTCGTTTCCAAGGCAAACCATTCAATATCACAGTAATCCAACTCTATGCCCCAACCAGTAATGCTGAAGAAGCTGAAATTGAACGGTTCTATGAAGACCTACAAGACTTTTTAGAACTAACACCCAAAAAAGATGTCCTTTTCATTATAGGGGACTGGAATGCAAAAGTAGGAAGTCAAGAAACACCTGGAGTAACAGGTAAATTTGGCCTTGGAATACAGAATGAAGCAGGGCAAAGACTAATAGAGTTTTGCCAAGAAAATGCACTGGTCATAACAAACACCCTCTTCCAACAACACAAGAGAAGACTCTATACATGGACATCACCAGATGGTCAACACTGAAATCAGATTGATTATATTCTTTACAGCCAAAGATGAAGAAGCTCTATACAGTCAGCAAAAACAAGACCAGGAGTTGACTGTGGCTCAGACCATGAACTCCTTATTGCCAAATTCAGACTGAAATCGAAGAAAGTAGGGAAAACCACTAGACCATTCAGGTATGACCTAAATCAAATCCCTTATGATTATACAGTGGAAGTGAAAATAGATTTAAGGGCCTAGATCTGATAGATAGAGTGCCTGATGAACTATGGAATGAGGTTTGTGACATTGTACAGGAGACAGGGATCAAGACCATCCCCACGGAAAAGAAATGCAAAAAAGCAAAATGGCTGTCTGGGGAGGTCTTACAAATAGCTGTGAAAAGAAGAGAAGCGAAAAGCAAAGGAGAAAAGGAAAGATATAAGCATCTGAATGCAGAGTTCCAAAGAATAGCAAGAAGAGATAAGAAAGCCTTCTTCTGTGATCAATGCAAAGAAATAGAGGAAAACAACAGAATGGGAAAGACTAGGGATCTCTTCAAGAAAATCAGAGATACCAAAGGAACATTTCATGCAAAGATGGGCTCGATAACAGACAGAAATGGTATGGACCTAATAGAAGCAGAAGATATTAAGAAGAGATGGGAAGAATACACAGAAGAACTGTACAAAAAAGATCTTCACCACCCAAATAATCACAGTGGTGTGATCACTGACCTAGAGCCAGATATCCTGGAATGTGAAGTCAAGTGGGCCTTAGAAAGCATCACTATGAACAAAGCTAGTGGAGGTGATGGAATTCCAGTTGAGCTATTCCAAATCCTGAAAGATGATGCTGTGAAAGTGCTGCACTCAATATGCCAGCACATTTGGAAAACTCAGCAGTGGCCACAGGAGTGGAAAATGTCAGTTTTCATTCCAATCCCAAAGAAAGGCAATGCCAAAGAATGCTCAAACTACCGCACAATTGCACTCATCTCACACGCTAGTAAAGTAATGCTCAAAATTCTCCAAGCCAGGCTTCAGCAATATGTGAACCGTGAACTTCCTGATGTTCAAGCTGGTTTTAGAAAAGGCAGAGGAACCAGAGATCAAATTGCCAACATCTGCTGGATCATTGAAAAAGCAGGAGAGTTCCAGAAAAACATCTATTTCTGCTTTACTGACTATGCCAAAACCTTTGACTGTGTGGATCACAATAAACTGTGGGAAACTCTGAAAGAAATGGGCATACCAGACCACCTGATCTGCCTCTTGAGAAATCTGTATGTAGGTCAGGAAGCAACAGTTAGAACTGGACATGGAACAACAGACTGGTTCCAAATAGGAAAAGGAGTTCGTCAAGGCTGTATATTGTCACCCTGTTTATTTAACTTATATGCAGAGTACATCATGAGAAATGCTAGACTGGAAGAAACAGCTGGAAAAAAGATTGCCGAGAGAAATATCAAATAACCTCAGATATGCAGATGACACCACCCTTATGGCAGAAAGTGAAGAGGAACTCAAAAGCCTCTTGATGAAAGTGAAAATGGAGAGTGAAAAAGTTAGCTTAAAGCTCAACATTCAGAAAATGAAGCTCATGGCATCCGGTCCCACCACTTCATGGGAAATAGATGGGGAAACAGTGGAAACAGTGTCAGACTTTATTTTTCTGGGCTCCAAAATCACTACAGACGATGACTGCAGCCATGAGATTAAAAGACGCTTACTCCTTGAGAGAAAAGTTATGACCAACCTAGATAGCATATTCAAAAGCAGAGACATTACTTTGCCAACAAAGTTTCGTCTAGTCAAGGCTATGGTTTTTCCTATGGTCATGTATGGATGTGAGAGTTGGACTGTGAAGAAGGCTGAGCGCCGAAGAATTGATGCTTTTGAACTGTGGTGTTGGAGAAGACTCTTGAGAGTCCCTTGGACTGCAAGGAGATCCAACCAGTCCATTCTGAAGGAGATCAGCCCTGGGATTTCTTTGGAAGGAATGATGCTAAAGCTGAAACTCAAGTACTTTGGCCACCTCATGCGAAGAGTTGACTCATTGGAAAAGACTCTGATCCTGGGAGGGATTGGGGGCAGGAGGAGAAGGGGACGACAGAGGATGAGATGGCTGGATGGCATCACTGACTCGATGGACGTAGTCTGAGTGAACTCTGGGAGTTGGTGATGGACAGGGAGGCCTGGTGTGTTGCAGTTCATGGGGTTGCAAAGAGTCGGACACGACTGAGCGACTGATCTGATCTGATCTGATCTGTGTATTCTTGCCACCTCTTCATAATATCTTCTGCTTTTGTTAGGTCCTTACTGCTTCTGTCCTTTATTGTGCCCATCTTTGCATGAAATGTTCCCTTATTATCTCTAATGTTCTTGTAAAGAACAGTATTGCACAGGAACCTGGAATGTTAGGTCCATGAATCAAGGTAAATTGGAAGCGGTCAAACAGGAGATGGTAAGAGTGAACATGGACGTTTTAGGAATCAGTGAACTAAAATGGACCAGATTGGCTAATTTAATTCAGATGACTTTTATATCTACTACTGTATCAAGAATCCCTTAGAAGAAACAGAGTATCCATCATAGTCAACAGAAGAATCTGAAATGAAATATTTGGTTGCAGTCTTAAAAATGACAGAATGATCTCTGTTCATTTTCAAGGCAAGTCATTCAACATCACAATAATCCAAGTCTATGTCCTAACCACTAATGCCAAAGAAGCTGAAGTTGAATGGTTCTATGATGACCTACAAGACCTTCTAGAACTAACACGAAATAAAGATGTCCTTTTCATCCCAGGGGCTTGGAATGCAAAAGTAGGAAGTCAAGAGATTCCTGAAGTAACAGGCAAGTTTGGTCTTGGAGTACAAAATGAAGCAGGGCAAAGGCTAACAGATTTTTGCCAAGAGAACTCATAGCAAACACCCTCTGCCAACAACACAAGGAAAGACTGTACACATGGACATCACCAGATGGTCAATACCAAAATCAGATTGATTATATTCTGTGCAGCTGAAGATGGATTAGCTCTATACAGTCAGCAAAAGCAATACTGGGAGCTGACTATGGCTCAGATCATGAATTCCTTATTGCCAAATTCAGACTTAAATTGAAGAAAGTATGGAAAACCAATAGCCTATTCAGGTATGACCTAAATTGAATCCCTTATGATTATACAGTGGAAGTGAGAAATAGATTCACGGAATTAGATCTGTAGACAGAGTGCCTGCAGAACTAGAACTATGGATGGAGGTTCGTGACATTGTACAGGAGGCAGGGATCAACACCATCCCTAAGAAAAAGAAATGCAAAAAGGCAAAATGGTTGTCTGAGGAGGCCTTACAAATAGCTGAGAAGAGACGCAAAAAGGAAAGATATACTCATCTGAACACAGAATTCCAAAGAATAGCAAGGAGAATTAAGAAAACCTTCCTCAGTGATCAATGCAAAGAAATAAGGAAAACAATAGAATGGGAAAGACTAGAGATATCTTTAAGGTAAAATATATTCTTGGCCATAAAAATGTCCTATTAAAATTTTTAAAAACTGGGTAATAAATACATGCTCTTCCATCTTTACAAAATTAAATTTGAATTAAATAACATAGATACCTGGGAATATATCCAGTGTTTGGAAATAAATTAATAAATGGTAAATAACCTGTGGTTCAAAGAAGAAATCAAAAAGAACATCAGAAAGTATTTTAAATTTACTAAGTGTGTGAACACAACATATGAAAATTGGCAGATGATGCTAAAGTAGAACTTAGAGTGTTTATAAAAACATCTATATTAGGAAAGGAGAAAGGTACCAAATTTATTATGAAAGATCCTACCTTAAAAAATTAGAAAAACTGCAAATTAAACCCAAAGTAAGAAGAAGAAAGGAAGCAATGAATAGAGCAGACATCAATGAAATAGAAAAGAGAAAATATTAGAGAAGATCAGTGAACCCCAAAGTGGGTTTTTTAAAAATAAAATTGATAAACATTTATCTGGACTAATCAGAAGCAATATTGCAACAAATTCAATAAAGTCTTTAAAAATGATCCACATCCAAAAAAAAAAAAAGATAATATTTGATGACTAAATGTAGTTTATCTTAGGAATGCAAGATTGGCTTAATATTTAAAAATCAATCAATATAATTCACTAAATTTACAACTATAAAAAAAAGATCACACAGTCTTCTCTATAGATACTGAAAAATCTTAAAACTCAGTCTCCATCCCCGATAAAAGTCTCTTGGCAAAGTAGGAATAGAAAGGTACTTTCTTGGTCTGATACAGGCATCTATGAAAAACCTACAGGTAAAATCATATTTAATTGGGAAAAGTGAATGACTTTTATTTCATATTTGAATGCACAAGGATGTATGGTTTTAGCACTTCTATTTACTATTCAATATCATATAAGATATTATAGTGGAGAAGGCAATGGCAAGCCACTCCAGTACGCTTGCCTGGAAAATCCCATGGAGGAGCCTGGTAGGAAGCAGTCCATGGGGTCGCTTAGAGTCAGACACGACTGAGCGACTTCACTTTCACTTTTCACTTTCATGCATTGGAGAAGGAAATGGCAACCCACTCCAGTGTTCTTGCCTGGAGAATCCCAGAGGCAGGGAGAGCCTGGTGGGCTGCCGTCTATGGGGTCGCACAGAGTCGGACACGACTGAAGCAACTTAGCAGCAGCAGCAAGATATTATAGAATGTATAATAAGATAAAAAAAGAGAACAAAATGTTATCAGAATTGGCAAGAAAGTAATATAACTGTCTTTATAGGTAACATGGCTGTCTATGTAGCAATTGCAATGGAATTAACAAAAAAGTCAACTGGGTTTAATAATTGGGTGTAACAATATTTCATGATCCAAAATCAATATATAACTAACAAGTTTATTTCTATATATTAGCAGCAAATAATCAGAATTTTTAAAAAATATATATTAACTATAATAGCATTAAAAAATAAAATACTCTAGAATAAAACTGACCAAATCAAGAGTGCCGAGAGAAACTGAAGAATTAATGAATTGACATATAATGTTCATAAATTGGGAGGCTCAATATTGACAAAAAGTCAATTCTCAAATTGATGTATACACTCAACATAATGCCAGTCAAAATGTACTTTTTCTTTTGTAGAAACTGATAACTAAAATTCATATGGAAATGCAAAGGACCTAGAATGGCCAAAATAACTTTAGTGGAACAGAAGGGAGAGTTCAGAAATAGATGAAAATGTATATAGGCATAAATAGACAACTGCTTTTTAGCAAAGGTACAAATACAATCAGTGGAGGAAAAAATAGTCATTTTAACAAATATTTTTAAAATAGATATCCAAATTAAAAAACAAAACAAAAACCTTCAGTCAATTCCTTGCATCATATTCATAGTATAACTCAAAATGAATCTTTGTTCTGAATGTAGACTCTAAAACATTTCTAGAAAAAAACAGGAAAAATACTTTTGATTCTGGGTTAGGCCATGATTATTTGGTTACAACACTAAAAGCATGGTTCATAAAAGAAAACATTGATAAATTGGATTTCATCATAATTAAAACATTCGCTCTTCAAATGACACTGTTAAGGGAATATAAAGACATACCCACAGGCTGGAAGAAAACATTTGCAAAGCATATGTCTAATAAAGAACTTGTCTCTAGAACATATGAAGAAATCTGAAAACTCAATAATACAAAGACAAAAACCCAGTTTCTAAAAATTGGGAAATGATTTGAACAGACATGTCTCTAAAGAAGACATGCAGATGGAAAGTTAGCATATGAAAAGATGCTCAACATCAATAGCCATTAGAGAATGCAGCTTAAAACCATAATAAAATAATAATACGCTTCTATTAGACTAGCTAAAATTAAACAGGACTTATGATCCCAAGAATTGGTAAGGATGTAGAGGAACTGGAACTCTCACACATTTTTGATGGAAACTTCAAGTAATACAATCCCTTTGAAATATAAATAGTTTGGCATTAAAGAAAAAAAATACTGAAATAAACACCTACCATATGATCTAGCATTCCACTTCTAGACATTCCCACAATAGAAAATAAAGCATATACCCATACAAAGACTTGTGTGAGAATGTTTAAGACAGTTTTATTTGTAATAATAAAAAACTGGAAATAGTCCAATGTCCAACAACAAGTGAATGGATAAATTATACAGTGGTATATCTATATAATGGAGTACCATTCAGAAATAAACCGGAATGAGCTAGGATACATGCTGCATGGATGAGTTTCAAAATAATCATGCTGAATGAAAGAATTCAGACAAAAGAGAATACATGTTGAACAATTACATTTATACCAAGTCCTAAGAAATGCAAATTTAAATATAATGACAGAAAGCACAACAGAGATTTGCCTGGGTGAGGCTGGGCAGAAAAGGGCTAAAGGGAAGAAATACAAAGGAACATGAGGACAGTTTTGGAGTGATTGGTATGGGCACTTTCCCAACTATAACAATAGCATCACAGGTATACATATGTTAAAACATCAGATTGTACACTTAAAAAATGTAGAGTTGATTTTATGTCAATTATATCTTGACACAGCTGTACAAAGGGATTAAAATATTCTTAAATATGACTTGGAAAATGTTAATAGTTATCATAACTTAAATCCAGAAAATAACTTACTTGAAGAAATCACTTCTTCATAGTAGATCAGCATGCCAAATGATGAATGGATTTCATCTCACATTGCCCTTTCCTTCATTACTGTGCCTTCTCTAGTGAGTTTAAAATCAGGTGAATGACCATGGCTTTATTATTAAGAAATATCTTTAGCTCTGACCCTAAAGATAAAAAGTTAAGCTTTGACCCTTAACTTGAACAGCATCTGCCTGGTATCTCCCACCTGTATCACTTCTATGCCCTGGGTGAGCCACCTTTGCTCCCACTGGGGTTTACCACGACTAGATCCTCTCCAACCTACGTGGCCTTGCTTTGACTCCAGGGAACTTTGTGTCTAACTCTTTCTTCCCAGCCTTGTCTTCCTTCTAGTCTGGGTGTAACAGTATCTCAGATACCATTGGCTGACAATCTTTCAGCTTTTGCTCTCCCAATATCCCCCAATACATACATCTTTTATTAGAAAAAAAACCAAAACAAAACTTTGAGCATCAGAATTGCCTGCATGGCTTGCTAAGGCATAGAATGCTGGGTCTCACTCCCAGAATTCCTGATTTTGTGATTTAGCAGCAGCAGCAGAAATGTGCATTTCTGACTGGTTCCCAGGTAATGGTGGTGCCCTGGCCCAGGGCTAATTTGAGAACAAGTGGTCAGACACCACTGGCTTTGAAGTTTGATAGAGCAGGGTTCAAATCCAAGCTATGTATCTGAAGGTAGTTTATATACTTTAGTCTCAGTTGTCTCCCCTGCAACAAATGAAAGCTGGTGGCACTCTCAGTTCAGTTCAGTCGCTCTGTCGTGTCCGACTCTTTGCGACCCCATGAATCGCAGCACGCCAGGCCTCCCTGTCCATCACCAACTCCCGGAGTTCACTCAGACTCATGTCCATTGAGTCAGTGATTCCATCCAGCCATCTCATCCTCTGTTGTCCCCTTCTCCTCCTGCCCCCAAGCACTCTCAGCAGTTAGGTTAATTATTATTATCAGGCCAGTCATTGAGGAAACATGAAAAAGGGAACCGTATCCCTCAACACATGCCATCAGCAGACATGTCAGTTCATTTCAGCCTCCCAGTGTTCCTTGCTCCCTTCCTCATCCTACAGGCACCTGACCTACCTAGGTGTTTTCTCTTTGGTCCAGTATCTTTCTATGGTCTCCCTATTATCCTGGGCTTACACTTTCCCACATTTAAACTAATTGCACCTATGTCTGATGATCTAGTCATCTGATAAAGCCAAGAAAATATATGTTAGTTAATTGGTGTCATTAATACTTGATGTACCAGCTATTCTTTTTTTAGTGACATTAATTATGAAAATTTAAAAAAATAAAATTATGAGCATGAAAATATGTATTCAGGATGTGTTCAGGGACATGTACACTGACAGGCTAGAAGAGGCACTAACTTTGATGGGTTGAACAAGCTCTTGAGCATATCTCAGATATCTGCATGGGGGCTAACTGTTTCACTCAGTTTAGCTATTGTACTTAATAGGACTATTAAAAACAATCCAATTAAGTTTTTAGCCATCAGCCTTCAGGAATTGTGGCCTGAGAGGCTTGCATGTCATCCTCTATACTGCAGCTTTCCTCCTCTGCTGCTTCATTGTCATCTCTCTCCATTACTAAAGAAATCATCAAATCAACGCAGGAAGGACAAGACAGACATGGAAAATCCCACATCTTAAACACAGGACATCATTTCTTTTTAGATTCTGCATATAAGGGATGTCATATGATATTTCTCCTTCTGTCAAAGAAATGATACAAATGAACTTATTTATAAAATAGATACAGACTCTTAGACTTAGAGAATCAACTTATGGTTGCCAGAGGAAAGGATGGGAGGAACAGATAGTTAGGGAGTTTGGGATGGACATGTACACACTGCAGTGCATAACCAACAAGGTCCTATTGTATCGTACAGGAGACTCTACTCAATACTATGTGGCAGCCTGAATGGGAGGGGAGTTTGGGGGAGAATGGATACATGTATATGTATGGCTGAGCCACTCTGCATGTACCTAAAACTACCACAACATTGTTAATCAGCTATACTCCAATACAAAATGTTTAAAAAATTAAATTAAAAAAAATAAACATAGGACATCAGCCCCTAGTACCTGTCATCTTACCTAGCCCTGTTTTAAATTCCCACACAGTATGTTGGAATGAGGCAGGTTTTTAAGTATTTTGTTATTTAATGACATTGGAAACTAACTGAGCTTAGCCGTCCAGAAGGCAGGTGTGTTGCTTTATGGACCTTTCTGCAGAATGCATAAAAGTGATGGGTGAAAGGAAGAGAGGACTCAGGCGTGGCTTGTTATCTACCCTGACAAGCAGCCACGTTTATGGCTGCTCTGTACCATCATCTTGTACAAATGAAGCTCGTGTAAGCAAAATGGGTATGCATGCAGGAACTTGCCACTTCCCTTTTCCCAATTGAGGGGCATCCAACCACAAATATGTTTCAAAAGAGGTTTAACATTTCTGATAGATTGATTTGAAGCAGCTCAGAGCTACATTTAAATATCAGAGGTCTTCCTGCAAGGGCTTTCTACCTCAGCCACAGCCATCCTTGGAGAGATTCCCCATCACTATATGCCAGAAAAGGTACTGGTTAGCAAGTTTCCTTTGCCCCTGTTTTATGCCATATTTCTAATAAACATCTTTTTCAGTTGTAGTTTGGTTTTTTAATGTTATTTAATCAACAATTATTAATTGTTTTAAATTACTATAAATTAATATAATTATATAATATATACTATAAATCATTATAATTATTGAAATTATTTTTTAATCAATAGTTAAACATTATTCCCTGCAATCAGTGCTCCCTCCATCCCAATATCAAACCCCATTTTCTGAGTCTGTTTGCCAAATGTTAACAAATCACAAATTCAGTCAATGCTAGTGGCTTCCTTAACTGATAACCAGTCCAATTCCTATTGTTAGATAAAATATATCATTATAGGTAATACTGGCTAAAGTGTTACATTAATGCTTTAGCATTAACATATGAACATATGAAACATATGAACATGCAGTCATTTGTTACATGCAGTCATTGGTTAAGAAAACAGAAGCTCTAGGTATCCATAGCAAGGTTATAACACAGTAAAATATCAAACTTGACTCAGTTTCCCCTGGCAACCAGGCTGTCTCTACTAGACCACCTTGAAATGCCTTCCATCAATATATGTACCACGAATCCCAGTGGACATTGAAAGCAAACTTGATTAGGAAAAACACTCTCCTTCCCATTGCACAATGCCTCCTAAACTCTCCATCTGAGAGCTCTTCTCTATGAAGTAGAAGACTGATACTTTTCAAAAGAGAAGTTAAAAGAACTCAAAGGATTTTCTTAATTTTGGCTCTTCCAAAAGCACAATACGGGTGTACATTCATTCATTGATTCACAAACATATATTTGCACCTACAACGTGTTGTAGGTAGTGGGAATACAACAGTGAACAAAACAGACAAAAATCTTTGCATGATCTTTGTACTTCTGTAAGCAGGGGTGATAAACAATGAAATAAGTAAAATATATACCATTCGGGGGGGCAGTTGGTGTGACGAAGAAGGAGAAAGCAGTTGCCAAGACTGCAAAGGGGTGATCTGGGGTGCTACCTCAGAGCTCATAGCACATATGGAGATCAGAGCCTTGGGCATGAGGGGTGTCCTGGTGGTCCTGGGCTCCTGGCGAAGTCTGAGCTAAGCACAAAGAAATCAGTCCTAAGTGTCTCAAGCTGATGAGGAGGGTGAGGCTGTGACTGCTGGTCAGGAAG
Source organism: Bos mutus (assembly GCF_027580195.1). NCBI lineage: Eukaryota > Metazoa > Chordata > Mammalia > Artiodactyla > Bovidae > Bos > Bos mutus. The sequence goes on from NC_091618.1 coordinate 33,447,373, forward strand.
GTGTCAGGATGTTTTCAGGAGGACCCAGAGTTCTGGATCCCTTCTACACCAGTAATATGGGATGTAGAAACCCAAGAAGTTTGGTCTTATCTGTAAGAAAGGGAATCTGTGCCTCAGAGATGAGCCTGTTAGATGCCCTTGCCTCAGATCTCTGAAACTTCTGTGGGAGTTAAAGTAACTTATACCATCCTGGAAGCCCTCTAGGCTCATCTTGCCAGGTGCTTTTGAAGACATTCAAATTCAAAGCAGGTCAAGGAATACTATTTGCATGGCAACTTTGTTTTATTTTTGTCTGACTTCACAAGGTTTACATTAATTAGTGAAGGGAAAAGGGGATGGGCCCAAATATAGCTTGCTCTGTGTCTGAAAAGCCTGAGCTTCTATATGGCAAAGACTTGAGGTGAAGGAGGGACTTCCTAATGCGTTGACCTCAGAAAGGAGGTTTGCATGAAGGGAAACTCTCCCTTACTCTGCACCTTCATCATCAGCAGTGATCCATTGGTCTCTGGGGGCTTCTGAGAGCTACATGGATGTCTGGGCTGTGTGAGGGAGAGCTTGGGAGTCATTATGGACCGGTGGCTCCACACCCCTGACATGATCCCTTGTGTAGTTCCCGCATGGTCAGTGACTCGAGTCTCCCTTAGAAAAGATTTGGTGGGACTGAATGTCTTGGCTTCCTCGTCAGACCTCATTCACGTAATTACTCCTAGAATCAAATCCAACTCCCAAGGAACCTGTTAGTGATCCCCATTGCCCCTTTGCCATCATCCACAGTTGAGAGGTGTTTTGTTAGAGATTACTGTATACAATCCTAGAAGTCAGCACTGTTCTACAAAAACATGGTTGAAGAGAGTCTCACGAATGAGAGGGAAGGTGGGATTAAGAGTAGAATGCATGGGTAGTTCTGGAAGCTATATTTAGCACTCTGTCAAGCTGCTGTTTTGAACTAGATTACCTTTGAGGTTATCTGAATGTGTAAGAAAAAGATATTCAGTACAAGCACGTGCATAACCCTTCCTCCAGTCCCTCAGATGCCCTGGGGAGTGATACCCTGGACATCAAAGAACTACATGGCGCTCCAAGGAGTGAGTTCTTCTTAACATATGCTTAAGTGTGTGTTTTGTGGGAGAAACAGACCCAAATGTTTACATGGAGAAAAAATAGTCCCTATGCATTTTCTGTATTTTGAGGAGAAAACACAGAGAAAAAGTCTCACTTTTGCATATGTTGGTTTTATTCCTTTCATTTTCTGAAGGACTGGGTAGCCCTGATAATTAAAGAAGAGATGTTATTAGCAGGAAATGAATGTAGCATTAATTTTCATTGTGTCAACATTGTAAAATAATCTTTTTGAAATCTAATTTGCTGATGAATTAAGAGGGAATCCTGTTGGCTTTAGACAACATAAATATAAATATTTCCTTTCATATTTTGGAGTAAGTTTTGTGAAAGCAATAGGAAATTATTGTTTGTAGCTCATTAAAATGTCTGTTTATAGTTACTCTGTTTTGACATCTACTCTATATGAATATGATAATTCTGACCTTCAGTTATGGAATCAATGAAATGCAGACTTTGAAACTGCCCTTCATAGGATGTGCTTTCATCATGAAATAGTTCAGAGACTCTGCAGCCAATGGATATGTGCAAGTGCCAGAACATTTTTCTTCTTCAGTGTGTTTGTTTAATGTCTCTGTTTCACTTGTTACTGTCTACCTAAGAGGAAGTGAGAAAATATCAAATTGAGGTGAAAGACCAATTTTCACACTTAAAAGGCTGATTTGCAAAATAGCTTCATGAAGATGTAAATGGATAGACTTAAGTGAATATGTTAATCCTAATAAGTACATAAAATGGGCAATGAAGTTTTCCAAATTCTTTACAAAGAATCTCATAGTTAAAGGAGTTGAAAGTCAAGTGGAAGAATTATTAGTTGGTTCACTAATTATGGAATAGAAGTTATTACAAAGAATAACTGCAATTTCAAATAAGAGGTATGTTATTAATTATATAACTAAATATTTTTGTTTTACCTTTTAAAGAATTTTTTTAGTTTCTCTTTTAAATAGTAATTTTAAACCATAGGGATCATAAATGTTTGTTACAGGAAATTTAGGAACTATAGACTAGCAAAGGAAAGAAAGTAAAATCATTTATTAGCCTACTGTTCAAAGATATACACTATTTAAATTTTTCCTTTTATAAATTCCTTATTTGCATTTATGTTTAGGAAGACCATTCCTGTCCTAAGAGTGAATTGATATTTAGATTAAAAAATCCCTTTATGATCACATTTTTTAGATTGAGGTCTTTAATCCAACTGATAGTTTTTTTGTGTGTAATGGGTAGTAATAGAATGTAATTTCACTTTTGTAAAAAAAATAATTAACTTTTATATTTTTAGAATAATATATTCTTTCATCAGATGCTTGGATGTCACATGAAGAGTATGTTAAATTGTAATGCAAATGTGAATTACTTTCTGATTTTCTGTTATATTTATCTATTTTTGTTCCACTATCACACTGTTTAAAATTATTATACCTTTACATATTATTTTAATATATCTGGTAGATTGAATTTCCCAAGCTTCCCAAATACATTCATGTACTTAAAATTTTCCAACTTTTGCCAACTTACAAAAGAAAATTACATCATATGGAAAATTTGATAGATTTACATTTATCTTTAGAGAAATAGCATTCTAACAAATTTCAGTTTTCACATTTAGAAATTAGTCATCATTTTTAAATTACATTTAAATTGTCTTATTATATTTACAAATAGTTCTTTGTAAGATTTTGTGACTTTTTAAAACTTTCATATTATATATACATATATATCTCCCCCACAGATTAATATTTATTTTAATGTTGTTAAGCCTAGTATCTGTTGATTCTAAGTAGATATCACTGTTATGCATTACTTTCATAATTTTGATCCATTTGAAATTAAAGCTTAAAAATGTATTATATGAGATAAAAAACATAATGGTAAATGGAAGCTAAATATATTATACATCATTAAAAATGTTTTGTTATTGTTGTTGTGTACTTGCTAAGTTGTGTCCGAATCTTACGTGATCCCGTGGACTGTAGCCCACAAGGTTCCTCTGTGCATGGGATTTCCCAGGCAAGAATGCTGGAGTGGGTTGCCATTTCCTCCTCCAGGGGATCTTCCTGACCCAGGGATCGAACCTGCATCTCCTGCAATGCGGGCAGATTCTTTACCATGTGTCAACTGGGAAGCCCAGAGAGATCTGCTCTCTCATATTTTTTTCTCTACTATCTTACTAAATTTTCTTTATAGCAGTTTTTAGTCTATTTTCTTGGATTTTTCAAGTATATTCTAATATGCAAATGGTAGATGTTCTGTCTCCTGACTTTTTTCCTCTGACTTCTTTCTTTTCTGATTATATTAGCTAGTTCATGCCTACTATCTATTTGAATTTTCAATAATAGTGTAAAGCTTTGTCTTGTTCCTGAGCTTATTAAGAATGCCTTTAATGTTTATGTATTAAGCATGATTCTGTCTTTTAGGGCTGAGGTAAATGTATTTTAATATACCCTTAGTCTTATTTTATTAAATGTTTTAGTCATCTTTATATATAAATGGGCTTCTCCTGTGGCTCAGTGGTAAAGGATCTGCCTGCAATGCAGGAGATGCAGGAGAAATGTGTTCGATCCCTCTCCTTTAATTACTCTTCTGATCACTGGATCACTGTTAAAAATTTGGTGTATATTGTTACAGAGCTTTTCCTATGCTATATACAAAGATAACAAAGGGTTTAAAAAATAAAAATCTAATTTGTTAGTGAGCTTGAATAGTTTTTATATTTTTTGAACATTTATATTTTGCTTGTGAACTGCCTGTTTGTGTACTTTTCTGCTGGTTTCATTCTCAATTTGTAAAGATTTAATATTTTAAAGAGGTTAACTCTTGTCTCTCTCACATTTACCTTCACACTTTTACTCCCTAAAAACAATCATTGAATCACTGCTAATATTCTATCATGTATCCACACTTGTCTCTTTATGTACATACAAATTTAATATATATCTATTTAAAATTGTATATCAGTTAAAAATTAAGATGTTTAAATATATCACTTAAAATGTATATATTATATATAGACTACAATACTATATTATATATAAAAATGGATAGTCTACTCTTACACTCCTTGTTTATTTTACACAGCAGTGAAAAACATCAGGCTGCAATATACTTTTATTACTCCACTGAAGTACTATTACATTTCTCCCACCTTTAAGCTCTTAAAATGCAGTGGAAATTTAGTTCATAAATGTGGGATGAAGTACAAAAAGTGGAACTATTAACTTCAAATTACATGAACATTTTTGATAGTGCCTTCTTAAAAGTTGTTCCAGCATTTTCTCAGCTCTTGGTATCTTTGCTGATTTGAGGTATCATCAGTCTCAAATTATTATCAATACAATAGTGGTATTTCCTTGTTTTAATCGCTATCACTCTGATCCCTTGTGAGGTTTGTGTGTTTTCATATATTTACTAGACAGTTGGTTTTCTTCTCCTGTGAATTTTCTTTGTATACCTTTTGCCTGTTTTCTTCCATGTGGAATTGTTTTTTTCTCTTATTTATCTCAAGGAGCTCTTTGTTTATTAGGAATATTAACATCATATGTGTTGATACATAGCACCATTTTAGCCAAGCACCTTTAGAAGGCACTGGATGGCTCCAAAGTCCTTTCTCTTATTTGTGCACTGCCCATCCCTTTGCTGTCTTCTTTCCATTTACCTTTCGGCTAGTCTACTTCCTTCTTTATTTGTATCACTACTAAACTGGAAGACAGTAAGGGATATGAAATTAAATATTTGAACAGGGCTTATAACAAATTCAGTTTAGTTGAAAAGGATATGAAAACTCCTTGTTTAATGTTTATGGAGGGTGTTTTCTATTTCAGTTTTTCATGAAGTGACTTTTTCTTCCAAATCATGAATATGACTGACTATTTATCTCAGTGAAAAGCAGAAAAAACTCACTGACATATTGGCAGATGAAATATAAAAAATGCAGTTAGTCATTTGGATGATCTAATGACCAAATACTTCACTAGTCAAATGAATGCTCAGTTACCAAATATTTGAAATATTTATATGATACTCCAAAATAGAAATATTGTCTTTATGTAGATGCTGTGCTAATCTTTTTTTCATATTATAAAAACAAAAAGCATAAAGAATATTAATTCCCATGGAAAGGACTGGAGCTGAAAGACAGGCCAAAGTCAGAGTCTTGGTGGAAGAAAAACAGTCTAGAAATGTTATATCTTTCAGGGAAGCATTTGGATTGTAAGTTCATGAAGATGTACAGAGGAGGGAGAAGCAAATGCTTAATAAATTTTTTAAAAACAATAAATTCCTACATCAGTCACTGTAATCCTCCCCCCCAAAAATTACTTTTCTCTTTCTCCTCCTGTTTTGTGTATGCCCAGCTATTCACATGTTTCCTTAATGTTTCTATTTTACTCAGACTAAATTGATTATGTCTTCTTGGTGCTAACCTAACTTTAATAAGAATGGGGTCTATTTTGTGGATTGGTTATACTCATTGTCAGACATCGGAAAATCTTGCTTGAGGTAAACACTGAGTGTTAGTCTCTCAGTCATGTCTGATTTTTTGCAACCCCGTGGGCTGTAGCCTGCCAGATTCCTCTCTCTATAGGATTTTCCAGGCAAGAATACTGGAGTGGGTTGGCATTCCCTTTTCCATGGCATCTTCTGACCCAGGGATCGTCTGCATTGCAGGCAGATTCTTTACCGTCTGAGCCACCAGGGAAGACTCATTGAGAGCCAGGAAATGAGACAAGAAAACATGGAGGCCAAGAAATTAAAAATTATTTTTTTACATCATTAAAGTTTTAGAAGTATATTACTTTATATTTATTCTTGAAAATTACATATTATAAAGACTAAAGAGACTATCATTATTTATCTAGGGATCAGATTACCTTGCACATACAATGTTAAAAATATTTATTTGTAAAGGCAATTGCTACATTTTACTCTTTTCTGGGAAAACTTCATTTACCTACATATACATCACTGTACTTCCTTTTTTTATTGGTCTTAATCTGAGAATGATGATTTTTATATTAACTGAATATTGTTTATAGTAGATTCTATTGCTTTAAACTTTCATTTATATCTTTAATGTCTCTTGCTCTTGGCAAGTTATAATTCAGGAAGGCAGAAAAATCAATCTTAGCATGTAGAAAGAAAGTATTTAGCAGCCAATATAGTTGGCATTTACGCAAGTTAAATTTTTTCAGCATTTTTGAAGATTTAAGATAATGTAGAAAATGTTATAGGGGTGTTTACAAATTAGAATGTACAGCCTATACCTTCATAGGGTAGATTTTTATCTTCTTCTTGTTGTTTTTCAATATAAGAAAATAGTACCATACCTTAAAAATAGTTTACACGAGGCTGTGCAAATGAATCTTTTCATTTGGAATAAGATAGTCTTATCATGTGTTGGAAATTAAAGAAATTGTTCTAGGTATACTCTCTTACAGTACACACCTATCGCCCCTTTGGCTCTTCTACATCTGGGTCATCTGTTGGCATCTACTGGACAAAGAATGAGAGCAAGCAAACCTTGGGCTCAGTCTATTTGCTCAAAAATACTGGTACCACGGGACCACTGGTACCACTGGTATACTAGAAATCAGATTGATTATATTTTTGCAGCCAAAGATGGAGAAGCTCTAAACAGTCAGCAAAAACAAGACCAGGAGCTGACTGTGGCTCAGATCATGAATTCCTAATTGCCAAATTCAGACTTACATTGAAGAAAGTAGGGAAAACCACTAGCCTATTCAGGTATGACCTAAATCAAATCCCTTATGATTATACAGTAGAAGCGAGAAATAGATTCAAGGGATTAGATCTGATAGACAGAGTATAGACAGACATAGCCTCAATAACTATGGATGGAGGTTTGTGACATTGTACAGGAGGCAGGGATCAAGACCATCCCCAAGAAAAAGATGCGAAAAGGCTAAATGGTTGTCTGAGGAGGCCTTACAAATAGCTGTGAAAAGAAGAAAAGCAAAAGGCAAAGGAGAAAAGAAAAGATATACCCATTTGAATGCAGAGTTCCAAAGAATAGCAAGGAAAGATAAGAAAGCCTTCCTCAGTGATCAATGCAAAGAAACAGAGGAAAACAATAGAATGGGAAAGATTAGAGATCTCTTCAAGAAAGTTAGAGATACCAAGGGAATATTGCATGCAAAGATGGGTTCAATAATGGACAGAAATGGTATGGACCTAACAGAAGCAGAAGATATTAGGAAAAGGTGGTGAGAATACACAGAAGAACTATACAAAAAAGATCTTCATGACCCAGATACTCACTATGGTGTGATCACTCAGCCAGAGCCAGACATCCTGGAATGCGAAGTCAAATGGGCCTTAGAAGGATCACTATGAACAAAGCTAGTGGAGGTGATGGAATTCCAGTTGACCTATTTCAAATCCTAAAAGATGATGTTGTGAAAGTGCTACACTCAATAGGCCAGCAAATCTGGAAAACTCAGCAGTGGCCATAGGACTGGAAAAGGTCAGTTTTCATTCCAATCCCAAAGAAAGGCAATGCCAAAGAATGCTCAAACTACAGCACAGTTGTACTCATCTCACATGCTAGTAAAGTAATGCTCAAAATTCTCCAAGCCAGGCTTCAACAATACGTAAACCATGAACTTCCAGATGTTCAAGCTGGTTTTAGGAAAGGCAGAGGAATCAGAGATCAAATTTCAACATCCGTTGGATCATTGAAAAAGCAAGGGAGTTCCAGAAAAAACATCTACTTTTGCTTTACTGACTATGCCAAAGTCTTTGACTGTGTGGATCACAATAAACTGTGGAAAATTCTGAAAGAGATGGGAATACCAGACCACCTGACCTGCCTCTTGAGAAATCTCTATGCAGGTCAGGAAGCAACAGTTAGAACTAGACATGGAGCAACAGACTGGTTCTAAATAGGAAAAGGAGTACATCAAGGCTGTATATTGTCACCATGCTTATTTAACTTATATGCAGAGTACATCAAGAGAAACGCTGGGCTGGATGAAGCACAAGCTGGAATCCAGATTGCCAGGAGAAATATCAATAACCTCAGATATGCAGATGATACCACCCTTATGGCAGAAAGTGAAGAAGAACTAAAGAGCCTCTTGATGAAAGTGAAAGAGGAGAGTGAAAAAGTTGGCTTAAAACCAACAGTCAGAAGACTAAGATCATGGCATCTGGTTCCATCACTTCATGGCAAATAGATGGGGAAACAGTTAAAACAGTGACTGACTTAAGATTTTGGGCTCCCAAATCACTGCACATGGTGATTGCAGCCATGAAATTAAAAGATGTTTGCTCCTTGGAAAAAAAGTTATAACCAACCTAGACAGCATATTAAAAAGCAGAGATATTACTTTGTCAACAAAGGTCTGTCTAGTCAAATATTTTCTTCCAGTAGTCATGTATGGATGTGAGAGTTGGACTATGAAGAAAGCTGAGCGCCGAAGAATTGATGCTTTTAAACTATGGTGTTGGAGAAAACTTTGTTCCTTTGGACTGCAAGGAGATCCAACCAGTCCATCTTAAAGAAAATCAGTCCTGAATATTCATTGGAAGGACTGATGTTGAAGCTGAAACTCCAATATTTGGGCCACCTGATGCGAAGAACTTTTCATTTGAAAAGACCCTGATGCTGGGAAAGATTGAAGGTGGGATGAGAAGGGGATGACAGAAGATGAGAAGGTTGGATGGCATCACCGACTCAATGGACATGAGTTTGTGTAAACTCCAGGAGCTGGTGATGAACAGGGAGGCCTGGCGTGCTGCAGTCCATGGGGTCGCAAAGTCAGACACTACTGAGCAACTTAACTGAGACTGAGACTGATACCACTGGTGGTCATAAGGATTCTCCAGCAATCGTTAATATGCTTTTCATAGACAACGATTACACTTTGCTTTGGGGCATAAGTGATTAATTAGTGGTGCTTAATAATAAAAGTTAACAAGTCATAATGTTATATCACATTCAAAGTTAGTCTTTGGACTAATTCTAATTCAGGTTCTTTTTCCTTAGTTGGAAAAAGAAAAATTGCTAGGGATTGGAAAAGTGGTTGTTTTGCAGTTCTTCATGAAAAACTTAACAAATATATTTCTTTCTCTCCACATAGACTTTTCAGTAATACTGAAGTGTTACTAATTGATTACCTAATGAATCAAACAGTTGAAATTCATTCATTATTCATTTTTATATTCAAAATGTACAGAGTGTTTCATTTGAGGACAAATTTCTACTCTCACACATGGCAGAGAGATATAGGATAATGTTGGGTGATATAAAATACAGTGTAACTAAGTTTGTAGAGGCTAGTTTAACATTTGACATAAACATGAACTCTAGATATATTATAGGTTTGGGTGGGGAATACCTAGGATGATATATGTTTAAAACCTGTACTCTAAATATATGGTCTATATATTTTAATTTTCCAAGTATTTTGAGTATGTCAAAGTGAGAGTTTTAAACTCTAAGGATAGTTTTGTTTACCCTAAATGTAAAACACAGCCAACCAGGTCCATCCAGGGAAGAGAAGATCCTCAAGGACCTGTTTAGACACTTGCTTCTGGGGAAAAAAAAAATGGTCTTTAGTCAAAGAGTTGTCAATCTTATTTTTAAAGATTGATTAGGAAGCTGATTTTTTTCTTCCTTCTGTCCTTGGAGAAAATGAAAAATAACAGGTGCTCTTCTACTTTAGACTAACCATTCATATACTTTATGACAGTTAGGTCTCCCTGGAGCCTTCTCTTCTCCAGGACAAATTATGCAAACTCCTTCAGTCTGTCCTCATAGGTCCTATGTTTCAAGCATTAAATCATCTTATTGTTCTTCCCTGTATCTTTTCCAATTTCTTCAATATCCTTTTAAAAGTATAAAGTCTTAAAGATGATACCTTTGCATATGTTAGATCAGGTTGAACTTCAGGAGGATATTTATCTCTATCTTCTAAGTCAGAGTGATGGTCCCTATAACACGGATGAGTCGGATGGGAAGGATAAGAAGAAAAAGAGAACCCAGGTGTGTTGTTTAACATTTGACTTAACAGATTTATATGATGAGAAATAACAAAAACTGTGCCTGAAAAATGTCATAAGGGTTCTTTGTAAGTCATATGAGAAGATGCCAAAACACTATGAATAGTATAAAAACAATCAGAACTGCTTTTTTTTTTTGCTAAATAACCTGTTTTTTGTTTGTTTTACTAATTATAACTCTGCAAGGGAAAAGATTAGTAGGTGAGCTTACATAATACCAGATTCTAGACAAAAATACACAATAACAGAGGAAGATGAGAACTGCTAATCCAAGGAAGAAGGCAGGGATTCAACATTAGAGTGACCTCAGCTTAATTAAGAGCTAGACCTACCTTTTCAAGCAGATATTTGTGCACTGACAGAATGTTACATAGTGAAGATTTATGTTTTGATTGATATATGATTGTATATTTTGATCATATACAATCAAAATCATGGCAAGAGTGTGATTTTGAGTTTGTTGGTAAGTTTTCCTGGGTTTATAGCACTGCCTTGTTTTCTCTGCGGCATGGCCTTGACTTTGGGTGATTGGCATGCCAGTCATTTCAACCTCTCCTTCATATAAGGGCCAGAAAGAACCCATAAACTTATAAACCAAGTTCCCCTCCATGGTAGTTACTATAAGCGTACTTTTTCATTGTACTAAAGACCTAGAATAAAAGCTCCAAACTTTCTAGTCTTTCTTATTTCTATTAAGTGCATGAGTAATTGGTTTTTGTAATTCGTTGATAACTTTAAGTCTTGTCTATGCACGAAGCAAAATACCTGGCATTTATGCTACTCTCTATCCTGGGTACATACTAGGAACTGCTTCATAGCCTCCACGAAAGAGAAATCCAATCACTACAAAAAGATGGTACTGCGTTCGTCCCAAAATTTTATAAATCAACAATAAATAATAGGGAGCACAACAAAGTCAGCTTGTAAGAGCTCTAATTCCCCAGATGGAAAACTTCATGATTCACCCATTGCTGGCTTATTTTCACTTTAAGGTGGGATAAAAATATTAATTGACTATGCCCACATTGAAAAATCACACAGGTATATCTCAGAGGGCTTCTGCATTGAATGGTGTGTAGTGGTGGCATATCTGTACTTTGCACTAACCCCTCTTTGAAAGCTAATGCAGTATGGTCTTACCATTTTTGCAGACAGGACAACACTGTTCTGGTTCATAGACTGGGTTGACACACTCAGGAACTGCGCAGTCTGCTACAACACAGTGAACTTCATTGCTGGGCTCACAGCGACACCATTCACATGGAGAGGGCTAGGAACAAATCTAAAATTAGCCCCTTTTCTCCTATAACTTAATGCTTGCACATTCATATGCTGTCAGAAGATAAAACATCAGTGTTTATATTGGCTTTATTGTATTAACTCCATTTACCATGTGTATGATCATTTTTTCCCCATGGAAGGCCACCTGGACACCCAAGCCAAGGGTGTGTGGGTTGGTGGGTTGCCAAGTGCAGCTCAGGTTGCCATGAGCAACCAGAGCACTCATGTATGATGTTTCCTATGTCTTATGTTCCTACTTTCCAAAGAAAGATTTGGACAGCTAAAATGTCACCTCCTGGTTTGATTTCCAGATGCACTGATTGCTCTGCCTTCCTCTGCTAAACAGGAATGACACTGGCACATGTGCAATAAGTTTTTTCCATTTGTCATTTTTGCCTGCAAAGAAAGGATTACTGAGAAATGAGAAAATGGTAAATGGAGAGCTTTACCCTTGGTAGAAATTCCTTTTCAAGCTAACCTAGATTCTCAAGGGCATTTTTTTCTCTAATGTGAATTTTAGAGGAGATTGCATTTGGGATCCAAATGTCCAGGTACTGCCTCTTCGAAGATTTAGTGAATACCTTTCATCTTGCCTGCTTGCTTTTATGAATGAACTAAAATTGACAGACTTTAAAAAGCCACTATTTAAGAGTCAGAGACTCTAAAAGTAGAATTGAACAGTGATTCATTTAGAGAAAAAAATTAAGAAGTAGACGCCAATTTTTGTCTTCACAGTACTTACCAGACAAGAATGAGTTTGGGGTTTTCTCATTCCTTTCTAGAAACTTCCTATACCACAAATAATCTAAAGCAGTGGCCACTCTGTGACTTTCTCATCTTTTATACTTTCTAGTTTTTCCTTTTCATAAAATAGAAGTTGAAAATTCTGGAATGAAAACTTGGAGTTCTCAGAAGCTATACAGATCTAACAAGCCATTTGTCCTTGGAAAGTTCTGCCTCCAATTTCTTTGCCAGAGTGACTCACTTGTGTGTTCATTCAAGTCCACGGCTTTTGTCTCAGTGACGACTGTCCACAAGGCCTTTCTCTTTATGAACTTGACACTTTATGAAATATCAATGCATCTTGACTCAGGTAGTCTGTGAGAGTAGAAATCTTTCAACTAATTACTTAAAGTTAATTTTATCTATGCTTTCTATTTGAAGGATAGTCTAGCTTTCTTATTTTTTTTTTTTTTTTTTATTGGTGATGGTTTAGTCGCTAAGTCATGTCTGTCTGTTGCAAGCGCATGGACTGTATCCTGCCAGGCTCCTCTGTCAGTGGGATTTTCTAGGCACAGATACTGGAGTGGGTTGCTATTTCCTTCTCTAGATCTTCTTGACTGAGGAATCAAACCTGGGTCTCCTGCCTTGCAGGCAGATTCTTGACTGACTGAGTTATGAGGGAAGCCAATGTTCTTTTTATAAGTTTATTTTTAATTGGAGGATAATTGCTTTACAATACTGTGATGGTTTCTGCTGTATAACAGTGAATCAGCCATAAGTATACATATATCCCCTCCCTCTTGAGCCTCCATCCCACCTACCCCCATCCCACCCCACTAGGTCATCGCAGAATACCGAGCTGAGCTCCCTGTGTTATATAGCAGCTTCCCACTAGCTACCTATTTTATACTTGGTAGTGTATATATTTCAATGCTACTTTCTCAATTTGTCCCACTCTCTCATTCTCCCTCTGTGTCCGTAAGTCTGTTCTCTATGTCTGCATTTTTATTCTTGCACTGTAAATAGGTTCATCAGTACCGTTTTTCTAGATTCCATGCATATACACTAATATGTGATATTTATTTTTCTCCTTCTGACTTCACTCTGTATAATAAGCTCTACATTCATCTACCTCACTAGAACTGACTCAAATTCATTCCTTTTTATGGCTGAGTAATATTCCACTGTATTTATGTACCATGACTTCTTTATCCATTCATATGAGCTTAGCTTTCAGTGAATTATTTTACTTTCAAATTTAGTAAATACAATGGGATTAGCCATAGAATCCATGGAAGAAATATTGCTATCTCTTAGCATGGTCAACTAGTTTATTGGTGAGAACAGTTAAGCTCTTTACCATGTGGTTAAGTATTCCAGAAAAATCTACTGTATCATCCCAAGGGCTGGGACATTCCTGGAGCTCCTCTACCAAATAACCTCAGTAAATTAAGGGAAAGTTTGTTATTACAACATGGTATTTGATGAAGGAAATTCTGAGTGAGGAAATAGCAAGAGAGATGGGTATTCAATCTGCTATACTGCTTCCTATTTTGCAAGTCCCATTGTGAGATCTTAAATTGCAAAGCAAACTTGTCAGAAGTTGTCTCCCTTTTCTTTATTAGTTGCAAAGAAGGACTTTTGCATAGCCTTCTGATGTACAGCAAGGACTTAGCCTGAATTTATCGCTAACATGAGAGAAAATTGGAGAGGAACTACAAAGTCTCTTGATGAAAGTGATAGAGGAGAGTGAAAAAGTTGGCTTAAAGCTCGATATTCAGAAAACTAAGATCATGGCATCTGGTCCCATCACTTCATGGGAAATAGATGGGGAAACAGTGGCAGACTTTGGCTCCAAAATCACTGCAGATGGTGACTGCAGCCATGAAATTAAAGGACACTTACTCCTTGGAAGAAAAGTTGTGACCAATCTAGATAGCATATTGAAAAGCAGAGACATTACTTTGCCAACAAAGGTCCGTCTAGTCAAGGCTATGGTTTTTCCTGTGGTCATGTATGGATGTGAGAGTTGGACTGTGAAGAAAGCTGAGTGCTGAAGAATTGATGCTTTTGAATGGTGGTATTGGAGAAGACTCTTGAGAGTCCCTTGGACTGCAAACAGATTCAACCTGTCCATTCTGAAGGAGATCAGCCCTGGGATTTCTTTGGAAGGAATGATGCTAAAGCTGAAACTCCAGTACTTTGGCCACCTCATGCAAAGAGTTGACTCATTGGAAAAGACTCTGATGCTGGGAGGGATTGGGGGCAGGAGTAGAAGGGGACAACAGAGGATGAGATGGCTGGATGGCATCACTGACTCGATGGACTTGAGTCTGAGTGAACTCCGGGAGTTGGTGATGGACAGGGAGGCCTGGTGTGTTGCAATTCATGGGGTCGCGAAGAGTCGGACACGACTGAGTGACTGAACTGAACTAAACTGAGTATCATTGTTTCTGCATCTTGCCCTTCCGCAGCTGTGGTTGTTCTGCTGGTTCCCTTCTTGCTGAAGGAGAGGCTGATCTGTGCAACACTAGCGGACTGCTTTGGGCATTAAAAATCCCAAAGAGGCCCTAGATTTTCCAATGCAAAACACTTATTTCAAAGTATCTGCAGTCATTGAGAAAGATTTGTTGGGTTATTAGATTCCCAGTGTAGACTGAGGAAGAACACCATTCTGATTCAAACGATAGTTTTGAAATTAACTGCTGAGTATCACACTATATCAAGTTACTTATTTCATAATAACTTACTATGAAAGATGTTTTGTTATTATCTCCATCTCAGTTCAGTTTAGTTCAGTCGCTCAGTTGTGAGAATAGAGGAGCTATTCCACATTCAAGGTCAGAAGTGGCGGCGGTGAGGAGATACCCCTCGTCCAAGGTAAGAGAAACTCAAGTAAGATGGTAGGTGTTGCAAAAGGGCATCAGAAGGCAGACACACTGAAACCATACTCATAGAAAACTAGTCAATCTAATCACACTAGGACCACAGCCTTGTCTAACTCAATGAAACTAAGTCATGCCCGTGGGGCAACCCAAGACGGGCAGGTCATGGTGGAGAGGTCTGACAGAATGTGGTCCACTGGAGAAGGGAATGGCAAACCACTTCAGTATTCTTGCCTTGAGAACCCCATCAACGGTATGAAAAGGCAAAATGATAGGATACTGAAAGAGGAACTCCCCAGGTCAGTAGGTGCCCAATATGGTACTGGAGATCAGTGGAGAAATAACTCCAGAAAGAATGAAGGGATGGAGCCAAAGCAAAAACAATACCCAGTGTGGATGTGACTGGTGACAGAAGCAAGGTCCGATGCTGTAAAGAGCAATATTGCATAGGAACCTGGAATGTCAGATCCATCAATCAAGGCAAACTGGAAGTGGTCAAACAAGAGATGGCAAGAGTGAACATCTCCATCTCACAGATAAGCAAATAGACTGAGAGAGGTTCGATAGGTACTGTAGGCTGTAGGGGAAGGGCAGGGTTTGAATTTAGGCAGCCTAACTGCTATACAGTACTGCCATGAGAGGTGTATTCTGTGTACCCCCCTCTGAGTAGTTTTTTGTCCAGTGTGTTGTACATCTCTCTAGGCCAATCAGATCCACGAAAATAACCATTAGCAACTGAATGAATGATTTATAGAGGATAGGTACTTCCTGCTAAGAAAGAGAATTTCACTAACTAGGTTTGTTGGTAAATAGATTCTTATGGAGCAGTAGAGCTTCTAAACTTCCTGTCAGAGTGAGTTCGTAGAAAATTGTAATAGGCTAGAGATAGTTTTCCATGAGGCTCATGTTCTTGGTGACTTTGGCATCTTCAAGTCTTGTAACCTGGTAGCTACACTCATGGTAGTTATCTGGGAGAGGCAATAACAGATAATGGTCTAGTAAAGACCTCAGGGCCTCTGCCTGAAATCAGTGGTGGCTGGAAGTATATACAATGGATTCCTGAAAAATACTCTGAGGAAGAGCTAATACTACAAGGCTTAGTCATAAGAGGATGCTAGACTTTTGAAAGGGATTTTTCAATAATGAGAATCACAAATTAGAAAAATAAAAATATCACTCTAGCCATTCAGTTCAGTTCAGTCGCTCAGTCGTGTTCGACTTTTGAAAGTGATTTTTGAATAATGAGAATCACAAATTAGAAAAATAAAAATATCACTCTAGCCATTAGCAGCTTCTAATCAATCTTTCCCTGAACTTGGCTTTATTTACATACCAGTTGCTCTTCCTGGTCTAGAATCTCTTTTCAAGAAACATGTTAGTTCTTTTGTTTTTTATTTGATTGTTTTCAAAGAATGCCTCTGTTACAGTCTACTTCTTCTCATTGGAAGCCTCCATGTGCCTGTCCCCAGCCCCTCTAAATACTCTTCTCAAATTTAATCTACTGATCTTACACTAAAGCCCCTGTCTGTTGTCTGCAGCCTCCCTCCCTAGCCTCTTTCTTTTCTTGAGCTCGCCAGTTCACCCATCATTTTCTTGCCTCATTTGACTTCCTGCACCATCCCTACTTTCAAAGTCATTGCTTATACAACAAGAAGTTCCTAGGAGTGGGCAGTGTGCTCCTTTAACATTAACATTACTGTAAAAATCCTTCACATTTATTTACATTGCTGTAAAAATCCTTCCCACCTTACAGCATAAAACTCTGAAAGGTTTGATGCTTTGAATAAATCTTTACATCTTAAGCACTGAGCTGGTTACAAATTTCCTTTTATCATGCTCTTCAATGTGAAGACTATAGATTAGATCTGAAAGTGTCCCCCGTAAAACCAAAGATTAAACAATAAAGCTATCTTTCGAGGAACAGAGAACACTGGAACAAGTACTTCAGAAAAAAAATAAATTATTCTTGCTAGCTTTTTTTCTATCTTTTAGAAGAACATGTGAAATTATGATCAGTACATGGCTCCTGTCAGTTAGAGATTTGGTCAGTAAGATGATTAAATGACACCATCCTAAAATTGTATACAAGGAAAATCTTTTTCTAAGAAATCTCACAGAGCATTTTATTTCAATGAAAGTTCTGAAAAATAAAGTAACATTCACTGTATACACCTTCACATAGATTTTAATTGAAATTAGGTTTAAAGGTCAAATTTATTTCTTAATGTTTGTACTAGGTGATCTGAATATTGTATGTGTTATGAATGTGTATGCCTTCATCTTAGTTTTTTTGAACATGTTATCTGTTTAAGCAGAACCATACATTTTTTCTACAGTTTCTGCTGTAATTAAATTATTCATGTGGCAAATCCAAATGCTATCCAGGCCATTCCTAGAGTTCAAGGGGTGCCCTTCTAGAGATGTATTTATTTTGAAATTAATAGAATGAAAAGGGGCTCTTTCTTAACTCTTGGTTTAGGTGGCTAGAGCTCAAATCTTCCTCCTTGGTTTTAGAATGGAAACATGGCAATACAGCAATATGCACCCTTTAAACCATGGTTTATCACTGAAGACCTTGAAGCTGAGATCCTAATGCCATTGTCCGTGACTTTTGAGAATTCTTGCAGAATTAGAATTCCAGAATCCTGGAAACAGTAGAATGCCTTGTGATTGATTTAAAAAATGCAAAAATTAGCCTGAGAACTGGTAACTTAGATTAGTGGAGGGACTAACTCCAGAAAAACAGTCAAATATGTTCTTTGTGAGAATCTGAAGCTAATGTGATCATTGCTAAGTATCATTATAAGATTATTAGATCATGTTATATTGGAGACTTGCAAAGAAGTCTCTAGATATTTAGAGAAGATTGTTGCTGTTGCTGTTTTGTCACTTAGTTATCCAACTCTTTTGCAACTCCATGGACTGTAGCCCACAAGGCTCCTCTGTCCATGGGATTTCTCAGGTGAGAATACTGGAGTGGGTCACCATTTCCTTCTTCAGGGGATCTTCCTGACCCAGGGATTGAACCCATGTCTTCTGAACTGGCAGTTGGATTCTTTACCACTGAGCTATTAGGAAAGCCTTTCTTCTAGAACATACATCCTTATTTTGTAATCTGAATACAATGAGACTTACTTATCCTTTCTGGAGGAAAGCCTGGATATTTGGTCCAGGCACCAATACCTTACAGCATTATTCTTTATGTGGTGACTGTTACTGGCATTATATGTAGAGTACCTGGGAGGAAATAGGTCCAATCTATAAAGTTTGTTATACAAATTCAAAGTGACAAGGCAATTGGCAGGATTCCACTTACTATTTTAACTTGGTAAGGCTGAAGTAACATTCTTAAAAATCGAGGAGCTCTAAGTTAGGAAAAATTGAAAAAAAAAAGTTTCATTTTGTTGATTTTATTTGGGTGGCTGTGGTATTGTGGTTAAAAGTAAATTCTCTGGGCTTTCTATTTTGTTCCATTGATCTATATTTCTGTCTTTGTGCCAGTACCATACTTTCTTGATGACTGTGGCTTTGTAGTAGAGCCTGAAGTCAGGCAGGTTGATTCTTCCAGTTCCATTCTTCTTTCTCATGATTGCTTTGGCTATTCAAGGTTTTTTGTATTTCCATACAAATTGTGAAATTATTTGTTCTAGCTCTGAGAAAAATACCATTGGTAGCTTGATAGGGATTGCATTGAATCTATAGATTTCTTTGGGTAGTATACTCATTTTCACTATATTGATTCTGGGCATACACACTGAGGAAACCAGAATTGAAAGAGACATGTGTACCCCAATATTCATGCAGCACTGTTTATAATAGCCAGGACATGGAAGCAACCTAGATGTCCATCAGCAGACGAATGGATAAGAAAGCTGTGGTACATATATACAATGGAGTATTACTCAGCCATTAAAAAGAATACATTTGAATCAGTTCTAATAGAGGTGGATGAAACTGGAGCCTATTATACAGAGTTAAGTAAGCCAGAAAGAAAAACATCAATACAGTATACTAACACATATATATGGAATTTAGAAAGATGGTAACGATAACCCTGTATGCGAGCCAGCAAAAGAGACACAGATGTATAGAACAGTCTTATGGACTCTGTGGGAGAGATCCAGGGTGGGATGATTTGGGAGAATGGCATTGAAATAAATATTATATGTGAAATGAATTGCAAGTCCAGGTCTGATGCATGATACAGGATGCTTGGGGCTGGTGCACTGGGATGACCCAGAGGGATGGGATGGAGAGGGAGGTGGGAGGGGGGTTCAGGATGGGGAACATGTGTACACCCGTGGCAGATTCATGTTAATGTATGACAAAACCAATACAATATTGTAAAGTAATTAACCTCCAATTAAAATAAATAAATTTATATTTTAAAAAAGTAAATTCTCCATAGCCTTAGTATTTGAACTCTTTTCTAAAATGCTTTACTTACTAGTTTTAAATCTTGGGAAAATTATACAGCCTTTCTGTGCTGTAGTTTCTTTATTTATAAAACAAAAGAATAACAATATTACCAACCTCACAGAGTTACTAGGAAGCACATATGTAAGAAATATTATATTATTCACTTGCGTACTTAGCTAGTGATGGCTCTCTTAAAAATAAGGTAAGAAGTGTAAAACTGGAAGCACGTGACTATATTTAAAAGAATATTTAGGTTATTTCTCTTATTCAAAGTACGATATGGTTGCAATAAAGTTTTATAGGACTTGGTTTGGTGGTTTGTGAACTAATAGAATTAATCATGTCAGAAACACATTGAAGAAAAGTTCTGATTAGAAGCCTCTAGATAAAGAGTAATTGTGAATGGTTAAAATGGCCATTATAAATCACTCAGAAGTAAGGCAACAAATCTATTTTCTTTTCTTGAAGGCTCATCATTTATATGTCAATTCAAATGCCCTCTCTCAGAGGAATTCTTACCTGATTCTCTCTCCAACATCTTATTCCAACACATGGCCCATTCAGTGCTCTCATCAGATTATGAAATTATTTTATTGATTTGTTTACAATTATTTATTCTTATCTGCCTTCCTCATAGTTTATAAGCTTCTTATAGTATATTGTTCATTGCTATATTCTTGGCACCAAGAAGATGTGTTAGTACATAACAGATACTCAGGAAATCTCTGTTAATGTATACACAGTTATTTATGTATATTCTGTGCTTCCTTGTTTGTTAAACCATACACCTGGGCAGTTTCATCTGTTTATCATGCATGGATAGAATTCTGATTCAATAATGTTTGTATTTTATTTAAATATTATATGGGAACTATGAGGGAAGAAGTTTTCTGATTATGATTCATGAAGTAAATATTTGGGCTTCAGCATTATGGCAATGAACATAAACTTACCCTCTAAAGGTAATTTGAAATTCATCATATCCATCATATGGCTCACCAGTTACGTCAATCTCCAAGCACTCCACTGACTAGACTATCTAGAAGTTGACAATTACAGACTTTTATTGCACTAGAAAATACCATGATAACTAAGATGAGAATACATGTAGGGGAATTGTTAAAGGGCCTAAGAAAAAGTTAGCCTCATTTTACAATGCGTCAAGTTTAATGGTTACTTATTAAACAAAATGATTTTAGTATATTACAAAATATTTTTTCAGCAAAGGCCTTCATTTTAAACATGTCTTTTTTCTTTTTTTTAAATAATTATATTTATATTTTTATTTTTGGCCGTGCTGGGTCTTTATTGTTGTGTGGGCTTTTCTCTAGTTGTGGGGAGTGGGGGCTACTCTCTAGTTGCAGTGCAAGGGCTCCTCATGTAAGTGACTTGTCTTGCTACGGAACATGGGCTCTAGAGTGCATGGGCTTAGTAGTTTCAGCTCCCGGGCTCTAGAGCACAGGCTCACTAATTGTGGTGCCTGGGTTTAGTTGATCTGCAGCATGTGGGATCTTCCCGAGTCAGGGATCCCACCTATGTCTCTTGTGTTGGCCGGTGGATTCTTTACCACTGAGCCACCAAGGAAACCCATGTTCTTTTTCTTAAAGGATGATTTAGAGTAAAAACTCCAACAAAACACTCACTGAATACTCTGAGAAAGAAAATTTGATTCCTGGAAAGTCCTCAGTGAATATTGTTGAAGAGTAAAGGGATATATACTTAAAGAAGGGATGGAGTCTAAGCACCAAGTTTTAGCACACTAAGTACATCAGTGGCTTTCCTCCTAAGTATAGCAGGCTTCAGATACCATGTGGCACTCCATTTCCTTGATAATGGGCAAAAATTATCTGAGAGAACATAGTTCAGACTGCTTTCCCCCAAATTTCTTATTAAACAACTATTTAAAATCTGATCTCTACCAAGGAAATGATTCTGCTTTAAGAAGCACTCTTCTCTTAGAGATAATTTATGGCATAAATTTCATCACTTTATGGAACAAATCTCATTACTTTCAGACTGTATGAGAAATTTGGAAGACTCTATTTCAAAGTTGCTGATGCCTGTCAGAAGTCTGACTGTTCACTTCATTAAAATATGCATTAAATTACAGAGTACAAGGGTATTTAACATCCACTGCCACTCGTTTAGCCAGGAATTTGCATTAGGCCGATGTCACCTAAAAACTCAATGGATCCAATGGATTGTAACCAAAATTCACAATCATCTGAGATAAGGCCAATGTGTCACTGATTAAAAATGTTCCTCACTGTTCTAATGGGATTGTAGTAGTCTCTTCAGTGATCTGTCCCATAGATTGGAGCATATTTGAAACACTGAGGTTGTAAGTCTTATCAATCTATGAACATAGAGCTGAAACTTCTTAATGAATTTTAATACTTTAGAAGTAAATAAACCAAAGATTTTTAATAATTCCTTTGGTCAGAAAATGTATATGACTGTATCATTTGAGTAATGACTGAAATAGCTATTCTTTCTGAGGTGTTGGTATTTTGATAATATACTCTGGAATATAATTTCTGGGATGTCTGTCAAAAACTACTTCATTCTTCTTGAAAAAACAATTTTTGCCAAGCAATTGTAATGAGTGCACATAGCTTTGCCTTGCCCATGTAGCTATAGTAAATTAGGTAGGTAATAAAATAAAATTCAGAAATGATATAAATTTTTGAAATTATTTCTTCAGCATATTCATTAAATGTGTATTATACATAAGATAACTTCCCCCGGGCGTCTACAATGCAGGAGACCTGGGTTCGATCCCTGGGTTGGGAAGATCCCTTGGAGAAGGAAATGGCAACCCACTCTAGTACTCTTGCCTGGAAAATCCCATGGACAGAGGAGCCTGGTAGGCTACAGTCCATGGGGTTGCAAAGAGTTGGACACAACTGAGCAACTTCACTTTCACTTTCATACATAAGGTAGTGTATGTAAGGTATAACTTCCCTGGTGGCTCAGACAGTAAAGCGTATGTAAGGTATACGAAGATGAACTCCATAGCTAGCCTTCGCTCAATAAATGGCAAAATTGACCATTTAGGTATCTATAAAAATAAGTTTTGAGTTTTTAAATCAATTGATTATAAGAATAACTGATGGTACTATTATAATGGATACAGAATTATTAATCTTTCTACAGAGTAAATTTGCATTTACTCTGAGATAATGTAAAACACAAGAATACTGCAAAAACAGTTATGAAGTACACCCCATCTAAAATTATTAATTGTCAAGTACAAAAAGTTTACTCATTCTTGAAAACTCATCATTATAGTTGCTACACAACAATGAATAATATTAATGATTTTTTCCTCTAAAATATTTTCTTCTAAAACAATTCTAAAAAATGTAAATATATTTTGGCATTTGTTTCAAGGACAGGCAATTCTATAATTATATACTGCCCATACCGATAAACTGTTGGTGTATAGAGCCATTTGTAAAATATGGATATTTTCAAGGAGCCTTATGACAATAAAATATAGCCTTTTTGAAAACATAAGGGATAGCATAGATAAAAATAAAATATAGATAAGGAGAATGTAAGCAAAACTCTCTCTTTAGTTGCAATAACAGATGTATTTTTTAAGTAGGCAAATGTACACTTAACAAGGAAAATATCAGTGTGTATTTAAGAGGGAAAATGATGTTTTAGTTGCCTCTAAGATCTTTGAAGAACTTAAAGGTATAGACAAAGGCTAGTAGATTGAAGATAAAGATTTTGATAAAGTATTATACTTGTAAAATAGCCTAGAAAAGCAGCAGCTTCTAGTCCTTCACTGATAAGCTGGATTGAGAGTGGTTTTAGTACAAGGAAGGTCCCTGTCAAGGAACTGAACATTTTGAGTACAGCCTGTATGTCTCCATGCTAAGGCTGTTCCATTTATTACCCATTTATGCAAAAAGGGAAAAGTGAACAACTGCATAACTTCAAAACTTTCCTGTTGATATTGAAAAGGACAGACTGTTTATCAGTTAAAAGCCCATAATCTATATGCTATACTATGCTAAGTCACTTCAGTCATGTCCGACTCTGTGCGACCCCGTAGACGGCAGCCCACCAGGCTCCCCCGTCCCTGGGATTCTCCAGGCAAGAACACTGGAGTGGGCTGTCATTTCCTTCTCCAATGCATGAAAGTGAAAAGTGAAAGTGAAGTCACTCAGTCGTGTCCGACTCTTAGCGAGCCCATGGATTGCAGCCTAACAGGCTCCTCTGTCCATGGGATTTTCCAAGCAAGAGTACTGGAGTGGGGTGCCATTGCCTTAATCTATAACAGCATTAAAACAAGGTCCTGTGCAGGTGGGGGCGAATACATCACTGTTAGAATTCTCTAGTGTGAAAGAATCATGTAAGCGACAAATACAATCCATTTTATTCCACAGGAAACACTGAGTAGAGGTGATAAGAGGAAGGAGAGAGGGCGATAACTCTGGCTTTCTTGCCTTGTGTGGGTGATACTGAATTAAGGGCTTTTCAGGGTCTACAGGATGGGAGTAATAGACACAAAAGTCCATTTGTATCAGGAGTGCCAGTCAGATGATTAAGAAATCTAAAAGTTGAAATCTTTTCATTTTCCATTTGCCAGTAACATGCATTTTACTTGTTTTAAAAAGACAGAAATTTAGAATTAGTAAAATAAATTGCTTTATGATTACTAATATTATAATAAAACACTCACTTCCAATTTTAAGTACAAATAGCAATTTCCTATTCAACTTTATGCTTCAGTTTTTGATGCTTAATTCCTGTCTTAACTTATTCCACAAAAATATATCAGATGGCTTATGGGCAATAATATGAGAGGCTATTTAATTGAAAAAATATTGACTGATTAATTTATTGATAAAAGTTCTGACTTTAGCGTGTATCCTTTGTGCAAGTATAGAAGAAGCAGTCACAACTTTGTAATCATGTGTGAACATTGTTAGTATCCCAATGGAATTCAGCCATAGGATAGAGGAGTAGGCACATTTGGAGCTTAAGTCCTGTCATCCAACAATGTTGTATTAGCTTGGATAGGTTATTTAAACCACTTCAAACTAAGTTTTCTTATTTGTAGGATGAAATCAATAATAACATAATATTAAGAGACCTGTAGTTTTCCTCACTGTATTTTTATGAGACAAAATGGAAATAACAGTATTTGAAGAAGCTTGTAAATTATGCATTTTGTAAATGACTGTCATTGTTATCCTAGTTGACCAGTGGTTTATTTGTTTACTTTCCCTTCATCTATTTTCAATGGCTGTGTATTTCTCAAATTATATTGACCATAAGTTATTTTTATTAAATTATGGCATAATCCGGAGAAGAAAATGGCAACCCACTCCAGGATTCTTGCCTGGAGAATTCCATGGACAGAAGAATCTGGCAGACTACAGTCCATGGGGTTGCAAAGAGTCAGACATAACTGAGCGACTAACACACACAGCATATTCATTTCTACTATAAATTATTTGAAATATTAAATTTGTAAAGAATATCTATTTAATTTTGAGAGCAATCTGTTGCATCTTTAAAATGCAGCACTGTTTGCACTCATTATCATTAGAATGATATTGGAAATTTTTTTTTCGATAAGATTCTCATTTACAGACATGAAACTTCACTCTTTAATCTGAGTCTTGCCAAAAACAGATTTGCAGTGGGGTAACTTGAGCTCAAATTTTTTTTTTTTTTTTTTTTGAGTCCTATCTTCTAGTGTCAATATGAAAGTCCTAGAGTCTCATTATAAAAAGGAAAATTCTCTGTGACTGTCCCTTTTCTCCCTAATGAAGTTTGCTAAATCTCAGCTGTCAAAGGTTTGCTATTTTAGCAGGATTTTATTTTTAAAGTTTGGGGAGTATTAGACTGAACAAGGCAATGGCAACCCACTCTAGTACTCTCGCCTTGAAAATCCCATGGACAGAGCAACCTGGTAGGCTGCAGTCCATGGGGTTGCTAAGAGTCGAACATGACTGAACAACTTCACTTTTCACTTTCATGCATTGGAGAAGGAATGGCAACCCACTCCAGTGTTCTTGCCTGGAGAATCCCAGGGACCGGGGAACCTGGTGGGCTGCTGTCTGTGGGGTCGCACAGAGTCGGACACGACTGAAGCGACTTAGCAGCTGCAGCAGACTGAACAATTTTAATTTTTTTCCCTGTCCTATTTAGGAACATAAAATTAAATTAGCATACAGTGAAAATAGGTGGAGTTTCAGGGAGCTGGGCTGTGTTCTCCTCATATAGAAATAGGACTTAATTTGGTAACAACTGGGAGTTTCTACAATGACTGTGGTATTTCTAAAGCTGCAAAAAGCCCTTTCAGGGTCCACATTATCTTTGTTGTTGCTTTTAATTTTCATTTTCCTGATGTGGAAATTTAAAATGAAAACAACTAAATTTGAATAAAATATTCCTGGTCAATACTTTGGCCACCTGAGGAGAAGAGCTGACTCATTGGAAATGACCCTGATGCTGGGAAAGATTGAGGGCAGGAGAAGAGGATGAGATACTTGGATGGCATCAGCAAATCAATGGATATGAGTTTGGGCAAACTGGGAGATAGTGAAGGGCAGGGAAGCCTGGCGTGCTGCAGCCCATGGGGTCACAAAGAGCTGGACATGACTGAGAGACTAAACAACAACAGAATTCCTCGTCAATCCTCACTACTTTCAGAATGTAGGGTTGTTTTTTGTTGTTGTTGTTGTTGTCGTTTAATGAACAGAAACGTGCCTTAGAGTCACCCTTCTTTATGGCCAGTGGAGTTTTTTAAGTGAAGCAAATTGAGTGATGTAAAACATGGAGTAGGCAAAGAATTTCCCTTATGTTAGCGGTGTACAACATTTCCATCAGGAAGAAATGAGACTTAACATGAAATATTTCAGTTATAATTGAACAGGTATTCCAGAATATAGGATGTGTACACACTTAAATAAGCCATCTCTATCACATTTCTTGCATAATGTCCATAGTATACTCTTGGAATCTGAGCAGGTTTAATGGTGAGAGCACTGCAGTTAGTCAGAAGCCTCCCTTATCAATTATAACATGAGAATAAAAATCATCTTAGAACTAAATCATTCCATGAAGGAACAAAGATGAAAAAAACCTCATAAAATTGTCAAGAAGTATTTATATTTCCCTCAGGCACAAATCTGGTTATGTCACTAACTCCAGCCCTTTGGTGATTTTACACTTGTTCCAGGCTTTGGTTCAAGTTCCCAAGCCTGGTCTTCACACTGTGAGCTGGTTCCATGTCCCTTATCTATCTCATCTATCACTTTTTGGTCTCCTCTGTCCCCTCTGATCTGGCCACTTGGGTTAACTCAATTTTTTATGAATGTGCTTTCCAGTGATTTTTGCCAATTTTCCAATCTTGTCTAAAATATTTTCAGTGCACTGAAATCCTCACTCTTAGGCTCTTCCTAAGCATTTTTGATTAAGTTGTTCCTTTCTTGATATGAGTTCCTGAGCAATCATCCCAGACCATCTGCTATTTGTGGTTATCTGCAGCGTTCATTTTGATAGACTAGAAGCACCTTGAGGGTCAGATTCATGTCTTATACAATTTGGTACATGCCTCACACCTATCACTTCTCTACATGTCAGAGACATAAAGGGCATTTAATGGAATCAAACCATGTATTATGCAAGTTGACCTGAAAACATGTTAGTGAACTTAACATCTAATTGAGCAAATAAGATACATATTTTCATTTATTAATATAATAGGAAATATATCTATTATATTAAATGAAAAATACCTACCTGATTTATCACACTCTCAAAGGAGAATATGTGGGATCTCAAAATAAAGCACATTTTTACCCTCTTTGCTTATCTATTTCATCTGAGAATTCTCAGTAAGTAGAAAGTTATTAAGTTATTATACATCAATGCAAAGAGCAAAGCCATACTCCTTGGAGACAAATGTGCAAAGAGCAATGACTTAACATGTCTGTTGTTAAGTATGTATAATACATTTAAAATAGGCAAAGTTAAATGCCTTTGAAGATTTTCACATGTGGAAAGACATCCCCAAGACCACCTACAAGTGAAGTAAAACCTATACCTAACAGTACGCAAAGAATCTGTAACTTTGAAGAATGTGAGAACGATCTGATGACAGTATGACTGGAGGGAAGTGGAAAGGGAAGAAGGGCTTCCCAGGCAGCTCAGCGGGTAAAGAACCTGCTGGCAATGCTGGAGATGCCAGATATATGGGTTCAATTCCTGGGGTGGGAAGATCCCCTGGAGGAGGGCACAGCAACCCACTCCTGTATTCTTGCTGGAGAATCCGGTGTACAGAGGAGCCTGGCAGGCTAAGTTTGCAAAGAGTTGGACATGACTGAAGCGACTGAGAACACAGCTCTGAAAGAGAGAAGAATTTGATCCTAGATAAGAAGTTGGCAAACTTTTTCTACAGAAAGCCATACGGTAAATATTTTTGACCTATGTGGGTCATATAATCTTTGGAGCAACTACTCAGCTCTGGATTGCAGCCTGAAGGCCATCATGCACAATACATAATGAATAAGCATTGCTATTTTTCAGTAAAACTCTACTTACAAAAATGGGTGGTGAGCTAGATTTGGCTAATAGATTGTAGTGTGCTGATCCCTTGTAACTGGCATCGTTGCCATTATGTCGAATAAGTCATTGTCCATTTACATTGGTTCTATGGAACAAAAATTAATTAACACAAATAACAACATTAACTGCAATTTTGGAAACTTTAAAAAGGACCAGACAATAAAAGATAAGCTGAGATATATAGATTTTTATCATTAATTGCCCATCAGAGTCAAATAAAGGAATAAAGGATGATCTTGGTCATTAACAAAACACTTCTTAAATGGTTTCATTGAATGCTTATGAACTTTAAGATGTTAATAGATGTTCAGAGGGGAAAGAAGTGTTCTGCTGTCACATAAATTTGTGAAATACTGGACTGAATACAGGTTAGGAGCAATAGTAGTAAAAATGCCAGATAGCTTTTATGAATCCCTTATTGTGTGCCAAGTAGTTTTT
This sequence comes from Bos mutus, assembly GCF_027580195.1. Taxonomy (NCBI): domain Eukaryota; kingdom Metazoa; phylum Chordata; class Mammalia; order Artiodactyla; family Bovidae; genus Bos; species Bos mutus. The sequence continues at coordinate 33,475,857 of NC_091618.1, forward strand.
ACTAATATCTCTATTTTAGAGATGCGTGCACTGAGACATACTGAAGTAATGTGTGCCTGGTTACTTGGCTGGTGAGTAGTAGAACCTACTCTAAAATATAGTCTTCACCATACTGTTGAGCTCTTAGCTGTTGAACCATGTTCATACTGACTCTCAATCAAACCTTTAAAAACTTTCAAGTGCTGTCAGTATACTAATATATATGATCAGACACTGCATATTTCTAAGAGGTGTTAAAAGATGCATCATTTCTCAGAATTACTTGGCCACAAAAAAGAAAATAAAAAATCCTACTAAAAATCTAGCTAGCTGATCATTAGAATAATCTGAGAAACTTTAAAATAGAAATGTAAACCATTTGGGTTGGCCCTGAAGAGGGAGAGGTCAAGGAATGTGAATTTTTGCAACATTCCTGCCTTAGATGATACCGATCATATGCCAGGTTAAGGACAGCCCTTTGTTCTAATGTCATACAGCTAGATAATTTTTGTACACTTCATCCATTTTTCACACTCCATTCCTGTCATGTAGTGAGTGGTGGCAGTTTGCAGAGTGAAAAAAATAATCAAGAACACAGATCCTCAGTTCCTAAAATCACCAAATATGTGGCAAGGGCAGTTAATTTAGTTCCTTTGTTTCTTCCTAGTATTTTTTCTGTGAAAATAGATAGTGTTTAATATAACTTTATTATGGCCTATACTATTTGGTTTAATTATAGTATTTTTCATTTTTAGACAACAGATCCTCTTTTTATTAGAGCCTTTGCAAACTTAGGCTTCTTTTGCAAATTGACCTCTATCTGTGTCAAAGACTGATTTTAGATATGCCAATATTTTATTGTTCTTGTCTGTTTGTAACTCTGGGTTGTCATGGAGATAGGTCTTGATATCACATTTCTATAGACAACTGGCTGAAATAAATTTCTGCATCCAGTATATTTATTGGAAAGAAAGATGCAAATGAGCAATAAGCCTGAAGTTCTAAAATGTAGATAAAAGACCGTAGGAAAAATATATTTATATTGCCTTTGCAAATAGTAAGCTCTGTCAGCCATTGTGGTGTTTCCACTAAGTTTCTGTTGGTCTTTGTTTTATCATCTGTAAAAAAGTTGAAAGTTCTTTTCCAGATCTAAAATTCTGTTGTCAGTTCTTAAAAGTAGGAAAGACTTAGATTATGAATTAAAAAAAAAAAAAAAAAAAAAAACCACAGTGCTTGTCTTTTTTAGATAGAAGAATTTATATAAATTCAGATACTAGCAATCCAATCCCTTGCTAAGGAATAACAATGATAATCAAGGATCAATATTAAGACAAAGTTAGTTCAAAATCTCATCCAAGTAATGTTTAATTAAAAACACACACACAAACTTTTGAGCAATCAGAATTGTTAATTAAACTTCATACGTAATACTTTAATTTTCAAATTCCCAATACTATTTATTCCTCATTAGATATATGACAACATTATTGTATCCATCCTATAGATAGAAAGATTAAATTTATTTGAGGTTTGTTTCTGGTCTTATGACATAATAGGGAGAAAATTAAGAGTTGTGTTCGGTAGATTTGTATCCACTTTAACCAACTTTATATAGTCATAAAATAATACCAGACAAAAACTTTTCAGGAGATAAATGAATTTTCTTGTTACTTTGGTACTTCATTCACTCTTTTCATGGTGTCATAAAATCCTTGCAAAAATGACTTTATTGTGATGTGCTAGATGGCAGGCTGGAGGCAAGGAAATCAACAATGGCAGTGTGTGAGACTGAAATTACTGATGCTAATCAGTGGTGATTAAAGGTCCAAACCTAAAATAAGCTGACTCTAAAATAAGCCAGTCCCTATTAATAATGACTAACCTTGAGAAAGATCACTTGGGTAAGCAAACCCATTGAGCACTTAAAATCACCTTGAGTTATTTGTTTCAAGCTCTTCCTTGAAAGTTTGGTTAAATATAACTAAAACATAAATCAGTATTTTTTTCTTGTGCTATACTTTGTAAAACACACTGTCTGATACATAAATCAAGTTAAAGGAAAACAAAACAAACAAAAAAATATGATCAGGGTGAATAAGAAGGGTTCGAAATAATTGTAAAGATTTTCTTAAAGTAAGAACATTTCCAAGCTCCCTCAAATTTCACACACATATACACACACAATGCATGTATGAAACAATTTCAGTTTAGACTATATAGATTATAGACTAATCTACAAATTTGCACAAAATATGTAGATTATGTCATAAGGTATAGGACATAGTCATGCCATTGACTATGTATTTTGGTGAGTAAAAACACAATGACAGATTAGCAAATTTCTAACATATCCGAAATCTTGTACAATTAGAGTTAAAATTTGGAGGGGAAACTACCAGGTCACTCTCTTTTCAGGTTCACCTCCTCATAGTATTGACGAGTCAGCAGGAATGGACAGTGCAGTTTATAAACAGCTGATGACTAACCTCAAGTCTGCTGTAGTCACTAGCAGTGACAAGCTCCACAAATCTCAGATGTGGCTGCAAATCAAACACCAATCTCCCCGTGTGCACAGGGGATAGAAGCCCAGACACAAATCTCTCTGGTCATGTTTAGCACACAGTTATCACCATTAAAGGCAGCATCTTATCATATGAAGGACAGCAATAAAAATCAGTGTGTGCACCTGTATTTAATTAATTAAAGGACCAGCTGACCATCAAGTCTGTTAAAATTTAAAGAGACTATTTCATCCCTTCAGGGGTTAACTTGGAAGCTATTTATAATTCCTACTCCCATAATTTGAAAAGTGTTGAGGGCCATTTTCAGTTCTCACTTAGGCTTTTGGAAAAAACAAATTATTTCAAAACTCTGATCTATTTCCTAAATGTAATGTAGTTCTGTAGAATTAAAACACACCAAATGAGCACAATGTAAAAAGAATGAGAAACGGTTTGAGGAACTTTATACATTTAAGTTCTAACAAAATTGACTTCTAATCTTTGAAACTGGTCAGACATTATACAAATTAAACAGATGAGCTCCCTGGTTATTTGCAAAGATGGGTGTTCTGCCTAGGGAGAATGATCATTGAGAATGATCCACTTTGAGGCTGCTTGTGGTACATGCTGGGGGCTGAGTTTCAGATAAGCAACAGCCATTACTGATTAAGATTACTTAATCTCTGTTATTTTGCAGCTACTTAAAAGGAAAAAAAAACTATGCTTGAATTCACTCAGAGGCAATTTTAATACTAAAAACAACATGTTCTGCAAAACAAAAACTGCATATTGTAGAGTCAACAACTGTGGAATTAGTCTTCTCAATCTCCCAACAAAGACCTCAGTTATCTTTGTTGTATGAAATTATATTGTTTTCTAGGACTGACTTTCAATGGAATCTTACAAATGCCCAACTACTTGTTAAGAACTTGTCTATCCCCTCTTGGGAAAAATAGGTTTAAAAAACCCACCCATAGTCTTAAAATTCACCCATTTTACATTATTAAAATGAATGCTGCTGCTAAGTCGCTTTAGTTGTGTTCGACTCTGTGCGACCCCATAGACGGCAGCCCACCAGGCTCCTCCGTCCCTGGGACTCTCCAGGCAAGAACACTGGAGTGGGTTGCCATTTTCTTCTCCAATGCATTAAAGTGAAAAGTGAAAGTGAAGTCGCCCAGTCGGGTCTGACTCTTTAGCGACCCCATGGACTGCAGCCCACCAGGCTCCTCCGTCCATGGGATTTTCCAGGCAAGAGTACTGGAGTGGGGTGCCATTGCCTTCTCTGATTAAAATGAATACAGGTGGTCAAAAAACAGAAATAAAAAAAAAATAAACAAAACTCTCCCAGTTGTTAAGTTGAGAGGTCTTTCCTGCCTTGTCTCCCATATTTCAGCAGGATGTTCATAACAAGTTTGATTCCATTTAGTGGCAATGAAATACATATAATACATACTACAATGTTCATACATTTGGAAAGATGCATTCTGTATCTCTTTGTCTAGTACAAACATCTTAGTTTCTGTGCCTCTCATATTAATAGGAACTGGTGCAATGGCAGATGAGTGGGTGGGGTACAATAAGTGGCATTTCTGCAAACAATTATCTCCTCATTGAAATTTCTTTACAGCTTTTCACCCTGTTCTTTCACATATTTGGTAATCAGTTCCTAGAATATGCTGCTTTTCATCCTTTTTCTGTATTAAAACAGACATAAAAAAGAGAAATCTCCTAATCCTAACTTGAAAAAACCTTTCTACTCACTTTTATATGGACACTAATGATGGGACATAGATTAATGAGAAAATTGGGAAACCTGTCTTCCTGTGAATGTTTCCATTGAAGAGTGAGTCAGTTCTCAATCTTAGTTGGCATCGACAATTTTTATGGGTGTGATGATTTGGCAGAATACTCTGAGTGATTAATTCTCTGTCCTCTTTGCTGCTTTCCTCAAGATTTAAATGTTAAGTCCAAAATTTAGGGCAAAAACTAAACAGCTTACCACAGCATGAAAAACATTTTTTTTTTTTTAAGCTGTAACATATTTACAAAATGTGCAAAATGAGAAAATAATCACACTGAACCTATTAAAAATAAAACCCAGAAACTTGATCAACTATCTTTGGCCCATAATGGGAAAAGTACAAAGGTCAGCGCCTGCAGAGAAAGGCAGATTTTGGGCAAATCCAAATCCTCAAGTAGGGGAACTGGGTGTTGACTGCAGAAAATCACTTTATGACAGGCTATGCAAAGCTGAAATAAAAAAAAAAAAAAATCTCTTTCAGTTGCAAGTAGTATAATCTTCAGTGTCTGACCTAAAACTAAATCAGTACAAGTTATGAAGTATAAAAAATTCCAAAAAGGCTAATTCTAGCTGAGTGAGAGTTATAAAAATATTTAGAAAAATAAGAAATTATTTCTCCCTTTAAGAAGCTCAGCCTGAGATGGTTAAGCACAGAGGCACACCCGATACAACCTACATTCCAATCAAGGTTTTCTGTAGGAAATGCTACTGTAATTTATTATTTATAATTATTTTTTAAAAAGTAGGTCCCAGTGTCATTTTGCCTGAGTACACATGAAAGAAGAGAAAACCTACTACATAATGACCTTTATCTTAATACAATATTACCAGAACACTGGAAAATTCAGTTTTCGAAAAGGATAGTGTGAAAGCCATTTTCAAGCCTTATATCAGTAAGTGTTGGAAAAAATCCAAATGTTTATAAATGACATTATTTTTTCCATCAGGTGACACACATATAGCAATTTACACTTAAATTTAGTGATCAGAAAATACTGATGTAGTGACATGTTTTTGTAACTATAGCGTCAGACCGCACAACTAAAACACTGAGTGGTCATTACAACACTTGGGATGGAAAGGCAATCCAAGGCGAGCACTGGTTAGGAAGAGGCGGGGAGACAGAGTAGAAAGTAGAAGCAGGATGGAAATGCATGCTTTGTGATCAGTGTATGCAATCTGCAGGGGCCCAGAGAACACTCTACCTGAAGTTTGAATGCTTCTCTAATTAAAATGGAGAGATCAACCCATAAACAGAAACAAAGGCATTTTAAGGGAACTTTAACTGTTTATATTCTGTCTGTTCAGTTATAACCTGACTCATTTTGTTCACCAAAATACATTAAATGCCTGTTTTGTGGTTTACATGGTGCTGGGGTTGGGACCAAGGAGCAAAAAGAAAACATTGTCCCCAGCCTTAAATGTTTCACTGTCCAGTGGGGGAGAGAGAAGTCCTTTCCATTTACATTATTGCAGTGTGATAGAAATGGTGGCAGTGAGTTTATATGCTGAAGCCAGGAAGCCTGGATTTGAATCCTAGTTCTTCTATGTTAGGTATGATGTTGGGCAAGCTCTTTACACTTTGGTGCTTCAGTTTTCTTATCTGTAACACAGTGCTAATAAAAGTGTAATTTCATAGTGTTATGAAAGGTGCTATAACACACATAGCTCTTAATGGTGTCTGGCTCTGACTACTGTCCTTGTTTTAATGGTATGAGATGCAGTCCAGGATACAGCAGTAGGCCAGTCAGAGGAGGCTTTGCAGTTGAGATGAGATTTAAACAGAGTTCAGAAGCAGTTTAGTTGGATTTACACACATGTGCATAAATGGTAAAAAGGTGTGGGCCTGCATGTGCAAGCACACAGGGAAGAGAAGTCACTGAGAGTTTAATAAATCTGAAGAAGTTGGTGAGTAGAATCCAGACTGTACTAGGGAATTTTGGTTTTTATCTTCAAGACTGTCCCTGAATGTTTTTGTCTTTATACAAGCTGGTCTTCTCATTCTTTGTTTTCTGCAACAGTCCCATTTTCCCAGCCATTAATCTCTCTTCACTTCCATTCAATTAAATACTTGGCTATAAAGTAATCTTGTTTAAAAAAACACATTTAACTAGGTCAACTTTATGTATAACAACCTGCATTTTGTCCCTTGTTACTCTTTAGACTGAATCTATTCTGGCCTAGTACTTGAGTTCCTCTTTCCACGTTCTGAAAACACTATTCAAGTTTACCTCTTTCTTTGGATAATAGCGTTTTAGTAAGATTCAGTTCCCTGTCATTCTCATCTTTCTCCTCTTCTTGCTGATTTTATTTATCCAAATATCTGACTTTGCTTAAGCAGTTTCCTCTTTGGAATTTTAATCTTCCTAGATAAATTTTAATTTTTTAAGAATATGCTCATCTTTGACCTTCCTGAAGAAAAAGACAATTTGTCTGACCAAACCTCATACCATGTTGATAAGTTTCTGGCACCATAATCCCCCTGGTGTTGACCTTCACGATCACATGCTTTATATAGCCTTTTCCCCACTTCTCTCTCCAACTTAGTTCATCCCTTCCTTGTGGATGGAGACGTTCCCTTCTAGATCTTTTACTCTCTAATGCATGTACAGTACAACTACAGTATCTTGTCTACTAAAAAGTCCAACAAATGCTTATCAGATGAATGTATAACATACAAGAATATCACAATATAAGCTCCTTAATAATGCCAAGATTATTATGTGAAAGTTGCATGTAGCTTTAAAGATCAGCTTACAAGACACAAGAAACTAAATTGGAAGAGAAGCAAGATGGCTGGTATTTACTTAGGCATAATAGTTTACATAGATAAGTACAAAATTTAAAAAACTGTTGGAATTTTTTCAGTTGGGTGACTTTTAAAGTCAAGCTTCCATCATGAGACATAGGTGAAGACATGAAAGAATGCAGAACTCAGAGGAAATTCCTGGACACTGGGATTTAGAAAGAGTGAAAGGACCATTTATTTCAGTATCTATTGTGTACCAGTTGTTACAAGATTCCTAACTTCATATAAATTATTTCACTAATTCTTTCCAATATCTCCTCTCAACAGAAGTAATTATTATGATGGTCATTTTGTAGTGAATGTTACTGTGGCTCAAAAGTTTAAGGACTCCTTCCAAAATCTTACATCTAAATGATGAATCTGGATATAAATCCAGGTCTTTCTGCCTCTAGAGCCAAAGTGCTTTGAGAAGTGATATAGGCTTTATTGTCAGAATGGGTGTATTTAGAAAAAGGTTAAATAACTTGACAATTTTGGACAAGTATCAAACTTGGTTGGTCTCAGTTCTTCCAATCTTATTAATTTAATCTAGATAATCTCTAGAGCTCTTAAAACTAAATCCTTGTGAAGAAGTGGTATCTGTTTTCTTTTTTAAAAATCACATTGATTTAAAATCAATGATATTATAAGTCAGGGAAAACATTGTGCATATCAACAGATTAAATATTAATTATAGCAGGGACAGATAATTAGAATGAAGGAATTATTAACTTGATATATCTTTATTGTTTGATATGGCAAAATGATTTTTATCTTTGGAATAAGAATCTAACAAAAACAGGGAAAACTACAGCATTTTTAGTGATGAGCTAAGTTCAAAAAAATCAGTATCTTTTATTCTTTTATTTAATTTGGTAGTCAATATTTAATAATCTCAAATTTTATCTGACATACAACTTTGCTGGGCTAGGCTATCTTAAAATGTCTTTTTATTTTACTCTAAATAAAAATGCATACTAGAGGAGAGTAACCTGATTCTAGAGCCATGTCTACAGTCAGTCATGTGTTAAGTATTTGCATTTACTTTTGTTACCCTATATCAAAATGTGTCAAATATATTAAAGACCAGAAAGGAATTGATAAATGTATGACACTCTTAACTATTATTTGATGTCAATAATGGTAATTTTACTAGATTCTCAGGCCTCTTCTCAATATTGTGCAGCAAAGTATCATAAAACATGAAAAAGTCTAGAATAACACTTACATATAAGAAAGTTGAATGTGATAATTATCACTGAAATTTCTCTCATGTCCTAAAGAAACTAGTCAAAATTATTGGGTTTCTTGGGTAAATCAGATCTGGTTTGAACCCAAAACTTACACTGAATGCAATGAATTGCCAACACACAGGAAGTACTCTGATCATGATCTGTTAAAACCTTTTCCCATGTATTGACTTCTTCTACCATTTGACTCTTGTAAAGAAGGAAATTGGATCAATGCTAATAATTAAACATTCTTCTCTCAAACATAAACACATTGAAAACTAGCTATATCTTCTTTTGCCTACACATTTCTGAGCATGTTGTCACAGAACTTGGTTAGGTTAAATGAAAATCTTTATATCAAGCCACAAGTATGACAGAAACCACAAGGCAAAACTGTCATTGCATTTGAGGACATGTTGATACATTAATTTATACCTTAAGGGTTCAGATCTGGCTTGTATGAAACCCTAATTAAAACCAGTCATTAGAAAAAAGAGGCTCAAAGAAGAGGTAAAAATGAAGTCCACGTTACTTGACAACATGACACAAGCATAAAAGACTAAAAATACCATTGAGGCTGAAAGCCTGTAAAATTAGCCTCTTTTAAAAGCTACGTTTTACAAGGGACTATGATAAAAATTCAATTTTCTCTGGGGTCTTATATGTCAAAAAAAAAAAAAAAATCTAAAGATAAGAGAACAGAATGGGAACAATGGTCTACAACAAGTAAGTCCAATGCATATTCTTAATACAAAGACCACAGCTCAGAAGTGTGTCTCTGTAGTACTTGAATTTCCATACACTAAATAGATAATTCTAGACTACAATTAAATGGCTCCAAATACAGGCTAATAAGCCACACGCACTCACACATGAAACTCACAAAATTTAAACATTAATAAACACATAGTTTTTAAACAAATTGTTTCCATCAGAAAACATATTTTGTAATAACACAATGAAATGCTTAAGGGCAAAAATAAAAGATGGTAAGCATGCTCCAAATACTTCTGAAGGAAAAAAAAAATTCTTGTGAAACCCTACAGATATTGGTCAACAAATCAATTGCCTATTGTACCCCCACAGTGGTCCTTAGGCTAACTGGAGTCACATTTTTGGAAATCAAAGAGAAATTTAAAAATATGCTTTTTCAACTGTAATTTTAATGTCGTGATCTAAGTATGTGGTAAAATGTTAGTATTCAATGAGTATAGAGGGCAACTCATACCTTAAATTCTTCCAAGATCTTGTAATTTTTCCCATGATATTCACAAAAGTTTTTGACTTCTTTGCACTCAGGACAGCATCCATTGTGTTCCACTTTAGTACACTTTGGGTGAATTTTAGGGCATTCTGGCTGGTCACAGACAGGTCCATCCAGAGCACAGACACATGGGCAGTTGGAATGTCCTGGGAAAAATCTTTCTCCCAACTTGTATACAAAGCCACTGTCATCCACACACCCCTTCCCTCGATAGTCATCAAAAATCAGGTTGTCGTTACTGGAGGTCTGGTCACCTTCATCAGCAGGATAGTCTTCATGACTGATGGCAGCAGAGGTGACCAATCCGGGGATGACCAATAACAGTATGCAAGCTTCATGAATATGAAGAGCCATCCCCCTCCTCAACGGCTTCTGGATGTTCTCCTAATATTAGATATACTCAGCTCCTTCCATGAGAATACAAGAGGGGCAAGCTGAAAACAAATATTTAAAAAGAATGATTTGACACATATAAATAGAATATAGGTTCATTTAAACCCATGCTTTTAACATGTTTGAGATCTGTTTATTTGAGATCTATTTGGAAGTTTTGTTGTTGTTGTTGAGTTGTTAACTCATGTCCGACTCTTTGTGGCCCCATGGACTGTAGCCTGCCAGTCTCCTCAGTCCATGGGATTTCCCAGGCGAGAATACTGAAGCAGTTTGCCATTTCCTTCTCTAGGAGATCTTCCTGACACAGGGATCGATCCTGAGTCTTCCGCATTGCAGGCAGATTCTTTATACCACTGAGCCACCTGGGAAACCCAATTTGGAAGCTACTAAGACCTCAAATAGACTAAGTTCATGCAGCTATCTGCACTTTATTATGAAGTTTGGAGGGTTGATCCTTGACAATATATGCATTAAAATTTGTTGTTTATGAACTTCTTTTACCTTGGATATTTCAGCTTTAATTTACCTTCTGAATTTCAAAGGTCTAGCTTTGTCTATCTTATAAGAAGTGGTTTTACAGAGACTCAATTTTGCTAGTATTAATAGTTACAATTAACTCAAGAATATCTGAATGCACACTCTTTGAGTTCACTGACAAAACTAAACTAGTGAGTGAGAATGTATATATGTTACAGTCATCTGTGTGAAAACTCCAGAGATTAGTGAGAAAACATGCTGCTTCTAAAGAAACACAAAAAACCAACAGTTGAATGTAAATTATCATTGGATGAAGCTGGTACAAAGGCCTTCCTACTTCTTTATGCCCATAATTGGAGAACAATAGTGGTCTCAATGTGGCTTACTTGTTTAGGTGGATATGAATCTGGATTTTGAAACATAGTTAAGAAGGAAAATAGCACAGGTATTCCATAGTGAGTAACAGAATGAAAACTTAACATAATAAATAAAATGCCATGTATTGAAAAGGATTTGTTAAAAATAAATTTATTTGTATTATTGTCTACACCTTTATTTTATTCAGGAAGTAAGCTCCTAGTGGGCAGGAAAGATGTATCTGTAAATTATTTTTACAGTAACTTGGGTCTAATATTCATGTAAGAAATAATACTTGAATTACTTCAATGTAAAATAGCATTCACATATTCTCAAAAATATACCTCTCTGTTGACATGCCAAAGATACTTGCATTGAGGCAATTTGCACAAAAATGCCAGTGTACAACTGTTTGAAGTTTCCTAAAATAATAAGGTGTTGTCAATTCATAGAAAATGTACCTTATATACTTTGGTGTTACTGACTCTTGTAAACTTCACTTAGTATTAGTACTTGATGGGGAGTGTTGGTAGTAGGCTCTTATTTAAATGGTTAGAGTGACTAACTCATACAAAGCCTTGGAGAAATTGTGACTTTAGGGAGTACTGGATAAGAAAAATGTCAAATAATTCATTTGTCTATTTACATGTTGCTGGCTTTATGCCAATATTGCTAAAATTGTATATAGGACATTTTCAGACCATTTTACAAGGGTTATTCATTTATTTTCAGATTATAATAGCAGTGATAAACCATCTATTTTAGTCTAACATATGCACATAATAATTTCAAGTAAGATAAAGATGGCATTAGAAAACTTCAAGAACTATTATATTTGCATTTTAAGTTAGATATGCAAATTCTGGTAATAGTAAAATGGAAGATAGTATATTCATGCCTTCCTTCAAGAGAAAAAACTCTCTAATATTAGAATTCCTTCTGCAAAGGTGATGATAAAGGAGACGGATCTCTTTTAAAATATGTCAAAAATAATGAGTCACGACAGAACCAAAAAAATGCAAACCTATAATTCTACTTGAGAAGCTGGAAGCTCCCTTTGACAAAGCATTTTTTCTCTTAAATTACTACAGAGGCTACAGACATAATACAAGCTTCTGAAAAATCATAATTTTCTAATTAAGTCATGCATTTATACATTTCCAAACACTCAGAAAGTTTATCTTAGAAGAAAAAGGAGCTACTGTGCTTTCTTACAGTTTTCTAGTAGTATCTTGTCAATACATGCAAGATAAGCCATATAAAATACCCAGATCATTCTGTTTCAAAAGGACACAGACAGAAAATGATCTCTTTGCAAGCTACAGGTAGGCATTAATGTGTCAGGTTAGGGTAAATGCAAACTCAAAGGTAATATAGGGATGTCATACTCACTTTATATAAACATTAAACATGCTTTTTAAATATGAAATATATTTTAAAATGTGCATGGAAAAAACAAGGTCTTCTCTTCAATATAAGAAACTTATTATTTTTAAAAAAGCATTCTTACTAACTGTGCTACTCTTGTGCAATTTAATATTTACTTAAGAGAAGAAATATTAGAGAAATCAAATGTTTATCTGAAGATCTTTAATAAGTAAGTAAACACTGCTAAACTGAGGATCACTTCCCAGCTAAACTTTCCCCCTCCCCACATTGCTACATATGATTTAAAATGACTGCATCTATTTCTTTGAGAAAACAAACATAACTCATGTCATAAGATATACTTACCTAATCACTCTGGAGGTTAAATGGTGGTGGTGGGGGTCACAGACCAATACGAACTAAAAGATCACGTTTGTGTTAGGAAAGCAGTTTCTCTTTAATTATCCAAAGAATACATTTTTCAGGCTTGAATTAAAGGCAATCCATTCTACCTCCCATTTCAAAACACAGTCAAGAAGCAGTCTCCCGCCCTTCCAGAGAGAAACACAGCAGACACACATAAGAAATATGCTTTGGACCTGTCTTCAGAATTCAAAGCAAGAAGCAATGCTGGTCCTGTAGCAATCCGGACCCCAGGAGCAGAATCATGTTGAACTTATTTTTAGCCTTTTCCCAGATCCTTCTATGAAATTTCCCGGCTGATTATGCCTCCTCCGCACATGAGTTCACTTACACAGTGTTTGATACAGCAGTAGAGGTGATTTGGCTAGGCTCTGAGGATCAAAATCAGCAACAGCATGCTGTAGCTAAAAGCCCACTCCGCCGGCAATAACATCAGCATCATCCACAATATGTTGCTTGAATCCTCTCTTACACACCAGAAAATACTAACTGTGGACGTGAAGGAAAGGAGCAACTTTAGCTGGGTTTCTGCATCTCTGAGAGCAGTTTGTAGACTGCTGATTTGGAGCTCATTCTGCCGGCAGCCGGGAATTCCTCAGCACCACGGACAGCGCCAACAACTGGCTTCTGAGCCCAGCTAGGTCGAAATCCCGAGCTGCTCCTTGAGATCAGACTAGAGCATTCTTTAAGCAGTCGCATTTTATACTGTGGATGCGTGCGTTAGGAGGGGGAAAAGGCATTTTACGTGCGTGCGAGATACTTATTTGCATTGAAATTACAATAAAACACTAATTAAATAATTAAATAAAAAACATTGTAACTATATCCAGTGCATTCTTGCATGGGCTGCAGAGATGAAAGTTCTGAAGAGCTTTGCATTTAGATTTAAGCCACCTGCAGTCTCCGATTATTATTAACAGATAAAGCACAATCACTGTTAAAGAATTTATGAAAACGTTTGCTCCCAAATTCTACTTGACCCTTTGCTTGTAGAAAGCCTTTCCCGGTGCTATACATAATTACGCTTAAGATCCTCTTTCAGTTTAGACTTGATTCTTTTTCTTCTTCTTTTTTTTTTTTTTAAGTAGCCTAGTTCTCCTGCAGTTTGTTTTCTAACATTCAAAATCAATCTCCTGTAATTCATCTAGTCTGTCATTAGGCGTCATTGTAAAACTGTTTCTTCCAAACCACTAGCAAAGATGCTCTGTTTCGGAATTCTTATCAAAAGGAGGGAAAAAAAGAAAAGACACAAATAAATGCGCAGAAAGTTATTATTTTTTATTGGTAACTGTATGAGCACTAACATTTATGTCCAAAGCAAGTTTTAAAGGAAATTGTAAATGTTACCTGCTGACACATTTTACCAGCTATTTACTGGTTTAGGACAATATGAGGCATTTTCAAGCCTTAAAGGGAATACCCTCCCAGTGGGATACACTGACCGTCAAGACCACGTTCGAATGGTGCCGTCAGAGCCTCCAGAAAACAGAGTCTCTCCGTCACGAGAAAATATGACCGTGTGAGCCTCACTCTCATGGCCCATCAGTTTGTGAATCTGCCCAGATTTAAGATCCAGCAAATGGATAACGCCATTGCCACTTGCCTGAGCTAAAACTCGACCTGACAGAGAGAGGGGAAAAGAGGAAGGGAGAGAGAAAGAAAATCAAAGTTTTATTTCAAGCAGTAACAGTTTACAAGCAACAAAATATACAGTTTTGTTTCAACTATAATTCAGACTCATGTTAGATATCAGTCAACAAATCTGAACTGATTCCTGGTTGTATAGGAAATAATCCCATGATTATTTGATGAAATTATCTCTCTATTTTATATGTAAAGGTCATAAAATGCCCTGCTAGTCTCCTTCTATTTGGAATTAATAAATAATTTTGAGAAGATGAGATTGAAAGCAAGTAAACAATGAACCTTTCTTTTCAAGTGAATTATCTCTGGAAAAGTTTTAAAAATAGGATTCAAAACTATCTATGGCAAAGATATAAATATATACACTAATACATACATAAATATATGCACACAGTGGATAATTTATACTTAACATTTGTTATACTTAAATTTGTTTATTATACTAAAATTTGTTTATTATATTACATCACTGCTTAAAACTATAATAATATGCATTTATACTTTAAAAATTGTGATACTCATTAGTCCAACAAACTTTTATTTGGACTTGAAGTGAAAATAAATACCCCCATTTCAAAGATGTCTTAGCATTTTAAATCTAATTTAAAATTCTGTTAAACTAAAATTTTGTATCATAAAAGAGCTAAATATAGCACAGAGTATTCTCATAATTTTTATACCATATATTTGTGAGTGAATAATTTCCTTAAAATGAAAAACATATCCACATACAATTGCAACTAAAACTTTTATTAAAGAAATCCTGCCACAAACTATCAGGGATTTTGGAAGTAAGTAAAAGCAATAAAATATGTCTACATAAGTTCAGTGTGTGGGTTAAATAAGTGATATTAGTACTGTCCATGGGATTATGTAACCATACTTAGAAGGTATATATTATCATTCCAGTAATAACATTTAAAATTCATTAAACTCTTTCAACATGTTGTACACTAGATTTAGTAAATTTAATTACTATCTATAATTCCAGATAATCTTACAATATCTAATGATAAAGAAAATAATAACTCCTATATAGGTGAAGAAAAAGAGGTTTGGAAAGGCTAAATAACTTGCTTAAGATGACACCCTAGGTATTGGAGGGAGACACACTTAGTCACCAGCACTTTGAATACAGAGTCTGGTTTTTTTAGTCATTCGGTTTGTCATATCCAGCACAGCATTGTTATCAGTGACACCTTCTTGACCAATGTTAAGTAGGTGATATACTGTAAAAGTAGAGCTTTACCATTCCACGTTAAAAATTCTATAATGATATTGCCATAAAGGTCACTGTGAAATATTTAATCACATATTATAACCCAAATTGCCATGAATAGTCTCTAAAACATGGTAAAATTGACCATGATAAATATGGCCTATTTGCAAGATATGGCCTTTGTATCTACTGGGCTTCTTCATCTAGAACAAAGCCTGACACAGCAAAGATCCTTAGGATGGATTTGAGTGTCCAAAGCAGCAGACATGAATATTTATTACAAAGCCCCTTCTACCAAGTCTTTGCTGACTGAGACGTTACATATGGATTCCACTTTCAGCCTTACACTATAGACCGTTGTTTGTGACTTTCCTAAGAATCAAATGACTTTCTTTGTCTCATCTTCATGTAATAACAAGGTAGGTGGTAAATATCATTGTCTATTTTTGCAAAGAAAACCAAGCAGAATCAAAGCCCCTAAAGAAAAGGGAAAGAATTTAGCTTTTAAACATTTTGTTGGAGTCAAATCTCTAAAAATTATAATTGAAAATATTTGTAAAAGTTATTAGTAATTTCTGAAAATTTGATCAATAAAATAGAGAAAATAATAATATTGGAATTTGATGACAGAAGTATATTATTTCATAATATAATTCAACAATACCATGCTGCAGGTATTTAAAAAAGGTGTCTTTGCTTGAACAGATTTGAGTCAGCAAGGTCATGGTGAGGTTTGCAGGTTTACTTGAACTCATTTTGAAAAGACTGTAAGATTGTGTGTATCCATCTATTTATTTAACATCATGTTACACAAACTGGAATCAAGATTGCCAGGAGAAATCTCAATAACCTCAGATATGCAGATGACACCACCCTTATGGCAGAAAATAAAGAGGAACTCAAAAGCCTCTTGATGAAAGTGAAAGTGGAGAGTGAAAAAGTTGGCTTAAAGCTCAACATTCAGAAAACAAAGCTCATGGCATCCAGTCCCACCACTTCATGGGAAATAGATGGGGAAACAGTGGAAACAGTGGCTGACTTTATTTTTCTGGGCTCCAAAATCACTACAGATGGTGACTGCAGCCATGAAATGAAAAGATGCTTACTCCTTGGAAGAAAAGTTATGACCAACCTAGATAGCATATTCAAAAGCAGAGACGTTACTTTGCCAACAAAGGTTCATCTAGTCAAGGCTATGGTTTTTCCTGTGGTCATGTATGGATGTGAGAGTTAGACTGTTAAGAAGGCTGAGCGCTGAAGATTTGATGCTTTTGAACTGTGGTGTTGGAGAAGGCTCTTGAGAGTCCCTTGGACTGCAAGGAGATCCAACCAGTCCATTCTGAAGGAGATCAGCCCTGGGATTTCTTTGGAAGGAATGATGCTAAAGCTGAAACTCCAGTACTTTGGCCACCTCATGCGAAGAGTTGACTCGTTGGAAAAGACTCTGATGCTGGGAGGGATTGGGGGCAGGAGGACAAGGGGACGACAGAGGATGAGATGGCTGGATGGCATCACTGGCTTGATGGACGTGAGTCTGAGTGAACTCCAGGAGTTGGTGATGGACAGGGAGGCCTGGTGTGCTGGGGTTCATGGGGTCGCAAAGAGTTGGACACAACTGAGCGACTGATCTGATCTCATCTGATCTGATCACCTCTATGAAGTATATTGGATTATTACATGGCACAGAATGTCTGGCATCAAAATTAGTTTTACTGGGAATTGGGATGCTTAACTTCTTCTGCTGCTGCTGAGTCATTTCAGTCGTGTCTGACTCTGTGCAACTCCATGGACTGCAGCCTACCAGGCTCCTCCATCCATGGGACTTTCCAGGCAAGAGTACTGGAGTGGGTTGCCATTGCTTTCTCTGTAATTGCTTATAGGTTAGAAGATTTTCAAAATTACTTACCAGGATGTGTCAATTACTAATTAGGATGTATCAATTACTAATCAGGATGTACCAATTACTACATTAGTATCTACTGGTGTGAGAGAGATGGGTGGTACTCTCAAAAGAAAAAAAATCCCAGACTACTGGTAACATCTCTAGAAAGTATTTAGAAACATGTGCACAGTTATCTTTCTAAACTGATGACTGGCAATAAAAAATAAACTACAGGAGGAATCATTTGTCATACCAACGTCACAGTCTTAATGAAAATTTAGGAAGGATAGAAGATTTAGCTACATCAAACTTGGTCAGTGGAATTAAAATGCAATAGATATGAAACTTTAAATAGTACATGAGGATTTACGAAAACTTGTACTAACAATGTTCATGTTGAATGTGTCTTTTTAAAAATGTGAAAAAAATTATTTCTATTTTAAAATTTTATAACATTTTAACAAAATATTTAATCATTATAAATTTTAATAAAACATTGACTCCTAATATGCAATTCCTGAGTAAACAGATTATTTAAAATGTCACTTAGCATGGTATATAAGAATGATTATACTAAATTATAAATGCACACATTTCACAAATATCACATGGGTGTACAGTATAACATTGTCAGACTTTATTTTTCTGGGCTCCAAAATCACTGCAGATGGTATTGCAGTCATGAAATTAAAAGACGCTTACTCCTGGGAAGGAAAGTTATGACCAACCTAGATAGAATATTAAAAAGCAGATACATTACTTTGCCAACAAAGGTCCATTGAGTCAAGGCTATGGTTTTTCCAGTGGTTGTGTATGGATGTGAGAGTTGACTGTAAAGAAAGCTGAGCGCCGAAGAAGTGATGCTTTTGAACTGTGGTGTTGGAGAAGACTCTTGAGAGTCCCTTGGACTGCAAAGAGATCCAACCAGTCCATCCTAAAGGAGATCAGTCTTGGGTGTTCATTGGAAGGACTGATGCTAAAGCTGAAACTCCAGTACTTTGGCCACCTGATGCGAAGAGTTGACTCATTGGAAAAGACTCTGATGCTGGGAGGGATTTGGGGCAGGAGGAGAAGGGGACGACAGGGGATGAGATGGCTGGATGGCATCACCGACTCGATGGACATAAGTCTGAGTGAACTCTGGGAGTTGGTGATGGACAGGGAGGCCTGGCGTGCTGCAATTCATGGGGTCGCAAAGAGTCAGACACAACTGAGCGACTGAACTTGAACTGTACAGTATATGATTAAAATACTTAGCATTATAGTTTATCAACAATGATCTAAAAATAAAGGTATTTAAAAATATAAATATTTCAACATGTATTATGTAAAAAATGACTTGCTCCTTTTTTGATTAACATTTATGTTATCAGGATGCCCAGACTTTTACCAAATAGGGAGAAAGTAGGCAGTCCAGGGAGAAGATTGAAATAATTTTCTAAGTGTTATTTTTTATGTAAATCAGTAGATATCAATAATGAATGATTATGACTATCTTCTGACCCACACATCTCTGAAAAACTTAATATTTATTTTCATCTATCAATAATTCAGAATAATTTCTTGTCAGTTAAATCACTATCTTCTTTGCTGACCAATGAGTTTGAATGAGGATAACTTGTATTACTATTCATTTTACTCCTTTGGATTAATTTGCCAACTTCTTCTGGCTAATTTTGCCTTTACTCAAAGCCAATAAATGAGCCAATAGATCTTTAAAAAATTAGTATTTCTTTAAAATTTTAGTACTAAATATACTTAACATTATAGAGCTTCTTTATACTCTGTTTTAGAAAGAAAATTTTTGAAAAAAAATACAGGTTTAATATCTTGAACAAAGCAGTCTCAATTGGATTTGGTATAAAAACTTGAATCTTTGAATCTCTTGATGTATATAAACTCTAATAGCCCATGGAAATCAAGTGGTAACACTGTATCTGGGTATATGAAATCACTTTGGGTGAACCAACAAAAATTGAAACTCATTGCATATTAACAAAATGTGTAAATATTAGTAAAATGTTGGCATTTTAAAAAACTACTGGCAGAGTCCTTACTGTCTGAGCCACCAGGGAAGCCCCAAAAGATTCTATGGGGATTCTCCAGGCAAGAATACTGGAGTGGGTTGCCATGCTCTCCTCCAGAGGATCTTCCCAACCCAGATATGGAACCCAGGTCTCCTGAATTGCAGGCAGATTCCTTACGGTCTGAGCTACCAGGGAAGCCTTTTGATTTTAGATACAAACGTGTGAAAGTTCAATTTGAGAGTAAATACCAAAAATACCCAAGAGTTACCTTAATCTTTTCACCACTCATCTCTTAACCTAGACAAATTCTACTTAAGTTTAGGAAATCTGCATATTACCTACTACAATATTTTTGACATTAATTATGAAATGGCATAATCAATAGTCAACATATGCTTGATGTAAGAGGAGTTGTGGTATGAAATAAATATACAATATTTTTTGAAAAGAAAAGAGATGAGTTCGTCTTTCAGGTCTGCTAGAATGAACTCACAGTAGCCATTGTTTATTGAGCACCAAGAGCACCACCGGTTACCTCACATGTCCTGCACTCAATCTTAACAGGTAGATATTCTCCCTTTTTAGCTAATGAAGAATGAGATTCAGAGAAGGTAAAGTTGGGATTTTAATTGAAACATTTATTATTTAAAAACTCTTGCTTTTTTTCTTGTTGTTGTTCAGTCGCCCAGTCGTGTCCTACTCCTTGCTACCCCATAGACTACAAAACGCCAGGCCTCCTTGTCCATCACCATCTCCCGGAGTTTACCCAAGTTCATGTTCATTGCATCAGTGGTGTTATCCAGCCGTCTCACCCTCTGACACCCTCTTCTCCTTCTGTCCTCAATCTTTCCCAGAATCAGAGACGTTTCCAAGGAGTCGTCTATTCGTATCAGATGACCAAAATACTGGAGCTTCAGCTTCAGTATCAGTCCTTCCAGTGAATATTCATGGTTGATCTCCCTGAAGATGGGACTGGTTTGATCTCCTTGCTTCTTTTTACTGACTTTAAAATTTCTTTCTTAAATTACAATTCAGATAAGTGTGACATTTGGGGCTTCTCTGTTAATGCCACTGAATTTCCTTATAGACACAAATTTAATGCTTAAAACTGAAGAAAAGAATTATGGGATTCATTTTATTTTTTTATTTTTTATTTTTATTTTTTTGGGGGGTTCATTTTAATACTGTTAAACTCTGAACATTAAACATTAATGGTCTTCAGAAGTCATTCTTCACACACATCAATTAATTCTTTAATTTTTATTTTATATTGGAATATAGCCAATTTAGCCAATTTTATATTGGAATATAGCCAATATAGCCAATATAGCCCATGTTTCAGGTGTATAGTGATTCAGTTATAAATGTACATGTATCCATTCTTTTTTAGGTTCTTTTCCTGAATAGGTTATTACAGAATATTGAATAAAGTTCCCTGTGCTATACAGTATGTCTTTCTTGAATATTTATTTTTATATAGTGGTGTATATATGTTAATTCAAAACTCCTAATTCAGCCCCTTCCTGATTTCCCCCCTTTTGTTAGCCATGTTTGTTTTCAAAGTCTGTGGGACTGTTTCTGTTAAATTCATTTGTATCATTTTTTTTAATACTTCACATATAAGTGACATCATTTGATATTTGGCTTTATCTGACTTAACTTCACTTAGTATGATAATATCTAGGTCCATTTATGTTGCTACAGATGGCATTATTTCATTTTTTTTAATGTCTGAGTAATATTCCATTGTAAATATATACCCCATCTTCTTTAACCATTCCTCTGGTTGCTTCCATGTCCTGGCAATTGTAAATAGTGCTGCAACAAATACTGGGGTGCATGCATCTTAACAAATCAGCTCTCTGGACATATGCCCATGAGTGGGATTACTGTTTTATCTTGTGCATAAAGGTTGCTTCGCTCTCCCCCAAGGCTCCAAAGCTCTCCCTCCAGCCAGGCTCATCTGCCGTCAGGTGAGTCCCAGCGTTCAGGAATCTTTCCTCTTTCACAGCTCCCTCCTTGAGGCATAGGTCCCATCTAGACTTTTCCCCCACCTTTTTCTTTTGTCCTACTCAGTTATGTGGAGGTGTTCTTGCCCTTTTGGAAGGTTGAAGTCTTCCACCAGCATTCAATAAGTGTTCTGTGGAAACTGTTCTACTTGTATATTTGCTGTATTTGTGGAAGGAAGTGAGTCCATGTTCCATTCCTCAGCCATCTTCCACATATATCAATTCTTAAATGCACACATTCTAGAGTATATGTTGTACTTACTAAACTAAAAAGACTCAAGGATTCATCCCTTCGCACATTTCCAGCAAAATTATCTGTCTAGCTCTTCCATTTCAATTTTGTTTACTGTATTCTGTTTTTCAGACTCCAAACTGCAGTGACAATTTCATACCTTTTATCCTTCTCCATCCTCAACCTCGCCTTTATCCGTGTGTCTTTTCTTTTCTACAGTTTTTCCATTTTCAACTGTTATGCTTACAATATCAAAAGTCCTTAATTTTAGATGTTAGGACCATTGAAAAGATAACCCCAGGTGATTTTTTTTGTTACACTTTCTTTAGTTTTAAATCTGTCTACAATAACTCCTAAAGCGTTCTTCAATTATGCCACTCCCATCCAAAACAAATACCATAAACTTGAATAGAACAACAACAAAAACAGCAGCAACAGTGACAACAAGAATTTGTTACAACTCTTAACATGCTCAGGTTATATTTTATGTTTAGATCTAATCACCTCACTATGAATACTCAGAGATGAAGCGACTTGCCCAAGATAAGAAAATATATTCATGGTAATTGTGGAACTTTGTTAAAATCAGATCTTTGACTTCCAAATCAGTGCTCTTTTTACTGTTTCCTTTTTACACTGAGTAACAGCATAATATCTTAGCAGGGCTTTTAAGCCCTCTTCACTAATACAAATCTGCATCTGCTCACCCAAGTGTACTCTTACATGGACTCTGTGTTCTCCGCTAAAAATCTGCCATCATAGTCAAGTATATTTTTTCATTTCCTTACTTTTGAATTACTGCTTCTATTATTCCTCTGGTAGAATATTTTCTTCTGTCTTTCATGGTTAAAGAATAGCTGTCTTCATGATTAAAGTGTTATCCTCCTTCTCTTATCCTCCTCAGTCATGTCTGACTCTTTGTGATCCCATGGACTGTAGCCTGCTGCTGCTGCTAAGTCACTTCAGTCATGTCGGATTCTGTGCAACCCCATAGATGGCAGCCCACCAGGCTCCCCTGTCCCTGGGATTCTCCAGGCAAGAACAATGGAGTGGGTTGCCATTGCCTTCTCCAATGCGTGAAAGTGAAAAGTGAAAGTGACGTCGCTCAGTCGTGTCCGACTCTTAGCGACCCCACGGACTGCAGCCTGCTAGTCTCCATGAATTCTCTAGGCAAGAATACTGGAGTGGGTTGCTATTCTCCAGAGAATCTTCCTGACCCAGGGATCAAACCCAGGTCTCCTATGATGCAGGCAGGTTCTTTACTGTCCGAGCCAGCCAGGAAACCCATCTTCATGGTCTCTTACCTTATCTTCCTAAGAAAAATTGATCCATTGATTAAATCCCAGTTCAAAATGATTCTCCTCACCAAGGTGTACAGGCATCTCTAATGGGGAAAATCTTTCTTTCTCTTCTGAGCATTTACGGCACTTTATTCTTACATTCATATTGTAATAAGATGCCATACATTATAGTTAAGTATTTATCTTGCCTTCTTAACTTTGTGATTACTCTAGAACAGAATCATGTCATATACTTTTGCTTTTTCACTCCAGTTTAGCACTGCTGCAGTCAATACTCAGTTGTAACTGTTTTCACAACTACCTTTTTAGTCCTTTGTATTTGCCACACACCATTCTAAACAGTTCACACACATTATCTCATTTTATCCTTACAACAACCCTATGAGGTGAATACATACCTGCACTACCCATTATAGTAGCCACTACTCATATATGGCCACTGACTGAGCATTTGAAATGCAGCTGGTACAAACTGAAATGTGTTACAAGCGTAAAATGCTCACCAGATTTTGAGGACTCAATATGAAAAAAGAATGAAAAATATTTCATTAATCATTTTATATTGATTACATAGCACCATACTAGTGGATACACTGTATTCAATTAAAAATCTTTTAAGATTAATTTCATCAGATTTTTAAAAAACATGGCTACTAAGAATTTTAAACTATACCTGTGGTTCACATTATGAACTACAGAGTATGCTAGCACATACTCTGCTTCATAGAGGAGGAAAATGAGAGAAATAAAAGCAACTTCCCCCAAAGTCACGCAGCTTAAAGTGGAGGGATCTGGAAATGAGGACTATATGACTCAAAAGCTAAAGCTCTTATCCTCCACGTCATGCCCTAATACCTCCAGATGAATTTTTATTGATTGGCCCAATGTAGTCTCTCCTACTGTGATTAAGCTGCACTCACTAAAATGTAACAGAGTCAGAGTAAATATCTCTTGGGTGTGCAGCTTCAGTTTCCAGCTGAATCTATGCCTGCTCCCAGGAATACTTGAAATTAATTTCTATTTAAGTACAAGAAATATTTCAAAAATTTCATTTCTATGGTTACCCTAATGGTACTTGTTGACTCCAAGAGTCTTATTGTATAATTAGCTTCCTGGGAATATATGAGAGACCTAGGAAAGCAGTTTTTGTTCTTTTAGAGCTCATAGAGCCCAATCAGGTGCCCAAGATTCATCATAGCCTTAGTGAGCAGAAAAGGTAAGTGTTAAGATGTTATAAACTTTAGTTTTATTCTAGGGGAAACAAACCAGAGTACACCTTCCTTCCGATACTTATGCTTTCAACGTTGACTGACAGTTCCTCAGCTCACCCAAATAGTATTTTTGAATACAGTGGACATATTTTATCCAATAAAACTACTCTCTTTTGTTGAAAAATTTCAACTTGTTTTGCATCAGAGATTCCTTCAGAATTAAAAAAAAAGACAAAAATCAAATTGTTAGATTAATAAAGTGAAATTATCTAAAGTAGAGATATTTGGACTTGACTATAATTCATAGTCCCTGAAATTCCAAATGAAAGTCATGAGATGAATGAAGCCTTTCAGTAAATAAAGGAGGTAGTGGTACTTTCCACAATAGTTTATATACTGACCAGAATAATGCCATTTTGTAATGGAACAGTCAGATGAGGAA
The DNA here is from genome assembly GCF_027580195.1 of Bos mutus. Taxonomy (NCBI): domain Eukaryota; kingdom Metazoa; phylum Chordata; class Mammalia; order Artiodactyla; family Bovidae; genus Bos; species Bos mutus. The sequence goes on from NC_091618.1 coordinate 33,500,407, forward strand.
AATAGGCAGTATATGGTTATGGAATTTACCAAGTTATATTGACAGACCTGTCAATATTATATGTTATAACAGGTTTTGGTTATACTTCACAACACTAGTTAATGTATCAAGAATTAGAATTTGAGCTTTCTTGGAAAAGCCCTTGATTGATCTAATAATATTTACCCAATAAACCATGAATTATCATGTACTATTAGCCAAAGCAATTGTTTGGATCAAAGATGCATAGAGTCCTGTTTAATGAAACTATGCTATATCTATTAAAATTATACACTTATTATTAGACAGTTAATTTAGAAGACATACTTTCCTATTATTATATGTATATACATAGAACACACATTAGTTAAAAGGTCAGAATGTTCACTTGTATCTTTGATCATGTAACCAAAATATAAGTTGCCAGCAATATGAGTCAACTGTTGACTAAAACTATGCAGCTTTCTATTATTTATACCACCAGGAATAGCATTATTCTGTATAAATGCATGTGTATGCATAAATGGAATTCTGTTATAATAAACAGAAGCAAACTCAAAAATTTTAAGCTTATTACAAATAAAGAAAATGTGAATGAAGAACATCATTACCTTTCTCATTAGAATAAATTCAGTAATTTCTCATGATTATTCATGCTTTAAATAAATTTCAAGCAATGGGTTCCCCACAGAAACAAAAACACCCAATTTATATTTCATTCAAATTAGTCTCATACACAAATCATAGGAAATTTATCACAGATATACATGAATGAAGTCTAAAACAGTTGTATGCCATATATGAAATATCATATCAGAGTGGAGAAGGGAGGCTTTGATCAATAAGGAAATGATTTTTATACACATCAGAACCAATCTGAAGCAATTCTCCCGATCAATATGGATAGGCAGAAATGCTTCTCAGCATTTATTACCTGTGGAGAGCATTATTGATTAATTCTATTGATTTTTAGACTGCATGTAGAGAGGCATCTGTTGTTTCTTTAAAAGATGTCTCAAAATGAAAAGCATCAAGAAACTATTTAAGTTTTGAGGATTTGCATTAATGACTCAACCTGGGTCATTACTCAGAGTTTCAAAAACATCGTTGAAGGAGATGTGAAATTTGATTTAGTTTATTTCACACCCTATTGCCAATAAATACATTTCAGAAAAAAATATTTCTTGGGAATTTAATTTGCCTAAGTGCTGGTAACAATGTTTAAACTTTACAGTATTTTTTTTTACTATGTATACTCTTGCTAATAGGTTTTAACTTTTCTCATATAGGTAGTATGGCTTGAACAAGGATTAATTTGAGTCAAAGTGTAAATACAGGTGAAAAATAAATGCATTTTAAATTTATCAGGGAAGAAACTCATGTGTCATAAAATGACAATAGTGAGAAAGTTTCAACATCTTATTTTGGGACTCTAGTCAAGCAGATATGTTGACCTTATTTAGAGTAGATAATATGTTTAATGCATACAATGCATGAAGATAAAGTTTACTTAAACTTGGTATGGACTGTTATTTATTAAGTTAACTTTGTTCCACAGAGTATGTTTTATAGGTTCGTCCTAAATAAATATGGTAATTGTCTTTTGAATTACACTTGAAAACCATATCATATATAGGAAGGCAGTTCTTTGACATCGCAGAAATTCCTAAAATTCAGCAGGTGAATAAATCCAAAAATTAAAGTTTTTCCCTACTAGAAACAGAACTTCTGGTCTTACCATATGTAGTTTTAAAAATATGTTCTCCCTATTAGGGGAGCATGAATGAGTATCTTCCTAAACAAGTGCCTTCTAAATATTACAGAAATCCCTTGGGAGATGCACCAAAAGTCCTAAAAATGTTCTAACTAATTGTTGAACCTATTTAGGCTATCAACAGCCACCTGCTTTCATTAAGAAATCCTTGTAGACCTCTTTCCTAACTTGGTCTTCACCTAGGCAGCTGATCAGTGTTGAAATAATATTTATTCAGGGACCCATGCACCTGGAGCTTTGCAAACATTTCAGAAAAGCTCTTGCTGATGTCAGAGGAAAATCTAGTTTGAGTTCAGTAATGGGGATCAGGTAAGCTATGGAAAACTGAAGTTCAGAGCAAATCATAAACTTCATTGTTCATAAGTAGAGAAAGGACCTATAAAGGCTTATATTTTATACACAGTAATTAAAACTATTAAATTTTATTATAAAGGAATTAAAACACTCAGTATTTCTCTTACACTTAAACTATAATATTTACTACGGCTTAAAAGTCAGAGTTCTAATATTTTGGAAATTTTTCCCTTTATGGATGTTCTCAGCATCATTAACTTTATCACAAGGGAATTCCCCTTCCTGAATGTGAAGTCCTGTCTGTGGGAAGGAAAATAATGTCAGTTTCTGTTGGCTCATGTTGAGATGGTGAATGATTAATAATTGCATCCTTATTTTTAGAACTTCATCCTTTCCTACACTATGGCAAAATAATAGTTACAGTCAAGAAGATGCAAATATGTGATCAAAGAACTATAACCTGATGGTAATCTCTTCACCCCTTGCCAGAAAAAAAAAAAAAAAAAAAAGAGAGAGCGAGAGAGAGAGAAAAGAATGGCTGGGAGACCAAATGTGAAAGTTCTTTTGAGTACTGATTGACTAAATAAATTAAAGATAGTATAATTTGAGGTATATAAGAAAATCATTAAAGTCTTTGAAACCACAGATTAGTCTAAATTCCAAACTTTTGTAATTCATTACCTGAAAATACACAGTCCTAACATCTAATTCGGAGAAGGCAATGGCACCCCACTCCAGTACTCCTGCCTGGAAAATCCCATGGATGGAGGAGCCTGGTAGGCTGCAGTCCATGGGGTCGCTGAGGGTCCGACATGACTGAGCCGACTTCACTTTCACTTTTCACTTTCATGCATTGGAGAAGGAAATGGCAACCCACTCCAGTGTTCTTGCCTGGAGAATCCCAGGGATGGGGGAGCCTGTTGGGCTGTTGTCTATGGGTCACACAGAGTCGGACATGACTGAAGTGACTTAGCAGCAGCAGCAGCAACATCTAATTACTATGTTACCTTTAAAATGATCTGAAAGTGAAAGTGAAGTCGCTCAGTTGTTTCCAACTCTTTGCGACCCCAGGAATTGTAGCCTACCAGGCTCCTCTGTCCATGGGATTTTCCAGCAAAAGTACTGAAGTGGGTTGTCATTTCCTTCTCCAGGGGATCTTTCCAACCCAAGGACGATCTGAATGGGTTGGTAAAAATGCAACCACTAACTGCCATGTGGTGCTATGCTGTGCTTAGTTGCTCAGTCACGTCTGACTCTTTGCAACCCTATGGGCTATAGCCAGCCAGGCTCCTCTGTCCATGGGGATTCTCCAGGCAAGAATACTGGAGTGGGTAGCTGTTTCCTTCTCCAGGGGATTTGCCCAATCTGGGGATCAAATTCAGGTCTCCAGTATTGTAGGCAGATTCTTTACCAGCTGAGCTACCAGGGAATCCTTCATATCAGTTCAGTTCAGTTCATTCACTCAATTATGTCCAACTCCTAGCGACCCCATGAATTGCAGCACACCAGGCTTCCCTGTCCATCACCAATGCCCAGAGCCTACTCAAACTCATGTCCATCACATCGGTGATGGCATACTACCATCTCATCCTCTGTCATCCCCTTCTCTTCCTGCCTTCAATATTTTCCAACATCAGGGTCTTTTCAAATGAGTCAGCTCTTTGCATTGGGTGGCCAAAGTGTTGGAGTTTCAGCATCAGCATCGGTCCTTACAATGAATATTCAGGACTGATTTCCTTTAGGATTGACTGGTTGGGTCTCCTTTCTGTCCAAGGGACTCTCAAGAGTCTTCTCCAACACCACAGTTCAAAAGCATCAATTCTCTGGTGCTCAGTTTTCTTTTCTTTTTTTAATTTAATTTAATTTTTAAACTTTACATAATTGTATTAGTTTTGCCAAATATCAAAATGAATCCGCCACAGGTATACATGTGTTCCCCATCCTGAACCCTCCTCCCTCCTCCCTCCCCATACCATCCCTCTGGGTCATCCCAGTGCACTAGCCCCAAGCATCCAGTATTGTGCATTGAACCTGGACTGGCAACTCGTTTCTTACATGATATTTTACATGTTTCAATGTCATTCTCCCAAATCTTCCCACCCTCTCCCTCTCCCACAGAGTCCATAAGACTGTTCTATACATCAGTGTCTCTTTTGCTGTCTCATACACTGGGTTATTGTTACCATCTTTCTAAATTCCATATATATGCGTTAGTATACTGTATTGATGTTTTTTCTTCTGGCTTACTTCACTCTGTATAATAGGCTCCAGTTTCATCCACCTCATTAGAAATGATTTAAATGTATTCTTTTTAATGGCTGAGTAATACTCCATTGTGTATATGTACCATAGCTTTCTTATCCATTCATCTGCTGATGGACATCTAGGTTGCTTCCATGTCCTGCCTATTATAAACAGTGCTGCGATGAACATTGGGGTACACGTGTCTCTTTCCCTTCTGGTTTCCTCAGTGTGTATGCCAGTTTTCTTTATAGTCCAACTCTCACATTATGTATAACTTCTGGAAAAACCATAGCTTTGGCTAGATGGACCTTTGTTGGTAAAGTAATGTCTCTGCTTTTTAATAAGCTGTCCAGGTTGGTCACGGCTTTTCTCCCAAGGAGCAAGCATCTTTTAATTTCATGGGTACAGTCACCATCTGCAGTGATTTTGGAGCCCCCCAAAATAAAGTCTCTCACTGTTTCCATTGTTTCCCCATCTATTTGCCATGAAATGATGGGACCAGATGCTATGATCTTTGTTTACTGAATGTAGAGCTTTAAGCCAAGTTTTTCACTCTGCTCTTTCACTTTCAAGAGGCTCTTTAGTTCTTGTTGGCTTTCTGCCATAAGGGTGGTATCATCTGCATATCTGAGGTTATTGATATTTCTCCCAGCAATCTTGATTCCAGCTTGTGCTTCATCCAGCCCAGCATTTCTCATGATGTATTCTTCATACAAGTTAAATAAGCAGGGTGACAATATACAGCCTTGACGTACTCCTTTCCCTATTTGGCATCCATCTGTTCCATGTCCAGTTCTAACTGTTGCTTCTTCACCTGCATACAGATTTCTCAAAAGGCAGATCAGGTAGTCTAGTATTACCATCTCTTGAAGAATTTTCACACTTCGTTGTGATCCACACAGTCAAAGGCTTTGGCATAGTCAATAAAGCAAAAGTAGATGTTTTTTCTGGAATTCTTGCTTTTTTGATGATCCAGAAGATGTTGGCAATTTGATCTCTGGTTCCTTTGCCTTTTCTCAATTCAGCTTGAACATCTGAAAGTTCACAGTCATGTATCGTTGAAGCCTGGCTTGGAGAATTTTGAGCATTACTTTGCTAGCATGTGAGATAAGTGCAATTGTGTGGTAGTTTGAGCATTCTTTGGCATTGCCTTTCTTTGGGATTGGAATGAAAACTGACCTTTTCCAGTCCTGTGACCACTGCTGAGTTTTCCAGATTTACTGGCATATCAGGAACCAGGGATGAACACACACACTACTGCATATATAAGATAGAGAACAAGCAAGGACCTACTGTATAGCACAGGGGACTCTACTCAATATTCTGTAACACTCTACCTAGGAAAATAATCTGAAAAAAGAATGACTGTATGTATATGTATAACCAAATTACTTTGCTATATACCTGAAACAAACATAATATTGTAAATATACTCTAATACATTTTTTAAAAATCCTGTTAGTTTCCATTATCTACTTTTTCCTCACTATTTTCTATTACATTCTGTAACACAACCACATGTGAAGAGAAAACATTATATTCATGTGTCATCTCTGAGAAAGAAATGGAATGATAGAGAAATTAAGTAACTTCTTTAAAATAAAGAGCTAGTGTTAGAACAAGGATGCCAACCCAAGACTACTGTAAACCTTTTCTGTACTATAGCCTGGGGAAAAAAGAAAGTATGCCAGAAAGCTAAGCTAATTTGGCTATTATATGAAGTGCTAAATAAATTTATATTAACTCATAATTCTGTAAAGGCATCTTTATGGAAATCTAAAGTAATATTCTAGTATATTGTATTCTGATGGCCTGGTTTTGTATTTCATAGAAGAGCCACAAAATGATTAGTTTGTTTTTAGTCAGATTTTCTCCATTACACTTTCTCATTCTTACTCAAACTGGCCTTTCAACTTATGTCAAATGAGTGCTTGCCAAAAACTAGGAGACAGTTTAAGATTTAGGGCACCTATGAATATTTGGGGTTAAAATAACAAGATACAAATGATTTAGATGTGCACATGAGGCATAAAAATGACAAAGTTGACACTGCAATTATTTAAAAAAAAATAAGAGTTTGAGTTGTTTGACTAGATGGAATATTAGTTCAGGAGCTTTTTCAATTGCAAATGAAAGAAAACTCCAAGTGGCACAGAAAAAAAAACATTTAAGAATATAGATTTATAACCCAGAAATACAGAAATTAGACTGAAATCATAAATAGTTGGACCAAGAGACTGGGGTTATAAGAGCACCATCCCTCAGTGTCTTTCAATCCTACTTTCTGCAGTGTGAATTTACTCTCAGGTAGCCTCTGTTCACTTGGTTGTCCCAACAAATTTAGAGCCTCCCAAACTAAAGAGTGCCTTTATTTTTCAGCAATTTCGTACTGGGTGAAACTGTCCCTCCTTGTCAAGCTGTAACCATGTGCTTACCCCTGGACCAACTACTGTGGCTGGTAGGTGGAAAGATATGATGTACCAGGCCAGGACTCAGTGCCCACTACAAAAACTGAGACTGTACAAAACTTACCCAAAGGAAGTCAAGATGCTGCTATTTAAGAGAAATGGACACTAATACATGAAAAAACAAAACAAAAACTACAACCTACCTCAGATCATCATCCCACATTTGCAAAACCAGAGTCAACTTTCTTCAGTAGAGAAGAAAACAAACAAAAAAATGAGCCACATTCTAGGCCACTGAAACAGTGCTTTACTCTCCCACTATTTTTCCATTTGGCAATATATCTTATTCTATAATCTTGCCTCCTAAAAGACTCCAGTGTGAATAAACTGCATCTGGCTTCACTAAAAAATCAGTACAATTATTTTGTTAAACAGATTGCCAATTTTCGAGTCTCTTGATTTACATTCAGACTATAAAATGCAGAAGAATCCCAAGGAAAATTGCAAGGAAGATGAGGTGAAATGGTAATTAGAGTCACAAAGGAAAAGAAAGAGATGAACACCCTAGCAATAAGCATAGAAAGTGGAAGATATTCCTCAAATTCTTTTGCACTGATTCAGTTCAGTGGCTAAGTTGTGTCCAACTCTTTGTGACCCCATGGACTGAAGCACACCAGGCTTCCCTGTCCATCATGAACTCCTGGAGGTTGCTCAAATTCATGTCCATTGAGTTGGTGATGCTATCCAACCATATCATCCTCTGTCATGATGCCATCCAACCATCTCATCTTTTTGCACTGATTAGATATTCTCATTATTAATATCTGAGTTACATTCATATACCAATTATAACCCCCCAAAAGAAATACCAAACCAGAAAGTCACAACGAATTTTTTCTGTTAAAGAGTAAAATTTTTATAATCTATAATTAGAAACACACAGTTTTTAAATGCTTTCCTCATAATCTCAATGTTTTCAGGAAAGAAAATGACTTAAGAAAACTGTCTTTTCAAGGGTTCTTCCATCTAGGTTGATGTATTTTAAGTTTCAGTAACAATCTTGCACAAGTTCAAAAGATTTTGATGTGGTTTTATGCAACTAAAAAAATATCATTTCAGCTATTTCTAAAATAGAGACCATTTTCAGAAAAAAATGATAAAAATACATGCAGACAAACAGAAAAAGGTAATTTTGTGAGATCATTATCTTGAGAAAATATACTCTTTTTGCTGTAGTCAGTATTTACACTTAAAAAAATCATTCTTTGGGAAGTTATTTCAGAATAGTGTACATGAAAATGTAAGAGGAGGGTATTGAAAAAGCAAAATGGACAAAAATCTTGTAGTTGTTGGTAAAATAGGATTCATCATACTATTTTGTTCACTCTTATGTTTTGTAAATAATAAAACTTGAGTTTAAGACATATTAATGATACAGTAAGGTCAGCATCATTACTGTGTAGTCACTTCTTATATTTAAAACAAAATGTTTGATTATTATCAAATAGAACAATAGTGTTCTAGAACTAGGCATACATATACACACACACATGTGTCTAGGTATTTATGTCACTACCTATAGAGAGCCAGACAGTGATGATCAAAGTTACTAAATATAATAATGTGTTAGAAAAAGTTGAAATCAAAATGATATTAACAGATAATTTTAATTGTAATTTAAAATATAAATGCATTTTATTTAGGATGAGCTTATCCAATGTGCTGAAAAGTAGGTGTTTTAAATGTGTTTTTAATGACCCTTGTACATAATTTTGAATTAGCATTCAAAACTGTCTTCTCTAAATCATGACCCATACTATATAATTTTAAATAGAGTTTTAAAAATCAACTACTAACATTTGTCTACTAGTATAGGAAGTATTTAGCCAAAGAATTGACAGTAATAAGCTATGCTGATAGTGAAAATCAATCACAGCTCAAACTCAAAAATTAGAATCCTGAAATCATCACTATATACCTGCAAGTGAACTTAAAGAAAAGACAGAGTTGCCTATGTAGATGTAGCTTGTATTATAGACACTAAAATATACAAAGATTTTCATAAATAAAACCACTATCCATCATAACAGAAAGCAGATTGAAAACAGAATGAACTTCCTGGCCCACACTCTACAAATTGGCCAATGGTGGTGCCCAAATACACCAGGTAATTTTTCCACCATCTGCTTCACATTGATTACACAGTCCTGATGATACATTTCCTAGGACTGCAGAGAGATTCCATATAAAAATTAAACATGATTTGGACTTTCTAAATTAGGAGTCTTCTAAATAGCATAAAAACTGGTTTTTGAGCAAATTGAAAGCTTTGATGTTTTCTTTTCTAGGAAATAATCAATAGCTTTAATATTTCTTATGTAAAACACTTTCCTTTTTTTACATTCATGCTAATTAGTGTTGTAAAGCATAAGGGGTTTCTAGTTTTAAATCAAATGCAAACATGCCTCTGAAGATGTATATGGTCCTGTTTAATGTTGCACATAAAACACATGCACACTTTGACTTAAATGATGTTAATTGATATGAATGGCAACTTATTTTACTAGATAATTATTTTGCAGTTTTGGCAAAAAAAAAATTTATAAAAATAATTTATCATTTTCCTAAACCTCAAAATACAAGTTCTCATGTATTAAATACTTAGTATAATCAATGTCTTATCTTTCATGTTTATTATTTAGAGAAAAAGAGAATAATTTTTTCCCCAAGTCTAGAAATTCTTGAACAAACCTTTTGTAACTGGTGACAAAAAGGACATGGCAACAAAAAGGCAATCAAATATTACTTATTTACTTCAGGGGCTGACAGCCAAAATGCTGTGTTCAGTTGCTTAGTCGTGTCTAACTCTTTGTGATCTCATGGACTGTAGCAGGCCTGGCTCCTCTGTCCATGGGACTCTCCAGGCAAGAATACTGGACTGAATTGCCATTTTCTCCTACAGGGGATCTTCCTGACCTAGGGATCGAACCCACATCTCCTGTGTCTCCTGTACTTGCAGGTGGATTCTGTGACAGCCAAAGAGCAGAGCCTAACTGTAGGAAAGCTAAATCATTCAACCAAGAAAAGGGATAAGTTACCTGGACATTATCCAAGGTTCATGAAAATATCTTTAATTTCAAGAACAGGGATTGAAGGGCTGCTTCCAGGTGAGAAATTTGCATTTTAAATTAACTTTGATTTTTATTGAAGACATAAGACATGGTTAAAGAATTCAAATTCTATAGCCTTGTAATAAAAAACAGTACTTTCATACTTTAACTCCTCTCACATCACATGGGCCCATTTCCCAAAGTGTTATTTTAAACTCTTTCAGCTGCTTCTTTTGAAAATTTCCACCATGTTGGACAACCATTTATGCTACTGCAATTTTTTTAATGTATCATTTTCAGGCACTTTCCATGGAATTCCTATCAGGAAGAACATTAGACTTTTATGTAATTACACTCAGTTCTTATCTCTCCACCCTTTCAATTAGTTTATATCACAATTCTCAGTATTAACAAATTCAGTTAATACTGAGTTCAATCACATTATTATGACATCTATCCTTATTATTCACTGCTGACTCAGTTAGGACATTCTGATTATATATGCCTTGTTGCACAAACTTACTTCCCCAATTTTTTTTTTCCCCCTGGGTTGGTTTCTATGTGCCTATCACTAATCACTCCTAAACTCTTCTCAAAAACTATAGAACTTCTTTCAGTACTCTTCCTTGCAGGATCAAATACATCAAGTTTATTTTTGAATTCTTATTTCCTGGAGACCATATCTCCAAAACTAGAGCTTGGCTAGTTACACAGGAAAAGTCTATCTGGGGGTTCCTAAGAAAGTGTGTATGTGGGGATAAAATTCTGAGTGGAAAGCAGACTGACATTTTCCTTTTGTGACCGTCATGTCAGTATCTGTAGGCATTTTTTTCTGGGTCTGATTTAATTCTTCCAATAATGAAAACCATCTTGTGGCCTGTGTTCCAGGAGCTGAGTGAGGGGAAGAGTGGAGAGAATGTCGTTGGTCAAAATTTATATTTTTACTTCACTTTCTGTGCTTTGTGTTTCTCAGTCCAGAGCCCCTTGTGATTCAATTTTCCTGGAAAACAAACTTTTCTTTTGAGAGTTGTGGTTGAAGGGAGAATGCTTGTTTGAATAGGGAGGGAAGATCTCAGGTTTAAACTGCTCTTTTTACAACTATGTCAGCTCCATACCACCTCCCTAAATTCTCTGTAGCAGGTGATATCAGATCCAGAATCATTAAGGAGTTATGTTATATAAATTAACGTATCATCTTAAAGTTTTCCTTTACAGGCACTTAGGTTCCTGCATCCTCTACTTTTCTCAGTCAGTTACCACTCCTCCACCTGTCTCATACTGACATCTCTGGCCCATTATAGTATTTTCTTCATTTTATTTGCTCTTGGGTATTAATACCTATGTTTTTCTTTACTGTCATTGTGGTGGGGTTCTGGCATTTAATTCACTGTATTTAATTCATTCTTTGGTATGATATTTACATTTTGGTGGATAAAAGGTGGTGCAAATTTTCCCATAATCTAAGTTTAGATAATCTAAATTTTAACTATACATTTAAAAATTTATTCTACAAGATCTCAGGTAAAAGACCTGTCCTGGGAAAACTACAAAACACTGATGAAAGAAATTGAAGACAACATAAACAGATGTAAAGAAATACTGTGTTCTTGGATTGGTAGAATTAATATCGTTAAAATGACCACGGGTAATCTACAGGTTCAGTTCAATCCCTATCGAAATACCAATAGCATTTTTCACAGAACTAGAACAAATAATTTTAAATTTGTATAGAAACACACACACAAAAACCCAAATGACCAAAACAATCCCAAGAAAGAAGACAAACAGCTGGAGGAATAATGCTCACTATCTGCAGACTATGTTACAAGGCCACAGTAATCAAAACAGTATGACACTTGCACAAAAACAGACACACAGATCAATGGAGCAGGACAGAGTGAAAGTGAAAGTGAAGGCGCTCAGTCGTGTCCAACTCTGCGACCAGTGGACTGTAGCCCACCAAGCTCCTCTGTCCATGGGATTCTCCAGGCAAGAATACTGGAGTGGGTTGCCATTTCCTTCTCCAGGGGATCTTCCCGACCCAGGGATCGAACCCAAGTCTCCCGCATTGCAGGCAGACGCTTTAACCTCTGAGCCAGGACCAGAGGCCCTGAGCCAGGACAGAGGACTCATAAATAAACCCACACACCTACAGTTAGTATGACATACTGAATATATATGTAAGACACAAGAATACATAATGGAGAAAAAGGAGTCTCTTCAATAAAAAGTGGTACTAGGAAAACTGGTCAATCATATGTAAAAGGATGAAATTAGAACATTCCCTAACATCATATACAAAAATAAACTCAAAATGAATTAAAGACCTAAATGTAAGACTGGAATCCATAAAATTCCAAATGGACAACATAGGCAGAACACTCTGACTTAGATCACAGAAAAAATTTTTAGATTCTGTTTTATAAAGCAAAGGAAATAAAAGCAAAGGTAAACAAATGGAACTTAATTAAACTTAAAAGCTATTGGACAGTGAAACAAATGAACTCATTAAAATGACAACCTACTGAATGATAATATATTTACAAATAATAAGACAATTAATATCTAACATATAAACAGCTCATGTAACTCAGTATTAAAAATAAAAGCAGACAACCTGATTAAAAAATGGGCAGACCTGAATAGACATTTTTCCAAAGAGGATATGCACATGACTAACAGGCACATGAAAAGATGTTCAACTCTGGTAATCAGAGAAATGCAAATCAAACCATATGAGATATCATCTTACGCCTGTCAGAATGACTATCATCAGAATATCTATAGTAACTAATGCTGGTGAGGATGTGGAGAAAAGGGAGCCCCTACAATGTTGGTGGAAATGTAAATGGGTACAAACATTGTGGAAAAGAGTATGGAGGTTTCTCAGAAGACTAAAAATAGAACTACCACATGACCCAGCAATTCCAATATTTGAAGAAAACAAAATCATTAATTCAAAAAAATATGGACCCCAATGTTCAGAGCAGCATTATTTACAATTGGCAATATATGGAAGCAGCTTAATTAAGTGTCCATCAACAGATTAAAGAACATGTAGTATATATATGGAGAAGGCAATGGCAACTCACTCCAGTACTCTTGCCTGGAAAATCCCATGGATGGAGGAGCCTGGTAGGCTACAGTCCACGGGGTCTTGAAGAGTCAGGCACGACTGAGCGCCTTCACTTTCACTTATCACTTTTATGCATTGGAGTAGGAAATGTCAACCCACTCCAGTATTCTTGCCAGGAGAATCCCAGGGACAGAGGAGCCCGGTGGGCTGCTGTCTATGGGGTTGCACTGAGCTGGACACAACTGAAGTGACTTAGCAGCAGCAGCAGCATATATATATATATATATGCATGTATGTATGTATATTTATATATATACACACACACTGTGTGTATATATATAGTGTGTGTATATATGTATGATATATGATATACATGGTATATATGTGGTACATATATGGTGTGTTTATAAATATGGTGTGTATATTTATTTATGGTATGTGTGTATATATATTTATACACACACAATGGAAAATTACTCATCTGTAAAAAAGAATGGTAGTTTTCTACTTTCAACAACATGCTAAATTAAATAAATCAGACAAAGAAAGAAAAATACTGATTATATTACTTATATGTGGAATCTAAAAAACAAACTAGTGGATATAACAAAAAAGAAAGAGACTCACAGATACAGAGAACAAATTAGTAGTTACCAGTCAGAAGAGCAGAGGGGCAACACAGGAGTTGGGGATAATGGGGTACAAACTAATATGTGTAAAATAAGCTACAAGGACATATTATACAATTCTTCGAAGGGAATATAGCCAATATTTTATAACAACTGTAAATGAATTAAAACCTTTACAAATTGTGAATCACTGTATTGTACTCCTTAGTTTATATAATCCTGTACATCAGCTATACTTCAAAAAAGGAGAAAAAAATTAAGTGGGACTACTTCAAACTAAAATTCTTCTGCACAGCAAAGAAAACTATTAATAAATGAAAAGGCAATCCACTAAATTAGAGAAAATATTTGAAAATCATATCTGATAAAGGGTTAATATCCAAAATATATAACAAACTCATAAGTTTCAACAGCAGACAAAACAATCTGATTAAAAATGGACGGAAGATCTGAACAGATATTTTTCTAAAAAAGAGGTACAGATGGTCAACCAGGTACAGGAAAGTGTGCTCAACATCACTAATCACCAGGGGTATGCATATCAAAACTACAAAGAGATATCACCTCATACCTACTAGAATGACTACTTGGCTATTATTTTTTTAAAAATGATGAGAAATAACAAATTTTGTCAAGGTTATAGAGAAAAGGGAACTCTTTTGGGAATACCTGATGGGAATTTAAATGCTGCAGCCCCTATGAAAAACAGTATGGAGATTCCTCAAAAAATAAAAATGGAGTACAGTCACTATGTAAAATCATACTGAGGTTTCTCAGAAAGCTAAAAACTGGTTTTTAGTTTTTTTTAGATCATTACCATATGATCCAGCAATCCCAACTGTGGGAATATACTCAGACAAGACTATAATTCAAAAAGATACACACACCCCTATGTTCAGAGTAGCACTGTTCACAATAGCCAAAAACATGGAAACACCCTAAATACCAGTCGACAGATGAATGGATAAAGAAGATGTACTACATATATACCATGAAACACTACTCAGTCATAAAAAAGAAGGAAATAATGCCATTTGCAGCAATATGGACATAACTAGAGATTATAATCCTAAGTGAAGTTAAATCAGAAAGACAAATACCATATGATATCACTTGTAATGTGGGATCTAAAATATGGCACAAATAAACCTATCTACAAAACAGGAACAGACTCATAGACACAAAGAACAGACTTGTGGTTACCAAGAGAGGGACGAGGGAGAGGAATAGATCAGAAGTTTGGGTTTGATAGATGCAAACTATTATTAATACATTCAGAATGAAGAAACAATAAGGTCCTAATATATATAGCAAGGGAACTATATTGAATATCCTGTAATAAACCATAATAGAAAATAAGGTAAAAAAATAATGTATATATGTGTAAAATGGAGCCACTTTGCTGTAGAGAAGAGATTGGCACAACACTGTAAACTAACTACATTGTAAATCAACTATACGTCAATAAAAAACATGAAAATTGAACAACCACATGATCCAGTTTTTCCAATTCTGGGTATTTATCTAAAGGAAATAAAACAACTTGAAAACTGTTTGAAACTTTTGAAATGTAATTTGAAAAGATACATGCATCTCTATGTTAACCATAGCACAATTTACATTAGTCAAGTCATGGAAGCAATGTAAGGGTCAATGTATTATATAAATAGTATACAGGTACAATGGAATATTATTAAGTCATAAAAAAGAATGAAATCTTGCCATTTGTGACAACATGGATGTACCTTGAGGGCGCTGCACTAGGGGAAATAAATGAAAGAAGGACAAATACACTGTTTCACTTATATATGAATCTTAAAAAAAGAAAAACAGAACAATTCCAAAACAAAAAAACACGAGCTCACGAATACAGAATACAGATTGTGGCTGCCAGAGGCAAGGATTCGGAAGTAGACAAAAGGTGCAAACCTCTAGTTATAAGATTAATAAATTGTGAGGGTGTAATATATGGTATAGTAATTATAGTTAGCAATACAGTACTGTATATTTAAGAGCTGCTAAGAAAGATTTTAAAAAGTTCTTACCATATGACAAAATTTTGTAACTACATGAGGTGTTAACTAGGTTTATTGTGGTAATCACTTCACAATATATACACATACCAAATCATTGTGTTGTACACCTTAAACTAACCCAATGTTGTCAATTATATCTCAATACTAGAGAAAAAAATTAAATTTAAATATATAGATTCTTAGGTCAAAAATAATGAAGTTTGGGTCTAAGATCTCTCCTCTTACCCATAAGTATGCTGCTAAGTCACGTCAGTCGTGTCCGACTCTGTGCGACCCCACAGACGGCAGCCTACCAGGGTCTGCCGTCCCTGGGATTCTCCAGGCAAGAACACTGGAGTGGGTTGCCATTTCCTTCTCCAATGCATGAAAGTGAAAAGTGAAAGTGAAGTCGCTCAGTTGTGTCTGATTCTTAGTGACCCCATGGACTGCAGCCTACCAGGCTCCTCCATCCATGGGATTTTCCAGGCAAGAGTACTGGAGTGGTTTGCCATTGCCTTCTCTGACCCATAAGTATATGCCTATTTAAATACAAGTCATGATTTTGTGTCTTTAATACAATAATAGTTACCTCAATAGCCCTTAAGATCTCCCAAGAACTACCACGTCCAAAGCTACAGATATCTAATCAAGTGCCCTCCCTAGCTAATGGTCACCAGCTCAGAAACATCCCTGGGCTTAGGTCTGCACTTCCTTTAAGCTTCCTTTCTCATATTAAGCTTCCTTTCTCATGGAGCATTCCTTGTCTATACCTGTTGCTTTCATGTGTGGCCTTGTCTCTTTTGCCTCCTATACATGGGCAGCTCAAGTTGGGACCATCATTTTGAGTCTGACCTGTCTCTCCATTGGAACTGTGCTTCTGGTGACTTTCGCCTGGGCTCCACACACTTCATCCTGTTGATTAGCAGTGATGTGACCAACACTCTCCTCTGGAACCAGTGTTCCCTGACTACCACCTGCCTGTCTTGTCTCATGGGCAGGAGAATGACAATGTTCTACTGTCATCCTAATTGGATGGTATTGGATTTTAACTGGCACTTCAAATTATATTTTTAGTGATTTTTAATTCAGCATTTGGAATATGACTGTTTTAAACTAGTTTATACTCAAAGTAAGCCTGAGATAAAATGGGAGCTGGGTGGTGTAGAATAGTCACTTGTTTGGCTATCCAGGAAGCCAAGTTTAATTTTAGCCTTGAGAGAATTTGAAATCATTATAATTAAATGAGCATTAAAGCCCAGAAGTGAAAAGACACTTTTTTTTTTTTTTTTAAAGCACACCCATTCATTTAGCATCGATTCACTACTGGCAGTTCATTCTCCCAAATGTTCTACCACTGAACATGCATACAGAGTTAGAGTAAAATATTTCGGGAGGAGTTCAAATAACTTGGAAGTAGGTCATTGCTGGGGATATAGATACTATATTTGACTTGAATATCTACAGAAATGTATAAAGTGTGTATGTATTTGTAGAGAAGATTGTATTGTTTCATGTATTTTAATTTGTGATGTGCAGTGATGGGATAGTTGTTGTACAATGATTGCAGGGTACACCCTGTGCATGGTGTTGGGCTTCAATACAAATGTTGGGTAACAACCACTCTTGAGCTTGGGCTCCAAGTTAATTTGAAGTGCATGCCAGAAAAATTGGCAACCATTTCACAGTTGCTTCAAAATGCTACATAAGTTATTCAATCCAAAATCATGCCCTGACTGAAGAATGTCAATTGTATCCTGATCTGAGCTTTCCTGAAAAATAGATATGACTGGAACTTTAGTCTCCTAGTCCTGCAAAGAACTAAAAGGTGTTTTTGTAAGATTTAGAGGAAACAAAACAAAACAAAACAAAACATTGGTTCAAAAGTGAGCTTTGGAATTTCCAGTAGAAAATGAAAGCAAAGACTCTTAACATAAGCATGTTATTGTCAACAGTGGCATCGCTATTAAGCTTGTTCTCTTACCTAAATGCTCCTATTACTGTCACCTCTCAGGTTTGTCATATCCACCGTCCTGACAGTACAAACATTCCACTGTAAAACCTGCCAAACAGGGCAGCTGATTTCCTATATCTTCTGACACATGTTGCTCTTTAATATCATCCTGTCAGAACACCTAAGAGAAAGGCATTTGCTTTTGTGCTTGGAGCTGAGGCTAGGACTACCGTGCACACACTGTAATCGTTAGCCTTACCCTGCTCTGAAATTCTGCCTTTAGGAACCATAGAATCTGTTGCTGGAAAATGCTATTGGCATAAATCTATCATGCTAATTAGATTGCATACATCTTGGTGGAGCTAGTTATTCTAAAAAAACATTTTTCCTGGTGTGAATCTTCTTTAATTTATTTTAATGACAAGTTGTTTTAAAATGTATATTGGATTTTCCTCTGCCACAATCAAGTGATACCTGCATAGAAGTCAAGAAAAATATTTTTGGCCTGATTTGTCTTGATTATATTCTATTCTTGTGGGATATATATGCCTCAAGAGAGGGAAATGGCAACCCACTCCAGTACTCTTGCCTGGAAAATCCCATGGATGGAGGAGCCTGGCAGGCTATAGTCCATGGGGTCACTAAGAGTCAAGACATGACTGAGTGACTTCACTTTTACTTATCACTTTCATGCATTGGAGAAGGAAATGGCAACCCATTCTGGCGTTCTTGCCTAGAGAATCCCAGGGACGGGGGAGCCTGGTGGGCTGCCATCGATGGGGTCACACAGAGTTGGACACAACTGAAGTGCCTTAGCAGCAGCAGCAGCGTTCATCTTAACTTTGTCTTATCTTAGAAGGAATGTTCCTTTTGGTTTAAAAAATGTGATTGATTTTGGTAATTTCAGGGTGACATACTGGGCAGTCTCATTTACCAAAGATGGTTTTTTTTGGCACCCCATGGGTAGGTCATTGAGCTTTTATGTTCTCTCTTCTTATCTGACTCTCTTGTGGTATGTGTTTATGGGAGGCCCGAGGGCAGTCTATTAATTAATATAAGGGATGTTCTCATAAAAGGGTGTAGCTAATTTTATAACAAATACAACAGAACTTCTAAAACCAGTCGATGTGGCACCTTGGGAGAATGTGGACTAATCCCAAACACTTTCTTTGGAATGCCTACAGAAGGTACAGCAGCACATGCTTTTATCCCCTGAGTAGTCTATTTTAGTATTTGAAATAAAAAAGTCACACATGGTCACAATAATTAACAAAAGTATCTAAAATACAAATGATGACCACACCCCCCAAAACAACCTATTTTAACCCCTGGCTTAACTCCTCCTTGAGGAGGCTAATTTTAGTATCTCAGTTTATAATCATTCCACAGTTTTCACCTGCTCTTAAAACTTAAACACTGTATATGTGGATTTATCATTTTTAAGGAGAATGTATAGATAATATATATTCTTTAACTTGTTCTTTTCCCTTCAACAATATATCATGGGTATGGGCAGGTTTACCATGAAATCAATGAACCATGAACTTTAGGGTTCCTTACTTTCATGGGCCTTTTCTAAGGCCTTAAAAAGGAGAGATCTAAGCAAGTTTTAAAATGTTTCCTTTTTTTATTTCTAAAGGAGGCCCTTGATTATTTTGCACCAGGTCCTACAAAATGTGGATCTATTTCTGAGCTTAAATATCTCTCTAGGCCAGTAGACCTGGTATATGAACATATTTATTGTTCTAATATTCTCATGAATGTGAGTCTTTCTGATGGAACTGTCAAATATACAAAGAAAGGCATGCAAAGATTATTGTAACATTTTAAAGGAAATAAAAATAGGACAATCTGGATTTTTTATCACTTGTGCATATGTACTCAGTTATGTCCGACTCTTTGCAATGCCATGGACTGTAGCCCACCAGGCTTCTCTGTCCATGGGATTATCCAGGCAAAAATACTGGATGGGATTGCCATGTCCTCCTCCAGGGGATCTTCCCAACCTGGGGACTGAAACCAGGTTTCCTGCATTAGCAGGAGAATTCTTTACCACTGAGCAATCTGAGGCTGTTGCTGCTAAGTCACTTCAGTCGTGTCTGACTCTGTGTGACCCCATAGATGGCAGCCCACCAAGCTCCGCTGTCCCTGGGATTCTCCAGGCAAGAACAGTGGAGTGGGTTGCCATTTCCTTCTCCAATGCATGAAAGTGAAAAGTGAAAGTGAAGTTACTCAGTTGTGTCCGACCCTCAGCGACCCCATGGACTGCAGCCTACCAGGCCCCTCCATCCATGGGATTTTCAAGGCAAGAGTACTGGAGTGGGGTGCCATTGCCTTCTCTGGAGCAACCTGAGGGGAGAAGTTAAAAATTATGGTACTACCACACATTGAATACATGTGTTTTGAGTTTTCAAGTGACGGCAAATTGTTAGCTTCTAAGGATAGATTTGAATTTTGGAAACAAAAGATATTTAGAGTCTTGTGAAAAGTAGAGGAGACACTGCAATAGTATTGCCTTTTGTTAAAATTAGAATATGACTGTGAAGTCATGGGATTATTTTCTTTGGCCAAATCCTCGTATCAACAGACATGCATTGATAACTTGCTTTGTTTCAGGTTTTCTGGTGGATAAAACTGGGCCCCATTTTTAAAAGTGGAAATAATATTTGCATGACAATCCCTGTTTAATGCAGAGTGTCAGATAGGCACTCAAGGAGTCTTTTGTAAAAGAATAAGAAAGTAAGAGATCAGATTTGTAGTTACAGAAAGAAAGCCATGCTACAGTGGGGGAAATAAATGAAGGTCATCAAAAGATACTAAATTTCTGGATATATGATTATAAATTTAATAATAGGGGTGTAACATACACATGATAACTATAGTTATTGTTTTGTGGCATATTTGGAACTTGTTAAGAGAGTACATCCTAAGAGTTCTTATCACAAGGAAAGAAACTTTTCCTTTCTTTCTTTCTTAATCTATATGAGATGATGGATGTTAACTAAACTTATTGTGGTAATCATTTCAAATACTGTAAGTCAAGTCATTATGGTGTACATGTTAAACTTATGCAGTGCTGTAGGCCAACTATATCTCAATAAAATTAGAAGAAAAAGCAAGTGAATCAATACAATGCTGTGATGGTATTATGTATATGGTATCATAAGACCACAAAAGAAGGAGAGATGTTAATTACCTAGGAGTGTCAGACAATGCTTACTTCACAGAGGATATGATGTTTGAGCTTAAAGACAAAGAGAAATTGAAGGGGAAAAAAGAGGGACAGAAAACATTTTGGTTAGAAAGAAGTAGAATATAAAAAGCACATATGTGCAAAATTTGACTTGTATTAATTGAGTTTAAGATACAGGGTCTGTACATGACTAATAGAAGCTGGGATTTAAAATGTTAGCCAGTTGCCCAAAGGCAAGTAGTTCTCCTCATTTTATATTCTTATACAGTATCTTATTTTCCTTCCTCAGTGGTCTTTTTTAGAATAAAATTTCTCTATTGTATAAACTTTGTTTACCACACTTAGCTAACATTTCCCTCTAGTTTTCTTTAAAAAAATATTCAGTTTTTCCCTTGCTGGAGCATTCTACAAGGTGGTTGTTACCAAAGGTAAGAGAAAAATTGAAATACTCGTAGAAAATCAGGCTCATGAAAAAAGGTAACACACAAATAGCAACTAGAAAATTCAGCACAGTGTCTTCATTATTGAACATCAAATTTGAATCTGCTTGCTATTAACTGAGTTAAAAAATAAAATAACAGTTTTAATTAAAAAATATATGTATATAACTTTGAAAATAATATTCTTTCTTATGTCTTTTTATAGAGGACAATTCTTGACCTTTAGAGTCAAAATGCCCTGGTGGTAGTTACTTAAGTTCTCTGTTATAGCAAACAGAAAGTTCATGTAGTTTAAATGAGATATTAATAGGTAAGATGTTTAGTATGTGTTGGGGACTGATCTAAGTATTTAAGTCTTTTATCCTCATGATGACTCTAATGCTGAGAACTGTTATCTTCTGCTCCATTTATAAACAAAGCATTGAGAGAGAAAACCATAATTAAAAAAAGAAACATGCACCCCAATGTTCATTGCAGCACTATTTAAAATAGCCAGGGCATGGAAACAACCTAAATGTCCATCAATAAAGGAATGGATAAAGAAGATGTGGTATATATTTATAACGGAATATTGCTCAGCCATAAAAAGGAATGAAATTGGGTCATTTGCAGAGATGTGGATAGACCTAGAGATGACTATTCAGAGTGAAGTAAGTCAGAAAAAGAAATATTGCATATAAATGCATATATGTGAAATCTGAAAAAAAAACTGGTAGAGAGAATCTTATTTACAAAGCAGAAATAGAGACACAGATACAGACAGCCAACATATGGATACCAGTGGGGAAAGGGAAGGGGTGGGAGGAATTGAGAGATTGGGATTGACCTATATACACTATTGATACTATGTGTAAAAATAGATTATTAATACGAATGAGAACCCACTGTATAGTACAGGGAACTCTACTCAATGCTCTGTGGTGACCTAAAAGGAAATCCAAAAAAGAGGGGATACATAAAGTTGATTCACTTTGCTGCATAGCAGAAACTAATACAACATTGTAAAGCAACTATACTGCAATAAAGATTTAAAAGAAAAAATGAAATGATACAATAAAAAAATAAATGAGGCACTGGGAAGTTAAACAAGTCTCCAGAGAGAATAGAACAGTGAATGACAGAGCCAGAATCTGAACCTCACGTGGCCTGGTTCTTAAGCCAGGCTCTGAACGATAGGCCCTGCTGCCCATCTGAAACAATGAAAGCTACGAGACAGGGCCTGACATATTATGAGTGCTTAATACCTAATGGCTCTTAGTGCTACGCTAGAGGACAGAATATTTTCAATGCCTATCTTAAAGCAAACATCGTCATGGATTTGTTATGGCCGACTCTTGTTGTCTATGTTAAAAGTCTATTATTAAAATGGAGCTCAGTGACAATAATTCTGCAAAGTTGCATCTCATGTGCTCCCAGTACAAGAATTTGAAGAATTCCTCTTTGACCCTTGGGTAGAATTTAGGACACAAAACACACTGACTAGATTGTGAGTGCTTTAGTTACTCTCTCCTAAGAATGACTTCTTTTAGTTCGTCTCCCACATTACAGATTAAGGAAGAAGCCATATGCTTTGGAAACCAGATCAGCAGATGGCTTGTTTGGCGACCTATTGCATAAATTGAAGAAACGAAGAAAAGTTTTCCTGCCTGGAAAACATGTTCTGCCACTGGCACCCAAGTACCTACCTTCTGCTTACAGAGGGATGCCGGGCGTTTGTCAGGAGGGCATCCAACATACTTAAGACAGTTTTATATAAGTGAAAGAGGAGTGGGAAAGCAGAGATAGTACTTGTGAAATGGAAAATTAGGTAAGTCTTCCTTTCTGTGAAACATGACACCACCCTGAAACCCAGCAGGGCTTCCTGTGTGAAGATCACAGCCGGAAACAGTGGCAGAATGAGAAGCACGTTCATATTAACTGTCCCATTTAACTTCCATAATCTGGTGTGTCATAGATTACTTCTAGAGAACAAATGAGTGCTAACAAGTGCTGGTATTATTTAAACAGAAAAGGAGAAATCCATATATTAAAATCAAAATGAGAGGAAAATCTAAAAAGTTGAAAAAATACATAACAAATAAATTTCAGGTGGTAATTGGCATGCCTTGGTGAAGAGCAAGTCCTTCAGATAACTCAAATATTTTTGTGTCTAAGACCAAGAGGAGGGAAAGTCTATCACATTTTAATAATATCTATTAATTTGGTTCTACTTCATAAATTCTTTAAAGAGGAGAGACTTGATTTTAAGTTGAAATGATCTGACATGGTCTTAGGTAGGCTAGTAGCTCATATTTAAATTAATGATGCTGTTTTAGAAGTCCCAGACCTAGTGTCTTAAATATGCTAACACATTAATTACCTGGAGGATAGAAGACGTATGTCAGTGATAACAGCCTAATAGACAAGGTTGTTTTTATCAGAGATTGATAGAGATTTTGTCATGTGCAGGAATTACCACAACAGCCTTCACTTTGGTGCCTCAGCATCTTCTCTCATCTCTTTCTAAACAAATCTCCACACAATAATGAGTTTTAAGAAATCTAAATCTGATCATGTCACTCCCTGCCTATCCTTTGATGAACTCCCATTTGTCCTATGGTTTACATAATCTTCCTTCTGTTTAATTTTTATATCACTTGCCCCCTTGTATCTCCCACCTCCCAGAGTTAGATTCTCTCTGATGGAATGTTCTTTTCTCCAAGCACCTCCTTTTCCTTATTAAGTTACTTTCTAATTCTAGTCCAGCCTCCTGTGACCTCTCAACTAAGTCTAGAACCTCTTATTATAGGCCTCCACAGTAGCTATACCTCTCTCCTGTAGTGTGTTCAACTGCCTGTCTTCCCCATTAGACTATATATTGCCAAGGATGAACGCTGAATATTGTGCTCAATAAGAAGTTTACTGACTGAATGGAGTTTGTAGCTTAAGGAATAGGAGAGTGAAGGAGGGGTAATAAGGTAGGGAGGGGGCTTCAGTATGAGCAGAGGCACAGAGGTCTGGAGCACATGGCAAGCCTTTGAGCTTGTGACACTTGGTAACCCTTAGTTGTGTTAAGAGAGGGAAGAGGACAAAAGGGCTGATCTTACAGGACTCATTCTACTCTATGATTTTCTGCATGTGGCACATCTTTTTACAACTCTCAGAGGAAAAAGTCCAGTTTCTGGTTGCAAACTGAACAATGATTTGGACACACAAAGAGACATGAAGGCAATGCTCTTCATTTAGAAAAAAGATTCTGGGATTCAACATGAAAACTTTCAGTAAGCACAGACCAATGACATGCACTTGATGGATATTCAATAACTGAGCTATTGTTGCCTAGAGAGGATGCGGCAAACTCTAAGAATCTCTCCACCACTATTATCTTTTCAAGCATACCCTCCTCCACGAGAGCATTTAAGTCTGAAGGCTATTACCTTCAATCACAAAATCTGCACCACAGAGCAGCATCTGCCAGGAATTATAAAGGTCCTTATTACACTAATGTTGAGTCACTGGATAGGGAACCACAAAATCTAAGGTTAGATATGAAAAATGTAGGTTCTACGTTACAACAAGTATGTTTTGGTTTGGGGACACTATACATTTCTTCATAGTGGAGTTATGTTAACAAAAAGCCATTTCACAGAGCTGAATTATCCTTCTTTGCACATTTGTAATGGGATTTAGTTCTTAGTCAAACAAGGATCAGGTTAGAGCCATTCCTTATTAATCAGATTTTTTTGAGGATTTGATCTTTCTGGTCACTGGCATCATTCACATGAGTGAGCCACAAATAGTTTAATTATTTTCTATTCACCACGTGGCACTGACGCTGGCAACAGGAGGGGAAGTCGATTTTGATGCTGCAGAACCTGCCTAACGTATCACTGTGATATTTACTTTTCTTTTTCCAAATCTGCAGGGAAATAAATTTATGGATCACTTAACCTTTTGCCCAAGGAACAAATCCAAGTAAGTTCTGAATTAATATTGCTCTGAGGATACAAAGTGAGGTCTGGTTTTCAAAGCAAGGCTGAGGGTTAAGGCCATAGTCGAGGTGATAAGTGGCAGAACTGCCTGTCCTCACCTGATTTAAATGATTGCTCTAGTCCTAAGAACATTTGCATAGACATCTAATAGAATGCTTTTTCTTTTGCTTTGCTTTGTTCAGCTTATATGAAGTAACAAACTGCCTACTACTTGGAATCAGAGTTTCCCAAGGCCAGAAAAATGATAGTCACCTATGTCCCATTGGAGAGGCACAGATACTGAAGCTCCTTTCTCACCTGGAGACTCTTGACCTGGCCTCACTTATAAAATCTGGCTATACTCAACATCAGAGAGTATGGCGAATGCATCTTTTGTAGATGGTTCTGATTTCTACATTACATTCCAAAGCTTGCCAAATATGCTGTAAATGTGAGGTTCCAGCTTCCTATTCAAATAATAAAATCTCCTGGGCATTCTGAAAATATTTTACTCAAAATGAAAAATGTTGGCAGAGAAGAGGCAACCATCTTTGGGAATTATGCCTCCCTGTATCTCACACTCTGTGCATGAAGAACTTGCCCACATGAAAAGGCATCACTGCTCTTTCATACTTGGAGTAACTTTTCCAAAACAAAAGTACCCCTTGATTTTGCTGTTACCAAAGATCTTATTTGATGCAGGAACTGTTGAAAATTTAGCTTTGGTATCCATTTTCTTAATAGTAACTGGGAATTTAAAACTATTTAGAAATGACACCTGCTTTGTGACTTCCTTTGAACCATCTCCTGAACACACAGTATTCTTTAAACCATGTGGTAATCAATACCTTGAAGGGTACTGCTTTTTAGAATTGTTGTCACTAAGCATAGCAATTTTCTTGAAAAAAAAAAAAAAAGTGCCATTTTGCTTTCCCTTGCAAAGAAAAAAAGGGGTTTAACACAGTAGTACCAAGAATTCCCTTAGGATCCGGAGGAAGTGCATAGTGATAATCCATCCCAGAGGATGCAGTGGCAAACAGGGACCCTTTACCCCTTATTTACTGAAACTGCCTTTTATAAACTTTCCTCTGGAGAGTAAGAACCAATTATATTAATGTAGATGTGGAAGTGATAACTGATTTCACATCATGGAAAACATCCACTGAAAATGGTGATGGAAACAGTAGTGATCACATTCAACTGCTGTGGCCTGAATGTATAGTGGTGTTTATCATGTCCATTCTGTGATTTCAAGTCACAACTGCCATGAAAAAATGTTTTGGGGATCCTGAGAGCCTCCTAGTCATCTCAAATTGAAAGGTGTGCTCTGTTTTAATTTCCTTATAAGCTGATTTCTCTCTACATTAGAAATAAATTAAACAATGTATATGCCAGTAAATTATCTCTGGAAATGGACTCTAATAGGGCTTTTACTTTTTTTATTAAAAAATAAAATAGAAGAACCTTGGGTCCCATTCTGTTGCTTGTTTTCTGCATATTAAAACTCTCATTATTAACAGTTCTTGAACAATAAAGCAGGAGCAATCACACAGGACTACATAAAATGCATTTCAGTAGGGTTCAATAGAACCATTTTGGAAAATTGTTTTAGCCATTTTCTTAGAGATTGCCAGTAACTGGAAATGCTTTTCAAACACTAACATTTTGCAAAGCCTGAAATTTCACGTGATACTTACTGGGTAAAAAGATCTTTCGTTTCTATCCCATGAGCGCCAATAACAGAATTGGTGCTATTTTAAATATTGTCACTATAGGTCTCAGACTTAAGGGTCTGTCTCGTTTAAGGCAAAGTGTTGCTTAAATTTTGTTGGATAATGACACATATCTAGCCTTGTTCACCATCATTTTACCACTTTGCTCTATCCTTGCCTTCCACTTTGCTGACAAAATATTTACTAAATTGACCACTCTTTTATTTAGTCCTTCATTTAACAATAATAATTTGTTATGGGTCAGACACTGTATTTGGATCTGGAAATGCAGTGTTTATAAGATCAGTCTCTGCTCTTGTAAAATTCAGGGTCCAAACCATTCATACCTTGTCTCCTGGCTGCCTGGGCTCTCCTGAGCTATACACACGGTTGAGGCAATTTGAATGTTCTTTCTGAAAGGTCCCCAGAAACGGAAGGGTATTGAAGGGTAATTTTTTTCTATCTTTGGTATGAATCCTCTGAAAATGCTTAAACCATGACAGAGGAAGGATAAGCCCACCTGGCAAGCCAAATTACCATAATCAATCCTGATGATCAATGTTATTGCACTCAGATTTCCCTTAACAGAATTGGGGTAGAATAGGAAAAAGAGTACGTCAAGGCTGTATATTGTCACCCTGCTTATTTAACTTGTATGCAGAGTACATCATGAGAAATGCTGGGCTGGATGAAGCACAAGCTTGAATCAAGATTGCAGGGAGAAATTTCAATAACCTCAGATATGCAGATGACACCACCCTTATGGCAGAAAGTGAAGAGGAACTTAAGAGCCTCTTGATGAAAGTGAAAGAGGAGAGTGAAAAAGTTGGCTTAAAGCTCAATATTCAGAAAACGAAGATCATGGCATCCGGTCTCATCACTTCATGGCAAATAGATGGGGAAACAATGGAAACAGTGGCAGACTTTGTTTTAGGGGGCTCCAAAATCACTGCAGATAATGATTGCAGCCATGAAATTAAAAGATGCTTACTCCTTGAAGGAAAGTTATGACCAACCTAGATAGCATATTAAAAAGCAGAGACATTACTTTGCCAACAAAGGTCCGTCTTAGTCAAGGCTATGGTTTTTCCAGTAGTCATGTATGGATGTGAGAATTGGACTATAAGGAAGGTTGAGTGCCGAAGAATTGATGCGTTTAAACTGTGGTGCTGGAGAAGACTTTTGAGAGTCCTTTGGACTGCAAGGAGATCCAATCAGTCCATCCTAAAGGAGATCAGTCTTGAGTGTTCATTGGAGGGACTGATGTTGAAGCTGAAGCTCCAGTGCTGTGGCTACCTGATGCGAAGAACTGACTTGTTGGAAAAGACTCTGATGCTGGGAAGGATTGAAGGCGTGAGGAGAAGGGGACGACAAAGAGTGAGATGGTTGGATGGCATCACCAACTCAAAGGACATGAGTTTGAGTAAACTCCAGGAGTTGGTGATGGACAGGGAGGCCTGGCATGCTGCAGTCCATGGGGTCTCAAAGAGTTGGACACGACTGAATGAACTGAACTGAGACAAAGGGATTGAAAACCACTAGATCCATCCTAGGTTTCTTCTGGAACTGATCTAGAAGGACCTTTCCTCATCTCTGTGTTTAGTTCTAATAAGCTTGGGGAAAATCTGATGGGCCTCAGATTTCTCAGCCTCTATATAGGACACCAAAACCAGTTCTGGGGTGAATCTGAAGTCACAAGGATAGTGTTAGGATGGAGAAACTCTCACAAGGGAACTCTGTTCAGATATTCGACTCTGGGAGTGGCCCTTAGGAGTACATAGGAAGAATATGGGCCTAGGAATCACACTGCCTGAAGGTTCTTAACAGCTCTGACACTTACAAATTTTGCAACTTAGTTCTCAAATTTCCCCTTCTGTAAGACTGGAGAAAGCAATGCATTAAGGTTGGAGATTAAATATCTCAAATTTCCCCTTCTCTAAGATTGGAGAAAGTAATTCATTAAAGTGGGAGATTAAATATCTCACAAATAAATATATGTATCTCAGGATATCCAATTAATACCCTCTCTATCTTTTTTCCTTTCTGTATTACTTTGCCTGACTGTAGAGCTGGTTGCATAGGAAATTACTCAGAACTATCACATCAGATACTTGGAAAACACACAGAAGCAGATTTTGATGCAGTAATGTACACAAAGCAATGTATCCATTTTCAAAGGAAATGCACCATTTGCAAGGATGATTCACAAGTGGCTATCTGGTGTCAGTCTAACCCAGAGTTCAGCAACCTGCGGCAGGTAAGCCAGACGGTGGTGTGATGAGCCAAGGTGCTGGGCATGTTGCCATTCCCCAGGTGGAAAAAACTCCAGACTCACTGCCAATCTGAGCCTGGCAGAATGAGTCGTGAGTTTCTCTAACTGCTGCTGCTCCTTCTATTACACAACTGTCCTTAGAGAGCAAGGAAAAACCTGACCGAGTGAAAGCAGACACTTGTTTCCTGGACCTGAGACTGAGGGCACGGTATCCTTGGAACTTGTTTAACCATTCTCATGGGCTGGGAAGATCCCTGAAGGAGGGCATGGCAACCCACTCCAGTATTCTTGCCTGGAATCCCATGGACAGAGAAGCCTGGTGGACTACAGTCGGATTGCAAAAATTTGGACGTGAATGAGCATACATGCATTGCGGTAGATAATGACGAGAAGCACCCATCCCCACCTTTTTTTTTTTTTTTTTACTGCTTCAAACCAATAAGGAAGCATTTAACTCCAATGGCTATTGGCAGTCTTCTCAAAAGAGATGAATTCAATAGAACAGAAATAACTACAGAGCAGAGATACAGGAATGAATTAAGTGGCACCACTGATGATACTATTAAGACAATGTCCTCTGCCTCCTATCACTCTTCCGAATGTACAAACCAATGTACTTTCTCACTATATAAGTCAGTTTGGTTTGAAGTTCTTGCTATTTGAAGTCAAATTATCCCTAACCGACTTGTCTGTTATACTAGTTTCTTATTGCTGCTATCACCATTATCACAACATAATGACTTAAAACGTAGCAATTCATTACAACTGTAGAGACCAGAAGTCTGCAATGGGTCAGAAGAGTTACATGCCTTTTAGAGACTAGGGGAGAATCCACTTTCTTCCTTTATTGGCTACTACAGGCTGCCTGCCAGCTTCACTGGTAGCTCAGCTGGTAAAGAATCTGCCTGTAATGCAGGAGACCCCCATTTGATTCCTGCGTTGGGAAGTTCCCCTGGAGAAAGGATAGGCTACCCATTCCAGTTTTCTTGGCTTCCCTGGTGGCTCAAACAGTGAAAAATCTGCCTGCAATGTTGGAGACCGGGGTTCCATGCCTGGGTTGGGAAGATCCCCTGGATGAGGACATGCAAACCCACTCCAGTATTCTTGCTTGAGGAATCCCCATGGACAGAGGAGCCCAGTGGGCTAGTCCATGGGGTCACACACACACACAGGCTGCCTGCACTCCTTGGGCTATGGCTTCTTGCTACTTTTATCTTTACTTTTGTCATAACATCTTTTTTTTCTGTCTCT
This sequence comes from Bos mutus, assembly GCF_027580195.1. Taxonomy (NCBI): domain Eukaryota; kingdom Metazoa; phylum Chordata; class Mammalia; order Artiodactyla; family Bovidae; genus Bos; species Bos mutus. Next base: position 33,530,705 of record NC_091618.1, read on the forward strand.
GATCCTCCTGCCTCCTCTTACCAGGACATCTGTGTTATATTGGGTCCATTGGATATATCCATGATAATCTAGCTCAACATTTCTAATTTAATCACATCTTCAAAGTCCCATTTATGCTATAAGGTACCCTCAGATTCCAGTGATTAGAACTATTTTTTTGTGTGCTATTTTTGTGCTTTTAATGCTATTTTTTGTGAAAGTGTTAGTCGCTCAGTCGTGTCCAACTCTTTGAGACCCCATGGACTGTAGCCTTCCAGGCTCCTCTGTCCATGGGATTTCCTAGGCAAGAATATTGTCAGATCAGATCAGATCAGATCAGTCACTCAGTCATGTCTGACTCTTTGCGACCCCATGAATCGCAGCACGCCAGGCCTCCCTGTCCATCACCAACTCCCGGAGTTCACTGAGACTCACGTCCATCGAGTCAGTGATGCCATCCAGCCATCTCATCCTCTGTCATCCCCTTCTCCTCCTGCCTGATGCCATTCCCTTCTCTAGGGGATCTTCTCATCCCAGGCATAGAAACCTTGGTCTCCTGCATTGCAGGCAGATTCTTTACTGTCTGAGCTATCTTTTGGGGGGCCATTATTCTGCTTGCCACGTGCACTTAACACAGCCACATGGCTCCATTCCTAAGGGGGGATCTGTGTGGTTTGCTACCAGTAAACACTATTAATATCAAATTTTACATTTTAAAAACATTTCTGGACTCCCCTGGTGGTCTAGTAGTCAAGAATCTGCCTACCAATGTGAGGGACATGGTTTCAGTCCCTGGTCCAGGAAGATTCCACATGCTGTGAGGCAACTAAGCCTATGTGCCACAATTAGTGAAGTCCACACACCATAGAGTCTGTGCTCCAGAACAAGAGAAACCACCACAGTGAGAAGCCTGTGCACTGCAATTAGAGAACAGTCGCTTTCTCCACAGCTACAGAAAGTCCACACACAGCCATGAAGACCCACACAGTCAAAACATGAACAAAATGTTAAATAAAGTACTTTAAAACATGTTAAAAGATTGCCATTCATGTCCTATGATCATTGATGGAACCCCCACATGCTAGCCATCTTGCTCACAAAGGTGAATTTGTCTGGCGGAGAACAGACACATGTATATGTTTGGGTGAGTCCCTTGGCTGCTCACCCAAAACTATCACAACACTGTTATTCGGCCATAGCCCAATATAAAACAGAACATTTGAAAAAAGAAAGATGAATCTGTCTTTGTTCCTCTTCAAAATGGGAAGACAGAGAAGGAGTCAGGAGATGTTTTTAGAGAATATTCAGTACTGTAGGCGAAGCTGTGTAAACAGAGAAGGAACATCACTCTCATTGCTGGGTTAAGCTTGGTTTGGTTTTAAGGCCTTTTTAATTGCAGATATGGAAGATACTCTCTAGTATACTAGATAAGATTACAACAAGAAAAAAACTGTGTTAAACTAATAAGTTTCCAATTTTTTTTTTATTATCTTTAACTTTTTTTTTTTAATTTCCACAGGTCTGGTTTCCTTAGGTCAAACACAGTTTGAGGAGAAGATTAAGATGTTTGAGAAGTATGGTCTGGATAAATTTGCACAATATATTTACAAGCTAATTCATTTCATAATCTATTTTTGGAAACAATGTTTGCTAAGTTACTAAGTTACCAGGAAGTACATTGCATTCCAGAGGTAATTCAAAGTTGATTAAGAAATCATAGTCTCTTATGTTCTAGTTATAGATAGGACAGCTACACAAATAACTAAAATACATTTAATACACCTTAGAATAATGCCAAGTCACTAGGGAAGCCATTTAAAGCTTCTTTTAAAAGTTAGTTGAGGTCTAGACAACCTAGCAAGTGCTAGAGAAAGGGAGTGAGCTGAGGCTGCTGTCCCTCCTCTAAATCTTTAACACTCAAGGGGCTAAGATGTCAGTTCTACAACCAATTAAAGGAAAAATGCCCTGTTCTAACATGTTCTTGAAGACCCATATTTACACTAACATGCTAACATGTTTATCTTGAGGGCATTTTGCTATTAAAATCAGATCTTAGAATATAGTGCATCTTTGCGCAACACACTAAGAATGCAGGTGACATGCAGCCATCACCTAACAGGATTTTGAGTCACGCAGAGCTCATCTCCGGGTACCAGGAAGGACATACACCAAAAAAAAAAAAAAAAAAAAGAGAAGGGAACAGCTAGCTACCCACTCCTGCATTCTGGCCTGAAGAATTCCATGGACTATACAGTCATGGGGTTGCAAAGAGTCAGACATGACTGACTTAAAAATATTGATTGTGGGAGTCCCTCGTAACTCAGTTGGTAAAGAATCTGCGTGCAATGCAGGAGACCTGGGTTCTATTTCTGGGTTAGGAAGATCCCCAGGAGAAGGAAATGGCAATCCACTCCAGTATTCTTACCTCAGAAATCCCATGGACAGAGGAGCCTGGTAGGTTACAGCCTATGGGGTCCCAAGAGTCAGACATGACTTGTTGACTAAAACTAACAAGAACCACACATTGAACTAAATGATTTTGTTTGTGGTGCTTTATTTAATTGAACGAGGTGTGCATCTACTTCAAGGTAACTGGTGCAGAAATCAAATGTTCTATTTCACATAATGATTAGCTGAGTAAATAACTCTAGTGTCGCTCTAGTGTTTGGGATCCCTGATTATTCAACACATTTGCTTTCGGGGTTGCAGGTGCAGGCTGCCTCTCCAGAGTTTCGTATATTTTGAGAAGTTTATAGTTTCTGACTTTCTTCTTGTCCCCCTTCTATTTTAGGAAAAGAGTTTATGATGCCAAGTGTTTTAGAAGAGAGAGTTTGTCAGGCAAAAGGAGCTAGAGGAATAAGCTGGTCAGTGGTTGAAATGTGGGCGTATTTTTATTTCTGCTAAATACTCAGGTTAATGTTCTCATGGTGATAGACTCTAGAATTTCTGGTCCTGTTTAATATCATCAGATATATTTCATGGTAAGGATTGATTTCAACGTCTATCAGATTTTGGATAAATGTGCTTACTTGGGAATTTTATCTGAAGAAAGTCATTCTGGATATTTTTAGAGTCATTCCAGATTCCCTCCCTGGCATATTGCCACCAAGCAGATGCTTTGGGATGTTCACTTAAGACAATTAGTGTAGAGGCAGTATTTATCAGTTGCCCTTGAAATAAAAACCAACTGCTAAAGCGTGCAGTTCCAGGTAGAATCTTGCAAGCTGGCCTCCGTCTTTCTCTAGCTACTGTTCCTTACAGACTTCGCATGCTTCTGTTGCCACTTTGTCCTGCTTCATTCCAATTTTGCCTGTTTTTGGCTGTCACTTAACCAACCAACTCAAGAATGAAAATCATCTTTGTTTTCCTTGCCTACATATTCCTGGAATATGGTCAGTTTTGTGTATGTAGTGGATGCTCAAAGTATTATTGCTAAGTGAAGGAACAATTTCACATTCTTTCAATTATAACTAGGATTGATGGAACTATTGTTATGAGAAAGTGAAATCAAAACTTCTATTTCATTTATCATTTGCAGGAGATTAAAAAAAAAAAGGTACAGCAAAAATCAATGACTTTCTCCACCTCTGCCTCTTCACAAAAGAAGGCCCCTCACATCAAATTTTCACTCCCATCAGCAAAGTAATCTGTCTGTCTCTCTCTGTCTTCCTCTTTCTGAATGACCTAGAAGAACTTTTGAATTAAAAAGTAAGGGTCACTGTTCTAGTGAGGCAGGGGCTTTACTCTGAGATTTCTCTATTCTTTCTTCTACATAATGATTAGTAAGTTGAGGCACTGCAAGTCACAGACTGCCTTCAGAATAATACAAAATATTTACATTTTTAAAATTAATAAATTTATTGACTTTTATCCCATACAAATATACTAGGTTTGATATTGTTCTAAGAGGATGAGCTGCAATATAAGGTTTAACCTTATAATGTGTGGCTCTTATATTTGCTGTCATTACTTTATAGCCATGTCTCATGTAATCAATAGTATCATGAAAGGAAATGTAATTCAATATTTTTGCAATGGCATGTAGTACCTCCATATACTCTTCATAATATCTATTGGTGGTTAAGAAAGTGTCATTTAATTAAAGACATTGTAAAATTGTTCAAATAAATTCTTCATATTATTATTCTGAAAACTTTTTTTTCTGAAGCATCATTTCTTTTTATTAAAAAAGTACTAGTTTGGAGGTATATTAACCTCACCAGGATTTCAAAAATAAGAAAAAAATATAGTTTTACTACATTCTTTGATATACTCTGATTTTCTCATAGACATGGGATTACTTAAAATATTTATTATGATTTTCCTTCCTTCCTGAGTTTTGCTTTGTCATCTTGAGCATCAGCAAATGTAGGTAGTAGCATTTCCTGGCACATATATTTGAATATTTCAACTCAAATAAAACTTTTATTTCTAATCTTAAAAACAGCAAGATGGGTAACACAATATCACGGCATTTACTGGGGGTAAGTGATACCAAAGGAAGGGCTGAAATTTTCTACTATAGGTTGGCAAAAATTCCAATTCTTTAACTTCTATTGTCTAGGAATTATGACATTATAAAACACTGTAAGTAGGTGAATGACACATTCCTTTGCCTTAATTTGTAAACTTCTTGGGACCAAGCCTGTGAAATCCTTGTAGTCTCTCTAGATGTGTGAATAGAGAAAGGATTTATGGACAAGGCTTGACATCCACCATCACTTCCTCAACAAAAAATTGGCTTTTGCCTATTCAAACAATTCCCAGGGATATGTTTCAAATGATGCTGAAAAGAAAAGTTACTTGCTTTTTGCTCCTTTTCCTTCAAGCTCTTGTGATACTTTTGGTTATATGCAATTTGATTTTTTTTTGTTTGCTTGCTTTAGGAAAGAAAGTCTGATTTTGTTTAATTTTTAAACAAAAGATAGAGATAAGTTACACTGTTATGGTGCCTCAAGGAAAGTCGAAATTACTATTTGTCACATTTGGCCTTGGAAATAAAATGGTATAAACAGCCTATAGTACATTCAGCTTCTAGCATAGAGGTAAAGCATACAACAGCATGGAATTTAGGTCTCTAATGAGTTTTGTATATATATTTCTTAGAAATGTATTTAAAATATAAATTTAATATATATTTTACATATACATAAAACTACCTTCAAACCTAGTATATGAAGAATCACTAATATCTAATTGCTGTATGACTATTCAACATGGTATGTCAACTGTATTCAAAATAGGGAATGTCTAACAGAAGAAACCTACAAGGCTCAGATGTATCTCAATGTTAAGAGAAGACAAGGGAAAGTCAAGTAATAAACTATATACAAGATATGCACACATATACGTATCTGAATCTTCTACTCTTTGCAGGAAAATAAATTCACATAGCCAATGATATGGATTATAATGTTTTCAGGTTTAGCTACCTTTACAGATATACAGGCTCTAGCATACAGCCTGGCCCAGAAAAACAAGTGTTAATGCACAACTTGTGCTTCTTCAACAACTAATTGGATGTTATTACATAGGAACAATGGATTTTCCATATAGACAACTTAGAGTGACTTCACTGAAGAATAGCTTTAGAGTTTTCCTGCATTTTGAAGCCTTCAGACATAGTGAATTATCCTTGTAACAGTATACCTTAGACTGTGAATTTGACAAGTCAAGAAAATGTTATTTCAAAACGATGCTGAAGATATGGGATTGATGAAGAGCATTCTCATGAGATACTCATGTAACTAAAGGGAAGGTTTAGTATGCTTATAGAAACCCAAAGCTATGATCGAAACAATCTTGAGATTCCTGTCATTAGAAGGAACAATTCTTTCTGTCCACCAAATCTTCACAGAAGCTTTCAAAGTTTTTCACCAAATGCTCACATCATTCTGCCCTCCAAGATATAGGTCAGAAAATGTAGAAAAAGGTGCCCATATTGGGAGAAGGAGACTCTTCATGGGAAGAGATGGAAATTGACAGAAGTAAAATATTTAGAATAAGATTCTAGTAACAAGATTTTCTGAAAAAAATAATTGAAGCTCCTTGACACTGCCAGATTACCATCAGAAGACAACATCATATGGAATAAGTAGCAAGTAAAAAGGGGCATGAGAAATTTGGGAGTGTATTTGTATAGAACAGCAGTACTATTTTGTCTATACAATAATATAAAACAAGGTACATTGGGAATAAAGGTATTATTTTATTGATGTGCCTCAAGGTTTAGTCCACATTCCCTGAAGAGTCTTTGAGTTCAAATTTGCGATAGCACAGAAACCTTCTCTGCTTTTGGCTGTTTACTAAAAGAGAATCATAAATATTAAAAAAAAAAAAAGCCATTAATCTAGTAGGCTAATTAGAATCATTTAAGTTTGATGTAGAGTTTCTTTAATTCCATGGAACTATTCTCTCAGCCCATACTTAACAGTATAAAGTTGCCAGTTCATGTAAAGGGTAAAGAAAGTAAGCTTATAGAAAACAAACCAGCAAGTGCAGCTAACTCTGAGCTTGTTTGCCTTGTGATAATAAATGTGATGTTTACTGGCCACATGAATTGTTTAAGCAAGCTTTCAACTTTCTACTCTTGAATTCTTTTTGTGTTTTTAAAAATTATTTTACCTAACTCAATCTGTTCTATACAACAGTATTAATATATCACAGGTTAAATTTCCTCATCTGGCCTTTTAAGGCAAGAATTTTATCTCTGCCAACTTTCCAACCTTGTCTCCCACTGATTCCCCACAGAAACCTTCCTCTCTGGATACCCCAACCATTGGAGAGATGCAATGGCAATAAGAGACCTTGACCTGCCTTACCATCTCTGTTTATTTGGGCTTAAAAATTTAAATCTTTAAATCTAAAGAGAGTCTTTACAGTAGACTCAAGGAGATCCAACCAGTCCATTCTGAAGGAGATCAGCCCTGGGATTTTTTTGGAAGGAATGATGCTAAAGCTGAAACTCCAGTATTTGGCCACCTCATGCAAAGAGTTGACTCATTGGAAAAGACTCTGATGCTGGGAGGAATTGGGGGCAGGAGGAGAAGGGGACAACAGAGGATGAGATGGCTGGATGGCATCACTGACTCGATGGACGTGGGTCTGGGTGAACTCCGGGAGTTGGTGATGGGCAGGGAGGCCTGGCATGCTGCGATTCATGGGGTCGCAAAGAGTCGGACACGACTGAGCAACTGATCTGATCTGATCTGGAATATAACATGCTAGGAAGGACAATTTGGGGAAGCATTTACACTAACAAATGTGCTTTTCTGAACTGCATTGAGCCATTTAGTTGCTCTATATAACCTAAGTTACAGCAGATGACAGGAGTTGAGAAACTATCATTTAATGCCATTACTTATCTTCTTGTTTGTTCATCATTTTCCCCAGTTTCTAATTATTCCCTTCCAATGACTGGAAACTCACTGAAGCACCAATCAAACCAAGCTTTGGTTGATTTTATGGTAACTCAAACATACTCAATGTTAAATGATACAATACACAAAATGTAACACCTTTTCATTAAATTCTAAATTCCCCTGAGTCAACTATTGGTATTTTCACTTATGGATCTTTATGTTTACTTGCTCACTTGTGCTCTCACTATGCCATATATGCATGTACACACAGATATACATATATACACTATATTTATACATATATATTCACACACATATATATTGATATAAGCTATGTATCACATATGTGTGCTTAGTCAGCCACAATATAGAGCAGATCTGTTATAGATGTGTGTGTCTGTGTGTCTGTGCTAGAGATCTGTTCACTAGGTAGACATGCATTAGAGATTTTATTAAATATTTTTTATATATTTTATGATATAATAAAATCTCCAGCACATATTTATATTGGGCTTCTCTGGTGGCTCAGCTGTAAAGAATCTGCCTGCAATGCAGAAGACACAGGAGACATGAGTTCAATCCTTGGCTCGGGAAGATCCCCTGGAGGAGGGAATGGCAACCCATTCCAGTATTCTTGCCTGGAGAATCCCATGGACAGAGGAGCTTGGCAGGCTACAGTCCATAGAGTCACAAAGAGTCAGACATGACTGAAGTGACTCAGCACGCAGGGATGCAGGCACGCATGCATAGGTTGTATTTCTCTGAGGAAATGTTTAAACATTTCTGATCTAGGTAATACTTTGAAAAAGTAGGGCATAGCTAAACTGTCACTTGATGGAAAAGCCTTTTTGTAGAAACTATATACCTACTATCTGACCATAGTCCCAATTGCAATAATCCGCAAGAAACACAGAGTGATGGTCTCTTAAAGTTATCTGACAAATGTTCTGATGACTAGACATTCACATTTTTCCTAGGTATTCATTTATAGAATTCTTTTTTATTTTCAGTTGTATGGACAAATTTATTGGTGCTTTATCAAAGCTACTTATAATTTGATAATAAAATGCATCAGACTGTCACTTTTAGAAAGAAACAGACCTTGAAGAGAGTTAAAAGCTAGTTTTATATGACAGAATAATAAAGATGTCATCTATCCCTACCATCTTGTTTTTGAATGTCATTTTTCACAGCAGGGAAAATTAATATATTTCAAAAGATATAAAGTATAGGAAATGGGCATCAGTCACCTTCAGATTTTTTAATGAAACACTGTGACAAAATATGATTTTAATCAACTTTGGGGAATTTTTTTCATTTACTCACTTCTTAACACTACTCCATATTACATAAGGAATACTTCTGAAGCATGGATTGTCTTCTATTTAAAATTCCTAAGGTTACATTTCATATGCCTTATTTAATTTTGCTATTCACTTCATTGGTAGTGGTGCTTATGCTTTCAGCGGTTAGATTACATTTGGGTGGCAACTTCCAATCAGTCAAAATGGCAGTCATGCACTGAAGGCTGTGGGTAGTGGGAGAATTTGGCCTTGACTATCTTACCAAGTGGCAGTTCTCTAAGTCATTTAAGAGGAAAAGAAAAACAGTCATGAAGAGTTTAAGTAAGTCCTGATATTCAAGTTCAAATTCATATTTGCTCTTCAAACTCACTATATCCAAAATAATAAACTTTGAACTCTAAACTTTAAACTTTAAATGGACTAATAAACTTCTACAAACTTAGGCTTCCTCTTATGTTTCCAATCTCTTGTTGGAAGCAGGACCATCCCCTTCTGTCACTCAGGCTTGAAACCTTACTTAGACTCTCTCTCCTTTATCTTCTAGCATCCACATTCCTCAATCCCTAGAATGGTTCCTTTAGAATGTATCTATCATTCTTTTTTTAAAAGAAATCTTATTTATACATTTATTTCTTTTTGAACTGTTGCGATATCTTTCTAATAGCTTCTGCGGCCTATATCTCATTCCATAAGACATACTGACATCACAGTAATCTTCCTAAAGTTGTAAATTTGAATCTTCCTAAAGTTGTAACTTTTATCTGAGCTCATAAACCATACATAGCTCACTTCTGCCCAGAGGAAAATAATATGATAAATACACTTGTAAGTCATGCAAGTCATCCCATAATTATCAGTGGTCTACCCTCCAACCTTATTTGTCATTAAGCCTTCCTCCAAAATGTCCCTCCAGCTCCCTTTAGCTGAGTTGACCTTCTGGTTATTCTTAAAGAATACTCTGTACTTTCAGTCTTAATCTGAATGCCATTCTCATCTTACCAGAGTATCATCCATTTCTAAAGCCCTTTTCAAATTCTGTCTCCTGTGTGATGCTTTTAGTAAACTCACAATCATCCAAACATGTAACCATGTAGATTTACCTAAACACTGTAAAGATGAAAAAAATATACTAAGAAGATACAACATTGATGTATACCCTCAAGAATTTGTCTAGTTGGAAAATAATATAAAAACAAAGAGTAGCATCAAATAACATCAATATAACATAAATAGAATGTCATTCTTACTATAACAGAAGTATAAAAAAGTACTATGGGAACACAAAGGAATGGATATCTCTTCATTAAAGAGTCAGGGAATACTTCATAGAATGAGCACAAATTGAGTTTTCACCAGTAGAACAAAGAAAGTACATTTCATATGGAGGAAACAGTCTTCAAAAGCAGTAAATGGTTAACCTATTCACAAATATTTATTGAGAATCCACTATATTTCAGAATCAATTATATATCAGTATAATTACTGAGGATTCTACAGTATGAAGGATGGAGAGGAACAGAAAGAATTAAAAGACATGTTTTAGTAGAATGAAAAGATAATAATTACTATTTAGTTGTTAGAGAATATGAAGATGGAAATGTCCCCTAAAACTTTTGGGTTTCCTGAATGAAAAGGAAGATGAGCCCATAAACTGAACTAGAGAATACTAGAGAAGGAGTACATCTAGGTCATTTTTCAAGCTGTTAAGTTTTAATTACAAATGGGTAAGATGTTCACATGGGGAATGGAAATGTGGGTCCACAGGTTCATCAACATTAAAATAATATTTGAAGGCAAGGGAGTGGGAGTGGATTTTATTTTATTATTTTTTTTAGTTGGAAACAGGAGTATTTTAATAGAATTTTCAGGTAATTGTGGATATTCTTCTTTGATACCATATAAAACTTGACAAGAGGTAGAAGATGTACATTGAGAGTCGATGAGATGTCTCAGAGACTAAGAGAAAAGATTCCTTAAAGATATAGGAAGAGGTCACCAGCCTTAGTGAAGCATAGTTATGTAAATTATTGGGTTCAACCATTATAAGGCCCTTTTAATTTGGTCTTTGGAAACACAGTCATAAAGGAATAGCAGAGGCAGACTGCAGTGAATGAGAGCTGTAAATGAGAATGGAGGGGGCTGGTGAGGTAGTAAGATATTTCTAGCTCAAGGAGCTCTAGAACTAAAAAGAAAGAGAAATATGTTCAGGAAAAGAGGTTATTTCTGATGGAGAAAGAAATGGGCAAAGTGATAAGTAGAAGAAAGCAGTAAGGGAAAAGTAACTAAAGATATGGGGGAGAGAGAAGAATGATGGATCGGATTCTGGAGAAGGAGGGAATGACAGTCCAAATTAAAAAAAAAAAATAGGAAAAGAATAACCAGGTGGAGACTAAAACCCATGTGGAGACTAAGCAACGTGCTACTAAAAAACAAAACAAACTATGGGTCAATTATGAAATCAAAGAAGAAATCAGAAAATACCCCAAAACAAATGAAAATGGAAATACAACATTCCAGTTCTAAGAAGGAAGTTTATAGCAATATATGTCTTCCTCAATAAAAAAGAAAAATCTCAAACAACCCGCCAAAAAAATAAAAAGAAAAATCAAAAGTCACCAGAAGGAAGGAAACAATAAAGATCAGAGGAAATAAATAGAACAGATAAAAACAATAGGAAATATCAACTGAAAGCTGGTTCTTTGAAAAGATAAACAAAATTGATAACTCTTTAGTCAGGCTTACCAAGAAGAGAGAGAGAGAACCCAAATAAACAAAAGAAGAGAAAGAGGAGAAACCACAATACCACAGAGATTCAAAAATAAATAAATACTATGAATAGTTATATGTCAACAAATTAGAAGAAATGGACACATTTCTAGAAACATACCGCCTGCCAAGATGGAGTCAAGAAGAAACAATTTGAATACATTGATTACCAGAGTAAAACTGAATTTATAATTTAAAAAATCTCCCAGCGAATAAGTCCAGAAGTAGATAGCTTTACAGAGAAATTCTACCAAATACATAAAGAACTAATCTCTTAAACTATACCCAAAAATGCAACAGAAGGGAACACTCCAAAATTCATTCTTCAGGATCCCTATTAGGCTTCCCAGATGGCTCAGTGGTAAGAATCCGCCTGCAATGCCAGAGCCACAGGAGACATTGGTTTGATACCTGAGTCCGGAAGATCCCCTGGAGGAGGGTATGCCAACCCACTCCAGTATTCCTGCCTGGAGAATCCCATGGACAGAGTAACCTGGTGGGCTACAGTCCACTGGGTTGCAAAGAGTTGGACAGGACCGAAGTGACTTGGCATGCACACATGCACACACAGGTCACTATTACCCTGATACCAAAACCAGACAAAGAATTTAAAAGATAGAAAAATAAAATTATAGATCAATACCTTTTCTGAATATAGATGTAAAAGTCCTCAACAAGATATTTGGAAACTGAATACAATAATAAGAAAAAGGTCATACACTGTGATCAAATTGGATTTATTCTAGGGTCACAAGGATGATTCAACATTCAAAACAATATGATACACCACATTAGCAAAAGACAGGTTAAAAATTACATGATCATCTCAATAGACAAAGAAAACACATTTGACAAAACTGAACATCCATTCATAAAAAAAACTTTCATCAAAGTAGATATAAGAAGAACATATCTCAACATTATAAAAACTATTTACAAGAAACCCATGGCCAACATAATAGTCAACACTGAAATGCTGAAAGGCTTTCTGCTAAATGCAGAAACAAAACAAAGATGCCCACTCTTGCCACTTCTATTTAATGTAATGTGAGAAGTCCTAGTCATGGCAATCAGGCAAGAAGTGAAAGATTTTCAAATTGAGAAGGGGAGAAGTAAGAATGTCACTATTTGCAGATATAATAATCTATATAGAGAACCCTAAATTCCCCACACAAAGCTATTAGAGGTAATCAATGAATTCAACAAGGTTACAGGATACAATATCAATTTTCACAATTCTGTTGTTTCTATACACTAATAATGAAACATGAGAAACAGAAAGTTAAAAAAAAATCCTGTTCACAATCACATAAAAACTACAGAGGAATAAACTTAACCAAGGAGCTGAAAGGCCTAGACTCTGAAAATTATAAAATATTCGATGAAGGAAATTTAAGATGATACAAAGAAATGGAAAAATGTCTCATGCTCTTGAAGTAGAAGAAAATTGTTAAAATGGTCATACTACCCAAAGCAATCTACAGATTTAACACAACCGCTCTCAAGATATCAAAGACATTTTCACAGAACTAGAACAAATAATCCTAAAGTATATAAGGGGCCATCAGTTCAGTTCAGTTCAGTTCAGTTGCTCACTCGTGTCCGACTCTTTGTGACCCCATGAAACACAGCATGCCAGGCCTCCCTCTCCATCACCATCTCCCGGAGTTCACTCAAACTCACATCCATGAGTCAGTGATGCCATCCAGCCATCTCATCCTCTGTCCTCCCCTTCTCCTCCTGCCCCCAATCTGTCCCAGCATGAGTCTTTTCCAATGAGTCAACTCTTCGCATGAGGTGGCCAAAGTATTGGAGTTTCAGCTTTAGCATCATTCCTTCCAAAGAACACCCAGGGCTGATCTTTAGAATGGACTGGTTGGATCTCCTTGCAGTCCAAGGGACTCTCAAGAGTCTTCTCCAACACCACAGTTCAAAAGCATCAATTCTTCAGCACTCAGCTTTCTTCACAGTCCAACTCTCACATCAATACATGACCAATGGAAAAACCATAGCCTTGACTAGACAGAACTTTGTTGGCAAAGTAATATCTCTGCTTTTCAATATGTTATCTAGGTTGGTCATAACTTTTCTTCCAAGGAGTAAGCGCCTTTTAATTCCATGGCTGCAATCACCATCTGCAGTGATTTTGGAGCCCCAAAAATAAAGTCTGACACTGTTTCCACTGTTTCCCCGTCTATTTCCCATGAAGTGATGGCACCAGATGCCATGATCTTCATTTTCTGAATGTTGAGCTTTAAGCCAACTTTTTCACTCTCCTCTTTCACTTTCATCAAGAGGCTCTTTAGTTCCTCTTCACTTTCTGCCATAAGGGTGGTGTCATTTGCATATCTGAGGGTATTGATATTTCTCCCGGCAATCTTGATTCCAGCTTGTGCTTCTTCCAGCCCAGCGTTTCTCATGATGTACTCTGCATAAGTTAAATAAGCAGGGTGACAATATACAGCCTTGACATACTCCTTTTCCTATTTGGAACCAGTCTGTTGTTCCATGTCCAGTTCTAACTGTTGCTTCCTGACCTGCATACAAATTTCTCAAGAGGCAGGTCAGGTGGTCTGGTATGCCCATCTCTTTTAGAATTTTCCACATAGAAGAACCCAAAAACAATCTTGAGAAAAAAGAACAAAGCTGAAGGTATTACCATCCCCAGACTTCCAACTATACTACAATCTACAGTAATCAAAACAGCATGGTACACACCGATCAATGGAATGGAATAGAGAGCCCACAAATAAACTCATGCACCTATAGTTAATCTACGACAAAGGGGGCAAGAATATACAATGGAGAAAAGACAATCTCTTCAATAAGTGGTGCTGGAAAAACTGGATAGTCATATGTAAACCAATGAGATGATAACATTCTCTTACACCATATATAAAAAGAAATTCAAAATGGTTTAAAATCTAAATTTAAGGCCTGAAAATGTAAGATTCCTGGAAGAGAGTATGTGCAGAATACTCTTAGACATAAATCATATCAATATTTTTAATCTATTTCCTAAGGCTTCCCTGATAGCTCAGCTGGTAAAGTATTCACCTGCAATGCAGGAGACCCTGGTTCAGTTCCTGGGTCAGGAAGATCCACTGGAGAAGAGACAAGCTACCCACTCCAGAATCTTTGGGCTTCCCTGGTGGCTCATATGGTAAAGAATCTGTCTGCAATGGTGGGAGACCTGGGTTTGATTCCTTGGTTGGGAATATCCCATGGAGAAGGGAATAGCTACCCACTCTAGTATTCTGACCTGGAAAATTAAATGGACAGAGGAACCTGGCGGGCTACAGTCCCTGGGGTCGCAAAGAGTTGGACACATCTGAGCAACTTTCATTTTCACTTTCGAGGTAAAAGAACTAAAAGCAAAAATAAACAAATGAGATCTAATTAAATTTAAAACCTCTTCACAGTAAAAGAAACCACTGACAAAACAACAACAAAAAAAGACAATATACGGACTCAGAAAATATTTGCAAATGATATGTTTGGCAAGTATCTCATAGAAGTCAATATCAACAAACAACTCAATTGAAAAAAAATGGGCAGAAGACCTGAATAGACATTTTTCCAAAGAATACATACAGATGGTTTCTAGGTACATGAAAAGATGCTCAACATCACTAACTGTTAGAGAAATACAACAAAAAATCCCAAGGTGATACTACCTTATGCTTGTCAGAATTGCTATTATCAAAAAGTATCAACAAAGGTTGGAGAGGACATGGAGAAAAGGGAATCCTCATGTACTGTTGGTGGGAATGAAAATTCATGCAGTCACTATGAAAAATGGTATGGAGTTTCCTTAAAAAAAAAGAAAAAAAACTAGAAATAGAACTACCACATGATTCAGCAATTCCACTCCTAGAGATATATCCAGAAATAAACGAAAACACTAATTTAAAAAGATACATGTACCTCAGTGTTCATAGCAGACTATTTACAACAGCCAAGATGTATAAACAACGCAGTGATCATCAATAGACAATTGGATTCAGAAGATATGGATATGCAATGACTTTTACTCAGTCATAAAAGAGATGAAATACTGCCAAATGCAGCAATATGAATTGACCTAGAGTGTAATATACTGAGTTAAATAAGTCAGACAGAGTAGGTCAAATCATGTCTGACTCTTTGCAACCCCACAGACTGTAGCTTGGCAGGCTCCTTTGTCCATGGGATTTCCCAAGCAAGAATACTGGAGTGGGTAGCCATTTCCTTCTCCAAGGGATCTTCCCAACCCAGTGATTGAACCTGCATCTCCTGCATTGCAAGGCAGATTCTTGACCATCTGAGTCACAAGGCAAGCCTGATATCACTTACAAATGGAATCTAAAAAATAATACAAATGAATGAATATGCAAAGCAGAAACAGGTTCCTAGATACATAAAACAAAGTTGAAGTTGTGGTTACCAAAGGGAAGTGGGTATGGAACTAACAAATACAAACTACTAGATGTAAAACAGATAAGCAACAAGGATATACTGTAGAGTACTCAGAATTATACCCATTATCTGTAATAACCTGTAAAGGAATCTAATCTGCAAAAATATTGAATCATTTTGCTGTATGCCTGAAACAATATTGTAAGTCAAATATATGTCAATTGAAAGAAGTGAATCTTGATGGAAGGAGTGGTTTAGGAAAGCAGGAGGAAGATAAAGATAAATGGTAATTAATTTTAGAGATAGGAATATGTAAAATTGGAGGAGTTCAATGGTTCCAATTTTGTGCATGTGTATGATTAGTTCCTATACATGGACATCACCAGATGGTCAACACCGAAATCAGATTGATTATATTCTTTGCAGCCAAAGATGGAGAAGCTCTATACAGTCAGCAAAAACAAGACCAGGAGCTGACTGTGGCTCAGACCATGAACTCCTTATTGCCAAATTCAGACTGAAATCGAAGAAAGTAGGGAAAACCACTAGACCATTCAGATATGACCTAAATCAAATCCCTTATGATTATACAGTGGAAGTGAGAAATAGATTTAAGGGCCTAGATCTGATAGATAGAGTGCCTGATGAACTATGGAATGAGGTTAGTGACATTGTACAGGAGACAGGGATCAAGACCATTCCCATAGAAAAGAAATGCAAAAAAGCAAACTGGCTGTCTGGGGAGGCTTTACAAATAGCTGTGAAAAGAAGAGAAGTGAAAAGCAAAGGAGAAAAGGAAAGATATAAACATCTGAATGCAGAGTTCCAAAGAATAGCAAGAAGAGATAAGAAAGCCTTCTTCAGTGATCAATGCAAAGAAATAGAGGAAAACAGCAAAATGGGAAAGACTAGGGATCTCTTCAAGAAAATCAGAGATACCAAAGGAACATTTCATGCAAAGATGGGCTCGATAAAGGACAGAAATGGTATGGACCTAACAGAAGCAGATGATATTAAGAAGAGAATACACAGAAGAACTGTACAAAAAAGATCTTCACGACCCAGATAATCACGATGGTGTGATCACTGACCTAGAGCCAGACATCCTGAAATGTGAAGTCAAGTGGGCCTTAGAAAGCATCACTATGAACAAAGCTAGTGGAGGTGATGGAATTCCAGTGGAGCTATTTCAAAGCCCAAAAGATGATGCTGTGAAAGTGCTGCACTCAATATGCCAGCAAATATGGAAAACTCAGCAGTGGCCACAGGACTGGAAAAGGTCAGTTTTCATTCCAATCACAAAGAAAGGCAATGCCAAAGAATGCTCAAACTACTGCACAATTGCACTCATCTCACACGCTAGTAAAGTAATGCTCAAAATTCTCCAAGCCAGGCTTCACCAATATGTGAACAGTGAATTTCCTGGTGTTCAAGCTGGTTTTAGAAAAGGCAGAGGAACCAGAGATCAAATTGCCAACATCCGCTGGATCATGGAAAAAGCAAGAGAGTTTCAGAAAAACATCTATTTCTGCTTTATTTACTATGCCAAAGCCTTTGACTGTGTGGATCACAATAAACTGTGGAAAATTCTTCAAGAGATGGGAATACCAGAACACCTGATCTGCCTCTTGAGAAATTTGTATGCAAGTCAGGAAGAAACAGTTAGAACTGGACATGGAACAACAGACTGGTTCCAAATAGGAAAAGGAGTACATCAAGGCTGTATATTGTCACCCTGTTTATTTAACTTATATGCAGAGTACATCATGAGAAATGCTGGACTGGAAGAAACACAAGCTGGAATCAAGATTGCTGGGAGAAATATCAATCACCTCAGATATGCAGATGACACCACCCTTATGGCAGAAAGTGAGAGGAACTCAAAAGCCTCTTGATGAAAGTGAAAGTGGAGAGTGAAAAAGTTGGCTTAAAGCTCAACATTCAGAAACGAAGATCATGGCCTCCGGTCCCATCACTTCATGGGAAATGGATGGGGAAACAGTGGAAACAGTGTCAGACTTTCTTTTTCTGGGCTCCCAAATCACTACAGATGGTGATTGTGGCCATGAAATTAAAAGACGCTTACTCCTTGGAAGGAAAGTTATGACCAACCTAGACAGCATATTCAGAAGCAGAGACATTACTTTGCCAACAAAGGTTCGTCTAGTCAAGGCTATGGTTTTTCCTGTGGTCATGTATGGATGTGAGAGTTGGACTATGAAGAAGCCTGAGCGCTGAAGAATTGATGCTTTTGAATTGTGGTGTTGGAGAAGACTCTTGAGAGTCCTTTGGACTGCAAGGAGATCCAACCAGTCCATTCTGAAAGAGATCAGCCCTGGGATTTCTTTGGAAGCAATGATGCTGAAGCTGAAACTCCAGTACTTTGGCCACCTCATGTGAAGAGTTGACTCATTGGGAAAGACTCTGATGCTGGGAGGGATTGGGGGCAGGAGGAGAAGGGGACAACAGAGGATGAGATGGCTGGATGGCATCACTGACTCGATGGACGTGAGTCTGAATGAACTCAGGGAGTTGGTGATGGACAGGGAGGCCTGGCGTGCTGCGATTCATGGGGTCGCAAAGAGTTGGATATGACTGAGCAACTGATCTAATCTAATCTAATGATTAGTTCCTAGTATGTTATGACATTTTCTATTTCTTTTAAAGCATTCATCACCTTCTTCTCTGAATAGATATAGATATATTCCTATTTTAACTTCCTAATAAAATTAGAAGCTGCTTAAGAACAGACAACATGTCTCATTTTCTTGTGTTTCCTCTATGTACTTAGACAGCTTTTGGTACATTACAATTTGAGGGGAACTTATATAATGCATTTTTGTGGCTATCTCATTAAATAATAGTTCAATATATATAGGTTAGATAAATTCTTTCTTGACTAGGAAGCAGTGGGTATAACATGAAAGTGAAGTCGCTCAGTCATGTCCGACTCTTCGTGACCCCATGAACTGTAGCCTATCAGGCTCCTCTGTCCATGGGATTTTCCAGGCAAGAGTGCTGGAGTGGATTGCCATTTCCTTCTCCAGGGGATCTTCCCTGACCTAGGAATTGAACCCAGGTCTCCTGCCTTGCAGGCAGACGCTTTACCATCTGAGCCACCAGGGAAGCCCCTGGGTATAACATGACATGAGGTTTATAAGACTGGAGAAGAGAGATTGTCAGGATCCTCTGCATTTAGAAGGAAAAAAATGTAAAATAATGGGATATCAAGTGGATCCAACTATGTAGCACAACAGGGAAAGAATGGTATGTTGATATAGTTGATCTTCTTTGTATATTTTCCCTTTATAATAGATGATGTTACTGTTAAAGCAGTTGTTACCTCTCCCTAAGGAAGGATTATATTCCCTCCTCACTGAATTCAGCCTTGGCCCTAAGACTCGCTTTGGCTCTTCCATAGGAGAAAGGCATACATCTACATTATGGTGAACATAGGAATGGTCATGTGACTTGCTTTTATTAGTAAAATGTAGGAGTGACATGTTTTGACAATTTTCTTTCTTTCTTCCTCTGCCATGAAACTAATAGTATCCAAGAGTAGCTGCTACTCCTTCTCCTTTCTGCTAAAGATGACATGGGGCAGATCCTTAGACCCTGGAATAGAGTTTATGTGACTGAGAAATGAAACTGTTGCAGCAGGTTACTGAAAATCTGGGATTCTTTGTTACCACAGCAAACAATCCAGAGGGTCACTCCCCTACTCAGACTCCCTCTTTAGGAAGTCATCTGAGATACCTTGAATCATGAAAACAAGGGTCCTACTACTTGATATGTGTGTGTGTATATATATATATATATATATATATATTAATATAGTTGCAGAGAAGATAGATACAAATGAAACAATTTAAGAATATAAAGTAATTATATCTAAGTGGGATGTAAATAATTTGAAGAGGATTTCTGAGAGCCATGTGTAAAAATGGGGCTAAATACAGGTGGGCTAAAGAAGTAAAGGCTTCACAGAAGGGGTATGTTTGGAGTTGATTAAAAGACAAAGATCAATAGATAAAGAGAAGAATGGGGGTGCTGTTTCAAATATGTAGAATTTCATGTCCAGAATCTGTAGAGCCTCCTAATTCCCTAATTTTGAAAGTGTAATCATTTCAACTAAAATAATCTTTCAAACCGATTTTCTACTTAAACAATAAATTAGATTAAGAAGTGATCTCATAGTTGGACTAGAAATTCACATTCAATGTTACTATATAATAATACATTTGGTAATAAAGACAAAAACATAAATTAGTGTGTGTATATGTGTGCATGAATATGTGGGTATGTGGGTGCATAGTCTAAGAATTCTACTTTAGTTGATATCTACATTTCTAAATGATATTATTGGTATCCTGACCACTTGAAAAATAAGGTTTCAACAAACCAAGAAAGTATACAGAGATAAACAATTTTAATTCACAGATCAATATTGAATCATTGGCAGCTTCTGACTAGTCCAAAACAAAAGATAATTTTAAATTGTAACAATTGTATTATACTGGTTTCAGTTGGTTTGAGACATTTTGACCCCTTGTTTTAAATATGTAACTCCATAGTGATGAACTTCTAGGATAAATGAATCTGTCTCTAACTCAGAGTATCCTAAAAATGGCAATAGAAACTTTGATAAATATAAAGTGGCTACAGAATCTTGCTTCTGTGAAAACGTTTGAGCTTCCTAAAATTGTTGTAAACTCTCTTAGAACTTGTTTCCTGGTGGTTCAGCAGTAAAGCATCCACCTGTCATGCAGGAGATGCAGGTTCAGTCCCTACATGGGGAAAATCCCCTGGAGAAGGAGCTGGCCACCCACTCCAGTATTCTTGCCTGGGAAATCTCATGGACAGAGGAGCCTGGTGAGCTACAGTCCATGGGGTTGCAAAAGAGTTGAACTCGACTTAGTGACTAAACAACAACAAAAGATGAAGCTGGTAGAAAGCTATAGAATACCTTCGCTTTTCAATTTGTTTGCTATAGTTAAAATGAGATGTCAACACCAGAGTTTTTGTTTTTTAGTGAATTTCCTGTCTGCAGCTGTTGAAGAGTTAAAGAAACATGCTTGAGTGTCTAAAATACTTGTTTCTCTTGTCCAGAAGAATATTCCAATACACTTTAAACATATCAAAATGCTGATTTTTTATTAATTCATAATCTATTAGTTATTTGGCTGGGAGAACCATTAAGGAGAAATTATTATAGATGCCTTAAAATTACAAAGCATCTCATTTCACGATGAACATTCTTTGTACCTGTTCCATGAAATGACACAACTGTGGTGACTGATGGCTGGAGGAAGGTGACAGAGTAAACTTGCATGTCAAGGTATGCTCAAGAAGTTGACTCTGGAGGGAAACGTCTGCTTGTTTTAAAGTACAACACCTGAGACCAATCTACATCTTGGCAGTGCTCATTAGGAAGCCAACTGTAGACTAAACATTCTTCCTCAGAGGGGCTTTAACCAAGTTGGAGCTCATTAACAAGGAGTCCATGGTGACCAGAAATGTCTTCTGCAGATTATGCAGACAGACAAGCTTTCTTCATGTAAGTCTGGTTTTAATAATTCCTCTCAAAATCTTTTCTCAATTAGAGCAAATTGACACTACATTTTCCTTAATACATTTAATTAACTCTTCAATGATATATAGGGCATTGGGACATATTCTGTTGCTCCAATCACTTATTTCTCTTGAAAATTTCTCTTGAATCTCACTTAGGCCTTATAATCCTCTGATATTTTCTCTATTAAAAATGTAAATAGAACCCTGGAGCGACTAATTTGAAGGTTAACAGTTCATCTGCAAATGATATAGAAATACAGGACAGGCACAGCCTTGAGAATTAAATGTTCTTTGAAAGGCCAAAGCATTAGATTTTTTTCAGTTGTTAAAAATGTTCTCTTGTGCTCTAAATTTGTATTAACTCTTTAGCAGCACTGAAATCCCTTTTTCTTGTTGTTTGGTCAAACAAAAATACTGCCTCCCCAAATGCCCGATATGATTTTAGGAGAGTTAACATATTTGTTGCACAAAAAAAGGCATACAGTCTAGAGTTAGGCAGTCCTGAATTTAAACCCTGATCTGTCACTCACTAGCTCTACAAACTTGGAAAATTAACGTCTAAGATTATTTCTTTATCTATAAAATGGGGTTAAAAATGGCACTTCTCAGGGTTGTTATGAGGATTATAAAATTTGATACATACAAAATACTCAGACTAATGCCTGACATATAGTAAGCTCTCAATAAATGTAAGCTTGGATCACTGCTGTTGCTGGTGTTATCTATAAAACAAGAATGATTAAAATAACACATAGGTAGTGCCCAGCAAGTGCTTATAGTAAGCCTTTAGTAATTGATCCTTCCTTTCCCTAAGGACCTCTGTGAAAAGAATCAGTCACATATTTACAAGGGGAAAAATGCAGCAAATTGATATAAATGGGTTCCTTATTATATAACAATAAATTTAAAACAGGCAAAAACTATTGCTGTAATGTTAAATGACTGCGTATGGCAAAAGGAAACTGAAAATACCCAACACAAAGTCAAGCGATCAGCCTTACAAGTTAGAAATATCAGTACATCGTTCCTCCTGTTATGTCTTTCCCAACTCTCATCATCAACACTGGGATCTCTGTAGACTCTCTCTGATGAAATAAAACCACCAGAGTTCAGAAGACTACAAAACCAGAGCTCATAATTCTGGAGCCATAACTGGTAAAGATCCCCTGCTCACAGGCAGGGGAAACAGTGACTAAGTTTGTGATTTCAGAGTAGGTCCTATAGATTGTTTTTTTTTTTTTTTTTGAAGTATCAGAGACAAATGTCCAGAGAGCCCTTTCCAGTATAAAATTATATAGTAATACTCTATAAAATAAAAACAAAACAAAACAAAAACTTTTGAAATGCATTGCTTAACTTGTAGAGGCAAGTGGGTTATAGTTTAGGGAAAAAATTTAAAAAATGCAAAAATTTTGAAAGACAGAAGGTTACTAAAGCTTGAGTTTGCCCTAGAGATCTATTTCCTCATTCCTGGTGACTTGGTGCTGGGTAGAGCTTGTGCTGTAAGGAAGTAAGTGACACTGGGGAGGGGAGTGGCAGACTTGATGAACAAAGTGAGCATTAAGGCCAGAGACACATTTAAAACTACAATGCCCAAATGATAACACCAAGACCATTATACTTGTATACTTGCAAACACCGTGCACTGCACAACCACAGAGAATGAGCTTTGCATGAACCACAGTGTGAATGTGGGCTGTTAAGGGCTTCCCTGATAGCTCAGTTGGTAAAGAATCCGCATGAAATGCAGGAGACCCCAGTTCCATTCCTGAGGTGGGAAGATCCGCTGGAGAAGGGATAGGCTACCCACTCCAGTATTCTTGGGCTTCCCTTGTGGCTCAGCTGGTAAAGAACCTGCCTGCAATGTGGGAGACCTGGGTTCATTCCCTGGGTTGGGAAGATTCTCTGGAGAAGGGAAAGGCTACCCATTCCAATATTGTAGCCTAGAGAATTCCATGGACTGTATAGTCCATGGGGTCGCAAAGAGTCAGGACACAACTGAGTGACTTTCACTTCATTTCACTTCACTTCAGGTTGTACATGGCAGCTCTGGCAAATGCCAACATTGAATTAATTACAGAAAAACACGCATTTCAGAAGGATTCCATCACGGATCTGTACATGTTCCAGCCATGACTCTGGGTAAAGAGATTGTTCTTGATTTAAATCATCTTAAAATTACTAATCATAGACCCACACTCCTGAGTCTGGGGCCTAAACTCACACTAACCACATGACCTTAAAACTCCTGAATTCAACTGTTTCAAGTTTTCCTGGGACAGCAACATCTCCAAACACTTGCCAGCACACAAATAGATCCTCCTGAGCAGAAGCTCTTAAATCGAAACCTCAAAAAAACTTTTATGGGACAAAAGTCACTGTAAAGAAAATCACAAAATAAATCAGTAACAAGCTACAGGAAAATTAGCAGAATTAACAGATCGTAGAATCAGACCCACAAAGAGTGCAGATGATATTATCAATACAGAATATAACATAAGCATATTAAACATATTGAAGAAAATAAATGACAATATCAAGCTATGACAAACAAGAGACTATACAAATGGCTAGGCATATTTGAGAAAGAATCAAATACTATTTCCATGAATAAAACACTGAATTACTGAAATTAGAAACTCAGTAGATGTGATACAGTGCAAATTAAACACAGCTGAAGGGAACCTGAATAGAAGACAGATGAAAAGAATTTAAACACTGCACCACATAGACAAAAACAGATGGAGATGTAATGAGGGATGATAAGAGGAGAAGAGAAGGAATATAACATATTTCTTATTGGAATTCTAGTAGGAGATAGATAATAGAGAGGCTGGGAGATAAGTATTTCAAAAGAAAATAATTTTCCAGAGTTGAAGAAAAGCACCAATCCTAAGACTAATATAGTTAAAGAAATTCATACTAGGAACATAGTAGTGAAGTTTCAGAGTACCAAAGACAAGGGAGGTCATAAGGCAATCAGTAAAGAAACAGTAACTTTCAAGGGATCATTTTTAGATTCAAAGTGCTATCTCCATAAATAGCAGTGGAACCAGAGAGCAATGGTATATCTTCAAGCGCTGAAAGACAAATGTTGCTATACAAATTTATACTAACAAACAAGACTTTCACAACTATAGGCAACATGAGGGTATTAGAGAAAATACAGAGTATTTAGGATGAATAGGCTTCCCTGGTGGCTCAGACAGTAAAGAATCCGCCTGCAATGCAAGAGACCTGGGTTCGATCCCTGGGTTGGGAAGATCCCCTGGAGGAGGGCATGGCAACCCACTCCAATACTCTTGCCTGGAGAATTCCATGGAGAGAAGAGTCTGGTGGGCTAGAGTCCATAGTATTGCACTTAGACAGCTTTTGGACTTCGCTGTTAGCTCAGCTGGTAAAGAATTCACCTGCAATGAAGGAGACCCTGGGAAGATCCACTGGAGAAGGGATAGTCTACCCACTCCAGTATTCTTGGGCTTCCCTGGTGGCTCAGCTGGTAAATAATCCATCTGCAGTGCAGCAGACCTGGGTTTGATCCCTGGGTTTGATCCCTGGGTTGGAAGATCCCCTGGAGGAGGGTATGGCAACCCACTCTAGTATTCTTGTCTAGAGAATCCCCATGGCCAGACGAGCCTGGTGGGCTACCATCCATGGGGTTACAGAGAGTAGTATAGGACTGAGTGACTAAGCACATAGCACAGGGCACCTAGAACATTTTCCAGAATGAATCTGACCACCAGAAAAAAAAAAAAAAAAAAAACCTATGAGATAGAAGAAAACTTGAGCTAAAGGGATAATAATCATTTTATAAATACTACATCATTATTACCATTTTATTTTACTTTCATTTAATTGTAATTAATTATTTTTTTCTGGTTGTTTACTTTTTAAAGCTTTAATTAGAGTATAATTGCTTTATAATGTGTTAATTTCTGTTATATATAACAATATGAATAGAATTAAAATAACATCTTTTGAAAGTTTAGTTAAGATAGGACACAGTGGCTTAAATTAATAAGTTGTTTAAAGGTCTTTGCATTATTCTGGAGGACAGTTAACACAGATTATCTTTATGGTAAATGTTTATATTGAAATTTCTTGAGTAAATGCTAAAAGAATAAAGTATATAATTTCTGAGTTACGAGAGAGGAATACATGGGTTGAGGTGGGGGCTTTCAGCATAGCCAAAGAGAAAAAAATTTAAAAGGATTTGAAATTTTTAAATTAATCATTCTCTCTGAAACACATTGTCTTTCACAAGAAAGCTTAGTAAACTATGGGAAACCTAGATACACACACACACACCCTCTTTCACTTAATGTTGGTTGGTAACATTTGGATGCACTCCTACCGAGGGACAAGTTTTCCCCCCTTTCTCCATGATTTTATTCACATTTTCCATAATTTCTTTCATTTTTCTTCACAAAAAATCTCTGTTTAAAAGGATATGGAATGTGTTTATTGGACGTGCTTATTGCAAGGGGGAAATGTGTACATTTTTTGAAGAATATGACCAGAAGTAAACTGACACCAATGAAAGTGATGAATTTCTCCAGCCTATATTTTCAGGTGTTTATTTCTCATTAACATAATTCAGTCACAGCTAAGAGACATGCTGCCATGCTGAAAACAAATGTCACAGAAGCAGACTAGATACTAGTGGCTTTGCTCTATTTTATGATAATTGCAATCACAGTTTATCACAGACAATATAAATAGCATGTGGATTTTCATGTGATGAAAGCATTGAGATGTAGGGGAAGTTTAAATGTCTTAGAATTCTAAGTAAGGTCTTACAGCTTTACACAATTGCATCCCTTATTCTTGGGTGATTCAACTCTGCCTATTAGCATTTGATCCTCAACTAATTGGGTATTTTGTTGTCTATGAAATGCAGGGCTTAATTTGTAAAGAGAGTATCTGATCTGTGGGCTTCTATCTTGAAGAATAGCTTAACTGAGACCTTCATTAAGGATTGCCCACATCTCCTGCAGACAGATTCTGGGTACTGGAACATTATACAATTTAAACTCTAAACAGTACGTTTGAAAATGTGACTTTTTAAAATCCTTGATTATCCTCTGAATACAGCAGTTAGGCTTTGGAAATTCATGATACTGATCTCCCTATGTGCAGTGTTATCACAGGAGTTAGAAAATGAAGTTAGAGGTGATTTCTTTACCCTCAGCAATTTCATATATAATTAGCAGTAAATTTAAGAAATGTTGAATTAGTCAGCTTGATTTTTAGTGTTTTGGTAAAGATACCTCCCTATTTTTTGCCTTCATTTTTAAAAATACTTTTGGTGAATTTTATGCAATAAAGAAACATTGACAGAAAGACTGATTTGATTGAATCAAATCAATATTTAGGTTAAGCCCCATTTACAAGAGGATGATGTGAAAGAATTTGATATAGGACTCCTCAAAGAACCAAGAAATTTGCCATTTATGATAATAAGGATGAACCTGGTGGGCACTACGCTACGTGAAATAAACCAGAAAAAGAAGGAAAAATACTACATGATATTAATATCACTTATATGAGGAATCCAAACAGTCAAACTCATAGAAGCAGAGAGTAGAATGGTGGTTGCCAGGGATTGAGGGAAAGGGGATAAAAGGGGAGTTATTAGTCAAAATTTCAGTTATGCAAGGTGAGTAAGTACCAGAAATCTACTGTACAACACAGTGCCTATAGTTAATAATATTGTATTGGAGACAAAAAAGTTTGCTAAGAGGCTAGATTTAATGTCAATCATTCTTATAATGACAACACTGATGACAATGATAAGGAGGAGGAGGAAGAGGAGAAGCAGTAATAATAATAGTACAGAATGCAGGTGGAAACTTTTGGAGGTAATGGATGTTACAGCATAGATTCTGGTCCAACTCTTTGGGACCTCATGGGCTGTAACCTGCCAGGCTCCTCAGTCCATGGAATTCTCCAGGTAGTAATTAATACTGCAGTGGGTAGCCGTTCCCTTCTCCAGGGGGTCTTCCTGACCCAGGGATTGAACCTCAGTCTCTTTCATTGCAGGTAGATTCTTTATCTGCAGCAGGGAAGCCTTACAGGCATATACTTATCCCCAAACTTAATTTATATATATTAAATATTTATAGTTTTACATGTCAATCATAAAAGGCAAAAACAAAACAAAACAAAACAAAACAAAAAAACAGAAAAGATCCAAGAAGAAAGAGTAGTGAGTCACATATTAAATGTATTAAGCAGTTTATAAGAAACAACAGTTAGTGGAGGATCCCAGCAGACCCATTTGGATCTAGAATCACAGGAGAGCACTAATACCACAAACAGGCAGTGGAGTTACTATCACTAAAGGCTCTCTGTAAACGTTATGAAAAAATAATTGAAAGCAAGTTCCACGGCAACATAAAATATATGTTAAAGTCAAATAATTAGTTTGAAGACAGCATAAAACTGGTAAAGTACAAATACTTTGTATAGCCAGCAGCAAAAGGGAAAATATAAAAAGAGGAGAAAAGCACATGGATTTGCCAGGATTTGAAAAGTATAATTTAAAATGTCAAATAATCTGAAAAAATAAAAATCTACACTGAAATGCTGTAAGCGATATCCAAAGAGCAGAGAAGAAACTCATACAGAGAAAGAGTCAGGAAAGAAAATTCTCATCTGACATAGTTAAAATTCTGAGGTCCAAGTATCAGGACAGAATTGAAAGACTGGAGAAAGTCAGGACAAAGGCAAAGTCTCTTCAAGGAGAATGTTATAGAAGCATTTGTGAATTATCCAGTGTACCACTTATTCAAGGAAACCTAAATGGGATTTATCCTTCGAATGTAAGGACAATGAAATACTTGGTCTCTCTAAATCATTAAAATTAAAATTTTTAAAATGGTGATAATTTTAACAACTCAATTAGACTATCTGGGATACTTAAATAACAAGGACTATTAATTCGTACACCATTTAAAAAGAAATTATATTGCTTTTTACAATGTAAATAGAATACATTTTAATTGTAAAAAATTAGATAACTAAAAACTAAAAATAATAACATGGATAACAAAATTATCTCCTCATATAAATTCCACGCACAGAGAAGCCTGGCAGGTTATACTCCACGGGATTGCAAAGAGTCAGATAACACTGAGTGACTAACACTTTTACTTTTCACTATACTGTCAATATTTCAGTTTTAATATATGTATATAAATAATATATATACATAAATATATGATGGTATATGATTGATAGGTAACCTTAAAATATGCACATAATTTGATAGAAGTGATTCTAGAGTGCTATGGAATACATACATATATCTGTTTACATATATACAGGTAGACACCAACCTTGTTCTTTCTTTTGTAATTTCACACTACAAATTTGATTTGTACATTCATTTCCACCCCCCACTCCCCCAGTTCTTAAATGAAAACATTAGAAAAATTCCATAGCTTTTCTGTTTACTGTTAGATTGCTGTTAGGTCTATTCCAGACTATTCATCATATGTCCGTATTCCCTTATAGTACCAAAACCTCTGTTGTTGTTGTTCAGTCACCCAGTCGTGTCCAACTCTTTCTGACCCCATGGACTGCAGTATGTTAGGCCTCCCTGTTCCTCACCATCTCCCAAAGTTTGCCCAAGTTCATATTCATTGCCTCAGTGATGCCATCCAGCCATCTCACCCTCTGATGCTCTCTTCTCCTTCTACACTTAGTCTTTCCCAGCATCAGAGACTTTTCCAATGAGTTGTCTAGAAACTGAGTTCACATCAGACAACCAAAATACTGGAGCTTCAGTTTCAGCATCAGTCCTTCCAGTGAATATTCAGGGTTGATCTCCCTTAAGATTGACTGATTTGATATCCTTGCTGTCCAAAGGATTTTTAGGAGACTTCTCCAGCACCACAGTTTGACAGTATCAAATCCTCTACTCTCATCCATTTAATGTTTCTCCCTTCATCCAGCTCAGGTCTGCAACAGGTTTGATGCATATAATGGAGAAGTAATGTCTGGTTCATTGTATTTCTTTTATGACTCCAGTTATTCTCAACTGACATTTTGGGGCAACTCCAGGTTGAGCTCAGAGGAGGTTATCATTCTTCCATGGGTCTCCTTTGGAGATCTCTTGGTGAAAATCTAAGGAGTGCTGGGATCAGAATGCTTAGTGTAGATTCACTGATCTGATAACCTTTTCCTCCTTCTGGATATCAACAACTCCCTTTTCAAACACTGAACTTCCAAAAGTTCATTATAAAATTGGAATTACATGGCTTCCATAAGATTCTCTTAGGCAGAGATCCTCTTATGATGAACCTGAGCCTTGCAAGGAGACAACATGCAAACCAAGAGAAATATGTACCATTTCCTGCCTCTGTTTATGAGTGTGGAGTTCACTTCCAGCCCAGTCAACTGCATGTAACTTTTCAGTTTCAGATTTTTCCAAAGTCAGAGTCAGAATTCTTATCTCACTAACATGACAAAAGACATCTACTGAGGGAAGTTCTCCTAAAGACTGTTTACTAAGCTTAAGTAAAAAGGAAAATTCTAGAACTGAAACATGCAATATCTGAAATAAAAATTCACTACATGTGTTTAAAAGCAAAAAATAGAGGAACAATAAAGGAGATGTAAAAACAATAAAACTATCTAATCTGAAGGACAGAGTGATAAAAGATGCCAAAAAAAAATTAAAACTTTAGGGACTTGTAAGACAGTATCAGAGAGTCTATTATATATGTAATTGGAGCCTCAGAAGGAGGAAAAAAAAGAATGGGAACAAAAAGTATTTGAAGAAATAATATTTGAAATTGCCAAAATTTGTTAGAAGAGATAAATTACAGAATCAAGAAACCTAGTAAACCTCAAGCAGGTTTTAGCTGGAGAATGTGGTAGCCTTCAGTATCTAGGACAGCTTCAGTCACATATCTGGTGCCTTGCTGAAAAAGGCTGAAAAAGCTGTAGTACACAGGGCCCCTTCAAGACTGCAGTTTTAGGGCAGTGAGAGATGGACCATAAGGAAAGCTGAGCACCAAAGAATTGATGCTTTTGAACAGTGGTGTTGAAGACTCTTGAGAGTCCCTTGGACTGCAAGGAGATCCAACCAGTCAATCCTAAAGGAAATCAATACTGAATATTCATTGGAAGGACTGATGCTGAAGCTCTAATACTTTGGCCACCTCATGGAAAGAGCTGACTCATTTGAAAAGACCTGATGCTGGGAAAGATTGGAGGCAGGAGGAGAAGGGGATGACAGAGGAGGAGATGGTTGGATGGTGTCACCAACTCAATGGACATGAGTTTGAGTAAGCTCCAGGAGTTGGTGATGGACAGGGAAGCCTGGCATGCTGCAGTCCATGGGGTCACAAAGAGTCAGGCATGACTGAGAGACTGAACTGAACTGAACTGGGCTTCATATCTTGTGGCTCAAGGGTCTAAAACCAAGTTCTCTGGTGAATGGTGTGGAAGGTGAATGGCCTTTTATGACAGAGCCTCAGAAATAACATAGCATTAATTCCTTTCTATCCTGTTATTAAAGAAATCACAGGCCTGTAGAGGAGGACACATACATCCCATTTTCCAATAGAAGGGGTATCAAAGAATTTGTGGCCATGATTTAAAACCATTGATTTAAAAGAAAAATAACCATTTGAGAGAAACCTTCAAAAAAGAAAAAGATAACAACTTTATTGATAAAGTTGAGCCAGAAACTCTTCTTTGGTTAAAGATTTGATGATTTTGCAGATTTTTCTGGCCAATTTTGTAGATAAAGTTTGAAAAACTGATCAAAAACTGCCAAACTGATCAGAGATATGAAAATTAAAAATACAATGAGACATCACCACATACCTACTGAAATGGCTAAAATTTAAGACTGACAAGAGCAGGTTTTTGAAAGCAGGTGGGCATTCTCATAAACTTCCAGTGAGAGTATAGTTGGCACAATCACTTTAGATAGTTGTTTGTCATCAATTATTAAAATTGAACATACACATACTATGACAAATATTTTATACCTAATCAGAACATGGGAATACCAGACCACCTGATCTGCCTCTTGAGAAATTTGTATGCAGGTCAGGAAGCAACAGTTAGAATTGGACATGGAACAACAGACTGGTTCCAAATAGGAAAAGGAGTACAGTCAAGGCTGTATATTGTCACTCTGTTTATTTAACTTATATGCAGAGTACATCATGAGAAATGCTGGACTGGAAGAAACACAAGCTGGAATCAAGATTGCTGGGAGAAATATCAATCACCTCAGATATGCAGATGACACCACCCTTATGGCAGAAAGTGAAGAGGAACTCAAAAGCCTCTTGATGAAAGTGAAAGTTGAGAGTGAAAAAGTTGGCTTAAAGCTCAACATTCAGAAAACAAAGATCATGGCACCCGGTCCCATCACTTCATGGGAAATAGATGGGGAAACAGTGGAAGCAGTGTCAGACTATTTTTCTGGGCTCCAAAATCACTGCAGATGGTGACTACAGCCATGAAATTAAAAGATGCTTACTCCTTGGAAGGAAAGTTATGACCAACCTAGATAGCATATTCAAAAGCAGAGACATTACTTTGCCAACAAAGGTTTGTCTAGTCAAGGCTATGGTTTTTCCTGTGGTCATGTATGGATGTGAGAGTTGGACTGTGAAGAAGGCTGAGCGCCGAAGAATTGATGCTTTTGAACTGTGGTGTTGGAGAAGACTCTTGAGAGTCCCTTGGACTGCGAGGAGATCCAACCAGTCCATTCTGAAGGAGATCAGCCCTGGGATTTCTTTGGAAGGAATGATGCTAAAGCTGAAACTCCAGTACTTTGGCCACCTCATGGGAAGAGTTGACTCATTGGAAAAGACTCTGATGCTGGGAGGGACTGGGGCAAGAGGAGAAGGGGGACGACAGAGGATGAGATGGCTGGATGGCATCACTGACTCAATGGACATGAGTCTGAGTGAACTCCGGGAGTTGGTGATGGACAGGGAGGCCTGGTGGGCTGCGATTCATGGGGTCGCAAAGAGTCGGACACGACTGAGCGATTGATCTGATCTGATCTGAATCAGAACCCAACCAAAATGTACAAATAAGTATACTGAAAATTTGTACATGAATGTTCACAGCAGCATTATATGTAAGAGACTAAGATAGAAACTGAAATGTTAGTCAATGATACAATGGACTGGAGCTTCCAAGGTGGCTCAATGGTAAAGAACCTACCTGCCAATGCAGGAGATGCGAGTTTGATCCCTGGGTCAGGAAGATCCCCTGGAGAAGGAAATGGCAACCCACTCCAGTATTCTTGCCTGGAGAATCCCATGGACAGAGGAGGTCGCAAAGAGTTGGACATGACTTAGTGACTAAACAACTTACAATGGAATCCTGCAAGCAATGCACTGCATGTGAGTGTGAAAGTTGGTTAATCGTGTCTGACTCTTAGAATACTGGAATGGGTAGCCTTTCCATTCCCCAGGGCATCTTCCTATCCCAGGGATTGAATGCAGGTCTTTTGCATTGCAGGAGGATTCTTCACCAGCCGAGCCACCAGAGAAACCCAAGAATACTGTAGTGGGTAGTCTGTCCCTTCTCCAGGGGATCTTCCTGACCCAGGAATTGAACTGGGGTCTCCTGCACTGCAGGCAGATTCTTTACCAATGGAGCTGTCAGAGAAGCCCCCAATGCACTGAATGAACTATGATGTTAAAGAAAAGATACGAATCTCTCAGACTGAAGCAGAACACAGAAGCTGGGTACAGACCACATACTGTGCACCTCTATTTATTTGCTGCTCAATAACAGGCCAGGCTGATGTATAGTGTTTTAGGAGGGAAAGGGCCATGGACTCAAGATGAGAGTGAAGTCACTGTGCAGTTACCTTAGGAGACACCTTAAGCAATTCCTCCACCATGAGAGGGAACATCTACTGAAAAGGCCATTGGAATCTAGTAAGGAGGCCCAAGAACAGCAGATCTGGTAGAAGAACTTGGTTTTGGGGGATCTGTGGGTCCTGGGGGAAATTTGAAGCTGCCAGTTTTCTGTGAACCCTAAAAGGCTGAGGGATAATGTTAGGATAATGGTTACCACAGAGGATGAGGAAGCAGAAAATGACTGGGAGAGGGCTTGTGGGTTGCTTCCAAGATGCTGATAGTGTTCCTGTCTTGGACCTGAGTAGTGGTTTCTGGAGTATGTTCACCTTATAATAATTCACAGTACTATACATTTAGGATTTGTGCAATTTGGTGCAAGTTATATTAATTAAAAAATAACAAAAAGATTATGCACTGGAGTGGAAGAAATGAGACAGAAAGAGTACCTAGAAGGAAATTTTATCTAGGCAAGTGATAAAGAGTTAAGGCAAAAACAGGAAGAAAGGAGGGAAAGCAAGAGATGAGAATCTGATGGAAGCTGGTTTAATTGTTTATCAGTAAGACAGAGACAATAGGAGCTACCACATCAAAGAAAACAGACATACAGATAGTGTCTGCATCTGTGACCAACACAGGGCCCAACAGCAGATAACAGCCCAAGGTGCAAGTAAATGGCAAGTCAAGTTCAACAGAAAACTGTTGAAATCCAATTGTATGGGATGGAGGTTCTAAGACTCCAGTCCCAGAAGTATTAGAAAGACAAGGTTCTGGAAACAGAACTGGGACACTGTGTTCAGTAGTCAAATAAGACTACTTCACTCTCCCATTAGGCTTTAAGTTTGTTAAACTTACAATTGTTGTTCCTCATGATAGACTAACAAAGTAGCATGTGCCTAGAAATACAATAGGTGTATAAAACCTGATAAATTTGCCAATAAACCGATGACTATGACTAGGAACAAAAAATAACTCATTCATGTGAACTGAGGTTCAAGGGAAGTTCAGTTCAGTTCACTTCAGTCACACAGTCGTGCCTGACTCTTTGTGACCCCATGGACTGCAGCATGCCAGGATTCCTTGTCCATCACCAACTCCTGGAGCTTGCTCAAACTTACGTCCATCGAGTCGGTGATGCCATCCAACCATCTCATCCTCTGTCATCCTCTTTTCCTTCTGTTTTCAATCTTTCCCAGCATCAAAGTCTTTTCCAAAGAGGTAGTTCTTTGCATCAGATGGCCAAAGTATTGGAGTTTTAGCTTCAGCATCAGTCCTTCCAATGAATATTCAGGACTGATTTCCTTTGGGATTGATTGGCTGGATCTCCTTGCAGTCCAAGGGACTCTCAAGAGTTTTCTCCAACAACACAGTACAAAAGGATCAACTCTTTGGCTCTCAACTTTCTTTATAGTCCAACTCTCACATCCATACATGACCACTGGAAAAACCATAGCTTTGACTAGTTGCATCTTTGGGGCAAAGTAATGTCTCTGCTTTTTAATATGCTATCTATGTTGGTCATAGCTTTTCTTTCAAGGAGCAAACATCTTTTAATTTCATGGCTGAAGTCACCATCTGCAGTGATTTTGAAGCCCAAGATAATAAAGTCTGTCACTGCTTCCATTGTTTCTCCATCTATTTGGCATGAAGTGATGGGACCGGATGCCATGATCTTAGTTTTCTGAATGTTGAGTTTTAAGCCAGCTTTTTCGCTTTCCTCTTTCATTTTCAAGAAGAGGCTCTTTAGTTCTTCTTCACTTTCTGACATAAAAGTGATGTTATCTGTGTATCTGAGGTATTGATATTTCTCCCAGCAATCTTGATTCCAGCCTGTGCTTTATCCAGCTTGGCATTTCGCATGATATACTCTGCATATAAGTTAGACAAGCAGGGTGACAATATACCACCTTGACATACTCCTCTCCCTATTTGGAACCAGTCTGTTGTTCCATATCCAGTTCTAACTGTTGCTTCTTGACCTGCATACAGATTTCTCAGGAGGCAGATAAGATGGTCTGGTATTCCCATCTCACACTTTGTTGTGATACAGATAGTCAAAGGCTTTGGCATAGTCAATACAGTAGAAGTAGAGGTTTTTCTGCAACTCTTGCTTTTTCAGTGATCCAGCAGATGCTGACAATTTGATCTTTGGTTCCTCTGCCTTTTCTAAATCCAGCTTGAACACCTGGAAGTTCACAGTTCACATACTGTTGAAGCCTGGCTTTTCAAACTACCACATAATTGCATTCATCTCACACACTAGCAAAGTAGTGCTCAAAATTCCAAAGCCAGGCTTCAGCAGTTGAGATGAATGCAATTATGCGGTAGTTTGAACATTCTTTGGCATTGCCTTTCTTTGGGACTGGAATGAAAACTGACTTTTTACAGTCCTGTGGCCACTGCTGAGTTTTCCAAATTTGATGACATGTTGAGTGCAGCAATTCCATAGCATCATCTTTTAGGATTTGAAATAGTTCTACTGGAATTCCATCACCTCCACTAGCTTTATTCATACTGATGCTTCCTAATGCCCACTTGACTTTGAATCCCAGATATCTGGCTCCAGGTGAGTGATCACACCATCCTGGTCATCTGGGTCATGATCTTTTTTGTATAGTTCTTCTGTGTACTCTTGTCACTTCTTCTTAGTATCATCTGCTTCTGTTAGGTCCATAGCTTTTCTGTCCTTTATTGTACCCATCCTTGCATGAAATGCTCCCTTGGTATCACTAATTTTCTTGAAGAGATCTCTAGTCTTTCCCATTCTATTGTTTTCCTCTATTTCTTTGCATTGATCACTAAGGAAGTCTTTCTCATCTCTCCTTGTTATTCTTTGGAATTCTGCATTCACATAGGTATATGGCCTCCTCAGACAACCATTTTGCCTTTTTGCATTTGTTTTTCTTGGGGATGGTCTTGATCACTGCCTCCTGTACAATGTCACGAACCTCCGGCCATAGTTCTTGAGGCACTCTGTCTATTATATCTAATCTCTTGAATCTATTTGTCATGTCCACTGTATAATCAGAAGGGATTCAATTTAGGTCACACTGGAATGGTCAAGTGGTTTACCCTACTTTCTTCAATTTAAGTCTGAATTTTGCAATGAGTTCATCATCTGTGCCACAGTCAGTTCCTGGTCTTGTTTTAGCTGACTGTATAGAGCTTCTCCATCTTTGGCTGCAAAGATTATAATCAGTCTGATTTCGGTGTTGACCATTTGCTGACGTGCATGTGTAGAGTCTTCTCTTGTGTTGTTGGAAGAGGGTGTTTGCTATGAACAGTGTGTTCTCTCAGCAAAACTTCTGATAAAAAATCTGATAAATTGGTCAACAAATAAAACAATAACTAGGAACAAAAAAGAACTCATTCACTTGAACTGAGGTTCAAGGGAAGAGTTTAGGCAAATGTGCATAAATTAAGATCCCAATTACTAGAACAAAGGGAAACACTTTAGTCCAGATAAGAAGAAAGATCATCTGGAGAAAGTGGTTTAGGATTGTATCTGTCTACTTCTTTGTTTACAGGGATGATGTCAGAGGATAGTTTGATCTGAAACTGCAAGTACAATTTCAGGAGTTCCAGTTTCATTATTTGAATGACACGTCAGATAAGATCACATTGAAAAAAGACTCAAATTTAATCTTAATCTCCATTAATTATTAAAAATAAGAGAAACACTAAACTTTAAACATTAAACTTCATTTCTGGATAACATAAAGAAAGGCATTGAATCATATTGAATGAAGTAGGATTTCAAAAGAACCTGTCATTTTTACCAATAGCAAAAATGATAATTTCTTTAAGCAATATATATTTATAAAAAAGCAAGGAGTTATACACCCAAACTGTCTTCTGATTTTTTTCTAAAGCTTTAAAATCAGAGTCAGGTTGAAATTTCCACAGTACTAGGCAATCCAGTTTTTATTTCAAATCCTTCAAAGCCATGACATTCTGATTTTTAAAAGTTAAACGATGACTTTGACTTTATTAAGTGTTATCTCCTCTACACAAGGATGTCAGGTTTTAAAAGGTCATTCAAATGCATAGCCATCTACATATATCTTCTTTTTCAATACATACTGATACTTTCTTGAATATAGAACAGTGTTTTCAATAAATGGTACCTGATAAATGTGCTTTTGCTGAAAGTATATTGGTTAGGAAAAAAGAAAAGTTCTATGGTGGAAGTGGAAACCATTATTAAAGTGAGAGAACAAAAATCCATTTATTCTTCACAAGCAATTTGCATATGGTTGAGTTTGAGACTTAGAACTGTTCTGAATACTCTCATCTCATTAGTATTGCTGGGTTCTTTCTTTCTCATTGTTCATTTTCCCTTATTCAAGCTCAGTAAGGCAGATAGTCAATTTTATTAATCATGCTCAGAAAAATTATTTACTGTATTGGAAGTTACTTGGCTATATAAATTATGATCTATTTGAAATTTGGAAGTTAATTTAGAGACCATTCTGGAGTAGAAACTAGATTAACTAAATAGAAAGGTCTTTTAATTATTATAAAATCTGGTATCTCATTATATGTAAGTTTATCTGGTTAGCTTAAATGTGTATCAGTCCTGTAACCTACTAGGGCTAACAATATAATTACTGACATATAAAACCATCATCTACAAAATTAACATACACAAATAGGTTGTGCTTCTATACACTTGGAAAATTGTATTAAAGAAATAAGAAAAAGCATTCCCATTTACAATAGCATTCAGTTCAGTTCATTTCAGTCACTCAGTCTTGTCTAACTCTTTGCGACCCCACGGACTGCAGCACGCCAGTCTTCCCTGTCCATCACCAACTTCTGGAGTTTACTCAAACTCATGTCCATTGAGTTGGTGATGCCATCCAACTATCTCATTCTCTGTCGTCCCCTTTTCCTTCCGCCTTCAATCTTCCCCAGCATCAGGGTCTTTTCAAATGAGTCAGTTCTTCACATCAGGTGACCAAAATATTGGAATTTTAGCTTCAACATCAGTCCTTCCAATGCATATTCAGGACTGATTTCCTTTAGGATGGAATGGTTGGATCTCCTTGCAGTCCAAGGGACTCTCAAGAGTCTTCTCCAACACCACAGTTAAAAAGCATCAATTCTTTGGCATTCAGCTTTCTTTATAGTCCAGCTCTCACATCCATACATGACCACTGGAAAAACCAAAGCCTTGAGTAGATGGACATAATAATAAAATACTTAGGAATAAATTTAACCAAGGAGGTTAAAGATCTATAGACTGAAAATTACAAGACATTGATGAAAGAAGTTGAAAAGATATCATATGTGCATGAATCAGAAGAATTAACATTGCTAAAATGTTACTACCCAAAGTCACTTATAGGTTCATTCCAATCTTATCAAAATTCCAATGGCATTTTTCAAAGAAGTTAAAAAAAATCCTAAAATTCTTATGGAACCACAAATGACTCTGAATAGCTAAAGCAATTTTGAGAAAGAATAACGGAACTGGAATCATCACACATCCTGATTTCAAACATTATTACTAAGCTATAGCAATCAATACAGTATAGTATTGGCATAAAAACAGACAAAGAGATCAGTGGAATAGAACTGGAAGCCAAGAACAAAATTATAAATATATGATCAACTAATATTTGACAAGAGAGCTAAGAATACTCAATTGGGGAAAAAAAAAAACAAAAACCTCTCAGATAACTGATGTTTAGAAAATTTAGTATTTACTAATAAAATAATTAAATCAGACCCTTATCTAACAACACTCACACAAATTAATTTAAAATGGATTAAAGACTAAAACATAAGAACAAAAACTGTAAAAATGGGAAAGTCCCTTGTGATTATTTCTTGCACTGTTGTTTTGTTTTGTTTTGTTTTGTTTTTGATTAAAGAATCCTGGATCTCAATAAGATCCTCATGTAGACTTTATTTTTTTTTTTCATTGTAGAATTTAATGTTTTAATGGATATGTTTTTAGCATTCTGTTTTGTTTTTTTTTTTTTTATATAACACCAAAACCACAAGCAACAAAAGTAAAAATCCACATGGCGGTTACATCATATTGAAAAACTTCTACACAATAAAAGGGAAAAAAATGACAACAAAGTGAAAAGGCATCCTACAGAATGGGAGAAAATATTGTCAAACCATCTATCTGATACAGTGTTAATACAACTCCATAGCAAAAAAACAAAAGCACAACAAAAACAATACTGCCTAAAAATGGGCAGAGTATCTGAAAAGATTTCCCCCAAGACCTCAAATGACCAATAGATACACAAAAAGATGCTCAATGTCACTATCAGAGAAATGCAAATAAATACCACAATGAGATATCACCTCACACCTGTCAGAATGGCCATTACAGAAAAGGTAACAGACACACGTGTTGGCAAGGCTGCAGAGAAAGGAGAATCCTAGTGCACCGTTGGTTGGAGTTTATATTGGTACAGCTACTATGGAAAACATTATGGAGGTTCCTCAAAAAAAATTGAAAATGGAAGTACCACATGATCCAGCCATTCCACTCCTGGGTATATATCCAAAGGAAACGGAATTACTATCTCAAAGGGATAACTGCACCCCCATGTTCATTGGCATAATATTTACAACAGTCAAGACATGAAAATAACTTAGATGTCCACTGGTAATGAATGAATTACAAAATATTTGATGTGTATATACACATGATGGAA
Source organism: Bos mutus (assembly GCF_027580195.1). Taxonomy (NCBI): domain Eukaryota; kingdom Metazoa; phylum Chordata; class Mammalia; order Artiodactyla; family Bovidae; genus Bos; species Bos mutus. Next base: position 33,570,616 of record NC_091618.1, read on the forward strand.
TATTAGTTAGCCAGAAAAAGAGAATTCTGCGTTGTGTGATATCATGAATGAACCTAGAGACCATTATACTGATAATAAGTGAAATAAGCCAGAGGAACACAAACATTGTATGTTTTCACTTATACGTGGAATCTAAAAACGCTAAACTCATAGAAACAGAGAGTAGAAGGTGGTTGCCAGGGTTAAGGGTTGTGGAGCATGGGGAAATCTTAGCCAGAGACTCCAAACTGCTAGCTATAAGATGACTAAGTTCTGGGTATCAAATTACAGCATGGTGACTGTAAGTAACAGTACAGTTCTACATTGCTTGAGAAAGAGTAGATCTTAAATGTTACCACCATTGACAAAAAAATGATATTTATGTGAGGAGATGTGGATTATTAACATTATTGTGGTAATCATTTTGCAGTGTATACATGTATTAAATCATGGCGTGTTCCTTAAGCTTACACTATATCAAATCTCAATGCAGCTGTTAATGAAAACTATTAAATATATCTGATTTTTAAAAATATGTACAGATATGCCAGTATTTATAGTGTTTGGCTATACATTTCACAGTTTGTTTTTAATTTTTTTCTACTAATGGTCCAGTACAATTTAGCTTAAAATAATGCAGCAGCAGCATACCAAAGTCACCCAAACTTTTGCAAAAACAAATATGGAAGAATCTCAGATAAACAGTTTCCTGACCCCTCTCTCCCAGAAATCTGATTCTTCAGGCTTTAGTTCTACAATGAGTTCAGCAACTTTAGTTAACATGTGTACAACCCTATTTCTTGAGACAGTATCTATTAATTTCTCACTACTGAAAGATGGGATTATTTTTCTTGCATTACCCTTTTCTCCTTTTTTGTTCTCCTATTTGACAGTGCCTTAAAATTTTAAAATAAGATAGATGTTAAACTTAGACTTTTCAGCCTGACATTTTTGACAATATCTTTTAGCTTGCTATTTTGTAAAATGTACATATTAAAGACTTGACTTTCCTTAAATTCTCTCCTGCATTCAAACATTCTTCTCATCATCTCCTAAATTTCGTCTTTGGCCGGTTAACCTTTTACATTGTCAGGATTGTTAATCATTACATTCAATTCTATGACTTGAAATGGTACCTGTGGCTTTATTCACAGGCTCAGTAAAAGTTGATAATGCCAGAGAGTATTTCTATTGTTATAACTATGGTCTGAAGATATAAATATTGCTTAATAAGCAGGCCAGTCATATTGAATTTTTTCTTTAGGATACTGCAAACTCTAGAACAGGGGTCCTGAACCCCAAGGATTTAATGCATGATGATCTGAGTTGGAGGTGATGTACTAATAATAGAAATAAAATGTACGATAAATATAATGTGCTGGTATCACTCCAAAACCATCGTCCCAACCCCATTTGTGGAAAAATTGTCTTCCACAAAACTGGTCCCTGGTATCAAAACATTGGGGATCACTGCTCTAGAATACTTTAATTAAAAGGGATGCTTCTAGCATTAAGGTCAAGTGAATTTTTACAATATCTCCATTATTTAAATCATTTTAGTTTATATAATATTTAGATTACCAATTTGGGAGGGCAATTCTTTTTCCTAGAGTTTCCAATTCTTTTTTCCCCTTGCATTATCTTTCTTTATTATATGGGGCTTCCCAGGTGGCATAGTGGTAAAGAATCTGCCCACCAATGCAGGAGACACAAGAGATGGGGGTTTGATCCCTGGGTTTGGAATTCTTTATTATATACCTAATTTAAAAAGAAAATTTCCACTCATTTTAAATATAGCAGTGTGTACATGTGAATCCCAAAATTCTAACTGTCCCCACCCTTCACCCGTCCCCGCTGGTAACCATAAGTTCATTCTCTAAGTCTGTGAGTCTGTTTCCGTTTTGTAAATAAGTTTAGATTCCACATATAAGAAATATCATATATTTCTCTTTCTCTGACTTATTTCACTCAGTATGAAAATCTCTAGGTCCATTCATGTTGCTGCAAATGGCATTATTTAATTCTTTTTAAAGGTTGAATAATATTCCATCATGTATATGTGTATCTTCTTTATCCATTCTTCTGTCGATGGACATTTAGGTTGCTTTCTTATTTTGGCATTGTAAATAGCACTGCAATGAATACTGGGGTGCATGTATCCTTTTGTACCAAGGACTTATGTATAGTACAGGGAGCTCTGCTTAAATTATGTAACAACCTAAATGAGAAAAGAATTTGAAAAGGAATGGATACATGTATCTGTATAACTGAAATCACTTTGTTGTATACCTGAAACCAAAACAACACTGTTGATCAACTATATGCCAATATAAAATAAAAGTTAAAAAAAATAAAACTTCTATGTATGTCTTCTAGTAGTCTTCTGACCACTTTTTGCCCTGGAGACCTCCCTGTCAGAGCCCTTAGACTTTGTAACTTGTTCCCTCTGTTCGTGAACAGTTATTCCACATAATCTCCACTCTTATCCTGAAATGGATTAGATCTTTCATGGTTGCTATGTTTTTATCCTCTTAGTCAAGAGGAAGTTCTTTTGCTAGAGTGCATTCCTAAGCATACTGCAAAGGAAAAAAAAAAGTATACTGAAGGTAAACTTTCTTTCGTTTTTTAAAATATATTAATGAAGACAACCCTTCAGATTAATACTTATAGCTATCTATGGAAATTAGATTGAAAGTTATTTTCTGTCTCTGAACTTGCTTAAAAAACATAAATTCAATCTGCCCTCTCCCCGTCACAGAATCTGGAGTTGCTGATGAGAAGTTGAGTCTAATCTGATTCACATTCCTTTGTATGTGACTTTCTATTTAATCTGAAATAATTTTAGAATATTTTCATCCAAATTTCCTGTCTATATTTATTTCATTGTCTGGGTGTCTGGATTTTTCATTGTGCTGGTTTTCTTTCTTTGAACCTAAAATTTTGGTTCTTTCAATTGCTGAAAATTTCCTGCTTTTTCTAGGACTGTTGCTGAATAAGTATTAGACCTTTTGGGTTAATCCTTGGTCATTCTGGTATTTTCCATCTCTATTTTTCTCTTACTTTCTGGAAATATTCAAAATACATATTTTCCAGTCTTTTTTTTTTTTTTTTTAAGCAATGAGAGTTTTCAATCTTTTGAAATTGTTTCCCCTAATTGTTCCTTTTAGTGGCATTATGCAATTTTGGGGGACATAATAATATATTCATAAATCATTCTGAATGTATTAATTCTCCAAGATTTTGGCTGAGACTACAGTCCAATCTAATGCTTGGAGTTCTCTCCTCCAGCTCATTAAAGCTGTTGGCATAATTCTGTTCCCTGGGGACAGCAACCAGAGGCTGTCGTCAATTCCTAGAGACTATTCACTGTTGCCTGCCCCATGTCCTCTCTACAACATGGCATTTGCTACTTCAAGGCCAGCAATAGAACATATGTATTATTTTGAATCTTAGTTTAGACCCAGAAGTAAAGAATTCATGTTATTAGGTCAGGTCAATCAGGATAATCTCCTTTTAGACTAGCAATACCCATTGATAAGTAAACTAAATTTTATCTAGATTATTCATTTTTTTTTTCAGTTAATAATCAACCCATTGATTGGATCAACATCCAATAACCCCTTGAATTAGTTTATCACAATCATAAGTTCTGTACACACTCCAGGGGACAGAACTGAAGAAGGCAAGTGTCACTGGGAATCATCTTGGAATTCTGCCTATCACACAGAACTTAATGTAAATTAAAAAGTAAAATTCTTAACATTACTCAATTTCAGGGAAATGCAAATAAAACTCATAATGAAGTAATACCTCAAACCTATTAAGATGGCTATTATCAAAAAAAAAAAAAAAAAGTGTTGGCTAGTATATGGAGAAAAGGGAATACTTGCCCACTGATTGTGGGAATGTAATGGTACGACCACTATGGTAGTACATTGCAAAGGATTATTTAAAAAAAAAAGAAATACCATCAGTTCAGTTGAGTTCACTCAGTAGTGTCCAACTCTTTGTGACCTCATGGACTGCAGAACACCAGGCTTCCCTGTCCATCACCAACTCCCAGAGTTTTCTCAAACTCATGTGCATCGAGTTGGTGATGCCATTCAAACATGTCATCCTCTGACCCCGTTATCCTCCCACCTTCAGTCTTTCCCAGCACCAAAGCCTTTTGAAATGAGTCAGCTCTTCACATTAGGTGGCCAAAATATCAGAGTTTCAGCTTCAGCATCAGTCCTTCCAGTGAATATTGAAGGTTGATTTACATTAGGATTGACTGGTTTGATCTCCTTGCAGTCAAAGGGATTCTCAAGAGTTTTCTCCAACAACACAGTACAAAAGCATCAATTCTTTGGCTCTCAACTTTTTTTATAGTCCAACTCCCACGTCCACACATAAGTACCAGAAAAACCATAGCTTTGACTAGATGGACCTTTGTCGGCAAAGTAATGTCTCTGCTTTTTAATATGCTGTCTTGGTTGGTCATAGCTTTTTTTTTTTTTTTTTACAAGGAACAACTGTCTTTTAATTTCATGGCTGAAGTCATCATCTGCAGTAATTATGGAGCCACAAAAAATAAAGTCTCTCACTGTACCCATTGTTTCCCTATCTATTTGCCATGAATTTATGGGACTGGATGCCATGATCTTAGTTTTCTGAATGTTGAGTTTTAGGCCAGCTTTTTCACTCTCCTCTTTCACTTTCATCAAGAGGCCCTTTAGTTCTTTGCTTTAGGCTATAAGCATGGTGTCATCTGCATATCTGAGATTATTGATATTTCTCCCGGCAATCTTGATTCCAGCTTGTGCTTCATCCAGCCTGGCATTTTGCATGATATACTCTGCATATAAGTTAAATAAGCAGGGTGACAATATACAGCCTTGATGTACTTCTCTCCCAATTTGGAACCAGTCTGTTGTTCCATGTCCAGTTCTAACTGTAGCTTCTTGACCTGCCCAGATTTCCCAGGAGGCAGGCAAAGTGGTCTGGTATTTCCATCTCTTGAACAATTCTCCACAGTTTGTTGTGATCCACACAGTCAAAGGCTTTGGCATAGTCAATAAGGCAGAAGTAGATGTTTTCCCAGAACGCTTGCTTTTTCAATGATCAAACAGATGTTGGCAAATTGATCTCTGGTTCCTCTGCCTTTCTAAATCCAGCTTGAACATCTGGAAGTTAACAGTTCACATACTGTTTAAGCCTGGTTTGGAGGATTTTGAGCATTACTGGTGGTTCAGATGGTAAAGCATCTGCCCGCAATGTGGGAGTCCTGGGTTTAAACCCTGGGTCAGAAAGATCACCTGGAGAAGGAAATGGCAACCCACTCCAGTATTATTGCCTGGAGAACCCCAGGGATAGAGTAGCTTGGTGGGCTATGGTCTATGAGGTCACAAAGAGTCGGAAACGACTGAGCGACTTCACTTCACTTTTGCTAGTGTGTGAGATGAGTGCGATTGTACGGTAGTCTGAACACTTTTTAGCATTGCCTTCCTTTGGGATTGGAATGAAAACTGACCTTTTCCAGTCATGTGGCCACTGCTGTTATTCAAATTTGGTGGCATATTGAGTGAAGCACTTTCATAGCATCATCTTTTAGGATTTGAAATAGCTCCACTGGAGTTCCATCACTTCCACTAGCTTTGTTGGTAATGATGCTTCCTAAGGCCCGCTTGACTTCACATTCCAGGATGCCTGGCTCTAGGTGAGTGATCACACCATCCTGATTATCTGGGTCATGAAGATCTTTTTTATATAGATGTTCTGTGTACTCTTGTCACCTCTTCTTAATATCTTCTGCTTCTGTTAGTCCATATCTTTTCTGTCCTTTATTGTGCCCATTCTTGCATAAAATGTTTCTTGGTATCACTAATTTTCTTGAAGAGATCTCTAGTCTTTCCCATTCTATTGTTTTCTTCTATTTCTTTGCACTGATCACTGAGGAAGTCTTTCTTATCTCTCCTTGCTATTCTTTGGAATTCTGCATTCAAATGGATGTATCTTTCCTTTTCTCCTTTGGCTTTCACTTCTCTTGTTTTCTCAGCTATTTGTAAGGCCTCCTCAGACAACCATTTTGCCTTTTTGCATTTGTTTTTCTTGGGGATGGTCTTGATCACTGCCTCCTGTACAATGTCACGAACCTCATTGCATAGTTCATCAGGCACTCTATCAGATCTAATCTCTTGAATCTATTTGTCACTTCCACTGTATAATCATAAGGGATTTGATTTAGATCACACCAGAATGGTCTAGTGGTTCTCCCTACTTTCTCCAGTTTAGGTCTGAATGTGGCAGTAAGGAGTTCATGATTTAAGCCACAGTCAGCTACCAGTCTTGTTTTTGCTGACTGTATATAGTTTTTCCATCTTTGGCTGCAAAGACTATAATCGATCTGATTTCAGTATTGACCATCTGCTGATATCCATGTGTGTAGTCTTCTCTTGTGTTGTTGGAAGAGGGTGTTTGCTATGACCAGTGTGTTCTCTTGGAAAAACTCTGCTGGCCTTTGCAATGGTTCATTCTGTATTCCAAAGCCAAAATTGCCTATTACTCCAGGTATTTCTAGACTTCCTACTTTTGCATTCCAGTCCCCTATTATGAAAAGGACATCATTTTTGGGTGTTAGTTCTAAAAGGTCTTATAGTAGTTCATAGAACCATTCAACTTCAGTTTCTTCAGCATTACTGGTTCGGGCATAGACTTGGATTACTGTGATATTGAATAGTTCGCCTTGGAAATGATCAGATCATCCTGTCGTTTTTGAGATTGTACACTAGTACTGAATTTCAGACTGTTTTGTTGTCTATGAGGGATACTCCATTTCTTCTATGGAATTCTTGCCTACAGTAGTAGATATAATTGTCATCTGAGTTAAATTCACCCATTCCAGTCCATTTTAGTTCACTGATTCCTAGAATGTGGACGTTCACGTTTGTCATCTCCTGTTTGACCACTTCCAATTTATCTTGATTCTGGACCCAAGATTCCAGGTTCCTATGCAATATTCTTCTTTACAGCATTGGGCTTTACTTTCATACCCAGTCACATCCACAACTGGGTGTTGTTTTGACTTTGGCTCTGTCTCTTCATTCTTTGTGGAGTTATTTCTCCACTAATCTCCAGTAGCATATTGGGCACCTACCAACCTGGGGAGTTCATCTTTCAGTGTCCTATCTTTTTGCTTTTTCATATTGTTCATGGGGTTTTCAAGGCAAGAATAATGAAGTGGTTTGCCATTCCCTTCTCCAGTGAACCACATTTTGTCAGAACTCTCCACCATGACCCATCCATCTTGGGTGGCCCTACATGGCCTGGCTCATGGTTTCATTGATTTAGACAAGGCTGTGGTCCATGTGATCAGTTTGATTAGTTTTCTGTGATTGTGGTTTTCATTCTGTCTGCCCTCTGATGTAGAAGGATAAGAGGTTTATGGCAGCTACCTGATGGGAGACTGACTGAGGGGGAAACTGGGTCTTGTTCTGATGGGTGGGGCCATGGCCAGTAAATTTTCTGTTGATGGGCAGGGTTGTGTTCCCTCTCTGTTGTTTGACCTGAGGCAAAACTATGGTGGAGACAATGAAGATAACAGAGACCTTCAAATGGTCCTGTGCATGCACTGCTTGCACTCAATGCCCCTGACCCTGCACCAGGCCACTGCTGCCCCACACCTCTGCTGCAGACTCCTGGACACTCACAGGCAAGTTTGAGTCAGTCTCTTGTGGGATCACTGCTCCTTTCTCCTCAGTCCTGGTGCATACAAGGGTTTTGTTTGTGCCCTCCAAGAGTGTGTTTCCCCAGTCCTGTGTAAGTTCTGGTGGGTCTACTATAGGGTTAAAGGTGACTTCCTCCAAGAGGGCTTATGCTGTACATAGGTCTGCTGCACCCAGAGCCCCTACCCCTTCAGCAGGCCACTGCTGACCCATACCTCCATATGATTCAGAAAAAAATACTTTGGGGTATATTTCCAAAATCATTAAATCAAGATCTCAGAGATGCACTCCTGTAGTCACTACAGCACTATTCACAATAGCAAAGACATAGAAACAACTTAAATATCTATGAACATATAACTGAATAAAGAAAATATAGTGTTTACATATATACATATATATATATAATGAAATATTATTCAGCCTTAATAAATCTTACCATTTACATCAACATAAATGAAGGTGAAGGACATTATACTACAGTGAAACAGGCCAGTTGCAGAAGGACATATACTACATGATACCACTTATATGAGGAATATAAAATATTCAAACTCATAATTAGAAATCATGGTAGAAAACAAAAAGGAATTAAAAAGCCTTGATGAAAATGAAAGAGGAGAGTGAAAAATCTGGCTTAAAACTCAACACTCAGAAAACTAAGATCATGGCATCTGGTCCCAACACTTCATAGAAAATAGATGGGGAAACAATGGAAACAATGACAGACTTTATTTTCTTGGGCTCCAAAATCACTGCAGATGGTGACTGTGGCCATGAAATTAAAAGATGCTTGCTCCTTGGAAGAAAAGTTACGACCAACCTCAGTTCGGTTCAGTTCAGTCACTCAGTCATGTCCAACTCTTTGCGACTCCATGAAATGCAGCATGCCAGGCCTCCCTGTCCATCACCAACTCCCGGAGTTCACTCAAACTCACATCCATCGAGTCGGTGATACCATCCAGCCATCTCATCCTCTGTCGTCCCCTTCTCCTCCTGCTCCCAATCCCTCCCAGCATCAGAGCCTTTTCCAATGAGTCAACTCTTCACATGACGTGGCCAAAGTACTGGAGTATCAGCTTTAGCATCATTCCTTCCAAAGAACACCCAGGACTGATCTCCAAACTAGACAGCCTATTAAAAACCACAGACATCACTTTGCCAACAAAGGTCCATCTAGTCAAACCTATGGTCTTTTTTGTAGTCATGTACAGAAAACTCTCATGTTGTGAGAACTGGACTATAAAGAAGTCTGAGAACCAAAAATTGATGCTTTTGAACTGTGGTATTGGAGAAGACTCTTGAGAGTCCCTTGGACAGCACTGAGATCAACCAGTTAACCCTAAAGAAAATCAGCCCTGAAAGGGAACCTGGAAGGACTGATGCTGAAGCTCCAATACTTTGGCCATCCAATACAAAGTGTTGATTCATTATAAAAGACCCTGATGCTGGGAAAGATTGAAGGCAGGAGGAGAAGGGGATGACAGAGGATGAGATGGTTGGGTGGCATCACCAACTTAATGGACATGAGTTTGAGAAAGTTCTGGGAGATGGTGAAGGACAGGGAAGCCTGGTGTGATGCAGTACATGGGGTTGGAAAGAGTTGGACCCAACTAAGTAACTGAACAACAACTTATATGAGGAATCTAAAAAAGTCAAACTCAGAGTCAGAGAGTAGGATGGTGGTTGCTGGGAGCTGGGAGGTCAGGACAACAGGGAGCTCAAAGATACAATTTCAGTTATAAAAGATGAATAAATCTTAGGTATCTACTATATAACATAAAGCCTACAGTTAACAGTACTGTACTGTGTACTTAAACATTTGCCAAGAGGGTAGATCTTATATTAAGTGTCCTAATCATGAGAAAAAGAAAGAAAGAGGGCAGGAGGAAAGTTTTGGAGATGATAGATATGTTTGTGACATATATTGTGGTGATTTCACAGATAGATACTTATCTCCAAACTCATCAAGGTGAATATACTATGTATATTTTTTTATATGTCAGTCATTTCTCAATAAAATATTTAAAAAAGAAAAAGATAAGATGGTATAAGATGGTATTTCTAAAATAATGTGGAGAAAAGGGATCAGTTCAGCCAAAAGAGAAAGAATCCAAAAACTGGAAATAGAACTTGATCCAGAATTTTACCAGAAGGGAAATGATGTTAGATGTTTATAATAGCAAGACAAAGCAACCTAGATGTCCATCAGCAGATGAATGATAAGAAAGCCTATACAAAATGGAGAAGTGAATGTTCTGTTTGGCTAAAATAGAGATGTTAAAATCTTATATGGAATTTAGAAAGATTTCTTACAACAAAAAGAGACACTTGTATAGAACAGTCTTATGGACTCAGGCATTCTGGCAATAAAATGTAAAATATCATGACTTGCCAGTCCAGGTTCGATGCATGATGCTGGATGAGATTAACTAGTGAGGGGATGGTAAAGGAAGGAGGGTTACAATATTAGTTTTGATTTAATCAATCAAATAAGATTTAGGGGAAAAAAAAAAAAAAATTATTTAAATAATGAGCATCAGTTCCTAAAAGGAAAGAATCCATATTGATGAATTTTACATGAAATGATGTTAGATGCAGGCAAGAAATAAGCATTTAAAAAGTCAGTCATTTTTGTTTGGCTAAAATTTTAAAATGCTTTCTTAACAAATTGCTCTGTCATCTTTTTATCTGTTATATTATAGACTAACAATGGACATTTGAGGAATCAATCAAATAAGATTTAGAATATAAGTCCTTTGAGTTAAAATCAGTCATTTTAGTAATTTTTGCTTTTCTGTCATCTTTTTATCTCTAACAATTTTGAGGAGGATTTTTTTAGTACCACAATTTGTTCTGAATTCATTGGATTTTTAGTTTCTTGTGATGGAGGAGCAACAATCCTACCTCATTATGTTACCAAAAAAGGTATCTCCATCATCTCAGCTAACTCAAATTTCAGGCAGTTGCTTAATGAAGAATGTAATTAACCTCCAAATAGTACCTTACTGAACTCAATCCTTTTTTTGAGCAGAAGCAATCATCATAGCTTCATTTGATTGGGTATTTATTGATTTCTTAATTTTTACTTATAATTCTTGTTGCTGTGGTTGGATACCCATGAAGTATCAAAAATGTTGTGTTGGCAGAAACACCATTGATACATTTCAAAAATGAAGACAATATCAAGCAGTGTAAACAAAGCACTTGATTTGGGTATTTTTGAATGTCAAAATGCATGCCTCATGCAATTATCATAATAGTTGTCCAAGGAAGTCACTTAAAAAAACAAACAAACAACCATTACTCCTTGGATAGGGAAGCCTGTATTGCTGCAGTCCATGGGGTCACAAAGAGTTGGATACAACTGAGCAATTGAACTGAACTGATTACTCCTTAGTGTCAGTATTACATACTAGGACTGGGGGCATAGGCAAATTATAAATAGTTTGGAATTTCTGATAGTTAGACATACCTCAAGGATTTTAAGACTTTTACTTTATTTCTACCAAATTATTTTTAGAAACTCATTAGAGACAGAAACAATTGACAGGATGAAGAATAGCCTTTTCATTCTAACCCTGTTCATCCCCAACTAGAAGCTGATAAGACAGAATCAAGACAAGAGAAAAGCAAAAGACAACAGGACCAATGTAATCTAATCTCTTATCTATAGGAATCTTAGTGAAGAAATTTTTTTCTTGGAGGCTGCTGGAGATAAGTGTCCATTTTAACATCTGTTTTGAATGCTAGTACATTTGTTAATGTAAATTAAAACTCTCAACTCTTGCCTCCTTTTTAGAGTACATAGGATATGCTGTGCTTAATTGCTCAGTTGTGTCTGACTTTTTGCGACCCCATGGACTGTAGCCCACCAGGCTCTTCTGTCCATGGGGATTCTTCAGGCAAGAATACTGGAGTGGGTTGCCATTCCCTTCTCCAGGGGATCTTCCCAACTGCCTGCATTACAGGCAGATTCTTTACCATCCGAGCCACCAGGGGAGCCCTAGAGTATATAAGCTGAAATGAACTACTTACAAATAGAATAAGAACTTTGGGTTTTACCTATATATGCCTTTTTTTTCATTGAATGAAAAATTCTTTAAGTTCTATAGTCCTTTACAATTTTCAAAAGTTTCACTGATGATTTTATATAATCCCATAATAACCCTTCTTTTTCATCCCACCACTTTACATTCCCCCTCCCTCTTCCTTCTTCCCACTGTAACCACTAGGTTGTTTTCTTATCTGTGAGTCTGCTTCTTTTTGTTTTATTCACTGATTTGTTTTATTTTTAGATTCCATATATATATATATATATATATATATAACTTAAAATGGATGATATCTTCAAATGCCTAAAAATATTCAAGTATCCTATTCATAGTAGTTTTGAAAAATATCCCACTATCCCTGCCACGAGTCATGTTCCTTTTGAAGAAATAGATTTTTAATTTCTAGAAGGAATCCAAGTTCTTGGCTTAAAAGGTTTATCTTAAGGTTTCGAGTAATTCTTTGGTCACCTAGTCTCATCTTCTTGTTTTCAGGTAGAAATGGTTCGCATCCATCTTACAAAAAGAAAAGAAAAAGCCCTGAATTATAATGTTTGTTGATTTCCAAAGTATAGATACTCATACCCTTGGTCAAATAAAGTTAGCAATGTGACATCACTGAATACAAAATTTAGAAGAGAAATGCATATAATTGACTCTCATGAGGCAATCTAATCATTCTCTATAAAGATATACTTTTTGGCCAAGACTATCCATAGGCAATTCTTATAGTTTGTTTTATTTTGCATAGAATGTCAGAACAATACAGCTGGTTTTAGAAGAGCCAGAAAACATTCATTACTCTCCTAAAGGTACTCTTAAATTAATTTGAAATATAATAAGATGTGACTGTCATTATGGTATGATTTTTCTGCAATTATGAATCAGAGATGATAAGCCATGGCCTATTATTTGTATAGAAAACAACAGAACATACTTGTGGAGGTCTTCAAAGTAATACTTCTGACTCTCATTGACAGATGAGGAAACTGTGTTGAAGACAGGTCAGATACCATAATCAGAGTTGATTTTAGGAATGGATTTCTTAATAAGTTGATGAGTTTGGTAGTTTTGTTTTGTTTTGTTTTGTTTTGTACAACAAACTTCCTAAACACTCTTTTTGCCAATAGTATTTTTACATACTTGAACAAGAAAACTTCACTATAAAAGACAAAACATTTATTTAGATACATGAATAAGCTTAGCAAACCCCAAGGATTTATATAGATTGGATCAGCACCATGATTTCTTAGACATTCCAGTGGAGGCCCCAATACCGTGAGGCTTTTCTTTCAGGAGTGGGAAACCTGGGTATTAACTGGTGGTGTGTTCTCCATTGCTTCAATTTCTGTCTCCTTAGACTTGTCTGTGTTCAGTTGTATTCAAAGAAATGAGGCAGCCTAGGAGATTGATTCAGCAGTAGAGATTTCCTATATCTCATAGTCTTTACTTTTGGCAAGTTATTGAGATCTAACATTAATCTTTTTAGCTTATTCATAAAGTTTTCCTTTTAGCTTTAATCTTACTGGAGATGATCACAGTACATTTCTTTAGATAAAAGAGTACAGTTAAAGGTTAAAGAATGAGAAGATAAGAGTGGTTGCCGCAGTGGTTCAATATTCAGAGTACCATGGAGATAGTTACTATTACAGGGATCCTGATACAAGATAGACAGGCAGCCAACAAAAGAATTTATTAGTCTATCTACCCTAAAGAAATAATGTATGCATGATCAGGAGGCTGAACTTAGCTCTACCAATAAAAAGTCAGGATCCCTTGACCCAGGTTACCAGGCCTGAGTCAATGTTAAGATCCAGGACCTACTGACTGAAGCAAAGGTTTGACCACCCTCCCACCCACCTCTTGAAAAATGATGCTGCAACATCATGGAAAGGACATATGGTAATCATTCACTTGGTTTCTCCTAAGGGATCTATGGCCATTTCCTCAGATAATGTTAAGGAAAGGAAATAGTGAGATAATGTGAAGACTTTTGACATTAATCTGTGGAGACTTAAGTATCACATCATGACTCTTGTTAGAGTTACTGGAGTACATGAGAAGATATAAGCAAGGAAATAAAAGATACTATATCCCAGTTCTAGGCCACAAATGGTCCATGAATTCATCTAGATATCATTCCCTGGTCACCAAATATGTAATTATAATGGATTTAAATGGTGGTTGGCTGAACTCCCATTGGTTCCTTGGCTTCTGGAGTGACAGAATAATGGGGAAAGTCAAATAGGGAGTATCTGTAGAAATTAGTGCCACTTAAAGATTTAAAATAATGAAGTATGGTTATAATATCTTCATTTAATTAATATCTTCATTTAATTAACCAGTCAGGCCCCTACACAAACCACACAGATGTTGATAAATTATAGTGCACTGCTGTGAACTCAAGTATTTCTTCTAATGCATCTGGGGCATCAGATGTATAACAAACAGTATCTCTGATAGAGCAGATGAACACAGTTTCATGTATCTGGAATATTGCGATTGTTTTCTTTTCCATCTTAATCAGGAAGGAGGATAAGAAGCAGTTTGAATTCATGTTGAATGAATAACAGTACACAGTTATGGTCTTGTTCCAAAGCTATATTAACTCTTCTGCCCTCTGTCATATACAGTCTGAAGGAGTCTGGACAACTTAGAAAATTGGTTCACTTATGTGAATATTTAGGAATTTTCCATATCAGTGAGGGCTTCAGAGGACCATCAGTCGGAGGCATGTCAGTGCATCTTCTTCAAAAATAAAGGGCAAATTATTCCATTACATAATTTCCACAAACAAGAAGGAAACATAATGCCTGGTAAGCTTCTTTGGGCTCTAGAGGCAGCTTATTCTATGCCTATGAATACTACTTCAAACCATTTACTGAGTTACATGAAAAGCAGACAGCTTGTTGTGGGTTTCAGAGCAGGAAAGAGCTCTGTAGCAGGTCTATGCAACCTGGAAGACCCTATAATAGCAGATATCTATCTGTGGTTGGAAAAAAAAGTCTTTTGGGACATAGGGAAAGCCCATATAGGAGAGTCACTGCATAGACAGTTCAGTTTCTGGGGCAACATCAAACCATCTGCATCAAAGAATTACACACAACTCAAAATTCAACTGCTAATGCCTGTGACTCTGGTAGCAAAAGGCCACTGTCTATGGAATACCAAATAAGCATGTGGCCCAAACTGTCTGTCACAAACTGGTTTCTGCCATAAGCACTAAATCATACATTTTGAGGTATCCAGAAATAATCTGAAATAAGATGGAAAAGACTCATCTGGCATTAGCCACTGGTGGGATGAGAAAGTGAAGTCACTCATTTGTGTTTGACTCTTTGCATCCTGTGGACTGTAGCCCACCAAGCTCCTCTGTCCATGGGATTCTCCAGGCAAGAATACTGGAGTGGGTTGCCATTTGTAAGTAAACATGAGGAAGTTGCACTCATGGCCCAGATCACCATGTCATTATCTACTATTTTGCCAGCACTTTTCCTTTAGCTCACGTTGGTGGCCACATGGGGGTCCCTTATGAGTAAGCAACAGAGAAGGCAAAAGGGCAAGACTGATTCACTGATCAGTCAGATCAGTGTGTGGGTGTATACTGAAAATGGACTGCTGATTCATCCCCATACAGGGGTGGTCCTGAAGTCAATGTTGAAAGAAATCCTCCCAATGGGTGGATTCGGGTAGTGTACCCAACTATCTACTTTATGTAGAAAAAATAAATGTAACCTAAGGTAGGATTATACAAAGACTCTGAAAGTGGCAAATAGGGGCCTGGAAGGAGAAAGACTGGGAATTTGAGGACAAAGGAAAGGAGATGATACATGTAGAGAGACATTTAAGAGTGGCCATAAATCATCAACTTTAAAACACTTGATAATGTCCTCAATATCTGCTAGCAAAGAGGCACATACACACAAAACACACCTAAATGGACAGATTGACTTGGTCATTTGATGTCAGCCCATATCTATTATATCATCAAGCATCCCAATAGCCATGATGTCAGGGATGTACCTGTGTGTGGACCAAACATCTTAGGATTCCATTCCCAAATGCTGATTCATTCTGAGTGTACAACCTACCATTAAACTAATATTAAGTCAGGAATATAGCAAAAGTCCTCAAAGAATCCCATAAACTGACATCATGACAAATGTTTTTATTTGACACTTTGTACCCTGGGAAGGTCTTTATTTTTGACTAGAATGAATATTTTCCTAGTATGGATTTGCCTTTTCTGCTCACAAGGTTTTACCTAGTTCCACTATCAGAGGATTTACAGAGTATTTGTTCAAAAGACATGGAAGAACACAAAATAATCTTAGATCAGTTTTTTTCCTCACAGAAAAGCAGGTATGAAAATGGGAACAGAATAATAGATGCTGTAGGTCCTATCACATGCTCCGAACTTATTTGCCTGAGACATGTAGAATGCCTTTTGAAACTTCAGCTGAGAGGTCAGCGTGGGGAATATCTGCATGAATGAAGAGGAATATTACTCCCAGGGACCCATTGCGGCATTTTTTGCTTTCTATCTCTGCAATTTTAAGCAATGTAAGCAACTTTAAGTTCTCAGGGGAAAACCTTTCAACCAGGGGGACAGTTAGAATTTCATTAAACTTTAAGCTATGACCTCTGTCTGGTCACTTCTTGCTTCTTTCAAGAGTGCAGGAAATAATCAGAGGAATCACCACCTTGCCTAAAGTAATTGACTCTGATGATCAGGAAGAGGTAGAGGGCTCTGTTACAAAAGGGCAATCGGCAAAGGATATGTTTGGGACCCGAGTGATATACTTTGGCATTCCATGGTTTTCCTCTTGGCCAATTAGGACAGTAAATGGACAAACAAAGCTACTGTGGCCTGAAAAGGGCACAGTGACTAAGTGTTCACATGTATCAGGAGCAAGGATCTGGGTCACTCTACCAGACCTAAGTAAATGCTAACCATAGGTGATGGAAATGCAGAATGGTTGTAAAGAAGAGAACCAATGATTATCAGCTGCAGCCTCAAGAACAACTACACTGGTAAAGGTTGTTCTCTGTCTTAAAGAGCCTTCCTCCGGTTAAGTTTCCCCAGGAAAGAAACCAATCAGAATCCTTGAAATACTGCTCTTAGATGAGGTGAATTTATTATATGAAGTAAGTATACCCAAGAAGCATGGATCTGAGTCCTGGTTGATGCTATGATCCTACCCACATCTCTCATTCAAGGCCAACACACTCACTACCCTAGCTGCTGAGTACTGGCATCTTAGGATCTATACCTGGGAACAGGTCCAGGCATAGCTCTCAGCTAAAAATAAACTTCCTTGCTCAAGATTTTGCCCCCTTCCTAAGGCCAGTCAACACAGAATGACTGGTTTATGCAGGGGTCACAGCCACCATCCCCTATCTTTGACTTGGGACAACTCTGAAGGGCCATCCTAGATTCATGGCTTCCTATAGGATTGACTGAGGCATCTTCACTAATGCACCAAAACTTCTCCTTTTTCCCAATTATGTTTCTCTCGTTCTCTTACAGGTGCTCCCAAGAGCACTTTTCAATTAACTACCATGTCAGAGTATTTCTTGGGAAACCAAATATAAGGCAGTGCCCTTTCATTTTCTTATAACATTTCCATTTTTTCCTACTTTATCTTCAACTCTATTCCCATGGAGCTAAGAGATCTAGTTGTGCTTGTCCCATAAACTTTTCATTTTAAATTGTTCCCTTTCTGGACTCTTTCATCTATCTTCTTTTCCTTTTTGCTCTAATGGCCCCAACATACCTGGACTTTCAAGCTGACTCTCATTGATGATGTAGGGGCAAAGTTGGGACCTTTGCTAAAAGCAGTCTTTTATAGTCCTATGATATTTCACCAGGTTAGGATACCATTACCGGGTAGTGTTGCATTGATTTATATACTCTAGGGAAAGTACTTGGAAGAAAATCCTACCTGAAGGATGGACTTTAGCTGGAGCCAACAAGACAAAAATGCCACAATCTAAAACTTCCTTTTCGATCTTTTTCTAAGTAATTTTTTTTTTAAAGATTGCGTGCACAGCAGATCAAATATTCAGCTATATGTTCTAGAAACTTAAAAATGTCTCCATCCACCATTTAAATCTAAGTAGATTTTAGAAATTCTATAAAGTACAGCATACAAGCATCCACTAATTTCACTCTTTTTTTTAATCCTTCTGAGTTGCTGCTTTCTGAGCATGGAGAATACTGCTGTTTGATTCTATCTTGTCTATTCAGTTGTTTGATTTAATTAAGATGAGTAAATTAAGAATACTAAAGGTTAAACTGATTTTTCAAATATATCAAAGAGAATATATATTGTTAGAAATACATTTATTTCTAAAAATTAAGGTGGAACTATACATAAAATAAAATAGTGATTCTTTTAAGGATTGGCACCAAAGAACTATAAATAACTTTGAACTTTTAAAAATTTTACTTTTTGCTGTGTTGGCCCCATCATGTCATACTCTGCATTCCAGAGTTTATTTTAGATGGAGCAAATCTCTACTTCAAAGGCAGCTTTATTCTTTGAGCAGCTCTGCCTCTCACAGAATGGAATGAGAAACCTTTGTTTCTGTGTCACAGAATTGATACTGTTCTTTTTGTCATAGAGATGTGATGCTTCAATCATACCTTTCTAACCATCTTGATGTCCCCGCTGAAGAAGGTAACTTAGTTTCACTGTGCTTAGGTTTACTTAATTGCATCATGAAGAATTTAGGTTAGTTTCCAGACTATTACTTCAACTTTCAAGCTTAAAACACACACACAGACAGACTCACATAAAAAGATACACAAATTACTTTACCAGTGCTTGGATCCTAGTAACTTGTCAATGAATGTTAATTTTTATGATTGTTATTATCACATAAATTGAAGTGTTCATACAGTAAGAAGCTATAATAGGAAACACCAATCAGTAGTAGATTTAAATAATTACAACATAAAAAGAGAGGGGAGAAATTCTGATTAATAGAGATACTTTTTCCTTACTATTTGATTTTGGACTTTTTATTTGAAATATACTTACAAATATAAATCTGATATATCAGATTTAAATATATATATTACTCATTCTGTGAGGCCATAATTACACTGATACCAAAACCAGGAAAAGACACTACAAAAAAAGAAAAAGAAAACTACAGGCTAATATCTTTTATCAATATAGATGCAAAAATCCTTAACAAAATGTTAGCAAACCAAATTCAACATATAAAAGGATCACATTCCATGATCTAGTTGGATTTATTCCAGGGCCACAAGGATAGTTCAATATTTATAAATCAATCATTGTGATGACAGCACATTAGCAAAAAGATAAAAATTACATGATTATCTTAATAGATGCAGAAAAAGCACTTGAAAAAAGTCAACTGCCATTCATGATGAAACACTCAAAATGGGTATAGAGGGAACATATCTCAACCCAATAAAGCCATTTATGACAAATCCATAGCTAACATCACACTCAATGGTGAGAATTTGAAAGCTCTTCTTCTAAATTCAGAAATAGGACAAGGACCCCCACCCTTGCCACTTTTAACATATTAACATAGTTTTGGAAGTCCTAGTCATGGCAATTATACAAGAAATAAAAGGCATCCAAAATTGGAAGGGAAGAAGTATAACTTGTATTATTAGCAGGTTACATAATACTTTATATTGAAAATTCAAAAGTATCTATTCAGAAACTATGAAAGCTGATAAATGAATTTAGTAAAGTTATAGTGTACAAAGTTAATTTATGGAAATCTGCTGCTTTTCTATACAGTGATAATAAACTATCAGAGAGAGAAAGAAAAAAAATCCCATTTAAAATTCTATCAAAAACAGGAATAAACAACGAAGGAGGTGAATCACTACACTCTGAAAAATGATAGACATTGATGAAAAAAATTAAAGACGATATAAAACAATGTAAAATGCCCCATGCTCTTGAACTGAAAGAATTAACATTAAAATTACCATATTAGCCAAAGCAATCTACAGATTTAATACAGTCCCTGTAAAAATACCCAAGAATTTTTCATAGAACTAGAACAAATAATCCTAAAATCTGTACAGAACCACAAAAGACTCCAAATTGCCAAATTAATCTTGAAAAAAAAATCTGGAGGTATCACCCTCATACTTCAGGCTATACTATAAAGCTACAGAAATCAAAACAGCATAGTATTGACATATAAACAGTATACCAAAATGAAACAACCAGTCAAAAAAATAAAAATGTTCAGAAGACTTGAATAGACATTTTTCCAAAGAAAATATACAGATGGCTAACAGGTACATGAAAAGATGCTCAACACTGATAATTATTAAAGAAAGGCAAACAAAAACAATAAATGTTGATGATGAGATGGAGAAAAAGGAACCTTTGTACACTGTAGGTAGGAATGTAAATTGGTACAACCACTATGGAAAACAATATGGAGATTCCTCATAAAACTAAAATTAGAACTATCATATGATTCAGCAATTCCACTCTTGGGCATGTATAGGAGGAAAAAAAAAAACAAACCACACCAAAAACCTAAAACTGATATATGCACTCCAATATTCACAGCAGCATTATTTACAATAGCCAAGATATGGGAGCAACCTCAAGCAAATAAATGAATGGATAAATTAGATATGAAATATTTCTATATACTTATACATATATATGTATAAATGTGTATACATATGTATATACATACATACATACATACATACACACACTTGGGGGGTCCAAAGCACTGGGATCCAAAGCTACCAGGGAAGCTCTCATATTCATATATATATACATGGGAGTTTCCCTGGTGACTCAGATGGTAAAGAATCTGCCTGCCAAGCACGAGACCTGCCTTTGATCCTGGAGTCAGAAAGATTTCCTGGAGAAGGGATTGACTACCCACTGCAATATTCTTGCCTGGAGAATTCCATGAACTGGGAAGCCCGATGGGCTACAGTCTATGAGGTTGCAAAGAGTCAGATACAACTGAGTGACTAATACTTCTCACTTTCATATATGAATATTACTCAGCCATACTGCTACTGCTCAGTCACTTCAGTCGTATCCAACTCTGTGCGATCCCATAGACGGCAGCCCACCAGGCTCCCCTGTCCCTGGGATTCTCCAGCCAAGAACACTAGAGTGGGTTGCCATCTGCTTCTCTTATATGTGCAATCTAAAAAAATAAACAAATATACACAGTGGAACAGAAATAGACTCAGATACAAACTATGGATTACTAGTGAGGAGAGGTAAAGGGGCAAGGCAAGATAGGGGTAAGAGATTAAGAGATACAAATTAATATATATGAAATAGATAGGCAACAAGGACACATTGTACAGCATAGGGGATTTTGACCATTATCTTGTAATAAATTTTAATGCAGTATAACATGTAAAAATACTGTAAAAATCATTATGCTCTACACCTGAAACTAGTATTATAAATCAATTATACTTCAATAATGCTTACAATAATAAATTAGTGGAAAAATATGCATGTGTTTAAATGAACTGCCAAAATATGTAATTCCCAGTTTTCAGCAAGTTCAAGCAAGAGAAGTGAGGGTGTCCAAAGTGCTAACATTTAATGTGGTATCTTTTAGCCAAAATATGCTTAAGGACTCTTTTATATTATCAATTACCTCTTGCTCATGCACTGATATACAATCAGTATATATACACTGATATACACACATGAATTCAGAATAAAACTGAATTGCACATAGACAAATAGCTTCTCTTTAGATTTTATAAGTGAGCTCCTACCATAGAGTCTCCAGGAACCTGCACATAGATTACATGAAATTAATTTACTGTCAGATCAATCATTTCATGATCTATAACCCACTGATGCCCTAGTATCAATCAGACAAGTGACTGATTAACTAGATGGGCCTTTTTCAAAGTCCCCCGCAGGCCAACAGATTCCAGACTTTTCAATCAGGAAGTAGAAAACAATTTCAGAGGAATGAACATTAAAAACGAAAAAGGAAAGGAAGAAGCCTACACTATATTTTACGTTTTTACTCTCAACTCAAGGAAATGCAGCCTATCCTAGTAGCAGATCTTTGAAAGTCTCATGACTCATGAGATAATGTAAAGAATAAAGAAAAAAGAATTTGAAATCTAGATTTGTACCTTTTATATAACTTCACATAGTTCATAGTTTGGACTGAACTTTTCAGAATATATGATGATTATGGGACTGCTTGAACAATTAGAATGGTTACAATATCTTATTATTTTAGTCCAACTACAGGCTTGAGTGAATACATTCAAAATATACGGATTGAACATCTACAATGTACCTGACACCTGACAGTAATGACACGTCTGGACCATAACATTTTGTCTCAACTGATCCTCACACTTCTGAAAGAAAATACAACTTTTATCCCTGGGAGCTAAGGCACAGAGAGGTTAAATAACTTGGCCAAGTTCTGGCCCAAGTCTCACAGTCCCTGGATGGTAGAACCACAATTCAAGCCCACATCTATCGTCCAACAGAAATTGTATGCCTAAACTTTTTCTTAACTGCTGCCTCTTTTCATCATATCATTGAAAAAACTAGTTGTTTAGCTGAAATGATTAGAAGCACTAATCATTTCAGATAAACAGTTTGATGGTTGATTGCAACACACATTTTATAATTCTTAAACTTTTTAGAAACTGGATGTCAAAAACTTATTTTCAAAAATGCTAATTTTATTTCAAAAGAAATTCATAATCTTATTCCTATCCAATATTCAATATTTCCACCTAATACTTTGTCTTCTGTGGACAATTACAATGGCTTGACAATTATAATTATATAGTCAAATGTTATAAGTCTTAGTATACCAACAGTAGTATCTGGAAACAATACGATATTTGATATTTTTATCACACTGGGGTGAGAAAACCTCGCAAGTTACTTTATCACTTTGGACCTCCCTTTCCTTATCTTTAAGATTAAATTTCTAATGTTGTCGTCCTTCAGTTACTCAGTCATTCCATAAATTTTTACTTTTTCGCTTACTGTATTAGTAGTTATCCATTGCTACCATAACAAATAAGCACAAACTCGGAGAAGGCAATGGCACCCCATTCCAGTACTCTTGCCTGGAGGATCCCATGGACAGAGGAGCCTGGTGGGCTGCAGTCCATGGGGTCTCTAAGAGTTGGATATGACTGAGCGACTTCACTTTCACTCTTCACTTTCATGCATTGGAGAAGGAAATGGCAACTCACTCCAGTGTTCTTGCCTGGAGAATCTCAGGGACGGGGAACCTGGTTGGGCTGCTGTCTATGGGGTCGCACAGAGTTGGACACAACTTGGTGACTAAATAACAACCCATTCTGAGCTACCAAGCCAGTATGTATGTTTTAACAAGATCCCTAATAACTAGAAGGTACATTACATTTGAAATGTTAATTACATCCTTTCTAACTAGTACAACGTGTTAAAACAAGGCTTGTGGTGTAGCACTTCTCAAAAGGTAGACTGCAGGCTTTTGTTCATTTATTTTAAGGGTAACCAGTATGTGCCAAAATGAGAAAAATTTGTTTATTTAATAGGTTCTGTGAAATTATACTTATTCAAAGAAATGTCCTCTTTACTGAGGCTGAGTTTCCTACTACTTCTGCATTTCACTTTTTTTTTTAATGATGATAATATAAAAGATGGTCATGTGCAGCATGCATGCATATGGATACATGGATGTTTAGCCCTTTATTTTCAAAATGAATTTAACAAATATCCACAGTATTTTCCCCTTTAAATTACTGACCTATACAATTCAAAAGTGGTGTGGATAGAAGATGAGCAATTGAATGGAAGGGTGGAGTTGAAGAAAGAAAGGAGGGGGGTAGGTGAACATCAAAGAGGTATTATTCTTTACATTTTTTTCCTTAACATTTTCTTTAATTTGTTTTCCCCTTAGGGTGGACCTCTTTGGGGAGACCACACAGACAAGGCTTGACAAGTTATCATAATGCCACTCAGCGTGGGAGTACTATCTGATAAGGCTTTCTTCATCCAAGAAAAGTTCATCATATACAATTCACCCCATGTGCTACTGAAAACATCATTTGGAGTAGTAGACTGCAGTGTGGAACGTATTCTTAAGTTCTAGAATCTTCTCAAAGGGGAACTCTTCTATGTGGCTATCCACCAAATATCCCCTTTCTGTTCTTTGAAAATAGACATTCACGTTCAAACCTTACCCTTTGCTTCAGAGATGGTTCCATTTCAGTTCACTTGAACTGCGAATTAAAATATTAATACTTTGAAAGCTATTCAAGTATACACTATTTCTTTAAAAGAAATATTAAGAGGGGAGAGAAAGGTGACAAGGTCTTTGAAAATGAATATCATAACATTCATGGATTCTTTGAATAAACTAGTGACATTTACAATCACTAAATTAACATTTTAATTTTTCTGAACCAAATCAGCGATTCAAAAGGCAAAGTCTTAAGCTATTTTTCTCTTTCCACAGACCCTATTGTTTCCTATGTAAATACATACTGTGCATTCATTAATTAAAGGTTATGCTATAAAAGATTCTTTTCTAATTTACCAAAGATCAGACTTTTAAATCATTAGGAAAAACAAGATATTTAGTAAACTAAAAAATGCTTATAGATCAAAGGTGCCCCAAATTCAACTAAAAAAGTTATTCCTACACAGTTTTCTCACAAATAGTTAATGTCCCTTGAAGTGAAGTGAAGTTGCTCAGTCATGTCCGACTCTTTGTGACCCCATGGATGGTAGCCTACCAGGCTCCTCAGTCCATGGAATTTTCCAGGCAAGAGTACTGGAGTGGGTTGCCATTTCTTTCTCCAGGGGATTTTCCCAACCCAGGGATCGAACCCGGGTCTCCCGCATTGCAGGCAGATGCTTTACTGTCTGAGCCACCAGGGAAGTTGGTTCAGATTGTCCCTTACCTTTCTCATAATTGGAAATAAAACACAAACATATGTGTAAATAAATATTTGATCTTTCCTAGAACTTGCATCTTATAATTAACAGTGTGATGGGATTTTAAATGTTAAAGAAATACTAATTTGCCATCAACAAGGGTGGGGGAATTTTGTCTATTAGTTTTGTGTGATTCAATTTGTGAAAATGTGCTTCATTGATCTTTGCAAAAGAACTTTAATTGGAAATGAATATCACAATCTATTTGCCACATCAATAAGCCCAAGTTGCTGCAGTTCATTAAGTACCACACCTGCTATTTAGCTTTCCACAGGGAAAAAAGTCCTTGATTTAATACACCTAAGGATGGCCAGGTGGGAACTCAAAAAACAATTTGAATTAGTATTTCTTTTACTCATCCAAGCTGTTAAAATATACACCAAAGTGTTGCTTGAGATAAATATGCCCTAATACTTGATCTGGATATTACTTTTTCCTTTTATATAAATATAAATTATTTTCTTAAATACAAAAGTAATCCATTTAAATAATATTCTTTAAAAATATCACAAATAAATGAGGAAAAAGTCTTTTTCTTTTTTTAATACCAGTGCACACAGGGGTTGTCAGATCACCTTTACAAGCAATCTGAAGCTCAGTGGGGTGGGGAGAGGAGAAAGAACAGGCACTTTATGTTAGGATGAAAACCATAGGACAGATACCAAATAAACAATATCAACAGCCACCCTCAACAGAATAGATACCCTCAACAAATAAAAAACAGCAGTGGAGAACAAGCAACAAAGCACTCAGTAAATTCCTTTAGATGAAAGAGCTAAAAATAATGAACTAGGTGCCCATGAAAGATTTAGCAGCTTTTAGCTATTTGGAAAATGAATTCTTACATCAGTCAACAACTGGATTTTGGGGAACCCTCTGTGCTTAAGCTTGAAACTGATTGATCCACGTGGGGACCAAGCCCCTGGCTCTAGTTTTGTGTCAATCACCCCTCCGTGAAGCAGTTGGGCTGCAGGCTGTGGATTCATATTGTGATTGTGAGCACAATAAAGTCATGGTAGTGCCAGGCTAACTAGCAACCTCCTTTTTCCCTGGAGAAGAAACTCTCACCATGCAATTTTAAGTTTTACAAACAAGTGGCTAACACTTTTCTGATGGTAGGTGAAGTGAGAGGGTTAATATCTGAACTATATTTTAAATATATTCAAAATTCTCACTAAAATTTACAATTTAAACATTTTAAAGAGGTGTTCCTCTATTCAAAAAAAGTATATATATTTTGAATATATATTCAAAATATAACTTCAATATTCAAATATATATTCAAAATATAACTTCAATATTCAAATATATATTCAAAATATAACTTCTATAAAACTTTAGGAAAATGTAATTTATTTTTTGCAAAAGGTACTTCATTATCAATGTTTCTGTGATGCATTTTTCCATCAGGTGAGGTATGTCTGTATACAAATTAGAAACAGAATATTTAGATTTTCTCTATCCCAGCTAATCAATGCAGTTTTGTCTCTTTAAAAAAGTTAACCAGTTTATTCAACAAACATGGGTACCATTTTTGCATGAGACTTCAAGATGAGGAACAAGTAGGGATAGGGGACATATAGATAAATTACATGTGATAAATACTTGGGATGATTTAAAAAAAATATGACAGTTTTCACCTCAACCAGACCAATGGTATCAAAATTTGGGGAAGAAAGGTCAGTATATTTGGATTTCTTGAAAAATGCCTTATGTGATTCTAATGTGCAGCCAGGGTAGAGAATCATGGAAGTGTTTTAGAAAGGGACCTAAACCAAATAATTATAAAGCAATGTGGTAACAGCACTGAAAGAAATATATCCAAATCAGAAAAAAGCATAGAAGAGAACCTACAAAGACAGTTCTCTGATTAACTTGGAACAGTTCTGCTTGGAAGAGGGGTGCAGGAGCTTGTTCTTATTTAACATAACTCTGTATATAGTCATTTCAAAAGAAAAAATGTTAATTTGGAAACTTAAAGGCCAGCAGTACATTCAGTTCAGTTCAGTTCAGTTCAGTCTCTCAGTCATGTCTTACTCTTTAACAATAATATGTACACAAAATGTTATAGCAGCACAGAAAATTGCTACTAATCTAGGTTCTATGACCATAGAAGCCTTTCTCAAGGAAACACAAGTTTAATCTTAAGCTTAAACCTTTACCTGTAAATCAATTTGAAAACTATTTCAAATTTTCTTATCAGTAAAATATTACACAAATATAAGACAGCTTATTTGTTGCATTTAACTTCCAATGATATTCAAGTTTAATAAGAAAACAATTATATTCCAATAAAGAAAATTATGTCCCAGGCTTATTATTGGAATCTATGTTAGTATTTATGTGCATCAAAAAGTAGTTTAAAATAATTCAAATACATGTTACAATTCATGACAGTTACATTTTTGGCTTAGTTGCTTCTCAGCACATGGAATCTTTCTGGATCAGGGATCGAACCTGTGTCTCCTGAGAATTCTTTACCAGTGAGCCACCAGGGATGTCCCAAGCCTATTTTTTATTAAGGTGTTCTAGTAATTCTTTCTCTGAAAGCCATTATCTTGCTCTTGCTCTTTTTTTTTTTTTTTTTTGGTAAGGAAATACTGAAATACAAACTAAATGCAATACTATCTGCTATATATTAATACTTTTCATTATATTCAATCTGCAGTCAATATATTTATTTGTTAACATACCAACAGGCTTATGTGATTTTTAAAGAGGTTTTGGGACTTTTAAACAAACATAAGGTTTTCAATCAACACACTTAAAATTACTTTTCTTAATTAATGCATGAACTAATTTAACAATTTTTACTGAGAAATTGCTAAGTACCAGAATTTCTACTCTGAGTTTGGGAGAGTGTGGTTAACAAGAAAGGACTGCAGGCAAATAAACAATCAGACAGTATCACATGTGCTATGTGAAGACAGCACCACGTGTGCTATGTGAAGACAGCATCATCCGTGTCATGTGTGCTGCTCCCACTGCACACTGTCTTCACATAAGGGCCCCTTTCTATTCCCACTACACACTATGTGGGCATAGATAGGGGCCCTTAACCCAGATGCAAGAGTCTGGGATTTCTGGAAAGAAGACTAAGCTGAAATCTTAAGAATGAACAGGACTGGACCAGATAAAGGTAGGAGTGAAATAAAAATTTTCAGGCAAAGAACCCAAAAGGAAGAGAATGGCAATGAAAAATCAGAAGGATGTTTGTGTCAAGACAGAGGGGTTTAGGAGGGTGAAACATCAAGAGGTAAGACTGGAAAGTTTGGCAGGGGATAGATAACATGGATTGAAGACAAAAAGGAGAAGGGGGCTGCAGAGGATGAGATGGTTAGATGGCATTACTAAGTCAATGGACATGAATTTGAGCAAACTCTGGGAGATAATGGAGGATAGAGGAGCCTGGCATGT
Source organism: Bos mutus (assembly GCF_027580195.1). Lineage (NCBI taxonomy): Eukaryota > Metazoa > Chordata > Mammalia > Artiodactyla > Bovidae > Bos > Bos mutus. Next base: position 33,598,741 of record NC_091618.1, read on the forward strand.
TGAAGTCCATGGGGTTGCAAAGAGTCCAACATAACTTATCCAATGAACAACCAAAAGATCACAAGTGGTCCTGAAAGCAATGTTAAATATTGGCAGACTACTGAAATATATAGACCAGCTTTACCTGGGCTTGCATTTTGTGTGTAATTTCATGTCACTGGACAAACATCTTCAGCGATACGGCACTGGAAGAATATTTTATGTTCTCAGTAAAGATATCTTTTAAAAAAGTATATCCACTGAGTTTTCCATATAGTCTAGTCTTTTGTCTTTTGTAATGACTCTTTTCACCTGAGTCATTTCCTTATTTGGGGGTCTTATCACTACATTTGAATTATGTAATATTTCTCTAGCTGATTTCTCCTTTCATTCTTTTTCTCTGTTTCATTCTCCAGTCCTACATAGTCTTAGGTATTCCCTGATAGCTCAGTTGGTTAAAAAATTGCCTGCAATGCAGGAGACCCCGGTTCAATTCCTGGGACAGGAAGATCTGCAGGAGAAGGGATAGGCTACCCACTCCAGTATTCTTGGGCTTCCCTTGTGGCTCAGCTGGTAAAGAATCTGCCTGCAATGTGGGAGACCTGTGTTTGATCCTTGGGTTGGGAAGATCCCTTGGAGAAGGGAAAGGCTACCCACTCCAGTACTCTGGCCTGGAGAATTCCATAAACTGTATGGTCCATGGGGTGACAAAGGGTTGGACACGACTGAATGACTTTCACATAGTCTTAACCATATTAGTCTCTGTGATATCCTCACTTCACTCTTTCACCACTCTTTAAACACGTTCTCTAGTTTTCTCAGTTCATTAATATAGAATCCATATGTCTTATGCATATTTAAATAAAATATTTTAATATATTTTATATTCTAATAAATTAATTGCAATATATGAAAATAAATAAATATATAATATTTCAATAATTTAGCCTAACATTAAAGAACTCTTTAGAATCTAAATTCAACTCCACTTTTAAGATCTTTTCTCTACTTTGAAACATAAGTGGGAGGAGAAAGGGAAGGATTTGCTCATCCTGAATAAATTCTCAAAACTGGCAATGTTTCAAAAGTGTATTAAGGTAGTAAGTCCATTTAAACATTCCTAACAACAGTTGACTCATTGGAAAAGACTCTGATGCTGGGAGGGATTGGGGGCAGGAGGAGAAGCAGACGACAGAGGATGAGATGGCTGGATGGCATCACTGACTCGATGGACGTGAGTCTGAGTGAACTCCGGGAGTTGGTGATGGACAGGGAGGCCTGGCGTGCTGCGATTCATGAGGTCGCAAAGAGTCAGACACGACTGAGCGACTGAACTGAACTGAACAACACAATGAGAGTGCTCTATAAGAAGCAAGGTAGAAAGGAAGATAAGAAGAAAGCCGAAAGAGAGTGATACCCTTTCACCGGCTCATAATTTATCTAGCTCCTCACCCCAGACTCTCCTCCCCATCACCTTAGGTTCTGGAAACACCTACATACCAGGAACTCTCTGCCTAGAGTTGAGTCTACTCAGTGAGCTTTGAAGATAAGAAGCCTGTTGCCTTGCCCCACTTGCAGTCTTTAAAACACCATTCTTCTTCATGAGGTCTGGGCTGAATTCTGAGTGGTTGTAGAGCCTTATTGTTTAGAGTCCACACCCTGATCAAGTGCAATTTCTGGGATAGTCAATGAGACTACGAGGGAGTAGAAGCAGGGAAGTGAATCAAAGCTACTGTTATTGCTTAGTTTAAAAGTCTTGTTCTCTCACATTTGCTGTGTTTCCTGTTTCTCTGAGGAGAATAATGATTCCTCCAAGTGACTGATCAGTCATAACTGGCACAGTGGCAGACGCCAGGTGTCATATTATTGCACACAGCAGGTGTTTCTAGATTTGTGACAAGTACCAGTATCCTGTCAGAGGCTGATGAATCCTGGGTTCTGATCATTTCTTACACCTCAAATATCTTCTTAAAAAAACACATGCTTAGTACAATAATTAAGAAATATATTCAAATTATATTAATCCCATCCTCCCTCAAGTACTTCTTAATTCTTTTTGTTCACACAGAACTCTGATTTTGTTCAGGTATCTGGAGGGTTTTTACTTCAGAGGAAATGAAGGTTGTCTGTGTTGTGTTGTGTTGTGTTGCCAAGTCATGTCAGACTCTTTGTGACCCCATGGACGGTAGCCCACCAGGCTCTTCTGTTCATGGGATTTTCCAGGCAAGAATACTGGAGTGGGTAGCTATTCCCTTCTCCAGAGGATCTTCCCAACACAGGGATTGAGACTGTGTTTCTTGCACTGCAGGCTGATTCTTTACCATCTGAGCCACTAGGGAAGCCCAAGGTGGTTACTCTTAAGATAATTATGGTAATTACATTTTCTGGACAGTGACTGGTTTACACAAGGGCATGTTATGTAATTCTGACCAATGAGATATAAGGGAAAATTCTACTGGGGAGAGTGAGTGGAAAAGTTTTCCTCTACTCTGAAAAGTACACAGGTAGAGATTAGTCAGTTTTTTTTTCTCTCTTATGGCTGCACATAGTATCTTGTCAATAAAATCACAAAGAAGGTGAATCTAGACATTTGAAACTGATGAATTAAATAACTCTGGAGCTTCCCTAACTCTGATGTACTTGTTTTGTGAATTAATAAACCCCTTAATTTTTATATTGGGCTTCCCTTGTGGCTCAGCTGGTAAAGAATCCACCTGCAATGTGGGAGACCTGGATTCAGTCCCTGGGTTGGGAAGATCCCCTGGAGAAGCAAAAGGCTACCCACGCCAGTATTCTGGCCTGGAGAATTCCATGTACTGTATAGTCCATGGGGTCTCAAAGGGTCAGACACAACTGAGCGACTTTCACTTTCACTATTGTTTACATCATTTTAAGAAGTAACCACTGGAATACCTGCAGTCTAAAACATCAAAACTATTCTAGGATGTTACAAATGTGGCTTTGGGAATCCTGTCTTAAAATGACTAATAGGAACCTCTTAAAAGGGAGGGGGAGTCAAGGGCTGTGCTCATGTCATTTGGGAGACCTGCCGTTCAGTTCACACTGTCATGGTTACATTTCTGGACTTGGATCATCTTTGATATTATAACATAGCCTGCTTTCAATGGAGCATGTGCCCAAATTGCTTTTCATGTTAATGTTAATGGTTTGTACTTTGTGGCATGTGTAAAATGAAGTGGAAAGAACACTGGGCTGGACATAATACTTTGATTCTTGTACTTATGTTGATACAATTTTATGACCTTGGTCAGGAAAATGAAATACTTTGGGATGTGGTTTTCTCAACTGCTAAATGAGCTTGGATTATATCTTACGGGGTTCTGACTCTAATTTTCTAGAGTGCAAAACATACCCACAATTTGCCTCCAGGAATCAGGAACAGGCACTACAACCTGCGGTTTTTCTAACAATGAGATGTACTTTATATACTTTCTGCTTTTTGTGTTTCATCATCTACCCATGCCTATTGCATAAAGTTCCACTAATAATCCAGTAACGAGCACCATCTCATTAACTGATTTGGATCCCAGTGCTGTCTACACAGGGTTTGGCAAAATCAGGCCTATGGACCCTCTGGTGAAATGCTGGATAGCACAGAAGTAAGCGTAGAGGCAGGAACAATGAGGATTGCCAGCCTGTGGGCAGATACCAGCTACTTCTGAAGGTGCTGTATGATACGAGGATTATATCACACAACACTGATAGAATCTCAAGACAAAATATCCAAACTGAAAAATTAAAGGAAACAATGTTGATTTATTTATTTAAGATTGAGGATGCAGAAATTACAGAAGTTAGTGTAGGAAACACCTTATTAACAACAACAACAAAAATCATTCAAGTCTCAGGGCCTACAAAGGTAGGGGGAGAGGAGATTTCTTCATAGTTACTTCATCAACTTTTCCTTGTAAAAGAACCTCAAATAAGGTGCTCATAACAAGCAGCAAGAACTGTCACTGAACAGTAGTATGAAAAGCAAGAGGCTTCACCCCTAACTGAAAATTAAGAGCCACAGTCAGCTACCTACTGATGAGGTTAAGAGTCTCTTATTCACCAGCCCATGGATAAGCCAGAATGTCCTCCCATCTTACTCAAATGGCTTTTTTTTTTCTAATATTATCACTGACACAGCTGCCTTACTTAATTGGACTATTGCTGCATTGCATTTCTAGTGCACTGTTTTGCTTTGTTATAACTTTGCACAATAGCTTACCTACAGGAGCTCTCGTTAAGCCACTTGGTATTATTCATAAGCTGGATAGAAAATCTTTTTTCTTTTTTTTTTTTCAAGAAAAAGGTCACAAGGGAACATAGTCACCAAGGTGACCAAGGCTAGTATAATAAAGAAGCTGGCTACACAGAAGACTACAATCAGCACAATCACCACTTCATTATTAGTGCTCCATGAACGAAACAAGCAATAGGCAAAGCTAGAATCCTGAATGACAAGATATTCCAATCTCCGTTCACTCGCCACTCACATTGGATTAGAAGTCAAATGTCTGTACTTCCTTGAAAAGCACATTTCCATACTAAATTAAGGCTGAACAACCAAAGCCAAATGAGAGAAATATTTATGCATGATTTAGTAAAACGAGAAAACAATGTGTTCACCACCAGCTAACCACATTGTCTCCCTAGACAAACTTCACACTCAACATGAAATCACTCATGCTTTCCCTTCCATTTGGAGGGCAAAAAGAACCTTTAAAATTTTTAAGCTGAGGCTATGACAACTGAACCAACAATAGGAAATGATAGCCTCTAAATCAGTTTAATATGTTTAATAATAAATACCACTTCTTCATAAATTTAAAAGCAGGTTTGGTTTCCAGAAATGTTGTTAACAGGTGGGAGAAAAAATATCAATAGGTGATACAGAGCTGTATTCTTTGGTGCCTGCACAAAAGAAGGCCATATGAGATAAGCATCACTATGATCCTATCTCATGACTGCTCCACTCCTAACATTTTCTTCCCAATTACTGACATGTCCTTCATTTAACAGCTAATTCCTTTCCTGCTACTGAAAAGCAGTGTTTAAAAAAATATAGATGAAACTCAGCATGGTGACTGGGAGTGGATGGAAGCCTCCTTTCAGGCTGTTCTTTCATTAAAATCTTCTTGCATTTTTTCAATCCCTTCTTTTTTTAAGGTGGGGTCCTAGTCAAGGCTATGGTTTTTCCAGTAGTCATGTATGGATGTGAGAGTTGGACTATAAAGAAAGCTGAGCACCGAAGAATTGATGCTTTTGAACTGTGGTGTTGGAGAAGACTCTTGAGAGTCCCTGGGACTGCAAGGAGATCCAGCCAGTCCATCCTAAAGGAGATCAGTCCTGGGTGTTCATTGGAAGGACTGATATTGAAGCTGAAGCTCCAATACTTTGGCCACCTGATGTGATGAGCTAACTCATTTGAAAAGACCCTGATGCTGGCAGGGATTGGGGGCCAGAGGAGAAGGGGATGACAGAGGATGAGATGGTTGGACGGCATCACCAACTCAATGGACATGGGTTTGGGTGGACTCCGGGAGTTGGTGATGGACAGGGAGGCCTGGTGTGCTGCAGTTCATGGGGTCACAAAGAGTTGGACATGACTGAGCGACTGAACTAATTTAATCTGACACATGCACTTATAAGAAGAGGAGATTAGGACAATAGCTAGTGGGAAGCTGCTGTATAACACAAGGGGCTCAGGTCAGCACTCTGTGATGACCTAGAGGGATGGGATGGAGTTTGGGGGGTTGGGAGTGAGGCTTAAGAGAGAGGGGATATATGTAAAAGATAACCCATGCATGAAGAAAGAAGAATAAATGATGAGTGTCATTAAAGCAAAAAATGAAGCTACTGCATTATCCTTATGTGTGGTGAAAAAGGTTCAGTATAACAGATTTCAATTTTACTAAAAATAAAATGACATTTTAGAGACATTTTCCCAAACATACTTTATGAAAATATCTGAATAAATGAAATGTAACTGAATGCTTGGCAATTCCTCAGTAGATAATAACCGAAAGATCTAGAAGAAAAAATTCTTTAAAATTAAGTAAGAAGTAGGGGTTTCCCTGGTAGTTCAGTGTTAAAGAATCCTCCAATGTAGGAAACACAGGAGATGCTGGTTCAATCTCTGGATTGGAAAGATTCCCTGGAGAAGGAAATGGCAACTCATTTCAATATTCTTGCCTGGGAAATCACATGGACAGAGGAGACTGGTGAGCTACAGTTCATTGGGTCACAAAAGAGTTTGATGCAACTTAATCATAAAACAATTTTGAATTCACAAAGGTTCTTTCCAGAAAGCACATGTTATTATTATTAATTGGAATTAAAGTGTATATTGCACGATTCCCCAATATTAGTGGTGATTTTCAATTTTATTGAAGATGGCGCTTAGGTACATAGATCATAATTTCAGCTTCATTAAAGTAAATGTAAGGTTAATTCACTTGGCTTTCTAATAAACATATTTTGTTTACTTGAAACAACTTTATAGTTTGGTCATTTAAAATTATATATATGTAACAAGATAACTGGTAGTTTACTGGTTTTCTTTCTGTAGTCATGATATTTTTATGCATAGTAATTTTTTTGGCTTATAATAGATAAAAGAGCTGCTTGCATTTTTCCACTTCACTTTGACAGTGATAAACCTGACTTGAATGCTGTGTAAGCAGGATCTGTTCTAATAGAAATGAACCTGGGTAACCTGCCTGAAAGAATGCATAAAAAATGGAAAGACCGTACAGAAATAGGAAACTAATTATATTCCACTATATATAACTTTTTGATTAGAATAACTGAATGATACTTCTGAAAAAAAAATCATAAATCATTCGTATTCTAAGGATGGATTGCTGTTTAAGTCAAATAATAATGATGCTTTGGGCTCTACATACATAAAGTGATTAAATACCATGAGTGTGGATGATCAAATTTCTCAAAATCAAACCTGTGCAGCTCAGCAGTCTAGAGCACATGGAGAGAGGCCAATATATATGTTTCTGTCCATAAGAATTGAACATTTAGAGGAGAATGTCCTAGGTCTATACCAAACAAATATAACACCAAGAACCCCATGTAAAGGATTCAAACTCAGGCCCAGGTACACCTTGAGAATAAGACCAAGTTCACTCAGGATGGAAATTATTCTCTCCATTTGGATTCAAATTTTTAAAAGGCCATAATGAGTCATCTTTATCTCTGCATGAAACCTAAGTGTGCATCAGTGCAGCAGGTGAAGTTACTGAGTGGTATTCAAGTGCTAAAAATTACTAACTCACCCTGAGAAGGTATTTCTTTCGTTTTTAATTTGGAAGCCTCTAACACATAATTTTCAGTTTGGATTTAGAAGCTTTATCATAACTGTTAAAAGATATGATTCACATCATTAAACATGATCATTTTCATTATAAAGAAAATGATTCACAGACTAAAACCCATGCAAAATATTTTTTTTTCTTTGAATAATTCAATTTATTAGTATGGGACACTTGTATCCTTGAAAGTTTAAAATTCCTCATTTTAAAAATACACAGTATTAAATCTCTTCTACATAATAACAATATGTTTTGTTCTTTTTAAACTTTTTATTTTGTATTGGGATACAGCTGATTAACAATATTGTAATAGTTACAGGTGGACAACAAAGGGACTCAGCCATGCAATATACATGTATCCATTCTCCCCTAAGCTCCCCTCCCATCCAGGCTGCCACATAACATTGAGCAGAGCTCCCTATGCCATACAGTAGGTCCTTGTTGGTTATCCATTTTAAATACAGCAGTGTGTATAGGCAACCGTAAGTTCATTCTCTAAGTCTGTGAGTCTCTTTCTGTTTTGCAAGTTAATTTGTGTCATTTCTCTTTATATTCCACATATAAAGGATGTAAGAAACTACAATGACATACCATCTTACACCAGTCAGAACAGCTATCATTGAAAAATCCACAAAGGATGGAGATAAGGGATTCCTTCTACAGTGTTGATGGGCATGTAAATTGGTACAGCCACTATGGAGAACAGTATGGAGGCTCCTTAAAAAAACAAACTAAAAACAGAGCTACCATATAATCCTGCAGTCCCACTCCTGGGCATATACACAGAGGAAAACGTGATCCAAAAGGATACATGCACCCCAGTGTTCATCACAGCACTGTTTACAATAGCCAAGACATGGAAGCAACCTAAAGGTGCATTAACACAGGAATGGATAAAGAAGATGTGTTATGCATATATATATATATATATATATACACATATATATACCGTGGAATATTACTCAGGCATTAAAAAGATAATGCCATTTGCAGCAACATGGATGGCCACAGAGATTGTCATACTGAAATAAATTTTATTCTCTCTAATTAAAAAAAACAGTGGGAGTATGTGAGGTTAGGTTTTACACTGTAAGTATACTATGCAGATCGAGGTGTTTAGTTGGGGATTTCAACCACAAAATAGTCAGTGTATCTTTATTTCATGGAGAACATTACCTTTGAAACTACCTAATCAAAGGGAAAATTTTTAAAAGATCAACTAAAAATGGCCAAGACAATGGTCTGACAATGTATAATTATTGGTCACCCTGGTCTAAGCTCATGTACTTTGCTTTCCAGTTAAAGGGAGCTTGAGGAGGGAGAGTATTTAGAATCCTTTAAGGATTAATTTAATAACATAATTACTAAATATTGAATAATAAGGTAATTTAATAAACAATCATATAAGGATTATTTGTTGTAAGTAAGATGTAAATACATATGTATTTTAATGTTACTTTTATTGACTATACCAAAGCTTTTGACTGTGTGAATCATAATAAACTGGAAAATTCTGAAAGAGGTGGGAATACCAGACCACCTGACTTGCCTCTTGAGAAACCTGTATGCAGGTCATGAAGCAACATTTGGAACTGGACATGGAACAACAGACTGATTGCAAATAGGAAAAGGAGTACATAAAGGCTGTATATTGTCACCCTGCTTATTTAACTTATATGCAGAGTACATCATGAGAAACCCTGGGCTGGAAACACAAGCTGGAATCAAGATTTCTGGGAGAAATATCAATAACCTCACATATGCAGAAGACACCACCCTTTTGGCAGAAAGTGAAAAAGAACTAAAGAGCCTCTTGATAAAGTGAAAGAGGAGAGTGAAAAAATTGGCTTAAAGCTCAACATTCAGAAAACTAAAATCATGGCATCCGGTCCCATCATTTCATGGTAAATAGATGGGGAAATAGTGGAAACAGTGGCTGACTTTATTTTTTGGGGCTCCAAAATCACTGTAGATGGTGATTGCAGCCATGAAATTAAAAGACGCTTACTCCTTGGAAGGAAAGTTATGACCAACCCAGAGAGCATATTAAAAAGCAAAGACATTACTTTGTCAACAAAGGTCCATCTAGTCAAGGCTATGGTTTTTCCAGTAGTCATTTATGGATGTGAGAGTTGGACTATAAAGAAAGCTGAGTGCTGAAGAATTGATTTCTTTGAACTGTGGTGTTGGATAAGACTCTTGAGAGTCCCTTGGACTGCAAGGAGATCCAACCAGCCCATCCTAAAGGAGATCAGTCCTAGGTGTTCATTGGAAGGACTGATGTTGAAGCTGAAACTCCAATACTTTGGCCACCTGATGTGAAGAGCTGGCTCATTTGAAAAGACCCTGATGTTGGGAAAGATTGAGGGCAGGAGGAGAAGGGGATGACAGAGGATGAGATGGTTGGATGGCATCACCGACTCAATGGATATGGGTTTGGGGGGACTCCAGGAGTTGGTGATGGGACAGGGAGGGCTGGTGTGCTGCGATGGGGTCACAAAGAGTTGGACATGACTGAGTGACTGAACTGAACTGAATGCTACTTAGAAAAAGGTATTTCACTAGAATATGCATAAGTTTAAAAATCTTAAAAAAAATATGCCTCATAGTTAAAGGGGTAAACAGTGGATAATATAACACACACTGACCCCCAGATTCAATGGCCATAAATGCCCCGCCCACTTTCTCTCCTTAGGTGCTAACTGCATGACCTTTTAGAAACTGATGTGGAAACTGGAGATTCTGACTTCAAAAAGGGAGTGAAATGGTAGACCTGAACATGAACTAACTCTTAATGCTAGATCTGGGTGCTATGTCTTTCGGCATCAACCTCACACCATAGTTGATGGGCCTGATTTCCCTAAACTTTGTGCAGATAGCACTGTGACACTGAGTATATCAGTCCCCACACGAGGATATGGGCACAATAATTATTGTGCAATGAACCAAGCATTCCCCATTCTGTGAGGAAACAGAACAGTCATTAATGTTGGTTATAGATTCAAGAGTCCAATACGGCTAGATTTGTAATTTGGTATTAGATAGGTACCTTGGTAGAGGCAATAGGATCAGATATTAACATTATTATGTCTTTTTTGATAAAATTCCTTTCTATGGGAAAGGGAGAGGCGTGTCCAGGTACAAAGGAGACTGTTTATAGGCAAATAAGAATGGACTATCCCACAGTCAAACATAGGCCTCCAATGGAGTTTCTTTGACTAAATCCATGATATGTTGTTGACTCAGGTGGTTGCACAGAGTCAAACATGACTGAAGTGACTTAGCATACACATCAGGCTGAGTATGACCCATGGTCAAGGTTGATAGGGAGCAAGTGAGTAGGGTTGAATTATGAACTCAAGTGGAATGTGCTCACTGCTTGTCCTAGAGCTAGGTTCTCCAAGAAGTTTAGTTGGCAATTCAATCAAAACACCATAAGCTAATACTCATGAAAATTGGACTTTTTAATATCCATACATGATAATTTATCAAGTATATGAATCAAATTCATTTCCAAAATGTAATTTTCTACTGGTGCTGATACTTTCATTGAAATAAACAAATTTGAATGCATTTGATTATAATAGAGAGAAAATCAATATTTTAAGATATTAAAATTCAAAAACCCCTACTTCCGCATCAGGTAGATGAACAGATGAATGTGTTTCAATCTCAGAAAGCCCACACCCTATTATGGTCTGATCAAGCCCTGCTGGCAGAACATACTACTCTGAGAGGATTGATTCTTTTAAGGAGATTTAATCTCTTTGGATTCATTTAAGTGTGGAACATCACTCTTTAAAATGTGAATATAACAAATAAAATAATAAATCTGTGAACTTTCAGCATATATTTTGCTTCATGATGCTATTCCAACAATGGATATATTAATAGAAAGAAATCGCTGATAAGTTATTATAATAGAGAAAAGATGAAAAAAAAAAAAAAAACGTGAAAAGTAGAATTATTTTTACTTCAGACTTTCAGTGCCTATACAGATTAGAACTCATCAGTCATTCAAAGCCAGCGTTTTGATGAATATAATCAATAGGAAGTGGTTTCAAATGAAACAGCAGAGAATGCAGCAGAGAATGCAAGGGACTGACATTATTATTAATAAATGTTAAAAAGCAGAGACATTGCTTTGCTAACAAGGTCTGTCTAGTCAAGCTATGGTTTTTCCAGTAGTCACGTATAGATGTGAGAGTTGTGCCATAAAGAGAGATGAGCATCCAAAGAATTGATGCTTCTGAACTGCGGTGTTGGAGAGGATGCTTCAGGATCCCTTGAAGGAGATCAAACCAGTCAATCTTAAAGAAATCAACCCTGAATATTCTCAGTGATGCTGAAGCTCCAATAGTTTGGCCACATAATGTGAAAAGCGGACTAATTGGAAAAGACCCTGTTGCTGGGAAAGATTGAAGGCAGGAAGAGAAGGGGATGACAGGAGATGAGATGGTTGGATGGCATCATCAATTCAATGGACGTGAGTTGAGTAAACTCTGGGGGATGGTGATGGATGGGGAAGCCTGGCATGCGGCAGTTCATGGGGTTGCAAAGAGTCGAACATGACTGACTGAGGGACTGAACAACAACAAATAAGAAAGAGAGACAAGTAAGACAACAAAGATGTATAGTTTTGTGCATGTGATCATGAGATTCAAGGAATCTCACCCTAAAATGAATATGATGTGTGATTAAAAACATCCTTTCCAAAGGACTTTATTTGTTAATCACTAAGTTCATATTTCTAGCCTTAATTCAGCCAAATCAATAACTCTTAAATAACTAAGAAACAATCTTTCAAGGTAGTTTTAATTCAGTTTAAGAGACAAGGGAGGTGGCGTTCAAGAAGATGATCCACCATTAGTCCATTATGGAGAGCATTAATACTTTAATGGGTTTATCAATCATTTCTAATGATTCTAAAGCAAACTGCAGGAGATCCTGAAGGACAGGGAAGCCTGATATACTGCAGTCCATGGAGCCGCAGAGAGCTGGATACGACTTATGAACAACAACAAAAAGCATTCAGTTGACGAGCTTTAGAGCAAGTTCTAATGATTTAAAAACTCTGATTAGTTCTTTTATAGCATTATTACATGTATTTTGGAAAAATAGATAAGCGTTGATATAAGTATTTTGAGGTCCCTGGAAAATCTTTGATAAAGGATAATTTGTAATGTAGTTGGACTAGATTAGAAGTGCCAACAGACTTTCTTATCCAATGAAGGCCTCAATCATGCTCAACCTAATATTTGGCTGTACTTTTAACTTTCTGCTTCTATTGATCTCAGTAAGATGCTATCTAAACCACTTCAGAGATGAAAAATCTTCAGTTGCTATTTCCTTTGAGAATGAGCACATCCATCTTCAAATGAATGTGCATTTAAAAAATATTCAGCTTCATTGAGTCATAACTGACAAAACTGTCAATTACAAATAAAATTGGCAACTATTCTACTCTTTGTTTCTACCAGTTGGACTTATTTCACTTAGCATAATGCTATAAGGATCATTTATGTTGTTGCAAATGGCAGGATTTCCATCTTCCTTGGGCTTGAATAGTATTCCATTGTATATACAGAATGGAGGGATGGCATTCTCAGACCACAGCATTTAAAACAGACAAATGGACCTCTTTCACAAAAAGACTAGGGGATGGATGTCCTTTTTGCCTTCTCCCTCTCTACTGGGCCCTAGGGGGAATAGTCACAATAAGTCCTTGTGAGCCAACACTATAGTCTAGTCTTGCAGGTTTTATGGACCCAAACTCTGCTTGCTCTCTGAGGTGAATGTTTTGGATATCCTTCCCTCAGATGTAAGTCTTAAAAGTTATGGGGTTCAAACCTACTGCTCTACAGACAGAAGTGGGAGTTTGTGAGTTCCCTCCTGATTGTGCCTTGCTGTGTGAGGGGTGAGGTTTATGGTGAGAATGTGTTTCAGTCATTCCCACCTTTTAGATGTGAGTAGTTTCTCATTTTGGAGAAGGCAATGGCAACCTACTCCAGTACTCTTGCCTGGAAAATCCCATAGACGGAGGAGCCTGGTAGGCTGCAGTCCATGGGGTCGCTAGGAGTTGGACACGACTGAGCGACTTCACTTTCACTTTTCACTTTCATGCATTGGAGAAGGACATGGCAACCCACTCCATTGTTCTTGCCTGGAGAATCCCAGGGACGGGGGAGCCTGGTGGGCTGCCGTCTCTGGGGTTGCACAGAGTCAGACACTACTGAAGCGACTTAGCAGCAGCAGCAGCAGTTTCTCGTTTTCTTCCCAGGTGGCTCAGTGGTAAAGAATTTCTCCTTGCCAATGTAGGAGATGCAGGAGACCTAGGTTCAATTCCTGGGTTGGGAAGATCCCCTGTAAAAGGAAATGGTAACCCACTCCAGTATGCTTGTCTGGGAAATCCTAAGGACAGAGGAGTCTGGAGGGCTATAGTCCATGGGGTCACAAAGAGTCAGACATGACTTAGTGACTAAACAACATGTTTCTCATTTGCCTTATGTATAGGAACTGCTCAGCTAGTTTCTAATTTTCTTTCAGAGAGAATTGCTCTGTTTATTTGCTGACAACTGCCTGTGGGAGAAAGTGTAGGCAGGAGCCTCCTATGTTGCTATTATGGACCTGAACTCAATATGCACATTTTTTAAGGTGGACAAAGGGACTGAACCGAACTGAAAGGGACTGGAGTATCCCAAGAATTTCCTACTTGAGGGTCTGTGGAAAGTTCTGTAGAGTCAGAGAAACAATATACAGAGCCACTATCTGCAAGGTGTGTACTATTTATTATGTGCCTTCATGCTGAGTCGTTCAGTTGTGTCTGACTCTTTGTGACCTCATGGACCGTAGCCTGCCAGCTTCCTCTAACTGTGGAATTTTTCAGGTTAAGAATATTGGAGTGAGTTTTCATTTACTACTCCAGGAGATCGTCCCAACTTAGGGATCAAATCTGTGTTTCCTGCATCTCCTGCATTGGCAGGTGGATTATTTACCACTGAGCTACCAGGGAAGTCCATTATTTAAAAAACACACAGTCTAGTTGTTGGAATCAATAATGGCATGAATACCATATAACTGAGTGCTAGGTGTGGAACTCAATGTTCTGGTCAAAGTCAAAGGAGAAAGAAATAAAACTAAAGAAAAACTTCAGAGATGAAATAGTGAAACTGGGTTTTAGAAGGTGGACAAAATTTATCAAGACCAAGGGAAGAAGAAAAAGAAATATGATGTAAAATAACGAAGTCTTATCAGTTACTCGGAAGGAAATCTTTATTTTGTGTTGTTCCCCATGGAGCAGACTCTCAAAAGACATTCACTCCCAGTATAACCCCCTGATAAAAGGAGGGTGCTCTATGAAACAGACTATTCATTAAAATCTCTGTATTGAGTTTTCTGGAAAAACCTGAATGAACACTGGCCAACCCATATGTATGTGTAGTGTTTATTGCTAAATGTTTTCTGAAAGTCTCCTTGCTGAAGAGCTCTCCAATCAATAGGATACATTTTGATTATTAATCACTGTTTTCAGAACAACATTATAACTGGATGCTTCTACTGTACTTTAAGAACAACTACTGATCTGATTGCCCCAATTTATGCATTAGCAATTTAAGTTTAAAATGTTAATTTCTTAAGTTATATTTTTTCAGGTTAAATTCAGAGGGCTATTGTACAACTAGGCAGCACTGGAATTATCACAAATGAGAAAGAAATTGGCTAAATGTCTGTATCCTCAGTGCCACAGTGGTATACATACACTTAAAGCAATTTGCTCATTAAACAGACATTATTAAGAGCAGGAAAATTTTGCCAATACCAGCAGAAAGATTCAGTTTGGAATGTAACCCTTTCTCTCAATTTTGGCTAAAGTGTGAAGCTTTTTTAACATTTTAATGCAAATTTTATCTGTTTTAAAAGTGGTTAAAGATATTATCTCCAGAGTTTATTCTGTTCACCACTTAGTATATTCTCATCTTCCTCATCGTGAAATGGAAATCATAAAAGACCCAAACTTACAAGTTTTGTAGCAATTAAAGGCATTAAATATGTGATATATTTAGAACTAACTAAAGTTTATAAAGAAGCATGTGTGTGTTAGTTGCTCAGTTGTGTCTAACTCTCTGCAACCCCACAGACTGCAGCCCGCCAGGCAAGAATACTGGAGTGGGTTGCCATTTCCTTCTCCATATAAAGGAATGAAATATGTAAAGTATTCCAAGCTCATGCTCAGTCATATCTGACTTTTTGTGACTCTTTGGACTACAGCCCACCAGGCTCCTCTGTCCATGGGATTTCCCTGCAAGAATACCAGATTGGGTTGCCATTTTCTCCTTCAGGAGATTTTCCTGACTTAGGGATCAAACCTGCATCTCCTGCATTACAGGCAGATTCTTTACCTGTTGAGCCATCAGGGAAGCCCTGAAGCACTAACTTTTAGTAGGCATATATTTAACCCTCTATAAACATTTGCTACTTTTGTTGTTGTTGCTATTAAGTCATAAATGAACAAGAAACTAAAATACTTACACTTGCAAAAATTCTCATTCACACATATAATTATAATAATAATTCAACAAAAGAACTGATGCAGGCAAGACAAAACAAATTATCCAGTCAAGAAACCAGAGTAAAATCAATTTACTGACAGAAGGCTGGTGAGCACTATTATTAATTATTAGCAATTATTAATAATTACCCATCACATACTTTCATGCTTTTACTAGGCTCTATCTATTTACTTATATATAAATATGTTAAAGTATTGCTTGCAGTCATCTATACATCTCATACTGAGCTAGTATCAGATTTAGATGGTATCTCCGATCAATTTTTCATTTGAACCTGCTGTGATCTTTTTTATCTTCTTTCAACTAATTTGTCAGTGCAAGGTAAAGGCTTGTTAAAGTTATTTAGACAATCCATTATGCTATCATACATAATATATCATGTTGAAGTAGCCTACATGATGTCTCACAAAGAGTTTTGGAGTATATGAAACTTGAATTTTAGTTTCAGTTCTACTAGTATCTATTTTTCATATCCTAAACTAGTCATTTAAATTGCTCTCAATTTGCCTTGATACAATGAGGAAATAGGCTGCATGAGTTCTGAGATCCTTTTCAGATTTAAAATTTTGATGCTAAGTCTGTAGAAAAAAATACATTTGCAAATTAAACAACAGTGTCTCTTTAATTCCTCATTCAAAATCAAGAAGAATATATCCGGGAAAGCATTTCCTGTTAGTTAGCTAGGATAATGTGGAGTTTCCTCTGCGTTTAGAAGAAATGAACAACCTATCAATTGCCTTAACATGAATGTTTCAAAAAAGAGATTAATATTAAACTCATAGAATATTGAATTACTGGACTAGAGAATCAGAATAAAACCTTCTGGTCTTCATCAGTACTACTTAAATTTTTTCCTTACTGGATTTATTGTGACCACATGAAAATATGATTTTGTTTGTTTACAGACTTTCTTTTTCAGTTTCATTAGATTTGATTCAATGTGCATCATTTATAATTCATTTATGATATTTCTTGATTGATTACAGATTCATCTGTTTTATTCAATTACAATGAAATGCACATATATAAAGTATAAAATATGATTAAGTTGTAACATGTACATGCTGGTTTTGTTAATAGGTATATAGTTCTGAAGCTATTATCACAATCAATTTAATAAACATAGTCATCACCCTAACAAGTTTCATTTAACTTTGTAATCTATCTCTACAACCCACCTATTCTCCATCCCTTGCCCACTGTACTCTTCCCCTTAGGAAACTACTGTCTTTCAGCCATATAATTTACTTTGTATTTCCTTGAGTTTTATATTAATATAAATGGGACCACACAGAATGTACTCTTTTTTTCTAACTTCTTTCACTCAGTATAATTATTTCAAGATTTATGCACGTTGTGCGTATCACTCAGTAGTTCATTGCACTTTACTGCATGGACAAATCACAATTGTTATCCATCTACCTGCTAGACATTTGGGTTATTTCCAGCTTTGACTATGGCAAATAAAGATGCTATGAATACTGAGTACAATTTTTGTTATGAATATATGGTTTGGTCTTTCTTAAATAAATACTTAACATTGGAATGGATAGATCGTATGGTTTTAAACTTTTTAGAAAAGTGTACAACTATTTTCCATAGCAGTCATAGCATTTATATTCCTTCCAGAAGTGTGTAATAGTTCATGTCCTTTACGTCCTCAACATTGTCAAAAATCAGCTGTCCCTTTATGTATGGATATATTTCTGGAATCTCTATTCTGCCCTTAAGCCAATTAGAATACACTGTGCTACAATAGTAAACCTTGAAAGCAGGTAATATTATTTCTCCAACTTTGTTCTTCACTTCCAAAGTTGTTTTGGTGATTCTATATTCTTTGTATTTCCATATGAGTTTTAGAATCAGCTTGTAAATTCCTTCAATTAAAACATGCTAGGATTTGGGTTGGCATTGAATTTAACATATTGATGTTTGATGAAAATTGACAACTTTACAATTTTGAGTCTTCTGACTGGTAAATAAAGTATAGTTCTCCATTTAGCTCCTCTTTATTTATTTTCAATATTTTTGGATGGCTTTCTTTTTTAGTTTGTACATACGGTAAAAATCATTGCTTGATTTCAAATACTAAACCAACTTTACATTACTGGAATCATCCCTATTTTGTAATGATTTCTGCTCTGATATTTATTCTTTAGAGTTTAAAATGTGTCTACTAGGTTCTTCAAGTGAAAAATGGGGTGATTAACTTTAATCTTTTTGTCCTCTGTACTATCAGCATCTAGTGCTATAATTTTCTCTCAAAGTATTGCTTTAGCGGTATCCTGTAACTTTCAATGTTTATGTTTTCACTGCCATTTAGTTCAAAATATGTTATTTCCTTTTTGTTTTATTCTTTGATCCATGGGTTATTTGATTTCTAAGTATTTGGAGACTGATTTAATTCTAGTTTCATTCAATCATTTAAAATTCATTGAGACTTATTTTTATTGTCCAGAATATGATATATTTATATGTTTTACATGCACTTGAAATGTATATGTGTTGTGCTGTTATGAGGTAGAATGTTCCATAAATGTCAGTTAGGTAACGTTGGCTGATGGAGTCAAATATTTTATGTCCTGATTATGTTTCTATCTACTAGTTCTGGCACTATTAGTTATTTAGAAAGATATTTATCTTTCCAAATATAATTGTGGATTTAGAGCTATAAGTTTTTGCTTAATGTATTTTGAAGCTATGTCATTAGGTACATAAACATTTAGGACTGTAATGTCTTTTTAATAAATTGTTTTAACTGTTTACAAAGTTTATTTATTATTATGAAATGATCTGATGTTAACCTTTACTCTGAAGTCTACTTTTTCTTATGATTAGTGTTAGCATAATATATAATTTTCCATCTATTTACTTTTAACTACTTGTATCTTTAAAGTGTTTCTTATAAATAAAATTAGTTTGTTCTTGGTTTAATACAGTCAATTTATAATCAGTGGTTTTCAATTGTTGTATTTAGGCCTTTTATATTTGATGTCATTATTGATATGGTTATGTTTAAATCGACAGTCTTGCCACTTATTTTCTCTTATTATCCATTCCTCATTCTCCTTTCCACTTTTTCTTCCTTCTTTTAAACTCATGAAATATTTTTATGTTCCCATTATTTCTTTTTTTTGGACTTATAAGCTCTGTTTAATTATTTTTACAGATGCTTTAAGGTTTCAGTTCAGTTCAGTTGCTCAGTAGTGTCTGACTCTTTGAGACCCCATGGACTGTAGCATGCCAGACCTCCCTGTCCATCACCAACTCCTAGAGCTTGCTCAAACTTATGTTCATTGAGTCGGTGATGCTATCCAACCATCTCATCCTCTGTTGTCCCCTTCTTCTCCTGCCTTCAATCTTTCCCAGCATCAGGATCTTTTCTAATGAGTCAGTTCTGCATATCAGGTGGCCAAAATATTGGCGTTTCAGCTTCAGCATCAGTCCTTCCAATGAATATTCAGGACTGATTTCTTTAGGATGGACTGGTTTGATCTCCTTGCAGTCCAAGGGACTCTTCAGAGTCTTCTCCAACACTGCAGTTCAAAAACACCAATTCTTTGGTGCTCGGCTTTCTTTATAGTCCAACTATCACATCCTAAAGGAGCAAGCTTTAGGGTTTAATATTTACTTAACATATAGTACAAGAATCATAAAATAAGACTTCTATTTCTCTTTTTTTGGCCTTTATGTTATTATTGTGACACATTTTATACATATGTGTGTTGCAAATAACACAATGCATTGGTTTACTTGCTATCTCCTAAAAAGATTTACATACTAAGAAAAAAATCATACATATTTATTGGGTTGACCAAAAAATTCATTCAGGTTTTTCTATATGATCGTATAGAAAGACCTAAACAAACTTCTTGGTCAACCAGTAGTTGTATAGTTATCTTTACCTGGTGGTATTCATTTCAAATTCTAGTTTATATTTATATTTCATCTCCTTTTGTTATCTTTTGATTGTATATCTGAAAAGTCATTATTTTGCTTTCATTTTTGAGAATTTATTTTTGTTAGGCACGGAACTGTAAGATGGCAAGTGTCTTTCTTTTACTACTCTAAATATATTGCTCCATCGTCATCCTGTTTCTGACAATGTTAGTTATAATCCTTAATTCTGCTCCTTTTTACATATTGTTTATAATCCATTTTTTCATTGCTTTATAAGACTTCCTTTTCTTTTTATACAATATGATTCTGATATGCTTTAGTTTTCATCATAATTCTTTTGTTTGGGGTACATTGAGTATTTTGGATTTATGGGCCTTTAATTTTCATCAGATTTTGAAAAAAAAATTGGAAATCATTTCTTTAAATATTTGTTTTAAGTTCCTCATTCACTTCTTTTAGGGACTCCAAATACATGTATACTATCAGTTCACTTCAGTTCAGTTGTTCAGTCACGTCCTACACTTTGTGACCTCATGGACTGTAGCACATCTGGCCTCCCTGTCCATCACCAACTCACAGAGTTTACTCAAACTCATGTCCATTGAGTCAGTGATGCCATCCAACCATCTCATCCTCTGTCATCCCCTTCTCCTCCCGCCCTCAATCTTTCCCAGCATCTGGATCTTTTCAAATGAGTCAGTTCTTCACATCAGGTGGCCAAAGTATTGGAGTTTCAGCTTCAACATCAGTCCTTCCAACGAATATTCAGTTCTGATTTCCTTTATGATGGACTGGTTGGATCGCCCTGTAGTCCAAGGTTCTCTCAAGAGTCTTCTCCAACACCACAGTTCAAAAGCATCAATTCTTCAGTGCTCAGTGTTCTTTATTGTCCAACTCTGACATCCATACCTGACTACTGGAAAAACAATAGCCTTGATAGATGGACCTTTGTTGGCAAAGTAATGTCTTTTCTTTTTAATATGCTGTCTAGGTTGGTCATAACTTTTCTTCCAAGGAGTAAGCGTCTTTTATTTCATGGCTGCAGTCACCATCTGCAGTGATTTTGGAGCCCCCCAAAATAAAAGTCTGCCACTGTTTCTGAACATTGTCCCATATTTCTTACATGCTTTGGTCAACAAATTCTCTTTTCTATTCATGCGTTATTTTGGTTAGTTTCTTTTGCTATGTCCTGAAGCTCAATATGCTTTTATTTTTCGATATATCAATTCCCATGAATCCATTTCAATTTATTTTCCATCAGAGGCATGGTAGTTTTGGTTCTCTCTTATAGCTTCTATGCATCTACTTAAAATTTTGAACATACAGAATACAGCCACAAGAAATGGTTTTAAGTCCTTCTCTGCTACCTCTACAGTCTGTGTCAGCTCTGTGTTAGTTTTGATTTATTTTTTTCCTCCTAATTATGGGTGTGTTTTTGTGCTTTTTGCATGTCTGACTATCTTTGATCACAATGCCAGACATTGTGAATATCACCTTCTTAAGTGTTAGACATACCAAGGAAACATTTCATGCAAAGATGGGCTCAATAAAGGACAAAAATGGTAGGGATTTAACAGAAGCAGAAGATGTTAAGAAGAGGTGGCAAGGATACACAGAAGAACTGTACAAAAAAGATCTTCATGACCAAGATAATCACAATGGTGTGATCACTCACCTAGAGCCAGACATCCTGGAATGTGAAGTCAAGTGGGCCTTAGGAAGCATCACTACCAACAAAACTAGTGGAGGTGATGGAATTCCAGTTGAGCTATTTCAAATCCTGAAAGATGATGCTGTGAAAATGCATCACTCAGTATGCCAGCAAATATGGAAAACTCAGCAGTGGCCACAGGACTGGAAAAGGACAGTTTTCTTTCCAATCCCAAAGAAAGGCAATGCCAAAGAATGCTCAAACTACCACACAATTGCAGTTATCTCACACGCTAGTAAAGCAATACTTGAAATTCTCCAAGCCAGGCTTCAGCAATATGTGAACTGTGAAATTCCAGATGTTCAAGCTGCTTTTAGAAAAGGCAGAGGAACCAGAGATCAAATTGCCAACATCCGCTGGATCATGGAAAAAACAAGAGAGTTCCAGAAAAACATGTATTTCTGCTTTATTGACTATGCCAAAGCCTTTGGCCGTGTGGATCTCAACAAACTGTGGAAAATTCTGAAAGAGATGGGAATACCAGACCACCTGACCTGCCTCTTGAGAAACCTGTATGCAGGTCAGGAAGCAACATTTAGAACTGGACATGGAACAACAGACTGGTTCCAAATAGGAAAAGGAGTATGTCAAGGCTGTATATTGTCACCCTGCTTATTTAACTTATATGCAGAGTACATCATGAGAAACGCCGGGCTGGAAGAAGTACAAGCTGAAATCAAGATTGCCGGGAGAAATATCAATAACCTCAGATATACAGATGACACCATCCTTATGGTAGAAAGTGAAGAAGAACAAAACAGCCTCTTGATAAAAGTGAAAGAGGAGAGTGAAAAAGTTGGCTTAAAGCTCAACATTTAGAAAACGAAGATTATGGCATCTGGTCTGATCACTTCATGGCAGATAGTTGGGGAAACAGTGAAAACAGTGGCTGACTTTATTTTTCTGGGCTCCCAAATCACTGCAGATGGTGACTGTACCAATGAAATTAAAAGATGCTTACTCCTTGGAAGGAAAGTTATGACCAACCTAGACAGCATATTCAAAAGCAGAGACATTACTTTGCCAACAAAGGTACATCTAGTCAAGGCTATGGTTTTTCCATTGGTCATGTATGGGTGTGAGAGTTGGACTGTGAAGAAAGCTAAGCACTGAAGAATTGATTTTTTTGAACTGTGGTGTTGGAGAAGACTCTTGAGAGTCCTTTGGACTACAAGGAGGTCCAACCAGTCCATCCTAAAGGAGATCAGTCCTGGGTGTTCATTGGAAGGACTGACGTTGAAGCTGAAACTCCAATACTTTGGCCACCTGATGTGAAGAGCTGACTCATTTGAAAAGTCCCTGATGCTGGGAAAGATTGAGGGCAGGAGAAGGGGACGACAGAGGATAAGACGACTGGATGTCATAATTGACTCGATGGACATGGGTTTGGGTGGACTCCAAGAGTTGATGATGGACAGGGAGGCCTGGCGTGCTGCATGGGGTCGCAATGAGTCGGACACGACTGAGCGACTGAACTGAATTGAACTAAACTGAAGTGCTAGACAAGAAAAAACTTCTTTACAAATATTGTTGAGCTTTGTTCTGGGATACAATTAAATTACCTGGAAATAATTTAATCCTTTTGGGTCTTGATTTTAATATTTATTAATCTGAAACAAAACAGCATGTAGTCTAGTTGTAATTATTTTCTACTGTTGAACCAAGTCCTCCTAAATACTTAATGTCCCATATATTTTGAGTTTTTTCAGTCTGTCTGGTAAAAATAGGCATTATTACTCACCCTGTGTAAGTAATGGGAGCACTTCCTTCCATTCCTCTCAGACTATTCTTTCTCTGTACTCTTGCAGTTTCCTTATATGCATGTTCTGATTGGTACTCTGATGAATGCTTAGTTTATGCAAATCTCTGGAGTTTCCTGTAAGTCTATTTTCTCTAGAATTGTATTCTGTGAATTCTGGAAGCCTTGATATCCATAAGTTCTTATTTCCACACACCTTTTCAGTTCAGTTCAGTTCAGTGGCTCAGTCATGTTTGACTCTTTGTGACCCCATGAACTGTAGCACACATGGCCTCCCTGTCCATCACCAACTCCTGGAGTCCACCTAAACCCATGTCCATCGAGTTGGTGATGCCATCCAACCATCTCATCCTCTGTTGTCCCCTTCTCCTCCTGCCCTCAATCTTTCCCAGCATCAGAGTCTCTTCAGTTTAGTTCAGTTCAGTCACTCAGTTGTGTCTGATTCTTTGCGACCCCATGAATCGCAGCACGCCAGGCCTCCTTGTCCATCACCAACTCCCAGAGTTTGCCCAAACTCATGTCCATTGAATTGGTGATGCCATCCAACCATCTCATCCGCTGTCGTCCCCTTCTCCTCCGGCCCCCAATCCCTCCCAGCATCAGGGCCTTTTCCAATGAGTCAACTCTTTGAATCAGGTGGCCAAAGTATTGGAGTTTCAGCTTCAACATCAGTCCTTCCAATGAACACCCAGGACTGATCTCCTTTAGGATGGATTGGTTGGATCTCCTTGCAGTCCAAGGGACTCTCAAGAGTCTTCTCCAACACCATAATTCAAAAGCATCAATTCTTTGGTGCTCAGCTTTCTTCACAGTCCATACATGACCACTGGAAAAACTATAGCCTTGACTAGATGGACTTTTGTTGGCAAAGTAATGTCTCTGCTTTAGAATATGCTATCTAGGTTGGTCATAATTTTCTTTCCAAGGAATAAGTGTCTTTTAATTTCATGCCTGCAATCACTATCTGCAGTGATTTTGGAGCCCCCCCAAAATAAAGGCTGATACTGTTTCCACTGTTTCCCCATTTATTTCCCATGAAGTGATGGGACCAGATGCCATGATCTTAGTTTTGTGAAATTTACAAAATTCTACCTGTCTCTCCTTCCTTGAGTTGTGGCCTAGAAACCCCAAGGCAGTAAACTGATGAAAATGTAGAGTTCGTTTTATTTGCTTATCATCTTTCCAGGATCACTGTGCTTCACTGTCTGATTTCCAGTTCTTTAAAAATTCTTGGGTCATACATTTGATTTGTTGTTGTTGTTATTAGTGGTGCTGCTATTGTGTTAGTCTGGAGCATAAATTTAATCTCTATTCCTCTTAGGTAGAAAAAGAAGTCAAGTACCATTTTCAAGATAAGAAATATGCAAACATAAAATATAGTACAAGAGAAGTAGTATTTGAATGAACTTCTTACAAAAATGTTTACAATCACAGTCCAAATTTTGGTCAAAATGTAGTCATTTCTCACTAGTTGATTTTCTTGTTTTCTCAGGTTTAAACAGAGCTATTTCAAACTTTAATGTCTTTAGTTTGAAACATATACATTCAAAGAAAATAAGTTATTATATGTGAAAAGTGAGATTTGTATGTGTGCACTTTAACAAAATCCCAAATCAAGTATGAGTGAATCAAGTATTAAAAGTGAATAACTGAAAGTTAAAAGTTTTCATGTTTGCTCCTTCATATTTCCTCATTTTATCAACTAGCTTTTCCCAAAGATGGTGCTTCTCAGGAAAATAACAAGTTATTTAAGGCATTTAGGTAATCTTATATTTTAACCACTTACAGACTCAGTACAACAGTAGCTGAAATATATTGTACTGATAGAGTCCATCTATCTCAAGCAAAAGAAAGCTAGCAGTATTCCATATCTAGTATCATGTTGAAAAATCAAATTAGCAAATATTAATTATAATTTGAAAAATATGCAATAGCAATGGTACTGTATGATATAAAATTTTCAAAGAAAAGGAAAAATATTCATCATGTCTATGATATATTATTAATATTTTATAGCACTCTGTATTAAGATCATACAATTTGATTATACAATACATAAGATTATACAATTTTCACATAAAATTTATTTTCACTGATTTCACTTGATAAGGGATAGATTCTATGAAAATTATGTATATAGCAAAAACTCCTTAAAGTTTAACCTTTATGCTTTTTTTTTTTTTTTTTTGGCCACTCCGCCTTGGGATCTTACTTCCTCAGCCAGGGATTGAACCCACACTCTCTGCAGTGAAAGCACACTAACCACTGGGCCACTAGGGAATTCCCACATTTAAGCTTGTTAAGCTCAATGAAATTCATACAAAACAAAATATTGCTGTTCTTTCTGTTTTTTGTCTTCTCTAGTATTCTTGATAGGAGAAGAGGCAACTTCTGTCCATGGACAGAGGAGCCTGGCAGGCTGCAGTCCATAAGGTTGCACAGAGTCAGATAAGACTGAAGAGACTTAGCACGTAGGCACAGGATATACTTTTTAAATGTTTCAATATATTGTTTGAAATCATTGTTGTTTTTCATTAGAAATAACAACTTTCTATCAAACTTTCAAATTTATGAACTTTTGCCCAAGATAAATTATTAAAATCTATATATACAGATATGGAATTTGAAATATTTGATATCACATCTATCTACATTTTTTAAAAAAGGTAAAACAAATTTAGTTACTTCTTCTCCAAATAAAAACAAAGGGCACAGGTCTCTTTTCTTCATCCCTATCATTAGCTTTGGGAAAATTTCCTAACTTTGTTTGTCCCAGAGTCTCAACTCTTAAAATAATAATACAGTTTGGCTGACTTACAATGTGGAATACTAACTAGCAGTTGGATTTAGATAAATGAGCATCACAAATACGCTTCACTCTTGAAATTAATTTACTGCTTATATTAATATAGCAAATGTTACATTTTTGCAGTAAATATCTGCATATTTCGACAGATTCTTACTGTGAAGTTCTTATTGTCCACCAGGCACTGTGTTATGCATAGTAGGTAAATCAGGGGAAAGGTAGGAAAAGGTCCTTGTACTTATGGAATTTATACTTTGTTGGAGAAGATAGCCAGTTAATATGATCATCATCATTGTGATAAGTCCTGTGAAAGAAAAGGTGATGTTACAGCAAAACAGTTCTGGTGGGAATCTACTTTAGGTAGGTGGTCAGAAAATATCTCCTTGAAAAGGGGATATTCAGTCCAAGCCATGCAGGACTATGGCATTAGTCTTGGGACTAATCAAAGGATAAGCATTCCAGGCAGATGGGAAATTGAATAAAAATTCCTAAGGTTTAATAGAATTGAAATATTCTAAGAATAGAAAAATAGCTAATACTAATGAAATATGATAAGCTGAAAGAGGTTGGTTATTTGGAGATAGAGATGAACATGTAGTCAGGAGCCATGTCTCAGAGGTTCGTGTGTGCCATTTTGGGGAGTTTGATTTCACATTATGTGTAATATGAGAGTGACAGAAAGAAAACTCATACCCCAAGACACTCTTCAAATTTTATCAACCAACAGTGTTAATATCACGCTTCTTATGAAAATAAAACATACCCACAAAGGACTTCATTTTTACTTTTTAAATGTTTGAATTACACTCCAAAAGGAAGTTCAGAACTCTAAAATTTTGAACAATGACTATGCAAATTGAATTAACAGAGCTGTTGTTAAGATGCAGCCAACGTTCAGTAACATCATTTCAAGTCTAATCTGCCAACTGAATATTTATAGATGAGTAGAGTCCTTTGCAAAGTTATTTAATTCAATACATTTTTGAGTGCATGATACTGTGATTGGCTCTCTGAGGTACATTAAAATGAATACGAGAGTTCTCATCTTAAAGAAATTTAGAGTCCAATGTGAAAAGACAAACTTTGAGAATAAACATTGGTAATAATGTACCTGAAAGACAAAAGACATTGTCTTTTCTCTTTTCAGAGTTCTATCTCTGGCACTAATTCACTATAGGATCTTGATTGGGAAATGAGATTTGTCCTTAAGCAAATATTTCAGGATAAGCTTTTTTTATTTTCAAATCTTAATTTTAAAGTAAATAGAGGATAAGAGATGCCCTCATGATTCAGAGGTCAATATTTTGATTCTGGTTTCAGCTTAAGTGCTTGAGATACATTCTTTCACAGGCTTTTTCTTTGTTGTGATTATTTTTTCCTGAATTAATATCTTCTATTGAGGTACTTAAGAAAATCTCCTCTCATAGCTACATGACATATGTTTTACTCCCATTCCCTCCAATAAACAGTTTGGAGTAACAAAATGAATGCCAGGTAATTCTTATGGCATTACATTTAAAAAATAGTTATTTATTTTAATTGGAGGCTAATTACTTTACAATACTGTGGTGGTTTTTGCCATACTTCGACATGAATAGTTTGCTGTAGAGTAGATTGAAATGGTTTTGCAAAGTCAAATATATACTGAATTTACTGTATTAAATACAAATGTATGCTTCAGAAAATCTGTTGTTATTCAGTCAATAAGTCAGTCATAACTGACCCTTTATGACCCCATGGACTACAACACACCACTTCCTCTGTCCTCCCCTATCGCCTGGAGTTTGCTCAAATTCATTTCCATTGAATTGATGATGCTAAGCATCTCATCCTCTGCTGCCCCCTCCTTCCTTTGCCTTCAATCTTTTCCAGCATCAGGGTCTTTTCCAAGGAGTGGGCTTCAGAAAATATAGAAAATTAATTAACTACAGGCTAATATGATTTACTTAAGCAACATACACACAGATACATTAGCGCACACATATAGAATTCTGTGTTCACTAATCAGCTAGTATAACCCTGCAAACAGACAGATGTCTAAAGACTGAAACTGAAGCTAAAATGGAAGTAAATTATTGCATCTGGGGGGTGGAATTAAACTGCATGATTTATTTTCTTCTCTAAGAATCTCATTAATGTTATAATGTTTTATAAAAAAAATTTTAATGTCATTTCTCTTCAGGAAGACCATATTAAGTAGCTTCTTGTGCTATGATGTACTATTAATAATGTACTTAGGATTTTTCATGTCTAACCTGAAAACAAATTTGTTTTACTGTCTATATATTGCATGGATACCCTTAGAACAAAAATATTCATTGTTACAATTCAAATTTAAAGTAGGTTTTTAAAAATTTTCAAATTGTTCCCAAAGATATCTTATTGAAAGGCAAATACCTAACGGCTGCATTTTAAAACAGCATTCTATTTCTTTCTACAAAAGAAAAATTTGGCAAGTGGCTATTAAATTCAATTTTTAGGGATTGTTCTTATTTTGTTAAAGTCAAGACACCATATTTTAGTCACTAAAGTAATCAGAGTAGTTATTTCGTTGAATCACAGATTCCAGTAAAATAATTAGTAACATTTACATGTAGCAGTTTCTTGCTATTACACCTGAGTAGAATAGGAAAAAGGTTCTCTACTATTCTTGCATGCATGGCATGTGTGAATGCATAAATCTAGAAGCTAGTGGTATATTTAATTGTATATAAATACACAACAAAGAATGTATACACACACACACTCTTCAGACTCTTGTTATCTTTCCTCAAAGTGTTCATTAAGCCATACTTTCTCCACTGTTTACATTCAGAATAAATACAAGTGCCCCTCATTTCTTTTCAGTCGCCTTGGTTCTTTCTAGCCTCAGGAAGATAAAACATTAAGTCTTGGAATAATATGATTATTCCTCCATCATTTTCCATGAGGAATGCCTTCCCCCTTCTTTCCAGCTCCCATCTACTCCGTGAAACTCTATTCAAGTCTTTTTTCCTTTACAAAGCCTTTTTGAACATTCAAGTAAACTCTGTTTTCTCTTTTATTCTGATGCATGCTTTGAAATCATATTTTGCCTATCATATAGCATTACTGAGAACCCACTACTGGTGAACCACTAATGCTAAAATAGGAGAAACTAAGACAAGAACAACACAGTTCTTGTACAACCAGGAATTGCATAATTAACTAAAGAGCCTGCCATTGTATCAAACTCAAGTTCTAGATTTAGTTAATGAGCAAATCTTTATTCAATGGCAACAACGTGCCAGGCTCTGATATACACAGTGTGAATGCTTAGTGTACAGATCAACAAAATTTTTTTCATGATGATTACAGTCTACCTTTAGGTCCAGTCCAAGCTCCACCACTAAATGACTTTAGACAAATATAATTTAGCCTCTCTATATCTTAATTTGCCTATTTTACAAATTACTATAATGACATTTTCAAAAGTTACTGTATTAAATAAAATAATAAATATGAAAATCAGTTTTAAATGACAAATAACTTGGCAGGTATTTTAAAAATCATTCTTGGTGTTTTACTTCTAAATTTCAAATATCAAAATTCTATTTCTCCAAGAAGACAGAATGCAGAATCTGCTCAGTTGTTCAGTTGTGTCCATTTCTTTGCAACCCCATGGACTGTAGCCTGTCAGGCTTCTCTGTCCATGGAATTTTCTAGGCAAGAATACTGGAGCAGGTTGCCATTTCTTACTTCAGAGGATCTTCCCAACCCAGGGATTGAGCCCATGTCTCTTGAGCCTTCTGCAGTGGCAGGCAGATTCTTTACCACTGAGCCACCTGGGAAGCCCATTGCATCACGTATTTCTTGGTAAACATCACAGGGCTTTGAGCCATTTTATTTGTACAGTAATCTGTCCAACAAGTATTATTGAATCTAACGTAGGAAGATATTTCTCTCTCACCTCATAACCATTTGTAGACTCACTAATAAGATCAAAGGAATTACAATTTTTATTTTTTATGAGTTTTATAAAACCTATACATTTTACACAAAATGACCAGAAAGATTCAAGTGATAGATAACTAGTTAGTTTTGATAGACATTAATACCATGATGATAATGACGATAGTTTAAACCGGGCACACATTCCTGGTCTACAGCAGGCAAATCTGATATAGATATTGTGAGAATTCAAGAAATCTTTACATAATGGTCATCAGTCAAAGAAAAAATTATGAAATATTTTTGGTGTTTGGTATATTCTAAAATTCAGTAGACTGGTCTGTATAAAAAGATCATGTCACAGGTTACTTTCCTTTGTAGGAGAAAGATATCATAATGTATCACTAATCTAATTTAATCTAACCCAGATTACTGATACATCTTTTTCATTACCTGCTTAATAGAAACTCAACTAAAATTCAGTTCAGTTCAGTTCAGTCTCTCAGTCGTGTCTGACTCTTTGCGATCCCATAAATCACAGCATACCAGGCCTCCCTGTCCATCACCATCTCCCGGAGTTCACTCAAACTCATGTCCATTGAGTTGGTGATGCCATCCAGCCATCTCATCCTCTGTTGTCCCCTTCTCCTCCTGCCCCTAATCCCTCCCAGCATCAGAGTCTTTTCCAATGAGTCAACTCTTTGCATGAGGTGGCCAAAGTATTGGAGTTTCAGCTTTAGCATCATTCCTTCCAAAGAACATCCCAACCAGGGCTGATCTCCTTTAGAATGGACTGGTTGGATCTCCTTGCAGTCCATGGGACTCTCAAGAGTCTTCTCCAACACCACAGTTCAAAAGCATCAATTCTTCAGCACTCAGCTTTCTTCACAGTCCAACTCTCACATCCATACATGACCACTGGAAAAACCATAGCCTTGACTAGACGGACCTTTATTAGTTAGAACTAACCTGCATTTTGTGGAAAGAGGAAGCAATCTATCTGCATCTTCTGTTGACAGTTCAAAACGATTAAACAAATAATCTCCAAATATTGACCAGGGTCTCTAAACACCTCCATCCAAATCATTTATCTTTCCTAAATCACATTCTTCTTGTGAACCTTATAGATTGTAATGGGCTTAAATGTGTTTCAAGCAGAGCAAACAAAATAGTTACACTTTTGTTCTCATATTGACTCCTTTTCTGTACCCTCCTTTTTAATTCCTATAAATTTTCTGTCCCAGTAATTATAAAGGCACTCATGGTCAAGATCGTTAATATACTTCAAATATGGCTCAAGAGTTTGGCTAAGTGTATTTCTTATTCATTCACTTATTCACCAGATATTTGACAAGTCCTTAATAGTTTGCAAATACTGGGTCAGGCCCTAGTGATAGAGCACTGGGCAAGATGGCTTGAATCTTAGCACCCATGGAACTCACATTCAAGACAAAGAAAGTAAACAAGCAAATAATAAAGGAAAATATGATTTTAGATAACTAGTGCTAGCAGAAATGTTCAATAGTGAGTTTTAGTCACTGGTTGGCTGTGAGGGAATGCTATAGCTAATAGGTTCAGGAAAGGTCACATAGAAAAGGTGACATTAAATTAAAAATACAAATAAGTAAGGAGCTATAAAAATTCCTTAGAATTTTCACAAAAGCAAACTCAAATGGGATTATAGACCTAAATGTAAAATGAAAAAGTGTAACACTTCTAGAATATGATAGAGGAGAACATCTCAGTCACCTTGGGTTTGGTGATGACTTTTTAGATACAACAGAAAAGCACTACCCATGAAAGAAAAGCATGATAGGTTGGGTTCCTCTGACATGAAAAACCTTCTGCTCTGTGAATGATATTTTAAGAGAATAAAAAGATAAGTCACAGACTGTGAGAAAATATTAGCAGAATACATCAGATAAAGGACTTGTATTCACAATGTATGAAGAGCTCCAAAAAACTCAATAGCAAGAACACAAAAACCCAATTAAAAAATGGACATAAGATCTGCACAGACACTCCATCAAAGAAGTTATATAGGTGGCAAATAAGAATATGAAGAGATACGTCATCTTATATGTCATCATGAAGTTGCAAACTGAAACAACAATGAAATACTGCTATAATGTATTAGAATGGTTAAACTCCATAACACTGAGGATAGCTAGTCCTGATGAGGATGTGGGGCAACAGGAACTCTCATTCATTGCTGGGG
This sequence comes from Bos mutus, assembly GCF_027580195.1. Classification (NCBI taxonomy): domain Eukaryota; kingdom Metazoa; phylum Chordata; class Mammalia; order Artiodactyla; family Bovidae; genus Bos; species Bos mutus. The sequence goes on from NC_091618.1 coordinate 33,630,927, forward strand.
AAAATGAAAAATGGTATGGGCAGTTCAGAGGATATTTTGGCAGCTTTGTACAGAGTTAAACTTCTCTTACCATACGATCCAGCAACTATACTCCTTGATGTCTACTCACAGGAGCTGAAAACTTCTGTCTACACTAAATCCTGTACATGGATTTTTATAGCAGTGTTATTTGTAACTGCCAAAACAGAGAAGTAAACCAAGATGTTCTTCAGTAGACAATCGAACTGTGGTGCACCCAGACAATGAAATGTTATTCAGAAATAAGAAGAAATAAGCTATCAAGTAATAAAAAGATATGGAGGAACTTTAAATGCATATTGCTAAGAGAAAGAAGCTAGTCTGCAAAGCCCACATACTGTTTGATTCCAACTTTACACCATTCTAGAAAAGTCAAAACTATGGAGATGGTGAAAAGATTGGTGGATGTCAAGGGTTTGGGAAGAGGGAGAAATAAGTAGGTAGGACATGGGAATTTTAGAGCAATGAAACTGTTCTATGTAATACTGTAACAATACAAAAGCAAAGCACATAAGTTGAACATGTGTATAGAACCAAGAGTGAACCCCAATGAAAACTACGAACTTCAGTTAACAGAAACATATATATTAACATAATAGTGAGATGTTAAGCATTAGTCATTATGTAATATATAACATAATACATGTTGTATAGTACATAATATATGCTATGTAGTACATAACATGTGTACTACGCTAGTGTAAGATGTTAATCATAGGGAAAACTGTGTAAAGGAATGTGGACATATGGAGAAAGAGTGGAGTGAGAGTATAGGTGCACTGTCTGTCTCGTTTTTTTGTCTTTTTTTTTTTTATAAATCTAAAACTGTTCTCAAAATAAAGTCTATTAATTAAAGGGAGAAGTCATTAAAAGATTCACAGGCAAGGGCAGGGCATCCTAGGTGGAAGGATTAGCAAACACAGCAGAAACACACTTGGTGTGTGCAAACCCGTGTAGCTGAACTGCAGAGGAGAGACGAGTGCATGGAGATGACGTCCATGAGGGAAATGCCATCACAAAAGCTCTGAGAGCCCATGGAGATGCTTTGAATTCACTTGAGATGCCATGGGGAACCATTCTGGGGTTCTGAGATATTTGATTTCATTTCCCTAAATCCATTTGACTATTAAGAGGAACATGCATTTCAGAAATATGGGTGAGAACACAGTTAGGAAGAGATTCCAAGTATAAAACACAGTGAGGAGATGGTTACCACTGTCTAGACAGCTGTTTGCATTTCTGTAGTTTCAATGCTGTGCAACTCAGTTTCTTGCTCCTAATTCTGAAAGAGGTCACTTTGTGCTTAATTTTAAGTACAAACTCAAAAGTGTTGATCAATTCTTCATAAACCTGATTTTATAATTACTCCAAGGATGTTAGCGAACTAAATATTCCATAAGAGCTTGCAAGTAGAAATAAAATATGTTAAAATATAGTTTTTATAAAAAGGACCAATTTTGGAAGACATAGGACAAATGTGTTATTCTCTGTTTCAACTGAAGACTGCTTATTTTAACATGCCTTTCTATTTGCATTATAAAAGCTGAAAATCATCTGTAGAAGTAGCCCTGAGGGAATTTAGCTCAAAATTCCCAAATGAGCACTCATTCCAGGCAAGCACTGAGGAGTTGTCCATATGCTGATGCTAAGCCTGAAAGATCTTGGATTACCTTTGATCTGTAGCTGTGCAGCTGTAACATAATTCTGACCTATTCCACAGCTGCTAATGACTCAACACCTGAGACCTTGACGTGTAACAGTCAAGATTACTGTGCAATGTGATGCAAGAAGAAAACAGCCACTCACATATGACATAGTGTAAAGATTTTGATTAATTTAACATGGTCCTTTCAAAATGTCATCATCCTCAGAAAAAAATAAATGACTAGTTTGTATATAGCATAAGGACCCCAAAAGTTTATTTCAGTCTGTGGGGGCTGTTGATTCTTGGTCAGTGAAACAGGAATTTAAGATTTTCAGGATAATAATAAAAGACAGACTTACTTTTTTTCAAAGTACTTGAAACTTTTCAATAAAATTAAAAAGTGTATATCAAGTTGAAATCAATTATGCTACAAAAGGTAATTTAAGAGACTTTCTAAACAGTCAGCAAAAACAGACTGGGAGCTGACTGTGGCTCAGATAATGAACTCCTTATTGCCAAATTCAGACTTAAATTGCAGAAAGTAGGGAAAACCACTAGACCACTCAGGAATGAACTAAAACAAATCCCTTACAATTATACAGTGGAAATGACAAATAGATTCAAGGGATTAGATCTGAAAGATAGACTGCCTGAAGAACTATGGATGGAGGTTCGTGATATTGTACAGGAGACAGGGATCAAGACCATCTCAAAGAAAAAGAACTGCCAAAAAGCAAAATGGATGTCTGAGGAGGCCTTACAAATAGCTGAGAAAAGAAGAGAAGTGAAAAGCAAAGGAGAAAAGGAAAGATACATCCATTTGAATGCAGAGTTTTAAAGAATAACAAGGAGAGATAAGAAAGACTTCCTCAGTGATCAATGCAAAGAAATAGATGAAAACAATAGAATGTTTTCCTAGAGATCTCCTAGAGTTCTCTTCAAGAAAATTGGAGATACCAAGGGAACCTTTCATGAAAAGTTGGGCACAATAAAGGACAGAAATGGTATGGACTTTAACAGAAGCAGAGGATATTAAGAAGAGGTGGAAAGAATACAAAGAACTGTACAAAAAAGATCTTCACAACCCAGATAATCACGATGGTATAATCACTCACCTAGAGCCAGATATCTTGGAATGTGAAGTCAAGTGGGCCTTAGAAAGCATCCTTATGAACAAAGCCACTGGAGGTGATGGAATTCCAGGGGAGCTATTTCAAAGCCTAAAAGATGATGCTGTGAAAGTGCTACACTCAATATGCCAGCAAATATGGAAAACTCAGCAGTGGCCACAGGACTGGAAAAGGTCAGTTTTCATTCCAGTCCCAAAGAAAGGCAATGCCAAAGAATGCTCAAACTACTGCGCAATTACTTTCATCTCACATGCTAGTAAAGTAATGCTCAAAATTCTCCAAGCGAGGCTTCAACAGTATGTGAACTGCGAACTTCCAGATGTTCAAGCTGGTTTTAGAAAAGGCAGAGGAACCAGAGATCGAATTGCCAACATTCATCAGATCATTGAAAAATCAAGAGAGTTCCAGAAAAACATCTATTTGTGCTTTGTTGACTATGCCAAAGCCTTTGGCCGTGTGGATCACAACAAACTGTGGAAAATTCTGAAAGAGATGGGAATACCAGACCACCTGACCTGCCTCTTGAGAAACCTGTATGCAGGTCAGGAAGCAACAGTTAGAACTGGACATAGAACAACAGACTGGTTCCAAACAGGGAAAGGAGTACATCAAGGCTGTATATTGTCACCCTGCTTATTTAACTTATATACAGAGTACATAGTGAGAAACCCTGAGCTGGATGGAGGACAAGCTGGAATCAAGATTGCCGGGAGAAATATCAATAACCTCAGATATGCAGAAGATACCACCCTTATGGCAGAAAGTGAAGAAGAACTAAAGAGCCTCTTGATAAAAGTGAAAGAGGAGAGTGAAAAATTTGGGTTAAAACTCAACATTCAGAAAACTAGGATCACGGCATCTGGTCCCATCACTTCATGGCAAATAAATGGGGAAACAGTGGAAACAGTGACAGGCTTTATTTTGGGGGGCTCCAAAATCACTGCAGATGGTGATTGCAGCCATGAAATTAAAAGATGCTTACTCCTTGGGAGAAAACTTATGACCAACGTAGACAGCATATTAAAAAGCAGAGACATTATTTTGCCAACAAATATCCGTCTAGTCAACGCTATGTTTTTTCCAGTAGTCATGTATGGATGTGAGAGTTGGACTATAAAGAAAGCTGAGCGCCAAAGAATTGATGCTTTTGAACTGTGGTGTTGGAGAAGACTCTTAAGAGTCCTTTGGACTTCCAGGAGATTCAACCATTCCATTCTAAAGGTAATCAGAACTGAATATTCATTCGAAGTATTGAAGCTGAAACTCCAATACTTCAGCCAATGAATACGAAGAACTGACTCCTTGGTAAAGACCCTGAATGTTGGGAAAGACTGTAGGCAGGAGAAGAAGGGGACGGCAGAAGATGAGATGCTTGGATGGCATCACCAACTCAATGGACCTGAGTTTGAGTAAACTCTGGGATTTGGTGACGGACAGGGAGACCTGGAGTGCTGCAGTCCTTGGGGTCGCAAAGAGTGGGACACGACTGAGCAACTGAACTGAACTGGGAGTTGGTGATGGACAGGGAAGCCTGGCATGCTGCAGTCCATGGGGTTGTGAAGAGTCGGACACAACTAAGCAACTGAACTGAACTAAATATAGAAACTTTTGAACATGGAAATTCATTAAAAAACTGACTCCAAAATCTTGATTTTTCTATCTTCATTTCTAGAATTCCCCTTTTGCTTCTTGGAAAATGATATTTTTTCATGATAAGGACGGTTCAGAGAAGTCTTTCTTATACAACATACAAAGGCTACTGCAATACATAAAGGCATATTTTGTAAAACAGAAAGTATCTGGAAATAAGGAAAATTACAGATGGATAATAATGATAAATTCATTCGATTCTCTAATAGGTATCTTATATATCTAATGTTTAGCATTTAGACATTAAAATATATAGTGTCTAACAGTAAAATAAACTCTTCAAAAGTTTTCCTTTATTCATGGCAAAAACAAAACAATCCCCTATTTATAAAGATGCTTGTCTCATAATTCAGCAATATGTCTTGGATTAGACAAAGTGTCTATGTTGCCAACACTTTTTGGCTGGTACTTGCATGAAAATCACACAGATGTCTCTCATAAAAAAAGTTATTTGACAAAACTTTTATAAATAAGGTAAGCACAATATAATCTATTAGTCATTTGATTATAATTATATATACATGTATATATGGGCTTCCCTAGAGGCTCAGTGGTAAAGAAGCGTTAGTTGCTCAGTTGTGTTCAACTCTTTGCGACCCCATGGACCGTAGCTCACCAGGCTCCTCTGTGCATAGGATTTTCCAGGCCACAATACTAGAGTGGGTTGCCATTTCCTTCTCCAGGGGATCTTCCTGACCTAAGGATTGAGCCCCTGTCTCCTGTGTGTTCTGCACTGCAGGCAGATTCTTTACCCACTGAGCCATCAGGAAAAAGCTGATTTAAGGGTAAAGTATCCTCCTGCAATACTGGAGACAAGAGTTCAGTCCCTGAGTGGGAAGGATCCCTTGGAGTAGGAAATGGCAACCCACTCCAGTGTTCTTACCTGGAAAATTCCACAGAGGAGCTTGGTGGGTTACAGTCCATGGCGTCGCAAAAGAGTCAAACATGACAGCGTGATTAAGCAACAACATATATATTTATATACTTATTTTTATTTTAAAGTTGTTAGAAAAAGGAAAACGTTATTTAATGAACAGCTAAATTAAAAATCAGTTCCATGCAACATTTGGATTATTACTTTTATCTGAATATAAAAGTAATAAATATATAAGTATGAAATACATGTGGTAAGATAGTATTTCCAAAGTGTTAATCAGTGTTCTTTGCCTCCCAACATCCAGTTTCTATCCACCATTCAATCTTATTCACTACAAGCTAGATTGTGATTCTCCCAATTAGTTCAAGGACTAAATAATTTTCTCTCTCCTTTGATACCTTCATGTCTTCTAGAATATAAAAATAACCCCTGGGGAAAGGACTGTAAAGACACTGAACAACTGAAATTAACTTCCCCACCTGGTGGTAAATGCTTATAATTGAAACAAAGTAGACTTTAGAAAAAAAATTCAGAAGTACCTTCCCTTCCTCTACACTCTGGGTAATGGGCTAAGATATTATCTGCATCTTGTATTGATATAAAAGAGAACACTGCCCAATAATTAGAGCAAAATCTTTATCAGAAGTCTTTATTAGTTTATTTTATTTAGTTACTAAATCACTACAGAGTAGTTTAATTCTCTGCTAAGTAAATTTACCTCGGTCATCTGTATTCAAACATTAAAATTTATGTAATCTTGGTTAATTCTATAAAGAAAGCTGAGCACTGAAGAATTGATGTTTTGGAACTGTGGTGTTGGAGAAGACTCTTGAGAGTCCTTTGGACTGTAACGAGATCCAACCAGTCAATCATAAAGGAAATCAGAACTGAATATTCTTTGGAAGGACTGATGCTGAAACTGAAACTCCAATACTTTGGCCACCTGATGCGAAGAGCTGACTCATCTGAAAAGACCCTGATGCTGGGAAAGATTGAAGATGGGAAGAGAAGGGGACGACAGAGGATGAGATGGTTGGATGGCATCACTGACTCAATGGACATGAGTTTGAGTAAACTCTGGGAGTTGGTGATGGACAGGGAGGCCTGACATGCTGCAGTCCATGGGGTTGCAAAGAGTTGGACACGACTGAGCCGCTGAACTGAACTGGGAGTTGGTGATGGACAGGGAAGCCTGTCATGCTGCAGTCCATGGGACTGCAAAGATTCAGACACAACTGAGTGACTGAACGGAATTGAATCTTGGTAATATGGCACAATTCATCAACAAAAGGATTTTTAAATTATCTTTTGTCCCTGAACTGTCATAATAGAAAGGTTTGGTGCAAAAAAGAATTGCTTTAGCGAAACTCTTGGGCTGTCTATGTAGCTATTCATCTGGATAATTCAGAAGTTCACTTAGAAAATAAATCCGAACATTCTTTCTGGGATTTCTGATTTGAGATTTCTCCTAACAGAACAACAAATATAAATATCACACACACACACACACACACACACACACACAATTACTCCAAGGCACTGAAGAGTGAAATAAATAAACATGCATACAGACAGTGAAGGAGAGTGAATACAGAGAAGGACATGACTCAGGATATGTTAAGCACGCTTTTAAAACTTTCAGCACCAAGAGGCCCCAGTCTGCAAGACAGGGTTTAAGACTCTAATACAAAAACTTGCAGTATTATCACAGAACCAAAGGACAGAATTTTGGTCACGTATATCTAATGAAGTATTGTGTGTGTGTGTGTATGTGTGTGTGTATTTGTATATTGTATAAATACTAGTGTGTGTGTGTGTGGGGTGTGTGTAGCCAGGAAGGAAGAGAGTCACAAAGTTGAAGACCTCACATATGTAAACAAACTCTACTCAAATACCTGTGCGCTTAGTCATTCAGTCATGTCTGTCTCTTTGTGACCCCATGGACTATAGCCTTCCAGGCTCCTCTGTTCATGGACATTCTCCAGGCAAGGATACGGGAGTGGGTCGCCATGCCCACCTTCAGAGGATCTTTTCAACCCAGGGATTGAACCCAGATTTCCCTCATTGCAGGCAGATTATTTTACCATCTGAGCCACCTCATACCTGCCTGACCCCTAAATTAGCCATGCAGACTCCAAGCAACTCAGTGATAATTAAAACAACTGAACTGAAATTTAAGCTGTTGGCACTTTCAGGAAAGACTTTGTACTTCGAGTTAATCTAATAAAATTCCTTTTTAAACAAAAGTAATCAACACTCTTGAGGAAAAAAAAAAAAACGAATTCAGAGTATCTACAACTCATTTTTAAGTAAAACCAAGATACAAATCAAAATAACTCAACATACAAAGAAAAGGAAACAGGTGACTCAATCTTAACAGAAAACAAACATCAACAGACTACAATCTCAAGATGATCTGAATATTGGAATGGGAAAGGAGTTTAAAACAGCTATAATAATTATGCACAAAGACATAAAATAAAATATATTCACATGGAATAAAAAAATTAAATCTCAGAAGAGAAACTATTAAAAAAAGACCAGGTGGTAATTGTATAATAGAAAAATACAATATCTGAAATGTAAAATTCAGTAGATTGGATTAATTGCAGAATGGAGATGACTGAAGTAAGAGAAGACTGAGGAAAGGAAGATCACAGAAGACAAAACAATATAGACAGTCAAAATTGAAAAAAAAAAATTGAAAAGATTGAAAAACAATAAATAGTGTCTTAGGAACCTGAGGTAGGACACTAAAAGATCCAAAATATGTCAACAAATTTTGCAACATATTAATAGATAAAATAGGCAAATTCCTTGAAAAATAAAACTTACAGAAATTTACATAAAATGGATCACAAAATCTGAATAGCTTTACATCTACGTTTTTGGTAGAAATTACCAAGATGATTCTGAAATTTATATGGAAATATAAAGGAAATAGGGATATTTAAGCAATCTTGAAAGGAAGAAAACTCTGGAGCTACTTTTACTACTGACTTCAAGGTCACTGATTTCATCAACAGACAATATGGACGATATAAGAACTGACAAGTAGATCAATGTAACAAAATAGGGAGACAAGAAATAGGCCCAGAATTTTATAGGTATTTCATTGTTGATAAAAGCACCAAAGAACACCAATGAGGAAAGGGAAGTTCCTTAACATATGGCACTAGAATGATTAGATAACCAACAGTAAAAGTGAATTCATCAAAATCCAATTATACCGAACAATTAACTTGCGATGGAGTCTGGATTTTTACTGTAGAGCTATAAAGTGTTTAGAAAAAGCAAAGGAAAATACTGTTGCAAACCTCCAGAGGAAACAGATGTTTTTACCGGTGATAGAAAGCACTAAGCATAAAAGAAATAAAATGATAATTTAGACTACATCAAGAGCAAAACTTCAACTCACCAAAATATAATGTTTAGAGAACAAATGAGCAAGCCATAAACTGGAAGAAAATATTTTCAAAGCATATATCTGGCAAAGGACGGATATCTAGGATATACAATGGAATTCTATAGTTCAGCAATAAAAATCTAATCAAAGCTAGGAAAAATATTTGAACAATAATTTACCAAAGAAAATAGATAAATGCCAGTAAGAACATGAAAGGATGCTTAACATCATTAAACATCAGGGGGGTGCAAACTTAAACTATTAAATACTAGTATGCATCCCCCAGATTTGCTAAGTTTAAAAAGATTCACAACACCAAGTAATGGTGAAGATGTAGAATAATTGGACTCTCACATTTTACTAACAGGAGTATAAAATTATACCATCACTACAGAAGCAGTTTGGATTTTTTTAAGCCTATACAACTCTGTAATTTAGTCATTTCACATCTTAGTACTTAAGCGTGAAAAATGAAAACATATCCCATAGAGATGAGGCACAAGACTGTTCATAGTAGCTTTATTCATAATAGCCAAAAATTAAAAAGAGCCCATGTCCATCAATAGGTGAATTGATAAATAAAATGATACATTCATACCATAGTTACTATTCATAAATAATAGAATGGACTACTGATACACACAATAGCATGGATAATTTCTATAAACATTATGCTGAGTGAAAGAAACCTTACATGAAAGATTCCTCTTATTTGCAGTTCTACAACAGTCAAAAACTAATATGCAGTTGAAAAATACCCAGGCTGTGGTAGTTCCTGAGGGTTGTAGGTGGAGACTGAGTGAGAAGGAGCATGAAATAACAATTTTCTGGGATGATAACATTCCATATCTGATAGAGAAGTGAGTTGCATTGTTTTATCCATATATGGGAAGTCAGCAAATGGTACAATTAATATTTGTGTAAAATAAATACTGAACTCTAGTTAAAAATATATGTTGAATTAATTAGAGTAACTATAGAAACATTTGCAACTTTATTTTACATGTATCAAAAAACAGGATGCACTAATATAAGTGTAGGGAAGATACATGCTGCTGCTGCTGCTGCTGCTGCTGCTGCTAAGTCGCTTCAGTTGTGTCCGACTCTGTGCGACCCCATAGACAGCAGCCCACCAGCCTCCCCCGTCCCTGGGATTCTCCAGGCAAGAAGACTGGAGTGGGTTGCCATTTCCTTCTCCAATGCATGAAAGTGAAAAGTGAAAGTGAAGCTGCTCAGTTGTGCCGACTCTTAGCGACCCCATGGACTGCAGCCCACCAAGCTCCTCAGTCCATGGGATTTTCCAGGCAAGAGTACTGGAGTTGGGTGCCATTGCCTTCTCCCAGGGAAGATATATAGATAGACAAATTAAATATAGTAAAATGTTAACTATGGAATGCATGTTGTGGATATATAGGTATTCGGAATTAAAATCTTTAAGCATTTCTCTATGTTAGAAAATCTCTGGGGCCAGATTGATTGATTCCTTTGCTATTGACAAGAGAGTAAGAGAATGTCTCTAAGCCACAAAATTGTGTTCGCTATGGAAAGAGCTAGTTATATTTCCAAAAGCAGGAAGTGGGTGTGGGGGAGAAAGGATGCCTGATAGTCATTGATCATATCAATAATAATTCACTGATGATTTATTTCACACTAGTAACTTTGATATAATAACATACTAATCATGTTAAGGCAATGATACTAATTATTGATATTGGAAGAATGTGTTGGTTTATTATATGTATTAAAATGAATTTTCTTTTTTATAAATGTAGGAGGTTAAATGATTATTCTCCAGGTTAACAAGTGCTAAAACCTTACCTGAATGCAAGCTTTCAACTGAAAATACAGTGTTCTTTGTATCATCAACCTATACTATGGTTTGTCTAGTAGTCATGTATGGATGTGAGAGTTGGACTATAAAGAAAGCTGAGCGCTGAAGAATTGATGCTTTTGAACTGTGGTGTTGGAGAAGACTCTTGAGAATCCTTTGGACTGCAAGGAGATCCAACCAGCCCACCCTAAAGGAGATCAGTCCTGGGTGTTCATTGGAAGGACTGATGCTGAAGCTGAAGCTCCAATACTTTGGCCACCTGATGTGATGAGCTGACTCATTGGAAAAGACCCTGATGCTGGGAAAGATTGAAGGCAGGAGGAGAAGGGGACAACAGAGGATGAGATGGTTGGATGGCATCACCAACTCAATGGACATGGGTTTGGGTAGACTCCTGGAATTGGTGATGCACAGGGAGGCCTGGCATGCTGCAGTCCATGGGGTCACAAAGAGTCGGACACGACTGAGTGACTGAACTGAACTGAACACTGCAGTTTGGAAATAGATGTCATTCTGAAAATAAGGAATTTAATGTTTTCATAGACTTTGCCTATAAAATGGGAAATACATTCCTCTGAGAATAATTTTATGACCTGAGCATAATAAAAATTTATTTACAGAGTAGAAATCTTTTAAAATCACCCATATAAAAGAAAGATGATATTTAAAATACCAAAATTAACTCATTTAAGATGATTATTATTTGGATGTAATTTGTAGGAATTAAGAGGAAACAATAAATTAACTAAAGGTATTATGCTACTTTATCAGAATTTTACTCTGAAAATTTTAGCAAGAAGAAATAAACATCATTTTAGTTACTTAGACTCTACTTTTTAGCAATTTGTGCTTCAGATATGAATAGTTTAACCTTGAACTAAAAAACAGATTTGAACATACACACTAGAATACATGTGTAGCAACGAATCAAAGCAAGCAAGAACATTACAAGAGTATACTTGCTGGACACAGAGTGAGACCATGGGATGACACTCTTCTTGAAATATATGAATGATGAAATCACAAAATTCAGTAAAGTGCATTTTCAGTCATAACATATAACATAAATTTACTAATAATTTTTAAGTTAATTCTTATATGTGTTTAGTTTTGACACAATGAAATATAATTATATAATGTTAATCAATAATGTTTAGTGATAGTACTTAGTCATTATAGTCACTTAAGATTTTCAGAATAAGTTCATTTTTATAATATAGAAATAAAGGTGAAAGTAAAGGAATAAATCTAATTTTTTTCAGTCTTTTTTTCTCCTTTGTTTACTATTTTTTTCTTTTAATTTTTGAAATTGAATACATGGCTCTAGCTTTGCAGTGACTTTTTTTTTCTTTTTCTGTATACACAGTAATGCTAAATTTGCTGAGGCCTCAAAGCATAAGAACGTGTGTGTGTATATGTGTATCAAAATACATACAATCAAGTTCTGATTTGGGAAGTATTTATATACAATATTATAATCTACACTGCAACCTGTTATATGAATTAAAACAAAACATACTCTAATGAAAGGATAAGGGAATATTTAAATGTTTCTACTAAACTATACTCAATTGATATGCTTAAATAATAGTGCTTTATATGTATACACCAGACAAAAGAAAACATATTTTATGTTTTTTAACAGTAATGGTAGTTTGAAGCCAAACTTCTATCTTTTAATATGATATTAACATATATTAACCAACCTGATAAATGGGAAAAATTATTACAATGATGAATCAAAATCAGGAGAATCAGACAATCTATTTAAGAAATAAACATGGCAAAATCCCCTTTGGTTTAAACTCCTTATCATTCTAAGCTTTAATGTTTGGCCATTTATATACTTCTTTCCAAGGGAGTTTTATATCTTTATTATATTGTAAACTTAAATGACATTATTTTCTAATTTACAAAAGGTTAGTGAATTAATAATAATGAGACAGTTTTTAACTGTTTTCTTCCTTTTACAGATATTAAAATGCTAAATTTATTCCATTATTATTAAGATTGCACACGTGCACGCTTAGTTGCATCTGACTCTTTGCAACCCCTCTGGCTGTAGCCCGCCAGGCTCCTCTGTCCATGGGCTTTCCCAGACAAGAATACTGGAGTGGGTTGCCATTTCCTTCCCCAGGGGATCTTCCTAACCCAGGGATCAAACCAGCATCTCCTGCATTGGAAGACGGATTCTTCACCACTGAGTCACCTGGGAAGCCAATGATTAAGATCAGGAAACATTAATTTACTAGAGAATTTGTGAACTCATCCATCTATTTTCCAGTCTTAGTAAATATTTAATGTGCAAGCTTAGTCATTCAGTGGGGTCCAACTCTTTGCAACCCTTTCAACTGTAGCCCCAAGACCCCTCTGTCCATGGGATTTCCCAGGAAAGAATACTGGGGTGGGTTGCCATTTCTTTCTCCAGGGTATCTTCCCGGCCCAGAGATCGAACCAGCATCTCCTGTGTCTCCTCACCACAGGAGAATTCTTCACCTGCTGAGCCATCATTCTTAACCCACTGATAAATTAAAATATTTAACCCACTGATAGATTAAAATAAAATTTATATTTGCTTTATTGCAAATAGAACTCGATCTCTGTTAGTACTTACCTTAGACTTAGTAGGTGCAAAATTTTTCTTCAGTAGTTTCAGATTCCGAGTAATTCATAATATTCCGCCTTTGAATGGTTTCTACATTTTTCCTCAGTGAAGGAGCTCATTTCCTTTTAATTTTTTTGAAATTCATTTGTTAAAGATATATTCAACCTTTTTATAGAAAATGATAAATAACTGTCAATGAATGTGGCAGAGTACTAAATGTCTATGTGAGCACCCTATTTCTAAAGGCTTCCTCAAACTCTGTTGTGGACATGTGAACAATTCTTGTCAATGACAGAGTGAAAGTCATGTAGAGTTCCTGGTAGAAGGCGCTCAAGAGAGTATGTGAGTTTTCCTGACCCTGACCTCTCCTCCTAACCTTGTAGCTGGAAGCAAATTTCAAGATGTCTGAATTGCAAAACGAATGTAGGTTTGATCCCTGGGTTAGGAAGATCTCTTGGAGGAGGAAATAGCAAGCCATGCCAGTATTCTTGCCTTGGAAATCCCATGGACAGAGAAGCCTGGCAGGCTACAGTCCTTGGGATTGTAAAGAGCCAGACATAACTGAGCAACTGAGCACACCAAATGTAACATGACTAAGTGCACAATTTTATTTCTTTGTCTCTACTGTCAATCAGTTTCTGTTTTTCCAGTTTGGGCAATTCTTGCCTATTATTTCTTCAAATACTGCTACTCTGACACACAGAACTTTTTTATTCGTCTTCAAAACGTTTACCTTTTGTGATTCTGTGTTTTGGGAACAATATTCTCCCAAATATTTGCAAAGCTTACATCATCAAATTGCTCCACTCTCTCCATAAACTTCATTATATTAAAGAGTTCTTCCCCGACCATCTTATCTCAAATCTCATTCTTCTCTATCACTTTCTTGCCCTATTATTTTCTTCATGGTATTAATTACTTATACATCTTACATACTTATTTGTTCATTTATCATCCTTATTTTCCTAAAATTTAAATCCAATGAGCTTTTTGGTCTGCTTTATCATTTCCAATAAAGTGCTTAGAATAGTGCTTAGAATATAGCAGGTACTCAATAAATATTTTCAGAGTCAATAAAACTTAATTCAACTTAGTTTTGGCACTGCTTATGCATATTAGGTCCGTCTAGTCAAGGCTATGGTTTTTCCTGTGGTCTTGTATGGATGTGAGAGTTGGACTGTGAAGAAGGCTGAGTGCTGAAGAATTGATGCTTTTGAACTGTGGTGTTGGAGAAGACTCTTGAGACTCCCTTGGACTGCAAGGAGATCCAACCAGTCCATTCTGAAGGAGATCAGCCCTGGGATTTCTTTGGAAGGAATGATGCTGAAGCTGAAACTCCAGTACTTTGGCCACCTCATGCAAAGAGTTGACTCATTGGAAAAGACTCTGATGCTGGGAGGGATTGCGGGCAGGAGGAGAAGGGGACGACAGAGGATGAGATGGCTGGATGGCATCACTGACTCAATGGACGTGAGTCTGAGTGAACTCCGGGAGTTGGTGATGAACAGGGAGGCCTGGCATGCTGCGATTCGTGGGGTCGCAAAGAGTCAGACATGACTGACTGAACTGAACTGAACTGAACTGATGCATATTGTACCTCTCAATATTTATATATCTTGTTACCTTTTTTCTGTGTTCTGGATAAATTCCTCAATACCATCTCTTAAAAAATTTAATGACTATAAATTTCATTCCTATGATATCTTATTGATCTTTTAATTTTTAATATTATTTTTTCCAAAATTCTGGAATTGTGGATTTTATATTCATTTTTAATGTGACCTCCTGCCCACCCTTTCTCTTTTTCTCTATTTATCATTCCCGTTCTAGTTGTTTCGCAGGTGCCTGGTCCTTTGAGCCTTCTGTTCAAAACTAGGTCTTTAAATGTCATTTTGGAACTCTTGTCCTGAGATGATACTGACTCTTTTTTTTTTTTTTTTTCTTTTTTTTAAAATTTTATTTTATTTTTAAACTTTACAATATTGTATTAGTTTTGCTAAATATCGAAATGAATCCGCCACAGGTACACATGTGTTCCCCATCCTGAACCCTCCTCCCTCCTCCCTCCCCATACCATCCCAGTTTGTTAAATGTATCTGTCTTCTAAGAACTGTAGTCCATTGCCTGCTATAGAGCTGTAACTGGAGACACTGGGCTGACATTAGTTGAAGTAGTAGTGTCTCAAACTATAAACTTACTATATCCTCTTGACTAATATGTAATTCCTAAGTACTCTGATTAATTTTTAACATCACACTACAATTAATCATTGTTTCTTATACAATTTTATTTAGTCATCAAACATTTATTGAGTGCCTCCAGAAAAATATTTGCTAAGTATGAAGAATCCATTCATAAATATGAGTTATTTCTTCAAGAGACAACATATGAGAGAGCCACATCAATGCAATATATAAAAACAGAAAACAAAACATAAACTTACTAGATCTTAGAAAACTCTACCTTTTTCCCCATGATGTAATAGATGATCTAAGTCAGACTTAACACATCACTCTTCTGAAATATGTGATGAAATTCTTACCAGATGTTTCACAGGTGAAGGTTAAAGAGGGCAGGATTGAAAGCAACAAACAAGTAGGAAGCAGGCTATATATACCTATCCAGTCTGTAGCCTTTGGAAATGACACTTTCAATGACAATTTATATGTAACTCTACTCCTGTGATGTTGTGTTGGGAACTGCATCTAATTCAACTAAAAGATATATTGCTTGAGAGTCAATGATCTAATAAACAAGTTTGTTATAGAACATTTTGCTGAAACTGTTCAAGGCACTTAGCTAATACATCTGTGCCAAAAACATTTATGTAGTCAACAAAAAGGCAGGATTTTTGTTTTTCAAAGAATAAACAAGCAGTTTATGGATTGAAATCATTCTCTCTGACCTGACAGATAACCATCGTCGGCTGTGTGGCAAACTTTAAAATACAGCAGCTTAAAACAAAAATTATTATGATATAGTTTACATTTTCCGTGGATCTGGCATTCAGGAAAGACTTGGCTGAATAGTTTTAGCTTAGGGTGTCTCATGTAGCTGCAGTCAGAGACTGGCAAAAGCTGAAACAATGGGAGACTGGAGCAGCTGGGGGTGACTGGTTTTTTCTGCATGCTCTTTTTGTTTGATTGAGTTTGGTCATTTTTGAGGCATGATGGATTCAGGGCAGGCACAGGCTTATAGGATAGCTTAGGGTTCCAGGGCAAGTGTTTCAGGAAGCCAATTCTGAATTACATCACCTTTTCTGAACAAGCCTCAGAAGTAACCCAATGTCACTTCTATCAGTTCTATTAGTTAACAAGTCCCTGGAGAAGGGCATGGCAACCCACTCCAGTATTCTTGCCTGGACAGAGGAGCCTGGTGGGCTACAGTCCATGGGGTTGCAAAGAGTCGGACACGACTGAAGTGACTTAGCATGCACACACACAAGCCTCAAGCCCTCTCAGATACAAGGGGTATCCTGGACCTCATTTCTTGAAGAAGAGGGACTTCAAGGTCACATTATAGAAGAGCAGATTGGATGGGAGCTACTATTGTGACCATTTAGGAAAAGTACAACATGCCACACTAACAGCATCCTGTCCTCTTAATTTATGAGTTTGTAAACTGTGGAGTCCAATAGTTCGGATTTATCCCAAAGACCTCTGTTAGTGGCAGAGCTAGAAATGGAACATATATCTCCTGACCACCATTCTCACTTTTTACCTTGTCAGCAGAGTGCATCCTTGAGGGTACTAAAAGGAAATTCAGAACCTAGGTACTCCATGGTTGATGTGAGTTGCTTGGGAATTTCTAAGACATGTGTGTGCATGCCAAGTCGCTTCAGTTGTGTTCAACTCCTTGCCACCATATGGACTATAGCCCTCAAGGCTCCTCTGTCCATGGGATTGTCCAGGCAAGAGTATGAGAGTGGTTGCCATGCCCTCCTCCAAGGGATCTTCCCGACCCAGGGATTGAGCCAATGTCTCTTAAGTCTCCTGCATTGGAGGGTGAGTTCTTTACCACTAGCGCACCCAGGAAGCCCCTTTCGAAGGCATACATAATTACTGAGCATGGAAAAAACCAAAATACACATACAATGGGGACATATATACTAGAAATCTGTCTGTACATGGAATGTCTTGACCAAACATATGATTTCTAGTATATGTGCTGCTGAAGCAAGACATATGATTTCTAAATCGCAAATTCATGTACTCAATTACTTATTCCTTCAAAACTTGTTTCAGACCCTTTGAACTATGACAGGATATATTTGAATACATATTAGGTAAATTAAAGAAACATCCTCTATTTAGGGCTCTAATTCAATAAAAAAAGTGCAAATGTCAAATATGATATAATATTGGCATGAATCCCTAATTTAAAGAATTGAAAAATGTTTGCTTCAGTTAACCTGAAGTAACTTTAGATTTTAGCAGTAGATGGCCAGATGTTGCCTTAGGTACACACTAGAACTTGTGTTCAGTATAACCTATAACATAAAAAGATATCCTCCTTATGTATGAGGAATAGGTTGTTTGTTTTGAAATTCAGAATGTTTTTCTTTATGGAAAAAAAAAAGCGCTTCTCTGAAAGCCCAGGTTTCTATATAAAGCTTTCAGCCAACATATAATTAATTATTTTGACTATATAGAGCAAATATGTGCAATGGCTTCTATTTGTTAAATTCTTCTTTTTAAACATCTAAATTTAAAAAAATATGAAAATATATCATTAAGTTAGACCCTGAAAAATGTGGTGTCCAAGGCATTATAGCTGAAGATAACTGAGTTGTCTTTGGGGATTCAGGGAAGAAATGTTGGTGGTGAAATACATGGTAATTGAAGAACTGTAAGACAGAGAGAGGACAAATGAACCTAAAAATGTACAAAAATCTATGTAAAGCCTAAATCTATGATTTCAGAATGTTACTGTATAGTCAAAATAACATTCCTGTGCAGTAACTTGGCAATTATGGAATAGCATACAGAAACAGAAGTTTATAGGTAGTGTTTGAGGAATATGCATAATTTATAGTTAGAATGCAGAGTCAGGCAATAGTAGTTCAAGGACATGAGAACACAGAAAAGTAACCAATAATGCCAGGAAACTGAAAAATGTCTAGGCATAGTTTAAAGTTCTGGAAAATAGTTAATAAAATTTAGAGTTAGAAAAAGGTATCTGGAATAAGGAGTCATCTTTTGGCAGAAGAGATAGAAATAAGACTACTGAAATTTCTAAACATAACTTCTTGTTTAGAGTCCAAAGTAAAAATATATGCTGAATATGAAAAAAGATTAAAGTATAATGATAAAATATGCTCTGGCAGTCAACAGTGAAGATCATTATGATAAAAAATAGAATTTCAATATTATTATTTATTGAAAATCTAACACTAACAGTCATAACAAGTTTTTTGAAATAGCAATAGATTTTCATGTAACTATTTGAATAGTTTTCTAAAAGTTAATTTTTAATTACATTCTTTTTAAGTGTTTTAGTAGCATGAGTTCTCTTATAACAATTGTTCCTTCTTACCAATATTTTAACCTCTGATCATTTTTATCATATTACAACCTTACTTTTTTTCATATCAGAATCTCAGGTATTATACTTAGCTTCTTAATTTCTCTGAAAACACAGAGAGTAATTTAAAAATCATATGGAAAGTCATTTTAAGTCTGTTTATTTTCAGAACTTCAGCTTATCATTGAAGAAGTCACATGCTGAGTGAGCTGAAAATTCTATTAATTAGTTACACACTAGTAAGTAAGCTTTAAATCCCAATGCCAATTAAATCTATTTATAATTGCACTGGGAGCTGCTTAATATAGAACAGGTCTCCAATCTTCATACAGATTCTGATCCATGGTGTTATATATAAAAAGTAATTTTTTAAAATGCATTCAATTAAAATATTTATTTTTATTTTTAAAATTTGCAGGCTTTTCTTTATTTCTTACACATATGTGCCTAATTGAGTGGATTCACAAGAAAGCCCTTATAGTAAGAAGTTTGTGTGATACACAAAGCATTATGATTAAAATTATATCATCAAACAATTTAGAAATGACTGCCAAAGTTCTAAACTGAAACTTCAGAAATATTACTGCTGATCAGATTATATTTCATGTCTTTCTGTTTGATAAGTGACTTTGGGGCAAAAGCTGAGTGACCTGCGCCTTAAGGTGACGGTAAGTATTTGAGAACTTCTTCATTCTTGTTCACAGGTTGCCTAGAGGCAGTGAAAATGCTGGATCTCTGAACTGAGATCATGAGTCTGATGAGACAATCTGCAGAGAAGGGCTATGGGAACAGGAAGACACTATTACTGATGACAATGCAAACTCCACACTGCTTGATATTTATTAAACATAATTTAAAATAGCTTTTCATTCAAATTTTCAGAAAATTATGTGCCTATGAGTATTAATTGTATGTAACTGGCAAACTCTTGATGGTGGGTATTGATATTTAAGTCAGTTCAGTTCAGTTCAGTCGCTCAGTCGTGTCTGACTCTTTGCAACCCATGAATCGCAGCACATGAGGCCTCTCTGTCCATCACCAACTGCCGGAGTTCACTCAAACTCATGTCCATCGAGTAGGTGATGCCATCCAGCCATCTCATCCTCTGTTGTCCCCTTTTCCTCCTGCCCACAATCCCTCCCAGCATCAGAGTCTTTTCCAATGAGTCAACTCTTCGCATGAGGTGGCCAAAGTACTGGAGTTTCAGCTTCAGCATCATTCCTTCCAAAGAACAGCCAGGGCTGATCTCCTTTAGAATGGACTGGTTGGATCTCCTTGCAGTCCAAGGGACTCTCAAGAGTCTTCTCCAACACCACAGTTCAAAAGCATCAATTCTTCGGCACTCAGCCTTCTTCACAGTCCAACTCTCACATCCATACATGACCAATGGGAAAACCATAGCCTTGACTAGATGGACCTTTGTTGGCAAAGTAATGTCTCTGCTTTTCAATATGCTATCCAGATTAGTCATAACTTTTCTTCCAAGGAGTAAGCGTCTTTTCATTTCATAGCTGCAGTCACCACCTGCAGTGATTTTGGAGCCCAAATAAAGTCTGACACTGTTTCCACTGTTTCCCCATTTATTTGCTATGAAGTGATGGGACCAGATGCCATGACCTTCGTTTTCTGAATGTTGAGTTTTAAGCCAACTTTTTCACTCCCCTCTTTCACCTTCATCAAGAGGCTTTTTAGTTCCTCTTCACTTTCTGCCATAAGGGTGGTGTCATCTGCATATCTGAGGTTATTGATATTTCTCCTGACAATCTTGATTCCAGCTTGTGCTTCTTCCAGCCCAGCATTTCTCATGATGTACTCTGCATAGAAGTTAAATATGCAGGGTGACAATATGCAGCCTTGATGTACTCCTTTTCCTATTTGGAACCAGTCTGTTGTTCCATGTCCAGTTCTAACTGTTGCTTCCTGACCTGCATACAAATTTCTCAAGAGGCAGGTCAGGTGGTCTGGTATTCCCATCTCTTTCAGAATTTCCCACAGTGTGTTGTGATCCACACAGTCAAAGGCTTTGGCATAGTCAATAAAGAAGAAATAGATGTTTTTCTGGAACTCTCTTGCTTTTTCCATGATCCAGCGGATGTTGGCAATTTGATCTCTGGTTTAAGTATAAACTTGCAAACAAGAAGTGTGTGTGCAAATGTTTATTCTTAAATTACCCAGTTGTTATAGAAAGACTGAAAAAAATCCACTGTTTATAATACATTATAGCCTTTTATATGATTCTATATATATATCAAAGAATATCATAATAAGACAATTATTATAATCATCAATATAGGAGACTAATTTGTGATCCACAATAACATAATTAACATATGGTTCCATAAAACCATACAGTACCACACAGGCCAGGTTCTGTAGATTTATTTTAGGAACTCTTACTCCAGGGAGAAAATTTTAACCAACAATAAACTACACTTTGAGACTATTTTGCAAATAAATATGGGCAAACTTGCATGTTATAATCACCTTCTTTTTGTTTATACCTTTAGTTTATCTCAAGGGACTACTGAAAAAGATGAGCACTTAATATCATGATTTTCTTCCTTGATTATTGATAACACTTAGAATAATGGCATTCTGGTTCTATTTCTACAAATTGATTAAAACTAATTTTTTACTATAAAGAGACAAGTATTTCAAGACACTGAACCAGGTTTTCAGGCTCTCTTCTATCTCTTCAGTCTTTGAACACTTAGTTACCACTTCTATAAATTTGTAAGATGCCTTACGATCTTAGAATTTTATTGTACTTGCTTTTATTATGACCCAAAACATTTATTGTTCCAATTATTGATTTCCCAGTCCCAAGCTTAAGAGAATTCAGTTTTCTTAATCAGCAAGTCATTCCTGAGGTAAACTTTTAATTCAACAATTAAACAATTGTTGATGAAACAATAAGTGTAGGGCCACATCCACCCAAATGATTGTTCATAGATCACATTAGGCACATTTAGCATTTGCGTAGAATATGCCAAGTATATGCTGATTTAAGTTATCACATGATTATACTTTTTTATTATAAGAGATTTATATATTTGAATTATAATGACTTTGTGAAATATGGATGTTGCCTATTTTACCCAGTGGGAACTTACTATATTATCTATAATATTAACCATATTAACCAGTTCATATGCTGCTTTTATTTTCTTATAGCCAGTGACTAAGGAGAGTCTGTTATTCAAAAATATAAAAAAAAAATATACTGGGGAGAGAAGACAAAATAGCAGAGTAGAAGACTTTGTGCTTACCTCCTCCCATGAGAATACCAAAATCACAACTAACTGCTGACAACTAACAATAAAAAAGTCTAGAAACTATAAAAAAGTATATTTTATATCCAAAGACAAAGTGGAAATCACAATGACATAGGAGGAGGGGCACAAGTTTTCCCATGGGAGTGAGACTGCTGAGCCTCACGTCAGCCTGGGGGCCTTGTATCAGGAGGAAGATCCCTGAGAGTATATGGCTTTAGGACAAGTAGGTCTTGATTGTAAGAGTTCTACAGGACTGGAGGAAAGAGAGACTCCACTCTAGAGGTAAGCGCACAAGGTCCAACACACAGTGGGTCTCAATGCACAAGTAGTGACTCCATTGGAGCCTGAGCCAGACCTATCTGCAAGTCTTAGAGGGTCTCTAATAGCCAAGACATGGAAGCAACCTAAGTGTCCACTGACAGATCAATGGATAAAGAAGATGTGGTACATACATACAATGGAGTATTCAGTTCAGTTCAGTTCAGTTGCTCAGTCGTGTCCAACTCTTTGCGACCCCATGGACTACAGCACACCAGGCCTCCCAGTCCATCACCAACTCCCAGAGTTTATTCAAACTCATGCCCATTGAGTGAGTAATGGAATATTCCTCAGCCATAAAAAAGAATGAACTAATGCCATTTGCAGCAATGGACCTGGATGGACCTAGAGATTATCATACTAAGTAAGCTTGACAGAGAAAGACATGCTGTGATATTGCTTATATGTGGAATCTAAAATAAAACCATACAAATGAAATTATTTACAAAACAGAACAGATTCACAGACACAGAAATCAAACTTCTGGTTACCAAAGGGAGTGAGGGAGAGGGATAAATTAGAAGTTTAGGATTTGAGTCACCATTAAAATATACACACTACTATGAATAAAACAGATAATGAATAAGGACCCACTGCATGGCATGGGAACTATATTCACTATCTGTAATAACCTATAATGGAAGAGAATGTAAAAAAAAGAATACACACACACACACACGCATATATATTTAACTTAATCATTTTTTTAAGTTAAATATAACTTATATAGTTATATTTACAGTATAATATATACAGTACAGGTATATACTGTATACCTGAAACATAGCACTGTAAATCAACTATATTTTAATAAATCATTTAAAAATTAAAAAAACATTCATCTTTTTATTGATCATTTTTTAAAAACAAAATATTTTGGAAGATTCAGTAAATACAGTTGAGAGGATTCTTACTCATCAGGAATAAAGAAATTGGAAAAGAAACACAATTCAAAGTCATTCATTATAAGTCTGTGAAGGAAAAAACAGAACAATCCTCTAAGGTTCCCTCTCTTTCCTTGATATTAGAGAATCAGAATTTGATAGGCAAATCTTAGCCTTTCTATGTCTTGGGGAAGCAAAAATTGTAATGATTCACCCCTGTTTTTGCATGTATCTTCCTTTGGTACAAGTCTAGTCTGTATTGAGAATCTAGAGACTTGTATGGATGAGTGGGTATCTGCCCACTCCAAGAATCTTGTCTTGTGAATGGATGAAAGTTACAACATAATTTTCCAAGGTTAGGAGCAGAATCTATAACCTCAGAAGAAATGGAAGCTAACAGGTTGAAATAAGGACTAGACCTGTGACCTTAAATTCATAAAGTCCTCCTTTTCTCCTGGGCTGAGTAGTTCTGCCTAGAAAATATAGGATCCTAGCCACAGGAAGTTGGACCAGCTTTCCTACTGTTGGCTCTCTAGTTAAGAGAAAGAAGGTTTTATCAGACAATTGATTATCCATATCTTTCTTTAAAATGTCTAAGATACAAAATTCTGAAAGTTTCATTCAGAAATCTACTTCAGTACTACTAATGAATTCTAATATCAGAATGTTTCTTTTATAAAACTAACTCGACACCAGTTCAAACCTATTTCCTTGTCATATACTTAGGGAAGAAGAAAGGCAGTTAGCATGCCCCATAAAACAATGAACCCTAAGGTCATTAAACTGTTATTCTTTCTCTTATTTTCAGTTTAACTGATACTTTTCCAAAACCTTTCTTACGTCATTTTAATTTTTAAATTAATTGATTTTATTTCTTAGAGCAATTTAGGTTTATAGAAAAATGGAATAGAAAGTACAGAGGATTATAATCATCAATTTATTTTTATTTAACCAAATAGTAAAAACCACTCTTTTTGAAGATGTTGTCACTAAAGTATTTATTTTGAGTCAAACAAGAAAGTCATGTGTACTGTGTCAATGTTACAAAAACATAAAAAGATGCTAGAAGATGCTAGAAAAATCAGATGGGCATCTTTGAATAGTAGTATTTAAATAACTAAGCTGTTCTGGCTGACAATGTTCCGACTCTGTGCGACCCCAGAGACAGCAGCCCACCAGGCTCCCCCATCCCTGGGATTCTCCAGGCAAGAACACTGGAGTGGGTTGCCATTTCCTTCTCCAATGCATGAAAGTGAAAAGTGAAAGGGAAGTCGCTCAGTCGTGTCTAACCCTCAGTGACCCCATGGACTGCAGCCCACCAGACTCCTCCGTCCATGGGATTTTCCAGGCAAGAGTGCTGGAGTGGGGTGCCATTGCCTTCTCTGAAAGTCTATAAAGGTGCAGCCAAAGGTTGGAAGAGATCTAATGACTCCACTAAATTTTCAGAAATATGTAATTATCCATCTCTATGTACAGCTGAAAGAAAATAAACTATCTATACCTATTGTTATACATATTTCACAGAAGGAGTTGGGACTGTAGATACAATTTCTAATCTATTTGAATATTAAGACAGATATTGGAAGAGAAAGGTTGCCAAATTAAAGGCAGGATATGTATTTTTTATAATCGTGAGCTTTTCAGCATGCATTTACATTTAATTATGTATGTGCTGTGGAATGTATTATTCTTTCATATAAAGTAAATGCTTAGTAGAATTTATATAAATTCTAGGTCTCTATTATACATATTTGATGGTGGCTGTTTTACATTATAAATTCAGATAATTTTATCTGGCACAACTGACCAACTCTAAACAGCATCTGGAGGTCATCATCTGAGGTGTACTGCATAGATAAATTTTATAAATACTTGGAGAATTTGTGAAGAAATAAAAAGGTGACTACATATTTCTTATTTTAAGACTTCTAACTTGAATTTACATCTTGAAACACCCTTCTTAAACATTGCTTTGGTGGTGGTGTTGACTGGATATGGAACTGGTGCAGCTGAAATACAAATCAGATAGCTTTTCATACATTCTACATGGAAACCAATTATTCATTCACTTTCTCATCCACCATAAGCCAGATACTAAGAAAACCTGAGGGATACAATGATGAATAGGACATAAACCTGCTCTAAAAAATGTATGTGCTCTTCAAGTGTGTCTCTAAAATCCAATGTAAGAACAAAGCCAAATAAAAATTAGCATTTTAACTATTTGGCTTTGGAATTCTTTTTCCATGAAATGAATTCAAGGGAAATTAGAAACAATAATTCAGTCTTCTGAAGGCAGTTTTGTGCTGCTCTAAGATCTGTGGATTGGGGGTGATAGGTAAAGCCTTTCCAACATGGCAAGATGAAAAGAGCACTGAGAGATGAGGGAAATGACCTGATATTAGTCCCAGTCATTCCCCTCAGTGATAATGTGAGTTTGGGAAGACACTATTTGATTTCTGCTTTTCAGTTTCTTCATCCTTCTTTAACGCCCACTCGACATAGGTACACAGTCCTTAACTGGGTTGGGTACTGGCTGCTTGGTCTGGGTGGTGGAGGGTGCACTGGGGGTGGCTGTTCTTACTATGTTGTTGTTGTTTTTGCTTTCTCTCAGCAAGAATTTTATGAATTTTAAACTGTTTTAATCTGTCACAGTAAAAGAGAAATACGCCTGTGCTTCCCAATTTAAATAGCTGACTTAAGGTACTTAATAAAAAGTGAACACATTATATTTCCAACGATAATAACTTTCCTCTCTCAGAGATTCTGAACTGGACCTGACAACTTGAATGTCTTCTACCACATCTCCAGTGTGACACTACTAGTGCTCCATCTACATTAAAGGCACTGCACGGAAAAAGCAGTGAAGTAACGTCTACCAAGGTGCCCTTCAAACTGAAAATAGCTAGATGAATTAAAGGTGGCTATTATTATGAACACAGTCTTAATACATGTCCATTAAAGTGAGTGTTTATGTTTACTCAAAGTCAATTTAAATTCCACTTTCTTGGGATAAAGAGGAAATGATGAAGGAGAGCTTTCCCACATTTAGAAAGCCATGAAAGTGAACATGCATTTGCTCAGTCATGTCCAACTCTTTGCAACCTCATGGACTGTAGGGGACTAGGCTCCTTCATCCATGGGATTTTCCAGGCAAGAATACTGCAGTGGGTTGCCACTTCCTTCTCCAGGGGATCTTCCCAACCCAGGGATCAAACCCAAGTCTCCCACATTGCAGGCATACTCCTTACCCTTACCATCTGAGCCACCAGGAAATTCCTAGAAAGGCTTAAAAATGGTGGTTAATTGTTTAGTGGATATAAAGTTTCAACTTTAAAAGATGAAAATGTTCCAGAGAATTGCTGCACAATAGTGGGAATACAGTAACACTAAGCTGTATATTCCAAATAGGTTCTAAATAGGAAAAGGAGTATATGTCAAGGCTATATATTGTCACTCTGCTTATTTAACTTATATGCAGAGTACATCATTAGAAACGCTGGGCTGGAGGAAGCACAAACTAGAATCAAGATTGCTGGGAGAAACATCAATAACCTCAGATATGCAGATGACAGCACCCTTATGGCAGAAAGTGAAGAAGAACTAAAGAGCCTCTTGAGGAAAGTGAAAGAGGAGAGTGAAAAAGTTGGCTTAAAGCTCAACATTCAGAAAACTAAGATCATGGCATCTAGTCCCATCACTTCATGGGAAATAGATGGGGAAACAGTAGAAACAGTGGCTGACTTTACTTTTTAGGGGCTCCAAAATCACTGCAGATAGTGATTGCAGCCATGAAATTAAAAGACACTCCTTGGAAGGAAAGTAATGACCAACCTAGACAGCATATTAAAAAGCAGAGACGTTACTTTGCCAACAAAGGTCCATCTAGTCAAGGCTATGGTTTTCCAGTGGTCATATATGGATGTGAGAGTTGGACTGTAAAGAAAGCTGAGTGCCGAAGAATTGATGCTTTTGTTTTTTTTTTTCTTTTTTTTTTTGTTGTTGTTGGTTATTTTTTTTATTTATTTATTTTTTAAATTTTATTTTATTTTTAAACTTTACATAATTGTATTAGTTTTGCCAAATATCAAAATGAATCCGCCACAGGTATACATGTGTTCCCCATCCTGAACCCTCCTCCCTCCTCCCTCCCCATACCATCCCTCTGGGTCATCCCAGTGCACTAGCCCCAAGCATCCAGTATCGTGCATCGAACCTGGACTGGCATCTCATTTCATACATGATATTTTACATGTTTCAATGCCATTCTCCCAAATCTTCCCACCTCTCCCTCTCCCACAGAGTCCATAAGACTGTTCTATACATCAGTGTCTCTTTTTTGAACTGTGGTGTTGGAGAAGACTCTTGAGAGTCCCTTGGACTGCAAGGAGATCCAACCAGTCCATTCTAAAGGAGATCAGCCTTGGCTGTTCTTTGGAAGGAATGATGCTGAAGCTGAAACTCCAGTACTTTGACCACCTCATGCGAAGAGCTGATTCATTTGAAAAGACCCTGATGCTGGGAAAGATTGAGGGCAGGAGGAAAAGGGGACGACAGGGGATGAGACGGCTGGATGGCATCACCGACTCGATGGACATGGGTTTGGGTTGACTCCGGCAGTTGGTGATGGACAGGGAGGCCTGGCGTGCTGCTGTTCATGGGGTCGCAAAGAGTTGGACACGACTGAGCGACTGAACTGAACTGAAGCTGTATATTTTAAAATAGCTAAGATGGTAAATTTTATATTTTATTGTTGGAGAAGAGTCTTGAGAGTCCCTTGGACTGCAAGGAGATTCAACTAGTCCATCCTAAAGGAAAGCAGTCCTGAATATTCATTGGAAGGATTGATGCTGAAGCTGATACTACAATACTTTGGCCACTTGATGTGAAGAACTGACTCATTTGAAAAGACCCTGATTCTGGGAAAGATTGAAGGCAGGAGGAGAAGGGGATGACAGAGGATGAGATGGTTGGATGGGATCACCAACTCAACAGACATGAGTTTGAGTAAACTCCGGGAGTTGGCAATGGACAGGGAGGCCTGGCATGCTGCAGTCCACGGGGTTGCAGAGAGTCAGACATGACTGAGCAACTGAACTGAAATGAACTGAACCACAATTAAGATAAATTAATAAAAGGCAGTTCAATGATTAACTACATCAGAGTTATGATTCCAGTAGCCTCAAAGACCTCAAAGCTAAATTTCTAAACTGAGTTTTATGGTCAACATACAGGTATGGCAATTGAATGCCAAGTTTCAAAAAACAAATAACATCTACTCTTAAGAAATGTCAGCTGCAGATATTTTTATTGTTAGGAATAAAATATTTATATCATGGAAGGTAGTGATTTAAAACGTGCATTTGCCTCATGAACTAAGTCTTTGTGTCAAGCACATAAAGTCATTAATTTTTTAGGAAGAGGGAACTAGATAACATGTGAAATTCTAAGTCATCTAAATGCTCTACTGTTTATGAGCACATGTGCTCAGTTGTGTCTTAACTCTTTGCGACCCCATGGACTGTAGCCTGTTGGGCTCCTCTGTCTATGGGATTTTCCAGGAAAGAATACTGGAGTGGGTTGCCATTTCCTCTTCCAAGGGATCCTCTCAATCCAGGGATCAAATCTACATATTCTGCAAATCCCCTACAAATATAAATCATATTTATAATTATTTTATATTTATTTTGAATTTAACTAAATTTATAATTTAATTTTTGTGGTATTCAGTTAATAGTGCTTTGTTAAATCAACTATAATGTTAATGTAATAAAATATCTTGAGTATTTACGGAATTAATTTTTCTGGTTAAAATGCAATAAGAATGTTTCCATCTGAACTTAGCACCATTGCTGATAGAACACCTTAAACAAGAGGAAATCTAATTATTTTGCCATTGAAAAGGTAACAGTAAGATCATTTGTAATGATGTAGAATAATTGCAAGATGATCCTGAGCATAAAAATTATTCCTGAATAAAAAACAACTTGATTTCAAAGGACTGACAAGACAAGAGGGCAAGTTCTATGGAAATTGGACAGTATGAAATGAACAGTGGTGAAAGAATGATAAGTCAAGAAGATGGAAAGTTAAACATAAAATATCTTATTATCATATCTATTCAGAATATATAACTCTAACATTAATGAATTTGAGGTAACGTCAAAAAAAAGCTAGAAATAGTATATTTAAATTGCTAACTCATGTGGAAATGTTGCATTTTCTGCAACAAAAACAAATTGTATGATTAACTAGAGGTTGTTATTGCAATAAGAAATCTACTTGATGTTAATGACAATATGAATTACAACAGTTTCTGCAACATGAGGTCTTGTTCATAATGCAAATATTTGTTTTAGAATTAGACACAATGCTCTAATCTTTAAATTTATAGCAAGAAGCTTGATGATTTAGAAGAATGATATTATAGCTTATAAAATGTGAAAAACAGTAATTAAAAGTACTGAAACTAAGTTTTAGTTTTCATGTATAGAAATAAGTCATATTAAATTTCTTCTACATATTCCTTCAAAAACATACTTTCATACTTTTACCCTATACTTGTTGACCTGAAATGACTTTTCATAAGGAAAATTAGTTGAAGCAATGGTAATATTACTCCCAGGAAGGGATTTATAAAATTATAAGAATGAAATTCTATTATGCACTCTACTATTTAGTAAGTGGCAAAAGTTGAATCAACAAAATACTGGTCCCTAGATTACTGCTGCATTTTAAAATGAAATGAGTTAAGCACAATTTACAACTTATTCTTCTCCATTTTCTAGGAGGACTGTAATTATTAAATATTTAACTACATGTATTATTAAAATTTTAAAGGAAATTCATATTCTAGTAATACAGGATTAATTCTGAAAACTTCTCAATACCATCCTATAAAAACATTTTCCTTGAGAGTAGATAACTAATGATTACATGATAATATTTATCTTACTAATAAAATATCAATACTAACAACAATTAATGAATTAAAATCTTTGTCTTTTTAATACTTGATAGCCAAGTCATCAAACGCATTTACTCAAAAATGTAGGTCTATTATGAACCATATGTCAGGATGCTCTTAGGAAATTCATTCTTAATCTTTAAAAATATTTCCTCATATCAAAACAGACCATGCATCCAGAGTATAAAGAGAAAAGTAACAATATAGTTGCAAGTGATAAAATCATTTTCCCTTTTTTGCTGACAACATAAGGACACACAATACTCTCTTTTTTAAAAAAATCATTTTTTTAATATAATCAGAATTAGTTTATTAAGTTTTAGTTTCCATTACTTTTATGGTTTGCATACTCCTTCTACCAGCCCCCAGCTGTGCAGTTTATTTTTTTATTATTTTTTTTTTTTTACTTTACAATATTGTATTGGTTTTGCCATACATTGACATGAATCTGCCATGGGGGTACATGTGTTTCCCATCCTGAACCCCCCTCCCACCTCCTTCCCCATCCCATCCCTCTGGGTCATCCCAGTGCACCCGCCTCGAGCACCCTGTATCATGCATCGAACTTGGACTGGAGATTCGTTTCACATATGATAATATACATCTTTCAATGCCATTCTCCCAAATCATCTCACCCTTGCCCTCTCCCACAGAGTCCAAAAGACTGTTCTATACATATGTGTCTCTTTTGCTGTCTTGCATACAGGGTTATTGTTACCACCTTTCTAAATTCCATATATATGCACTAGTATACTGTATTGGTGTTTTTCTTTCTGGCTTACTTCACTCTGTATAATAGATTCCAGTTTCATCCACCTCTTTAGAACTGATTCAAATGTATTCTATTTAATGGCTGAGTAATACTCCACTGTGTATATGTACCACAGCTTTCTTATCCATTCATCTGCTGATGGACATCTAGGTTGCTTTCATGTCCTGGCTATTAAAAATAAGGTTTCACCTGTCCTTTCATGATGAGGCTCAAGCATCAGAAGTATACATTATGGATATGGAAAGAGGTCACTTTGAGGAGAATAAGTTCCAGGAATAAAAATGGAAGAAATGCAAGGTTAAATAATCCAAAATTGATATCACACTGGTTTTCCAAGGAAGACAGCATATAAACTCTTTGTCACTCTGAGCTTAGCCATAAATCTTATGATTATTTCTCATCCCACAGTCACTCTCAGGATGTAGGATATGCTCAGGGAACTCTTTTGAATCCAGTGAATGGCTAAAGC
This sequence comes from Bos mutus, assembly GCF_027580195.1. Taxonomy (NCBI): domain Eukaryota; kingdom Metazoa; phylum Chordata; class Mammalia; order Artiodactyla; family Bovidae; genus Bos; species Bos mutus. The sequence goes on from NC_091618.1 coordinate 33,662,297, forward strand.
TTCATGATCTAAAAATTTATATGCATGACCATCACTTTATTTGGCAAGTCATGATGATAACTGCTGGGCAATCAAGATATAATAGGTGAATTCAAAAATCATGTCTTTTAAGATTATTCACATCTACTTTTCTTTTAATAATGATTCATTATAACTACCTACACAATATAATTTTTATTATAATAAATTAAATCTGTATCTCTTAACAGCTTAAATACCTGTCTCTTACTCTGCTTGGCACACAGAAATTAAATGCTTGTTAAATTTAGCTATAATTGTTGCTGAACTTGAATTACAAGTATCAATTTATCAAAGTTAGCAGGGCATCTGGTAGGAATTATTTAATCAATAATATGATCTGGCATATGGTTAGACTCTAATAATCAAAATTATAAAATAAATAAGTATATTTATACTTCTACCATATACCATTAATAGAAGATGAAGAATCTAATGTACATTTTATTCTTCAGAATCAAAATTTCTCTCCCCCTTCACTTTACACATTGTATTTGCCATGTCTTTAAAATTAGTTCAGAATTTAAAAAGCTAAAAAATAGACAAATACAAATTCTAATTACACTTGCAGTTGTAGAACATAATGACATTTGGATGTGTATTTTACTGATGGAGTAGCTATAGTGCATCAAGAAAACAAATACAAAATCTAATTGTATTTTTGGAAATAAACATTGCTATGATCAAAAGAAAACTAAAGGAAATCTAAGTGGTTTAAACATTGCAAGTTAAAATACTTTGAATAGATGTGAGGATGAAATAAAAATTAATTCTTAGTAACTGTTAAAAACTTGGGTGATTGCAGACCATTCCTCTGTTCCACTAGTCGCAAGATCTTCAATGAATAAAAGCGGAGGTACGTGCATGCTCAGTCATGTCCAGCTCTTTGCGACTCATGGGCTGTAGCCTGCCAGGCTCCTCTGCCCCTGGGATTTTCCAGGCAAGAATACTGGAGCGGGCTGTCATTTCCTCCTCCAGGGGATCTTCCCGATTCAGGGATTGATCCTGCATCTCCTCCATTGCAGGTGGATTCTTTACCACTGAGACACCTGAGAAGCCCATAGAGGGAGGGAAGTAAAGCTTTTTTAATCCCATTCAACACACATACATTGAATTTATTATATTCAGGGGGCAGGGAGGGATCTTTTAAATTTTAAATATTTGGTTTAAGATGTTTAAATGCCCAAATATAGTTCAATATTTATTTGAAAAAAAGTAGAATGTAATATCATTTGAGGAATATTCATGTGAGAATAGTATAATACAATATATATCAGGGAAAATATTTTTAAGTCAGAGAAATGTTAATATTATATAAACCCCTGTTCGATTCCTGGGTCGGGAAGATCCGCTGAAGAAGGGTTAGGTCATCCACTCCAGAATTCTTGGGCTTCTCTGGTGCCTCAGCTGCTAAAGAATCTGGCCTGTAATGTGGGAGACCTGGGTTCAACTCCTGCGTTGGGAAGATCCCCTGGAGAAGGGAACATCCTTTGCAGAAGGGAATGGTTTACCCACTGAAGTATTCTGGCCTGAAGAATTCCATGGACTGTATATTCCATGGGCTCCATGGTGTCAGAAAGAGTCATACAGGACTGAGTGACTTTTACTTTCACTTTCTTTCTTGATTTCTTTCACTCAACATCTTGTTTTGGTGTGTGCTCATCCATTTCGCAATGGCACCCCACTCCAGTACTCTTGCCTGGAAAATCCCATGGACAGAGGAGCCTGATAGGCTGCAGTCCATGGGGTCACTAAGAGTTGGACACAACTGAGAGACTTCACTTCCACTTTTCACTTTCATGCATTGGAGAAGGAAATGGCAACCCACTCCAGTGTTCTTGCCTGGAGAATCCCAGGGACGGGGGAGCCTGGTGGGCTGCCGTCTATGGGGTTGCACAGAGACAGACATGACTGAAGTGACTTAGCAGCAGCAGTATCCATTTCCAAGATAGCAGGTATTCATTTTGAGGATATATTACATTTTATTTATCCATTCTAGTATTTACTGATGTCCAGAATGTTTTCTTACTTATCAACTAATGGCCTTAGCTTCTTGTAATATCTATTCAATAAAAAAAGAGAACACTTCAGATTTTGAAGTGATCCTCCAAAATTACCAACAAGTGAAATGCAGGATAATCCTAAAAATAAGTCATTGAACACACATTAAGTTTTATTTGCCAATGTATTTTATATACATATACATATAAGTAAATGATGTATGCCATATATATATGACCTTAGTGCTATCTAAAGGAGTTTTAAAATGATCAAAAAAACCTGTATGGTGATCAAGAACTGAGAATTAGAATCGGTCATGGAATAATTGATTAGCTCAAAATTGGGAAAAGAGTACAACAAGGCTGTATATCGTCACCCTGCTAATTTAACTTTTATATAGAGTACACAAAGTAAAATGCCAGGCTGGATGAATCACAAGCTGGAATCAAGATTGCCCAGAGAAATATCAAAAACCTCAGATATGCAGATGAATCAAAAACTTCAGATATGCAGATGATACCACTCTAATGGCAGAAGAAAAGAGGAATGAAGGAGCCTCTTGATGAAGGTAAAAGAGGAGAGTGGAAAAGTTGCCTTAGAACTCAAAATTTAAAAAAAAAAAAAACTAAGATCATGGCATCCAGTCACATCACTTCATGGCAAATGGAAGGGGAAAAAGTGAAGAAGTGACAGATTTTATTTTCTTGGGTTCTAAAATCACTGTGGATGGTGACCGCAACCATGAAATTAAAAGACACTTGCTCCTTGAAAGAAAAGCCATGACTAATCTAGACAATGTATTAAAAAGCAGAGACATTACTTTGCCAACAAAAGTCTGTCTAGTCAATACTATGGTTTTTCCAGTAGTCATGTATGGATGTGAGAATTGGACCCTAAAGAAGGCTGGATGCTGAAGAAGATGTGCTTTCAAACTGTGGTGCTGGAGAAGACACTTGAGAGTCCCTGGGACTACAAGATCAAACCAGTCAATGCTAAAGGAAATCAACCCTGAATATTCAGTGGAAGGACTGATGATGAAGCTGAAGACCCAATACTTTGGCCACAGGATGAGAAGAGCTGACTCACTGGAAAAGACCCTTATGCTGGGAAAGACTGAAGGGAAAAGGAGAAGGGGGTGACAGAGGATGAGATGGTAAGATGGCATCACCGACTCAAAGGACATGAATCTGAACAAACTCAGATTTGGAAGCCTGAGTTTGGCATTTGGCATGCTGTAGTCCATGGGGTCATAAAGAGTCGGACACCACTTAGTGACAACAAGAGCAACAACAAAGATGATTATTGTTCAAATCTGCATTTAGCACTTCTAGAATAGATTGATCAAATGAAATATAATCAGAAAAGTCCCTTCCCCCAATCCAGATCACTAGTGATTTAGGTAATATTTGAGTGCATCACTCTACTCTACAGTTCTCAATATTAAGACCTAAAATATTCTCAAAAAGTCTTCCATAGTTATTAATTCCTTGACTAACTGGATTTTCCATGACCACTGAAAACTCAAAATCAAATCCACGTATAATGTTGAGTTATCAAAAGAGAACATTAAAAAAGAAAACAAAAATAATAAAAGTAAACCTCTGTCAACTCTGGATAAAATAGTGAAATCTTCCATACAAAATAAACTACATACAAGGCAAAAGATACTATACTCTGAGATAGTTGTAGATTAAAATTCTAAAATTTACCTTTCTTATTCCCAGAAAGGAAAGCAAATAACGTAAACCATATGTTTACTTTTTCCTATAACTTCTACCTTAGTTATGACTACAAGGACAAGAAAGTGTATTTAAAAATCTGTGTAAAAGGAAATATTCATTAGCACAAGCTAGCATATTCTAATAGCAGTCTTCTGTGATATTAAATGTTCCTCTTATTCACATTAAAATATATCAGTTTAATTTTTAAAATATATCAAATATCAAATATTAAAATATAAAAACTAATTGTATGGTATGTCTAGTTACATTGTAAACAAACATAAAAACACTATTTGAAAAAATCTACATATACTGTTCACTTTTTAAACAAAATAAACTATGTCAAAGTTCACTCTAATTCATTGAAAACATGAACAGCTCATTGAATTTCTTAACTTTCAATTTAGCAATCAAATTACATATGTGTACTATCACAATCTCTGAAAAAAAATTAGATAATAGTTCCTGATGAAACTTGACCATATGTTTAAGAGTAAAGTAATGTGTCTAGAATTGCAAAAGTGATTTATTTTGTTAAGGTTCTCATCCCTCTTTCTCAAGCTCAATACCTTCCTTCTTCCTTTTCAGGCTCAATATTTTATTAGTATCTTCAGGCTACATGAGTCCCCCTAGCATAAATTATGGATTTTTATAAATTTTAATAGAGTAAATCATAATTAAATAGAACCAATAGTTCAAATAGGAATTTCAAAAGTGAAAACAGAAGACTACTAAGAGTATTATATAATACTTGTAAACTTAAAAACACAAATATTATTTATTTGATCACATCTTTTACAAACATATTATTTTGCCTTATTTTAAATCATGGATTTCCTTAATCCATTATGATTTTTCATAAACAATATGACTTTATATCTAAGGTCTTTCTTTAAGAAATCACACATCACAATACTGTTGCATTTAAAATATGCACTTATAAAGCTGATTCTGATCATTAACCTCTGTTCTAGATTGATTTGTGTACTTTTTTTTTATCATAGGCTGGACTATACTTGAAATAAATGTATCAATAAGTAACAGACTATCTCAAGCCCTGCCTAGTCCTGCACTCATTTCTTGCTTCCACTGAGCACTATTCTAGGACATATCTGGCTGTTCCAACTCTGTTTAGCTCCAGTGAGTCAGGAAATGAAGAATGATTACAACATGGAAAACTGTAATGGTGGGCTGGAGCTAATCACTCAAAGGAGGCACTTGAACTCTTTGGCTACACATTTAGTAAGACCTCTTGGATGAATGGAGTTATTCAATAACTTTATCTCCCAATGGCATTGATACCCAAGATGGTAGAGAGACAGCTTGCATCTGCTTAACCCATCTTGCTTTCAAAATATGCTATGAACAATTTGTACCACAACAAGGGCCAAATCTGCTCTTTCTGAAATGTCTGCTCAATGACTTCCCATTCAACATCTCCACAACAGGGGCCTCCCCCTTGGATATCAGATACCAAATTAGACTTGAGCCGTATTTTCCTGCCTCTTTATAGATCTAGTTCCAGAATCTTGGTGTCCTCTCCAGACTCTCTCACCTATGTTTCATGTCTATTATACCAGCATGTATAAAGAGGTATATTTTAATTCCCTGCTGGGAGCAAACTACTAAATTTATAAATACCAATTATTTATTAGCTAATTTTTAAACTATCAGAATATTTCTCCCTGAGATAAATTATTGTTTTTAACATGCAAGTTTAATGCAATAAATGTTTAATATCACTGACGCATATTTATTTATATCTCATCTTGTTGCAAGAAAGAATTTGAGACACAGTCAGAACTCTACCTAGCATTGACATTACTTGACTAATAGTGAAACTAGTATCATATATACTACAACTCAGTATTTTTATGAACTAACAAAGGGTTAGGAATATTCTTTGCCATCTTTATTAGTCTATTAGCTACATGTTTTGATTAATGTAAGATTTAGTCTGATGATACAACACTGTCCAGAATCAGGTAGCATTAATGCAAAACGATGTAATTTAATACACAAAATACTCTAATCACCATGGGTTCACTGTTGTAGAATAACTGCAATGGAGGACTATTGCATATCAAACCTTTATTTTCATTGTCTCACATACTGAAAATTTAGGGAAATCATTCTGATTTAGTTATATTTTACTCTATCTTCTCTGGTATATTAGGTATTTTCTATTTTTCTACATTTATCATGTGAAATGTTGGAATGTAATAGAAAACTCAATATGAGTTGTATTCAGCAAAAATGGAACAGTTGAGCATAACTGTACTGAAATTAGCTGATGTATGTGTGCTTGTGCATGCTGTCATTTCAGTTGTATCAGACTCTTTGCGACCCTATGAACTATAGCCTGCTAGACTCCTCTCTGTCCATGAGATTTTTCAGGCAAGAATACTAGAATGAGTTGCCATGTCCTCCAGGGGGTCTTCCTGACCCAGGGATCAAACTCTCGTCACTTACATCTCCTGCATTGTCAGGTGAGTTCTAAAGAACTCGCCACTAGTGCCACCTGGGAAACCCCCTATGAAAAGGAAATGTATTCACATTGTAAGTATCCTCAGTAGAGCAGAAGGCTCCATAGATTATACCTCTTTCATTACAGTTCATCTTACAACATGTTCAATGCTGCCTCCACTTTTGCACTGTGTAAATATTTTCTGATGGCATCAAGTCACCTTTTATATCTGCTTTCCCCCAAATATGAAATAAGCATTGAATTATCATTTTTATATTTAATATGCTAAATTATAATGTTTTTTAAGCAGAATGAGTGTATATTTAATGTTTATACTGTAAAATGTTTAAAATGCTGTATTAAAATAAATAAAACTCAGTTCAAAACTTTTCTCTCAATTTCAAATATCTCTATGGACAATGATCCTTTGGAATAATGACACTTAAATGGATGCACTTGTCTTTAGATGAAAACTGGCAAGAAAATAAGGATTCGTGTTCTTTCTTTCTCACATTGTTAGCTATTTTTATGGGTTAAGATATTTTTTCCTCTATTCTACTGTAATAATATTCCAGGAAGTAGTCTTTGAATCACTTGCCAACCCTGCTTTCAAACTCAGAGCCAGAAGAAATGTTTTCCTCTGTGCTCATTATGGTACCTTTTTCATAAGGTAGCATATTTTGTTCTATATAAAAATTAGGAATTTTTTTTGATCTTTCTCCCAGTAGACTATAAGATCTTTGAGGGTAAGGACTATGTCTTGCTCACAGTTCTATCTTTCATGCCTAACACAGTTCCCAATATATGATTTGTTAAAAGAATGTTCCATGGCAGGAACCCTATAATTTAATTTTTTGCAGCCTTCATTCTACCAAGGAAATTCTCTCCTATGGTCTGTGCTCAGTTAACACTAGTATATTGACTAGTGTTAATATACTAGTCAATATATATACTAGTCAATAATATACTAGTTAATATACTAGTCAATATATATACTAGTCAATAATATACTAGTCAACACTTGACTTCTATTTTCATGGAGACAAGTGTTAATGAAAGTCAAATCAGGTACTGGCTCTGACATCAATTTAGGTATAGAAATTTGAAGAAGTTAATCTGTCTAAATTTTAGTCTTCTCAGTTGTTGATGTGGATAATAAGACTCTGATTTTTAATGCAGATTGTGTATTATAACTGAAATAGTGCCTGAGAAGGATAAACTACTCTACAGGACAGTGGTTGTTCAACTTTAGAATCACTTTGATGTCATTTGAATGACATTATTAAATGATGGCTGAGCACCACTCAGAAACTCTGGGGTTTGGGAATATGAATTTCTCACAAGCTCTCGGGTGTGACTGATGCTGTCAATGCAAAGATCATGCTTTGAGAACAATTGATACAGGGAACTGTTACTATAAAATGGTTAAACATTTTTGTTTGCTCCTGTATTCATATTATAATCCTTTAATATTTACATATTTCAGTTATTTTACTATTCTAGGTGGATATGTTATTTTCTATTTCAATACTTAGTAGTTTAAAAACTTTTATATTTTGAAAACTTACTTAATAAAAAATGAGGTAAAATATTTTCTATCCATAAATTTTAATATATTAAAATGAAAAATTATTTGATCAGCTCTATAGCAAGATGAAAAAATATATTAAAGAACTTTTTAGAAAATGTTTTCAATGGCATGTATATTGCATTATGATATAAATCCATGGGTCATAAAATACAGTTGAAACTTACAGAAAGTTAATAAAGTTGAATAACAATTAACTCACAATGTACTAAGCTCTTAACAAAAATAGGTTTGGATCTTGAATTTAAACAGTCTGATACATTAATCTACTCGACCCACACTACTAATTGGAATGCATGCTCGCAGCATACTATGCGATAGACTTGGTGAAAGATTATTTCTTTGCCAGAGCATATTCAATATTCAATTATTTTCTTGTTAATAATTTATCCTGCATAATAGAGAAAACACAGTAAATAACCATCTGTCTCCAGAGCAGCTTTTATATTTACAAATATACACAACATAGAATCTCAGCAAGAGGCACATAGAAAGAAAGAACATTCCAGGTTAACTGCTTAAATAAAAGAATTTGCCAGACTTCTATCTTAAACTTGCTGCTATTCTTGGCTCCTAGTTTGGATAAAATAATGACAACCCAAGATGGGATTACAAGGGGGAGAAGATAGTATGTTAGGAAAGCTAAAGGTTTTAGGGTATACAGACACATGGATGTATAAACTTAGTTAACATGAGGAACAAATTTTATTAATAACCTGAACTCCAAGCTATCCACGGGAAAGTTGGAATTTTCAAATGGCCACCACCTATGGCAGAAAGAAGGGAACCACTTAGAGGCAGCTACAGCAACTACTATAGGTAACCAAGAAAAGAGGGAGAGCTATATCATGACACACAGAAAGTAGGACAATGCAAAGTCAATATGTTTGTTTCTGTACGACAGGCGCGAACATACTGCAGTCTTGCCTGGGAAAGGAACTAGAACAAGAATGACAGGAGACTAAAACTAAATATTTTAGTATTTAGAAATACTCAAATAGATTATTAGTACTGTTGGCTTTTTTTAAAAAAAATCTTATCCTGAAAAGTATTTTAAGGTTAGGCTTCCCAGGTGGCTCCGTGGTAAAGAATCTGCCTGACAATGTAGGAAATGCAGGAAATGCAGGTTTGATACCTGGGTGGGGAAGATACCCTAGAGAAGGAAATGGCAATCCACTCTAGTATTCTTGCCTGGGAAATCCCAAGGACAGAGGATCCTGGCAGGCTACAGTCCATGGGGTCACAAAGAGTCAGACACGACTGAGTGACTAAAAACAGCAAACATTTTAAGGTTCAGTTCAGTCAGTCAGTTCAGCCACTCAGTCATGTCCGACTCTTTGCGACCCCATGAATCGCAGCATGCCAGGTCTCCCTGTCCATCACCAACTCCCAGAGTTCACTCAGACTCACGTCCATCGAGTCAGTGATGCCATCCAACCATCTCATCCTCTGTCGTCCCCTTCTCCTCCTGCCCCCAATCCCTCCCAGCATCAGGGTCTTTTCCAGTGAGTCAACTCTTCGCATGAGGTTGCCAAAGTACTGGAGTTTCAGCTTTAGCATCAGTCCTTCCAATGAACACCCAGGATGATCTCCTTTAGAATAGACTGCTTGGATCTCCTTGCAGTCCAAGGGACTCTCAAGAGTCTTCTCCAACACCACAGTTCAAAAGCATCAATTCTTCAGCACTCAGCTTTCTTCACAGTCCAACTCTCACATCCATACATGACCACTGGAAAAACCATAGCCTTGACTAAACGGACCTTTGTTGGCAAAGTAATGTCTCTGCTTTTGAATATGCTATCTAGGTTGGTCATAACTTTCCTTCCAAGGAGTAAGCGCCTTTTAATTTCATGGCTGCAGTCACCATCTGCAGTGATTTTGAAGCCCCCAAAAATAAAGTCCCTCACTGTTTCCACTGTTTCCCCATCTATTTGCCATGAAGTGATGGGACCAGATGCCATGATCTAAGTTTTCTGAATGTTGAACTTTAAGCCAACTTTTTCACTAAGGTTACTCGGTAGCAAATGCTGAAACAGTTCCTAATACTAACTTTAGCTTATTAATTTTGACATTACTGAGGCAGCAAATTATTCAGATCATGGTTTATATTCATAAGTTATACAGAAGTCATAAGAATCTCTAAAACTTCTGTAGTCACTATTTGACCACAAATTAACTGGAATAATTATCAGGAGGAAAACAATTTAACACATTTTAGGCATGAAGTATATATGATTTTTATTACTCAATTAAAATAATTAATGATACATATTAAAAGCTCTCTCTGAAAATATTTTATTGAACTTATTTACATTCTCTGGACAAGTTCTCTAGACTGGTGCACTGCTTTGTCTTTGAGATGTCCTTAAGATTAATCAACTTGAATTATTTTTATTCATACTTTATTGCTAATTTAGCTATTTTCCAATATCAACAAAGGCAAGTATGAAGTGAAGTGAAAGTCACTCAGTCATGTCCAACTCTTTGCAACCCCATGGACTACACAATCCGTGGAATTCTCCAGGCCAGAATACTGGAGTGGGTAGCCTTTCCCTTCTTTAGGGGATTTTCCCAACCCAGGGATTGAACCCAGGTCTCCTGCATTGCAGGTGGATTCTTTACCAGCTGAGCCACAAGGGAAGCACCAAAGACAAGTATAAAAGCCTAAAATATAAGAAAGCACAAAGTAAAACTTTCAAAGATCTGACCACTTAAATTTTAGGAAACAAAGCATATTTTAAGAGCCAAGGAATCAGTATTAGCCAGAAACTGCCTTTTATTTTCTCAAGGACTGAACTGTTATCTGAATAATTCTTGAGTTTCATGTTTTGCGATTTCTTATTTTTCAACTAATTGCTCAAAATATGACCTTATGATATTCTATTAATGTGTTTACCAAGGTAAAGTTTGGGAGGAGTGTGTACAAGTACTTTAAACAGTCTTTAAATCATGTTACTATTCTGAGCACAGCAAACAAATTTTAGAGAGCAGTAACGGGTCAAGATTGGGAATAAGGATTTATGTGAAGGCAATTTTAATACATAAGTAAACAGCAATTCAATACTTCATATATTGATATCCCCACCTCTCATGTCTTCAAAATATCCAGAATGCAGCCATTTGTTCCTGCCTCACCTGTATCCACTCTGGTCCAAGCCCCCATCCTCTCCCTCCTGGGTTATCACAATAGACTCCTTAGGTACACATTGTCTAAAGTCTGGTCTCAGGAGCAACCAAATTGATTCTTCTAAAATGTCTGATCTTTAAGTCGATTCCTATCCTACTCACAGTAAAAAACAAATTTTGAGAAAAGCTGGTGAGGCCCTACACGATTTGGTCCCATCTCCCTCACCCCATGCATTCTCACATTTTATTCACATATCCTGCCATCTATTCTAACATTGGCTAACTCTTTTTCAGTTGCATTGGGCTTACTTGCCTCTCCTTGAACACTGGGGAACATGTTTCAACCTTAAGTTTTGATCTTGCTCCCCCTTCCATTTGCATGGCTTAAATAATACCTTATTAAGTGAGCCTTTTTCTAAGCATTCTAGTATAAAAATTAGCAAATTCCTCCTTCTGCCAGTAAGCTAGACCTCTTTCCTTGCTTTTTTTCTTTCAACACCATCCACTGACACATGACATATTATGGATTAGTTGATTTTTTTATTGTCTAACTGTCTTCCTGCTTCCATTATGACAAATGCCATTATAATGCGAGTCCCACAAGGTCAGAGTTGATTCTACTGTGTTTCATTGCTGTGTGCTTTGTGCTTAGAACATTGCCTCATCCATACTGGGTACTTGATAATATTTGCTAAACACATGAATGTTCATTTATAATATTCATTTGTTTGCTTTCAACAAGTAAAATATTTAAAAACTTAAAATTTCCCAGGACTACAAAATGAACCTTAAGACTAAAGTTATTTGTCTTATTAAACAAAGAAGCAAACAAGTAAAGCTCTGTTCTCAGGGTAATTATTTGTACAGCTTTACCTCCAAAAAGCCTTAGTTTTGCAATTCTTTATCTATCTTAACTCAAATGTTTTTCATACAGCATATGTATTATTTATGGGTTGAGAAATTGCAAGTCTTTTTGAATGTGTCTGCTATAAAATATGTTTGTATTTGATAAATCTTAGACATTTTAATTTTAGACATATCAAAAATGTAGTATATATATATATATCTCAGTGACATCACGCACCTCAATCACAATGATCTATCTTTAATAGAAATAACTAGTCTGTACTAATATATATTTTATAGAACACTTACTGTTTTGTATCAATTTTAAATAAATAGAGTAATTGTAAAACACCTGTAATTTAGCAAATTGACTAATAAGAAAGAAAAACTAAAGTATGGCCGTGGGGAGATGGCTTCACATCAGGACAAGGAGCATAGCTAAGAAATGAGAAGTCTTAAATAACTCAAAATTGTACTGTGTGGATAGTGTTTCGTTGACCCCAGGGAGGAATATCAAAATCCTTAGCATGACATTCAAGATTTTTCATGGTCCTGGGTCAAAATGACAGCAGCCCCACTGACAGCTAGTCTTTGCACTTGTACTCTAAGTTCTGGACATATTGAATGGCTTGCCTTTCTACAAAATGCTCTAAGTTTTATTGAGTTGCTTTACTCATTCTGCTCCCTATGGAAAACTTCTCATCCTTAGAAATCCATTTCAAATGCCTCTTCCTTTGGGTAGTCTTGCTCAGTGCCTGGGGTTGAAACATGCCCTATTCTGATCTCCACACTTTATCAGTATAAGACTCACTATATTGGAGTTTTTATGCATATGTCTGCATCATCCAGATATAGATAACTATCTGAGAGTGGGAATCATCTCCTATTCATACGTACGTATCCTGTACTCTATTAGATAAATGACACAATCACATTTGTAAAGTTGTAGTTCGGAATAGATATTTTATTATAATAGAAACATCTTTTCTATAGCAAGATTCTATAGAATGTATAGGGAATTATACAGGGAATGTTTAAACTTAGTTATTTTTAAATATTTTTGCCAAAATTATTTTTACTGCTTTGATTTTTGTTAGTGAACAGTTACCTCTTAAGTTAATCAAACTTTCCAATAGTTTGCATTTTATTGTTCTGAATGAAAAAGTTGAACATTACTTCTGTGTTTTTTTTTTTTTTAAATAAAAACCCTTCTCTTGTTCTCTCTTCATTACTACCTATTTGATTTTGTTTATATGCTATATGTATTCAGAAATAAGCTTCAAAGTAAACCTACCACAATAAAATATCGCAGTGTGCCCAATGTGGGAAAATTACTACTCTAGGAAAATAAATCTTACAATAAAGTAGTATTCATTATTATAATGGATACTTCAGTGAATACTTCAATTTCAGCTTTTTGCTAATGACCTATATGCCCCAAGCCTTTCTGAAGAGCTTTCAATTTTTGAGTTAAGACTAAACATAGATTACCTCCCAGTGAGATGAAGTCCCCCAGGAAGAGCTGACCGAGCAAAAATGGTTCACAACAATGGAAATCTTTTAAAACGCAGATGTTTATGATTATCAAGGGTTTTATCACATGTTTCATGTTAAAAATAAAAGAAAGAACACCTGACATTATCCAGCAACACTAAGTGAATGTCTTCTTGTCAAGGAAATGGTTCTCAACAAATGACAAAAACTGAAAACAAGATTCTGAACATTCATTCGGCCCAAATAAGTGATATTTCACCTTATTTTCACCTTAGAAATACCTGGGGATTTTCCAAAACTACAGTCCAAGGTCCCATCTATAAAGACTGCTATTTGATTGACATGGGGCTTGTGTACCAGGCATTTTATAGACGTTCTAAAGTTCAATAGGTTAGATAAGCCCAGGGTAAATATTTCTGGGGTGAATCTCTTAAAAATGTATGTTTTAGCCAGGTTAGTCAGCTTTACTAAAAAAGACAGATGTTTCTGACAATTACATTAATAGCAGTAGGTATTCTACATGGTAAACAACTACGTCATGGCAGGCACCACAGAAAAAATAATGTTTATTTTAGACAAAAAACATTGACTTGGTTTCTGTGTTTCACAGATTAGTAATAAAATTCTTATTTTTTCCCCTGAGAGAAAAACGTCAAATTACAATTTGACTGAAATGGGTTATGAACAAGAGTTTGTGTGGATGGCAAGATTATTTTGGAGTTAAAATAGGTAATCTTTCCACAGCATGCTACTGGACAGCCAGTGTCTTAGTTCATGCTTCTATAACATAATACTGTAGACTGGCTTATTAACAGTTGAACTTTATTTCTCTCAGTCCTGGAGGCTGGAAAGCCCAAGATCAATGCCCTGGAAGAATCAGTGTTTGGTGAAGACCTATTCCTGGTTTATAAAACTCATTGCATATCTTCTTACTGTAACCTTTCAGGGCAGAAGTGGAGAGGGAGCTCTCTGGGGTACCTTTTATAAGGGTACTAACCCATTCATGAGAGAACCGCTCTTAGAACCTAATAACCTCCCTAAGCCTAGTCCTAAAACCATCAAATTAAAGGTTAAGATTCCAATGTATGAATTTTGGGAGAACATAAGCTTTAGCCCACTGAAGCAAGGGAACTAAATTCTTAACACATACTAATCTTTCAGTTGGCTGGTAAATAATCAAAGCTATTATGCAGGAGACATGGTTGTACTCATCACATCCAGTATCACTGAATATAACTCTGGATATCATAAGGCACAAATGTATATTTTTATTTAAAATGAATATTTAGATGTGTCCCAATTCTTTTAATGTAATACTGGGTTGGCCAAAAAGTTCATCCAGGTTTTTCATGGTACAGAAAAACCTGCACAAACATTTTGGCCAGCCCAATATTTTGCAGTTGGTACTTTACTAATTCTAAAATAATTCTTAAATAGTATTGACTGATTTTTTTAATCACAGTACTACACACAGCAAAAACAAACCAAGGCAAATGACTTTTTAGAGACAATACCAAAGGTACAACCTGTGAAATAACTGATAAGCTGGACTTTATTAAAATTAAAAACTTCTGCTCTGCACAAGACAAAGTCAAGAGAATTAGAAGACAGCCCACTGAGTGGGATCTAATGCTTGTAAAACACATATCAGGTAAAGGACTGTTACTGAAATTATGCAATAAGAAAATAATCTGATTAAAAAATGGCCAAAGACTTTAACAGATCCCTCACCAAAGATACACAGATGGCAAATAGACTTATGAAAAGATGCTGCACATCATGTATCATCAGGGAAACACAAATTGAAACAATGAGATACCTCTACATATCCACTAGAATGACCAAAATCGAGAATACTGATGATGTTACACAATGGTGAGGGTGTGGAACACTGCAAGCTCTCATTCTGTGCTGTAGGAATACCAAATGATACAGCTACATTGGAAGATATTTTAGCAGTTTCTTGCAAAACTAATCCTACTCTCGCCATAATCATGCTCCTCACTTTCAATCTAAGGGAAAGGAATGCTTCAGTTCAGTCCAGTTTAGTCACTCAATCGTGTCCATGTCTTTGCAACCCCATGAATCACAGCACACCAGGCTTCCCTGTCCATCACAACTCTTGGAGTTCACTCAAACTCATGTTCATAGAGTCAGTGATGCCATCTAGCCATCTTATCCTCTGTTGTCCCCTTCTCCTCCTGCCCCCATCCCTCCCAGCATCCAATGAGTCAACTCTTTGCATCAGGTGGCCAAAGTATTGGAGTTTCAGCTTCAACATCAGTCTTTCCAATGAACACCCAGGACTGATCTCCTTTAGGATGGGCTGGTTGGATCTCCTTGCAGTCCAAAGGACTCTCAAGAGTATTCTCCAACACCACAGCTCAAAAGCATCAGTTCTTCAGCACTCAGCTTTCTTTATAGTCCAACTCTCACATCCATACATGACTACTAGAAAAACCATAGTATAGGTTGATGATACAAAGAACACTGTATTTTCAGTTGAAAGCTTGCATTCAGGGCAGGTTTTAGCACTTGTTAACCTGGAGAATAATCATTTAACCTCCTACATTTATAAAAAGGAAAATTCATTTTAATACATAAAATAAACCAACACATTCTTCCAATATTGATGATTAGTACCATTGCTTTAACATGATTAGTATGCTATTATATCAAAGTTACTAGTGTGAAATAAATCATCAGTGAATCATTATTGATATGACTATCAGGCATCCTTTCTCCCCCACACCCACTTCCTCAGCTTTCTTCACAGTCCAACTCTCACATCCATAAATGACCACTGGAAAAACCATAGCCTTGACTAGATGGACCTTTGATGGCAAAATGATGTCTCTGCTTTTGAATATGCTATCTAGGTTGGTCATAACTTTCCTTCCAAGGAGTAAGCATCTTTTAATTTTATGGCTTCAATCACCATCTCCAGTGATTTTGGAGCCCCAAAAAATAAAGTCTGACACTGTTTCCTACACAAAAACCTGCATATAGATATTTACAGCGGTTTGCTTGATAAAGGACAGAAATGGTATGGACCTATAGAAGCAGAAGATATTAAGAAGAGATGGCAAGAATACACAGAAGAACTGTACAAAAAAGATCTTCACGACCCAGATAATCACGATGGTGTGATCACTCACCTAGAGGCAGACATCCTGGAATGTGAAGTCAAGTGGGCCTTAGAAACCATCACTACGAACAAAGCTAGTGGAGGTGATGGAATTCTAGATGAGCTATTTCAAATCCTGAAAGATGATGCTGTGAAAGTGCTGCACTCAATATGCCAGAAAATTTGGAAAACTCAGCAGTGGTCACAGGACTGGAAAAGGTCAGTTTTCATTCCAATCCCAAAGAAAGGCAATGCCAAAGAATGCTCAAACTACCGCACAATTGCACTCATCTCACATGCTAGTAAAGTAATGTTCAAAATTCTCCAAGCCAGGCTTCAGCAATATGTGAACCATGAACTTCCTGATGTTCAAGCTGGTTTTAGAAAAGGCAGAGGAACCAGAGATCAAATTGCCAACATCCGCTGGATCATGGAAAAAGCAAAAGAGTTCCATAAAAACATCTATTTCTGCTTTATTGACTATGCCAAAGCCTTTGACTTGTGTGGATCACAATAAACTGTGGAAAATTCTGAAAGAGATGGGAATACCAGACCACCTGATCGGCCTCTTGAGAAATTTGTATGCAGGTCAGGAAGCAACAGTTAGAACTGGACATGGAACAACAGACTGGTTCCAAATAGGAAAAGGAGTTGTCAAGGTTGTATATTGTCATCCTGTTTATTTAATTTATATGCAGAGTACATCATGAGAAATGCTAGACTGGAAGAAACACAAGCTGGAATCAAGATTGCTGGGAGAAATATCAATAACTTCAGATATGCAGATGACACCACCCTTATGGCAGAAAGTGAAGAGGAACTAAAAAGCCTCTTGATGAAAGTGAAAGAGGAGAGTGAAAAAGTTGGCTTAAAGCTCAACATTCAGAAAACGAAGATCATGGCATCCAGTCCCATCACTTCATGGGAAATAGATGGGGAAACAGTGGAAACAGTGTCAGACTTTATTTTTCTGGGCTCCAAAATCACTGCAGATGGTGACTGCAGCCATGAAATTAAAAGACGCTTACTCCTTGGAAGGAAAGTTATGACCAACCTAGATAGCATATTGAAAAGCAGAGACATTACTTTGCCAACAAAGGTTCATCTAGTCAAGGCTATGGTTTTTCCTGTGGTCATATATGGATGTGAGAGTTGGACTGTGAAGAAGGCTGAGCACCGCAGAATTGATGCTTTTGAACTATGGTGTTGGAGAAGACTCTTGAGAGTCCTTTGGACTGCAAGGAGATCCAACCAGTCCATTCTGAAGGAGATCAGCCCTGGGATTTCTTTGAAAGGAATGATGCTAAAGCTGAAACTCCAATACTTGGCCACCTAATGCGAAGAGTTGGCTCATTGGAAAAGACTCTGATGGTGGGAGGAATTGGGGGCAGGAGAAGAAGGGGACGACAGAGGATGAGATGGCTGGATGGCATCACTGACTCGATGGATGTGAGTCTGAGTGAACTCCGGGAGTTGGTGACGGACAGGGAGGCCTGGCGTGCTGCGATTCATGGGGTCACAAAGAGTCGGACACGACTAAGCAACTGATCTGATCTGATATTCATAACTGCCAAAACTTGGGAGCAACCAAGATGCCCTACAGTAAATGAGTGGAATAATAAACTGGTATATCCAGGCAGTGGAACATTATTCAATATAAAAAGAAATGAGCTATCAAGCTATGAAACACAGGGTAGAACCTTCAATTCACATTATTAAATGAAAGGAGACAATCTGAAAGCACTACATACTGTATGATTCTAACTAGATAACATTCTAGAAAAGGCAAAACTATGGAGACAGTAAAAAAGAGTTGGGGTTGCCCAGGTTATTGAGGGGGAGGGAAGGGAGAGACAAACAGGCAGAGGACAAAGTATTTTTTAGGTCAGTGAAATGCTCTGTATTATACTATAATGTTGGATACATGACATTATACATTTGTCCAAACCCAGAGAATGTACAAGCCCAAGAGTGAACTCTAAGGTAAACTACGTACTTTGGGTGACTGTGGGTTGGTTCATCAGTTATTGTCAAGGAATGTTTAACAGGAGGATTCCTACGTGGTGTTTCTCATAAATCCTCTGTTCCTTATCAATTTCTGGCAACAGAAACGAATGGAATGGCATGCTGCTCCCAGGACTGAGGTCATAGGAATTGACAGGCTTCAATCTCCTTCAGTAAACATTCTCCTTACGACAAAACTGCTTTAGTCTCAATCCTCTTTCTTGAGATATGGGTTGTCTCCTGACGTGACCATTATTAATCCCTTGTTCCCTTGGTAACGGTTGCTATACATTTGGTTTTCTGATCTTTGTCATTGTCAAAAGAAATTTCTTGTACAAGAGCCTATATATATACCCACAGAAAGATCATTAAAGCCCTTCCTCCACCAGAGGCTTGGGTTCCCCTGTCTCTCTCTCTCCCCAACTCCGACTAATTCTCTGGAGCATAGAAACCCTCTGAGCTCATTTTCCTACCTGGGCTTTCAAGACCCCCTCGAGAGGGCGTCCTGTGCCTTCATGAGCGGTGCAAGCCCTGTTCAAGGGTTTTATTGGTTCTCTGTGTAAACCAGGGAATATTAGCTTCTTTCTCTCTTTCACTTTCTTATCGTCAACTCTGGACTGCCAGGTTCTGGTCCATTAAAGGACTGCAACAAGTTATAACAAGTGTACCTCTTTGGTGAGGCACAACGATCATGGGGGAGGTTGTGCAGGAGTAGGGGCAGGGAGTGTGAAAATCTTTTTACTTTATTCTCAGTTTGGCTGTGAACCTAAAACTGCTCCATAAACAAATAAACAAACATAAGAATGTACACTAAAAGGCACATAATTGAAATATGCAAGTGGAAACACTAAATAGAGCATTAAATATTTTTCTTTAGCATTCCTCTGCTACATAAAAAGTTCTAAACTAGTTTTGTCTGTACCTAGGGTCCGAAATGTAAAATCTCATTTTATCAATTTTTGAGAGATAAGGAGGGGGGTCAGGAGCTAAAGAAATACATTCAAAAGAAACAAATATCTACTATTTAACAGTTTCTCTCTTTTAATAAAGAGAGTTAAAAGAGAAAGATAAGGTATTACCAATTCATTAGGCACAGTGAAATATCTTTCTTTAACCTTTGTGCTTTTTTTTTTTTTTTAAGTGAATACTGCTAAAGTGTTACACAGATGTACATTTGTTTTTCTTTATCTTGAGTAAGTAAAAGAAGATGAAAAATAAAATCACTGGAGAAAATAAAGACAAATGACAAGCTGCTCAAAGAAAATGAAGGTGAAAATCCTCACTTATCAAACACTTAGAAACAGACAAGTTATGAAGAAAACTTCATCATTCTGTAAGTCTATTTAAAAATAGTCTGGCTTTGCCCAAAATATTTGAAACATTGTAAAAAAGAAAAATAAAAACTAGTTCAGGGAATTAAAAACTTTCTGTAGAATAAGCAGCAAAAAAAAAAAAAAAAAAAAGCATTACATACACATACAAAGTTTCAGTTAAGAAAGCATTAAAAAATGTGAACTTGATAAGTATTTCTGATGAGGGATTCTAAGATACAGACACTGGTTTAGCTAAGATGTTGTTAAACTTGTTTGACACCCAAGTGGAATTATCTAAAACAAAGTAAAGGAATACATCGGTTCTCATAATTAAAACATTGGGGGTGGGGAAGAAGTTCCCAGAATCCTAGATAGAAAGACTACCCTGAAGGTATGGAGATGGAATCACTCCCTTTCAACCATATGGAAAAAGAATGGTGTAGGGGTATTCCCTTAAAATATAAAGAATAGCTATAAAATAAAATCTGTCCATCATATGGCATATGATATCATTTTTACCATGTTAATTTTATTTTGCTTTTAAGTAAAAAGCTGCTTGAAGGTTAATTCATTAATCCCCATACTTGTTGAAGGTTTACTATTTCCCTGACACTAAGAATTAGAGAGGGAAAAAAAAAAAAGCCTAACAGATGCCTTTGGTTCCCTGAAATTTGCAACCCAGTTTTGACATATTCAACTATGACAAATTCTGTAATAGTAGTATTTACAGAACACAGAAGGTATGTTTAATTCCTGTTAGATGTGAGAGGTGTGACTGGGGATTCTGAGTTGGATTTTGCTGAGGGTTGGCATGGTGGTAACATAACTTTCGGGTTATATGTCTTTTTCTATTGAGAATGTGGAGAATTTTATTGATTAAAAATTAACAAGTTCAAGTGTAATTAACTTAGTCAAACATTAAGCATTTCATTACCTCAAGCATATGGTAGTTTGATAGCCAGTCCAATATCTGACACCATATTATAACCAGTCAGAAGACTCAAGCAAGTTTTAGATGGCTGTGGACAGGCTGAGAAGCAAAGCTGATTTTTTTTGGGGGGGGGGTTAAGTTTCTATACAGCTTAGATAAAAAGACCATCTGGGTCAAAAACTCTTCTTTCCTTTAAGACTACACTATAATTTTATAAAATTTAGTTTAAACTCTATTATCAGTAACTATTCAAACTTCATCTTGTAATAAGAAAGTTTACACATTTTTTGAAAGCTTTGTGCTGCTTTTAAGGGTTTCCCTGGTGGCTCAGATGGTATAGAATCTGCCTGCAATTCAGGACACCTGGGTTCGATCCCTGGGTCCTATTAAGTTTATTTTGAGGATTATACTCTTTAAGGTGCCTTCATCAGTTAATGGCAAAGAAATAGTTGGCTCAGTGTTTCAGATAGAATAATCATCTGTGAGCTTGCCACACAGAATAATATTAAAAATTCATCCATATTACAAAAATACAGAGGGAAGCTAGCAAGATTTTTTTTTTTCCTAAAAATTTGGAGACTTTCATGGAATGCAGTGTTGTGCTGTGTAACATATACATCCAGTTCTCTTCTAGGCTCTCTATCCCCAGTGTCTAAAACAGTAACTTGAACAGAGCAGGTCCTCCATAAACTATCTTATTTTTTCTTGTCATCTTTTTTTTGTGATTGGAATTTGTAAGAAAGTATAAAAATAGCAAAAACTTACATAGCACTTTATAAATGCCAAGCACTTGTTCTAAATCTTTTAGATACAGTCCTTCATAGATCATATTAAGTTACAGATAGCACAGAAAACTATACATAATCAGAAAAAAATTACACATAATATATAAATAATGCTGGCAATATCCCCATTTGATAAGTTATTTCTGTTTTACTGTGTCACATGTTAAGTTGCTTCAGTCATGTCCAACTCTACAACACAAAGGACTGTAGCCCTCCAGGCTCCTCTGTCCATGGGATTCTCCAGGCAAGAATACTGGAGTGGGTTGACATTTCCTCCTCCAGAGGATCTTCTTGACCCAGGGATTGAACCTGTGTCTCTTACCTCTCTTGCATTGGCAAGCAGGTTCTTTACCATGAGTGCCATCTGAGAAGCCCCACTTTATAATGGTTTTGTAAATATTACTTATTATAAATAATAATTAATAGGTTTAGTGTCTCCTAAAACTTAGATTTTAACCAAAGATTACAAAAGCACATCAAGTTGAGAATTAAAAACACCACTAATTATTCTAAATTGAATTTAAACATTAATTCCATACAATAGATAATGTTTTTCAAATGCTCAAATTTATGAATACCACATTTATATGTATTTATCCTCATAAAATATAATACATTTTAAATTTAAGTGATATCTTTGTATCCTATATTATTTCATAAATACTAGACTGAAGTGAAATGTGGAGGGGTTTTGTTTATGTTTTTAAAATAAGCACCATACTTTAGATAGTTTCACTGTCTATTTTGTTTCCATACCAAGACTGGTAGTTGGCTTTTCAATTCCCCAAGGTCATTTTCCACAAAGAAACAAATACTCTCCCAAATCCTAAGACTTCTAAAAGCAGTTGCCCCCAGGAGAGTGGCCATTGGTGAATTCTGCTGGGATGGTGATGCTGCAGATCCGCTAAGCTCACTTGTCACATGACTCAGTCACTCTTGCATGCCAGCCTTGATGTCTGTTCCAAACTCATGCCTCAACAAAGCTATGAATGATTACATGTCATGCATCTTCACGACCACTTGTGAAAGGGCAAATGTTAAATCTGCTAATATCAAATATCGACAGTATTTAGTAATAAAGAAGATTTACCCCTGAAATGGAGTATGGCAAAACTTCCACAGCATCAGTATGTGAAAATGAAATTTGTGTGGCCAACAGGGCACTGAAATGGACCCAGGAAGCCCCTGGGGAAGTGGGGTTTGTGCACATCTCCCTCTGGAAGGAACGTGAACTTTGAACAGCACCAACTTGCAAGACCACAGCATCCTGAAAATTGCTGAGGCTCAGATGGTAAAGCGTCTGCCTGCAATGCCGGAGACCTGGGTTCAATTCCTGGGTCAGGAAGATCCCCTGGAGAACGAAATGGCAACCCACTCCGGTACTCTTGCCTGAAAAAATTCCATGGACAGAGGAGCCTGGTAGGCTACGATCCATGGGGTTGCAAAGAGTCAGACGTAACTGAGCGACTTTACTTGCTTAATAATATTTCACCTAGTAACAACCATAGCAACCAATTACTTATAGTTTCGATCTGCCGGCACCAATCAAGATTCTTGCAACACAATTTATATAAGCTTCCTTCTTTTCTTTCAAACACTCTTCGGCTTTCAAACCTCCTCATTTGGGTTTCTGCCTGACCCTGTGTCTTCTGAACTGCGATTTAACTCCAAAGAAATGTTTCTGTTGCCTTATAGCACTTGTTCTTATTCCTTGGTCGGTCAACAAATGTGTCATTACAAAGTAGCTTCTTTCCTCTCTTTCCATCCTCCTTTGTCAAATAAATGTGGACTAAAGCTCTGATTATCTTGGCAGGAGCAAAGTGTGTGGGGGTTATAACACCACAATGGAGAGATCACCAGGTTAAAGGCAGCTTTAAGGCAAAAGGTAGGTCTTCAGTATCTTCAACTCCTGTTCAAGTTTCCCAGGTATGACTTGAAGCCAGGGCTCTAAACAGTCTGCTCTTCTCCTCTTTGTGTCTATTCCCCAGAATATCAATTCTCAAAATGTGGTTTCAGGACTTCTTAGGGTCCCCAAGACTTTTTTAGGAAGACCTTGAGGTCTTCCCTTTTCTTACCACAGATCTGTGTAAGCGCTCATTTTCTTTGTATTCTTCAACCAAATCAACGTATTGCAAAACACTGATTGTGGAAGCAGATATTAGAATCTTAGATTTCTTATGCTAGATGTTAAAGAAATTTGAAAAATGTAAAACAATACCAATTTTCTAACTTTTTCTTTTGTTTTGTAAAGACATCAATTTTTGAAAAATGTTTGTTAGGATGTAAAGAGAATGTGAAGTCAAGTGGGCCTTAGAAAGCATCACTACGAACAAAGCTAGTGGAGGTGATGGAATTCCAGTTGAGCTATTTCAAATCCTGGAAGATGATGCTGTGAAAGTGCTGCACTCAATATGCCAGAAAATTTGGAAAACTCAGCAGTGGCCACAGGACTGGAAAAGGTCAGTTTTCATTCCAGTCCCAAAGAAAGGCAATGCCAAAGAATGCTCAAACTACCGCACAATTGCACTCATCTCACATGCTAGTAAAGTAATGCTCAAAATTCTCCAGGCCAGGCTTCAGCAATATGTGAACCATGAACTTCCAGTTGTTCAAGCTGGTTTTAGAAAAGGCAAAGGAACTAGAGATCAAATTGCCAACATCCGCTGGATCATGGAAAAAGCAAGAGAGTTCCAGAAAAACATCTATTTCTGCTTTATTGACTATGCCAAAGCCTTTGACTTTGTGGATCACAATAAACTGTGGAGAATTCTGAAAGAGATAGGAATACCAGACCACCTGACCTGCCTCTTGAGAAATCTGTATGCAGGTCAGGAAGCAACAGTTAGAACTGGACATGGAACAACAGACTGGTTCCAAATAGGAAAAAGAGTACATCAAGGCTGTATACTGTCACCCTGCTTATTTAACTTATATGCAGAGTACATCATGAGAAATGCTGGGCTGGAAGAAGCACAAGCTGGAATCAAGATTGCCGGGAGAAATATCAATAACCTCAGATATGCAGATGACACCACCCTTATGGCAGAAAGTGAAGAGGAACTAAAAAGCCTCTTGATGAAAGTGAAAGAGGAGAGTGAAAAAGTTGATGTAAAACTCAACATTCAGAAAACGAAGATCATGGCATCTGGTCCCATCACTTCATGGGAAATAGATGGGGAAAACAGTGGAAACAGTGTCAGACTTTTTATTTTTGGGGGCTCCAAAATCACTGCAGATGGTGACTGCAGCCATGAAATTAAAAGACACTTACTCCTTGGAAGGAAAGTTATGACCAACCTAGATAGCATATTCAAAAGCAGAGACATTACTTTGCCAACAAGGGTCCATCTAGTCAAGACTATGGTTTTTCCAGTGGTCATGTATGGATGTGAGAGTTGGACTGTGAAGAAGGCTGAGTGCCGAAGAATTGATGCTTTTGAACTGTGATGTTGGAGAAGACTCTTGAGAGTCCCTTGGACTGCAAGGAGATCCAGCCAGTCCATTCTGAAGGAGATCAGCCCTGGGATTTCTTTGGAGGGAATGATGCTAAAGCTGAAACTCCAGTACTTTGGCCACCTCATGAGAAGAGTTGACTCATTGGAAAAGACTCTGATGCTGGGAGAGATTGGGGGCAGGAGGAGAAGGGGACGACAGAGGATGAGATGGCTGAATGCCATCACTGATTCGATGGACGTGAGTCTGGGTGAACTCCAGGAGTTGGTGATGGACAGGGAGGCCTGGCGTGCTGCGATTCATGGGGTTGCAAAGAGTTGGACACAACTGAGTGACTGAACTGCACTGAACTGAACTGAAAGAGTTCATTATGTTTATTTAAAATAAAGTGATAAAGATGTTTTAAAAAATTACACATACATTTAAATATTAATTCAAAGTATAGTATTAAAAAATATAATATAAATAAGCAAAAGATTTTTGGGATCCACAATAATTTTTAAGGGTGTGAAAGGGTTTTAAGAATGAGAAGTTTCAGAACCACTGCCCTAGAGGCCGCTTCAAAACCACTTCAGAGGTCAAACAAGAAACCATGCATCAACTCTCAGAGAGCCCACTTCATCAGGACACTTTATGAAGCATGTCCATACATTGCCTTTTCCTTTTTCCTCATGGCTATTTTATGAAGTTTTTCTTGTCACTCACATTTTCAGATCAGAAAATTGAGGAATATAGCCATTAAAAAATTAAGAAACATAACCCCTTAAATGTGTGACCTATTCTTTCACCTTGTGGAAAGTGCATGTAGCCTAGTGGGAGTTTTTTCAAGTCTGATAGGGTTCTTGTATGTATTGCTTTTTTGTTGTTTAGTTGCTAAGTGTTGTCCGACTCTTCTGTAATCCCATGGACTATAGCCCAACAGACTCCTCTGTCCACGTGATTTCCCAGGCAAGAATACCGGAGAGGGATGCCATTTCCTTCTCCACTTATATGTATTAAGCACTATTAAAAGTGGTGACATAAACTTTTGTAAAATGTGTTTAGTTTGGAAGCAACAGTTTAAAGCCAGTTAGACTGTTAGGAATCTGACTTTTGAAGCACAATGGTATTTAAAGCATTAACATAATATAATCAGAGAGGGTCACATACATGCTTTCAAATATGCAGAGCCCTTTCTTTATTTTACAACTTCTTATTCTTTTCCCTTTGCATTTCCCCAAGCCAATTAAAATGCAAACACAGGAGTCTTGATAAGAGGCAGCAAGACAAGTGACACAAGGGATAGCAGTAAAATATGACTGCCAAATGTATGCAGAGTAACACGAATAATTGGATTTTTAAAGTCTGAGCTTTGCATGCTTTACCCTTTATCTCCCATTAGATCAATCAGTACTTTACTCTATTTATATCTAAATTGTTAACCTTCTCAAAATTTTAATAACTAAAACTCTATTAACACTTTTATTAAAATGTGTTGCTGCTGCTGCTAAGTCACTTCAGTCGTGTCCGACTCTGAGGTTGTGCTAAATCTGCCACTTAGTTCTTATAAATCATTGTTCTTTATCTGAAATAATGGATTTTAATGTCTGATGAAGTTTGTATTTGTTAACCTATAAAATGATTGAAAAAAATGACCCTATAATTTAACACTATCTTAATCACATTTTTGTATACCTCATGCGTATTCAGAATGCCTATGCAGAATTGTATTATCCATATTTCTTTAACACAATAACTTCAATTAATGAAAAATAAGTTCAAAACTATTCTTCTTAATGTTCTTAATTGTTCTCCAGTGTTGACTGTATTAAATATTCAAAACACTTAGTGTTAAATATGCCTGTCTGCATCCTACAATTAACATGAAGTTGTACATATCTCACTGCAATAAGTCATTTATGACAAACTCATAAATCATAACATCATATTAAACAGTGAAAAGATGAAAGCATTTTCTCTAAATTTGTAAATGAGACAAGAATAAAGAATATCCACTCTCACCACTTCTATTTGACATAGTGTTAGAAGTCCCAGCCACAGCAATCAGGCAAGAAAAAGACCTAAAAGGGATCCAAATTGGAAGGGAAGAAGGAAAACTGCTACTGTTTGCAGATGACGTACTTTATATAGGAAATCCTAAAGTCTCCACCTAAAAACTATCAGAATAAATGAATTCAGTAAAGTTGTGGGATACAAGATTAATATGTAGAAATCTACTGCTTTTCTATACATTAAAATCAGAAAGAGAAAACAAAAAGTCGCATTTAATAATGCATCAAAAAGAAAAAAACATATAGGAATAAGCTTAACCTTGGACATAAAAGACCTGTACTCTGAAAACTATAAAACACTGATGAAAGAAACTGAAAATCATATAAAGAAATGAAAAGATACCCCATGCTCTTGGATTGGAAAAATTAACATTCTTAAAAAGGCCATACTACCCAAAGCAATCTTTAGATTTAACGTAATTCCTATCAAAATGCCAATGACATTTTTCACAGAACTAGGACAAATAATCCTAAAATTGACAGAAAACCACAAAAGACCCCAAATTGCTAACAATCTTGGAAAAAAAGAATGAAACAGAAGGTATAACCTCTCTGACCTAAAACCATACTACAAAGCCACAGTAATTAAAACAGTATGTACCAGCATAAGACAATGGAGAAGAATAGAGAAGTCAGACAAAAAAAAAGAAACACCCTGCCTTTGTGGTCAGTTTATCTACAACAAAGGAGGCAAAAATCTACAATGGATAAAATAGTCTCTTCAATAACTGGTGCTGGGAAAATTGGACAGCCACATGTAAAATAGTGGGATGAGAACATTCCCTCACCCCATATATTATAAAAAACTTAAAATGGCTTAAAAATCTAAATATAAGACCTGAAACTATGAAACTCATAGAAGAGAACATAGGCAGAATACTCTTTGACATAAATTATAGCAATATTTTCTTAGATCAGTCTGCTAAGGCAAATGAATGGTTTTATGGCAATCAATATCTATCCTTAACATGCTTTTTTTTTTACTGATCCCTGTAAATCATAATCCTAATCACCTCTCAGTTGTATTATTTATTCAGTCTGTCTTCTATTTTGTTTTGCTTTTCTGCTTTCTAACTTCTTCCTATCTCCATTTAACCTAATATCTTAAACAGTTTTATCATGTCTGTGCCACAGTCAAGCATTTCATTATTTTGGCCTTTTGTATCAAGTTCACTTTTATCTAAATAATGCAATCACCTAAATACACCCAATATTCTCTCATTATTCTACCAATTGTGCTTAGTCACTCAGTCATATCCAACTCTTTGCGATCTCATGGACTGTAGTCTGCCAGGCTCCTCTGTCCATAGGAGTTTCCAGGCAAGAATACTGGAGCAGGTTGCCATTCCCTTCTCAATTCTGTCAATTACACTTCTGCTAATTTTATTGTCATTGGACATGAATCCTAATTCCTAACTCCAATACTTTATATATAATTATTTGCATCTGGAATAGCTTTTCTCAAACTTTTTGGAATTAGTATCTGTTAAGTCTTTCAAAACTAACTAACCTTCTCAATTTTTAATTGACGAAAAGAGAGGTCAGATCTTCTTGGGAACTAAGTCAGGAAAAAAAAAATCTGTATGGATTAGGATATATACTGAGCCATGATGAAGATGAAATTAACCTAAAATGAAGGGAGAGGTCAGAACTGTTTGACAATACTGACAAATAAAGTTTATAGTGATGGCTGATAGATAAGTAGATTGTAGCAGGTAGAACTGTGTCAAAAACCAGAGTCCATCTGGGGTCAGGAAGAGAGTAATGGTGTTACCATTGCAGCAGAACAACTATAAGAAAGGAAGCTAGTTGTTTTAATAGGAGTTTACTTTCCTTCACTTTTTTTTTTTCCAGTTATTCCACTTCAAGTGAAAAACAAATCAAGCCATGGTAAGGTGAGACTATTCAAAGGTCCAGAGAAAAGAGATTTCTTCCAATGCTGGGAAAAGGGACAATTATAGTCACAGAGAGACCTCTCTTATAGTCACAGAGAGACCTCTGTGACTATAAGAACTTTGAGCTTCTCAAGAGTTATACAAAAGAGATGCCCTTTTATAAAGAAGAGTAAACAAAGCCAAACGGAACCCGGTGGGCAAGTGGGATAAAAAGCTGGCATGATAGCACAGTAGGTCAGAGAATGTTTTATCCTGAGGTCAGTCTACTCTCAGGAGGAGGTGTATGCTGGCTCAGGCTGAAAGTGAGCTGAAGCTTAGGAATTTGGAGGGAGGACAGAAACTTAATCAAAGTGTGGTTAATAAACATTTTGTTCTAATTGAATAGTGGGGATAAGAAATTCATCTAGTCATTTCTTAGACAAAGGATGAGACCTGGAGGGTCTGCGTTCAGCCTTGTCTTAGGTAAATGAGGCAGGGCAGGGGCATCGGTGAGATTTGTCCAGATTAAATTTGGAAGAAGATTGCTTTCTTGAACTAAGTATTTGTTTCTAGAACAAAGAAGGGTGAGGACATATCTTGACCTTCAAGTAGAATTCAATATTGTTACCACTAACATGGGAGAAGGCAATGGCAACCCACTCCAGTGTTCTTGCCTGGAGAATCCCAGGGACGGGGGAGCCTGGTGGACTGCCATCTATGGGGTAACACAGAACCAGACATGACTGAAGTGACTTAACAGCAGCAGCAGCAGCACCACCACCACTAACACTTATTAAGTTTCTTCTAAGGGCCAACTGGGGCTTCCCTGGTGGCTCAGTGGTAAGAAATCCGTCTGCCAATGAAGGAGATATGGTTTTGATCTTTGGGTTGGGAAGATCCCCTGGAGAAGGAAACAGCAGCCCACTCCAGTATTCTTGCCTGGGAAATATCATGGACAGAAGAGCCTAGTGGTCTACAGTTCATGGTGTCGCAAAAGAGCTGGATATGACTCAGTGACTAAACAACAACACAACAATATGGACCAACCACTGGGTATAGGAAATTAAGACATAAATGTTAAAAAGGTAGATTTATTATAAAAGTAATGAACTGTAATATCCAAGTCCCCTTAATTACAAAATATTTTGTGAGATGCTAATAGCCACAGAGCCTGTTAGATGGCAGAGAAAACCAAGTTGCTATCAGGACATATTTCTATGAAAGTATTTCTTGAAAATTGACTAAAGAGATCTTAAGGAAAAAGGGAACCCAAATCTATACACTTCCAGTTACTTGCTGCAATTCTTTTCTAAATATAGCTAATTGTGCCTGTGTGTGTGTTGGGGCCAGGGTGGATGTGTGCATGTGTGTATAAATAATGCATTCCAGGTTCTAAAAGCTTCAGGACCTACAAAATTTATATAATAAGATAGAGCCTTCAAGTGTCTCATAGGAGATGGGCAAAAAGAAAAATCCAACCAACATTTACAGGTCAGAAAACCAGTAAGAGTTGGGGAATTAGAGGAGAGAGCAGCCTGCTAGACTGAAGGGTGGCATGTTGAGGAGGAACAGTAACTGAGGAGTTTTTCAATGTTATAGAAATTATAATGTCAGAGAAAATATGGATGTTTGGGAGGGGTATTTTAGTTAGAGGGAACAGCATGGACAAATGAAATAGAGATTATCAGAAAGTCCTTTTTTTTTCCCAATGCTGCTGCTGCTAAGTTGCTTCAGTCGTGTCTGACTCTGTGCGATCCCATAGATGGTAGCCCACCTGGCTCCCCCGTCCCTGGGATTCTCCAGGTAAGAACACTGGAGTGGGTTGCCATTTCCTTCTCCAATGCATGAAAGTGAAAACTGAAAGTGAAGTTGCTCAGTCATGTCTGACTCTTAGCGACCCCATGGACTGCAGCCTACCAGGCTCTTCTGTCCATGGGATTTTCCAGGCAAGAGTACTGGAGTAGGGTGCCATTGCCTGCTCCATTTTTTTCCCCCAATAGTATAATTTAAAAAATGATATGGCTGGCCATAGGACACAGGCTAAGGAATATTGGGAATTCAGTTTTCAGAAGCAAGCCTGAACTCTAGCACCAAAGGCACTGTCAGTGAGAAAGAGTTTAACCTTAACCATGAAAGTAATGAGGCTTCCCAGTTGACTCAGTGGGTAAAGAATCTGTCTGCAATGCAGAAGATGGAGGAGACATAGATTCGATCCCCAGGTCAGAAAGATCCCTTGGATAAGAAAATGGCAACCCACTCCAGCATTATTGCCTGGAAAATCCCATGGAGAGAGGAGCCTGGCCAGCCACAGTCCTTGGGGTCACAAAGAGTCAGACACAAGTGAGCGACTAACACTTTTTCTCATGGTACATCCAGAGGTTAATCTGTGAGATGAAAATCTGTGCTGGGTGGAGTTCTAGATCACAGTGCTCTAGGCCTGGATTTGTGGTGTCTCATGGGTCTCCTCACAAAATGCCTTGAGTTCCTAAAATTGAATCTTCAGAGGGTTATTGCTTAGGGATCTTTCAAGCATTCTTGGGCTTCCCTGGTAGCTCAGACAGTAAAGAATTTGCCTGCAGTGTGAGAGACCTGGGTTCAATCCTTGGTTTGGGATGATCCCCTGGGGAAGGAAATGGCAACCCACTCCGGTATTCTTGACAGAAGTCATATTCAAAGCAACTAAGAAGAAAGGAGGACTTTTTTGGTTCCCCTAAACTAACAGCTGAAAATGAGGGGGGGGGAAAAAGAGCTAGTTGGAATGCCTCTGAGAGCTAGAGCTCTGCCAGTTCTTACCTTGTGCTTCTCCCTCTGCTTTGTTCTTCCCTCTACTGTCCTTCTGTGGCCTTTCACTGAGTAGTAGGGATCTAATTCAATGTATATCCAGGCCCTGGGGAAAAACTGCAGTAAACTAGACAGAGAGGTTCCCTACTCTTTTGGAACTGCCATTTTAGCAAAAGTCAGAGAAGGTGTACATAATAGCCCCTGGGAGGGGCTTCTCAGGTGGCTCAGTGGTAAAAAATCCACCTGCCAGAGGTATACACATTTCTAAGGCTTTTAATATATAATGGTTTCCATCCACCAATGACAGATTACCTTGAAATACTCAGTAATAGTAGACAAAAATGCTAATAATTTTTGTATGAATGGAGTGCCATTACTCTAAAAATCTTTTCTAATTGAGACTTAACTTTTTAGTACTAGTTGAAGCTTCTGTGTATAAACTGCTTACTTCTCTGTGACCTATTTATCTATTGCCCTGTTTTTCTGTTGTAGCTTTCTTTCTTATCTACTCATAAGGGTCTTTAAGTATATTTACCTTTTTACATATGGATTGCTGCATATCTGTTCTATGTTACAAATAAACACTTTTTCTCAGAGTTTTTAGTTTTATTTTTATTGTGTTGTTTGAAGTACATTATTTTAATTGTGTATAGGTATGTCTTATTTTTTAGTGCTTATCCTTGTGGTTTTCTGTTGTTTCAATGGTTTTGTTTGTTTGCTTTTAAAGGATAATCAATCTAAGGTGAGATGAGTATTCACCTCATTACTTCTGAATCTCTCAAGACTTTATTTATTACACTTAGTTCTTAATTCCATTTGTAATTCATTTAATGAATGACAGAAGGTAGGAATTCATCACGACTACCACAAACAGCATCACTGCCATACCGAGGTAACTAAATGTCCTCAAATTACTTATTTAATAATTCTTCCTTTTTTTCTAATTATGTTTAATGGTTAGGAGGTGTAATTTTTAGGATCACACTAATATGTTAGCTTATACTCAAACATTCTTATGTAATATTCCAGTTAGATCCTAGAAAACATTGTTTAGGATATGTTAAAACAGAAATAGCAGTATCCTATATCCCCCAAACGATATCACCAACTATTCAAAACTGTCATGAAGATGTAAAAAACAAATTATTCTATGTATACAAAAAAAAAGTTTTTCTGATACTGACTGGAAATATGACTCTTCCCTCTTCTCTTCTATACCTTTGTACCCTGTCCTGGAATTTCAGCTGATACAAATCACATTTACTCAAGTTGACCAAATAGGTCGAGAAAACTGTAGGAGGGAGTATTGATTTCAGTTTGTGATTGTGTTTAACAGCTGGTATTTGTTGCAAACTAAAGTCTCCAATTTTAAAATCCAATTTTCTTGATAAGGATAGAGCAAGACTGAGGTTGTAAAGGTCATGTGACAAACACAATAGACAGACTTTTATAAGAACTCCACTGGTGTTTTCTTCATTAAAAAAATAAATATATGTACTTTATTGGAGGATAGCTCTTGGGGTGACATTAACAAATTATATACTATTACTGACTGCAGAAGTTTGGAAGTTAATAACCCCAATGAGGTCTAACATAAGGCAAAGGTGCTACTGTTTCTGGGCAAAGCCAGGACATCATCGCCACCAGCATTAGTATCCGTAACTAACCAAAGGGTGGCATTGGTCATATTGGTAAAAATATCTGGAACCAAGGGTTAGGGTCCTCTGCTATAGTGATAAGACGAGGTTCACTGCAAAGACAGTCCTTTTTTGCTATGGCCCCAAATACTCTTTCAAGTTGTTGAAGGGAAAGTGAGGAAAGCATAGGACATCTCCTTGTGACCTATTTCATGAGTGGGTGTACTGTTTGAACAGTCTTCTAGACTGCTTAAACAGCTCTTAGGGTAACACATGTTTTCAAAAGGGGACAGACAATTAAAATTAATCCTTTGCCATTTTGGTAAATTCCACATAGAACTGTCTAGTCAAATATTGTTTAAGAACAAGCAAGTGAACTAGGTGAGCCCTATCTGACAATTAGAATCAGGATTTTAGCACTCAGTATAGGCAGACATTGGGCAAACAACACCTTTTACAAAATTTTGATTTGAAGGCAATGCTTGGACCAATGGATGCCTCAGGATAGATCCAAGAAACAGAATAACTCATATATATAGACAGGCTAAATCTAAATGTCATAGACGTTAATGGGACTACTTTCAAGAAAAATAATCTTTTTGTGATAAGGCCCTAAACAATTAAGGAATTTTTTTAATCAACAGGCTAAGGGACAAATATATCTTACTTTTGAAAATTAAGGGCTAATAAAACAGGTCTGTGTGGATCACAATAAACTGTGGAAAATTCTGAAAGAGATGCGAATACCAGACCACCTGACCTGCCTCTTGAGAAACCTATATGCAGGTCAGGAAGCAACAGTTAGAACTGGACATGGAACAACAGACTGGTTCCAAATAGGAAAAGGAGAATGTCAAGGCTATATATTGTCACCCTGCTTATTTAGCTTATATGCAGAGTACATCATGAGAAATGCTGGGCTGGAAGAAGCATAAGCTGGAATCAAGATTGCCGGGAGAAATATCAATAACCTCAGATATGCAGATGACGCCACCCTTATGGCAGAAAGTGAAGAGGAACTAAAAAGCCTCATGATGAAAGTGAAAGCGGAGAGTGAAAAAGTTGGCTTAAAGTTCAACATTCAGAAAAGTAAGATCATGGCATTCGGTCCCATCACTTCGTGATAAATAGATGGGGAAACAGTGTCAGACTTTATTTTTCTGGGCTCCAAAATCACTGCAGATGGTGACTGAAGCCATGAAATTAAAAGATGCTTATTCCTTGCAAGGAAAGTTATGAACAACCTAGATAGCATATTAAAAAGCAGAGATAGTCCTTTGCCAGTAAAGGTCCATCTAGTCAAGGCTATGGTTTTTCCAGTAGTCATGTATGGACGTGAGAGTTGGACTGTAAAGAAAGCTGAGCACCGAAGAATTGATGCTTTTGAACTGTGATGTTGGAGAAGACTCTTGAGAGTCCCTTGGACTGCAAGATCAACCAGTCCATCCTAAAGGAATGAGCTCTGGGTGTTCATTGGAAGGACTGATGCTAAAGCTGAAACTCCAATACTTTGGCCACCTGATGCAAAGAGTTGACTCATTGGAAAAGACCCTGATGCTGGGAGGGATTGGGAGCAGGAGGAGAAGGAGACGACAGAGCATGAGATGGCTGGATGGCATCACTGACTGGATGGACATGAGTCTGAGTGAACTCCAGGAGGTGGTGATGGACAGGGAGGCCTGGTGTGCTGTGATTCATGGGGTTGCCAAGAGTCAGACACGACTGAGTGACTGAACTGAACTGAATTCTCCAATGAGGCCTAACCACCCAAAATGCCTAAGTGTATAAGAAAATGACACAAAGTCCTTCAGGCAGAACTGGGTTCTCATTAGAGGCTTAGGTTTTCCACATTGTGAGGGAACTACCTTTTTAACATTCTCGCATTTTATTATATTAGAATTCAATGAGGTTGAGATTAAACTTTTGGCAATGGTTTTTCTGATTTTATACATTTTCTGGGATTCACTTTAAAAAAAAAATATTTCTCAAAGTTCCCTCAAAAATGGTAATGTACATAATTTCCTTTTTAGGATATTTTAATGTGTGTGGGGTTTTTTAGGGATAACAAGTTATTTCATGAATGTAACTTTCGCATCCTCAGCTAAAGTAAAAATGTCCTCAGGTAAGATGTGCCTCCAAAACAGTGTTTATATATAGGTAAGTTGATGGGCAATTGCAGCTTCTGTACTAACTACATGGTTTAAAGAAATATTTCTATGAATAAAAATACACGTAAAAATGTGAGATTTATAAATACAAAAATTAAGATATAATTATGCCTCTCAGTGACTTATGGTTTTTAACTATCATAGTAACAAAAACAAGCAGGCATGAAAAGTGATACTGTTAACAACTTCAATATTTTAAAGAACTACCAGAACCAAAAAATTAAATAAAATGCATTATTGAAAATAATATTGGGACTTATTTTAAATTGCACATCATCCAATTATCTTCAGCATGATAGTTATCTTCATCATCAATAATCTCACACAGACTTTGACTGAATCACCTTTGTGGTCAATGTAAAAGAATATTTTTAATTGCTATAGGTAAGAATCTCAACTTGTATTTCTTCTCAGACTTTACCTTATGAGGGATTTAAAAATATAGAAATTTAGGAATTGTTTTTAGTACCAAAAGAGAAGGTAATTCTCTTAGGTCCAATTCCCAGCATTGTATTCTATAATAGCTTAGCAGATATAATTAAAAAAAAAAAAAATCTGTGATGTTTTCTGTGGTAGTATCAACAGGAAATTAAAAACAAAAACAAAAAACAGTATTTGCTTTCTTTGTGCTTCTATTCAAATGTGTTTGAATACTGACACTTTGAACAGATCTGTGTACTGTAAACACCATTCTGTCTTTTGGCCCTTAAAGGTATAGTTTAGCTAGAGATTAGAAAGATAAGATTTGTCCAACTTTTGTGTTCTGAGGAAAGTATAATAGTCTTAAAATTACTTCAAATTTCCCCTGGTGCACATGGTTTCATGATTATTTCTAACTGGTATTCTCTGGCTCTACAGAACTCCTGTGCTTTAGTCTTTCTCCTTCAAAATCCCTTTACCTCTGCCCTGATGTTGACTATAGATAAAAAGTACCCCCTTTCCATGATTTTGATTAAGTATTTCTCCAAGTTCTTTTTATTAACAGATATTACTTTACTTAAGGCTTTTATATTCTAGAAATGTAGACAAGTTTAACATCGATTATTCATGTTTTCAAAAGTGCCATGCTGTTCAAACACCTTTCCTTCCCCAAGTACTTTTGTCTTTAGTTGATATATAGACATGCTGCTGCTGCTAAGTCGCTTCAGTCATGTCCGACTCTGTGCGACCCCATGGACTGCAGCCCACCAGGCTCCCCCATCCCTGGGATTCTCCAGGCAAGAACACTGGAGTGGGTTGCCATTTCCTTCTCCAATGCATGAAAGTGAAAAGTGAAAGTGAAGTTGCTCAGTCGTGTCCAACTCTTAGCGACCCCATGGACTGCAGCCTACCAGGCTCCTCCGTCCATGGGATTTTCCAGGCAAGAGTACTGGAGTGGGGTGCCATTCCCTTCTCCAGATATATAGACATAGAATAAAGCAAATATCAAATTAAAGATTTTTCAGACCTCAGAAGTTTTTTAAAGTTATACTTTTTTCCCTAAATGACTGCTTTTGTTGGTGTAAATGACTTCTCTAAAAAAATAGTTATTAAGGAGTTGGGATGTTTTGATATAACAATTCAGGCAAGAAAATATTCATCAGTTTATTTGACCCCAAAATTTCTTATTTGAGAATATCATATGAACTACTCCAGAATTAATTGGTCTTGTGTCAGTAAAATGCAGCTGATCAGACATTACAAAATATATGCTGAAGAGAACTAGTATATGTCCTAAATAGCATGCTAGCTAATAGTATGGAAATGGATGCTTCTAAAGAACATAAAGTGTGAAAAGTGAAAGTGTTAGTTGCTTAGATGTGTCCAACTCTCTGTGACCCCACAGGCGACTGTAGTCCACCAGGCTCCTTTGCCCATGGAATTCTCCAGGCAAGAATACTGCAGTGGGTTGCCATTCCCTTCTCCAGGGGATCTTCTCAATTAGGGATCAAATATAAAAAGAACATTACAATTAAGGAAAAATTTTTATCATTCAAGTATTTTTAACTTGGCAGCCAGACCTTCAAAAATTAATTAAAAGCATTTAGTACAGAATAGGTATATTAGAATAGCTATTCAGATTTTACTGATATGCTGATACTGAAGCAACAATCTCTAAAGTAACAATACACTGTACTTCACTGAGGCATGTAGACAACTTTGGCTCCATCTTTAGATAAGATATTTTCAATTATTTTGTTAACTGACCCACAAAATGGTGCCAATCTGCAATTCTGTAATATTAATAACATATTTTTTGTAGATGTTTTTGGAGTCTCTAGGCAAACAAAAGCTGAGTCAATCCAATGGGTCACCTGTTAATTGGCTAGAAGAAAACAGGTTATTCTGTGTTTCAGACAACATGTTTCTTTGTGTTATAACTACTATTTGATTCAAATATTTTGACTTGTTTCATTTTCTTAAATCCAAATCAAAAAATAGGCCAAAGAACTAAATAGACATTTCTCCAAAGAAGACATACAGATGGCTAACAAACACATGAAAAGATGCTCAACATCACTCATTATCAGAGAAATGCAAATCAAAACCACTATGAGGTACCATTTCACACCAGTCAGAATGGCTGTGATCCAAAAGTCTACAAGCAATAAATGCTGGACAGGGTGTGGAGAAAAGGGAACCCTCTTACACTGTTGGTGGGAAAGCAAACTAGTACAGCCACTATGGAGAACAGTGTGGAGATTCCTTAAAAACTGGAAATAGAACTGCCTTATGACCCAGCAATCCCACTGCTGGGCATACACACTGAGGAAACCAGAAGGGAAAGAGACACCTGTACCCCAATGTTCATCGCAGCACTATTTATAATAGCTAGGACATGGAAGCAACCTAGATGTCCATCAGCAGATGAATGGATAAGAAAGCTGTGGTACATATACACAATGGAGTATTACTCAGCCATTAAAAAGAATACATTTGAATCAGTTCTAATGAGGTGGATGAAACTGGAGCCTATTATACAGAGTGAAGTAAGCCAGAAAGAAAAACACCAATACAGTATTCTAATGCATCTATATGGAATTTAGAAAGATGGCAACAATAGCCTTGTATATGAGACAGCAAAAGAGACACTGATGTATAGAACAGTCTTTTGGACTCTGTGGGAGAGGGAGAGGGTGGGATGATTTGGGAGAATGACATTGAAACATGTATAAAATACTATATATGAAACAGTCGCCAGTCCAGGTTCAATGCACGATACTGGACGCTTGGGGCTGGTGCACTGGGACGGCCCAGAGGGATGGTACGGGGAGGGAGGAGGGAGGAGGGTTCAGGTTGGGGAACACGTGTATACCTGTGGCAGATTCATGTTGATATATGGCAAAACCAATACAATATTGTAAAGTTAAAAAATAAAAGTAAATTTAAAAAAAATCCAAAGCTAATGGATACAGCATGGTGACTGCATTATTTATTTGATAAGTAAGAGCTAAGTGCTTAGTCCTTCAGTTGTGTCTGACTCTTTGTGACCCCAAGGACCATAACCTGCCAGGCTCCTCTGTACATGGGATTTTCCAGCAAGAATACTGGAGGGGGTTGTCACTCTCTTCTCCAGGGCATCTTCCCAACCCAGGGATTGAACCTGGGTCTCCTGCATTGCAGGCAGATTCTTTACCATCTGAGCCAGCAGGGAAGCAGATCTTAAAATTTCTCATCACAAGAAAAGAAACTGTAACTATGTGTGGTGAGGAATGTTAACTAGACTTACTGTGATTATTTTGTAATACAGACAAATATCAAATCATTATGTTGTATACTTGGAACTAACATATTGTCAACTATTGCTAAACTAAAAAAAAAAAAAGCAAATGGGAGAGGTTTCTGTCAAGATGTTGGAGTAAGAACCACCAGAAATCTGTCTCCTAAAGACAACAATCACATAAGTGGAATCTGTCTGATAAAATTTTTCTGAAAGGCTTGCAGAAGCGGGCTTAGATGGTAAATTGAAGGTAATTTTGGTCCATTTCAGCTCTAAGTTCAGTGCAGCTACTTCACCCTCCAGTCCCATGAAAGGCAGTATGAATATACTCCCGAAGCAGCCTTCACACAGCTTCTAAGAACCATGTGGGCAAATACTGGGGATCTGTATTCTGATAGTTGACTGCTGCCTCTGATCACAAACGTGCAGACACAGAGGCAGGCAGGTAGTGCTCCACTGGTGTTTAAGTTCCTGCTCCTCCAAATGATTGGATTTCCAGGAAAGCCAAGAGCTGGTACCCATTTCCCTTGCTGTTTCATTTTTCTCTTTGTCCCCTTTTGGGAGAAAAATATTAAAGATTAGTACATTCAAAATAAACTTCATATATATGGGAAAATTAGAACGTTACCATGCATGTCCTGGGAAAGGCACAAGCTTAGAAAAAGACTGAGAACACCTTAAGTTTGCCCCTCAGGTTGATCCTTGCACAGAGGCCCTACAATAATCAAAATAAAACAAAAACAAGAGCAAATTTTGAAGAACAGGAAAAATCACAGAGACAGAAAGTAGAATGGCAGTTTCCAGGAATGGGAGGAGAGGATAGAGGAGTTATTGTTTAGTACAGAGTTTCAGTTTTGCAAGACAAAAAAATTCTGGAGATGGGTGGTGGTGACTGCTGCACAACTTTATGAATACACTTAATATCACTGAGCTGTGCACTTGTGCATGATTAAGGAGGTACATTTTTATTATGCATTATTTTACCACAATAGATACTGAAAAAAATGCTAATGGTCTGGTGAAGAAAGGCATTTGGAGTCAAATAATATTAACTGTGGATCTATGTTCTACATGTGTTTTAGAAATCTTAGATTTTATTCTGCTTTCTCAAAAGCCCTCAAAAACTTTACATTGGTTAAAGATTACAATTTTTAGAAATCTATATTTCATGAGATCTTTCAAAGACTTATAAAAATAATTAACTATTTTTCAGTCAATTTTTGTTTCACATGATTTGTACAGTAAAACAGTACAAATATTTCATATTTTGAAAATATGCGATTTGAATGAATTATAAATCGGTTTGTGCTTTTAAGAATTTTTAGTTAGCATATTGATCTAGATTTTTACTTGTATGGCCACCTGATATGAAGAGCTGACTCACTAGAAAATACCCTGATGCTGGGAAAGATTGAAGGCAGGAGGAAAAGGGGAAAAGAGAGGACAAGATGGTTGGATTGCATCACTGACTCAAGGGACATGAGTTTGAGCAAACTTCACGAGATGGTAAAAGACAGGGAAACCTGGTGTGCTGCAGTAGAGTTGGACATGACTGAGCAACTGAACAACAACAAGTTGTCTTATCTTCTACATGTTAAAAAAATTAATGGGTTAATTCTGCTATCTAATTAGAAATAATTTAGGTCATATCTGAATGGTCTAGTGGTTTTCCCTACTTTCTTCAATTTAAGTCTGAATTTGGCAATAAGGAGTTCATGATCTGAGCCACAGTCAGCTCCCAGTCTTGTTTTTGCTGACTGTATAGAGCTTCTCCATCTTTGGATGTAAAGAACATAATCAACCTGATTTCAGTGTTGACCAAATGGTGATGTCCATGTATAGAGTGTTCTCTTGTGTTGTTGGAAGAGGGTGTTTGCTATGACCAGTGTGCTGTCTTGGCAAAACTCTATTAGCCTTTGCCCTGCATCATTTGTACTCTAAGGTCAAATTTGCCTGTTACTCTAGCTGTTTCTTGACTTCCTACTTTTGTATTCCAGTCTCCTATACTGAAAAAGACATATTTTTTTCTGCATTAGTTCTAAAAGGTCTTGTAGGTCTTCATAGAACTGTTCAACGTCAGCTTCTTCAGCATTACTGGCCAGGGCATAGACTTGGATTACCGTGATACTGAATGGTTTGCCTTGGAAATGAACAGAGATCATTCTGTCCTTTTTGAGACTGCATCCAAGTACTGCATTGAGGACTCTTTTGTTAACTATGATGGCTACTCCATTTCTTCTAACCGATTGTTGCCCACAGTAGTAGATATAATGGTCTTCTGAGCTACATTCACCCATTCCAGTCCATTTTATTTTGCTGATTCCTAAAATGTTGATGGTCACTCTTGATGAAAGTGAAAGAGGAGAGTGAAAATGTTGGCTTAAAGTTCAACATTCAGAAAACTAAGATCATGGCATCCAGTCCCATCACTTCATGGCAAATAGATGGAGAAACAGTGGAAACAGTGAGAGACTTTATTTTGGGGGGCTCCAAAATCACTATAGATGGTGACTGTAGCCATGAAATTAAAAGCCGCTTACTCCTTGGAAAAAAAGTTATGACCAACCTAGATAGCATATTCAAAAGAAGACACATTACTTTGCCAACAAAGATCTGTCTAGTCAAGGCTACGGTTTTTCCAGTGGTCATGTATGGATGTGAGAGTTGGACCATAAAGAAAGCTAAGCGCCAAAGAATTGATGCTTTTGAACTGTGGTGTTGGAGAAGACTCTTGAGAGTCCCTTGGACTGCAAGGAGATTCAACCAGTCCATCCTAAAGGAGATCAGTCCTGAGTGTTTGTTGAAAGGACTGATGTTGAAGCTGAAGTTCCAGTAATTTGACCACCTGATATGAAGAACTGACTCATTTGTAAAGACCCTGATGTTGGGAAAGACTGAAGGCAAACAGAGAAAGGGATGACAGAGGATGAGATGGTTGGATGGCATCACCGACTCAATGAACATTTCAACTAATGGCCAAGTAAAACTCAAGGGCAAACAAATGTGGTCCAAATGCTAGCTTTTATTGACAAAAGTGAGAATGAATGTGATAATATTTATTTCATGATATAGATGATTGATTTTTAAAAATCATGGTCTTTGATATTTTCTTAATCCCTTTACCAATTGATAGTGAGTGAGTGAAAGTTGTGTCCAACTCTTTGCAACCCCATGGACTATACAGTCCATGGAATTCTCTAGGCCAGAATACTGGGGTGGGGTATCCTTTCCTTTCTCTGTGGGATCTTCCCAACCCAGGGTTTGAACCCAGGTCTCCTGCATTTCAGGCAGATTCCTTATCAGCTGAGCCACAAGGGAAGCCCTTACCAATGGATAGGTTAAATCCAAATAGGAGAAACATATAAAAATACAGATGACTGTCATATAAACTGATATTCACCACATACAGCTGTCATATCAAAGTCAATAAAAAGTACTAAAGTAGAAATAACAGAAATGGAGCTCTAATGACATAGAAATCTGAAAAAAAATTGTGAACTATGTCACAAGGATTACTGAACACATTTTATTAATATGACAATGATACTTTATTTGCAATAATAATTATATTTTTAATTTTTCAGTAAAACATGGAGGAGATTTGGGAATACTCACTATAGGGTTTTACTATTTAGTCCATTCCTATTGTAGAATATGTCCAAAAGAATTATATTTTAAATAGACCTTTATTGATTCAAAAATTCTGTAGTTCCCAAACAGGGCTAACAACCTTTTTAAAGTAACATTAATGTCAAAATATGAATATAAATTCACTAAAGATTTTCCCATTTATTTTGCCTGTATAAATTGCATGGTCAGATTTAAATGAACATTAAATGGTGAATTAGAACTATAAATAATATTATAAGTCAATTTCTGACCTAAATTATTTTTATAACATTTTTTTTGTGCTCAGAAATTCAGTGGAATATTGTCAGGTTAATTGCCCTAACTTTATCTGAGTGATGTTCCAAAGCTTCATACTGACAGGTGTACCTGTCTTCTGTTAACTATATATCCCAGGGCCGTTTAAGCCTTTAACTATTATTAATTATGACTGTTAGACTTACATTACCATATAAAGCTAGTATCAAGCAGTTTTCCCTCAGCTGAGATTTCTCATCACTTATCCTTCTAAGCATATACTCTGAAGTAATTTTTCAATCTAATATAAAGGAAGAAAATTATAGGTTCTGTGTTTTTGATGGATTATGGCATATTGTGCTATATGGCATTATACTATCCTTCAGCTCTCTCCTACATTATTTTTAGCTCAAGCTTAAATTAGTGGTCTGATTTTGATACTTAAATATTCAATTCAATTCAATTCAATTCAATTCAATTCAATTAAGGAATCTGCCTGGCTTGAAAATGATGC
Source organism: Bos mutus (assembly GCF_027580195.1). Lineage (NCBI taxonomy): Eukaryota > Metazoa > Chordata > Mammalia > Artiodactyla > Bovidae > Bos > Bos mutus. Next base: position 33,705,760 of record NC_091618.1, read on the forward strand.
ATTTTGTTTTTATTCAATTCCTAATAATGTAATAGGCATGTAGATTGATCTTATCTTTTCATCTTTATTCTCCAAGGTTTTTCTATATAATTTCTGAGGATCCTCTGTATTTTACTGATCTGTTGTGTGTTTTCAGTTGCAATTAAGAGGATATCATAGGGCTGGGTAATAATTTATCACTCTACCGTTTTGAATTAGGTAATGATATCTGTCTCTATTTTTCATTTCCCTCACAAATTGTCACCAACAAATAGACTCTGTCCATTCTATTAGGACAATTTTCCTTTGGGTCCTACTACCTAAGTGGAATCTGAACCATCACATAGCTCATGTAGATGTAGAAAAGAAATGACATTAAGATGTCAAATCCTTTATGCATAGGTCCTAATGCTAAAGATCACAAGATTCCAGGGTCTCAAAGGGAGATGAGTGTAGAGGAGTTGAAGGACAAGGAGTTAAGGGAGGAAAGGCTGCAATGGCCTATTGATCTCTGTGTCTTTTGATAATATTCATTCTCTCTACCCTATATCTCCATCTTCCCTAACTTGTCATTATAACATGCAACATGGGGTTAATATTAGGAACACAGTGAAAATCTTTCTTTCAGAGCCTAAAAGTTTATTATTATTATTTAACAGGGTGATTCTGGACCCCATAACATTCTACACTTATTTTGAAAATTCTTGCAGGAAAACATGGTAGAAAGACCATGATGTATTAGTGTTTCTCAGTCTGAGTCCTGGGCATTTTTGCTAATCTCTCTCTCTCTGCTATCCTAAATGACACTATTTATTATTTGAAAGTGAAAGTGAAAGTGAAGTCCCTCAGTCGTGTCCAACTCTTTGCGACCCCGTGGACTGTAGCCCACCAGGCTCCTCCGTCCATGGGATTCTCCAGGCAAGAATACTGGAGTGAGTTGCAATTTCCTTCTCCAGGGGATCTTCCCAACCCAGGGATTGAACCCAGGTCTCCTGCATTGCAGGTAGATGCTTTAACCTCTAAGCTACTTACTTGACTTTAAATAAAAACTTAATGTTGGTAACTTAAAATTCATTATTGCAGCTGGAAACTCCCCTTCAGAATTTAAACACACACCCCCACCTACTTTTCTACTTGAACCTTCATTTGTTCTCAGAAGAATCTCAAACTTAACCAGCGTAAACATGAACTACTTGTTCCTCTCCTGAATCCTCTACATTTCCTTCACCTTCACCTCAGTAAGAGCGAACCACGTCACTTAGTCACTGAAACAAATTAGAAACCTAAGGATCAGAAACCTGGAGGTCCAGCCACTTTGCTAACTCACTTCCTCCACACCCATCTACAGCCCCCATCACCATCTTCTATCAGCTTTACCTCCAAAATTTGTTCAGATGTATATTTTCACTTCTCTCCACTCACTGCTCCCTTTGGAGTCCAATCATGTACGTCTGTAGTAGCCCACCAGTGGTCTCCCTGCTTTCACTCCTAAGCCTTTCAATTCTTATCCTACACAATTGGTAGAGTGATCTTTCTAAAATGTAAATTAGATCATAACAATCTCTCCTTCTTGGAATTAATCAGCCTTCATTTGAACTTGGAATAAAATCCAAAGTCTTTAATGTGGTACCTGTCTATACGTCTATCTTTATCTCTCCACTTAACATCCATTACTGGTCACTTTGCTCCTCTTACACTTCATTTCAATTCTTCCCCAAATTTGCAAGTATTTTCTGTTCTCAGGGCCTTCCTGCAAATCATTCATTGTGAGCTGTTTACCTGCCTGACTTTTCTTCATATTTTAGGTCTCATTTTAAATGTCACTTCTTCAAGAGCCCATCCCTACAGGCTCTGCAAATTATTCTGTTCCATTCTCTGTTCTTTCATTTCATGATCTTCAAAATTTGTTACAACATACTTTTCTTATGTTTACTTGCATTGTGTCTGGCTATATTAGACTATCAACTATAAGTTTTAATAATATCTTTTTGACCAGAAAACTCTACTGTGGATTATAAAAATCTAAAGTGGTAATGTGCATAGATGTATCTTGTTCTACAAGATATATTTGAAGAGTTATTTCTCTGGGGCTGTTAATGGTCACTATGAAAATGTGTGAGTTTATTGTGGGTACCCTTCTGTCTCATTTTCCTGCTTCTAAGTCACCCTAGAGAAGGAAATGGCAACCCACCCCAGCATTCTTGCCTGGAAAGTTCCATGGGCAGAGGAGCCTGGTGGGCTACATTTCATGGGGTCTCAAAGAGTTGAACACGACCGAGCACAAGTCACCTGTAGTTTCAGACACCAGATATCCAAAGTTTTCTCTAATAGTCTGCAGAGTAAGAGTTAATGTCCCTGAATGAGAATGAGGAAGTGGGGCTAGTAGATACTCTGGTAATCTTTGAGTCTTATTCATATGTGCATTAGTGCATACCCTTTGTGACTATCATCCAGGTAGATGGATTTGCCAGTAGCTGATTTTGAAGATCCAACACATTACTTTTAGCTTTAAACAAGTCTGAAGTGAATTTTCATACATCACCATCTAGTGGTGACCAGTAGAAAGAGCAAAAGCCCCATGAAGGCCTGTCATCTATTCTTATCTATGGGTTATAATAACACCCTACTTTGGGAAGATCCACTGGAGAAGGGATAGGCTACCCATTCTAGTATTCTTGGGTTCCCCTTGTGGCTCAGCTGGTAAAGAAACCGCCTGCAATGCAGGAGACCTGGGTTCAATCTCTGGGTTGAGAAGATCCCCTGAAGAAGGGAAAGGCTACCTACTCCTGTGGGTAGGATTCTCCATTCTGGCCTGGAGAATTCCATGGACTATTATAGTTCACAGATTGCAAAGTGTCGGACACAACTGAGTAACTTTCACTTAGAATGTGTCAGTGACCATTCAAAATATCTTGCTGACCAAGTTGTGTTTACCATTTGCTGACGATATTTAAGTATTGCATAAAGAATAACTCACTTTAGAAAGTCCTATAGAATGCCAGCCAATTCTGCTGATGCAACGGTGCGTTTGAATGGTACATTGCTTTATTTACCTCAGTAGCACCTGAGAACTTCATCCTTTAACAGAAAAATATAAACTAACTGCTTTGGTTTTTTATAGAGATGATGCCCAGCATTGAGCTTTTGTCCAGCTGAGATGACATCTGTACTGACACGGCCATACATTCTCACTTGGTCTATTTTTTGTTTTCAAAGCAAGTGTCTGAGGCCACGAAACAGAGGACAATAAAATAACCTACACTATATTGATATAAAAAAGAGCCACCTTTAAGTAAGTATTTCTTTCTGGTGAGCAACCTTATACAAATACTCTCACAATAAGCTTCAGGAAGGTATTATGACTGCAATTGCAGAAAAAATGAGTTAGATTCAGAAAAGGTAAGGAACTACCTAAGATTACACAGCAAATAAATCATATAAACCTATTATTGCCAGAGGACTATTTTTTAAGTGAACCACTCTGCCTGACACCTAGGCAGTAACAGCCCTGCTGCTGCTGCTGCTGCTGTTAAATCGCTTCAGTTGTGTCTGACTCTGTGCGACCCCATAGATGGCAGCCCACCAGGCTCCCCCATCCCTGGGATACTCCAGGCAAGAACACTGGAGTGGGTTGCCATTTCCTTCTCCAATGCATGAAAGTGAAAAGTGAAAGTAAAACCACTCAGTCGTGTCCGACTCGCAGCGACCCCAGGGACTGCAGCCCACCAGGCTTCTCCGTCCATGGGATTTTCCAGGCTAGAGTACTGGAGTGGGGTACCATTGCTTTCTTCCAGTAACAGCCCTAAGCTCTACCAAATGAAGCAAATTAGCTCTCTCTTTCTCTTTCTCTCTCTCTCTCACACACACACACGCATGCACATACAGAAAAGATCTCACATTGGATTGAATGTTACTGAATTTTGAAAGCTCTTAACAGTTTAACTATAGAAATACACTTGAATGGCTTAGTATCTGTAGTAGAGGCTGTTGGGGCTTCAGCCAGTTCCCCTTCTCTAGCCGGTACAGCATCCATCCCCCAGCTGCAAATTGTCCATTGGGGCAATTTTCTTAAAAATTTTATATATATATATATATATATATATGTATATATGTACGTATCATTTGCTAGATGCCATTTTGTCGGAAAAAAAACAATGTCTCACTCTCTACCCTCGCATAGCCCCCTGCAGCCAACAACTGACTGACACAGGGGCACAAAGCTTGGAGCCTGTGTCTCCAGGTTAGGCAACACTACAGACTCTACAATGCGAATTACACTCCAGAGCTTCATGTGGGGTCAGGCAGATACTAGTCATAGGCTGAAACCTCACCACTGCGTGGCTTTTGTCCCTTCCCTTTTCTGCTTCCCTCACTCCATCACGAGTTTCTCCAAAGGGCACTCCCTTGCATTAGAATCCCTGACTTACAGTTCAAGGTCTTCTTCTGGAGGAATCTGATGTAAAACAGAAGCTTATTGCAGTTTTAGTACTTATTTTTAAAAATGCATTATGGCAAAAGAAAAACAATTATATATCAGGCTTCCCTTGTAGCTCACTCAGTAAAGAATATGCCTGCATTGCAGGAGACCAGGGTTCTATCCCTGGGTTGGGAAGATGCCCTGGAGAAGGAAATGGCAACCCACTCCAGTATCCTTGCCTGGAAAATCTCATGGACAGAGGAGCCTGGTGGGCTGCAGTCCATGGGGTTGCAAAGAGTTGGGCACGACTGAGTGACTAACACCTATAGGTGCAATATGGCAAGCAGAGTATTTTGCTTCGGTCCCTGTCAAAGGGAAGAAATATCACATGAAGGCAAAATGTAAAGAAAACAAAATTAACCCAAACTGTCTCTTTGGAAAAGCTAAAAAAAGAAAAAAAAAAAAAAGAGAGAGAGATATATAAAGGATTGCATGATATCGCTAAGTGAAATAAAGTGAAAGTGAAGTCTCTCAGTCGTGTCCGACTCTTTGCGACCCCATGGACTGTAGCCTACCAGACTTCTCTGTCCATGGGACTTTTCCAGGCAATAGTACTGGAGCGGATTGCCATTTCCTTCTCCAGGGGATCTTCCCTACCCAGGGATCAAACCCGGGTCCCCCGCATTGTAGACAGACGCTTAACTGTCTGAGCCACCAGGGAAGTCAAATGAAATAAGCAGAACAAAATATAGCACATGACAAAAAGAAAAGAAAACAACTTTTGGTAGAATATATTACAAAAATATAGCTGCTGCTGCTGCTGCGTATCTTCAGTCGTGTCTGACTCTGTGCGACCCCACAGACGGCAACCCACCAGGCTCCGTCGTCCCTGGGATTCTCCAGGCAAGAACACTGGAGTGGGTTGCCATTTCCTTCTCCAATACATGAAAGGAAAAGTGAAAGTAAAGTCGTTCAGTCGTGTCCGACTCCTAGTGACCCCATGGACCGCAGTCTACCAGGCTCCTCTGTCCATAGGAGTTTCCAGGCTAGAGTACTGGGGTGGGCTGTCATTGCCTTTTCTAAATGTAGCTAAATAAACCATGCAAACAAAATACTATTTTTTCCTTGATTTTTGTCCTGGGGTATTTAATAGAAGAAACATATCTCCATTTCTCCTTAAGAAATACAAAATGGATTGCTTTATCAAATTGTAACATAACTCAGTAGCAAACTTACATTATTCATTAATTGACACAGGCATTATTTTCTTAAAGCAATAGGAAAAAAGAAACATTAAAGAAAGTAGAGCAGTGAAAAGAGAAAATAACTTCTTTGTTCTGTAGCAATCATTTATGTTTTTCACCTTTACCCTAGCTTTATTTTGTCAAAGACAAGTTCAAAGACTCATTCAGACTCTTGAATGAGAATACATTGGAACTAAAGCTGAGGAATCTGCACATCAAAAGCATTTTAAAGGCTGAAACTTACCCTGCTATATGTCAACTATATCTCAATAAAGCTGGGGGTGGTGGGGCAAAGGTACTTTAAGCAATCATCTTCAAAATCAATCTATATGTACCCTTGGGAGTCAAAAAGAATACCCTAAGGGCACACGGGCATATAGGCACATAGCCATACAATAATCATTCCTAGAATTCCAACTTTTACACAAATTCCTTAAAATTGGTTCACGCCATACTGGTTCACAGCATCTGGGCTTTTCCTTTCCAACTTCCTTTTTATTTCAGTCATCTTTCTTCCCTATTGTACTAAACAGAAGTATGTTACTGCTTTAGGTAAAACCAAGTCACTTGTGCCAAACCAAGGAACAATTAAAGATGGATGGTTCCTAATGAAAGACTTATTCAGGGAAAGCAAAGAGTATCTTGGCAAGAGATACTGAAATGGCTATGCCTTTTCCCCTGCAAACAAATGACAAGGGCTCATGCTTCTTTTATCTCTCTTTCTGTTTTACTGTTTCATTATTTTGTCTTCTTGTCTAGAGTTCAGATGAGATGATCTTAAGAATGTATGTGAAGTTGCTCAGAAGTGTCTGACTCTCTGCAACCCCATGGACTGTAGCCTGCCAGGCTCTTCCGTCCATGGGATTTTCCAGGCAAGAATACTGGAGTCAGTAGCCATTTCCTTCTCCAGGGGATCTTCCCGACCTAGGGATTGAACTTGGTTGTCCCACACTGCAGGCAGACTCATTACCATCTGAGCCATAGGGAAGCCCCTAAGAATATATACCACATTTATATTTGAATTGATAATGAAATAAGCTTGACCTGGCTGATTGGTCTCATAATAAGGACTGGCTTTTTACCATTCACCATACACTCAATAATTAAATGAATAATTGTAGCTGAAGCTAAAATATTTTGGAAAAAATATATGCATAGCATAAATATAATAGACAACATGTTGGAGATAACATCTTTTATGACTACATAATTTTATGAAACAATTTTAGATAATAATATCAGGGGAGTTTGTAATTTACTCGATTCTGTCTCGTCACAGCAAAAATTTGAAGTGACAGATGGACCAGTGTTACAGCCCCCTGTAATTTCCTTGGACAGACCAGTGTTATGACCTATGTAATTTCCTTGGATGGACTAGTGTTACAGCTCCATGTTACAGCTCAGTTTTATTTAGAAAGCAAAGGAAAATACATCCTTGATGTATGAGGGTGGGCCAACCCAAAAGATGCTAAGAGAAGAGAAGAGAAGCTTCAATCCTTCTAGGCTTCCTCCTTTTATATATTTGTCTCCTCCCGCCGCCTGAGCCTGCCCTATGTAAATTGGACTATCCAGGAGGGCCGTTTGTTTTACCTGAGGTCCTCACTCTGGTCCTCTGACCTTCCTTTGTTCTATTTTCACGGACTTTTCTCTTTGCCTTTTAGCCACCACCATTTTGGACTGATTTTTCCTATTCTAACTACCTAACAATAACTTTGTAAAAGAATATATATAATTTTTTTCAAAATGTTCAGGTGAAAAATTGATGCACACTGCTCTAAAATTTTTCAAACCATGTCTCCAAGATGTATTTCAAAGCAAACAATACAATCTGGCAAATGAGGAAGAGAGGATGTCTGCAAAGGTCTCAATCATATTTCAATTTTTATCATCTACCTTTAGTCTGAGAGGAGTACCAGAGAGTGTCTGTATTGAGACAGACACAGAAAAAGACCTGGAGAAAATTCCAGTGACACTGTGGTATGAATGTGAGAAAATGACTAGCATCTGATTGCACATGTCTACGTGTACAAATCAAGGTAGAAAACGATCATGTAAAACAGGGAAACAGAAAATAATTTCAGGGTAGCTTGGTCATCTTGAAGGTTGGTTCACTCAATTAAAGTTCTTAACCATTCTATTATTTGCAACTAAAAAATCTGAATTTATAAAAAATTTTAAGTGGCATTATCTAGTTCTTCCAGGGAATATTGGTAGTTTCAATCATTCAGAAGATAAATTATGTTAGCTCACTTTTTGATAGAAAGAGAAGGATGCACATATACTTTAAATAGCCACATACATTAATATGCATGTAGAGAAGTTAACTGTATAATTAAGTTGATTTTTTAAAAGAACCTCTTAAAAACTTCTCTCTTCCCTGGAGTATTTTCAATCACTCTATCAAGATAAGATGGAAGAAAAAATGTAAAAAAGATGCTTATGCATTCAATACAGAAAATTCATATTTAGCATTTGCCTTTTTTGTGATCATCTCCTAGGATCACATTTCACTATAATCTTAAAAAATATCTCTAATTAAATGATATTATTTAAATATAATTTTAAAATGTGCAAAATGCACAGGTCGGGTTATAGGATTTTATCCAAAGACAAGAAACACTGTTTATGTGACTGGCATTTTAAATGGTTATCAAAAATTTCTCAACATTACTTGTAGCACAAGAATCATGAATGTCCTAGAAAAGACAATGATAACATTAGATGACATGAAAAATGAGATGGATTCCATGTTTAATGGCTTTTGTGATTTTTTAAAAAATGTGAACTGCATGTTTTATAAAAACTCTTTTAGTCTTCGGTTCTCAAAAACCAGCTATCCTATTATTATTCCACATTAGTTCCATTTGCCGATTTGATGAGTAAAGGCCTAGCGGCCAGATGCAAATTCTGCTTTCTGATGTTAATCTAACAAGCAGAATAGCTGTGAGTCTGTCTTTCTCCTGCCAAAAGCATGGAGGAGTCAGGAAGAATCATTGTGAGATGCAATGCACATATCTAAGCAATACAAGGTAATTATATGAATTGACTTGTTAGTTCTGAAAGTGAAAATTCATACGACTAAAAGAGAAAAAGCCATGATTTTTTGTAAAGATGTGAGTTCTTTCTTGGTCAAGAGATGTTGCTATGTATAAAACATGACTCATTTTCTCCTAAATCTTACCCAGACTTTCAAAATCTGCTTACAAATGAAGCAAACAGAGAAATGAACAATATCACATATGAATCAATGAGTGATTACCATGAAATTAGTTAGTGACTTTAATATGAGTAAAAAAAAACAAAAAAAAACAAGTTACAAGAGTAGCTTTGTTATTTAAGCAGTGTGGAATTAATTGTATTAACAGATTTTCACATTTGAACAATGCTGACTAACGGGAGTTCAATATTTCTAAAATTAGAATTCAGGACCATAGCAACTAAATACAAGGCTAAGGAGAGACTTACAGGTAAAGCTATGTTGCTTCTGAAGACTGAACAATTACATTTGTAAAGAGTTTGCACATTTATGTATGTGAAAAAATATTCTATGTGGATTAGGTACCAAAGAATGTTTAGCTTTTGAAATGTTAAGTAAAGAAATCCAGGTATCTAGTTCAAGGATCCCCTTGTACTCTGAAATACGGAATTTCAATGGTTTTGATTTGAAGAATCAGAAATAATTAAAATTGCTGCACCTAGACTTAATTTTCAGATGTTGCATTATGGCTGTGCCTCAACAAAGACCAAGTACACGGGACATTTTCTTTATTGTATAGAGCTTGGCACACAGTATGTGGTTTATGAAAATGTGCTGAATGACTGACTACAGAATATCTTTGAAAGACTGTATGGGACAAGGGTAAGTCTCCCTATAGATCCTCATTATACTTTCAAATATGCTTAATGGCATGTCTAATGAATGCTTTATTGGCAGTACCTCTCAAATTTTAATTGCAGACTTTCATTCTCCAGCTTTAGTGAACGAATTTCACATGGTCAAGTCAGAGGTTGAGCTAGGTAAGAGGCAGATATTCACAGAGAAGTGGAGACACAGATGTGGATGAGCTGGGCAGGGAGTGGGGCACATACACGGACTTCTTCTGTGTCTCATTGAGATAGAAAATTATTAGGTAGTCAGTGTAGGGTTAAGGCCTCGGTTTCTTTTCCTAAAAATCCAATTCCAACCTCTACCTATTTTCTCAAGCAAGTGTCTCGCTCCAGCACTCCAGTAATCTTATAACTGTACTTGCTGTTCCAGTTCCCTGGTATTCAGAAGGATGCTTCCCTGGCCCGCAGGCCATAACACACTTGAGCCCATGACAGGACAACTAGTAACTGCTATCCAACTTATCAAGGAGAAAAACACCAGGTGGACCATTAACTTTTAAAATATACACTTGTTTTTTAAGGACTCTCCACACCGTTCTCCATAGTGGCTGTACTAGTTTGCATTCCCACCAACAGTGTAAGAGGGTTCCCTTTTCTCCACACCCTCTCCAGCATTTATTGCTTGTAGACTTTTGGATCACAGCCACTCTAACTCACATGAAATGGTACCTCATAGTGGTTTTGATTTGCATTTCTCTGATAATGAGTGATGTTGAGCATCTTTTCATGTGTTTGTTAGCCATCTGTATGTCTTCTTTGGAGAAATGTCTATTTAGTTCTTTGGCCATTTTTTGATTGGGTCATTTATTTTTCTGGAATTGAGCTGTAGGAGTTGCTTGTATATTTTTGAGATGAGTTGTTTGTCAGTTGCTTCATTTGCTATTATTTTCTCCCATTCTGAAGGCTGTCTTTTCACCTTGTTTATAGTTTCCTTTGTTGTGCAGAAGCTTTTAAGTTTAATTAGGTCCCATTTGTTTATTTTTGCTTTTATTTCCAATATTCTGGGAGGTGGGTCATAGAGGATCCTGCTGTGATGTATGTTGGAGAGTGTTTTGCCTATGTTCTCCTCTAGGAGTTTTATAGTTTCTGGTCTTACGTTGAGATCTTTAATCCATTTTGAGTTTATTTTTGTGTATGGTGTTATAAAGTGTTCTAGTTTCATTCTTTTACAGGTGGTTGACCAGTTTTCCCAGCACCACTTATTAAAGAGATTGTCTTTAATCCATTGTATATTCTTACCTCCTTTCTGTTGGGCATACACACTGAGGAAACCAGAAGGGAAAGAGACACATGTACCCCAGTGTTCCTCGCAGCACTGTTTATAATAGCCAGGACATGGAAGCAACCTAGATGTCCATCAGCAGATGAATGGATAAAAAAGCAGTGGTACATATACACAATGGAGTATTACTCAGCCATTAAAAAGAATACATTTGAATCAGTTCTAATGAGGTGGATGAAACTGGAGCCTATTATACAGAGTGAAGTAAGCCAGAAGGAAAAACACCAATACAGTATACTAACATATATATATATGGAATTTAGAAAGATGGTAACAATAACCTTGTATACGAATCAGCAAGAGACACTGATGTATAGAACAGCCTTTTGGACTCTGTGGGAGAGGGAGAGGGTGGGATGATTTGGGAGAATGGCATTGAAATATGTATAATATCATATATGAAACGAGTTGCCAGTCCAGATTCGATGCACAATACTGGAAACTTGGGGCTGGTGCACTGGGACGACCCAGAGGGATGGTATGGGGAGGGAGGAGGGAGGAGGGTTCAGGATGAGGAACACATGTATACCTGTGGCGGATTCATTTTGATATATGGCAAAACCAGTACAATATTGTAAAGTTTAAAAAAAAAAAAAAACCTCAACATTCAAAAAATAAATAAATAAAATAAAATATACACTTGGCTCTTGAACAATGGCCTGAGGTCATGAGAAAAGGTCAGGGGATAGAGAATCAAAGTCTTAGGAAAATCCAAGGACTGGGAAATCAAAGAAAGTCCCAAAATTTGAAAAGTTAGACATGTTGATTTTTAAATTGATTGGTCAGGGACTACTCACGCTGGGACCTCTGACCCGATCTACAACTAACAGGTCGATATTGGTAAAAGATATAAACTGTTGTGATTCCCACAGTTTCAGGACACTTTCCCCCCTCCCCATGTCTTTGCTGGGAGCCTCGTACTTCTAACTTCTATATTCTGAAATAAAACTCTGCCTGTGTGAGTGTCTGTGTGTCTGTGGAGTTCATTCTTTGGCTTTGCAACAGAACTTGGATTCCTGTTTCATTATGACTAGAGCTTCTGATGGCTTAGAAGGAGTTGCTAGAATAGAGCCTCAGCTTTCAAAGCTATATGTTCTAAAGGTCTCTCTAACCTGAATATTGAGAAAAATGTACTTTGATAATAACAAGGAAGACATGGGTATACAGAAAATAGCTCAAAGTATGAAAGCTTAGAAAACACATCACTCTCATTTTTTTCTCATCACTTTTTTTTTCTCTGTCCAGCAGAAAACTGGGGAGGCTATGACATATTGAGTCATAAGAGAAATTGGAAAGAAATAGCTAAGATTTGGTTAGGCATATATATCTAACCTCAGTATCACTGTGGATGGTGACTGCAGCCATGAAATTAAAAGATGCTTGCTCCTTGGAAGAAAAGCTATGACAAACCTCAGCAGTATATTAAATAGCAGAGACATGACTTTGCCAACAAAAGTCTGTATGGTCAAAGCTAGGGTTTTTCCAGTAGTCATGTACAGATATAAGAAGTGGATCATAAAGAAGTCTCCTAAGACACTTCAGTTGTGTCTGACTCTGTGTAACCCTATGGACTTTAGACTCCTAGGTTCCTCTGTCCATGGGATTCTCCAGGCAAGAATACTGGAGTGGGTTGCCATTCCCTTCTATAGGGGAACTTTCTGACCCAAGGATCAAACCTATGTCTCTTATGTCTCCTGCATTGGCAGGTGGGTTCTTTACCACTAGCACCACCTCAGAAGCCCCTAAGAATGCTGAGCACCAAAGAATTTATGCTTTCAAATTGTGGTGCTGGAGAAGACTCTTGAGAGTCCCTTGGACAGCAAGGAAATCAAACCAGTCAATCCTACAGGAAATCAACCATGAATATTCATTGGAAAGACTGATGCTGAAACTCCCATGCTTTGGCCACCTGATGTGAAGAGCCAACTTATTGGAAAAGATCCTGGTGCTGGGAAAGATTGAAAGTGGGAGGAGAAGGGGGTGACAGAGGATGAGATGGTTGGATGGCATTACCAACTCAATGGACATGAGTTTGAGCAAACTCTAGGAAATAGTGAAGAACAGAGAAACCTGGTGTACTGCAGTCCATGGGGCCTCAGAGTCCAACAGGACTGGGTAACTGAACAACATTTGTCTAACCTGAAGTTCTTTCTATCATTTATTGTGTCAGACATTATTGTTCACAGGACAGCTGTCCACCCTCTTCTTCCTTGCTGCCTCCTGCTGCAGACAATGGAAGAGACTCATCCCAATCCCTCTTGTAAGTAGGGGAGGCATATTGTTTAAATTGCTAGTAAATTATGGAAACATTCTTGCTTTATGATAAAAGGGACAAGTATTTGCTGAATGAATGATGGGTGGATAGATGAATGTGTGATTTTCAGAAAAAAGGATGTGACAGGATTGCCAAGGTTTTTCCCCCTATTTTAGAGTGATTTATAATACCAAGATGACAATATAAAACACTGATAACTTAAGCCATAATACTTAGCTTCGTCAAGGCCAAGGAATAATTGAGAGATGTTATATTTAAAATAAGACAAGAATCTTAAGTATTAACACAGAAATACACTGGGACCTTGTGGATGTTTGTAAGGATGTATACTGATGCATGGAGAAGGCAATGGCACCCCACTGCAGTACTCCTGCCTGGAAAATCCTACAGACGGAGGAGCCTGGTAGGCTGAAGTCCATGGGGTCGCTAAGAGTCGGACTCGACTGAGCGAGTTCACTTTCACTTTTCACTTTCACGCATTGGAGAAGGAAATGGCAACCCACTCCAGTGTTCTTGCCTGGAGAACCCCAGGGACGGCGGAGCCTGGTGGGCTGCCATCTATGGGGTCACACAGAGTCGGACAAGACTGAAGCGACTTAGCAGCAGCAGCAGCATATTGATGCATGCATATTCATTTAAGGTATAACTACTTTATGCTTATATAGTGTCCTAGGAGAATAAACTTTAAAAATCTATCTGTTCCTTCTATTGAAACTATTCACATACTGAATAATTCCTGTATTCAGCTCTTTCCATCTCCTCAGGGAGAACTCCATTTTGGCATCTCTTCCCCTCCCCGCCCCCACACTGCTTGTTGTACTGTTTTTATTTGAGTGCTAACTACATAAAGACAACTAGTGCAGACATCAACTACTTCCTTGTATTCTTTTGGCGGAATGCTAAAGCAGTTATCAACAACATGGCATGGCTGAGAATATTTGCTTTTCACTGAAATGTTTTTTTTTTTTTTTAATTAGTTCTTTTTCTTAGGTGTTATAATGGCATTGTTATTATATAGAAGGATGTCTTTGTTCTTTTTAAAAAAGTTTTTTTATTTATTTGACTGTGCTGGATCTTAGTTGCAGCATGCAGTATCTTGCAACCCTGAACAGACTTGATCTCATCTCGTCATTTTGGCAATTCTTAAAACACTAAGTCCACTTAGCATTCATTAACTCCATCCACATCTACTCCTTCTTTTCCAGGGAGCACATAAGATGTAACATTACCACAACTGGAGGGAATCTGTGTGGTTCCTGACCACTGTTATTCCTCCATGGTAGCATCTACTCACAGAGAAGGAAATGGCAACCCACTCCAGTATTCTTGCCATGAGAATTCCATGGACAGAGGAGCCTGGAGGGCTATAGTCCATGGAGTCGCAAAGAGTCAGACATGACTGAGTGACTAAGCAGAGCAGAGCATCTACTCAGTCATCTGAGTCATTCAATTCCCTGTTCACATAATTTGTACCAGTTACTAAATCATTTCATAAGCATTGCTCTCACTGGTTTCAATCCTGAGTAACTTTTTTTTCCTTTCCTTAGACTCTCCTTTTCTCCCCAGTCCATGGATTTTTTTTTTTTTTTTAGCTTAGAGGAAAGAAAATTCTCAAACTGTTAGATTCTCATACAACTTTCTCTTACACTTGGACTGTCAGTTTAAAATTAAAAGGCAAGATGCTTTATGCTCTGGCTTCAGCATGAGCTATGATGACTCCTGTGGCAGCTCACTAGGAACAATTTTATGGGGAAAGAGAGTGTGGTAAGGTGAAGGTGGCATGAAATTCTGATTAATACCTGACACTGTCACTCTGCAATTTACCCAAGAAATGTTTTAAAAGAATTCTCAAATTTTCAGCTCATATTCATTAATTTATTAATTTAATTTTTGTTTTTGAACACTGACTATTTTATATTTGTGGCTCAGTGGTAAAGAATCCACCTGCCAGTGCAGGAAATGCCGGTTTGATACCTGAGTCAGGAAGATCCCCTGGAGAAGGAAATGGCAACTCACTCCAGTATTCTTGCCTGGGAAATCCATGGACAGAGGAGCCTGGGGGGCTACAGTCCCTAAGGTCTCAAAGAGTCAGACAGGATTTAGTGATAGAGCACAATATAGTGCTAATAAGCATATTTAAATAGAGTGCTGAAGAAAACATACAAGGATTCTGCCTTAATAGAATTTACAATGTAGTGGGGAGAGGGACTCTAAATTAAATTTTTTTTTAAAAAGTAATATAAAGTGAATAAATAGAAAAGGGAGAAAAGTAAAATATGATATGAAGAAATAAACAGACTGAAGGGTAACCCTGTTGCTCATATGTTTTAAGGTTACTTTAAATATAAGATATGGTCAGGTGCCCCTGCTCTCTGATTTCCATGTAACTCCACATCCATCTCAGACAGCCCTTAGCTTCTTAGTTCCAGGTTACACAGGCAGTTTTGGTCAGTTCACCACTAATTTGCTCTCCCTTCATCCTGCAAATTTTGCTTGCTCTATGAAAACTTCTCAGACTTCTCCAGTTCGGGCAGAGTTCTCCATTCTTTGAAATAAATATGTGGTCTCTCTGCATCTGTGTGATGTTTAAGGGAAAACCTTGTAAGGTCCCTCCTTGTAAGGTTCCTCTATTATCTCATCTCACTGATCAACCTTTCTATAAACTCTTTTATCAGAGAGGGAACTAAGTTAGGGACTTTAAATATAGTTCTATTTGTTAGTGCTATTGTGTTTTGTTATTTTTCTTATTTTGTCCCATAGTACTGGGTTGGCCAAAGAGTTCTTTTACGGTGATTACGGTGAGGATCGCTCAGTCGTGTCTGACTCTTTGCGACCCCATGGACTGTAGCCTACCAGGTTCCTCTGTCCATGGGATTTTCCAGGCAAGAGTACTGGAGTGTATTGCCATTTCCTTCTCCAGGGAACTTCCCGACTCAGGGATTGAACCCGGGTCTCCCACATTGTAGACAGACGCTTAACCGTCTGAGCCACCAGGGAAGTCAAGAGTTCTTTGGGGTTTTTCAATAAAATACAAAGGAAAAACCCAAACAAACATCATTTCCAAATGCAAAGCATGCCCACTCAATAACTAAGAAATAAGCTTTGCTACAGTAACCATACTATGCTGCTGCTGCTTAGTCGCGTCAGTCGTGTCCGACTCTGTCCGACCCCGTAGATGGCAGCCCACCAGGCTCCCCCGTCCCTGGGATTCTCCAGGCAAGAACACTGGAGTGGGTTGCTATTTCCTTCTACAATGCATGAAAGTGAAAAGTGAAAGTGAAGTCGCTCAGTCATGTCCGACAGGTGCCTATTATGTAGTGGGAATTGTATTAATTTACATAAAATTTCTCATTTTATGCGAGAAGAACCTTATGAGAGAGGCAGACCCCAGCTCAAAAAGGTGATTTTGTTGAACTGTCTATATAAGTTGGATTACAATGGAATGTACTTAAAAAACAGGGCTGCCTGCACGATGAGCACATTTTCAAGCATTTTTCAGCCTTCACATAAGTAAATTTTATGTGTGTGCAAATCTACCTTAACTTTCAGTCACCTATGCAGCCTAATTTTTTGATCTTTAAGTATAACTAATTATCAATGTTAATAAGCAATGTGATTCTAAAAGGTCCAGCTGGCACGTTTTTATATCCCTAGCAATTTTCTAAATGCCAAAGAAAAAACTAATTTTTTTTTTTAGGGACTTGAAATCATTATTTGTATTCTGTCATTAAATTACTTAAATTTTACTGAAGGCTTTTGATTGGAATTAAAGTTCATTTCACAGAGGCCTATCTCCCTAGGAACTCCACAACGAAAAGAGAAAAATTTGAAAGCTTTAGGTTTTCAGTGATTAAAGTGATTTGTTGAATTATATGGCAATAATTGCACTTATAAATCCTACTATGAGATCAGTCAGCCATGTGCTGCCCTTTAAAAGAAACCAAAACTGCTGACAAATGTCTGCCAGCTATCAGGCAATAAGATTTTTTATCAAATTATGCCCTTTTGTTTTTGACTCTGAAACTGGTTGCAAATTTACCCTTAAGAAATGGATAAGTAATATTCCACCAATAGCTGGCCTTATAACGTATAGTAGTTCTTCCTGAGAATATTGTGGGAAGAAAAATAAATGCTTATATAGTTCGGTGCTTCCCTGGTGGCTCAGAGGTTAAGCGTCTGCCGCCAATGCGGGAGACCGGGGTTCGATCCCTGGGTCAGGAAGATCCCCTAGAGAAGGAAATGGTAACCCACTTCAGTATTCTTGCCTGGAGAATCCCATGGACGGAGAAGCCTGGTAGGCTACAGTCCATGGGGTCGCAAAGAGTCGGACACGACTGAGCGACTTCACTTACTTACTTAAGGCAGAAGAAATGAGTCTTAACATTAACCTGTTGTGGGTAAGCCCAGTTATTCCAGTAATGTTAATAATAAACTATTAGTGAAGATCAGCAAATACAGAAAGCCTATGTTGAAATAAGCGGCTACCATTATTATTCCCTGATAGCTCAGTTGGTAAAGAATAGGTCTGCAATGCAGGAGACCTTGGTTCGATTCCTAGGTTGGGAAGATCTGCTGGAGAAGGGATATGCTACTCACTCCAGTATTCCTGGGCGTCCTTGTGGCTCAGCTGGTAAAGAATCTGCCCGCAATGCAGGAGACCTAGGTTCAATCCCTGGGTTGGAAAGATCCCCTGGAGAAGGGAAAGGCTACCCACTCCAGTATTCTGCCCTGGAGAATTCCATGGACTGTATAGTCAATGGGTTCACAAAGAGTCAGAACCACTAATCAACTTTCACTTTCACATTATCAATAAAATTTGTAAAGGTTTCAACTAAATTTATATTTTTGTGACATAAATAATCCTTGGTAGCTTTTACTATCACATAACTCTGCTCAAATTTTATTTAAATGGCATGCAGGGAATCTTTTATTTTATAATTTAGATAACAGACACATAGGAAGATGTTTATCATGTGTGAAAGTGACATAAAGAGTAAATAGAATGCTAACATATTTATCTTATGTGCTATGTGGTTGGCAACTCAGTGCTATAATATCCATTCTTTGGCTATTACTAACAGCACTTGATTCAGCTTTGATTCCAATATATCACAATCACACTTATCCTTACAGCTTATACAATTATGTAGCAGCTGTAAAAAGATTGAAAGTTAAAAAAAAATAGCCTTTTGAGCTCAAGATTTTTTCATCCCTATCATGAAATACATATACATGATACATATATAATACACATGTCTGTCATTTTGTAACACATTGGACAGAAGAAAAAACTGCAAGAAGAAAGGTTTATTATCTTTTAATCTTGGTTGTATAGTGCACACATTAGTCTATCCATTTAAATGGCCTGTCTGTTTTAGACCACACTGTTTGAAAAGACTTAGAGGATACTTGTGAATATTCAGTGTACTATCATATATTTACTTTTAAAACTAGGAAACTGATTATCTTTAGTCTCAAGAATACAAGGATAATAAAATAAGCAAACTCCTGAAAACTACAAAGTCTATTACTTAGCGTAAAATATATCTAGAATCTCCATTTTAATTTTTCTCCATTATTTTGTTATAGCTTTTTCTTCTGCAGTAAAAGGTAGAAAGGAGAAAGAGAAAGAGAAAAACCATTCATTTTACTCCATGATGAATCTTACGGAAAACACACAGCAGATTAAAGACTATGAAACTTCTTAGGTAACATGGGGTTTCAAATCATTCTTACATTCCTGTTCTCAATGAGTTTGCTGGGTGTGTTGTGAGTATGGGCCTGTTGGTGGTGGGTGGGATTTAATAGCATGCAGTTGTGATTTTACAGGCCACTTAAAAGAGCAGTTCAAGTCATTATGATGCAAGAAGCTTTCACTCATGATCTTGAGTAAATCAAGACCATCTTAGATATTTCCTCCTTTTAATATTTTAATGCAAATTTGAAACCACCTGCTTGACTTCTAGGTACCTGTCTAGTCTAAAATATGCAATTATACATGTTATGAAGGTGACAATGGCAGACAATTATCAGACCTTTAGTTTTATAAAATTCAAACCTAGATGGGTAGAGCAGGAAGTAAATGTAGAAAAAGGAAAGATGAAAGTATGCAGAGTTAAAGCCCTGCTCTAGCAATTTTTGTGTCCTTTATAGAGAAGGTCTGTGAGTGGAGAAGTTTTGCATGCTCCTCCATCAGGTTTCTTTCCTGTGTTCATACAGCAGTGATTAGCCATGAAGTGATTAAAAAAGAAAAAAAAAAAAGACTGCCTATAAAACAGTCACTAGTGAAGTCGCTCAGTTGTGTCCGACTCTTTGCGACCCCATGGACTGTAGCCTACCGAGCTCCTCTGTCCATGGGATTTTCCAGGCAATAGTACTGGAGTGGATTGCCATTTTCTTCTCCAGGGGATCTTCCTGACCCAGGGATCGAACCCAGGTCTTCCGCATTGTAGACAGACAGTAAGTTATGTTAAAACCTCCCTTGAAGTGAAAGTGAGTCACTCAGTTGTGTCCAACTCATTGTGACCCCATGAACTACAGCCTGCCAGGCTCCTCTTCCATGGGATTCTCCAGGCAAGAATACTAGCCTGTGTTGCCATTCCCTTCTCCAGAGGATCTTCTCAACCTACGGATTGAACCCGGGTCTCATGCACTGCAGGCTGATTCTTTACTATCTGAGCCACCCAGGAAGCACCAAAAACTTCCCTTGGGATCACCTTAATTGAGAAAATCACATTATATCTGCTGCCATGTCAAATCAGAAGCCCCTATTTTGTGCCATTTCCTAAGGAAAGAGATGTGTTGTAAGCACACAAATTTTAAATCTGAAAACCACATTTATTATTTTAGATATTCCCCTTTGTTACATCTGCTCACATTTATAGCTTTTCCTCCTTCCCAGATGTTCTCCTTGAACCTATATTCTGACTATTGCTAAATTAATCCCTTTCAAACACCATGTACATCCTTGTTTTTCCTGAAATTATTTCTAAGTTCAGTTGGAAAACATAAACTAAAGCTCAGTAAGTAAAATTAGCCAGAATTCATTTTTACTTTTGAATAAAACAGAATACTTGTATCCTTAGTACAACTGTTAACTAAACCAATCAAGGATGACTGCAACTGAGAGAAAACAGATTTTTATTTTTATTTTTTTTTAAATTTATTTTATTTTTAAACTTTACATAATTGTATTAGTTTTGCCAAATATCAAAATGAATCCATCACAGGTATACATGTGCTCCCCATCCTGAACGCTCCTCCCTCCTCCCTCCCCATACCATCCCTCTGGGTCGTCCCAGTGCCCTAGCCCCAAGCATCCAGTATCGTGCATTGAACCTGGACTGGCATCTCGTTTCATACATGATATTTTACATGTTTCAATGCCATTCTCCCAAATCTTCCCACCCTCTCCCTCTCCCACAGAGTCCATAAGACGGTTCCATACATCAGTGTCTCTTTTGCTGTCTCGTACACAGGGTTATTGTTATCATCTTTCTAAATTCCATATATATGCATTAGTATACTGTATTGGTGTTTTTCCTTCTGGCTTACTTCACTCTGTATAATAGGCTCCAGTTTCATCCACCTCATTAGAACTGATTCAAATGTATTCTTTTTAATGGCTGAGTAATACTCCATTGTGTATATGTACCACTGCTTTCTTATCCATTCATCTGCTGATGGACATCTAGGTTGCTTCCATGTCCTGGCTATTATAAACAGTGCTGCGATGAACACTGGGGTACACGTGTCTCTTTCCCTTCTGGTTTCCTCAGTGTGTATGCCTAGCAGTGGGATTGCTGGATCATAAGGCAGTTCTATTTCCAGTTTTTTAAGGAATCTCCACACTGTTCTCCATAGTGGCTGTACTAGTTTGCATTCCCACCAACAGTGTAAGAGGGTTCCCTTTTCTCCACACCCTCTCCAGCATTTATTATTTGTAGACTTTTGGATCGCAGCCATTCTGACTGGTGTGAAATGGTACCTCATAATGGTCTTGATTTGCATTTCTCTGATAATGAGTGATGTTGAGCATCTTTTCATGTGTTTGTTAGCCCTCTGTATGTCTTCTTTGGAGAAATGTCTATTTAGTTCTTTGGCCCATTTTTTGATTGGGTCATTTATTTTTCTGGAGTTGAGCTGGAGGAGTTGCTTGTATATTTTTGAGATTAGTTGTTTGTCAGTTGCTTCATTTGCTATTATTTTCTCCCATTCTGAAGGCTGTCTTTTCACCTTGCTGATAGTTTCCTTTGATGTGCAGAAGCTTTTAAGGTTAATTAGGTCCCATTTGTTTATTTTTGCTTTTATTTCTGATATTCTGGGAGGTGGGTCATAGAGGATCCTGCTGTGATGTATGTCAGAGAGTGTTTTGCCTATGTTCTCCTCTAGGAGTTTTATAGTTTCTGGTCTTATTTTTAGATCTTTAATCCATTTTGAGTTTGATCATACACCATGACCAAGTGGGCTTTATCCCAGGGATGCAAGGATTCTTCAATATCCACAAATCAATCAATGTAATACACCACATTAACAAATTGAAAAGTAAAAACCATATGATTATCTCAATAGATGCAGAGAAAGCCTTTGACAAAATTCAACACCCATTTATGATAAAAACTCTCCAGAAAGCAGGAATAGAAGGAACATACCTCAACATAATAAAAGCTATATATGACAAACCCACAGCAAACATTATCCTCAATGGTGAAAAATTGAAAGCATTTCCTCTAAAGTCAGGAACAAGACAAGGGTGCCCACTTTCACCATTACTATTCAACATAGTTTTGGAAGTTTTGGCCACAGCAATCAGAGTAGAAAAAGAAATAAAAGGAATCCAAATTGGAAAAGAAGAAGTAAAACTCTCACTGTTTGCAGATGACATGATCCTCTACATAGAAAACCCTAAAGACTCCACCAGAAAATTACTAGAACTAATCAATGACTATAGTAAAGTTGCAGGATATAAAATCAACACACAGAAATCCCTTGCATTCCTATACACTAATAATGAGAAAACAGAAAGAGAAATTAAGAAACAATTCCATTCACCATTGCAATGGAAAGAATAAAATACTTAGGAATATATCTACCTAAAGAAACTAAAGACCTATATATAGAAAACTATAAAACACTGGTGAAAGAAATCAAAGAGGACACTAATAGATGGAGAAATATACCATGTTCATGGATTGGAAGAATCAATATAGTGAAAATGAGTATACTACCCAAAGCAATTTATAGATTCAATGCAATCCCTATCAAGCTACCAACAGTATTCTTCACAGAGCTAGAACAAATAATTTCACAATTTGTATGGAAATACAAAAAACCTCGAATAGACAAAGCTATCTTGAGAAAGAAGAATGGAACTGGAGGAATCAACCTACCTGACTTCAGGCTCTACTACAAAGCCACAGTTATCAAGACAGTATGGTACTGGCACAAAGACAGAAATATAGATCAATGGAATGAAATAGAAAGCCCAGAGATAAACCCACGCACATATGGACACCTTATCTTTGACAAAGGAGGCAAGAATATACAATGGATTAAAGACAATCTCTTTAACAAGTGGTGCTGGGAAAACTGGTCAACTACTTGTAAAAGAATAAAACAGATTTTTAAATGAAATCCATTCAAGGCCACAATGGCCCCAGGTAGTTTTGGATTGAGTTTATACTAGGCAAGATCAAATGTCATTTTGCACTGGCATAATATTAGAACTTTCACATTCAGCCTGAATTGTTAATTACTCAAGAAATTATTTAGGCATAGGAAAAGTCTAATTCTGGAAGCACTATCAGGGCCCACACTCGAAAGACACCATTTACACTTTATATTGAATACCTTATTACAGTAATTTATGGGTAGCTGGCCCACCTCTGAGTATCCAGACATTCTTCACCTTACTTTTGTAATTATTCTATATACTCCAGGGCATGTGAGTTTTCTGAATGCTACCTTGTTCTTACCACATTAGCTTGTTACTTAGAAAGTGAAAGTGAAAGTGAAGTCACTCAGTCCTGTCCAACTCTTGGCGACCGCATGGACTGTAGCCTACCAGGCTCCTCCTCCCATGGGATTTTCCAGGCAAGAGTACTGGATTGGGTTGCCATTTCCTTCCCCCTTATAGGGAGCATGAATATTGACTTTTCGGAAACAATTTGTTGGCAATTAAATTGGAAAGACACTGTAATGTATTTATAACTTATTGAAACTTATCCTGGGACTACATGAATCTTGAATGCTATTCCAGGGATTACGACAGGACTACACAGTAATTCTGAGTTTTGGGTACCTCTTCTGATCAATTGTTCTTTTCACTAAAATAACTGCATTCATTACTCAGCAACTCACTGCAGACCACTGTGGCATCATATGAGAAAGGAGGATTCTAGCAACAACAAAAAAATCCCACTCTGCTCTGGACAAATTCTCTAAATACTATGAAATATATGCTTCATTCTTCCTTCAATGTGTGTATAAAACATACAAATGAGTACAATCTCCTGGGTAAATTCCTAATGTCCCTCTGAATTACTCTCCAACTATAGGTGATATAGCTATGGTAGATTCTGGTGCTCTTATATGTATCTTCATAATTGGTGAAACTGATGTTAGTTTCTCATGAGACAGGGGAGTGGAGAATGCATAACATTATTCATCTGTATAACTTTATATACCATCATGCTATTTATTTAGGAGGGGTATACATAAAATTTATCATCTCTTTATAAGTAGTTGCTAACCCAAAGTGACCTAGTAATATTTGAATTATTCTAACATTAATTATGTAGTTTTTTGAAAAATAATAATAAACAATTAAATTCTAGGCACACGAAACCATTTTTTGTCCATCGGTGTTGCTTATGAATTCAAATTAAGTCAAAATTGGAATATACCAGTTTTACATGGTTGACACATACCAGTTTGCTCAGCGCTGCTGACAAACTCAAAGTCACAGGTACATGTAATATCTTGTGAGGCTGTCCATGAGAAAGCTTCCTATAGCCATAAATCCAACTAAGCACATTCACAGTATACGTATTCTATTGAGGGCATTGTCTATCAGATTCATTTTGCTTTACCGCTTAAGTTAACCAGAGCCACCTTTGCTGGTTCTAAAATAAATAACCCAGCTTCAAGAAGGAATAGAAATAAGTGACAAGAAGACGAGAGGCCATTTCACAGAGAAAGGTGTTTTGACATCATGGAGCAGTCTTCATGGAAGAGGAACTGCTCCTCTGGGAAAAGAGGTGGCTATAAACAGATGGTCTCTACTAAGCAAAATTGACAGGTCTACAGGTAATGAGTTGCTTCTATAAAAGAGGCAGTTTATCCACTGAGGTTTCAGCACTATAGGGCCTAATTATTCCTGACATATTGCCCATTTCGTACGCTCACGATATTATAGCCAAATAGGGGGGAAAAAAATTTATACACACTGGTAGCACAAAACTCAAAGGAAACAATGCAGGCTATAAAAACATTACCAGAGAATGGGTTCTTTTTGAATTCAGGTCCATCTGTTCTTTCTAATTTTGCAAATGGTGAAGGCCAAATGCCATTACAAAAAATTCCTAGGGATTAGATGATACTTATTTTTTTTAATTTTTGGCCTTATACATTTAACTTTTGTTTTAGGAAAAGTTTCCAGAATAAGCAAGAAATCAGAGCTTGGAAATATTTTCATTTTTCAGATAATATAGCTATAATATCTTGTGTATCCAGTTTTTTTGTTTTTTTGTTTGTTTTTCTGGAAGCTTAAGAAGGAAAACTTAGTAGTTCATCTTACTTTGTAAAAAAAAATATTCATAAGTTAAATGAAAACTTTAGAAGCATTTCACTATATGACAGACACATCTCTGCTTTTTTCTATATTTTACGTATAATAAACAGCACTTCTAGAAGAAGGACTTTCAGAAGAATAAATTTCCATAAACTGTTTCCTGTTAATAAAATGGGAAGAATATTTATGTAAGAATGTTTAAGTTTAGACACTGGTCATTACAAATTAGAAATAATACTAAAAAAACTACAAGTGCTACAAAACAGTTGTATATGCACATATTTCATATATATTAGGTATCTGTAAGTAACATATTTTTAAGCATGACTCATGTGACTCATTACTTTAAAGACATTGAAAAGCAATGTGGACTTAAAGATTACCTTGAAAACATTTTTTTGATCCAACTCTATTCATGGAAGAAATTCCTTATTATTCCTTGTTAGCAAGTCCTGGCTTTGGAATAAAACATACACATCCAGATGTTCCTTTAGCACAAGAGTGCTGAACCAGAGCCATATTATTTTTTGTTCAACCACCTGTGTATTAGCATCTGTTTGTAATTGTATATGCTCAGATTTTTATATTGATTACTATCAATTTCATTCTTTCACAAACTATATAATATAGCAACCACAAGATTGTTATATTCCAATTTCCAAGATTAATTATAAAAATATACTATAATGTTTACAGAAATCCAACATCTCTTGTCTAAAGAGAGGTAGTGTAGTAGAAACAAGAATGCTTTATTCCAAAATATCACAATTGGATTAGACTAAAAGATATTTTTTTCAACAATAAGATTTTTATGATATGATTCAGTTCAGTTCAGTCCTCAGTTGTGTCTGGCTCTGTGATCCCATGGACTGCAGCATGGAACTTACTCCCATAGTGGCTACTCAGACTCACATCCATCCAGCTGGTGATGCCATCCAACCATCTCATCCTTCGTCATCCCCTTCTCCTCCTGCCTTCAATCTTTCACAGCATCAGGGTCTTCTCAAATGAGTCACTTCTTCACATCAGGTGGCCAAAGTATTGGAGTTTCAGCTTCAGCGTCAGTCCTTCCAATGAATATTCAGGACTGCTTTCCTTTAGGATGGACTGGTTGGATCCTGCAGTCCAAGGGGCCCTCAAGAGTCTTGTCTAATACCTCAGTTCAAAAGCAGCAATTCTTTGGTGCTCAGCTTTCTTTATAGTCCAACTTTCACATCCATACATGACTACTGGAAAAACCATAGCTTTGACATAGGAAAGTAATGTCTCTGGCTTTTTAATATGCTGTTTAGGTTGGTCATAAGTTTTCTTCCAAGGAGCAAGCATCTTTTAATTTCATGGCTGCAGTCACCATCTGCAGTGATTTTGGAACCCCCCAAATTAAAGTCTGTCACTGTTTCCATTGTTTCCCGATCTATTTGCCATGAAGTGATGGGAGCAGATGCCATCAACTTAGTTTTATGAATGTTGAGTTTTAAGCCAGGTTTTTCACTTTCCTCTTTCACTTTCATCAAGAGGCTCTTCAGTTCTTCACTTTCTGCGATAAGGGTAGTATCATTTGAATATCTGAGGTTATTGATATTTCTCCCCAAAATCTCAATTCCAGCTTGTGCTTTATATAGCCCAGCATTTCCATGATGTACCCCTCATATAAGTTAAATAAGCAGGGTGACAATATACAGCCTTGACATACTCCTTTCCCGATTTGGAACCAGCGTGTTGTTCCATGTCCAGTTCTAACTGTTGCTTCTTGACCTGCATACACATTTCTCAGGAGGCAGATCAGGTGGTCTGGTATTCCCTTGTTTTTAAGAATTTTCCACAGTTTGTTGTGATTCACACAGTCAAAGGCTTTGATGTAATCAATAAAGAAGAAGTTGATGTTTTTCTGGAACTTTTTTGCTTTTTCAATGATCCAGCAGATGTTGGCAATTTCTCTGGTTCCTCTGCCTTTTCTAAATCCAGCTTGAACATAGTTTAAGTACTGTTTAAGCCTGGCTTAGAGAATTTAGAGCATTACTTTGCTAGTGTTTAAAATGAGTTAAATTGTGTAGTAGTATGAACATTCTTCAGCATTGCCTTTCTGGGATTGGAATGAACATTGATCTTTTCCAGTCCTGTGGCCACTGCTGAGTTTCCCAAATTTGCTGGCATATTGAGTGCAGCACTTTCACAGCATCATCTTTCAGGATTTGAAATAGTTCAACTGGAATTCTATCATGTCCACTACCTTTGTTCAATGTGATGCTTCTTAAGGCCCGCTTGACTTCACATTCCAGGATGTCTGGCTCTAGGTGAGTGATCACACCATCACAGTTATTTGGGTCATAAAGATCTTTTTTGTATAGTTCTTCTGTTTATTCTTGCCACCTCTTCTTAATATCTTCCACTTCTGTTAGGTCCTTACCATTTCTGTCCTTTATTGTGCCCACCTTTGCATGAAATGTTCCCTCAGTATCTCTAATTTTCTTAAAGAAATGATTAATTATATGATTAACAAAAATTAAATATGCCATTATAGAAAATTTAGAACAGACAACCACCTATATTTCCTCAGTTTCTTCTACATGTGGATATGCAACTATGTGTGTTGCACATACAAATACATACATACACATACATACATACACATACATGCATACATACATATGGGTTTTCCAAGGTGGTTCAGTTGTAAAGAATTTGCCAGTCAAGGTAGGAGACACACAGGATGTGGGTTTGATCTCTGGGTCAGGAAGTTCCTTGGAGAAGGAAATGGCAACCCACTCCAGTATTCTTGCCTAGAAAATCACATGGACAGAGGAGCCTGGTAGGCTATAGTCCATGGTGTTGCAAAAGAGTCAGACACAACTTAGCGACTAAACCAGAACAACATAAATACATCACTACAAAGCAAATATAACTTTTATAAACAGCTTTTCCTTTTGGACAGAAGATCTTTTTTTCACATAATTCTTATGTGTTTTCAATGATCTGACTTTCTCTTTAAGGCAAGCTGAGTGAGGAGCTCAGAATTTTGTTGAAAGCTTAGTGTCTTCATGTCTTAGATTCTGCAATCATGATTATAAACTTTATAGTTTAATTGTTATATGTAAACTTTATGATTACATTCAAATGTCTCAGTCCACTGACTGATCTAGAATTCTTTCTACTCTAACCATATCTGTATATCAAGACAAAATAAGCCTCAGAGTAAATCCATAAACATTTATTGATCATTCACAATAAGCCAGGCATAATATCAGATGTGGAACACGAGGATAAACAAGTATCCCTTTCTGTGGGAGTTCAGCTCTGCAAGGGAGATGACATGTGAAAACACAAGCTAACTAAAGAGCAATAGAGGTTGTACAAAGTGCAGTAAGAATATGGATGAAGAAGAAACTTATTCTGCCAGAGAGATGGAACCGAGGAGTAGAAGTGAAGGAGTGATACAAGAAAAAGTGCTGAATCAGGGTTTTTTAGCGAGAAAAGGGAAAGATGGCAATCTGTAGAGCACAGATGTCGAATCCTGAGCACAGAAATGGCTGGCAGAATAGCAGCTCCCATCAAGGGTTTAAAAGAAGGAAACTGCCATGATCAGGTCTCAGGGGAAGAGTTTGTAGCTATTTCTCATGCAAAATAGTACTTGGTATTGGTCCCCATGTTAAGGAAGATCAGTTAAAAAATTCAGAGGTTTTGAGCTTAGGCAATGCTGTGGATGATGCTCCTTTTTACGGGAAGTGGGATATACATGTCTAGCAGTACAATGACTTCATATCCTTGGCAAGAAAGATGGTTTTATATCTTATATAAATAAGCTCACATATTAGAAGCTGCCATTTATTGGTAGCATTCCAAACATTATCATTAAAATTAGACCATTAATTTTCTAATAACTGTTCCATATTTATCTATATTCCTGGAGTTAGGCTCAGCCCTAATTAAAAACAAATAAGAGATATTCCCCAAATAGAAATTAAAAAATAAAAAGCCAGCATAAAATTCTACTCCAGTGCTAATAATATCTAGGAAAACTACTATAACTTCAAGGAAAAAATACTTTTTTATAAAAACATGTATATAAACACACATACACACACAATAAATTTCACTAGAGTGTCATGGGAAAGCAAGCAAGCCCAGGAAGCTTTAAAAAATTTGACCATTACTGTACTTCTATTGTAATGCCAGACAATTGAAGAAATATTCAGGGAAAGATTGTCTTATCGACCTCCCAGAGGAACAGAATATACAACTGTACATTCTTGGAATCAAAGGAAAAGGAGAAGAATCTTTTTGTTAGCTTATCTTTTGAAAATCCACAAAATTATAGGGTTATTCACTTTCTTTGTGCATAGATGGAATAGCCATTTGCTGAAATAAATCTTTGAAAGACAACTTAGTAGACTACTTCTGAAAATACAACTACAGGGTAGAGTGAAGTGAGAAGAGAGCATAACTAAGCTCTGTTTGGAGGATTTTTTTTTTTTTTTTACTGTAATTTTTACAATTTTCCATAGGTCTATCTTGTAATTTTCAAACCGTGCATTCATTTTGGGGGATAACTATTTATAGCAATCCTAACTCTAGTAATATTATTTCTTTTTTACAACTTCTTAATCCTTCAGAAGCAAAAGGCAAAGGAGAAAAGAAAAGATATACCCATCTGAATGCAGAGGTCCACAGAATAGCAAGGAGAGATAAGAAAGCCTTCCTCAGTGAACAATGCAAAGAAATAGAGGAAAACAACAGAATGGGAAAGACTAGAGATCTCTTCAAGAAAATTAGAGATACCAAGGGAACATTTCATGCAAAGATGGGCACAATAAAGGACAGAAATGGTATGGACTTAACAGAAGCAGAAGATATTAAGAAGAGGTGGTAAGAATACACAGAAGAACTGTACAAAAAAGATCTTCACGACCCAGATAACCACGATGGTGTGATCACTCACCTCAAGCCAGACATCCTGGAATACAAAGTCAAGTGGGTCTTAGGAAGCATCACTACCAACAAAACTAGTGGAAGTAATGGAACTCCAGTTGAACTATTTCAAATTCTAAAGGATGATGCTGTGAAAGTGCTGCACTCAATATGCCAGCAAATTTGGGAAACTCAGCAGTGACCAAAGGACTGGAAAAGGTCAGTTTTCATTCCAATCCCAAAGAAAGGCAATGCCAAAGAATGCTCAAACTACTGCACAATTGCACTCATCTCACACACTAGCAAAGTAATGTTCAAAATTTTCCAAGCCATGCTTCAACAGTACAAGAACCATGAACTTCCAGATGTTCAAACTGGGTTTAGAAAAGGCAGAGGAACAATAGATCAAATTGCCAATATCTGTTGAATCATAGAAAAAGCAAGAGAGATCCAGAAAAACATCTGCTGCTACTGCTGCTAGGTTGCTTCAGTTGTGTCCAACCCTGTGAGACCCCATAGATAGCAACCCACCAGGCTCCCCCGTCCCTGGGATTCCCAGGCACAAACACTGGAGTGGGTTGCCATTTTCTTCTCCAATGCATGAAAGTGAAAGTGAAGTCACTCAGTCATGTTCCACTCTTCTTGACCCCATGGACTGCAGCCTACTAGGCTCCTCCATCCATGGGATTTTCCAGGCAAGAGTACTGGAGTGGGGTGCCATTGCCTTCTCTGAGAAAAACATCTACTTCTGCTTTATTGACTATGCCAAAGCCTTTGACTCTGTATATCACAACAAACTGGAAAATTCTTAAAGAGAAGGGAATACCAAACCAACTGATCTGCCTCTTGAGAAATCTGTAGGCAGGTCAAGAAACAACAATTAGAACTGGACATGGAACAATGGACTGGTTCCAAATAGGGAAAGGAGTATGTCAAGGCTGTATATTGTCACCCTGCTTATTTAACTTCTATGGAGAATATGTTATGTGAAATGCTGGGCTGGATGAAGCACAAGCTGGAATCAAGATTGCTGGGAGAAATATCAATAACCTCAGATATGCAGATGACACCACCCTTATGGCAGAAAGTTAAGAAGAGCTAAGGAGCCTCCTGATGAAAGTGAAAGAGGAGAGTGAAAAAGCTGGCTTAAAACTCAACATTGAAAAATGAAGTTCATGGCATCTGATCACATCACTTCATGGCAAGTAGATGGGGAAACAATTGAAACAGTGACAGACTTTATTGTTTTGGGGCTCAAATATCACTGCAGATGGTGACTGTAGCCATGAAATTAAAAGACGCTTGCTCCTTGGAAGAAAAGCTATGTCCAACCTAGACAGTATACTAAAAAGCAGAGACATTACTTTGCCAACAAATGTCCCTCTAGCCAAAGCTATGGTTTTTCCAGTTTCATGCATGGATGTGATTTGGACTCTAAAGAAAGCTGAGTGCCGAAGAACTGATGCTCTTGAATTGTGTTGTTGGAGAAGACTTTTTTTTTTTTTTTTTAACCATCTCAGTTTATTGGTATTTGGATTTTTTTTATAAAAACATCTTAAATAAAAATAGCTAAACAAAAAATAAAGTATATTTAACTTATGTAGGGTACAATGGCACCCCACTCCAGTACTCTTGCCTGGAAAATCCCATGGATGGCAGAGCCTGGTGGGCTGCAGTCCATGGGGTCGCTAAGAGTCGGACACGACTGAGCGACTTCACTTTCACTTTCCTTTTTTAAATTTTATTTTATTTTTAGAGAAGACTCTTAAGAATCCCTGGGACTGCAAGGAGATCCAACTAGTCCATCCTAAAGGAAATCAGTACTGAATATTCTTTGAAAGGACTGATGCTGAAGCTGAAACTCCAATACTTTGGCCACCTGATGCGAAGAACTGACTCACTGGAAAAGACCCTGATGCTAGGATAGATTGAACGCAGGAGAAGGGGATGACAGAGAATGAAATGGTTGGATGGAATCACTGATGTGATGGACAATTTGAGCAAACTCTGAGAGTTGGCAGTGAACAGGGAAGCCTGGCATGCTGCAGTCCATGGGGTCACAAAGAGTTGGACACGACTGAGCCACTGAACTGAATCCTTTAGAATGGGCTTCCTAGGTGGCACTAGGGGTAAAGAACCTGCCTGACAGTGCAGGAGAGGAAAGTGACACAGGTTCAGTCCCCGGGTTGGGAAGATCCCCTAGAGTAGGAAATGGAAACCCACTCTAGTATTCTTGCCTAACAATCCCATGGACAGAGAAGCCTGGTGGGCTGCTCTCCATATTGTTGCAAAGGGTCAGACATGACTGACTTGACTTAGCACTTAGCACTAGCAATCCTTCAGAATATTTTAAAATTTATCCACTTAGATAGTGTTTATTTTGATCTGTTTTACCCCACAGTTGTTTGGTGGGATATCTGTGTACACTATTATCCAAAGAAGTCTTTAATAAATGTGTCTGTAGTCTAGAGTCATGCTAGAAACACAGGTTAAAAATTATAGTTCTTGGTTAAATATAAATGAACATTCTAATATTTCCTTGGCAAAATATAAATTTATTTGTAAATGGTAGTCATCTTCTTTATTACAGAACCAGGAAATAACTGATGCCTTTGAATTGTGGTACTAGAGAAGACTCTTTATAGTCCCTTGGGCATCAAGGAGATCAAATCAAATCAATCCTAAAGGAAAAACTAGTGTTCAGTCATTCAGTCATGTCTGACTCTTTGCTGCCCCAAGGACTATAGCCTGCCAAGCTCATCAGTCCATGAAATTTTCCCAGGCAAGAATACTGGAGTGGGCTACCATTCTATTCTCAAGGGGATCTTCCAGACCCAGGAATCAAATCTGTGTCCCTTGCACTAGCAGGCAGATTCTTTACCACTAGTGCCACCTGGGAACCTCTAAAAGACATCAGCCCTGAATATTCAGAATGGAAGGTCTAGTGATGAAGCTGAAGGTCCAACACTTTGGCCACCTGATGTGTAGAGCCAACTCATTGGAAAAGACCCTGATGCTAGGAAAGGTTGAGGGAACGAGGAGAAAGGGGCGGCAGAGGATGAGATTGCATGGATAGCATCACTGACTCAGTGGACATGAGTTTGAGCAAACTCAGGGAGACAGTGAAGGACAGGGAAACCTGGCATGCTGCAGTTTGTGGGGTCACAGAGAGTCGGACATGACTTAGCAACTGAACAACAACACGTCCAAGGAACCATAACATATAAAATAACAAATATATCAATTCTCATTGCTGTTTCCTCACCACTCCTCAATTTCCATTGATTGTAACTCAAGAAACCCCAAAGTCAAACACCACTGCTTCACATGACAGAAAATGTCCTCATCTGCACTTTTATAGAGAAAGCAAATTAGCTTTGGAGAGATCCACAAATTTACCTAAGATCATCAGATTACAACAAAAACGGAAAAGGATTTTATAACTAGTACATAATGCTATCCTAGCCAGAAAGAGAGTTCCAGAAAAGCATCTATTTCTGCTTTATTGACTATGCCAAAGCCTTTGACTGTGTGGATTACAATAAACTGTGGAAAATTCCAAAAGAGGTGGGAATACCAGACCACCTGATCTGCCTCTTGAGAAATTTGTATGCAGGTTAGGAAGCAACAGTTAGAACTGGACATGGAACAACAGACTGGTTCCAAATAGGAAAAGGAGTTTGTCAAGGCTGTATATTGTCACCCTATTTATTTAATTTATATGCAGAGTACATCATGAGAAACTCTGGACTGGAAGAAACACAAGCTGGAATCAAGATTGCTGGGAGAAATATCAATAACCTCAGATATGCAGATGACACCACCCTTATGGCAGAAAGTGAAGAGGAACTAAAAAGCCTCTTGATGAAAGTGAAAGAAGAGAGTGAAAAAGTTGGCTTAAAGCTCAACATTCAGAAAACGAAGATCATGGCATCTGGTCCCATCACTTCATGGGAAATAGATGGGGAAACAGTGGAAGCAGTGTCAGACTTTATTTTTGGGGGCTCCAAAATCACTGGAGATGGTGACTGAAGCCATGAAATTAAAAGATACCTACTCCTTGGAAGGAAAGTTATGACCAACCTAGATAGCATAGTCAAAAGCAGAGACATTACTTTGCCAACAAAGGTTCGTCTAGTCAAGGCTATGGTTTTTCCTGTGGTCATGTATGGATGTGAGAGTTGGACTGTGAAGAAGGCTGAGCACTGAAGAATTGATGCTTTTGAACTGTGGTGTTGGAGAAGACTCTTGAGAGTCCCTTGGACTGCAAGGAGATCCAACCAGTCCATTCTGAAGGAGATCAGCCCTGGGATTTCTTTGGAAAGAATGGTGCTAAAGCTGAAACTCCAGTACTTTGGCCACCTCATGCGAAGAGTTGACTCATTGCAAAAGACTCTGATGCTGGGAGGGATTGGGGGCAGGAGGAGAAGGGGATGACAGAGGAGAGATGGCTGGATGGCATCACTGACTTGATGGACGTGAGTCTGAGTGAACTCCGGGAGTTGGTGATGGACAGGGAGGCCTGGCGTGCTGCGATTCACGGGGTCGCAAAGAGCCGGACACGACTGAGCGACTGATCTGATCTGATCTGATCTGATCCGTTATTAGACTTGGGATATTGATTATTAATTTCTCTTAGTTCCTTGGATCAGAAACTGTTTCTTCCTTTTGAATTTATTAAACATAATTTAGTCTGGAACTTCTGAGTTTTAAAGAGCACACATATTTTCTGATCTGCCTATCCTCTATCACCGCTTCCTCTGACAGTGCCTGTATGTTGTCTTGGCTTATGGGTCTTCCTGTTATCCACTGGATACAATCTTGGAGGACTGTTAATCCAGATACCCTGCTCTCTACTAGCCAGTAGGACAGAAAGTGACCAGGCTAATCAGATTTTCTTTCCCTCAAAGATTCTTCCTGAGTCTTAACTGAATTAACACCTGGGCTAAAAATGCCTGGAACCATTTTATCTCACTAACAGTACTCTGAAGACCACATTCATTAATCCAATTTCTTTTACCCTTACAGCTTCTCTGATGCCAGAATTTTCTGAGACCTGGCCATTAAGTTTAATATCTTTCTTTTGGAGTCTGCACACTGCATCATGTTCTTCTAATTTACTCCTTTCTTAGATGAATTAGCAGAATTGGCTTTTGTTAATTGCAATCCATGAAAAGTAACTCATACAGTGTAGTAGGGGCTTTCCAGGTGGTGCTAGTGCTAAAGAAGCTGCCTACCAATGCAGGAGACATAAGAGTCACGGGTTTGCTCACTGGGTCTAGAAGATCCAATGGAGGAGGGCATGGCAACCCACTCCAGTATTCTTGCCTGGAGAATCCCATGGACAGAGACGCTTGGTGGTCTACAGTCCACAGGTTCGCAAAGAGTCAGACACAGCTGAAGCGACTTAGCACAGCAAAGTGTGGTCGATAGTACTGGTTCTCTACCAAAGATTTAGACTCCCTTCCAGAGTAGAGCTGCTGCTAGACAATGGGTACTGTGTCAGGGAATACAGTTCTCAGTTTCCCCAGTATCTAAGAAGGGCCATGAGACTAGTTCTTGCCAACTGAGTGAAGTATCAACGTTGATTGAGGGCCTTTGTCCTTGGTAGTAGAAAATATTTCTTTTCGTTTCTTTTTTGGCCATGCTGTGCAGCATGTGGGATCTTAGTTCCCTTGCCAGGGATCAAACCAGCACTCCCTGCATTAGAAGCACAAATCTTAACCACTGGATTGTCAGGGATGTCCTGAAAAAAGATTTCTTTTGCAGTAATGCAAAGGTAATTAAGGAGCATGCGTGCATGCTAACTTGCTTCAGTCGTGTCTGACTCTTTGCAACCCCGTGGAGTCTAGGCTGCCAGGCTCCTCTATCCATGGGATTCTCCAGGCAAAAACACCAGAATGGGTTGCCATGCCCTCCTCCAGGGGATTTTTCTGACCCAAGGATTGAACCTGAGTTTCCTGTGGCTCTTGCATTGCACATGGTTTCTTTACCACTGAGCTACCAGGTAATCCGTATAATTAAGGAGCAGGCTTCTGTTTCTTCCCTCCTTTCTCTTGTGCGCTCACTAGATGTGACCTTTGAAACTGTATGGTAAGAATGGAAAAAGCTTTGCCAGCTTGGACCCTGACTGCACAGAGAAGAGCCCTCTTCCCATTGGATTGATGTGAATGAGAAGACAACATTTTTGGGTTAAGCCATTGATTTTTGGATTTATGTTTTTCATCACCTATCATTATGATAACTAATACCTGCAGGTAACATTAACTAAATTTTTTAACATTAATTATTTTTCACTTAAATATATTTATTTAGTATTCTTTTTATTTATTTTATTTTATTGGTTTTGCCATACATCAACATGAATCCGCCACGGGTGTACATGTGTTCCCAAACCTGAACCTCCCTCCCACCACCCTCCCCATACCATCCCTCTTTTAGTACCACTTTATATAGTGGTATCAGTTGTAAATCAGTACCTTTAAACCTGATTCTTCGACTAGTAATTTACGGAACCACTGAATCTATTGTTGTTGTTCAGTCACTAACTCATGTCTGACTCTTTGAGAAGTCACGGACTGCAGCACGCCAGGCTTCCCTGTCCTTCGCCATCTCTGGAGATTGCTCAAACTCATGTCTATTGAGTCAGTGATACCATCCAACCATCTCACCCTCTGTCACCCCCTTCTCTTCCTGCCCTCAATCTTTCCCAGAATCAAGGTCTTTTTCCAGTGAGCTGAACCTACACATCAGGTGGCCAAAGTACTAGGGCTTCAGCTTCAACATCAGTCCTTCCAATGAATATTCAGGACTGATTTCCTTTGGGATTGACTGGTTTGACTGGTCATACGCAGAGAGCTAATTTGCCAGCTAATTTGGTCCAACTGAATCTACGGAATGTGATAAAACCTTTACAGCACAGGCGGAGAGCTAATTTGCCAGTACACTTTGTTAGTGCAAGGAGCAAAAGTTTTCCTTTAAAAGCAATGTAAGTTTGCTGAAAAACTATCTTCAAATTTAAACTTTAGAAGAGTTAATGGGTACTTTTAAGAAATCATATGAAAAGTTCATGAAAAAAGTACTGATAATGACTAGGGTCAAAGGCCATTAATAAATGTTTTCTGTGTAGTTATTGTCAACTAAAAAACATAGTCACAGCCTGAAAGTAGAGAGTTATTTTATTTGGTGAGAATGTTTAGGACTCTGAGCCCAGGAGACAGCACCTCAGTAGTTCTGAGAAAAGTGTTCCAAGGAGGCAGGAGGGGAAGTCAGGCTATATACAAGTTTGCAACAAAGGGAGCAGGCAGTCTGAACACAGAAGATTGGGTACCGAGTTAAGGAATTTAGCATTCTATGTATGGGCAGATGTAAGCCACTGGGCTCAGAGAATTCATTCCTTCATATGCACCTCAGCTGTCTGGGGTCAATCCTGTTTCCTTATTCACCTTGCTTCTTGCATTCCCCCAGCTCCTCAGCAATCACCCTGGCGGGTGGCAGCATCCACAGGATCGCAGTTTAGGGAGCCCTCTTTCATATTTGAAATTCACATCAGAAATCACTGATGGCTGTGACATTTCCTGTTTATTAATATGGCCAGGGATATTCATATCACATTATCAATCAACAAATATTTACTGAAATGATGGTATTTGTACAAGGCGAATATAAATAACTCAGTGAAGTGCAACAAAAGAACAAAATATATTTTGTAAATTAGAGAAAAGTATCCTGAAAAAGCAGCACTTTGACATTCTAAACAACCTATCTCAATGTAAAGGAACCAAACATTGTTCTTTCAAATTTTTACTGTCATAATTAAGGTCTAACATAACTAAGATGGTATGTGTTAGTCACTCAGTCATGTCTGACTCTTTGTGACCTCTTGGATTGTAGTCCTCCAGGTTCCTCTGTTCATGGGATTTCCCAGGCAAGAATACTGGAGTTGGTCACAATTTCCTACTCCAGGGGGTCTTCCTGACCCAGGGATTAAACCCAGGTCCCCTGCATTGCAGGCAGATTCTTTACTGGAAAGTGACCAGACTTGAAAATTAGAAATATTTTACCTTATCTCATTACCTTGAAAGCTGTATTACTACTCTGGAAAAATCTCATTACTCTAGAGTCAAGGGCTAAGGAGTCACAAAATACTGGGATCCTGTGAAGTTCTCCTGGAGATATAGGTGGAATAGTAATTTTCTGATGCTAGACTTCTTCCAGCAAATTCCATATCCATCCCCATTTCTCCATCCCAGTGCCATGTGGGAGCCTGCCAGGATCTCTGATGATGATATTTGGAACTGTAATTAAGAAGTTCTAGGGATAGAGGTGGTAGGGATTTTTAAGTTCTAAAACTCTGAAGACATGGATAGGACTATATCACAGGTCCTTTTCCAGTAAACTAGCTCCTAGAGTTTGCACAGGTAGATTATCTCAAGTGCACAGGTAATAAGACCAAAGAAGGTACAGCAACATGTCATGTAATCACATTTACTCTTAGAAAACCACAGGATATAATCAAGAGCTAATAGCATACCACTTCTATTTCACACATCCCAACTGACCTGAAATTGATCGATACTTGTGATATCCTGAAGATAGGTGGTCTGAATAGCATAAATAGAAGGCTTATTTGATGACAACCTTGTTCCTTAAATCACAGGTTTTTATTCCAAATGAAAGTAATATTCCTTTTTATGTATCTAAACACAGCTAGAAGCACAGAGGCAACAGAAACTTGCTAAGCTGCTGAACTTCAAGGATGCTTTTAGAAAGGGTAGGATATGATGACTTTCAAAAGGTTTCAGTATCTGATTGTCTGTAGGAACAAATTTATCAGTAGATGAAGCTCTCGTATTTAAGCCAGACATGGATAGAACTGCAGCACTAGTGTTAAACACACACACACACACACACACACACACACATATATATATATAAATACATATACATATGTGTGTATATGCTCAATTGCTTCAGTCATGTCTCTTTGCTACCCCATGGACCATGGCCCACTAGGCTTCTCTGTCCATCGGATTTTCCTGGCAAGAATACCAGAGTGGGTTGCCCTCCTCCAGGGGATCTACCTGATCCAAGGATCGAACCCACATCTCCTGTGTCTCCCACATTACAGGTGGATTCTTTACCTCTTAGCCACCAGAGAAGCAAATACATACAAATAGTACACACACATGCACACATATATATCCCTCTCCCACAGGAGACATTTTTTAATGGAATGAAAAGCCATTCGAATTGAGATTTTTGCTAAGTGAACCTCTCTGACACAACAATAACATAATGCATGTAGAATCATCTGGCATAAAATTTCTATTATTTATATGGCTTCATCTGAATTCTAGCAAAGTGTAACATTTTTAAATCAAAGGGAGATATCTTTGATTGAACTCCCACAGGAGAGAGAAGTCACTGTCCAGCTAAATCCTACTGGGTGGGCTGATCTTGAAATAGTTCAGTTGTATCTTTTTCATTGTGTTGCTGGAAAAAATCATGGCATTTCCACCCCTTTTAACCCCAGAGTAATTAACTTGTTCATTACCAAGTTGACTGACTTAATACTGTCCAGCCTCTAACCCCTTTAAGGGTATTTTTGAGGCAAATCACAACCAAATTTAACTGCAGATTCAGACAAAATTAGCAAGTCAGTGTAATGAGGCTCCCAATCCGTCCGCATTCTAACATTGCATATATGTCTTTGAGAAGAGAATATTTAATATCATACTATCTGCTAGACAAAAGTAGTTTCTATTCAATAGCTGTCCATCTTTCTATACTCAGGGGAAAGCAGCATTTCTCTCTGAAAAATGCAGAGAATATCAATGGAGCTAATCTCTTCAAAGCACTTGGAGCTCAAAGCAATTGCCTGGAGTTCTAAAGAGTCCCACCCTCATTATCTTAGCAAAAGAAAATTGACCAAAATGCAAAATCCTGCCTGGCTTCTGGGACAGAAATGCTCAAAAAATAGTTACAATAAACATTCACCAACTCACTTCTAAGCTCAACATTCACTTCTAAGCTCAACATTTTGAAACCTAATTTACTTCCCTAGAATAAAAGAGTCAAATTATGAACCTGAATCTTTCTTAACACAAAATGAGGAGTAAAAGAGGTACATAACTGAATTATATTGGTCAGTATCAAATAACTAATCTATTGCTTTATGTCTCAGATAATATTATAATCCAGGAAATAATAACTTTTACAATATACTCATAAATGCCTAAGAATAACCAAATTATGAGTTACATGATAGAGTAAGCTCTTTCCTAAGCATCTTATTTCACCTGAGGATTTTCTCAGAATTCTAATCTACAAAAGATAGCTGTCTCTGCTGCTGCTGCTGCTGCTGCTAAGTCGCTTCAGTTGTGTCCAACTCTGTGCGACCCCATAGACGGCAGCCCACCAGGCTCCCCTGTTCCTGGGATTCTCCAGGCAAGAACACTGGAGTGGGTTGCCATCTCTAGAAACCATCAATAGGAGAAATTCGAACACATCTTACTAAACCATGATTATTTAGTTTTTAAAATGACATGAAAGTTTTAATTTCTGTATCTCAAACGCAAAATGGTTCTGATAAAGTAGCTGTAGTTGGGGTAATACACTTGCTCAGGCTGCCTTGTCAGTTTCCCACTGCTAAGATTTCCCACCAATAGCAACAGATCCTTTATCGTTCAATGGGATTAGTTAGAGGGGTGAATGAAGGGAGGTGGGTGTTTGTTTCCCTTTGCTCGCAGATAATTTCACCCAGCATATCTTTCCTCAGACAGACTCCTCCAAAGGCCACACAGAGTAAATAATAAGTAAAGAGGTGAATCAAGCTACCACTCATTATATAAACTTGATACAAAGAATTATGACCACGAGGAAGAAAATTATGCATCTTGAAGTGTTTTAGATGCTGGCTTGAGAGACTGAGGAGACCAGGATTTTCCAAATTGCAGCTTGAAATCAATAAGTGGGTCATGAAAGGAATGTAGTGCAGCATTAAAAATGATATAACCCAGAAAATATCTATTTATATGTTTATATATATTTATAAAAATATAAATATATATTATATATATGTATGCTTAAGATCATGTTTTAAGGTTATGATGCAAAATAAATTTCCTGCTGTGGGTTGTCCTTGTAACAAAGTTCTCAAGAAGTCACTGTTTTACTAAAACTCTCCAATGCTTTGGCTTTCTCCTTCCTGTTCAAAGTATGACCTATGAGACCCTTCATGGTCTAACTCTTGTCTATCTCTCCAAAGTCATCTCATGCCAATCTCTTTCTTATTCATTTTACTCCAGTTAATGTGGATCTTCTCAACCTTATTCTACCTCAAGGTCTGTCTACTTGGATCCTCTTACTAGAACGTTCCTTCCCAAGACATCCTCACTTCATGCCTGTTACCTTTTCTCAGAGATCATCCCTGAAAATCTTACCTGAAATACTAAGTCTCCACCTTCAACTCTATACACTTACCACAGCTTTATTTTTCTTATACCATTTACACACGCCTGTGCATGTGTGTATGCGTGTGTGTACATGTGAGAGGGAGAAAGGGGGGTGGTGAGGGAGAGAAAGAGAAGGACATAAAGGTTCATACAGAGATGGAGAGACAAATACTTAATTTTGTTTCTCCCATTAGAATGTAAATGTTGGAGGACAGAGATTAAGCCTTTTTTACCACGTTTATATGAATTATCTCATTAATGCTCACAAAAAATGATAGGTACTGTGTTTTGTTATCCTCATTTTACAGAGGAGGGAGTTTAGGCATAGGAAGATTAAGGAACATGCTCAAGGTTAGAGAACTAATAAGTGGCAGAATCTGGATTTAAACCAATCAGCCCCATCACTGTAACTCTGGAGGCTGCTGTTCTTAACTGCTCTACTGCTTATGCATGCAATTAGAATGAAAAGAGGCCCAATATAAAGTGTAAAATAACTATATCATTAGAATACTGTAGGATATATAGTTGAATGTGGTGCTCAATAAGATAGAAATATAGTGCAAAACACTGTATGTATATATATATATATATGTACACATATAGAGTATTTTTATTATTTTTAGTAATATAGCAATTCTACATAATTAGGGCTTCCCTGGTAGCTCAGATGGTAGAGAATCTGCCTGCAATGTGAGAGACCCAGGTTCAGTCCCTGGGTCTGGAAGATACCCTGGAGAAAGAAGTGGCAGCCCACTCTAGTATTCTTGCCTGGGAAATCCCACAGACAGAAGAGTCTGGTGGGCTACAGTCCATGGGGTCACAAAGAGTTGGACATAGCTGAGTGACTAACAATTTCACTTTCATACAT
Source organism: Bos mutus (assembly GCF_027580195.1). Classification (NCBI taxonomy): domain Eukaryota; kingdom Metazoa; phylum Chordata; class Mammalia; order Artiodactyla; family Bovidae; genus Bos; species Bos mutus. Next base: position 33,747,865 of record NC_091618.1, read on the forward strand.
ATAATTATATACGGTAATTTTACATGAAGTTTCATGAGAAATAGAAAATTTTTAAACTTTGATTTGTATGATTTCATGTAATTTTCTTTTATATATTTTTCATATTGCTCTTTTGAAAATGACACTAATAATCACAAAAAAAACATTTAAAATGACAAAAAATACACATCTTAAAGAATAATGCTTCCTCTGGGCATATAGAAGGGCTCTGAATGTTATTGTGGCCTAGGAGCATCAGTAAAATACCCTTTTCTTTCTACTCCAGTCCAGAACCAGCTGAGGAACAGTCACAGGAATTATAGAGATAGAGATCAAAATAGTACCTTTAACATAATATGTAGCCTCGTAGTATCCTAACAGTTTCTACAACGAACTCTGTCCAGTCAATTATTGACAGGGTTGCAAAAACTCTGGCTTCTGTTCCTGGAGAAGCAATGGACGAAAGAACCTGTATAATCAGAGACTTGGTCAGTTCCTTCTAAGCATTTCAGTTAAGCAACACAGCCCTCGCACAGGAGGAGAGGAGAGGGAAGGGCAGAGATGGAGTACAGAGGGACTAGGAATATTCTAGGACTCTTTCTTCCTGGAAAAAGTGAACACTAGAGGGTTTAAGTGTGAACCTGTCATAGATATGAGAGTCACCTGTTTCAGATGAATCCTATTTATCTTCTTATGCTCATTTCTTTCTGGTTCAGGATAGGAGGAGAAGGGGAGCACTTAAAAGATCATTAGGACTAACCTGTCCAACCACAGTAAGAAGTTAAAAAGATATCAGCTCTTCACAGTTTCATACCAGCATTATTTATTTGCATATTAGTTTTTATTTATTTCATGTACATGTAAGAATTTTTTTCCTTTTTTGTATTAAACATTATAACATAGTTAGTTTAAGAAATTTAGATAGAACACCTCCCTACCTCCCCCCACTCCCCTAACGCCCAACCCCGACTCCATTCTCCCTGCCACATAGAATTCCTGCAAACATTTTGGCAGCTCTATTGTCAGGCTTTTTATAAGCTTCTGCATCAGTGAATGTCTTGGAAGGAAACAAAGAACACATGCTCAGAGAGAAATTTTAAAAAGGCTTATTAATGAATGGACCATTTACAGAGGGGAGTAAACAGAGGAAAATTTAAGAAAATAAATACATAAACTAGAAATAATGGAAAGTTGTTACCCAGGCCTGTAGGGGCAAAAAGTGGAAATGACCTAATGCAACCTGGCTGAAAACTGGAGCCTTAGAAGTAAGGCTACTTGAAAGGAGCTGTAGCTGTCTAGCAATGCAGCCTTCCTTACAAATGCATCCAAGGCGGGATCAAAAGGAATAAATGCTCCAAATTCTCCTCCTACTCTTTCTTCTTCTCTAAGTGCCTCTCACAATTTAGTCACTAAGTCGTGAGCGACTCCTATGACGCCAGGGACTATAGCCCACCAGGCTACTCTGTCCATAGGATTTCCCATTTTCTTCTCCACAGGATCTTCCTGATGCAGGGATTGAACCCAGGTCTCCTGCATTGCAGGCATATTCTTTACCAACTGAGCTACAGAGATATTTGCGAGGTTCAGATTCCCATGCCTCTCATGTGTCAATCCCAAACTGAAATCAATGGGCAAATATCTTCCCAGAGAATGGAGGAGGGCAGAGAGGAGCATGGAATGGAGGAGCAAGTGGAGGGACAGAGCCAGGGAGGAATGAGCAGTATAACATCCATCTCTCTGTTTGCCTGCCTACCTTTCTGTCTATCTAAACACTCACTGTGAAATTATGTCCTATATTCTATTTTGTCACTACCTTTATCTTCACTATGCATTATGAAAAACTATCTTTGTACTTCATTATATCCACACATGATATTTTCATGGTTATATAGTATTTCACCGCATGAGATTTTTTAACAAGTCTTATGCTTATATATCCGGAGAAGGCAATGGCACCCCACTCCAGTTCTCTTGCCTGGAAAATCCCATGGATGGAGGAGCCTGGCAGGCTGCAGTCAATGGGGTCGCTAAGAGTCGGGCAGGACTGAGCGACTTCATTTTCACTTTTCGCTTTCATGCATTGGAGAAGGAAATGGCAACCCACTCCAGTGTTCTTGCCTGGAGAATCCCAGGAACGGGGGAGCCTAGTGGGCTTCCATCTATGGGGTCCCACAGGGTCGGACACAACTGAAGCGACTTAGCAGCAGCAGCAGCAGCATGCTTATATATCGGAGAAGGCAATGGCACCCCACTCCAGTACTCTTTCCTGGAAAATCCCATGGATGGAGGAGCCTGGGGGACTGCAGTCCATGGGGTCTTTAAGAGTCGGACACGACTGAGTGACTTCACTTTCACTTTTCACTTTCATGCATTGAAGAAGGAAATGGCAACACACTCCAGTGTTCTTGCCTGGAGAATCCCAGGGACAGAGGAGCCTGGTGGGCTGCCATCTGTGGGGTCACACAGAGTCGGACATGACCGAAGCGACTTAGCAGCAGCAGCAGCAGCATGCTTATACATTTAACTTATTTTCAAATTATCTTCAGTTATTATCCTTATGGCAACCCACTGCAGTGTTCTTACCTGGAGAATTCCATGAATGGAGGAGCCTGGTGGGCTGTGGTCCATGGGATCTCAAAGAGTCAGGCATGACTAACACACACACTATTCATACTGTTCATGGGGTTCTCAAAGAGGAACTCCCCAGGTCGGTAGGTGCCAAATATGCTACTGGAGATCAGTGGAGAAATAAATCCAGAAAGAATGAAGGGATGGAGCCAAAGCAAAAACAATACCCAGCTGTGGATGTGACTGGTGATAGAAGCAAGGTCCAATGCTGTACAGAGCAATATTGCATAGGAACCTGGAATGTCAGGCCTATAAATCAAGGCAAATTGGAAGTGGTCAAATAGGAGATGGCAAGAGTGAACGTCAACATTCTAGGAATCAGCGACTAAAATGGACTGGAATGGGTGAATTTAACTCAGATGACCATTATATCTACTACTGCGGGCAAGAATCCCTTAGAAGAAATGGAGTAGCCATCGTGGTCAACAAAAGAGTTCTAAATGCAGTACTTAGATGCAATCTCAAAAACGACAGAATGATCTCTGTTCATTTCCAAGGCAAACCATTCAATATCACAGTAATCCAAGTCTATGCCCCAACCAGTAACGCTGAAGAAGCTGAAGTTGAATGGTTCTATGAAGACCTACAAGACCTTTTAGAACTAACACCTAGGAAAAGATGTCCTTTTAATTATAGAGGACTGGAATGCAAAAGTAGGAAGTCAAGAAACACCTGGAGTAACAGGCAAATTTGGCCTTGGAATACAGAATGAAACAGGGCAAAGGCTAATAGAGTTTTTCCAGGAGAATACACTGGTCATAGCAAACACCCTCTTCCAACAACACAAGAGAAGACTCTACACATGGACATCACCAGATGGTCAACACTGAAATCAGATTGATTATATTCTTTGCAGCCAAAGATGGAAAAGCTCTATAAGGTCAGCAAAAACAAGACCGGGAATTGACTGTGGCTCAGATCACGAACTCCTTATTGCCAAATTCAGACTTAAATTGAAGAAAGTAGGGAAAACCACTAGACCATTCAGGTATGACCTAAATCAAATCCCTTATGATTATACAGTGGAAGTGAGAAAAAATTTAAGGGAATAGATCTGATAGATAGAGTGCCTGATGAACAATGGACGGAGGTTTGTGACATTGTACAGGAGACAGGGATCAAGACCATCCTAATGGAAAAGAAATGCACAAAAGCAAAATGGCTGTCTGGGGAGGCCTTACATATAGCTGTGAAAGAAGAGAAGTGAAAAGCAAAGGAGAAAAGGAAAGATATAAGCATCTGAATGCAGAGTTCCAAAGAATAGCAAGAAGAGATAAGAAAGCCTTCCTCAGTGATCAATGCAAAGAAATAGAGGAAAACAACAGAATGGGAAAGACTAGAGATCTCTTCAAGATAATTAGAGATCCAAGGGAACATTTCATGCAAAGATGGGCTCAATAAAGGACAGAAATGGTATGGATCTAACAGAAGCAGAAGGTATTAAGAAGAGGTAGCAAGAATACACAGAACTATACAAAAAAAAAAGATCTTCATGACCAAGATAATCACAATAGTGTGATCATTCACCTAGAGCCAGACATTCTGGAATGTGAAGTCAAGTGGGCCTTAGAAAGCATCACTATGAACAAAGCTAGTGGAGGTGATGGAATTCCAGTTGAGCTATTTCAAATCCTGAAAGATGATGCTGTGAAAGTGCTGCACTCAATATGCCAGCAAATTTGGAAAACTCAGCAGTGGCCACAGGACTGGAAAAGGTCAGTTTTCATTCCAATCCCAAAGAAAGGCAATGCCAAAGAATGCTCAAACTACCGCACAATTGCACTCATCTCACACACTAGTAAAGTAATGCTCAAAATTCCCCAAGCCAGCCTTCAGCAATACGTGAACCGTGAACTCCCAGATGTTCAAGCTGGTTTTAGAAAAGGCAGAGGAACCAGAGATCAAACTGCCAACATTCGCTGGATCATAGAAAAAGCAAGAGAGTTCCAGAAAATATGTATTTCTGCTTTATTGACTATGCCAAAGCCTTTGACTGTGTGGATCACAATAAACTGTGGAAAATTCTGAAAGAGGTGGGAATACCAGACCACCTGACCTGCCTCTTGAGAAACCTATATGCAGGTTAAGAAGCAACAGTTAGAACCGGATATGGAACAACAGACTGGTTACAAATAGGAAAAGGAGTACGTCAAGGCTGTATATTGTCACCCTGCTTATTTAACTTATGTGCAGAGTACATCATGAGAAATGCTGGGCTGAGAAGAAGCACAGGCTGGAATCAAGATTGCTGGGAGAAATATCAATAACCTCTGATATGCAGATGACACCATCCTTATGGCAGAAAGTGAAGAGGCACTAAAAAGCCTCTTGATGAAAGTGAAAGAGGAGAGTGAAAAAGTTGGCTTAAAGCTCAACATTCAGAAAACGAAGATCATGGCATCTGGTCCCATCACTTCATGGCAAATAGATAGGGAAACTGGAAACAGCATCAGACTTTATTTTTCTGGGCTCCAAAATCACTGCAGATGGTGATTGCAGCCATGAAATTAAAAGACGCTTACTCCTTGGAAGGAAAGTTATGACCAACCTAGATAGCATAGTCAAAAGCAGAGACATTACTTTGCCAACAAAGGTCCGTCTAGTCAAGGCTATGGTTTTTCCAGTGGTCATGTATGGATGTGAGAGTTGGACTGTGAAGAAAGCTGAGAGCCAAAGAATTGATGCTTTTGAACTGTGGTGTTGGAGAAGACTCTTGAGAGTCCCTTAAACTGCAAAGAGACCCAACCAGTCCATTCTAAAGTAAATCAGCCCTGAGTGTTCATTGGAAGGAATGATGCTAAAGCTGAAAGTCCAGTACTTTGGCCACCTGATGCGAAGAGTTCACTCATTGGAAAAGACTCTGATGCTGGGAGGAATTGGGGACAGGAGGAGAAGGGGACAACAGAGGATCAGATAGCTGGTGGCATCCCCGACTTGATGGACGTGAGTTTGAGTGAACTCCAGGAGTTGGTGATGGACAGGGAGGCCTGGCATGTTTCAATTCATGGGGTTGCAAAGAGTCGGACAGGACTTATTGACTTAACTGAACTGAACTGAACACACACACATTATCCTTCATGACTGATGTTCACAGATACCCTTTTGAATTGTTTTTGAGGTTTATTCATAATTAGAATCATTCAACACTTAGAATGAGAATCTCTAATAATTTCCTCACATGAGAACACTAATTGACTTTGAATTATAAAAAATAAAGCTTTGTTAACACTAATTTTACCTTCATTACTGAAAACAGGAGGGCAGTATTTTAATCTTATTGACTGTACTACTGTCCACACAAATTTCACCACTGATTATAATCAATTGACTGCTTCAAACTCCAAAATTGGGTCAAGGCTTTCTTACAAGTTGCTGCTGCTGCTGCTGCTAAGTCGCTTCAGTCGTGTCTGACTCTGTGTGACCCCATAGACGGTAGCCCACCAGGCTCCCCGTCCCTGGGATTTTCCAGGCAAAAACACTGGAGTGGGTTGCCATTTCCTTCTCTAATGCATGAAAGTGAAAGTGAAGTCGCTCAGTCGTATCTGACTCTGTGCGACCCCATAGACGGCAGCCCACCAGGCTTCCCCATCCCTGGGATTCTCCAGGCAAGAGTACTGGAGTGGGGTGCTATTTCCTTCTCCAATGCATGAAAGTGAGAAGTGAAAGTGAAGTCGCTCAGTCGTGTCCGACTCTTAGCGACTATGTTTAATTGAAAGTACAACTTCAAGAGGAAAAGAAAACAGAAAAAAAGTTACAGAATACTTCGAATCTAGGCAGAAGAATTAATTCAGAATAATAACCTAGTTCAACTGTCTCAAAACAAACTGAATGTCAACTATGGCAAACACACAAACAATAAAAACCAGTACAGTTCACTTCAGTTGCTCAGTCCTGTCAGACTCTTTGTGACCATATGGACTTCAGTATGCCAGGCTTTCCTGTCCATCACCAACTCCTGAAGCTTGCTCAAACTCATGTCCATTGTGTCAGTGATGCCATCCAACCATCTTATCCTCTGTTGTTTCCTTCTCCTTCTGCCTTCAATCTTTCCCAGCACCAGAGTCTTTTCCAATACGTCAGTTCTTCACATCAGGTGGGAAAAGAATTGGAATAGAGGAAGAGATGGGGGAGTAGAAGGACCTGCGCTCATCTTCTCCTATGAGAACTCCAAAATTGCAACTTGCTGCTGAAAAACCATTGACATGAGAATGTTGGATTCCACCAAAAAAAGACACCCCACGTCCAAGGGCAAAGGAGAGAAGCCCTAGCAAGATGGTAAGGGGGTGAAATAGCAGCTGGATTTAAACCCCATACCTGCCAGAGACGCTTAAAAAGCTCAAACAAAACCTTGTACACACGAGGACCCAGAGACCCAACAGAGACTGGGCCAGAGCTGCCTTTGAGTTGTTTGAGTGTCTCCTGTGGAGGCACCAGTCAGCAGTGCCCTGCCATGGGAATAGGGGCTCTGACTGTAGCAGATCTGGGTCACACAGACTGTGACATAAGCCCTCTTGGAGGAGGTCGCCATTAGCCCCACCTTAGAGCCACCGAGCAGACGTCCCACAAACTGCAGAACAATTATACCAAAGAAATTCTCACACTGTTAAGAAAGTTCTAGGACCCAGAATAGATTTCCCAATGGGATCCTGCAAAGGGACTGAGAAGCCCGAGGGAATTTGACTTTGGAGGCCAGTGTGATTTGATTACAGAACTTCCATGGACAGGGAAAACAGACTCTTGGAGGGCACAAATAAAACCTTGTGTGTACCAGGAGCCAGGAAAAAGAAGCAGCATCCCCGTAAGAGACTGAGCCAGACCTGCCTGTGAGTGTCCTGGAATCTCTGTTGAAGGCAAGGGTCAACAATGGCCTGTTGCAGGGTCAGGGGCACTGAACACAGTGCAGGCACACGTCATTTTGAAAGAGGTTGCCATTATGTTCATTATTCCTACCATAGGTCTCAGGTCAAACAACACAGAGGGAACACAGCCCCACTCATCAACAGAAAACTGGATTAAAGATTTACTAAATGGCAATCCACTCCAGTACTATTGCCTGGAAAATCCCATGGACAGAGGAGCCTGGTAGGCTACAGTCTATGGGGTCGCAAAGAGTCTGATGCAACAGAGTGACTTCGCTTCACTTAAGCACGGCCCCGCCCATCAGAAAAAGACCCAGGTTCCCCCACAGTCAGCCTCTTTCATCAGAAAGCTTTCATAAGCCTCTTATCCTTATCAATCAGAGGGCAGAGAGAATGAAAACCACAATCACAGGAAACTAACCAAAATGATCACAAGGATCACAGCCTTGTCTAATTCAATGAAACTATGAGCCATGGCATGTAGGGCCACCCAAGACAGAGAGGTCATGGTGGAGAGTTCTGACAAAATGTGGTCCACTGGAGAAAGGAATGCCAAACCGCTTCAGTATTCTTCCCGTGAGAACCCCATGAACAGTATTAAAAAAAAAAGGAACAAAACAGGTTTAAAAAGTCAATTTTGATAAGGAAAACCTCACAGGACTAAGTGGTAGAAATACACTGTTGAAATGAATGGTATTAAAATTGATAAAGCTTTATACAGATACAGGATATTATTACTAGAGGTCTCCCATGTGGAGACAAGGTCTCTAAGCACTCTTTTTCTATTGCCTTACCATTGTAGAATGTACAGCAAAATATTCCCAAATTCTCACTGATATAATTTTTTCTTTAAATGGAAACACCTACCTCATGTAAACTTCAGTTCAGTTCAGTCACTCAGTCGTGTCCAACTCTTTGCAGTCTCATGAATTGCAGCACGCCAGGCCTCCCTGTCTATCAACAACTCCTGGAGTTCACCCAAACTCATGTCCATCTAGTTGGTGATGCCATCCAGCCATCTCATCCTCTGTTGTCCCCTTCTCCTCCTTCCCCCAATCCCTCCCAGCATCAGAGTCTTTTCCAATGAGTCAACTCTTCGCATCAGGTGGCCAAAGTATTGGAGTTTCAGCTTTGGCATCAGTCCTTCCAATGAACACCCAGGACTGATCTCCTTCAGAATGGACTGGTTGGATCTCCTTGCAGTCCAAGGGACTCTCAAGAGTCTTCTCCAACACCACAGTCCAAAAGCATCAATTCTTCGGCTTTCAGCTTTCTTCACAGTCCAACTCTCACATCCATACATGACCACTGGAAAAACCATAGCCTTGACTAGATGGACCTTTGTTGGCAAAGTAATGTCTCTGCTTTTGAATATGCTATCTGCTTTTGATCATAACTTTCCTTCCAAGGAGTAAGCGTCTTTTAATTTCATGGCTGCAATCACCATCTGCAGTGATTTTGGAGCTGAAAAAAATGAAGTCTGACACTGTTTCCACTGTTTCCCCATCTATTTCCCATGAAGCGAAGGGACCAGATGCCATGATCTTAGTTTTCTGAATGTTGAGCTTTAAGTCAACTTTTTCACTCTCCTCTTTCACTTTCACCAAGAGGCTTTTTAGTGCCTCTTCATTTTCTGCCATAAGGGTGGTGTCATCTGCATATCTGAGGTTATTGATATTTCTCCCAGCAATCTTGATTCCAGCTTGTGCTTCTTCCAGCCCAGCGTTTCTCATGATGTACTCTGCATATAAGTTAAATAAGCAGGGTGACAATATACAGCCTTGACGTACTCCTTTTCCTATTTGGAACCAGTCTGTTGTTCCATGTCCAATTCTAACTGTTCCTTCCTGACCTGCATACAGGTTTCTCAAGACGCAGGTAAACTTATACATAGGCAAATCACTTCAAGAAGATTCTTAAAAACAAATCAGACTAATTTGGTTTTGAAACATGGCTGTCAGGTTTACAGTAAATTTTAGGTACTTCTAAATGTTACCAATATCAACCTTTCTCTGCATAAGTTTCCATAGTGGTAGTGAGCAATAAATTATCTATTGATGTGAAAAAGGAGAGTAGCAAATCCATGAACTATCTCCTCCTCAACAGAGCATGCAGCAATATTCATATACATAAATATCTTGTCAGCTTATTAAAGAAGAAAGTGCTGCAAAGGTAACTACAGTTCCTAAAATTGCTTATTATTATGGTATCAATTGCTGTCTATTTGTGTCTGATGTGTTTCACTTCAGTTCAGTTCAGTTGCTGAGTCATGTCCGACTCTTTGAAACCCCATGAACCACAGCATGCTAGTCATCCCTGTTCATCACCAACTCCCAGAGTCTACCCAAACCCATGTCCATTGAGTCCATGATGCCATCCAACCATCTCATCCTCTGTCGTCCCCTTCTCCTCCTGCCTTCAATCTTTCCCAGCATCAGGGTCTTTTCAAATGAATCAGCTCTTCACATCAGGTGGCCAAAATTTTGGAGTTTCAGCTTCAAAATCAGTCCTTCCAAAGAACACCCAGGATTGATCTTCTTTAGGATGGACTGGTTGGATCTCCTTGTAGTCCAAGGGACTCTCAAGAGTCTTCTCCAACACCACAGTTCAAAACCATCAGTTCTTTGGCTTTCAGCTTTCTTTATGGTCCAACTCTCACATCCATACATGACTATTGTAAAAACCATAGCCTTGACTAAATGGACCTTTGTTGACAAAAGTAATGTCTCTGCTTTTTAATATGCTGTCTAGGTTGGTCATAAGTTTCCTTCCAAGGAGTAAGCGTCTTTTAATTTCATGGCTGATGTGTTTACATTTCTGTATTTCATGTAGTTGAGACTGTAACTTAAGTCCCACCATGTCTTTAAATATAAATGAGAATAACAATATTTGCTATGATTTGATTACCCTTGATCTTCTCAGGTGGCTTAGAGGTTAAAGCGTCTACCTGGAATGAGGGAGACCTGGGTTTGATCCCTGGGTCAGGAAATCCCCTGGAGAAGGAAATGGCAACCCACTCCAGTACTCTTGCCTGGAGAATCCCATGAGGGAGGAGCCTGGTAGGCTACATGGATTTGCAATCCATGGGATTGCAAAGAGTAGGACAGGACTTCACTTTCACTTTCACTTTCTTTACTGACTATTCTTTGACTTGATCAAATATATTGGCTTTCTTTTAAGTTTCATGTGTTATTCCCTTTTGGCAAAACTAATTGATTTATCTATACCCTAATGAATGTGCATGCATTTAAAAAAGTAAGCTAATTTATTATAACAGTCCTTTTAAAAATAAAGACCAGATTTGGTACCAAAGCCAATCAGACCATCTCTGATCTGGCCCTTTGATAACATTTTGACTTAATCCTCATAATTCTCCTCATCTAACTTTAAACACACACACACAAATACAGTTTCATCTTAGAGACTTTGTACTGCTATTCTTGCTGCCTAGAATACTCTTTCCTCTGATAATCACTCAATCTATTCCTCCACCTCCTTCGAGTCTCTGTCACATATATCACTTTATTGAGACATTATCTCTGAACATCCTCTATAAAGTAATATTCAGTCTCACTACATTTCATCCTCTTGGCTTATTTTTATAGCACTTATCTTCAATTATTATTATTGATTCCATTAATTATTTATCACCTTCCTCTGATCCTTCTCCTCTAAGTAAAATGTGGGTTCTATGAGAATAGAACTATATACTATGTATATACTGCTCTATCCTTACCATATAGAATAGGAAAAAATAAATATTTCCTGAAAGAATTAAAATCATCAAAGAAAGACAAGAGCCAGGAAGGTACTGTTGCAGTTAATTTTATGTGTCAACCTGGCTAGGCCATGGTACCCATGGTATGCTGCTTCGAACAAACACCAGTATAAATGTTGCTCTGAAAGTATTTTTGTATGACTAGGTTTTAAGTCAAAAGACTTTGAATAAAGCAGATTACCCTCTAAAAGGTGAGCATGCCTCATCCAATCAGATGAAGGTCCTAAAAATTATAGACTGAAATCTCTGAGAATAAAGCTGTTCTGCCTTCATATTGCCTTTGGACTCAAACTATATACACATACACTCACACACAAACACACACTATTGGTCTTGTCTCTCTGGAGTATCCTAAGTAGTACAAGCAGTTTTTATACAAGCATATTAATGTAGAAAAAATTAATCTTTCAAAAGCTATGAATATTCGATTGAAGAAAAAAGAAGCAAAATTAGAAACATAAAAATAAAAATTCCCACAAAACAGATGTGAAAGTAAAAGTAGGGAAAGAAAGATTACCAAGAAAATATGACTTCAAAGAAAACAGGGTACCAATTCATAAAATAAGACCAAATAGAACTTAAGGCAAAATCATCATGAAGGTGATTACAGGTTGATAAAAGGGAGAAAAGTTGAAGAATATATAATGATTATGACTATATCTATCTAAAAACATAGCCTCAAAATATATGCAGCAAAAAACTGATAAAATTATAAGAATAACTTAACACTTGTGGTTAAGGATTTTTTACTATATCCAAGTCAGAAATGGAGAGCTCAAGGAGTCAAAATAAACGTTATAAATGATGTGAATATCTTGTAAATAAGCTCAAAGTAAATTCTAGAAAAATGCTTGATCTAATAAGGGGTGCACACATATGCATTCTTTTTAATTACATAAGAAACACTGAACAAACTGTCTATATTAGAAGTCACAGGAGACCAGCTTAATGCAGTTCATGTTCTCTGACATAATGAAAAACAACTTAAAATTTTGAAAAGAGTAAAGATTCTAGGAGATAAGAAACTTAATAGATACTTTTGGAAAAGGAGAGCAAAGAGTGGCTTCACATTCATATGTGAAGTAATACTAGAACATCCAGTAATACAAACAGAACTATGCCAACTCAGAAAAAAAAAATGTTACCAACAGATTAGAAAAATGAATTCAAAAAAGACTCTATCTCTCTATATGAGGTTGATAGAAGTGGCAACCAGATCAGTAAGGTAAGGTTTAATTGTATAGTTGATATTGTCAAAAAAAAAAAAAAAAGCCTCAGTAGGTAGGAAAATAAAACTGGACCTCCCACTATAGTCACTGAATTATTTTCCACAACTTTGTGTTTCTTTCTTATAACAAGGTTAAAAATCTCTAGGCATAATCCAGGACATGTCCTTGTAATCTGTAATAACAGTATATACCTCTATTTAAGTGGCTTCGGATTTGGCTTATAACTTGCTACCGAACATGCTTTGGACAAACAGATATCAAGCAGATAATACTTGACACATTGGAAAGAAGACATGAATGTGATTGCACTGCTTCTTTTCCCTCCAGCTATACTTACTGCAGGAGGTTATCATGCCCCACATGTAGACCCTGGGGTCCAGAATGAGAAGACACATGGAGCTCGGCTGGAGCTTATGAAAGTGCAAGAGGCCTGAAGAGACATGCCGCTTTCTCATAAGAGAACAAGGAACAAATGCTCCAACAAGTCAGGAAGATTCTGGGTTAGTTTTTGGAGGAAACACTGACTGATAACAACCTCTTGTACCTTGAATCAAAGTCCTAAAATGTTAAAGGTAACAATGTAAAGCTAAAAAAGGAAGATTTGGAAAAATGATTTTGTGATCTAATAATATGGATAATATTCTCAAGCAATGCCCCCCCACCCCAAATATTAAGATAAAAATACAATAGTTTTTATTCTGTGAAATTGCCTGGAGAATTAAATGGACAGAGGAGCCTGGAGGGCTACAGTTCATAGGGTTGCAGATAGTTGGGCATGACTGAAGTGACTTAGCATGCACACCATATATAAGATCAATAAATGTCTCTCTTTGGAATAAATATACATTCAAGAGTAATTGTATACATGTGTGCTCACCCAGTTGTGTCTGAGTCTTTGCAACCCTATGGACTGTAGTCTGCCAGGCTCCTCTGTCTGTGGAAATTTCTAGGCAAGGATATTGTAGTGGGCTGCCATTTCCTACTCCAGGGGATCTTCCCAACCCAGGGATCAAACCCTTGTCTTCCACATCTCCTGCACTGAAAGCAAATTCTTTACCACTGTGACACCTGGGGAGCTACAAGGCTGACTGTATATAGATAATTAAATCTCTAAGTCCCAAGAGAAAGGAAACCCAATATAAAAAAATTGGCAAAGGCAATTAATTCACAGGTGAGAAGGCCTGAAAGACTTATGAATGAAAAGATGCTCAACAGTACTAGTAATTAGGGAAATGCAATGTATGTAGTGCCCGCTATACTGGCAGAATTATAAAGTCAAATACTACCTGTATTAGTCTACTTGGGCTGCCATAACCACTGGGTGTCTTTAAAAGCAGAATTTACTTTCTCACAGTTCTGGAGGCTTGAAGTCCCAGATCAGGATGCTGGCATGGTAAGGTTCTGTGAAGGCTCTCTTCCTGGCTTGCAGACTATGGCTTTCCAGCTGTGAGCCCTCATAATCTTGTGCTTATAGGTGACTCTTCTTAAATAACCCCTAATCCAATTGGATTAGGACATCACCTTTAGGATCTAATTTAAATTTCACTACTTCGTAAAAGGCCTTTCTCCAAATATAGTCACACAGGGAGCTAAGGTTTCAACACATGGATCTTAAAGGTTGAATACAATTTAGTCCACAGCTCTACCAGATGCTGAAAACGAGATTCCTGAAGGGTTGTAATCAGAACAGTGATTGTTAAGAACCATGTGACAATGCTTAATTGAATTAAATAATATACATTCTGTGGCATGGCAAGTCCTCTCCTTTCCAGGACGAGGTGGTATATACCACAGAGAAACTCTCACAGTCACTCATAATGGAGATATATATGAGGATGTTCGGGGCTTCCCCAGTGGCTCAGGGGTATAGAATCTACCTGTAATGCAGGACACACAGGTTTCAATCCCTGGGTTGGGAAGATTCCCCTGGAGGAGGTCATGGCAACCCCCTCCAGTATCCTTGCCAGGAAAATCCCAAGGACAGAGGAGCCTAGCAGGCTATGGTCCATGGGGTCACAAAGAGTCAGACATGACAAGCACACACACTTCAGTTCAGTTCAGTCGCTCCGTTGTGTCTGACTCTTTGTGACCCTATGGACTGCAGCATGCCAGCCCTCCCTGCTGCTGCTGCTAAGTCGCTTCAGTCGTGTTTGACTCTGTGGGACCCCATAGACGGCAACCCACCAGGCTCCCCCATCCCTGGGATTCTCCAGGCAAGAACACTGGAGTGGGGTGCCATTTCCTTCTCCAATGCATGAAAGTAAAAAGTGAAAGTGAAGTCGCTCAGTTGTGTCCGACTCTTCGAGACCTCATGGACTGCAGCCTACCAGGCTCCTCCGTCCATGGGATTTTCCAGGCAAGAGTGCTGGAGTGGGGTGCCATTGCCTTCTCCGAGTATGTTATCTAGGTTGGTCATAACTTTTCTTCTAAGGAGCAAGCATCTTTCAATTTCATGGCTGCAATCACCATCTGCAGTGATTTTGGAGCCTCCCAAAATAAAGTCTGCCACTGTTTCCACTGTTTCCCCATCTATTTGCCATGAAGTGATGGGACCAGATGCCATGATCTTAGTTTTCTTGTTTTTTTTGTTTTAGTTTTCTGAATGTTGAGTTTTAAGCCAGCTTTTTCACTCTCCTCTTTCACTTTCATCAAGAGGCTCTTTAGTTCTTCTTCACTTTCTGCCATAACGGTGTTATTATCTTCATATCTGAGGTTACTGAAGTAGCAGGGACTTACAGGGGGATTAGGTTCTATGGTGCCTTACACTAGTACAATAAAGAAATAAAATGATATAATGAATAAAATGGGAATACTATCCAGTAGATGAGCTGATAAACCTGATAGACATACATTAATATGGATAAAAAGGATAGAATTAAAAGGCAAGAAACTGAATGAAATTTGTGACAAAATATAGTTTTTAAAGAAAATGAGATGCATTCATGTATAAAATAACTATATTCTTCAAAGATACTTGCAAATCTAAGGAAATATATCAAGGATATTTAAAGACTTCCATACAGGGTTGGAGGGAATGAGAGTAGGGATGGAACATGAAAGGAGAAAAGTAATAAAATCTGCAAATAATTGTCTGTTACATATTGAGAGTTATGGTTAACTCAGCTCTTTGTATTTGAGGAAGAATAAGAGAAAGAAGGGAGAAAGAAGCTGGATGAACAGAAGGGACATAAGGAGGAAAGGGGAGGAGGAAAGAAGTAGAAGAAGGAGAAAGAGAAGCTAAAGCAGAAGCAACAGATAACATTTATTGTTACAACTAAATTTTATAAGGATAAATGGTTCCTAGTGCTGCATAGAAAAAGGAAGATATCAAACATTATGAAAGACATAGTGAAAGGATAACAGAAGAGCAAAACTTCAAAGTAAACTGAGTCCATGAGAAGAGAAATGGTAATGTCATTTACATTACAGAAGTGCCCATCTTTTTTCTCCAGCTCCATAAACAGCTACAGTACCCTTTACAAAACACACTCTGATGGCACCTACAGCATATTATATGTGGGGCAGTTTAACTTAGAGTTTTCAACACTCCCAGTTTATGATTTGCACATTCATGACTATTGCTTCAATTTACTTTGTAAATAGAATCTTACCTGTCTCTTCATAGCTAAATCCCAGAATTTAGAATAGTACCTGGCAGATAACAGGCTTACGCTAACTATTTGTCAACTGAATGAGCATAATTTCTACTTTTAGACAAACAAAAATACAGGGGAGAAAATAATAAAATTCTTGGCTAGAAGGCATGACTGAAATGCACATATATATTATGCCAAATGCATATTCATTATTCCACTTATCAAACTCACTATTTCAAAACATTTACAAAGTACTGATTTTCATAATATCAATAATATATTGTTATATTCCTTTTTCAATTTTTCTTTCTTTTTGTTGTAGACTGCATAGTAGGGGATGCTGCATGAATATGATTTTAAATAATTTTTGATATTCACTCCAGTTATAGTATAAGTAAGATACTCTGAGATCAACCAGATTTGAGAAAATCATATGTGAATATTGTTTGAAATTCAATTTTAGATAAATATAACTGAGTGTTATCATATGTGCCATCGGGGCCAGCTCCCTCTCTAGGAGAGCATGCTATTTGCTCTGGATTGATTTGCACTTCTGTTGAACTGCAACTTCTCTTAAAGGATTATCCTATTAAGAAGTATCAGCTTGACTGATTAAAGATAATTATCTATTCAGTTTTGTATACATAATCTACTAAAAAGAAGATAGATTCTTGTGCTACTTGACTTTGGGCTATGAGGTATGTGTAGACTATAGATTTCAACTGTTATTATTTTTAAATTGAGTACACCATCATATGCTACTACATTAAAATAGTACATTCCTCTTAATTACATAACTATGTACCCCTAGGAAAAATTCAAAGGTAAGACTGTACTTTATTTCTTTATATAAATGTATTTTTCTTGATTAATATATGTGTAAAAATAGTCATATTTCATAATGACCTATGCAAACATGCATTTGTTCTTTTTATAGTATTTGTAATCATATGGTCATAGTTAATTATATGGAATATTTTATTGCCTAGGTGATATTAAGATATAGCCAGTCATGAAATTAATTCCTCATACTTGTTCATTTCAGTTCAGTTCAGTTGCTCAGTCATGTCCAACTCTTTGCGACCCCATGAATCGCAGCACACCAGGCCTCCCTGTCCATCACCAACTCCTGGAGTTCACTCAGACTCATGTCCATCGAGTCAGTGATGCCATCCAGCCATCTCATCCTCTGTCGTCCCCTTCTCCTCCTTCCCCCAATCCCTTCCAGCATCAGAGTCTTTTCCAATGAGTCAACTCTTCGCATGAGGTGGCCAAAGTACTGGAGTTTCAGCATCATTCCCTCCAAAGAAATCCCAGGGCTGATCTCCTGAATTTCTTAAACATGGTGGCAATAACTTGGCATTAGCACAATAATTGTTACACGAAAATAACTGCTATAAATGCATTTGAAAACTATTTCTTATATGACTACTGCAAAATTAATCCTCATTAAATATGATGACAGTAATTTAGAATTTGTCATTTTTTGGATATGAGCTGTATTTAAAATGTTTGTATATAATTAGGCACATAAGCTCTGTAATGAACTTCCAAGGAGAAAGTTTATGTACATAGAAAAACATTTCCAAGAATCTTGATCATCTAGGCCTAATATTTCTATGCAATTCAACTACAACAGAGAATTAAGCAAGGAGAAAATACTATATAAAACTGAGGATCTAACAACGTAAGTGTGACTTCTTTGTATCATCCAGGCGGTTAAAGCTATAATAGCTGACTGCATCTGAATAATGCTCTAATTTGTAAGATTAATAAGTTATTTTCTGCTCTGATTAAACCAGAATAGGTCAGATTTTTACTATCTCATAAAGCCCTATAAGAAGAATTTGTTTGAGTTATTAAGTTATTAAAATGTTGAAACTTATGCATGTTGTTTGATAAAATTCCATTCCTACAGAGAATGAACATGTTGTTAGGTTTGTAAGAATAAAAGTTTTATATTGCTGAGCAACACAGCTGTCATTTCAATTTGAGGCTCAGTTTCTAAATAATCTTGATTTTTATATCAAATTGTATTTCCATTTTGGAACTAGGAAAAGTGGAGTGTTTTACTTACAGTTTCATATTTTATTTGTAAATGTTAAATAGTATAAAAGAGTATTAAGTTTTTATTTTAAAATATTATTTTTATCCCAGAATACCATGCTCCAGTGAAGAGTGGACAAGGCACTACTCAGCTGTACAAAACTTAGGTTGGAAACATAACTGATGAAGTCACTTAATCCAAATCTCATGTTTTTAAGATCAAGTTGAAGTCAACAGAGACTAAGTGTCCTGCTCAATTTCATATTACAATTTCATATTCAACCACAGATGGACAACAATATTCTTTAGAGCCTTGCCTTGTGCTTAACTTCTGATGTATGGTATGTGAATTATTTCTATATGTTTCTTTCTACAAATTCAATCCAGACTCAGATAAGACATTAGATAGTATTGGAGATATGAAATAATCATTTCTAAAACTATGAAAACAGTTGCAAAAGTGAGGCCTTATAGTTTGTACAATGATGTTGTCATTAGATTAAGTACACACCCTTTCAAACATAGTATTGGAAAGGAACAAGAGTTACGTGCATTGATTCTGTATTTTGAAAAAGTCAGTAATTTCATTTATATTAAGCCTTCACAATTTGTGTAATTCAAATGTACTTCAGTTTTCAGAATGTATGATACATTATTAGGATGATAGTCTAAATACATAAAAATTAATATGGTGTCGTCGCCAACCAATTAGGCTTCCCTTGTGGCTCAGCTGGTACAGAACCCGCTTGCAATGTGGGGGACTTGAGTTCGATCCCTGGGTTAGGAAGATCCCCTGGAGAAGGGAAAGGCTACCCACTCCTGTATTCTGGCTTGGAGAATTACATGGACTGTATAGTCCATGGGGTTGCAAAGAGTTGGGCATGGCCGAGCGACTTTCACTTTCACCAATCAGTCAGAATGGACAACATATCAAACAGAATAGGTTCACGGTCAATGGTCATAACATTTTTTACAATTGCAAATATTATTTCTGAATTAATATATCTTCAAACAATACACCTTTAATTAAAGTTTTCATGGCATCCCCATTATTATTAGCATGTTATCTTCTATACTTGCTATCAGGTGAATAAAAATGCTTCTAAAACATAGAATAGCATGACAAAAAACAGAGAAAGGACACTTTTTTATTTTACAGGTAAAGTGTAAAACCAGTTCCTATGAATCTCCAGAATTTTTTCTTTACAATTTCCTGGATCTAAGGATGAAATAAAATGGAATTCAGGGTCTCATAGAAATGTACAAATACATATATTTGTTAATATACATACATAATTAAAGCTCTCAAAACTCCTTAAAATGGGAGAAATGGAACCAAACCCCTAGTTCTGTGCTAAGTAAAAAACAAACAAAAAAACACCTTGTCCAGTTCCTAGAGCATAGTATACTTCATTGCAGGTATTATTCACACATTTGAGTCTGCAAGGGAGATACATAATCTTATTTCTTTCAGTTCCTCCTTCAGTTCCTCCAATTCCTTTCTCCAGTAGCAGAGAAGCCCATATTTTACTCAAAAACAAAATGGATTTGCATACAAACAGGGGACAGAATAGCGGGGTTATAAATAACTGAGCAGAGTCTTCTAGTCTCCTTTTCTCTCTTGTGTTTTATCCACTCTCCCTGTTACTCTTTCCCAGGAAATTGAAGTAGAATGATCTTGCTCTTAGGAGGAGCTATTTAGCTTATCTCTGCCTTATGCCTTAGAGAAGTTAGCTTGTTTCACTCCTTTCCTATTTCAGTTTCTAATCAGGCCAGGACTTAAGTAAATAACAAAAAGTGCCTGTAAGCATTCACCTATTCCATCCAGATTAGTCTGATAAGAATTAACCATGAGGTGTGGAGCTGGAGTTTCAGCTCCCATTAGGAACATATTTAAGGTTCCCCATTGTTATAATCCACCTATAATGTAGGAGAGCTGGATTTGATCCCTGGGTCAGGAAGATCCCCTGGAGAAGGCAATGGCTACCCACTCCACTATCTTTGCTTGGAGAATTCCATGGACAGAAGAGCCTGGAGGACTATCGTCCATCAGGTCGCAAAGTCCATCAGGTCAATGACTGAGTGACTAACTCTTTCACTTTTCTTTCTCTCTTGTTATAAGACATCAAAAACTTGACAGATAACACTAGGGAAATCATCTTTTCTCCCCCCCCCCCCCCGCCTTTATCTTGTCTTCCTTTTCAGACACAACTAGTTGACAAATAGTGACAGGATGTTGTCTTAATCAGTTTTGAGTCAAACACTTCAAGTGGTCATTACTTAGATTATTTCAATATCTATAGCAAATGAATTATTTCTCTGAGCAGATGTCATATATCAACGTGAAACTAATACTATTATTACAGTGAGAAGCAGAATGATAAAAAGTCCAAATTCTAGTCTCTGGAACTAGACTCTCTGAATGTGAATTCTGACTCCATATTTGATCAGATAGGTATCATTGGGTTTGTTGTTAACTTCATGTCCTAGTTTCCTCATCTGTAAAGAGGAGACAATGGTGAAACAGAAGAGGAGGGGACAGGGCACAACCTTTAAAAGAATGACAGCCTGAGAACACAACATAAACTGATTAGAACCAAATAGGTCCAAGATGGCAAACGAGTCGACTTCCACTAGGCTCGACTTGAGCTTCAGTATATGCTCACTGTAACACATCAGCAAGCTAAATGACACATAGGGACTCATGACAGACCCAAGTGTGTTAGTCTCTCAGTCATGTCTGGACCATAGGGGTCCTCTAACCATGCAATTCTTCAGGCAAGAATACGGGAGTGAGTTGCCATTTCCTTCTCCAGGGGATCGTCCCTACCCAGGAATCCAACTCACGTCTCCTGCATTACAGGCAGATTCTTTACCATCCGAGTTACCAGGGAAGCCCCAAGGCCAATCATCAAAGACCAAAAAGTGAGTGG
Organism: Bos mutus; assembly: GCF_027580195.1. Lineage (NCBI taxonomy): Eukaryota > Metazoa > Chordata > Mammalia > Artiodactyla > Bovidae > Bos > Bos mutus. Next base: position 33,768,913 of record NC_091618.1, read on the forward strand.
CAGCCTAATTCCTGGAACACTCTGCCCCTTCTCCAAAATTTTTGGGATAATCTTCCCATTCTGTACCCTAGGCAATTACCCAGTCCATGAAGGCTAACCACACCACTTTCTGAGGTTGCACTCACCCTCAGCAATGGCCCACACTCTTGTCTATGGACTGTGTTTCTCCCAAGGCCACTTTTGACTTCTGAGATGGCTCACACTCTGTCTGTGGAGTGTGTTTACTTCTAAATAAATCTGTTACTGAGTCACAGTAATCCAAGTCTATGCCCCAACCAGTAATGCTGCAGAAGCTGAAGTTGAAGAGTTCTATGAAGAAACACAAGACCTTTTAGAACTAACACCAAAAAAAAAACCAAACAAAAAAAAACCAGATGTCCTTTTCATCATAGGGGACTGGAATGCAAAATTAGGGAGTCAAGAGATACCTGGAGTAACAGGCAATTTTGGCCTTGGAGTACAAAATGAAGTAGGGCAAAAGGCTAACAGAGTTTTGCTAAGAGAATGCACTGCTCATACCAAACACCCTCTTCCAACAATACAAAATATGACTCTACACATGAACATCACCAGATGGTCAATACCAAAATCAGACTGATTATATTCTTTGCAGCCAAAGATGGAGAAGCTCTATATAGTCAGCAAAAACAAGACCAGGAAGCTGACTGTGGCTCAGATCATGAACTCCTTATTGCCAAATTTAAACGTAAATTGAAGAAAGTAGGGAAAACCACTAGGTCATATAGATATGACCTAAATCAAATTCCTTATGATTATACAGTGGAAGTAACAAATAGATCCAAGAGATTAGATCTGATAGACAGAGGGCCTGAAGAATTATGGCTGGAGGTTCATAACACTGTATAGCAGACAGAGATCAAAACCATCCACAAGAAAAAGAAATTCAAGAAAGCAAAGTGGTTGTCTGAGGAGGCCTTAAAAGAGCTGAGAAAAGAAGAGAAGTGAAAGGCAAAGGAGTAAAAGAAAGATATACCCATCTTAATTGGGTACCAAAGAATAGCAAGGAGAGGTAAGAAAGTCTTCCTAAATGGTCAGTGCAAAGAAATAGAGGAAAACAATAGAATGGGAAAGATTAGAGATCTTTTCATGAAAATTAAGAGATAACAAGGGAACATTTCATGCAAAGGTGGGTACAGAAATGATATGGACCTAGTAGAGAAGAGATGGCAAGAATACACAGAAAGATGATCCAATAAAGGTCGTATTGACCTGGACAAGGACAATGGTGTGGGTCACTCACATAAAGCCAGACATCCTAGAGTGTGCAGTCAAGTGGGTTTTAAGAAGCATCACTATGAACAAAGCTAATTGAGGTGATGGAATCTAGCTATTTCAAATCCTAAAAGATGATACTGTTAAAGTGCTGCACTCAATATGCCAGCAAATTTGGAAAACGGAGCAGTGGCCACAGGACACAAAAAAGGTCAGTTTTCATCCCAAAGAAGGTCAATGCCAAGAACGTTCAAACTACCACACAACCGCACTCATTTCACATGATAGCAAGGTAATGCTCAAAATTCTTTAAGCAAGGCTTTAACAGTATGTGAACTGAGAACTTCCAGCTGCACAAGCTGGATTTAGAAAAGGTAGGGGAACCAGAGATCAAATTGTCAACACCATTGAATCATAGAAAAAGCAACGCAAGTCCAGAAAAACATCTACTTCTGCTTCATTGACTACAATAAAGCGTCTGTGTGAATACAACAAACTGTTCTTAAAATTCTAAAAGAGACAGAAATACCAAACCACCTTACCTGCCTCCTGAGAAACCTGTATGCAGGTCAAGAAGCAACAGTTAGAGCCGGACATGGAACAAAGGACTAGTTTAAAATTGGGAAAGGAGTACACCACAGCTGTATATTGTCACCCTGCTTATTTCGCTTATATTTAGAGTACATCCTGTGAAATGCCAGGTTGGATGATTCACAAGCTGGAATCAAGTTGCTGGGAGAAATAACAACAACCTCAGATATGCAGATGACACACCCTAATGGTGTGTCATGGAGTGAAGAGGAACTAAAGAGCCTCTTGATGAAGGTGAAAGAGGAGAGTGAGTAAGCTTGTTTAAAACTGAGCATTCAAGAAACTAATATTATGGTATTTGGTCCCATCACTTCATGGCAAATAGATAGGGAAACAATGGAAACAGTGACAGACTTTATTTTTGGGGGGGGCTCCAAAATCACTGCAGATGGTGACTGCAGCCATGAAATTAAAAGATACTTGCTCCTAGGAAGAAAAATTATGATAAACCTAGACAGCGTATTTAAAAGCAGAGACATCACTTTGCCAACAAAGTTCGATATAGTCAAAGCTATGGTTATTCCTGTCATCATGTATGGATGTGAGAGTTGGACCATAAAGAAGGCTAAGCAGCAAAGAACTGATGTTTTTGAACTGTTGGAAAAGACTCTTAAAGGAATTCAATCCTGAATATTCATTGGAAAGACTGATGCTGAAGCTCCAATACTTGGGCCACCTGATGCAAAGACACAATTCATTGGGAAAGACTCTCATGCTGGGAAAGATTGAAGACAGGAGGCAGAGGGGGTTACAGAGGATGAGATGATTGGATGGCATCATTGACTCAATAGACATGAGTTTAAGCAAACTCGAGGAGTTAGTGATGGACAGGGATGCCTAGTGTGCTGCAGTCCATGGGGTCGCAAAGAATTGGACATCACTGACAGACTGAACAACACAACCTAGTCAAAGCTTGCTCTGCTCGCTGCAAGATAAGTCAATGAATCTGAGATGAGGTACGTGGATTAGGAACAGACTTTGTGAGCCTGCTGACAGAGAAGATGGCAGGCCTGACCCTCAAAGTAACCATCTTGCTGGGGCCTGGATGTCAGATTCTTTTCTGGATCAGAGATGGGTGGGATACAAAGTAAACAGACCATTTAATTCTTGCAAATCTCCTAAAATGACAAGCCTCAGGTAGTGGGATGTGTTAATTTTATGTCTTCCTTACAGTCATTACATGGGCAGTGTGAAATGCAATATCTCCTGTCATATCAACAAACAAAGATGTCACATCTATCTGTGATCCCAGACTCCCCAAATGTGAATTTTTGGTCATGAAATGTGCTTGGTGCTATGCCATTTGCTACACAGAGAATCACAGGCATTCACAGGTGGACGGGTCTGGTTATCTCCTTGAGGCAGGCCATTATGTACGTTTATAGTAAAAAAAAAAGGGGGGGGGTTAAAGTCACAGAAGCAGATGCAGTGCAAATTTAAAAGCAACTCTTCCAGGTTACAAATCCATTTCTTTCCTATCACTTTGTCTTTCACTGAATCTTTCTGCAACGAGAAATCAAGAATCTAAGCTTCATTAGGTCCTGAAATTATGTGTGGGATCTCAGCTGGAAAACCATGGGTTTGGGCTGAGTTCAAGCCCGAGCACATGGATTGAAGTCCCAATCTGAGGTGAATGATTTCAGTAGTAACAACCTCATTAAGCTGTGGTAAAGAATAAACAAGATTTTTATGAGAGCTGACTCAGATGGTTCCATTGGTAAAGGGACTAGACCCAGAAGTGTGGACTGATGTTGCCTCACTATTGAGGTAATAACATTCTGAGCCCTCTCCCTGAGTCAAGTTTTCTGCAAAGAGCCAGACAATAAATAGCTGAGCCTTCACAAGCCATATAGTTTCCATTGCGAATATTCAACTCTGCTGTTGTAGTATAAAAGTAGCCTTAGATAATGCATAAATTAATGGGTATGGTTGTATACCATTAAAATTACAGATAAATACAGGTCAAGCTGGACTATAGGCAGTACTTTGCCAAGCCCTGTTCTATGTACTATCCTTTTGAATTGCAAGGTTTTACCATCCTGGTTGATGGGAGCACTAACTATTCCTAGGCTATTGTGATCCTCAGGGATTTTTCTTGTTAACTCTTCAGACAGATTTTTCTAAGCCTTTAGGCTGTCATGTACTGATCCATACTCAGCTAAAGATTGGAAGGGATCTTTTGCAGATCTCCAGAGCTCCCTCTTTATGTTGCTGTCTCCTGTCCTATCTCCTGTCCTGTCCTCTGCCTTGGCCTCACTGGACTGCCCATTCCATCTCCCTAACTCTGGGAGTTTGCTGAGCTTCCTCAAGGTTTTTGTTCATTTCTGAGATGCAATCTAGAGATTTCCTCCAGACAGTATTCTGTGCAGCCATAGAGCTCATCTTATTTACCCACCTCTCAGTACTGTCTTCCACTGCCCAATATTCAATTTCTGAAAACCATTGTTGCATAAATTTTGTCTGTTTTTTCCTTCATTTTAGGTAGGAGTCCTACCTAATGGTCCCTGTTTGGCTGGAAGTGGAAGTTGTGGTAGGTTTTTAACGTTCCACAGACAAGGAAATTAAGACTCAGAAATGTTCAGAAATTTCACCAAGATCATTCGGCTAGTTAGTAGTGGAGACAGAATTCAAAACCAGGGCTTCTAAATTCTGAGTTATACTAACTTCCAGATGTTCCATTATACTACACTGCTTCCAACAGAAGGGATTGACCACAACCTGTCTTTTAAATATGCTGCTCCTGCTGCTAAATTGCTGTAGTTGTGTCTGATTCTCTGTGACACTATGGACTGTAACCTGTCAGGCTTCTCTGTCCATAGGATTCTCCAGGCGAGAGTACTGGAGTGTGTTGCCATTTCCTCCACCAGGGGATCTTCCTGACCCAGGGATTGAACCTATGTTTCGGCCATTGCACACGGATTACCACTGAGCCTCCAAGGAAGCGCATCTTTTAAATATAAAACAGAACAGGGAACTGAAGCCTTCACTAACAGAAACTAATAAACCAAAAATGAAGATTATCTTATTATTTTTTGAACAATTTTAGAAGGGTCTGATACTCGTCATATTTTATAATGGGGTCATTATTTTTTCTTATAGTTTAGTATCTCTATTGTCATTCTGCTTGTGGGAAATATCTAGGATTATCTCCAAATGGTGGGAAACCTTGCCCGTTTTAATGGTCTAAGACTGACAAGCTTTCTGTTGGAAAGTTCCCATCTGGCTCAAGCTTCAGCTTCTGCATGTTTTAAGGATGTGACTTCTTTGCAAATGTATTGGAATTACCTTTTACAAAGGAATGAAAAATAGTTCTAAACTACATAAACATGATGAAATGAGAGCTGTGGGAAAGCGTATGTATAAATTCTCACAGTTCATTTTGGTTACTTTCACTATAAAATTCCATTTAACATTTTTCTGAAATAGTAATAAATTTTTGAATGGTAAAACATATGGCATTTGTGTATGCCAAGTGCGAGATATTTAGATAATGAATATTTGTATGTGTAGCACTGTACTACCAGGAGGTTCTCTGTTTAATGAGAAAGAATACTTATCCTTTTACAAATACATGAATGATAAATATATACTGATACATGTATATATCTATGCTGCTGCTGCTGCTAAGCTACTTCAGTCCTGTCTGACTCTGTGCGACCCCATAGATGGCAGCCCACCAGGCTCCCCGATCCTTGGGATTCTCCAGGCAAGAACACTAGAGTGGGTTGCCATTTCCTTCTCCAATGCATGAAAGTGAAAAGTGAAAATGAAGTCTCTCAGTCATGTCCGATTCTTCGTGACCCCACGGACTGCAGCCTACCAGGCTTCACCGTCTTTGGGATTTTCCAGGCAAGAGTACTGGAGTGGGTTGCCATTGCCTTCTCCAGTATATATCTATAAACATAGGTAATCTGTATTTGTTGTAAACAGTGCATTTTCAAATAAAACATTATGCAAATAATACTATGCCACATGCAACTCCTCTTTTAAATGTGTAAGAAGCTGATTTCTTACAGCAACAGTAAAGCTAAGCCCTAGATGATGATTCACACTTCTTTAAATCTTTTGATTTTAATTATATATGCACATATAATGTTAAATACAGTTTTACTTGCTAGTTAATCATTTAAATTATTTTTAATATTAGAGGAAAACAAGACTATATTGGGATTTCCTCATTATAGAATGCAATTAACCCATGAGACAAATTAGAATATAGTAAGACAATTATCTCTTCTATTATTTACATGAAAAAGCTTAATTCAGGAAGATCAAATAACTTGCTTAAAATCTAAAAGGTGAGGAAGAGCTAAGGGTCTAAATCTTAGTGTACGTTCTTTTTCCACACCATTGGTTTGAAATATTTTTATCAAATATAACATTTCAAAAATTGATACACCGTATTTTGTTGTTTAGTTTCTAAGTTGTGTCCGACTCTTTGAACCCCATGTACTGTAGCCTGCTGGGCTCCTCTGATCATGGGTTTTTCCAGGTAAGAATATTGATGTGGATTGCCATTTCCTTTTCCAGGGGAGGAAGTCCCTGATACATCATGAGAAATACCAATTTTAAAACAGAATAAGTACTATTTCATTAGTATGTAATTTACTCTTATAAATTTAAAATAAAATTATAAAATAAAATAAAAATAGTTATGAGATAAATAATTAATGAATACATTTTAATAAATATTTGAAATCAAATGTTATGAACCACAGTTTCAGTCTTTAATGATCTCTACTCAAATATCCTGTGTATCCTGTGTTGGATTTGCAGTGAAGAAATCCCTTATTTATAAAGACAAGCCATTGTGTATGGAGACAGCTCTGTTTAAGCAGCACACCTCAAAATTTCAAGATGCCCTTCAATTAAACTGATCTAGAGACATGAAATATTAGGAGAAAATTTTTGTTTCTGTGTTTATTATTTAGGATATCTGAAAACTACTTGCACATTCCTTATATTAAATTTCTCAAACAGAATACTATCAATACTTCTGCATATGTTATATGATATTATGATGATACTGCATGTGTATTATCAATGACCTTTCCTCAGGTCCAAGGAGGTAAGCTTGCATTGGCTTGCCACTGGGAATAAATAAAGTATGTCAAATGAATGTGTATTCTGAGCTTATTATGTTATATTTGATATTATTTTCATAGTCCAAATATCCTCATGACATCTTTTTATACTTTTAAAATCATCTTTTCCTGAATAAATGCAGATGAGAAGAGATCTACATGTTCCTGTCCTTATTTCAATTTTGTTTTTCTCTTGACTTCACTTTTCTTTACTCTCTTGAAATGAACATAATTTCTGGTATTTAACTTTGTGATTTTCATCTCTCTGTTCAGATCCTCATTAGACCTTGTCTTTGCTCTTCCCAAGTTCCTTCAACTCTTAATGTATTTCATACTTTTAAAATGATGAGTGACTTAAGACTTCTTCTCCACCAAAGCACACATTTCTCATTATTCAATGAGAAAAAGACATTAATTTTTCAAACTCTAGAATTAAAATTAATTATATCATGTTCCTTGAAGAAATGGTCAAAGGAATGGAAAGGTCAAGTTGAAATTATATTTCTTCAAACTGATGAAATGTTTTCATTAATAGGGTCCCTGGTTTACACTCTTTATGTTTCTCATTGTTCCATCCTTGATTTTGACAGTTTTCTTAATATTAGTGTACTATCGAATATATAGCAGTAATGGAGAGAAAAAATAGATTTCTTGTACCAGGGGCTTCAAGACTTGCATGACAGTAAGATAGAACTGACATTTATTTAAAATAAGGTTTGCCTGACAATATATAGAAAAAAAATTTGAGGATGGATGATAAGGACAGTAAAAGGCAGTGAAAACATATTTAATATTATGACAGTAAAATATATATCTAGTGTTAGTTGTACAGCTTTCCAAAACACCTGTTTTTCTATTATTAGAAAGTACAGACAAAAGCTTTGAAATTTCAGAATCAAAACTCAAGAACCTGAATACTTGGATGCTATTTCAAGATAATAAAGGAAATTTATTGATTTGAAAATGTTTATAAAACACAAGTTGAAACTCTTTTAGATTTATGATGTCAATGTATATTCTATATATTGTAAAGTATAAATTATAATACTAATGAGCCTTCACATTAAAAAATTAAATTCTCATAGTTAGGGTCTTTTATCCTGTACAGTGTTTTCTGTTTCAATTCTAGCAGAGCATAAAAGTCTTAATGTCAAGAACATTACTAAAATATTTTTAAGGAAGTCATTGTTATTAGTGTGGCTCATATACCAGTCTGCAATGGGAACACAACTTAAGATTTGTTAAGAAGACAAACTTACTGAATTCTGAATTTCAGATATGTGATGGCAATATCATGAAACCAGTTCCATGGAACACACAATTATCTTATGGCTCTAGAACTGCTGAGTATATTCATACTTTCTGGACTATATTTAAATAGAATATTATTTCCATTATATATATTCAATCTCTATTTCTTCATCTAAAATCACTATCTCTACCACTTTGAGTGGCTGCCAATAAATAACACAAGTTCTAACATCTCAAAACTTAAAAAAGTTTATAACATGTATTATAATAGCAAAGGTAAGCTACATCAATCAATAACAGATATACATTATTTAGCATAGGATATCATTAAAGATAGAGTTGTAATTGCAATTTTAACATTTTAAATGTACAAGTGGAATCATTGTGTGACTATTAATATCAGTTGCTACACTACTGATCATCAGCAAGGATAAAATATTTTCTTATTGATAACATTCATCTTATTGCAGAAAAACGCTAAACATGATAGTATACTATAATTATTACCAGTTAAAACAATTATTTTTGGACATAATTGCAGCAAAATGAATATATATTTAAATTTAATTGTAAAATCTAGAGAATATGAGGTATTACGCATTTATTATAGACTAAAATATTCTGTAAAATGTTTTAATTTTACTCTTGTCAAAGTTTTGTTCTTCCCTACTTTTAGCCATTTGCCTTCAAAAAACTTGATTTTCTTGCGTTGGATGGTGATTCCAAGGCATGCAGACTCCAAATTTTGCATGATGCTACTAGGAACTTGAGTAATTTAAATGAGCACACACTTACCTTCTCTATTATCCTTTTTTTCACGCATGTGATAAATGCAATGCTTTCATTATATATATGTGATATGATATATAATATGATGATTATAACAGTGTAATATATTTTAGTATAATATTAAGAACAGAAATTTACATAGAAGGAAATGCAAAAAATTAAAATGGCAATAGAAAATACTTTCAGGACAAATATTAAAGTTGTCAACTTGGTCAAAATGTTAAACAAAAAAGATCCTACCTGATGAATCAAAGGTCACCTCATTGCCCGGGCTTGGACCTACATCAATGGACACCATGGGTAAAAGCTTCCGAAAATCCCACAGCTTTGTAACTCCACAGGCATCACAGGATGCTATCATGTGACCCTTTAAAGTATTAAAAAAGAAGTTTTATATATACACACACACACATGATACTTCTCTAAAAATATATATAGAAACTCAGACCAAAAGAAAAGATTTTCTATTACTATTTTATTAAATCCACAAGAATACATTCCTCTAAACTAAAAAGTATTCATTATACCTTTGTCTTCAACATAAAAGCATTGTAAAGTGAAAATTCATATATGTAAAATCCTATATCACACTTTGGAAGATGATTCTCAGGAAATCATTTTGATGATTTTAATTATATTAGAAGATGCAATAAAACAGAACTACACACATGGATGTGCATGCAATTTGTCTATATATACACATGTCTCATGTATGACATGTGATTTACATATAAAAACTACCTATACATGTAAAAAATTTGCACAAAATGCACACTCCCTTCACATGCTTGTAACTAGTTAGTACTGACAATTTATATCTCAGAATAAAAATAAAAACAGAGGTAGGAAAACAACTGGACAGGAAAGAATAATTTTTATCATAGTGGGTAGATCACTGGAACCATGTAAAATTGATGGCAAGGAAGCTGTGCCTATTGTGGTCTGTTAGACAAAATTATTAGAAATAATTTTTTAATGCCTAGTCAAAAATCATTCCTTCATTATTTTCTTTCTAGATATTCTAAAATGTTAAATAACTTGATCAATATATAATTTCTCTCATTATTTTGAACTAGCTCACATACTTATTCCTCATTTACTCCTGATTTCTACCCTTTCTGTAAAAAATGTGCATACTGTATTAGAATCCAAGTCAAATGTTCCCTAAACATTCCAGCAATGTAACAAATGCAATTAGTTTTAAAATTCTGTAACTGTTATCACTCACAATGCAGTAAACAATCTTTTACCCTCAATCTAATAAATGGAATATTCAATCCTTTTTGTGACTTAAAAAGAACACAAGGAACTTGGAATGTTTTCAAATACGTAAACATGTAAGAACTGTGAAGAATCAATGAATTTAATTTTTAGAAAAGAATAGTTATCAGGATTACATGGAATATTAAATGTTAAAAATTATAAAGAACTCTTTCCAGATATAAGGGCTTTCAAACACCTTTTAGAAGTCACAGAATGGAATTTTTTTTCAACTTTGAGTACAGAATAAATTTTAATCAGAATTTAATTTGGAGGAACTTCTTCTCAAAGTCAGGTTATAGACTTCATGACCTTTTCTTCTCTAGATTTTATGACACAAAGAAAATCATAAAATGTGCCTTATACCATTGAATATTAAAATTTTAGAAACTATACTAAATATAAAAATAAATTATTTAAATCGTTTTAGTATTTTCATATTTCATTTTTACTGCTGTCAATACATTTAGAACATTCTGATAAAATTAAAATAATAGTCAATACTTATTAAGGGTTTTTAATGAACTAAATGCTGTGCTAAATAATTTATTGATAAAAATAGATTCATTATTTTAAACAATTTTGAATAACATCATTTAGCCAAACTTTTCCATTTCCCAAGGAACTTAAAATTCATGACAAAATATGAATTATGAAAAAACAGAATAACTTGTAAAGTGGTACAAGTTTGTATTCAGATTTGATAACCAGGAGACACTTGGTAACTACACTTTCAGTTAGAAGAGAGGTAATGTAGTGCCTATCGGAGTGCCTGGAGCATATAAAAATTAAAAAAAAAAAATTAACCCAATAGATGACAAATGCCTTATGGGTATTTACCCAGTTTTAAAGTACTTTCACACTGTTGATGAGGTTCTTGAGGCCAAGAATCCTGGAGTAGTTTGCCCTTCTCTTCTCCAGTGGGTCATGTTTTGTCAGAGGACTGCGGGCCGGAGGAGAAGTGGGCGACAGAACATGAGATGGTTGGATGGCATCACTGACTCAATGGACGTGAGTTTAAGCAAACTCCAGGAGATAGTGAAGGACAGGGAAGGCTGGTGTGCTATAGTCCATGGGATCGCGGACAGTCAGACACGACTTTGTGACTGAACTTTCACACCAGCCTTAAGGTAATATTGCTTCTAACCTTAATAGTTCTGAATCAGCTAGACAAAAGGAAGAGATAAAAGATGCAGAGAATCCAGAACAAAAAAGTTGGAATATCAAGATTCTGTATTCCTTCTCACGCAATCCCAGGTGAACTGGAATCACCTGCCTTTCTCCTTCTATAGGTCAAAAGAAGACACTAAATTATTACTAATCCAAATCACACACTGTGAGTTTTGAGGGAAATGAAGATAGGGAGTGTGGAAAAGGGTTTAGTTGACAACCTGGTGAAAAAGCAAACATTTTATCTATAATTTATGTCAGGTAATAAAACAAAGACTAGCTACAGTTAGGCGATTAACATAACTAAGAAATAAAGATTTCAAAGAAAATGTTTTTGTTCAGGGAGGTAGGAATTGTGACCATCCTAAAGAAAGTATAAACTCAAAGAATTTTGGAAAATTCTCTAAAATGTAATTCTTGTTATGTCACTGGTACCAGTGCTGATACTGAGAAGGAAAGGTAATAAAGATGGCTGCATTGAAAGCTCTCAAAGAAGATCTCATTCAGGCAGATGGTTATTTATACGACACTGAATCTCCAGCACCTGGTTTAGTTCCTTTGACATTTGGGATTTGATTTTGATTTATAGAATAAATGAATATAAGTGGAGTAGAGTAATCAATGCTGACCATGTGAAACTTTAATGGACTTTTGTTTCTCAAAATATGGTAAATGAGCAGAAGCTCAGAAAAATACAGTAGTGTTTTATCTTTTGTTTGTGTGTGTGTGTGTGTGTATTTATTAGTTTTGGGATTATAGACTCAAATAGTAAAATGAAGCAAGTAAAATTTAGAAAATGGACAAAGGATACAGTTGAGATTAAAATGAATAGCCATGACTCCTAAATGCCCCTATTAAGCTTTGTCAACTCCAACTTAAAGATCCTAGTGAGAATAAGTTAGAGTATAACAGTATAAAATCAAACTAGCTTTACCTAGGCTGCTGGAAATATACTGGAGAAATATTTAGCTGTACATATCAAGAATCACAAAGGTGTTCATACTTTTTAAACTTATAAGGTTACTTACTAAAAAATGGAAACACGTGAATTTTATAATAATCTAATTTAGAAGAAATAAATCTTGTGCTGTTGTGGATCCTGAAAACTGCTAGAGGCACCTTTTATGCAAACTTGTTACCAACAGTGACAGGAAGAAAAGCAGACTGAACAGCTATCTCTCAGCATAGATGTCTTTAAACATATTTATATATTGTAAAACAAAGAAAAAGCAAAAATTAGCTAATGAAGTAATTTATAGTTTAAATGAGTAATTAAACTATTTTCATAAATCCATAGTATTTCTTCACATAAACATATCTTATGGCTTTATATAATTTCCAAAAATAGATTTTACAAGTTTGGGCATTACTGTAAGTTTGGGTTAGGAGGATATTTTTCAGGTAGTATAAGAAATGCCATAGAGTAATAAACTATTTTATATGAAATTCCTTATATATTTATATTATATCAAGAAGAAAAACATAGACTCTTAATTTATTATAGAAACAGAGGTCTAATTTAATTGCACTTTGAACCTCCTTTCTGATAAGTCAGCTAAATCAGATTAAAAATTCTGTTGGTTCAACTCACTATTTTTATATATATTCTCATATATATGTATATATAGTACATGTATATATATATATCTTTATTTTTACCATCTTTATTTGGAGTGAATGTCAGAACATCTAAAGAAGGAAAATATTTTTAGGTCTATGACATTACTTCTTTTGCAAGTTTCTTCAAGGCTGAATAACACAATATATGTAATTGTTCTCTTCTGAGAGTTATGCAAAATAATAGAAAATTAAATTAATGATTATGTATCAACTATGTACACATGAGAATGTTATAAGCTCTTTAAGAATAGGTACTTTGGCTTAACAATACATTCCCATGATCTTGAATAGCACCTAGTAAATGTTTTGCAAATGTTTTGTAAATGATTTGCAAATAACTGCAGATGTATAAATAAATAACCGAGATGAATTACTGTGATGTACTGTGCTTAGTTGCTCAGTGGTGTGCGACTCTTTGTGACTCCATGGACTGTAGCCCGCCAGGCTCCTCTGTCCATGGGGATTCTTCAGGCAAGAATACTGGAGTGGGTTGCCACCCCCTCCTCCTGGGGATTTTCCCGACCCAGGATTGGAACCCAGGTCTCCATCATTGCAGGCAGATTTTTTTACCATCTGATCCACAAAATAGCAATTACAGAAACAATGTAAGTTTATGCTAAACTGTCATTAAACTGCTTGAAAGTATACAACAGATATGGTACAGTGATTGAATAGGGAGATATGTTTATTAAAAAATTGCTCTATATATTTCTTAAGACTTTATTTTTTAAACGTAGTTTTGGCTCATGGCAAAATTAAAGGGAAAATAGAGAAATTTTTATTTATCTCCTGCCTCCACTTAGCCTCCCCCACTTACAACTTGTCCACTGCAGAGGCACATTTGTTACATTTGATGAACCAATATTGACACATTATAATCACCTCAAATTCCTACTTTTACATTACAATTCACTCCTAGTGTTGCACATTCTATGAGTTTAGACAACTTTACAATGACATATACCCTTCACAATGGTATCATCAGAGTATTTTTCCTAAGTATTCTTTGCACTCATCCATCCATCCAAACTCCTGGCAACCACCCATCATTTTGCCTCTCTAGAGGGCAGCCAGAATGAAAACCACAATTACAGGAAACTAACAAAACTAATCACATGGATCACAGCCTTGTCTCAATGAAACTATGAGCCATGCCATGCAGAGCCATCCAAGACGGATGGGTCATGGTGGAGAGTTCTAACAAAATATGGTCCACCGGAGAAGGGAATGGCAAACCACTTCAGCATTCTTGCCTTGAGAACACCATGAAGAATGTGACCCCCATGGACTATACAGTCCATGGAATTCTCCAGATCAGAATATTGGAGTGGATAGGCTTTCCCTTCTCCAGGGTATCTTCCTAACCCAGGAATTGAACCCAGGTCTCCCACACTGCAGGCAGATTCTTTACCAACTGAGCCACAAGGGAAGCCCAAGAATACTGGAGTGAGTAGCCTATCGCTTCTGCAGCAAATCTTCCCAACCCAGGAATTGAACCGGGGTCTCCAGCATTGCAGGTGGACTGTTTATCAACTGAGCTATCAGGGAAGCCCCATGAAGAGTATGAAAAGGCTGAAATACGAACTCCTGAGTTCAGTAGGTGCCCAATATGCCATGGGAGAAGAGTGGAAAAATAGCTGCAGAAGGAATGAAGAAGCTGAGCCAAAATGGAAACACACCCAGTTGTGGATGTGCTGGTTATAAAAGTAAAGTCTAATGCTATAAAGAACAATATTGGATAGGAATCTGGAATGTTAGGTCCATGAATCAAGGTAAATTGGAAGTGGTCAAACAGGAGATGGTGAGAGGGAACATTGATATTTTAGGAATCAGTAAACTAAAATGGACCAGAATGGGCAAATTTAATTCAGACGGCCATTATATCTACTATGTGGACAAGAATACCATCGAAGAAATGGAGTAGCCATCATAGTCAACAAAAGAGTCTGAAATGCAGTACTTTGGTACAAGCTCAAAAATGACAGAATAAACTCTGTTCATTTCCAAGGCAAAACATTCAATATCACAGTAATCAAAGTCTGTGCCCCAAGCACTAATGGTAAAGAAGCTAAGTTGAAGAGGTCTATGAAGACCTACAAGAGCTTCTAGAGCTAACACCAAAAAAAGAAGTTCTTTTCATCACAGGGGACTGGAATACAAAAGTAGGAAGTCAGGAGAAACCTGGAGTAACAGGCAATTTTGGCCTTGGAGTGCAAAATGAACCAGGGCAAAGGCTAACAGAGTTTTGCCAAGAGAAGGCACTGGTTGTAGCAAACACCCTCTTCCAACAACACGAGAGATGACTCTACGCATGGGCATAATCAGATGGTCAATACCAAAATCAGATTGATTATATTCTTTGCAGCTGAAGCAGGAAAAGCTCTATGTAGTCAGAAAAAACAAGACCAGGAAGCTGACTGTGGCTCAGATCATGAACTCCTTATTGCCAAATTCAGAGCTAAATTGAAGAAAGTAGGGAAAACCACTAGACCATTCAGATATGACTTAAATCAAAACCCTTATGATTATAGTGGAAGTGATAAATAGATCCAAAGGATTAGATCTGATAGAAAGAGTGCCGGAAGAAACATGGATGGAAGTTTCTGACACTGTACAGGAGGCAGTGGTCAAAATATCTCTAAGAAAAAGAAATGCAAAAAGACAAAATGGTTGTCTGAGGAGGCATTACAAATAGCTGAGAAGAGAAGCGAAAGGCAAAGGAGGAAAGGAAAGATATACCCAACTGAATGAAGAGTTCCAAAGAATAGCAAAGAGATATAAGAAAGCCTTCCTAAGTGAACAATGCAAAGAAATAGAGGAAAAAACAGAATGGGAAAGACTGGAGATCTCTTCAAGAAATTTAGGCATACAAAGGAGACATTTCATGCAAAGATGGGTACAATAAAGGACAGAAATGGTATGGACCTAACAGGAGCAGAAGATATTAAGGAGAGGTGGCAAGAATATACAGAAGAACTATACAAAAAATATCTTAATGACCAAAATAACCATGATGATGTCACCACTCACCTAGAGCCAAACATTTTAGAGTGTGATGTCAAGCGGTCCTTAGGAAGAATTACTATGAACAAAGCTAATGAAGTTGACAGAATTCCAGTTGCTGCTGCTGCTAAGTCGCTTCAGTCGTATCCGACTCTGTGCAACCCCACAGATGGCAGCCCACCAGGCTCCCCTGTCCCTGGGATCCTCCAGGCAAGAACATTGGAGTGGGTTGCCATTTCCTTCTCCAACCCATGAAAGTGAAAAGTGAAAGTGAAGTCGCTCAGTCGTGTCTGACTCTTAGCGACCCCATGGACTGCAGCCCACCAGGCTCCTCTGTCCATGGGATTTTCCATGCAAGAGTACTGGAGTGGGGTGCCATTGCCTTCTCCAGAATTCCAGCTGAGCTATTTCAAGTCCTAAAAGATGATGCTATGAAAGTGCTGCACTGAATATGCCAGCAAATTTGGAAAACTCACCAGTGGCCACAGGACTGGAAAAAGTCAGTTTTCATTCCAATCCCAAAGAAGTGCAGTGCAAAGAATGTTCAAACTATTGCACAGTTGCACTCATTTCACATGCTAGCAAGATAACGCTGAAAATTTTCCAAGTTAGGCTTTAATAGTATGTGAACCAAGAACTTCCAGATGTTCAAGCTGGATTTAGAAAAGGCAGAGGAACCAGAGATCAAATTGCCAATGTCTGTTGGATCACAGAAAAAGCAAGAGAGTTCCAGAAAAACATCTATTTCTGCTTCATTGACCATGCTAAAGCTTTGACTGTGAGTATCACAACAAACTGAAAAACTCTTCAAGAGATGGAAATACCAGACCACCTTATCTGCCTCCTGGGAAACCTATATGCAGGTCAAAAAGCAACAATTAGAACCAGACACAGAACAATGAACTGGTTCCAAATTGGAAAAGGAGTACGTCCAAGTTGTTTATTGTCACCCTGCTTATTTCACTTATATGCAGAGTATATAAGTGAATATCATATATCATTTCACTTATATGAGAAATGCTAGACTGGATGAAGGACAAGCTGGAATCAAGATTTCTGGGAGAAATATCAATAACCTCAGATATGCAGATGATACCACCCTTAAGGCAGAAAGTCAAGAGGAACTAAAGGTGAAAGAGGAGAGTGAAAAAGGTGGCTTAAAACTCAACATTTAAAAACTAAGACCACGGCATGTGGTCCCATCACTTCATGGCAAATATATGGGGAAAAAATGGAAACAATGACAGACTTTATTTTCTTGGGCTCCAAATCACTACAGATGGTGATGGCAGCCATGACATGAAAAGATGCTTGCTCCTTGGAGGAAAATCAATGACACATCTAGACAGCACATTTTTAAAAAGAGAGAGAGAGACATCACTTTGCCAACAATGGTCTGTATAAGTCAAAGCCATGGTTTTTTCAGTATTCAGGTATGGTGTGAGAGTTGGTCCATAAAGAAGGCTGAGCAATGAAGAACTGATGCTTTTGAAATGTGCTATTGGAGAAGACTCTTGAGAGTACTCTGAACTGTAAGGAGATCAAATCAGTCAATTGTAAAGGAAATCAACCCTGAATACTCACTGAAAGGACTGATGCTGAAGCTAAAGCTCTAATACTTTGGCCACCTGATGAGAAGAGCTAACTCTTTAGAAAAGACCCTGATGATGGGAAAGACTGAAGGCAGGAGGAACAGAGGGCAACAGAGGATGAGATGGTTGGATGGTATCATCTACTCAGTGGACATGAGTTTGAGCAAACTCCGGGAAATGGTGAAGGACAGGGAAGCCTGGTGTTCTGCAGTCCATGTGTTCACAAAGAGTCAGACACAACTGAGCAACTGAACAATATACTGAAACTATACGTAATTTTGTTCTGTAATTTTTAAGTCTCCTAAAAATGTGTTATCACACTTTCATAAGTTAATACATAGAAAAGAAGAAAAAGAAAGGAAATAGACTAGAACAAATAAATAAAAAGAACATTTCATAAAGTTGGATATGTACAAGATCTCAAAGAATGATAACATATAAAAAGGATACACATTACAGAAAAATAGAATAGTAACACAGAGTCTATGAATAAAAGCACAGGCTTCTGGGCTATGGGTTTAGGAGCAAGCCCTAGTTATTTCACTTCTGTAGGGTATCAGAGACTACACGAACTTTGTGTCAGATGGGTGACAAAAGCTTATATATTTTTAAAACAATTGATAGTGTAGTTCAGTCACTCAGTCATGTCCAACTCTTTGCAACACCATGAACTGCAGCACGCCAGGCTTCCCTGTCCGTCACCAAATCCTGGAGCTTGCTCAAACTCATGTCCATCAAGTTGGTGATGCCATCCAACCATCCCATCCTCTGTCTTCCCCTTCTCCTCCTGCCTTCGTCTTCCCCAGCATCAGGGTCTTTTCCAATGAGCCAGTTCTTTTCTTGAAAAGATGAAGCTGAAAAAAGTTGCTTGCAAGTGCTGCCTGAAGCTGCAATTTACATGAAGGTATACATTTATAGAATCCACAGTCTCACAACTTGGACCTAAAGTTGTGAGAGTAACACAATTCCAGTTAATGAAAAATGAATACTCATTAAAGAAAAATAAGTGAAACAAAAACAATCTAAAAGGACTTGAAAAAAAAAAAAAACAAGAAATTTAAATGTTAATTATTGAAAACAAAAGATTCATTAGATGGGCAATACCTTAGAAAAGACAAACCTGAAAAGAGAGTTAGTGAATTTAAAGACTGGGAAATTCAGTGAGATGGCAGATATAAAGATAAAATCATGACAGCATGTAGATCATCGAGATGTGGGGAAGTATGGAGCTGGGTATTTCAGTATATTACATAAAGAGAATGTATAGTCAGAAAGAAGAGCAGTATTGGAAGGTATAATAATTGAAACTTTGCCACTGAAGGAAGCTATATGTTAAAGATAAAAGTGAAATCCAAGGACTGAGTATGGTATGTAAAACACACTGAGAAACAATCAATAAAATGTTATAGAGCATTATGAATTTTAAAAATTATAAGAGAAAAAGCAAAGATTATATATAAAAGAAAAACAATCAGATTTTTTTTTAAATAAAAACTAGATGTTAGCACTAGTGAAATAATGTCCACAAGTTGGGGGAAAATAATATTCAATCTATATCTGTTTCAGTTCAGTTGCTCAGCCGTGTCCAACTCTTTGCAACCCCATGGACTGCAGCATGCCAGGCCTCCCTGTCCATCATAAACTCCCAGAATCTACCCAAACTCATGTCTATTGTATCAGTGATATCATCCAACCATCTAATCCTCTGTCATCCCCTTCTCCTCCTGCCTTCAATGTTTCCCAGCATCAGGGTCTTTTCAAATGAGTCAGCTCTTCACATCAGGTGGCCAAAGTATTGGAGTTTCAGCTTCAACATCAGTCCTTCCAATGAACACTCAGGACTGATCTCCTTTAGGATGGACTGGTTGGATCTCCTTGCAGTCCAAGGGACTCTCGAAATTCTTCTCCAACATCACAGTTCAAAAGCATCAATTCTTTGGCACTCAGCTTTCTTTATAGTCCAACTCTCACATCCATACATGACCACTGGTAAAACCATAGCCTTAACTAGATGGACCTTTGTTGGCAAAATAATGTCTCTGCTTTTTAATATGCTGTCTAGGTTGATAGTAGCTTTTCTTCCAAGGAGCAAGTGCCTTTTTAAATTTCATGGCTGCAGTCACCACCTGCAGTGATTTTGGCCATGATCTTCGTTTTCTGAATGTTGAGTTTTACATCAACTTTTTCACTCTCCTCTTTCACTTTCATCAAGAGGCTTTTTAGTTCCTCTTCACTTTCTGCCATAAGGGTGGTGTCATCTGCATATCTGAGGTTACTGATATTTCTCCCAGCAATCTTGATTCCAGCTTGTGCTTCTTCCAGCCCAGCATTTCTCATGATGTACTCTGCATAGAAGTTAAATAAGCAGGGTGACAATATACAGCCTTGACGTACTCCTTTTCCCATTTGGAACCAGTCTGTTGTTCCATGTCCAGTTCTAACTCTTGCTTCCTGACCTGCATACAGATTTCTCAAAAGGCAGGTCAGGTGGTCTGGTATTCCCTCTCTTTCAGAATTTTCCACAGTTTATTGTGATCCACACAGTCAAAGGCTTTGACACAGTCAATAAAGAAGAAATAGATGTTTTTCTGGAACTCTCTTGCTTTTTCAATGATCCAGCAGATGTTGGCAATTTGATCTCTGGTTCCTCTGCCTTTGCTCAAACCAGCTTGAACATCTGGAAGTTCATGCATATCGCTGAAGCCTGGCTTGGAGAATTTTGAGCATTACTTTACTAGTGTGTGAGATGAGTGCAGTTGTGTGGTAAGTTTCAACATTCTTTGGCATTGCCTTTCTTTGGGATTGGAATGAAAACTGACCTTTTCCAGTCCTGTGATCACTGCTGAGTTTTCCAAATTTGCTGGCATACTGAGCTAATTATGACTCTGGATTAAATGTATTTTAAACATTCAGACTATAAAAGTTTAACTCAAAATCTGATGGAAAGGACTATTAGTAATTATATTTTACCGCAATTATCAATAGTTACATTGAGAGGTGATATAATGGTCAGCACACATACTGAAAAATCAAGGAATTTTAATCAAGGTTAGTTGACTCTTCACTACAAAAAAGAAATGCCCTAACCAAACCCTACCTGTAACTATGCTAATCCAACCTTAATTTTAGTCTTAATCAAAACAAAACAAACAAAAACAAGAAGTTCATTAAGACGAAGTATATAAAAGAGTAATAGAAAACACAGTAAGTTGTGATAGTAACAACAATAAGTATACAAATAATTATACAGATAACCACATAAATAGGCTACACATAACAATTAAAATAGACAACAAAAATGTTTAGAATAAAACAAAATACAGTCTTCTGCAAATTACAAAAGAAACATTAAAACAAGTACAGGGGCAAAAATAAAATATTCAAAAAGAGTGAAATTATTAAAAATGATTAGATATTAATTAATAGGAAGCAGGTAAAGCAGCATCAGTATTAGGAAAAAAAAAACAGTTAAATGAAAGAAAAAATTCTTACTAGAACTAAGGGAGGTCAAGTGATTTTACTAACATTATCTAGGTAGAATGAATTGGAATGAGGATTCAAGCATAGGTCTCACTGACTTCAGTTTCTAAGATTTTAAACAATATATATAATATAGTATAACATGTCATATTGTTTAAATATATTGAATATATTTTTCCCATTAGAATTCATTTAAATGAATCAATAATTCAGATCAGTATCTGTCACAAAGATGTTCCTCACAATATTATTCATAAGGTGGGTAGTAGAAATATAAGAAATTAATTAATATACAGATAGATACACAGATGCACATATATATAGATAGATACAATGATTAACATATAATTATATAACTAAACTATTATGAGGAATGGCATTTCCAAAGATTATTAATGCAAGGGAAAACACACATATGTAGTGCAATGAAAGAAGTGGCAAAGAGTTATTTACACTTATACACACATAAAGACAAGTGTTGAAAATAAGATTGGAAGGACTAAATCAGAAATGATTATCTTTAGGTGATAGGCTGACTCATTCTTATTTGTTCCTTTTCACATTTTCAAAATTCAAATTTCAAGGAATTACCATCTACTAATTATTATAATCAGAAATATATTTTTGAATAAACAATGAAATCAAACCACCATACACAATATCTCTCAAGTGATCTAATTTTCATTTTCTTACTATCTACTGTGTAAAATGGGTAAGAAAGAGGAGTCATCAAGCAAATGACAGACACATTAGGCCCTAGAAACATCAGCTGCTTTCAATATGTGAAGGTAATGACGTGCAACTTGGAATTAAGGTATAACTATAATAAAATGTTTAGGCTCATTAAGAGGAAAATTAGTATTTCAAATATTTTTAGTATTGATATACATTAGTGTGTCTCTTAGGACAGGCTTATGCAGTATTAAGCATTAGTTCATTACACTATTTCCTCAGTACCTCAGTGGCACAAATAACCCAAAGAAATTATAGAATTAGAATGGAAAGAGAAGGTAAATTTTGGGAATGTTCAAAGATTGTGAGGCTAAATAAGGAAGGTATATAAAGCACTGGAAAGATGTCAAGAAGATTGCTGTTGGGAGTATATATGTCATCCCCATAGCATTGTCAATCAGTCAGGTATTAATAACCCGGATCACCAATCATGCCCTGGGGACATGGGAGCTGGATATCTCAATTACTTAGCATCTAGAGTACAAAACATTGGACTATAATTTTTTCAAAGTGGTTTCTATTTATCTCATTTCATCCTTCATTTCTGTGGTTAGGTTATGTGTGTGAATGCTCAGTCATGTCCAACTCTTTGGGATCTCATGAACTGTAGCTCACCAGGCTCCTCTGTCCATGGAATTTCCAGGCAAAAATACTGGAGTGGGTTGTCATTTCCTACTCCAGGGGATCTTCCCTACCCAGGGATCGAACTTGTGTGTCTTATGTCTATTATATTGGCAGGCAAATTCTTTACTACTGTGCCACCTAGGTTATACCACCAGCTTATTCAGATACGGAAATAAAGACTTACAATAAAATACTATACAACTCGCCTAATAGCATTTTGTTGGTAAAATGTAGACCTAGGATTCAAATCCAGACACTCTGACCCAAGTGTCCCAGCTCTTAAATGTTCAAAAAGGAAATTTTTTGCATGCCTTGATTTTTGGGTGCTTTGGGGAACAGAAGACCATAAAGTCCCAACTAGGTGCTTAAAGAGTATAGTCTATTACGGAGGTTGAATGCCCTCAAAGAGCTAACAGTATTGTAACAGAATAACAACAGATATGCATTCCGTGTGTGTTAGTTGCTCAATCGTGTCCAACTCTTTGCAACCCCATGAACTGTAACCTGCCAGGCTCCTCTGCCCATGGAATTCTCCAGGCAAGAATACTGGAGGGGGTTGCCATTCCCTTCTCCAGGGGATCTTCCCAACCCAGTGACTGTACCCAGGTCTCCCTCATTGCAGGCAAATTCTTTTACTGCTTGAGCCACTGGGGAAACATTTGCAAAGAATAAGTTGAGAAAGCAGGTGTTAACTTACAAAGCGAAAGAATAATTAGATAGATGAAGACATTAGTGTATATAAATGAACAAATAATTACTGAGCTATCCTATGTCCCTGACATGGGGACATAACCTAAAGATACAACAGATACAAGATCAAAGGGGGCTTAGAGTTAGTCATTGAAGAAAGGAGTAATCAAGCATGTATCAGTTCAGTCGCGTCCAACTCTTTGCGACCCCATGGACTGCAGCATGCCAGGCTTCCCTGTCCATCACCAACTCCTGGAGCTTACTCAAATTCATGTCCATTGTGTCAGTGATGCCATCCAACCATCTCATCCTCTGTTGTCCCCTTCTCCTCCCATCTTCAATCTTTCCCAGCATCAGGGTCTTTTCCAGTGAGTCAGTTCTTCGCATCAGGTGGCCAAAGTACTGGAGTTTCAGCCTCAGCCTCAGTCCTTCCAATGAATATTCAGGACTGATTTCCTTTCTGATAGACTGGTTGGACCTCCTTGTAGTCCAACGTACTCTCAAGAGTCTTCTCCAACACCACAGTTCAAAAGCATCAGTTCTTTGGTGCTCAGCTTTCTTTATGGTCCAACTCTTACATCCATACATGACTACTGGAAAAACAATAGCTTTGACGAGACAGACCTTGGTTGGCAAAGTAATGTTTCTACTTTTTAATATGCTGTCTAGGTTGGTCATAACTTTTATTTCAAAGAACAAGTGTCTTTTAATTTCATGGCTTTTATTTTCAAACACGTATACTACAAAGTTAAATGCCAGAAGTAGGTAAAGGGTTGTTTATTGTACAAATTGAACACCTAATCCAAGACTGTGGGATCAGAGGTTTCTGTAGCTTTCTAGAAACAGTCACATTTTAAATAGGTGAAGATTATAAAGAGATATTAGTGGAGAGGAAGCAGGAGGGCATCATTAGTACTGAAAATGGTATAATGTCAGAGCGCAAAGCAGAAATTAACATATTTCACAAGGGGCAATATGGTGAATTTATGATGAGATTAATAATGTGTAAAAATTCTAATGAGTTTTTGGAGCTCACACTGAGGAATCTTAATTTTATATATGATGTAAAAAGTTATGTGTTTTGAACATAAATATTGGTATGTTAAAATAATGAAGGCCAATAGGGTACTAAGTACAAAATTGTGTTTCTGAGACCCTGAAAAACAAGTAAACATGACATTCCTGTGTTTTTCTAGTTTGTGCCATAAGTGTTAGCAAGAATTTGGCTGAACTCAGGAAAACTTGTCTGGGCCAATAGGAAACTTCATTCATCAAAGAAATATTGATTGAGCCCCTCGGGTATGAGGCACTGATTTAAGTGATAGATAAACAGACTAAACAAGACAGAAGTCCTAGACTTACAGAATTTGTATGTTTCTGAAGAGAATCACACAATAAATAAATCAGTAAAATAAGTTATGCATTAAATGTTAATAGGATTTATGAAAATAATTTAAAAAATTGTAGACAAGGAGTATTTGGCAGAGAGAGTGTTAAAATAGAAATATCCAGGTCAGTAATGGTCTCACTAGGAATTTGATCTTTGAGTCATGACCACTGAGTTAAGAAGAGTGATCCAGAAAAAGGAAATTACCTGGTCTCTAATATTAATAATGTCATGATTGAAAAATCAGCCCCTCCTTGACCTGCTTCCTTCCTGCCTCTGGTCTCCCACAACTTCTCTACACATTACTCTGCTTTCCACTCCTCAAACACATGATGCCCTCATAATCTTCTTGCTATTTCTACTGACTAGGTGCTTACTGGAGAAGGAAATGGCAACCCACTCCAGTACTCTTGCCTAGAGAATTCTGTGGACAGAGGAGCCTGGTGGGCTGCTGTCCATGGGGTCTCACAGAGTCGGATACAACTGAAGTGATGCAGCAGCAGCAGCAGGATGCTTATTTGCTATTTCTTTCTGTTAAGTGTATTTAAAACTTGGCTCTAACACAACTTCTTCTAAATTATTCTAAGGAACATAAGGTATTCCTTATCTTGCACCTGAAGAATCATGACATAAAACTTACACAACTACTTTTTTTTTTTTTTAACACATGCCTGTCTCTTCCTTCTAGATCTATATTGTGCAGTTCATGTGGCTACTGAGTACTTGAAATGTTAACTTCTGCAACTGAGTAACTAACATTTTAAATTTAATTGTATTTAAAACTGAAATTTTCTCATTTAGCTAGTCACAATTATATTGGACATTTTAGACAAAGAACAGTTCCATCATTACAGAAAGTCTGTTTTAGACAGTACTGCTATACATCTTTTATACTCAGTTTGGGGCTTATACACTTAGTAAATATTTAAATAAATGAGTTAATGAATCATTCTTTCCACTGCTGAATCATTAGAGCAAAACTTTTCCTAATGGTTATAATTGACTTCTCTCAAGAATTATGTTAGATATCCCCACTGACTTTTAACTTGCCATTTTTGGCATTTGTAATTTGTTGCATTACATTGATAGGTAGCTATCAACTTGGATGTAGATTTTGATTCTTTAATTATATTCTAGTTCATCAAGGAGCAGGACTAAATACTTGATTGAACCTACCACAAAACCTAGCATAATGCCTTTCACTCTGCAAACTCTAGAATTCAACTGAAAGCACAGTTCTGGTAGAACTGAGGACAGATTAATCCAACTTCCTGTCTGCTAGATATGATTTAAAATAAGTGGATTTCTGAAGGTAAAGAAGAGAAGAAGCTTTAATAAATCACTGAGAGTCTTTCTACTCTAAGGACAATTTTTGAAACTAACATTTTATTCAAGGAGAAATGGAAATTCCTAACATGACATATAAAATTAATGCATTCTGCCTCTGGCAATGAGTCTCTTCTAAAAGCACTGGAGATAAATTTTCTGAATCTCATGTGAGTTTACTTCATTGTCAGTGTCATTATTGGCATTATTTCAGGTATTCATGAATGAGATCTTCGTCTTTAGGCTCTTAGTGCTTTCTTTTGATGCGGCTTGCCACACTACAGTCGTCTTTCATAACATATCTACAGAGTTCCATACTGACAGTAATGTCAGAGTAGGGTAAGAGGATTTTTGGAATATGAAGGAATAAACCAAAGATATATGAAGTAAAAAAAAACTGAAGCTTAGTATTTAATATCTGAAGAGAGAACAATGTTAATTGATTTCAGTCTGGCATCACTGTGCACATTAAATTAAAAAGATTTCAGTTTTGCTGTTGGGCTTGCTAATAAGTATGTAATCATAAAAGACCATTCAAATTTCAGAAAGACCAGATGGTGAAAACACATTCTTCTTTCCCTTAAAAGCTTTCTAACTGATACATTCAAATTCGATAGATTTTCTCAATTTCTAAAGAAAGCATTTGTGATTATAGACACATTTCTGAAAGAGAGTTAAAAAGGCTGTCCAAATCAAAATCTCCCACAGATCAGAAAAGTGAAGGCTTGAGAAATTTCCTCCAGTTTGGGTTCATCTTATTTGGGGCACTTCGTGCATCTTTTACCTAAGTATCTGTTTCCTTCTTACAATTTGGGAAGTTTTCAGCCATCATTTCTTCAAATACAGTTTTGATCTCCTTCCTTCTACCTTCCCCTTCTAAAGCCCCTATTACACCTAGGCTGGCATATTTATATTTTTTTTTGTCTTTTTGTCTGCTGTTGTGATTGATTTCCATTATTCTATCTTGCAGATCACTCACTCATTCTTCTGTGTTATTTAGTCTGCTACTCATTGCTTCTAGATTAGTTTTTATCTTGGCAATCAAATTGTCTAATTTTGATTGGTTCCTCTTTAAAGTTTCCAGCTCCTTGTTACAGTGATCTGGATTTCTATCAATAATTTTTCTTAATTCTGTTAGCATTTTTATTACTTCCTATTTGAACTCAGTTTCTAGCAGACTGGTGAAGTCTATTTCATTATTGGTTCTTTCAGTGGATTTCTCTGTTCTTTTAACTGGGAGTAGTTCTTCTGCTTTTTTCGTGTTACTTAACTTTGTCTCTATAAATTTAGGTGAAATAGAGACCTCCTACTGTGGTCTTGGAGGGGTTCTTATGTGGGAACAACCTGTGTAGACTGTAAGGCCAATATTTTTAGTGGGAGGGCTGTTTTTAATAAAGATGCCAGCCATACCTTTCCTCAGTGTGTTAGTCATTAGCCTTGTGAAATGGGTGTGACTGTTATTGCAGTGTCCAGAGCCTGTACTGGATGTTGGGTGGGGCCTCTTTATTCCCAGGCTGCCACAGCCCTGTTGGGGGCCGAGGTCTGCTTCCCATTTTCTGGTGAAGAAGCCCTGAGTGTGGGTCCAATAAGGCTCTACGCCCTTAAGCGTATGCTCTGGCCCAGAGGAGGTGAGTGCTGCAGCAAGTGAGGCCCGTGTAGTCACAGCAAAACCTATGCATCTCCCATGCAGGCATCTATGGTTCTGCCCAGAAGCAACGCTATATTGTGTCCTTTTCTCCACTGCATTCATCCCAGGCCTAGTGCTAGGCTGGCACTGGGGGCCAGGGCCCACACCCCAGGCCCTCTGGCATCTCTCTGTGCTGCTAGATAGAGTCCTCTGCCAGGGCCCATCCTCCTGAGATTCATTGCCTAGTACATCGTAGCAGCCCCCACCTAGTACACATTTCAGGCTGGGGAGTGCAGCTGGGTGACAGTCATCAGTGCAGGGGTACCTCTGCCCTGACTGCTAGCAAGCCAGCACGTGTGCATTCCTCTTGAGCAGAGTCCAGGCTCCTCCAACCCCTCTACCTGCTGCAGCAGACCTCCCAGAGTGTTTCCCAGGATGAGAGCCTGCCCGTATCAACCTTCTCTCCTCTTCACAGATCCCTTCCAAGGGTGCCAGTCCTGTCCCGATGCCTGTTTTTTTTCCCCTTTCTACACAGTTTCATGGGATTTTTTCCTTGCAGCTTTTTGGTTGTATAAGAGATCTTTTGCCAGTTTCTAGCTGGTTTTCTGTCAAAATCATTCCAAATCTAGTATATTTTTGATGTTTGTTGGGGGAGGTGAGGTCCACATCCTCATACTCTGCCATCTTGATTCTCTGAGGCTGTTTCTAATTCATATACCTGGTGAGCACTAGTTGGGACTGGAAACTCAGTCTGATTGAAACCAAATTCATTAGATAAATAAGAAGAAATTTAGGAATAAATTCATATGTGAATCAGAAGGAAGGTCTTTATTTGAAGCTTTTAAATTTAATTTTGATGCTCATCATTATTTGACTTTGGCACAGTGACCTTGGAACTAGCAGAAGTTGAGGTTATAAATACACAATGTTGGGGAAGGGGGATATGGCTTATTAGTGAATGTTGCCAGACAATGAAAAGCCTGAGTAGAGCCTGGAGTTTTGTAACTTTTCTTGTCACTTTCCCTGTTATACTGGAAAATACTTAAGATTTAATTAAAACATGCCAATAAACTTCTCACTCAGTCTTTAGCAAATATAACATGGCACATGTACATAATTAATGTGGTCACTTGAGTAATTCACACACATACTAAACACACACAGACACAGAGCATATATTTTCCTGAAATTATTATATCTCAAGAGTTCTTTGCCTCTGCTCATCAACTTATTTTATTTAAACAACTATCTTTAAGTAAAGCACATATGCCATATTTATCAACATTTGAATGAAGCCTGTGGTGATAATTTTACTGCCTTAAAACAACCCACACTAATGGGTTTTATAATTTGCAAAATAAAGGGCATTCGAATGCTTTTAAAAACCAATTTGTCAACTGCTGAACTTTTACTACTTTGTGATCCATTTAATTGAGCTGTTCTAACCCATCTTTCTCCATAGTACAACTTTACCCCTCCACCAGTCTACTTTTATTTGTTATGATAAGCTGAAGAAATGTATATATAATTTTAAGATGATGAATTTTCTTTAAGGATTCCGATAAAATTCAGTCATTGATTAAATATTTACTATACAAGTGTTCCCCCTTAGAATAACCCAGTTCCAGGTAATGGAGTGTGGTGAGATAGGGAGGACAGGAGAGGCACAAACTGGAAACAAATAAGATATGATCCTGAGCTCTTAATGAGGTATGCATTTGAAACTTGAAACTAGTTTCTAAACATCCTAATAAAATAAATTTCCTGTGACTTTACATGAGAACAAAACAGATATAAGTGAATCTCTGATTCTACAGATTTGAAAATAACATCAAACTTTCTTTTCCAATGCTCTTCACATCCCTGGTAGGACCAATATTCTGTTCTGTCAACCTTTCACTTCGTACACTGCCACTCTATTCTTTCCATTTGCCAAATCAAGAAACAGAATGTTCCATTTAAAGTCTGAAATGAATAGCATGTGATAGCAGCGCTGGAGCAGTTTTTGCATTGATTTACATAAGGAACTGGAGATCACGGGACCCCCCGAGGAGTAAAAGCTAGTCACAGTTGATACTACACTTGAAATACACCATGGACTGCAATTTTAATGATGCAGACATTTAAGTTTATCAATCTGTTGTCTTTCATCAAAGGAGAACAGCAGTCCTTTTACATTCCCAGAGTAATGAAGGGCACAGGGTAGGAAATGAAAATCGGAGAAACGCACGTCTTCTGCTGAAGTGACTAGAGGTCAGAGAGGGGTTTGGAACCTGGATGAAAACTAACCAATGACTAAGGTACAGACTGTGAAATATCCAGTCAAGCCAGTCTCTTCCTTATTAGAACAAGATTTGATTTTTTCTTTTTTTTCTTCACCTAAATCATTTCCACAAATATTTATCCAGCACTTACTAAGAACAAGGTACAACTTCATATTGCTAGTAATTTCAAGATAATCATTTTTTAAGTGCTCAGACAGAGCTTTTTAAAAATACATATGTTTACCACTTCACAGTTAAATAAAACTAATCACTTAGCAAAGATGGCAGCACCATATTAATTAACCATTCTCAATAACAATTGCTTTTCTCTTTGTCCTTTGATTCTTTGGTCACTGTACATGTTACATGTACAATCACACCAATTCTGTTAAACTTGTTTTAATTATTGTTAGCAACCTAAAGTGTTAGTCTGTTTGGCAGAGGTCTCTTTTAAAGTGGCCAACAGTAAATGATTAATATAGTGTTCACTGCAATACCACTGTTGGAATAACCTGCAATTAATTTATTTCCTGTTAATATGTATATAAGCACAATTGCAATAAATTCAGAGCAGTTCCACCACATATTCAAAAATGACAATTTATGAATAGGTTTTTTTTTCATTATTTTTACATTTCTAAGGTTCATGTGTATGACAACAGGCTTTATTTGGTTGTTATCATATTGAAGTCACTGAATAAAATATATTTAAGACTATAGTTTGATTTAAAAAATAGATTAGAAGGTGGAACTATATATATTTAAAATTCATAGCCTTTCTAAGAACTATTATATACTAAGCTGTGCTTCTGTTTGTTCAGAATTTTTAGAAACAATTCAGTTTAGTTCAGTCGCTCAGTCATGTCTGACTCTTTGCAACTCCATGAATTGCAGCACACCAGGCTTCCCTGTCCATCACCAATTCCCAGAACTTGCTTAGACTCATGTCCATCGAGTTGGTGATGCCATCCAGACATCTCATTCTCTGTTGTCCCCTTCCCCTCCTGTCTTCAATCTTTCCCAGCATCAGGGTCTTTTCTAAGGAGTCAGTTCTTCACATCAGGTGGCCAGAGTATTGGAGTTTCAGTTTCAGCATGTCTTTCCAATGAATATTCAGGACTGATCTCCTTTAGGATTGACTGGTTTGATCTCCTTGAAGTTCAAGGGACTCTCAAGAGTCTTCTCCAACACCAAAGTTCAAAAATATCAATTCTTCGGTGCTCAGCTCTCTTTATGGTCCAACTCTCACATCCATACATGACTACTGGAAAAGCCATAGCTTGGACTAGACAGATCTTTGCTGTTAAAGTAATGTTTCTGCTTTTTAATAGCTGTCTAACTTGGTCATAGCTTTTCTTCCAAGGAGCAAATGTCTTTTAATTTCATGGCTGCAGTCACCATCTGCAGTGAGTTTGCAGCCCAAGAAAAAAAAGTCTCTCACCCTTTCTTTTTCATTAGAGAAAATATATCCTTGAAGAAGTTGTAGGCATAGAATGCTCTTTGGAGAAAGAAAGTTATACTCTCAGAAAGGTACAGTCCATTTTTACTATTTTATATATGAAAATCAACATAATATGGAAGAAATCCATATATTAATGGCTTGGGAATATTTGTAATTTTGTATTTGAGCATATAAACTGAAAACCAGCTATTTCTTAAAAAATTTCTATCCCCTAACCTAAGAAAAAATTTAAATACCTTTGGTCAACTCTAATAGGAAACTCATCAAAAAGAAACAAAGACTATATTTAATTAAGATTGTATTCCAAATTTTCTTCCACTTAGGTAGAGTAAAAGATCTAGATGCAACTAGTATTTAACTTAGTAACACAATTTTTGTTTTACTTCACTATCACCAAAGTATCAGGTCAAGGAACGTTAGCAAATTCTTAATAAAAAGTGAATATGAAAACTTGAATACTTCAGGAAAATACAACTAGCTTAGGTTTCTGAATGCAATCTGGATTTAGGAACTACAATTCCCTTAGTTAGGAGACTGTTAGTGTTCTGGTACACCAGTTTTAATGGGGAGGGGTGAAAGACAACATGCTGCTGATTGACATTTCAGGCCCCGGGACCATGGTAAAATCTGCCACAGGAAATCTCAGCCCCTCTTCAGGGAGATGTAACGTTTTTCCTGAAGGCCACCCTGGATATACAATCTGAATCTTCTGAAGAGGAAGGCCAGATTCTCCTGCTGTGCTTGTTGTTGTGCCTGTTAACTGGCAGTGTTTAAAGTATCAATTCACACGGTCACGTTCATCAACAAATACACAATTAAGTGAAGAAAATTATATTAAAGGGGCTAATTTTTATTGTAATTGTGCTTATGAATAAATTTGTGTGGCAATTCATTGTGCTCTAATTATGTGACTCAGGGATAACATATGATACATTAGACATTATCCGTATATGTAAAACAATCTCTTGTAAAACTCATGCTATTTATCATGCATGGAGTTTTTCAAACTTTTAACATCTCATGCAAGTTTAGACTGTCTAACTTAATCATTACTAGAGAAAAATCTATTTTATATTGATATTTTGATTTTATTTAAAATATTTTTGTACTCTGGAAACCACTCAAATAAGATTTCATTGTACTGAAAGACTAGTTTCCTAAATAGCCAAATACTTTGAGCAATGACACTGTTTCTTATAGAAGTAGTAAATATATTTTGAACAATATTGGCAGCTGTGTGCTCAAAACAAACATGGACAATCTGAAAAAGTGTAATAAATTTTAAAATACTATTTTAAGATCAATAGTAAAAAATAAATTTAATCATATCACAGCAAACATTGTCCTAAGAATGTCCTCTAAAATACCCCTTGAGTTCTGACTTGTGTTGGTTTTCTAATGTTTCCTAATCAATGAATGTTTATTGATTATTTTCTGTACCAAGAACTATGCCAAGATCTATGGAGTAAAAATGTTAAGGTATTATTCAGCCAAAAGCATCTATTGTACTTCTCATAGTCAGGGCATTTTTATATGAATAAGCATTTTGAAAGCCATAGATAATGTTATGAGGTTATCCTAAAATAACCTCAACCATTTTACATTAAGCCAAAAGAGCAACCTAAGTTGACAATTATCTGTCAGACATAAGCTATTCCACCTGCTTTATCTAATCCTTGTCCACTTCATCTGCCCTGTTCCTCTATCAGGCCACACTTCCACTACCTCAGGAACTTGTCCTTTACACACACACACACACACATATATATATATATATACATAGACATACATACATGAATATATATATATACACAAATTATTAGTTAGTTTCATAGTCAAAGAGGAAGTGTCAAGGAATATGACATAATCACATTGCTTCTAATTTTCATGGAACTACCAAGAAAATTACAAATGCTTAAATCACCTCTATCCAACTAAAGAAGTTATTAAAGGTTAAACTTTGGGGGCAGGGTAAAATCTTAAATGTATTGTATCTTCTTTGTCACATGAAGTATTAAATTTCTGAGAACTAAGTAGAAATAAAGAACCTCTATCAATTTATTACATTTAAATATATTCTCTAATTTTTGAATGTCTGCTTGTAAGAACTCTTTTTTCTTCACTTTTACATTTTTCATCAAAAGTTATTTTTTCTTCACAAAAGTTAGCACAATAAGGTTATTTTCAAAAAGGTTTAGTTTAAGAAGATCATTTAGTATAGATTAGTTTAAAATAACTGAAATTAATTTTTAATAAATGTAGGAATTATTGAAATAACTCAAATATTATATAAAATGAGAATGCCAAGTTCCATGGCCTTTAATTTTCTATTCTGTTGTTGTCTCCATTTCCCCAGATAGACAGAACCTATTTTAGTGTTTTTCATCACACATCTAAAAGTTTTGACTTATGAATCATCTAGGTGTAGCAATGAATAAGAACTGACATCAAATATCAATATTATTGGCCCAGCTAAATGGTAGTTGACATCAACTTGTATTGCTGAAGAAGTAAACAAAAAAATTTTTAGTAAGTGCTGCCTGACATCATTTGTCCTTCAGAAGATCAATGACTGCATGACCTAAATGTTATTTGTATTTTTTATATAAAATGGCCAAAGACTGATACTAAGCACTTTGTTTGAGAATGAATATAAATGAACAAAATTCAGAAAACAGAAATTAATCTTCCTTTGACAAAATGGAATGAGGATAACTTTATAGGTAGGCAATTGCAGGTATTTACTTTCCCACAATTTTTAAAAATAGATAATTAAGGCACTTATATTCACATACTAGTAACTTGGAAAAGCAATTAATCTATTACATATCAAATTTAAAGCTCTTAATAACCTAATTATTAAATGTTATGCTGTGATATGAAACAGACAAAATATTCCTATGTAGGTTTATATACATTTTTTTCATGGAATTTACTCAGGTTTAATACAATTCAATAATTTCCTATTCAGAATAGCTTTAGAATTTATTTTATTTCTGTTAAAATGTTAAGTGTATACTGCAGCTGTACATTTATACCATCTATTTTAAATGAAATTAAGTGAAAGGATATAAGAAAGTCATATATATGTGTGTGGCCATTCTTTCATTTACATCTACATATTCGCAAACAAGTGGCTAGAAAGAAACATCATCGTTTAGCCACTAAGTCCTGTCCAACCCTTTTGCGATCCCATGGATGGCAGTCTGCCACGATCCTCTGTCCAAGGGATTTCCCAGACAAGAATACTAGAGTGCGTTGCCATTTCCTTCTCCAGGGGATCTTCCCAACTCAGGGATTGAACCCATGTCTTCTACATTGGCAGGCAGATTGTTTACCATTGAGCCACCAGGGAAGCCCAGAAAGAAACATTAGCTTCACCAACAATAGTAGTAGTAATAAAAATCAACATTCAAAAAATTAAGATACTGGCATCTGGTCCCATCACTTCATGGCAAATAAAGGGGAAAAAGTGGAAACAATGACAAATTTTATGTTCCTGTGCTCCAAAATCACTGGAGACAGTGACTTTAGCCATGAAGTTAAAAGATGCTTACTCCTTGGAAGAAAAGTTATGACCAACTTAGACAGCATATTAAAAAGCATAGACATTACTTTGCCAACAAAGATCCATGTGGTCAAAGATATGATTTTTCATGTACAGATGTGAGAGTTGGACTATAAAGAAATCTGAGCACCAAAGAATTGATGATTTTGAACTGTGGTGATGGAGAAGACTCTTGAGAGTCCCCTTGGACTGCAAGGAAATCAAACCAGTCAATCCTAAAGGTTGAACAGAATATTCACTGGAAGGACTGATGCTGAAGCTGAAACTCCAATACTTTGCCCACCTGATGTGAAGAACTGACTCCTTAGAAAAGATCTTGATGCTGGGAAAGATTGAAGGCAGGAGGAGAAGGGGACAACAGAAGAAGCAATGATTGGATGGCATCATCAATTCAATGGAGTTTGAGCAAGCTCTGGGGGTTGGTGATGGATAGGGAAGCCTTGTATGCTGCAGCCCATGCAGTCACAAAAAGTCAGACACACTGAGTGACTGAACTGAACTGAACTGAATTGTGGTGCTAGAGAAGACTCTTGAGAGTCCCTTGGACAGCAAGGAGATCAAACCAGTCAATCTTAAAGGAAATCAATTGTAAATATTCGTTAGAAGGACTGATGCTAAAGTTGAAGCTTCAATACTTCAGCCATCGGATGCGAAGAGTCAACCCTTGGTCTCCCAGACCCTGATGCTGAAAAAAAATGAAGGCAAAAGGAGAAGGGGTAACAGAGGATGAGGTGGTTGGATTGCATCACAGACTCAATGGACATGAGTTTGAGCAAACTCTGGGAGACAGTGAAGAGCAGGGAAGTCTGACATGATTCAGTCCATGGGGTCACAAAGAGTCAGATACAACTTACTGACTAAACAACAATAATAGTAACAGCTGGAGTGTTAAGAATAGAAGTGATAATAGTATTTTCTACTTGCCAGGCATTATATTAAACACATTATTATGTATTGTGTAATACTGTTCTTTTTATCATTCATTTTTACAATGAACTAAATGATTATCAAGATTATACATCTTGTGAGTGGAAAAGCCAGTATCCAAAATGTACTAGGGGACAAGTATAACTGAAATTGGGTAATTTTCCAGTGTTCTAAAATTATGGAACAGTGTCATGTTATAGAAGTTTTCTAAGGAACAGCTAATCTATTATGAGAATTAAGTGAGTTTGTCTTGCAGTTTAATATCCACAGAACTTTGAAAGCCAACATAGTTGAAAAAATAAGATGCAATGATACATACTATAATGAAGTCCTTGTGCTTTCATTGGTCTAAAACTCTGCATTTATTCATCACATTTTTTGAATATTATGTATGCAAAATAGGCATACTAGATGCTGGAGATAGTGAGCCAAACAAGATTTAAATGTCCTATTTCACATTTCTTTTTAATGCTGTTCAGTGTACAGATTTTTTTTTTAAGTAAACAGAGAAAAGCCCCAAGACATTGTGAACCATGACTGAAAAGGAGGTCAAACTGAACTAAATTAAGTTCTTTGCAGTAGAATGGCTAGAATGATAACTGAGGTACCCAAGCTGGGGTACAATAAGTGAAGGCAGAAAGGTGATAAGATGTGAGTAAGATTTTAGCTAATAAGAGCTCTCAATGAAGTGGAAGCACCATACTGGCTTTACTTAAGAGCTGGAAGACAGACTGGTATCTTTAGAAAAGCAATGCTTGGAACTGAGGATTTGAAAACGATGCAATTACAGTTAAGGACAAAGTGTTCAGAGTTTGACTTCAAGAGTAAGTAGCTGAGGAGGAAAAAGGTGTTTGAGGAAAACTGGTCAAGGAAGTAAGTGTCAAAGTACTTCATGAGCCATATATATAAAGGGAGACAATAACTCAGGAATTATAGTCTTCAGAGAAGTAAGGTGACTGGGAGGTTCTCAGCACTGAATCACAGCAACGAATCTGTCTTAGGATTTCAGTGGGATTACAGCATATTTTGATTTTAAAATATCTAATGTGTTAGTATAATGTATTGGTGTTTTTCTTTCTGGCTTACTTCACTCTCTATAATCGGCTCCAGTTTCATCCACCTCATTAGAACTGATTCAAATGTATTCTTTTCAATGGCTGAGTAATACTCCATTGTGTATATGTACCACAGCTTTCTTATCCATTCATCTGCTGATGGACATCTAGGTTGCTTCCATGTCCTGGCTATTATAAAAAGTGCTGTGATGAACATTGGGGTACACATGTCTCTTTCAATTCTAATGCATATATATGGAATTTAGAAAGATGGTAAGGATAACCCTGTATGCGAGACAGCAAAAGAAACACAGATGTATAGAACAGTCTTTTGGACTCTGTGGGGGGTGGGGGATGATTTGGGAGAATGGCATTGAAGGTCCTTCTAGTCAAGGCTATGGTTTTTCCTGTGGTCATGTATGGATGTGAGAGTTGGACTGTGAAGAAGGCTGAGTGCCAAAGAATTGATGCTTTTGAACTGTGGTGTTGGAGAAGACTTTTGAGTTGGACTGCAAGAAGATCCAACCAGTCCATTCTGAAGGAGATCATCCCTGGGATTTCTTTGGAAGGAATGATGCTAAAGCTGAAACTCCAGTACTTAGGCCACCTCATGCGAAGAGTTGACTCATTGGAAAAGACTCTGATGCTGGGAGGGATTGGGGGCAGGAGGAGAAAGGGACAACAGAGGATGAGATGGCTGGATGGCATCACTGACTCGATGGACATGAGTCTGAGTGAACTCCGGGAGTTGGTGATGGACAGGGACGCCTTGCGTGCTGTGATTCATGGGGTCGCAGAGAGTTGGACACGACTGAGCAACTGAACTGAACTGAACTGAATATCATATAAGAAACAAATCGCCAGTCCAGGTTCGATGCAGGATACAGGAAGCTTGGGGCTGGTGTACTGGGATGACCCAGAGGGATGGTATGGGGAGGGAAGTGTGAGCGGGGTTCAGGATGGGGAACACATGTACAGCCGTGGTGGATTCATGTTGATGTATGGCAAAACCAATACAATATTGTAAAGTAATTAGCATCCAATTAAAATAAATAAATTTAAATTAAAAAAATAAAATAAAATATCTAATGTGGTTCATGACTTAATTCTGAAAGTCCAATTATTCCTCAGTGAGCTTTCAGCTAAAGCTGACAGCCCACATTTTCTGGAGCAACTCCTTATCATCCAACCTGAATCCACAGCCTCTGATACGTACGGAAAGTACAGGAAGATACCTAGGCACAGAGAATGCAGAGGACTTCATCTTTTTTCAATACTACCATATTTTATGAGTACTGGCTTTTTGATAGTTTCCTTCTGATACAGTCATTTTGATTCTATGGCCATTTTGACATGCAAAATGTAAATGACTGTTATTGATAGATGCCCATATCAGCATTTTTTCCCTTATTACTTACTTAGACACTTATCTTCAAAGATCTGTGTTTGTCCCTTAATTTGATCCTATTACCTCTCCTAGCTCTCACATACCCTTCTACAGTATCCTCTAATGATCCATATATATGATCAACCAATTCCCCCTGCAATGCCACTTTCTGTTCTAAACACTTCCTTCACCTTCTCAGCTTAAATTGTGACCTGAATCATTACTCACAACCATCACTCTTCTTCAAGTACTCTAAAGCAAGAAATTATTTCTCTTGTCCTCTATATGACTCAAGGCCAACAGATGGGGTAGGAGTCTACATTGCTGCAAAGTCCTATTAAATCCCTTTCTGTCTTACTTATTTAAAACTCCAAACTGCTGCAAAGTGAAACTGACAGACTTCACCTTCCATCACTCTTATTCACAACAGGCAGTTTCCATGGAATTGTAGATGAAAAACAAGTCAGAACTTGAATAGCCTTCTATTAAGGCTATATGTCATTCATTTCAAAATCAAAATATCCACATTTTATATAATTAAAGTATATACTACCATATTAAAATAATCAATATAACAATACTTGAATAAAGCAATAGGTTAATTAAAATTAGTGAGAATAGAACTTAAGGATGTGTGAAACTTATTCTTTTACGAGCTGATTAGAATTCTAGAACTACTAGAATTACCTTTGACTCTACAGAGCCTTTCAGTTTTGTTCCAACAATCAATGTGTTGAGACTAAATTCCTAGCTTGAATGTGCAAGACAGAGGTAAACAGTCCCATGGAAGGATGTACTGGTATTCTAATAGAGTTGATTTACAGTGTTCATCTGACTTTTCCAGGCAGGCATAGCACAGCCATCCTGGCTATGTATCTCTCGGAACAGTTGGAAATATCCACAGAAATATAAGGACACTCGCCTGACCATAACATCACTCTAGAAGAGGATCAAGAAAAGTACTTAGAAGGCCTGATGGAATCTCCACCCTAGCCAGACTATAGGTCAATTTTCTAAAAATTTAAAGGCAGGGGACACTCCAATAGGGATCCCCTATTCATTTTCTTGCTATATATTTCTACAATTAAAAATTACTTATATTGAGTTGTCTGTGTCTATTAATATTATCATGGTAATTACAACCAACTCAAAAAAAATTGGTTTTGCTTTACAAAACTGACTTAGTAAAAAGCTTTCATAGGTCCTTAAAATGTTTCATTAGCAGATTACTTTAAAAAGAGGTTTTAGATAAAAATCTATCTCCAATAGAAAAATCAGTCAGAGATGAAGACACTGGGGCTCTAGTCCTATAACACAGAAATAAATCTTAATTTATACACTTTTATATAGAACCATGCATACATACTGATATTGTATATTTGTTTCTGTGATTCTTGGTGGCTAGCTGGATCTCACTGAGTTTTACATTTTTGATTTCTGCTTACAAATCTAAAATTAAAGAATTTCCCAAAAATTGTGTTTATGTAAATAGCTAAGTGCATTTTAACTGGTAATGTGACTTGAATGCATATCCGTAAGGCATCAAACAATTATCAGACAGACCTGATACTACACAATTCTCTGCCTGCTATGTATGTACCATATAATGCATTTATGATCACAACTTTGAGAGTTTGAATGTGAACTGTGTCACAACGCCATTTCCTTCAGAAATCCTGAAAGTCTTTGCACTCTTTTGGTTACTGCTGCCTTCATCCTCCTGACACTCCCTAACAGGAATGTGAAATATGACAGTTTTCAAAACAGTTGACATAAATGACTGAAAATTTCACTTAAGAGTATCATTCATCAAAATAAAACAGCATTTCCTTAACAGTAATTAAATATTTATAGCAAAGAAGAGATAAATTAATGGAAAAATTCAATGAGGCTTGGGGAACGTTGATTTGGAACAGTGTTGTAATAGTCCCTTTGGTATGAACAAAGTGTGTAAACAATAACACTTTGATATTGGACAGTCACTTTGGTCAGTCACTTTGATATTGGGCACCTGGACCTCATATTCATTATCTTGCTTTTGAAATACACATAATTAATGTATGTGTCCCTTGATTGCTGAGTGAATAAATCTAATTTAGGTATTTCCATATTTATTAATTGTACTATTTAGGATTGTTAAATGGTGTGAACTTTCCAGCTATAAGACTACTTGCCAAAATAAATGTTTGACTAACAAAATATTACTTTACTACATTTTAGCTTCCATTTAATTTTCCTAAGGTATGTGAAGCTTTAAGCCACTTAATAGATTTTTTAGCATAAATATCCTATCATGTGGGTCTACAGTTCTTAAATGGCTATATACTCTGCTAGAAATAAAATTTCACTTGGTATTTAGAACTAATTTATAATATATTGACTCAAGAGAGTCAATTAAATGGAAATTCTTTACTAAAACAAATTTGTTAAAATTTAATTTTAGTTGAGCCAATCATGAATATTCCAGGGCTGGTGACCCCAGCACGATTTCACTTGAAGTAAACAACATTCCTTTAGCAGAAATTATTCTTAGTGAATTATTTTTAGTGAACACTCTTCTCTCTCTAAAAGAATAATAACAGCATGATAGTAATGGAATTTTGACTATGCTATCATTTTGAGGTTGGGTGTAGGTAATCTATCAGATTTCATTTTTAGCTAATTGGGAAAGAAAGAGGAATATGGAACTAAGATTTACACTCTACTGGGAACTGAGTCAAATTAAAATGTTAGATATAATTAAATCATATAGTTTGAAGGGGCTTGAGAAGTCATCTATCTAGTCAAAGTGCTTTCATTTGAGAAGGTACAAACAAAATCATCCTTCCATGATTACCATCTGAACTCTTTTAGTGAGAGTGAAAGTGTTGTGTTTGACTCTTCCTGAGCCCATGGACTGTAGCCTGGCAGGCTCCTCTTGTCCATGGAGTTCTCCAGGCAAAAATACTGGAGTGCATAGCCATTCCCTTCTCCCAGGGATCTTTCTGACTCAGGGATTGAAGCTGGGTCTCCTGTATTGCAGGTGGATTCTGTACTGAGCCGCCAAGGAAGCCCTTTTAGAGACAATCTGAATTAGCACAGAAACTCAAAGCCATGTTTAACAATCTTCATCA
This sequence comes from Bos mutus, assembly GCF_027580195.1. Lineage (NCBI taxonomy): Eukaryota > Metazoa > Chordata > Mammalia > Artiodactyla > Bovidae > Bos > Bos mutus. Next base: position 33,810,148 of record NC_091618.1, read on the forward strand.
CTGGCAAAATCATCCCGATCTCTACGTAACTCAAACTGTAGATAAATATTTTTGCTATGTCATAAGTTTATATAAAGAAAGACATATTTGAAACTTTTTCATAAGAAACTGAAAAACTGTTAAATCAAGGTTGCTCTATTCTACCCTGAGGAAAGGCCCCATTTCTTTAACATTTTCTATTCTTGACTATCCTGTCAATCATTTTCTTTAGTTTATGATCTTACACTAAAATTTACAAGCTTATATTCTACTTACTTTCTTGAAGGCCACGCTAGACAGAAAGCCTTGAAACATGTGTTTAAGTGGAATTAAGTATAATAGAAGATTCCCCTCTACTTACCACTGTAAAGTGTGTTTTAAACTTCTTTAATTCTATATTATGTGTACATTGTTTTCATTGCTGTAGTCAGTTTACAAATTTGTTCTCTCCTCTCACCCTGTTAACCTGCCATTTTTCTCTGGCATTTTTTTCATTAAAGTGAATTTGAATAATAAAGCTGTAAAATAACTTAGTGGAAGAACTCAACTCACCCTAGGAGTGAAGGTGGCGTCATTGATGGAATGCATGTGACCGTAGAGAGACTGCTCACATTTCCCCTAAGAAGACAAAGCGGAAACACAAGTCAGATAAATTCCTTTCAATACATGTGAAAAGAAATGGAAAGATAACAAATGATCTTGTTTGTTTTAAAGTAATGTTTAAGTCAATTAATAAAATCAATACATACTCACGGTAGAAAATGCTAAATTTTGCTGTCAGCTACCGTGTAGAATCAGACACAGCTGTACTGGTGAGTGTGTCACCAGCATTGGTATTTTACAGTGAAATTCCAGTATTCTCACAGTTATATCATTGAACTGGTAGTGAATTCTCACTAAATGACTCCATTTGCAATTAGCGTACCTTTCTAGTCATGGTGCCAAGTAGTGAATTCTTATAGAAAGCCCTCATTTTCAGGATGTTTTTATCACTGCTGAGGGTATGGGGTTCTTTTTCCTTTTGAATCACAAGATCGCATTTTAATTCATAAATTCTGAGTTTGGTATTAAGATCATTACAAGTATAAAAAATGTTACAAACATGTCCAGTAGTATTTTTAACACAAAATAAGCATTTATTTTGAGAAAAGCATGCTTTGCATCTACTTATTTATCTTTTCCAAACAATAGATAAAACTAATTGAAATTAACTACAAAATTTCCAAAAATGAGCCCATAGCACAGTATACCCTAATGGCAGAAAGTGAAGAGGAACTAAAGAGTTTCCTGACGAGGGTGAAAGAGAAGATTAAAAAAAGCTGGCTTTAAATTCAGCATTCAAAAAACTAAGATTATGACATCCAGTCCTATTGCTTTATGGCAAACAGAAAGGGAAAAAGTGGAAGTGACAGATTTTATCTTCCTGGGCTCCAAAATAACTGTGGATGATGACTGCAGCCATGAAAGTAAAAAGTGCTTGCTCTTTGGAAGGAAAGCTAGGACAAATCTAGACATATTAAAAAAGCAAATTCATCACTTTGCCAGCAAAGGTCCATATAGTAAAAGCTATAGTTTTTCCAGTAGTCATGTATGGATGTGAGAGTTAGACCATAAAGAAGGCTGAGTGCCAAAGAATTGATGCTTTTGAACTGTGGTGCTGAAGAAGACTCTTGACAGTCCCTTGGATGGCAAGAAGATCAAACCAGTCAATCCTAAAGGAAATCAGCCTTGAATATTCATTGGTAGGACTAATGCTGACGCTCCAATACTTTGTCCATCTGATATGAAGAGACAACTTATTGGAAAAGACTTTGATTCTGGGAAAGATGGAAGGCAAAAGGAGAAAAGGGTGGCAGAGGATGAAATGGTTGGATAGCATCACTGACTCAATGGACCTGAGTTTGAACAAACCCTGGGAGATAGTGAAGGACAAGGAATGCTGGCATGCTGCAGTTCATGGGGTCACAAAGAGTCAGACATGACTTAGCAACTGGACAACAAAACATTATAAAAGGATTTAAATGTAGGACCTTTCATTGTGTCATCAATGTTCAAAGTGCATTCTTACCTATCCTAGGGAAATAACTCAAGTCTTATAGAAGAACCAGAGAAAAGAGAAAGTTAAATCTGAAATGTTGTTTGCAGATTATTGTTATGGGATGAAATTCAGATTTCATTTTATAATGCATCATTCATTTAACAAATATCTTTGATCAATTAATGTATTCTCAGCACAATTCTTAGAATATGTCAATGAATAAAACAAAGAAACTTGTCTTCATTGACCTTAAAATCTAGGGGAAGAGTGAAGGAACAGACATTTTAAAAAGGTATGAGTGTGTTGCTTAGTCACTCAGTCACGTCTGACTCCTTGTAACCCCATGGACTGTAGCCTGTCAGGCTCCTCTGTCCATCAGGATTCTCCAGACAAGAATATTGGAGTTGGTTCCCATGCCCTCCTCCAGGGAATCTTCTCAACCCAAGGACTGAACCCAGGTCTCCCTGCAATCAGCATTACAGGCTGATTCTTTATCATCTGAGCCACCAGGGAAGCTAAGTGTGTTAGAAGAGAATAAATACTGTAGAAAGAAGAAAAGTCAGGTAGGGTAATGGGTGTCATGAATGCTGGGATTGAAGATCTAAGGGCAAATCCAATTATCAAGTAGAGTGATAGAGTTTGATCACATTCAGAAAGCAGGGTTTGAGCAAAGACTGAGGCAGTAATGGGAGTTGCCCAAGAAGACATCTGGAGGAAGTGCATTCCAAGAAGGAGAAAAAGTTAGAACAAATGCCTCAATGTGGGAGTCTGCCTAGTATGTTTCTGAAACAGAAAAGAGGCCATTGTGGCTGGACAGAAGTCAGTCAGAAGGAGAGTAAGTGTACTCAAAAGACTTCATCTATTTTTCATTCACTACATTTTGTTGACTTAATCCTAAACTATTTAAGGAGGAGAGATTTCAGAAAAGACTATAGAAGGAGATATTAAAAGATACAGGGTCAATGTCTGCCACAGAACATTCACAGACTAGTTTGGAACTAAGAGGAAAGGCTTTGTAATTAAACTTATTTAATCCTCATTATTGTCACCGAATTCAACACATTAAATTTCAAGTATCTATTTATAGAACTAACGCATGCTATTAATCCCTTTTTATAGAATGCAAAATTTCCCCACATGAATTTAAAATTCATAAAAATATATTGAAACACTTTGGCACCCTCTCAGGATTCCCCCTATTCAGGCTCTTCTGGTTTAGTATCTTGATGCTGTTAATAACATTAAACCAATTATGCTGAGGACTTCAAATCATCCAAATTCCCAAAGTAGGAATAAATTACTTACAAAGTCAAAAAGGCAAATATAAGATGTTGTAGTTAGCTTTCACATATTATCTTAGGAGCGCTTATGGTTAATTTTTTTGAGAACTCAGTAGGAAATAGCAAACTGCTTTAGTATTCTTGCCTGGGAAATCCCATGGACAGGGGAGTCTGGTGGTCTACAGTCCATGGGGTAGCAAAGAATCATAAACAACTGATCAACTGAGTATACAATACCATATATAGTTAAATATAATTATATAATGAGTGCTAATATGGTCTAAGTATTAGTAAATTTGTCTTAAAATAATTTCTGTGTTAATAAAAATTTTACATTTGGTCCTCTTCTAAATTGAGAACCTCTAAACTATTTGATTAATTGGTATGGAAAATGGAGTTTCCTGATTCAAACCCTGAATGCCAAGATTTAATTCAAAGTTGAATCTCCAAGGCACTCTTGAAAAGCCCTGGAAATATGGGGATATAATGGAAATGCTGACGGACCACATTTGTGCTGCTATAACAAAACCTGACTCGAAGATAAATGTTTCATGAATTAAGAAAAGTTAAAAAAGCTTTTCTATCCAGCTTTGTTCCCAAGATAAAAGTGAATCTCCTCCTTTTTCTTTGTCGTATAGGGAATATGAGGGTTACTAATATTCTGGTCTGCAAACAGCCTTAATCAAAAGCAATACCCAAATCAGGACATTAAAATTTGGAATATCTTCTTTGATGAATTCTTGTCAGAATTGTTTTTTTTTCTCCCCCCAAAGAAGTGAAAAAAATGAAAAAGAGGGTAGTGTTTTCCCAAAAAAAAAAAAAAAAAAAGCCACATGAGCTAACATGTCATTGCTCCAGTATTTGATTCTCTCAGGGAAGCTGTGTGCAGTAATGGTTTCTCTGACTTGCCCTGGGGACAGAAACATCTCGGACTTAATTCTTGGCTCTGCTGTGCGACCAAACAGTGGTGCGACATTAAATAGGTTGCTTCAATTCACTGTGCTTTAGTCGCCTCATGCAATTCTCAAAACAAATCTATAGATTAAATGCCATTACCCATGTCTAATGAGATGATAAAAACGTTTTATCATCATTTAGGTCTGTTTTAAGAATTACATGAGATAATGCGTGTGGAATGTTGGTACAATGCCTTCAGTGCAAAGAAAGAACACAAATATTAGCCCGTAATACATGTGACATAGGCCATTGAAATACTGGTGATGTTCAGTACCTCTGCCCTTAGCTATCTGTCTCCTGAAAGATCCTCGGAAGGAGTCTTATCAGCATGAGTGCTGATTTTTTCCATTTATCCCTCAGATGCATTCCCCATGTGGCACTGCCCTGCTCTGTGCCCTGATGTCTACTAACTACAACATCATGGGCTTTCAGGCCCTCCATCCTCTGTTCAGAGTGAGCCAGAGGACAGTGCCAGCAGGATACAGAAGAGCCAAACAATATGGAAGATGGATAAATGACCACTTCAGCTCCCTTCCTGTTCAGCTGTGATTTTCTTACTGGCTCTGTCCTCCACCTAATTCCACTGCTTGTGTTGTGCAGGTTGTCTACAATGGTGACAGCTCACACTGTGTCCGCTGTGATCTCCTTCCCTGGCCCCTTCAGCTGTAGGGGTAGTAATGGCTCTCTATTATTGCTAGCCTTGGGTGCTATGCTTGGCCCCTTAACCTTGTTCCCATTTCTGTAAACATTCAACTGGAGTACATTCCGTGTTTCATCTGTTTTCTGCTGGGATCTGTCTGATCCCGCATGTTAGACATGATATGCAAAAGCAGACTTTTTGATTTTTACTTCCAAGCTGCTTCTCTTGACCCTTGCCAAATCTTTCCTTTTAAGTAAACAGCATCACTAGTTGCTCAAAAAACCAACCAAACAAAAAAGCCTAAGCAATCAAAAACCTGGGAATTGATAACCAACAAGGATATACTGTAAGGCAGAGGGAACACTGCTTGATACTCTGTAATAACCTACATGGGAAAAGAATTTGAAAGGTATATGTATAGCTGAATCACTTTGCTGTACACCTGAAACTGACACCACATTGTTAATCAACTATGCTCCATATAAAACCACATTTAAAAGAAAAACTGAGAATTGGAAGACCTCCCTTTCTTTCTCCACCTCCACCCTACCCCCTTATCCAGTATATCAGTTCTGTCTTAAACATACAGCCTTACTCTGCTCACCTCTGCCCTTCTCCACTGTTACCACTCTGCTGCAGGATAACATCCCAAGATGATGAGGAGAGCAGGAGCATCCTTAATCATCTCCTTGCTCCTACCCTCACCACACTCCTCATCCATTTCTATCTCAGGCACTGGAGTGATCAATAAAACCTGAGTCAGATCACACCATGCTACTGCTTACAATCACCCAAACGATTACCGTCACACTAAGAATAAATTTTCAGCTCTTCACTTAGGTCCAAAGGCTTTGTATTGTTTGGCTTCTGTCTGCCTATCTGACCACATCCTTCACCATTCTTCCTTCTCATGCCTTGTGTTCCATAATTCTTTTCCTGTTTCTGTATGGTCAGGGCTTTCTGAGCAGAGTACTTCACCTGTTCAAAATATGTCTGAATAGCAACCCTGAAGATGGAGACTTCTGGAGAGGTTGAGGGGCATCTTCCCATGAGGCATTTGTTCACATTACAGGTTTCTCCTCTTCTGTCTATAGAGGATTTGCTTATATTCAAGAGTGAAGGTTTTACTCTCTTTCACTTGGCAAAACTGTCTTTTATCCTGTCTTTCCACTGCAGAATACTGAAGAATTGATGATTTCAAGTTGTGGTGCTGGCAAAGACTCTTGAGAGTCCCTGAGACTGTAAGGAGATCAAGCTGGTCAATCCTGAAGGAAATCAACCCTGACTATTCATTGGGAGGACTGATGCTGAAGCTCCAATACTTTGGCCACCTGATGCAAAGAGCTGACTCATTGGAAAAGACCCTGATGCTGGGAAAGATCGAAGGCAAAATGAGAAGGGGGCAACAGAGGATGAGATGGTTAGAGATCACCACCAACTCAATGTACATGAATTTGAGCAAATTCTGGGAGATCGTGAGAGACAAAGGAGCCTGATATGTTACAGTCCATAGGGTCACAGAGTCAGGCATGCTTAGCGACTGAAAAACAATGACAGCAATGGAGGGGCACTGAGATTCATCATGTGAGGGTTCCTTTCTATGCTCTCAGTACAGTAGCAGAAAATTCTATGGAACCATTTTTCCTTTCCCCTTGGACACTCAGCCAGACAAGGTCAGGAGTGGCCCTGTGACCAAGTTTTGCCCAGTGAAATGTGGGCATTTGTGAAATAAGTCCAACATAGGTCTGGACCATAAAATACCCTACACAATCCTCTAAGCTCTTTGTTTTTGACTGTTTGCAGGCTGAAGGCAGAGGAGCTCTAGAAGATGGCAGAGCATGAATATAAGGAGTCTGGGTTTCAGAACCACCTCAAGGAGAAAAGCTACTGATTAGGACCTTCTGACAGGACATTCTATGAAATAAGAACTAAGCTTCTAGTGTGTCAAGCTCCTGAGACTCCAGTGTTTAACTGTTTCAGCAGAGATTGGTACCCAACACATAGGTCATCCTGTTTCTTTTGTATCACTCATCGATAACTAAAATTAGTTAATGAATTTGTATTCCTTTTTATTGTTATTTTCCACCCACTAGAATAGGCCCTGTAGGAGAAACTTGCTTGTTTTGTACCACTATATCATCCCAAGGCCCAAGACAGCTCTGGTAGGATTTCATAAAAGTTGTTGAATGAAAAAGTAATCAGTTACATGAAGATCACTACTGAGAAAAAAAGAAAACAAAACTATCCTCACCAGATATGCTTATTTTTAGATAAATAGCTTGGTCTTCTTTCCAATATTCTTTTTTTTTTTTTTTTTATCTCATCTGTCATGACATGAAATGTGCCCTGTTTTATTTCCTCAATTCCTTTGCCATAACGTGGTTCTAACCAATAGTGTATCTATGCATCGACTACGCCACTGTCTCTTAATGTTTTAAACAACTACATGAAGATATCTGATGACTCCCGGTCAAAAATGCAGCTTTTCATTTATTGAGTGCTTATTATGTACTTAAAGCACTGTGTTAAGTGCTTTACTTTCATTGCCACATTTACTTCACAGAACAGCTCAATGAGATGGTATTATTGTGATTACTATTTTCGAAATGAGAAAACAGAAGCACTATTCTACAACAGCAGAAGGAAAGAATGCCAAAGCCAAGATAGTAATTGTTTTGTTATAAAGTAACCTAATGTTTTATATGCAAGAAATTGAAACGAGAAGATTGTTCTATAACCATGTTAACAAACTACAGAACTAGTTTTGAACCTGTCCAATCAATTAGTAGCGGTTCCATACTCCTGCTTACAAGTAAATAACCAGAACTGGTTTTAAACCTATTTAATTAATCAATGACAACTAATTTCAGTAAACACTCCTTGAAAAGCCAAACAGCAACAGACTCATGATTTGAAAGCCAGCCAACTGGCTGGATTCACTACAGTGAACATATTCCTAAGGCTGATATTAACCTTCTTCCTCCTGTGTAACAGACAAAAAAAATGAGCCTCAATAACCAACACAGCTACTCTTCTAAGACTGACCTAACCCAGTTTTTGCCTCTATAACCAACACAATCCAAAGTAAACTTACTTTGAGCCAACATGCAATCTCAAAATGAAAAGCTGCATTTATATTTCATAGTTGGGCATATATCTAAACAGATGAATATTATACATGCATATAATGCAGAAGTTAAGAGCACAGGATCTGGAGGTACATTGCCTGAATTTGAACTCAGGCTTTGCAGCTTACTGTCTTTGGAAGACTCTGAGCCTCAGTTTCCTCATCTGCAAAACAGGAGTAGTAAGAGTATCTAAATCATGGTGTCATTATGAGGTTTAAGCTAATTCATGTAAAAAGCTTAGATTACTGCCTGAGACACAGGAAGTGCTAAGTAAATGTTAATTATTACATAGTAACAATACATAGATTATAAATTTTGTGATAGCAGGATAACATCTATTATCTTCATCATTTCATAATTATAACTATAGAGACAAGCTGGCTCATGAGAGGTATTTAATAAATATTTTTCAAGTTAGTACACACACACAATAAGGCCATTCCTAAGAAATGTATTAAGTTTAACGCATTTATCCTTCATCAACTTTCTTTTCTTCACATGACCTCTGCGTTTTCAAGGCAATTCAGGCAGAAGGGTTAACCTCTCAGGATTTTTTATTTTATAAAACAATCCTCATAGAGAGGAACTACAGGAAACGGAGCCCTAATAATTGAATTTCACAGCCATTTGATCATTGCACAGAAAAAAATTTTATGCACTGTATTTTTCCTGTCCATAGCACTCCCTCCGCCTAGCAACCCCTCAGCCCTGCCAGCCCCTCACATGGCAATACAGAAGCACTGCCTGCTCATAACATTATTTCTGTGTATATTTCTAGAAAATATTTGCTTAGAGTAAAATAGTTCTTGATTTTTAAGAAAAAAAATTCTCTACATAAAATTGAATGAAATTAAAGAGGATTACATCGTGCAATTGTGTCCTATGAATTTTTAATTTCAAATAATATGACCAATGAAAAGTACTATTAAAGAAAAGAAAGCAAACTGTGTCCAAGGGTGAGCCAAATTAAAGTTGAAACCACCTTGAGAAAAAAAGTCTGCAGCAAGATGTACCATTTGTTTCTATAACAGCTACTATCTTAATCATCAAGTTTAAAAAGTAATAAAGAATTTAATAAAGACCGTTTTTAAATTGAACAGGGTCACATACTAAATATAACAGAAAAATTGGGGTAACTGACATTTTCTGCAAATCCTTTTAAGAAATAACTTTGTGAAACCAAAGCATTTTAACTTTATAGGTTTACAAATTGTTAAAGAAAAATATATTATTATTATATAAATAATCTCACTGGTATATAAGTTAGAAACAGAATAATCATTAACAAGGTTTCTGGTTTTTGTTATTGCATATAAATAACTAACCATGTCTGTGAAAGATTGATTGCAGCTTTTAAAATGTTTGCTGAATGCATGTGTAATTAAGATGAGTTAAATACGCAAATCAAGCCTAAATAGCTTCATTTATTAATGTTAGCTTGCCTTGCCTCTACAAAATGTATGCTGTGAATTTGTTTAGCATGCAGTATTTTTTTATTTCTTTGTTTTAGGTTGAATTGCTAAGGAACAGGATTTTTTTTTTTTAATAGAAGGAGGAATAACTTTTGAAAGGCGTTCTGGGTACCATTTAGAAAGGAGGGTTTAAAGAAATGCTCCCAGTAGCAGGTAAACTAAGTTTTTATCCTGTATTTTTCCAACTACCTTTAGATTATATTTAATTAATTCCATTTCATCCAAGTAGCAAACCTTCTGGGAATTTATTTTGATGCAAATTAGCCTTTAGTCACAATGTCTCCAACACAGTGATTAAGCGGAAAGCAGAGATTTAGAAGAGCAGGCCCTATGAAATGAACCAAAGTTGCCTGTAGAAGTACCTCTCTCAAGAAGATATTTAAATCCCCCTGTATTAACCAAACAAAGCTCTCTGTGCAAAAGTACCAGCCTCATTTTATTCATGTGGAAAACACTGTCAAGCATTTACCAGAAACATAGTGGTTGGAAACAATGCAAAGGATATATAGTATAAGGCAGAGGGAAACACAACTCTTATTAAAAAGTTCAGTCAATCTCACTGGCTCCTGATAAGCAAATGGGAGGGAAAAAGTCACATCTTAGGGCAAATACATTTTAAATTTCATCAGTCTTTTTTTGTTATTTAATTCTTTTTACCACTGCACACTGCAATCCAAGTTTCCAAAATTCAGAATATTGTTTCACATGATTATTTATTTTATTGCCTGGTTTAGAGTTTCTGTTCTTTTTAATAAAGATTTTTTCCCCCAGTGGAAAATACGTTCTTTGTTCAAAGTTTCTGATGGGATGTTGAAGCTGAAACTCCAATACTTTGGCCACCTGATGCGAAGAGCTGACTCATTTGAAAAGACCCTGATGCTGAGAAAGATTGAGGGCAGGAGAAGGGGACAACAGAGGATGAGATGGTTGGATGGCATCGCTGACTCAATGGACATGAGTTTGGGTAGGCTCCGGGAGTTGGTGTTGGCCAGGGAGGCCTGGCATGCTGCAGCTCATGGGGTCGCAAAGAGTCAGACACGACTGAGAGACTGAACTGAACTGATGGGATACATACACACACCCATATATGTGTGTGTGTATATATATGTGATTATTTTTTCCTAATTGTGATTATAAAAACCGCATAATATGAGACATTCCCTTATAATAGCATGGTGGAGTCAGGAGTTAGAAACTATGCCATTTATTACACCAAAGAGAATTTAAGAGGAAAAATATAAGAATAAATTTGCTAACCAGGTAGCTCAAAGTGTTAAAAGAGAACCCTAAAATATCCTAGAGGTAGTAACTATAGGAAGCTGCTATAATCCCTAGGGTTGAAAGACCAAAGGGAAGAGATTTGAGTTATTAAAATTTAAAAATTTAGAAGGGCTTAAACTCAGACCTTGGAAGGAAAGTTATGACGAACCTAGATAGCATATTCAAAAGCTGAGACATTACTTTGCCAAAAGGTCCGTCTAGTCAAGGCTATGGTTTTTCCTGTGGTCATGTATGGATGTGAGAGTTGGACTGTGAAGAAAGCTGAGAGCCGAAGAATTGATGCTTTTGAACTGTGGTGTTGGAGAAGGCTCTTGAGAGTCCCTCGGACTGCAAGGAGATCCAACCAGTCCATTCTGAAGGAGATCAGCCCTGGGATTTCTTTGGAAGGAATGATGCTGAAGCTGAAACTCCAGTACTTTGGCCACCTCATGCGAAGAGTTGACTCATTGGAAAAGACTCTGATGCTGGGAGGGATTGGGGGCAGGAGGAGAAGGGGACGACAGAGGATGAGATGGCTGGATGGCATCACTGACTCGATGGACGTGAGTCTGAGTGAACTCCGGGGTTGTGATGGACAGGGAGGCCTGGTGTGCTGCGATTCATGGGGTCACAAAGAGTCGGACACGACTGAGGACTGAACTGAACTGATGGCGTGGGTGGTGTGCTTAGTTGCTCAGTCATGGCAGAGATGTATACATATTGAAAATATCTTCTGATTTCTTGTTTATTACAATTATTAAACTGTCTTAGCATCCCATTTCCCCTCACCTCATATTCCTAATATAACATTCACAGTTAGGTCAATATTCTGTGTTTATATTAACAGGGTTATGTTCATACCATTCACTGCTCAATCAAGTAATGTATTAAGATTAGCTTTAGTTTCTTATAGTATCCTCTCAATTAATAGTTGTCTTATTTTTTATTTTCCATATTTTATTTGTACCTATTGCTAATGTCTCTTGTTACTCTCATGACCTCACCATTCAGTTGTCCACATATTAAGAGAAATTTACTGATAACTCTGACAAAGTACTGGGATGGACATGGGGATAAAAAGGTGGCTAAGACAGGCCCCTGTCCTGCTCTGCCATATCGGAACATACAGTTAAAGTGTTTGAGGAGGAGTGAGGTGGAAATGGAAGCAATTATTGATATTCTATAATGTACTCAATTTTGACATTTTGATACAAATTATTGTTATTCTATAATGTGCTCAATTTTGACACTTTAATATAGTGCTGGATTTCAGTTTGGAAATATTTTTACATTTGAATTCTAAACTGAAATTGGCCTGCCATTTTCTTTTTCATATTTCAATATAATTGTTAGTGCCAAGTTTTATAAAATGACAAGAGTATTTTTCTATTTTTTAATATCCTAGAATAGTTTGGATATCATTGGCATTATCTGTCCCTTGAAGGGTAAGAGGACTCACAGGTAAAACCATCTGGTCTCAGCACCTGCTTTAGAGGTTAGAGCTCTTCAAATGTTTCTAGTTCTTCTCAGGATGTGGTTTTATTCTTTTGACTTTTGTTTCAATTTTGCTAATTTATAATTCACTAGAAAATATATCCTTTCAACAAATATTAAGTGAATTCTATTCTGCCAGACACTGCTATAGTTTCTATGGCTACCTTGTTGATTTTATCTCCATTTAAAATATTTTAAACCATCAGAATTACACACTTTGCAGTTTGAGTTCTTATATACTGGTATTTTCTTTCCTTCAGTTTATGTTTATGCAGATTATATGTGTGTTTTCCAGCATCTCTTGAATGTACACAACTGCAGATTTGTTCTTGTACACAGAAAAGACAATACTATGTGTTATAAAATTACCAATAACATTTTTCTTTCAAATTTGTCCTTGTTGTCTACAAACAATAAATGCTGGAGAGGGTACACAGAAAAGGGAACTCTCTTACACTGTTAGTGGGAATGCAAACTAGTACAGCCACTATGGAGAACAGTGTGGAGATTCCTTAAAAAACTGGAAATAGAACTGCCATATGACCCAGCAATCCCACTGCTGGGCATACACACCGAGGAAACCAGGATTGAAAGAGACACGTGTACCCCAATGTTCATCGCAGCACTGTTTATAATAGCCAGGACATGGAAGCAACCTAGATGTCCATCAGCAGACGAATGGATAAGAAAGCTGTAGTACATATACACAATGGAGTATTAGCCATTAAAGAGAATGCATTTGAATCAGTTCTAATGAGGTGGGTGAAACTGGAGTCTATTATACAGAGTGAAGTCAGAAAGAAAAACACCAATACAGCATATTAATGCATATATATGGAATTTAGAAAGATGGTAACAATGACCCTATATGTGAGACAGCAAAAGAGACACAGATGTAAAGAACAAACTTTTGGACTCTGTGAGAGAAGGCAAGGGTGGGATGATTTAAAAGAATAACATTGAAACATGTATAGTATCATATGTGAAATAGATGGCCAGTCCAGGTTGGATACATGAGACAGGGAGCTCAGGGCTAGTGCACTGGGATGACCCTGAGGGATGGGATTGGGAGGGAGGTGGGAGGGGGGCTCAGGATGATGAACACACATACACCCATGCCTGATTCATGTCAATGTATGGCAAAAACCACCACAATATTGTAAAGTAATTAGTCTCCAATTAAAATAAATTAATTAATTTAAAAAATAAAATAAAACAAACAAAAATTTGTCTTTGTTGGACTCTGCTCTTTCATGTTGCAGAGATGAATTATTTGTTCTTTGTATGGACATAGAACAATAGACTGGTTCCAAATCAGGAAAGAAGTACATCAAGGCTGCATATTGTCACCCTGCTTATTTAACTTCTATGCAGAGTGCATCATGTGAAATGCCTGGCTGGATGAAGCACAAGCTAGAATCAAGATTGCTGGGAGAAATATCAATAACCTCAGATACACAGATGACACCACCCTTATGGCAGAAACCGAAGAACTAAAGAGCCTCTTGAGAGTGAAAAAGGAAAGTGAAAAAGTTTGCTTAAAACTCAACATTCAGAAAACTAAGATCATGGTATCCTGTCCTCACTTCATGGAAAATAGATGGGGAAACAATGGAAACTGACAGACTTTACTTTCTTGGGCTCAAAAATCACTGCAGATGGTGACTGCAGCCATGAAATTTAAAAGATGCTTGCTCCTTGGAAGAAAAGCTATGATCAACCTAGACAGCATGTTAAAAAGCAGAGACATTACTTTGCCAACAAAGGTCCATCTAGTCAAAACTATGGTTTTTCCAGTAGTCATGTATGGCTGTGAGAGTTGGACTATTAAGAAAGCTGCGTGCCAAAGAATTGATGCTTTTGAACTGTGGTGTTGGAGAAGACTCTTGAGAGTACCTTGGACTACAAGGAGGTCCAACCAGTCTACCAGAAAGGAAATTAGTCCTGAATATTCATTGGAAGGACTGAGGCTGAGGTTGAAACTCCAGTACTTTGGCCATGTGATGCAAAGAACTGACTCACTAGAAAAGACCCTGATGCTGAGAAAGATTGAAGGTGGGAGGAGAAGGTGCAGAGGATGAGATGGTTGGATGGCATCACTAACTTGATGGACATGAGTTTGAGTAAGCTCCGGGAGTTGGTGATGGACAGGGAAGCCTGGCATGCTGCAGCCCATAGGGTCACAAAGGTTCAGACATAACTGAGTGACTGAACTGTACTGAACCGAACTGATGGTTAATATACCTTTATTCCTGTAGACCTGTTGACTTTTCTTTATTCTTTCAATCAAAGTAGCTTTCTAAAATGTACCTACTAGTGAGAATCAACTCAGTGCTGTGAGTGCTGGGGACGGGGTACTCAAATCTATAAAATAAAGAATTGGGTGTGGTGTTTCATCTTTATCTGCAGAAGTCTGCAGAGCTCTTTCAAACGGCATATACAGATGTTTAGTAAGGCTGCAATAAGTTTGGGTGCTTGTGTTCTGGCTGTTGCTTTTGAAATGCTACTTATCTATGTGACGACTGTTTTTAGACCTCTAGATCTATCATCTTCTATGTCATTTTTCCAGCTCCTCTGTGACTTTGCATGCTATGCAGGCTTCCATCTTCCACCGCCACCCCCTTGGAAGAGGTTTGCAAAATTGTCTTCCACATACTGATTTACTTTTCTGTGGTATCGATTCTGCTACTGCATAATTTCCTTTCAATATAGTTTAAAATTCCTCTTTCTTTTCACATTGTGATTTTCTTTCTTTTCATTTCCCTCATATCTTAGCTCTTTTGTAGCAAATATCACGTTCTCTTGGATTTTATCACTGATACCATTTTGGTTTTTTAATACATATTTTTAAAGTTTGTGCAGAAAACCATATTCCAAAGGATATTCTTCTTCTGGATCTTATAACTGTTATTCCTATTCATTACCTCCATGTGTATTTTACTTTTATTCAGCCTCAAAAAAGTGTGGTGGGGGGATCAAAATTTGTCTCAACATTCTTTTGGCCCCTTGTACTCGGTGTCTGAGGGGCACACAAAGCTTCACGTGCTGAAATGGTTGACTTTTGCTTTCAAACTAGTAACTGAAAGTTTTTAAATTTTTCTTCCTTGGTTAATTCCTGCTTTGAACAGAAATGAGGCTCCCATCTCCTCCAGCCCTCTCTCTGTCCCTCTCTGGTTTTCTGAAACTCTCACTTCTAATTCCCATCATGCATTGTATCCAGATTTCTATCTTACTCTCCTCTTTGATGATTTATACTTATTGTCACTGTGATATCTTACATGAAAGTTTCCATATATTTTTATCTGTATATCCATATTAACTTGTACAGTTGCTTAAGATTTAATAAATACTTAATATTTACTAAAACACTGAATTAACACATGGATAAATTATCTCATAATTCATTTGCAATAACTGTTAATAGTTTACTGTTATCTTAAGTAGGAAGGAAAGAGTAAGAATGGAATAGTATCCATAACCTTTTCATATAATAAGGCTTTATTTTTCTTTAGTCTCTAGTGGTATGTCTGTACATTTTCCCTAAATTATTTTATTGCTTCTTCAAATAAAATTAGGAAAAAAAATAACACCTGCATTTAAATCTTTATCATCATTATCATTTTGTCATAAGACTTCACACTGAAACAAGGAATGTAATTCAGCTTATATACTAGAAAAGCACCCAAGGCTCTGCCATCTCAGGATAGAAATGAGTACAGCTGTTATGATATCACATAATAGAGTCAAAATAGGAAAACCACAAGGGTGTCTGGACACTGCAGTCCGGGTAAACTCTCACTTTTTCAATATCTTATATTAACTTCTTGATATCAATGAGTTGAATGGTAAAAAAAAAAAAAGAAAAAAACTAAATCATATAATTTGGAATAATATTTAAATTTGCTTTTTTCTCAGACTATAAAGCTTGAAGACACTTTCTAAGCATTGAGTTTAACACGATTGGTCCAGTTGCATGGTTTTTTTGTTTGTTAGTTGGTTTTTGCCGTCAAGAAGCAGTAAAGTAGGGGAACACATCAAAAACTGAGGATAGTTTTAAGGCCTTTACTTCTTCCTTTAAGTTCAGTCGCTCAGTCTGTCTGACTCCTTGAGACCCCATGAACTGCAGCATGCCAGGCCTCCCTATCCGTCACCAACTCCCAGAGTCCACCCAAACCCATGTCCATTGAGTTGGTGATGCCATCCAACAATTTCATCCTCTGTTGTCCCCTTCTCCTCCTGCCCTCAATCTTTCCCAGCATCAGGGTCTTTTCAAATGAGTCAGCTCTTCACATCAGGTGGCCAGAGTATTGGAGTTTCAGCTTCAGTATCAGGCCTTCCAATGAACACCCAGAGCTGATCTCCTTTAGGATGGACTGGTTGGATCTCCTGCAGTCCAAGGGCCTCTCAAGAGTCTTCTCCAACACCACAGTTCAAAAGCATCAGTTCTTTCGTGCTCAGCTTTCTTTATAGTCCAACTCTCACATCCATACATGACCACTGGAAAAACCATAGCCTTGACTAGACAGACCTTTGTTGACAAAGAAATGTCTCTGCTTTTGAATATGCTGTCTAGGTTGGCCATAACTTTCCTTCCAAGGAGTAAGCATCTTTTAATTTCATGGCTGCAGTCACCATCTGCAGTGATTTTGGAGCCCCCCAAAATAAAGTCAGCCACTGTTTCCACTGTTTCCCCATCTATTTGCCATCTGTATGGAGGTCAGGAAGCAATAGTTAGAACTGGACATGGAACAACAGACTGGTTCCAAATAGGAAAAGGAGTATGTCAAGGCTGTATATTGTCACCCTGCTTATTTAACTTATACCCAGAGTAAATCATGAGAAACGCTGGACTGGAAGAAGTGCAAGCTGGAATCAAGATTGCCAGGAGAAATATCAATAACCTCAGATATGCAGATGACACCACCCTTATGGCAGAAAGTGAAGAAGAACTAAAAAGCCTCTTGATGAAAGTGAGAGGAGAGTGAAAAAGTTGGCTTAAAACTCAACATTCAGAAAATGAAGATCATGGCATCTGGTCCCATCACTTCATGGGAAATCGATGGGGAAACATTGGAAACAGTGTCAGACTTTATTTTTTTGGGCTCCAGAATCACTGCAGATGGTGACTGCAGCCATGAAATTAAAAGACGCTTACTCCTTGGAAGGAAAGTTATGACCAACCTAGATAGCATATTCAAAAGCAGAGACATTACTTTGCCAACAAAGGTCCGTCTAGTCAAGGCTATGGTTTTTCCTGTGGTCATGTATGGATGTGAGAGTTGGACTGTGAAGAAGGCTGAGCGCTGAAGAATTGGTGCTTTTGAACTGTGGTGTTGGAGAAGACTCTTGAGAGTCCCTTGGACTGCAAGGAGATCCAACCAGTCCATTCTGAAGGAGATCAGCCCTGGGATTTCTTTGGAAGGAATGATGCTAAAGCTAAAACTCCAATCCTTTGGCCACCTCATGCGAAGAGTTAACTCATTGGAAAAGACTCTGATGCTGGGAGGGATTGGGGGCAGGAGGAGAAGGGGACGACAGCGGACGAGATGGCTGGATGGCATCACTGACTCGATGGACATGAGTCTGAGTGAACTCCGGGAGTTGGTGATGGACAGGGAGGCCTGGCGTGCTGCCATTCATGGGGTCACAAAGAGTCAGACACGACTGAGCGACTGAACTGAACTGAATGGGACCGATTGCCAAGATCTTAGTTTCTGAACTTTGCACACAACAAATCATGACTTAACACACAGCTATCTTGAACTATGAAGGATAATAAAAGAAAAACACTGTGACTTCTTAAATCAAGTGGAAACAACTGCCCCAATTAACAAGTGCTTTGTGTTGAAATGAAAGAAAATGCAACACAGTAATGTATTGTTATTCTCAAAAGTTTATATTCTGTGGTAATTGCTGGGGGCATGGCTGTAGATACATTTTCAAGTCACATGATAAGGAAAAAAAAATATGGAATGTGTCAGGAGAGCAGAAAGAGACAATCACATGACATGTTTGGAATGAAGGAGTATTTTAAATTTTTAAGGGTGAACAGTATTTCAAAAGGCAGCAAGGGAAAGATAACGTTCAAGGTAAAGGAATACAGAGGCCTAGAGGAGAGAAAGTTTCTGCATTACATAAAAATCAGGCAAAGCGCTGCTTGTCTGTGATACTAACTATGTTTGCTTCATCAGTTTAGTCACAATCGTGTCCAACTCTTTGCGACCCCAGGGACTGCAGCATGCCAGTCTTCCCTGTCCATCACCAACTCCCAGAGCTTGCTCAAACCCATATCCATGGAGTTGGTGATGCCATCCAACCATCTCATCCTCTGTTGTCCCCTTTTCCTTCTGCCCTCAATCTTTCCCAGCATCAGGGTCTTTTCAAATCAGTCAGTTCTTTGCATCAGGTTAGCAGATAATTCGGAGAAGGCAATGGCACCCAACTCCAGCACTCTTGCCTGGAAAATCCCATGGACGGAGCCTGGTGGGCCACAGTCCATGGGGTTGCTAAGAGTCAGACAAGACTCAGCAACTTCTCTTTCACTTTTCACTTTCATGCATTGGAGAAGGAAATGGCAACGCACTCCAGTGTTCTTGCCTGGAGAATCCCAGGGATGGGGGAGCCTCGTGGGCTGCCGTCTATGGGGTCGCATAGAGTTGGACACGACGGAAGCGACTTAGCAGCAGCAGCAGATAATTAGATGGATAGGTCTTTGAAGAAATATTTAAACATCATGGTGAAGAAACTACATTCCAAATGGTAGAAATTTCCTATAAAGTCTATGATCATGTGAATAACATGATTAGAATTATTCTCTGTGAAGGTATAATTAAGTCCCATTTTAGAGTAGAGTCTAGAGTCAGAAGGCTTACCAGATGGCTCAGTGGTAAAGAGCCCATCTGCCAATGCAGGAGACACTAGAGGTGTGGGTTCAATTCCTGGGTCAGGAAAATTCCTAAATGGTGGAAGTCAGATATAGATGGTGGGGAAGTATGTAAAAAACAATAGAAAGGGCACATCTGCAGGATTTAACAAATGACTGAATACTCATTAAAGACTCAACTGAAAAACCTATTCCATGTGAAACACTTTTTTTTTTCAACTCCCCCCACACAACATGAATCATTCTCTGTTGATGCTCTGATGGCTGTTTATTAACCTTTAGAATAGCACTTATCACATACTGTGTTTACTTGTTAGTCTGCTTCCCCAATTACAGTATAAGATCACTGAAGAAAGGTATTGTTTTATTTTCCTGTGTAAACCCAGGACATAAATGCACTCCCTGGCAAGTAACAGATACACAACGAATGATGGAAAAATTAATACATGAATGTGTGAAGTGACATTGACTCTTAGAGCCTGAGTCATTAGAAAGTAAAGCTACCATTTACTGAAATAGGGTGTAAAGAATAAGCTGAGACACTGGGGCAAAGACCTGTTGAATTTAGGTCCCAGTGAACAGTTATGAATATGAATATGAATTTGAGAGAGTGGTACTATCTTTATATTATTACCTACCATCAGGAGATAAAATCTAGTGTATAGATTGATCAGAAAATATGAAAAGAAGAGAGAGGCAATGTGATAACTAAACAAAATGTTGTTGATGTTTATAATTTTTTGATGAATTATAAATGAAGCATTTTCTTTGATTTAAGGGGAGCATAAAAATGTGAGGTATGAGACAGAAAAGTGAAGTTGGCAAATCTAGATATTCTTTAAAGAATTATGTGCTGAAGAGAGGGGAAAATGTCATTTCAAAGACTAATAGGATTGAGGATTTTGCTTTCAGTTTATGGCTTTGTTTGCTGTGTACATGTTGGTGAGCAGAGGGCAATTATTTTGCAGAAAGTGAGAAGTTAAACATGCAAACAACTGAGAACACTTCATGGAATAAGGTCTAGAGAGGGGAGAGACAGGATGTCATGAAAAGCTACCAAGGAAAAAAGAATTGTTAATCCTAAGAGAGAAAGCACAAAGGAAGAGAAGATAGATGGAATAAATTTGAAAGTACTGATAAGAAATGTGAAGACTGTCAATGTTGTATGGTCTCCTCAAAACTGAAGGAGCTTAGTTCATCTACTGCAAGTTTGGGAGGGGGTGGATTTAGGGCTTTAGT
The DNA here is from genome assembly GCF_027580195.1 of Bos mutus. Classification (NCBI taxonomy): domain Eukaryota; kingdom Metazoa; phylum Chordata; class Mammalia; order Artiodactyla; family Bovidae; genus Bos; species Bos mutus. Next base: position 33,830,518 of record NC_091618.1, read on the forward strand.
AGAATATGGATTCCTATGGGAAAGGAGCTAAATACTAAGCACAGATGAGGAATAACAACAAAATGATGTAAAAAATAAGGGTCAAGTTGTGTTTAGAAGTAAAGAATTCCTGTGGGTGCAATAAGTAGGACTTTGTACTTTCGTGTAACAAGCTGCACAACAAGAGTAGCTGGCAACAGAAATCCTATTTTATGGTTGCCAATTCAGATGCTCAGCAAAAGGAATGAAGGGAAGTTAATTAGTTGAGTCTGTTGATAGATAGGGATTGAGCATCCCTATTTGTTACTGTTCTAGCCAAAATAAAGAAGGCACACTGGAAACCAATAAGAATCCTCCTGCAATGCAGGAGACCCGGGTTCGATTCCTGGGTCAGGAAGATCCTCTAGAGAAGGCAATGGTAACCCACTCCAGTATTCTTGCCTGGAAAATCCCATGGACAGAGGAGCCTGGCAGGCTACCGTCCATGTGGTTGCAAGAGTCGGACATGACTTAGTGACTAAACCAAGTAGTACCTCCACTGAATTCAAACTTATCCACACAGTTATTGGGGGAGCTAAGAAAAACTGTCCTTATTCTCTGCCTCCTAGAGAAGAAACAACTGTGCACCCTCAACTCATTAGAGGAGTAGAGAGACTGAGCCACACAGGCACAGATTCCTTCTCCATCCTCACCAGTCAGATGCTCATCAACCATGTCTTCCTTGGGGGCATGTCTATGAGGACTCTGGAGAAGAGGCTTTAAGTATTCTTCTAAGACTTTCCTTTTAAGAAGCAGAAGTTCCTTTCCCTCTGTGGACAAGTGATGAAAGCATTCTTTCCTAATAGATGGTAGCATTACTGAAATTATTGACCACATTTCTGGCTGTGTAGACCTGTAAATAAAGTCATCAGATATGATGAATTGGAAAAAGTCAAGAAGCAATACAGGGTCATAACAAGAATTTAGAGCTTATTTACTAGAAATGGAGAAGGTGAGAAAAAGGTTGAAATTAGTTCAATGTCAGAGTCTGAGATTATGCTGGTAGATGGTAGAGTTATTGAAAGTTATGATGTGTTGTAAGGTATGTCTGAGTGAAAGTGAAAGGAAACGACAATGTGAAGAATTGGAATTGAGGACCTGTTAGGCTAGGAAGTGAGGAAGGTCTTGATCACAGATGTTGAAACCGCTGAGCCAGTGGTTATCAACAGTGGATGAAGAGTTGAATTACCTGGGAAATTATTTTAAGAAATATTAATGCTTGGGTCCTCTCCAATTAAGTTAGAATCTCAGTCTTCTAAAGCTCCTTAGGTGATTCTAATGTATGGCTAGCATTGGGAATCTCTATGTCAGGAAAGAATGAAAGGAAGAACAGGGTGAAATGGATTTAAAGACAGTGATAAATGTGGAATGGAGTACTGAAGACAGATAGGGCAAGGAAGACAAAGCAAAAGTAGAAGAGATTACTGACTGGAGGCAGTGGAAATTAGTCTGAAGATGGCAATCGAACTAAAGCAGTAGGAATCCATCAGGGTCCCAAAAGTCAGAGGACTTGGAGAAGGTTAAAAAGTAATTAAGAAGGATATAAAAGATCTGGTGTCTTCAAGGTGCAGATACATTTTTTTTTTTTTATGAAAGGAGATTGTTAGAGAGTCATTTATTTCTAGAAAAACAAGCTTGAGTGGATCTCTATGCCTGAGTCCACTCACAACAATTGAACATTCTCCTCACCAAACAGTTAAATCGCTGTGATAAGTTCAAAATGAAGGGCAAGTGGAAAGTTTTATGAGGTCCAGCTGCAGGACACGGCAGGGGTATCAAAGCCAAGAGCAAGGGGCAAGAACAGCCAGGAGAAAAGCCAAGGATCAGAGCCAGAAATAAGCACTTGAGCCAGGATGTTGAAGGTGAAGGACAATTAAAACAGCTCAGAGCTTGAGAAGCCTGAGGTGGAAGCAGAGGGAAATGGTCAGAAGTTCTTTTCCACAGTGGTACAGCTTTCTTGAGTTCCAGTGATTGTAGTGAGATGGTCCCACCTGCTCCACCCTCTTCTTCCTTCTCCCTTTAATACAGCCCCCACTAAGCCTGAGAAAATGAAAGGAGTGGGGGAAAAAGACACTAAACAATGTTGCAATTTGCAGCAAATTTGAGAGGTAGGCTGAGAGCTTTGTAGGTCTTAGGGTAAGGATGACCTATTGGTTTCTTAGATCTGCCATGACAAAGTACCACCAACTGGGTGGCTTGAAACAAGAGAAAGGCATTATCTCAGTTATGGAGGCTAGAAGTTGGAGATCAAGGTGTCAAGAGTTTTGGCATCTCTTGAGGGCTCTGAGGATGAACATGTTGTATGTCCCTCTCTCTTAGGGTGGTAGCTGGCATTCTTGGCATTCCTTGGCTTGCAGTATTCCAATCCCGGCCTTCACTTTCACATGGCATTCTTCCTCCATGTCTGTCTGCTCCCCCTCTCATAAGAACACCAGTTTTATCTGAATTAGGATCCACTGTACTCCAGTATGACATCATCTTAACTAGCGACAGCTGCAAAGACTCTATTTACAACCCAGTGCCATTCACAAGTATGGGGGTTAACATATCATTTCTGGGAGACACCTTTCAATCTGCAACAGAGGGTATGTTGACAGGTAAAATTTAGTTAATGGAAGAATTAATTAACTATGCAGCTTGGAGACTTGGTGCGATCCTACATATGCAGGATCCCACTTCTGAAAAGGTCTCAGTTGAATGCTGGTTTTCAGTGAGGGGACAGAGAAAGGAAAAATTTGGTTACTCTAAATAATACCTGTATGTCCTTACATGCTTTAACATTTTATGTACAGAAAACATGTTCTCATTTATTTTATATTACTTTATAGCCTTGATTTAAAAGAATCTAAGAGGAAATTTCCTCATACAATAATTCTCAAAGTGTGGTCCCCAGACCAGGTGTATCAACATCATTTGGGAACTGGTGTGTAATCATTTCAGACCCACTGAATCAGAATTTTGGGCATGTGCATTCTTGGTTAGTCTAGTTTCAGAAACAAATAATTCTGCTTAGAGAACCTTGCCTGTAATTAGGGAAAATAGTCATTAGGTAAGGGGTTGTGTTTGGACTAAAACACCAACATCCAAAGTTTGATTAATAAAGAAGATCAGTATAACACTGTTATCTTGGACTATTCATAACAACTATAAATCTTTCATGTGGTGCATTATTTTAAAGGTCTCAGTAGTTTTTTAAAACTTACTGACAAAGTTCTGGGATTAGGATCTCTTATGACACCTGTGTGTGTGTTAATCGTTCAGTGACGTCTGACTCTTTGTGACCCCATAGACTGTAGCCTGCCAGGCTCCTCTGTCCATGGAATTCTCCAGGCAAGAATACTGGAGTGGGTTGCCATTCCCTTCTCCAGGGAATATTCCCAGCCCAGGGATCGAACCTACAACTCATTATGTCTCCTGCACTAGCAAGCTGGTTCTTTACCACTAGTGTTACCTGGGAAGCCCCCTTATGACACCTGTTGGTGGTTTACAAGTCTTCAGATGATTCTGATGTCAATAGGTTCTTGTTTGCCATATGTCAGGTGCCCTCTATGTGCCATATATTAAGTGATGAACTTGATTTCTCACAAGTATTATCATAAATATTATCACCCTTTTAAGAATGAAAGTGCAGATACCAAGAGGTTAACTAAACTGCTTACATTTACACAGCTGCTGCTGCTGCTAAGTCACTTCAGTCGTGTCCGACTCTGTGCGACCCCATAGATGGCAGCCCACCAGGCTGCCCTGTCCCTGGGATTCTCCAGGTAAGAACACTGGAGTGGGTTGTCATTTTCTTCTCCAGTGCATGAAAGTGAAAAGTGAAAGTGAAGTCGCTCGGTTGTGTCCAACTCCTAGTGACCCCATGGACTGCAGCCTACCAGGCTCCTCCATCCATGGGATTTGCCAGGCAAGAGTACTGGAGTGGGGTGCCATCACCTTCTCAGACATTTACACAGCAAGGAGTGATAAAAATAGATTTCAAATCCAATTTGATGGACTGCAAAGCCCATATTACTTCAACCACACCACTCTGCTTCAATTTAGAGACTAAAGTAGCTGCTTCAACTATTCAGAATTAGTTTTCTTTTCTAAACTCTCTTTACTCATCTGAAACAGAAACAGAAGAACTGGGCCTGGGGTTGGAACTAAAAAAATCAGTCTATAGTCTTCAGCGCCTTGATTCTTCTGAATCTGCAATCTGTAATGACTTACCTAAGACTCTAGACTGTCTTTCCTCTAGTCCGTGGAAAACTTAATGCTTTTCTAATTTACCCTAAGCATTGGCATTTCAACAGGGATATTGAGATTCTAGATATTGTCCAAGTGTTATAGAAAATTTACACATAATGATTAAGTTTTTGCATTAAATCCTTCCCTGGAATTTTAACTTTCTAATGTGGCTCATTTTTAAAACAAACAAAAAAATGAATAAATAAAAGTTGGTTTCTTAAGTGGAAAAAGAATTGAAAGGGAATAAATACATGTATATGTATAACTGAATCACCTTGCTATACACCTGAAACAAATACAACACTGTTAATCAACTGTGCTCCAATATAAAATAAAGAGTTTAAAAACAACAACAACAACAAAAAGAATTGCTATGAGTGTTAAAACTTACAGCAAAATTTAGCCTTTTAAGCATAATGAATTGAGGACATAACAAATTATTTTTTTAAAAAGTGATTTCCTTAGCAGATTGTGAAATAATTATTGCCAAGGACAGTGATATATAATTCGGTTAGTATTTACAGCCCTTCTAAGGTACAGTACATAACGTATGCTTAATTCAGTTGGCTAAATGCATTAAAGGGAAAGGCAGAAAGATAAATAGTACCTTCTGATGGTGAAGTGGGATATAAAGAAAATTTAGTGATTTTTTTTTTTCCTCAGGGGTTGAAAGATCTAATTTTGAAGAATTTATTTTTCTATATTGTTTTCTATTTTGCTGTGGTTATCGTTACTCTTCAGTTCAGTTCAGTTCAGTCACTCAGTCATGTCCGACTCTTTGCGACCCCATGAATCACAGCATGCCAGGCCTCCCTGTCCATCACCAATTCCTGGAGTTCACTCAAACTCATGTCCATCGAGTCGGTGATACCATCAAGCCATCTCATCCTCTGTTGTCCCCTTCTCCTCCTGCCCCCAATCCCTCCCAGCATTAGGGTCTTTTTCAATGAGTCAGTTCTTTGCATGAGGTGGTCAAAGTATTGGAGTTTCAGCTTTAGTATCAGTCCTTCCAATGAACACCCAGGACTGATCTCCTTTAGGATGGACTGGTTGGATCCCCTTGCAGTCCAAGGGACTCTCAAGAGTCTTCTCCAACACCATAGTTCAAAAGCATCAATTCTTCGGTGCTCAGCTTTCTTCACAGCCCAACCCTCAACATCCATACATGACAACTGGAAAAACCATAGCCTTGACCAGACGGACCTTTGTTGGCAAAGTAACATCTCTGCTTTTGAATATGCTATCTAGGTTGGTCATAACTTTCCTTCCAAGGAGTAAGCGTCTTTTAATTTCATGGCTGCAATCACCATCTGCAGCGATTTTGGAGCCCCCCAAAATAAAGTCTGACACTGTTTCCAATGTTTCCCCATCTATTTGCCATGAAGTGATGGGACCAGATGCCATGATCTTAGTTTTCTAAGTGTTGAGTTTTAAGCCAACTTTTTCACTCTCCTCTTTCACTTTCATCAAGAGGCTTTTTAGTTCCTCTTCAGTTTCTGCCATAAGGGTGGTGTCATCTGCATATCTGAGGTTATTGATATTTCTCCCCAAAACCTTGATTCCAGCTTGCACTTCTTCCAGCCCAGCGTTTCTCATAATATACTCTGGATATAAGTAAAATAATCAGGGTGACATATACAACCTTGACATACTCCTTTTCCTATTTGGAACCAGTCTGTTGTTCCATGTCCAGTTCTAACTGTTGCTTCCTGACCTGCATATACGTTACTCAAGAGGCAGGTCAGGTGGTCTGGCATTCCCATCACTTTCAGAATCTTCTACAGTTTATTGTGATCCACACAGTCAAAGGCTTTGGCATAGTCAATAAAGCAGAAATAGATGTTTTTCTGCAACTCTCTTGCTTTTTCTATGATCCAGCAGATATTGGTAATTTGATCTCTGGTTCCTCTGCCTTTTCTAAATCCAGCTTGAACATCTGGAAGTTCACAGTTCACGTGTTGCTGAAGCCTGGCTTGGAGAATTTTGAGCATTACTTTACTAGTGTGTGAGATGAGTGCAAATGTGCAGTAATTTGAGCATCTTTAGCATTGCCTTTCTTTGGGATCGGAATGAAAACTGACCTTTTCCAGTCCTGTGGCCACTGCTGAGTTTTCCAATTTGCTGGCATATTGAGTGCAACGCTTTCACAGCATCACTTTCAGGATATGAAATAGCTCAACTGGAATTCCATCACCCCCACTAGCTTTGTTCGTAGTGATGCTTTCTAAGGCCCACTTGACTTCACATTCCAGGATGCCTGGCTCTATGTGAGTGATCACACCATCGTGATTATCTGGGTCATGAAGCTCTTTTTTGTACAGTTCTGCTGTATATTCTTGCCATCTCTTCTTAATATCTTCTGCTTCTGTTATGTCCATACCATTTCTATCCTTTATCAAGCCCATCTTTACAAGAAATGCTCCCTTGGTATCTCTAATTTTCTTGAAGAGATCTCTAGTCTTTCCCATTCTGTTGTTTTCCTCTATTTCTTTGCATTGATCACTGAGGAAGCCTTTCTTATCTCTCCTTGCTATTCTTTGGAACTCTGCATTCAGATGCTTATATCTTTCCTTTTCTCCTTTGCTTTTCTCTTCTCTTCTTTCCACAGCTATTTGTAAGGCCTCCTCAGACAGCCGTTTTGCTTTTTTACATTTCTTTTTCTTGGGATGGTCTTGATCCCTGTTTCCTGTACAATGTCCTGAACCTTCATCCATGGTTCATCAGGCACTCTGTCTATCAGATCTATTCCCTTAAATCTATTTCTCACTTCCACTGTATAATCATAAGGGATTTGATTTAGGTCATACTTGAATGGTCTAGGGGTTTTCCCTACTTTCTTCAATTTAAGTCTGAATTTGGCAATAAGGAGTTCATGATCTGAGCCACTGTCAGCTCCCCGTCTTGTTTTTGCTGACTGTATAGAGCTTCTCCATCTTTGGCTGCAAAGAATATAATCAATCTGATTTCAGTGTTGACCATTTTGTGATGTCCATGTGTAGAGTCTTCTCATGTGTTGTTGGTAGAGGGTGTTTGCTATGACCAGTGCATTCTCTTGGCAACTGTGCTTAGATCCCTGGTCAAGAAGATCCCCTGGAGCAGGAAATGGCAACCCACTCCAGAATTCTTGCCTGGAAAAATTCCATGGACAGAGAAGACTGGCAGGCTACAATCCATGGGGTTGCAAAGAATCAGACATGACTGAGTGCTAATGCTTTATTTGGGAGATGCAAACCCAGGACCACTAAGGTGAGGAGAGAAAGATGAGGCAGGCTAAATGGGAAATGAGGCATCCCTCATTGCTTCTGATACAAGAAGAGCCATGAGTTGTTCAGCAGCTGCACACCTCAGTCCACAAGGTTTCTGAGGACAGGATGCTGGAAAAACCATGACTGTATTATTTGTAGGAGGAGGAAGGACTGAGATTTAGTTAAATTTTGCTTCTTGGAAATAAAACACCCTCATATTTCTGGGGGGCACCAGCTAAGAACTTGGGCAGCCTTCCTGCTGTGTGTGCTGTGCTTAGTCATATCCGACTTTGAAATCCCATGAACTGCACCCCTCCAGGCTCGTCCATCCATGGGATTTTCCAGGCAAGAATATTGTAGTGAGTTGCCATTTCCCACTCCAAAGGATCTTCCCAACTCAGGGATCAAACCTGAGTCTCCTGCATTGGCAGGTGGGTTCTTTACCACTGTGCCACCTAGGAAGCCCTATGGTATACCTAATTTCATACCCTCCAGTGTGGTGTTTCAGTCTGAAAGTAATCAGCAGAGTCAGAACTCTTAGCACATGGCTAGTCGGCCTGCCTGCATGGCGCAGCCCAGGTAAGGGGAGAGCTCGGTGCTCCCAGGAGGAGTGACTGGATGGCTCTGGCACATGGGTGTGGTCTGACTGGTTTTAGTCCTGGTAAGTCAGTGAAGATGGACAGGATGAGTGCCTGAAAGAATTCCATTTCCAAAATTCAGAATAAGGACTTCAATTCCACTTTCATGTTGCTAACTAGTTTCTTGGATGAATGAGATAAAACTCAGAATCTATTGTGTAAACTTTTTTTGTTTTTTGTTTTTTGTTTTGCATGAGTTCAGAGGAACAAATACTCTGTGTATAAAAAAATAAGGGATACATGCAAGTATAAGCAGAAGTAGGAGTGAGAGGGCAGACTCTCAGGGGTCTTGACAGCTTCTTATTCCTGGTACCAGTTGCTTTCAAGGTATAGTTATATTTTTGCCTTTAGGTACCCAGAGACTTCTGTGACTTCTTACTTTCATTAAGTAATGTTTCTGTACTTGCTCACTTTTGTTTCTGTTTATGGGGGGTCAAATGGTATGGATGGTCTATCCATTCCACCAGATCATAAGACACAAAACAAATATGCTCTTGCATGCGTGCTAAGTCACTTAAGTTCAATTCAGTTCAGTCACTCAGTCATGTCCGATTCTTTGTGACCCCATGGAATGCAGCACACCAGGCTTCCCTGTCCATCACCAACTCCCAGAGCTTGCTCAAACATGTCCATCAAGTCAGTCATACCATCCAGCCATCTCATCTTCTGTCGTCCCCTTCTCCTCCCATCATCAATTTTCCCCAGCATCAGGGTCTTTTCTAGTTAGTCAGTTCTTCGCATCATGTGGCCAAAGTATTGGAGTTCCAACCTCAGCCTCAGTCCTTCCAATGAATATTCAGGACTGATTTCATTTAAGATGGACTGGTTGGATCACCTTGCAGTCCAAGGGACTCTCAAGAGTCTTCTCCAAAACCACAGTTCAAAAGCATCAATTCTTCGGCACTCAACTCTCTTTATAGTCCAAATCTCATGTCCATACATTACTACTGGAAAAACCATAGCTTTGAGTAGATGGACGTTTCTGGACAAAGTAATTTCTCTATTTTTTAATATGCTATCTTAGGTTGATCATAGCTTTTCTTCCAAGGAGCAAGTGTCTTTTAATTTCATGGCTGTATCTACCATCTTCAGTGATTTTTGAGCGCAAGAAAATAAACTCTGTCACTGTTTCCACTGTTTCCCCATCTATTTGCCATGAAGTGATGGGACCAGATGCCATGATTTTACTTTTCTGAATGTTGAATTTTAAGCCAGCTTTTTCACTGTCCTCTTTCACTTTCACCAAGAGGCTCTTTCGTTCTTCTTCACTTTCTGCTATCAGGGTGGTATCGTCTGCATATCTGAGGTTACTGATATTTCTCCCGGCAATCTTGATTCCAGCTTGGGCTTCATCCAGTCCAGCATTTCTCATGATGTACTCTACATATAAGTTAAATAAGCAGCATGATGATATACAGCCTTGGCGAACTCCTTTCCCAATCTGGAACCGTCCATTATTCCATGTCCGGTTCTAACTGTTGCTTCTTGACCTGCATACAGATTTCTCAGGAGGCAGGTAAGATTTCTCAAGAGATGGTAGTCCCATCACTTGAAGAATTTTCCACAGTTTGTTGTTATCCACACAGACAAAGACTTTGGTATAGTCAATAAAGCAGAAGAAGATGTTTTTCTGGAACTCTCTTGCTTTTTCGATGATCCAAGAAATGTGAACAGTTTGATCTCTGGTTCTGCTGCCTTTTCTAAGTACAGCTTGAATATCTGGAAGTTCTCTGTTCATATACTGTTGAAGCCTGGCTTGGAGAATTTTGAGCATTACTTTGCTAGCATGTGAGATGAGTGCAATTGTGTGGTAGTTTGAATATTCTTTGATGTTGCCTTTCTTTGGGATTGGAATGAAAGCTGACTTTTTCCAGACCTGTGGCCACTGATGAGGTTTCCAAATTTCCTGGCATATTGAGTGCAGCACTTTCACAGCATCATCTCTTAGGACTTGAAATAGCTCAAGTGGAATTCCATCACCTCCACTAGCTTTGTTGGTAGTGATGCTTCCTAAGGCATAGTTGACATTGCATTACAGGATGTCTGGCTCTAGGTGCATGATCACACCATAGTTGTTATCTGGGTCATGAAGATCTTCCTTGTACAGTTCTTCTGTGTATTCTTGACACCTGTTCTTAATATCTTCTGCTTCCATTAGGTCCATACTATTTCTGTCCTTTATTGTGCCCATCCTTGCATGAAATATTCCCTTGGTATCTCTAGTTTTATTGAAGAAATGTCTAGTCTTTCCCATTCTATTGTTTTCCTCTGTGTCTTTGCACTGATCACTTAGGAAGGCTTTCTTATCTCTCCTTACTATTCTTTGGAACTCTGCATTTAGATGGGTATATCTTTCATTTTCTTCTTTGCCTTTTCTTGTCTTCTTTTCACAGCTATTTGTAAGGCCTCTACAGACAGCCATTTGGCTTTTTTGCATTTCTTTTTCTTGGGGATGGTCTTGATCACTGCTTCCTGTACAGTGTCACAAATGTTCTTCCACAGTACTTCAGGCACTCTATCAGATCTAATCCCTTGAATCTATTTATCACTTCCAGTGTATAATCTTAAGGGATTTGATTTAGGTCATACCTGAATGGTCTAGTTTTTTCCTTACTTCCCTCAATTTAAGCCTGAATTTGGCAATAAAGAGTTCATGTACTGAGCCACTCAGGTCCCAGTCTTGTTTTTTCTCACTGGATAGAGCTTCTCCATCTTCAGTTGCAAAGAATATAATCAATCTGATTTCGGTATTGATGATCTGGTGAGGTCCATGTGTAGAGTCATCTTTGTGTTGGAAGAGGGTGTTTGCTATGACCAGTGCATTCTCATGGCAAAATTCTGTTAGCCTTTGCCCTGTTTCATTTTGTACTCCAGGGGCAAACTTGCCTGTTGCTCAGGTATCTCTTGACTTCCTATTTCTGCATTCTAGTCCCCTATGATGAACAGAACACCATTTTTTGGTGTTAGTTCTAGAAAGTCCTGTAGGTCTTCATAAAACCATTCAGCTTCAGCTTCTTTGGCATTAGTGGTTGGTGCATGGACTTGGATTACTGTGATACTGAATGGTGCCTTGGAAATCAACAGCGATCATTCTGTTTTTTTTTTCTTGAGATTGCACCCAATTACTGTATTTTGGACTCTTTTGTTGATTATTAGGAGTATTCCATTTCTTCTAAGGGATCCATCTTCTTAGGATTTCTTCTAAGGGTTTCTCACCTCAGTCATATCCAACTGTCTGCGACCCTGTTGACCATAACTCGCCAGGCTCCTCTGTCTTTGGGATTCTCCAAGCAAGAACACTGGAGTGAGTTGCTGTTTCCTCCTCCAGGGGATCTTCCTGACCCACGAATCAAACCCATGTCTCTTGTGTCTCCTGAATTAGCAGGCGGGTTCTTTACCACTAGTGCCACCTGGGAAGCCCAATATCTTCATGGCCTCCGTTAAATATTCTTTGTTTCTAGAGTTTAGGTTCTCTTCCTTGCAGTACTCTACCCTCATCCCAGGGGTCTTGGTTCATGCCCACAGTTTTCTTTGCCAAAATATATACTGACTCTGATTTACATCTCCAGCTCAGATCTCTCTAAATTAAACTTGCAGTTGATCATGATACAATTGTATGGTTCCCTTACACTGACTGTTTCAAAACTGAATTCATCTTCTTCAACACAAACCTCTAACTCATGAACTGACCTCTGTCTACTTATTGATCTTGCTTTACGAAAAGCAAACTATTAACTTACATGCCATTGTGGTTGAATTCACAAAATCATAGTCCAAGAATCCTATTACAAGAACTACAAGAGGCCAAGTAATTTCCTAATACAACTTAAAAGTAACAGAGTCAGTATTTGAATACTTGTTGGCCAGAATCTGAAGCCTGTGATCTCTTTATTATAGTACTTGGTCTTTCTCAAAACACACACACACACACAGACACAAAGTGGAAGAGAACTAAGAAGCTTTAACATTCATTGAGATATACTAATTTTCACTTCAGGTTAATTTCTTAATTTTATTTAACTCTCAGCTATGTCCTTATTTTAGTGATTGATTTTAATTTACAGCTAATTTTTTATCAGTGTGTTGTTGATCTTTTTGGATGAATATTGGTATAAAATACTTAATCCCCAGATAGCTTCTGTTATACATATATTGTAGATATGATTCTTCAAGATCAGGTATGTGTCTAATTTTAATACTGTGCAAAACAAACTCTAATCAAGAAGATAAATATGCCTTAAAAATCATGCAAGGCATTCTAAATTTAAATAGAAATGAAAATCATTTTTGGATTATCCATAACACTATTTTCCATTCATTTAAGATTGAATATATATGCGTGACTCTGTATTTAAATATATACTCTACTATATAAAATACATATTTAAATATGTAAAATATATACATATAAAAGTATATTCAATATAGACATACATTTAACTGATTTTAATGTTTTTAATTCCATATAAGGGAATGTGATTTGAGAGAAATTTTCTTTTGCTAATCAGTTGTAATCAAGACAGGAGTCTTTACTTAAGAAAATTAACAATTACTTTTGAAAAAGTCTAAACTCAAGAACAGTTCCTGAATTTACAATCGGTTTGTTTTTACTGTAGACATCAGAATGTATTTTTCCTTAAAGATATAAAGAGCTATGATGATGTATATTGAAATGGAAATAAATCAATTTCACTTTAGTTATCATCATGTTTGTATTTCCTTTTCTTGAACTTAATGAGTGGGACTGTATTTGAACTTTGCTTCTGTCCTGAAGATGTATGTTTTATTTTTTCCCCACAGCGTGTGCAGTTTCTCTCTGCATATTTCTATTTTACTTTGTAAAAAAACATTTCATTTTTATCAAAGTATATAACATGCACACAGAAAAGTGCTTAAATCATAAGTATTTAAATTAAAGAGTTTATGTCAAGTGAAAACACCTAGATGAACTCACAGGTCATTACTAGGACCTAGAAGCCTCCCTTCTTGCCCCCCTCAATCACTACATCATCACAGTATAACCACTATTTTCATGTTTATTGATACAGATTCATTTTTATGGTTTTGAATTTTATGTAAATGGAATTTCTAATTATGTTCGCTTTAATGTTTAAGTTTATGCTTATAAGATTCAGTCTTGTGTGTAGCAGTATTTCACTATTTTTCATTGTTTTATGGTATTTTAATGAAAGAGGCTACACTATTTACTGATCTTCTACTGTTGCTGGACATTTTAAATTATTCAAGGTAATGGCCATTACACATAATGCTATATGAATATTCTTTTTTTCCACTTACACTGCATCCTGGCCATTTTCTTTAAGGTTTAGCCATTGTAGTGGCTGTAGGTATCTCACTGTGTTTTTAACTTGCATTTCCCAATGACTAATGATGCTGAATAACTTTTCATATATTAGCCTCGTGAATATCTTTTTTTAATGTCTTGTTTAAATCTCTTTTTTTAATGGCAATTTTCTTTTTCTTATTATTTATAGGAACATTTTTCTGTGTCCCAAGTTGTTTTTTTCCCCCAGATATTTTCTCCCATTTTAGTTGTCTTTTATTAATAATAGTATTTTTAATGAATAGAATTACTTATCTTTATAATATCCAGTTTATTTATCAATCTTTTAGTAGCAATATGTTTTGTGGTCTGTTTAATAAAGTCCCTCCTACCTAAAAGTCAAAGATGATTAGAATATCCTCTTCTATCATCTTCTAGAAAATTTATTGACTGACATATCATTTTTAGGTCTATAATTTACCAGAGTTAATTTCTGTGTATTATTTAACTTTGGTATAATAATTATTATTTTTCATACAGGTATAAAATTGGTCCTGAAAAATTAGTATAGGTGATTAACAATATTGTATTTCAGGTGTACAGTAATGTAATTCAGTTATACATATACATGTATCTATTTATTTTCAAATTCTTTTCCTATATAGGCTGTTACATAATATTGAGCAGATTTCCCTGTGCTATACAATAAGTTCTTGTTGGTTATTCATTTTAAATACAGCAGTTTGAACATGTCAACCCCAAACTCCCTAACTATCTCTCTTTCATTGCATTTTGGTTTAACTTTTTCATCCAGCTTTATTGAGATACAATTTACAAACAAAAATTGTATATATTTAAGCATAAAATATGATGATTTGATACACGTTTGCTGTGAAATGATTATCATAGTCAAGCTAATTAACACATCCATTAGCTCAAAGTTACCTTTGGGGGGTGATTATATTAAGATCTACTCTCAGCATATTTCAAGTATACAATATAGTATTACAAACTATACTCATACTGTATATTAGTTCCCCAAAACATATTTAACATAGAACTAAAACTGTGTATCCTTTTCATGTAATTTCATGAAATTTTCATGAATTTTCATGTAAATTTTAGAAGCAGCTTATCTTTCCAAAAAATAAACTGAATTTTTAAAATTGCTATTGTGTTGAATTTATAAATCAATTTGGGAAGAACTGATATTTTATGACAATCAAATTCTTCCAATGCTTCTACATGGCATATTTTTTCTTATATTTGGGTCTTCTAAAATTTCTCTCAACATTTTAGAGGACTTCCATATCATTCATTAAATTAATTTCTAGGTATTTGGTTTTTTTAATGCCATACTTTGGACAGGTTCAATTGTCTGAAAGATTTTGGTCTAATATGGCTATATTTCTATTGAATGTGCTAGGCATACCCACACTATTTCAGTGGTGGTAGAAATTTCAGATGTCATGTTTTAACAGCTTGATCCTTGCTTTCAGGGCTCAACCATTCAGACTAGAACAGGTATTTGCTTTCTTCCTGAGATACCTCACTTGTCCCTTGAGACATGAACTGGCAGTCATCTATCATGAAATTATTCCATTTGTTCCCACATGTACCACATGAAGAAGAAATGACTCAAATTGTCTGTCACGTGGTATATACTCCTTTTGGAGTTTCCAGTACTGGTGCAGGCTTTTAGTTTTTCCCTTTATTCTTTTATTCCTGCAGTTTCTAGGAATAGTAGATGAAAGGGAAGCACTGAATGTCTTAGTTGACTCAGCCATATTCTTAGAACTTTTTCTGCTATATTTTCTGATTCATTTTATGAATCAAGAAGAAAAACTTATCAAATTCTGGGCAATGGCAGGTCAAAATTAAAATCACAGCATATTCTTAGTTCTACTACATATGAAAAAAAATCCAAAGAATATGAGTAATGTGTTAATATAATAAAACCATATCCAAGTAAGATTTATTCTAGAAAAGCAAGTATGGTCAAATGTTAGAAACCCTTTTAATGTAATTGAATCCTATATTGTCATATCAAAAGAGAGAAACTATCTTTTCAGCTCAACTGATACTGAAAAGATACTTGAAAAAACTGAATATTTATTATCTAATATATGCTATAGTTTCTTACAATAGTAGAACTTTTCCTGATACTGGAGTAAAAATAAATAAATGACTGATATAGACTAAGAAGCCTGGCAATAGACTTATGCATAGTGCTTTAGCTATTTACTGGGTTATAAATAAGCTACTTCAAAGCTGCAGAGAAAGAATTTCATTTCATAAATGGTCACTGGGCAATTGGTTAAGTATTTGGAAAATAATAAATAAAGATCTACCCCACAATGCATACCAAATGAATTTCATTTATTGTAAAAAGAAAAGAAAACAACAGAATTATAGAAAAAAGTAAGTAAATATTTATTTATCTGCTATCATAGTAGGGATAGCTTTCCTAAACTTAAAACTATGGAAGAAAACATGAAGAGAAATATTGACATATTTGGTCACACAATAAACATAGCAATGCATTAAGAATATAAAAATGAAATAGCAAACAATAAGCTAGAAAAATATTTACAGCAAAGAAAGAAGCCTAATGAATGAAGAATTCTTTTAATTCAATCAGAAAAAAGATTCTCAAAGAAAAATATACAAAAGACACAAAAGCATAATACTGGATGCTTGGGGCTAGTGCACTGGGACAACCCAGAGGGATAGTATGGGGAGGGAGGAGGGAGGAGGGTTCAGGATGGGGAACACATGTATACCTGTGGCGGATTCATTTTGATATTTGGCAAAACTAATACAATTTGTAAAGTTTAAAAATAAAATTTAAAAAAAAGTGAAAGTGAAAGCCAAAAAATAAATAAAGAGAGAAGAAAAATGCCAAACATATACAGAAAGAACTTAACTGCATTCACAATCTAAAGTTATTAAGCTATGGTACCAATCCAGCTTATTAAACACAGACTCCCAGTGAGAAGACCCCTGCTTTGCACTGGTTAATATAAAGGATCTAGATAACCCTGGGCATTTGCCTGCTGGCTGTCTGATGTTGAACATGGGCAAGGGACTTGTTACATCCTGAGAATTTTAATAAAAGCTGAGATTTCTTAGAAAGTCCAAATTTGTTAGTATTTATGAGTGGATACAGAAGTTTGTAAAATGCTTGCTGCTGCTGCTGCATCGCTTCAGTCGTGTCCGACTCCGTGCTACCCCATAGATGGCAGCCCACCAGGCTCCCCCGTCCTGGCATTCTCCAGGCAAGAACACTGGAGTGGGTTTGCATTTCCTTCTCCAAGGCATGAAAGTGAAAGTGAAAGTGAAGTCACTCAGTCGTGTCCAACTCTTAGTGACCCCATGGACTACGGCCTACCAGGCACCTCCGCCCATGGGATTTTCCAGGCAAGAGTACTGCAGTGGGTTGCCATTGCCTTCTCTGGTAAAATGCTTGGGGCCTAATAAAGAAGACAGAAGGGGCCACACCAAACGAGAGCCCATTTACCATATCCCTCTGATAGTGCTTCCTCCACACTCATCCCTTGTCATATTACTTCAGGTCAGTGTGGGGGTGAGGGTGAAGGATGGAACTGGAAGGGGACTGGTGAATTTCTATTCAAAGCAGCTCTGAGTAAACCATTCTTTTGACTCATCCATTAGACCAGGCTTTTGACTGACTCATAGTTTATGGGGGCTGTCACCCAGCCAATAAAATCTCCTGAGATGCCAACCTGACAAATATTCCTTGCTTAGTCACAGTTATGACAGAGAGGATCACGGAAGAAAGACCAGAGACAGTTTTGGTTGAAAACTCAGGATTAGAAAGAAGTCATCTAAATTTACACTAATGGCCGATTAACATTGTTGTATGGCAGAAACCAACACAACACTGTAAAGCAATTATCCTCCAATTAAAAATAAGTATATTAAAAAAAAAAAACTTACCATAAAATTAAAGTTGATCAACATCACTAACTAAAGTGCATATAATGTCTGTACTATTATAAACATCTATATAACACTGTACAACTATACAACATCCAGTATTGTACATCTAGCAATACTGTATACAAATAATTAGTATATTTTTTACACAAAAGTCATAATAAAGTGAGTATTCACTGACATCCAAAACAAAGGAAAAAAGAGCACCAAAAGACTCTGGGATGCTCATAATAGAGACTGCCAATAACAAAATGGTATGCCAAGGGAAAAATGCAACCCTTTCAACGGCCTTAAAAAATAAGCAGCCAAGCAAAATACAGGTATCAGAATGTTTCAAACCATTTTGAAGCATTATCAAAGTATATACAAAGTGATTTAAATATCCTCAAGGGTTTAAAACTTTAAGTAGAAAACAGTCACATCACATGGAAAATTTGTGGAAAAATAACAATGTATGTAGTATTCAAGAGGAGAACTACACGGAATGTAACTTAACCATGTGGAACTTATACAAGCAGCACATATGACGGGTATTTAGAAACACAGGCTTTATAACTTCTCTTCTAAGTGGGACATCTTTGGAGTCTATACAGTGTGACTAATTTCCGAGGTCATTTTGACCTTTACTTCCTAGTGAATAAAGTATTATTCTTCTGTAAAGAAGTTCATAGTTTAATGGATAGGGTGTCAGGGAATAAAAAAATGAGAATAAGCAAGAATACCCTGGTTCTTGGGCTGTTATAAATAATGCTCTCATTAAAATTCTGCCTCAGAAGAAAGGCAAGTCCATTAGTCTAGAAGCTAATTTTTACCAGCTCCTTAGATGTATGCATATTAAAAATTCAGCTTTTATAATTGCCAGTCATCAACCACCTAGTTGATGCTGTTCTTGGAGTTTTTAATTATTTACTTCATTTGCATAGACACTCCAATTTATGATCAACCATTTAGTTATCAAAGGACAGTTTAGTAATTTTTCTTCTACATTTTTATTTATCCCTTTTGTATTCCTAGGAAAAGTTCTGAGTCAGACCTTGTACTGTAGTGAGTCTTATTAGGAAATAAAAACTATGACCACCTCCATGAGTACTATTTGGAAACCATGGTTACTGCTAGGACTTGGGCAAATTAGGGTTTTATTAGAACAAATAAAGGCTCTACATCCACTTAAAATATGCTCTTTCTCAGTTCAGCATAATGGTTTGTGTGAAAATATCTAATAGCACAGTGCACACCAAGAGTGCTTATTTTCTGTAATTTCCTTTTGGGAGTGGATCTTTTCAGGAAAATAATAACAAAAATGGCATACTGAGCAACTAAAATATGGCCCCATGCTATTTGTCATCTCAATATTTTAATGCTCTCCTGTTAGGAATCTGTGCCCTTGTTTCCACTTTAAGTAATATAATTGAAAGACTCCAGAAATTAACTACAGCCTCTAATGTCATAAAAGTCAATGACTGTTGTGGGAATAAGCTCTGTTTTATCTCGTACCACAAGATATTGTCTGTTTTACTGCATGGCTTCTATACAGATTGGATGTTCTCCCATAACTATCCAAAAAAAAAAAAAAAAAAAGAGAGACAGAGTTAAGCTCTAATTTGAATTCTGTTTACATTATTTTTATAGTTTTATGTCTTCTCCACATAACAACTTCCTTTCTAATCAATGAAGAATGTTTCATATGATGTCTTTTTCGGACTTAGAGCTAACATGGGTGGTACAAACTTGGTAATGATAGGGGAGAATAAGGACGAAAATGGGGGCAAAAAACAAGCAAAAACACCAAGAAGGCACATTGAATATCGAATATTTAGAACATCTGATAGCATACAAAGTTATTTCAATAAAGTCCTGAAAAGGTCCATCCTAAAGAGACTGATATATTCAAATCCAGATAGATATTTTACTCATATTTTAATCAATATGATACAGTATTTATGACTAGTATTGCATAACTTTAGTTTTCTTTTTTTTTTTTTTCCAGAGAGAAATACACACATACCTACATGCATAAAATTCCTTTTTCTTAGTTTTGGGTGAGATTTGAGTGCATTTTCTAAATTTACTGCACAGCAGTACCTCACCTGAACTCCCCCTAGTTTAGGGAATGTGCACCTTCCGTTTTTCATGGGGAGAGGTGTCACAGACATTCTGACTGTATACCTGTAGTACAGCCCACTCTCTCCCAAATCTAATCAAATCTGCACAATAAGATACACCATTAAAATTTATGTTTCCATTGTATGGCGCTCGATGTTTGAAGCTATATACATATTTTCTAAAAGAGTGGAATATTGAAGAGAGTTCATTTCCCCTGCTAAGAAACAAGTCAATTATTGAACAAAACCATTGCTTTGTCTATCATCTGCATTCAGTTACTGGCTCTGGCAGCAATAAAAGTGATGGATTCATAATCACTGGTCTTATTGCTCTCCCTGCCTCTGCACTACCTGGAGGGTCTCTTGATATCGAACGCTGAAAAGTTAATGTGAATGAAGCAAAACAGCACCACCTGGAAAGTGAGGAATTGATTACTGAGCCTTCCTGTGCTGGAAAACTCCAGAGCTATTGTGTCCAAAACTCCTGGTGAGCAAGCTGCTGAAAATCCCCGGAGAGTATGATGGGTGAAGAACAACAGCATAAAAAAGGATGACAGTTCTGGAAATTACAAAATCTCTCCTTCCCAATGCAGGCAAACTTAGTATCTGAAAATATTTTTTTCCTTGAAAACTTGAAAATCAAAAATAAGTTTGATTTATTTTCCTTTCTGTTTTTTTTAGTTCTCATTTCCAGTAAGACATCCATCTAAATTCACTCAGTTATCAATATAAGTTTTATCACACTCCATTTCTATAATAGAGAGATTATGTTTTTTTTTCTGTATTCCATCCTTATTTTGTATATTTAAAAAAGTTTATTTCAGCTTTTTGGAATTTTTTGCTATTTCAGTAGAAAATGTATATTTATTTTATTGGATTTTTTCCTGTAAATATTGTTTTATCCTAGATACTTGAAGGAGAAAATTTTTACCTATTGTACTGTTCACAAAGGAAATACATGATAACAACTATAATAAAGATGGGAAGTAGATATGCAGTGAATAGAGGTGTGAATACAGTTTGATGGGAATACTTACATTAGCAGTAAAATAGAGGACACCAGGAAAAGCATTGTGAAAGAGATGTCTTTTTTTTTTTTCCTGAGCCTTGATGCTTGGGGAGGATTTTGATGACAAACAAAGGCCCACAACATTTTAAAGACAAGATTTAGTATGAGATGGTCCTTGGCCATTTGAGGCAGTCATAAGGAGCTCTTTATGACTGCAACTCAGGTATATTAGAGGGCTGTGGGAAAATGAGACAGGAAAGGTGGCTGGAACAAGATTCTGGGATCCTTTAACTTCATGGAGACGTTTTAGACCATAGGAAGGGCGGATAAGTCAAGTAGACTCATAACATAAGGAGAACATTTTCATGGTAATTTCATTAGTTCTAGCAACAGATGATGATCTGCACTAGTGAGGTGGCAGAAACAATGAAAAGATGGGGTGAACTTGAGAAAAATTACATACATAGAATTCAACACAATATGCTATTTAGAAAGTGGTTGGCACAGTTTAGAGGAAAGAGTGGGACAAAGAGAAAGCAAAGTTACATGTTTTCTTGATTAGGCCCAAGTGACATTTCAAAAGCTAAGACAAAGTCTCCCATTTTAATGGAGAAGTATGAACAACTCATTACATCTCACAAATATTTCAAAATGCATAAAATTACCAGAGAAAATAAATATTTCCCATTATACAAACTCAAACTTTTTTTAAAAAATCAACAGAATTGTATTATTATCTATCTAAAGTATTCAAAAATATATTTCTGTCCAGTGATACCTCAGATAGACATCATGGAATATCCTGGCATGTTCCAGGTTTATCTATTGCTTAGGCCTGATTCTAGTCAAATTAATTTTAATTCTCTGTATTTATCTATTCCACTTTCAAATTTAACAGTTCTCCCTATCATTCACTTCTGCTCTTTCTTCTGTTTGTTTTTTTTTTTTATCTTTAGCTGTAATGATATAGATTGTTATAATAAACAAAAATTTCCTCATTTCACTAATTCAAAATTATTTATTATATATCTTCTCTGTTCCAATTGTTGTTCTAAGTCTTATGATATAATATGTTTCATATAACTGACTTAAAATAGACCTTAGGTCAAAATCCCTTAGTAATTTTAGGACTTTATTTTTGAAGATAATTCAAAGTCATTGGTTTCACCTGTCAATGGCATAACACTGGAGAACATAGTTTTAGAATGAAACCCAATATGATATTTAAGTGCTGATTCTAATTTCACCAGTTGAGTAGCCATGGGCAGCTTTAATTTTCTTATCTATATAAGTAGGGATAATATTGGCACCACCAATGGATAGGCTTATGCAAGAATCACATGGGATAAAATATTCAAAACTCTTAGCACAGCGGCAATTCTAGGTATTACTAGAATATTATTAAATTTCCATTTGTCAAAAGAAAAATTGATTTAAAAATGTGTACTTTCTAAAGCAATTAAATAAAACCTTTTAAGAAGTCTTTCTTTTCTTTGGGATATATTTTCTTTTTAACTCACGCCATAGTTATTACTTGTATAAAACACAAATCAGTTGTATTACTGCACAGAGTATTTAAAGATCTTCAGTAAATTTACAATATCTGGTTTAATAGCAGTTACAGGCTAGAAAATTGCCATGGGGACCATTAAAACTAATTTAAACCACTATATCAAATGGACAGCTGAAATCTGTTCATTTGTTTACATTTGATTTCTGTGATTCAGTTGGTAGGCCAACTTACAATTTAACTGCAAAGACTGTGAGCTGAGGAACAGTTCATCGAATAAGTTCTAGGAATTAAAATCCAGGTGGTCATATATACACAACCAAAAAAAATGGTGTAATAATCTATGTTATAATGAAGAGGTCTCAGAATATTTCTGGAGAAATACCTATAGTGTTATTCAGTGATGATCTGAATAAAAAATGGATTTTAGCACCCTAATTGAGTTAATTTTCAGAACAAGCCAATACATATTCATAGTATTTTACAGCTATTAACAGTCTTTAAACTTATATTAATTTTATATAATACCCTATCTTAAACACAGCTACACTTATATATACAGATGTATATTTAGAAATTAAAAATATATATATTTGTATAGTTCTTCAACATGTTTTTCCCTTCAAAATATTGAACATATCTCAATGTCAATACCTGTGATGTTACATTGTTAAATAACTGCACAGTAATAAACCGCATTAATTTTTTTGTTTATTCAAAAAAGCACTTACTGAGCAAACATGGCATATTGGCCATTTATTTGGGAAGCTAGGGATACCTAAATGAACAAACTAATCCAACATTCCTCCTCTCATGGGATAGATTGTAGTCAGGGGAGAGGCAGATAATAAATAATTTAGGCATTATTAAAAGGTGATAAATAATATTATAAAACTACAGCAGGGGAGAGGAATAGGAAATGCAAGGATGGAGTGAGGTAGAAAGTGTCTTAAATAGAGTGGTCTGGTGTGACCTTGCTGAGGTGATGACATTTGAAAACAGACTAGAAGGAGGTGAGAGAACAACCATGGACATTTTTACCAGGAGTAGTTCCAGAAAAAGGAAAAGACTGATAGAAAGGCCGTGAGGCAGAAGTACGGTGACACGTTCCAGGAACATCAAGGACACCAGCGTGGCTGGAGAGGAATAAGCTAGAACTGTGATGTCCTGTATGCTACACACATGCTGCTACTGAGGGACTGCAATTTTAGGTACGTTGGAAAATACTGAAATCTGCCTGCAGCTTTTAGATATGCTGTAAAATACTGAATTTGCCTGCACAGTTTTAGGTATGTTGTAAAATACTGAATCTGCCTGCAGTGCAGGAGACCTGGGTTAAATCCCTGGGTTGGGAAGATCCCCTGGAGAAGGAAATGGCAACCCACTCCAATATTCTTGCCTGGAAAATTCCATGGATAGAGGAGCCTGGTGGGCTACAGTCCATGAAGTTGCAAGAGTTGGACAAGACTTAGTGACTAAATGATGATGAAAATACTGAAAAACATGTTATTTAGAGTATATTTATGTTGATTATGTGCCAAAATCATGGTGTAGGTGGTACAGTGGGTTAAATACAATGTCCTTAAAGTAATTTAACATGATTTTAACTTCTTTCACATGCTAGTAAAAACTTCAAGTCGCATACATGATTCACATAACATTGCTATTGGGCAGTGTTGACAAGAAGAACGGCAGGTTCTGCTGTCAGACTGAAAAGGAAGGGGGAGAGTATGTAGGACATTGGGCACTAATTTATAAAATGAAGAGCCAGTGAGACTGGACATAAGAGTGAGTGATTAGATTTACATTGTCCAAGAATCACTATGATTATTGTGTTGAGAATAAACTTTAAGGGAACAGGGACTGAAAAAAGAACAGAAGGATATTGCAAAGGTAGGGTGGTGTCAACAATATTTTGGTGAACTGGATGTAGAAGCAGAGAAAAAGAGTGGTGTGAAAATATAACTCCAAGATTTTTCATCAAATCGTCTGGAAGGATGGTACTATGGTCACCTGATATGGTAAGAAACGAAGGTTTGAGGAAGTAGTAGTGAAGATTAGGAGCTTGGTTTCAGATCTTAAGTTTAAGATACCTGCGTGCATGCTAAGTTGCTTCAGTCATGTCTGACTCTTTGCAACCCTACTGACTACAGTCCGCCAGGCTCCTCTGTCTGTGGCATTCTCCAGGCAAGAATACTGGAGTGGGTTTCTGTGCCCTCCTCCAGGGGATCTTCCTACCCCAGGAATTGCACCTGTGTCTCTTGTGTCTCCTGAGTTGGCAGGCAGGATCTCACCACGAGTGCCACCTGGGAAGCCCCTTAAGATACCTCTTAAGTATCAGAATGGAAATGATGAGAAGATACTTGGATATATCAGTATAGAAATCAGAGAAGCGATATAAAATGTCAATCCTCTGAATTCTACACACTCGTGTGTGTGTGTGTTTGTGGAAATTTGGAAGTCATCAACATATGGGTGGTGGCAATGAAAGCCATGAAACTTGATAAAATCACCAAAAGGAGTAAATGTAAAAAAGAAGCTCAAAGGGTGACCTTTGGGGACTCCATGGTTAAGAGAAAGTCAACAAATGGTGAAATAAAAAGCAGGGACATCATAAGAGAGTGAGGTACAAGAGAGGAATGTTGGAGATTCTTCCAGGAGAGTTGGAAGAGTGAATGATCACTGAACTTCATTAATTATGAAATAAGACCATTTAGCACACTTCTGTTTTTTTCCCACCCATATTTACCTGCACGTGAAAGTGAAAGTTTCTGAGTTGGGTCTGACTCTTTGCAACCCTGTGGACTGTAGCCCGTCAGGCACCTCTGTCCATGGAATTCTCCAGG
This sequence comes from Bos mutus, assembly GCF_027580195.1. Taxonomy (NCBI): domain Eukaryota; kingdom Metazoa; phylum Chordata; class Mammalia; order Artiodactyla; family Bovidae; genus Bos; species Bos mutus. The sequence continues at coordinate 33,855,360 of NC_091618.1, forward strand.
CCAGAACACTGGAGTAGGTAGCCATTCCCTTCTCCAGGAAATCTTCCCAACCCAGGGATTGAACCCAGGTCTCCCGCATTGCAGGCAGATTCTTTACCGCCTAAGCTACCAGGGAAGCCCATTTAGCTGCATAGGAGTAGACATAGTTTTCAGAAATCTGGATGCAGCTTAAGTAAGCTGAATAGGAGAATATACAAGATACTGGGTGAAATACAGTAAAAGTGATGGTTCGGTGAATTTTTGGTCCTGTGTCAGCAGGGGGCATTTTGGCAAGACAGTCAGCAGTCATTGTGTGATGCACAAACTGAGATCGCAAAGGTATTTTTATATGTGATTAGCATTTAAATTAGCATACTTTGATTAAAGAGGATTACCCCCTATAATGTGGGTGGGCCTGAAGAGAAAAAGACCAAAGTTCCCCGATAAAGAGGGAATTCTGCCTCCAGACTGCCTTTGTACTTGTGCTGCAACATCAACTCTTCTCTGGTCTCCAGCGGCCATCCTTCCCTGAAGATTCTTCATTTGCTAAGTCCTTCCTCTCTGTATTCACATGAGTTTATTCTCCTCTCTTTCAGTCTCTCTCTCTTCATACTCAGACGCACACACACACAGACACACACAGACACACATCCATATATATGTATCTTCCATTTGTTCTATTTCTCTGAAGAACCCTGACTAATACACTGAGTATATACTAAGAGCTTTCCGAGTACTCGTCAATGCCCTATGAATTATGAGTTTTTTCAATGTATCCTATTCAATGAATAGGCACAAATTCTCAACACCATGTGATCTTTAGATACTGTTTCCTCTAACTTTTTTATGGTTCCTTCCTAGCCTCAGGTGTATGCCTCACACATATGCTGTTCATTACGCTGCTAAATGCCCCAGGGGGTCCTTTTGAAGATCTTCAAAGTTCTCTGGTGAAGTGCTCGTCTCTCCAGAACTTTGCCCCACAAACTCTAGCCATCTTTGCTTCCCTGGACTTTCAACTCCTCCTTCTCAGGTCAGATAGTTGGCTCATGTGCCACTGCCTGAAAACACCCTTGAGAAGTAAGCCTCACGGCATCCTTGGCATTTGTTTCCCATCACTCAAGTATCACAGGTCCTCATTTCCTGATGTCCAGTATCCTGAAAATCGTTGTTTCTGTCATGTATTTCTTCACCTACATTACATTTTAACTGTCTAGAGTTTTATAATATATTTTATTTCTGGGAAGAATTTTCTCTTTTCATGTGTAATACATCATGTACTAGAGATTCATTTTATATTTTATCTTTCTAAATCTTTGCCTTCTTCCTGCCCCTCAAAAATTTCAAATGTTCAATTTCAATTTCAAATATTCAAAATTCTTGCCAGATAGAATTTTGAACAGTTTTTTTCTTATTTCATAAAGATATTTTTGAGAGATCTGCCCTCTCTTCAATGCTAAACAATTTAACATTTTATATTTTACAGTGTTAAATATTTCACTGAAATTGAAAAGAAAACTTTTCCATTTACAGAAGGCTTTCTGTTCCCCAAGAAAATGCTATAGTTTTATTATAAGTATTATGTATTACCTACTAATTGCATTCTAAAAGTTTTATGGTTTGTTGTTATTATACATGGTCCTCTTTATTTTGTTATTTTTTGCGTGTTTTATGTTTGATTTGAGGACATTTAGTAAACCATCCTCTTACTGAATTCTCTTATTATTTTCAAAAGGCATTTCAGTTTATTCTCTTTGTTTTTAGAGGTAAACAATCACATTTTCCATAATTAATGATACTATTGCCTCTTTCTTTTCAAAGGTATTTTTACCTCTTTCTTTTCAAAAGAAAGACTATGAACTTAACCTCTCACCCCGGCCCCCTTATTTCTTCTTTCTCTCTGAAGTAATTGTGAACCCAGGTTATGGAAGCTGTTGATCCTGGAGAATGCATCTAATATTCTGAGGATGGAGTAGAAAAAAAAATCTCATTAAAGACAATCAATTAAAAGAAGCCTGAAAGTTTTCTTGATGAGGGGATACACTGACTTTGTGTTCTTTTGAATGGCTGCCTTATCCCAGTCACTCTCTTAGACTTGAAGGAAAGGCAGTCAACCTATACAGACTGTATTAGGAGCCATGCGCCCCAAGTTCCTATGACTGACAGAGGGCTTTCACTTGTACCCAGGTAAAGCAAGGACAAGTGAAGCTGCATTCCCATGCTTCAGTGAAGAACAACCCTTCTGACACATAATGCAACCTAAATACAGCAGCAAAAATGATTGTGTTTTCCACTTTATTCCACCATTTCTCTCTGAAACTTTGACATGGCTCAAAACCCATTATCTCCCAAAATCTATGAAGGCCAAGGATACATACAGTAAAAAGTAGGCAAAAAAAAAAATACTTAAAGGGTATTAGTAATTTGTAAAATAGTGAGGCAAAACTGCATAAGTAATATGTCCCAATAGAGCAAAGTTGCTGAGTCAAAAAAATCATTAACATAAAATGAATGAGGATCATCAAAGGAATATAGTTAGAAATTATTCTATAACTAAATCCTGATTCATAACTTAAAAAATATAATAGTGGAACTAAAAAGATAAAAGACCAGCTAGAGCTCAAAGTGGAAGAAATTACTCAGAATAGAGAGAAGAAATGCAGGAATATAAGGAGCATAAGGGAAAGATAAAAGAACTGGAGAACAGATCCTAAAGATATACCAACAGTAAGTATTTCAGAAGGTGAAGAAGAAATGGAAATCAGAGAATAAACAAATAATCCATAAACTAATAATAAACAAATAATCCATAAACCAGAGAATAAATAAATAATAGAATAAACAAATAATCCATAAACTAAATAAACAAATAATCCATTAACTAATAATAAACAAATAATCCATAAACTAAAACAAAAACTTGACCCTTCAGATCAGGGATACATATAAAAATATTTTCGTGACATTTCAAAAAGATCCACATAAAAAACAAAATATTTTAAAATATATGAAAATTATACTGGTAGATTTTATATAAGCTACCAAAGCAAGAAGATGGTAGAACAACACATAGAGATTAGAAAAAAGGACTACAATCCTCAAATCCTATAACCAACTGAAAATCCGTTAATCTCTCAATACATTACAACAGTCTCCTGGGCTTTCCTTAACTTGAGTTATCCACGTTAATAGAACCTACTGACCTTTTGGTTTCAGAAGTTCATAGAAATCTCTGGTCTATAATGTCCCCCCATCTACTCTTCTCAGTATTTCCATGAATATAGTCACATGTTTACATTTCTTCCTTTACTTCAGTGGAATTTGGAGACAATAGGGGATATAAATGCTTGTACTTGTGTGTATGTGTGTATGCACATATGTACTCTTCTACTGTATCTTATACAAAAATGGGCTTCCCAGTTAGCTCAGTGGTAAAGAATCCCTCTGCCAATGCAGGAGCCACAGAGAAAGTTGGTTCAATTCCTGGGTCAGGGAGATCCTCTGGAGGAGGAAATGGCAACCTACTCCAGTATTCTCGCCTGAAAAATCCCATGGAGAGAGAAGTCTGGGGGGCTACAATCTATGGGGTTGGACGGTCTATGGGGTTGCAAAGAGTTGGACATGACTAAGCATGCATGTACATTAACGCATGCACAAAAGTATTCAAGATATTTTGGTTAAATGAATATGCATACATATAAGGATTTTTGTCATGTTCTTTCAGTGATTAGAAGACAAACTATGTGCATAGAGTAAAGGAGTCAAAGATTCCTGTTTTGATTTGCCCCTCTGTACTCCATTTAATAGATGGAATTAGTAGATATAAGTATATAAGTATAGTAATTATCTCAACACTACCAGGGATCATATCAGTGAATTGATTAATTTAAATTGCTGTTGACAGACTCTACTCCAATTAAACAAAACAATAGTGCTTCACATCATATTGAATTGTCCACTTAGATTTTTCTCTATTAATACATGTCTTTCGTTAATGATTACATAATTGCTTTTCTACAATTTCTAATTCATAGTTTTGCTTTGTTTTCTTTTTAATTTTACCTAGGGCAGACCAAGAAATGTGCTCAAAATAAGAATGTGTGGTTAGAAGGCATATATTAAGTTGCTTTGCTGGCAGGCAACATATATTTTTATTTTTAAATGAAGGTAGTGTCTATCTTTTGCTGGCAATTGCTACTGGCACTCAGCCACCCATATCCTAATTTTGCAATTTTTATGCCTCTGTGCTAGGCAGATGTTTATCTAAATCATTTAAATCTCTGTCTCCTACATTTTAGACACATTTAGTATTAAGAGATGCTCCCTGTATAACAGCATAGATTAAAAGTTAATTAAGAAGAAGTTAAAGAAAGAGAAAAGTAATTACTTTTTCCATAGATATTTGTTTCATTTTTGGCAGGTTAAAATTTAGAAAGTCTTGAAAATCAAATTTTTCTAAAAAAAAAAATCATTATTGTTTGCTTCTTCATACACTGAGAAATGCCAAGTTAATTAAGAAAAGCAATCCACTTAGTAATGCAGGATAAGCTAATGGATAAGTAACTTTGCTCATTCAGTAGATTATTTTATAGGATTGATGTTTTTAAAAGCTCTATATGTAAATTATCCATCAAAAATGGAAATCATCAACATGTAATTAGAAATTCTCACAGGATTTCAAATATAGTAGGGTATAAGAAAGAAATCTGAAGTTTTTCCCAAGCACTTCTAAAATATATAAACTCTAGTTGAAAAATAAGTGTAATGAAGTGATTTTACATATCTGATTTTATGCTACTGTGATTTAATGGGGAAAAATCTTGTTAAATGGCTGCAGAATTTAGGTTTCTTGTACATGCTCTGTCACTCTCCTGCTCTGAATATCTCTTTAACCTTTATAAATCCCTAGAGCTCCTTCATACAGTGGTATTGTTAGGGCAATGGAATTAGTGTTCACATAGAAAGGATCTCAGAAAATCTCCAGATTGAGATACATTATTTTCAGCCTTCTTCAAGGGAACACTGCTAATTGCCATATATTTATATTAAATTCTTCATAATAATAAACACTGTAATTAGAAATGCAAGATTACTGCTATTACAAGTCATTTTAAGCACCTTAAATCTGCAATAACAAAATGAATCTCTTTGGACTGAAATGAGATATATAGCTATATCACCAGAGAAATACAAATGCTTCCTGATTTGAGGATGGATTCTTGTGAAGAGTCCAAGACTACTGTTCATCAAAGCAGGTGATGTTCAGCAAAAAGTTACAGAAACAGTCATCGAGATGCTCTCTTTCCCATGGTTTTAGTTAACTGATTGATAATAGGGTCCATAAGATCTCAAGAATACAAGCTTTGCAAAGGAAATAAATATTTCTCATATTTTCTCTTTTATACTCTTTAATGCTCTACATAAAAGTCACTTAGTCGTGTCCAACTCTTTCGAACCCCATGAACTATACAGTCCATGGAATTCTCCAGGCCAGAATACTGGAAATAGGTAGCCTTTCCCTTCTCCAGTGGATCTTTCTAACCTGGGGATTGAACCCAGGTATCCAGCATTGCAGGCAGATTCTTTACCAGCTGAGCCACCAGGGAAGCCCAAGAATACTAGAGTAGGTAGCCTCTCTCTTCTCCAGCAGATCTTCCCAATCCAGGAATTGAACTGGGGTCTCCTGCATTGTAGGTGGATTCTTTACCAGATGAGCTACCAATGAAGCCCCTTTAATGCTCTATCAAACACTTTAAAAGCTTAAGATATAAACAATTAAATAAATAAATCCTTGAACTATGAATTCCCTATACATTTTATAATTATTAGTTTGTATTTAGCAATAAGGAGATAAAGGGCCTTAGGATAAAAAATGAGAAGTGGAGAAGGAGCTATTTTCTTGTTTTGTTATTAACCTTTGAGTTCCACTTAGCACCATAAAACCAAAACATTCAACTCTTTTGCTAGCCATGTGTATTAATACAATCCAGAGTTTGAAAAGGTGGAATGATAGAAAGAACATCATCTTTGGCATCAGTAGACTGAGATTCTCAGCTTACCATTTTCCTGGCTGTGTGAATCTGGTCAGCTTAATTTGGGGATTCCATTTCATCACTGGCACTGTTATGACTGGAGGAACAAACCTGAGTCAGCCTGGACCTCGATTCTTGATAATTCATATGCAACACAGCAATCAGCATTGGGGTCTGTGGCTGCTATCCCAAGTAAGTTTTCTAGGAATTTCCTGGAAGTGAGCTGACTGTGTCTCAGGAACAAGTTTCTCTTTTGCCTTGTACTTCCGTATCAAGCTCTGGATTAAACTAAGGGAAACTTAAAAGCACTGACTGCACATCATGACCATTCTCACCTACAGTACATCTTGACTTTCAAGCAGCCATAAAGACAACTTTTGGTCAATATGTAGTTATAACTAAAGAATATCTAGTTTTTGTCTTCCTTGTTGTAAGTCTAGTTAAGAAGATATCATAAGGATTATACATTCTGCTTCATATAAACTAAAAGTAAGTTTAATTTGTATAATCATTAAGGGATTTGATCTAGGTCATTCCTGAATGGTCTAGTTTTTTCTCTACTTTCTTCAATTTAAGTCTGAATATGGCAATAAGGAGTTCATGATCTGAGCCACAGTCAGCTCCCCGTCTTGTTTTTGCTGACTGTATAGAGCTTCTCCATCTTTGGCTGCAAAGAATATAATCAATATGATTTTGGTACTGACTATTTGGAGATGGCCATGTGTACAGTCTTCTCTTGTGTTGTTGGAAGAAGGTGTTTACTATGACCAGTGTGCTCTCTTGGCAAAACTCTGTTAGCCTTTGCCCTGCTTCATTCTCTACTCCAAGGCTCAATCTGCATGTTACTCCAGGTGTTTCTTGACTTCCTACTTTTGCAATCCAGTCCACTATAATGAAAAGGACATTTTTGGGGGGTGTTAGTTCTAGAAGGTCTTGTAGGTCTTCATAGAACTGTTCAACTTCAGCTTCTTCAGGGTTACTGGTTGGGGCATAGACTTGGATTACTGTGATATTGAATGGTTTGTCTTGGAAATGCACAGAGATCATTCTGTTGTTTTTGAGACTGCATCCAAGTACTGAATTTCAGACTCTTTTGTTGACTATGATGGCTACTCCATTTCTTCTAAGGGATTCCTGCCCACAGTAATAGATATAATGGTCATCTGAGTTAAATTCACCCATTCCAGTCCATTTTAGTTCACTGATTCCTAGAATGTTGACATTCACTCTCACCATCTCCTGTTTGACCACTTCCGATTTGCCTTGATTCATGGACCTGACATTCCAGGTTCCTATGCAAAATTGCTCCTTACAGCATCAGACTTTACTTCCATCACTAGTCATACCCACAACTGGGTGCTGTTTTTGCTTTGGCTCTGTCTCTTCATTCTTTCTAGAGTTATTTCTCCACTGATCTCCAGTAGCATATTGGGCACCTACCGACCTGGAGAGCTCCTCTTTCAGTGTCCTTTCTTTTTGCCTTTTCATACAGTTCATGCGGTTCTCAAGGCAAGAATATGGAAGTGGTTTGCCATTCCCTTCTCCAGTGGACCATGTTTTGTCAGAACTCTCCACCATGACCCATCCGTCTTGGGTGGCCTTACATGGCATGGCTCATAGTTTCATTGAGTTAGAAAAGGCTGTGGTCCATGTGATCAGATTGATTAGTTTTCTGTAATTGTGGTTTTCATTCTGTCTGCCCTCTGATGGAGAAGGATAAAAGGCTTATGGAAGCTTCCTGATGGGAGGGACTGACTGAGGGGGAAACTAGGTCTTGTTCTGATGGACAGGGCCATGCTCAGTAAATCTTTAATCCAATTTTCTGTTGATGTGTGAGGCCATGTTCCCTCCTTGTTATTTACCTGGGGTCAAATTATGGGACTTTTTTTAAGTCAAAAAGTTTCAATTATGAAAACTGGCTATAGTTTTGCTTTTTAGTTACATCTTGTATCCACACTTTTGTGAGGGGTGGGTTTAATGAAGTTTTGCTATTAAGAGAAGACAAATTGAAACTACAAGAAAAAGAGTCAGCCTTGCATGGAAAATGGGTGACAGCATATATAAGCATAGACAAAGCACAATTAAAATGGGCAGGGAAAATGTTTTTTTTTTTTGGTTGATTGTTACAAAAAGCACTTTTTCTGTACTGAATTAATACTCTTGTTATTATAATTTATGGTACAAAATGGAAAAAAAAATTCTCTAAAACTAAGTCTGGAAGAAATGGAGGAGACCTTGACTCCAGTTCATTTGTATGTAATAATGCAGTCAGCATTGGAATCTGTGGCTAATGCAATCAAGGTGGAGTTGACTGCTCTGGAAATGAATGAGTTGCATCCCAGCAGCAAGGTGACTCATTTCCTTCCTAATTATTGGCCACATACACACACAAACACACACAAAATGTTAGTCGCTCAGTCCTGTATTACTCTTCTCAATCTCATGGACTATAGCCCACCAGGCTCCTCTGTTCATGGTATTATTCAGCCAAGGATATTGGAGTGGGTCACAATTTCCTACTCCAGGGGATCTTCCAGACCCAGGGATGGAACCCACATCTCTTGCGTCTCTTGCACTGGCATGTAGATTCTTTACCACTAGTGCCACTTGAGAAGCCCCTGACTTACACTAGAAAAATTCAAAAGCTATGTAACTACAACAACGGCCATAAGAATTCTAGAGAGTCCACTTTGGCTTCAAAGAACATCACCTGATGGCTGACCTCTGGTCTTGAAGTTCTTTGTCCAATCCAGTACATTTGGACCAGTTAAGTCAATTTACTTTATCAAGCACTTATGCAGGATTATAGGAAGTACTAGACGAAGAATGATGCTAATGTTTAAATTTTAAGAAGGTTTTTAAATGGGCTACATTTCTCTGCTCCATGCAAAAATAAGTTCCACCAATAAAAATAATTCCACAATAATTAAAAAATATTGTTTTAACACAGCCTATTCATAAGTTTGAAACAATATACAGATATGTTCCTTTCAGTATTAATGCCATATTATGACTCTTCCAAGAAAAAAAGGAAATATATTTTTCATTAAATAAACAAGAATATGTTAAAATTAAATCTGCTTCTTGGCAGACTTAAGTTATCATGTACATCTAATGACATAGGATGAAAACTTTGTGATACGCAGCTGCTTGGAGTCTGACAATAGATTACTCAGAGATGTCATCTATCAGACTCTGAAAGGCAGATTTCTCATGGGTATGTCAGCATTCTGGCTGACTCTATTAAACTGCATCTATCTAAACCTCCGTATCATGAGTAATCTACTCTCTAGGTGCAAGAGAAGTTGTATCATGAGATTTTATACTATTCTAAGTACAACTGGAAAAGGCCTAATAGAATGTTATAGTACATGTAGTACCTCATTTGGAAAAACAAAATGAAACTTAGTACCCATAAGGGAGGAGAAAATGCAAACTCTGAAGTGAATGAGATGGGGAAGAAATTAGCAAATAAAAAGGCAAATGAGCTTGATAGAACTTGCCTCTCTAAGAGCTGTTAGAACTGTCTAAAGTTGGCCATTTCATCACTTACAGAATCTGCTTCTGCAACTATTCTTCATATGGAACGTTAAGAAAAGCTTTTCTTGGCGATTCTTCTTGGCCTCTTTTTTCCTACATTCTGTTTTGATAAATGTCTTTTATTTGTGAGATATTATTTCTTTGCTATAAAATATTTTCAGAGAGGAAAAAAAAAAGCACAATGAGCTGAGTAAGAGACTGGCATGTAAAACACTAGCATTAGCAAAACAGCACTGCACATAGTCCTTGAAAGGGTTACTTGTGGGTGGAGGCCAGAGGAGAGAGAAAGCTAAAGTGCAGGGATATTCTTAGAGCTAAATTAAAACAAAACCAAACATTGTGCCATCAGTATTAAAGGGTGAGACACTGGCTGTGATAGTATGCTTCAAAAATACAGCCATAACTATTCCTCGGTGAAGCAAGCCACCCCAGTTTTCTGGTGTGGCTCATCCTTCTGCATTCTGAATACTCAACAAAGATGTTTTAGAGTAAAAATGAGTAATAGTGTTCTGCCAGTAACTGTCACATTTTGGTTCATATCCTATAATTTTTTTGTAGGCGAACCTTTTTTTTCCAAAGCTCATAATGATTTTTGAGGGGGAAAGAATTTAGTTTAATAACTTGAGGGAAGACAAAGTCTGGTGACAGAGAAGGGGGAAATAAAAGAAGATAGGAGAGGAGGGTGGAGATGTTTAGTAGTGCAGAATACTGGACTTTAAGCATGTATTAGGAATGGATGGGGCCTGGTACTATTTTCAGGAAATGACTTTTACATCAATTGCTTCATTCTACGTAAATAGGTTGGTTTCTTTACAGATTTTAATGTGACTATGAGACAGGATTAACATTATACAATCCATTCTTTAAATGTTTATATTTTTTACAGAAATGTATTATTAAATAAAGCTAGATAAAACTAAAATAGACAGTAATAGCAATAGAAAACCATATTCTCTTTGTGATTTTAAATTCATTCATTCATGCATGTATTTATTCAAAAATATTCATTTGGTTCCTACTCTGATTTAAGTGCCCATCTATAGAGATATAGATGTGAGTACAGACACATTCTGTGCCTTTAGGGAGCTGACAGTGTTGTGTGAAGAAGAATGTGCAGCTCTGTCAATGACTATGACACTGAAATATCACCCAGGATTCCCTGAGGAAGTGATTTCAGTGCTGAGATCTAAAGGATCAGAAGATGTTAACTTGGAAACGAAAGGTAGGAAGACTATTATTAAGTATAGAGAGAATATCATATCCTAAGGCTCTGAAGGGGCGATACCTGGTGAGCATGGGGGTATAGGAAAAATACATTGATTGGGGCAGAGAGACCGAGGAGGAGAATCATATTAGATGAGGTTAGAGGTAGGCAGGGGCCAAGTCACTTGAGATCTTATAGGTCATATTAAGAGATTTTGATTTTTCCTAACAATATGGTAAAGTCACTTATGGTTCTTAAACCAGAGGGAGGTGGGGCTGGAGGAAAGTATGAATACACAAACACAGAATTTGTGTATTGTGAATTTGGACAATCACTATGCCTACAATATAAAGAACAGATGAGTGTCAGGCAGACTATATATGAATAAATTAATTGATACACATAGAAATAACTAAAGGAGGCGGCCCTGCCCTCTGGAACTGAGGAGCAGATAGCTCTGCCTTCAGGCTCATTCTGCCCTTTTCTTGGGGGGAAAAGAAAAGACAGCCCTACTGTCTTATCCTTTAGAATTCCAAAAGTCCAAGGGCCTTTCTTCATTTTATCCCATCTTTGTCCCCTTTGGGTCTAAGCTAGGAGAGCTTCTGCTGGTATAAATCCATCTCTATTCCTGGATTCTGCTGAGATGGCTGATTAGATCCATTACGTTACTCCCATCATCTTCTCATGGAGTTATTTTTCAGCCACATCCTTGGCATTCTCTCTAGGACACAGTTTCTTACTTTTATTTATTTATTTTTTTTTCAGTACAGTGAGGTTGAGAGTTTTCTAAATCTTCAAGTTCTGATTTCTTTCTGCTTAACAGTTCTCTCAAGGCTGTATCTTCAACACTTTGCTTATAAACCTCCTCAGCTAAACATTCAAGTTTCTAACTTACTACTTTCTTTTCAAAAAACACTAGAAAACAATTTACTCAGTTTCTTTGTTACTTTATAATGAAGACTGCATTTTCTCCAGTTGCCAAAACCTGTTCCTTAGTTTCATCTGAGGCCTCATCACAAGCACACTTCACATCCAAATTGCTGGACTGCAATTGGTCAGAGCAAATACCGTTCTCCAGCAAGACAAGAGACAAACTCCACATGGACATCACCATATGCACGATACTGAAATCAGATTGATCATATTCTTTGCAGAGGATGAGAGAAGCTCTACACAGTTAGCAAAAACAAGGGCAGACTGACTCCAATCAAGAATGCCTTACGGCAAAATTCAGACTTAAATTGAATAAAGTAGGGAAAAAACCAGACCATTCAAGTATGACATAAATCAAATTCCTTACTATTATACAGTGGAAGTGACAAATAGATTCAAGGGATTAGATCTGATAGACAGAGCGCCTGAAGAAATATGGATGGAGGTTCGTGACACTGTACAGGAGGTGGTAATCAAGACCATCCCCAAGAAAAAGAAATGCAAAAAGGCAAAATGGTTTCTAAGGAGGCCTTAAAACTAGCTGAAAAAAAGAAGAAAAGTGAAAGGCAAAGAGAAAAAGGAAAGATATACCCATTTGAATGCAGAGTTCAAAAGAATAGCAAGGAGAGAGAAGAAAACCTTTCTCAGTGACCAGTGCAAAGAAATAGAGGAAAACAATAGAATGGGAAAGACTAGAGATCTCTGCAAGAAAACTAGAGCTACCAAGGGAACATTTCATGCAAAGATGGGCACAATAAAGGAAAGAAATGGTATGGACCTAACAGAAGCAGAAGATATTAAAGAGAGGTACAAGAATACAGAACTATACAAAAAAGATCTTCATGACTCAGATAACCATGATGGTGTGATCATTCGCCTAGAGCCAGACATCCTGGAATGTGAAGTCAAGTGGGCCTTAGGAAACATCACTAAGAACAAAGCTAGTGGAGGTGATGAAATTCCAGTTGAGCTATTTCAAACCCTAAGAGATGATTCTGTGAAAGTGCTGCACTCAATAGGCCAGCCAATTTGGAAAACTCAGCAGTTGCCACAGGACTGGAAAAGGTCAGTTTTCATTCCAATCCGAAAAAAAGGCAATGCGAAATAATGTTCAAACTACCGCACAAATGCACTCATCTCACACATTAGCAAAGTAATGCTCAAAATTCTCCAAGCCAGGCTTCAACAGTACGTGAACCATGAACTTCCAGATGTTCAAGCTGGATTTAGAAAAGGCAGAGGAAGCAGAGTTCAAGTTGCCAACATCCGCTGGATTATCGAAAAAGCAAGAGAGTTCCAGAAAAACATCTATTTCTGCTTTACTGACTATGCCAAAGCCTTTGATTGTGTAGATCACAACAAACTGTAGACAATTCTGAAAGAGATGGGAATACCAGACCACCTTACTTGCCTCCTGAGAAATCTGCATGCAGGTCAAGAAGCAACAGTCAGAACTGGACATGGAACAACAAACTGGTTTCAAATAGGGAAAGGAGTACATCAAGGCTGTATATTGTCACCCTGCTTATTTACCTTATATGCAGAGTACATCACACAAAATGCGGGGCTGGATGCAGGACAAGCTGGAATGAAGATTGCCAGGAGAAATAACAATAACCTCAGATATGCAGATGACACCACCCTTATGACAGAAAGTGAAGAAGAACTAAAGAGCCTCTTGATGAAAGTGAAAGAGGAGAGTGGAAAAGCTTGGCTTAAAACTCAGCATTCAAAAAACTAAGATGATGGCATCTGGTCCCATCATTTCATGATAAATAGATGGGGAAACAGTGGAAACATTGGCTGACTTTATTTTTTTGGCTCCAAAATCACTGCAGATGTTGACTGAAACATGAAATTAAGATGCTTGCTTCATGGAAAAAAAGCTATGACAAACTTAGACAGCATATTAAAAAACAGTGGCATTACTTTCCGACAAAGGTCTGTATGGTCAAACTATGGGTTTTCCAGTAGTCATGTATGGATGTGAGAGTTGGATTATAAAGAAAGCTGAGTGCTGAAGAATTGATGCTTTTGAACTGTGGTGTTGGAGAAATCAAGAGATTTCTTCCAAGAGAATCTCTTGGACTGCAAGGCGATCAAATCAGTCAACTCTAAAGGAAATTAGTCCTGAATATTCACTGGAAGGACTGATGCTGATGCTGAAATTCCAATACTTTGGCTACCTGATGCAAAGAACTGAGTCATTGGAAAAGACCCTGATGCTGAGAAAGATTGAAGGTAGGAGGAAAAGGGGATGACAGAGAATAAGAAAATTGGATGGCATCATTGACTGGATGAACATGAGTTTGAGCAAGCCCCAGGAGTTGGTGACAGACAGGGAAGCCTGGAGTGCTGCATATCATTGGTTCTCAAAGAGTCTGGCGCAACTGAAGGACTGAACTGAACTAAGCTGCTGCCTACATTGCTTCTTAATATGTAAGAGAAAGTGAAAGTTGCTTAGTTGTGTCTGACTCTTTGAGACCCCATGAACTATACAGCCCATGGAATTCTCCAGGTCAGAACACTGGAGTGGATAGCCTTTCCCTTCACCAGGGGATCTTCCCAACCCAGGGATCAAACCCAGGTTGTCCACATTGCAGGCAGATTCTTTACCAGCTGAGCCATGAGGGAAGCCCAATTTGTAAAGGGAAGCCTAATTTGTAAATATTTCCTCTGATACTAAGGATAACATCAATTACCTAAGTAACTAGGTTACTGCCTTATTCCTTCAGATGAATGAATCATCAAGTATAAAATCTGCTATTTATATGAACATAAACCACTGCTACAACCTGTTAAATGAATGGTCCTAACTTCATGGTGTAAATGATCAGATTTTTCCTCCAACTTCCATCACATTATTTTTTCTTCCAGCTATTTATCCTATACCTAATATTTTAGGAAAAATAAAGACAGAAAAACAACAACAACAACAACAAAAAACCCACATCAGATTGCTATAAGGAAGGAATTGGCACAGCAGGCACTAACTTCCTGTCTTGGTCTACTTGGGATGCTGTAACGACATACCACAGACTGTGTAGCTTATAAACAACAGAAATTCACCTCACGGTTCTGGGGTTGGAATCTGTGGTCAAGATGCCAGCATGGCAGCAGGAGCATTCTCATTTGGCTTACTGAGTTCTTGTACCCTCACGTGCTGGAAGGCGCTAGAGAACTCTGGGGGAATTTCTTTTATAAGAACACTGTCCCACTTGTGAGGGCTCCACTCTCATTATTCATCTCCCAAAGTTCCCATTTAAAAATACCATCACTTTCAGGGGTTACAATTTCAATATCTAAATTTTGGGAGGACACAAACATTCAGATCATAGCACTCCCTTCAGGCATTGAAAGTCTCAAAAGAGAGGAACACTGGCAGATAACTCAGTCTAATCTCCTTGCTAACTGGACATTTGGGTTTATAAACTATTAATATTTTCTAGGAAGAAGACAATTTACCTCTAAAATTCACTTCACATGATTCTTTAGCTAAAGATGAATCCAGAATCTATGAGGTTCAGCTCCCTGGAATTTATGGGTATATTTAAATTAGGAAACACCTAATGTTAAATTAGGAAACAGCCATGTCAGACATAAAAATGGTAGATCCATTAATTAGAGGTGTTTCCTAATTTAAATAAGCCCAGTTGAAGAGCTGATTCCAACAGCCTCAAATGGAGACCTCGTTTATAATTCTTGGCCAGAGGAGGGAATCTAATGGGAAAAGACAGGATTGTGGGAGGTTCTTTTGTTGTATCAGAACCTTCTCTATATTTTGAGGTGCTCTGACATTATTTAGTAAAGTCTAATATGAAGTAAAATCTCAAAGTCCTATCTAGAAGTCTGATTAGAAAATCCATTCTTTTATGTTAACTCATACTCCGAAGGGATTTTCCTGTTAATGAGCATAGAGTTTAAGACTTTTTTCATCCACTATATTAACAGGGTAAAAATGGGCTGCATATAAACATAACTTCTTTCTGACAAGATGTATATGGAAGATTCCTTTGACTGCTGAGCACTTTGATGAACTTGGATAGACAAAGTTGGAGAAGAAACTTTGGATAGTTACACTGATATTCATTTTGGAATGAGGAGATTTGGGGAAACTGAAACACAAATCAAGAGATACAGAATTAAGGGAAAGAGACTTAAAAAGTGCTGTATTCTTCTACTTGCCAAAATGTTAACACAGACTACTAAAACTCAGGAAATTTCTGGACTATGTGTATTTTTCATAGGAACTCATGCAAGGTATAATATTCTTTCCTATGGTGAGATGTGAAAAAACATTAAAAAAAAGAAAAGAAATCATGATTGGGAACATAAAGGATTATAAAAAACAAAAAAATATACAAATAGAGATATGGGATTTTTTTTTTACTTCTCCAAATTATATATTGATATTTGAGGCACATTAAATTAGGTCTGCACTATTTGGAGCACTTCTGATAGGTTTTGATACATTTATTTAAGCTTGTCTATATCATTTAGAAAAATAGGATTAACTAATATCTTCTATAATTTAGCCTACTTTTTTCATCTAAAAATATTTCATAAAAAGACCACCTACATGTGAAAATTCTGAAGAAGTATAGGTCAGAGCAAGGATTATAGAGAAGAGAGTGCATACAGGATACAAGGAGTCAGACTTCAAGAACAGGATCAAAAGAAAGAAAGAAGTTTTATTTGGATACTAGTGATGGGGAAAAGAAGCCAGAGGGAAAAATTTAAAACTCAGTGAGATAAAAGGAAATAAAGCACAACTGAGGGGCAGATAAAGATCAGTTCTGAGTGTTCTTTGGAAGGAATGATACTAAAGCTGAAATTCCAGTACTTTGGCCACCTCATGTGAAGAGTTGACTCATTGGAAAAGACTCTGATGCTGGGAGGGATTGGGGGCAGGAGGAGAAGGGGACGATAGAGGATGAGACGGCTGGATGGCATCACTGACTTGATGGACGTGAGTCTGAGTGAACTCTGGGAGTTGGTGATGGACAGGGAGGCCTGGCGTGCTGCAATTCATGGGGTCGCAAAGAGTCAGACACGACTGAGCAACTGAACTGACAGAACTGACTGAGGGGCAGATAACTCATCCCCTTACAATGCCCTCCCTTCTCCCCCCTAAAAAAGAATCCACATAATGATAAAGCTTTTTCACAGTGACAAAAGAGGACATTTTTGAAATATGAACCTAAAAATCATAAGTACAGGCAAACACAAATGCAAAAGTATAAACAGTCTTAATTTATTAAAGATTAGTGCCAAATAAATTAGAAAATGAGAATACTAATAACCCAACTGATAACCCTTGTTCTACAAGCCATCAAAACCAACAGTGAAGATATAAAACCTGTAAAACAATATGACAAACAAAATGATCTATTCTTAAGAAGCATTTTGACACGTATGAAAAACAATTTGAACCAGAAATTCAAAAACTGAGGAAAGATTTCTTTGGGGATTTTTTTTTCTTTTTTTCATTGTTGTTTGTTTGTTTAAAGCCACACTGCACTGTTTAAAGGATACTAGTTCCTTGACCAGGAATTGAACCCAAGCCCTCTGCAGTGGAAACGTGGAGTCCTAACCACTGGACCAACAAAAAATTCTCTAAGTTTTTAAAAGACAAAATGACATAAAAAATGAAAACTGAAATACAAAGTGCTCAGAGAACTAACTCAAATGCAAACATAAGTCTCATTAAAAATAATAGGAGAACAATAAAGAAAATGAAAATGAGATTAGGAAAGACACATAGTTCAGGAAAAGAAAATGTGACCTGGGGATTTTAGAATCAGTTAAGTTGATTTTTAAGGATCAATGCTATTGAAAAACAGCTTTACACATATACAGAATACAACCTAGTGATAAACAGGGAAATTTCAGCAATGTGAACTTTTAACACATTTAATTGTAGATGTAACACTAAAACAAAGAAGAGGTTAAGGATGGACTAATAATGTTTTATGACACAGGCTACATAGTATAACATACTACATATAGTATGCTGTATGTTCTGAAAAAGTAGACATAATATAACTAAAAATGAGAGAAGAAGGGGGAGGAAAGAGAGAAGTTAATGTTATGTAGGCAATAGGTTGGAATTAAAAGTATGTCATTCAAAACTGCAAACAACATCAGATCAGATCAGATCAGATCAGTCGCTCAGTCATGTCCGACTCTTTGCCACCCCATGAATCGCAGCATGCCAGGCCTCCCTGTCCATCACCAACTCCCGGAGTTCACTCAGACTCATGTCTATCCAGTCAGTGATGCCATCCAGCCATCTCATCCTCTGTCGTCCCCTTCTCCTCCTGCCCCCAATCTCTCCTAGCATCAGACTCTTTTCCAATGAGTCAACTCTTTGCATTAGGTGGCTAAAGTACTGGAGTTTCAGCTTTACCATCATTCCTTCCAAAGAAATCCCAGGGCTGATCTTCAGAATGGACTGGTTGGATCTCCTTGCAGTCCAAGGGACTCTCAAGAGTCTTCTCCAACACCACAGTTCAAAAGCATCAATTCTTCGGCTCTCAGCTTTTTTCACAGTCCAACTCTCACATCCATACATGACCACAGGAAAAACCATAGCCTTGACTAGACAGACCTTTGTTGGCAAAGTAATGTCTCTGCTTTTGAATATGCTATCTAGGTTGGTCATAACTTTCCTTCCAAGGAGTAAGTGTCTTTTAATTTCATGGCTGCACTCACCATCTGCAGTGATTTTGGAGCCCCCAAAAATAAAGTCTGACACTGTTTCCACTGTTTCCCCATCTATTTCCCATGAAGTGATGGGACCAGATGCCATGATCTTCGTTTTCTGAATGTTGAGCTTTAAGCCAACTTTTTCACTCTCCAATTTCACTTTCATCAAGAGGCTTTTTAGTAACATGTTAAAAAAGAAAGCAGAATAATAAGGAAGTTAAAAAAAGAAATAAATAAAGCCCATAGAGCAAATATAGTCTTTCCTAAGCATCAAATTGTGCTCCTTTCCTAAGCAACAAAGTCTTTCCTAAGAATCAAACTGGTTTCAAATTGGGAAAGGAGTATGTCAAAGCTGTATACTGTCACCCTGCAAAGAGTTGGACACAACTGAGCAACTGAATGACAAAGGCACCAAAATAAATGACAGCCCTTCTAGACATTTCTCCAAAGAAAATATGCAACAGGCCAACAGGTACTTCAAATGATGTTCAACATCATTAGTCATAAGGGAAATGCAAATTAAAATCACAATGATAGAATGGAATGGCCCTCATCAAAAAGATGAGAGCTAACAAATGTTGATGTGGATTTGGAGGAAAGGAAACCCTCCTGCACTGTTGATGAGACTGTAAATCGGTGCAGTCACGATGGAAAGGAGTATGGAGGGTCCTCAAAAAGTTAAAAATTGAAGTACCATATAATTCAGCAATTTCACTCCTAGGAATATAGTCAAGGTACCAAAACACTAACTAGCAAAGATATCTACATCCCCATGCCCAGAGCAGCATTATGCTCAATAGCCAAGGCATGGAAACAACCTAAGTGTCCATCGATAGATGAATGGATAAAGAAGTTCTGGCATACATGTAAATACAATAGAATATTACTCATCCATTAAAAAACAAGGAAATCCTACTTTGTGACAATGTGTACTGACCTTGAAGGAATTATGCTAAATTAAATCTCAGAGAAAGAAAGACGAAAGACAAATACTTCATGATCTCACTTAGATATGGAATTAAAAAAAAAAAAAAACTCACAGAAAAGAGATCAGGTTTGTGGTTATCAGGGGCAGAGGACTGGGTTGGAGGAAAGAAAATTAGAGAAAGTGATAAAAGTGTAGGAAACCTATGCACGTCAGAAAGCAACAGTTAGAAACGGACATGGAACAACAGACTGGTTCCAAATAGGAAAAGGAGTACATCAAGGCTGTATATTGTCAGCCAGCTTATTTAACTATATGCGGAGTACATCATGAGAAACCCTGGGCTGGAAGAAGCACAAGCTGGAATCAAGATTGTTGAGAGAAATAACAATAACCTCAGATATGCAGATGACACCACCCTTATGGTAGAAAATGAAGAGGAACTAAAGAGCCTCTTGAAGAAAGTGAAAGAGGAGAGTGAAAAAGTTGGCTTAAAGCTCAACATTCAGAAAATGAAGATCATAGCATCTGGTCCCATCACTACATGGGAAATAGATGGGGAAACAGTGGAAACAGTGGCTGACTTTATTATGGGGGGCTCCAAAATCACTGCATATGGTGTCTGCAGCCATGAAATGAAAAGATGCTTACTTCTTGGAAGAAAAGTTATGACCAACCTAGACAGCATATTGAAAAGCAGGGACATTACTTTGCCAACAAAGGTCCGTCTAGTCAAGGCTATGGTTTTTCCTGTGGTCATGTATGGATGTGAGAGTTGGACTGTGAAAAAAGCTGAGAGCCGAAGAATTGATGCTTTTGAACTGTGGTGTTGGAGAAGACTCTTGAGAGTCCCTTGGACTGCAAGGAGATCCAACCAGTCCATTCTGAAGGAGATCAGCCCTGGGATTTCTTTGGAAGGAATGATGCTAAAGCTGAAACTCCAGTACTTTGGCCACCTCATGCGAAGAGTTGACTCATTGCAAAAGACTCTGATGCTGGGAGGGATTGGGGGCAGGAGGAAAAGGGGACGACAGAGGATGAGATGGCTGGATGGCATCACCGACTTGATGGATGTGAGTTTCAGTGAACTCCAGAAGAGGGTGATGGACAGGGAGGCCTGGTGTGCCGCGATTCATGGGGTCGCAAAGAGTTGGACATGACTGAGTGACTGAATTGAACTGAAAGATCAAAAGGTAGTTAAAAGATAAAAAATATTAGGGATGTAATGCACAACACGATGGCTAGAATACCTAACACTGGTATGTAATATCTACAGGAGAGTTTTTAGGAATGTAAATCTCAAGAACTCTTATTACAAGGAGAGTATTTTTTCTTTTCTTTTTTATGGCAACTATATGTAAAGATGGATGTTAGCAAAACTGTGATAACCATTTCATAGTATATGTAAATCAAACCATAATGGTGTACACCTTAAGCTAATACAGTGATGTATATCAGTTATTTCTCAATAGAAATGTAACAACATTTTTTTAAAATGACAGCATTGTAATCAAACATTTCACACTTAATATAAATGAATGGATAACTCATCTATTACAAGGAATTATTTTCAATTTGACTAGGAAGGCAAAATTCAAATACATTCAAAGATATACACTTAAAAATGATTTGTGTGCCTATCTTAACAGTTGTTTTCTGTGTCTTGGCAAAATATTCTCCACATTTTAAATGTTTTATATTAGAGAATTCTTTAATGCACACTTGTCAAATATATATATATAGTACCAATGTTACTGTTTTATTTTTTGTTTTAGATGTAAAAGCATGCTCATATGTTAGGTACTTACATAAATTGTTACATTATTTTTCTTATGTAATACCTTTTTGTTTGTTTATATGGTTCAAATATATTCTTTCTTTAAACGCTTAAAAAAAAAAAAAAGATTTAAAATACACTTAAAATATATTATATTTATATAATATATATATTATATAAAGAGGCAAAGTCACAAAGGCAACACTGATATCAAACAAAATAAACTTCAAAGATGTATTAGATGAGGCGAAAATACTGTTTTACCCACAATAAACATATTACAATTGTGAATATCCTTGTACTAAAATAACACAGCAAACACCTCTGTAAGCAAAAATTACAACAGACGACAAAAAGACATAAAAAGAAACACATTCATTATAGGAAATGTTAATACATCAGAATTAGTATGAGATAGTCCAAGTGAACACAAATACAAGATTGAAAAGTCCTACATAATCTTATCAATGATGTAGATGTTAAGTATATGTAGAAATTTAAACGCTGATAATAATGAGTATATCTTCTCAAGCACTCATGGGACAATAATACAATTTGACCATATGTTATGTCACAAAAATCTTTCATAGTTATAAACATTATAATTAAAACTCCAATAACATAAAAAATCATGAAAAATAAAAAAATTAAAAGGTTATTTTGACTGAATATAACAACATTTTATTAATAATCCTCAAGTGAATTTTGAAATACAAAAGAATGTATTAAAAATAATGAAAATGAAAACAAACATATACACACATACATGTATCTATCAGATTAGATATAGACATACATAATGTGTACATATATATTCTATCCCCCCAGAATGTGGGGGACACAAAGCAGTGATAAAATTATATAAGCTAAAAACATTATCAGTCGAAATAAAAGAATATGCCTAAATGAATCAATTAAATTTTCTGTTTAAAAAGCTAGAAATATAAAAAAAAATCTAGAAATATAAAAAAAAGAAACTAAAGCAAAAGAAAATAGAGGAAGAAATAATACAGATATAAGTAAAAGTTAGGGGCTTCCCTGGTGGCTCAGTGGTAAAGAATGTGTCTATCAAGGCAGGAAATATGGGTTTGACCCCTGGGTCAGGAAGATCCCCAGGAGAAGGAAATGGTAACGCACTCAAGTATTCTTGTTAGGGAAATCCCATGGATAGAGAAGCCTGGCAGGCTACAGTCCATGGGGTCATAAAATGGTCAACATGTCTTAGCAACTAACCAAAAACAATAACAAAAGTAGAAGCTAATATATATTGACATTTAGACCACTAATGTTTCACAGATCAAAAAAAAAAAGAAAAATTAAAAAGGAAAGGTGTGAAATCCTAAAAATGAAAACAGAAATAGATGACTCAATATATTTCAATAAATAACATTTGATTAAATGACACTAACTAATGGGGAAATGGGGATATACAACCCCAGTAACTGTTAAACACACACTAGTAGTTGGGACTATTCAGGCTAACACTAAAAAAAATCTAAACAAATAGTGAATGCTAATTAATAGACTTCTTTTTTACAGACCTGGGTTAGTAATACTGAAACTACTTTGTGGACATTATAAGATTGATCATGTAAGTAAATATATTACAAATAATGGAAGCTGTATGTTTATCATTGACAGAAGACTTTTAAATATGGAAAAAGGAAACAATGAATTAGTTTCAGTTGAGTTGACTCCCTCAGTTCAGTTCAGTTCATTTCAGTCGCTCAGTCCTGTCCAACTCTTTGCCACCTCATGAATCGCAGCACGCCAGGCCTCCCTATCCATCACCATCTCCTGGAATTCACTCGAACTCATGTCCATCAAATCAGTGATGCCATCCAGCCATCTCATCCTCTGTCATCCCCTTTTCCTCTTACCCCCAATCCCTCCCAGCGTCAGAGTCTTTCCCAATGAGTCAACTCTTCACATGAGGTGACCAAAGTATTTAAGTTACAGCTTTAGCATCATTCCTTGCAAAGAAATCCCAGGGCTGATCTCCTTCAGAATGGACTGGTTGGATCTCCCTGTAGTCCAAGGGACTCTCAAGAGTCTTCTCCAATACCACAGTTCAAAAGCATCAATTCTTCGGTGCTCACCTTTCTTCACAGTCCAACTCTCATTCCATACATGACCACTGGAAAAACCATAGCCTTGACTAGATGGAACTTGGTTGGCAAAGTAATGTCTCTGCTTTTCAATATGCAATCTGGGTTAGTCATAACTTTTCTTCCAAGGAGTAAGCGTCTTTTCATTTCATGGCTGCAGACACCATATGCAGTGATTTCAGAGCCCCCCAAAATTAAAGTCTGACACTGTTTCCACTGTTTCCCCATCTATTTTCCATGTAGTGACGGGACCAGATGCCATGATCTTCGTTATCTGAATGTTGAGCTTTAAGCCAACTTTTTCACTCTCCTCTTTCACTTTCTTCAAGAGGCTCTTTAGTTCCTCTTCACTTTCTGCTATAAGGGTGGTGTCATCTGCATATCTGAGGTTATTGATATTTCTCCTGGCAATCTTGATTCCAGCTTGTGCTTCTTCCAGCCCAGGGTTTCTCATGATGTACTCTGCATATAAGTTAAATAAGCAGGGTGACAGTATACAGCCTTGACATACTCCTTTTATTCTTTGGAACCAGTCTGTTGTTCCATGTCCAGTTCTAATTGCTGCTTCCTAACCTGCATATAGGTTTCTCAAGAGGCAGGTCAGGTGGTCTGGTATGCCCATCTCTTTCAGAATTTTCCACAGTTTATTGTGATCCACATAGTCAAAGGCTTTGGCATAGTCAGTAAAGCAGAAACAGATGTTTTTCTGGAACTCTCTTGCTTTTTCCATGATCCAGTGGGATGTTGGCAATTTGATCTCTGGTTCCTCTGCCTTTTCTAAAACCAGCTTGAATATCTGGCAGTTCACGGTTCACATATTGCTGAAGCCTGGCTTGGGGAATTTTGAGCATTACTTTACTAGTGTGTGAGATGAGTGCAATCATGTGGTAGTTTGAGCATTCTTTGGCATTGCCTTTCTTTGGGATTGGAATGAAAACTGACCTTTTCCAGTCCTGTGGCCACTGCTGAGTTTTCCAAATTTGCTGGTATATTGAGTGCAACACTTTCACAGCATCACTTTCAGGATATGAAATAGCTCAACTGGAATTCTATCACCTCCACTAGCTTTGTTTGTAGTGATGCTTTCTAAGGCCCACTTGACTTTACACTCCACGATGTCTGGCTCCAGGTGAGTGATCATACCATTGTGATTATCTTGGTCATGAAGATCTTTCTTGTACAGTTCTTCTGCGTATCCTTGCCACCTCTTCTTAATATCTTCTGCTTCTGTTAGGTCCATACCATATCTGTCCTTTATCGAGCCCATCTTTGCATGAAATGTTCCCTTGGTATCTCTAATTTTCTTGAAGAGATCTCTAGTCTTTCCCATTCTGTTGTTTTTCTCTAGTTCTTTGCACTGATCTCTGAGGAAGGCTTTCTTATCTCTTCTTGCTATTCTTTGGAACTCTGCATTCAGATGCTTATATCTTTCCTTTTCTCCTTTGCTTTTCACTTCTTTTCTTTTCACAGCTATTTTTAAGCCCTCCCCAGGCAGCCATTTTGCTTTTTTGCATTTCTTTTGTGTCCACGTCTTTGTGGACACACCATGGGCTATAGCATGCCAGTCTTCCCTATCCATCACCGACTCCCGGAATTGTTCAAACTCAGGTCCATCAAGTCTGTGATGCCATCCAACACTCTCGTACTTTGTCATCCCCTTTTACTCCTGCCTTCAATCTTTCCCAGTATCAGGGTTTTTCAGATGAGCCAGTTCTTTTCATCAGATGGCCAAAGTACTGGGGTTTCAGCTTCAGCATCAGTCCTTCCAATGAATATTTGAGACTGATTTCCTTTAGGATGGAATGGTTGCATCACCTTGTAATCCAAGGGACTCTCAGGAGTCTTCTCCAACACTACAGTTAAAAAGCATCAGTTCTTTGGCACTCAGCTTTCTTTATAGTCCAACTCTCACAACTATACATGACTGTACAGACCACTGTCAGCAAAGTAATGTCTCTGCTTTTTCATATGCTGTCTAGATTGGTCAGAGCTTTTCTTCCAAGGAGCTAGTGTCTTTTAATTTCATGGCTGCAGTCACCATCTGGAGTGATTTGGAGCCCAAGAAAATAAAGTCTGTCATTGTTTCCATTGTTTCCCCATCCATTTGCCATGAAGTGATGGGACCACATGCCATGATTTTAGTTTTCTGAATGTTGGGTTTTAAGCCAACTTTTTCACTCTCCTCTCTCATTTTCATCAAGAGGTTCTTTAGTTCTTCTTTGGTTTCTGCCATCAGGGTGATGCCATCTGCATATCTGAGCTTACTGATATTTCTCCCAGCAATCTTGATTCCAGCTTGTGCTTCATCCAGCCTGGAATTTCACATAATGTACTCTGCATATAAGATAAATAAGCAGGGTGACAATATACAGCCTTGATATAGTTCTCTCCCAATTTGGAATCATTTTGTTGTTCCATGTCTGGTTCTAAGTGTAGCTTCTTGACCTGCCCAGATTTCTCAGGAAGCAGGTCAGGTGGTCTGGTATTCCCATCTCTTGAAGAACTTTCCACAGTTTGTTGTGATCCACACAGTCAAAGGTTTTGGCACAGTCAGTAAAGCAGAAGCAGATGTTTTCTGGAACTCTCTTGCTTTTTCGATGATCCAATAGATGTTGGCATTTTGATCTCTGGTTCCTCTGCCTTTTCTAAATCCAGCTTGAACATCTGAAAGTTCATGGTTCACATACTGTTGAAGCCTGGCTTGGAGAATTTTGAGTATTACTTTACTAGCATGTGAGATGAGTGCAATTGTGCGGTAGTCTGAGAATTCTTTGGCATTGCCTTTCTTTGGGATTGGATTGAAAACTGACCTTTTCCAATCCTATGGCCACTGCTGAGTTTTCCAAATTTGCTGGCATATTGAGTGAAGCACTTTTACAGCATCATCTTTAGGCTTTGAAATAGCTCAACTGGAATTCCATCCCTTCCACTAGCTTTGTTCTTAGTGATGAAGGCCCACTTGACTTCACATTCCAGGATGTCTGGCTCTAGGTGAGCACACCATCATGGTTATCTGGGTCATGAAGATCTTTTGTGTATAGTTCTTCTGTGCATTCTTGCCACCTCTTGTTAATATCATCAGCTTCTGTTAGGTCCATAACATTTCTGTCCCTTATTGTGCCCATCTTTGCATCAAATATTCCTTTGGTATCTCTAATTTTCTTGAAGAGCTCTCTAGTCTTTCACTTTGTATTATTTTCCTCTATTTCTTTGCACTGGTCACTGAGAAAGGTTTTCTTCTCTCTCCTTGCTATTCTTTGGAACTTTGGGTGTATCTTTCCTTTTCTCCTTTGCCTTTCACTTCTCTTCTTTTTCAAGTATTTGTAAAGCCCCCTAGACAACCATTTGCCTATTTCTTGGGAATGGTCTCAATCACTGCCTCCTGTACAATGTCACGAAACTCTCCATGGTTCATTAGGTACTCTATCAGATTTAATCCCTTGAATCTATTTGTCACTTCCACTATATAATAGTAAGGGATTTGATTTAGGTCATACCTGAACGGTCTAGTTTCTTTCCTTACTTTCTTTAAGTCTGAATTTGGCAATAAAGAGTTCATGATCAGAGCCACAGTCAGCTCCTGGTCTCATTTTTGCTGACTGTATAGAGCTTCTCCATTTTTGGCTGCAAAGAATATAAACATGATTTCAGTATTGACCATCTGGTGATGTCCATGTGTAGAGTCTTCTCTTGTGTTGTTGGAAGAGGGTGTTTGCTGTGACCAGTGTGTTCTCTTGGCAAAATTCTGTCAGCCTTTCCCTGCTTCATTTCATACTCCAATGCCAAATTTGCCTGCTACCTCTTGACTTCCTACTTTCACATTCCAGTCCCCTATAATAAAGAGCACATCTTTTTTGGATGTTAGTTCTAGAAGGTCTTGTAGGTCTTCATACAACTGTTCAACTTCAGCTTCTTCAGCATTACTGGTTGGGGCACAGACTTCAACTACTGTGATATTGAATGGTTTGCCTTAGAAACAAACAGATAATTCTGTCGTTTTTGAGTACTTCAGTACTCAAGTACCCAAGTACTGAATTTCGGACTCTTTCGTTGACTATGAGGGCTACTCCATTTCTTCTAAGGGATTCTTGCCTACAGTAGTAGATATCATGGTCATCCAAGTTAAATTTGCCCATTCCAGTCCATTTTAGTTCACTGATTCTTAAAATGTCGATGTCACTCTTGCCATCTCCTGTTTCACCACTTCCAATTTACCTTGATTCATGGACCTAACATTCCAGGTTCCTATGCAATATTGCTCTTTACAGCATCAGACTTTACTTCCATCACCAGTCACATCCACAACTGGGCATTGTTTTTGCTTTGGCTCCATCTCTTCTTTCTGGAGTTGTTTCTCCATTGATCTCCAGTAGCATACTGAGCACGTACCGACTTCAGGAGTTCATCTTTCAGTGTGACTACATAGATTTTAATACAGCAAGCAGCTATTTAGACAGATGAAGGTAGATGGAGTGGTGTGTGTGTGTGTGTGTAGTTATCTATATACCTGATTACATTTCTATTTACTGAGAAGGACTAAAGGCAATGACTCCCCTGCAGTGATGAGAATACGTAAAACCCCAATCTTGATCTCTAATAACATTCGTCACTAAAAAGAACCAGGGCTTCTCAGAGAAATGACTGATTCCATTGTTAGGGCAAGGAAAGTACAAATGTGCCTGAAACATCTCGTGCTAAAAGTGAAAAAAGCACTGAAAGTATTATGAGAACATGTCAAAATGACCCTGTGGCCATCTTGAAGGAGCTTACATTAACAAAGGGAACGACTTGAGTATTAAAGTAGTAACATAAAGGGTCATAACTTACTGAATAAATAGAAAAACATTAATCTACTTTGATATCAATTTAAACAGAGGGATACAGGAAAGCTTTTCCTTTCAGTAGAAAATCAACTAACAAATGAAGAAGAAATGATGGAATTAGAAAAATCACCACTGATAAGCATAGTAATAATAGATGAAGATGAGAATTATCAGTGAATGCTGAAATGCATAGATGAAATTTGGAGAAGACACAGGACATTTATATAATCTAAAAAATAAAGATATTTATTAATTACAAAGTGAAATATTAGCTGTATAGTGCAAAGACTTAGCAGAGTACCAAGACCAAGTGATCAAAGTTACATCACCAGTAATAAACACATCAACACATGCCTCTTGATATAATACCCTGAAAAGATCACTGCTTCTGAAGTATTTTGTTAAAGTTTCATAAGCTGGATCACAACAAGAGAAAATACCAGACAAATGCAAATTGAGGGACATTCTATAAATAAGTGGCCTGTACTCTTCCAAAATGTCATGAAAGACAAAAAAGACTAAAGAACTGTTCCAGATTAAAGAAAACTAATGAGATAGGTGAATGCAACACATGCTCCTGGATTTCCTTTTGTTATGTTATAAAGGCCTTATAGGAGCAGTTGGACAAATCTGAACAAGGTCTATAGATAATTATATCAATGAAATTTACTGATTCAAATTTCCTGGTTTAAGAGCATGCCCTTGTTTTAAAATATTAAATAATGAACTATTTATGGGGAAAGGGATATTGTGCTTACAATTTATTCTTAAATGTTTTGGGAAAACATGTGCCCGTGTATATTCAGAAAGAGAGAAAAGGATAAAGCAAATAGAGCAAAACCTTAACACTTGGGGAACGTGGGTGAAGTGTGTACAGTCATCCATATCGGTTCCACATCTACAGTTTCAACCAACTGCACATCAATAACATTCAGAAAGAAACAATTTCAGAAAGTTCCAAAATGCAAAACTTGAATTTGCCACAAATTGGCAATGCTTACATAGCATTTACATTGTATTAGGTATTATAAGTAATCTATAGATGATTTAAAGTATACAGCATAATATGATAGATTATATATATTAATATATCCAGACACTCTGCCATTTTATATAAGGGACATGAGCATCTGAGGACTTTGATTATCCTGGGGTGGGGGGCAGAGGCGGTGGGAGGACCTGGGGTCAATCTCCCGTGGATGACTGCATTGTATTATGCTTTTCAGTAAGCTGCACTTATGTTTAAATGAATGAATGCATGCATGCATGATGAATGAATAAACAAATAAAGCCTTTGTTCATCACCTCCACAAGCCCACAAAAATCTTCTGGCTGGATAGTTATCTCTCTGCCCCCTTTCAGGGTGTTCTCAATTGGATAGCCAAAATAATTCTTTAAAAATTTAAATCAGATAATGTGACTCCTCTGCATCTAACTCTATAAAGGACACGGTGCCCTTTTCACACTGTACTGAAAAACTTGTTTACATATCATTTTCAACCACTAAACAGTGAATTCCTTAAGAAAAGAGCTGCATTTTATTTATGCTTGCCTCATTTCCTCTTGTTCACACATACCCACCCATCAGAGTACTGACACTGTAAATGTTAATTTTGTGAAATTAATCTATTTAGCATCAATCATGCGGGAAACACAAGATCATGTATTTGCTGTAATTTTCTATGTTACAAGTTTATTAGTTGTTACATCATATCTTAATTTGGTTCATGCTACTTTGACCAAAAACATTTCACTTTTTCTATCATTGCAGGAAAATAGTACAGGGCATCTGACTTTACATTTCTTCGTGTCCTCCTCTGCTGCCTGATTTATCTGAAACTCTTCATGGCACAGGAATGTGCTTTCTGTTAACAGTTTCTCAGATCTCTAAACAAGTAGCATCTTCCTGATGCTTCATAGAACAGAAAAGAAGGTGTCCTGCGTCATGGCTATTTCTGTTTCTAAGGCTTAGAGTATGTTAGAAGAGGGAAAAAAAAGAACCACTGAATATTTTTCTCATCTATAGTCTTTATATCTCAACTTTCCCAAACCAGAAACCCCTGCTATACCCCCAAAGTACTTGAATATCCAAAGTTAATTTAGAATTAGGGGTTTTGTTTTTGTCTTTTCTAAATTTTTTATCTTCTTGTAACGTCAGGATCTGATCTTTACCAATGGCTTAGAAAGTTTAATTTCCCCAGAATTCACTCAAACTGTGAATCTTATCATGGCTTCTAGATAACTACAGCACTTTAAATTCTCCCTCAACGTGAAAGTGAAGTTGCTCAGTCATGTCTGACTCTGTGACCCCAAGGACTGTAGCCTACCAGCCTCCTCCATCCATGGGATTTTCCTGGCAAGAATACTGGAGTGGGTTGCCATTTCCTTCTCCAAAATCCTCCCTAGCTTTACTCTAAATGGTAGAAACACATAAGTGAAAATGATAGTGTTAGTCGCTCAGTCATGTCCAAAGAGAATTTCTGCCCCATGTAAGGAGTGCAGCAATTCACTGGATGAATTATCTTTTTTAATGTCAATCCACAGAACTTGATATCTTCTTTAACCAATGTGCCTGTGCTCAGTCGCTTCAGTTGTGTCTGACTCTTTGTGACACCATGGACTGTAGCCTGCCATGTTCCTTTTGCCATGGAATTCTCTAGACAAGAATACTGGAGTGGGTTGCTATTCCCTTCTCCAGAGGATCTTCCCAACTCAGGGATTGAATCCGGGTCTCCTGCATTGCAGGCAGATTCTTTATCAACTGAGCTACCAGCGAAGCTCACAGTCCTCTGGTAAATCACTCTCTCTCTTTTTTTTTTTCTCTCTAATCTGGCTCAGGCTCCAAGCAGCTGTATTCCTGCTTCTCTGTTACTGATAAAAGTGATCATTGTATCTCCTTAGTATGCTCATAAATTTTCAGTTCCCTGCTATTCATTCTGTATTTCATGGCTCTATTCACTTGTAACTATTGAGAAAAATGATTAATTATGGGAATAGCACCAGATTCACCACTTGTAAATTATATGTTAACACTAACAGTGTATTTGGAAGGTGGACATACAGAGCCTGCTAGTGCTTTGAGATCCTTTGTTTCTGTCATGCTGAATGAAATGATCCTCACGAGGACAAAGAGGGGTCAATAAAGCCAAAAGCACTGGTGCTCAACTTTGTCTCATTCCTGTGAAATGTTTCTGGGTCTTTTGCTTTGTTAACCAGACAGTAACAACTTGGCTCAAGTGTCTGCACCTGGCTTGACGTGGGTCCCCCTATACACACACTGAGACAAAAACTCTGAAGGTCATTTTTTTGGGAGTTGAGCACAGAAAGCACAAACAAGGGACTGGGAAAAGTGAAACAAAGAAGAGAGAAAACCAATATGGGGTGTATTACTGGCACACTATGAGCAGCCAGGACTAGGGCCCACTGAAGACCCTGTGAGGAGCCATATAAAATATGCTTCACAACTGTCCCACTGTGGGGAAGAGCTGAGCTATTTATCCACTTCATCTCCCCAGTGGCTCAGAGGGTAAGGAGTCTGCCTGCAATGCAGGAGACCTGGGTTTGATCTCTGGATTGGGAAGATCCCCTGGAGAAGGAAATGGCAATCCACTCCAGAATTCTTGCCTGGAAAATCCCATGGATGGAGGAGCTTGGCAGGCTACAGTCCATGGGATCGCAAAGAGTTAGACATGACTGAGCGACTTCACTTCACTTTGTTTCTTTCCCCAGAGGCACTGACTTCCACACTCCTGAGCCTAATGTGTGCTAAGTTGCTTCAGTTGTGTCCCACTCTTTGCGACCCCATGGTCTGTAGTCTACCAGGCTCCTCTGTCCATGGGATTCTCCAGGCAAGAATACTGGAGTGGGTTACCACACCCTCCTACAGATCTTCCTGACCCAGGGATCAAATCCATATCTCTTATGTCTCCTGCATTGGCAGGTGGGTTCTTTACCACTAGAGCCACCTGGGAAGCCCTGAGCCTAGTAAGAGGTGGTATCTAAGAACAGTTCTCAGGCAAGGAGACTTAAAACAGATGCAGCCGTGAGCCCTTGAGGCTGGAAACTGATATGGCCCTGGGACCTGTGCAGCAGGGCTACAGATGAACATGAGGTTATGGGGCAAGGCATCAACAGCATTTATGACAGTCTCCTCACTTTATTTTGCAGGCTGATTCAGTATAATACATTGCCTTTGAATACAGATGCATTCATAGATCTGCTCAGTGAACAGCTGCAAAATCGAATTCACTTGAAAGACATGTCATTGATAGAAACCTTTGCATTTTTAGTATTGATTTCAGATGGACTTCAAGTTTATAACAGTACTTCTTTGTGTAGTACATATAAAAGACAAATTGAGAATGGTTATTTCCAAGGTACATGTCAAAACAAATTTTATTTTGTGTTAAAATCATATTTGTTTACGTTTATCTTTCCTTTCTGAGTGATGGAATAATCTGCTCCATATTTCAGGGCTGAGTTAGTAGGAAAAGGGAAGAGTGATGTTTAAGTGGGTCTTGTTTGTGAAGCAATTCCACATTTTCCAAGTGCCTGTTCATTTTCTCTTCTCTTCATTCTTTTCCTGCGAGTGTGTCTCAATGCTTTCCTTTTTTTTTAACCAGATCCTCCTCTCTGCTTTATCCTTCAGGTCCAAGCCACCACCATCATTTGCATAGATGGAGTACAGCGGCCACAAATGGTGTTTCTGTTTTCACCATAGTCTTCCCCTCTCCCTGACATTTAGACTGACAAAAGATAAAGTCATTCCTTTACCCAAAACTCTTCAATATCTTCCAACATCACCGTGAGTAAAGGCCAAAGACATCAAAGTGGCCTAGGAGATTCTGGGACCTTGCTCCCATTCTTCTTACCCAACACACCTCTCTGGCTTCCTTTTTGTACTTTCCAACTGCTCTTTCCCTGCCCTACCCATTCCAGTAACTCCCTGCTATTCATCACACACGGGGTATGCTCCCACTCAAGGGTTTTTATACTTGCTTCCCCCACCCCCTCATCTGGAACACCCTTGCTCCAGTTATATAAAAGGGCTCCCACCCAAACCTTTTTTAGGCTTCTCTTCAAATTGTATCAATTACAATTGCAACAGCCCTGCTTCCCCACTAGTCAAAGACCTCTTATTTCCCCAATTTTTTCCTCTGTGACATGTATCATCTTCTAACATACTAGTTATTCTTCTGGCTTAGGGTATCAAATATTAAGAAAAAATCCAAATATTCATTAGTAAGAGACTATCTAAGCAAACAGTGATACATTTATATGATTAATTAGAATGTATCCACCTGGGGCTTCCCAGGTGGCTCAGACAGTAAAGTATCTGCCTGCAATGTGGGAGACCTGGGTTCCATCGCTGGGTTGGGAAGATCCCCTGGAGAAGAAAATGGGAATCCACTCCAGTTTTCTTGACTGGAGAATCCCACGGACATAGAAGCCTGGAGGGCTACACTCCACAGATTGCAAAGAGTTGGACACCATGGAGTGACTAAATTTCACTTCCACTTTCAACCACAATGTACTGATAAATGAAAACGAAAATATTCAGGGTACATATTCTGAGTAAAGAAGAACTATCTTATACAATATGAGGTATAACAAAAAGTTACCATTATGAATATAGGAATCTGGACATACTACTACTACTAAGTCACTTCAGTCGTGTCCAACTCTGTGCGACCACACAGACGGCAGCCAACCAGCTTCCGCTGTCCCTGGGATTCTCCAGGCAAGAACACTGGAGTGGGTTGCCATTTCCTTCTCCAATGCATGAAAGTGAAAAGTGAAAGTGAAGTCACTCAGTCGTGTCCAACTCTTCGCGACCCCATGGACTGCAGCCTACCAGGCTCCTCCATCCATGGGATTTTCCAGGCAAGAGTACTGGAGTGGGTTGCCATTGCCTTCTCCATAATCTGGACAAAGACGATACATAATATAAAAATATAAAATACTATAATACTAAAATTTTGTTATTAGTTAACTTTCTCTTCAAGAAAATTAGAGATATCAAGGGAACATTTCATGCAAAGATGGCCTCGATAAAGGACAGAAATGGTATGGACCTAACAGAAGCAGAAGATATTAAGAAGAGGTGGCAAGAATACACAGAAGACCTGTACAAAAAAGAGCTTCCCAACCCAGATAATCACAATGATGTGATCACTTACCTAGAGCCAGACATCCTGGAATGTGAAGTCAAGTGGACCTGAGGAAGCATCACTACGAACAAAGCTAGTGGAGGTGATGGAATTCCAGTTGAGCTATTTCAAATCCTGAAAGATGATGCTCGGAAAGTGCTGCACTCAGTATGCCAGCAAATTTGGAAAACTCAGCAGTGGCCACAGGACTGGAAAAGGTCAGTTTTCATCCCAATCACAAAGAAAGGCAATGCCAAAGAATGTTCAAACTACCACACAATTACACTCATCTCACACGCTAGCGAAGTAATGCTCAAAATTCTCCAAGCCAGGCTTCAGCAGTATGGGAACCGTGAACTTCCAAATGTTCAAGCTGGTTTTAGAAAAGGCAGAGGAACCAGAGATCAAATTGCCAACAACCGCTGGATGATCGAAAAAGCAAGAGAGTTCCAGAAAAAACATCTATTTCTGCTTTATTGACTATGCCAAAGCCTTTGACTGTGTGGATCACAATAAACTGTGGAAAGTTCTTCAAGAGATTGGAATACCAGACCACCTGACCTGCCTCTTGAGAAACCAAATGCAGGTCAGAAAGCAAGAGTTAGAACTGGACATGGAACAACAGACTGGTTCCAAATAGGAAAAGGAGTACATCAAGTCTATATATTGTCACCCTGCTTATTTACCTTCTATAGAAACACAGGGCTGGAAGAAGTACAACCTGGAATCAAGATTGCCGGGAGAAATACCAATAACCTCAGATATGCAGATGACACCACCCTTATGGCAGAAAGTGAAGAAGAACTAAAAAGCCTCTTGATGAAACTCAAAGAGGAGAGTGAAAAGTTGGCTTAAAGCTCAACATTCAGAAAACTAAGATCATGGCATCCGGTCCCATCACTACATGGGAAATCTATGGGGAAACAGTGGAAACAGTGTCAGACTTTATTTTTTTGGGCTCCAAAATCACTGCAGATGGTGATTGCAGCCGTGAAATGAAAAGACGCTTACTCCTTGGAAGGAAAATTATGACCAACCTAGATACCATATTCAAAAGCAGAGATATTACTTTGCCAACAAAGGTCCGTCTAGTCAAGGCTATGATTTTTCCAGTGGTCATATATATATGTGAGATTTGGACTTTGAAGAAAGCTGAGCACAGAAGAATTGATGCTTTTGAACCATGGTGTTGGAGAAGACTCTTGAGAGTCCCTTGGACTGCAGGAGATCCAACCAGTCCATCCTAAAGGAGATCAGTCCTGGGTGTTCATTGGAAGGACTGATATTGAAGCTGAAACTCCAATACTTTGGCCACCTCATGCGAAGAGTTGACTCACTGGAAAAGACCCTGATGCTGGGAGGGATTGGGGGCATGAGGAGAAGGGGACGACAGAGGATGAGATGGCTGGATGACATCACTGACTTGATGGACATAGGTTTGAGTGAACTCCAGGAGTTGGTGATGGACAGGAGGCCTGGCGTGCTGTGATTCATGGGGTCGCAAAGAGTTGGATACAACTGAGTGACTGTTCTGATCTGATCTGATATATAATATTACTCTATAAAGAAGTTGAGCAGTATGTTTGTCTCTTTTAATTAAAACACTTGGTATCCCTTACATGAATGCCAATATTTATTTACATATTTACCTATCTCATTGTTATGAAAATCTATTCTCATATTAGACACACAATTGTTGTTTACATAGTACATTTTTTGTTGATGTTGTTACTTTGCATTTTAACTTTTGTCAATAGAGAGGAAATCTACTGATTTTTCTCATTTAATATTATCGGGCTACCTTTATGACATTTTAATGAGTGCTACAACTCTGTGTTGGTATTTTTTTCAAGATTTTTCTAAATCAATTATTAAAAATAATATTTCCCTATCTCTATTATTAATAAAGATATTAATAATCAGACATATTAATAAACAGATACTTCAATTAAATAGAATTTGGAAACCAGAAGGGGAAGTTCTCACTCCGTGTGGAGAGAAAAAAAGCCCACTTTGCTGGAGAAATAGCTAGCAGTTTATTTAAGTCAGCATTCTGGTATCTCCTATGGAGATCACATAAAAAGCCCTCTTGGCTCCAGGTCTGGTGAGCAAACGGGTGAATACTCACAATTGAGTGCTCTGCTGTTTACTACTTTTCTTGCTGAATCTGGAGTTTGATGATAACAGCTTTCTCCTGGATCAAAGCTTTCACCCTATTTGCATTTGAAGCTCCCCAGACTTTCCAGGTAGACTCAGGTTCGATTGATCCCAGAGTTGGGAAGATCCCTTGGAGAAGGAAATGGCTGCCTACTTCAGTATTCTTGCCTGGGAAATCCCATGGACAGAGGAACCTAGGGAGTCCCAGTCCATGGGGTTGCAGAGTCAGACATGATTTACCAGTAAACAGCAGCAGCAGCAGGCCTTGGGTTTTGTTCTTTCTGCTTAAGGTCTTATTCTGTATCTGAGTACTTGTTTGACACTTTGGTCTGGTTTGTCATACCAACAAATTTTACTTTCTCCTCCCCCATTAAATTGTGCTTTAATATTGTTTTCTATTTTCTTTCATTTTCATTAAATTTATTCTATTATCCCTAATATTGTGGAGTAGTTTTTTTTTTAGATTTATTTTCTTGAGCAGTAATGAAAGCATTTAAGACTATGACTTCTTCTAAGTATATTTTTGATGTTGCTCATGACTTTTAATTTGAAATGACTGTTATTTTAATAATTTGTTACTCCTTAACTCATGAGTAATTTAGGATAAAATACATGCATACATACATATTTAAATATTGAGGATTTTTCTTTGGTTCATGCTGCTGCTAAGTCACTTCAGTCGTGTCTGACTCGTGTGACCCCATAGACGGCAGCCCACTAGGCTCCTCTGTCCCTGGGATTCTCCAGGCAAGAATACTGGAGTGGGTTGCCATTTCCTTCTCCAATGCATGAAAGTGAAAAGTGAAAGTGCAGTCGCTCAGTCATGCCCAACTCTTAGCGACCCCATGGACTGGAGCCTACCAGGATCCTCCGTCCATGGGATTTTCCAGGCAAGAGTACTGGAGTGGGGTGCCATTGCCTTCTCCGCTTTGGTATGTCTTTATAAATACTATTGTTCATTGGTTCCCTTTTGTTGTTGATTACTGTTGTTTTCTTTTTGCATTCACTCAGTATCAAATAGACCATCTTTGATCTTTTTGTACTATTTGGGTTTTGAATATAAGCATCAGAAACTTACTTTGCTAAAACTATACCCACATTTCCAAAAAAAAAAAAAAAAAAAAAGAAAATTTTTGTAAGATTTGGAAAAATATCTAAGAATGAAAGGAAACTAAGCAACAATAACATTGTCAAATACCTGATAGGAAAAATCAGGACATTGTTGTTGGTAAATGTGGACTCTCAACAATATTGCAACAATAATTTTCTGATCCTCTGTCTTTGCAACTACTCCCTTCAAATTCAAAGTTCTAGGTGGGTATACCCATATGCTAACTTCCTGGAAACCACAAAATAAACAAAAACAAAGAAAATCTGACCTCCTCAGCCCTACCTCCTACCAAATGTCATACATTATAGGATTCCCCTCAAAAGAGAATATTTCTTGGATGTCAGGTAGTCAAATAAACAACAAGAAGCCATTTCAAACTTTATAGTACACGCCATAATTTCATTTTGTTCTATGGCTGCATGCCAAGTTACTTCAGTCATGTCTGACTCTTTGCAACACTATGGACTGAGGCCTACCAGGCTCCTCTGTCCATGGGATTCTCCAGGCAAGAACACTAGAGTGGGTTGCTGTGCCCTCTTCCAGGGGATCTTCCCAACCCAAAGATCAAACCCAAATCTGTTACATCTCCTGCATTGGCCGGTAGGCTCTTTACCACTAGTGCCACCTGGTATGGCTAACTTACTTCAGTCGTGTCTCACTCTGTGGTCCTATGAACTGCAGCCCACCAGGCTCCTCTGTCTATGGGATTTTCCAGGCAAGAATACTGGAGTGGATTGCCATGACCTCCTCCAGGGGATCGCCCCAATCCATGGATCGAACCTCTGTCACTTCTGTCTCCTGCATCTCCTGCATTGCAGATGGATTCTTTACCACTAGGTGCCACCTGGGAAGCCCTGTATGGCTACATTTGACACTTTTTGCCTTTAAATACAGAACATATAACTGCCACAAACTGCTGTGTCTGAATTTACTTCAGTTTACTAAGAATTCAGATAATTTGTGTATGAGATAAGTAAAGAGGGATACACAAAGCACCTTGTCTTTTTTTTTTTTTTTTTGAGTATTTCCTTTATTGAGTGAAAGGCTTGGGCATAATTAATGATAAAAATGATTATATACAGTGTTCATGATTATTCATTAGACATATACTTTTAATTAATTGTTAATAATTTTCTGGTGGTGTAGATATATACAGCTTTACACTTATCACAACCACAGTAGGATGCCAGAAACACTTGCCCAAAATGCTTCATTTAATTTCTACTTTCATCAATGGTACCTTAAAACTACAATTAACATGTAGTGCTACAATGAATTCAAGGTTAAGATGATCTTGAAGTACAGCCAGGTCATCACTATTGAAGCTTTAACCGGTTGAAGGTATAAAAGAATTAATACCAAATGACAAAATTATTCTTACGTAATTTCTATATGTTAAACTAAAATTAGGGGACTATGGACAAGATAGGTCAAATAAACACTATATAGACAGTGAAAATACAAATTGATGCAATGAATTACAGTCACTGAATTCTTGAAAGTGACAGCAACAAGACAAAACACTGAGTGAAGTAATCTGCAATGGAATTGTTCAATTTCATTAAGCATCATTTAACTCATCAACCAAAGAGACAGAAGCACAAATTGTGAGAAGACTAGCTACCAATATAGGAAAAATAAGTGTTCATTTTTGACTACTAAATACATGCTCCCAATGTTAACACTGTGATTGAATTATTAAGTAAGTAAAGTCGCTCGGTCATGTCCAACTGTTTGTGACCCCATGGATGGTAGCCTACCAGGCTTCTCTGTCCATGGGATTTTCCAGGCAAGAGTACTGGAGTGAGTTGCCATTTCCTTCTCCAGGGGATCTTCCCGACCCAGGGATTGAACCCAGGTCTCCAGCATTGCAGGCAGAGGCTTTACCGTCTGAGCTACCAGGGAAGCCCTGATTGAATTATTACCTCTACCTTAAAAAGAGGCTTCCCTAGTGGCTCAGTTGGTAAATAATCTGTCTGCAATGCAGGAGACCCTGGTTCAATCCCTAGGTCAGGAAGATTCCCTGGAGAACAAAATGGTAACCCACTCCAGTCCTTTTGCCTGGAGAATTCCATGGACAGAGAA
This sequence comes from Bos mutus, assembly GCF_027580195.1. NCBI lineage: Eukaryota > Metazoa > Chordata > Mammalia > Artiodactyla > Bovidae > Bos > Bos mutus. The sequence continues at coordinate 33,894,888 of NC_091618.1, forward strand.
GCTAGGCAGGCTACAGGCCATGGGATCACAGAGAGTCAGACATGATTGTGAAACTCACTTTCACTTTCACTTGTCATGCTGAACTTTATTGGTGTTAAATATCATGCCTTACTATACAACCAGGAAGTGACAGAAACTAGATTCAAATTCCATTCTATCTGATTTCAAAGTCTATATTTTTCTCTACACTCAACTTAAGGCAGAAAGGGCTGAAGACAGTGTTCAGGTATTTTCTTTTGGTCAAACATATTCTATGATTAAGTTACCCTCAATATTCCTACATGATAATCCTATATCCTACTCAATTCAAATAGGTCCAAAAGTTTATTTTTGCCAAGAGACCATACCTAAGTTCAATCACATCTAAAATAGTGATATCCATGCCTTATCTTCTGGTTTTAACTTCCACCAATCATTTATGCATATAACTTCACTGGCAATCTGAATGATGTCATGAACAGTTATCTGCATTATCAAAATAGGGATAAAAAACATCTCTGTTTAACTTTGGTTACAAAGTTTGGTTACAGTGACCTAAACCATTTCAAAGAAAAAGAAATGCAAGAAGTCAAACTGGATGTCTGAGGAGGCTTTACAAATAGCTAAACCCTAGAGTTAATCACTTAGTCGTGTCCGACTCTTTGCGACCCCGTGGACTGTAGCCCACCAAGCTACTCTGTTCATGGGGATTCTCCAGGGTAGAATACTAGAGTGGGTAGCCTTTCCCTTCTCCAGTGGCTCTTCCTAACCCCAGGAATTGAACCCAGGTCTCCCACATTGCGGGCAGATTTCTTCCTGACTGATCCACCAGGGAAACCCAAATCAATACAAAAGACAGTGCAAAATAGTGTCTTAACGACGACAAGAGTGAAGTTATGTCTTGTCAAGAATACTCAAGTTATCCTGCATAACTGGTTAGAAGTATTACTGATTCTTGTATCATCTTATACCTCAACGTTATATCTTTATTGGATTCAGTTTAAATGAAGTGCATGAAGTATGACTTATTCTTAACTCTTACTGAATTGAAATAATCTCATAAAACTAATCTATCCATATTTTTCAGTTAGAAACATACCATCATTATTAATCACTGTTTCCATTATTAAAATATGACTTTTCTCAAAGCCTGGAAACCAGATACGAAAGTAAAGTCTTTCTACTGCTGGCCATTGTCATGCTACTTCTTTTAACTGCAAATATAAGAGAAAAAGAATGATGGTATTTGTTGTATGTATGCAAACATATTATATGGTGTATATGTGTGTGCCCAGTCACTCAGACGTGTTCAACTCTTCACGACCCCATGGACAGTAGCCTGCCAGGTTCCTTTGTCCATGGGATGTTTTCAGCAAAATTACTGGAGTGGGTTGCCATTTCCTACTCCAAAGGATCTTCCTAACCCAGGGATAGAAATTGTGTCTCTTCCATCTCCTGCACTGTCAGATGGATTATTTACAATACATAAAAAGAAATACAACTTTTTATGAGGCAAATAATCTTTTGAAACATTATACTATATTAAACTGATTTATTTACTATTTTGTTATTTTATTAGTTTTTAAAAATATTTATTTTTAATTTTTAGAAAGCAGTGTTTTCAGATCTTTTTCTATATATTAATAAAAAGCAAGATATCTGATTTTTTATCTCTCCCTCCTTTCCTTCCTTCCTTCAAAATCTACTGATCATCTATTATGCCAAAGGTTGTGAAAGTAGAGAATAAGGATCAGAATTTCATAACAGAGAAATATTAGTAGGCAAACAGTTATGATATATGACAGTTATTCTATGCTGCTGCTAAGTCGCTTCAGTCATGTCTGACTCTTTGTGACCCCAGAGATGACAGCCCACCAGGCTCCCCCGTCTCTGGGATTCTCCAGGCAAGAACACTGGAGTGGGTTGCCATTTCCTTCTCCAGTGCATGAAAGTGAAAAGTGAAAGTGAAGTTGCTCAGTCGTGTCCGACTCTTAGCGACCCCATGGACTGCAGCCCACCAGGCTCCTCCGTCCATGGGATTTTCCAGGCAAGAATACTGGAGTGGGGTGCCATTGCCTTCTCCAAGTTATTCTATAAGTATACAAAAATATATTAAGTTCTTACATATATTAGTCAATTTTCTGTGCACTTCATATGATCAGCCATTCAATTCCCATTATACCCTCATGTGATAGACAGAACAACTATCTTTGTTTTACAAGTGAGGCAACTAAGGAACACAGATTTTAGGCAATTATGGCCAATGCCACACTGCCAATAAGCAGCAGGATTTGGGTTTGAATCTCGGCAGAATGGCTGTGTGCTATTACTGTGCTGTATTGTCTGACATATATATGAGGCAATAGATATAAGTCAAATATTCTGTAAAAACACAAAGAAGCTCATTTATTTTTCAAACATATCTGCTGTACCACATTGCTGAATCCATTAATTATTACACACAAAGGCAGAAAATCGGTAAGGTTTGTATTTTTGTGAGGAAAAAAAAAAGCCTCATTTGTCAAGTTCAACATTTTAAGTACTATATGCCCCTCAAATGGAAAATTCTACTACGTGGTATAAAATTTTCTTAGTTGTCTCTTGAGACACCTAATCCAAATGGACAAACATGGAGAACTTTTTCAGGGAAGGTAAGTTAAGTCTTTACAATGAGAAGTAAACTCTCTATTTGAAGGGAGGAAGAGGTATTTCAGCTTGAAAAAAGAGCAAAGGAAAAGCTTTTCCAAAAGAAAGATCATCACATATATTGGCTAATTTCATGTGGTTATAATATAGTGAGTTTAATAGCTGATAGTAGCTGACATTTATTTTGTGAGGGAGCAGTAAGCTTTGCAAAGGATTTGTGTAACAAATGTAAAGTTCTCTATTTGAGCTGTCCAAAGTGAGGTGCATCATAATATATGGAAAACAGTGTAGTGAAGCTGTTTGTTTTCATGCACTGCAATGTATTACAGCAGTTTGAAATATTCTGAGTATTTTTAAGCTGGTTAATTTTATTCAAATGAGTCCTTTGACAATTAGAACTTTTACAACCTTCTGTGATAAATTAGAGTGACCAAGAAAATGTTTTATACACCCACAGAATTTCAGTTTTAGCAAAATATATAATTTTGAAGTTGATCTTAAAATAAGTTACGTGCTTTTTTCCCCCCAAACACAAGTATTCCTAATTTCTTGACCATTTATGTTTTGATAAGCATTTGTTGACCATGTGGGCTTCTCTGGTGACTCAGTGGTAAAGAATCTGCCTGCAATGAAGGAGACGTGGGTTCATTCTCTGGTTAAGGAAGATCCCCTGGAGAAGGAAATAGCAACCCATTCCAGTATTCTTGTCTGGGAAAGCCCATGGAGAGAGGAGCTTGGCAAGCTATAGCCCATGAGGTCTCAAAAGAGTCAGACATGACTCAGCGACTAAATGACAAATAAAATGACCATTTACTGTAAAGCAGATATTTTAGAAAATAATAATATCATGAAGGCAAAGGTAACATCTTTGACAGACATAAAAAAGGAATCATTTCCAAAAGAAACTTTCTTTATGGAGCATTTGACAGTAATTTTTTAGAAGTGCCTCCCCAGGCAAATAGGTAAGGGCAACCACCTTTCAAAACTCTTAACTCAAACTTTTTTAAACATGCAGAAACAGAATTTTCTGCTTTGTTTTAAAATATTTGAAAACATCCAGTTATTTTATAAGACCAAATGATTTAAGAGAATAGCAGTGAAACATGTACATTATCATATGTAAAATAGGTGACCAGTGCAAGTTCAATGCATGAAGCAGGGCACCCAAAGCTGGTGCTCTGGGACAATCCAGAAGGATAGGGTGTGGAGGGGGCTAGGAGGGGGGTTCACGATCGGGGGGAGCACACATGTATGCTGCTGCTGCTGCTAAGTAGCGTCAGTGGTGTCCAACTCTGTGTGACCCCACAGATGGCAGCCCACCAGGCTCCCCCATCCCTGGGATTCTCCAGGCAAGAACACTGGAGTGGGGTGCCATTTCCTTCTCAATGCATGAAAGTGAAAGTGAAGTCGCTCAGTCTTGTCCGACTCTTAACGACCCCATGGACTGCAGCCTACCAGGCTCCTCTGTCCATGAGATTTTCCAGGCAAGAGTACTGGAGTGGGGTGCCATTGCCTTCTCTGCACACATGTATACCTGTGGCCAATTCATGTTGATATATAGCAAAAACCATCACAATATTGTAATTATTCTCCAATTAAAATAAATTCATTTAAAAAATAAAATAAAAATAAAAACAAATAAGCAACCACAGGAGGAGAGAAACGCCTAGCAAAATTTTAACAAAAGTGTCTTGGAATAACTGGATGAATTTGAAAATCCAATATCCAAATTGATTAGCTACAGATCATGATGCACTTTTTTCTTTAGAGTTTTTGTGTCTTTGTGAAGGATCATTTGCACATCTCATGGTTGCTAAATTCAAGCATAAGTCTGACTTGTGAATCATTGAGTTACAGTGTTAATGTTCTGAAAAAAATGTAAGCATACTGAATCACCTTTTCTCACTGAAATGGCATTTTAACACTATTCTGAGAACCAGTGAGATCCAACCAAAACTAGAGGCTGTAAAATAAAAATACAGAATTGAGGCTGGAGAGTCAACCTGCTTCCTGTTTCACTCACTGACCAATTGGATATCTAGGACAACATGTTTTACTCCTCTGAGCCTTTGTTTTTTCTATTCCTAATAAGCCTGGCATGCTACAGTCCATGGGGTTGCAAAGAGTGCGACACAACTGAGCAACTGAGCTAAACTGAATATAGATAACAATGGTGGTTCCATTTAGCATTGCATGGCTCTTACAGGTAAAATGATGGTACACAGTAGGTGTTCAGAGTTATTCATGAAATCACCTCTGGGAATAATGAGCTTTGGCACAAAAAGCCAAAGCTATAGTTATAATGTGGAGAAGGAAACAGCAACCCACTAAAGTGTTCTTGCCTGGAGAATCCCACGGACAGAGAAGCCTGGTAGGCTGCAGTCCATGGGGTCTCACAGAGTCGGACACGACTGAAGCGACACAGCAGCATAGTTATAATGAGTTTACATCGGTTAATACTACATTAAGATTATTTCTCTTTGTGACTGCTCCCTAGTAGGCTGTTCATTGAGGGCAGGGACTCTGTAACAGAACAATCCAGAACCCATGACACTGCATGGCACAAAGATCTTCAACAAATGTTACTAAGCTCAATGTGGCTGAGGAATAAAACCTACAGAGAGAAGGTACAATCATTGCCTTTGTTTCCAGATTCTGGCTTCTGAATAATGTCAGGCTCCCTTCAGAGTTCACCAGATAGCATCTTAGGAGAACAACAGGACTAGACAGGGTGCAGGTTGAATTGTGCAGTCACATGGGTTAGCACTACACAGGACCTAAGAGTTACTTTTTTTGGCAAGTTCTCAGGTTTTTCACTTTGGAGAAGGCAATGGCACCCCACTCCAGTCCTCTCGCCTGGAAAATCCCATGGGCAGAGAAGCCTGGTGGGCTGCAGTCCATGGGGTCGCTAAGAGTCGGACAGGACTGAGTGACTTCACTTTCACTTTTCACTTTCATGCATTGGAGAAGGAAATAGCAACCCACTCCAGTGTTCTTGCCTGGAGAATCCCAGGGATGGGGGAGCCTGGTGGGCTGCCGTCTATGGGGTCGCACAGAGTTGGATACGACTGAAGCGACTTAGCAGCAGCAGCAGGTTTTTCACTTCAGAGAAACACAGTGGAATCAATTACTGGATCTTTTAGCTATAGCTAAGTCAGGACAGCATGGTATGCTAAATGCAAGCCTGCTGAGTCAGTCTAGGGAGCAAGGCATGGCTACCAAATGCAGTCCAAGTCATGAACTCTGTGTGTCTGATTCATCACAAGAGGTGAAATGTCATCAGTTCTAATTTTTGTCAGCCTCTCTCTGAACAGCTCACAGATGTATTACTCATTCTATTCTATGTTTTACTGTACAATGACAACATTATTTTTTTTTTCCCAAAACAATTTCAAAGCCTTAGTAGTTTTCACCAGACTTATGAATGACTAATAATGTTGGCTTCCAAATCACTGATGTATATTTGAATTTTTCATGTCACTTTTTGAGAGGGCATTGTACGTTTTCATTAAATGAACTATATTATACATAATTTTCAGGCAATATTACAATCTGCTTTTTTAATTTTAATAAAAGAATTTTACTGTTTCATAACTTTAAGGGAAAATACTCTGCAGGTAGTCCTATAAAATAGAGCAATTTTATGAGTTTCCAAACTGCAAGCTATTTAACAGCCTCCATTTGGTAATTACAAAGATTTATAGCCTTTCCTAGTCTCCCACAAAATTCAGAGCTGATCTGTCCGGTTGACTTACAGACTGACTTAGAGGTCTCCACATTCATTATCTTTGACAGGAAGCTATTAGATTAGGTTAAAGATTTAAGACTAGTATATGTTTGGGAATGGGAGTGAGAGGTTTAAAACTAATTTATAGGAATATAATCTACTGGTTATTTTCATATTTCATCAAAAAATATTTTAGAAAATGTCACAATACTAGTTGATCACATTGAGATGACAAAATGTTCTGCTTTTGCTTCACTAAGAGAAGGGAGTCATTCATCTCATTTTAGATTCATATTTTCAGCATCACCTGACAGTTTATCATTTATCAAGGAATTAACCTAATACAAAAGTTATAAAAAGGAGATTATCAGGATACTACAGATGTAGTTGATGTTATGAGTCTAATAATATCCATATCAGTATGTTGTACAGGCTTTACTATTACACAGAAAACAAGATAGCTGTCCTGGTTACTTTTTTTCCAATATCTCATAATATGTAACTACAAAATTTTATTTTTAAATTCTTCATAAGTCCCTGTTATACAAAAACTTAATTTCATATTATATAAACAATGTATAACATGCACCCTTTAAAAACTATATATAAAATGTGAATTTTTAAAAATCTGGGTGTGTCAAGATTTGTTTTGTGTGTTAAAAATAAATGAGGCAGCTTAGAAACAAACTCACCAGAACAGGTAATGCAGCTTAAGTGAAATGATTCAGTTTAGTTCTAGATTTGCAGTCATATATTTTTAGACTTTTATAATAATACTTAGTTAACAACTTGCATTGTCTAATTATTAATAAGCTAAATTAAGAGAATTTCCCTTTGTTTTACATGTTTAATTCTATTTTTTATATATACTGATTTAAATATATACATTTTTACCAATGAGTTTGAAATATTTTCAGAAAATAAACTAATTAAATGAACTTTATTTCTAATTATTGATGTATTTACCACAATTGCTGAACATTTTATCTATACCAAAATTTTTCAGAGTCCTTTCCTTAATATTAATGAATGTAATGTAGCTAGCATGTAGCTAGCATGCAGGGTAATAACAAATTTGCAATAGTATTAATAATATAAATTTTAATTTGCCATTAAAACCAATTTGAAAAAATACATTAATAATGATTAAAGAAACACAATCTTTCTATGGACCTATATTCAATTCAAATGCTGTTCTGCTGTATGCTAAGGCCCTTTGCATATGAATTTCTATTTCCTTCTGCTCTCCAATATACTGTAGGAGATAAGACCAGAACACAAAGATTTCCCAACAACAGACAGAAAGGTCACCGTCATAAACAACTCTATGCATAGAAGGAAGATACAAGGAGGCAACTTCTGTTTATAAGAGAATTTTACTTTCAGACATTGTGCTTAGTTGCTCAGTTGTGTTCGACTCCTTGTGACCATGGATTGTAGCCCTCCAGGCTCCTCTGTCCATGGGAATTCTCCAGGCAAGAATACTGGAGTGGGTTGCCATTTCCGTCTCCATCCAAGCATTAGTGCTCCAGTTTATTCACAGGAAAACAAATAAATAAGAGACATGCTTTCTGAGAACATTTAGTTACAGAACTCTGAGAGACTAAAAAAAAAAAAAACCCTATACCAAAAGAAAATGAGCATGAAATTTAGGTCACTGCTAAATTAATATTTCCTCTGTGGGTTTTCCTTTACCAATTGCTTTTACACACACTTCATATCTAAGTACTGAGACTAAATGAGTCGAAAATTTTGCTTTCTCATTGATGCTCCATTAGCAGGATTGAACTCTCTTGCACAGGGTCTAAGCTATTTTAAATCAAGGAGGTGGCTGTGGCACCTTTTTACCCAACAATAAATTATTCTGATTTTATTAATTCATGGCTGATGCATTTTTCCCACAATGTCCTTTGACTGCTGTCCCCTGACATGCTGTAACACATGAAGTTGTATCCAAGGTATTTGTCACTCTACCACTAGCTGTTTTCTAAAATACGTGAACCTAAGGACTCCGTGTTCTCTATCCTAAATCAATTTGCCTCAGAGAACTAAAGACTCTGAATATCTTGGCATTCTCCAAACTACTGAAGTGTGTGCTCAATTTGCTGTGCTTTAGTTTCTCTGGTGGTAAAGACTGCAGGAAACCCAGGTTCAACCCCTGAGTTGGGAAGAGCTCCTGGAGAAGGAAATGACAACCCACTTCAGTATACTTGCCCAGGAAATCCCATGGACAGAGGAGCCTGGTGGGCTACGGTTCATGGGATTGCAAAGAATTGGACACGACTGAGTGACTAACACTTTCACCTTTCTCTTTCCGAAATCTTTAATCCTTTCCACAAGTTGTCTCCCATCTGAAACAAGGGAGACCTCTCTTAGGTTCTGGAAGTATAGTCTTTTCTCCTCCTCATCTTCACAGCCAAACTCTGTGAAAATGTAGTCCCCAAATTCCATCTCCATTTGTTCACATCTAATTTACTTCTGAGGCCATACTAATCCAGGATTATCTGTTTTAACACAGAAAAATCCCATAACCCAGGAAAACTTGCAATCTTAGATAAAGTGGGGCAGCTGGTCACCTTTAAACTCCTCTTCTTTTCTCACATTACCTCCACCTCCAATCACTCTTCAAATTGTGAGAGTTAAACCCTTTATCCTGAATTCATTCTTTCCTTTTAATTCTCACAGTCTCCTAGTTCAAATTCTCACCTGCTCACAGCCTACTTTATAAGCCTCCTCAATGAGAATGACTCCCTTAACTCTACTATCAAATCCATCTTTCTAAAAGGCTAATCTGATTGTTACCTGGTTTGCTTGCGTGTGTGTGTGAAAGTCGCTCACTCGTGTCTAACTCCTTGCGATCCCCATGGACTATACTGTCCATGGAATTCTCCAGGCCAGAATACTGGAGTGGGTAGCCTTTCCCGTCTCCAAGGGATCTTCCCAACTCAAGGATCGAACCCAGGTCTCCTGCATTGCGGGTGGGTTCTTTACCAGCTGAGCCACCAGGGAAGCCCAAGAATACTGGAGTGGGTAGCCTATCCCTTCTCCAGGAGATCTTCCTGACCCAGGAATCAAACTGGGGTCTCCTGCATTGCAGGTGGATTCTTTACCAACTGAGCTATCAGGGAAGCCATGGTTTGCTTAACATGCTTTAATAGATTCCCTCTGAAAATAATAAAACTTCTATCAGATACTTGGTGATCTTGAGCTTGTCTATCTGTATACACTTGCTTGTGTTTTATTTCCTCTTTCTTAAGCTCTATCAATACATATTATTACTCTCCAAATATGCTTTTATAGCCTCATACCTCTAGAGCTTTGTAAGTTATGCACTGTTCTTTCCTGGAATCCATCTTCTTGAGATTATTTGGTATATCCTACTTACCCTCTAACTCTCAGCACAAGGACAGCCTCCTCTTGGGAGTCATCCACATCCTTCTAGGCAGATAAGAGATCTCCCCGCTTTTCCCCTGTATCTTGTATTTTCTTCCATTTTAATATATACCTCACCACATTAAAATAATCTCTTGGTTCTCCTTCCTTTCTAAGATACAAGGTCCTTAGGGAGAGGTGCTATGCATTTTCCTGTCATATGTATTATACCAGCAGAGTTTCTATCTCAATAAATAATTGCTGCATTAATGTTTAATGAAGCAATTACATTATTTTATATTCCTACTTTTAGGAGGCAGGGTAGATAAAAGCATATAGATAAGATCTTGTAAACAGAAACTTATTATCATTCTTTTATCCTACCTGCCCCTATACAATTTCTTCATAGGTTGTATCTTGCACCTGAAAAGTGACTAAGAGTGACTAGACCTATCAAAATTGGAAAAAAAAAAATGTTAACGATTTGCTTACAGTTCTTGCATCCCAGATGGACAGTGACTTATCGGCAGAGCCTGTGAGAAGAGTGTTGGAGTAAGGAAAAAACTCGATGCTGTTCACAGAATCTGTGTGTCCATACAAGGTATATCTGCATCTTTCACTGCACAGAGAAAAATTAAGAGTTCAAGTTTGCAAAGTGAGCACCTAAATGTTCCTTATTCTTTCTGTACAATGCTAAAAAAGATAATAAATGTTTGAGGCATAGTTTTGTAAGTGGCAAAAATGTACAACGACATTTTAAAGGAGCATTCTACAACCACCTTATATTCCAAGCACTTTACAGAATTAGTAGCATAAAATAGACTAATTACATCCAATTTATAAAATCACTTGGGAAAGCTGTCTTTACACTATCGCATTTATTCTTTATCATGAAATTACTACTTAAAAATTGCTCCCATCACATGAAGTAATATTCTGAGAAAAGAACTGCATGTGTGCTACAATATGTGAAGACCAGATAAACTTCTTTAACTTGCTCAGTTTCTTTCTTTCTTTTTTTTTTCCCTCAGTGTGGGCTGTATATTAGAATCACCTATTGTGCAGCTTAACCAGCTGATTCAGTTCAGTTCAGTCACTTGGTTGTGCCCGACTCTTTGCGACCCCATGGAGTGCAGCACGCCAGGCTTCCCTGTCCATGGGATTCTCCAGGCATTTGGTTGTGATATTAGAAATGTACCTATGTGCTGTGCTGTGCTTCATTGCTCAGTCATGTACAACTCTCTGCAACATAGCCTGCCAGGCTCCTCTGTCCATGGAATTCTCCAGGCATTTCTAGTATGATAACCAGCCGGTTAAGCTCTGATCAACTGACTGGTGACTGGCTTGAGCCATTCCACACATGACAGTACAGTGGAGTGGGAAAAATTCTGCAATGGGAGCTGGGAGACTGGATTCCAGTCCTATCTATGACAAGAACCAGTAGGGTTACCATAGAGAAGTTATTCATCTCAGGAACAGTACAGTTCCTTCTTGTGAGACTGAAATTACTTAATTTGAAGCATTGAGAGGTCCAATGTAGCTCCAACAATCTGAGATTTTTGACTAAGGCAGTAAACATAAAAGGGAAAGAAGAAGTCAAACTGAGCATAACATCTAATAACTGTTTGGAATGAAGCTTATTTCACCGGAAATTTTGGCATTTTTGAGAAGCCAGAAAATTTTAAGATTTGTGTGGATACATATGTAAATTACTCAATAGCAATTCCCTTGATTGATACTTTTCATATCAAAGTGAAGTACTGTAGTAATTAATATCAGGAACAAGGAAATAAAATCAATAAATTCATTAATCATGGCCATTTTGTATCAGTTCCCTTATCTCAATATTTCTGAGAGAGGCTGATAATAATTTGATCTTTAAAGTTGATGAAATGTCAGTCTCTACCAGGGGTCCACACACTATGGCCCTTTGGCTAGTTGCCTATTTTTGTAAAGAATGATTTACTGGAACATGTCAATTTGTTTACATATGTCTATTGCTGCTTTCCCCTGACAATAGCAGAGTTGCATAGTTATGAGAGACCATATGGTTCATAAGCCTAAAATATTTAGTATGTGACCTTTCAAAAAGATATTTGGATATTTATAAGTATGCTCAGATTTTATGACATGTTTTTGAGATGGGTGCTAAACTTACAGGATAAATTACTTTATTTTTATAGAATTCTTGTTTTGTGTAGAAATTTTACCTGCTGTTTTCTAATAATTCTAAAAATATCAATATAAAGCATTTTTTGAAAGGCTTACATTCCAAAGTCCATTATAATGAAATAATCATCTTTAACTATTAATTGCTCCAGGTATAGCTCTATAAGAGACAGAGAGAGATTTTACAGCAAAAGGAAAATTATGTGTATATTATATACTGTAGCAAATTATTAAATTAAATTATATGAGTTTACCATGAATGAAAACAATTAGGATTAAAGGCATGGTTGAAAGTTGTCAATGTTTTTTAATTCTGAAATATTGTCTAAAAGGCACTCTCAGATTGAGAAAATATTAAAAATTAAGCATGCTATTTTTAGTTGTATTTCATTTATAGAAAGTATAAGTCAAAAAGGAAATGTTTGTAATTATGACATGTTTATAATTCCTCCCACTTTTACTCACCAACCAAGCTTTTGAAATAAAATTGTCAATCTTACAATGTCAAAAATCAAAACACATATGATCAGCAATCACAAGTCAGTTTTTGTGCCAGTGTTCTCCCAGTGTTCAGTGAATATCTACTTAAATAAATTTTCTGAACTTTTATATATTTTCTTGATTATTCACTACTTCAAGAGCAATTTTGAATGGTCGTAGTATCCTGAGTCATCAATCCTCAAACATTTGTGGATAAATGTTTCACTGTCTCCTATGAGAGACAAAGTCCAAGGCCAGCCTAATCTCTCTTACCGTTCATGCTTAGCTTCCCCTGTGGATGATCTGCTTTTTATGCCCACAGCCCTAATATTCTTTTGCAAACAATGGAATGCAGCATGGCATGGCTTGGTAGCAATTTCCATCTTAGACTTTTGTTCTTCTAGTATAGAGTTATTCCTTTACTATATATTCATATTTTTCTCTTCCATTTATTCTTTTTTTTCCCTTTAGGAACACTAGCTGTTTTATTTTGTTTCATTTTTCTCCTTCATTTAATATTCTTTCTATAATCCTTGTATTATAGAGAGAAATTATATATACATATATATGGATATAAGGATTATAGAGAGAAATACATATACACACACATATATATATACACATATATATATACATATATATGTAATTACTTTTTACAACTTAAACATTTTTTAATTATGGTTATTTGTGTGTATGTGAAGAGGGAGCAATCTATAAAACCTTTATGTTTCTGATTTAACTTTTCCCCCAATATTTCTCAGTCTGCTTTTCAACTATTGTCTTATAAAATAATAAAATTCTTTAACTCTTTTGATGTTCTCTTTTATTATATAAAATCAACTTGAAATATAGGATTTCTGTAATTCATTGAAAATATAGAGGACTTTTTGTCTTAATTATTGGTAATTTTACTTAGGTAATTCCTTCTTCACTGTATATTCTTCAGTAGAATTTGGTTTATATTCATTTATTCAATTTTTTCAATTCATCATCAGTTCTGGGTTCGTTTCTTTTATTATGACAATATTATATGGGACAGCCACTTGCTAAAGATTAACAGCAGAAAGAGGGAAATTAGATTTATCTTTCATTTCTAATCAGATTTGCTCCCTTCCAAAAATACTTCTCACTAAATACTACTGGGTTTATCCTCAAGTTCATCTTTCCTTCACTTTTGCATTTTTTTAAGTATAGATATAGCTTGTTGTCAAACAACTCAAGTCACAGGCTTTATGTTAACTCTAAAGGCTCCTGCCTCCCTCACCACCCTCAGCCTGCCTCACCTCTGGCAGTTTCCTCTATCTTCTTTATCTAACAGTAAAAATGTCTTGTTGGAATTTGTGCCACCATGATAAAGTAACCAGTACAGTACTTTTCTCTCCAAAATAAACAACTATAAAATGACACACATTATATGTGGCTATGATTTTCTGGCACTGAACTAAACACAGAAAAGGAGGGTACCCCTGAGCACAGGAAAATATTTAGGGAGCACCATGACCTCTCTTCTTCTCTTCTCCGAGAAGCCCCAGCAAGGTGGTAGGCATTGGAGCAACTTTGAAAAGATAACCCCTGTCCAAGGGCAAAGGAGAAGCCCCAGCAAGACAGTAGGAGGAGCAAAATTGCCCCACTGAGAATAAAACCCCATACCCGCCAGAGACTCTCAGAAGTCTCAAACAAACCTTGTATGCACCAGGACCCAGAGACCCCACAGAGACTAAGACAGAACTATGTTTGGGTGTCTCCTGCGGAGGTATGGGTCAGCAGTGGCCTGCTGCAGGGGCAGTGGCTCTGGATGCAGTAGACCTGGGTATGGCATAAGCCCTCTTGGAGGAGGTCACCATGAACCCCACCATAGAGCTGCCATAACTTACACAGGACTGGGGTAACAGACTCTTGGAGGGCACAAACAAAACCTTGTGTGCACCAGGACCCAGGAAAAAGGAGCAATGACCCCCCAAAAAAAACTGACTCAGACTTGCCCGTGAATGTCCAGGGGTCTCTGGCAGAAGCATGGTCAGAGGTGGCGTGGTGCAGGGTTGGGGGCACTGAGTGCAGCAGTGCTTGCATGGGACCTGTTGAAGGAGGTCAGCATTATTTTCATTACCTCCAACATAGTTTGGCCTCAGGTCAAATAATAGGGAGGGAACACAGACCCATCCATCAACAGAAAATTGGATTAAATATTTACTGAGCATGGCACTGGCCATCAGAATAAGACTCAGTTTCCCCCTCAGTCAGTCTCTCCCATCAGGAAGCTTCCATAAGCCTTTAACCTTCTCCATCAGAGGGCACACAGAATGAAAACCACAATGACAGAAAACTAACCAATCTGATCACATGGGCAACAGCCTTGACTAACTCAATGAAACTGTGAGCCATGCCATGTAGGGCCACCCAAGATGGACAGGTCATGGTGGAGAGATCTGACAAAACATGGTCTACTGGAGAAGGGAACAGCAAACCACTTCAGTAATCTCACCTTGAGAACCCCACAAACGGTATGAAAAAGCAAAAAAAAAAATAAAAAATAGGACACTAAGAGATTAACTCCCCAGGTCGGTAGGTGCCCAATATGCTACTGGAGATCAGTGGAGAACTATCTCCAGAAAGAGTGTAGAGATGGAACCAAAGCAAAAACAACACCCAGCTGTGGATGTGACTAGTGATAGAAGTAAAGTCTGATGCTGTAAAGAGCAATATTGCATAAGAACCTGGAATGTTATGTCCATGAATCAAGGCAAATTGGAAGCGGTCAACTAGGAGATGGCGAGAGTGAACATCGACATTTTAGGAATCAGCAAACTAAAATGGACTGGAATGGGTGAATTTAACTCAGATAACCATTATATCTACTACTGTAGGCAAGAATCCCTTAGAAGAAATGGAGTAGCCATCATAGTCAACAAAAGAATCCAACATTCAGTAATTGGATGCAATCTCAAAAACAACAGAATGATCTCTGTTTGTTTCCAAGGCAAACCATTTAATATCACAGTAATCCAAGTCTATGCCCCAACCAGTAACACAGAAGAAGCTGAATGGTTGTATGAAGACCTACAAGACCTTCTAGAACTAACACCCAAAAAAGATGTCTTTTATACTATAAGGGACTGGATTGCAAAAGTAGGAAGTCAAGAATTACCTGGAGTAACAGGCAAATTTGGCCTTGGAGTACAGAATGAAGGAGGGCAAATGCTAATAGAGTTTTGCCAAGAGAATGCCCTGATCATAGCAATTATCCTCTTCCAACAACAAAAGAGAAGACTCTACACATGGACATCACCAGATTGTCAATACCAAAATCTGATTATTTAAATTATTTGCAGCAAAAGATGGAGAAGCTCTATACAGTCATAAAAACAAGATGGTGAGCTGACTGTGGCTCAGATCATAAATTCCTTATTGCCAAATTCAGACTTATATTGAAGAAAGTAGGGAAAAACCACTAGATCATTCAGATATGACCTAAGTCAAACCCCTTAAGATTATACAGTGGAAGTGATTAATAGATTCAAGGGATTAGATTTGATAGAGTGCCTGAAGAAGTATGAATGGAGATTCATGACACTGTACGGGAGGCAGGGATCAAGACCATCCCCAAGAAAGTAATACAAAAAGGGAAAATGGTTATCTGAGGAGGTCTTACAGATAGCTGTGAAAAGAAGGGAAGAGAAATGGGAAGGAGAAAAGGAAAGATATACCCATTTGAATGCAGAATTCCAAAGAATAGCAAGGAGAGATAAGATAGCCTTCCTCAGTGATCAATGCTAAGAAAAAGAGGGAAACAACTGAATGGGAAAGACTAGGGAGCTCTTCAAGAAAATTAGAGATAACAAGGGAACATTTCATGGAAAGATGGGCACAATAAAGGACAGAAATGGTATGGACCTAACAGAAGCAGAAGATATTAAGAAGAGGTATCAGGAATACACAGAACTATACAAAAAAGATCTTCATGACCAAGAGAATCATGATGGCGTGATCACTCACCTAGAGCCAGTCATCCTGGAACGCGAACTCAAGTGGGCCTGAGGAAGCATCACTACGAACAAAGCTAGTGGAGGTGATGGAATAATCCTAAAACATGATGCTGTGAAAGTGCTGCACTCAGTATGCCAGCAAATTTGGAAAACAGCCGTGGCCACAGGACTGGAAAAGGTCAGTTTTCATTCTGATCCCAAAGAAAGACACTGCCAAAAATGCTCAAACTAGTGCACAATTACATTCATCTCACATGCTAGCAAAGTAATGCTCAAAATTCTCCAAGCCAGGCTTCAACAGTATATGAACCGTGAACTTCCAGATGTTCAAGCTAGATTTAGAAAAGGCAGAGGAACCAGAGATCAAATTTCCAACATCCACTGGATCATCAAAAAAGCAAGAGCGTTTTAGAAAAATACCTACTTCTGCTTTATCGACTATGCCAAAACCTTTGACTGTGTGGATCACAACAAACTGTGGAAAATTCTTCAAGGGATTGGAATGCCAGACCACCTGACCTGCATCCTGAGAAATCTATATGCCAGTCAAGAAGCAACAGTTAGAACTGGACATGGAACAGCAGACGGGTTTCAAATTTGGAAAGGAGTACGTCAAGGCTGTTTATTGTCACCCTGCTTATTTAACTTATAGTACATCATGAAAAATGCTGGGCTGGATGAAGGACAAGTTGGAAGCAAGGTTGCTGGGAGAAATATCAATAACCTCAGATATGCAGATGATACCACCCTTATGGCAGAAAGTGAAGAACTAAAGAGCCTCTTGATGAAAGTGAAAGAGGAGAGTGAAAAAGTTGGCTTAAAATTCAACATTAAGTAAATGAAGATCATGGCATCTGGTCCCATCACTTCATGGCAAATACATGGGGAAACAATGGAAACAGTGACAGACTTTATTTTCTTGGGCTCCAAAATCACTGCATATGGTGATTACAGCCATGAAATTAAAAGATGCTTGCTCCTTGGAAGAAAAGCTATGACCAACCTAGATAGCATATTAAAAAGCAGAGACATTAGTTTGCCAACAAAGTAGAGAGACTACTAGTCTCCAAGAGACTAGAGGCTTTACTTGTCTCTAGTCAAGGCTATTGTTTTTCCAGTAGTCACGTATGGATGTAAGCGTTGGAGTATAAAGAAAGCTGAGCATTGAAGAATTGATGATTTTGAACTGTGGTGTTGGATAAGACTCTTGAGGAGACTGTTGAGAGTCCCTGGAACAGCAAGAGATCCAACCAGTCTATCCTAAAGGAAATCAGTCCTGAATTTCATTGGTGACTGATGTTGAAGCTGAAACTCCAATACTTTGGTCACCTGATACAAAGAAGTGACTCACTGAAAATACCTGGATGCTGGGAAAGATTGAAGGTGGGAAGAGAAGGGGATGACAAAGGATAAGATGCTTGGATGGCATCACCGACTGGATGGACATGAGTTTGAGTATGCTCTGGGAGTTGGTGATGGACAGGGAAGCCTGGCATGCTGCAGTTCGTGGGACTGCAGAAGAATTGGACATGACTGAGCCACGTTACTGAACTCTACTGAATGACCTCACTGACTTTCTGCTTGGAAGCACTTACTGCTATCAAAATAAGAGTAGAACCCTGGTAGAAGTGAAGTCTCACTGAAAGTCAAAGTCTTAGTTGCTCAGAGTCTGACTCTTTGCAATCCCACTAGGCTCCTCTCTCCATGAGTTCTCCAAGCAAGAATTCCAGAGTGGGTAGCCATTCTCTTCTCCAGGAGATTTTTCCCACCCGGGGATCAAACTTGGGTCTCCCTCATTGTGGGAAGATCCTTTATTGTCTGAGCCACCAATGGGGGTAGATGTGAAGTCTCAGAAGAACCGAGAGGAAATGAGAATAATCTGGGCTGCTGGGCTGCCTGGTTCTTGCAGTGAAGGGTACATGAATAAAGGGAGCTGCATGGCAAATGGCAGCAGTTTGGGAATTTGCCATGAATTGTTGGCCAAGGTCTAGATGACATTTCTACAGTGTAAGAGTCCACAAGCCCTTGAAGATATTTCATGCTGGGTGGTTGAATGCTGTACAGTGATACCAGAGACCAGGTATTATTGGAAGATATTGGACTTTAATCTCATCTAGAGTGGACAGACTCACTGGGTACATCAGACTTTCAGTTGGAACCACAAAAAAGAACCCACCATAGGAGTAAGGGTCAGGTTCACTGCTGCTGCTGCTGCTAAGTCGCTTCATTCATGTCCGACTCTGTGCGACCACAGAAATGGCAGCCCACCAGGCTCCCCCGTCCCTGGGATTCTCAGGAAAGAACACTGGAGTGGGTTGCCATTTCCTTCTCCAATGCATGAAAGTGAAAAGTGAAAGTGAAGTTGTTCTGTCGTGTTCGACTCCTAGAGACCCCATGGACTGCAGCCCACCAGGCTTCTCCGTCCATGGGATTTTCCAGGCAAGAGTACTAATGGAAGTTAAAAACCAAAGTAGACTTGTTTTGACCAAGAATAAAACTAAGCCTGAAAGGCAAAAATGATATGTCTATAATTAAATAGATTGCTGGAACAGAACTTATATAGAAAGACCAATATAGACTCCTTAAAATTTGTTACTAATGATATCCAGCATTTGATTTAAAAAAATAGTACACATGTAAAGAGGTGGAAAAGGTATAAACAAGAAAAAAATGCAGTATTAGAAACAGACTCAACTTTTTAATCAAACACCAAGATTTCAACCATATATCATAATCACAGGTAAGGATTTAAAGAAACTGCTAAATGGGTCTACAAAGACAGAATGTCAGAGAATAAATAGAAACTATAAAAAACAATTGATAAGTATAACATGTGAAATAAAGTTCATTGCATGAGCAAAAAGCACATCGAATACTGCAGGAATAAAAGGATTGGTGGACTTGAATAAGATAAATAGAACTTACAGAAATAGAAAGAAAACATATTGAAGAACCATTGACAGAACCTCAGTCATTAGTGGGGATAATCACATGGTCTAATAGAAATAATTGGGTTTCTGGAGGTCGTGGGGAGCGTAGAAAAGGAAAGAAAGAGAAAAGGGTTAGAACAATTTTGAAAGAACAATTGCTCAAGTGCTCCCCAATTTGATGAGAAATGCCAATATACAGATCATACTAGCTCAGGAAAATCCAAACATAATTAATAACAGACAGAACACACCTAAGCATATCATATTAAAACTGCTAAAAGCAAAATATAAAACAAAAATCTGAAAGTCACAATCAATGAAAGAAACATAACACGTAGGTAACAATGGTGCAATGACAACTGACTTCTCAATAGAAACAATAGAATATAACAGAACAACTTTTTTAAGGGCTGAATTGAATTATTTAAAATTCAATAATCAGTTAAAATACCTTCAATAAGGAAGATGAAATAACTTTTCAAATAAATCACCAGCAGATCTTTCCTATAAGAGATGCTGAAGAGAAGGTATTCAGACTGAATGGAAAGGACAACAGATGGAAATATCCATATATAGAAAAGAATGACATCATCTAAAATGATAACTATTTGGGTAAATGGAAAAACACCTTTTTTTTTTTAATTTTTAAAAGACAACTGGTTAAAGATACCATCATTGTACTAGATAGTGTCTTAAGTATGTAGAAGTAAACTAAAAGATAGCAAAATCACAAGAACCAGGGTAAATACAGAATTACATTGTTTTAAGGTACTCAGATGAAGTAGTACCATATTGCCTCATTAGACTGTGACTAAAAATAATGAATTGTTGACTTCTGCAACAATATACTTTAATAGCAATAATACCAAATGAAAGAATTCAGGTAAATATGCCTATGTATTATATAGTTGAATTCATATGAAGTTCAGGAACAGACACTCTATGGTTAGAAAGAAGACACCGTTTGCTGTGGGGAATGGGCTTTCATTAGATGAACTGGGAAATTATCTGTGGTTACAGAAATGGCCTACAGCTTCAACAGCTTAAAAGGTATATACATTTATCAAAATTCATCTATAATAATTGAACACTTCAGTGTTAAGTTCCACTGTGTATATCACCTCAACCAAACAATTAAAAGTAAATATCACTTGTGAGAATACTTTTTCCTTCTGCCTTCACTATCCTGATATGTGCGACACAATAAATACTAAATATATATTTCTGTGAATAGTTGAGTATTTATAGTGATTCTATCCTCTTATTAAGGCTCCACACATGTATGTGTCAAGTACATGCACCTTCATAGATGGACAAAGTATCTATAATATTTGGAATAGCTATACCAGTAATATATATATATATTTGTTCTCTAAAGGCATGCATTACATAGCTACCAGGAAGTCTTATGTCTAATTAAAAAGGAAATAAAAAGGAATGGAAATATAAAGAAATAGATACAAATCACAAAAAATTAACAGAAAAACACATGAGAGAAAATAAAACAATACTTATAATTACATTAAAAAGATGATCTGTGGACAGCATCAGCAAAATAATAAAGATGACATTTTTAACCTCTTATGAGCTATCATGGAAAGGTAGTTTCACTTGTGACAAAATTAAGCATTGCTATTTGCAAGTAGCTCATTAGCAGTAACTTTTTAAAAGGCTGTATTTATTAAATATAATAAATATGAATAAAATTATTATTTTTTAATTGAAGCATTCCAACCTATAAACAATTATGCTCTTACATTAATTTTTTGTACACACAAAATTTGCCAAAACACTAAAATGTCTAATACTGCACAATTTGGCAGTATTTTTAAGGCAAAGGTAACAGTGTCATATATGATTATATCCATTTCATCACAGGGAATATCTAACAAATACACACAGAAAACATGTGATTTAGTAATGTATATCCTTACATACTATGTGCGCTACTAGTAAAACACTGTGCACATTGACAGTTGATATTTAGGCTTTGTCTGCTGTCATTAAAACCCAATTTAATTATCTGGGAGTATATTCAGTTATGGTGGTAGGATAGAGGGAGAGGTTCCTCAATGATATATTCTAGTGCACAGAGTTTCCCAAATAAAAGAAAAAGCTGGGTCTTCACATAGCTTAAAGGAAGAAAGAACTGCTCAAGGGGGAAAGAAATCTGCTTACAAATCACTGGGTTTAGGTATGGGGCATTCCAGGCAGACAGACGGCAAGAGCAGGCTTGAGAGAGATTAATTAGCTGCCAGAGAAGGAAGTCCCATTCAGAATTCTTTGCAGGTGAAAATGGACTAAAGTGACAGAGCATGACTGCACCACAAGGGATGGAAATGATTTGCACATTTCCATCAAAAACGTAAACACTGAAGCCTGATGCAATTTTCTCTCCATTGCTCTGTCTTCTATTTTCCTAACATTTTTGTAGAGAGAAGTTAGTTAACACGAAAAAGCTCTTTATCAACTACCTCCTATTTTTACTTTACTTCCCCTTTTTTCTTCTGTTGTTGTCCGTTGCGCTCCTTGATTTAATTTATTATTCTGGGAACCAAAGAATGGCTATTTTTCTCAACTATGAACTTGTTAAAAAATAGTTATCCACTCTTCTAGAGCAGATGCATTTTCATCTAAAATGTATTTCCAACTTGTAACTTGTAAGAGGACATTGTTTTAACACACAGTACACACACAGTAGCCCTTCGTGAGGTATTAAATTTTAAAGATTCTATTTCCTTGGTGTATTTGTTATAACACTATTAATATTGGATACGAAACTGTATTTTTGAAACTTCAAGCTTGTATGAACTTTTATATCAACAAAATGTGGTTAATGCAATTACAGAACATTTGCAAAAGAGCAGCAATATGTATTTAAGTGAAATGAAGAGAAGGGTAAAAGATATCTATCCTTGTTTAGGAAAAAATACTGGAATTCATTATCTTATTAACCCTTAGTAAGACCTAAATTTTATTTATATTTTACGCTACAGATTTATTTTTAAAAATTAGTAGTTAATTCTGGAAAATCTTTTGCTTTAGAGAGAGCTGAAATTAATAGCAAGAATATTTACATTCTCATTTTGTTTTATGTCGTGTTTCATCATTTTTCCTTGTGTCATCTCCTGTTCTCTCTTTTTGTCTCTAATTCTCTAAAAGGGGAACCCATATCCCTACATTATTTTTTTCACTTTGTACTTAAATTATAAAGTCTCTCTTATTTTCTTAATTCTTTTACAATATGTATTAAAAAACCACCCCAATATTATGGCCCAAGACTTTAACTGTTGCTGTTGATAGTCCCTAACTCCTGACTTTTTGCGACCCCTTGGACAGTAACCTGCCAGTCTCCTTTGTCCATGGGATTCTGCAGGCAAGAATACTGGAGAGGGTTTCCATTTCCTTTTCCAGGGGATCTTCTGAACCCAGGGATTGACAGGCAAATTCTTTACCAGTGAGCCACCTGGGAAGCCCCAGGCTTTAATTGTTGTTTATTCACTAAATTGTGTCTGACTCTTTTGCAACCCCATGGACTGTGGGAAGATTGTTTTCTGATCCTACCTCTCTGCCTTTTTTTTTTTTAATTTTTATTAGAGTAGCTGATTTCCAATGTTGTGTTACTTTCTGCTGTGCAGCAAATTGACCGAGTCAATTATGTTCACATATTATACACACACACACACATACATATTCTTTTTTAGATTTTTCTCATATAGGTCATTACAGAGTATTGACTAGTGCTCCCTTTGTTCTACAACAGGTTCTTACTAGTTATCTATTTAATACATAGTAATGTGTATATGTCTTTTCATACTGTCATGGGGTTCTCACGGCAAGAATACTGGAGTGGGTTGCATTTTCTCCTCCAATGTATATGTTAATCCTAATTTCCTAATTTATGTGCCCCCCCCTCTTTCCCCTTTGGTAACCATAAATTTGTTTTCTACATCTGTGACTCTATTTATGTTTTATAAGTAAAAGACCTGGATTTTAAATATCATTTGTATAACTGAACGAACATACAACGATAATATTTATCATGAGGCTTATCTGAGATAAACATTATTTATGACAATAAATATATGAACTGAGAACTATCTCCAAATGGCAATAAAATTCTACTCTACCAATGTAAAAGGCAGATTTTCCAGCACCCTCAAATACCTGAAATATAATCAGGATTTGGAGAATAAAAGAAAAAAGGTGTATAAATAAAATAACCATAATTGAGTTGAGGACTTGCTTAGAGTACCCTCAAGTCCTTACTCAGATTGTTAAACAGTCAACTGAATTGTTTTTGCAAAGGATGCGAGTGCAGGGAGAAATTTAAGAGGCTGGAGCACTGTTCACTGATAACAATGAGGAAAACATGGATACTTGGCAATAAATGGCAGCAAACTGAATAATGGGAAAAAACAAAATAAAAAGACCAAATATTGAAACGGCAACCTAGGACAAATGAATAAAGACAAAAGCAAATAACTCTTTATATATCAACAGTTTCTACACTTAACACTATAGTTTAAGTTGGGACATATTGAGCATTTACTATTCTAAGTAATTTGCACACCATAACACTGGGAATACTGCGATTTGTAGTTGGCCCTAAATAGTCAAAGATTCCATAGTCAAAAAATCATAGAGACAAATTAAGGAAACAATTCCATTTACCACTACAATAAAATGAGTAAGATTCATAGGAATAAACCTGCCTAGGGCTCCCTGGTAGCTCAGCTCAGATGGTAAAGAATCCATCTACAATGCAGGAGGCCTGGGTTTGATCCCTGGGTTAGGAAGATCCCTTGGAAGAGGCATGGCAACCCACTCCATATTCTTGCCTCAAGAATCTCCATGGACTGAGTTGCCTGGTGAGCTATAGTCCATGGAGTTACAAAGAGTCGTACATGACTTGAGCAACTAGCACAGCACAGCACAGGGATACAAAAGATCTGCATACAGAAAACTATAAGACACTAATGAAAGAAATCAAAGATGACACAAACGGAGAAATACATCATGTCCTTGTTTGCTTGCTACTATTTAGTCACTCAGTCTTGTCCAACTCTTTGTGACCCCATGGACTGTAGTCTGCCAGGCTCTCTGTCCATGGGATTTCCCAGTCGAGAATACTGGAATGGGTTGCCATTTCCTTCCCCTCGGGACTTTCTGAACCCCAGGATCAAAACTGCATCTCCACATCTCCTGTACTGCAGGCAGATTCTTTACCACCAACTATACTATACTACCCAAAGCAATCTACAGATTCAATGCAATCCCTATCAAATTACCAATGGCATTTTTCACAGAACTAGAACAAAACATTTTACAATTTGTATGGAAACACAGAAGACCTCAAATAGTCAAAACAATCAAGAAAGAAAAATGCAGCTGGAAGAATCAAACTTTTTGACTTCAGACTACACTACAAAGTTATAGTCATCAAGACAGTATGGTACACAAAAGTACATTAAATAGATCAATGGAACAAGATAACACAGAGATCACCCATGCATCTATGAGCACTTTTTCTTTGACAAAGGGGGCGAGAATATACAATGGAGAAAAGACAGTCTCTTCAAGAAGTGGTGCTGGGAAATCTGGACAGGTACATGTAAAACAATGAAATTAGAACA
Organism: Bos mutus; assembly: GCF_027580195.1. NCBI lineage: Eukaryota > Metazoa > Chordata > Mammalia > Artiodactyla > Bovidae > Bos > Bos mutus. The sequence goes on from NC_091618.1 coordinate 33,919,810, forward strand.
CTTCCTGACACCATACACAAATAAATGCAAAATAGATGAAAGATCTCTATGTAAAGCCAGAAACTATAAAACTCATAGTGGAAAACATAGGCAGAACACTCTTTGACATAAATCACAGCAAGATTCTCTTTGACCCACCTCCTAGAGTAATGGAAATAAAAACAAAAGCAATTGGGATGTAATTAAACTTAAAAGCTTCAGCACAGTAAAGGAAACTATAGACAAAATAAGACAACCTTTAGAATGGGAGAAAATAAATGCAAATGAAACAACTGACAAAGGAGCAGCTCATGCAGCTCAATACGAGGAAAGCAAACAATCCAATCAAAAAATGGGCAGAAGACCTAAGCAGGCATTTCTCCAAAGAAGACTTACAATGGTCATCAAACACGTGAAAAGATGCTCAATTAGAGAAATGCAAATCAAAACTACAATGAGGTATTACCTCACACTGGTCAGAATATGTGTGTGCTAAGTCACTTTAGTCATGTCTGACTCTTTGCAATGTTATGGACTATATAGCCCACCAGACTCCTCTGTCCATGGGATTTTCTAGACAAGAATATTGGATGAGTATTCTTCTCTAGGGAATCTTCCTGACCCAGAGATTGAACCCACATCTCTTATGTCTTCTGCACTGGCAGGAAGGCTTTTTACCACTAGTACCACCTGGGAAGCCCATTGGTCAGAATGGCCATTATTAAAAATTCTGCAAACAATAAATACTGGAGAAGGTGTGGTGAAAAGGGAATCCTCTTGCACTGTTGGTAGAAATGTAAATTGATATAGCCATTATGAAGAACAGTGTGGAGATTCTTTAAAAAACTAGAAATAAAATTACAATATGACCCAGAATTCCCACTACTGGGCATATACCCTGAGAAAATCATAACTGAAAAAGATACATGTACCCCAATGTTTGTTGCAGTGCTATTTACAATAGCCAGGACATGGAAGCAACTTAGATGTCCATCAACAGGTGAATATATGAAGAAGTTGTGGCACATATATACAATGGAGTATTACTCAGGCATAAAAAGGACAAATTTGAGTCAATTCCAGTGAGGTGGATGAACCTAGAGCCTGTGATAGAGTCAAGTTAGTCAGAAAGAGAAAAACAAGTATCATAATGTAATGCATGTACATGGAGTCTAGAAAAATGGTACTGATAAGCCTATTTGTAGGGGAGGAATAGAGACTCAGACATAGAGAACATACTTATGGACACAATGGGAGAAGAAGGTGTGACCAATTGATAAAGTAGCATGAAAATATATACATTACCATGTGTAAAACAGATAAGAGAATGGGAAGTTGCTGTATAACACAGGGAGCTCAACTTGGTGCTCTGTGACAACCCAGAAGAGTGGGATGGGATGAAAGCTGGGAAGGAGGTTCAAGAGGGAAGGGAGATATGAACACTTAATGACTGATACATGTTGTTATATGGCAGAAACCACACAACATTGTAAAGCAATTATCCTCCAGTTAAAATTAAACTAAAAATAAATATAAAAGAGAAGGATATATTTGAAAATATTAAAAAAAAAAGATTCCATATTTGCAAACTGCCTACTTGCAAATTTGTATTTACCATCCCCAAATCAACACTCTGCATGCATGTGCACATATGGGAATGCAAAATAATAACAAAATTGAGTCATGTGACATGCACATTTCCAACTGAGCTCCAAACAAGCCATGCTCTGTCTTATTGTTTCGTCTCTCATACTTCATACAGTGTTCTTTTTGCGGTCTGTTTAGTATTGTTACCTTTTTTGCATTTTTGTGGTAATTTCAGTGATTTTGCTGTTTTAAATGGCTCCTGAGTCCAGTCTTCCTACAGTTAGATCAGTTTTTAAAAGAACTCTGGCTTCTAAAAATTGTAACTAAAACTATCAAATGTCTTGTTTTTTATGTAAAACAAAAAAGGTCAAAAGGATTGTTTTGAAGCATATCTTTCTTTGAAAAGAGATTTTTTTTCCTTAAAAAAGGATAAAAATTAGCTTTAAAGATGATTGTGATGAACTTCCTTATCAACTGTAAGTTGATCAACAGATGTAACATTAAATAATTTAAACCCAAAATCTACTTCTGAAATCATATATTTAAACATCTTTCTCCAAAATATGTAAGTATAATATGATCAAAAATAGCCACATTGAAACTTTGAGTCTTACACCCTTTTTCCTTTCCATGTCAATCCTCCAAAAGAGAACTTAGAAGCCAAATATCAGGAATGGGAAAAGACAGCAGCTTTAACCACAGAAGCATGGCTACAGGAGAGGAGGGATTCCAGCAAGCACAGCAGTAAGGAGAGAAAGCAGGGCTGAACGAGGGGGAAAGTCCTTAGATCATCCAGGCACTGGGTTGTTTGAGAAAAGAGACTTCAATCAAGTTGTTTCCTCTTACTCGGAGCTTTCATTCAAAACTCAGTGTCTTCTGATCATCAGTCAGTCAGTTCAGTCACTCAGTCGTATCCAACTCTTTGCAACCCCACGGACTGTAGTACGACAGGCTTCCCTGTCCATCCTGTTTATTTCCTTCCAAGCCAATCACTAGGTGAAATTAACTTGATTACTTATGTCATTGTTCCCTCTCAAACCCAACAGTCAGTTCTGCCTAGAGTTGCACACTCCCTGAAGACTCTGCCCTTATCTGTCATGTCCTATACATAGTGGATCCAGAGTAGGTATTCAATGTGCTGTGCTTAGTTGCTCAGTCTTCGTGATCCCATGGACTATAGCCCACAAGGCTCCTCTGTCCATGGGGATTCTGTAGGCACGAATGCTGGAGTGAGTAGCCTGTCCCTTCTCCAAGGGATCTTCCCAACCCAAGGATCAAACTCAATTCTCCTGCGTTGCAGGCAGATTCTTCACCAGCTGAGCTACTTATTATTAACGAAACTACAAATTTTCATTTTCTGTGAAGAGACACCATTACTTCCCAGCACTTAACCCTCAATCCAATAACATTTTCTTTGGACTTAGTCTTCAAATATTGAATATATTGTTTTAAAATAAACTTAGCTTTATGTGGATTTCAATCAGCCACAAAGGAAAAGATTATATGATCAACATAAATGATCTAATAATTAATTCCCCATGAAGGAGCTTCAGAAACTGCCAGTATTTTAGTTTTCATTTCTCATCCAAAAGCAGAATTTAGTTAGCTTAAACTTCTGACCTTAATTCATAAGCTTACTCTTAGGAATGAAATCTTCTTAAAAATATTAACTTGAAAAATTCTATGTTACCATCCTTGATGGTATCAATGTGAGTCAGTTTGACACATTTTTCCACTGTTACTTTAAAACGTATATAAAAATGAGGATTTTTAGATATTTGAATTGGGATAGAACCACTGGTAAAGAAAATATAAGAAAATATTTTAAGCCTTCCAGGGAAACTTTAGCTGTGCCATATGTATTATTTATGGCAAAGAGAGAGATGTTAGCAGTTGTGAAGAGTCTTTTCTAGGCTGTGAGCTTGAGTACCTCTGTGACCCTCTCAAACCCTGGATGTGCTTTCCCTGACACCCTTAGGCTTCCTTGAGGCTTTTCTGGACCCCTCCCTCCATGAAAAGCCACCTGAAAATAACCTATGCCACACATCAAATCCCTTAGATTTTCTTTGTTTCTAAAACATATTTACACTTTGGAATGTAAATGGAAAAGGGTATTTCCACTTCATAATTTTTGGGTCAGGCAGGCTTGGTGAGCAACTAGCTAATTTAATAAATTAATCTGTGAGAATGAAATGAGAAGTCCTCCTTAAATTAGTATCCTCCCTCCCATTTCTCTGGGGCCCATTTCACCCAAGTATATTTGTTAATCATTACCTTTTAAATATTGTAATAAATATTATATAAAACCATAATAAAGCCATTTATTTATTCTTCTTACAAAAGAAGTAATTCTAATTGTAGGAATATTAGTCCATACAAGAAAACAAAGAAATAAGATAGGAAGCTGGTGGCAAAATAAATATTTGGGGTCATGTAGGACCTTGTAATAACCTTTACATTATATGATTAAGTCACTTGTCTGTGTCTGGATCTCTTCTTGATTATGTAAATAACTTTGTTCTATGGATACCTTTAAACAAGATATATCCATTTTATTTCCTATATAGTACAACTGTAATACAGAGAACAAAATTTGGATAAAGGGCACTTAAAAGCAGCCATGAATATGTAAGCAAGTCAGTCAGATTGGTCTCTGATTCAGTGAACAGAAATACTTTAACAGTAATATTAATAATAGTAATTATTTTCTACTTGCACCTTAGTCTTCTAAACAACTTAAAATTTACTATCTCTCTCTGAAATATCTATCTAAATAATAGTTGGATTACAACAGACATATGACTTCTAAAAGGGTCTCATTTTTTTTCTGTAACAAATTAACAAAACTCTGATCATTGTGTTCATCAGAAGATACAATAGACCAGTTAGACCTAATTGATATCTATAGGACATTTCACTCCAAAACAATGAATTTCACCTTTTTCTCAAGTACACATGTAACCTTCTCCAGGATAGATCACATCCTGGGCCATAAATCGAGCCTTGGTAAATTCAAAAAAACTGAAATCATTCCAAGCATCTTTTCTGACCACAATGAAGTAAGATTAGATCTCAATTACAGAAGAAAAACTATTAAAAATTCCAACATATGGAGGCTGAACAACACACTGCTGAATAACCAACAAATCACAGAAGAAATCAAAAAAGAAATAAAAATACGCATAGAAACAAATGAAAATGAAAACACAACAACCCAAAACCTGTGGGACACCAAAAGCAGTGCTAAGGGGAAAGTTCATAGCAATACAGGCATACCTCAAGAAACAAGAAAAAAGTCAAATAAATAACCTAATTCTACACCTAAAGCAACTAGAAAAGGAAGAAATGAAGAACACCAGGGTGAGTAGAAGGAAAGAAATCTTAAAAATTAGGGCATAAATAAATGCAAAAGAAACAAAAGAGACCATAGCAAAAATCAACAAAGCCAAAAGCTGGTTCTTTGAAAGGATAAATAAAATTGACAAACCATTAGCCGGACTCATCAAGAAACAAAGGGAGAAAAATCAAATCAATAAAATTAGAAATGAAAATGGAGAGATCACAACAGACAACACAGAAATACAAAGGATCATAAGAGACTACTATCAACAATTATATGCCAATAAAATGGACAACGTGGAAGAAATGGACAAATTCTTAGAAAAGTACAACTTTCCAAAACTCGACCAGGAAGAAATAGAAAATCTTAATAGACCTATCACAAACACAGAAATTGAAACTGTAATCAGAAATCTTCCAGCAAACAAAAGACCAGGTCCAGATGGCTTCACAGCTGAATTCTACCAAAAATTTAGAGAAGAGCTAACACCTATCCTACTCAAACTCTTCCAGAACATTGCAGAGGAAGGTAAACTTCCAAACTCATTCTATGAGGCCACCATCACCCTAATACCAAAACCTGAAAAAGATCCCACAAAAAAAGAAAACTACAGGCCAATATCACTGATGAACATAGATGCAAAAATCCTTAACAAAATTCTAGCAGTCAGAACCCAACAACACATTAAAAAGATCATACACCATGACCAAGTGGGCTTTATCCCAGGGATGCAAGGATTCTTCAATATCCACAAATCAATCAATGTAATACACCACATTAACAAATTGAAAAATAAAAGCCATATGATTATCTCAATAGATGCAGAGAAAGCCTTTGACAAAATTCAACATCCATTTATGATAAAAACTCTCCAGAAAGCAGGAACAGAAGGAACATAGCTCAACATAATAAAAACTATATATGACAAACCCACAGCAAACATTATCCTCAATGGTAAAAAATTGAAAGCATTTCCCCTAAAGTCAGGAACAAGACAAGGGTGCCCACTTTCACCACTACTATTCAACATAGTTTTGGAAGTTTTGGCCACAGCAATCAGAGCAGAAAAAGAAATAAAAGAAATCCAAATTGGAAAAGAAGTAAAACTCTAACTGTTTGCAGATGACATGATCCTCTACATAGAAAACCCTAAAGACTCCACCAGAAAATTACTAGAGCTAATCAATGATTATAGTAAAGTTGCAGGATATAAAATCAACACACAGAAATCCCTTGCATTCCTATACACTAATAATGAGAAAATAGGAAGAGAAATTAAGGAAACAATTCCATTCACCACTGCAACAAAAAGAATAAAATACTTAGGAATATATCTACCTAAAGAAATTAAAAACCTATATATAGAAAACTATAAAACACTGGTGAAAGAAATCAAAGAGGACACTAATAGATGGAGAAATATACCATGTTCATGGATTGGAAGAATCAATGTAGTGAAAATGAGTATACTACCCAAAGCAATTTATAGATTCAATGCAATCCCTATCAAGTTACCAACGGTATTCTTCACAGAGCTAGAACAAATAATTTCACAATTTGTATAGAAATACAAAAAACCTCGAATAGCCAAAGCTATCTTGAGAAAGAAGAATGGAACTGGAGGAATCAACCTGCCTGACTTCAGGCTCTACTATAAAGCCACAATCATCAAGACAGTATGGTACTGGCACAAAGACAGAAATATAGATCAATGGAACAAAATAGAAAGCCCAGAGATAAATCCACGCACCCATGGACACCTTATCTTTGACAAAGGAGACAAGAATATACAATGGATTAAAGACAATCTCTTTAACAAGTAGTGCTGGGAAAGCTGGTCAACCACTTGTAAAAGAATGAAACTAGAACACTTTCTAACACCATACACAAAAATAAACTCAAAATGGATTAAAGATCTAAACGTAAGACCAGAAACTATAAAATTCCTAGAGGAGAACATAGGCAAAACACTCTCTGACATACATCACAGCAGGATCCTCTATGACCCACCTCCCAGAATACTGGAAATAAAAGCAAAAATAAACAAATGGGACCTAATTAAAATTAAAAGCTTCTGCACAACAAAGGAAACTATAAGCAAAGTGAAAACATAGCCTTCAGAATGGGAGAAAATAATACCAAATGAAGCAACTGACCAACAACTAATCTCAAAAGTATACAAACAACTCCTGCAGCTCAATTCCAGAAAAATAAACGACCCAATAAGAAAATGGGCCAAAGAACTAAATAGACATTTCTCCAAAGAAGACATACAGATGGCTAACAAACACATGAAAAGATGCTCAACATCACTAATTATCAGAGAAATGCAAATCAAAACCACTATGAGGTACCATTTCACGCCAGTCAGAATGGCTGCGATCCAAAAGTCTACAAGCAATAAATGCTGGAGAGGGTGTGGAGAAAAGGGAACCCTCTTATACTGTTGGTGGGAATGCAAACTAGGACAGCCACTATGGAGAACAGTGTGGAGATTCCTTAAAAAACTGGAAATAGAACTGCCATATGACCCAGCAATCCTACTGCTGGGCATACACACTGAGGAAACCAGAATTGAAAGAGACACGTGTACCCCAGTGTTCATGGCAGCACTGTTTATAGTAGCCAGGACATGGAAGCAACCTAGATGTCCATCAGCAGATGAATGGATAAGAAAGCTGTGGTACATATACACAATGGAGTATGACACAGCCAAAGAGACACTGATGTATAGATCAGTCCTATGAACTCTGTGGGAGAGGGAGAGGGTGGGGAGATTTGGGACAATGGCATTGAAACATGTATAATATCATGTGTGAAATGAGTCGCCAGTCCAGGTTCGATGCAGGATACTGGATGCTTGGGGCTGGTGCACTGGGACGACCCAGAGGGAGGGTATGGGGAGGGAGGAGGGAGGAGGGTTCAGGAGGGGGAACACAGGTATACCTGTGGCGGATTCATTTCGATATTTGGCAAAACTAATACAATATTGTAAAGTTTAAAAATAAAATAAAATTTAAAAAAATTTAAAAAATGCAGTACAACTTAAAAAAAAAAAAAAGAATACATCTGAATCAGTTATAATGTGGTGGATAAAACTGGAGCCTATTATACAGAGTAAAGTAAGCCAGAAAGAAAAACACCACTACAGTATACTAACGCATATATATGGAATTTAGAAAGATGGTAATGATAACCCTGTATGTGAGACAGCAAAAGAGACACAGATGTATGGAACAGTCTTTTGGACTCTGTGGGAGAGGGAGAGGGTGCGATGATTTGGGAGAATGACATTGAAACATGTATAATATCATATATGAAATGAATCACCAGTCCAGGTTTGATGCATGATATTGGATGCTTAGGGCTGGTGCACTGAGATGACCCAGAGGGATGATATGGGGAGGGAGGAGTGAGGGGGGTTCAGGATTGGGAACACGCATATACCTGTGGTGGATTCATGTTGATGTATGACAAAACCAATACAATATTGTAAAGTAATTAACCTCCAATTAAAATAAATAAGTCTATATTTAAAAAAATAAAATAAATGCATTGGTTATTGAGAAAAAAAAAGAATTAAATACCACAGGAATGATTTGATGTAGAAGATTTTTAAAAATCTTTAAAGAAGACTTTTTTGCCATAATTTCATTTGTTCAACAGCTTCTACATTTCATATTGAAACTGAAGTGCTCTCTTTTCTTGGTTATTCATTTACTAGCCCATTAAAATATGCTACCTGGTTGTGTTCCTCCTCTTTATTAATAAGCAAATTATATATCAGGGCTCACTGAATTTTACTGTTATCATGATGGCAACTCACACCTACTCCTCATAAAATTGTACAGACACTGAACAAATTAATGCTTTTACAGAAAACCATCATCTGCAAAAAATATATTAAAGCAAATTTGAGAAAATATACACATGCTTTTCTTTATAATATCATATTGCACTAAAATTTCTTAACTTCCATCTGCTTTTTCCACCACAAAGTGAGTTGCGAGGATCTGAATATGTTGCTGGAAAAGTTCTGCAGAACCCTACAGATTATTATAAAGTTCATTATCATCATTGCCTTGTTTGTGAGATGGAACACTACTGACCTGAAGATGAGGATCCTAAACAGAATGCCGTTTTCAACCCTCCTTTACCACATGCGTTTTACCTCTCCTATGTGCTGTGTTCAAACCAGGGACAGAAATCTGCAGTGAGGACTCATACACAAAATACAGTAATGTGGACAGCTGAAGGTATTAGAATGCCATCTTGTTTCATGAGGTTATAAATATGTCCTATCATGTCTTTATATTTTATGACCTCCATTTTACTCCTTGGCAAATTCATATGTGACATAGCCAATCACTCATGTCAAGAATTTAAAACTACCAGCATTTCAACAAAGAAGCACACAGTAGTTTTTGTTTTTAACTGTATTTTATCTTTGGATTCAGGATCTTTCTTAAATAAAATCTGGGTTTGACATGAAGAAACACTGTTTTCTTATTAAGCATATCTTTCTAAAACGTGATAGAGACACATATGGTATCAGTATTACCTTCACTTAAAGTAGGATTTCCCCTGCTTTTTTGTGGCCTGGATGTGGTACTGGACTCAATCTGGGTTCAATTTCCAGAAAAGAAATTGGGATTGAATACTGCATATAATGGTAAGGCAGTGAGTGCCATTAAAATTATGCTTTAGGGTATTTAGTTTTAAATGTGTATTTTTCTTTAGAACAATCATAATCAACAAACTATATTTATGCAAATATAATAGTCCTGTTAAAATTACTTTATTCCACTGAATCATATAAATATGGCAATACCTTCTGCACTGTGTGACTGGTCCATTGACCTTGACGCTTTCTGCTCATAAGAATGGGTCTAAAAAGATTTTCTCACAAATTTCAAAATTAAATAAATATGTCTTCTATGTAATTCTATCCTTTGGGTGTTAGCATCAGCTGTTACCTGCAGGGTGTCATTCTCTGTCAACTGTCTCTTAGTTTCATGCTAAGCACACTCTTCTGTTTCAATGAGACAGTGAAGCAGCTCAAACTCTGCTTGCTTCAAGCAAACACAATCTGCCTGAGCTTGTGCTTGTCACTTCTTAGCTCATTATGCTGCTGTTAGTTTTGCTTGAAGTATTTTGTTCATCCGTTGGGTATGGCCACCCTTCATCAGATTGCTATGTAATTGTTTTCTCATTTCAGGTACTATCTGTTTTCATTACATGACTGGTCAGCACAGCTGAAAGTTGATAAGGATGACTTATATTCCTATTAGACATCTGTATTGTAAGGCCAACTTTTATATAACTTTTTTTTCTCATTTGTATATAGCATCATTTGTACATGATAGAAATATCAATCAATGCATATAAATGTGTCAATTATTCCCAACAAATCTTGATTTCATGTTTATATAATTAAGAATTCTTATGTTGAGCTAAATAATTTATTATGTATTTTTTGCCCCCCCCATCAATTGGTACTAGTCTAACTACTTTATACTGTAATTCTTAATTCTATGAAATCTATTGGCCTTTTTGAAAAAGAAATATATTTAAAGCTCCATCTACTCAATAGAAATAAAAGATAATAATTTAAAAAGCCAATATAGTGGTCTAGCTGCAATGTGCAAAGAAATGAAAAGCAAGTAATTTTAGCAAAATATTGTTTTTCAAAGTATAAATGCTTAGATTCAACTAAATTAGGGCTTCCCAGGTGGTGCTAATGGTAAAGACTCTGCCTGCCAATGAAGAAGACCTAAGAGACTCAGGTTTGATCCCTAGATCAGGAAGATCCCCTGGAGGAGGGCATGGCAAACCACTTCAGTATTCTTACTTGGAAAATCCCATGGATAGAGGAGCCTGGCAGGCAATAGTCCATGGGGTCACACAGAATTGGACACAACTGAAGTGACTTAGCACGTACACACACAGCTACATTAGGAGACATAATTATGGAACCAGAGGCTCACATCTATGGAATCATCATGGTTACAACTGTGATGAATGCAAACTGTTAAAGTATTCTGTCTAGAACTCAAATTCAAATGGCCCTACTGCCATGAGGTGATTTCATGCAAAGGTAAACAACTGTTGTCATGTTTCAATAAAAATTAAATATTCCAATGACTTACAAAGTAGTTGAATTCCTAAAGAACAGCATATTCTAAAATTTTCTAAAGAATGCTGTGGTTTACTTTCAATGTGAAACTGCTCCTTGGCTAAAAATAAAAATTTAGGATTATTAACAGACTTTTTCTTTCAACTTCATGAATATGCATAGGGGCTTTAAGAAGTCATGATGTATACAAAAATTTGTTCATTATGTAGGACTGTCCTATTCAGCAAGATGTATAGCATGCCAGGTCCCAACCACTTTACTGCCCATGAATCAGAAATAAGACAAAAACACTTTGTGAATCACAAAAACATTACTCTGAAGGCTGTATTGCTCACTGCCCTGGTAAACTACAGACTTCATGGCAAATAGATGGGGGAACAGTGGAAACAATGTCAGACTTTATTTTTCTGGGCTCCAAAATCACTGCAGATGGTGATTGCAGCCATGAAATTAAAAGATGCTTACTCCTTGGAAGGAAAGTTATGACCAACCTAGATGACATATTAAAAAGTAGAGACATTACTTTGCCAACAAGGTCTGTCTAGTCAAGGCTATGGTTTTTCCAGTGGTCAGGTATGGATGAGAGTTGGACCATAAAGAAAGCTGAGCACAGAAGAATTGATGCTTTTGAACTATGGTGTTGGAGAAGACTCTTGAGAGTCCCTCGTACTGCAAGGAGATCCAAGCAGTCCATCCTAAAGGAGGTCAGTCCTGAGTGTTCATTGGAAGGACTGATGCTGCAGCTGAAACTCCAATACTTTGGCCACCTGATGTGAAGAGCTGACTCATTGGAAAAGACCCTGGTGCTGGGAGGGATTGAGGGCAGGAGGAGAAGGGGATGACAGAGGATGAGATGGTTGGATGGCATCACCGACTCAATGGACATGGGTTTGGGTGGACTCCGGGATTTGGTGATGGGCAGGAAGGCCTGGCATGCTGTGGTTCATGGGGTTTCAAAGAGTCGGACACAACTGAGCAACTGAACTGAATGATTAAATTGTTGACTCTGTCATTTATTCTTACTGCCCAATGCATTGCCCAGGAAAGACTCTGAAATCCATACATTAAAGCTTTTAGGAAAGCCAATTATGCATTTATTATTTTCTCCTTTACATTAATTTAAAATATAAACTGGTTGCAGTTTGGTGCTTGACTCATAGCTATCTCAGCTCCAGTAGCTGAAGTATCAGAAGTTGGAAAAGCAGCAGGAGACAAGCGAGGAGGATCAGGAGGACCAGAATGTGGGAAATATATGGAATCAGATGAAGAAATGCAACATGAGGATGCTAAAAGTAAAGAAAGGTGGGATTTAGTGAAGGAAGAAGCTGGGAAACCCTCTGCCTGCTGCCATTCCTATCAGGTACAGTAGTACCTTGCTTCCATCAGTCAAGCTTATCATGGAGAAAAAGGATTATGCAACAAAATTCTATAGCTGTTTTAAATTTTTCACATAGAGTATCTTTTTGAGTGAATTCTCAGAGAAATAATGAATGGATGAATTCCAAAAAGGGTAATTTACCTCTCAGCTTCTAATATGATCTTTTCTTAGAATGTAACTCTAGCATTTTGGCTAAAAAAAACACTTCCACCTATATTCAAATATAGTAACAGTCAATTTTTATTTTTATATAAACTGCAATTGAGGACCATACACATGTCTAATTATTCTTATGCCAAAGCAAAAGGTGAAGAAACAGAAATATAAAAGGGGAAGGTATTCAGTTTAGATCTGACATTTTTCCAGTAAGCATAAAGATCACACTATGTCACATATTTGTTGAACTAAGAAAAAAAGTACCTTAATAACCATTATAAATGATTGTTCTAAAATTCAATGTAATATTTAAATTTGTTGACACTTCACATTACTTATAGGACTGTTTAATATGACTTACTTTCTAAAAGTTTTATAGGAAGAATACCAGGGTTTAGGGTTTAGGGTTATGAATCAATTCCAAAATTTACATGACTCTAGACAATCACATGTACTCTACATTTATGTATAATCCGGATAAAGTAGAAAATGTCTGAAATTATTTTGAGAGTTGTAAAAGGCTGGCTAAACATTACTCGGTATTATTTATATCCCCTATCTATCTATCAAGATGATAAGAATTTGATCATTCCCATCAGGAATGATTTCTGCTAAAAGTTGTTATCTTAGACTTTTACATAACAGCACAGGTATGACTATTCTTGATTAAAGTCAACTACAGAGATATGAGAATTAGTTGGGTCACATGGAGTAGGCATTTCTACTAAGGTCATGCTCAAATGAATTTATTAAGCTGGAGTTTTAGAAACAAGGGAAGTTTTTCATACTCATAATTTTAATATGCCTTTTAAAAAATCCAGGCTATAGAAAAACATAGACACAGAAGACATCAGTTAGGAGATGATTATTCACTTTGTAAAGGGATTCTCCACAGGATTCCATTAAATACTGCACTCTCCTAAAACAGTGAAAGTGAAAGTGAAGTAGCTCAGTCCTGTCCGACTCTGCAACCCCATGGACTGTAGCCTACCACACTTCTCTGTCCATGAGATTTTCCAGGCAAGACTGGAGTGGGTTGCTGAACAGTGAGTTTGACTTAAAGCAGACTTTCAGGAATACATTTGTGTAAACTGAAGGACACCAAATATTCACACTAACTATTCTCCAAGGACAATCCAGCGTCTCGTTTCATTCAGAAAGCCTGGGGACAAACAACAGTACTTGTAAAGGAAGTCAATGGATTCTTGGGCTACTCTCCTCATCTTTCTTAGGAAATAAGGTTTTGAGGAATCCGGGCACAAAGAGAATGATCCACTCATGGTCACAGTCTTTTCACTATCCTGCAATAAGGCTCTTTCTAAAATCAGGGTTTGCAGCATTTGGCCCCGTAACATGTGAGAATTTTTTCTTAACAAAATAGAAAACCCCATGGTAACACACCAGATGATAACGCAAATGTAGATAAAATGCAATTGACATTTGTTCTTTCTTCCTGTGAATTGGGCTAGATAAAGGTTCTATCTACTAAATGGTAGCTTGGAAGGAATACAGAGAAGGATGAGGATAGCCAAGCAAACATTAGGGAACTCTCCCAGAAAATGAGGAAGCAAAGAGGCATGCCCTGCCCTCAGTTTCCCCAGGCCAAATTTAGAGATTGGGTCCTCAAAATAATCACTAACTGGGAACTCATTCTCACTGTCCTAGTAGTTCCAGCCCATTATAGAATCCAGCACCAGCCTTGTACCCAGCATAGATTTGGATGCAGCATTTATCCCCCTATAATTGCTAGCTGAGCAGCCTAGCCTTGGCTATTTTAGTAACTGCAATAATAGGATCTCCTATATTATACAATTGAATTGTCTACATTTATAGAAAATATTTCTGATATTTTTCTAGGAATTACATTAAACTTACATATAAGTTTGTGGAGAATCGACATCTTTATTATATTGAGTTTTTAAAACCATTGGCATGGTCTGTTTCTGATTTACTGAGTCTTCCTGGATGTATTTCTTTAGTATTTGTAATTTCAGCACTTAGATATTGTACTTTTTAAAATTCATAACTATGTATCACCATTCCTGGAGCTACTGTGAACAGTTATTTTTTTAATTGATATAACCATACATTATTATTATACAGAAATAAGATTGTTTTTGTTTGTAGACCTTATATTCTGCAACTTTGTTGAATTTCTATCTCACAATTTTAATATATTGTGCTTTTATCCAATTAGGCTATTTCTAAGTCCCCTGTGATTTATTCCTCTTTGACCCTTGAAGTCTTTAAAACGTGTTTTCAAAATATACGGAGATATTCCAAATATCTTTCTGTTACTGATATCTAATTTAATTCAGTTTTCTACCAGAAATACACTCTGAATGATTTAAATCATTAAAAATGTATTGATCTCATTGTATTGCCCAACACAGTCTATCGTGGTGGTGTTCCATGTACACTTATAGAGAATATGTATTCTGTTGCTGTTGGGTGGAGTGCTGTATAAATCTCAATTAGGGAAATTTGGTTTGCAGTGTTGTTCAAGTTATCTACATTTTCACTGATTTTCTATTTGTTCTAAGAAGGACTGATAGCATGTACTTGTATGAATGGCTTTGGTTTATATAAATGAGTTAGGAACTACTCCCCTCCCTGGAACAACTTAGGCATTCATCCCACTACTTATCTATTTGTATCTTAATACTACTGTCTTAACTTCCTGTTTATAATCCCTTCCTTTTCACCTTTCAATTGGCTATTTCTTGACAGTGTAAAATGCATGTACTTAAAGTAGATAGCATATTGAAAAGCAGAGACATTACTTTGCCAACAAAGGTCCATCTAGTCAAGGCTATGGTTTTTCCTGTGGTCATGTATGGATGTGAGAGTTGGACTGTGAAGAAAAGTGAGCACCGAAGAATTGATGCTTTTGAACTGTGGTGTTGGAGAAGACTCTTGAGAGTCCCTTGGACTGCAAGGAGATCCAACCAGTCCATTCTAAAGGAGATCAGCCCTGGGATTTCTTTGGAAGGAATGATGCTAAAGCTGAAACTCCAGTCCTTTGGCCACCTCATGCGAAGAGTTGACTCATTGGAAAAGACTCTGATGGTGGGAGGGATTGGGGGCAGGAGGAGAAGGGGACGACAGAGGATGAGATGGCTGGATGGCATCACTGACTCAATGGACCTGAGTCTGAGTGAACTCTGGGAGTTGGTGATGGACAGGGAGGCCTGAAGTGCTGTGATTCATGGGTTGCAAAGAGTCGGACAAGACTGATGGACTGAACTGAAAGTAGTATTTCCTCTTATCCTGGAAATTTTTTTCATAATTTGTTCAAAATAAATATAGTTCCTCTCTTGTGGCACTTAGCACTTAGCTTATGTGTTATTAATTTCATTTATTCAAATTTAAGGATTTTGTGGCTAAAGAATGTGCATATGATTTTAGATCTGTACAGAGCTCCATATTGTCCTAACAATGGCAAATACATATTTAATTAGGAATTAAATATCAGTCAAGTGGGAAGAACTAGAATTGTCTAAGATTCTAATTCTTATCTCAGACAAATGCCAGAGAGTTAAAATGGAAACAGGAACAGTGGCATATTAGTTTGTGAAAAAGTATTTGGAGAATTCAATCCAGAAATAAAAGGTACAACCTGACTTATTAAACATATCTGTTTTAAACTTAACTTGATTTATCAGAAAATTAATCAAGGATTGAAAGCATAGGTAGCATGGATCATTAAAAACAAAGTACTCAGTTCAAAATTCAACCTGCTCTTCTCCTGCAGGTTGTTAAAGCTGTGAGGTGTGAGTACAGATCTAATTCAGTTAAAATGAGGGTGGCAAAAATATACAATGGAGAAAAAATAATCTCTACCAAGTGGTGCTGGGGAAACTGGTCAACCACCTGTAAACGAATGAAGCTAGAACACTTTTTAACCCCATACACACAAGAAAAACCTCAAGATGGATTAAAGATCTAAATATAAGACCAGAAACTATAAAACTCCTAGAGGAAATCATAGGCAGAACACTCTGACATAAATCATAGTAAGATCCTCTATGGCCCACCTCTCAGAGTAACAGAAATCAAAGTAAAAAAAAAAAAGGACCTAATTAAGCTTAAAAGCTTTTGCACAATGAAGGAAACTATAAGCAAGGTGAAAAAAAGCCTTCAAAATGGGGGAAAATAATAGCAGATGAAGCAACTGACAATTAATCTCAAAAATATACTAGCAGCTCAGGCAGCTCAATACCGGAAAAATAAATGACCCAATCAAAAAATGGGTCAAAGAACTAAACAGACATTTCTCCAAAGAAGACATACAGATGGCTAACAAACACATGAAAAGATGCTCAACATCACTAATTATCAGAGAAATGAAAATCAAAACCACAATGAGGTACCATCTCATACTGGTCACAATGGCTGCCATCAAAAACTCTACAAACACTAAATGCTGGAGAGGGTGTGGACAAAAGGGAATTGTCTTACACTGCTGGCAGGAATGCAAGCCAGTATAGCCACTATGGAGAACAATGTGGAGATTCCCTAAACAACTGGAAATAGAAATGCCATATTATCCAGCAATCCCACTGCTGGGCATACACACTGAGGAAACGAGAACTGAAAGAGATCCCAATGGGGTACACAACGTGGACCCCAGTGTTCATCGCAGCAATGTTTACAATAGCTGGGACATGGAAGGAACCTAGATGTCCACTGGCAGATGAATGCATAAGAAATTTGTGGTACATATACACAATGAAATATTACTCAGCTACTAAAAATAACACATTTGGGTCAGTTCTAAAGATGAGGTGCATGAAACTGGAGCCTATTATACAGAGTGAAGCAAGTAAGAAAGAAAAACGCCAATACAGTGCATTAATGCATATATATATATATATATGTAGAATTTAGAAATATGGTAATGATGGCCCTGTATATGAGATAGTAAGAGACACAGATATAAAGAACAGACTTTTGGACTCTGTGGGAGAAGGCAAGGGTGGGATGATTTGAGAGAATGGCATTGAAACATGTTTATTACCACATGTGAAAAAGATGACCTGTCCAAGTTAGATGCATGAAACAGGGCACTCAAAGCCAGTGCACTGGGATGACCCTGAGAGATGGGATGGGGAGAGAAGGAGGAGGGGGTTCAGGACCAGGGACACATGTATACCCGTGGCTGATCCATGTCAATGTATGGCAAAAACCACCACAATATTGTGAAGTAATTAGCCTCCAATTAAAATTAATTAATTAATTTAAAAATGAGGGTGGTAGGCAGTGGGTGTGGCAGATAAGTTTGGAATTATTAGTGGCTAAGTAGAAAGGAAGGCTTCTGCCATGGCTCAGAGGATAAAGAATATGCCTGCCAATGTAGGAGACTCTGGTTTGATCCTTGGGTAGGGAAGATACCCTGGAGGAGGAAATGGCAACCCACTCTAGTACTCTTGCCTGCAAAATTCCATGGACAGAGGAGCCTGGCTGGCTACAGTCGCAAAGAGTTGGACACAACTGAGCACAAGCACAGATGGAGTACAAAGGACAGAATCCAGGGTTCAGGATTGGGTTAAAAAAAAGTTTAAATATCAAACTGTAATCTCTACCATACGGTAGGAGTTTAGACTGCACTGATTGAATGAATGAGTGATGGATAGATGAATGAATATAATTCATGACCAATTAACAAGACTCTTACGATGTTGACCAAATGAACTTTAGATGTTCTTCTATTTTCTCCCACTGGGACTCTCATAGAGAATAAGTATGATAAGATTTCAGGATCAATAAAACAATGACTTGTAACATTTTGCTCTGTTCCTCTTTTATCATAAAATAAGCTTTAAAAAGTTTTTGGATACTTTCATAGATTTTTTGCTGGGTGCAGAAAAATTGACTACTAATTGTTTTCATTTAACTGCTATTGTTAAAAAGACAAATGCTTGTTTTATTAAACTGGTATAGTTATATACAGGGTTTAGTTTCTTTTTACCCAATTTTACAAGTTATAGAATGGTATGGCTTAAAATCTACTATATTTACTAAAGAAATATGAAAACTTGAGTATTTCTTAGCTTAAAAATTTGTGACAACTGTTGGGTACAAGTCTTATAAACTAATATTTTTATAAGATGATTTAATAATTTTATAGAATTATTTTCAACAGCATCAAAAACATACTTAGAACTTATGCTACATCTTATTATTGCTTTCATAAATTGAACATTTTTATCAAACATTTTTAGACAGAGATTTTGTTACAGAAGAAAAGTGCTTTAAAAAGCTCATTGTGTTATACAGAGAAACAAAACCCCAAAACTGGTTGACATGGATAGGAGGGGCTCATTTTTTCCTTTATTTATTTATGATATGCTTTTGGAGGACCTCCATTTAGAAAAATACAGAATATAGAACATATAAAATATAGAACATAGACATGTTCTAAACAGTGGAGAAATAACTACAGAAAGAATGAAGAGATGGAGCCAAAGAGAAAATAATGCCCAGGTGTAGATGTGACTGGTGAAGGAAGAAAAGAGTGGTGCTGTAAAGAACAATATTGCACAGGAACCTGGAATGTCATATCTATGAATCAAGGCAAATTGGAAGTGGTCAAACAGGAGATGGCAAGAGTGAACTTTGACATTTTAGGAATCAGCAAACTAAAATGGACTGGAATGGGTGAATTTAATTCAGATGACCATATATCTACTACTGTGGGCAAGAATCCCTTAGAAGAAATTCAGTAGGCCTCAAGGTCAACAGAAGACTGAAATGCAGTTACTTTGGTGCAATCCCCCAAATGACAGAATAATCTCTGTTCATTTCCAAAGCAAACGATTCAATACAACAGTAATCCAAGTCTATTCCCCAACCACTAATGCCAAAGAAGCTGAAGTTGAATGGTTCTATGATTACCTACAAGACCTTGTAGAACTAATACCCAAAAAAAGATGCTTTATTCATCATAGTGGACTGGAATGTAAAAGTAGGAAGTCAAGAGAAGCTGGAGTAACAGGCAAGTTTGACTTAGGAGTACAAAGTGAGGCATGGCAAAAGTTAACAGTTATGTCAAAAGAATACACTGGTCAGAGCAAACATTCTCTTTCAACAACACAAGAGAAGACTCTACACATGGACAGCACCAGATGGTCAATACCAAAATCAGACTGATTATAATCCTTGCAGCTGAAGATAGAGAAGCTCTATACAGTCAGCAAAAACAAGACAAAGAGCTGACTGTGGCTCACATCGTGAACATCTTATTGCAAAATTCAGAGTTACATTGAAGAAAGTAGGGAAAACCACTAGGCTATTCATGACTTACATAAAATCCCTTATAATTATACAGTGGAAATGGCAAATAGATTCAAGGGATTAGATCTGATAGAGTGCCTGAATAACTATGGATGGAGGTTTGTGATACTGTATACGAAGCAGTGATTAAGACAATCCCCAAGAAAAAAGAAATGCAAAAAGTCAAAATGGTTGTCTGAAGAGGCATTACAACTAACTGAAAAGAGAAGAGAAGTGAAAGGCAAATTAAAAAGAGAAATCTATACCCTAATGCAGCTATACCTGAATGCAGAGTTCCAAAGAATAGCAAGGAGATGATCAGTGTAAAGAACTAGAGGGAAACAATAGAATGGGAAACAAATACAGATCTCTTCAAGAAAATTAGAGATACCAAGGGAACATTTCATGCAAATATGGGCACAATAAAGGACAGAAACGGTATGGACGCAACAGAAGCAGAAAATATTAAGAAAAGGTGGCAAGAATACATGGAAGAACTATACAAAAAAGATTTGCATGACCGAGATAAACACGATGGTGTGATCACTCACCAAGAGCCAGACATCCTGGAATGCGAAGTCAAGTAGGCCTTAGGAAGCATCACTACCAACAAAGCTAGTGGAGATGATGGAATTCCAGTTGAGCTATTTTAAGTCCTAAAAGATGATGCTGTGAAAGTGCTGCATTCAATACGCCTGCAATTTGGAAAACTCAGCAGTAGCCACAGGACTAGAAAAGGTCAGTTTTCATTCCAATCCCAAAGAAAGGCAGTGCCAAAGAATGTTCAAACTACTGCACAATTGCACTCATCTCACATGCTAGCAAAGTAATGCTCGAAATTCCCCAAACCAGGCTTTAACAGTGTGTGAAACGTGAACATCCAGATGTGCAAGCTGGATTTATAAAAGACAGAGGAACCAAAGATCAAATTGCCAACATCCATTCAGTTCAGTTCACTCACTCAACCATGTCTGACTCTTTTGCAACCCCATGGACTGAAGTACACCAGGCTTCCCTGTCCATCTCCAACTCTTGGAGCTTGCTCAAACTCATGTCCATTGATTCAGTGATGCCATGCAACCATCTTATCCTCTGTCATCCCCTTTCCCTCCTGCCTTCAATCTTTCCCAGAATCAGATATTTTTTTCAAATAAGTCAGTTCTTTGTATCAGGAGGTCAAAGTATTAGAGTTTAAGCTTTAGCATCAGTCATTTCAATGAATATTCAGGACTAATTTCTTTTAAGACTGACTGGTTTGATCTCCTTGCAGTCCAAGGGATTCTCAAGGGTCTTCTCCAACACCATAGTTCAAAAGCATCAATTCTTCAGCACTCAGCTTTCTTTATGGTCCAACTCTCACATCCATACATGACTACTGCAAAAACTATAGTTTTGACTAGATGGATCTTTGTTAACAAAGTAATGTCTCTGCTTTTTAATATGCTGTCTAGGTTGGTCATAGCTTTCCTTCCAAGGATCAAGTGTCTTTTAAATTTCATGGCTGCAGTCACCATCTGCAGTGATTTAGGAGCCCCCCAAAATAAAGTCTGTCACTGTTGCCATTGTCTCCCCATCTATTTACCATGAAATGAAGGGACTGGATGCCATGACCGTAGTTTTCTGAATGTTGAGTTTTAAGCCAACTCCTCTTTCACTTTTATCAAGAGGCTCTTTAATTCTTCTTGGTTTTCTGCCATAGGGTGGTGTCATCTGCATATCTGAGATTACTGATATTTTTCCTGCAAATCTTGAGGCCAGGTTGTGCTTCATCCACCTCAGCATTTCACATGATGTACTCTGCATGTAAGTTAAATAAATGGGTGGCAATATGCATCCTTGACATACTCCTTTCCCAATTTGGAACCAGTCTATTGTTTCAGTTCTGTTACTTCTTGACTTACTTGTTACTTCTTACATACTTCTCCAGAGGCAAGCAACGTGGTTTGGTATTCCCATCTCTTTGAGAAGTTTCCACAGTTTGTTGTGATCCCTAAAGTCAGAGGCTATAGCATAGTAAATAAAGCAGAAATAGATGTTTTTCTGGAACTCTCTTGATTTTTTATGATTCAATGGATGTTTGTAACTTGACCTCTGGTTCCTCTGCCTTTTCTAAATCCAATTGAACCTCTGGAAGTCATGGTTCATGTACTGTTGAAGCCTGGCTTGGAGAATTTTGAGCATTACTTTAATCACATGTGAGATGAGTACAACGGCGGTAGATAGTTTGAACAATATTTTGCATTGCCTTTCATTGGGACTGAAATGAAAACTGACCTTTTCCAGTCCTGTGGCTACTGCTGAGTTTTCCAAATTTGCTGGCATATTGAGTGTAGCACTTTCACAGCATCATCTTTTAGGATTTGAAATAGCTCAGCTGGAATTCCATCACCTCAGATAGCTTTGTTGGTACTGATGCTTCCTAAGGCCCACTTAATTTTACATTCCAGGATGTCTCTGGCTCTAGGTGAGTGACCACACCATCATGGTTATCTGAGTCATGACAATCTTTTTTGTATAGTTCCTCTGTGTGTTCTTTCCACCTCTTCTTAATATCTTCAGCTTCTGTTAGGTCCATACCATATCTTTGCATGAAATGTTCCCTTGTTATCTCTAATTTTCTTAAAGTGATATCTACTGTTTCCCATTCTATTGTTTTTTTCATATTTCTTTGCACTGATCATTGAGAAAGTCTTTCTTATCTCTCCTTGCTATTCTTTGGAATTCTGCCTTAAGATTGATATACCTTTCCTTTTTTCCTTTGCCTTTCACTTCTCTTCTTTTCTCAGCTATTTGTAAAGCCTCCTCAGACAACATTTTTCCATTTTGCATTTCTTTTTCTTGGGCCAAGATGGCAGAGTAGGACGTGTGCTCATCTTCTGCAAAAACTCCAAAATTACAACTTGCTGCTGAACAACCTCTTAATAGGAGAATGTTGAATCCCATCAAAATAATATACCCCACATCCAAGGGCAAAGGAGAAACCCTAGCAAGATGGTAGGAGGGGCAAAATCATGTTTAGAATCAACATCTGTTGGATCACAGAAAAAGCAAGAGAGTTCCAGAAAAAGATCCATTTCTGTTTTATTGACTACGCCAAAGCCTTTTACTGTGCAGACCACCTCACCTGCCTCCTGAGAAATCTGTATGCAGGTCAAGCAAGTTAGAACCGGACATGGAACAAGGGACTGGTTCAAAATGGGGAAAAGAGTATATCAAGGCTGTATGCTATCACTGTGCTTGTTTAACTTATATGCCAGGGACATCATGAGAAATGCTTGGCTGGATGAAGCACAAGCTGGAATCAAGATTACTGGGAGAAATGTCAACAAGCTCAGATATGCACATGACACTACCCTAATGCCAGAAAGTGAAGAGGAACTAAAGAGCCTCTCAATGAAAGTGAAAGAGGAGAGTGAAAAAGCTGGCTTAAAATTCAGCATTCAAAAAATGAAGATCATGGCATCCAGTCCCATCACTTCATGGCAATAAATGGAGCAACAATGAAAATGGTGAAAGACTATATTTTGGGGCTCTAGCATCACTGCAGATGGTGACTGCAGCCATGAAATTAAAAGAGGCTGGCTCCTTGGAAGAAAAGCTATGACAAACCTAGACAGCATATTAAAAGGCAGAGACATTACTTGCCAACAAAATCCATCTAGTCAAAGCTATGGTTTTTCTAGCAGTCATGTATGGATGTGAGAGTTGGACCATAAAGAAAGCTGAGTGCTGAAGAACTGATGCTTTTGAACTGTGGTGTTGAAGAAGAGTCTTGAGGGTCCCTTGGACTGCAAGGAGTTCCAACCAGTCAGTCCTAAAGGAAATCAGTCCTGACTATGCATTGGAAGGACTGATGCTGAGGCTGAAGCTCCAATACTTTGGACAGCTGATGCAAAGAACTGATTCATTGGAAATGATCCTGATGCTGGGAAAGACTGAAGGCAGGAGGAGAAGGGAATGACAGAGAATGAGATGGTTGGATCGCCAACTCAATGGACATGAGTTTGAGCAGGCTACAGGTGTTGGTGAAGGGCAGGGAAGCCTGGAATGCTGCAGTCCATGGAGTTGCAAAGAGTCAGGCATGGCTGAGTGACTGACCTGAACCGAAGCAGTGTGGACATATCAGTATAATTCTGATAAACTCACATAAACTTTTCATCCTTCTGTTTGTGTTGAGACAATAAACAAATATTTAAGACAACCTAATCTACTAAGCTTGATAAAGAAAAATAAAGTTAGTTGAATGTATTATTTAAATAGGTAATTAGGGAAGTTCCCTTTGATAAGATTAATCATAAGCAGAGAGTTGAATGAAGTGAGGGAATAAGTCATGTGGATATCTGAAGCAGTGATGTCCAGGTGGAATAGGGTGCGCAGGCATAGCAGCGGAGAGGCCAGTGGCTTCTGGACTGAAATGAAAGACAAGGAGAGTGGCATATGGCACCAGTGGAGTTGGAGGCCACCTTGACCAAGCCTTAGAACAATGTTTAGGATGTGGGTTTCCTTCTCCCTTGATTTGTTTCACCAAAACTCTATTAAAAGCACATTTTCAAAACACCAGTGGTTCAAAGGAATGCAGCTTAAAATGGCCTACAATAATCTTCAAAATAGAAGATGCTCAACTAAGATGACTCACTGACTTCCCGTGTACCAAGAGATGTGGTGGATCTTGGAAGTAGTATTTTACAGGAGAAACAAGGCCCACTGTGGAACTGGCTGACTAGACTGGAGGAAGTACAGAAACTGGTGATGCGAGAGAGTTACGGTAAACTTTGCTGTCTTATCCTCCAAGCTGAAAGGATACAAAGTAGGCTCTGATATGCTACATACTTTTTATATACTATATAGATTTGGATATATTTTATATGTATTCATACATATATATATGTATACATGCATGTAAATATATATACACTGCCAAGCATTTTGTTTCCACAAATCATAAATGAAGTATACTTCTGTATACAATGTCAATTTGAACCATATTAAGAGGAACCTCAGTGATAAGTTCTGTAACCAGCAATTAGATTTTTTAGTCAGTTGATAATATTCATGTAATTTGATTTGCTAGAATAACATATCAATTATTTAAATTATATTCATTCATGCATAAAATGATACAAGCAGCATTTACTTCTCTTTGGGGATTTGAGCTTGGATGTGCAGAGAGTGCTATACTAGCCACAAAATCTCCCAATCCTGAGATTCATCTCTCTCAATTCCACTTAATCCTTTTATTTCATGATCTTTTCCGTTTCTGATATATGGGAAATGGGTGGTAGTTTGCAAATTATGTTTGTTTTAATGTCATTACAATAATATTACTGTGAAGACCTATGCTAAGGAACCTAAGGTAATGTCTTAGTAATCATTTTATCAGATCAGATCAGATCAGATCAGTGGCTCAGTCGTGTCCGACTCTTTGCAACCCCATGAATCGCAGCACGCCAGGCCTGCCTGTCCATCACCAACTCCCGGAGTTCACTCAGACTCACGTCCATCGAGTCAGTGATGCCATCCAGCCATCTCATCCTCTGTTGTCCCCTTCTCCTCCTGCCCCCAATCCCTCCCAGCATCAGAGCCTTTTCCAATGAGTCAACTCTTTGCAAGAGGTGGCCAAAGTACTGGAGTTTCAGCTTTAGCACCATTCCTTCCAAAGAAATCCCAGGGCTGATCTCCTTCAGAATGGACTGGTTGGATCTCCTTGAAGTCCAAGGTACTCTCAAGAGTCTTTTCTGCATTAATTATGTCAAGGGCTTCCTCAACTCTCCTTATTGCCTGGCACATAATAAATATTATTTACTAATTACAAATAAGTCAAAAAATGATATAATAAAGCTTTGTTGATTTTATTGGGGGGAAGTTTGGCATTCAGTACTACTTTAAATGGTCATCTGTTACTATTATTGTTGAAAAACAAACTACCTCCAAATTTTGTCTTAATGAAACTTGAATGGGCTCATTCTATTTTTATTTTATTTTATTATTTTTTAATTTTATGATTATTATTATTATTTTTTACTTTACAATATTATATTGGTTTTGCCATATATCAACATGAATCTGCCACGGGTGTACATGTGTTCCCCATCCTGAACCCCCTCCCACATCCCTCCCCATACCATCCCTCTGGGTCATCCCAGTGCACCAGCCCCAAGTTTCCTGTATCCTGCATCAAACCTGGACTGGTGATTCATTTCTTATATGATATTATACATGTTTTAATGCCATTCTCCCAAATCATCCCCCCCTCCCTCTCCCACAGAGTCCAAAAGACTGTTCTATACATCTGTGTCTCTTTTGCTGTCTCACATACAGGGTTGTCGAATGGTCTCATTCTAAACTTACCTGTGGCAGATTCATTTCGATATTTGGCAAAACTAATACAATATTGTAAAGTTTAAAAAAAAAAAAAAAAACTTACTTGATCTCCAAGGCAAAATACTAAACTTTCAAGTGACCTTTAAAAGACTGATATATTTAGCATTTCCTACTTATTTTACCAAGCCAAGTTCTTTCTTTTTAATCATAAACAAAAAATTATAAGCTAAAGCCATCATTAAAAAATGATTAGCTTATGTTTGAAATTTTCACTAGCAGCAAATAGTATTTGTTATCTTCTATAGTACTGGTCACAAAGCTTAGAATTTATAATAGTATGACAAAGTAAATATTTAAGACTGTAAATTCTGTTAGGAGTCATATTTTGGACTTTAAGAGTTCCAGATGAATATTAAAATTATATTAATGATAAAAATTGTTAAAATAATGATACTATGAAAATATATTTGTGAAACTTTTCTATGACTTACTCTTTCACTAAAAAAAGTGTTCTCAATTAACAAACTAACAGCAAAGAATTCATGATTTTTCTAAATCCCAAAGAAGTTAACTTTCAAGTGCCATATTTTGTTCAATCATCTTGTGTTCTTATGTTGTCAAAAGTGTAAGAGTCAAATACACTGTTATTTTGTAAACTAAAATGACCCATGCCAGGCACATTCTTCCTCCTCCTCCCTCTGTCTCTCCACCACACACACACATATATACACCCATATGAACACTAGAAACTAAAACTTGGAAGTTGGTTTTAACTGTGTTACATTTACTTAATGGAAGACATGTTTTATTTCTTCTAAATGGTCATTGTTATTATTTCTTTTCAGAGCTAGAAAGTGCTTCAAACCTTCATTGTAAAAATATGTGTAAAATACAAAAGCATTTACTTTTATTTCCTAAGAAAATAATTCAATGGTATCTTAACTCAATAGTAAAAATGATCAACAAGAGAATTTAATTCAAATACTTGAACAACTGACTTCTCAGGATTGCTTTAAGAGAAGGAATTAGAGAATTCTGTGGGAGGGTTTAACTACAAAAAAAATTGCAGAAAAATGGATCAAAATATAAGGATACATGATAGTCTCGATTTATACTTAAAATTACTCCTTCATAGTAATCCCTTCTTTTATTGACTTCAGAAGACAGTTTGATAAATTTAACATAAGTTGGTATTAATAGAAGCAGTATAATGCTAGCTAGAGCTCTAAAGTTAAAATGTCATTTTATATTTTACTAAGAACATGTTTCTTATGCTTTGGCTATAACATATATCACTTACTGACTTTAGTATATTTAATAGCTTGTCAATGTTTGTTATATGTCACATTTTCCTTAAATACAGTAAAATATATAGTATTTTTGAAAAGTAATAAAATGAGAAACTGAAATATTAATCCAAAAAAATGGATTCCTTCATTAACTGAGTTGTTTTACTTCAAAAATGTTTGTCGAACAGTCCTTTTGACCGTTGTGAGCACATGTGTATGTATGTCTAGAAGATGAATGTTCAAAATAGCTTATTCAAGCTTAACTCAATCTACTATGGTGTATCAATGCCCTTGTATAATAGTGAAATTATTATAATGATATACTGGATTGTTAACATACTAGATTTGCTTTAGTCTTAAACCTGATCCTATCTAAGAGGCTCGGCTTCCCTGGTGGCTCAATGGTAAAGAATCTGCCTGCTAATGCAGGAGATGTGAGTTCAATCTCTGGGTCAGAAAAATGCCCTGGAGAAGGAAATTGCAACCCACTCCAGTTCTTGCCTGGGAAAGGTCATGGACCGAGGAGACTGGTAGTCTATAGTTCATGGGGTCACAAAAGAGTCAGACAAGATTTAGTGACTCTAACAATAAGAGGCTACTGAAGTGAATAAAAAAGTTCAAGTCAACTTTTAGGTAATGTGATATTCATTATTTTAATTTTCTTCATTACTACCAGTAACTTCAGTTCAGTTCAGTTCAGTTCAGTCGCTCAGTCATGTCCGATGCTTTGCGACCCCATGAATCGCAGCACGCCAGGCCTCCCTGTCCATCACCATTTCCTGGAGTTCACTCAAACTCACATCCATCAAGTCGGTGATGCCATCCAGCCGTCTCATCCTCTGTTGTCCCCTTTTCCTCCTGCCCCCAATCCCTCCTAGCATCAGAGTCTTTTCCAATGAGTCAACTCTTCGCATGAGGTGGCCAAAGTACTGGAGTTTCAGCTTTAGCTGAACTTTCATTCCTTCCAAAGAAGACCCAGGGCTGATCTCCTTTAGAATGGACTGATTGGATCCATGTCCAATTCTAACTGTTACTTAGTTACCAGTAACTTAGGTAGGCAAACTTTGTCAATTTTCCTTTGTAAAGAAAAGTCCGTTAAATTGCAATGTGTAATATTAAACTTAAATAAGGAATGCTTTAAAATTCGAAACTAAGGAACGAAAAAAATTTTTTCTGAAATAATAGCAACAACAGGTCATCATATATTGTGAGCAACTTACTTATTGGAAACAAATGTATTAAAAGTTCATTCTCTGTACTCATATTGAGAAAAATAATGTGAATAAACACAAACCCCTTTTGAAAAGTACCCCCTTGAAATTTCTAATATCTCAAAGTCCAAGTACATTTTTTCCTTATAGGGTTAAACACTAAAGACTCGATAAACTTCATGCCCCCAAAATTCATGTGTTGAAGCCCTAACTCCCAATGTTATTCTTTGATGTAAGAAAGTGAAAAAGGTTAAATGAGGTCATAAGAGTAAATCTAGGATTAATATGATAAGTTTCCTTATAAGAGATACCAAAGAGCCTGTTTCACCCTCTTTACCATGTGAGAATACACAGAGAAGGTAGCCATCTCTAAGCCAAGAAGAGAGCCATCACTAGGAATCAAATAATCTAACCCTGTATCTTGAACTTTCCACCTCCAGAACTGTAAGAAATCAATTTATGTTGCTTAAGCCATTCAGTTTGTGGTATTTAATTATGGCAGCCCGAGAAGACTAATCTAGAAAGACCTATACATGTCCACTCCAAATGTTTTTGCTCCTACAATTCATGTGATTCTAGTAAGTCTGGTTCTACAGTATTCATGTCTATAA
Organism: Bos mutus; assembly: GCF_027580195.1. NCBI lineage: Eukaryota > Metazoa > Chordata > Mammalia > Artiodactyla > Bovidae > Bos > Bos mutus. Next base: position 33,949,093 of record NC_091618.1, read on the forward strand.
AAAGAAAAGAAACCTGGAAAAGCAGAGAGATAATTTAACAATCTGGAACATATACACCAGTGGGATATGGCTGAGGGCAAACTGAAGGCTAGAGGATAAAGCAAAGCTGAAAAAACAATAATCTCAGCAATTCCAAAAGTTCAGTAGTACAGAAACATTATAAATGTTGGAAAACAGTGCACCACACAGTAATAGACCTATATGGCATTCTATTTGACCATAGGAGAAAAGCCATGGGGTTTTAGTTCAGAAGACCTCAGTTAAACCTCTATTGTCTTTACAGTAGCATCTTGAATAACATTATGATCTTCACAAGACAAATGTTCCTACAGTATAATATACAAATCTCTTACAACAACAACAAAAAAAGTAACAGAAAGAGGGGACATGACTCATTTGAGTGTCAGAGGGTGTACTGTGGCAGCCAATTTCTAAGAGGCACCACACGATCTCCACATATTCCACTGTTACATTATAAAAGAGGTCTTTATATGACAAACAGAACACATGAAAAGCAGAGGTATGTTACTTATGAGATTAATTTATAAAAGATACTGAAGCTGCCATCACTAGTTTCTCTCTCCACTTTTTCAGAAAATCCAATTTTTTTTTTTTTTTTGGTCTATTATGGTGAAATTTTTCCTATTATCACCAAAGATCCATTTTGGAATGTATCAGTGTTTTCTTTCCTAATGGATTAACAGGTTAATGTTGTTGTTTTCATCTTTATTGAATATGATACAATGATGGGCTGGATGAACACAAGGTGGATTCAAGACTGCCAGGAGAAATATCAACAACCTTAGATATGCAAATGATACCACCCTAATGGCAGAAAGTGAAGAGGAACTAAGAGTCTCTTGATCAAAGTGAAAGAGGAGAGTGAAAAAGCTGACAAAATTTAACATTCAAAAAAGTAAGATCATGGCATCCACTTCCATCACTTCATGGCAAATAGATAAAAAATGAAAACAGTGGGAGATTTTATTTTCTTGTGCTCAGAAATCACTGTGGACACTGACTGCAGCCATGTAATTAAAAGACACTTACTCCTTGAAAGAAAAGCTATGACAAACCTAAACAGCACATTAAAAAGCAGAGACATCACTTAGCCAACAAAGGTCAATGTAGTCAAAGCTATGTTTTTTCCATAGGCATGTAATGATGTGAGAATTGGACCATAAAGAAGGCTGAGCACCAAAGAATTTATACTTTCAAACTGTGGTGCTGGAGAAGACTCTTGAGAGTCCCTTGGACAGCAAGGAGATCAAACCAGTCAATTCTAATGGAAATCAGTACTGAATATTCATTGGAAGGATTGATGCTGAAGCTCTAATACTTTGGCCACCTGACGTGAAGAGCTGACTCATTGTAAAATACCCTGATGTTGGAAAAGATCAAAGGCAGGAGAAGGGGACATCAGAGGATAAGATGGTTGGATGGCATCACTGACTCAATGCACATGAGTCTGAGTGGGCTCCAGGACATTGTGAAGGACAGGGAAATCTGGTGTGCCGCAGTCCATGGAGTGGCAAAGAGTCAGATATGACTTAACACTTGAACAACAAATTTGTTTGTAGGGCAGAAAGCCTTATATGGATGTGCATCTATATCTATCTTGTTATTATGTATCACATTTAAGTCTATGAGTTTTTAGTTACTTAGAAACAGGGTACTATTATTTGAACATGATTATTGTTATGATGGAAGTTTTCTCAATGTCTCTTTGCACAGATGTTGCTTTTTCTGTTTGTTTTAACAACCAGATCAGATCAGATGAGTCACTCAGTCGTGTCCGACTCTTTGCGACCCCATGAATAGCAGCACACCAGGCCTCCCTGTCCATCACCAACTCCCGGAGTTCACTCAGACTCACATCCATCGAGTCAGTGATGCCATCCAGCCATCTCATCCTCTGTCGTCCCCTTCTCCTCCTGCCCCCAATCCCTCCCACCATCAGAGTCTTTTCCAATGAGTCAACTCTTCGCATGAGGTCACCAAAGTACTGGAGTTTCAGCTTTAGCATCATTCTTTCCAAGAAATCCCAGGGCTGATCTCCTTCAGAATGGACTGGTTGGATCTCCTTGCAGTCCAAGGGACTCTCAAGAGTCTTCTCCAACACCACAGTTCAAAAGCATCAATTCTTCTGCGCTCAGCTTTCTTTATAGTCCAACTCTCACATCCATACATGACTATTGGAAAAACCATAGCCTTGACTAGATGAACCTTTGCTGGCAAAGTAATGTCTCTGCTTTTTAATATGCTGTCTAGGTTGGTCATAGCTTTCCTTCCAAGAAGCAAGTGTCTTTTAAATTTCATGGCTGCAGTCACCATCTGCAGTGATTTTGGAGCCCAGAAAAATACAGTCAGCCACTGTTTCCACTGTTTCCCCTTCTATCTACCATGAAGTGATGGGACCGGATGCCATGATCTTCATTTTCTGAGTGTTGAGCTTTAAGCCAACTTTTTCACTCTCCTCTTTCACTTTCATCAAGAGGCTCTTTAGTTCTTCTTCACTTTCTGCCATAAGGGTGGTGTCATCTGCATATCTGAGGTTATTGAGATTTCTCCCAGCAATCTTGATTCCAGCTTGTGCTTTCCAGTCCAGCATTTCTCATGATGTACTCTGCATATAAGTTAAATAAGCAGGGTGACAATATACAGCCTTGACATACTCCTTTTCCTATTTGGAACCAGTTTGTTGTTCCATGTCCAGTTCTAACTGTTGCTTCCTGACTTGTATACAGATTTCTCAAGAGGCAGGTCAGGTGGTCTGGTATTCCCACAGAATTTTCCACAGTTTATTTGATTCAAACAGACAAAGGCTTTGGCATAGTCAATAAAGCAGAAATAGATGCTTTTCTGGAACTCTCTTGCTTTTTCTGTGATCCAGTGGATGTTAGCAATTTGATCTCTGGTTCCTCTGCCTGTTCTAAAACCAGCTTGAACATCTGGAAGTTCACAGTTCACGTATTGATGAAACTTGGCTTGGAGAATTTTGAGTATTACTTTACTAGTGTGTGAGATGAGTGCAATTGTGCAGTAGTTTGAGCATTCTTTGGTATTACCTTTCTTTGGGATTGGAATTAAAACTGACCTTTTCCAGTCCTGTGGCCACTGCTGAGTTTTCCAAATTTGCTGGCATATTGAGTGCAGGACTTTCACAGCATCATCTTTTAGGATTTGAAATAGGTCAACTGTAATTTCATCACCTCCACCAGCTTTGTTCATAGTGATGCTTCCTAAGGCCCATTTGACTTCACATTCCAGGATGTCTGGCTCTAGGTAAGTGTGAGTGATCACACCTTCATGATTATCTGGGTTGTGAAGATCTTTTTTACAGTTCTTCTGTGTATTCTTGCCACCTCTTCTTAATATCTTCTGCTTCTATAGGTCCATACCATTTCTGTCCTTTATTGAGCCCATCTTTGCATGAAATGTTCCCTTGGTATCTCTAATTTTCTTGAAGAGATCCCTAGTCTTTCCCATTCTGTTTTTTCCCTCTATTGCTTTGCATTGATCACTGAGGAAGGTTTTCTTACCTCTCCTTGCTATTCTTTGGAACTCTGCATTCAAATGGGTATATCTTTCCTTTTCTCCTTTGCTTTTCTCTTTTCTTCTTTCCACAGCTATTTGTAAGGCCTCCTCAGACAGCCATTTTGCTTTTTTGCATTTCTTTTTCTTGGGGATGGTTTTGATCCCTGTCTCCTGTACAATGTCATGAACCTCCATCCATAGTTCATCAGGCACTCTGTCTATCAGGTCTAATCCCCTAAATTTATTTCTCACTTCCACAGTATAGTCATAAGGAATTTGATTTAGGTCATACCTGAATGGTCTAGTGGTTTTCCCCACTTTCTTCCATTTAAGACTGAATATGGCAATAAGGAGTTCATGATCTGAGCCACAGTCTTCTCCCGGTCTTGTTATAAAAGGAGATAAACCATGTAACAATCAAGGTCTCAAGAGTGTGAGTGAATGGATTCAAATCCCAGATCTACTAATCACTGGTTAAGTGGAGAGGCAAATTTCTTAATTTATTTGTCTCAGGTTTCTAAATGGGTATCAGGGTAATAATGGCTCCTAACTGATAGGCCGTTTGAGAGCTACTTGAACAACCACTTATAAGCATTTAGAGTAATGCATGATACATAGGAAGCACTCAATAAGTGTTGGCTCACAACTGTAATTATCTGTATTGTGGACTTTAAATGGTATTTACATAAACATATCTCTTGTACTATGTATTGTATTTCCTTATGTTGCACTTTGATTTAATATTGATATTTTAACATAAGTTGTTTTTAAAATTATATTTGCCTAGCATTTTGAAACTGTAGGTGTCACGATGTTTCAGTTGGTTTTAAAATAAGCAAATTTAGTTTTTTCTTGACATAAACTGAGATGCCTTCATTTTTAAGAAGTTTTGATATATAATCAGATTTAATATAACAGCTAATATTACTTATCATTATATTTCATGCTTTTACTTTTCTTATTCTTTATCTTCTTAAAAACTTTGTTTTACTATATCAATTATAGTTTTATTTATTTCTTTCTGTAATAAATAAGTTATAAATTACACTTTTCTTTAATTAGGGTTCAAGAATAAAACAGTATCTATTGCTTTCCCTTCATGGAGGATGATACATTTATTCTCTTACATGTTTTTCTCCAAACCTTTCAAACGTTTCCAGGTTTTTATAGAGATAAACTTGGACATTTGATCCACATCATGATTTGATTCTCTTTGTATTTTCTTATAGACTATTTAATATTTTCCTAAAATATAATATCCATATTAATAATACATTTAGTACAATATTGTTTGTTTCTATCACTGTTTTATTCATATATTTCTTAACTTTTTAATCTTAAATAATTACTACATTCGCTGAAATATTTTTAGAAATGTCTGCAAGAAAGATGAAAAGTAAGTTTCAGCCAGCAACAGACTAAATATAGAAATTTAGTCTTTTTTTTTCTGTATGTATGTATGTACATATGTATGTATGCAGTCCATGGGGTCGCTGGGAGTCGGACACGACTGAGCGACTTCACTTTCACTTTTCACTTTCATGCATTGGAGAAGGAAATGGCAACCCACTCCAGTGTTCTTGCCTGGAGAATCCCAGGGATGGGGGAGCCTGGTGGGCTGCCGTCTATGGGGTCGCACAGAGTCGGACACGACTGACGCGACTTAGCAGCAGCAGCAGCAGCAGCAAGCACATCTTGTTTATCCTCTTCTACACTTTCATGCATTGGAGACAGAAATTAATCCCAGGGACTGGGGAGCCTGGTGGTCTGCTGTCTATGGGGTCACACAGAGTCGGACACAACTAAAGCGACGCAGCAGCAGCAGCACATTGGTTTTCGATAAGTTATATTTTATAAAACTCTTCAATATTTCTAACATTTGGAGGATGTATTTTCCTAGTTTTTTGGTGAGGATACATATTTCCTCTTTTCCTTTTCCTTTGCCATGGTAACAATAAATTTTGAGCAGAGAGTAAAATTCACAGGTCTGATCAATATCCTGGACTGGAAGTAACTCACCTAAGATTTCTGAGGTTCCACTGGATAAAGTCCTGATATATTGTTTTTACACATAAATGTTATCTCTGGTCAAGTCTGTGTCATTCTGTAGAGGGTATTTCAGTGGCATACATTCTGAATGGTTGCCCAGGATAGAGTGTCTTGCTAACCCTGTATTACTTGGAAATCATTTTTTTCATTCAATCTGTTCAGGGACAGATTAATCTATTTTAGTCCTAATTAAGTATTGCAACAAACTGCTGGAGATGGGAGGCAGCCACAAAACATGGGCAAAAAAATTCTGCCCACTGAAAAGATACTTGGAATTTCGATCATGTAGCTATACTCTCTTGCTTACTCCCATGAAGGGTTGGGACAGGGCTAGTTTAGAAAGTAGCACAGATTGGTTAATAATATTGAAGGATCAAAGCACATAAAATTATTTTCACTGCAACTATGAGAATTTTTAGTAACAAAATTCCTTAATATTTCATTCTCAGAAAACAGCATTTATTATGTATCCCATGTAGGTAAACTATGATGGGATATTCAAAAGAAATTAGAAATCATGCCATAAATAAAGAATGCTGTGAACTGACATAGACTTATATAATAGGATTCATTAGTATTTTTTTTCTTTTTCTCCCCTAGTGTCATACCACCAAAACAAGGTTGTATCTAATATACTCAAGATTCCCTGTGCATACAGATAATGTCAATGAATCAGATTATACCAAAGATGTTGATCTGTTTGGAGATGTAGCTTATAGCCAACATCCTTTGAGAACTTGTAAGAACTTGATAACCTTACTAAAATCATATGTAATTGAGCTAATATTACTTGCTTAGATTTATCGAGCTAAAAGTATGTAACAGAGATTTAAGATAGTCAAGTGATAACATAGTGATTAATGGAAAGTCAAGGGCAAATGAGAAAAAAGAAACAAAGACTACTAATTTGTTTACATATTATAGCTTTGTCTGTAAAGGGTGATCCTGTCCAGGTTTAGTGACTTTATTCTTTTATGCAGCACACAGAAGATTAGTGATAGTAAATTGTTAGATGAATGAGTAAATGAACAGCCTATAGAAGATCATTTGAAAAGAAAACTGCAAGGTCCCATGGTCTATGCATATAGTATTTTACCAGTCCCACTACGATAAAAAGAACAAAGTTCTACCTTCTAGCTGTGTTTATATTCCCACTATTAGACACATTCATGTATAAGTCAAAGCAGTACACAACCTGCTGAATATCACTTTTTAAAATGCAAGCCTCAGTATAAGAATCCTGAAGAAAAGATGCTTTGCCTCAAGCATCTCTTATTAGCAAGTTACATAGATGTGTTCACTACATTTTTAACCAAGATAATGCAGTTATTTTAAAGAACAATTTCATTGAGACGAGGAAGAAAGAAGGTCCTTTATACCAAGATGGCAGCAGGGAACACTAACCTGTGAGTCAAGCCTCAGAGGAGCAGATTGAGAAAGAGGCTAAGGGTGTGCAAGTGGCATCTGGGAAGGAGCTGGGATAAATGCTGTCAGTTAAGATACGCACAACAAGATTTCTCACCACCCTCCACCAGTAGTCCATATTCCCACTTCTCTATCTTTCCTTTACCTCTTCTTCACCACTAGGTTACATTTTAATTAATTATTGTTATAACACCAAGTTTTTACTTTATAAATCTTCATAGACAGACACATAAGACAAAATTATTAAGAAAAATAAAAGTTGCATCATCATTCTATTCAATGAAAACAGTATTAAATAATTTTTCTAATCAAATTTTTGAAAGACTAAATATACCTTTTAAGGAAGAAACAGTCTATTAAAGTAAATATTGAGAGAAGAGTAGATGACTGAGCTATGAAAAATTTTATTAGTATCTTTTATAAATAGGGTATTTTAATGGCTTCTCTGGTGGCTCAGAGGTTAAAGCATCTGCCTGCAATGCGGGAGACCTGGGTTCGATCCCCTGGAGAAGGAAAATGGCAACCCACTCCAGTATTCTTTTTTTTTTTTTTTATTTTTAAACTTTACAATATTGTATTAGTTTTGCCAAATATCGAAATGAATCCACCACAGGTATACCCGCGTTCCCCATCCTGAACCCTCCTCCCTCCTCCACTCCAGTATTCTTGCCTGGAGAATCCCATGGACGGAGGAGCCTGGTAGGCTACAGTCTACGGGGTCACAAAGAGCCGAACACAACTGAGTGACTTCACTTCCACCCTTATATTTCTGCTTTTTGTTTAATATCTAAGTCATGTCTGACTCTTTTGTGACCCCATGGACTGTAGCCCACCAGGTTCTTCTGTCCATGGGATTTCCCAGGCAAGAATGCTGGAGTGAGTTGCCATTTTCTTCTTCAACCTTTATATTAAAAGCAGGTATTCTTTAACTCATACACACACACACAATTATTAAGAACCTATATGATGACAGCACTCAACTACATGTTGTGAGTAAGAGAACAAAAAAGTCTTTGCACTCATGGAACTTAAATTCCATTGAGTTAGACAGAAAATAGCTGTGTCTGAATGTGAATGAACATTCATTCATTCATTTATTATATTTTGCTGATCAAAGTTTATTTCTTTTTATTTCAATTTATTTAAACAACACAGTCCAGAAATACTTTGGAATATTTTTAAATAGAAAATATTAGCTATTTGGGAGCCAAGATACTATAAATATAAAATATTTATAAAAATATAAAATATAAAAAAGGTACTGAAAATTTTATACACTTCAATATTGGCCTTTAAAGAGAATATAACAGACACTTATTAGATAAAAATAGGAAAAATATGCCTGCTAATATTATGAATAATCTCTGTTCATTAAGAATAGGATCTATATTTACTTGTACTCATTATTTTAATTGTATTGCAAAATTTAATTGCTATATATTGCATCATATTAGATGTTGTGAAGTTTGCAACAGATTTATAATTAAACACCAGAGGATGGCTTTTGTTTCATATTTTAAACTATGATAGATTTTTAAACAATTTAGTTAAAATTTCCAAATGAGAAATAATTCTTAAGTACTCATACATAAAATACAAGCATTCAGCTACAAAGCAAAATACACCCATCTCAATCCAACTTGTGTTCTCAATATATTTTTACACGTCCCTGCCAAACTAAACTTCTAAAGCAATAGCTTTAATCATAGTATTCAAAAATCTGCAAATAGCCTACATACCCTAAAACAGCACTCCCCTCTGTTCTATTTCTCATTCCTTGCATTATACTTGCACTGTAACTTCTAGCTGAACTTTTTCTCCTCATTATCACCAACTATAAAAATCCTACTTAACTTCTGAAGTCTCACTGGGACGACCCAGAGGGATGGTACCAGGAGGGAGAAGGGAGGAGGGTTCAGGATGGGGAACACGTGTATACCTGTGGCGGATTCATGTTGATATATGGCAAAACCAATACAATATTGTAAAGTTAAAAAATAAAATAAAATAAATTTTAAAAAGTTATCATCAGTTCTTTCCCAACTCCTTTGATTTAACGCAGGTCATAAATTACCTTGTATAATAGAAATTTATATGCATGTCATGGTATCTAAATCCCTTGAGGACCTCGTCTTCTATCTGTAGATCTCCTACAGTACTTAGGGCAATGCTTGTCTTATAGTTAGAAGGTTATTTATTAATTCCATTGACTCCAGTTAGAATATAAAACTCTAGTAAAGGAGAGGGGGGTCCCAACATGGCAGAGAAATAGGACGGGAGGCCACTTTCTCTCCCACAAATTCACCCAAAGATCATTTGAATACAGAGCAACTTCCACAAAACAACTTCTGAATGTTGGTGGAGGACACCAGGTACCCAGAAAGGCAGCCCATTCTTTTCAAAGGTAGGTAGGACAAAATATTAAAGACAAAAAGAGAGACAAAAGAGTTAGGGATGGAGATCCGTCCTGGGGAGGGAGTCATGAAGGAGAAAAAGTTTCCAAACAGTAGGAAATGCTCTCACAGGCGGGTCTGTGTGGAGTTTTGGAATCTCAGAGGGCAACATAACTGGGAGGGGAAAACACACACACACACACACACACACAGAATAGGCACCTAACCACAACTGCCAGCAGAGAAGTAGCCCAGACGCTTGCATCTGCCACTAGCGAGCAGGGGCTGGACAGCGAGGTGTGGGCTGCATTACTGGCCCTTAGGGTTAGGATGAATGCCCTGAGGACAGTCTGAGGGAACTAAGTGAGATAGCAATCCAAACCGTGGGATCCCCAGAAAGGAAAAAAAAGGAGAACTTTCCCTCGAAAGGCTCTTAATCATAGCCTGGACTGCTCACAGAACAAAGGATTGAGTGAATACCAAAGGAGAGCTAGCTGGCTGTGTACAGGTTCCTCCCCACCCGCTGGAGGCAGAGAGGCAGGCATGTAACAGCCAGAGCCGTAAGGCAAGGGGCTGGTCCAATTTCTGCAGCAGAGACTGGCATCCTCCACTAAACTATGAGTAGGCTCCCAGTTGCTAACCATGTCTTCCTGGGATCCTGGACGGTTGACACCTGCCAGGAGGGTCACAGCCTGAGACCAGGTCCCCAGCGGCGACACATGGCACACCTGAGATGGTATTCTTGCGGTGCACTGGAAAACTGAGTGGCTGGGACAGGGGAGGTGATTCAGATGCACAGCCCACCTGGGACAGTGCACTCACTGAGCACCTGGTCATCTGAACTGCTCGGACTTGGGAAGGGTACAGAACCACATGCTGAACCGAGTCTGTGCCCAAGAAGCTGAACCTGAGTGGCTTAGACCTGGGAAGTGCACGAAAGGCAGGGCCTGCTTTGGACAGTACCCCTGCAGATCACCCTGGAGCCTGATCAGTGCAGACACGGAAAGCACATGCTGCTGTGAGCTGGGACAAACCCAGTGTCCCAGTGGTCTATTCACTATGAGCACTGCCCACACACACCAGAGATATTTCTTTGTAGTGTTCCTCCCTCCACACAACACAACTGAACAAGTGAACCTAAATAAGTGACCACCTTCACCCCGCTGTGTGAGGATGGAAATTAGACACTGAAGAGACTTGCAAACAGAGGAAGCCAAAATAAACAAAGAAGAGGGAACTGCTCTGGAAGTGACAGGTACAACAGATTAAAACCCTGTAGTTAACTCTGACTAAGCATTGGGAGAAGGCAATGGCACCCCACTCCAGTACTCTTGCCTGGAAAATCCCATGGACGGAGGAGCCTGGTAGGCTGCAGACCATGGGGTCACGAAGAGTCGGACACGACTGAGCGACTTCACTTTCCCTTTCATGCATTGGAGAAGGAAATGGCAACCCACTCCAGTGTTCTTGCCTGGAGAATCCCAGGGACGGTGAAGCCTGGTGGGCTGCCGTCTATGGGGTCGCACAGAGTCGGACACGACTGAAGCGACTTAGCAGCAGCTTAGCAGCAAGCATTGGGAGGGGCCTATAGATCTTGAGAACAAGTACAAGCTAGAACAAGGAACTATCTGAAGCTGAACTGACCCCACACTGCCCACAACAGGTCCAGAGAAATTGCTAGATATACTTTTACTAGTATCACTTTTTAATTTTTTTAAAATTTAAGTTATTAGTCCTTTAATTTTCATTTTGATAACCTACTATTACCTTGCCAAAAAAAAGATCCTATTTTTAAAGCAAATTTATCTATATTTTTATAATGTTTGTGATTTATTTTGTTCTGTATTTTTAATATTATATTTTTGAGAGTCTAACCACTACTCTAGATTTTTAATCTTTGGTTTTTAGAATTTGTTATCAATTTTGTACCTTTCAGAATTTAATTTTTAGTATCCATTTTCACTCAGGGGTGTGATTACTGGCTTGATTGCTCTCTCCCCTTTTGACTCTTCCTTTTCTCCCCCAGGTCACCTCTATCACCTCCCTACCCCAACTCTGTGAATCTCTCTGGAAGTTCCAGGATATGGAGAACACTTAGGGAACTGATTACTGGCTATATTGATCTCTCCCCTTTTGCATCCTCCCTCCTCTCCTCCTGGTCCGCTCTACCTCCCTCTTCTCTTCTCCTTGTAACTGTGAATCTCTCTGGATGTTTCAGACAGTGGAGAGCACATAAGGAATTGATTACTGGTTATACTGTTCTCTCCCTTTTTGACTCCCCCTCTTCTTCTGGTCACCTCTATCTCTTTCTTCCCTCTTCTTTTCTCCTTGTAACTCTGTGAATCTGTCTGGGTGTCCCTCGCCATAGAAAATTGTTTCACCATTAATCTAGATATTTTCTCATCTGTGCTGTATGGATGGAGAAGTCCTGGGGCTAGTGTAAGAATAAGACTGAAAGTCAGAGGCAGAGGCTTAACTCCAAAACTTGAGAACATCAGAGAACTCCTGATTCCAGGGGATATTAATAGACAAGAGTTCATCCAAAAGCCTCCATACCTACACTGAAACCAAGCTCAACTCAAGAGCCAACAAGTTCCAGAGCAAGACATACCATGCTAATTCTCCAGCAAAGCAGGAACACAGCCCTGAGCATTAAAAGATAGGCTGCCCAAAGCCACACCAAATCCATAGACACCCCCAAACTCACTACTGGACATTTCATTATACTCCAGAGAGAAGAGATCCAGCTCCACCCACCAGAACACAAGGGCAAGTTCCTCTAACCAAAAAACCTTGACAGCCACTAGTCCAATCCCACCCACAGGGAGCAGGCTCCACAATAAAGAGGAACCACAAACTTCCAGCCTCTAGAAAGGGAACCCCAAACACAACAATCTAAACAAAAGGAAAAGGCAGAGAAATATTCAGCAGGTAAATGTACATGATAAATGCCTACCAAACCAAACAAAAGAGGAGGAGATAAGGAGTCTACCTGAAAAAGAATTCTGAAGAATGATAGTAAAGATGATCCAAAATCTTGAAAACAAAATGCAGTTACAGATAAATAGATGACAGACAAGGATTGAGAAGATGCAAGAAATGTTTAACAAGGACCTAGAATTTAAAAAAAAGAGTCAATCATTAATGAATAATGCAATAACTGAGATCAAAAGCACTCTGGTGGGAACCAACAGTAGAATAACTGAGGCTGAAGATAGGATAAGTGAGGTGGAAGATAGAATGGTGGAGATAAATGAAGCAGAGAGGGAAAAAGAAAAAAGAATTAAAATAAATGAGGACAACCTTAGAGACCACTGGGACAAAGTTAAATGCTCCAACATTTGAATCACAGGAGTCCCAGAAGAAGACAAAAACAAAGGGCATGATAAAATACTTGAGGAGATAATAGCTGAAAACTTCCCTAAAATGAGGAAGGAAATATCCACCCAAGTCCAAGAAACCCAGAAAGTTCCAAACAGGATAAACCCAAGGCAAAACACCCCAAGACATATATTAATCAAATTAATGAAGATCAAACACAAAGAGCAAATATTAAAAGCACCAAGGGGAAAGCAACAAATAACACACAAGGGGATCCCCATAAGGATAACAGCTGATCTTTCCATAGAAACTCTTCAGGCCAGAAGGGCAGGGCAGGACATACTTAAAGTGATGAAAGAGAGAAACCTACGACCCAAATTACAATACCCAGCAAGGATCTCATTAAAATATGAAGGAGAAATCAAAAGCTATATAGACAAGCAAAAGCTGAGAGAATTCAGCATCAAATTCAGCATCACTAAACCAGCTCTTCAACAAATGCTAAAAGATCTTCTCTAGAGAGGAAACAGAAAAGGTTTATAAACTTGAACCCAAAACAACAAAGTAAATGGCAATGGGATCATCAGATCAGATCAGTTGCTTAGTCGTGTCCGACTCTTTGCAACCCCATGAATCGCAGCACGCCAGGCCTCCCTGTCCATCACCAACTCCCAGAGTTCACTCAGACTCATGTCCATCGAATCAGTGATGCCATCCAGCCATCTCATCCTCTGTCATCGCCTTCTCCTCTTGCCCTCAATCCCTCCCAGCATCAGAGTCTTTTCCAATGAGTCAACTCTTCGCATGAGGTGGCCAAAGTACTGGAGTTTCAGCTTTAGCATCATTCCTTCCAAAGAAATCCCAGGGCTGATCTCCTTCAGAATGGACTGACTGGATCTCCTTGCAGTCCAAGGGACTCTCAAGAGTCTTCTCCAACACCACAGTTCAAAAGCATCAATTCTTCAGTGCTCAGCCTTCTTCACAGTCCAACTCTCACATCCATACATGACCACAGGAAAAAACATAGCCTTGACTAGATGAACCTTTGTTGGCAAAGTAATGTCTCTGCTTTTGAATATGCTATCTAGGTTAGTCATAATTTTCCTTCTAAGGAGTAAGCGTCTTTTAATTTCATGGCTGCAGTCACCATCTGCAGTGATTTTGGAGCCCAGAAAAATAAATTCTGACACTGTTTCCAGTGTTTCCCCATCTATTTCCCATGAAGTGATGGGACCAGATGCCATGAATTTCATTTTCTGGATGTTGAGCTTCAAGCCAACTTTTTCACTCTCCACTTTCACTTTCATCAAGAGGCTTTTTAGTTCCTCTTCACTTTATGCCATAAGGGTGGTGTCATCTGCATATCTGAGGTTATTGATATTTCTCCCGGCAATCTTGATTCCAGCTTGTGTTTCTTCCAGTCCAGCGTTTCTCATGATGTACTCTGCATAGAAGTTAAATAAACGGGGTGACAATATACAGCCTTGAGGTACTCCTTTTCCTATTTGGAACCAGTCTGTTGTTCCATGTCCAGTTCTAACTGTTGCTTCCTGACCTGCATACAGGTTTCTCAAGAGGCAGGTCAGGTGGTCTGGTATTCCCATCTCTTTCAGAATTTCCCACAGTTTATTGTGAGCCACACAGTCAAAGGCTTTGGCATAGTCAATAAAGCAGAAATAGATGTTTTTCTGGAACTCTCTTGCTTTTTCCATGATCCAGCAGACGTTGGCAATTTGATCTCTTGTTACTCTGCCTTTTCTAAAACCAGATTGAACATCAGAAAGTTCACAGTTCACATATTGCTGAAGCCTGGCTTGGAGAATTTTGAGCATTACTTTACTAGCGTGTGTGATGAGTGCAACTGTGCGGTAGTTTGAGCATTCTTTGGCATTGCCTTTCTTTGGGATTGGAATGAAAACTGACCTTTTCCAGTCCTGTGGCCACTGCTGAGTTTTCCAAATGTGCTGGCATATTGAGTGCAGCACTTTCACAGCATCATCTTTCAGGATTTGGAATAGCTCAACTGGAATTCTATCACCTCCACTAGCTTTATTCATAGTGATGCTTTCTAAAGACCACTTGACTTCACATTCTAGAATGTCTGGCTCTAGGTTAGTGATCACACCATCGTGATTATCTGGGTTGTGAAGCTCTTTTTTGTACAGTTCTTCTGTGTATTCTTGCCACCTCTCTTTAATATCTTCTGCTTCTGTTAGGTCCATACCATTTCTGTCCTTTATCGAGCCCATCTTTGCATGAAATGTTCCTTTGGTATCTCTGATTTTCTTGACGAGATCTCTAGTCTTTCCCATTCTGTTGTTTTCCTCTATCTCTTTGCATTGATTGCTGAAGAAAGCTTTCTTATCTCTTCTTGCTATTCTTTGGAACTCTGCATTCAGATGCTTATATCTTTCCTTTTCTCCTTTGCTTTTCGCTTCTCTTCTTTTCATAGCTATTTGTAAGGCCTCCCCAGACAGCCATTTTGCTTTTTTGCATTTCTTTTCCATGAAGACGGTCTTGATCCCTGTTTCCTGTACAATGTCACGAACCTCATTCCATAGCTCATCAGGCACTCTATCAGATCTAGGCCCTTAAATCTATTTCTCTCTTCCACTGTATAATCATAAGAGATTTGATTTAGGTCATATCTGAATGGTCTAGTGGTTTTCCCTACTTTCTTCAATTTAAGTCTGAATTTGGCAATAAGGAGTTCATGGTCTGAGCCACAGTCAGCTCCTGGTCTTGTTTTTGCTGACTGTATAGAGCTTCTCCATCTTTGGCTGCAAAGAATAGAATCAGTCTGATTTCGGTGTTGACCATCTGGTGATGTCCAGGTATAGAGTCTTCTCTTGTGTTGTTGGAAGAGGGTGTTTGTTATGGCCAGTGCATTTTCTTGGCAAAACTCTATTAGACTTTGCCCTGCTTCATTCTGTATTCCAAGGCCAAATTTGCCTGTTATTCCAGGTGTTTCTTGACTTCCTATTTTTGCGTTCCAGTCCCCTATAATGAAAAGTACATCTTTTTTGGGTTTTAGTTCTAAAAGGTCTTGTAGGTCTTCATAGAACCATTCAACTTTAGCTTTTTCAGCATTAATGGTTGGGGCATAGACTTGGATTACTGTGATATTGAATGGTTTGCCTTGGAAACGAACAGAGATCATGCTGTCGTTTTTGAGATTGCATCCAAGTACTGCATTTCAGACTCTGTTGTCCAAAAGATCATACAAAATGGGATCATACTTATCAATAATTTCCTTAAATGTAAATGGGTTGAATGTCCAGTGAAATGACAAAAACTGATTGAATGGATACAAAAACAAGACCCTTATATATGCTGTCTACAAGAGACCCACCTCAAAACAAGGGACACATACAGACTGAAAATGAAGGGCTGGAAAAAGATATTTCATGCAAATGGAGACCAAAAGAAAGCAGGAGCAGCAATACTTAGATAAAGTAGACTTTGAAATAAAGGCCGTCAAAAGAGACAAAGAAGGCTACTACATAATGATCAAAGGATCAGTCCAAGAAGAAGATATAACAATTATAAATAGATATGCACCCAACAGGACTTCCCTGTTGAAGACAGTAAAGCGTCTGTCTACAATGCTGGAGACCTGGGTTCAATCTCTGGGTTGGGAAAATCCCCTGGAGAAGGAAATGGCAATCCACTCCAGTACTATTGCCTGGAAAATCCCATGGACAGAGGAGCCTGGTTGGTTACAGTCTGTGGGGTCGCAAAGAGTTGGACATGACTGAGAGACTTCACCTTATGCACCCAACATAGGAACACCTCAATACATAAGGCAAATGCTAACAAGTATGAAAGGGGAAATTAACAGTAACACAATAATAGTAGGAGACTTTAATACTCCACTCACACCTATGGATAGATCAACCAAACAGAAAATTAGCAAGGAAACACAAACTTTAAAAGATACAGTGGCCTAGTTTGACCTAAATGATATCTACAGGACATTTCACCCCAAAACAATTAATTACACCTTTTTCTCAAGTGCACACAGAGCATTCTCCAGGACATATCACATCCTGGGCCATATCTAGCCTTGGTAAATTTAAAAAAATTGATATCATTCCAAGCATCTTTTCTCATCACAATATGGTAAGATGAGATGGCAAAATCAACTATTAAAAACACAAACATATGGAGGCTAAACAACACACTTCTGAATAACCAACAAATCATGGAAGAAATAAAAAACGAAATCAAAATATGCATAGAAACAAATGAAAACACAACAACCCCAAACCTATGGGATTCAGTAAAAGCAGTGCTAAGGGGAAGGTTCATAGCAATACAAGCTTACCTCAAGAAACAAGAGAAAAATCAAATAAATAACCTAAATTTATACCTAAAGCAACTAGAAAAAGAAGAATGAAGAACCCCAGGATTAGCAGAAGGAAAGAAATCATAATGGGGCAGAAATACATGAGAAAGAAACAAAGGAGACTATAGCATAAATCAACAAAACTAAAAGCTGGTTCTTTGAGAAGATAAATAAAATAGACAAACCATTAACCAGACTCATCAAGAAAAAAAGGGAGAAGAATCAAATCAACAAAATTAGAAATGTAAATGGAGAAATCAAAACAAATAACACAGAAATACAAACGATCATAAGAGACTACTATTTGCCAACTATACACCAATAAAATGGACAACTTGGAAGAAATGGATGAGTTCTTAGAAAAGTATAACCTTCCAAAATTGAACCAGGAGGAAATAGAAAATCTTAATAGATGCATCACAAGCATGGAAATAGAAACTGTAATTAAAGACCTTGCAACAAACAAAAGCCCAGGACCAGATGACTTCACAGGTGAATTCTACCAAAAATTTAGAGAAGAGCTAACACCTATCCTACTCAAACTCTTCCAGAAAATCGCAGAGGAAGGTAAACTCCCAAATTCATTCTATGAGGCCAATATCAACCTAATACCAAAACCAGACAAAGATACCACAAAAAAAAAAAAAAAGGAAAAGAAAAAACTACAAGCCGATATCACTGATGAACATAAATGCAAAAATCCTCAATGAAATTCTAGCAAACAGAATCCAAGAACATATTAAAAAGATCATATATCATGTTCAAGTGGGCTTTATCCCAAGGAGGCAAAGATCCTTCAATATCTGCAAATCAATCAATGTGATATGCCACATTAACAAATTGAAAGATAAAAACCATATGATTATCTCAATAGATGCAGAGAAAGCCTTTGACAAAATTCAACACCCTTTTATGATAAACACTCTCCAGAGAGCAGACATAGAAGGAACATATCTCATCATAATAAAAGCCATATATGATAAACACACAGCAAACATTATCCTCAATGGTGAAAAATTGAAAGCATTTTCCCTAAAGTCAGGAACAAGATAAGCATGCCCACTATTCAACATAGTTTTGGAAGTTTTGGCCACAGCAATCAGATCAGAAAAAGAAATAAAAGGAATACAGATTGAAAAAGAAGAAGGAAAACTCTCAACTGTTTGCAGATCACATCATCCTCTACATAGAAAACACTAAAGACATCACCAGAAAGTTACTAGAGCTAATGTATGCATATAGCAAAGCTGCAAGATATAAAATTAATACACAGAAATCCCCTGCATTCCTATACAGTAACAATGAGAAAAAAGAAAGAGAAATTAAGGAAACAATCCCATTCACCATTGTAATGGAAAGAATAAAATACTTAGGAATAAATCTACCTAAAGAAACAAAATATCTATATACAGAAAACTATAAAACACTGATGAAATAAATCAAAGAGAACACAAATAGATGGAGAAATACACCATGTTCATAGATTGGAAGAATCATATAGTGTAAAAGAGTATACTACCCAAAGCAATCTATAGATTCCATGCAATCCCTAAAAGCTATCAATGTTCTTTATCACAGAACCAGAACAAATAATTTCACAATTTGCATGGAAATACAAAAAAACCTCAAGTGGCCAAGGCAATCTTGAGAAAGAAGAATGGAACTGGAGAAATCAACATGCCTGACTTTAGACTACACTACAAAGCTACAGTCATCAAGACAGTATGGTACTGACACAAAGATAGAAATATAGATCAATGGAATTAAATAAAAAATCCACAGATAAATACACACACCTATGGACACTTCCCAAAGAAAGGCAAAGCCAAAGAATGCAAAAACTACCTCACAATTGCACTCAACTCACATGTTAGTAAAGTAATGCTTATAATTCTCCAAGCCAGCCTTCAGCAGTACAGGAACCATTAACTTCCAAAGTTCAAGCTGGTTTTAGAAAAGGCAGAGGAACCAGAGATCAAATTGCCAACATCCGCTGGATCACAGAAAAAACAAGAGAATTCCAGAAAAACATCTATTTCTGCTTTAGTGACTATGCCAAAGCCTTTGACTATGTGGACCACAATCAGATCAGATCAGATCAGTGGCTCAGTCATGTTCGACTCTTTGCGACCCCATGAATCACAGCATGCCAGGCCTCCCTGTCCATCACCAACTCCCAGAGTTCACCCAGACTCACGTCCATCGAGTCAGTGATGCCATCCAGCCATCTCATCCTCTGTCGTCCCCTTCTCCTCCTGCCCCCAATCCCTCCCAGCATCAGAGTCTTTTCCAATGAGTCAACTCTTCACATGAGGTGGCCAAAGTACTGGAGTTTCAGCTTTAGCATCATTCCTTCCAAAGAAATCCCAGGGCTGATCTCCTTCAGAATGGACTGGTTGGATCTCCTTGCAGTCCAAGGGACTCTCAAGAGTCTTCTCCAACACCACAGTTTAAAAGCATCAATTCTTCGGTTCTCAGCCTTCTTCACAGTCCAACTCTCACATCCATACATGACCACAGGAAAAAACATAGCCTTGACTAGACGAACCTTCGTTGGTAAAGTAATGTCTCTGCTTTTGAATATGCTATCTAGGTTGGTCATAACTTTCCTTCCAAGGAGTAAGCGTCTTTTAATTTCATGGCTGCAGTCACCATCTGCAGTGATTTTGGAGCCCAGAAAAATAAAGCCTGACACTGTTTCTACTGTTTCCCCATCTATTTCCCATGAAGTGATGGGACCAGATGCCATGATCTTCGTTTTCTGAATGTTGAGCTTTAAGCCAACTTTTTCACTCTCCTCTTTGACTTTCATCAAGAGGCTTTTCAGTTCCTCTTCACTTTCTGCCATAAGGGTGGTGTCATCTGCATATTGGAGGTTATTGATATTTCTCCTGGCAATCTTGATTCCAGCTTGTGTTTCTTCCAGTCCAGCGTTTCTCATGATGTAGTCTGCATATAAGTTAAATAAACAGGGTGACAATATACAGCCTTGATGAACTCCTTTTCCTATTTGGAACCAGTCTGTTGTTCCATGTCCAGTTCTAGCTGTTGCTTCCTGACCTGCATACAAATTTCTCAAGAGGCAGATCAGGTGGTCTGGTATTTCCATCTCTTTCAGAATTTCCCACAGTTTATTGTGATCTACACAGTCAAAGGCTTTGACATAGTCAATAAAGCAGAAATAGATGCTTTTCCGGAACTCTCTTGCTTTTCCCATGATCCAGCAGATGTTGGCAATTTGATCTCTGGTTCCTCTGCCTTTTCTAAAACCAGCTTGAACATCAGGAAGTTCATGGTTCACATATTGCTGAAGCCTGGCTTGGAGAATTTTGAGCATTACTTTACTAGCATGTGAGATGAGTGCTATTGTGCGGTAGTTTGAGCATTCTTTGGCATTGCCTTTTTTTGGGATTGGAATGAAAACTGATCTTTTCCAGTCCTGTGGCCACTGCTGAGTTTTCCAGATTTGCTGGCATATTGAGTGCAGCACTTTCACAGCATCATCTTTCAGGATTTGGAATAGCTCAACTGGAATTCCATCACCTCCACTAGCTTTGTCCATAGTGATGCTTTCTAAAGACCACTTGACTTCACATTCCAGGATGTCTGGCTCTAGGTCAGTGATCACACCATTATGATTATCTGGGTCGTGAAGATCTTTTGTATAGTTCTTCTGTATTCTTGCCACCTCTCTTTAATATATTCTGCTTCTGTTAGGTCCATACCATTTCTGTCCTTTATTGAGCCCATCTTTGCATGAAATATTCCTTTGGTATCTCTGATTTTCTTGAGGAGATCCCTAGTCTTTCCCATTCTGTTGTTTTTCTCTATATCTTTGCATTGATTGCCGAAGAAGGCTTTCTTATCTCTTCTTGCTATTCTTTGGAACTCTGCATTCAGATGTTTATATCTTTCCTTTTCTCCTTTGCTTTTCGCTTCTCTTCTTTTCACAGCTATTTGTAAGGCCTCCCCAGATAGCCATTTTGCTTTTTTGCATTTCTTTTCCATGGGGATGGTCTTGATCCCTGTCTCCTGTACAGTGTCATGAACCTCATTCCATAGCTGTGGAAAATTCTGAAAGAGATGGGAATACCAGACCACCTGGCCTGCCTCACGAGAAACCTATATGCAGGTGAGGAAGTAACAGAACTAGACATGGAACAACAGACTAGTTCCAAATAGGAAAAGGAGTATGTCAAGGCTGTATATTGTCACCCTGCTTATTTAACTTACATGCAGAGTACATCAGGAGAAACGCTGGGCTGGAGGACACTCAAGCTGGAATCAAGATTGCCGGGAGAAATATCAGTAACCTCAGATATGCAGATGACACCACCCTTATGGCATAAAGTGAAGAGGAACTAAAAAGCCTCTTGATGAAAGTAAAAGAGGAGAGTGAAAAGGTTGGCTTAAAGCTCAACATTCAGAAAACAAAGATCATGGCATCCGGTCCCATCACTTCATGGCAGATCGATGGGGAAACAGTGGAAACAGTGCCTGACTGTAATTTTCTGGGCTCCAAAATCACTGCAGATGGTGACTGCAGCCATGAAATTAAAAGATGCTTACTCCTTGGAAGGAAAGTTATGACCAACCTGGATAGCATATTCAAAAGCAGAGATATTACTTTGCCAACAAAGGTTCATCTAGTCAAGGCTATGGTTTATCCAGTGGTCATGTATGGATATGAGAGTTGGACTGTGAAGAAAGCTGAGCACTGAAGAATTGATGCTTTTGAACTGTGGTGTTGGAGAAGACTCTTGAGAGTTCCTTGGACTGCAAGGAGATCCAACCAGTCCATCCTAAAGGAGACCAGTCCTGGGTTTTCATTGGAAGGACTGATGCTGAAGCTGAAACTCCAATACTTTGGCCACCTCATGTGAAGAGTTGACTCATTGGAAAAGACTCTGATGCTGGGAGGGATTGGAGGCAGGAGGAGAAGGGGATGACAGAGGATGAGATGGTTGGATCGCATCACCAACTCAATGGACATGAGTTTGAGTGAACTCCAGCGTTGGTGATGGACAGGGAGGCCTGGTGTGCTGTGATTCATGGGGTAACGAAGAGTCGGACATGACTGGGTGACTGAACTGAACTGATGGTCACTTCATCTTTGACAAAGGAGGCAAAAATATACAGTGGAGAAAAGACAATCTCTTTAACAAGTGGTGCTGGTAAAACTGGTCAACCACCTATAAAAGAATGAAACTAGAACACTTTCTAACACCATACACAAAAATAAACTCAAAATAGATTAAAGATCTAAATGTAAGATGAGAAACTATAAAACTCCTCGAAGAAAACATAGGCAAAACACTCTCTGACATAAATCATAGCAGGATCCTCTATCATCCACCTCCCAGAGTAATGGAAATAAAAGCAAAAGTAAACAAATGGGGCCTAATTAAACTTGAACACTTTTGCCCAATGAAGGAAACTATAAGCAAGGTGAAAAGAGAGCCTTCAGAATGGGAGAAAATAATTTCAAACAAAGCAACTTGTCAGGATCCTCATTAGGCATTACTGACAAAATGGATGCATGGCCCCAGCCCCCTCTCCTCATTCTGCAGGCTCGGACCTGGGATGAAGGAGTTAGCTCTTGTGATTCTGACTTGTTCCTTCCTTTCTTTGGTTGAGTTGGCTGCAAAGAATGTTAAGGTGCTTATTGTTCTTGAGAGAAGCATGAGAATGCACAAAGCCTTCTGCAGTTGTGCCCAGAAAATAATCTGTAAGGTAACCATTGATATTTGCTCAAGTATTTTTACAAAGAATATCCCTGGATGAGCATGTAGGCCACAGATTGAGGCCATGGGAAGGATTGTTATCTGAGACCTGTTTGCGAGGGACATGTTTATGGCAAAGGAAGTTTGCTAAACTTCAGTTCAGTTCAGTTGAGTCGCTCAGTCGTGTCTCACTCTCTGTGACCCCATGAATCGCAGCACACCAGGCCTCCCTGTCCATCACCAACTCCTGGAGTTCACTCAGACTCATGTCCATCGAGTCAGTGATGCCATCCAGCCATCTCATCCTCTGTTGTCCCCTTCTCCTCCTGCCCCAATCCCCCCCAGCATCAGAGTCTTTTCCAATGAGTCAACTTGTTGCATGAGGTGGCCAAAGTACTGGAGTTTCAGCTTTAGCATCATTCCTTCCAAAGAAATCCCAGGGCTGATCTCCTTCAGAATGGACTGATTGGATCTCCTTGCAGTCCAAGGGACTCTCAAGAGTCTTCTCCAACACCACAGTTCAAAAGCATCATTTCTTCAGCGCTCAGCCTTCTTCACAGTCCAACTCTCACATCCATACATGACCACAAAAACCATAGCCTTGATTAGATGGACCTTTATTGGCAAAGTAATGTCTCTGCTTTTCAATAAGCTATCTAGGTTGGACATAAATTTCCTTCCAAGAAGTAAGCATCTTTTAATTTCATGGCTGCAGTCACCATCTGCAGTGATTTTGGAGCGCCCCCAAAAATAAAGCCTGACACTGTTTCCACTGTTTCCCCATCTATCTGCCATGAAGTGATGGGACCGGATGCCATGATCTTCATTTTCTGAGTGTTGAGCTTTAAGCCAACTTTTTCACTCTCCTCTTTCATCAAGAGGCTTTTTAGTTCCTCTTCACTTTATGCCATAAGGGTGGTGTCATCTGCATATCGGACGTTATTGATATTTCTCCTGGCAATCTTGATTCCAGTTTGTGTTTCTTCCAGTCCAGCGTTTCTCATGATGTACTCTGTATAGAAGTTAAACAAGCAGGGTGACAGTATACAGCCTTGACATAATCCTTTTCCTATTTGGAACCAGTCTGTTGTTCCATGTCCAGTTCTAACTCTTGCTTCCTGACCTGCATATAAATTTCTCAAGAGGCAGGTCAGGTGGTTTGGTATTCCCATCTCTTTCAGAATTTCCCACAGTTTATTGTGATCCACACAGTCAAAGGCTTTGGCATAGTCAATAAAGCAGAAATAGATGTTTTTCTGGAACTCTCTTGCTTTTTCCATGATCCAGCGGATGTTGGCAATTTGATCTCTGGTTGCTCTGCGTTTTCTAAAACCAGCTTGAACATCAGCAGGTTCATGGTTCACATATTGCTGAAGCCTGGCTTAGAGAATTTTGAGCATTACTTTACTAGCATGTGAGATGAGTGCAATTGTGCGGTAGTTTGAGCATTCTTTGGCATTGCCTTTCTTTGGGATGATTTAGGGTTTAGGAATAATTAAGAATAGCTGGAAGCCTTTATAGGAGATAGTGAGCTTAAGATACTAGGGGCAAGCAGGATTATAAAGATATGAAACAAACTGAGGAATGTGGTATGCAGCCCAGACATAAGCATGAATTACAATGTAATCACAAGTAAACACGATTCTGAGAGAATTGCTGAAACAGGAACTCTATTTGAAGGGCAACAATGAGACAATAATCTAGGTGAGGGTGAACTGAAAATGTCAAACCTCTGACCTGATGCTTTTGAAAAAGTATAAAAGAGAACCTGATGCTTGAAACAAACATGTAGTCCCGTACCTCGAGTCAGAGCATCATTTCCCGTCGACACCACTCATCCCTTCAGGCTGATCCCCTGGCTGCTTGAGCTGGACTCTGGCAGCAATTGACAAGGAATTAGTCTCAAAAATATTCTAGCAGCTCAGGCAACTCAATACAAGAAAAATAAATGACCCAATCAAAAATGGGCCAATGAACTAAACAGACATTTCTCCAAAATAAGACATACAGATGGCTAACAAACACATGAAAAAATGTTCAGTATCAATCACTATCAGAGAAATGCAAATCAAAACCACAATGAGGTACCATCTGATGCCAGTCAGAATGACTGCTATCAAAAAGTCTACAAACAATAAATGCTGGAGAGGGTGTGGAGAAAAGGGAACCCTCTTACACTGTTGGTGGGAATGCAAACTTAGAGCCAATAAGGAGAACAGTGTGGATATTCCTTTAAAAACTGAAAACAGAACTCCCATACAACCCAGCAATCCCACTTCTGGGCATACACACTGAGGAAACCAGAAATGAAAGAGATTATGTACCCCAATGTTCATCGCAGCACTGTTTACAATAGCTAGGACATGGAAGCAACCTAGATGTCCATCAGCAGATGAATGGATAAGAAAGCTGTGGTACACATACACAATGGAATACTACTCACCTATTAAAAAGAACACATTTGAATCAGTTCTAATGAGATAGATGAAACTGGAGCCTATTATACAGACTGAAGTAAGTCAGAAAGAAACACACCAATACAGTATATTAACACATATATATGGAATTTAGAAAGATGGTAACAATGACCCTATATGCAAGACATTAAAAGAGACACAGATATAAAGAACAGAATTTTGGACTCTGTGGAAGAAGGCGAGTGTGGGATGATTTGAGAGAATAGCATTGAAACATATATATTACCATACGTGAAATAGATCACCAGTCCAAGTTCGATGCATGAGACAGGGCACTCAAAGCTGTTGTACTGGGACAACCCAGAGGGATGGGATGAGGAGGGAGGTGGGAGGGGGGTTCAGGATGGGGGACACATGTACACCTGTGGCTGATTCATGTGAATATATGGCAAAAACCACCACAAGTTTGTAAAGTATTTAGTCTCCAATTAAATTAATTAAAAAAAAAAAAGACTCCAGTAAAGGGGTGTGACTTCAGCAAAATGACAGAGTAGGCAGCTCCATACACCTGTCTCATCACAAAAACATTGAAAACCAGACAGAAATGGTTACAACCTACTTTGCGAGTACTCTAGAATAAACAGGCAAGGGTGTATAGTAACCAAGAAAATGCTGAATTCAGAAAAAGGCAATCTACAAACAGTAGGAAGTTGTAGCATTCTTACTTGCCTTTGTCCAATCCTATCTCTGACTCAGCTGCAGTGAAGATGGGAGCTAATGGTCCCTGGTTCTGGAGGAAGCAGTTGTTTGGTTGCTAAGTCATGTTTGACTCTTTGTCATCCCATGGACTGCAGCACACCAGGCTTCCCTGTCCTTTACTATCTCCTGGAGTTTGCTCAAACTCACATTCACTGAATCAGTGAAGCCATTCAACCATCTCATCCTTTGTTGCCTCCTTCTCCTACTGCCCTCAATCTTTCAGAGTATCCTACCTATCAATACTTCATTGTGTTAGTCTGTTCTCATCGGACTGGGGAGATATCAAAAGGATGGGCAGATGGATTCATATCCAGAATATATTAAAAAAAAAAAAACTCCTAAAACTCAACCTCAAAAATAAAATGGGAAAAGACCTTAAATGGACGTTTATCTAAGAACAGATGGTCAAATGAACACATGAAAAATGCTTAACGTCATTTTCATTAGGAAACTGCAAATCAACACCAGAAGATAACACATCTCACTTACAATTGCAGTACTGCTGTAATGAAAGGAAAAAAAAATATCCCCACAGATGTTAGTAAGAATGTAGAGAAACTGGAGTACTTGTACATTTTCAGCAGGAATGGAAAACAGTATAGCCATTGCAGGAAACATTTTGGTGGTTCCTCAGGAAGTTAAACATATATATGCTTACCTGGCATCTGTTTGAATCCCTCTTTTCAAATTTTTTGGGTAAAAATTTGAGGTGGAATCACTGGATCATATAATAATTCTATGTTTTGGCCTTTTGAGATACAGTTTCTATTTGGGATGATGGAAGATATATTAAAATAGATTCTGGTGATGGTTGTACAACACTGCAAATGTAATTGTAATTTTTTCCACTAAAAACTGTACAATTAAAAATTATGACAATGGAAAATTTTATGTTATATATATTTTGCCATAATAAACAACCCACAGTGCATTAATTTTACATTCAAGTTGTATATGTAATCATTATAAGCATAACATGGTAGATATAATTTCTAAGGACTTATGTCGTTGAGTTTCAAATAATGAATATGAATTTTTTCCATATACCACATGAAGGTAAAGTACTTAATTCAATTAGCAGTGTATAATTTTGCACTATTGATGCAATAGTTATATCTGAAGACGTGGTACCAGTATACAGGGAGGCCTGGCGTGATGTGATTCATGGGGTCGCAAAGAGTCAGACATGACTGAGCAACTGATCTGATCTGATCTGATTTTTTTTTTAATTTCTTCTAAAGTTTACTAAAATCAGGTCTTCAAAAAATACAGTAAAGAAGCTTAGGGAAAAGAAGGCATATTTAAACTGTCAGCTAGCTAACTAGGATCACTATCAGTTGATTGCATTTAAGTTGAAATGAAAAAACTAAATGGAACATATACCAACCTGTTAATATACAGATTATACTCACTATCATCAAAAACAATCTAATTACTTTCTTGGGTATCAAAACAAGTATGGCATTAATATGATTAGTGTAGGAAAACTGTAGTCATGCTTAATGAAAATTAAACCAGTTCTGGCAGTATTATGAGCAAATGAGGTATTATGTAAACTTAATGAGTAAATGTAATCTCTACCATACATCCATTCAGCACACATATTTTTAAGCATTTATTCTATATAATGACTATATGCATACACATATTACGTGAATTATCTAATTTCATGCATATACTCAGAAGAAGGACTTCTACCAAATATTTCTATTGAGACCAGGATACATGTTTTCCTAAAGTACAATGTGTGCCAATTCTATTAACTAAGAGATAACCCAGACATTTTCATCAGTAGTACAGTTATAAACTTTTAGCATTTATCTGTCAACATTTCGCTACTTTGCCATTTTTTTTTTTACTGTTAAATATTTGTAAGTAGATTGTCAAATGTGTACATGCTTTTCCCCCCACATTTTACAACCATATTCATTAAACCGTAACACTTGAGTTCAGGGTTTCAAGTCTTAGGAATTAACTAGCTGGCATCTTCTACTGACACCAGATTTAGAGAAACAAATATAAAAGGCATAGGAGTCAGTGGGCCATAACATAGACTAAGAAACATTAAAAAGCTCCAATAGCTCCCCACTGAACCAACAACAAAGTCCACTTTGGTCTCCTAGTTCTTCTGTGTAAAAATGCTTTACAAACAGTTTTCACCACATTTCCTCCTAACCTATATTCTGAAGGTGAAGTCGCTCAGTCGTATCTGACTCTTTGTGACCCCATGGACTGTAGCCTACCAGGCTTCTCCGTCCATGGGATTTTCCAGGCAAGAATACTGGAGTGGGTTACCATTTCCTTCTCCAGGGGATCTTCCCAACCCAGGGATCGAACCCGGGTCTCCTGTATTGGAGGCAGACGCTTTAACCTCTGAGCCTCCAGGGAAGCCCAAACCTATACTCCAGGCAGAGTTAATTTTGTACCACTCTATAGCCATGAAAGAGCTTGTTCCCGTTAAAATAGTTCATGATTTTCTACCTGGGGCTCTATTTCTTCTCTTTTTAAAGCTCATTTCCAATGCCACTACTTTATCTTTTTTTTTTTTTTTTTGAACTTTTATTTTGTATTGGGGTATAGTCAGTTAACAATGTTGTGAGAGTTTCAGGTGAACAAGATCAGCCATGCTGCTGCTGCTGCTGCTAAGTCGCTTCAGTCGTGTCTGACTCTGTGCGACCCCAGAGACGGCAGCCCACCAGGCTTCCCCGTCCTGGGATTCTCCAGGCAAGAACACTGGAGTGGGTTGCCATTTCCTTCTCCAATGCATGAAAGTGAAAAGTGAAAGTGAAGTTGCTTCAGTCGTGTCTGACTCTGTGCAACCCCAGAGACGGCAGCCCACCAGGCTTTCCCGTCCCTGGGATTCTCCAGGCAGGAGTACTGGAGTGGGGTGCCATTGCCTTCTCCGAGATCAGCCATACATATACATATATCCATTCTCCTCCAAACTTCCTTCCCATCCAGTCTGCCACATAACATTGAACTGAATTCCATGTGCTATATAGTAGGTCCTTGTTGGTTATCCATTTTAAATATAGCAGTGAGTACATATGCACTATGGAATATTTGTTGTTGTTTAGTCACTAAGTTGTATCTGATTCTTTTTGTGACCCCATGGACTACAGTCCACCAGGTTTTTCTGTCCATGGGATTTTCCAGGCAAGAATACTGCAATGGGTTGCCATTTCCTCCTCCAGGGGATCTTCCTGATCCAGGCAGGGATGGAACTCATGTTTCCTGCACTGGCAGGGAGATTCTTTACCATTGAGCCAGGAAGTCCTGTAATGGAATATTACTCAGCCATTAAAAAGAATGAAACAATGACATTTGCAGAAATATGGATGGACCTAGAGATTGTCATACTGAGTTAATTAAGTCAGACAGGTGAAATATCATATTACATCCCTTATATGTGGACCTAAAAAGAAATGATAGAAATGGCTTACTTACAAAGTAAGTAAGAGACAGACTTAAGAGAATGAACTTACGATTGTCAAAGGGAAGGATGGGGGAAGAGATAGGGAGTTTGGGGCAGATATGCCACTACTTTAGCATTCCATATTTATTTAGGAGTTGTTCTGCAAGTTTCTTATATTGATAATACGTTGCAAATCTGTATACTATCTGATTCTTTGAATGTATATTATTTGTATTTGCTTCAACTAAGATAAGAAAACTTCAAGAGAGAGGGAACTCAGCATAAAAATAGGCACTAAATATATATGTACTACGTACAAAAGTTAGAATAAAGCCCTGGAATTTACAAAGGACTTTCATATTCATTATTTCACCTGTTTTTCTCAAGGTGATACTGTAACTTGCATTTCACAAAGCGGAGCTGGATTTTATAGAAATCAAGAAATACATTCCTTGTCAAACATCCATTAACACCAGATGGAACACAGGTTTAAATCCAAGACTTTCAATTCAAAGTCACTGTTTTATATAACTATGATAGAGAAGAGAAATGAAGTAAAAAGGTTAAATTATTGTCCAAGGATTTAGGATTTGAATTCAGTCCATCTAAATTTAAGCCCTATAAATTTTCTGTATTTTCAGCAAAATCCTGATCTATAGGCTTAAATGAAAGTAGTTGATATTTTGAAATTATAAATCAGTGGATTTAGACAGCTATGTGGACATCTTCATATATAATATGTTAGATATTATAGAAGTAAACTACCTTTAAACTCGGAAATAGATTAATGATTGGCCATTAAATAAATTATTGATGTACATAAAAGGAAGCATAAACACTATAAACCCCTATTATCATTTAAAGTAATTCTATTGTCCTTCAAGTCCCATAAAATTGGCCTAAGTGTAGTACACACATTGATTATGCAAAGATCCTCAATGTAAAATAGAATGTGTACAAAGTCCATAAAACACTATTCTCCTACAATATATATTTAACCTAAAATTAAGATGTTAGTGCTAATAAAGATACAACAATTATGACACTTTAAATTTATAATTACCTTACTTTTTAGCAATCACAGATGAGGTTAAGGTAGAATTTACATCTTAGCTCTTTGCACAAAAGCTTATATCTATGTATTTTAATGTATACACACTTTCAGAATTAAGTAAACAATCTAAAATTGACTTTAGGATTAAAAACAAAAAGTATCTTTTTTCCCAAAATAGCTACATCAGTATTTGAATATCACACATTTTATAGATTATTTCATCTGTGTGTTTAAAATGTCTCTTTTGGGGTCCCTACTTTGATCTTTTTATTTACCTTTGAGATCTAGCTTTGTTGGATTTGAGAGGTCTTATTGAGTGAAATTCAAAGTGACAGAAAACCAATTCTCTAATAAATACCTAAGGAGAGATAAACAGGTATGTTGATGGCCATATTTATGAGTTTAATTACAGAAGGTGCTGATGGGAGATTTTGTCAGACAGAATATAGACTGAAGTGAAGCATTTGGAGAGTGTAAGAGATAGAACACTCTATTAGGCCAGCTGAATGATATAACAAGTTCTAATGTAAAAATCATAAGAATCAGGAAGACTACTTGAATTTACAGGCAGAAAAAGTAGTACGGAACTGAATTAAGCTATTCAAAGTTTTAAACAACTTGAGAAATTCCTGCTAGGTACTGTTAAGTTTCCTTTTCAAAGGTGTATATGTGTGTGGTCAGTTGTGTCCAACTCTTTGTGACCCCATGACTGTAGCCTACTAGGTTCCCCTGCCTATGGGATTTCCCAGGCAAGGGTTGCCATTTCCTACTCTACGGGACCATCCAGACCCAGGGATAAAACCTGAGTCTCCTGCATTGGCAGGCAGATTCTTTACCATTGTGCCACCTGGGAAGCCCTTTTTGCTTTAAAAGTTGACCTTCATGTGATCTGCATGATCTGTAGGTAGCTTGGAACCAGAAGGAAATAATTGATCAGGTGTGAATTTCAGGTGCCTCTCATGATTCCCTTAGTGAGTAGAGAAACAGAGGTGGTCATAGTAAGTCATATACCATATCAATCAAGACAGAGTAGGCAAAAGACCAGGGAAAAATGGACAAGCAAGCAGTCAAGAAGCACTTATGAAATTCATTCAAACACTGTACAGGGCCTAATTCTTATTTTTAATAACAGTTATTATTAAGAAATAAATATATATTGAAGAAGACTTGGAAAACATGTAAAGATGTATCAAAGAAAATAAAAGTCATCCTTAATTACATAGCTCAGAAAAAAATTTTCTAACATTTTGGCATACTTAAGAAAATTAATTCTCTCTCTCCTACTCTCTCAGATAATATGCTTACATTGATATTATCTTAAAAGGATTATATTGTATATAATATAAAGTTTCACTTCTGCTTTTATAGCTAAAATAACATTGGGGCATTTTTCTTGTTATAAAAATTATTGATGCTTTATACTTATTTAATTTATTAACATTTATTGCTTACACAGTAAAATGATAATTTAAATTTTTCCCATTCCCTAATTTTCTAAACTCCTACTTCAATTACAACATTTTCAGGTACATTTTTGTATGCATAGCACATTATATATTTGATATATAACAAACCAATTTCTTCTTTATTATTTTCTGTTATAAAATCATTTGTGTCATTTTTCTTATGTCTTACACTGCCTACAAAACTTTAAAATAAATTTTGCTATATCAAATTATAAAAAAGAGTTCATGGTGTTAAAACTTTAGGAATGAATGATGGTAGATAGTATTATATCTGATTTTATGGGATATACATTTAAAATTTCAGCTTTAAGGAAGATGTTGCCTGTATGTTTGAAAAAGATAATTCTCTTTTCATTAAGTTATATTTTTTCTATTGCTTTTTAGTAAAGAGTTTTATCTCACATGCTAGTAAGGTAATGCTCAAAATTCTCCAAGCCAGGATTCAACAGTACATGAACTGTGAACTTCCAGATGTTCAAGCTGGATTTAGAAAAGGCAGAGAAACCAGAGATCAAATTGCCAACATCTGCTGGATCGTCGAAAAAGCAAGAGAGTTTCAGAAAAAATATTTATTTCTGCTTTATTGACTATGCCAAAGCCTTTGACTGTGTGGATCAAAACAAACTGTGGAAAATTCTTCAAGAGATGGGAATACCAGAACACCTGACCTCCTTCTTGAGAAATTTGTATGCAGGTCATGAAGCAACAGTTAGAACTGGACATGGAACAACAGACTTATTCCAAATTGGGAAAGGAGTACGTCAAGGCTGTATATTGTCACCCTGCTTATTTAACTTATATACAGAATACCTCATGAGACACGTTGGGCTGGATGAAGCACAAGCTGAAATCAAGATTGCTGGGAGAAATATCAATAAACTCAGATGTGCAGATGACACCACATTTATGGTAGAAAGAGAAGAAGAGTTAAAGAGCCTCTTGATGAAAGTGAAAGAGGAGAGTGAAAAAGTTGGCTTAAAGCTCAACATTCAGAAAACTAAGATCATGGCATCCGGTCCCATCACTTCATGACAAATTGATGAGGACATAATGGAAACAGTAAGAGACTTTATTCTTGGGGCTCCAAAATCACTGCTGATGGTGACTGCAGCCATGAAATTAAAAGACGCTTACTCCTTGGGAGAAAAGTTATAACCAACCAAGGCAGCATATTAAAAAGCAGAGACATTACTTTACCAACAAAGGTCCATCTAGTCAAAGCTATGGTTTTTCCATTAGTCAGGTACGGATGAGAGAGTTGGACTATAAAGAAAGCCGAGCCCTTAAGAATTGATGCTTTTGAACTATGGTGTTGGAGAATACTTGAGAGTCCCTTGGATGGCAAGGAGATCCAACCAGTCTATCCTAAGGGAAATCAATCCTGAATATTCATTGGAAGAACTGATGCTGAAGCTGAAACTCCAATACTTTGGCCACCTGATGCTAAGAACTGATGGCCACCTGATGCTAAGAACTGACTCATTTGAAAAGACCCTGATGCTGGCAAAGATTGAAGCTGGAGGAGAAGGGGACAACAGAGGATGAGATGGTTGGATGGCATCACCAACTCAATGGGCATGAGTTTGAGTAAACTCTGGGAGTTGGTGATGGACAAGGAGGCCTGGTGTGCTGCAGACCATGGGGTCACAAAGAGTCAGACATGACTGAGCAAACAAACTGAACTGAATGAGTTTTAAAATCAGGAAAATTTATTAAATGTTATCCATTCTTTTGGACAAATATTAAAATGAATATATGGATTACTATTTTTTTCCTACAAAAAAAACAAATTCTTTATTGAATTAATCTAACTTTAGCCTTGCTTGCCAAAAATAATTATGCATAAAAGTGATGCATATTTTTAATGGTGGTAATGTTTATCATCCATTTCTCAGTGAATATTTCAAGTACATTTATGTTGTTACACAATCATATCTCTAGAACTCTTTCCATCTTGCAAAACTGAAACTCTACAGCTTTAAACAATTCCTCATTCCTCCTCACCTCCCCTCAGTTCTTTGGCAAACATCCTTCTACTTTCTCTTAAGAATCTGAGTACTCTAGGTATTATGTACACAACATAAGTAGAATCACATAGCATTTGTCTTTTTGTAAATGGCTTACTTCATCTAGCATAATGTTCTCAAGTTTCAGCCACATTGTAAAATGTTTCAGAATTTTCTTTTTTTAAGGCTAATTTATTTTATGTATACACATGGACTGCAAGGAGATCTAACCAGTCCATTCTAAAGGAGATCAGTCCTGGGTGTTCTTTGGAAGGACTGATGCTAAAGCTGAAACTCCATTACTTTGGCCACCTCATTCGAAGAGTTGACTCATTGGAAAAGACTCTGATGCTGGGAGGGATTGGGGGCAGGAGGAGAAGGGGACGACAGAGGATGAGATGGCTGGATGGCATCACTGACTCGATGGACATGAGTCTGAGTGAACTCCGGGGGTTGGTAATGGACAGGGAGACCTGGCATGCTGGAATTCATGGGGTTGCAAAGAGTCAGACACAACTGAGCGACTGAACTGAACTGAACTGACATTTTATTTAAAACTTTTCTACCCATGAACACTTTGGTTGCTTTTACTGTTGGGTCATTATGAGTAATTCTCCTGTAAATGAGCATAACTGCTAAGTCATTTCAGTCATGTCAAATTCTTTGAGACCCCATGGACTATAGCCCATCAGGCTCCTATGTCCATGTAATTATCCAGGCAAGAATAGTGGAGTGGGCTGCCATTTCTTCCTCCAGGGGTCTTCCTGACCCAGGGATCAAACCCAAGTCTCCTGCATCTCCTGTATTGGCAGGCTAGTTCTTTACCACCAGCACCACCTGGGAAGCCTTACCATGAATATACATGTGCAAATCTCTCTTTGACCTTGCTTTCTATTCTTTTTGGTACGTACACAGAAGTGGAATTGCTGGATCTTATGCAGATGACATCACCCTTATGGCAGAAAGCAAAGAGGAACTAAAGAGCCTTTTCATGAAGGTGAAACAGGAGAGTGAAAAGCCGGCCTAAAACTGAGATCATGGCACCCAGTCCCATCACTTCATGGAAAATAGATGGGGAAAAAATGAAAACAGTGACAGACTTTATTATCTTGGGCTCAAAAATCACTGCAGATGGTGACTGTAGCCATGAAATTAAAAGATGCTTGGTCTTTGGAAGAAAAGCTATGACCAACCTAGACAGCATATTAAAAAGCAGAGATATTACTTTGTGGGCAAAGGTCTAGTCAAAGCTATGGTGATTCCAGTAGTCATGTACGGATGTGACAGTTGGATCATAAAGAAGGCTGAGGACTGAAGAATTGATGATTTTGAAGTGTGGTGCTGAAGAAAATTTTTGAGAGTCCTTTGGACAGCAAGGAGATCAAACCAGTCAATCAATCCTAGAGGAAATCAGTCCTGAATATTCACTGGAAAGACTGATCCTGAAGCTCCAATACTTTGGCCACTTGTTGCAAAGAGCCAACTCATTGGAAAAGATCCTGACGCTGGGAAAGATCAAAGACAGGAGGAGAAGGGAGCAACAGAGGATGAGATGGTTGGATGGTATCACGGACTCAATGGACATGAGTTTGAGCAAACTCTGGGAGATGGTGAAGGACAGGGAAGCCTGGGTGCTGCAGTCCATGGGGTCACAAAGAGATGGACAAAAGTCAGACAGAAAGAGTCAACTGACAACAACAACAACAATTTAAGATTCAGGTGAATCTCTACTCACGCAGTAGAACTCATGAATAAGAAATAAGTGCCAATTCATATCAGTGAAATATATTTGTTACTTCTGATCCAACATTATATATTTTTGTGTTATCTGAATAAAGGTTACATTTTGTTTGCAGAAGTAAGGCATGTACTCTTACTCAGTGACAGAGTGCTATACATTAAAGATTTGCTAAATGAAGAGAACAAAATCATCTTAATTAATGTTAATTTTAGAAAACAACCTGAATGTGCTGCATGACATTTCACCTGAATATAGGAGCAGAGGCATCTCTGCACATAGATTTGTGTGTCTTTAATTTTGTCAGATTCAAACCTACTTTCATACATTAAGCAGTCAAAATAAAGGGCACATATAAGTATGGTAGGGTTTCCCTCATAGCTAAGTCAGTAAAGGATCTGCCGGCAATGCAGGAGACCCAGGTTCAATCCCTGAGTCAGCAAGATCCTCTTGAGAATGGCAACCCACTCCAGTATTTTTGCCTGGAGAATCCCATGGACAGAGGAGCCTGGCAGACTACAGTCCATGGGGTCACAAGAGTTGGACACGACTTAGCATCTAAACCACCAGACATGGTAAAATAATATTTGGAGTTAAATATTTAGTGACAATATTCATTCAATCCTACAGTTGGTCCTTATTTGCTTTGACAAAAAATGTCTGAATACCAAAGAACTCGTAGTGCAAACAAATATATATTGAAAGTTAAGAATGGTGATCATTTTGTCAAAAGTGTTTTTAACTCATTAGAGTACTGGATTTAACTCATCTACATTATTGTAAGAAAAAAATTGTACATTAAAAAGGAATTTGATAGTTTAGTGTGCCCCTGCCACCTATAAAATGCTTTTAGGTACTATTTTCATACAGTTTGAACTTTTTCATCATTCTATCCTACAGATGTTAAGTGAAGAGAGAAAGTATCAAGTACTCAGATTTCCTTAGTTCTCACTCAATATGGCTTTCTGAGGACAAGGCCAGAGGAACCCTATTGCAGAAGACAGTGGATGAAAAATAATCGTATGGAATCATTTATTCAAGTTCAGGTATAGAAATTACATATCTGTCAAGGAAAGAGAATTGGAGGAGCCATTTAAATGTTTGCAATCTATGGAAAAACTAAGACAGAAATACATGAGAAAGTGCAGGAAGTAAAGCTTACTTTGAAAGGAGTGAAGATTTAAGAATAGATTCTAAGAAAAAATATGAGGTCGAAGGTGGGATAATCTACCATTCACGGAATATTTTAAAGGGTAGAGAAAATCAGAGATTGTGATGTGGTAGAATGACAACAAAAATAAGAGAATTAGAGCAGAAACGTGAATGCTTTATGACAGAACAAATTATTGAGAAAAGCCAGTGCTGGATTACCTAACAGAATGAAGCAGCATGTGCCTTAGGCACTACACCAAAAAAGGAGGATAAAGGGCAAAGAGAACAGGGAAAAACAGAGAAAGACAGAATTTTTTAAAGAATTTTATATTCTAAAGTATAAGTAAAGAGAAAGCATCAAAGGGATTTTCATAGACAAAAACTGAGTCTTAATGGGCTTTCTTATACACATTGTTCATTGTTATTAATTTTAAAATTATATGTGGATCTTAAAGTATATGTGGAGGAGTTTGTGTGTGTGTATGTGTGTGTGTGTGTGTGTGTGTGTGTGTGTGTGTGTGTATGATTAAGGACTTAAAACTCACAATCTGACTTTAACAAGAAAAAAATGATTAGGAAAGAAGAGGGTATCCATCAGAGACTGAGGGTGAGGCATGGAGGCTTCTTAGAAGGGCACAGTCTCCCACTTAAATATAGAAGGAAATAAAAGGTGGATTACTGGAAGAGAATCTAGAGGGAATTTAATTCTGAGGAGAAGCATGAAAAAAATAATTAGCAATAAGATACTAGTTTGGGTTGGAAAGAAAAAAAAAAGACATTAACTAGAAAAAGAACATGAAATTTACTGGCCAGGAAAATCAGGCTGAAGTGATTTTAGACAGGGAGTGATTTTAGATATGTCTGAGAGGACACAGCTAGATTGTCTCAACAATATTTAAAAGAAAAGAAAACAAAAACTGAAGAAGTCACACTATCTGATTTTAAGACTTACTATTACTAGAGTAATCAACACTATATGGTATTAATGAAATAATAAATGCATATATCAGTGGAATAGAGAACCCAGAAATGAACTCATTTAAATACAGTCAACTGATTTTTCACTTTCGGCCATTAAATTACTCCTGTATTTTTTCTAAAAATCAAAATTCTTTTTATTTGTTGATTTTCATCAAACAGTGATCGCACAGCTTACACAAAACTCTCTGACAAAGGACATGCATCCAAAATAAATTTTTAAAAAATTCTCAATAGAAAATCCACAGTAAGAAAACAATCCAATTAGAAACTGAGAGCATCAACAAATACTTCATGGGTGGCAAATAAGTACAGTTGACTCTTTAAAAACACAGGTTTGAACTGTGCATGTCTTCGTGCACATGGATTTTGTTCAATAAAGATCTGCTATAGTACTACCAAATTCACAGTTGGCTAAATTATGGATTTGGAGGACTGGTTATAGTTTTACACAGATTTTTGACTGAGCAGAGGCCAGTGCCCCTAACCTCTAAGTAGTTCAAGGGTCAACTGAACATGAAAAGATGTTCAACATCATTAGCCATGAGAGAAATGCAAATTAAGACCATGATAAGATGCTGCTGTATACCTATTAGAATAGCTAAGATAACAAAAACTACTAATAATATCAAATTCTGATGAGCATGTAGAAAAACTGAATTTCTCATGTATTGCGATAGTAATATAAAAATAGTATCATTACATTGGAAAACAGTTTGGCAATTTTTAATAAAGTTAAGTGTACACTTATCACACAACCCAACAATTGTACTCTCAAGCATAAATTCTAAAGAAATGAAGACCTGTGCGTGCGTGCTAATCGTTTCAGTCATGTCCGACTCTTTGCGACCCTATGGACGGTAGCCCACCAGGCTCCTCTGTCCATGGGATTCTCCAGGCAAGAATACTGGAATGGGTTGCCATTCCACCCCAACCCAGGGGATTTCCTGAGCCAGGGATCGATCTCATGTCTCTTATGTATCCTATATTGGCAGGTGGGTTCTTTACCACAAGTGCCACCTGGAAAGCCCTACACAAAACCTACACATGAACATTCACTGCAGCTTTATTTGTACTATTCCCCAAATAGAAACAAATGAAATGTCCTTCACGGAGCAAATATAAAAGCCAACTGGTATACTTAAACAACTTTTATTTAACAATAAAAAGGGATTAACTATTAATATCCAAGACAATTAAGTGAATCTCAATTTCACTGAAACAAAATTTCACTGAAAAGGGGCCAACTTCAGATGCCCAGTATAAATACTGTAAATATAAATACTGTATTTATAAGTACAGTATAAATACTGTGAGCATTTATATAACAATTTTGAATCAACATTATAGTAATGGAAACCAACAGGTTGAGGGTGTTGAAGGATTAGAGCTAGGGGAAGAGTGCGATCATTAAGGTAAAATGACAAGAGTTTTCTTACAGTGATGGAATAGTCCATATCCTGATTATATAGGGTTACCTTGGTTACTCTAACTTACATGTGTGATAAAATTTCATGCAACTACAGACACACACAAACGTATGGAGAAACTTGCGAATTTGACTAAGGTCTGTGCTTGCATTAATAATATTGTATCAATGTCAGTTACCTAGTTTTGATAA
Organism: Bos mutus; assembly: GCF_027580195.1. Taxonomy (NCBI): domain Eukaryota; kingdom Metazoa; phylum Chordata; class Mammalia; order Artiodactyla; family Bovidae; genus Bos; species Bos mutus. The sequence goes on from NC_091618.1 coordinate 33,988,495, forward strand.
TATTCAATAGTAAAATATTATCACTGGGGGAATTTGGGTGAAAAGTACATGAAAACTGTTTACATTTATTTTAGGTAATTAAAATCATTCAAAATAAAAAAAGATATAAAGGAGTAGTAGGGATCATCTGAAGTTTACTGAGCAGAGAAGTATGGATAGCCTAAAATTACTCCAATAACCTATTTATCAGAATTTCTCCAACAATCTATTTTAAGAATTGAGACGAGAAGTCAGACTCCATTTTAGTCTAGGGATGATCATAAAAGTCTATATATACCTAGGTCAACTGAAGAAGTATGAATTCTATAATATAAATATGGTTAAAATACACTTTTAATACTACAGTCACATTTGGAAGATGATTATAAGAGGAGCAGGGCTTCCCTGATGGCTCAGTTGGTAAAGAATCCATCTGCAATGCAGGAGACCTGGGTTCGATTCCTGGGTTGGGAAGATTCCCTGGAGAAGAGAACGGCTACCCACTCCAGTATTCTGGCCTGGAGAATTCCATGGACAGAGGAGCCTGGCAGGCTACAGTCCATGGGGTCACAATGAGTTGGACACGTCTGAGCGATGTTCACTATAAAACAGGAAAGGAGTTAGAAAGAGGGTATATTTTTTGAAAGGTGGTTGCCATTTATTCCTCTTCCTAAATGAACACTTTTAGGTAGTCGCGTCTTATCCTGGTCCTGGTCTTGGCCATGTGACTTGCTTGGGTCAATGGAACAATAGCAAGCAGAAGTTTGAACAAGAGGTTTGAACCTGGGGGAAAAAGGAGTAAAGGAAGGTATTAGGAATTTAAAAGGAGGGCAGAAAGGAATGAAATATTCATTTTGTATGGTAGATGGTTAATTGATGAAGGAAATGCAGTAGGATTCAACTTGTGAGCTGAAGTTATAAAGTGAGATCAATCATCACAATTCCGGTGTGTGTGTGTGTATGTTTTCTGTCCATGTTCAACTGACCAGGTACAGGCAGAGAGTGATGAGGAAATTTGGTTTAAATAGAGTTGGGGTATTGACAGGCAAGAAATGTAGAGGAAGAGAGGACTAAGGGATCTGAAGCTGTGTGGGAAGGACAGACCACTATGATGGTCTTTGGATTTCACTCTGGATGAGACGGGAGAAACTGGAAGGCTGTTATCAGCACTAGAGAAAAAATATTGGAGACAATAAACTATCAATACTACTGGAAACACAGAATTGTTGGAGCAAGTGGTCTTAAAGGATGTAAGCCAGGGAAAGGTGGAAAAGGTGCTGACAGTGCAGAAAGCCTGAAACTGAGATTTAAAAGTTGTTGTAAGTATGGAGGTAAGAAACTGGAAGTCCAAGGAGTTGACACAAATTTTCTGCTTGGATAGTGATGCTGCATTCAGTGAACACGGTAAGCCATGTGCTAAACCATGTAAAACACGACAGATAAGACCAGTATGTCAGTATATGACAAGACAATGAATGAGTGGCTAATGGTTTGGTTTCAAAGAATATGTTTTTGTGGTTTGTGATGATGTGGGAAGAAAGCAAGTGGTCTCGAAGTGACAATGAAGACCATGGAGGGAATTGAACCATTAATTTAAAACATATATATTACTTTCCCAGTATGTTCCAAACTCTAGTCTGAGCTCCTAGTTTGAGAAGTAGGAACATATTAGTGAACAAACTTTCAGGTTCAGTGATGGGGGAAATTTGTGTCCCCCAGCTAAATCAGATAAATGCAACAAAAAAATCTCGAATACATTTTATGTGTTTATATCTCAAAGACAGGGTCTAATGATTACAATTTACTATGTTATAAATTTTTTGGAAAAAAAAATTAAAGGGAATTATATAGGCACTATTGGAAAAGGCACTTCATCTCCACAAGGGAGACCAGTTTAAGTAAAAAAGATAGAGTACAGTGAAGAGATGGACTATATAAGATATTTTCCTAATGTCAGGCACTGGATTCCAAAGCAGTGAAAGGGAGATCAGAGGTGATGAGAGATCAAGGCTGATTAGCGGATATATGGACAGTAACTAGAACATAATGGCTCATTTTATTGTGATGATCCAAATAAACAAGGCTGTCAGTCGTGTGGGATTAAACCCAATAGCCTCTGAAGGGAAGGTGAACAATCTATTCCAATTTGGGTACTGGGTTCTTAGGTAGATTTTAGTTAGAGGATTATGAACATAGGTAGTAAGAGTCACATGCTGTTGAAGCCTGGCTTGGAGAATTTTGAGCTTTACTTTGCTAGTGTTTTGAGATGAGTACAATTATACAGCAGTTTGAGCATTCTTTGGCATTGCCTTTCTTTGGGATTGGAATGAAAACTGACCTTTTCCAGTCCTGTGGCCACTACTGAGTTTTCCAGATTTGCTGGCATATTGATTGCAGCACTTTCCCAGCATCATCTTTTAGGATTTGAAATAGCTCAACTGGAATTCCATCATTTCCACTAGTTTTGTTCGTAAGGATGCTTCTAAGACCCACTTGACTTCACATTCCAAGATATCTGGCTCTAGGTGAGTGACCACACCATCATGGTTATCTGGGTCATGAAGATTTTTTTGTATAGTTCCTCTGTGTATTCTTGCCACCTCTTCTTAATATCTTCTGCTTCTGTTAGGTCCATACCATTTCTGTCCTCTATTGTGCTCATCTTTGCATGAATGTTCCCTTGGTATCTCTAATTTTCTTGAAGAGATCTCTAGTCTTTCCCAGTCTATTCTTTTCCTCTATTTCTTTGCATTGATCACTGAGGAAGGCTTTCTTATCTCTCCTTGCTATTCTTTGGAATACTGCATTGAAATGGGTATATCTTTCCTTTTTTTCCTTTGCCTTTAGCTTCTCTTCTTTTCTCAGCTATTTGTAAGGCCTCCTCAGACAACCACTTTGCCTTTTTTTGCATTTCTTTTTCTTGGGGATGGTCTTGATCACTGCCTCCTGTACAATGTCATGAACCTATGCCCATAGTTCTTCAGGCATTCTGTCTATCAGATCTAAAACCTTGAATCTATTTGTCACTTCCACTGTATAATCATAAGGGAATTCTTAAAGAAATGGGAATACCAGACCACCTGACCTGTCTGCTGAGAAGTCTGTAGGCAGGTCATAATGTAACAGTTAGAACTGGACATGGAACAACAGACTGGTTCTAAATCAGGAAAGGAGACCATCAAAGCTGTATATTGTCACACTGCCTATTTAACTTATATGCAGAGTACATAATGTGAAATGCCAGGCTGCATGAAGCACAACCTGGAATCAAGATTGCCAGGAGAAATATTAGTAACCTCAGATATGCAGATGACACGACCCTTATGGCAGAAAACAAAGAACTAAAGAGCCTCTTGAAGAAAGTGAAAGAGGAAAGTGAAAAAGTTGGCTTAAAACTCAACATTCAGAAAACTAAGATCATGGCATCTGGTACCATCACTTCATGGCAAATAGATGGGTAAACAATGGAAAAGGTGAGAGACTATATTTTTGGGGGGCTCCAAAATCACTGCAGATGGTGACTGCAGCCATGAAATTAAAAGACGCTTGCTCCTTGGAAGGAAAGCTATGACCAACCTAGAAAGCATATTAAAAAGCAGAGACATTACTTTACCAACAAAAGTCAGTCTAGTCAAAGCTATGGTTTTTCCAGTAGTCATGTATGGATGTGAGAGGTGGACTATAAAGAAAGCTGAGCACTGAAGAAGTGATGCTTTTGAACTGTGGTGTTGGGGAAGACTCTTGAGAGTCCTTTAGACTGCAAGGAGATCCAACCAGTCCATCCTAAAGGAAATCAGTCCTGAATATTCATTGGAAGGACTGATGATGAAGCTGAAACTCCAATACTTTGGCCACCTGATGCGAAGAACTGACTCACTAGCAAAGACCCTGATGCTGGGAAAGACTGAAGGTGGGAAGAGAAGGGGACGACAGAGGATGAGATGGTTGGATGGCATCACTGACATGATAGACATGAGTTTGAGTAGGCTCCAGGCATTGGTGATGGACAGGGAAGCCTCGCGTGCTACAGTCCATGGGATTGCAAAGAGTCGGATACGACTGACAGACTGAATTAAACTGAGTAAGAGTCATGATAATTCAGATAATTAAGAATTAATTTATTGTAGCAATACCGCCAAAAGCCTCAAGTCTAAGATGTCATAGTCTCCTTTGATATGATTAACAGTAAATAAGAGCAAGAAATAGAGGGCTACATAAATAATTACCACACATTTGCTGGTTAAAGTTAGTTGTATAAGAAATTTACATTTCATGTAATGAATATTAAGTATGTAGGCAATATTTCTGAGGTGTAGATACATAATTTATTGCTACAGTTTTGCATATACATATGATATATTAATTTATATTTGTGTACTAGTGAAACCAAGTTCAAAGTAAAATTTATTCTCAAGATACTGACATTAATATCCTCTAAAAACGGCATTTAATTTGCCAGTGGTAACTAGAGAACTAGACAATGAAATGACTTACATAACACCACTAAAACTGGAAGCATCAGATACTTTTATAAACTTGTCATACATTGGACCAAGTATAATCAAGAGAAAAATATCAATAATTCACTCGTTTATAGTAGCCATGGCTTCATATAAAGGTATGCTTTGTGTTTCTAGGCTGAAACACTGTGCTTTTTAGAATGCATATTTAAATAATCATCATAAATGTCCAACCATAACTTAAAGTCTTAAATTTTTGAGTAAGAAAATTTTAATAGGACATATAGTCAGACGATAACACATACAATAACTATATTTAACTCATTAGATATCATTAATTTTGAAATGTCTGAGTTATGGGCCAAATCAGAAGGGATGACTTTTCTAGCAGATAGAATCCTGCTAGAGGCAATGTTTCCTGCAGGATCCATTCTAGGTTAAGAAGGAACTGAATGAAGGCCAGACCAAGGAATAACTTTTCATGTTCTCTGACTAATGAAGATCTGGTTCATTCCCTACACAGGACACACACTAACAAGTTCTGCTCTCATGGTGGTAGAATTTTGTTCAAACTCATGCTAGATACTATGAAGAAACAATACTTAACATTTCTATGAAAAAATACCTCTAGTGTTTAATTTAAAAGAACAAATTCAATTTCATTATCTAAATAGGAAGTATTTCCCATTTTGCAACACTCTTGTATATAAGAAAGTATTTTAGTTCTACCTAGAATTTTATGACTTTCTATTTTTATATCAAACAGTTTACATCTTTTGATTTGAGGTACTTGGGCATTCAATTTACTTCAGTAACAATTGAATAAAATCTTAAAGAGTTTTCTTTAAATAAAAAGCATTTCCGTAAATTCTAAAACAATGTTTCAGAGGCATGGTAATAGTTTTTTGCTGTCTCAAATAAATGGTTTTGAAACAAATTAGAGTTTGGAATCATAGAGAAAGAATAGTAAATCAGGCAGTAAATAAATAAATAAATAACTTTGATTAGGGGCTTCCCAGGTGGCTTAGATGGTAAATAATCCGCCTGCAATGCAGGAGACGTGGGTTCAATTCCTGGGTCAGGAAATGTCCCCTGGAGAAGGAAATGGCAACCCACTCCAGTATTCTTGCCTGGAGAATTCCATAGAGAGCAGAGCCTGGCAGGCTACAGTTCATGGGGTCACAAAGAGTAGGACACGACTAAGTGACTAACACTTTCACACTTTGATTAGATGATATTTAGAATATCTGAGATAGTAAAATATTTACAGTAGTCTAAAATTAAGAGCTGTACATCTGAATACACTGCTTTAATACTAGTATATGTGTATACATCAACATTCAGATATACACAAACATGCATAAGTGCACTATATATATGATATGATCAAACCTTAAATATAAAACTGTGTGATTTTAGTTTTTTAACTCATGTGTACTATACCCATATATCTTTTAACATATATGGATGAAAAAATACAGCAAACTCTTTTCATTATTACTGAGGAGGATGAAGATTCATCTATTGACCACATTCATTTGGGAGGGAATGGAGAAGGAGGGCTGCATCTTTGATATGTCAAAAGTGTTTGCTTTGGTGCTAATACAGCAATAATGGAGCATGTTTTAAAACACATATATTCACTCTTATTAGAACACCTTTAGTTTCATCTATATTCATCTGAATTATTTCTAATATATGGTTCAGTTAGTGAAATAACATAGGAAGTATGCCTTATTTAGTGAAAATTAGATACAGATTATATAACTCATTTACATGAAATAGTTTGTTTTATAAATGCAAAGAGCTAAATGTTAAATTCTTAATGTTATCTCTTTTATTAGTCAAGTCTTTATATACTGAGGTAAAAGAATGCTCACATCAAGCTTATTGCAGTAGACACTGATGCTTGAAGCATTCTTCACGCATACACAAAAAGCCAACACTGGTTGCGAGACAGCTTCTTGATAAGTCAATCAATGTTTAACTTGCTAATGAAACCTGGAACTTAAGCCTTAATATACTTTTCTTCATAAGTAGATATTTCTTTGATAGTGCTTATTAATTATGCACTGGTTTAGAGGGAGCATGACAGTGCAAATAATATGCTATTTTCTTTTTCTTATTTATGGACTTATTTATGTATTTATATTCAATAATACTTAGCTATCACTCAAAATATGTATTTCTAGAGGGAATCATTCATTTGAATATAAATGAAAACCCAAGATGTAGTAATTGATTTATCTGTGGAACAGGATAAATTGATCACAAGAGGTCAATTTTATAATGTCACCATTTCCTTTAATGTAACCTAATTATGTTTCAAGTACTGCTTTAGCAATCTATTAACATATACCTTGGGTTCCTTTACAAGTATAAGGCAGAAAGCTGGGAGGTTTTATAATGCAAGACAGGTATTAATGTACCAACAATACATGCCCTTGAATCTCAATATCCTCCTTACATTATTATGCTTTAAAACCATTAATGTTGTACAATATGCCCTTCATCTCTAATAGAGTCAACTTAGCATATGTATCATAAAGAACAGGATGCATATTATTAATAAAATACAAACACTAAACTCCATTTTGTAACATATTTGGTGCTATCTCATCATTATTAATTTTTAAAGAAATAAATTCACATCGGCACATTATTTGACCAAAAAATTAATAGTACATGCTATTAAAAGAAGATAACTTATCATATGAGAATCTTAGTATTTCACATTTCCTTTTTCTTAAATTTAACTGTTTTCTTTATGTAAATCATTCTGTTTCTCTCATCTGGTCTGGGGGCTATATTGCTCAATGAATTTTTCAATTAAGAAGGAAGCAGTGCAGGTGGGCAGGAAGGAACATTCAATTCTCGTCAGTAGGCATCACCTGTTAGATGAACAAGACAACGTCCCTCATTCTACAGCATTTTCTAAAATGGAGCTGATGAATCTGGCTGGAAAAACCTTTTATAAAGTTCACATTTGTGCTCTAGTACAAAGAGAATGAGCTTTACACCCATCAGGTGTCTCAATATGTAACAGGTGATTTGCTTTCTCTTTCTCTCATGACTCATAATGTCTCAGCAATTTCTAGTGGCTTTATCTTCCAAATCTATTTTTATTTCTCCCACTGTTCCCATCATAGGCTCAAACCTGATTTATTTTTCTCTCTTAAACATAATCTTGACATCATCTGAACCAATACCCTTAGATATTAAGGCAGCAGATTTATTTCCCATTGTTTAGGGTCCAGAAGTTGAATTTTATGAAGCAATCTGTTTCCTTCCATCCCTGTTACAAACCACTCTACTCTAGCCTGTGCAATATTGTTTTAAGCAACAGGGCAGCTACACCCAGTAACATTCTGCTTGTTTCAAATCCTTTCATTTTAAGCTACAACTAAGTACAGGCATGTGGTCTGAGTTCCAAACATCAGAGATATAGTGTCATGTAGACACTCAGTCAAATACCCAACTATCTTGGGAAGAAAAGTACCCAGGATCAATCAGAATTTCTTCTCTGATATTATGAATTGAAGATGTACTGCATATTTTCTGTTATAAAACTGCTGCATTTTAAAATTATTTATAATCTCACTGAGGGCAGTAATGGAGTCTTAGAATCTTCTAATGTCTAAAATACAGTCCTACACTGGTAATTCATTTCATGAATGTTTAATGGTAATCTCATGCTTTAAAGAAACACAATTTTTATAGTCAACTGAGACATTCTCTGATTTTCCTAATTTTCATCACTTTAAAGATTCATGTAGAATAACACAATAATTGAATCATAATTTGAATGTGAATGGAAGCAAGGAAAGCACTTTCTTCATGTGTATATACTGATTTTCCCTTTATCATTTATGCAACAAAATTGCCATGTGTCAAGCATTCGCCATTAAAGATACAATGGGGTGTGTGTGTGTGTGTGTGTGTGTGTGTGTTCAAGGGTACATGTATGCTTTAAGACTGATTTTTAAAGCATATATATGAAAATTAAGGTAGTAATAAATGACTACAAAATAAAACATAAATTTCTACTTTTTATAAATGATCATTCAAAAGACCATTGAATCACTACTTTTAATTGTTCATAGAAACTGTGTAGAGTGTCAGTGTGTCCAGACTAAGAATGACAGAGGTACCATTGTTCAGAGAGTCTTATTAGTATTTAGTTAACAGGGATCTTGATCTGGACTTTTTACATTAATTATGATTGCCAGGGATACAACTTTCTGGTGAGGAGCTAATTAGATGGTCTTAGCAGGTAATATCTAATTTCAGGAAGAGTTGCAGGAAAAGGAATGACATACCAACTAACAGAGGAATTCAAGGCTGAGCGAGGGTTTCAAAGGAAAGGGCAGACTGTGAATATAAGGATATATTCTAATTTTTTTCCTGGTGAACCACAGAGTCTATCAATATTTTTTAATTAAAAACTATGTGGCATCACTATAAGAGTATATGATCCAGCACAGTACAGCTTCTACCATCATCATCTTACCAAAGCAAATAACCTCTATCCTTAAAGTCACTAAACCTGTAACAATGACCTATACAATTTTAAGCAAGACACTAGTTTTAGACATATTTACACAGTATGGATCCATGAGCAATCGTAAATTACAGTTCAGGGCTCTGATTACAGCGCTGAAAGATCTATCAATAGCCACCAAAGAAACAGTCTCCCTTATTTGTCAATATTTATCCACTATCTTAGCTTCAAATCTGGTATAAATTCTTTGTCTTTGTTGATGAAGGTGAGCTCTTGATATTGATGGGAAATTTGAAATGCAAATAATTTTTGGCATCAATCAGTAGCAATTTTGATCTGCTATATCAACATCTACTGAGTCTCTTCTGGGACAGTATTTGGATATCAGGGTCATGGAGAAAAGCTGTCAAAGCGCTTGAAATCATTCTTTGTAGAGGTGAGTCTACTGGCAATCACTTTATTTTTGTTGTCACCTTAATACAGTTTGATTTAAGCACTCTGAGTGATTAATACATTTAAAGATACATTTTAGAATGGACTGCAGTCTTTTGTAAACACCTTTGACTAAGCCAAAAGTAATAAAAAATTAAAATTAGAGAACAGCATTAAAATTTTACCTATATGAGTAAGCCCTAGTGATCTAATGTACAACACAATGTACAACAAGGTAAGAGCAATGTTAGGATAGTTAAAATTTTGCTAATAGGTTATTATATTAAGTGCTCTTATAAAAATAATAATAATAAAGAGGGCAGGAGGAAATTTTTAGAGGCAAGAGATACATTTATGCATTGACTGTAATGGTTTCACAGGTATATATTTCAAACTCATTATGTTGTTTATGCTAAATATGCACAGCTTTCTGTATGTCAATCATACATCAAAATAAATTGGTTTTAAAAATTCTAGTAATCTATTATAATAATATTTATGAAATATGGTTGTATAACATAGAAACATAATAAAATTAAGAATTACATGGCTGCTTATTCCAGATAACCAAATGGTATGCACATGACTATTAAACTACATCTTAAGCTGTCACTACTTTACATAGAAAGTAAGTGAAAGTGTTAGTTGCTAAGTCATGTTGAATTCTTTGTGATCCCATGGACGGTAGCCCACCAGGCTCCTCTGTCCATGGAATTCTCCAGAAATAGGTTTCAAACCTATTATTTAGAGCTATGCTTTCTCATTCAGAATATGTCAAACATTATTTAGCTATATCTTTGTAACTCAAGTGGATTATGCTATTTATGCATCAATGCCCAGTAACTGCCAAAATCGGATGGGAGACCGAACTTGCACTTAACATTTTAACAGTAAGAATTTAATATAAGGGATTGTTAACTGTGCATAAAGTTGTTAACTAGATAACTATAAAGGGAAAACAAGAACATGAAGGTATGGAGAAAGCCCTGAATGAAAGAGCTACCACTTTTAGGACTGAATGCACAAAGGGATTGAAGTGGAATTATTATAACCTTGGTGGGTGGCACCACAGAGCTGAGGAGTGGTCCTGAGACTGCTAGTATTGATATCCCTCATCTTGGAAAGAGGCCAGGCAGATCTAGGAATGAAGACCTCTGAGAAGGGGGCAAATGTCTGCTGGAGTTAATGCCTTTGATGGATGTATGATACAGCTATTTCTCCAAACACTAGAAAAACTGTCAACTGGATTCAGCAGCTGTGATGTTGCTGAGGTGAAATACTGCTAGGGTGATGCTCATTGAAACTGCAAGTCCAGAAGAAGCCCATAGGAAGGAGAGAGGGAGAAGAGGACCCCCCCCCCACCACCTCTAGCCTTGTGGTCTCCTACAAGCAGCCACTATTACCAAAGCCTAATACAGAGTCAGTTGGCAAAGTGAACTGTCGTTTGCAAAGTTCCAGCTCCAGTATCACAAAAAAGAGAAGGGTGGGTCTGGTGCAGAGAAAAAATACCATAAAAACTGGCACATGGTCTTAAGAGATAATCAAACTACAAACAGAACAGAGCAGACCCTTTCAAGAAATCCTCCTAGAAATCCTGTTGACCTTTTTGTGAGCACCTTACTTGCTCTGTCTTCTAAATAGGTTACCCATAATTCAAGGAAGAATGGGGAAAGTTTGTTCAAAGTACTGGTTTGACCTGTAACTCCCAAAACAATAGTGCTAGTCTTCAAAGTGAGTTCATCTCTCTCTTACAAAAGAATTACAATGGCTCAGTGATAATTTGTTACACAAATTTTGAGGAGTCACTATTACTTATATTTGTAATCTGGGCATTAATTAAAATATTAAAGTGATCAGAAATCTGACTGATGATATATAATTACTTAGTTAGATGAAGTAATCAAGGTATTTGATACCAGCTTTTAAAATGTTATTTGTATACATAATAGGATGGAATAATTATCCAAAATACATGGATGACAGGTATTTTGATAGCAAAAAATAGGTCTGTCTTGAATTAAGATCAAACCATATAGTATTGTATTGTATTTTATCCATTCCTACAATTTTTGAATTGCTAAGAAGCATTTAAATTGGAAATGCTATATCAAAATTAAGTGAAAAGCCCATAACTATTTCTGTCATCTTCATGTCTATTAAATTCTTGGTTTGATAATCCAGACAGACAGCAGACTGGTGGAGAGGAGAACTAAAAAACTAACTCTAAAAGAAGTATTTGTTTCTATCTTGCTTAAAACAAACAGCTTTCCGACGAAGCGATTCTAATCTGATTGCACAGGCTTGATCTTGAACCTCTATTTAGAAAGAACTCATTATCTATCTACATATACTGAAAGAACTCATTATATATCTATATATATGAACTATATATACGGAGAAGGCAATGGCACCCCACTCCAGTACTCTTGCCTGGAAAATCCTATGGATGGAGGAGCCTGATAGGCTGCAGTCCATGGGATCGCGAAGAGTCGGACACAACTGGGCGACTTCACTTTCACTTTTCACTTTCATGCATTGGAGAAGGAAATGGCAACCCACTCCTGTGTTCTTGCCTGGCGAATCCCAGGGACGGGGGAGCCTGGTGGGCTGCCATCTATGGGGTCGCACAGAGTTGGACACAACTGGGGTGACTTAGCAGTAGCAGCATTAATGGAGTTACAAATGGATGTCACGTAGACTAATTCTATAATTTTATGAATTAACAGATTTTCTTTAATTTCCCACTGAGAGAAATTATATTTATCAAAACAGAGTGTTAATATTATTAGAAATACTTCTTACCTATTAACATCCCAGATTTTGCTAGTTGTATCCAGTGAGGAAGAAGCCACAAAATCACCACAGGAGTGCCATGTGCAGGACCATACAGCGTGGGTATGTCCCTCGAAGGTCAAAATGCAATTACCTTTAGACACGTCCCATAACTTAACTGTAGTATCACCACTTGAAGTAGCCAACTTGTTGCCACTATATGCAAGAACATGAAAAGGTAATTTGTGAAAAAAATCAATTTACAGTTCACTTATTTTTATAAATGGTTGTTATATTCTGTGAATAACTTGTGTGCATTTATCTGAGTTATTTTTATTTTTAATAGCATATCATTATGCCTGACTCATTATTTTATTTGAATCTATACAATTTGATACTTCCGTATATGGTTTAGTGAAGTATCAAATTGTGTAGATTTAAATAAGACCTTGATGCTGGGAAAGATTGGAGATGGGAGGAGAAGGGGATGACACAGGATGAATTGGTTAGATGGTATCACTGACTCAATGAACATGAGTTTAAGTAAACTCCAGGAGTTGGTGATGGACACGGAGGCCTGGCATGCTGCAGTCCATGGCATTGCAAAGAGTCAGACATGACTGAGCAACTGAAATTAATTGAACAATATGGTTTAGTAATTCAAGCTGATGAAACTGCTGTTGCACACTTTCTATATAAATTATTCCATAGTTTCCCAGATTACTTTACTAAATTGGTACTTTTTTAAAGCACATGTTGATTTCAAGGACAATGCTACACTCTGTGGATGATACAGTCTCAGAATGATGAAATTTTAGACAAGTTTAAAAATGTAAATCAATATACAATGCTGGTCAGCATTGTTAATGTTTTTATTAAATGCTATAAGAGTGCAGTTTGGATAATGAAGGAAGATGTGAATCAGAAATGAGGGGGCTATGGAGCTACATCTTGAGAGTTGAAAGACTTTGAAAAGCTGGTTGGTTAAGAATGAGTCACTCGATTTTCCATTTGAGTCATCAGTAGACATTAAAAAAATTCAGTGGCTTTCAAGTGGTAGATACAAAAACAAGATTAAGAATAAGTGGGTGCCAGTGATGTCAGCAGAGACATCTAGGTTTCTTTTGGCAAAATATCAACTGCTAGAACATTGCATGTCCATCATCTTCTCCATATTCTTCAGCACTGCGTGCTCCTTGTATATGTTCTCCCAGTAATTCATCTCTTAGTGAATATAATGAACTGCTTATTTGACTCCTTCCCTTTTTTTTGATGGGGAACTGCTCCCTCTCTCCATTCTGACAGCATCAAGCATTATGATTAACCAAGTGAAATGCTCATTAAATGCTTTCAGAAAGAATAAATATATGAATGAATGAAGTGATGCTACAAATGAAGAGTCAACCAAAATTTCTAAGACAGGAAACAGCACTTAGATCAAGATAAGTGTTTTGCTTGCCCCCTTTTATTTGTTTATTTTTATGCTGAGAGAAATAAACTTTTACATGCAGATGAGTATCAAACACTAAAGAGGAAGATTTAAAGATGCTGCCAGAAAGGATTAGAGAGTGAAGACATTCTCAATAAAGTCATAAAAGGATATTCATTTGTACTAACAGAAGTACTCTGTAAGTGTAGTCCTTTACTGATAGATATTAAAACCTGTCCTTTGTTTTTCAGCTCTTGTTTATTTGTACATGTTGGCCATTAAAATTTTTACTTTCTAAATATCAAAAAATAAACAATATACAGCTGTCTAAAGATAACTCATTATAACATCATGGGTTATAGATTCAAAATTTGAATCTGGGTGAGCATTGGAAGGGAATACATATATTCAGTCCATGGCAGTATATAAGTTAAGAAATAAGGATGATAGAAAAAAAAAAGAAAACATTTTCCTAATAAAAATCTCAGAAGAGAATGATATAAAATGGGATACATACAACATTCAAAGAAAAAAAGGTAATCAATTTACAGAAACTAGAAATTTAAGATGTAGAACCAGAGATTCAGGGAAAAAATGTATACCACGTGGAATAAACAATGTAAATAAAAGGCAATCTTCACCTAGTTAAATTTTAGTCAACTGTAAAGCACTATAGGCAACAACAATAATTATAAGAATAAGAAAATGAAGTCATTTACTTATATAGTGCCTAACATGTGGTATAGAGCTTCCCTGGTAGCTCAGCTGGTAAAAAAAAAAAAAAAAAAAAAAAACATCCACTTTAATGCAGGAGACACTGATTTGATTCCTGGGTCAGGAAGATCCACTGGAGAAGGGATAGGCCACCCACTCCAATATTTTTGGACTTCCCTGGTGGTAAAGAATTAAAAGGGAACAGTTACCCACTCCAGTATTCTGGCCTGGAGAATTCCATGGATAGAAGAGCCTGGCAGGCTACAGTCCATGGGATTGCAAAGTTTGACTTAACTGAGTGACTATCACTTAACATGTGCTAGAAACTCTATTGAGTACATTATATGTATAATTGATCCTCACTAATATTTTGAGCAAATTTATTATCATTGAAACACACTTGACAGTCCCTATTTAAATAAATAAAATGATAAAATGTTTCACTGCTAGCAAGGTTTTAAAACTAAATTATATGAAATAAATGTATCTTAACTGATAAAAATGGCAATTGCTAGAACCACAGAAATAAAAGTGACCAATCTAAAACAGTATAGACATAACAGAAGCAGAAGTTATTAAGAAGTGGCAAGAATACACAGAAGAACTAAACAAAAATGATCTTAATGACCAGGATAATCACGATGGTGTGATCGACTCACCTAGAACCAGACATCCTAGAGTTCGAAGTCAAGTGAGCCAGAGAAAGCATTACTACAAACAAAGCTAGTGGACGTGATGGAATTCTAGCTGAGCTATTTCCAATCCTAAAGATGATGCTGTGAAAGTGCTGCACTAAATATGCCAGCAAAATTGTAAAACTCAGCAGTGGCCACAGGACTGGAAAAGGTCAGTTTTCATTACAATCCCAAAGAAAGTGAAAGAAAGTGAAGTCGGTCAGTCATGTCTGACTCTTTGCTACCCCTTAGATTGTAGCCTACCAGGCTCCTCTGTCCATGGATTTTCCAGGCAAGAGTACTAGAGTGGGTTGCCATTTCCTTCTCCAGGGGATCTTCCCAACCCAGTGATTGAACCCAGGTCTTCTGCATTGCAGGCAGATGGTTTACCATCTGAGCCACCAGGGAAGCCACCAATCCCAAAGAAGGTCAATGCCAAAGAATGATCAAACTACTGCACAACTGCACTCATCTCACAAGTTAGTACAATGCCCAAGCTAGCTTTCAACAGCACATGTGCCAGAAACTTCCAGATGTTCAATCTGGATTTAGAAAAGGCAGAGGAACCAGAGATCAAATTACCAACATCCATTGGATAATAGAAAAATAAGAGAATTCCAGAAAAACATCTATTAGTTTCACTGACAACATCAAAGTTATTGACTCTATGGATCACAATAAAGTGCAGAAAATCCTTAAAGAGATGGGAACACCAGACCACTTACCTGTCTCCTGAGAAACCTATATGCAGCTCAAGAAGCAAGTTAGAACTGGACATGGAACAATGGACTGGTTCAAAATTGGGAAAGGATTACAGCAAGGCTGTACATTGCCACCACGCTTATTTAACTTATATGCAGAGTACATCATGCAAAATGCCAGGCTGGATGAAGAACAAACTGGAACCAAGATAGCCAGGAGAAATATGAATAACTTCAGATATGCAGATGTCACCACCTTTATGGCAGAAAGTGAAGAACTAAAGAGCCTCTTTATGAAGGTGAAAGAGGAGAGTGAAAAGCTGGCTTAAAGCTCAACATTCAAAACACAAAGATCATGGCATCTGAGCCTACCACTTCATGGCAAATAGATGGGGAAGCAATGGAAACCGTGACTTTATTTTCTTGGGCTCCAAAATCACTGTGGATGGTGACTGCTGCCATGAAATTAAAAGACGCTTGCTCCTTGGAAGAAAAGCTATGACCAAACTAGACAGCATATTAAAAAGCAGAGACATTATTTTTCCAATAAAGGTTAATATAGTCAAAGCTATGGTTTTTCCAGTAGTCATGTACGGATATGAGAGTTGGACCATAAAGAAGGCTGAGCACCGAAGAACTGGTGCTTTTGAGCTGTGGTGTTGGAAAAGACTTTTGTTAGTCCCTTTGGCTATAAGGATATCAAACCAGTCAATCCTAAAGGAAATGAGTCCTGAATATTCATTGGAAGGACTGATGCTGACTCTGAAGCTCCAATACTTTGGCCACCTGATGCGAAGAGCTGACTCACTGGAAAGACCCTGATGCTGAGAAAGACTGAAGACAGGTATAGAAGGGGTTGACAGAGAATGAGATGGTTGGATGGCATCACCAACTCAATGGACATGAGCTTGAGCAAATTCTGGGAGATAGTGAAGGACAGGGAAGCCTGGCGTGTTGCATTTCATGGAGTCACAAAGTGTTGGAGACAACAGAATGAACTATAACTGTCAAAGTGATCTTTCACCAAATAACCAGTGACCATATATTTTTGTCAAGTATATATATATATGGAACATTTATAAAAACAGATAATATAGAAAGCCATAAGGCAAGTTTTTAACATATTTTTTACTATGGATGTTATATTTTCTCATCATAATACAATGATAAGTAACAAAATATAGATTTTAAATACTGTATATGTGTGAATTTTAAAACAATTTTAAAATAACTTAAATATCCAAGAACTAATAATAGTGGATATTTTAAAATAATTAGAACTAAATGAAAACAACATATTAAAACCTTGAGGTGAAATCAAAATGGAATTTCAAAGTCACCTTAATTTCTTTACCCCATAATAATGAAGACAGTCTCAAAATTTTTCTGCTAAGCATGAAACATTAAGTTTAGAAAAAATATACTATCAACTATGATAATGGAAGATCAATATAGACCAAAGTGGTTCTTTGAAAAAAAAGAATTTAAATATATCTCTGCTAAGGCTGGGGAAAAAAGTCCCTCATGATGTTAAACTATTAACCAATACCCTAAAGAGAGATTATAAATGTATAAAGTAGTTTCATTATTTTCTTTTTTCTTGGAAATTATTTTTCATAACAAATGTTATATTAGTATGAGATTTTGCAACTTATGAACACTCTACAAATAAATCATACAAATCTGGTTGGGTCAAGCTAATTTATACTTTACAAACAGTAAGCACAAAGTATCATTAATTTTCTAAACTTTTAATCTTTTCTGCAATTGCTTTACTCCTTATTTTTACATATTCTTTATTCAAATTGACTTTTTAAGACTTTAGCACGTAACTGCAGAAATATTTTGTTACTGTCAAAAATGACTTCAGTTTTGAGAAATAAATATATTATACTTTTTAGATTGATGCTAATTACCTGTTTTTAATAAAACACAATAACATGTTTCATAAGAGAGGTGTGGAGCAGAAAGAAATTAATGCCTTTTGTGTCACAAAATAGGAAGTGAAGAGTATAGAAGCAGGAAGACGTGATTGGTTTCTCATCTTGGCTCTGCTAGCTGACCTCTGTGACTTTGGACAGGCCATTTAACATTTCCATTTAACACTTGGAAATTCATTGTCTTTACTTGGAAATATGGCGATAAGTTCTGCTCAATATGAAGTGCTGTTCTGAAGATCAAATAAAATAATTTTTATAACAGCACATTTTAAATTCCAGGTATTTTTCAAACCTAATATTTTTTTTAAAAGATTATCTTATGGTCTATAGTTCAGTTTTATGTGAAATTGCTTATCAACATTTCTATAAACAACAGAATGAGATGCAATTACCACCATTATATTGTAGTCTCCTCCACCTGTGCCTATCTACTCAATAGGAGTATGTGAATTTGTAAAATGACCATCAGTCACAATGTTCTCAGGTACCATAGGATGCATATATTAATATTATTTTATGTAGCAGAATAACATACAACCAAAGTCTAATTAAGGATAAGGAAATGGCAACCCATTCCAGTATTCTTGCCTGGAAAAGCACATGGATAGATGAGCCTGGAGGGCTGTAGTTCATGGGGTCACAAAGAGTCGGATACAACTGAATATAAGCATAAGCACAAAATCTAATTAAAATAGTTTCTCCTCCTGTGTTTATATAGGTAAAAGATCTAATTTTGGTTTTACTGAGCTCATAAAATGATGATATTAGAAAAACTCACAATTAGAATTCAGATTACCTAAAACATTGTCATATTTGAGACACATTTAGTGTTCCCAGTTTGAGAGAATCCTCCACACTTTAAAAGTTAAAAGAGCATAAGAATCCTTTAAAACAAATTACTGTAAACTCTTTAACTTATACTTAGATACAGAGCTGCTTGGCTGCATTAGGGCTGAGGACACCGTGAAAGAGCAAAGAAGGTAAGTACATGTCTACACAGAGAACAGTCTTGGTTGGTTTTCTGAAGTTAAGGGTAAGTAAGTAAGTAAGTGATGTCGCTCAGTCATATCTGACTCTTTGTGACCCCATAGGCTGTAGCCCACAAGGCTTCTCTGTCCATGGGATTCTCCAGGCAAGAATACTGGAGTGGGTTGCCATTTCCTTCTCTAGGGGATCTTCCCAACCCAAGGATCAAACCTGGGTCTCCTGCATTGCAGGAAGACGCTTTAACCTCTGAGCCACCAGGGAGGGTGCCCACGTCCAAATGTTCTTGTCTTCACTTTCAAGTGATACACTCTTATTTGTGCAGGAATCTGGAGTCAACAACAATCACAAATGAAACCCAGAAGACAGCTTTGTGTGCAGATATTAGAGACTCCAGCAGAAGCAGAGAGGCAGGGATGAGCATTCAGGAAAGAATTAGGCTTTCCCTGCCTGGCTATAAAACTACTCCCCTTCTTGGGTAGGTAGCTTGCCTGGAGCTCCAGGTTAACCTGTCAGTTGAAAAACTTCAATGGGATTTTCAGCTCAGCCTTTCACAGAAATGGCAAGATACTGCCAAATGAACTCCCCAGCACTTGTCATACAGTGTTTATAGGATACACTATTTTGGGGGGTAAATGCATGAAAGATACACATATTAAGGAAGGAGATAGTTCATTTGGAAATACGTCATTGTTAATAGAAGCATGGCCTGTATCATTTAGAGCTGTATGTTTGAACAAGTTTACAGAGAGCAAGACATCTTGCTGCAGAGGAAAGAAAAATACAGAATTAAAAAAAGGAGAAATACAAATCTATTGCTCAATAGGCTATGTTATGCACTACAGTATCCTAGACTCTTAATGTGGACCCAGTGTTGAACTGTCATTCAGGCCTTAATAGCAGGAGTTATTGCACTGCTGCTGAAGAGCTTGAGGTGATTTCTCTCATTGACAGTGAAAATCCCATGGCTGACTAGGCCTAACTTCTGTTGACTCCTAGAATACTTGGGCCCAAAGTTGAAGTACTCTTTTAGCAGTTAAATAAAAGAACGTTATATTACAGCTTTATTTATGAATGAATTCCATGTTGCCAACCTCTACCAGAAATAATTCAATGTAGATTACATGTATTTTATGTACTAACTTGACCCTAGGCTTCACCTTAGTTTACTTATTCTAAGTCACCCTCCTGAGAAATCTGTATTCAGGTCAAGAAGCAACAGTTAGAACTGGACATGGAACAACAGACCAGTTCCAAATAGGGAAAGGAGTATGTCAAGGCTGTATATTGTCACCCTGTTTATTCAATATAAATGCTGGGCTGGATCAAGCACAAGCTGGAATCAAGATGCCAGGAGAAATATCAATAACCTCAGATATGCAGATGACACCACCCTTATGGCAGAAAGTGAAGAAGAACTAAAGAGCCTCTTGATGAAAGTGAAAGAGGAGAGTGAAAAAGTTGGCTTAAAATGCAACGTTCAGAAAACTAAGATCATGGCATCTGATCACATCACTTCATGGCAAGTAGATGGGGAAACAGTGGAAACAGTGAAAGACTTTTTTTTGGGAGGGGGCTCCAAAATCACTGCAGATGGTGATTGCAGCCATGAAATTAAAAGACACTTTCCTTGGAAAAAAATGTATGACCAACCTGGACAGCATATTAAAAATCAGAGACATTACTTTGCCAACAAAAGTGCATCTAGTCAAAGCTATGGTTTTTCCAGTGGTCATGTATGGATGTGAGAGTTGGACTATAAAGAAAGCTGAGTGCCAAAGATTTGATGCTTTTGAACTGTGGTATTATAGAAGACACTTGAGAGTCCTTTGGATTACAAGGAGATCCAACCAATCTATCCTAAAGAAAATCAGTCCTGAATATTCATTGGAAGGACTGATGCTGAAGCTGAAACTCCAATACTTTGGCCACCTGATGCAAAGAACTGAATCACTTGAAAAGACCCTGATGCTGGGAAAGATTGAGGGCAGGAGGAGAAGGGGACAATGGAGGATGAGATGGTTGGATTGCATCACTGACTCAATGGGCATGAGTTTGAGTGAACTCCAGGAGTTGGTGATGGACAGGAAGGCCTGGCGTGCTGCAGTCCATGGGTCACAAACAGTGGCACACAACTGAGCAACTAAACTGAACTGAACTATGTGCTTAGGATCTAAAATGATTGAAATAAACTTTGCCCTCAAGAACCTCATGGTCTAATAGTTTACACAAATGTATAGCTAATTATAATATTTTCATAAATATTTTAATAGATACTATACAGGATACAGTGATAGAACAGAGAAGGGCATAACCAATTTTCTAGGCTTGGAAGATAGTCATAAAGGCTTTAAAAATGCAAACATCTGAACAATATCTATATGTATAAGCATAAGTCCACAAAGTGAAAAAAAAAGAAAAAAGGATGAGTGTTAAGCATGTGGAAACTGTAGAATATTCAGAGATTAAATATTTTGCTTTCAAGAAGAGTAATGGAAAAATTAGTTTAAATATTTTAAAAATAGTCATATAATAAAAGACATAGCCTTCACCCCTAATGGCTTTCCTGGTGGCTCAGATGGTAAAGAATCTGCCTGAAATACAGGAGACCTGGGTTCAATCCCTGGGTCAGGAAAATCCCTTGGAGAAGGGAATAGCTACCCTCTCCAGTTGTTCATATTTTTTTTTTTTTACATTCCTGTATTCTTGCCTGCGAAATTCCATGGGCAGAGGATTTTGGTGGGTTGCTATCTATGGGGTCGCAAAGATTCAGACGTAGCTGAGCAACTTACACTTTCACTTTAACACAGTACTAAAGTGTTCTAATTTGTAGGCTATGAAGAGAAATGAAAGCATTTTAAGAAAGGTGAAAAAGTAATCAGATACTAATCTTAGGATGCTACCTCTGGAAACATAACAAAGACCCAATTGTTAGACGAGCAGACAGATGTTAGAGAATTGATAGTGATTTCTAGTAGAGACTGGCACTTGCTTATTGATCTTAATTATTCTCAGATCTATTCTTTGTATAATTACATCATTACCCAATTTTGGTATATGATTCTCAAGATAAAGTCTAACACTTGTATTGTCCACATAGGTAAAGGATTGTTCCAAGTCTAAATTGTAATAATTAAGGATACATCATTTTTCCAGTGGAAGGTCTCTCTGTGATGATGCTGTTCCCTACCTTACCTTCTTCTGACCTCTGATCTGAGTTAGTAAAAATCCTGAATTGCAGAATTTTTTTATGGACTCTTTTGTGACTTTCAGGAGTGCATGGTAACCAAAATATGCAGTGTGATGCTGAGTTCAAGTCTTAGGAGGATTAATTTGGCAAAAATATTCAAGGTCAACAGAGTGAGAACACATAGTTTATCACCTGAAGCCAAGACTATGAAATGAAATACTTTCTCAGCAGCCTCTGCTTTGGCACCCAGAGTTGTTGCACAAACTGCAATGAGATACGAAGTTTAGTGAACAGGATTGCTTTCGACGGACTTGTGAAAATTCTAAGTGAAACTGGGATAATGTTTTCCAAATAATTATTCTCCACGTTTAGTTTGGAAAGTACAATTAGAAAAGGACTTCCCTTGTATGTCTGGAAAGGAATATTCAATTTTGGAATCAGGTTTTCTCACAATCCATAAGTGCCAAACCACACTGACCGATATCCTTACAATGAACACAAATGAGCAGGATGCTTCTATGGTTACAGAAGATGCAATGGAAAAATAAGATGTTTTCCATAAATGGCAGGGTTATAAGGACAATTAATGTATCTTCAAAACTACTCTGGTGAAAGCAAATCTGTGTATCATGGAATTCTATAATGTCAAAGCCAGAGTGCCCTTAAATCCATCAAATCCAGTCATATACCCTTCATTTTAATTATTTCTACTAATCTTATATTATTTTACTGCCCAGGCTCCATTTAAAATTTCTGAACACAAGAAACCCAGTTTGTTTGGTTTGGAGCAGCTCTGTTAGAAAATCTTCTTCCACCTTCATTAAAGTCACTAATAATCTTTGGCATCATTCAGAATTCAAATAATCCTGCTTTCACTCAATTGCCTTCAGAGTAGAGGAGAAAAGCTACCATGCCCTAGGATGTCACTCCATTCACTCTCATCTCTCAAATATTCTCCATGCCACCTCCACTTTAGAGATAAGCAAGTATCCCAGAAGTTGTACATCTACTCCACCTTGACTCATAACTGGTCTACTTCTATTGAACAGGGCATATAGTTCCATTATTCTATTCCACTCTTGTATCCTATCACTTCAAATCCTGGTAATAAATTTAAAGGCATGTATATTTCCACATAATTAAAGTATGAGCTTCACTTTGCTTATTTTCTATTCCTTAAGGCATCAGATACTCTTTCATATTCTTTTATTAATTACTTCTTATGTTTCATGTACACATTGTTATTTTTCCTTTCCATGACAGTTTTGTTTAATTTTTAATGACCAGGCTCACATTTGGATTGAAGTTCTCTTGATAATACCAATTTGTTTCAGGATAAACAAAGCTGTTTCTAATATTCTAGGCTATAGTGTATTTCTACCTGGGAAGCCAGTTGAGCATTTCAGTTTATAAAGCCATTTTTCATAAATCCAAACTCCATTAACTTAAATCATATATAAATCCAGCTGTTCACCAGTCTTGTCCCCCTCTCCCTGCAAGTATGATAAGAGAAAGAACTAACAGTAACCACACATGTATCCCTGAGTTTTCTAATCTCCTGTCAAAGATTTTGTAATCCCTAAAATGTTTTACTGGTCTTTCCATGAGTGTCATCTGGTCCCACCATAAAATCAGGGATATGGATTCAGGGAACACAGACATGATCTCAGCAAATTCTCCATCATATTTCTCATAAACTCTGGAAAAAAAACACGAATTTCACCTGAATTTTCTGTCTTCACAGATCAAGTATTCCCCAGGGCTGTACCATTTACCAGGGATTTAACAACCAGCAAGACAGAAATTAATTCATTTTCTGTGTGAATTCTGTACCTCAAATTTTACAAGTATAAATAAATTCGATCCTTTACATGTACTAAGTTTCATACTCAATAGCTTTTAATTGTCCTGGAAATAAGTGAAACTAGAATATTAACAGAAGCTAGAATCTCAGTTTCTAATCATATCTTTGCCATTTAAGAGCCTGGCTGCTTATGAAACTCTTTCTAGAGGCTACTGTTTCATCCATAAAAGGAAGAAATGATACCTTTCTACTGTGATTTTCTAGTACAGATTAAACTAAGGATGTTTCCCAAAATATAATCCACAAAGCAGCTGTGAGTTGAAGTAAAATCTGTGTATCTTTTCTATAATAGTCTTGAAGGAGCTGTCACTTGCAGGGAGCACACTGCTTTAAAAAAATAATAATATTTAAAAAAGTAACTCAGGGACAGGTAATGTATTGTTTATTAGAAGGATACTGCTCTTCTTGCTATCTTCCAGGAAGTCAATTTTTTCTTGTAGAAAAGATGGGGCTTTTGTGAGCAGAATAACTGTGAACCCCCACTGTGCAACCATTCCATGTAAGGACTAAATTACTGGCTATGGAACAGTTTGCTAGAGCAGAAGCTGGAATTAAAAGTTAGATGTATATCATTTGAATATACAGATAAGCACAGAGCAATGAGCTCAGTGACTGGGAGTGACCCACTAGAGCTAAGCACAAGCTTTAGCCTGAGACTCACAACAGGCAGTGTGGCTCTAGGAGGGTGAACTCTCTAGAAAATAAAATAGCATAATGCTAAAAGCTTAAGGAAATACATGTGGATGTAGAAACAGAAAGAAAGGGAAAAAATCTTAAACATTAACTTATTGGGTGTGGAGAAAGTGATGAGGAAGTTTGGCAAACTACTGCAAGATTAAAAGTTAAGACTGTGAAAACACAGTGGGCAAAAGAAGGAGCACTAGAATCAAATGATTATTATTATTGTGTATCTACTGACAGGACTGCTAAGTCACTTCAGTCGTGTCCGACTCTGTGTGACCCCACAGACAGCAGCCCACCAGGCTCCGCCATCCCTGGGATTCTCCAGGCAAGAACACTGGAGTGGGTTGTGGTGGTGTCCAAATTTGGCTGTAAAGCATAGCCAAACATGCTTCAATGTTAATGCACTGTTCATTATACCAAATTGTACAGAACTGTATTATATTTTATGTATCTATTTATTTTTAAATAACAGCTAAAACAATTCTAAATGTTTCATCTAAAGTAGAAGAAATATGCAGCCACTATGGAAAATAGTATGGTGGTTCCTCAAAAAACTAAAGTTAGAGTTACCATATGATCCAGCAATCCCACTCCTGGGCACATATTCAGACAACTATAATTCAAAGAAATTCACGCACCTCTATGTTTGCAAAGAGTCAAACACAACTGAGTGACTGAACTGAACTGATTTCTATGTTCACAGCAACACTATTCACAATAGCCAACACTTAGAAATAATCTAAATTTTCATCAACAGATGAATTAGGAAAATGTAGTGCATATACATACAACAGAATACTACTCAGCCATTAAAAAAAAATAATGAAATAATGCCATTTGTAGCAAGCAACAAGGACGGACCTAGAGATTTTCATACTAAGTAAGAAAGAAAGAGAAAGACAAATACCCTGTGACAGCACTTACGTGTGGAATCTAAAATATGACACAAATGAATTTATCCATGAAACAGACTCACAAACGTAGAGAACAGACTTGTGGTTGCCAAGAGGGAGGGCAGGTAAGTGAGAAATGAAGGGGGAGTTTGGGATTAGCAAACAAATCTATTATGTATAGAATGAATAAACAACAAGGTCCTACCATATAGCACAGGATACTATATGATGTGATAAACTGTAATGGAAAATAGTATGAAAAAGAATGTGTGTGTGTGTTTTATGTATGTGTGTGTGTTTTACATATATATACATGTATAACTAAATCACTTTGCTGTACTTGTATTTTATACTAGAATAAAATTAAAAATATGGTTACCATTACCTATTGATCAACTGTACACTGGACTTTTGTCAATTTAGGTCAGTTCATCCCAAAATGACTCTACCTACAGACCTGTATACTTGGATGATATGATTGGTGTCCCCAAATGTCACAATGACAATAGTATTTAGAACACTGTAAAATATTACTGAAATATTATACTTATCTCTGGTGAATAAGAAATGATACATTTGGGGACATATAGACTGAAGTGACTTAACAGCAGCAGCAGCATGCATACAATGACAAGCTTCCTTATTTTACTCCTGAATCACAGTCCCCATAGATTTAAAATTTTTATATTGGCACTACTTGAAATTCTTATTGACAGCCCATTAATATCATAAAGAGGCATAAGTAAAATGTTTTATACTTTATATTTTTGTGACCAATCTAGACAGCTTATTAAAAAGCAGAGAGATTACTTTGCCAGCAAAGGTCCGTCTAGTCAAGGCTATGATTTTTCCAGTAGTCATGTATGAATGTAAGAAGTTGGGCTATAAAGAAAGCTGAGCACCAAAAAATTGTTGGTTTTGAGCTGTGGTGTTGGAGAAGACTCTTGAGAGTCTCTAGTACAGCAAGGAGATCCAACCAGTCCATTCTAAAGGAGATCAGCCCTGGGTGTTCTTTGGAAGGAATGATGCTAAAGCTGAAACTCCAGTACTTTGGCCACCTCATGCAAAGAGTTGACTCATTGGAAAAGACTCTGATGCTGGGAGAGATTAGGGGCAGGAGGAAAAGGGGACGACAGAGGATGAGATGGCTGGATGGCATCACTGACTAGATGGACATGAGTCTGGGTGAACTCCGGGAGTTGGTGATGGACAGGGAGGCCTGGCATGCTGTGATTCATGGGGTCGCAGAGTCGGACACTACTGAGCAACTGAAATGAACCATAGACTGAAATGAACTGAGACCGTAGATCAAATATAAAATGCAAAATTATAAAACCCCTATAAGATAATACAGAAATTTGGATGACCTTTGTCATAGTTATTTTTAACTGGATGACCTTATGTGATAGCCTTTTTAGTTACAATACCAAAGAAACGATCCATAAGAGAAATAATAGGCAAATTATATTTCATTAAAATTTAAACACTTCTGCCTTGTGAAAGATAATTCAAAAGAATCCAAAGACTAGGAAAATATTTGCAAAAGACACATTTTTTAAAGGATCATTATTGAAAGTACACAAAGAAACCTTCAAACTCAATATAAGAAAGCAATTTGATTAAAAAATGAACCACAAACCTTAATAGACATTTTAGCAGAGAATATATACAGATGTCAAAAAAGCAGGTGAAAAGACACTCCACATCATATATCATCAGGGAAGTGTAAATTAAACCCACAATGAGATGCCACTGCATATCTAATTAGAATGGTCAAACTCTGGAACACTGACCACAAATCCTGGCAAGGATGTGGAGTGACAGGAATTATACACTGCTCATAGGAACATAAAGTGGTACAGCCACTCTGGAAGACAGTTTAATGGTTTCTTACAAAACTAACCATACTCTTACCATAAAACCCAGTAAACATTCCTTGGTATTTATCCGAAGGAGTTGAAGACTTATTTCCACACAAAAACCTGCACATGAATGACTAAAAGTGAAGTGAAAGTCACTCAGTCATGTCCAACTCTTTGTGACCCCATGGACTATACAGTCCAGGGAATTCTCCAGGCCAGAATACTGGAGTGGGTAGCCTTTCCCTTCTTCGGGGGATCTTCCCAACCCAGGGATTGAACCCAGGTCTCCCACATTGCAGGTGGATTCTTTATCAGCTGAGCCACAAGGGAAGCCCAAATGACTAAAGCTGCTTTACTAATGCAATTATTAATGTATATGTGCCTAATAACAGTACCAAACTACATGACTAAAAACTGATAGAACTGCAAGGAGAAATGGGCTTCCCTGGTGGCTCAGATGGTACAGAATCTGCCTGCAATGTGGGAGACTCAGGTTCAATGCCTGTGTTGGGAAGATCCCTTGGAGGAGGGCATGGCAACCACTCCAGTATTCTTACCTGGAGAATCTCCACTGACAGAGGAGCTTAGCAGGCTACAGTCCATGGGGCTGCAAAGAGTCGGACATGACTGAATGACTAAGCACAGCACAGCAGGAGAAACAGATTAATTTACAAACACAGTTGGATATTTCAACCCCCTCTCTCATGGACAGATCCAGCAATCACAAAATCAGTAAGAACAGAGTTGAAATCAACAATGCCATCAATCATCTAGATATAACTGACATTGATTGACTACTTCATCCAACAAAAGCAGAGTATACATTGTTTTCAACTTCACATGGAATATTCACCAAAAACAGAACACATTCTGGGTCATGAAACACAGCTCAACTAATTTAAAATAATATGTCATACAATGTCTGCTCTCAGACCACAGTGGAATTTACTCACTCATAACTGCCAAAATGTGGAAGCAACAAAGATGTTTTCCATAAATGAATGGATAAGCACACTTTGGTACATCCAGACAATGCAATATTATCATCCCTAAAAAGAAATAACCTAATGGATGATGAAGAGTCATGGAGGAACTTAAAATGCATATTTCTAAGTGAAAGAAGCAGTTTGAAACAGATACATACTGTATTCAGTTCCAATGAATGCTCAGGTATGTTCAACTCTTTGAGACTCCATGAACTGTAGGCTGTCAGGCTCCTCTGTCCATGGTATTTCCCAAGCAAAAATACTGGAGTAGGTTGCCTTTTCCTACTTCAGGGGATCTTCCCAAAGCAGGGATGGAACCTGCATCTCTTGCATCTCCTGCACTGGCAGGTGGGTTACTTACCATGGCACCATCCAGGTACAACTCCAACTCAATGACAATCTGGAAAAGGCAAAACTATGGAGACAGTAATAAATCAGTGGCTACCAGGAGTTTGGGGGTGGGAGAGATGAACAGACAGGAAACAAAGGATGCTGAAGGCAATGAAAACACTCTGAATAATAGTCATAATGGTGGACATGTATCATTAAATTTTTGTCCAAACTCAGAGTGTACAAGACTGAACTCTAAGCCAAACTTTGGACTTTTCGTGGTAATAATGTGTCAATGTAAGTTCACCTTTGGTAAAAAATGAACAATTCTGTTGAGTAATGTCTGAAGGTAGTGGTTGGGAGGTATGCTGGAAATATCTGTACCTCTCAACTTTGTTGTAAACTTAAAACTTCTATAAAAATAAGTCTTAAAAATATGCTAGAAAGAAATACAGAAGAAAATTAGAAGAAACACATTTGAATATGAATCAAATTGTAGATGTGAGGGGTAATTTTCTAACCTCTATGTTCATGGAGAAGAAACCCTCCACCCTCCCCAAAATGTTGAGAAAAACTGCAAGCTCCAAAGTTCAATATAGAGGAAAAAATAGAAAAAAGCAAAGCAAAATGCTACTAGTATTTCACAAAAAAAGAGAAATATATTTGAAACATAAATGGTTCATTAAAATTGAAAATAATTCCATTAATTATTTTTACAGGAAAAAGTTAGTAAACAGGTAATTAACAAATTAGAGATTATAACTCATCTATACAAAGAATGCAGAAGGCAATGGCAACCCACTCCAGTACTCTTGCCTGGCAAATCCCACGGACAGAGGAGCCTGGTAGGTTGCAGTCCATGGGGTCACTAGGAGTCGGACACGACTGAGCGACTTCACTTTCACTTTTCACTTTCATGCATTGGAGAAGGAAATGGCAACCCACTCCAATATTCTTGCCTGGAGGATCCCAGAGATGGCAGAGCCTGGTGGGCTGCCGTCTATGGGGTTGCACAGAGTCAGACACAACTGAAGCGACTTAGTATAGCATACAAAAAATAATGGTCAAGAAAATAACTGAAGAAATATAAAAATTATCTTTTTTTGTCTACCAAAGTAACAAAAGAAACTTACTTAAAACTATCGTTATTCATGATAAATTGCTGTAATTGTCGCAATGACACTGAAATTGGAAAGAGAACAATGGAAATATTTTTGATTATATTACATACTTTTGATACTCTTCAGTTTCATAATAGATTGTTTACTAATAACCATGTTTTCTGTAGCTCATACACGTTTACTTACTTTTCAAATCCTGAATAATACTTCTTTGGTATAAATAAATTGAAAGTCACTGAGACAGACAGTAAGATTACTGACAAGAAAATATCACCTACTTATATGACCTTTCAGATTTAACATGAGTTTTTAATTTAGCTTTAATAGTTTTATATTCAGGATTTTTTTTCTCACATAACCTGTAGATGTTTAACAATGCCACTGAAGTTATTAGCTCAGATAATTTCTAAAAAGTATTGCTCTCACTAAAGTTGCCAATGTTTATTAGTCTTCGAATGAAATGGCTTGAAGGTTGCCAAATTATGGCTGATATTGGTCTGCTGAATGTGAATTCAAATTTTATAATTTTTATGAAAGATAATTATAAAACAAATTACCTAATGATTTCAGTGTATTCATATCACAATTACTCCACCTGCATGTACAACCTTGTTGCTCTTATTGTTTAGTTGCTAAGCCTGCCAGGCTCCTCTGTCCATGGAATTTCCCAGGCAAGAATACTGGAGTGGGTTGCCATTTCCTCCTACAGGGGATCTTTTCAACCCAGGGATCGAATCTGCATTTCCCGGGCAGGAGGATTCTTTACCACTGAGCCACCAAGAAAGCCCCCACAGTATACCTGTATCTACCTATCACACTATGAAAATAATTTCTAGACAATTCCTTTTTTTCAAATAATAGTGTACAGATTTTTAATATTTTATATTCAGAGGATATGAAACACTTTATAACCATAAAGTATTATGGGTGTGCTAAGTTGCTTCAGTCATGTCTGACTCTGTGCAACACTATGGACAGCAGCCAGCCAGGCTCCTCTATCCATGGGGATTCTCCAGGCAAGAATGCTGGAGTGGGTTGCTGTGCCCTCCTCCAGGGGATCTTCCCAACTCAGGGATCAAGCCTGCATCTCTTATGTTTCCTGTATTCGCAGGTGGGTTCTTTACCACTAGCGCCACTTGGGAAGACCTAGAGTATTATATTTGGATATAAAGTCTAAATATTTCATAGATTAGAAACTTACCATGGAAAGGTTTCTATGTTGTAATTTATTCTAGTTTTTAGATTTGGTAGAGTAATTTACATAAGTAGTCATTAAATGCTTTTAAAAATACATTTAATTTTTTTAATTAAAATTTTAAAAATGTATTTAAAAAACAGTTACAAATACATTAAAAACTTAGTTCATTAGGCAGCATTTGTTTTCAGTTCTATTATTTCCCTACCTTGAAAGATATTTAGTTAGGGAAAAATATCTAAATTGCTATTCAAGGAAACACCATAACCCTAGTCTGAGTTTTCCTATGTAGTTTAAAGAAATAACTCCATGCCTGAATAATTCTTCTGAGGTCTTCTCAGAGAGGTAAAAATATGCAGAGTAAATAGTTTACATGGACTTCTAGGTATCCTCTAAATGTTAAGTCCTAGCCTATAACTTCACCTATGTGAAGGTGATATATGTTGTTGTTTTACGGATAAAGGCAAAACGTTTTATTTTTAGAAGCAATTTCATATTTTGGATGCAAATGTTTTTAATATTTGCATAGTGCAATTTATTGACTAGCAATCAAACTGAAAAATTATTCAAGAATTGGAAATACTGCTTATGAAATTTACAATGCCAAGACATTTAAGGTGTGGACTTTTAAAACCTCCTTACAGTTCTTTATAAATATTTTATGGTACTTCAATATTACTTAAGAATAAAAAGAACAAATGTTAAAGAAATACAGTATATCATTACAGGTCATCCTATATGCAGTATTTCAATACCATGAAGTGGATTCGTACTAGAATACATTAGCCTTTTCCTCTTGCAGAAATGAAGGGAGAAATGGTACCTCATAGTGGTTTTGATTTGCATTTCTCTGATAATGAATGTTGAGCATCTTTTCATGTGTTTATAATCTCTGTATGTCTTCTTTGGAGAAGTGTCTAAGTTCTTTGGCCCATTTTTTTGATTGGGTCACATTTTCTGGAGTTGAGCTGTAGGGTTGCTTGTATATTTTTTGAGATTAGTTGTTTGTCGGTTTGCTTCATTTGCTATTTTTTCTCCCATTCTGAAGGCTGTCTTTTCACCTTGCTAATAGTTTCCTTTGATGTGCAGAAGCTTTTAAGGTTAATTAGGTCCCATTTGTTTATTTTGCTTTTATTTCAATATTCTGGGAGGTGGGTCATTCCTGCTGTGATGTATGTCGGAGAGTTTTTGCCTATGTTCTCCTCTAGGAGTTTTATAGTTTCTGGTCTTATGCTGGAAGGGTGTGGAGAAAAGGAACCCTCTTACACTGTTGGTGGGAATGCAACCTAGTACAGCCACTATGGAGAACAGTGTGGAGATTCCTCAAAAACTGGAAATAGAACTGCCTTATGATCCAGCAATCCCACTGCTAGGCATACACACTGAGGGAAACCAGAAGGGAAAGAGACATGTGTACCCCAATGTTCATCGCAGCACTGTTTATAATAGCCAGGACATTAGATGCCCATCAGCAGATGAATGGATAAGAAAGCTGTGGTACATATACACAATGGAGTATTACTCAGCCATTAAAAAAAGAATACATTTGAATCAGTTCTAATGAGGTGGATGAAACTGGAGCCTATTATACAGAGTGAAGTAAGCCAGAAGGAAAAACATAAATACAGTATACTAAATATATATGGAATTTAGAAAGATGGTAACAATAACTCTGTATACAGACAGCAAAAGAGACACTGATGTATAGAACAGTCTTATGGACTCTGTGGGAGAGGGAGAGGTGGGAAGATTTGGGAGAATGGCATTGAAACATGTAAAATATCATGTAGGAAACAGTTGCCAGTCCAGGTTCGATGCGATGCTTCGGATGCTTGGGGCTGGTGCACTGGGCGGCCCAGAGGGATGGTATGGGGAGGGAGGAGGGAGGAGGGTTCGGGATGGGAACACATGTATACCTGTGGCGGATTCATTTTGATATTTGGCAAAAACTAATACAATTATGTAAAGTTTAAAAATAAAATAAAATTAGAAAAAAAAAAAAAAAGAAATGAAGGGAGAACATTTTCCTGCAAATCTGTGTTTATAATCTAGTCCAGTGAGTTACTTCACTATAATCATTAGGAATGAATTGGCCCTACCCTCAGCAACTCTATCCCCTGCTGAAGAGAACCTTGATTCCAGCTTTGGTATAAAGTAACCAGATAACTTTATATAACACAGAAAAAGCAGTTGCTTGAAAGGTTGAAAATTAAAAGGTAATTATTGACTGAAAAGTTAAAGCTTTCAAGCCCGGGCCCGTGCTAACTCTGACAGGCACAGCTTTTTTGTGTCTACTGAATAGGAAAAGTAATCCAAGTGAGAGCCTGACAGGCTACTCAAGAGCCTCTCCTGCGGCAGCCCTTGTGCTCGGGTCTGATAGGAAGACACTATGGTAGACAAGGGTAGTTCAGGCAGAAATGATGTATTCATTCTAAATAACTCACAAGACCTGGATAAAAGAAAAACCTGGGAATTTTCTGGCAGTCCAGTGATTGATTTCATGCTTCCAGTGAGGGAATGCAGGTTCCAACTCTGGTTGGGAAACTAAAAGCTCACATGCCACATGGTGTGGCCAATTTTTTTTTTTTTTTTTTTAAATTCTAAGGACAGTTTTGCACATGAAACATAGCTGGCTGGCAAGCCAGAATACTGAATCTTCACATTCCCTTCCAATCTTAAGAGTCTAAAACGGAAGCTAATTTGTGGTTAGAATATAATTTGGTGACCATGAAATTAGATGAGAAGGGTTGGGTTGTTTTAATACTTAAGATATATGAATGTAATCATCACCACTGTACATGATACTGTTCCACACCATCTTCTCTGGAGGAAGTGTGATACACTTACAGATTCTGACTTTCGGCTACACTGTTTCCATGAAAAACACACTTCTGCTAACATACAGTTTCTCCAGGAAAGTTACAGTAAACCTGCAGCTTTATACACTCTTACATTAATCACTTTCCAGGCAAACCTTTCCCAAATCTCTATCAGCTGTATAACAGGAGATAACTTAAAACTAACTGATTTCTCTAAGTTAAAAGACCAAAGTTTTGGTCCAAAATGGCATACAGAAGGATTGGTGGTTATTTTTCTTTAATAGGATAATCCTATTCACATACCAGGAGATGTCCCCCAAGTTTTTAAAGTATGGGATTAATGGTAGTAAAAATTTTTAATGAATTAAGTAATGTATCTCTGAATATCAAAATTTCCCCTAAGTAAAAGGAAGTTATTGACATGTGCCTTTAAATTTAGAGTGGCTTTTCATAGTAGGTTCTTCAAAGTGCAAGGTTTGTCAGAGCCTATCAATTTAATTTCATAAATAGTAAAAAATATTTTACTCTACTATCCAGCTTGCCAGTATCAAAGATTCAATAAAAGCAAGATAGCAACCTTTCTCTTAAGAATATCATACTATAGAGAAGAAACTAATATCCTACTAAGTAAACGAAGCTTGTCAATAATATTGGCTCCACTGGGGGATTTTCAGATTGCTAGTGTATAAGAGAAGTAATATAGGTAAATTATTTACAAAATAATACAAGTGCCTTATAGAAAACTTAGAACTACAGATAAGAAAACTCTAGGCAAAAATATAAACAACCTTTGTACCCTCAGCTAAACACTTCTTTTGGTTGTATTTTCCCAAATTATTTTTCTGAGAGATATGAAGACCACTAAAATATATAAAATTAAAAAGCATATGCTCAAAAACACTAACCTTATTCTTTAATAAAAATAATATTATCTCTTTGTAAATGGGAATTAGAAATAAAAGAAAACAGAAAATTACATGCAAAAAGTTTTAAAAAATAGTTCATTAATATTCATATTAATTTCACCACCCAGGAAAAAATATAGTCAGCATTTTCCAAAATTCATTTAGACTTTTTATATATCTAGAACTAGGTAAAGATGGAGGCAGAGTTGTTCAGAGAAAGAAAAGATGAAAATACAACTGTATTATAATTAGAATCATACTCATTTAGACTTTGCTAAAAATCACTACTACCTGAATTCATATCACCTTCAAAAAAAATAAATTAAACTGTGGGAATTTTTAGCTTAAGTACATTTTTATTCCATTCCAGTTTATAAAAATTAATGAGAAAATATGAGTTGTTAATTTTTTTTAAATGGCACGTTTCACTGCCTGTTTTGATGTGTTGAGGGCACATAATCTCTATCCTGTTCTTCACAGAAATAATCTATCTTCTTCCCAGAAAACACTGGACAAACACAACTTGAGGGTTATTCTAAAAAATACAGAATACGTGCCCTATAAAAATATTAAGATCATGAAAGTCAAACAAAGTTGGAGGAACTGACATAGATTGGAAGTACGCTAAATGTCAACTAAATACAACCTTGTATCCTGGTGTGGATCCTTAAACAGAAAAATGATATCAGCAGAAAAACTGGAGATATCTGATTAAAATCTATAGTTTAGTTAAGGATATTATGTCAATGTTAATTTTTAAAAGTCTGTTCATTGTACCCCAGTATATGTGGTTAGTCGCTCAGTGGTGTCCAATTCTAAGAACCCATGGACCATAGCGCTCAAGGATCCACTGTCCATGGGAATCTCCAGGCAAGAATGCTGGAGTACATAGTCATTCCCTTCACCAGAGGATCGTCCTGAACCAGGGACTGAACCCTCATTTGCCTGCATTGTAGGCACATTTTTTTACTGTCTGAGCCACCAGGGAAACCCAGTATATAAGATGCTAAGATTAGGATTAGGCTTATTTAACTTCTATGCAGAATACATCATGCAAAATGCTGAGCTGGATGAAGCACAAGCTGGAATCAAGATTGTTGGGAGAAATATCAATAATCTCAGATAAGCAGATGACACCACCCTTATGGCAGAAAGCAAAGAGGAACTAAAGAGCCTCTTGATGAAAGTGAAAGAGGAAAGTGAAAAGGCTAGCTTCACACTCAATGTTCAAAATATGAAGACCATAGCATCTGTTCCCATCACTTCATGGCAAATAGATGGGGAAACAATGGAAACCATGATAGATTTTGTTTTCCTGGGCTCCAAAATCACTGTAGATGGTGAGTGCAGCCATGAAATTAACATATGCTTGCTTCTTGGAAGAAAAGCTATGAGAAACCTAGACAGCATATTAAAATGCAGAGACGTTACTTTGTTGACAAAGGTCCGTATAGTCAAAGCTATGATTTTTCCTGTAGTTGTGTATGGACATGAGAGTTGTACCACAAACAAAGCTGAACACCAGAGAATTGATGATTTTGAACTGTGGTGTTGACAGTCCCTTGGACTGCAAGGAGATCAAACCAGTCAATCCTAAAAGAAATCAGCCCTGAAGCTCCAATACTTTGTCCATCTGATGCAAAGAACTGACTCACTGGAAAAGGCTGAGAAAGATTGAAGGCAGGAGAAGAAGGGGACGACAAAAGATGAGATGGTTGAATGGCATCACTGACTCGATGGACATGAGTTTGAGCAAGCTCTGGGAGTTGGTGATGGACAGGGAAGCTGGGCATGCTACAGGGTGGCAAAGAGATGGACACAACTAAGTGACTGCATTGAAGATTAGGGTAAATCAGATGAAGACTTTAAGGAAACTCTCTGTACTAAATTCATAATTTGGCTGTACATCTAAAATTAGACCAAAATCTAAAACTTTTTAAAAATAGAAAAAAACACAGTTTTACTTTTTACCATTTCTGCTAACCCCAAGCTCTGAAGCATATAGAAATTAGAACTGTTAAATTTCTACTCACCAGATTTTTATTTGTAATATTTATTTCTAAGTTTTATAATATATCAGCATACCATCCCCAGTTCTAATTTCTAAATGAATCCAATGATCTTCACCAGTTCTTTTTTCACAGTTTTCCTCATGTGTTGTTTTTTGATTCATTTTCAGTTAGATAAATTTTACTGCCAAGTCTTTTTTTAAATATTTTTTCCAAGAAGGGGTTATAAGTCTTATGCCCTCAAGTTCTACTGCGTTTAAGATTTATTCACTACTGAAATAGTCTTGCTTGTTTTCCTTCAGAAATGCATTTGCACTGCTCGAGTACTTTCCTGGCACTGAGGATTAAGCAAGTCCTTTGTCACTGCGTCTTTATTCATCATCTGTTGGATGGACGTTTTTCTCATGTTTTTGCTGTTGCTGCTGCAGTGGTTATTTGTTTAATTCAACAAGGCCAGGCTCATGAGTTCTGTATGCTCTGAGTTCTTTACTACTGGGGAATGATACACTTTGTAGATACTGCTCTATCATCTTATGGCATTGAGTGTTACTATGGAAAAATGTGAAGCCAGTCTGATTTTTTATTCCTTTACAGGCAATTTTCTTTCCTCATTTGTTCCTTTGAGAGTTTATTTATACTTGAAGTTCAATATTTAACAAGAACATATCTTGGTAAATCCTGGAATAAGTTACCAGATTACAGATTTAGCTCTTCATTTCAGAGAAATATATATTTTTTATTTCTATAAATATGTTTTCTCTTTCATGTCAGTGGCACCAATTATACTTACATTGTAACATATATGTATGTCCTCCACATCTGTTATCTTTTCCTCAACTTTTAAAATTTTCCTGTTTTTTTCTGCAGTTAGTGATTATTGCAAGCTTTCTTGGAATGTAATTCCTTTTTTATTTTATCACTGTCTAGAAAGATTAAAATTTGTTTTTAGCTGTGTATGTTTTCTAATAGATTATTTTGCATTGACATGGTGTGAGTGAATTCCCCTTAACCCCCTTGTCTTTTTGTTTGAGATATGTTTGTTTTCCCCTCCATTCTAGGGTTTAACAGCTAAGGATTCTATATTTTTCACTGGTCTACAACTAAAATTTCTCTGTGTGATTGTGTCTGCATACTTAATGTATAAATTTGGCAACTTACCTGGATCATGTGAGTTTTTGTTTGAGGAGCATTTTGAGAACTGCTCTTTTATTTCTGATTTTTTAAAAAATGTTTCTTATGAACATTTATTCTCCATCATTTAGAGTATTGTTTTCTGTAAACAATAGCATGTCCCAGACTATTTGTACTAATTTATATGGGGCCCTGGAAGACAAGAAGTTTCTAGTTGTCTCTTCCACACTGAAAGAAATCTTATAGAGGTAGAAAGTTACTTCTGCACTGACAGCTTTTCTATTATTTTTCTGTAGCTGCCTAGATCCTCCTTTAATTTACATATCTCCAAACTGTGGGTTATTGTTGAGAAGTCTTAATATATTCTCATTTTAGTAGTAACATGAGTAGGATTGAAGCAAGCATTGGGTACTTCAAATGTTCTAACACAACCTCTTTCTTTCTTTAGCTACTCATTTCTAAAGTTTTATGTCAAGAATTTACTAGCATTTTTCATTGGCAGCTAATAAACTGTTTTGCCATGTATTACTGTTTCTGCGTATTTATTTTTAATCAGAAAAGTGGAGAAATACTGCTTAACTCATTTTAATCTTCAATATCTGAATGCTTTTCCAATGTCTTCTTTTTCCTAAATCACACCAATTAACTATTATAGTGTGGCAATACCATTTTAACATGATGCTGTTCAAGATTATGCATTCACTGTCATTAATTTTTATTTAATTTTTTTAAATTTTATTTTATTTAACTTTACAATATTGTATTGGTTTTGCCATATATCAAAATGAATCCGCCACAGGTATACATGTGTTCCCCATCCTGAACCCTCCTCCCTCCTCCCTCCTCCCTCCCCATACCATCCCTCTGGGTCGTCCCAGTGCACCAGCCCCAAGCATCCAGTATTGTGCATCGAACCTGGACTGGTGACTCATTTCATATATGATATTATACATATTTCAATGCAATTCTCCCAAATAATCCCACCCTCTCCCTCTCCCACAGAGTCCAAAAGACTGTTCTGTACATCAGTGTCTCTTTTGCTGTCTCGTATACAGGGTTATTGTTACCATCTTTCTAAATTCCATATATATGCATTAGTATACTGTATTGGTGTTTCTCTATCTAGCTTACTTCACTCTGTATAATAGGCTCCAGTTTCATCCACCTCATTAGAACTGATTCAAATGTATTCTTTTTAATGGCTGAGTAATACTCCATTGTATATATGTACCACAGCTTTCTTATCCATTCATCTGCTGATGGACATCTAGGTTGCTTCCATGTCCTGGCTATTATAAACAGTGCTGTGATGAACACTGGGGTACACGTGTCTCTTTCAATGTCATTAATTTTTATAAGGAAAGTTATTCATTGTTTATATACAGTTTCTTAAATTGTTTATCATTTGCAAAATTTTTCTTTATGATAAATGGTAAAATGTGATAGAATCATAACTAAAACATTAATATTTAATGGAAGTTGAATAGAAAGAGAAATCACTGCAGACTCTCGGTCCAAAGAAGACTGAATATTCTGCTTTGTAGAAGGTATGAGATATGCCTGGACTTAAAAATGGGAAAGGCTCTGGAAGGACAAATGAGATGGTGGAGAGCATTCAAAATGAGTATGGAAACAGGGTATAAAGTCAAGACAAAGTCCAAGTGCAGGAATAAATATTTTGTATGCAGTTTCTTTGGTACTTTGGCTAGTACTAAGCCCTGTGTTGGAGAAAAGGGGTGTACCAAGACACGAAATCTTATCCGGGTCAAATTACGGAAGTCCTTGACTATTACTTTAAAGAGAATCATTTTTTCTCCTCTCTCCTTTTTGTCGAAAGTATCAGATAATGACAGTTTAGTTACATTGAAATATAACATGATAGATAACAGTTTTAGGACAACAAATCAGTTGGAGTGGATAACATGGACTTAAGGGAGGCAGGAATAAAAGGCAGTTTTTTTTCATGATCCATAAATTAGATCATAATGTCTTCAAGTGAAACTAGAACATTAGTATGATGGTAAATACTTTTACCAGAGATCAAATTGCCAACATCCGATGGATCATGGAAAAAGCAAAAGAGTTCCAGAAAAACATCTATTTCTGCTTTATTGACTATGCCAAGGTCTTTGACTGTGTGGATCACAATAAACTGTGGAAAATTCTGAAAGAGATGGGAATACCAGGCCACCTGACCTGCCTCCTGAGAAACTTATGTGCAGGTCAGGAAGCAACAGTTAGAACTGGACATGGAACAGACTGGTTCCAAAAAGGAAAGGGAGTACATCAAGGCTGTATACTGTCACCCTGCTTATAACTTACATACAGAGTACATCATGAGAAACACTGGGCTAGAAGAAGCACAAGCTGGAATCAAGGTTGCCGGGAGAAATATCAATAACCTCAAATATGCAGATGACACCACCCTTATGGCAGAAAGTGAAGAGGAACTAAAAAGCCTCTTGATGAGAGTGAAAGAGGAGAGTGAAAAAGCTGCTTAAAGCTCAACATTCAGAAAATGAAGATCATGGCATTTGGTACCATTACTTCATGGGAAATAGATGGGGAAACAGTGGACAGTGTCAGACTTTAGTTTTTGGGGCTCCAAAATCACTGCAGATGGTGACTGCAGCCATGAAATTAAAAGACGCTTACTCCTTGGAAGGAAAGTTATCACCAACCTAGATAGCATATTCAAAGGCAGAGACATTACTTTGCCAACAA
The DNA here is from genome assembly GCF_027580195.1 of Bos mutus. Lineage (NCBI taxonomy): Eukaryota > Metazoa > Chordata > Mammalia > Artiodactyla > Bovidae > Bos > Bos mutus. The sequence continues at coordinate 34,028,794 of NC_091618.1, forward strand.
AGGCCCGTCTAGTCAAGGCTATGGTTTTCTCAGTGGTCATGTATGGATGTGAGAGTTGGAATGTGAAGAAACCTGAGCACTGAAGAATTGATGCTTTTGAACTGTGGTGTTGGAGAAGACTCTTGAGAGTCCCTTGGACTGCAATGGGATTCAACCAGTCCATTCTAAAGGAGATCAGTCCTGGGTGTTCTTTGGAAGGACTGATGCTAAAGCTAAAACTCCAATACTTTGGCCACCTCATGCGAATAGTTGACTCATTGGAAAAGACTCTGATGCTGGGAGGGGTTGGGGCAGGAGGAAAAGGGGACGACAGAGGATGAGATGGCTGGATGGCATCACCGACTCAATGGACATGAGTTTGGGTGAACTCCGAGAGTTGGTGATGGACAGGGAGGCCTGACGTGCTGCAATTCATGGGGTCACAAAGAGCTGGACACAACTGAGCGACTGAACTGAACTGAACTGAAATATTTTTAGTGGCACAAGATGTTGGGAATACAGAAGTAAACAGTATGGTTCCCAGCCCTACTATCCCAGAGTTCACAATCCAGAAGAGAATATAGGTACTCTTCTTTTTAAAAAATCTTTGTATGGTGAATGCTGACAAAAAGATGCTAAGTGAAAAACTGTATCTGAGAGATTATAATAATCTTTGAGGATCAGAAAAGATGTCCTTAACAGTGACCTTGAAACTCAATACTACCAACTGTTTGTGTCCCCCAGATTCATATGTTGAAATCTTAACCCCCTATGTGATTATATTTGAACAGGAGGTCTTTGGAAGGTAACTGGGTCAAGAGGTTAGAGTCCTCAAGAATGGAAATAGTGCCCTTATAAGAACAGACACAAGACAGCTTGTTTCTTTCCTCTCTACCAAATGGGCATACAATGACAAGATGGCCATCTGAAAATCAGGAAGTAGACTCTCACCAGACAGCCTATCTACCAGTACCTTGATCTTAGACTTCCCAGCAGTCAGTCTGAGAAATAAATATTTGTTAAGTCACCATGCTGTGGAGCTTTTTAAAGTAGTTCTAAACTGACTAAGGTACTTAGTCCTGAAACCACATTAGTCAGTCAGTCAGTTCAGTCACTCAGTCGTGTCTGACTCTTTGCGACTCCATGAATCGCAGCATGCCAGGCCTCTCTGTTCATCATTAACTTCCAGAGTTTACTCAAACTCATGTCCATTGAGTTAGTGATGCCATCCAATCATCTCATCCTCTGTTGTCCCCTTCTCCTTGTGCCTTCAATCTTTCCCAGCATCAGGGTCTTTTCAAATGAGTCAGCTCTTCGCATCAGATAGCCAAAGTATTGGAGTTTCAGCTTCAACATCAGTCTTTCCAATGAACACCCAGGACTGATCTCCTTTAGGATAAACTGGTTGTGTCTCCTTGCATTCCAAGGGACTCACAAGAGTCTTGTCCAACACCACAGTTCAAGAGCATCAATTCTGTGCTCAGCTTCCTTTATACCGAAATTCTCACATCTATACATGACTACTGGAAAAACCATAGCCTTGACGAGACAGACCTTTGTTGGCAAAGTAATGTCTCTGCTTTTTAATATGCTGTCTAGGTTGGTCATAACTTTTCTTCCAAGGAGTAAGCTTATTTTTAGCTCATGGCTATAGTCACCATCTGCAGTGATTTTATAGCCCCCTAAAATAAAGTCTGCCACTGTTTCCACTGTTTCTCCATCTATGCCATGAAGTGTTGGACGGGGAGCTGACTGTGGCTCAGATCATGAACTCCTTATTGCCAAATTTGGACTTAAATAGAAGAAAGTGGGGAAAACCTCTAGACCACTCAGGTATGACCTAAATCAAATCCCTTATGATTATACAGTGGAAGTGAGAAATAGATTTAAGGGACTAGATCTGATAGAGTACCTGATGAATTATGGACGGAAGTTTCTGACAATACTCAGGAGATAGGTATCAAGACCATCCCCAAGAAAAAGAAATGCAAAAAAGTAAAATGGCTGTCTGAGGAGGCCTTACAAATAGCTGTGAAAAGAAGAGAAGTGAAAAGCAGAGGAGAAAAGGAAAGATATACCCATTTGAATGCAGAGTTCCAAAGAATAGCAAGCAGAGGTAAGAAAGCCTTCCGCAGCAATCAGTGCAAAGAAATAGGGGAAAACAATAGAATAGGAAAGACTAGAGATCTCTTCAAGAAAATTAGAGATACCAAGGGAACATTTCATGTAAAGATGGGCTCAATAAAGGACAGAAATGATATGTACCTAATAGCAGAAGATATTAAGAAGAGGTGGCAAGAATACACAGAAGAAATATACAAAACAGACCTTCACAACCCAGATAATCACGATGGTGTGATCACTCACCTAGAGACAGACATCCTGAATGTGAAGTCAAGTGGGCCTTAGGAAGTATTACTATGAACAAAGCTAGTGGAGGTGATGGAATTCCAGTTGAGCTATTTCAAATCCTGAAAGATGATGCTGTGAAAATGCTGCACTCAGTATGCCAGCAAATATGGAAAACTCAGCAGTGGCTACAGGACTGGAAAAGGTCAGTTTTAATTCCAATCCCAAGAAAGGAAATCCCAAAGAATGCTCAAACTACTGCACAAATGCACTCATTTCACACACTAGTAAAGTAATGTTCAAAATTCTCCAAGCCAGGCTTCAGCAATACATGAACCACGAACTTCCATATGTTCAAGCTGGTTTTACTCAAATTCCCAACATCCACTGGATCACTGAAAAAGCAAGAGAGTTCCAGAAAATCATCTATTTCTGCTTTATTGACTATGCCAAAGCCTTTGACTGTGTGGTTCACAATAAACTGTGGAAAACTCTGAAAGAGATGGGCATACCAGACCACCTGACCTGCCTCTGGAGTAACCTGTATACAGGTCAGGAAGCAACAGTTAGAACTGGACATGGAACAACAGACTGGTTCCAAATAGGAAAAGGAGTATATTAAGGCTGTATATTGTCACCCTGCTTATTTAACTTATATGCAGAGTACATCACAAGAAACGCTGGGCTGGATGAAGAACAAGCTGAAACAAGACTGCCAGGAGAAACATCAATAACCTCAGATATGCAGATGACATCACCCTTATGGCAGAAAGTGAAGAAGAACTAAAGAGCCTCCTGATGAAAGTGAAAGAGGAGAGTGAAAAATTTGGCCTCAACATTCAGAAAACTAAGATCATGGCATCTGGTACCATCACTTCATGGCAAATAAATTGGGAAACTGTGGAAATACTGGCTGACTTTATTTTTGGGGGCTCCAAAATCACTGCAGATAGTGATTGCAACCATGAAATTGAGATGCTTACTCCTTGGAAGGAAAGTTATCACCAACCTAGATAGCATATTAAAAAGCAGAGACATTACTTTTCAACAAAGGTCCATTTAGTCAAGGCTATTGTTTTTGCAATAGTTATGTATGAATATGAGAGTTGGACTATAAAGAAAGCTGAGTGCAGAAGAATTGATGCTTTTGAACTGTGGTGTTGGAGAAGACTCTTGAGAGTCCCTTGGATTGCAAGGAGATCCAACCCAGTCCATCCTAAAAGATATCAGTCCTGGGTGTTCATTGGAAGGACTGACGTTGAAGCTGAAACTTCAGTATTTTGGCCACCTGATGTGAAGAGCTGACTCATTTGAAAAGACCCTGATGTAGGAAAGATTGAAGGCAGGAGCAGGAGGGGATGACAGAGGATGAGATGGTTCCATGGCATCATCACCTTAATGGACATGATTTTGAGTAAACTCCAGAAGTTGGTGATAGACAGGGAGGCCTGGTGTGCTTCGGTTCATGGGTCATAGTCGGACATGACTGAGCGACTGAACTGAACTGAACTGATGGGACCAGATGCCTTGATCTTTGTTTTCTGAATGTTGAGCTATAAACCAACTTTTTCCTCTCTCCTTTCACTATCATCAAGAGGTTCTTTAGTTCTTCTTCACTTTCTACCTTTAGGGTGGTTTTATCTGCATATCTGAGGTTATTAATATTTCTCCTAGCAATCTTGATTCCTGCTTTGCTTCATCCAACCCAGCATTTCTCATGATGTACTCTGCATGTAAGTTAAATAATCACAGTGACAATATATAGTTTTGATGTACTTTTTTCCTATTCAGAACCAGTCTGTTGTTCCATGTCCAGTTCTAATTGTTGCCCTGCTCTTTATTGGGGCCAAACTGTCATGAGGTAATGGAGGTAATGAAGATAATGGCAACCACCTTCAAAAGACCCCATGCATGTACTGCTACACTCAGTGCCCCAAACCCTGAAGCAGGCCACTACTGACCCACACCTCTGCTGGAGACTCCTGAACACTCCCAGGCAAGTCTGGGTCAGTCTCTTGGGGGTCACTGCTCCTTTTTCCTGGGTCCAGGTGCACAAGGTTCTGTTTGTGCCCTCCAAGTGTCTATTTCCCAGTACGTAAGTTCTATTTCCCAGTGTGTAAGTTCTGGCAGGTCTATGGTGGGGTTAATGGTGACCTCCTCCAAGAGGGCTCATGCCATACCCACGTCTGTTGCACCCAGACCCCCTGTCCCTGTGGCAGTCCAGTGCTAACCCATCTGTCCAGAGGAGATGCTGAAATGTTGAGGTCCTTTAATGGACCGGAACCTGGTGGTCTGGAGTCGATGATAAGAAAGTAAAGGAGAGAAAGAGGCTGATGTTCCTTGGTTTACACAGAAAGCTAATAAAGCCCCTGGCATGGGGCTTGCTCTGTTCATGGAGGCCTCAGGTGCCCTTTTGATGGGGTGAAGGCACAGAGTGCCTTCTCGAGAGGGTCTTAGAAGCCTGGGCAGGAAAGTGAACTCAGAGGGCCTCTGCACTCCAAAGAAATAGCCTGAGAGAGAGAGAGAGAAAGAAAGAGAAAGAAAGACATGGCGACCAGAACTCTGATGAAGCAAAGGTGTTTTAATCAACATGGTGTGGGCATATATACTGTCTTGCTGCTGCTGCTGCTGCTGCTGCTGCTAAGTCGCTTCAGTCATGTCCAACTCTGTGCGAACCCATAGACAGCAGCCCACCAGGCTCCTCTGTCCCTGGGATTCTCCAGGCAAGAACACTGGAGTGGGTTGCCATTTCCTTCTCCAATGCATGAAAGTGAAAAGTGAAAGTGAAGTTGCTCAGTCATGTCCGACTCTTCGCGACCCCATGGACTGCAGCCTACCAGGCTCCTCCGCCCATGAGATTTTCCAGGCAAGAGTACTGTCTTACAAGGTAGTTATTTATTCTCAGCAAAGATAAAGATTAAAATTCCAGATTTACAAAACATAGATGATCCATATTAAAGAGAGAGAGAGTTGTAAACAATCACTTTTACTGTATGGTTCACAAGAAGGAAGAGGGTACTTATCACCATATAGAAACACTAATGAAGGAAATGCCTGGATTCCTCAGTCCTGGGAGAGGCTTGCCTCTCCTCTTAATTCTTGAGTATTCAGGAATTAATAAGGAACAGAGAATTCCTGACAGATCCAAAACAGCACACAGGAAGCCCCCTGTTAAATGCTTCCTGACACTGAAACACAGTTCTGTCTCAGTCTCTGTGGGGTCCCTGGGTCCTGGCGTACACAAGGTTTGTTTGAGCCCTCTGAGCATCTCTGACAGGAATGGGGTTTGATTCTAAATATGAATTCTCCCCTCCTACTGTCTTGCTGGGGCTTCTCCTTTGCCTTTGGATATGGGGTATCTCCTCACAGCCGCACATTAAGAGTTAGCTATGCCAATACTGTGGGTGCAGTGGGGCAGAGAGTCCAGTGAACATTTAAAGCAGAAAAAAATAGACTATATAAAGGCCTTGAGGTGCTAGATAAGTATCATGATCGGTTTTCTGGGATTTTATATGATATCCAATAGCCTCTGAAGACCAAAATGACTGAGAAGACTTAACTACAGTTACTGAGCAAACTTGATTGAATTATCTTGCTAAGCATGTTTCCTCTTCTATGGAAAATGTAAAATGCATTAAAAGGTTGTCAGAATCAAAATAAAAAAATTTATATAAGTGAGGTTTGTAAAATCTCTTTTAAGTCTGTTAATAAGTTCAGTTACACGTGACATCAAAGTAAAAACCCCAAAATGAAAATTATAGAATGGCAGAAAAGTACATAATTTGGAAATGAGTTCTAAGGCCTGTGGCACTATGACAAGAAACAAAGCCAGCCAGTTACTATAAGAGAGATCATATTAGTATGGGAAAGGGCTATTTAGCTTAGGAAGGAGAAGGGTGGAGAAGAAAAGTAAACATTTTAATCAAATTCAATACTTTGTTATTGATTTCTCTTTGCCAGACATACCTTGTAGAATACTTATAATGCTTTTGACATTGAGATATTTGGCCAGAGCTATTGGATTAGTCAAGGTAAAAGCTCTGCTCCTGGTGTAATCTCTTGTATTTCATTTATATGTGATTTATTCCTTTCTCCACAAGAAGGGTATTTTTATTGATAAAAATAAATGAAATTGAGAATCCCAAAGGGAATTTGATGTCCACTCTCACAAAATAGGTTTACCAAGTGTAAGTAGCAGACAAGAAAAAGATTCAACTACATGAAGATTGTTCTCTTTCTTTTCTTTTCTTTTCTTCTCTCTGGTTTTTCTTCTCTGTTGTCAAGTCAATACTAGCCAGATTTTCTGTCCTTTTATGTGTAAGTCAATTAGTTATCCTTGACGTTTCAAATCACTGAAAGCAATGTTCCTACACTTGAAATGCAGGGTTTTGTTATTCAAAAATTTTGTGTCATATACTGCCATTAAGGCTGCACCTGCTTAGAGATGGAAACTTTCACATAATGTCAAATCTGCAAAGATTCTGAAAGTAAACTCTCTACTGGGGTTGCTGGTATTTTACATTTCTGCTTCAAAAAAGTTAGGACAGTTGTCCAAAATATCATGACAAGCCTTAATGTTATCTTATTTTAAAAGTCTCAGTAAGGGTTTTGTATCACACTGAGTTATCAAAGCTTCCCCAATTAAAATAATGTCCTGGTTAACATTTAATATAACTACAGTAGGTATTGCTGAGCTTTATGTCAATTGAAGAAAGACATCACATACAGAAAAAAAAAAATGAATCTACAATCATAATAGAATAATTCCTAATGAATACACACCAGATCCATTTTTATTTAGTGCCAAAATGATAGATAGGAAATAAATATAACCTATAGATGTTAGTTCTTACACATTTGGTTTTGTCTGGAGTCAGTATTTAGTTTTCAGATCCTGAGAATGTCAGCAGTATAAGGACATCATTTCTCAGGGCCTTGTCCCTCTTGTTTTAAAATCTAAGACCCAGAATAGATAAACAAAAAGTTTCTATATTAAATTAGCATGAGAGCAACAAGTAGGGTCTACTCTTTAATCCACTGCAATCACTCTTCTGAACCCTCTTTTGAACCCTCTTCACTGTACTCACCAAAGGCTCCTAGTTGCCAAAAGCAATGGATGTATTCACTTCGTATCTTACTTCACAACTTGATGGTGTTGACCTTGTCATTTACCCTGTTTCATGTACCTCTCTTAGTCCAGGTTTCCTCAGATCCATTCTGTCCTGTCTCATTTTCTGCTCCCTGGTGCCTCCTGCATGGACTCTAATCATAAATCATCTCTTCTCCTCCCACTGCATATTCTGTTCCAATTAGTTCATCTATTCCTAATAAACCCCCACAATGTAGGTCTTCCATATAATTTTATTACTCAAACTGGAGAAATTTTTTAGAGTAAGGGGACATGCTATCAATAGTTCTATAAAAATAGCAGGAGTAAACTGGGACTTTTCTGGGCAAACCTGGATTCATGGTCACTTCATCAAAATGAAATGACAGAATGCAAAAATGGATTCAATACTCCACCCCTTCCTGTACCCATGACATTGACCTTGACCTTGTTATTTGGTAGTCCCCACCCTCTCTCACTCTGGGCTTTGACAAACAGAATGAGTAGGAGATTATATCATACCCATTCAAGCCTAGTCCTCAAGAGAATATGTACAAGTTTGTAGGTTCCCTTGAATGGCTGAGCTTGCTTGTCTTTGTACCTGAGCCTCTTTGTGAGGACACCTCCAGCCTTTCCTGTGATAGGAATGTGAGAGGCATGTAGAGGATGGGGGATGTGGGATATTTTATTATGCATCATTATTGTGTCACTGGATAACACACAGCAGCTCAAATCTCTCTCCTGAGATTCAAATTCATACACTAAATATCTTTACCTAAATACCCTAAAGAGATTTCAAACTAAATAAACACAAAACAGAGTTATAAAATTTTCCACAAGTGTATTCCTTTACCTCTAATTTTTTATATCAGAAACCTCATTTTTCAAGTTAAAAAATCTGTGACCATATTAAATGTTCAGTTTTTCCAAATTCTGATGAGAGTTATTTCTATTGTGTTTATCACATATATATTTATAAATCAAAGTTTTCTTCTGTTACCACTCACTGGGCCTTAGTCTTTGACCCTTCTCAATCAGAGGTCTAGTAAGAAACTTAAGCCCTAATGTCCTAATATACTCATTGAATATATTACATTTATTTAACTCCTATATACCCAGACATCAAGAATTAGAGAACTGAAAAAGTAGTATTCAATTTTCTCTAGTGTTTAATTCTCTTGAAGAATACAGATTGAAAAAGGTTGGAGACTGTGCTCAATTTTCACCTAGACTAGTGCAGAAGCCTATCTGGTTATTCTACCTTTAGCCTCACCTTCTTCTAACTGGCTCCCCTTAAGTTATGATTTGATCTAGCCTTTGCTATTGGTTTTCACCTGTGAATGAATTGTATTCAATAAAAATACTATGATTATCTCTGATAAGGATGCTAACTAAATTTAAACAATAGTGCACTTAACATATGCTTAATACCTCTATATTGCTTACTTTGCTATTATCAGTAACAATATTTTTGTACAAAAGCCTGCTGCTGTCCTGTCACTATCTTTATGATGGATATCATCACTCTATGATTGTAATGAGTGTCTGATACAGTCTTTGAAGAGAGTTGAAGATCAACGGAAGAGTCATGCAATGAGTCATTTTGCCCATAAAGATGTGGCTCTGGTACACATTTACATCAAAGCACATCGTTGATCCAGAAAGACAACTCTCGACCTGAGGGCTTGATGTGTCTTTCAAGGCAGTACATCCTCTCAGTTAAAATGTTTTCATATATATTATAATGCCTCTCCTAGATGAGAACTGTGAGCTTTACTGATATCCGTAAAGCAACAAAATTTTCTAAAATCTGCAGAAGTTGCCAAGCTTTCCTCTGTAATTTAATCAGGCCATCAATCAGCAAGGTTAGGTCATACAAGCTAATATTTCTTTACAGCTTAGATACAGTTGAATGATTTTTGGTTTAACTAGAGGCAAAATGTTAGTTCCTCATGACATTTAACAGTTCCTGGAGTCATTATTTTGACAGCATCTATTTGACCTGAGAAACTTCTTGCCTACGGAAATAAGTCTTAGGGCAAAATTTGCTTATATAAAAACATAAGAAAGAAAATGACCCTAAACGTCAATTTTAATCATCCATTAAAAATAAACACAGACTTCTGAATAAGATGATGATATGGACCCAAGTTTCTAACTCCCCCTACCTAGAGTCTGTAAGAATGACCAAGAAAAAAATGAAAAAAAGAACAAATGCTCTAAGCTTGAAACTAAGAAATTTGTCAACAGATGCCCAAGATCTCAATTAATATCTGCTAAGTATGCTACATACCAAATTGGCTAGAAGAATGCATAAAGATCTGGGTTTCAGTTTTTAAAATCTCAGCATTAAGTACAAACATACACAAAAAGCTTGGGAAACCCCACTAAAACCTTCTTAGGGAGCAGAGGGGAATTTATGAGACTAAAGTTCATAATATGCAGAAGTCATTGCAGCAAGGGGTGTTTTCATAAACAAGTGTCTAAAGTATAGACAGAATACCCTGTGGTAGCTCCCTGTAGATGCAAATGTATCACTAAACCTCAGAAATTTGTCTTCTTTTTGGGAAAAGGATCAAGAGAAGTAGAAAGCTCACAAAGTCTTAAGGTTTCTTTCTGAAAAGAGGATGTAAAATAATTGGAAAGTCAGAAAATTTAGAATAGTTTTCAACTGAATAATTTCATTTTTTTAAATCCCCTTAAACCAAAAGATCTTTGAACTGATGCTAAAAGTCAGAAGAAGGGGATAATTTTACAGAATCAGAGACAACAACTTTCTGAAACCCACTCATTAAAAAAGAAAGGAGAAATAACTAGAAAACTACTGCATCAAATTTCCAAAATGTTCAAGATGACTTAGCATTAAAGAACTTAATATCTATGAAGTTAGAAAAAATAGTGGTGTGGTAGGAAAAATCTGAAATGAGGATCATGTAACATATCCAGGCATATGGGTATTTGTAAAATGGGTTACAGGATGATAAACTCAACTCAGGAAAGGAATTCAGAACTATAAAGTATACACGTTGGATGTGTTCAAATGTTTTCTGCTAGTTATATAAGTACCACTTAGAGCTCATTCATCCAGAATTGTTTTAGAAGAGCAAGGTCACTGACTACTTCTTAGGTTGGTCAGGTAAGACAAGTGTCACAGTTTCCTGAACATATATCAGCAGCTAGCTGAAGACCCAAGGGAGATCAGGGTGGCCGTAACAAGAATGTCCCTTTCAAGCTATCTCAGTCTTATACTCCAAACTGGAAAAAAAAGAAAAAGTGACTATGAACTACCGTATTCTGTCAAGCCTGTTGAGTATAAATTGTGACCTAAATATATTATTTATGTGAAAACTGAATATTTTCCTGCCATGCAACAAGTCAGACTGGAATCAAATCTTGGTGTCTGGTAAAAACAACAAGATTTCATACAGTGGAAGCTCTGTGGAAGTGAAAAAAAGTTATTTTAATATGAGTCCAATTAAAGCTCTTTGAGGGTGGACACTGACACTGGCTGTGGCAAGTGGTGGAGTGGATGTGAATTGGAGACTTGGAGAAAGAAAGTGGAGGCTGCTTCCTAGCTCTTCAAGGGATAAACAGATTGACCCAAAATAAGGTTACATGTGTAGTACAAATTATTTACAGACATTAAAAGAACTATTAACTACATCTTTTCCAAGGAGCAAGGGAAAACATAATTATTAACTAAATCTGCAAGGGGGCTACAAACATAAATAAGCTATTTTATAAATGTTAATTAGTAAAGTAAAAAATATTAATTTTTAACATTGTACCCAATTAAGAGAAGGGAAAGAGATGAATTAGGTGAAAATAATAAAAACAGATGACAGACTTGGCAATAACATTGTAATAATGTTGTATGGTGACAGATAGTTACTAGAATTAATACAAAAATCAACTCATAATATTTGTAATTGTTGAACTACTCTGATGTACACTAGAAACTAATATAATACAGTAAGCCCCCAACCTAGAAACCTTCAAGCTGTGAAATTTCAAAGATGCATATGTGAAGACCTGATGGAATTGGAGGCCCAGAGAAAGGATGGAGAGAGACAAGAGTAAGAACTAACTGAGGAATGGAGACTCATGACACAGGAAACGACACAGGAGTTTTCTTTATTTGAGGAGCTCTGCTAGTTTTGAGGCACAGGACCTGAATGGAGAATAGCATGTGAAAGCTGCAGCAGCTGTTCAGAATGCAATCCAGTACTATCATGTCATCTGTGATGAGAAAAAAAAAAAAAGCTACTTTCCAGACATCACTGGATCATTTTTCCAAAAGGGTAGATAGAATTGAATCCAGCAAGTAACCAGAACCTGAGCATGTAGCAAAAGCAGTCCTTAAAGGAAAATTCATAGAGATACAGACTACCTTAAAAAAATAAGAAAAATCTTAAATAAACAATCTAACCTACCACCTAAAAGAATTAGAAAAAGCCTCAAGTCAGATGAAGGAAGGAAATAATAAATATCAGAGATTTATTTTATTTCAAATAAAATAGAGATTAAAGAAACATTAGAAAAATCATTAAGACCAAGACCTGGTTCTTTGAAGGGCAAACAAAATCGACAAACTTCTGGCCAGTCTCACCAAGAAGAGTAGAAAGAGAAGCCAAATAAATAGTATAAGAGATGAAAAAGGAGAAGTAACAATAGATACTGCTGAAATTAAAAAAAAATAGTGGAATACTATGAACCTTTATATGCCAACAAATTAGACAATCTAGAAGAAATGGACAAGTTTCAGAAACGTACAGCCCACCAAAACTGAATCAAGAAGAAATAAATGATATGAACGAACAGACTAATCACTAGAAGTGAAATAGAATCAGTAATTAAAAAAACAAAATAAGTTGCTGCAAACAAAAGTCCAAGATCAAATGACTTTACTGGAGAATTCTATCAAACATGTAAACAACATATACTGATTTTTCTCAAACTCTCCCAAAAGTTTTAAGAGGAGGGGAATACTCCCCAAATCATTCTATGAAGCTATCATCACACTGAGACCAAAACCAGACAGAATTACTACCAGTAAAGAAAATTACAGGCCAATATCTTTGATGATTATAGATGAAAAAAATTTTAGCCAACATAATATGATATATAAAAATAAGATCATATACCATGATCAAGTTGGATTCATCCCAAGGCTGCAAGGATGGTTCAAAATACACAGATCAATCAATGTGATATACCACATTAAGAAAAGAAAAGACAAAAACACAAGATCATCTTAATAGATGCATAAAAACCATTTGATAAAAGTCAACATCCATGATTAAAGCTCTTTCCGAAGTAGGTACAGAGGGAACATATGTCAACATAATAAAACCTATGTATGCCAAACACATAGTCAACATAACATTCAATCACAGAAAACTGAAAACGTTCTCACTAAAATCTGACAAGGATCCCCACTGTCACTTCTCAACATAGTATTAGAAGTCCTAGCCATAACAATCAGTTAGGAAAAAAAATGCTATTCAAATTGGAAGAGAAAAGGTAAAATTGTCATTATATGCAGATGGCATGATACTGTGTAGAGAAAAATCTAAAGATTCCACACAAAAATGACTAGAAATGATAGATGAATCCAGCAAAACAGTAGAATACAAGATTAACATAGAATTTGGTTGAATTTCTTCATAAAAAAATGTATCAGAAAGGTAAAGTAAAAAGCATTCCTTTCATAACTGCATCAAAAAATACAATACTTAGGTATAAATCTGAAAAAGAAAGTTAAAGACTTACATGCTGAGAACTATAAAGCATTGATCAAATAAATTAAAGATGATTATAAGAAATGGAAAGATATCTCATGCTTTTGGATTAAAATAACTAACATTGTTAAAATGGCCATAATAAGCAAAGTAATTTAATGCAATCCCTATCAAATTACCTATGACATTTTTCACAGAACTAGAATAATCCTAAAATTTATACCAGAATTTTATATACCCAAAATACCCAGAATTGCTAAAACCAATCATTAGGAAAAAGAACAAAGTTGGAGGCATAACCCATCTAGACTTCAGACAATATTCCAAAGCTTCAATAGTCAAAACAGCATGATACTTGCACAAAAAAAGGCATAATGTTCAAAGAAACAGAAGAGAGAATTCAGAAATAAACCCATACCTATGGTCAATTAAATCTTCAAAAAAGGAGGCCAGAATACACAATGGGGAAAAGATTATTTCTTTAGCATTTGTTATTGAGAAAGTTGGACAGCTGCATGTCAATCAGTGAAGTTAGAACACTCCCTTACTTCATACAATGATAAACTCAAAATGGCTTACTGACTTGAAGATTATTGTTGCTGATATTCAGTTGCTGAGTGGTGGCTCACCCTTTTGCAATCCCAGTATCCCAACAGGCTCCTCTGTCCATGGGATACCCAGACAAGAATAATGGAGTGGGTTGTCATTTCCTTCTCCAGGGGATCTTTTCGACCCAGGGATTGAACCTGCATCTCCTGCATTGAAAGGCAGATTCTTTACTACGGTGTCACCAGGGAAGCCCAAATATAACACCATAGAACTCATAGAAGAGAATCCTGGCAATACGTTCTGTGACATTGTTGTTGCTCAGTCACTCCGTCATGTCCAAATCTTTATGATCCCATAGACTGTGGCACACCAGGCTTTCCTGTCCTTCATTATCTTCAGGAGCTTGCTCAAGCTCATGTACATGGAGTCAGTAATCCCACTAAACCATCTCATCCTCTGTCATCCCCTTCTACTCCTACCTTCAATCCTTCCCAGGATCACAGTCTTTTCTAATGAGTTGGCTCTTTGCATCATGTGACCAAAGTATTGGAGCTTCAGCTTCACCATCAGTCCTTCCAACGAATATTCAAAACTGATTTCCTTTAGGATTTACTGGCTTGATCTCCCTGCAGTCTGAGGGACTCTCAAGAGTCTTCCCCAACACCACAGTTCAAAAGCATCAATTCTTCGAGACTCAGCTTTCTTTATGGTCCCATTCTCACATCCATACATGACTAATGGAAAAACCATAACTTTGATTATACGGACCTTGGTCAGCAAAGTAATGTCCCTGTTTTTTAACACGCTATCTAGGTTTTTTATAGCATTTCTTCCAAGCAGCAAGCATCTTTTAATTTCATGGCTGCAGTCACCATCTGCAGTGATTTTGGAGCCAAAGAAAATGTCTGTCATAGTTTCTATTGTTTTCTCATCTATTTGCCATGAAGTGATGGGACTAGATGCCATGATCTTAGTTTTTTTAATGCTGAGTTTTTAGCCAGCTTTTTCATTCTCTTCTTTCACTTTCATCAAGAGGCTCTTTAGTTGTTCTTCACTTTCTGCCATAAGGGTGGTGTCATCTGCATATCTGGAGAAGGAAATGGCAACCCATTCCAGTATTCTTGACTAGAGAATCCTGTGTACAGAGGTGCCTGGTGAGCTGCCATCTATAGGGTCGCACAGAGTCAGACAGGATTGAAGCGACTTAGCATGCATGCATGCACTGGAGAAGGAAATGGTAACCCACTCCAGTATTCTCACCTGGAGAATCCCAGGAACAGAGGAGCCTGGTGGGTTGCCGTCTGTGGGGCTGCACAGAGTCGGACACGACTGAAGCGACTTAGCAGTAGTAGCAGCAGCATCTGCATAACTGAGGTTATTGATATTTTTCCCGGCTATCTTGAGTCCAGCTTCTGCTTCATCCAGCCTGGCATTTTTCATGATGTACTCTCATATAAGTTAAATAAGGAGGGTGGCAATATACAGCCTTGATGTACTCCTTTCCCTATTTGGAAGCAGTCCTTCATTCCATGTTTGGTTTTAACTATTGCTTCTTGACCTGTATACAGATTTCTAAGGAGGCAGGTAAAGTGGTCTGAAATTCCCATCTCTTTAAGAATTTTCCCCAGGTTGCTGCCATCCACATAAAGACTTTAGTGCAGTCAGTAAAGCAGAACTAGATGTTCTTCTACAATTCTCTTGCTTTTTTGATGATCCATTCAGTTCAGTTCAGTTCAGTCGCTCAGTCGTGTCCGACTCTTTGCGACCCTAAGAATTGCAGCACGCCAGGCCTCCCTGTCCATCACAAACTCCCGGAGTTCACTCAGACTCATGTCCATCGAGTCAGTGATGCCATCCAGCCATCTCATCCTCTGTCGTCCCCTTCTCCTCCTGCCCCCAATCCCTCCCAGCATCAGAGTCTTTTCCAATGAGTCAACTCTTTGCATGAGGTGGCCAAAGTACTGGAGTTTCAGCTTTAGCATCATTCCTTGCAAAGAAATCCCAGGGCTGATCTCCTTCAGAATGGACTGGTTGGATCTCCTTGATCTCTGGTCCCTCTGCCTTTTCTAAATCCAGCTTGAACATCTGGAAATTCTTGGTTCACGTACTGTTGAATCCTATCTTGGAGAATTTTGAGCATTATTTTACTAGCATGTGAAATGAATGCAACTGTGCAGTAGTTTCAACATTCTTTGTCATTGCGTTTCTTTGGGACTGGAATGAAAATTGACTTTTCCAGTCCCATGGCCACTGCTAAGTTTTCCAAATTTGCTGGCCTATTGAGTGCAGCACTTTCATAGCATCATCGTATAGGATGCTATGGCTGAGCTGGAATTTCATCACCTCCACTAGCTTTGTTCATAGTGATGCTTCCTAAGGCCCACTTGACTTTACTCTCCAATATGTCTTGCTCAAGAGGAGTGATCACATCATTCTGGTTTTCTGGGTCATAAAGACCTTTTTGTATAGTTAGTTCTTCTGTGTATACTTGTGACCTCTTCTTAATAAGTTCTGCTTCTGTTAGGTCCATACCATTTCTGTCTTTTATTGTGCCCATTTTTGCATGAAATGTTCCCTTGGTATGTCTGATTTTCTGAAGTGATCTGTAGTCTTCCCATTCTATTGTTTCCCTCTATTTCTTTGCATTGTTCACTTAGGAAGGCTTTCTTATCTCTCCTCGCTAATTTTTGGAACTCTGCATTCAGATGGGTATATCTTTCTTTTCCCTTTGCCTTTAGGTTTTCTTCTTTTCTCAGCTATTTAAGGCCTCTTCAGACAATCATTTTGCTGTTCTGCAATTCTTTTTCTTGGGGATGGTTTTGATCACCACCTCCTGTACAATGTTACGAAAGTCTCTCCACAGTTCTTCAGGCACTTTTTCAGATCTAATCCCTTGAATCTACTTGTCATTTTCACTGTTTAATTGTAAGGGATTTGATTTAGGCCATACCTTAATGGCCTAGTGGTTTTCCTTGCTTTTTCAATTTAAGTATGAATTTTGCAATAAGGAGTTCATGATCTGAGCCACAGCTCCTGGTCTAGTTTTTGCTGACTTTATAGAGCTTCTCCATATTTAGCTGCTAAAATAATCAATCTGATTTTGGTATTGACCATTTGGTGATATCCATGTGTAGAGTCATCTTTTGAATTATTGGAAGAGGGTGTTTGCTATGATCAATGACTAACTCTATTAGTCTTTGCCCTGCTTTATTTTGTAGTCCAAGGCTAAACTTGCCTGTTACTCCAGGTATCGCTTGCCTTCCTACTTTGCATTCCAGTCCCCTATGATAAAAAGGACATCTTTTGGGGTGTTAGTTCTAGAAGGTCTTTTAAGGCTTCATAAAACCATTTAAATTCAGCTTCTTTGGCATTAGTGGTTGGGGCATAGACTTGGATTACTGTGATACTGAATGGTTTGCCTTGGAGAAGAACAGAGATCAGTATGTCATTTTTGAGATTGCACCCAAGTACCGCATTTCAGACTCTCTTGCTGACTATGAGGGTTACACCATTTCTTCTAAGGGATTCTTGCCCACAGTAGTAGACATAATGGTCTTCTGAATTAAATTCTCCCATTCTAGTCCATTTTATTTCACTGATTCCTAAAATGTCGACATTCACTCTCGCCACCTTCTGTTTGATCACTTCCAATTTACCTTGATTCATGGACCTAACATTCCAGGTTCTTATGCAATACTGTTCTTTACAGCATCATACTTTACTTTCACCACCAGACACATCCACAACTGGGCACTGTTTCCACTTTGGCTCAGCCTCTTCATTCCTTCTGGAGTTATTTCTCTGCTCTTCTCCAGCAGTATATTGGGCACCTACCAACTTGAGGTGTTCATCTTCCAGTGTCATATGCTTTTGCTTTTCCATTCTGTTCATGAGGTTCTGTGACATAAATCATAGCAATGTTTTCTTAGATCAGTCTCCCAAGGCAATAGAAATAAAAGCAAAAATATACAAATGGAACTTGGTCAAACTTGCAAGCTTCTGCACAGCAAAGAAAACCATAAACAAAATGAAAAGAAAACCTACAGAATGGTTGAAAATATTTGCAGACAAAGCAACAAACAAGGGCTTAATTTCTAAAACAGACAAAAGCTCAAACAACACAATAACAAAAAACAAATAATACAAAATGGGCAGAAGACAAAAATAGATATTTCTCCAAGAATAATTTTTTAGTATACCAGAAACTAATACAACGTTGTAAATCAACTATACCTCAAATAAAAATATGAAGAAACGGATGTCACTACCAAATTTACAGAATTAAAAATGATGCAGGAAACTAGAAACAATGCAACAATAAATATGGAAACAGTATGACAACAAATTAAGTAGTCTAGGTGAAATATTAGGTCTTCCCTGTAGCTCAATCGGTAAAGAGTTTGCCCGCAATACAGGAGACCAGGGTTCGATCCCTGGGTCAGGAAGATCCTCTGAGAGGGGGATGGCAATCCACCCCAGTGTTCTTGCCTGGAAAATCCCATGGACAGAGGAGACTGACAGGCTACAGTCTGTGGGGTTGCAAAGATTCAGACATGACTGAGCAACTACCACTTACAGGTGAAATGCAAACATTCCTCTAACTTAATTAGTAATCAAAATCATTCCTCAAAGAACAGTCCAGAACCAGCTGGCTTCACTGATGAATTCACCAAATATTTCACGAATTAACACTAATCCTTACAAATTCTTCCAAAAAAATAGAAGAGGAGGGAAACTTCCCAACCCATTCAGTGAAGTGTGTGTTATTGTGATTCCCAAACCAGACAAGACATCACAAGAAAACCACTACTTGTATCTCTAATGAATATACATGCAAATATCCTCAACAAAAAACTAGCAAACTGAAGTCAGCAACATTTAAATGAGTTTCCAAAAAAGGAAACAAATAACAAGCACTGGAGAGAATATGCATAAAAAGGAACCTCCTACATTGTCAGAGGGAAGGTAAATTGTAACACCCACTATGTCAAACAGTATGAGGATTTCTCAAAACATTAAAAATAGGACTACAATATGATCCAGCTATTCTGCATTTGAATATTTACCTGAAGAATATGAAAACATTAATTCAAATAGGTATATTCATACCTATGGTCACCGCAACATTATTTACAATAACCAAGATATGGAACAATCTAAGTGTTCAATGATGGAGGAATGGATAAAGAATATGTAGTATATACATACAATGGAACTCTTCTCAGCCATAAAAATGTGTGTGAAAGCTTGCCTTTTGAGAAAATATGGAAGGAAATTGAGGGTATTATGCTAAATGAAATAAATTAGAGAAGTACCATTTTATTTGTATGTGGCATATTAAATAAATAAACCAAACAAAAACACAAAAACAGAGAACAGAATTGTGTTACCTTAGAGGAAGGGAGGTGAAGGAAGGGTGAGATAGGTACAAGGGTCAACTGTGTGTTGACAGATGAAAACAATTTTTGGTGGTGAGAACTCTGTAGAGTATATAGAAGTCAAAATATAATTTGTACACATGAAGCTTATATAAATTTGATTGTAACAACTTTTGCCAGGCTTTATGAAGGAGAGATTCTTGAAGGTCCTTATTCTGGTATTCTGGAAGTTCCTCTCCTAATTATTAAACTTCTGACTGAAATTTATCCTCATTGCAGTATTATTCAGAGAAAATTTTATATTTTAGGGTTTTTGTGTCAAACGAAGGACTAATATTAGGTTTTAAGTGGTGACGTAATCTCAGTATAACAAGTGGTGTGTATTGTGTGTTTGCATGTGTATGTTAGTGAGAATATCCCTATAATCACACGATACTACTAAGTATATAAGAGAAAGTTGCCATATTCCTGGTCTATTATTTTAAACTTTGTTCATTTTAATTAAATAAATGTTTACTGATTCTCTATAATGTTTCAATAGGTAAGCTATGTCCCAAGGATACAGAGATACCCTTCCCTAAATAAACTTATAATATTCCTCAATTTTTTTTTCTTGCTATAAAGAGACAGGCCAGTAGACCTGGAGAAGATACTGGTTTCAGAAGAAACCAGATTTTGGCCAGAATCTGCCAAACACCAACAGTGCTACTTTTATCAAATGTTTACTCTGAGCCCAGGGCTGCTAAATGTTTTGAATACATTTTCTTAGACATTCTTCACAAAAACCTTATGAAGTAGGTAATCTGAATTTTCAAATGAGTAACTGAGGCTCTCAGAGATTAGACCTAGCTGGTGATTTGTCACACTGTCCCATGAAAACAAGTCTGACTTTAGAAGGTGCTTCTTACGTAGAACCAGATCCTGCCACTTGCCTGAGGAGAGCCCTCAGCAGTCTCTCCAAGTTTGCACTGAGCTGTAAGACTATGGGAAATTTTTACTTTCTTAACGCTTTTCTCTATGGTGACCAGTATTATTTTTAGAATTAGACAAAAAAAAAAAAACCACTTAAAGTAGCACGCTGTTATGCTTAGCCTCTTCAGGTGAAGATGAAAAACTGTATTAAGAACTATATTAAGAAGCATAACATATATCTCTTCAAAGATTACAAAGTAGAATGATACTATTTAACAGTTACACCTCAAAATTATCTTGGTAGAAATCTACTGAGGTTTCCAGATTATGAAAGCATCTGGAGCTCAGAACATCACAATCTTAGGGAATTGGTACATGAATCCCTTCGTTATGTTTTGGAATGTGAACCCTGGGCTTATGTTTATAGAAAATAAAATGGTTAACCATGCTTTTATTTTTTAATAACTAAATTATATGCTTGTCAAAGATCTTTCATACTAAGGTTTTAGGCACTGTAAAAACACATGAATAGTCAGCTTGTACCACAAAGAGAATATCAGGGGTTTTGTAGAGGCCCATTTATTCACAATACATAAATCAGCTTATATGGATAGAAGTTACATTTAACAGGATGCTGTCTGTTCTATTTCTGCTTCAGGCAGTGAAATCAGGAAAAAAAAAAATGCAGCACTATGAATTTGTTAAATCACTAATCCCAATCACTTTCATTTTATAGAGGTATCTGGGAAGATACATGCTGCTTCACATAATAAGCTGTGGTCAAAGAAAAGAAAATGCAACCTCAAGCTTCCAGAGAACTGAACATTGTATTTACACTCAAAATCATGTTGCTGTCATGGAGCAGTTACCTGGTATAGGTTAAGACAAAATATGCTTTATTAAGGTAGTTTTATCAATCTTTTACTATTAATCAGGAAGTTGATACACAACTCTTTTAGTTGCTCAGAGCTAAATGGACCAATAATAATACATGTCTGTGAATAGAGCAGGTCAAATATTACACATTTTACATTCTTCAGAAACAACAGAAATATTTTATTTTTAAATACTTTAAATTCAAATATGTTCAATGAATAAAAGATAATAATGGGTAACATTTCTTGAGCATATATGTTCCAGGGAACAGAACTAGTGTTTTTCATATGCTTTAATAATTAACCTACAAAGTAGGTATCATTATTATACCCATTTTGCAGATGAGAATACTGACACGACTAGCAAATGTGAAGCTAAGATTCTCACTTTAGCAGTTTAGAGCATGTCTACCTTGCCACAGGACTATGCTTAAGGTTTCTGCATTTCACTCTTTCAACAGTGCAAAGGCAGTGGCAATGCACACTCTCTACATTATTCTACCCCCTCATCATTTTCAGCAACTCATGAATCCCTTTCATCAGTCTACCCAGTAAACGGAAAGGGTGCTTTACCTTACCAATGTATGATCGCCATCTAGTGGTAAAAACTTAATCATGATTAGTTATCCATGTCATTCCTATTAACAGTGTCTTTTTTTTTAATTTAATTTAATTTTATTTTTAAACTTTACAATATTGTATTGGTTTTGCCAAATATCGAAATGAATCCGCCACAGGTATACATGTGTCCCCCATCCTGAACCCTCCTCCCTCCTCCCTCCCCATACCATCCCTCTGGGTCGTCCCAGTGCACCAGCCCCAAGCATCCAGTATCGTGCATCGAACCTGGACTGGCGACTCGTTTCATATATGATATTATACGTATTTCAATGCCATTCTCCAAAATCATACAGTGTCTTGATAAATAAGTTGTACTAAGGAACTTACAAACTTAGATTGAAACAAAGCCAATTTCTACTGTAAACAATAGATGGCAATCATTTATTTGTATACAATGTTATTTTGAAATGCTATAGCCTTCGTAGTAAGAGTTTTAAATTGCCTTCATTTTGTATAGTCTGTATAATATTTGTATAGTGTTTATAGTTAAAAGTTTTCCATATGCCTTTTATTTCTTGAGTTATAAATATGGTATAAAATGTCAGTGTTTATTTTTAATAAAATAAAACCATTACCATTTTTAAAAAATGTGGCTAACCATTACCGTGTGAAAGAGATAAAAGTGAATGTGTTGGTCACTCAATTATGTTCAACTCTTTGAGACCCCATGACTGTAGCCCATCAGACTACTCTGTCCATGGAATTCTCCAGGCAAGAATACTGGAGTGGGTGGCCATTCCCTTCTCCAGGGATCTTCCCAACCCAGGAATCGAGACTGGGTCTCCTGCATTGCAGGCAGATTCTTTAACATCTGAGCCATCAGGGAAGCCCTTACAATGATTGAGAATATATATACCAACTGCACAAGTAACAAGGCTTGCATAGATACTGAAGACTTGGACCAAGAGGCCTTGCTCCTGTTTTGATTGTAGGTATTTTAGGTACCTTGCCTGTTTGGTTTTATGTTCCCCACTTTGCCCTATTACCTGTGAATACCATTCCTCATCTGACTCATCTAATGCCACGGTATCCCCCTGCCAAGTCTTCTTAGTTCCCAGCTGTTCCATAATTCATTCACCTTATCAATTCCAATACGTGGGGATGAACAATATTTGTAGACATATGTGTCTTAAGTATAGATGCTAGATTTTTATCCAACATAAAGCAACTTTCAATGTCTAACTATTAGTAATACTTATGAAAGTATGTCCTCATAGCTGAATCACTTATATATTCCACCCTTTTCAAGTATGAATCTTACTTGGTCATTGTACACTGATTTTTTTTTTTTTAATATACAATTTCCTTTTCTGCATTCTCTTTAAAAGTTTTGCATCAATAACTGAAATGGGGGTATAATTGTGGTGGGATTGCTACACTTAATCAATTTAGAACTGTTTATGCTGTATTTGTAAAATTAGTAACACAATTCAATTTTTTCTTGTCTTCAGAAAAATCAGTGAACCTAAAAATTAACTGATTTCTTTTGTCTTTTTAAATAAAGGTTTTAAAACTTAGTCATAAAACTGAAGAAGATGGGAATGAAAAGCAGAACTTCTAGAACTCAAATTTGTTCCTTTGTTATTAATCTAGTCTGGGTTTCTGTTACATCTTGATTCAGTATTGGTGATCAGATCAGATCAGATCAGATCAGTCGTTCAGTCATGTCCAACTCTTTGTGACCCCATGAATCGCAGCATGCCAGGCCTCCCTGTCCATCACCAACTCCCGGAGTTCACTCAGACTCACGTCCAGTGAGTCAGTGATGCCATCCAGCCATCTCATCCTCTGTCGTCCCCTTCTCCTCCTGCCCCCAATCCCTCCCAGCATCAGGGTCTTTTCCAATGAATCAACTCTTCGCATGAGGTGGCCAAAGTACTGGAGTTTCAGCTTTAGCATCATTCCTTCCAAAGAAATCCCAAGGCTCATCTCCTTCAGAATGGACTAGTTGGATCTCCTTGCAGTCCAAGGGACTCTCAAGACTCTTCTCCAACACCACAGTTCAAAAGCATCAATTCTTTGGCGCTCAGCCTTCTTCACAGTCCAACTCTCACATCCATACATGACCACAGGAAAAACCACAGCCTTGACTAGACGCTTATTTTCATAGAAATCTATTATTTTATCAAAATTCCAAGCATATATATATTTTTTGTTTCTGCATATGTGGTTTTAACTCTTTCCAAATTGCTAAGGTTTATATTTATGTTTCCTACATGTATTTTCAGCAATTTTTGAGTTATCTACTTGCTTTATTATAGTGGCTTATTTTTTTTAGTTTTTTTAAACCCTTTTTATTAATATAAATTTACTCTTTTTATTCTAACTCATTCATTTCTACTTTCCATTTATCCATTCTCTGCTTCTGTATATTTGTTGACCAGTTATTCCTTTTAATTTAAATAATTCACTTATTTTCTTCTTTTCATTTAAAGATAAAGCTTTTAAAGGGACAAGTTTTACTCTAAATGCATTTCTGGTTACATCTCATAAGTTTTACAGTATTGTATTTGGGATTGTTTTATCAGCTAGGTAATGATATCATAGTTCTTTGACCCAACATTCATTTATTTACTTTTTAACAATTCAGATTTTATTATATTTTAGTTATGGATTTGCTATTTTCTTTTATTATTCAATCTTGCTCACAAATTTTAGTTTGTACATTTGTTATTTTGAAGAATCTATTTATGTTCAATCTGTAGTTTAAGATTTATATATTTTTAAAAACTTAATGATTTCAAAAAATCTATAATCTCTCTTCATGTATAAAGTTTATGATGATGAAGTTCAATCAGTTCAGTTCAGTTCAGTCACTCAGTTGTGTCCGACTCTTTGTGACCCCATGAATTTCAGCATGCCAGGCCTCCCTGTCCATCACCAACTCCCGGAGTCTACTCAAACTCATGTCCATCGAGTCGGTGATGCCATCCAGCCATCTCATCCTCTGTCATCCCCTTCTCCTCCTGCCCCCAATCCCTCCCAGCATCAGAGTCTTTTCCAATGAGTCAACTCTTTGCATGAGGTGGCCAAAGTACTGGAGTTTCAGCTTCAGCATCATTCCTTGCAAAGAAATCCCAGGGCTGATCTCCTTCAGAATGGACTGGTTGGATCTCCTTGTAAGTCCAAGGGACTCTCAAGAGTCTTCTCAACACAACAGTTCAAAAGCATCAATTCTTCAGCGCTCAGCCTTCTTCACAGTCCAACTCTCACATCCATACATGACCACTGGAAAAACCATAGCCTTGACTAGACGAATCTTTGTTGGCAAAGTAATGTCTCTGCTTTTTAATATGCTATATAGGTTGGTCATAACTTTCCTTCCAAGGAGTAAGTGTCTTTTAATTTCATGGCTGCAGTCACCATCTGCAGTGATTTTGGAGCCCAGAAAAATAAAGTCCCTCACTGTTTCCCCATCTATTTGCCATGAAGTGATGGGACCGGATGCCATGATCTTCGTTTTCTGAATGTTGAGCTTTAAGCCAACTTTTTCACTCTCCACTTTCACTTTCATCAAGAGGCTTTTTAGTTCCTCTTCACTTTCTTCCATAAGGGTGGTGTCATCTGCGTATCTGAGGTTATTGATATTTCTCCCGGCAATCTTGATTCCAGCTTGTGCTTCTTCTAGTCCAGCGTTTCTCATGATGTACTCCCCATATAAGTTAAATAAATGAGGTGACAATATACAGCCTTGACGTACTCCTTTTCCTATTTGGAACCAGTCTGTTGTTCCATGTCCAGTTCTAACTGTTGCTTCCTGACCTGCATACAAATTTCTCAAGAGGCAGATCAGGTGGTCTGGTATTCCCATCTCTTTCAGAATTTCCCATAGTTTATTGTGAGCCACACAGTCAAAGGCTTTGGCATACTCAATAAAGCAGAAATAGATGCTTTTCTGGAACTCTCTTGTTTTTTCCATGATCCAGAGGTTGTTGGCAATTTGATCTCTGGTTCCTCTGCCTTTTCTAAAACCAGCTTGAATATCAAGAAGTTCACAGTTGACGCATTGCTGAAGCCTGGCTTGGAGAATTTTGAGCATTACTTTACTAGCGTGTGAGATGAGTGTAATTGTGTGGTAGTTTGAGCATTCTTTGGCATTGCCTTTCTTTGGGATTAGAATGAAAACTGACTTTTTCCAGTCCTGTGGCCACTGCTCAGTTTTCCAAATTTGCTGGCATATTGAGTGCAGCACTTTCATAGCATCATCTTTTAGGATTTGAAATAGCTCAACTGGAATTCCATCACCTCCACTAGCTTTCAATATATACTACTAAAGTTCAATATATACTACTAAATACACTTGCTGTTAATTTCTCTAATTCCACTGTAATTTTGTTTACTTGACAGATTAACAACTAATTTGCTTTGAAGTATTTGAGTCTGATGACTATAATTTTATCAAAATCTAGTATTTCTAAGAGCTTTATTTTATATATTTCAATATCATCCTATCTGATCCTCAAGTGATAATTAGTTACCCTCCCAGTTTATTTTTTTCTGTCACTCATCTTTCGCCTGATATTATCATGACCGTTGTATTTACTGTTTATGTATTGAAGATGTCCATTATGACAAGGAAAATAGGATGACTAAGACTGGTTCGAGTCACTCGGTGAATATCACACTCTCATATTAAGTAAGTTTGATCCATAAAAGAAATCTGACAGACGTTACTGTGACAGGAGAGACAGTGGCGTCAATGTCATAGTAATCAGGAATACATCTAACTGGAAGTTGTAGAAAACACTCAACTGGGGACAACCACAATCAAAAATTACAAAGAAAATGTCCAGGTTTATTTTTCTGTGTGAAGAGCAGAGGAATTAGGCAGGCAACAGTGTATAATGTGTCTACTCTGGACCTCTTCCAAGGGAGTAACATCAAACTGATCACAAA
Source organism: Bos mutus (assembly GCF_027580195.1). Classification (NCBI taxonomy): domain Eukaryota; kingdom Metazoa; phylum Chordata; class Mammalia; order Artiodactyla; family Bovidae; genus Bos; species Bos mutus. The sequence goes on from NC_091618.1 coordinate 34,055,201, forward strand.
AATGGGCTCTGAGGAAGACTATGACTGCATGTATTCATCAAAGATCCAACTACAGATTAGTATCACATTTGAATCAAATTTATTTTATATTTGATTCTTTGATTATAGATAAGTATATAAAGAGGAAAAGTATTATCTTTAACAAATTATTTTTTTACTGACTAAATTATCTAAGCAAAAATAAAAATCAAGTATCACAAATTTCAGAAAGCAGGAACTTCAACAGCTTTTAGACATAAATATTATATTCACATATATGCATATATTTATATATAATGTATGGTTTTCAGTGTTGATTTACATACATTAAGCATTGTAAAATGTCTAAGGCCTGAAATATAAACTTGAGAAATGGTCCCTACCCCAAATAAAAAAAGAGCTTTTTTATTGTTTCTAATAAACATTCATTATTTTTGTCAATTCTGCAAATAGAACACTCGTTATTCATTATCTCTCACTTAAAACACATGTGGCTAAATGTATTTTCTCCCATTATTTTTGTCCCACATGCACTAGAAAAAAAGCTGCATTTTACTAAAATTCTACCAAAGAAAGTATTAACTGTAAACTCATACTATGAGTGAATAATGATATATTTCACCTCATTTTAACTTCAGTAATTGACTGGAAAAGTAGGAATATCTATTAAAAGGACCATGTGCTAGTCAAACACTAATAAGAAAATGTCAGAGTCACAGGTTGTCATGGTGACGGGATATTACGGAAATCTGATTAGTATGCCCAGCAGCTGTGTAAGTGATACACTACACTTCTAATTGGGCTGTCTCTGCTTGCAAGATGGGCTTTATGTTCCTGAGAGGTAAGAGATGGTGCAGATCTGTTTATCCAGATATCATATATGGAATGCATTATACGTTTAAAAAATTAAATCCAAACATCTAGAACTAAAGTTGTATTTTAAGAACACTTTCAAAATTTTTTTGAAAACTTAGTTTACTCTTCTCTTTAAGACACAAATTTTTGAATAATTTAGTTTACTCTTATTTTAATCTAATTTCACTGACTTTCATACTAAGGATAAGACAAAGATGCTTTTTTAAAAAAAAGTTCTGTGCAAACAAAAAATAAAGTTCTCCAAAGAACAAATTTTCCCAATGGTACCATTCAGAAGTTTCACTAAGAACTACCTGTCTCCAAGAATAATTAGACCAGAAACTGTTAGAAAGAGCCAGATGCAGGAGTGTTTAAAAATGTTAAGCATTATGATGATAAGAGAAGACCACTGGGATTAGGGATAAGAGTTGACCACAAGCAACAGTAGGCAGTCCTTCTTGCCACCAGAAAAATGTGTATGTGTGTTTCGTTCCTTCTGTGCCCTGGTTCTTTTGGTACAAAAATTAAGTGAATCTTGAAAATTATAGGGCTCCATGCCTTCAGTTCTGCTTGTTCCCTTTTACATCTTAAGTATCATTGAATTTTTAAAGGAGTTGATCACTGCCTCCTGATCCTTTTTGGTAGATATCTTAATTCTAAACAGAAAACATACAAGATTAACAGACGCAAAGTAAACACTGCTATGCATTATTGAAATTCATGTGCCTTGTCAGAGTTTATGAGGACAAAGAGCGTTTCTGAAGCTTGTCCTGGGAAGCTCATTACTCTTCTTAAATGCATCAGCATGTGGATTAAGTTTTACATGTACTAAATATCAAAAGCAATCAATCTAAAGTCGATATAAGGAAAGCCAAAGGAGCATTTATCTACACGTTTCAAAATTCAGTGGTAGAGGTGGGGTTGCAGAGAGGAAAGTGGCAGAATAAACTTCCAAGTTTCATTTATATAAGACGAGTTAAGTCCTAGAGATCTACCATATACCATAGAGTGCACAACTAACAATTCTTAAGGAATACTGAAAAATTTGCTACAGAGGGCAGATCTCAGGTTGTGTGTGTATGTTCAGTAGCTCAGTTGTGTCCAGCTCTTTGTGACTCTATGGACTGTGGGCAACCGAGTTGCTACTTCTTCCCCAGGGGATCTCCCCAACCTAGGGATCAAATCTGAGTCTCCAGAGTCTCCTGCATTGCAGGCAGATTCTTTACCACTGAGCCACTAGCATTTACAAATCTTAAGTGTTTTGAGGATAATGATGATGATGATGATAAGATAAAGTGGATGGGAGGAAACTTTTGGAGATGATAGGTATGTTTATGGTATAGGCAGCAGTGATGATTTCAAGGAGGTATACTTATCTCCAAACTTATCAGTTGTATACATTAAATATATAGGTTTATTTATACTTCAATAAGTGGTTTAAGGAAAAAAAAAAAAAAAAAGACAGCAGAATGAAGACACAGAGTAAACAAGTGCATTCCTGGAGAGATGAGACTAGCTCTGAGAGCTGTGTGCACTGACCTGGGATGGAAGCAGCAGTTTGAAAGCCAGTCAGTGTGGCCCAAGCCTGTGAGAAGCACGTTGCCTTTGGGGAGCCCCACCATCTTCCAGACACGGTCCTCCCCACAGGAGACAAGGAGGTCTTTATGAGGGTGCATGATGATGCTACACAGGGAAAGAGAAGAAAAGGTTGTTAGGGGAAGGGAACAGTGAATGGCTTCATGTGGAGAATAAATGAAGTGGCCGTAGTTATCCACTTCAGCCAGGCAGGACAGCTACAGAATGCTGGGTCAGAAGTCAGAAGAGCCAGGTTCAACCTCCTGGCTAGAGCCCTAACTTATACCTTCCTGAATGTCATCAACCTAATTAATTTCACAGGATCTCACATTCCTCATCTGAAAAATGGGATGGTTGATTTAGGTGAATGCTCATATCTAATTCTGGCTTGAAATAATAGTTCTGGTTTTTCATTCAGGGAGGAGAAGTTATGCCAATGAAAATTTGGTGTTCAGACATTTGAACCAGTAGCCACGCTTATTACAATATATAAAATCAAACTTCTTTTCAGACTGTAGTATATCTTAACTCAGATACTATCCAGGAATAGATCATAAATCATAACCACATTATCATAGTTCTGTAATAAATTCTATAAAAGAAACATTAACTCCATGAGCTCCTATCTATGAAAAGCAAAGGAGCTCAAATTCCACACTGATATGCCACTTAAATTGGCTTCAGTCAAGGCACAGTACACAAATCACAGTAATGAATTCAGGATGCAAGAGGCAATTCCCACTCTATAAAGGCATAGAGGGAACCGAGAAAGAAGTATGTAAAATTAATGATTAACACATTAAGCAGTATTACTTGAACCAGACTATGATTGTTGTGGCTATTTAAATATTGACGCTAAACCATTTGAAACTCAAGAGACTAAAAGGTTAATGCCTCATATTTTATCTATGGCAATACTTTAATCTTATTTATATAGTTTCATCTGTGCCTTCCAATGTAAAGGGAACAAATGCATCCTGTGTTAAGCACGTATTAAAATACCAGCCTAAATATTAGCAGCAAGTGGTTCAATTTCAACACAGCTGTCTCATATCAAAGACATAATGAATTTACTTGCATGTATAATGAAGTGAAATGAATAGGGACTTAAAAATAAAAACTACATATTCATTTCTCCCATAGCCCATTGTATGAATGACATTGTTCCTTTCCTCTGCAATATAGACTTTAGGAAATCAATTTCCCAAAGAAACCCTGGTCTCAGTCCATACCTACATGAGTAAGTCCAGGGCTTACACGAAAGCACACCTTTTCTCATTTTGGATTCCTTCCAAGAATATCCTTAAATCCCAAAATTCTGAGCTGAAAAATCATGTCCTTCCATTAGGCCTATCCAGTTTTGGAAATATGTTGGGGTCAGTCAGTGCTGGAACTATTTAACTCACAGACACATAACTATTGTGAGCAGGGCTTTCTTTTGAGTGAAAAAAATTCCCTTTTCTCCAGCACTTTGCTGCTCAAAATAAACAAGGTAGAAGGGAAATTATTCATTTTGTAATCCATCATAATGTTCGTTTGTGACTTTCAGAAGGCCAATTCAGAGAAGGAATTTATCACAGCTCAAACTGGGGGGAGGTTACATTTATAGAACTTAATTAGAAGAAAAATATGATGAGAGGTTAAAAAAAAAAATGTCAGGTTGAAATGAATCCTACATTAAAGCACACATAAGAAAGCAAACCAAATCCTTGAAGCTCCTGAGTGTGATGTATGTTGGTCACAGACACATGCGCACTTGACTAGATGATAAATTACCCTCTTTAAGTGAAGATAACCAAAATCACTGACGTCTTTACAAACTTTGAAAGATGTTTCCAAAATGACTTTTGTGAGGGGAGCTGTTTGCAGAAGTTAAGGAAACAATATAAACACAAACCTGTTGGTGGTTAATCAGTTTGGAAGTGTTTCTCCAGGCTCTATTGAACCCTTCTTCTTTGCAATTCCCTCCACACCACCTGAAATGAATGTGAACTGAACCTACTAATCATGCTCTAAGGCTTCTTTGTCTTGTATCTCTTTTCTAGCACTGTCTCTTTTTAAAATATCTCTTATCTACATATGACTTTTTTTCCCTAACCATTCTGGATTGGTTTCAGTCAAACATCGATATTCTATTCTTTAAAAAGTATAAGGTACTTTGTCCATTAAATGATCTTTACGTGATTAGACATAGTTCCAACATGTATAGAAGGAAATATACTATTGCCTTCATATGTTTGTGAGTTGACGAAGTAAATGCACTTCCTTCATTCTAAGTGAAGGACTTAGACACATAATGAAAACTCAGTGAATATCATCCTAGTGCAGAGACAGAGACTTTGAAACCAGCCTGCCTAGATTTTGATATTGGTCTAGAACTTATTGACTAGCAAATGACATTCAATCTCCACAGCCTCAGTTTCCTTATCTGTGGAAAGGGGGAATATTAAAAGGGTGACCATAAGGGTCTTGTGTTGTAAGGACAAGCTGATACATGGAAAGTGGTTGGAACAGCATCTCAACATGGCCAGCTTTCTGTAAATATTAGCTATTATTATTACTGTACATTATTGCACTTCACTGTAGCCTGGCCTTTCATGTCGTTAACTTCTATAATCCACACATGTCTCTTATAAAGATCATAAGTAGTAAATTTAGTCTTTAAAACTGTAAAAATTTAGAGAAAAATGATGTTTCCATGTGGTTTTGAGAGACACCAGACTTTACTATATTTTTTCTAACATTAAATCCTCTGCCAAAAGTGCAGGCTTCGCACAGAATACTTTCACACACAAACATAAGGAAATTTGCAGTGGTTTCTTTCATAATACAGATTTTAGGAGTGCACTGAGGGGTATAGAGGAGAATATGTACACAGTGACCCCTTCTCCCTGCCTTCGTATATACAACCGGCATCAAGTAGTTGCTGGTCACTGGAGATGGCCTCTGCTAGGCCCTGGACATGCCGAGATGAAGACGGCATAGTTCCTGTCCGAGTTTTGTCCACAAATAGGTGTCTCGCTTGTAACATACCATAAAATGACTTTCCTTTTCAAGATGTCTTCCCAAAGTTCTAATTAATAAGAATAATGAGTTCCCACTTAATATCTTCCTTGTACCTGTGCTACGTGCCACAAAGTCATTTTACTTTAAACTTTGAATATAACCTTTCTGCTTCCCTTTAACTTACTATTAATTATAATTGCAAGATTCAAAGACAAAGGCCCTGTCACCTCATTCCCAAGTTAATAAGCTTGTGGCTGGGTGAAAATAGTATGGGAAAACATCTTACGGATTCAAAAAAAGAAACCATGGGTGAATGCTAGTCCTGCTTCTTAAATCAAGTCATGTCCTGATGACGTATCCATAAAATGTTTTGTTAAACAATATATCAGGCATGTTACATAAAATATCATGTTCTATCAGAGATTTTTTTCTCTTTTATAATAGGACACATCTCTCACAATAGACCACATGATATATACATTTCAAAAGATCTCCTCTCTAATTGAAATTGTTCTTTCCGGTAGTGGCATTACACAAGGATATTTTGGAGGGAATGTGTGTAGGTGTATGGTGAATACTATTAATTATCAGCAGAGTCGCTGACACAAGCACCACTGTTAAGAATTTTCAAAGTCTAATCCAAAAAAAAGATTGTCACAAGAAAGACTAATTAGATACCCCTGTCTTCACTTTCGGTTATTCAGCATTATAAATATTTCCTTCACTTCAGTTCACAGGCTCTAATTATTTCCAACACAGAAGATGCACAGTGGGCTGAAAATGAATCAATATCAAAATGTGTGCCCCGTGAACATCGGTGACTACTGATCTACTCATACTTAATGACGGCACATGCTCACACATCACATATGCTTTTATCCAGCTTACCAGGACAAACATACAAAAGATTTGTCTGACTGTTGCTTAGTTAATACTTGCATCTTATATTCGGATATGCATCAGGATTTACACAGCATTCTAACATGCAACTTTTACTCTTTATTTCAATAAATATGAATTAAAAGCCTATGATACAGTATGCAAAACAGATAGAGGCACCACTCTCAGGGAGCCTACATATGAATGTGGGGAAAGAGCAACAATTACATGTCTGAACAGAATATCTGAGCTATATGAAAAAGCAAAAGTGAAATGACAATGATTTGTAGGAGAATGTTATTTTCCATGGGTTGGTTACTAGAGTCCTCACTGAAGACATGACATTCCAGGCAAAATCAGAGGGAAAAGTCATCTTTAGGACAATTTAGGGGCAGACAGTTTCAGGCATAGATGACTGCATATGCAAAAGGGTGCTCAAGGGACAGAATGAAGGCCAGAATGACCACAGAGAATGAAGGACTGTGTTGATGATGAATGAAGTGCATGTGAAAAGTATGGACCAGATCAGATGGGTCCTCATAAGCTGAGAAAAGAAGACTGGAATTTACCCTAACATCACTGAATAGTTTTAAGTAGGAGACTGATATATGAGTGATGATTATTTAAAAGATCTCTCCAGCACCTGTCTGGAAAATGAGAAAGTGAAGAGCATGGGAAAAAAAAAAAAAAATAGACATTAGCTTGGAATGAACAGTAGTAACTTAAGAACAAAAGCTTTAGAGCCATTTAACACATAGCTTCTCATTATTATGATAGATGTCACTTTAGTATATTAATATTTTCTTTTTTTTTTTTTAACTGTTGCTTCTTGATGTGCATACAGGTTCCTCAGGAGACAGGTAAGGTGGTCTGATAGTCACATCTCTTTAAGAATTTTCAACAGTTTTTTGTGATCTACACAATCAAAGGCTTTAGCACGGTCTCAATTAAGCAGAAGTAAATGTCTTTCTGGAACTCTCTTGCTTTTTCAATGATCCAATGGTTGCTGACAATTTGATTTCTGGTTCCCATTTCTATTCTAAATCCAGCTGTACATCTTCAGGTCCATTGTTCACATACTGTTGAAACCTAGATTGAAGGATTTTGAACATTACATAACTAGCATGAGAAATGAGCACAACTGTGCAATAGTAGGAACATTCTTTGCCATTGCCCTTCTTTGGGATTGGAATGAAAACTGATCATTTCCAGTCCTGTGGCCACTGCTCAAATTTCCAAACTTGCTGGTATACTGAGTCCAGCAATTTAACAGCATTATCTTTTAGGATTTGAAATAGCTCAGCTGGAACTTCATCACCTCCACTAGCTTTGTTCCTGGTAATGCTTCCTAAGGCTCTCTTGACTTCACATTCCAGGATGTTTGACTCTAGGTGAGTGACTACACCCTCATGGTTGTATATTAATATTTTATTATTATTAATATAATAATAAATATTATATTTATTTTTATAATAATATAATATATTTATATTATATAAATATATAATAATATATTTTATAATTATATTTATATATTTATATTATATATAATAATATATATAAATAAATAATAAATATAATATATTAATATTATATTAAGTATATTAATATTTTCACCATTATCTTCAGGTAGAGTCAACTCAATTCTTCTTACCAATAAAAAATATTAAACAAAGAGGAGTATTTTAAAAACAGTCAAAATGAATTAAAAGCCGTAAAGCAAATATGTGCACAAAACAATGAAAAATCTGTCAAAATAAGATGTAGGTCTCATTCTTTTTTAGAAGTCAGCTAAGAAAATGTGAAAATATGAAATATCAATACTTCCCTGGCACTTTAAAAATGTAATAGTATAGATTTCATTCAAAGCTATATGGGATTTGTATTGTCAGGATGTGGAAAGTATCTTCCCTTCATTTTTACTAAATAGGTAAGGCATTTTCACAGTTTCTGGCATTATTAATAGGGAGGCTTCCCATGTGGCATTAGTGTTAAAGAACCCACCTGCCAAATCAGGTTAGACGTAAGACATGCTGGTTCGATTCCTGGGTCAGGAAGATCCCCTGGAGAAGGGAATGGCAATCCATCCAGTATTTTGGCCTGGAGAATCCCATGGACAGATGATCCTGACCAGCTACAGTTCACAGGGTCCCACAAGAGTCAGACATGACTGAAGCGACTTAGCACAACATGGCCCATGACATTATTAATAATTATCCAGAGGGTAGTCATTAAAGGCTAACACTTCCTTTTAATTTTCCCTGTCCAGTGTTCTTCCAGCCTTGTACACATAGTAAATTTGGGGCCTGGTGGGGTACCAAATAGTCTTCCTCTTGGCTTGTTACCTGGCTGGTAGTTTTAATCCTAATTATGGGCAAGGAAAGAGGCAGTCAAGACTGTATGTGTGTTTTGGTTTATCTCCAGGGTAACACTACGATTGTTACCTATTCTATATAAATGCTCCATTGAAATTCATAGATTTATATTTTTGTAAGAAAAATTCACCCAAAACGTTCACAAGGGTAAAGATTATCTACCGACATTCAAACACTTTTCACCATTTATGAAAAGTCAACATATATGCAGATATGCAGCTTCATAATCTTGCAAAATAAACTCTCACGTCATCTACAGAGCCAAGTATCCTTGTTTCACAGGTGAGGGCACTTCCACTTTGGTGAGTGCATTAGCCAGGCCATTTCCCAATTACCTCCCAAATGAAAATTCTTAAGATCAGACCATGGCCTTCAAGAAAAGTCATTTGAATTTATTATGTTTTTGTTTTCTCATGTTAAAAAATGTGATATCATTTATCCTGTTTTCTAAATAAAAAGTATCCCTGTTTTATTTATTAAACAAAACAAACTTAAGAAAATATATTCTTAAGCTAAACAATATATAATTTCCATAACCTCCAGAAGTTCTAGTTACAAAAATTGTTACAATATGTAAAAGAAAGACCATTCTAAAATACATAGCATCAACAAAATGAAATTTATAAAGTTCAAAGACAGAGGGAGGCAGGCCCCACTATTTTAGTAAATGGAATAAAGAAGATCAATGAAACAGGTTAACTACTTTCAGATTTATGAAAACAGCTCCTGGAACTTCCCTGCTACCTTAGCTGCTAAACATTTTATGCTACATAGTTTTATACACACTGTTTCATATTATGAAATTGCTGTAGCTCTTTAGAGTTTAACAAGTTTGAAAAGTCACATTATGCATTTATATTCTTAAGAAACTCATTTCAATAATAAAGTTTATTTGGTTACTTCATGTTTCAGCAGTCTACAAGAATTCTGTATAGTTATGAATATTAAAAATTTTCCATTTCACATTTCCTTAGTATGTTAGTGACATAGAGTAGGTACTTTCTAAGTTGAAATCAAACATCTTCATGGCAAGAGCTCTATCATGAAAATCTCTTTTCAAGGAGGATATTTAGAAAACAAAACCTACATATAATTGAGGAATAACTAGAAGTATTACTACTTAAGACATGGAATTGAGGTGCATTTATACATCAAAGTAAGGCAATGGCACCCCACTCCACTACTCTTGCCTGGAAAATCCCATGGATGGAGGAGCCTGGTGGGCTGCAGTCCATGGGGTCGCTAAAAGTCAGACACGACTGAGCGACTTCACTTTCACTTTTCACTTTCATGCACTGGAGAAGGAAATGGCAACCCACTCCAGTGTTCTTGCCTGGAGAATCCCGGGGACGGGGGAGCCTGGTGGGCTGCCATCTATGGGGTCGCACAGAGTTGGACACGACTGAAGTGACTTAGCATAGCATAGCATAGTACAAAATTCTGTTCTTAGCCTAATTTATTAGAAACCACCAAGTCAATCTGATGACTGTCATGATATTTAATTACTGACAATTTCTTTTTGTAGCTGTTTGATAATTGTTAGAAAATCAAAATGAATTATGTGTGGTTCCTTTATTATTTGAGAGTACTGACTAAAATTCAGCATTCTTTTACAAAGAAGTTTAGGAAAAGTGAAAGTGAAAGCCACTCAGTCATATCAGACTCTTTGTGGCCCCATTGGCTGTAGCCTGCCAGGCTCCTCTGTCCATTGAATTCTCCAGGCCAGATCCCCTCCCTTCTCTGAGGGAGCTTCCCAACCAAGGAATCAAACCCAGGTCTCCCTCATTGCAGGCAGATTCTTTACCATCTGAGCCACCAGGGAAACCCAAGTTTTGGAATTTAAGACATATATTGAAATTAGCATGTTACAAAAATTGTTATGAATCTCAATTTCTATATTGAAATCTGTACTAAGACTGAAAGAACTTGCATCATAATGCCTCATGGGTGTCAAAGGCCATGTGGCAGAACTGATGGGGACAAGAAAAGGGACGAACTGGCATTCACTGTAGAGCTGGCGTAACTAGAGGAAAATGAAGAACACCAGTGAGTGAGCCCCCAGTTGGTTTCCAGGGGACTGGGGAGAAGATATGGAGTCAGATGAAGGGGGCAGTAGTAAGAACTGAGTTGATAAAAACATTAAAGTTACGTAAAAACACAAACGAGTTAAATTCAAGATTGGTGATCCGATGTACATGGCCAGAATTGAATAAAATGAACTGTTCAAGTTTAAGGGATGGCATTAGATGACTAATTGGGCCAAAGTGAGATCTGCTAAAAACCCTAAGATGGTGAGACATAAATCCTAGAGGGAACAAGGTGGACAGAAATGGATCCAAATAATGGAAGATTAAGAAAACACGAAAAAGATGCGAAACACATCCTGATAACTGGCCATGCAGTAAGATATTGCTTTGTCTTTTATCCCCATACATTTGTCTCTGCATCATAGATGCTACTGCAGTCTTCCTTTTTCTGCTCTATGAGAAGGAAACAAAAGTAAAGAGGTGTGTAGAAACTCCTAAAGACCCTGATTCTGGGAAAGATTGAAGGCAGGAGGAGAAGGGGACGACAGAGGATGAGATGGCTGGATGGCATCACCAACCTGATGCACATGAGTTTGAGCATGCTCTGGGAAATAGTGAAGGGCAGGCAAGCCTGGCTGTGCTGCAGTCCATGGCGTTGCAGAGTCGGACACAACTGAGCAACTGAACAACAACAAATCCTCTTTCCAACTACTGATTTTGGGTAAGAAAAGGGGACAGAAAGAGCAATCTAAGCATTGATCTGCTACATTTCAGGTAAGCCTTGGATCTTGCATGCAATATCCCTGGTGGCTCAGATGGTAAAGCATCTGCCTGCGGTGCAGGAGACCCAGGTTCAATACCTGGGTCGGGAAGATCCCCTGGAGAAGGAAATGGCAACCCACTCCAGTACTCTTGCCTGGAAAATTCCATGGACAGAGGGGCCTGGTAGGCTACACAGTCCATGGGGTCCCAAAGAGTCAGACACAACTGAGCAACTTCACTTTGGATCTTCTATTTACGACCAGCCCAATATTACAATCAATTAGTCTGAACAGGAGCAACTGCACAGATATTCAATTCCTTGATTTATTATCTACCCTGAGTTCTACCAAATTCAGTGCAAGAAAGGAAAGGTATGCACCCTTCCCAATTCTCTCAAGCACACAGTTTAATCAACCCTCTGTTAATAAATAACTCAGATCACTTTCCCTGTTGCAGCACTCAACGTCTGCAGCACAGGGCTCTCTGGAAAATACTCAGTGTTTCTCCTATAACATAAAGTTCTGCCTCCAGATATTTTTGTATTATGTGCTTGTATCTGTGTGTGTATATGTATAAGTTAATGTTTTAACATTTGTTTTCTTTAGTCAGGAGAGGGAATATCACCGCAAGGGCAATCAGGAGAGATGGTTAAGTGTGTGCTGCAGAATTAATTAACCTCTTAACTCTGCTTGTTTAAACTCCACGTCTGTAGCCCTCTCTTTACCTCAAGTTCTGTGTGCTTGCACATTCTGCTTTATCTCTTTTCAATATAAGGTTTCAGTGACCTGTAGAATTTCATGTGATTTAATGACCTCACGTATTTTATTTTAAATTTACTTGATATCTTTCCATCGTCTTACATGGCAGATCCAGCTGTTCCCCTGGCCCCTCCCCCATGCCTTTATCAACACTTCTAGTACCTTAAAGCATTTAAACTGGAGGGGATAAAAAGAATGATGTGGGCAGATAATCATGTAAAAATACTACCTTAGTTCATTTTGTATAAACTTAGGCTGGATCATGGAAAAAACAAGAGAGTTCCAGAAAAACATCTATTTCTGCTTTATTGACTATGCCAAAGCCTTTGACTGTGTGGATCACAATAAACTGTGGAAAATTCTGAAAGAGATGGGAATACCAGACCACCTGATGTGCCCCTTGAGAAAACTGTATGCAGGTCAGGAAGCATCAGGTAGAACTGGACATGGAACAACAGACTGGTTCCAAATAGGAAAAGGAGTATGTTGAGGCTGTATATTGTCACCCTGCTTATTTAACTTATATACAGAGTATATCATGAGGAACGCTGGGCTGGAAGAAGCACAAGCTGGAATCAAGATTGCCAGGAGAAATATCAATAAGCTCAGATATGCAGATGATACCACCCTTATGGCAGAAAGTGAAGAGGAACGAAAAAGCCTCTTGATGAAAGTGAAAGAGAAGAGTGAAAAAATTGGCTTAAAGCTCAACATTCAGAAAACGAAGATCATGGCATGTGGTCCCATCACTTCATCGCAAATAGATGGGGAAACAGTGGAAACAGTGAGGGACTTTATTTTGGGGGGCTCCAAAATCACTGCAGATGGTGACTGCAGCCATGAAATTAAAAGGCGCTTATTCCGTGGAAGGAAAATTATGACCAACCTAGACAGCATATTCAAAAGCAGAGACATTACTTTGCCAACAAAGGTCTGTCTAGTCAAGGCTATGGTTTTTCCAGTGGTCATGTATGGATGTGAGAGTTGGACTGTGAAGAAGGCTGAGCAGCGAAGAATTGATGCTTTTGAACTATGGTGTTGGAGAAGACTCTTGAGAGTCCCTTGGACTGCAAGGAGATCCAACCAGTCCGTTCTGAAGGAGATCAGCCCTGGGATTTCTTTGGAAGGAATGATGCTAAAGCTGAAACTCCAGTTCTTTGGCCACTTCATGCGAAGAGTTGACTCATTGGAAAAGACTCTGATGCTGGGAGGGATTGGGGGCAGGAGGAGAAGGGGACGACAGAGGATGAGATGGCTGGATGGCATCACCGACTTGATGGACATGGGTTTGAGTAAACTCTGGGGAGATGGTGATGGACAGGGAGGCCTGGTGTGCTGTCATTCATGGGGTCGCAAAGAGTCGGATGACTGAGCGACTGAACTGAACTGAACTGACCTTCAGTTTTGTTAGAAATTAGAGATGAACAAAATCACTCTTTTAATGTCTACCAATTACAGTCCCTCTTTATCAAGTACTGTTATTTCCCTGTAAATTTTGTTCTTCTTTTTGACTTTATGTTTTCTATCTGATCTTTGAATGTTAATTAGGCTGAGATGGAACTATTTACACTGAATACTCCTTCCATGTACCTTTTCCTATCCATTACTTTCGGTTTCATTCAGTCACGCTACTACTAAGTTGCTGGAAATGTCAAAGGAGAGAAGTAGAAAATCTTTATACAAAATGAGTATTCCCTGTTCTAAGCCTCTGTTTTTTGACAGTTTGAAGATAAAAGGACACAAATAAGAAAGTAACTAGTTCCTTGACCTTTAGGTTTTAGCTTCCGTATTCCTACTACTACTGTCGCCCAACCTGCTGCTCTGAACTATAAACAATCTACAACTGCTACAAGCGGCTCTAAAAAATTCAAATTATTGTAAGTTTCATAGTATAATTATTAAAAATGGCTAGAGGGAAGGCTCTCATCTAGGTCTTGTGTGTGTTAATGAGGAATCTCCTGTAAAAAATACTCGACTTCTTTCTTCCCCAACTCCATCCTTCTGAGGATGTAGAAAAAACGTATCTGAGCGGTCACAAAGCAACTCTGGAGTAAAGGGTTAGCATTACAAGAGATAGCTTCTTCTAACTTCTCTCTTTTCTGGATCAGCCTGCCTGTAGTGAATCTGCATTTCCAAGCTCTTCTGTGTTGTTCTTTGCAAGGATAAGCCCCTATGTGACAAGCCAGCTATCACTCAGCATTATCTGTGCCCCGGGAGGTTAGCCTATTTACAAGATGGAGTATCGGAAAGCCCATTAAGGCAACACATTGTAATATCCCTTTAATCCCTTTAACCAGTAAAACCTAATATTTAATCTCCATCTTTCACAGTCCTATGAATTCTTGACTTGATCAAGAAAAGAGGGTGTTTATCTACTGGCTCTCTAAATGCCAAATATTGAAGGAAAAGCAAGCACTAGCATTTGGAAGACTAGAATAACATGGTTTTCATAATCTTGGGGCATGCTGGATTTGAGCCTAACAGTTTTAGGTAGCTCTTAAAGGGCCTACTGGCTGCTTCACTGGTGGATCAGTGGTAAAGAATCTGCCTGGCAATGCAGGAAATGCCGGTTCCATCCCTGGGTCAGGAAGATTCCCTGGAGAAGGAAATAGCAACCCACACCAATATTCTTGCCTGGGGAATCTCATGGACAGAATAACTTGGTGGGCTACAGTCCATGGGGTCACAAAAGAGCTGGACATGACGCAGTGACTTAACAACAATGGGCCTATTGCTTTCAGGTTTGCAGTTGCTTTTGTAGACTTATAGAAGACAGTTTTGATGAATGTGGGCCAAATCCATAAGTTAGGAACTGTGAATTGAGTGCCTATCTATGACTCGTTTCATGAAATAATTTCTGAAGTAAGAGGAAGCATTAAACTCTGGAAATCAGATTTTCCTCTAGAAATTACCTACAAAATAAGCGTTCTTGAGATACAGAAGTTATCAAGGTTTGCCTTTCTATAATTTTCTTAAGATTTCTAAAATAATATCCTCCATACGTTGAAAAAATCATCTAGGTTATGTGCCTATAAATTTATTTTCTCATTTATAGAACATGAATGTTAGGGAATTAAATGTATGTGTGTGTGTGTGTGTCTGTGTGTGTGTTAGTCACTCAGTCACATTTGACTCTTTGCAACACCATGAACTGGAACCCACCAGGCTCCTCTGTCCATGGGATTTTCCAGGCAAACATACTGGAGTGGGTTGTCATTCCCTTTTCCAGGGGATCTTCCTGATGCAGGGATCGAACCCAGGTCTCCTGCATTACAGGCAGATTCTTTACAGTCTCACCCATCAGAGAAGCCAGAGTATTACACAGAATTTAAATTAAATTATATATTACAGACAGGATTTAGGAAAGTACCTGTCACATATTAGGTGCTTGGTTAAATGTTGGTTACTCTTTTTTAAATAATTCAACATTTAAGAATCATTTTCAAATTTCTAAAAATTTTTTATTTTTTTCTAATATAAGTCACATATCTGGGTTTTAAATATCTCCCTATTTCATATGTAGAGCTTTCCTGGTGGCTCAGACTGTAAAGAATCTGCCTGTAATGCAGGAAACCTGGGTTCAGTCCCTGGGTTGGGAAGATATGGGTTCAATCCATGGGTTAGGAAGATCCCCTGGAGGAGGTCATGGCAACCCACTCCAGTCTTCTTTCCTGGAGAATCCCCATGGACAGAGGATCCTGGTGGGCCACATCCATGGGGCTGCAAAGAGTCAGACATGATTGAGCAACTAAGCACACACACACAGATTTCACATCTAAACTCCTCAAACGTATTTAACGGTGACAGTGTTTATAAAAGTCTTGCAATAACAGTGAAAACAAGTCAGAGGGTTACCTGTTGGTGTTTTTCAATCTTATAGTGCTCACTGGAAGTGTAGACTAGTAGAAAGAAGTTATAGGTGGACTCTTGCTTCACACTAATCTGCCCAAAGAACTGTTTCCATGGATTTTTCTCTATGTTAAGTTAGGGTACCAAGGCTCTAAGAGATCCAAAACTACTGATGAGCACTTTGCTGCCTGCATGTAACACAAAATGACTGGTTTCTCAGTTCCCCCTCTAACAGAAATAATATATATTTTCCCTATCCTTGTCATAGCTAATCATGAGAATTAATGGTTTTAACAGAGGACAAATTAAAAGACGGTTAATCCTTGGAAAAGAAGTTATGACCAACCTAGATAGCATATTGAAAAGCAGAGACATTACTTTGCTAACAAACGTCTGTCTAGTCAAGGCTATGGTTTTTACAGTGGTCATGTATGGATGTGAGAGTTAGACTGTGAAGAAGGCTGAGCACCGAAGAATTGATGCTTTTGAACTGTGGTGTTGGAGAAGACACTTGAGAATCCCTTGGACTGCAAGGAGATCCAACCAGTCCATTCTAAAGGAGATCAGCCCTGGGTGTTCTTTGGAAGGAATGATGCTAAAGCTGAAACTCAGTACTTTGGCCTCCTCATGTGAAGAGTTGACTCACTGGAAAAGACTCTGATGCTGGGAGGGATTGGGGACAGGAGGAGAAGGGGACGACAGAGGATGAGATGGCTGGATGGCATCACAGACTCGATGGATGTGAGTTTGGGTGAACTCCAGGAGTTGGTGATGGACAGGGAAGCCTGGCGTGCTGCGATTCGTGGGGTCGGAAAGAGTAGGACATGACTGAGCAACTGAACTGAACTGAATGGCCAAGAATTATGATGAATGTTATTTTATATAAAGTTGCCTAAGAATATTTTTTTCAGGTAAATTAGTTTTTCATCTCAGTTTTCTCTGAAACTGCACAAATCTTACATGCCATCATCTAGGAAATGTTTATCTCCCCATTCAAAGGCAATCCATATGCAGAAGGAGATGAACATAACACACTAACATATTTTTCAATGAGCAGATGTTCTGTAATATCTAGTTATGGACAGCAACAAACTGATCCTTTGGCAAGCAACCCATTAATCCTAATATACCCATCTCCTCTTTTTCACCAGTTCACTTTTTAAGAAATTTATTTAAATGGCAAGATATATGCAAAGGAATTGATTGCTTATTTACAAATCATATGAAATTTTTTGGTGAAAATGTATAGATGTCTTATATCTTAATGTTAAATGAATAAACAAAAACACAAAGACAAACAACAAAGAGTTCTGAGATTACCAAGAAAATAAGTTTACTTTCAAAATAAAGCTAGTGGAGGTGACAGAATTTCAGTTGAGCTATTCCAAATCCTGAAAGATGATGCTGTGAAAGTGCTGCACTCAATATCCAGCAAATTTGGAAAACTCAGCAGTGGCCACAGGACTGGAAAAGGTCAGTTTTCATTCCAATCCCTAAGAAAGGCAATGCCAAAGAATGCTCAAACTACCGCACAATTGCACTCATCTCACACACTAGTAAAGTAATGCTCAAAATTCTCCAAGCCAGGCTTCAGCAATACGTCAACCGTGAACTTCCTGATGTTCAAGCTGGTTTTAGAAAAGGCAGAAGAACCAGAGATCAAATTGCCAACATCTGTTGGATCATCAAAAAAGCAAGAGAGTTCCAGAAAAACATCTATTTCTGCTTTCTTGACTATGCCAAAGCCTTTGACTGTGTGGATCACAATAAACTGGAAAATTCTGAAAGAGATGGGCATACCAGACCACCTGATCTGCCTCTTGAGAAACCTGTATGCAGGTCAGGAAGCCACAGTTAGAACTGGACATGGAACAATAGACTGGTTACAAATAGGAAAAGGAGTACGTCAAGGCTGTATATTGTCACCCTGTTTATTTAACTTATATGCAGACTACATCATGAGAAATGCTGGACTGGAAGAAACACAAGCTGGAATCAAGATTGCTGGGAGAAATATCAATAACCTCAGATATGCAGATGATACCACCCTTATGGCAGAAAGTGAAGAGGAACTAAAAAGCCTCTTGATGAAAGTGAAAGTGGAGAGTGAAAAAGTTGGCTTAAAGCTCAACATTCAGAAAACGAAGATCATGGCATCCGGTCCCACCACTTCATGGGAAATAGATGGGGAAACAGTGGAAACAGTGTCAGACTTTATTTTTCTGGGCTCCAAAATCATTGCAGATGGTGACTGCAGCCATGAAATTAAAAGATGCTTACTCCTTGGAAGGAAAGTTATGACCAACCTAGATAGCATATTCAAAAGCAGAGACATTACTTTGCCAACAAAGGTCCATCTAGTCAAGGCTATGGTTTTTCCTGTGGTCATGTATGGATGTGAGAGTTGGACTGTGAAGAAAGCTGAGTGCTGAAGAACTGATGCTTTTGAACTGTGGTGTTGGAAAAGACTCTTGAGAGTCCCTTGGACTGCAAGGAGATCCAATCAGTCCATTCTGAAGGAGATCAGCCCTGGGATTTCTTTGGAAGGAATGATGCTAAAGCTGAAACTCCAGTACTTTGGCCACCTCATGCGAAGAGTTGACTCATTGGAAAAGACTCTGATGCTGGGAGGGATTGGGGGCAGGAGGGGAAGGGGACGACAGAGGATGAGATGACTGGATGGCATCACTGACTTGATGGACGTGAGTCTCAGTGAACTCCGGGAATTGGTGATGGACAGGGAGGTCTGGCGTGCTGCGATTCATGGGGTCGCAAAGAGTCGGACACGACTGAGCGACTGATCTGATCTGATCTGATAGGTACCACAATAATAATGAATGTTTTCTAAGTATTTAGCCCTTTGCTTGTAATACTAATCCAGTAGATGGTTCTCCATACGAAAGGATTACATTTTATAAGATCGCAAGCTTTCAGAATTCAAGAAAGAAATGCAAGTATAATTTGAAGAAATTTTTTTCAAAACTGCCTTTCTTAACTCATGTATTACATGGAGGTTATGGTGCTTTCATATTTCATTAAAATGTTTAAAAAAGTTTATATGATGTAGACCAATTCTGCAGGACTATAGAAATGAATATGAATGGTTAATCATGAATTTAAAAATCATTTAGTAACTATATATCATCCCATTTTTTTTGCCATTAAAATATTCCCTGTTTCTCATCAGGAGAAAGTGGATCCTAAAGAATGTAGAGATTCAGATAAGTTGTTTTTTATTAATACAACCTAGATTTTATTTATATAAATATTTCTTACAATATACAAAGCCCTAAAACAGTAAAGTACAGAATTTATTAGGGGTTTGAAGGTCTAATAATGCATGTATAATTTGATGCAATGAACACAGCTATAATTATGGTCTACAGGAAAAGGATTTTCTGTACTTAAAAAATAAGTCCTCAATTATCACAAAGGCTACATTATCTTTCATTAACTTAACAATATAACTCCACTTTAACCATGAAAAGTAATGAAACCTTAAAAACACATCAATAATTGAGTCAAAATTGCAAGCATGAGAAGAGTAATGTTAAGGCCAGGCAAATTATGGTTCAGTTAAGTGACTTTCAAATTTTAACTTTTTCCACTAGAGTGATTATTTCACTCTTTTTATTAGGAAGAGTTTTCTTCAGATTAAAAAAAAAATGTCACTAATACCAATCACACAAATAGTTAAACAAGTAAACCAAGAATCTAAAATGTTAGTGCCCCATCAGCTTCCCGCAAGAGAAGAAACATCCTTGCCAACCTAAGCCTGTATTCACCTCTCCATTGCCCTTAACCTTTAATCCACAACTATTGTGCTCATGGCTACTTTTTCAGGGGTGGGTTGGGTTTGACAAAATTTCTGTCTTCCTCTCATTTTTTTTAAGGGAAATCAATCAAAAAACAAAACCAAAAAAGCACAACAATAATGTTTTCTTCCACCAAACTAAACCACTCTCTGACCCACAAACAAGCTGAATAATACACCCAATGTTCTTTTCAACATTATTGTTTTGCTTCTCCTGCCTAGTGACAACTTGTTCCTCCATAAAATACTCCCTCTCTTCTTCCCACTTACAACCGAGCCTTATTTGAGACTTCAGAATCCTTTTTCAAAGATTACCTATTCTAAGCAGCCTCTCAGTTTCCTCTTAACTAGTTGCCTTCTTCCACATTTAAACTTTCAGGAGGTTTTTACAGACATTTATGGAATGCACCTTTTTGCTGTTCAGTTGCTAAGTTGTGTCCAACTCTTTTGCAATCCCATGGACTGTAGCTGGCCAGGATCCTCTGTCCATGGGATTTCCCAGGCAAGAATACTGGAATGGGATGCCATTTCCTTCTCCAGGGGACCTTGCTGACTCAGGGATCAAACCCACATCTCCTGCATTGGCATGTGGATTTAGGAAGCCCAGAATGTACCTTACCCTGCCTCAAATGAATATTTTCATCTTCCCAAATTAGTAAGCTGTAATCAAATTTCCTAAAGTCTAGGTGAGTTTCAAAAGTCAAACAATCAGTTTAACTTCTCATTTATCTTAGAAATTATTTCTTATCAAAAGGGAAATCAATGCAAGAGTTTGTCATAGACTGGGGAGAAAAACATTCTAATTCATTTTGAATAGTTCAGGACCTCCTGAACAACAGCATCAATTTCAGATCTCTTATCTGGCATTCAGCTAACTCAACAGTATCATATCCTCTGTATGTTTTTCGTCTCGATTGTCAAGGTAATGGTCTCAGTATTTTTCATTACTGGGTAGTTGAGACCTGGCCTAGATAGCATTATTAAAGTTATGTAATTAAAAATTCAAAATCCTTCTTTATCTACTTAATTTCCTATGAAACTTTTAATGTACATTCCTAATTTCCAAATGTGAAAAGTCTATCCAAATTTGAAATGACAACAAAAAAATACGCCTTCTTTCAGAAATGGCCTGGATTAGAAACCCTTAGAAACCTAAACAGTAACTATGAATCTGCAATCTGAAAAAGCTTGATGAGCATATGGACTTCTCTTAAGTGCTACCACTGTAACTGTTCTTCTCCTACCCTTTCCGTTTCTTTCTTCCTTTTCTTTGTAGGCAGAACCTTCCCCTCCATTTCCCTTCCTTATCTTCTTTCTATAGCTGTTAGCAGGAAGTCACAAATTTTATGTCAGAAAAAGATGCTTTAAATGGTAGCTCAGAGAAAGTAGGTGATTTTCCACTACAGGAGTATACTGTAGTATAATCAACCCCTGAAATTTCACTGATGGATGACATGGTTGGATGCATGCCACACACTATACACATCAACTTTACTACTGCGTTACAATAATGTCACATTCTTGGTTGTGAAATATGTTCTCTTTTAAGGTAACTTGCAACACATAAAAAAAAAAAAAAAAATCTCATTTCAGAATTGTTGGTTTTGGCTAGATACAATATGTGGGAGAGCTTGCAAAAATGTTTTAGAATTCTGCTACTTGATTAGCCTGCATAAGTGGAAGGATCATTCATTTTAAATCATTGTTATGTCTAAGATCTTGATAGAGAAAGTCTACTGAGATATGGAGCATTTTCTTAGGGATTATTTGCAGCTGAAATCCTGTTTACTATTTTTTTTTTCTTAAGAGTGGGAAAGAGTATGAAAAATGTTTCCTTAGAGGAAGACAATGCATTTTTAATAATTCAATTAAAATTCTATATTACAAGTATTTTCTTTTGGGACAGCAAGGAGATCAAACCAGTCAATCCTAAAGGAAATCAACCCTGAATATTGATTGAAGGACTGATGCTGACGCTGAAGTTCCAATACTTGGGCCACCTGATTCAAAGAACCGACTCATTAGAAAAGACTATGATGCTGGGAAAGATTGAGGGCAAAAGGAGAAGTGGGCGACAGAGGATGAGATGGTTGGATGGTATAGATATGGACTGAAGTTTTTGGCAAGGGAAGTCTTTCCTGCATGTAAAGGCAAGGACAAAAACATAACTCTTTGTCCTTTGATTTATGCCGTTTGCTCTATTTATTTTAGTTTTCCTGCCAGTCATGAATATGATGTCTGAAAGTGCAGCAACACTTTTTATAATCATGAGGACCATAGCAACATACTCACAATGACAGACCTGAAGGAAAAAAGGAGTCAGATTCCATGTGGTTTTGTTGAGCTGGCCTGTATGAGATAAAGAAATCCCTAATTGTTTAAATGATCATTACTCATGTTGCCTCAGGTTCTAACGTGATATGCCATTCAGCACATGAAAAGTGCATTGCCATAGTGTCAGAACCTAAAATACATAACTGCCATAATGGAGAAGACACAGGTTAAGGACCTAATAATTTTAGACTAGAAGATTAGTAACACTGGTAACATGTTGGTAGAAAATTTGTTCTGTTCAAGTCCACAGGAGAAGGGAGAAGAGAGAATGGAACAACAGAGGGTAAGATGGTTGGATAGTATCACCAACTCGATGGACATGAGTTTGCCAAGGCCCAGGAGTTGGTGATGGACAGGGAAGCCTGGCGTGCTGCAGCCCACCGGGTCACAAAGAGTTGGACATGACTGAGCAACTGAATTGAAGCCCACATATGCTATATGCAGAAAGCACACTCATCAACAGGACATATAATGAGTACATACTTGTGTCCTTGTTATAATTTTTTTTAATTACTAACTCTCAAACCTGGAATGGTTGGATACCCAACATTCACATTTTTACCATCTCCATACAGACAATGAAGCAACACCATCAAGTAAGAAGGACGGTAGATGCTATTCTCTGGGTTGCAACATATTCTCAAACTAGCAGCAGCCAATTAACTGGACATAGCCTTTCGCCACATATGGTCTTCCCTCTTCAAGGAGCTGCTGCTTCTTCAGGATCCTTGGACAGAGCTCTTTTCAGAGAAGCACAAACTGATCAGAGCCAATCAATAATGGGGCCTAAAAGATACATAAACTGTTCAAGGGCAATGGATATTTGAATTTTCTATTGCTGGTACAACAAAATGCCACAAATAGTGGCTTAAAACAACATAAACTTACTATGCTGCAGCTCTGTAGGTCAGAAGTTTGCAATGGGCTTTACCGGGTTAAAATGAATGTGTTGCCAGGCTGATTGTTTCCGAAGGCTCTGGGAGATTCCATTTTCTTGCCTTTTGTAGCTTTTAAAGGCCACCTACAATCCTTGACTCATAGTTCCTCTATCTTCAAAGCCAGTAGTGGAGTATCTTCAAATTTCTCTCAGGTTCTGAAACTTGTTTTCATTATTACACCTCCCTTGACTTCTGCCTGCCTCTTTCTCTTACATGGACTCTTCTGATTACACCAGGCCAAGCGGGATAATTCAGAGTAATCTCTGGATCTCAAGCTCCTTAATTTAATAACATCTGCAAAATCTCTTTTGCCATAAAAGGTAAGATTCTCAGATTCTGGAGATTAGGATATAGACAACTTTCAGTTCAGTTCAGTTCAGTTCAGTCGCTCAGTCATGTCTGACTCTTTGCGACCCCATGAATTGCAGCACGCCAGGCCTCCCTGTCCTTCACCAATTCCCGGAGTTCACTGAGACTCACATCCATCGAGTCAGTGATGCCATCCAGCCATCTCATCCTCTGTCGTCCCCTTCTCCTCCTGCCCCCAATCCCTCCCAGCATCAGAGTCTTTTCCAATAAGTCAACTCTTCCCATGAGGTGGCCAAAGTACTGGAGTTTCAGCTTTAGCATCATTCCTTCCAAATAAATCCCAGGGCTGATCTCCTTCAGAATGGACTGGTTGGATCTCCTTGCAGTCCAAGGGACTTTCAAGAGTCTTCTCCAACACCACAGTTCAAAAGCATCAATTCTTCAGCTCTCAGCTTTCTTCACAGTCCAACTCTCACATCCATACATGACCACAGGAAAAACCAGAGCCTTGACTAGATGAACCTTTTTTGGCAAAGTAATGTCTCTGTTTTTTCAATATGCTATCTAGGTTGGTCATAACTTTCCTTCCAAGGAGTAAGCGTCTTTTAATTTCATGGCTGCAGTCACCATCTGCAGTGATTTTGGAGCCCAGAAAAATAAAGTCTGATACTGTTTCCACTGTTTCCCCATCTATTTCCCATGAAGTGATGGGACTGGATGCCATGATCTTCATTTTCTGAATGTTGAGCTTTAAGCCAATTTTTTCACTCTCCTCTTTCACTTTCATCAAGAGGCTTTTTAGTTCCTCTTCACTTTCTTCCATAAGGGTGGTGTCATCTGCATATCTGAGGTTATTGATATTTCTCCCAGCAATCTTGATTCCAGCTTGTGTTTCTTCCAGTCCAGCATTTCTCATGATGTACTCTGCATAAAACTTTAAGAGGACATTATTCTATCCACCACAATATTCTTTTTGTTTTTTTCCCAGCAAAAATAAAGATGGGAATGCTGGTTATTTAAACATTACCATGGAAATAACTCAATGTCCTTAACCACAAAATAGCAAACAGTATACTGGCACTGTAAGGAAAAGTACATTTTAAAAATCCATAAAACATTTTGAGGGGTAGAAATAACTTTTGCATGTTTAAAAGTGACCCTTGCATAGAACAAATACAATTTGGCATAATTGGGATTCATTTATGATTTTCATTAAGGAAGAGTACAAAAGTTGTCAGGCTATAAATGATATTAATTTTAGCATATATTAAGACATAACAAAAAGAATTCTTTTTATACTTGAACTAAGGCCTATACAGCAAATAGATACAAATTTTCTCCAGTTTAGCTTCTTAGCACAACCAAACTATTAACTAATACAGTGATCCTTGAGGTAGATAGGAACACCGTATGGGCACAGAAATAACTTTTTTGTGGTTTATTCCTATAATATGATACTCACCAAAGAGGGATGCACTTTGAATCCCTAAGAATCTGAAAGATGATAAGGAGAAAGAAGTGATAGTAGCAACAAGAATAAGGGGAATTAAAATGAGAAGCCTTCAATAGAGTTCAAAAGTTTCAGGGAGACCCTTGAGGCTGGTTCAGAGAAAATAAATTCATATATGGGGGTGGGTTAATATCAATTCTTTTCTTTCACAGAGGGGAGGCACTGTTGAAGAAATTAAACTTTTAAGATTAGGACAAGTTCTCATAATGAAAACCAGAGTTGCTAGCAGGCATAGGCAAATTTTCAAAAGAGAAGTTGGATACTTCTTTGCCATCATAAAGGACGAATTTAAAAAATCCTGAGGAGCACAATACCTATTGTAAGTACAAAATGTCAGCAGTTTTATTTCCTTCATTGTAATTGTTGAGTTAGATAAAGATACATTAATTAAAAATTTAGAATACTTTTCTAATTTAGAAAGACTTAAGAATTTCCACTAAAGCATATTTCTTTCATGTTTAGTAGAGAAAACTTTGGTGAAATTATTTTTTCCTTTGGCTAAAATATTCCTTGAATGTGCCTCTAATTAGAAGAAAATACAAGGTAGCATCTAATGGCTTCAGAATTGTTTTTAATCATCTCAGACATGGAAAGAGGAAAAAATACTGTAAATACCTTAAATGTTTAGCTTGAATTTGCTCTTAGAGATAAAATGAGTACTACTAATTCACTGTATCTAAAGAATGCTCAAACTACCACACAATTGCACTCATCTCACATGCTAGTAAAGTAATGCTTAAAATTCTCCAAGCCAGGCTTCAAGCAATACATGAACCGTGAACTTCCACATGTTCAAGCTGGTTTTAGAAAAGGCAGAGGAACCAGAGATCAAATTGCCAACATCTGATGGATCATCAAAAAAGCAAGAGAGTTCCAGAAAAACATCTATTTCTGCTTTATTGACTATGCCAAAGCCTTTGACTGTGTGGATCACAATAAACTGGAAAATTCTGAAAGAGATGGGCATACCAGACCACCTGATCTGCCTCTTGAGAAACCTGTATGCAGGTCAGGAAGCAACAGTTAGAACTGGACATGGAAAAACAGACTGGTTCCAAATAGGAAAAGGAGTTTGTCAAGGCTGTATACTGTCACCCTGCTTATTTAACTTATATGCAGAGTACATCATGAGAAATTCTGGGCTGGATGAAGCACAAGTTGGAATCAAGATTGCCGGGAGAAATATCAATAACCTCAGATATGCAGATTACACCACCCTTATGGCAGAAAGTGAAGAAGAACTAAAGAGCCGCTTGATGAAAGTGAAAGAGGAGAATGAAAAAGTTGGCTTAAAGCTCAACATTCAGAAAACGAAGATCATGGCATCCGGTCCCATCACTTCATGACAGACTGATGGGGAAACAATGGAAACAGTGGCTGAGTTTATGTTTCTGGGCTCCATAGTCACTGCAGATGGCGACTGAAGCAATGAAATTAAAAGACGCTTATTCCTTGGAAGGAAAGTTATGACCAACCTAGACAGCGTATTAAAAAGCAGAGACATTACTTTGCCAACAAACGTCCATCTCGTCAAGGTTATGGTTTTTCCAGTGGTCATGCATTGATGTGAGAGTTGGACTATAAAGAAAGCTGAGCACTGAAGAATTGATGCTTTTGAACTGTGGTGTTGGAGAAGACTCTTGAGAGTCCCTTGGACTGCAAGGAGATCCAACCAGTCCATCCTAAAGGAGATCAGTCCTGGGTATTCATTGGAAGGACTAATGTTGAAGCTGAAACTCCAATACTTTGGCCACCTAATACGAAGAGCTGACTCACTGAAAAGGACCTTGATGCTGGGAAAGATTGAGGGCAGGACGAGAAGGGGATGACAGAGGATAAGATGGTTGGATGGCAGCATCAACTCGATGGACATGGGTTTGGGTGGACTCCAGGAGTTGGTGATGGACAGGGAGGCCTGGAGTGCTGCGATTCATGGGGTTGCAAAGAGTCAGACAAGACTGAGGGACTGAATTGAACTGAACTGAACTCAAACTTTTAGATGCTACTGATCTTAGACAACTAACATAATGTTTTCATTCAGTAACCCAGTTTCCACTGAATCTATTCCTCACAAAGAAAACTATTTATTGAAATATAAAAACATAGTTATTTTCAAAGGATGTAGTAAAAATGACTATAGGTTTACCTTTGCTTTAGTTATACCACACAATAAATAATGCTGCTGCTGCTGCTGCTAAGTTGCTTCAGTCATGTCCGACTCTGTGCAACCCCACAGACGGCAGCCCACCAGGCTCCCGAGTCCCTGGGATTCTCCAGGCAAGAACACTGGAGTGGGTTGCCATTTCCTTCTCCAATGCATGAAAGTGAAAAGTGAAAGTGAAGTCGCTCAGTCGTGTCCGACTCTTTGCGACCCCATGGACTGCAGCTTACCAGGCTCCTCCGTCCATGGAATTTCCCAGGCTACTGGAGTGGGGTGCCATTGCCTTCTCCAGAATGAATAATGGAACCCGTCAAAATGTCATCATACTCCCATCCATACATTTTCACTTTGCTTCAAGTGATATATCATAACATTTTGATATTAAAATAAAAGCAAATAGATAAATTCACTTTGTTTGTGCTAGTTATCCTATAAAGTAAAAATTGGTCAGTATTTCTCCAGTATGAATAAAAAATATTGTCATGCAAAATTGGTACATTTTATATGTGTGGAGGTTAAAAATTTAGGACATAACTCTCCCACTGGAATGATTCTCATTACACAATGATTTGCAATCATGGAAAAGGGGGAAAATATTGAAGTATAAAATAAAACCTTGAGGGAGTTGGACACTCAAACAGAAGAGACCATAGCATAGATGCTTTAAAATAAATGTCTGAGAGGTAAAGTTCACAGTGAGCTTCAGACTGTAAACAGTGGTTGAAACAAACAGCTCATGGAATTCTCTAAGATCTATCCCACTTAAAAAAGGCAATCATGGAACTAGTTGGTTGTGTGGGAACATGACTCAGTGCTATTGGATTATAAATTAGAATTCTCTGTGATATACTCAAATCTTTGTTTTTCATAAAGAAAAATTATTTTCATGCTATAAGTGAAAACCAACATGGCACTCAGTTCAGTTCAGTCACTCAGTTGTGTCAGACTCTTTGCGACCCCACTGACTGCAGCATGCCAGGCCTCCCTGTCCATCACCAACTCCCCAGAGCTGACCCAAACTGATGTCTATTGAGTTGGTGATGCCATCCAACCATCTCATCCTCTGTCATCCCCTTCTCCTCCTGCCCTCAATCCTTCTCAGCATCAGGGTCTTTTCCAATGAGTCAGCTCTTCACATCAGGTGGCCAAAGTATTGGAGTTTCAGCTTCAACATTAGTCCTTCCAATGAACACCCAGGACTGATCTCCTTTAGGATGGACTGGTTGGATCTCCTTGCAGTCCAAGGGACTCTCAAGAGTCTCCAGCACCACAGTCCAAAAGCATCAATTCTTCAGCGTTCAGCTTTCTTTATAGTCCAACTCTCACATCCATACATGACTACTGGAAAAAACATAGCCTTGACTAGACAGACCTTTGTTGAGAAAGTAAATTCTCTGCTTTTTAACATGCTGTCTAGATTAGTCATAGCTTTTCTTCCAAGGAGTAAGCCTCTTTTAATTTCATAGCTGCAATCACCATCTGTAGTAATTTTGGAGCCCCGACACATAAAGTCAGCCACTGTTTCCACTGTTTCCCCATCTACCTGCCATGAAGTGATGGGACCAGATGCCATGATCTTAGTTTTCTGAATGTTGAGCTTTAAGCCAACTTTTTCACTCTCCTCTTTCACGTTCATCAAGAGACTCTTTAGTTCTTCTTCACTTTATGCCATGAGGGTGGCATCATTTGGTTCTTCACCCTTTTTCCAAATCCAGCTTGTGTTCCAAGGTTGACTGAATCAGAGGATGCAGGGGAAACCTGGATAAGGCATGCCAACTATAAGTTATCTGCTGATTAACCCTATGCATTGTTCAAGGGTCAACTGTATTTAACATCTCTATGCTTTGTTAATATCTTGATAAAATTGTTTTCTAAAGTTCCCATTTAAGAAAAATTTAAAATTTAGCTTATAAAATCAAGGGGAAATAACTCCATAAAATATTCTATTTAAATATAATACAACCTGTAACCAGAGACAAGGAAAATCTGAGATGGGGTGAAGGGTTTCAAATGTCTTTTGCTACTTGAAATAGTATGCAATGAAAGAACTGGACCCAAAGAGAGGAAGATGATAACTGACTCTACCCAATCATTTCCTCCTAAATCAGACACAAGATTATAAATCAATCAGTCTTCCTTCCCCTGAAAGAGCATGAGTTCTGAAGTCAAAGAGAGTATTATGAATTCTTTATATAAATACTACTCTCCTTTATATTACTTTAGATTCTATAATTAATATGTCTAAATTACTACAAGAAGCTGAATGGGAAAGTACCTGCTGTAGGTTCATTACAGGAGATGTGTTAAAGTAAGGACTTTAAGATTGGAAGACCAGGAGAAAATATTTTTCCATGAGGTCTATTGGTTTAAATTTCTCAGAAACAAGCCATGTGGGAAGTCATCAGTCCAGCAGAGGCACATTAAATAACATCTGAACAAGTTAGATCCAGGAGCTGTATAAGCGAGTGTGAACACGCATGTGCAAGTCACAGGCTTCCAGCAATAGCTATTACAGCAACACACACAAAGCTAGAGAATCTGATTAATACAATTCACGTACTTTGCATATTAGAAAACAGTCTGGTGGATATCTCCTTGTTTGAAAATGAATAGAAAACACCAGCTGCAATAAGATCAGCAATAGCTGACACAAAGGAAACAGATCATCTGGGGTGAAGAAGGCCATCTCTGGGTGACAGAACATATTAGAGAAATTAAAGTTTAGAGTACCTAAAAATATTAAAGATGCAGTTTTCAGGAAGGAGGACTAAAATGCTGTGGAGAGAGAATGCATCAAGATAAATACGCAGGGGGGCAGCATAATCATTTAAGAATGAAATTCGGAGAGGACTTAAATAAAAAAGGATTGTATAAAACAAAGATAAGGCTTCCCCAATGGCTTAGGGGTAAAGAATCTGCCTGCCAATGCAGAAGACATGGGTTCAATCTCTAGGTCAGGAATATCCCCTAGAGAAGAAAATGGCAACCTGCTCCACTGTTCTTGCCTGGGAAATCTCACAGACAGATGAGTCTAGAGGCTACAGTCCATGGGATCACCAAGAGTCAGACACGACTTACTAACTAAAACCAAAGCCAAAACAATCAAACAAACAAAAACAAACATACAACATTCATAGCAGATTTAAAATTTGTATTATAGACAGTTAAAAGAAAAATTTGCACTTCAGAAGCAATTCAGGCCAGTGGCCATGGGTATAAGTTTTAAGCAGATTATTCTACTTCTTTTATACTTTTCATGGGGTTCTCAATGCAAGAATACCAAAGTAGATTGCCATTCTCTTCTCCAATGGACCATACTTTGCCAGACTCTGACTAGCAGGGACATGCCAGGAGAAATATCAATAATCTCAGATATGCAAGGGCTTCCCTGGTGGCTCAGATGGCAAAGAATCTGCATGCAAAGTGGGAGATCTGGATTCAATCCCTGGGTTGGGAAGATCCAGTGGAGGAGGGCATGGCAACCTACTCCAGTATTCTTGCCTGGAGAATCCCCAGGGACAGAGGAACCTGGTGGGCTACAGTCCATGGGGTTGCATATAGACAGGACTGAGCAACAAAGCACAGATATGCAGATGACACCACCCTAATGGCAGAAAGGGAGGAGGAACTAAAGAGCCTCTTGATAATCATCAAGAGGAGAGTGAAAAAGCTGGCTTAAAACTCAACATTCAAAAAACAAAGTTCAAGGCATCTGGTCCCATCATTTGATGGCAAACAGATGGGGAAAAAATGGAACCAGTGACAGACTATTTTCTTGGGCTCCAAAATCACTGAAGATGATGATTTTACTGCAACCATGAAATTAAAAGATGCTTGCTCCCTGGAAGAAAAGCTATGACAAACATAGACAGCATATTAAAAAGCAGAGACATCACTTTACCAAAAAAGGACCATATAGTCAAAGCTGTGGTTTTTCAAGTAGCCATGTACAGATGTGAGAGCTGGACCATCAAGAAGGCTGAGCACTGAAGAATTAATGTTTTCAAACTGCAGTGCTGGAGAAGCCTCTTGAGAGTCCCTTGGACTACAAGGATATCAAAGCAGTCAATCCCAAAGGATATCAACTCTTCATACTCACTGGAAGGACTGATGCTGAAGCTGAAGCTCCAAAACTTTGGCTACCTGATGCAAAGAGCCAATTCACTGCAAAAGACCCTGATGCTGGGAAAGACTGAAGGCAGGAGGAGAATATGATAGAGGATGGTGAATGGCATCATCGACTCAGTGGACATGAGCTTGAACAAGCTCCAAGAGATAGTGAAGGTCAGAGAACCCTGGAGTGCTGCAGTCCATAGGGTCACAAACAGCTGGACATGACTGAGTGACTGAACAACAATTCTACTTCTTACCAGTTATGTGATTATTGGGAAAATTACAAAAACTATTTATGTCTCTGTTCCTCTATAAAATGGAGAAATAATATGAGTAACTTTAATATAGAATTATCAGGAGGATTAAGTGCATTAATACTTGCAAATTTTTTAAACAATCAATGTTAGCTATTGTTAATAACACCAAATCAGTAGTGTGGCATGTAGCATGCATACACTGTCCTAGAACACAAAGAAAGTTCAAGGAGTTGGCAGAAGTTGAGGGTGGGGGGAGTTACATACTTAAGTGCTATAAGTTCCTTAAAAGGAAGTTATATACTTGAAGTGAAATGGAAATCAAAGACACAAATTAATAAAAAAATTCTAGTTAAAAACAAGCAGGCAAACCAACAAATATAAAACAAAATGCAAACGGCTAGCGACAACAACAAAGAATTGTGAATACTGGCTAACGGGATTTATCTATTCTACGCAAATATAACTAAGGGATACACTGAAAATATTTTTTAAATGAAACAATGGAAAACTAAACCAAAATCTTAAAACATTTTGGCAAGGGAAAATATCAGTTTCAGTCAAAGACCAAAAGTCATGCATCACTTTTCAGAGTAAATTAGAAGAAAATGAAGAAACAACAGAAGAATTTTGAGAGGAAAGAATTATAAATCAGACGATCATTAAAGAGCAATTATCATTCACATAGAAAGATCAGAAAAAGGCAATCTAAACTACTCAACATTTCAAAAAATATAAGTACTTAAAAATACATTACTTTTAAGTGTCCTAAAAAAGATATGCTTAAGAATAATTGGCAGTCAACAATATATGAATCAAGATTAAGAACTCAGGTTTAGGAAATTTGAAGGCAGTGAGCCTTGAGGGAAGGAAAACAGATTATAGTGAGTACTGAGTAAAATCAAATATAAAATAAAGTCAAATAATTTTTATAAAGGGTGGATGTAAAATGTAACAGAAAAATTAAATCGTAATCTCTGAAAATAAGCCTACACATTTTAAAATAAGCAATAATTTACTGCTAAAAAAAGCAATGTACTAATAATGATTTAAGACAAATGCCTTTTTATAATGAAAAAAAATAAAATTTAAAATTTATATTATTTTATTTCTTGAAACAATATAGGTGAAAGAATGTTTTACAAATGTCAAAGTAACCCCAGTAGACTGAAAAACTATAAGCTTCCCAATTTTCTGGAGAATAAGAAAAGCCAAGAAAGACTTCATAAAGCCGAGTTAGAGAAGAAAGTCAAAAGTTTTGCATGAATGAATAAAAGTGAAAAACATATGACAGAAGAATGACTGCAAGATTTAATAAACTTATGGGATTTAAATAGCCTATTTAAAAACTATATTTTACAGACTGAATTAAAGAAAGAAGATGCACGACCAAATTTATCAGAGTTCTATTTACAAGGAACACAATACAGAATGTTAAGGAAAAAAAAGATGCGTAAATATTTATCAGAATTCAAAACAGAATTTCTTGTATTTGTTTACTTCCCTATTACCAGACCTTTGCATAGTGGGACAAACTTAGGACACATTTAATAATTATTTACATATGAAATACAAACAAAAACATTATACATATGAATGATGAACTAAACAAAATAAGATTGGTAGTATTCATTTTACACAACCAGCAATTACATCAAGAAAATAGAATTGATAACACAGGTCATTTAACACTGATGAAAGATACAGGCCACAATGATTATTTAATGTCATAAACATATACATTTCATGGGATATCATCAAAATGCATATTTAGCAAATATTCATATTAGGTGTCTTTATTATACCTCTCTCAGCAATTAACAGACTAAATACACAATATATAAATATATAATAATCCAAATAATATAGTGTTCTCAAAAATTTTCTCATGCTTCATAGTCAGTAAACTAAGATTACGCTTTTCTTCAAGGGCCTATGGAAACTGAAATTAAGACTTTTCAAGCATTCATTCTTATGGAAGCTGCTAACAAATCACCTAGGTGTGACTTCACATCTCTGGGCCCATCATCAAAGGAATTTGTAAACTCTGATAGAATAAAAGTCTCTTGCAAAAAAATATGTTACCAAATTCAACAAAGAAGCAGGAACATAAATAGACCAGTTTCTGGCTTCAAAATTAGTCTCTTATAAAGGCTTGTTTATTCTTTTACAAACATTAATTGAACATCTCTGCTACTTAGTATCTGAGAATACAAAAACAATAGTCCCCATAAACCTTCTTAGAAGAAAACAGACATTAAAAAAACAAACTAATAAATCTATAATAAAATGTTGACTAGTGATTAGTTCCATATTAGGGTTTAAAAATGAACATAATTTTATCAGGAGGTTTTTCAACCTTCCAAATGTTTTCTACATTATATACATAGACAGCAGCACAACAGGCTCCCCCACCCCTGGGATTCTCCAGGCAAGAACACTGGAGTGGGTTGCCATTTCTTTCTCCAATGCATGAAAGTGAAAAGTGAAAGTGAAGTCGCTCAGTCATATCCAACTCTTTGCAATCCCATGGACTGCAGCCTACCAGGCTCCTCCATCCATGAGATTTTTCCAGGCAAGAGTACTGGAGTGAGGGGTCATTGCCTTCTCCATATACTGAATAGCCTTGTCCAAAAAATAGAAATGCAAAACCACCTGACTTGGATGCAGCCATCAGACTTGGATGTTCAGATACCTACTGTAGGGCCTGCTTTAATATAGAATTATGTACAAAGCAATATTATTTCAATGTCTGTAAACATCTTAAAGCTCAATTTTATAAAGAAATTCACCACATTAATTTTAAAAAATCCCTGAAACATAATATATAACCAATAATTTTTAAGAGGATAATTACACAGAAGGATAACTGTACACATTCATTCATTCACATATGCTCATTTATACATGCTTCCATATGACATCTCGGAGAAGGCAATGGCACCCCACTCTAGTACTCTTGCCTGGAAAATCCCATGGATGGAGGAGCCTGGTAGACTGCAGTCCATGGGGTCGCTAGGAGTCGGACACGACTGAGCGACTTCACTTTCACTTTTCACTTTCATGCATTGGAGAAGGAAATGGCAACCCACTCCAGTATTCTTGCCTGGAGAATCCCGGGGACAGGGGAGCCTGTTCGGCTGCCATTTATGGGGTCGCACAGAGTCAGACATGACTGAAGTGACTTAGCAGCATCAGCAGCAGCAGCATATGACATCTGGAACATTTCTGACTGCATAAATGTCAACATCATTGTATATGATTAACTTCTTTACTATACATTCCATTCCTTAAATTTTTCCTGTTTTTTGTAAAAATAAACTTTAACTACGGAAGCCAATTTATAGTATATGCATGTTATAATATATCTATGTGTGTATATGTACATATATATCGAGAGAAATACAGAGACTATGTAAGATATTAAGTTGACATTTTTGAGTAAAAGATTGGCTCATAGGGTAAAGTGTCTGCCTGCAATGCAGGAGACCCGGGTTTGATCCCTGTGTCAGGAAGATCCGCTGGAGAAGGAAATGGCACCCCACTCCAGTACTCTTGCCTGGAAAATCCCATGGATGGAGAAGCCTGATAGTCTACAGTCCATGGTGTCGCAGAGTCGGACACGACTGAGCAACTTCACTTTCTTTCTTTCTCATAAAAATTATTTCTTAAGTTGTTTTTGGAGAATTATGGAGACATGGCATATTTTTACCTATTAAATATGCAAACTTTTTTTTTTCTAATTTTTAAGTTTGTCTTTTTTGAATATCAGGTTTTGTGAGAAGATCTTTCACCCAAGACCCAGGCAAATTTCCCTAAGGGGAACCAATCCTTGCAGGTCACTGTTTGACTCCTGATTCTTCTTGGCACAAAAATTAGCCTCTCAACACATTTCTAGGGCATTTAATACAGTAATATTGGACGTAGCAAGTTAAACACTGACAACTGCATTAAATATAAGGTCACTGACAACATTTTCTGAGTGACAAAAAATAAAAATATGCAGATTTTTAATCTGAATCATTTTCAGCATGCATTGTCAAAGTAAAGTGGCTCTGGAGGTCTTACTAATATACCTTACTAATTATGTACCTAAGAGATGTGTGTGAGTACTATCTTTCCATTAGAAAAGATATAAAATAATGTATTCTGGGTATTGGCATAAATGTTTCCTAGAGGCCAAGCAGACAGTAGCATTAATCATTTGTCATAATTTATCAATTTTAATACTAATTAATTACAACTTAATACAAATGTCATACTTAGAAAAATATATTCTATTTGAGAAAACCTATGTTTTTGGGAAAACAGACTCTGGATAAGCCATTTTAGTTTTCTTATAACTATTGTTTATGGAACATGCTTTCTGATATTTTAGCTTCTAGCCAATCTGCATCTTTATATCTTAAAGTGATGTCTAATAGAAAGAAAATGAATGAGTAAGTTTAAAAAAAAAAAAATCATCCGATAACTGACGTTTTAGGTAAGTTGTATTGAATGTATTAAGTGATGCAATTGGATCTAATCTACTATCCTACTATTTTTTATTTGTCCTGTTCATTCTTTGTTGCTTTGTTTCTCTTTTCCATTCTCCCTCTAGGCTTTTTTTTTTTTTTTTTTTTTTTTTTTGTGTAGTTGATATATAATATTATGCAATTTTAACGTACGTAATCTATTAATTTGATATATTTATAAATTGTATTGTGTTTACCGCTATAGTGTTAACACCTTTATCAAGATATTAGTTTGATTTTTTTTAATTCCACTTTATCTTCACTACTTAGCTATGCCATTTCATCTTCATTAGTTCTTCCTACAGTGATTAGAGTATAAATCTAATCTAAATGTTCTGATATAACTTTATGCTTACAGTAAAAACCTAACAACCACACATCTACATCCTTCATTCCCATCCCTTGTATTAATTTTGGTAACATTTTGTATTTATTATAAATTTAAATAAAGTGTTCCTATTTTTTGCTTTAAGTGTAAATAATATTTTATTAATATTAAAATGAGAAAATGGTATTTATATTTACCATATCTGCTCCCCTTCATTGCTTTGGGTCTAGATACACATTACCATGCACTAAGCGTGGCGGCGGCTGCGACCGGCACATTAAGCACAGTACTTGGATGCAATCTCAAAAACGACAGAATGATCTCTGTTCGTTTCCAAGGCACACCATTCAATAACACAGTAATCCAAGTCTATGCCCCAACCAGTAACGCTGAAGAAGCTGAAGTTGAAGGGTTCTATGAAGACCTACAAGATCTTTTAGAACTAACACCCAAAAAAGATGTCATTTTCATTATAGAGGACTGGAATGCAAAAGTAGGAAATAAAGTAACAC
Source organism: Bos mutus (assembly GCF_027580195.1). Classification (NCBI taxonomy): domain Eukaryota; kingdom Metazoa; phylum Chordata; class Mammalia; order Artiodactyla; family Bovidae; genus Bos; species Bos mutus. The sequence goes on from NC_091618.1 coordinate 34,092,053, forward strand.
CTGCAGTAACAGGCAAATTTGGCCTTGGAAAATGGAATGAAGCAGGGCAAAGACTAATAGAGTTTTGCCAAGAAAATGCACTGGTCATAGCAAACACCCTCTTCCAACAGCACAAGACAAGACTCTATATATGGACATCACCAGATGGTCAAAACCGAAGTCAGACTGATTATATTCTTTGCAGCCAAAGATGGAGAAGCTCTATACAGTCAAAAACAAGACCAGAAGCTGACTGTGGCTCAGATCATGAACTCCTTATTGCCAAATTCAGACTTAAATTGAAGAAAGTAGGGAAAACCACTAGACCATTCAGGTATGACCTAAATCAAACCCCTTATGATTATACAGTGGAAGTGACAAATAGATTTAAGGGCCTAGATCTGATAGATAGAATGCTGGATGAACTATGGAATGAGGTTCGTGACATTGTACAGGAGACAGGGATCAAGACCATCCCCATGGAAAAGAAATGCAAAACAGCAAAATGGCTGTCTGGGGAGGCCTTACAAATAGCTGTGAAAAGAAGAGAAGCAAAAAGCAAAGGAGAAAAGGAAAGATATAAACATCTGAATGCAGAGTTCCAAAGAATAGCAAGAAGAGATAAGAAAGCCTTCTTCAGTGATCAATGCAAAGAAACAGAGGAAAACAACAGAATGGGAAAGACTAGAGATTTCTTCAATGAAATTAGAGATACCAAGGGGACATTTCATGCAAAGATAGCCTCAATAAAGGACAGAAATGATATGGACCGAACAGAAGCAGAAGATATTAAGAAGAGGTGGCAAGAATACACAGAACTGTACAAAAAAGATCTTCAAGACCCAGATAATCACAATGGTGTAATCACTGACCTAGAGCCAGAATTCCTGGAATGTGAAGTCAAGTGGGCCTTAGAAAGCATCACTATGAAAAAAGCTAGTGGAGGTGATAGAATTCCAGTTGAGCTATTCCAAATCCTGAAAGATGATGCTGTGAAAGTGCTGCACTCAATATGCCAGCAAATTTGGAAAACTCAGCAGTGGCCATAGGACTGGAAAAGGTCAGTTTTCATTCCAATCCCAAAGAAAGGCTATGCCAAAGAATGCTCAGACTACTACACAATTGCACTCATCTCACACGCTAGTAAAGGAATGCTCAAAATTCTTCAAGCCAGGCTTCAGCAATATGTGAACTGTGAACTTCCAGATGTTCAAGCTGGTTTTAGAAAAGGTAGAGCAAGTAGAGATCAAATTGCCAACATCTGCTGGACCATGGAAAAAGCAAGAGAGTTCCAAAAAAACATATATTTCTACTTTCTTGACTATGCCAAAGCCTTTGACTGTGTGGCTCACAATAAACTGTGGAAAGTTCTGAAAGAGATGGGAATACCAGACCACCTGACCTGCCTCTTGAGAAATTTGTATGCAGGTCAGGAAGCAACAGTTAGAACTGGACGTGGAACAACAGACTGGTTCCAAATAGGAAAAGGAGTACGTCAAGGCTGTATATTGTCCCCCTGCTTATTTAACTTCTATGCAGAGTACATCATGAGAAACGCTGGAGTGTAAGAAACACAAGCTGGAATCAAGATTGCCAGGAGAAATATCAGTAACCTCAGATATGCAGATGACACCACCCTTATGGCAGAAAGTGAAGAGGAACTAAAAAGCCTCTTGATGAAAGTGAAAGAGGAGAGTGAAAGAGTTGGCTTAAAGCTCAACATTCAGAAAACGAAGATCATGGCATCCAGTCCCATCACTTCATGGGAAATAGATGGGGAAACAGTGGAAACAGTGTCAGACTTATTTTTGGGGGGTCCAAAATCAGTGCATATGGTGACTGCAGCCATGAAATTAAAAGACGCTTACTCCTTGGAAAGAGAGTTATGACCAACCTAGATAGCATATTCAAAAGCAGAGACATTACTTTGCCAACAAAGGTTCATCTAGTCAAGGCTATGGTTTTTCCTGTGGTCATGTGAGAGTTGGACTGTGAAGAAGGCTGAGTGCCGAAGAATTGATGCTTTTGAACTGTGGTGTTGGAGAAGATTCTTGGGAGTCCCTTGGACTGCAAGTAGATCCAACCAGTCCATTCTGAAGGAGATCAGCCCTGGGATTTCTTTGGAAGGAATGATGCTAAAGCTGAAACTCCAGTACTTTGGCCACCTCATGCAAAGAGTTGACTCATTGGAAAAGACTCTGATGCTGGGAGGGATTGAGGGCAGGAGGATAAGGGGATGACAGAGGATGAGATGGCTGGATGGCACCACTGACTCGATGGATGTAGTCTCAGTGAACTCTGGGAGTTGGTGATGGACAGGGAGGCCTGGCGTGCTGAAATTCATGGGGTCGCAAAGAGTCAGCCAGGACTGAGCGACTGATCTGATCTGATCTCATATTTAAGATCATCAGTGCTTTCTTCTTGTGTCTAGCCTGCTGATAAACCCATAAAAAGAGCTCTTTGTCTTAGACATCATACTTTTTATACCCAGCATTTCCAACTGACTTTTTTTTAAAGATTTCTCTCTACTAAAATTCCCCCATCTTTTCAATGCATAATTTCCATATTTTACAATATGTTCTTTAACATAAAAATCAACACAATCGACTTTAAAGTATCTGTCTGCTGACAGTTCTATCACCTGTGCCATCTCTGCATATAAAAGTATTATTACTAACATGGGAAAAGAAACTGTCAACTGTCAACCACATCCAGGAGAGTCCCAGGCAGGATAAACCCAATGAAGAACAGACCAACACACATAATCAAACTGACAGAAATTAAAGACAAAGATAAAATATTAAAAATAACATGGGAAAAATGACAAAGAACATACAAGGAAACTCCCATAAGGTTATCAGCTGATTTCTCAACAGAAACTCTACAAGCCAAAAAGGAATAGCATGATATATTTAGTGATGAAAGAGAAGAACCTACAACCAAGAATACCATCAAGATTCTCATTCACATTTGACAGAGAAATCAAAAGTATTACATATAAGCAAAAGTTAAGAGAATTCAGTACCACCAAACCAGTTTTACAAAAAATGCTGAAGGAATTTCTCTAAGCAGGAAACACAAGAGAAGGAAAAGATTTACACAAAATATACCCCAAAACAATTAAGAAAATGGTAATAGGATCATTTGTTGTATAGTGGCTAAGTTGTGCTGACTCTTTTGTGACGCTGTGAACTGCATACATATCAATAATTACCTTAAATGTAAATGGATTAAATGCACAAACCAAAAGACAGAGACTGGCTGGAAAGATAAAAACATGTGCGTGTATACACTTCCACTTACCAGATCACTTTACTTAACCCCCCAAATTGTATGTAATTATTTCATATTGTTAGGTTAATCATGCTTTCATTATGGCTTGCAACTGTAATGGTCTTTTATTTTTTGTCTATTAATTATGAGAAGTGATAAATGTCTATTATAGTGATTTGTGCTTAATAAAATAATTGTATCATGATTGGTCAACTGAAAATAATGGAATTTTATATAATTCTATATCACTAAAACTACCATTTAATAGAAAAACTTATAATCATTTTTTAAAATCCAAATGCATATCAAAATTATCTTGGAGTGTTCTGGAAAAAAAAAAATGCCCAAGTATTGTTTTTTGGGTTGCTTTTTTTCCTTCCAAAGCTCCAGATGTGTTTCTAATGAGCAGTCATATCTAAAAACAACTGGACTATATGATGATCTTATACTTTTACATAGTTTCTTTAACATTTTCTATTTCATATTAAATACTCCATTTCATTTAGCTTGTTTTCCAATTTCTCCTTTTTAGTAATGTTCTTTCTCAAGTCTATCAAGCATAGTATAAAAGCTTTTGTAAACATATATAGAGATATAAGCAGTATGTATATTTTAGAAAACTTATGAATTTTTGCCTAGCTAAAAAATGTATGACATTTTTATTCTACTGTTTGACTTGGTATGAATAGAAAGAGATAGTTCTAATTTATAATCACTTAAAATTTTTATATAGCTCCATGTATTTTGGCATCTACTATCAGTGCTAAGAGTCTAGAAAGTTTATTATCTTAGTGATTAAAAAAAACTCAAGCTGAAACTTCTAATCCAATTCTGAGAATAAAATGAAATATTATGTTGTTTAAAAAGACAGGAAATTAACAGGTGATACAGTAATATTAACTAAAGTACAGATTTTGTTCAAATATCACAAAATTTTATGCTAGTGTCCATTATTTGTTCTTATACATTATTCAAAACTCCACATTGTATTTAATTGCACTGAGCAGCTTCAGTTACATGCAACAAATTCTGATAAGTTCTCTTTTCATTTTTATTCTATTATAAATATTTTCTAATTTTCCTTGTTTTGGCTTTTATATATAGTGATTATTTTAAAGTGAACATTTAACTTCCAAACACATGAGCTATTTCAAAATATCTGATATTAATTTCTCATTTTGATATTAATTTCTTGTTTAAACACTTTCTTCTCTGCAATCACCCTCTGTAATGTTTCAATCTTCTAACGTTATTGAGGCTTTCAATGGCTAATTTTGCTAAGTCAAAGATCTCTCTTGGTAAAGGTGACACTGCACTTTTAGATATGAGGGTTATTTTCAAATATCTTTTGATATTGATCTCTAACATAATTCCACAGTAATAAGAGAACAGACTCTGAATGATTTCAATACCTTTAGACCATGAAATTTCTGCACCTGGTCTTTTGTCTCTGGATATGTTCCAGTGTCTCCTAGTTTATAGCCTATGGGAACTTGAATAGAATTTGTATCCTACTGTTGTGTGAAAATCGCATAAATCTTAATTATGTCAAATTGGTTCATAATGCTTTTCAGGTCAACTATATTCTTCTACTTCTCTGCACATTCATTCTATTAATTTCTGAGAGCTTGATATTGAAACTCCAACTAAAAATCTTAATTTATCTACTTAAAGTGAACAATTTTAATACATAGTGGAACTATATAACTTTGTTTTGAATTTTCCAAATCTCCTATAAACATATTATCATATTTTTATAATTTAAAAAATAAAAATATAAAAAACTATTACTACTTTATCTTTTGATAAGGGTTTTTTTTTTTTTTTTTTTGTGTCATAGGTTACTGCAAATAGAGCCTGACATAAACAGTATTTACACACAGAGATGGACGCAGTTCTTCAGTCAGGTCCTTAATGTCAGTCTGATGCATAAGTTTTGTTGTTGCTGTAGTTAACCTTCACTTCGTCACAGAGATTTGAATTCCTCCAGTGGTGTACTGCTGCTTCCTGTATTTATTGTGAGGTTTGCTATACCCAAGAGTGTTTCCCAGTATTTCTGCTTCACTCTCTGCCACACAGAGGGAGATTCTCTCCATGGTCTTGCTCCACCTTGGCGGTAGACTATTGTATGCTGCATGTTACTTGGTCCAAAGCTCATAACTTTCCTGGTCCAGCCTCCGTCTTAGGCATGCCTGTACATATATGCTTCAAGGGCAGAACTTCTGCCCTTCCACTTGATGGCAGCTAAATTATGTTCTGTATCTTTGAGGACTATCAGATAAGCAAGCTTCCTGCACTTCTCCAGTGGCACAAACCCTCTGCCTTTTATCAGCACAAGAATCGGGAATTGAACTCATTTCTTATTCCTCTCTCAGGGTAAATAACTCACTTTGATCTGTCCCCCATTTACAGCCGACCTTTGCTTATGAAAGTATTCCCTAGTGACTCAGATGATAAAAAATCCCTGGGTCAGGAAGATCCCCTGGATAAGGAAATGGCTACTCACTCCAGTATTCTTGCCTGGAGAAATCCATGGACAGAGGAGCCTGGTGGGCTGCAGTCTGTGCAGTCACCAAGAGTCAGACATGACTGAACAACTAATGCACTTTTCACTTAGTTTTGCCTATGAAAAGGGGACAGGTGGGTTGCCTACCATTCCTCCAGCAGCAGATGGCTTTTGCTGCAATGAGATTTCAGTGTGGAAAGCAGATGGAGATTTTTGTCTATGCACTGTTGAAGAGAGCTCTCTCAGATGTCCTGCCCAGCCCAAATCTTTCTGGTGAGCACAGGATAGAAATCTATGGAAAAGATTGGTTGCTTCACCTTGGATGTGGGACTCCTAGGGATTCTAGTCTGCTATACTAGCCAACATTTGACCTTTAAGAACTCATTGAAGTTTTCATTCCTTACTTCTTCCCTACTTGTGCAGTTTTCATATTTTCGTTCCTTGCTCTGCTAAAGGTGATATCATTTGTGTGTCTTGATTCTCTTTGAAGGTGCTGTCACCTTTTGGAATTTAGTTCATCTGATTTCCTGTAACATTTGTTCTCTCGTGGGCATACAAAATGCTATGATTTTGTAGTTTATCTGGCTTGTTCTTACTGTTAGTAACTTTGTCATGGGTTTTCTCTTTTTAAGGTAAAGCAGAACTTCTCAAAAAATGTTTAAATCATGAAAGAGAGTCAATTTTATAACCTCTTACAGTTTTTAATTTTTTTTGCTTATCAAATGAGAAACTGTAGATTGATAGTTCCTCAATCTTTTAAAATCCTATTTTCTTTTTATAAACATATACAACTCATAAACTTTTATATTATGTTATTTCAAATTTTTAAAATGTTAATAACATAAGAAACAGTGTGTCAAAACAAGGAGACAAAACAGGTTTTGTTTTTTAATACTCATCCCAGTTTCCTAAAGGTGAGATAGCTTTTCCCTTGTTACATGAATTAAAGGGCAAGACAATAATAACTGCTATATTAATTAATTAATCAATCAATCAAATTTCTCTATTAGGTTAAGCAGCATTAAAATATTTGGATACCAAATATTACAGATGTTAGGAGAGATAAAACTTTTAGTATATTCTGAGATAAAAAATGTGGTTCTTTTTTCCCCAGAACCAATTCTCTATACTCCTCTGCACCTTCTTTCCCAAAACAAGCACACTCCCGCCCCTAGGTAATTACTGAACAATAGCTGAAAGAATTACATTTCTCTCAAATTCAATTCTAATTACTTTTTAAAATATGTTCTGGTTGTAACAATGTACTAGGTTTCCTGTTCTTTGTCCATTACCAGAGCTGAGTCTCTTAGCCCCCAGCTGCAGACTTGGTTCTGCTATCGGGTCAGAGACAAATATCTGGCTTCATTTGCACAGGCAATTCAGTACACATGGCTCTTACAACTTCACTCTACTCCTAAGTCCCAGTTCTAGAAAATGGGTATTTCTCAAGTGATGGTACACTTGTTCCTCCTGTCTCTTGGCCTCTCTCTTCTTTGTGACTCACTTACTGAGTGCAGGCGGCTGCAAACGGCGCGCTAAGCACGGCCTAGAGGAGCTACCCCGCGTCCGAAGTGAGGGGCAGCGGCCGGGAGGAGCTACCCCACGCCCCAAGCCCGAGGCCAGGGTCTGCGGCCAGGAGGACCAACCCCACATCCAAGGAGCCGTGGCTGCGCGGGCGCAGGAGGGCCTAGAGGAGCTATCCCACGTTGAAGGTCAGGAAGGGCAGCAGTAAGGTGATACCCCTCGTCCAAGGTAAGGAGCAGCGGCTTCGCTTTGCTGGAGCAGCCGCGAAGAGATACCCCACGCCCAAAGTAAGAGAAACCCAAGTAAAACGGTTGGTGTTGCAAGAGGGCATCAGAGGGCAGACACACTGAAACCATACTCACAGAAAACTAGTCAATCTAATCACACTAGGACCACAGCCTTGTCTAACTCAATGAAACTAAGCCTTGCCTGTGGGGCAACCCAAGACGGGCGGGTCATGTGGAGAGATCTGACAGAATGTGGTCCACTGGAGAAGGGAATGGCAAACCACTTAAGCATTCTTGCCTTGAGAAGCCCATGAACAGTATGAAAAGGCAAAATGATAGGATACTGAAAGAGGAACTCCCCAGGTCAGTAGGTGCCCAATATGCTACTGGAAATCAGTGGAGAAATAACACCGGAAAGAATGAAGGGATGGAGTCAAAGCAAAAAGAATACCAGCTGTGGGTAGGACTCGTGACAGAAGCAAGGTCCGATGCTGTGAAGAGCAATATTGCATAGGAACCTGGAATGTCAGGTCCATGAATTAAGGCAAACTGGAAGTGGTCAAACAAGAGATGGCAAGAGTAAATGTGGACATTCTAGGAATCAGCGAAATAAAATGTACTGGAATGGGTGAATTTAACTCAGATGACCGTTATATCTACTACTGCAGGCAGGAATCCCTCAGAAGAAATGGAGTAGCCATCGTGGTCAACAAAAGAATCCGAAATGTAGTATTTGGTTGCAGTCTCGAAAATGACAGAATGATCTCTGTTCGTTTCCAAGGCAAACCATTCAATATCACAGTATTCCAAGTCTATGCCCCAACTAGTAATGCTGAAGAAGCTGAAGTTGAAGGGTTCTAGGAAGATCTACAAGATCTTTTTGAACTAACACCCAAAAAAGATGTCCTTTTCATTATAGGGGACTGGAATGCAAAAGTAGGAAATCAAGAAACACCTGGAGTAACAGGCAAATTTGGCCTTGGAATACGGAATGAAGCAGGGCAAAGACTAACAGAGTTTTGTCAAGAAAATGCACTGGTCATAACAAACACCCTCTTCCAACAACACAAGAGAAGACTCTATACATGGACATCACCAGATGGTCAACACCGAAATCAGACTGATTCTATTCTTTGCAGCCAAAGATGGAGAAGCTCTATACAGTCAGCAAAAACAAGACCAGGAGCTGACTGTGGCTCAGACCATGAACTCCTTATTGCCAAATTCAGACTTAAATTGAAGAAAGTAGGGAAAACCACTAGACCATTCAGGTATGACCTAAATCAAATCCCTTATGATTATACAGTGGAAGTGACAAATAGATTTAAGGGCCTAGATCTGATAGACAGAGTGCCTGAGGAACTATGAAATGAGGTTCATGACATTGTACAGGAGACAGGGATCGAGACCATCCCCATGGAAAAGAAATGCAAAAAAGCAAAATGGCTGTCTGGGGAGGCCTTACAAATAGCTGTGAAAATAAGAGAAGCAAAAAGCAAAGGAGAAAAGGAAAGATATAGGCATCTGAATGCAGAGTTCCAAAGAATAGCAATAAGAGATAAGAAAGCCTTCTTCAGTGATCAATGCAAAGAAATAGAGGAAAACAACAGACTGGGGAGATCTAGAGATCTCTTCAAGAAAATTAGAGATACCAAGGGAACATTTCATGCTAAGATGGGCTCGATAAAGGATAGAAATGGTATGGAACTAACAGAAGCAGAAGATATTAAGAAGAGGTGGTAAGAATACACAGAAGAACTGTACAAAAAAGATCTTCACGACCAAGATAATCACGATGGTGTGATCACTGACCTAGAGCCAGACATCCTGGAGTGTGAAGTCAAGTGGGCCTTAGAAAGCATCACTACAAACAAAGCTAGTGGAGGTGATGGAAGTTCAGTTGAGCTATTCCAAATCCTGAAAGATGATGCTGTGAAAGTGCTGCACTCAATATGTCAGCAAATTTGGAAAACTCAGCAGTGGCCACAGGACTGGAAAAGGTCAGTTTTCATTCCAATCCCAAAGAAAGGCAATGCCAAAGAATGCTCAAACTACCGCATAATTGCACTCATCTCACACGCTAGTAAAGTAATGCTCAAAATTCTCCAAGCCAGGCTTCAGCAATATGTGAACCATGAACTTCCTGATGTTCAAGCTGGTTTTAGAAAAGGCAGAGGAACCAGAGATCAAATTGCCAACATCTGCTGGATCATGGAAAAAGCAAGAGAGTTCCAGAAAAACATCTATTTCTGCTTTATTGACTATCCCAAAGCCTTTGACTGTGTGGCTCACAATAAATTGTGGAAAATTCTGAAAGAGATGGGAATACCAGACCACCTGATCTGCCTCTTGAGAAATCTGTATGCAAGTCAGGAAACAACAGTTAGAACTGGACATGGAACAACAGACTGGTTCCAAATAGGAAAAGGAGTACGTCAAGGCTGTATATTGTCACCCTGTTTATTTAACTTATATGCAGAGTACATCATGAGAAACGCTGGAGTGTAAGAAACACAAGCTGGAATCAAGATTGCCAGGAGAAATATCAGTAACCTCAGATATGCAGATGACACCACCCTTATGGCAGAAAGTGAAGAGGAACTAAAAAGCCTCTTGATGAAAGTGAAAGTGGAGAGTGAAAAAGTTGGCTTAAAGCTCAACATTCAGAAAACGAAGATCATGGCATCCGGTCCCATCACTTCATGGGAAATAGATGGGGAAACAGTGGAAACAATGTCAGACTTTTTTTTTGGGGGGGGGTCCAAAATCACTGCAGATGGTGACTGCAGCCATGAAATTAAAAGACGCTTACTCCTTGGAAGTAAAGTTATGACCAACCTAGATAGCATATTCAAAAGCAGAGACATTGCTTTGCCCACAAAGGTCCATCTAGTCAAGGCTATGGTTTTTCCTATGGTCATGTATGGATGTGAGAGTTGGACTCTGAAGAAAGCTGAGTGCTGAAGAATTGATGCTTTTGAACTGTGGTGTTGGAGAAGACTCTTGAAAGTCCCTTGGACTGCAAGGAGATCCAACCAGTCCATTCTGAAGGAGATCAGCCCTAGGATTTCTTTGGAAGGAATGATGCTAAAGCTGAAACTCCAGTACTTTGGCCACCTCATGCAAAGAGTTGACTCATTGGAAAAGACTCTGATGCTGGGAGAGATTGGGGGCAGGAGGAGAAGGGGACAACAGAGGATGAGATGGCTGGATTGCATCACTGACTCGATGGACGTGAGTCTGGGTGAACTCCGGGAGTTGGTAACGGACAGGGAGGCCTGGCATGCTGCGATTCATGGGGTCACAAAGAGTTGGACACGACTGAGTGACTTAACTGAACTGAACTTAAGCAAGTAAAGGACCCCAGTTCTTCTCATTATGTGACTCTGAACCTCCACCATTTTGGTCCCTATCTCAGCTTCGCTGTGCTGTTGATTCCTGTTATTATACCCACTCCTTAGCTTTTGTTGAATTGCCCCTAACCCTGAAATCATGATTACGTATTTTCTCTTTCTATATTCTTTCAACTTGCCTGAACCTCTTTGAGGAACCTGCAGCAGTCAACCTATACTGTCCAGCCACCTCCATACAGTTTCAAGGATGCTGCTGCTGCTGTTGCTGCTGCTGCTAAGTCGCTTCAGTCATGTCCGACTCTGTGCGACCCCATAGGTGGCAGCCCACCAGGCTCCCCTGTCCCTGGGATTCTCAAGGCAAGAACACTGGAGTGGGTTGCCATTTCCTCCTCCAATGCACGAAAGTGAAAAGTGAAAGTGAAGTTGCTCAGCAGTGTCCGACTCCTAGAGACCCCATGGACTGTAGCCCACCAGGCTCCTCCTTCCATCGGATTTTCCAGGCAATATTACTGGAGTGGGGTGTCATTGGATGGGCCCATCCCTATTCCCTAGGGAGGTCAAGTAGGGATGTAATTGACTTTTCCCAGTGACCTACCATGCTAAAGCCATTCATTAGCAATTTTACTGATAGTTACAGCTCATTTTATGTTAGGATTATAGGCATCATAAACTCAATGGGCATGAGTTTGAGCAAACTCCAGGAGATAGGGAAGGACAGGAAAATCTAGAGTGCTGCAGTCCATGGGGTCACAAAGAGTCAGACACAACTCAGTGACTAAACAACAGAAACAAAAAATAAATATTTTATCTATCTATCTATTATCAGTATAAAATCATCTCAGGCTCAATCACCTGCTTGACTAAACGCCATAACTTGGGAGACTGCATTTCCTTCTCAGGAGTCAGGGGGCACATTTGCCCTTTGTTCTTTTTCTAGCTGAACTTATACTTTTCATCTCATCTCCTTTCTTTTCAGGAGTGAAGTGTGCTGGGGTATAGAAGAAAAGATGGGAAGGAATGGAGAAGAGAAAGCAAAGAGGAAAAGTCCCAGCTTGTCATCAAATAAGAGCATTGGTCCTCCTCACTGCACTGACAGCCTACCACTCTTGTGCTGTCATGACCATATTACATGCAGAAGCACACTTGCATACACAGGCACGGGGTATTCAAGAGGTTTACAAGGATGTAAACTGGAAGGAAATAGAAAGGAAAGCAAACCCTCATCGTGCCCTGGCTTGTCTTCACAGCTAACAGTACCATATGTTTATTATGGAGCCTAATTGCTGGCTTTTTAGAAAACATGTACCTTAATTATAGTCATTAGTAAATAAAAAAGATTTTGTATTCCCAAGAAGTACATTGAGTGACAAGCCCTAACGTTTACACTATTAATACAGGAAAGAAGTCTTTTCTTAAAAATAAGCAGAAAAGTGTAAAAATTAAATAATAACACATTTGAATTCTTCTTAAAAGTATATGCATTAACTATTGCTTCCTTTTCATAGCTAATAAAAGTAAGAAAACAAGATTTCCAGAGTGGCCTAAGTTTATCACTAATTCTCTCTTGTTCTCCACATTGTACACAAGCCTGGACCAAAAGGAGGGCCAAACGCTACCCCACAGTCCTCACAGTAGTCCTTACTCATCATTGGGCTCAGTCACTAAGTCATGTTCAACTCCTTGAGACCCCACAGACTGTAGCCCTACAGGCTCCTCTGTCCATGGGATTTCCCAGCAAGAATACTGGAGTGGGTTTCCACTTCCTCCTCCAAGGGATCTTCCTGACCTAGGATCAAACAGTCTCCCACCTCTCCTGGTTGGCCTGCGAATTCTTTACCACTGAGCCACCTAGGAAACCTACAGGACCCTGCTCACTGTTCCAGAATAGAAATGTACTTCTGAATAATAAGACACTGAGAACAAGTTTGAAGTATCAGCACCTTCACATTCCTACTAACAGTGGACCAGATATTATCTGAGACTCTCAACCAGTTCCGCAATCAAAACATCTGAAGCCGATATCCGAATACCTGAAGCTGAAACCAAGCACGACCCTGTGGGGCTCCTGGACACAACAGCCTTTCTGTATCTCCCATTTCTTTGACTACAGGAAATAGGCTTCTTTCATTAAAGGAAATAGGCTTCTTTAAGCCTCCAAGATCTTCCTTGAGTACCAAGAAGCAGGTTCAAACAGTTGCTAATTAGGGAAGGGAGGGGATACTGAAAGGCAAGGGAGGAACAGTCAAAAGAAACAAAAATGCAGCCTCCGGGCATGTTCTGGCTCCCCCTAAGTTAGGTTCAGTTCATTCGCTCAGTTGTGTCAGACTCTGCAAACTCATGGACCGCAGCACGCCAGGCTTCCCTGTCCATCATCAATTCCCAGAGCCTACTCAAAATTATGTCCATAGAGTTGGTGATGCCATCCAACCATATCATCCTCTGTCATCCCCTTCTCCTCCTGCCTTCAATCTTTCCCAGCATCAGGGTCTTTTCAAATGAGTCCGTTCTTCGCATCAGGTGGCCACATTATTGGAGTTTCAACATCAGTCCTTCCAATGAATATTCAGGACTGATTTCCTTTAGGATTTCCTTAAGGATTGATGCTAGAGTCTTCTCCAGCACCACAGTTCAAAAGCATCAATTCTTCGGTACTCTGCTTTCTTTATGGTCCAACTTCCACATCCATACATGACTACTGGAAAAACCATAGCTTTAAGTAGACAGACTTTTGTCAGTAAAGTAATGTCTCTGCTTTTTAATATGCTGTCTAGGTTTGTCAGTATCTTTGAGCTGTTTTCCAGATACTGAAATCCCTACCAGGTGGGAGAAGTTAACTACCTGCCCACAACCACACAGATCCCAGACCCGTTGGAAGCAGAAGGTTGACGATGCTGACTCCCACTTACTTCACCACCAGCCAATCAGAAGAATGCTCATGAGTTGATCATGCCCTCTTTGAACTATTACTGTGAAATTCCTCACCATCCTCTCCAGTTTTGAGGGATTTAGTCCATTGTGTCCCCCTCTGCCTGACAAAGCAATAAAGCTGTTCTTTTCTACTTCACCCAAAATGCTGAGATTCACATGCTGGATTTGGCTTCAAAGCCAAGTAATATTAGTTATGCCACCATCCCAGCAACCCTCCACCACCAAACTAAAGGCAAATATTTTCCCAAACCCTCATGCTCTGATATTCTTTGTTCCTTAATCTTCCTGCTATGCTGACTTCCTTTTCTCAAGCCCTTCTGATGTGTTCTCTGTATCTTCAAACTCTCTCATCAAATGGCTAACCTGAGATTTTCCTTCTTTGAAGAGGTGACATGTCCCCACATCTGTGTCATTTGGATACAGTTAGGAGATAAATATATTCTCTGGAAGACTTTTATCTTTTATATTATCTTGTCTTTTCTGAAGGCTCATGTTTGATAGGGTCTACATGGAGGCTTATTGTTAAAATGGCTCATTATGTTGACCTCACAAAGAATAAAGTCACAGTGACGCTTGAAACTGACCAAATTTCCCAAGTAACATTCTGTTTTCCCACTGCCATCTACCTTCTCAAGGCTACGAGACCACCGGATTCCAGACCTCTGGCTACATGACTGCAGGATTCAGCTACAGGCTAAAAATTAACCATCCCTTCAGAGAATTTTTCATTGGAGGGGTATAAGAAAGACCCTGTCAGAAAGGCAGATGCTGGTTCTTCTTAAGGGCCAATCACCCTATCATCTTCCTCTAATAAATTTCCCTTTTCTTTCCTGACTGTGCCCCTCACTCTCTTTTTCTCCACACCTGCCTTACAATGTCATAATGTCTTATGGACTTCCAACTAAATTCTCAAAATTTTTTAATTTGCCAAAATTTGGATATCTCACATTCTTCTCATCAGAATTTCCATTGCTGCATTCCTGTTTTCAGCTGGGCAAAATATTTCACACCAAGACATGTCATAGGCCACTAACTAGCCTTGCAGGGAGAATGACTCTTGGCAGTTTCCCACTCCAAGCCAGATTAAACAATAAGTGTAAAATATGCATTAGAGATATATGCAAGTACATAGGTATTTTCATATAAAAAACAACCAGTATAAACTAAGAATCCCTACGTTAAAAAATTTATGAATTAAGACATGTGTGAATTAACATGCACTGGGGTGACTGCAGTGATAAAGAACCCGTCCACCTAATGCAGGAGACTCAAGAGACAAAGGTTCAATCCCTGGGTTGGGAAGATCCCCTGGAGTAGGAAATGGCAACCCACTCCAGTGTTCTTGCCTGGAAAATCCCACAGAGGAGCCTGGTGGGCTACAGTCCATGGGGTCACAAAGAGTTAGACATGACTGAGCATGCATGCACTAGCTCAAGTTTACATTTGAGCCCTGAATAGTCTAATTGGTAAATTAAATCATACCTCAGTTGTATAGCTCCTTCTGCTCTATACAGAAATAAAATTTCAAAATCCTTTATTAATATCTTAGTCCTGTGGGTATGCTCACAGAAGGGGACCTGAAGAAATGGCTCATGTGCTTACAACACAGCTGACAGGAATGTGGGTTCATTGTGACAAGGGACACAAAATGTATGACCTTCCTATGAATAACTAGGGGGTGACCCCTGTACCTCTGCGTGGCTGCTGGGCAGGACCAGTGGGACAGGACTCGATACTGGAAGAAAAGCTACAGTATTCAGTGGGGAAGCTTGCCACCTAGAGTGTGTTTGGTTCTGGTGGGCCATAAATGGTCCTATAAGGGCTTTGAACCTCTCTTTTCAAGGAGAGAGAAAAAAATTAAAAATAGGTTCCAACTATATGCCATTCTGGAAAAGGCAAAACTATGGAGACAGTAAAAAGATCAATAGTAGCCAGAGGTTCATGGGGAGAGGAATACAGAGTACAGAATTTTTTATGAGCAGTGAAAACATTTTGAATGATATTATAATGATGGATACATGTCATTATATCCATCTCGATGCGGGGATGGAACTCAGGTCTCCTGCATTGCAGGCAGATTCTTTGTCATCAGAGCCTTAAGGGAAGGCTATATGTCATTATACTTCTGTCCAAATGCATGGAATGTAAACACTATTCACTTCATTAAAGTGGACCCTGAGATGAACTGAGCACCTTGGTGATTATAATGTGTTCAATGGAGTTCATTTTTGTTTTTTTTAAAAAGGTACCACTCTGCTGATAATGGCTATACATGTAACGGGAGGGGGTACATGGGGGAATTGCTGTACTTTCTATTAGATGTGTTGTATGCCTAAGACTGCTTTAAAAAAAAAATGTTTCAAAAAAATTAACACTCAAGGATTGTTTTTGGTGAAACTTTTGTTTCATTTTTATATATGTTTCAGTTCAGTTCAGTTGCTCAGTTATGTCCGACTCTTTGTGACCCCATGAATCGCAGCATGCCAGGCCTCCCTGTCCATCGCCAACTCCCAGAGTTTATCCACACTCACGTCCATTGAGTCAGTGATGCCATCCAGCCATCTCATCCTCTGTTGTCCCCTTCTCCTCCTGCCCTCAATCCCTCCCAGCATCAGGGTGTTTTCCAATGAGTCAGCTCTTCGCATGAGGTGGCTGAAGTATTGGAGTTTCAGCTTCAGCATCAATCCTTCCAGTGAACACGCAGGACTGATCTCCTCAGAATGGACTTGTTGGATCTCCTTGCAGTTCAAGGGACTCTCAAGAGTCTTCTTCAACACCACAGTTCAAAAGCATCAATTCTTCGGTGCTCAGCTTTCTTGACAGTCCAACTCTCACATCCATACATGACCACTGGAAAAACCATAGCCTTGACTAGACGGACCTTTGTGGGCAAAGTAATGTCTCTGCTTTTGAATATGCTATCTAGGTTGGTCATAACTTTCCTTCCAAGGAGTAAGCGTCTTTTAATTTCATGGCTGCAATCACCCTCTGCAGTGATTTTGGAGCCCAATATGGCTTCCCTGGTGGCTCAGTGGGAAGGAATCTGCCTGCCAAGCAGGAGTCACGGTTTCCATCCCTGGGTTGGGAAGATACCCAGGAGAAGGAAGCAGCAACTCACTATAGTATTCTTGTCTGGGAAATCCCATGGACAGGGGAGCCTGGCAAGCTATATTCTTTGGGGTTGCAAAAGAGTTGGACATGACTTATTGACTAAACAACAACAATGCATTATGCACGTGTGTTTGTTGAACTGTGATGCAAAATAAAATTTTTAGATCAAAAAAGTTTACAGGTCACTGTAAATTTATACTGGCTAATAAAATCACAAATTTATCTCATAAAAATATCCTACATCTGAAGGAGAGTTGTGATACTTCACAACTGTACACTCTAGTGTACAGTCATCTTTTGTTTTAACTTGTGATAAAAATGTAGGTTGTGGTTTTTATTGTAGCATATTTTTTTTACATTTTTACCACAAAGTAGAAGGCTATGCAGTAAAACTAATCTAGCCTCTACATAAAGTCAGTGACATCCAAAGGGGAAATGTATCAATACTAGAATAAAAGACAATCATTTCAAGGAGGAAATTGATATGAGCCTGGAGGTCAATGGAGATAAATGGGCTAGGGTGGGAGTGAATAGGCTAGTCTGGGAGACTTCACCACAGAGGTAACCTTTAGAGACAAAAGAATGAATGACACCACATAAAGAAATGTTGAGAGAGAAAACAAATTGTTCTATGTCTCTGACATCTGCAGGTAGTGTAAAGGACCAGAAGCCCGTCCCACCAAAGAGACTAAAATAAAAGGGAATGTAAAAAGGGATATGGAGCAGTGTGGTATTATGCAAGGCAAGGAAACAGCATGTTTTCAGAAGGAAAGCACAGTCAGTTTCGTCACTTGCTACTGTGAGTTTAAAATCAAAACAATCTGTTGGGTGGCAAAGAAACTGTCCTTATAAATGACTCTAACCAGATAAACTTACTAGATATGAATATTTCCTTTATCATGGGTAGGATGATAAGTCAGATATGGAGGGCTGAAGAGTTAATAGGACACGAGGAAGCAGGATTTTTCAGAAAATGTGAATGGATATGAAAAATATAAATTGATATTGAAAACAAGTTAATGCCTCCTGATCCTTAAAAACATCTCTTGATAAGTCACAGCATTTGCTATTTATTGAAGAAGTCATGTATCCTTTTGTAAGAGGATCTAGATAAATTAATTTTAATATCTTTTTATCTTATTAAGGTTTGTCAGGTAATTTTATATTAATATACATGCACTTGTTTGAATCTTATTTGGAACACTTCTAAATTTTCCTTTAAATCATCTATTAATATCTTAATAACTATATTATACATTTCTTCCTTTACATTGTACATAATGCTTAAAAATTTACCCCTATTTGTAAGTCAACTGGCTTTAAAATTTACCCCTATTTATAGGTCCACTGACTGCCTTTATATCGACACAGCAATTTATAAAGAAATAATTAAAATTTTACACAATGCATTAAAACATGTCCATGGAAATTCATTGTGAAACTTTTTTTTTTTTTTTTAAATAAAGGTGGCTGCTATTCTAAGGGAATACTTAAAAAATTACAATGAATTTAATTCTAAAGTCTCACTTGGCTAATATTTTCCATCTTACCATTACCAAACTTGTCACAAGAGCTATTAAAAACATTCAGATTGTCTGTTTTGATTTAATTCAATAACCTAAAAAATATGAAAGCACTTTAACTGTAAACTCCTAGCTAATAATGCCTACTTCTGCCATCTGGTGGCAGAAGCAAAAGGTATATTCATTACTGGTCACAAGGCTGTAAAACAGGCCTCAGTGAACAATCACAAATTAACATCTCAGATTGCAGGTATCATTCTTCACTTGAAAAACTTCAACATTTATAGTTTTTTGTTTTTTAACAGGACAATGCTCTCTGTAGTTTTTTGAAACATTACTAGCTTCATGCTGAGCAGATTAGCAATGCCTTATTCTAATCGATTGCTTTCACTTTTCACTTTCATGCACTGGAGAAGGAGATGGCAACCCACTCCAGTACTCTTGCCTGGAGAGTCCCAGGGACGGGGGAGCCTGGTGGGCTGCCGTCTATGGGGTTGCACAGAGTCGGACACGACTGAAGTGACTTAGCAGCAGCAGCAGCAGCAGCATTCTAACAACGGAAGCATCAATTTTAAAGCAACGATCAAGTTAGACATTAAAACTGGATAATAAAACTCCATTTATTGTACATATACAGCAATTTATAGCATGTCTAATTTTTTAAATTAATGATCAATATTTCTCAATAAAGCTTTTCAAGGAATTGATCTTTTTTATATAACTTGGTATGTCTGATCTGCCACAGTACATAGAACTCAGCTTTTAAAAATCATTTTACATGAAGACATATTTTTTAAAGAGTAATTTGAAATATGAGAAAATTTATTTGCCTTATAGACATTTTAGTATATTTTTATACTTGTTTTTTTTTTTCATTTTAAACAATTTATTTTTTTCATTTTATTTTATTTTTCATTTTATTTTATTTTTAAACTTTGCATAATTGTATTAGTTTTGCAAATATCAAAACGAATCCACCACAGGTGTACATGTGTTCCCCATCCTGAACCCTCCTCCCTCCTCCCTCCTCCCTCCCCATACCATCCCTCTGGGTCGTCCCAGTGCTCTAGCCCCATGCATCCAGTATCGTGCATCAAACCTGGACTGGCATCTCGTTTCATACATGATATTTTACATGTTTTTTCATTTAAAAAATTAAAATTTTATTTTAAATTCAAAATACTACATTTAATTATTTATATATCAGAGAATCACAGAAATGAGTTGGGAGAACTATTAGGTGTCACAGGGTTCATTTATCTGCTCCAAGGATAATTTTTTTCTGTAATGTAGTTCACAAGTAGCAATCAAGCTCTGCTCATATATTCTACATAATAGAAAAATTCTACTACAGTCCTGGAGTTTGGCAACAC
Source organism: Bos mutus (assembly GCF_027580195.1). NCBI lineage: Eukaryota > Metazoa > Chordata > Mammalia > Artiodactyla > Bovidae > Bos > Bos mutus. The sequence goes on from NC_091618.1 coordinate 34,111,850, forward strand.
CCATCCCCAGAGAATTCTTCTAAGACCCTATAATGTACTTTCCTGTACATCAACCCCACTGGCCTTGGTTAGCTCTATGGAGCCCTGTAGAGTAAATTTGTATTCTTTAATATCCGAAGATAATTGTCATGATACAACCACTCACCTTTCTCTTTAGCAGAAAGTTACCTAGTTCCTGCAGCTATTCCCCATATGCCATAACATCAATTTCTCCACCAATCTGGTCTTTTTTATTCTAGTTTGAAAATACAGAGCTTAAGACTGACCTCTCTTCTCCAGGGGTCATCAGACTGAACCAGCAGTGTTTACCTTTAAGTCCTTTCCATGTGTGCTCTTGTTTCACAGAAAGCAACTTGGGTTAAAGAGAGGATCACTAAGCCAAGAAACAGAAGTGTGAGTTTGCATCTCAACTCTATCGCTTAATAGGGCTATGATCATGAATATCTGATAATCTCTCTGAATTTTAGACTCTTCAACAGCAAAACTGACATTATAATGCTTAATGAAATACAGGTCATTGTTTCCAATAAGAATTTCTCACTGTATTATCCCCTTGTTTGAAATCTTTCAAAGACCTCTCTTGTGCTGAGGATGAAGACAAAGCTTCTTAGCGTGGCTTAAAAGGCACTGCATAAACTGGCCTCCAGCATTATCTTACCTATCACACATCGAATTTCCCAAAATTCCATCTCATTTTAGGAACACGGGTCATCTCTCCATCTCTTACTCTCTCCATGGTACACAGTTTTAGCACCTGTGCCCCCTTTTCCAGGAATGCTCTTCACTCTCCTCCTCCCCTTGCTGCTGCTGCTGCTGCTAAGTCGCTTCAGTCATGTCCGACTCTGTGCGACCCCATAGACGGCAGCCCACCAGGCTCCGCCGTCCCTGGGATTCTCCAGGCAAGAACACTGGAGTAGGTTGCCATTTCCTTCTCCAATGCATGAAAGTGAAAAGTGAAAGTGAAGACGCTCAGTCGTGTCCGACTCTAGAGACCCCATGGACTGCAGCCCACCAGGCTCCTCCGTCCACGGGGTTTTCCAGGCAAGAATACTGGAGTGGGGTGCCATCGCCTTCTCCGCCTCCTCCCCTTCAGATCAGATCAGATCAGATCAGTCGCTCAGTCGTGTCCGACTCTTTGCGACCCAGTGAATCGCAGCACGCCAGGCCTCCCTGTCCATCACCAACTCCCGGAGTTCACTGAAACTCACGTCCATCCTCCCCTTACTCATCCTTAATTAAAGTGTCATCTCCTGACCTCCGTAGCAAAGTCAGTTTTACCTAATACATGGTTTTGCAGCACCTTGTAGTTCCTTTCACTTATCTCAATTTCAGTTCTACTTGTATTTAAGCAATTACTTGATTATGTCTGTCCTCTGAAGTGAAGTGAAATCACTCAGTCGTGTCTGACTCTTTGCGACCACGTGCACTGTAGCCCGCCAGGCTCCTCTGTCCATGGGATTCTCCAGGCAAGAATACTGGTGTGGGTTACCATTTCCTTCTCCAGGGGATCTTTCCGACCCAGGAATCGAACCTGGGTCTCCCACATTGGAGGCAGATGCTTTAACCTCTGACCCACCAGGGAAGTCCTCTAGTAGATTTTAAATTGCATGAAGGCAAAGACCATATCTGTTTTTGTTTTCAATTCTTAACTAGCTTTTAGTCCAGTACTTGGTATGTAATAGATAATCAATAAATATTTATAAATAACGAACTGCAGTTCATGGCTGCCAAAGAAACCAAAATTTGAGCAGCAGGGATTCTGGAAAGAAGAAAGGCACAGGGATATAAGCCCAATATTTAGCAATGGTTTTCTCTTCAAGGACTTTTTTGACCCCAAGATGCAGAAAGTTGTAAGTTAAGAAGGTAGGAAGAACCACTGAAAAAGAGACTAGAATTCTTATTAAGAAACTGCTGTGAAGAACACAGTGAGCACTTTAGGTGCTCAGTTGGGACCTCTGGAACTATTTAGGGTTTTTCTATCTTTTCAGGCTACGCAGGTAGCCTCCTGGAAAATACTGAAACAGTGGGAGGTTTGACTTATAAAATAATTCAAAAGTAAAATCTTTCTCCTTCGCTCTTACCTTTGCACCACCCCCCGCCCCTTAGCACATAAGACCATCAAATCCTTGTCATAAGACATCTTGTATCACTTTTTATTTACTATGCTTCATTACCATCTCATTACATTTTAGTAGTATCATCTTAAATTACTGTCTCTCAGGAGAAGGCGGATCTACTCTACCTAAGAACTGTAATTTGTATCCAATCTATCATCCTGCCATATTCCAAGGGACTTTCTTTTCATATGGCTGTCACAGGTGATCATTAAAGGTGATCAGTCCATCTTCCAACTTGCAGGGAACCTACATTTATTGAAATTATAAGGTTTCCTCAAAATTTCTAATATTCACTTGTTTCTACTTATAGAGATATATTAACTTTATAGCTATTAATAGATACATGTTTTAAACAGCAAACAAGAGTCCTAAGTATTAGTACTCTAGACTAAAATCTATTTGAAACAAAAGACTATCAATTAAAACACTTAAAATAGCTGCTCAGAACTCTCTGATCTTTCCTAGTAATTTTACTTCCTACTATGCTAGTTTTTTTTTTTTTAACTTTCTATTCTAAAAACAAATATTTTGAATATGATTTGGGGATTTTCTTCTGTTTCTGCATTTGTAATCTACTTTTTTTTCTGGGAGGTGTGAAAAATAGAGAAACGTAGGCATTAAGATGAAAAAAGAGAATAAAAGCATATGAATAATTCACCAAATGAAAAGCGTACAAATTAAACTCTGAATAATCACAGACAGTTTATATATTTTATTTCTCTTAACACTTTTACTTCTTTTATAAAATGAGTATGCTTAATATTATTTCTCTCAGGGGATCAGATGTTCATTTTTTCAGACCAATATTAAAAATACATTACTGTCTTTATTTCCAAAATCCAAGTAGGTGCTTTTCTCAAAAGAAAATGTTATTTTTTTAAACCATGTCTGGAAAAAAAGGAATAGTTGCTTATTTCAGAAAATTACTGAGTTATACAGTCAGATCATGACAAGAAACTGAATTGCAAGCTGATACATGTAAGAAAATATAAATGATTTGGGGGTAGTTTTTAGAAGAATTTTTGATTTCTCTGTAACTTGTATGAGAGTCAGTCACAAGCAAAATAGTTAATAAGGTTTTGTGAGTGACGCTTACTCCTTGGAAGGAAAGTTATGACCAACCTAGATAGCATATTTAAAAGCAGAGACATTACTTTGCCAACAAAGGTCCGTCTAGTCAAGGCTATGGTTTTTCCTGTGGTCATGTATGGATGTGAGAGTTGGACTGTGAAGAAAGCTGAGCACCAAAGAATTGATGCTTTTGAACTGTGGTGTTGGAGAAGACTCTTGAGAACCCCTTGGACTGCAAGGAGATCCAACCAGTCCATCCAAAAGGAGATCAGTCCTGGGTGTTCACTGGAAGGACTGATGCTGAAGCTGAAACTCCAATACTTTGGCCCCCTGATGCAAAGAGCTGACTCATTGGAAAAGACCCTGATGCTGGGAAAGATTGAGGGCAGGAGGAGAAGGGGACGACAGAGGATGAGATGGCTGGATGGCATCACCGACTCGATGGACATGAGTTTGAGTAGACTCCGGGAGTTGCTGATGGACAGGGAAGCCTGGCGTGCTGCGGTTCGTGGGGTCACAAAGAGTCAGACACGACTGAGCGACTGAACTGAACTGAACACTTTTGTATATCTCCTTTTGTCTGACTGACCTCTCCCTGTCCTGATGTCTGTCTAATAGTCACTACTGAGGAGCCAATCAGGATTCTGCCAAGATTGAAAACGTTCTTCCCCATCATCTCTCATCATGAAGACCAAGTCCTCAAAACCATCGCCTATGGCTAAAAAGCTCCTGTATGAGAAGATTAGTGGGAAAAGAACTAAGTCTTTTCCTTATAGCATAAGCAAAATGCAAACCAAAATACATGGGCTTTCCTCACATTCTTTTCAATCAGTCTTTTGTGTTTTGATGACATGAGAAAGTGGTAATTTTCCATAAATGACCTATACTTAATTAAGCATAGCAGTCCCTCTATTCCCCAGGTGACTATCCCAGAACCCTCCCTGCCCATGGATACAAATTCCATGGATGTTCAAGACCCTTATAGTAAATGGTACTGTATATGCATATAACCTATGCACATCCCCCCAAATGCTTTGAGGCATCTCTAGATTACTTATTACAAATGAACTTATTTACAAAATCAAAAACAGATTCACAAACATTGAAAACAAACATGGTTATCAAAGGGGAAAGTGGGGGAGGGATAATTTAGGAGTTTGAAATTAACAAGCATACACTAGTATGTATAAAAAAAGATAAACAGCAAGAACCTTTTTTATAGCACAGGGAAGTAAAGTCAATAACTTATAATGGAAAGGAATCTGAAAAATAATATATATGTATACTCATATATAACTAAATCACTTTGCTCTACACCTGAAAGTAACACAAAGCTGTATGTCAAATATACTTCAATAAAAAAATAAATAAATAAAAACCTAGCACAATGGAAATGCTGGGTAAATAGCTGCTGGCATGTAGCAAATTCAAGTTTTTATTTTTAAAACTTTCTAGAAATTTTTCCCCAAATATTTTCATTTCATGGTTGGTTGAATCTGTGAATATCCCTGGATATGGAGGACCAAATGTAAATGCCTACTGTTTATATGGAATTTATAACAATGTGACTTGGCATTTATAAAGTGTATCACTCTGATTTTATACATGAATAGAGCAAACTCAAATCTTGTCAAATAAGCAAATTACTATTCACACTGAATATGTGGTTCCCACAATCACTATCAGGAGCTCAATTATTTCTAAGCTTAGAATACTTTCATCTCCTTCCAAATTTGCTCCTAAATTCAGGGACCATAAATAAATGAGATTGAGAATAGCAATTTGGCAATCTCAAGGTTCCATCTCAGACTCTCTGTTCCTGCCATCTTGCTCTTCCAACTTCCTTCTCTCCTACTGTCTCATACGTGGCCTCATTTTCTTTACCTTACTGTATTTGGAACTGACCTTTAGTTCTTTCATCTTCCTGGCTTGAAAGAAGGTTGTCTGGACAGTGTGGAATGATGTGCGACTTATTTTGTTGCCCTGAAAAACACTGTGTACCTTGCATTGTGCAAAACGCATTTGACTGTGGAACTAAGGTAGCATAAGCCTAGACAATCTGTCAATCTTCCAAAATACAATTTTTACTGTTAATCTTTTAGTGCACAGTGAAAACAATGAGAATAAATGACAGAATTAGTGACAGCTTTCAGATCTGTTTTGCCAAAGAATGCATAACCATCTCAAAGTCAGCTGATTCTTAGAATCATAAATTAGGAACTATAGAAAGCCTTTACTCCACAAAAAACAACCACAGATTCTTCTTCACTCCTTTATTTTGTAGTTCAATATTCTTTTATGATTGTTTTGAAAATAACTATTTTTTATATAACCAGATTTGAAGACATATATAAATGATGATAAATGCCATCTATTTATTTATGCCACTAGTTTTATTAATGTGAACAGGAATGAGCAAGTATGAGTTTGTATATAACTTATGATAAAAGGGTGTCTATTTTCAGAAGGCAGAAATTTGATCTTTTTAGATAAGGGATCTATTAATAACAACTAGGAAAAGCTTGAAAGCATAGGAATTTAAGGTTCCTTTCCAATGTAAAAACATAAATCTGTAGAAACGACTAGTACTAACAGTATCAATTTTATGTATTGATTAATTACAATAGACTTTTATATACTGTTATGTAAACAGCTTATGTTTAACATTAATCTGAGTCCAATCACTTGAAAATAATTTCCAAAATCTGCTAATATGAATCTTTAATTATTGCTAATCATTGGATCTCATTACCTGCAATATTTATAGGCTCTGTCTCACAACTATCACATTGGACAGAACTGTCCTAGACTTTTAGAATGAACTCTCAATTATCTTCAACAGTATACTTAAGGGGGGCTCACTTGTCATTTAAATGCACTGGATTTTATTCTTATAGGCTTTCATTATCACACCAATCTTTCACCTTCAACCTACATATTAGTTTTAACCTACATATTAGTTTTAATAGTGACCAAACAGAAAACATTCTAAAGCCAAATTTAAATGAATTTTGGATAATCTAAAGCTTTAGATTCATGTCATTTATCCCTACAGAGAAGTCAAAACATGAAATTTAAGACTGCATTAAGACAGAATTAGAAACTGTGTTTCAATTATAAGTCCCTTATTAACTATAATCTCATGTGTTATTCCGTTTATAAATCTAAATCTGTTTCTTCCATTGTAAGATTCAGGGCATATAATATTATTGCTTGTTTTCAAGGATTGCTATAAGAATTAAATGAAAAAATGCTTTAAAAAGTATTAAATAAAATGTATCCATGTAACTTGTGAAACATTTAGTATATTCTGTAAAATGTCACCCAGTCCAACAATTTTATTTCCCCCATCTCAACAACTGTCTGGAGGTAAGAATTTTGGAAACAGAGTTTAAATTAAAATAATATAATCATTTGAATCAGCTGTAATGAGGTGGATGAAGCTGGAGTCTTTTATACAGAGTGAAGCAACTCAGAAAGAAAAACACCAATACAGTATATTAACACATATATATGGAATTTAGAAAGATGGTAATGACAACCCTATAGGCAAGACAGCAAAAGAGACACAGATATAAAGAACAGACTTTTGGACTCTGTGGGAGAAGACAAGGGTGGGATTATTTGAGAGAATAACATTGAACTATGTGTATTACCATATGTGAAATAGATGACTAGTCCAAGTTTGATGCATGAAACAGGGTACGCAAGGCCGGCGCACTGGGACAACCCAGTGGGATGGGATGGGGAGGGAGGTTCGGGATGGGGGACACATGTACACCCATGACTGATTCATGTACATATATGGAAAAAACCACCACAATATTGTAAAGTATTAGCCTCCAATTAAAATAAATTAATTAAAAAATAAAATAATCAACAGGAGGGAATGGAAAAGACAAAGCATAAGAACAAAGACTAGGAAAGAGAACATGTAGAAAACTAAGAATCTATTTTTAGTACCCCTTTCTCTTTGCAGAAAGACTAGATACTTTGTTTTAAAATAAAGCTTATAAAATAGAGCTATCATTATGACTTGAGCTACCACTTACATGCTAAAACTGTATAATGTGCATATGTTATATCCGATATAATTTCACTTCTTAAAAGAACTCATATAAAACAAACTACCGGAAAGAAATAATATATTGATTTTTCTGTCATGGTAATTAAAATAATTTTCATTTCAAATCCAGCGAGTTTTTAAGAATACAATAGGAACTTATCCAAGAAATTCCCTTATATTAAGAGTATTCTGAATAGGAATAAAATGAATACTTAAGGACAAAGTTTGAACTTTAATTCAAAACACCCTGGTCCTTTAAACATACCTCACTGATGTAATGAGAAGTCTTTATTATACTTTATAAAAAGTTGAAGAGTTTCTTAAATCTAGATTTGATGTAAGTGAAAGTTGCTCAGTTGTATCCAACTCTTTGCAACCCCATGGACTATATATACAGTCCATGGAATTCTCCAGGCCAGAATACTGGGGTGGGTAACCTCTCCCTTCTCCAGGGAATCCTCCTAACCCAGGAATTGAACCCAGGTCTCCCACATTGCAGGCAGATTCTTTGCCAGCTGACCACAAGGGAAGCCCAAGAATATTGGAGTGGATAGCCTATCCCTTCTCCAGCGGGTCTTCCTGACCCAGAAATTGAACAAAGGTCTCCTGCATTGCAGGCAGATTCTTTTACCAACTGAGCTAGTTAATTTAATGGATGATGTTTGTGAACAAAAGACCTAGTTATATTTAAAGGTATTAGCTATTTTAAAAAAGAAACCAACCTAAGACATTTGAGAAGCAATGCATATTCAAATCCACTCAGTTCAGTTTTTTCATGTCTAGCACTTCAGTTTAGTTCAATTCAGTTCAGTCGCTCAGTCGTGTCTGACTCTTTGTGACCCCCATGAATCACAGCACACCAGGCCTCCCTGTCCATACCCAACTCCCAGAGTTATTGTGGGTCACAATAAATTGTGGGAAATTCTTCAAGAGAAGGGAATACCAGACCACCTGACCTGCCTCTTGAGAAGCCTGTATGCAGGTCAGGAAGCAACAGTTAGAACTGAACATGGAACAACAGACTGGTTCCAAATAGGAAAAGGAGTACGTCAAGGCTGTATATTGTCACCCTGTTTATTTAACTTATATGCAGAGTACATCATGAGAAACAGTGGGCTGGATTCAGAAGCACAAGCTGGAATCAAGATTGCTGGGAGAAATATCAATAAGCTCAGATATGCAGATGACACCACCCTTATGGCAGAAAGTGAAGAAAAACTAAAGAGCCTCTTGATGAAAGTGAAAGAGGAGAGTGAAAAAGTTGGCTTAAAGCTCAACATTCAGAAAACTAAGATCATGGCATCTGGTCCCATCACTTCATGGCAAACAGATGGGGAAACAGTGGCTGACTTTAAGTCTTTGGGCTCCAAAATCACTACAGATGGTGATTGCAGCCATGAAATTAAAAGACGCTTACTCCTTGGGAGGAAAGTTATGACCAACCTAGATAGCATATTGAAAAGCAGAGACATTACTTTGTCAACAAATGTCCATCTAGTCAAGGGTATGGTTTTTCTAGTAGTCATGTATGGATGTAAGAGTTGGACTGTGAAGAAAGCTGAGCACCAAAGAATTGATGCTTTTGAACTTTGGTGTTGGAGAAGACTCTTGAGAGTCCCCTGGAATGCAAGGAGATCCAACCAATCCATCCTAAAGGAGATCAGGCCTGGGTGTTAATTGGAAGGACTGATGTTGAAGCTGAAGCTCTAATACTTTGGCTACCTGATGCGAAGAACTGTCTCATTTGAAAAGACCCTGATTCTGGGAATGATTGAGGGCAGGAAGAGAAGGGGACGACAGAGTATGAGATGGCTGGATGGCATCACCGACTCAATGGACATGAGTTTGGGTGAGCTCCAGGCAGTTGGTGATGGACAGGGAGGCCTGGTGTGCTGTGGTTCATGGGGACACAAAGAGTCGGACACAACTGTGCGACTTCCTGAACTGAAATGAAAATAAAAATCTTCCTTTATTTAATGCTTTTAGAGATTTCTTCTTTGAATTGTTCTCAGTGCTTACAGCAATCACTTGTGTATGTAAACTATAAGTCATTTAAACCACAGAAATGAAGAAATTTGAAATCAGTTCTCAAAGTATTTTTCAAAGGATATTAAAGTTGTCACATACAAATAACAAGTAGAGGCTATTTAGAAGTAAATTTGAGAGTAAATTATGTGTGCAAGAGCTAGGTGATGATCTATTTATTCAGAGTGAGTAGATAGTAAGGTGAGGTGGCAAGTGACAATTGACAACAAAAAAATTGACTTTAAATGGGAGGAAAGAGAAAAGATGGTAGCTGAAGGATATATGCAGAATAAAGGTTAGCATGTTTTGTTGTTCTCGTCTTGCATGTTTTTGGTGCTATCTCATCTGATAGGAAGAACCACCTGTTTTTAAACATCAACTGGAAGAATCAAAAGGAGATGAAGGAGACAATCTCAATGAAAATATAAGACTGGGACAAAAAAATTTGCTTAGAGCTCTGAGAATGTTGAAGAGGGTGGAATACAGCCCTCCTGTGACTGCCTAGGGAAGCCCCTGAAGGAAGATGCTACCATTTTAATAGGAAGGAAATCACTGGCAAGTTGTATGTGAGTTTTAGAGACACAGCAGCAGGACATTGAGGACTTTCTTTAAGATTTATTTTTTCACTAAGAAGTAGGAACATTGCTGGAAGCAAGGAACATTATTGGAAGAGCAACACAGCTAGAGGTGTGTCCTCAGAGATGAGAGAGGCGTAGCACATGTGCAAAGCATCGTTTCAGACTGGAGAAACCAAACTGATTTGAAGACTTCAGGTTGCTGGAGAGTGTGAGCAAAATGAAGTTGGAAAGCATGGCAATTTTTGTACCACTTTAGGGCTGGTAAAAAAAAAAAAAAATTCTATATACAGTCCTCACAAGCACACATTAAGGGAGGCACCACAATTGCTTCTTCATAGAAGAGAAAACAAAAGAGTTCAGTGGGGTCAAATGGAATGTACCATCGTCAGTGCAATGAATGTTAGTTACACAGTCAGAAAATGTACTTCCTCCTGACAGCGGCCAAGGATTTCTCTCTGATTTCATTCTGTGTGCCAAAGACTGTGGGCCACTGCAGAGAACTCACTTCAATTCTGTTCTTTACCTATGAAGATTTTGGTTTTTCAATTGATGACATTTTAAAACATTATTTTTGAGCATCTGTCTTAATGACTGCTTATTTGGGACTTCGAAGGGAATACTGCTTTTGGCTTGGAAAGGTTATCTTGTATTGAAATAACTTTGAGGAAGGTTGGCTTCCAGTGTGTCACAAAATTCTCAGTCTTTAATATGCTAATGAGTGAACTGACTTCAAAGTAGAATGGCATAACACACTCAATATTTTAAAAAACATTTATTCATGAGCACTTTTTTCATTAAACATCTTGTAGGACTTATTTTCCACAAGGAAAAAAAAAAACTTTGGGAAATATGACAAAATATTTTTACACTCACACCTAATCCATTCCATTATATGATAAGGACTTGTCTTACCATGCTTGACTTACATTTTTAAAAGAGCTTAGAAAATCCATGCAGCTATTATAAGAACATGTTTATTATTTATAATATTGAATGTATATCTAAAAAGGAACATGATTTTCATGTTTGAGATTAGGATGCATACATTTCTTCTCCCAGTCAAATTCCAGATTTATGCAATCCACCCCATTCCTAGAGAACACTAGTTTAATCCCTTTACATGGTTTAGTGCTCTTATATTTCGTATCCTTTAAGCTGCTGTCAAATAGTCTTCCCTAAAAATTATGATTATCTACTCAGTAGCTGAACCTGATGTACCATTTTGCTCCTCAAATCTGCTCTCCTTGTATAAACAAGCATGAGACGTATTAAAGATCAGTGGTAGTATTTGCTTGCAACTTTTACTGAACATGTCTCATAATTCAAAAATGAAGTGTATATAGAAAGGATTAGGGTATTTTAAAACTTTAGTTTTCTCCAGAGAGGCTTTCATTTTTCTACCATAAGCTTAAAAATGAACAAACACTCAAAAAAGGTTTGGATTTGCTAAGAATCCTTGACTACAGGACTGCTGTATTCGTTTTGCTCTAAAGAAACCTGGCAATTAAAACAGCCCAAAACCCATGAAGGCTTGTTTAATATTTTAACACTTATGGCCATGTCCACACCACAGAAAATGTATTGCTAAATTAACCACAACTGGAGACTATTTCAAATTGCTTCTAAAAAAATCAGCGATAATTAAACCACCAGGGATTTCTCAGTGGATACTTACGTGCTCTTTTCATCTAAAACAGTATTTGTAATTTAGCTGAGTACAGAATAGTTTAAAGTAAGATAGGCAGGGAGCTGCTGGATGATGAGTTAATGTGAGACAACAAAGGCCAGAACAGTCAGAAGCAAGTTATTTAAGACATCTTGATGTGCAACTTCAACTGAGGTGGAGTAGTCAGACTTGGACAGTGACAATACTGTGAAATGGGCAAAGGTTGCCTCCTTCAACTTAAGCTGTTTTCTTTTGTCACCTCTGTGTACACAAATACACACACACAGACAAATACTTATTCATGTGTGGGCACAGACATACACACTCATATATACGTATTGGTGTTTTTTCATCCATAATATAAAACAGAATTATACAAATGTGATATACAGTAATACCTCACATTAATATTTAGAATAAGTTAATAAAAATGCAAATACAGAAGTGGTAGAAATTGAAAAACAGCTTCAGAAAGAACCTACAAAATCTTCATGGAGAAGATAGTATTAAAGCTAAATCATATTACAAATATGTATATTTTTTGACTATAATGATCTGGGTTGTGGAGAATATTTAAGCTGATGAGAACAGTGCTTTAGGAAGAAAATGCTCAGAGAATGGTAAGTGATCCACTGGGATTGAACTCAAGATAAAAATGTTGAAAGCTGAGAGGTGGGGGATGGGGAGTTGAAAAATATAGTGAATTATAGAACTCAAAAGATAGTTTGTGGAATTACTGTCAAATATCTTTAATGCTATAGAAAAATATGCATCTTATTTTATAAGCTGTGATGAATCATCAATGGTATTTAATAATTAATGTAATCCATGGCTGGTAAAAATCATTTTGGTTATAAGAGAAAATACAGACAATTATCAACTTACATTGGCACAACTTGATGATTTTCTGACTTTAGGATGATATTAAAGCAATACTCATTCAGTAGGAACTATGCATCTAATTTTGAATTTTAATCTCTTCCTGGGATAACAGTGTGCAGTAGGATATTCTCTTATGTGCTGGGCAGTGGCAGCAAGCCATAGCTCCCAGTCAGTCTATGATCAAGAGGATAAACAACCAGTATACGTCCAACCATTCTGTACCCAGATAATCATTCTGTTTGTCATTTCCTGTGCAACATTCAATACATTACAGGAGATATTCAATATTTTATTATATTATACTAGTCTTTGTATAGATGATTTTGCCCAACCATAAGCTCACCTAAGTTTTCTGAGCATGTGTAAGGTAGGCTAGGCTAAATTATAATGTTCTGCAAGTTAGGATTATTAAATGCACTTTTGACTTACAATATTTTCAATTTACAATGGGTTTAAGGGGATGGGGCTTTCTCAATGGCTCAGTGGTAAAGAATCTGCCTGCAACACCAGAGACACAGGATCCCTGGGTAGGGAAGATCCCCTGGAAGAAGAAATAACAACCTACTCCAGTTTTCTTGCCTGAAAAATCCCATGGACAGAGGAGCCTGGCAAGCTACAGTCCATAAGGTCGCAAAGAGTTGGGCAGACACAACTGAATGACTGAGCACACACACACAAAAACCCTATCTTAAGTCAGGAAGATCTGTACACTACTGCAGAAGGACAAGAGAATAGGTGATGCCATGGGATTAAAAGGTAACTGCAATAGCAAGTGGATGGAAAGGACAGAACAGATGAGAGGCAAGGCATAGGTCATTTTTGAAGGGTACATGTTAATATAAATGGTAAGAATAATCTAGAAAAGAGATTAAGAATAAATCAAGGTTTTTATTCAAAGGGACTGGATGATTAAAATGTTATAAAAAACTGGGCACATAAAGGACTCATATAATTTTCAACATTGAGGCAAATGAAAGTGAAAGTCACTCAGTTGTGTCCGACTCTTTGCAACCCCACGGACTATACAGTCCATGGAATTATCCAGGCCAGAATACTGGAGGGGGTAGCCTTTCATTCTCCATGGGATCTTCCCAACCCAGGGATCAAACCCAGGTCTTCCGCTTTGCAAACGGATTCTTTAGCAGCTGAGCCACAGGGGAAGCAAATAGATGATTATATCTGGAGGTTAATAGTGGAAAGATATAATAGGTTCAATTTTAGTTTAAAAATGAATTTCAAACATCATAGATCCTATGCGGAAAGTATTGTGGGAACACAAGAAGATCAGAGAGAGTCCTTTCAAACAAGAGAAATCATTACAATATGTGAATGAATAAGGCCATCCCTGAGCATGAATAAGGCCATCACTGAGCATATCTGTCAAATGTTGAATGTAATTTACTGAAACGGTATGCCTTTTCTGAGCTGCAAGTGAAACAAAAGGTAGAACGACAAACAAATTTAAGTTCTGCAAATAGTGTCTCCAACCAAATATCAACCAATACTCCCTTGTGTGCATTTATCAGGAGAGATGTTAGACATTGTCCCAGACACTTTAATACAGGTGCAATGAAAATTCTCAGCACTGTGGTTTTATTTATCAAACAAACACAGGGAAGGACAGGGAAGCCTGGCGTGCTGCAGTCCATGGGGTTGCAAAGAGCTGGACATGACTGAGTGACTGAATAACAACAACAACACAATGTAAAATTATGTGTTATCACATTTTGATACTATCATTGTACTACTTTCCCACTGACCATAGAATAAAGGGCATATGGTTTACATGGCTGTTCAAAACCTACAGTCTTCCTGTTTCCAAGATTACCTCATCATGAGTACCATGTTACAGCTTTATCTCATTCATTACCTTACACCCTCAACTCAGAGTCTAATGGAAATACAGTGAAGTGATCTAGCAGGAGGTGAAAATTCAGTAAATACTAGTTCTTGATGTATTTATTCCTATTTTATATTCTCAAGAGCATAATGGAAGCATCAATATCATTGCCACTCATCATTATCATCATTTTTTTCATCCTGGAAAGAGTAGTCTCCTAATATACATATTCCTAACTTTCTAACATATCTAGCAGTACTCAACTTGCATATAACAAACATCACACTATAATATTGGTTATATAACTTTCCTTAGACCTTTCACTCAATAAAGACAGTAATCAATTTTGCTTGTAAATAATCCTCATCTGTCTCCATTTATATGGTCTTAGCCCTTTCCACAATGGCACTCCACTCCAATACTCTTTTCTGTAAAATCCAGTCCATGGGGTCGCTAAGAGTCAGACATGACTAAGTGACTTCACTTTCACTTTTCACTTTCATGCACTGGAGAAGGAAATGGCAACCCACTCCACTGTTCTTGCCTGGAGAATCCCAGGGATGGAGGAGCCTGGTAGGCTGCAGTCCATGGGGTCACGGAGAGCAACTTCCCTTTCACTTTTCACTTTCATGCATTGGAGAAGGAAATGGCAACCCACTCCAGTGTTCTTGCCTGGAGAATCCCAGGGACGGGGGAGCCTGGTGGGCTGCCGTCTATGGGATCTCACAGAGTCGGACATGACGGATGCGACTTAGCAGCAGCAGCAGCTGCCCTTTCCACATGAAATTAAGCAGAATTATTTTAAATCTGTTGATGTTAAATCTCAAATCCCTCAATAAAATTGAATTTATATGAATCCCAGTTTTCAGAAACCATTAAATTAATCCACAGTGACTTAAGTCAACATTCTGTTGCTCTCGCTGTTCAGTCCAGCTCTTTGTGACCCCATGGACTGCAGCATGCCATTATTTATTTGGCCGCCCTGGGTCTTAGCTGTGGCACGCAGAATCTTTAGTTGTATCATGTGGGCGCTTAGTCACAGCGTGTGGGATCTAGTTTCCTGACCAGGGATTGAACCCAGGCTCCCTGCATTGGGAGCGCAGAGTCTCAGCCACTAAGACCACGAGGGAAGTCCCCAGATTTGTTTTACGCTACTGAAGTCAAATCTCAGTACAAAATCGATCCTCTCACAGAAGTGAGATTATACTGGAGGTAACATAAGAAGGAATCTCTCTACATGATCTTTCATGTTAGTGTTCTATGTTAATATTTTTGTCAAAATAAAACAAAAACTTTGCTATGACATCACAAAGAGAAGGTAAAAGAAACAGGCTAATTCAAATCAAATTATGGAGAAGTAAAGAAAAAATGTCTTATTACATTAGTCATGTGACATGTTGGGAGGTAGAGCATTAATGTTCACTTTCTTTGATTTTTCCCTCTCCTTCTTCTCTCTTCCACCCCTCTCCACCTGTCCCTTCTTCCCTTTTTCCTCTCCTTTCTTTTGTTTTCTTGCTTTGTTAAAAACAACACTAGTTCATTAGTTAAAAACAACAACTTAAAAGAGGACTGTTATAGCTAAGAGTGCTATGAAAAATATCAACTATAGGTAATAAAATTCACAAAATTCAAAATGAGATAGTATTTCATTTCTGGCACATATTACACAACTGTATACGGAGGTGCTATAATTTAGTCAGCAGGAAGCTTTCCATCAATGTGACAGTCTTATTAGCCTCTGAAGAGGTGAAAACACAAAGGAGGTAGTTATTGTTCTTGAAAATATGTTTCTGTTAGCTCTTTTTTCTCTAGTCATAAAATGCCCTATGGAGTTATTTACCAAAATGTTTTGGAGATTTTAAACTCAGTCTAAATGTTTACTACATTTTAATATTTTTTGGTTTATTTTGACCATGGCACTACAAAAGGCAATCACAGGAGTAAAAAGTTCTTCAATAAACAAATTCAAAAACAGTTTTCCTCAAAGCCAAATTGCAAAACAACAACAACAACAACAAACAGTTGAACACATGACATGATTTCTGATTTTACCCAGCTCAGAAAATCCCTCCCTGTTACAGTGCTGATGCCTGAAAGTCCAACATTAAAGATTATTTCCCTAAATATAAAATATTACCTTCTGTCTAGATTTAAGTACTGCTGTGAACAGGAGCCATGTTAAGATGTTTCAGTCAGTTATAAGGTAAAGAGAAAGGTATTTATTCCTTCCATAGGAAGAAATAAATTTAAAGCGGAGAAATTTAAAAAAATAAATAAAAACTCCAAATAACAGAGATGGAAAGAAGAGAATCAGAATGAGAAGGTACCAAGTTTTTACTTTATTTTTTAAAATGTTTATTAAACTAAGGCAATGGACCGCACAGAAGCGCGGCGGCTGCACCAGAGCACTGCAGAGAGGAGCTACCCCACGCCTAAGGTCAGAGGCTGCGACCGAGAGCACCAGGCTGTGACGGCGCAGGAGCAGCCAAGAGGAGCTATCCCACGTCCGAGGTCAGGGGTGGCGGCTGAAAGGAGCTACCTCACATCCAAGGAGCTGCAGCTGCTTGGGCGCAGGAGGGCCGAGAAGAGCTACTCCACATTCAAGGTCAGGAGGGGTAACCTCATGCAAGGTAAGGAGCAGTGGCTGTGCTTTGCTGGAGCAGCCGTGAAGAGATACCCCATGTCCAAGGTAAGAGAAGTCCAAGTAAGAAGGTAGGTGTTGCGAGAGGGCATTAGAGGGCAGACACATTGAAATCATAATCACAGAAAACTAGCCACTCTGATCACATGGACCACAACCTTGTCTAACTCAATGAAAATAAGCCATGCCACGTGGGGCCACCCAAGACGGATGGGTCATGGTGGAGAGGTCTGAGAGAATGTGGTCCACTGGAGAAGGGAATGGCAAATCACTTCAGTATTCTTGCCTTGAGAACCCAATGAACAGTATGAAAAGGCAAATTGATAGGATACTGAAAGAGCAACTCCCCAGGTCGGTAAATGCCCAACATGTTACTGGAGATCAGTGGAAAAATAACTACAGAAAAAATGAAGGGATGGAGCCAAAGCAAAAACAATATGCAGTGGTGGATGTGACTGGTGATAGAAGCAAGGTCTGATGCTGTAAAGAGGAATATTGCATAGGAACCTGGAATGTTAGGTCCATGAATCAAAGCAAATTGGCAGTGATCAAACTGGAGATAGCAAGAGTGAACGTCGACATTCTAGGAATCAGCGAACTCAAATAGACTGGAATGGGTGAGTTTAACTGAGATGACCATTATACCTACTTCTGTGGGCAGGAATCCTTTAGAAGAAATGGATTAGCCATCATGGTCATAAATGAGTCCGAAATTCAGTACTTGGATGCAATTTCAAAAACAACAGAATGATCTCTTTTCGTTTCCAAGGCAAACCAATCAATATCCAGTAATCCAAGTCTATGCCCCAACCAAAACGCTGAAGAAGCTGAAGTTGAACGGTTCTATGAAGACCTACAAGACCTTTTAACACTAACACCTCAAAAAGATGTCCTTTTCATCATAGGGGACTGGAATGCAATGATAGTCAAGAAATACTTAGAGTAACAGGCAAATTTGGCCTTGGAGTATGGAATGAAGCAGGGCAAATGCTAATACAGTTTTGCCAAGAAAATGCACTGGTCATAGCAAACACCCTCTTGAAACAACACAAGAGAAGACTCTACACATGGACATCACTAGATGGTCAACACTGAAATCAGACTGATTATATTATTTGCAGCCAAAGATGGAGAAGCTCTATACAGTCAGCAAAAACAAGACAGGGAACTGACTGTGGCTCAGATCATGAATTCCTTACCACCAAATTCAGACTTAAATTGAAGAAAGTCAGGAAAACCACTAGACCATTCAGGTATGACCTAAATCAAATCCCTTATGATTATACAGTGGAAGTGAGACATAGATTTAAGGGACTAGAGCTGATAGAGTGTCTGATGAACCATGGATGGAGGTTTGTGACATTGTACGGGAGACAGGGATCAAGACTAGCCCCATGGAAAAGAAATGCAAAAAAACAAAATGGCTGTCTGGGGAGGCCTTACAAATGGCTGTGAAAAGAGAAGTGAAAAACAAAGGAGAAAAGGAAAGATATAAGCATCTGAATGCAGAGTTCGAAAGAATAGCAAGGAGAGATAAGAAAGCCTTCCTCAGAGATCAATGCAAAGAAATAGAGGAAAACAACAGAATGGGAAAGACTAGAAATCTCTTCAAGAAAATTAGAGATACCAAGGGAACATTTCATGCAAAGATGGGCTCGATAAAGGACAGGAATAGGATGGACCTAACAGAAGCAGAAGATATTAAGAAGAGGTGGCAAGAACACAGAAGAACTGTACAAAAAATATCTTCAAGATAATCACGATGATGTCATCACTCACCTAGAGCTAGACATCCTGGAATGTGAAGTCAAGTGGGCCTTAGAAAGCATCACTATGAACAAACTTAGTGGAGGTCAATGAATTCCAGTGGAGCTATTTCAAATCCTCAAAGATGATGCTGTGAAAGTGCTGCACTGAGATCAGATCAGATCAGTCACTCAGTCGTGTCTGACTCTTTGTGACCCCATGAATCACAGCACGCCAGGCCTCCCTGTCCATCACCAACTCCCGGAGTTCACCCAGACTCACAGCCATCGAGTAAGTGATGCCATCCAGCCATCTCATCCTCTGTCGTCGCCTTCTCCTCCTGCCCCCAATCTCTCCCAGCATCCGAGTCTTTTCCAATGAGTCAACTCTTCACATGAGGTGGCCAAAGTACTGGAGTTTCAGCTTTAGCATCATTCCTTCCAAAGAAATCCCATGGCTGACCTCCTTCAGAATGGACTGGTTGGATCTCCTTGCAGTCCAAGGGACTCTCAAGAGTCTTCTCCAACACCACAGTTCAAAAGCATCAATTCTTCCGCACTCAGCCTTCTTCACAGTCCAAGTCTCACATCCATACATGACCACAGGAAAAACCATAGCCTTGAGTAGATGGACCTTTGTTGGCAAAGTAATGTCTCTGCTTTTGAATATGCTGTCAAGGTTGGACATAACTTTCCTTCCAAGGAGTAAGCGTCTTTTAATTTCATGGCTGCAGTCACCATCTGCAGTGATTTTGGACCACCAAAAAATAAAGTGTGACACTGTTTCCCCATCTATTTCCCATGAAGTGAGGGGACCAGATGCCATGATCTTTGTTTTCTGAATGTTGAGCTTTAAGCAAACTTTTCCCTCTCCACCTTCACTTTCATCAAGAGGCTTTTTAGTTCCTCTTCACTTTTTGCCATAAGGGTGGTGTCATCTGCATATCTGAGGTTTTTTATATTTCTCCCAGCAATCTTCATTCCAGCTTGTGTTTCTTCCAGTCCAGCGTTTCTCATGATGTACTCTGCATATAAGCTAAATACGCAGGGTGATAATATACAGCCTTGATGTACTCCTTTTCCTATTTGGAACCAGTCTGTTGTTCCACGTCTAGTTCTAACTGTTGCTTCCTGACCTGCATACAGATTTCTCAAGAGGCAGATCAGGTAGTCTGGTATTCCCATCTCTTTCAGAATTTCCCACAGTTTATTGTGATCCACACAGTTAAAGGCTTTGGCATAGTCAATAAAACAGAAATAGATGTTTTTCTGGAACTCTCTTGCTTTTTCCATGATCCAGAGGATGTTGGCAATTTGATCTCTTGTTGCTCTGCCTTTTCTAAAACCAGCTTGAACATCAGGAAGTTCACAGTTCACATATTGCTGAAGCCTGGCTTGGATAATTTTGAGCATCACTACTAGCACGTGAGATGAGTGCAATTGTGTGGTAGTTTGAGCATTCTTTGGCATTGCCTTTCTTTGGGATCGGAATGAATTTAAAGAGATGGAAATACCAAACCATCTTATCTGTCTCCTGAGAAACCTATATGCAGGTCAAGAAGTAACAGAAACCTGTATGGAACAAGTGATTGGTTCATGAATGAGAAAGCAGTATGACAGGGCTGTCTGCTGTCACCCTGTTTATTCAACCTATACACTGAGCACATCATGAGAAATGCTGGGCTGGGTGAGTTACAAGTTGGAATCAAGATAGGTGGAAGAAACATCAACAACCTCTAATATGCAGAAGATATCCCTGCAGATGGTGACTGCAGCCATGAAATTAAAAGATGCTTACTCCTTGGAAGGAAAGTTATGACCAACCTAGACAGCATATTCAAAAGCAGAGACATTACTTTTCCAACAAAGGTTCGTCTAGTCAAGGCTATGGTTTTTCCTGTGGTCATGTATGGATGTGAGAGTTGGACTCTGAAGAAGGCTGAGTGCCAAAGAATTGATGCTTTTGAACTGTGGTGTTGGAGAAGACTCTTGAGAGTTCCTTGGACTGCAAGGAGATCCAATCAGTCCATTCTGAAGGAGATCAGCCTTGGGATTTCTTTGGAAGAAATGATGCTAAAGCTGTAACTCCAGTACTTTGGCCACCTCATGTGAAGAGTTGACTCATTGGAAAAGACTCAGATGCTGGGAGGTATTGGGGGCAGGAGGAGAAGGGGACGACAGAGGATGAGATGGCTGGATGGCATCGCTGACTCGATGGCCGTGAGCCTGGGTGAACTCTGGGAGTTGGTGATGGACAGGGAGGCCTGGCGTGCTGCGATTCATGGGGTCGCAGAGTTGGACACAACTGAGCGACTGATCTGATCTGATCTGATCTGATCCCTTAATGGCAGAAAGCAAAGAGGAACTAAACAGCCTCTTGATGAGGGTGAAGGAGGAGGAGAGTGAAAGAGCCACCTTAAGACTAAATATTAAAAAAAAAAAAATACTAAGATCATGGCATCCACTCCTACTACTTCATGGCAAACAGAAGGGAAATAGGTGGAAGCAGTGACAGATTCCCTCTTCTTGGGTTCCAAAATCACTGCAGATGGTGACTGCAGCCATGAAATCAGAAGACAATTGCTTCTCCACAGGAAAGCTATGACAAACCTAGATAGCGTGAGGAAAAGCAGAAACATTATTCTGCTGACAAAAGTCTGTATAGTCAAAGCTATGGTCTTAGTGGTCACGTATGGTTGTCAGAGCTGGACCGTAAAGAAGGAGAACACCAAAGCATTGATGCCTTAGAACTGTGGTGCTGGAGAAGAATCCTATAAGTCCCTTGGACAGCAAGGGGATGAAACCAATCAATCTTAATGGAAATAAACTTTGAACACTCATTGTAAGGACTGTAGCTGAAGCTGAAGCTCCAGTATTTTGGTCACCTGATGCAAATGGCCTATTCATTGGAAAAGTCCCTGATGCCTAGAATGACTGAGGCCAGAAGAAGAAAATGATTTCAGAGGATGAGATGGCTGGATGGTATCACTGATGCAATGGACATGAACTTGAAAAGTATCATTGCTGGAGAGGAAGGATACACTCAATATCAAGGATGTATTAATATATATACTTCTACAGATCAAAACAGAAAAATGGGCAGAAGTGTGGAATCAGAAAAGCCAAACATATTTGAAAGACATCCTTAAAGGCAGGCTACTTTGAATTTGGTAGAAACATCATGTGACAGATGTGAAAGAACCATTTATCAAAAACTTGGGGGAATTAGGGAAAGGAAATGCCCCAGAGTTGGCTGAAAAGGAGCCAAAGTAAAGCCAAATCTAGCCACTCTTCCCAAAGGGCCTAAGGTTCCTGGCTAGCTCCCAGGATCAGTAACCCAAAGCCACCCCAGGCAAAGTCCCTCAGACAGAGTGAGTAAAGAACAGGAGCCAGCAGGCCTAGAATGCTGTCTCAAGCAATACATCAGGAGTTTCATTTAAATGTTATAGAATCCTAGATCTGTCCTTTTCTGTGCAATCATTGTTATTAATTTGGGTTCAGTATAGTCTGTTTCTTTGTGTAATAAACACCATTGATGGCTTATCCAGCATTCTCTTTTCCTCCTCACTGTGAAAAATCACCCTCTTCCTCTTTTTAAGTATGTATACTTCTGCTGCACAGTCCTTAGGACTCAGGACATGTTTAAACCTAGCCTGGGTTCCAGACAGGAGCCTGAGTAGATAGACTAAGCCAGCCCTGACAAACCCATCCCTCTTATCAAAGACTGCTTCAGTTATATAGGCTTAAGACAGAAGATTCATTCAAGGAGTAACTTTTATTTCATGGTTGGAGGAGACAATGTCTATTTCTCCCTCCGCATGTTAGTAGGTTAGACACTGCCTTAATTGTAGATGGCTGCCCTCTTTCAACCATGAAGAACAAATTCAAAATATAAGAAGGCAGAACTGAAAACAAGAATCACAGATGAACAGAACTAGAATCCTGATTGACTGGACATCTTTATATAGAAGTTGAATGTTCCTTAGAAAATTCATTGCTGTTTAAGTCAGATTTACTATAGTTTGCAGCTGAACCCATACCAAATGATAAAGACACAGACTGTGGAAGTGAGGGAAGATTTGATTTGACTTTATTACTATTGTTATTTCCTTATAATATAATAGAAATGAGACATATTTGAGAAGTCAATAAAAACCTCATAGAGAAAGAAATGTTAGAAAGATAAGGCTTTAAAAGAGAGGGAAATGATGCAGTAGGTCCTTGAGAAACATTAAAGAGGAAAGATGGCCCCTCCTATATTGTGGGGGAATAAAAGCAAGTCAGAATGGGTTGTAGTAGATGGAGACATCTGTTCAGGTCTGGTGATAAGTTCATTACAATCAGTCAAGATGATGTTTATGTTATTTGGAAAGAAGTAGGTGAACTGATGGGATGAGAGTGAAATGACATATGGTGGCTGTGTAATTATCTAAAGAAAGCAGACATGTTTAGAAAATACTGGACAGAGAATAGGATAGATGACTATGAGGAGAAAGAAGTCTTGTTGAGAAACCCTGTGGATATGACACTGGCCAATATTCATTAATATATTCACCTTTCCAGTTGCATAAGAAAAATTACTTGGTAGATAGCTAGACTGATGAAGTTGGACCAACGGGCCAGAGACTGAGGATGGTGGCAGAGGTTAGTTGAAGTGATGATCCATGGATTTGGGTAGGGGCAGAAGAGAAGGTATGAAAAGATAAATGTATCAGGGATAAAAAGAAAATACATACTAATAGAGTTAGTAAGACCTTGGTTTATGTTCAGAGCATTGCAATATTAAGACCTATGACAAACTCTAGGGTATAGTTATTGGAACAGATGAAGATATAGTACAGATATAAGCACTAAGATTAAGGCAGTCAGTAACAAAGCATATTCCATACTGCCCTTGGGAAGTGAAGAGTATAAAGAATTTTGTCACTATCATTAAAGATTACTTGACTTTGAGTCTAATTTTTACATTTTCCCTGTTATTCTATCCTCACTGTCAGGATTTTAGTTATCACTTCACAACATTGTCAATGTCAAAAAAAAAAAAAAAGCCTAGCAAGGACTTTAATATTTTATCTGTAGCTGACTGTATACTTTAAGTTATAAAATCAGGCTCTGACTGAAGACTTTAAGCATCCTCTAGAAATGACAATGATCATTCAAGTTGATAATATAGGTCTTTACACAATTCTCATCCAGTATCAGGGGGCTTCAAATGTGGCTTACTGGCAAAGAATCTTCCTGCCAAACCCACATAGGTTTGAACTCTCAGTCAGGAAGAGTCCCTGGAGGAGGAAATGGAAACTCATTCCAGTATTCTTGCCCAAAAAATCATAGGGACAAAGGAGCCTGATGGGCTATACTCCATAGGATTGAAAAAAGTCAGACACAACTGAGCACGTATCCCATATAAGGATATTACAGAGCAAACAATTTTAATATCAAACAATATAACAATTATACTATGTATTTATATATTCTCTGACAACTTACCTATAATTAGATTGTAGAAATTACATACAGAACATTTTGGTCTTTAGCCAGCATCTTTTCCCATAAACTTATTGAGATTATTCAAGAACAAAACTAAAAAGCCAGGCTTTCAAGGATTCTTATGTTTCAGTCTTTAGGAAGATGATATTTTAGACTGCAATTGGATTGCTTGTAGAAAATACAGAGTGCAGTTGAATTACATACAACTGGAGTGCAATTAAGTTATACTTAAAAACTGGCCACTTGCTGGAGAACCATGGGAATAACTGGGCTTAATGCTGTGTTAGAAAGATCGGATTTTAAGAGGAAAAATAGTGCTATGTTTAGAAAGTATTTTTCAAACAGTCTAAAAGAAAAAGAGAGCATAGTATAATGTTCTCAATTATGAAGCAACAAAAAAACTTATTAACTTTTATTAACTAAGTTTGATATTGTTCTAACATTAAATTGGTTACTTTTATTTTTGCTCCCTTTCTGAATATTACACAACCTCAAATTTACCTGTTTTCTACTGTTATGCTGCTGCTAAGTCACTTCAGTCGTGTCCGACTCTGTGCGACCCCATAGATGGCAGCCCACCAGGCTCCCCCATCCCTGGGATTCTCCAGGCAAGAACACTGGAGTGGGTTGCCATTTCCTTCTCCAATGTATGAAAGTGAAAAGTGAAAGGGAAGTTGCTCAGTCATGTTCGACTCTTAGCGACCCCATGGACTGCAGCCTA
Source organism: Bos mutus (assembly GCF_027580195.1). NCBI lineage: Eukaryota > Metazoa > Chordata > Mammalia > Artiodactyla > Bovidae > Bos > Bos mutus. The sequence continues at coordinate 34,136,692 of NC_091618.1, forward strand.
CCAGGCTCCTCCATCCACGGGATTTGCCAGGCAAGAGTACTGGGGTGGGGTGCCATCACCTTCTCCTTTCTACTGTTATAGAGCCATTAAAATTACCCCATTCTAAGATACTTTTATTAAGATGATGTTAGTGATGATACATGGGACATTTATAAGTCATATATGAAGAACAATGCTCTGAACTTGAGGGCTACTGAACATTGAAAAGAGAATGTGTTGTAAGATCTCTTTTCTTTGAGGATTTTCAGATATTAAAATACATTTCTTTAGTTTTCTAAACTAATGTTTATAAAAATGTTAATATTTCAGTATTCTAGTATCTTTTTTCTTACTCTATTGGCAAAATAAAGACAGAATAAGAGAAAAATATATTTTTTATAATTTTGCTTTCACAATTTTCAAAAATAAATTCACAAAACTATTAATTATTTTATGCTTTTGTAGGTTAAAGTCCAACATGGGTCTCATGCACTGAAAATCAAAGGGCCAGAGGAACTTCATTTCTGAAGGCTGTGGGGAATAATCCCTTTGTCTTTTCAGCTTCCAGTCGATGTTGACCTCTGTGTTCAAAGCCAACCACATTTTCAGTAGCTTCTCTCTTATGCATGAACTACTGATGCATTTTGGAATAAATTACAATCTCAGTTTTTGTTCTTCAGGTTCATCTGACTAGATTTTCTAAATTTTTCACTTATTTCACTCAACATTGTCATAAGTATTTAATCTATTGTTAAATAATAATGCTTAATATGAATAAAATCTTAGTATATGCTGTGCTTTTCATGTAATTTCTTTCAGTACTGTAAATTCTTTACAAATCTAACAATTGTCTGGTTAAATCCAGGGGTGACTCTGCTCCATACATATCTGATTCCAGCCTAGTCATATTATAATCTTTAGAAATACAGAAGTATTTTAAACATTAAATTTCTTTAAATTATTAACTAGGAATATTAAACATGCTATGGGGTAATAATGAAATTGTAAGTAATGACATGTTTATTTTTCTATTAAAAAGCAGAGACCTCCAATAATTATATCTAATAATAGAAATATATTTGATTCTGGATAATCTAATCATGGCTATTACAAAGGAACATGGATATTATTCATTCAACAATTACTTAGTGAGTGCCTACCTCTGGAAAAAGGCTGTTCTAGGCATATCAGTATTTATTTCATATGTATCCTAGTTTAGGAATAAAACTATCTGGAACTAGATTTTTAAAATTCTGCTTGCAAATTCTGTTGTCATGGGTAATTAGCAGAAAATTCAGAAAATTTTCCAATATGCATTTAAGTGTACTGATTGAAATATGTGTGAATTACTTTCTTTGTATTTTATTTATTTTTGTAAAGCAAAGTAAAAGTTTTTGAAAATACAAAAAAAGTATGCTATTTACAGTATATTTCAGTAGAATAAGTAAACAATGGGAAAGAATGTGCAGAAAACTTCAATAGAGCAGTGGAAGCTACAAAAACAAACTAAGAGGAAATATTACAAACATAAAATAGAATGAAAAATTATGTTAGTTGACTTGTCAACTAGAATTACAAGAGTAAAGAGTCATTAAGCTTAAAAGGGAGTCCACAGAAATTATCCAAATTAAAGTAAAAAGAAACACAGGTCCCAGACAAAGGTAGACAATCACTAATGAAAGAAAATGAGCAAAATTCACTTGCCTCTGGACGGGAACAGAAACTCTATCCCATATATGTTTTTTCATAGATTCAAGGAAGAGCACGAATGCCTTAATGTGAAGAGGCAGGACAAGGCAGCAGCAGCAACAAAACACAAACATTCAGGAACTGACAAAAGTAAAGACGATGTCCAGCATTCAATACAAAATTTTGAGACACACAAAAGATAAAAAGAACTCTTTGTCGTGAAATAAGCAGAATGATAAAGATATGATGCATACTGAAACTATCAGAGATTAAAAGAACTATAGTTAATATGTTAAAGGATTAAATGCAAGAGATGAACAGGTGTGAACAGATGTGCAATTTTAGCACTATGATGGAAAATATAAAAAGAAGTCAAGCATTTGCTTGTTAATGCTAGAAAAGAAAAATACACTATCAGAGATGGACAATGTCTTTGACAGACTTATAACCAGATTAGAAATATTAAATAAAAGAAGTAGTGAATTAAAAAATTGGTTCTAGAAATCATCCAAACTGAAAGACAAGGGGAAAGACAAAGGAAGATAATACCATACAAACATTAATTAAGAAGAAAGTCTATGTGACTAAAGAAATTTATTGACTTGAAGACAAAAAGGTATTATCAAGGATAAAAAGAAACATTATGTATGATGAAAATGCTTGCTTATTCAACACAATACCACCTCAATATATACACACCTTTACCTAGTACCATAAAAAACTAAAGTTAAAAGAACCACAGATCTAAATATAAATCTACAAGTTTAAAAGTTATAGAAGAAGGCAAAGAAGAACATTTTTGTGACTTAAGTTGGGCAAATTATTTTTAGATTTGATTCTAAGAACACAAAACATAAAGGAAAAATTTGATAAATTTTGTTTTGTCAAAATTAAAGACTTTTCTTCATAATATACTGTTGATAAAATATAAAGATAAATCACATCTATTAAAGGACTTGTTTATAAAATATATAAAGAATAATTATTCCTTAATAATAAAGGGAAAGCAACTCTAGAACATTTAAACCCTTAAAAATATGCAAAAAAAATGTTCATGGGTAATTAACAGAATTACCTGTTAGTAATCACTAACTAATCACTGTGACTCATTCAGTTCAGTTCAGTTCAGTTCAGTCACTCAGTCGTGTCCAACTCTTTGGGACCCCATGAACTGCAGCATGCCAGGCCTCCCTGTCCATCACCAACTCCCAGAGTCTACCCAAACCCATGTCCATCGAGTTGGTGACACCATCCAACCATCTATCCTCTGTTGTCCCCTTCTCCTCCTGCCTTCAATCTTTCTCAGCATCAGGGTCTTTTCAAATGAGTCAGCACTTCACATCAGGTGGCCAAAGTACTGGAGTTTCACCTTCAGCATCAGTCCTTCCAATGAACACCCAGGACTGATCTCCTTTAGGATGGACTGGATGAATCTCCTTGCAGTCCAAGGTACTCTCAAGAGTCTTCTCCAACACCACAGTTCAAAAGCATCAATTCTTCAGTGCTCAGCTTTCTTTATGGTCCAACTTTCACATCCATACATGACCAATGGAAAAACCATAGCTTTGATTAAATGGACCTTTGTTGGCAAAGTAATGTCTCTGCTTTTTAATATGCTGTCTAGGTTGGTCATAATTTTCCTTCCAAGGAGTAAGCATCTTTTCATTTCATGGCTGCAATCACAATCTGCAGTGATTCATTCTTCTTCTTCTTCTTCTTCTTCTAAGTCGCTTCAGTCGTGTCTGACTCTGTGCAACCTCATAGACGGCAGCCCATCAGGCTTCCCCGTCCCTGGGATTCTCCAGGCAAGAAAACTGGAGTGGATTGCCATTTCCTTCTCCAATGCATGAAAGTGAAAAGTGAAAGTGAAGTCGCTCAGTCGTGTCCGACTCCTAGCGACCCCATGGACTTCAGCCTACCAGGCTCCTCCATCCATGGGATTTTCCAGGCAAGAGTACTAGAGTGGGGTGCCATTGCCTTCATTAGGGAAATGCAAATAAAAACGAAATACCAATATACACCCTCCAGAATGGCTAATTTTTGTTTTAAAGACAATTACCATATGCTGGTATTTGGATACTGGGCAACTGAAGGGATAATTGGCAACTGAAAATCTCATATATTTCTGGTGGAAATGCAAACTTATATAGGCACTCCAGAGAATACTTCGGCAGTTTATCATAGAGTCACAACACACTTACTATATGATCCAACAATCCTACTTCAAAGTGCATACACGAATAAAATAAACATGTATCAACACAAAGGCATTTTAGGCACATATTTATATTAGAACTACACTAGAACTACTATATAGTCCTACACTCAGATCAGATCATATCAGACGCTCAGTCGTGTCCGACTCCTTGCGACCCCATGAATCGCAGCACGCCAGGCCTCCCTGTCTATCACCAACTCCCGGAGTTAACCCAGACTCACGTCCATTGGTCAGTGATGCCATCCAGCCATCTCATCCTCTGTCGTCCCCTTCTCCTCCTGCCCCCAATCTCTCCCAGCATCCGAGTCTTTTCCAATGAGTCAACTCTTCACATGAGGTGGCCAAAGTACTGGAGTTTCAGCTTTAGCATCATTTCTTCCAAAGAAATCCCAGGGCTGATCTCCTTCAGAATGGACTGGTTGGATCTCCTTGCAGTCCAAGGGACTCTCAAGAGTCTTCTCCAACACCACAGTTCAAAAGCATCAATTCTTCGGCGCTCAGCCTTCTTCACAGTCCAACTTTCACATCCATATATGACCACTGGAAAAACCATAGCCTTGACTAGATGAACATTTGTTGGCAAAGCAATGTCTCTGCTTTTGAATATGCTATCTAAGTTGGTCATAACTTTCCTTCCAAGGAGTAAGTGTCTTTTAATTTCATGGCTGCAGTCACCATCTGTAGTGATTTTTGAGCCCACAAAAATAAAGTCTGACACAACAAACCATATACTCATTGTAATTAAAAGTAATTTGCAATGAGGTTTTGCCTAACAATAACAATAACATATTATACATGCAACAATCTGATTAAATCTCAAAAGAATTATGCCAAATGAAAGATGCCAGACACAAACAGCAACATAATATGACTATAGGAATAATGTGATTTCCCTTAGGACATTCAAAAAAAAAAAAAACTGTTAAATTGTATATAGAGAGAAATCAGACACATATTTTCTAGAAGGAGAGGTATGTAGGAGGGGACTGACTGCCAGCAGCTACAAGACGATGTTTGGAGATGCTCATATGTTCTTTATCTTGACTGTGATTGACACAACTCATCATATTTATTGAGAGAGTAAATTTTACTATATGTAAATTATATTCCAACATACTCACCATTCTCACACACACAGACAAAAAAAAAAAAACACCCCCAAAAATCTCCAGGCTCAGATGGCTTCAGTGATGAATTATGTCAAACATTTCAAAATAAAATATTATCAGTATATTGTACAAACTCGTTCAGGAAAAACAGGAAAAGGAAACATTTTCCAGCATGTTTTATGAATCAATATAACCCTGATACCAAAACAAAAGATATTACAAGAAAAGAAAGTAACAGAACATTATGCCTCATGAATATGGACACAAAAACCTTTAGCAAAATATTAGCAAATCAAATCCGGCAATATAAAAAGTATAATGCAATATAAGAAGTATAATGACCAAGAGAGGTTATTCCAATAATAGAAACTTAGAACTTCATATGAAAATCAATGTAGCTCATTTAAATAATAAGGTGATTTCCTGTGATTACAAGGATTAAAAAAAAAACATTTGACTCAATATATAATGATATTTTTATAATGTCAGCAAAGTAAACAAAACATAAAATTGCCGTTATAATTAATGATAGAATTTTGAATGTCCAATCCTTAAGGATCAGAAAGAAACAAGGCATATTTATGCTTCTATTTATATGCACGTTTAGAACAGGCAAAAGGAATCTATGGTAATAAAAATTAAATGCTGACTGCTTTGGGCAGGAGATTGCAGATCAACAGAGTGTACTTTGCATATCTAAAGACAAATGTTCTGTGTTTCCATAGGGGTTACATGGTTGTCAAAGCACTGTACATTTAAGATGCATGCATTTAACTGTATGCAAATTATATCTCATAAATTGTACATCAGTGAATTCCTGTGTGGAAGCAAGAGAAACTCACATTTAATTAACTGGAAATATATTTCAAAGATACTGGGTAGCCACCAAGACTGATGATTTTGAAATCTATAGCCACAACTCAGGTCTCTTGCCTGAGTCAAACATACACACACACATGAATATATGACTGACTGCTGAATTATTTCCACCTGGATTTTTCATATATATTACAAATTCAACATATCAAACATTTGTCATATTCCCGTATCTATTGCTCTTTGTTCCTTTGAGTAAATTGCACCATGTCCACCCCACTGTCCAAACTAGATATTTAAATCCTTTCCCAAACATTCCATATTCAACTACTAGTCCCCATGCATTTCAAATCATAAATATGTTTTGTGTATACATATACCACACTCCATTGTTATGACTAACATCCTAAATTCGAATACCATTATATTGCCAGAATTAATGCCAAAGCTTTTAAAATAACTTTTCTGTCTTTGCTCTTACTCATTACCAATTCATTCTTGGCACAGACATTAGGAAGACTGTCTAATGCAAATGGCAAATGTGATTATATCATCACCCTGTACAATGACATTCAATTGTTTTCTTCCAACCTATCTTAGAAAATCTTCCTTATTCTGTCATCACCTCTTTTTCTAGCTCCTGCTCTCACCAATCTCTTACCTGATACTTCATACTGAAGCCATATTACACTCCATTCAGATCCCGTACAACACCTTAGTCTGTGGGTGTTGGCATATGTTTCTTCCTTTTAACAATACACCCCTTCTTTATACTGCTTCCCATTTTCACTATTCAAGGTGGAGATAAGATCTTACTTTATCCAAGTAGCCATTTCTTAAAAACCACCCCAACTCACTTGCAAAACTGAATTAAGGGTCATTTCAGTCACCCCTTTAACAAGCCCTTTAACTACATTTCCCTCATCAGAGCGTTTATTACACTATATTGCAATTGATTATTTGCCTATACCCTCCTGCTCCTCTATCAGCTTGAAGAAGGTAGAGAGTGTATTTACTTCTTTACCATTGTATCACTTAATAGACATCTTACTAGCATGCTCATAATAAACTGCTCAGTAAATGTGTTAATTTGATTTACAACAATTTTAGTTATTCCAATGGGGTAAATAGGCAAATATCTATAATATCCTAACTTCAAAGTTCTGCATTTAGTTATCTAAAAGTTACACAAATCTTTATCTTTTATCTAAATTTGTGTGCATTGCTTTCTTAATCCTTTAATATATCTGTCTACATTTTCAATTTTCATTGATGGTCCTATGGACCATCATGTAGCAAATGGTCTCTTTAGAGTGAGGATATTTAATATGATGGAAAATTAATTGAACACACAATGCATGTCCAAACAAATTACTGATGGTACAGAGAGGCCCACTAATGTATGAATTAATTTACCACCTAGAAGATACTGAAAAGTATTTTTTGTTATTGATGTTTTCTTCTTCTGAAAACTGAGATGATAATTTACTTGGCAATCTAATGCAAAAAATGTAAGGAACGACAAAAAAATATGTCTCACAAAACAACTGGTGATTTATTAGAGATTAAGAAGTCTGCTTCCTGGTTAAAAACATGGCATAATGTTTCAGGGCTGACCGGCAATGACTAAGGTTTTACCTGGTGGGCCTGAAGCTGACTTCTGGATGCCAGCCTTGATGCACAGTAGGTGCCTTGCAGTCTCCAATGCCGCAGTCAGGAATTCAGAACCCTCTTGCGACTCTGCTCTTTGCCTATTTGCATTTCTAGCCGAGTGCCTCCGTCTTCAGGTCTCCTGAGCTGAGTCCTTGGACTGAAGTCTTCCGCAGGCACCTCTACTAAGACCTCTTTACTGTGCCCAGCGTGCGCAGCGTGGGGGCAGGCGGCATGTGGGGCTTGGAGCAAGAAGATTGAAAACACTTCCCTACTCCGACTCATTATCCTGTATTTACTTTTCCATTCCTAGCCCTCTCCAGCCCCATCCCTTAGTCTGTAATATTGTTGAAGCCTTTGGTTCATGACCTCAACAGTGACGTGACCCCCAAGTCTTCCTGGACCCCCCAGGCCCTCCTTCTGGGGCAGACAGAATAGGGGAAATCAGCATTTTCTCTAGTTCTAGCCATTTGCTTATACCGCACAGTAAATGGTTGAAGGCTTGACTCTTTCTCTCTGGCTTATCATCTTAATAACTGCACCTGACTGTACAATGGTCTCTCCAGGTCAGCTGAGCTGCTGACAGAAATCACTGCAGAGCGATACCAACCTATGACTAGATTTCTTTTCACTAAAATGCAGTTTACATAAATGCACCATTTAAAAATGTACAATACAGCGGATGTTAGCATATTCACAAGGCTGTGAAAATCACCTATAATTCTAGAACATTTTCACCACTCCAAAATGAAAAACATAGTGTTAGCTCGCCCTCCCCTCTCTCCCTTGCTCTCCATCCCTACCATCCATTAAACTACCTCTGTAAAAGTCCACATGGGAGCTACTTGGTTTTCAGAGCTTCATTACAGCGTTCCACAGAAAAAGTCCCTAAGGCAGCTGCAATACAGAACTAAGGCCTCTGGGCTGAGTTTCAATACCTAGAGCAGAAAAGAGAAGTTCCCTTAGTCTTTTCACTCCAAGGTCAGTTCCAGGCAAATGTTACAACTGCTACTTTCCTTTGGCTTTGGCTTGCTCTCATTTACTGAACAGCACCTTCCTGTTTCTTAGCCCTTCTTTTCTCCTTACCACACTGTCCTAAATGTGTGTAGCTCCGTCTTCAAGTCTGTTCTATTTCATAGCAGCCCCAGCTGTAAAAATACTAACTTCTAGCACAGTCACACTTACATCACCGCCGAAAACAGAACTCCCCTAGTATTTCAATGTTGCTGCTGCTAAGTCGCTTCAGTCGTGTCCTACTCTGTGCAAACCTATAGATGGCAGCCCACCAAGCTTCCCGTCCCTGGGATTCTCCAGGCAAGAACACTGAAGTGGGTTGCCATTTCCTTCTCCAAGTATTTCAATGTTAGGAAAAAGCAATTATTCCTAATTAACTGGAAGTTACCATGACTCTCTGTTAAGATCTTAATTACAAAGGGGCTTACATTTTTTTTCAACTGGAGGCTAATTACTTTATAATATTGTGGTGGTTTTTGCCATACATTCACATGAGCCGGCCATGGATGTACATGTGTTCCCCATCCTGACCCTCCCTCTCACCTCCCTCCCCATACCATCCCTCAGGGTCATCCCAGTGCACCGGCCCTGAGCACCCTGTCTCATGCATTGAACCTGGACTGGCGATCTGTTTCACATATGATAATATACATGTTTCAATGCTATTCTCTCAAATCATCCCACCCTAGCCTTCTCCCACAGAGTCCAAAAGTCTGTTCTTTACATCTGTGTCTCTTTTGCTGTCTCACATATAGGGTCATCGTTACCATCTTTCTAAATTCCATATATATACATTTTAAGAGAAGATATTTGGAAGTCAGGGTAAGTGTGTATTGGAAACAGTTGAGATAATAGAGCCAAGTAAAGAATATGTGTAAAATCTCAAGAGGATGTAAAGGGATTCCCTAAATTCCTTTTCTACCTTCCTTTTTCTAAACGTGATCAAAGAATCATTGACATCAACACATGAGAGAACGGTGACCTTTGCCCAAGTTAGGAATTTACAGTTGTCATGATGTTCTCCCAGACTTTTGTTCTTGAAATCACTATCCTTCTCAGGATGAGTATTGAAAACTAGAGTATTAAGATGGGAAAGTTATAAACAAATGTTTTAGATGTTAATATATTTATTAAAATATACACGATTATTACATATATTATCATTTGTAATTCCATATTTCATAGTTTTAAAATCTTCTCTGTATTCTTTTGGTAGATACTACTTGTGGGCAAATAATCAAATTTCTTCTCAGCAGTTTCACATATTTTGATTTCATTCAAGGAAAAGCACTAAAACTGATTTCAAAAAAAGAAGGCCAGCCCTAAAAATGAAACAATACAGCTGTTTATATAAAAGAAGTTCTTAGAAGTTATTTCAGCCATAGGTTCTCTGTTTTTTTTTTTTTTCCAGAAACTTTGAAAACAATATTTGGAATACAGTATATCATCTATGAAGTGGCAAACATGTAAATGTAAGGCTACATTCTAGCTCACTATCAATTTACTGCCTTTTGCAGATTCTCATATTCAGTAACTGACATCTTGAATTTCTTCAGTTTTTTTTTTTTTTTTCCTTTCCTTGAATGTGTCAATGTCACACAAATGGATATAAACACTGCAAAGTATTGCAGGGACGACAAAACAAAGCAAAAAAAATAAAAAGCAATAATTGCAAGCAGTCACTTGTGCTCTGTCTCAAAAATTATAAAAGAAAAAATACCCCTAAAGGGGAAAGGTAGTGGAGAAATTAGATACAAGAAGAAAGTGTGTGACACTTGAGAGCAAGAGTTGTGAGTTTTTTAGAACATCACTGAGATCCATTTGAGGCTGTGAAGAGAGAAATGAATCCCCACCCTCAACATCTAGATTCAATTTCAGTTGGTTCACAGACCAGGTGCAGCCATCAGTGCTCCTCAGATTAAAAACTCCTGCTTTAAATGTATATCATTTGATTCTCACAATAGCCCTGAAGGAACCACTGGGCTTTAATATTGTCTTTAAGGAAAACAACTTGTCCTAGGTAAAATAACTCAAAAGGAACAAAGCAAGTCTTAAGTTTCTATGTTTGCATCACAAGTGCAGTGTACTTTCCACAATACAAACTTCATCACATCTGGGATTCTATTCCAAACTCCTATTTCATTTCTTTGTCCTCTCTTTCCTCCATAAAAGTAACCCTATGAAGTTTCCTTATGTTCAAGCCTTCACAAACTCTTCTTCAGTTCAGTTCAGTTCAGTCACCCAGTCATTTCTGACTCTTTGCGACCCCATGAATTGCAGCACACCAGGCCTCCCTGTCCATTACCAACTCTTCTTAAGAGAGGCTAAATACTACCAACCTACATGATGCCAACATTGAGACGTGGGCTTAAAATATCATTCATTACAGAACTTAACTTTGATGTCAAGACTTTATTTATCCTTTTAGAAAAATATTTCAATGTATTTTAATAAGTACATATGCATACACACATAGTTTGAGGCATCAAATTTTAATCTATCTGATTAAATTAAATTGAATCTAGTTTCCCACTCCTAAATCCTGTAATCTACTGATACTTTAGAAAAAAATCTGGCATCAAAACTAGTGTAGTGGGTGGCTATAGATTTGAAAAGGTTGTTTCCTTTCTTTGTTGTCCAGCAGAATTTATGATGTCCTAGGGCAAACCATTGCTCTTCATAACAATACTATTTCCCGTGCCGAGGACAGGACCTTAGTTCAGTTCGGTTGCTCAGTTGTGTCCGACTCTTTGCGACCCCATGAATCACAGCATGCCAGGCCTCCCTGTCCATCACCAACTCCTAGAGTTCACTCAGATTCACGTCCATCGAGTCAGTGATGCCATCCAACCATCTCATCCTCTGTCATCCCCTTCTCCTCCTGCCCCAATCCCTCCCAGTATCAGAGTCTTTCCCAATGAGTCAACTCTTTGCATGAGGTGGCCAAAGTACTGGAGTTTCAGCTTTAGCATCATTCCTTCCAAAGAAATCCCAGGGCTGATCTCCTTCAGAATGGACTGGTTGGATCTCCTTGCAGTCCAAGGGACTCTCAAGAATCTTCTCCATCACCACAGTTTAAAGGCATCAATTCGGCGCTCAGCCTTATTCACAGTCCAACTCTCACATCCATACATGACCACAGGCAAAACCATAGCCTTGACTAGATGGACCTTTGTTGGCAAAGTAATGTCTCTGCTTTTGAATATGCTATCTAGGTTGGACATAACTTTTCTTCCAAGGAGTAAGCGTCTTTTAATTTCATGGCTGCAGCCACCATCTGCAGTGATTTTGGAGCCCAAAAAAATAAAGTCTGACACTGTTTCCACTGTTTCCCCATCTATTTCCCATGAAGTGATGGGACCAGATGCCATGATCTTCGTATTCTGAATGTTGAGCTTTAAGCCAACTTTTTCACTTTCCACTTTCACTTTCATCAAGAGGCTTTTTACTTCCTCTTCACTTTCTGCCATAAGGGTGGTGTCATCTACATATCTGAGCTTATTGATATTTCTCCCAGCAACCTTGATTCCAGCTTGTATTTCTTCCAGTCCAGAGTTTCTCATGATGTACTCTGCATATAAGTTAAATAAGCAGGGTGACAATATACAGCCTTGACGTACTCCTTTTCCTATTTGGAACCAGTCTGTTGTTCCATGTCCAGTTCTAACTGTTGCTTCCTGACCTGCATACAGATTTCTCAAGAGGCAGGTCAGGTGATCTGGTATTCCCATCTCTTTCAGAATTTTCCACAGTTTATTGTGATCCACACAGTCAAAGGCTTTGGCATAGTCAATAAAGCAGAAATAGATGTTTTTCTGAAGCTCTTTTGCTTTTTCCATGATCCAGCCAATGGTGACATTGTACAGGAGACAGGGATCAAGACCATCCCCATGGAAAAGAAATCCAAAAAAGCAAAATGGCTGTCTGGGGAGGCCTTACAAATAGCTGTGAAAAGAAGAGAAGGGAAAAGCAAAGGAGAAAAGGAAAGATATAAGCATCTGAATGCAGAGTTCCAAAGAATAGCAAGAAGAGATAAGAAAGCCTTCCTCAGCGATCAATGCAAAGAAATAGAGGAAAACAACAGAATGGGAAAGACTAGAGATCTCTTCAAGAAATTAGAGATACCAAGGAAACATTTCATGCAAAGAGGACAGGACTTAAAACATATTAAAGTGATTTTAAGAAATGAAAGAAAGGTTTAATTCTCTTTCACAAAAGAAGGTATTATGTATGATGTATTGTCACATATTTCAAAGAACTAAACTTTGATATGGTATATTTAACTGTTTAGTGGAAATATATATTATATTACCTATATATTTCACAAGAGAAATGATTACCAGAATTTTTTCCAAAATAAGAAAAATTTTTTTTCACATTCTATTACACGGATTCTTATGGCTTCCACTTTTTCTATACCGTGTTTGCTATTGATCGAAAACTATTTTAAAATATTTACCTTGAATAACCGTGGACATTGACAGTTTAATCTTTCACTTCTTTCTCAAAGCTATGATTTAGAGGATCATAACATCAGAATAAAATATCTTTCCTTTTGAAATACTACAAGATTTGGTTAACTATAAAAACAATAATAACAATAACATCAAAAAAATAAAACTTAACTGGCCAGTGGCACTAAATGTTGCTGCCAGTAGTGTGTCATTATATCATCAAAAAGATCAAAGCTGAATATTGTTAACACAAACAATTATTTTATCATTTTATCAGTATGCCTGTTTGTGCATTACTTCTCAATACCTTTTAGACATATCCAGACTCAATAATGAAAACCTAGAATTACTTAGAAAATAGTAATTACAGGTTTGCAAAGACTGGATTACAACCTCCAGCAGAAAGCTCAAGTGCCAACAGCATGATATCACTATCAACTGTTTGTTATAATAAATTGCCTTCAAAAAGTCAGCAGGTGAAATGAAAATCACATTTCTTAACATCAAAAGCCTCCACAGTTTAATGCAGCTGAGCATACTCCAGATGATTTTACTCCAGCAAATAGGCCTGTTTGTATACACCAGGTGAATGAAAAGAAACTCATCATTGGGCTATGAAAGTTTATTTAATTTCAACATTATATTTAAGACATTTTGTAACTATCTAAGACTAGTATAGCTTTCATTTCTATTCAAGAAAAAACATATATTTTCATATCAGTGAAAGTTAAAAAGGGGAATTAGATTTCATAAACTATAATGTGGTTAATATGTTCATCAGTTCAGTTCAGTCGGTCAGTCGTGTCTGACTCTTTGCACCCCATGAACGGCAGCACACCAGGCCTCCCTGTCCATCACCAACTGACGAAGTCTACCCAAACCCACGTCCATTGAGTCAGTGATGCCATCCAACCATATTATCCTCTGTCGTCCCCTTCTCTTTCTGCCCTCAATCTTTCCCAGAATCAGGGTCTTTTCCAATGAGTCAGCTCTTCACCTCAGGTGGCCAAGTACTGGAGTTTCAGCTTCAACATCAGTCCTCCCAATAAACACCCAGGACTGATCTCCTTTAGAATGGACTGGTTGAATCTCCTTGCAGTCCAAGGGACTCTCAAGAGTCTTCTCCAACACCACAGTTCAAAAGCATCAATTCTTCAGCATTCAGCTTTCTTCACAGTCCAACTCTCACATCCATACATGACCACTGGAAAAACCATAGCCTTGACTAGACGGACCTTTGTTGGCAAACTAATGTTTCAATATTCTATCTAGGCTGGTTATAACTTTCCTTCCAAAGAGTAAGGGTCTTTTACTTTCATGGCTGCAATCACCATCTGCAGTGATTTTGGAGCCCAAAAAATAAAGTCAGCCATTGTTTCCACCGCTTCGCCATCTATTTTCCATGAAGTGATGGGACCAGATGCCATGATCTTCGTTTTCTGAATGTTGAGCTTTAAGCCAACTTTTTTTACTTTCCTCTTTCACTTTCATCAAGAGGCTCTTTAGTTCTTCTTCACTTTCTGCCATAAGGGTGGTGTAATCTGCATATCTGAGGATCTTGATATTTCTCCCAGCAATCTTGATTCCAGCTTGCACTACATCCAGCCCAGTGTTTCTCATCATGTACTCTGCATATAAATTAAATAAGCAGGGTGACAAAATACAGCCTTGACATACTCCTTTTCCTATTTGGAACCAGTCTCTTGTTCCATGTCCAGTTCTAACTGTTGCTTCCTGACCAGGTTTTAGGTTTCTCAAGAGGCAGGTCAGGTTGGCTGGTATTCCCATCTCTTTCAGAATTTTCCAGAGTTTGTTGTGGTCCACACAGTCAAAGGCTTTGGCATAGTCAATAAAGCAGAAATAGATGTTTTTCTGGAACTCTCTTGTTTTTTTGATGATCCAGCAGATGTTGGCAATTTGATCTCTGGTTCCTCTGCCTTTTCTAAAACCAACTTGAACATCTGGAAGTTCACAGTTCATGTATTGCTGAAGCCTGGCTTGGAGAATTTTGAGCATTAATTTAATCGCATGTGAGATGAGTGCAATTGTGTGGTAGTTTGAGCATTCTTTGGCATTGCCTTTCTTTGGGATTGGAATGAAAACTGACCTTTTCCAGTCCTGTGGCCACTGCTGAGTTTCCAAATTTGCTGGCATATTGAGTGCAGCACTTTCACAGCATCATCTTTAAGGATTTGAAAGAGCTCAACTGGAATTCCATCACCCCTACTAGCTTTGTTCATAGTCATACTTCCTAATGCCCACTTGACTTCACATTCCAGGATGTCTTGCTCTCGGTGAGTGATCACACCATTGTGATTATCTGGGTTGTGAAGATCTTTTTTGTACAGTTCTTCCGTGAATAATATGTTCATACATTATTTTGTATTGGTTATGAAGCTACACCTATTAAATATAGTCTTTAAGTACTTGTATGGAAAACAGTGGTATGTGATGAAGCTTAATTTTCATGTTTTAATGCCATATTCAGCTAGGGCAGAGGACAAAATAAAGATAAGCCATCCTTTCTCAGGCCCATACCTTTCCAGTTCTCTTCACAGCAGGTATAAGTGCTTTGAACATATAGGAATAGTCTTGCCACTCCTTTATCCTCCCTAACAAGGCTGACAGTGGACTAGAAAGACTGGTTTCAATACTTGAGTGAAAGGGAGTGAGCAAGTGAAATAAAATGCCTAGTATTTTTTATCTTTCTATCCTAAGCCCAGGATCTGGTATGCTTAGAGATGTGTTCCCAAATTTTAAGATTCGTAAGCATCACCTAGGGAGTTTAATACAGATTTCTAGATCCTCTCAGGCCTAACAACTGTAACAGGATTAAGTATCTGAATTTTTAGCCAGAACTCCAGGGAATCATAAATAGATGACATTTTAATAAACAGTTCAGTTGCTCAGTCGTGCCCAACTCTTTGCAAGCCCGTGGACTGCAGCACACCAGGCTTCCCTGTCCATCACCAACTCTCGGAGCTTGATCAAACTCATGTCCATCAAGTCAGTGATGCTATCTAACCATCTCATCCTCTGTCATCCCCTTCTCCTCCTGCCTTCAATCTTTCCCAGCATCAGGGTCTTTTCCAATGAGTCAGTTCTACGCATCAGGTGGCCAAAGTATTGGAGTTCCAGCATCAGTCCTGCCAATGAATATTCAGGACTGATTTCCTTTAGGATTGACTAGATTGATGTCCTTTCAGTTGAAGGGACTCAAGAGTCCTCTCCAACACCAATGTTAAGAGCATCAATTCTTCGGCAATCAGCTTTCTTTATGGATCAATGTTCACATTCATACATGACTACTGGAAAAACCATTGCTTTGACTAGACAGACCTTTGTCGGCAAAATCATGTCTCTGCTTTTTAATACACTGTCTAGATTTGTCATAGCTTTTCTTCCAAGGAGCAAGCATCTTTTAACTTCATGGCTGCAGTCAGCATTCACAGTGATTTTGGAGCCCAAGAAAATAAAGTCTGTCACTGTTTCCATTGTTTCCCCACTTATTTGCCATGAAGTGATAGGGCTAGATGTCATAATCAATTACAACGTGACACTGGTTCATCTGTAAACACCATGACTTGCCCTCAAGAAACCTGCCTGCCTCCACACTGGATACTGTCTTACTGTCACTCCTTATAGGACTAGTCCAACAGCTCTCCAAGGCACCTGACACTGGATCCACCTGTTTCCTGTCTTCCTATCTGTTCTCGACTTGTGACTATTGAGACCTAAGCATGCTTGGAATTTACTACTACCAGAAACTAGTATCCTTTATCTATATATTCTAATACATATAATACTGAAACATAGAATAATTCATATATATATAGATATTAAAATTAATTCACAAAAGGACAGAAAATCTTACATCATCATAATAATCCTGAGGAATCATGAGAAAATCCAGTGGCATTTCAAAAGTGTTAAGTTCCCTTAAGATATGAGAAAGAGATTACTAAGCTAAATAACATATGATAGAAAAATATATATAACTTCGTGAGTTATCATAGAATTGGCTAATGGGCTTCAATATAAACAATTTCTCAGTAAAGTATTGTGCAAAAAAAAGAAACCTATGACCATGATGCCTTGCAAACTTCCAATTACTGTCCAGGAAAAGAAGCCAAGAGTCTCTGTGCTTTATTCCCTGAGGTTATCCTGCAGCAAACTAAATAAGGTTAAAAAACTGATGACATTCTAGGCTTTGTAAACTTATAATAAAGCAAAGCCAACTCTTTTCTGTCAAGTAGAATTCCTTATGTTTTAGTGTAGTGTATAGTTTCTAATGCTTCATAAAATACAAAGCTAAAAAAATATGAAGGGAACAACAAATAAGACAGCAAAGCAATGGAGAGATTTCAAATGAGAAAAGAATGGAGTAGAACTCCTGATCAGAAAGATCAAGAATTAAATGACCATGAGAAATGTAATAAAATTATAAACAATTCAATCACAGGAATAAGACTTTCATTATCAAATTCTAATATGTCTAAAGAAAGTTTAAACCCTTTTGAAGTGCAATAGAAATTGTTAAGAGAAATAAAATGTGCTATTTACTATAGATGCTATAGTTATAACTATCAGTATAGTTCAGTTCAGTCACTCAGTCGTGTCCAACTCTTTGTGACCCCACGGACTGCAGAAGGCCAGGCCTCCCTGTCCATCACCAACTCCTGGAGTTTACTCCAATTCATGGCCATTCAGTCAGTGATGCCATCCAACCGTCTCGACCTCTGTTGTCCCCTTCTCCTCCTGCCTTCAATCTTTCCCAGCATCAGGGTCTTTTCAAATGAGTCAGTTCTTTGCATCAGGTGGGCAAAGTATTGGAGTTTCAGTTTCAGCAAGAGTCCTTCCAATGAATATTCAGGAGTGATTTCCTTTAGGATGGACTGGTTGGATCTCCTTGCAGTCCAAGGGACTCTTGAGAGTCTTCTCCAACATCACAGTTCAAAAGCATCAATTCTTTGGTGCTTAGCCTTCTTTATGGACCAACTCTCATATTATACATGACTACTGGAAAAAACATAGCCTTGACTAGACGGACCTGTGTTGGCAAAGTAATTTCTCTGCTTTTTAATATGCTATCTAGGTTGGTCATAACTTTTCTTCCAAGAACAAGAGTCTTTTAATTTAATGGCTTCAGTCACCATCTACAGTGATCCTGGAGCCCCCAAAACTAGAGTCTGTCACTGTTTCCAACTTTTCTCCATCTATTTGCCATGAAGTGATGAGATCAGATGCCATGATCTTGGTTTTCTGAATGTTGAGCTTTAAGCCAACTTTTCCACTCTCCACTTTCACTTTCATCAAGAGGCTTTTGAGTTCCTCTTCACTTTCTGCCATAAGGGTGGTGTCATCTGCATATCTGAGGTTATTGAGATTTCTCCCAGCAATCTTGATTCCAGCTTGCACTACATCCAGCCCAGTGTTTCTCATGATGTACTCTGCATATAAGTTAAATAAGCAGAGTGACAATATACAGCCTTGATGTACTCCTTTTCCTATTTGGAACCAGTCTGTTGTACCATGTACAGTTCTAACTGTTGCTTCCTGACCTGCATACAGATTTCTAAGGAGGCAGGTCAGGTGGTCTGGTATTCCCATCTTTTGAAGAATTTTCCAGAGTTTGTTGTGGTCCACACAGTCAAAGGCTTTGGCATAGTCATAAACAGAAGTAGATGTTTTTCTGGAACTCTCTTGCTTTTTCGATGATCCAACAGATGTTGGCTATTTGATCTATGGTTCCTCTGACTTTTCTAAATCCAGTTTGAACATTTGGAAGTTCACAGTTCATGTACTGTTGAAGCCTGGCTTAGAGAATCTTGAGCGTCACTTTACTAGCGTGTGAGATGAGTGCAATTGTGCAGTAGTTTGAGCATTCTTTGGCATTGCCTTTCTTTGGGACTAGAATGAAAACTGACCTTTTCCAGTCCTGTGGCCACTGCTCAGTTTTCCAAATTTGCTAGCTTAGTGAGTGTAGCACTTTCACAGCATCATATTTTAAGCTTTGAAATAGCTCAACTGGAATTCCATCACTTCTTCTAGCTTTGTTCATAGTGATGCTACCTAAGGTCCACTTGATTTCACATTCCAGGATGTCTGGCACTAGGTGAGAGATCATACCATCATGATTATCTGGGTCATGAAGATCTTTTTTATATAGTTCTTCTGCGTATTCTTGCCACCTCTTCTTAATATTGCCTGCTTCTGTTAGGACCATACCATTTCTGTCCTTTATTGAGCCAAATTTTGCATGAAATATTCCCTTGTTATCTCTAATTTTCTTGAAGAGATTTGTAGTATTTCCCATTCTATTGTTTTTCTCTATTTCTTTGCACTGATCACCGTGGAAGGCTTTCTTATCTTTCCTAGCTATTCTTTGGAACTTTGCATTCAAATGGTTATATCTTTCCTTTTCTCCTTTCTTTTTCACTTCTTTTCACAGCTATTTAAGGCCTCCTCAGACCTTTTTTCCTTTTCTTTTTCTTGGGGACAGTCTTGATCCCTGTCTCCTGTACAATGTTAGAAACCTCTGTCCATAGTTCATCAGGCACTCTGTCTATCAGATCTAATCCTTGAATCTATTTGTTCGTTCCACTGTATAATCGTAAGGGATTTGATTTAGGTCATACCTGAATGGTCTAGTGGTTTTCCCTACTTTCTTAAATTTAAGCCTGAGTTTGGACATAAGGTCTTCAAGATCTGCGCCACAATTAGCTCCTGGTCTTGTTTTTGCTGACTCTATAGAGCTTCTGCATCTTTGGCTGCAAAGAATATAATCATTCTGATTTCGGTGTTGACCATCTGGTGACGTCCATGTGTAGAGTCTTCTCTTGTGTTGTTGGAAGATGGTGTTTGCTATGACCAGTGTGTTCTCTTGGCAAAACTCTATTAGTCTTTGCCCTGCTTCATTCCGTATTCCAAGGCCAAATTTGCCTGTCACTCCAGGTGTTTCTTGACTTCCTACTTTTGCATTCCAGTCCCCTATAATGAAAAGGACATCTTTCTTGGGTGTTAGTTCTAGAATGTCCTGTAGGTCTTCATAGAATCGTTCAGCTTTAGCTTCTTCAGCGTTACTGGTAGGGGCATAGGCTCAGATTACTGTGATATTGAATGGTTTGCTTTGGAAACAAACAGAGATCATTCTGTGTTTTTTGAGATTGCATCCAAGTACTGCATTTTGGATTCTTTTGCTGACTATGATGACTACTCCATTTCTTTTAAGGGATTCTTGCCCACAGTAGTAGATATAATGGTCTTCTGAGTTAAATTTACCCATTCCAGTCCATTTTACTAATACTGCAGTAAAGAAACTGAATGGAGGCCAGAGTGAGAGAGAGAGGATAGGGAGGTCAGGAAAGGCCAGGGGTGACATATTCTTATAAGAATGGGGTCAAAATATTATTTCTAGAGTTGATGGAAAGGGGATAAATGTATAGATATAGCATTTAAGTCACAAATATATTGAGGAAGTAAAAAAAAGTATGATATAACTGTATTGTTGGTTGTGGAGGAAAGAAAGAGGAAGGAGGGTAGTTATAACCTGATAGAAAATCAGCAGAACATGTCTATCATGAACTATTCATTGTTGCAATTTTCACTCTTTAGAAATATGAAGCAACTCCAAAAAGAATAAAACCCTGAGATATTTATGAACTATTATATCTCTAGCTATGGGATTGGAGCCAGGGAATGTCTACTTGTTACTTACTATAGGATTATCTCCAATTTTTGGTTTATTTTACTATAAATATATTTCTTTAAAAATTGAAATAAGTAAAAAAATTAAAAATAAATTATTCTTAGTGATATCAGCTGGTTCAAATGCAGAGGATACACTCTGCTATTATCAGTGGAAAAAAAGATGCATTATGAAATTTTAAATGGCTTTCACATTTCTAGCAAAGGCTGAAATGCTAAATTGTGTTTAACAGAACAACTCTGAGAGCTTTGCCTCAGAACTGAACCACCCAGGGAGTTAATGCATCTTCTGTTACCTAGAAGCTGGTCGCGGTTAGGAATGAGGAGACAGCTCTGAGCAACGAAACCATGATCCTGGATAGGTACCCAAGAGATATTAGACAATTACAGCAGGTGTTTATCAGCAGAAAAACCTCACACACATACCCTAGACTCCTTTCTACCTTCTAAGTTTTACGTGTGCTGTGTTCAGTCCTGTCCAACTCTTTGCAACCCTATGGACTGAAGCTCGCCAGGCTCCTCTGTCCATGAGATTTTCCGAGCAAGAATACTGGAGTGGGTTGCCATTTCCTACTCCAGGGGATCTTCCTGACATAGAGATCAAAACTGTCTCCTGCATTGGCAGGCATATTCTTTACCACTGAAGCACTGAGTAAGCCCCAAGTTGCACATTCAGTTCAGTTCAGTTCAGTTGCTCAATCACGTCTGACTCTTTGTGACCCTGAGGCCCAAAATTACATACAAAACTTGAGTTTCCAGTGTTTAGGGGAAATGTAGCTTTTTAACTTCCCAGCCTCTGGAAGTTAGAAAGTTTGTATGGAGCAAGGTGAGAGTCAATTCCCTGACTTATGCCCACCACTTAGATAACGGAACATGAATTTTCAGTTTTCTAGGATTTACAACCAAAAGAATATACCATAAAAGATTATTAAAATAAGTGTGAAAATGTTTGTTGAAACTGTACATTATAACAAAACATTTTTTTTTTTCAATAGCTCTCCATAATAGAAATTCAAACATTCCATTTTGTTCATTCATTAACAATCACAGCAGGTAACATGTGGGTATGTTTTAATTTCTTCATTTGTAATTATGATGCAACTTCAATTTAACTATTATCATCTCTTTTTTCAGTGTTTCCTATAATATTGAAAATGAAGTTAAATTTTCTCTTTGAATGCAAAGAGCTGGCAATACTAACCTTGTTAGGGAGTATATGTGCTTGCATAACTGTACCAGCATTAGCATTTACAAAGTCTTTGTACAGTGTTTTCTGTCTTTACTTTGTTAACAACTCAGGTTTGTTGGACACTTGTCTGCCAGTATAAAACAGAGAAAAAATTATTATTCTGATCCTATTCGTCAATGTAGTTATTATGTCTAGGATTCAATCGGCTGCTCTACTCAGCTCATTGTAAACACAAAATATAGGATAATGCCAGTTCTCAGAATGCAATCCAAGGAGGCCAGAAGGATTGATGAGTGGAAATAAGAGTACCCTAACTAACTGTACATTAACTAAGGTTTCACTAATGTCATGGATTCTGCTACAGAACAGAACTTATTGATATATTCCCATGTCTCAAGGTATGAATGCTAAACTGATTACAAGTTAAATTACTCAGGAGGAGAAATTGCCAAAAGAAAACTCAAGCTTGAACATAATTCTTACATTCAAAGTAAGGAATTAAAAAAGGAAAACTAAGGAACAAAATAAAGTAATATTTATAAAAGTTATATCAATTTTAAGATTCAATAAAATAAAACATTTTCATAATGAGTGGTAGCTATATCCAATATGTTCAGCTTAAGCACTTTATATCTAGTATCTTGTTATATTTATATGGATGGGCTTCCCAGGTGGCCCAGTGGTAAAAGAATCAGCCTGCCAATGCAGAAGACACAAGAGATGGGGGCTCGAGTCCTGGGTTAGGCAGATCCCTTGAAGTAGCAAATGGCAACCCACTCTAGTATTCTTGCCTAGAAAATTCCATGAACAAAGGAACCTGACGGACTACAGCCTATGGGGTTGCAAACAGTTGGACACGACTGAGCACACACGCACGTATTTAAAAGGATAATACATAACACTGCTTGATTCTTTCTCTTCTTAAGAAAAGAAGAATCAAGATGATACTACACTAGTTCAGGCAGAATTTCTTCCTTAATGCTGCTTTTACCCAGATGCTATCATTTACTTTGCCCTCCTCAACCCTAGCCTGGATCCTGAAGCTTCTCCCATGCAAAGCACAGACTCATATAGCAAGGAGAGGAAAACTCCATTTATGCTGCTGCTGCTGCTGCTAAGTCACTTCAGTCGTGTCCGACTCTATGCGACCCCATAGATGGCGGCCCACCAGGCTTTGCTGTCCCTGGGATTCTCCAGGCGATTTATGCTGCTAGAGTACATTAACTGGGAAAGTGGAGAAAAGATATCAAATAGTCATTAATACAGTGGAAATGGAAAAAAAGAGACACAGTGGAAAGTAAGTGGCAGCGATTAAAAATTTTGGAAAGTTTTTTTCTTTTCTTTTTTTTTTAGTTCTACCAGTTTATTGCTACCAACCCGTGACCCTCCACCCTCATGCACACATGCTCAGTCATGTAACCCCATGGACTACAGCCTGCAAGGCTCCTCTGTCCATGGACTTTTCCAGGCAAGAAGAAAGATTTTTTCTTTAATAGACATACGTCAAAAGAATGTATTTTTACACACACACACACAAACAGAATATTCTTGTTTTAAGTACTAAATAATAATTTTCTACCGATGTTATAAATTTAAAAAGGAATTAAAATAGATTGTCTCAGTTTAGTTCAGTTCAGTTACTCAGTCGTATCCGACTCTTTGCGACCCCATGAATCGCAGCACGCCAGGCCTCCCTGTCCATCACCAACTCCCGGAGTTCACTCAGACTCACGACCATCAAGTCAGTGATGCCATCCAGCCATCTCATCCTCTGTCGTCCCCTTCTCCTCCTGCCCCCAATCCCTCCCAGCATCAGAGTCTTTTCCAGTGAGTCAACTCTTTGCGTGAGGTGGCCAAAGTACTGGAGTTTCAGCTTTAGCATCATTCTTCCAAAGAAATCCCAGGGCTGATCTCCTTCAGAATGGACTGGTTGGATCTCCTTGCAGTCCAAGGGACTCTCAAGAGTCTTCTCTAACACCACAGTTCAAAAGCATCAATTCTTCGGTGCTCAGCTTTCTTGACAGTCCATCTCTCACATCCATACATGACCACAGGAAAAACCATACCTTGACTAGATGGAACTTTGTTGGCAAAGTAATGTCTCTGCTTGGGACGACCCAGAGGGATGGTATGGGGAGGGAGGAGGGAGGAGGGTTCAGGATGGGGAACACATGTATACCTGTGGTGGATTCATTTTGATATTTGGCAAAACTAATACAATTATGTAAAGTTTAAAAATAAAATAAAATTTAAAAAAACAAAATGTATTCTCCATGTAAAAAAAAAAATATGCTATCTAAGTTGGTCATAACTTTTCTTCCAAGGAGTAAGTGTCTTTTAATTTCATGGCTGCAGTCACCTTCTGCAGTGATTTTGGAGCCCCAAAAAATAAAGTCTGACACTGTTTCCACTGTTTCCCCATCTATTTCCCATGAAGTGATGGGACCAAATGCCATGATTTTCGTTTTCTGAATGTTGAGCTTTAAGCCAACTTTTCCACTTTCCACTTTCACTTTCATCGAGGCTTTTGAGTTCCTCTTCACTTTCTGCCATAAGGGTGGTGTCATCTCCATATCTAAGGTTATTGATATTTCTCCTGCAATCTTGATTCCAGCTTGTGCTTCATCCAGCCCAGCATTTCTCATTATGTATTCTGCATATAAGTTAAATAAACAGGGTAACAATATACAACCTTGACATACTCCTTTTCCTATTTGGAACCAGTCTGTTGTTCCATGTCCAGTTCTAACTGTTGCTTCCTGACCTGCATATAGGTTTCTCAAGAGGAAGGTCAGGTGGTCTGGTATTCTCATCTCTTTCAGAATTTTCCACAGTTTATTGTGATCCACACAGTCAAAGGCTTTGGCATAGTCAATAAAGCAGAAATAGATGTTTTTCTGGAACTCTCTTCCATTTTTGATGATCCAGCGGATGATGGTAATTTGGTCTCTGTTCCTCTGCCTTTTCTAAAACCAGCTTGAACATCTGGAAGTTCATGGTTCACATATTGCTGAAGCCTGGCTTGGAGAATTTTGAGCATATCTTTACTAGCGTGTGAGATGAGTGCAATTGTGCAGTAGTTTGAGCATTCTTTGGAATTGCCTTTCTTTGGAATTATGTGTCAGTAATTTTAATATATGTATGGATATCTGGATATGGAAAATGACACACAATTATATACAACAAAATTTATAACTATTTTCAGATTATAGCCCTAATTTGTGTTGTGCATTAATAGATGATACAGGTAAAAATGAACAGTAAATATATACAGTTAGTATCTTGCAGTGGCATGAGTTACTTTTACATATTGGGGTTATATATATATATATTTTTTGGAGGTTATATTTTAAAAAGAACTAATAAAATGGTAATTATATTAATGATTGCTTCAGCTTTTTTCAAATTTAATTTAAAAGAATTAATTTAGTTTAAGAAGAAAAATATGTTAAATCATAGCAATGCAATTTTATTTAGATCTATTTTAGGATGCACTTATGTTCAAAAGGGAAGTAAAACGCAGTTGTGTTTGAAAGAGTCTAAACAGATGTTCACCTAAGTTCTATTTTTTAAGCAGACTTGAATAAAATGCTCCTGAACATGCATCATAAAGTATTTTTTCATTTAGGAATATGTTCACTCTCTTTTTTTATAGCTATTTTTTAATAAAATATTCTTGAGTAAAGTATCTAGAACCTCTGTCTCTATACTTTGTAACCCATTATATATGGACCACACTGTAACTTTCTGATGGATACTGGAAGAAGAAAAAATAAGAATCAATCTGATAAATTTTAAAATAATTTAACATAATTAAATTAACAATTAAAATGGACAATTACTAACAATAATGTGACAATTTGAATATGTTAGTTGTTATAAAAGGTTGCATTTTATATAGATGGTATAGTATAGTTTAAAGTTCAGTCATTGCAGGGCTTCCCTGGTAGTTCAGTGGTAAAAGATCCACCTGCCAACGCAGGAGACATTGATTCAATCCCTACATGCTGCAGAGCAACTCTGCCCATGTGCCATAACTACTGAGCCTGCACTCTAGAGCCCGGGAGCCACAATTACTGAGCTGAGCCCACATGCCACAATTATTGAAGCCCGTGGACCCTAGAACCATGCTCCACAAAAGAAGCAACTGCAATGAGAAGACCACACACCACAACTGGAGTAGCCCCCACTTGCCACAACTAGAGAAAAGTCCATGCAGCAGTAAAGACCCAGCACAGCCAAAGAGAAAAAGAAGATAAAAAAGTAAAAGTTCAGTAATCTCAAGGACAGTATTGTTCTGAACGATAAAGTATTTTATTATGGTAAGAATTTAGAACATCAGAAAAGCTGACTCCAATGCTATACATAAAGGATCTTTTATACTAAATTAATGGGATAGCTTTCAGACAGTATTCTCAATAATTTCAAAACCTCTCAAATTCAAATGAATGTATAGATCTTGTATTTGCATATATTATATAATATTTTAGAAGTCTTCAGTGCTTTAATGAATAAAGTATAATGAGAGAACACACATTTTGTTTCAAATATTGCCTATATGGATAGTTTCCAAGGAAAATAACCAGTAGATATGTTTCTCCAGGTCCAATGGTCACAAGTCAAAAAAGCATATATTATGAGGAACTGAGTCAATTAAATGTTGAGTGGTTCACTTCCACCAGGCAACACCTATAATATCCATGTTACAGTCAGAGCATGGGTCAATTGTAGAAGAAATCAAGACATGAAGACATAAATAAATCATAAAAAATATAAAATGCATGATGAACTTCACTTTCAAATTTAAGATACATAGTTGTGCTCAGTTTACCATTTCAGATAACTTCTTTTATTATCCCATTCTGATATTTAGGGCAAGAAATTTTTCTCCTTGACCAGAAAGAGGTCTCCTTTTAAAATTTATTATCATAAGATAACACTTATAGATATGGCATTTGAATAAACTGCCATGAACTACTAAGAAATACCTGTGATTAATTCAAATATAGATGTAATTCAAAACTATTTATAAATACAATAATTATTGGATGATAAAGATAAGTTTTATCTTAATATATAACATATTTATAATTTAAATGTATAAAATTAGAAGAGTATTTAATAGTAGGTAGGAAGTAACTACATAACAGAAAAATGGATGCATTATAAATAGGCCAAATTAATTACAATATAGGTAGAATCCTAAAGTAGTGACATATTTGTATTTAATAAATAACAACTGGTTAATAAATAATAACTGATAAAGTTTTTAGGAAAAAAGACAACATGAACCCACAAAAATAAACTCCTGATTAAATCCAGAAAAAGAGAATAAGAAAGTGAAACCAAATAGTTGAAAAAAGTTTAGATGAATTTATGCTTGATATTTCAGTGGGGAAAGATCTATTTATTTCATGCAATACACAAAATCTAGAAAGGATGATAATTTTTTTAAATTGGCCAAAATGGCTTTGTGAATAAGCATAAAATTTGTGCCTGAAAGTCTATGAATGCCAAACTTTTATCCTAGATATTGTCACCAAAAATATTAATAAGTGTAAGTAAAAAGTGTATCTATTCATAGTGTGACAATTAGCTAGATTCATATCACATAGGTGTCAGTCTGCCTCTTCCAAAGTCTTCCTTCATACTTCTAATTATTGTTAACCAATTCTTCCAGATTCATTCATTAAACAGTCGCTAATATGCCCCATTGATTTGAAATTATTTCTAAGATCAGTAAAACAAGAGACCCTATGGCAATTAAGTTGAGGGATGGAATCTCTAGCTGAAAATGAAAACTATTCATGATGATGATACTATTTTACACTTGTAGGTATAAATATCTCCCCAAAGAACTTACAAAAAGAGTAAAAACAGAAATCCAGAGAAGTTAGCAAAGCACTAAGGCTTATTTTGTCCAAGTTTTTGCCAATCTTGGTGAACCCAGGCTTATGTTATCATAGTCTACCTAAGCAGGGGAATAGAGAATGAGCTTTGTTGTCGTTTAGTTGCTCAGTCATGTCTGACTCTTTCCAACCCCATGGACTGCAGCACAGTCAGGCTTCCCTGTCCTTCGCTATTTCCCAGAGTTTGCTAAAACTCATGCCCCTTGAGTTTGTGATACCAACCAATCATCTCATCCTCTATCACCCCCTTCTCCTCCTTCCCTCAATCTTTCCCAGCATCATCAGCTGGCCAAAGTATTGGTGATCACATAGCTAAAACATAAACCCACATGAAAATGAAAATTTAATCCAAAGACTATAGAATGCTCTCTCTCCCTCATGTATTTAAATTACACCAAAGGAACTCCAATACAATAAGAGAGAATTATAGCTTAAAGAACTACAAAACAGACTCACTCTGAAAAGACATATTTAGAAAAGTGGCTCAGTGGGTAAAGAATCTGCAGTGCAGGAGATACCGCTTTGATACCTGGGTTGGGAATGTACCCTGGAGGCGGGCATAGCAACCCACTCCAGTGTTCTTGCCTGGAGAATCCCATGGGCAGAGGAGTCTGAAGGGCTATAGCCCATAGGGTCACAAAGAGTCGGACACAACAAGCAACTGAGCATTGACGCACACAAAGTCAAAAACAGACAAACAAAGGTAGACATGAGGAATTTGAAGCCTCTGAAACCTACCGCCACATCAGCATTAAACACAGTTCAACATCTAGCCAGAATAATACAATGTCAACAACTGAAGACCTATTTACCTTAGTTCTTATATACAGCTTTCAACAATAACAACAACAAAATCAAAAGGAATTCTAAAAGGCAAGAAAGAAACATGGTAGAAAGAGATAAAGCAATAATCAGAACAAGACTTAGATATGAGACAGATGTTGGAATTACTGGACAGAGAACTTAAATTTACTATGTTTAATAGTTAATAGTTCTAGTGGAAAAGGTTGACAGTAAGCCAGAATAGATGGAGAATGCAAGCAGATAGATGAAAATACTAAGAAACAATCACAAAGAAACAATAGAAATCAAACTTTTGTGACAGAAATGAAGAATGTTTCTGATGGGCCCATTGGTAGACTTAGCACAGCAGTGAAAAGAATCAATGAGCTTGAATGCATGTCAATAGAAATTTCCAGGCCTGAAATGCAAATAAATTTTAAAAAATGGGAAAAGTTGGAGAGAATAAAACACTGAATAATAATTAGACAGTCAAAAAGTATAACCCATTGGAATTCCAGAAGAGAGTAAGAATAGAGCTGGAAAGCATTTGAATTAATGACTTAGAGCTTCCAAAATTTTTCATGATAGACACCTAAGCAAAAATCTAGGAAGCTCAGCAAATACCATACAGGATAAATACATCCTATTTATTCAAAACCAAAGACAAAGAGAAAATCTTGAAGGAAGACAGAGGGGAAAACTGTCCTACTTATAGAACAACAATGATAAGAATTACAATAAATTTCTTGTGATAAACCACACAAGCAAGAAGAAAGTGGAGTGAAATACTGAAAGTACTGAGAGAAAAAGCTCCCAACCTGTTTTTATCCTTCAAAAGTGAAGGGGTAAAGTGAAAGTGATTAAATGCAAATAGCTAAACCTTCTAATTACCTGATATTATACCCAACAAAGGACAAGCAGGTGCTCTCACAGTGGAAACACTGTTCATTGGTCTACATTTGCATTTTGATACCTGACTTTGACTTTGCCCAATCTAAAATTCTCATATGTGACTACCATTTTCTCCTTAGTTGGGTCTTTCCCTCATTGATATTACACTGTAGGTTTTTCATATCAGTAATGACACGTCTCATGGTTAACTGATAATACCTGATATAATGGATACGCTTAATCAACTGAACCGGTCATTCAGGTCACTGGGCATTCCCAGGTAAATCAGTGTAATCACAAGAAACCATAAGATAAAAGAGACTATGACTAAATTAAGGTCAAATTATTGGTTCTCTGTCCAACGTGTAACAAGACAGTTTGCCCTGAAAATCTCGCTCAATCAGTGTACCTTAGAAAGGTGCATGCTGTCAGCCCAATAACAGAGAGTTGACCTAGATATCAACATACCTGATATGCTCACTGTGTAGCTGAGGGTTTATGTGCATCCGTTCTCACCAACGGTTAAAGAGAATATCCTCCACAGCAAAGTTACTGTTTTTGTCTCTGATCCACTGTGTTCATTAAACAAATGTTAAACTCTCTACTTGGAATTCTCAAATATTGGAAAGGGTGTCATGAATAAGGGGTATAAACATAGTGGTCTCAGATTATTTTAAATTAATACCTTAGGAGTCTTGTTTACATGCCAATCTACATTATCAGTTGACAGGTAGAGTTTGGCTTTGAAAATCTGTTTTGACCAATTCCAGGGTGTAAGAGGCTGATTGCCACTGGGTCATTGTCAAGATGACATTATCCTGTAAGACTCCTTGATGGTCAGGCATCCAGCCTCCTCATGGTAAAAACTCCACATGTCCATGTGCTTTGCTTCTTCTTAGTTACAGCAAGAGTTATAATAACATTTTATATGCTTCAGTTCAGTTCAGTAGCTCAGTCATGTACGACTCTGTGACCCCATGGACTACAGCATGCCAGGCCTCCCTGTCCATCACCAACTCCCAGAGTTTATTCAAACTCATGTCCATTGAGTTGGTGATGCCATCCAACCATCTCATCCTCTCTGTTGTTCCCTTCTCCTCCCACCTTCAATCTTCCCCAACATCAAGGTGTTTTCAAATGAGTCAGTTCTTCACATCAGGTGGCCAAAGTATTAGAGTTTCAGCTTCAGCATCAGTCCTTTCAATGAATATTGAGGACTGATTTCCTTTAGGATGGACTGGTTGGATCTCCTTGTAGTTCAAGGGACTCTCAAGAGTCTTCTCCAACACCACAGTTCAAAAGCATCAGTTCTTCGGTGCTCAGCTTTCCTTATGGTCCAACTCTCACATCCATACATGACTACTGAAAAAACCATAGCTTTAACTAAATGGACCTTTGTTGGCAAAGTATATCCTGACAATATTGTATTTGACTTCATAATCCTGTAAGGGAGCAGTCTAAGTGCTGATAGGTTCATTTCAGAATTAAGGATAATTTCAGAGTTAAAGTATCTATCACCCAAAGTCACACAGGAAGCATGATTCAAAGACCAAATTCTTCTAAACAATAATGCATTTCTCTTCCCAAAGAATATTCTTTGGAATACTAGCTATGTGATATTGTCTATTTAAAATTTTATTAAGAATTCTTTCATACAACTGCCTAATTACATTTATCTTTGAGCAATAAAAAGCAAAAACCTTATACTTAACAAAAGTTGTAAGAAATATTCTGTAAAGACATCCAGCATTTCCCAATCATATTTGATCTGAACAATTTTTCCATATAGCATCTCTCAATATTGCTTTTCCTCCACCAAAAAAGAAAAAAAAAGGAACTTTAGAAATTCTTCAGTGCATCATCTCGCTACATCCACTGTCAGCACCATGGTGCACGCAGGCTGCCATCTGTCTTAAAAGCCACTTCCCAACTGGTGTTGCTGATTTTGCCCCTGTTCTGTGTATAAGTTGTTCTCTAAAACCCACTTCCTTCTCCTCCTGAACATAAATTTAAAAGGCACTTTCTAGCCTACTTTGCTGTTAAATACAGCTATGTGATGAAGTTCTGCACAGTGAATTATTGTTGCAAATAATACAACTGCTTCTATGAGTCTCTCCACCTCTCCTCCCTTAACTGGTAGAGATGTAGAAGGAGGCAGCAGACACCCTGGGGCTGGGGCTCTGAAGGAACCACAAGATGTACAAGCCTGAATTCCTTTTTTGGCTGCTTGGATAAGAGCCTTTCTCTGCCAAACACTCATATTCACTTAGTTCTATGAATGAATAAATAAAGAGATTAATAAATCAACTGCTATTATGTTAAATCACTGTGACCTGAACGTGATTCAGTTTTTAAATAGTCAATTCCCTAATCTGACAAATACACTTCATACTATTTTAAACATATTAACCAGATCAATGGTACTGAAATATGTCAATTAAGGTCCTTCCTTTGCTCTGAATCCTCCAGTGGTTTCCCGCACAGTCCATGTTATGAACCAAAGATCTCAGAGTGGCTTGACTCAGGGCCCTATATGACTAGACTCATTGCTGCCTCGCTTAGCACATCTCCAATACTTTTCATATGCATTCCACTCCATGTGGCACTGACTTAATTTCTGTGTAGAAACATTTCTGTGTTAGGGTCATTGCATTCACTGTTCCCTCTGCTTGATGTGCTCTTACAATAGATACTGTTACGGCTCACTCTGTCACTCCATTTCTGCTTTTGCTCAATGACTTGGATGAATTTTTTTCCCAGACTACTTCATTTAAAAACCATTCCTTCAACCCTGCTTCACCATGTCTTGTCACATTCCCTTGATGCATTCTTTTTTTCTCCATTATTATTGTTGTTTGGTCCCTAAGTCACGTGTGACTCATGGCAACCCCATGGACTGCAGCGTGCCAGGCTTCTCAGTCTTTCACTACCTCCCATAGTTTGCTCAAAGTCAAGTCCATTAAGTCAGTGATGCTATCTGACCATCTCATTCTCTGCTGCCCCCTTTTCCTTTTGCCTTTAATCCTTCCCAGTATCAACACTTGTTAACATCTATATTGTTTTTTAAACTACCATTTTCTTCTCTATAATTAATCTCCATGAAGACAGGTTTTTCCGTTTTTTAAACTATATATTTAAGTGACTACTTAATTTCTATTGCCTGGCATAAATAACGGACTGAATCAGTGAATGAACTGATGAGAAAACTGAAAAAATTTGGTAAGCAAATTTATTTTAAATTTCAGTGTATGTTCATTACAACCTGAGGAGATTAGGATAGTCACTTGATAATGTCACTAGATTTATATCAAAAGAACCACAAGCACTATGTCTGATATTAAGATTGAATGCATGAAAATGTTGATAATCTTTTGCAAGGATAAAATTCTACCTTGATTATATGTTCAAAATTAAACTTGCAGAGCAGGATGTCTAGTGGATATGTATATCATTAACTATCTTTTGAGAATCTTTAAACTGAAAGGAATGAGTTAGAACAAAAGTTTGACATTTGTTGCTGACATTCAGACTCATTTTCCCATAAAGAGTTCCACCTCTGTCAGAGTCATCAACTATTCCAATAGCATGTTCCACGTTGTTAAAGCAGTGCTTATGAGTGTGATCACACCAGTGCAACCAAGTTGTTTCCCTACCCAGTTTGACGTGAATAATGTCATGTCCTGGCATCTTGACATCCTTGACATGACTGCTTCTACTGTTGAGTTCCTGAAACTTTCAAAGTGAACGCTAAATACCAGTTAATGACCAGTGTAGCATGCAATGCCTGTAGGGACATGTTTCTGATGGAAACTGCCAAAATCCTAACTTGTTTTCATATCACATAATCATTGATTGCCAAGGCCTTCAGTCACTAAAATTATTTTTTTTTTCCCCAAAGGAATGATTGGCAACTAATAATCTCTAACTCTATTCGGCAGCTTTAAAACACAGTCAGTAAATGATATTTTGGATAGAAAAGGTTGTGTTTGGTTATCCTTGCCTACAGCAATTCAAACTAAGACAAGAAAGGAAAGGTGGCTAATGAAGACTTAGTAAGCCAGCTACCACTGAGGGTGTGGGATTGGACCTTGAGCTTGCTGGAGAAACTGCCGTACAGGCTCCATCCCTCAGAGATATACAACCTTAGGGGTGAAGAAAGTGGAATATGTATACACTGATGACTACCAGTCATTGACTTTGGGTTACACCTAGCAGACTTAAATGCCACATCTCTTCTTGATGGCCATAGGGGTGGCCAAAGTGGACTTCAGCAATAAAAGGAAGCTCTCAGGGATTATTTCAAATACAAAAACATTTAAAGAGCCATCACAGTAGTTGGGAATCAGATTGACATGCACTGGAGCGGTAAGGGTGGGAAAGTGTTAGGTTCTCAGTCATGTCCTACTCTTTGTGACCCCATGGACTTTAGCCTACGAGGCTCCTCTGTGCATGGAATTCTGTAGGCAAGAATAACGGAGTGGGTACCCATTCTCTTCTCCAGAGGCTCTGCATGACCCAGGGATCAAACCCGTGTCCCCCACATTGCAGGCAAATGCTTTTCCATCTAAGCCACCAGGGAAGCCCACGGGTGACAGAATACCGGCAAAACACTGACTGCATGTGCTACAGAGGTCACAAGCATTCAAGAAGAGGGATCTTCTGACTTGATCTCAGGATGAAGGATGAGGGTAGGAGCACATTCTAGTAAGATGAAACTCAGAATATGGTTTTATCACTGAGGCTAGACTCTGGAGGTAGTAAGAGACTGGATAATAAAGGCATATGGGATCGAATAATGAAGGACAGGGATTTTTGTTTCTTTGGTTTTGTGTGCAGCTGTTTTATTCACATCTATATCCCCAAGCCTAGAAATAACACAGAGTATTATGTTTAACGCATATTTGTTAAATGAATAAATTAACTATTAGATTTTTCTCATTTCCGAATTTTCTCATATTCTCCAATCTTACTCTTTTCCAACACAGCTATCTGGCTCATGTCCTTTTGGATGACAGCCATACCATCCCACTCATCAATTAAATTGAGATTATCACTCTCTTTTATTTTTTTTTTCTTTTTATGAGCTTGACCCACTCTGCAAATATGCTGTTTATTTTCATTTCACCACTTTCAGTTTCATTCCTTCACTTGAAGTTGTAGAGGAAACTCTTACCCTTACTTTTATTCTATTTTTAATATTAAAGTTACCAGCTTCTGCCATTTCTTTATTTAAAATACTTCTTGGTTTCCCCTCTTCCTCCCCATTGGCATTGTTACTACTGTATCCTTGACCCACTAGCTCAAGTCTTCTGACTGGTCAATCGATTTTCATTTGTTCACCCCTAACCTTTTATATAACATCTGATTAGACTCTTCTTCCTAAGACAAAAGTTTTCTTATATTATTTCTGCTCATCACAAATAATAGTAATTTTTTAGCTTAATGCCAGAAGCTATAGTACGTCTATCCCCACTCCTATGTGTACTTCTCTACCCTAGTCTGTAGAAATTGAATGGGAGGAAGGGGTTAAAGGGCTGGCTTGTGATTTATCAGTTTCTGATTGCCAGGAGACACACTCAAAGAAAGAAAATGTCCTGGGTTATCTTTCTTGTAATCATAATGATAATGTACTTTCTGATAAATAAAACTAATACCATTTCCTACAGAAGCAAGTAATTATCCTTAGAAAACTCTTAGTAGGAAGTCCCTGGTTTCATCTGTTTATGTTAGACAAACTTTGTAATTTGGGGGTTTTTGAAGCACAGCTCCCTGGACAATGTCATATGAGCCCATAACAGTCCAGCTGTAAAATGAAGATGTTTCATAAAAATTCCTACTAGAAGAGGTGATTTGCAAACCTTCCTAGGAATTTCATCTATTACTCTGGGCTGGAATGCATGTCTGAAGGGAAAAAGAAGACCCAAAGAGACACTTAGAATATCCTAGATCTCTCCCCTTTTTTTGCTCCATGTTTCTTGATTGCTTGAAACTATTGGTAAAATTTGACACTAGGTAAAATTAGACCCTGTCTGACTTTATGCTTCTGATTTGACAATCTGATCCTCAGTGCTAGTTCAGAGCACAATAATAACACCTATATTTCTCTCAGATTACAGAAACAAATGAAACATGTACAGAAGAGTGTGATAGAGAGACTAGCTTGGATTACTGAATATGCCTTTAATATGCAGACACAAGGGCTTCCTAACACCTTACCCTGGACTTAGTTCTTAAATCCCACTGAAAGACAAAACTGGACAGCCACAGGCATCCCTGCAGGGGCAGGAATCTTACTGATTGAGAGAGTCTGGAAAGATCATCTGGTTATAAAATTAAAAGCAAAGAAGAAGCTCAAATTACCAATCAGATAAATCATTCTTCATCCATAGAAGAAGAGAAAATGAGGAGTGGAGGAAAAGATTAGGGATGTTCCTCTTTCCAAAATCCTTCAAAGTGGAAGGCCCCTTTCCAAGAGGGCCAGCTGTGCTAGTGAATCTGAAAGCTCCCCTCTCCCTATTTAAGACTTGAGAAAAGCTTAGAGAAGGCACCTTAATTCAGAATTCAGTTCAGAATTAAGGTTAGTTTTGTTGCTTTTAGTAGACTAATACTGGCACAGTACCTCGGTCATTGGTTCCATGCCTGGTTTCCTGTACTCTTAACCTCAAGCCTTTACTTGAGTCCTTAGCTATTAGTACTCACCCTACTCCGATGGATGGCATCACTGCCTGGATGGACATGAGTTTGAGCGGGCTCTGGGAGTTGGTGATGGACAGGGAAGCCTGGTGAGCTGCAGTACATGAAGTCACAAAGAGTCGGACCTGACAGAGTCACTGAACTGAAGTGACTTACTCTGTTGAGTTTCCTGGACTCAGCTCTGGACCCCTAATTTTTTTCTGTACAGCTCTGACCCTTTCACAGAGTTCAACAATTTGGATGTTTCTGCCACATGATTTTGAACTGACAATCCAAGACAATCTGCAGGTTACTCATATGCTTGATTCCTTAGTCATTAGACATCCATTGGCTCCCTTGTCTGAAATCATATCTTGACCTTAAACTGTGTGGATCACAACAAACTTTGGAAAATTCTTAAAGAGATGGGAATACTGGACTACCTTACCTGCCTCCTGAGAAATATGTATGCAGGTCAAGAAGTAATGGTTGGAACCGGACATGGAACAACAGACTGATTCAAAATTGGGAAAGGAGTACATCAGGGCTGTATATTGTCACCCTGCTTATTTAACCTATATGCAGAGTACATCACCCAAAATGCTGGGCTGGATGAAGCATAAGCTTGAATCAAGACTGCCAGGAGAAATATCAAAACCTCAGATATTCAGATGATACCACCTTATGGCAGAAAGCTAAGGGGGACTAAAGAGCCTCTTGATGAAGGTGAAAGAGGAGAGTGAAAAAGCTGGCTTAAAACTCAACATTAAAAAAAACTAAGATCATAGTATCCAGTCTCATCACTTCATGGCAAATAGATGGGGAAACAATGGAAACAGTTACAGACTTTATTTTCTTGGGCTCCAAAATCACTGCAGATGGTGACTGCAGCCATGAAATTAAAAGATGCTTGCTCCTTGGAAGAAAAGCTGTGACAAAGCTAGACAGTGTATTAAAAAGCAGAGATATTAATTTCCCAACAAAGATCTGCATAGTCAAAGCTATGGTTTTTCCGGTAGTCATGTATGGATGTGAGAGGGGGACCATAAAAAAGACTGAGGGCTAAAGAATTGATGCTTTTGAACTGTGGTATTGGAGAAAACTCTTGAGAGTCCCTTCAACTGAAAGGAGATCAAACCAGTCAATCCTAAAGAAAATCAGTCCTGAATATTGATTGGCAGGACTGATGCTGAAGCTCCAATACTTTGGCCACCTGATGTGAAGAATGGACTCATTGGAAAAGACCCTGATGCTGGGAAAGATTGAAGGCAGAAAGAGAAGGGGACAACAGAAGACGAGATGATTGGATGCATCACCAACTCGATGGACACAAGTTTGAGCAAGCTCCAGAAGATGGTGATGGACAGGGAAGCCTGGCGTGCTGCAGTCCATGGGGCTGC
Organism: Bos mutus; assembly: GCF_027580195.1. Lineage (NCBI taxonomy): Eukaryota > Metazoa > Chordata > Mammalia > Artiodactyla > Bovidae > Bos > Bos mutus. The sequence goes on from NC_091618.1 coordinate 34,174,172, forward strand.
AAAGACTCAAACATGATTGAGAAACTGAACAATAATAACAGCCTTGACTTCTGAGCCACCCCCTCTTACTGCCATCCTCAGCAGCACGTATTGACTTTATCTCAGTGGTAGGTGCTAAAGGCTGCCACAGTATGTCCTATGCTCTGTGCACAATCTTACTTCCTACCAGATTCTAACATATGTGGTCTACATACTCCCGTTTGTTTCCTCTTTGGATCACTAGGCCAAGAACTGTAGAATTGAAGAACTCCTGAGTAGATAGGAAAATATCTTTTATAAATCTCTCATTTCACAAGTGAGAAAATATGGTTCAAGTAATGTATTGTCTGGAGAAGGCAATGGCAACCCACTCCAGTATTCTTGCCTGGAGAATCCCATGAATGGACTGCCGCCTATAGGGTCGCAAAGAGTCGGACACGACTGACGTGACTTAGCAGCAGCAGCTGAATGTATTGTCAGTTGCTCAAATTTTGCACCAACTTTTTAACTTCAAGTTATTTGATCCTTAGTCCCATGCTCTCCCAAAAAAGAAAAAGATATGCTATCTTCTAGTGATTTTTTTTTCTGTATTTCATCCACTTGTACCTCATCCTTTAAATCTGAGCTCCTCTCATTTCTCATCTCTATAATTACTCCTTTTTTCTCTCAGCTTTGAATTCTTACCTTGTATGTATTTTCAGAAAATTTAGACAATATTTAGTCTTTAATTATTTGTGTGTGATATTTCATCTCCTTGAGAGCAGAGGGCATTTCTTATACTTCTATAGAACTTCCCACTTTAATTACTGAAATTTCAGTTATATTTAAAGAGAAAAAGTTTACTTTTTACATATCTTTTTTTTGTTTTATTATATCATTTTCCTTAAAATAAAGGATTGTAATTATAGGTTAGGGGCTTGCCTGGTAGCTCAGTTGGTAAAGAATCTGCCTGCAATACAGGAGACCTGGGTTCAATCCCTGGGTACAGAAGATAAGTTAATCAAACATTTAAATGTATTAAGTTTATTAAAAGCTTCCAGTTGGTTCTTTCATTCTTTTTACTTCTTTTTCAATGCAAAAATAAAATTTGTATTCTTGTATAAGGTAAAACAAGGACTAATTAACATAAGGCATTATACTCTGACAATCTTATCATTTCTCAGTTCAGTTCAGTCACTCAGTGGTGTCCAACTCTTTGCAACCCCATGGACTGCAGAAGGCCAGGCCTCCCTGTCCATCACCAACTCCCAGAGCTTGCTCAAACTCATGTCCATTGAGTCGGTGATGCCATCCAACCATCTCATCCTCTGTCATCCACTCTCCTCCTGCCTTCAATCTTTCCCAGCACCAGGGTCTTTTCAAATGAGTCAGCTCTTCATATCAGGTGGCCAAAATACTGGAGTTTCAGCTCAAGCATCACTCCTGCCAATGAATATTCCGGACCGATTTCCTTTAGGATTGATTGGTTTGATCTCCTTGCAGTCCAAGAGACTCTCAAGCATCTTCTCCAGTACCACAGTTCAAAAGCATCAATTCTTCAGCACTCAGATTTCTTTATAGACCAACTCTCACATCCATACATGACTACTGGAAAAACCAGAGCTTTGACTAGATGGACATTTGTTGGCAAAGTAATGTCTCTGCTTTACAATATGCTATCTAGGTTGGTCATAGCTTTCTTCCAAGGAGCAAGTATCTTTTAATTTTATGGCTGTAGTCACTATCTGCAGTGATCTTTGAGCCCAAGAAAATAAAGTCTGTCACTGTTTCCATTGTTTTCCCATCTATTTGCCATAAAGTGATGGGACCAGATGCCATGATCTTCATTTTTTGAATGTTGAATTTTAAGCCAGTTTTTTTTTTCACTCTCCTCTTTCACTTTCATCAAGAGGCTCTTTAGTTCCTCTTCACTTTCTTCCATAAAGGTGGTATCATCTGCATATCTGAGGATACTGATATTTCTCCTGGCAATCTTGATCCCAGCTTGTGCTTCATCCAGGCCAGCATTTTCCATGATATACTCTGCATATAAGTTAAATAAGCAGGGTGACAATATGTATCCTTGATGTACTCCTTTCCCAATTTGGAACCAGTCTGTTGTTCCATGTTAGCATTTCTACATGATGCTAATTAATGATCTTGAAATTATTAAATGACTAGCATACGAGGGTACACTACTTGACTTGTGGGCTTCCTAGGTGGCACAGTATTAAAAAATCTGCCTGTCAATGCAGGAGGCACAGGAAACAAGGGGTTCAATCCTTTGGTCAGAAAGTTTCCCTGGAGAAGGAGATGGCAACAAATTCCAGTATTCTTGCCTGAAAATTTCCAGGGACAGGGACCAGTGGGGTACAGTCCATGGGGTCACAAAGAGTCAGACACAACTGAGCATGCATATAACTTTTACTCTTCCATACTGAGAAAAAAATACATACTCAATGTGCCTCAGTTCTGACTACTGAAAACTACAAAGAAGTTAATACATTCATAATTTGCAATGAATGGTTATTCCCAAAATTCATTACATAAGGTGGGAGAGTAATATTATATAATTAAGGATATAAATCAATCAGGTCAATAGAAGTACAAATTTGTCAATTACATCTATAATTCAAATTATATCATCTCTTAATGGCTAACACTAAATATGAAATATAGAAAATTAAGTTTTCTTCTTGAATGATTAGCAAAATATACTGCTACAATTAGAGTTACAACAATAACAATAGTTAATTTTTTAAGGGCTTCCTTGGGTCAAACATTGAAGTCAATGATTTATACACATCTTAACCTCTTCTAACATTCTCCATGAGGTACCTATTTTATTCTCATTTTACAAAATGGAAACTAAGACCTTCAGTGGTTAATCTCCCACCGTACATCTTGTTTATTGAGCAGAGAGACTAGTTTGTTATTCTGAATTGCTATATCTATGTCTGTCTATTTATTTTCCCACATCTTAGGGATACCATCACTTAATTCCTATGGCTATTATGAGGGTTAATAGTAGATAATAGATATTAAGATGCTTACTGGAATGGGTGAATTTAACTCAGATGACCATTATATCTACTACCGCAAGCAGGAATCCCTCAGAAGAAATGGAGTAGCCATGATGGTCAACAAAAGAGTCCGAAATGCAGTACTTGGATGCAATCTCGAAAATGACAGAATGATGTCTGTTCATTTCCAAGGCAAACCATTCAATATCACAGTAATCCAAGTCTATGCCCCAACCAGTAACGCTAAAGAAGCTGAAGTCAAATGGTTCTAGGAAGACCTACAAGACCTTTTAGAACTAACACCCAAAAAAGATGTCCTTTTCATTATAGGGGACTGGAATGCAAAAGTAGGAAGTCAAGAAACACCTGGAGTAACAGGCAAATTTGGCCTTGGAATACAGAACGAAGCAGGGCAAAGATTAATAGAGTTTTGCCAAGAAAATGCACTGGTCATAACAAACACCCTCTTCCAAAAACACAAGAGAAGACTCTATAACAGACATCACCAGATGGTCAACACCGAAATCAGACTGATTCTATTCTTTGCAGCCAAAGATGGAGAAGCTTTATACAGTCAGCAAAAACAAGACCAGGAGCTGACTGTGGCTCAGACTATGAACTCCTTATTGCCATATTCAAACTTAAATTGAAGAAAGTAGGGAACACCACTAGACCATTCAGGTATGACCTAAATCAAATCCCTTACGATTATACAGTGGAAGTGAGAAATAGATTTAAGGGCCTAGATCTGATAGATAGAGTGCCTGATGAACTATGGAATGAGGTTTGTGACATTGTACAGGGATCAAGACCATCCCCATGGAAAAGAAATGCAAAAAAGCAAAATGCTGTCTGGGGAGGCCTTACAAAGAGCTGTGAAAAGAAGAGAAGCAAAAAGCAAAGTAGAAAAGGACAGATATAAATATCTGAATGCAGAGTTCCAAAGAATAGCAAGAATAGATAAGAAAGCCTTCCTCAGCAATCAATACAAAGAAATAGAGGAAAACAACAGAATGGGAAAGACTAGAGATCTCGTCAAGAAAATCAGAGATATCAAAGAAATATTTCATGCAAAGATGGGTTCAATAAAGGACAGAAATGGTATGGACCTAACAGAAGCAGAAGATATCAAGAAGAGATGGCAAGAATACACAGAAGAACTGTACAAAAAAGATCTTCATGACCCAGATAATCACGATGGTGTGATCACTGACCTAGAGCCAGACATCCTGGAATGTAAAATCAAGTGGGCCTTAGAAAGCATCACTATGAACAAAGCTAGTGGATGTGATGGAATTCCAGTTGAGCTCTTTCAAATCCTGAAAGATGATGCTGTGAAAGTGCTGCACTCAATATGCCAGCAAATTTAGAAAACTCAGCAGTGGCCACAGGGCTGGAAAAGGTCAGTTTTCATTCCAACCCCAAAGAAAGGCAGTGCCAAAGAATGCTCAAACTACCACACAATTGCACTCATCTCACAAGCTAGTAAAGTAATGCTCAAAATTCTCCAAGCCAGGCTTCAGCAATACGTCAACCGTGAACTTCCTGCTGTTCAACTGGTTTTAGAAAAGGCAGAGGAACGAGAGATCAAATTGCCAACATCCGCTGGCTCACTGAAAAAACAAGAGAGTTCCAGAAAAACATCTATTTTTGCTTTATTGACTATGCCAAAGCCTTTGACTGTGTGGCTCACAATAAACTATGGAAAATTCTGAAAAAGATGGGAATACCAGATCACCTGATCTGCCTCTTGAGAAATCTATATGCAAGTCAGGAAGCAACAGTTAGAACTGGACATGGAACAACAGACTGGTTCCAAATAGGAAAAGGAGTACGTCAAGGCTGTATCTTGTCACCCTGCTTATTTAACTTCTATGCAGAGTACATCATGAGAAACGCTGGACTGGAAGAAACACAAGCTGGAATCAAGATTGCCGGGAGAAATATCAATAACCTCAGATATGCAGATGACACCACCCTTATGGCAGAAAGTGAAGAGGAACTCAAAAGCCTCTTGATGAAAGTGAAAGTGGAAAATGAAAAAGTTGGCTTAAAGCTCAACATTCAGAAAACGAAGATCATGGCATCTGGTCCCATCACTTTATGGGAAATAGATGGGGAAACAGTGGAAACAGTGTCAGACTTTATTTTTCTGGGCTCCGAAATCACTGCAGATGGTGACTGCAGCCATGGAATTAAAAGACACTTACTCCTTGGAAAGAAAGTTATGACCAACCTAGATAGCATATTCAAAAGCAGAGACATTACTTTGCCAACAAAGGTTTGTCTAGTCAAGGCTATGGTTTTGCCTGTGGTCATGTATGGATGTGAGAGTTGGACTGTGAAGAAAGCTGAGCACCAAAGAACTGATGCTTTTGAACTGTGGTGTTGGAGAAGACTCTTGAGAGTCCCTTGGACTGCAAGGAGATCCAACCAGTCCATTCTAAAGGAGATCAGCCTTGGGATTTCTTTGGAAGGAATGATGCTAAAGCTGTAACTCCAGTACTTTGGCCACCTCATCTGAAGAGTTGACTCATTGGAAAAGACCCTGATGCTGGGAGGGATTGGGGGCAGGAGGAGAAGGGGAAGACAGAGGATGAGATGGCTGGATGGCATCACCGACTTGATGGACGTGAGTCTCAGTGAACTCCGGGAGTTGGTGAGGGACAGGGAGGCCTGGCATGCTGCAATTCATGTGGTTGCAAAGAGTCGGACACGACTGAGTGACTGATCTGATCTGATGATCTGAAGATAGTGAAAGTATTAAAGTAAAATACTTAGGATACGCCTGGCCTTCCCTTCATTCTGTTTATCTTTACAGCTCAAAGTGTCGTCCCCAGAGCACTACATTGAACTTTGCTATAAAAACAGAATTTAGAGTCTCCAGATGGCACTCGTAGTAAACAATCTGCCTACCAATGCAGGAGACTAAAAGAAATGAGTCTGATCCCTGGGTCAGGGAGATCCTTTGGAGGAGGGCATGGCAATCCACTCCAGTGTTCTTGCCTGGAGAATCCCATGGACAGAGGAGCCTGGCAGGCTACAGTTCATAGGGTCGCAAAGAGTCGGACACCACTGACGCAACTTAGCATGCATGCATGCATGCATTAGGGTCTTTAGTCCACAGTTAGAGTCACAGTGTGCAGTTTAAGGAGATTGTCAGGTGGTTTCTAAAAACAAAGAAGTTCAAAAAGCACTGTTCTCTACAGTAGGAGTATGTGGAGGGCAGATACAAATGGCCTTTACATTCAGCTTTATAGAATAAAAACTATTATTTTTCTTTATTAATCTATCTTTATTGAAAAACATCCCTGTCTTTTCAACTCTAAACGTATCAAACAACTTTTACAGAAAAAAATAAGCACAAACTATGAAACAAATTATGTAAATAAAAGCTTCAAAGGCTTATTAGAATGTGAAAGCAGTGGAATTCAGGGGTGTATGACTGCATTTCTCTTTTTTCCCACTGTGATCAAAGAACTTATTTTCACTTGTCAATACATTTTAATTCTGGTGATGTTTACTATTCCAGATCCTACAGATTGCAAATAGAATTTGTAGAATTATATTGATGACAAAGTAACGACAAGACAATCACAGGATCTATAAAGTATTGCAAAATGTGATTTAAGTTGTATAGTGTTAATCTTGAAGGTAATTAGAAATGATAGATTAAAGAAAAGAAAAATAAAATTACCCTCACAAGAATTACGAATAGAAGATAAGCTGATTTACCCTGAAAAACCAGTTGGTAAATGATTATAAATGATGCCAAAACAATAGCAATTTAAGACATCAACTTTGTTTTGGGGGAAGGTTCTTATTCTCATTCTTGTTTAAAAAAACATCATTGTCAGTTTCTTTGTTCCTCATGGTTTTTTCTCAAACTCAAATTTGGGTTGGTGTCTAAATTTAAGTATCATTTAATTCTGAATTATACAATTTGTTTACAACCTTCTCAATGCTGTATATTATTCACTGACACCCTCAAATTACCTTAAACATCAGCTAATTAACATACCAACTCATGATATAATAGAGCTGTGTATCAAATCAATCTGTAAATCCCTTTATCTGTCACCATTTTGATATGTGGAGCAGCGTTTTTGCAACAAACTGACCATTTTATTGCATCTTAACTCTTTATAAAATTAGAAAAATCCAAGTTTTGTTAAATAGAAGCATGGCTCAAAAATATATTGCATTTGAGGAAAAAGATGAAACAGAACTTAAAAAACTGATTTGACTTCAGCAGATTTATCATATGTTTAAATATGAAAGGAAAAGAATTAACTTAGAGAACATGTGTAAAATACAGAAAATAAAATATCAATAATATCCCAGAACGCAACAGTTTTGGCAAAGGCCTTAAACAGAGAGATGAGGAAAAATTTACCCCTTGGAGTATGAAAAGGCAAAATGATAGGATACTGAAAGAGGAACTCCCCAGGTCAGTAGGTGCTACTGGAGACCAGTGGAGAAATAACTCCAGAAAGAATGAAGGGATGGAGCCAAAGCAAAAATAATACCCAGTTGTGGATGTGACTGGTGATAGAGGCAAGGTCCAATGCTGTAAAGAGCAATATTGCATATGAACCTGGAATGTCAGGTCCATGAATCAGGGCAAATTGGAAGTGGTCAAACAGGAGATGGCCAGAGTGAACGTTGACATTCTAGGAATCGGCAAACTAAAATGGACTGGAGTAGGTGAATTTAACTCAGATGACCATTATATCTACTACTGTAGGCAAGAATCCCTTAGAAGAAATGGAGTAGCCCTCATAGTCAACGAAAGAGTCCGAAATTCAGTACTTGGATGCAATCTCAGAAACGACAAACTGATCTCTGTTCGTTTCCAAGGCAAACCATTCAATATCACAGTAATCCAAGTCTATGCCCCAACCAGTAACGCTGAAGAAGCTGAAGTTGAACGGTTCTAGGAAGACCTACAAAACCTTTTAGAACTAACACCCCAAAAAAATGTCCTTTTCATTATAGGGGACTGGAATGCAAAAGTAGAAAATCAAGAAACACCTGGAGTAACATGCAAATTTGCCCTTGGAATACAGAATGAAGCAGGGCACTAAGAAAATGCACTGGTCATAGCAAACACCCTCTTCCAAAAACACAAGAGAAGACTCTACACATGGACATCACCAGATGGTCAACACTGAAATCAGATTGATTATATTCTTTGCAGCCAAAGATGGAGAAGCTCTATACAGTCAACAAAAACAAGACCAGGAGCTGACTGTGGCTCAGACCATGAACTCCTTATTGCCAAATTCAGACTTAAATTGAAGAAAGTAGGGAACACCACTAGACCATTCAGGTATGACCTAAATCAAATCCCTTATGATTATACAGTGAAAGTGAGAAATAGATTTAAGGGCCTAGATCTGATAGACAGAGTGCCTGATGAACTATGGACTGAGTTTCATGACATTGTACAGGAGACAGGGATCAAGACCATCCCCATGGAAAAGAAATGCAAAAAAGCAAAATGGCTGTCTGGGGAGGCCTTACAAATAGCTGTAAAAAGAAGAGAAGCAAAAAGCAAAGGAGAAAAGGAAAGATATAAGCCTCTGAATGCAGAGTTCCAAAGAAGGCAAGAAGAGATAAGAAAGCCTTCCTCAGCAATCAATGCAAAGAAATAGAGGAAAACAACAGAAGACTAGAGATCTCGTCAAGAAAATTAGAGATACCAAGGGAACATTTCATGCAAAGATGGGCTCAATAAAGGACAGAAATGGTATTGACCTAACAGAAGCAGAAGATATTAAGAAGAGGTGAAAAAAAAAAAAAAGAGGTGGCAAGAATACACAGAACTGTACAAAAAAGATCTTCACAACCCAGATAATCACGATGGTGTGATCACTGACCTAGAGCCAGACATCCTGGAACGTGAAGTCAAGTGGGCCTTAGAAAGCATCACTACAAACAAAGCTAGTGGAGGTGATGGAATTCCAGTTGAGCTCTTTCAAATCCTGAAAGATGATGCTGTGAAAGTGCTGCACTCAATATGCCAGCAAATTTGGAAAACTCAGCAGTGGCCACAGGACTGGAAAAGGTCAGTTTTCATTCCAATCCAAAGAAAGGCAATGCCAAAGAATGCTCAAACTACCGCACAATTGCACTCATCTCACACACTAGTAAAGTAATGCTCAAAAGTCTCCAAGCCAGGCTTCAGCAATACGTGAACTGTGAACTCCCAGATATTCAAGCTGGTTTTAGAAAAGGCAGAGGAACCAGAGACCAAATTGCCAACATCTGCTGGATCATCAAAAAAGAGAGTTCCAGAGAAACATCTATTTCTGCTTTACTGACTGCCAAAGCTTTTGACTATGTGGATCACAATAAACTGTGGAAAATTCTGAAAGAGATGGGAATACCAGACTACCTGACCTGCCTCTTGAGAAATTTGTATGCAGGTCAGGAAGCAACAGTTAGAACTGGACATGGAACAAGAGCCTGGTTCCAAATAGGAAAAGGAGTACATCAAGGCTGTATACTGTTACCCTGCTTATTTAACTTATATGCAGAGTACATCATGAGAAACGCTCGGCTGGAAGAAGCACAAGCTGGAATCAAGATTGCCAGGAGAAATATTAATAAGCTCAGATATGCAGATGACACCATCCTTATGGCAGAAAGTGAAGAGGAACTCAAAAGCCTCTTGATGAAAGGAGAGAGTAAAAGTTGGCTTAAAACTCAACATTCAGAAAATGAAGATCATGGCATCCGGTCCCATCACTTCATGGGAAATAGATGGGGAAACAGTGGAATCAGTGTCAGACTTTATTTTTGGGGGCTCCAAAATCACTGCAGATGGTGACTGCAGCCACAAAATTACAAGACGCTTACTCCTTGGAAGAAAAGTTATGACTATCCTAGATAGCATATTGAAAAGCAGAGACATTACTTTGCCAACAAAGGTCCATGTAGTCAGGGCTATGGTTTTTCCAGTAGTCATGTATGGATGTGAGAGTTGGACTGTGAAGAAAGCTGAGCACCAAAGAATTGATGCTTTTGAACTGTGGTGTTGGAGAAGACTCTTGAGAGTCCCTTGGACTGCAAGGAGATCCAACCAGTCCATTCTAAAGGAGATCAGCCCTGGGTGTTCTTTGGAAAGAATGATGCTAAAGCTGAAACTCCAGTACTTTGGCCACCTCATGCAAAGAATTGACTCATTGGAAAAGACTCTGATGCTGGGAGGGATTGAGGGCAAGAGGAGAAGGGGACGACAGAGGATGAGATGCTGGATGGCAGCACTGATTCAATGGTTGTGAGTCTGACTGAACTCCGGGAGTTGGTGAGGGACAGGGAGGCCTGGTGTTCTGCAATTCATGTGGTTTGAAAGATTCAGACATAACTGAGCGACTGAACTGAACTGAGCTGATGGTTTTATCACTTCCTACTTGACATAATGTTGCACTCTGTAGGTAGACTTCCCTGGTAGCTCAGACAGTAAAGTGTCTGTCTACAATGTGGGAGACCCGGGTTCGAGCCCTGGGTTGGGAAGATCCCCTGGAGAAGGAAATGGCAATCTCCTCCAGTACTATTGGGTGGACAATCCCATGGACAGAGGAGCCTGGTAGGCTACAGTCTACGGGGTCACAAAGAGTCAGACACAACTGAATGACTTCACTTCACTTGACATAATGTTGCACTCTGTAGGTACTGTGTAATTATTTTCACACTTAATTGCTTCATCCATTATGAACGTGGAATGGGTGTCATCCTAGTACCCCCTGCTCTTTTTTCAGGCCAAAACAAAGCAGTCTTGTCAGTAGATAATGACATCTAATGGATCGTCCCTATCAATACATAAGAGCAATGAACCATCTTCATGAAATATCAGCTTCCTCTGAGAGCAACCATGTACCTTTTGTGATGGGTAGTGTGTTCATGCTCAGTCCCTCAGTTGTGCCCAACTCTTTGTGACCCTGTGGACTGAAGCCCACCAGCTCCTCTGTCCATGGGGTTTTCCAGGCAAGAATACTGGAATGGGTTGACATTTCCTATTCCAGGGGATCGTCCCAAACCCAGGATTGAACCCAAATCTCTTGTGTCTCCTACATTGGCAGGCAGATTAAAAGAGCTTTATCACTAATGTCAGGTAGATGAGAAGATAATATGGTCTAGTAAAAGATGGATAGCATTAACTGAGAGCTTATGTGTCAGGAGCAGTGCTAATCTCTTTAAAAGGAAACCTTTCATATATTCCCCTCTATGCAACATGAGGAAGGTATTGGTGCTTCATAGATAAGGCAGACAGTGTAGAGGGTTTGTGTTACTTTCCCCAGAATATATGCAGGGCACTAGAACCCAAGCTATTCCCACATTAGCAACTTTCTTAGCCACTTATAGTTCTTGGTGCCAAGTATTTGTCAGGAGTTAACTAACTTAATCTTTTGGTGTCATTGTTCAGTCACTTGTCACACACAAAAAATTAATGACACACATAAGTCTTTCCTAACTCCATCTCCAGTCAATTTTTACATTCTGTTTCCTCATGGTATTAATATATCTTGAATCTCTCCTTTTCTATGCTTCTCCATTAGCAACTGATCAGCTCACAATAGTCTAACTGCCCTATTTTCCTCCATTCTTGCTCCCTTCCAAATTATTTTACACAGATGTCACAGTGATCACACTGAAAAGCCTATCCCAGTGTAGGAAAAGTCATTTGGGAATTTCTTGATAGCTCCTAACAGCTAAGTGACAAGTAAGCAAACATACACTGAACAAGGAGTTGTAATTGTAGAAGCAACTTTGTAACTGCTTCCCTCTCTATACTTAAACCTGCTTAGTGGTGAGGGAAGTTTTCCCATGTCTGACGCTTGATGAAAAATAGTCTCTGACATTTATCTTCACTTTTATCCTATAAAGTAGTTGTTAGGATCATTTACTTCGGAACCAGACTTCCCATGTCGAAATTCCAAACAGTGTTACTTAAAAATTATATGTATTTGATAAGTCATTATGCCCTAGTTTTTTCCTCTATAAAAGGCAGATTATTTTCAATTTCTGTATCCTGGGGTTGTTGTGAGGATTGAGAGAGTTTATAGAGGTAACAGCTATTACACCCAAGTTTGGCACATACTAGGGGCTCTATGCATTAGTCCTTACTCTTAAAGAAATGGGAAAATTGGATAACTTTAATGTCAAAACACAGTTAGATTTACTAATGATAAATGTTCTATGTTTTATCCTATAATAAAAACTTCTTATGATTAATCTCGACTTTCAATTTCACCCTGCTGTAAGAGCTCTTTATCGTCCTTCCCTATGGCTATTAGCTGCTGTTTTCTATCTTCCAGCGAGGATCAAAAAGGAGGAAGAAAAGGAAGGTGAGAAGAGCATGAACGCTCCTGCTTGACTGGAATGATTATATGATGGTTTAATAATTTCTGAATCTGACAGGTTTTTAAAGGTTTCTTCTCTTTTATGGGATGCTTTTGTGAGTTCTTGGGGACATCAGGAGAGAAAGTGCAGTATTTTTAGAATATTCTGCTGCACTCTCTGAGGCAAAAGAAATATATTTTCCTAGTTTTCTGAAATTTTCAACCCCAGGTTTTGTCTTTCCAACCACTTCTTGGAGACACCTTGTCTCTGTAATCAGTATCTTAGGCAGGATTTACCATGGATCCAAGATCATGCTCTCTTCACATCTACCACCATAGAGTAGGTCTATAAGTAGAGTAGTTCAAATAACTAGGTTGGTGAAAAATAATTGCAGTTTTGCACTGTTGAAATTTGCCATTTGATATTAGAATACATTCTTAAATAAATATAGTTATGTTATACATCTCTTAATGCACATTTCTCACTTTGTTTTTTGCTAATAACATTACTTAATGTGTATTTTATATTTATTTTAGGCTGTGGAAATGATGTCAGAAAAAAAGCAAATTCAAGTGATTTTTATTATTCGAGTTCAAAATGGGTTGTAAAGCACCAGAGACAACTGGCAACATCAACAATGTGTTTGGCCCAGGAACTGCTAATGAACGTACAGTGCAGTGGTGGTTCCAGAAGTTTTACAAAGGAGATAAGAGCCTTGAAGATGAAGAATGTAGTGGCTGGCCATTGGAAATTGACAAAGACCAATTGAGAGCAATCATTGAAGCTGATCCTCTTACAGTTACAAGATAAGTCACCAAGAACTCAATGTCAGCCATTCTAGGGTCATTCAGCATTTGAAGAAAATTGGAAAGGTGAAAAAGCTCAATAAGTGGGTGCCTTGTGAGCTGACCAAAAATAAGAAAAAAAAATTGTTGTATTGAGTCATCTTCTCTCATTCTATGCAACAACGAACCATTCTTGATCAGATTGTAACGGGTGACAAAAAGTAGATTTTATAAGACAACTGGCGACAACTAGCTCAGTAGCTGGACAGAGAAGTTCCAAAGCATTCCCCAAAGCCAAACTTGCCAAAAAAGGTCATGGTCACTGTTTGGTGGTCTGCTGCCAATCCGATCCACTACAGGTTTCTTATCACAGAAAACCATTATACCTGAGAAGTACGCTCAGCAAATCAATGAAATGCACTGAAAACTGCAATGCCTGCATCTGGCATTGGTCAACATTCTTCTCCAGGGGATCTTCCAAACCCAGGGATCAAACCTGTGTCTCCTGCATGGCAGGCAGATTCTTTACCACTGAGCCACCTGGGACATCCACTTCAAATCTCTCTTCCAGTTTGGCTTGAAATGGGCAAGGTGGGGAGTTTGCACTTCTTTCCCTCCCTTGATCTTTCACTTCAAGCTGCCTTTGACTCCTCAGGGGGTATGGAGAAGTGAAAGGCAGAAGAAAGCTTAAGTTGCCATATGTCATTGACACTGTCTCTGGCAGCTGGTCCAAGATCTGTTTGTTTGTTTACTTCTTTGGGATACTTGTAACTTGTTCAGAGAGTCCCTCACACACTAGTGACCTCCATTTGTTATTCCTAGTATTCCTAAGACTGTGATTTCTTCTCATTTAGGCAGCTTATAATGTCCTTTCATTCTCTATTTCCAATCGCTTTTTGCTGTGGTCACTATATAACTTCAGATCATCTTGGAAAAAGCTCTTTTCTGGTCTTCTCACAATCATCTCTCCTGTGTAGCACCCACATCTAATCTGATCTATAAGAAGTATGGTATGAAGTGCAATTCACCCCTAGGCAAGTATCTCCTAACCTTGCCACCAGGCAAGCCAGGCACCCAGCTAGGCTCTTGCCTCAGGACATTATTATATTGTTTATTTTTTATTTTTTTTTTAAGAAATCATCAGCCGGCTTTGATATTCCTCCAGTTCCAGAGAACTCAAGCAAAATTCTCACTGGATGTAAGAGAAAGAGAGAAGAGCCTTTCTCCTTGCCTAGAGGCATGGAGGACAAATGTCAACAGACTTTGATTTTCCTCAAAGAAATTTCTCCTTTCAAATCTCAGATTCAAATGAATTCCCAGCCTGTCCTTTATTAAGTGTGGAGGCTTGGTGATGCTGGCAGAACCATTTCTCTGGGCACCTTTTACAATTCTGGCACAGGTGGTTCGGAATCCCAGTTTGGAATATAAAAATACCTCCTAACTACTGTCTGCAGTCATTGAGCTGCTAATCATTTTAGAGCATAATATCAGTAAGGCTCCTTTTAACATCCGCTTACCCCATCATTTGCAGTGTTTCCAAGAGCATAGGAATAATGTCTGTCTTACTGATACATTGCTTCCCTAGTCCTTAGCTCAGTATCAGTGCACATAAATATTTATTAAACCAATAATAAGTGAGCTGAAGTACGTTTAATTTTGAGGTTATTAGTAGAGATAAATATTAGTTCTATAGATAAAGTGACACATACCTATGACCATTATGTTTGTGTATGTGTTCATGTATATTTACATATTATGTAAATATGTATATGTATTACACATGACCACAGATGTTGCTCATCTCTAAAAGAGATATTATGCATATAATGGTCTGCATAAGTACAGCTACACTCTTAGGAATGTTTACAGAAATAATAGTGATAACAGTGCAATTTGGAATTCTGAAAACCTTAGGACCTATTACATGAGTGTATAAATATGCATTCTTCTTGTATCTGGATAAATTTCATATATGCAATTGATCATACTTATTAAATATCTACTATCTATTATGAATGGGTTTAGATGATACAGATGGCATTAGATGTATATAGGGATAAATTAAATAGAAAATTGTAAGGCAAACAGATATTACAAGTATATGCAAAAATGTATACAATTATAAAAAATACTTAAAAATTATATTTAAATGCTAGTGATTGTTTTCTTAGGTTAACTGGAAATAGGTTTTTACTTGTCTGTTTATTATATATATATATATATATATATATGCACATGTGTAAGCATATATAAAAAGAAATTAATTTCATAAAATTAATAAAGAATGAATTTCAAAATGAAAGGTAAACAGAATCTAAATGATCTAAGATATTGATTTTTTAAGTCTTCAAATATATCAACACACATTTACCACCTATTATTTAGGGATAATTTTAGTCAAAACAATTTATCTAACTATCACCTTTCAGAACCTGGGGGAACAAATCTATCAACTTGAAAATAGGGTAATGGAGGCAATAAATTGGGAGACTGGGTCATGCAAATTCAGAAATATTAGTTGTTTATGATCCTGTACCACCAAGGATATACCAACAGCTAAAACTGTTGACTGCAGTTGTAGCTGAAGGTTTATATAAGCAGTAGTTTACAAGGACTATCTAGAGTAATTAGCATATTCAGTTCAGTTCAGTTCAGTCGCGTCCGACTCTTTGTGACCCCATGAATTGCAGCACACCAGGCCTCCCTGTCCATCACCAACTCCGGGAGTTCACCCTAACTCATGTCCATTGAGTCGGTGATGCCATCCAGCCATGTCATCCTCTGTTGTCCCCTTCTCCTCTTGTCCCCAATCCTTCCCAGCATTGGAGTCTTTTCCAATGAGTCAACTCTTTGCATGAGGTGGCCAAAGTATTGGAGTTTCAGCTTCAACATCAGTCCTTCCAATTAGCATATTACAAACATTCAAAAACATTCCTGGTCACTTCCACAGTTTCATGTTTTAAACTCCTTTATCATTACTTTAATAAAATCACCAAACAGGATTATTGCTGAAAATAAGCTATTTATTTGCCTGCTGTTTGCCTAGCATGTGATGAGGAAGCAATATGGTTTTCAGTTATTGATTTTAAAGCTTACTAAACAGCTAATTTCAAATCACATCCCATAAGGCTGAGAGAAAAGAAAATTACCACATTGTCAACAACTTGAGTCACTTTGATACCAGTTTCAGTTCTTAATATAAACTCCTAATACTAATGGTATACATTTTTGAGTTTCAAACATACTGATCACTGTCATGAAAGTAACTGAACTATTATATCCAAAAAACTATTGTATCTTGGACCTTAAGAGAAAACACATTTCACTAAAATCTACTGAGTTTTATATTCTTTACCCATTTGCAATATTGGTTTGTCAGTGTCCTTACTATAACATCAACAAAATACATCCATCAGTGTGATTCCTATTCAAAAGTCATTTGTAAATACTGAACTATAACATATATGATAAATATTATATTATTACTTATTACACAGGTATGTATTTACAGTCTGGTGCTAGAGGCCTCAGAGTTCTTGTTGTTGTTTAGTTGCTAAGTCACGTCCAACTCTTTCTACACCATGAACTATAACCCGCCAGATTCCTCTGTCCATGGGATTTCCCAGGAAAGAATACAGGAGTGGGTTGACATTCCTTCTCCAGCGAATCTTGCTGACCCAGGGATCGAACCCGTGTTTCCTGCCTCAGCAGGAATATTCTTTACAGTTGAGCTATCTGGGAAACCCTCAGAGTTCTTAGGATTATGCAATAAACTAAAGTAAAAAATATAAAATAATTTCTTATAAATTAAATATAATTCTGTAATTTCCTGAAGATTCATGTCATCCATAACTTCTATTTTTGTACAGTACCATGTACTTGCAGCCCAGTAACAAAATAATATATATAAACTGCAGAAAATTTTATTTTGAAAATAAAACTCAGTCTTTGAGTTAAAAATCTGCATTTAGGCTATGATTAAGCTTACTATGGTATATTCTAAGAAATGCCCTTAAACTTTATAAAATCAAATAAACTTTCTCAGTCTTTAAGGAAAAGTGTGTCACCACTCCCTGACTCTTTAGACAATGAGGATTCAGGTAAATAAAAGAATTATATTTTCCATATATTTTATAACTTTTCTTTATTAGTTAATAAAAAATTTATATTTTCAGTTGAAACAGTTGAGAGTTAAGTCTACAATATAAGCTTTCAATAGTGGTTTTCTCCTACTAGCATTTTGATTTCTTTTGAATATTTTTAAGTCTAAAACTTTGGTGAGCTGAGCCATAGCTCGAAACACTGGTTTTGTTTCCTTTTTTGTTTGTTTTGTTTTAATTTGTAAGATACGTGTTAAGTCACAAGAATATGTCCCAAGTACCCCCAAATCTGTCCTAAACAGTTTTTATAAAAGTATCATAAACAGAAAGGAAACTCACACATTACTTTTCCATTGTATCCATCACAATCATGTCTCAAACCACAAATCATCGAAGAATAATTTTATAAAATGTAGGCTGTATGATCTGTAAATGATGCCAATATAGCAGGGGACCACAGATTACCATGAACTCATTATCAAATACTGTACTAATCTGTGCTGTATGTAAATGCTGCACTGACAAAATTCACAGGTAATTATTTCAATCTGGGGATCTTTCACGAAAATGTCTTCCATGTCAGTTCATTTATGAGGGGCACAAAGGATAAATGTCAGCCCCAAAGGCATAAAAAGCAGAAGCATCAGCATAATTGAGACAAGTAACCAGCCAGGTTCTGTTCAGTCAGATAGTATTTAAGATGCCACATCAACCTACATGAAAAGCTTTCTCAGAGTCTCCAATCGGTAAGACGGAACATGAATTCGCCCCTTCCCTGCTTCCTTTCATTTAGCTGTCATTTAACATATCTGGAGAGATATATATCCCAACACTTTAAAATAATGGAAACATTGACTGGAACTTTGCCACTGAGGTACTCTTCTTAAGTGCTACGATTTCTGTAAGGAATAGGGTCTCTTACTGTGAATAGTGATTCAGTTATAATCAGTGATGTTGAGCAGAAGCTAAAGTGACATATTTAATAAAAACATTTCAAACTCATAGAAATGGCTTTAGGTGATCTTTGTTTTATACAGTTAATTAATAATAGCATGTTTTGCTAAAGGATGTTGTGCTCATATTTAAAATTGGAATATGAATATAACGTGTAGGTAAAGGAGTATGTCACAGCTGTATATTGTTACCCCACTTACTTCACTTATATGCAGAGAACATCATGTGAAATGCCAGGCTGGATGAAGCACAAGCTGGAATCAAGATTGCTGGCAGAAATATCATGAAAAATCTGACTTAAAACTCAACATTCAAAAAACTAAGATCATGGCATCTGATCCCATTACTTTATGGCAAATAGATGAAGAAAAAGTGAAAAAAGTATCAGACTTTATGTCCTCTGGTTCCCGAATTGCTGCAAACAGTGACTATAGCCATGAAATTAAAAGACACTTGCTCTTTGAAAGAAAAGCAACGACGGACCTAGACAACATGTTAAAAAGCAGAGACATCACTTTGCTGACAAACGCTCATATAGTCAAAGCTATGGTTTTTCTAGTAGTCATGTAGCATTATGAGAGTTGGATTATAAAAAAGACTGAGTGCCGAAGAATTGATGCTTTCGAACTGTGGTGCTGGAGAAGGCTCTTGAGAGTCCCTTGGCAGCAAGGAGATCAAAACAGTCAATCCTAAAGGAAATCAACCCTGAATATATATTAGAAGGACTGATGCTGAAGCTGAAGCTCCTATACTTTGGCCACCTGATGAGAAGAGATGCCTCATTGGAAAAGACCCTGATTGTACTGGGAAAGATTGAGGGCAGGAGGAGAAGGGGGTGACAGAGGATGAGATAGCTGGATGGCATCACCGACTCAAATGACAGGAGTTTGAGCAATCTCCAGGAGCTAGTGAAGGACAGGGAAGCCTGGCACATTGCAGTCCATGGGGTTGTAAAGAATCAGACATGACTAAGCAATTGAAAAAAAACACCACTACATTTGAAGACATGAAATTTTTGACTTGGTCTATTTTAACCACAACATTGCAATTTCACAACTTTGAAAGAAAAACTTTTAATTTAGTAGAAATTCTTAATTGATTCTCACTGTTCTCAGATGTCAGAGTACTGAGCTATAACTTATTTTATCTATAACTGATTTATAAATCATTTTTAGATAAATCATTAGCTTATCATTAGCTTATAAATCATTAGCTTATCATTGATCATTGGCAGAAAAATATAGGGTGTGTATTTCTATAATCAACAAATTATTACTGTTATCCTACAGAGTACCAAACCCTAGTTTTGATATATTACATTAGATGTTTCCTCTCTTTTTAATGTTTGTAAAGAAATAGTTAGATAAAAATGATTATAGTTGAATTTAGCTATTTATTAGATTGTGTCTATTCTTACACTTATTTGTATAATCATTCATTCATTCATTCGTTCAATAAATATTTCATTTTAGGCATGGGGTGGGCAATAAGGCAGGATAATGAACAAATTATGCTAACCTCCCTCCTTTGTAGATCTCAAAGCCTGCTTGTGCATACACAATAGGAAGAAAATGTAATTATAAAAGATATATGTAACAGCATCACTGACTCAGTGTACATGAATTTGAGCAAACTCCAGGAGATACTGAAGGACAAAGGAGCTTGGTGTGTTGCAGTCCATGGGGTGGTAAAGAGTCTGACACAACTTTGCAACTGAGCAACAATAATAAGAACAACAATAGACACTATAATTTAAGAAAAACAAGATACTATGTGGAAACAGAACCAAGTCACCAATCCATGATTGTGAAGTCAAGGTAAAACTTTCAGAAAAGAATAATATTTAACAAGCTAACCCTAAGAATGAGTAGCATGGAAACATATACATTACTATATGTAAAATAGTTAGCTGTATGATGCAGGGAGCTCAAACCAGTGCTCTGTGATAACCTAGAGAGGTGAGATGAGGTGAGAGGAAGCAGGGAGGTTTGAGAGGGAGGAGACATATGTATACCTATGGCTGATTCATGTTGATGTATGGCAGAAACCAATACAATATTGTAAAGCAATTATCCTCCAATTAATAAAAAGGAATGAGAGAAGTGAATCAATAAACTAATGGGCATATGAGATCTGAGATGAGAGTGAGAACAGTATGGTGCATTAGAAGAGCCAAATGAAGATTGTTTTATGGCTTGAACACAGTCCCAGGAGTGTCAGGATAAAGGTAAGATGTAAGAAATGGTCAAATCACAAAAGGTTTTGTAAGTAATGTCTTACAGTTAGAACTTATTCCCAAAGTAAACAAATGAAAACCAGCTATGATAGCCAGCCTCCGGGATGGTACCCTATGATCTTTACCTCTGATTACTTAAACCGCTGTGGGCTGCCCTAACCGACCCATAGAATATGACAGAAGTGATAAAGAAAGTTCTAAGATAAGGTCATAAAAATCAGTGGAATTCTGCTTTGCTTGCTTGAGTCACTCTGGCGTAAACTAGCCATCCTGTTTTGAGGACATTCAAGCAGCCCTATGGAGAGAAACCAACTTGTTATGAGCAACCTAACAGCCATATAAGTGAGCTTTCTTATGAATGGATCCCCCAGCCTCAGTCAGCCTTCATTAATTGCAGCTTCAGCCAACAAGCCACCACAACCTGAGAGAGTCTTCAGACCAGAAACAGTCAGTCAAACCACTCCTAAATTATGGACCCACAGAAATGGTGAGAAAAAAGAAAATAATTTACGTTGTTTTAAGCAGCTAAGTTTTGTGTGATTTCATACATAGCATTAGTTAATGGATTAACCTACTAAAGTTTTTTAAATAGGTGATATCATGAGCTATTTTAGAGAATGCCATGATTAGATTTTTTTCCAGAAAAATCTCTATGTCTATGTTGTGTAGAAAGACTGAAGAAAGGCAAAATAAACATAAAAAGCTTATTTCAGTATCTCAGGTGAGAGGTGATGTTGCCCCTAAATAGGAAAAATAATATTTAGTACTGTATTTATTTTTATTGCTACATTTACTGATATCTTAAAAATAAAACATGAATTCTTTTAGAATTTTTTTAGAATGATAACAAAACTTAAAATCAATTCTTGTTTTGCCTATTCATTTAATTCCACATTCAAGAAACACCGTGGAGTTCCAGAAGCACAAGTAAGTTAGTAGAACTTTCATTCACTCTTTAATTCACTATTCACTATTATTTGTTGAAACTTTGCCAAGTGAAAATAGTCACTGACACTTTTCTGCCTCTTGAAATTGATGTCAGCTATTCATCAGACTGCCAAAGAGCCCAGGAAGGGCTCCACCTTGTGACCCTGTCACTCCAGCTCTGCAGTGACTTTGGAAATCTTTGTTGCAGCAGTGTGCAGTAGCCACACTCAGCAGCAATTTCCAAAATGATACACTTTACTTTGCCAGGTCTGTAGCAGATGTAATACAATTTTCCAGGGCATAGGAGAATAAAGTAGAGCTTCTTTCTTTACTTTTCCTACAATTATCTGTGCTGTTTAAGTAACTACTCTTTATAGCGAATATCTATTTTCCCTGATGTCTAAAGTTTATGAGATTTACATAAATCCTAGAATTTTTTGAGAAGGAAATTTGGTTGTATTGGATGTTTGCTTAATGCTTTTCACAAACTTAACAAATACTCCCATTATGATTGACTCCCTTTTCATATTTAAGTGACAGTTCTAAGATGTTATAAATTCTTTTTCAAAAGACTGGATAAAATATGTTTATGGCATTGAGGGAGTTTAAAAGAAAGTTAGGAGGCTAGAGGAACATAAAGTAGGATGTTAAATGGACTTTATTGAGATTTTTGCCTGAATAAAATCTTACTAATGTTATAAATATACAAAGCTTCCAAACCAAAGCTCTTTCATATTCATCTCTATATTCCATCCAATCTGTTCCCTCCCTCTCCTTCCCCTTTCTCACCTACCTCAACTTTTTCTCTCTGAATAGTATTGAAAATTTTTAACAGTTACCTCATTCAAATAACTCCTTTTCACAAGTGAGTAAACCAAAGTACAGATGATTTAAAAATTCAGACTAATGTGACACAATTTAGTGGGAAAACTAATCTATAGCTTGAGTTTCCTAAATGTTTTTCAAATCTCTTTTTTCTCCCACTTCTTGCCACTAAATACCACAATTCAGCCAGGTGTTACATCTACCTACAGCCTAGATACATTTCACTGCCTCTTTCTTTCTTTATTCTTGATCTTGTCTTTATATCTAGGAGGGCACTCTCAAAAAAGTTGGTGAATACTGCTTGTTCCTCCAACAAACATGTCAAGCCAAAGTTAGAAGTGTAAACTATCTTGGACAGTAGGATCCTTGAAGAGACAGGAGAAAGCAGGGTTGGGCAGGAGGAAATGCCAGACAGAACACAGATCTGACAAAGTCTCAGCTGGCCCTTTGCAGAGCCTCAGAGCAAAGGTTATCCATTGGACAAGTCCCCTGTTGACAGGAAATGACCAGGTTCTTGAACCACAATCTGGTTTAGTCAAAGACTAAAGCTACTCTGAGGAGCAGAAAGCTTTAGCTCTATCTAAGGTGGAGCCAAAGGAGTTAGATGGTTGTCATGACTGGGCAAGGAGTCTTTGCCCGAAGAGGGAGCCAATCTGTGCAGCTGTACAGTGTCTGGCAGAGGTGGTTAAGAACCACTCAATTGTTAGCCAAGAACAAGAACTAAAGACTGGCCTTCCCTCAAGATATTTCTACCCCGGAGTTCTATATGGAACTAGAGAATCAGTAAAAATAGGGAAGATTGCACTAGACTCCAGGTTTTTTACAGTTTTCTGATATCTGGTTTTAGCGAAGGTACTTAGCAATGGAGGATCAGCAAGAGTGTCTTTAATCACATGGCTCAGTGGTAAAGAATCCACCTGCCAACACGGAATACCAGGGTTCAGTTTCTGGGTTGAGAAGATACCCTAAAGAAGGAAATGGCTACCCACACCAGTATTCTTGCCTGGGAAATCCCATGGACAGAGGAGCCTGGTGGGCTACAGTCCACAGGGTTGCGAAAGAGACACAACTTTGTGACTAAACACACACACACATTACAAAGGGAGTAAGTAGCAACACTAGTGAATAATCTGAACAAATCTGATCAGAGAAGTCAGGCTAGGTTGTGTTTCAGTAACGAATGACTCTAAAACATCAGTGACTTAAACCACAAGTTATTTATCACTCATCATACATGTTCATTGCTGGTTGTCTGCAGCTTTGTCATGCATCTTTTGGACACAATACATGTGACAGAGGAGAAGGAAAAAAGAGAGAACGGCAAAGCATGTGCCAAGTCTTAAAGTCTGTGCCAGCAAGTAAAATTCTTCCCTTTGTCCACATTTCATTGACCAAAACACACTACATAATCACAGGGGTACACCTGACTTCACCTTGCAGATGGACATAATCCCCCACAGAGAAGTTCAGGGCATACAGGGAACAGTAACACAGTCCGTAACAGCAGCCAGGGAGGAGCCCACTTCAGTGGGGCTGGCTGCCAGCACTACTGTCAGACTTCACCTCCCATGAGGAAAGTGTTTTATTTAGGGTCAATCTTAAATCTTCCTGATTTTTACCAACCAAGGAAACAAAACTTTCCAAACAACAGTAAAAAGAAAATCTGTGTTTTTTGTTTTTAAATTTTAATTTTGTCAAATTGTTCTCCCCTGTAATTCAATAAACTGGAACATCTGCAGATCTCAGATTCTATGTGCTGTAGATTATGACATTTATATATCAGAAATATCTTGAAATGATTTTGAGAAGTTAAAAGGATGACACAAAAGTAAAGTATTATTATTACTTTTATATTGTAATTGCTATTGACTTTCTTTACTCTTGAACACAGATGACTTTTTAGATGTCAAGTCCCTGCAGACTGTTATCTGCTCTACATCTAGATCATCTTTGAAAAGATGCACAAAGAAAAGCAATGTAGCATGGAAACAAATACATTATCCTATGTAAAATAGATAGCCAGTGGGAATTTGCTGTATGATGCAGGGAGCTCAACCCAGTGTTCTGTGACAACCTAGAGGGATTGGATGGGGTGGAAAATGGGAGGGTGTTTCAAGAGGGAGGGGACATGTTTATACCTATGACTGATCCATGTTGATGTATGCCAGAAACCAACACAATATTGTAAGCAATTATTTACTCTCCAATTAAAAAAAAAAATTATTCTGTTGATGTCCTAAAAAGAAGTATCCAAGGAATCCTTACTAAAAAAAAAAAAAAAAGAGAGTTTTGGAAATCTATAAAAGGAGGAGAAGAAAAGCAGCTTACATAGATACGTGAATTCTCATTAACAGATAACATAACCTGAAGAATCTATTTTCTATTAGATACATGCTACATTAAAAACACCAAAGCATGAAAAACTGTTTTTTACAAAGTGAGAAAAACACTGATGCCGGGAGCCGGTGAGGCATTCCACTCGTGACAAAGGTCATGAGGAAGGAGGCTCGGCATACGCAAAGGCGGGATCTAGCCTCAGGAGTCCGCCCGGATATTCTCGAGCATTTTCCCCCAAAAAAACAGAGTCTGCCTACTTTATTGCTTTGTGCTCTCACCTCTGACTTTACTGGGGGCTGTCCCCTACCACCATCTCGCTCTCTCTGTCAAAGAGTTAACTTACAGCTCCAATTAATAAAGTTCCTGGGCAATTAGGAGTGTTTAAATCCAAACCCCTCAAATGGCTCTCTAACTCGCCTGACAAGTTTACCCGGACTCCTGCAGCTATGCATACGATTGTTTACAGTCTCCCAGCCTCCAGAGGCACGGGAAGCTTAAGATATTCAAATAGTTTAGAGCCTCTCAGAGAGTTAGAAACTGTCAGAATAAGACTAGTAAAGGATTTCATTGATGAGTCAATGTTTGTTGCCAAGTTTTCACATCCCCTGAATTGTATCCTTGAATATGTATTAATTAATAGTGGGTATGTAGAAAAAATAAGTAGTGGCCTTGGTGTTAGTAACTTTAGACCCTTAAGGTAATAAATTCTTTCCTTTGTTGTAAACCCATTACACATCCGCCCTATAGGAATGCAATTTTATCTTTGGAAGATGGCGCCAAACCTTAAAATAATTACTCTTAGAGAAAATAAGTCTTTGTTGATAAGTCCTTGTCAAGAGTCATAAAATGTTAGTAGGCCTTCTGGCCAGAAGATGATGTAAATCACCTAAACCATTTGTATACGATAAATTTGCAGGAAAGAAACCCTGGTTTTTGATAAGAATCAAAGACTGCTGACTTTGCATCCCCTATTATCCTATATGTGTAACTTAGGGTATATAAGCCCCTGTTGAAAATAAAGCTACGGGCCTTGTTCACCAACGCTTGGTCTCCCCATGTCATTCTTCCCTTTAACTTCCAGCTGAGTCTCCATCTGGAGCACGGAACCCACCACGCTTACTAATTATGCCTGGGCTTCTAAGACCCACTCGAGAAGGTGTCTAGGGTGAGGCACCTTCCGCTATTCGAGAGGGCGCCTCCGGCCTACGTAAGTGGTGCAAACTTGTCTTGAAGTTTTATTGGTCTCCCGCGTAAACCAAGCTACTCAGCCTCTTTTCTCCACTGAATTTTCCTACTGAGCTATCCTCATTCTATTATTCTTTATATCTCTAATTAGCATATAAATAGTCGCCTAGGCCGTCTCTCCTTCGAATACCCTGGATCAGCTGGGGCTGGTCCCCAGCACACTGAGACATAAATGTAATGTCCAAAATATAAAGCTTCAAAGCATGATTATCCTTTCATTAAGATATAAGTAACATTCTAGGAAATGTTGTGGTTCTAATTACAACATGATGAAATACATATTTTTCTGGAAAATAGCACACTTGAGAATATGTAATATTCATTGTAACAGTGAAAAAAAAAAGAGGAAAAAGACACAAATATGGTGTGCTATATTTCTACTTCTCATAAATAATATATAAATAGTTTAGGCTACAATTTTCTAAAGAATATGGGATGTTTTAAAAATAAGCTAAACTTATTTGTAAATTGGTTCATATGTAATTCATGGAAAATGCATATATGTCTATGGAAATGATTTCTTAAATAGTTGGAGGCCAAATGAATGAATCATTTATTTTTATTTTTTAATAGTCAAAAGTTCTAAAGGGTCTGTAATAGCAAATAATTGGTCAGATTGATGTTTCTTCTATGGCACTGTATATACTCAAACATATAGAAATTGATGATATACTGCATTACATACATGTATATTCATTTCTTCATTGAATTACTATGATAATGCATTACCTCAAAGGGAACTGTAACCATTACAGATAGTTATCAATATTTTGGAGTCATAGCTTAGCACTGACTCAAATTTCCAGAGAGGTCTTCTAGCAACTTCAGTCATTTGAATGTCACCATATCTACTGAGAAAACCCAAAGGTTTGAACTGTCAAGTCAGACTCACAGAAATTGTAAACCTTACCTAGTTGCAAGCTTTACTAATGATTTCAAGCACATACATATTTAAATGGCACAGACAAAGCAGGGGCATAAATGGAATAATGGACACAACATCCCAGAACTTTCGCATCAATCAGGACACAATGGCCCAAATTAACAAATGAAGACCCTAATGGATATGTTCAGTGTTAGCTTTTGCCCAAAAGGAACTATTTGGATAATTTTAAAAATTTACATTTTACACTAGGGCCATGCCACATAAATCCATAGATTGTATGTTTGTTTTCCACAAGCACCCTAGATATCCGGTGACAGTGGTCCATAGATAATGACTCTCCTACTAGCAAATACCATTAGCATTTGCCAGGTGATCTGTCACTAACTTATTTCAAGGAAATTTCTTTTCCAGGACTGGCTCAGGTAAAGGAAGCCTACAGGCCTCTACTAATCATGCCCTTCACATTTATACTATAAATAATAACGATAAAATAACTTGCAACTATAAAAAATAAGAAGCAGACCGTGACAAAGAGGAAGATGTCTTCAAGAGTGGTCTGGATTACTGAGACTCGTGAGAAGGAAGAGAGTGACAAAGAGAACAGAAGAATGAGATTGGGAGTGACAAGGAAAGTGAACAAAACAGAAAAGAGAATGCAGGAGTGACAGCAAAGGTGGTGGAGAAAAATGCAAAGGGGAGTGGGCGTAGCAATGGTGGGCTGTGAATATCAAAAATGGTGGAAGAGTTTAGAAGCTACTCCAGAGGCAGCACTAGAAAATACAAGTGCCATGGTAGGGGTTACCAGAAGATGCAGTATTTAGAGAGGAAAAGAAGAAAACTAGCTGGAATAATAATGGCTAGCATTTATTAATCATCTACTGTGTACCATATACTATGCCTTGACTTGACATACATTGTCTCATTTAATGCTCACAGTTTAGAGGTGGCTTACTATTTTACATATTAAGATGAAACATCAATTGTCTAAGCTACTGCAGGTAAGAAGGAAGCAAAGTCAGACTTGTATTCAATTCAGTGACCCCAGATCCAGTATTCTTAGTTACTGCAGTCTAGTATGAGCGTGCTGTGGAGCAGGATGACAGGGACTGTCATTCCAAGTCAGGACCGGTCAGGGTGAAAGAGAGGTGGAGTAGAACTGAGTATATTTGAGCAGCTAAGTACTTTGGCAGATAGAAATTCTAGAGTGATCAGTATACAAACAGTAATTGAAGTCCTGAAAATAGATAAGACTACTCCAAAGCAATGTAAAGAATGAGAAGAAAAAAGAGTTCTATTAAGAACACACAAGAACCATGAAATTACAGATGTTCATCCTGGATTTAGAAAAGGCACAAAACCAGAGATCAAATTGCCAACATCCATCGGATCATTGAAAAAGCAAAAGAGTTCCAGAAAAACATCTCCTTCTGCTTTATTGACTATGCCAAAGCCTTTGACTATGTGATTCAAAACAAACTATGGAAAATTCTTCAAGAGATGGGAATACCAGACCACCTGATCTGCCTCCTGAGAAATCTGTATGCAGGTCAAGAAGCAACAGTTAGAACTGGACATGAAACAACAGACTGGTTCCTAACTGGGAAAGGAGTACATCAAGGATGCATATTGTCACCCTGCTAATTTAACTTATATGCAGAGTATATCATGCGAAATGCTGGGCTGGATGTAGCACAAGCTGGAATCAAGATGCTGGGGAAAATATCAATAACCTCAGATATTCAGATGACACCACAAGCGAAAAGGAACTAAAAAGCCTCTTTATGAAACTGAAGGAGGAGAGTGAAAAGGCTGGCTTAAAACTCAATATACAGAAAACAAAGATCATGGCATCCAGTCCCATCACTTCATGGAAAATAGATGGGGAAACAATGGAAACAGTGACAGGCTATTTTCTTGGGCTCCAAAATCACTGCAGATGGTGACTGCAGCCATGAAATTAAAAGACGCTTGCTCCTTGGAAGAAAAGCTAAAACCAACATAGACAGCATATTAAAAAGCAGAGACATTACTTTGCTAACAAAGGTCTGTCTAGTCAGTTCAGTTCAGTTCAATCGCTCACTCATGTCCAACTCTTTGTGAGCGCATGAACCACAGCACGCCAGGCCTCCCTGTCCATCACCAACTCCTGGAGTCCACCCAAACTCATGTCCATTGAGTCGGTGATGCCATCCAACCATGTCATCCTCTGTTGTCCCCTTCTCCTCCTGCCCTCAATCTTTCCCAGCATCAGGGTCTTTTCCAATGAGTCAGCTCTTTGCATCAGGGGGCCAAAGTATTGGAGTTTCAGCTTCAGCATCAGTCCTTCCAATGAACACCCAGGACGGATCTCCTTTAGGATGGACTGGGTGGATCTCCTTGCAGTCCAAGGGACTCTCAAGAGTCTTCTTCAACACCGCAGCTCAACAGCATTAATTGTTCTGTGCTCAGCTTTCTTTATAGTCTAACCTTCTTTTTTTATTATTTTTTTAATTTATTTTATTTTATTTTTTATCTTTAGAACTTTCAAATTCATACATGACTACTGGAAAAACCATAGCCTTGACTAGACAGACCTTTGTTGGCAAAGTAATGTCTCTGCTTTTCAATATTCTGTCTAGGTTGGTCATAACTTTCCTTCCAAGGAGTAAGCATCTTTTAATTTCATGGCTGCAGTCACCATCTGCAGTGATTTTGGAGCCTCCAAAAATAAAATCTGACACTGTTTCCACTGTTTCCCCATCTGTTTGCCATGAAGTGATGGGACCAGATGCCATGATCTTAGTTTTCTGAATGTTGAGCTTTAAGCCAACGTTTTCAACTCTCCTCTTTCACTTCCATCAAGAGGCTCTTTAGTTTTTCTTCACTTTCTGCCATACAGGTAGTTTCATCAGCATATCTGAGCTTATTGATATTTCTACCGGCAATCTTGATTCCAGCTTGTGCTTCCTCCAGCCCAGTGTTTCTCATGATGTACTCTGCATATAAGTTAAATAAGTAGGGTGACAATATACAGTCTAGTCAAAGCTATGACTTTTCCAATAGTTATGTATGGATGTGACAGTTGGAGTATAAAGTAAGCTGAGCACTGAAGAATTGATGCTTTTGAACTGTGGTCTTGGAGGAGACTCTTGAGAGTCTCTTGGACTGCAAGGAGATCTAACCAGTACATCCTAAAGGAAATCAGTCCTGAATATGCATTGGAAAGACTGATGCTGAAGCTGAAACTCCAATATTTTGGCCACCTGATGTGAAGAACTGACTCATTGGAAAAGACCCTGATGCTGGGAAAGATTGAAGTCATGAAGAAAAGGGGATGACAGAGGATGAGGTGGTTGGAGGGCATCATCAACTCAATGGACATGAATTTGAGTAAGCTCCAGGAGTTGGGTGATGGACAAAGAAGCACAGCGTGCTGCAGCCCATGGGCTTGGAAAGAGCTGGACATGACTGAGTGACTGCACTGAACTGAGCTGAAGAACACTCAGGAAAATATTGAAAGGGTAGCCATGAAAGAGACTAAATAAAGGATGGAGGTGGGGTGGGATTAACTAGGAAAAAAGTGTTGCCTGAGAATAGAAGAGAGCATATCACCAGAATGTGAAAATTAGTTGCTTAAACAAGAGCCTAAGAAAAGTAGAACTGCCTGAAGAACTATGGACAGAGTTTTGTGACATTGTACAGTAGGCAGTGATCAAGACCACTCAATATGCCAGCAAATTTGGAAAACTCAGCAGTGGCTACAGGACTGCACAAGGTCAGTTTGCATTCCAAGCCCAAAGAAAGGCAATGCTAAAGAATTTTCAAACTACCACACAATTGCACTCATCTCCACACGCTAGCAATTAAATGCTCAAAATTCTCCAAGTGAGGCTCAACAGTACATGCAGCGAGAACTTCGAGATGTTCAAGCTGGATTTAGAAAAGGCAGAGGAACCAGAGATCAAATAGCCAACATCGTTGGATGATAAAAAAAGCAAGAGAGTTCCAGAAGAAATATTTTTTCTGCTTTACTGACTATGCCAAAGCCTTTGATTGGGTGGATCAAAACGAACTGTGGAAAATTCTTCAAGAGATAGGAATACAAGAATACCTTACATGTCTCCTTAGAAATCTGTATGCAAGTCAGGAAGCAATAGTCAGAACTGGACATGGAACAACAGACTGGTTCCAATCTGGGAAAGTACAACAAGGATGCATATTGTCACCCTGCTTACTTAACTTATATTCAGAATACATTATGCAAAATGCCAGGCTGGATGAAACACAAGCTGGAATCAAGATTTCCAGGAGAAATATCAATAACCTCAGATATGCAGATGACATCACACTTATTGCAGAAAGTGAAGAGGAACTAAACAGCCTCTTGATGAAAGTGAAAGAGGGAGTGAAAAAGCTGCCTTAAAATTCAACGTTCAAAACACTAAGATCATGGCATCCAGTCCTATCACTTCATGGCAAATAGATGGAGAAACAATGGAAACAGTGACAGACTTTATTTTCTTGGGCTCCAAAATCACTGCAGATGGTGATTGCAGACATGAAATTAAAAGACACTTTCTACTTGGAAGAAAAGCTATGACAAATCTAGACAGCATATTAAAAACAGAGACATTCCTTTCCTGACAAAAGTCCATCTAGTCAAAGCTATGGCTTTTCCAGTAGTCCTGTATGAATGTGACAGTTGGATCATAAAGATGGCTCAATGCCAAAGAATTGATGCTTTTGAACTGTGGTTTTGGAGAAGACTCTTGGGAGTCCCTTGGACTGCAAGGAGATCCAACCAGTCCATTCTAGGGAAATCAGTCCTGAATACTCATTGGAAGCACTGATGCTAAAGCTGAAGCTCCAATACTTTGGCCACCTGTTTCAAATAACTCATTCACTGGAAAAGACCTTGATGCTGGGAAAGATTGAAAGCAGGATAAGAAGGGGATGGCAGAGGATGATATGGTTGGATGGAATCACTGACTTGATGGACATGAGTTTGAGCAAGCTTCTGGAGTTGGTGGTGATGGACAGGGAAGCCTGCTGTGCTGCAGTCCATGGGGTCACAAAGAGTTGGACAGGACTGAACAACTGAACTGAAAAATTAGAAGTGAATAGGTTAATTTGGAATTAAGAATAAAAGCACATTGTCAAATATTTAGAGTGGTCTACTAGAGTAAAATGGTGAAGATATTTGGCAGTGGATTAAAGAATGGATAAGAGATGAGTTGGAGAATGTAAGAATTAAAACCTTTGTTGATATTGTTGTTCAGTTGCTAAGTGGTATCTGACTCCTTACGATATCTTGGATTGCAGCACACCAGGCTTCCCTGTCCTTCACTATCTCCTGGAGTTTGCTAAAACTCATGTCCATTGAGTCAATGATGCCATCCAACCATCTCATCCTCTGTCATCCCCTTCTCCTCCTGCCCTCAATCTTTCCCAGCATTAGGGTCTTTTCCAATGAGTCAGTTCTTCGCATCAGGTGGCCAAAATATTAGAGTTTCAGCTTCAGCATCAGTCCTTCCAATGAATATTCAGGACTGATTTCCTTTAGGATTTACAGGTTTGATCTCCTTGTAGTCCAAGGGACTCTCAATTGTCTCCTCCAGCACCACAATTGGGTTATAAAGAGAATTATATTGATAAGAATGTTAGCTAGAATTCAATAGGTGAATTTAAGGAATTTTGTTTACTTTTTCTTTTTTATTAATGTTGTTGCATTTTAAATGAAACTCTTAAGCATGTTTGCATGCTAATAGGAAATAGCCTAAAACAAGGAATAAGTTATAGATACAAAGGAAGAGAAATAAACTACTTAATTAATGGCATATCAGTTTCTTCTTACTGCTATAACAAATTACTACAAACCAACTAGTTTTAAACATGAGAAATTTATTCTCATCATATTACCATTCTCTCTTTTCTAATCAAATTTCTTTCTGCCTTCATCTTAAAAGGATACTTGGGATTACATTTAGGATGGATCTAGCTAATCCCAAAATATTTATCTCGTGATCCTTAATCACATCTGCAAAGTCCCTCTTGTCATATACAGTAGAAGTCACAGGTTCAGAGATTACATCCTGGATGTTTTGGGGGACCATTCTTCAGCCTACCACACGTTGCAAACTTCATACTGCACAATCATGATGTCTTGTCTCACTCTAAATGTATAACCACATTGTGACAAATGGTACTACCTAATGCCCTGAAAACTACACTGTATGTTTCCTCTGACACGATCCAAAACGAGTAACTCATGTCTTCTTGTTTATCAGTGGTGCCTCACCTCTGGTCCCATCTCCTTTCCACTCACTCTTCTCACTCAAATGCTGCACTTTATAAAATAGAGTTAGTCTAAAGTTTCTTCAGTTTCATCACAAAATTTGCATGAAACTGAACTTCTATCCACCCCCTCTATTTTTTGCTTTTACAATAAATGAAAGGTCCTTTTCACATTAAACCTCTCCTTTGGTGCTCCAGCTCCCACACTGCTCACCTTCTATTGAACTTGGCTCTGGCAATGATTGCCTCTCCTGCATTATCAGTTTGTTTCTACAGAATCAATCATACCAGCATACATATTCTAGAATCTTACTGCTGTATGGAACCCTCTTTGGGTCCACATTTCCCTGCAGCTATCATTCTTCTTGGTTCCCTTTCACAATATCTTATTGGAAGAGTTGCCTGTTGTCTCCCTCTTCTTCATCTTCCATTTTCTCCTCAAAAGATCATCATTCAATTGAGACAGCTTTTGTATCCAATAGCCACCCCCATGCTAACTTTAACAGCTATTTCAATATTTTAATTTTACTAGATCTGTTAGCTAAACAGTTGGCTACTTGCTTCTTCTTGAACTATTCACTTTTCTTGGCTTCTGTGGCAACATTCTTCCTTGGTCTTTTTCCTTACCACACTAGCTATTTCTCAGTCTCCCTTGTTTGATGCCTCTGTTAAATGTATTTACGTTTATTCAGTGTTGGCACGTTTGAGAGCTATGCCTTGGATTTTTTTTCTTCTTTCTCTACAATGTCTCCTTAGATCATTTTACTAGGTTCCATGACTTATTAACCTATATGCCATTGGGTCTCAGATATTAATATCCAGTGTTGACCTCTCTTCTGAACTCCAAACTCAAATACCCAACTGTCAATTAAACATTCTTAATTCATGTCTAAGAAACATCTGAAATTGAGCATGTCTAATACTTCATTCTGGAGGGCAATTTTATCTTTACCTTCAAAGTATTCTGTTTCTATTCTCCTCAATTCAGTGAATGATGCCACATGATTATTCAAGTGGAAAAAATTAGAATTATTCTTTTTTTTTATTCTTTTTAAATTTTATTTTATTTTTAAACTTTACATATTGTATTAGTTTTGCCAAATATCAAAATGAATCCGCCACAGGTATACAGGTGTTCCCCATCCTGAACCCTCCTCCCTCCTCCCTCCCCATACCATCCCTCTGGGTCGTCCCAGTGCACTAGCCCCAAGCATCCAGTATCGTGCATTGAACCTGGACTGGCAACTCATTTCATACATGATATTTTACATGTTTCAATGCCATTCTCCCAAAGCTTCCCACCCTCTCCCACTCCAACAGAGTCCATAAGACTGATCTATACATCAGTGTCTCTTTTGCTGTCTCGTACACAGGGTTATTGTTAGCATCTTTCTAAATTCCATATATATGCGTTAGTATACTGTATTGGTGTTTTTCTTTCTGGCTTACTTCACTCTGTATAATAGGCTCCAGTTTCATCCACCTCATTAGAACTGATTCAAATGTATTCTTTTTAATGGTTGAGTAATACTCCATTGTGTAGCCATTCATCTGCTGATGGACATCTAGATTGCTTCCATGTCCTGGCTATTATAAACAGTGCCATGAACATTGGGGTACACATGTCTCTTTCCCTTCTGGTTTCCTCAGTGTGTATGCCCAGCAGTGGGATTGCTGGATCATAAGGCAGTTCTAGTTCCAGTTTTTAAGGAATCTCCACACTGTTCTCCATAGTGGCTGTACTAGTTTGCATTCCCACCAACAGTGTAAGAGGGTTCCTTTTTCTCCACACCCTCTCCAGCATTTATTATTTGTAGACGTTTGGATTGCAGCCATTCTTACTGGTGTGAGATGGTACCTCATTGTGGTTTTGATTTGCATTTCTCTGATAATGAGTGATGTTGAGCATCTTTTCATGTGTTTGTTAGCCATCTGTATGTCTTCTTTGGAGAAATGTCTATTTAGTTCTTTGGCCCATTTTTTGATTGGGTCATTTATTTTTCTGGAGTTGAGCTGTAGGAGTTGCTTGTATATTTTTGAGATTAGTTGTTTGTCAGTTGCTTCATTTGCTATTATTTTCTCCCATTCTGAAGGCTGTCTTTTCACCTTGCTAATAGTTTCCTTAGAATTATTCTTATTCCTTCCTTTTAGTTACTTTCTATATCAAATATGTCAGTAAGTCTTTTTCGGTTCTACCCTCTAAATATATTCTTCATCTGTAATAATTCTCTACTTCTCTGTTTTCATCTAAAGTCAAGTTACTAATACTGCTGAAATTACCTACTAAATGAGTCTCTTCCTCCACTCTTACTTTCATCCACCAACAGAATGATTTGCTTTTGTTTGTGTATTTTCACCTATATCAGATCATGTCATTGACTCTTATGCTTAAATACCACTAAACGCTTCCTAAGAAACCTATGATTGGCTACTGAATGACTCTCTGAAGTGACCCTCTACTGTACTTTCCCATGATCATTCACACATATCTACACTGACCTTGTATCTATACGTGAAACACACCAAGTCATTTCCCAAGTTAGGACTCATGTGCTTGTTCTTCTCAATGACATCATAGGCTTCTCCTCTATATCTTTTCATGGTTGGCTCCTTCACATCATTCAAACTTGTGATCAAATGTCACTTCCTCAGGGAAGCCTCCCTACTGACTTGATAAAGTACACACCCAGACATCCATTATCCAATACATGACACTGTTTCATTATTCTTTAAAGCATTCACTACTAGATGAAACTAATCATATTTTCCTAGTTACTGATTATTTCCTCCAATAGAATATAAGCTTTCTGAGAATAGGGTCATACTATATATTATTCATTGTTGTGGCCCAAGAGCATAAAACATTACCTAATAAAATAGAAGATAAATAGAAATAAAGTAAATGAATGAAAATGAGGAAGTTTTGGCAGTGGTACACTGATAGTTGAAGGAATTAGCCTAAGACAGAAACATGATATACATATTTTTACTATACTACTTTGTTAGAGTAGACAAGTTGGTAGATGAGGAAAGTGAGGAAATTTAAGAGATGTTCTCCTGATGGACATTGTTCAGAAAAATTTATAGTAGGAGTTGACAACTAGGGGACAAAATTTAATCTAATAATGTATGTTTGTTTCATTCTTTTTGCTTTCCATAGAGGAAAAAAAATGAAGTAAATATTGTTTATGAGTTATAAGATATGACAAGATAAATTCATATTCCTGGCTTTTCTCACATGAACAAAATGTGTTGCACCCCTGGGCTCCCAGCATGGCAGCCATCTAGTAGAGGTGAGTGGTAGCTGCCCCATTCAGATAAGGCTTACAAGCTAACATCCCCACTATGCCCACATCACTTATTTTCACTTATATTTCAGGTGCAGTGCATTTGATTTTGACTTCCCCTATATCAATGTTGACAAAGCAACTGTTTGTTTTCACATTAATGACTTCTACCATCAAAGACTAAATAATCTCAAGTCATTCTTTAAGTAAAACTGAGAGGGTAACAGGTAGGAAGGCTAGGGGTCCCCAAGTGGAGGAAATAAACTGCAAGTGGCTGATGTTTTTTTTTTTTTTTCCTTCTCTATACAAAACTTAAAAAATTAACATGCTAGTAAAGTAATGCTCAAAATTCTCCAAGCCAGGCTTCAACTTCCATGAACTTCCAGATGTTTAAGCTGGTTTTAGAAATGGCAGAGGAACCAAAGATCAAATTGCCAACATCCACTGGATCATCAAAAACACGAGAGTTCCAGAAAAACATCTATTTCTGCTTTATTGACTATCCTAAGGCCTTTGACTTTATTGACTGTCCCAAAGCTTTATTGTGGATCACAATAAACTGTGGATAATTATGAAAGAGATGGGAATACCAGACCACCTGACCTGACACCTGAGAAATCTGTATCCAGGTCAGGAACCTGCAGTTAGAACTGGACATGGAACAACAGACTGGTTCCAAACAGGAAAGGGGGTACATCAAGGCTGTATATTGTCACCCTGCTTATTTAACTTACATGCACAGTTCATCATGAGAAACGTTGAGCTGGATGAAGCACAAGCTGGACTTAAGCTTGCCAGGAGAAATATCAATACCTTCAGATATGCAGATGACACCACCCTTATGGTAGAAAGTGAAGAAGAACTAAAGATCCTCTTGATGAAAGTGAAAGAGGAGAGTGAAAAAGTTGGCTTAAGGCTCAACATTCAGAAAACGAAGATCATGGCATCTGGTCCCATCACTTCATGGGAAATAGATGGGCAAACAGTGGAAACCATGACAGACTTTATTTTGGGGGCTCCAAAATCACTGCAGATGGTGACTGAAGCCATGAAATAAAAAGACACTTACTCCTTGGAAGAAAAGTTATGACCAACCTAGACAGCATATTAAAAAGCAGAGACATTACTTTGCCAACAAAGGGCCATTTAGTCAAGGCTATGGTTTTTCCAGTGGTCAAGAATGGATGTGAGAGTTGGACTATAAAGAAAGCTGAGCACCGAAGAATTGATGCTTTTGAACAGTGGTGTTGGAGAAGACTCTTGAGAGTCCCTTGGACTGCAAGGAGATGCAACCATTCCATCCTAAAGGAGATCAGTCCTGTGTGTTTTTTGGAAGGACCGATGTTGAAGCTGAAATTCCAATACTTTGGCCACCTGATGTGAAGAGCTGACTCATTTGAAAAGACCCTGATGCTGGCAAAGATTGAGGGCAGGAGGAGAAGGGGATGACAGAGGATGAGATGGTTGGATGGCATCATCGACTCAATGGATATGAGTCTGAGTAAACTCCAGGAATTGGTGATGGACAGGGAGGCCTGACATGCTGCAGACCATGTGGTAGCAAAGAGTCGGACATGACTGAGTGACTGAACTGAACTGATACAAAATTAAAGGGAGGTTTCTTTTAAATTCAATTTTGTTATGACAACACCTGGTTCCTGAACTTAACTTTCTCAAACCTTCAGTTAACCAATGTGTTTTTCTTGTGAAGATGTTTTCCTTAAGCTATGTTAATGAACTATGTATTTGCCTTGGAATCTTTCTTTCTTCAGGTGGTTGCCTAAGACTCAAACCTTGAAACAATAATCTTTTAACAAACCCATATGTCTTACTCATGGAAATGTTCTCTTAAGCCATGTTAATGAAACTATGTATTTGCTTTGAAATCTGCCTTTCTTTAAGATTCATGTCAATTGTTTGCTAGCCTGAATGACTCACCTGTGTCAATGCTATTCAAAATGCATGTTGTCGGAGAGGGGCCTGATGTAACTCTCTCAGTTTTGAGGTGATTCTTTAACAGATATATAACTCCATGCTAAAAACTAGCAAGGGGGAACTCTTTCTGTCCCCTTCTGATGCCTATGCCAGAAGCTTCCACTATGCCTTTATATTTTAATAAAACTTTATTATACGAAAGGCTTCCCGTGATCAAGCCTCGTCTCTGAACTTGGATTGAAATCCTCTCCTCCAGAGGTCATGAATTCCAGCGTAGCTCACTGCTTGCATCTTCAGCCTTTCAAAACCATTTCAAAAGAGGCAACTTGGCATCTTATCGACCTAACTTACTGACTAGTTACCATGATACTCCATTCTATAAGGAAGGGAGGGTTTCCCAGGTGGCACCAGTGGTAAAAAACCTGCCTGCCAATCCAGGAGATCTAAGAGACGCAAATTCACTGGGTCAGGCAGATCCCCTGAAGGAGGAAATGGCAACCCACTCCAGTATTCTTGCCTAGAGAATCCCACAGACAGAAGAGCCTAGCAGGCTACAGTCCATAGGGTCGCAAAGAGTCAGACACAAACAAAGCAACATAGCACATAAGGAAAAGAGGAATATAGGTTTGTAGGTAAGGAGGAATATAGGAATATAGGTAAGGTTAGGTTAGAATCTGTTAGTAGCACTTAAAAAAAAAAATAAATTATTTCACAAACTATATCATGTATTATTATTTGTTGTTATTCAGTCACTCAGTTGTGTCTAACTCTTTGTGACCCCATGGACTGTAACATACCAGGCTTTCTTTTCCTTTACCATCCCCTGGAGCTTGCTCAAACTCAAGTCCATTGAATCTGTGATGCCATCCAGTCATCTCTTCCTCTGTCATCCTCTTCTTCTCTTGCCTTCAATCTTTCCCAGCATCAGGTTTTTTTTTTTTTTTTTTTTTAATGAGTTGACTCTTTGCATCAGGTGGCCAAACTATTGGAGCTCCAGTTTCAGCATCAGTCCTTCCAGTGAATATTCAGGACTGGTTTCCTTTCGGACTGACTGGTTTGATCTTGCAGTCCAAGGGACTCTCAAGAGTCTTCTCCAACACCACAGTTCAAAAGCATCAGTCCTTTGGTGCTCAGCTCTTTTTATGGTCCAACTCTCACATCCATACATGACTAGTGGAAAAAAAATCATAGTTTTGACTATACAGACCTTTCTCGGCAATGTCTCTGCTTTTTAATACTCTGTCTAGGTGTGTCACAGTGACATTTCATTTTGTTCGTTTTGCACTTTAATGTGCAGGGTTGTATGGCAAATGTTAAATAAATGAGAAATAGCCTTGTCTATAAAGAGAAAAATGTAAGACTTGAGTTTCAATTTACTGAAGTAAGTTCTGGTCTTAATTTTTGTTTTGCTCCTGATTCAGACAAAACTTTAGCCTGTGTCCTTGACTCACATTATGACATCTCAATCTGTATGCTGATTTTATGCTATCTATCCATATTGATGTTTTTAAGCACCCCCAACAGTTATGCCTCATTGCTTTAAGTTGCATGTGTCCAATAACTGAATTCATGGAGCATAAGGCTTGATAAATTTCCCAGTCAGACCTATAAGATATTCAAGTTCAGAAGGAGTCTAAAAGGATTAATACACAATTCAAATATATTTCAAGATTAAAGGAGGATGTTTGGGAGTTTTCAGTGCTTTAGTTTACTTAGAAATGAATGTTGGCATTTGAAGGCAAACACTAATGATTCTTTTTGAACGATACTAAGATACTAGTTATATATTCAAAAAATGAATCTCTGAATGTTTTTAAAATTCAGACCCTGTAGTTTTAAAAGGATTTTCAATGAACATGCTTAAAAAGTATTTTCTTTTTAAAACTCATAGTCATTCTTCATATTACTTATTTAACTTTCTAAGAGCTGAAATATATTACAGTTTTCAACATAGATGATCTTTGAGGAAACAATACAACATTATTCTTCCACAACAAGCAATTTGAATTGTGGACATCAACACAACAAATTAGTTTCTGTCCTCTTCTTTTGAAAAATACATTCTTTCCATATTTTGAACACAAGTACAAGTCAACCTCTAGAAAATGGCTCATTAAGTAGTGTCAAAGTGATGTTAATAAACATGTATAACTCAAATTATGTTTAACTCTTTTAATTGCTCAATAAAGGTACTGCCAGAGATCCTTGTCCTGAAAAATTGCAGCTATATGCTCTTCATCTTAAATTTTGTTTTGTTTTTTGAACAAAAATTCTTAATTCTTTTGTTCATTATGACTCCATAAAGTTTTATAGTAATAGAAAATCACTACCAAGAGTCATATAGTGGTCTAATATAAAAGTAATTTCATGTAGCTTGTATTTTTCCTAATAGCTACCTTTCAATTTGCTATTTACAAGTCCCTAAGTTAGAAGACACTATGATATTTGTTGATATTTTAATTTAGCATTTTGGTTTTAGGAATGTGCCACATTTAAGGTGAAGTTGTGATCATCTCTAGAATGATTCTTATTTAAATTTTATGATAGACTACTGCTTTTTCATTTATTCTTTCTACAAATATTTATTGAATCCCTGTTGTATATCAGGCATACTGTTGTAGACAATTATGGCATATCTTGGAAGAAAAAAAAAAGG
This sequence comes from Bos mutus, assembly GCF_027580195.1. Classification (NCBI taxonomy): domain Eukaryota; kingdom Metazoa; phylum Chordata; class Mammalia; order Artiodactyla; family Bovidae; genus Bos; species Bos mutus. The sequence continues at coordinate 34,214,947 of NC_091618.1, forward strand.
ACAATGATCAGCATCTTCTTAGAGTTTTTAATCTAGTGAAGACAACCAGGCTAAAAAATAAACCCTTAACCTAACAAAGTAGTAAATCATACAGTATATTAAAGAATAATAAATGCTCAGGGGGAAAGGAAAAATGTAGCATAGAAGATTTGAAATTAAGCAAGGAATATGGGAATTAAGGGAAATTAAGCAAGAAATATCTAAGTCATCCTTAATTATAAACTACTTGAAAACTAAGTGGCTTAAAATAATGTATTATTATCTTTATAGTATCGTGCTTTAACTTGGCTCAGCCAGTTGGTTCTCACTTGGGTTTCTCATGTGTTTGCAGAAAGAGATTAGCCAGGGCTTTCGTCTGGGCTGGAGGTCCAAAATGGCCAGCGGCTGGAGGTCCAAGATGGCCAGCAGCTGAAGCTCAGCTGAGGTTATTAACCAAAGTGTCTACCAGTGGCCTTTCCATGTGACTTTGGCATCACAGCATGGAGGCTGGGTTCTGAGAGAGTGTACTGTCAGTGATCATACTGAGAGTTAGTATTTTAAGAAACTTCCTCTGATACAGCCTCAAAAGTTCTCAACTGTCACAGTTGATACATTCTATTGGTTACAAACAAGTCTCAGGGCAGCCTAGATTCCAGGTAAGAGGGCTACACAACTTTCAGTGAGGCCCATTTTTAGAAACTGGTAGGGTGATCAGGCTTACTGAGAAGTAAGTCTTAAAACAGGCGGTGAGTTAGGCAGTCAGATATCTAGAGGAAGATTGTTCCAAGCAGAGCAAATAGCCAGTATAAACACTAAAGAAAAAAACAAAAACATACAGACTATGCTTGAGGAATCAAAAAAGAAATGTAGAATGAGTAAGGGGGGAAATTAGCAAAGATGAGGTCAAACATTATGAGGGTTATATCACTCAGACCACAAGTCAAACAGTAGGTTTATCTAAATGATGGTCATTAGTGACTTGCTGGAAAATCAGCTTTCATTCTAATCCCAAAGAAAGTCAATGCAAGAGAATGTTCAAACTATCACACAATTGCACTCATCTCACACACTAGCAAAGTAATGCTCAAAATTTTCCAAGCTAAGTTTCAAAGGTACATGAACCAAGAACTTCCAGATGTTCAAACTCGATTCAGAAAAGGCACAGGAACTAGAGATCAAATTGCCAGCATCCATTGGATCACAGAAAAAGCTAGAGAATTCCAGAAAAACATCTGCTTCACTGACTATGCTAAAGGCTTTGACTGTGTGGATCAAACAAACTGGAAAATTCTTCAAGAGATGGGAATAACAGAATACCAGACCTGCCTCCTAAGAAATCTGTATGCAGGTCAAGAAGCAACAGCTTCAAGAAGGACATGGAACAATGGATTGGTTCCAAACTGAGAAAGGAGTATATCAAGGCTGCATATTGTCACCCTGTTTATTTAACTACTATGCAGAGCACGTCATGCAGAATGTTGGACTGGATGAAGCATATGCTGGAATCAAGATTTCTGGGGGAAATATCAGTAGCCTCAGATAGGCATCCTTATGGTAGAAAGCAAAGAGGAACTGAAGAACCTCTTGATGAAAGTGAAAGAGGAGAGTGAAAAACCTGGCTTTAAATCCAACATTCAAAAAACAAAGATCATGGCATCTGGTCCCATCACTTCATGGCAAACAGATGGGGAAACAATGGAAACAGTGACAGACTTTATTTTTTTTTTGGGGGGGGGCTCCAAAATCACTGCAGATGGTGACTATAGCAATGAAATTAAAAGATGCTTGCTTCTTGGAAGAAAAGCTATGATAAACCTAGACAGCATATTAAATAGCAGAGACATTACTTTGCCAACCAAAGTCCATCTATTCAAAGCTATGGTTTTTCCAGTAGTCATGCATGGATGTGAGAGTTGGACCATAAAGAAAGCTGAGCACTGAAGAATTTATGCTTTTGAATTGTGGTGTTGGAGAAGACTCTTGGGAGTCCCTTGGACTGCAAGGAAATCAAACCAATCAGTTCAGTTCAGTTCAGTTGCTCAGTCATGTCCAACTCTTTGCGACCCCATGAACCACAGCACACCAGGCCTCCCTATCCATCACCAATTCCTGAAGTTTACCCAAACTCATGTCCATTAAGTCGGTGATGCCATCTAACCATCTCATCATCTGTCATCCCCTTCTCCTCCTGCCTTCAATCTTTCCCAACATCAGGGTCTTTTCAAATGAGTCAGTTCTTCGCATCAGGTGGCCAAAATATTGGAGTTTCAGCTTCAACATCAGTCCTTCCAATGAACACCCAGGACTGATCTCCTTTAGGATGGACTGGTTGGATCTCCTTGCAGTCCAAGGGACTCTCAAGAGTCTTCTCCAACACCATAGTTCAAAAGCATCAATTCTTCTGCACTCAGCTTTCTCAAACCAGTCAATCCTAATGGAAATCAGTCCTGAATATTCATTGGAAGGACTGATGCTGAAGCTGAAGCTCCAATATTTTGGCCACCTTATGCAAAGAACAGACTCATTGGAAAAGACCCTGAGGCTGGCAGGATTGAAGGCAGGAGGGGAAGAGGATGACAGAGGATGAGATGGTTGGATGGCATCACTGATACGATGGACATGAGTGTGAGCAAGCTCCAGGGGTTGGTGATGGACAGGGGAGCCTGGTATGCTGCACCCCGTGGGGTCTCAAAGAGTCAGACATGACTGAGTGACTGAACTGAACTGAACTGAAAAATTTTTATGAGAGGGAAAGCAAGAGGGAAAGAGGCTTAAGGGAGAAAATAAGTTATGAAAAGAAATTATAAACGATCTTTCCAGGAATAAACAGGACTAGGAGTCCAAGGAGGGCAGCATTCTGAAGAGAAGAGAACAGCAAAAAAAAAATTTCAGAGATTTGCACATGTGGTCCCTTGATTATTCACCTGGGTATGGATCAGTGCATGGCTGTGAGGAAACTACCAGAGGCTGAGAATAAAAAGGGCACCTGAAAGGATTAAAGGAAATGATTTTCAGAGTTCAACCAAGTTTGGGAACAGTGAATGTCTTCCCAACAAGAAACCTCATAAATCAGGGGGATACTGGGAAGAGTACTTAGAAAGACGCTGCCATGGCAGTGAGATAATAACAAAAACAGATTCAGAACTAAATACTGTTCTGTGTCCACCCAAGTTTCTAGCAGGACCTAGAAGAATCAAACTGCTCCTTAGTATGTTAACTACATTTCAGAATAAAACCAAAGAATATGTATAGGATATTTAAAATATATCCAGCATCTAAAATGTAAAAAAATTGAAGCACCTGGCATAAAATGAAAAACTAGCAAATATGCAAAGAAACAACATCTGAACCATAATGAAGATAAAAACATATAAATCACAACAAATCCAGAACTTAAAATTTGAATATATTCCAATGATATTTGACTTGAGTTTTTTTAACATATATAAAATAATAAAATAATAACAGCAGGAAGATTATTAGAAGTATAAGAGTGACATGTTCTTATAAGTTGGTTTATCTGTGAAGTAGTATACCACTTAATATTGAAAGTAGAATCAACCACAAAATAGCCAAAAATAATAGCTAACAAGCCAATAATATATAAAAGTGAAAAAATACAAATATTCAATCCAAAAGAAGGCAGAGAAAAAAGGAAAAACTCAAAGAACAAATGAGACAAATAGAAAGCAAGTGGCGAATGGTTGATTAACAGTTAACCATACTAATAATCACATTAAATATAAATAAATGAAACACCCTCAATTAAAAGACAAAGATTATCTGATAAGAAAAAAAAAGCAAGAACTGATTATTTGCTTTCTGCAAGGAACCCACTTTAAAACAAAGATGCAAATAAATGAAAAGTGAAATGATGACAAATGGCACACCATGAAAAAAGAAAAGAAAAAAACAAAAGAAAACTGGAATGGTTATATTAGTATCAGACAAATGATTTCAAAGATAGAAATATCACAAGGGATAAAGAAAGTTACTGCAGAAGGATACCAGAAAACTTGGACCTGGATATGTTCATTATCTTTACTGTGGTCATAATTTCATGGCTACATAAACAAGTCAAAATTTCTTAAACTTCACATTTTTAATATGTACATAAAATGTCAATTATATCTCAATCCATCTGTCATCCACAACTGGTAAACAAATAGATGGAAAAAAGATGGTAGGGAGAATGATCCAGTGCAGACCACAAAATTAATGGTAAAAGAGAAGAGCAGAGGATTTCTGCAGCAATGTCCTTAAGCAACCTTGCTTTATTTGGTAGGCTATTTATAATTTTCAATCTAGTCTGTGGTTTTCACTGACTTCTCTTTATAACCATTGTCATCACTCTTGTCCAAGCTACCCTCATCTCTTTTTGGACTGTCTACTACTTTGCTCTGAGAATAAAAGCAGAACTCCTAACAGTGGCCTTCAGGACCCTCTCCATGATCTGGTTCCTACCTATTCCTCCATCTTCTCTTCAGATCAACTTCCTCTTATTCTCCCTTTTCATCTGCCTTAACCTACTTTCAATCCCTACACTAGTTTCCTAAAGTTGTTTTCACAAAGTAACACAAACCAAGTGACTTAACAGAAATTTGGTGCCCCACAGTTCTGGAGGCCAGAATCCAAAATCAAAATGTGAGCAGGGCCGTACTCTCCAGAGGTGCCAGAGAAGGATTTGTCTCCAATTTCTAGCAACTCTAGGTTGCCTCTCTCTAAGTTTCTAGCAACTTCAGGCATTCCTTGTCTTAGAGATGGTTATTTTCTCCCTGTGTCTCTTCACATAGTCTTCTCTGTGCATATCTGTGTCATATCTGTGTCCATCTTTCCCCTTTTTCATCAGGATATCAGTTATCTTAAATTGGGACCTACCACAACAATCTCATTTTAACTTTGCTAAACCTGCAAAGACTTTATTTTCAAATAAGCTCACATTATTTGGTATGAAAGGTTTGGACTTTAGCATATCTTTCAGGGAGAATACAATTTAACCTAAAATACTCCGGGTATTAGTTGAATTGCATTTTGCTGATGGAACTTTATGCAGTTCTTCTGCCTCAACAGATCCTTCTCTGACTCTTTTACCAATGATTCAGACCAATCCTTCAGACCTAAACGAAAGCATAACCTCTTCAAGACTCTCTTGACCTGTTTCATTATGTCAAGTTCCTATCCAGGCTCTCACAGTCTTAGAAACCTCTTCTTTATAATTCTTCTTTGAGATACAATTTTGCATGGTAGGACTATTTAAATATGTATATTCTTTCTCAATAAACTCTTAACTCCATGAACATAGGTAATGTATCTGTTTTGCTAACCATGTTATTGCCACCACTTTGTAGAATACAGAGAACATAGTATATTATCAATAAATAACTATTACATAATAAATAAGTTTATTTTTAATTAAATAAGTTGTTTGTTAATGACTTCAAATAACACAGGAGCTTAAAGAGATATTTTTATTATTTCTATAAGAGAGTAAAAGAGGTGGGCGGGCTTGGCAGTTTAACTAACAAATGAATAAAATAAAAACAAATGCATTTCATTAATTTAATATATAATAAGTACAACTTTAACATGATTTACTCTGTTATATTACAGTAAGTTGGATGAGAAAAAAATCTATTTTCACTTTCTCAGTGAAATTAATTTGTTCTATTATGTAAATCAATAGGAAAGTTAAGTATAAAATCAATCCTGGAATGATCATCAAAGTAAAGAGATACTGTCCCCTATTTTGCTAGTTATGAAGAATTTTGAAATTAGCTTTGGCTATTGTGTATGTTTTGATCTAATTTTAATTAAAATTTTTACACATTTCTTTCACCCCGATGCTTTTAGTATAAACTAAAAAAGACCTACGCCATATCATTTTTTAACCATGAATGTACACTTACATCACATAACATTCAAGTTAGTCACATTTTAGTGATATAACTGATGCTTTGAGCTTTATTAACAAGCAAATTTGTTTTAATTAACTCTTAATGAAATCCCAGTATTGACAGGATAACTTGAAGTTTTTATAAGCATTTGTTTTTAGTCTATTAAGAGTTGAACAAGACTGAGTGATTGAACTGAACTGAAGTTTCAATATGATGGCAAAGTTGACAGCTTTTATCAGCTGTCAATCCAATCTGTCAGTCTGGAATTAGAATAAATTCTTTTCATGTACTTACAAATCCACAAAATTAAAGAGAGAAGCTATGGTTAGAAAAACACATAATCTTTTCCTGATTTGAAATCAGAATATTGTGAAATTTTTATAGGCTAATGTTAATGTTGTTATACACAGTACTTAAGACTTTAGTAATCTTTTGTTAAAGGGAGATCAAGAGCCAGTTCCCCTTTTATCAACTAGTAGGGCAGATACAACAAAACATAGAAATTATTGCAGGTATTGCTTTGAGGAAAATTCTGTTGGGATACAGACATAAGGCAATTTATTAAAAATGGTGTTCCTTTAGGGTCACTGGGCTGGGTATAGGAGGGCTTGGCAGGAAAAGAGTCTGAAGGTGCCAGAGGACAGTTTTAAGAGACTGAATCTGAAAGGAAAGGAGTCTGTCTGCACCAGGGTAATGGCTGTATATGTCAAGCAAAAAGAGAAATATTAAGAAATAAAATGACATATCCATTCCAAAAAAAAAAAAAAGAGAGAGAGAGAGAGAGAGAAGAAAAGAAAGCAGGCAAGGAGAAGAACAAAAAAAAGGGCTGGTTCACTCATTTGACTTGGTGGATGGGAAATTATATATTTTTTTTTATTTCCTGAAAGACAAAACTGCAGAGGGGAACTGATATGACAGTCTAAGATATTTTCTATGCACATTTCAGAAGGGCCTGCTCCCTACACCTTTTCTTGCTGAGGAAATCTTCCCCTCAGTATTTGCTCAATCATTTAGTTTTGTTACATAGCCACATATCTAAACCAGCTGAGGCTAATTATATGTAAAAAGAATGTATGGCTATCTTGAAAATAACTCATTTCTAAGCTTGCCATGAGCGTATGACTTAGCTTAGTATTGATGCCTCTTTAAGAATGCAAAAGTCTAAAACAATCAAATAGTGTCTTATGAATTTGAACCTAAAAGAAGAGAATAAGGTTGTCAGATGTTAGCAGGTGTTATAGCTAGAAAGTCAAGTACTTCTGAGGTTGAGGAAAGTAACTCCTGAGAAGTATCCAAAATTATAAGGAAGATGAGGAGCCAATAGCTAGGTTTTCCCAGTGGATAAGTGGTAAAGAAGCCACCTGCCAATGCAAGAGATACAGACACAGGTTTTATTCCTGGCTGGGAAGATCCCCTGGAAGAGAAGTGGCAACCTGCTCCAATAGTCTTGCCTGGAAAATTCCATGGACAGAGGAGCCTGGAGGGTTACAGTCCATCAGATCATAAACTGTCAGACATGACTGAGCACACACACACACAGAGCCAACAGAGAGTAATGCTCAGAAACATATAGGTGAGCCCATGATCCATGAAAGGGGAAGAGACCATCTTTTAAGAACACAGAACACAAGTTTGGCTTCTAATGTCTTGCCATAATTTTGGGACTTGGATTTCCATAAGAGTCACTGTTTTCCCTTTATAATAAAACATCATTTTTATACTATTAGAGAAGATACTTGTTCCTTACAAAGAATAACATAAGAGTGGTTTTGTGTCATAAGGTCTGAAAATAAAACCTGATGCTATGGATTGATCCTATGTGCTGTCATGACATCTGGTGAAACTTGGAAGGCCTCCAATGGCCTAATTGCAAGAACCACCCCGCCACCTCAACTCTGTTCCTGTGAATAAGGTCCCCTAGCCAATTATTCTTCTTATCAAAGGGACTAGGTACAATTCTACTGAACCCTGAGTCTTGGTTTCAATTCCCTGCTAGTGGTAGAATAATTCAAAGAAATCAACCACATCCTCTCTTAGGAACTGAGGTCACTATATAACTTCTTGACACTAAAACTTGCCTTTTCACAGCCCCTGCTTGTTCACTCTGTTCCTGAAGGCCCTTTGTGACCTGGAATGGTGTGTTGTGTCCTCCCCACTGGGTTATGAGTTTCTGTGTTAATCTGCTGTGGATCTCACCTGTTCAGTTTCAGGTAGGTCTTGTGTATTTGACCATCCCCGTAGTCCTAGTGAGAATCCCTTTCTTACCAGTGGGGTGAATAGGAGGTGATTAAATTTGCAGAGACATGGATGGACCTAGAGTCATACAGAGTTAAGTAAATAAGAATGAGAAAAAATGCCAAATATCATGTATTAACACATATATGTGAAATCTAGAAAAATGTTACAGATGATCCTATTTGCAAAGCATAAATGGAGACACAGACACAGAGAATAACCGTAGACACCAAAGGGAAAGGGAGTGTAGGACGAATTGGGAGACTGGGATTCACATATATACACTGCCATGTATAAAATAGCTAACTAATGCAAACCTACTGTAGAGCACAGGGAGCTCTACTCAGTGCCCTGTGGGACACAAAGGGGAAGGAAATCCAAAAAAGAGGGGGTGCATGTATATATATGGCTGATTAACTTTGCTATTCAGCAGAAACTAACACAGTGTTGTAAAGCAAATACACATCGATAAAATTAAAACAAACAAATTTTAATGTATATATCTGAATCCCATGGGTGCTTCCTGTGAGGGTCCTCCCATTTACACTTCCATTTCAATGGCGGTTTCCTTAGGATCTCACATATTGATTGAAAACAAAAAAAATTAAATAGCCTCTATTTCTCTAAAATAATATCTTTATCACACTTATTTTTAAAAATTTAGTCCTAAATATTATACAGCTATAAAATTAATGAATACAATCTTCAGACCCAAGGTACCTTTACATTTTCATCATAGATAAAATGGCAAACACATAAATCACAGGAACAACAGTGAATTGTGAAATATAGTTAGGATCATATATGGCCATACTACCCTGAAAGCCAAATCTCATCTGAAATATAGTTAGGATAAAAGATGTAGAAAGTGAACAAATCAGTTTCTCCCCAGATGCTTTTTAAGTCTTTTACACTTTGAATGCTGTCTAGTAAGTGTGGGAAAGGGAAGTTAAGGGGAAATTACAATGATCCTTAGTATCAGGACCAGCAATACAATTTTAAATCAAATTGCACTACGTATTTGGATTGTGGTTCTACTTTTTGAGTGCCAGATTTGTCGGAAGTAGCAAGACTGCAAAAGAGTAGAAATTTTCTATTATTATCTGATTCCTGAAAATAGCAATTCAAATTCTGAGAGAAAGCGAAAAACAAACAAAATTGTTAGTAAAGAATATTTCTTCTAAACTTTCCAGTAAAAGCAATTTTTTTTGATTATAGTGTATAGATGATGTTGAGCAAACTCAAAATCTGCTTCATGTCACAGAACTTCAGGCTAAGCTTATACTAACACTAATATTTAGATCTGTTAGAAATCTTGGTAAATTCCCCTCCCCCAGATCCATTTTACAAAGCTGATTTACATTCAGAGAAGTTGCCTTCCTTAAGGAGAACACAGTTTGATATCTCCTGCATCCCTATGAGCAAGGATGGAAAAGGAGTAAGGATGTGGAAAAAGGAAATAGCAACAGACAGAAAGGTAGGTTGAAGAATTGGAGAGAAGGATGTCCCTGTCATTTCTGTTATAAACAGCAGAGCCCTGGTAAGGTAAAACGAAAGGGAATGTTTCTCATTGGGAGCCCAGACCACCTTATGCAGAAAGTAGCATTCTCCAGGATGGCTCTGAGACATGACTGGCCACCTATAAAATGAGTGCTTACCTGTGTATGAGACCAGTTTTTTCATATAAATAATGTTAAACTGTGTACCTTTGTCAGCGATGTACTTTTCTTGCTCTGAACAATATTACAGGATTTATATTGACATGGGCACACCCTTTTTCAAAACTGTGCAATGTTTTGAAGACAGATGTTACCTTCAGTAACATTATAATGAGTATATTAGCTTTAATTAGTCTAAAAGTGACCTTTTTGTAAAACTTTTTCATAAAAATATTTGATTTCTAGGAATATGACTCTATTTTAAATATATCTCTTTAATGATTGTCAATTTCTCCGGTGTTAGGAAAATACAGTTACAGACAAAGATGGTAAAAGATTCCAGTAGTAAGACAATTTCATGAGTGTTTTGGTATTTGAATCCTTGCAGGATAGGGGAAGTTTGAATAAAGAAAAAAAAAGATCAGATATTTTATGAGCACCATCTATATGAACATCATTGGTAAAGGGCAAAAAGTAGCAAAACTTTGATATTCAAGAAAGAGGAAACTATGGAGCAAGTTAGAGCCCTGATCACTGATGAGGAATCAGTTATTTGGAAGAACTCTGTTGTGGGGAGGGGCAGATGATGCTTCAATTTTTGAATGCTCTGCGGTGAAACATTTAGCTGGACAACCATGAAAACATTTTCAAAACAATTGGAAATATAAACAAGAATATATAATATAGGACTCAGTTTAGTTCAGTCACTCAGCTGTGTCTGGCTCTTGCAACCCCATGAACTGCAGCATGCCAGGCCTCCCTGTCCATCATAACTCCCAGAGCTTACTCAAACTCATGTCCATTGAGTCGCTGATGCCATCCAACCATCTCATTCTGTCATCCCCTTCTCCTCCCACCTTAAGTCATTCCCAGCATCAGGGTCGTTTCAAATGAGTCAGTCCTTTGCATCAGGTGGCCAAAGAATTGGAGTATCAGCTTCAGCATCAGTCCTTCCAATGAACACCCAGGACTGATCTCCTTTAGAATGGACTGGTTGGATCTCCTTGCAGTCCAAGGGAATCTCAAGAGTCTTCTTCAACACCACAGTTCAAAAGCATCAATTCTTTGGTGGTCAGTTTTCTTTATAGTCCAACTCTCACATCCATACATGACTACTGGAAAAATCAAAGCTTTGACTACATGGAACATTGTTGTCAAAATCATGTCTCTGCTTTTTAATATGTTATCAAGGTTGGTCAAAACTTTTCTTCCAAGAAGCAAATGTCTTTTAATTTCATGGCTGCAGTCACCATCTGCAGTGAGTTTGGAGCCCCCCAAAACAAAGTCTGTCACTGTTTCCATTCTTTCCCATCTATTTGCCATGAAGTGATGGGACCAGATGCCATGATCTTAGTTTTCTGAATGTTGAGCTTTAAGTCAACTTTTTCACTCTCCTCTTTCACTTTCATCAAGAGGCTCCTTAGCTCTTCTCTTTCTGCCATAAGGGTAGTGTTATCTGCATATCTGAGGTTATCAGTAGTTTTCCCGGCAATCTTGATCCCAGCATGTGCTTCATCCAGTCCAGCATTTCTCATGATGTACTCTGCATATAAGTTAAATAAGCTGAGGTACTCCTTTCCCGATTTGGAACCAGTCTGTTGTTCCATGTCCAGTTCTAACTGTTGCTTCTTGACTTGCATACATATTTCTCAGGAGGCAGGTCAGGTGGTCTGGTATTCCCATCTCTTTCAGAATTTTCCACAGGATGTTGTGATTCACATAACCAAAGACTTTTGCTTAGTCAATAAAGCAGAAGTAGATGTTTTTCTGGAACTGTCTCGATTTTTCTATGATCCAATGGACATTGGCAGTTTGATCTCTGGTTCCTCTGCCTTTCCTAAATCCAGCTTGAATATCTGGAGTTTCACAGTTCATGTTCGGTTAAAGCCTTTCTTGGAGAATTTTGAGCATTACTTTACTAGTGTGTGCGATGAGTGCAATTGTGCGGTAGTTTGAGCATTCTTTGGCATTGCCTTTCTTTGGGATTGGAATGAAAACTGACCTTTTCCAGTCCCGTGGCCACTGTTGAGTTTTCCAAATTTGCTGGCCTATTGAGTACAGCACTTTCACAGCATCATCTTTCAGGATTTGAAATAGCTCAACTGGAATTCCATCACCTCCACTAGCTTTGCTCATAGTGATGCTTCCTAAGGCCCACTTGACTTCTCATTCCAGAATGTCTGGCTCTAGGTGAGTGATCACACCATCGTGGTTATTTGTGTCATGAAGATCTTTTTTGTATAGTTCTTGTACAGCTCTTCTGTGTATTCTTGCCACCTCTTATTAGTATCTTCTGCTTCTTTTAGGTTCATACCATTTTGTCCTTTACTGTGCCCATTTTTGCATGAAATATTCCCTTGGCATCTCTAATTTTCTTGAAGAGATCTCTAGTCTCTCCCATCCTATTGTTTTCCACTATTTCTTTGCATTGATCACTGAGGAAGGCTTTCTTATCTCTCCTTGCTATTCTTTGGAACTCTGCATTCAAATAAATATCTCTCCTTTTCTCCTTTGCCTTTCACTTCCCTGCTTTTCTCAGCTTTTGTAAGGCCTCCTCAGACAACCTTTTTGCCTTTTTGCATTTTTTTTTCTTGGGGTTCGTCTTGACCACTGCGTCCTGTACAATGTCATGAACATCAGTCCATAGTTCTTCAGGAACTCTGTCTATCAGATCTAATCCCTTGAATCTATTTCTCATTTCCACTGTATAATCATAAGGGATTTGATTTAGGTCATACCTGAATGGTCTAGTGCTTTTCCCTACTTTCTTCAATTTAAGTCTGAATTTAGCAATAAGGAGTTCATAATCTGAGCCACAGTCATGCTTTTGCTGACTGTATAGAGCTTTTCCATCTTTGGCTGCAAAAATATGATCAATCTGATTTCAGTATTGACCATCTGGTGATGTCCTTATGAGAGTCGTCTCTTGTGTTGCCAGAAGAGGGTGTTTGCTATGACCAGTCTGTTCTCTTGGCCAAACTATGTTAGCATTTTCTTGCTTCATTCTGTACCCCAAGGCCAAATTTTCCTGTTACTGTAGGTATCTCTTGACTTCCTACTTTTGCATTCCAGTCCCCTATAATGAAAAGGACATCTTTTGCGGGGTGTTAATTCTAGAAGGTCCTGAAGGTCTTCATAGAACCATTCAACTTCAGCTTCTTCAGCATTTCTGGTTGGGGCATAAACTTGGATTGCTGTGATATTGAATGGTTTGCCTTGGAAATGAACAGAGATCATTCTGTCGTTTTTGAGATTGGGCCTAAGTACTGCATTTCTGACTCTTTTGTTGACTATGAGGGCTATTCCTTTTCTTCTACAATAGTAGATATAATGGTCATCTGAGTTAAATTTGGGGCTTGCCTGATAGTTCAGTTGGTAAAGAATCTGCTTGCAATGCAGGAGATCCTGGTTCAATTCCTGGGTTGGGAAGATCCGCTGGAGAAGGGAAAAGCTACCCACTCCAGTATTCTGGCCTGTAGAATTCCAAACTTGCCCATTCCAGTCCATTATAGTTCACTGATTCCTAAAATGTCGATATTCATTCTTGCCATCTCCTGTTTGACCATTTCCAATTTGCCTTGATTCATGGACCTTACATTCCAGGTTCCTATGCAATAATATTCTTTATAGCATCAGACGTTACTTCCATCACCAGTCACATCCACAACTGGGCATTGTTTTTGCTTTGGCTCCGTATCTTCATTCTTTCTGGAGTTATTTCTCCACTCTTCTCCAGTAGCATATTTGGCACCTACCAACCTGGGGAGTTCATCTTTCAGGGTCATATCTTTTTGCCTTTTCATACTGTTCATGGGGTTCTCAAGGCAACAATGCTGAAGTGGTTTGCCAGTATTGGTATTCAAATTAAATTAAATTTGAAATTTAATTTGAATTTAAAACAAGTTAAAGAAGTTATCCTAGCAAATGTGGGTGAGCATCATCTAATCCATTGAGAAGCTGAATAAAACAAAAGGGAGATTTTGTCCCTTTTGCCACAATGTGTGAGCTGGGGCATTGGTGTTTTCCTATCTTCAGACTGAAATTTATACCAAAAACTTCCATGATTCTCGAGCTTTCAAATTTGGATTAAACTATACACAACCAGTGGAGAATGAAATGGCAAAACATTCTAGTATTCTTGCCTGGGAAATCCTATGGACAGAGAAGCCTGGTGGGCTACAGTCCATGGGGCCCCAAGAGTCAGACATGACTGAGGGTGCACACATGCACACACTAGACAGAAGTGGGTAGGACCACTCAGCCTCCACAATCTCATGAATGAATCCTTCATATGCATCAAAGGATGGGGTAAAGAAAGAAGTCTTGTGGATGAGTTGACAGGGAATAGGAGGCAGTGGAAGCACCAGAGAAGAAAGAGGCCCTTCAGTTCAGTTCAGTTCAGTTTTGCTCAGTCGTGTCCGACTCTTTGTGACCCCACCAACCGCAGCATGCCAGGCCTCCCTGTCCATCACCAACTCCCGGAGTTCACTCAAACTCATGTCCATCAAGTCGGTGATGCCATCCAGCCATCTCATCCTCTGTCATCCCCTTCCCCTCTTGCCCCCAATCCCTCCCAGCATCAGGGTCTTTTCCAATGATTCAGCTCTTCGCATCAGGTGGCCAAAGTACTGGAGTTTCAGCTTTATCATCAGTCCTTCCAATGAACACCCAGGACTGATCTCCTTTAGGATGGACTGGTTGGATCTCCTTGCAGTCCAAGGGACTCTCAAGAGTCTTCTCCAACACCACAGTTCAAAAGCACCAATTCTTTGGCACTCAGCTTTCTTCACAGTCCAACTCTCACATCCATACATGACCACTGGAAAAACCATAGCCTTGACTAGACAGACATTTGTTGGCAAAGTAATGTCTCTGCTTTTTAATATGCTGTCTAGGTTGGTCATAACTTTCCTTCCAAGGAGTAAGCTTCTTTTAATTTCATGGCTGCAATCACCATCTGCAGTGATTTTGGAACCCCCAAAATAAAGTCTGACACTGTTTCCACTGTTTCCCCATCTATTTCCCATGTCCCTGATTACTGTTAAAATCTCCATCCCAGTAATGCATTTATTCTCCAGAAAAAGGCCTCTTGGTCCAAGAATCCTTTGAGAAATCTTGGCTCTTTACAATCAATGACTCTCCAGGGATATGAAAAGTCTCTTTGAACCACAATGTCCTGATCCTTTGAGTCATATACACCTTCAGAATGGCTGACACAGCCAAGCTCCCACTGTCTTATATTTTCCTTAATATTGTTTTTTAAATGACTTACTTTTTTACTTATGAATATTCTTTAGCTTATCTTAAAATATCAGCCAAACCTTTGCTTTAATATAGTAGTCATTTCTAGTATATTAAAGACACAATTATAAAAAAGAAGGCTATTCCATATACACTCTTAAAATTACTTTATGTAATTTTGGGCCTCTTTCAATTTGAAAATAATCTAGGAACTGATCATAGATGATAACAGTGAAATATTTTCATAGTTGTTTTTTAATTAAAGACACTCTGTTGTAAGCCTGTGGGAGTTTCTGATTTGTAGCACAGACTTTGGTAAATAGTTGGAGAAACCACTTTTTACTCCTTTAGTTTATCTTGTGAGAACTACCAATATTTTTGTCTTGAAATTCAAACTCTGCTTTAATTTTCTAATGTACTTTATTTTGCTTGCTTATTTGAGAGAGTCCTCAACATTCTAAAATATTGCAAACACATTTAAAAACTAGACATAAAACAGACAAGAGAGAAGTTTTATATTTGCATGCACAGGGTGAGCAAATTAGCACTCCAATGATCAATCTGCAGTAGTTAGAGAGTCAGCTTTGGAATATTAATTCAAGCATTACCAGTATGTGAAAAAGTCTCTCTAATATTTCCTAGGACATGGGAAGCATACTAAATATTTTAACTCCAGGGGAAAAAAGTCATAAATAAGTGATATAAAATAAAATAAAACAACCCTCTCCTCAAACTCTAGACTCTTAGACTGATAAAAAAAAGTATATGAGAAACATTGCTTTTATGATATGAAACTAATTGTTAGTATTAATTTTTTTAACTACTTCACAATAATGAAATTACTCCATGTAACGCATGATTGACTCCCTGTTCAACATCATCTAACAGATTGTTGAATCTGTTCATCATTCAACATCAGTTTCAGAAGAATTTGGAGAATTAGACCATGTTTGCCAGACCAAAAAAGAAAAGCCCAATTTTCATACATTTCTAAATCTATCAGCCAGGAGGAAGTGGTATGAAATCAGATGTTGCTAAGGAAAGACTGGTTGTGTTCTAGCTGCACCAGGAACATGGCATCTCCTAGAGGCACTATTCCTATTGCAGGAGGTGAGAATAAAGGAGTGGAATCAAGTGAGAAATGGGAGCAACGGTGTTCCCATGGGAACAACACTTGCTAATAAGCTACTGCCTAGTGGAGAAGGCGATGGCACCCCACTCCAGTCCTCTTGCCTGGAAAATCCCATGGATGGAGGAGCCTGGTGGGCTGCAGTCCATGGGATCGCGAAGAGTCGGACACAACTGAGCGACTTCCCTTTCACTTTTCACTTTCATGCATTGGAGAAGGAAATGGCAACCCACTTCAGTGTTCTTGCCTGGAAAGTCCCAGGGACGGGGGAGCCTGGTGGGTTGCCGTCTATGGGGTCACACATATTCGGACATGACTGAAGTGACTTAGCAGTAGCAGCAGCAGAGTTCAGAAATCCAGTTTTTTTTCATCACAATAGAACACCTCTCATGAAACTCAGGGGCTTTATTACTCCCAATCTGAGAATCACCAAGATTAATGGAGGGTTCATATTGTCCTATTTTAATATTAAGCAATATAAAGTTTGAGGAGTTTTTTATTTTCTTCTCCATTTATTCTTATTAATAAAAAACAGTGCAGTAGAACATCTATTTGGTGTTCTCAAACATTACAGAGTTTTGTGCTTAACTATTAGATTTCTATTTGTGGATACTTCTGAAAACTCATTTTAAAAAATGAAGAAAGGATTTCTACAGCCTTCTCATAGCTAAACTAAGATAAATGATGTTTTCTTAGAGGCTGCCTTAGTGGGAATATTACAGGCAAAACAACAACGTCTTGTGACAAGAGCAGTAATAGGAATTTGAAAATTTTACTTTTCTATCCCAAGGCTCAAACCTTAATAGCCATGTAGCTTTGGTGATATGCTACTAATACAATTCATAGTTTTCCTAAAGAAAACAAGATCAGGATTAAGGCAAACACAATATTCACATCATAACTCTGAGTTAAGAATGCCACTGGGAAAAATTCCCAACACTGGGTGAAAAATGTGAAAACATCCAAATAAAGTCAAACTGATTTTTTACAATTTGTCTGAGCTACTATGTCTAAACAAGCAAATATGCAACTCATAAGTATTTTAAACAGTCAACCAAAATGCAAAATTTGCATTTTAATATAATAACACAATTTATGGGCTATCTTCCAAAGAGAGGGCATTTTTAATATACTATAACATTTCTCACAAAATGTGCATTAATAATGCAATGTGCTACTCAAAGAGCTATGCTAAATATTAATTACAAGAAAGTAAAATAAAAATATACCACTCTAAAGATTTAATAGAATTCAATCTGTAAATAAAATTATGTTGTCCAGCTTTAATTAAGACATTACACACTAATTTTCCTCGGATGCTCATAATTATAATTTTTGCATGCATGGATGAGTCCCTGAGCTATTTTAATAGAATTTAGTGGTTGCTCTTGTGCCTCTAAGGCCAATAGTGTAAGCATTTTTTTTAAAGAAAGCCCACATCACTACAAAAACATTAAAAAAATCTAAATATGGATTAAATGTACTTTAAAAAATAAGATTTTTAATCAAATATTATAATTATATAAAATAATTATGTACTCTAGCTGCACACCTCACCACTGTAAGAAAAGAAATTAAAGAATTTAATAAAAATAGAAAATAACCATATCCACTGTCCACATTTTTTCTTAACTCTATTTTATGACTCATGACTGGTAATATTCATTGCTATAGTCAGCATATAAAGATATTTTATTTCTTTACCATTTCCACTTTTATATTCCATAACATAGTTTTCATATGATGACACCTGAAGTAATCAAAACCTATTAAACTGCCAATCACATTGACCTTGTGGTTCTATCATTTTATTCTTTACAGCATCTAAGACAGATACCTAGAATACAGTTTTCCCCCTTGGGGGCTGTCTTAAATATCACTTAGTCTATACAAGTCAGTTTAAAAGTGAGGGTGGTGTTGGGGAGACACATGTACACCCATGGCTGATTCATGTCAATGTATGGCAAAAGCCACCACAATATTGTAAAGTAATTAGCTTCCACTTACAATAAATAAATTATTATTATTATTTTTTTTAATGAGGAGCCTAAAGAGACAAGAAGCTGACCGCTGACTTGCCTGAGGTCACAGAGCAGATGTGAGAACCTTGTCGGGATTTGGGGTTTCTGAAGCCTCCTAACTCCCAGAGAAGCTCATTTTTTTACAAAACTCCTTTTCCCGGATTCCCTCAGTGCTCTATTCTACATTACTTCATATTAATATTTTAGTTTACCCTTAACATCCAGTTCATGTCATGTGTTCTCATGTTTCAACTTTGATTGACACAAAATATCACTCTCTACAGATTCATATGTCTGTTTTATTCTTTCAAAACATCTTTTCCATAAGATATCTAAAACTAGATTCTGAAGAAGAACTAGCAAAGACCAGTTAACCTTTTCTCCATTAACTTCACCAAACACCTTCTACATTCTAATGGGCAACGGATCTTGGTGTAGACATATTTCTGCACTTCATACAGCAATGCATTAGCAGAGATCATGGCACTCCATTGTATCAAGCTTTCCAGTTCATCATGACTGCCATTCCCCTAGGCTATGGATGTGTCTCTTCGCATCTAGACACTCACACTTTACTTTTAGCTGGTCTTCTTTCCCCAGCTAGAGAACCATGGAGCCAGGCCTCAAAGTGACTTCTAAAGCCTCTTCTTCCTCTTCCATTAATCATATCAAACCTTCTGTTATGTTTATAAAGAAAGAACACTTAAGTTTTCATGAATGAACATCAATGGGCTTTGTTTTCTCCCCTCCGAACTAAACTACTGTATAGTTCAAACTGTGTAAAAACAAAGTTCTATAAACCTATCAAATGGATATTAGTTGTGTGTGTGTGCTTGTGCTAAAGTCACTTCAGTCGTGTCCAACTTTTTGCGACCCCATGGACTATAGCCTGCCAGGCTACTCTGTCCACGGGATTCTCCAGGCAAGAATACTGGAGTGGGTCACCATGCCCTCCTCCAAGGGATCTTCCCAACCCAGAGATAGAACCCAGGGATCAAACTCACATCTCTTATGTCTTCTGCATTGGCAGATGTGTTCTTTACCACTAGTGCCACCTGGAAAGCCTCAGATATTCAGTTCAGTTCAGTCGCTCAGTCATGTCTGACTCTTTGTGACCCCATGGACTGCAGCATGCCAGGCCTCCCTGTCCATCACCAACTTCAGAGTTTACTCAAACTCATGCCCATTGAGTTGGTGATGCCATCCAACCATCTCATCCTCTGTCATCCCCTTCTCCTCGCGTCTTCAGTCATTCCCAGCATCAGGGTCATTTTGAATGAGTCAGTTCTTAGCATCAGGTAGCCAAAGTATTGGAGTTTCAGCTTCAACATCAGTCCTTCCAATGTATATTCAGGACTGATTTCCTTTAGGATGGACTGGTTGGATCTCCTTGCAGTTCAAGGGACTCTCAAAAGTCTTCTCCAACACCAGAATTCAAAAGCATCAACTCTTCAGTGCTCAGCTTTCTTCATAGTCCACCTCTTACATCCATACATGACTACTGGAAAAACCATAGCTTTGACTAGACGGCATATTGAGTACAGCACTTTCACAGCATCATCTTTCAGGATTTGAAATAGCTCAACTGGAATTCCATCACCTCCACTAGCTTTGTTCATAGTGATGCTTCCTAAGGCCCACTTGACTTCACATTCCAGGATGTCTGGCTCTGGGTGAGTGTGAGGGATCATACCATCATGATTATCTTGGTCGTGAATATCTTTTTTATACTGTTCTTCTGTGTATTCTTGGTTTCAGTTCAGTTCAGTTCAGTCACTCAGTCGTGTCCAACTCTTTGCAACCCTGTGAACTGCAGCACACCAGGCCTCCCTGTCCATCACCAACTCCCAGAGTTCACCCCAACTCATGTCCATTGAGTCGGTGATGCCATCCAGCCATCTTATCCTCTGTTGTCCTCTTCTCCTCCTGCCCCCAGTTCCTCCCATCATGAGTCAACTTTTCCAATGAGTCAACTCTTCGCATGAGGTTTAGCACTCACTAATTCAGTATTCCAGGTAACTTTATAGAACTTAACTACCATGGATCATAAGAATCAACTATACAGGCATTTTCATACAAAGTTAATAGAAATTTAAAGTGTATAATCTTTTCTGCAGAAAAGAAAGACCTAAGGCTGACATATTTTTGACCTTTAATACAACTGCATAAGGGAAATTTCTTTGGTGGTTCAGTGGTAAAGAAACTGCCTGACAATGTAGGAAACGCGGGTTCCACTCCATTCCTGTGTCAGGAAGATCCCCTGGAGAAGAAAATAGCAACCCCCTGCAGAATTCTTGCCTGGGGAATCCCACAGACAGAGGAGCCTGTGTCCATAAGGTCACAGAATCAAACACAACTTAGCAATCAACCAGACATGCATAAGCACCTAATCACAGATATGCCTCAAAGTTTTTTGTATGTATATGCCCATTATGGAATACTACATAACATTTATGAAAGTAGAAACAGTTCATAATAAGTGTATAGGTAAATTAAATCATTACCTCTTAATTTGTTGCAGTTGTTCAGTTGCTAAATGCTGTCCAACTCTTTGGGACCCCATGGACTGCAGCATGTCAGACTCTTCTGTCCTCCACTATCTCCCAGAGTTTGCTCAAATTCATGTCTGTTGAGTCAGTGACACTATCTTATCATCTCATCCTCTGCTGCCTCTTTTGACTTTTGCCTTCAACCTTACCCAGAATCAGGGTCTTTTCCAGTGAGTCAGCTCTTTGCATCAAATGGCCAAACTATAGAGCTTCAGCATCAGTATTAGTCCTTCCAATGAATATTCAGGGTTGATCTTCTTTAGGATTGACTGGTTTGATTTCCTTGTAGTCCAAGGGACTCTCAAGAGTCTTTTCCAGCACCACATTTTGAAAGCATCAATTCTTCAGTGCTATGCTTTCTTTATGGTCCAACTCTCTTATCCATACATGACTCTGAAAAAAATCATAGCTGGACTTTATGGACCTGTATTGGCAAAGCAATGTCTCTGATTTTTAACATGCTGTCTAGGTTCATCAACGCTTTCCTTCCAAGGAGCAAGCATCTTTTAGTTTCAAGGCTACAGTCACTGCAGCAGGGATTCTGGAGCCCAAGAAAAGAAAATCTGTCACTACTTTCACTTTTTCCTCTTATATTTGCCAGGAAGTAATGGGACTGGATGCTATGATTTTGGTCTTTTGAATGTTCTTTCAAGTCAGCTTTTTCACTCTTGTCTTTCACCCTCATCAAAGGTTTTTTAGTTCCTCTCCAATTCCTGCCACTAGAGTGGTATCATCTGCATATCTGAGGTTGTTGGTGTTTCCCTCAGCAATCTTGATTCCAGTTTGTGATTCATTCAGCCTGGCATTTCACATGATGTACAATGCATATAAGTTAAATAAATAGGGTGACAAATATACAGCTTTGAACTACTCCTTTCCCATTTTTAAATTAGTTTGTTGTTCCATGTCTGGTTCTAACTGTTGTTTCCTGACCTGCATACAGGCTTCTCTGGAGACAGGTAAGATGGTCTTGTGTTCTCATCTCTTCAAGAATTTTCCACAGTTTGTTGTGATCCACACAAAGTCTACAGCATAGTCAATAAAGCAGAAGTAGATGTTCTTCTGGAACTTCCTAGTTTTCTCTATGATCTAAGAAATGGAAATTTGATCTCTGATTCCTGTTCCTTTTATAAATCCAGCTTATGTATCTGGAAGTTCTCGGTTCACATACTGATGAAGCCTAGCTTGAAGGATTTTGAGCATCACCTTGCTAGTATGTGAAATGAGCACAATTGTACAATAGTTTGAACATTCTTTGGCATTGCCCTTCTTTGGGATTGGAATAAAAGATGACCTTTTCCAATCCTGTGGCCACTGATGAGTTTTCCAAATTTGCTGGCATATTGTGTGCAACACTTTAACAGTACCATCTTTTAGGATTTAAAATAGCTCAGTTGGAATTCTGTCACCTCCACTAGCTTTGTTCATAGTAATGCTTCCTAAGGCCCACTTGACTTCACATGCCAGGATGTCTGGCTCTAGGTGAGTGACCACACCAGTGTGGTTATTCCAGTCACTAAGATTTTTTTTGTACAGTTCTGTATATTCTTGCCCCCTCTTCTTAATATCTTCTGCTTCTGTTAGGTCCTTAATGGTTCTGTCCTTTATCATGCCCATCCTTGCTTGAAATGTTCCCTTGATATCTCTGACTTTCTTGATGTCTTTCCCATTCTGTTTTCCTCTATTTCTTTGCCTTGTTTATTTTAGAAGGTCTTCTTATCTCTCCTTTGGCTTCCCCAATTGTTCAGTGGGAAAGAATTTGCTTGCCAATGAAGAACACCCAGGTTTGATCCCTGGGTTAGGAAGATCCCCAGAAGAAGCAAATGGCAATACACCGCAGTATTCTTGCCTGGGAAATCCCATGGACAGAGGCGCCTGGGTGGGCTATGGTCCATGAGGTCATAAGAGTCAGACATGACTTCCCAACTAAACAACACCAACAATCTCTTTACACAGTGAAATAAAATGGATCCATAGTTTAGTTTCAAGTTAGGAAGTTAATAAAAGAGTAAAATATGCTCCTCAAATTTCATTTGAATTTCAGGAGAAAAGTGAAAAAGTAATTAATCCACAAAGCACTAAGAATAGAAAAGAATGCCATTAGGGAATTGGAAATTTTTATAAATTTTACAAAGCTGAAATTTTTAAAGAAATACATTGAAATATTGAAAGAAAATCAGAGCAGAGGAAATACTGTGCAAGCATATGAGATATTTCAAAACCAAAGTGTCCAGAGATTCAGAGGGCAGCCAGGTTGACCAAAGTAAATTAGTAGATAGGAAGATAAAATGGAATAAAAGTCAGAATTTTAAAAATATAGAGATGAAAAACATGAGAGCATTTAAAAGACATGGAAAGTCTATTCAGAAGGATCAGTACATATACAGAAAGGATTTATCTGAAACACAAAGGAGAAAAAAAAATATTAACAGGAAGAAAATCAGAGTAATAATAAATGGAAATTTCTTGTATCTAAGAAAGGCTTTATCTTGAAATTAGAGACCAACAATCCTTGAATATAATCAATAAAATATTTCACATGTAGACATATAATAGTGATATCCCAATACTTAAGGAGGAAAAAAAAAATCAAATCTTATTATCCCAAGGTAACAAAAACAGATCCTCTAAAAAATGAAAATCTGACTAAATTCAAACAGCTTGTCATTTCTTGTCATTCTGGTTGTATACTAGATGACTACCTGTCTAGGTTTTTCAAGAATGGCTCCTGTTTACCTCTGTTATCCTGAAATAATTAATAGTATTCTTTTTTACTCTCAACAGTATCCTGACATAATTATGATCTTTCTGTGTGTAGTGGGTAGGCTTATGTCCTCCCTAAGATGTCCACACCCTATAATCCCCAGAACCTGTAAACACATTACCTTACATGGCACCTTCACCAACTTGCAGATGTAATTAAGTTAAAAACCTTGTGATGAGATAATTCTGGCTTATCTGGGTGACTACCTCAAAGCAATCACAGGGTACCATAAAAGGAGGCTAAAAGGTCAGTGATGGAGGATTTGAAGAGAAGCAGAGGGACAAAAAGTGATATGATGAAAGGCTATAAGTCAAGGAATGAAAACAGCCTCTGAAGACTATAAGGCAAGAAAATACATCCTCCCTATAGCCTCCAGGAAGAACCAACTCTGCCAACACCTTGATTTTATCAGCCCCCTGGGACCGACTTTAGATTTAGACTTTAGACAGAAGATAATAACTGTGTGTTGCTTTCAGCTATTAAGTTTGAGGAAATTTGTTACAGTGGTAATAGAAAAGTGATACACGATTCATACCATAATTTCCTACTTTCTTCCACTAACATAACATTACAAACCTTTTCTTATGACTTTAAAGTGTTTGTATACACTATTTTTAGGGATCAAATAATATTATCAAATATATATGAGCCCTTATTTTCTTAACCAACTCTGTATTTTTATATAGGTTGTTAAATTTTACTTAAGAAATACGAATAATACCCAATATATTTTCATTAATAAATTCTCAACAGAATGAGAATTTTAATGTTTCTTATGGAAGATTCTCAGAATTGTATTATTAGGGCAAATAGGATGGATGTTTTGTGGTATATACATTATTAAATTGCTTTCCATAAATTTTTTAGCTATCACAATATACCTAAGCATGTGGTTCTTTCAAGTGCATGGAGGCTTGCCGAAGACGGCCCTGACCTGGAGCCTGCTGCCACAGTGCAGCTTTACCACACTCCTCTGTCTTCCTGAGACTGTTTCAGTAAGCCATGCTTGACTTCCCTGTGCCCTGTTTTTATTTGGTGTCATGGGGGAAAACCTCCGCACCTAACCACGGGAACGAAGCCCGCCGCTTTGCTCCTCAGTCTGCTGCACGCTGCAGGCAGAAATGCTGTCCTTGCTCCTTCGTCTCGCCCAGGCCCCTTCCCCGGCAGGGGAATCCTGGCAGGGACAGCCTGCCGGCCCTGTCACTCACCCCTCTCCCATTCAGCAATCAACCAGGATAAGGGGTTCGGGTCCCTAGTGATGACAGACCTAAGATTACATCTGATTTATCTTGCGGGACTATCTTTAGCACACCTTACTGTTCTCACCTTTTTGAATGTAGTGGGGGAGGGGGAGCAGGTTATGATATTTAATATGAGAATAAACGTTTTGCACATAAATGTATTGTACAATAGTGAGGTCCTCCGTTCTAACCAGCTGTCCTTATTCTCTGCCTGCAGTTCTTCCCCTCCATGGCCTGCCCCCTCCCCCACCGCTGTGCCCCATGACCTCCCCTCCTCCGTCTCTGCCATCATCTCCTGACTTCCCATCTTTCCTGCCATCCCTTCACAACCGATCAAGTGAAGGCGCGATTATTATTTCTTCTTTTCTGTGCTTTTATCTTTTTTGTTTGGTTCTAATTAATAAAAAAGTTTCTAAATTTACATTTTTATAGGGTATTGTAAATAAAAACAAATTGTATACTTGAAAAAAAAAAAAAATTTAAACCTTAATCTCATCTTAAAATATATATTGACTAATTATATATATATATACACCAATAAAATGCATCAGTTTAATGTACATTATTTACTATCTTTAAATATCACTTGCTATCTAAATAATTTGAAAGGCATAGATTGTTGGTTGCTATTATATTAACAATTTTTATACTTTCTTATATATCTAAATTGAGACTATGCATAAAAACTCATGACTGTACTTGAAACAAATTACAGGATTCATAGTTATAGTAGATTGAAGGAATTAAGATTCACTCTAAAAAATCCTTAGTTTTATGTTTATAATATAAAAATAACTTATGCACACTATCTGCCATGGGGTTAGACAGGGGATAGGTAGCTGCTACGATGATAAGAGCTAAAATTGGCTAAAACTATCTTCCTCTGCACCCTCCATTAATCCTGTAAGGTGAATGAGTCAACAGATAATTTGATCTGTGCACCATTGAAGCTTAGCATCCAGGCTAATGTCTCTCTTAGAGAAGGTGATTGATACTGTTTATTGTCACTGCATCTTATAGATTGAAACAGCTGCTAGAGAAAAATAACATACATTTGCATATACATACATATTACATAGTAATGATAAGTCCGGGGAAAATAACCCAGAATAATAGGTAACCATAGCCATTACATTGGTAGAGCAATAGCAACATCTTTGAGGAAGAGGAGGAAGGATTATATATTCTCATATGGAAACTAAGTTCTCGCCTAACTGTGTATGTGTGCTAAGTCGCTTCAGTCATGTCTGACTCTTCCTGAACCCATAGACTACCTAAGGAGGCTCCTCTGTCCATAGAATTCTCCAGGCAAGAATACTGGAGTGGGTTGCCATGTCATCTTCCAGGGGATCTTCCCAACCCAGGGATCTTACCCACAACTCTTGTGTCTCCAGCATTAGCAGGCGGGTTCTTTACCATTAGTGCCACCTGGAAAACCCTCTCAGGTAATCACTATGTAAGTTAATTTAGGAATTACTGTCTATATTTTATTCATTGACAACTGACCTCTAATAACACATTTCTCCACAAACTAGAAAGTTTTAAAGATTTTAATTATTTAGCATTATTGTTCAGAGAAAAATAATTACACTTTAAACAAAAGAGAAAACTGAGACATGAAGAATGTTTTGGATTAAAGTAGCATTAGAACCTTAGGCCCATAGAGGTATAAGATCTCTAGAATCCATTGTTTTTAAATCAAAAGAAATAAATCAGATTATCCTATTAGGGTATATTAAATATTAATCTATTTAAAATTGAGAATAAATTGAGGTATTATAGGGAAATCCAATCAATTTATTTCTAGGACGGTATTCATGCTAGAAAAAGGCAAATAGTTGGGTACACTCTGATTAACAAATTAATGTAGATCTTAATTAATATACATATATCACAATAATTATTAGACTATATATACATATATATATTTTTGTTTTTATCCAATCAGAAAAAAATTCAGTGAGAAAGCAATCTTTCTATAATTTCCTTAATAACCAAAAGAATTATTTATAATATCTATGATCACTTTCATTTGAGGTCTATCAAAGCATTCTGCAAAGATTTTCCAGTTCTAATTTTCATAATTAGGTAACATGTATGCACATTAAACATACATTTAAAATAGAAAGTAATATATAAAATTATATAAACACAATGGTGAAACACCAATGAGAGACCTAACATTGTTATGGACCAAAGACCACTTAAATACATACACACATATGTCAGTACATACATGCAGATCTACATGCATGTATACATACCTATGTACACACACGAATGCAAAACACAAATACAGCATGGGACAACTAGTTTTACATGATTTTGATTATTTATAAACAAAACAATCAACAGCACATGGATAAAATAAGTGCAATAATTAGACAGTGAATAAAAATCCAACTGTAATACATTGGTAAGGGAATAGAAATAAAAAAATCCATCTGTATCATTTTGAGAGACATTGTTTACTGTGCTTAACTGTGTTTAAAAAGCCCAGCAGGTTGCTCTATGAATCGAAAATCACTTCTGAGGAGTCCTGATTAGTTTAATTTGTTTCTAATACTCATAGTACCTTTTATAGTCATATCATCCAGAAGGACTCTAAAAATAAAGATAATAACTCTGACCACTGGGATATTTCAAGAAAGGGTTCGATATTTTAAAAATCTGATAATGTGAATATCCTACCTTTATAATTACATAAGTTTTATTATCACCATCATTATTATTAATACAAAATCTGTTTACATTTATCAAATTCATTAATGTAGTATTTCTTATAGAAATGTTAATCAGTGAACTCACTTTATCAGTTAACCTGTTAGAATTTCCTCTTTAACATTACTAGGACCTCACCTGAATATTTTTAAATCAGAAAATGCAGGGGAGAAGCCTGAGAATATATACTTTTTTTTTTTTAACTATGTATTTTTTTTTTTTTAGTTCTTTGAATTTTATTTTATTTTTAAAACTTTACATAATTGTATTAGTTTTGCCAAATATCAAAATGAATCCGCCACAGGTATACATGTGTTCCCCATCCTGAACGCTCCTCCCTCCTCCCTCCCCATACTATCCCTCTGGGTCATCCCAGCGCACTAGCCCCAAGCATCCAGTATCGTGCATCGAACCTGGACTGGCATCTCGTTTCATACATGATATTTTACATGTTTCAATGCCATTCTCCCAAATCTTCCCACCCTCTCCCTCTCCAACAGAGTCCATAAGACTGTTCTATACATCAGTGTCTCTTTTGCTGTCTCGTACACGGGGTTATTGTTACCATATTTCTAAATTCCATATATATGCATTAGTATACTGTATTTATGTTTTTCCTTCTGGCTTACTTCACTCTGTAAAATAGGCTCCAGTTTCATCCACCTCATTAGAACTGATTCAAATGTATTCTTTTTAATGGCTGAGTAATACTCCATTGTGTACATGTACCACAGCTTTCTTATCCATTCATCTGCTGATGGACATCTAGGTTGCTTCCATGTCCTGGCTATTATAAACAGTGCTGCGATGAACATTGGGGTACACGTGTCTCTTTCCCTTCTGGTTTCCTCAGTGTGTATGCCCAGCAGTGGGATTGCTGGATCATAAGGCAGTTCTATTTCCAGTTTTTTAAGGAATCTCCACACTGTTCTCCATAGTGGCTGTACTAGTTTGCATTCCCACCAACAGTGTAAGAGGGTTCCCTTTTCTCCACACCCTCTCCAGCATTTATTATTTGTAGACTTTTGGATCGCAGCCATTCTGACTGGTGTGAAATGGTACCTTATAGTGGTTTTGATTTGCATTTCTCTGATAATGAGTGATGTTGAGCATCTTTTCATGTGTTTGTTAGCCATCTGTATGTCTTCTTTGGAGAAATGTCTATTTAGTTCTTTGGCCCATTTTTTGATTGGGTCGTTTATTTTTCTGGAGTTGAGCTGTAGGAGTTGCTTGTATATTTTTGAGATTAGTTGTTTGTCAGTTGCTTCATTTGCTATTATTTTCTCCCATTCTGAAGGCTGTCTTTTCACCATATGATTATCTCAGTAGATGCAGAGAAAGCCTTTGACAAAATTCAACATCCATTTATGATAAAAGCTCTCCAGAAAGCAGGAATAGAAGGAACATACCTCAACATAATAAAAGCTATACATGACAAACCCACAGCAAACATTATCCTCAATGGTGAAAAATTGAAAGCATTTCCTCTAAAGTCAGGAACAAGACAAGGGTGCCCACTTTCACCATTACTATTCAACATAGTTTTGGAAGTTTTGGCCACAGCAGTCAGAGCAGAAAAAGAAATAAAAGGAATCCAAATGGGAAAAGAAGAAGTAAAACTCTCACTATTTGCAGATGACATGATCCTCTACATAGAAAACCCTAAAGATTACACCAGAAAATTATTAGAAATAATCAATGACTATAGTAAAGTTGCAGGATATAAAATCAACACACAGAAATCCCTTGCATTCCTATATACTAATAATGAGAAAACAGAAAGAGAAATTAAGGAAACAATTCCATTCACCATTGCAACGGAAAGAATAAAATACTTAGGAATATATCTACCTAAAGAAACTAAAGACCTATACATAGAAAACTATAAAACACTGGTGAAAGAAATCAAAGAGGACACTAATAGATGGAGAAATATACCATGTTCATGGATTGGAAGAATCAATATAGTGAAAATGAGTATACTACCCAAAGCAGTCTATAGATTCAGTGCAATCCCTATCAAGCTACCAACAGTATTCTTCACAGAGCTAGAACAAATAATTTCACAATTTGTATGGAAATACAAAAAACCTCGAATAGCCAAAGCGATCTTGAGAAAGAAGAATGGAACTGGAGGAATCAACCTACCTGACTTCAGGCTCTACTACAAAGCCACAGTTATCAAGACAGTATGGTACTGGCACAAAGACAGAAATTTAGATCAATGGAATAAAATAGAAAGCCCAGAGATAAATCCATGCACATATGGACACCTTATCTTTGACAAAAGAGGCAAGAATATACAATGGATTAAAGACAATCTCTTTAACAAGTAGTGCTGGGAAATCTGGTCAACCACTTGTAAAAGAATGAAACTAGACCACTTTCTAACACCATACACAAAAATAAACTCAAAATGGATTAAAGATCTAAACGTAAGACCAGAAACTATAAAACTCCTAGAGGAGAACATAGGCAAAACACTCTCTGACATACATCACAGCAGGATCCTCTATGACCCACCTCCCAGAATATTGGAAATAAAATCAAAAATAAACAAATGGGACCTAATTAACCTTAAAAGCTTCTGCACATCAAAGAGAATATATACTTTTTAATGGTTTTTCTAGTTTTCTCATGCACTCAAATACTTGAGAACAACTGCTTTTAAACATAAAATAACAAAGATGTAGCTGAAGAAAATTGTAAAATCAATATGCATTTTGACATGAATTATATTGAAGAGTGCATAAATATAGTACAGAAAAAGCATTAAACATTATTTAAAATGTGCTTTAATTACCCAACAGAGTGGCTCTTAGTGTTGTTTTTTACATAAAAATATCCTAACTCTTTCCACTCTTCAGCTCATTTCTAGAGAGGGAGTAGATGATACTGGTTAAGCACAGAGGCTCTGGAGCAAGCCACTTGGATTTGACCTTGCTCTGTCACCCACCTACTACCTAACTTCTCTCCACCTCAGTTGCCCCACCTGTAAACCAGGATGTTGCAGTGAACATAG
Organism: Bos mutus; assembly: GCF_027580195.1. NCBI lineage: Eukaryota > Metazoa > Chordata > Mammalia > Artiodactyla > Bovidae > Bos > Bos mutus. The sequence goes on from NC_091618.1 coordinate 34,245,401, forward strand.
CATAAGTTAGTACATACATAGTGCTTGTCCCTCAGTGCCTGGCTCATTAAATGTTGTCTCTTATGGCACGGGGATAAACAAGATTGATGTTACTGCTTCTTGTGGCTTGTAGCCAGATACTTCTTTACATACATAAAAGTATGATGAAGACTACACAGAAATATATGGGAAAAGGAGTTTTATCTAGTCTGGGGGAGTTGGGGAAGACAGGGAGGGAGTGTTGTTTTATAAGAAAGAAACTAGCATATTGATGCCAAAAGGAGGGAATTACTAAGGAGACTGTTTTACACACAAGGTGTGTCTTAATTAAGCAAATGAAAGTAGTAGCTTGTGGACCAGAGACAAGAGAGGATTCAGGATGAGATTGGAGAAGTCTTCTTAAGGTTTTATACCAAGAGAAGGAAGAAGGACAAAAGAGTTTCTCCTGGTGAATTGGAGCTTTTTTAATAGGAAGAAAACCCCTCCTCATGACCAAAAATATGTTGCATGAGTAACCCTGTGTGTATACTTGGTTGCTCAGCCTTTCCCACTCTTTGCAACAACATGGACTGTAGCCCACCAGGCTCCTCTGTCTGCAGGATTCTCCAGGCAAGAATACTGGAGTGGATAGCTATTTCCTCCTTCAGATCTTCCCCACTGCCTCTCTAAAGTCTCTTGCATTGGCAAGTGGATTCCTTACTGCTGAGCCACTGGGGAAATCCAGAAATAACCCTAGATGTAAGAAACCTTGGGAAATCAATATTTAAGCTTTCATATTGCAAAGTTATGAAAGACAAAGGGGAAAATATGAATGTATTCTGAGTGGCTAATTCATGAGGTGTATCATTTTTTTCTTTTAAAATATTATATGAGAAATTCCAGGTTAAGAGACTCATTCTTGACCTTTATCAAGAGAATACTGAAAACTCTACCAATTCTTCTTCTGTTTCTTTCTCCTTCTAAAATATTTATAGAGAAACTAGTATGAATACTACACTTGATCTTAGCCAAAAGACCGCAAAGCAATGTGAGATTTTGATGTGAGAGCTGGACTGTAAAGAAAGCTGAGCATCAAAGAATTGATGCAGCTTTTAAACTGTGGTGCTGGAGAAAACTCTTGAGAGTCCCTTGGACTGCAAGGAGATCCAACCAGTCCATCTTAAAGGAGATCAGTCCTGTATATTCATTGGAAGGACTGATGCTGAAAGCTGAAATTCCAATACTTTGGCCACCTGATGCGAAGACCTGACTCATTGGAAAAGACCCTGATGCTGGGAAAGATTGAAAGTGGGAGGATAAGGGGACGACAGAGGATGAGATGCTTGGATGGCATCACCGACTTGATGGACATGACTTTGACTAAGCTCTGGGAGTTGATGATGGACAGGGAAACCTGGCGTGCTGCAGTCAATGGGGGTCACAAAGAGTCGGACACAACTGAGCGACTGAAGTACGAATACAAGTCTATATCTTTTCTATCTTAATAAATGTTAGTTTATGACAGTAACCCATTCACAAAGGAAACTTTGGTCTTAAGAAGAGATTTGGGAATGCAAATTTTCTACGATCACTGTCTTTCTTTCAGTAAAGATTTTCCAAGACTCTGAAACTAACAAATAACTTGTAGCAACCATTACTGAAAGGACTTTTGAAAATTACTGAAAGCATCCAAAGCTGCACAAAATCATAAAAATTAAAGACAGCCACCTTTCCATTTTACTTCAAAGTATCACAATTATTATGATACCTAATTATTGAAAATATCATGGTTTAAAAGCTCTCATGTATATAGTGAAATATACAGTATCACTGTAAAACACTGCAAAATAACAATATAGTTAATATTTAATGGTTGGAGATGGTTGGATGACATCACTGACTCAGTGGACATGAGTCTGAGCTAACTTCAGGAGATGGTGAAGGACATGGAAGCCTGGCATGCTGCTTCCATAAGGTCACGGACACAACTGATGGGCTGAACAACAAATATTTAATGAGCACTTGTTATGTGTCAAGTGCTACAGTAAAATTTTAAATATATTACCTCATTTAACTCCTTATAAAGTGAATATTTGGCTTCCCGAGGTGGTGCTAGTGGTAAAGAACCCGCCTGCCAATGCAGCAGACATAAGAGACATGGGTTCAATCCCTGGGTTGGGAAGATATCCTGAAGGAGGGCATGGCAACCTACTCCAGTATTCTTGCCTGGACAATCCTGTGGACAGAGGAGCGTGGCAGACTACAGTCCATGAGGTCACAAAGAGTTGGACATGACCGATGCAACTTAGCACAGCACAGCACAAAGTGAATATTATTTGTCGCCCACTTTATAGACAAGGCAATTAAGTAGGAATGAAATTAAAAGAAATTAAGTAACTTGATCAAGGCTGCCACCCATAAGTGGCTAAACTGATAACTGAATCTTTGAAGTATGATTCTGAAGTTCACATTTTAAAAAGAACCTCAATATTTTTAGGACTTTTAAGTGTCGTTTTAAAAATACGTATTTGTGTATGCTTACACATTCAACCAGTTAACATAATACACTCAATATTGCACTTGTACTTGCTTTATAGAATCAGTGTATTAGCATGGAGACAACATAGAATATTTATCTTATTAAAAATAGAAGGTATTATTAATATGAAGTTGTAAATGGACTATAATCAACCAGCTCCTATGTGTAATTCACACAGGCTCTCCTGTCAGTGAATAAAACCACAGATCTTTCTTTGCCCTCTGGGGAAACAAACTGAAAATGTCATATATGAATACATGTGAACTCAAACATACTGCAATGCCTGACTCATCCACACTCACAGAAGTAAAACACGGTGTAAATCTGTCCAGTAAGTGCTGCTAGCCATAATAAACATGGCATAGATAAAAACAATATTTTCATAAAATAATAGCAGGACATGATGAATATTCATTGGAAAGACAACTCTGAATATTTGTTAGGAGGACTGTTGCTGAAGCTGAAGATCCAATACTTTTTTGGCCACCTGATGTGAAGAGCCAACTCATTGGAAAAGACCCTGATGTTGGGAAAGACTGAAAGCAAAAGGAGAGGGAGGTGGCAGAGGATGAGATGGTTAGATAGCATCACTGACTCAATGGACACGAATTTGAGCAACTCTGGGAGATAGTGGAGGACAGAAGAGCCTGGCATACTACAGTCTGTATGGTCTCAAAGAGTCAGACACGATTTATTGACTGAACAACAACAATGCTTTTGAAATAAAGGTGTTTTCCTAAATACATTCACTTTTAGACTGAAGTAGCATGTTAGAATCGGAGAAGGCGATGGCACCCCACTCCAGTACTCTTGCATGGAAAATCCCATGGATGGAGGAGCCCAGTGGGCTGCAGTCCAAGGAGTCTCGAAGAGTCAGACACGACTGAGCGACTTCACTTTCACTTTTCACTTTCATTCATTGGAGAGGGAAATGGCAACTCACTCCAGTGTTCTTGCCTGGAGAATCCCAGGGACGGGGTAGCCTGGTGGGCTGCCGTCTATGGGGTCGCATAGAGTCCGACACGACTGAAGCAATGCAGCAGCAGCAGCAGCATGTGAGAATGAAGAAATATCCAAGATATTTTAACTTCAATGAAGATAACTGGTTACTAGAAATAAAACACTATATAGTCCAAAGTGCTACCTGAAGAATTATATTTCATTTCCAAAAATCACAGAATTAGTTTATAAAAATACCCAGGAAATTCTAGAATAGGCTCCAAATTATGGTTTTTGTATTTTTTAATGTAAAGCTCACATTAAATCAATTTCTATTTCATTTATAAAATTGGAACTTGATTGAGATCCAAGTTCTCTCCACTTATTTTACATATGATTAAAGGTTAGGGACATTTAAATTTTAATAATTTAAATTTATTTTTATGACACAGCTGATGGGATTTGATCAACCAAGGGAAGTCAGTAAGAAATTAATTTTGAGGTACACTCATCCCCAAACTGAAAAGGCCTATGAGTGAGCCCCAAGATCAAGGAAACAGAATATTATCATCATCCCAAAGCCCCACTTTAAATTACTGCTCCAGAAAGAGTAGCTGCCTTATCCTAACTTTCAACAGCATCACATACCATCCCCAATATGCCACTGAGCTATACACACATATGAAGTAATTTCACACCTACTGTTATTAGATACAACTATGGAATACTTAGTTGTATTCCATAGTTGTATTCCTCTTGAGAAACCTGTATGCAGGCCAGGAAGCAACAGTTAGAACTGGACATGAAACAACAGACTGGTTCCAAATAGGAAAAGGAGTATGTCAAGGCTGTATATTGTCACCCTGCTTATTTAACTTATATGCAGAGTACATCATGAGAAACACTGGGCTGGAGGAAGCACAAGCTGGAATCAAGATTGCAGGGAGAAATATCAATAACCTCAGATATGCAGATGACACCACCCTTATGGCAGAAACTGAAGAAGAACTAAAGAGCCTCTTGATGAAAGTGAAAGAGGAGAGTGAAAAAGTTGGCTTAAAGCTCAACATTTAGAAAACTAAGATCATGGCATCTGGTCCCATCACTTCATGGCAAATAGATGGGGAAACAGTGGAAACAGTGTCAGACTTTATTTTTCTGGGCTCCAAAATCACTGCAGATGGTGATTGCAGCCATGAAAGTAAAAGACGCTTACTCCTTGGAAGGAAAGTTATGACCAACCTAAACAGCATATTGAAAAGCAGAAACATTACTTTGTCAACAAAGGTCCATCTAGTCAAGGCTATGGTTTTTTCAGTGGTCATGTGTGGATGTGAGAGTTGGACTATAAAGAAAGCTGAGTGCCAAAGAACTGATGCTTTTGAACTGTGGTGTTGGAGAAGACTCTTGAGAGTCCCTTGGACTGCAAGGAGATCCAACCAGTCCATCCAAAAGAAGATCAGTCCTGGGTGTTCATTGGAAGGACTGATGTTGAAGCTGAAACTCCAATACTTTGGCCACCTGATATGAAGAGCTGATTCATTGGAAAAGACCCTGATGCTGGGAAAGATTGAGGGCAGGAGGAGAAGGGTACAACAGAGGATAAGATGGTTGGATGGCATCACCAACTCAATGGACATGGGTTTGAGTGGACTCTGGGAGTTGGTGATGGACAATGAGGCCTGGCCTGCTGAGGTTCATGGGGTCGCAAAGAGTTGGACATGACCGAGCAAATGAACTGAACTGAATGGAATACTTTGGTGCTTCTCTAGTGGCTCAAACAGTAGAGTGAAGGGGAGAAGGACAAGATGGGAGTAGGGGACTAAAAATACAAACTATTATTTATAAAAATAACTAAGCTACAAGAGTATACTGTGCAACACAGGGAATATAGTCAGTACTTTATAGTAACTCTCAGTTCAGTTCAGTTCAGTCGCTCAGTCATATCCGACTCTTTGTGACCCCATGAATTGCAGCACGCCAGGCCTCCCTGTCCATTGTCAACTCCCGGAGTTCACTCAGACTCACATCCATCGAGTCAGTGATGCCATCCAGCCATCTCATCCTCTGTCATCCCCTTCTCCTCCTGCCCCCAATCCCTCCCAGCATCAGAGTCTTTTCCAATGAGTCAACTCTTCGCACAAGGTCGCCAAAGTACTGGAGTTTCAGTTTTAGCATCATTCCTTCCAAAGAAATCCCAGGGCTGATCTCCTTCAGAATGACTGGTTGGATCTCCTTGCAGTCCAAGGGACTCTCAAGAGTCTTCTCCAACACCACAGTTCAAAAGCATCAATTCTTCAGCGCTCAGCCTGCTTCACAGTCCAACTCTCACATCCATACATAACCACAGGAAAAACCATAGCCTTGACTAGATATTTAAAAATTGTGAATCAACATGTTATACAGCTGTAACTTAGGTGATAATGTGCATCAACTATACTTAAATTAAAAAATGAAAAAAAAAGCTTCCATTATGTACTATGGTGTATACTAACTAATTTCTGTATCATAGATGGCAAATTTCATTTTTCTCACATTCCATTTCAAACTATCAAGTGGGTCTTATAAAATGAATATTACAAAAATATAATTCATTTAAGTCAGATTTTAGGACATTTTAATAGTCAAATAATTAATTATTGAATGGAAAAGAAGTAGTGACTACATTGAACTATATTTTATTCATTGAATACTTCAAGAAAATGTATGCAAAACATAAAGAATAAACTTCACATGACAGAAATTAATCAGAATTTTCTGATTTTCTCCAAAGAAAGAAAAAAGAATTTTCTGGTTGCCAATTTGAAAAATTGGGCCTATTACATTTCTTATTTTTGCTTTTTTAAGCCATTTTTTTAAATCAGAATACAGTTGCTTTACAATTTTGTGTTAGTTTCTGCTGTACAAATTGAATCAACTATACATATACATATATCCCTTCCCTCTTGAGACTCCCTCTGTGCCCTGAACACACCTCTCTAGGTCATCACAGAGCACCAAGCTGAACTTCCTGTGCTATATAGCAAGTTCCCACTAGCTACCTATTTTACACGTGGTAAATTTATACATGGTAGTGTGTAGATGTCAATGCTCCCCTCCCAGTTCATCACACCCACCCCTTCTCCATGCCCACATGTCTGTTCTCTACTTCTGCCCTGCAAATAGGTTTATCTGGACCAATTTTCAAGATCCCATATGCATGTGCTAGTATACGATACTTATTTTCCTCTTTCTGACTTACTCACTCTGTATGACAGACTCCAGGTCCATCCATGTCACTACAAATGACAAGACATTGGCTCTATTTTGGAATACAAAATTACTGTATTTTTTGAGATATGGATAAATATTAGAATATGCCCATATATACATTGTTTTCTCCTTAAAAGATATATTTTGTTCAATAAATAGCAATTCACAAAGCACCTTTAAGGCTTAAAATCATAAGAAAATATTGGTCTATGTAAATTAGAATGACAAAATTAAGTATTACCACAAATTATCTGAATTGAATTACATCTTCAAAGGTAATTACAATCTGTGTATAGCAGGAGGATGTGGTAAGAGAGGGAAGAGGTAGGATACTCAGATACCAATTCAAAAGCTTAGAGTGATGAGGAAAAATGATTAAAATTGTAGTTGTTTAATATTTCAAACATCCAATGACAAACATTTGACCCAAAACTCACTGGTATTTCTACATGATTGACCATAAGAATTAATCTTAATAAAAATAATTTTCAAAACCAAACAGAAATATTAATTAATTGTATACACATGGACACAAATAATATAGAAATGGCCTAAAGATAACTTGTGGCTTAGTAATATGTGGACTTGCCTAAACTAAATTACATTTTCTGAAATGTCCTTCCCTCTTGTTTCATATTAGGGATAGCCACAAGAAACAGGTTTTTTCTTGTGATGAGGAACAAAAAGGTGAAGCTACAGCCATATTTATTGTGATTGGAAGGATGTTGGGGCAGAGACAAGGGGTGCTTCTGTAGCTCGCACATGTTGTCATTCATCTGCTGACTCCATTGACTGCCATGGGGCAGCAGACGGGCCTGTGACTTCTCTACCATCCCGTGAATCTTCCTTCAGCATCTCACATCCTTGGGACAAGTTTGGGCTTACCTTCAAGAAGGAAGCACCAGTTTCTCCTGTGGGACTCCCGTACCATCAAGACTGGAAAGAGAGAACTGACACATGTTCCAGTCTGTCTTCTTGGGCTTCAGGTCACACGTGGATTTCACCTTTTGTTCACTCTCATTTTACACTCTTCTTTTCCTTCCTAACTTCCCTACATACTTCAAGCTCCAGAATCAGATGTGAAATCAATAGGCTTACAGAGGCTATTGTAACCAACTTTCATAGTTGTATATGGTCAAATCCTTGTAACAAATTGTGTGTGTTCATGAGCATGTTTGCACACATGCACACACATGCAACTTCGGGTGATTCCAATCTACTTGATACAGTGTTTGGTAAATATCAAAGGAAATCATTTCAGGGCTTTACTTTCCTAGCTGAAGTCCATGTAAGGGACCTAATAACTTTCAAAGCTACTCTAAAAGAAATCTTTATCACCTGTAACCTCAGGTCTGACAGATTGGAAACCAAATACAAAGCCTAATCACAATGGCTGAATTACAATGAAAAATAATTCCCCATCTAAAGAATACTTTTGATAAAATTAGGGCAATTACAAAGGAATGGGACCCTAACAATTAGGATGAGAACATATGGTCAAACATAGATGAAATCGGGACAGACTATTCCTAAATTCTCTCAGAAGTGCTTTGCCACTTAAGGCATCCTTTCCACTCCTACTTAGGAAGCCAGTCTTCCCTTTCCTGCAGATTCCAAGAGCAGAACTAAAGTAGTAGTCATATGAACTGCTACCCTCAGAATGTCAGGGCAGGGTCCCAGGTGCTTTCATAGGTCATACACATTGTCATCAATCTGCCTGCTCATCTCTTTGGCATTAATAGCTGTCAAGCACACACTTGATCCACCTTCCCTTGGATTCTTCTCCAGTTTCTGAGCCAGATATGTGTTTAGCTCAGAGACAAACGGTGCCAGCTCCTCTTGCAGGACATTTATGTCATCAAGGTTGGGGGCAATGAGAACCAACACATGTCTGGGCCATTGTTACAGGTTGCAACACCTGTGCATGGGTTCCATCCCATCTCTGCTCACCCTTAGTTTCCATCCATCTTCCCTTCCCAACAGATAGAGATTATTTAATCAGCTCTACAAATTGCATATAGTCAAATTTCTGTCACAAATTCTTTATTCCACTTACCTTTCAGGGATTTTTTTATTGGTCTTTTTCCTTTATTCAAATACCATTTCATGGTAAGGAAAGGATTTTAAGCTAATTTTTACTAGACACGAATTAAAAACTGTCCTTTTTCCCCTTGAGAACAGAATATAATAAGAGTCAGAAACCTTCTTTATTTTCTTTTTATAGATGGATCGGGATGGAATGATAATATGTAAGGTCATGATAGTGCCTGGGCCCTTTTATTAAGAATCTTCTCTGGTGTTGAGTCCTGAATAACTGGATGAATAACTAACTCTACAACGATCTTAATAAAATGAGCTCTGCAAAGTGAAATCTATTTTGCCCTAATTTGTTTTGCTGTTTTTATGTTTCCCATCTTCCAGAATCCTGCATGATTTTTCATGATGAACAGAGAAAAAAAATCCATTCATAGGTATTTCAATTACTGAGGCAAAATGAATAGGCTAGTCATCACCTATCTAACCCCTCATTCTGAACCTTCCAGTAGAAACACAAAATGATCCTTCTCAAACTCTACTCCCTTGGTAGCATTACATCTGGATAACCACAATAGTGTCTTATTTTTCCAGCTCTCTCTCTGATCAATCCTGCAAGTTGCCACTAGGTACGGTGTCATGAAATTCACTGTTCAACGTGTCAATTTTCTGCTTATAAATATTTTAACTGGATTCTCAGTTTTCTCTGATTTTTTTCCAGCATGAAAGGAAAAATCTACTTTACAATTTATAAGTGAGCAATGTAGATTTTATTTTCAAAAGTTATAATAAGGAATTTCTATTGTATATCTAACAACACATCATTTGTCCTACACTGTTCATTTAGGTTATCTTTTTCCAACCCCCGAAATTCTTTATTCAGCTGTTTCTCTCATGTGGTCAGGATGGACTCTTGTTCTTGTGGCCATAGGATTAGGCAACTAACCAAAACTGGATCACCCAGGATATCCAATTCTGTTCAGAACAGCATCTGGCCTAAGCTAAGCACATCTGAGTACCTACCTGAGATCTTTCAAATTTGAGTTGAGGGGATGGGATATAGTGCCCTTTTTATTGCGGTTTGTGTGTTTATGAGCTTGGAAGCCCTTTGACCAAATATCCTATGGCTGAGACAATGAAGAAATGAAGAGAGTAGAGATGAGACAACTAACATGGAAGCCTCTGCGTGTGTGTGTGCCTGTTACATACCAAAGCTGAAGTGTGAAAATTTTCCCCTTTTCATTATGTTGCTTTAATCTAGACATTACAATGAGTTTTTATGTAAGAGTTAGTGAATTCATTACATCGCTGAAGCTGCAGGAGGTCTATAGTTCAGTCAAGGTGTTAATTGGCTGGCACTAAGTGTGGTTTGAGGTTGGTGTGGCAGATGGAACCCAATGAATATAGAGCTTTGTTATACAAACTATAGATGTACTTAAGCTTTCTACATCTGTGCTGAACTTTTTTTCAAATAGACATAGGTGATAAAACACCTGCTACCTAATTAACACCCTTTGTAGTCACTCACAACGTTATTCTCAAACCTGCTCTGCCAGCTGTAAATGTTAAAACTTCACTTGCTATTCCTGGATATTTTTCTTCCCTTTATTTTATAAAGTCTAAATTGAAAAATATTCAAGTCTATCAAATGAAAGAGAATAAAAATGGTTAATGAATGAGTGAATGGACAGATAGGTAAAGTAGAAAAGTTCTGAAATTTTGAGCTGATAATTCAATGAAAACAGTAGCCAAGTTAAAGGAATTTTTTCAGAGATTAGACATTTCTGGGAAAATAGCAATGTTTAAATCTCTTGGCTCCTTTGTACTCTCAAATCCAGCATGTCTACCTCCTATGAGCCAAGAAACTGTGATTACAGGAAGGAAGGGATTATTTAGGGGAGGCAACTTAGCTGTCAGGTCTCCTTTGGTCCTGATGAAGATCACGGGGACATGACTTGTACCTGTCCAGGCAGATAGAGTCTAGGGCCTGGGATGAGCCATCTAGACTGATTGTTTAGATTAGGCTGAGAGGGGTCCTAAGAGTTCTGTCAACAGAGCTCCTCAGAGTTGGGTGAAGTTGCTATGCATTTCATTGGTATCTCTAGTCCAGCCGGCCTTTAGAGCTTTGAGAAGAGCTAAAAGTTTCTCTACACAACTAAAAGTAGGAGTCTACAAGGAGATGGGTGAGCAGAGATGTTTTCCTTCTGGGGCCTCAATAGGAACTCTAAATCTGCCTGTTGTTAATCACAGACCCACAGGAGCAGAGTAAATGCACCATTCACCACTCTATGGATCACCTCCATATATGCTATGCCAGCAGCTAGACCTAAGTCCTAAACAAATGGAGAAAGGTATTAGCATATTTCTAAGGAGAGCTCAAAACAGAGAAGAAAGAACTGATCCCTAGAAAAATAACAATCTAGAATAAACAAATAGCACTTTCTGTCACATGCTATGGTATACAGAATGTGATCATCCATAGGACTTGGCATGTAACACTTCCATCATTGATTCATACATGGCCCTCTGTATTTATTAATTCAACCCTTTTTAGTAGCATAATAAGCAACTAAGAGTCCACCAGACGCAATGTGAAAGGTAGGATTCACCAAACATTTACATCTGTTTATGGGTCTTTCTCATTCTGTTCCCTCTCTCCCCTCCCTCAAGCTCCTTCTGAAGCTTGTTTTTCATTTCTTTGTTTTCATCTTAATTACTAAAACCTCTTTTCTTTTTTTAAGCTTATCTTCATGTTAATTGTTTATGTATAAATTGCTCAGGTTTATATGGTTTATATTGTTAAAATTCATTCCTACCATTGTATGACATTTGTATTAGGTCAGGGTTCTCCAAAGGATAGTTCAAATAAAATACAGAGATATACTTAAGAGAAGATTTATTACAGCAATTGACTTGTGATTGGTTCGTGAGGTCCCAGGATCTCTCATCCACAAGCTGAGAACCAGGAAAGCCAGTGGTGAAATTCAGTCTAAGAAGGGAAACCTGAGACCCAGAGGCATCAATGGTGTAAGTCCATGTCCAGTTCTGGAGGCCCAAGAACCAGAAACACAGATGTCTGAAGGCGAAAGAAGACTGATGTCCCTGTCAAGCAGAGATATCAAATTCATCCTTCTTCCAACATTTCTGTTCTATTCAGGCCCTCACTGGATTGAATGATGCCCACCCACATGGGTAAAGGCAATCTCCTTTCCTTAGTTTACCAATTCAAATAATAATCTCTTCCAGAAACCCCTCAGAAAATTCAGAAATAATGTTTTACCAGCTATCTGGGCATCCTTTAGCCCAGACAAATTGACACAAAAATTAATCATCAAGCCACTTCTGTAGTTTATTTATTGTATTGCTTTTTAACAGTCTATTCCACTATATTCAGTCACACTTCTGCTACAGAAGCATACAATTTGCCAATCTATGGAAGCACATCAGTTCAGTTCACTGGCTCAGTCATGTCCGACTCTTTGTGACCCCATGAACTGTAGCACGCCAGGCCTCCCTGTCCATCACCAACTCCCGGAGTTCACTCAAACTCACGTCCATCAAGTCGGTGATGCCCTCCAGCCATCTCATCCTCTGTCATCCCCTTCTCCTCCTGCCCCCAATCCCAGCATCTGAGTCTTTTCCACTGAGTCAACTCTTCAAGGAGGCAATAAATAAAGAAAATCTCACTTGCTTAAAAAGAATGGAGTCTCTAGATTTAAATGATCAGCAATGAAGAGAAAAATAATGAGAAAATCATAGCATTGGGTATATTCTTGCCAAATTACTGAAGTTGAAATGTTACCAAAAAAACAAAGAACCTCATAAGTTTCCAGCAGAACAGATAAAACAGGAGGGAAAGTTAAAAATTAACCACCCAGGAAAATAATAATATTTATCTTAACAGATGCAATCCTCCCATAAACTTTGTAAAATAGAAATAAGCAAAAATAACTCTATTATAATATGTCAAATGCTATTTACCATAATCAGCAAAAAGTATCACTAAACAACAAAACTTTAAAATCACTTCAATTAATATCAGGAAGCTTATAGTGATAACTATCAAAGTTATTATTTAATATTGGAGTTTTGAGGAATAAGAAAAGAAAATTATTAGAGAATATTTTTAAACTAACATGATTTTAAGCCTAGATAAACTAAGATATTCCCATAAACTACTAGAATTAATAAAATAATTTGTGAAACTCATACGTAAGACAGAGGTACCAAAAAAAAAAAAAAAACTTTTCTCTCCTCTAGAAAAAAAGAATATAGAAATTAAAATATATACATCTGTATTTTTCTCCTTATCCAATGAAATGTTGAAAAACTCAAATGAGTTAAATCTACTTACTGAACAATTCAATGCTACAATTGATATCTTTGGAACTAATTTTGTCTCTTTACAAAAATTTAAGTAAAAAGATATTAAAATGGCATAGATCTCTGGATGCCAATATAAGCTCTGCACTTCTAAGGAAGTGTGATCTGTCCATTTAGTTCAACAATTGAAATCAATAAATGTTTACAAATTTAAATTTAAACGATCTTGCTATAGAATGATTGCTATATTAATCTATGTCTTTTGACAAGTATAAGATTGCATTTGCATAACATATGTAATAGTAGTATGCATTGGGCTAATATTTTTTCCTTTTAAACCAAAGTAACCATAGACAGGGACACAAGACTATCCTACTGATCTTTGTATTCCACCTCCTATCCCCTGCACATGCTATGATGTTACAGCCAGACTGTCTCATTCAGGAGACTACCATAATCAGGTACCATCTGTGCAAGACACAGATGTAGTGTAATTCAGTGTAGTACCAATATTGACCTAACTGTAACATGAGATAGAATATAAGACATCCACACCATTGAAGGAACTGTAAGTTATGTAAGATCATGCTGTATAGAGGATCTGCTTCTCATGGTTGGCAAGATGGTTGCAATGAAGTAAGAGGCTTTTCAAATTAAAATCAGTCTATATGACTCAGCGCTCTCAAAGCCAATTACCAAGGGTCCAAACTGTGAAATAAATACTGATTATGGCAATAAATCACAGAGTAATAATTTTTTCTTGCCTACCAGGCTTTCTTCTTTAAATAACTGGAGAAATTCTACTCATCAAGTAAGATTGTACTCGAATAAAATCATTTCTAACAGTTTCCGTTTTTGACTTCTTAAATCCCCTACTAATCATTTCCTCTGTTTTCCTCTTAGTTTTATCTATTGTTTTAGCAACTTTAACATTATTATTTTAGTTGTCTTCCTCCTTTACCACACAGTGAACTCTTACAATATCCTGTCATTTTACTTTTAGTATTTAAAAATAAAAGGAACTTAGTTATTGACTATCGGAAGAATGAGAAGAAATCAATAAATTGACAAATAAGCTAAATAATAAAACACAGATCTGAGATCTCAGACATACAAAAACAATATGCCATGTAAAGCAATTATCCTTCAATTGAAAAAAAAAAAAAAGAAAAACAATATGCCAATGGAACTCTTCACAGAGTAAATGTTCCCAGAACATAAATATCTTAAACCTCTTTGCCAGGCATAGCATTTGCCTGATATCAAGAGATCAAGCTCTCTGGACCAGCCAGCATTTTAGAGAGCAACATCACTGTCACTATTCTTTCTGCAAGGCCATAAATTACCAAAGTGCAAATATTTCTTCAATTCAGAAATGTCACCATGCAAAACTTGATGCCGGGAGCTGGCCTAAGGAGCTCCACCCGTGGCAAAGGTCATGAAGAAGGAGGCTCGGCATACGCAAAGGCGGAATCGAGCCTCAGGAGTCCCCCTGGAAATTCTCGAGCATCTACCCCCAAATCCAGAGTCTGCCTACTTTCTGCTTTGTGCTCTCACCTACACCTCTGACTTTACAGGGGGCTGTCCCCCACTACCTCTCTCTGAAAAAAGAGTTAACTTACAGCTCCAGTTAATAAAGTTCCTGGATGTGATAGTGTTTCAACCTACAAACTCCTTTGGAAGTCCTCTAGCCTGCCCGAATAGGTTTTTCCAGCCACATGTGATTGCTCAGAGCCTCCCAACTGTGAGAGGCATGAGATGTTCTAAACTGTCTAAATACAGATTCCTTTGAGCAGTTACAAGATTGATTAGAAATTGTATTGGTGAAGGGTTTTTCACTTGTTGGGCCAATGTTTGCTGCTAAGTTTCCATATCCCTTATCTGCTGTGTCCCTGGCAGTGTATTGATTAATATAATTGGTGTAAGTAGTAGCTTTAATATTTGTAACCTTGGACCCTTGAGTTAATTATTTTTCTTGTTATAGCCCACCACACCTTTGCCCTATAGGAATGCAACTTTATCTAATGCTTTTGGAGGGTGGCGCCTGACTAATCACCTTTAGAGAAAAATAAGTTTTCTGAAGAAAGGGTCTTAAAATGTTAACAGGCCTCCGGGCCAGAAGATGATGCAAATCACCTAAACTTTTGCATATGATAAGTTTGCAGGAAGAAAGCCTGGCTTACTGCATGACTCTACCCCTTCCCCCATTATCCTCTATGCATAACTTAAGGTATAAAAACGACTTTGGAAAATAAAGTGCGGGCCCTGTTCACCGAAGCTTGGTCTCCCCATGTCGTTCTTTCTCTCACCTTCTGGCTGAATTATTCAGCCTCTTTTCTCCACTAAATTTTCTCACTGAGCTATCCTTATTTAACCACTCTTTATATCCTTAATTAACGTTTAAATAAGCTGTTGTTTCCTGATCGCCGATGCCGCCTCCCCTTCGAATTCCCTGGATCCACCGGGGCTGGACCCTGGCAACTTACAGTATTTTTAAGAGTGTAATATTTTGTCTGAAAGTGTGTCTGCTCAGTCGAGTCCAACTCATTGAGACCAATGGACTGTAGTCTGCCAAGCTTCTCTGTCCATGGGATTCTCCAGGCAAGAATACTGGCGTGGATTGCCATTCCCTTCTCCGGTGACCTTCACAACACAGGCATCAAACCCAGGTCTCCTGCATTGCAGGCAGATTCTTTACTGCCTGAGCCACAAGGGGAGCCCAGTATTTTGTCTATACAATTCTCTTCAAAAAGAGAATAATAGAGACTTTAGCACTGCCTCGCCCATATTTATGTCTTTTTTTTTTCCATATTTATGTATTGCATTGCTTAAATAGCCAGTGAGCAAGGCTGTGCTCTTTTAACACTAGATTGAAATTTCATTCCCCAGAGTTACTAAAGTCAGCTTTTCACAAATTTGTAATTATCTAGTTATAGTTCAATCATGAGATCATGGTTTCTCAGCAACTAAGTTTCCAGCCTTTTCTTGTGAGGTCAGGAAAATTCTGAGTGTTTTCCAGGATGCAAATAGTTTTACAGATAGCCCCAGGAGCTGAATCAGACTCTTGATTCTTCCCAGGAGTCTAGTAAAGCGCAAAGCAAATTCTACCTATTTATGGCACTTCTGTGCACCTAAAAATACAGCTGGTCCTTCCAAATTTTTATGCACTGAGGGAATTTAGTCTCTTTATTATCTTTATATTTAAGTCTTATGAAGAGCCTTATTACCCATCTATGTGATCATTATTTAAAGCAATGTACAATTTCACCAGAGAAGAGGTATGTGCCAGATTTAGAAAATTGGTTAAGGAAATATAAGTTCCTAATGCCTGATTATTTCTTTGGAAGGAATGATGCTAAAGCTGAAACTCCAGTACTTTGGCCACCTCATGCAAAGAGTTGACTCATTGGAAAAGACTCTGATGCTGGGAGGGATTGGGGGCAGGAGGAGAAGGGGACGACAGAGGATGAGATGGCTGGATGGCATCACTGACTCGATGGACGTGAGTCTGGGTGAACTCCGGGATTTGGTGATGGACAGGGAGGCCTGGTGTGCTGCGATTCATGAGGTCGCAAAGAGTCGGACACGACTGAGCCACTGAACTGAACTGAACTGAATGCCTGATTATAGCACATTGCACCACGGATTCATTTACTTTGCATATCATTATGTCTTATAGATCAACACAACTTGTGTTTTACTTACAATTTCCAACTTCTGTTTCTTGACTTGGATGCTTTGTAAAGTTTACAGCCCATAATTAGTCTTAATGGAATTCGATATTTTATATCACGTTACATTTCTTCAAATGGTTTGGGTCACTTTGATTTTTGGTAATAATTACTTCTAACTAAATGCTAACTGCAAAAGCAGTAAATATCCTGTTTACCTCATCAATAGGGAAAATGGATTGACCCAGGAAGGGTACTACTCTTATTTACTCATTCATTCCCTCATCCATTCATTCATTCAAACTATGTTTACTGAGTATGTTGCATGTGTCAAACACTATAGAAAGAGCTGAAAATAAAGATATAAATAATTATGCATTGATCCCCAAAGAGATAGTGAAGGACAGGGAAGCCTGGCATGCTGCAGTCCATAAGGTCACAGAGTCGGACACAACTTAGTAACTGAACAAATCCTCAAATTATCTAAGAGAAAGAGAAGGAGTAAAAGGAATGTCCTATTACAGTGTTCTAAGTGCTATGACAGAGATAAGGTAATAACTTCCTCATAATCAGTAACACATAAGTTAAGGACTGAAAATATAGTTTTGAAAGGAGTATTAAAATGTTAGCATAGTTGAAAGAGCATAAGTTTGGGAGTCAGAAATCACGAATTCTAAGACAAACTCAGTGGTCACAATGAGGATTGTCCCTCAACAGCCGTATCTATAAAGCAGTGGACAAACTGATCAGGATGATGGCAGCAAGAATCATGGGAGCCACTTTCTCAGATTCACTACCACCAGGGAATACATGTGCTACTAACCCACAGCTGTAACAACATCACCTAGTCACGTGACTAACAATAGTTACAAAATAAATCTAGGAGTAAGAGAACAACTCAAAATAAATTCCAGAAGATCCCTGTTCATGATGCCAAAGGACAGCTGTAAAATTGACTTTATGTTCTTTAGAAACCAACACAAGGAGAGACTCATGAGTGAAGCCATATTTTAGTGCCCATTATAAATAAACAACTCAATCACCATGAAGGGCCATGCCTATTTCCTTTCTTGAGGAAGTACTAACTGGAGACTGGAGGGGGACAGAAAGGAAGCAGCCAGGGTAGTTCTTCCCCAGACTCTAACGTGAACCTCTGGAAGCTGCCGTGTCTCCTGCACGGTTCTGGCTCTCTCATTGCTCAGGCAGAGCTTCCTCCTTCCAGGAACCCTGACGCCCTCAGTTCAGGAATGCTGCCTGCTCAGTTTGTCCCTCTAGAGTAGCTGTGGTACCCAATCGGTCGCTAGTCTCTCATTTGCCTCATTGTTTCATTTGGTTGTTCAATGTTTCCATCATCTACATAACCGTCGCCCTACCTTAAAATCCCTCATCTCTGTTTTAACTACTTAAAGCTCTGTTTCTTTAGACTGGCTGGTATTGAAGACATAAGTCAATGCTCAATTCCACCACTTCTGAAATAATAAGAGGAAGTTGTATATGTCTCTGTCTTATAACATTCCTCAGTGTGAACTACAGCATAATGTGAAAACACAGTTCAATAGAAGTAATTCTGCAGTTTTCCAAGTAACAAAATGATGGCAGATATCCAGTTTGATGATAGCTGGTTAAAAATTCAGAATGAAACAAAGAATATCTAGAAAAGTGGATAGAGCTGCAGATGATTCAGAGACCTCCAGAAATATATTTTCCCCGCACAACCAAGTTTTAGGTAAGTAGTAAAGAGCAAAGAGCATATGTTTCTAACTAATACCTAGAAGACCATTGGAGCACTACCAACAGTCAGCTACATCGGAGTAAAATTAGCAATCTGTGGTGTACTCCCAGGATATGAAGTATGCCCCCAAGGAACTTACATGCAAGCAGGGAAATTAGACAATAAACAAATAGTAAACAAAGAAATGAATGAATAAGTGGCATTTAGGGTAAAAGATTGAAGAAAACAATGCAGCGATGGGATAGTTATGAGATAGGATTGCTGTAGTGGTGAAAGACTGAATGGTCAGGGAATGCTATTCTAAACAGAAGCCATGAAACCAAGACCTGAAGAATGAGATGGAGATGATTTTATGAAATCGAGGGAGAACACTATTGACAAAGCAACAGCAAGTGCCAAGGCCCAAAGTGGAACACATTTGGCCTTTTTTGAGAACTAGAGAAACATGAACTTGTTTCTGGATCAGAAACCTATACTTGCTAGTTTCTCTAATAGCAAAAATACAGAAAAAGCACCAACAAAAAACCCCACTTGCATTTGTACTCAAATTCATTTTTTAAAAAATGGAATATGTAACTGTAAACAATATAAATTCCCAGAAAATGCTGTAAAAATGATGGCAAACATACCCCTGGGTAACTATGTTAGTTTATTTGCTACACTGCTTGAGCACTGATTATGTTCCACTAGCTATTCTGAGTGCTTTAAATGTTCAAATTCATTTAATCCTCATAACCACTTTATGAAGCAAGTACTGTTACTATCTCCATTTAGAGCTGAAAAACTGAAATATGGGGTTTAACATGCCCAAGATCATGAAGCTGTAAACACAGGACAGCAGTTTGAATGCAGGTTTTCTGGGTCAACAGAATACCTCCTTTAGCACTATGTCAAGGTATTGTGGTCAAAGGTGTGGGGACTTGATTCAGACAAACCTGGGTTCAAATCCCAACTCTGTCCTTAAAAGTCAGTGACCTAACATAACAGTGTGCAAAAAACAAAACAAACAAAACAAACACCATTTTCATCATCGTAATCTATTCCCTACTGATACTATTCAGTCTTTTCTTTCAAGGCCACAGGAGAGAAACATCTCCCAAACTTTGATTTGTCACTTCCTGAAGCCCCAGCATCTAGCACTGCATTAGCCTATATGTCTTAGCTTTTAAAAAGAATGTTAGAGATATATTCTTATAAAATATATGTTCCAAATAATTTTTTAGTATGCTTTTTTAAAATTATCCTTGCTTCTGGAGTCACACAAGAGATAAATATGTCTCCTAAATGGGCTTTATTGTTATTTTACTTTTTCAAAGATGATGATAAATAGCTTGAATTATTCTTCAGTGACTGAATTCTCCCTTTGAAGGATTTGCTCCAGTATAAGCACTTGTAACTTAAAATACTGATAATCAAAACCCAGAATGCAGATATATTTTCCCTCTAGTTTAAATTCTACAAGATTTGAGGTATTAAAAATAAAACAAATATACTAAAAAATACATTTTCCTTGAATTGGCATAAATACATTATACCATAGTTTATATAATTACTAAGTAGCATGTAATTGATCTAATTAAGTACCATTTTATTTTATTAATTTACTTAACTTATTCCATTATGAAATAGGTACCATAAAGAAATGGTGCCATATAATCTTCCCGTATGGCATGGCATGGCATGGCATGTGTGCTCAGTCATGGCTGACTCTTTGTGACCCTTTGGAATGTATGGCTACATTCCAAGATCCAGGCTCTTCTGTCCCTGGGATTTTTTTAGGCAAGAATACTGGGGAGGGTGGCCATTTCCTCCTCAGGGGATAAGATCCCCATATATAAATGTGCAAATGCCTAAATTTGACCCTTTAGGGTACATTCATCATAAGTAACAAGTTAAGGTTGATAGAGGGGTAAATTCATTGATGTTTATTCTGGTATGTATTGGATTAAAATTAACACATCTTTCTATGGTTTTTTTATTGTCAGCTGTTTAATGTTAACCAACATGGCTTATATGAAATATATGCTTTTTTAATGTATTTATTTTTAATTGAAGGATAATTGCTTTACAGAATTTTGTTGTTTTCTATTAAACATCAACATGCATCAGCCATAGGTCCATATGTCCCTTCCTTCTTGAACCTCCTTCCCATTTCCCTCCCTATTCTACCCTTCTAGGTTAATATATGCTTTTTAAAGTACATAATTTCATTTATTACTAGAATAATCTGCCTCTTCATCATTTAAATTATTATTTTTCAAAGCAGATCAAATAAATGCATATTCCCCATTAACAAAAAGGAAGACTAGTTGCTAGATAGAACACTTCTATTTCTTTGGAGAGAACAAAAGAACATGATATAAAATGAGCACATAATATAAATGTGGAATACTAATAATGAAATATTACTACTTCACATAAGCCTAAAGGTGGATGCTTCATAAATATTTTCAAATCTTCTAATATGTTACTTGTCTGTCTTTATCTGTTGCAAGGGAGGCAGAGAATTCACAGTCCAGAAAAACAATAAAAACTTACCTTCAATTTAGTGACAGCATGGCAAAAAGTTTTATATACATGATAAACCAGTAACTGTTTCATTTTTTAAAAAAGGAAAATAAGCAAAGGGTTGTGATACAAGAAAAAATATGCATTTGGTCTTTGTCCCCAGTTCCTGGCACACTGCTCCTGAAACTCCTGTGATCTCCAGAGTGCTGTTTACTACTACTAAGTCACTCAGTCAGGTCCAACTCTTTGTAACCCCATGGACTGCAGCATGCCAGGCTTCCATGTCCATCACTAACTCCCAGAGTCTTCTCAAACTCAAGTCCATCAAATCAGTGATATCATCTAACCATCTCATCATCTGTTGTCCCCTTCTCCTCCTGCCTTCAATCTTTCCCATCATCAGGATCTTTTCTAATGAGTCAGTTCTTCGCATCAGATGGCCAAAGTATTGGACCTTCAGCTTCAGCATCAGTTCTACCAAAGAATATTCAGGATTTATTTCCTTTAGGATTGACTGCTTTGATCTCCTTGCAGTCTCAGGGACTCTCAAGAATCTTATCCAACACTACAGTTCAGAAGCATTCATTCTTTGGCGCTCAGCTTTCTTTACGGTCCAACTCTCACATCCATACATGACTACTGGAAAAACTGTAGCTTTGACATAATCTTTGTCAGCAAAGTAATGTTTCTGCTTTTTAATATGCTGTCTAGGTTTGTCATAGTTTTTCTTCCAAGGAGCATGAATCTTTTCATTTAATGGTGGTAGTCACCTTCTGCAATAATTTTGGAGCCCAAGAAAAGAAAGTCTGTCACTGTTTCCCCATCTATTTGCCACACATACATAGCCTTCCCTATTATGAACATTCCCTGCCAGAATGGTCCATATGTTACAACTGATAAGTCTACACAGACACATTATAATCACCAAAGCCCATAGTTTACGTTATGGTTCACTTTTGGTATTTTATATTCTGTGGGTTTGGATGACTCTATGATGACATATATCCATCACTATAACATCATCCAATGTATTTTTACTTCCCTAAAAATCCTCTATTCTCCATCTATTCATCCCTCTCCCAACAACATCCCCTCAAACCCAGGAAAACTATGATCTTTTTACTCTCCATAGTTTTGCCTTTTCTAGAATGCTATTGGAATTGTACAGTATATAGTCATTTCAAATTGGCTTGTTTCACTTCAAAATGCTTTAAAAATGCATTGAAATCTTTTCCATATCTTTTTATGGTTGAATATTATCCCAGTGCCATATATACCAAAATTTATTAATCCATTCACCTACTGAAGGGCAACTTGTTTGCTTCCAAGTTTGGGCAATTATAAATAAAGCTACTATAGATACCCAAGTGTAGGTTTTTGTGTGGACATAAGTATACAATACAAGTCTTTTCGGTAAAAACCATGGAGTGCTGATTTATTTTTTCAAAGAGAAAATATTTACATTGAACAAGAAACAGAGTCCTTCATTACTCTTCACACACATATTACACGTGTCTGAGAGATTAACAAACAACATGAAACAAATGATTCAAATTGAAGCATCAACAGTTAAAGGTATAGGGTTATATTTTTCCTTAAACATTTAGATTTGAATTTTTCATAAAATGCAAATTTTAAAGAACCCCTAAAACCGAAATCCCAAGTGAAATTAACTTATTCACAAAAAAGTTAGTTTTCTTCTATCACAATGACAGAAATGGAATTGCTGAGCTTGTATATTCTATGGATTTGATTTCATTCAACCAAGAGAGTGCTGATAATATTTAATTTAATAAAAGTAACCAGTAATGTTCCCTGAGGACCAGGCCTCGGAACACAGATTGGGAGAGAATCACAATTTCTGATAATTTCAAATTTAGCATAAATGAGTAGAGTCATCTTCAATTATGCAGGTGTATTTATTGTTGAAAGAATGTTTGAGATGTTCTGCATTTAAAGACAAGCCCCAGAGATGGGCATTAGATATCTGGGCTCTAGTAACCCTGGGAAAGACTCAAGGCAGGAGGAGAAGAAGACAACAGAGGATGAGATAGTTGGATGGCATCACCACTCAGTGGGTATGAGTGAAGGACAGGGAAGCCTGGCATGCTGCAGTCTATGGAGTCCAAAGAGTCGGAGATATGACTGAGCTATTGAACAACAAAAACAGTAAACCCAAGTAGAGTTCCACTGGCAGTAGTGTCTCTTTTTATGGTTTTGGAGCTTCATTATGAAAATAAGATATAGTAAGTCTTGCTAAAAATGCAAAGCCCTGGATCCCACTTAGACTTATTCTATTAGACAACTGGGGTTTAGGTACCTTGAATATGTGTTTTTAGCAACTCCCTAGATAATTTTATCATATAATTTTACCTGGTAAAATTACCTGAAGAGTTCAAAATTTCAAGATCAGAAACATTTTGAAAATGAATATATTTCATCTTTCTATCCAAGAACTCATCCAAAGTTTGAAAAATTGTTTAAAAACTCCACCATTAGTAAAGTATAAAATTTCAATAATTAAATTATTTAGAATTCCATGCAATGTATCCTAAACTATCTTTATAAATATATCTCACTATTATATAGAATTAAATCTCTCTGCTCCTATTCATGTCCTTCTGTCTCCTGAACCATTTACATTTCCTTTTCTATCTCCCTCTATCAAATCTTTCCTGAAAGTCTCATCCAACAATATTCTGTCTACTGATAGCAAAAAATCTTCTATGCCCATTAGACATCCTCTATCACGAAGTTTTTCCCACTAGTCAAACTAACAGTAGCCTCTTCTAATAGCACAGCACACTTCTTTCTAAAAACAGATTGGCCTTTATACATATCGTTATGCCTTACTTATGAAGTATGTCATCTGCACTGTCTTTTATCTTTTCAGAAGGTGTTGCAGTTGCCCATATAAGCAGTATCTAAAGGCTTACGATTCCATAGTGTTTTTCTGCAATTTGAATGACTTAAGAGTCGGACACGACTGAGCGACTTCCCTTTCACTGTTCACGTTCACGCATTGAAGAAGGAAATGGCAACCCACTCCAGTGTTCTTGCCTGGAGAATCCCAGGGATGGGGGAGCCTGGTGGGCTTCCATCTATGGGGTTGCACAGAGTCGGACATGACTGAAGCGACTTAGCAGCAGCAGCAAACATAAAAATAAATCTCTTCTTCAATTATTATATTGCTAATTAATAAAAATGTATGTATACATTATAAATCAATACACTAACATAACCACTCATTGCACATGAAAATTTATGATTTAAATGGATAAAATTAACCTATTTGATTATGTGTTCACCCAAAATTAGCCAAAACAGCTAATTTGTTTATCCTGATTGTGACAATTTCATTTTAATATGTATATTTGTTTAAAATAGCAGGAAATATCATAATACTCTATTTTCACTACAGGGTCCCTGGCCCATGAAATGAAGTGTACAATTTCTGTATTAATTATTTCACTTCTAAGAATATTAGTAGTATGAAAGATTAAATGATAACATACTTTATACTGTTCTCTGAGAAAAGCAGTAATTATACTGAAAACGTAATAGATAAGATTTGATGATTATTTTTTCAATCTGATAAATTTAAATATTGATCATGTCAGTAATTAGAAATATAAAAACAACTCAGCCTACTTAAACTGTGCTTATCTCTGTCTCCCATATTCTGTAAATGCATAGAATCATAAGAGATTTGCAGCAACTTAAAAAAAAATACTGTCATAATATTTCCATTGAAAAATCATGATCACTCACTAACTTACAAATAAAGATTATTTTAAATACCTGTATAAATTTAATTTTAAAAAATAAATAATAAAATCTAAGGTCTTTTATCTTTTTCTATCAAAATCTTAACTTCATATCAAATTATATTTCAACAAATTTAATTAAACAAACATTAATTTTCCTTATATAATTAAAGGTAAATCATAAAAAAAGCCAAAGCCAAAGTGAAGTTAATCAGTCATGTCTGATTCTTTGCGATCTCAAAGACTGTAGCCTACCAGGCTCCTCCATCCATGGAATTTCCCATGGAACAGTACTGGAGCGGTTTGCCATTTCTTTCACCATAAATTGTAAAACTAGCACTTAACTTTAAAAAAAGGCAAATCAAACAATATAAATCAATACAATAACATTTTTAATTGTCCTCATAGTTAAGGATAAGCTTACAGAGACCTTTGAAGGAAGACCCATGCATTTTAAAATAAAAACTCTGTTGTATCTGAATTTCATAGGAATTAAAATCTATCTGCAGGGTCTAACAGTCCTAAAGGATTCAAAATAAAACACAGGGCAGCCTGATGTGCTGCAATCCATGGGGTCACAAAGAGTCAGACATGACTGAGCAACTGAACTGAACTGAAAATTAGATTAAATTAAATATATATTATATAACACAGTAGTTTGTACAAAGATCACAGAAATATAAAGAATCAGTAAAATGGACAACATGTTATGGACAAATTCTTAGAAATGTATAATCTCTCCAGACTGAACAAGGAAGACATATAAAATATGAATAGACTGAATATCAGTAATGAAATTGAAATAGTAATAATTAAAAAAAAGAAAGACCTCCCAACAAACAAAAGCTTCACAGCCAAATTCTACCAAACATTTAGAAAAGAACTAAAATCTATCTTTCTCAAACCATTCCAAAAATTGCAGAGGAAAGAACGTTTTTGAACTTAGTTTATGAGACCAGCATCACTCCGATACCAAAATTTGACAAAGATATCACAAAGAAAGTAAAATTATAGGCCAATATAACTGATAAAAATAGATGCAAAATTCTCAACAAAATACTAGCAAAATAATTGAACAATACTTTAGAAGAATCAAACAACAACATCCAGAGTGCCAGAGTGATGTTCCTCAGGAAAGCAAGAATGGTTCAGTATCCACAAATCAATGATACACATTTATGATACACATTAAAAAAATTAAAGAATAAAAACAATATTATCACTTCAATAGATATAGAAAAAGATTTTGACAAAATTCAATATTGATTTACAATAAAATTCTTCAGAAAGCTGTTATAGTCGGAACATCTCAGCATGATAAAGGCCATATACAATAAGCCCAGAGCTAACATCATACTGAACAGAGAAAAGCTGAAAGCTTGACATTAGAGTTCATAAGAGGTGTTGTAGTGCTCATTTTTTCTATAAGTGGAAATCCCTTCCAGGCTCATTTTTATGGAGGTTGCTTGCAAAATGCAATGTTCAGATCAGATCAGATCAGATCATATCAGTCGCTCGGTCGTGTCAGACTCTTTGCGACCCCATGAACCCCAGCACGCCAAGCCTCCCTGTCCATCACCAACTCCCGGAGTTCACTCAGACTCGTGTCCATCGAGTCAGTGATGCCATCCAGCCATCTCATCCTCTGTCGTCCCCTTCTCCTCTTGCCCCCAATCCCTCCCAGCATCAGAGTCTTTTCCAATGAGTCAATTCTTCGCATGAGGTGGCCAAAGTACTGGAGTTTCAGCTTTAGCATCATTCCTTCCAAAGAAATCCCGGGGCTGATCTCCTTCAGAATGGACTGGTTGGATCTCCTTGTAGTCCAAGGGACTCTCAAGAGTCTTCTCCAACACCACAGTTCAAAAGCATCAATTCTTCGGTACTCAGCCTTCTTCACAGTCCAACTCTCACATCCATACATGACCACAGGAAAAACCATAGCCTTGACTAGACGAACCTTTGTTGGCAAAGTAATGGCTCTGCTTTTCAATATGCTGTCTAGGTTGGTCATAACTTTCCTTCCAAGGAGTAAGTGTCTTTTAATTTCATGGCTGCAGTCACCATCTGCAGTGATTCTGGAGCCCAGAAAAATAAAGTCTGACACTGTTTCCACTGTTTCCCCATCTATTTCCAATGAAGTGATGGGACTGGATGCCATGATCTTCGTTTTCTGAATGTTGAGCTTTAAGCCAACATTTTCACTCTCCATTTTCACTTTCCTTAAGAGGCTTTTTAGTTCTTCTTAACTTTCTGCCATAAGGGTGGTGTCATCTGCATATCTGAGCTTATTGATATTTCTCCTGGCAATCTTGATTCCAGCTTGTGTTTCTTCCAGTCTAGCGTTTCTCATGATGTACTCTGCATATAAGTTAAATAAACAGGGTGACAATATACAGCTTTGACGTACTCCTTTTCCTATTTGCAACCAGTCTGTTGTTCCATGTCCAGTTCTGACTGTTGCTTCCTGACCTGCATATAGGTTTCTCAAGAGGCAGATCAGGTGGTCTGGTATTCCCATCTCTTTCAGAATTTTCCACAGTTTATTGTGTTTCACACAGTCATAGGCTTTGGCATAGTCAATAAAGCAGAAATAGATGTTTCTCTGGAACTCTCTTGCTTTTTCCATGATCTAGCAGATGTTGGCAATTTGGTCTCTGGTTCCTCTGCCTTTTCTAAAACCAGCTTGAACATCAGGAAGTTCACGGTTCACATATTGCTGAAGCCTGGCTTGGAGAATTTTGAGCATTACTTTACTAGCGTGTGAGATGAGTGCAACTGTGCGGTAGTTTGAGCACTCTTTGGCATTGCCTTTCTTGGGGATTGGAATGAAAACTGACCTTTTCCAGTCCTGTGGCCACTGCTGAGTTTTCCAGATTTGCTGGCATATTGAGTGCAGCACTTTCACATCATCATCTTTCAGGATTTGGAATATCTCAACTGGAATTCTATCACCTCCACTAGCTTTGTTGGTAATGATGCTTTCTAAGGCCAACTTGACTTCACATTCCAGGATGTCTGGCTCTAGGTCAGTGATCACACCATCGTGATTATCTGGGTCGTGAAGATCTTTTTTGTACAGTTCTTCTGTGTATTCTTGCCATCTCTTCTTAATATCTTCTGCTTCTGTTAGGTCCATACCATTTCTGTCCTTCATAGCCTTCCATAAATAATGAGATTCCATGGACAGAAAAGCCTGGCAGGTCCATAGGGTTACAAAAAGTTGAACACAACTGAAGCAACTGAGCACGCACGCATGCAATAATGAAATTAAACTCATGTATTATAGAGAGGGCAGTTATATTTGGAATGTCCAACATTAATTCCTCTTTCTAATATAATATTAATAGCATCTGGATTCTTTACTGGAATTGTGTTTTCCCCATTGGATCCAGCCAATATGCTGGGACTTAGCTACCCAATAGACAAGAGGCCACTCCTTATCTCTTGTATGCCTGGGAGGTAAAGACAGTAAAGATGCTTGGCATCTATCCTGATTGGCCTACAATATCCTGAACAGGTTGTTCATATTGCAGTTTCCATTTCCAATAAACCCCAAGGATTAACTCAGTCCCTTACTTTTTGTAAGTAAGAATGCTTCTTCTGCCTCAATTAAATTTTGAGATCTTTTTGTAAATTCCTATTTGTTTAAATTACCTAGAGCCCCCGGTACAGACAAAGTAACCTAACTGAGCCTGAGCCGTACTGTCCAGAATGAACTAGTTATCAGTGTACTAATGTTTAATGTGCTTGAGTGAGTTAAAAAATCATCTAGGGAGCTTTTAAAAATGGCACATTTGGGACCCAACTGTGACATTCAGATTCAGTAGTTAGGGCAGGAACCCAGGAATTTGTGTTTTTAATAAACTTCCTCAGGATTCTAAAGTAAATCACATTTTGAGAAAAAATAAGACTGTCTTCTAGCTTCCCCTTACTGCCACCTGCCTTCTATGATTCACTGTTCTCCTCTGTGTGGGTGACAACTTCCAGGGTGCCTAAGGGCAGCCTTTGTGGCTGTACTTGTTACTGTGCCTCTTTCCTCACCTCTGTGCTAAGGAAGTTAATGGGATGTTTCTACTTCAAAGGCCTCCTGCAGAGTATCAGACTCCATACAGAAAGAAAAGTAAGTAAGAAATAGTTAATTGTGCAAACTCATTAATTTATACTATAATCTGCTTAATTATGCAGTAAAATCAGAACAATTTGCTGGAAGATATTTCACAGAGAAGCAGGAAGTGAGTTTACATATTCTCTTGATATCTTCAAAAGAGCTCTGGAAATGGCACAAGAGAATGTGGGTTTGAATCCTCAATCTGCCACTTACTGGTTGTAGGGCTTTGAGCATAAATTAACCAAGATGCTACCAGGTTTCCTCATAGGTAAAAGGGACTAATTTCATAGAGTTATTGTGATAGTGGCACAAAGTAACACTACTTTTGTAAATCACATAACTCGTGATATTATATGATATTCCTGTTATCTATGTTGTATTCTAGATCTGTACTCCAATATCACTATAAATTCAGCTATTTACACAATTCAAATTAATATTGCTCATGTTAATACAATCAAGCATTTAGATAAAATTGGGTTATTTTCTTTAAGTTACTATAGTATCATGTCCACACTTGCAAAAAGAAGTCATTTTAAAGATAGATCCAGGTGGTGGGGCGGTCCTAAGATGGAGGAGGAATAGGACGGGGAGACCACTTTCTCCCCCACAAATTCATCAAAAGACCATTTGAACACTGAGCAAATTCCACAAAACAACTTCCGAACACTGGTGGAGGAGACAAGGCACCCAGAAAGGCAGCCCATTCTCTTTGAAAGGAGGTAGGACAAAATATAAAAGATAAAAAGAGAGACAAAAGAGTTAGGGACAGAGACCCGTCTTGGGGAGGGTGTCATGAAGGAGGAGAAGTTTCCAAATACCAGGAAACCCTCTCACTGGCGGGTCTGTGGGGAGTTTTGGAATCTCGGAAGGCAACATAACCGGGAGGGAAAAAAAAAGAAGAAGCCAGAGATGAGGCGCCTAGCTGCAACTCCCAGCAGAGAGGTAGCCCAGAAACTCAAGTCTGTCAGCAGTGAGCAGGGGCTGAACAGGGAGGGGCGGGCTGCATACTCAGAGTGGGGACCCGGCCTGAATACCCTGAGGAAAATCTGAGGGAGCTAACGTGAGATAGCAACCCAAACTGTGGGATAGCAAGAGAGGGAAAAAAGAGAGAGAAAAACTTTCCTGCCACAGCCTGGCCCACTCTCAGAATAAAGGATAGACCGAACACCAGAGGAGAGCTAGCCGGCTGCGGACCAGCCCCTCCCCCAACTGGAGCCAGAGAGGCAGGAGGGTGGCAGCCAGAGCCAGAAGGCAAGGGGCAATATCAGTCCCAGAGACGGCATCCTCCACCAAACTGTGAGCAGGTTCCCAGTTACTAACCAAGTATTCCTGGGATCCCAGATGGCTGACATCTGCCAGGAGGGTCGCAGTCAGAGATCAGCTCCCAGAGGAGACACATGGCACACGTGAGATGGTACTTTCGCAGCGCACTCAGGAAACTCAGTGGCTGGAACTGGGGAGGTGATAAGACACACTGCCAAACTGGAAGAGAACGCTGGCCAAGCATCTGGTCACCTGAGATGCTGGGACCTGGGAAGGGCACAAAACGTAGGCCCAACCAAATCTGTGCCTTTGTGGAGTACCCAAGAACCTAAACCTGAGCAGCTTAGGCCTGGGAAGTGCATGCAACCCAAGGCCTGCTTTAGACAGTTCCCCTGCAGAACAACCTGGAGCCTGAGCAGTTTTGACCAGGAAAGCACACACACGTGGTGAGCAGGAGCAAACCCAGTGTGGCCCAGTCACCACGAGCACTCCCCACACACACCAGTGATATTTGTTTGCAATGTTCCTCTCTCTCCTCAGCACAACTTAACAAGTGAGCCTAAATAAGTGACCACCTTCACCCCCTTGTGTCAGGGTGGAAATTAGACACTGAAGAGACTTGCAAACAGAGGAAACCAAAATAAAGAAAGAAGAGGGAACTACTCTGAAAGTGACAGGTGCAACCGATTAAAACCCTGCAGTTAGCACTGACTACATTGGAAGGGGCCTATAGACCTTGAGAAGAAGTATAAGCTGGAACAAGGAACTATCTGAAACTGAAGTGACCCCACACTGCCCTCAACAGCTCCAGAGAAATTCCTATATATTTACTATTATCATTTTTTATTTTTTGATTTTTAAGTTATTACTCCTTTTTCATTTCTATAACCTAATATTACTTTGCAAAAAGAGACCCTATTTTTAAAGCAAATTTCATATATATTTTTTATAATTTTTGTGATTTATTTTGTTTTGTATTTTTAATGTTGTATTTTTGAGAGTCTAACCTCTAGATTTTTAATCTTCACTTTTTGGAATTTGTTATCAATTTTGTACCTTTAAGAATCTAATCTTCAGTATCCATTTTCACTCTGAGATGTGATTACTGGCTTGATTGCTTTCTCCCCTTTTGACTCTCCCTTTTCTCCCCCAGGTCACCTCTATCACCTCCCTCCCCTACTCTTCTCTACCCAACTCTGTGAATCTATCTGGGTGTCCCGGGCTGTGGAGAACACTTAGGGAACTGATTACTGGCTAGATTTGTCTCTATTCTTTTGACTCCCCCTCTTCTCCTCCTGGTCACCTCTATCTCCTTCCTCCCTCTTCTCTTCTCTATGTAACTCTGTGAACCTCTCTGGGTGTTCCAGGCTGGGGAGAGCACAAAGGGAATTTATTACTGGCTAGATTGCTCTCTCCTCTCTTGATTCCCCTTCTTCTCCTCCTGATCACAACTATCTCCCTCCTCCTTTTTCTCTTCTCCATGTAACTCTGTGAACCTCTCTGGGTGTCCCTCACTGTGGAGAATCTATTCCCCATTAACCTAGATGTTTTATCATCAGTGTAGTATGGATGGAGAAGTCTTGAGACTACTGTAAGAATAAGACTGAAAGCCAGAGGCAGGAGGCTTAAATCCAAAACTTGAGAACTCCAGAAATCTCCTGACTCCAGGGAACATTAATCAACATGAGCTCATCCAAAAGCCTCCAAACCTGAAACCAAGCTCCACCCAAGAGCCAACAAGTTTCAGAGCAAGACATACCAAGCTAATTCTCCAACAACACAGTAACATAACATGAGTGTTAAAACACAGGCAGCCAAAAGTCACACCAAACCCATAGATACCTCAAAACTCATTACTGGACACTTCATTGCACTCCAGAGGGAGGAGATCCAGCTCCTCCCTCCAGAACACCAACACAAGCTTCCGTAACCAGGAAACCTTGACAAGCCACTTGTCCAACCACACCCATAGGGAGGAACCTCCACAATAAAGAGGAACCATAAACTACAAGCATACAGAAAGGCCACCCCAAAAACAGCAATCTAAACAAGACGAAAAGGCAGAGAAATATTCAGCAGGTAAAGGAACATAATAAAAGCCCACCAAACCAAACAAAAGAGAAGGAGATAGGGAGTCTACCTGAAAAAGAATTCAGAATAATGATAGTAAAAATGATCCAAAATCTTGAACACAAAACTGAGTTACAGATAAATAGTCTGGAGACAAGGATTGAGAAGATGCAAGAAATGTTTAACAAGGACCTAGAAGAAATAAACAAGAGTCAATCAATAATGAATAATGCAATAACAGAGATCAAAAACACTCTGGAGGGAATCAACAGTAGAATAACTGAGGCAGAAGATAGGACAAGTGAGGTGGAAGATAGAATGGTGGAAACAAATGAAGCAGAGAGGAAAAAAGAAAAAAGAATTAAAAGAAATGAGGACAACCTCAGGGACGTCTGGGACAATGTCAAACACCTGAACATCCGAATCATAGGAGTTCCAGAAGAAGAAGACAAAAAGAAAGACCATGAGAAAATACTTGAGGAGGTAATAGTTGAAAACTTCCCTGAAATGGGGAAGGAAATAGGCACCCAAGTCCAAGAAACCCAGAGAGTCCCAAACAGGATAAATCCAAGGTAAAACACTCCAAGACACATATTAATCAAATTAATGAAGATCAAACACAAAGAACAAATATTAAAAGCAGCAAAGGAAAAACAACAAATAACACACAAGGGGATTCCCATAAGGATAATAGCTGGTCTTTCAATAGAAACTCTTCAGGCCAGAAGGGAATGGCAGGACGTACTTTAAGTGATGAAAGAGAAAAACCTACAACCCAGATTACCGTACCCAGCAAAGATCTCATTCAAATATGAAGGAGAAATCAAAAGCTTGACAGACAAGCAAAAGCTGAAAGAATTCAGCACCACCAAACCAACTCTTCAACAAATGCTAAAGGATCTTCTCTAGACAGGAAACACAGCAAAGGTGTATAAACCTGAACCCAAAACAAGAAAGTAAATGCCAACGAGATCATTCTTATCAATAATTACCTTAAATGTAAATGGGTTGAATGCCCCAACCAAAAGACAAAGACTGGCTGAATGGATACAAAAGCAAGACCCCTATATATGCTGTCTACAAGGACCCACCTCAAAACAAGGAACACATACAGACTGAAAGTGAAGGGCTGGAAAAAAGACATTTCATGCAAATGGAGACCAAAAGAAAGCAGGAGTAGCAATACTCATATCAGATAAACTAGACTTTGAAATAAAGGCCATCAAAAGAGACAAAAAAGGACACTACATAATGATCAAAGGATCAATCCAAGAAGATATAACAATCATAAATATATATGCACCCAACATAGGAGCACCACAATATGCAAGGCAAATGCTAACAAGTATGAAAGGGGAAATTAACAATAACACAATAATAGTGGGGGACTTTAATACCCCACTCACACCTATGGACAGATCAACTAAATAGAAAATTAGCAAGGAAACACAAACTTGAAATGATACAATGGGACAGTAGACCTAATTGATATCTATACGACATTTCACCCCAAAACAATAAATTTCACTTTTTTCTCAAGTGCACACAGAACATTCTTCAGGATCACATGCTGGGCCATAAATCTGGCCTTGGTAAATTCAAAAAAATTGAAATCATTCCAAGCATCTTTTCTGATCACAATGCGGTAAGACTAGATGTCAACTGCAGGAAAAAAACTATTAAAAATACAAGCATATGGAGGCTCAACAACACATTTCTGAATAACCAAAAAAATCACAGAATAAATCAAAAAGAAATAAAAATAAGCATAGAAATGAATGGAAATGAAAACACAACAACCCAAAACCTATGGGACACTGTAAAAGCAGTGCTAAGGGGAAGGTTCATAGCAATACAAGCTTACCTCAAGAAACAAGAGAAAAATCAAATAAATAACGTAATTCTACACCTAAAGCAACTTGAAAAAGAAGAAACGAAGGACCCCAGGATTAGTATAAGAATAGAAATCATAAAAATTAGGGCAGAAATAAAAAGAAACAGGAGACCATAGCAAAAACCAACAAAGCTAACAGCTGGTTCTTTGAGAGGATAAATAAAATAAACAAACCATTAGCCAGACTCATAAAGAAAAAAAGGGAGAAGAATAAAATCAACAAAATTAGATATGAAAATGGAGAGATCACAACAGACAACACAGAAATACAAAGGATCATAAGAAACTACTATCAGTAGCTATATGCCAATAAAAAGAACAACTTGGAAGAGATTGACAAATTCTTAGAGAAGTATAACTTTCCAAAACCGAACCAGGAAGAAATAGAAAATCTTAACAGACCCATCACAAGCATGGAAATCAAAACTGTAATCAGAAATCTTCCAACAACCAAAAGCCCAGGACCAGATGGCTTCACAGCTGAATTCTACCAAAAATTTAGAGAAGAGCTAACACCTATCCTACTCAAACTCTTCCAGAAAATTGCAGAAGAATGTAAACTTCCAAACTCATTCTATGAAGCCACCATCACATTAATACCAAAACCAGACAAAGATGCCACAAAAAAAAGAAAACTTCAAGCCAATATCACTGATGAACATAGATGCAAAATTCCTTAACAAAATTCTAGCAAACAGAATCCAAGAACATATTAAAAAGATCATACATCATGACCAAGTGGGCTTTATCCCAGGGATTCTTCAACATTCACAAATCAATCAATGTGATATACCACATTAACAAATTGAAAGATAAAAACCATATGGTTATCTCAATAGATGCAGAGAAAGACTTTGACAAAATTCAACATCCACTTATGATAAAAACCCTCCAGAAAGCAGTCATAGAAGGAACATACCTCAACCCAATAAAAGCCATATATGATAAACCCACAGAAAACATTATCTTCAATGGTGAAAAACTGAAAGCATTTCCCCTAAAGTCAGGAACAAGACAAGGGTGCCCACTCTCACCACAACTATTCAACATAGTTTTGGAAGTTTTAGCCATAGCAATCAGAGAAGAAAAAGAAATAAAAGGAATCCAGATTGGAAAAGAAGAAGTAAAACTCTCACTGTTTGTAGATGACATGATCCTCTACATAAAAAACCCTAAAGACTCCATCAGAAAATTGCAGGAGCTAATCAATGAATATAGCAAAGTTGCAGGATATAAAATTAACACACAGAAATCCCTTGCATTCCTATACACTAACAATGAGAGAACAGAAAGATAAATTAAGGAAACAATTCCATTTACCATTGCAACAAAAATAATAAAATACTTAAGAATAAATTTACCTAACAAAACAAAAGACCTATATGTATGCTGCTACTGCTGCTAAGTCGCTTTAGTCATGTCTGACTCTGTGCAACCCCATAGACGGAAGCCCACCAGGCTCCCCATCCCTGGGATTGTCCAGGCAAGAACACTGGAGTGGGTTGCCATTTCCTTCTCCAATGCATGAAAGTGAAAAGTGAAAGTGAAGTCACTCAGTCATGTCCGACTCTTAACGACCCCATGGACTGCAGCTTACCAGGCTCCTCCGCCTATGGGATTTTCCAGGCAAGAGTACTGGAGTGGGGTGCCACTGCCTTCTCTGACCTATATGTATAGAAAACTATAAAACACTGATGAAGAAATCAAAGATGACACAAATAGATGGAGAAATCTACCATGTTCAAGGATCAGAAGAATCAATATAGTGAAAATGAGTATACCACCCAAAGCAATCTATAGAGTCAATGCAATCCCTATCAATCTACCAATGGTATTTTTCAGAGAACTAGAACAAATAATTTCACAATTTTATTGAAATACAAAATAACCTTGAATAACCAAAGCAATCTTGAGAAAGAAGAATGGAACTGGAGGAATCAACCTGACTGACTTCAGACTATACTACAAAGCTACAGTCATCAAGACAGTATGATATTGGCACAAAGACAGAAAAATAGATCAATGGAACAAAATAGAAAGCCCTGAGATAAATCCACGCACCTATGGACACCTTATCTTTGACAGAGGAGGCAAAAATATACAATCTATTTAACAAGTGGTGCTGGGAAAACTTGTCAACCACTTGTAAAAGAATGAAACTAGAACACTTTCTAGCACCATACACAAAAATTAACTCAAAAGTGGATTAAAGATCTAAATGTAAGACCAGAAACTATAAAACTCCTAGAGGAAAACATAGGCAAAACACTATCGGACATAAATCACAGCAGGATCCTCTATGATCCACCTCCCAAAGTAATGGAAATAAAAGCAAAAATAAACAAATGGGACCTAATTAAACTTAAAAGCTTTCGCACAATGAAGGAAACTATAAGCAAGGTGAAAAGACAGTCTTCAGAATGGGAGAAAATAATAGCAAATGAAGCAACTGACAAAGAATTAATCTCAAAAATATACAAACAGCTCCTGCAGCTCAATTCCAGAAAAATAAGCAACCCAAACAAAAAATGGGTCAAAGAACTAAACAGACATTTTTTCCAAAGAAGACATACAGATGGCTAACAAACACATGAAAAGATGATCAACGTCACTTATTATCAGAGAAATGCAAATCAAAACCACAATGAGGTACCATCGCACTTAGGTCAGAATGGCTGCTATCAAAATGTCTACAAACAATAAATGCTGGAGAGGGTGTGGAGAAAAGGGAACCCTCTTACACTGTTGGTAGGAATACAAACTAGTACAGCCACTATGGAGAACAGTGTGGAGATTCTTTTAAAAACTGGAAAGAGAACTGGCATCCCACTGCTGGGCATACACACTGAGGAAACCAGAACTGAAAGAGACATGTGTACTCCAATGTTCATCACAACACTTTTACAATAGCCAGGACATGGAAGAAACCTAGATGTCCATCGGCAGATGAATGGATAAGAAAGCTGTGGTACATATACACAATGGAATATTACTCAGCTATTAAAAAGAATGGATCTGAATCAGTTCTAATGATGTGGATGAAACTGGAGCCTATTATACAGAGTGAAGTAAGTCAGAAATAAAAACACCAGTATATTAACATATATATATATGGAATTTAGAAAGATGGTAACGATGACCCTATATCCGAGAAAACAAAAGAGATACAGACATAAAGAACAGACTTTTGGACTCCGTGGGAGAAGGTGAGGGTGGGATGATATGAGAAAATAGCACGGAATCATGTATATTATCATATGTGAAATAGATCACCAGTCCAGTGTCAATGCATGAGACAGGGTGCTCAGGGCTGGTGCACTGGGATGACCCTGAGGGATGGGATGGGGAAGGAGGTGGGAAGGGGGTTCAGGATGGGGAACACATGTACCCCCATGGCTGATTCATGTCAATGTATGGCAAAACCACAATATTTTAAAGTAATTAGCCTGCAATTAAGTAAATTTAAAAACAACAACAACAACAAAAATAAATGTAGATCTAATGATTCAAGGATCCAAATACATTCTTCACTCCTGATAACAATATTGGTATTCTCCCTGGTGGGTTTTTGTTACCTGGCAAATAATGAGAATTACATATGTAATCTGTATCAGCTGTCTAGAATAACTGTGCCCATAGTACTTATTAAACAAATGTTTATAGAGTAAGTGGTCTATCATCTTAATCTTGGGGAATTCAAACATTCTGACACTCTCAGACTACATTATCAGCAAAATGGTTCTAATAATACCAATATCAAAAGATTATTTTAAAATTAATATAACTGTATGAACGTACTTAGCATATTCCTCAGCAATGAGAAGTTCAAAGGAAACACTGATTCCCTTCACTACCCTTTACTCCACCAGTGGGTAAGATGTAACAGAACTCAGGGCAGATTTTCCATATATAAACTACAGATAAGAGACATTAATATTTCACATGTAAATAAACACCAGTTGCTTCAAACTCTCAATATAATTTTGCTGTAGGTATTTAAAATATAACCAAATTGGCCAAAGTTACAGTTTATGCAAATAGTTTTGAGATAAATAAATGTCACTGTATCTGTATAAAG
This sequence comes from Bos mutus, assembly GCF_027580195.1. Classification (NCBI taxonomy): domain Eukaryota; kingdom Metazoa; phylum Chordata; class Mammalia; order Artiodactyla; family Bovidae; genus Bos; species Bos mutus. Next base: position 34,283,540 of record NC_091618.1, read on the forward strand.
CATTGCACCTTTTATTATTACTCTCATTGGTATTATATCATCATTATCATTTCTTTGATTTCAAAGTTCCACCCATACAAAACATTAATTGTGGAGAACATTCTAAAAGCAGTATTTAAAAAGGGTAGCTTTCTGTGAACCAAAATAGGGAAGCTTGCTTTTAAATTTAAAAAAAAAAAAAAAAAAAAATTAAAAAGAGAAAGAAACAAAAAAGAAATTTCTGGTTTCAATTTTTTAAGGTTAAATGTTTAAAAAAAAGAAACAAAGATCTCTCTACATTTCCAATGTTTCCTCATTTACATCCTTGCATATATTTTAAGATATCACTATCTAATATAATAATAGGATATGTATGAATTTTGTAAAATTGTATTTCTTGTGGGAATTCTATTATTAGTTTATACCGCAAATCTCCTAAAATCTGGGATAGTTAATAGTGTAGCTATCTGTGAAGAAAATAAAATGAAGGTATAATTCACAGTATTCCTAACTAAATACTCCATTTAACCCAAATAAAGCCATAAAAATGACTGAAATCTTTTATACTATATCTAACATAGCTTGTTGCTGTTTAGTTGCTAAGTCCTATCTAACTGTTTTGCAACCCCATAGACTGTAGCCTGCCAGGCTCCTCTGTCCATGGGATTTCCCAGACAAGAATACTGGAGTGGGTTGCCATTTCCTACTCCAGGAGATCTTTTCGACCCAGGAATCTCCTGTGTCTCCTGCATTGCAGGCAGATTCTTTACCACTGAGCCACTGGGGAAAACCATCTAACATAGTTTGCCAAGATATTTAAATATTTTTTATTCAGTATGATAGCAACTAGATTTATTTTTCAAGAAGTATAGCATTTGTACAGATTCCTGCATATAAAGACATGCTATTAATATATAATTATTGATCTTCATTTTAATCAATGTCCTTTAATATTTTGTTTCAACCAAAAATAATACTGAACAGTAAAATATTCAAGAATGTCATCATTAAAAAAGGAGAAAATGAGGACAATTCAGTCAAAAAAGTTTGAAATAAAAGTGTCAAGAGTATTTAAGTAAAATTGGCCATCGTTACAACACTGAGACAATAACAGAGAAGTTACTGGAAGTTATATGGAAGTCAGTAGATTCCCATTAAGTCCTGGGGTGACCTAAAAAACTAAGCAAATAGAGGATGCGGCATTCAGAATAAATTTAAAAGGCCACATATAGAAAAACAGAGAGGGACATATTAAAACTATACCCAGAGAAGAAAACAAAAGTCTACAAAATAAAAATGGCAACAATGGCAGAAAAGAATTGGGATGTACCACATTTATGAATTGATTCATTGGAAAAGACCCTGATGCTGGGAGGGATTGGGGGCAAGAGGAGAAGGGGATGACAGAGGATGAGATGGCCGGATGGCATTACCCACTCGATGGACATGAGTTTGGGTAAACTCTGGGAGTTGATGATGGACAGGGAGGCCTGGCGTGCTGCAAATCATGGAGTCACAAAGAGTTGGACATGACTGAGCGACTGAACTGAACTGAACATTTATGAATGTAGAGTAAAAGAGGTTACTATTTCTTTAGAATTAATTTAGTGAACAGTAAGGGAAAAGGGGACTTCCCAGGTGGCGCTACTGGTAAAGAAAGCTGCCTGCCAATGCAGCAGACGTAAGAGATGCACATTTGATCCCTGGGTCAGGAAAATCCCCTGGAGGAGGGCACTGGTAAATTATTCTAGTATTCTTGCCTGGAGAACCCCATGGACAGAGAAGCCTGGCTGGCTACAGTCTATAGTATGGCAAAGAGTTGGACATGACTGAAGACTTAGCATGCAACATGCAAGGAAAAGGGTTAAAATGGTCAATATAAATCATTGTTTCAGTCATTTAGAACAAATGTAGAGAATCCAGCTAATATCTGCAAAAAGGTTCCTGAGAGTCTTCTAAACCTCTGGAGGTTTTCTGGCTTTTATTTTCAAAGTGACAAATTCACTGGACAAATTCAGGCTCTTATTTGAGTTTTACTGTAAAGTCAAGTCTCTTAGATAAATGAATAACCAGTTTTATTATAACCTCTGCAAAATGATGCAAATATATAATTTTTAAGAGGGTTTTTCTCTTAAAAATTTGTCTTTATATATTGGTAGATTTTGTTTTCTATTTGAAAGTACAATAACATGAAACTCATGTCCTTGCTCCCCTCCTATCTCTCTCCAGTCTTGCTCTCTCTCTCTCTTTCTCTCTCTCTCTCTCTCTCACACACGCACACACAGAAAACAAAATTAGCAAGCACTGATGGGCATGAATTTGGATCTGTAGTCTCATGGTCTCAAGGATCCATTGAGATAACTTCTCACTGAAAAAAAAAATCCTTCACACTATAAAGGATCATAGTTAAATTTGGTACCTTAGAAAAAAATAAAAATGAATTGAGATCCGGAAAGTAAAAAATTGACCTATGAAAGGTGCTTATTAGAAGGGAAATTAAATAACTTCCTGAAATCAGAGGCAGTTGCACCTGACAAATTATCAACTTTTTCCAGAGGAAAATGTAAGTATTCTCTGCAATCTGTGGGCAAAAAAAAAATGAATACCTCTTGGTAAGAATATCAACTGCATCTTAGATAGATTTTACAATGCATATATTTGTAGATCACATAGTAAACAGAACAGACAACTCAAGGTGGAAAGAGGAATGGGTTTCAAATCATTATACTCGGGAGTTTGTCAAAGCCCTGTCTTTATTTTCTAAGTCCATTTTAATAATTTGTTTGGTGTAAAATGACACTAATATTGTCTACTTGCACTCTGTCATTAAAAAGTAAATTATGCATGAGAAAATTTTGATATATTCTCACTAGCATAGATGCTGTAAGTAAATAGACTTAATCTTTCTAAATTTCACAGATGCAAAACATCTATCAATATTAATCTAGAAAGTTAATTCATATACCTAATGTATTACTTAAGCACTAAGGAATATACATAGCTCAAGTCTTATTTTTATAGAAAAGTTCAATAAAAGAAGTAAACAAATATTCAACTAGAATATGTGTGTATAATTATTTTAACTTTTAAATAATCAAATATGCCCTTTTAAAAGCCTGTAAAATAAAATATAACCATAGAAGAACTATAATTTTTTTGGTTGCTCCCTATTTTCTATTAAATCAAATTGAAATTGTTTGACCATACTTCAAGGTATTTTACCATCTCTCTTCCCTTTATCTAACCAAAATATACCTTCTTACTGATGAGTCAGACACACACACTACAAACGGTGACTAATTTTTACTCTTTTATATAATTCAGTCATTTTCTTCCCCGAGATTAGTCTGCCCTTCCCTACCAACACCTTCTCCCACCATTATTTTCATCTCATGATTCCCATAATACTCTGGGGATTAATTCATTCATCAGTGTCTCTGTCCCAATGAAGGTAAGATAATTTAACTAACGGACAGATGAAGCTTTATATCTCTTTGAGGGTATGAGTGGCAGCAGAATTAGGGAAGTACCCAGTGGTAAACATGGACTGAGTGACAGAGAAATCAACTGAAATTGTCAAGCCAAAAAAGAGAAAGATGTAGATAACAAAATCTTTAGTTGAATATGAGACTAGAGATCATGAACTTTAGTGAGTCCAGCTGTAAATTAATAGCCAAGTTCAGGTGGACATTCAGTAACTGGACCAAGTACGGAGACCTACATAGATATTCTTAGCTGCATTATTTGTAATTAATAAAAATTTGGAAATACTATCCAATGTTCAAATCATTCATTATCAGAAAATGGCATTTAAAATGTAACACAATATCAATAAAAATTAACAAAATATCTATAATCAAGAGATTTAACAGTATCAACTTCTGGCCAAAAATGTGAAGCAGATAGACTTCTGTTACATTGTTTGTGGGATTATAAAAGCAGAATATTAATAGCTACTACTGAACATGTGTTACTCCTATTATCTAGCAAATTTCACAAAAAAAGTCACATACATGAATGTTCACAGCAGTTTTATTCATAATAATAACTAAAAAGAACATGAATGCCTTTGATAGAATTGTGATATATTTATATGATGGAATGCTACTCAACATTAAAAATAATTATCTGGATTCATATAAAAACATGGATAAATCTCAGAAATACTATGTTAAGTGAAAGAAATCAATACTACAAGTACACTATTCAATTACATTCATTTAACATTTGGCAAAACTAACCTATGTTAGAAGGAAATGGCAATCCACTCCAGTACTATTGCCTGGAAAATCCCATGGACAGAGGAGCCTGGTAGGCTACAGTCTATGGGGTCGCAAAGAGTCAGACACGACTGAGCGACTTCACTTTCACTTTTCACTTTCAACCTACATTTATTGAAATCTGGATAGGATTAATTCTAACCTTGATGGTTTTGAATCACTTAGGAAAAAGGAAGTGATAAAAGAAGCTTCAGGGAATTCATAAATGAAAATCTGGGAAATCCTCAAGATTCTGTAGCCTTCCTCAGGGAAGAACAAACTAGAATAGAATACCTCAAAACCAAACTGCAATCAGTGTGTGTGCGTGTGTGTGTGTGTGTGTGTGTGTGCATGTGTACGTAGGGCTTGTAATAATCTTATGCATCAGCTTGACTGGGTCAACTGATATTTGGTTAGACATTATACTTGGTTTCTTCATGAGGTTAACATTTTTTTAAAAAAAGAGGTTAACATTTAAATTGTTAGACTGAGTAAAGCAGATTGCCCACTTCAACATGCAAGAGCTTCATTCAATCTATTAAATGCCTGAATAGAACAAAAGGCTTTTAGCTCTCTCTGCCTATCTTTGGGAGAAGGCAATGGCACCCCACTCCAGTACTCTTGCCTGGAAAATCCCATGGAAGGAGGAGCCTGGAAGGCTGCAGGCCATGGGGTCGCTAAGAGTCCGACACGACTGAGTGACTTCACTTTCACTTTCCACTTTCATGCATTGGAGAAGGAAATGGCAACCTCCTCCAGGCAAGAACACTTACACTCCAGTGTTCTTGCCTGGAGAATCCCAGGGACGGGGCAGCCTGATGGGCTGCCGTCTCTGGGGTTGCACCGAGTCAGACACGACTGAAGTGACTTAGCAGCAGCAGCAGCAGCCTATCTTTGAGCTCCCTTGTGAGCCTTATTCTGCCATCAGCCTTAGATTCACACTGAAACTTCTGCTATAGGCTCACCTGCTTCTCAGACCTTCAGACTCAGACTGGACTTACAGCATTGTCTCTCCTGCATCTCTAGCTTGCTGACTGCAAATCTTGTTTTCTTATAAATAAAATATATACATACATCTACAATGGGTTCCAACTCTTGGGATGGAGAGCTGGGTAAGAGGAAACTGGCTAATAAACTATGAAGATTATCCACTTATCCTAATGTTTTATGTAAGATCAAATCAAAGAAAATTAAAGGAATAGTATAAAAGAGAAAGAAAATTTAAGCATAAACTGTTAGCCAATAATTCATTTCAGTGAGCCAAGGCACAGTTTGGAATTATAAGTTATCTGCAGATGATACTTAACAGAGCAGACAAGAAATATACAATTCTTATTCAGCCCTTCAGAAATATTTTCTTAACAACTGTTCCTCCTTTTCTTCACTCTGTAATAATCAGGCTGTTTATTTTTTACTTTACTAAAAGTAAACTGAGCTTTATAGTTTTTAACTGAGTCTTTAAATTCTGAAATAGATATTTTACTTGTGACCATTTCTTCCTAAAGAACAAATAAATGGATCATAAGTACTTGAGAATATAACAGAATGACACTGAAGAGATATAACCTTTCCTAACACACATTTGCTCAATATAGATAACATGAAGATAATACTTTCTAAAGGTCAACTTTTTGACTCAAATAATTAATATTCAAAGACAAAAAATAACTAGGTTGTCTACAGAGTTTGTTTTCCCACCAAGTTTACATAGCATGATGATACACACCAAAATTTAGCTATGTTTCAATTTTAGGACCCATTACCAAAACATGTTAGCATCCATAAAACAAAAAGAGAGAGAGAGGTAAAGTTTGTGAAACTCTAACTTTCTTAGTTAATTTGAAATCCTGATTGACTTTGGTCGAACTTTTTCCTTTGAACAAAAATTACAATATATAACATAAAATAAGCAATTCATTAGAGTAGTTCAGCTCATTCTTAAAACCCTTCATTTAAGTCTCAAAAGTCAATTGGGTTCACAATTTTTAATCATTTGGAATTCTTCTCAGCAATGTTGAATATTCTGAATTTTATACTCCGGTGAACCTGGCATCTGAGAGTCTTGTCTGTGACCATTACCATATTGCTTGACAAACTATTGATAAAAATTAATTTGATTATCTCAAAAGGCATTTAAAAACCACTCAGTGTGTACATAAAATACTGTTATTAATACTAGTACTTGAAAACTATTCGATAAATATCATTTGTATAAAATATAATAATATCTCTGTTTATCAAATAAAATGGCAATATTTGTGAAAACTTCAGAGAAACAAAGTTCATGGACATCAGTTACCACATATAATTGGCCAAAAGTAACAGTGAAGTTAGATATCATCACCAACTCAATGGACATGAATTTGAGCAAACTCTGGGAGATAATGAAGGACAGGGAGGCCTGGTGTGCTGCAGTTCATGGAGTCACAAAGAGTCGGACACGACAAGATTGAACACAATAACAGTGAAGTAAATTAACTTTAAAAAAGAAATTCTAATAGATAAAATTTTTACTTAAAATGCCAACATACAGTAAATTTCTAAAATTTAGACACAAAACTGTGTAATGTGATTTTAGCACATGATTCAGTGTACCTTGTATAACTGTGTAAAAAAGTTCTCAAAAATATTCTGATGTTTGCAGAACTATGGCTAGCAAGAACAAGGACTTTGGTAAATTAAGGATGTAGAGAAAGTCATAAAAATATATTGTGAAACTATATTCTATGTATGTTATAAGAAGACTATAAGGCTCCATGAAGACAGAGATCTGGAATGCATATCTAAAACGGTATTCCAAGTGACCAGTAAAGTGCCATGATCAATAATGTATGCAATAATTATGTGTTATCTTAACAAATGAATAAACTTATGAATGAATGAATCTCTTTCAATACAAATAAGAATTTAGGTACCAAAATCTACAGTGAGTAAAGTTCTACTGAATTGCTGTCATTAGACAGCAATTTACTGAGGCAGATTCTCATATCAGTTTTATTTCAGTTTTTCCTCATTTTAAAAAGTCAAAATTTTGTCCCCTTAAAAAGTAATATCTTATATTTCTATTCTGGCCATTTTATTTTCACAAGTCTCAGCGAAATGCCTTTGTAACCTCCAGCCCTTTCATAACTAGGAGGATCGGCTGGCCACTGTTTAGCTGACAAGACATTCTCTCTGCAAAAAAAATTATTAAGAGGGGTGTCAAATAATCAGAAGTTTGCTTCATGACTATGGAAGCAGACTGATGGAAGTGTATTTAATTTCAAAGGCCTGATAACATTAACTAGGATATCTAGTTGCATTGCTTCCAAATTGGTGCATACCTATTTCAGAGCTCACTCAGTGCCTTTGACTTCCATAGATCTCCTTTCCCTTACCTTCCAATACCAAACAACCCACAAGGACACAGGTACCACTTAGAATCCTTAATGAGATTAACGTAATCACACCACTATATATAAACTAGATAGCTAATAAGAACCTACTGTATACAGTAGGAAACTCTTCTCAATATTAAGTAATGACCTATATGGGGAAAGAATCTAAGAATGAGTGGATATATATATACGCTGTGCTGTTTAATCTCTAAGTCTCTGCAACCCCATGGACTATAGCCCATCAGGCTCCTCTGCCCAAGGGATTCTTGAGGAAAGAATAATGGAGTGGGTTGCCATATCCTTCTCCAGGGGATACATGTATATGTATAACTAAATCATTTTGATGTACAGCAGAAACTGACATACATTTTAAATTAAATATATTCCAATGATGGCTCAGACAGTAAAGAATCCACCTGCAATGTTCGAGACTTGGGTTCAATCCCTAGGTCAGGAAGATCCCCTGGAGAAGGAAATGGCAACTCACTCCAGTATTCTTGCCTGGAAAATCCCATGGGCAGAGGAACCTGATAGGCTACAGTCTATCAAGTAGGTGATGCCATGGCATTGCAAAGAGTTGGACATGACTGAGCGACTATCACTTCACTAAGGAATAATTAAATGAGCATCCAAAATTACTAAAATTTTGTACTTCAGTTGTTTTAATGTGAAACTTTTTTTAATCATATTCTATCATATTCTTAAATGTCAGTCCTAAAAACACCATCTGAAATTCAGATCAGAGAGAGGCCTCAGATTTAAAGGATTTCGATCTCCCATTTACAGTTTTTATACTAAAAAATGAGTATGTTCTGAAGCAGCAGAAGTGCTAACTGAAGTAAACATGACAACCAACTCAAGGCTACATAAAATCTACATAGAAACCTAAAATGCTATTACATAAAATTTCATCCTTAAGGGCCCATAAAAAACCAAAATTTTAAAATAAGTTAGATTTCCCAAGAGAGACAAGAATACAAAGTTATTCAGGGTTCAAATCAGCCTAAACAATCTCTGTAGCATTACCCAAAGCTTATAGGCACCTTATGCTCTAAAGCAAGGAGATATTATTCCCCATAGAGAAATGAGCCAGGGCTTTTTTCGTATTAAATTGAAATGTATTTTCTATTTATCTGATCAGTTTAATCTTTGAATCTGCTATCAGTTCAGTTCAGTTGCTCAGTTGTGTCCAACTCTCTCTGACAGCATGGACTGCAGCACTCCAGGCTTCCCTGTCCATCACCAACTCCCAGAGCTCCTGATGCCACAATCTCATCCTCTGTCGTCCCCTTCTTTTCCTGCCTTCAATCTTTCCCAGCATCAGGGTTTTTTTTTTGTTTGTTTGTTTGTTTTTCTTTCCCCAATGAGTCAGTTCTTCCCATCAGGTGGCCAAAGTATTGGAGCTTCAGCTTCAGCATCATTCCTTCCAATGAATATTCAGTACTGATTTCCTTTAGAATTGATTGGTTGATCTTCTTGCAGTCCAAGGGACTCTCAAGAATCTTCTCCAAAACCACAGTTCAGAAGCATCAATTCTTCAGTGCTCAGCTTTCTTTATGGTCCAACTCTCACATCCATACATGACAATTGGAAAAACCATAGGTTTGACTAGATGGACCTTCATTGGCAAAGTAATATCTCTGCTTTTTATTAAGCTGTCTAGATTTCTCATGGCTTTTCTTCCAAGGAGCAAGCATCTTTTAATTTCATGGCTTCAGTCACCATCCACAGTGATTATGGAGCCCAAGAAAATAAAGTCAGTCACTGTTTCCATTGTTTCCCCATCTATTTACCATGAAGTGATGGGACCATATGCCATGATCTTTGCTTTTTGAACATTGAGTTTTAAGCCAGGTTTTTCACTCTCCTTTTTCACTTTCATCAAGAGACTCTTCAGTTCCTCTTTGCTTTCTGCCATAAGGGTTGTGTCATCTGTATATCTGAGGTTATTGATATTTCTCCCTGCAATCTTGTGCTTCCCGTCCAGCCCAGAATTTTGCAAGATGTACCCTGCATAAGTTAAATAAGCAAGGTGACCATACATGACATACTCCTTTCCCAATTTGGAACCAGTCCATTGTTCCATGTCCGGCTCTAACTGTTGCTTCTTGATCTGCATACATATTTTTCAGGAGGCAGAGAAAGGTGGTTTGGTATTCCCATTTCTTAAAGAATTTTTCAGTTTGCTGTGATCCACACAGCCAAAGGCATTAGTGTAGTCAATAAAGCAGGAGTACTTGTTTCTCTGGAACTCTCTTGCTTTTTCTATGATCCAGAGGATTTTGGCAATTGGATCTCTTGCTCCTCTGTCTTTTCTAAGTCCAGCTTGAACATCTGGAAATTCTCAGTTCATGTACTGTTGAAGCCTAGCTTGGTGCATTACTTTGCTAGCCTGTGAGATGAGTGCAATTGTGTGGTAGTTTGAACATCCTTTAGCATTGCCTTTCTTTGGGATTGGAAAGAAAACTGACCTTTTCCAGTTCGAAGAAGCAAAATAAAGAAATGTTGCTCATAATTGATATTACTTTGTGATTTGACATTGAATAACAAAATGATCTATCCTGAGGAGATTGACACATGATGAACATTAACTTTCTGTCAGCTATTAATTAATGAAGCACAAAACCACATTGATGAAGTACACAGTGGTGATCAGGGTAAACTTTGATATATGATTGCATAATGAATGCAATAACTTGCAGAAGAAATACTTTCAATTTTAACAAAAATTGTCATCTAATCCACACAACAGTTAATTCTGCCATTTATGTATAAGGATTACTTGATTCATATTTCCAGGGAATATAGTGAAACAAGCCTTAGAATGTCTAAATTCTAATATTTGTTGGCCTAGTTGGAATTTTAAGTTCACTGTGTTACTTGAAACAGTGATATAATTTATTCAATGTCTAGGAATACTTGTTTCTACGCGAGTATGACTTTATAGTTAGTACAAAGAGATTCATGTGTTATAACAGGAAAATTCTAAAACTTAGCTCAAGAGCCATGTTAAACTTCAATTACCTAAACTGATGGCATATGAAACTTTTTAAAGTAAACTGCAAAGTGACAAACGTGTCAAGTTTGATATATGATGAAAGAAAAGCTACATTTCTTCTCAAGCTAATTGACAATAAGGAGTTACCGGTCTATCTGTCTTTGTCTAACTTTTTCCAGCTGGAGAAACTCAATTGTTATTAAAATTGACCAAAAAAAGGGGGTATTATTAATGGAAGTAACCACATGATGTTAAATTTTTCAGCACATCTCCTCAGTGAGTTAGAATTAATTGCATGATACTGGAGGTAAGAGAGTTCATAGGTGAGAATATGAATTCTTTTCAGTTTGTTATTGTTATATTTGATGGAATAGCAGCCTATCATTTGCATCCTTCAAAAGGTAAATTATATATGTTTCTAAATTATAATCTGAAATGTATTGTATCCCCTCAAAAAACCCAACTATTATCCTTATTCAATAGTACAGTTATATTTATAATTTGTCAAACATTGACTGTCAAGTCTAAAGAGCCTTCTAAAACCATGAGATAATTTAGATAGATAGACAGATGAACACACAGATGTGGATATGGTTACTATACTATTAGATGAACTCCAAAACCACTACAATCTTTATTCTATTCTATTCAGACACAAAAATATATATTAAAACACCAGAGAATATATTTTAAAATAACACACACACATAAATCTATATATATTCAAAATGAAGTTTTTAAGTAGAAATGAAAGATTCTTTTTTTTTTTTTTTTAACCAACATTCTCTTGATTGTCTCCTATGTATCTGGCTCTATATTAGGTCCCAGATATCTATCTACAAGCCCCAGCTTCAAGGACTGAAGCAGACAGAAATGTAAAATAATGAATTTCAGTAATATTTATTGCAGGCCTAGAAGAGGGATCACTGAGGGAATGCAAGGGGAAATGAAAAAATTTTCAGGAGGTAATGCTATTTAAGATCTACAAGATGAATAGGGACTGGCCAGGTACAGAAAAAGAGAGGAAATGCAAACAGAGAAGAAAGCATGACAAAATGCACAAAAACATGAAACATAATCCTTAGGAGTATTTTTCTTTTAATGCAACAGGAGGTTTGTAATGAAGTACAAAGTACAGGGAGGAGATACCTTTTATTAGCTCACTTCCAGGTCACAGAGCGCCTTACATGTGATTCCAGGGAATCTGGACTTAAAAAATTTATAGATCACAAAATACTATGGGAGATTTTATTTAGAAAAAAGAACTTTGATATAGGTAACACAAGATGTAGAGGAAGTAATGAAGAAAGTGAAGTCTGCTTTGATTCTCTGGTTAAGGCATAAATTAGCTAACTGGGAATGCAGAAAAAAAAAGCTGATCTAAGGGAAGGAAATCATTCTGAAAAATTCCAGAGAAAATTTTTTTTTCTCCTGGCAAACAAGATGACTTACAATATTGAGGCAAATATTCAGGAAATATACAATTATGAACAAAATTCACATTGTTTTAATTGGGAAAGTAAAAATATTTAAATGTCACAAGTGCTGCAATATTTTAAAGTATATTGTTAACAGGCTTCCAAGGTGGTGATAGTGGTAAATAACCTACCTGCCAATGCAAGAGATGTAAGAGATGTGGGTTCGATCCCTGGGAAGATTTCCTGGAGGAGGAAATGGCAACCCACTCCAGTATTCTTGCCTGGAGAATCCTCACAGACAGAGGAGCCTGGCAGGCTACAGTCCATAGGGTCACAAAGAGTCAGACATGACTGAAACGACTTAGCATGCAAGTCATATTAAAAGCTCATGAACAGGAGTAAGAGATAGATGATAAGAAGGAAAATAAAGGGAGAAGGGGAAAGACAGTTTCCAAATGATCAAAGTTATGACTATAATCCCATGAATTCGACTGAGGTCAACACTGCATCTTAGTATACAGAATCTGGCCAGGGGTTAGGAAAAGACATGGACCCAAAGAAAAACATGACTGGGTCCATATCTTTTCCTAACCCCTGGCCAGATTCTGTATACTAAGATGCAGTGTTGACCTCAGTGGAATTCATGGGATTATAGTCATAACTTTGATCATATATATATATATATATATATATATATATATGAGAGGGGTATTAGAAGTCACACAAGATAACAAGAAGCATATATGCCATGAAGTAGAGCTCCAAAGGCATTACATCAGTGTTCATATTTCTGAGGAGGCTTCCAAGAAAAGACATTGGCTAGCAGAGGCCTGGCGTGCTGCCGTTCATGGGGTCACAAAGAGTCAGACACGACTGAGCAACTGAACTGAACTGAGCTAATCTTTGAAGGATAAATGGGTAAATCAGGTGCTTTCTAGAAGTAGAAAAAAATGGGACTGAGGTTACTTTCCCCTAATCAGATGAAAGCAGGGATACAGAAAACTCAGGGATACAGTAAACATGGAAGTGGTGATGATGTGGGGATGATATCTATTAATGTGAAGATTAGCATAGTTTTTAAAATCATTAAAACACATTCCAATAGATTATACTTGCCTATACTTGTGTATTTCTTTCTTCCAATGTGAAGAAGAAAGGTGAGAAAGGGTCTTTGTTATAAGAACACTACACTCAGAGTGTCAAACTGGTTACTGCATTTTAGAGATTCATTCACGGCAACAGTCTTAAATTGCTTGCTCTGTGTTACCCAGCAAGGAGCTTCATTAGTGCCATTCAAACTCTGAACTTCCTCCCTTCTTGAAAAACAGGCATGGATAATATTTCTAAACTGCACTGAAGATCCTTCTTGTGAAGAAGGACTTCCCACAGGCCTCCATAAAATGTTAAAGCTAAAAGGGACTAAGGAGTCATCTAATCTATTATCCACATTGTTAAGATTGACAGATGTTTTCCAGAATATTGAACATCAAAGGACAGGGCAAAGACATAAATATTTATTTAATTTTTAAATGTATTTAAGTATATATTAATAGCTTTTATAAAATGTTTAATTTTAAAACAAATACTCTAGAACAAATATTAATAAATGGAACTATAAATGCCTTAACTTTTCCTAATAGAAAGTTAAAATACTAGACTAGATTCAATCAGAGACCCTTTGTAAGGGTATTCATTTTACACATGAGTAAAGCAGGTAGCTGCATTTTTATATGTTACACTTCAGTATTTTATATGTTACACTTCATTCCTAATTTTGACCCTCATGATTTATTATCTTAATGGCATTGCCTTCCTTGAAACATATCACTAAAAATTATATAATTCTTACTACTAATCGATACTGGCAAGAACAAAGAAACTAGAATTTTTGAAACATTCCTTAAAGTATGTGCTGTGTTTAGTCACTCAGTCCTGTCTGACTTTGCTACTCCATGGACTGTACCCCGCCAGACTCCTCTGTCCATGAAATTCTCCTGGGAAGAATACTACAATAGGTTGCCATGCTCTCCTCTAGGGGATATTCCCAACCCAGGGATCAAACCCAGGTCTCCCACATTGTAGGTGGATTCTTTACCATCTGAGCCACCAGGGAAGCCCCCCAAAAGTATGAATGACTATAAATTTTCAAAACAGGGTCTTTTAGAGTTAGAATTAAATGATCTTCCTTAAAAGTTAAGTGATTTTAAAACCTGTACTCCAGAATGGAATACAACTTAAGTGACAGATGTAACAGAGTCCTAAGTCTGGGAGATAAAGATGAACAGATGCAGAACAAATGGTACGGTTACACTGAAAAATTGTTAGCCTTTAGGTATTGTAGCTTTTGTAAGGAAATCAGCCATTTTCAAGAGTGTTTTCATAGCAAATTCCTTGACTTTTTACTTATTATGTATGCTTTTTTATTTATTATCAAGCTGGGTTGAGGATGAGGATAGGAATATTGATGGTTTCAGAAGATTCATAACTATACAGACCTGAAAAAGAATAGGAGGAAATACTATTACTCCTGAAGAAGAAATGACAGAATTTGTAAACTCAAAAGAGTACTTAGCATTCCCAATGTCCAAGGGAAATTATTCTCAGGGAAAGATAAAGCTGTGGTAGAGCTCTTTGGGGAAGGAAAGGTGGGAAGTAGGGCCAGTGCTGGCACAGGAAATGGCTAAAGCAACTTGATTTGCCACAATCAGAACCTCAGTCACAATCCCATTTGCTCCAAATTGCATACACAATCTGGTGCAATTTATAAGGTGCAATGGTGGGAGGAATCATGAGTAAACTTTGGTAGTTAATTAAAATTTAGAAATCTTTCAACTGCATTGGAAAATTGGCGTCTTCCATGTGTTCACCAATAAAGTACCTAGAATTATTTAGCCAAGTGAATTGTAGACAAATTATTTCAACTATGAGAGTATATTCATGCTATTAGTTATATTCTATACAGTTCATGGAATTCTCCAGGCCAGAATACTGGAGTGGGTAGCCTTTCCCTTCTCCAGGGAATCATCCTAACCCAGGGATTGAACCCAGGTCTCCTGCATTGCAGGCGATTCTTTACCAGCTAAGCCACAAGGGAAGCCCAAGAATACTTGAGTGGGTAGCCTATCCCTTCTCCAGGGGTTCTTCCTGACCCAGGAATTGAACCAGGGTCTCCTTCATTGCAGGCAGATTCTTACCAACTGAGCTATAACGGAAGCCCACCTAACCTGCCTCCTGAGAAATCTGTATGCACGTCAAGAAGCAAAAGTTAGAACCGGATATGGAACAACGGACTGGTTCCAAGTTGGGAAAGGGGTACGTCAAAGCTGTATATCGTCACCCTGCTTATTTAACTTATATGCAGAGTATATCAAGCACAATGCCGGGCTTGATGAAGCATAAGCTGGAATCAAGACTGCTGAGAGAAATATCAATAACCTCAGATATGCAGATGACATCACCCTTATGGCAGAAAGCAAAGAGGAACTTAAGAGCCTCTTGAAGAAAATGAAAGAGGAGAGTTAAAAAGATGGCTTAAAACTCAACATTAGAAAAAACAAAGATTATGGCATGTGGTCCCATCACTTCATGGCAAATAGATGGGGAAACAATGCAAACAGTGACAGACTTTATTTTCTTGGGCTCCATAATCACCACGGAGAGTATTTGCAGCCATAAAATTAAAAGGTGCTTGCTTCTTGGAAGAAAAGCTATGACCAACCTAGACAGTGTATTAAAAAGCAAAGACGTTACTTTGCTTACAAAGGTCCATCTAGTCAAGGCTATGGTTGTTCCAGAAGTCATGTATGGATGTGAGAGTTGGACTAGAAAGAAAGCTGAGCATGGATGAATTGATGCTTTTGAAATGTGGTATTGGAGAAGACTCTTGAGAGTCCCTTGGACTGCAAGGAGATCCAACCAGTACATCCTAAAGGAAATCAGTCCTGAATATTCATTGAAAGGACTGATCCTGAGCTGAAACTCCAATACTTTGGCCACTTGATGCAAAGAACTGACTCATTGGAAAAGACCCTGATGCTGGGAAAGATTGAAGGCAGGAGGAGAAGGGGATGACAGAGGATGAGATGGCTGGTGGCATCACCGACTGGATGTACATGAGTTTGATCAAGCTCCAGGAGTTGGTGATGGACAGGGGGAGCCTGGCGTGCTGCACTCCATAGGGTCGCAAAGAGTTGTACATGACTGAGAGACTGAATTGATTAGGTATATAAAGTCATAATGTTGAGATACTTGTTGCTTATCCACACTGTGTTAATTTTCTGCTCTTTTGAAGTAGGGGAAATCTACATTAGTGAAACACAATTTAGGAAACTTTATACATGAATATAATTCAGTAAGTATTCAATATTATTCTTTCTTTTTGAATCACTAGAATACTGTTGAATCTACTAAACAGTTTTACTATATATATATTTTTTTTTTAATTTTATACAAAACCTGCGTGGTGCTAGTGGTAAAGAACTCTCCTGCCAATGCAGGACATGTAAGAGACTTGGGTTCGATCTGGGCTGGGAATAGTCCCTGAAGGAGGACATGGCAATCCACTCCAGTATTTTTGCCTGGAGAAGCCCATGGACAGAGGAGCCTGGCAGGCTAAAGTCCATAGGATAGCAAAGAGTCAGACATGACTGAATCAACTTGGCATACTTGCAATGTTTGAAAAAAGTCATTATCAGCAATAAGTTCCATTTCAAGGACCATTTGATTAGTTTATCATTTACATGTTAACTCATTTTTCTAAAGATGTTTTTTCCCACCATGTAAGTACTTTGATATAAAATGATTGCACTTTCTGGTACTTTCCTATTCAATTATAGTTTCTCAAAATGGACAGCACAATGTCATTTTGTTGTAATTTTGAGATTTCTTGCAAAAATACTCCCAAATGTATAAAATGACTTCTGTTTTGCTGAAAAATATTTTAAAGTTTTCCAACAGTCTAAGTCATTGTCACTTTAAATTACTATAAGCCTTCATTGTAATGGCTCATATTCAATTTCCTATTAATATAAGCATATGACAATGTGTCTTCTTGATTGATACTTAACGGACAACCTATACATTTTCTATTAAAAAGATAAAAAGGAGGAAATGGATTATCTGAAACCATTTTAAATTATTCATGTGCCTCTGATGTTTAATATATTACTTAAATAACAAAGAAGTTTCACATACTACTCAGGTGACTATTTCAAAATTCCACAGAATAATTTTTCCAATCTATTAATAAAAACAGACAGCAATATATATATATATATATATACACACACATGTGACTCCTAAATTTACATTTTCAAAGCTCATTTTTCCTGAGCTTCAGGTATACATCCAATTTTCTACTGGTAATCATCACTTTTCAGACATTAAATTCATTATTTGTCTTACTACTCCCACCATCCAGTCTTCCTCATTATGATCCTAATTTTAAGTAATGATACAATCACCCACTCAATGAATAAAGAGTTCTCCTGCTATATCAAGGCATGTAATCTAGAGTCTACACCCCATATTCACTGGTAATTTGTCTAGGCTCTTCCACCCCCAAAGCAGTTACCCTAATGAAGGACACTCTCACTTCTCACTAAAATTTCTGTTATATCTTGTCTTTCTGCCTCCAATGTTAATAATTTCTAACATATCTTAATTTCTCAAGTGTATGCCATTATATCAATCCCTTGCTTAAAACCGATCAATGACTCCAAGTTTCAGTTCAGTTCAGTTCAGTCGCTCAGTCGTGTCCAACTCTTTGCGACCCCATGAATCACAGCCCTGTCCATCACCAACTCTTGGAGTTCACTCAGACTCACGTCCATCGAGCCAGTGATGCCATCCAGCCATCTCATCCTCTGTCGTCCCCTTCTCCTCCTGCCCCCAATCCCTCCCAGCATCAGAGTCTTTTCCATTGAGTCAACTCTTCGCATGAGGTGGCCAAAGTACTGGAGTTTCAGCTTTAGCATCATTCCTTCTAAAGAAATCCCAGGGCTGATCTCCTTCAGAATGGACTGGTTGGATCTCCTTGCAGTCCAAGGGACTCTCAAGAGTCTTCTCCAACACCACAGTTCAAAAGCATCACTTCTTTGGCGATCAGCCTTCTTCACAGTCCAACTCTCACGTCCATACATGAACGCAGGAAAAACCACAGCCTTCACTAGACGGACCTTTGTAGGCAAAGTAATGTCTCTGCTTTTCAATATGCTATCTAGGTTGCTCATAACTTTCCTTCCAAGGAGTAAGTGTCATCCGCTGGATCATGGAAAAAGCAAGAGAGTTCCAGAAAAACGTCTATTTCTGCTTTACTGACTATGGCAAAGCTTTTGACTGTGTGGATCACAATAAACTGTGGAAAATTCTGAAAGAGATGGGAATACCAGACCACCTGACCTGCCTCTTGAAAAATTTGTATGCAGGTCAGGAAGCAACAGTTAGAACTGGACATGGAACAACAGACTGGTTCCAAATAGGAACAGGAGTACGTCAAGGCTGTATATTGTCACCCAGCTTATTTAACTTATATGCAGAGTACATCATGAGAAACGCTGGACTGGAAGAAACACAAGCTGGAATCAAGATTGCTGGGAGAAATATCAATAACCTCAGGCATGCAGATGACACCACCCTTATGGCAGAAAGTGAAGAGGAACTAAAAAGCCTCTTGATGAAAGTGAAAGTGGAGAGTGAAAAAGTTGGCTTAAAGCTCAACATTCAGAAAACAATTCCTTAAAAAACTGGAAATAGAACTGCCTTATGATCCAGCAATCCCACTGCTGGGCATATACACTGAGGAAACCAGAACTGAAAGAGACATGTTTACCCCAATGTTCATCGCAGCACTGTTTATAATAGCCAGGACATGGAAGCAACCTAGATGTCCATCAGCAGATGAATGGATAAGAAAGCTGTGGTTCATATACACACTGGGGTATTACTCAGCCATTAAAAAGAATACATTTGAATCAGTTCTAATGAGGTGGATGAAACTGGAGCCTATTATAAAGAGTGAAGTAAGCCAGAAAGAAAAACACCAATACAGTATACTAACGCATATATATGGAATTTAGAAAGATGGTAACAATAACCCTGTATACGAGACAGCAAAAGAGACACTGATGTATAGAACAGTCTTTTGGACTCTGTGGGAGAGGGAGAGGGTGGGAAGATTTGGGAGAATGACATTGAAATATGTATGATATCATATATGAAATGCGTCGCCAGTCCAGGTTTGATGCAGGATACAGGAAGCTTGGGGCTGGTGCACTGGGATGACCCAGAGGGATGGTATGGGGAGGGAGGAGGGAAGAGGGTTCAGGATGGGGAACACATGTATACCTGTGGCGGATTCATTTCTGATATATGGCAAAACCAATACAATATTGTAAAGTTAAAAAATGAAATAAAATTTAAAAAGAATTAATGACTGAAAAAAAAAAAGAAAACAAAGATCATGGCATCTGGTCCCATCACTTCATGGCAAATAGATGGGGAAACAGTGGAAATACTGTCAGACTTTATTTTTTTGGGCTCCAAAATCACTGCAGATGGTGACTGCAGCCATGAAATTAAAAGACATTTAAAATTAAAATTAAAAGTTAAGTTTACAAAATTCAAAATCCTTTTTATGGATAGCATACAACATCAGCTTTGATTTGGCCTCTGCCTACCACTTTAATCTCATCTATTACATTTACATTTTTTTCTAACAGTATATAATTTTTTTCAGATCTTTTCCACAATGAAGATTTGTTTCGACATATTAAGCTTCTTTCAGTTCTCCTATAACATATGATTTTCTACATTTTCAGGTATTCCTAAAACATAGCTCTTTTTATTTTCTTTTTTTTGTTTGTTTAAATTTTTAATCGGAGGATAATCGCTTTACAATGTTGTGTTGGTTTCTGCTATCAACCTGACTCTGCCATAGGTATACATATGTCCTCTCCCTCTTGAACCTCCCTCTCACCTCCCACCCCAGCCCACCCCTCTAGGTTGTCACAGAGCACTAGATTGTAACTCCCTGTGCCATACAGGAAATCTCCACTGGCTATCTAATCTTTTTTTTTTTTTTGCTTATTAAGTATGAAACGAAAAAAAAATAAATAAATTACATATTTAATAAGCTCTTTTTATTTTCATCCTTTCATCATCATTCACTTTCTTCCTACCACCCAACTCAATAGCAAATCCTAGACTAAACTGTAAATAATCATTTCAGCAATGATTTCTTTCTAAATATTCTACCCTCAGGCTAACTTAATTCCTCCCCTGTTATTTGTATTTATAGCATTTAACATTTAGACATTTAATTATATTGTTAGTTTCTTCTCTTACTGTGAACTGTTGGATGTCAAGAACCAAGCCTCTGAGGTCTGAATATCTAGAAGTTAGCATGGGACACAAGGCGAAGGGTGGTAATATTTCAACAGAAGCCCTTTTTAATCTTGCTGGTACTATCTTCTTGTCTTGGACATGAGTCATAACTCAAACCAATTATGAGAATTTTGTCACTTCCAAAAATTATTTGTTAAGGTTCAGTTCATTTCAGTACAGTTCAGTTGCTCAGTCGTGTCAGACTTTTTGCGACCCCATGAATTGCAGCATGCCAGGCCTCCCTGTCCATCACCAACTCCCGGAGTTTACCCAAACTCATGTCCATTGAGTTGGTGATGCCATCCAGCTATCTCATCCTCTGTCGTCCCCTTCTCCTCCTGCCCCCAATCCCTCCCAGCATTAGGGTCTTTTCCAATGAGTTAACTCTTCACATCAGGGAGCCATAGTATTGGAGATTCAGCTTCAGCATCAGTCCTTCCAATGAACACCCAGGACTGATCTCCTTTAGGAGGGACTGGTTGGATCTCCTTGCAGTCCAAGGGACTGTCAAGAGTCTTCTCCAACACCACAGTTCAAAAGCATCAGTTCTCTGCCACTCAGCTGTCTTCACAGTCCAACTCTCACATCCAGACATGACTACTGGAAAAACCATAGCCTTGACTGGACGGACCTTTGTTGGCAAAGTAACGTCTCTGCTTTTTAATATGCTATCTAGGTTGGTCATAACTTTCCTTCCAAGGAGTAAGCGTCTTTTATTTTCATGGCTGCAATCACCATCTGCAGTGATTTTGGAGCCCCCAAAAATAAAGTCTGACACTGTTTCCACTGTTTCTCCGTCTATTTGCCATGAGGTGATGGGACCAGATGCCATGATCTTCGTTTTCTAAATGTTGAGCTTTAAGCCAACTTTTTCACTCTCCACTTTCACTTTCATCAAGAGGCTTTTTAGTTCCTCCTCACTTTCTGCCATAAGGGTGGTGCCATCTGCATATCTGAGTCTTTTTAGTTCCTCTTCACTTTCTGCCATAAGGGTGGTGTCATATGCCTATCTGCATAAGAAAATTAGAGATACCAAAGGAACATTTCATGCAAAGATGAGCTCAATAAAGGACAGAAATGGTATGGACCTAACAGAAGCAGAAGATAATAAGAAGAGGTGGCAAGAATACACAGAGCTGGACAAAAATCTTCACAACCAGATGATCACGATGGTGTGATCACTCACCTAGAGCCAGACATCTTGGAATATGAAGTCAAGTGGGCCTTAGAAGGCATCACTACAAACAAAACTAGTGGAGGTGATGGAATTCCAGTTAAGCTATTTCAAATCCTAATAGATAATGCTGTGAAAGTGCTGCACTCAATATGCCAGCAAATTTGGAAAACTCAGCAGTGGCCACAGGACTGGAAAGGTTAGTTTTCATTCCAATGC
This sequence comes from Bos mutus, assembly GCF_027580195.1. Lineage (NCBI taxonomy): Eukaryota > Metazoa > Chordata > Mammalia > Artiodactyla > Bovidae > Bos > Bos mutus. The sequence continues at coordinate 34,305,346 of NC_091618.1, forward strand.
CAAAGAAAGGCAATGCCAAAGAACGCTCAAACTACCGCACAATTGCACTCATCTCACACGCTAGTAAAGTAGTGCTCAAAATTCTTCAAGCCAGGCTTCAGCAATACATGAACAGAGAAATTACAGATGTTCATACGGGATTTAGAAAAGGCAGAGGAACCAGAGATCAAATTGCCAACATCTGCTAGATCATCGAAAAAGCAAAGAGTTCCAGAAGAATGTCTATTTCTGCTTTATTGACTATGCCAAAGCCTTTGACTGTGTGGATCACAATAAACTGTGGAAAATTCTGAAAGAGATGGGAATACTAGACCATCTGACCTGCCTCTTGAGAAACCTGTATACCGGTCAGGAAACAACAGTTAGAACTGGACATGGAGCAACAGACTGGTTCCAAATAGGAAAAGGAGTGCATCAAGGCTGTATATTGTCACCCTGCTTATTTAAAGTATATGCAGAGTACATCATGAGAAACGCTGGGCTGGAAGAAGCACAAGCTGGAATAAGGATTGCAGGGAGAAATATCAATAACCTCAGATTTGTTCAGGTTAAATTTATGCAAATTTAAATGTTTACAAATTACTGACTTGACAAGATTATAATTTACCTCTCCAAGAATAGAAACTGTGCTATATTTTAGAGATAATGCAATTAAGAGATGGGGAAAAAAACAAACTTGTTATAAGCTACATATATAAAATTAATGTTTAGCCAGAAATATATGGTCATATTTGGTTGCCTTCAGTCTAAGTTTTTGTACTTAAAATTCCTTCAGTATTCACATATAAACGTCAGGGGATATTAAAGGTCCTTAAAAGGCTAATGTTAATCAGTTAAGAATTAAAAAACAAGAAAATCTCCTTTTAGTCATGCTTTCTCAAACACACCCAAACACATGCTATTTGAACCCATTACTATTAAAATATATTTCTTAGCTGCCAATACATCCTTAAAGTGAAGATATCAGTGAATAATGTTGATGACTGAGTTATTCAAATGGTGAAGTTCCTTTTTCCATGAATATATCACCTAGATTTATTATATCCTTCTCCCAATCGTCCCTTTAAAATCCTGACTTACACCCATGTCTGTTTCTTTTTTTTCCTATAAGCAAAAAAGTCTGCAATTCTTCTTTCTTTAAGACTCTTTGAGCTCTCCCTTCTTTATCATGTGTCAAAATAATGATTTCCTGGGCAGCTCTAAGGCCAGCCTCAATTTCCTTCTGAACCTTATTATTGCTTTCCCATTTTCAACTCACAGCTCGTTCCCACTGTGGTTGGAAAGATCCAAGATCAGTAACCCAATCTCATTTCCCAAAAGTTGGCTTCAAAGGTTGACCATATAAAAACTCCAATGAAAATTAAGTTACTAGCAGGATAAAAACAGTTCAAATAAATTTATCCAGTATCATATGTTAGAGGATGAAGCACTCTGCTGGGTAACCAAGGATAGCAGAATTTGGCTATCACATAATCCCCAGCTTCAAGGATATTATTATTTTACTAAAATGTACACTTCTACAATTAGATTAGTCCATGATACTGCACAAATGTGTGAGTGCCAGGTGTTTTTTTCTTTAATTAGCCAAATGGTGTGTGAAAGCATCTGTACTCATCTTGTTTATAATCTATTGCCACCCTTTAAACCTAAAATCATTGCTAACATCTCACTATTAGTTTCTACAAAATATTTCAAGTCTTTTTTTTTTAAGAGAAATTCAGATTTTGTTACAAAATCTCTTGTGTCAATATCCACTTGAATGAGATTTTTAAAAAAGAAATCAAGAGATCATGAGTATCAAATTGTGGGGGGGCACTTTACAGGGAAACCTATTTCTTCCTTTGCAAAAGCCAGTAAAGAAAGTGGTTTATATTTAGTTATTGAAACCTCAGAGGAGATAGTGTTTTCCTCCTAAGCTATCTGAAGAAAAAATATTATCATCTCCTCCTTAGCTGTCTCTGATATATCTTTAATTTTTGGTCTTACATAGTAATTTAGCAACATCTAAAGTGCTACACACAAGCATTTGAGGAACAAAATACAGCATGGTTTTCTACCATCTGTTATTTCTAAAGAAAGCTAACATGGTTAATAGGAATTTGGAACAGTATAGTATCACAACTAATATTTCTAAGAGCAGATGCAGTGAACATTTGAAGGAAAATTGCCAACATTGTCAAACATTTGAGAAAATATTAAACAGCATATCATGTGGTTTGTTTTGTATCCAGTGTAGTTAATTATTTTCAAAACTAGATAGAGACTTTTTATTCACTGGCAAGTTGATATGTGATTCATCCCATTTGGAAAGAAGCCAGATTTTTTTTTCAGAGAAAATTACTATTGGCAAATAAATATCAGAAATAGAGCAGTCAACTTAATTTATTTTTCTTTTCTTTTTTTTATTTTTTTTAAAATTTTATTTTATTTTTAAACTTTACAATATTGTATTAGTTTTGCCAAATATCGAAATGAATCCGCCACAGGTATACCTGTGTTCCCCATCCTGAACCCTCCTCCATCCTCCCTCCCCATACCCTCCCTCTGGGTCATCCCAGTGCACCAGCCCCAAGCATCCAGTATCGTGCATCAAAACACACTCTATGCTGCATATACAATACTCCTTTATTTAAAATAACAAAATACAGAAACAATGGCATTATTTGCTAAAGTAACTGTAGCTATTCATTTGAAATAAATAATAAATTTAATAACATTCAATAAATGTTAATGTACCTTTCCTATTTTTGCATTTGAGTTATAGTTTCATATTATTTTTAAGTATTATAGCATTTATACTATTGCTTCTAGAAATTAAAGTTCTGACTATTTATGTAATTAGTCCCTGGTGCCTAAATAAACAAAAACTAAATAAAAATGAACACTTTACTCTTTGCAAAAAAGTGTCCCCATCTACCAAAATGTATGCAGAAAGTAACCTAAGTTGCTACTTTTCCACTGAAAATAAGAATTTTTGATGATTATCTAGAATTACCTATGACCTCCTACTACTCAATTTACTTCAGTACATTGAACACAGAGCTTCCCAGGTGGCTCAGTAGTAAAGAATCTGCCTGTAATGCTGGTGATGCAGGAGATACAGGTTCAATCCCTGGGTCAAGAAGATGCCCTGGAGGAGGACATGGCAACTCACTCCTGTATTCTTGCCTAAAGAATCTCATGGACAGAGGAGCCTGGTGGGCTACAGTCTATAGCGTCTCAAAGAGTCAGACATGACTGAAGCAACTTAGCAAGCAAGCACACTGAACATGCCATTCTATGCCAGCAGTGCTCTTTCAAAAACACAATTATCTAGTACAGAAAACAAGTTGAAACTAAATATCAAAAACACCTGCTTTAAAGCCCCCTGTTTTCCACTTTGTCCCGATCCTAATCCCCAATCACTGTAACTTATCATACAACACAGTTTCAATTCTCTCTTTGTTCCCCTGTCCCTTGCAGTCCATGACACCCAGGCCTCAAGTGTTATGGCTACAGTCCGTGCATAGTTGGCCATCTGTTTCCTCATATTCAACATCCACAGAGTCAACCAAATCCCAAGAAAAATATTAGGAAAAAAATTTCAACAAGTTCCAAAAGGCAAAATTTTAACTGGAAACTATTTGCATAATATTCACTTTATATTTATAACTATTTACAAAGCCCTAATATTTTGTATTAGTTGTTATGAGTAATCCAGAGATGATATAAAGTATACGGGAGGACATAAAAGGTTATATACAAATACTACACCATTTTCTATACAGAGCTTAAGCATCCATGGATTCTGGTCTCCTCAGAAGGTCCTGGAACCAATCCCCAGTGGATACTGAGAGAGATGACTATAATCAAGAACCTTCTATTAATAAGCAGAGAATGCTTTTGTATAAAGAATTTGAGAATAACTGCTAAAAATAACTAATTGTTTCTTTTCAGCATACTTTTATTGTTCAGTCGCTCAGTCATGTCCAACTCTTTGGAACTCCATGGACAGCAGCCCACCAGGCTTCTCTGTTCATGGAATCCTCCAGTCAAGAATACTTGAGTGGGTTGGCATTTCCTTCTCCAATTTTTTTCTTCTCAGCATACTCAGTCATGTAAAAATTTAAGGTTGTGCATAAAGGTAAGATATATTCATCTGATTTGTGATGTTAATATGACAATTTAAAAAGAATATGATATAGAAGGAAAGTTGTATTATCTAATCTATAAATTTCTGGATAGTATCAAAAGTAACATCTACAGATTCTGTATAGTACCTATTCCCTCTTTGAAAGTATTTTGAGAGTAAAAGGTAAGATTTTGTATTATAAATAAAACATAATAACATAATTTAGATTAAGGAAACTCAAAAGACAGGTTGTGTTAGAAAATTTAAGTCAGAGAGTCTCTCTCCATTTCATAATTCACATTTACCAAAATTAGGAAATTGCTTTTGATGACTTTTTGTGATGTACAGAGGAGAGAAGAGGGGGGAAAAGTCTTAATGTTTGAAAGAATTATTTGGCTCTTTAACTGAAAGTTCCCTTAATAGAGCTTAGCTTTGGGTGAGGTTTGATCAATGCAACTCACTATTGCAGCATTTACATCTGAGCTAGACTTCTTTCCAATATTAGATCCACCTTTAGCTGATTTCCACCATCCTAGCCAAGTGGCAGATGTGTCATTGCATGCTAAGTTACTTCAGTCATATCTGACTCTGTGAGACCCTGTGGACAGCAGCCCACCAGGTTCCTCTGTCCACAGGATTCTCCAGGCAAGAATACTGGAGTAGGTTGCCATTTCCTTCTCCAATGCCTGAAAGTGAAAAGTGAAAGTGAAGTCGCTCAGTTGTGTCCAACTCTTAGCGACCCCATGGACTGCAGCACACCAGGCTCCTCCGTCCATGGGATTCTCCAGGAAAGAGTACTGGAATGGGATGCCATTGCCGTCTCTGAGATGTGTCATTAGCACCACAAAAAGAAAAACTGAAAGCTTTCTTTTGTGCTGCTGCTGCTGCTGCTGTTGCTGCTAAGTCACTTCATTTGTGTCCAACTCTGTGCAACCCCGGAGACGGCAGCCCACCAGGCTCCTCCGCCCCTTTGATTCTCCAGGCAAGAACCCTGGAGTGGGCTGCCATTTCCTTCTCCAATGCATGACAGTGAAAAGTGAAAGTGAAGTCGCTCAGTCGTGTCCAACTCCTAGCGACCCCATGGACCACATCCTACCAGGCTCCTCCGTCCATGGGATTTTCCAGGCAAGAGTACTGGAGTGAGATGCCATTGCCTTCTCCCCCACCAACTCCAACATTTCCTAGAATTCCATTCACTCTAAACGGACCAGATATAAGATGTGATTTGTTTAATCAAGGTCAATTTGGACTTAGGAATGAGATCAACAGTACATGGTTCAAAAGTATTGTTTCCTAAAGAACACTTAAGGCCATTAAAAAGCTAAAGAGAAAAAGGTTAGCAGGCATCTGATAACAAATGTTCAATACATAACATGCTATATATTATTATAATATGATAAATGCTATGATAAATGTTTTGCTCTGATAAATACAGTAAAAATGATTAGTAATTGTAAAGAGCTTTAGAGTTACTCAACAAAGTTATATCTTTATTTGTAAAACTAAATGACAGACTTATGTTTAAATGTAAAATATCAAAAAAAATAACTTGAATTAGAAGGAATTTTATGAAGCAAAACAAGAAGTCAATAAAATAATAGATAGGCTTACTTAATTACATAGTTTGTTTAACTGTCAAAAACCAGAAAAACGATAGGCTGAGAGATACATTTGCAAAACCCGTGGCATATAAATAAATATATGACAGGAAGTACCTATAAATTTATTTGAAAACAGCAAACTACTAAAAAACTTTTAAGCAAGAATACAAATAAGACTTTCAGAAAAGAGGAAATGTACATCATCAATATAGTTGTCAAATGATGATCTATCTCAGTAAGAGAAAAGTAAGTTAAAACAACAGTCCATTCTGAGTAGAATAAAGTAATAAGGAACAATAACATGCATGCGGACAAGACAGAAAAATGGCACTCTATCCGCTGTTGCTGAGGTTGTGAATCACTACAGTCTTTTGGGAAATAAGCTTGAAACATCAAAACAATTAAATCTTACATTCACTGTTCTATGGGGCATCCCACATAGAGCAGTGGCAAAGAATCAACCTGCCAATGCAGGAGATGTAAGAGACATGGCTTCAATCCCTGGATCAGGAAGATCTCCTAGAGAATGAAATGGCAAGCCACTTCAGTATTCTGGCTTGGAAAATTCTATAGACAGATGAGCCTGGCACGCTATAGTCCATGGGGGTCCCAAAGAGTCAGATACAATGGAACTACACAAACAAATATTGTTCTATGGAATTACCTAATGGGATATCTAATGGTATTCAGATAAACCACCTCAGTTCTGATATTTATGTACAATAAGGATCAATAGCACAACTGTACATTTGTTTTGATGTCATACATGATAATGATGTCAATTAATATTAGATCACAAATAAAAAGTTGATGAGAAAAGCCAGGGAGAATGAGAAGCAATAATTTTGCTTATAATTACTTATTACTTAAACTTATTACTTTGATAAACAGATATGTTAAAGAAAGGTTGGGTAAAAATAAATGTAGATTTTATCAATTCAAATGCACCCAATCTAACTATAGTTAAATCTATCAAAATGCACATGGAAATTGATTATAAAAAAGAATGGTAAAGAGAAAACTTTTCTAAGAGGAATCACAAAAATTATTTCCCAATATAGATTCCTATATAAAGATAATATTCTTTTAGTAGAGTACCAAGGGAACATTTCATGCAAAGATGGGCAAAATGGACAGAAATGGTATGGACCTATAGAAGCAGAAGATATTAAGAAGAGGTGGCAAGAATACACAGAAGAACTGTACAAAAAAGATCTTCAAGACACAGATGATCATGATGGTGTGATCACTCAACTAGAGCCAGACATCCTGGAATACAAAGTCAAGTGGGCCTTAGGAAGCATCATTATGAACAAACCTAGTGGAAGTGATGGAATTCCAATTGAGCTATTTCAAATCCTGAAAGATGATGCTGTGAAAGTGCTGCACTCAATATGCCAGCAAATCTGGAAAACTCAGCAGTGGCCACAGGACTGGAAAAGGTCAGTTTTCATTCCAATCCCAAAGAAAGGCAATGCCAAAGAATGCTCAAACTACCGCACAATTGCACTCATCTCACACGCTAGTAAAGTAATGCTCAAAATTCTCCAAGCTAGGCTTCAGCAATATGTGAACCGTGAACTTCCAGATGTTCAAGCTGGTTTCAGAAAAGGCAGAGGAACCAGAGATCAAATTGCCAACATCCGCTGGATGATGGAAAAAGCAAGAGAGTTCCAGAAGAACATCTATTTCTGCTTTATTGACTACGCCAAAGCCTTTGACTGTGTGGATCACAATAAACTGGAAAATTCTGAAAGAGATGGGAATACCAGACCACCTGACCTGCCTCTTGAGAAATCTGTATGCAGGTCAGAAAGCAACAGTTAGAACTGGCCATGGAACAACAGACTGGTTCCAAATAGGAAAAGGAGTACATCAAGGCTGTATATTGTCACCTTGCTTATTTAACATGTATGCAGAGTACATCATGAGAAACGCTGGATGAAGCACAAGCTGGAAACAAGATTGCTGGGAGAAATATCAATAACCTCAGATACACAGAAGACACCACCCTTGTGGCAGAAAGTGAAGAAGAATTAAAGAGTCTCTTGATGAAACTGAAAGAGGAGAGTGGAAAAGTTGGCTTAAAGCTCAACATTCAGAAAAGTAAGATCATGGCATCCGGTCCCATCACGTCATGGCAAACAGATGCGGAAACAGTGGAAACAGTGGCTGACTTTATTTTTTTGAGCTCCAAAATCACTGCAGATGGTGATTGCAGCCATGAAATTAAAAGATGTTTACTCCTTGGAAGGAAAGTTATGACCAACCTAGACAGCATATTACAAAGCAAAGACATTACTTTGCCAACAAAGGTCCATCTAGTCAAGGCTATGTTTTTTTCCAGTGGTCATGTATGGATGTGAGAGTTGGACCATAAAGAAAGTGAGCACCGAAGAATTGATGCTTTTGAACTGTGGTGTTGGAGAAGACTCTTGAGAGTCCCTTGGACTGCAAGGAGATCCAACTACTTCATCCTAAAGGAGATCAGTCCTGGGTGTTCATTGGAAGGACTGATGCTGAAGCTGAATCTCCAATACTTTGGCACTGTGACGCAAAGACTTGACTCATTGGAAAAGACCCTGATGCTGAGAAAGATTGAGAGGAGGAGGAGAAGGGGACGACAGAGGATGAGATGGTTGGATGGCATCATCGACTCAATGGACATGAGTTTAGGTAGACTCTGGGAGTTGGTGATGGACAGGGAGGCCTGGTGTGCTGCGGTTCATGGGGTCACAAAGAGTCAGACATGACTGAGCAACTGAACTGAACTGAGTGGATTTCTCTTTCTTAGAACCAAAGAGCCTTGAATAAAGTGAAGATGATTAAAATATGCTTGGTCAATATTTTCATGATTAAATTCAGAACACTGTAAGGGAAAATACTGTCAATTTCACTAACAGAATTATCCTAAGTTGCAGGACTGCATCTTTTTTTTTTTTTTTAAACTGTACAGTATCTGTTGGAAATTCCAGAGGAGACCAGGGAACAGGTCTGAGCATAAACAGATAGTTGAGAGATGGAGTCATGTGAAAAGAGTCAAGACAGACAGACAGAAAGACAACCCCATTGGAAAATAGAAATGGACATTGGAAAGATAACACTTGCTCTTTGCTTAAGCAGGAGCAAATGTGTCAAGTACAAAGTGAACAGGTCTCAAAAGGGAACATAAATTCTGGTGTGAAGTAGGAAAGCATCTGCCACTCAAGTTTTAATTTGTACTGTAGAACTCAAGAGAACTATGGTACAGGAAGCAAGTAACAATGTTCAAGTCAGGCAGAGTGTTTAGAATAAGGATACACTTACAGCCACCTGGGATTGTGCTGCCAGGGAACATTTTCTTTTTTAATATGAAAATTCCCTTTCCTTTCCATTACATGTTCCACTCCAAGAAGCATGTAATACTGATCTCTGTACTGAAATGTACTCTCTATCAGTTCAGTTCAGTTCAGTTGCTCAGTCGTGTCAGACTTTTTGTGACCCCATGAATCGCAGCACGCCAGGCCTCCCTGTCCATCACCAACTCCTGGAATTCACTCAGACTCACGTCCATCAAGTTGGTGATGCCATCCAGCCATCTCATCCTCTATCGTCCCCTTCTCCTCCTGCCCCCAATCCCTCCCAGCATCAGAGTCTTTTCCAATGAGTCAACTCTTCACATGAGGTGGCCAAAGTACTGGAGTTTCAGCTTTAGCATCATTCATTCCAAAGAACACCCAGGACTGATCTGTTTTAGAATGTAGCATGTATTAATTATATGTTTATGATTATATTAACCAATGAGAAGAAAGAGAAAAATTTGATCGTATATATTTTTTTAACATTGAAGAAATGGATTTCCAAATAAAAAGTGAAAGAAAATTAAAATGGAGTATGCTCGCTTCTTGGCTTTTTGGCTAAGATCAAGTAAAATGAAGTAAGAAAAACATTGGAATCAAGTGAGTAGTTTTATGGGCTTCTGGTGTATGCTCATTATCAGAAACTCCATTTTGCAATGCAAGAACTATTTGGGAAACAAAAAACAGATTGATAAATTATTAACAATCATGTGTAACAATATTTGTTAAAAATGAGCATGGTGCTCAATGATTTTAAACCTCATAAAATGAAGACCACAAGGCAAGTAAGTTATATCCATTCACAGTGTATTGGCTAATGGAAATGGACCATAATGTTGATTTGAATTTCTGAGCAACTCATTCACTGAACAATTGAATGAATAAAAATATAATATGGAATTATTGGAAATTAGCAGTTAGAAACTCACATGGCAATTCATAGACCAATAATATGTCAATGTTTTATTAAATAGCCTGGGCTTACAGTGAAAATTACTGGTAATATATATATATACATGTATAAGACAAAAAATTTATAAACAAATTTATTTTGAAGCTGTACTGGATCATATCTGATATGACTTAAGAAAATGTAATAATCAATTGAGGATAAGATAGTAATCCTCCAATAGATACAGAAAGAATAATAAAAATACAAAATAATATATACCCATTGTTTATAAAAATACTAGACTATTATTTTAATGCTTTTAAAGTTACATTCAATGTATCAATACAATTATGTCTCCCACAAAATCCTGTAAAATAGGATGTAAGTATCCCTATAGGCTATTTGAGAGAATAAAATTTCCAAGGTGGTGTCTTTTGTATCTAAACTAATTCATTCATTCTGGCCTAAGGGAATTACTGTCCAGTCTCTTCTCCTCACTAATGACAAACAAGCAGTTATAACTCAAAGGTTTTACAGACTAATGCAGCATTATGTTGATGGATGATGGTTCATGGGGTTATGCTTATCAGAGAAGCAGAAAAAGGATTCCACTGATTAGATCCTTTTTCCATGGAAAGGGCTTCCCTGGTGGCTTAGACGGTAAAGCGTCTGCCCGCAAGGCAGGAGACCTGGGTTTAATCCCAGGGTTGGAAAGATCCCCTGGAGAAGGAGATGGCAACCCACGCCAGTACTCTTGCCAGGAAAATCCCATGGATGGATGAGCCTGGTAGGCTACAGTCCATGGGGTCGCAGAGAGTCGGACACGACTGACCGACTTCACTTCACTTCACTTCACTTCCATGGAAAAGGATCTCAGGACTAGTAAAAAGGAGAAGAAAAAGGGAAAATAAAGAAAATGGCAAAAAACCCGCCCGTATGTGTTATATAGGTGTGTGCATGCATGAATAGATATTGATTAGATGCTGACCTGTTCTGAACTTCATAATTTGTTCTCTGGTTCACAACAGACCAAGAGGGCATAAAGCTGACTTGATAAAGCTTAAAAATTTTTGATACATATGTATATGTATAATATATACATATGTAATGAGCACATGGTGGTTCTCATAAGTAAGATGAGGTATTAACTCAACTAGTGCAGTTAACACTATCTTGCAGCCTAGGAACTTACTCACGTGTCACTGAAGGGCTTGGTTCAAGATGTTCATTTTGGCACATGAGATTTTCTCTTACTGTTCTCAGCTTCTTCAGTACCAATATCTCTAGCACCCTTGTCACAATTATTCTGATATAGAATGTTCCTTGCTTCCTTGAAAGCTTGGATTTGCCCTTACCCACTAACTTGCTATAAGCAATGAGCATAAATAACCTTGGTTTAGAGATGAGTGGGTTGATACAGAACATTAAAAGAACAGTCATGGAAACTAATGTGGGCATAAATTTGACTGTAAGTGGTCCCACCAGGGTTGATGAAAAACTGAATAAACAAGATTAGACAGCTTTTTTCTGAACAGTTTTATAGTGAAAGGATAGAGAGTAGTATATCATCTACAACTACAGACAATACCTTCAGTAAACTCCAAAGTTTTATTTGATAAAAAATATTCAAACATACTAAAATGTATAGTTATTTATATCTTAATTTTCAAATTATGGTCCAAGGACCAGCAGTATAGGTATCACCAGACTTTATGGACTTCCCTGGTGGCTCAGATGTTAAACAATCCACCTGCAATCTGAGAGAGCTGAGTTCGATCCTTGGGTTGGGAAGATACTCTGGAGTAGGGCATGGCAACCCATTCAGGAATTCTTACCTGGAAAATCCCATGGACAGAGGAGCCTTGCAGGCTATAGTCCGTGGCATCTCACAATGAGTCTAGACACCACTAAGCAACTAAGCACAGCACAGAGAATTTATCAGAAATGAATGATTTCAGACCTCACTTCATTCCTGGTAAATCTGAATCTGACTTTCTTTTTTCTTTAACTTTAATTTTTTATTGGGGTATAGTCAGTTAACAATGTTGTGATAGTTTCAGGTGAACAGTGAAGGGACTCAGTCATACATATACATCTATCCATTCTCCCCCAAACTCCTCTCCCATCCAGGCTGCCACGTTACACTGGGCAGAGTTCCATGTGCTATACAATAGGTCATTGTTGTTTATCCACTTTAAATAACTATTCCCTCTCCCAAGCAACCATTAGTTCTGAACCTGGCTTTTTAACAAGATCCCCAGGTTACAAGTATGCACATTAAAGTTTGATACACACTGGTTTGCTATGCTGTGCTAAGTCACTTCAGTCGTGTCCGACTCTGTGTGACCCCAGAGATGGCAGCACACCAGGCTCCCCCGTCCCTGGGATTCTCCAGGCAAGAACACTGGAGTGGGTACACACTGGTTTAGATAGTCCTAAACTTTGAAAGTGAAAGTGTTAGTTGCTCAGTCATGTCTGATGGTTTGGTACCCCACGGACTGTAACCCGCCAGACTCTTCTGTCCATGGGATTTCCCAGCCAAGAATACTGGAGTGGTTGCCATGCCCTCTTCCAGGGGTTCCTCCTCCAGGGGATCTTCCCAACCGGGGGCTGAACCTGGCTTCCTGCATTATAGGCAGATTCTTTACCATATGAGCCACCAGGGAAGCCTATATTTCATAAATATCCTCATTTTATTATCAAAATTAGCTAAGCAAAGCCTCTAGAAATTTTTAGAAAACAACCAAAACTTTTTATACCAGTGAAACAAATATGCATAGATATTTAGGACAAAATTAAAAGTCTGAAAAAAGGAGAAAAAAAACACAGAATAGACATGATACCTACAAAATATACATTTAAAAAGGCATTCTCAAAGCAATTATAGCAGTAAGAAACATAAAGTACAATATTTCAAGAGAATTTTATAGAAGTACAAAATTAATGGCTGAAATTTTAGCATTGAGAAATAGCTACTATTAACCAAGATCAGTTATGTTTAGAATATAAGAAATAGAGGTAAATAGCATGCACCAATTATCTACAGATTAATGTCAATTTTGGTGAGTTTTATTTACTTGTTGAATAACAGCATCCTATCGAAGAACAGAGATATCAAAAATTATCACAGTGTAATAAACATGATTGTTATAGATGATTATAATTAATCAAGGATTAAAAACTGACATCTGAGTTGATTAGAATCTGTGTTGATTAGAAAAGAGCATCCAATTTTGTCTCCAGAGTTTTTGGTCACTCTATTACATTTCTGTTTGCATCTGACTCTGCTCATCAGAAGATTTAAACAGCATTGGCAATGGCTCAACATAAGCCAGAAGGATGAAAATCATATCATCATCAATTAATTATAAGAGGATCGTTTGCCGGTTCTAAAAAAATGCTTGATAAGAAATCAAGTGCTAGAGTTAGAAGAAGTATCAGGAAATTATACAGTGATTTCTGATACGGGTTTCAAAACCTATAAAGATGCAATAATGTACACTATTAAACACATGAATTAAGCCAAATGAGAAAAAACAAGCCAAATATTTTCAAATTATACACTTTAGGAAAGGGCAGTTTCTTAAGCCACGGATGTATCTTATTACACAATCACCAGAGAGAGCATTTAATTCGTTTTGGAATTAGATTGTCTTGCAGATGTTGCACAGAAATAATTAAAAATTCTAATTGATTTTTAGTCCACAGAAGGTACACCAGATGTTACATAGTGAATTTAGGTCATTAATCTGTTGTCAAAAATTACTGCGAAGAATAGCAATTTACTTATGGTTATAATAAAATAATAGCTATGAAGTTTAAGGTTTTCCCTTCTGAATAATATCTGAATTTTCAAATAAATTTTAAAAATTCTTCCTCAACGTACATATTTTTTCTTAAATTATGGGCTGAAGATTTATTCTTCAATAAGTTTTACTCTTCCGTGTTTACTCAAGAGGAAGAAAGAAAAATGACCCTTAGCCAAAGAATAAAGGTTTGTAGTGTTTTTTTATCCTTCTGAATATTTCTCCTGTTAAAGTTGAAATCTTAGAGAAAATATTAGCTACATAACTTTTCTAGTACTTCTTATTCTGAGAGGCCTTGGCTTCTTCTCAACTTAATTCTTGCTTGTGTTCCATGCAACTGAATCATCTAATTTGGACAATTATTTCAACTACCTAGCTGTGAAGTTTCTTGGTTTCTTCCTGATCAATTGTCTTCCTCACACCAGCAATCATTTTGCCATATCTGAAGTTTGTTATCACTCAGTCCTTAAATTGTTCAGTGGGAGGAGGAGCTTTGTGTTCACAACTTCCTGTCTCCAATCACCATGATCTCCAGCTTTAAAACCATTCATTTCTCCCAGCCTGTGAATCCTCTCTTTTTCTCCCTCCACAAGTGAGCGCAAACCCTATCATCATTTAATTCAACACATCCTCAGCAGGCCTGGCATATTCCTCCCTACTGTTTTATCAAAGAGAGAGAAAGAGAGAGAGAGAAGTCGCTCAGTCGTGTCAGACCCTTTGCAACCCCATGGACTGTAGCCAGGCTCCCCTGTTCATGGGATTTTCCAGGCAAGAGTACTGGAATGGGTTGCCATTTCCTTCTCCGGAGGATCTTCTCCACTGAGGGATCAAACCCAGGTCTCCCGCATTGCAGGCAAATGCTGTATTGTCTAAGCCACCAGGGAAGCCACATTTTATCAAAACATCTCCACTATTGCTTAGAACAAACATGTTCTTTATTCCTCTGGGAATCAATTGGGCTAGGAAAAGATGATCTTCAAGGACCTGTGCTGTTTCAAAACTGGTTTCCAGTCTTTCTGAAGCCTGGAATGTTTCTGGTTAATTATTAATCCTAGGCTGTAGCCCTTTCTTAACCCTTCAGGGTCTCAACTGACAGGAATTTTGCAAGGAAGTTTGTTGATGTGTTGTTGTTGTTTACTCGCTGTCATGTTCAACTCTATGACCCCACAGACTGTAGTTGCAGAACTCGGATGTGTAGTACATCTAGTGTGGGAAGCCAGACGTTCTTGCCATCAAAAGTAACACTGACACATTACTTTGAACAACTCGTCAAAAAAAATGTATTACTAAATTCGTTTAAGTAATTTGATACTTAGTGACCATAATACAACCATTAAGTTTTTGAATTTTCACATGTAACACTTTTTGATTTTTAACATTTTCTTTTTAAGGTAAGATGTGGATTTATTTAGACAGAAACACCCTTCACAGACAAGGTGTGGGCCATCTCAAAAGGTCAGAGACCCAATTTTTAACATTTGCATCGGAGAAGGCAATGGCACCCCACTCCAGTACTCCTGCCTGGAAAATCCCATGGGCAGAGGAGCCTGGTGGGCTGCCATCTATGGGGTCGCACAGAGTCGGACACGACTGAAGCAACTTAGCAGCAGCAGCAGCAGCAGTGATATAATTTAGCTCCTAGGTTTAGGGACTGTAGGACTGTAACATTGGCTTGGTTGTTCAGTCATTTTTTCACCTTGGTAAAATCTCATAATCATTGTAGTTTCAGTTTCCGACTGTGTAAAGTAGAGTTTTATTCTTGTTCTTCAGTTGCTAAATTGTGTCCAACTCAGCAACCACATAGAGTACCACATAGAGACACCAGGCTTCCCTGTTCCTCACTATCTCCCAGTTTGCTAAATGTCATGTCAGTTGAGTCAGTGACGCTATTAAAAGGTAGTTAATAGTGGTATAAAACTCACAGGATTCTTGTGTGTATAAATAAAGTTAATAAATAATGATACTTAATATGGTGCTCAACACAGGACATGTTCAATAAATGTTAGGAAGTGGTAGTGTATCATGAAAATTTTCTCAGTTGTTCCTCATGCTGCAATGCAGGAAATAAAAGGTGTTACCACAGAAATTTGCAAATTGTTGTTGTTGTTCAGTCATTAAGTTTTATCTTTCTCTGAACCCGTGGACTGCAGTATGCTAGGCTTCCCTGTCCTTCTCCATCTCCAAGAGTTGCTCAAACTCATGTCCACTGAGTCAGTGATGCCATTCAACTATCTGAACCTATGCTTCCCCTTTCTCCTCTTGCTCTCAATCTTTCCCAGAATCAGGGTCATTTCCAATGAGTTGACTCTTCTCATCAGGTGGCCAAAGTATTGGGAGCTTCAGCTTCAGCATCAGGCCTTTCAATGGATATTCAGGGTTGATTTCCTTTAGGATTGATTGGTTTGATTTCCTTGCAGTCCAAGTTACTCTCAAAATTCTTCTCCAGCATCACAGTTTGAAAGCATCAATTCTTCAGCAATTAGCCTTCCTTATGGTCCAACTCTCATATCCACACAGGATTACTGGGAAAACTGTCACTTTGACTATACAGACATTTGTGAGCAAAATGATGTCTCTGCTTTTTAATATGCTGTCTAGGTTTGTCACAGCTTTCCTTCCAAGGAGCAAGCGTCTTTTAAATTCATGGCTACAGTCACCATCTGCAGTGATTGTGGAGTCCAAGAAAATAATATCCGCCACTGTTTCTACATTTTTACTGATCTATTTGCCATGAAGTGATGGGACCAAATGCCATGATCTTGTGTTTTTTTTTTTTTTTTTTTTTTGAGTTTTAAGCCAGCTTTTTCACTCTCTTTCACCTTCATCAAGAGGCTCTGTAGTTCCTCTTTGCCTTCTGACATTAAAGTGATATCATCTGCACATATGAGGCTGTTCATATTTCTCCCAGAAATCTCAATTCCAGCTTCTGATTCATCCAGCCTGGCATTTCATATGATGTACTCTGCATATAAGCTAAATAAGCAAGGTGGCAATGTACAGCCTTGATGTACTCCTTTCCCCATTTGGAACCAGTCAGTTGTTCCATGTCTGGTTTTAACAGTTGCTTATTGACCTGCAACAGTTGCTTATTGACCTGCTTCCTTCTCAGGAGGCAGATAAGGTGGTCTGGTATTCCCATCTCTTGAAGAATTTTTCCAGTTTATTGTGATCCACACAGTCAAAGGCTTTCACATAGTCAATGAAGCAGAAGTAGATGTTTTTCTGGAATTCTCTTATTTTTTCTATGATCCAATGGATGTTGGTGATTTGATCTCTGGTTCCTTTGTCTTTTCTAAATCCAGCTTGTACATGTGGAAGTTCTCGGTTCACATACTGTTGCTGTTGCTGCTGCTGCTAAGTTGCTTCAGTCGTGTCCGACTCTGTGTGACCCCTGAGATGGCAGCCCACCAGGCTCCCTCATCCCTGGGATTTTCCAGGCAAGAACACTGGAGTGGGTTGCCATTTCCTTCTCAATGCATGAATGTGAAAAGTGAAAGTGAAGTCGCTCAGTCGTGTCTGACTCTGAGTGACCCCATGGACTGCAGCCTACCAGGCTCCTCCATCCATGGGATTTTCCAGGCAAGAGTACTGGAGTGGGGTGCCATTGCCTTCTCCACACATACTGTTGAAGCCTAACTTGAAGGATTTTGAGCATGACCTTGCTCGAATATGAAATAAGCACAATTGTACAGTAGTTTGAACATTCTTCAGTATTGCTCTTCTTTGGGATTGGAATGAAAACAAACATTTTCCAGTCTTCTGGCCTGTGGGAAAATATTTGCCAGATGTCTTTGCAAAACCATGAGAAAAAATAACAGGAAACAGAAACAAAAATTAACCAGAATACATGGGCTGATTAGCTGGGGTAAGAGTGATCTGCTCGAGCATATGGAGAGGAGGGGTGCGGACTTAGGAACACTGGGTCAGTGCAAGTTAGAATGCTGCTTGTGCATGCACTGATTATTTCTCTGATGTTCCTGCAGAGATCTTTGCTCCCCGCCATCTGGAGCCCTTTGTACAGAAAAAAAACAGACATTCAAAAGAAAAACATTAACTGAGGATATGACTGGGAACATGGGAAAATTATGTTCTCAAAAAAACACAGATACTTTCTGCATAACAAGAGCTCAATAAAAGCAATGTGGAATCGGTCAGTAGGGCTCTTGACCCTCAACATCTTGAGTCCCCCAGTCCCATCTTCCTTGCTATTCTCTCTTTGTGTTTTTCTTAAGTTCTGCATCACCTGTCTCTCACCCGGTTGTGCTGAGCTGATCTGAGCTGATCCAGCAGTGGCCACTGCTGAGTTTTCCAAATTTGCTGGCATATTGAATGCAACACTTCAACAGCACCATCTTTTAGAATTTGAAATAGGTCAGCTGGAATTCCATCACCTCCACTAGCTTTGTTCATCGTAATAATTCATCAGGCCCACTTGACTTTACACTCCAGGATATCTGGCTCTACATGAGTGACCACATCATCTTGGTTATCTGGGTCATTGAGACCTTCTTTTACAGTTCTGTGTATTCTTCCACCTCTCTTTAATCTCTTCTGCTTCTGTTAGGTCTGTACCATTTCTGTCCTTTATTGTGCCCATCTTATCATGAGTTGTTCCCTTGGTATCTCTAACTTTCTTGAAGATATCTCTAATTTTTTCCCATTCTATTGTTTTCTTCTATTTCTTTGCACTGTTCACTTGAGAAGGTTTTCTTTGCTTTCCTTCCTATTCTTGGAGCTCTGCATTCAGATGGGTATATCTTTCCCTTTCTTCTTTGCCTTTAGCTGCTCTTCTTTTCTCAGCTATCTGTAAGGCCTCCTCAGACCGCCATTTTGCCTCCTTGCGTTCATTTTCTTTGGGACGATTTTTCTCACCATCTCTTGCACAATCTTATGAACCTCCATCCATAGTTCTTTAGGAACCTTGTGTACCAGATCTAATCCTGTGAATCTATTTGCCCCTTCCACTGTATAATTGTAAGGGATTTGATTTAGATTATACCTGAATAGCTTAGTGGTTTTCCCTTCTTTTTTCAATTTAAGTCTGAATTTTGCAATAAGAAGCTTATGATTTAAGCCATAGTCAGCTCCCATTCTTGTTTTTGCTGACTCTTTAGAGCTTCTCCATCTTTGGCTGCAAAGAATGCAACCAATCTGATTTCAGTACTGACTGTCTGGTGATGTCCATGTGTAGAGTCATATCTTGTGTTTTTGGAAGTGAGTGTTTGCTATGACCAGTGTGTTCTCTTTGCAAAGTTTTGTTAGCCTTTGCCCTCCTTCACTTTATACTCCAGTGTCAAACTTGCCTGTTACTCCACATATCTTTTGACTTCCTACTTTTGCATCCAATCACCTATGATGGAAAGGACATTTTTTTTTGGTGTTAGTTCTAGAAGGTCTTGTAGGTCTTCATAGAACCATTCAACTTCAACTTCTTCAGCATTACACATTGTGCATAGACTTGGATTACTGTGATGTTGAATGGTTTGCCTTGGAAATGAACCGTGATCATTCTGTCGTTTTTTAGATTGCTCCTAAGTACTATATTTCTGACTTGTTTGTTGACTATGAAGGCTACTCCATTCCTTCTAAGGGATTCTTGCCTACAATAGCAAATATGGAAAAGATTAAAATGATGCGACATAGAGAGACATGGGGTTCCCAGGTGGTGCTAGTGGTAGAGAACCTGCCTCCCAATGCAGGGGATGCAAGAGACTCTGGTTCGATTGCTGGGTCTGGAAGATTCCCCTGAAGGAAAGCATGGCAACACACTCCAGTATTCTTGCCTGGAGAATGCTATGGACAGAGGAGCCTGGTGGGCTATCGCCCATAGGGTTGCAAAGATTCAGACATGACTGAAGCAACTTAGCATGCACAAAAGAGAGACATAGAAGATTAATTCAGGAAGGTCAACCTCAATAAACATATTTTCCAAGAAAAGCAAAGAGAGAAAAAAGCCTAAAAAGTAATAATTAATAGCATGAACTGTTTCATGGCTAAAATTGGAGTCTTCAGAACTAAAGATGTCATAGGGCAAAACAAAGGTACTTTGACACATCTTGTTAAACCTCAAAACAAGGATTATGATGCACACAGAATGTTCCCCTCCCCACCCTGCCAAGAAAATGTCAGTTAGTATTTGAGTCCTTGTTAAGCAACTCTGAACTCTGAAAGACAATGGGGAAATGTCTTCAACATCTTATAGGAAATGATTTTAAATACTTAATTCTCTGGCAATGATATTATCAATAAAATATGAAAGCAGAAAAAGAAATTTTAGGTATGCAAAAATCCAGAAAACATATCCTTTCTTTTTTAATTTCTGGAAGATATTTTCACTCAAAGAAAATGAACAAAGAGTTTAATAAAAAGGAATTAGCAGGCATAAATTGAAATTCAAGAAAAGGTATATGTACAACAGGAATACAAAACAAAAAAGAAAGAAATTTCAGAATGACAGCTGACCAAAGGATCTAGTAGGACATCATTACTGATTAGCACATTCAAGACATAATGTATTCAATGAGCTATAGTATATTAGTAACACAGGAAAAGGCAAACCTTTTTTATTGTCAAAAGAATAATAATAAATGCAGTTGGAAATTCTTGGATAAGCAAACATTGTTTTTTAAAGTCTTTGATCAAATACAGCAAATGAAAATATGGCACGATTCTTGGTAAAAATTTTAAGAAAAGAGGATCTTATTGTTCTATATGCATGAATATACTTCTTTAGGCAGGAAAAAATTGTTAGAGGTCAAAATTTTATACTCTTTTACATACAAACCTGGAGGTGCTAGAGAAGATTCTTGAGAGTCCCTTGGACAGCAAGGAGATCAAACCAATCAATCTGAAAGGATACAAATCCTGAATATTCACTGGAAGGACTGATGCTGAAGCAGAAGCTCCAATACTTTAGCCATCTGATGTGAAGAGCCAACTCACTGGACAAGACCCTGATGCTGGGAAAAGACTGAGGGCAGGAGGAGGATGGGTCAATGGAGGATAAGATGTTTGGATGGTATCACTTACTCAATGGACATTAGTTTGAGCAAACTCTGGGAGATAGTGAAGTACAGGGAAGCTTGGCGTGATGTAATCCATGGGGTCGCAAAGAGTCAGACACGACTGAACTGATATCAGACAGAATTTGAGATGTGGACAGACATTGAAGGAAAATTAGTAGATGCTAAATGCTGGGAGGGATTGGAGGCAGGAGGAGAAGGGGACGACAGAGGATGAGATGGCTGGATGGCATCACCAACTTGATGGACATGAGTTTGGGTGAACTCCAGGAGTTGGTGATGGACAGGGAGGCCTGGCGTGCTGCGATTCATGGGGTCGCCAAGAGTCGGACACGACTGAGCGACTGAACTGAACTGAACTTCATTCATCATTCATTGTGTAATGTTAAACATAACTTCAAGATAGGTGGATAAAGAAGTAAAGATTAATTGATTGATTCAGTGTATTAATGTATCCAATTGATAAAACAAAACCAAAAGTAATTCTTAAGGGGTAGGAAGTACAAGGAGCAAAAAGAACTAGTTCTAACCTTCCATTCTGCAGAAACAATAGATTTTACTTAGAGATGATATTCAAGAAACATATAAGCATATGACTTATACCAGGAAAACTAAATATACAGATGATAAAAGCAGCTACATTTTTTTAAGTGTAAGAATCTGAATTAAGAAGGAGTCTTTTACATTTTTCTTTTTCAATGCTTTTTGAAATTTTATTTCCATGTCATGGAGCATTAAAATCATAACTGGTTTTTTCAGGTTTACTGAAACTTAGTCCACTAACATTGTTTGTTATAGAATCTAAGCATATTCTATTTGTCCTGCTAGAACTGCTTGAAATATATATGGATTTGTTTTTCCTGTAAAGGAAAAATGACACATTACTGGTCTTATTGGTTCATGTAGTTAGATGAAATTTTCAAACTATAGTTTCTAGGTTTGTTTTTCTCCAAGTAATAATCAACCCACTATGCTTATGACCCTCCATATCCTAATACCTCATTATGTTCTAGACTGCTTCCAAGATCCATTAACCTTAATATAATAGGTTCTTTTCCTCTTATATAAGCTTCATAATAAAGTGAAAATTACAAATAAGAAGCACTTAGAGTAAACATGATGATATAATTTCACATGTTTAATTCCTGAGTTAACACTGTATGCACAAGTCAACATTTACAATATATAAGCAGTATATGAGCAATACATGTCCACATTTAGGCTGAATGAGGTAGACAGAAGTTTGGTTTTCACCTTTAAATCTCACTTGACGTTTTTGGGGGGATTAGGATAAATTTTTGTTAAATTTATTTATTTTTTAATTGAAGGATAATTGCTTTACAGAATTTTGTTGTTTTCTGTCAAACATCAACATCATGAATCTCACTTGACCTTTACAGTTGATTTTTGTGTGTATAGGATTTATGATCTAATAAAAGCGGAATATTCAAGAAAACACCTAAATGAATTATAAGCATACTGAAGAATACTAGTGACAGACTGGAAACAGTGACAGACTTTATATCGGAGGGTTACAAAATCACTGCAGATGGTGACTGCAGCCATGAAATTAAAAGAAGCTTGCTCCTTGCGGGGGTGGGAGGGGGGAGCTATAACAAACCTAGACAGCATATTAAAAAGCAGAGGCATTACTTTTGCCAACAAAGGTCCATCTAGTCAAAGCTATGGTTTTTCCAGTAGTCATGTATTGATGTGAGAGTTGGACCATAAAGAAAGCTGAGCACTGAAGAATTGACGTTTTTGAACTGTGGTGCTAGAGAAGACTCTTTAGAGTCCCCAACTGGACTGCAAAGAGATCAAACCAGTCAATCCTAAAGGAAATCAGTCCTGAATATTCATTGGAAGGACTGATGCTGAAATTGAAGCTCCAATACTTTGGCCACCTGATGCAAAGAACTGACTCATTTGAAAAGTCCCTGGGGAAGATTGAAGGCATGAGGATAGGGGACAACAAAGGATGAGATGGTTGGATGGCATCACCTACTTGATGGACATGACTCTGAGTAAACTCTGGGAGTTGGTGATTGACAGGGAGGCCTGGTGTGCTGCAGTCCATGGAGTCGCAAAGAGTCAGACACGACTGAGCAACTGAACTGAAGAATACTGTATTTAAAACACTGATTGTCATTCATAAGTCAATGTTAAGAATAATTTAAAATCTTCCCCTGTTAATCATTAGCCAGTTTTTGATCTTCAATGTATTAATAAGTGTACCTGTATTTTGTTGAACATTACTGTATTTAGCAAGGCCTCACAGAGAACTAAAATTGTTGAATGTGCATGGTGCTCAGTAGTGTCCAACTCTGCAAACTCATGGAATTTTAGTCCACCAGGCTCCTCTGTCTAAGGGATTTTCCAAGCAAGAATACTGGAGTGGGTTGCCATTTCCTCCTCCACAGGAGGATCCTTCTGCGGAAGATCCTCCAGGAGATCTTTCCAACCCAGGAATAGAATCCACATCTGTGTTTCTGTCATTGGCAAGTGCATTCTTTACCACTGAGTCACTTGGGTTTACATATTTATAATTAGAAAAAAGATCATCTGTAGAAATCAATCACATAGCCCATTGCAAAATTACATATTACAAAAAGACAGTGAACTAAAATTTAACAAGTTTTTGGATATTTTTTGGCATCTGCACATCTCTGATTGTGTGAACACATAAAATTAAAATATGTGTACTGTAACTCTACAAATATACTCAGGAAATTTTTAAAAATATAACCAACATTCAATGACTAAAATGTAATTTGTGGTTTAGATTAAATATGTAACGACAGACAAGCAAGTATTTCTTTTTAAATTAGAACATTATTTTTAGATAGGTAATATAATTCGAATTTGTTATGATCTTTCCATTGTAATTCAGTTGTTGAAAAACAAGGGCCCAAAAGCTGCCACATAGCTGTGAACTATTGTTTTAGTCCGTGAAATTTCTCTTTCCCCTTGTTTCTCCTTAAAAATTATTGCAATTACCTGCAGTGATTTGAGGCACCTGACACTAATTGCATTCCTTCTCAGAAAACCTGCATGATATCACATTGCCATCACAATGCAAGAAGTTTATGTACTTGCTGACCTTCTAAACTGAAATTGAGAATAAACACAGCCACTCCATTTGTAACCTGTGCAGATCATTCAGAAATGATCTCTGTAGGATGACAGTTATTATTCTGCTTTCGAAGATAAAGGCATAGAAAACCAGTACCCAGGTTTTTATTCTTATATTGATGAAAGGATAAAATTAATAGTCTTGTTTCTTCAATATTTCGGTCGCAGTCTGTGCTGTTAAAATGAATCCTATGAAAGTGGTCTACAACCTTTTTGGCACGAGGAACTAGTTTCATGGAAACTAGTTTCATGGAAAAACTCTCCATGGACCATGGTTGGGAGGGATGGTTTGGGGATGACTCAAGTGCATTACATTTATCACAAACTTTATTTCTATTATTATTACATCAGATCCACCTCAGATCACCAGACATTAAATCCTGGAGGTTGGGGAACTAAAGGAAACTGAATGAGGACTAGGTCTTAGATAATATAAAGAATTACCATCAATACTGTTAATGTAATAATGTTATTCTAGGTTTTTTTTTTTTTCAGTACAGTTCAGTTCAGTCACTCAGTCATGTCCAACTCTTTGAGACCCCAAGAATCACAGCATGCCAGGCCTCCCTGTCCATCAACAACTCCCGGAGTTCACTCAGACTCACGTCCATCGAGTCAGTGATGCCATCCAGCCATCTCATCCTCTGTCGTCCCCTTCTCCTCTTGCCCCCAATCCCTCCCAGCATCAGAGTCTTTTCCAATGAGTTAACTCTTGGCATGAGGTGGCCAAAGTACTGGAGTTTCAGCTTTAGCATCAGTCCTTCCAAAGAAATTCCAGGGCTGATCTCCTTCACAATGGACTGGTTGGATCTCCTAGAAATCTAAGGGACTCTCAAGAGTCTTCTCCAACATCACAGTTCAAAAGCATCAATTCTTCGGTGCTCAGCCTTCTTCACAGTCCAACTCTCACATCCATACATGACCACTGGAAAAACCATAGCCTTGACTAGACGGACCTTTGTTGGCAAAGTAATGTCTCTGCTTTTGAATATGCTATCTAGGTTGGTCATAACTTTCCTTCCAAGGAGTAAGCGTCTTTTAATTTCATGGCTGCAATCACCATCTGCAGTGATTTTGGAGCCCCCCCAAAAAAAATCTGACACTGTTTCCACTGTTTCCCCATCTATTTCCCATGAAGTGATGGGACCAGATGCCATGATCTTCGTTTTCTGAATGTTGAGTTTTAAGCCAACTTTTTCACTCTCCTCTTTCACTTTCATCAAGAGGCTTTTTAGTTCCTCTTCACTTTCTGCCATAAGGGTGGTGTCATCTGCATATCTGAGGTTATGGATATTTCTCCTGGCAATCTTGATTCCAGCTTGTGTTTCTTCCAGTCCAGCGTTTCTCATGATGTACTCTGCATAGAAGTTAAATAAGCAGGGTGACAATATACAGCCTTGACATACTCCCTTTCCTACTTGGAACCTGTCTGTTGTTCCATGTCCAGTTCTAACTGTTGCTTCCTGACCTGCATACAGGTTTCTCAAGAGGCAGATCAGGTGGTCTGGTATTCCCATCTCTTTCAGAATTTCCCACAGTTTATTGTGATCCACACCGTCAAAGGCTTTGGCGTAGTCAATAAAGCAGAAATAGATGTTTTTCTGGAACTCTCTTGCTTTTTCCATGATCCAGCAGATGTTGGCAATTTGATCTCTGGTTCCTCTGCCTTTTCTAAAACCAGCTTGAACATCAGGAAGTTCATGGTTCACATATTGCTGAAGCCTAGCTTGAAGAATTTTGAGCATTACTTTACTAGCGTGTGAGATGAGTGCAACTGTGTGGTAGTTTGAGCATTCTTTGGCATTGCCTTTCTTTGGGATTGGAATGAAAATGTATTTTTTCCAGTCCTGTGGCCACTGCTGAGTTTTCCAAATTTGCTGGCATATTGAGTGCAGCACTTTCACAGCATCATCTTTCAGGATTTGAAAGAGCTCAACTGGAATTCCATCACCTCCACTAGCTTTGTTCATAGTGATGCTTTCTAAGGCCCACTTGACTTCACGTTCCAGGATGTCTGGCTCTAGGTCAGTGATCACACCATCGTGATTATCTGGGTTGTGAAGATCTTTTTTGTACAGATCTTCTGTGTATTCTTGCCACCTCTTCTTAATATCTTCTGCTTCTGTTAGGTCCATACTGTTTCTGTCCTTTATCGAGCCCATCTTTACATGAAATGTTCCCTTGGTATCTCTAATTTTCTTGAAGAGATCTCTAGTCTTTCCCATTCTGTTGTTTTCCTCTATTTCTTTGCATTGATCACTGAGGAAGGCTTTCTTATCTCTTGTTGCTATTCTTTGGAACTCTGCATTCAGATGCTTATATCTTCCCTTTTCTCCTTTGCTTTTTGCTTCTCTTCTTTTCACAGCTATTTGTAAGGCCTCCCCAGACAGCCATTTTGCTTTTTTGCATTTCTTTTCCATGGGGATGGTCTTGATCCCTGTCTCCTGTACAATGTCACGAACCTCAGTCCATAGTTCATCAGGCATTCTATCTATCAGATCTAGTCCCTAAAATCTATTTCTCACTTCCACTGTATATAAGGGATTTAATTTAGGTCATACCTGAATGGTCTAGTGGTTTTCCCTACTTTCTTCAATTTAAGTCTGAATTTGGTAATAAGGAGTTCATAATCTGAGCCACAGTCAGCTCCTGGTCTTGTTTTTGTTGACTGTATAGAGCTTCTCCATCTTTGGCTGCAAAGAATATAATCAATCTGATTTCAGTGTTGACCATCTGGTGATGTCCATGTGTAGAGTCTTCTCTTGTGTTGTTGGAAGAGAGTGTTTGCTATGACCAGTGCATTTTCTTGTCAAAACTCTATTAGTCTTTGTTAATATGTCTTTGTTAGGTTTTTTTTTTTTTTTAAGTTTTATCTATTAGGAAACATTCTGAAGTATTTATGAGTGAAGTGATACAATGTCGGGATTTGTTTTAAAACATTTCAGAGAAGTAAAGAAAAACCAGAAAAACAGAAAATTTAGCAGATATAAATCTGATGGTTTTTATGCTGAGTAACGGTATGCAGAGATACTTTGTACCATTCTACTTTTATGGGTATTTCAAATTTTCTTTAATTAAAACATAATACTAACTAAAAATATATTCTGAACACAGTGAAAGAGCTCAAAGAATCAAAAGTATTCCATTTGTCTATAACTTAGAATTTTCTGACAGAAAATTTTGTTAATATTCTTAAACAGATTATCAAGGATAAAGACTATCTCTCACTTTGTTTTTATCTCCATGTCCCAAGTACATAACTAACATGTAGAAAGCATTAATAAGATGCTAGTTGAATGAATAAAGCTAAATCAAAAATATAAACCATTAAAATATTTTATTAACATTTAATAATATTGGTATCATCAGTTCAGTCGTGTCCGACTCTTTGCAACCCCATGGACTGCAGCACACCAGGCCTCCCAGGCCATCATCAGCTCCCATTACTGAAACTCATGTCCATTGAGTCAGTGATGCCATCCAATCATCACATCCTCTGTTGTTCCCTTCTCCTCCCACATTCAATCTTTCCCAGCATCAGGGTCTTTTCCAACCAGTCAGTTCTTTGCATCAGGTAGCCAAGTTGGAGTTTCAGCTTCAGCATCAGTCCTTCCAATGAATACTCATGACTGATCTCCTTTCGGATGGACTGGTTGGATCTCCTTGTAGTCCAAGGGACTCGCAAGAGTCTTCTCCAACACCACAGTTTAAAATTTCAGTTCTTTAGCACTCAGATTTCTTTATAGTCCAACTCTCACATCCATACATGACTACTGGAAAAACCATAGCTTTGATTGGATGGACCTTTGTTGGCAAAGTAATGTCTCTGCTTTTTAATATGCTATCTAGGTTGGTCATATCTTTTGTGCCAAGGAGCAAGTGCCTTTTAATTTTATGACTTCAGTCACCATCTGCAGTGATTTTGGAGCCCAAAAAATAGTCTGCCACTGTTTCCACTGTTTCCCCATCTATTTGCCATGAGGTGATGGGGCTGGATGCCATGATCTTAGTTTTCTGAATGTTGAACTTTAAGCCAACATTTTCCCTCTCCTCTTTCACTTTCATCAAGAGGCTCTTTAATTCTTCTTCACTTTTTGCCATAAGGGTGGTGTCATCTGCATATCTGAGGTTACTGATATTTCTCCTGGCAATCTTGATTCCAGCTTGTGTTTCCTCCAGCCCAGCCTTTCTCATAATGTACTCTGCATACAAGTTAAATAAGCAGGATGACAATATACAGCCTTGACATACTCCTTTTCCTATTTGGAACCAGTCTCTTGTTCCATGTCCAGTTCTAATGGTTGCTTCCTGACCTGCATACAGGTTTCTAAAGAGACAGTTCAGGTGGTCTGGTATTCCCATCTCTTTCAGAATTTTCCAGTTTATTGTGATCCACACAGTCAAAGGCTTTGGCGTAGTCAATAAAGCAGAAATAGATGTTTTTCTGGAACTCCCTCTCTTTTCAATGACCCAGCGAATGTATATTTGTAATAAAATTATAAAATTCAAGAAATATATAAAATAAATATAATAAACATAAAATACAGTTATAAAAATAATATATTTTATAGAGATATGATTAACGAAGTATTATTAAGTTATGGATCATTATTAAATGTTACCCCCATTACTGGGCATACAGCCAGAGAAAACCATCATTCAAAAAGACACATGCAATACAATGTTCCTTGCAACATTATTTACAATAACCAGACATAGAGTCAGTCTAACTGTCCATCAACAGAGGCATGGATAAAGAAGTTGTGCTGTGTTTATATAATGGAAAATTACTCAGTCATAAAAATGAAATTGGGTCACTTTCACAGACGTGGATGGACCTTGACACTGTCATACAGAGTGAAGTAAGATCAGAAAGAGAAAAAACAAAACTATCATATATTAATATGTGTATTCAAACCTAGAAAATGGTATAGATGATCTTACTTGTAAAACAGAAATAGAGACACAGACATAGAAAACAAATGTATGGCACCAAAAGAGTGGGAGGGTAGTTGTCGGATGAATTGGGATTGACATACAAACACAACTGATACTATGGGTAAATAGACAACTAATCAGAACCTACTTTATAAACTTCAGGGAACGCTAGTCATTGTTCTGTGGTGACCTAAATGGGAAAGAAATCCAAAAAAGAGGGGATATATGTATATGTATGGGGCTTCCCAGGTGACACGAGTGGTAAAGAATCCACCTATCAATGCAGGGGATGCAAGAGATATGGATTCAATCCCTGAGTCAGGAGATCCCTGGGAGTAAAAAGTGGCATCCACTCCAGTATGCTTGCCTGGAAAATTCCATGGACAGAGGAACCTGGTGGCTGCAGTCCACAAGATCACAAAAAGTAGGACACAACTGAGGGACTGAACACACGTATACACACAGTTGATTCACTTTGCTGTACAGTAGAAACTAATACAACCTTGTAAAGCAACTATACTCCAATAAAAATTGATTTAAAAAACACTTTGGAATGTCTTCAAATGAAAATTTCTTACATTTCAAGTAAAAACCACACATCCTTTAGAAGTGAAAACACACAAGACCCTTACAAAGAATTCTTTCTTTTGTGGACTTCTTCCTCATTAAAACAAAACAAAATAAAACAAAATATCTTTGCAAAGAGATAAAAGGATGATGCTTGTGAATACAAATTAAAAGAATGCACTTCAAATGTACATCAGCTTGGGAAGAAAATTAATTTCAAATCAGTCAGTATATAGATTATTTAAATTTGAAAAAGAAAATTTTTTAAAATATAGAAACTCATTAAAGATATATAAAAAATCTATTTTTTACTATCATTTCACCACATGTAACTTTCTTTATCCTTTCTTATCATTCTAATTTCACCATATACCATAGCCTAGAATGAGCTAAACTTTTAAATTTCAAAATAATTCATTCTTAATGATAATTACCGTCTCATGAAAATATTATTATATGTCATAAAAATTCAGGAAATAGGACAAAAAATTTGAAAATTTAAAAATTTTCCAACTATTCAAAATTGTCCAAAAATATATAAAATTAAAGAAAATGAAGGTTGAGTATGTATGTGTGCAAATATGAATTTATAAACAAAAACAGAGTGAGAAAAGTAAATGGAAACTAAAAGATTAAAAAGGAAGGTAGATTATTATTTATTGTTGTTGTTTACTTGCTAAGTTTTTGACTCTTTGTGACCCCATGGACTGTAGCCTGCCAGGCTCCTCTGTCCATAGGATTTCCCAGACAAGAATAATGGAGTGGGTTGCCATTTCTTTCTCCAAGGGGATCTTCTTGACCCAGGGATTGAACCCGAATCCCCTGCTTTGGCAGGTGGATTCTTTACCACTGAACCGCCAGTAGATTATTATTATAAAGATACTATCAACTGTAGAGTTCAAGAGCTCTAAACATTCCAATCCCAAAGAAAGGCAATGCCAAAGAATGCTCAAACTATAGCACCATTACACTCATCTCACATGCTAGTAAAGTAGTGCTCAAAATTCTCCAAGCCAGGCTTCAGCAACACGTGAACCGTGAACTTCCAGATGTTCAAGCTGGTTTCAGAAAAGGCAGAGGAACCAGAGATCAAATTGCCAACATCCACTGGATCATCAAAAAGCAAGAGAATTCAAGAAAAACATCTATTTCTGCTTTACTGACTATGCCAAAGCCTTTGACTATGTGGAACACAATAAACTGTGGAAAATTCTGAAAGAGATGGGAATATCAGACCGCCTGACCTGCCTCTTGAGAAACCTGTATGCAGGTCAGGAAGTAGCAGTTAGAACTGGACATGGAACAACAGACTGGTACCAAATAGGAAAAGGAGTACGTCAAGGCTGTATATTGTCATCCTGCTTATTCAACTTGTATGCAGAGTACATTATGAGAAAGGCTGGGCTGGAGGAAGCACAAGCCGGAATCAAGATTGCCAGGAGAAATATCAATAACCTCAGATATGCAGATGACACTACACTTACAGCAGAAAGGGAAGAACTAAAGAGCCTCTTGATGAAAGTGAAAGAGGAGAGTGAAAAAGTGGCTTAAAACTCAACATTCAAAAAACTAAGATCATGGCATCCAGCCCCATCACCTCATGGCAAATAGATGGGGAAACAGTAGAAACAGTGGCTGACTTTATTTTTCTGGGCTCCAAAATCACTGCAGATGGTGACTGCAGCCATGAAATTAAAATATGCTTGCTCCTTGGCAGAAAAGTTATGACCAACCTAGATAGCATATTCAAAAGCAGAGACATTATTTTGCCAACAAAGGTCCATCTAGTCAAGGCTATGGTTTTTCCAATGGTCTTGTATGGATGTGAGAGTTGGACCATAAAGAAAGCTGAGTGCAGAAGAATTGATAGTTTTAAACTGTGGTGTTGGAGAAGACTCTTGGGAGTCCCTTGGACTGCAAGGAGATCCAACCAGTCCATCCTAAAGGAGATCAGTCCTGGGTGTTCACTGGAAGGACTGATGTTGAAGCTGAAACTCCAATACTTTGGCCACCTGATGTGAAGAGCTGACTCATTGGAAAAGACCCTGATACTGGGAACGGTTGAGGGCAGGAGGATAAGGGGATAACAGAGGATGAGATGGTTGGATGGCATCACCGATTCAATGGACATGGGTTTGGGTGGACTCCGGGAGTTGGTGAGGACAGGGAGGCCTGGTGTGCTGCGGTTCATGGGGTTGCAAAGAGTCGGGCACGACTGAGTGACTGAACTGAACTGAATTGAAATGGTATTGTTCTAATACTATTCATTACCTACTCCCCTGAGCAAATGAAATCCATTTACTCAGGGAATATCACAGATTAACATAAATATGACTGCTAAACTAATTTGTACTAATTTGAGTTTATTCCAAATCATGATGCTTAGTCAAATATTTTCTTTCAGTTGGATTTTTTTTTTTTACTTCCTGATGTAATGTTAACAGAAATGATATCATTTTGCATCAGACAGATGAATGGATTGAGAAATAAAAGAAAGAAAACAAGTACAAGCCCAAATCTATGTGTTACATAGGTTGTGTCTATGCCTTTTACGATATGAAACTATTAAAAAACATCCACATCAAATGAAAACATGATCTCACTGAAGTGAGGCTTTACTCTAGGCAAGAGAAGAAAAGAATTTTAAGGTAGTAGTCAGTAAAGAAATATAGTCTAGGCTTTCGCTAATTTAGAGTTGAATGAGGCATTTGGCTGAGGAATGATACAGTAAAACATCTGATGTCCCTCTGGATATAAATATAAATAATCAGAACCCTCAAATAGTCTCAGTCTTCATTTAATGACATATACTAATATAAGCTATATGGAGACACATTAGGAGGAAAAAGGAAATTAGAGTTTTAGATGATAAAAATGTTTCTAAATAGTAAGATCACGCACACACTACACAGCTCAGTCATGTCCGACTCTTTGCGACCCCGTGGACTGTAGCCGGCCAGACTCCTCTGTCCATGGGATTCTCCAGGCAAGAATACTGGAGTGGGTTGCCATTTCCTTCTCCAGGGGATCTTCCCAAACCAGTGAGCGAACCCTGGTCTCCCACATGGCAGGCAGATGCTTTATCCTCTGATCCACCAGGGAATTCAATAGGGATAGGTAAATGATTTCAGTGAAACTGGTTAATAACTACTTAAAATTTTTATGTCAAGACATCCACAAAACTATAGATTACCTTCAACATTTCTGGTGTACATATATTCCCTCCCTCTTGAGCCTCCATTTCACCCCACAATCCCATCCCTCCAGGTCATCACAGAGTACCCTTCTAGTTTTAATAGGAAGTATTATACTAACTGTGTCTTTAGAGTAGTCATCTAAAACATATTTTGGTTGATATTTGTAAGGAAATAAATTTAAATGTATAAACTAGACACGCAATTTAAATTTTTTTAAAACAAAAAAATTACCAACTGATATTTTCAATCTGTAATTTTTTAAAATTTTATATGTTTATTTCAAAATGTTTAAAATTAAATATACTTTAAATCAAAATATCAGCAGCACATTCTGCTAAAGAACTAAATGAATTGCTAAAGTTATCTGGAACATGAAAATTCTAAGATAAAAGAGAAATAAATATTTAAATATATATTAAAACTTATGACATCATTGAAATAATGAAAAATAATGCCATAAAATAACAAAAAGAAAACTAAAATTCAGAACATGATAATTCTACATTTAAATATTAGGGAAAAGTGCCATTATTTAATAAATAATGTTTTACAATCTGCAAAAACAAGACTGGGAGCTGATTGTGGCTCAGATCATGAATTCCTTACTGCAAAATTCAGACTTAAATTGAAGAAAGTAGGGAAAACCACTAGGCCATGCAGGTATGACCTAAATCTAATCCCTTATGATTATACAGTGGAAGTGACAGATTCAAGGGATTAGATCTGACAGACAGAATGCCTGAAGAACTATGAGATTTGTACCATTCAATAAATGAGACTGGTCAATTGGTTATTTGGAAAACTATTGTATTATATTCCTAATTCAAATCTTATATGGAAACAAATTCCAGAAGGAAATTTAAGAGTAGGAAGGGAGCAACATAAACATGTTATAAGAACAGGTGAATATTTATCACTGAGCATACACATAGCTGAGAAGAAAATGGCAACCCACGCCAGTATTCCTGCCAGGAAAATCCTATGGATGGAGGAGCCTGGTGGGCTACAATCCATGGGGTCACAAAGAGTCAGACATGACTGACCGACTTCACTTTCACTTTTCACTCTCATACACATACACACAAACCCCGATGATCACATTGTTAGCTCCTGAACTCCTGTCTTCCCTTTGACAAACCAAATCTATAGCTACACGTGGAGCATTTTCCCTGGGGAAAAAAAATCCAGAAACAAGCTGGGTGATTCCTATACATTGGTCAAACAAGAAAACTTTTTGGTCAAACAGAACAATTTTTAAATATGCTAAATTGTATATAAACAAGGGCAAGCAGGAATATATATTCAGGCTTGTTTATATATAAATAAGACCTCTGGAAAGAAACACAAGATATAGGAAATGTTTACTTCTACATAGGGTATGGAGATGGGGTAGAGGCAGGCCCATGGTGGCAGGGGTAATTTCACTATGCACCCACTTTTATATATGTAATTTTGGAAGCCATATGTCTGAGTTAATCCCAAACTTAACACCTACTCTACGCATACACACACAACACTCAATCTACATACCAAATACAATTGTTTAAATACTGTGACAAAAAATAACTGATGTACACTAAAATAATTTAAATGTTTGTTTAATAATTTTACTGGAAAAGTCCCGATACTAGAGAATTTTTAAACTAAATCACTACCATAAAATAAATATCAGCAAGAAACTAAACTATGAATTTAAATAGACCAAATAAATCTTCACTCTCAAAGCAGTAAACAGGAAGGTATTCTATATTGTTTCCTTTTTAATAAAACAAAGCAAGACAACAGAGAATAAACCAGGACTACTTTTACTGGAAAAAAAATTTATTTGCGACGGCTTTTTCTATTTTATCATTTCAAGACAATAAAGGTGATATTGCTAACACAATATTTTGTCAATGATAGGAAGAAACTATATTGGTAATATATTAGGTCATCCTCTGACAGTGATTTTTAGAAAATCCCTGAGGCTATTACTTAAATAGAAAAAAGTAAATGATATTTAGTTTGAACTCTGAAGGGAGATCCACAGTAAAATATATTATTTTAATCTATGTTCCATAAGTGAGATGTAATCTATTCCTATTAGCCTCAGGTTTCTTTCCTTCCCTCCTCCAGCTCCATAAACAAAGCAATATAACTGCATTATACACCTTTTTCAATAGAAACTTAGATTTCCAAAGGGTGTTTAAACCACAATTCATTAAATAGCTTTATTTTACCAGTTCTCCCAAGACAGGGAACACAAGGAGTAGAGATATACTTCCTGTAAAATAATTACAAACCCTACTAACCAATACAAGTATCATTTTTACTTCTAAGTACAACTTTCAGTGATTCATTTGATCCTGTGTTAATTATATACATATTATATATATACTTAATTTTAAGTAATAAGGAAGAGGGGAAGAGGCTTCCTTGAACTACATGTTTTAAACATCCTTTTAATCTGTTGCTATCACTTTATCTGCTGTATTTCTTTCCATAGCATTTATCACTAACTTCAAGTGTCAAATAGTTATTATTTAGTATTTTTTACAAGGATGTAGTTCTCTGTTACCTAGTATAGTGAGTGAAACTTTAGTAAAATATTTGTTAAATGAAACCATTATCACTTCATGTTTGTATACATGACAGATATACATCGATCTAAACTTTTATGGAATTCTTCTTATGTGCAGAAACTAATATGATCACTCTGAACAAATGAATAATAGAAAATATACATTTCTAACTTTCAGTTTAACACAGCAAGGTTATATATACTAAAAAACAATCAGAACAATAATATACATTGTGCTTGATGAAAGCAGGAGGCATCTGTAATTCCAAAATGAAACATAGGAAATAGGAAACAGGGAAAAACAATTACTTAGCAGAGAAGAGCGCAAAGCTAAGTGTTTACAGAGAAGGGTAACAAAGAGGCTAGAGAGTCAAGCAAAGGCAGGAACCTCTATACAGAGGACTCTACTCAGTCTATTTAAGGAGCGGTTAGGTTTGAAAGTCCTTGTTTCCATTTTGTTTTCATGAATAGAAAAGTTGTAAGATATATTGTCTAAAGAAATTCAACAATAGAGGCTCTAACTCAGGAACCCCATTATGGAGTAGGACAAAGTGAGGTTCCACACTACAAACAAATGAATTAAGCAGTAGTCTACAAATTGAATGGCTGAGACACCCAACCCAATCCCTGCAAGTCCTTTTCTTCTAATAAGCTCTGGAACACAGAAATTAGGCTTATATCTCTGGAAGTTCATATCTGCTAGTTC
The DNA here is from genome assembly GCF_027580195.1 of Bos mutus. NCBI lineage: Eukaryota > Metazoa > Chordata > Mammalia > Artiodactyla > Bovidae > Bos > Bos mutus. Next base: position 34,341,216 of record NC_091618.1, read on the forward strand.
ATTCTCTGCAGAGAGAAAAGACCTAGAGACATCAACATCTGGGAAGCCCCAAAGAAAATGGTGCTTCCCCTGTGGCTCAGTGGTAAAGAATCTACCTGCCAATGCAGGAGACCCAAGTTTGATCCCTGGGTCAGGAAGATCCCCTGGAGAAGGAAATGGCAATCCACTCCAGTGTTCTTGCCTAGGAAATCCCATGGACAGAGGATCCTGGCAGGCTACAGTCCATGGCATCTCAAAAGAGTCAGACAGGAGTCAGCAACTAAACAAGAAATAAAATGGTGGCTAATAAATCACACAAACTCCTTCCAAGTATGAAGTGCTTCATTAGTAATCATGAATAGTCAGCCAGTTAGCACCAAATAACAAAGGATAGTCTCCTACATGAAAAACAGGGCCTCAAACAGATGAATAGATGATAAACAACTTAGAACAGATGCAGATGCTCTAAACAAAAAAATAATTTAAAAATTTTATCAGACATAAAATATTCATGCAATATAGACAGGAATTCTATAATTAAAGAACACCTCAAAAACAAGAGTTTTCAAATTAAATATATATTAATGAAAACTAAAACACTAAATGTTTCAAAGAAATTATTCAGAGTGAAGCAATGTGGAAAAAACAACAGGTTGAATGAATAGGATAGAAAAATACATAAAATCAGGAAGCTAAATAAATATGTCCAATATTTGACTAACATGATTTCCTGAAAGAGAAGGCAAGAAAATTGTGAGGAACTTATTAAAGAAATTAAAGTGCACAGACCTTTCACTGAGAGATACGAAAACCTTCCATTAAAAGATTTGAAAGATGTCTGAAAAAGTATACCACGTATATGGATAAAATCATTTCGCACTGTAACAAATATCCACAAATTAACCTGTAAAGTCAACACAATTTCGGTAAGAATTTCATGTGTCATTTTTTGAGGAAGCTAGCATGTTTAATCGAAAGTATATATAAGAAAATAAAAATCTATGTAAAGCTTGGGCCAAATTTGAAGGAAAAAAACAAAGGAGTAGGGACTTTCATTAAACTATGAAAATATATTAAACAGTCATATATATAAAAACATCATATATAAAGCTGCTTGGTGAAGAATAAACTGACCAACAGAATAGGATAGAGAGCTCAGAATATTACCAATATGAAGATGGATTGTTACGTTAAATCTCAAATAGACTAGAACTCATCAAAATTAAAAACATAAGCCCAAATGAAAATGTATAATGCCACAAAATAAAAATATATGAGTATTTTCCATCTAGGAGTAGGAAAAACAAACTCCAAAATTAAAATCCATGAGAGATAAATTTAATGAATTTAAATGCATGAAATTTAAGTATTTCTAATTCAATAATAGACACTATGAATGAAATTAACCAAAAGAAAATAGGAAGAAGTTACTTGCAACATCTAAAACTGCCAAGTGATCAATATATAAAAAGTAAATTTCAACAAATAAAAAGAAAATTACTGAGTTCAACTAGAAATGGGCAAAAGATATGAAAAGAATATTTATAAAAAACCAATAAACTTAAATGAGATGTTCAACCTCACCAGTTTCTAGATAAAAATCTATCCAGATGACCTATTTCATCTTGAGTGGAATTTAGTAGCCTATGTCTTTCACAGAATTTTTTCATCTAATTTGGTGAATTTATCAGCTATAACATTCTTCTTAGTATTCCCTGATTTTTCTTTAAATGTTTATAGAACTAGTGTCAATGGATTTTCTCTTATTCCTGATTTTGGTCATTTGAATCTTCTCCCCTTTTATTCTGGTCAGTCTGGCTAGACATTTATCAATTCTAGTGATCTTCAAGAATCAGTTTTTAATTTCATTGATGTCTCTATTTTCTATTTCATTGATTCATTTTATTTTTATTATTGCCTATCTGTGTTTATTGTAGTTTTAATTAGTTCTTCTTTTATGGCATAAACATTTACATATTTCAAGTAAAACAAGAAAAAGCAGAGCAATGTGTAAATGGAAAAAATTAACATTAAAAATTATATTCAGTAATATTATGTCCACTATCAGAGAAAAACATAGGTTAATGGCCTTATTTTTTTCCCTCTGCCTTTACATAATGGCAATGAAAATACACCTCATATATTTTCTCATTTATTTAAACTGTTCCTGATTTTTATTCTTCAGTTGGTTAATGCCATGTGTTTCATTGTTTGACTGGGGGTGTTGAAATACACTTGTATTCCTTTGATAAATCTCACTTGATCATGCTGTAAGACCCTTTAAAGTTTTGCTGAATTTGGTTTGCTAATACATGTATTTTGTTAAGGATGTTTGGATCTTTGTTTATCAGGCATTGATGCTGATGTTCAGTCATACAGTCATGTCCCACTCTGCGACCCCATGGACTGCAGCATGTCAGGTTTTCCTGTCCTTCACCATTTCCCAGAGCTTGTTCAAACTCATGTCCATTGAGTCAGTGATGCCATCCAATCGTCCTGTCCCAGGTCGTCCCCTTCTCCTCTGTCTTCAACCTTTCCCAACATCAGGGTCTTTTCTAAAGAGTCAGCTCTTCATATAAGGTGGCCAAAATATTGGAACTTCAGCTTCAGCATCACTGCTTCCAGTGAATATTCAGGATTGCTTTCCTTTAGAATTGACTTGTTTTAACTCCTTGCAGTCCAAGGGACTCTCAAAAGTCTTCTCCAATACCACAGTTCAAAAGCAGCAATTCTTAGGCACTCAGCTTTCTCTTGATGAAAGGGAAATAGGAGAGTGGAAGAGATGGCTTAAAGCTTAACATTCAGAAAACTAAGATCATGGTATCTGGTCCCATCACTTCATGGCAAATAGATGGGGAAACAGTGGCTGATTTTATTGTGGGGGGCTCCAAAATCACTGCAGATGGTGATTGCAGCCATGAAATTCAAAGACACTTACTCCTTGGAAGGAAAGTTATGACCAACCTAGACAGCATATTACAATGCAGAGACATTACTTTCTCAACAAAGGTCCACCTAGTCAAGGCTATGGTTTTTCGAGTAGTCATGTATGGATGTGAGAGTTGGACTATAAAGAAAGCTGAGTGCAGAAGAATTGATGCTTTTGAACTGTGGTGTTGGAGAAGACTCTTGAGAGTCCCTTGGACTGCAAGGAGATCCAACCAGTCTGTCCTAAAGGAGATCAGTCCTGGGTGTTCATTGGAAGGACTGATGTTGAAGCTGAAACTCAATACTTTGGCCACCTGATGCAAAGAGCTGACTCATTTGAAAAGACCCTGATGCTGGGAAAGATTGAGGGTAGGAGGAGAAGGGGACAACAGAGGATGAGATGGTTGGATGGTATCACCAACTCAATGGACATGAATTTGGGTAAATTCTGGGAGTTGGTGATGGATGGGGAGGACTGGCAAGCCGTGGTTCATGGAGTTGCAAAGAGTCGGACACAACTGAGTGACTGAACTAAACTGAACCGAACAGCTTTCTTTATAGTCCAACTCTCACATCCATACATGACTTCTGGAAAAACCATAGCTTTGACTAGATGGACCTTTGTTGGTAAAGTAATGTCTCTAATTTTTAATGCACTTTCTAGGTTTATCATAGCTTTTCTTCCAGGGAGCAAGCATCTTTTAATTTATGGTGGCAGTCACCATCTGCAGTGATTTTGGAACCCAAGAAAATAAAGTCTGTCACTGTTTCTATTGTTTCCCCATCTATTCACCATGAAGTGATGGGACCAGATGCCATGATCTTAGTTTTTTTGAATATTAAGATTAAGTCAGCTTTTTGACTCCCCTCTTTCACCTTCAAGAGGCTCTTTAATTCCTCTTCACTTTCTACCATAAGAGTGGTGTCATCTGCATATATCAGGTTATTGATATTTCTCCCTGCAATCTTGATTCCAGCTTATGCTTCATCCAGTCCAGAGTTTCTCATGTACTCTGCATATAAGTTAAATAAGCAGGGTGACAATATATAGCCTTAACCTACTCCTTTCCCAATGTGGTACCAGTCTGTTGTTCCATGTCTGGTTCAAACTGTTGCTTCTTGACCTGCATACAGCTTTCTCAGGAGGCAGGTAAGGTGGTCTGGTATTACCATCTCTTTAAGAATTTTCCACAGTTTGTTCTGATCTACACCGTCAAAGGATTTAGCAAAGTCAATGAAGCAGATGTTTTTCTGGCATTCTCTTGCTTTTTCTATGACCCAACAGATGCTGGCAATTTGATCTCTGGTTCCTCTGCCTTTTCTAAATCCAGTATGAACATATGTAATTTCTCTGTTCACATAGTATATAAGCTTGGATTGGAGAATTGAGCATTACTTTGCTAAAATGTGAGAGGAGAGCAATTGTGCAGTAGTTTGAACATGCTTTGGCATTGCCTATCTTTGGGACTGGAATGAAAACTGACCTTTTCCAGTCCCATGGCCACTGCTGAGTTTTCCAAATTTGCTGGCATATTGAGTTCAGCACTTTCACAACATCATCTTTCAGGATTTGAAATAGCTCAACTGGAATTCCATCACCTCCACTAGCTTTGTTTGTCCTGATGCTTCTTAAGGCCCACTTGACTTTACACTCCAGGATGTCTGGCTCTAGGTGAGTGATCACACCATCATGGTTATCTGGGTCATTAAGGTTTCTTTATAATTCTTCTTTATAGTATTCTTGCCACCTCTTCTTGATATTGTCTGCTTCTACTAGATCCAAACCTTTTCTGTCCCTTATTATGTCTATCTTTGCAGTGACAGACAGGGAATCCTGGCATGCTGCAGTCCATGGGGTCACAAAGAGTCGTACAGGACTGAGCGACTGAACTGAACTTGCATGAAATGTTCCCTTTGTATCTCTAATTTTGTTGAATAGATCTCTAGTCTTTCACATTCTATTGTTTTCCTCTATCTCTTTCCATTGATCACTGAGGAAGGCTTTCTTATCTCTCCTTGCTATTCTGTGGAACTCTGCATTCAGATGGGTTTACCTCTCCTTTTCTCTTTTGTCTTTTGCTTCTCTTTTCTTAGTTATTTGTAAGGCCTGCTCAGCCAACCATTTTGCCTTTTTTCATTTCTTCTTCTCATGGATGATTTTGATCACCACCTCCTGTACAATGTTTCTAACCTCCATCCATAGTTTTTTAGGCACTCTATCAGATCTAATCTTGAATCTACTTGTCACTTCCACTGTATAATCATAAGGGATTTGATTTTGATCATATCTGAATGGCTTAGTACTTTTCCCTACTTTCTCCAATTTAAGTCTGAATTTTGCCGTAAGGAGTTCATGATCTGAGCCACAGTCAGCTCCCGGTCTTGTTTTTGACTGTATAAACCTTTTCCATCTTTGGCTGCAAATAATATAGTCTGATTTCAGTATTGACCATCTGGTGATGTCCATGTGTAGAGTCATCTCTTGTGTTGTTGCAAGAAAGTTTTTGGTGTATTATTTCCTTTTTTTGTGATATCTTTGCTGGTTTTGGTACCAAGATGATACTGGCTTTGTAGAATTAATTTGGAAGTATGCTTTCTTCTGTAGCTTTTTGGAATCATTTAAGAAGGAAAGGTGTTACCCTAACCACAGGTATAGAAAATGGCTCTGCCATACAGAGACATAAGAAAAGCAAAAACCCCTGACTGACACTAATACATATCACTGCTCAAAAATTTAAAAAACTAGCATTCAATATCAATGATACAATGATAGAGAGTATAACTAGTGTTTGAGCCTTATTTAATAATACAGAAATATAAGTTAGATCCTACTTCAATATGTAATTGAAACAGAAAAGAAATTACAAGGAAGTTTGGGTGCATAGGGCTTCCCTGGTGGCTCAGACAGTAAAGATTTTGCCTGCAATGCAGGAGACCTGGGATTGATCCCTGGGTTGGGAAGATCCCATGTAGAAGGGAATGGCTACCCACTCTGAAGACCATGGGTTTGCAAAGAATCAGACACAACTGAGCAACTAACACTTTCACTTGAGTAGATACTTTACCTCAAAGTTGGACACACACATAGAAAAAACTCAAAGGAAAACATAGACAACTGATATTTTTCATCTCAGTGCAATTAGCATTGCTATAAGTTGCATTTGTGTATTTTTTGTTGTTATCTTCCATGTCTCTACTAAATATGCTTAAACTTTTAGGTACCTGAACATATGGAATGCAGTTATAATAAATGTTAATGTTTTTGTCTACTAATTACATAATCCATGTCATTTCTATCACTTTCAACTGATGGATGTTTTATACTCATTTGCGGTCATGTTTTTCTGATTCTAAGCATGGATGGTAATTTTTGTTTGCATACATACCAAACACTGCAATATTATTTTAGTCACTTCTGGATATTTTTAAATATTAACTAATGTTAAATAAATATTTTTGGTCTTTGTTCTGGGCTATAGTTACCTCATTGTGGGACAGTTTTATGTTTTTTAACATGTTTTAAAGATTTGTTAGATGGACAGTAATTAGTTTGTGGGTAATTTGGTCCAACTACTAAAATAAAACCTGTGAAAGATAAGATTTTACATTCTGGATGATAACAATAGAAATTTCTCAGCCTTACTTGAAACTCTATGGATTTTTCACTCTGAACACTTTGGGTAGATTTTTCACCAGCATAGAATAGTTGTTTCAGACACATGCACTGGTAAGTAAATTAAAAGATACTTGCTCCTTCAAAGAAAAGCTATGACAAACCTAGACAGCATATTAAAAAGCAGAGACATCACTTTGCCAAAAATGGTCCGTATAGTCAAAGCTATGGTTTTCCCAGTATGGACATGAAAGTTGGACCATAAAGAAGGCTGAGCACCAAAGAATTGATTCTTTTAAATTGTGGTGCTGGAGAAGGCTCCTGAAAGTCCCTTGGACAGCAAGGAGTCAAACCAGTCAATCCTAAAGGAAATCAACCCTGAATATTCATTGGAAGGACTGATGGCTGCAGCTGAAGCTCCAGTACTTTTGGCCACCTGATGTGATGATCTGACTCACTCAACAAGGCCCCTGATGCTTCGAAAAAACTGAAAGCATGAAAAGGGGGCAACAGAGAATGAAATGGTTGGATGGCATCATCAATTCAACGGACATGAGTTTGAGCAAACTCTGGGAGATAGTGAAGGACCAGGAAACCTGGGGTGCTGCAGTCCATGAGGTCACAAAAAGTCAGACACAACTTAGCAACTGAACAACAACAGCAACTAGATAATTCAGAAACCTATATAACTATTTGAAGATCTCCATCTACAGAGCTCTCTATTCTCTTAAACTCTGTCTTGAGAACTCTAGCTTGCCTGGGACTCTGAATTCTAAGTGCCATTTCCTCAACCCTGGAAGACCACTGTGATACACCTGAATCCCCCCAAACTGTGAAATAATCTGGAATTTCCTTAAGGTGGGAATCAGAAAATCATTCTAGGGCTCATCTCATTGACATTTTTTTTATTTCTCAGTGATAACCATTTTTATTGGTTAATGCTGAATATCTTGAAAACCATCCACTCATATACGTTGTCTGTATTTTTTCTCAATATCTCAGTCAGGAGAGCAATTCTTTGCCTGTTACTTTGGCTTGGCCATAATTATCTAATAATTGAAATAACTGAAATTTTATTAAGTATAATAACATATAGTAATCTGCACAAATCTAGAAAGTAGGTGTATTAGTATGCTAGGGCTACCATAACAAATGCCACAGACTGAGTAGCTCAAATAATAATATAGAAGCTAATTTTCTCACAATTATAAACACTAGAACTTTGATGCCAGAATGTTGTCAGGGTTGGTTTCATCTGAGGTCTCTCTCATTGGCTTGTAGATGACTGCCTTCTTTCCATGTCTTCACATGGTCTTCTAATATGTAAGCCTGTGTTCTAACCTTCTCCTCTTATAAGGATGGCAGTCTATTGCATTAGAGTCCACCTATATGATCTCAATATTCTTTAATTACCTCATTAGAGGCTGTATCCCCAAAAATTTGGAGAAAGGAAGGGCAACCCACTCCAGTATTCTTGCCTGGAGAATCCTCTGGACCGAGAAGCCTGGTGGGCTACCGTCTATAGGGTCGCAGAGTCAGACACGACTGAGCAACTAACACCCTCCAAACTGTCACATTCTGAAGCAGTGGCAGTTAGGACTTCAACATATAACTTTTAAGGGAACACAACTCAGTCCATAACAGTAGAGTTTCTTGAGTTGTGACTAATATAAACTCATCTAACCAATACCCTAAAATTAGAAACAGACATTAAGAAAACTTCTGAAAGTTCCATTGTGTCCCTTTCCATTCTTTCTCCCTTCTCCCTCCATGAAGGCAACCACTCTCCTGATTTCTAACCCTGAAGATCATATGTAACTGTTGTTGAACATCACAGAAATAAAATTACACAGTATATATTGTTTTGATTCTTTCAATGAGCATATTTTTAGGATCCCTCTATGTTTCTTTAGAAATCTAGCATTCATTTCTTTTAATTCTCAGCATTCTCCAAGTATATTATAATTTTTTATCTAATCTTTTTTTTGGTGTAAGTTTGTTTCCAATAGTTTTTTATTATTAAAGAGTTTTACAATACATATTTTTAGAAGTTTTTTGTGGACACATGTTTTTAATTGTTTGGCATAAATTCTTAGGAGAAAAGTGACTGGATAATAATGTGTGTTTAGCTTTTTGAGAAAATGCCAATTTCTTCTCCACAGAGACTGTAGTAAAGTAGACATTTGTAACCAAAGTGCATATTAAAAGTGATAATTATAAAGCAATCAAAAAGACGAGAAAAATAATTTGTAATATATAGGATAGCTGAAAGATTAATACTGTTATAGAAAAAAAGCTCTTTCAAATCAGTAAGAAAATACATATTGAGATATAAAAAATATGAAGGGCATGATCAGATTATACGAAATAAATAAAGTAACCAAAACCATTGTAGATGTTTGTGATAATTTATAAATGGATTTTTCATGGTGCAATTTATAAGAGCAAAAAATGAAAATAACATAAACTGCCAACAATTTAGGGTGATTACATGGTATAATGTAAATAGAATGAATATCATGCATTCATTATAAGCCAAACTACCAAGCTATTTAACATATTTTAATGACATATACAATGTCATTCAAAATTAAGTAAAAGGTATAAAATGTGTGATTCTAAATACACCTATCAAATTTATATATAAAGCATGATTGTGCATAAATATGGTTAAGACTGTGTATAAAATATCAATAACAATTATCTTTTATTAATAGAATTATAGATATTACTATTTTTTCCAAGTATTTTCTCATATTTTCACATTTCTATGAAATACATTATTACATTTATACTCAGAGAAAAAGTAAATACTATTTCTTCCTCAAAAAAATGTATGTAAAAGAATTCCTAATTACTTTTTAAGTTTAAAAGACAGGAAATTTTGCACAAAGTGTTTAATATATAGTACAGTCAACCTCTGGTGTCATTTGGTTCATTACATGCAAATTTAGTGAGAAGATGCCAAATATTGCAAGGGCTTCATAATAGAATAGAATGAGAATTATGTTAGAGTAAATGTCTTGCAACCCAAGTAAACTACTCCCAAATTGTTTGTCAGTGAAGATAAATGTTTCTGCCTTTCAGCCTGGAAAGTGTCAGCCTAACCCTAACCACTCAATAACTGTGAATGTACGGTGCAGAATACTAAGGCATGGGAAGAGTAGAGGACACTTTAAGTATTCTGCTTAATCTGGCCTTGAAAACACACATTATATACACATACACAAAGAGAGGATGTATATATATATATATATTACCTATACTCATATTTGTGTTACTTTTTGTGTATATCTGAAACATAGGCAACCACGTTCACTTCTATGCATGCACATATATGTTACTTTTCATATTCAACAGTATGCACACATACATTAAAGCTATATATACTCATATAGATATTTATTCTATGATGTAGAGAATAATTAGTTGCACTTGTACCAGTATACATGGAGACAAATGAGTTCATTTATATTTATATTCTTCTCCAGTTGCAGTAGTTCTAAAATGTATGGGATAATATAGACAAATATTTTATTAACATTATTTAACATTATTAAAATACAGGAAAAATCTTTAAATAACTAGTCAATTATTACCTTCAGGGATGTCCAAAAAAATAAATTTTAAAAGGAGGTTATTCTGAAGGCTGTCTTTTCACCTTGCTTATAGTTTCTTTTGTTGTGCAGGAGCTTTTAATTTTAATTAGATCCCATTTGTTTACTTTTGCTTTTATTTCCAATATTCTGGGAGGTGGGTCATAGAGGATCCTGCTGTGATGTATGTCGGAGAGTGTTTTGCCTATGTTCTTCTCTAAGACTTTTATAGTTTCTGGTCTTATGTTTAGATCTTTAATCCATTTGGAGTTTATTTTTGTGTATGATAGAAAGTGTTCTAATTTCATTCTTTGACAAGTGGTTGACCAGTTTTCCCAGCACCACTTGTTAAAGAGACTGTCTTTCCTCCATTGTATATTCTTGCCTCCTTTGTCAAAGATAAGGTGTCCATAGGTGCGTGGGTTTATCTCTGGGCTTTTTATTTTGTTCCATTATTCTATATTTCTGTTTTTGTTCCAGTACCATACTGTCTTGATGACTGTGGCTTTGTAGTAGACCCTGAAGTCAGGCAGGTTGATTCCTCCAGTTCCATTCTTCTTTCTCAAGATTGCTTTGGCTATTCAAGGTTTTTTGTATTTCCATACAAACTGTGAAATTTGTTCTAGATCTGTGAAAAACACCATTGGTAGCTTGATAGGGATTGAATCTATAGATTGCTTTGGGTAGTATACTCATTTTCACTATATTGATTCTTCCGATCCATGCTGCTAAGTCACTTCAGTCGTGTCCAATTCTGTGCAACCCCATAGATAGCAGCCCACCAGGCTGCCCCGTCCCTGGGATTCTCCAGGCAGGAACACTGGAGTGGGTTGCCGTTTCCTTCTCCAATTCCGATCCATGAACATGGTATATTTCTCCATCTATTAGTGTCCTCTTTGATTTCTTTCATCAGTGTTTTATAGTTTTCTACATATAGGTCTTTAGTTTCTTACAGCCTTCAGAATGGGAGAAAATAATAGCAAATGAAGCAACCAACAAACAACTAATCTCAAAAATATACAAGCAACACCTGCAGCTCAATTTCAGAAAAATAAACGACCCAATCAAAAATGGGCCAAAGAATTAAATAGACATTTCTCCAAAGAAGACATACAGATGGCTAACAAACACATGAAAAGATGCTCAACATCACTCATTATCAGAGAAATGCAAATCAAAACCACAATGAGGTACTATTTCACGCCAGTCAGAATGGCTGTGATCCAAAAGTCTACAAGCAATAAATGCTGGAGAGGATGTGGAGAAAAGGGAACCCTCTTACACTGCTGATGGGAATGCAAACTAGTACAGCCACTATGGACAATAGTGTGGAGATTCCTTAAAAAACTGGAAATAGAACTGCCATACGACCCAGCAATCCCACTGCTGGGCATACACACCGAGGAAACCAGAATTGAAAGAGATACGTGTACCCCAATGTTCATCACAGCACTGTTTATAATAGCCAGGACATGGAAGCAACCTAGATGTCCATCAGCAGATGAATGGATAAGAAAGCTGTGGTACATATACACAATGGAGTATTACTCAGCCATTAAAAAGAGTACATTTGAATCAGTTCTAATGAGGTGGATGAACTGGAGCCGATTATACAGAGTGAAGTAAGCCAGAAAGAAAAACACCAATACAGTATACTAACGCATATATATGGAATTTAGAAAGATGGTAATGACAACCCTGTATGCAAGACAGCAAAAGAGACACAGATGTATAGAACAGTCTTTTGGACTCTGTGGGAGAGGGAGTGGGGGATGATTTGAGAGAATGTCATTAAAACATGTATAATATCATATAAGAAATGAATTGCCAGTCCAGGTTTGATGCAGGATACAAGAAGCTTGGGGCTGGTGCACTGGGATGACCCAGAGCGATGGTATGGGGAGGGAGGTGGGAGGGGGGTTCAGGATGGGGAACATGTGTACACCTGTGGCAGATGCATGTTGATGTATGGCAAAACCAATACAATATTGTAAAGTAAAAAAAAAATAATAATAAATTAAAAATAAATAAATAAATAAAAGGTTATTTAGAAATATGGAAGTAAATTATAAGTCAAATGTAAAAGTGCTTTACTTCAGAGAAAGAATATTTGAGGTGGGGAGGATTAGAGCACCAAAACATGATTTTACTAATGTTATAATGGAGGTATTCTTTATTTTAAAATATATACATGCATGACCTGGTTCATTCACAATAAGCAAAAAAACCCCCCAAAAACCTAATATCTATATTTATATTTTTAAGAAAACAGTTTAAAGCCAAGAGTTGGAGAAAAGGTGATATAGAATATTAGATATTTGAAAATTAGATTATCAAAATTAATTTTTAATGTGCAAATCTATCTTTAAACAGTTTTGTTTAAATCTAATGATGAGCTATTAATAGCACTAAATTAATGATAACTATTTGAATCTCTGCTTCTCCATAATTTTAAAAGTATATATATACATAATGTATTTTTGTTTGTCATAAGCATTTTAGAATATATTCAAGCTCCATTTACAAGTCTCTCTAAAATTTGAATCTGGAATTATAGTGGTGGTAGGCAAAAAGATGTGTCATTCAGATCCTCATTTCAAGCAATATATACAGGGCTGGGGGGAGTGCCTGTATCAGCTTCTTCAGTGTCAGCCTCAGCAGCAGAAGGCCACCATGCTCAAGGTCATACCCACAGAGGCCAGTACCTGAGACAGACAGAGATTTAAGGCAAGACCCTTTCAGTCCAATGTGAGGCATAATGTCAATGGATTGGCAGAGGCTTTGTCAATCTTCCCCTGCACCCAGTTCTGCTCCCCACACCTCTCTTTTCACAGCAATTGATAGGGCCACCTCCAGGGATATGCAGCCAAGAACAAATGTTTTTCTGCCAGGCTCCTGTTTATCTGTTGTATATTGTATATATGTAACATATAAACATATATGCTTACAAGCTAACAGTAGACCATATATTGATTATAGGAATAATTTTATTGAAAACATTTGTCTCATGTTTCCATATCTCGGCTCCATCTCTTCATGTTCAGATTCTGGACCTATCTTATTGTGCTTTACTTTCAAATATGCCATTCATGGTTAATTTCTCTTATCCAGTCACAGGGGGGGGTGGGGGAAAGATAGCTATACTATTATGTCTCACAATGCCATTGCTCTTCAGAACTTGTTTGTGTTGAACAATAGAGATATTCTTGGCTCTGCAGTTCTTTAATCTCTTTATTATTTGCTACTCACATTATTGCTCATGACGCTGCATCATCCATCATGAATATCGGTTTTCAATGACACTCTCAAGTGATACTGCGATGCTTCATTGATGTTGACCACAAATGAATGTCTTCCCCAAGAGCATGCAGAAAAGCACGAATAATAATTTATTTTGTGGTCATGCTAACTTTACCACTTGGAATGGTAACACATAAAGGTAAAGCAACACATTACACCACAGAAGCAGCATAAATGTAAAACAATACATTTTCAAACATGACTACTATTGAACTCTTTAGGCCATAATCAGTGCATTTCTAGAATATTGTCTCTTCCTATGCTAACACTGGCTTTCCACACAACACCACTAGCAGGGAAGACAGGCAGGCAGCTTATGGCCAGTGCCATTCATGCAAGGAATGTCTGTCCTATGGTAGGCATGCCTTAAGACTGACACAGAAACCTGTAAAATCAATAAAACCAAACAGATTAGACAAAAGAGAGGCCATCAACTGGAAGAGCCTAAGGACTTTGTGCCTCACAGTCTCAAAAGCCCTCAAAGACAACAGGCCCAGTGATCCTGGAAGACTATTTGAAAATATGCTTTCCAAGCTAAAGGAGGAGGGTGGAAGGGTCACCCATGGGTGAACATCCTTGGATGTTACAAACTAGAACTAACACAGCAAGACATAAGATGGTGAGGAGAGAACACACATATTGATGGACAAGAGCCTATACCCAGATCCCTAAATTGTTCTATGCCCAATGTGAATGAGAAGTCACCCTAAATCAGCATGTCAGGAATTATGACAGACCAATCTTGTGTGACCTAAGGACTGAATTACTTTTTAAGTAAGCAGGAACAATTTACTTATGAGGGAACCTTCCTGAAACCAGGATCCTGGCATTTGGGTCCTGAAAAAAACCCATAGGCACAAGTTCAGGAGCTCCATAGGGCATTTGGTTGAATCCATACTCAGGATAGAGGATCAGAGAACAATATCCCAAAAGGAGAAAGGAGAAATGAGGATGATAAATATTGATACACTGTCCAGCAAACGACACTGCCAGCCCCAGACATTCCCAGATACCAAAGGAGGACTTAAAAATCTCAAGAAAGCGTCTCTAAATGGTAGATCTCTCTGAGGTTCAGGGCAAGAGCTGGAGGCCCATTTGTCTAAAAGTAAGGATGAAACTGACAGCTGATACTTAATAAACACACTTAAACTCCATTTACATAACTGCTTCCAGACAACTCTGTTTTGACAATAATTTGTTTGGGAAACTATGTAGAATAATGAAAAGTTGTTTAAATTACTAATAAAAGCAGCATTGGTGGATTGCTTGTTATTTTGAAAAATTTTGTTCCAAAGTCTTTGAACAAGGCAATAGGAATTAATACAGTATTAGTCTCCTAGGGCTGCTCAAAGTACCACTAACTTTCTGGCTTAAAAGAGCAGAAACCTATTCTCTCACAGTGCTGGAGGCTGGAAGTCGGAAATCAAAGGGTGGGCAAGGCCTGTTCCTTGTGAAGGCTGTGAACAAGACACTATCGTGTGTCTCTGTTCTTTCCTAACTTCTGGTGGTTGTTTGCAGTCCTTTGCATCTCTTGGTTTGTGGCAGCATCACTCCAGTCTCTGTGCCCATCATCACATGGTGTGCTTTCTGTATGGCCCTGTGTGTGTCCATGCGCATATCTCTTCTCTTAAGGACACCAGTCATATTGGATTTGGCTCATGCTAATTCAGTATGACTTCAGTTTGATTATATCTGCCAAGACCTTATTTCCAAATAGGATCACATTCACAGGTATCAGAAATTAGGACTTAACATATCTTTATTGGGGGACACAATTCAACCTGAAACAAATATTATTCTATAAAAACATGTTTACTCTACTTTCATTTTTCTTACACAGATTCTACAGGAGAGTTGAATACAAAGACATTCTACAGAGGTGAAGAGAGATTGTTTCTAGGAATAAGTGTTAAAATTCTGAGACATAGTTTTAATTATAGCTCAAGGACAAAATGCTAAGTCAATAAGAAAATCTAAGAGGATGAGTTGGCATAAAATTACAAGCTTTATATTCAACATTTTCAGGAATGCTTCTAATGCAAAATGTGACAGTACATTAGAATGCACTAAATAAATTCAGAAATATGAAAATCAATTATATCCAAACTTTTTTTATTTTTCCCATTTAATGAAAAAGCAAGTGAATTATTTTCTTGGAAAAAAAAATTCCACTGCACCTAATAGATACCTTTTTCAATGCTTACCTTCAAAGGTCAATTCAAAGAGAGCTTTTCTGACACCCCACACTGCTTCAGTTTGCTGTAGGTGGCCTGCTAACTTCATTATATTGTGCTTGTAAGTACATCATCCAACCAGACTCTGAGTTATTTGAGGACAGATACTTACTTTTCTGTAATTACACTACCTATAATAGAGTCCGACACATATTAATAGCTAAATAGCTATTCTAGAATCAATTAATAAATGAGTTCATAAATCCATGATTGAAAGATTTATGAGTAATGATAAATCAACCTTCAATCTAGGGGCATGCCTCAGAAAGTAAGAAGTGCACATTATTTTCTTTAAAAGTAAAGAACCTTTAATATTAATCCATCTTTCAAGGAAAAAATGAAATATTACAAATTGTCTTAGGCTTCATTTTGTCATCAAGCCCTACTGAAATGTAATTTGTTTTTGCTGTTTAGTCACTAAGTTGTGTCCAATTCTTTGTGACCCCATGGACTGTAGCCTGCCAGGCTCCTCTATCCATGGGGCTTCCCAGGCAATAATGCTGGAGCGGGTTGTCATTTTCTTCTCCAGGGGATTTTTGCAACCCAGGGACTGAATGTACATCTCCTGCACTGCATTTGGGCAAATTATTTTCACTGCTGAGCCACAAGGGAAGCCCAGTAAAATGTATGGGCAACTATTAAAAAAAAAACAACAAATGATTCGACCTTTGTGGTCAATTGATTATTTTTATTATACTATTATTACTTAAATATACAATAAACCCGGTATAAATTTCCACAGTTGATGTGAATTTCAGAGTATAATCTCATATGAGCAAGAAACGTACCTTGTTTATCTTTCTCTGTCTTAATTGAGTTTCTCCTTTGTGCATAATTTCTAAGGTCTTCCCATTTTATACCAGCACTGGGGATGAGACCATAAGAACCTAAACATGTGCTGGCTTTTTAGGCATCACTAAAATAATTCATTAATAGTTTATATAAGTGAAAGTGAAGCCGCTCAGTCATTTCCGACTCTTTGCAACCCCACGGACTCTAGCCTACCAGGCTCCTCTGTCCATGGGATTTTCCAGGCAATAGTACTGGAGTGGATTGCCAATATCTTCTCCAGGGGATCTTCCCGACCCAGGGATCGAACCCGGGTCTCCCACATTGTAGACAGACGCTTTACAGTCTGAGCCAAGTCTTTATCAATAAAAACTTTCGGTTCTTTTTCTGTGGCTTTTTTTCGTTCAGAAGCTCTATTTCTGCTATTTCTGTTCCACTATCAGAAATACAGGACTGACTGGGTAGTTCCTAGTCTATTGCTGGAGGGCTGAAATTGTGAGGCTGTCTGTCTAGACAAACCATACAGCAGTTTTGTTTTGTTTCTGGGGTCTTGTCACATCACTAGGGCTATTACTTAGGAAATGGGCACAGATCTCTTGTGTTGTTGGACCCCATAAAATTACTTGGAACTAAGGGAAAGGGAGTGGGCCCTGCACTTAACACATTATGTTTCTCCATTGTGATGTAACTAGGTCAGGAGGTTCTTCTGGTCACCAAAGGGCCAAAATTCCCCTGAGAAAGAAAGATTCTCTTTTTCCTCTTTCTCTGTGTTTTCTGTCTTAGACCACTGCCCCCTACCTCCACCTCACTGCCCCATGCCCACCCCAGACAGAAGTACAGAACCAGACTACTCCACAAGTGACAATGGCAATAGGAAAAAAGGAATTATCATGGTAAAAAAAAAAATAATATTTCAATCATATTTGTGAATCACATACCTTATGCTTGTATTAGACCAGATGGACAAGCATGGCTCAGGAAGCACTCAGTATGGAAGCAAGGGAACAGAAGGCTACTGAGGGAATGCTGCTGCTGCTGCTAAGTCACTTCAGTCGTGTCCGACTCTGTGTGACCCCTGAGATGGCAGCCTACCAGGCTCCCCCGTCCCTGGGACTCTCCAGGCAAGAACACTGGAGTGGGTTGCCATTTCCTTCTCCAATGCATGAATGTGAAAAGTGAAAGTGAAGTCACTCAGTCATGTCTGACTCTCAGCGACCCCATGGACTGCAGCCTACCAGGCTCCTCCATCCATGGGATTTTCCAGGCAAGAGTACTGGAGTGGGGTGCCATTGCCCAATAGGGGTTGTAAATAGGAGTCCAAGTACAGAGGAAGTTAGAATTCAACTTTCAGTAACAGGAAGTTATCAACATAATGAAAAGAAAGTGAAAGTCCCTGAGTCCTGTCTGGCTCTTTGTGACCCCATGGTCTGCAGCTTGCCAGGCTCCTCTGTCCATGGAATTCTCCAGGCTAGAATACTAAAGTGGGTTGCCATTTCCTTTTCCAGGGAATC
Organism: Bos mutus; assembly: GCF_027580195.1. Taxonomy (NCBI): domain Eukaryota; kingdom Metazoa; phylum Chordata; class Mammalia; order Artiodactyla; family Bovidae; genus Bos; species Bos mutus. The sequence goes on from NC_091618.1 coordinate 34,359,166, forward strand.
TTCCTGACCCAGGGATTGAATCCAGGTATCCTGCATTACAGGCGGATTCTATACCATCTGATCCACCTGGGAAGCCCAAGAATACTGGGGTGGGTAGCCTATCCCTTCTCCAGTGGATCTTCCAAACCCAGGAATTGAACTCAGGTCTCCCACATTGCAGGGCTACCAGGGAAACCCCACCAATATGAGAGTAAAATATAAATGCTACATAGTAGGCTTTCCTGTTTTGAAAGAATTTAGTAATTTTGGAGGATGAGTTGGAGGTAGGAGAAATCAGTGGCAAGCTATTGAGTCCAGGTAAGAAATCACAAAAATCTAATTTAAGTTACTTTTACAGTAATTCAGATAGCATGGATTTTTACAAATATAAACTACTTATTTAGTAGTTTGAATATTTATTTAACTCATTTCATGATTACATAAAGGTTATCTGTTTTGCAGAAGATAAGTCATCTTAGATATGTTACTTCAAATAAAAAAATCAATTTACTTCTAAGTGATAAAATTTGAATATGATTATTAAGTGCATTAAAGACTTGATGCTGATAATAAGTGAACTATTATAATTCATCACATTAACACAGATTTAGAACAGCATCTGTGATTAATCTAGAAAAATGTGTAGTTTACTTACATTATCAAAATGATTACAGCCATCATAGTAAAATAACTTAATGGGATTCCATTTTAGGAATGCATAATAATTAATTATCTGGGTTATTAGCACAATTAGCCTCAACTTGTATTTGTACTATCATAAATAATTTCAATTTTATAAATTATATTTCCCTTTAGATCTATGAGAATTGAAAAGTTAAAAATTAAAATTATATTGAGATGCTAAATTTGAATAAAATAACTTTTTAATGGAGTAAACTATAATATTTTCACGCTATCTTCATAGGTTAGTATTCATTGTACTCAACCTAAAATTTTATTGAGAAAGAAATGTTCATTTAGGGAAATCAGCTGCATGGAGGACAGTACTATGAGGGAATACCATTGGTTCATTTCCTCAGCAATCATGTGTTCCTCAATAAACTGCAATGTGACAAACAATCTTATGATTTATTGTGGACTATTTATACTGAATTTATCATCAACCATATAATTTCCATATCAGCCTCTCTAAAATCCTCATATTATTGAAGCCTTTGCAAAAGATTAGCCACTCCATCATCAAACTATATGTTTGAAGTATCAATACATTTATATACCAGCTTACCCTGAAGTTTGTGGCTCAGCTGGTAAAGCAATGCGGGAGACCTGAGTTCGATCCCTGGGTTGGGAAGATCTCTTGGAGAAGGGAAAGGCTACCCACTCCAGTATTCTGACCTGGAGAATTCCATGGACTGTATAGTCCATGGGGTTGCAAAGAGTCGGACAGGATGGAGAGACTTTCACTTTCACTTTTCTCCAAATTTTAATTTGTCAATTAAATTATCCTCTTCTCCTTTAATATGCATTTCTACATACCTTTGACTTTTCAATGTCATTGAAAATTTGTTTCCTCGTTGCAATAACAGGTATTTTTTTGGCCATATTTTGTGGCTATGGTATCTTAGTTCCCCAATCAGGGATTGAACCAGTCCCATGGCAGTGAAAACATGGAGGCCTAAAAACTGGACTGCCAGAAAAACCCTGCAATAACAGATTTTAACTGACTTTTATATATTAATAGCCATTTTACCTAATCAAGCTAAAATATAATCTGTACTTCTCTGTAACAAAAGTGTAATAGTATTTTATTTCATTTTTCTCCTAAAAGTAAAAGAAAAATTACACATCTATACTGTTTCATTTGGCTTCACAAATAAAAGAAAACTCAGAATAAAAGTACTGTGAGTACAAATATTTTAATAAAGAAAAGTTTAGAAATATACACTATACTTTTATTTTTTATTATTTATAGATTAATTCCTCTATTTTATATAGCCCTAATCTATTATATCATGTCTGTGAGAAATGAGACTAGAAAGAATATGAAACCCTAAAGTCAACATAACATTGCACTTTTGAAAGGTAAGAAGTATCCCCAGAATAATACAAGCTTGATGGTAGAAAAATTTTAATTTAAAATATAATACTAGGAAAGTACTACTATATCAAGTAGAAAAAATCCCAGAGGAAAATGAATCATGACGTAAAGGCCCTTTCTACGCAGAAATGATCCATTCCAATGTGCTTCAGGGTTAAAGAAAAATTGAAAAATAAAAGAAATTATTATACAGGAGAATAGCCTAACATTTATTTTCTTAAATAAAGTTTTGATTTTAGAACTGGTTTACTTCAAAACAATACTACCAAAAATGTAGGATTATAGTTCAAGAAGACACTAAGTGATTTATTTGACTATATATATATTTTCTGAACCTGGAAACAATGGTATTTTCTCTGAAGCTGGCCGTCAAATCATGTTAATTTTTTCACTGGTATTTCAAAAGTAGTGCCATTTGAAATTCATTTCTGCTTAAGAAATCCAGGCCCCTCCCTGAGCTGTCCATCCTGGTTTAGTTGACATAAAAAGTTAATAACATAACAGGAATATGTTCTCTCCAGTCAGTCTGAAACATGTCAATGTGTAAACATCAAAATACCAAATAGAATAGCTTTCTGTGAAAGAGACAAATTATTAAAATAGGTTGACCTTTGAGGTTTAAGCAATGAAGAAAAGGAACAAAGTGCTATGAAAGTAGTAATATGGAGTACTCCCGGGTGGCTCAGAGCTTTTTCTGATGAAATATATGTGAGAGTTCTGTATGGATTAACTGAGTTCATTGTATTAATTTTTTTATTCCCAATTCACCAATTAAGCAAGGCCAATTTCATTTTGCCACTATCTCTGTGAAAATGTGATGCTGTAATATTTAAAGTGACTTGTTGGTGATGGACAGGGAGGCTTGGCGTGCTGCAGTCCATGGGGTCTCAAGAGTTGGACACGACTGAGCAACTGAACTGAACTGACCTGTAACATTAAACAGGCATTAAAAAAAAAAAATCAACTTGACTTAGTGGCATTCAAGATTGGTGACCATGTCTTCCATTTAGTTTTTCATGACATGCTGCTTTCTAAATTCAGTGGTCCTAGTCATCTATTTTTTATGTTCTTCTTTCAAACTCATTTGACTTACTCATTAAATGAGTAATTCAAGCCTTATTTCAAGGTCTTCTATTCTCATTCTTTCAAACATTTCCCCCATCCTTATTGCTTACTGTCATATATATGAGGTGGCAGTCTACTTAATCTGTCAGTCTATTCTCACCTCAGAACTCCATCTCCATATTAGTTTGATGTCTCACAGGCACGTGCAACTCATATGCATCACATCAATCACCTCCACCCAAATTTTGTCCTCAGAAACTCACCGGTTCCAGCTCAGTCACTCAGTCTTGTCTGACTCTTTGTGATACCATGAACCATGAACCATGCCAGGCCTCCCAGTCCATCACCAACTCCTGGAGTCCTCCCAAATCCATGTTCATTGAGTTGGTGATATCATCCAACCATCTCATCCTCTGTTGTCCCCTTCTCCTCCTGCCCTCAATCTTTCCCAACATCAGGGTCTTTTCAAATGAGTCAGCTCTTTGCATCAGGTGGCCAAAGTATTGGAGATTCAGCTTCAAAACCAGTACTTCCAATGAATATTCAGGACTGATCTCCTTTAGGATGGACTGGCTGGATCTCCTTGAAGTCCAAGGGACTCTCAAGAGTCTTCTCCAACACCACAGTTCAAAAGCATCAATTCTTCAGCACTCAGCTTTCTTTATAGTCCAACTCTCACATCCATAGATGACTACTGGAAAAACCACAGCTTTGACTAGATGGACCTTTGTTGACAAACTAATGACTCTGCTTTTTAATATGCTGTCCAAGTTGGTCACACTTTTCTTCCAAGGAGCAAGTGTCTTTTAATTTCATGGCTGCAGTCACCATCTGCAGTGATTTTGGAGCCCCCAGAAATAAAGTCTGTCACTGTTTCCATTGTTTCTCCATCTATTTGCCATGAAGTGATGGGACTGGATGCCAAGATCTTAGTTTTCTGAATAATGAGATTTAAGCCAACTTTTTCACTCTCCTCTTTCACTTTCATCAAGAAAGCTCTTTATTTCTTCTTTGCTTTCTGCCATAAGGGTGGTGTCATCTGCATATCTGAGGGTATTGATATTTTTCCCGGCAATCTTGATTCCAGCTTGTGCTTTCTCCAGCCCAGCGTTTCTCATGATGTACTCTGCATACAAGTTAAATAAGCAGGGTGACAATATACAGCCTTGACATACTCCTTTTCCTATTTGGAACCAGTCTGTTGTTCCATGTCCAGTTCTAACTGTTGCTTCCTGACCAGCATACAGGTTTCTCAAGAGGCAGATCAGGTGGTCTGGTATTCCCATCTCTTTCAGAATTTTCCACAGTTTATTGTGATCCACACAGTCAAAGACTTTGGCATAGTCAATGTACCAAAAACTCAATTTGAGATTTTACAGAGGACAATATAACAAAGAGCATCTACCTTTTGAAGAATAAGGGTATAGTTGTAACATCACCATCTAAAATATGCTGATTATTCTATTGGTTTATACACTCAAATTCTATTGAGAATCTTTCTTAAGTTATAACCAAATAGAAAACCATAACCTATAAAAAGGGAAAGTATATATAAAAACCACTCATGTATTTTTCTTCTCTGTTTTTGACCTTAATTCTTATAATTGCACTAAAGATTTCTGGCAAATTTGAATAAGGCATAGTGAGTATCTCAGAGACATTTATGAACTGTATTTATGATGTGATAGATATTTTGGTCTCCTCCACCCAGAAATATTTATAGAAAATATCAACATCACTCAGTCACAGACTGGGAGAATTCTATTTATTACTTCCATTTATCATTTAAATTACTGGAGAAAAGCACACAATTTGATGGATACTGTCTCCTTTTAGGAAGCTTATGTTTATTTTTTCTTGAAGATCTTGCTCCAGCCAAATGAGTAATCTACTTCTCTATCTACAAGTGTCATTTCTTACAATGCTATTGATTCATGGCTATTACATTAAAAAAATGGAGTAGAGAATGATCAAAAGTCATACTGTCCACAAATGAATGCTTTTCCAGTCAAACAGCATCAGAATATTCAAAGATGAATCTCAAAAGGTGTCCAGTACTCACAGGTCCAGGTTAGTAGTTAATATTATCTCAAATAAATATTCATATGTAATAGATGCTCTGTCTCAGGTCACTACATTGATGAGACAATACCAAGTCAGAGAAAGAGAACAGAGATAGCAAATAGGTGGAACATCTACTGAGAACATACCATGTTCTAGGAATAATGCAATGTACTATTAGGAAGACCACTTCATTGAATCCTTACAGCCTGAGAAGTGCTTTCATTCTATTGGTCTGTTCAGCTCATAGACCAATGTCCTGAGTATATATAATAAATGTTGCTAACGAAGTGGCTGCATGCATCATTACCTGTGGAAATTTTCTTTTTTACTACACAATGCTAAATATTACAACAGGATTTCAAAACTAGTAACAGAGAAAACACCCAGAGATACTAGATGGAACACATGGGAATATGCTACAACTTGAAGAACCAGAAACTGGTTAGCCATCATGAAATCTAGCAGAAACAGGAACCTACATGATGTAGTTGAGACTTCGTTCAGCATCCATCCATTTGAACAACTCCCAGGCTGTTTACATTTTAGGAGCTTCCCACCCTTTCACTATCAGCTATATGGACTGATAATATCTCTATCTGAAGAAGGAAATGGCAATCCACTCCAGTATTCTTGCCTGGAAAATCCGATGGACAGAGAAGCCTGGTAGGCTTATCATTCTCCTTGTCACGATATTCAACTCTGGAATGGCAATTTATCCAACCAGTCACTGAGGGTGGCACTTGCCTTAACTTGCAAGAAAAAGAACTTCCATTCTTCAAGAGCCATGCAAGGTGACCCTTCCCTGGGTGGTGGTGTGAAAGAATATGAAGTCTAGAATCGCTTCAGCCATTTTGCTCCCATAAAAGGAAAGCTTAGAGCCTGAGGATAATGCTGATACAAAAGACAAAATAGAAAAACAGTGAAATAAAGTACTAAGTGATATTTTGAAACACTGAATCAGGCTTGACCTGGAGCCACTTCTAGTTCTGATCTTCTCAGTTTATTGATCTAGTAACTCCCTTTTCATCTTTCAACCAATTTATGCTGTATTTTTAAGTCACTTTCAATAAAGTATCCCACCTTATACAGGTAGCAGATGGGATCTCAGCTTGGCTCAGGTGATAAACAGTCTCCAAAACGGCCATCAGGAGGCTTATTTAATGAGCCCCAGTGCAGAGAGTGGTGAGATGAAGGTGGGAGGTAAGATCGGGGAGCATTTTTAATCACCATGAGTTTGAGTGACTTTGCAGGAAGAACAATGGGTCCATATGTGAAAAAGGAAATTAGGTATAAAGCAATGTATTTTTACTTTAAGATTACAAAAATATATATATATTTGAGATAAAACTTGTATACTTGAGATAAAACTTACTAAGTCAAGGTATTTATACACATTACATTATATCCTAGAATTATAAAATATATATGATTATATATTTTTAAAGAAGTGAGTTGAAGGTTCTAATATTACTCCAACATGTATTCCAGTGGAATAAGAAAATAAATTTACTGCCAGTCAATAGCTAAAAATATAATTAAGGTGTCTCTATATAACTAAAGTAAAAATATTTATTATTACATCAAGAACTAACTAGTTTCTTGTCTAGTATCCCTATTTCTTAAAATTAAGCATGAATGTTAAAGGAAAATTGGTAGAAATAGGTCATAGTTAAACTCTATAGGTAATTTAACTACAGAAATATATTGTATTCATAAGTATCTTATATAAATAGGAAAACTGAAAATGTCACTAATAAAAAAGAATTCAAATTAAATAGGTAAGTACACAATGATCTATATAACAATATAATTGTACCTATGCTATTTATAAAATGACAAAATTATTAAATGAAACATATTGATGTATTAATATTGATCATATATATAAACAGTGATGGGATTGGTAATAGAAGGATATTCACATGTGTTAACTGCACAAAGCAAGTTTTAGAAAAGTCTTCATAATACGATCCTAACTGGAGATGTGGAGGTGGAAGAGGAAAGAAGATACAATTTTAAAGAATTTCTGACAGAATAATAGTTACTTCATGCATTAATAATGTTTATCTATTTTGGTATTTGAGGAGTAGATCAGGGAAGAGCATGTATCATTCTTAAAATAATAAATGTTTTTTTATTAAAAATGATACAAATAAATAAATGGCATTTCTAAACTTACAAAGTTGTCAAATTTATATGCATTGGGTTGGCCAAAATGTTCATTCAGCTTTTTCTATAAGATGCTACAGAAAAACCCAAATGAACTTTTTGACCAATCCAATAATTATGTAATATTTAGTATCTGTCCTATAATTAAAAAGTGTCATTTTTATCATTAACTCCTTCCCCCTACTGAATAAGCAGTACTTGTGTTTTTACAATATTATTGACAAATTGATATTGTCAATACCAATATTATAACCGTATGACCTTTGAAAATACAAGGTCAATAAGATACAGCTTTATGGAAGAGTAAGTTTTGCAGAGTGAAACAATCAGGGTATAACACAATCTTACCCAATATTTCTAAAACAGTTATAACACTAAAAAGAGAAAAATAGGCACCAGTTTCATCCACCTCATTAGAACTGAATGGCATTGAAATATGTATAATATCATATATGAAACGAGTCACCAGTCCAGGTTCGATGCACGATACTGGATGCTTGGGGCCGGTGCACTGGGACGACCCAGAGGGATGGTACAGGGAGGGAAGAGGGAGGAGGGTTCAGGATGGGGAACACGTGTATACCAGTGGCGGATTCATGTTGATATATGGCAAAACCAATACAATATTGTAAAGTTAAAAATAAAATAAATAAATAAATAATGACTAATTTAAAAATAAATAAATAAAAAGAGAAAAAATACAATATTTACAAATACATACACACACAGATATATATATATATATATATATATATATATATATATATATATATATATCTGTAGTAGTAAAGAACCCGCCTGTAGTAAAGAACCCGCCTGCCAATGCAGGAGATATAAGAGACTTGGCTGGGTTCAGTCTCTGGGTCAGGAAGATCCCTTGGATGAGGGCATGGTAACCCACTCCAGTATTCTTGCCTGGAGAATCCCATGGACAGAGAAGCCTGGAGTGCTACAGTCCAAAAGGTCGCAAAGAGTCAGAAATGACAGAAGCGACTTAGCATGCACGCATATATATCACTATAAAAAAGAAATATACTGGTCACGTATAAATCTCATTTGACAGCAGCTAGTATTTTTGACACTGTATATTTGAAATAGATACCTCCAGTTCTATAATAATACCCTTTAATATAAATCTCCATTACAACTAATCTGTATAGTCCAGGTGAAATTAAAGGTCACTGTTATCAAGTATAAAGATCAATTTATGTTTACACAAATGAACATCTGTTGCTATAAAGTCATGAATACTGAAACATCCATGATACAAATGATATTTTGAAAGTGCACCAGCGCTTAAATGCACTTTCTTGAATGGAAATAAGTATTTATTTAAGACTGTAGACCAAGGCTAAGGGCAAAAGATTGAAAAACAGTGAGCACCTTGCAGTGGATACGTCCAAATGGCCTCAACTTTTGCTAACATGGACAAGTCTGCGTCTGACTGATAGCTGAACACAGGAAAGGGTGAAAGTAAAGGGGTGGTTGCTGAGAGGCTCTTAGAGACATGTGCATCTTGAAAGTTTCCATATGGACATTTAGCCAGGATTCAACCTCATTGGCCTATATCTTGGAGTTTTTATATACTCTCCATTTCCCCCCACTTTTCTACCTTGTTTTCTTACATCTTTACAGAATGTACAATTTTATCACCCAGCAGCAGCTTGCCATTTTTTTTACTACTTCCAATTGCTTTGATTTTTGCTGGTTGTTTTAAATTACTTTTACCAACTTCACTATATATTTTATCTTTAGTCTCCCTATTTCCACCTGATCTTTTTTATCTTTCCTAACATATATTTTGGTTTATAAGGCATAGAAAAAATACACCTGTGATACTTCTTATTTTTATACTGAAAAACATTCTTATTTTTAAACTTCTATTTAGCTTTTTCTATTCTCTGCTGCTTCTTTTAGGTTTTTAATCTATTGATTCTAGTATTTTAATACTCTCATCTTTGTTTCTTAAATTTTTGGGGAAAAGAACCATGCCTTGTTTTATCACAGTATCCAAGTCCATAGTACAGATTGTGACACATACTTGGCACTTAAAATGTATTTGTTACATGAGTGAATGAATAAATCTTATTGTTGTTCATTTGTTAAGTCACATCTCTTTGCCACCCCATGGGGGTTTCTGGTCTCCTCTGTCCTCCACTTTCTTCCAGTTTACTCAAACTCATGTCTCCCTGGTAGCTCAATTGGTAAAGAATCCACCTGAAATGCAGGAGGCCCTGGTTCAATTCCTGGGTCAGGAAGATCTGCTGGAGAAGGGACATGCTACCCACTCCACTATTCTTGGGCTTCCCTGGTGGCTCAGCTGATAAAGAATCTGCCTGCAATATGGGAGACCTGGGTTCAGATTCATAAGTAACTGCAATATATGTCTTTGCGATCTCATGAAGGAGAAGAGGTAACATAAATTGAGTCAAGGGATGCTTCTTAAAGATAATGATAACAAAGAATATAAGTTCAGACAGATGAAACAGATCACACAACACTTGAAAGCAAGACAAAGGATATGTCTGGAAACGAATGCTATTAATTAAACTCATTATAGTTGGTGGAGGGGATAATATCCAAATACGGTTCAAATATTCCTTCTTGCACTGTTTGTACATGCCACTCTGCCCATCAAGTTGAATCACATTGCTGTACAGTAGAAGTTAATACATTACAAATCAACTATATTTTAGTTTTTAAAAGGTGCATATTTCCCTCTCCTCTCCTTGAATATTTGATGGCCTGTGACTTGCTTTCATCAAAAATCATGACTCTATGACCTACAGGCCCTAGGCTCTGGTACTAAGACAAACAGCAACTTCTGGTTCCTAAGTTTTGGAAGCCAGCTACCATAATTGAAGGCAATCTAGGAAATCTTGCTGGAGATTCTATCTATTCATCCATCCATCTACCTACCCACCTACCTATCTATCTAACTACAAAGGAAGAGAGAAGGAAAGAAAGGGCTGGGGAAGAAGAAGGAAGGAGAGTAGATACATGAAGAAATCCTATAGAATAGGATATCACATGGAGAGGGAGAACCCAGGAGGAGACTGAGAAATCAAACATATCGGTAAGCTTTCTTGAACGTTTACATCCACTGACTAAGTGCAGTTGAGGGAGTGAGCTCAGTTGAGTCACCTGCAACAGAACAATGTGACTGAGCCCAATCAACCCAGAGAATCATGAAAAATAATTTAATGCTTTTGGTTGAAGCCACTGAGATTGTTATTACTTTTTATTGCAGTATAGCTGCTTTACAATGGTGCATTAGTTTCTGTTATACAGCAAGGTGTATCAGCTCTATGTGTACATATATATAAGACAATGAGATTTCAACAGGTCTAGCTACTAAAACATCTGGCATGTAAAGTGTAGGAACACAGAGTTGAAGAAGTAAGCAAGAACCAGATAACAGATGGCAGCCCACCAGGCTCCCCTGTCCCTGGGATTCTCCAGGCAAGAACACTGGAGTGGGTTGCCATTTCCTTCTCCAATGCATGAAAGGGAAAAGTGAAAGTGAAGTCGCTCAGTCGTGTCTGACTCCTAGCGACCCCATGGACTGCAGCCTACCAGGCTCCTCCTTCCATGGGATTTTCCAGGCAAGAGTACTGGAGTGGGGTGCCATTGCCTTCTCCAAAAGGTTTTATAAGCCTTGTAAAATACTTTATCTTTCCCTATTAACAAGAGTTGTTTGAAGGTCCTTTTTTTTTTTTTTTTACTTAAATTTCATTTTATTTTTAAACTTTACAAAATTGTATTAGTTTTGCCAAATATCAAAATGAATCCGCCACAGGTATACATGTGTTCCCCATCCTGAACCCTCCTCCCTCCTCCCTCCCCATACCATCCCTCTGGGTCGTCCCAGTGCAGCAGCCCCAAGCATCCAGTATCGTGCATCGAACCTGGACTGGCAACTCGTTTCATACATGATATCATACATGTTTCAATGCCATTCTCCCAAATCTTCCCACCCTCTCCCTCTCCAACAGAGTCCATAAGACTGTTCTATACATCAGTGTCTCTTTTGCTGTCTCGTATACAGGGTTATTGTTAGCATCTTTCTAAATTCCATATATATGCGTTAGTATACTGTATTGGTGTTTTTCTTTCTGGCTTACTTCACTCTGTATAATAGGCTCCAGTTTCGTCCACCTCATTAGAACTGATTCAAATGTATTCTTTTTAATGGCTGAGTAATACTCCATTGTATATATGTACCATAGCTTTCTTATCCATTCATTTGCTGATGGACATCTAGGTTGCTTCCATGTCCTGGCTATTATAAACAGTGCTGCGATGAACATTGGGGTACACATGTCTCTTTCCCTTCTGGTTTCCTCAGTGTGTATGCCCAGCAGTGGGATTGCTGGATCATAAGGCAGTTCTATTTCCAGTTTTTTAAGGAATCTCCACACTGTTCTCTATAGTGGCTGTACTAGTTTGCATTCCCACCAACAGTGTAAGAGGGTTCCCTTTTCTCCACATCCTCTCCAGCATTTATTGCTTGTAGACTTTTGGATCGCAGCCATTCTGACTGGTGTGAAATGGTACCTCATAGTGGTTTTGATTTGCATTTCTCTGATAATGAGTGATGTTGAGCATCTTTTCATGTGTTGGTTAGCCATCTGTATGTCTTCTTTGGAGAAATGTCTATTTAGTTCTTTGGCCCATTTTTTGATTGGGTCATTTATTTTTCTGGAATTGAGCTGTAGGAGTTGCTTGTATATTTTTGAGATTAGTTGTTTGTCAGTTGCTTCATTTGCTATTATTTTCTCCCATTCTGAAGGCTGTCTTTTCACCTTGCTCATAGTTTCCTTTGTTGTGCAGAAGCTTTTAAGTTTAATTAGGTCCCATTTGTTTATTTTTGCTTTTATTTCCAATATTCTGGGAGATGGGTCATAGAGGATCCTGCTGTGATGTATGTCGAAGAGTGTTTTGCCTATGTTCTTCTCTAAGAGTTTTATAGTTTCTGGTCTTACGTTTAGATCTTTAATCCATTTTGAGTTTATTTATGTGTATGGTGTTAGAAAGTGTTCTATTTTCAAGCACACATGGAACCTTCTCCAGGATAGATCACATCCTGGGCCATAAATCTAGCCTTGGTAAATTCAAAAAAATAGAAATCATTCCAAGCATCTTTTTTGACCACAATGCAGTAAGATTAGATCTCAATTACAGGAGAAAAACTATTAAAAATTCCAACATATGGAGGCTGAACAACATGCTGCTGAATAACCAACAAATCACAGAAGAAATCAAAAAAGAAATCAAAATTTGCATAGAAATGAATGAAAATGAAAACACAACAACCCAAAACCTGTGGGACACTGTAAAAGCAGTCCTAAGGGGAAAGTTCAGAGCAATACAGGCATACCTCAAGAAGCAAGAAAAAAGTCAAATAAATAACCTAACTCTACACTTAAAGCAACTAGAAAAGGAAGAAATGAAGAACTCCAGGGCTAGTAGAAGGAAAGAAATCTTAAAAATTAGAGCAAAAATAAATGCAAAAGAAACAAAAGAGACCATAGCAAAAATCAACAAAGCCAAAAGCTGGTTCTTTGAAAGGATAAATAAAATTGACAAATCATTAGCCAGACTCATCAAGAAACAAAGGGAGAAAAATCAAATCAAGAAATATAGAAATGAAAATAGAGAGATCACAACAGATAACACAAAAATACAAAGGATCATAAGAGACTACTATCAACAATTACATGCCAATAAAATGGACAACGTGGAAGAAATGGACAAATTCTTAGAAAAGTACAACTTTCCAAAACTGGACCAGGAAGAAATAGAAAATCTTAACAGACCCATCACAAGCACAGAAATTGAAATAGTAATCAGAAATCTTCCAGCAAACAAAAGCCCAGGTCCAGACGGCTTCACAGCTGAATTCTTCCAAAAATTTAGAGAAGAGCTAACACCTATCCTGCTCAAACACTTCCAGGAAATTGCAGAGGAAGGTAAACTTCCAAACTCATTCTATGCGGCCACCATCACCCTAATACCAAAACCTGACAAAGATCCCACAAAAAAAAGAAAACTACAGGCCAATATCACTGATGAACATAGATGCAAAAATCCTTAACAAAATTCTAGCAATCAGAATCCAACAACACATTAAAAAGATCATACACCATGACCAAGTGGGCTTTATCCCAGGGATGCAAGGATTCTTCAATATCCGCAAATCAATCAAGGTAATACACCACATTAACAAATTGAAAAATAAAAGCCATATCATTATCTCAATAGATGCAGAGAAAGCCTTTGACAAAATTCAACATCCACTTATGATAAAAACTCTCCAGAAAGCAGGAATAGAAGGAACATACCTCAACATAATAAAAGCTATGTATGACAAACCCACAGCAAACATTATCCTCAATGGTGAAAAATTGAAAGCATTTCCTCTAAAGTCAGGAACAAGACAAGGGTGCCCACTTTCACCATTACTATTCAACATAGTTTTGGAAGTTTTGGCCACAGCAATCAGAGCAGAAAAAGAAATAAAAGGAATCCAAATGGGAAAAGAAGAAGTAAAACTCTCACTGTTTGCAGATAACATGATCCTCTACATAGAAAACCCTAAAGACTCCACCAGAAAATTACTAGAGCTAATCAATGATTATAGTAAAGTTGCAGGATATAAAATCAACACACAGAAATCCCTTGCATTCCTATACACTAATAATGAGAAAACAGAAACAGAAATTAAGGAAACAATTCCATTCACCATTGCAACGGAAAGAATAAAATACTTAGGAATATATCTACCTAAAGAAACTAAAGACCTATATAGAGAAAACTATAAAACACTGGTGAAAGAAATCAAAGAGGACACTAATAGATGGAGAAATATACCATGTTCATGGATTGGAAGAATCAATATAGTGAAAATGAGTATACTACCCAAAGCAATTTATAGATTCAATGCAATCCTTATCAAGCTACCAATGGTATTCTTCACACAGCTAGAACAAATAATTTCACAATTTGTATGGAAATACAAAAAACCTCGAATAGCCAAAGCTATCTTGAGAAAGAAGAATGGAACTGGAGGAATCAACCTACCTGACTTCAGGCTCTACTACAAAGCCACAGTTATCAAGACCATATGGTACTGGCACAACAGAAATATAGATCAATGGAACAAAATAGAAAGCCCAGAGATAAATCCATGCACATATGGACACCTTATCTTTGACAAAGGAGGCAAGAATATACAATGGATTAAAGACAATCTCTTTAATAAGTTGTGCTGGGAAATCTGGTCAACCACTTGTAAAAGAATGAAACTAGAACACTTTCTAACACCATACACAAAAATAAACTCAAATTGAAGGTCCTTTAGAACAGTGTGTGCTAAGAGTGTGTGCTGTGTGCTAAGTCACTTCAGTCATTTTCGACTCATTGCAATACTATGGACTGTAGCCCAGCAGGCTCCTCTGTCCAAGGGATTCTCCAGGGAAGAATACTGGATTGGGTTGCCATGCTTTCCTTCAGGGGATTTTTCAGACCCAGGGGTTACGCCCACATCGCTTACATTCCTGCATTGGCAGGCATGTTCTTTACACACTAGCACCACCTGGGAGGCCCTTCAGTTCAGTTCAGTCACTCAGTCGTGTCTGACTCTTTGCAACCCCATGGACTGTAGCACTCCAGGCTTCACTGTCCATTACCAACTCCAGGAGCTTGCTCAAACTCTTGTCCATCAAGTTGGTAATGCCATCCAACCATCTCGTCCACTGTTGTACCCTCCTCTTCCTGCCTTCGATCTTTCCCAACATCAAGGTCTTTTCAAATGAGTCAGTTCTTCGCATCAGGTGGCTCCCAGTGTGACTGAGTTCACTACGTATTGACTGAGTTCATGATATATCAGGTAGAGTTGGTCAACTTGGGCAAGCAGTTCCAGCAGGGGCCTGGGGAAACCTTGGCAGCATGGGTTCTGTGACTGCGGGACACAGGGGTGGGTGGCACCCTTTGTTCTGGGGATGAGGTAGAATGGCTGGCATCCCTGACCCATCATTGAGACAGAGATTGCAGCATGCTAAGCAGCTCATACAGGGTGAGCCTAACCAGACACACTGATGGAGTGGATCAATGCTGCCATCCATATCATGTGGATGAAAGCACGAGAGCTGCTAGGGACTGTCAGTAAATAGCACATGTATGCCGAGTTGACCCAGGTGGTGAGAAAATTGGGCATGAGACAGATGATGTTTAACCAGAAAGCCTGGAGCCCAGATGACGAGCATTTCTCTGGTGGTATGAGAGACGCTATCTTTAACAGTGCTCCGTCTGCCTATTTTGGATCCTTGCCTGCTATGCTTATACTCTATGTGAAAAGTGAAAATGAAAGTCACTCAGTCCTATCCAACTCTTTGCGACCCCATGGACTATAGAGTCCATGGAATTCTCCAGGTCAGAATACTGAAGTGGGTAGCCTTTCTCTTCTCGAGAGGATCTTCCCAACCCAGGGATCAAACCCAGGTCTCCCACATTGTAGGCAGATTCTTTACCAGCTAAGCCACCAGAGAAGCCCAAGAATACTGGAGTGGGTAGCCTATCCCTTCTCCCGAGGATCTTCCCAACCCAGGAATTAAACCAGGGTCTCCTGCATTGCAGCTGGACTTTTTACCAACTGAGCTATAAGGGAAGCCCCTATACCCTATGTGGGGCACCCTATCTATGAGGTGACCTCAGTGATGGCTAGCTTGGGAGATGCAGAAGGGCAACAGCAGGCTAAAGAGGTTAGGACTGTGAAAGCCCCAAATGGCAGCCGAGCTGGCAAAGGCCCCACCCGGGTGACATGGGCACAAACGTGGGCTGATTTGCTAGCAGCAGGACTTGACAAGAATAAAATTGAGAACAACCTAATTCTGTACTCCTAGAGCTATGGAAGCAATTGAGCCCAGAGCAGCAGTGGGACTCCCCTGGTGCATTCAGCCCATGACTCTGGCTACTTGGACTTGGAAACACAATGTTTTCTGGTTGACACTGAAGACAGCTGAATGGGAGGAAACAAAGCACCTGATTGTACAAGAGGTGAAGAAACAAGGGAGGATGCCTCACCCCAGGAAGGACATGTACTGTGGGACAGGTTTTCCTGGTTACTGGCTGTGAGTGTTGACTTGCGAGACGTTGTGCCCCTTTGTGTAGGAAGGAGGACTGGTACTGAAGCAGCGGGGTGGACACCCCATCTGGGCGCTAATGGAGTCAATCAAATGACTAACAGTGTGATTCCTGTCCCTCATGGCACCCTGTGGGTATGAGGGTTATAAGGATGGCCATACCTGCCTGAGAATTGGGCCGGAGGGTGCACTTCACTTGGGGCCAGCCCTACCTTCCCACCTGGGTCTATGCAACTCTTCCACACAGACCTGCCAACTGGGATGATGTCCGTGCATGGTACCGAGTGAAATGGATGCCCTGGTAGTACTAGCCCTTGATTTTGTTTTCGCCCCAAGGGGCAGTCATAGTTACTGAGGCACAAGTTACTGTCCTTGCTTTGCATGCTGCCTGTACTTTGAATTATACACACCAAGCCTTAACTGTGTTAGATGAAGAAATGTACCACATGAAGAAAGTATTCTGTTTTGCAGAACCGAATGGCTCTTGATTTGCTGACTGCCACTGAGAGCTGAAGAATTGATGCTTTTGAACTGTGGTGTTGGAGGAGACTCTTGAGAGTCCCTTGGACTGCAAAGAGATCCAACCAGTCCATCCTAAAGGAGATGAGTCCTGGGTGTTCATTGGAAGGACTGATGTTGAAGCTGAAACTCTAATACTTTGGCCACCAATACTTTGATGCAAAGAACTGACTCATTTGAAAAGACCCTGATGCTGGGAAATATTGAGGGCAGGAGGAGAAGGGGACAACAGAGGATGACATGGTTGGATGGCATCACCGACTCAATGGACATGAGTTTGAGTAAACTCCAGGAACTGGTGATGGACAGGGAGGCCTGGTGTGCTGCAGTCCATGGGGGTCACAAAGAGTCGGACAGCGACTGAACTCAACTGAACACAAGGTGGCAAGTGTACATTACTGGGTACAGAATGTGGTGTGTATATACCTGATAATCATAAAAATGTTACAGTAGCATTAAAGCACATGGACAAGAAATCCATGATGGGCAAGGCATTGCAGGAGATGCCCTGCTGGAGTGGTGGGCCAGTACCTGGTGTTGGGCTTTGCCCTGTAGTAGCTGTGTAGCCTGCACACTAGTGCTTTGTTGTTGTAGCCCTTATTGTGGTTTTGGAAAATGGCTGCAAGCAGTGGTGGTGTGCTCCAGAACAAAGCTGCAGAGGGCCAAGCCTATGTAATCAGTGGGACAGAAGACCCTAAGGGGTGGATTGTGGGGAAACTAACTGACAACATGGCATCAGTCAGGCTCTCCTACCCAACTCTCTCATGGCCTCATACCTAATGTTGTGTAAACAACGATATCGCTGGCCTTGGTAGCACTGTGCCTGTGTACCCACTTGGCCATGGGCCACTTCTGTCTGTCTTAGTGTATCAGTAGTCTTTGAAGACTCCCTGTTGCTACTGCCCAGAGAGCATAAACATGTCTGCAGTCCCCATGGCTCCTAGAGTCTTCTTCTAGCTTCACCAGTCGTGCCTTATCTACACTGGATACAGTGAACAGTGTGAGCAGCAAGACAACAATAAATTATTTTAAAATTTTTGTTTTATTTTCCCTTCATCATGTTTATTTCTCAGCCAGTTATCTTAATTTTTTAAATTTTCTTTACTGTATTAAATATATATTTTAACTCCTTTAAATAATTTTGACATTGTAGAATATAAAGGTACAGTTTTATTCCTCTGCTGCTGCTGCTAAGTCACTTAATTCCTTAATTTATACTATTGAGGTAAAATAATGCTTTAAATATCATTTTTTAAAAATTTAAAGTTTTAAACCTCTTATAACTAAATTCTTCAATAAACCCTGAAAATTTCTAAATACAAAATCCTTCCATCTGGAAGTATCCAAATACTCCTAACCAAAAATTTCAAAATTAATTTTATCTTTAGGACTTATCTAACAGAAGTGTTATAATTTAGACATTATTAGACCTCTAAGTTATGCATTATTAAATAAACATATTTAGTATTGAAAATGAGCTAAGTTATTTACAAATATTAATTCACTTAGACATCATAAGTGCCTTTGAGTTAGGCATAATAATAATTCTCATTTTGGGGGAATAGAGGTAAATAGAGATTAAATAACTTGTTCAACGTTTCACAGTTAATATGTACTAGAAGAACAGTATGAACATAAGCCAGTTAGCACTGGCATTTGTAATCTTCTTAACAACTAACCTATATTTTTTTGCCTAAGAATTTTAATGAGGATTAAATAATAAAACATATGAGAAGTCTTTAACAATGTGATTGCCTCAACTTCACAATAAAGGTTCATTGTGATTACTGTTGTATCAGTATCACCTACAACTTAAGGTCAAATGTTAGCTGACTGCTGCTGCTAAGTCACTTCAGTTGTGTCCGACTCTGTGTGACCCCAGAGACGGCAGCCCACCAGGCTCCCCCGTCCCTGGTAATCTCCAGGCAGGAATACTGGAGTGGGTTGCCATTTCCTTCTCCAATGCATGAAAGTGAAAATGAAGTCGCTCAGTCGTGTCTGACTCCTAGCGACCCCACGGACTGCAGCCTACAAGGCTCCTCCTTCCATGGGATTTTCCAGGCAAGAGTACTGGAGTGGGTTGCCATTGCCTTCTCCGTAGCTGACTGCTAAAGAGAGACTAGTAAGCTAGTTCATACACCACTATTTTATTTAGCCTATTACTTCAATATTTAGGCTTTCAGCTAACTGACATTGTGTGATGGGTTAAACATTTAAAAATAAATTCTTAAGTGTAGCTCCTTGTGTAAAGGTAGAACTTCTGAAACGGACAAAGAGATTTTACATACTGTGTAGTACTACTCCAGGGTAAAAGCCATATTTAATTTTTTTTCCATAAAAAAATGTGTTTTTATTTCATTAAAAAAAAAAAAAAACTGTTCAATATCCCTCCCCCTCATGCAAACAGCTCTCATACAAGAGTCTTCAAATTTGACGTTTCTTCCATTCTGGCTCATTCTTTGTTTCCTCATCATCAGACTCAACTTGGGCAAACATGGTTTGGGGCTGAATCTTGGAGTATGCTGGAGAAGCCCAGTATGGGTTGTCCCTGGCTGCCTTGGCATGCCAGAAAATAGCTTCCTGGGGACTGCTGTCATCAGTTTTGTCCAAAGCAATGTTCTTTACAACGTATGAAGACAGAGTGCCTCCATGGGTTCCAACCCAGCCATCACAACCTGGGCCTGCTTCAGAAAATTGCTTTGGAAATACTCATCTAGACAATGATAAATTCATGTAATTCATAAGTCACTTTGGTTTACAGCCTAAGACATCATCATTCATTTGGACTAATCCAATACCTAAATCTGCAACTTAACAATTTTCATAATTTTTATCTTGTTGTTTTTATTTTAAAAAGAAAAACAGATAAATTCCAAGATAACTAACAAAAAAGATTAAAATCAATAAAATTAAGAATAACTAAGATTCAATACAGTCTAATATCTATTTTCAATATTTGCAAAAGCATTACAAATAAATATACATCCTCTACAAAGAACAAAAGGAAAAAATCATATTTTCTCTCATGTACTAGACAAGCTTAAATGTACTGAAGGACACTTTTCCACCCCAATAAGTTCTCAAAATGATCACCAAGACATTATGATGCAGTTATTTCTCAATCATTCCTTAAATTTAAATACCAAGAGTAGGTTTTAAGACATACAATATTCTGCTTCCTCTGGACAGAATTACTGGCATTATAATGGAGACCCCTGATAATATTTTACATAAAATATTAGGAAGAAAAGATGGAAAATTTAGAAATAGATGTAACTTTTTTTTCATCAAGAGAGATGCTGGTCCTTTGAGTTTCCTCAAGCATAAATGTAAAGCAAACATAGGTAAATTCTTCCTATTCCTAGATTACAATTTCTCAAGCAGTTAATACTGCTTTAAGAAATGTTCAATATCATTAGTAAATCAACATAAATGATGAGTAAGTGAAAAGTGATAGTTGTTCACTCGTGTCCAACTCTTTTGCAACCCCATGGACTGTAGCCCACCAGGCTCCTCTGTACATGAAATTCTCCAGGCAAGAATAAAATGCTGGGATCGGTAGTCATTTCCTTCTGCAGGGGATCTTCAAGACCCAGGAACTTAATTGGGTCTCAGATTCTTTACCATCTCAACCACGAGGAAAGCCCAAGTGATGCCTAATTTATTACCAATTTGTTAGGCTCCTTGAGAGATCTTTGATACTAGTGTGGTTTAACATAACATAATGAAAGTCATAAAAAAACAAAATCTACATGGTGGCAATGGCAGCTGCAAGAACTGTCTCAGATATAACTTTAAAAGATTTACTCGTTAAAAGATTTAATCATAATGAGATCAGATATTTATGGTTACCTTTTTCCTGTGGGAAAGTTCTGTCTCTCTCTACAGAATTACCCAAGTGTTTGTGTAGGAAAAAACCTGCATTTTATATCATAAACCATATTTCTTTTTTTTTTCTGAGTAGGTACATTTATTATCTTTATTTTAAAAATGAGAACACTGAGATGCAGAGAGATCATAATACCTGCCCAGTGGCAAACAGCTCATTAATGTTGGAGCTGTTATTTTAAGCACTGTTTGGCTCCATTAACCAGCTCTAAACCAACACTATGTTACTTTTCCTTCAGTTCATTTCACTCAGTCCTGTCTGACTCTTTGAGACCCCATGGACAGCAGCACGCTAGGCTTCCCTGTCCATTACCAACTCTCAGAGTTTACTTCAACTCATATCTGTCCATATGAGTCAGTGATGCCATCCAACTGCCATCTGTCATCGCCTTCTCCTTCCACCTTCAATTTTCCCAGCATCAGGGTCTTTTCTTTCTTTTTTATTTTTTATTATTATTTTTTTTAACTTTACAATATTGTATTGGTTTTGCCATACATTAACATGCATCCACCACGTGTGTACACGTGTTCCCCATCTTATTACCCCTGACAGACTCGGTTTAAAATACTTCCACCTTTGTAGACATTGCTCTGATGTGATTAGGAGGTAGAACGTTTTGGGAAACTAGGAGGCCCACATCTTTTCTCAGGCACCAATTACCTTCTTCTGATAAAACACTGGACAAACACAAACTATCTAATCTCTGGTCTTAGATTTGACAACTGGACCTCATTTCACCCTGTTCCATGCAGCCCCACCCTTAAGGCCTAATATATTAACAACACCAATTGGACAGAACAAGATGGTGGAAGAGTAGGTGGAGGTGGAGTACATCTTTCTCCATGGATACATCAGGAATACACCTTCAGACACAGAAGTGAATGCAGAAAATGAGCTGTGAGTGGACAGGAGTACCTGACCAGTGGAAAAGAATATACAGAACCACACAAAACCTGGTAGGATGAAGGAACTGGGGGAAAACAGGAGTGTTAGTAGGACTGGACCTGCCCTCGGCAAGTGGGGGAACTGAAGCAGCGGTCCAATCCCCACACTGGGCAACTGTCTAGTTAGAGGAGAAATATTTTAAGCTGAGAGCAGCCTAAATGGAATGAGAGTCAGAAAGTCCTTGCTGCAGCTATAAATACTCTGGACAAGGACACAGGTATCCTAGAAGGCACAGCAGCTGGGACCTGGAGTTTAGGGATTGAGGAGCAACCCCAGGGTAAGAGCTGCTGTTGACCATGGAGAGAGACAGATGGAGGGAAAGTGAGGGAGGAGAAAGTGGCAAGAAATGGCTGTGGAGGAAAGCCAGGCAACCACGGAAGCAAGGTGATAGTGCTGAGTCACGTGTAGTGGGTGGAGTCATCACCATAGCCTCTCTCTCCCGACATGCCAGCATTGGCAGCTGAACAACAGAGAGGCTGGCCCATCAAACGCCTGACCCCCTGAACTACAGGGTAGGACCCCACCCAGGGTGCCCCTATAAGTGTCTGATGCACTGATCTACAGTATGACCCCAGCCAGGGGGGCCTCTCTATGTGCCTGATGCGCTGAACAACAGAAAAGGACCCCAGGCAAGGGAGGCCTTTAAGTGCCTGAATGGGCTGAGTTACTGATAAAAACTGGCCAAAGAGGCCTTCTGATCGCCAGCTACAAGAGGCTTAAAAAAAGACTGATAGGGCAATAACTCCTATGGTGGAGGCAGTCCTTATCGCTGCACACTTGGCACAACCAGGGTCCCTGCAAGCCAAGCAGCTGTGCCACCTTCATGCTCAACCCTCCCTGATACAAAGCTGCTACAGTAGGCAAAAAATGTCTTGCATTTATGCATGCAGGGTCACTTCCGTCGTGTCCGGCTCTTTGCGACCCTGTGGTCTGTGGCCTGCCAGGCTTCTCTGTCTAGGTAGTTCTGCAGGCAAGAATACTGGAGCATACTGGCCAATACTGGTTGCCAGACCCTTCTAGAGCACTACATTTCCTGCTGCCCTAGCTGCCAATTCCCCTGAGTACCTGGTGCTGCCATATCCCCTGCGATCCAAGCAGCTGCACCACTTCCACATCTGGCCTTCACTGGGGCAGACCCAAGTCCTCCAAGGCAGCCCCAGGAGCAAAACCCTGTGGACAACTCACATGCAAAGGTGGAAATAAAACCACAGTTGAAACACAGGGGCAGTGTGGCTAAGGAAAAAGACTCAAAACCTTCCCACCAGCTGTATAAGCTGCAGATAAAATCCACACAGTCCACAGACTATGTATCTATGGAATATATAAAAGGCCATTGAGAGCTCCCACAAAAGAAAACACACTAGTTCTGATAGCTGTGGACTTTGGAGGCAAGAACCCACAGGAGTAGGACCAGATTAGAAACTATGCTGTCCCCACTGCAGGTCCAGAGACCAGCACAGAGTTGGAAGGCATCCTAGGGAGGTGAGGTGGACTGTGACTTCCAGTGAGGGAAAGGACTCTGACAGCAGTGACTCAAGAAAAACATTTATTGCTCTTATGTTTTGACTTGTTCTGTAGGTTCTTTTGGATCTTTTTTTCTCTCTCTCCCTCTCTTGTAGTTCTTGATTTTATTGTCACTCTGAAATCTAATTAAGCTTTTGAGGTTTTTTTTTTTTTTCTCAGTCATAATTTTTCTTGCTTTTGTTATAAACTTCTGCCTCTACATTAGAGTTTAGCAGTTCTGTGAGAGTTTTCTTTTTTTTTTTTTTACTTTTTCTTCCTTTTATTTTTCTCTTTTTCTAATTTTAATTTTTTAAACCTATTTTTTTACACTTATTCCTTTGTTTGCTTTTCCTACTGTGTTTTTTCCCCTTGAAGTTAGTCTTTAATGTCTATAAACCTTCCCAACTTGGCACCTTGCTTTAGTTTCATTTTCCAGTTTGTGCTTAAGTTAGTTTTGTTCTTAACTGGTTAATATAATTTTTGATTTCCTTTGCTCGCCAGATCAATCTACTGTACTTTATTTTTGTTGAACTGTTTTGATTTTGCTTATGGGTGTATATGTATATATTGCATTATTTTAATTATTATTTGCATGATTTTGTACCTGCCATCTGTCTGGGGTTCATCTTTGATTTCTCATTTTTAGGTATTGTTTTAATCTCAATTAATGCCATAATAAACCATTTGTGGAATCTTTGTTCCTGACCAGAGATCAAGCCCTGAGCCTTTGGAGTGGGAGAACTGACTCAAGACCCTAAACTACCAGACAACTAACCCTAAAGAGTATCAGATAGTGAGAACTCACACAAAGGAAACCACTTGGATACAAAACCTGGCATCACCCAACCACCAGTAGCACCCTGTGCATCATCTAAACAACACACAAAACAAAAATGCAAACCCAATCAACCGACAGGATTACCACCTCACTCAACCTTGCCCATCACAGGAAAAACAAACAAAACAAAACAGAAAAAACCTCAGCACAAATCTCACCCTATACAAAGCTTACACAAACCACTGGACTGACCTTAGGAGGGCAGAAACCAAAAGGAAGAAAGAATTCAACTTAGAAGGCTGGGAAAAGGAGACCTCAAACACAATAAGTTAAAAAATAATAATGAAAAGGCTGAGAAAAACGACACAACTGAAGGAACAAATAGAAAAAAAGAAGTCCAAATAAATGAAGAGGAAATAGGCAAACTACATGAAAAAGAATTAATAATAATGATAGTAAAGATCCAGATAATCATGATGGTGTGATCACCCATCTAGAGCCAGACATCCTGGAATGTGAAGTCAAGTGGACCATGAGAAGCATCACTATGAACAAAGCTAGTGGAGGTGATGGAATTCCAGTTCAGCTATTTCAAATCCTCAAAGATGATGCTGAGAAAGTTGCACTCAATATGCCAACAAATTTGAAAAACTCAGCAGTGGTCACAGGACTGGGAAAACACAGTTTTCATTCCAATCCCAAAGAAAGGCAATGCCAAAGAATGCTCAAACTACCACACAACTGCACTCATCTCACTTGCTAGTAAAGTAATGCCCCCAAATTCTCCAAGCCAGGCTTCAGCAATACATGAACCGTGAACTTCCAGATGTTCAAGCTGGTTTTAGAAAAGGCAGAGGAACCAGAGATCAAATTGCCAACATCTGCTGGATCACTGAAAAAGCAAGAGAGTTCCAGAAAAACATCTATTTCTGCTTTATTGACCATGCCAAAGCCTTTGACTATGTGGATCACAATAAACTGTGGAATATTAAAAAGCAGAGACATTACTATGTCAACAAAGGTCCACTTATTCAAGGCGTTGGTTTTTCCAATGGTCATGTATGGATGTGAGAGTTGGACTATAAAGAAAGCTGAGCACTGAAGAATTGATGCTTTTGAACTGTGGTGTTGGAGAAGACTCTTGCGAGTCCCTTGGACTTCAAGGAGATCCAACCAGTCCATCCTAAAGGAGATCAGTCCTGGGTGTTCATTGGACAGACTGATGTTGGAGCTGAAACTCTAAAACTTTGGCCACCTGATGCGAAGAGCTGACTCATTTGAAAAGACCCTGATGCTGGGAAAGATTAAGGGCAGGAGGAAAAAGGGGACAACAAAGGATGAGATGGTTGGATGACATCACCGACACAATGGACATGGGTTTGGGTGGACTCCAGGAGTTGGTGATGGACAGGGAGGCCTGGCATGCTGTGGTTCATGGGGTAGCAAAGAGTCAGACATGACTGAGCGACTGAACTGAACTGAACTGATAGTAAAGATGATCAAAACCTTGAAAACAGAATGGAGAAAATGCAAGAATCAATTAACAGAGACCTAGAAGAATTAAGGAATAAATGTACACAGACAACACAATTACAGAAATTAAAAATAATCTAGAAGGAATCAATAGCAGAATATCTGAAGCAGAGAATGAATCAGTGAGCTGGAAGATAAAATGGTGGAATTAACTTCTGAAGAGCAGAATAAAGTAAAAAGAATGAAAAGAACTGAGGATAGTCTCAGAGACCTCTGGGACAATATCACATGCACCAACATTTGAATTATAGGGGTCCCAGAAGAAGAGAAAAAAAAGAGTATGAGAAATTTTTTGAAGAGATTATAGTTCAAAATTTCCCCAACATAGAAAAGGAAATAGTCAATCAAATCCAAGAGGTGCAAAGAGTCCGATACAGGATAAACCCAAGGAGAAACACACCAAGACACATAAAGAATATTAAAAGCAGCAAGGGAAAAACTACAAGTAACATACAAGGGAAACCCTATATGTTTAACAGCTGATCTTTCAGCAGAAACTCTGCAGGCCAGAAGGGAATGGCAGGTTATATTTAAAGTATTGAAATGGAAAAATCTACAACCAAGATTACAATACCTGGCAAGGATCTCATTCAAAATTGGTAGAGAAGTCAAAAGCTTTTCAGAGAAGCAAAAGTTAAGAGAATTTACTACCACCAAACCAGCTTTACAACAAATATTAAAGGGACTTAGATAATCAAGAAATACAAAAGAAAAAGATCTACAAAATCAGATTAGATCAGATCAGATCAGTCACTCAGTCGTGTCTGACTCCTTGTGACCCCATGAATCGCAGCACACCAGGCCTCCCTGTCCATCACCAACCCCCGGAGTTCACTGAGACTCACGTCCATCGAGTCAGTGATGCCATCCAGCCATCTCATCCTCTGTCATCCCCTTCTCCTCTTGCCCCCAATCCCTCCCAGCATCAGAGTCTTTTCCAATGAGTCTACAAAATCAACCCCAAACAATTAAGAAAATGGCAATAAAACATATATATCAATAATTACTTTAAATGTAAATGGATTAAATGCTCCAAGCAAAAGACACAGACTGGTTAAATGGACACAAAAACAAGATCCATATATATGCTGTCTACAAGAAACCCACTTCAGACCTCGACAAAAATAGACTGAAAGTGAGAGGATGGAAAAATATATTTCACGCAAAAGGGAAGCAAAGGAAAGCTGGAGTAGCGATCCTCATAGCAGACAAAATACACCTTAAAATAAAGAAGATTAAAAGAGATAAAGAAGGGCACTACATAATGATTGAGGGATCAATCGAAGAGGAAGACTTAACAGTTGTAAATATCTATGCAGCCAACATAGGAGCACCTCAGTACATAAGACAAACATTAACAGACACTCACACCATGGACAGATCATCAAAACAGAAAATTAATAAGGAAATACATCTTAAATGAAACATTAGATGATGGATCTCATTGATATCTTCAGAACATCCCATCCAAATACAGAAGAATATACCTTCTTCTCAAGTGCACATGGAACATTCTCCAGGATAGACCACATCTTGGGTCACAAATCAAACCTTAGTAAATTTAAGAAAATTGAAACTATCAAACATCTTCTCTGACCACAATGCTATGAAACTAGATATCAATCACAAGAAAAAAGCTGCAAAAAACACAAACATGTGGAAATTAAACAACACATTTCTAAATAACCAACAAGTTACTGAAGAAACCAAAAGGGAAATCAAAAAATTTCTAGAAACAAATGACAATGAAAACACAACAACTCAAAATCTATGGGATGCAGCAAAACCAGTTCTAAGAGGGAAGTTTATAGCAATACAATCCTACCTCAAGAAACAAGAAAAACATTGAATAGACAACCTAACTTTACACCTAAAACAACTGGAAAAAGAAGAACAAAAAACCCCAAAATTAGCAGAAGGAAATGAATCATAAAGATCAGAGAAGAAATAAATGAAAAAGAAATGAAAGAAACAATGTAAAGGTTAATAAAACTAAAAGTTGTTTCTTTGGGAAGATAAATGAAATTAACAAAACTTCAGCCAGATTCATCAAGAAAAAAAAGAGAAAAATCAAATCGACAAAATGAAGAAGGATAATTTACAACAGACAATGCAGAAATACAAAGGATTATAAAATACTATTATGAACAACCATATAGCCATAAAATGGATAATCTGGAAGAAATGGACAGGTTCTTAGAAAAGTTCAATTTTCTAAGACTGAATCAGGAAGAAATAGAAAATATGAACAACCCAATTACAAGCACTGAGACTGAAGCTGTGCTTAAAAATCTCCCAAAAAACAAAATCCCAGGACCAGATGGCTTCACAGGAGAATTCTATCAAATATTTAGAGAAGAGTTAATGTCTATCCTTCTAAAACTCTTTCAAAATATTGCAGAGTAAGGAACACTTCCACTTCCAAACTCATTCTATGAGGCCACCATCACCCTGATACCAAAACCAAACAAAGACAACAAAAAAAGAAAACTACAGGCCTATATCACTGATGAACATAGATGCAAAAATCCTCAACAAAATTTTAGCAAACAGAATTCAGGAACACATTAAAAAGCTGATACACCATGATCTAGCTGTGTTTATTCCAGGAATGTAAGGATTCTTCAATATATGCAAATCAATCAACGTGATATACCACATTAACAAATAGAAAGATAAAAACCATATGATAATCTCAATAGATGCAGAAAAAGCCTTTGAAAAAATTCAGCAAAAATTTATGATTAAAACTATTCAAAAAATGGGCATAGAAGGAATCTACCTCAACATAGTAAAGGCCATATATGACAAGCTTATAGCAAACATTATTCTCAATGGTGAAAAACTGAAAGCATTGCCCCTAAGATCCAGAATAAGACAAGGGTGTCCACTTTTACCACTATTATTCAACATAGTTCGGAAGTCCTAGCTACAGCAATCAGAGAAGAAAAAGAAATAAAAGGAATAGAGATCAGAAAAGAAGAAGTAAAGTTCTCACTGTTTGCGGATGACACGATACTGTACATAGAAAACCCTAAAGATAGTATCAGAAAATTACTAGAGCTAATCAGTGAATTTACAAAAGTTGCAGGATACAAAATCAGTACACAGAAATCACTAGCATTTTAATATACTAACAATGAAAAATCAGAAAGAGAAATTAAAGAATCAATCCCACTCACCATTGCAACAAAAAGAATTATATATCTAAGAATGAACTTACCTAAGGAGACAGAAGAACTGTACACAGAAAATTACAAGACACTAATGAAAGAAATCAAATGCAACATAAACAGATGGAGAGATATTCCATGTTCCTGGGTAGGAACAATCAATATTGTGAAAATGACTACACTACCAAATGCAATCTACAAATTCAATGTGATCTCTATCAAATTATCAATAGCATTTTCCACAGAACTAGAACAAAAAATTTCACAATTCATATGGAAACACAAAAGACCCTGAATATCCAAAGCAGTATTGAGAAAGAAGAATGGAGCTGGAGGATTCAAGCTGACTTGATTTCAGGTTATACTACAAAGCTATAGTCATCAAAACAGTATGATACAGGCACAAAAACAGAAATATAGACCAATGGAACAAGATAGAAAGCATAGAAATAAACCCATGTGTCAGGGAACATTTAACAAGAGGATTCCTGCATGCTGTTTTCTATTTCTCAAGGATTCTCTGTTCCTTATCAGTTCCTGTTCCAAGAATGAGTAAAGCTGCATGCAGTTCTCAGGACTGAGGTCATGGATGAGGCATACAGTGACTCTTTTCAGCGTCAGAGACCTTGTATGTATTAGACTATCGATATTGTGGCTATTGATAAAATTTCATCCTGTGTAATAGCTGAGTAATCATCTTACTAAAGATATATAAGCCTGCATTTCTGCTAATAAAGCACCTTTGCTCCATTAGAGCTTGGGTCCCTGTGTCTTTCTTTCTTTCTGTCTCTCTCTCTCCTCGGCTAATTCTCTGGAGCACAGAAACCTGTCTTGCTCACTCTCCAGCCCAGGCTTCTAAGACTCTCTCAAGAAGGCACCCCATGCCTTCACCCCCCTCTCAAGAGGGCACCCGATGCCATTGTGAGAGACACAAGTCCTGTGTCAAGGACTTTATTGGTTCTCTGCATAAACCAGGAGTATCAGCCTCTTTCTCTCTTTCACTTTTCTTATCGTCACCTCCGGACTGCCAGGCCCCAGTCCATTAAAGGACCCCAACACCCATGCACCTATGGGTACCTTATTTTTGACAAAGGAGGTAAGACTATACAATGGGGCAAAGACAGCCTCTTCAATAAATGGTGGCAGGAAAACTGGACAGCTTTTACATTTTTAATTAATGTAAAAGAATTAATTTAGCATACTTCTTAACACCATACACAAAGATAAATTCAAAATGGATTAAAGGCCTAAATGTAAGATCAGAAACTATAAAACTCTTGGAGGAAAACATAGGCAGAACACTTGATGACATAAATCAAAAAAAGATCCTCTATGACCCACCTCCTAGAGTAATGGAAATAAAAACAAAAGTATACAAATGGGACCTGATTAAACTTAAAAGCTTTTACATAGCAAAGGAAACTATAAGCAAGGTGAAAAGACAACCCTCGGAATGGGAGAAAATAATAGCAAATGAAACAACTCACAAAGCATTAATTTCCAAAATATACAAGCAGCTCATACAACTCAATACCAGAAAAACAATGCAATTAAAAAGTGGGAAAAAGAGCTAAACAGACATTTCTCCAAAGAAGACATACAGATGGCTAACAAACACATGAAAAGATGCTCAACATCACTCATTATTAGAGAAATGTAAATCAAAACTACAATGAGATATCACTTCACACCAGTCAGAATGGCCATCATTAAAAAGTCTACAAACAATAAATGCTGGAGAGGGTGTGGAGAAAAGGGAATGCTCTTGCACTATTGGTGGGAATGTAAATTGATACAGCCACTATGGAAGATGGTATGGAGATTCCTTAAAAAAAAACTAGGAATAAAACTACCATATAACCCAGCAATCCCAATCCTAGGCGTATACCCTGAGAAACCGAAAATTTTAAAAGACACATGTATCCCATTGTTCACTAAAGCACTATTTACAATAGCTAGAACATGGAAACAACCTAGATGTCCATCAACAGATGAATGCATAAAGAAGTTGTAGTACATATACACAATGGAATATTACTCAGTCATAAGAAGGAACACATTTCAGTCAGTTCTAATGAGGTAGATGAACCTAGAACCTATTATACAGAGTGAAGTAAGTCAGAAAGAGAAATATAAATATCATATTCTAACACATATATACAGAATCTAGAAAAATGGTACTGAAGAATTTACGTACAGGGCAGCAATGAAGAAAGACGTAGAGAATAGACTTATGGACATGGGGAGAGGGGAGGAGAGGGTGAGATGTTTAGAAAGAGTAACATGGAAACTTGTATTACCATATGTAAAATAGATAGCCAACAGGAATTTGCCGTATAGCTCAGGAAACTCAAACAGGGGCTCTGTATCAACATTAGAGGGGTGGGATGGGGAGAGAGATGAGAGGGAGGTTCAAAAGGGAGAGGATATATGTATACCTATGGCTGATTCATGTTGAGGTTTGACAGAAAACAACCAAGTTCTATAAAGCAATTATCCTTCCATTAAAAAATAAATTAATAATTAAAAAACACCAATAATTCTCTATCCATTTCTTCTTCCTACAGTCAATAACTGGGTCTCTAGGTCTTAATACTGCAATGATAAATAGAAACCCAGAAATCAGTCAATCTCTCTCTCTCTCCATTTATCTCCAATGTTTAGAGCAATATGATACATGGTAAGGATGAAATAAACAATTACCGGATGAATGAAGAAAATCAAGCAGAAAATGTCTATAATGTCGCAATTCAGGACCACTTATTCTCCTCTTACATATAGCTCGAAGTTTCAGCATTGTGACCTAATCATGTCCTTTTTTTGACCAAATCAATGCCCCTCCTCAACTGTGATCTAACTGGAAATGAGAGGTGGTTTTAACTATATTTTACTATCCCATGCCCATATCCATGACATTCAGATATCAAAAGTACCTGGAATGCCTAATTTTCCTTCTCACATATTCTATATCAATTACAAAGTCTTAAGTTCATTGATACATTCTAGAACATTCATACATTCTAGGCAATATATTCTAAATTTGTATTTGCTGCTGAATTCCTCCATGAAAGCATTTTTAAAAGGTTTCTCAGATATATCCTCACTCCTTAGATGGTGAACAATGTGGAATATATAGTTGTCAAGAAAATCAAGTTGGGTGGAGAAGGAACAGATCTGCAAGATGACTGAGTGAAAGCCCAGGTTCTGTGTCACCGAGGTCCGAGTTAAAAGCTACTGAGTAGTCAGATATCAGAAACAAATCAAAGAGGGCAACTGGGTGAGGGAAAAGCATAAGAGTAATGAATCCAACAAAAGTCTTAATAGTAAAATGTCAAATGTCTAGGATCTGAGAGGAGAAAGTACATGTTGAGGGTACAGACAAGTAAGAATAAGAAAAGAAAGTCTGACAAAGAAGACAGTCTATATTAAAGGAATCTTTTTTACACTTCCTGACAAATGTGAAAGAACTAGGTCTTGAGTGCATGACAGAAGTAGCTATAGTTACTGTGAGAATATTTTTTATAGCTAATATATCCAGTTGGCTCAGTGGTAAAGAATCTACCTTCAAAGGCAGGGGATGTGGATTTGATCTCTCGTAAATTAGTTGTTGAAGAATCTGTCTGCAATACAGAAGAATGCGGTTCTATTCCTGGGTTGGGAAGATCCCCTGGAGAAGGAAATGGCAACATACTCTAGTATTCTTGTCTGGAAAATCTCATGGACAGAGGAGCCTTGTAGGCTACAGTCCATAGGGTCACAAGAGTTGGACATGACTTAGCAACTAAAACCACAGTATTCTAGCCTGGAAAATTCCACGGGCATGGACAGAGGAGACTGGCAGGCTACAGTCCATGGGATCACAGAGAGTCAGACATGACTTAGTGACTGAATAACAGTATGTAGTCATTCCTTCAATACATGCCAGGAACCTCCTGTATGTCATGGGCTATTAATAAGGAGACATGGTCTGTTCCCTCAAGAGTCCTTGTTGAGGGTTTGGAGACATAAACATATAAATAAGCCATCTTAGGGATTCCATAGGATCTGTTCTATATGACCCTTTAATATTGTTGGAGAAGGCAATGGCAACCCACTCCAGTACTCTTGCCTGGAAAATCCCATGGACGGAGGGGCCTGGTGGGCTGCAGTCCATGGGGTCGCTAGGAGTCAAACACGACTGAACAACTTCACTTTCACTTTTCATTTTCATTCATTGGAGAAGGAAATGGCAACCCACTCCAGTGTTCTTGCCTGGAGAATCCCAGGGACAGGGGAGCCTGGTGGGCTGCTGTCTATGGGGTCGCACAGAGTCGGACAGGACTGAAGCGACTTAGCAGCAGCAGTACTAACAGACCAGAAAGGATGGTTAGGGTTAGATTTATATGTGGGGATTTCTTTAGGTTGCTCTTTATTTACAAACAGAAAAAAAGGAGAGACGTTTCCAGTGAAAGGAAAGTGGCTAAGACATGAACATGTGAAAAGACTGAGTCTAGACCATAGTGGTATGGAGGCTAAGAGTAAAAGAAGAGCTAGAAAAATAGGTTGGAGCTAGACTGAGATGAGTCAAGCATATCTTGAGGGCTTGAAATATAATAAAATATTTTAAAGTAGAAATAAGATCTCAGAATCATTTTAGAAAGATTACTCTAATGGCAGTAAAGAGCATAAATTAAAGTTGGAGGAACACTGGAGGCAGAGAGATCAGCAGGAGGAGGTTACAGAAGCCGAAGTGTTAGCTGATGGACTGAGAAATGGATAGTGCACAGCTCTTTTTGGATACAGAATACATAGACTTAAATGACTGACTGAATGTGATTAAGTGGTTAGGAGGACCAAACATTCACAGATCTTAGGTGACGATACAGATGATAATGACGCAAACCAAAATAGGAGAAAGAAGGGAGTGAGGGTAGAAGGGAGGGGTTGGTAGAAGATGGAATTGCCTTTGAAAACTATTAACTCCGAGGTGCTCACAAAACATGCAAATTGAAATGTCTGATTTTATGAGGTACTCTGCTTCCCTGGTGACTCAGGTGATAAAGAATCTGCCTGCAATCGGGATACCTGGGTTTAATTCCTGGGTTGGGAAGATCCCCTGGCAAAGGGAAAGGCTACCCTCTCCAGTATTCTGGCCTGGGGAATTCAATGGATTATAGAGTCTATGGGGTCAAAGACAGTCAGAAACCACTGAGTAACTTTCACTTTCACTGAGTTAATAGCATTGTCTTGGGATAATGTCAGTAATTTTAAATTAAAGTTCAATTCAAAGTACAAGTATTGTCACCTTGTTGGAGGTATACTCTAATAAAAAAGTTTTACTGTTTACTCAGATTATAAAACACTGTTGATATGAAAAAAGTAATCATATAAAATGAACATGATAACTTCATCTCGGTCATGGCCACATAAAAAACTGCCAAAATTGGCTTAAGACTTAAATGTACTGTCACAAGCACTGATATTTATAGCTCATTCACCATATATCTATGAACAGCAAAGGAAAAATAACTTGTGAGCTATCATTCCACGTGCATCAACTTTAGCATGGATTAAAGACAAAGTCTTGGCAAATTTAAGTAAGACATCCCAAGTAATGATAAAAATTACTGAAACCACTTATTACTTATCAAATCTTGTAATCCCTGATTATTTAAACTGAATTGTTAGTATATGTATGATTATGATATAGCTTCAAACAGTAAATATATTGCTCAAAAGAAAAGTATATTGATATTTGCCCTAAACCATCTTCCCTAACATTCTGTATTTTAAGGATTATACTTTTTTGTAAACTTCCATTTCCCTTTCTATTACATAATAGGAAATACTATTAATAGCAGGCAGCTAAGCAAGAAAGTAGAGTGAGAGATAGTTTCCATATTTATTGGAAAATTATTGCATTGTCATTCCATGAAAATTTGACTTTCCTTATCATAATAATATACCCCAGAAAAGAGTTTAAGGTAAAAACTGAAGGACTAGACTTTTTCAAAAAGTGAAGCCACGTCCTAAGGAAGACAAGCATAGTTTTATTTTTACCAACCTTAATTAATAAGTTGGATTTTATGCATTGTTGTGCTACACATAATTGCTATATATAATTATAATATGTCCAACAATACCTTCTTGTAGGTCACTGTGGTTATTATTATGGATCTAGATAATTAAAAACAGAATGAAAAACTGTTATAGCCCCAGAAGGATAACTGTCGGTCTCTCTCTGAGTCTACGCATCCCTGGAATTGAAAATGCTTTGTGCAACATGCATAACCAATGAAAAGGTCTTTCCATAATTTTAGCTGTAACTTGATTCAGAAAAAAAATCAGAACACCTTCTGGAAGATGACAGCTGCTCAACAAATCCAAAGTGCCTAAACAAGCCTAGTTTAAAGCTGAAGACAGATACAGGCAAGGGCACTAAAGACAATCTGAAATAAATTGAGAATCTGATCTCCTAATTAGATGATGTATTTATTTATGGACCATACACAAAGTGATAAATGGGTCATAAAAATGTATGTTTACATTTACCATAAATTTATGTTCCTCTTTCTTTTTAAATATTTAGGTCATAAATATTATCATTATTTAATGGAAAATAACTGAATACCTTAGTACTTTGATAGTAAACCGCAAAATCAACAGAATATATTTATATACTACAGAAAATGTTTTAAAATATTCTGTACACTCCTTGTAAGTAATGATTACAAATATTTTACTGAATATAATTATTACCCTTCTAAGGAGAATTTTCTTGATGTTTCAAGAGACTATATAGCATATTAAAAAGCAGAGATATTACTTTGCCAACAAAGGTCCGTCTAGTCAAGGCTATGGTTTTTCCAGTAGTCATGTATGGATGTGAGAGTTGGACTATAAAGAAAACTGAGCACAGAAGAATTGATGCTTTTGAACTGTGGTGTTGGAGAAGACTCTTGGGAGTCCCTTGGACTGCAAGGGAACCAACCAGTCCATCCTAAAGGAGATCAGTCTTGGGTGTTCATTGGAAGGACTGATGCTGAGGCTGAAACTCTAATACTTTAGCCACCTGATGTGAAGAGCTGACTCATTGGAAAAGACCCTGATTATGGGAAGGATTGGGGGCAGGAGGATAAGGGGACGACAGAGGATGAGATGGCTGGATGGCATCACCGACTCAATGCACATGAGTTTGGGTGAACTCCGGGAGTTGGTGATGGACAGGGAGGCCTGGCATGCTGTGATTCATGGGGTTGCAAAGAGTCGGACACAACTGAGCAATTGAACTGAACTGAACTGAAGGAGAATTTTCTTGATGTTTCAAGAGACTATAAGTTCTTTTCTTCTGATCATTCAAAGTTTAAATATATATTTTGCTCTAATATATTGCTTGTCTGTTTAGGGGATATAAGGAGAAGGCAATGGCACCCCACTCCAGTACTCTTGCCTGGAAAATCCCATGGAAGGAGGAGCCTGGTAGGCTGCAGTCCATGGGGTCGCTAGGAGTCAGACACAACTGAGCGACTTCACTTTCACTTTTCACTTTCATGCATTGGAGAAGAAATGGCAACCCACTCCAGTGTTCTTGCCTGGAGAATCCCAGGGTTGGGGGAGCCTGGTGGGCTGCCGTCTATGGGGTCACACAGAGTCAGACACGACTGAAGCGACTTAGCAGCAGCAGCAGCAGTTAGTTAGGGATATAAATATCATGAAAATAACAGAATTCAGCTTATTGTAAATTGCTGTTTAATCGCTAAGTCATGTCTGTCTCTTTTGCAACCCCATAGATTGAAGTCCATGAGGCTCCTCTGTCCATGGGATTTTCCAGGCAAGAATACTGGAGTAGGTTGCTATTTGCTTCTCCAGGGAATCTTCTCAACCCAGGAATCAAACCTGTGTCTCCTGAATCTTAGGCAGATTCTTTACCACTAAGCCACCAGGGATCCTCGTTTTATAAATATACATTGTAAAATTCAAGTTAAATTTATAGTTATAAAAAGGATCTAATATTTAACTTGGAAATACATTTTAAAATATAGTAGTGATTCCTTATAAACATATATAATTGGTAGCCCAAAGAAGATCAGAGATACTGATCTATGCTAAAAAATTACATTTCCATGATGCCCATTTTTTTTGCATTAAAAGCTACTTAGTCACTTTTTCTTTATTTCTGGTGGTGCTTCTATGGAAGTGCATGGGACAGTAATGACATGAAATTAACTACTTGCCAGGCAGCACATGCAGCTGTGAATTGTGTTCACAGTGGAGCCCAATGGGTCCCATTCACCTCTAAGTCTACTTGCAAGTTTAATAAGCTTCCCAGACTTGACATGACCAACCCCACATTCCAAACCTGGCCCTCCCTTAGCCTTGAAATTAATAGCCACTCTGTCTTCATTTGATCTGACCAAAAACCCTGGAGTCATCCGTAATTCTTCTCTCTCAGCCTATACCCAGCCTACCCAAAAATCCTGCTCACTTTCTCATCAAAAACTAAAAATCTTACCATTTAGTCTCTATAACACTATCTATAACCTAGCCCAGAAAATCTTTATAACTCTCTTAAATTACTGAAATAGTTCCTAACTAGTCTGCCAGCTTCTACTCTTAACCTCCATTGACAGTCTAATTCCCACACAGTTGTCAGAACATCTTGTTGTTATATAATATAAGCCAAATTGCATAATTCTTCTCGCAATCTTCTAATAGCTTTTCAGCATTCTCAGAATAAAATTCACAGTCCTCTTTACTATGATTCGTGAGGACTTAAGTCTCTCTCTCTGGTCCCCAAGTACCTAACTTCATTTTCTTCTCCTCTTCTATTAATTCAAGTTCACTTACTCTGTTTCTAGCAGACTCCTTGTTGGAACATTCTGGACATGCTACCAGAAATATATAGACCCATGCTAAAAAATTACATTTCTATGATGCCCATTTTTTTTTTTTGCATTAAAAGCTACTTAGTCACTTTTTATTTATTTCTGATGACTGCTTCTATGGAAGTTCATGGGATAGGACTTTGCGTTTGTTGTTTCCTCAACTCTAATTTTCTTCTTTATTTGGTGTATGTCTCACTTCCTCACCCACTTCAGGTTTTTATTACATGTCAGCTTCTCAGAAGAGTCCTGGCTCCTTGTGTTTAACCTCAAGCCACCCTCTATTCCATGTCCCTCTGTCTGCTTTGTGTTTCTCTGTAGCACTTATGATCATCAAAGATACAAGAGCATATATGTGTTCACTATTGGTTTATTACTTGTTCCTTGTAACAAATGTAAGCTGCTGGAAACATATTTCTATGTATTTAGTTAATGGTCCAGAGTCGTACCTGATAAATGCTAACTACATTTTTGCTGAATGAGTAAATGTGAAAGTACTTTCAGTCTTTCTTTTTTTAAAATGTTTCATTAATCTTATATATCCTAATGCATCTATTTTCACAAAAATATTGTGCATTAGTTAGGGAAGTTAAATCAGGACGTCAGGCAAAGCTTGATGACAACTGAAAACTCTCCAAGCGACACATGACCCAGAGATGCACTTGCCTTCTAGCACACAACTTGTCACTTTCAAAGTTTGCTGATTCCAGCTATGAGGATGAAACTGGAGAGAGCAGAGTATCCTATTGGAAGACTTAAGAGATGACTCACTTCAGAAGGCTAGGAGATAGAATCTTCCAATAGGCCCAGGGAGGAGGAAACTGAATTGGTGAGTATTTAGCCAGTCTCTGCCATCTATAAATTAGGAAAACACTAAGATTTCATGTTCTTTTTCAATTTTTTTTGGTAAATTAATTTATTTATTTTAATTGGAGGCTAATTACTTTATAAAATACTTCAAAATAATATATACTGCATGTCTGCTGAATTCCATGATGGAAACAAAGTATTAATAGAATGTTAGGATTGACAGTAACTGAAGGAATGAAGAGTAAAACATTAGTTACATATTTCAAGAACTGCCTACCCAAGGAGGTAACATCTGAGCTGAGATTTTAGAGAGAAGAATGAGCCAGACATGCACAAACTGGAGAAGTAAAAACTCAAATAGAGGGAAGAGTTAGTATAAAGACCGGAGGGCAGAGATAAGAATAGGGAGAAGATTGGGTAGTTTAGTCTTAACAAGGAAGCAGGGAGAGCATGCAGTCAATGCAACGAGAGGTAGACAACGGTCCCAACCAGAAGAGTGCTGTAGGCCTCAGTAAGAAGTTTGGGATCTTACTTTAAAACAGGGGGGAGACATTATCGTACTGAAAGCAGTGAATTTTATCATCTGGTTTATATTTTTAAAAGATAAATTTAGCTAGCATGAAGTAAATGAATTAGTAGGCTTTTGCAATAGTGTAAGATATGGCCACAGTAATATAGATAGAGAGAAGTGGGAAAATGTAAATGTGTTTTGGAGGCAAAACCTATCAGACTTACTCTTGGATTGATGGTGGGAATTGTGGGGTGAGAGAATGAGTAATTAAAATTACTTCTAGGCTGTTAGCTTGAATAAGTTCATGTAAATTCACATTTTGCTTTTGCAAAATGGTGAAGATCAGTAGAGCCAGTTTTCTGAGGGAAAACAAGAGTTCTTTCTGAACATGGTAATTTGAAGAAGCCTATTAGGTGTTCAAGCCCAAGGGAGATGTCAATGGTAGAGATATTGCTAAGGGGATTATCTATCATTGTGTGATCAGCTGCCCAGTCATGTCTGACTCTTTGTGACCCCATGGAATGTAGTCTAACAAGCTCCTCTGTCCATGGGATTTTTCAGGTAAGAATACTGGAGCGGGTTGCCATTTCCTACTCTGTGGAGAGTACTTAAAGACTGAGCTTGGAAGAGGCCACAGGAAAAAGTGTAGACTGTGAAAAGATGAAGCCAGAAGGCTGAGCCAGAGCAGTTACCAGCCATAAGTCTGGCAGAAGAGAAGCAGCCTACTGACAAGACACTGAGCAGGACAGTCTGGGACCCAGCAGGAAGACCAGGACCA
This sequence comes from Bos mutus, assembly GCF_027580195.1. NCBI lineage: Eukaryota > Metazoa > Chordata > Mammalia > Artiodactyla > Bovidae > Bos > Bos mutus. Next base: position 34,398,945 of record NC_091618.1, read on the forward strand.
GGCAAATAATGAAGTCAAGAGAGTAATCACAGGGGTGGTGGGCTCTATCAACTGCAGCTAAGAGGAGAAGAATGAGTGAGTGGCCACTGGTGGTGGGCATGGCAGCAGCCAATGACTGACAAGAGTCAGTTCCAGAGTAGAGGACAGAGGAGTTCCACTGAATGGGAAGAGTAAGTAAAAACTGTTAGTTCAATCAGCACTACTGCCAACCTTTTTAGGGAAATGAGCAGAGCAGCTTCTGGGGAAACAGCATAGGTTTGGTGGGGGCAGGGAGGGGGTGGTTGGTCAAGAAAATGTTTTTTTTTTAACTAATGGGAGTTAATGTTCTAGGCTGATGTAAAGCATCTTGTAAAGTCAGGAGAAAGACAGCTATCTTAGTATTCAAAAACTCTGTTAACTAATCTGATTTAACCTATGAAACTGCACTCTATAAAAATGAAAATTAGTAAGACACCAAGAATTTTTAAATTATATGGAATTTAATGTGCATTTATTTTATTATGACCTTATTAGAAAAATCCAGCAAAAATACATTTTAATAAATCTGTGTTTTCCAGGGAAACAATATATAATTAGCAAATTCTGCACTTAAAAACAGTCTAATGAATTATTTTAATATTTAAGTTTAAAGCAATTATCCTAGGTTAAATTTGTCAGGGGAAAAAGTATCTTGGCCAAACTCATGGGTTATATAGTTGTAGGTTACTGACAAATTTATATGCTTGATTGTAAAAATAGAAACTATTTCCTTGGTCTTTTTCTTTAATACAATGTATGGACTTATCCACTATTTTGTGGTTTGTTTTTGAGTTAACTGGACCTGATACAAATTCTTTCTGTGTAATTCACAAGGTTTCTGAGCCTCATCTGTGTGTGTGTGAATGTGTAAGTAAAAGAGACAGAGACAGAGAGACATAAAGAAACAGGGGAAACAGCTGAATCCTGGCATTTACAGATGCTTACTAAAATGGTTTATTGTTATTATTGATATTCTTTCATTATCATTGTTATTACTGTTATTGTTATTTTGATGAAGTTAAGAAACCTATACACCATAGAGGAAGAATTTCATTTACACTCATGGTAATTTAAAATCAAAATAAATTCACAGCTACATATAAAGCAATTTTTTTTATTCTTCAAAGAAACATATAATTGAGTCAATGAACATTATACTATTAAAGACCTCAACATTCAAAAAAGTGAGATCATGGCATCGAGTCCCATAACTTCATGGTAAATAGATGAGGAAACAATGGAAACAGTGACAGACTATATTTTCTTGCACTCCAAAATCACTGCAGACAGTGACTGCAGCCATGAAATTAAAAGACACTTGTTCCTTGGAAGAAAAACTATTATAAACCTAGATAGTGTATTAGAAAGCAGAGACGTCACTATGCTGACAAAGGTCCACATAGTCAGAGCTATGGTTTTTCCAGTAGTCATGTATGGATGTGACAGTTGGACCATAAAGGAGGCTGAGCACTGAAGAACTGATGTCTTCAAACTGTGGTGTTAGAGAAGACTCTTGAGAGTCCCTTGGAGAGCAAGGAGATCAAAGCAGTTAATCCTAAAGGAAATCAACCCTGACTATTCACTGGAAAGATGGATGCTAAAGCTGAAGCTCCAATACTTTGGCCACTTTATGCAAAGAGTTGACTCACTGGAAAAGAACCTAATACTGGTTTCCTCAGTGTGTATGCCCAGCAGTGGGATTGCTGGATCATAAGGCAGTTCTATTTCCAGTTTTTTATGGAATCTCCACACTGTTCTCCATAGTGGCTGTACTAGTTTGCATTCCCACCAACAGTGTAAGAGGGTTCCCTTTTCTCCACACCCTCTCCAGCATTTATTATTTGTAGACTTTTGGATCGCAGCCATTCTGACTGGTGTGAAATGGTACCTCATAGTGGTTTTGATTTGCATTTCTCTGATAATGAGTGATGTTGAGCATCTTTTCATGTGTTTGTTAGCCATCTGTATGTCTTCTTTGGAGAAATGTCTATTTAGTTCTTTGGCCCATTTTTTGATTGGGTCATTTATTTTTCTGGAGTTGAGCTGTGGGAGTTGCTTGTATATTTTTGAGATTAGTTGTTTGTCAGTTGCTTCATTTGCTATTATTTTCTCCCATTCTGAAGGCTGTCTTTTCACCTTGCTAATAGTTTCCTTTGATGTGCAGAAGGTTTTAAGGTTAATTAGGTCCCATTTGTTTATTTTTGCTTTTATTTCCAATATTCTGGGAGGTGGGTCATAGAGGATCCTGCTGTGATGTATGTCAGAGAGTGTTTTGCCTATGTTCTCCTCAGAAGGGAAAGAGACACATGTACCCCAATGTTCATCGCAGCACTGTTTATAATAGCCAGGACATGGAAGCAACCTAGATGTCCATCAGCAGATGAATGGATAAGAAAGCTGTGGTACATATACACAATGGAGTATTACTCAGCCATTAAAAAGAATACATCTGAATCAGTTCTAATGAGGCGGATGAAACTGGAGCCTATTATACAGAGTGAAGTAAGCCAGAAGGAAAAACACCATTACAGTATACTAACGCATACATATGGAATTTAGAAAGATGGTAACAATAACCCTTTGTACAAGACAGCAAAAGAGACACTGATGTATATAACAGTCTTATGGACTCTATGGGAGAGGGAGAGGGTGGGAAGATTTGGGAGAATGGCATTGAAACATGTAAAATATCATGTATGAAACGAGATGCCAGTCCAGGTTCGATGCACGATACTGGATGCATGGGGCTAGAGCACTGGGACGACCCAGAGGGATGGTATGCGGAGGGAGGAGGGAGGAGGGTTCAGGATGGGGAACACATGTATACCTGTGGTGGATTCATTTTGATATTTGGCAAAACTAATACAATTATGTAAAGTTTAAAAAAAAAAAAGAACCTAATACTGGGAAAGACTGAGGGCAGGATGAGAAAGGGGCAACAGAGGATAAGATGATTGGATGGCATCATCGACTCAATGGACATGAGTTTGAGCAAACTCTGGGAGATAGTAAAGGACAGGGAAGCTTGGAGTGCTGAAGTCCATGGGGTCTAAAAGAGCTGGACATGACCGATGGACTGAGCAACATTAAAGACTTATAAAGTACCAAACTTCTGCGTGTATATATGGACTGAAGGGAGTGTGGTAATTGGTTTTAAAATTAAGAACAGAGAATATTAAATTATCTGAGCAACACTAGAAATTTACAGTTGAGTTTTTTATTATGGCCAGTTAAGGACTGGTGGTATACAATAAGAATACAGAGAAAGCAGTAGAAGAAAACAAGGTAGGAGGGGGAAAAACAAACCTGGAACCCAAAAGAAATGGCTGTATCAGGAAGCAGAAAGTGAGACAAATTGAAAAGAAACAAACAGTCAGAGAGAAAAAAAAAAAGGGAGGGGGGTTCCCAGGGAAATGAGTTGTCCCAAAGTCACAGCTTAATTTTCCTTTGAGGTATGTTACTCTGGAAGATTAGTGATTATCATTTTCTACTCACAATTGATCTGTTTTTTCTTACTGTCTAACTCATAATGCTAGAATATTTTCTCCTAATGGGCTAACTAGTGAAGATTATGACAGAGAAATTGTTCCCTGGGTTGCAGTAGTAGTTATCAGGGCAGCTGTCTTTCCAAAGGCTGCAAATAAATTCAGCTGAAATCTAGATTTTGTCTTTGACTAAGAGTCAAATGTTTCCCATGTTTTCTTTTCCTTGTTTTCATTTAGCGAAAGCTTCTCTCTTAACCTTCACATAGTCATTGGTCACTGTAGGCTGCGCTTACAGTACCTATACTGTTCAGAGATCCCAGATTGTGCACCAGCAGACTAGCACAGGCTGTTCCTACCAGCTGAGGTCCAGGATCACAAAGCATCAAAGGAGTTTGTTATTCGCCCTTCAAAAGCCTGTTGTGTTTGCTACTGTGAAATAATTAAAAATTAATCAAGGTGATGAAATATGAGTGTGATAAGCAGAACTGCTATCAATGAAAATTAAATTAATGCTGCAGAAAAGTGAGATCATCTGAGTGTCTCAAGCTCTTGTTTTAGATTACGGAAATTACAAAATTGAACTTGTTGGTGATGCATTATTGGAAAGAAATATGATGTAGAATTCCAATCAACAGTCACTTAATCAAAGAAAAAGTCATGACCTTACATCAAAAGACTGGGATGTGAGTGCAGATGAACTGTTTTAAGTTGAAATAGACTATTTAAGGAATGAATGTATCATTATTATAGTTCTTTTTACTAACAAACTTTTTCAATTCATTAACCTACAGGTTTTCATCATGGCAGAAAAGATCATATTTACTGTGCTCATAAGCAGGGTACCATAGACAGTATTCTTGGTACATGCAAATAATCAAACAAATGGGTCTTAGAAAGTAAATTCCACAGAAGTTCATTCAGAGCAAATGAAAATCTCATCACAGGTAAGTGTACGTTATTAGAGTTGGTTAACACTCTCTTCTGAGACATTCGTCCTCATTAAACACAACAGGGGCTTCCCTAGGGGCTCAATTGGTAGAGTCTGCCTGCAAAGTGGAGACCCAGGTTCCATCCCTGAGTGGGGGAGATTCCCTGGAGAAGAAAAGGCAACCCACGCGACTCTTCTTGCCAGGAGAATCCCATGGACAGAGGAGCCAGGCGGGCTACAGTCCATGGGGCCACAAAGAGTCGGACACAATTGAGTGACTAACACTTTCACTTTTCATTTTCTTTCAAATATAACAGGAGTTATTATGACAAACATGTATGTCAAGTATTTTTGTACAAATCCTAGAGTTCTTAAAGGTCAGTAATAAACTTGGGATTATATGAACAAATACAAGAAAACAATATTACTTACCTAAACTGTAATCAAAATGATATATCTATGATTATTTACAAAAGCTGACCACTTAGTAAGAAATTAATCTACCATAGAAATCTATGATAGGCTGTATATTTACTGATTCTTCACAGAAATATTTTTCTCAAACACTCTAAATAAGAGCAGTATAAATTTTACAAGATTTTAAACATTTGCTATAAATGTAAATATTCAGATTCATAAAATAGTACATTTTAATAAATACCAAATAATAGGCTTCACTTTCACACTGATGTGATTATGGTTTGCAAAACTATGATCCTCAAAAGAAAACAAAACAATGTGTTAATGAGGAAAAAAAAGTACACTGGCAAAATTTTAGGTAAAATAATCAAATGAAATGCATAGTTGCTGAGATCCTATTTTTAAAAAAATCCTACAAACCTCTCTAAAAACAACGTGTGCTTCATTTTAACCAAGAACCTGCAACCTCTACATTAAAAATGCACAGTCGTGCACTTGGGCTGTACTGCCATCAAGTGCCTAAACCAATTAGTATTGAGGTTCTTGCAGCAGCTTTAAGCAGATTCTTTCAGTGTTACAAGTAGTAATTTCAGATACAGGCTAAGAGCAAACCACTTTGATCATAAACAGCTACAAGAGCATCAAAATTTAGACATGACAATAAAACCTCAAAAGTATTAATAAAACATCAAGAATCCTACCAGCTCACTGGAAGTTCGTGAAGTCTGAATATGTTATTCAGCTTGTAGTCAAATTTTGCTGGACAAAGATTCTCTTTGCCTAAATCCAGGTTTGGATTTGGTTGCATATGTGTAGGAAATTCTGAATCCTAGAGAAAAAATAAAGAACTCTGTGTAAAATAGAAACTCATTGTACACACTGATACAGTCTTATTTAATATTTTATTAAAAAACAAATGCTACTATTAAATCCATCATTCTTGATTTTAGTTTTGAGAAAATATGCAATAAATATAAATTTTTAAATAAGGAATATATCTAACTGCATAAATCTAAACTGCATGCTACATGGTAAAACTTACTTGCAAACATCCCTTTACTGAATTACAATGAAACACAATATAGCATTTCTTATATATTATTGGCCTATTGTCCTTTTTCAATAAGTTTCCATCCCCAACAGTATTATTTTTATATTCCTTTTATTCTCTATAGATGGGGAACTGAACAAATTTTAACTGGATAACAAAATAACAATATTCACTAACAATTATGGTTTTCTTTACATCTGAGGACACTCAGATAATTTAAAGTTACTTACTAAAGATAACGGAGAAGGCAATGGCACCCCACTCCAGTACTTTTGTCTAGAAAATCCCATGGACAGAGGAGCCTGGTAGGCTGCAGTCCAAAAGATTTCTGTCATAAGCATTTTAAATTTCACATACATTAGAATCCACATCTGCCATGTGTTGGTCATTTCCCTCCAAAATGATGAAAAAGATAATTTTCATCCCCTGAGAAAGCAGTCTCTCCTCAGTGGAAAGAAGACATCCTATGAATAGCACTTGAAAGTGAAGTGTTAGTCATTCAGTCCTGTCCGACTCTTTGTGACTGCATGGACTATAGCCCACAGGCTCCTCTGTCCATGGAATTCTCCATGGAAGAATACTGAAGTGGGTTGCCATTTCTTTCTCCAAGGGATCTTTCCGACTCAGGTATTGAACCTGGGTCTCCGGCACTGCAGGCAGACTTTTTACAAACTGAGCCACCAGATGGATGGATCAATTGTTCAACTCAACAGAAAAAGGAACTGATCAGTCCTTAACACTTTGAAATTGCCTTCAAAAGAGGGAGACACATTAGTTGTTTGCACACGCATTCATTTGTTCAAAAGGTATTTTGGAGTACTACTTTATCCCAAACATTATTCTAGGTATGGGGAATCCACTAATGAACAAAGCAGATAAAAAGACTTGCCCTGTGAAGGTTACATTGTAACAGATTATTTAATATATCCTCAGAGTTTGGAGAATTACAAAGATAATTTTAATAAATGAAGTATCTTTCTGATCACAAAGCAATATATTAATACATTCTTTTAGAAATTTTATGCATTTTATACTACTACAAAGAAAAAAATTAAACTTTTTTTACTACCAGATTAATTACTATTAGATTCCCTGGTAGCTCTGAGAATCTGTCTGAGTGATAATAATTAGTGTTATCACTTTGGTTTATAACTTGTCTGTCTCTGTATCTCAATTTTTACAAAATTGGAACCATCCTCTATTATCCACCCTCCATCTTTCATTTAACATTACTGCATTTTCACAGTAGTCTATTTTGAAAGAATGCAAACACCACATTTTACTTAAAATAAGCTATATTTGTTTCCCATATGATTATCAATGCTATGAACATGGTTTTCTATCTATAAATCTCCACTTTACTGACTGCATCCTTAAAGCACAGTTTAGAAGTGTAAGTGAATAATCATCCAAAGAAAATCTATTTTTTTTAAAATCATGATACCCTTTCACAGATTTCTCTTTAGAATTATTACATGAATTCATACCCCTGCCGGTTTTATAATAATATATACAATGCACCACACATCTTTGTTATGGACCCACTCACACAAGTATTTATTTCTTTGGGAAATATTTATTATTGTCTATGTAAGGACAGGCATTGGCTTCAGATCTTACAATATATCACTGACCAAAACAGACAAAATTGCCTCCCTTGTGGAGACTGCATTCAATCATGATGACACCATGAACAATAAAATAATAAATATATAAATTATAAGGTAGAATATCTGAAAAAAATGTTGCTAATCCATATATAAAAATATTTCATTGGTGTTTCACTGATTAGATTGACTATTTTTATATTTCTTTTTGTACTTCATTTTTCCTCAAGTGTGTATATATGCCTTCTGCCCATTTCCCTATTGTTGTGATAGTACTTCATTTTAATAATATTGCCTGTGTTAGAAATGGAGGAAGGGTAAATTATTATGTTGGAAAATACAGAAAGGTGGTGGGAATCTGGTCTTAGTATAATTTTTTGACTACATGGAAATATCTAGAACCAGAAACTTATTATTTACAGCAATTTGTATAAGCACTGTTAAATCAATCATTAGTAAAACTAATACAATGAGGCATTTAAGAAACCTAATCAACTGATTTTAATAAAACCTAATCAACTACAACCTGTTTGATAAAACTGAGAAGAATATAGGGAAAGATTTACAAGAGCAGTGAAGGCATGATAATAGCAATCCTATCTCAATATAGATATGGAGAATCCCATGGATGGAGGAGCCTGGTGGGCTGCCGTCTATGGGGTCACACAGAGTCAGACACGACTGAAGCGACTTAGCAGCAGCAGCAGCAGCAGCAGAGGCAAAACATAAGATACTTTATAACCCAGGCTGTATACTGAAACATTCCAGGAGACAATAGCAGGCAGGAAACAATCAATCAGCAGGCAGGATCAGAGAGGTAAACCCAGGATAAATAAATACGGACAATGCACAGAGGATAGAAGAATGAAAATAAATCTTAAAACTATTTGAAATTATATGACTATTGTCCTTCCTTTGTATTGACAAGGTACAACTGGAGGGCAAGGCTAAACTGTCAGTAATGGGCCTTGGTAGGTCAATGGTTCTCAACCCAGTTCATGTTGAAATCACCATGTACCTTTTTAAAAAATACCAATATCACCAAACCCTACTCCAGATCAATTAAGTAATAATGCCTGAAAGTGAAGCTCTGACATTGGTATTTATGTTAAAGCTCTTCATGTGAAAAAAAGTAGTGATTGATAATTGTGACTTTTCCTCACAAATCAGTTTCACCACATACTAGTATGTGAATTTATTCAAGCTACTCACCAAGCTTTCTAAGCTGTATTTTCCCACATGTAAAATACAACCAAAATCACACTGAATTCATTGACTTGAGGATTAAGTGAGTTAATCTCTGTAGAGCACCAATCACATGCTTGGCATCTAATAAATCCTTAATAAACATTAGCTAGTTCTGTGTTTATTTTTATTATTGCTGCAATTAGTGGCACATGTTAGTCTCAACTGGTGAGTAAATTCATTGAGTTATTTCATACTGTACTTATTTATTATAGAACACTTTCTCTTAATCAAATCAAAGGTTTAATTTCTTCTGGTATGCTGATTACAGAATAGTTTCCTATGATCCAACCTGTCAGAGTTCAGTCCCATATCTGGTTAACTGCTGGCTGTCTCTCTTTGTCCCGGAATCAATAATAAATGGAGTTCTCTTGCTTCACTGACCAGCCAGTTGGGATTAACACAGCCTTGCTGCTTATATTCACAGGATGAAAGACCAGATGGGCAACTTTCTCTCCACTTCAGCGATATATCAGTTAGGTATCCCCTGTATCTATCCTGATTGGGAAGTCAATTATCTATTTGGCCTCCTTCCACATGAGTCTCTTGGGTACCAAGGCTCTGTGTCTGTGCCATTTAACTTCTGTCTGCTTCTCTGTCTTGTTTAATGCTTTCCATTGATAACCCACAACAATCTTGAATCTGAAGCTCAAAATTATTCACTCAGGCATTCACTTAAAACATTTGAGTGTTTACTTCATGTCAGGCATTAGTTTAATTTTACCAGACCACAAATATAAGGAGAATACACTCCTTTCCTTACAAGGACTCAGTCTCAAGAAGGAATAGTATAAATGAAAAGGACAGCTAGAGTAGAAATATGTAGACAATATTAAGGTGAAGAAATATGCAATAAAACTCTAGAAATGAAGTAGATAAAGTTATCATATTGCATATATTGTGATTTACATTGATAGACATTAGAGATAGATCAGTAATATGTATAAAGCTAAATGGGAAAAGGGAATTATAAAGAGATCATATAACTATAAATGTACTACAGTTATAAAGTAGTAATGTTCATATATGCAATTAATGAACAGAAGATAGAAAAACATTTCATTAAATCTAGCAACAATAAAACACACTTACCTTGTAGAACACTAATACAAAACTCAGTAAATCTCAAGAAAAACCTACTTTATTCAGAGATATAAAACAGGGATTGATTTAATATAGATATCCCACGGACTCAGGAAGTCTATTAACAAAGTTCTTGAGAAGTTTGATTTAAATATTTAATATATTTCAAATAAAAACTTTACTGCGAATTTTGAGGAGCCTTAGAAAATCATTCTAAAATTAATCTGGAAGAACAAACCAGACAATATTGTTTTGACATTTATAATATCTCCATTTTACACTTGAGAAGACAAACTCATAGTAATTAATCCAAATACAAGCAACCAGTCTAACTCAGTTCAGTTCAGTCACTCAGTTGTGTCTGTCTCTTTGCAACCCCATGGACTGCAGCACTCCAGGCTTTTCTGACCAACTCCCGGAGCTTGATCAAACTCACATCCATCGAGTCAGTAATGCCATACAACCATCTCATCCTCTGTTGTCCCCTTTCCTCCTGTCTTCAATCTTTCCCAGCATCAGTGTCTTTTCAAATGTGTCAGCTCAGCTTCAGCATCAGTCCTTCCAATGAATATTCAGGACTGATTTGCTTTAGGATGGACTGGTTGGATCTCCTTGCTGTCCAAGGTACTCTCAAGAGTCTTCTCCAACACCACAGTTCAAAAGCATCAATTCTTCAGTGCTCAGCTTTCTTTATAGTCCAACCCTCATATCCATACAGGACAACTGGAAAAATAATAGCCTTGACTAGATGGACCTTTGTTGGCAAAGAAATGTCTCTGCTTTTTAATATGCTGTCTAGGTTGGTATAACTTTTCTCCCAAGCAGCAAGCGTCTTTTAATTTCATGGCTGCAGTCACCATCTGCAGTGATTCTGGAGCCCCCCAAAATAAAGACTGTCAAGATGCCATGATCTTAGTTTTCTGAATGTTGAGCTTTAAGACAGATTTTTCGCTCTTCTCTTTCACTTTCATCAAGAGGCTCTTTAGTTGTTCTTCACGTTCTACCATAAGGGTAGTGTCAACTGCATATCTGAGGTTATTGATGCTTCTACTGACAATCTTAATTCAAGTTTGTGCTTCATCCAGCCAAGCATTTTTCATGATGTACTCTGCATATGTTAAATAAGCAGTGTGACAATATACAGCCTTGATGTACTCCTTTCCCGATTTGGAACCAGTCTGTTTTTCCATGTCCAGTTCTAATTGTTGCTTCTTGACCTACATGCAGATTTCTCAGGAGGCATGTCAGGTGGTCTGGTATTCCTATATCTTGAAAATTTTTCCACACTTTTTTTGTGATCCATACGGTCAAAGGCTTTGGTATAGTCAATAAAGCAGAAGTAGACAATTTTATGGATTTCTCTTGCTTTTTTGATGATCCAACGGATGTTGGCAATTTGATATCTGGTTCCGCTGCCTTTTCTAAATCCAGCTTGAACATCTGGAAGTTCACGATTCACGTACCATTGAAGCCTGGCTTGGAGAATTTTGAGCATTACTTTGTGAGCCTGTGAGATGAGTGTAATTATGTGGTAGTTTGAGCATTCTTTGGCATCTGAACTTTTTCAGTCCTGTGGCTACTGCTGAGTTTTTCAAATTTGCTGGCATATTGACTGCAGCACTTTCACAGCATCATGTTTTAGGATCTGAAATAACTCAACTGGAATTCCATCACCTCCACTAGCTTTGTTCGTTGTGATGCTTCCTAAGGCCCACTTGACTTTACATTCCAGGATGTCTGGCTCTACATGAGTGATCACACCATCGTGATTACCTGGGTTATGAAGAACTTTTTTGTACAGTTCTTCTGTGTATTCTTGCCATGTCTTCTTAATATCTTCTGCTTCTGTTACAGCCATACCATTCTGTCCTTTATTGTGCCCATCTTTGCATGAAAATATCTCTTGGTATCTCAAATTTTCTTGAAGAGGTCTCTAGTCTTTCCCATTCTGTTGTTTTCCTCTATTTCTTTGCACTGATCACTGAGGAAGGCTTTCTTATCTCTCCTTGCTATTCTTTGGAACTCTGCATTCTAATGGGTATATCTTTCCTTTTCTCCTTTGCCTTTAGCTTCTCTTCTTTTCATAGCTATTTGTAAGGCCTCCTCAGACAACCATTTTGCCTCTTTGCATTTCTTTTTCGTGGGGATGGTCTTGATCACTGCCTCCTGTACGAGGCCACAAACCTCCATCCATAGTTCATCAGGCACTCTATCAGATCTAATCCCTTGAATCTATTTCTCACTTCCATTGTATAATCATAAGGAATTTGATTTAGGTCATACCTGAATGGTTAGTGGTTTTCCCTACTTTCTTCAATTTAAAAGTCTTAATTTTGCCATAAGGAGTTCATGATCTGAGCCACAGTCAGCTTCCAGTCTTGTCTTTGCTGACTATATAGAGCTTCTCCATCTTTGGCTACAAAGAATATAATCAATCTGATTTCAGTATTGACCATCCTGTGATGTCCATGTGTGGAGTTTTCTGTTGTGTTGTTGGAAGAGGGTGTTTGCTATGACCAGTGTATTCTCTTGGCATAACTCTATTAGTTAGCCTTTGCCCTGCTTCATTCTGCACTCCAAGACCAAATTTGCCCCTTACTCCAACTATTTATTGACTCCCTACTTTTGCATTCCAGCCCCCTATAATGAAAAAGATATCTTTTTTGGGTGTTAGTTCTAGAAGGTCTTGTAAGTCTTCAGAGAACTGTTCAACTGCAGCTTCTTCAGCATTACTGGTCAGGACATAGACTTGGATTACCATGATATTGAATGGTTAGCCTTGGACACGAACAGAGATCATTCTGCCGTTTTGGGGACTGCATCCAAGTACTGCATTTTGGAGTCTTTTGTTGACTATGATGGCTACTCCATTTCATTCTTGCCCACAGTAGTAGATATAATGTTCTATCTCTAAATGTCTCCAAATCTAACAAGTTTTCAACTATTACAAAATGATGACTAAGCAAGAATGGATATTTCCTTAATCTTTCAATTATCAAATTGAGTAAAGTTATAAGTTTTTTAATGTAATAATGCAAACTGTTGGATAAGATATGGAAAATATTTCTTCACTTTGGATGACTATAAACTGACTTGACATTTTCAAAGAAATATCAATCAAAATAAAAACTGACTTGGCAATTCCACAGCTAGGAATTTGTCTTATGGATAATCTCTCAATGTTTCACCAAATTATATACACAAGCTTTCTTTTTCATTTGTGTTTTTTGTTTTTGTGGTTTGCTTTTATTTTCTAATATGCTGCATTTCCTACAATTTTAGATATAAAGGACAACTTAATTATGTATCAATACCTTTATTTATTGTAAAATTATGGTACTATTCTGCTATACCATCTTTAAATAGACTGAAGTACATCCAGTACTGTTATAACCCTATGGCCCAGTTGTTAAAATACTGAAAAACATTTGTATTACTTGGAAAGTAGCCGCTATCCAAAGCATATACTCTATATTCCTCTTACAGCCACACTTTATCTACTTCTTTGGGTACATGCCCTGACCCAATTTATTTATAATATTGCCCTAATTACGGTGATTTTTGCCACACCTGGGGCTCCCGGACCATTCTCCCATCCTACATCCAGCATCTATTCTGATTGGTCAGTTGTCATGCTCTAATGTTAACTTGTCAAACACTTTGAATATCACTCTAAATTTATATGTATTTATGCAAAATTAACTCTATATTACTAACTTAAAAATGTATAGAATGGCATATTAAAATCATTCCATTTTTATAAAATAAACAAAGGATCTACAGGTAAGGGTTAATGGATTGTGATACATTTTTTAGAGAGAGAAAACAAGAATCCTAACAGTGGTCATGAGGAGGAGATCAAGATGAAAGAGCAGGAAAATGTGGAGCTCACCAACCCCCATGCATGCATGCATGCTAAGTCGCTTCAGTCATGTCCAACTCTGTGCGACCCTATGGACGGCAACCCACCAGGCTCCTCTGTGCACAGAATTCTCTAGGCAAGAATATTGGAGTGGGTTGCCAATTCCTTCTCCAATGCATGAAAGTGAAAAGTGAAAGTGAAGTCGCTTCAGTCATGTCCGACTCTTAGCAACCCCATGGACTGCAGCCTACCAGTGGGTTACCATTGCCTTCTCCAACCCACATAAACACATCCAAAATTCAACAACATGGAACAATTCTCACTGAAAACAGAGACTGGAAGAAGACCCACAAGTAGGCAGGCAGAAAGGGAACAGAAGCAATTAGACTGGCACTGAGCCCCTAGGAGGGGACACAGAAGAGGAGTGGGACTACACGGGCTGGACAACCCTTCCCAGGGGGTGGGCAGTTGAATCCCCATCTAGGGTGTATGACACCAAGATACACTTAGCTGGTTTGAAAACCAGTGGGACTGACAATGGAGCTGTAAGAAAGTTAGACTCTGCTTGTGAAGAGTGCACACATGCTTGTTCAGTCCCAAAACAAGGCAAAGGAAGCAGACTGAAACTGCCCAGTGGTCAGTTTCCCCACAAATGTCCCAGCCTGCTTGGTGGGAATCTAAATTTCCATAGTCACTATGAAAAACATTTTGGGGAGCTTCCTTGAAAAATTGAAAATAGAACAACCATATGATCTAGAATTTCTACTATGGGGTATATATTTGATGAAAACAAAAATATTTTAAAAAGATACCTGCACTCCCATGTTTATAATAGCATTATTTGCAGTAGTCAAGATATGAAAACAACTTAATTGTCCAGCAACAGATGAATGAATAAAAAATATGTGGTAGGCTTCCCTGGTGGCTCAGATGGTAAAGAATCTATCTGCAATGCAAGAGGACCTGGGTTCAATCCCTGGTTTGGGAAGATCCCCTGGAGAATTGAATGCAATCCTACTGCTAATATTCTTACCTGGAGAGTTCCATGGACTGATGAACCTGGCAGGCAACAGTCCATGGGATCACAAAAAGTCAATCATATACAACTGAGTGATTAACAATGAAATATTGCTTGGTCATAAAGAAGAATGAACTATTTCCATAAAAATGAATGACATATTTGAAACAACATAGATGGACCCAGATGTTGTTATGCTTAGTGAAATAAGTCAGATAGGTAAAGAAATATACTGTATTATCATTTATATGTGGAATCTAAAAAATGAAACAGATGAATAAGGTAAAACAGAAACAGATGCACATATACAGAACAAACTAGTGGTTACCAGTGAGGAGAGGAAAAGGTAGAAGGGAAAGACAGGGTTGAAGATTAAGAGACATAAACAACAGTATAAAATAAATAAGCTATAAAGATGTATTATACAGTATAGGGAATATAGCCAATATTTTATAATAACTTTAAATGGAGTATAATATATAAAAATATTTAATCACTGCTATGTACCTGAAACCAATATAATATTATAAATGAACTAGATTTCAATAAAAATATAAAAAATTTTAAAAAGGGGAAGTAGCTGTGAATGTTCACTGCAGCGCTATTTATAAGATGTGGAAGCTAAGATGTTGTTGTTGTTGTTGTTGTTGCTGCTGTGGTTCAGTCACTAAATTGTTTGTCTCTTTGAGACACTGTGAACTGTAGCCCACCAGGCTCCTCTGTCTGTGGGATTTCCCAGGCAAGAACGCTGGAGTGAGTTGACATTTCCTTGCTAAGACACGGAAGCAACCTAAATGTCCATCAACGGGCAAATGTATAAAGGAAATATGTATATACATACATGTAATGGAATATTAATCAACCATAAAAAAGAATGAAATAATGCCATTTGTAGCAATAAGAATACATCTAGAGATCCTCATATTAAGTGACCTAAGTCAGAAGTAAGTGAGACAAATATCATATGATAACACTTATACATGGAATCTTAAAAAAATAATACAAATGAACTTATTTACAAAACAGAAATAAACTCACAGACACAGAAAAGAAACTTAAAATTACCAAAGGGTAAAGCAGAGAGAGAAATAAATTGGGAATTTGGGATTAACAGATTTATACTTCCATGTATAAAATAGATAAGCAACAGAGACCTACTGTATAGTACAGGGAACTATATTCAGTATCTTGTAATAACCTATAATGGAAAAAAGGCTGAAAAAGAACATATCTAAATCAGTTTGCTGTATACCTGAAACACTTGTATATACTATACTTCAATTTAGAAAATGAAAAAATTATATTAAAAAATAATAAAACATTGAAAAAATTAAAAATAAAATAAGAAGAAGCAGGCAGGAGGCTCAGGATCAGCAAATAGGATGGGATGATGGAAACAGAGTCTACAGTGATGTCCTTTGAAGTTGAAGGAAGGGACCATTTTCCAGGCAATCTAAGTAGCCTCTGTTTGCAGCTAGAGAGGTCTAGGAAAGGATTCTCCCCTAAGGCCTCCAGAAGAAAGCCAGACCTGACATCTTGATTTCAGACTTCTGCCTTCCAGAACTGACTTAATAAATAAGTGTTGTTTTAGCTGAAAAAAAAAAATAGTTGTCATCAATGGATGTAGTAAATTAGAAAAGACCCTGAATGCTGGGAAAGATTGAGGGCAGGAGGAGAAGGGGACGACAGAGGATGCAATGGCTGGTTGGCATCACCAACTCAATGGACATGAGTTTGAGCAAACTCCAGAGACAGTAAAGGACAGGGAAGCCTGGCATGCTACAGTCCACATGGTCGCAAAGAACAAAACAACAACAGAGATCAGAGCAAAGGGAAAAGAACTAATTACTTTTAATATTATACCTTTCTTTACTGTTTGAATATTTTATCACATGAATAGTATTTTCTTAATTTTTCAAATAAAGTAATATATATAAAGAATCTATCTAGCCTACACATATTAAATGCCCTCAAACTTGTGACTAGTATTTTCAAACCATGGCTCAACTTGATATGATATAGTTAAAACCTTAGATTTTAAAAGACTGTTCAAATAAAACAAATCTGGTTAATATAGCAGAGACTATTAAGAGTTCTTTTACATTTCCCTACCTCCCTTACAGTTAAACTGAGTTAAAGTTACAGGGTTCTGAAAAACAGGATGTAAGTAGAAATAATGTAAGTTGTTTCTAGTCCTAGCTTTTAAACATCCCAACATAGTTCCAGATTTTGTTGTCACCAGATGGATGCCAATATACACGAGTCACTGAATGGAAGACAGCTATGCAGAGGCGTGACACTACCCACAGTTAGCATGAGCCTTAGTTGTAAAAAGCACGTTGCGTTTGGGGTCTTACCTCTTGTAGTAGCTAATGTTGCTTACACTGACTAGTACAGATGAAAATTATGATGCTTAATTATGTGCCTACAACTGCAGGCAAATAATTAAGGTGGTAAAGCATCACCTGCAATGCAGGAGACGGGCTAGGTTCGATCCCTGGATAGGGAAGATCCTTTGGAGAAGGAAATGGCAACCCACCCCAATACTCTTGCCTGGAGAATTCCATGAACAGAGGAGCCTGGTAGGCTATATATAGTCCATGGGGTCGCAAAGAGTCAGACACGACTGAGCAACTAACACACACAATTATTTGCCATTTGTATTAATTTTAAAAACTACAAGGTTAAAGGATGAATGTTTTCAAGTAGACATGGCATTAAATGAACACTGCTGTAAAACAAATTTTAATGTGATATTTTTCTCTCCCTCTCCTAAACTCCTATGTTGAGAGGAATTTACCAGAAAAAGGGAAATTTTGTTCAGGCTTCTGTGTCCTCATTATTTCATTCATCACTGAAGTAGTCCATTGCCTGCTGACAAACTTCACACATCACTACCTAGGAATGATTGACAGCTGACATTATCTGCAAGACTTGATTGAGCTAATTGACATTCACAGTCTGAGCATAAAAATGAGAGTGAGGGAAAGTCTTCCTCTTTACTTATGTGTTCTTGCTTGACCTTCATCTGTGTTTGCATTGTGTGGCTTTAGATTGTAGAGATTATACTTGCAAAATGTTTTCACAAGTATTTAGGCATTTTTAGGAATACTCCTAAAACGAATAATTCTTTAAAGTTTATTCTGTATATGACTATATCAAGCAAATAATTCTTCTGTATTTAAAAGCTATGCCTGAGTCATTCTTTACTTTGACCCACATCAAATTAGGCTAAAGTAAAAAGACTAACAAAAATAAAACATACAACCACTAAATTATCACTTGAGAACCCCTCTAGGTTGCCACATTCTTCAAGTATATTTCTAGATTAACCTACTTATTTGTGCCAAATCCTCACAATAGCTCTGCATGTTGGGTATCGTCTCTCTTTGACAGATGGACAAAAATAGAGCTCAAGTAGGACCTGGTCAGTGGAGTATTCAGCTAATTGCTCAGTGATAGGACCAAGAATCAGATTCTATCTTTCTGGCCCTAGGGTCTTAGTTATTTCTTCTTTGCCCTATAGCTCCAGTATCTATGCCAGTATTCTTGTGTCTCCAACTGGACTCTGTTAACTAAGATCTATTGATGAAATAAGACTTAACTTTTCTTCTAGTTTAAGAACCATTTGGCTCAATTATAAACCACAAACAAACAGCTCCTGAAATTGCTGAGGAGAATGCCATATCTATGTGGAATTTTCAAGAAATCATCTTCAGACAGGCTTGGAGGTTAGGAGGAGGTGGATAAAGATGAACCTGATGAGACTGTATATCACTTTGATTACAACAAGGACGTACAAAGATTGTTTATCATCCTCATTTTATGATGAGTAAAATCAGTCTAAAATAACCTAACCCTGTCCCCAACGTCATGGATTCTTTAGGTTAAGAACCTCAAATTGAAATCCAAGTTGGTTTGACTCCAAAATCCTTTTCATTTTACCATATTTTTTCAGTTCTTTCATCAAAGCCTGTTGATTTAAACCTTTTTATTTTTTTAATTTAATTTTATTTTTAAACTTTACATAATTGTATTAGTTTTGCCAAATATCAAAATGAATGAGCTTCCTAAACAAAAAAGAGTAAAGATAATGAAACTTTTTTTTTCCTCCCTCAGGGGCTTGGTAAAAATTATGAATACTACAGTCGAATAGTACAACTTTGTCCACTCTTCAGTTTTTCGGTCTCCTTCTACTTATAATAATTACAGCACTTTCTGCTCTTTATTCAGCCCCTCTTTGTGCAGTTTCTAATCTGCTATAAGCCACAAAATACCTCGACCAAATCACTTAAGAATATTTTCTTAGCTATGCCAATAAAGTTCTGTATGAATAACTTCTACAAAGTAGCACAATAATTTTTAATGTAGATCTCTGGTGGGATCTCTCTGACGGTTTTGTTGAGGGATACATCTACATTTTTGATGATTTAGACTCCAGAAGATTCAATACAGATTAATGAATAAACTTGTGAAAACTAGTTTAACTATTTGGGAACATAAGGCAGAAAATTGTATCTTATCCTGCTCCCAAATTAATTTCAAATGGATTAAAGATCAATGTTAAAATAAAAAGAAATCATGAAAGAACCAGAAATAACATGTAAGTAAATATATTATTTTGGAGTACAGAAGCTCTATCCAAGCATAATATTGAGGAAGAAATTGTGAAGTAAAAACAGTTTTAATGATTACACAATTTTTAAAATGTCTAATATTAAAAAAAAGTCAAAGGAAAGACTGTAAGGAAAATGTTGGTATTTAAAAGTAATACTATAAAGTACAGAAGGATATTTTAAAATTAATCATAAAAACTAAACTCTTGGGGAAAAAAAAGAAAAAGTCTATAGATACACAAATCACCCATAAAGTAGTCAGTAAACATGTAGAAATGGTCACTCTCACTAATTATTTAATAGACACATAACAACAAATGAGGTGTTATTCATTTGCAAACTGGTAAACTGTACTTTATATGTATGGATGTGAGAGTTGGACTGTGAAGAAAGCTAAGCACCAAAGAATTTATGCTTTTGAACTGTGGTGTTGGAGAAGACTCTTGAGAGTCCCTCGGACTGCAAGGAGATCTAACCAGTCCATTCTGAAGGAGATCAGCCCTGGGATTTCTTTGGAAGGACTGATGCTAAAGCTGAAACTCCAGTACTTTGGCCACCTCATGCGAAGAGTTGACTCATTGGAAAAGACTCTGACGCTGGGAGGGATTGGGGGCAGGAGGAGAAAGGGACGACAGAGGACAAGATGGCTGGATGGCATCACTGACTCGATGGACGTGAGTTTGAGTGAACTCCGGGAGCTGGTGATGGACAGGGAGGCCTGGCGTGCTGTGATTCATGGGGTCACAAAGAGTCGGACACGACTGAGCGACTGAATTGAACTGAACTGAACTGAGCTAAAATTATACTTTAAATGAGAAATTGGTGAGATACTCTCACACAAAGCAAATAGAAATATAAATTTATATAATTTTTAGCAGGAAATTTGATGATATGTATCAAATTTATTAAGAAATGATCAAATAACTTTTATCAATAAGCCTATTTCTAAAAATGTACTCTAAGAAAATATTCACATCAACATGCTAAGATGTATATATAAAAATGTCCATGGATTATTATTATAGTGAAATACTAAAAACACCTAAATTTTTTAAAAAGGGATTAGTTAATTGAACAATACTGTGCATCTAGGTAATGGGACAATATTTAGCTGTTCAGTTCAGTTCAGTCACTCAGTCATGTCCGACTCTTTGCGATCCCATGAATCGCAGCACGCCAGACCTCTCTGTACATCACCAACTCCCAGAGTTTACTCAAACTCATGTTCACCGAGTCAGTGATGCTATCCAGCCATCTCATCCTCCGTCATCCCCTTCTCCTCCTGCCCCCAATCCCTCCCAGCATCAGAGTCTTTTCCAATGAGTCAACTCTTCACACGAGGTGGCCAAAGTACTGCAGTTTCAGCTTTAGCATCAGTCCTTCCAGTGAACACCCAGGACTGATCTTCTTTAGAATGGACTGGTTGAATCTCCTTGCAGTCCAAGGGACTCTCAAGAGTCTTCTCCAACACCACAGTTCAAAAGCATCAACTCTTTGGCGCTCAGCTTTCTTCACAGTCCAACTCTCACATCCATACATCACCACTGGAAAAACAATAGCCTTGACTAAATGGATGTTTGTTGGTAAAGTTATGTCTCTGCTTTTTAATATGCCATCTAGGTTGGTCATAACTTTCCCTCCAAGGAGTAAGCGACTTTTAATTTCATGGCTGCAGTCACCATCTGCAGTGATTTTGGAGCCCCCCAAAATAAAGTCTGACACCGTTTCCACTGTTTCCCCATCTATTTTCCAGGAAGTGATGGGACCATGTGCCATGACCTTAGTTTTCTGAATGTTGACCTTTAAGCCAACTTTTTCACTCTCCTCTTTCACTTTCATCAAGAGACTTTTTAGTTCCTCTTCACTTTCTGCCATAAGGGTGGTGTCATCTGCATATCTGAGGTTACTTAATTTCTCCCAGCAATCTTGATTCCAGCTTGTGCTTTTCCCAGCCCAGTGTTTCTCATGATGTACTCTGCATAGAAGTTAAATAAGCAGGGTGACAATATACAGCCTTGACATACTCCTTTTCCTATTTGGAACCAGTCTGTTGTTCCATGTCCAGTTCCAACTATTGCTTCCTGACCTGCATACAGGTTTCTCAAGAGGCAGGTCAGGTGGTCTGGTATTCCCATCTCTTTCAGAATTTCCCACAGTTTATTGTGATCCATACAGTCAAAGGCTTTGGCATAGTCAATAAAGAAGAAATAGATGTTTTTCTGGAACTCTCTTGCTTTTTCCATGATCCAGCGGATGTTGGCAATTCAATCTCTGGTTCCTCTGCCTTTTCTAAAACCAGCTTGAGCATCTGGAAGTTCATGTAAATAATTATATTCACAAAGAATATTTATGGAATACAAAGTATCCACATAATATGGAGGACAAATGTATGATATAGCTACAAATGCATATGTGTGAGAAAATAAAAGAAAATGTGTCAAAATATTAATGGTAACTAACTCTGTGTGCTGCCTATTTTGTCTTCATTTCACATTTTCAAATTTTCTAGAAGGAACTGAGGTTACTTTTAACACCTGGAAAAGCACTATATTAAATACATGTATGATATACAAATGATACAGGATAGGATGACACATCTCTGCCCTTTGAACTTGGGTGCGCCATGTGATTTACCTAACCAATGAAATGTGAGCAAAAGCCGCATGTGGTACTTCTGGGTACCAGCTTGAAATGCCAGCATAAGATCTGCTACTCCTTTGGTCCCTTTCCCTGAAAAATGAAAGTGATAAGAGCTTCTTCACTGGCCCATATTCCTAAGTGATGATAATTAGTGGAGCCTCTTTGCTGAAGCACAATAGTCATGTTTTTATGTGAGATAACTTGTTTTTGTGCTTTAAGCCACTGATATTTGAGTTGGGGTGTGTGTGTGCATGTGTGTGTGCATGCGTGTGTGTGTGCATGCACAAAGACAAACAAATTTCAAACTGGTAGACATGACCACACACACTGAGAGGTTTGAAATGTCTCATTTCTACCCATTACCAAGTCAACCTATTACTGTTTTAATCTGCAACTAAAGTAACCATTTCAGTAATACTCTTCATGTACAAAAAATTACACTTGACAGCCTTCCTAAACTTATGTTTTTAAAAGCAAAGAATGAAGTCTACATGCCTTTCTTGGGCAGACCATTTCTGAGAAATGGGAATAATGATCCTATTCATATGTGTTCTCTTAGCAAAAATTTCCCTTCTAGGAAAGTCATAAATAACTTTCTGTTTACCATGCACATTTCTGGAGGGCAGCCAGCAGGCACAGGTCCTCTTACTGGCACAAAGAGCACACAGCTGGGTTGCTTATGCCCCTGTCTCATTGGAAGGCATTCTAGTGGCTCCCATAGTTCCCAGGAGCCTAAACAGATACTAAACAAAATACAAATAGGATTTACAGGTGTCAAAGGGTCACTCACACAGTATCTAGCTTTCTTTATGCATGTCTATTTAAACAGAGATGTTTATTTTCTCAATAGTTTTAAATCAGATCAGCTCACTGTTGTAAGAAAATGGTTATAATTTCCTTTAAAATCCTATCTGACACAAAATATAAGCAATGAAATGAAAGATGACAAAAATCAATGAGTTGGACATTTTCCAATAAAGGACATAATCTATTTAGGTTTGTACAATAAGGCAATTCTCCACTAGCAGTTTTATTTGAAAATGAATGAAGACTTTCTAAGCTTTTATTAATTCCTCTCACTTAGCTGCATGTAAACGGATAGACCTGGACATTTGAATGACTTTTGGATTTTATTCCTCTCATAATTTTCAGTTAAAAATAAGCAATTATATAATCCCTATGAAACAGAGATCAAGAATAAGTCATAAAAAGGTTAAATCTGCCCAAAGATATATTTAACCAGCTAGAAATCACTGAATTGGATGACTTGTCTAGTTGCATTCAGAGCGTAATATATTCTCTAGTTGGTGGGCTTCCAAAAATGAAGAATAATCATGCATTTTTGTCATTGAAATTGCAACATTTACCTCAGTTCTCTAACACTGACTTTAATGACTTTAAATTAAGGATTGTAATTTAATAAAAATATTAAGTCATTCAATTTTTAATTTTGAGAAAACATTATAGAATTATTCAGTTTTTGCACTATGGAATGATAATGAGTACTAAATATTTAGTGACTCTAAAAATGCACCTACTGATTTACAATGACCAGCAGTAGCACTCTGTATATATGATTTTTAAAGCCATCATGCACTGATATTTTAATAATACCTTTCAGAGGTATTCTGACTCAACTTCTACCTTTTAACTTCTAGTCTTGCCTATATAGGTTAAATTTACTACATATTCCTATTTGATTTCTTTCACCAGTGTTTTATAGTTTTCTATATATAGGTCTTTAGTTTCTTTAGGTAGATATATTCCTAAGTATTTTATTCCTTCCGTTGCAATGGTGAATGGAATTGTTTCCTTAATTTCTCTTTCTGAAAAAAAGTCAAAGAGTAGCTAGCAATAATTCAAGATAACCTATGTTTCAAAGATTTCAAACATTTGTCCTCTGGTCAAAATTAGTTTAATCACTTTCCCAAAAGGTTGCCTCATTCCTGTTTGTGTGTTCCTACAACATTAACAAACACATACAATGGATTGCAACACATTAATCTACAGCCAGGTAATTTTGAGCACAGTGAGACAACCAGAAGGGAGCAAATTCTCTGATAGGGATCTATTCTGATACAATAATTAAGACTTGTTCTTGCACTACAGACCAATTAATTCCAAACTCAAAGGAATCAGTCTTTTAGACAGAAAATGGCACTTGAATAAGATGGTGGTGAACAATATGCATTAATATAAAAAGTATTTGACTTTGGGAAAATTAACTAGTACTTCAGATATTTTTGGACACAAAGAGAGTTTAAAAATAAGAAACCCAAATGCATGTGAAAACACATAAGCAGAGGGTATAAAGTAAATAAAGAAGGAAAGATGGGAAAAAGTGAATGGTAGAAAACCACAAAGGAGTAGGAAGACCAGATAAAACACTGGACTTTTGCAGACACTGAAGGAATTCAAGTTTCTAGGCAAAAAATGCAATTCAAAAAAATACATCAGAGTTTTCAACAAAAATACACTGTTTTAAATTATTCAATAGGTGTTACATCCTACATATAAAAATAAAAATCTAAGTTTTATGTACTTCTTCTCAGAGCAGACAGCTGTCTGCTGTCACCCTGTTTTTTTTTTTAACTTACACATGGAGCACCTCATGAGAAATGCCAGGATGGATGAGTTACAAGCTGGAATCAAGAACAGGTGGGAGAAATATCAACAACCAATGATACCCCTCTAATGGCAGAAAGAGAAAAGGAACTAAAGAACCTCTTGATGAGGGTGAAGGAGGAGAGTAAAAGAGCCTTAAGACTAAATACTAAAAAACTAAGATCATGGCATCCGGCCCCATTACTGCATGGCAAATAGAAGGGGAAAGGGTGGAAGTAGTGACACATTTCCTCTTCTTGGGCTTCAAAATCATCCTGGATGGTGACTGCAGCCATGAAATCAGAAGATAATTGCTTCTTGGCAGGAAAGCAATGACAAACCTAGACAGTGTGCTGAAAAGCAGAGACATTAGCCTGTCGACAAAGTCCATATAGACAAGGCTATGATGTTCCCAGTGGTCACTACAGTTGTAAGAGCTGGACTGTAAAGAAGGCAAAATGCCAAAGAATCAATGCCTTCAAAATGTGGCTGAGAAAGACTCATGAAAGACAGCAAGGAGATCAAACCAGTCAATCTTAAGGGAGATAAACCCTGAACATTCACTGGAAGGACTGATGCTGAAGCTGAAACTCCAGTATTTTGGTCATCTAATGTGAACAGCTGACTCATTAGAAAAAATCCCTGATGCTGGAAAAGATTGAGGGCAGAAGGAGAAGAGGGCATCAGAGGATGAGATGGCTGGACAGATTACTGATGCAATGAACATGAACTTGGGCAAATTCTGGGAAATGGTGAGGGACAGGGAAGCCTGGCGTGCTGCAGTCTATGGCATTGCAAAGAGCTGGATACAACTGGGTGACTGAACAACAACAACCTCACAGCAGATGAGTTTCAGTAATGATGAATGATATGCGAAACAATCTTCCAGTTGGGGGAAGAAAAACACTAGAAAATATGATAAAATATTTTTTAGGTGTCTTTGAAATCATCTATGTTTAAAAATATAGTGAAGAATAATGGAATCAAGATTCAAGATAAGAAAGATACATGGAGAAGAGCCTAGCATTTGGAGTTCATTTTCTCCTGAAACTCTAGCTGTCAGACAATTTTAAAAGAAGAGGCTAAGAAACTAAGACAAAAAGAACTAAAACTGAAGCCAAGAATCCAGCCAAAGAACAGGTTCTGTAAACACACCAGGATTTTCATTGCGAATCTGAGTAATGAGAGTGAACTAGAAATAGACTTGACCTTCCAAAGACCAAAGATAAACTCTGAATCATCTTAATCATAATTGGAATAAGGTGATATGCCACTGACAGTGCTTGCAAGATGTCAGCATGGATTCTCTTTGGGAAAAGATAATATCACTCTTGAGCTTCATATCAGACTTGTATTTTTTAAAGAAACTTTTATTTTTTAAAGGTGTCTGATACTCAAAAATCAAAACAAACAGAAATGGGCAAATGAAACTATGACAATATGACCCAAACTCAACAGAAATGATGGACATTAAAAACTTACCTACCAGAAATGCATATGATGAAGAAATCAGTCACAGACACAGCAATAATTTCTGAACTAGAAGACAGATTCAAAGGAAAGAACCTGGATGACAATGGAAGAGCTTAAATATATGGAAAATAGCATAAGATACAAAGAAAATAAAAGGGAAAAATTATAAAATGTAAATTGCCATACCATTCAGGAATAGAGAGAAAATGGTGAAGAAGCAATAATTGAAGAGATAAAGGTTGAGAAGTTTCCACATCAATAAACATCAAACCACAAATTCAAAAAGCATTGCAACCCACATGCAGTATAAATAATAGGAAAGCCACACACATGTATATCATAAAGTAACTGCAGAAAATCAAAGATGAAGAGAAAATCATTAAAGAAGTCAGAGGGAATTGCAGATATACTGTACTTGAAGGAGGAATAGTATGAATCACAACCAACCTTTCAACAGAACAAGGGAAGCCAAAGATGATTCAAGAGTATTTTAAAATACTTTAAGATAGTAGTTGCCATCCCACCACTGGGTACTCCTGGAGAAGGAAATGGCAACCCACTCCAGTATTCTTGCCTGGAAAATTCCATGGACAGAGGAGCCCAGCAGACTGCAGTCCATGGGGTCACAAAGAGTACACAAACACACTCTGTACTCAAAAGTATCTTTCAAAACTAGAGATAAAATAAAGGCATTTTCAGATAAAATCAACTAAGAGATTTTTTTTATGAGTAGGTTTACACTTAAGGAAATTTTTTTAATCTTGAGCTAGAAGGAAAATGATTTCAAAAGAAATTCAAAGAATGATGAGAAATGAAACAGGTAAGTATTTGAGCATACTCAATAAAACTGACTATCTTAACAATAAAAATGAAGTTTTGCAGAGTTTCAGTTCAGTTCAGTTGCTCAGTCATGTCCAACTCTTTGCAACCCCATGGACTGCAGCACATCAGGCTTCCCTGTCCATCACCAACTCACAGAAAGTGAAAAGTGAAAGTGAAGTAGCTCAGTTGTGTCTGACTCTTTGCAACCCCGTGGACTGTAGCCCACCAGGCTCCTCCGTCCATGGGATTCTCCAGGAAAGAATACTGGAGTGGGTTGCCATTTCCTTCTCCAGGGGATCTTCCCAACCCAGAGATCAAACCCAGGTCTCCTGCATTGCAGGCAGATGCTTTAACCTCTGACCCACCAGCTCAAATTCATGCCCATTGGGTCGGTGATGCCATCCAACCATCTCATCCTCTGTCATCTCCTTCTCTTCCCGCCTTCAATCTTTCCCAGCATCAAGGTCTTTTCCAATGAGACAGTTCTTTGCATCAGATGGCCAAAGTATTGGAATTTCAGCTTCAGTATCAGTCCTTCCAATGAATATTCAGGACTGATTTCCTTTAGGGTTGACTGGTTTTATCTCCTTGCAGTTCAAGGCACTCTCAAGAGTCCTCTCCAACACCACAGTTCAAAAGCATCAATTCTTGTAGAGTTTAAGTACATAAAAATGAAGATATGTGACAACAGTGGGATAGTAAAAAATTAAAGGGAATAAATAAAATTCTAAGATCACAGGAAAAGGTAAAAGTACTAATTTGTATTATCATTGAAGAGAAGAATACTGGAATGGGTTGCCATTCCCTTCTCCAGGGGATCTTCCCGACCTAGGGATCGAACACAGATCACCTAGCATTGAAGGCAGATTCTTTACCATCTGAGCCAACAGAGAAATCCTGTCAGATGAATAGTGAAAAGGAAAAAATGCAAGTCAAAAATTTTAGGATCCTACAACACCAGGGCTTCCATGGAAAGAGGAACCTGACGGGCTAGAGTCCATAGGGTCGCAAAGAGTCAGAGATGACTGAGTAACTAACATTTTCACAACACAAAAGGAACCAAATATTAGAGGATACCTAACTCTGTCCACGATTAAAAAAAAAAAAATCTAGAGTAAAGAAACCAGCTTTGATATACATATAGAAAAGGTCACTAGTGAATTAGGAATCTTAGAAACAACCCCAAATCAACAAAAATGAACAGAAGAAAAAAATTGACACATATAGGGTTATTAACCAAAAATATTAGAAAAATAAAGATTGGTCACATGTGAACTGATGAAAATTCTCCTTCAAAAACAACATGAAGCAGAAGAAAATTATATGATATAATTCAAAACAAAGATCTGTCTAGTCAAGACTATGGTTTTTCCAGTAGTCATGTATGGATGTGAGAGTTGGACTATAAAGAAAGCTGAGTGCCGAAGAATTGATGCTTTTGAACTGTGATGTTGGAGAAGACTCTTGAGAGTCCCTTGGACTGCAAGGAGATCAAACCAGTCCATCCTAAAGGAGATCAGTCCTGGGAGTATTCATTGGAAGGACTGATGTTGAAGCTGAAACTCCAATACTTTGCCCGCCTGATGCGAAGAGCTGACTCACTTGATAAGACCCTTATGCTGGGAAAGATTGAAGGCAGGAGGATAAGGGAATGACAGAGGATGAAATGGTTGAATGGTATCACCAACTCAATGGACATGAGTTTGGGTAGACTCCTGGAGTTGGTGATAGACAAGGAGACCTGGCATGCTGTAGTCCATGGGGTCGAAAAGAGCCAGACACTACTGAGCGACTATACTGAACTGAACTGAAATACACTCAAAGAAGCACTTGAAAGAAAAGTATCTTGAATTGGAAATTCAAAAGTTAAAAACAGAAATGGATCAAACTAAGAATAAATAAAAACAAAGTTGACCAAACACAAGAAAGAAATGGAAGAAAAACACAAAATTATCTCAGAAATGAAAAATAAAGGAAAAGAGATAGAAATCAAAGTTTTATTAAGGTAGTCAAGAAAGATATAAAACAATCAAGAGGACAAAAACGAGAAAGTAGTACACAATTTCAAAGAATGTGAGGGAAATGGAGCACAGGGGAAGAAGGGGTAACATCCACATGATTGTAGTATCCAGAGAAGTAAAATAAAACCATGAAACAGAAATAATATTTAAGACTGAACTTCAAGACAACTTTCTATAAATTTTAAGAAAATGGCAGCCTACATAGAAGTCCAATGACAACTGGGAAACATTAACCCAAAATGTCAACTTTAAGACATATCCTAGTAAAAAAATAAGACCTCTTTTTAAAAAATCTTTGAGGTAAAGGAAGGAAGATCAAATAACTTACATAGAAAAAAAAATGATTGAGAGAGAGATACAGAGAGTAGACTAGCCTTCCTGTTTCAAAAAACAAACTGAAATAGAAAATAACAATAGTATACCATTTTTTTTAAAAAGTGCTCAATACAATTGAGTATTAAATCAAAAAATTTTAATGCAGCCAAACTGTCCTTCACATATCAAAGCTGTGAAAAAACAATGTCAAACATGTAAGAATTTAGAGAATACTGTCCCCATGCCTTTCTTGAGGAATCTATTAGAGCTTCATGCAACCATAGATGATTGAAAATGCTTCAGCAAAGGACTGAGAGTGACCACTTTAATATGTATTAGTCTAAGACTAAAAGCTGAACAAGAGTGAATGCCTAATATATAAATGTCTATTAACAGTGGAATAGAAAAATAAATTACAGTTTATTCATATAATAAAATACTAACTACAATTGAAATGCAAGTTATTATAGTTACATACAACATGGAGGAATTTTACAAACAAATTTTGAGTAACAGAGGCCAGATACAAAGTCATACACCCTGTATGTATTCATATGCATTTTGAACACAGGCATATATGACACAGTATTTGATGGCAGGAGAGATGCTAGTGCTGGGGAGAAGGAAGGGAACAGAAATGAGAAGGTTCCAGAACGGATTAACTACAACTTTGTGTTTTATTGTTCTGAATGCGTGTTATACTTCATTTTGAGTAGGTTTACCACACAAAAAAAAGTCCAGGGAAAGAAATTACTAAAATTGTGGTTAAGGACAACCCATTCCAGTATTCTTGCCTGGAAAATCCCAGGAATAGAGGAGCCTGGCGGACTACAGTCCATACAGTTGCAAAGAGCCGGACGTGACTGAAAAGACACATGCACAGTGTCATGCACTTGGGTTTGCTCAGTCTCCTATTTCTGGGAATTCACTTTTCCTGCTTTATGATCCATGGACTCTTTTAACTCATTCTTTTCCGCTTCTTTCAATTTGATCCTTTTCTTTAAACTTCTGTATAAATTGTGTATATACAGCCACTTTTCTCTTTCCATAAAGTTTCTTCCTTAGTTTCTGAAGCAGGAAGCTTTATTGTTTGTTTCTCTATGAGGATCTTTGTTAAAAGTCAAGAGACAGAAAATGTGATTACAAAACAATGCTTGGAACATGTGCTAAGAATAGCATATACCACATCAGTTAAAGAAAAATAATTAACTTTGTGTATGTGAGCAGAGATATTTCAACTTGGAAGAATATAAAAGACTTAAGCTTGCCCACTCTGAGAGCAATGACAATCTACCATAGCCTTTCAATCAAGGATTTTGGCCAGATTGTGTATGTGTTTGCAGGTTTGGAAAGAGACCAAATAAGGACTTCCTGTTGCCCATTTCAGGTTTAATCAGTATGACTTAACTTCAAAGGAAGGATTTTTTTAATTAATTTATTTTGATTGGAGGATAATTACAATATTGTGATGGTTTTTGCCATACATCAACATGAATTGGCTCAGATAATCTTCATGTCCCAGATAATCACGATGGTGTGATCAATGACCTAGAGCCAGACATCTTGGAATGTGAAGTTAAGTGGACCTTAGAAAGCATCACTACGAACAAAGCTAGTGGACACCTCCAGTGGAATTCCACTTGAGCTATTTCAAATCCTGAAAGATGATGCTGTGAAAGTGCTGCACGCAATATGCCAGCAAATTTGGAAAACTCAGCAGTGGCCACAGGACTGGAAAAGGTCAGTTTTCATTCCAATCCCAAAGAAAGGCAATGCCAAAGAACGCTCAAACTACTGCACAATAGCACACATCTCACATGCTAGTAAAGTAATGCTCAAAATTCTCCAAGCCAGGCTTCAGCAATACATGAACCGTGAACTTCCTGATGTTCAAGCTGGTTTTAGAAAAAGCAGAGGAACCAGAGATCAAATTGGCAACATCCGCTGGATCATCAAAAAAGCAAAAGAGTTCCAGAAAAACATCTATTTCTGCCTTGTTGACTATGCTAAAGCCTTTGACTGTGTGGATCACAATAAAATGTGGGAAATTCTGAAAGAGATGTGAATACCAGACCACCTGACCTGCCTCTTGAGAAATCTGTATGCAGGTCAGGAAGCAACAGTTAGAACTGGACATGGAACAAGAGACTGGTTCCAAATAGGAAAAGGAGTACATCAAGGCTATATATTGTCACCCTGCTTATTTAACTTATACGCAGAGTACATCATGAGAAACGCTGGACTGGAAGAAACACAAGCTGGAATCAAGTTTGCCGGGAGAAACATCAATAACCTCAGATATGCAGATGACACCACCCTTATGGCAGAAAGTGAAGAGGAAGTAAAAAGCCTCATGATGAAAGTGAAAGAGGAGAGTGAAAGAGTTGGCTTAAAGCTCAACATTCAGAAAACGAAGATCATGGCATCTGGTCCCATCATTTCATGGGAAATAGATGGGGAAACAGTGGAAACGGTGTCAGACTTTATTTTTTGGGGCTCCAAAATCACTGCAGATGGTGATTGCAGCCATGAAATTAAAAGACGCTTACTCCTTGGAAGGAAAGTTATGTCCAACCCAGATAGCATATTCAAAAGCAGAGACATTATTTTGCCAACAAAGGTCCGTCTGGTCAAGGCTATGGTTTTTCCAGTAGTCATGTATGGATGTGAGAGTTGGACTGTGAAGAAAGCTGAGCGCCGAAGAATTGATGCTTTTGAACTGTGGTGTTGGAGAAGACTCTTGAGAGTCCCTTGGACTGCAAGGAGATCCAATCAGTCCATTCTGAAGGAGATCAGCCCTGGGATTTCTTTGGAAGGAATGATGCTAAAGCTGAAACTCCAGTACTTTGGCCACCTCATTCGAAGAGCTGACTCATTGGAGAAGACTCTGATGCTGGGAGGGATTGGGGGCAGGAGGAGAAGGGGACGACAGAGGATGAGATGGCTGGATGGCATCACTGACTCAATGGATGTGAGTCTGAGTGAACTCTGGGAGTTGGTGATGGACAGGGAGGCCTGGCGTGCTGCGATTCATGGAGTCGCAAAGAGTCGGACACGACTGAGCGACTGAACTGAAATGAACTGAATTGAACTTATAAATGTGTCCCCCATATCCTGAACCCCACTCCTACCTCCCAATCCCTCCAAGTTGTCCCAGAGCATCAGCTTTGGGTGCCCTGCCACATGCACTGAACTTGCACTGGTCATCTATTTTACATACGGCAATGTACGTTTCAACGCTATTCTCTCAAATCATCCCATCCTCGCCTTCTCCCGCTGAGTCCAAATGTCTGTTCTTTATATGTGTCTCCTTTGCTGCCCTGCATGGAGGATCATCGGTACTGTCTTTCTAAACTCCACATATATAGAGTATTTTTCTTTCTCTTTCTGACTTACTTCCCTCTGTATAATAGGCTCCAGGTTCATTTATCTCATTAGAACTGACTTGAATGTGTTTCTTTTTAGAGTTGAGTAATATTCCATTGTGTATACATACCAAAACTTCCCTATCCATTCATCTGCTGTTGGACATCTAGGTTGCTTCCACATCCTAGGTTTTGTAAATTGTGCTGCAGAGAGGGCAATGGCACCCCACTCCATTACTCTTGCCTGGAGAATCCCATGGATGGAGGAGCCTGGTAGGCTGCAGTCCATGGGGTCGCTAAGAGTCGGACACAACTGAGCGACCTCACTTTCATTCTTCACTTTCATGCATTGGAGAAGGAAGTGGCAACCCACTCCAGTGTTCTTGCCTGGAGAGTCCCAGGGACGGGGGAGCCTGGTGGGCTGCCGTCTATGGGGTCGCACAGAGTCGGACACGACTGAAGCGACTTAGCAGCAGCAGCAGCACTTGTGTCTCTTTCAATTTGGTTTCCTCAGTGGCACTAGTGGTAAAGAACCTGGCTGCCTTGCAGGAGACCTAAGAGATGCAGGTTCAATCCCTGGATGGGGAAGATTCCCTGAAGAAGGATGGCAACCCGCTCCAGTATTCTTGCCTGGAGAATCCCATGGATAGAGGAGCCTACAGTCCATAGGGTCACAAAAAGTTGGACACAAATGAAGCGACTTAGCACATATGCCCAGCAGTGGCATTGCTAGGTCATAAGGGAGGGATTTTTTTAAATTTATGATTTTGGGAAGCAATCTTAATCCACTAATGGTAAGATGCTTTGCTTTGTACTTTTCTGGTATCAGACCCTCATGTTCTTTTAGATATTGTAGTGTGTGGTTGAAGGTTATATACTTCTATAAAAGTACTGGGTTCCAACCCACTTCTGACCTCACTTTGGGAACCCATATTCCTTCCCAGACTCAATCACATGCATTCAGATATACAGACAGGCTTCTTCCTTCTACTAAGATCCCTTCCTAACCACTGATATTCCCCAAGCCACACATACTAAATAGGACTCCCTTAGTAGAGTTTGGAATTAAAGTGCATCCCATTAATTATTTGTGTTCTCCCAGGTTATTGTGTAGATTACAAATGGAGTTCAAGATAAAGACTTTTCAAAGCACGTGAATATACAAGAAGAACCTGATGAAGAAAGTGTGTAATTATAGAATTCAAACTCTTCTAAACATACTGCTAGCAATTGGTAACATGAAAAACCTTATCTACATAATAATATTATGAATATATAATATATAACATAAAATGCCTTATGCAAAAAAAGTATATTTGAATTTTTCTTTTTCTAAGGTAAAACTTTATATTATAATAATAAATTTACCGTGGTATTTAAGAAATTTAATTAGTGATAAAAGAACTTCAAAGCTCTCTATAGTTAATGGGATAAAAGAAATAGGTAAAAGGTCAGTTTTTGAACAAACAGATTTTATTATCTGGCATTTGAGAATTAGGTGATTTTGAAACTGAGATTTCAAAAACCAACACATTTATTGACTGTTTTTCCACTAAATTAGAACTAACTCTAGACGTTTTCAAGGTCTTTAGAATGACTTTGGAAGTTTACAACACAGAATCAGGCTAAACCACCAGACATAGACAAAATACAATTTAAGTGTCTAAAATAAGTGTATGTCTAGCAGATGGGAAGAATATATATGTTTCAGATTAGAATGAAAACATAGCTAAATTAGTTGAATGCAATCTTGCTAAGCAATTTGTGCTTGGTTTACAGAGTTTCATCCATTCTAATCAGGCAAGAAAAAGAAACAAGATAATACACGATTTAAAGCCAGGGGCATGCTCAAAATGACCATGCCATTTTTAGGTTTGGGTGTGCATTACAAAAACTATGAAAGAGGAGCTCAGCCTTAAGTCAGGATTATGAGAACTGCCTTACATATTGGCAACAATGAATCCTGCCATTCATCCAGAATCTCTGGTTAACAGGCAACCGCAGAACAGGCAACTGCAGGCTGCTCATAAAGTCACTCTTAAGCACTACAACTGTCCACCTGGCAACCAAATATTTCTAATTCTGGGGAAATTATGAGTAAAAATAAAGAAGTAAATCTAACCTATGATATTAATCTGGGGTCATATTTCCAAAGAAATTTCAAGGTCATAGAACATATAGACAATAAATACAGTGTTATAGAACATAAATACAGTGTCAACTTTAATCTTATAGAACATAAATACAGTGTCAACTTTATAGACATAGAACATACAGTGTCAACTTTAATCTTATTAAATATCATTTAAATATATAAGAATCAAAGTTATAAACTGCAAGACAAATATAGAGAAAACGTAGTCTTGATATTATTCTACAAACTAAAATATAAGTGGGTATATTAAAAACCAAAGGAAATAAATAGTATTTAAGGTGTTTAAGTGTTAGGATTTTGAAAAGAAATACACATGCTTTTTTAAAATAGTAGATCAACATTTTGTTAACATCAAAGCAAAGCAATGAAATTAATACAGCAAAATTCTTCTGTATTTTCTATTACATAAAAATACCACAATACATAAAAATACTACAATCTTCATAGTGAAGAGAGAAAAGGCTGCAGATAATAGTGCATGACCTCAATTTCACTAGAGAATTGTGCTTACACATTACCCACATGCCATTAGGGATTCTTGGCTATGGACAGCATTTACATACTAAAATCTTAGGAGTCTCAGTAGCGACAGGGAGAGCAAGAGGGAGAAGCAAGAAGGGGACAACAGAGGATGAGATGGCTGGATGGCATCACCAACTCAATGGACATGAGTTTGGGTAAACTCCGGGAGTTGGTGATGGATAGGGAGGCCTAGCATGCTGCGATTCATGGGGTCGCAAAGAGTTGGACACAACTGAGCGACTGAACTAAACTGAACTGAGAAGGTCGCACAGAGTCGGACACGACTAAAGCGACGGAGCAGCAGCAGCAACCAACTCACTTTTAATGCAAAATCTCCTCTGCTTCCCTCTGAAATGTTTTTGGGCACAACTGCAAACAACACAAAATCCACCTGAATGTTTCTCCGATATGCGTATATTCTTCCCCTGGAACTAATTCATTGTTATTGACTCACTGGGCTACTCCACTTTGTGGCTGGGACAAAATAGGAGCAAGGTAAGCAGTCAGTGCCCCACTCAATGCCTGGGGCCTGAGTCCTCCAGAACTGGAACCAGGGGCTGTGCTCTGCCCTCTGAACTCCCAAAGACAAACATACAGGCAGAGATGATCACTGGATCTGCCTGTAAGGGTCTCATCCTCCCAAATTCTCCATAGGCATCCACCATCTCTCTCACCAAGATTCTTCATTTCATTAGTACTACAAATTATGAAAAAAATAGTCTGGTTAAACTAGAAAACCTAAGCATTCATATATTATTTTTAAGTATGTCCAAGACAAGTTCTGAACATTCAGTGTGGTAATTATTATAATAAGCTAAAAATATATCATTACCATGGAATAGTGCCTTTAGAGTCAAATCTGATTTGAAATCCCAGCTCTCTCACTTAATAGCTCTTTATATTCATACTCTCAAAAATCACTTCTCACTATGAGCTGGACCCTATGGTGGGTTGGAGATGAAGTAATGAGCAAAAAGCAATAGAGCCCCTTCTCTCTCAGAGCTTGCAATGAGGGAAAGGGGCATTAATCAAAATATTATTAACAAATGTAGAATTATAAACTGAGATAATGTTCTAAGAAGAAAAGAAACAAGGATCTAGATTTTATGAAGCAGAGAATAACAAAAGACCATGACCTGGAATGAGGAGTCAGAAAAAACTGCACTGAGGAAGCTGATATCCAAAGTAAACAGGAATTCATTAGTCTTAAAGGTCAGTTCAGTTCAGTACAGTCGCTCAGTCATGTCCGACTCTTTGCGACCCCATGAATCGCAGCATGCCAGGCCTCCCCGTCCATCACCAACTCCCGGAGTTCACTCAGACTCACGTCCATCAAGTCGGTGATGCCATCCAGCCATCTCATCTTCTGTCATCCCCTTCTCCTCCTGCCCTCAATCCCTCCCAGCATCAGACTCTTTTCCAATGAGTCAACTCTTCACATGGGGTGGCCAGATTACTGGAGTTTCAGCTTTAGCATCATTCCTTCCAAAGAAATCCCAGGGCTGATCTCCTTTAAAATGGACTGGTTGGATATCCTTGCAGTCCAAGGGACTCTCAAGAGTCTTCTCCAACACCACAGTTCAAAAGCATCAATTCTTCGGCACTCAGGTTTCTTCACAGTCCAACTCTCACATCAATACATGACCACAGCCGGACCTTTGTTGGCAAAGTAATGTCTCTGCTTTTGAATATGTTATCTGGGTTGGACATAACTTTCCTTCCAAGGAGTAAGCGTCTTTTAATTTCATGGCTGCAGTCACCATCTGCAGTGATTTTGGAGCCCCAAAAATAAAGTCTGATACTGTTTCTACTGTTTCCCCATCTACTTCTCATGAAGTGTTGGGGCCAGATGCCATGATCTTAGTTTTCTGAATGTTGAGCTTTAAGCCAACTCTTTCACTCTCCTCTTTCACTTTCATCAAGAGGCTTTTTAGTTCCTCTTCACTTTCTGCCATAAGGGTGGTGTCATCTGCATATCTGAGATTAATGATATTTCTCCTGGCAATCTTGATTCCAGCTTGTGCTTCTTCCAGTCCAGCGTTTCTCATGATGTACTCTGCATAGAAGTTAAATAAGCAGGGTGACAATATACAGCCTTGACGTACTCCTTTTCCTATTTGGAACCAGTCTGTTGTTCCATGTCCAGTTCTAACTGTTGCTTCCTGACCTGCATACAGGTTTCTCAAGAGGCAGGTCAGGTGTCTGGTATTCCCATCTCTTTCAGAATTTTCCACAGTTTATTGTGATCCACATAGTCAAAGGCTTTGGCATGGTCAATAAAGCAGAAATAGATGTTTTTCTGGAACTCTCTTGCTTTTTTGATGATCCAGCGGATGTTGGCAATTTGATCTCTGGTTCCTCTGCCTTTTCTAAAACCAGCTTGAACATCTGGAATTTCACGGATCACGTATTGCCGAAGCATGTCTTAGAGAATTTTGAGCATTACTTTACTAGTGTGTGAGATGAATGCAATTGTGCGGTAGTTTGAGCATTCTTTGGCATTGCCTTTCTTTGGGATTGGAATGAAAACTGACCTTTTCCAGTCCTGTGGCCACTGCTGAGTTTTCCAAATTTGCTGGCACATTGAGTGCAGCACTTTCTCAGCATCATCTTTCAGGATTGAAATAGCTGGAATTCTTAAAGGTATTTAATTCGAAAAGATCTCTCCAAAGAAAACTCAAATTCTAGTATTTTATATGGTGTATTTTTATGTTGTTTTTTCCCCTTTACTTGCTGGGTTATTGGTTAACTTAAAAGGATATGAATGAACTGCCAGATGAAGAGATATATAGGTTAAAGTCCCAGACTTAGAAGCTTCTGTCCCTGGAGTTTGAAGCTTGACACATCAAGTCATGATTTAGAGAATAATTTCTATTAGGTAAATATAGTACCCCACTTTCAAAGGCAGATGATCTGAAGCTGGGTTAGGGCATATGCAAAGGCCCAGTCACAGGAGGGGAAGAGGTACATCAGAGCACCCAAAAGAAAGCTCCTGGAAGATGATGGGAATTTGGTACAGACTTAGTGCACAATGGAAAGGAGCAGAACTCCTTACTAACACATATCTGAAAATAAAACCAGACTCCAAGAGCCAAAGGAGTAAGGTAAATTGAAGTGCAGAGTGAGAAAGAGACTGTGTTGAAGCAAAACAAAGAAAACATGATAACATCACTTGAACCCCTAAGATCCAGAACTGACATACGGGCTTCTCAATTGCATTAACAATGCTATCCTATAAAACTAGAGGTCAGGATTCCTGGTTTCACCCAGGTCTTCTGGGTTCCGCTCCCTGTGTGGGAATGCCAAACCTCTGGGCCTTCCCAGGTACTTGGCAGAGACAGCCCAAGTAAGATAAAGTAACAGATGGAGAGAGCACTTTGCAAAGTAAACCAAGATCTACCAAACATCTCCATAACTCAAGCACTGAAATTTCTCTAACCATGTAAAATAAAATACTGGGGCATGACTGTGGGATTGGAGTTCAAAGGAAAAGCTCACTGAGGAAGAACAAGTCAAGGGTCTATAAGACTGAGTGATGTATTATGGGAGGGGGGGACTGTAGTTACTCTCAATTTACCAGATTTGTGGTAGAATAAATTGGGTTTAAGCAAGAAGGCAAAGCTTGAAAAATGAAGAGAAAGATATTTTTAATAAACTAAAATATAGAAAGATTCTATAAAAATATAGAAAGATTCTTAATAGTAATAATATGAAGGTTTGTCAAGTACTGAGCACTTGGTTAAATTCTATAGACATTTTATTATTTAACTCTAATAAAAGTTATTTTAAAGTGGTTATTATAAAACTGATTTTAGAGGTGATAAAACTGAAGATCAGAGAAATTAATTTGCATAAGGTCCCAAGTTAGAAATAAATAAGGCATGGGCAATATGACTCACAACCTCATACTTTTCATGAAAATGCCTGACGACTAAGAGGGCTTCCATTTTTGCAAAGTATTACATGTCATACTAAGAAGAGAAAGACCGCAGATGAAGGCATGTAAAAGACTTAGTCCAGGGTTGCCACTAATCATGATTAATGCAAATATTCCCATAAAAGTAAAGGAATTTAATGGTATTAGGAAAGGAATAGCATTTCAGACAAAGATTTGCTAGCTGTGGGTAACATGAAGAAATATAATATGTAATACAATATAACCAGTATTTCTGACCCTTAAATAACTCATTAACTTCCTGACCGGCTAAGACATCAAGTCAAGTTTAATAGCATGATGAGAATAAAATAATCTAATTATTATATTTTTTTTACATTTTCTATAAATAGAAAATATAATACATTAAAAGTAATTTTGTCTTAAATTTTATAGATTTAATGATAAAGTATCAGAAGTCCACAGTACTACACATTTTTCTAAATGCCCAATATCATTGTTGCTTAATGTATGGCCTCAAAAAATGTTGACTACTTTCAGAAAAGAGCCACACTGATCTTTTATGTCATCTCCATGCCTAGCCAATGCCTCTTCTAGCCACCAACATTTCTCCTTACTCCATCAACTTTCAAAACCCCTAAACTGGGTTTTAATTTAATTTAATTTAAACTTGCTTTCAATTGCCCACTTAGTCCTACTCATAATCCTTCTGATTAACCTGTAAAAAGCTGCAGCAAAATGTAATTAAGTGATTTTTGTTGTTGTCAGTCACTAACTCATGTCCAAATATTTGGGAACCCATGGACTATACCATCGGAGAAGGCAATGGCACCCCACTCCAGTACTCTTGCCTGGAAAATCCCATGGACAGAGGAGCCTGGTAGGCTGCAGTCCATGGGGTCGCTAGGAGTCGGACACGACTGAGTGACTTCACTTTCACTTTTCACTTTCATGCTTTGGAGAAGGAAATGGCAACCCACTCCAGTGTTCTTGCCTGGAGAACCCCAGGGATGGGGGAGCCTGGTGGGCTGCCGTCTTTGGGGTCGCACAGAGTCGGACACGACTGAAGCGACTTAGCAGCAGCAGCAGCAGGACTATACCATATACCACATCAGGTTCATCTCTACTCCACTATCTCCTGGAGTTTGTTCAAACTCATGTCCATTGAGTTGGTGATACTAAGTGATTTCAACTAATATTAAGATATTAAGTGATTTGTCTAACATTAAACAGCTGATAAATAACAATGTCTGGACTAAAACTAAGAGCTTATGACTCTAAGCCCAGCGTACTTTCAGCTACATCTGATTGAAAATCTAAAAATCACTTAAGATAATTCTTAGACATCACGTTTATTACCAGTAACTAAAAGACATAAAGGATAAAATATATAAAGCAAATTGTTGTTCAGTCACTAAATCACATATGACTCTTTGCAACCCCATGGACCATAGCCCACCAGGTTCCTCTGTCCATATAATTTTCCAGGTAAGAATACTGGAGTGGGTTGCCATTTTATTCTCCAGGGAATCTTTTGAGACAGGGATCAAACTCACATCTCCTGCATTGGCAGGTGGCTTCTTTACCACTGAACCAGCAGGGAAGCTCAGATAAAGGCACATCTGCCTTTAATACAATGGAGAAAAGGTTAACTACATGAAAAGTGAGCTGGTTCCAGACAGGTTAAGTTACTTGTTCAAGATTACAGAACTAGTGAGATGTATTAGGATTTTAAAGATTGCCAACTCTGGCCTAAATATATATGACTTTGTTATTTGATGAAAAAATTACAATACATAATTTGACATAATCAGTTTAGTTCAAATTTATTTTCAGTCCTGAATGAGAAATCTGTATGCAGGTCAAGAAGCAACAGTTAGAACTGGACATGGAACAACAAACTGGTTCCAAATCAGGAAAGGAGTATGTCAAAGTTGTATATTATCACCCTGCTTATTTAACTGATATGCAGAGTAGATCATGCAAAATGCTAGGCTTGATGAAGCACAAGCTGGAATCAAGATTGTCAGGAGAAAGATCAATAACCTCAGATAGGCAGATGACACCACCCTTATGACAGAACTCGAAGAACTAAAGAGTCTCTTGATGAGAGTGAAAGAGGAGAGTGAAAAAGTTGGCTTAAAACTCAACATTCAGAAGACAAAGATCACGGCACCTGGTCCCATCACTTCATGGCAAATATTTGGGGAAACAATGGAAACAGTGACAGACTTTATTTTGGGGGGCTCCAAAATCACTGCAGATGGTAACTACAGCCATGAAATTAAAAGACACTTGCTCCTTGGAAGAAAAGCTACGACCAACCTGGCTAGCAAGCATATTAAAAAGCAGAGACATTACTTTGCCAACAAAGTTCCATCTAGTCAAAGCTATGGTTTTTCCAGTAGTCATGTATGGATGTAAGGGTTGGACTATAAAGAAACCTGAGTGCTAAAGAATTGCTTTTGAAATGTAGTGTTGGAGAAGACTCTTGAGAGTCCCTTGGACTGCAAGGAGGTCCAACCAGTCAATCCTAAAGGAAATCAGTCCTGAATGTTCATTGAAAGAACTAACACTGAAGCTGAAACTCCAATATTTTGGCCACCTGATATGAGGAACTGACTCATTGGAAAGGCCCCTGATGCTGGGAAAGATTGAGGGCAGGAGTAATAGGGGATGACAGAAGACGAGATGGTTGGATGGCACCACCGACTCAATGGACATGAGTTTGAGCAAGCTTCAGGAGTTAGTGATGGACAAGGAAGGCTGGCGTGCTGCAGTCCATGGGATCGTGAAGAGTTGGACACAACTGAGCAACTGATCTGAAACTGAACTTAATAGGTACAATGTGAGACAATTCTATAAATCTGTTTTATATTTAATAAATATTAAACTAAATTATATTAAACTCCATAAGAATTTTAAAAACTCAGTGAAATGAAATAATCATTAAACACACTGTATCTCATTGTTCTATATCAGATTTTTATTATTTAACTACATAATAAGAGATAAGGGCTTTTGGTCTTCACTCAAAAATCACTATCTAGAAAATAACATGTACTATTACATGAATTTTACATACAGCAAAGAAAATCTGCACTGAATAATTTAATGATAGCCACCAGGTCAGTCTTTCCTAAACAATCATTATTAAGCAGATAAGATATTCAGTTTTGATAACTAAATTTGAAATATCATGGAATATATCTTGAATATAATACAGCAATTATCCCCGGAGAGTAGCATCATTGTCCTTCCTGTCACTGCTTTGGGGTCATAAATCCACTAAGAATCTATTGACATTCCATCCTTAAATCCATTTATAATACAAAAAACCACTTTGGCAATTCAAAAAGCAAAATATCAAAGAAAATATCCCAATGAGTGAGGCCTTTCAAAGCAGGAAGATAGATAGACAGACAGAAAGATAGATAGATAGATTTCAGTCCTAACCTTTTAAGGACAGTTCACGGAGAAAATTTAGAGATGATGGCAGTATAAAAAAAGGTTATAATATTTGCTTTCTAGACAGAGAAGCAAAATTATGGGTAAGAATACCACCATTGGTGAAATGAATCAGTAGTGCTAACACATAATACAAATTTTGAGAACATTTTTGGTCTGTTTAAATTGTGGATTTTAAAAATCTTTATAAATTAATGAAAAACAAGTCACTTCATAGACATAGGAAAAAAGACAGCTGGATTATAACCTGATACCAGATGTGCTCAGTCACTCAGTCACATGTCCAATTCTTTGTGACCCCATGAATTATAGCCCACCAGTCTCCTCTGCCCATGGAATTTTCTAGGCAAGAATACTGGAGTGGGTTGCCATTTCCTACTCCAGGGGATCTTCCCCACCCAGGGATTGAACCTGTGTCTCTTTTGTCTTCTGCATTGGCAGGCAGATTCTTTACCACTAGTGACACCTTGGAAGCCCTTCATACCAGATATGCCAAAATAAATTCCAGATAAATTAAAGATATAAATGTAATATATAAAGCCATGAAAGCCCAGAAAAAAATTGGGGATTAATAATATTTGAATAAGGAAAAATTTTTATGAAAGTATCAAGAAAAATCAGCCCTGGGATTTCTTTGGAAGGAATGATGCTAAAGCTGAAACTCCAGTACTTTGGCCACCTCATGCGAAGAGTTGACTCAATGGAAAAGACCCTGATGCTGGGAGGGATTATGGGCAGGAGGAGAAGGGGACGACAGAGGATGAGATGGCTGGATGGCATCACTGACTCGATGGACGTGAGTCTGAGTGAACTCCAGGAGTTGGTGATGGACAGGGAGGCCTGGCGTGCTGCGATTCATGGGGTCGCAAAGAGTCGGACACGACTGAGCGACTGACCTGATCTGATCAAGAAAAAAACCATGTAAATAAGAAGAGTGATGAATTTGACACACAAAAAAAAAAAAAATTTAAAGCTTCTCTGATGGACATTATTATATCCAATTAAAACAACTGAAAAGGCTAGTATAAAACTGCCAAAATTATTTGCAATGTATGTGCAAGAAAAGCAGTAAGTATGCAGGAGACCCTGTTTCAATCCCTGGGTCAGGAAATGACAACCCACTCCAATATTCTTGCCTGAAAAATCCCATGGACAGAGGAACCTGGTGGCCTAGAGCCTATGGGGTCACAAAGAGTCAGACACAATGACTAAACCACCACCATCTTTATTCAATAACTAACTGTTATAAACCACATAGGTGAGAAATTAAAAAAGGGCTTCTTGAGACACTAGGGCACAGATAAGCTATCCACTTGAACCAAGGCCACAGAGCTAGTATGTGACCACCCTGGCATCTGAGTACAAACACTATCGTCTCCAGTCTTTGATCTTCATTACCCTGTTACACTATGTCTTTAATTCTAAGGTAACTTAATCCTGTGTTAAAATAGGTTTTAACATGTATCTTAACAGCAGCAGCAGCAGCATACCTACTGTTGGGAGCTGAACAAAGTAAAGCAGGTTTTGGTCTGTGAATGGGAACTTTTTTTTTTTTTTTTCACAGTTCCACCTTTGGAGAAGGAAATATAAAGTAAGGCCAGAGAAATGCTCAGGTTTTAAGTGGCAAGAATGTTTTGGCTCAGAATGTACCATAAGAGACAATTTTGTCCTGATCAACAAAACCCAGAGAGAAGAATGAATCATTTCCCCAAATAAGATAAAGATGGTAAACCAATAGTAGCCATATACCATTACTCCTCTGCCTGAGTCCCATGAAGAAATGAATCAATAAAAGACAAGCCTTAAGTGTCTGAGGTGAAAGAAGTATATACTAGGGA
This sequence comes from Bos mutus, assembly GCF_027580195.1. NCBI lineage: Eukaryota > Metazoa > Chordata > Mammalia > Artiodactyla > Bovidae > Bos > Bos mutus. The sequence goes on from NC_091618.1 coordinate 34,443,396, forward strand.
GAAGACAGCCTTACTCTGATGGATAGGGGAAATATTTAGGAAGTCTGAACTGTCATCTTAGACTGAGGCTGCAGTTGGTGATATTACATCCACTTCTGGAGACCAGGACTCTGGAAGATGGTACCCAAAGGGCTAAACTTTGACGTACAGTAGCCATTAACTTCATGTCAGCAAAGGAGCAAAATGAATAGCCTAAGGAATCTTCTGTCTTGGGTCAGACATTGGAGAATGGCACACTTAGGGGTATGGGAACAACAGTAGAGGGAAGTGGCTCTGTGACACCTGGTACCAAAACTGGTTTTCCTATTTATACACCAAATAACCAGGCTCATGGTTCTGTGTATGCGTGTGAACATGCATGCTTAAGATATTGCTTCTTTCTTTTTCAAAAGTGCCTTTGGGAAATCATGATTAAATTTTCAGAAAAGAATTTTTTAAAAACAAAAAGTTATTAAAATTAACACAGATATCATTCTGTAGCAATTATTTGATGCTTCTAGAAACACCAAAAGGGTTTTACATCATATAGAATTACATAGTTATATGTAGAATTTATATAGTTATAAGAACTATAAGAACCTCTTGTAACACAGAATAGTTCAAGATATAGTTGCATAGAATGAACTCAGGAAACTTTTTAAATTCTTTCAAGAGTATTAAGGCAACTGTGATTTCCACATTCACATCCTTCATTGCTGTGTAAATTCTGAATACCTTCTTGGCCTTTGTCTTTTAAAATAAAAATGTGTCTCTGTGCCTTCCAGCTTATAACAACACTTTTCCTGAGTGAGAATACACTCATCTTTGCTTCATACAGCAACCTATTTTCTTTTACTCTCTTTTTGTCATCTCAAAAATGGGTAATAACTGTCTCTGAAGAAAAATACAGTATATAAAATATAAGTGCACTCTCTGGGGATTATCTGACAGTGTCTTGTGATAGATTATCCAAACAATACATATCACTGTTCTTATCCTTCATCATCAGATCAAATTCATCTATCCAGGGTTTACTTTTGTACGAAGAGTAAGTTCCAAAAGAAAGCAATAAACATCACTGCCATTTTGACATATATTACAAATGTCAGTAGGAGATATGTCACACTCTAGGCAACAGTGCTGCTGAGAAATAGTATAAATGAAAAATGTACACCAATGAATATTGCTTTTACTGTTTAATGTTTGATAAAATAAATGTATATTTTTAACTTTATCTTGTATTAATTAAGAAAGCAATATTATCCATAGAAATCACTATAAATGAAACCTGTCACTTGTTAACCCACTTTAGGGACATGAACAAAAGTGTATATAACTAGTTCCCTTAAGGCATCCTTTTGCATGTGAAAGTCCCACAAACAGGTCAATTACTATAGTAATTGAAATAAGATGTGCCCATAACATGACTTCTTCACAGTGATCTCTCATATTATTAAACTGCCTTCATTTTGATGCTCAACATGTTTTTTCAAGTCATGCTTTGGATTCAAACCTGTAACCTAATCTGCCTAACCACAATGTAGTCCATAAAACAATAAGAAGTATATATGTAATGTGACTAGTTCTTTGCAAAGGGAAAAAAAAAAAAACAGCACTGTGTTTTTAATGCACAATTATTTTAAAGAAAGAAAGAAAAAACATTCATTTTCAGAAACTGTGCACCATTTTAATGTCATTTGGCTTTATTTCTCAAAGGCCTTTCAAGTCATAAGTGCCATGTAAATATCACAAAGTTCAGAATATTATCCTTTCTTATAAATATCTTCCTTCTCATCCCATATTTTTATTTGACCTCCATTACTGCTCCTAAAATAATCTTCTATGTGAGTGTATTTAACATATGCAGAGTACATTATAAGAAACGCTGGGCTGGAAGAAGCACAAGCTGGAATCAAGACTGCTGGGAGAAATACCAATAACCTCAGATATGCAGATGGCACTACCCTTATGGCAGAAAGCAAAGAAGAACTAAAGAGCCTCTTGATGAAAGTGAAAGAGGAGAGTAAAAATGTTGGCTTAAAACTCAACATTCAGAAAACTAAGATCATGGCATCTGGTCCCATCACTTCATGGCAAATAGATCGAAACAGTGGAAACAGTGGCTGACTTTATTTTGGGGGGCTCCAAAATCACTGCAGATGGTGATTGCAGCCATGAAATTAAAAGATGCTTACTCTCTTTTCTGACCACAATGCAGTAAGATTAGATCTCAAATACAGGAGAAAAACTATTAAAAATTCCAACATATGGAGGCTGAACAACATGCTGCTGAATAACCAACAAATCACAGAAGAAATCAAAAAAGAAATCAAAATTTGCATAGAAACGAATGAAAATGAAAACACAACAACCCAAAACCTGTGGGACACGGTGAAAGCAGTCCTAAGGGGAAAGTTCATAGCAATACAGGCATACCTCAAGAAACAAGAAAAAAGTCAAATAAATAATCTAACTCTATACCTAAAGCAACTAGAAAAGGAAGAAATGAAGAACCCCAGGGTTAGTAGAAGGAAAGAAATCTTAAAAATTAGGGCAGAAATAAATGCAAAAGAAAAAAAAAGAGACCATAGCAAAAATCAACAAAGCCAAAAGCTGGTTCTTTGAAAGGATAAATAAAATTGACAAACCATTAGCCAGACCCATCAAGAAACAAAGGAAGAAAAATCAAATCAATAAAATTAGAAATGAAAATGGAGAGATCACAACAGACAACACAGAAGTACAAAGGATCATAAGAGACTACTATCAACAATTATATGCCAATAAAATGGACAATGTGGAAGAAATGGACAAATTCTTAGAAAAGTACAACTTTCAAAAACTGGACCAGGAAGAAATAGAAAATCTTAACAGACACATCACAAGCACGGAAATTGAAACTGTAATCAGAAATCTTCCAGCAAACAAAACCCCAGGTCCAGACGGCTTCAGAGCTGAATTCTACCAAAAATTTCCTACTCAAACTCTTCCAGAAAATTGCAGAGGAAGGTAAACTTCCAAACTCATTCTATGCGGCCACCATCACCCTAATACCAAAATCTGACAAAGATCCCACAAAAAAAAGAAAACTACAGGCCAATATCACTGATGAACATAGATGCAAAAATCCTTAACAAAATTCTAGCAATCAGAATCCAACAACACATTAAAAAGATCATACACCATGACCAAGTGGGCTTTATCCCAGGGATGCAAGGATTCTTCAATATCCACAAATCAATCAATGTAATACACCACATTAACAAATTGAAAAATAAAAACCATATCATTATCTCAATAGATGCAGAGAAAGCCTTTGACAAAATTCAACATCCACTTATGATAAAAACTCTCCAGAAAGAAGGAATAGAAGGAACATACCTCAACATAATAAAAGCTATATATGACAAACCCACAGCAAACATTATCCTCAATGGTGAAAAATTGAAAGCATTTCTTCTAAAGTCAGGAACAAGACAAGGGTGCCCACTTTCACCATTACTATTCAACATAGTTTTGGAAGTTTCGGCCACAGCAATCAGAGCAGAAAAAGAAATAAAGGGAATCCAAATTGGAAAAGAAGAAGTAAAACTCTCACTGTTTGCAGATGACATGATCCTCTACTTAGAAAACCCTAAAGACTCTACCAGAAAATTACTAGAACTGATCAATGAACATAGTGAAGTTGCAGGATATAAAATCAACACACAGAAATCCCTGGCATTCCTATACACTAATAATGAGAAAACAGAAAGAGAAATTAAGGAAACAATTCCATTCACCATTGCAATGGAAAGAATAAAATACTTAGGAATATATCTACCTAAAGAAACTAAAGACCTATATATAGAAAACTATAAAACACTGGTGAAAGAAATCAAAGAGGACACTAATAGATGGAGAAATATACCATGTTCATGGATTGGAAGAATAAATATAGTGAAAATGAGTATACTACCCAAAGCAATTTATAGATTCAATGTAATCCCTATCAAGCTACCAATGGTATTCTTCACACAGCTAGAACAAATAATTTCACAATTTGTATGGAAATACAAAAGACCTCGAATAGCCAAAGCTATCTTGAGAAAGAAGAATGGAACAGGAGGAATCAACCTGCCTGACTTCAGGCTCTAGTACAAAGCCACAGTCATCAAAACAGTATGGTACTGGCACAAAGACAGAAATATAGATCAATGGAACAAAATAGAAAGCCCAGAGATAAATCCACACACATATGGACACCTTATCTTTGACAAAGGAGGCAAGAATATACAATGGAGGAAAGACAATCTCTTTAACAAGTGGTGCTGGGAAAACCGGTCAACCACTTGTAAAAGAATGAAACTACAGCACTTTCTAACACCATACACAAAAATAAACTCAAAATGGATTAAAGATCTAAACGTAAGACCAGAAACTATAAAACTCCTAGAGGAGAACATAGGCAAAACACTCTCTGACATACATCACAGCAGGATCCTCTATGACCCACCTCCCAGAATATTGGAAATAAAAGCAAAAATAAACAAATGGGACCTAATTAAACTTAAAAGCTTCTGCACAACAAAGGAAACTATTAGCAAGGTGAAAAGACAGCCTTCAGAATGGGAGAAAATAATAGCAAATGAAGCAACTGACAAACAACTAATCTCAAAAATATACAAGCAACTCCTACAGCTCAACTCCAGAAAAATAAATGACCCAATCAAAAAATGGGCCAAAGAACTAAATAGACATTTCTCCAAAGAAGACATACAGATGGCTAACAAACACATGAAAAGATGCTCAACATCACTCATTATCAGAGAAATGCAAATCAAAACCACTATGAGGTACCATTTCACACCAGTCAGAATGGCTGCGATCCAAAAGTCTACAAATAATAAATGCTGGAGAGGGTGTGGAGAAAAGGGAACCCTCTTACACTGTTGGTGGGAATGCAAACTAGTACAGCCACTATGGAGAACAGTGTGGAGATTCCTTAAAAAACTGGAAATAGAACTGCCTTATGATCCAGCAATCCCACTGCTGGGCATACACACTGAGGAAACCAGACTTGAAAGAGACACGTGTATGCCAATGTTCATTGCAGCACTGTTTATAATAGCCAGGACATGGAAGCAACCTAGACGTCCATCAGCAGATAAATGGATAAGAAAGCAGTGGTACATATACACAATGGAGTATTACTCAGCCATTAAAAAGAATACATTTGAATCAGTTCTAATGAGGTGGATGAAACTGGAGCCTATTATAAAGAGTGAAGTAAGCCAGAAAGAAAAACACCAATACAGTATACTAACGCATATATATGGAATTTAGAAAGATGGTAACAATAACCCTGTATACAAGACAGCAAAATAGACACTGATGTATAGAACAGTCTTTTGGACTCTGTGGGAGAGGGAGAGGGTGGGATGATTTGGGAGAGTGGCATTGAAATATGTATAATATCATATATGAAATGAGTTGCCAGTCCAGGTTCGATGCACAATACTGGATGCTTGGGGCTGGTGAACTGGGACGACCCAGAGGGATGGTATGGGGAGGGAGGAGGGAGGAGGGTTCAGGATGGGGAACACATGTATACCTGTGGCAGATTCATTTTTATATATGGCAAAACCAATACAATATTGTAAAGTTAAATAAAATAAAATTTTAAAAAAATAAAAATAAAAGATGCTTACTCCTTGGAAGTAAAGTTATAACCTACCTAGACAGCATATTAAAAATCAGAGACATAAGTTTGCCAACAATGGTTCATCTAGTCAAGGCTATGGTTTTTCCAGTAGTCATATAAGGATGTAAGAGCTGGACTATAAAGAAAGCTGAGCAGGGAAGAATTGATGCTTTTGAACTGTGGTGTTGGACAAGACTCTTGAGTGTCCCTTGGACTACAAGGAGATCCAACCAGTCCATCCTAAAGGAAATCAGTGCTGAAGATTCTTTAGAAGGACTGATGTTGAAGCTGAAACTCCAATACTTTGGCCACCAAAGACCGTGATGCTGGAAAAAATTGAAGGAGGGAGAAGAAGGGGACAACAGAGGATGGGATGGTTGGATGATATCACCAACTCAATGTACATGAGTTTGAGTAAATTCTGGGAGTTGGTGATGGACAAGGAGGACAGCACTGATGTGCTGCAGTCCATGGGGTTGCAAAGAGTCAGACAGGACTGAGCAACTGAACTGATACTGATATGAGTGTGTTAGAGAGGAAAATGGTGGTCAATTAAGAAGGCAAGTAGAAAGGACAATGGCTAAAATATTTAATACAAAGGAAAACAAAAAGGTATAATTCCACAAAGATAAAACAAAATGGGATATTGAGAAAAGAGGAAAAAAAATGATTAGAAAATACTGATGAAGGAAGTGAGGAAAGAGAACTCCAGCCCAGAATATTCGTGGAGGCAGTACAGTTTAGAGACAACTGTTGACTCACTCTGCATATTCACAGAGAGAATGGGATCAGGGAAAAGCTGAGAAACTTTATTTACAGCAGCAGTGATTAAGAGGGGCTAACAGTAGAGGGTTCACTGTTCCACCCAGAATAGCTGACTCCCTTTCACTCCCACTGTTCCTTACTCTCCTTACCTTTACCACAGTTCTCCCACAGCATAGACCGATAAGGGGCCAAGAATTTAGATCTCGGAGAAGGAATGTTTACCGCTAAAAAACTGATCAAAATGCTATGAAAAGTACAAACTAAGTCAATTAGTAATTAGTTTAAGTGTTGAAACCTGGAGGAAAACCCTCTGACTTCTGGTATTTAAAAGCCTTAGACCAATGATCAGTTATCCATTAACTCATCCAGCACCAAGCTTGCCAGAGGACAAACCCAAACAATTGCAAGACGAGATCCCACTCAGATTTTATATTGAATCATTCTCAAAAGTTAACTTAGATCAATAATTGGAGGCCATTTAAGGGAATCCTACACCATTACAGAAGACAAAACATAGTTTAAAAATAAGAGCAAGCATGGGGAGAGAGCAAATTAGCCAAGATGGCATGTTCAGGCTCTCTTACCCCAAGTTTTGTAAATAATAACCATGTAACAGCTGAGATCATTTATAGCACAGCTCATGCACATCACAAGGTTTATGTAACAGCTGAGATCACTTACAGTACTGCCCCTGTGTGTCATGAGGTACTCCCCTGCTCACGAGCTACTTTGTGCTGCAGGGATATGTGAGTGCCACATAAAAAGTGGTGGCATTACTGCTGCCTCATGGCCGTGTCCATTGGGTCAGCCACGAGAGGAGAGAACACAGCTCTACTGTTATGGCTGCTGTGTCAGCCAGGAGAGAGGTTGTGTGCCATTATGTTGTATTGTGCTATATCTGCTTCTGTGGCTGCTGTGCCAGCCAGAAAAGAATAAATGTGTCTGCAGTTCCTATGACTCCTCCTGTCTTCTTCCAGCCTCTTAGCTCACGCCTTGCCTACCCTGGGTTCACCAAGTATTGTGAACAGTGTGAAAAGCAAGACAACTGGCGTCACAAACAGGATGAAGAGCAATACAGTAAGATACTAGATAAATGAATAGTGCCAGAATCCAAAGATAATGCCAAAAAAATCTAATTATTACCCTTGAAAAATATATTTCATTAAGATTTTTCATTATATATATATATTTCAAAATATACAATGATAGAAAGATATGCATGGAGCATATCTACAGTGCTGAAATTTGTTAATAAGGCTATTTAGTAATAGAGCAGAATTTCTTTCATGGGGTTTATTCCTGGGATTGCCTAAAGAGTTTCTTATTGAGAATAGTTGTGAAGTTCTCTGAAGTTAGGAAATTTACGTTGTATAAAACTGTAAGTCTGGGTGAAATGAAAATCTACCTGGACAATAGCTACTGAGTTACCTTGCTTCAGCAAGATAAAGGAAATGTAAGTCATATTATACTACTGAGTCAAGGCTGCAGTCCATGGGGTCACAAAGAATTGGACACAACTGAGCGACTGAACAAGTGAGTCAAGAAACTGGAAACTAGGGAAAAACCCGCCATGGAAAAGGAGAGATGAAAAGCTTCTTATTCTTTCATTAATAAATTGGGTCAGTTTTTAAATAATATGCTCATTGAAAAATTCACACATTTCTCAAGTAACTGGACAAATTATTTGAGTTTTTCCTAAAAACCCAATGAACTTTTTGTCCAACCCAATAGTTTAATCCAGTTCCTATTTTCTAACTAATTAAAAATTGACTCATTTTTAATTGGGGATAATCGCTTTACAATATTGTGCTAGTTTATGACATACACATGAATCACCCATAGGTATACATATGTCCCCTCCATCCTGAAACTCCCTTCCACCTCCCACCCCAGCCCACCCCTCTAGGTTGTCACAGAGCAGTGGTTTGAGTTCCTCACATCATATCATAAATTCCCACTGGCTATCTATTTTACGATATCATATACATTCATTAAGATTGATTAAGCGTGAACAAGAGGCCATAAAAAGTCACAAAGCAAGAAAGAACTACTTTAAATCAAACAGATCATTCTGAAAATAAAAATTTTCAGTAGAAAGGAAAATGTGGAAAATGAGAAAATATAAATGAAACAGATTAATATAGATCAACAATCAGTCAGGAGTTTCAGAAAAAGAAAACAGATAAAAAGAGACAATATATTTCCCAGCACGTGATCCAAAATCAAACAGCTCACTTAATACTGAGTTAGAAAAAGAAAAATCTACCATCTGGATTTACACAGTGAAATTTTTAAAATACCCAAATTATAAAAGGATTAGTTACTTTCTGTTAGCATTGTAGGATGCTAAAACAAAACAGATCAATTCATTTAAAGTTCTTAGTCAAATGTTTTTCCATCTGGAATTTAATCCTTGACCAAAATATAGATTAGATGAATCGCCCATTTTCTTAGGAAGTGACTTAAGAAAGTACATTAGCAAAATGAAAGTAAACCCGAGTAATAAGGAAACAAATCATCCACCCAGGAAAGCAGCGGATGAAGATGTCAGAATGATATTTTGGTGCCAGACCTAAAGAGTAACCACTCCAGACAGATTTGTAAGGAAGATCTCCAGAAAAGTGCTGAAGCAAGGGGCTAGCGTGTGGGGAGAAGGGAGGAATTGGATTTCTAAATATATAATTTGAAATATTTGAGATTTGGAAGAAACTTTAGGACATAAAAAAGGAACAGAACATGAGGAAATAAAAAGGCAAAGAGAAATAAAAACCTGCATAGGAAAGTTCAGTTCAGTTCAGTCACTCAGTCGTGTCTGACTCTTTGCGACCCCATGAATCGCAGCACACCAGGCCTCCCTGTCCATCACCATCTCCCAGAGTCCACTCAAACTCACGTCCATCGAGTCGGTGATGCCATCCACCCATTTCATCCTCTGTCATCCCCTTTTCCTCCTGCCCCCAATCCCTCCCAGCATCAGAGTCTTTTCCAATGAGTCAACTCTTCACATGAGGTGGCCAAAGTACTGGAGTTTCAGTTTTAGCATCATTCCTTCCAAAGAAATCCCAGGGCTGATCTCCATTAGAATGAACTGGTTGGATCTTCTTGCCTAAATATTAAAGCAATCAACTCATTAGAATAGGAAATCAGTGAAATTCAAAAGAAGAATACCATATACTCCAGGCAATAGACATGGTAAGTATTAGAAATACAGAAAATAAGCATAAATTTCTTCTTCCCACAGGAAACTATGAGGGTGATTACAGAACAAATCTGCTTAAAAAAATGCTTGCCACGAATATGAAGAAAATGAATACATAGCTCAGTTTTGAGTATGTATAAACAGGACCCTGTGTAGGGTACAGTCTCTTTTAAGTAGGCCCAAAGCTTGGATATAAAGGAAAAATATGTATTCACAGAATACTACTTGGCTTTATAGGAAATAATATTTACACCACAATAATGAAGGAATTCACCAGTGTTCAATTTGTATGGGCTTCCCTGATAGCTCAGTTTGTAAAGAATCTACCTGCAATGCAGGAGAACCTGGTTCAACTCCTGAGTAGGGGAGATCCTCTGGAGAAGGGATTGGCTCCCACTCCAGTATTCTTAGGCTTCCCTTGTGGCTCAGCCGGTAAAGAATCCACCTGCAGTGCCAAAGACCTGGGTTCAATCCCTGGGTTGGGAAGATCCCCTGGAGAAGGGAAAGGCTACCCACTCCAGTATTCTGGCCTGGAGATATTCCATGTACTATATGGGGTCACAAAGAGTCACACACAACTGAGTGACTTTCACTTTCACTTTTTCACTTTCAATTAGTATTACAAACAACCCAAAGAGAGAACACAAAAGATTTAAAAATTGCTTGCACATTAGAATGTTATTTAATTTAATGTTATCCATCTTGAAAAATGTAGAAGCGCAGCTGACAGATTTTAAGAAATGGAAGTGAGAATGAGAGAGAAAGGAATGAAGAGAATCTCAAATAGTGGATTTTCCAAAGGAAGACACAAGACATACTGCACTTCATGAATCTAAACATAGAAGTTTAAGCATATTAATTACTAGGAAACATGATATTCCATTTATAAGGAAAAATAAAGATACTGATACAGCTATGCCAAGAGAGGAACCAGAAGTTTAAATTACAAAAAGAAGCACAAAATAAAATATTTCAAAATAGTTGCCTCTCAAAAGCAAAATTTGAGATGGCTGTAAGGTACAAAGGGCAATCATAAGCCCTTTTGTACAATCTGTTTTCCCTTTGCTTTTAACCCACAAACAAGTAAAACACTCAAAAATATTTAACAGCAGAAAATCCCATATGTTCCAGCAGAGCAGCAAATTTAAAAGAAGGAGCCAGGAGGAAAGCTGGAAAAATCCACTTAACCTCTTGCTGAAACCCTTTGGACCACACCTGGAAATCCCCTAAAATCAGCTTGGAACACCCTTTAGGGGGCTCCACTTTCTGCAACAAAACTCGATGCTCTTGACATAGTTGTATCTATATCTAGATAGACAAATGTAAATGTATATATCTACAGATAAAATTGCATGCATACATATATGTGTATGTATGTTTAATAGTGCGTGAATAAAGTATTCTATAATTAATAAGGTAATTAGCAGCTCACACTTATCTATAAAATGTCTATGAAGCCAACTAAATGTACATACTAATAGTATATAATATGGGATCCCAGGTGACTCAGTGGTAAAGAATCTGCCTGCCAATGTAGGTGACTTGGGTTTGATCCCTGGATCAGGGATCCCCTGGAATAGGAAATGGCAACTCACTCCCATATTTTTGCCAGGATAATCCCAAGGACAGAGGAACCTCACAGGTTACAGCTCTTGGAGTCACAAAGAGTCAAACATGACTAAGAACAGAAGCACATTATATAATATAGTTAGATAAAGTAATCACATACTAAGGGAGCTATTGTTTATGTGAGTGTGTATTTCCAATTAAGTTTTATACTTTTTATAAAGGAGCTTATTTCTAAAATAGAAATTGTTTGCAAAATTAAAATGAGATAATATAAACTAAGGATATAATTCAGTTCCTGGCACACAGGGCAAAATATTAAAATCTTCATTACTGCCTTCTTATCTATGCTCAGTAACAGTTGATAGGTCAGGCCTGCATTATCAAATAACCTAATTTTAGCAAAAACAAAACATAATATAGCACTTACAGATTACTGTATTCTTGCCTAGAAAATTCCAGGGACAGGGGAGCCTGGCAGGCTATAGTCCACAAGGTTGCAAAAGAGTCAGACACAATTGACTATGCACACGCATGCACACAAGAACTATAATTCCCACTCTAGTGAATTTTTCCCCAAAATTATTTTCATAGTTTAAAATGAATATGAACACTATAAGAAATTTGAGAAATCAAAATTTAAGTTGAAAAATGTTATCATGTCTGCTTTTCCACTGCATTCTTACAAAAGACAAAACACTGAAAATCAGAATTAAAATAGCCATATTTTTTAAATAAGAAATTTTATTCTACATCGTGTATCTTTACAAATTCTTAAAAACAGTTGAAGAAAGATGAAATTCCAAACTTAGATCTTTATTAGAGACAAAAAACTACACATGCAGTAAAGATTTTTGACTTGGCAGCTATATGTTTGTGACATATGAAAAATGATAAATGATAAATCAGCTATGTGTCCACTTGTGTGAAAACACTGTAACTGAAAAAGCAAGTATCTAAATTGTGCATAATAGGATCTCATATTTGAAAAGCCTAAACAAGCAAATGCATAAATAATTATATGTTACTTATATATATTTTTGTCAACTTTTTTTAATTAACAACTGTGTATTGTCAACAAAATAAAATCTGTTCTCTCACATGATAATATTTGAGACTATTATCAAACTATTGATATCTCAGAATAGGAGGATTACACATGACTTTTAGTTTCTTCATTATGATTTTCTATATTTCCTATAATTCCTGAATAGTCTGTAATGAGAATATAGCATATTATTTTCTATTATAAGAACTAGAGCTATTTAATTACAAACAGATACTGTCATGATTTACCAAAATTAATTTATGTATATGTCAGCAAGTATATACTTTTTCATAAAGCCAGCTACACCCATTCAATATTTGTATATGACCATGTCACACTGAGAATTCTACAGTTCAAAAAGGAGAAAAAAATATCTATTTCACTGTGTAATATACATTGCACAACTGTAATTTCTTAGATATATATTGTCTTCTAATCTGAGCTACTATGAAAGCAAATTATGGAAATATGTTGAGGCAAAAATTACTAAGCAGTTGTCAGAAGTTCCTGACATTTACAACAGCTTTGACTTCAAGTCAGAAATGCCGAGGACATGATATTCATGGGCTCTATATAACTTACAGCTCTAAGAACTTGAGTAAAGAAAAAAGAATTATCATCTAAAGACTATATAAATACATCGGCATATTTTCCCCTTCCCTTAATACTCATATTAACATCCTTCTCTTGGAAATTATGACCTCTTATCATCTTGATAAATCATTGTGTGACACAGGTATGTTCCCTTCCCTAAAACAACAAGCACCCTGAACAGTTGAAATATTACCTCTAACTCATATGTGTACTCCTCAAAAGAGAGCTTTCCAATTGGTTTGTCATAAATGGGTTATGACCACACCCAAAATATTGATTCTTTTTTTAATTTATTTAATTGGAGGCTAATTACTTTACAATATTATAGTGGTTTTTGCCATACATTGACATGAATCAGCCGTGGGTGTCATGCGTTCCCCATCCTGAACCTCCTTCCCACCTCCCTCCCCATCCCATCCCTCAGGGTCATCCCAGTGCACCAGCCCTGAGCACCCCGTCTCAATATTGATTCTTTCTAGCCCCTCAGAGAAGTATGCTAAGTCACTTCAGTTGTGTCCAACTCTGTGCAACGCCATAGATAGCAGCCCACCAGGCTCCCCCATCCCTGGGATTCTAGGGATGCCAAGAACCTAAAGTCTTGTTTCTTTCACCATTGAAAATCTTTGTCTGTTTACCTCAGTGGGCCATACAAATATTTTATCATAGTGCTGTGGTGTGGGAAAAACGTCAAGCAATACTGTCTAAAACATCAGGTGTTGTGCTAAGTGTTCATAACACCAAGATCAGGCCACAAGCACTGGAATGGTGTTCACAGTTAAAGCTCTGGTTTTCCAATACCTAATTTGGTCTATGATCTACTTTTTGCTCCTAAAAACAAGTTTACAACTACTGGGACTATACTTCTGAGCCTCACAAAGGTCTGGCCCCTAATGCATTCTGCAAGTCTGTGTAAACAGCTCTCAAGCAATTCATGTGTGCGTGACAGAATTAGGATATATTTGAAGCCCCCGCTTCTCACACAGGCTACAACTGTGGAAATATACACTCTTCAGACTTTTAAGAAGACTTAAAATCTCTCATATTTCCTCCCTGACCCCATCAAGGAAGGGCTTCTGGTACTGATGCTTTCTGGGCAACTTCAAGCTAACAAACTCAGTATGGATGATGTCCTGCCCAGGTAGATGACCATTCAAGACGTTGGCCCCTACTCTCTCCATTCATCTCCTCTTTACACCGTTTCATGTTTAACCAACCCTTCTCACTGGTAAACAAACTCCCCAAGACAGTATAGTATTCACAAGTGTTAGTCGCTCAGTTGTGTCTGACTCCTTGTGACCCCATGGGCTGTAGCCTACCAGGCTCCTGAGCCCATGGGACTCTCTAGGCAAGAATACTGGAGTGGGTTACCATTCTCTTCTCCAGAGGATGTTCCCAAACCCAGGGATCAAACCTGGGTCTCTAGCATTGCAGGCAGATTCGTAACTATCTGAGCCACCAGGGAAGCCCATAATATTCACAAAGAATACAGAAATAAATCAGTGGAACACATAAAGAGCCCAGAATATAGTAAATATAGTCAACTGATCTTTGACAAAGCAACAAAGGCAATACCATGAAGCAAATATAGTCTTTTCAATAAATGGTGGTAAAACAACTGAACATCCACCAAAATCAATCTAGACACAGATATTGCACTCCTCAGAAAATTTAATTCAAAATGCATCACAGACTTAACATAAAATGCAAAACTATAAAAGTCTTAAAAAATAACATAGAAGAAAATGTAGATAACCATGAGTATGATGCCTTTTTATGTACAATAGCAAAGACATGACTCAGAAAAGAAACTAATGTTAGATACCATTAAATTTAAAAGCATCAGTTCTGCCAAAGACAATGTGAAGAGAAAGAGATGACAAGCCACAGAATATCAAAAAATAACTGAAAAACACATTTGAATAAAGACTATTATCCAAAATATACAAAGAACTCTTAAAACTCAACAGTAATAAATTCAAAAATCCAATTTAAAAAATGACCAAAGACCTTAACAAACCCCATACAAAATGAGATATATAGAGTAGAAATCAAACTATGAAAAAAGCTCCACATCATTTGTCATCAGGAAAATGCAAATTAAAACAACAATGAGGTACTACTACACACTGATTAAAAACACCAAACCCAGAATGCTACAGCAACGAATGCTGGGAGTTCATGAAGCAACAGGAACTCTGACTATATGCCAGTGGAATGCAGTATACTACAGTCACTTTGGAAGATATTTTGGCATATCCTTACAAAACTAAAATTAAACATAGTCTAATCAAGCAATCCAGCCATCATGTTCCTTGGATATTTGGGTAACCATTTACCCAAAGGAGCTGAAAACTTATGTCCACACAAAAACCTGTATAGGGATGCCTGCAGTAGCTTTGTTCATAACTGCCAAAACTTGGAAGACAATCAAGATGTCCTCCAGTAAGTGAATGGATAAATAGACTGTGGTACATCCAGATGATGGAATATTACTCAGCAGTAAAAATAAATAAGCTATCAATCCAAGAAAAGACATGGAGAAAACATGCATATTAATAAGTGAAAGAAGTCACTTGTCTGAAAAGGCTGTATACCTATATGAATGCAACTGTATGACATTCTGGAAAAGGCAAAATTATAGAGAGAGTAAAAAGATTATTGGTTGCCTTAAGTCAGGGGCAGGTTTAGGGAGAGACGAATAGATGATATACAGAGAATTTGTAAGGCAGTTAAAATATTCTGTATGATATGATGATGATAGATACATATCATTATACATTTGTTTAACCTCTGTGTTGTATAAAACCAAGATGGACCAAAGGTAAACTATGGACTTTGATGATTGTAATTAGTCAATGTAGGTTCATCAGTTGTAACAAACACAGCACTCTGGTAGGAAATGATGATAATGGAGGAGGCTATGAATGTATGGAGAAAGTGAAACCTTGGGAAATCTGTTTTTCTTCCTCTCAATATTTCTATGTACCTAAAACTATTCTAGAAGATAAAGTCTTAAAAATATTTAGTATTTAAAAGCTATCCTAAGTGTCTTTATTAGATGCTTATGTTAATATATAACACTTTTCTATGAGTAGATGTTACCTGAATATTTAATTAAAATTAAATCCAGTGCCTGGGTGATCAGTTGTGTCTGACTCTGCGACCCCATGGACTGTAGCCAGCCAGGTTCCTCTGTCCATGGGATTTCCCAGGCAAGAATACTGCAGTAGGTTGCCATTTCCTACTCCAGGGTATCTTCTCAATCCAGGGACATAACCTGAATCTCCTGTGTCTCCTGTACTGCATGAGGATTCTTTACTGCTTGAACCATTGGGGAAGCCCACTATTAAAAAAATAACATATTGATTAAATTATTGTGAGAAATTATTGATTAGATTAAGATATATCTTACTAATTTTCCTTAATATTTTTAACTATAGGGAAAATGAATGATTTTAAATAAAGGAGAGAAAGATACAAAACAAAAATGCTTTGTTTTACAAAGACATAGGCTCCTAAGGGATTGTTGTCAAAACCTATAAACTTATTTTAGTAAAACCAAAAGTTCTCACCAGATTCTTAGTCAAGTGCTTTTATTTTACTGCATCACAAAATCATATAGAACTCTTCACCAAGAGTGGAGCAGAGGCATCAGTTACTTATATAAAGATGGAGTACATTAGGTACAAAAAAATTAGAGCTTGAATCTCTGATTTATCATTTAGAAGAATCTAGGTCAAATACTTTATCAGGAGTTATTATTTATTTGATATTAAACATAAATCAAACTGTCTTGGCTTCCTACTTAAGGCACAGTGCTTAAATATTTGCATTGGAAATATATCACAAGACTGGAAATTTATCACTTTTGTAACACAAAATCACTTTTATGTCAAATTAATCATGTGATAGTTTTGATATGGAGAAAAATAATTGTCCCTTAACATTTAATTTTTGTATTAATTTTTTCTATTTAAAAAGAGAATCTGAAAATCCCAAATTTCTTTATCTAAATTAAGAATATCATAAAATTAATATTTAAAATGTAATTTAAAAATGAACACTTTTTATAAAAAGAACTAAGATTATATATTTTCTGTAAAAATTAATTCAAGAACTAATTTTAAAATCATAGGCAATTTTTGTTTAATTAGACAAACTGGACTAAAAAACTACAAATTAGTTCCAGGGAATTAATTCTAAAAGAAAGTATATTTTTTCTCCTGGGATAATTTTAGAACTTTAAAGTTAAAAGAGTATCTACATATAACAACAATAATAATATTTAAAACCTAAGAGAACAATTAAGTAAATAATATTTCCCTTGATCAAAGAAAATAACATGGAGAGATTCCAAAATTTAAATGATACAAAGCTGTCTGCAACATACTAAAACTTTAATGATTATCTAGTCAATTACAGAAAAAAAAAAATGTTACACTACAATCCCATAACAAAGAAATCAGGGTAACTAATTGGAACCTTAGCATTCTCATATTATGTGCTTGTACTTGTCAAGCCAACAGTATTTTTGTTTGAGTATCCTAAAGGGGCTCCAGAGAGTTGAAGGAACTTAGAAAGGAAGAAGCTGAAAAATGAAGCTGAAATAATATGCATGCACATATAAAGGAGCATATACTGTCACCCTGCTTATTTAACTTATATGCAGAGTACATCATGAGAAACACTGGGCTAGAGGAAGCACAAGCTGGAATCAAGATTGCCGGGAGAAATATCAATAACCTCAGATATGCAGATGACACCACCTTTATGGTAAAAAGTGAAGAAGAACTAAAGAGCCTTTTGACAAAAGTGAAAGAGGAGAGTTAAAAAGTTGGCTTAAAGCTCAACATTCAGAAAACTAAGATCATGGCATCTGGTCCCATCACTTCACGGCAAATAGATGGGGAAACAGTGGAAACAGTGGCTGACTTTATTTTTCTGGGCTCCAAAATCACTGTAGATGGTGATTGCAGCCATGAAATTAAAAGACGCTTACTCCTTGGAAGGAAAGTTATGACCAACCTAGACAGTATATTAAAAAGCAGAGACATTACTTTGTCAACAAAGGTCCGTCTAGTCAAGGCTATGGTTTTTACAGTAGTCATGTATGGATGTGAAATTTGGACTATAAAGAAAGCTGAGTGCCAAAGAACTGATGCTTTTGAACTGTGGTATTGGAGAAGACTCTTGAGAGTCCCTTGAACTGCAAGGAGATCCAACCAGTCCATCCTAAAGGAGACCAGTCCTGGGTGTTCATTGGTAGGACTGATGCTGAAGCTGAAACTCCAATACTTGGGCTTCCTCATGCGAAGAGCTGACTCTTAAAAAGACCCTGATGATGGGAAAGATTGAGGGCAGGAGGAGAAGGGGATGACAGAGGATGAGATGATTGGATGGCATCACCAACTCGATGAACATGGGTTTGGGTGAACTCTGGGTGTTGGTGATAGACAGGGAGGCCTGGCGTGCTGCGATTCACAGGGTCGCAAAGAGTTGGACATGACTGAGCGACTGAACTGACTGACTGACTGAAAGGAGCATACATTTAAATATTTGAAGAGCTTTAGTAAAAAGAAGTAGTAGGCACATTCTATGGCTCTTAGAGAGAAATATACAGGGGACTGGGTAACAGTTACTATAAAGATGATGCCTGACATTCTACTCTAAAATGAAGAGGGTCACCTCATAAAGAGTGAACATCTTGCCTTTGGAAATGACCATAACGAAAGGATGCTGCTTCAGGGTGAAGTAATAAAAATAGAGGTTGATTCTCTTTCTCACAAACGCTAACCCAATACTCTGTATATACTCATAGTTATCTCTTGTGTTAATGAAACCCTCTAAATTTACTGGTTTAAAACAACCATGTATTATTACTGCTAATGGTTGACTGGGCTCAGGCAGATGCTTCTTACATGGTGCGTCTCCTGCAGTTATAATCAGACAGTGTTTAAGGCTGATGTCATTTGAGGTCTTGACAGGTTTAATATTCAGGACAGCTTCTTCAACGACGTTTGGTGTTTCAGATGGGATGGCTGAACAGCTAGCCAAGCCTCTTTATCTTTTTTCTCTATGTGGCTTCTCCCTACAGTGAGCCTCCTCATAGGACAGTATTAATGATTATCAAATTGTTACATGGTGGCCAGTTACCCCTAGTAGAGTGTTCAAGAGACACTTCCAGAAATTGTCATCCTTTTTATGACCTAGTATTAGAAGTCATGTATTATCAACTTAGCTGCATTCCATTGGTCACATAGGGTTAACCCAGATCCATTGCAGAAGGGTGTGAATACTGGGAAACATGATTTCCTGGGGATTTATCCTTGGCAACTATCTACTACATATACTTCACATTTAATGTTTCCTAATTTCTAAATTAGGAAAGAGTGACAAAAATAAATTATAAATATTCCTATGTTTCTTTGAGGAGATATGAATGGAATAGGAAAGCACATTTAACTATTCCTTTATGCTTTAGGTACACAGTTAAACATCAAGATTGTAGATATTTGGCAAATAATGATACTGTGATATAAACTGACCACCTACTTTCTTGCATTTCTCCAAATCCAGGACTTTCAATCACAACTGTGCTTGCATTATAAAGTATCCCATTATAAAGTATACAACTGACCATGTGCTTACAAAAGGTGCTAAACACCATCACATAGAAAATTGGTAAAATTCTGGGCTTGTGATGTCATAGCCAAATATACTGATGATGTATGTAGTCAGGTCCATAATTCGGAGAGGTGATGTGTGGAGTACCACACATTCCTGTTGTGTTCATTTACCCTGCCATCTTTTCAGCTCACTATCAACTTAAGCATTCCTTTTTTAAAAAACTATTTTAATCAGGGGATAATTACAATATTGTGATGATTTTGCCATACATTAATATGAATTGGCCATAGATATACATGTGTCCCCCCTCATTCTGAACCCCCCTTCCACCTTCCTCCCTACCCTATCTCTCTAGGTTGTCTCAGAGCACTGGGATTGGAAGCCCTGCTTCACACATCAAATTTGCACTAGTCATCTATTTTACATATGGTAATGTATATGTTTCAATGATTTACATCTCTGTCTTTTAAACTACTTTATCATAAACCTTAACTATGATAAACTACTTACTTTATCATAAACCTTAACTAAGTCCCCTGGTGGCTCAGATGGTAAAGAATCTGCCTACAATGCAGGAGACCTGGATTTGATCCTGAGTTGGGAAGATACTCTGGAGGAGGGTATGGCAAACCACTCCAGTATTCTTGCCTGGAGAATCCCCATGGACAGAAGAGCCTGGCTGGCTACATTCCATGGGGTCTCAAAGAGTTGGACTGAGCAACTAAGCACAGCACAACACATGAATTAAGTCACTTCTACAAGCACATTTTTTTAAAACTACTCTTTTAAAATATACATTAAAAACAAATGTTAATAATTATTTTGAATAGTATGTATAATTTTCTCTACAAGTATAAGAAGGCTATTAAATTTTAAATAGGTCTATTTAATTTAGGAAATATATATAAAATATATCTAGTACAATGTTTGGCACAGAAGGGGATGTCCAACTGTTTTAATTAGTATATAGATGCACACATATAAAAGTCTTCCTCCGTGGCACAGTGGTAAAGAATCCACCTGCCATTGAAGGAGATGCAGGAAATGAGGGTTCAATCCCTGGGTCAGGAAGATCCCGTAGAGTAAGAAATGGCAACCTACTCCAGTATTCTTGCCTGTAAAAACCCCGTGGAAAGAGGAGCACAGCAGGATATGGTTTGTGGGATTACAGAGTTGGATATAACTGAGCAACTGGACATACATGCACACATACACACAAAACCACATATATGTGCATACAAAACAATATTTTTTTACAAGCAAAGATTATTATTGGATTTTCTTATATATTCTTGAAGCAATATTTCAACAACCTGATATTCTAAAATTTTTTGAAATAATATCTAATCTTATGGATACCACTATAAAGATATGAACACTTCAGTATAGTTTATATGTATGAGCTTCTGTGGAATAGCATAACATTTTTTTCTAGAAGCCAGATATTAAGAAAATACATTAAGAATGGTAACAGTATTAACTCATTCTTTTGTGCCTTGGTAAAACCATTTACAGTCTTGAATCAACATATTAATTAATAGCATTATTCAGGATAATTCAAGAGTATCTGATATCATAGATTGAAAAGATACTCATATTACAGATAGATCATGTATGGATCCAGCTGTTGTTACTGTTTGGTCGCTAAGCAGTATCTGTCTCTTTGTGACCCCATGGACCATAGCCAGCCGAACTCCTCCACCCATGGGATTTCCCAGGAAAGAACACTGGAGTCAATTGTCATTTCCTCCCCTAAGTGATCTCACCCAGTTAAGGATCAAACCCACATCTCCTGCATTGGAAGGCTGATTCTTTACTGCTGAGCCACCAGGGAAGCCCAATGAATCCAGTACTGTAAGTCTAATACTCTAGATCTTTAAAAAATATCATAATGACTTTTAATTTTAAACTTATAACTCATTTTTTTGAGTGAGGAAATTAATGATTTACAAATTTTCACTGTTAATCTTATCTTTGTAACACTATTGTTCACCGCTCCTTGGTATGCTCTCTTATCATATTCTTCTCTTACTCTTCTAAATTTTATACCATGGTGGGTGCTTTTTTTGTGTGTGTGTGTGCTGTTGTTACAATCTCATTGTTACATATCAGTCTCAGACTTTAGCCTACAGCCCTTCGAAAAATGGTGAGTCTGCAGGGGGGAGGGGAATAAAGTAGGGAAAGTAAAAAGCCAAAATAAACATGACTATGAGTGGTACAAAATACCACTCAAAGTAACTTAGCGAAGTTAATATGGGAACTATGCTAGGATTTATTATGGGCCTACAGATGATAACACTTTGATTCATAAAGGTTGAGTGGGTGTCTAGTTATATCTGATTTCTACTCAAACTTTTTCTGTATATCAGGGTAATACTCTTCATTCTATGTAAATAGAATTATAAATGTATATTTTTATTAATTAACACTCAATGCTTTCAATTATTTTGGTTCATAAATTTACCCTATAAATTACCTATTTACAAGTTATAAACTAATATATGGCTAAATAAAATATTACACATTAATATTCCAAAGTTAGCAGTTAAGAATCAAGTGAAATAGGATGATATTTTCTTCCTCAGTATAAAAATCATTTGATCAAGAATGTAAAATCCTCAAAAGCACTATTCTTTCCTTTTCTTTTGTATCTTCCCACAGTGAGAACGGATGCAAGAATAAAATGACAGTTTATGTGTCTTTCCTTCTATTATTAAGCCTCTACTATTTGATTCATAATAATAAGTTGGAAAAAATTGGAAAACCAAAAACTATTGAAAAAGGTAACAAAATGACATAATAGTAATCTACTATATACTGAAGTGAAAGTCACTCAGTCATGTCTGACTCTTTGTGACCCCATGGACCATACAGTTCATGGTATTCTCCAGGCCAGAATACTGGACAGGGTAGCCTTTCTCTTCTCCAGGGGATCTTCCCAACCCAGAGACTGAACCCAGGTCTCCCACATTGCAGGCAGATTCTTTACCAGCTGAGCCACAAGGGAAGCCCACTATATATTAAATTTACTAATAATACATATTATATATATTAATCCTTTCCCATCTCTCATCCCTTCTAGGACTATTCTAATTAAGAGTTCAGTTTACCATGGCTGATTCATGTCAATGTATGGCAAAAACCACTACAATATTGTAAAGTAATTAGCCTCCAATTAAAATAAATAAATTAATTTTAAAAATGCAAAGAAAGAGTTCAGTTTATCCACTGAGTATAAAATATTTTCATTTCAAACAAATGCACTTAAAATTCATTATTATTTTCCTTCATAGGTTAAAAATGGATTGTCATTTACTTGTATTCTCCTAAGAGACATATCAAATGGACAAGTTTAATTGCTAAAATTAAATACTAGACTCAGAAATATATTAAACTACATACTCTGAAGGATTCTCCCACTGGAAAACAACTAAAAACCAAGTAAAACATAATTTTATTGCATAGTTGCATTCCACAAAAGTTAAAGGAGGCAAAGATAAAACTATGGAACTAAAGTATGAGCTCCGTCCTTGGGATTCTCCAGGCAAGAATACTGGAGTGGGTTGCCATTTCCTTCTCCAGGAGACCTTCCCAACCCAGGGATCGAACCCGGGTCTCCCGCATTGCAGGCAGACGCTTTACCATCTGAGCCACCAGGGAAGCTCCTATAAGCAGTAAGAACATGCAAAAAATGGGTAGCCACGATGACATATGCCAAACCAGAACTGCAATCTGGAGACTAGATGATAGACCACCCATAAGCTATGGAAATAGTATCTTAGGAATGTTTACAGAAATAAAAAGTATATACAAATATACAAGTGCAAGCAGCAAGGAACTATCAAGAATTATCAGGAATGGTCTTAAGCAAATGCAGCCTTTAGAAGTAAAAGACAATACATAAATTCCCATATTAAAACAAAAAAGCTAGATTTAAAAATGAGAATGCCAGAAACATAGAGAACAAGAATAAAGAGTTTCTGAAAATACAGCAGAGTCAAAAAAAAAAAAAAAACAGAAAAAAGAGGTTAAGAAGTATGGAAGATAGAATGAGACAGTATAGCCTATATCTAATTGCAGCCCTGGAAGGAAAGAATTTCTTTTTTAATGAAGGAAAGGCAATATTTATTACAGTAATGAATGAAAATTTTTAAGAAACAAGCAAACAAACAAAAAAATCCTGCTACCTAAACATAAAAATCATAATATATTCCATGGGATAAATGAAAACAATGTTATATCAATTATAGTAAAACTGCTGGACAAAAAAGGCAAAGATGAAATTGTGAATACAGTCAGAACAATGAAATTAATACATTTGTAGACAAATCTAAACAAGTATTTATAAGCTCAACTCTCTTTATAAAATAACAATGCCTGTTTTGCTATGTAACAGAAATTGAACTAAGTACCAGATCCCAAAAAAAAGCAAATAGGGAATTTTTTGTTTAGGGTTTGCAAACTTTTGTGTTACTCAAGTAACTAAGCTTAGATTGTATTACATGTACATGCTAAATTCTTAAGAGTTAACACTAAAAAAAAAAAGGAAAGGAAAAATACCTGGTGAAAAAAATAAATGTATTTTAAAGCATGGAAAGATAAAAGCATAAAAAGATTAGATATATAGAGAGCAAAAAAGATAACAGAAGCAAGGCAAATATATAAATAATCACAATAAGTGTAAAACACTTAAATGTAAATGAACAAAATCACCACCTAAATTAAAGAGATTGCATATGCTATTTATCAGAGACAACTAACCATATCTGATAAATGTTAAAAATAGATTTTAAAAAGTACCAAGCAAATACTAATCAAAGAAGAATAAAGTAGCTGTATCATAAAAAATAGACCACAAGGCAAAGCATTTTTATAAACAGAGAAGTTTGAGGTAAAGAAGAAAATGTGTAAAATAAAAATGAATGAGAGTAGCAGACTTTAAAATGAATTTCTTTATATTTCACTTTCAAAACAAAGTCTTGAACAAACATCCCCAACAATGACAAACTTTGAGTTCTATTCTAAGGAAACAGTCATAGACACGAACACAGCTTTTACGTACAAGGACTGACCTCATGGAATTATTTAAAACAATAAAATAATGGAAATAACCAAACTGAGTACAAAAAACAAGGAGATAAAATCATAACAAAAATACAAATTATGAAGTATTATAAGGGTATCAAATCTGCTTGTCTGAAGAATATATCAATACACTGTCATGAGAAAGGCTTATGATGTTAGATGAAAAATAAATGTACAAAGGTATAAAATGTGCAAAAATATAAATTAGCATTTTACTTGAAAAAATGTATTTAAAGTCATTCCAACACTAACTTAAATATATACTGTATGCTGCTAAGTCACTTCAGTCATGTCCGACTCTGTGCAACCGCATAGACGGCAGCCCATCAGGCTCCCGCATCCCTGGGATTCTCCAGGCAAGAACACTGGAGTGGGTTGCCATTTCCTTCTCCAATGCATGAAAGTGAAAAGTGAAAGTGAAGTCGCTCAGTCATGTCCGACTCTTCATGACTCCATGGACTGCAGCCTACCAGTCTCCTTCGTCTATGGGATTTTCCAGGCAAGTATGTGTATAAAAACATTGGAAGAAAATTAAAAGGACAGTATTGATTACTAAGGTTGGTTTAAAATTTATAAAAATTTAAGAAGAAAAATTAGAAAAAAGATTACTACAAATTATGCTTTAGTTCATCTATTTAATATAACAATTTTAAACTTTTAAGCATCTAATAAAATAGCTTAAAAATGTTTAATGTAAAAATTGATTAACTTGTAGGAAAAGACTGAAAAATCCATCAGTTTACTCAAGTATTGATATTTGCCAAAATATAATACAGATAGAGATTTCAGATTTGAATATACAAAAGTCAAATTGTATTAAATATATATGAAATTGTCAACTCCAAAATTAGAAAATACATTCTTCTCAAGTACATACTGTTACAAAAATGAACCATATTCTAGTTTATAAAGAACTTGTGCACCACGCATGCGTGCTCAGTCGTGTCTGGCTCTTTGCAACTTCATGGACTGTAGCCCACCAGGCTTCTCTGTCCATGGGATTCTCCAGGCAAGAATACTGTAGTTGGTTGCTGTTTCCTCCTCCAGAGGATCTTCCCGACCCAGGGATTGAAACCATGTCTCCTGGGTCTCCTGCATTGGCAAGCAGATTCTTTGCCACTGAACCACCTGTGAAGCCCCAGAGAACTTGTAATATTAGGATAAAAATTAAGCTGCTAAAGCTGACAGATCTCAAAAAGGGTGGACTGACACAAATAGAAAATAATCCTCCCACAAGTAATTCTCCCAAGGTGAGTGATCAAAGTCCATGCACAGCTGAGCCTGATAGATCAGGATTCCTCTCCTTTTTAGTTCATCAATTTAGGATACTGTCTTGGTCTGTCTGCACAGTCAGATGGATTACAGGCACTTCCTTGATCCACACAAACTGAAGATAAAGGAATATAAAGCAGTCCAAGCCTGATGCTCCTTTAAGGACCAGACCATGGTAGCAGCATTGTATCAGTGTCATAAAATAAGCAACCACAGCATCTCAGTGGTATACAGCAAGATTTACCTGGCTCATATATTGTGGGTCAGTTGGAGATGAGCTGATGTTGGCCAAGCCCAGTTACAGTAGCACTGATCCTCATGCCTTTCACTGAATCAGAGGTTAGCTGAGACATTTTTTTCTTATTCCATGGCACAGGTACAAGAGAGCAAACCAAAATGTGGAAGAATATCCAGTCCTGTCATGTCAGATGATCAAGTTATGATTCTCCAAAATATACACAAGTATATAATCAAGCTCTGCATTAATGATCAAAATAGTATCCTTCCTTGAAAATGAGGGGAAAGTGTAAGTATCTCTAAAAAATAATTCATAGGCACATACCACATAAGTGCCTATTCTATTGGCAAAATTTAGGGTTATTGTCACATATAGGTAGGAAGCTGAGAAATATAGTCTAACTACAATGCTAGCAATATCATGAAAAACATGGAATAAATAAAATATGTTTTGGTGGAGAACTAGCGATCACTACCATAACAAATCCCACCATACTTTAAGAACTGACTTAATACAGACGATATGCTCTGACGATGACTTATTTAAACTAGAAATCTATAATAACCAAAAAAGATAACCCTAAATCATGCATATGCAAATATACAAATATTCTCTAAATCAACCATGAGATGCTGCTGCTGCTAAGTCGCTTCAGTCGTGTCCGACTCTGTGCAACCCCATAGATGGCAGCCCACCAGGTTCCCCCGTCCCTGGGATTCTCCAGGCAAGAATATTGGAGTGGGTTGCCATTTCCTTCTTCAATGCATGGAAGTGAAAAGTGAAAGGGAAGTCGCTCAGTCGTGTCCGATTCTTTGTGACCCCATGGACTGCAGCCTACCAGGCTCCTCCATCCATGGGATTTTCCAGGCAAGAGTTCTGGAATGGGTTGTCATTGCCTTTTCCTCAACCATGAGATGAAGAAATCATAATGGAAATCTTAAAATACTTAAGACTGAGCAAAAATTAAAATGCTACATAGAAACATGTGTAAGAAGTAGTTAGAGTAGTATTTAGAAGGAACTTTATAATACTAAATAGAATAGTGGGAAGGCCAAAAATAGACTATTTATCCTAATTGCTGCTGCTGCCAAGTTGCTTCAGTCGTGTCCGACTCTGTGCGACCCCATGGACTGCAGCCTACCAGGCTTCTCCGTCCCTGGGATTCTCCAGGCAAGAACACTGGAGTGGGTTGCCATTTCCTTCTCCAATGCATGAAAGTGAAAAGTGAAAGGGAAGTCGCTCAGTCGTGTCCGACTCTGTGCGACCCCATGGACTGCAGCCCTCCAGGCTTCTCCGTCCCTGGGATTCTCCAGGCAAGAACACTGGAGTGGGTTGCCATTTCCTTCTCCATTTATCCTAATTAAGAAGTGGAAAAACAAAGAATAAACCCAAAGAGTACAGACAGAAGGAAATCATAACAATGAAAGCACAAAGTAATGAAAAAAATACGTATATATTTAAGAGGATCAAAAAACTTAAAAGTTATTTGAAAATACCAGTAAAATTCCTAAATCTCAAGGAAGACCAATGAGAGATGAGGGAGAGTCTTGTCAGCAGGGAAACTTTAAGGAGGAAGATAAACAGATACCAAACACAAGAAGAGAATATAACTATGGATTCATTAGAAATTTTAAAAATAAACAATGTAACAAATATCTTTATGCTGATAAATTTGAAACTTAGACAAAACGGTTATATTCATGTAAATATATTACTTAATGATTTACTAAAATTGATTCAAGAAGAAATAACTGCTAGAATTCTATTATGCTAAAAAAATCTGAATCCACAGTACAAAATATTTCCATAAACTCATAGCAGCTCCTGTTAGTTTCACCTAAGACTTCTTATGCATACATTTAAGGTAGATATAAAAACTCAAGAGATAAAGAGGGAAATATCTGCAATCTGTTTTATGACACCAAAATTATAAAAAGACTGACTAAAAAGGAAAATTAAAGGTCAGTTTTATTCGAACTACAGAAACACCCTAAGGAAAAAACAGTGAACTAGATCCAGTGATATATATAAATCATAATACATGATGAATGAGCTAGTTTCATCCCAAGAGTGAAAAGAGAATGTTACATTAGAAAGTCCAGCATGTCATTTACCATGTTAAAATGTTAATGGAGAAGATCATCTCAGAAGCAGAAAATTCAGCATTTGTTCATGATAAAAGTTTTAAACTTAAACATGATAAAAAAAATTCACCATTCATTCATGATAAAACAAAATTAATGTTAACTCATGATAAAACACAAATAAACTTGACAAATGTGGAAGTAGAGGAAACTTTTAATCTGAGAGGGAATATCTACCAAAGATTTATAAGACATATCACTTTTTGTGTTGAAACATGAGAAATATTGCTTCATTTTAGAAAAAAAAAACAGGATAAGAATGTCTATTCCAACCTCTTCAATTTAACCATTTCTAGAAGTCCTAAACAATGTACAAAAATAAGAAATGCACATAAAATTTTCCAGGATCGGAAAAGGAAAATCATAACTATCACTGTTTATAGGTGATATCATTATTTACAAGGAATTTTTTTTAAAGAAACCTATTACAGTAGAGAGTTTAGCAAGGTCTCTATGTTTACAATTGACTTACAGTAATCAATTTCATTTCTATGTAACAACAACTAACAGAATGTGTATTTCTTAGGTATTCCTTCATTCAAACACAAATATTTATGGAGTACTTACTATTGGCCAGTCACATTTTTGGCACTGAGCATACAGAAGTGGATAAAGCTGGCAAATATTTCTGCTCTTGTGGAGCTTACATTCTAGTAGGGAAAAGGTACAGCAAGTTAATAAGTACAACACAGAACGTAAGAGGCAGATATGTAAGAGGGAAAAAAAAAGCAGGAAAGAGATCCAGGAAGGAAAAGGGAATTTTAATTAAATATAAATTAAAATTTAGATGGGATGGCTATGGAAATTCTCTCTAAAAAGAGACATTTAATTAAAGATTTAAAGAAGTTGAGGGGGTGAGCCATTCAATTTTCTGAGAGAAGACAACTCAGATAAAACCTCAAATGCAAAAGCCTGGAGGCAGGGCATGACTACAGTATTCTTCAAACAGGGAGGCAAGTGTGTCTATAATTGAGTAAAAGATGGTCCAGCAACTGGAGATGAGGTCCGAGAGGTTAAAAAGGAGCCAGAAAATGTAGGACCTCAGAGGCTATAATGACTTTCCTATAGCTCTGAAAAAGATGGAAACCACTAAAAGTTTTCAACTGAGACATGTAATGGATAAATTTATGTTTTAGGAGGATCGCTCTGGCTGCAACATTTAACAAAGACTGAAGGAAAGGAAAGAAAAAAAGCAGAAAGACCCGTTGGGGAGCTATTGTAGTAATCCAGGTTAGAAATGATGGAGAAAAAAACCAGAGAGCAACACTGCTGGTGGTAAGAAAAGATGGAAGAGTGGATATATTTCAAAATACAACCAAAATAATTTTTCATATCTGATGTAAAATGTCTGAGAGAGAAATGACTCAAAGATAACTCCAGAGGATTTTGGTTGAGGAACTGGAAGGACAGAGTTTCCTTAAGATGGAGAAAATTGCAGGACATAGAGCCTTAATGCAGACTCAATATGGAAGGGTTGAGGGTTGGAGGGCTGGAGGGTTGAACATGCAGTTGGATATATAAAACCAGAGGACAGAAAAGAGACAGAAAAGATATCTCTGTTGAAGATATAACTTAATGAGTCACTAACATACAGGTAATTTACAGTCATGAAACTGGATGAGACAACCTAGGGAGTAATGATATTCAAAGAGGCCCCAGAACTGATCCCAGGAAAACCTCAACATACAAAGAGGTCAGGGAGATGAGGAGCAAACAGCAAACAAAATGACAAATTATGGAAGTTATTGGCAACAATAAGGCCTAGAGAATGACCAAAAAGTGAGTGGCTGAAACTAGATGGAGAACAAGATCATTTAAAGAAGCAGCTGTTAAGGAACTGAAAGAGTATTCAAAGGATCACCCATGTGAATATCTAAATAAGAATTATAGCAGGAATCATTTTTACAGAAGTGACAATGTCACAGTGACTACTTTTTTCATTTTACAAAAAAAAAAAAAAAAAAAAAGTGCCTTAGTTATTATTGAGTACGATAAACTGATGATATGAGAATCAAGGCAAGGTGTATTCATTAATGAGGGTAGGATAAGGAACTGAAAGCAGCAATGAGAAGCAAAGGGGACAATTATGTCACCTGCAGGTCCAATGCTGTGGCTTAGTGGGGAATCAGAGAAGTCACCCTTGAGACTGCCAAAGATCACTGTAGACATGAGCTATGTCAGGAAAGCTGACTATGGATGTCACTTCTCAACCTCACATTTGGTGAAGTAAGATGGTAGCCTGAGTATATCAAACATACAAACTGGAAAATACTACAAATCAAGGTTTATTTCCTCCCCTTCAAAGAGCTGATCATTAAACATTTATCAGAAGTCTGCTGGCTGTAGGAGAAACTATAAGCACGGAAAAAGCTGAATTTCTATTAGCACAGAAGGTGAAGGGACATTCATAGTACAAGCTGAAAATACAGTGGATTTTGCTGATCAATGATCTTGAGTTCCATAGAGTACACAGTGAAAGATTAGGGAATCAAAAAAGGAGACTAAGAGACTGAGTAAGAAAACATGACATAAGGAGTCTTGGAGAAGGAAATGGCAACCCACTCCAGTGTTCTTGTCTGGAGAATCCCAGGGATGAGGGAGCCTGGTGGGCTGCCATCTCTGGGGTCGTACAGAGTCAGACACGACTGAAGTGACTTAGCAAGCAGGGAGGATTAGAGTTCTGGAATACATGATGAACTGGGAGTTATAGGCTCCTTAAGAAAACTAAAAAGAACGGGATAAAGGACCTGGGTGCTGAAGAAAGAGGTCTGGGAGAGAAGAAGCCAGAAGCACAAGTTGCTCAGAATCTCCCCTTTGCCTCCTGCTGACAGAGGCAGGATGTCATGTAAATGGGAGGTCTTATTCGGAGTGCTTGGGAACTTTGTTGTCTCCTGTCAATGGTGTCTTGAAGAGCTGTGATCTTATTCCAAGTTTGAGAGTTCCCTCTCCATTCCTGAGGATGGAGGCGTGGAGTTGGACAGAGGGTTGATCTTGCTCTGAGCTCATAGACGCCCTCTTGATTTCTGTTGGAGGCCTCAAAGCCGACAAAGGGACAAGTTATTTATTTTAACTACTTGTAAATATTATTTATATCAGAAAAATTATAAGGTACTGATAATTATATTTAACAAAAACATGTATAAGATCTGTATGGAAAAAGTATAAAAATGTTTTAAAAGATTTAAAAACCAAATAAATGGGGAGATAAATGACATTCATTCATGCATTGAGACACTCAATATCATAAAGATGCCACTTATCTCTATATAAATCTATAAAACCACAGCTATATTAATAAATGTCTTAAGAAAAAAAGCTTTTAGGAACTTGGCAAGCCTATTTTAAATTTTACAGAACAGCAAAACACTTCTGAAGAATGGGGCTGAGGAAACCATCCTAAGGTATATCCAAACTTATTAAAAACTGTAATAATTTAAAAGCACAGTGAACTGTATGGTATCACATATATATAGAATCTAAAAAAGTTAAAACTTTTTTTTAAATAGTAAAATAGTAGTTACCAGCAGATGGAGGGTGAACTATAAGTATGATGTTACGAATACAAACTTGTAATGAGTAGTAAATAAGACATAGAGATCTAATTAATACACAGTACAATGACTATAGAAAATACTATTTTACTATAATAATGTAATATGATAAATATTTCTCTACTGGTAATCAAATCACAATATATAAATGTATCAAAGTAACACAAGCAACATTTTGCCTGCCTTAAACTTACACAATGTTACATGTCAAATTTACTAAAAAACAAAAAAAAGGTACAGAAGTAAACAAATTCACCAATGGAACATGAAAGATGTCCAAAAGCAAACCCAGGTAATATACAGAAACTACCTAAATGACTGAGCTGGTACTTGCAGACCACTGGGAAAAAGAAGAGACATATAATAAAGTGTGCTGAAATAAGCAGTTATCTGAGTGAAACTGTAACAAGGAAGAGTCAACTTTGACTCTTCCATGCTAAATCTGTTTCTTTGACTTTAACCCTTGTTTTTCACTATGTTTGTAATAATCATACATAATTGCCTGCCTCAGAGAGTCCTGCCCCCTACCTAGTTCATTTAAAGTGCCTTTGTTCAGAACCTTGTCCATCTGTGGATGGCAGGAAGAAAGAAATTAAAACATCACCCTGCCTGAGGCTTGTTATTCTGGGAGATAGTTGCAGACTAGATGTCCTTTTTGTTTCCTCACCTCCCCCTTCCATCTCTGATCCATAGACGAACCTGGCATCCAGACCCCAACAAGTGGCTATTTTGAGACATTAGTGTCTCATCTTCTAGGTCAGCCAGCTCTCAGAGTAAAATCATTATTTCTTGCCTCAACACCTCATCTCTCAGATTCACTGGCCTTTTATGGGATGAGTAGAGCAAGTCTAGACTCAGTAACAAACTCAAGTGAAACAGGATTCCTACTTGTCTCTACATAAAAAATTTGATGGTAATTTCAACATTATTAATACAACTTGAAAGTAAAATTCTATGACAAGACATCCAGTCAAGACAAGATGGAGTAGACTCATCTCTCCCCCTGCTTTTCCCTGCTAAGACAACTATAAACCATGGAAATAATGAAAGCATAACTCTGAAAGGGGAAAACAAAACATAAACCAGTTCAAGATATCAGAATTGAAGGAAGAGCATAGTGGCAGGACATTTTACCATTCCTTACTGAACAGAAGGGGACTTAGGTCTGACCCCTAATGTGAAACAAAAGGTAATGTATTCTCTGGCCATAATCAAATCAAACTAGAAGTCAGTAACAAAAAGGCAACAGGAAAATCTCTTAAACACATGGAAATTGCACAACACTTCTAAATAATCCACAGGTCAAAGAGGAAGTCTCAAATAAAATAAAAACACATAGAATTGAGTGAAAATGAAAGTATAACATATCAACATATGTGGCACACAGCTAAAGTAGTGTTGAGAGGGCCATTTATAGCTCTATATACTTGCAATACAAAAGAGGAAAAGTCTAAAATTAATAATCTCAGTTTCTAACTCAAAAAGTAGGGTAAAAAAGCACGAGAAACTCAAAGCTAGAGAAAGAATAAAGGAAATAATAAAAATAAAAGTGTTGCAGGAAGAGAGTTCCAGGGCCCAAAAGGGGGCTCTTGTCTAACACTCAGAAATGAACTGTCCAAGGAGCCACTCACACTGACAAAGCAAGAGACTTGATTGGGAAGGGGTGCCTGGGCAGAGAACAGGAGGGTAAGGCAACCCAGGAGAACTACTTTGCCACATGGCTCACATTCTCAGGTTTTATGGGGATGGGATTAATTTCCAGGTTATCTTTAGCCAATCATTCTGACTCAGGGTCCTTCCTGGGGGTGCATGCATCGCTCAGCCAAGATGGAAGCCATCAAGAATTCTCGGAGGTGGTAGGACACAGGGTGTCTCCTTTTGACCTCTCCTGAACTCTTTCAATGGGTGGTGGCTTAATTCCTTACTGCAACCTCCTGTCATAAAATAACCCTGATGCCTGGCCAGGGTAGGAGGTTTCAGTCAGTGTGTTTCCTCTAACAAAAGCAGAAATAAATGAAATGAAAGTAGAACAATTCAGAAAATCATGAAACAAAAAGGAAATTTTTTTAAAAGTCAGTAAAATTGATAAAACTGTACCTAGCAAGTTTGACAAAAATAAAAAGGGAAAAGATAAAAATAAAAAATATTAAGAATACTGGAATGGAGGATCTTACCACAGATCATGCAGTTATTAAAAATATCACAGGGGAATGTTATAAATAACTTCATGCTCATAAATTTAACAAGTCCAAAAACCACAAAATACCAAAACTATCAATTAAGGTGAAATAATCTGAATAGCCCCATAACCATTAAAAAGACTGAACTGGTAACCCAAAAAACAAATCCTCAGGTCCAGATGGTCTTTGGAGAATTCTACCAAATATTTAAAAAAAGAATTAACACCTACTCAGTAAAAAAAAAAAAAAAAATAACTACTGATCCACACAAAAGCTTGGATGAATTTCAAGAGAAAGATGCTGAATGTAAAAGTCAATCACAAAAGTTAAATACAGTATGATTCCATTTAAATAACAATCTCGAGACGACAATATCATACAGCTGGAGAAAAAAAATAGTGGTTGTCAATGATTAGAGATTAAGGAGAGTGGAATAGAGAGCAAAAAGTGGATATGACTATAAAAGAGCTACACTAATGCTTCTTGTGATGATGAAACTTGTCTACACCTTGACTGTATCAATGACCACTGAGGACTGTGACACTGTATTTTAGTTTCTTTTGTACTTTAGTTTTATAAGATGTTACCATTGAAGGGAAGTAGATAAAGAGTATACAAGATCTCTGTATTATTTCTTCCAAATGCATGTGAATCTGCAACTCCCAAAATAAAAAGGCTGGTTTCAAAAAAATCAAAGACATTAATAGAACAAAAATAAATTCAATTGATTAAAAAGTACTGTATAAATGCTAATTTTTTTCATCTAAATACCATATTGTGTGTATATAAGAGAATATCTATATTTTTAGGAATTACACACACTTAGTAAAGGGAAAATAATAAACAAACATCTTAAAAGAAAATATTCAAGCAAGGCATTCTGATCTTGGGATAGGAAACTATCTCTTAAGCAAGTGACAATAATCGTTACCATAAAAGACAGTATTGATAAATTTAAATACATTAAAATGAACTTTTTGCTGGGTTACTTCTTAAAAAATAAAAACCATGTAAAAGAAGAACTTCTATTCATTAAAAGATACTACAAAGGAACAGAAAATATAAGTCATCATCTGGGACAAGATATCTACATTCATGCAACTGATCAAGGACTCAGTATTAAAATATACCAAAAATATTCTTCAAAGATCAAGAACCTAATATAAAAATGGGAAAAAAAACTATGAACTGACATTTTATAGAAGGAAGCATAAGAACTGCCTTTAAGCAAAAGAGAACAAGTTAAATTTAACTATTGGTAAGAAAAATGAAAATTAAGACCGAGTGAGGTAACGTATTTTATTCATTAACTGGCAAAAACAAAGAAATCTGTAGTATCCAGTGTCAAAAAGGACATAGAGTAATAGGAACTCTATGTGTGGGTTTATAGACATGTTAAAATAATTTGAAAAATAATACAACATTATCTAGTAAAATCCTCATCTCTCCAGCAATTTCACTGGAAATTTAGCATCCTACAGAAAACCTTGCATATGTGCACGCGGGAGCATGTACATGGCAGCCTGTTTACTGGACTAAGACTTTGAGAACAATCTGAACATACATTCATGTAAATAGTGTGAAATGAATTACAGCCCCATACAAGAATATGGAAGAATCTTAGAAGGAAAACACCAAAAGAAAAAAACAAGTTGTATAAGACCATAGTGTATAATCTCCATTTATGCTTTTTATATATATGTAATCAATATAATATATAATTTGTACATTTATATATTATAGTCAAATATATTTATAATAAGTTAAGGAAATATTACTTGAACACAGGTGTATTTTAAACTATAGATGTTGATATTGACTGAAGTTTGAAAATATAAAAACTTCCAGATGTTCAAGCTGGTTTTAAAAAAGGCAGAAGAACCAGAGATTAAATTGCCAACATCCGCTGGATCATGGAAAAAGCAAGAGAGTTCCAGAAAAACATCTATTTCTGCTTTATTGACTATGCAAAGCCTTTGACTGTGTGGATCACAAGAAACTGTGGGAAATTCTGAAAGAGATGGGAATACCAGACCACCTGATCTGCCTCTTGAGAAATCTGTATGCAGGTCAGGAAGCAACAGTTACAACTGGACATGGAACAACAGACTGGTTCCAAATAGGAAAAGGAGTACGTCAAGGCTGTATATTGTCACCCTGCTTATTTAACTTCTATGCAGAGTACATCATGAGAAACGCTGGACTGGAAGAAGCACAAGCTGGAATCAAGATTGCTGGGAGAAATATCAATAACCTCAGATATGCAGATGACACCACCCTTGTGGCAGAAAGTGAAGAGGAACTAAAAAGTCTCCTGATGAAAGTGAAAGAGGAGAGTGAAAAAGTTGGCTTAAAGCTCAACATTCAGAAAATGAAGATCATGGCATCCGGTCCCATCACTTCATGGGAAATAGA
Source organism: Bos mutus (assembly GCF_027580195.1). NCBI lineage: Eukaryota > Metazoa > Chordata > Mammalia > Artiodactyla > Bovidae > Bos > Bos mutus. The sequence continues at coordinate 34,479,742 of NC_091618.1, forward strand.
TGGGGAAACAGTGGAAACAGTGTCAGACTTTATTTTTTGGTGCTCCAAAATTACTGCAGATGGTGATTGCAGCCATGAAATTAAAAGACACTTACTCCTTGGAAGGAAAGTTATGACCAACCTAAATAGCATATTGAAAAGCAGAGACATTACTTTGTCAACAAAGGTCCATCTAGTCAAGGCTATGGTTTTTCAGTGGTCACGTATGGATGTGAGAGTTGGACTGTGAAAAAAGCTGAGAACTGAAGAATTGATGCTTTTGAACTGTGGTGTTGGAGAGTCCCTTGGACTGCAAGGAGATCCAACCAGTCCATTCTAAAGGAGATCAGTCCTGGTATTCTTTGGAAGGAATGATGCTAAAGCTGAAAACTCCAGTACTTTGGCCACTCCATGCGAAGAGTTGACTCATTGGAAAAGACTCTGATGCTGGGAGGGATTGGGGGCAGGAGGAGAAGGGGACGACAGAGGATGAGATAGCTGGATGGCATCACTGACTCGATGGACATGAGTTTGAGTGAACTCCGGGAGATGGTGATGGACAGGAAGGCCTGGCATGCTGCCATTCATGGGGTCACAAAGAGTTGGACACAACTGAGCGACTGAACTGAACTGAAGCATTTTCCCATTGCAAATTGATTTCATATTTTCTAAATCCTTCATGTTTATGCATGATTCAAAATAAATGGTAGAGCTTAAAACCTGAGAATAATTAGTATTTCTTAATTACTTCTATTCTGATTAACATTTACTTCTTTTTATGTAAAGCAGAATAAATTTAGTGTAATGTATTTCTAGTTATTTGATTTTCTACTCAGAACAGAATTATAAACAAGTTGGCTTAATCCTTATGTATTTAACATGGCACAATATTATGAATAAATATTTTGATTAATGTATTTCCTCAGGGATTTTTAATGATATTTTCAACTCTTAAATATAGTCAACATTATTATCAAATTACAGGCATTAAAATTTTCATTTGCATATGGTTTTAGACTTTTTAATACATTCCATAATTCTAAACTCTAAAAATAATGCAAATCTAATTTCCTATTTTGCAACCTTATGTCTGAAAAATGCTAATTTAACATCCTAAACTAGTATTCATAATTATTGACAAAATGCCGAGATCATCATTGGTTGATGTCAGAATCACAGTACTTCTGGCAAAAAACAATTACTGCTTAACAATATTCAATAATACTATACAAAATGCAGCTAAATTTGCTGTAATAAAGCAAGGTATTAGCATGAAAGGGTATTTAATTATTCTTGAAGTGCACCATTAACAGGCCAGGGTGGCATCACACAACATGATGACATAAATTGGCTTATCAGAGTTAAAAGGAACTTTCACTCCTCTTTACATTTTCATATCATTATATTTAAATGGCAATCTATTTTATATAAATACCAAAGATATCATGACAAAGATATTAAATAAGATTCCATGTTTTCATTAAGCAAATCAAAATATAAAATAGCCCCTAAAGAAGTTGAGAGTTATGTGCAAATATGCTGTAATGAACAATACTAAATAAGAACCTGAAATGTTAGATCCATGAATTAAGGTAAATTGGAAGTAGTCAAACAGAAGATGGCAAGAGTAAACACTGGAATTTTAGGAATCAGTGAAATAAATTGGACAGGAGTGGGAGAATTTAATTCAGATGACCGTCATATCTACTACTGTGGGCAAGAATCCCTAAGAAGAAATGGAGTAGCCCTTATAGTCAACAAGAGAGTCTGAAATGCAGTACTTAGGTGCAATCTCAAAAACAACAGAATGATCTTGGTTCATTTCCAGGGCAAACCACAGTAATCCAAGTCTATGCCCCAACCACTAATGCCAAAGAAGCACAAGTTAAACAGTTCTATGAAGACCTACAAGATCTTCTAGAACTAACATCAAAAAAAGATGTCCTTTTCATCATAGGGGACTGGAATGCAAAAGTAGGATGTCAAGAGATACCTGGAATAACAGGCAAGTTTGGCCTTGGAGTACAAAATGAAGCATGGAAAGGCAAACAGAGTTGTGTGAAGAGAATGCACTGGTCATAGTAAACACCCTCTTCCAACAACACAAGAGACAATTCTACACATGGACATCACCAGATGGTCAATACTGAAACCAGACTGATTATTTTCTTTGCAGCCAAATAGGGAGAAGCTCTATATAGTCAGCAAAAACAAGATCGGGAGCTGACGGTGGCTCAAATCATGAACTCCTTACTGCCAAATTCAGACTTAAATTGAAGAAAGTAGGGAAAACAACCAGGTCATTCAGGTATGACCTAAATCAAATATCTTACGATTATACAGTGTAAGCAACAAACAGATTCAAGGGACTAGATCTGATAGATTTCCTCAAGAACTATGGACAGAGATTCATGACATTGTACAGGAGGAGGTGATCAAAACCATCACCAAGAAGAAGAAATGCAAAACGGCAAAATGGTTGTCTGAGGAGGCCTTACAAATAGCTGAGAAAAGAAAAGAAGCAAAAGATAAAGGAGAAAAGGAAAGATACACCCATCTGAATGCAGAATTCCAAAGACAGCAAGGAGAGAGAAGCCTTCCTATGTGAAAAAAAAACAAAAACAAAAACAAAAAAAAGGGCAGGGGGGCGGGGAACAATAGAATGGAAAAGACTAGAGAACTCTTCAAGAAAATTAGAGATATCAAGGGAACATTTCATACAAGTTGCTAGTGCTAAGTCATTTCAGTTGTGCCCAATGGACTACAGCCTGCCAGGCTCCTCTGTCTATGGGATTCTCCCATAGAATCCTGGACTGGCAAGAATACTGGATTAGGTTACCATTCCTTCTCCAGAAGATCCTCCTGAGCCAGGTCTCCAGCACCACAAGCAGATTCTTTACTCTCTAAGCTACTAGGGAAGCTCTGTTTCATGCAAAGATGGGCAAAAAAAGAATAGAAATGGTATGGACCTAACAGAAGCAGAGGATGCTAAGAGGTAGCAAGAATACACACAAGAACTATACAGAAAAAGATCTTAATGAGCCAGATATCCACAACGGTGTGATCACACACCTAGGGCCAGACTGCGGAGTTAAGTGGGCCTTCGGAAGCATCACTACAAACAAAGCTAGTGGAGGTGATGGAATTCTAGCTGAAATATTTCAAATCCTAAAAGATGGTGCTGTGAAAGTGTTTCACTCAATATGCCAGCAAAATTGGAAAACTCAGCAGTGGCCACAGGAAGGAAAAGGTCAGTTTTCATTTCCAATGCCAAAGAATGCTCAAAGTACTTGCACAATTGCACTCATCTCACATGCGAGCAAAGTATTGCTCAAAATCCTCCAAGCTAGGCTTCAACAGTACATGAACCAAGAATTTTCATATGTACAAGCTGGATTTAGAAAAGACAGAGGAACCAGAAATCAAATTGATAGTGAAGGACAGGGGAGAACAGTGAAGACTGGCATGCTACAGTCCATGGGGTCACAGAGAATAGGACATGACTTAGAGACTGAACAACAACAAAAAATGTTGATACCTTTAACTTTATAAAGGTATGGTGGTTTCTAAACCACCACCACCATAAACTTCTTGGGAGGATGGGCTTCCCTCATAGCTCGGTTGGTAAATCATCTGCCTGCAATGCAGGAGACCTGGGTTAAATTCCTGGGTCAGGAAGATCCCCTGTAGAAGGAAATGGCAACCCACTCTAGTATTCTTGCTTGGAGAATCCCATGGACAGAGGAGCCTGGCAGGCTACAATCAGTGGGATCACAAGAGTCAGACACAAGTTAGCGACTAAACAACTACTGTCTTTAACTTTTCACATGTCTGATCACCATTCAAAGCCTCTAAAGAAGTAATTTCTTTTTCCATTAGTCATGTGAGAGTTGGACTATAAAGAAAGCTGAGCACTGAAGAATTGATGCTTTTGAACTGTGGTGTTGGAAAAGACTCCCGAGAGCCCCTTGGACTGCAAGGAGATCCAACCAGTCCATCCTAAAGGAAATCAGTCCTGAATATTCAATGGAAGGATTGATGCTGAAGCTGAAGCTCCAATACTTTGGTCACCTGATGCAAAGAACCGACTCATTGGAAAAGACCCTGATGCTGGGAAAGATTGAAGGCGGGAAGAGAAGAGGACAGAGGATGAGAAGGTTGGATGGCATCACTGACATGATGCATGTGAGTTTGAGGAGGTTCTGGGAGTTGGTGATGGACAGGGAAGCCTGGCGTGCTGCAGTCCATGGAGTCGCAAAGAGTCAGAAAAGACTGAGCGACTGAACTGAACTGAAAGTAGTAATTTATTTCTCTTATCTGTGACTTATGTGACTGCAAAAGACATTCAATTAACTGCATAATGATTCTCACTTCTTTTAGAGTAAAATATATTTCACAGATAGAGGGAAACTGTGTTATAATGTATAGTTGCTGCTGCTGCTAAGTTGCTTCAGTCATGTCCGACTCTGTACGACCCCATAGACGGCAGCCCACCAGGCTCTGCAGTCCTTGGGATTCTCCAGGCAAGAATACTGGAGTAGGTTGCCGTTTCCTTCTCCAATGCATGAAAGTGAAAAGTGAAAGTGAAGTCGCTTCAGTCCCGTCCAACTCTTAGTGATCCCATGGACTGCAGCCTACCAGGCTCCTCCGTCCATGGGATTTTCCAGGCAAGAGTACTGGAGTGGGTTGCCATTGCCTTCTCAAAATGTATAGTTGTCTTCACAAAAACTAAACTGTTGACTATTTTAGTAACCCATTGTTTGGTTTACAGAGGGAAGACAAATGGCTTTTCTCCAGTATTTAGGGAAATTGTTTCCATAATTTTACAGGAAATAGTTTAAACCATAAGAATTAACTTTTAGAGCACAATCTCATATGCTATAGAAAAATATAGGGAAATTAGCATGGCATATCAGGAAAAGTGAGGTGAAAGTGAAAGTTGTTCAGTCTTGTTTGATTCCTTGTGGCCCCACAGACTATACAGTCCATGGGATTCTCTAAGGAATATGGGTAATGTTTCCCTTCTCCAGGGGATCTTTCCAACACAGGGGTCAAACCCAGGTATGCCGCATTGAAAGAAAGTGAAGTCACTCAGTCATGTCCGACTCTTTGTGACCCCATGGACTGTAGCCCACCAGCCTCCTCCATCTATGGAATTTTCTAGGCAAGAGTACTGGAGTGGGTAGCCATTTCCTTCTCCAGGGGATCTTCCCGACCCAGGGATTGAACCAAGGTCTCCAACACTGCAGGCAGACACTTTACCATCTGAGCCACCAGGGAATCCCTAGTGGGATTCCTGCATTGAAGGCAGATTCTTTACCAGCTAAGCCACAAGGGACACCCATGAATACTGGAGTGGGTAGCCTATCCCTTCTCCAGATGATATTCCAGACCCAGGAATTGAATTGGGGTCTCCTGCATTGCAGGTGGATTCTTTACCAACTGAGCTATCTGGATACTAAAACTGGCTTGAAAAGTAAAATTATACAACTGTCTAAGGAAGATTAATCCAATTTATAACAGCAAGTTTATGGCAAAAATATTCAATGTCATACAGAATGGACTACTTGAGAACAGTCTAGGAGGAAGCTAAGGTTTTTCCATGAAGATCAGCTTTAGAAGGGTGGGAGTGATAATTAAAAAGAAAAAGGAGCAGTGTGATAGGTAGTTTAAAGGTAATTTTGAAAGTCCCCCATAATCTCCTCCTTCAGTTCAGTTCAGTTCAGTTCAGTCGCTCAGTCCTGTCCGACTCTTTGCGACCCCATGAATCGCAGCATGCCAGGCCTCCCTGTCCATCACCATCTCCCGGAGTTAACTCAAACTCACGTCCATCAAGTCAGTGATGCCATCCAGCCATCTCATCCTTCGTCATCCCCTTCTCCTCCTGCCCCCAATCCCTCCCAGCATCAGAGTCTTCTCCAATGAGTCAACTCTTCTCATGGGGTGGCCGAAGTACTGGAGTTTCAGCTTTAGCATCATTCCTTCCAAAGAACATCCAGGGCTGATCTCCTTTAGAATGGACTGGTTGATCTCCTTGCAGTCCAAGGGACTCTCAAGAGTCTTCTCCAACACCACAGTTCAAAAGCATCAATTCTTCGGTGCTCAGCTTTCTTCACAGTCCAACTCTCACATCCATACGTGACTACAGGAAAAACCATAGCCTTGACTAGATGAACCTTTGTTGGCAAAGTAATGTCTCTGCTTTTGAATATGCTGTCTAGGTTGGTCATAACTTTTCTTCCTAAGAGCAAGCGTCTTTTAATTTCATGGCTGCAATCACTGTATGCAGTGATTTTGGAACACAAAAAAATAAAGTCTGACATTGTTTCCACTGTTTCCCCATCTATTTCCCATGAAGTGATGGGACCAGATGCCATGATCTTCGTTTTCTGACTGTTGAGCTTTAACCCAACTTTTTCACCCTCCACTTTCACTTTGATCAAGAGGCTTTTAAGTTCCTCTTCACTTTCTGCCATAAGGGTGGTGTCATCTGCATATCTGAGGTTATTGATATTTCTCCCAGCAATCTTGATTCCAGCTTGTGCTTCTTTCAGCCCAGCATTTCTCATGATGTACTCTTCCTTAATCCCCCAATTTAATTTAATTAAACTTGCTCTTCCAATGAAAAAACTTCAAGATAAGCTTGTTAGGTACTTTTCTATCAGATTTTTAACCCCTAAATCTCCCCTTCCTACATAACCCCAGTACAAAAATTCAGAACTTGCCAACTAATGTGAAAAAGGCATCAGTGGGAGCCTTGATCAGTGGGAGACACTGAAAGGAGAGTATCAAAGATGATAAATGACATATTTTTGAATTGACTCTTTTAGTAGATTGCAGTCACTATTAAAAGAAAGTTTTTAAATGAAGAAATTAGCTTATTTATGAATTAAGATGATTTGTGAATTTAGTTCAGTTCAGTTCAGTCGCTTATTCGTGTCCGACTCTTTGCGACCCCATGAATCACAGCACGCCAGGCCTCCCTGTCCATCACCATCTCCTGGAGTTCACTCAGACTCAAGTCCATTGAGTCAGTGATGCCATCCAGTCATCTCATCCTCTGTCGTCCCCTTCTCCTCTTGCCCCCAATCCCTCCCAGCATCAGAGTCTTCTCCAATGAGTCAACTATTCCCATGAGGTGGCCAAAGTAATGGAGTTTCAGCTTTAGCATCAGTCCTTCCAAAGAAATCCCAGGGCTGATCTCCTTCAGAATGGACTGGTTGGATCTCCTTGCAGTCCAAGAGACCCTCAAGAGTCTTCTCCAACACCACAGTTCAAAAGCATCAATTCTTTGGTGCTCAGCTTTCTTCACAGTCCAACTCTCACATCCATACATGACCACTGGAAAAACCATAGCCTTGACTAGACGGACCTTTGTTGGCAAAGTAATGTCTCTGCTTTGAATATGCTATCTAGGTTGGTCATAACTTTTCTTCCAAGGAGGCAGCGTCTTTTAATTTCATGGCTGCAGTCACCATCTGCCACAATTTTGGAGCCCAAAAAAATAAAGTCTGACACTGTTTCTTTTGAGGCAATGGTACCATCTCAAGATGGAAATTATAAATAGATAAATTATTGGTGTGCAGCTAAGTATGTTAATATGTAGCTTTGAAAGTCATCAGCAAAGATGTTATATTTGAAAATATATTATGGAATTACATTTTAGAACCCAGCAAAATATCTGGGGCCCATCTTAGTACATCCATGTTATATAGTAACAAGATAATAGGACCACTAAATCCTCAGACCATTGAGTATTAAAGATATGGGTCATCCATTTTCTTCCCCAAGATACCTTCCCAACCCAGCAATCAGGCCCACATCTCCTGCTTGGCAGGCAAATTCTTTACCACTGAGTCTCCTGAGAAGCCCCCAGCTCACCACATAAAGAACTCCAGTGGATGCTGGTTAAACAAAGCATAAACCCTGAATGAGAAATTTAAAAAAAAAAAAAAAGGGAAGAAGTATATAAAGTACATGTTATGATTAGAAATAGACTGTTTGACTATGAATATTTTCTTAATATATATCAATTAATGAGTTTTTTCTAATCCCTCCCTTAGTATTATGTGTTTCAAGTTCCTTCCCCCATGCCCTGCATCCTTTCCACGTTTCTAGCTCCTACTAGACAGACTCTTACATCATACTCTTCCTACGTGCTGGACCCAGTTCAGTTCTGATAATAATGTTCTTCTCCCAGTGTGTCCCCAACATAGGAAAATGCCCTGCCATTGCCAATCTCTGAGCTGTCTGCTTCTTTCCTAGATGACATCTTAGATCTTCTGTAACCTATATAACCAACTCCATATATTATAGTTATTTTGTTCAAAATGATCCAAAGTAGTTCTTTTTCTGACTTGAACCCAAAATGATACCCTGATTTTTCCTGAATGAAAAGGCAAAACATGGGAAAAACTCATTAAGTAACTGCTTTTAAAATTGCAAAAGCAAATAAAACATTCCTTCTAGCCTATTTTTCTTCACTTTTATACAGAGGATACATGATAAAGCTTTTACATGTAGACTAAAGGCCAAGAATCGATCCCTAATAAAAGGAGGGAAATTGCCTTGAGAGATACACACTTATATGTCAGGACTAAAGAGAAAAACAAAGCTTGGGCTAACTTTAGAGCACCCCTGCCGCCAGCACATACACCAGACCTGGCATCTTACCATAGCGAGAACAGTAGGATTGGGGCGGGGGGATGGGGAATGGGACAGGAAAGGCAGCCTCACTAAAATATACCATGTGCTTTAACCTCAAAGTTCCAAAATGTCTCTATTTATTTGGCCACTGTTGGAGCAATGGCCCGGACAGCCTTCCTGCCTGCTCTGCTCCAACATCCCTGACTGTCACCCACTTACAGACAGCCCACAGTCAGTTGTCACACACCCTTAAACACAGAAGAAACTCATTCAAGCTTGGAATTTTGATTATGACACAGAGCTCAATATCTTTAACTACTAACCTGAAACAATCATTTATAAGTATGAATTAATATGTTAAAAAGAATGCCTAAGCCACATTAGAAAAGGAAAATGTTTCTTGATGAAAACCACCACTATCACACCCCAAATCCTTAGCTCTAATTTTTTTTTAATTATTGTGAGTGCTATATTTGCTCCCTGACTTAATAACCTCTGTGGAGATATATAAAGATTATCCAAACAAGAAGAAGCACAACTTACTGACAGCAATGGAGTCACCTACCACCCCATTTGGAAGAGACTCAAACTACAGGCATGAGGAGACGTGGGAAAGCTCTATGGTGACAGAAGTGGAGGGTCAGTCCTGATGGGACTTTGAAAGCATAGGGAAGCTGGAGGCGGGCTGAGGGGATTCTCCCCCAAATACCAACAATTTAAAAATTAATATTGTTAATAGAACAATGAAACACTAGTCTAAACATCACAAAAAGGTGATTATCAAATCCTTAATATAATCTATCATTAAAAGTATTTGGTTCATGTTTTATTCAAATGTTACATACGACACTAGATTCCAAGGAATACCTTTGAGGAAAAAACATTAGAGATATTAGCTAAGTGATTATTTGAATTCATTAAAAAAAATATCTGTTGTTGTTATAGCATTACTACCAGGAGAAAGTTATTATATCTGTAAATTTTTTCATTCTTAAATGTCAGATACTTTAGAACTCACAGGTAACAACCACTTTATAAAAACATTCAATATCTCAGCTAAAACTTTATGCAATTTTCATGAAAAGAAACTAAACCTTTCATGGGTTTTATGTAATTTTCTTTCTTCCTCATTTTTGATTTCTTTGACCAGACATTTTTAATACCATTTTTCTGTAATCACTGCAGAAGATTTGAACTATCAGCCTGATCGCACAGCAAAGGCACTAAGACATAATGAGGTTCTTAAATGGGGCATTAATTCTTTCCATTCTGCTTTTTTAAAAGACTGATGAAAGTCTGAAGTTTTAGTATGAGAAAATAAATAAGGGATGACTTGACAGTTATTTCTCTGGACAAAGAAAAAGGAGCAGAAATGGCCATGATTAAGTTTGAAAACATGGCAGCTGTCTCCACCACTAATACATGTGTGTCCCTCAATTACTACTAATATTCAAGAACCTGCATTTTCCATCTATAGTCCAAGTAGTTTGGAATTCATAACATCTAAATTCATTTTGCAATAAAATAATGATACAATGTGAGTCCATGAATCTGAATATCTGAGAGTTAATTACGGATCAATGGAAATAAAAACCATACCTTTGTATTAACTTTTGCCTTTGCTTTACATTTGCTTTGTTCTCTGGCTTCACGAAGACGTTTTTGAGTAGGACCTTCTGGTGCATTTTCCTTTTTACAAGTAGGAACAACTGAAAGATAATACAACTTACTCTTAATGTTTATACTGTTTGTCTGTAAGAAATATTTTAACCAAAAAAGAAAGCCACATTCATCACACATGTATTTTTGAAGTATTAAAATAATAATATTAAAACCATAACAAAATGTTGTAAGTGAAGTTTCAAATTCATTTCCCAAAAATGCAGGGTGGTAATGCTGCAAGGTTACTGAATTGGCTTGGCGAGCCAGCTGAAAAGCATGTAAGCCAATCTCCAATTCAATTATATCTAAATTCCTGCTTTCATGAGATTTCATGTATTTATAAACAAAGCTGAAGGGGGTCAAAGGAGAGAATTGTAAGCAATAACAAAAATTTCCCAAGTGGAACTGGATAATAAAGAAGAGATTTTTAAATGAAAATTGTATTAATAATATATACTCTATGCTTCACAATGTTGAAAAAAAAACAGAAAACACAGGGTAACATTCCAAAGTAGTTGTAATATTCGTGTCTAAACTCCCATGGACATAAGGGACAGTCCTAAGGAATCATTTGAGGGGAATATAAAAGTGATATGAAAACTCTGTTTCTTTTTCACATCTTTTCATATACATATACATGTTTAGGTATACATAATTTCCTTCTGTATTTCTAAACAGCCAGCTGATTTCAAATAATTAATATGATTATAATCATTAACTCTTAAATAACTAAATGTTCTAATTTATAACATCAATATATGACAGAGAAAAGACAATGAATACAAAAGTATCTCAAAGGATTCTTTGTCAAGTTCCTCAAATAATTATGATGTTAAAAAGGTGAGGAAGCACATGCTAGCTAGCATTTAGTTTCTTTCCTGATCCAATTTTTCCAACTCAGTACCAGTTTCAAAGAAGAAAACCATGAAAATAACCCCCACAATAACATAAAAGCCAAATGTTGCATAAGTTAATACTACATAAAAGTACTTTAAAAACTTCAAACACTAGGGTATTCAGACTGTCTGTCTTCCCTCAATGGTGCTACAAGTTAGGGTCTCACAGAATCTGTAAATCAAAATGTGGAGGAAAGGCAACAGTTACAACTCGTTGAGATTAGAGAAAAACTTTCACTTCAAATTCTCTTTTATGGCATTTTCCTCTTCCATGACAACAGTGAAAACCTGGTATTGATGATGATTTAAAATAATAATAGCTAGCATTTATGCTTCATTGATGATTTACTATATAACAGCTACTTGTCTAAACAGCATATGTGTTATTTCATGACAGCCTGGCAATAACGCTGTGTAGTTCACTATCTTTTGTTCCCTTTTACATATAAGGAGAATTTGTATAGCAATATCTACAGGGCAGAAAGGAGAAAGCGATAGAGAGATCCAGGATTCCAGTGGATAATTCTATGAGAAAACCTCATGTAGAATGTAAAACATTACTAAACACCAATTTTCAAGAAATAAAATAAAAAGCAAGAGACAAACAGCAAAATGATAAGGATAAATGAAAGTAAAACAACAAAAAAGTGCTTAGTTTACAAGTATATGTAGTTGTTCCACAAGCAAAATGAAATTACAAGAATTTACACCTCAATAATATTTTAGGAAAAAATTCAACATTTGCAACAAAAACATGAGAATATACATTGCACAATGTATGTGTAATGGAAAGAAAAATAATACTTCTTAATCATTTCTCAAGGTACCAATAATAGCATGATTTCCACTATCAGATAACATTCACTTTTATATTGGACAAATGAGAGGCTCAAACACTGGGTCTTTGTCACATTCATGGTTAAGTGAAAACTACTTTTCAAAAAGCTGCCTCATTTGAAAAGACCCTGATGCTGGGAAAGATTGAGGGCAGGAGAAGGGGACGACAGAGGATGAGATGGCTGGATGTCATCACCGACTCAATGAACATGGGTTTGGGTGGACTCCAGCAGTTGGTGACGGACAGGGAGGTCTGGCGTGCTGCAGTTCATGGGGTTGCAAAGAGTCAGACACAACTGAGTGACTGGACTGAACTGAATTTTTCAAAATTCCACAAAATGCTTCTTAATGTTTAGTAATATACTAACAATGGCCATTTCCCCATAAGAGCATCCTTATATTTATCATCTGATATTTGTTAATGAAAAGGCCTATAGTACTGACTGCTGCTATGCCAGTTTTTACTTGGGCACAAACATAGCTTAAGGAAGGTACAATTCCTTAAGAGAAATAAACATCAAATAAACACATTTTTAACTTACAGAAATTATAGTTATTGTACTCCCAATGCTAAATTTCACCCATTAAACCACTTCTTCACAGATGTGCACATTCAATTCAGTGTTAACTAAAAGAATATTAAGGCCCCTGGTTAAATGTCAGATATGCATGAACATATTCATTTAACAAATATGTAAGTTCCTATATTATATCAGTCCCTAACTCCAATATAGATTAAATACAGCTGAAAAGAAAATAATTTAACTGAAAAAATACCATGAAGAAAGTATCCATAATTTATCACAGGGAGAAAAACAGAAAATATCCAAGAGATTAGAAAGCTCAAATAAGATCAAAGTATACATCTAATTAGAATTAAGAAAAAGGTAATAGAGAAAAAGGGAAAGAGCTATATTTTAAATGATGACATGTATCTATCTAAACTAGACCATTTACTACAAATAGTCATAAGAAACTGACATCCTGTAGTGCAATTCTGAGCAACAAAAAATACCCAAACCAAAAAGCAATTACTTAAGCTAAAACCTTTGCTCTACTAAATATGACATCTGTTTGTGATGCTCTGAAGTCAGTTTCACAGTTTTTCACTTCATAAATGATTTTCAATTTCTAAATATTTTTCTTGAATTCATAGATTCCTATCATAAATTATAAGATATCATAAAATATATGTTTCTTTGCAGCCTCATGTGAAATCAAAGAAATATCAGCTAACACAAACAGAATTAAAAAACAGCATATGAAAAACTTTTTGAGTTTATGTAATTTGCACAAAACGTTTTATCTCATAACATGTCATACTGAAAGGTTTTCTGTGTAGTTTATTGTAAATATTAGATACACAATACTTCCAATTACAACAAAGAAAACTGTAATGTAACTATCACTTCAAATATCTAGTTGATAATAATCATTAAATCATAGTTTCTCTTAGGAACATTTCTACTATTCTACATACCACACAAGAGCAAACATAGAATTATAAACACTTTTCAGGTGAGAAACGTAACTGCTGCTTCTGCTGCTAAGTCACTTAAGGGGTGTCCAACCCTGTGCAACCCCATAGACGGCAGCCCACTAGGCTCCTTTGTCCCTGGGATTCTCCAGGCAAGAACACTGGGGTGGGTTGCCATTTCCTTCCCCAATGCATGAAAGTGAAAAGTGAAAGTGAAGTTGTTCAGTCATGTCCGACTCTTAGCAACCCCATGGACTGTAGCCTACCAGGCTCTTCCGTCCATGGGATTTCCCAGGTAAGAGTGCTGGAGTGGGGTGCCATTGCCTTCTCCGGAGAAACTTAACTACTAAAGTATTAATAACATTCTCTCTCAGTTCAGTTCAGTCGCTCAGTCGTGTCCGACTCTTTGCGACCCCATGAATAGCAGCACGCCAGGCCTCCCCATCCATCACCAACTCCTGGAGTTCACTCAGACTCACGTCCATCGAGTCAGTGATGCCATCCAGCCATCTCATCCTCTGTCATCCCCTTCTCCTCCTGCCCCCAATTCCTCCCAGCATCAGAGTCTTTTCCAATGAGTCAACTCTTTGCATGAGGTGGCCAAAGTACTGGAGTTTCAGCTTTAGCATCATTCCTTCCAAAGAAATCCCAGGGCTGATCTCCTTCAGAATGGACTGGTTGGATCTCCTTGCAGTCCAAGGGACTCTCAAGAGTCTTCTCCAACACCACAGTTCAAAAGCATCAATTCTTCAGCACTCAGCCTTCTTCATAGTCCAACTCTCACATCCATACATGACCACAGGAAAAACCATAGCCTTGACTAGATGGACCTTTGTTGGCAAAGTAATGTCTCTGCTTTTGAATATGCCATCTAGGTTGGTCATGACTTTGCTTCCGAGGAGTAAGCGTCTTTTAATTTCATGGCTGCAATCACCATCTGCAGTGATTTTGGAGCCCAAAAAAATAAAGTCTGACATTGTTTCCACTGTTTCCCCATCTATTTCCCGTGAAGTGATGGGACCAGATGCCATGATCTTTGTTTTCTGAATGTTGAGCTTTAAGCCAACTTTTTCACTCTCCTCTTTCACTTTCATCAAGAGACTTTTGAGTTCCTCTTCACTTTCTGCCATAAGGGTGGTGTCATCTGCATATCTAAGGTTACTGATACTTCTCCCAGCAATCTTGATTCCAGCTTGTGCTTCTTCCAGTCCAGCGTTTCTCATGATGTACTCTGCATATAAGTTAAATAAGCAGGGTGACGTACAGCCTTGACGTACTCCTTTTCCTATTTGGAACCAGTCTGTTGTTCCATGTCCAGTTCTAACATTCTCTCTAGGTGTAAGCAATTATGGATAATTTTTCCAATTTGTTATCATTTAAATTCTTCCATAATAAACATATAATGTTGTCAAAAAAATATGGTAAATTTAAAATTCTTTGAGAACTACTCCAAGTGAGTCCAAGTTTTCACTTATTCCTTAAATTCAGATTAAATAACAAAGTAAATGGTAATAAAGTCACTGCTTCCTAAATTATATTTAATCTAAAGAATTTCTACTGCCATATAAATTTCTGCTCAAAATAAATGAAAAATAGATAATAGATAAAATATTTTAAAACTTAAACTAAAATGAGAAAATGAAGAGGGAAAGAGTTAAATATATGAAAATAATTGTGAAAGACAGCAAGATTTATGAAGAATCAGCAGTTAGTCAATAAACCAACTTCTTCTCAAAGAAGTTGACTAAGTAGGGTTCCAGTTGATCAGCCAATCTGATAACACTCTGAGATCACATAGCCAAATGCAGAAATCAATCAAGAGGCTTAGGAAAAGGAACTGTAAATCCTTTATAAAAATAGAAAGCCTTTATAAAATGGAAATCCTTTATAAAAATGTTTATAAGGAGCACAGTATTATTCAGTACATAATTTAAGGACTTACTTTTATTCAGGTAATTGAGATCTACTCAAATAAAACATGTTTTCTTCATTTGAGTTTGAATTTATTTTGATCAAAAGTCACTTCAAAATACAGATAAAAATGTAATTACAAAATTTATCTTCAAAGTAACTTATAAGTGTCAGTCTAGAAAACATGAATTCATTTTTAATTAAATATCAGGAGATAATTTCATAAAGGAGTTATCTATAAACCATTAGTTTATTTTAATAGAGTTGTCAAGGATAAATAAATAAAATCACGAACTAGTAAGTAGAATGTAACATTTAGAGGTTAACTGATGTAAGCATCAATTTAATGTACAATTCCTCAACCTTTAAGCCTTCTTGTGTTTATTATTTTTCACAATCATTATTTATTTCAAGAGTTAAGAGTTCCTGAGATTTTGGTATTTTAATCATCATACTTATATTTGATTGTGTTCTTTCTGAAATGAAATATTTTCTGCTCTATGCTCTACTAGGAAACAAGCCTTTTCCAAATGCAAATATCTGAGCCCAGGTGAAAAAAACCCAGCTATATGGAAGCCACCAGCTACATCCTCCCAGATAGTGATAAGGAGCTGGGGGATATGAAAGGTGGTCACCCACCACATCCACCATCTCTTACTAGTAAACAAGGAAATAAGAAGTGAACAATAAAGAAAGCAGAATTGGCCCCAGATAGTTAGATGCATACAAAAGAAATGATTTCAGCAAGACCAGACACTTGCATTTTCCAAAAAATTTGTTGTTGTTCAGTTGCTCATTCATATCAAACTCTTTGCAACTCCATGGACTGCAGCACACCAGGCTTTCTAGTCCTTCATCATCTCCTGGAGCTTGCTCAATCTCAAGTTCATTGAACCAGTGATGCCATCCAACCATCTCATTCTCTGTGGTCCCCTTCTACACCTGCCTGCAATCTTTCCGAGCATCAGGGTCTTTTCTAATAAGTCTGCTCTTCACAGCAGGTGGCCAAAGTATTGCAGCTACAGCTTCAGTATCAGTCCTTCCATTG
This sequence comes from Bos mutus, assembly GCF_027580195.1. Lineage (NCBI taxonomy): Eukaryota > Metazoa > Chordata > Mammalia > Artiodactyla > Bovidae > Bos > Bos mutus. The sequence goes on from NC_091618.1 coordinate 34,496,198, forward strand.
AATATTCAGGATTGATTTCCTTTAGGATTGACTGGTTTGATCTCCTTGAGTCCAAGGGACTCTCAAGGGTCTTCTCCAACACCACAATTGGAAAGCATCAACTCTTCAGTGCTGAGCCTTCTTTATGGTCCAATTCTCACATCCTCACATGCTTACTAAAAACCAAAGCTTTGACTATCTGGAACTTTGTCTGGCAAAGTAATGTCTCTGCTTATTGATACACTGTCTAGGTTTGTCACAGGTTTCCTTCCAAGGAGCAAGCATCTTTTAATTTCATAGCTGCAGTCACCATCTGCAGTGATTTCAGAGTCCAAGAAAATAAAGTCTGTCACTCTTTCCAATGCTTCCCCATCTATATACCATGAAGTGATGGGAACGGATGCCATGATCTTCACTTTTTGAATGTTGCGTCTTAAGCCAGCTTTTTCATTGTCCTCTTTCACTTTTTTTTTTTTTTTTTTTTTTCTCTTTCACTTTAATCAAGATGCTCTTTAGCTCTTCTTTGCTTTCTGCCATAAGGGTGCTGTCATCTGCATATCTGAGGTTACTGATATTTCTCCTGGCAATCTTGATTCTAGCTTGTTCTTCATTCAGCCCAGCATTTCTCATGATGTACTCTTCATATAAGTTAAATAAACAGAGTGACAATATATAGCCTTGACATACTCCTTTCCCAATTTAGAACCAGTCTGTTGGTCCATGTCCAGTTCTAACTGTTGCTTCTTGACCTGCATACAAATTTCTCAGAAGACAGGTCTGGTATTCCCCACCTCTTGAAGAATTTTCCACAGTTTGTTGAAATCCACACAGTCAAAAGCTTTAGCGTAGTCACTGAAGCAGAAATAGCTCTTTTCCTGAAATTCTCTTGCTTTTTTAATGATCCAATGGATGTTGAAAATTTCATCTCCGGTTCCTGTGCCTTTTCTAAATCCAGTTTTCACATCTGGAAGTTTTCAGTTTAAGTACTGCTGAAGCCTGGGCGATTTTGAGCATGATCTTGTTAGCAAGTAAAATGAGTGCAATTGTGTGGGGTAATTTGAACATTCTTTGGCATTGCCTTTCTTTGGGATGGGAATGAAAACGGACCTTTTCCAGCCCTGTGGCCACTGCTGAGTTTTCCAAATTAGCTGGCATATTGAGTGCAGCATTTTCACAGCATCGTATTTTAGGATTTGAAATAGCTCAGCTGGAATTCCATCACCTCCACTATCTTTGTTCATAGTGATGCTTCCTAAGGTCCATTTGAATTCACACTCCAGCATGTCTGGCTCTAGCTGAGTGATCACACCATCATGGTTATGCAGGTATTAAGATCTATTTTCTATAGTTCTTCTGTGTACTCTTGCCACCTCTACTTAGTATCTTTTGCTTCTGTTAGGTCAACACTGTTTCTGTCCTTTATTGTTCCCATCTTTGCATGAAATGTTCCCTTGTTATATCTAATTTTCTTGAAGAGAGCTCTAGTCTTTCCCGTTCTATTGTTTTCCTCTATTTCTTTGCATTGTTTACTTAGGCTTTCTTATCTCTCCTGCGGTTCTTTGGAAATCTGCATTCAGATGTGTATATCGTTCCTTTTCTCCTTTGCCTTTCCCTTCTCTTCTTTTCTCAACTATTTGTAGGGCCTCCTCAGACAACCATTTTGCATCTTTGCATTTTTTTTCCCCTGGGGATGGTTTTGATCACTGCCTCCTATACAATGTTACGAACCTCCGTCCATAGTTCTTCATGCACTCTGTCTATCAGATCTAATCCCTTGAATCTATTTTTCACTTCCACTGTATAATCAAAAGGGATTTGACTTAGGTCATACCTTAATGGCCTAGTTGATTTCCTTACCTTCTTCAATTTACATCTGAATTTGGCAATAAGGAGTTCATGATATGAGCCACAGTCAGCTCCCAGTCTTGTTTTTGGTGACTGTATAGAGCTTTTCTCATTGGTTGCAAAGAATGTAATCAATCTGAATTCAGTATGGCCATATGGTAATGTCCATGTGGACTAGTCCCTTGTCTTGTTGGAATAGGGTGTTTGGTAAGACCAGTGCATTCTCTTGGCAGTACTCTGTTCACCTCTTCCCTGCTTTATTTTGTACTCCAAGGCCAAACTTGCCTGTTATTCCAGGTATCTCTTGACTTCCTACTTTTGCCTTCCAGTTCCCTATGATGGAAAGGACATTTTTTTTTTTTTTTTTTCTGTTATTTCTAGAAGATCATGTAGGTCTTCACAGAACCATTCAATTTTAGCTTTCAGCATTAATGGTTGGGGCATAGACTTGGGTTACTTTGATACTGAATGGTTTGCCTTGGAAATGAACCGAGACCATTCTGTTGTTTTTGAGATTGCATCCAAGTATTGCATTTCAGACTGTTTTTTGACTGAGGGCTGCTCCATTTCTTCTAAGGGATTCTTGCCCACAGTAGTAGATGTAACGGTCATCTGAATTAAATTTGCCTATTCTGGTCCATTTTAGTTCACTGATTTCTAAAATGTCAATGTACATTTTTGCCATCTCCTGTTTGACCACTTCTAATTTACCTTGATTCATGGACTTAACATTCCAGGTTCCTATGCAATATTTGTTCTTTACCACATTGGACTTACTTTCACCACCAGACACATCCACAACTGGGTGATGTTTCCACTTTTGCTTAGCCTTTTCATTCCTTCTGGAGCTATTTCTCCACTCTTCATATTGGGCACTAATGACCTGGGGAGTTCATCTTTCAGTGTCGTATCTTTTTGCCTTTTCATACTGTTTCCCATGCATAGAAGATCGCTAAATCTCTTCTTATGAGAGATTTGGATTTTCTTAATTAAGAGTAATCTTTTAATATTCAGAGTACATGTCACCTTGCTGCAAACTTGTATATAGCCTGGCTCCTCCCCACTCCTTGGAGGTTGTTCTCTGGGGCACCTGAGATACTCTCTTCTAAAAAAATCTAACTCTCAACATTTAGGTTGCATGTATTTTTTTTTCTAGTCAACATCTTCTAAAAATTATCTACATATGAAAAAAGTAACTTTTGATGTAAACAGAAATACATATTCTTTGAAAAAAAATGCAGTAAGGAAAAAAGGAAAAAATAATCACATCACACAAAATTATGTAAATATTTTTCAGTCTCTCTCATATTTAACAGACATGATCCGATACCATATGTTTTTATTCTTAACATTAATATTGTAACATGAACATTTCTTTATGCATGATTTTTAAAGACTTTCTAGTATTGTATGATCAACTAGATTGAAATATTCACTTATGGTTAAGGATTAAGACTCCTTGTATGGTTTTGTTACTATAAATATGAGTGCAATAATCATCACTGTGCATAGAATCTCTAGGCATCACTGAGCATAATTGATATTTCTTTAATATAAATTAAGATAGGAATGATTGAATCAAGGCTAAGAAAAAGTTTTGAATATGAGTGTGCTACATATTTCTTTTAAGCTTAATTAATCAGAAAACACAATGAACAGTCATCTGGAAGTAACATAATTTTTGTTAAAAATGTACCCTTTTTCAGTCTTTCTGTATTTTAGATTTTTCTATCATTCTTTTGTAAATTAACAATATTGAGATATAATTTACATAAAATAAAATACATACATTTTAAGTGTAGAGTTGGGTAAGTTTTGAAGATAAGTAGGCATATAACCACCAAAATCAAAATATAGAACATTTACACTTCCCCCAAAATTATTATTTTCTTATCCTTTATATACCTTATAAGCATTATTTTACAACACTATAATTTCAGTTTTTATCAGTCATTCTTTTAAAAAAATTAAGAAGAAGAAATCTTAACCTTTGTATTAAGCAGAAATTATAGGATTTCTTAGGCAAGAATACTGGAGTAGGTTGCTAATTCCTTCTCTAGGGGATCTTCCCAACCCAGGGATTGAACCCACATCTCCAGAAGCTCCTACCCTGGAAGGCATATTCTTACCAGTGAGCCTCCACAGGAAGCTTAATGTTAATACTGTGTTACCAAGGTGTTGAAAACAATATTCAACATCTTTGTTGGATGCAAACATGTCTGCATCCAGACATGGCCAGAAAGCCAATGTATCCCAGCACTGCTTGCTATCTAGAATCCCTGGTCCCCTCTCTCCCTCTCTCTCTCTTGTTTTCTACTGTATTTTATTTTGTACTGGAGTACAGTTTTGCCTTATATGGTAAAGAATCTGCCTGCAATGTGAGAGACCTAGGTTTGATCCCTAGGTTGGGAAAATACCCTGGAGAAAGGAATGGCTATCCACTCCAGTTTCCTTGCCTGGAGAATTCCATGGACAGAGGAGCTTGGCTGGCTACAATCCATAGGATCACTAAGAGTAGGACATGACTGAGCAACTAACACTTTCACTTTTTCACTTTTCACAGTTGGTTACAATGTTGTGGTAATTTCAGGTGTACAGCAAAGTGAATCAGTTTTATATATATATATATATATGTGTGTGTGTGTGTGCATATATATATGCACACATACACACACCACACATATATCCACTCATTTTTAGATTATTTCCCATTCAGGTCATTGCAGAGTGTTGAGTAGAGTTCCCTGTGCCATACAAAAGGTCTTTATTAGTTATCAATTTTATATATAGTAGTGCATATATGTCAGTCCCAATCTCCCAATTTATTCTCCCCTTTCTAACCCACTGGTAACCATAAGTTTGCTTTCTATATCTATAACTCTTTATTTTATAGATAAGTTCATTTGTACCAACTTTTTGGATTCCACACATAAGATTTATAATATAATACTTGTCTTTCTCTGTCTGACTGACTTAACTCAGCATGACAATCTCTAGAACAGCCAAAGCAATTTTGGGGAAAAAAAGAGCTGAAGGAATCAAGCTCCATGATTTCAGACTATACTACAAGCTACAGTAATCAAAACAGTATGGTACTGGCACAAAACAGAAATATAGACCACTGGTCTTCTCTTAATCCTGTAGAGTCTTCTCTCTCTGGTAAGTATCAGGTAGTCCTGCATACCTAGCCCAGCCATTACCTAACTAGTCATAGTAAACTCCCTCATAAACCAGGCCACTATTCATTTCAGCACCCTCTTATCTGGTACCCTTTCCTACAGATTCTAGATGCTTCAACAACTTATGAACTATAGTCTTTGCCTTTTCAGTTCATACAGGACTGCCATGCTCTTCTCTACCTCCAGCTACATAGAGTTTGGTTTGGAAATTTTCCCAGCCATGGTGATAATGAAGTTCAACTTATAAATTTTCCCTTTAACATTTGCATTCTGTGACTTGTGATGCTTTCCAATGCCTAAAAATAATTGCCTCAAATATAATTTTATAGTTATTTATGAGGAGAAGGCTAGTCTGGTACAAGATACTCCATCAGGGCCAGAAGCAGAGGCAGTAAAAAAAATAGTTTACCCCTATTTTTCTCTAAAAGTAATTTATACAATTTCCTATTCTATATTTCTTCTTGATCTTTTCATTAGCATTTTAGTTTATGAAAATTACCATACCATGTATTCACTCATGGTAAATAATTACTCAAATGAATAACTTGAGTTCTGACAAGACTGAGACATCACCAAGCAATAATAAGTTAGTTTTTCCATATTTGAATTTTACCTCTAAATTCAGGAGCACGGTAACTATGCCCTATTTCCATATGCTTCAGTGTTTCTTGAAGTCCAGAAATCTAAAAAGTAAAATCCAAAGGTAAGAGGTTATATGCTAAATGAGTCCAAAATGGGTTAAAATGCTTAAATACTGATTTTAAAATATAGGAAATATTATCTCTCTTACATTAATTCCTATGTATTTTTAAAATGTAAATATTAATTGCAATAAAAGAAAACATAATTTTAAGTCTAAATTCAAGTTCACAGGAAGAAGTAAGTATCTATTATGGGCAAACATTTGAAACACTTATTTCACAACAGAGTTTCCTGAACCAAGAATACTTGCCACACACTTTTAATGATAATTACTCAGGTCTCTACTTTGAGTTTTCTCCTCTGTTGAAACTGCTTCACAATAGCCTAATTCATCTTCATATCCATGAAAAGATGAGGTAAATATTACTTGGGAAGTAAATATGAAGAGACTGTTGCTATCCTAAAAACTCTTAGCTCATTCTCCACCCACAAACACTCCTTGTTTTATTAAACTTATTTTATAGTTAAGAACTTTGTGAGTTTGGTGGCATACATATTTACCTATATTTCCTGAACAATAGATTTAAATTAAAAATTCAACCTTAAAGAGCTGTCTCATCCCTCATATGATTATACCAACAAAAAATATCATGTTTAATTATATACAGATACACATACTTTTCTACTGTCACTGAGTAGTAGTTAATCCTTCCTTCTTTCTTTGTTTTCTTTTTTACTTTATGAATATCTCCTACTTTCTAGCACAACAAGATGCCTCAAATGCTCACCCAGGCTCATCTTGTATTTGCTTCACCCAGACTACTATCAGCCATTTCAAGAAGCACCACTTCCTCTTACAGGAGAATAGTATTAGAAACTGCAGTGTCATTATTTTACAGCCTCTCAGCAGATGGACCTAGAAATACATGTGTATATATATATATATATATATATACACACACATACATATATATACATGTATTTTTAGAATATTTCTTGAACTGAACCCCATGATCCAAAAAGATAACATGTAATTTATTATACATATATATATATATATATACTAAAAATAAATTATATTTTATCTTTTTTCAAAAAAGGGCTCTAATTCCAAATTTTGGACATTTGGAGGAATTTTGTAAAGTTGAAAATAATTAAATTACAGATGTTTCCATAAGATTTAAATAAATTTAAAAGTGACCACATTGTTTATTATCTATCAAAAGAATTTGGAAACACATACTTATTAGATTTTTGTCATCTCACAGTATACTTTCGCTCTTTTATATACGAACTAAATAGCATTAAAAATTCTACAATCTAACCCTTTTTCATACAAAGTATTTGAGAAAACACACTAAGCTAAGTGGCCATTAAGATAAGTTTTTTAAGGAAATGAAAAGGGTTGGGAAGATCTCCCGAGAGAATTCCATGGACTGTATTGTCCATGGGGTCACAAAGACTGAGTGACTTTTTCACTTCACTTTCAAGGAAATGACAGTGAATGAGACACAGGTCAATGAGGTCAGAGATGTTAAGGATCTTACGGATGCTGTGGCAGAAGCCATAGAATAAGCAAGTTATATTAGGTTCACACTCAGAAGAACCACACAAAACCATGTGCCTAAGCACCAGGAATATAACCAAACCACTAGAAAGTGACAACCAGGAGGACACCATGTAGATTCTGGGCCAGTGGATACACAAATGTCCCTTGCACTAGGTGTCATCTGAGAAGAGTGAGAAGAGGAGGCTATTTGAAGACTGAAAATTAACACTGATTGTTATGCTTTAGCTAAATAATCAGTTAATATAACATCCAAATACCCTATGTTAAATTCAAAGAGACTGTATAATCTTTAATAGCAGGTTATGTTTTATTTCATCTTCAGTAGGAATAGCAGTTGAAAGACAAAATAAGTTGTAGATACAGTCCTTTATACATCTGAATGTGTAAAATTCAACCCTTCCTCATAGAATGATTTTCATTTTTAAACATGTTTTTACTTTAGATACATATAAATCATAAGGCAAGTAATTTTACCTTTGCTTAATGTGTAAGAAAAGAGACATATATATAAAATTACCTGAATGTTCACATGGCTACTTTGCAGCACAGCTAGGACTGACTCCTACCACTCCTCATCTTGAGCTTAACTAAACCAGTGGTGAAAATTTTGAGAACCAAAGACTGTACGCAGCCTAAATATGTCTCAATATGGCCTGATCTAACTTCATATTAGAGACAGGGGAACTGATGGCCATTAGGAAGTTAACTTATCCCTGATCACAAAGATACTGACTAGAAGATCCAGTGATAGACACCAGTGGCAGATGGAGAAATCAACAATCTGGAGGGGAGTGGAGGCACTTGCCATCATGAGTGCTAGAAGGCCCTGATACCCTTGAGTAGTGAAACTTAGTATGAGTGGTCTGTCCCACTAAACATATGTGGTCACTTGGGAATATATGGCCAGGTCACTGATGAGTTCCTCCTGGGAGAAGAGTAACAGGAAGATGAGCATGAGAACTCGGGGGGAAGGAGAGGAAGACAGTAGCAAAAGTCTGAGTTGGTTTGTGGCAGGAAAAGCAGCAAGAGCAACCTGAATCTAGCTCATAGTGTTCCTGACAATAGAAATGTGCCTCCTGTTAGGAGGCTGTAGGAACATGTTAGATGAAAAGGAGCAAAGTGGTGAAGTTCTGAAGATTTGACAATATAGTGCCATAAAATTGCAAATCATAATTCATATATTCAAGAACACACAATTAAATTTCAAGCACAAAGAAGGAGACAAGTCATGTTCTCATTTCAGTAACTAAGAATTACACTCAAGAAAAGACAACATTTGATTAATGTGTGCCTTAATAAAATCATTCATGCTTTTGCAACCATTGTGCAAACTTCTGTAGCTTCTGAAAGTCTGGCCAAAAATCAGTATCTCCAGAAAAAATAAAAGAATGCTAAGCATAGTAGCAGTTTTATACTTTCTAGTCAACTGTTACATATTTTCACCATGACCAAGAAACATTGTTTTATTATTCTTGCACTCTATACTAGCTATCCCTCACTCTACCACCCAAAGGCTGCTGCTGCTGCTGCTGCTAAGTCACTTTAGTTGTACAACAGGAAGAAAAGGGATGTCAATAGCAAAAATGACTGAAAATTGAGTCAGTAACTAGTTGTTTCAAATATTCATTTAGGAGGAAACTGCATGGAGGCTCTATCCATCTATTTCACAACAATGTTAAAAGATAGGTAATTATGGCTATATGTTATGTATGAAAAATCTGAATTTAAAGTGTTTAGGTAAGGTCCAGGTTTACAGCCATCATAGATGGCATTTAAAACCCAGTCTAAGTGTTGTTATGTTTTAATGGCTCAGGTTTTCCCTCTAACAATATTTTAATAATCTCCTAAAAAGTTATATTTTAATTAAGTAATTTTAATTCAATAATAATCTTTGTATTTTTAAAGTGGATAAAATATTTTCCTGGATGTTTCCAAATGAATCTTTTTTACATGACAATTGGTGAAAATCATTTAAAATTTAACTCAGAAACAAGAACCAATATTTCTGATAATGTTATAAAAAAATAAATGGTTAAATATCATTTCCAGGTAGCTCGGATGGTCTCTTTACCTGTCCTATTGCTCTGTCCCTTTCCAAAGAGGTCAGCATTTTCTGCTTCAGTAAAGCATGGTGCTTTTCATGTAATACTCTTATAGCTGGTTCATATGATGCATAATGTAACTTCAATCTATAGAAAATAAAGGGCATCATAAAGCGTAATTGAGCTAAATCAGTGATTTCCACTTAACATTATGAACCTCTTTTCTCCTATTTTTTGCATTTGAATGAAAAGTGAAAACCATATCAATACAACAAAGCCAAGAAGTATAAGAAGTATTATTTGTCATGTAGCTTCCCAGCAACCTGGCTGGTGGTGGAACAGTCACCTTTCTCTTGAGTTGGTTAGTTGTCTATTTCCTTTTGCTCTATTCAAGTATGCACCCAGAAGTCACTGCCATTCATCGACAGAAAAGAAAATTTCAGTTTATTTAATTCAAAAACAATTTTCAACAAGACAAGGGCTACAAACAATGGATGATTAAATAGAGTGTTATTCACATCAAAATTAAGGATGGTCTTGGAAACAAGTATGAATAACCTATTAAGAAAATTAAGTATTTTATTCCTTTGTATATATATTCTACAATGTGTTTGTTGAATATTATGCTATCTGTTTTGTTCCAGACATTGTATTAGGCACTTTTATCATCATAGTTTTCACAGATAAGAAATAGAATTACAATGAGCACACAAATGTAAGTAGTGGAGCCAGGCTTCCAATGTTTATTTGATTTCAAAATCTAAGCTTTTTCATTACATTGTACTACTTCTCAATCAATGTTTTGTTAAGAGGAAAACAGACCATTTCATTTTTTTTTCTGAATTTTTATGGACTTGGAACAATTTTATGAACCAAAAACACACAAAAATAAGGCTAATACATGAGACCAAAAGAATCGATTAAGTCAATGACTTAATGACTCTCACACTCTCAAGGTCTTTTTTTTTCCCCAAGTTAATGCAGTCTCTCTCTTATTAAAGTGGTACTTATTTCTACAGGGATTCAATTAAGAAAAATCAGAAAAATGCTAATTTCTAACATACTGCTAAGTTGTAAGTATATTGATTCTGAAGCTCCACAGGATAGACTATGATTAAGAAATCATAACAGCCACAATGACCATAACCACTACAAAATACAGCAGTTATCATGACCATCCCAAAGTCATGTTGTTCAAATGTGGATATTTAAATTTAAGCTTAAATTAATTACAATTAAATAAACATCAGAAATCTAATTCATCAGTTGTACTAGCCACTGTGAAAGTGCTTAGTAAAGGATGTGACTAGTGACTATCATATGGGACAGTGTAGATATAAATTATTAATAACATAACAGAAAGTGCCATTGGGCAGCACTCCCTAGAACAAGCAAAGGAGAATTTTAGTTAGAGATTATAAATTTTTATTTTGAGGAGAAGGTAGTCAGGGGTGGTCAGCTGCTTCTGTACTTTACTCTCTATGCCTAAGAATCTGGTGAATATTGTCATGTTCCTCCAGTGACCTGGTACCTTTGCACAGCATGCTGACTCCATTCTTTCACTCTGTTAACTCATACTTTATAATTAATTTCCTTTAGATATAGGTCCCTGAACCCTCTCACTCTCCAATCTGACTCAGGTGACAACTTCTTGGCTGGCATAGCAACAAACAGTATATTTCACTGTATTTCTACTTAGCTACTCTCCCATCACACACCTTAATAATCCCTGGGAACTCTAAGAGCAAGGACCTAAATTTGTTCATCTTTTTATTTCAAACACATGGTATAGAGCCTGGCACACAGTAAATGCTCAATAAATACTCAATGAATGACTTTACCTGGAACATCCTTCTATGGCCAAACTGTTTAAAATAGTTAAATAATTATTTAATAAATAGGCCAACAAATATCAGCAGCTTACCTTTTGAGGTCATTAATTAATTTGTTTTTCTCCTGGACTATTCTCTTGTGGTGCATTCGATGAAAATCACGTTCTTTCTGAGTTTTCAACAAATCTTCTCTGGCCTTGCTGTAAAAATAAAAATAACAACCACCTTAAAATTCATTGCTATTCTTTTTGAAAAAATATTTATCAGTTCTAATCCAGTATGAAAGTGAAAGAGGAGAGTGAAAAAGATGGCTTAAAGCTCAACATTCAGAAAACTAAGATCATGGCATCCAGTCCCATCACTTCATGGCAAATAGATGGGGAGACAGTGGGAACAGTGGCTGACTTTATTTTGGGGGGCTCCAAAATCACTGCAGATGGTGACTTCAGTATTGAAATTAAAGACGCTTACTCCTTGGAAGGAAAGTTATGACCAACCTAGACAGCATATTAAAAAGCAGAGACATTACTTTGTCAACAAAAGTCCATCTAGTCAAGGCTATGGTTTTTCCAGTGGTCATATATGGATGTGAGAGTTCGACTGTGAAGAAAGCTGAGCACCGAAGAACTGATGCTTTTGAACTGTGGTGTTGGAGAAGACTCTTAAGAGTCCCTTGGACTGCAAGGAGATCCAACCAGTCCATCCTAAAGGAGATCAGTCCTGGGTGTTTATTGGAAGGACTGATGTTGAACATGAAACTCCAATACTTTGGCCACCTGATGCGAAGAGCTGACTCATTTGAAAAGACCCTGATGCTGGGAAAGATTGAGGGCAGGAGGAGAAGGAGACAACAGAGGATGAGATGGTTGGATGGCATCACCGACTCGATGGACATGAATTTGGGTGAACTCCGGGAGTTGGTGACGGACAGCGAGGCCTGGCGTGCTGAGGTGCATGGGGTTGCAAAGAGTCAGACACGACTGAGTGACTGAACTGAACTAAATCCAATACTGCATAATTCAAAAGATAATTTAAAATCAAAAATTCCACTATAATTTTCATTGAAATATGCCTACCAACATAACATATGGGGATGGGGGGATGAACAAGCTAAAACCTGTAGTTTCAAAAATATCAGTCATTCACATTTCATTTAAATAAAGAAAATTAAAGGTATTTTTCCACAATAACTTACAATCCATCTATTTTCAAAGACACTATGTTTATAAGATTGAAATATATACAAAATAGAATAATTCAAAATAATTACAAATGAACTAAAAGACTTAACCAAATTTAATTCTGAACTTGCTTGAATACATGGTTAAGTGGGTTACTTAGTTCAGATATTTGTAAAAAAAATATGTGTATATATATATAAAATTCTAGAAAAATCAAGAATTCATTCTGGTAAGGCATGTGAAAAGCCTATACCACCTACAGATCATATTACATATTACAAATAACTGGTAACTTAATGAGAAAAGACTCCAACGTCAGTGCTGTGACATAGAAGCATTCTTTAACTAGATGTATCTTCTGCAGATCCCTGGCATAAAGCAAGCAAGAGTATTCTTTTTAATCCCAAGTCATATGTGAAGAAAATTAATGGGAATTTTTTATCCACCACTACAATATAAGTCAATTTCAATATAACAGTATAAAGTATAATTTATAATAGAAAAATGTTATCTAAAAGTCTTAGTTAACTGACAAAGTGCTACTCCATTGAGATTCTCACATTCTAAAAAATGGATGGACTGAATTAGAGTACTGACAGCTCACAAAAGGTTCAGAATGGAATAAATCTACCTCTCATATTTCAAAATTCAGATTCATATGAAATAAATGGGTGCAATAGATTTCTTCTTTAGGACCTATGTGAGAATAATCATTGAGGAATGCTGACTGGGAAGCTGCCAAAGTGGTATGAGTTTAGGTTTTCAGACTTGTGATGGCACATATTATTATGATTAAAAAGACTTCTTACTGCAAGATCAAGTCACACACAGAATATGGTAAAAGTGTCTTTTCCATTCTTCCATATTTCCTTCTTTGTCCCCACCATCTCCCACTGATTAGGGATTACGTGTATTATTCCTCATTCTACTGTCAATGTTTTAGTTTTGATCACATGTAAATAAACAATGTGTCACAGTACTTCATAGTCTAACCATCTGACCCTCAACTTCATTTCCATGACAACAATCTTAAAGGCATACAGGCAAATGTTAATTAAAATATTCACACTTGAAAAATCATCTGTGGAACAGTCAACTATTGGAAAAATAATTTATTCTTTCCAGGTTTTAACTCTGTGTTATATATATAAGTGAAGATGGAGGGAAAAAAGGGAGAATTCCTCTGCCACTAAAATGTGCCTAATACTGATTAGAGTGGAGAGTGAAAAGGAAGAGACAGTTTAAGAAGAGTGACTGGAAAAGATAAATGGCTGAATTGATATTTTCTTTTGAAAGCACAGGAACATCACCTGAATTCCCATTCATTTTAAAGAAAAGTGCTTAAAGTGTCTTATATGCTATACAACACATAAAAATATTCAATAAATATTTCTGTAATTGTTATCACTATTATCATGATATTATTTATTATTTAGTATAGTAGAACAGATACATTCAATTCCTCAAATAGCTATATTTATCTACCTAAAATAGGGGGTATGCCAGTTGTTAAATATGCTCTAATGAATAAAAAATATCAAGATATATGATTATTATTAACACTGTATATCTTTATAAAAGAATTTAAACTTTATAAACATTTAGTTTGAGTCTACTAACAGTTAGAACTGGACATGGAACAACAGACTGGTTCCAAATAGGAAAAGGAGTACGTCAAGGCTGTATATTGTCACCCTGCTTATTTAACTTCTATGCAGAGTACATCATGAGAAACGCTGGACTGGAAGAAGCACAAGCTGGAATCAAGATTGCTGGGAGAAATATCAATAACCTCAGATATGCAGATGACACCACCCTTATGGCAGAAAGTGAAGAGGAACTAAAAAGCCTCTTGATGAAAGTAAAAGAAGAGAATGAAAAAGTTGGCTTAAAGCTCAACATTCAGAAAACAAAGATCATGGCATCTGGTCTCATCACTTCATGGGAAATAGATGGGGAAACAGTGGAAACAGTGTCAGATTTTATTTTGGGGGGGCTCCAAAATCACTGCAGATGGTGACTGCAGCCATGAAATTAAAAGACACTTACTCTTTGGAAGAAAAGTTATGACCAACCTAGATAGCATATTGAAAAGCAGAAACATTACTTTGCCAACAAAGGTCCATCTAGTCAAGGCTCTGGTTTTTCCTGTGGTCATGTATGGATGTGAGATTTGGACTGTGAAGAAAGCTGAGCACTGAAGAATTGATGCTTTTGAACTGTGGTGTTGGAGAAGACTCTTGAGAGTCCCTTGGACTGCAAGGAGATCCAACCAGTCCATTCTGAAGGAGATCAGCTCTGGGATTTCTTTGGAAGGACTGATGCTGAAGCTGAAACTCCAATACTTTGGCCACCTCATGCAAAGAGTTGACTCACTGGAAAAGTCTCTGATGCTGGGAAGGATTGGGGGCAGAAGGAGAAGGGGATGACAGAGGATGAGATGGCTGGATGGCATCACCGACTCGATGGACAAGAGTCTGGGTGATCTCCGGGAGTTGGTGATGGACAGGGAGGCCTAGCGTGCTGCAACTCATGGGGTCGCAAAGAGTCAGACATGACTGACAACTGAACTGAACTGAACTACTAAAAGCTGTATCATTTTCAAAAACTTAATTTATTACTTAATGAGCTTATATATTTTTTATCTTATCTGAAATGTGAACCATAATAGGTTAAAAAAAAAAAACAGAAAAATAATGCTGAAAGTTTCTTGGGCAGAACCACAAATGTGTAGCACTGCATTAACTCACTTTTTAAATATACATTTTAAGTCCTATTGTACTCATCCCAGGAAAGAAAGCATAGGAACTGTTTGAAGTATTGGACCTTAAAGCCTTTCTGACCATTAAATTGGTTTTAGAGATTTGCTTTCTGTTTGCAAAAATGAAGTCTACTCAGTAAAACAATTTAAATTCATTTCATGGTGATGCTTCTCCTATTATGAACTTTCTGCTGCCCAACTGCTTAATAAAAGAAAAATAGAAGTTTTACAAAAACTAAAGTTTGAAATAATCATATATACAATTAATATTTAAACTATCTAGTATTTTTTATTAGTAGAGCATCTTTGTGTTTAAAAGATGAATTTTATTAAGACATACAAAATATAGAAATTCTATTTCAAGTACAATGAACTTGATATTCTATTTAGATTTGTTCATAAAGAACACACTACTTAAATGCTTTTTCTTAATGAGATCACAGAATAACTATTTAACTTAGCCATTTCAGGAAAGCAGCAAATCAAAATATATAAATACCTGTGGTGGATTCATTTTGATATTTGGCAAAACTAATACAGTTATGTAAAGTTTAAAAATAAAATAAAATTTAAAAAAAGTTCAAAAAAAAAAAAGGAAACATAAACTAAAAAAATAAAATAAAATAGCAAGATACTCATATGTTTCACACTATAAAAGCACTGTCCCCAAAACTCCATGTTTAACATATAAATATAATTTAATAGTGTATCTAAAAAGTTATTTTTAGCTGAATGCTCCCAGTAAAATAATTTTTATTAACTGAATAGCTTTAACTAAGTATTTTGGAGTGACCATTTAATAATAGATTTGTCAAGTTATTGTTTCCACAATTTGGCAAAAGGTACCATATAAACATTTTCTGGTTTCCACATACCAATCAAAGTAGGCCATCTTTGTTGTGCATTTTTCTCACATGTAAACTTGAATCAAAGTGATTTTTGATAACAGTACAATTAACAACTATTTTATTCTCTTCAATTGGTTAGAAATAAATTAGTTTAACCCACTACAATTAATACTAGAATAATTGTCAGGTGGTAAAAATGCCACACAACTGTATTAGATTTAAACTTTCATTATATTCTTAACCAAAAAAAGACACGGATACACATATATCTGGAAAAAATACCTTCTTAATTTAACAAGCAATTACCTAAACATTAAAGCATGAAATTTTATGGGTCCCATTATTATCTTTATCCACAGTGTGTGTTTCTGAAAGTCATTAAATTAAATAGGTCTTCAGAAAAGCTGGGTACTGTCTGACCTTTCATAGAAGTGAATTTTGTAAGTGAAATTAGGGTCCATTAGTAAAGCACCTAATATTTTCTTAATATTAATAGCCATTAATTTTCCTTATGTCTATATTTTCTGACAGAAGATAAAATCAAGCATTTCATTAATTTTAAAATGGTAGATTTTTATCTTCTATTTAGTAGTTCCAGTCAGTATTATTCCTGCTAATCTTTCAGTTCAGTTCAGTCGCTCAGTCGTGTCCGACTCTTTGCGACCCCATGAATCGCAGCATGCCAGGCCTCCCTGTCCATCACCAACTTTAGGACTCTCAATAAAACTTTTCTGGCCTGAATTGTATTTTCTTAACATAAAAGCCCAGCAAAGGAAGACAGTATTTTAAATGAGCAAGACTTAGCTCTGGAGGAAGTTATTTAAATTACCATCATAAAAGGGAAAGGATGCCTACTCCTAAGGAATACTATGAAAGAGGCAAAAATCATCAATCAACTACTCAAAAAATTATTGGAAACTTAACTAAAGAGCCAAAATGTTAAAAACATACATTCACATAAGCCCCTCATATTTGTCAGGCACAGCTACAAGGCCTGAGTATATACTGAGCACAAGATAATTCCCTACTATATGGAGCTCATAATGTAACAAAAAATGAATATATTAGATAATTAGATGTAAAAGGCACAAATATCAAGCTTCTTCACAAATATACAGTATTTAAGATAATCTAATAACTGGAATGAGATATACAAATAGAACACTGCTGCTGCTGCTGCTAAGTCGCTTCAGTCGTGTCTGACTCTGTGCGACCCCATAGACGGCAGCCCACCAGGCTCCCCCGTCCCTGGGATTCTCCAGGCAAGAACACTGGAGTGGGTTGCCATTTCCTTCTCCAATGCATGAAAGTGAAAAGTGAAAGTGAAGTTGCTCAGTCGTGTCTGACTCTTAGCGACCCCATGGACTGCAGCCTACCAGGCTCCTCCGCCCATGGAATTTTCCAGGCAAGAGTACTGGAGTGGGGTGCCATTGCCTTCTCCAAACAGAACACTAAAACATATGAATACATCAATCCATCCCCCTAAAATGTATGGATATGAAAATATATGTGTATACACACACGTACACATTCTTCCCAAATTTTAACAGATTGAACTCAATCTTAATTCTAATGCCACGCCAGTCTTTCAATAAAAACTGACACAGTGAATCTAAAGTTTATATGAAAATACAGGATCTAGAATAGCTAAACAATCTTTAAAAAACAAAAACAAAGTTGGAAGACTAATCTATCTGACTTTAAGAACTTAAACTTGCAGGAATCAAGAGTGTAGTATTAACATTAGCATAAGGATAAACAAATAGGTGAATGGAACAGAAAATAGAAACTGACCCACAATTACAGAGTGAAACTGATTTTCAACAAAAATGCCAAAGAAATTCAATGAAGAATGAAAACTTTCTAAGAATGGTTATGGAATAATGAATATCTATTGAAAAGAAAATTTATCTCTAGTTTCTACCTCACAGATTGTACAAAAATTAAAGTAGGCTGAAATACAAGCTCTAAATCTTTAAAGGTTTTAGAAGAAAAGAGAATATTTCTTTAACCTGGAAGTAGGCAATGGTATCTTAGCCAAAATATCAAAAGCAGTATTCTAAAAAAGATAAATTAAGATTTTATTAAAATTTAAAACTTCTGCTCATCCAAAGACACCAGTAAGAAATTGAAGAATTGAGCCAAAACTAGAAAAAATATTCAAAATATTCTGACAAAGGATTTGTATCCAAAACATATAAAGAACTCCTAAAACTCACAAATAGAACAATTGATGCAAAAAAAAAAAAAAAGGCAAAAGACTTACACAGAAAGTATCACATTCAAAATATTCTGACAAAGGATTTGTATCCAATATACAAAGAACTCTTACAACTCACAAATAGGGCAATTAATGCAAAAAAAAAAAAAAATGCAGGCAAAAGACTTAGACAAAAATCAGGATGGATGAATGGCCAATAAGCACAAAAAAATGTTATCAGTCTCATTAGTCATCAGGAAAATGAATATCAAAACTACAATAAATTGCCATTATACAACCACTAAAATGGCTGAAATTTAAAAGTCTGACAAAATTCAATGTTGGTGATAACGTGAAGCAATTAGAGCTCTCATATATTTCTTTTGAGAATGTAAAATGACTCAACTTGAATACTGGAAAATGGACTAGTAGTTTCTTAAACGTCTACCCTTTATAATATTACATTCTCAAACCAGTCAATCCTAAAGGAAATCAACCCAGAATACTCATTGGAAGAACTGATACTGAAGCTCCAATACTTTGGCCACCTGATACGAAGAGTCAACTCATTGGAAAAGACTCTGATGCTGGGAAAGATTGGAAGCAAAAAGGAGAA
Source organism: Bos mutus (assembly GCF_027580195.1). NCBI lineage: Eukaryota > Metazoa > Chordata > Mammalia > Artiodactyla > Bovidae > Bos > Bos mutus. The sequence goes on from NC_091618.1 coordinate 34,514,893, forward strand.
GGGGGCAGCAGAGGATGAGGTGGTTAGATATCATTACCAACTCAATGGACATGAATTTGAGCAAACTCTGGGACACAGTGGAGGACAGGGAAGCCTGGCATGCTGCAGTCCATGGGATCACAAAGAAACATGACTTAGCAACTGAACAACAAGTTTTTACCAAAAAGAAAGAAAACACACTTTCACAAAAAGACTTGTACACAAATGTTCATAGCAGTATCATTCACGATAACTATAGCTGGAAACAACTCAATAGAAAAAGGGTAATAATAAATTCTGGTATACACTATACAATAGGACACTACTTAGCAATAAATAATTCAGATATCATCACCGACTCAATGGACATGAATTTGAGCAAACTCTGGGAGACAGTGGAGGACAGGGAAGCCTGTCGTGCTGCAGTCCATGGGGTCGCAAACAGTTGGACACAAATGAGCAACTGAACTGAACTAGCAATAAAAGGGAACAAATTACTCATAAATGAAAATATCGCAGATAAATTTTACAGACTTTAGATGAGCCGAAGAAGCCAAACACAAAGAAATGAACATTCTGTGATTCCATTTATGAAGTTCTCCAACTGGCAAAACTAATCCAAAGTGGAAAATAAAATCAGAACATTAATTGCCAGGGCAGGCAATGACAAAGAAGGGACACAAAAGAAATCCCTGGATAGACAGCAATGCTCTATATTATGAGTTGGGAAGTTATTAAGACTCCATTTGTTTGTCAAATTCATGTAGCTAAGATATGCACATTTCAATTTATATAAATTATAACTCAAAAAATGATAAAAATAATAAATGGAATGTGGGGTAGAGTGTGGGTGGAAACAAAGGAAATAATGGCAGAAAGTTGATAAGTGTTGAAACTGTCTGACTGGCTCATGAGGTCCATTATTCTATTTTGTTTACTTTCTATACGATTGATATTTGTTTAGAATTAAAAACTTAATATATGTAAACAAATAAATAAATTGCCTTATACCTGACTTCTGGAAAGGATACCACTCTTGGGTCTTTCTTCAGTGTTACTGGTGCTGCTAATAATAAAGTTGATGAAGATGATAATGCTATTCCGCCCACTTAATAATACTGTGTACTAGATACAATGCTCATTACACTGTGATGAATAAGACAAGCACAATCTTTATCTCTCAGATGTATAAACAAAGTGAAACAGGAAATAAAACATATGCATATATATATATATATATCCATAAACTGTAGTGAGTGTTCTGAAAGGAGGGAAAAAAAGGATGTCTTAATATAGAATATTGATTTAATCCTTCTGAAAGTGAAAATGGCTCAGTCATGTCTGACTCTTTGCAACCCCATGGACTATAGAGTCCATGGAATTCTCCAGGTATGGAACGGGAATACTGGAATGGGTAGCCTTTCCCTAGGGGATCTTCCCAACCCAGGGATCGAACTCAGGTCTCCTGCTTTGCAGGTAGATATTTTACAGCTGAGCCACTTTACTGAGCACTTATCATGTGACAGATATTGGGTTATCACTTTAAAATGATGCCCTCAAGGATAATGTCACCCCACTCACATATGTGAAAACTGAGAGATAATTATATTTTTATAGCTAATAAGTGGCAGACAGTATGCACTTGTGCTACTCTATCCTTAATACCTGACCTGATATTATTATCCATCCTGAGTAAAAGTTTGACTGGGGTTAGTAAGTAATGAAGAATTTGATAACAACATATGTGTTCCTTTCAAGGACCTAATTGTTCCATAAGGAACTGGTCTGACTTATTATTATGTAGTAACGAGATAAGTCAGCCTATAAGATTATGCAGGATATAATACTCCCCCTAGTTCGATTATGTCCCTCCATCCAGTCTACTTTCCATACAGGAGCCACTTTACATTATGATTCTTCTCAAAACTATCCATTAGCCTCACATCCCACTTAGAGAAAAAAAAAGAAAATTCTAACAAAGGCCTCTACCACTTACCCAATGAATCTAGTCACTATGGTCACCTTACTCATCCTCCAACAAGCTAAGCTGTCTCCAACATAGTTTCTTACTATTTCCTTTTCCTTCTGTCTGGAATTCCCTTTTCCCAAGTTGACACATGGCCTTCTCCTTCAGTTTTTCCAGATAACTGAGAGGACTTCTCTCACTATCCTGTATAAAGCAGTGTGTCATTTATTTGTCTCCTTTACCTGTGTTCTTTTTCTGCATAGCACCTACTGTCACCTGATTCAACATGTTCTGTCAACATCCACGTGCAGTTAGTAGCCATCTCATTGGACAGCATACCTTAGAGAGTGTAAACAACACGAAGGTAAGCTTGTCTGTGAGGCCGAAGGAGGAGGCAGAAAAGCACATTCTCACAGCATGAGAGAGAGGAGAAGAATGAAAAATAGGGTGCCCACTTGATTAGAATAGTCAGGGTGAAAGCCAAACTGCAGAATATTAAGTACAAGTCCAATGTTGCTTTTAGTAGTAAGACATCCAATTAAGAATAGTTGCAATATCTACATCAGGGGGTCTCCAACCTCTGGGATCTAATGCCTGATGATCTGAGGTGGAGTTAATGTAATAAAAACAGAAATAATGTGCACAAAAAATGTAATGAGCTTGAATCATCCCTAAACCATCCCTCCCACCCCGACAGGTACACTGAAAACTTGTCTTCCACGAAACCACTCCCTGGTGCCTAGAAGGTTGGGGACCATTCGTCTACATTGTACATTATTAGCAAGAGACACAAAATGCTAGTCAAGATACAAAAGAAAATCAAGGTTTCGAATCAATAAAATCCGTAATTTTTTATTCACCTCAGATTGAGGTGAATATTGTGGCAGGTCAGCTACCAAATAAAACAAGGTTTATGTGCTGCTGCTGCTAAGTCGCTCCAGTCATGTCCGGCTCTGTGCAACCCCATAGACGGCAGCCCACCAGGCTCCCCCGTCCCTGGGATTCTCCAGGCAAGAACACTGGAGTGGGTTGCCATTTCCTTCTCCAATGCAGGAAAGTGAAAAGTGAAAGTGAAGTCGTGAAGTCGCTCAGTCATGTCTGATTGTTAGCGACCCCATGGACTGCAGCCTACCAGGCTCCTCCGTCCATGGGATTTTCCAGGCAAGAGTACTGGAGTGGGGTGCCATTGCCTTCTCCTCAAGATTATGAAATAATGTCTCAACTGTGAAAGCTATCTCTAAGTGATGTTTTTAGTGTTGATGCAACTAAGATTTTTCTGCAAATATGAGAGAGGTCACTTCAATTCTAGACCTCTGAACTTAAAATAATTTGTTGGGGCTCCCCTGGTGGCTCAGCGGTGGAGAATCTGCCTGCCAATGCGGGACACACATAGGTTTGATCTCTGATCCAGGAAGATCCCACATGCCACAGAGCAACTATGCCCATGTGCCACAAATACTGAGCCTGTGCTCTAGAGCCTGGGAGCTACAGCTACTGAGCCCACGTACCACAACTACTGAAGCCCATGTGCCCGAGAGACCCTGCTCCACAAGAAGAGAAGCCGCTACAATGAGAAGGCCACACACCACAACTAGAGAGCAGCCCCCCACTCATCACAACTAGAGAAAAGCCCAGGCAACAGTGAAGACCCAGCACAGCAAAAGATCAATCAATAAATAAAATTACCAAAAAATAACAATTGGGCTACATTTCAACATAAAAGTACAATTAGGTTCTAATATTCCAACAAAGAATGTCAAACTACTACTCATATGGTTCCTCTCCAGTATTTAGTATGCAATATTAATATATTCAATGTAACTATGAACCTTTTTAATAATGTTATTTTTCCCTTAAAAACACCTATAATTTTCCAAGCAGTTTTGTCCCAAACTTTTTCATATCAATATATAATTGACACATAATATTACATCAACTTCAGCTGTATAATATACTGACTGGATGTTTACATATATTGCAAAATAATCACAATAAGTCTGGTTAATATGCACTACTATACATACAGATATACCGTACACCAAATTTTACATCTTAAAAGATAATCTACATTTGCAGCAAATAAGGAAAAGCTTCTGTTCTAAAACTGCCATTGCTTAGAACAGAGAAAAAGACAATTTCTTTTTTTAATTATAGCAACTCAATTATTTTACAGTGAAATATTTTCTTTTCATTTCTTCCTCTTGCTTCATCACTGCTGATTTCAAAAATAATAATGATGTGATAATTTTTTTAAATCTAGAGATGACAGTCTTTAGAGATATTGATAATAATAGCTGACATTTTCAAAGCACTTTGTGATTTACACAGCTCTTTAATGTAGACTGTCTTGTTTAATTATCACATTACTCCCTAGGAGTTAATAATATTATGCATAATTATTCCCAGTATAACAATAAGGAAACTGAGTTAATAAGTAGCAGAGTATTGGAAGCCAGGTATTTGAACTTTTAGTACAATACTCTTTCCATGGCAAATTTCCCTAGACAAATATTAAGCTTATATGATTTTGCTGATTTTCCAGATACATTACTAAATGCTACCAGTTTAATCAAGATAATATAAAACACACCTGTAACCTGATTCTTTTTACATATTAAATATTAATTATTATTATTAGCATTTGACAGTATATTCATCTTGCTTTAAGAAATAGGCTTAATCTTAAAAAAGTAAACTTTAATGTAAACTCTTTAAAGAGAAGCCCATGTTTAGCACTTAATTGTTACTGGGAAAATATCCTCACAAGTCAAACTGAAAAACCTGTGTGATGTGCCTTTGGAGAAAAATCTCCCCAACCTCGTCTGCATCATAAAAATGTCTTTCCTAATCCAGGGCTTGGCCCAGGACTCAAGGATCCTGAGAAATGCCATGGAATTCAGTTCTCAGTGGATCAGGGCTGTAATGGATGTTGGGGAAGAGACAGACATGTTCTCACACATGTAAGGAGACCGGCTGTGTGTTGTATGTCATGTGCTACGAGGTCCATCTCCAACGGACCATTAAGGGATACAGAATGAAAACACATGTCTCCCATAGAACGCGATGACCTCGTGAATCTTCAGACATTTAGTCTTACCTATCCATTTAAGATATGAGAAAACTGAGACCCAAGGATGAGGGTCTGATCCAAGATGTCTCTGTGATCCAAGCCAAGAAGGTCTCAGGCTGAGACTGTTGAAGTTGGAGCTAGAGGAGAAGACTGTGAAGATGAACGCCCAGCCAAGGCCAGGACCAGAGGAAAAAGGGTGGAGCCTTGTGTGAAATGCAAGGAAGCCTCCCTCTTGGGGTCTTCCTATACAAATATATCTGTGGGAAGAAAGATATATGGGGAGAAACTTTCCTCAAATCTGTGGCTACTCCAGTGCTTTCCAGTAAATACCCTCTATCCCTAAAAAAGAAAAAAAGAAAAAAAAAACCTGTGTGACAAGACTTACAATTTGGGGCAAACTTGTAGCATAACAGAGGTAGTTTTGGGAATTTTGTACAAAATGTCAGTCTCCATTTTCTGAGAAAGCATCCAACAAAACAGGAAATATGTGTCATCAAAAAGGGCTGTGAAGAACAATGTGCTTAATATTCACTCAATGATATAAATGTTAAGCATTTATAAAGGGTCAAGCAGCTTTCCTTCAGACTTTCCATGTCAGGTAGATTAAACTAAATAAATATTTTCCTTTTCTAATTTGTGTAAGTTTAATTCTACTGAGTAAGATAGATTTGAGATACTATAAGACCACTGAAACTAAAACTATATTTTAGTTCAGTTCAGTTCAGTTCAGTCGCTCAGTCGTATCCAAGTCTCTGTGATTCCATGAATCAGAGCACACCAGGCCTCCCTGTCCATCACCAACTCCCAGAGTTCACTCAGACTCACATCCATCAAGTCAGTGATGCCATCCAGCCATCCCATCTGCTGTCGTCCCTTTCTCCTCCTGCCCCCAATCCCTCCCAGCATCAGTCTTTTCCAATGAGTCAACTCTTCAGATGAGGTGGCCAAAGGACTGGAGTTTCAGCTTTAGCATCATTTCTTCCAAAGAAATCCCAGGGCTGATCTCCTTTAGAATGGACTGGTTGGATCTCCTTGCAGTCCAAGGGACTCTCAAGAGTCTTCTCCAAAACCACAGTTCAAAAGCATCAATTCTTCAGCGCTCAGCCTTCTTCACAGTGCAACTCTCACATCCATACATGTCCACAGGAAAAACCATAGCCTTGACTAGACGGACCTTTGTTGGCAAAGTACTGTCTCTGCTTTTGAATATGCTATCTAGGTTGGACATAATTTTCCCTCCAAGGAGTAAGCGTTTTTTAATGGCTGCAGTCACCATCTGCAGTGATTTTGGAGCCCAAAAAAATAAAGTCTGACACTGTTTCCACTGTTTCCCCATCTATTTCCCATGAAGTGATGGGACCGGATGCCATGATCTTCATTTTCTGAATGTTGAGCTTTAAGCCAACTTTTTCACTCTCCACTTTCACTTTCACCAAGAGGCTTTTTAGTTCCTCTTCACTTTCTGCCATAAGGGTGGTGTCATCTGCATATCTGAGGTTATTGATATTTCTCCCAGCAATCTTGATTTCAGCTTGTATTTCTTCCAGTCCAGCATTTCTCATTATGTACTCTGCATAGAAGTTAAATAAGCAGGGTGACAATATACAGCCTTGACATACTCCTTTTCCTATTTGGAACCAGTCTGTTGTTCCATGTCCAGTTCTAACTGTTGCTTCCTGACCTGCATACAGATTTCTCAAGAGGCAGGTCAGGTGGTCTGGTATTCCCATCACTTTCAGAATTTCCCACAGTTTCTTGTGATCCACACAGTCAAAGACTTTGGCATAGTCAATAAAGCAGAAATAGTTGTTTCTCTGGAACTCTCTTGCTTTTTCCATGATCCATTGGATGTTGGCAATTTGATCTCTTGTTCCTCTGCCTTTTGTAAATCCTGTGTGAACACTAGGAAGTTTCACGGTTCACATATTGCTGAAGCCTGGCTTGGAGAATTTTGAGCATTACTTTACTAGCATGTGAGATGAGTGCAATTGTACCGTAGTTTGAGCATTTTTTGGCATTGCCTTTCTTTGGGATTGGAAAGAAAACTGACCTTTTCCAGTCCTGTGGCCACTGCTGAGTTTTCCACATTTGCTGGCATATTGAGTGCAGCACTTTCACAGCATCATCTTTCAGGATTTGAAATAGCTCAACTGGAATTCTATCACCTCCACTAGCTTTTTTCATAGTGATGCTTTCTAAGGCCAACTTGACTTCACATTCCAGGATGTCTGGCTCTAGGTCAGTGATCACACCATCATGATTATCTGAGTCATGAAGATCTTTTTTGTACAGTTCTTCTCTGTATTCTTGCCACCTCGTTTTGATATCTTCTGCTTCTGTTAGGTCCATACCATTTCTGTCCTTTATCAAGCCCATCTTTGCATGAAATGTTCCCTTGGTATCTCTAATTTTCTTGAAGAGATCTCTAGTCTTTCCCATTCTGTTGCTTTCCTCTATTTCTTTGCATTGATCGCTGAGGAAGGCTTTCTTATCTCTTCTTGCTGTTCTTTGGAACTCTGCATTCAGATGCTTATATCTTTCCTTTTCTAAATACATGTAAATGTTAAAAGCATTTACTGACCTAATACTAACCTAGACAGCATATTAAAAAGCAGAGACATTACTTTGTCAATAAAGGTCTGTCTAGTCAAGGCTATGGTTTTTCCAGTGGTCATGTATGGGTGTAAGAGTTGGACTATAAAGAAACCTGAGTACTGAAGAATTGATGCTTTTGAACTGTGGTGTTGGAGAAGACTCTTGAGAGTCCCTTGGACTGAGAGGAGATCCAACCAGTCCATCCTAAAGGAGATCAGTCCTGGGTGTTCATTGGAAGGACTCATGTTCAAGCTGAAACTCCAATACTTTGGCCACCTCATGCAAAGAGCTGACTCATTTGAAAAGACCCTGATGCTGGGAAAGATTGAGAGCAGGAGGAGAAGGGGACAAGAGAGGATGAGGTGGTTGGATGGCATCACCAACTCAATGGAACATGAGTTTGGGTGGACTCCAGGAGTTGGTGATGGACAGGGAGGCCTAGGGTGCTGCGATTCATGTGGTCACAAAGAGTCGGACACGACTGAGTAACTGAACTGACCTGAACCTGGTATTTTAGTAAACATGAATAAGAGAGAGATTTCTTTTGAGTGATATCTGTATGAATCATGCTTTTTAACATTAAGTTAATAATTTACAAAGATAATAGTTTGTATCATTTTGATTATAGTTATTAAATATAATAGTCAATAAACAACCAGTAATAAAAATGATTATTTCGTATTACTGGGACAAATCTCACTGCAGAAAAAAGGCTCTATATATTCAAAAGAAATTAGCAAACTCAAGCAATAATTCAAAGGAGATCAAGATCTGAAACAGTATGCCAGGCAGCACTCTGAAAAATCTGCTGTGTCAAATTCCCAGTGCATCCATTAGGCATCTGTACAGAATCATAGTGAGTGTCAGAGCCAAGAGTGCAAACCACTTCTGAGAAATGGAACTGAGAATAGAGAGGATGGTTCTAGTAGCATCATTCTGTGGATCATCATACCCTTCTATCAAAAACCCCAAATAGTATATGCATAGATAATATGATGGAGGATGAAATGGCAACCCACTCCTGTACCCCTGGCTGGAGAATTCCATGGACAGAGGAGCCTGGCAAGCTACTGTCCATGGGATCACAAGAGTCAGACATGACTGAGTGTCTAACACACAACACAGAGATAATATGAAATTTGTATAACTTGCAAAATATAATTCTACAAGTGCATATAATGACTGAATAAACAATCATACACATTATTTTTATTTACTGCCACCTTTAAATAATAGAAGCTTATTTTAAATGTTTCCTTCCATTTGCAATACAGTCTTGTTTCTTTAAGCTTTTTTTACGAAGTTCTTAGAAAAACTACATTCCTATATGGTAGTTTGTTTATCTGATTTTTTAATATGATTCTTTTAACAGAGAAACCTCTCTTTAAATGTTTAATAAAAATTAATGAACAAAGCATAAACTGGCTATACTCCATATCTAAGTATTGATTTTCATCTAACATTGTCTTAGATGAGTAGATTCACCTCAAGTCAACACATTCACATATTTGTCTTTGCCAGAATAACATTGCCCATTTATCTAAATCTGTTTGCCAAAAAATTTCTTGTCTTTCATTAATTTTAGAATGAGAGAAACCTGCAGAGAGATTTGCTTTCTGTTAAGTTTCTCCACTGTACATAAATTCATGCTACAAAATTACAAAATAACATTTTTCTTTGGGGAATTTTCAAACACTGAAATTCCTCTACTAAGAGAACACTGGGGCTTCCAGATGGAACTAGTGGTAAAGAATTTGGCTACCAATGCAGGAGACATAGAGACGTGGGTTCAGTCCCTGGGTTGGAAGGATCCCCTGGAGAAGGAAATGGTAACCTGCTCCAGTATTCTTACCTGGAAAATTCCATGGACAGAGGAGTCTGGCAGGCTACAGTCCATGGGGTTCTTTCTTCCTCTAGTTTTTCTATAATTTTATTATTATTTCAGAAATCATTTTACTTTCATGGGAGAAGATTTCCACAAACCATATGACTTTCAAAATACATAAAGAAGCAAATGAAAGTCAAAGTGAAAAGAACTGGGTTTCCCTGATAGTTCAGTTGGTAAAGAATCCACCTGCAATGCAGAAGACCCCAGTTCAATTCCCAGGTTGGGAAGATCCACTGGAGAAGGGATAGGCTACCCACTCCAGTAATCTTGGGCTTCCCTTGTGGCTCAGCTGGTAAAGAATCCTCCTGCAATGCAGGAGACCTGGGTTCCCACAGGTAGCAAATGTTACATAGCACATTAACAACCTCCTGCACAACCCCCCTCATCCCACTCTTGATGGTGAATTACAGTTGTGAGTGTTCTGCTCATCTGTTCAATTAAGGTGCTGGTGAAGCCTTTCACATTCTTTCCAACTTGCACTGACATATAATTCAGTTCTCCAGAACTAAAGCTCTGGTGCATAAACCACCATCCATATAGTAGCAAATTCAAGCCTTATTTTCATTTAGTCCAAAATAGAAAATTTTTAAAAAGTTATTAAAAAATAACGTACTCAGCTGCTTGTTTATAGTGTTTCAAATCTTTCTTCAAAATTTTGTTCTCATTTTCTAAAAGCATGTTCTGAGTGTAGACATCTGGAACAATCCCACCATCTCTAAGTTCAGTTATTCCCTTCTGTATTAACTCATACCTAGGATAAAATCAAACAAAAGACTTCATGTTGTTTTTTTCTACTAAATTGGTTTTACTTATGTACATTTCAAAAAGTTAAGTATAAGGGAATGTTTAGTAATCAGTTGCAATATTACTTTTTAAGCTAAAATGTCAATATTCATAATATATTTTTAAAATGAAATGCTAAGTATTAATATCATCACGGTGCATAAAATATAACTTAACAGCTTCTATGCTCCAGGCACTAGTCCAGACACTGGTGAAATTAACAAAAATGCCTAAGCCTCTACCTATCTAATGGAGTTTCCATTCTAGTATGGATGGTGACACATTCTATGAATTAAAGCGAGATAAGAAAAACAGACACTAAAGTAGAGAGTGATGTGCTATTTTATCTAAGGCAGCCAGACAAAGTATAACAGACTATTTGATCAGGGACCTGAAGGAAAAGAGAGACTAAGCCATGTGGATATGTGGGAGAGAAGCACTCATGGCTGACAGAAAAATATGTGTAAAGGCCCTGAGATAAGGAGGTGTTTGACACGTACAATGTAAAGCAAAAAGTCAGTACATCTGGAGTATTTGGAAATGGAGCCAACTAAGTGAGCAGGAAAGAGAGTCATGAGAAATAAGTCAGGAAAGACAGCAGGGAGCCAGAAAAAGGAATGTGATTTTACTCTGAATTAGACCAAAGTCACTGGAAGGCTTTGAGAGACAAGAGATGCTGAACAGATTTATGTTTAATAAGGATTAATCTACCATCTCTCTGAAGAAACTGGCTCCAGAGAATAAAAAGTAGAAGCAGAGAGTCTGCTGTAAGAGTTCAGGAGAGAGACGTAGATTAGACAAAATTTGGTAGCAGTAGATTGTGAGAAATGGGTCCCTTCTGGACATGCTGTGAAGATGAAGCCAACAGAATTCTCTTACAGATCAGATATCATGTTTTAGTTAAAAAAGAAAATTGAGGATGACTCCAAGGTTTTTGGCTGAGCCACGGACAGACATTTAGTCAAATGGGAACAAATGCAGTAGGAACTTGGTGTTTAGAGAAATCAAGGAACCATTTCTATCCATGCTAAATGCACTATGTCTGCTAGGCAATTAAGTGAAAATAAATATTGTAAGTACACATCAAAAGTTAAGGGGAAAGTCAGGACATGAAATTTAAACCCGGGATAGATCAGTAAATAGATACACTTTAAAGTCACAAGATTGGATAAAGGCCAGTCAGGAAGCAAACAAAAAGTGAAAAGTAAGAAAGTTCTAGAACTGTTTTGAGATTGGGAAGAGAGGAAACACTACCAAACAGAGACTAAGAAAGAGAGGGGTCAGTGAAGCAGTGAAAAAACAGGAGAGTACTGTGGCTGAGGGACCAAATGAACAAAGTGCTGCAGGAAGTAGGTAATACATAACAGTGACAAATGATATAAGGGGAAAGAATAGGAAGAATACTAAGGATCAACCACTGAATTTGCCAATGTAAAGTCACTGAAAAAAAGTTTCAGTAGACTCATGGAGGGGCTTTCCTGGTGGCTCAGATGATAAAGAATCTGCTTGCAATGTGGGAAACCTTGGTTCCATTCCTGGGTTGGGAAGATCCCCTGGAGAAGAGACTAGCAACCCACTCCAGTATTCTTTCCTGGAGAATTTTATGGACAGAGGAGTCAGGAGAGCTACAGTCCATGGAATCTCAAAGAGTTGGACACAATTGAGTGACTAAGACACACACACGCACACAAATACACAGAGTCATGGAGATGAAAGTGGAACTAGAGTAGGAATGAGAAAGCAGGAAATGAGGAAAGTCTTTCAAGGAGACAGACCATAAAAGCAGAGCCTAGGAAATCATATGACCCTGAAGAGAAAGTACAGTCCAGGGTGCTCTGTCTTCTCCTATGTTTTTAATACATGACATGTTATTGTACATCTTATGCTGATGGCAGTGATTCAGCAGAGAGGGAAATCTTTTACAATGCAGGGGAGAGAGGGGACAACTGCAGGAGTCATGTAGTGAGTAGGCGAGAGCATCCAGTAGAGGAGAGCTGGCCTCAGATGACAGTGTCTATGCCTCAGCCATGCAAGAAGAGATGGAGAATGCTGAGCTCAGAGGCAGTGGGATGGTAGAAAGGAAACAAGACCTGTGGAACTCCTATTTTCTCAGTGAAATACGAAGGTGCATCAGAAAATCATTTATAAATCGGTTAATAATTTGTTTTAATCGTTATATGTAGCAATTAATAGTTAAAAAAACAGAGCATAGAAAAAACATTTCAAGTACTACAGTTATTAACCAAAATTCCCTACAAACCTTGCTATAGATGAGCTAAATATAAGTTTAAAATATTTACTTTTCAGCATTTTCATATTATACATCTTAGCTTTATTAATATATTACACATTAGTAGTCATATGTTTTGTGTTATGTGTTATATATCTTGCTGCTGCTGCTGCTGCTAAGTCGCTTCAGTCGTGTCCGACTCTGTGCGACCCCATAGACGGCAGCCCACCAGGCTCTGCTGTCCCTGGGATTCTCCAGGCAAGAACACTGGAGTGGGTTGCCATTTCCTTCTCCATTGTGTGAAACTGAAAAGTGAAAGTGAAGTCTCTTAGTCTCGTCCAACTCATAGTGACCCCGTGGACTGCAGCCTACCAGACTCCACGGTCCATGGGATCTTCTAGGCAAGAGTACTGGAGTGGCTTGCCATTGCCTTCTCCAAACATATTACACATTAGTAGTCATATGTTTTGTGTTATGTGTTATATATCTTATCTGATACCAAAAAAGAGCAAGAGAACCCTGCTGGATATACAAAAGTTCAAGACAACTGAATCAAGATCAAGTGATATTTGGGCTTCCTTGGTGGCTCAAATGGTAAAGAATCTGCCTTCAACAGAGGAGACCTGGATTTAATTGCCAGGTCTGGAAGATTCCCTGGAGAAGGAATGGCTACCCACTCCAGTATTCTTGCCTGAAGAACTCCATGGACAGAGAAGCCTGGCGGACTACGGTTCACTATTTGCCAAAACTTACAAAACAACACATATCATTTAATCATAAAATCACTTTTCTATCCATATTTGGACTGTGGTTTATACTTATCTCAGAAGAAAAGACATAAGGACTGACTGAAGTATTGGACCATAAAGATTTTCTGACCACAAAATTGGCTGAGGGATGGGATGGGGAGGGAGGTGGGAAGGAGGTTCAGGATGGGGTACATATGTACACCATGGCTGATTTATGTCAGTGTATGGCAAAAACCACTACAATATTGTAAAGTAATTAGCCTCCAATGAAAATAAATTATTTTTTTTTAAATTGGCTTTCAGCCACTGGCTTTATTTAATGCAGAAAAAAATCACTAAAATTATTTCAATAAGAAAAAAAGTGACATGCAGTCCTTTAAATTAAATGTTATGTAAATAAATTAATATGTGGTAAAAGTTGTAACTGCACTACCCACATTTGAGTGATTACATATTACACCAAATTTTATTGACTAAAAGCAGCAATATTTTACAATTTAAGAGAAATTTAAAATCAGTTCAGTTCAGCTCAGTCATGTCTGACTCTTTGCAACCCCATGGACTGCAGCACACCAGGACTTCCTGTCCAAAACCAACTCCCAGACCTTGCTCAAACTCATGTCCATCGAGTTGGTGATACCCATCCAACCATCTCATCCTCTGTCGTCCCTTTATCCCTGCCTTCAATCTTCCCTAGCATCAGGGTCTTGCCCAATGAGTCAGTTCTTCGCATCAGGTAGCCAAAGTATTGGAGTTTAAATATTATTAATAAATGCACTATTACCTTTGATGGCATTTTTATTATCACCCAAACTTCAGTGCAATGGTAGAAACAGAAGCTAAACTGGAGAGAAACAAGGATGTAAAAGAGTAAAGAAAGAAAATAAAGTCCCAGTTTTACAAAAAACATTTGGCTGTAAAGGGAAAAAGAGTTGGAGTGAGCTGGAGGTAATAAGAGGAGAAGGTAGAGGCAAGGATGTACATTTTGGGTGAGTGAGCTCTGACCTTGTTAACAGCCAGCAGAAAAATCCAGAGGAGGAAAGGAGATGGTTGACATATGCTCAGTCAGGATAAATAAAATGCACTACCATATTTTCTCCATTTTAACACTTTAATTTTGCCCCCAGGGAAATAATCATTGTTCACAGAGCACTTCTAAATGGCCATAAAAATATTACTGACTAAACCCACAGTATAGACTTTTCGTGGTTCATAGAACATTATATATATATCTTTTTTTTACACACACATCCATATATACGTATATCTATATAGATAAATGTATAATATTTTTTGTGTGTAAATGGCCATACAATAAACATTTAGAATTTGGGGGGAAAAGAAAATCTTGCAAGGTCATATGCTCTGTTGTGACTAACTTTGCTGTTACATGTAGTAGTGTGAAAGCAACCACAGACAAACAGATAATACCTAAAAGATAGGTCATGGCTGTGTTTCAGTAAAATTTTATTTACCAAAATAGGAGGCAGGTTAGATTTGGCCCCAGGGTCTTAGTTTGCTGATCCCAGATTTAATGGACTTAATGTTAATTACTGTTTGAAGAATGAAAAAACATAAGTCAAATTCTACTGCCCAGGTGTTTTGGTTTTTGGAGTTTTGTTTGCTTGCTTTTTGTGGGTTTGTTTTACAAATCACCAAGAGGGAAACCTTGTTTCATCACCTTTTGTAAGATTAAATGAATTTATAGAAATGATAAGTTACAAGTGTTCTTCCCCATAATAGACTTCCCTGGTGGCTCAGATGGTAAAGTGTCTGCCTACAATGCGGGAGATCTGGGTTCAATCCCTGGGTCGGGAACATCCTCTGGAGAAGGAAATGGCAACCCACTCCAGTACCCATGCCTGGAAAATCCCATGGACAGAGGAGTGTGGTAGACTACAGTTCATGAGGCCACAAAGAGTCGGACACAACTGAGTGACTTCACTTTCACTTTCCCCATAATAAGAAATTGTAAAAATAATATACATGGCAATCCACTCCAGTATTCTTGCCTGGAGAATCCCCATGGACAGATGAGCCTGGCGGGCTACAGTCCATGGGGTCACAAAGAGTCAGACACAATTGAGCAGTCGACTAAGCACACATTCCTATACACTTACTATACATTATAAATAAAGGTTTCTGAACAAAGTAAAACATGTTTTATTTGAAATAAAAATATCCAATACAGTATAATCTCATTACAAATAATTTGTAATCTCATTACAAACTGGCAGCTAGGGATCAGAATAAAATTATTTGAACCACAGTATTATTAAACCCAAATAAGAGATATTTATACAAATTTTACTTTAAAATCATAATATTACAATAAATGATATGCTTACTTAGGGTTTCTATAAACCTTAATATTATTGCACTTTTCTGAAATTTCATCTAGCAATTTCAAATTGCTAAATCTAAAAGGATAATATTTCAACAAACACCTAATTAAGAGTATACTTGGTTCCAGATTTCTCCAAGGGAATCATTTCACACTTTGGTGCAACATGTAAGCACTACATATCCTAACCCATAACTTTAGAAGAAAAATGGGAAACTGAACTACATTAATCATCATTTCATTAGTAATGCAAATTAATCATCTATCTACTCTTACAAAAATATATTCTCTAATACATTTGTAATTATTTCATAGGCACATTATTATAAAAATCATTCACATAATTTCTAGATTTAATAAGAAGAGTATTATTTTTCTACCATCAAACCTGCTCTTTTTTTAAACTGAATTAGTGAAAAATGGCTCTGCTCATTAAATTTATTAACACTAGACATGCAATTTAAAATAATGAAACTGATTACTTCTATATGAATGGTCTCTGTAGATTTGAACAAAAATAGCAAAATATAAAAATTAAATCAAAGTTGGATTAGTAGAAATTAACAAATTGTGCCTATATTTAAAATTAGATGATTGAACTCCAAAACACCATAAACAACTTTATATATCATATTAGTCCTTCTTTCTATAATATGCAATGACTTTTAAGAAAACAAAACATTTATTATCCAATTATTTAATAATATTTTGTTAAAGAATGCTAAGGAGTCCAAAAATATGCCTGATGACATTATCGCGATAGCAAAGGAATAAAGACAGTATGCCTGCTGATTTTCATAACAATAAGTTATTAAAATTTTCAGTTACAACAAGAAAGCCTTGTGTAGGTATCATCTGACAATGTAATTTCACTTACTTATAAATGAAGGGACATTTATAGAAAAAGAATCAGTTGTGTGAGTAGAGAAAAGCAGGGCATTACATTCTAAGTAAAACAAGCAGAGTAGTACTGTTAACAGGATGTGTCTTATGTAGGAGATAATACTCCTAATTATGTAAAGTGAAAGTGAAAGTGAAGTCGCTCAGTCGTGTCCGACTCTTTGTGACCCCATGGACTGCAGCCTACCAGGCTCCTCCGTCCAAGAGGTTTTCCAGGCAAGAGTACTAGAGTGGGGTGCCATTCCCTTCTCCGAATTATGTAAAAGATATTTTTAAATATTTCATTAAGTAGCCCTGGATTATATAACTCCAAGAGATGTTCCATTTTCTTGATTTTTGAGAATAACTTAAATTTGAGTATTTAGAAAAGATATTTAATTTAAAACCTTTTTGAAATTGATATCCTGATTGTGTATGTGTTTGTGCTGTGGTTTCAGTGGCAGTGATGGAAAAAGTTTCTATCCAGCTCTTTCACTTTACATAAGCTGAGTCACTCAGTCTTTTGAGATGATTAAAATATACATGTTAAATAATGTTAGTATTTCTAGAAAACTGTTTATCTACTTAATTATTTACCATTCAGATTGAAAGCAATCAAGAGTTCTGGTCATTCCCATTTTGATCAGGAAATTGCAAAGAAAGTCTTCTATTGCTTCAGGTACTGTATGCTTTGGAGAAAAGACTGTTTTCTGCTCCTAAAATTTTAAAGTGAAATTATTTATTTAAAAATTATCAAAGCTTTAATTTTACATTAATTAAATGTACAATTTACACTTAATTGTACATTAAATGTACATTGGCCTTACATTCATTCATTCATTCATTCACTTTTTAAACAATTTTGTTGAATATTACATCCAGGAACTATTTTAATCACTAGAGACAAAGCAGTGATGAAAACAGACAAGACTCAGTCCTCATAACTAATAATCAAGTAAATGTGGACAGAAAATGAGTAACTAAATTACAAATATACAGTATCACCGATGATACTAAGTGCCTGTGGGTAAAAGCAGAGGGGTTGAAGTGAGGGGAAGCCAAGTATGGAGCAGATATGTGTGTGGAGCTGGTCTGCTATGTATGTAGCATGATGAAGAACGATTACATTGAGAAAGTGACATGTGAACATATATCTAGAGAAGAGGTGGAGTCATGTTCCAGATATAGCATCAGAAAGTACAAAGGCAGACAAGACTGTGATTAGACTGTCCAAAAAACAATGAGGGGGTCAGCTTGCCCTAACAATGGTATATAACACACTCAAAAAAAGAAAAAAATAGTATGGATTGTTTAATTATTTTACTTATTATCATTATAAAAAGGATGTGGTTTTGGTGCCTTGATTTTTAGAAACACTATGGAAGATATTATGCACCCTTGTACTCCTATTTCATAATGGAAATATATAAGTCTATCAACTAGATCAGAGGTGAGTTAACTTTTCTCATAAATAAAGTTTACTAGAACCCCACCATGTCTACATGTTTACATATTTGATAGTGTTTCTGAATAAATATACAGGAAAATATTTTAGAATAAAGTTCTTTGAGAACTATTGATAAATATGTTAAACAGTATAGTAGTTTGTTCAGTTAATTAACCTCCCACAAACACTATTTCAAAGAAATGTCTCATATTCTTAGAGGAGGAGGTAGAGAGATGATGTCAGGAAATTTAACAATTACATGATTTAGGAACCTTGCTAATGTCATCATTAAAGATCAAAATTATAATTAGATCAAAATTATATTATTATAGAATTATGGGGGAATAAAGGACCTTTGAGACTGCACCTCCAATATTAGCAAAACCAAAAACAGAAACAGCTAAAGAATCACCCCCTACAAATGGCAATAATATGCTAATAAGAAGGCTCATGCTGTAGAGGGGGAAACCCAGCTTGAATGTAAGTAGACTTCTTTTCAAAAAATTACATACAAATATTCCTAAAGAATATATGTGTGTATGTGTGTGTCTATTCTTACTTCTCCTTACATGAACACTTAGAAAAAAGACTTTAGTTTCAAGAAACAATTGACAGTATAACCAAACCACATATTCATTATAGATTAATAACATTTTCTATCTTCTTAATTTTTTCATTAATCACTCTAAATATAATAAAACACATTACTTTGCCAACAAAGGTCTGTCTAGTCAAGGCTATGGATTTTCCAGTGGTCATGTATGGATGTGAGAGTTGGACTGTGAAGAAAGCTGAGCGCCGAAGAATTGATGCTTTTGAACTGTGGTGTTGGAGAAGACTCTTGAGAGTCCTTTGAACTGCAAGGAGATCCAACCAGTCCATTCTAAAGGAGATCAGTCCTAGGTGTTCATTGGAAGGACTGATGCTAAAGCTGAAACTCCAGTACTTTGGCCACCTCATGCAAAGAGTTGACTCATTGGAAAAGACCCTGATGCTGGGAGGGATTGGGAGCAGGAGGAGAAGGGGACGACAGAGGATGAGATGGCTGGATGGCATCACTGACTCAATGGACATGAGTTTGAGTGAACTCTGGGTGTTGATGATGGACACAGAGGCCTGGCATGCTGCGATTCATGGGGTCGCAAAGAGTCAGACACGACTGAGAGACTGAACTGAACTGAATTGATATTTTCAGAGTTTAGAATCATTGTACCTATCAAGGAAACTGATATTGTATAGAACAGAAAGTTCAAAGTTTATGAAATAAAACATGTATCAATTCTCAAATATATATATATTTTATATATAATATATATTACTGAGGTTTAAAGAAAATTATAAGAATTCATTTAAATGTCAATTCTTCAATAAATAATCCTTGTTAGTTTTTAAAAAATAAAACTATTTACATTACTTCCAAATTTCAACTTTTTAATAACTTCAGATATATTCAACACCCTAGTAGTAATGTTGTTTTGTTTTCAAACTTTAATAAAAATTCTAAAACTCCTCATTGAATTGGGACTACTACTATCTTCTAACACAGAAGAAAATATATGCTGATCATAAACAGATGTAATAAAATCATAACAAAAGGAAGTTTGTTTCATAAACAATAAATATTCTTAAAACAGAAAGCCCATGGCACAACTCAAAGTTAGTTTTTGAAGACAAAACACTATAAAAACAAAAACCAAATTATAAATATAAAACTGAAGTGCTTATCACAATATAAATCCATATTTAATTTTTAATGCCTAAAGGAAATTTTTTTGAATTTTCTACATAGTAATATTTCTCTAAAGAGCTCAAAAAAAACAGATAAAAACTTAAAAGACAGTCAATCAGCTATAAATATGTCATAAATCTAGAAAGTTAACTCCTGCAAAGTTAGGAGTTTGAGTTAACATTTGAGAAATTGATGAGAGAATTACTGATATTTAGTTCAGAAGATATGAGCTACTACATTGTATTTATTCCCCAATTGCCCTTCTTGGATTTATCTTTGTATTTACAAACAACTTCTAGCATGATAACAGATACAATTATATTTGGGGTCATAATTTTTTCATTCAATGATTCATTTATCCATTTATTTGTTTAACTGCTATACACTGAGTGCCTACTATGTGTCAATCATTGTGTTAGACATATCTATGCTACCAAGTACTGCTATAAATGAGTAGTACATAAAGTATTTTTTTAATGCTCCTCAATTTAATGATGAGGCTTTTCTGATAGCTCAGTTGGTAAAAAATCCACCAGCAATGCAGGAGGCCCCTATTCAATTCCTGGGCTGAGAAGATCTGCTGGAGAAGGGATAGGCTACCCACTCCAATATTCTCAGCCTTCCCCTGTGGCTCAGCTGGTAAACAATCCACCTGCAATGTGGGAGACCTGTGTTCAATCCCTGGGTAGGGAAGATCCCCTTGAGAAGGGAAAGGCTACCCACTCCAGTATTCTGGCCTAGAGAATTCCATGGACTATATAGTCCGTGGGGTCGCAGAGAGTCTGACATGACTGACTTTCACTCACTAACTTAATGATGTAAAAAGCAAGAAGGAAGATGATGAGCAATACATACCATGCAACTGATATGTTTATCCACTGCTCATCATTCAAAATTTTAAAATTTACCTATAAATTACTGCATGCAAATATCCAACAGACTAATAAAGTTTGTGTAGCAGACTTCACTTTATGTCTACCTAGAAGGAATTATGGGGCTCCCCTGGTATCTCAGCAGTAAAGACTGCCTGCAATGCAGTAGACCCGGGATGGATCCCTGTGTCAAGAAGATCCCCTGTAGAAGGAAATGGCAACCCACTCCAGTATTCTTGCCTGGAGAATCCCATGGACAGAGAAGCCTGGCAGGCTGTAGTCCATAGGGTCGCAGGGTTGGACACGACTGAAGTGACTAAGCAGCAGCAGCAAGAGAAGGAACTACAACCATAAGATACATTAGAGAATAGAGTTTACTGTGAGCTAAAGCCCTCCACTCAGAATATAATCAATCCTGGATTCAAGAAATTCTGCTCTTCAGCATTTTTCAATTTTGAATGGACAGATATGTTGGAAAGGAATTACTGGATTTCTCAACTGAGGAAATCTACAAAATACAGAAGGACTGACACAGGGCAGAATATGCAGTGAAGTCTATCCCATATTATTTTGCACTAAGGAAGCCAAATCAGTACCTAAATAAGAGTATAATAATTACCTTCACATTTCACATGAAGGTTTCATTTTTGAGAAAAAGCCATCTTCTTAATTAGTACTAACATGACTTTAGTATTAATTAGTATTAGTAGCACTTTACAAATATTTTTCTATCATCATTAAATTACTGTCAATTTTAAATGAATTTTCAATTTTACAGTGAAGCCATCATTCTATGTACTGTTAATTGGTGGTATTATAATTAGAAAGCATCCACCATATTCTCTAGTGAAATGAGTTCATAGGCCTCATAAGAAAATAATAATAATAATATATCAAGCATTTCCTGTGATCTAAATACTTCCATAAAAAAAAAGACACAGATGCTTACAAAGTAGACTGCAGTACATGTATACAATAACAAATTTTGTGCAAGTGTTGAAAATCCTTAGTTAAACATCATTGAGCTTAAAGACAGTTCTGAAAGAAAGTGTCATTTGTGGCAAAGTCATGCAAAAGTGACCACCATGTGGAAAATGATGATGCGAGGCAGAGTAAATACCACTATGTACTAAAAGTAAAAGTTTGATGATAAAGAAATAGAAATGAAAAGGACATTAGGTGATAGAGCTGCATCTAGTTAAGTGAAGAACTTATAGCTTAAATGACTTTCAAAACTTTACATAGAAAAGATCACTGTTAAACTGTAGGCTTCGGTTGTGTTCAAAATTCTCACCAAAATCTGGGTATCTGTAGCCTGTTCTTGGACCATCTGAACTGCTTTTGCCAGATCTTCTTCACCTTCTGGAATGCTATAATTGTCATCTGGTATCTAAATCACAGAGAAAGATAAGGATAGAAAGAGTTAGAGGAATATAAAATACCTTATTTCATTTTAGATAATAAATTTTCCTCACAAAACAAATGATCAAAGAAATACACTTTATGTAAGACACTATGTCATTCTGAAGACCTATGAAAAATTAACAACTAACAAGTAGGCAGCCCTCTGATTTCCTTATAAACATCACTCAGTGTTACTTCTAATAGCTTGATATTAGCTATGGGCAATTTCTTTTATCTGTACTGGCAAATATAGTCTAACAACTCTACTGAAAAAAAAAAAAAAATCTGCTAAAAAAAAAAAGCTAGGCCTTCTAAATGCTACCAGTCTCTCCCCATTGCAGATTTTCTCCACCATTACTTTCCATTTGTTGTTTAGTCACTAAGTCATGTCTGACTTAATGAAAGTGAACACTTATTGCATGCTTCTTATGTGTTGATCACAGCTTTAAGCCTGTTACATTTATTAATACATGTCATGTGGTATGTGTTAATATTATCTCCACTTTTCCAGTAGTAAAATGTCTCCTGCTTGCCCAGGCCACAACTTGCAGGCTTGCTTCCACAGTTTCCTTTACAGCTTCTGTCGTCTTAGAGTAACACTCTCCTCATAGTCTCAGATGTAATGATAGGTTTCATCGGAACAATGAATTAAAGGAAAGGTCTGAGACAGTAACTATTAGACGGAAGTATAGCTAAGTTGAAAGGAAGCATAGGATCTATGCTCCAGGAAGGTGGTGGGAATCTGGGAAACCCTGCCAAGAGCAGAGTGGATGAAAAGGAACACCAGCTAGACAGAGATGACAGACTTTAATATGGATCCATGCTATGCTATGCTATGCTAAGTCACTTCAGTCGTATCCGACTCTGTGCGACCACTTAGATGGCAGCCCACCAGGCTTCCCCGTCCCTGGGATTCTCCAGGCAAGAACACTGGAGTGGGTTGCCATTTCCTTCTCCAATGCATGAAAGTGAAAAGAGAAAGTGAAGTCACTCAGTTGTGTCCGACTCTTAGCGACCCCATGGACTGCAGCCTATCAGGCTCCTCCGTCCATGGGATTTTCCAGGCAAGAGTACTGGAGTGGGGTGCCATTGCCTTCTCCAATGGATCCATAAGGAAGGTGATGAGAGGCTGACTCTGAAAACAATTAACAGGGAAATCAAAAGAGCCAGATGTGTTAACCTATCTAAATTTTAAATACAATTTTCAGATCTCATTCTTAACTATGTGATTAGCTACATTCAGTTGAATACATGGTTATCATTGAAGAAAAAAAAATGTTTAATGAAAAATAAAAAGAATATTTCACAGGAATGACAGTAATGAATTTACAGAAAAAATACATAAAATGAACAAATTACCTCTTCATATTCATAATCATCTTCAGATGCTTCAGTTATAGTGACCTCTGAATATGCTGTCAAGTTTGAATCTCAAAATATATGGAATAAAATTAGTACATTTAAAAACTGATGTAACCTTAAAATAGTTATTAGATTCAAATATCTTACCAAGTTAGTAAATATATATAAATTATTTTTTAATTTCTCTTCTTCATACAGCTCACAATTATAGAAGTTTTAAAACAAAATATTTAAATTGTTATCTTAAATTATTTGACACAATCCAAACTCATGAAGCATACTGAAAAGCAGAGATATTACTTTGCCAACAAAGGTCTGTCTAGTCAAGGCTATGGTTTTTCCAGTGGTCATGTATGGATACGAGAGTTGGACTGTGAAGAAAGCTGTATGCCAAAGAATGGATGCTTTTGAACTGTGGTGTTGGAGAAGACTCTTGAGAGTCCCTTGGACTGCAAAGAGATCCAACCAGTCCATTCTAAAGGAGATCAGCCCTGGGTGTTGTTTGAAAGGAATGATGCTAAAGCTGAAACTCCAGTACTTTGGCCACCTCACGCAAAGAGTTGACTCGTTGGAAAAGACTCTGATGCTGGGAGGGATTGGAGGCAAGAGGAGAAGGGGACGACAGAGGATGAGATGGCTGGATGGCATCACTGACTCAGTGGACGTGAGTTTGAGTGAACTCCAGGAGATGGTGATGGACAGGGAGGCCTGGCGTGCTGCGATTCATGGGGTCACAAAGAGTCAGATACGACTGAGTGACTGAACTGAACTGAACTGAAACTCATGAAAAGCTTTATTTTTAGTGTATGTGAAAATGAAAGTAGCTCAGTCTTGTCCAACTTTTTGTGACCCCATGGACTGCACAGTCCAGGCAAGAATACTGGAGTGGGTAGCCGTTCTTTTCTCCAGGGGATCTTCCCAACCCAGGGATCGAACCCAGGTCTCCTGCACTGCAGGCAGATTCTTTACCAGCTGAGCCACTGTCTAATAATTTCCAACTCTATTCTAAAAAGGCTTCTAAAAATGTACATTAGTATCAGAGTATCATAAATTAGAAAGATATAAAAATGATGGACAGGAAACCTATGACAATAAATTTTTCAAACAAATCTCAAACCACACTGAATTTTCCAGTATTTATGAGTCCTTCACAATGACTTTTTATTTGGATTAAACAAAGCACTTCCTGGTAGGTCAGCTGGTAAAGAATCCACCTGTAGTGTGGAGACCCCAGTTCCATTCCTGGTTCAAGAAGATCCACTAGAGAAGGGATAGGATACCCACTCCAATATTCTTGGGCCTCCCTGGTGGCTCAGCTGGTAAAGAATCCACCTGCAATGTGGGAGACCTAGGTTTGATCCCTGGGTAGGGAAGATTCCCCTGGAGAAGGGAAAGGCTACCCACTCCAGTATTCTGGCCTGGAGGAATATATGGACTGTACAGTCCATGGGGTCACCAAGAGTTGGACAGGACTGAGCAACTTTCAAAAAAAAAAAAAAGCACACTAAAATTAAATATAAGTAAAAAATAGATTTTAATGTTTTCATCAGTAAAAGTTATAGCTCACTCTCTTTCTTATGTATTTCAATTTTAAAATTAATAAATCATATTCTCAGAAAAGGCAGCCTAATTTTTAAGCAAATATGAATTATATAATAATAAGAGCAGTTCATAAAGTATCAATATATATCAGCATTAAAATATCGATGGAAATGATTCTAATAAAAATTTTTTTTTTAAGAATTTCTGTAAGAGCTGCAAAAATTAAGTTACTCTAATTACAAATGAAAACTTCAAGATAGCATTTAATTTTAGAAGAAATCAAAGTATGTGCCAGTAACACTTGTTTTGTTGATTGGTTGGTAGGTTTACATTTTTTTCACATTTACAGACTTTATTATGCCAAGTTTAAAAGGTATAAACACTTCAATACATAGCAATGTTTATGAAAATCAAATATGAGTTTACCCTAGTTTTCATTTTGCTGCTGATTATCAGAAATTTAACTGTCATTCCATCCTCCAAGAGTAACCTGACAGTCTGAATAACAACTTCTGTTGTTTGTAATGAGAACTGATAACACACACATGGTATTTAATAGGAGCCAGGCCCTTCCCTAGGGTTTTACATGTATTAAATCATTTCATCCTCATCCCACCAATAAGGATGAATTTTATTATCTCTGTTTTACAGATCAGGACTCAGATGCACAAAGTTACACAGTCAGGACCTAACAGAGTTGGGAAACAGCCCTAGAAGTTTGGTTTTCACTATGCTATACTATAGCTCTTGTTAACAAGGGTTAGCATATGGAAATCATTTAGAATGGTGCCTGGCTTGGAATAAAAACAAGTGTCTGTTTTTCCTTCCCTTGTTCTGGGAAAGATATGAGTACCTGTGGAGAAGTTTCCTAAATCTCCCATGATCTTCTGTTAAGATGAATGGATACATAAAAGGCATTCTGAATCTTCCTCCTTTTCTAGATTTATATTTTCCTGACACATTTTCACTTAATGATATAAAATTTCCTGAAGTTCAGCTACAGGAAGTTGGCCTCTTTTCTTATGGAAAAATATGTCCCTTTCTGAGAAACAATGATTATAAGTTGATTTTGTGAGCTCAAAATGGATTTAAGACCTAAATGTGAGGCTAGACACTATAAAACTCCTAGAGGAAAACAGGCAGAACACCCTCTGACATAAATCACAATATCTTTTTCGATCCATCTCAAGAATAATGGAAATAAAAACAAAAATAAACAAATGGGAACTTTCAGAAGTTTTTGCACACCAGAGGAAACAATAAAATGAAAAGACAACCCACAGACTGGGAGAAAATATTTGCAAATGATGTGACCAATAAAAGATTAGTCTCCAAAATTTACAAACAGCTTATGATGCTTAACAGCATCAAAACAAACAGGCCACTCAAAAACTGCGCAGAAGACCTGTCCTCCAAAGAGAACAAAAGTAGGCACATGAAAAGATGTTCAACATCACTAATTATTGCTGTTCACTCAGTAGTGTCTGACTCTCTGCAACCCCATAGGCTGCAGCATGCCAGGCCTCCCTGTCCTTCAACATCTCCCAGAGCTTCCTCAAACTCATGTTCATTGAGCTAGCGATGTCATCCAACCATCTCACCCTTTGCCATCCCCCTCTCTTCCTGCCTTCAATCTTCCCCAGTATCACGGTCTCTTCCAATGAGTCAGCTCTTCGAATCAGGTGGCCAAAGTATTGGAGCTTCAGCTTCAGCATCAATCCTTCCAATGAATAGTCAGGGTTGATTTCCCTTAGGATTTACTAGTTTGATCTCCTTGCAGTCCAAGGGACTCTCAAGAGTGTTCTCCATCACCACAGTCTGAAGGCATCATTTTTTTCAGCACTCAGCCTTTTTTACTGTCCAGCTCTCACATTCGTACATGACTACTAGAAAAACCACAGCAATGAATACAGACCTTTGCAGGCAAAGTAATGTTTCTGCTTTTTAATACGCTGTATAGGTTTGTCATTGCTTTTCTTCCAAGGAACAAGCATCTTTTAATTTCATGCAGCCACTGTCCACTGATTTTGGAGCCCAAGAAAATAAAGTCTGTCACTGTTTCCATTGTTTCCCCATCTTTTGCCATGATGTTATTAGAGAAATGTAAATCAAAACTATAATTAGATGTCACCTCAAATTGGTCAGAATGGCTATAATCAAAAAAATCGACAAACAACAAATGTTGGAGAATGTGTTGGGATATGAGAATACTCCTTTACTGTTTGTGGGAATGTAAATTGGTACAGTCACTATAGAGAACAGTATGGAGGTTCCTTAAACAACTAAAAATAGAGCTATCATAAAACCCTACAATCCCACTCCTGGGAATATATCCAAAGAAAAACATGATCCAAAAGGATATGGCACCTCAATGTTCATTGCATCACTGTTTACAACAGCCAAGACATGGAAGCAATATAAATGTCCCCTGACAAAGGAATGGATAAAGAAAATGTGGTACAAATGTACAGTGGAATATTAGTCAGCCATTAAAAAGTATGAAACAAGGCCATTTACAGCAACATGGATGGACCTAGAAAGTGTCATACAGAGTGAAGTACATCAGACAGAGAAGAAGAAATATCGAATTTCTCAAATGAACTTACAAAACAGAAAGAGACAGGCTTAGAAAACAAACAGAGTTACTGGGATAAGGGATAGTTATGGAGTTTGGGAGGGTCATGTACACACTGCTATATTCAATATGGATAACCAACAAGCACCCATTATATAGCACATGTAACTCTGCTCATCATTTGTGCTGGCCTGCAAGGTTTGGGAGAGAATGGACACATGTATATATATGGCTGAGTCCCTT
Source organism: Bos mutus (assembly GCF_027580195.1). Lineage (NCBI taxonomy): Eukaryota > Metazoa > Chordata > Mammalia > Artiodactyla > Bovidae > Bos > Bos mutus. The sequence goes on from NC_091618.1 coordinate 34,542,550, forward strand.
CACTGTTCACCCAAAACTACTACAACATTGTTAATCGTCTATACCCCAATACAAAACAAAAAGATTTAAGTTTGGGGAAAACAAAGAGGCTGAATTTGTAGGCAGTCATTTGTTTCCAGAAATTAATGCTACCCTTCATCACTAGGGCTTCTTGGGTGGCTCAGCATCTAAGAATCTGCCTGCAATGTAGGAGATCTTGGTTCAGTCCCTGGGTCAGAAAGATCCCCTGGAGAAGGAAATGGCAACCCACTCCAGTATTCTTGCCTGGGAAATCCCACGGACAGAGGAGCCTAACAGACTACAGTCCATGTTGCAAAAGGGTTGCACACAAATTAGCACCTAAACAACATCCTTAATCACTGCTCATTCCATAATAAAGTTCACAAATAATTAAATATTCTAAAATGATCTGGATAGACTTTATAATTTAAACCAAATGCTGGCAAGATTATTGTGAGGAAGAAATGTCAAAGCAAAGCTTCTTTAACATGGCTATGTAGAGAAAAATGTAATTTGTCCTCAAAGCTTTGGAAATACTAAACAATACCTGTAACTACTACTGAAGAAAAATATTCTAGGGATGCTGCTGCTGCTGCTAAGTCGACCCCACAGACGGTAGCCCACCAGGCTTCCCCGTCCCTGGGATTCTCCAGGCAAGAACACTGGAGTGGGTTGCCATTTCCTTCTCCAATGCATGAAAGTGAAAAGTGAAAGTGAAGTCACTCAGTCGTGTCTGCCTCTTAGCAACCCCATGGACTGCAGCCCACTAGGCTTCTCCATCCATGGGATTTCCCAGGCAAGAGTACTGGAGTGGGTTGCCATTGCCTTGGTAGGTTCTAGAGATGAGATATAATACTCAGTTCAGTTCAGTTCAGTCGCTCAGTCATGTCGGACTTTCTGTGTTCCCATGAATCACAGCACACCAAGCCTCCCTGTGCATCACCAACTCCCAGAGTTTACCGAAACTCATGTCCATTGAGTTGGTGATGCCATCCAGCCATCTCATCCTCTGTCATCCCTTTCTCCTCCTGCCCCCAATCCCTCCCAGCATCAGGGTCTTTTCCAATGAGTCAACTCTTCCCATGAGGTGGCCAAAGTACTGGAGTTTCAGCTTCAGCATCAGTCCTTCCAATGAACACCCAGGACTGATCTCCTTTAGGATGGACTGGTTGGATCTCCTTGCAGTCCAAGGGACTCTCAAGAGTCTTCTCCAACATCACAGTCAAAAGCATCAATTCTTCGGTGCTCAGCTTTCTTCACAGTCCAACTCTCACAGCCATACATGACCACTGGAAAAACCATAGCCTTGACTAGATGGACCTTTGTTGGCAAAGTAATGTCTCTGCTTTTCAATATGCTATCTAGTTTGGTCATAACTTTCCTTCCAAGGAGTAAGCGTCTTTTAATTTCAATACTGAAGTCACCATCTGCAGTGATTTTGGAGCCCAGAAAAATAAAGTCTGACACTGTTTCCACTGTTTCTCTATCTATTTCCCAAGTCATGGGACCAGATGCCATGATCTTAGTTTTCTGAATGTTGAGCTTTAAGCCAACTTTTTCACTCTCTTCTTTCACTTTCATCAAGAGGCTTTTTAGTTCCTCTTCACTTTCTGATATAAGGGTGGTGTCATCTGCATATTTGAGGTTATTGATATTTCTCCCGGCAATCTTGATTCCAGCTTGTAATATCGTATTTCCTCACAATTAAAAAAGAGTAGGAGGAAAAAATACCATTTTAAAATGCTTTAAAAGTATTGTCACATGGAACATACCATATGTACTCTTAAAACCCTGTAAGAGTGAATGGCACAGGAAACAAAGGAAAAATTTGGGGGGGAAAAAAAGGAAACTGAGTCAGGAAGAAGAAATATGGCCAAGACCAAAGACATGAATGACAAAGACAAGTTTCTTGAATACAAATACCATGAATTCTCAACTACATCATACTATTTCTACAGTGACACAACAGCAATGTACAATTTTTACCAATATTCTCAATAATGAACTCTATAATCTATGTTTTCGAGGCTCTCAAGTGTCATACTATGAAGAGATAAATCAAATCCTTTAAACAGCTCCATCTGAAGACCCTAGAGGAAAGAGAAGTATTAAAGAGATACAGAGCAATAGACTCAAAGATTAAATAAACCACCGGCAAGTGATTCAGGAGACAAAAGGTCAGGAAGAGGACAAGTACCCCAAACAGGAACCAGGATCATCCTTAGTAGCCACAATAGAATGTGAACAGAAAAATCTTCCCAGAAGCAACTCAACTGAAACGTGATATTGCAGTGTTACTGAAGAAGTAAATGTACTCTGGCATGTATGTTTGTATGCATCTGTCTAGCTGGCTAGCTGGCTCACAACACATGGACAAATTATCCCCAAAGAATTCTGTGGCAGTTTTCAGACATGCATACAGCTACAGGGAGTTAAAAATAAATGAATATGGAAATTAGAAGAGAAAGGGAAACTGCAGAAGATAAAGTACAGTCCATAAGGTCTCTTGTACTTTGATATATATATAAGCCACAGGTTTGAGACTAGGTTTCCCAGCAGTCAGGGTCAGACGGAAATGTAATCAGATACCAATTCAGTATCCATCCAAAGAAAATAGATGAATTTCTCAGCAGATGTACAGCAATCTCTGGTTCTGAAGCCTGAGAGAAATCACGCTCTTAAGTTCTCATAAAGAGAACACTTTGGACAGTATAGATATTGATCCCCTCAGTCCTTGGGACAGCCAGAAAGACAGACTGAAGCAAGATCTGATGGAGCAACATGTGAAAAAGATTGGAAAGCACTGCTTTAGAAGCAATATTGCTAGAATAAAAATGCATAATTCATCAAGAATTACCTGAAAGATAAAACTTTTACTCCCAATTCTAGTTTTATTGGGCAACTTTCTCATCTGTAATCTAATCTCTATTCTCCAGGAAATTTCCATACTATTAAGCTGGTCACAATTTTCATACAAAGTTATTTTTCCACTGCTTAAAATCAATTTCTTATTACCAAGTTGACTCTGAATCCTTACAAAACTCCCTTCCCATTCATTACCTGCCTAGTTTTCCTTCAAAAAACATCACTGAACTCTCAATTCCAAAATTCATTTTTTTTCTACTCTATTCCCTTCTGATCTGGTCCTGCTACTCTGCCAGCTTGAGCTTTACCTGACACTTAATAACGTCCTGGTTTTCTAGTCTGATCTTTCCCAGGGTACTATCTATAGCCACCCCCTCCTCCCTGGCATGCACGCACAGTCCTCATCACTGCCCTCTTCCAGGCCAGGTGCTATGTTCTAGAGGCATGGCCTGGTCTCAGACTAAGGATCCTTCTCCATATGTACACTTGTTCTGGAAGGAGCATAGTAGCACTTGTGAGCATGCACACAAGGAATTAATTCCCTGGTACTTCATTACCATGGGTGAACTAACTGGTAGTTTCTGGACTAACAGAATCTATACCAGATCCTGACCTTGCAGATATTGTCAGAAAACAGGCAAATATACACCCACACTGAAACTGTCAAGAAGCTCTAAATACATCACAGTACAATGGAAGACACAACTGCAAGAGAAGCATTTCAGCTGGCCTAATGGAGCAGAGCTTGATGTGACAGTTGGTACAATGGGGTCACACATAAGGTTCTGCAAATGGACCACAGCCAGAAGGAAATGAACACTTTTTAGATGAGAGCAGCATACAAAGTTCCTCACATACTGGTGCCCTGCACTACTGCATCTGTAGGTAGTGATCACTGCCAGAAGTATCAGCTTTATAAAGAATTTTAGTGAAACATATAGCTAATTATGTTTTACATGATTTCCCAAAGTTACCGTAGACTGAAATTGCTTTGTAACCTTTGCCATCACCGTAGAATCAATGTACTTGGAGGCAATCTAAATTCTAGAGTGGATTCTCCGTGATCAACATTTTATTTCACCAAATTGAAATAAAAGAAACATACTATAAATACAAAACATTATGGTCATGTTCACTTTCAGGCTTCCCTGGTGGCTCAGAGGTTAAAGCGTCTGCCTCTAATGTGGGAGACCTGGGTTCAATCCCTGGGTCAGGAAGATACCCTGGAGAAGGAAATGACAACCCACTTCACTATTCTTGCCTGGAGAATCCCACGGACGGAGAAGCCTGGGATCTAGAACGGAGAAGCCTAGGCCAAAGATGGCAAATAACTGGCACATTTGTTCTCATACTTCCCACTGCAGTTTTGCTTCCTTCAGTCTTTCCTACTAAAGAATCTGCCTGCCAATGCAGAAGACTCAAGAGACAAGGGTTTGATCCCTGGGTCAAGAAGATTCCCTGGAGTAGGAAATGGCAACCCACTCTAATATTCTTGCCTGGAAAAATTCCATGGACAGAGGAGCCTAGCAGGCTACAGTCCATGGGGTCACAAAGAGTCGGACAAGACTGAGCAACTGAACATGTATCTTAGATAGGGTATTGGTTTAGAGTGATCACCATATTTCAGGATCTGGAATCCTTAATTTGCATTTTTGGAAATAGCTGACTTTGGGCCTGCATCCAGAGTTGATTAGCCTCAAAGGACAGGCTTAAACTCAGTCAATCCTCAGAAATTGCTGCTGGGGCCAAAGGAAATTTTTCCAGGGGCCAGCAAACTCATGTCCTAAGTCAAATTTTTAGTATTAAAATGCCTAGAGAGATAAAATAATAATCAAAAGCCAGTTAGGGAAGCAGAAAATCAGCACAAAGTCAGTAGGTAACAAAAACAATAGTACTTTGGTGGTTCTACTTCCCTGGAGTTCATGCATTTCATTACTCTTCCTTGAATAAGGCCTTTATTTCAACAAGGAGAAACAAAATCAATTAAGCCTTAGCTTTCTTAGTATAATTCATTCCAGCCTGCATCTCTCAACTGGAATTAGGCATTCCCAAATGTCTGCAGTCACATATTAAAAGACAACCATCCCTGGTCACTACTATACTTGTAAACCTCTTCTAAATAGCATTAATTTTAATAGAGAATTCATTCATAAATGACTATCAACCTTCATTACAATTACTAGAGACACCCAATAACCAGTTTATAGATCACATAGTTAAAATATAGCCTTATATTTCACAAAACTGCCAGTATCTTTCTTAAAAAAGTGTTCATAAGAGAATTCATATATTCCATGACTAGATCTCTTAAAATTCTGGAAATAGTTAAGAACTATATCGTGTATGGGGCTTCCCCGATGGCTCACAGGGTAAAGAATCCACCTGTAATGCAAGAGACTTGGGTTCGATTCCTGGGTCAGGAAGATCTTCTGGAGAAGGGAATGGCAACCCACTCAAGTATTCTTGCCTGGAGAATTCCATGGACAGAGGAGTCTGGTGGGCTACAGTCCATGGGGTGTCAAAGAGTCAGACATGACTGAGTGATTAACACACAAACACAGACCCACACAAAACATCATGTATGTTTCATTATTTTATGTTTAAAACATAAAAGCAATGATATGAAGAGCTTTGAAAGAGAAACAGGTGGTGCCATTGTAGCTAGACAGTTACAAAAGAGGGTTGTTTCAGCAGTAATAATACTGTTTCCTGGACACATTCTCTAAACTGGTTAAAAGAATGTGAGACTTCTAATAAAGCCACTCTCCCATGGATCATGGCTAGGTTTCTGGTTTGGACCACATTAGCCTATACACGTTCTTTATATCTGAATGTTGAAGAGTAAAGAAAAGGGTGATTTCCTGGAGAATTTGAGTCAAGCTCTTTCACAAGCCTTGGTCAATATTAACAGTTCACTGTCTAGTATCCTAGGAGCAACTGTTTAGTCATAAACAAGGAAAGTCCAGGACCAAATTAGTGAATTAGAAGTGATTGAGTATATGTGCAAAGTAGAGAACATCAAATTCCTGATTCATTTGTGCATATTATAATTTTTATTTATCACTGCAATAGCTCAATTAAATTACCTGAAAATTAAAGACTTTAAACCCAAAAAGGTCCCACTTCAGCAACTAACATAATCACCATTTTTTTTTCCCCTGTGCTAGTTACTCAGTTATGTCCAACTCTTTGCGACCCCATGAACTGTAGCCTGCCAGGCTCCTCTGTCCATGGGGTTTTCCAGGCAAGAACACAGGAGTGGGTTGCCATCCTCTTCTCCAGGGGATCTTCCCAAACCAAGGATCAAACCTGGGTCTCCTGCATTGTTGCAAGCATATTCTTTACCAACCAAGCTACCAGGGATACAGGAATAATTGGCATTCAACAGTTACCCTCAAACTTCATTTAACCAAGAGTTAAAGGTTCTCATGACTAAAGACTGAAAGATATTCAGTCTCATGACCTGAAGACTGAATCCAGGAAAAATGACTGGTTAAATGTTTAGTAACCTTTTGACTACCCTCTGGTTGAAACCCAAAATAGGCAACCAAAGAGAGATGGAGGAAACGCAGTGACTAGATAATTCACAAAAAGGATAATAAAATCCTAAAAGAAGGGTGGGATCAAAATGGCAGAGTAGGAGGAACTTGAGCTCACCTCCTCCCATGGACACACCAAGACTACAATTACATATAGAACAACTCTCCCTTAGAACAACTCAAAACTAGCACAACGTCGCTGCTACATTAGGATATAAAGAAAAAACAACATCAAGACATGTAGGAGGGATAAAGGTGAGATCAAGCCAAGATCCTCATCCATAGACTGGCAACCCACACAAGGGGGAGTTCTGTGCTGTGTTTAGTAGCTCAGTCAGTTCCAACTCTTTGCACCCCATGGACTATAGCCCACCAGGCTCCTCTATCCATGGGGATTCTCCAGGCAAGAGTACTGGAGCAAGTTGTGCCCTCCTCCAAGGGATCTTACCAAACAAGGGACTGAACCCAGATTTTCCACATTGCAGGCAGATTCTTTACTGTCTGAGCCACCAGGGAAGTCCACAAGTGGGAGGGACTATCACAACCATGGAAGCCCTTGCTAAAGAGCAAGGAATTCAAGTCCCATATTGGTAACTCTAGGAGAAGGGATCTGCATGACAAATATGAGGCCCCATAAAGTATGACTTTTGAAAACCAATGGGTCTTACATACAGAAGAGCTAGAGGACTCTGACAAGAAACCAAAACTCCACTCTTAAAGGGCTCATGCACAAACTCACTCACTCTGAATCCTATCACAAAGGCAATAGACTGAATAATGCCTACCAAATCCACTGTAGTATGTCCCTTACCTGTGCCCACTCCAGCTCCAGGTCCCCTGCCAAGGCAGCCCACAGTTAGCATGTCTTTCCCAGCCCATGCCCACTTCAGTTCCAGCCAGCCCACCAAAGCCAACCAGCACATGCATTCTATAACAGAATGCTCCTACACAAGACCATGACTTCAAGACTGAGGGAAATAACTGTTTTGCTTAAAACACAGAAACAAACACAGAAAGTAAAACAAAATGAGGATACAGAGAAAATGCTCTAAATGAAAGGACCTGATAAAACCCCTGGAAAAAAACTAATGAAAAAGAGATAATTTGCCTGATAAAGAATTCAAAGTAATGGTCATAAAAATTCTCACCAAACACAAAATAAGAAATGAACACAGTGATAATCTCAATAAAGAGTTAGAAAATATAGGAATGAACCAACCAGAGATGAAGAATAAAATAACTGAAATGACAAATACACTAGATGGAATCAGCAACTGGTTGGAAGATACAGAAGAATACATAAGCAATCTGGAAAACAGAATAGTGGAAGTCGCTCAGTATAAAGAGCAAAAATAAAGGAATAAAAAATGAGGATAATTTAAGAAACCCTAAAATTATATCAAGCATGCTAACATTCATAGTATAGGGGTCGCAGAGGGAAAGAAGCAAAAAGGATAGGTCAGAAAACCTCTTTGAAGGAATAATAACTAAAAACTTCCTTAAATCGGGAATGGAAACATATCTAGATCCAGGAAGCACAGAGAATTCCAAACAAGATAAACCCAAAGACAGCCACACCAAGACATACTATAATTAAAATGGAAAAATTTTTAAATAAAGAGAGAATATTAAAGGCAGCAAAAAGAAACAACTAGTCACATACAAGGAAACCCCTAGGCTAAAGCCAATTTTTCAGCAAAAGCTTTACAGGTCAGAAAAGAGGGGCATGATACGGTTAATGTGCTTAAAAAAAAAACTTACAAACAAGAATACTCTAGCTGGCAATATTATCATTCAGAACTGGAGGAGAGATAAAGAATTTGCCAGACAACAAAAAGTAAGAATTCATCACTACTAAACTAGCTTTATAAGAAATGATAAAGGGACTTCTTTAAGTAGAAAGTAGGTCATAGGAAGATATCAGAAAATATACAAAAGAAAAACAATGTCACTAGTAAAAGCAAATAAATAGCAAAGGAAGTGGATCAGACATTTAAAAAGCTATGAAAGTTAAAGACAAAAGTCACAAAACCAGCTACAACTATAATAAGTAGTTCCGACAATAAGTAGTTAAGGAATACACAAAGCAAAAAGATGTAAAATATTAAATAAAAAACATAAAACATAGAGGGTAAAAAGGTTGTGCTTTCATAATACTTAAAAACTTAAGCAACTATTAAATACACTGCTATATATATAGATTTGCAAGTACAAAGAGAAACCTATAATATATACTAAAAGTAAAAAGAAAGAATTCAAATATAACAGTAAAGAAAATCATCAAACCACAAGGAAGGAGAATATAAGAAGAAATTACAGAAATAACCAGAAATGGAGCATATATCATAATCGATTGGGATTTATCCATGAACGCAAGAATAGTTCAATAAGGACAAATCAATCAATGTGATACATTACATTAACAAAATAAAAGATAAAAAGCACATGATGTTCTCAATCGACGCAGAAAAAGCATTTTAAAAATTTGACATAAACCTATGATAAATTGAAGACAACACAAAGGAATGGAAAAATATACTGTACTCATGGATCAGTTAAATTCAGTTCAGTTGCTCAGTCACAACCCCATGGACTGCAGCACACCAGGCTTCCCTCGCCATCACCAACTCGTGGGGGTTACTCAAACTCATGTCCATTGAGTCCGTGGTATCATCCAAACATCTCATCCTCTTCTTCTTCTGCCTTCAATCTTTCCCAGCATCAGGGTCTTTTAAAATGAGTCTGTTCTTCGCATGAGGTGACCAAAGTATTGGAGTTTCAGCTTCAGTGTCGGTCTTTGCAATGAATATTCAAGACAGAATTCCTTTAGGAGGGACTGGTTGGATTTCCTTGCAGTCCAAGGGTCTCTCAAGAGAGACTCTCAAGTTGTGGAGAACAACACCACAGTTCAAAAACATCAATTCTTTGGTGCTCAGCTTTCTTTATAGTCCAACTCTCACATCCATACATGACTACTGGAAAACCACAGCTTGACTACATGGAGCATTGTTGACAAAGTAATGTCTCTGCTTTCTAATACACTGCTTAGATTGGTCATAACTTTACTTCCAAGGAGCAAGTGATTTTAATTTCATGGTTGCAATCACCATCTGCAGTGATTTTGGAGCCTCCAAAATCAAAGTCTGCCACTGTTTTCACTGTTTCCCCATCTATTAGCCATGAAGTGATGGGACCAGATGCCATGATCTTAGTTTTCTGAATGTTGAGTTTTAGGGCAACTTTTTCACTCTCCTCTTTCACTTTCATCAAGAGGCTCTTTAGTTCTTCTTCATTTTCTGCCATAAGGGTGGTGTCATCTGCATATCTGAGGTTATTGATATTTCTCCCTGCAATCTTGATTCCAGGTGTGCTTCATCCAGTCCAGAATTTCTCATGATGTACTCTGCATATAAGTTAAATAAGCAGGGTGACAATATACAGCCTTGACGTACTCCTTTCCCAATTTGGAAACCAGTCTGTTGTTCCATGTCCAGTTCTAACTTGCTTCTTGACCTGCATAAAGATTTCTCAGGAGGCAGGTCAGGTGGTCTGGTATTCCCGTCTCTTGAAGAATTTTCCAGTTTGTTGTGATCCACATAGTCAAAGGCTTTGGCTTACTCAGTAAAGAAGATGTATTTTTTCTGGAACTCTCTTGTTTTTTCGATGATCCAATGGATGTTGGCAATTTGATCTCTGGTTACTCTGCATTTTCTAAATCCAGCTTGAACATCTAGAAGGTCACGGTTCATGTACTGTTGAAGCCTGACTTGGAGATTTTTTTTTGCATTACTTTGCTAGAGTGGGAGATGAGTGCAAATGTGTGGTAGCTGAACATTCTTTAGCATTGCCTTTCTTTGGGATTGGAACGAAAACTGACCTTTTCCAGTCCTGTGGCCACTGATCAGCTTTCCAAATTTGCTGGCATATTGAATGCAGCACTTTCACAGCATCATCTTTTAGGATTTGAAATAGCTCAACTGGAATTCCATCACCTCTACTAGCTTTTTTTGTAGTGATGCCTCCTGAGGCCCACTTAACTTTGCATTACAGGATATCTGGCTCTAGGCGAGTGATCATACCATCGTGGTTATCTGGGTCATGAAGATCTTTTCAGTATAGTTTTTTGTGCATTCTCGCCACCTCTTCTTAATATCTTCTGCTTCTGTCAGGTCCATGCCATTTCTGTCCTTGATTGAGCCTATCTTGGCATGAAGTGTTCCCTTGATATATCTAATCTTCTTGACGGGATCTCTAGTCTTTCCCATTCTATTATTTTCCTCTATTTCCATGCATTGTTCACTTAGGAAGTCTTTATCTCTCCTTGCTCTTCCTTGGGATCCTACATTCAAATGGGTATATCTTTCCTTTACTCCTTTGCTTTCATGTCTTTTCTTTTCTCAGCTATTTGTAAGGCCTCCTCAAACAACTATTTTTCCTTTTCGCATTTCTTTTTCTTGGGAATGGTCTTGATCACTGCCTCTTGTACAATGTCACAAACCTCCGTCCATAGTTCTTAAGGTACTCTATCAGATCTAATCCCTTGAATCTATTTCTCACTTCCACTGTGTAGTCATAAGGGATTTGATTTAGGTCATACCTGAATGGTCTAGTGGTATTCCTTACTTTCTTCCATTTAAGTCTGAATTTGGCAATAAGGAGTTCGTGATCTGAGCCATAGTCAGCTCCCACTCTTATTTTTGTTGACTGTATAGAGCTTCTCCATCTTTGGCTCATAGATAGGAAGAATAAATATTGCTAAAATATTCATACTACTCAAAGCAGTATACAGAGTCAATGAAATCCCTATCAGAACATCAATAACATTTTTCATAGAACTGTAAAAAATAAACCTAAAATTTGTATGGAAACACAAAATACCCAAAATATCAAAACAATCTTAATATATAAAAACAAAGTTGGAATTATCACAATGCTAAAAAGCTTTAATAGTCAAAAATGCAAGAAATTGTCACAAAACAGATATATAAATGTAAGAAAATACAAAGCCCAGAAATAAACCCATATTTATATGGACACTCAATCAAGGAAGCAAAACTATACAATGAAGAAAATATAGCCTCTTTTAAATTATTCTGGGAAAACTAGATAGACATAGGCAAAAGAATGAAACTGGACCATTTTCTTTCACCATATACAAAAATAAACTCCAAATGGATCAAAGACTTAAATATAAAACCTTAATCATAAAACTCCTGGAAGAAAACATGGGCAGTAGTATGCTCTGTGATTTTTTGGATACATCTCCTCAGGCAAAAGGAACAAAAGCAAAAATAAACAAATGAGACTACATCAAATTAGAAAACTTTTGCATAACAAAAAAAAAAACAATAAAATGAAAAGGGAAAGCACAATCTACTGAATGGGAGATGATATTAGCAAATCATATATCTGATAAGGAATTAACATCCAAAATAAGTATAGAACTCATAAAACTCAACATCAAAAGAGACAATAATCCAATTAAAAATGAGCAAAGGGCCTATAGACTTTTTTTTCAAGGACTATATTTAGATAGCCAACATACATATGTAAGGTTTCAAAATCTTTAATCATCACTGTGAAAAACACAGTGGGATATCACCTCACACCTGTCAGCATAGCTATTACCAAAAATCAAGAAATAGCAAGTGCTGGTGAGGATGTGAAGAAAAGGCAACTCTCACGCACTGTTCACGGGAATGCAAATTGGTGCACCTACTATGGAAAACATACAAAGGTTCCTTAAAACTTTTTAAAGAGAACTAATATATGATCCAGACATTCCACTTCTGTGTACTTATCTGAAGAAAACAAAACACTAATTTGAAAAGATATATGCAGTCTATGTTTATTTCAGCATTATTTACAATAGTCAATATATGGAAATAACCTAAGTGTCCATCAACAGATGAATGAATAAAGAAGATGTGGTACACATAAATACTATGGAATACTACTCAGCCATAAGAAAACTAAAATCTTGCCATTTAAAACAACACGTATGGACCTTCAGGGTATCATAGTAAATAAACAACAAATACTGTATGGTTTCATTATATGTAGAATCTAAAAATTGAAAATAAAAAAATAAGCACAACAGAAGTAGTCTCAAGAGAGAAAAAATCTAATGGATGCCAGATATCAGGGAGATGCAGAGATTGGTGAAAAATATGTCAGGAATTAAGAGGTACAAACTCCCAGTTATAATATAAATATGTGATGGTGTAGTAATGTACAGCATAGGGAATATAATCAATAAAACTGCAAAACTCTGTATGGCGACTAACAGTAACTAGACTTCTAGTGGCAACTATTTCATAAAGTATAAAAATAATGAATCACTATGTTGTACACCTAAACTAATATAATGTTGTACATCAGTTTTACTTCAATTAAAAAGAAAAATCCTAAAAAGCCATTATAGTCAACAAGAGAGTCCAAAATGCAGTACTTGGATGCAATCTCAAAAACGTAAGAATGATCTCTGTTCGTTTCCAAGGCAAACCATTCAACATCATAGTAATCCAAGTCTATGCCCCAACCAGTAATGCTGAAAAAGCTGAAGTTGAATGGCTCTATGAAGACCTATAAGACCTTCTAGAACTAACACCACCCAAAATTTCCTTTTGATTATAAGGGACTGAAATGCAAAAGTAGGAAGTCAAAAAACACCAGGAGTAACAGGCAAATTTGGCCTTGGAGTACAGAATGAAGCAGGGCAAAGGCTAATAAAGTTCTGCCAAGAGAACACACTGGTCACAGCAAACAACCTCTTCCAACAATGCAAGAGAAGACTCTACACATGGACATCACCAGATAGTCAACACCGAAATCAGACTGATTATATTCTTTACAGGCAAAGATGGAGAAGCTTTATACAGTCAGCAAAAACAAAACCAGGAGCGGACTGTGGCTCAGATCATGAACTCCTTATTGCCAAATTCAGACTTAAATTGAAGAAAGTGGGGAAAACCACTACACCATTCACGTATGACATAAGTCAAATCCCTTATGACCATACAGTGGAAGTGAGAAATAGATTTAAGGGACTAGATCAGAGAGAGTGCCTGAAGAACTATGGACAGAGGTTCATGACATTGTACAGGAGACAGGAATCAAGACCATCCCCAAGAAAAAGAAATGCAAAAAAGCAAAATGGCTGTCTGAGGAGGCCTTACAAATAGCTGTAAAAAGAAGAGAAGCAAAAAGCAAAGGAGAAAAGGAAAGATATACCCATCTGAATGCAGAGTTCCAAAGAATAGCAAGGAGAGATAAGAAAGCCTTCCTCAGTGATCAATGCAAAGAAATAGAGGAAAACAATAAAATGGGGAAGACTAGAGATCTCTTCAAGAACATTAGAGATACCAAGGGAACATTTCATGCAAAGATGGGCTCAATAAAGGACAGAAATGGTATGGACCTAACAGAAGCAGAAGATATTAAGAAGAGATGGCAAGAATACACAGAACTGTACAAAAAAGATCTTCACGACTCAGATAATCACAGTGGTGTGATCATTCACACTCACCTAGAGCCAGACATCTTGGAATGTGAAGTCAAGTGGGCCTTAACAAGCATCATTACGAACAAAGCTAGTAGAGGTGATGGAATTCCAGTTGAGCTATTTCAAATCCTAAAAGATGATGCTGTGAAAATGCTGCACTTAATACATCAGCAAATTTGGAAAACTCAAATTTGGAAAGTGGCCACAGGACTGGAAAAGGTCAGTTCTCATTCCAATCCCAAAGAAAGGCAATACCAAAGAATACTCGAACTACCGTACAATTGCACTCATCTCACACGCTAATAAAGTAATACTCAAAATTCTCCAAGCCAGGCTTCAGCAATGCATGAACTTCCAGATGTTCAAGCTGGATTTAGAAAAGGCAGAAGAACCAGAGATCAAATTGCCAACATCTGCTGGATCATCAAAAAAGCAAGACCGTTTCAAAAAAAAAAATCTACTTTTGCTTTATTGACTATGCCTAAGCCTTTGACTGTGTGGATCACAATAAACTGTGGGAAATTCTTCAAGAGATGGGCATACCAGACCACCTGACCTGCCTCTTGAGAAATCTACATGCAGGTCAGGAAGCAACAGTTAGAACTGGACATGGAACAACAGACTGGTTCCAAATAGGAAAAGGATTATGTCAAGGCTGTATATTGTCACCCTGTTTATTTAACTTATATGCAGAGTACATCATGAGAAACGCTGGGCTGCAGGAAGCACATGCTGGAATCAAGATTGCTGGGAGAAATATCAATAACCTCAGATATGCAGATGACACCACCCTTATGGCAGAAAGTGAAGAAGAACTAAAGAGCCTCTTGATGAAAGTGAAAGAGGAGAGTGAAAAAGTTGGCTTAAAGCTCAACATTCAGAAAACTAATATCATGGTATCTGGTCCCATCACTTGAGAAATAGATGAGGAAACAGTGGCTGACTTTATTTTTTTGTGTTCCAAAATCACTGCAGATGGTGACTGCAGCCATGAAATTAAAAGATGCTTACTCCTTGGAAGGAAAGTTATGACTAACCTTGACAGCATATTAAAAAGCAGAGACATTACTTTGTCAACAAAGGTCCATCTAGTCAAGGCTATGGTTTTTCCAGTCATCATGCATGGATGTGAGAGTTGGACTATAAAGAAAACTGAGTGCTGAAGAATTGATGCTTTTGACTATGGTGTTGGACAAGACTCTTGAGAGTCCCTTGGACTGCAAGAAGATCTAACCAGTCCATCGTAAAGGAGATCAATCCTGGGTGTTCATTGGAAGGACTCATGTTCAAGCTGAAACTCCAATACTTTGGCCACCTGTTGCGAAGAGCTGACTCATTTGAAAAGACACTGATTCTGGGAAAGATTGAGGGCAGGAGGAGAAGGGGACGACAGAGGATTAGATGGTTGGATGGTATCACACTCAGTGACCATGGGTTTGGGTAGACTCCAGTTTGGGTAGACTCCAGTACTCTTGCCTGGAAAATCCCATGAGTGGAGGAGCCTGCCTGGTAGGCTGCAGTCCATGCAGTCACGAACAGTCGGACACGACTTGAGCAAGTTCACTTTCACTTTTCACTTTCATCCATTGGAGAAGGAAATGGCAACCCACTCCAGTGTTCTTGCATGGAGAATCCCAGGTACGGGGGAGCCTAGTGGGCTGCCCTCTATGGGGTCGCACAGAGTCGGACACGACTGAAGTGACTTAGCAGCAGCAGCAGCAGCAGTTGGTGACAGATAGGGAGGCCTGGCATCCTGTGGTTCATAGGGTTGCCAAGAGTTGGACATGACTGAGTTACTGACCTGAAAAAGTTATAGTTTCTTGTATTTGTAAATGTGATTACTTGGAAAAGTCTAATATGTTGGCAGTTGCAACTCAGTGACCTCCATGCAAATTCAGTAAACCAGATTTTCATTAGTGAAAGTTCTACTATATTGGAGTCTCATGACTTATTTCATAAAGATGTTTGCAAAAACTTACTTCACTCTATTTGTCTCATGTTAACTCAAAATACTGTGACAGAAATCATTTTAATGCAGGTAGATATAAGATGCCTGGTTATCACTAACATGGCTATTGAATAACTTCATGTTTTAGACATAAATCAGCTATGAAGAGGCACTGAATTGTTTCTGAATTTAAAAAGGAATATTACTGGAAATGACAACTTGTTAAGGGTCAGGAAAACAGAATACGAAACCTCACTTAAAACACTAGAGCACCCACTTCTTTCTCTCAAATTGCTTTCAGATTATTCAAACACACTCCTATAAATATCATGTCCACATTGAATAAACTACATATATTTTCTTTGAGCTTTTCAATCAAGTTCTTCAAAGCTCTTTGTAGCAGGGATGTGTACTGAGCCTGAGTCAGGACAGGTTAATCAGTTTAAAAACCTACAAGATGAATCATTGCTGGATCTCTGAAATCTTTAATTAAATATAGGTGGATTATATTTGAACAACAAAAAAACAGATTTTGCAGTTTCCTTGATACCTTTAAGAATAAAACAGATTACCCATCTCTCTCTTATCTGCCAGAAGAATAGTTATCTTTCTCACGAACCCTCCCCCTCTCTCGTACCATTAATTTAGAGAAGGGGAGCTCAAAAGTTTTACCCAATAAATAGTGAGCCTACACATCCACATGTGGCTATTCAATTTTTCTAGTTATTTCCATTGATAACTGCTCATCTCTGTCTTATCTGATTTCTTCATAGCATAGCTGAGACTTGTCAGCTCACCAGGATACCATTCAGTTGCTAAAAGGGGTAAAAAGTTATCATCATTAAGTAGCCCACAATGAAACTATCCAGTGGGTCGCTGCTACCAAAACAAATCACAGAAGCACTGGACAACTGGGCCATCTACAGGATCTGAATGGATATCCTGATGTTAAATCCTAAAGGGAGCGGTTTTTTCCTTAACCTCCGGATGTTCCCCTATGGAATTTATTTTCATGGCATTCTGTGCTTAAGAAAACCACTGAGTGAAAGGAGGGTTGGATTAATTTGTGGGGCTACTTTAAACAAAATTGCAAAGTTTACTGAGTGGTGACTACGAACTTTTTCCAACAGGAACACATCAGCCTACAACTACAACAAGGCGAAAAATTACAGTGGGCAGGTTTCCGGGGTCGCGTTGTCGGAAAGATCACCGTGAGATCCAACAGGCGCCTCTACCAGCTGGCGGACCCCAGGCTTCAAAGGGCGCCCTCGCTCCCAACACCCGTTACCGCGGCCAGAGTCTGGGTGCCCCGCCTACACGCGAAGGATACGCTCCAGGTAGTAGGCACCCTCAGCAGCCACCGCCTCCGCGGTGTCCCCGGCAGCCGACAAGCCCATGCCCAACGCTTCTTCCAGGACCCGCAGGGCGGAGGAGGGCGTCCCTTGCTGAGTAGCCATCTGAAACGCTCCGGACGCCTTGCCCCTGACTGGCCGCCGCAGCCCTAAGGCCAACCGCGAAGACGTAGAGTAGAACACATACAGCTCTCGCGAGAGTCTGGCCTCCACCCCTCCCACCACGCGGGGCCGGAAGGGCTGTCTAGAGCCCTGAGCGTTGAAGCCCTCCGCGCTTCCTACGTTACCGGGGCAACCTCCGTTCCCTGGTTACCCTAACACTCAGCAAGCAGTGCCTGGTGTGGAAGAGGTAAAATGAATCAATGGACTTGGTTTGCACACATTTTCTAACCGAAGTGGCTTGGTTTTCTTCAGTTTTGACCCTGAAGCATTTGTTTTTCACTTTGCTTTCTTCTCTAAATTGTCTTTTTTTGGTTCTTACATGCCCATCATCAGTCCCCAGATATTTTAGGCATGTGTAGAGTCCTACCTTTTCCCAGGGAAAACTAATCGAAAAGAGGAGGATCTTCAGCGCCTTAGCGGGGGGATGCGGGCGGGGTTGGATCCTGAAAATCATAACTGAGATTGGCCCAGGGGAACTACAAATAAAAACCCTAAACAATTCCGTTCTCATGCTCCTTTAAAGTATTAATTATCTGGACGTCTGTTTTGACTTTGGTTTTATATTCTGGAACTTGGAGGTTTAGCGTTAATTCTTACCAAAGTAAAGCCGTTTCCATACGAATTTTGAAGTACAAGCGATCCTAAAATAATGTATAATAAGTGCCTGCCCAATCATGTGCAATCATTTTGCTATGACATAATTTTCTTCGGGTTTATATTGTGTATGTATCAGAAGCATCTACAGGGCCCTTTTCTTTACAGATTCTTTTTTATCTTACACTATTGAAAATTGATGTCAAACAGCAACTCATTATAAAAGTTCCCATTTAATACCAAAAAAAAAAAAAGTGGTAACTTCTAATGAAATGATTAAGAGCTCCTTTACTGGAACCAGAGAAGCTGCATTCAGAGGCTGACTCCACCATTCAGTTCGGTTCAGTTCAGTCGCTCAGTCGTGTCCGACTCTGCGACCCCATGAATCACAGCACGCCAGGCCTCCCTGTCCATCACCAACTCCCGGAGTTCACTCAGACTCACGTCCATTGAGTCAGTGATGCCATCCAGCCATCTCATCTTCTGTCTTCCTCTTCTCCTTCTGCCCCCAATCCCCCTCAGCATCAGTCTTTTCCAATGAGTCAACTCTTCACATGAGGTGGCCAAAGTACTGGAGTTTCAGCTTTAGCATCATTCCTTCCAAAGAACATCCAGGACTGATCTCCTTTAGAATGGACTGGTTGGATCTCCTTGCAGTCCAAGGGACTCTCAAGAGTCTTCTCCAACACCACAGTTCAAAAGCATCAAGGCTTTGTTTTCTCTTCTCTAAAACAATAATTTTAATATCCACCTTACTAAAATATAGATTAAATGAAATGAAATATATGAGAAGTACTAAGGTCATGAAGAAGCAAGGTCTCTACCTACAAAAGGAAATCTTGCTTGTTCAGAAATTTAATTTTTTTTTTGAAAGAGAAGTGTAATAGACATCTAAATAGAGCTTTATAAAAGCTCTACTCCAATAGAGCTTTATAAAATGGTTTCATTGGATATTTTCATTTTATATCACTATTAAAATCAAAGTTACCCTCCCCAAAACAGTGTTCAATATATCAAATATTTTCAATATATGTTTATAAAATGTACTTAAAATATTAAATAAGTTAGCCAATCCCCAATTGCATATTAAATTTATAAGAAATTTACATATATACAAAAAACTTCTAAGGCAAAACTTAAATACATTTAGAAATGTCAAATACTCAAAAAGGAAGATGTGTTCGAGAAAACTCTCAAGAGTTCCTTGGACTGTTAGGAGATCAAACCAGTCAATCCTAAAGGAAATGAATCCTGAATATTCATTGGAAGGACAGATACTAAGGCTGAAACTCCAATACTTTGGCCACCTCATTCAAAGAGCCAATTCATTGGAAAAGACCCTGATGCTGGGAAAGACTTAAGGCAGCAAGAGAAACGGATGAAGGATGAGGGATGATCTCATCCTTATCTAGGATGAGACGGTAGGATGGCATTACTAACTCAATAGACTTGAGTTTGAGCAAGCTCCAGGAGACAGTAAAGAACAGGGAAGCCTGGCATGCTGCAGTCTATGGGGTCACAAAGAGTCAGACATGACTGAGCAACTGAACAGCAACAAGAATCATAATGTCAGGTCAGTTTATTTTTCTCCCTCAGTTCTTACCTCATCACAATAAAAATTTGGAATAATGGACTAAAGTGTTTAAAATAGGCAAGTTATAGCTCAGTTTAGCTTAAGCAGACAGAAATTTTATTAGACAAACACTTCCAAAATATGAGAGCAGGCCAACCTTAAAAGAGGCTTGTTTTTCCCTGTTGGCATCCCCCCTTTTTATATTTCCAGTCTCTTCCTTCTGGTTATGCCCTGTGCAAAATACAACTTATACCCACTACCGATCAATGAAAGGGAATGCAAATGGGCATACACTCAAATGTCAAGGCTGATTGACATTTGCAAGTTATATAACAGCAGACTGTGTTTATGTCTTTCCATAATTCATTCTGTTATAATCAGATGTAGAATGTTTATAAATCCTTAATGATCTCCTTGCTGCTTAGGTTACTTTGAGAAACCCCTGTGGTTATTTTGTATCCATTGTCTGTCTACAGGTCATGTGCAGAAGTTAGTAAACTCTCTGTGGTTATTTTGTAGCATATCTGTGAGCTTTCCTGGGTGTGTCTAGGATGGGTTTTAGAGATCAGCTGGGGCAAACCCAGATGGGCAGGTCATGGTGGAGAGATCTAACCGAAAGTGGTCCACTGGAGAAGGGAATGGCAAATCACTTCAGTATTCTTGCCTTGAGAACCCCATGAACAGTATGAAAAGGCAAAATGACAGGATACTGAAAAAGGAATTCCCCAGGTGAGTAGGTGCCCAATATGCTACTGGAGATCAGTAGAGAAATAACTCCAAAAAGAATGAAGGGATGGAGCCAAAGCAAAAAGAATACCCAGCTGTGGATATGATGGGTGATAGAAGCAAGGTCCGATGCTGTAAAGAGCAATATTGCATAGGAACCTGGAATGTCAGGTCCATGAATAAAGGCAAACTGGAAGTGGTCAAACAAGAGATGGCAAGAGTGAATGTCAACATTCTAGGAATCAGCGAACTCAAATGGACTGGAATGGGTGAATTTAATTCAGATGACCATTATATCTACTACTGCGGGCAGGAATCCCTCAGAAGAAATGGAGTAGCCATCATGGTCAACAAAAGAGTCCGAAATGCAGCACTTGGATGCAATCTCAAGAACGACAGAATGATCTCTGTTCATTTCCAAGGCATGCCATTCAATATCACGGTAATCCAAGTCTATGCCCCAACAAGTAACGCTGAAGAAGCTGAAGTTGAACGGTTTTATGAAGACCTACAAGACCTTTTAGAACTAACACCCAAAAAAGATGTCCTTTTCATTATAGGGGACTGGAATGCAAAAGTAGGAAGTCAAGAAACACCTGGAGTAACAGGCAAATTTGGCCTTGGAATACCGAGTGAAGCAGGGCAAAGACTAATAGAGGTTTGCCAAGAAAATGCACTGGTCATAGCAAACATCCTCTTCCAACAACACAAGACAAGACTCTACACATGGACATCACCAGATGGTCAACACCGAAATCAGATTGATTATGTTCTTTGCAGCCAAAGATGCAGAAGCTCTATACAGTCAACAAAAACAAGATTGGGAGCTGACTGTGGCTCAGATCATGAACAACTTATTACCAAATTCAGACTTAAATTGAAGAAAGTAGGGAAAACCACTAGACCATTCAGGTATGACCTAAATCAAATCTCTTATGATTATACAGTGAAAGTGAGAAATAAATTTTAGGGCCTAGATATGATAGATACAATGCCTGATGAACTATGGACGGAGGTTCGTGACATTGTACAGGAGACAGGGATCAAGACCATCCCCATGGAAAAGAAATGCAGAAAAGCAAAATGGCTGCCTGGGGAGGCCTTACAAATAGCTGTAAAAAGAAGAGAAGTGAAAAGCAAAGGAGACAAGGAAAGATATACCCATCTGAATGCAGAGTTCCAAAGAATAGCAAGAAGAGATAAGAAAGCCTTCTTCAGCGATCAATGCAAAGAAATGGAGGAAAACAGCAGAATGGGAAAGACCAGAGATCTCTTCAAGAAAATTAGAGATACCAAGGGAACATTTCATGCAAAGATGGGCTCGATAAAGGACAGAAATGGTATGGACCTAACAGAAGCAGAAGATATTAAGAAGAGGTGGCAAAAATACACAGAAGAATGTACAGAAAAGATCTTCACGACCCAGATAATCACAATGGTGTGATCACTGACCTAGAGCCAGACATCCTGGAATGTGAAGTCCAGTGGGCCTTAGAAAACATCACTATGAAAAAAGCTAGTGGAGGTGATGGAATTCCAGTTGAGCTATTTCAAATCCTGAAAGTTGATGCTGTGAAAGTGCTGCACTCAATATGCCAGCAAATTTGAAAAACTCAGCAGTGGCCACAGGACTGGAAAAGGTCAGTTTTCATTCCAATCCCAAAGAAAGGTAATGCCAAAGAATGCTCAAACTACCACACAATTGCGCTCATCTCACATGCTAGTTAAGTAATGTCAAAATTCTCCAAGCCAGGCTTCAGCAATACATGAACCATGAACTTCCTGATATTAAAGCTGGTTTTAGAAAAGGCAGAGGAACAAGAGATCTAATTGCCAACATCTGCTGGATCATGGAAAAAGCAAGAGAGTTCCATAAAAACATCTATTTCTGCCTTATTGACTATGCCTAAGCCTTTGACTGTGTGGATCACAATAAAATGTGGGAAATTCTGAAAGAGATGGGAATACCAGACCACCTGATCTGCCTCTTGAGAAATCTGTATGCAGGTCAGGAAGCAACAGTTAGAACTGGACATGGAACAACAGACTGGTTCCAAATAGGAAAAGGAGTACGTCAAGGTTGCATATTGTCACCCTGCTTATTTAACTTATATGCAGAGTACATCATGAGAAAGGCTGGGCTGGAAGAAACACAAGCTGGAATCAAGATTGCCGGGAGAAATATCAATAACCTCAGATATGCAAATGACACCACCCTTATGGCAGAAACTGAAGAGGAACTAAAAAGCCTCTTGATGAAAGTGAAAGAGGAGAGTGAAAAAGTTGGCTTAAAGCTCAACATTCAGAAAACTAAGATCATGGCATCCAGTCCCATCACTTCATGGGAAATAGATGGGGAAACAGTGGAAACAGTGTCAGACTTTATTTTTCTGGGCTCCAAAATCACTGCAGATGGTGACTGCAGCCATGAAATTAAAAGATGCTTACTCCTTGGAAGAAAAGTTATGACCAACCTAGATGGCATATTGAAAAGCAGAGACATTACTTTGCTAACAATGGTCCATCTAGTCAAGGCTATGGTTTTTCCTGTGGTCATGTATGGATGTGAGAGTTGGACTGTGAAGAAGCCTGAGTGCCAAAAATTGATGCTTTTGAACTATGGTGTTGGAGAAGACTCTTGAGAGTCCCTTGGACTGCAAGGAGATCCAACCAGTCCATTCTGAAGGAGGTCAGCCCTGGGTGTTCTGTGGAAGGAATGATGCTAAAGCTGAAACTCCAGTACTTTGGCCACCTCATGCGAAGATCTGACTCATTGGAAAAGACTCTGATGCTGGGAGGGATTGGGGGCAGGAGGAGAAGGGGACGACAGAGGATCAGATGGCTGGATGGCATCACTGACTCGACGGACTTGCGTCTGAGTGAACTCCGGGAGTTGGTGATGGACAGGGAGGCCTGGCATTCTGTTATTTTTGGGGTCGCTGAGTCGGACACGACTGAGTGAGGGAATTGAACTGAACTGACTGGCATCCCTTTCAGCCAGGCCTGGCCTCCTTGCTCATGATTAACTTTCTACCTAACAATAATAAAACAGATAAATTGTGACCAATATTCACTGCTTACAGTAGAGATGAAGTGGAAAAGATTCTTCTCAAAAGAGCTAAAATAAATAAATAAATAAATCATACAACTTAAGTATCACTACTCCACTCCTCACAAAAAAAATTTTTTTTAATTTAAAAAGTCTCATTTTCTAAGTGTTCTAAATAATCAAAGTTTTAGCTTAGAATTACCAACTTGATTATATCCATTTTATGAATTTTAGTTGTCCCCCAAGATATTTTGGCTCCCCTACAGTTTGAACACATTTCATAAGACCTGGACAACAGTGTATTTAAAAACTAAAATTAGTAGTCTTTAATATCTTTGTAAACCTTTAGATTTTTATAAGGATGAGTAATATTTTAAAATGCAATTAAATAAAAGCAAAAATAACCTTAACAAAGTAAACAGAATCAATAATTGCCTTCAGATAAAAATTGGGATGCCACCTCTGTCGTGAGTGCTAATATCTTAACCAGTATATCTTTGCAATGGATGAATTTGAAAATAATCCTTTTACATTGGAATTCTTCTTCTGTTAAATGCTAGTTTAATTGAAAAGAGGTTTGAAAGCCTTATTAAGAAAAAACAAAAGCTTCAGATCACAAGAGTGGTTTCAGTTATAATGCTATCTTATTGTCCTTCCATCCTATAATCCTTACTTTTTCCTTACAAATTTCCTTTAGGTGTAAAAAAAAGAAAAGTTCCTTAACATTTTGATGAATGAACAGAAAACTATCTTGTTTCCCTTTGAATGTTCCTGAAAGCAGTTAATAAAGAAAACCAGTGAAGACAGTCAAAATGAAGCAAAAAGCACAAAGGTGAACAGATTTTCTTCTTCCCAGACTAAATGATCCAGTTTTGTAAAAGTGAAATTATTTTTAAAAGCAAAACCAGAAAAGAATCTGACAAGGTATTTACCTTCATATTCATTGTTTCAAAGCAGAAAATGCTCTTATGTAAAGGTTTAGTCAATTACTATTCAATGTTCAGAAGTTGAGTGTTCCTTTACTACAGATAGAGCCCAAGTCGTATACAGATACATCTTTTCCTATAAGTTACTATCTTATTTTCTTTCAAAAGCTCACAGTAAATGGTAGCCAGTTTTAGAATTTCAGAATTCATAGTAGTGGTAATTGACTATAGTCAGCCATACAGCTATATTTTCCATTTTTTCACGAATGAAAATTTGCAAATTCAAGTTGCTGTGTTCTTAGCCTATGTGGTTCAAATTAAATCAATCCTCTGACTTTGGTGAGGAGCACATGACCCAAGCTTAGCATAATGAGAGTTCTCTTGGCTGCAATGATCAGCTGCCAACTTAGCATGTGACCTAAAAAGAGTGAATGAGACTTGATGGGAAATTGTTGGTGATTCTGGGGGGGAAAAAATTTTTATTTCATCCCTTGAGATGAGTCTTCTCCAGCAGCAAAATTCAAAAGCATCAATTCTTAGATGCTCAGCCTTCTCTATGGTCCAACTCTCATATCTGTACATGACTACTAGGAAAACCACAGCTTTGAGTATACAGACGTTTGTTGGCAAGTCATGTGTCTGCCTTTTAATATGCTGTCTAGGTTTGCATAGCTTTTCTTTCAAGGACTAGTTCAGTTCAGTTCAGTTGCTCGGTCGTGTCCGACTCTTTGCGACCCCATGAATCACAGCACGCCAGGCCTCCCTGTCCATCACCAACTCCCGGAGTTCACTCAGACTCACGTCCATCGAGTCAGAGATGCCATCCAACCATCTCATCCTTTGTCGTCCCCTTCTCCTCCTGCCCCCAATCCCTCCCAGCATCAGAGTCTTTTCCAATGAGTCAACTCTTCACATGAGGTAGCCAAAGTACTGGAGTTTCAGCTTTAGCACCATTCCTTCCAAAGAACACCCAGGACTGATCTCCTTTAGAATGGATTGGTTGGATCTCCTTGCAGTCCAAGGATGGAATGTCAAGTCCCTTTTCAGGTTTCTCTTTTATTCTTAGCTCTTTTCGGGTCATAAACATTAATATTGTTTACACACGCTCCTCCCCCTAAAAAATCACATTGAGATTCTCATTAGAACTGCATTAAATACATATACTAATTTTAGGAGAATTGACTTTATAATAACAACGTCTTCCTGACTAAGATCATAGTAGTGCCTTTTATTTGCTCAATATTGTTTTTTGTTTTTCAATAAGATTTTATACTGAAATATTTCAAACATTTATAAAAGTATGGCAAATCATTTAATATGTACCTTTTACAAAAATTAAATGGTTCTTTTACTTGGGAAAATATTTTATATATAGCAATTTCCAATTATGTTGAGTTCCTTGATTTAAATCATTTCATTTTGTCCTGTGAAGCATTTTTTACAATTTCATTTCATTTGACTTATTTAACAGTTATTGAATTTAATCAGTGTCCTTTACAAATTATTTTCAAGTAAAAGTCTATTTAGTTTTTGTTCTATTCTCACTCATTTTTGATCACTATATCTACATTGATTGCTTCATCTTGAAATATTACATTATAAAACCCCAAATAAATAATAAAGAAACATGGTACATTCAAATAAAAAATTTAATAATTTAAAATCTCAATTGATTCAGGTTTAATTATTAAAACATTCTCTTACTACAGACTCCTATTGATTTCTATTCATCCCTTCCTCTTTTTTTTTTTGCCTTTCTCATACTTAAATTTCATACTATTTGAAATTCTATACATGACATTTGTTGGTCAGAAGAAAGAAGCCAAGAATGTAATGAACACCATTTATATATATTGATTTCCTTTATGTAATCTGAATTTCATCTTACTTGAAATACTTAAAAACACCTGATCTGGTATTTCTAGTCACCAGTCTAGAAATATGATTTATAAGGTTTCAGCTTGATCAATTCATATTCTCGAGTTTCTGAGACTACAGGAAGTTTATCATCTATCATTCTGATAGTCAAATTCTAAACACAAAATTATTTCTACTTCAGCTCAACTTGACAACTACATGTGTGAGCACAAACATCACTTCAGCTCAGTTCAGTTCAGTCGCTCAGTCGTGTCCTACTCTTTGTGGCCCCATGAATTGTAGCACGCCAGGCCTCCCTGTCCATCACCATCTCCCAGAGTTCACTCAAACTCATACGTCCATCGAGTTGGGGATGCCATCCAGCCATCTCATCCTCTGTAGCCCCCTTCTCCTCCTGCCCCCAATCCCTATCAGAGTCTTCCAATGAGTCAACTCTTCACATGAGGTGGCCAAAGTACTGGAGTTTCAGTTTTAGCATCATTCCTTCCAAAGAACACCCAGGACTGACCTCCTTTAGAATGGACTGGTTGGCTCTCCTTGCAGTCCAAGGGACTCTCAAGAGTCTTCTCCAACACCACAGTTCAAAAGCATCAATTCAGTGCTCAGCTTTCTTCACAGTCCAACTCTCACATCCATACATGACTACTTGAAAAACCATAGCCTTGACTAGATGGACCTTTGTTGGCAAAGTAATGTCTCTGCTTTGGAATATGCCATCTAGTTTGGTCATAACTTTCCTTCCAAGGAGTAAGTATCTTTTAATTTCATGGCTGTAGTCACCATCTGCAGTGATTTTGGAGCCCAGAAAAATAAAGTCTGACACTGTTTCCACTGTTTCCCCATCTATTTCCCAAAAACATAATTTGATATAAAAGGACAAATTATAATTGTATAAGGAAAGCAGCACACTATGACAGTATCCAAAAGTAGGAATTAGTGATTAATTTTGTAGAAGTTATTAGGTTGTTTATTTAAATATATATTTGCTGTCAAGCTAGTTGAATAATATACCTGGAGAGCTACTGAACTTGGACTTATGCCATCATTTTCCAGCCTGTTAGAAAATATTTTATAATTGTAGAGAATTAAAAAATAAATAAATTGCCCAAACCATCATTAATTGGAATAAACAAGCCAAGAAATAAATCAGCATTATGCCAGAAGTATATCCACATTTTAAGGGGTTAATATAACCATCATTATTGTACCAAGAAATTTCCATTTGTAAATTCAAAAATACAACTTCTTTTCTTTCTCACTCATCTTATCTATCATCTATCATCTGAGAGTTCAGTTTTTTCTTTACCAATCCTTTCATCCATTTTTATATTAATTGTCACAGTGCTGTTAGGCATAAAAAGTTGGAGTGCTCACTATTTAAAAGTTTCTGATAAGTTGTATAAACACCTAAATTATTCCACATATGAAAAATACCACAGTTCAGCTGCCACGATTATTAACAAAGACCATCTGACTTTAAAGTTCCTTTCTGCTGTAACCTCCCTCCAGAGACTAGATTATTTTCTACTAAGCCTATGGAATCATTACAACAGAAGCACAAACTGTAATCAATCTATATCTTATTTATGAGAAATGAAAGTTTTTGACTTTAGAAGAAAAAAAAATCTCTCTCACAATTGAATTTACTTCCACACCAAAAAAAGATTAAATCAAAAGTATAACAGTTTCCTATTTAGAGTTGATCTTTGCTCAGTGAATCACATTTAAAATCCTCCTGATATGTTCGAAATAATGAGTTTTGAAAGGAAAAGAATAAGAAGAAATAAAACCAGTGGTAGAACTATAAGTAAAAAACAAAAGTTTTATTCTTGTCAATGTGAAAATATAAATTGTTCATAAAATATGAAAGAAATATATGTATATTATAAATCTTGAAAATGAAATCTGATGTAAAACTAAGAAAAAGCAAATCAGGAAACATTAGGGAACATTTCAAAAAGTCAAATATTACATAAATGGCAACCCACTCCAGTGTTCTTGCCTGGAGAATCCCAGGGATGGTGGAGCCTGGTGGGCTGCCGTCTGTGGGGTCACACAGAGTCGGACACGACTGAGGCGACTCAGTGGTAGTAGTAGTAGCTATCTAGAACTCTTTGAATAATCTGTTATTTTGAATGGTCAGATATTTAGAGGCATATAATGCTTTGCCTCTAAAAGATAAGAAGTAAAATTTGGGTATGTGAAAGTTTCTAAAAGGTATCATACATTTCTCTGAATCCTTGGATAATGGATTTTGCTGAAACTCTGAGTCACTTTCCAGATGACGGGCACCATTGTTATGAACATCTGCTATTTCACCATCCATAAGTCAAAGTACATAAGACTGCCTCACTAGTGATGTCTTTAGACTTTGAACTTTGTGATCATACAGCTTTCAAATAATTATCTGGTTTTCTCCTTTGTACATTGTTCTCTTACTTCTCCATGCTCTCAGTATGTCTACATATAAGGATCACTCTAGAGTTTATTTTTTTGTTTCTAATCTATAGAGTACATGTTACAATTGTGCAAAATAATAATAAATATCTTCAACAAGAAGACCAAATGAGGGAATTCCCTGGCAAGTGTAAGTGTTGGGAGTCCACCCTTTCACTGCAGAGGGCCCAGCTTCATAGAACTTCTATTCAGGGTAACTAATATAGCTTTCTGGTGAATTCTAAATGTGTGATATGTTATCATTTGAAACATATCAGAAATGTATATATTTGGATTTAGACTCTTCATGCAAATCAATTTATATAACCAAAAAAAAAAAAAAACATTTACTTAAGGGATAAATTATATCAGGACTTTAAAGGCATTTATCTTAGACAAAAAATAAATATTGATAGATATACAAATAAAATTATAGAATAATCACTTAAATTATGTTATATTTTTTGCACTTATTAAGAGAGATCAAGAACAAACTAAAAATTATTTCAGTGATTTTTTTTTACATATATGTTTGAAAACCTCAGAAGTTTATTTTTTATTTTTTTATTTTTTTTAGAAGTTTAGAATCATAGTTTCAGGCATGGAAATTTTCTCCTTTGCTTTATAAATGTTAAGTCTGATGCACATGTAAGTTAATGGTAAAGAAAAGAGAAACAGAGGCCAGTAAATTCTTAAGGTTTTTGCTATTCTTATTCAGATCAGATCAGATCAATTGCTCAGTCATGTCCGACTCTTTGTGACCCCATGAATCGCAGCATGCCAGGCCTCCCTGTCCATCACCAACTCCTGGAGTTCACCCAGACATGTCCATCGAGTCAGTGATGCCATCCAGCCATCTCATCCTCTGTCGTCCCCTTCTCCTCCTGCCCCCAATCCCTCCCAGCATCAGAGTCTTTTCCAATGAGTCAACTCTTCACATGAGGTGGCTAAAGTACTGGAGTTTCAGCTTTAGCATCATTCCTTCCACAGAAATCCCAGGGCTGATCTCCTTCAGAATGGACTGGTTGGATCTCCTTGCAGTATATGGATTAACTACTCCTCAATGGACTAATCCTAATGTGTGTCAATTGTATTCTTACACAAAAACCACTTAAAACACTATTGACCAAGCAAAGCTAAGTCCACTAAATTTACTTCAGCAAGGGAGATTATCATCTTGACAGTCTGAGTAATGTTTGAAAAGTAGAAGTGAGAGAAGAATATTTAGAAAGTTGGGAAACTACTTGCAAGAGATTTTTAAGGTAGAAAATTTAAGAGGGAATCTGATTAGAATTGGTAAAGAATCCACCTGCCAATGCAGGAGGCACAAGAGACGCAGGTTCAATCCCTGGGTTGGGAAACTCTCCTGGAATAGGAAATGGCAACCCACTGCAGTATTCTTGCCTTGAAAATTCTATGGACAGAGGAGCCTGATGGGCTGCAGTCCACGGGGTCACAAAGAATTGGACATGACTGAATGACAGCAAACACAATGGTCTGATAGATTAGGATCAGAGGTGAAATTCTTAAAGAAGGTCTTGATAAGCTAATTCATGTCCTAATAGGTGAGTTATTTATTCAGGTGAGCAAACTGATGTTGTGATGAGGAGATAGTTATTTGCCCAAATAAGCAATTTGTTTGCCCAGAAAAATTGCTTTGCGAGAATTTCTTGATGCAAATAGCAAAGATATTTGTTAGTTTGGAGTCTGATTTAAAAATTTCCTGCCTCAGAGGAAAGTAATGTTGACACAGGTAGCCTCAGATTACTGTGGGAAGTTTGATCTGACTTCAGGAAAATCAATCCATTAGTCTCATCGGCAAAATGAAGCCCAAACTCTTACTAGGCAACCGGACTATCTTGAACACTTTATCAAGTCATCTATTGCCACAAAATCGTGGGCTTAAAAAGCACTCCAAAACACTGGAGCAGACACAGAATTACATGTTCTTTCTTGCTTATGCATTTGTGAGTCAAGTAAGGTTCAGCTGATCTAGACAGGGCTCAATTATGCTTAACTCCAAAGTTTGGTTGAATTCAGGCATTTTCCAGATGTCTTCACTTCTCTTTGACAAGAGGTTCCACAAAGCCTGATCTTCTCTTGGAAAAAAAAGAGCAGAGGAGGGCAAATTCAACCACCCAAGTACATTTCAGGCTTTTGCACAAATCTATAATGTAAGCTCTGATAGTTCTGTTATCTTTCTTTTTTGTGCAAGTGCCTCACTGAAGCTTTGAGTGTTCAGGCGCCCAGTTCAAAGAGATGCCCACTTCAGAGATGACTATCTCAAATGAACACATGCCGGTCACAGGACTAGATAAAGAACCAGTCTTCTCTATCCCCATCTCTGCCCAGGCTCCTTTGTTTTAGAGATCTTGGTTGGTTTCTAAAACTTACCATTTGAGCCACTTATTTTTCTCTTCCAGTGCTTTAAATTCCAGCCCTTATGGTTTAAACCAGTATAGACTGAGCCTTCAAAACCCCACTCTCAATCCCAGTGAAAGCAGAACCCCAGGCTGATTCTCTTTCTCTTCTTTCTCTCCCTGTCTCTCTCCCCCTCACTGTGTGGCCCCAGCTATAGCATGGATCTAATTTTTAGGACTTGTGAATAATAAACCCTTTTTTCAATATTTTCTGATGGGTATTACTAAGAGAATCTTGCAGTCCCAATGAGAACCACAAGGGCCAGGACAAAGACTCGTTAGTTACCCAGAGACTGAGACCAGCATGCAATAATGCCACATCTACTGAAAATCCCCACTGACCAAAGTGAAACTCAAAAATCCAACCCAAAAATGTATCTGAAATAAAGCCCAAAAATCAAGTCAAGAAAGCCCCTGCCATGAGATCATATCAAGGACTGAAGTTGGAACTCAATAATTCAACCTACCAAAATGTTTTAAAAGAGACACTCTTAAATTAAGCCTTCAACCAGCCTTAGTCAGAGATGGTTTGGCAAATTAGAAAGCCTCTGTGCAGGCATAGAAAAGTACTCAAACATAATTAACATGGATAGTTTCTCCCCCATATCATTTATTATATCATTTCTACAAATCAGTTTTGAACCTTTTAGAATTATAATCTGATGAACTTTTGGGCATTGGACCAAAGAAGAAAAATAGAAAATACTGAAGTACTGATTTCACATGAGATTGTTAAATCATTTAAATGTACCCAATACATCTATCAGCTTGTAATGAAAATGTAAGAATCTTACAGATTTTATATAATTCTATCTATGAGATAAAACAGCTTTCAGTGCCCTTTGATTATTCAAGTGGCCCCCAAAGAGACATCACTGTTCAAGCCATGTCCTTCCTTCTTTCTTTCTAGCCTCTCAATTGCTATCTCTAAAACTACAGTATTCTTTTGCCCCCAGGGCCAGACATAACTGACATTATAAAGAGTTGACTCATTGGAAAAGACTCTGATGCTGGGAGGGATTGGGGGCAGGAGGAGAAGGGGACGACAGAGGATCAGATGGCTGGATGGCATCACTGACTCAATGGACATGAGTCTGAGTGAACTCCGGGAGTTGGTGATGGACAGGGAGGCCTGGCGTGCTGTGATTCATGGGGTGGCAAAGAGTCGGACACTACTGAGCGACTGATCTGATCTGATCTCTGATAGTTTTTCTAGATTATATGATATTTGTACAATAGTACATGTAAGCTTTTAAAAATTTGTGATTTATTGTGTTTTTTTCTCCTTACAAATAATTAACTTATTATTGAAGGTTAGTTTTACTTTTAAAGTTCAGTGTGCCTTTTCTTAAGAGGGGCCCCAAAGTGATACAACTCCAAGCCCTACAAAACTGAAATCTGTCCCTGAATGTATTACAAGCACTCACACAGAGTTTTGGAGTCTCAAGTAATAAATAGAAACAACATCAGAACAGTATGGTTCACTAGAGCATAGTATAGCAGAGTTAGAGATATTTTTTTTTTAAACTTATACAGGAGCTTTCATGGGAGGTGGTCTATTTCATCTCCCAGGGGACATTTGACAATGTTTGAAGACATATTTGATTACTGTGGCTGGAGGGAGTATTACTGGCATCTAGTAAGTAAAGGTCAAGGATGCTGCTACAAAACACAAAAAGTCCTCCACAACTGTCCAAATTATCTGAATTTGTCCAAGAATTCTGACAGACCCAAAATGTCAATAGCAGCAAGACTGAGAAACCCTGACCTGTACTAACACAGCCAGAGAGAAGATGGATTTATGACCATTATATCACTACTGATACAAGGACATAAGCATTCTAACATGGACCAGTGTGAATCAAAATGAGACTGTGGACCCTCCCAGA
This sequence comes from Bos mutus, assembly GCF_027580195.1. Taxonomy (NCBI): domain Eukaryota; kingdom Metazoa; phylum Chordata; class Mammalia; order Artiodactyla; family Bovidae; genus Bos; species Bos mutus. Next base: position 34,575,411 of record NC_091618.1, read on the forward strand.
TTGTAAACAGATGAAATAGAGATGGGATAATGGTAGGAGGCAACCAGGCCAGAATTTTTAAAAATCCGTTTCCCTGGCAGTCATGCTAAATTTTCCCCTAATATCTGGAGGCCAAGAAGATTGATAGGTAATACTGAATTCACACCAACCCTATATAATTCAAATCTCAAGTTTATCACTTCTAAAAAGGGAATAAAAATTCTTTATAGAGTTGTTATAAAGAGTTTTAAAGTGCCTGGTGCCCCTTCCTTCTAGAATTCATATTGTGTTATGACTGGGGTGGTGTGTGAGGCATGAGCTGAAGGTCTGTATCCTTTCATCTCTCACTTCCACATACACCTTAACTCTGAAGGCCACCATCACCAAAGGGAGAAATGTCTATGGGAAAAAAAAAAACAGGTAAGTTGGAGCAAAGTCTTAAGTTTCAGAAAGCAAGCCCAGGTGTGCCTACTTAGGAAAGTATTTGTTTGCTTGCCTTTTACCTACATTACAAAACAGGTGAGAGTTTCCAAGCTGTGTAGAGAAGAATCAAAGGATTCCAAATCAGAGATTGCAGCCTGTATGGGAAGCCCTGCATCTTTGTCTGGGTGATGATGGAGCAAGCGGAGGTAGAGAGAAGAGTAGACTTCTAAATGGGGTTGATCAGCCAAGAAGAGAAGAGAATGGTCTGCTGTTCATCTGAAACCCCTAGAAGCAAAAGCCTCACACCTGCTGTGGAGCAGGAGAGCAGAGATGACTGCTGGACAACTTGAGGAAGCCTCAACAATGTTCCCATTGTCCAGAAGAAGTACATGAGAGGGAATGTCCCCTCCCAGTGCCCATAAAGTGTCAATCCCTCAGTCGTGTCTGACTCTTTGCAACCACATGGTCTATAGCTCACCAGGCTCCTCTGTCCTTGGGATTTTCCAGGCAAGAATACTGGAGTGGGTTGCCGTTCCCTTCTTCAGGGAATCTCCCTGACCCAGTGTCCTACATTGCAGGTGGGTTATTCACCATGTGAACCATCAGGGAAGCCCATAAGGAAAGTGCAGAGACTTTCCTTGGGAGACTCAGATGCTGCATAGATAAGAGGGAGGGATATGAAAAGAAGACTTTTCTTTTCATGAAAAGAGACTTGAGCCCTCTCTCTCAGTAGCAGTGAGGCCTGGGACTTCCCTGTTGGTCCAGTGGTTAAGTCTCTGTGCTCCTACTGCAGGGGTACAGTTCAATCTCTGGGTGAAGAACTAAGATCCAGCAACCAGAAAGAAAAAAAGCAAATGAGGCCTAACAAGTCTTAGCATGTGCTTTTATGAAGGAACATACTACCTGAGAACTGTTGAGAACTAACGGATATCTCAGAAGAGATCAGCAAAGAACTAGGGAAGACCCTTGCCCCCTGTAATCTCCATTTAAAATCAAATTCAGACAGAAGAGGGAGAGGTAAAATCTTGAATTTAACTGAAGTTAAATCTCAAATGCCTGAGAGAAGTCTCAGAAAAGACTCGAATTGCATGGACATAACTGGATCACAGTTTCTAAGTTTGGATTTATGATTGCACATGTGGGTTTATAGCTTGTGAAAAATCACATACTACATACATATACAGATTCTGTACTTCTCAATGAATCTTTTGTATTGTCTTGTTGAAGACTCAGATTGGAAATGAAATGCCACCAGAAACAAAAGTCTCCAAGGATTTCTTAGAAGAAGAGTACATCAACCATGCAGAACAGGATACTGTTTTCAGAGAACTTCTTGGTCCCTACAGAGGGTAGGAAAAAGAATCAATATCCTGCTTAGAAGACAGACTGATGTAGGTAGCACCTGATTGACTGAATTTTGAAGAACAAATTGCAATGTTTATCAGATCGTCAGCTATCCTGTTGAAAGCTTTAGTAAATATTTGCTGAGCGACATTCTAGCCTGTCTGGGTTTCCCGGGTGGTGCTAATGGTAAAGAACCTACCTGCCAGTGCAGGAGAAATAAGAGACATCGGTTCAATCCCTGGGTTGGGAAGATCCCCTAGAGGAGGGCATGGCAATCCACACCAGTATTCTTGCCTGGAGAATCCCATGGACAAAGGAGCCTGGTGGGCTACAGTCCATAGGGTCACACAGTCTGACACAACTGAAGCGACTTGCATGCACACATACTAGACTGTCTAAGGCATCGTACTAGTCATGGGCACAAAGAGAAATAAGAACAGTCCTTGACTCCACAGAGCACACACATATTTTCCTATATACTTGCAATATAGCACTCAGCATTTTTCCTTTAGCATACATAACAACTAGCACACTTAAAGAGACAAAAACTAGGTCTTACATAGATTCTGATGAAAGCAAGAAGTTAAAACCTTGAGCCTGGTTGAGCTGAAGTGAAGTGAAGTGAAAGTCAGTCAGTCATGTCTGACTCTTTGTGACCCCATGGACTGTCCATGGAATTCTCCAGGCCAGATTACTAGAGTGGGTAGCCTTTCCCTTCTCCAAGGGATCTTCCCAACCCAGGAATCAAACCCAGGTCTCCTGCATTGCAGAAGGATTCTTTACCAGCTAAGCCAGAAAGGAACTGGACCAAATAAAAGTAGAAATTAGAGATGATTTTGTCTCAAATAGCTCCACTTATTAAAAAGGCTGCAGAATTCACACCACCTTCAGGCTATTTGGCATCTAATACCAATCCTAAATATTAAGAATAGCACTAATTTCATCCTGAGTCAGCCATTCCTGTAAGATCCCTGCATATGTGCTCTGTCATGTCCAGCTCTTTGTGACCCCTTGAATTGTAGCCTGCCAGGCTCCTCTTGTTCATGGAATTTTCCAGGAAAGAATGATGAAGTGGGTTGCCATTTCCTCCTCCAGGGGATCCTCACAACCCAGGGTTTGAACCCATGACCCTTGTGTCTCCTTCATTGGCCAGCGGATTCTTTCCCACTGGCACCAACAGATAGTATAGTTAAATACTGCTAGGCATCTACACACAATGCAATGTCTGATCTCTTTGAATATTCCTAGAAAATATGTTTCACCTTTGTTTATACTGTTTCTGGTTGAATATGTGATTGCCAAATAGTTTTTTCTTAGCTCTAGCAGTAGCTGAGATATAATGAATCAGAGAATCAAACGATGCCCTCTTTATACCCAAATTACTCAGTATACAATAAATGTAGCAGATGAAAGACACCCCAAGTATGTAGAAAAATTATACACATACACACAGGCTCAAATATAACAGCCATCCATCAATTATCTGAGTTAGAGGAAATCATAATGGAAAGTAAAACAAAAACAGATAATTTTACTGGAGTTGTCTCCAAAGTATTATTTTACCAATGCATTAGTTCACACCATCAATCAACCATGAAAATCCTAGAAAGGCAAACTAGATCTCCATGATTAAAGAAAATGAAAATCTTAGGATGGCAAACCCTATCTCTTTGGAGCAAAATCAAAAAAATTGCAAGAAGTGATTGACATGCTTAACTGTTCCTATGAAAGGAACACTAGCAAGGAGTTTTAGAGAAATGCTTAAAAACCCATTTGTGCCTGTCAATGACATCCACCTTTTCAAGCTGCTGATCCGTTAGTGACTAATATCTGACTCCGTATTAACCTGGACAATGGCAAAGCATTCCAGGAGAAAGTAGTGAACTAAGTTTTGTTGTTGCTGTTATTTGTTTTAGGATAAATAGTGGCAGTAAATGGATTTGGGATTTACAAAAGAGCTGGTGGGAGGTAATTTTAGCAATTTGTAAGAAAATGTAAATACAAATAATCTTCCTAAAGAAAACGGACTCTAACCTTTATGATCACTGCCATGTTACATATGTAATGCTATTGAAAAGGGAAAATAAATGTCAAAGATAAATAAAGATTATTGTTATCCCTATCAGGAGGAGATAGATTTTTTTTTCCCTTAGCATCATTTCTGTAAGACTTTGTTCTGTTTTGCCACCAAATGCATTGAAATCACTTAAGAAAAAATCATTACATATAAAAGAGCTTCAGGTTACCACAATGGTGCAGTTAACAGCAAAGATATGAAATAATTTTTGTTCTTTTAAAACAAAGAGTGCCAAAAGAATGGAACTTTTATATTATTTCAAATGAATAACAAGTTTCAAGCTTGATCTTGAACGCTAGTCCTCACATCTTAAATGAAACAATGAGTGCCTATCTGAGCTTCTGACCGCTTAGATGCTGCACATTGTTAGAACGTGACAATGGTGCCATCTACTGTCAAGGTGTGATATCACTCATTTAAAAGTGAAAAATATACTTTTAAACCAAATACTATGATTAAAAAGGAATGATGTTAAAGCTGAAACTCCAGTACTTTGGCCACCTCATGCGAAGAGTTGACTCATTGGAAAAGACTCTGATGCTGGGAGGGATTGGGGGCAGGAGGAGAAGGGGACGACAGAGGATGAGATGGCTGGATGGCATCACCGACTCGATGGACGTTGAGTTTGAGTGAACTCCAGGATTTGGTGATGGACAGGGAGGCCTGGCGTGCTGCAATTCATGGGGTCGCAAAGAGTCGGACATGAATAAGCGACTGAACTGAACTGACCTGATAGACTAATTTCGGAGAAGGCAATGACAACCCACTCCAGTACTCTTGCCTGGAAAACCCCATGGACGGAGGAGCCTGGTAGGCTGCAGTCCATGGGGTCGCTAAGAGATGGACACAACTGAGCGACTTCACTTTCACTTTCACTTTCATGATTAAAAAATCTTTAAATTGTGTGATAAGTGTGCCGCTGCTGCTAAGTCGCTTCAGTCGTGTCCAACTCTGTGCGACCCCATAGACGGAAGCCCACCAGGCTCCCCTGTCCCTGGGATTCTCCAGGCAAGAACACTGGAGTGGATAAGTGTGAACGTGGGCTAAATTGTTCAGTCGTGTCGAACTCTTTGCTACTCTATGGACTGTAGCCTGTCAGATTCTTCTGTTTGTGGGCTTTTCCAGGCAAGAATACTGGAGTGGATTGCCACACTCTCCTCCAAGGGATTTTCCCAACCCAGGGATCAAACCTTACCCCCTCCTCTCTCCTGCATCGCCAGATGGGTTCTTTACCACTAGTACCACCTGGGAAGCCCGTGTGATAAACGTAAATTCTCTAAAATATACAAGAATATAAGGTCCCTTTTTTCATATAGGTAAGATGTCCTAGACAACATGTTAAAAAGCAAAGACATTACTTTGTCAACAAAGGTCCGTCTTGTCAAGGCTATGGTTTTTCTAGTAGTCATGTATGGATGTGAGAGTTGGACTATAAAGAAAGCTGAGCACTGAAGAATTGATGCTTTTGAACTGTGGTGTTGAAAAGACTCTTGAGAGTCCCTTGGACTGCAAGGAGATCCAACCAGTCCATCCTAAAGGAGATCAGTCCTGGCTGTTCATTGGAAGGACTGATGTTGAAGCTGAAACGCCAATATTTTGGCCACCTGATGTGAAGAGCTGACTTATTTGAAAAGACCCTGATGTTGGGAAAGATTGAGGGCAGGAGGAGAAGAGGACAACAGAAGATGAGATGGTCGGATGGCATCACCAACTCAATGGACATGAGTTTGGGTAGACTCCCCAGTTGGTGATGGATAGGGAGGCCTGGTGTGATACAGTTCATGGGGTCACAAAAAATCGGACACAACTGAGTGACTGAACTGAACTAAACTGAAGATGTCCATTATAAGTTTTTTTTCCACCAGTTATTTTAGTATGCACTTATATATTATTTTAATCACTGTTTTACAAACCTCACAGGGAAGTAAACTGAAAACAGACTTTACACAGTACAGTAAAGATTTCTGGAGAAGGAATGGCAACCCACTCCAGTATTCTTGCCTAGAGAATCCTGTGGACGGAGGAGCCTGCTGGGCTGCTGTCCATAGGGTCTCACAGAGTCGGACACGACTGAAGCAATTTAGCATGCATGCATGCATTGGAGAAGGACTGGCAACCCACTCCAGTATTCTTGCCTGGAGAATCCCAGGGACGGGGGAGCCTGGTGGGCTGCTGTCTATGGGGTCGCACAGAGTCGGACACGACTGAAGTGCCTTAGCAGCAGCAGCAGCAGTAAAGATTTCATGGATAATTTTGGATTAATTGCCCCCCTTCTTAAATTTATTTTTTGCTATTAGTTTTTAGACTACTTTCTAAATCTAATTAGCAATGAAATTTTCCCTGTTAAATTTGGAAACTTTGTTTTTGCAGACAACTGCACAAAGTGAGGCAGTAAAAGAAGCATATAGAAGTGTTTGTAACTTTACTGTATTGCTGCTAAACATTGCCAATAACGAGCTTTAAATGATAATTGAGAATCCCTTAATGTACTTTATATATTAACTATCCTATCAGAGAGATAAAGTTTGAAGTTTCTGAATAAATAGACCACATACATAGAATTTTAATTAAAAGGCAAACAGTCTAATTGTATTTGTTATGTAAGTCACATGGGGCTGAGAAGTGGAGATGCTGACAAAAATTTACCAGGCTTAGAAGAAAATAATAGGCTCTAGTCAACAAATACATTTTTTAAAGATATAAACTGTGACCTGAAGTCACTAAATTGCTAGGGCTATTGATGTTATTAATGTTATAACTAGGCAGTTAGTAAGAAAATTGGTTGGTCATATTTAAGCTTATTTTTAAAATTTGGAGTCAAGAATACTCTGTCATAGTGTTTTTAATGCAGGATATTTCCAAGGTATTTACTGAGCTGTGATGGAGGATGGTGACATCCTTGTGCCGCATGGACCTTGCTGGTGTTAATTTGACATTGCCACAATCTTATTTTCCAGTTAAAGAACACAGCTATGCTCCTTGCTTTTCCAATACTCTTTGTCATAATGAGCCAGTGTAAACATCATATGAAGTCGTTTTGATTAAAATTCAGAAAGTCTCTAATTATGGAGCTGAAAATCTAGGGACAGATGGCAGAGGGTAACTGTGCAGAGGTATCGCTGATATACAGCAGAAAACCCTGCTTTGGCTACTGAAACAAGGGTTTTACCTGGTTATTCTAGGAGCTATAAAGTCTCTCCATCCATTTTCCCAAATTCAAACCAGGTTTTACCTTGCTCAGCAGTCCCCAAACTCTATTTTTTCATTTACTTCACTCTGATTTCTCTAAACTCGAGCCAAAGCATTACTTAGGAATGTAGAGTGTGTGCTCAGTTGCTTGGTCATTTCCAACTCTTTGCCACCCCATGGACTGTATTCTGCCAAATGTGGAATGCTGGAGACTAAAATTCATTGTTTGTGGATTCTGTCAAGACTCCCCTGGCCCACCAGTCACAAAAGTCAACTCGAATTCATGTGCTTGCTTAACAGCTTCATTTCTTTTTCATCTAACTTTTCTGTTCGCATTTTTGCTACTTCATATGATATTCTGTAGTCACAGTTATCTGTCCTGAACTACAGTAGAAACTGGAACGACTTTTTATTTTTGTTTCCTATTCAGTCAGTTTCTATCCACTATAAACTTAAGTGCAACTTAATCTTGGTGCATTCACTGACAGTGCTGTGCATGTGCTCACTCAGTCATCTCCAACTCTTCAACTTTCTGAAGTATACACCAGCCTCAGAGTGAATCCAGCCCAGGTCCTCACAAAGAAGACTGCACATCAGTTTGTACGTGATTTCAAACGTGGCAAGGTACAGAGTGGAGATAAATAAGACCTTGAAAGAGGTATGTTACAAAGGGCTCTGAGATCTTGGAAAGAAGGTTTTTGAAGGGGTTCAAATGGAAGTAGTTCAAGGTACTTGTGAGGAACTCAGCCTGACACCAGCATGCTGGACCACTGGAGGATAGGAGTGCCAGTGTGGGGACTACTAAAAATACATTTTCATGGTTTAGCTTAAAGGCTCTTCTTCTGCTTTCTTAATAGCCATATTTTACAAAAGTGTCAAATAACTTCTGTTTGGAAGACAGAGCTCCTGCTTGCCTTACAACCTTTTCATGATACATGGAAATTCGATTATTCTAAAAGGTGGAATTATCTTCAGGTCCTCCCATATGTGTGTGTTCTCTGTCCCTCAGTCGTGCCCAACTCTGGGCGACTCCATGGACTGTAGCCCACCAGGTTCCTCTGTCCATGGGATTTCCCAGGCAAGAATACTGGAGTGGGCTGCTATTTCCTTCTCCAGGGGATCTTCCTGATCCATGGATTGTACCCATGTCTCCAGCATTGGCAAGCCAGTTCTTGAAGACTGCCACCTGAGAAGCCCAGAGAAGTTGTCTAATCCTGAGGCCTAACAAGATGATATGAGGGAGAAGGGCAGGACGGGAGTGAGCCATAGCCATAGTGAAAGTACCTCAGTCGTGTCTGACTTTTTGTGACCCCATGAACTGCAGCTGCCAATCACCTCTGTCCATGGAATTCTCCAGGCCAAAATACAGGAGTGGGTAGCCTTTCCCTTCTCCAGGGGATCTTACCAACTCAGGAATCAAACTGGGGTCTCCTGTATTGCAGATGTATTCTTTACCAGCTGAGCTACCAGGGAAGACCCAAGGGAATCATAAATCTCTTAATCTCCCCTACATTAATAATTCAAACTAAATTGCACACAATTTTCTTGAGAATGGGGAGAATGCCTCCTTAATTCATAAAATATCAGAACTTTCTGCCTCACAATAAAAGGCACTCATAGTGTTTATTCAACTAAATTCCAAGATTATTTCTTTGTTTATATTTTAGAATGTTCTTTTGTTACAAAGTTAAGTTTGGGGAAATAAATAAATATTTAAAGTCCAAACCAAGTAAAATGTTTATCTCCTCAAATTCTTGATATTGCTAAAAAAAAAAATTTTAACATTTATCAATTTTGAGTATATTTTGAGTAATTCTGAGTTTGATAACTTACGAAATGAAAGAAGAATTAAATCTACTCACAGTCATTCATAGTCATAAGAAATAAATGTTACTTTTAACTTGCTAAAACTGTAATATTTCCTTGAAATTGAGACCCTCTGGACTGTAGCCTGCCAGGCTCTTCTGTCCATGAGATTTTCCTGTCAAGAATACTGGAGTGGGTTGTCATTTCCTCCTCCTGGCGAACTTCCTGATCCACGGATCGAACCCAGATCTCCTGCATTGCAGGCAGATTCTTTATCATCTCAGCCACCAGGGAAGACCTATATTTTCACGGAAAACAAATTAGACACTATAAATATTTTTAACATTAGAGGAAACATTTTTATCTGTCCTTTTAAAATATATTTAGCAAATCTAAAATAATATCCACATGTTTAAATTAGAAATTTTAAGTAACATCTGTACATGAAAATATTTTCCAAAGAAACAGAACCCTTTACTATATAGTGGATATGGAGGAATTATATATACAGCATAGGAAGCAGTTTATGTTACTGTTACTGACACTATAAAACAGAACATTTATTTCCAGAAAAAGAAAAATTTGCCAATAACAATGATTTCCCCCTGCACATATGATTACTGATTTTACTTTAATTCTGAAGTATACCATTTACAGTCACAGTTCATTAGCACCCCCTTGTGGTCATGGAAAAATATTTCTTATCAAGGCATTTACACACCTGAGCGAATGCTTTAAGGGTTGAAGTGTCTTGTTTTGAACAAATAATTTTAAACCCAATTTAAATAAAATACTTCTTTCTTTCTAAATATGTGGCATAATTTCATTTGTTATATCTACTATAACATGCATATGCAAATAAGTCTCAAAAGATCATGTGGTTCATACAAATGCCATAAAATTTGTGGTAGCCTAAAGGACATCTTAGAAGAATACCTCTTCTCTCTTGTACTACTTGCAAAATTATATAGAGGCTTTTCAGCTCCTCAGAAGCCATGATCTAAGAGTGGTTCCCAATCCAGATGGCATAGTAGAATTAACAGAGGTGGCAATAATAATAATACCACCACTGAGCATCCCATAGAACATGAAGCCAGAATACCTGGGTACAGGTTCAGGAATTGATAGTTTTATAAGTGACTCAAATACAGCCAGTGTGTCAAATCTCTGATCTAAGAGGTATTTGTAAGGATTCTTCAGTTGGAAGATAATATATAAAATAGAGAGAAAAGATGAGTCCACATTATCTGGAAGTGTGCATGTGAAAGTCACTCAGTCATGTCCAACTCTTTGCAATCAGGGACTCTATACAGTTCATGGAATTCTCTAGGCCAGATTACTGGAGTGAGTAGGCTTTCCTTTCTCCAGGGCATCTTCCCAACCCAGGGATGAAACCTAGGTCTCCTGCATTGCAGGCGGATTCTTTACCAGCTGAGCCACAGAGGAAGCCCACCTAGAAGTGTGAGAATGGTAAAGTGCTGAGTCTTCACTTTTGACACTACCTGCTCTGCACAGGGACTATTATTGTGGATTTACAAGAACCAGGACAGATGTTTCCTATCCTAGAGACTTTGAGACTATTTTACAAATATAGGAGACTCACTCATAAAAATGTACTATTGTGCAAAAAAAAAAAAAAAAAAAAGAGATCATATAGAAAGAGGTGTGGAAGGACGACATGTTCTTAGAAAAATCACTACCTGATTGGCACAAGGCCTGCTATCCTATTTCAGTCAGACCCAGAGCCTACGGACAGGTGTTTCTTTTGAAGGATTTTAGGTAATTAGTCTATAGTTTGAAACATTTAAAAATAATCAGCATTTATACCTTAGATGTTTAAAGGTATTATGTGAACTTTGGGCCCATGTGTGAATGCCAAGCTTTTTTAATAAAAAGGTTGGTTTTACTGCCAGTAGATACCTAAAGACACTCTACAGTTCATATTAATAAGACTGAATGTAATTGAATGTCAGCAGATACGGTGATTTATAAAGTACTTCATACCCTGTGTATAATGAAAACCCTTGGCACTGAATCCTAATATTTGATGAAACATCACACTGGCTTTATTTCCAATAGTCAACTTGACCTAGAACCTTCTATCATTTTTATAGTGAACTGATTTAGCCTGTTTCTACCTGTGAATCAAGTTTTCATCTATAATTAAGAAAAAAAATGATGCAATTTGAATTTCAGCCTTTTCCCTTGGTTCAGCATTTTCTATATTTTCAAAGCAATGAAACGGCTATTTTAGCAAATACATTAGAAGTGAATATAAGTTTGAATGTAAACTCCTTGAAAGCAGACACCTGGGAAAACTGATATTTGCACCACTGATAATACCCTTGCCAAAACTATTTTTAGAATTCGTCTTTGGAAACTGCTTTTTATATTGGCAGCACATTTTAAAATATCTATTTCTTTGGTAAGACTTTGTTTGGGTGATGGATTTGAATTTTTTTTGAACAGTAAAATATATTTGCAGCCAAGACAAATGAGTAATTGGGCTAAGCTGGATAAAGAGCAATTTAAGATAAAACAAAATAAAATAAGATTTGGGGGATGATAATCTAGTAAGCATAATAGGCAATGTAGCACTTGTAAAGTGATCTTGATGCTTTAATTCACACAGTTGTTAAAAATAATGTTGCAAAAGGAAAATGCACAATTTGACAACAACAAAAACTGGAGAAGGTGTTTAATTGTAAAGGGCTTCCCTGGTCACTCATTAGTAAAGAACGCCTGCCAATGCAGGAAGCATGGGTTCAATCCCTGGATCAGGAAGATCCCGTAGAGTAGGAAATGTCAACCTACTCCAGTATTCTTTCCTAGGAAATCCCATGGACAGAGGAACCTGGTGGGCTACAGTCCTTCCTGGCGGGCTCCAGTCCTTGAGGTCGAAAAGAATCAGGTAGGACTGAGTAATTAAACAAAAACAGTGCAATTGTAGATTGAAAAGCAAGCTCATAGTTTATTTCAATCCACTGAAAAATAAAGTATTTAATATTATAATAAAACACTTCATAGGATGCTTTTGACCAAGCATACTTCATTAAAACCTTGATAATTAAGTATTTCATATGAAGAAAACTGAGAGTGAACAAGAAGTTAAAACAAAATGTTTAAGATCACTAACATTTCCCCATAGCTTTAAAATGTAAAGAAAAAATTCTAAATAATTCTGAGAATGTTTGAAGGTATATTTGTATTCATCTTAATGTGCACAACAGGCTCCCCAAACTTAAATCTCAGATATGAAAGTACATACTCTCTACCAGGGAATATTGTTAAAGTACAGATTCGAGTTCACGAGTCTACATTTCTTACGAGTTCTCACCTGATGCTCATGCTGCTGGTTCTGGAATCTTGTTTCCAGTAGCAGGATTACAGATTTCAACTTGTTCTAGATATTTTCTGGTTGTCTTTCCAGTTCTTTCAAAAAGTTCTCCCAGTCTCTGTATATCTCATTCATTTTTTGGTTTTTATTTTTTCCCTGGTTGGTATAAAAAAATTAATGAATGAAAAATCTCCTGTAACTGTGGTTTGCCTAAATCTATACTGTCAAAGGCAGAAATTCTCTCAAAAACCTCTCCAACTGTCCCATTCCCTTCCCATTCCCACACTGCAGCTTCCCCTGGATACCTTGATCTCACAGCTTAGTCTCCTGCTGAGTGTGATTCTGTGTAGTAAAAATGAAACTGTAATGTCTGTGTCCGGGGCCCATGAAGGTCAGAAAGCTCAGTGATTCTGCTGTTAAAAATATCAGTTCTGCTTAAAAACAAACAAAATCCTCAGATATCTAAGGCAACTGGGTTGAATACTGCAATTTATCTCCAAGTACCATCATCTGATAAATTTTGAAATAATATTTGTTTCATGTTTTAGTTACTATAAAAAATATTGGTTCATTTTAAATCAGTTATGCAAGACTGAGGTGAAAAAATGATCTTATGTATGAAAAGAGGGCAATGCACCCCACTCCAGTACTCTTGCCTGGAAAATCCCATTGACGGAGAAGCCTGGAGGGCTGCAGTCCATGGGGTCGCAAAGAGTCAGACACAACTGAGCGACTTCACTTTCACTTTTCACTTTCATGCATTGGAGAAGGAAATGGCAACCCACTCCAGTGTTCTTGCCTGGCGAATCCCAGGGATGGGGGAGCCTGGTGGGCTGCCGTCTACGGGGTCACACAGAGTTGGACATGACTGAAGCAACTTAGTAGCAGCAGCAGCAGCATGCTAACCTTTAAAGTTAAAAGCAAAAACAGAAAAAATATATAAATGCAATTATCACTGGATAGAGTGTGAACTGCTTTGAATTAATGGTTTAATTTTCAGATAATATAGGAATCTATCCTGTATAAACAAGGCTTCCCATGTGGAGCAGTGGTAAAGCATCCACCTGCCAATGCAGGAGACATAGGTTTGATCCCTGTGTTGGGAAAATCCCCTGTAGAAGAAAATGGCAACCCACTCCAGTATTCTTGCCTGGAAAATCCCATGCACAGAGGAACCTGATGGACTACAGTCCATAGGGTCACAAAGAGTCGGACATGACTCAATGACTAAGCATATCTTGTATAAACTTTTAATCAAAATTTAGTAATTAGGGCAGTGAAAGTACAGAAAAGCTCAAACCATGATAACATTGGACTTTCCTGGTGGCTCAGATAGTAAAGAATCTGTTTGCAATGCAGGAGGCCTGGGTTTGATCCCTGGGTTGGGAAGACCCCTGGAGGAGGAACCCATGGAGGAGGGCATGGCAACCCACTCTAATATTCTTGCCTGGAGAATCCCATGGACAGAGGAGCCTGGAGGGCTACAGTCCTTGAGGATGCAAAGAGTCAGACACGACTGAGTGACTCAGCACACATGATAACATAGAATTTCAAGAAATCTATTTAATGCTAAGTTTGGAGAATAAAAGAAAAGAAAAAATTATCAGTAAGTTAGGTGCATGGAATTAGGCATTATTTAGCAATGCACTTATAATGGAACTTTCCAACCTGAAAAATCTTATGATTGTTGACAATCTATAATAAATCCATCTCTCTCAACCATAGACATGTAAATAATAATCAGAGAAGTCAGTCAATTCGAGGCTTTCTGAAAATCTTAAACAGGTTTCTGTATGTCTTTACTAGATGCATGTGTGAATTGCTTTATTTTATCTCTCCAGTAATCTGTCCATAATTATTATCTTTATGGTTATGAAACAAGTGATGGTGAACATGTCTGAAACAATTGCATATTTATATATGTCCCTATATGGACAGGGAGGCCTGGCATGCTGCAGTCCATGGAGTTGCAAAGAGTCAGACACTTCTGAGTGACTGGACTGAACTGAACTGAACTGATATGCATTACCAATGTGGTCTGAAAATCGAAAACCTGGAATCTAATTTTGGTCCCAACACTAACTAACTTGTAAACTTGAACAGGTCAACTAAATTCTGTAACTGCTGGTATCTGATTCTGGGACAAACCTTTGATACTAAACAGGAAGATTTTAAGAATCTCGAGAGTCAGCTTGAGAACAAACTTTATTCTGACCTTAAACCCAGCTTTTAAAAACTAGGCTCTTGGTTTAAGAGCTTATGAACCTAAAATCTCTTAAGAATAGATGTTTCAGTCCCCACTCCTGGTAGAGGATTCTTGCTGCTCCCTTGCTGCTCTTGTTCCTGCCGAGGTTCCCATTCAGGACCGCTCTGAATGGGAAACATAGAACCTCTCTGTAGTTGCTCTCAGAGTGAAATGCAGACTTACTCCCTCCCAACACTCTCGTAATACTGAAGAATTTTTCCTACTTCCCCATGCTCATAACTATGTTTTTCACTGACTGCTGGCTGCCTAGACTCCTGGTTAATGCTTCTTGCCCAAGTCCTCTGGATCCTGAAATTGCTCCATCTGCCTGTGCTCCACCGGCTGCCCAGCCTCTCTTCATCACGTGGCCGGTCTTAGTTTGCTGGGACCCCAGGTCCCATCCAGGGACCAGCCCAGCAGAACAACACGTGAAGAAATAATACTCACTGGAAATACCAAGGATAGTCATGGGATGGTGGTCTGAGGGAGACCAACTGAAGACACCTGCAGCGAGGCAGACAGTTCAAGTGAAAAAAAAAAACAAAACAAAGAAGTGAGGGAGATGAATACAATCATCACTTCTCTAGAATGCTTTATTTAGCGAATCTAATGGTAATAGAAAAAAAATGATTATAGTTTAGACAATTGCCTACTGATATTAATCCTGAAATCATGGTCAAGAGAAGTTTATTTTCCCACTGTTTATTCAACTTCTGCTTCAAGGTTAAGTGTCAATATGCATAACTACCATATCCTCTGGGAAGGTCTCATTTAAATAAGAAGGAAGATCAGAAACAAACTTCAGCACTGACCATTGAGGATTTATTTGTATTAATCTACACACTCAAATTATTTCCTTTGCTTAATCTCTACTGCATACTATGCCTATATTTTACAAAAGCAAAAGCTCAAATGCAAACAATAATAGACAGAAATATGTGTGACAAGCCAGTATTTAGACACCAGGATTGCCTCACATCTGTGGCCTCTCATTTCAGCAAACACTTCTTCTTGAGTCAGTCTATCACCTCCGAGGACTTGATTATTTTTGAAGTGTGCATCTGATTTTTTGAGCATTTGTTTGTATAGTTTCAACAGTAAAAGTTGTATACACTGCTCGTGCATTAGAATTTGCATACCTAGGTCTACAGAGTGAGAATGTCTAATTGTGAACTATAATCTTCATTAACAAACTAAAATCATTCTGGTGCTGCCTTTCTATGGAGGTCGCTGGAAAACCAGTTTTGTATATTCATTTTAATTTAGTCCCTGTGTCTAAAATGTTAGGGAGACAAACAGTTTTCTTTGATAAACACAGAGTTAAAAAAAAAAAAAAAAAAAGACTGAATTTAAATGCTTTTTTCTCCAATTTCTCTCTTTTACTGGAGTACTGTTGCCTTACAACATTGTGTTAGTCTCTGGGGTACAGCAAGGGGAACCAGCTATGTTGTTGTTTGGTCGCCCAGTGGTGTCCAACTCTGTGACGCCATCGACTGCAGCATGCCAGGCATCTCTGGCCCTCATCATCTCCCAAAGTTTGCCCAAGTTCATGTCCATTGGATCGGTGATGCCATCCAGCCATCTCATCCTCTGACACCCTCTTCTCCTTCTGCTCTCTATCTTTCCCAGCATCAGGGACTCTTCCAATGAGTCAGCTGTTTGCATCAGATGACAAAAATACTGGAGCTTCAGCTTCAGCATCAGTCCTTCCAGTGAATATTCAGGGTTGATCTCCCTTAAGATTGACTGGTTTTATCTCCTTGCTATCCAATGCACTCTCAGGATTCCTCTCCAGCACCATAGGTTGAAGGCATCAATTCAGCTACATGTTTACATACATCACTCTTTTTTTGGATTTCCTTCCCATTTAGGTCACCACAGAGCATTGAGTCGAGTTCCCTGTGTTATGCAGTAGGTCCTCATTAGTTTTCTGTTTTACATATAGAATCAATTGAGTTTAAATACATTTAAGCTGTTAATAAAGCTAGTGGATGTGATAAAATTCCAGAACTATTCAAATTCCTAAAGAACGATGCCATCAGGTTTTGCATTCATTATGTCAGCAAATCTGGAAGACCCAGCAGTAGCCACAGTACTGGAAAAGTCAATTCTCATTCCACTTCCCAAGAAGGGTAGTTACTAAAGAATGTTCTAATCATCAGACAATTGTACTCATCTCCCAGGCTAGTAAGGTCATGCTTAAAATCTTGCATGCTAGGCTTCAGCAGTATGCAAACCAAGAACTTCCAGATGTTCAAGCTGGGTTTAGAAAAGGAAGAGGAATTAGAGATCAAATTTCCAGCATTCACTGGATTATAGAGAAAGCAAGGAAATTTAAAATCTACCTCTGTTTCATCGACTACACTAAAGTCTTTGACTCTGGATCATGACAAACTGTGGAAAGCTCTTAGAGAGATGGGAATACCAGACTATCTTACCTGTCTCCTGAGAAATCTGTATGTGGGTCAAGAAGTGACAGTTAGAACCCTGTATGGAACAACTGTTTGGTTCAAGATTGGGGAAAGAATACAACAGGTCTTGTACCCTGTACAGGGCTTGTTACCCTGCTTGTTTATATGCTGAGTGCATAATAAGAAATGCCAGGCTCCATGAGTTACAAGCTGGAATCAAGGTAGGTGAGAGAAGCATGAACAACCTCAGATAACCAGATGATACCACTCTAATGGCAGAAAGTGAAGAGGAACTAAAGCTCCTCTTGATGAGGGTGAAGGAGAAGAGTGAAAGAGCCCACTTAAGACTAAGTATTAAAAAACTAAGATCATGGCATCTGACCCCGTTGCTGCATGGCAAATAGAAGGAGAAAAGGTGGAAGTAGTGACAGATTTCCTCTTCTTGGGCTCCAAAATCACTGTGGACGGTGACTGCAGCCATGAAATCAGAAGACAATTGCTTCTTGGCAGGAAAGCGATAATAAGCCTAGACAGTGTGTTGCAAAGCAGAGATATTACTTTACTGACAAAGGTCTGTATAGACAAGGCTATGGTCTTCCCAGTAGTCATGTATGGTGGTGAGAACTGGACTGTAAAGAAGGCAGAATGCCAAAGAATTGATGCCTTCAAACTATGGTGTCAGTGAAGACTCCTGAAAGTCCCTTGCACAACAAGGAGATCAAACCAGTCAACCTTAAGGGAGATCAATCCTGAATATTCACTGGAAGGACTGATGCTGAAGCTGAAACTCCAGTATTTTGATCATCTAATTCGAACAGTCAGCTCATTGGAAAAGTCCCTGATCTTAGGAAAGACTGAGGGCAGAAGAAGAGAGCATTAGAGGATGAGATGGCTGGATGGCACCACCTATGCAATGAACATGAACTTGGGCAAACTTTGGGAGATACTGAGGGACAGGTAAATAACAGGGAGGGAACACAGCCCTACCCATTAGCAGAAAATTGGATTAAATTTTACTGAGCATGCTCCCCTGACTCCCATCAGAACAAGACCAATTTCCCCCTCAGTCAGTCACTCTCATCAGGAAACTTCTACAAGCCTCTTATCTATCTCCATTAGAGGGCAGACAGACTGAAAACCACAATCACAGAAAACTAACCAATCTAATCACATGGACTACAGCCTTGTCTAACTGAAAGAAACTATGAGGCCACCCAAGACAGACTGGTGGAGAGTTCTGGCCAAACCTGGTCCACTGGAGAAGGGAATGGCAAACAACTTCAATACTCTTGCCTTGAGAACCCCATGAACAGTATGAAAAGGCAAAAAGATAGGACACTGAAAAGTGAACTCTCCCCAGGTTGGTAGGTGCCCAATATGCTACTGGAGAGCAGTGGAGAAATAACTCCAGAAAGAATGAAGAGACGGAGCCAAAGCAAAAACAACACCCAGTTGTAGATGTGACTGGTGATGGAAGTAAAGTCTGATGCTGTAAAGAGCAATATTGCATAGGAACCTGGAATGTTAGGTCCAAGAATCAAGGCTAATAGGAAGTGGTCAAACAGGAGATGGCAAGAGTGAATGTCGACATCTTAGGAATCAGCAATCTAAAATGGACTGGAATGGGTGAATTTAACTCAGATGACCACTATATCTACTACTGTGGGCAAGAATCCCTCAGAAGAAATGGAGTAGCCATCATAGTCAACAAAAGAGTCCAAAATGCAGTACTTGGATGCAATCTCAAAAACGACAGAATGATCTCTGTTCGTTTCCAAGGCAAACCATTCAATATCACAGTAATCCAAGTCTATGCCCTGAGCAGTAATGCTGAAGAAGCTAAAGTTGAACAGTTCTGTGAAGAACTATAAGACCTTCTAGAACTAACACCCAAAAAAGATATCTTTTTCATTATAGGGGACTGGAATGCAAAAGTAGGAAGTCAAGAAATACCTGGAGTAACAGGCAAATTTGGCCTAGGAGTACAGAATGAAACAAGGCAAAGGCTAATAGAGTTTTGCCAAGAGAATGCACTGGTCATAGCAAACACCCTCTTCCAACAACACAAGAAAAGACTCTACACATGGACATCACTAGATAGTCAATAGGAAATCAGACTGATTACATACTTTGCAGCCGAAGATGGAGAGGCTTTATACAGTCAGCAGAAACAAGACCAGGAGCTGACTGTGGCTCAGATCATGAAGGCCTTATGACCAAATTCAGACTTAAATTGAAGAAAGTAGGGAAAACCACTAGACCATTCAGGTATGACTTAAATCAAATCCCTTACGATTATAAAATAGAAGTGAGAAATAGACTCAAAGGATTAGATCTGATAGACAGAGTATCTGAAGAACTATGGACAGAGGTTCGTGACATTGTACAGGAGGCAGGGGTCAAGACCATCCCCAAGAAAAAGGAATGCAAAAAAGCAAAATGTTTGCTGAGGAGGCCTTACAAAAAGCTTTGAAAAGAAGAGAAGTGAAAGGCAAAGGAGAAAAGGAAGGATATACCCAGTTTAATGCACAGTTCCAAATAATAGCAAGAAAAGATAAGAAAGCCTTCCTCAGTGGTCAATGCAAAGAAATAGAGTAAAACAATAGAATGGGAAAGACTAGACATCTCTTCAGGAAAATTTGAGATACCAAGAGAACATTTCATGCAAAGATGGGAACAATAAAGGACCAGAAATGGTATGGACCTAACAGACGCAGAAGATATTAAGAAGAGGTGGCAAGAATACACAGAAGAACTGTACCAAAAATATCATCATGACCCAGATAATCACGATGGTGTGATCACTCATCTAGATCCAGACATCCTGGAATGTGAAGTCAAGTGGGCCTTAAGAAGCATCACTATGAACAAAGCTAGTGGAGGTGATGGAATTCCAGTAGACCTATTTCAAATCCTGAGAGATGATGCTGTGAAAGTGCTGCACACAATGTGCCAGCAAATTTAGAAAACTCAGCAGTGGCCACAGGACTGGAAAAGGTCAGTTTTTATTCCAATCCCAAAGAAAGGCAATGCCAAAGAATGCTCAAACTACAGCACAACTGTGTTCATCCACATGCTGGCAAAGTAATGCTCAAAATTCTCCAAGCCAGGCTTCAACAGTATGTGAACTATGAACTTCCAGATGTCAAACTGGATTTAGAAAGGCAGAGGAACCAGAGATCAAATTGCCAACATCTGCTGGATCATCGAAAAAGCAAGAGAGTTCCAGAAAAACATCTGTTTCTGCTTTATTGCCTATGCCAAAGACTTTGACTGTGTGGATCACAACAAACCGTGAAAAATTCTTAAATAAATTCTTAAAAAAAAAAAAAAATTCTTAAATAAAAGACCACCAAATTGCCTCCTGAGAAATATGTATGCAGGTCAAGAAGCAACAGTTAGAATAGGACATGGAACAACAGGCTGGTTGCAAATAGGAAAAGGAGTACTTCAAGGCTGTATATTCTCACCCTGTTTATTTAACTTGTATGCAGAGTACATCATGAGAAATACTGGGCTGGAGGAAGCACAAGCTGGAATCAAGATTGCCAGGAGAAATATTAATAACCTTAGATATACATATGACAGCACCCTTATGGCAGAAAGTGAAGAAAAACTAAAGAGCCTCTTGATGAAAGTAAAAGAGGAGAGTGAAAAAGTTGGCTTAAAGCTCAACATTCAGAAATCTAATATCATTGCACCCGTTCCCATTCCTTCATGGCAAATAGATGGAGAAGCAATGGAAACAGTGGCAGACTTGATTTTTGGGAGGCTCCAAAATCACTGCAGATGGTGACAGCAGCCATGAAATTAATATACGCTTGCTCCTCAGAAGAAGATTTTGACCAATCTAGACAGCATATTAAAAAGCATAGACATTACTTTGCCAACAAATGTCCATCTAGTCAAAACTATGGTTTTTCCTGCAGTCATGTATGGATATGAGAGTTGGAGTATAACGAAAGCTGAGTGCTGAAGAATTGATGCTTTTGAACTGTGGTGTTGGAGAAGACTCTTGAGAGTCCCTTGGACTGCAAGGAGATCCAACCAGTCTATCCTAAAGGAAATCACTGCTGAATATTCATCGAAAGGACTGATGCTAAAGCTGAAACTCCAATACTTTGGCCACCTGATGTGAAGAGCTGACTCATTTGAAAAGACCCTTGATGCTGGGAAAGAGTGAAGGTGGTAGGAGAAGGGACCATTGGAGAATGAGATGGTTGGATGGCATCACAGGCTCAGTAGACATGAGTTTGTGTGAACTCTGGGAGTTGGTGATGGACAGGGAAGCCTGGGGTGCTGTAGTCCCTGTGATCTCAAAGAGTTGGCCACAACTGGATGACTGAACAGCAACAAGCAGAGTATGTCAGTGTCTCATCCCAACTCTCAAAGCAACCTGGAAACTCCAGAAGGTATTTACTTGCCTGGAGCCTGAGACATTTGAATTTGCTACCCTTGACCTAAGTTATCCCAGGAAAATTATCAGTACCAGTTGCAGAGAGGCATTAAAGAAATAAGGTAGACAAGTTACTGTGCCAATTTAATAAGATTTCTTTTCTTTCTTTTTCGGAGATATTCAACAGTTAGACAGTCATTTGCCATTACTATTTAAATCTAAGAGTATGGATCATCTTTCAACTGAAACACGTTTTTTCAGTTATGGATACACTGAGTTACATTGGCCTTCCCTGATAGCTCAGTTAGTTGGTTAAGAATCTGCCTGCAATGCAGGGACCCCAGTTCCATTCTTGGGTTGGGTAGGTCTGCTGGAGAAGGGATACGTTACCCACTCCAGTATTCTTGGGCTCCCTTGTGGCTCAGATGGTAAAGAATCCACCTGCAGTGTGGGAGACCTGGGTTTGATCCCTGGGTTGGGAGGATCCCCTGCAGAAGGGAAAGGCTATTCAGTATTCTGGCCTTGAGAATTCCATGGGGTCCATGTATAATCCATAGGGTTGCAAAGTGTAAGACACGACTGAGCAACTTTCACTTTCACTTGAGTTACATTGGCACCATGTTTTTAAAATAAGGGCAATGTACTTTTAAAAATTAATCTATTTCTGAAAATAAGTGAAATCACTCCTGAATACTGGGCCAAGTGTGTAAAGATAATTTTTAAAATTCAGTAAATATTTATTCAATATCTACTATTTTTCAGATACTCAAAAAAAAAGGTAATTTGGACAAAAATAAGTTGGAAACAGATTCAAATAAAAAATGCATACTATTTCTAATGTCCCTTGGGTTAATAGGTGGTTTTATATATATATATATATATAAAATTAATGTAGATATTTATGTGCATGGGTGTGCATAAATATAGATTAATAAATATTTTACTTTTAAATACCTACTGATTTTCAACTAACAAATATTTCTCTAATTATAGATACTTTATGGTGTCTTGAAGCATAGCTACACATTATATGCAGTGTATATAAACAACAGATTTATAAAAAATAACACTGTTTTAAAGTAGAAATGTCCAAAGAGAATAAGCAAGGCAGGCATACTAAACAACGCTCTCTCGAACGAGAGAGAGAGTTTTAGCTCTGAATATTCACTTATTTTTCAGGCTCAGTATTTTTCAAAAGTGTTAACATTGTCTTATAAAAATTTAACCAACAACTAAATGATCATTCTTTTCTTTATTTTAAAATATAAACTTATTTTGAAATCAAAAGCAAAGTCTTTAGCCACTAACATTGTTCTGATATAAAAACAAGCCTTCACATGTATCTCTGATTTCTAAAGGGAAATCTACCTTTCTTTTGCACCTTCATGACTTGGAGTTTATAACTGTTTCTTTATCAACCAATGTACCCTAAAAACAATCTGACCCTCTTTTTTATTATTAGATAGTTTATTTTAATTCAGGGGTAAAAAAATGAACCATTGCATTTTGTCTCATTCCAAAATATTCTGGGACCATCACCACTTTTATAATGTCAGTTCAGTTCAGTTCAGTCGCTCAGTAATGTCCGACTCTTTGCGACCCCATGAATCGCAGCACGCCAGGCCTCCCTGTCCATCACCGACTCCCGGATCACTCACACTCAGGTCCATCGAGTCAGTGATGCCATCCAGCCATCTCATCCTCTGTCGTCCCCTTCTCCTCCTGCCCCCAATCCCTCCCAGCATCAGAGTCTTTTCCAATGAGTCAACTCTTTATAATGTCAGTTATGTCTAATTGAACCTGTGTCAATAGGTCATATAACATCTTGGTTTCTGAAAAATGGAACTTTCCAGTTGGGTAACCATAGAAAAGTTTGAAATTAGGTTATCTCAGGAGAAGTAATTATTTGTATAATTTGCAGTTCATGGACATTGAATATGAATGAATCTGATATTCAGACCCTTTAATAATGTGCCACTTAGATTCTTGAACTGGTGAGTTGGCTTTGGCAGCATCTCAAGCTTCAGTGCAAAGGGTGTTAAGCATTTATCTGTTCACATCCTAGGTTGAGCAACAAAACTGCTTTTGTTCAAAGAATAACTAACAGATGAGTAATGAAGTCACTTTCTCAAAGCCAAATTCCATCTTCAAGAAGAGGAGGTTTGGACTGTAGAGTTCCATCTAACAGCTATGTTGGAATTTAGATTTTCTAACAGAAGTCACAAAGCAACTGTTCTTTCAACCAGAATATTCTTTCTCAAGAACACACCAGCAATCCATGTAGCATTTTTCATCTGTTCAGTTTTTTCAGAAAGGGCTCTTGAACTTGTATTATACTGTAAGCTTAACCCCTAAAACAAATCAATATCTCCCCTGTTTATTGTCGATAGAGTTTCTTTTTATAAGAGTTTTTGAAAGTTGATGGGGCTTCTCTCCTTTTGTTTTCTTTTGCTCTGCTTTCTTTTGAAATGTTTTTAAATGCATCATTGTCAAAGGAGTGAAGTGAAACTACAAAGGCAGTTCTTTAAGGGTGTTTTTCCAAACTTAAAATTCTTATGACCATTACTCTGTTGTCTAAATAAATGTGCCCCATGATACAAACAGTCAGGATCCATTCTTCATCAAAGTGCAGAAATTAAGCTCCGCTGAGGTGTGCTGTAAGGGTTAGGAGTCTATATACAGTCAACATTATACCTTTAGTTATCATGAAAATACTCAGAGCTTAAAGAGGAGAAAGTTTGCACTAATGTCTATGTAGCACCCTTCGTGGGTTCCTCCCAGCTCATGAGATTTCTCTCTTCTCCTAAAAATTAGAACCAACTTTAAAATAAACTTACATCCTTCCTTCTTTTTGGAGACATCGGCAATGCTGCCCATGGAAAAGTGTCAAGCTGGTATGGACACAACTTTAGTTGTTACATGAATTAACAGTGTCCCAGCCATAAATTATTTTTTTCTCAGTCATCTTTGGGGAATTTTTAACAGATTTATTTGTCTAATTCTACACACATTTTCTACTGCTTTTCCATCGCTTTTCTTCTTTCCCCAGCAGCTATTCTTTCTAATAAATTTTGGTTTTCCCCTGATTATGTTACTTTTGGTGTCATGCCTCTACAAGGTGTCTTTCTTGTAAACTCCATCTTCCATGATAGTGAGCTGACTGCTCTCCAGGGCCTACTTAACCAGCTACCAGTCTTGATCTCTGATAAGTGAGTCTGAAATGGAAGCTGCTTTTCATTTTACTTGTTCCCTGTTTAGCCTGTTTCTTTATAGTCCACATTCCATTATTGTTATTTCTCAATATTGAAGTTTTTCTCATAGCCTAGAGCCAACGAAAGGATTATTTTTAGTTTCTACTTAGAAAAGAACTGTTTATTCACCCAGTAATCAGAATGTGTTTTGAACGTGGCACATACAATGAAAATGAGAAAATAATCTTGTCTTAAATCTGTAAACATTTTCAGAACCAGCACAGAAGAAGAGTCACTAGTAAAATTTATGTTTAAGGTCATAAATGGTGGATCAATGTATGAGCAAGAACATATGCCTTTTCCTTTATTCCTATAACCGCAGCACAGTTAATCTAATAATTTTTCAGTATTCTTTGAACCCTCAGGTAATGACTGTAGCTAAAGACAGGATATTAGGTCATCCAGTTATCTGATTTACTGTTATATATTCTACATGTTTATATTTTAAGATTTTTCACTATGATGGCAGAAAATCTAGACCTGATTCTTAGGCAAAGTTTCTCTAACATTCAATAGATTTATCTCTAACAAATACTTTCAGTGGTCTGTCATACGATCTTAGAAATTCAAAGTAATTAATTGGAGTAAAGCCCTGTATTTGTGCATCCGTTCGGAGTAATTAACTGAAGTGAAACACTTGTATTGCTAATCTTGCATTCTGTGATTAAGATACAAATAAAGACATCCATCAAACTAGATTACTTCTTCATCAAAGAGGCACAGAAATATCTCCCCAGATGTTGGGCTCATTTTAATTGTATCAGAGCCTCTCATATCACAGGTTTAAGTGAGGTACTATTTCCCATTAAAAATAAAATATGAAAGTATGAGAGTGTACTATTCAGATGTGAAAGGAATCACAATGCATTTAAAGGTCTCTTTGCTAGTAAAATTAATTAAAGAAACAACAAGCATGTGTACTTATTGATATATTTCTGACAGGCACATAAACATCGATCTGAGAGGAGCAGCTGGACCTTCAAATCTATTACCAAATGTGTCCAAATCATTCTCTCTGACCTCTCTAAATTTTTTACTGAAAAAAAAAAAGAGTGGAAAATGTATGAAAAGAAATCCAATTGATGACCCACACACAAAAAACCCAAATGACATTTACTACCTTTTACTCAAGTTAACAGTCCTCCTACCAGTAAGAATATAGATTGTAAAAGTAACCTACTTGTTTGGAAAAGACCCACTTACTCTACTAATTTTGTGGTTAGTTATTCAGAACTGCCCCTAGTAATATCAAGAAGTTCAGGTTATTCGCTAGGACTGGGAAAGAGCAGAGTAAGTAAGACCAGAAGTTGTCATAGAATAATGAATGATTTGACACAAAGTGATTTCTTGAAAACCAAAGTTACCATTTCAGGAAATTTATTCTCTTGTGGTTTAGTGAGCCATGAGGGAGGTGGACTAAACAGATTGAGAATAAATCAAACTCAGACCTTTCATGGGCAGATAGCCTTTCCTTTGGGTATCTCAAAAATGCCGTATAAAGCACTATTTCTTGTATCACTCATTGTGTGATAAATGTCCTTATTTTCATCTTAAAGACTAAGTGAAAAGCTATAAACTTAAGTGATTCAAAACAGAAATATATATATCCATATTCACAATAGCTTGATCCAGCAAAAAAACTCCCTAAGTACTTATAATTACATTAGCAATTAGCTGTGCAAAAAAAAAAATTTTTAATTTTAATGAGCTTTTCTGGATTTTCTTCATTCTGTTGTATGGTTAAGGGTTCACGCAGTATCTGCATTTTGGTGGGTCTTGAACATAAACATGAGTTTAAATTCTCAGATTTCAGAAATCTCCAGGTCACAGTGGTTCAACCATAAATGCAAAAAGGTAAAAACTTACAGATATGAGACAAAATAGCTAAATCCTACACTCTACTTAAATTGGACAAGCAAATATTTATACCCTAAAAAAAAACTGGACAAAGTATTAAATAGTGATATTGAAAATGACATACATTTATTGAATAGAATTCAAATATTAAAACAATGTCATTACACTTTAAAAATTTTTAGTTGTAATTGCTAGATCAAATGGCAACATTAGAGATACATAAATTGAAAAAAATATATGGTTAAGGTAGGGAAAAATCCAAATGATAGGAAGTTGCAATATCATATAACAACTAAAAATATTGTAAAAAATATAGATATATTATCTGTTGGCTTACAAACCATATATTCTAAAAGCATATGCAGAAAAAATTTACATGCAATACTTGTGCAAAAAATATTTTTAATCCAAGAGACTTTGGGTTCATTCTGATAGTTAATCATGATTGTCTCCCCCAGTTTCCAGTGAACTGTTTCCCAGTGAAATATCCATGGGAGACAAAACGAACAATATAATTTCATAAAGCACAGAAAATCAAGAAGCTCTATCAGCTAACTGAACATCTCTTGAAGGAATTTCTGCTAAGTGGGGTATGAATGAGATAAGTTGGAAAATGATGAGAAGCAGCCAAATCATATGGAGACCTTCTCTCTCCCCAGTCACTACTTGCTGCCTCCAAGGACTCCCAAGAGATGTGGAAACTCAAGTCGGTAAAACCTCAGTACTATATTATTATTGTCAACAAAGGTCCGTCTAGTCAAGGCTATGGTTTTTCCAGTAGTCATGTATGGATGTGAGAATTGGACTATAAAAAAAGCTAAGCAACCAAATAATTGATGCTTTTGAACTGTGGTGTTGGAGAAGACTCTTGAGCATCCCTCGGACTGCAAGGAGATCCAACCAGTCCATCCTAAAGGACTGGGTCCTTTAGATCAGTCCTGGGTGTTCATTGAAAGGACTGATGTTGAAGCTGAAACTCCAATACTTTGGCCACCTAATGTGAAGAGCTAACTCATTTGAAAAGACCCTGATTCTGGGAAAGACTGAGAGCAGGAGGAGAAGTGGTTGACAGAGGATGAGATGGTTGTATGGTATCATCCATCGACTCAATGGACATGAGTTTGGGTAAACTCTGGGAGTTGGTGATGGACAGGGAGGCCTGGAGCGCTGCAGTTCATGGGATCACAAAGAGTCGGACACGGCTGAGCAACTGAACTGAACTGAACTGAGCTATAGCTCATGTTATTCATGACACCTCCGAAGATTGTCAGAATTGTTTTCTACTCTTTCATCAAGTCTTCCCTTTTCATAGCTCTTTGGAAGGCTGAGCTTGCATTCATTATTCCTAAAGCAAAGCAATGAGATAAAAATAATTATATCTGTTTCAGAGGACCAAATACTTGATTGCAAATCACATGAAGGTGATAATGAAATTCTGAACACCCATAATCGACCTTAGTCCTCCAAATGATGAAGTCAGTGCTTTTAAATAGAAATGCCAAAGATAAATTTAATCATATGTTAGTATCAATGACCAATACTTGGAAAAAGATATGATTTTATACAGTTTTGTTTTCAAACTGATGGTTTCTTAGTTCTGGTGTCTTTTGAGCCAGTGAAAGTGGTAAAATTATCACTACTATTATTGCACCCCCTGCATCTCAATAATTGTTTCAAGGTTTATAAGTTACAATAATATTATTATTCATTAATGGGAAATATATATAAACTAAAACCAATAGCCTGCTAGGTAAAACTTATCACCAGGACCTACCATTGTTTTAGTAGGCATCTGGTGGTGGATTTAACTTGTCTCCACTATTTGTTTTTGAACTCTCTCAGAAGAGGAGTGATACCTGTAACCACACAGATGTCCCAGTACCATATTTTGCATATAATACAAACTTCAAAGTATTTTTTAATAGATTAATTAGTCCTAGGTGACTTAGGCTTAATGGTTGTGGGAGGCTTTTCATTTACATGACTGCTAAATTCCTCCTGAAATTCCTGCTATAAATGGTAATTTTGCCTAAATTTTATTTGGTGGAAAAATCAATGCTTTCAACCAAGGACAGCATCATTTCAATTTGGACCAAATAGAAATTTAGGTCCTGGTAAATTCACTGCCAGTGAAGGACAAACATAGATAAGGGAATATGGATCTGAATCATCTTCCACTAACTACTGTGAAAGTGAAGTGAAGTCGCTCAGTCGTGTCCGACTCTTTTGCGACCCGTGGACTGTAGCCCACCAAGCTTCTCCATCCATGGGATTCTCCAGGCAAGAATACTGGAGTGGGTTGCCATTTAGATCATTTTATTTTAAATAGGATACTCTTTGACTGATAATCTAATATGCAAACTTTCAAGTATGCAATTTATGCAAATACATCATTATTAAGTATAGCATCCTATATCTTCTACAGATTACTAAATATGCCTCCTCATATAGCAATCAGTGACCTGTAAGGAAGATGAAATGCTTTTTCTATAAGAGAAGTAGAAAAGCAATTAGTCTAAGGTTTACATCCAGTAGCCTTTGATTTCATGCTTGATATTGTTTTTAACTGTGTGACTGTTAATGTTATTTTGTAGCCTTAACCACAAATGACTCCTGGCAAGACCTCATACCATTAACAATGAGATTAGCAGAGGAAAATTCAAAAACACTCATGGGGATTGTTTGTACTGTTTTTTTGTTGGGTATGTTTTTGCTCTGTGGGATAGAAGACAGTTTAAAACAGCCCTGCATGAAAAAAGAAGCGACTGACCGCAGGTTGCAAGTATGCTTCAGTGAAGCAGAGGTTTCTACAGCTCATCTCAGCAAAGGGGAGGTTTCTAACGGTCCCCTGCTGACTTCAAATGTGTTCACAGCCTGCACCCAGCAGCCACAGTGGAAACTTACCAGTGTGATAATAATCACTTAAAGTAAGACTGTGGTGACGACCCTTTCCCCCCCTACCAGAAATCCCCTGAGTAAAAGCTTTATCCCCTGGGGAGACACAGAGATGCAAAGACTTGAAAACAGGTGTGCCTTTCCCTGACAGAAAAATTGGGTATGGACAGCTTTTCATTCTTGATACTTTCAGAATCACAAAATTAGCACAAGCACAACATTACCTGAGCTTTAGAGGTGCCTTAAAATTTTGTTGACAACATTTTTGATATGTAGAAAGGGGCCATTAGGTTAAAGGAAAACAATTGCTGAGAGGAAGGGAGGGAAGGAGAGAAATAGGGAAGGAGAGAGACAGAGATGGAGAGAGGGATAAATTTCACCTAAAATCCTGGAATAGTAACACACCAATAGGATTAATAGTTATTGCCTCTGGAATGGGGGGGCAGAGTGTAGAGTAGGAGCCATTCCTTTTACTTTTTAAGTTTCTTCATTGGTGTTATTTGTTGCAATCACCATACAGTACTTTGGTAATTGTTTTAAAGACTATTTTTATGATTATTTTGAAAAATTTCCTCTAATGAAGGCAAAATTTGTTCTCTAAGAAAACTACCTTAACATTTTGTCAAAGGTGGGGTTTAACTAAATACATATACAAATAATAAAATGTCCTTTAAATAAATACACATACAAATAATAAAATGTCCTTCAA
The DNA here is from genome assembly GCF_027580195.1 of Bos mutus. Taxonomy (NCBI): domain Eukaryota; kingdom Metazoa; phylum Chordata; class Mammalia; order Artiodactyla; family Bovidae; genus Bos; species Bos mutus. The sequence goes on from NC_091618.1 coordinate 34,605,330, forward strand.
GTTTCAACTTCCTATGGATCACTAAATTCAGGAAGGTATTTTTAATTCAAGTTAACATTTGTATATCACTTGTCAAATTACAAAGTGCTTTGCTCATTTGTGACCATATTTTATGCAACAACTGTCCTCTGGAGTGGATATTATACTAATTTTAGTCTATTTTTTTTATTGTTGTTTAGTCACTGTGTCTGACTCTTTAAACCCCATGGACTGTAGCCCACCGGACTCCTCTGTCCATGGGATATTACAAGCAGGAATACTGGAGTGGGTTGCCAATTTCTCCTCCCGGCGATCTTCCTGACCCAGGATTTAAAACCGCATTCCCCGCATTGGCAAGTGGATTCTTTACTACTGAGCCACCAGGTAAGCCCCATATAATTTTAAGGAGTGGTAAAATCAAAGCAAATAGAATATGTCAAGGTCCAAGAAAATATCAGATACAACCAGATACAAAACATCAGATACATCAGATACAAAGGTATTTTCAACTTTTATTACATTACACTGAGCTATCACAGACTCTATCAAACTACCAGAGACTCCTAAATGCTAGTGCTTCTGCAGTATCGTTGATTCACTTCTTTGGGGAAAAGCTCACAAGGAATAAATAAATGTGAGACAGGAGAACCCCAAAGCACCTCTAGTTGGCAGACAGGTAAACTTGGTGCTGGACCCTCATAAATCAAGATGTTCTATTCATTCTCTCACACATCTTTATTTGTCACTCCTGCCAAACACGCATAAGATTGGAAAACAAAATTTCTAGGAATCCAATAGTATGCTCTCTCTACAGGTATAGCTGCCAGTGCTAGAGCAAAGCTAACCTTTCCCTCAGATTACAAAGGTCTGTGAAAGTCATCTTAGAGCTTAGCGAAGGACACATTTTAGAACCACTTGCTGCTGCTGCTAAGTCGCTTCAGTCGTGTCCGACTCTGTGAGACCCCATAGACGGCAGCCCACCAGGCTTCCACATCCCTGGGGTTCTCCAGGCAAGAACACTGGAGTGGGTTGCCATTTCTGGTTTTATAGATCCAAGAGTACTCCAAACTGAATCAAAAATTTCTGGAGTTGAAGTCTTAGCATGCAAATGCATATTAAACATATGTTTATATTTCGATCTGCAAAGGTCATTACCATGCCCTGATTGTAAGATATTGGTAGAGAAATCTAAAATAGTAAAGGCAAAGCCAAAGTATCTAATGGATAAATAATTTTAAAAGCATATACTCCAAGTTTCCAGTTCCAAAATTGAAGATTGTTTACCTGTAAGTAACAAACTGAATGCAACAATCAACTGAAATTATGCAATTAGAGTGGAGAAGAAAATGGCAATGCACACCAGTATTCTTGCCTGAGAAATCCCATGGACAGAGGAGCCTGATGGACTACAGTCCGTGGGGTAACAAAAGAGTTGGACATGACTTAGCAGCTAAACAACAGCATGCTTTTAGAGAATATTCATTCAGATCATATCTGCCTTGGCATAAGGTTGCTATGGTAAAGTGCACACTTGTTAAATTTCTTTCTTCGGTGCATAAATATTTTCAATTTCGTAAAAGTTAAATTTCAGAAACTTTTTATGTAAAACCTCAAAAATTCATCAAAAAAAACCTTTCAATTAGATGAACACAGTTTTCTGTTTATAAGAATATAGCCAGAACCCCTTTTCCATCAACAAAGCAACTTATAACAAAAGTGTGGGACCTAATAGCATAAGCCTTGTGTGTGCATATCGGTTCCATTAAGAGAATTTAGGATTTTGTGGATGTTCAGTCATCACTTCAAAATTCCTGTAAATGGGTGAGAAGGAGTTAATTCTATAAATATACATATATATATGTATAAGAAATTGAGACATACACATATTAATAAGTTAACAGGAGTCTGTAGCTAGGCCAGGAATAGAATCCAGGTTACATATTTTTAGACTAGTGCCTCTTTGCTTTTCACACACAATATGATACTTACCCATATGCTTTAAAAGGACAGAGCTTTCCACAAGGAGAGTAACAGGAAAGAAAGAATTCATACAACCCTAGGACCGAGTAAAAATCTGCAAGGCATACACATATGTGTCTTTAAACCGCCCATGAATTCCTTCAGTTTCTTGTTTTCTTTTTTCCTCCCTCCATAAACTCTGGTCTCCACCTCCCTTCACTGCCCTAACTCTCAAGGACCACAATAACAAGAGCTACTCATATTCTAGGCATGATTCAGGCACTTAACATGGATAATTCTATTTAATGATCACAATAACCCTAAAAGATATGTATTTAATGATCACAATAACCCTACAAGATATGTATTATTCCCAGTTTATAGGTAAGGAAACTGAGGTTCCATGACTTACCAAAAACTTGAGTTCTTCAGACACATTCCTCAGGAAAATGAAAACTTGATCCTTCAACTTTTTCCTCTTGGAATTTGTAAAAGTAAAGTGAAATTCGCTCAGTAGTGCCCAACTCTTTGTGACCCCATGGACTATAGCCTGTCAGGCTCCTCTGTCCATGGAATTTTGAATTTGAGTTTACTTCAAATTCTTTCAGGTGAATGATCAGATAAAGAAGGGAAGGGTAACTCGATGGAAGCCACTGGAGACTTAAGGTGTTGCTCCTAGTACAAGTTAGGTGAGAATAGTATAAAAGTAGGAGCTTCATAGTTTAGATCAACTTTATCAACTTTAGATAGTCAGGTTGAAATACTTGCTCTGCAATTTAATAACTTTTTGGCCTTTGGCAAATGACTTAAATCTCTATTATTATTTCCTCTTCTTTAAAAAAGAAATTGATTATTCCTATCTTACACAGTTGTTATGAGGATTAAGAGAGACAATAATTTGTGTTAGTGTTTAGCTCTTCACAGGGGCTTCCCTGGTGGCTCAGAGGTTAAAGCATCTGCCTGCAATGTGGGAGACCCAGATTCAATCCCTGGGTTGGGAAGCTCCCCTGGAGAAGGAAATGGCAACCCACTCCAGTATTCTTGCCTGGAGGATCTCATGGAGAGAGGAGCCTAGTAGGCTACAGTCCACGGGGTTGCAAAGAGTTGGACATGACTGAGCGACTTCACTTTCACTTTCACTTTAGGTCTTCACATGGCACATAGCCAGTGCTCAATAAATACCAGCTGCTGCTATTCCAGAAAGGCTAACATGGTTTGAGCCCTTGGTGTGTACCCCACACCACTGGGGCTGATTATCTCCCCTGTCATTAATAATGGCAGGTAACCAATCACTTAATCACCTCTAACAGATCCCTCCAATAGTTTATTAATGCTCAGTGTAATAGAAGAAAGATTTTTCTGCACATTTTATTTAAGTCTACATTGGTTTGAACCAGGCTTCCATGGTGGTTCAGTGGTAAAGAACCCGCCTGCCAATAAAAGAGGAACAAGTTCAATCCTTGGTTCAGGAAGATCCCTTGGAGCAGGAAATGGCAACCCACTCCAGTATTCCTGCCTGGGAAATTCCATAGACATGGGGACCCTGTTGGGTTACAGTCTATCAGGTTACAAAAGAGTCAGACATGACTTAGTGACTGAAACAAGTGGTGGAGCCAGGACTCCAACAATCCAGTTCTTCTGGCCATAGAGTGCATTCAGTCTAGTCTTCCCATTTCTCTGCTTGCAGACAGCATCTATAAATGTGCTTTATTTCTCCCCATTCCCAGCATTTTAAAGTTGTGACGTCTTTTGTCATATGGATAGGCAAATTGTCTAGATGGTGTCAAGGAAAGGGATAAAGGAAGATCTTGATTTCTTATTGCCTGACAAGACCTTTGCTTTGGCATGATGGTGAGCCAGAGTTCCACACCTGATCACATTATTTGCTGCTGTGTGCTCCTATGTCAAGTCAGCACATTCCCAATGTCCTGTGAGTCTTAAAAAATTGAAAAACAGTAACCATAAAATTTGATACTGCTCATTAAATTAAATGTAAAATGAAAATCTTGCATAAATAAAATTTAGTGTTAACTCTTTTTATCATGAAGGGTAATATATTAAGAATAGTGCCTTTTAATACAGTGAGAGGACTTCAACATTAAAAATCAGGGTCCCACTTGGCTGTATGTGGGCATGCCAATGTTATCACAGTACAGGTTCTTCATGAAAGAGTTTGACATACCTGCAAATTAACCCAAGTTTCTAGTCATTCATATTATGTATAACAAGATATGTTTCCAGGCTTCCAATGTCATCTTCAATTAGTTGAAATCAGAGAGTGAGAATATTAGTAAATGTGGGTTGTAATTAGGTTCTTTTTCTGATAGTATGCATGCACAAACACACACACACTCATGCACACAAACAGAATGAAAACAAGAGAAGCTTCCTTTCCCTATATGCTTTATGTGACCACATGAGTTCAGCCTCATTTTTCCAAGGCTTTAAGGTATGTTTCAGGAGAAACAGAAGCCCCATTGGCCTAAACAGTCTCATTCATTTACTCGCAATGCTATTTTTTATGCATTGCCATTTTCAATACTGAGATATTGTTCAGGGCTCTAGTTCAGTTTTTAAGTATATTAATCATCTCTATACACACTTATACTTTCAATGAACAATATGTATAACTTGTAATTATTATTCCCCTAGGTCATGTCTGTTATGATTATATTTACTGAATTCTAATTTTATGTTTGTTGAATCTAATGATTTAAAAATAAGGCTTTATTTTTTATTTTTTCAAGTAATTCATTTTTATTACAAGGGCTTTCCTGGTGACTCAGATGGTAAAGAATCTGTCTGCAATGCAGGAGACCTGGGTTTGATCCCTGGGTTTGATCTCTGGGTGGGAAGATCCCCTGGAGAAGAGAATGGCTATCCACTTCAGTATTCCTGCCTGGAGAATTTCACAGACAGAGGGGCCTCGTGGGCTCCAGTCCATGGTGTCACATAGAGTCGGATGCAACTGAGTGACTAAACTTTCACTTTCATTATTTTACAAAGGTATTTGTCCATGAAGAGGGGGGAGGTAGGGAATGGTACTTCATCATAGTTTGAGAAGGACTACTCCAGGCTACATCTACCTAGTTTAATGGGAAGTTGAGCCTCTGCTCTCCTTCCCTGATAGAATCTCCCCATGTTTATTTATATTCCAAGAGTCAGGCTTGATTTTATTCCTTCAACACTCAAGCCAGAGCTCATATATAACCCTTTAAAGCTGAAGGATTTATGGTCACTTCTTGGTAGCATGTGGCCACGACACTGGCCGGGTCACCACACCCAAAAGTGCTTTGTGTGAAATCTGGCTCATAAAAGTGATGCTTCAGTTTGCTTCCATGTGGCTAGAGCTAGAGCATCTTCTCCTTGCCTGCTAAAACTTTACCGGGCTGCCAACGATAAATGCCATTTCTGCCCATTATGGTTTTGTGAAGCTTTGACTATCAAAACACTCTTCTCATTGTTACCATGAGCCTCTGTTGCCAGTGTTCAGACTTGTTGGATAGCCTTACATAGCCTGACCATCAGTTAACAGGCAGTATCTGGTCAATGTTCCCCATGGATTCTATTCCCTCATGGCTTCTGGATCATCATTCTAAGTCACCCACCTGGCCTGGCATAAGGATCAGCCCATTAGCACCATTTCTTCCTACCCTGATGCTAACTTCATCTTAGGGAGCAATTGCCCTTATATGACACAAGCCCAGGGTTAAGACTACTTCAGCTTATCCCAACGAATGTCAACAATTTTGAATCTCAGATGGAAGGGCTTCTGGGTCTTGATCCCTTTTCTACCAAATAGCAATTAGGCTTGAGCACCTCCTTCACCAGCAGGCATCAAGCTTGGCTCGTTAATAGCTTTTTGCGGAAGAATATACATCACATATATCAACTCTGCTTTCCTGGAAATCTCCTTAGATATTTAAGACTTTTTGTTAACCTTAACATTTTTCATACATCACAGTTCATTTTAGACTTTAGCACCTCTGACATTATCCTGACAGTCAGTATCACTGTAATGTGTAAGTATGTGGCCTTTCTTCTCGTGTTTTGCCAATTTAAAACCTGATCCTGTCAGTGATTTCCCGGGAACTTACACTGATTCTTTTCAATACTTTGTTCTGATTTTTTTAAGCAGTCAATATGCAAGTGCATGGGTCACTTGTACCAATTTTCCTAATAACTTTCTTTACCTTTTACTGGGTGAAACTACCAGTGAGATAAGACAAAAATTTAACACAGGCTCTGCTCTCAAGAAATGAGATTTTTCAATTGAATCTGTACTTGAAGTCTAGCTTTGTCACTAGGTGAATTTAATCTATTAAATATCTGTGGTCAGGTCCTCTCTAGAACATTCCTACAGTGATAATAACGTTGTTGTTGCTGCTGTTGTTGTCGTTCAGTCACTAAGTCGTGTCCAACTCTTTGCAACCTATGCAGCACGCTTAAGCTCCTCTGTCCACCACTGTCTCCTGGAGTTTGCTCAAATTCACGTCCAACAGTGATAAAAATAGTAAATACTTATTGAGTACTTCGTTTATGCCAGGAATTTCATGTTTAACCTCATGTAATCCTTACAACAACCCTGTGAAGAAGGCATCATCACCCATATTCCATAGGTGAGGAATTTGAAGCACTTAAAGAGAGTTTAAAATGAATTGCCCAGAGTCCCCAGACTATGAGTGACACAGTCAGGATAGGAGCCCAAGCAATCCTGGTAACCACTACTGATATACTGTCAAAGTTTGTTTCTAATCTCCTTTTGCTGCTGCTGCTGCTGCTAAGTCGCTTCAGTCGTGTCCGACTCTGTGCGACCCCATAGATGGCAGCCCACCAGGCTGCTCTGTCCCTGGGATTCTCCAGGCAAGAACACTGGAATGGGTTGCCATTTCCTTCTCCAATGCATGAAACTGAACAGTGAAAGTGAAGTCCCTCAGTCGTGTCTGACTCTTCACGACCCCGTGAACTGTAGCCTACCACACTCCTCCGTCCATGGGATTTCCCAGGCAAGAGTTAGCTTCATTCAAATTCTCTCCACCATTCTATAGATTTTCATGAGGAATATATCTTTTGACCACTCAGCTCTTTTCCACCTTTCATAATAAAAGTCCTGTTTCTGTGAAAATACAGGAAGGAAACGTCATTTAAAATGGAGTGAGGAAGTCCTGAAGGGGGAGCTCTCATGCCTGGCTCACCCACTGCAGATTTCAGACCCCAGAACAAAGAACATTTCCTTCAGACAAGCTGCGCACCACCTGTAGCCACTGAATCACCACCACAGTCTTCCCAGGGGGGGTTTCTTCTTTCCTTTTTAAAAGCAAGCCCCTCTTCTCTGTTCTTCAGACTCCCCTATGACTCACTACAGTTTGCTTGTCCTAGATTGCAAGTCTCTGCTTTTCCTATGTAAACTCATTTTGCTAGTAAAATAACTGGCTCTTTGGGTTTTATTAAGGTCAATATTTCTTTTGAGTCAAGGGTATTCCTATCCTTTCATGGTACATTCCAATAGTACAATCCCGCCTTCTTAACCTCTCAGGTCATATTTACTTCCTTATGTCACAACCTCAGTTTCATTTTGTTTATTTATGTTTTTCAATGACTCTGCCCCTAGATATTGCACAGGGAAAAAAAAAACCACAGGTAGTCTGACCAGATTAATCTAATGAAATTCCCTCAGAAATATATTAGGTTTTGATAAATACAGGGAGCAGAACACCCTCTCTCCCTATTATTTATCCTAAATAATTTTTAAGTGAGAATGTTGAAAGAAGAGTCATTTGTAAGGTGAAAGTAAGGAGAGACTGAAATTCATCTAATTCAATACCTCATAATATCTTTGAAAAATGATGCTTGAAAATGTTAAATGATCTGACTATAGTTAAACAGTTAGTTCCCTAAATTGATTTTTCCAAAGCAATGATTTCAGCATGTGATCAATAGTTAAAATGATATTTAGCCTTAAGTTTATATTAATAACATGTCTTAGTTAATCATTTCTTTTAATTTAATAGTTAGTAAATTTAAAATATACCCTTTTACCATTTTGTATGTTGAATTTCTACGGGTATCGCTTTAGTTATAATAATAGTGGTAGATTCAGAATGAATAAAAGACTAGATACTGTGACATAAAAACTTCTACTTTAGGCAATGAATATTCTAGAAAATACATGTGAAAGCAGTGTACACAAATTCTATAGTTTCTGAGGAAAAAAATTTTCTAAAAATGTCAAATATAGACAAAAAGAGAATAATAAAAATAGAACACTAGTTCTAAAAGCAATCTCACCAACAGGAAAATAACTATTCAGTAGAAAAACCTATAAACAGCTTTTTCTGTATTAGTTTTTCTTTCCCTGCCTTGGAAATACAACAATTTTATTCTCTAATTCTAATAACACTGTATTTGATAAGATTATACACCAGTTACCTATGGTTGTTCAATTCATTATTTTGCCATAAGTGTAATTTATTGGCACACTTTTAAAAAAATATTCTAGTTTTAAACGTAAGCATCAGCTTTAAAAAAGAACAGAGCATTATGAAAAAAATGTTATCAAAATCTACAATTTGATGTTAAAAGTCTGCGTGAGAAAGAAAGTCAACCTGGGTCTCCAGGAAGTCTGAGAAAATTAAAAATTGAGGAAAAGCTCTCAAGTTTCAAATAGGATATAGTCTTAAATACAAACAAACTTATATCCTTTTTGCATCTGTTCTTCATGTTAAAACAAATTCAAAGATGATGTGGAAACTGATTTTTATGGCCGATTATGTACTTCATTTATGAGATAAAAATTTGCAAACAGGGACTTGTGGGATGGTTTGATAATGACATGATGGATAAATAATGATTTTGGCATAATAAAGCCTGATTCTTTTCAACATTTTACCCTGTTTTTCTTTTTAATTTTTTCTTAATCAACCACACTAAGAGGTGTTTCTTTCTTGCAAGCCCTCTAATACGGTGGAATCTACCTGCATTCTGTCCCACAAGGGGCTTATCCTCAGTAAGAAAGAGATTAATAGCAGACTAAAAGTACACCACTTATTTTTTAAGACCTATGATTTCAAACTTGGAATGGGATATGCTTCGGAAAGGTAACTGTTTGCCTTCTAAAATTAAAAAAAAAAAAAATTGGTTGATCATTACAACCAATTTGGCTTCAAAGATGTCCTCAGAAAAACTGGAGTTTCCATTGAAAGAATTACTAGGTCCAGAATCAGAAGTGCTAAGTTTCTAGGTCTTAATTTACAGCTAAAATTACTTCCAATAAATTGAATGTTTTATTAACTTTCTTATCTCTAAAACTGAGATGATGCTAATCATTGTAAAAATCTTCACTTACCACTCATTTAGTTTTATTTCTGTATTCATACCTCAATTTTATGTCAAAAATCAGTTTGAGACAGCTTCCATAATAAATAGAAAAACTTAGGTAGGAAAATTGGAACAAAAGGGAAGTATGGAGAGTAAAAATTAAAGAAATTCAGTGAACAGGTTGGTAGACAGTTTGCAGGGCATTATATTTTTATGTCCTCTTTTCCACAGCTAATGACTTTCATCTTACTGTGACTTCATCTATTCACCTTTGCTGCCAAAGACAAACTTTTCGAAGTGGAAAAGAGTAGAGAGAGCATAAAAGTTTCTAAATTCCTAAGTGACGTAGGAGAGGTAAATATTCTTTAATTATCTCCCAATTTTGCTTCCATTGGAATATATCTGAAAACAAAGAAGTTTCTAAAACTTAATGTGAGCCACTAGTGTTCATCTCTGCTTACGTATGCAAATTCTCATACAATTTTTAAAATAAAAATGTCACAATTCCAGAAGTTAAATACCTTATCATTGATGCTGATGTAGTAAGTAATCATATAAAATACTTGCTTCACAAAATCTTCATGTGTAACTAAATTTCAAATACTTTCTTTCATGTTTTGCCACTCTAATTTTTTTTCTTCGTTAGCCTCAAAGTGTAGAAGCAGTTTCCAATATCTTACAAATGCATTTCCTTCCAATCCAAAATGAACTTTAATAATGTTAGCATTAGAAACTAGTTCCATAGCAAGTGTTACAGGAGATTTTACATGGACACACTTTTCTAGAGAAATTATGTGTATAACTCACAATACTATAAACAAACTTACACAGAATTTTCTTTTGTGCCTGGTAGGAGAAATAGGAGCACTTCAAATATCCTGAGGATGTTTCTTAACAGCTCTCCCTTGGTCAATTAAGTTGTATTATTTTGCTACCAAGTTCAAACCACTTTAAAGCAAGATTCAGAGCCTGGAAGTGATACTAACTTCTTCTAGCTAAGTGATTTAAATGATCATGGTTTTCAAAAGAAAAAAATAATCATTTTGCCACTATATTTTATAATTTCCTTTCTCACATATAAAATAATTTTATTCCTCTCCAGAAAACCCACTGAGTTAATATGGAAAAAAGACATTTCCACTACAGGTACTAAAAACTCAGAGTCACCCTTTCAGTTCAAAGAAAGAAAATCAAATTCTATTTTAGTGGAGTTTTCATAGCAGCCTTTTGGCTAATAATGTTGAAGAATCATGATATATTTAAGAGATATTAATTCTAGTAATAGTCATTTATCTTTGATGTCAGAGAGAGACAAAGGCTTGGGAAATAGAAGATTTACAATGACATATTATAGACTCACTTGGTAGATGTTAGATTTTTTACTCTTCCACTGAAACGACAGATAATGAAGTTTTATCAACTTCCTTTTATTAAAGCTAAAAATATATCCTATAATAGGATCATAAACATTTAATGAAACTCACAGCTGTACTGAATTTTAAAATTAGGAGAGGATGGACAAGCAGTTCATAGAAAAGTAAATCAGCCTAACTCATACATTATTAGTTGACAGCCCAGCTGTTTTAATTTAATATATCTCTGGGTCTGGCTTCTCTTCTAAAGTTAAGATATGTATATATATACCTTCCTAAATGAATGTGGATTTACAAAATGAGTTTATTTTCTTTCCAAGCACATCTAGATATCTGAGCCATCTCAGTGGAGAAGCTCAAGGAAGATAGGATAAGATGATTGATCTTTATTCTTTCACTGCTTTCTGGGAAGAAGATTAAAATTCTTATTATTTCTGTCTTAAGTTGGGTCCTCAGGAACAGACTCTGAAATGAGCATTCATGTTAATATGATTAAAAGGAAGTTTTCCCAGGAACAATTGGTAGAGAGGTAAAGAAATAGGATTTGTAAGGAAAGGAGAATAAGCAGATGTGCGTTATTAAGCAAAGTCTTATGGAGAGTAACTCTGGTTCTGTCCCACAAAAGATGTCTGAAGACAGTGTTGGTCACAGCTCAGATTCATCCTGACCAAGGCAACACAGCTGGAATATTTATATCCCTGCAACTGTCAATCATTGGTTAATATCTGCCCCTGGGGAAATATAAACTCCCAAGTACTTCGAACAAAGTGGAGCAAAGCCATTTCTAGCAGCCTGAGGCCAACCTTCCAACAGAGACACAATGCTGGCAATTCAAGAATGAAAACACACACAGAGTGGAGCTTCCCTGGTAGCTTTAGGGGTTAAAGAATCTGACTGCCAATGCAGGAGACATGGGTTCGATTCCCTGATCCAGGAACTTCCCACATGCCAGGGAGCAACTAAGCGTGTGAACCACAACTGCTGAGCCCACATGCTGCAACTACTGAAGCCCGCTCCTCCAGAGCCCATGTTCTGCAACAAGAGAGGCCGCTGCAATGAGAAGCCCATGCACTGCAACTGGAGAGTAGGCCCTTCTCTCTACAACTAGAGAGATCTCCAGCCCAGCAACCAAAACCCTTACAACCCCAAAATAAATAAATAACCAAACATGTTTAGAAAAGAAAGATGCACCTAGAGCCAGTGTGCATGGGTATGTAAAACAATCTAATCAAGTTCTGGGCACGCAGTGGCTGGGTCTACTCCAATCTCCACACTGTTCACTGTTCAAGCTTATTTTACTGGTAACTTTCATTATTTACACATATACTGGGTTTCCCTGGTGGCTCAGTGGTAAAGGATTGGCCTGCCAATGCAGAAGATGCGGATTCAATCCCTGGGTCAGTAAGATCCCCCAAAGAATGGGCAATCCACTCCAGTACTCTTGCCTGGGAAATTCTATGGACAGAGGAGCCTGGCGGGCTACAGTCCATGGAGTTGCAAAGGGTCAGACGTGATTTGGCAACTAACAAAAATAACACATACAATGCCTTTTCCTTCCCCTAGGGTGGAAGGTATCAATTGCTGACAGTAGAGTGCTTCAGGTAAATCAAGATTTTAGCTCTTTTCACTCTGTTCCACAGCTTAATTAGGCCAGCTGATGTGTATTACTGATCAGCTCTATATTTTAAAATTTTGAATATGAATGCATTCAGATGAGGCATGTTTTCTCTATTTCACCAGCATCTCTTAACAGTATCAGTTATGATTTTATTCAACTGCCTGAAAGGAAAAATCCAAAGTAATAGAGGTTCTCAAAGTGTGGTCCCTAGACCACCTGCATCAGCATCCTCTGAAAGCCAACAAATGTGTAATATTATTTCTCTGTGAAGTCATCAAGGACCAACCTCCATGGTATAAGAAGGCTGCTTTAGCACCACCTATCACCTCCTCATGCCAAGCAGCAAGATGAAGGAAGAAGCAAGAAAGAAGAGGTGAGAGGATTATGCAAGATATTTTTAAAGGAGAGTAATGCTAAAGCTGAAACTCCTGTACTTTGGCCACCTCATGCGAAGAGTTGACTCATTGGAAAAGACTCTGATGCTGGGAGGGATTGGGGGCAGGAGGAAAAGGGGACGACAGAGGATGAGATGGCTGGATGGCATTACTGACTCGATGGACGTGAGTCTGAGTGAACTCTGGGAGTTGGTGATGGACAGGGAGGCCTGGAGTGCTGCGATTCATGGGGTCGCAAAGAGTCGGACACGACTGAGCAACTGAACTGAACTGAACTGAACTGAATGCAGTTTACAGCTCATTATTTCAAACCAGTAGTGTGTTAGTAAATGTTTGATAAACAGCCCTGTAATTTTCATTGTATAAATTCTCCTGCCATGCTGATTTCAAGCCTCCAACTTGACATCAAAAATTAGGAGCAATGTGCACCATTGGCTCTGCCAAGCACAGCCAGGTCCAGCATACCACTGTCCAGAACTCTAACACAGAGCTATCTGTATCTACAAGGAGGGCTTTGAAATGAAGGCCTTATTTCAAGGAATCACATACCCAGATTAAAATTCGAGGCCCTATTGTTTAGGACAAAAAGAAGAATGGATATTGTGCAGACACTGCTTCTCTCTCCCACAACATTGCTTATTTTTGTCCCACACCTGACGTACTGCATACATTTATGCTACCTGCTTGGATCCTATAGAAATAAGTCTCTGCCTCAGATGGTTCTCAAACAGGCGTCTTTGAAATACAAATAGATGCTCACAAGAAAAGACTAGAGAATTATTGTAGGTACCAAAACAGCTCAGAATATATTGCATATGATTAAAATGAAGAGAAGCACATATGAGGTAGATAAAACTCATTCAATGACCAAAAAGTCATATTCTCCCTTGCAGTAAGAAAAAAATTAGAATGTTAACTGTCCTTTTTTGTGATGTTGTGAGAAGTCCATGGTGCACTAAGGAAGCACAGGCTCTGTTGACTCAAAGACCTGGTTTCAAACTACAACTCTTCCACTTAGACTTTGGAAAAGTTTGTTCATATTCTTGAAAACTGTATCTACATGGGTAAGTAAAGACCTCATTCATTAAAAAAAGTAGATGATATTTGGCATAAAATTGTTCACATAGATGCAAGAATCCCTTGCATGAAGGTGCAACAATTGAAATACAAACAGAGCTGCATAGCAACCTTCCATAGGAAAATGTATTCATGTCTTATGTATTCATGGGGTCAGAGTATGTTAATGTAAAGAGTATCTCCTAGCTCACTCTTTAGTTCAAGAATTTCCTTGTAGAAAGTAAGGCCATTATAACTCTCCTGCCTTTGCTCCCCATGAAATTTCTGCTAGTCAACACTTGTGACCCCTTTCCCAACACATGACCCAATGATGGCTATTGGTGATGGTTCTGCATCTCAGAATCTCTGAATTGAGTCTCATTTCTATGATTATGGCTTAGGACTTTTGTTACAATTATACTAGAGGGATCTACATTCAGTCTAGATGAGTTTGAATTCAAGTCTGAAACTTACTATTTAGATAACCTTAGAAATCTTACTTCACCATGTGTATATGTATATTTCAATAAATTTTTTAATGGATGTGGAAATTTGAATTTCATATAATTTGCACATCATGAAATACTCTTTTCTTAATTTTTTAACCATTAAAAAATGTGAAAACATTCTTAACTCACAATCTATACAAAAACAGGCAAGGGATCACAACTGGCCTGTGGGCTGAAGTTTGCCAGCCCCAGCTCAGATTGTATCTTTTTTCTTCAAGAATATTGTTGGTATATAAATAACTAACCTTAAAAAGCACCCACTTAAAGTGTACAATTCAATGCTTTTAGTTTATTCATAGTTATGCATGCCTCATTATCTAATTATAGAACATTTTCTTCATTCCCAAAAGAAATCCATTATCAATTTCCATTCTTCCCCTGAACTTTCACAAACCTCACTGACCCAAGCAACCATTAATCTACTTCCTATCTCTATAAATTTGTCTAGTCTTCCTGTTTTATATACATGGAATCATATAACATGTGATTTTGTGCCAGGCTTCTTTCACTTAACACGATAGTTTCATATTTCATCCAATTAGTAGCATGCTCAATACTTCATTTTTATTGCTGAATAATACTCTCAGTTCTTGATTTGCTGTCTAATTTTTCTATCAGTTATCAAAAGTGAAATATTGAAGTTTTTAACTATTATTGTTGGATTTTCTATTTTTCTTTTCCATTTTGTCAGTTTTTGCTACATATTTTGGAGTTCTGCTGTTAGAAACTAATGTCTAAATTGCTATGTCTTCCTGGTAGATCAACCTTTTTATCATTATTAAATTACCCTCTATATCTAGTAATACATTTTGTTTTAAGTTATATTTTGTTTGATATTAATATAGCCACTCTAGTTTTTTGTGATTGACGTTGGCATGGTATATCTTTTGCCATCCTTTAACCTTTGACTTACATTTTTATTGTTTAATCTAAAGTGAAACATCCCCTAGACAACATATAGTTTGATCTTGGTTTTGTTTTGTTTCTTGTAATAAAATGTTACTGTTTATTTTTATTGTATTATTTAATAAATTCACAATTAATGATATTATTTATATAGTTGGATTTATATCTCTAATTTTGCTTTTTATTTTCTACAGATCTCATTATTTTTTGTGCCTATATTCTTCCTTTATTGCCTGTTTTGTATTAGGTAGATATTTTCTAATGTAACATTTTAATTCTTTTAATGACATTTGGCAAGGATAAACAGAATGATACAAAAAGATCTTCATGACCCAGACAATCACATACAGCCAGACATTCTGGAATGCAAAGTCAAGTGGGCCTTAGGAAGCATCACTACGAACAAAGCTAGTTGAGGTGATGGAATTCCAGTTGAGCTATTTCAAATCCTGAAAGATGGTGCTGTGAAAGTGCTGCACTCAATATGTCAGCAAATTTGGAAAACTCAGTAGTGGCCACAGGACTGGAAAAGGTCAGTTTTCATTCCAATCCCGAAGAAAGGCAATGCCAAAGAATGATCAAACTACCGCACAATTGCACTCATCTCACACGCTAGTAAAGTAATGCTCAAAATTCTCCAAGCCAGGCTTCAGCCATACGTGAACTGTGAACTTCCAGATGTTCAAGCTGGATTTGGAAAAGGCAGAGGAACCAGAGATCAAATTGCAAACATCCGCTGGATCGTCAAAAAACCAAGAGAGTTCCAGAAAAACATCCATTTCTGCTTTATTGAAAATGCCAACACCTTGACTCTGTAGATCACAATAAAATGTGGAAAATCTGAAAGAGATGGGAATACCAGACCACATGACCTACCTCTTGAGAAACCTGTATGCAGGTCAGGAAGCAAGAGTTAGAACTGGACATGGAACAACACATGGGTTCGAAATTGGGAAAGGAGTATGTCAAGGCTGTATATGGTCATCCTGCTTATTTAACTTATATGTAGAGAACATCATGAGAAACGCTGGGCTGGAAGAAGCACAAGCTGGAATCAAGATTGCAGGGAGAAATATCAGTAACGTCAGATATGCAGATGACACCACCCTTATGGCAGAAATTGAAGAATTAAAGAGCCTCTTGATGAAAGTGAAACAGAGTGAAAAAGTTGGCTTAAAGCTCAACATTTAGAAAACTAAGATCATGGCATCAAGCCCCATCACTTCATGGCAAATAGATGGGGAAACAGTGGAAACAGTGGCTGACTTTATTTTTTGGGGCTCCAAAATCACTGCAGATGGTGATTGCAACCATGAAATAAAAAGACGCTTACTCCTTGGAAGGGAAGTTATGACCAACCTAGACAGCATATTAAAAAGCAGAGACATTACTTTGTCAACAAAGGTCTATCTAGTTAAGGCTATTGTTTTTCCAGCAGTCATGTGTGAATGTGAGAGTTGGACTATAAAGAAAGCTGAACGCTGAAGAATTGATGCTTTTGAACTGTGGTGTTGGAGAAGACTCTTGAGAATCTCTTGGACTGCAAGGAGATCCAACTAGTCCATCCTAAAGGAGATCAGTCCTGGGTGTTCATTGGAAGGACCGATATTGAAGGTGAAACTCCAATACTTTGGCCACCTGATGCAAAGAGCTGACTCATTTGAAAGACACTGATGCTGGGAAAGATTGAGGGCAGGAGGAGAAGGGGATGACAGAGGATGAGATGGTTGAATGACATCACTGACTAGATGGACATGAGTTTGGGAGAACTCCAGGAGTTGGTGATGGACAGGGAGGCCTGGTGTGTTGTGGTTCATGGGGTCGCAAAGAGTTGGACACAACTCAGTGACTGAACTGAACTGAATTATACTTTTGTCCTGCTTTCTTAGTAGCTGTTCTATGAATTACAAACTACATTTTAACTTATCAGAATCTATATCAGCTTTATACTGTCTTAGTGGTGTTGGAGAAGACTCTTGAGAGTCCCTTGGACTGCAAGGAGATCCAACCAGTCCATTCTAAAGGAGATCAGCCCTGGGTGCTCTTTGGAAGGAATGATGTTAAAACTGAAACTCCAGTACTTTGGCCACCTCATGCGAAGAGTTGACTCATTGGAAAAGACTCTGATGCTGAGGGGGATTGGGGGCAGGAGGAAAAGGGGACGACAGAGGATGAGATGGCTGGATGGCATCACCGACTCGATGGACGTGAGTTTGAGTGAACTCCGGGAGATGGTGATGGACAGGGAGACCTGGCGTGCTGTGATTCATGGGGTCGCAAAGAGTCAGACACGACTGAACGACTGAACAACTGAATTAAACTGAACTGAGTGTCAATAAAATGTAGAAACTTTGTTCTTATATATCTTAATTCTCTCTTCACATTTTTGGTGCTATTACAGTTATACATGGTGGATCTATACGTGTTTCAAATCTAACAATACTTTGCTATAATCATTAGTTTATATAATCTAATATTGTTTAAAGAAACTGAGAGAAGAAAGAAAACCTAAACTATATTGCGGTTACAGAGTTTGTTAGTTAACCTTCTTATGTATCTTTTGCATTCTCTATATTTTTTCTGGTAGAGGTCTGTTATCATCTGGTATCATTTCCTAATTCTAAAAGAGCTTGGTTCACACCCTGCTCCTTTATGCTGTTATTGTCAAGAATATTGTAGTTCTCTATGTTATAGGTTTAACAATACAATTACATTTATATTGTAATAAGAGAATTGCTTTTTAAATTAGTCAAGAAAAGAAGGGAGAAAATATGAAATTTTATTCTTTTTATATAACTACTTGCATATTTACTGTAATAGAGTACTATGAATGCCATAACAAATTACCACAAACATGGTGGCTAAAAATATTGCAGATTTACTCTCTTACACTTTTGGAGACCAGATTTCCAAAGTCAGTTTCACTGGGCTAAAGTCAAGATGCCAACAGGACTGTTTCCTTCTGGATGTTCCAGGGGAGAATCAGTTCCTTATTTCTTCCAGCTTCTAGAGGCTGCTGGGATTCCTTGAGTCGTGGCTCCATCACCCCAATCTCTGCTTTGATCACACATTGTCAACCTGCCTGTCTGACTTCCTGCATCCTCTTTATTAAGGACCCTTAGGATTACATTAGGTCCACCTGGATAATCCAGGAGATTCTCACCATTGTGAGACTCTACCCATTAATTTAATCATACCTGCAAAGTCCTTTTTGCCATGTAAGGTAACATTAACAGGTTCCAGAGATTAAGATGTGAACATATTGTGGTGGCCATTATTCAGGCTACTGCAATCTGCCATTGGCCCCCAAAGATTCATATATATATATTTTTTTCCATATGCAAAATACATTCCTCCCATTCCCAAATCCACAAAAGCCTCAGCTTATTATAGCATCAACACAAAGTCCAAAATACCATCGACTAGCTCAAAAGTCCCCAATCTCATCAACCATATCATTTAAATCAGGTAGGATTAAGATACTGGGTATGATCCCACAAAATTCCTCTCTATTTCTATACCAGTGAATCTAGAAAACAAATTATTTGCCCTCAAAGTAAATTGGAGGAGCATATATAGGACAAGTTATTCCCTGGTGGCTGAGATGGTAAAGCATCTGTCTACAATGCAGGAGACCCAGGTTTGAGCCCTGGGTTGGGAAGATCCCCTGGAGAAGGAAATGGCAATCCACTCCAGTACTATTGCCTGGAAAATCTCATGGACAGAGGAGCCTGGTAGGCTACAGTCTATAGGGTCTCAAAGAGTCAGACATGACTGAGCGACTTCACTTCACTTTACTGACACTCCCATTCACACATGGAGAAAGTTGAAAAAAGGAAGGAAGCACCAGTACCAAGGATGTGAGATGCATTGTTCCTGAGTATGTGCAACCTCAACGATGTGCACAACTTTTCTGACTCCCAGAGTTGTTTCTAATCCTAGGAGGGCTTTTCTTGGTTGTTTCTTTCCCAGATTCTATTAAACTTCTGACTATTCTGCAGTTTTGTTTGGGCTTTCCTGGTGGCTCATCAGCAGAGAATCTACCTACAGTTCCAGAGAGGCAGGTTCAATCTTTCAGTCAGGAAGATCTCTGGAGAAGGAAATGGCAACCCACTCCAATAGTTTTGCCTGGGAAATCATAGAGGAGCCTGGTGGACGACAGTTCTTGGGGCTGAAAGAGAGTCAGACACGACTTAGTGACTAAAGGGCACAGAAAAGCTACCAGCTTCCTCTTCCTTGCTTTCCACTAAGATCTATTGTAATGATAACAACCTTAGGTAAGGAGTTCTTCTCTCTGTTCCAAATAAGATCAGTCCCCCCAGATAAGACTGGAGAGAATTTCTTCCCTGTGGCCTCTCTTACGGTTCTGCCAAGGCACCTCTCTGCCAATGCTAGGATAAAGGTCTGCTTTCCCAGGAATAATACTCCTCTTCTACAAGAGGTCATGGAAGGAAGTGGCAGCTGCCCCAGTTTTCTTGACTTGACCCTCTCAACATGGGATTTCAATTCTATAAGTGAACTTGGAGAAGAGAAATGGGGTGAGAAAGGCTAAAATCATGAACTCAATATTATCCTTCTGTTGTGCCTGGGCCAGAGCTTCTGCCTTACAAATGGGGGCTTGGTGAGAAAGTGGGTCTTCTCAGTCATGCCTACTTTACATTGCGGACCATGATGAAATAAGAACTTCTGGCATCCTGCTCCTCACATAGAGATAACATAGCCCCAGACAGGGAGCTAAAGCTTGGGAGCCCGTTTTTGGATGCACACACTGTGATGGAGTTTTCACTGCACCCAGCTGAATAATAAATTGAGTCATGGTTCAAGTGCTACAGACTTTCATTGTTCTTATTGAGACTTAGAAGATTTTCTTGAATGAATGCTTCCCCATTTGTTTAAATGCCCTTAGGACAGTTTCCAGAGGTTTAAATGAATGCTTTTTATAATTTTCACCCATTAGTATTTTTTTATTCCTGGAGAGCAGTTTCTTTCTCATCATTTTGGAAGTCCTGCCATCCAATCTCTTTAAGCCTCATTTTCCTCATCTGTAACATGGAGATGATTATAATAGTCATATGAGTATTAACTGAGATGATGTGTTTTCAGTGGCTGAGAGATACTAATACTCAAAAATATATACCTATAACTAGAAAATATGCAGTTATAGTCTTCTTCTCTTTTAAATAATTACATATTGATAAGATTTCTTAGTTAACACAGAAGTATCAGCCTATACACTAGAAAAAAATTAGGGGATATGATCTTCAAGCTATGGCAGATTTCATATATGTAGACACTCAAATTCTAAGTTTACTTCTGTCATGGATTCCTAATGAAATTTTGATAGTCTTTTTTCTTTTACTTCACAAAAAATTACTTCGTAATTGCTCTTGTTCTTTACTTTCAGGTCTTACAAAATGATTGGATATGGAAAGCACTCTAACAAGGAAACAGCTTTCTCAAGAGATGGTACTCTTTTCTTCACGTGAAATGTAAACAGAGAAAATAGTCTCGACACGCATTCTTGTCAGGAAATAGCAGTTGGTTGACCATAGACATCAACATTTGTGACATGAAGACAGAATGTCCTACAAAGAGGTAGTTCCCTGTTTCTTTCTGGAACGCTGCAACTCTGTTTGACCCTGGAACAAACCTGAATGGAAAACAGTTACTTCAAAAAGATTAGCATTATAGCTTCTGGTGACTCACTTAGAAGTTGGGCTTGCCCAAACTGGTTGTAGCTGTTCCATTTTCTGTGTTAGCCAGACAAAAGATTATCCAAAGAAAGCTGGTCTTGAGTTTTAGTATGGACTAAACCTGTTATATTTTAGTTATGGAAATGGATTTGTCCTCATTAGTTTTCCAAGACCATTTCTTCTAGGAACAAATCGTATGTATTTTTGAGTCATAAAACCTGGACTGGGGTAAGTTAGAAACCCTGCCTTTAGAACTTTATGACATCCCTTTTGCAGTTCTGATTTCAAATTGTAAAACTTTCATGTTTCTGAGTACTTACTATTTACAACCCTCATACATTTAAAAATACTTTGCCCGTTTCACTATGTTTGGTGCCTATAATTCCATTAAAATGTAATTTACCTGATCTAAAACCATTAGCTCTTATTTATATGCAAATAACCTTAGAAGAGTTATTATATTAACCTAAGATGAGTTATGAGAAATTTGTTTTATTTCTAAGTGTGCAGTTCTTTGAGATTAATCTTGGTAAATGGAGGAAGAAATTGAGAATTGCCTGAGAAGGCTCCCAATGGACAAGTTCTTCAACACTGGAAAAATGGCATCATGAAAGACCCTAAAAAGAAAAGAAAAAGAAGGATATTCTGCACATATCGCCCAAATTAAATTCTTTCACA
Source organism: Bos mutus (assembly GCF_027580195.1). Classification (NCBI taxonomy): domain Eukaryota; kingdom Metazoa; phylum Chordata; class Mammalia; order Artiodactyla; family Bovidae; genus Bos; species Bos mutus. The sequence continues at coordinate 34,626,813 of NC_091618.1, forward strand.
ATTGTGCTAGGCTAATACAGAATCCCAGCTACACTACATTAAAGTTATATTTGAAGGTATACCAGAAACAGCAGTAACATGTGTGTTCAAAGGCCTACAACAGTTCATCAAGGGCCCTGACGTAGTGCCATTTAAAGAGAATCCAACAGTTCTTCATAGCTTCAAAACAAGCATGAATCAAATGAATAGCAGAGAAGAACTAGTAGAAGACACAGGATTATTTTTCAACTGTACCTTCATATAAACCAAGAGATATACATCATTCATTTATTCTAGTTATGTCCCATTTTTATTCCTAAAAATATTTGTACATTATTATTATTTGTACATTCTCTTTTTGTTCTTAATAAAATATGCCAGTCTCAATTACTTTTTCATTTTATCAGTCTTATTTATTCCTTGCATTTCATTTCATTAAATGTGTATTTTTTTATTTTGTTGTTCTTAGTCTAATTCCCTCATTCAATGCTTACTTCATTACTATTTCTATCATTCCTGTTTTCCCTTAGGTACATAGCTATATAATTTTAGAGATAAAAATATCTCTCATATAATTGGGTCCACAAATTTCTAATGCAATGCATTCACTGATATCCAGTTCTAGATATCATAATTTACATTATTATTTATGCTTATGTTTTGACCCCAGTTTTTTAGAATTTAATATTAGTTTGCTGAGATAGGCCTAAGAACTTTCTTTCCTTATTTATTTTATAAATGAATTCCATATTGGTCTAAAAATGCAGCCTACATGATATAAATTTCTTCTTATTTATAGAGATTTCCTCTGAACTTATAAACAGCTAATTTTTATAAATAATCCATATGTGCTTGAGAAGATTGTGTATTCTTTGTTTTGAGACTGTATAATTAACCAATAGATCAACTTTTAAGTATTATTCAAATTTTCTTTACCATTACCAGTTTTTGATTTGCTCGGCTTGAACTTATTGCCTTTTGAGAAGTTATTAAATTACCCAATTATGATGGTGAATTTGTCATTTTTTTCTTACAATTCTGTCCACTTTTACTTTGTATATTTTGAGGTAATGTTGTTATATACCTTTAAACTGAGAAATGTTTTATTTTTCTAGTGAATTGAAACTTTATAGTTAAATAAGTACCCTATTGACACTATTAATTGTGTTCTTAAGTTCTATTTTCTCTTTTGTTAATGCCAGATTACTTGTGGTAATTATTTTATGATATTTCTTTCTCTCTACCTATACATTCAGTCATGCTTTAAGTGAATGTTTTACACAGTCATGTTTTAAATGAATCTCTTATAAACAACATATAGTTGGCTTCCAAAAACATTTGCTTGGGTGTCTTTGTCTTTTAACTAGCAAATTTTACTAACATATAATACATTATGATAATGTTATCCAATGTGTTTAGATTTGTTTCAAATATATTATTCAAACTTTCTATTTACTGTGCCTCTTATTTGCTTCTTTTCCACACTCTCCCTGCCTTCTACTGGGCAAATGATTTTTATTTGTACTTTTTTTTCCCTTAACTGGTTTAGAAGTTTATTTATTCATTTACTTTTTTTGGCCCAGTATTGTTACTTGCTTTTAATTCTTTCTATTTAATTCAGTTTCTCCCTTAGTACACAGTTGTTTCAGCAAGAGTCCTTGAATGGTAGACTTTCATTTTCTTCGTTTAGAAATTTGTCTTGAATGATAAAGCCCTAATGCAGAAATGGCTGGAACTTAACTTCAACAATTAAGTAAGTATTTTACTGTATTAAAATATAACTTGGATTAACAGCCCTGACAAATATTTTATAAGAAATAAAGAATTTGATGATGGATAAATGGACCTTAAAACATGGAATGAACACATCTGAGTATAACCAGAAAACAAGAGGGGCTCAGAGCAATCAAATGTCTCTGAACCCACCTTGCCAGCAAAAGCAAGCATTCCCCTATTATCTGAGCAGACAACCACTTCCTCGTTTGAAGATACTGTAGTAGCCTCAGTAACCCAGTTACCTTGCAAAGTAAAGTTTATTCTTCTCAATACCCTTAAACAGGCTTCATTGTCTCTAGACCCATGTGCTATGCTAAGTCACTTCAGTCATGTCTGTCTCTTTGAGACCCTATGGACTATAGCCCACCAGGCTCCTCTGTCCATGCGATTTTTCAGGCAAGAATACTGGAGTGGTTCACCATTTCCTGCTCCATAACCACGGTCATATCCAACCATGCCTCAGAGAAAAGTACAAAGTCTGACCATACAAAGTGAACTGAGATTTGCTAATTTATATTGACAAATTTCTGAGGAATGTGGATTCTAACAACATTAGATCAAGTGGAATGAAATGAACATTGACTCAGACCAAAGTTATCAATATGATGTACTTGTCAGAGATTATGAGTTTAATGTTTGTTTCATTAACATCCAGCTGAATCTGGATGTTTGTTTGCTTAACTGAAACATGAACCCAGTGATGAATTATGTCTAATAAGGATGAAAGTCCAGAATTTTCTTTACACAATGCAGAAGAAAGAATTCAGAAGCTTAAAGAAGATCAGAGTGTGACAATGGATAAATCTTGTGTCCTGCACACCCATGTTCCCATTATGTCCTTCAGGAGATCCCACTGTGTACTCCTTCCTTTTATTCATTAGATGTATAAGAAACCACCAACATTCTTGAATAGCACTGTAGGCCAGGGAAGAGCATGAAAAATGTCATTATATAAATATACTTCCTGATTTCAGAGAGTATTGTGGGATCTTGAAGTGCTAAATGTAAGCGTGAACAATTATTTACTAGATAACAGAGAGAGAGGTTGGCTACATCTCTTATTTGCAAACTATTAATCTATTCTACTTTGAGGCATCTGAGAGTTTTCTTAAACAAGACAGAGTTTCCATGACACCACCCCTGCACCCCCCCACACACACATTTACACAGAAAAGCCTGGTGCAGGCTTTTAAGATAACATTCTTGCTCCTATTATGAATGTGAAAAATACTTCGAAGGAAATATCAAGATAGCTTGATCACTTGCAATAAGATCTTAAGTAGGTCTCTGTTGCCCCAGAACTGGTTACCAAGGCTTCAAAGTTCAGGAAAAAGAAACCTCAGGTAACCTTACTCTAACTAAAGTAGCAAATAGTTAGTTGAGAGTCTAGGACGAGCTAAGAACCCCTAAGTGGCAGCTGAACCAGCACTTTTCTCCCCCCAACTATTATCCAAGCTTCAACCTGCCTTATTGCCTATATAAGAGAAAATGCAGGAGGAGAGAAGTGTTGTGGTTTTTATTTACCCTCCCTTTCTATGGGATAGGATGAGTGCTTCCTTTCCCAAAGACCTATAAGAGAGGAACTCCAAGAAAATCACTCATGAAAAATTAAAAAGTGCCTGCCAAAAATCCAGTGACATCTATTTTCCTCTAGTTCAGCCAATGGACTGGTTGTTTCCCCGAGCTATCAGAGTCAAGAAACAATAACTGGAAAATAATAACTGAACAAAGAGAAGAAGGTAAGTATCAGTCTTCTACTGTTTATCATTGCAAGGCTGCCTGGAAACACAAAAGCAAAGTTTGTTCCATCTTGCTGGTACCTAAGAAGAAAAGCCTTTCAGGTGAAGAAAAGATTAGCAGAGAGTAGCCATGGAGAAGGCAATGGCACCCCACTCAGTACTCTTGCCTGGAAAATCCCTTGGACGGAGGAGCCTAGTGGGCTGCAGCCCATGGGGTCGCTAGAGGTCGGACATGACTGAGCGACTTCGCTTTCACTTTTTGCTTTCATGCATTGGAGAGGGAGGTGGCAACCCACTCCAGTGTTCTTGCCTGGAGAGTCCCAGGGACGGGGGAGCCTGGTGGGCTGCTGTCTATGGGGTCGCACAGAGTCGGACACGACTGACGCGACTTGGCAGCAGCAGCAGCCATGGAGATAATTACAGGAGCTAAAAAGTAAAATCTGAAGAGTAAAAAAAGAAAACTTGATCTATGTTGGTACAGGGAGCTCCAGGAGAATGGAATCTTCTACAACTGTCATTAACAGAGAGCAAAGTTTTGCTTACTCAATGTGAGCAGTGATTCAAGAAAAACAAAACCTTTATAGTGTTTATGTCTTATTGAGTTCAAAAGGTTCAATACCAGGTTACAAATCCATAGAATGCTGAAAGTGAGTCAGCCAAAACTAAAAATAAAGACAACTGAGGTTTCAACTGTGACAGACTTGGAAAACAATGACTTTTTTTTTTTTTTAATTTTAAATCAAATGGAAAGGAGGAAGAAGATCAGTAGAGAGGGGTCTGGAAAAAGGATAGATTGGACATTTGAGTTCCAGGGAATGCTGAAATTTCCAAGTGGAAATATTCAGAAGGTAACTGGAAATGCAGGAAAGAAGGTAAAAACTAGGTCCAGGAGTACGGATGTGGTTGTTGTTCCGAAAGGAAGGGTCACTTACTGCACGAAAAGGGACGCCTTTTCCATGGTAAGGCGCTCATTAAGGACATTCATACATCTCTCTAAGTCATCATTCAGGGTAGTTTTTGTTTAGCTCAGGACACAAGGAGAAAATTAAAACATTTAAATATTGCATTAAAATAATGATGGAAAAATCAAAACAGAGTGGCCAGTGCCTTTTAACTCTTCTTATTACTCCATCGATGAAACCCTAAGCTCTTATATTTGATGATAGCTACTGTATTTATAATAACGTTATGAAAAGGGCATTTTTTTTCAAGAAAGCCAAACTTTGTTGAAAGATCCTGTCACTTAGTAACTCCGGCTTTGCTATTTAAACAGCCTGGATTTGTCGTTAATGACCAGATACGTGTCCATCACTATAAAATTAGGCAAGTCAAACTTTTAAATTTTGCATAGTTACAGTTAACTTTCCGAGAGTCATTCTTGGAAGAAATAAAGGAACAAGAAGTTTAAGGGCCTAATTTCATAGGTATATACTCTTTCTCAACCAAAAATATATGCTATATTTATTTTCTTCTATGAATTTGACGATTATCACTTAGACTTCATTCATAAAATCTTTTAAAAAAAGATTAGACTCTATTTCAAACTGGACAAGCATGTGTATGTGGATGTTCATGGTGTTTTAATATAGCATACTGTAATACGAATAAAGATAAAAAACATCTTTAGTTTGAAAGCAAGGCTGTCCCCCCTCCCCCCCACCACCGTGGCACTTTATGACACTTGGCAGCTCATTATCACACTTCACAGAGTCTCGTGTCAGCATGTCAGATTTCTCTAAATTTTGACAGAATTAAAGTAGTGCCGTTTGATATAATTGATATTGTACAGTTAATCAGCCAGTGGCTCCATAACAGAGTAACATTCTCAAAAGGCTTAATTACTGAACTGTGAAGATTTACTGCCATCTGGAAGTTCCTTCCCAAAGTTCTGTTCCTGAATTTTATGTAGGGTTCACAAAAATAACTTGGTCCATTTAGAAATCATGCCCTCGATTTGAAAATTAAAATTGTTATTTTTGGAATCTCATTTGGCCTAGAGATCATAGAAACCTTATGAAAAATAAAGAAGCAATGGCAAATGAGAATGAAGGAAATAAAAGTGGAAGCTCTGGAAATTATTCTCTTGATGTAATGTTTAAGAATATAGACTTTGGAGCCAGATGGCTAGATTTCAAACCCCAGTTCCAAGTCTTACTAACCATGGGACCTTGGGAAAGTTATTTGAGCTCTCTGTGCCTCAGTTTCTTTGTAAAATAAGGACACTAATAGCACTTATATGATTAGGGTGAGGAGTAAATGTGTTAACACTTTAAAAGTGCTTGAAATTATGCCTGGCACACAGTAAGAGCAAAATAAGCACTTGTAACTACTGTTATTAAGATTTTAAAATTACTTAGTCCTTAGGACTATTCGTATCCTAAGAGACAAATATACTCTTTGAAAAGATCCTTCTTTCCTGGCCAATTTCCAATGCCCAAAGACTAATAAGTTAAATGTAAAGTAATACTATCATCGGAGAAGGCAATGGCACCCCACTCCAGTACTCTTGCCTGGCAAATCCCATGGACGGAGGAGCCTGGAGGGCTGCAGTCCATGGGGTCGCTGAGGGTTGGACACGACTGAGCGACTTCACTTTCACTTTTCACTTTCATGCGCTGGAGAAGGAAATGGCAACCCACTCCAGTGTTCTTGCCTGGAGAATCCCAGGGGTGGGGGAGCCTAGTGGGCTGCTGTCTATGGGGTTGCACAGAGTTGGACATGACTGAAGTGACTTAGCAGTACTATCATTTCTTAGGAATCTTATAGCCTGGATCACTACTTTTGTGTGAAAGATTGAATTGGATCCCCTCTAAATTTCACCTGGAATAAGAGTCTATCATTCTATAAAATCAATAGGTGCTATGGGCTAAAGTGTGTCTTTCCAAATTTTTTATGTTAAAGCTATAACCTCGATGCAATGGTATTTGTAAATGGAGGGGAGGGTTCTCTGAGGGGTAATCTGGTTTAGCTGAGGTCGTGAGGGTAGGGCCTTCATGAGACTGGTGCCCTTATAAGAAGAGGCACTGGAGAGTTTGCTTGCTCTCTCTCTCCATCATTTAAGGATACAGCAAGAAGGCGGCCATCTGCAAACCAGGAAGAGAGCCTTCACTGAGGAACCTACAGGAATAGCTCCTTGATCCTGGACTTCCCACCTTCCAAACTGTGAGAAATAAATTCCCATTGTTCAAGCTTGTTGTTCAGTCACCATCATGTCTGACTCTTTGTGACCCTGTGTACTATAGCCCACCAGGCTCCTCTGTCCATGGGATTCTCCAGGCAAGAATACTAGAGTGGGTTGCCATTCCTTTCTCCAGGGGATCTTCTCAACCCAAGGAGCAAACCCAGGTCTCCTGCATTGCAGGCAGATTCTTTTTTTTTTTTTTTAATTTTACTTTATTTTTAAACTTTACAATATTGTATTAGTTTTGCCAAATATCAAAATGAATCTGCCACAGGTATACATGTGTTCCAGAGCCACTAGGGAATACCCATCATTTAAGCTACCTGTCTGTATATGAATTCCAATTGTTTATGCTACACAGTCTTTTGTAATGGCAGTCCAAGTTGACTAATATAACAGGCAAAGTAAACAATAAGAAATTAGAAAAATAGGTTTTCACCCAGAAGAAACATTAATTTATCATCCTCTGTGATTCTGGTGTAATATCTCTGAAGAAGGACAAGAACAAGCAGAACAGACGAATGAGAAAAAATGAAGGAAGAGAAGGAAGATGATAACAATAGTAATTCTCTATTGATAGAAAGTTAGAAATAATTTCTAGAGAAAAAGTAATGTGTTCTGCAGCCTGAGTAGAACCCAGGAGAATATAGCAAGACATAGGGGAAAAGAAAGACTAACAAATATATAAATCTTAGTCATTTCAAAGAATGAGAAAATTATTTATTTAAACAAAATCAAATTGATATTATAAAGTTATTTCATACATTGCTGTTATAAAACCAGGTTTTCCAACTTAAAATTATTATAAATATTTTTATATCATGATACAGCCTATTACTGTGTTTTTCTCAGGGATTCAGTGTTTCATTGACTGAATGTACCACAATTTATCTAACATATCCTAACTTGATGAGAATTTACCTTTTTTCACTTGTTTAATGATATGATGAATGCTCATATGACTATAGTTTTGGACAGCTCTTAAGCACTCCTTTGGATCTTTCTATTCTTACCTGTCTTTTCTTCAGACACTTCGGAGGCAACTGGTATGGTACAGGCTGTGACCAGCTCTGTACAGATGCAGCCAGATAGCATCTTGCCTTGGTTATCTGTGTTGATCCTCTGATGGTCCTATCCCAGGAATTCTCCATTGACTCTAAGTCATGGGATTCCAAGTATACAGCTTGATGCTCACACCTCACAGAATGAAATTTTAACACAATAGGAATAAAAACTGGTGGATATATGCTTACCATCTTTCTATCCCAGGATGGACAGACTTAATATGAATTTTATAAGGTTTCTCAGATGGCCTACAGGACTTAGCAACCAGTTGTTCTTAGTGATTTTCCTCTCTTTATTTCCCAGTCCAAACTTTTCCAAATAAACTACATATACATAAGCCTTTGTTTTAGGTTTCACTCTGTGAAGAAAACAAATCAAGAAAGATGGTATCAGAAATGATCTTTGAAATCAAATCCTCACAATGAGATTTTTGAGCTGGGTTACTCATTGGTCAGACATTAATGAGCATAAACAACGCGCGTGCGTGCACACACACACACACACAGATGACAGAATCCCTGCTATGCAATAGTATCACAGTTGCTAAGGTTTTCTCCTTTGGTTGATTGAGATGAGGTATAGGTAGAAGGTGAAACATCTGAATGCTGTGGCAGGAATTATAACTACAGCTGTTATGATTTTAAGGATGTGGAATATGCTAGTTTTTGTTAACTATGTTAGAAAGCTTTACTAAAAAGATGAAGCCTGATAATAGCCAACTGGCAACTCTAGCAAGCTGTGAAATTCAGAAATGGCAGCTCTGAAGGAGAGTCTCATCTTCTTCAGCTACATGGTCCTCTCAGCTAAAAGTTAGGCTCAGGATACAACTGTAAGGATGGTAGAGTTTAAATAAGATTATAAGGCAGCATCTGAACAAATCTTCTATATCAGAATCAGGGCCCATGTAGGCAAAGGGTTGGACCTGAAAACTAAAATGGGAACCTTTGGATGGAAATTCCTGAGAATCACAAACCTTCCTATTCTTCTAAATCTGCCATTTTTCTGGAAGTCATAAGCATGGGCTCTTCTGACAGAAAGAAACTATAATGATCCCTCCTGAGGGTGGGGCCTTAGAAGATGATGTAAGACCTGCCCTTGAAATACTTTGTTGTCTCCAGGACAATAACCAGGGTCAACTCTCTGAGTGGTTATCATGTACAGTCCCTGCTCTTAGTAGAAATAGCTTAAACACCAAAAATTGTCAGGCCTTAATAATATGTATTAGCAGAATTCAGAAGAATATGTAGAAATGGCTTGTAAACATGGTAATGAAGGTGCTGAAATAAAAATATGAATTAGACAGAATTTTTTGACATAGGTGTACACATCGACAACCTATAACTCAGGATTCCAAGTATATCAGGTATATCTGGAGCTGGTCTTAAAATCTCCTGGGATGGCTCCTTGAGATTTATCCTAAAGCAAATGACTGTTTTTTCCCAGAATTTCCTTGGAATGGTATTAAGAAAGTAGTCAAAATCATTCACAGAGGAAGGGATAGAAAAAAAGTATTTATTATGTGAGTCCAGAGGATGCATGTGATTATATTTTCCAAAGCTGACCAAAACATTCTCTCTTACCCCACATGTTGTTATAAAAACTTGGCACTCTCCTATCAAGATGAGGGAGCTTGAATCTGGGCAGGCTTGCAACTGCTTCTATGAATAGAATACAGCTGAAATGACATAACAAGATTTCTGAGGTTAGGTTGCTAGTTAACCTACTCTATAAATGCCATCACTCTAATTGAACTTGGTGAGCAGCTCATTCCCTAGAAAGACCCATGGCTGTCCAAAGTTGGATGATAAACCCCACAAAATTCAGGACCCTACTGCATCTATAAAGTTTGTAGGGGTCCATTGATCTAGGGAATATTAAGATATCCTCTTCAAGGAAAGATATGAACACATTGTACAGATACCGTATGCCAACCATTCTGTTACACAAATATCTCTTTATCATTTCAAACCTATTACTTCAAGGGAGTGGAAGTTCTCCATCAACTGATGGGGGAGGGAATTAATTGAACCTGGTTCACAGATGGGTAGGTACAATATTTTGGTGTAGCTAAAAATGAACAGATAGGTGTTATAGCACCACTGAGGAATCCCCTAAATGACACTGGTGCAGGGAAATTCTCCAAGCAGGAAGACTATGAGAAGTATGCTTGACTGTTTAATACTAATGGAAGGAAAAGTGACCTAGGGTAACGATAGCAAGTGGCTAGGCTGGTTTTTCAGTAAAAGTTTAGAAAACTGGTGACAAGTAAATCTGTGAAAGAGGGACATGATGAAACCTATAACACTGGACACAAAACACCGGTTTGAGTCTGACATTAGTGCCCTCCAGAGCACATTCACCATGAAGAATAGGGTGACTTACCCTGTAGATGAACTCCTTATTGCCAATTCAGACTTAAATTGAAGAAAGTGGGGGAAACCACTACACCATTCAGGTATGACCTAAATCAAATCCCTTATGATTATACAGTGGAAGTGAGAAATAGATTTGAGACTCGATCTGATTGACAGAGTCCCTGATGAACTATGGATGGAGGTTTGTGACATTGTACAGGAGAGAGGGATCAAGATTATCCCCAAGAAAAAGAAATGTAAAAAGGAAAAATGGCTGTCTGAGGAGGACTTACAAATGGCTGTGAAAAGAAGAGAAGCGAAAAGCAAAGAGAAAAGGTGAGATATACTCAGTTTAACGCAGAGTTCCAAAGAATAACAAGGAGAGATAAGAAAGCCTTCCTCACTGACCAGTGCAAAGAAATAGAGGAAAACAATAGAATGGGAAAGCGTATAGATCTCTTCAGGAAAATTAGAGATACCAAGGGAATATTTCATGCAAAGATAGGCTCAGTAAAGAACAAAAATGGCATGGATCTAACAGAAGAAGAAGATATTAAGAAGAGGTGGCAAGAATACACAAAAGAACAGTACAAAAAAGATCTTCACAACTCAGATAATCACGATGGTGTGATCACTCACCTAGAGCCAGACATCTTGGAATGTGAAGTCAAGTGGGCCTTAGGAAGCATCACTAGGAACAAAGCTAGTGGAGGTGATGGAATTCCAATTAAGCTATTTCAAATCCTGAAAGATGATGCTGTGAAAGTGCTGCATTCAATATGCCAGCAAATTTGGAAAACTCAGCAGTGGCGACAGGACTGGAAAAGGTCAGTTTTCATTCCAATCCCAAAGAAAGACAATGCCAAAAAATGCTCAAACTACCACACAATTGCACTCATCTCACACGCTAGTAAAGTAACGCTCAAAATTCTCCAAGCCAGGCTGCAGCAATACGTGAACTGTGTTCAAGCTGGATTTAGAAAAGGCAGAGGAACCAGAGATCAAATTGCCAACATCCACTGGATCATTGAAAAAGCAAGAGAGTTTCAGTAAAACATCTATTTCTGCTTTATTGACTATGCCAAAGCCTTTGACTCTGTGGATAATAATAAACTGTGGAAAATTATGAAATAGATGGGAATACAAGACGACCTGACCTGCCTCTTGAGAAATCTGTATGCAGGTTAGGAAGCAACAATTAGAATTGGACATGGAACAACAGGTTCCAAATAGGAAAAGGAGTATGTCAAGGCTGTATATTGTCACCCTGTTTATTTAACTTACATTCAGAGTATATAATGAGAAATGCTGGGCTGGATGAAGAAAAGCTGGAATCAAGATTGCCAGGAGAAATATTAATAACCTCAGATATGCAGATGACACCACCCTTATGGCAGAAAGTGAAGAAGAACTAAAGAGCCTCTTGATGAAAGTGAAAGAGGAGAGTGAAAAAGTTGGCTTATAGCTCAACATTCAGAAAACTAAGAGCATGGCATCAAGTCCTATCACTTCATGGCAATTAGATGGGAAAACAGTGAAAACAGTGGCTGACTTTATTTTGGGGGGCTCCAAAATCACTGCAGATGGTGATTGCAGCCATGAAATGAAAAGACACTTACTCCTTGGAAGTAAAGTTGTGACCAACCTAGACAGCATATTAAAAAGCAGAGACATTACTTTGCCAACAAAGGCCTGTCTAGTCAAGGCTATGAGAGTTGGACTATAAAGAAAGCTGAGCGCCAAAGAATTGATGCTTTTGAACTGTGGTGTTGGAGAATACTCTTCAGAATCCCTTGGACTGCAAGGTGATCCAAACAGTCAGTCCTAAAGGAGATCAGTCCTGGGTGTTCATTGGAAAGACTGATGTTGAAGCTTAAATCCCAATACTTTGGCCACCTGATGCGAAGAGCTAACTCATTTGAAAAGACCCTGATGCTGGGAAAGATGGAGGGCAGGAGGAGAAGGGGATGACAGAGGATGAGATGATTGGATGGCATCACCGACTCAGTGGAAATGAGTTTGAGTAAACTCCGGGAGTTGGTGATGGACATGGAGGCCTGGCATACTGCGGTTCATGGGGTCACAAAGAGTCGGACACGACTGAGTGACTGAACTGAACTGAACTGGACTGACCCTTTAGATATCAACTTGACTCTCTCCTTAGCTGTACTAGCTGTACTAGAAATACAGTGGCTATAGGCGCAGAGTCTGAAGCTACATGTAGACTCAACTATGTGGGCTTCCTTTCATCAGTATTGACCTAACTGAATGTGCTGTGCTGTGTGCTAATTTCTTCAGTCATGTCTGACTCTGGGATCCTATGGATTATAGCCCACCAGGCTCCTATGTCCATGGGATTATCTAGACAAGAATATTGGAGTAGGTTGCCTTCTCCGCACCAGTACTGACCACTGCTGAATGACCAACCTGCCAGCAGCAGAGATCAACAGGTGATATAGTATCATTCCTTGAGAAACTAATTTTGAGCAGGTTGATTAAATTAGATCTCTTTCCACTCTCAGAGCCAAGTGCTGGCAATGAGTGAGAGAAATTTTGAGTTGGGGGTGAAGAAGGGAAATGATAAACAGCACTCACAATCTCAGGACCAGCAGCATCAGTGGAGATTGTAAGGTGTTTTACTTTGTTTTGGTTTCATTTGCTTCTTTTCCACTCATCTTCTTATATTAAGATTTTTGTAAAGACAAGGGTGTCTTTCACTTTGAAGGGGATCTGGAAAATTGGACTTGGATAGCTCCTCTTTCAGAGAAGAAGTGAGGGCAACTTATTCTTGCAAAACCTGAAGCCTCCCAGATGTCTCGTGATATTGGGCAACCTCTTGTCCATAATTGTGACCAAGTCAATAATGCAGCCTTGTGTTGGTCCTGCTCCCCTCCCCTCTTCCCCTAGCCTCACTTCTGCTCCCTGGGGTCCTGCTCTAATAAAGGACATACCCACAAATCTTCATTTCAGGGTCCGCATGTGGGGAGGGCAAAGAACACAAGCAAAGAAATTTAGAACACTAAATTTCTTCACGTATTCATGTTTCTTGAGGGTAAATGCCTATATCTGGAATTGCTGAGTCAAAGCACATTTTGATTTTTTTTTATTGGAATTTAGTTGATTTACAATGTTGTGTTTGTCAAAGTACATTCTTTTATTTATTTATTTTGCAGCATCAGGTGTTAGTTGCTGCCTGTGGGATCTTTACATCGGAGTCTGTGGGCTCTTTCTTCGTTGCGGCACACGGGCTTCTCTCTGGTTTAGTGCGCTGGCCTAGTTGCCCTGCTGCATGTGGCATCTTAGTTCCCTGGCCAGGGATCAAACCCTCATCCCCTGCATTGGAAGGCAGATTCTTAACCACTGGACCGCCATGGAAGTCCCTCAAAACACAGTCTTAAGGTTCAAATGCATATTGTCCAATTGCGCTCCAGAAACACGTTGGAGTTCACGGTCCTGTGTTCACTTTCATGAGGAATATATAAAAGTGGCCACTTCCACACATACTGATTCAAGTTACTTTTTTACTACTCTGTGACTCAATGTGTAGAAATGACATGTTATTGTCTTAATTTGTTATTTTTCTATATAAGAACAAATTTGGACTTTATCCAATGAGCATATGCTTATTGCCCACTCACTTATATTTGGAGAAGTGTACATCCTTTGTCAGTGTACTATCCATTTTTTGCATAATTCCAAGAGATCCCCCCTTATTCACTAAAGTTATGAATAAGTTCCTTATCTTTCTCGTATCTCTGTTCATGCGCTATGTCACTCAGCCATGTCTGACTCTTTGGGACCCTATGGACTGTAGACCCTAGGCTACTCTGTCCAAGGAATTTTTCAGGCAAGAATATTGGAGTGGGTTGCCATTTCCTACTCCAGGGGATCTGCCTAAGCCAGGGATCAAACCCACGTCTCCTGCATCTCCTGCAGTGGCAGGCCGATTCTTTACCACTGAGCCACCTGGGGAGCCCACGCTTTCTTGTCTGTTGAATGTGTTTTTCCAGTGTGTGGTTTGCTTTTTAATTTTGCTCATGATGCTTTTCGACATACCCACATTTATTGTTGTTTTGAAGGTCTGTCCCATTGATTTGAGTTTTTCTGTGTCAAAGTCACAATATTTTATTGTGACAGTTTTAGAGTATTTTAATATTTTATGATACAAGCGTCCTATATTATTTAATTTAAAAAACTTTTTGGACTATTCTTATACAGTCATTCTTTCTAAAATCCCATGGTCATGTTGAATTTAACAAACGATTGCACATCTGAAAAAGGTGTTCATATGTCTTTTGTATTTCAACTTATTGACACTATAAATCATAGCCATTTATTCTCAAGTTAAACAGTGTAATGTCTTAAATAAACTCAAGTAATCTTTTTCTTTCTTTTTCCTCTACTCCTCCCTTACTTTGGATCCTTACTGGTTTTGTATCCGGTTTATTATGAGTCACCCAAAAAAGACTCACTACCATACAATCTAGCCCATTCTCCAAACCCTAGTGTTTTCTTCAAAGAATCAAGTCTGATGAGTTTTCCTGGTTCGGAAAAGGTTTCCACACCCTTCAGGATGAAGTCCATTTAGCACAGTGTACAAGGTCCTTTTATAATCTAGTCTTTGAATATCTTCCCTTCCCCATCCCTCACCATTTATTCTCCCCTCTTCCATCCCAACCTAAAATGAGCCTGTTTGCTGTTCCCAGAATAGGCAATATACTCTGTCGTTGGTGCCTCTGCCCAGTCTGCAGCTTCTATAAAAACAATCTCATCCTTTCAAGGCCATGATCCTCTTGGCCTGTCTAATACCAATTCATGAAACTTGGCTCAGCCTCATCTTTAAGATGCCTTTCTTTATCCAATTTTGAATTTATTCTCTTTCCTATGTAGTCTCAGCACATCTCATCCATGCTGCTATCTTTACAATGCTCAAACTGCACTGTTATTGTTGCCGAGTCTTTCAAGCCAAAAATGATAGCTTTTGTTACTTTTGTATCTCCAGAGTCTAGCACAGTGTCTGGCACATAAAAGTTGCTGCTGCTGCTGCCAAGTCACGTCAGTCGTGTCCGACTCTGTGCGACCCCGTAGACGGCAGCCCACCAGGCTCCGCCATCCCTGGGATTCTCCAGGCAAGAACACTGGAGTGGGTTGCCATTTCCTTCTCCAATGCATGAAAGTGAAAAGTGAAAGTGAAGTCGCTCAGTCGTGTCCGACTCTTCTCGACCCCATATACTGTAGCCTACCAGGCTCCTCCGTCCATGGGATTTTCCAGGCAAGAGTACTGGAGTGGGGTGCCATTGCTTTCTCCAGGCATATAAAAGTTAATATATAATGATTGATAGAATAAATCTCTCTCAGTTTCCACATTTAAAAGAGGAGGATGGTATTTCCACTGAACAATGTTCAGTTCAGTTGCTCAGTTGTGTCAGACTCTTCTCGACCCCATGGACCACAGCACACCAGGCCTCCCTGTCCATCACCAACTCCCGGAGTTTACTCAAACTCATCTCCACTGAGTCGGTGATGCCATCCAACCGTCTCATCCTCTGTCATCCCCTTCTCCACCTGCCCTCAATCTTTCCCAGCGTTGGGGTCTTTTCAGATGAGTTAGCTCTTCGCATCAGGTGGCCAAAGTGTTGGAGTTTCAGCTTGAACATCAGTCCTTCCAGTGAACACTCAGGACTGATCTCTTTAGGATGGACTGGTTGGATCTCCTTGCAGTCCAAGGGTCTCTCAAGAGACTTCTCCAACACCACAGTTCAAAAGCATCAATTCTTTGGCACTCAGCTTTCTTTATAGTTCAACTCTCATATCCATACATGGCTACTGGAAAAACCATACCCTTGACGAGACAGGCCTTTGTTGGCAAAGTAATGTCTCTGCTTTTTAATATGCTGTCTAGGTTGGTCACAACTTTCCTTCCAAGGAGTAAGTGTCTTTTAATTTCATGGCTGCAGTCACCATCTGCAGTGATTTTGGAGCCCCCCAAAATAAAGTCAGCCACTGTTTCCACTGTTTCCCCATCTATTTGCCATGAAGTGATGGGACCAGATGCCATGATCTTAGTTTTCTGAAAGTTGAGTTTTAAGCCAACTTTTTCACTCTCCTTTTTCACTTTCATCAAGAGGCTCTTTAGTTCTTCAATTTCTGCCATAAGGGTGGTATCATCTGCATATCTGAGGTTATTGATATTTCTTCCAGCAATCTTGTTTCCAGCTTGTGCTTCTTCCAGCCCAGCGTTTCTCATAATATACTCTGCATATAAGTTAAATAAGCAGGGTGACAATATACAGCCTTGATGTACTCCTTTTCCTATTTGGAACCAGTCTGTTGTTCCATGTCCAGTTCTAACTGTTGCTTCCTGACCTGCATACAGGTTTCTCAATAGGCAATTTTTCTGGTATTCCCGTCTCTTTCAGAATTTTCCACAGTTTGTTGTGATCCACACAGTCAAAGGCTTTGGCAAAATCAATAAAGCAGAAATAGATGTTTTTCTGGAACTCTCTTGCTTTTTCAACAATCCAGCGGATGTTGGCAATTTGATGGTTCCTCTGTCTTTTCTAAAACAATTTTACAAATGGTAAAATTACATAAATGAGAGGGCTTTGAACACTATTAATTAGTAGACAAATACAGGGTGATAATCAAGTAAACAAAGTTATATTCCCAAATGATTAGAGAGAGTTGTTATTTCCTAGATAAAATCAGACAATACATTTAATTAAATGATTAAAATAAACTTAATCATTGACTTTGTTTAAAACCCATTGATTCTCAAGGATAATTTTGAGTATATAAACACTATATTTAGAACTTTTTCATTAATGGGTAAACAGGTGCTTAGGACATACAGTCATAGTTATTTCCACCTAACCTTTATATTTTGTGACATTCTCAAGTTTGGAAACTTTCCTTTGTTAAAAGGTTATATTCTACCAAACTTTTTTACAAAGAAGTTTTTCAGTTACCTCAAAATAAGAAATCATATTTTTTTTAACCATCTGAAAACTGGATATATTCATTTGGGAATGCTTTTAAAGGGCAAGTCTGCATTCTAAATAACAAGTTACATGTATTAAATGAGTATAGTAATAATCAGAAAGGCTGACCTTAAATCTCTAAAGTTGCTGATAATCTTATCACATAAAAAAAGACTATGCAGTGGAAAGTTTTTTCAGCTGCCTGTTAAAAAGCAGTTTATAAATGGATTGAAAAACTGTGATCTCCTAAAACATTAAAAAATTAAAGATAAGCTTTTATATTAATAAATGTATCAAACTGATTTATAGAGGCTATTCAGTTTTGCTGAAAACTTAAAATATTTGTCATTAGTAATATATATGTACATATGCTTGTCTTAATATAAATTTATTTTGTAATTCTTTAGAAGTTATTTTAATGCAACATGATTATGATATATTTATTAAGGTCAATGTTTTTTTAAACACAAATATGTAACTTAAGAAACAGGAGGAGTAATCTAAATCCTGTGCCCATTTTATACATATTATTGACTAAACATTTATCTAAAACGTTCAGAAAAATTTCATAAGTTCACTTCTAATTTCAATTGATTATGATCTAAAAATGTATACTTATATTAAATTTTACTTTTGAATTGCTTAAATTACTCTTAGATTTTTGCTTCTTTGTAAATGTCTTAATGTCTTAAACAACCAGCATTGCTTTGATCTCTCTTTTGAAGTTCTTGGCTAATATTAAATCTATAGGAGAAGGTCACGACAGAAGATGAGATGGTTGGATGACATCCATCACTGACTTGATGGACATGAGCTTGAGCAAGCTCCAGGACTTGGTGATGGACAGGGAGGCCTGGCATGCTGCAGTCCATGGGGTCGCAAAGAGTTGGACACAACTGAGTGACTGAACTGAACTGAATAATATATTTGAAGGAACAGTTTTTATCCTTCAAAAAATAATGCATATATGATATAAATTTCGTGTATAGTGCTAACCTTAAAATGTCATGAATTAAAATAATACAAAAAATAAATAAATAAGAAGAGAAAGAGAGAGACTTCTCTTTGCAGTGGTTAAGACCCCATCCTTCCACTGCATAGGGGCACAGAGTCGATCCCTGGTCAGGCAATTAAGATCCTGCATGCTGCAATGTGTGGTCAAATTTTTTTTAATTATATATAAAAATAAAACAATGTATTCTTCAGAAAAGAAAAAAAAAATAAAAGCACTTCTGCTGGATGTGGTGGGGTGGGGTAGAATAAGCAGTGGTTGTAATGAAGCTTCCAAATACTAAACTTCCCTTACACGTAACAATTCTCATCCTTCAATCTTGTGTTTGTTTTCATTGCTCTTTCTGGCTTGCACACTTTGGAACTTACTTTCCACAGGATATATAACCCCTTAAACACTTCATTTCCTCTGATTAATTCCCTCTGTTAACAAAGTTCCCAGCCCCTTCTTGCTGTATCCTCACCACCAAAACACTTCATCAAACACATATGGATGCAGACTTGAAGACATGGCTGCACATCTTCCTTTTTCCAAAGGACGGCAAAAATGATATGGTGGTGGAGAGTCTGATGTATACAGTGTGTTAGTCACTCAGTCATGTCCGACTCTTTGTGTCCTCTGTCCATGGGATTCTCCAGGCAAGACTACTGGAGTGGGTTGCCATTCCCTTCTCCAGGGGATCTTCCCGACCCAAAGATTGAACCTAGGTCTCCTGAATTACAGGCAGATTCTTTACCATCTGAGCCACCAGGGAGATCATTCCTTTCTTGTTGACTTCCTCTTCAATACTAAAGGCAAAAGTATTTTCCCCCTCAATACTAAATGTTGGTACTTCAATGGACTCATGATAAATTTTTTAAAAATTAAATTTTCATCATTTGGCACCAGGGTTACTGAAAACAGTTTAGCATGTTATTTCACTTCCATTTGAAATGCCAGCATGGAATTTTTAGCATCTTGGATATGTTGTGGGATCGACACAACAGACTGACTATTAAGTTCATAAAAAGTGAATTTTCCATATTTTTAAATATACTTTTTACTTCTTAGGAAGCAAAAAAAAAAGATTAAAAAATAAAATTGACAAAAGTCACATAATATTAAGGGTAATACAGATTTCCAACAAATAAGTTCCTATACAGTATTAATTGAAAAGACTGATGAAACTGAAGCTCCAATACTTTGGCCACCTGATGAAAAGAGCCAACTTACTGGGAAAGATCCTGATGCTGTGAAATGTTGAAGGCAAAAAGGAGAAGAGGGTGGCAAAGGATGAGATGGTTGGATACTATCACCAACTCAATAGCTATGAATTTGAGCAAACTCTGGGAGATAGTGGAAGACAGAGGAGCCTGGCATTCTATGGTCCATAGGGTTGCAAATAGTTGGACACAACTTAGCAGCTGAACAACAATATACAGACTTGTTTGAACTTTTTAAGAAACAAATATGCTTCTTAAAAAAAAAAAAAACAAAAAACTGAATCTAGAAACTTTAGTGTGCACTACTTCAGGAGCAAGCAACCAAACAATGCTTCATATAGTAAGAAAGAGAGAAGTGACTTAAAACATTATTTTTACCCACAATAAGTGGTATTGGACTTGCCTGGTGGCTCAGTGGTAAAGAATCCACCTGCCAATGCAGGAGACTTGAATTTGATGCCTCAACCAGGAAGATCCACATGAACAGAGCAACTATGTTTGTGCACCATGACTATCGAGCCTGCTAGAGCCTGGAGCCACAGCTACTGAAGCCCATGCCCCCAGACCCTGTGCTCCACAACAAGAGAAGACACCGCAAAGGAAAGCAAGTGCGCCGCATCTGGAGAGTAGCCCCAGCTCTGTGAAAAGCAGAGAAAAGCCCTAGCAGCAGTGAAGACCCAAAAGTAAATATAGAAGTTTTTTAAACGGTATTATAAATTTTGAAAACCTGATGTATGCGTCTCCACATTAGGAATAAACCTCCACTTGGAGAAATACACTTAGACAGACAAACTCGTGGTTGGTGGCAGGATACATCTCCTCCGTCATCCAGTTGTATTTCTCAAGCTCTTTTTCATCAATGTCAAGGAACCCTTCTTAGTTACAACCTTCCATCTATAATACACCTTATGTTCTAAGTTCATGTTCCCCAAATGTTTAAACCCTTAGACCTTATAAGGCCTTTTTGCTCTTATTTTCTGAGGCTCCTCATGTAAGATTTTTTAATCTACCTTCATTTTCTGTCATTTTAAAAGTATGCTTTCTGTATTTTATTTATTTATTTGTTTTATATGTGGCAATTCTTAATGATATGCTGTTGTTATTGATATTTAATTTCCAGTATATAAAATATATGAACTTCTGGGGTATAGTTTAAGGAGTCTGGCAGTGGAGTATAACCATGTAAGCACCACGAAAATCAAGATATAGAACATTTCCATCAGCTCGGATAGTTCCCTCCTGCCCCTTTCCAGTCAACAACTCCCACCAGAAACCAGCCCTGTTGTGATTACTTAGATTACTTTTGCCTGTTCTAGAAGGCCATTAACATGGACTCACAGAGTGTTTGTTCTTCTATGGGTGTCCTCTCGTTCAGCATAACGTTTTTATAGATTGTGCTATATATATCCATAGTTTGCTCCTTTTTCACCACTCAATCGTTTTCCATTTCATAAATATAGTTTGGTCATCCTGAAGGTAGACATTTGAGCTGATTCCAATGTTTGGCTATTATAAATAAAATTACTGTGAAGATTTTTATATGTCTTTTTGAGGACATATGTTTTCATCAGTTAGGGTAAATATATCAAAATGGTATTCCTGGGTCATAGGTTGACTTTCTGTACACTTTAAATACACTTTCCCAAAATATTTTTTAAAAATCCATTCAATACATTGAATCAAATTGTCACCTATAGTGCTTGCTCAGTTTCCTTTTGTGTCTGATTCTGGGCTGTTTAATCTCCTCCATTGTTCTACCTGTTTATTCCTATGCTGTTTTTACACAACATTACACTGCTTCAACTGTCACACCTTAACAATACGGTTTACTTTGTCTTTGATAAAGTCCTACTCATTACTCTGCTTTCTCAGAATGTTTCCAAATAATCTCATATATTTAGTTTTCCAATTAAATGAAGATTGTGTTGTCATGTAAAAAAAAAAAAGAAATAAAAAACAAACAGAAGGGGTCTATGTGGTATATTTCTTTATAAATAAATTTACATAAAATTCACACCTTTATAGTGTTTATTCTCCCATCAAGGACATGTACTGTCTCTCCCTCTATCCTGATATCCTTTCATCTCCATTTAGCTGGTTGGTTTCTGCTATGTCTTCACACAGATTCGCTATATTTTTCATTAAGTTTATTCTTGACATCCTTTGTATTGTTCTTGGACTTTGTATGGGAGATAAGATGCCCTGTTATTGGTTTAAGTGTGAAACTTACCCCTGCTTCTCAGGCCTTATTTCTAAAAACATCATTTTTTAAGAACGGTGATAGGCTTCCAATCAATCTTGTTCTTGAAAACCCCATCATTTAAAACACAGCACCAGAAATTTTGAAAGAGGAAGCTTCTCCGTGCATCGCTACATCCACCTTGTCACTGATTCTCAATAGCTGTAAACGTGACCTGAGAACAGGCCTGCAAAGCTTTGGTTGCTTAGCAACAAATGGGACTAACTCCTCCTCTCCCCATTCTTCTAGAAATAAAGGCTTAAGCCTCAGGGCCCTGAAGGGAAACATCAGTTAGAACTCCCAGTAAAGGGCCTTTCTTTTAAATCTGCTTTTGCTTACTTCTAAAAGCCCATTCTGCATTCCAAGCTTTGGTCACAGGATGAATTTATAAAGGGAAGTCTCATCACATAAGGGAATGAACCTGTACAGGAAAGCACCTCAGAGAGGCCAGGGTTCCAAGAATGTCCAGTTCCTCCATTTTCCAGTACAACATTATTCCCTAGTGTAACATTATTCCCTGTCAGGGTCTCAATCTTAACCAAAGAAATAGGGTTCAATAGAGGACTCTGCTGCTATCACTCAGTGGTCTCTGAGCAGGAAGCAAGGGCAGAAAACACTTCCTGCTACAACGACAAACTATCTATGCATTTCACTGTCTGTTCTCCACCAGGAAGCCCAGGACAAACTTCCTTAAATATATCTCTTCTACTGCTGCACTTCAATTAAGGCTACAAGGAGTTACCAATTCACTCCAACACTCTTCTACTCAGTTCATCGAATTCCCCAAATTTAAGAGATGAATCTCTTTTTTTTCCAAAGCCTTTTTCAGCTTGAGACACAGAGCACAGGACACTAGTCAGACCATGGCTTGATTGTCCTTGGTTCCATCTCTCATTCCTTTGGCCGGAGCCAGGGACAGGCCAAGGTTAAGGGATGAAGACCATGACCTTTATCCTCTGGTTAGGATAATATTACATGGACTAAATGTGTCTGGGTAGTATCAATCAGCTTTTCTACCATACTCTTAATTTTCTTTTAATTTTTGAGTTGTTTTGTTTCAGCTGTCTTCCTTTTATACACCCTAGACACTGTTTTCAACTTAATTTGAGGGTACATCTTTTAAATAAGTGAGAAGAAATGAATTGTGGAAAACCACTTTCATTTAGATTTAATAATAGAATTTAAATTTAATAATTTAAACTAAATATATTAAATTATTTAATGTAATTAAGGCAATCACCATTTATGGAACATAGTATGTGCTAGGTGCTGTCACAATCCTTTTTTTATATAAGTGACATATTACCATTTAATCCTCACACATAAGGTGTTTATTACCCTCATGTGGTAGATGAGAAAACTGAGGCATGAACAGATTAAGAGATGTGCACACATTTAATAAGAATCAGCGTTCCAGAATGGGGACAGCAAGCTTATTTCTGTCATCTTAGTGGTTTTCCAGGCTTTATGCTGACTCCTCTATTTTTAATTTGTTGCCTTATGGTTGCTATTTCCTTCTTCACCTCTTTTGGTTTCCTTACTCCTGTCCCTCTCCACTTCAGACCTACTCCTTCACAGGATGGAGATTCCCTTCTTCAACTGAAGGAACTCAGGCTACTGTCAAAAAGCCAGATCAGGGGAACAAAGTGAGGAGGGGCTGGGTGCTCACTTTACATTCCTGGGATGCCAGCAGGGCCCTGGAATGTTGTCGAACCACGATGGGAAAGAGGCTCCAAGGCCCCATCCTTTCTGAGTCAGCTTGCAGCTCCAATCTTTGTCCCTCTGATTCCTGCCAGAATTTCCTTTATTTCCTGTAAGATTGTTACACTCTCCAAAATATGGCATCTTCCTTTAATTCACTTCTCAACTCAATATTTGGGAGACAACTTGGGATGTCTGTGGTCTCTATTTGGTGCCATTTCCAAAATAATCATCCTATCCCCCATCTCACTTTACCTTACCCCTGTGGTTTCTTTACTTTGATCAAAGAGGTCCTTTTTTTTTTGATTGGCAGTAGAGTATGTGCCTTTATGCCACTAGACTTCTGGATTTGTTAGCTTCCTTGTGATTTATCCTACTTTAGATAATTTTTAATTCATTTCCATCTACATGAGGAACGTTTTGCAGCTACCCAATATCACCAAACTATGCCTAAATATTTCAGGAATGAACAATCAACAAGAATGAATTGTTTCTGTACACAGACTTCATTTAACTAAGGTACCTAGAAACAAACATTAAAGAAAAACAATAATGATGACAACAGATGGCAATGTTAATATTTATATAATAAACTCACTAAGTATTTGTATTTATTATAAATTAATACTTATCTACCAGGAATCTAAATGTCATGATAAATGCTATGGATTTATCAAAAAATTCCATTGAGACCAGGAAAAACATTAAAGGAACATTAACCTGCTGGACAGCACAAAGTTCACCAGTTTCTCATTTATAGTTTGTATTCTGGGATGGAGCAACAAATTAGATTCTGGATGTCTGACAAAACTTCACTGACTCCAGTAAAAGTCAATGGAAGTTTGCATGAATTAGGTCATATACCTTAAGTTATTAAACATTAAGTACAAATTTGGACTAACAGAAGAGAAATTGATTAAGGTCAAGCAGTTTATAATTAATATGTAGACCAATAAGCACTGCAGAAAGTTTAATTCCAAAAGCTATTCTGGAATAGGACAAAAATAATTTTAAAATTAACTAAGAGAACCCTCAATGAATCTTACATTTTATTGAAACAGGTAAACAGAATAGTATAACAATGTCTTCTTTTAAAGCTATAAACTACTAGCTGAAAAATGTTCATACTCCATGTGGAATCATCTGCCACAAAAACATATTCCTGTGGTTATATTAATAAAAGTAGGGAAAATGTGTGTGTATACGTGTGTGTATATATATATACACTCCATTAGTGTTTCAGAAACTAGTATAAGAAATACACTTCTTAAGTCTTTCTGCTACAGAAATCTAGCAGCAAAATAGCCTAAATATAATATTACTAAACCTCATAAAACACAGAATCCTTTTTCACCACTCACGTCCTAAAAGGGGGCTGCAGCATGGTCAGAATTATTTTTGGTTTTGAAAACATCAATTATGAAAGCCATTAGGATTGTGTTTTTACCAGCAACTGCTTACCACATATCTGGGAATTTGGTATAATTTTCACAAATGAGGTAGCTAATGCAGTTTTATGCTGTAACTTACCTCAAAATAGTACCATACCTCTCAAGGAACATCCTAGGTCTTGGAAATATTGAGTGCTACCCAGGAATTTATATCTATGCTCTTCAGAAAAAAGAAAAAAATATCATAAGACATGTAAACCTATGAAAGGAGAGTTAGGTGGAGCAGAATGTGAGACCAAAGATGACAGAAAGAGGGATAGGAATTTAAAAAAGGAGAAAACCATGACCTCTATTTGGCTAGAAAGTAATGATTCTGTTTTAATGTGAAGTATTTTCCATTGCCTTCTAGTTATATTTCATACATTTTCCAGTCAAGGAAAATACTCACTAAAAAAATTATGGGATATGGCTGAAAGCAATCCTTTTGCCCTCAGTGAGGTGGCAATTAACTCAGTAAGTGTTTAGCATCCAGTTGTAACACTATGATCTTATATTCACCTAGCAACAAAACTGGTTTATGACTGTTCAGAATATAATTTTTCTACTCTGAATCATTTGCATAATAAATTACTTTTGTGACTCTTTTTATTATACTTGAAATTATTGCTTTACTTTAAAAAAATTAAGGGAAATGTGTCTTCTATATTTGGAAAATGATTTTTAAAAATCTTTTGCAACCTTTAGTCTTAATTCTGAAGACTGATCAAAGCTAACATTAATCTTCATTACATACCAATATTCTCATTCCCAAGACAATACCCAAAACATACTCAACCTAGTCATTTCAAGGCAACCTGTTAATTCCTCTTGGAAAGACAACTCTTAAGCCACACACACCCCAGGAGCTACACACAGTGTACAACTTCTCGGTTCAAAAGAAGAAATGTCAAGGTAATGAAAAGTAATCTTTACATACACTGAAAAACAAATTAACAAAGTGGAGAATTTCTAACTTGTCCTTTCGGTCCCCAAATTGACACTGGTCTGGATCTAAGGAAGCTGGCACTAATTATACAAGGTCTTACCAACAATGGGGCATTTGAGATAAATAGCATGAAATGAAGTATAAAGTAACTAAACACAGTGAATAGGATTCAGAATGAAAAACTACTCCTGTTTAACAAATTCCAGTGTCACTGTGGCCAAATAGTATAAGTAAGTGACTAGATTCCGTCTAAGTACATACGTGTAGCCTAGTGTGTAGTGGGATCTGTGGCAAATTAGAGAAAACAAGTCAAGGGGTAGTATGTAAAAATGTATATATACTATACTTTTTTTATACAGAGTCACTCATTAAATATTTATTAGCACACTTCTGATCAGCACTCATTCCTTGGTATCCTCATTTCAGGCCCACGGCTTTAGAATCATTAATTACCAATGACAGTCAATGTTATAGCCTAGTCCAAACTCCTTAGCTGAACTCATATTGTCACATCCAGCTGCCTATTTAACATTTCCAGTTGGATATGTACCAAGCTCCTCAAATACAACACATTCTTGATCCTTGATTCTCCCTCTGAAATCCAAAAGATCGTCCTTCATTCTTTCCCATCTCAGTGAATAGCTCTACCACTTGCATTTCCTCAAATTAAAACTTTTAAGTGGTCCTGATGCCTCCCCTCCTTTTCTGGTATTTTACTATTCTTAAATCAAATCATAGTCATCTGGGCTTTACTTTGGGCTTCACTGGTGGCTCCAATGGTAAAGAATAGACCTGCCATGTAGGAGACCTGGGTTCAATTCCTTGGGTCGGGAAGATCCCCTGGAGGAGGGCATGGCAACCCACTCCAATATTCTTGCCTGGAAAGTGCCATGGACAGAGGAGCTTGGTGGATAACAGTCCATGGAGTCACAAAGAGTCATATAAAACTGAGCGACTATGCACACACACAATACTTAAATCATCATCATCTGGGGTTTGCTTTAGAAATATTCTCACAGTCAGACCATTCCTCACCATGTCCACTGTTACTGTTCCAGTTGGATCTGTGTCCTTAACAATTGCAAATAGCCTCTTAACTATCACCCACCCAATCAGAGTTGAGGATTGAGATGTACACATTACAAGTACTTACTATATAGCACAGAGAAGTCTGCCAAGTATTCTGTAATAACTTAAATGAGTAAAGAATTTGAAAATGAATAGATGAATATGTGTAAAGGAATCATGTCATAGTACACCTGAAACTAACACAACACTGTTAATCAGCTCTGCTCCAATATAAAAAAAAACAGATTTTAAAAATTATCATCTTGTTTCTATTCATTTCCTCATAGCCCTACTCCAGGCAGCAGATAAAAATTCTATTAGATACTAAGATAAATAAAATTAAAGTCCTCCAGAGACATTTAGCTTCAATAAAATGATTTAAGTTAAGGGGGAAAAAAAGTATGTTCAATACTCCTCTACCTCAGAGATTTGTCCTCTTTGTTCCATCACTCTGATGGACACCAAATATGCACATCTCATCACAACCGCTGCTCTGGAGCACTCTATCATTATCCAGCATATTATATATGTTCTCTTGGTATTTACTTGTCTTATGCCTCTAGAATGAAAGCCCCAGAAGGGCAGTCTTTGTCTATTTTCTTCACTGCTGCATTCTGAGGCAAGAACTGTGCCAGGGATGCAATGGTTGCTCAACAAAGGATGGATGGATGGATGAATAAATAGTTAAGATCTAAATCCAGACATGTAATCCCAAAGTATGTTTTCACCATGAAAGAGCTTGACTCCTAGATGGTGCCAGGTCATGAGGATCCTTAGGAGTTGAAACAAAGAGTTGTGGTTCTATTCTGAGAGCAAGAAGTTATTGAAATTTCTCAAACGGAAGAGTAACACAAATGGATTCACATTTAAGGAAGATTATTTTTAAAAATCCCTGAAAATATTTTGGATGGCAGGAAACCACTTAGGAAGATTTGCAATAATATCAGCAAGAGAAGCTGGTGGCTTGGAATAAGGTTTTAGAGATAGAGATGGAGGAAAAAGAAACAATTAGAAAGCCTTTTTAATAACAATTCATCAGGAACTGGTGACTGATTGGCTGGGGAGGTAATTGAAGTGAGGAGCTAAAGATAATATACATAGTTATGGGTGTCATTCTCTGGGATGGGTTGACTTGAGGGCTAATCAGTTCAGTGTGGTCATGCTGAGTTTAGATGATTGTAGAACACCCACATGGAGTTTTCATAAGGCCAGCAATAGAGAGGTCTAGCTTAGGGTTTAGATTTTGGAGTTATTTATTATATAGACTATATCTGGAGTAATTGAAGAGGAGATCAGTCAAGCAGACTATGAAGATAAGAAGTTGAAAAGAATATCAGATGAAAACATGAAGAAAAACACATAAAAGGCAGGCAGGGGAAGAAGAGCTTGCAAAGGAGAGTAAGAAGGATTAGTCAGCAGGTAAAAAGAAAAACCTTATTTCTGTTTGCCCAGAAAGAATTAAAGCAGCATACTGAAGTGCCTAATACATTCTCAAGAAATAGTAGGTACCAGGAGACTCTGAATCAAATTACACCATCATTCAAAAGAGCTAATGTGTAAAACCATCAGAACAGAGGAGATGGACAGGCTAGAAAGACATAATGGGTTGATCAATACAATGTCATGCTTGGTATTAAATATGGTATATGATAAATAAGCAGTAACAGACAGCAAGGTGCTGGGAAATGTCGAGTAGAGAAATGATGACAGCGGAAATAAAAGAAAGGAAAATGAAATATCATACCAGGGCTCAAAGCCTATATATTCAGTTCTACCTCAATCTTTCCACTATATTCACTGTTTACTGGTAAAATTTGCAGCATTTTGAAATCTCTGGAAATAGCCCCTCTTAGGAATATGTAGATTTAGTTGGCAAACTTTTACATGGGTCTCTCTGTAATTCTACAGTACAGAGTTGTGTTGCTCATTGTTAATTCTTATGATAAAGAGACAGTGATTCAAACAGGAAAATCAACAAGTTCAATGATTGTTTCAGAGTATTATTGCAAGATCTCTGAGATTGCTCTTTGAACAACTGTAAATGTCATTTCTCAGTATAATTTTACATAATTAAGATACTCAGAAAAAAGCTGATATTACTTTTAACAATATGTCTTGTTTAGTAAGAGTTCAAATTTATTGAGCAATAAGCATGTACTTGGGAAACTTTTAAGTGTTATACATGTTTCGACTAATTTAACCTGCACAACAGATTTTATAACTACTACTATTATTACTGCCATTTCACAAATGAAGACGCTGAAACACAGAGAGTTGGTATGTTTTGCTTGCTCAGCAGTACAGACAAGAACTCTTACATCTGACTACAGCACTATGTTCATTTCCCGTGGGCTATTTTCCTCCAATATTTTATCATGTTGGCCATTCATTCACTCGTCCGCATTTCTTTTGGGTCTGGAAGATCCCCTAGAGTAGGAATTGGCACCCAGTTCCAGTATTCTTGCCTGGAAAATTCCATGGGCAGAGAAACCTGGTGGGCTATATATAGGATCCTGGGGCCACAAAGGATCCAATGCGACTGAGTGAATGAGGACACAAATATCAAACACACCTTACAAAATGTCATGGAATGGTATCATCAACATTTTCTGTGATGCAGTATTAATTTTTTTATGTTGACAGCAGAAGCAAACTTTCTTATGTTGCTTTTTGAACTGAAGAATCATACAGAAACTGAACTCAATAATGAAGCACTTACATATAGATTTTAATATGAAATAAATATAAAATTGTGATCAATATTTAATCTCTTACAAATAATGGACTTATTTCCATTTCCTGGTGAGAAAACCTCAGGAGAGCTCCTCAGCTGACAGACCGATGACTGGGAAGGGAGCACAGCTGGGCAAGTACTCTCCAAAGTAGCTCCTGAATGCGTGGTCTCTCTGCACTGAGATCGTTTAAAAGACTCATGGCACACCTTCTAAGTTCATCTTCTTGCATTTTCCTTTTGCTGCCATCAATTTCAAGTTTTCTATAATTTCTCATATCTTAATCAATGTATTCACTGGCTAATAGGCATTTCTGACTACAATTTTATTCCTAGAGAATACTGTTTTTGTGTAGATGCTCAGTCATGTCTGACTCTGCAACCAAATGGACTGTAACCCACTAGGCTTATCTGTCCATGGGATTTTTCAGGTAAGGATATTGGAGTGAGTTGCCATTTCCTTCTCCAGGGGATCTTCCTGACTTGGGGACTGAACCCACATCCCCTGTATTGGCAGGCAGTTTCTTTACCACTGAGCCACCAAGGAAGCACTGATAATCTGTATATTGTAATATCATATATGAAAAGTACATGTAAATAACTTTTGACTTAAAATAGAAACCATATAAAGCATACATTTAATTTAATAATTTCCATAAATGGACTTCAATGTCATTTATGTCTGATAAATATGGGTAAAATGTTGTTTAGTCACTAAGTCACGTCTGACTCTTTTGTGACCGCATGGATGGTAGCCCCCCAGTCTCCTCTGTCCATGGGGTTTTCCAGGCAAGAATACTGAAGTGGGTAGCCATTCCCTTCTCCAGGGGATCTTCTTGACCCAGAGATCAAATCCAGATCTCCTGCATTGGCAGGTGGATTCTTTACCACTGAGCCACTGGGGAAGCCCTAAAAATGCTATATTGAGAAGGTATAAGAGTTTGGTGTGATTATGCCAGGTTGCAAGTCCCTCCTTGGTTGCTGTTAAAATATTGAAAGTGAAAGTGTTAGTCCCTCCGTTGTGTCCAACGCTTTTCAACCCCAAGGCCAGTAGCCTGCCAGGTTCCTCTGCCCATGGAATTCTCCAGGCAAGAATACTGGAGTATGTAGCCATTCTCTTCTCCAGGAAATTTTTCCAACCCAGAGACTGAACCTGGGTCTCCTGCATTGCAGGCAGATTCTTTACCATGTGAGCCACCAGATCCCTGTAATTAATATAAATGAGAGTTGAATGTGGAGCAAATAAATGAATGAATCCTTGCATTTTCAATTTTATTCTAGACAGAGATAGATAGGTATTGAGATGCTAGAGAAAAGTATTTGTACATTTACAAAAACACAGAGTCAGATGTTCCTGAGTGTTGCTCAGGGAAATTTACATCAAAAGCACATGATCATTTGTAAATAATCCTGGTCCTTCTTAATCTAGTAGTAGAATTCACATTTCTTGGGGTGCTTAATTTCTAATTTTCCTCTGTTCAAAAAGTAAGTATAGGAAGGCCTGGAGCAGGGGTGTGATGTTGGAACAGTTCAGTGTCTTGACTGTAGTTGTGAATACAGGAATGAACACAGGTGAGGAAATCCTGAAGAACTCCACACCATGTATTCACACTCACAAATGAGGAAAAGTAAACCTGGGAATCTGAATAAAATGGCTGGATCGAATCAATGTCAATATACTGGTTGCGATAATATTTTATACTATAGTTTGGTAAAGTGGTACCACAGGAGAAACTGAACAGAGTGTGTAGGGCTCTTTCTGAATTATTTCTTATAATTGTATGTGAGTATATAATTATTGCAATGAAAATTTCAATGAAAGGTAATTACACAATTTAACTTTATTAAACACGGAGGTAAAATAAAAATCACATTAGTTTTTAAAAACCTACTTTTTTACGAACTAAAAATTTTCCTGTCTTAAATGTATTTTAAAGACCACTGTGTTTCTCTTACTGAAAAAGTACTTCATATTTCTGTAATTATTTTATTTTTGTAACTTTGATACTCTCTTCTAGGGCTCCTTCATTTGTTAATATTCTCATAAGTAGACTTTTTGCACAGACTGAAAAAGTGACCAAACAGGTTTTGTCTAAACCAGGCAGGGGGAAGATCATATTTTAATCTTGAAGTAGCAACCTTTGTGGGCTCAATTGTGTCTGACTCTTTGCAATTCCATGGACTGTAGCTCTCCATGCTCCTCTCTCCATGGAAGTTTCTAGATAAAAATACTAGAGCGGGTTGCCATTTCCTACTCCAGGGGATCTTCCCAACTCAGGATTGAACCTGAGTCTCTGGGATTTCCTGCAAACTGGCAGGTGGATTCTTTATCATAATGCTTAATTGAAACTGGAAGTAGAAAAAGTGATCTTAACATGGGGGAAAACTACAATTTTTTCCCAAGTTGGATGGTAATAACATCAAAACAGAAGGACTTCCCTGGTGGTATGGTGGTTAAGAATACTTGCAACGGAGATGATGCATGTTCAATCCTTGGTGGGAGAACTAAGATTCCGCATGCCTAGGAGTGACTCAGCCCATGTGCCGCAACTACGGAGCCTGCGTGCTCCAAAGCCCGCGGGCCATAACTAGAGAGTCTATATGCCGTAGGCCGCAGTAAAAGATCCTGCTTGACACAGCAAAGCTCCTGCATGCTGCAACTAAGGTCCAATGCAAACAAACAAGTAAATATTTTAAAAGAAACAGTGTGATAGAGCAAAAAAAAGGGGGGGGAGGGAAGAAGTAGAAGAGAAGATGAAAGAGCGGAAGAGGAAGGAAAAGAAAAACAGTACTCATTAAATATTTATTATAACTAAAATTGGGCTTCCCAGGGGGCGCTAGTGGTAAAGAATCTGCCTGCCAAAGCAGGAGATGCAAGAGACATGAGTTTGATCCCAGGGTTGGGAATAATCCTTGGAGGAGGAAATGTCACCGCACTCAAGTATTCTTGCCTGGAAAATTCCATGGGCAGGAGCCTGGCAGGCTACAGGCCACAGGGCTCTGAACAGTTGGATGCAATGGAGCACATAGCTAAAATTAATCTAAGTGCTTTGGTTTTATGACCTCATTTGATCCTTATCACAATCTTAAAAGATTGATAATATAAATATCTCCATTTTAGAGATGAGAAAATTAAGATGAAGAGAAATAAAATAATTCTGTCAAGGTCAAACATCTTGTATGAGTCAAGGCTTAAATTAAAAGCAAGGTAGATTCCTTTGTAACTTTAGTAGCTCAGACAGTCAAGCATCTGCCTGTAAT
The DNA here is from genome assembly GCF_027580195.1 of Bos mutus. NCBI lineage: Eukaryota > Metazoa > Chordata > Mammalia > Artiodactyla > Bovidae > Bos > Bos mutus. The sequence continues at coordinate 34,659,477 of NC_091618.1, forward strand.
GCAGGAGACCTGGATTCAAACCCTGGGTTGGGAAGATCCCCTGGAGAAGGAAATGGCAAGCCACTCCAGTATTCTTGCCTGGAGAATTCCATGGACAGAGGAGCTTGGTGGGCTACAGTCCATGGGGTCGCAGAGTCAGACACAACTGAGCGACTAACACACACACCCAGATTCCTTTATTGGCTTCCCTGGTGGCTCAGATGGTAAAGAACCCACCTGCAATACGAGAGACCTGGGTTCAATCCCTGGCTCAGGAAGATCCCCTAGAGAAGGGATAGGCTACCCACTCCTGTATTCTGGCTTGGAGAATTCTATGAACAGAGTAGCCTGGCGGGCTACAGTCCATGGGGTTACAAAGAGTCAGACAGGACTGAGACACTAACCCACAGAAGATTCCTTTTGGCCTTTAGTTTTCTTCAATATATCCAAATCCTAAGGTAAATCTTTCCTTTACTTAAGATAAGACGACATTAGCTAAATAAAATGTCAAGATACTTGGCTTTTGGCTAGAATTACATTAACAGAACTGAGAACACTGATAATTTCTTGCTAATCTTTAGAACTTTAGATGAACTGTCCTGACATCTTAGGAATTTTTGTGGTTTGAGGGGAAAAGTGAAAACAGAAATTCCTGTCACAGCCTTTCCTATAACAAGGAAGAGAAACAAGCAAACAAGCAAAATACGAAACAATAAAACAATGATGTTTTCATATTCAGTTTATTTAACAGTTTTAAGAATCATTAATATATGTTAACTACAGTATGATGCTAATGAGATCAAATGCACATTTTCATGTTTGATTTGTTAATTTTACAAATATTTATTAAGGACTACTATATGCAAAGAAATATTTTGAAAGCTAGGAGCAAGATGGAAATATATAAATTGTAGTCTTTGCCCTCAAGGAGCTCAAAAACTATGCAGAAAGATAAGAAATATAGCTAAATAAATTCAGTGCAAGACAGCACATGTTGAGATTCAAATAAATGGCAAAAATAAAACATTTTAGTAGATGAGTATAAATATAATTCAGAAAGGGTGCCAGTTATGATACTTAACTAGCCTTGACAATAAAGGCAATTTATTGACTCTCAGACTCAGAATATCACTTGTAGCAGAAGTTGCAAGCAAGGCTTGATCCGGCAGCTCTATGGTATTCACCAAGGAGCAGTATGTTTCTCTCTCCAGTTTACTTTCTAGAGTGGCAAATGTATTCCAAGGCTAGTTAACCTTGTGGTTACAAAATTACCAATAACCACAATAAGAGGTTGGGAGTTAGAAAAAGAAAGCATGAGAGAATGATTGATTGACTAAATTTCTTAACAAAATCACTACCTGAAGTCTTGGACTTCCTTCTTATTGAACCACTTAAGTTCTCTACTGACTCTTAACCAATCTCTCTGAGCAGGAGAGCTGTGGTTGCACAGCGCTAGAGCAACTGTGAGGAGATACCCCACACCCAGGGGCAAATAAGAAGCCCCAACAAGATGGTGGGAGAGGCAAAATCACATTTAGAATCAAACTCCATACCCACCAGAGACTCTCAGAGGGCTCAAACAAACTTTGTGCACACCAGGACCCAGAGACCCCTTAGAGTCTGAGCCAGACCTGTGTTTGAGTGTCTCCTGCAGAGGTATGGGTCAGCAGTGGACTGCTTCAGGGACAGGGGCTCTGGGTGCACCAGACTTGGGTGTGGCATAAGCCCTCTTGGAGGAGGTCACCATTAACCCACCATAGAGCCACCAGAATTTACACAGGACTGGGATACAGACTCTTGGAGGGAGGGCATAAACAAAACCTTGTGTGCAACAGGACCCAGGAGAAAGGAGCAGTGACCCCACAAAAGACTGACCCAGACTTGCCTGTGAGTATCCAGGAGTCTCCGGCAGAGGTGTGGGTCAGCAGTGGCCTGCTACAGGGTTGGGGTCACTGAGTGTAGCAGAGCATGCATGGGACCTTCTGCAGGAGGTCGCCATTATCTTCATTACCTACACCATAGTTTGGCCTCAGGTCAAATAACAGGGAAGGAACACAGCCTTGCCCATCAACAGAAATTTGAATTAAAGATTTACTGAGCATGGCCCCGCCCATCAGAATAAGACCCAGTTTCCCCTTCAGTCAGGCTTCCCTAGTGGCTCAGACGGTAAAGCCTCTGTCTGCAATGCAGGAGACCCGGGTTTGATCCCTGGGTTAGGAAGGTCCCCTGGGGAAGGAAATGGCAGCCCACTCCAGTATTTTTGCCTGGAAAATCCCATGGACCATGGAGCCTGGTAGGCTACCGTCCATGGGGTCGCAAAGAGGTCTCTCCCATCAGGAAGCCTCTTACCTTTTCCCATCAAAGGGCAGACAGACTGAAAACCACAATCACAGAAAACTAACCAATCTGATCATATGGACTACAGCCTTGTCTAACTCAATGAAACTATGAGCCATGTTGTATAGGGCCACTCAAGATGGATGGATCATGGTGGAGAGTTCTGACAAAACATGGTTCACTGGAGAAGGGAATGGCAAGCCACTTCAGTATTCTTGCCTTGAGAACCCCATGAACAGTATGAAAAGGCAAAAAGATAGGACACTGAAAGATGAACTCCCCAGGTTGATAGGTGCCCAATATGCTACTGGAGATCAGTGAAGAAATAACTCCAGAAAGAATGAAGAGATGGAGCCAAAGCAAAAACAACACCCAGTTGTGGATGTGATGTGATGGAAGTAAAGTCTGATGCTATTAAGAGCAATATTGCATAGGAACCTGGAATGTTAGGTCCATGAATCAAGGTAAATTGGAAGTGGTCAAACAGGAGATAGGAAGACTGAACATTGACATTTTAGGAATCAGTGAACTAAAATGGACTGGAATGGGCAAATTAATTCAGATAACCATTATATCTACTACTGTGGGCAAGAATCCCTTAGAAGAAATGGAGTAGCCCTCATAGTCAGCAAAAGAGTCCGAAATGCAGTACTTGGATGCAATCTCAACAATGACAGAATGATCACCATTTATTTCCAAGGCAACCCATTAAATAAAACAGTAATCCAAGTCTATGCCCCTACCAGTAATACTGAAGAAGCTGAAGTTGAATGGTTCTATGAAGACCTACAAGATCTTCTAGAACTAACACCCAAAAAGATGTCCTTTTCATTATAGGGGACTGGAATGCAAAAGTAGGAAGCCAAGAAATACCTGAAGTAACAGGCAAATTTGGCCTTGGAATACAGAATGAAGCAGGGCAAATGTTAATAGAGTTTTGACAAGAGAATACACTGGTCATAGCTAACACTCTCTTCAAACAACACAAGAGAAGACTCTACACATGGACATCACAGGATGGTCAATACCAAAATCAGGTTGATTATATTCTTTGCAGCCAAAGATGGAGAAGCTCTATACAGTCAGCAAAAACAAGACCAGGAGCTGACTGTGGCTCAGATCCTGAACTTCTTATTGCCAAATTCAGACTTAAATTGAAGAAAGTAGGGAAAACCACTAGACCATTCAGGTATGATCTAAATCAAATCCCTTACAATTATACAGTCAAAGTGAGAAATAGATTCAAGGGATTAGATCTGATAGACAAAGTGCCTGAAGAACTATGGACAGAGGTTTGTGACATTGTACAGGAGACAGGGATCAAGACCATCCCCAAGAAAAAGAAAGGCAAAAAGACAAAATGGTTGTCTGAGGAGGCCTTACAAATAGCTGTGACAAGAAGAGAAGTGAAAGGCAAAGGAGGAAAGGAAAGATATACCCATTTGAATGCACAGTTCCAAAGAAGAACAAGGAGAAATAAGAAAGCCTTCCTCAGTGATCAGTGCAAAGAAAGAGAGGAAAATAATAGAATGGGAAAGACTAGAGATCTCTTCAAGAAGATTAGAGATATCAAGGGAACATTTCATGCAAAGATGGGCTCAATAAAGGAAAGAAATGGCAGGGACCTGACAAAGCAGAAGATATTAAGAAGAGGTGGCAAAAATACACAGAAGAACTACATAAAAAAGTTCTTCATGACTCAAATAATCATGACGGTGTGATCACTCACCTAGAGCCAGACATCCTGGAATACAAAGTCAAGTGGCCTTAGGAAATATCACTATGAACAAAGATAGTGGAAGTGATGGAATTCCAGTTGAGCTACTTCAAATCCTAAAAGATGATGCTGTGAAAGTGCTGCACTCAATACGCCAGCAAATGTGGAAAACTCAGCAGTGGCCACAGGACTGGAAAAGGTCAGTTTTCATTCCAATCCCAAAGAAAGGCAATGCCAAAGAATGTACAAACTATCACACAATTGCACTCATCTCACATGCTAGCAAAGTAATGCTCAAAATTCTCCAAGCCAGTCTTCAGCAGTATGTGAACCGTGAACTTTCAGATGTTCAAGCTGGATTTAGAAAAGGCAGAGGAACCAGAGATCAAATTGCCAACACATGTTGGATCGTAGAAAAAGCAAAAGATTTCCAGAAAAACATCTACTTTTTCTTTATTAACTCTGCCAAAGCCTTTGACTGTGTGGATCACAACAAACTGGAAAATTCATCAAGAGATGGGAATACCAGACCACCTAACCTGCCTTCTGAGAAAACTTTATTCAGTTCAAGAAGCAACAATTAGAACTGGACATGGAACAACAGACTGGGTCCAAATTTGGAAAGGAGTATGTCAAGGCTGTATTTTGTCACTCTGCCAGTTTAACTTATATGCAGAAATGCCAGGCTGGTTGAAGCACAAGCTGGAAACAAGATTGCCAGGAGAAATATCAATACCCTCAGATATGCAGATGACACCACACTTATGGCAGAAAGCAAAGAATAACTAAAGAATCTTTTGATAATAGGGAAAGAGGAAAGTGAAAAATTTTGGCTTAAAAATCAACATTCAGAAAACTATGATCATGGCATCCGGTCCCATCACTTCATGGCAAATAGATTGGGAAACAATGGAAACAGTGACAGACTTCATTTTGGGGGGCTCCAAAATCACTGCAGATGGTGACTGCAGCCATGAAATTAAAAGATTCTTGTTCCTTTGAAGAAGAGTTATGACCAACCTAGACAGCATATTAAAATGCAGAGACATTACTTTGCCAATATGGTCCTTTAGCCAAAGCTATGGTTTTTCCAGTAGTCATGTATGGATGTGAGAGTTGGAATATAAAGAAAGCTGAGTGCCAAAGAATTGATGCTTTTCAACTGTGGTGTTGGAGAAGACTCTTGAGAGTCCCTTGGACTGTAAGGAGATTCAACCTGTCCATCCTAAAAGAGATCAATCCTGATTATTCACTGGAAGAGCTGATGCTGAAGTTGAAACTCCAATGCTTGGCCACCTGATGGGAAGAACTGACTCTTTTGAAAAGACCTTGATTCTGGGAAAGATTGAAGGCAGGAGGAGAAGGGGATGACAGAGGATAAGATGGTTGGATGGCATCACCGACTCAATGGACATGAGTTTGGGTGGACTCCAGGAGTTGGTGATGGATAGGGAGGCCTGGCCTGCTGCAGTTCCTGGGGTCACAAAGAGTCGGACATGACTGAGCGACTGAACTGAACTGAACTGAGCTGGGGAATTCCACCTATTAGGTTGGTTTAGGTTATGATTGACATCATGACTGTATAACTCAAATTGGTATCACTAACGACTACAGCCTTAAAGGAGCTAGATGAACCCAATTTCTGTCAAAACACATGAGTTTTAGACAATGGGTACTGCAGAAAGAATCCCTGAGGTTAACCAACTACTCCACTAGGGTTCCCTCCATGTATTCATATACTCGCTTCTTTCCATACACAAGCCTTTAAAAGAAATATCATTTGTGGTGATGACTGAGGAAAGAAAGAAATATACAACAATCCATTCTTCTTTTGATGATATCAGGGACACTTAAAAATGTTCTAATGATTTAAAGACATCATTATATTCAATTTACTGGAGTGAAAAGCGAAAGTGAAAGTAGCTTCTGACTGTTTGATACCCGATAGTTCATGAAATTCTCCAGGCCAGTGAAAGGTTGTTGTTGAATCACGCGAAGACACAGGGATTCTTGGCCCCCGGAGGAGAAGAATTCAATCCGGGGCCAGAAACGAGGCTTGATCACTCAGAACTTTTGTGTAATAAAGTTCTATTAAAGTATAAAGGAGATAGAGAAAGCTTCTGACATAGGCATCAGAAGGGGGCAGAAAGAGTACCCGCTTGCTAGTGTGAACAACGAAGTTATATACTCTCCAATGAATCCAAAGAGTGTCTGGAGGTTGTAAAGACCTCACCACACCTACTCCCATAATTTACATTTTAAGATAACAGAATTAGCCAGAAGGTTTAACCCAAAGACTGTCCTTAATCCAGAGAGTGTCCTCAGGCAGGATACATTATTATTATATAATACTAAGGAATGTAGAGAAGGAAAGGTTTGTCCTTTCTTCCTCCTTGAGAATTCCAGACCCCTCTCTCCTTGGGGACCCCTAGACTCCCTATCAACCTGCCTAGGAAATGACTCTCTCACCAGAATACTGAAAGTGGATAGCCTATCCATTCTCCAGTGGATCTTCCCAACCCAGGAATCAAAACAGAGTCTCCTGCATTGCAGGCAGATTCTTTACCAACTGAGCTATCAGGGAAGCCCTTACTGGAGTGAAGGAGCAGTAAAATGTCAGTTATTCAAGTCTCCCAGATGGACATTTAGTTTCCTACGGAAGACAACGTTCCTAGAGGCAGAGTTGTTATGCTTCCTACATTTCATAAAGAATCTCCCCTTCATTCTCCACTCATCCAAAGTGAAAAAGAGAAAAGTTTTAGTCACTCAGTTGTGTCTGACTCTTTGCGATCCCATGGACTATAGCCCACCAGGCTCCTCTGTCCATAGAATTCTCCAGGCAAGAATACTGGAGTGGGTAGCCATTCTCTAGGGGATCTTCTCCAGCCAGGGATCAAACCCAGGTCTCCCACATTGCAGGCAGATTCTTTACCCTCTGAGCCACCGGGGAAGCGTCCACCCCCACTTGTCCAAGGAACCTCTCAAAGTCAAAATTTTTCAAAACAGTAGCATTCTATTCAAGATAGTGAAACTTATCTTTCTCTGTCCATGTTTGTGCAGAGGCTTACCTCTCCTGATATCCTATCCCTGGAAATGTCTGTGCTGTTCTTCAGTAGTCTTGGAACTAACTTCTTACCCTAACTCCTGTTACTCGTGTGTGCGTGCTCAGTCACGCAGTTGTGTCCGACTCTTGGCAATGCTGTGAACTGTATCCACCAGGCTCCCTCTAAGGTCCAAACTGCAGCCACCCCCTCCCCCACCACATCTTCCCAACTCTCAAATTTGATTTCATGATTTTGTCTCCATTTCCCACGGTGAGTCCTTTCTTTCTATTGATGCTATGTATTATAAAATTTCTCTTAAACTTCTCTTGCACAGTTTGTATAACTGTCACTGAAAAATGTTAAATGAAATAATCATTTTATGATCTTATTTCATTACATTTTTCTTAAGCAAGACCGGATTTTTTTTTTTTGGAAAATATCATAGTATATTTTAGTATCTAGCGTAGATCACACCTTTGCCCTTCTCATATCACTCAGTGGAGAAAATAGAAATTGACTGGTCCTTGGGTCTCCAGATCTTTAACTCATCATTATCATTTTTTTTCTATTTACTTCCTTTGATATTTAGAGCATTCACCACTTTTTAACTGTTTGCACTTCCTTTTTTTCTCTCTGCCTCCCTTTTCCCCCAGCAAACCTGACTCTTCCTTTTCATTTTTAGAATGTCAGAGTATGGCTTGCATTTTTATCTTTGTCCTTAAAACCAAGTACCATATCCTACCTGGCAGTCCAGAAGTTAAGACTCTAGGCTTCAAGGAGCCTGGGTTCAATCCTTAGTCGGGGAACTAAGATCCCACATGCTGTGGTGTGGACCAATAAAAAATATAAACAAACTGAGTACCGTCATCAACAATTTCAGACTATTTGTTGAATGCTCATGTTATATAATGCATTTAAAATTCTTTGCTTTCTTTAAATCCATTAAATGTATGCCTTCTCTATAATGGTGCTCCACAAACATGACCAACTTTTTATAGATGGCATTTTCATAGGGTTCAGATTTACCAAGATTTCAGTCTTAATCCTCTCCCTCTTTGACCGTACATGTACCTATCATCTGTCCCTCTCCCACTGTACTTATTATTTATTTTCCCTCCACCAGAGCTTAGTTATTTGATTCCTTCCACTTGACTCAGTCCAGGGACCCCTTTAAAAAGAAAATATTGGCTTACGGTCAATTTACAATGTTGTGTTAGTTTCAGGTATATAGCAAAGTAAAAGAGTTATATGTATACATATATCCACTTTTTATTTTTTTAGATTCTTTTCCCATGTAAGCTATTACAGAGTACTGAGTAGAGTTCCCTGTACTATACTGCAGGTCCTTATTAGTTATCAATTTTATACTTAGCAGTGTGTGTATATGTCAATCCCAATATCCCAACTTATCTTTCCCCCTCCTTATGCCTTGGTAGCCATGTGTTTGTTTTCTATATCCATGACTCTACTGTTTTGTAAATCATTTATGTCCTTTTTTTTTTAGTTTCCACATATAAATGATACATATGATATCTGTGGTGATCGTCTGTGTCTGACTTACTTCACTCAGAATGACAATCTCTAACTCCATCCATGTTGCTGCACAACCAACCCTTCTTGCTGCAACCATCTAAGTCCCGGGTTCCTTCCCCTGCCCCACAGAGTAAAGCTTTGACTGGCCCTTCAAGGCTTTTCTCACATGTTCATAATTTTCCTTTTCTTTTCTTATGGTTTCCCAGTACAAATTATACTTTCTACTTAAACTAGTTTAATTACTTCCCTATGGATACATCAGTGATTATTTTTACTTTGTAATCTGTGTTCACCCTCTTTTCTGTAGAAGAAGGAGGCAGAGAAGTAGGTTATTACTTTGGTATCTACCAAGTCCTTCTCACTCTAAGAAATCATTAAATCTCCACCCCCATAAGACTATCCATGTCGACTCAAGCATAGAGTGGTTCCTGTTTCTTCTGAACACCTGCGACATGTGTCTCTACAATTCACTTTGGAACCTTTAATATAGACTTTATGATTAATTTGTCATGTGTATGGAGGGGCTCTTATTCTCAAGGACACAGAATCCCTGAGGGCAGGCTCTGTGCCTTATGTTTCTTTGTATTTTCTATGAAGTGCTAAATACATAAGGAAGGTAAAGTACAGAATTGTTGAATGAAGTAAATGGAGAATAACTTGATTCTAAGACAGCAAACCCTAATTCACATGTTTATTATACATTTGGTTTAAGCTATATTGTTTACTGGCAGAATAATGAAACAATGTAATAAGAAAGCACACAGTTCACTTTATTTAACTTTTTTTTAATGAATTTAACATAATGATCAAGCTTGCAGGCTCTTGAATCAATAAAATCTAGGTTTCAATCCAAATTTATTAGATGCGTGAGTATGGGGGACTTTCTTAACTTTTCTCTAGGACTTATTTCCTCATATTTCAAATGGAAATTATAATATTATCAACCATATGAGTTTTTTTAGGATTAGAGCAAAACACTTCACACTCTGTTGAGCACTTAGTCAGTGCCCATTAAATAGTAAATATTATTAGAAGATATCCATAATATAAAAGCGATTTATTATTCTAAGATATTATTATGTGGCTTAACCAGTGGTTACATAAAAACCAAAAAATACTTTCCCTTGGTGCACACTGACTTTGTTGTTCAATTGCTCAGTCGTGTCTGATTCTTTGTGACCCCATGGACTGCAATACACCAGGCTTCCCTGCCCTTCACTGGCACCTGGAGTTTGCTCAAACTCATGGTCCCAACATTTCATGGCAAATAGATAGGGAAAAAATGGAACAAGTGACAGACTATTTTCTTGGGCTCCAAAATTACTGCAGATGGTGACTGCAGCCATGAAATTAAAAGATGCTTGCTCCTTGGAAGAAAAGCCATGAAAAACCTGGACAGCATATTAAAAAGCAGAGACATCACTTCTCTGACAAAGGTCTGTATAGTCAAAGCTATGGCTTTTCCAGTAGTCATGTATGGATCTGAGGGATGGACCATAAAGAAGGCTGAGCACTGAAGAATTGATACTTTCAAACTGTGGTGCTGGAGAAGACTCTTAAGAGCTAGAGAGTCCTTTGGACAGCAAGGACAGGCAACCAGTAAATTCTAAAGAAAATCAACCCTGAATATTCATTGGAAGGACTGATACTGAAGCTGAAACTCCAATACTTTGGCCACTTGATGTGAAAAGCCGACTCATTGGAAAAGACTCCGATGCCAAAAAGATTGAGGGCAGGAGGAGAGAAGGGGGAGACAGAGAATGAGATGGTTGGATGGCATCAACGACAATGGACATGAGTTTGAGCAAACTCTGGGAGATAGTGAAGGACAGGGAAACTTGGTGTGCTGCAGTCCATGGGGTCGCAGAGAGTCGGACATGACTGAGCGACTGAACAACAGCAATAACAACAAGTCCATTGGAGTCGATGATGCCATCCAACCATCTTATTCTCTATCACCCTCTTCCATCCTGCCCTAAATTGTTCCCAGCATCAGGGTTTTTTTTCCCAATGAGTTGGCTCTTCGCATCAGGTGACCAAAGCATTGGAGCTTCAGCGTCAGTCCTTCCAATGAATATTCATGGTTGATTTCCTTTAGGATTTACTGGTTTAATCTCCTTGCTGTCCAGGGGACTTTCAAGAGTCTTCTCCAACACCATAGTTCAAAAGCATCAGTTCTTCAGTGCTCAGCCTTTTTAATTGTCCAACTCTCAAATCTGTACATGACTACTGGAAAAACCACAAATTTGACTATATGGACCTTTGTTGGCAAAGTGATGTCTCTGCTTCTTAATATGCTGTCTAGGTTTGTCAAGCATGCCAATAATTATTACATGAAATATCAACATATATATTTTGCAACAGGTAGTGTGCAAAGAGAGAATCAATGAGAATTGTCCAAAGAAGCATCTTTTTATACCAAGTGTCATGTCCTCCAACAAGTATCTGTCAAAGCCATCCTAGGTAACCAGAATCTCACTACTACTGCCACGTGTGATCAGCACCATTGACATCTACTGACAAGCCTTTCTATGTTCAGTTTCCTCTTAGCCAGTGACCATTCTCAACTACAGCCAACTTTCAAATGCTCTAGATTTCAGTAAGAAATTGTTTCTGTGTTCTATGCAGGGGCTACTGTATTTTTTTTGCTACTTGGACCATGTATGCATCTTCCCTACAGAATTCGAACGTTTAAAAATAGGATGCAAAGTCATGAATTTCTTCCTGCTAAGGCTTCTTTCTTATGTTGACAATTCAGTAGCCTCTTCTTACTCTTTATACAGGGTAGGGTTTGCTAAGTTTCTTCAGAGTGAGTCAATCAACAAGTATCTATTGAGTGTCAACTATGTGTCAGACACAATTTCTACATGTAGAATCAGCACCTCTGCCCTCAAGTAATGTATATTTCAAAGGCATGAGGTTTCAGTGACAAAGGGGCAATCACATTCCCTCGTTTCAAGTTCATTCATTCTCCTCTTTGGGCTATTGGACAGCAAGCTTCTAAGCTACTGCAAACTCTTTAAAATACTAGTAACTTTATGAGTCATTCAAAGATTATCTTCTCCTCAAAATGACTCTCCTTTTCAGTTCTGGAGCTGACAAGGAATTTCAGTAGACTCCCGGTTCACTATCATTAAGCAACAAATAGAGATTGTCAGTCTCTCGGGTGTATTGATGACAAGCTGTATCTTAAGTGAAACTGAATGCTCATCAACTCCTAAAATATTTGCCCACAGGGGCAGTTTTAAGCTCTTCTAAACCTACTTAAGAAGGTCAGAGGTCATAGCTCTGAATTTTAAGTAGGGTGTTTCCATTACCCTAAATCCCTGGAATATAGCAGTGGTATCGCCTTAAACAAATACTGAAAATATTGCCCTGATTTGTTGAAACAATTTTAAATGCACATGATTAAAAAAAAAAAAAAAAGCAAACCAATCTAACTAAGTAAATAAACATACAAAATTTTTTTTAAATGGATTTGAAACTGGGTGAGAAACTATGCGTCTACTTTTTATACTATCTTTGCAACTATTTTTCCATAAATCTAAAACTGTTCTTAAATGAAAAGTTTATGTTTAAAAGTGATTCCTGTCAAAAGGAGAGAAGAAAGTTGCAGATGTCATTTATTAATATTTCCCTTTATAGTTTTCTTATTGTTTTAGATTATTTTCTGATTAAGAAGCTATTGGGCAGGAACCTAAAATTATATTCATTGGATAAACTACATTATATTTCTTCTTAAAACCTCTTGCTTGATTTGCCAAGAGTCAAGCAGATAAAAAAAGAATATTGTTCTAACTCTCATACCGGATTAAAGAAAGACTTAAGTGCATTGACACATATGTTGTCCTTCATATATAATCATGAGGCTGACATCCTGTCAATAGCACTCAGTTTAGAGCTGAGCGGTGGTGACAGGTTGATGCTAAGCTACCCACAGAGTCAGAGAACATGTTCAGTGGAAGATGGGCCTGAAGCTTGGCTGTGAGTAGGGCTAAGTTAAAACTGATTTTGGTATGCCTAGATGAGAGTCCAATCGTATTAGAGGGGAACTGAGCTTCCCAGGTTGCTCAGTGGTAAAGAATCCACCTGCCAGTGCAGAAGATGCAGGAGACACAGGTTCAATCCCTCGATCAGGAAGATCCCTGGAGGCAGAAATGGCAACTCACTCCAATATTCTTGCCTGGATAATCCCATGGACAGAGGAGCCTGACGGGCGACAGTCTGTGGGGTCATAAAGAGTTGGACATGACTTAGTGACTGAACACGAGCACAGGGTATGGAATTCTTTCTGCCTTTGGCTGGGATGTTTACCAGGAACTGAGATAGGACTAAACTTGCCAACATTGGTCCAATGGTAGAGTCTTTAACCCAGTGGTTTTGAAAGTGGGGTATGCCCACCCTTTGGGGGTCTGCAGAAAAATCTCTTGGGGTTAAAGGAAGAAAATTTTAGAATTTGTAGCTATTTTTTATCTAAGAAAGAAATCTATTTAAATACACTGACATTTGGGGACCTCCCTGGTGGTCCAGTGGCTAAGACTGTGAGTTCCCAACGCAAGGGGCCCGGGTTTGATCCCTGGTCAGGAAACCAAGAGGGCTTCCCAGGTAGCTCAGTGGTAGAGAATCTTCCTGCCAATACAGGAGATTCAGCTTCGATCTCTGGGTAGGGAACATCCCTAAAGAAGGAAATGGCAACACACTCCTGTATTCTTGCCCCCAGTATTCTCCCATGTACAGAGGAGCCTAGTGGGCAGGCAGAGTTGGTCACAACTTAGAGACTGAACACGCACACAGGGAACTCGATTCTACATGCCACAACTAAGACCTGATGCAGCCAAATAAATGAATATATTTTTAAAATCTACTGATATTTAATACATGGGTTGACCCTGGCATCACCCTAGATCTATTTAAGTGATCTTTGAAAGAGGGGATCACTGTTTTCTCATGAGTTGCTTCTATCAGATGGGATTTTCTAGGCCATTTCTTAGTCTCTCTCCCTCAAACCCAATGTAGTCAGTGTTACTTGAGCAGGCTTCTCTCTTGGGGAGGCCATTGACACTCAGTTTCTGGTCAGAGATATATTCTGTTGCTATACTGCCCATGCTGCTGCTGCTGCTGCTGCTAAGTCACTTCAGTCGTGTCCGACTCTGTTCGACTCCATAGACAGCAGCCCACCAGGCTCCCCCGTCCCTAGGATTCTCCAGGCAAGAACACTGGAGTGGGTTGCCATTTCCTTCTCCAATGCATGAAAATGAAAAGTGAAATGGAAGTCGCTCAGTCGTGTCTGACTCTTTGAGACCCCATGGACTGCAGCCTTCCAGGCTCCTCCGTCCATGGGATTTTCCAGGCAAGAGTACTGGAGTGGGGTGCCATTGCCTTCTCCATACTTCCCATAGACATTTGCAAACATTTAAATCACCAATTCCTTCACGGTGGAGGTAATGTTTTAACAATGAATAAAATAAGAATTGCTATTTCAAAAAAGGTCATACTATGGAAGATATATTTTGAAAAGGAATTTCTGAAATGACTTTAATATAATTTTTTGTAGATTAATATAAATAAAGCTGCCACCTTTAAAAATACTTCTCAATCCTCATACCTAGAATATTTAAAAATAGAATTTTTTGACTTGCTTAAAAATATTTTAGTGAGTTTGAAGTTCATTTGTCAAAATTAAAATAGTCAGCCTTTTAGTTGCTTTGTAAGAACCACTAATCAACATCAGAGAAGATGGAAATTCAAATTTAGAAGTCAAATTTCAACAAAATCTTTGTGCGATTTTGTGAACAGAACTGAAAACTGAATATCGTGTTTTTTTAGTGCAGGCAAATAAATATATATGTCTTCCATTTGGCTCCACCTCTGATGATGAGGAGCTCTTTTTCAGATGTGATAGCCACAAAAGATAAGTATTAAGCTGAACTTCCAAACAGACCTTTTCATTACTTCAGCAAAAAGTTTTAAACCAAGATTTTAAAAAATAAAAGTATTGGTCATACAATATAAAATAAGATGGAGGGAGCCTAGTTCTCTTAATCACTGCCTCATAAACCTCATATGAGGTATGTCTCACTCCTCATAAACCTCCAATAATCTGTTATATGAACAAAAGTAAGCTTTAGTATTTTAAGGCACTGAGATTTTAGTGTTCAGTTACTGTAGCTATCCTGTACAGATAAAAAAAAAGAAATTGGTTCTTTGACATCTGCTGCTGTTATAACAAAACCCCAAGATAAGTGACAGTGATTTAGTGACTGACCAGCAGAAAGTAAGGATGTATACTAAAGCAGCCAGGATCTCTGGAGAGTTCTGCCATGCCTCAGCACATTTTCAGTAAGGCTGTTATGGGAGAACTTGGAAGGCTAACCACAAAGGACTGAGTCTGTAGCTCTAGGGAAAGAGGTTGGAACTTTCACTGCAAGACTGTATTGGCCACTATCTATCCAAGAAAGACATGCACTCAGGTGAGTTTGGGCTGATTTTCATGTGGAGAATGGCAAGAGTAGAAAGTTTAGGGATCAAGGGCCTTCCATGATTGAAATGGGAATAGCTTTAGGACCTTAATTAAAAATTGACCCTGAGTCACAAACGCTAGTGAAGTTTCCCAAACAACTCCTCCCTTATATTAAGAGAGAGCCTTTTCCACTATAGCGTATTGTTGCTGATTGCCTCAAGGTTCAGTTCAGTTCAGTTTCTGAGTCTTGTCTGATTCCTTGCGACCCCATGGACTGCAGCATGCCAGACCTCCCTGTCCATCACCAACTCCCGGAGTTTACTCAAACTCATGTCCATTGAGTTGGTGATGCCATCCAACCATCTCATCTTCTGTTGTCTCCTTCTCCTCCCTCCTTCAATCTTTTCCAGCATCAGGCTCTTTTCAAATGAGTCAATTCTTTGCATCAGGTGGCCAAAGTATTGGAGTTTCAGCTTCAAAATCAGTCTTTCCAATGAACACCCAGGACTTATCTCCTTTAGGATGAACTGGTTGGATCTCTCCACGGGACTCTCAAGAGTCTTCTCCAACACCACAGTTCAAAAGCATCAATTCTTTGGCACTTAGCTTTCTTTATAGTCCAACTTTCACATCCATACATGACTACTGGAAAAACCATAGCCTTAACTAAATGGACCTTTGTTGGCAAAGTAATGTCTCTGCTTTTTAATATGCTGTCTAGGTTGGTCACAACTTTCCTTCCAAGGAGTAAGTGTCTTTTAATTTCATGGCTGCAATTGCCATCTTCAGTGATTTTGGAGCCCAAAAAAAGTCTGACACTGTTTCCACGGTTTACCCATCTATTTGCAATGAAGTGATAGGACCAGATGCCATGATCTTCATTTTCTGAATGTTGAACTTTAAGCCAACTTTTTCACTCTTCTCTTTCACTTTCATCAAGAGGCTCTTCAGTTCTTCACTTTCTGCCATAAGGGTGGTATCATCTGCATATCTGAGGTTACTGATATTTCTCCCGGCAATCTTGATTCCAGCTTGTGCTTCTTCCAGCCCAGCATTTCTCATGATGTACTCTGCATATAAGTTAAATAAACAGGGTGACAATATACAGTCTTGACATACTCTTTTTCCTATTTGGAACCAGTCTGTTGTTTCATGTCCAGTTCTAACTGTTGCTTCTTGACCTGAATACAGATTTCTCTATAGGCAGGTTAGGTGGTCTGGTATTCCTATCTCTTTGAGAATTTTCCACAGTTTATTGTGATCCTCACATCAAAGGTTTTGGCATAGTCAACAAAGCAGAAGTAGATGTCTTTCTGGAACTCTCTTGCTTTTTTGATGAGCCAGAGGATGTTGGCAATTTGATTTCTGGTTCCTCTGCCTTTTCTAAAACCAGCTTGAACATCTGGAAGTTCACAGTTCACGTACTGTTGAAGCCTGGCTTGGAGAATTTTTCACATTACTTTACTAGCCTATGAGATGAATGCAATTGTGCGGTAGTCTGAGCATTCTTTGGCATTGCCTTTCTTAGGGACTGAAATGAAAACTGACCTTTTTCAGTCCTGTGGCCACTGCTGAGTTTTCCAAATTCGCTGGCATATTGAGTGCAGCACTTTCACAGCATCACATTTTAGGATTTGAAATAGCTCAACTGGAATCCCATCACCTACACTGCTGCTGCTGCTGCTGCTAAGTCACGTCAGTCATGTCCGACTCAGTGAGACCCCATAGATGACTGCCCACCAGGCTCCTCAGTTCCTGGGATTCTCCAGGCAAGAACATTGGAGTGGGTTGCCATTTCCTTCTCCAATGCCTGAGAGTGAAAGTTGAAAGTGAAGTCATTCAGTCGTGTCCGACTCTTAGCGAACCCATGGACTGCAGCCTACCAGGCTCCTCCATCCATGGGTTTCCAGGCAAGAGTATTGGAGTGGGTTGCCAGTGTCTTCTCCATCACCTACACTAGCTTCATTCATAGTGATGCTTCCTAAGGCCCACTTGACTTCACCTTCCAGGATGTCTGGCTGTAGGTGAATGATCACACCATCATGATTATCTGGGTTGTGAAGATCTTTTTTGTACATTTTGTGTATTCTTGCCACCTCTTCTTAATATCTTCTGCTTCTGTTAGATCCATACCATTTCTGTCCTTTATTGTGCCCAACTTTGCATAAAATGTTCCCTTGGTATCTCTAATTTTCTTGAAGAGATCTCTAGTCTTTCCCATTCTACTGTTTTTCTCTATTTCTTTGCAATGATCACTGAGGAAGGCTTTCTTATCTCTCCTTGCTCTTCTTTGAAACTCTGCATTCAAATGGGTTTATCTTTCCTTTTCTCCTTTGCTTTTTGCTTCTCTTCTTTTCACAGCTGTTTGTAAGGCCTCCTCAGACAGCCCTTTTTTTTGCATTCCTTTTTCATGGGGATGGTCTTGATCCATGCCCCTTGTACAATGTCACAAACCTCCATCCATAGTTCTTCAGGCGATCTGTCTATCAGATCTAATCCCTTGAATCTATTTGTCACTTCCATTGTATAATTGTAAGGGATTTGATTTAGGTCATACCTGAATGGTCTAGTAGTTTTCCCTACTTTATTCAATTTAAGTCTGAATTTGGCAATAGAGAGTTCATGATCCAAGCCACAGTCAGTTCCCAGTCTTTTTTTGCTGACTGTATAGAGCGTCTCCATCTTTGGCTGCAAGGAATATAATCAATCTGATTTCGGTGTTGACCATCTGGTGATGTCTGTGTGTAGAGTTTTCTCTTGTGTCACTGGAAAAGGGTGTTTTCTATGACCAGTGTGTTCTCTTGTCAAAACTCTATTAACCTTTGCCCTGCTTCATCCCATGTTCCAAGGCCAAATTTGCCTGTTACTGCAGGTGTTTCTTGACTTCCTACTTTTGCCTTCCAGTCCCCTATAATGAAAAGGTCATTTTTTGGGGTGCCTCAAGGTACCTGTCCTTAAATTGAAAGAAAAACATAGGGATCAGGAAACAGAAAATAAGGCAAGTTTAATAACTATGCCTAGTTTAAAAAAAAAAACAAAACTAAACAAAAAACCTTGGCATATGGAACTAACTGGAAGGGAACACATCAGAAACTTGCCAAAAATTATTTTTTAAAAATTAATTTGACTTCACTGGGTATAGTTGCAGCATGTGGGATCCGATTTCCTGACCAGGGATTGAACCTGGGCCCCCTATATTGGGAGCTTGGAGTCAACCACTGGACCACCAAGGAAGTCACCCCTAAAAGACTTTTTGAAGGAATTTTAGTGTCAGGGAAACTGTGAGCCAGAAAGTCGTTAAAACCACCCTTAGACAAGAAGAAAGATACCGAAGCTTCACAATCGACAAGGGGAGGGCTTTCCTCAACAACCATGTCAGATATTTCTGCTGAGGATAACGGCTAAGGAAGAAGCTCTCAGAGAGATGAGCCAAGGGTCGTAGAAAGCAGATTCAGGGACAGAACGAGAAACTGCGTCTCGGGCAGTCAGCCTTGGGTAGACAGTGCCTACCCAAAAGGATTCATCATTTTTGTGGGTCACTGACAGCTGTGTGTATCCTATTCATTTTCTGACTGGAAGCTTTTATTGCACTTACACTAGGGGAGGGACGCAGCTCAGTGAACCTAGGGAAGGCTACACAATTTGCAGTGTCCACTACAAAATAAAAATGTAGGGCCCCTGGGGAAAGTTGCCATTAAAGCAGGGGTCCCCAACCTCTGGGTCATGGACTGGTACCTCCTGTCAGATCAGTAGCAGCATTAGATTAGAAATAAAGTGCACAATAAATATAATGTACTTGAATCATCCTGAAACCATCCTGCACTCCTGCTCCAGGGGAAAATTGTCTTCCATGAAACCAGTTCCCGGTGCCTAAAAGGTTGGGGACCACTGCATTAAAGGCACTAAGCTATAAAACCTTATCCTTTCTTTTACAGCATGTTTTGACTTAATGGTATTTTATATTTGCTACTTAATGTTATTCTAAATAATATTTAATTTTATTTCTCATCTCTCTATTGTGCCATGCCAGTTTTAAATGCAAATATGAGAGCATTTAACTCATGTGGAATTACTGAAATTACACAACTCTTATTTTGTGGCTCAAGTATGCTATGCATTTTGTTCCTGCTAGACCAGTGGAAATGCTGCATACTCCCTATTCAACTGTTTTTATTTTGCTTATCTCTGTATGCACATTCCTTCAATTTGCTTTACTACTTTTGGCTCACTGGTGAGTAAGGAAGGAATGAAAGAAGGAACTATGATTGCTCCATCTTTCCCTTTCCTTCTATGGCATCATTTTGTGTAAGTGATTGGCTAATACAGGGAAAGACAGCACAAGAGAAGAGGATATGTTAATGATGCTCCTTGGTCTTTCGTATTTCTTAGAATGCCATTGCCTTCTTTCTGTGTTCAGAGCAAGTTATTGGTTCAATCAAAGCACAGTCTTTCAGTGACTGGATGGAGCCTTCGATGAGCTCACTTAGGGAGAGATGAGTAAGCTCTTTGTGTGGGAAAAAAAGTGAAATGAATACTTGTTAAATAAAGAGATAGACTATTGTACTCAACAAAACCTATTTCTTTTTTCCTTCAGGGCACAGAGTTAGACCACATTTCCAAGCCTCCCTTATAGGTAGATATGCCATGAGACCGAGACCTGTCAGATGGAATGTGGGCAGAGAGATGCAAGAATGCCTGCCCACCAGCACTGTGCTTGGCCATAGATACTTTCCCCATGATCCCCCGCTGTCTTCCTTCCCTTGTTCATCAGGGAAAAGCAGAGATTTTGGCAGAGGCCTCCAATCCCCAAAAGAGATGATTGAGCAAATTTGGAAAGGTCCTCAATCTCACTAAATTCTTTGAGCAAGGGACAAAATTCTAATGTGTTAAACCCCTGAGATATTTAGGCTTGTTGATTATGTTAGTCTCTTCTGAATAAGAGAAACTTCTACCCTCATAAGAAGCTATTTTTAACAGAGATTTATCATCATGAGGACTTAAGTAGCAACAGGACAAGTCAGGTTGTCAGCTGATCCTGGAGACTGGACAGACACAAGGGTCAGTTCAGGGACTTAAAGATGTTGGTGGTGGGGAATCATTGGTGCAGGAGGCCACTGGTTAATTGCAACATCTGGGTCTAGAACTAACCATGGATGTGTATGCTATGGTTTTACAGTTGGTAAGGCATGGTGGAGAGGGGTAGGGTCAAGAAGATTTTATAAAAAACCAGTATTGTATATAGTTTCTAAGAGACCTTCTGTGAGACCTAAGTAGCACCTCTCCACCCGCACTTCTTTATTCTTTGTTATTATGACACCTGCTTATTTCCATCATGACATGTAAAACAGATATTCATTATATATTTAATTGCTGAATTCTTGATTGTCTGTTTTATCCAGGAGAATGTGTTTCATAGGCTTAACTTTGTCAGTTTTATTAACTCCTGTGTCCAATAAAAGTGTCTGTTACTGAATGAGTGAATAAATAAATAAGTATATGAAATATGCAAAACCTACACTCACTCACTGGGACATTTAACACTTCAGATCCTCTTCACTTGGCTCCTGCCATGTCCTCTGGTACACGGTGAATGGCTCTCCCATGATTGAGCTCAGTTTTGCTTGAATGGATTGTTGACTCATGCTCTTCAGTCTCTACAGCACTGGACACTCTATTCCTTAGACCTCTGCCATTTGCCTGCTGTTATTACCTTTGCCCAATACCTGCCCTGCCTCTGCTTGAGTAGATCTCCTAGGCCTTCTTCCTTGGATTTGGATGCTTTGTCCTTAGATGTTGTTGTTGTTTAGTTGCTAAGTACTGTCTGACTTTTTGAGACCCTATGGACTGCAGTATGCTGGACTTCCCTATCCTTCACTACCTCCTGAAGTTGGCTCGAACTCAGGTCCATTGAGTCGGTGATGCTATCCAACCCCGTGCTCATCTTCTCATTCCTGACCTATCTTCAGACTCAGGAAGTCCAAATGATACTTGCTTCATACCCAGGATCATGTGTCTTCTTTCTGCCATTCTGAGTCTAAGCATACCCAGAGAGCAGCTGCTTTTCAGCTCTCTCTCCAAATATCCTTAAGCATTCAACACAGAACAGGTTATTTGGGCTTAGCTCACCAACTATCCTGAACTAATGTGGTTCATTTCAAACACATAAACTTTTTAAAATAAAATGGGACTGCTTAAAATAAAAGAGGAAAGGATTTACTTCAAAACTAAATTGTTGTTTCAGTTGCTAAGTTGTGTCCGACTCTTGCAACCCCATAGACTGTAGCCTGCCAGCCTCCTCTGTTCCTTCTCCAGGGCATCTTCCAGACCCAGGGATCAAACCTGTGTCTCTTGCATTGGAAGGCAGATTCTTTACTACTGAGCCACTAGGAAAGCCCTCAGCACTAAGTAGTACTGGGGGGAAAAATGTTGATACTGTCCTAATCAGACATTAATCTCAAGGAAGGTCTGGACGGTCAGGGACTATGTATATACTACCTTAAAAGTGCTATGCACATAGCAAGTACTCAGTAAATATTTTTTTATGGATTGCTTGGTTGTTGTGACTAAATAATTTTGACTGATATTGATGTAGTGGAACATGCCAGAAAGTCTGTTCCTAGTTCCAGTCCTCTTTAGTAGCCTTGGCTTACTATCCAAATGATTACAGACTGAGGTCTCTCTCATAGCTACATTTCATCACAGCAGTGACAGCAGTGAAGTGGCTGAGTGGACGTAGAAACTGTTCATAAAATCATTTCAAGTAAAGGGCTTCAAGATCTTTCTGTTGTTATTCAAATTACATCATTATTTACCACAGAACATAAAATACAAGGTATCGTGTATTTCCTCCATTATTGAACTAATACCAGCCAAACCTGTACACTACAGTTGGTCACTCAGGATTTGCTTCCTCAAGCATCCTATTCTTTCACTAAATTGTGGATAACTGGAATTGACAGTGTCATGGACTCTAAGGGAATTCAGTGTTTTGCAATGAACAGGCCATGGGCAGTGGATGCAGAAAACTGGGAAGTTATTATGTATCCGTATTGAGACAAACACTTCGCTGCTGCTGACAGACTGTAACTTTTTATTATATGAAAAAAAAAAAGTAAGCCCAATGGGTTGCCATGGAAATGTTTATGATGTCACAGAGGATGATTACTCTCGTAATCTATAAGCAGCAAGAGCAGATGTGCTTGTAAGAAACAAAGATCTTGTTTTCATACAAATGTTCTCAAAATAAGACACAAAAGAAGAAAAATACCCAGAGCACATGATGCAAAGGAAAAAAACTGCTTCAAAATAGAATGTTTTACAAAGTTTTCCATAAAGCTTCAGCTGCTCCTCGAGCACAACCAGCTTGAACATGGATAGCAGACGTGAAATTACAGTACTCACAAAATTAGTATTCAAGCTGCACAATGTCTCTTTCAAAGACTTCAAGCATACTTGCATGTACAATTACAGAAGCAGGTAATGAGGGAGATTTTGATTTTTCCCCTATTATTGTTATTGTACTTAGCTAGATAAGTCTCTATAAAAATTGCTTTGTTAACTATAAAAGTAAGCAATATTTATTAGTTCTATTGAAAAGATCTTCTGGTTCTTATTATAAGAACCATTGGATGATTTTCCAAAAACACACATTATTCTGTCTATGGAGATGGGTAGCAACATATCAACTTTTAGTAAAGAATTAAAGCTAAGTAACAATAATCTGCAAGCTATAGTTTTTTTTTTTAAATTTTATTATTTCACATCACAATTAATTTCACTTCAGTTATTAGAGATTTTAAAAAGGATATTCAAAGTTTATGACTTGGACATCCTGGAATATATAGATAGGATAAATAATATATCAAATGAATGGGTTGTGTCAAAATATATTACAGTGCTTTCATTATGTCACTTTAAACTTAATCCTATACCATGGTGGTCATTGATACCTTCCCAAGTTAATTCTCCAGATTCTTAAATCAGTCTGCCACAGTAACCTTCAATATTTCTTAGCATTAATCAAAGTTTAAATAATAAAAATGAATTAATTACAATAAAGTTCTCACTCCATGCAATAAAAAAAACCCTCTCCATCCAACTTGCAACATGGATTTGCCAATAAAAGTTTTAATTCTGATGTAGCTAAATGAAAGATATGAACTGAGTGGAAAGGAGATGAACTAACAATTCTGACAATTCTGAAAATATATTGCTCTTAAAGAAATCTACCACAGAACAATAGTTTAGATGAAAACATAAAAGGTAAGTCTAAAATATTAATATATTGAGCTATAAATCTTCATTACTATTAGTATCATATGCTTATACATTTAATTTTACTTTCAATTTAATGTCCAAAGTAACTTTTTATTTTCATTCAAATGAAAACTTGTCAGTTTTACTGAGAGGTAAAAATACTAAAATTACCTAAAATAAAAATAAATAGAAGTTAAAGATTAAAAATTAAAAGTTCACCATCTTCTCTAGCCTTAAAAGAAATTGAGAATAAGTAACAGGTGTTTTTGAAAGCTAGACTTTAATCCTAGTTTTAGTTCTGTGACCACATTGAAGTCATACACTATTTTAAGACATAAGCTCACTTTTTAAAAAGTAGATAATATGAATATACTACTCTAAATGGACACCAATGCTAGACGTGCACAATGTGAACTGAAATACTATAGTATAATCTCTAAAGAAGAGGATTAAAAACACTTAAGAAGCTCTTTCTAAACCCTGCAAAGATTTAGGAGAAACAAAGAGATGTTTATTTAAGAGATGTTTATTTAATAACTGCAAAAGGCAGTAATAGTTTGGTTGATATAGTCAAAGGCCTAAATTTTTTAAAAGGCATAGATATTTGAAAATAGAAAAAGAAAAAGGAAATTACATTAAAAGTGATTTTTAATGAATGAATACTTAGGCAGCATTATAGTATTTTATACTATATTATTGATGAGGGATTCACCTCTATGATAATCTTTATTAAAAATGATACCAAATTTGTGTAAATCACTGTACCAAGAAATAAAGATTCTAAAGAAAAAGACCCAGTCTTTCTATAAAATTGCTCTAGTATACTATGGGAGATAAGACGCAGACGCATGAAAAAATAGATTTTCAGTTCAGTTCAGTTCAGTTGCTTAGTTATGTCTGACTCTTTGTGACCCCAGGAACTACAGCATGACAAGTTTCCCTGTCCATCACCAACACCCAGAGCTTGCTCAAACTCATGTCCATTGAGTCGGTGATACCATTCAACAGTCTCACCCTCTACTGCCCCTTTCTCCTCCTGCCTTCAATCTTTCCCAGAGTCAGGGTCTTTTCAAATGAGTCAATTTTTCACATCAGGTGGCCAAAGTATTGGAGCTTCAGCTTCAGCATCAGTCCTTCCAATGAATACTCAGGACTGATTGCCTTTAGGATGGACTGGTTGGATCTCCTCGCAGTCCAAGGGACTCTCAAGAGTCTTCTCCAACACCACAGTTCAAAAGCATCAATTCTTCAGCACTCAGCTTTCTTTATAGTCCAACTCTCACATCCACACATGACTACTGGGCAAACCATATCCTTGACTAGATGGACCTTTGTTGGCAAAGTAATGTCTCTGCTTTTCAATATGCTGTCTAGGTTGGTCATAACTTTTCTTCCAAGGAGTAAGCGTCTTTTAATTTCATGGCTGCAGTCACCATCTGCAGTGATTTTGGAGCCCCCCAAAATAAAGTCTCTCACTATTTCCATTGTTTCCCCATCTATTTGCCATGAAGTTATGGGACTGAATGTCACCATCTTCATTTTCTGAATGTTGAGTTTTAAGCCAACTTTTTCACTCTCCTCTTTCACTTTCATCAAGAGGCTCTTTAGTTCTTCTTCGCTTTCTGCCATAAGTGTGGTGTCATCTGCATATCTGAGGTTATTGATATTTCTTCCAGCAATCTGGATTCCAGCTTATGCTTCATCCAGCCCAGCATTTCTCATGATGTAGTCTGTATATAAATTAAATAAGCAGGGTAACAATATACAGTCTTGATGTACTCCTTTTCCAATTTGGAACCAGTCTGTTGTTCCATGTCCAGTTCTAACTGTTGTTTCTTGACCTGCATACAGATTTCTCAGGACGCATGAAAAAATAGATTTTACTGTGAGTTAAATGATAACATTATTGATGTTGATAGTAGATGCCTAAATAAGTTAACCTAAATGAAATTACAAAGGGTGTATTTATAATGTATGGTAGAAACATAGATCCAGGACATAAATACAAAACGTGGCTTAATGATTCAATATAACTAGAGCAGTTTACGCATAAGGTGTGAGTGAATACAGTGTCATTTCATACACAAAGCTTTTGTCTATAGTTTTTTTTTTGTCTTTGATTTCATTAAAAATGCTCAAGTCAAAATTTTCCATCTTAAAGATTCTCAACAAGAGAAAACAAAAACTGGATTCTTTTTTAGTCTTTGAGGGAGATAATTTGCAAACTGTAAACTTTTCATCCCAGACCTGAGTATAGTTGAGTTGAGTTCTTTACTGCTAGGTGAGGTTTTTCAAGTCAAGACACAGAGGCTCTAGTTTTCAGTTGGCTGAGGTCCATATAAAAAAGTCTCAATCTGAGATATTTTATTAGGAGGAGGATGTTTTGAAGAATAAGCATGAGATGTGGGCATTCTGACTGATGTGGCAGAGAACATATTTATTTTTCTGATTTTCCTTTTAAAAAAATGGAAAGCGATAAAGATACTGGGAAGGAGCTCAATAGAAACATAAGATACAAAGCAATGGTCAGCTTTTATGTCATTTTAATAATTGCCCTAACTGCAATCACACTGACTTCAGAACGTCTTTTGTAAAACTGCCACTCAGAATATTTGCTTACTTAATTAAGTAAAGAAACACAATATAACCTTTACCAGGGAGCAGAGCTTGTCTCAGCCTTGCTTTGATCAGTTACAAATATTACTTCATTTAATTCTTATTAAAAAAAGCCTTATGAGTTAATTTATATCATTAGGATGCACTTTAACAGATGAGGAAATAGAGTTTAAGAAACAGTTTCAACTGTTAAGTAACACAGTAAATGACAGAGCTTGGATCTGACCCTAGGCCTTCCGGATTGAAGACTCTGGATCCTTGTAGCACCAATAGCACTTCTGTCACTATCAGCTGGGTCAAATTTCTCTTGGAGCACTGAGCTGGGAAATGTAGTGTGTTTGGGCTGCCGATTTCACAGCTTCCTAGATAATTAGGACTATGTCATCTATAGCACGTTTCCTCTTTTGCCTGATTACTATGAATTCAGAAGTATGTTTTGTGTTCAACTGCAGCTTTCTGGGGGAGAAGGCAGTGGCAACCCACTCCAGTACTCTTGCCTGGAAAATCCCATGGACGGAGGAGCCTGGTAGGCTGCAGTCCATGGGGTCGCTAAGAGTCGGACACGACTGAGCGACTTCCATTTCACTTTTCACTTTCATGCATTGGAGAAGGAAATGGCAACCCACTCCAATATTCTTGCCTGGAGAGTCCCAGGGATGGCGGAACCTGGTGGGCTGCCATCTCTGGGGTCGCACAGAGTCGGACACGACTGAAGTGACTTAGCAGCAGCAGAGCAGCTTTTTGGAACCAAAAAAAAATTTTTTTTTTCTTTTCCCTTTGCTTTCTTTTATGTTACACATAGGATTTCATATTATTGTTCTCTAGAGTTGAGTTTAAATTCTTTTAGGAAGTATTGGAGGATCAACCAATCATCAACTTCGAACAGCATCACTGACTCAATGGACCTGAGTTTGAGCAAACTCCAGGAGATAGTGAAGGACAGAGAAGCCTGGTGTTCTGAAATTCATGGGTCTGCAAAGAGTCTGACACACCTGAGAGACTGAACAATAGCAACAGTAACCAGAAATCAGTCTTGAACAGAACTTCTGTTTTCCAGTTGACAAATCAAAAAATTACAGAAGACCAGCAGTGACTTCCATCAAACATTTAAGATAAGACGTGGTTAAACTAAATGGAAAGCTCACCTGAAACCAGCGATCTTAACTGCTTCTAGTATTTAATGATAAAAGCACATATATTTAGTTAATTTTGACCTTTTCAAGGCATTCATTCTTTCCTTCAGTAGCACCAGAACCTCTGGTCACTGTTCCATTCTTTTTCATTTCTTAAAAAAAAAATGCTGGTTATAACACTCAGGAGATCAGTCCTGGGTGTTCATTGGAAGGACTGATGTTGAAGCTGAAACTCCAATACTTTGGCCACCTCGTGCGAAAAGCTGACTCATTGGAAAAGACCCTGATGCTGGGAAAGATTGAGGGAAGGAGGAGAAGGGGACAACAGAGAATAAGATGGTTGGATGGCATCACCAACTCAATGAACATGGGTTTGGGTGGATTCCAGGATTTGGTGATGGACAGGGAGGCCTGGCGTGCTGCAGTTCATGGGGTCACAAAGAGTCGGACACGACTGAGCAACTGAACTGAACTGAATGGGTTGCAACCTGAATTTGAAAGACATTGTTATAGGAAACATATTTTGAACCTCTACACCACTTCTAATACTCTGATATTCATTTAGAATGGAGTGGAAAGCTAAGGAGAGGAATGGGTAATCTAGCTTTGAATTTTAGCATGCAATGAAAGACATAGCTACATAGAAAAATATTTCAAAGCCATGTGGATGGCTTAGAAACAGAAAACAAGTTTGTGAATCACAGTTTTAGGCAGTGAGACTGATTTCTTATCATCAGGTAATTCTGAAAAACTGTGCATAGATTTTTAAATAAATGATTCATATTTTAAATCAATGCTGCATGCTTTCTACATTAAGCATTCCCATGGACAATTTATTTGTAAATTAAAATGAACATTTTTAGAAAGTGAAAAATCCCACTCATTTTAACTTGCATATTTATTTACCAAGATGACTGAAGAATATCTATAGCTCAGGGAAATGGCTTCATCTATATTTCCATAAATTACATTGGCAAGCTTTATGTCTCAGTTGTATTATCCTATATTATTTGTAGACTTAAATACAAATTATCTAATTGACTTAAAGGTCTCCTTTGAATAATCTGCAATGGAGATTTCTGTTTTTAGTGAAAGTAAAACTGTTTCTTTTTTTAAAGAAAAGACTCTTCAATTCTATTTTGATTACATGTTACGTTGGTCTTTAAAGGCACATTATGGCCTATGGCTGTGACAAGAAACAGACATAAGAATATTTTGCTTTTATCAAGACTGTTAATTTCTATTTACTTTTTGGTATTGTCATCTGACACTTTCTCTTATCCTTTTGCCATCAGCTCTCAGTGTATAATGCTTGGCAAAATCCAGTGACTTTGGTGAATAAACCAGACTTTATGTGATCCAGAGGCCTTAAGCTGGCTTGTTTTGTTACCCTGATTTGAAGGAAGAAATGGAATTGAGTTGGCAGAGAAAGCCAAATCCATCAAAGTTCAGAGGAAAGAGTGCTCGAAACATAAATGCAAGAATTAATATAAGCAAGCTATCATCTAGACTAGTGGTCATTTTATGACAACGATCTGTAGGAACTTGGACAATGTTAACTGTTTGTAAAGACCTATTACTGGAATCATTCATTTTGTAAAATAAGAACTGCTACAATCTCTGGCCACAAAATTAAGATATAGATAATAACAGGCATATTTAACCTCTAAAGGCCTCATTGTTCATCTGATTCCAATTTAAAGGAGTCAGAAAGTTGGTAAGAAAATTGAAATGGAGATGGGAGCTCCAGTGATCAACATATTTTTTTTGTACTCTCAGTTCAAATACTATCAGTATTTGGTATCTCCTCTCCTCTGATTCCAGAGAAGGCAATGGCACCCCACTCCAGTACTCTTGCCTGGAAAATCCCATGGACAGAGGAGCCTGGAAGGCTGCGGTCCATGGGGTCGCTGAGGGTTGGACATGACTGAGGGACTTCACTTTTTTTCACTTCTATGCATTGGAGAAGGAAATGGCAACCCACTCCAGTGTTCTTGCCTGGAGAATTGCAGGGACGGGGGAGCGTGGGGGGCTGCCGTCTATGGGGTTGCACAGAGTAGGACATGACTGAAGCGACTTAGCAGCAGCAGCAGCAGCTCCTCTGATTCAATGCCTCATCACTTCAGTTCAGTTCAGTTCAGTCACTCAGTATTGTACAACTCTCTGCGACGCTATGGACTGCCCAGCTTCCCTGTCCATCACTGACTCCTGGAGCTTACTCAAACTCATGTCCATTGAGTTGGTGATGCCATCCAACTGTCTCATCCTCTGTCATCCCCTTTTCCCACCTTCAATTTTTCCCAGTATCAGGGTCTTTTCCAATGAGTCAATTCTTTGCATCAGGTGGCCAAAGTATTGGAGTTTCAGCTTCAGCATCAGTCCTTCCAATGAATATTCAGGACTGATTTCCTTTAGGATTGACTGGTTTGATATCCTTGCAGTCCAAGGGACTTTTGAGTCTTCTCCAACACCGCAGTTCAAAAGCATCAATTCTTCAGTGCTCAGCTACCTTTATAGTCCAACTCTCAGATCCATATATGACTACTCTCACATTCATACATGACTACACACTACTTCATCCCCTTCCAAATCTTTCTTATATAGTTTTGGAACTCTTCTTTCAAACAAAACAAACAAATAAGCAAATCCATATTATATTTTCTCACTTATTTAAAAATAATTTATTTCCTAAATGAAAGAACTTTTCCTTGGGGCTACTACTCCCCTTTAAGGCAGGGGGGAACATGTTACTTCACATAGAAACAAGGACACTTTTAAGAGTAAAATATAGCACTATTAATAACTGTGTCAGGATCACAGGTGTAAATCAGGGTTGTTATGGGCAAACTAGATGCCATGGTCACCCTAACTATAATTTCCATTTCCTCTGATGCTCCTGCTGCTGCTCTTCACTGCCTCTCTCCCTTGCTGTTATTTATCAGCTGCCTCCTGGGGACTCATTCTTCAAAGACTAGTTCAGTATCTTCCTGTTCTCCCAAGACTCCTGATTATCTTGTCACTTTTCTCATGATCCACATTCTGGAGGTCAGGACTCTCAGCCTCCAGTCTGGATCCTGCTGTCTTGTCCTCAGCAGAGACACCAAATTTCTCTTCCTGGTCTTCTATACTTATATACGTGTCACTCAGAATTCCCTCTTATACAAGTTATTCAACCCCAGTGGAATCCCAGGTGTCTGTATTGCTCTACTTCCTCTTGGTCAGTACCTGACCTATTAGTATTCTTCTCTGTATAGCTTACTCAGTTGTTCATTGTTTCAATCTATTTCTTTTAACTGAAGATCTTTGATCAGTCTCCCAGCTCCCTACCTGCTGGAATTTCTACACTGGACACACGTGGTTCATTTTGTTTCCAGATTATTCCTGGGCTCTGAGACTGGCTATTGTTACAGCATGGAGCACACTGGTGGCTTACTTGTGGTCACCAGCCTCAACTGGTTCCTCTATTTCACCCATCAATTTTCCATACTTTTTTAAAGTTAGTCTCTCTCATATTCTTTGTAGCAACCTATTCCAAGCTTATTCACTCTTTTCTTAAAACTTGGAATACAGTCACTTTTCCTTTCACTCTTAATAAATAACACTGATATCTTCTTCAAACCCTCCCCAACTCCCCATTATGTCAACTAACAAACTTATTTGCATCTGCATCCATCGTTTCTTGCTTAAGTACAGAGGTTATCTCCTCATCAGGAACTAATTATTTCACTTGTGCTCTAGGTTATTATTTTTTTTTTTTTCTGTCTCCTCAGGAACTTCACCAATTTGCTTCTATCTTAAATCTCTAAATTGTTATTGACAGCTTCTCATCAGCACGGAGGGATGCTGATGTCTTACACAAAAAAACAAAACTTTCCTCAACTACACATCCTCCTCCAGCTACTAGCCTCTGCCTTTACTTTCACAGCCAAACTCAGGGACATTCCTGCTCCATACAGCCTCTCTGCCTCGCTTATTCTCTCAACTCTGATCTGTTCTTTGCTGTCATCACTACAGGCATCATCTGTTGCAGTTAATTTCTTTCTCTCTCTTTCTCAGATCTCTAGGTTTCCATCTCAGATCTCT
This sequence comes from Bos mutus, assembly GCF_027580195.1. Taxonomy (NCBI): domain Eukaryota; kingdom Metazoa; phylum Chordata; class Mammalia; order Artiodactyla; family Bovidae; genus Bos; species Bos mutus. The sequence continues at coordinate 34,690,635 of NC_091618.1, forward strand.
GAATGGTTCCATTTAGACAGCTTATCTCAAAAATACCGCTGTCCCTCACAAATCTCCATAAGCAAGCTAGCCTGGTTGAAGCCGAATATCCATTGAGGTTCTAAAGCAGGCCAAAGGATGAGTCTATAATATTCTCAGGGGTCAGAAGAGAAATCTGGCCAAAGGACAAGAGTCATGTACACAGTGGTATGACCTTAGGGAGCTTCACTGTTCAGGGTCTGGCCTTTAGCCTTGTGGGGTTGCAGAAATTCAAGTTCCTAGGTGTACTATTAACTAAAACTGCCTAAACTCATAATACATGGTTGTACAAAATCCAAGAAACATCATTTATTCATAAAGAAAAACATAATTGCCAAGTTTGTTCTTGCCATATAGGAAAATGACATGAAGAGTGAAAATACCACAAAGTTGCTAATGTTGGTTTTGAACTTGATTTAAGGGTCTCTGTGTATGATAATTTGCCTAATGGTACCAGGTCTCAGAGCCTGTACTGTCCACCTGCACCTCAGGAATGACCTCTGAAGGCAATCTTCCCAAAGACTTCAGAGTAAGGTACTCCTCTCAAATTCATATTACATTGTGAAAAAGATGACCACTTTAAATTTTTGCTGTCTAGGTTTAATTGGCTTGGTTAAATATTTAACTAGCTTTCTGTTAAGCATTCATCCTCAAACATAAATACCATTGTTGTTTAGTTGCTAAGTTGTGTCTGACTCTTCTGAGACCCAATGGACTGTAGCCCACTAGGCAACTTTGTCCATGGGGATTTCTCAGGCAAGAATACTGGAGTGGGTTGCCATTTCTTTCTCTTGGGGATCTTCCAACCCAAGGATTGAATTGGCACCTCCTGCTTGGCAGGTGGATTCTTTAACACTGAACCACCAGGGAAACCTAATGTAAATATTCAGTTCAGTTCAGTCGCTCAGTCGTGTCCGACTCTTTGCCACCCCATGAATCACAGCACGCCAGGCCTCCCTGTCCATCACCAACTCCTGGAGTTCACCCAGACTCACATCCATCGAGTCAGTGGTGCCATCCAGCCATCTCATCCTCTGTCGTCCCCTTCTCCTCCTGCCCCTGATCCCTCCCAGCATCAGAGTCTTCTCCAATGAGTCAACTCTTCTCATGAGGTGGCCAAAGTACTGGAGTTTCAACTTCAGCATCATTCCTTCCAAAGAAATCCCAGGGCTGATATCCTTCAGAATGGACTGGTTGGATCTCCTTGCAGTCCAAGGGACTCTCAAGAGTCTTCTCCAACACCACAGTTCAAAAGCATCAATTCTTCGGCACTCAGCCTTCTTCACAGTCCAACTCTCACATCCATACATGACCATAGGAAAAACCATAGCCTTGACTAGACGGACCTTTGTTGGCAAAGTAATGTCTCTGCTTTTGAATATGCTATCTGCTGCTGCTGCTGCTAAGTCACTTCAGTCGTGTCCGACTCTGTGCGACCCCATAAGACGGCAGCCCACCAGGCTCCCCCATCCCTGGGATTCTCCAGGCAAGAATACTGGAGTGGGTTGCCATTTCCTTCTCCAATTCATGAAAGCGAAAAGTGAAAGTGAAGTCGCTCAGTCGTGTCTGACTCTTAGCAACCCCATGGACTGCAGCCTACCAGAGTCCTCCATCCATGGGATTTTCCAGGCAAGAGTACTGGAGTGGGGTGCTATTGCCTTCTCCAGAATATGCTATCTAGGTTGGTCATAACTTTCCTTCCAATCAGTAAGCATCTTTTAATTTCATGGCTGCAGTCACCATCTGCAGTGATTTTGGAGCCCCAAAAAATAAAGTCTGACACTGTTTCCCCATCTATTTCCCATGAAGTGATGGGACCGGATGCCATGATCTTTGTTTCTGAATGTTGAGCTTTAAGCCAACTTTTTCATTCTCCACTTTCACTTTCATCAAGAGGCTTTTTAGTTCCTCTTCACTTTCTGCCATAAGGGTGGTGTCATCTGCATATCTGAGGTTATTGATATTAAATATTAGGAAATGTTAAATTATTTCTAAGAATATATTATGAAGATATCAGACCCTTGTTCATTTCCTTTGTTGGCTATTCCATAATGTTTGGGGAAGCTCTTCTGATTAGGGCAGGTTATTCAAAATGCCCTAAAGCAAATTTCCCCCAATAAAGGTATTATTTCTTTTTGATTTTAGGGGAAAAAAACCTTCCTATTGAGAGAACAAATGTGTAACTTTTACACCTGTGCAAACTTGGATAGAAAAAAAACTAATTAAAACAGTACAGGTTTACCCATCTACTCCAATATTCACTGTATTTGTAGATTAAAACAGAAATAAAAAATCTAATCTCACAGGCTTCACTTAATGGGTCCTAGCAAAATGTCCAAATTGACCTTTACTATAAACTGAGAGCTGCTCTTTACTAAGACAAAACCTGTTTCTTGAAATTTAAAATGTCATTGAAGAACACCATAACTATTTAAAATCACAAAGTTCACCACAAAAACTCCTTTATTCTTTGCACATATAGGTGAAGTAAGTCTACAAAAGGGAGGAGTTTGATGCTTCTGTTTCTTGGTGCTATAAATCAGAAATGACCCCCTTTGAAACAAAATGTGCAAATATGCTTGGTGATCCAGAATTTAAAATTAAGTTCTTGTCTATATCTCTTTACTCAATTCTTTAGAAGGTAGTTATCCTTTAATTCATCCTCAGTGGTTCTCTTGTCTTTGCTTGTTAGAAGAGCTCAAGGTAAGTACTTATGAATATCTGATGCTAAAGTATTAGATGTCAAATAAGTTCTGTTTCACACACAATTAAGCACTGGTTTTGGTAGAATTCCATGCTGGCACCACATTTGAATAACCTCCTAAGAACATCTTAGACATTCAGTTTTCCTTTCAAATGTTTCAGTATCAGACAGTGGGTTACTAAATGGGCTGGATTTAACTACAACAACAGGATTGTATGATTAATAAATATATTTAGTTATTAAGAAGACAGAATAGCATACTGGTAATTACCATGCGGTTTCTAGAACTTAAACCATATCTTTAAGTCCAGCTCTGACATTGTAGGGCTCTGGCCTAGATAATAATGTCTCCAAGTTTCAATTTCTTCATACGAAATATGTGGCTAGTATTATCCCTCTAACTTGGGGCTTATGATGCCTGGCATAAAATAAATGCTTATAGTGACAACAAAATCTATGGCTTTCTTAGTCCCGATGGCACCCCAATTTTGTTGAGATTAGTTGAATCATCAGTTTAAAGTACTGCATTACATTATACAGTATTCTTTTTTTTAAATTTTATTTTTAAACTTTACAAAATTGTATTAGTTTTGCCAAATATCAAAATGAACCTGCCACAGGTATACATGTGTTCCCCTTCCTGAACCCTCCACCCTCCTCCCTCCCCATACCATCCCTCTGGGTCGTCCCAGTGCACTAGCCCCAAGCATCCAGTATTGTGCATCGAACCTGGATACCTCAAATAATTGTATTGTTGCTGAATAATTGCTCAGTTTTTATCACAGGTGCCATGAAAAATGTACCTGAATACCTTGTTTGCTATGTTTAGTTTTGTTTTTGAGTTGGCTGCTAGAAAGCTACACATTTTGTGGCCTGACTTAAGGAAATGTTTACATGGGAATTTTATGTAGCTTTAGTACTATTCTCACTTAATGTTTTCACATGTTTTACTTTCTTCTTGCACCTCTAAATTTAATATTATACATGTAAATATAATACTATATATAATTTACTAATTATATAAATGTAAATATATGGTGTTATTGTTAAAGAATCCACTTGCCAACACAGGCAACTCAAGAGACGTGGGTTCATTCCCTGGTTTGGGAAGATCCCCTAAAGAAGGAAATGGCAACCTACTCCAGTATTCTTGCCTGGAAAATTCCATGGTCAGAGGAGCCTGGTAAGCTACAGTCCATGGGGGTTGCAGAGTCAGACACGACTGAGCAACTGAGCACATGCATTTATATAAGTTGAGCACATACAATTATATAAATTATATAAACATATATCCTTATAAGCTACTTTAAATCAGTCTAGAACAAGGTAGAATAAAAAATATAATAAAAAATGAAGTGCTGTAGATTCTGCATGAAGATTTATTTCTCAAAAATAGTACACTTGAAAGACACAGTTTTCCAATGAAGCAGTTTCTGGAATATGGTTATGGGACATTTGATGATATCCTTAGTCTACTAAGTGGGACTTTCCCTGGTGTCTAGCACCTCACCATGACGTCAAATTTTCTGTACCTTTATGAAGTCTGAGTAGAGCTTCTGGGGGAGAGATTCTGATGGTGCTATTCTCATCTTCATAATTCATGTCTTGGGACATTTAAGAATGCCAAACTAGCCTTTATTTTGAGCTAACCTTTCTCTAAACCACAAGCCATGAAAACTAGATGACATTTGACTTTACTACCTGAGAGTGACTTGATTCAGTTCCCTCCTTCCATACCTCAAGCCCTCTTTCAGATTCATCAGACAGGAAACGGCTTCCAATACCTATCCCTGTAAGGCTCTTAATTCCCTAGGTTGCCACTATCTGGTTATAAAAAGAGGACGGTTGAATCCCTGGATTCTTTCCTACACTTACTATTGCTAATGAGTTCTACTTTCTTCCATCGATACAGGATTGTTTGGGGGCTTCCCAGGTAACTCAGTGGTAAAGAATCCACCTACCAATGTGGGAGACCTGAGAGACTTGGGTTCAACCCCTGGGTTGGGAAGGTACCCTGGAGGAGGAAATGGCAACCCAGTCTAGTATTCTTGCCTGCAAAACTCCATGGACAGAGGAGCCTAGTAGGCCACAGTTCCATGGGTCACAGAGTCGAATAGAATTGAGCATGCACACACACATACAGGATTATTTAAACCTGTGATTAAACTGCTAGACGGTGAAACAATCTTACAAAGAGCTGAGGCTTCTCACAAACACCAGGCATACAGTTCTGTGAGCTTTTTTGAGTATTAAAAAAATCAGGATCATATGCCTATTGGCAATGGTTTGACTACCAAATATTTCTCTTGAGATGCGACCTGCCATCACTTTGCTTTAGACTATGAATATCTCCAGCAGAATCCAACTATTGATGCTATAGATCTCTAGGCTAGTTGGCCCTATGTTCACCTTCCAATTCCAAAGTCAAATGATCACTTTTGATTTTCTTCTTGCGCTCAGAGGGTGTTTATTATTCTGTATCTAAAGTAATGCTCATGAGACAACGTATTCTTTTACTGTTATCCTCCATTCATGAACTTTGTCTTCAAAATTTGAATCATCTTTTTATTTCCTTGTACTAATATTTTAATTGGAGGTTTCCAATAACCTCAATATACTTTCTTTCTTTGATAATTTCATGACTTGCTAGAAGAATCTTCTTCCCCATGCCTTTTGGAATTGTTTTACAAGCGTCATCTATCTGCACTTGTCCAAATTCAAAGTTCCTTCATCTTTGCACTGATCATACTCATTTCTTCAAATGATGAACACACCTACATTTTAAAGCAATTATGGAAGTTTCTAATGACATATCTAGAAATGTATACTTTCATTTTCTTTTCCCCAGAAATCTCTCCTGTCTTATCCCCTTGGTCTTAGTTTAACTCCCACGATTTATAATTCTCATTTGGGATAGAGACAGCTTATCACCTGCTCTACATCAAAATGTGCTTTCTAGAAGAAATCTGATATTCTACTGGACCGTGAATTTGTCATAATGTTACCTTTTCTAGGGACATGGGTATGTGCACAAGAGCCTTATCAAACTGCAAAGTGACACTCTCAAGAACTGTTCAAAGAAACTACTGTTCAAGGTGGATGGAATGAGAAGACCCCTACCATGTGGGACTCACATGCCAGCAGGACAGACTCCAGACCATCAATGTAGTCACGGAGGCAAAGTTGGAAGATATTTACACACCTTACTTATGAAATGGATTTGATATCTTAGGATGTTTTCTTTGAAACTATGGTTCCATTTAGGGCTTCCTTGCTTCTTCACAGTGCCAATCTAGGTCGACAGGAGAAAGTGAGACCATTGTTCCATATCCTGCTTAAAAAGAGAACAACACTTCAAAGAGAACACCACCACCTGACAAAATAAAACAAGCAATCAGATTTAAAACACTGTGCCTATGTGTGCTTGGCAAACTTAACTTTTTCAGGAATTCAAATAATTTTAAGGCACCTTCTCTGGTTGGTTATGTTCTATATCTACCACAATAAAACTAAACAAGAAAAATCAGTATATAACTGGTTTCCAAAAAATGTCTTCTTTGATATTAGGAAAGTACTGCAGTGTTTCAAATTGTCCCTTTCTTCCCTCTGCTAAAAATAAAACCCAAACTTAAAAACATAAAGTTAATTGCTTGAATAAACAAAAATGAACTTTTAGTCTAATTCTTTTAAAGGGTACTAGGACTTTTAAATCTAAATCAGACAAAATAAATTCTCTGAAGAGAACAATATTAATACCTCATGATGTACCCACCCTTAATCTACTCTGCCTTTTAAAAATGTTCTTTGCTAACTGTACTCAGTAATTATAGAATTAAATCTGTTGCATTCTTTGATAGCTTGGTTTATGAACTATCAGATATTAACATGAAATAATTTATGAAACAGAGAGGTCACATAAATGTATTTTACTCAAAATTATTTTAACCAATTTTACTATTCATACATGTAAAACTTTATATTATCTACTAAGGTATCCACATTCTTCACATGGGTCATAAGACAGAGTCGACCTGTTAACGTTATTTGTAACATGACTTATGAGCCAAGAATTGATCAAATTACTTATGGAATTAGAGTATATCTTTGATCTTGTATACTTTTTGGCCCTTGAAAACAGATTAACACATGGAAGCTAGGTGAGTATGGGGCTAGCTCCACATTCATACATTTAATAATTACTGAGTACTAACTCCTGTCAAATCCTGTGGTAATTCTGAGAAAACAACAGTTAGCAGGACAGACATAATCTCTGTCCTTAAAAAGATGACATTCTTGCGGGGTTGGGGGGGGGGAGTGGCAGGGATTTACTTTTAAAAACTCAACAAATGAGTAACATTTACACAATGTATAATGAAAGAAATATGCCAGTGTAAGACAGGGATCAGTGTCTGGAGGGAGTTTCATAGGATGGGATAGAAAGGAGGACAAAGAACCAGCTATATGAAAAATGGTGGGGTGGGGTACGTTTTCTCTCTACCTCCTCAACCCGCCCTCAAAGTGAAAATTTATCCAACTGGATATAGTAGCCAATGAACATACTATTGTACTTTCTTAGGATACATTTTTGTGTAAAGTGTAACTATAAAAGTACTTTAAAAATGTGTGCAGTTATGGCAAAGGCTGGAAATATAGATATCCTTTGACCTACACAAACAATGTTGAGAAAAACTGTGCACAAAGGGAATTTCTAGTTTATACAAAGGTTTAAGCCCCTGGAGAAGGAAATGGCAACCCATTCCAGTATCCTTCCCTGGAAAATTTCATGGATGAAGGAGCCTGGCAGGCTAGAGTCCATGGGGTCACAAAGAGTCGGACATGACTGAGAGACTTCACTTTCTTTTCCTTCCCAAAGTGGAACTGTTGAGTTTCAGAGCCAGGATTATTTGACTGCAAAGGATGAAACGGAACCCTAGTCTTTGTATGTAAACATGATCTTGACTTCTTTGGCATGAGTGTGATATACCATGATCTTCAAATGAGAAAGGAACATCGGATGTTAAGAAGAGGGAAGCTTCCCCAAATGATCTAATTCTCACAAGTAACCATGAGTCACTTTGCCATTTTAAAATTTGGGAATCACTACCTCCTGCCCAAATACCCATCCTTGGGGAGACAGGGCCATCAAATGTCAAGTGTCTGAATACTTAGCCACTAGAGGGAGAGAGTGTGCCTCTGGTGATTAGGGAGCCAATGAAAGTAACTCAGGAGAAGGATAGGCTTTCAAGGGAGCTAAATTAAGCTCTAATGAGCCAGGGGCAAAGACTGTATCAGCTGTGGTGGCTTTGGGGAACTTGAAGATGATTCCTTAGAACTTCACAACGAATCCACTTCTACTACAGAATTAAATTGCTTAAACTATCCAGACACTTCATTTTAATTCTGAATATGTTTTAATTCATCTTTTCTAAGGACCTCCACAACTTTCAACACTTCGGCTTAGTCTAGAAAAGTTATGTTACCCTTTGTATGCTGGGAATTTTATATATTATGAACATTTCAATTTTGTATGATAATTTAAGATTAAAATTTTTGCTATCTATTCGGATGATTAGAATGATTTGTGGAGTTCTATGGTCTTTCCCAAATATAACTTTAGGAAAATGACTTTTATTTAGACACTTGACAGGTTAAAAAAAAAAAAACCAAAAAACAAACCTGCTTTACCATCACATAACTCACAGCTGTTCTTAAAATCGTCTTAAAATTTGTTGTTAGCCTGAGTCCAAATGATTTGCTCGCCAATGAAAACTGTTTAATCTTGTTTACAGCACAGCACCAACCACCATTTTCCATGATTTAAAAAACAAGCTTCTTAGTACAGCTGTTTAATAAATCCAACAAATGAAGTAAACTTTAAAAAAGGAATTCATTAAAAATATTAAAGTTTATACAAGTCACAGGATGTCCATGATTTAGTGTGTATCAATATGAAAAGAATTCCTTCCCAGTCTCCGAATCTAAAGACATTATCCAAAATTTCCCAGATATACACAGTGACGCTTAACATAACAGTTGACGATTTTATTTTCAATGTATCATTTCTCTTCCCTCAGCAGAGAGAAAAAAAACCTCAGCAACTATTTCTGGGATTCTTCAAAGGAGTAGGAGTACAGCGCCTGCTCCTACTCTTTCAGCATTGATTTTCTACACAATCTGTGATATGGTTTCTCAGAAATGCTGTTTGGCAGTGCTGAAAATTTCACGTGTTTTCAAACTTAAGCCATCCAGACTACACAGTTCAGTATTTTCAGCTCCTTTCATTTTCCTTTTCCCTTTAATTATAGAAGTCTCTATTCCCTCTTTTTGCAACTGTGGTCAAGAAAGATGCTACATGCGACTGTTTGCAGAAAGAACGTTTTTGTTTTTTTCTTCTCATGACGATTCACAGAAGTTCTTCCCAAATACAAAAGCTGCGCTATAGCTAACTGATGACACTGAGAGACAGCGCTTTACTCCTAACAACTTTTTAGACCCTTACCCGTTCATTCCTTGACTGTGGTGGATATGCCACATGCCCGGGGTAGAAAAAGCAAGTAGACACTCTAATTTTAAACTTGCACTGTAAAGCACTTTCAAAATAGTAATAGTTGAGCTGCATATCAGACCTGCCTTTCCTGCTCAATCCATTCCCCAGGACCCCTCTCTCCTGCTCCGAGTCCGGGTTGGTCGGGCGCCGGTTTCTGAAATCGCACCGCACAGTTTATTGCGAAGCTGAGTGGGTGGGTCCACGCGCAAACCCAGACTCCGGCCAGGACGCGGAGCCCGGAGCTCCGCGTCGCGCGCCTAGATCTCGGTCCCGCGCCCTTCGCCCGGCCTCACCACAGATCCCAGTTTGAAAGAAAACTTCACGACGCCGAAATGATCCCCTGGTCGCTGCAATTCTTCCTTTCGAGCCGGCAGAAAACGTGAGATTTATTACGACTCGGGGAGGAGTGGATGGGGGAGGCTGCCGGGGCACTCTCGGAAGCGGGTTACCTGGTCCCCATCCCCCCGCCCCGGCTTCGGGGGCGGGGTCCGCCGTCCGGGGGCGCCCGGCCAGGGGCGACGCGGCCCGGCGCGCGGGTGGGCGCGAGGGAGGGAGCGCGTCGCGGAGCCGCCGGGGCAGCACTTGTCCTGTAATCGATTGCCGAGCGCGCCGAGCGGCCCAGCGCGCAGAGACGCGCACACGCGCCTCGCCAGCCCGCGCACACACACATACACACACGCACACACAAGCACAAGCGCCCCGGCCCCGCACACACGCGCGCGCGCGCACGTCCGCCCGCGCCTAGGGCTCCGCCACCCGCCGCCAGCCCGCCCTCCGCCCGCGGGCGTCTGCGCGAGCCCGGCCGGCGGGGGAGATGTGCTCTGGCTCCGGCGGATCGGTTTCTCGGGGTTTGACCAGCTGTCCCGGGCTAACCCTGCTTCTCGCTGAAGATGGAGGAAGTAAAAACAGGATTACCCTTAGCTACAGATCCACTGCCTTAGTTTCCACCACCAACTGCAGTGCACAAACACACGTTAGGCACAGGAAAGAAAGAAAGAGAGAGGACACACTAACAGTAAACACAAACAAAAGGGTGATGGGATTATTTTACTGCATGCACTGCTGAGGTAAATCTCCGCTTGGCTTTTGCGTGGTGAAGAACAGCTCTTGTTTTATTTGTCTTCTGATTCATAGATTATATATAATATGTGTATCTGATTTTCAAGGTGGGGGGAGTGTTTTCAAAGTTAAGTGTAATTATATAGCATCTCGTTTTGCACCGTGATGTGATCAAATGACTTGTTGCTGTTAACCAGTAATAATAAGATATAGATACTATAGATATTTTTTCTCTGGGAGGGATGCATTGTGGTTATGATTAGGCTAATGATTTCTGTAAAGGACGCTCAGGGAATCGGGTTGAAGATGATGTCTTCTGCCTTAATTTATCGTCCCCTGCTTATAATCTGTTTCTGGGATGTTAATCGATTAATCAGTTCTCATCTCTATAGCTGTCATGGATTTGGACTTGTTTTGCTTTGTTTTAACTTGAATTCCAAGAAAGGTGGGGTAGCTTGGAATAAATTGCAGCTGTGTATCTATCCCAGCTATAAGGGAATATCCAAATCCTGTTGGAATTAAACAACAACAACAAGCTGGTATGACACGTAAAAAGGCAGCAGTTAAATCACTTTGACAGGTTCTGGTGTGGGCGAAAGAGATGGACTTAAGATTTAATTTATTATTACTGTTTTGCCAAGGGCGAAAAACTGTCCTGTGAAGTTGGCCTAGGTTCTTTGCTGGGTTCCCCCTGACTGTCCCTCCCCTATCCACCCCCCCCCCCCCTTCTTTCAGTTTTCTTGTCTTAGCTTTTGGTCGATTCTTAAGGAACCGGTGGATCAAGTTTTTTCTCTTCTTGTTAATCGCATTGCTGTAGCACTGACTGACCTCCCTCCCTCTCTCTTTTTTTTTTTCCTCTTTCCTGAAAGTACGTGGTGCCATTCCTGAGTGACTTTTCCTACTAGACCATCCCAAAGGGACGAGGGGGAGGGGTGAAGGAGGAGGAGGTGGTGGTGGAGGAGAAGGGGGGTGTTCCTTCTCTCTCATTTCTTGGTTTTGTTTATCAGCCGATCTGTTTGCTGGATTTGGGCTCGGAATGACCCACCTGTAAAGTGCTTTTCCTTCCTCCTCGCCTTGAACTCTGCAGGGGGCTTGGCTTGGAAGGGGCAAGGGAGGGAAAGAGAGAAGGGGGAAACACAAAAAACTTCTTTCTTTCTCTCTCCGTTTATCTTCAGCACGACATTGTCACCTCCTCTTTGAGGGGTTAGAAGAAGCTGAGATCTCCCGACAGAGCTGGAAATGGTGATGAATCTTTTTTAATCAAAGGACAATTTCTTTTGTATGTACATTTCGTTTCTCTTTCTCCTTTTCTTTCTTTCCTTCTCTGAGGGTTAAAAATCTTTTCATTGATGGGGCAGACTTCTTTCGCTTCTTCCTGACGTTTCTTTCTTAATATGTGTGTGTTAAATGTGTACATTTTTAAAGAGATAAACTCATTTGTAAAATATCCGAAGAAACTGCTCCCCTTTTAAACTTTATGGATGCCTTTCTTTAAAGCCTTATGTAACCATAATTTGAAAGAATTTGGTAGCAGTACAGCAGGTTGAAATTTAAGTGCTGTGTAGTGACTGAGTTGGGAATTTGATCTGATTATTCCATAAAGAAGAAAAGTTTTTTTTTTTTGGGGGGGGGGTGGTAGGGAGGGTGGTGGTGAAGAAGGGGAGGGGAGGGAGAAGGGAAGTGGTTTTGGAGACAAGAAGTGAAGCTGCCTGTTTTCCAGTAAGTAATGGAGAAATTCCAGGAGCCAGGGCTAAATATACTTGGCGATCAATACAGAAATGGCTCATTGTGAATAATTTAGCTGCTGGTGCAGTGAGAGTTTTGAAACTAAAGGCAAAAAGGACCAGGGCCAAAGGAAAAAAAAAATAAGTAAAAATCATCTCAGGACATGTCAATTCTTTAAACTTTTTTCTTCAAAGAATACAGTTAGCTTATCGATCTTTTCATTATGTGGAATCAAAGCTAGGGGGTGTCATCTCATACAATTTATTTTTGTTTCTGAGAAGTAAGTTCTTGTTTGTGTCATTGGTGCATGAAAATAATTCCCCAAACTTTATAAAAGTGATCTCCTTCCCCACAGCAAGAAGTATATGAATTTTTTCAAATTGGAATGTATTAAGTAGTCTCGGCATTAGTACCCAACCATGGTCTGGCAGTAAATTAAGGTTATATTGAACAGGTGCTCACACAGAACTTGGGGCTGGCTAAAATGTCAATACAAGCCCGGCAGTTGGGTAACTGCTGCAGAAACCTTCCAGAGGTACTTGGGCGCGAAGTTGTTTTGTTTTGTTTTTCCTCTGTTTGTTTGTCCTCCCCCCTCCCTGTTAGAACATGATGAACCAACTTGCAACAATTGTGAATAGAGCTATCTGTATACTCGGAAAGTCCTCAGACTGCAGCTTGATTGTAGGAAGTAGTGAATGGTAAAATACTTCAGTCCCAGTTAAAGCGGGCACATTTGAGGTGTATCCCCTTCCTCTTTTTTTCCCTCTAAACTGAGTAAATTCTGGTGAAAAGAGTCATTACTTTCTCGATACAGCCCATCTCACAGCACACTTATCTTTCCTATCCTATCTCCAGCAGGAATCAGATCATTTGCAGAAAGAGTTCAGTGACTTGCAAATGAGCACATGCAGTACACCATAGTATGTTTCTTGGGCACAGGTTGCAGCCGCAGCAACGTGGGCTAACTGCTTGGAGCTTCATATAAGTTAAGCATTTAATGGCAGAGACTGAAAGGAATCCTTGTGTTAAGGGTATAATCTTTTGTATTGCAGCACTGCACATTGACTATGGAAACAGAGGCTATTGATGGCTATATAACGTGTAAGTATTCATTTTCATTCATCTGTTATTGGTAAATAAAAGCATGTTTGTTACCTGTATTTTAACTTCTGAATTGGAAATTTTTATCAAGAATTGTATACTCTTACTGTCTGTTCACAGTTTCACCTTGTAAATGAGTTTGAGAAAATAGCAGGAAAGTGAAATAAGGAACTATAGATACATACTTGCCATATTAAGGGTATTATTTCAGTCAGTAATAGTTTAGCAGATCAAAACTTTCCTACTTGATTTTTTTCACTTAAGTTTAGACTAGGTTGGGTTACATATATGTCTACTAATATCGCATGTACTAAATATTTAGTACTCTGTTACCTAATTTTTCACACACACGATATGAAAGAGAATTAGCTCACTTAAGTTGACTTTTTTTTTTTTTTTTTTTGCAAACTCTCAAACATCCAGCTCTCTGGCCAACGAGTTTGAAAATACTCATTAAAAATACCGGGTGCTTAATGATTAAGTTAGATGTTAAAGGAAAATTTTTTTCAAGTAGAAGATACTTTAGAAATTAACTACTGCATTTTTCCTTATTTTACAATTAAGATGAATGTGGTAGTGAAATTTTAAAAATGTTTTATTGTGTGCTGGTTGTGGCTTTTCATCATTTCATTCATTTATTATATATTTCTAAATAACTTTTCCTTATAATTTTTTGAGGGAAAAATGTATTTCATGAAAATTTCAAGACTATGCATGCTTTTGCATATATGATTACAAAGTTGGTAATTAGATTTTAGGTGAAAGTGAATAGAGACCAAAAGATTTTATTTTGTGAAAACAGGTGACAATGAGCTTTCACCTGAAAGGGAGCACTCCAATATGGCAATTGACCTCACCTCAAGCACACCCAATGGACAGCATGCCTCACCGAGTCACATGACAAGCAGTAAGTCTTCATTTTATGATTTTTTTTTTCCTATTTCTCTAGTGATAGACTTGAATTTGTTAGGTCTGTAGGGTCCACTCACATTGTGGTGTAGCTGCTGCTATAGATTTTGCTAAAGAAAGAACAACACAGATTTACTCCTGCTCATTTTGGTATCATAAAACATGAGCCTCCTTACTAGTCTGAACTATCCCAAGGTGGCATTTGGGAGCTGGTGCTTACCTGTATCAGGTAAGAAATGTTAGGCTTTGCCGGTTATTCTTTTGTTTTGCCAGGTTTATGACGATTTATTTTTTGTTGTTGAGTAAAAAAAATATGGAAACATGTTACTTCATAGAAAAAAAAAAAAGAAAAGGAAAAAATTATCTTCTATTGCCTTGGCACAAAGCTAATACATTAGTGGTAGAATCGTAGTGTTAGTTGCTTTTTTAAGAAAACGTGGAAGTTTCTCCTCCAAAGCATTGGAAGTAATATGTGACTGAAAATTTGTAGAACTCATTTACATCCATTTCTCTGACGAAGTGAAAGCATTTTGTTTTAGGCTGTCAGAAAAGAACTGAGAAAATTTGGAAGGATGTTTTGAACTTGCTGGAATAGTTTTGGCTACTCTTTTTGATAAAGAGTCATTCTTTATATCAAGATATAGCAAACATTGTTTCTGTGTAATAAAAAAGCAACTTGCATGCTGTCAGTGACAGAAGATAAATACTTTATTAAGGATTTGGTTTGTTTTCTCTTAATTATGATGTTTCATAAGTTGTCAAGTGCACATGCTTTATTACTCCTACTTAATTTGAAATCTGTTTCCCTTTTACTTCTGATATGTGTTATATTCTTATATAGAAAGGACATCTGACTTCCATCTAAATGCAATTTAATTTAAAAGCTTTCTATTTGGGTGACATTTGAAGGAAAGGCATTTTCTTTTCTTTTTAAAGAAGATTTAATAACAAGAAAACTGAATCATATGATGAATTATGAGCATACTCTTAATATGTTAATTCTGATTATCTTGAGAGAACAAATTTTTCTTTCCACTTCCCTCTTATAGCTTTCAAAACTTGAGTTTGTTGTAAAGTTACTAGCTTCATAGGTAGTTAAGTCTTCTGAATTATAAGCAACAGTATATAGAGTACTGGTAAATACATTTTGCAGTTTGTTATCTTTAAGCGACTCTAGCTATTGACTTGAAAGTTTGAGCTGTATGAACTTGCTTTACTTTTTTAAAAGTTTTCTTTGTTTTTATTAATGGGAATCACTTCCTAGGAAGATTTCATTCTAGAAGCAGTCACTGAAATTCCTTTATCACATAGGAAGAAAAATTAATAGTAAGGGAATGCATGTTAAATTATAGTGCTAATCTCTTATAATGGATCTTGTAGCATTAATTAATTTTTTTGCTAGTTGACTATTAATTTGATAAAAGTTACATACTGTTGCAATATAGGGAGTATAATTTTTACATTTTAATATTTAATGTGACTAGGTCCTTGGCAATATAGATTTTTATTTTTCAGATAATTTTCATTTAATTTCCTAAAGATAGATTTATATGCAGTTTCTGTTAGCTTAATATTTAGCTTAATATTGTCTTTAGAAACGTTGAGTATAAGGGGTAGGTAATAATAGATAATCAGACTTTGTTATCCCTGAGCCACCACTAGAATATCAGCAGGAAAATGCTTGTTAATTGGTTAATTAGATCCTTTATTTGTGAATTTGATTTTGGTTTTGAAGTAATCCTTTCTAAAAGGCAGTTCACTCTTATTTTGAATAAACATTGCAGTTGTAGACATGATCAATTTGGACAAATAAGAACTGTGCTTTTGACCTTTGAGTTTTTCTCACCCAACAACAGTAAAATTATGTTTGGTAAAGAGGTTTTGTTTTTGTTTCTTCTTTTTCTTAACTTACTAGCCTGTGGCAATTCCATCTTAGTAGAGTTTTTGGCTAAGCTACATGTGTTTTCATGTTCTTTTCCAAAGAGTTGCAGGTTAAATATTTTGGCTCTCACTTCAGAGCTGTCTGTTGCATCCTTTACATAGCCTCTATTTACAGTATCTAGGTTACCCACTTAGGTGTTAGATGGAGAAGATACCCATTTTTCCTCTCTTTTAGATCTAGGAGCATATCAGCATTTTAGATTGCCAAAGCAAATAGCACTAGAGAGGGACTCTTGTCTGTTAATTAGAATAAGAAACCTGTAGTTGGTCACTCAGATGTTTTTCTGTGACTTGGAATAATGATTTGTACATTTGCAACTTGGCAAATCACTTGTGGCCGAGATCAGTAGTTTACCTAAATCTCTTTATATGCATTGCTGACTTTATTCTGTGAAAAGATCTTATTTATTTTCCGCATTTCTTTAATATCTTCAAATAGTCTTCCTAAAGGGCTGTGACTTCCAGAAACAGAATTGCAATTTTGATTGAAAGTATTAGAGCTGAAAGTAAATGTGAAAACCTTTATAGATAGAATAAGATAGGCTCCGTAGCAGTAAGGCGGGGACAGGAGTACATATGTAAGAGGTGAAAAGTTATTTTAAAACAGTTTAAAAAAATAAGAGAAATAGTATCTTTAATTTTTATGAGATAACTAACGTCCTAGCAGTAAAGTAACACTGCCATGTGAGAACCCACTTATTTTCACTGTAGGAAAGTGGTCAGTTGTCTTCTGAGGTCATAGTCATTTGTTTGGGTTATATGACGACTGTTCTAAGATGAAGGGTACCTGTGCAACTTGCTGCCAGCTATTGTATAAAAAGTAATGACAGCAGCTATCATTATTTGACAGTGCTAGAAGAGAGCATCGGTGACTTGGGAGAGAACTAAAAATGTACAATGCTTGACAGTCTTTGGTTTTAAAATTCAGCTTGTAAGATAATCTTAAAAAGATGTGAGAGGTATTCGTGAACTTAACATTTTGTAATGACTACTTCCTATGTTTTCGAGTGAATTTTCTTAGAGAAATTTGGACTTTTTCTTCTAGAATGAGGATCTCTTTGATAAGAAGATGGGCATTGTTGCCTGAGATCATTAGTGTACATATTGAGTCTGCTGACAGTCTCCTGTGTCAGGGATGACAGTCTGTGCCTTGATGGCTACTGGAAATACACAGTGTTAAGTGATTTTAAAAATAGCATCTGGAAGTTAAGAATCTGAGACAGACAACTCAGACAGAACAATATAAAAATAATCCATATTGTATTTCGGCCCATCGGATGAGACTTTATTTTGTGATTCCTTCTGTCTCTGGGTTAGCTCATTTCCAATTCTTATATACTTGTTTCCGTATTGGTTTCAGATTATTCTGTAACTGCTGCTGAGTATTTTGAAAGGGTTTTAAGGTTCAAAAAATTGTAATTAATCCTATTTTCCTTATCATTGTCTACTTTTATAATGCCAGTAAATAGATAGCTAATGGTGTGAAAGTGCTTTGTGACACAAATTTTTTTCCTATTACTTTAAAACCTTTACATAGATCCACTTTGCAGTCAATACCATTTATCAGTCAGTTTGATGGCCAAGTGGCATGTGTGGAATTGGAAGAAGTAGTAATTCTAGTTTTACAAGACTGACCAATAATCAGGTCAGCGAATCTAGTTTATTCTTTTCGGAGTGCTTCACATTCATTTTTTTTTTTCTTAGCTGGTTTCCATTTTTAGAACCTTGTGAAGTGTAAGTATATTATGGTTTCTATTTTTCCTGTGTGGAAATGGAGGCTTGAAGAAATCAGTTGTCTTCTAAGGTTCCTTAGGAAAAGGATAAAGTTGTCAGGATTGGGACACTGATACTACCGTGTGGGTTAGTTATATCACTGATATCTGTAAAATGTCATTATCTCAGGGTGCCCACCATGTCCACAACTGACCCATGTTTTAGTGACAAAAACAGTATTACAGGAGTAGAATAGGGTTATTATGAGGGTGGAGTGATAACAGATAATCTTGTTAAGCAGATGCTCTAATGCACTTTAAAAAATATGGCTTGTATCTTGAGACTCACCAGCTTTCTGAGTTGTCTTCTGTAGCTTAGCTTGGCAGTTACCCTTGGTTGGATTTCCATAGGACACACCCTGATATAACACCAGATGGACTTGATGTAAAAGCTCATTCTGTTTTCCAATTGTAGTACTTAGTTTGTATATATACGCAACATACCTTACATTTCCTTTTTACTTGTTAGGAAATATTTTTAAAAAGTTTGACTTGATTTCTTTATAGCTATCAGCAGTGTCATGGCCATGTACCAAAAAAAAAAAAAAAAAAAAAAAAAAGGAACTAAAGGAAGAATATATGAGCAGGGAATTAACAGCAAAATTGCTGTTTTTTGTTTTTTGTTTTTTTTTTGCTCCTCATTCTGCCTCCTCCCCATCTTTTAAGTCTGCTTTGAAATAAGAATAAATGTCTGTCTTGGAGAAACACAATAGCTCACTGTAGAAGTGTTGTTTTTATTGCCTCTATCTTTGTCTAAATTTGTCTTCTCCAATGAAAATACACTGAAAACAGTATAACATGATTGGTTAGGTTCTTTTGGGACTCTTCCTTCAAGCTGTCAGGAATTCAGATCTCTGGGTCCCAAGCTTTTCTCTCCTCACTTTGAATATCAATATATTTTAATTTTATAATGTTCTAAAAGATTAGTAGCTGTGTGACAGTCCTAAAATGAGGGAGACCGTGTTGTTTTTCTTTGCCTTTTTCCTTTATATCTGTTTATATGAACAGTATATAAACATAAATATATATATATACCATATCACTAAGTATATTTTATACTTAGTGATATGGTAGTAGTTTCCTTTTACGAATTAATCAGGCTCAGGAATCTCTGTTGAAATAGATAAAGAGTATTTAGGAACTATTTCTCTTTATTATAAATGCTTAATCGCACTGGTGTGAGAAAGAGAAGGGGAGTATAATTTATTGAGTATATATAGGATGCGTAGTGCTATATACTAAGTACATCCCTCTTACTTCACTTAGTCTCCACAACAGCTCTGTGAGGATACTTCGCTTTATAATACCGAAAACTGAGGCTTAGAAGTAATAGATTGCAGGTGGTTAAAAATATGGGCTTTGGAGTTATACACGGCCTTGTTAGAATTCTTGCTTTGCCACTGATTTGCTGTGTGATCTCAGTCATCTTACTTCACATCTCTGAGCTCCAGTTTCCTTATCTGTAGCATGGGGATAAACAATCCTTACCTCAGTGGACTGTTGTGAGGTTTAAATGAGGCAATATATACAAAATACTTAGCACACTTCCTGGCACATGCTAACATCTAATAAATAATCACTGCTCTAACACTCAGAGCAGGCACGTTACTTTTGCACCAGTCCATGATTCATAAGAAAGCTTTTTTTCAAATCCATGTTTGTTTGAAATTCAGGTCTTTTGCTGTTTCCATTTTACTACAGAGGTCCATGGAACAGAAATAGGCATTTAATTTAGGGTAAAACTGGCAGGAAAAAAAGAACCTCTGTTATTTAAAGGATCTGTGAAGATTTGGATTAGAAAGAAGTAAGAGTCCGTCTGTATGGCAGAATTTTTTTTTTTTTTTTAATTGGGCTTCAGTGTTCCTGAGCATAGTTTTATGTTTTTGATTACATGTCAAGAAAATCATCGCTCAGCATTGGTACTATAAAGACACCAGTTATTACAAATAGAAAAAGTCCTCTTAATAGAGTAACCTAGCCATATCTAGAATCAGTTTTTTTCTTTGAAAATCTGTATCTAAAATTTTACCTCATTTGTTGCTTGCGGTAGAACCGTAAATTCTCATTTGATGATACCTGATCAAACTGTAGGCCTGATTGTTGTTAATTGTGCATTTTGAGGGTAATAGTTTAGGTGTTTTAAATTTGAGATCAACTTAAAATATAATTATCACTTATAGGCATTTGACACGTTGCTGTATTGTTCTAGCTGATTAATTCGACAAATATTTGTAGGCAGTCTTTTATGTGTCAGGCACTGTAGGGTAGATTCAGAGGTAAATGGTACACTATTCTTGTCCTCCTGGAGCTCATACTCTAATTTAAAGAGACGTCTAAACAAGGCAGTATTCTGTGATAAGCTCAGTGTTCTTATTATTATGGAGAGCAAGGAGTGGTACTGGTTTGGGAAGACTTCTTGGAGGGAGAGGCTCTTTAAGCTGAGACTACTAAATGAATAGGATTTAGGAGAGAAGCTGAAGGCTTGTTCACCAATGAACCCACAATGGGAGCTGAGAAATAATACGATTATGTTCTGGGAAATAAAGCAGATTGGTATCTGTGGAGTGTGAAGTTGGAATCTTGGAATCTGAAGCCTGAGATGACTCTGGAGAATTAATCAGGGCAAGATAATGGAGTATCTTATATAAGAGAAAACTTGGATTTCATTTTCAAGGGAGCACAAGATTTAAACAAAGCTGATGACTTCAGTCTTCATATTGACAGGAATCATACCAGCTATAACAGGAGTAAAAATGTTGTAGATGGGAACCAGTCCAGAGGCAGGGACTTCTTTAATAGGCTTCTGCAGTGATAGAATGAAAAGTCATGAGAGCTAGTGGTAGTGCATATAATAAGGAATAGAAGGATTTGGGAAATAATAGCTTAAAGTAGACAGGACTTGGATAGAAGTCTTAAGGAGAGGAGAAATTTCATGATGATGATCTCTAGATTATTGGATAGATGGAGTAGGTTCCATCAGGGAAGATACAAAATAGTGAAGCAGGTTTCCCAGATAAGATTTAGTTTAGTTTAATCCTGCATACAGAGTGTTTGACGCACCTGTGGAATTTGGGAGAGGCTAGCAATCAGGCAGGAGGATAGATTAACTAAGTGTGAATTTTCCTAACTAGTGAAATCTAACATGTTAGCTTATGATTTTGTTATTTTTCCTCCTGTATTACATTAACAATAGTTCAGTATTTCTTAAAAAAAAAATTCTTCCCTAAGTAATTCTCAACATTTCATCATTGACCATATTTTCCCAACTGCCCCCATAAAATCAAAATTTTATATTGAAACACATGAGCACAGGTTTTAATGAACTCTTTTTGCTTAATGGAGTCCTTTTGTGCTAGTGTCTGAAGTTGGACTAAGGGCTTCCCACGTGGTCCAGTGGTGAAGAATCCACCATGCAATGCAGGAAACACGGGTTTAATCCCTGGGTTGGGAATATCCCCTGGAGGAGGAAAATGGAAACCCACCCCAGTATTCTTGCCTGGAAAATTCCATGGACAAAGGAACATGGTGGGCTACAGTTCTTGGGGTTGCAAAAAGTTGGCCACGACTGAGTGACGGAGCACAGAAGTTGGCTTAGTTGTTGTGACTGACTCTGATTTTTAAGCAAAACATGCTAGCCTTTCAACTTCACATTTTGTGGTATATATAATATCATAACTATGATGGTTACATATTTAAAAAAAATCATAAGGCTAACGTACAGCAAATACTCCAAGTCCTCTATCATAATGGTTTGTCTTTATTCTGTAACCTCTTTCTCATCTATAAATATATAATTTAAAACATGAGGAAAGATTTATTAAAAAGTACTAGTCAGTTCTGCTATGTTACTAGCTAAAGAATTTCATGATTTTAAGCAGAGTCTTTTTGAAAACTTTGTCATAAATATGCAACATGATATATATCATTTGAAAATCATTTGGTATAGAATTGTTTTAAAGTTTATGATATTGTGCTACTTGGGATAAAGGAATGTAGGGGGGAAAGTGTGGTATAGAATACATCTTAATCTATTTCCTCAAAATATATATTATAGAACTCTATCTTAGAAATGTAAGCTCTACCCAAGACATCATGAAAATTCAAGTGAATGTTGATGATGAAAAGAACTTCATCTGAGATTTCCTTTATGTAGAGATTCAGAACTCGCTATAGAGACATTTTTGTCTTTTAATTGTTGATCCAACAAATGTTTTTTAATGTTTTTTTTGTGTAATTCACTGTTGATACTCGGGCATCAAAAATAAGTTAGGGATCTTTTTAGAGGAGGATGTTATCTTTCAAGGTCCAAATGAATTCATATTTTATTTGTGATATTAATGATCCTCTTGCAGTTAGAACCAAATAAGTGTGATGTGCTCACCATGATTTATATCGATTGTCAATAAATAAACTGCTTCTCACCTTTTACACCTGAGAATTCTTCAAAAGTGTATAAATCTAAAGATGCACAATGAAACAAAGGCGAAAACACAGCGAGCTTCTAAAATAAATTCCCAGTGGAGACCATTTCCTCAAGAAAATTTTTTATAATCTAGTATTTGATTCTCAGCCTTGTAAGTTCCAAAACTTGATTAGTGGCACACATAGAGTGATCCCATATCTCATGGTTGACTCACATTAAACAAGTTTACAAAGTTGATGTTTCAAATCGGAATGCCAATTTATGTCCGTATTTTCATTAAAAATAAAATAAACCTCGAACTAATGTAGGATCTTGATCACTCCAGTTGACTTAACCAAATCATTTTTTTCTTGTGAACTGACTTATATGGGTAAAGCAACAAAAGTCATTTGGTTAGCAAGTAATCCAAACACAGGGAGTCAGTTATATCATTCAAGTGTTTAATGGCATTAGACCAAGAGAGTCTAATATGTTCCACCTCACAGTAGAGATAGCATTGCCATTTGGATCATTATGGTTGAAGTCTCCTGTGTATTTCCTTCTTCCCTGCCAAGTTGCTTCAGTCGTGTCCGACTCTGTGCGACCCCATAGACGGCAGCCCACCAGGCTCTCCCGTCCCTGGGATTCTCCAGGCAAGGACACTGGAGTGAGTTGCCATTTCCTTCTCCAATGCATGAAAGTGGAAAGTGAAAACTGAAAGTGAAGTCGCCCAGTCGTGTCTGACTCTTAGTGACCCCATGAACTACAGCCTACCAGGCTCCTCCATCCATGGGATTTTCCAGGCAAGAGTACTGGAGTGGGGTGCCATTGCCTTCTCTGTCCTTCTTCCCTAAATGGACATAAATTTAGATTCCCTAGATATAGGCTGAGCAAAAATACTTTTGAGTCTTTTTTTTTTTTTTTTTTTCTTGACTTCCTTAGCTAAATCCTCCAGATTCAGTTTTTAACTTATACGTATAATCAGGTTATAACCAATTCTTGCTAGCCTAGGACCCATTCATTTTTTTTAGTGTACATTTTACATTTTTGCTTAGGCTTGTTAAATGTTGATTTTACAGCCTAACTCTATGAAACCTATCTTATAATACTATAAAGGATGTCCCAACTACTATTACCATAAATTCAAACTTCCATTCACAGAAATGTTGATGTGTGATATGGTCAGCGATTTAAGAGGTTTTAATATCTGCCTTAGATGAAGATAGGACTTCCCTGGTGGCTCAGACGTAAAGTGTCTGCCTATAATGTGGGAGACCCGGGTTCAAACCCTGGGTCAGGAAGGTCTTCTGGAGAAGGAAATGGCAACCCACTCCAGTATTCTTGCCTGGAAAATCCCATGTACAGAGGAGCCTGGTAGGCTACAGTCCATGGGGTCACAAAGACTCGGACACAACTGAATGACTTCACTTTCACTTTTAAATGAAGATAGTAGTACTGCTACCTGAGAAAGACATCTTATATAAGCTGGGGTCTTGAAGAGCTTCTAGTTTATAGGTCAGGAGAAATAAACATCACACTAGTTTCATGAAATCTTGGAAATAGTTCAACCACAGCAAATGAGATTTTATAGAAAATTATAGTATTTTAGGTTAGTTAATAGGGAAGCTTGTCTTAATTACTGAGTGTGAATTTAAGAATATTTTTTCAAAGCACACAACTTTATTTTGGGGCTGTACATTGATTATAAAGAAGTTAATTAGAGATTTTCCAGATGTGAATCTCTGCAGAAAATGTCAGTTTCTTATCTGTGGGTTGGCCAAAAAGTTCATTAGGCTTTTTCCTTAAGATGTTACGGAAAAATCTAAGCAATCCTTTTGGCTAACCCAATATTCTTTATTCCCAGTATATAGTATCATAGTGGGTCATTGTAGGAGTCCAGTAATTTTTTGTTGAATTTAGGAACTACTTGTGATTAGCATATTGCATAGATGTATTTAAATAATGTGTTTCTGATCTGTTTGAAGAAGTTTGGAAAGTTGATTTCTTAGATGTTGAAATAATTCTGAAATTCCGTCTTGTTATGTTCTTTATTAGGATATGTATTTATACCATGTCTCAGTTTCAAAATGATTTTGGAATCTTCAGATCAGATCCAAACTGATGATCTTCAAGATTCTAAACATCTTTTAAGTTTCATACTATTCATATTTGGGCTTCTCTCATAGCTCAGTTGGTAAAGAATCTGCCTGCAGTGCAGGAGACCTGGGTTCGATTCTGGAGTTGGGAAGATCCCCTGGAGAAGGAAATGGCAACCACTCCAATATTTTTACCTGGAGAATCCCATGGACAGAGGAACCTGGCAGGCTACAGTCCATGGGGTCACAAGAGTTGGACACAACTTAGGGACTAAACCACCACCACTAGTCATATTCAGTAGAATCCAAGTTAGTGTAAATGTTTCCATGAATATTTTATAGTCATCTTCATCATCTTCATTACAATATCTTTATATGGCATATTTAGAGTTTACAGATTTCAAACCACGTTCTTATAATTTTAGAATCAGTTCTCTATCACTTATTTAAAACTGCATGTACAAAATGGAATGCTTCAATTAACTTTTCTTATGCTCTCCAGATATTTTGAGGAGCATATAATTAATCAGTGTAAAGTCACGTTCTAATAAATTAACATTCTGGGTGTCTACACCTTTGACATTTTTGTCATTGCTCTCTTATTATCATGGAAGCTGTAGCTCTCCTTACACCTGACGGCATCAACTTTACCTACTACTTACTGAGACATCAGTATGCAGGGCTTGGCCGTATTTTGAAGTGCTGGGAAACTGGTGTTCCTGTTGAATTTCTGGCTGAATTCTAAAGAGGAATTTTTATTGTTTTTTGTGACTATATAAAACATTCCCCATAATGGTCATTTTCATGAAGAGACTTGTTTCGTTTTTGTTGTTCAAAACATTTTAGCAAGTAATATTTACATATGAAAATATATTTATTTTATAAGACATATCTTTCAAGTCTTTTAATCAAACTTATGTCAATACCTTTGGTATCTAGATGGTCTGAAGTAGATTGCTTGTTTTCAATACATTTGTTACCTTTTTTGTTAGAGAAGTAGCATTTACATACCTTTTAGGATTGAAGGTTTATGTTTAATTCCTGATTGAAGTAGGTTCACTTATTTTTGCTAGAAATGATTATTCATATCATCCATATATCACTTAGAGCTTAAAATTTGGGCATTTAAGAATTTCTTAGGTATTGTTAATAAGTAGGTAGTATCTAATCATTTCTAGGTACTGCTTAAAATTATAAATACTTAAAAACACTGATTCTGATGTAGCTTTGAATATATTGCTGAATATGTTGCTGAATGCAAAATGTTTAAAAGTGGTGATAGGTTTTGTTTGAACATAATTGAGAACTAGAAAAAGAAATACGAGATATTTTCTGTGAGTCTGCTGCTTTTAAACCCCCGAAATATGAATTACACACTGCCATCTGTCTGAACTATGACAAATTAATGACCTAATGACAGTTTTTGAATTTAGTTTTTTTGAAACAAAAGCAAACAAAAGAGACACACCTCCCCAAGAAAACATAATTTAAAATAAATTATCTTTACATAAATTGTGCTTACCATAAGACTATTTACATAAAATTTTTTTTATGAATTTGAATAGTTTTAGTCTCACAGTTTGAGTACAATAACTAGTAATGAATTTAAAGATCCATTTTTCTTTTTCTTTTTTTTTTTAAGCAAATCGGAGAAACTATAGTTAACTAAACAGTTGTTTTCGTACAACTATTTGTATGAGAGTGCCATTTATGTTTTAAAAGCTTGTGTGAGTATGTGTGTAAAAGCAAAGAATAAGAAAGGAAAGAAGAAAGATCAGATTATTGGTAGTGTTCACTTTGGGTTATGTGACAGCAAATAGGGCGTTTTATTATTTATTCTAAATAGTTCTGCATTATTTGGATCTTTTATAAAAGATCTTTTACATGATGACCAATGCTAAAGTCGGGGTATTGCAAATGCTGTCAACAGACTTATTGGATATTATTTTAGATTTAGTCTGAGTGTGTTTTCTTAATGGCTCTGATATAGTGGAATTTCCAAACAGAGTTTCATGCTCTGACATTTTTTGGGTGATATTCATTCAAAGCATGAGATACTATAAAGTAAATAATGTACTTTTAAATGTACTTTTGGCAATTGCCAGAACATGTAGCGTTATGATGCCAGTAGAAATACATGTAGATAGCATTATGATGCCAGTAGAAATACATGTAGATAGCATTATGAAGCCAGTAGAAAGGTGAGTAGAGTAAGTTAAAACTTATCCTTAGGTTTTCCATTCTACCTTGTATATTACAATCAAGTTTACTTTTTTAAAAGACCCTTAGTCTGTTTTTCATGTTCATCAATTTAAAATTCCATTGAGTGTTGCTCATTGCAAGCAAAGAGTAGAAGTGCGAAGTACAGAGAACAGAGAAGACAGCTAGTTAAAGAAAAAATACCAGTGGCAAATCCTGAAGGGAGGGATAAGTCACTGAACTGATTTAGCGGATCCAAGAGAAGGAATACACAAATGAAAAATAGGGTCTTCCCCTCCCTTTTTTCTTCTTTAAGAAACCATAAATACATACCTAAATTTATATACTTAAAGAAGTCACCTTCTGCTTGGATGAGGAAGAATGTAGCCATAAGATTAAGGTGGTTTCTGGTAGAAGATAAACATTGATGGTCGATAGAAAGAAGTATAGTTTTTCAGATGTCTGAATGCCGTAGAGTGAAAGATGGGGGTCGACCAGTTAGAAGAACTGGATTCCTAAGAGTATTAGATGGGAAGATTTTAGTAGTAGCAGTTGGTAGTACCTAGAATAGATTGTTTTCTGTTGTAAACCAGGGGTGTTACTGAGGGCCATCCCGGACTAATAATCTATTGTTTTTATCTTTTACAAAAGTGACTGAAATAAATGCTGTGTCTGAGAGGTATCTTTTGTTCCTAAATTATCATGGATGCAGTAAATTTTGGTTTTGTACCCCAGTTGCCTTTTAACTTCCCTTCAGTGGGAAAGGGCATTAGGGAGTTAGGGTGACGATAAACCTGCCAGAAACATTAAGAAGTTTTTCTGCTTTCTTCCTTTTTACTGTCATGGGAGGTGACAGTGAAGAAGGAACTTGATATTGAGCAGATAAGATGGGTTTTGCATCCAGTTTTTGTTCTCTGATCTCTCATTTTTCCATTTTCCTCCTGAAGTATCTAAGACACAAGCACTGTTTCAAAAGACTTTCTTGAGATCATACCCTGTCAGAGATTTAGAATTCCCAGATTAACTGTTACCCCCTGGAATACTCTTCTAAAATTAACCTTGTGATAAAAATTATTAGTAAAAATTATCAGATGTGAGATGAAGTTTACACATGTATTATTGTTGAAGGGAGGGTTTGCTAAGTCCATAAATAATGCAAACAAGATCAGGGTATATGTTTAACTGCCTTAAGAATAAATTAGATTTAAGTCTATTAAAAGTAATATATTTCAATAAAATATATTTAAACTATTCAGTAAAATATTTTAGACTATTCAGAATGCTTTCACATCTAACATAAAATATGCTCATTAAAACTTGATCTTAATATTTATTTAAGCAGTCTCAGAGGAATCTCTTCTTCCTGGCATTACTTAAGCATTTTATTTGTTACTAAAAAATAATGAACATATAGTTTTAAAAATACAGATCTGTATGAATTTTCTTCTTCCCCTTCCTATGTAGTATAAAAAAAGTGAGCCTTGATATATATCAAATGTGTAACCTCTAGACAGATATTTCATCTCTTAGTGTCTCAGTTTGTAAACTAGGGATATTAATAATCTGCCTTGTCAGAGAAGTGGCGAGCATTAGAAATAATATACATAAAGTCTCCAGAATGATGACTGGCATGTGGTAAGCTAACTAGAATTGTGGCTATTATTTGATTGTTAGATAAAAAGAGTATGAGAAAAAACTTGAATCAAATAACCAAGAAAAAGATCCCACATACATTTGTATCAATAGTTTTCTCCAAAGGCTGTGCTTTTCAGCTGTCTTTAATCAACAACCATTTTTTAAAAAAGTAGTCCAAAGCTATTGCCGATAAAACCCAAGATATACCTGCACCACTGAATATTTTTGCTCTTCATCTGTCTGAGTGCTGTTAGGTCGTCCTTGTTTGAAAAGAAATGTGTGTGCAGATATGAGGCAGTTATTAATTCTGTTGTATTCAAATCAGTTACTAAAGAAATGAAACTGAAATTACCTAATTAATGCAAATCACAAATAAACCTATTCTGTTTGTGAGGGGTGTAATTGAAGTGGTAATTATGCGGTAGGAACGCACTTCACTTGAGGATGGCAGTTCCAAAGATGTGTTTGGTAGAAAAATTTGACTGCAGAGTGTGTCTCTCTCCTGACCTGGCCCAGAGGAGGGTCTTGTTTACTTGTTTACTAGATATTTTGGGGAGGGAATGCCCAGTGTGGTTCTGAAATTCCATGACTTTTCATACTCACAGAGCTGTGTATCCTACAAGGTAACTACCCATCTCTCTATTACATATCTGGAATTCTCAGAACTATGTATCAGACCCCAGTCATGTCCTTTTTATTCCCTCTTTTCTTGTGAACAGTCAAAAAGAAAAGCGGATGTTCTTTTAAAAGATTTTATAGCAGTACATATAAATAAATTACTCATAGGTCATTTGGCTAAAAGATGCAGAAATCTTTGTAAATCCCAATGAGATCATTTAAAGATACTCATTTTGCTTTTCATGTCTGAAGTTTACGTCTTCCTGGGTCTGGGTTCCTGTTAGCATAGTGACTGTGCAGTCAGTCCTTCACACCAAATGACCATCATTATCCCTGAATAGTTTCCTCCCTAAAAACTAGAAAGGCTTTATCACTTCCTATCTTGTATCATTATTCCATTGCTTGTGTACATCTTATCTCCCCTGTAAGACTGGAATCTCCTTGAGGGCAGGGAAACTGACTATAATCTCCACTGCCTGAGGGTAGTGGTCAGAGCCTGACTTGACTGCTGATCAGACTTGGGTTTGTGATTCAGGTTAAGCTGTGTATTAGTCTCCATTTCCTTGTTTGTCAAGGAACCTGTTGGGCTACAAGCCATGGGGTTGCAAAGAATTGGACAT
Source organism: Bos mutus (assembly GCF_027580195.1). Lineage (NCBI taxonomy): Eukaryota > Metazoa > Chordata > Mammalia > Artiodactyla > Bovidae > Bos > Bos mutus. Next base: position 34,719,981 of record NC_091618.1, read on the forward strand.
GACTTGGCGACTAAACAGCAGCAACAGCACAAGAAGTAGGCGGAGTTAGTACTTGTCTCGGGGTTGTTGTGACAATTAATAACTTCAGTAAAGCTTCTATCACAGGATGTAACACATTTCAAGAAATATTAGTTTCTCTTTTCCACAGAAGTTACCTAGTACAGTGCCTTATACATGTGTCTCTCAATCAAGAAGCTTGCCTGTTACTTTTTCATTACCTATGAGTTAACATGAATTGCTTATCCGGCTGGACACCTTAGAGATGTAACTCAGTTATTTCTGTAAGTTATTGGTTAGATTAATCCCACAAGTTTGGTCCCTTCAGTCATCTGTCCTAAGGATACATCATCACCCAGCTAGTCTTTTTACCCACAAGGCAGTTTTAAAATAAATGGTCTAAAGTTAGCACTAGCTTAGGCTCTTAAACTCTCTTCTCAACTCTCATTCAAGCAGAATACTGTTAGACTAAAAACTTCAAGTGCTTAGAAGCTTCACATGATTTCATAAAAATGCATCTTTTTAGGCCAGTGTTGCTCTACAATACTGAGATAGATTTTATAAAGACTCTAAATGATCTGTAGAGAATCTTGATTTTATATATATGTATAATAAACATAGTATAAACATATTATGTATATTATATTAATTGAAATTTATCCCTAGACATTTTGGTTATTTGTTGTTAAGTAGTATGAAGTAAGAAATATTGTTGACAACATTTATAGTTTTAAAATTATTACTCAGTATCCTGTGATAAACCATAATGGAAAAGAATTTTCAAAAGAATATATGTGTGGGTACATATCTATCTCTCTCTCTCTCTCTATATATATATATATCTGAGTCACTTTGTTATAGAGCAAAAATTAATACAACATTGTAAGACAACTATAATTCAATAAAAATAAAGTTATTATTATATCTAATGAAGGTTTCTAAGTTCTATGATTCAAGATCTTTCAAATCATGGCTTAGCCATTGAGTAGACACATATGAAAATGGGAGTATTACTGCTGTTGTTTTTGGTCAACTCTTAACCAGTAGGTAAATCCTCAAAATTGTTTAAAAACCCATGAATTGAATACCTTTTCCTTGAAAGTCTGCACAGTTTTGCTTATGCTAGATGGTGAAGCCAGACTGCAAATTTCTTAGAGCAATTGTGATACTTATCATGTTTGCCCATGATATAATTATTTTAACAGTATTTAAGGTCAGCTATCCAACCTTTAGGAAATTTTTTTTTGGTTTTTATCTGTATCCTTTCTTGAAATAATTGTTTTAAGGGTATCCAAGCAGTTTTAAATGTTTAAATGTTATTTGGAAGCTCATGAAGTGTTATTCCCCTGGGTGTGTGTGTGTTGGGGGCTGCTGTGTGTCAGTCCTGTCTGACTCTTTGTGATCCCATGGACTGTATGTAGCCTGCCAGGCTTCTTGGTGCATGGGATTTCCCAGGCAAGAATACTGGAATTGGTAGCCATTTCCTTCTCTAGGGGATCTTCCTGACCCAGGGATTGAACCTGTGTCTCCTGCACTGGCAGGCAGTTTCTTTACTGCTGAGGTTCTGTAAATTAAGCCCATAATATTTAACTGGCATATATGGGAAGGCAATGTACTTACTCCTAATTGAACTGAAAGTGCTTGTATCTCTATCCTAGGAATTTAATATAACAGGGCATCTGCATTTTTATGCTGAAAAGAACCTTTTAGGATAATTCAGTTCAGTTGCTCAGTCATGTCCAACTCTTTGCGATAATCTGTAATTTTCTGTTTGTCATCTTTTTCTTTATTGTGTGAGCACTTGGAGTTGAGTTATTGTAAGATATTTTTGCTGCTAGAAAGGTTGTTTTTAATCAAAGTGCCTTGTTACCTACTTGGGTGGCTCTTCAGGATGGTGGAGAACTTCAGCACTACCCCAGTTGCTTGCTTTTCAAATGTGGAGCTCATGGAGGTTTTGGATCTGGAGGAACATATCTCTGGCAATTAATGCCTATTAGTTGTATTTTTCACTGTATAGTAATAAAGCCTTTTTTTTTTTTTTGCTTTAAAATGCCCTCATGCTTTGATTTGATGTTTTACTTCTTTGCTGCCTGTGAGAGACCCTGGGCTTGGTAATTAGTATTTATTTCCAAGTTTATGTTTTTACCATGTGTTTTGATTTTTTAGGTTGCTGGTTATTGAGATAAAGGAAATGCTCCAGTTAGTTGCTGTCTGAAAGCTACAAGCTTTTGATAGAAAAGTGGGAAAACATCTATTGCTCCTGTCTGAGAGAAAGAAATAGAGAGAGGGAGTGACTTCATTCAGATCAGATCAGTCGCTCAGTCGTGTCTGACTCTTTGCGACCCCATAAATCGCAGCACGCCAGGCCTCCCTGTCCATCACCAACTCCCGGAGTTCACTGAGACTCACGTCCATCGAGTCAGTGATGCCATCCAGCCATCTCATCCTCTGTCGTCCCCTTCTCCTCTTGCCCCGATCCCTCCCAGCATCAGAGTCTTTTCCAATGAGTCAACTCTTCACATGAGGTGGCCAAAGTACTGGAGTTTCAGCTTTAGCATCATTCCTTCCAAAGAAATCCCAGGGCTGATCTCCTTCAGAATGGACTGGTTGGATCTCCTTGCAGTCCAAGGGACTCTCAAGAGTCTTCTCCAACACCACAGTTCAAAAGCATCAATTCTTCGGCGCTCAGCCTTCTTCACAGTCCACTCTCACATCCATACATGACCACAGGAAAAACCATAGCCTTGACTAGACGGACCTTTGTTGGCAAAGTAATGTCTCTGCTTTTGAATATGCTATCTAGGTTAGAAGTGTCATAATCAGTGGCTATCAATTCCTCAGTGAACAGAAAACATCTAGTACTCACCTTCATCCATTAGCAGTCCTTATGTTTCCATCTGCAGATCATGGGCTCTTTTTCAGTTTCTTTCTTTAGTTACTGCTGATGCTTTGACTTTCCAGTCTGTATTTGGTACTGTTCCTTTCCTCAAACTCTGCATCTAGTCCATCAGAAACTGTTGGCTCCACTTTGAAAATATATCTTGAGTTTACACAGTTTTCACCGTGTTCACTCCTACATCTCTAGTCTGAACTATCATCATTTCCTAGTCCTCTAAACCTAAAATATTACAAAAATTTGTAGCTGGTCTTACTGCAACCATTATTTCTTCTCTTTGTTCCATAATCCACCCAATAGTCAGACCTGCACATTGTGAAACCGAGACCAGATTATAACCATACATTGCTTTAAACACAAAAATCTTCTATTAAAACAGAATAAAGCTGAAATTCCTTTCCAGAATCTACAAGATCCCATAGGACATGGGTCTTGCCTCTGTCTTTGATTCCCCTTCCTCCATTCTTCTTCTTGTCTGCTAAACTCTAAAAGGTACTTCCCTTCTTTCTTCTCCTTGGACATGGCAAGTTCAATCCCATTTGAGGGTTTGGAACACTCTTCCTAACTTTGCACGAAGCCGTCTTCATTTTTGTTCTCATTCATCTGTTGCTCCTTTGAAGAGACCTTTCCTGAGCACCCTAGATAAATAAGCCCCTCTCAGGCATTCTGTGACATTGTCAGTTGCTCAGTTATGTCCAACTCTTTATAACTCCATGGACTATAACCCACCAGACTCCTCTGTCCATGGGAATTCCCAGGCAAGAATACTGGAGTGGGTTGCCATTCCCTTCTCCAGGGGATCTTCTAGGGATCTTCCCAACCCAGGGATTGAACCCAGGTCTTCTGCATTGCAGGTGGATTCTTTACCATCTGAACTACCCCAACAGCTGTGACATTACCCTATTCTATTTTGTTGTATGTTACAGTATCTGAAGTTATCTAATTTATTTGTCTTATCTCTCACCATGCAGTTGAAGAACATTTGTGTAGGTCACTGATGTAACCCAATACTCAGAACTGGGCCGGGAACATAGTAGGTGATAAATATGGATTCAAAGTCTCATTGGATTCCTGTCCTTTCCCTTCCATAGATAGAATTGTGTATGTGTGTCTGTGTGTGTGTGCATGTGCATGCACCAGTATAGTAATCATAATGTTTTATACTGTACTATCTATTCCAAATTCTGTATTGTAGAAATCTGCGTATTGGGGCCCAAGGTCACATGGGGAGAGAGTAGCAGAGTGCTTCCTTGTGTTCTTGGTCTTGGCCTGGTGTTGCTTCCCTTGCATAATATGCTCAGTCCTTCTTTTCATTCATTTGTTCATTTACAATAAATATTGGGTACCTGTTTGTTCTGGAACACTGCTGTCCCTGTGGGTGCAGCTGTCCTTATGTTTTGGGATGGGGCCCAGTGAAGGTGGTTGAGATTTTCAAATTACATAGACCTGGGGTCAAGTTCTGCTTCTGCTCCCTACTTTAAGATGCATGTAGGAAATTGCTGAAATTTTATTGTTTTCTAGTTATGTAACTTTGGGAGTGTTCCTTGTATTTTTTACATGCAGTTTCTTCAGCTGTAGATCATAATACCTGTCATACGGTTTTAAGAAATGAATGTAATAACTTCCATAAAGAACTTCATTTTCTGGCACAATTAACTGTTATTCTTGTAGGTTATAAATATTTGCATATGATTTTTTATAGTTCTTAGATATGATTCCTAAGATATTACTTGGGCTTCCCAGGTGGCACTAGTGGTAAAGAACCTGCCTGCCAGCGCAGGAGACATAAGAGATGCGGGTTTGATCCCTGGGTCAGGAAGATCCTCTGGTGAAGGGAATGGCAATCCACTCCAGTATTCTTGCCTGGAGAATTCCATGGACAGAGGAGCTTGGAGGGCTACAGTCCATAGAGTTGCAAAGAGTCATACATGACTGAAGTGACAGCACAGGATATTACTTGAAATACAATTAGTATCAAGTCAGTCTAAAATTATCTCTTGCCTTTTAGAGAATATGTGTATTTTTCTGATTTGATTGTTATAACATTTAGAATACTCTTTTCCACTAAACAAACAGATTTGCCATCTTCAAATTTCACTGTTTCACAAATCCATTGTGGTGTTTCACAAGTTTGTTTTATTTTGGTAACTTTATTTAGCTTTTCTATTTGATTTTATATTATACTTAATGGTATTTTAATTATTATGGTTGATTATCATGATAATTTAATAGTCTGTTAGTACTTAGGGAAAAGAATCTTTCATAAAAACAATCAAATTGATTTCTTTAGTTCTTTGGATGTTTTGGAAATGCAGTTTTTTAAGTTAGTTAATTGGGTAAAAAAATTACACGTTATAATTTTTAGAAAAGAAAATTGATATATCTAACCAAAAATTCTGATAATAGATTAGAATCTAAAGAGAACATGAAAACAAGATACCATTGATTGCAAATTACTTTTATTCAGATTGGGTTAACTCTCTTCATTCCATGACTATCTTTCCATAATATGGATCAATAAGGTGTTCAGAATGGGATTAACTATCTGGAAGGAAGTGGTGTTAATCGAAACCCTACAGCTGGAAAATATGAGAATTAGAAACTTCATTAATACTGGATTACATAATTATTCAGTGATGAAAGCCTGCTACGTGGAACTGACATACTGGAGTTTTCTTTTTGGAAAATAATATTTGAATTGTAATGGGGTTCCGCTGGGTATTTAGTAAAATGCAATTCACTAAGAACGCACTTAGTGTTTAGAAAGAGACCTAAGCTCTGTAGCTTGTTGGTTTGGAACTTCTGATGTCGATTTGGGGAGAGGTTTGAAATTAGGATGCAAAGTCAGAACAGCACGACTTCAGCTAATGTACTGCTTGCCCTTGACCCCTTCTCCACAACCTGCCAGTAATGATAGGCCTTTGACAAGTGTAATTGCCTAATGCCCATTTTATTTACAGTTTTCATAGCTAATGAATTATAAGAAAAATGTCCACCAGGACCTGATTGTTTACCTCTCTAATAGCCATTTACAGATGGTGCATGTTGTGGCTGCTACCATGTACTATAATAGCGTTTGATGTAAGTGTCTGCTCACCATTCTGTATTGTGGTTGGAGCTGGAGAAATAGAAAATTGGTCATTTCCCGGCAGATAGCAGTAAGTTTCAATTCAGTCAGAATGCTGTATGTACTGTGATAGGTTTATAATTATTACCCAAAGATGGATGGTTTTTTGGTGAGTGTAAATTTCTGCAGCAGTAATCCATTAAGAAATCAATAATCATTCCATTCTGATGTGTAGTTCCTATTCACTGTTATAAATGTGTACTCAGAGCTGAAACCAGTGCCTTTTTTTTTAATTGTATTTGACACTATTGGAAATGAGGGGATTATTATAACATTTCTTTCTTCAATCCGATTCCTTTTTCTTTGCCTGCGTTCCCTCGCACCATATGGCATACCTAATGAAAGGCTGCATATTTTCATACTATTTGAAATTTTTATTTAGACCACCTTTAATGTTTTGGTGTCCTTTTCTCCATCTTTTACTTAGTTGTTTAATAATAATTATAAGTTTTAAGGACCTCAGCGTTTCTTTAGGCAACATGTAGGTGATTTATTACCAAACATACGTGACAAGGAAAGTGTGGTAGTTTCTCCCCTTTAAAATAAAATTATAACCATAAAGCTATACTCTCCTCATAAAAAGCAAATCTAACATTCATGTGTCACTCATACTTGTTAACTAGTGTGCCATGTGCCGTTGGGGGAAGCAAGGATTAAAAACATCAGCATTGACCCTGCTCTCAAACCAGCCTATGTTTTAGAGGAAGAGAGGCCAAAATCAGCACAAATAACATAAGGATGTGAAGAAAGAAGAAAAGTGGTGGGGGAAATGTCAGCTCTGAAACCATCCATTACGTAAGTTCCGAGCTGGAACTTTGGTGTTATGGTATGATAGTGCTAGGGACGAGGGGGTGTGGGTAGTGAGCCTCATCCCACAGGGGATGTGGCCAGTGTTACAAAATTCTGCCATGGTCTGAGGCTGCAGAGTAGTCTAAATAAAGATTCTAAATAAAAGTGGCAGAGGGGCAGTGTAGAAAGTTAAACAGTAGAGAAAGATAAAAAGTGAAACGTAAAAGCCCCACTGCCCAGAAATCCCAGTCATCTGATTCTCATGTTACTGATTTCTTAATTATCCTGCCATAATTTTTTTATATTCTAGTGTGTTCAGGATAGTGCTAGTTCAGCTAGAATATAAACTACCACGTCTGTTTTTTTTTTTTTTCGTTTAATACCAGTAGGATTTGTTGCTGCTGTTTAGTCGCTAAGTCATGTCTGACTGTTTTGTGTCGCCATGGACTGTAACCTGCCAGGCTTCTCTGTCCATGGGATTTCCCAAGCAAGAATACTGGAGTAGGTTACCACTTCTTTTTCTCCAGGGGGTCTTCCCAACCCAGGGATTGAACCCAGGTCTCCTGCATGGCAGACGGATTCTTTACTGCTGAGCCACCAGGGAAGCCCACCAGTAGGATTACACTGTTGTTTCTAAGATTATTTGACGTATCTCAATTATGGTTACTTAAACATTATTTCATATGTTTGTTAGTTGGGATGCCTGTGTTTAATTTCTGTCCATGAAGAGCATTTCTGCTTCAGCATCCAGGAGAAATTATAATTAAAATCTCTGTTAAGAACTAGGAGAAAGAATTAAAAAGATTTTACTTGGGATCCATGTTTCAAGGCAGATTTAATGGGAAGATACTGATTGATGTTAAAAACTTCCAAAAGTTAAATATGACAGAAAATGTAGCTTTTATTCCTGTTTCTGCTTTTATTTCACTGGTTCATCTTGCTAAATCACATAAGAAACTCTCAAGGTATTTAGTACAGCACTTCAATAAAGTTCAGAGGTTTACAAAATCTTAATTGTTAAACCATGAAACCTGGCTGTCCATGTAGCATAATTGTTTTAGGAGAAAAGATTATGTATCTCAAAGATAGAAGTAGCAAGCAGAGAACACAGAAAGAAAAATAAGGTGTTATTTAAAAATTGTTTGATTAATTACATCAAAGGTGCTAGTTTTTGAATAGGGAGGGATGTTTTATAGGGTTATTTAATGAGCTAAGGCGGAGAAGGCAATGGCACCCCACTCCAGTACTCTTGCCTGGAAAATCCATGGACAGAGGAGCCTGGTGGGCTGCAGTCCATGGGGTCGCTAAGAGTCAGACACGACTGAGTGACTTCATTTTTACTTATCTCCTTCATGCATTGGAGAAAGAAATGGCAACCCACTCCAGTATTCTTGCCTGGAGAACCCCAGGGACGGCGGAGCCTGGTGGGCTGCCATCTATGGGGTCACACAGAGTCGGACACGACTGAAGCGACTTAGCAATGAGCTAAGGAACTGCCTACATGGGACCTGAATTCTCCTTCTTTATTTCAAGACTGGCGGAGATCTCTGAGTCGGTCAGCTCATAAGCAAGTAGAATTGTCTAGAAAAAGCTCACAGGCTAGGCCTACCCTGAAGAAGGCTGAAGTCCAGGACTCTTTTTGTTTGTTTGCTTTCTGGTACGCTTTTTCAGGAAACAATAGGTTGCTCTCATGCGAGAACCTGAAACATGCTTGAAAGCAGAGAAAAGTTCATTTCATGACATCTGTGTTTTATATGAGCAATTATATATCCAAATGTGTTGTCATTTTGTAGCTCCCAGTCTGTCCCAATATCTAGATTGATGGCAACCTGTTAAAGAGTAGGCTAGAGGTCACCAAGGACCTGGGCTTGTTCTTTGACTCAGAGAACATCCTGAGATGGAATAAACTTGAACCTTTTTCCCTTTCTTCTGTAGAATGGTGGTTTGAGGATGTGGCTGATTCATTCTCTGCTTTTTGCCTATAAAATCACATTTAAAAATATCAGGCTTCTAAGTTCTGCTCTGGGTCTGCAAGTGTGTGTGTGTGTGTGTGTGTGTGTGTTTACACCCATGTCTTTTATCTCACCACTGAAATAACCTTGGTGCATCAAACACTTTACTTGGAAGTGACCCCAGAGGTCATTTAGAACAACTTCCTAAACAAAGCAAGAATATTCTTGGCAGCACGCATGACAGGTGGTCTCTGGGATTTTGCTTGACCACTTCTCTGCGAGAGAAGCTGTGGTATTGTTGGTCAGCTCTGATTCTTAGAAAGTCCTTCTTTATATTGAGCCCTCATCTGCCTCTCTGGAATGTCATTGCCTTTTACAAAGACAAGCTAGACATCTCAGGGGAATTTTAGATGTTTTGTTCTGCATTAGTGCTTGTAATCCTAGGTTTTCATTGTGGGTTTTTAGAGTTTTGAATTGGCCCCATGTTTAAAAGACTGTCATAATTTATTCTGAGGAATAATACCATAGTTAGCATATATAGCCTGTCTTTTTCCATCTCTGCCCAAGTAAACCATTTAAGTTTGGTGAAGCAACAAAAAATAAAAAAGCTTGACTTTATTTTCAGTAAGTTACATCTTAATAAAATCAAAAGTAAGTTATTTTACCCTTAAATCACTTGTAAGTCTTTTGACAGTTCAGATTAAGACAATATGTTGCCTGAAAACTTAGCATGTTTTGAAGACAGAAATTCACTGATTATGTTTCCATTTCAAATGGAATGCAAAATTTTGACTTTTTAGCATTACTATTTCCCCTAAAACTTGTTGCTCTAAGACTTAAAAGGGAAGGGCATATAGAAAGATGTTGCAAAACTCATGTTAAAAAAAAAAAAGGGATCATCTTTCAGACACTCATATAATTTAGGATATGGAAACCTAACCAAAACTTTCTAGCCAAAATTTCTTGTGAAAGAGTCCTAGGTGAAAAAGATAAGATGAAATTTCCTGACAGGGGTTGTAGGCACCCACAGTTGTTCCTCCCAGGGCATTAGCAATATTTAAATTGGCTTATGACTTTGTCTTTCTTCCTTGCCTGAGTGGCAGTTTCACTATGCCTTTATTGGATTTACTATTATAATTGGATATGGAATTGTGCCGGGAAGCATATATTTCAATATGTGTACCTTAGCAATCTAAATTGTTAGGATGGTGACTCACTCACATTTAACAGGGGAATTAACTGGCTTTGTCTGTGTGTGAGCATTTGGGGAGAAGCGGACCCTAACTTCAGAGCTATACTTATGGGGGAAGTAAAGCTAGATATACTAGCCCTGGGAATTTCTCTTGATTAGCCAGGCGAGGGTTTGTCAGACATGTCTTTGCTTTATTTTGAAGAATTATCTAATTGGGGATTCCCTAGCTGAGAAATGGTTGGATATATGTTCAGGAAACCTGTTAGCCCATTTAATGATGCCACTGCAGGTTTGTTAAGGGTGCTTCAGCAAGTTCATATAATACCATTGGGTCTGCTGTCATGGCAAGGAACATCATGAAATTCTCAGGAAAGGATAATCTTTTTACCCAAGTTATTTTAAAAATAGTTGTGTCAGATAGCCCTGTCTCCCCAACTTGTTTGATCACAAGAATCATCTGGGATGCTTATAAAACTAGAGGCCCACACCTCACTCCAGGTGAACTAAATCAGAATCAGCAAGGAAGAAATCTGTGAGTCTGTGATTCTGATATCAGGCAAGTTTAGGAAACACTATCAAATAATATCTATGCAAGAAACTGGAAAGGCCTGCTTTGGGAAAAAAAGGCAGTGATTGCTCCAAGGAGCTAGAGGATTACAGCACATTACTATCAAACACTAAAATGTCTCTTCTTTTTCCTGTGATGATACAAAAAGAATATGCCGGACTGTGTCCCTAGAGTTTTCAGGGGATGGGGGAAAGGAAAGGTGGAGTTTGTTCTTTTCAAGAAAAAGCTAAAAATGTAAAAATATATTCCATTGCTTTATTGCAGCAGGCAAAAGATCTTTACTTTTTTTTTCTCATTTTTTTTTTTTTTTCTTTTCTCTATCTGCCTTCAGTCATTTTCCTTTCTCTTGGCCTTCAGGGTTACTTTGTCTGGGATGTTTAACAAAACCACGTGCAACATTTTCACACTGTGTTTTCCAAGATGGAGTAGTTTCTCTCTCCACTTCTCTGTCAGTTGTATTCCTTCAGCCTGTTTACAAAAGCCAGACACATGTTCCTGTTTCAGCTTGGGAGCTTGTGCATCTGTTGACACTTCAGCACTGAAATAATCAGTTTAGATTTCAACAGCTGATTAGTGCTCAGTTCTAACCAAACTGAGAGGGAATTCTTAAGAATGGTAACCGATATTGTGCTACTTAGTGGTCTATACAAAAACGTAATAATGATCATTTTAAAGCAATGCTGTGGTTATAAAAGGCCACTGCCACTGCTTCTTTATTGTACCTCAGAATAGCTGACCAGTTTGCTAAAAGCAGCTCTTTCAAGAATAATCGCAAAAATTTCATTAGAGTCCTTTCACTTACAACAGCTCTGAATGTTAGAAAAAAAAATTGGAATATCTTATGTGATCTGCTAAAGAGTTTCACAGAGATTCCAGCTTCCACACTGAATTACTACTGAATGTAAGAAATATATGTAATAGTACAGTTTGGCACCCAAGTACTGATTTGCCTAAGATAAGATGCCATATCCCCATGACTTGCAGCCAAAAGGAAAGAGGAGAGGCCTGCTTTAAATGCACTTGTGCAAATACTTACCTACTTGACCTTACACTTCTCTAACAGTCTGTAGAAACAGACTAGAAATAGAATCAGAGAACATAAGAGAATCGATAGAAATAATAGAAAAGATAGAATCACAGAGCGTGAAACCGATTTATTGCTCTTCCTCTAAAAAGAATGAAACTTAACAGGTAGAAGTAATAAATATATAAAAAATTAAATGTCAGTTGAACATTTTAGATGTGAATTTGAGGCAGTCAACAAGCATCAGTTTGCCAAATATATCCATATAATTAAGGCAGAGGATCCACTTATTTTTGGGGGGAAGAATTGGAGGTCATCTGCCTTCTAGTTAGAGACATAGAATCAATAATTTTCTTTCTGTAGCCTTGTCATCTACTTCTTTCTTTAGTAAAAATCTGTTTTATCATTCTCCTTCCTTAAAACATTCATGACTCCCTTTAACTATGGGGAGTTATAAAGAACTATATTACCTCCAGTGTGTTAAGGTGTAAGTTGCTTAGTGGTGTCTGACTCTTTGTGACCCCATGGACTGAAGCCCACCAGGCTCCTCTGTTCATGGAATTCCGCAGGCCAGAATACTGGAGTGGATAGCCATTCCCTTCTCCAAGACATCTTCCCAACCCAGGAATTGAACCCAAGTCTTCTGAATTGCAGGCAGATTCTTTACCTACTGTGTTATGGGGGAAGCTCATTTTATACTATACCCTTTATTAAATAACACAATTTATTAATCTTCATTTTCTGAAGTTCCCTTCCACATACACCATGATTCAAACAGACACTTGCCACGTCTGTCTGGAACATAACAGTTTCTTTCAAATTGTCTCATCTTTGCATAAGCCCATCCCTTTTCCTGGAATTTCTGTCCCTTTTCCTTGACTCCCAAGAAACTCCCAATCCTTAAAGAGCAAACTTTACTGCTTCTTTAAAGCTTTAGTTGTTCCCCGGTAATCCTGTAGCATTGAGTGTGTGCATATTTCTATTATAGTATCTACTGCATTCTACTGTTACTGTTTTATACCTGTCTTCCATATTAGCCTTTGAGATCCTCCATTGCATAGCCTATCTCTTGTTCATCTCCTCTGAACCCGTGATCATGCAACTGCACCAGGTACAGAATAGGTGCATCCCTCTCCAATGTTTTATGATCAAAAGACTAAGGGAGAATGGATGGGCTTTCATAAAGTAGATGGTAGTGAATTGCATTTGGGAAAAGACAGATGGAGTCCCCTTTGGTTGGGGGTGAAGATCAAGAAGAAAAGGCCAGTTTTGGTCTTATTTCACCTGCCCTGATGTGAACAGGATGCAGTAGGAATCTATAAAGGATGGTGACATCTAAACCTAGATCGTGGGGATAATTTTGCCCTCAGCACTCAAGCCTCCTTAGGCCTCGCTTCCTGCTTATTCTTGTAGTTTGGCGCTACAAGTATGAATATGAAGTATGTAGTATGGATATGAAGGACTTCTCAGGTGGCTCTAGTGGTAAAGAACCACCTGCTAATGCAGGAAGCCTAAGAGACATGGGTTTGATCCCTGGGTCGGTAAGCTCTCCTGGAGAAGGGAATGGCAACCCACTCCAGTGTCCTTGCCTGGAGACTCCCACGGACAGAGGAGCCTGGTGGACTACATACAGTCCATAGGGTGGCAAAGAGTCAGGCATGACTGAAGGACTGAGCACAGTATGGATACACGTCTGTAGCTGGGCCTCACAGTAGGCTGGAGCATTAATAAGCAAAATTCCTATGGACTTCCTGCTATGTGTCATCTGTAACAGAATAATAACAGTGGTACACCCTTTATTCTTTGTCCTTCTCATATTTCTTCTCTCCCACACTTGCATCTGTCCTGTTTGTGCTGGCTCATGGTTTTAGACTTCTAATGAAACTTCCTCTGGCTAACCCTAGGGAAATTTGTTTCAGCTCAGGCATTTGCCCTTTGTCAAGCTGACCTATTTCATTAAAAAAAAAAAAAGAGGTTGTGGTGGGAAGAGTACTTAGAACATTGCAGGAAGGGGCATGCCACTGGTGCCCCAATCAAGGTTATGTAGATAAGGCTAGCTTTAGTGAAGCATCTGAGTTGTCTCTAGCCCATTTGCTATTCTTTCTTCTTTCTTAGCACTCCTTTTAGAAACCCACTTCCCTTGTGGTACTTTCTTGTTGCTTCACTGCCCTACTCCATCCTGCCTCCCTTTCAGGGTTGTGTGATACTAATATTTGGCTCCACTATCCCACTCTATCCAAATCAAAACCTGTCTATGGCAGCAGGAATCCTTATCTCAGCTTTCTGTCTTGTCATAGAACAGTTCGGTAAACTCGTTCAAGCTGTTTTTAGAGGCAGGTAGTTTAATGTATTACAGTTGTCTTATAGCAGCATGTGTGCCTTAGATAGAGGCTTTTCTAGAAATGCAGTTTTCAGCTGTTGTAATACGCTTTCAATCATGGGAATTTCAAGCATCCAGTCACATTAGAAGATATGGAGGAAAAGTTTGGGGCCCATGAATATTTTCCTTTTATTTTCTATAGAATTCATAACATTAAAGTAACTTTTTCCAGCCCCAAAGTGGTATTTGACCTGTGTTGAGATTTTTCCCCCCGCCATGAGCACAGAATATCAGCAATAAAGATGAACTTCGTGGTTAAAAAAATTAGAGAGTATTAGGATCTGGAAGTGATTTCTTTGCCATTCTTTGCGTGAGTGTGTCCGCTTTAACCTCTGAGCCACCAGGGAAGCCAGTATACATCTTCAGTCATGTCCAACTCTTTGTGACCCCATGGAGTGTAGTCCGACAGGCTCCTCTTTCCATGGGATTTCCCAGGCATTGGCTTGGGTTGCCATTTCCTTCTTCAGGGGATCTTCCTAACCCAGGGATTGAACCCACATCTCCTGCCTCTCCCGCATTGGCAGGCGGATCCTTTACCACTGAGCTACTGGGAAACCCCTGGCCATACCTTGACCCTGTGCCAAATAAATTTTTGGGGTAGGAGAAGTCTCAGGTGGTATCTGTAAAGCCTTACAAGAGCTTGAGCTCACAACAAGATTTGAAACTACCCTTGTCAGTTTGTTGGAGTGGGTATTGTTTACTTTCGTTTGTTTTGTTTCAATATAAGGAACTTGTGGATAGTTTTATAAATATCAGATACATTTACAAATGTCTTTAGATATTGTAGAAATATGCACTTGATAATCTTACGGCAGTAGACCTCCACCCAGCCCTTCTCTGTGGATAAGCAGTGCTCTGTCATGTGTGGTGTGGAAATGTGTGCTTAATTTAATAATTTCCACACTTGTCAAAACACTGCTATAGAAAAGAATTGCATCTGTTTTGGTAAGGTTCCATTAAAATGACAGCGTTTAAATATCCGTAAAGATGAAATTGGGGCTTCTGTGGTGGCTCAGATGGTAAAGAATCTGCCTACAAATGCGAGAGACTGGGGTTTGATCCCTGGGTTGGGAAGATCCCCTGGAGAAGGGAATGGCTACCCACTCCAATATTCTTGAAATTCTGGAGAATTTCATGGACATAGGAGCCTGGCAGGCTATAGTCCATGGGATCACAAAGTTGGACACAACTGAGCGACTAACACCCAAACATAAAAAGATGAGATTGCCTCAGGTGTAAAAATATGTTTTCCAAAAATATACCAAATTTTTCTATTTTTGGTATCCAATGCATTTCTCTTGGGAAAGAGGGATAACGTAGTCAGTTCGTCGGAACACACAAAACAGGAAGTCCTTAATATAACGGGGGATTGTCTTTAAGTCTGTTTGTAAAACACTTTTTCTTTTTTATTAAAAATGTATTTTTGTTCCATATCCTGATTATGGTGGTGGTTACATGAATCAATCCATGCTGTAAAGCTCAATTTTTTCTTTTTTGATAATTTAAAAGTTAAAATGTTGGGAAGGAATGTACTTTTCATTTGAAACCATGGTAAAATGGTGTTAAATTTCCAGAATAACCATTGATAAAGCTTAGTTAATATGACATTTATCTTATCAATAGAATTATGCAGACTAGCAATTTCTGAGGAAATAACATTTCAAATCAAAAATCAGAACTTGAGGAATGTATTTCTCCCTGTATAGTCAGGAGTTCTGGTGGTAGTAGTGCTAAATGCAGTCATGATGACTGTTGTGCTTGAGGTAGGGGCTCTGGTTGAGAGTTGGAAGAGGATTGACTGAGAGTAATTGATCAAGAACCTGACCTTAGCAGGGCAACAGTGTTGATATGCCTAACATTTTACACAGAGCTGATGCTCAACTAGTGACTTGATGTTGGAGTCTAGCTTCATCCTAGCTTCTTCCTAGGTTGAAATCCTGGCTCTACTTACGAGCTGTGCAATCTTGTATAAGTTACTTAACCTCTCTGTGCCTCCTTGTCCTCCACTCTAAAGATTGTGAAGATCACTTCTCTTGTAAGGCTGCTGGGAGGGTTACATGAGCTGAAGCATGAAGTTGTTAACAGGGTTTGGGGCACATAGGAAGGGATCTTGTGAATGTGAAATGCTATTATTACATAACTGTTGGATGAATGGCACTGGCTCCTGTGGCTTTCTGTATTGGGGAGGCAATGTTGAATGATGATGGCTCATTTACACGTGAACTCCTTGATTAAGGTCAGGAGCATTGGAAATTAATCTCTTTCATAGTGCAGCATAGAATACACAGATGTCTAAAACTAATGTTTGTTTCTTCTCTTTTATATATACCTTTAATTCTGAGCTTTTTTCCTATTGAACTTGAAGTGTCATTGAGTGAAAATTATGAGGTATATCAGTTATGTGAAGGATTTATAGTATCAGTTAGTCTTCCTGGATTGTGATTATTAGATGTGAAAAATCATGATTTAATTAAGTATATTTTAATGATATGCATTTTCTGGACTTGCTTGTGGTCCAGTAGTTAGGATTCTGTTAGTTACAGGGGGAGTGAGCTTGATCCCTGGCTGAAAAACTAAGATTCCCTCATGATGTGTGGCACGGCCAAAGGGGGGAAAAATGCATTTTATTGTCAATGCTTTTTATAGAAAGAATGTAGTTTAATTAAGGAGAAAAGGAAAATATTCCTAGGTTAAAAAAAGGGGTACAGCACTCATCTCACAATCAGAACCAATTGCTGTGCAAAATAATAATAACAGAAATTCTTATATGTCATTTACTGTGTATCAGATACCATTCTAAATGCTTTGAGTGTAATTTATTTAACAACATAAGTATATCAAGGTTATTTTCTATGCCTTAATAAACACAGGAGTAGCTGGGATCATATATTTAAAGATTGCTTATTGTTTAATTGTTTTTTCCTTAATAGTATACATTTTAAACAGTTTCCTTGTTCATATATTAAACATATATACACACATATATGTATGTATATGTATATATATATGTGTGTGTGTTTGTGTATATGTTTATCTCATGATTTTTAACAGCTACTGAGTATTTCATTCTGTGGTAATGAACCTACCAGTAGGTCATTTTTGTGCTCTGTAACCATTGGAGAGTTTACCACTTAAGATGTTGATAATATCATTTTGTTTCTCCTAAATTAAGTGTTATTCACCAGAAAGTTAATAAAGTATCATCTATTATTCTTATTAAAAGAGGTTCAGGTAGTACATTATTGTATCTAAGAGTTTCACCCTGATTTTTTGTGTATAAAGTAAGAAAGATCTGATGCAACACAGCTATTTTTTTCCATTATACACCCGAGCAATGTGATTCTGAGATAGCTATTCATTTCTGAGATGCTATAAATTTAAATAAGACCTAAGTATTTATTAATGTTATGCCATGTGAATAATTTGACTTTCTAGGTTTCCTGACTTTGGCAGGTAACATTTCTGTTATCTTTGTTTTTGATAGTAAAACCTTGCTCTAATCCCAATATGATTATTCCATGATAGTAAAAGAGACATATTTGTTGAGATCCACATGGTTTAAGTTATGCAGTCCCTTCAACTATCCCTTTAATTTATTTGTAAGGCAGGAGATGTGAGTGATGGATTAGTTTCAGGGTGTGAACCCCAGTCTCTGATTGTAATTTGTAAGATATGTGGATCCAGAGTTGATGGGCAGGATGCCTAGTTAGCCAGGCAAGCTTCCATTATCTCAGGAACCTGCACCAATTAGTCTCCTATCATTTTGAGAGAACTCACTCTGAAAACAGACATGTTCTCAAGGTGGTGAAGAAATAAAAGGAAAATTTCTATCTGAGCTTTAATTCCTCCACTATGTCAAGCCTATAGAATTTCATCCAGCTAATGGGATTTATTTGCCAGAGGGCTAATGTCTGAGTTTCCTTTTCAGTCTGTTTCCCTTCCTCCTACCTCAGTTTAAGACTAGTTCATCTGTAAGACATACAAATGTTTATTTTCCTAGGCCAGAGCCTTGCATGAACTAAAAGTTCAGTAAACTTATTGAATACTGAATGAATGAAATTAGTTGAAGAACTGTGTAGCAACATGAAATGTGATTTATAATAATATGTGTGATTGTGTATATTTATCTTCCAGCTTTTTCATAGCTACCATGTCCCACCATTACCTAATTAAGCTGTTGTTTTTGCCTTCTTGGTGATCAGTTGAATCTACTGTATTGCAGGCTTTAAGAGTTAATATGTATTTCCTTTAATTCTACAAAGCTTTTCCCAGGAGGGCTTAACGCTTTTGTTACTTCAGAGGTTTATATGTTGATCAAAATCACATTAAACCAGACATTGTGGAGGATCAGATCTTTACACCTTTCTGGAGATTTTTTAACAATCTCAGAGCTTGAGTTTTATATTCTTTTTCAGATACTCTGTTTCATGACGGTTCATACATTTGGTTCATATGATGTTGTACATCACATAGTCAATCTGATCACTAATAATTACATCTCTCAAGCCCATCCAAGACTAAATCAAAGGGTAAAACATGAAAGGCTAGAGTATTAATAAGCAAAAAAAGAGATCTTTCTTACTTAACATTGTATTTAATAAAAATAATATTTTAATTTTTCTGTTTCAGTTTACCATTAGAACCTATCAAAATGATTAGAGTTCTCATCAGAAAACAACAACAACAACAACATTAAAAAACAACTCTTTTCCTATAACACAAACACGTACGTACACCCTCTTATTTTAGATGCAGATTAAATTTTAGATTTCTCTGAAGAAGATACCTTTTTCCCCCCAAGAAATCCCATTGTCACCATTAGCAAATATGAGCAGTGAAAAAGTGTTGAAAAATTCCAGTCAGCTGTTATTTGAACCTGAGTTTTGGATTGAGCATTGATGTTGAAGGAATTCAGGAAGACGTGGGAAGACAGAGTGCAAGACCCCAGCATATGTATCAGGCAGGACTGTTAGAGGCCTATTAAGAAGAGGGCAGTGCTAGAGCTTCAATGGGTCACAGGGTTCTGCCAGCCTGCTCGCACTTGCCCTCGCACTTGCCATTCTTGTGATAAGTATGAAAATACCCATTTACTTTTATTTCTTTCAAATTTGGGTGCCCGTTGCCCTTCCTTGCTGAATACATGAACATTTTAAGAACATAATCCAAGTCAGATTTAGGAACATCTAAAACAAATACCTTCCTTCACCCCTTCCACTCAGTTAGAAAAAAAATGTTCCAAATATCAACAGGTACAATTGGAAAATAAAAGAGAGAGAATAGGAAAAACAAAACTTTTTACTTCAAATGTTAACTTTTAAACATGAGTTTCTCTTTGTTTTGTGGAGAGACACACACTTGTATAGTTAAAGGATTTCTTGAGATTGTACTTGATGTTAATGTAACATATATATCAGAGGTAGCATAATTATTAGTATCATTGGGTATGTATAGTGGTCAAATTCCAGCAAGTTGATGGAAAAGTGAACCCATGACTAATAAATACGTATTCTTCATTGGCTTCAAAGTTCACTTTCAAGAGACCCTGAAATGCTGGGAGTTAAGGAGGAAATATGGTAATATTATCTTCCAGACTGGATTTAAGTTGCTTTTACACCTAAATACTATAAAAATACTGTAAAGAGTCTCTTGATGAAACTGAAAGAGGAGAGTGAAAAAATTGGCTTAAAACTCAACATTCAGAAAACTAAGAACATGGCATCTGGTCCCATCACTTCATGGCAAATAGATGGGGAAACAATGGAAACAGTGAGAGACTTTATTTTTTTGGGCTTCAAAATCACTGTGGATGGTCACTGCAGCCATGAAATTGAAAGACACTTGCTCCTTGGAAGAACAGTTGTGACCAACCTAGGCAGCATATTAAAAAGCAGAGACATTACTTTGCCAACAAAGGTCCATCTAGTCAAAGCTATGGTTTTTCCGGTAGCCATGTATGGATGTGAGAGTTGGACTATAAAGAAAGCTGAGCACCAAAGAATTGATGCTTTTGAACTGTGGTGTTGGAGAAGACTCTTGAGAGTCCCTTGGACTGCAAGGAGATCCAACCAGTCCATCTTAAAGGAAATCAGTCCTGAATATTCATTGGAAGGACTAATGCTGAAGCTGAAACTCCAATACTTTGGCCACCTGATGCGAAGAGATGACTCATTTGAAAAGACCATGATGCTGAGAAAGATTGAAGGTGGAAGGAGAAGGGGACGACAGAGGATTAGATGGTTGGATGGCATCACCCACTCAATGGGATTGAGTTTGAGTAAACTCCGGGAGTTGGTGATAGACCGGGAAGCATGGTGTGCCGCAGTCCATGGGGTCACAAAGAGTCTGACATGACTGAGCAACTGAACTGAACTGAACTGTAAAAATTGAGCTTCCCGGGTGGTGCAGTGGTAAAGAATCTGCCTGCCAGTGCAGGAGATGCAAGAGACATGGGTTTGATCCCTGGGTGGTAGGAAATGGCCACCCACTCCAGTATTCTTGCCTGGAAAATTCCATGACGAGAAGAGCCTGGTGAGCTGTAGTCCATGGCATCACAGAGTCGGACATGACTGAGCACACATGCACACACTGTAAAACCTAGGGTACTTTTGTCCTACAATTCAGACTGAGTGAGAGTTGCACCACTGTATATCTTCTGGATTTTTCTTTGTTACAGACATGCCCAGAGCCAGCATGGGTGTGCACTGTTAGTCTTGGTGGATAAAATAAAAGGATTCATATTCTTCTATTATTGTGAGAATGACCACTGGATACCTACATACTTTTATACAGATGTTTGCTCTGTGCTATCTCCACTTCATTTTGAATCCCCTAATAATTAGCATATAAATCTAGAGAAGGAAGGATATGTGTTCCTACCACCTCTTTTAGTGCCACAAGCATCTCCAATAGGAGTTCTGGGTAAAAGACATTAAACCTATGATTTCAAGAACTGGATCACTGAGTTCCTTATGGATACCTGTAGTTACATCAAGGGTCTCAACCAGAATATTAAGGAGTTAGGGGACGGACAATAAGCTAGAATGTCCTTTAAGTGTCTTTAAGAAATAGCATAGAAGCGTTTCTTGATCATCAAGTTTACAGATTTGAAAATCAGGAGGAAAAGACTACATCTGCTATTTGAGTTACAGTGTAGGTAGCTTCTTTATAGTGTACTGTGCATGTGCTTAACTGCTCAGTTGTGTCCAACTCTTTGGGACCCCACGGACTGTAGCCTCCCAAGCTCCTCTGTGGGATTCATGGGATTCTCCAGACAAGAATACTGGAGTGGGTTGTCATTTCCTCTTCCAGGGAATCTTCCCCACCCAGGTACTGACCTGCGTCCCCTGCATTGCAGGCAGATTCTTTACCACATGAGCCACTAGGGAAGCTCTTTATAGTGTACTGGTAAATTATATACTGGAAAAGGTCAGTTTTCATTCCAATCCCAAAGAAAGGCAATGCCAAAGAATGCGCAAACTACCGCACAATTGAACTCATCTCATACGCTAGTAAAGTAATGCTCAGAATTCTCCAAGCCAGGCTTCAGCAATACGTGAACCGTGAACTTCCAGATGTTCAAGCTGGTTTTAGAAAAGGCAGAGGAACCAGAGATCAAATTGCCAACATCCACTGGATCATCGAAAAGCAAGAGAGTTCCAGAAAAACATCTATTCCTGCTTTATTGACTATGCCAAAGCCTTTGACTGTGTGGATCACAAGAAACTGGAAAATTCTGAAAGAGATGGGAATACCAGACCACCTGACCTGCCTCTTAAGAAACCTATATGCAGGTCAGGAAGCAACAGTTAGAACTGGACATGGAACAACAGACTGGTTCCAAATAGGAAAAGGAGTACGTCAAGGCTGTATATTGTCACCCTGCTTATTTCACTTATATGCAGAGTACATCATGAGAAACGCTGGACTGGAAGAAGCACAAGCTGGAATCAAGATTGCCGGGAGAAATAGCAATAACCTCAGATATGCAGATGACACCACCCTTATGGCAGAAAGTGAAGAGGAACTAAAAAGCCTCTTGATGAAAGTGAAAGAGGAGAGTGAAAAAGTTGGCTTAAAGCTCAACATTCAGAAAATGAAGATCATGTCATCTGGTCCCATCACTTCATGGGAAATGGATGGGGAAACAGTGAAAAACAGTGTCAGACTTTATTTTTCTGGGCTCCAAAATCACTGCAGATGGTGATTGCAGCCATGAAATTAAAAGATGCTTGCTCCTTAGAAGGAAAGTTATGTCCAACCTAGATAGCATATTAAAAAGAAGAGACATTACTTTGCCAACAAAGGTCCATCTAGTCAAGGCTATGGTTTTTCCAGTAGTCATGTATGAATGTGAGAGTTGGACTGTGAAGAAGGCTGAGCGCCGAAGAATTGATGCTTTTGAACTGTGGTGTTGGAGAAGACTCTTGAGAGTCCCTTGGACTGCAGGGTGATCCAACCAGTCCATTCTGAAGGAGATCAGCCCTGGGATTTCTTTGGAAGGAATGATGCTGAAGCTGAAACTCCAGTACTTTGGCCACCTCATGTGAAGAGTTGACTCATTGGAAAAGACTCTGATGCTGGGAGGGATCGGGGGCAGGAGGAGAAGGGGACGACAGAGGATGAGATGGCTGGATGGCATCACTGACTCGATGGACGTGAGTCTGGGTGAACTCCGGGAGTTGGTGATGGACAGGGAGGCCTGGCGTGCTGCAATTCATGGGGTGGCAAAGAGTCGGACGTGACTGAGCAACTGAACTGAAGTGAACTGGTAAATTATAACTATTTAGCATGGTTACTGGCTTATAAAGTCCTTAAGTGGACTTATGTGCATCTGTATATAAAAGGGAGAATAAAAGAGAAATCTTAATGCTTATTTAATTCAACAAATTTTTATTATTTCCAAGGCTTTGGGAGGGAAGGCACAGTCCAGATGAGATGTTTAGATCATATTGACATGCTCATCATTATTTCTAATAGATCTTAGGAAATCTATATTTTTAATGTTTTGTTCCCCTTAGTTTCTGTGTTTTATGGATGCTGTTTTTCTTTTGTTGACTGTAGGATAACTTATTTAATCTTCATAGGTAGATACTGTTGCCCACATCTTAAAGATGAGACATGGAACTACAATTAAAAGCCATTAAGAAGTAGAACTGTGTTTCAAGCCTAGATTTTCTTGCTGCAGAGTCCATGTTCTTAACTAGTATGACAATATTTCCAAAACTACAGATTCTATTTTATTAGTGGGTTGCAAAATTAATATAGTGTTTTTAACTAGAAGTTAAATAAAAATGATATGGAATAAAAAGGAAAAGAATATATGTATTTATGTGTAGCAAATGTACATTCCATGTAGTAAATATAAATATTCTGTGAAACCACTTTCATAACCATATGCATATATTTAAACATGTAATATACAATATATTTCTATACATATATATATATGTTATATATACATATACACTCAGAAATGTATTTCTTTTTGTGCATCTAGGTCAAAAATTTTAAGCCACTGAACTACACCATAGAGCAGTCAATGCCTTGAAAAAATAAATGTTCAGTATATCTTTATTAAGTTGAATTAATGTTTTGTTACATTTTTAAAATTCCCTACAAAGTATTAGGCTAAAAGGCTTTACTGAGCATGTAATTTTCCTGATGAGTATAACTGAAAATGTTAATTCCATAGTTCCTAACCAATGCACCTGCAACAATCCAATATAATTAATTAAGTTCTATCTAATCCCAAAATCTAAATTCCAGTTCTCTTCCCCAAATCTTTCTGATTGGGAATTTCTTATCACTTTAAGATTTGGTCTCTTACACTTTAATACTGTCAATTAAAATGGCTGTAAATAAGTGGCAATTCCTAAAAAATAAGTCAACCAACAGTCTAGGTTCCATTAAAGTAGTAACACATTGCCAACAAGTGGGTTTTATTTCAGCAATACATGGATAGTTCAGTAGTAGGTAATCTGCTGTTTATCATATTAAACTAAGGATAAAAATCACATGAACCTATCTCTATAGACACTGAAAAGACATATGAAAACAACAATTAACAACCATTCTTCATATCCAATAAAATAGGGTTGAAAGGAGACTTCTTCAGTGTTATAAAATATATTTATAAAAGCTCAAAAGTCATTATGATTGATAGGAACATATGAAGCATGCTTAACAGAATTGGAAGCAAGATAAAATCCAGTTCACTCTCTCTACCAGTATTTAATGCTGTACTAGAGAAAACTGTCAATGCAGTTAGATAAAAGGATACAAAAATGTGAAAAGAAGAGATAAAACAATAACTATTTACAGATGATAAGATTTTATACTCACAAACCTCAGAGAATCAATTAGTTGAAAAATGATCACAAGCAATAACTTTGTAATGGGAAAGTTCAAAATTAGCAGATGTTTTATTTAATTATGTAATATTTCTAACGAAGAAACATGACAAAGAGTACTTAAAAATGGGAAGAACCACTGTATTCTTTGACAAGTATATCATACAGTCCATATCACATACTAAACCTATAACAGCATCCATATCTCATACTCAACATCAGGATAAACTTTGAATTGGAACAAAGTTTTAAATGAGAAAGATGAAACTATAAAGGCAGTATAAGAAAATATAAATTTCTTATGGTCTTAGTATGGAAAAGGCCTTTTTAATAAAATTCAAAATATGAAAGTTGGTTTTAAAAGAATAAGTATTTGAATTTATAAAATTTTAAATTTCCACTTGGCAAAACAATTAGCAAAACCATCAATAATAAGTTGAAGATAAAAGTTGCAACTCATTATGGCTAAAGATCTTGCCTCCCCTTTATGTAACAAAACCTAATAATTGACAAAGAACACCTAATGAATATCTGGTCATATTATGCTATTACGTAGTTCAAGGGAAAATACCAGTGACTCTTATAAAGAGTTTCAAAACAGAAAAATCTGAAACTATGCTTGATAGCATTTTAATACAGTACATTAGCAAACTACCAAATGTGTAATAGCATACTATACTGGAAAGACTACCAGGTAATAAGGACTCTTATACATTGTTGATGAGAGTGTAAGTTGGTATGACTATGACTTTAAACAATATGCATAAGGTTTGATTTGATATTCCTATTTCTACAAGTTTATGATATGTTGATAAAATGTTAAATGTACAAATGTAGTCATTGCAGCAGTTGTTTTATAGTAAAAATGCAAAAATGTTTGAAAATCATGTCCAGTTTCATCTTTCTGGCTTACTTCACTCTGTATGAAGTAAGCCAGAAAGATGAAACTGGAGCCTATTATACAGAGTGAAGTAAGCCAGAAAGAAAAACACCAATACAGTATACTAACGCATATATATGGAATTTAGAAAGATGGTAACAATAACCCTGTGTACGAGACAGCAAAAGAGACACTGATGTATAGAACAGTCTTATGGACTCTGTGGGAGAGGGAGAGGGTGGGAAGATTTGGGAGAATGGCATTGAAACATGTAAAATATCATGTATGAAACGAGTGGCCAGTCCAGGTTCAATGCGATACTGGATGCTTGGGGCTAGTGCACTGGGACGACCCAGAGGATGGTATCGGAGGAGGAGGAGGGAGGAGGGTTCAGGATGGGGACACATGTATACCTGTGGCGGATTCATTTTGATATTTGGCAAAACTAATACAATTTTGTAAAGTTTAAAAATAAAATAAAATTGTAGTTAGAAAAAAAATTTAAAAAAAATGAAATCATGTCCATCAGTAGAGTATTAGTTAAATAAATTAGGTACTTTAACAAGGGTGTATGTAAAATGGTGAATCTTATGACTATGGAAAGATTTCCATAATATATTACTGTTAAAAAGAAAAGTACAAAAAAAAAAAAGTACAGAATAATAGAAGCTGCTGCTGCTGCTGCTAAGTCGCATCAGTCATGTCTGACTCTGTGCGACCCCATAGATGGCAGCCCAACAGGCTCCCCTGTCCCTGGGATTCTCCAGGCAAGAACACTGGAGTGGGTTGCCATTTCCTTCTCAATGCATGAAAGTGAAAGTGAAGTTACATTTGTGCAAAAAGAAATTGTATTTAAAAATATATATTTGATCATTATATTAAAAAATACAGGAAAAGTTATATAAGAAACCAATAAATAAATAAATATGTTTTGTGGGTATTTTGGTAGAGAGTAGAAGGTTGAGAGCCAAGTAGATAAAGGAGTGGATTCAAAGTAAGACTCTATACTTTATACTTTGTTAAAGCAAGACTTTTCACTGTATACCTTAAAACCTTTTTTTGAGCACTACAAATACATATATCTAGTCAACAAAATAAAGAAAAGGTAAACAATGAAAAGAAAAAAAAAACGTTATTCAGTAATTTGCCTCACAAGTGGTACTAAAAATGTCATTCTCATGATTCCATGCAAGTGGGACTGTAAGAGACTAGCATAGTCCGTTAATTTTCTTTCCCTCCACAACTTAGATGTAAATTCTGCACATTCAAATCATTTGTTGATAGTTTCTCTACTGTACACATTTAATAATTTTAATTGCATTTGTCTTGGTTTATACACTTTAATACCTTCAAGCAACCTTTATCCAAAAATATGTGTAAGTGGTATTTTAAAAAAAACAGTTAAATAAAAATTAGGACTGGAATTAATCTTAAACATTCCTGGACATTATAATATAATGTAATTATATTATATGATATTATATAATTATATAACATATTATATAACTCTGAAAACTGTAATATTATTATAGCTCTCTGAATATATTTTGTCTTGCTTATGCTTATCTCCTTGCAGTATAATATTGTCAGTTTGGCATGCTGTAACATGATGGTAATAGTGCTGATGTTAAGAGCTTGTTTTCATTAACATTAAAATACAGTTAATAAATATGAATATACAGGATATAAATATAAATGAGAAAATTGAACATCTGTTCAATATGGGGTTCAAGAGCTACATCTTATATTTTGGTATGATTCGTTTATAGCTGTGAGAATTATTTAACCTTTTGGAAAGTTGGTTTCTTAATGTGTAAAAAAGATACCAATATGTGCTTGTCTCATAGGGTTGTGGTCACGATTAGAGTGAATGCTTTTGAAAAAAACTTAGCATAGTAGATGCTGAATATAAGCACTTATTAGTTTTGTGGTGATATTAATTGTGATATGCAACCCTAAAATTCCAAGATGAATTTTATTTAGGCAGTGTGTACAGTTGGCCCCTACCTATAATTGAATATTTATAATTATTCAGTTCATTTTACTTGAATGATAAATTCATTTTATTTGAATGAAAAAAGGGAAGTTGATTACAATTACAATTTTAAGCTTGTGTCTAACTGAATTCTTTATTTACTGAAAGTTTGGTAGACTCAATTGTTAAAATCACTTTTAAAATAATTTCTCTGAATAGAATATTTGATGTGAAGAATTAGCTGTTCCATTTAAATTCTTTGAAATGTTTTAAATAATGGTTGATTGTTTAAAAAAACAGGATATCCACTGGAGAGGATAAGATACAGCCTAAATGTAAAAGGCTGCACAAGTTTGTTTAGTAGGGTCTCAAATTTGTAAATACAAACCCACTTATAATTGTATGTATACTTTTTAAAAGATAGGGAGAATATATATCAAATGTTAACAGTAGTTATCTTTCAGTGTTGGAATTATGATATTTGGTTTATCCTTTTTTAGATTTCTGAATTTTCTACAATAAGCAGGTATTGCATATATGTATAATATTTAAAAAACAGTGTGTTTTTATATCTACTTTGAGGCTAGATTTCAGGATGAGTAGAATCCTAATACACATGCCTCCTAAAGAAAAACAGTTCAAAGCTTTATTAACTCTGTTAGTGGAATCCTATTCCAGAAGTGTAGAAGTTGGCACCTGGAAGCACTCTTGGCACATTTTCGTATCAAGGAGGGGTTTATTTTGGTAAAGTAACACTACCACTGTAGCCTGTTGGCTACTGAAGTGGGATCAGATCTCAGGTCACATCAGTTCAGTAGCTCAGTGTAGCTCAGCTCTCTTAAATTGTGGGCCACGCTCACGGTGCTTCAGAAGGTGATCTCTATGTCTTTTCACGTATCGGAATCTGCTTGTGGAGACCAGATACAGATCACAGGACACTGGGGATGGTACAAGTAGTATATCAACCTAATATAAGGACAATTATTTTATGCTCTGCAAACATGGGTAAAATGTAAAAGAAATAGGTAAAGTTGTGCCAGACTTCTGTTCAATTTAAACAAATACCCTACTTTCCAGTGAAATAATTCCATATCTTATATAGTTTTCATTATCTCATTTTTCAGCAGCTAGTGCTGTTCTGGTTCACACCAGACATAACATTCATTATGAATACTTTGGGAATATTCAGTGAGTTACACACTGAAAAGAATGTCTTGTGGGTTTTTATTTAGCAATTTCAATCATTTTCCCCTCAATTTATATGCATTCCACCCTTCTGACAATTCAGTTTGGTGTCCCAATTGTCTTTATGTTACTGTCCGCCTAATATAGGATCATGCCCCTGATACTTTTCATTTTATTTAATCATAGTTTTTGAGACAGATTTCAACCCCCTTCATTTTAGAGATTTAAAAACAGACACTGAAAAGTTAGTGAATTGTCCAAGTAAATAGATAAATTTCAAGACTTTTGACTTCTAATTCAGGCTGTATTATGGTCTACCATGTTCTAGTTATTTTTGAAAACTCTCAAAAATGTTGTCATGAAAGGCCTAAGATTTTTATATTATCTCTCTTGGGAGTATAGAAATACATATGTGCAATGTATGTTTAATTCTTTTTCTCCCTATATATTCCTGAGGAAGATATATATATATATATATATATATATATATATGTATGTATGTATGTATGTATGTATACATAAAGTATCAAATTATCTAAATTGTCACTGAAACCTCTGGCACATGAAAGTAGGAATATAGTTCTTGTATTATTTGAACTTGAATCACAATTCACTTATGTTACCTATTAAGTTTGAGTCCGGTTCTCACTACAGATGACTAAATCTGTTCTTTCTATAGTGAGAGAATTATATAGAGACAATTCTACACTTAGAATTTTGAGATTTTATTGGAACTGGAAAAAATGTATGTAATCTATGTATGAAGTGAAGTGAAGTCTCTCAGTCATGTCCGACTCTTTGCGACCCCATGGACTGTAGCCTACCAGGCTCCTCTGTCCATGGGATTTTCCAGGCAGTAGTACTGGAGCGGATTGCCATTTCCTTCTCCAGGGGATATTCCCAACCCAGGGATCGAACCCGGGTTTCCCGCAAAGACAGACGCTTTACTGTCTGAGCCACCAGGGAAGTCCTAATCTATATATACTTAGCAATAAAGCATGCAGTATGTCTGGGATCAAAGATTCCCCTCTTTCAAAAGCTACAACCAAAAGTCATGAGACCTTATAATTATCATCTCTTGACATACATGTAATGAATTTCACCCAAGTAAGAAGTAATTCTTTCTTTTTTTTTTTGTCTTGCTGAGCCTTAAAGTTCTCAAGGGCAAGGGATTATAAAGAATATTCAGAGGGCCATTATTTTGTTTGTCTTTTATGAACAATCCAGGTGTTTTGTGATGACCTTTCTGTATGTATCTGAGAGAACCCTAAGTGTTTCTGAATCTGTACAGGCTAACTCAGCCCTCCTTATGACGTGTGTGTGTGTTAGTCGCTCAGTTGTGTCCGACTCTTTGCGACCCCATGGACTGTAGCTTGCCAGGCTCTGCTGTCCATGGGATTCTCCAGGCAAGAATACTGGAGTGGGTTGCCATTGCCTTCTCCAGGTTGCCATTGCCTTCTCCAGACCTAATGATATAATTATTTCTAAAGTTATTATTTTTCTCATTTCTCAACATCATGATGTATCTCTTCTTTAACTTATGACTGAATGAGTGCAATGAGATATTTTGAATAAAAATTACATTATAATTTAAAAATATTTTAGCTGAAAAACTATTTAAAATGGGAGAGATACTTTTTAGTACTATTGTTCAAATATTACATATTAATCAGATGTTAAGTACATGTGTTTTTTAATGTGTTCATCTTGGTATTAAGTGTGAGCAAGATCTGTGAGAATGAGAATTAACACAATTTACTTTTAGATTTTCCAGGTGGCAAAGGGCTTTTAGATATTTGGTATCAGAATGGAAAATCTACTAAAAACAAATGTATTTCCTTAAGAGTGGTTAGACCACCTTTTCATTTAGAAAGAGTTTGGCCCCCTCTTTCCGTAATTGCTTTTTTAAGAAGCCATGGGAAAAAAATTTAAATAGGATCAATGTTAACATATTTAAATGCTAATTATTTGATTTATTATTTTCATTCATTATAGTTGTACACCTTTTTAAAAAAAGTAGTGAATGAGGAAGTTTAACAATTTAACTAAGTTAAGTAAGTTTAGGTAAATTTGTATCTTTAAAAGGAAAAATGGAATCACATATTTTTGATTATTAAAGTATAAAGAAAATGTTCTCAAACAGGTTATACATTTATCTTTTGCCCCAGTGATATTTTATTATCTAAAGTAGGCAAAAATTAAATAGTGTGAAAAAAGTTGTTTCAAAACTCTTAAGCTCTTAGTCTCAATGTTACCATGAAATCGTTTTCTGATAGAGTTTGGTTAAACTGTAAGCTACAGCATAGCAATCTAACAAGAGAGATTTTGAACATGATGCCAGTCTATCAGTAATTTTTCTGAAGAGATTTTCTTTTTGCCCTAGATTTTTAATTTTCAGTGTTTGATAGATTAAGAAGGATCTTTGCCCTGTCTTGATTTTTGTGACAGTTTTATAAGGTGGTAAACTTTCTGTAAACTGTGTTGTTTTTGGTAGGGAAATACACACACATCTATTATACTTCTTGAAATGTTTTAGATAAAATCACTTCATCCAATGATTTGGGAAAGTTTGAGTTGATCAGAGGTGATGTAATATATTGTATGTAAACAAAACTTTCCTATAAGAGAAAAACCAGTTCAGGAATTAGAATATCATTCCTTCATCCTGTGTGTGTGTCCCCTTTCCTTCATTTCAGTGGTGTATTTTCACTAATAGTGATGTCAGGTTCTTTAGGGAGCAGGTGGAAAGGAAAACAGCAGGGGAGAAGAGGATTGGATCTTTGGGGAATGACTGGGAGGGAAGGCACTTGGGGATTTGGTTTCTATGGGTAGCTCATGGGAGCGGGCTCTGCACTAGGAGAGGAATCAAATCTTCAGGGAGGTTCAGGGGAATAAAGGGTCAGGAATTGGCCACTTCAGGGAGTCATTGGAATGGAAAGAAACAAAGCCATGAGGGAAGTCTTTTGGATTCTCCTCCAAGGAGACCAGTGAGGCAAAACAGTGAGCTCCTTCAAGAAAATTCTGGGATAGACTCAAGGAGCGAGAGGAATGGAGTCTCTCCACGATTTATGTTGTTGGCTCCACTGAGGTCCCTGGTGTGAGGAAGGATCTAAGTAGTGGTAGTTACAAATTGGATGGCTGTGTAAATCTGTTTGCGTTTGTGAATGCTGTCCTGATTTCCTCCTCTTTTTACCAGTTTATCTGAGTCTGGGAAATGGCTGAAGGCTTTACTGCTATCTGTGTGTTGCTTGCTATGTGGATCTTTTAAGGTGTGACCTTATCAAAGTTGACATCTAAATGCAAAGGAAAATGCAGGGCAAGCTTGTTCTAGTTGGGGTTCCTGTCCCCAGACCATAGTGATGTGGAACAATGGATACATTACCTGAATTCACAGGGTGCAAGCAGAGTCCCTGCTTCCAGCTTGTCCTTATCAGTGTTTAAAATAGCACCCAGGACTATGAGTACCATCTATCAAGAGAACACCTCCTTCTCATTCTCCTCTTTTCCCGATCCTTTGTGCATATTTTAGGGGGGAAGGCTTTTGTTTGAGTAGTTAGAAAATGTGGAAAAACAAGATTACAAGGTCGGGGTGAAAGTAGTACAAGATTGGAAGAATGAAACTCTTTTTCTTCACTGGGAGTAAAATGATACTCTTGGCTCAAGGCCAGAGAAACACAGGAGTTAGGATGGTGCAGACAGGCCTGGCAACAAGTTTGTTACGGAATGGGCTGAGGGAGCCTTGTCTCTGCCCCTTGGTGTATTGTTGTATTTGCCTTTTAACTCTTTGTTTTTTTGGTCTGTTGCAAGCCGTGGTCTCGATCACACTCAGGTTCAAAACCACAGCAAAACAAGTCTTTAAGGCAACTGTCGGGTAGCCTAAGAGATAGGCTAACAGGTTCTGTTTTAACCCAGCTGATAATTTTTTTTTGCTAAGGGTTTTTGCAAGACATGGAATATTAACCCTTTTATTCTCCTTCTACTTTATATTGCAAATGAAATCTGAAGTGTGTGAGCACCAAAATAAAGGAAACAAAAACACAATTTTACGCAGAAAATATATACATATACTGAATGTGCCTTTTATAGGATATAATTAGCATTCCTTTTATTTAGTGCATTTCAAAATATACTATTCTTTTTGCAATTTTAACATCCTCATAAATCTGAACACCTTATTTGTGATTAATAAAGAATTTTACAGTGGTTTTTTTTTTTTTTTTTGGTAATAATCGTTCCAACATCTCTAGCAAATCTATATACACTTTAAGATAGTTCTTTTTACCTTCAAATATTGTACTAATTATCCAAAGTTTACAAAACAAACATTTATTGAAGATTAAGATTCATTTTACGAAAACATTTTCTTTCAGAGAATGAAGGTAACAGTAAGAAAGGCTAAAGAGTTTTTCTGCTCTTTCCTAAAAAAAAAAAATTAAAAAACAAAGCCTATTTATCTTTTGTCTGTATGCCCTCTTTCATTTATTATTTCATTGAATGTACATTCATTAAGTGCCTGGTAAACTTATATTAAGCCTCTCCTTGTTAGTCTCAGTTCAGTTCAGTTCAGTTCAGTCACGTCCGACTCTTTGTGACCCCATGAATTGCAGCACGCCAGGCCTCCCTGTCCATCACCAACTCCCAGAGTTCACCCAGACTCACGTCCATCAAGTCAGTGATGCCATCCAGCCATCCTATCCTCTGTCGTCCCCTTCTCCTCCTGCCCCCAATCCCTCCCAGCATCAGAGTCTTTTCCAATGAGTCAACTCTTCGCATGAGGTGGCCAAAGTACTGGAGTTTCAGCTTCAGCATCATTCCTTCCAAAGAAATCCCAGGGCTGATCTCCTTCAGAATGGACTGGTTGGATCTCCTTGCAGTCCAAGGGACTCTCAAGAGTCTTCTCCAACACCACAGTTCAAGTCTATTGATATAGTAAATCAGGTTATCTTTTGTAAGCATTAATAAGAATATTTTTTAGGCAGTTCAGGCTCTGGAGATAGTCATAGGTTAAAATCCAGGTGTTTCTGTTAGCTGTGATAAACACATATACATGTCTGTCTATCATCATTGATCATGATCGATCATCATTTACTCCAAAACATTGCTAGCTACTGGCTTTCTGACCTCATGTGAATAAGTTAATATCTCTGAGTTTCAGGTGCTATACCTATATAAGGAGAAGTGATAATACTTACATTTGTTGACTTTGTCAGAACTAGATGAGGTATATGTTGAAGCCTCCTCTGTAGTACTGGGAACAGTATAGGAGCTCAGTTATTTCTTATTGTTATTGTTTATAGTATCATATTGTGACTACTCTGTAGGCTTGACCTTGCAATTATTTTCTTGCCTCCATGGTCTCTTACTCTCTTTTTTTTCCATTACTGTCTAGTCCACAGTATTATAGAGTAAAAAAAAAAAAAAATTCATTTTCTCTGCCCTCTTGGTCATGCTCATTCCTATCTCCATGCCTTCATACATGCTGCTGTAGAGTAGTGGAGGAATGCTGATGTAGCACTCCTTAGCATTTTTTTTTTTTTCTTCCTCTGGTACAGCTGGGGATATGACAGAAAGAGTCAGGTATTTCATTATTTGTAAATCAACAGTATATTTTTCTACAAACTCAATAGAACTGACGCCTCCTTCTTTAGAATAATATTTATGGTCTTATCAAAAATTTTTACTCTATACTCTGAGTCCTTATGGACTTCCAGATGGCTCAGTGGTAAGGAATCCACCTGCTGGTGCACGACATGCAAGAGACGCTGGTTCACTCCCTGGGTTGGGAAGATCCCCTGGAGTAGGAAATGGCAACCTGCTCCAGTATTCTTGCCTGGATAAAACCATGGACAGAGGAGCCTGGTGGGCTATAGTCCATGAGGTCACAAAGAGTCAGATAGGATTGAGTATACACACAGGTGGGTCCTTATGCATTCTTTTTGTTAGTTTCTGATAGTGAGTTACTGGTATATTAAGAAATTGACATCATATTAATATTTCTTTTTTAAAATGCCTTTATGTTTTTATGTTGAAAAGAAACTAGAGGTAGAAAAACAACTTGGTGAATTGTGAAGGGCTCTGGTATATTTTTATTAGAATTGCATTTTATGGTCAAATTCTGTACTGCACAGTGCATTTTAATTCAGCACTGAAAATTCAATCTGCAATTTTTTTTCT
The DNA here is from genome assembly GCF_027580195.1 of Bos mutus. NCBI lineage: Eukaryota > Metazoa > Chordata > Mammalia > Artiodactyla > Bovidae > Bos > Bos mutus. Next base: position 34,754,469 of record NC_091618.1, read on the forward strand.
TTTTTCCCTTTTACTTTATGCTCCAAGAGTTTGTTACCTTTGCTCCAGCTGGAGAAAAGTTGGACAAACAGATACCGTGACAACTGCTAACAGTACCACATCTTGGCTTTCCTGGGGACAGAAGATCGTCAGTTATTTCTAGGATTGTGTATCTGTTCCATCTGAAAGATAACACTTACAAATTAGAATTAAAATATAATTGAAAAAAGAATTGCCACAACTTTAAAACTATTTATTGTATGTACTTCTTTCTTGGTTTTACCAAAAAAAGTGAAAAATCTATGTAGCAGATTGAGGTTTACAGCCTGGGATTCACTTCCTGTTGGCTTGAATGGTGACACTGTTCTTCTAAGTGTCAATTTTACATACTAGTAACTGGTTATGGGTCAGTTGTCTGAAATGTTAGATTTATTTGTTAAGACAGGAATGACATTATTTCCTGTCCTTTGGACAGAGCTAAAGTGAGAATAAAATGGTAAGAATGCTCCTTTGCACTTTAGGTGTAAATGTAGTATCATTTGTGTTACTGATTTCATTGCCACAGCTATTATCATTAGCATCTTGGATCAAACATGGAACAAGCTGTACTATATTCTGTGTATGAGGGAATATAGAGACTGATTAAAAGTGCTTTCAAAGGCCCTGGATTATTTTTTGATAACTTATTGTGACCTTATACAAGGGGGTCTTAAAAGTTATTTTCCATTGTAGATATTAAGCATTTTTAATCATTGCTTTTTGAACTGAAATATAAATTTAATTTGGACCTAGGGAAGGCTCTTTTCCATCTGAAACTCATTTGTTTTTGTAACCTCAGAATCATCTTCATAATTGGTAGTGAATTCAGTCTCTAGAAAAACCTCAAAGTGAAGAAAGCTAATATGTCATAAGTCCTTTCTCTAGGGAATTCTTTAAGGCATGTTGGAGTGAAGGTATCCATTCCATTTTATTCCTGATCTCTTCAGGACTACCTTGGGTAAGGAAATGTTTAGTTTGACATCTGAAAGAAGAAAAGTTCTTTTGGATGGGAGGAATAATGAGTAATGCTGGTTTATTTATTTATTTATTTCTGGCCATCGGTAGCATGTGGGATCTTAGCTTCCTGACCGGGGATTGAAGCCACACCTCCTGCAGTGGAAGTGGAGAGTCATAACCACCAGCCACAAGGGCAGTCCCAGTAATGTTAGTTTAGATTATCTTTTACCTTCCTTTCCAATGCCATGCACTGTATAGTGTTTTAAATAACCAGAGAAAATGGCTCTGTAGCGTGATGGATAGCCCATTGGACTTATAAATAACCAATGAAAACATTTCTGGTTTCTGAGATTTTTTTAGGTGGGCCTGAAAGGTGTGAAGTGATTGAGTGACTAACCAGACTTTGTCATTATAGACTTAAGAATGTTTTCTCTCTAACTCATCTTGTCTTATTGTGTTATTCTCTTCTTAGGGATAGAGATACAGGTGATTTTTATTTCATTAATAAAGGGATATATCTATCCCTTCATTTTATATGCATATAAAATACATAAATATATAAAATATGCATATATAAAAGGTCAGCCTTAATGAAGTTTGACTGCATAGATAGAGTCTATATTGTTATTTGCATTAGTGCCAAAACTGATGAGAGATTGTGTTGAAACCGTAGAAAAGATATAATAAGCATTATATATTCTTTAAGAAGGGGTTCCCTGGTAGCTAGGCTGGTTAAGAATCCTCCTGCAATGCTGGAGATGTGGGTTCGATCCCTGGGTTGGGAAGATCCCCTGGAGAAAGGAAAGGCTACCCACTCCAGTATTCTTGCCATGGAGAAGCCCCATGGACAGAGGAGCCTGGTGGGCTACAGTCCATGGGGTGTAAATAGTCGAACATGACTGAGTGACTAAGCACAGAACAGCCCATTCTATAAGAAAAACTGAACTTTTTAATATATTACAGACTTTATTGGCTTTATACTGTTGGATTTCTCTTTAGCTCTGTGCAGGTATAATATGTAGCACTTTTTTGTTTTTGTTTTTTTATAGTGCCGTCTGGAGTAGCAACAGGTTTTGTTAAAGTCACCAAGTATTCTAAACTATATTGTAGCTAGATTAGTGTGAGGAATTTCATTTAATAATTTATATGTAAACCTGGGAGGTTTCTCTTATTGGTTGTTTTTCATAGTTTATTTAGTGACTGTTCTACAGTATAAAAGTTATTCTATACTGCTCTATACTAAATCAATACTAAGTTAAAATCTAGTTCCTTCATTCAGTAGCCTTTCAAAGTAGTAAATTAATGATGTGGATTTTATGAAGGGTTCAAAATGGTATATTGGCTATTTTATTGTGTTTTTTTTAATATCCCATTTGAATTATTGAGGTCCATGTAAATGAAACATCATCAATATGAGAAGGATTATTAGTTTTTAATTTTTGGTTGGTTTTATTATAAACCAGTCCCTATCCATCATTCCTAATATCAGATATTCTTTATAGCAGTTCTACTTAATGTTCAGTCTATGGGCCAGGAAGTGTTGTTACCAGTTGGCCTTGAGATAAATACAGAAATTAAGTGTTTAAAGCTTTTAAAAAAGATTGACAGAATAATACAGTTTGGAGCTTGTAGTTTGTCTTTTTCAACTTTTACTTTTATTGTATTAAACAAAGATATTTGTCTGTGACAAATTAGAAGATTTGTTAAAGGTGGTCCTTCACAGATCCTTTGACAAGCATTGCTTTAGAGGATGTGACATAAGGAAAGGCACCTATATGTTCCATGTCAGTTACCTTAAATGCTACATATTAAAATACAAACGTATCCCAAACCAACCTATATCATTAACCTACCTGTGTAGAATACCACATGATTTTTATGAATGAAACTAAAATGAAAATGAGGGCCAACTCTTCATGGCCTCTAAAAGAGCAGAGCTTTTACTATAGGCTGTATCAGATCAGATCAGATCAGTCGCTCAGTCGTGTCCGACTCTTTGCGACCCCATGAATCGCAGCATGCCAGGCCTCCCTGTCCATCACCAACTCCCAGAGTTCACTCAGACTCACGTCCATCGAGTCAGTGATGCCATCCAGCCATCTTATCCTCTGTTGTCCCCTTCTCCTCCTGCCCCCAATCCCTCCCAGCATCAGAGTCTTTTCCAATGAGTCAACTCTTCGCATGAGGTGGCCAAAGTACTGGAGTTTCAGCTTTAGCATCATTCCTTCCAAAGAAATCCCAGGGCTGATCTCCTTCAGAATGGACTGGTTGGATCACCCTGCAGTCCAAGGGACTCTCAAGAGTCTTCTCCAACACCACAGTTCAAAAGCATCAATTCTTCACTGCTCAGCGTTCTTCACAGTCCAACTCTCACATCCATACATGACCACAGGAAAAACCATAGCCTTGACTAGACAGACCTTTGTTGGCAAAGTAATGTCTCTGCTTTTGAATATGCTATCTAGGTTGGTCATAACTTTTCTTCCAAGGAACAAGAGTCTTTTAATTTCATGGCTGCAGTCACCATCTGCAGTGATTTTGGAGCCCCCAAAAATAAATTCAGCCACTGTTTCCCCATTTATTTCCCATGAAGTGATGGGACCAGATGCCATGATCTTAGTTTTCTGAATGTTGAGCTTTAAGCCAACTTTTTCACTCTCCTCTTTCACTTTCATCAAGAGGCTTTTGAGTTCCTCTTCACTTTCTGCCATAAGGGTGGTATCATCTAGATTTTAATTTTTTATGTGTATTGTGCTCTAAAACCAGGAGCTAGTTAGGTGTAGAAAAGGAAAACTCAAGTATTTGCTCCAGTGGTAAGTGGGTACAGGAGTAAGATGAGTCTTCATGATACATGTTGACCTCAGAGTCTGTTCGTACCAGTTATTAATAAGTGCAAAATTTTAGGGATAATGTGTTCAAATTATAGTTGATACTGTTCATAGGGTAAGATCTTTCATCTCAAAAGGGGGATGAGATGTGATTTTTGAAAGACTTTCCAACTCATCATGGGGACACAGTTACCCAGCTCTCGAGATATATGTACATAGTACTGGCATCTTAAAGCAATATTTACGGTATTTTTCTCCTTCTTCCACGTCTTTAATAATCTGTTTTCTCTTTATCTTTGCAAATGAAAAGAAGGAAGGAGGGGTGTGAGGGAGGAGTTGTGACTTTCCTCATGTAGAGTCCTCAGCAAAATAAGCCTTTGGATCTTCATCAGTGATAGGTAAACTCAGTTGGTATTCTAGATGCTTTTCTTCCCTAAAGCTCTATAATCCAACTAGCTAATATTATAATTTGTTTGTCTTCATTTGATCATTCTGTTGCTGATGATTCATGTGTTTATCTGCCTGATCACCTTTGGGAGGGTGTTTATAGAGATTGAGGATAAAAACTGTCCAGGGCGAGACTAGAAGGGATGACTGACTCCTGGTTCTCTGCTAATGATAAAGGCACTGGATAAAATGGAGAAACAAGTGCCTGCATGTGTTGGATTTTGTTAGTTGGATCCAGCTCCAGCAGAGAGATGACTGAGGTCACATCAGTGCGTCAGTGCCTTGGAAGGCTGGGAAGCTGGAACTGGTGCAACTGAGCCAATCCCCAGACAAACAGGTTTTAACCAGGACAGAGTGAGAGAGTGCTTTGCTTTGAGGACTCTTTGCCCATTCTGTTCATATTTTACTCTGTTCATTTTTTGTATCAGAACAACTTAGTTATGAAGATATTTCTTCTTCTGTAATGAAAAGGATTGCTAATGTTTATATTAGTCTTTAACGGTTTTTTGTTTGTTTAGAGTAAGAAGCAAAGGGAATATTAGTTAAGGGAGCAATAGTAAGGATGACTGTTGACCATCAGCATCTTGTGTGAAATTAAATAGAGATTAATGTAGTACCTGCCTCAATAATGTGCTTAAATATTTTCAGGTTTTGTGACATCAGACACAAACCTCTTTAGACTCTACAGTGAGATTTTTCTTATATTTCTTAAAAGTGGAGATTTGGATTCTTAGGCTCAGCTGCTTCACTGTCTTCCTTTGCTTCCTTTGATTTTACTCCTCTGTAATTTACTTTCTTTTGAGTTGAGATCAATGATTCTTATCTCTGGATGCACATTAGAATCATCTGTGCTGTGTTGTGCTTAGTCATGCAGTCGAATGGGACTGTTTGCGACCCTGTGACTGTAGCCCTCCAGTCTCCTCTGTCCGTGGGGATTCTCCAGGCAAGAATATTGGAGTGGGTTGCCATGTCCTTCTTCAGGGGATCTTCCCAACCCAGGGATCGAACCCAGGTCTCTGTAATTGTGGGCAGATTCTTTACCATCTGAGCCACCAGGGAAGCCCAAGAATACTGGACTTGATAGCCTATCCCTTCTCCAGGGAATCTTCCCAACCCAGGAATCAAAACGGGGTCTCCTGCATTGCAGATGGATTCTTTATCAGCTGAGCTACCAGGGAAACCCTTAGAATCATCTGGGGATGTTTAAAAAAAAAATACTGATGGTTGGCCCCACCCCAGACCAATTTAGTGAAAATCTGCAGAGGTGGGTTCAGGCATCTGTAATGATCCTTTAATTTCCCTGGATAATTCTGATAGTGAAGGACTAGAACCACCAATATAGAATGATATAGTTGACCTAACTTTGGGGATTTTCTGGGATTAATTACTATGTGTTAACTGAAAAAAAAGTATAATTCACAGTGTCTTTTGTTTTTCAATATTGAGTCAGAAAAGTGTCCTTAGATATGATCTTGCATGTTGGCAAATTGTATCTGCCAGTAATGGAGTATGGAATATAAAGATATTTGGTGAAGGATCATATAATTTTTATCATATTTTATCATATTTAATTACACATAAATAACTGATTTGCCATCAAATATACTGGTAGAGGGAAGGGTGGGAGAGTAAGGAGTGAAGGAAAGAGATTCACATTTATTGAGCCTCTGTGTGCTCTATGTGCCAGGGTCTAGAATACAATATTCTCTAGTATAGTAATCACTATTTCCCCTTGTTTATGAAGAAATCAGGATGCAAGCATTTGTTAATTAAATTTGATTATATCTCACTAAGTCATAGAATCTCATGGGTATGATTGATTCTAAAAGTTACCTAAGGTAATTTATGTGCTGCACAGAAAGAATAAATGTGGAGATTTCTGGGTGCTTGAAAAATGTTAAATCAGGTATGAACTGATCGATTTAAAATATTTGTCAGCAAAAGTAATTGTGATTAAAAAAGTCCTGAGAAAGAGAATTGGTATTATACATATTATACAGTATAATTGTTTGGTTAACTCTGAAGAGTTTTATTTTTTTCTTATCTATCTGATAATTTAAAAAAATCTGATAATTATAGCAGAGATTGAATTTTACTTTAATTTTTAGATATGATTATTCACTAATAAAATATTGCATATCAATTTATATTACAAATTTGATTCTTTCCAACTACTGAACATTTCTAGAATTCCTATAGTTAACTTGAACATCTAAGATGATCCCACAATTCTACTAAATGAGTACAGTAAAGCATCTTGTTATGAAGTCTGCCATCAGCCTTGATTTTACTACATATTCAATGTATTATCTCAGTCTTAAAATATGAAAACAATAATAGTTCCATCTTTCAGTGACTGACATTAAGTTGGCAGTTTGCGAAAATTTGTTTTTAATTTTAGGGGATAATAACTTGTGTGACAAACTCATCTTTATAATGTTTTAAAAATTAGAAAAAGAAAAATAATGTTCATTTCTGTTTGCAAGCATGAAATAGACACTTAAAAATGAAATACACTTAAAAATGAAAGTTAGTCTGTTCACATTAATCAGTCTTCTCACTTAAAAAACAGCATAAAAAAGATTGTGCCAAGTGACTGCTTGCCTTACTAAAAAAAAAAAAAAATGAAATACCATGTTACATCCATGATACTTAAAAAAGGATTAAAATTACTGAGATTATTTTACATGGCTGATATTGGTTTCATTGATAACATTATTGGTAACATTGTAGTTTTCACACAATACACATACTCACAGAAGTACAAATGGTACTTCATTTTGGAAGGAAATTTTATAGTGTATATCAAGACCTGTATATTGTCCATAATGATTTTTTACCTACTAATTCCTCTTTTAATACTCTAATATTAAGAAACTAATTAGAAATACAGACAGAGTTTTATGCATAAATATGTTCACAAAAGCTTTATTATTGGAAACTGTTTTTGGAAACAATGCTTAGTAAATTATGGTTACTACATAAAAAGAAGTGTTATGTAACATTAGAAAATTATGTGATGAAGATTTTCTTAATGGAAAGTGATTAGATTATTTTAGAGGAGTAAATAATATATACTATATAATGTGTATTATATATGTGTGTATTATTTATATACCATCTCAACTCTTTGAAAAGGATAATAATACATAATTTATCTATCCATTTGTGGTCTCAACTCTCTTTGAAAAGAAACAACAGAAAGAGAAATGCTAGAATGTTAAAAGTAGGGATAGATTGTGGATGCTGGTTTATCTATATTGTATATACTGCTTCTATGTAATGAGACCCTATTGCTGTGATAATCAACTGGAAAACCGTAGTTTATATATAAATATCTGAAGCTTTATTTGGGGGGCCCAGGTTTGAATTACAATTCCTAGAGATGTTTTTAGATATTATTATCTATTTTTAGGGTAAATCTTTTAGCAATTAAATTTGTGAAAATAAGTCTATGTAATTTACTCTTCAGTAATGTTTAAAACTATTTTCATTATCTAGATAAATCTTTATTTTCATATATTTTTTCATTGAAGAGTATTTACGTTTCTGTGTTTTCTCGGCTTGTGATATTTTACTTCATGTGTGTTCTCTCACAAGATCATTTTGTTTAGTTATGCTTGTATGCATTTCTCATTCATTCATGTATCTGTTCATGTAACAATCATTTCTAGAGTGCTTGTTGTGTGCTGGATACTTTTTTCCTATTCACAGATCTTCCTACTAAAATATTTCAATTAGTTGGGTGACTAAATTAGATACACTTATTTTCGTAACCTTTGAATATGATTTAATTCAGTGGTTCTTATTTAACTGGTTAAATATCAGTATATTTGTCTGTTCAGGCTGCCATAACAAAATACTTTAGGCTGGGTGGCTTAAACAACAGAAATTTAGTTTCTCACATTTCTGGAAGCTGAAAGTCTGAGATGAGGATACCAGCACAGTTGGGTCTGGCGCTGAGAGAATCTTCCCAGCTTGTACATGGCAGCCATCTCACTGTGTAGATGTGAGGGGGAAAGGTAGAGGTAGAGGGAAAACCCTCTGGTGTCTTCTCTTAAAAGGACACTATACCCATTATGGGAGAAGGCAATGGTAACCCACTCCAGTACTCTTGTCTGGAAAATCCCATGGACGGAGGAGCCTGGTAGGCTGCAGTCAGTGGGGTCGCTAAGAGTTGGGCACGAATGAGCAACTTCACTTTGACTTTTCACTTTCATGCATTGGAGAAAGAAATGGCAACCCACTCCAGTGTGCTTGCCTGGAGAATCCCAGGGACGGGGGAACCTGGTGGGCTGCCGTCTCTGGGGTCACACAGAGTCAGACACGACTGAAGTGACTTAGCAGCAACAGCAGCGTACCCATTATGAAGACCTCACCCTTATGACCTCATCTAAATCCAATGATCTTACAAAGACCCCATTTCCAAATATCATCAAATTGAGGGTTAGAGCTTCAACATATGGATTTGGAAGGGGAGGGATACTATTTAGTCCATAGCAATCAATGTATTTAAATGATTTACATGCATGATTCTAGAGTGCCTCCTAGGTTGTGGATCACTTTTTTAAATGAATATTGGGTTTATTTAATGATTTATTCTGTGCTTGTGCAGCACCATAGTTTTTAATTTTGTGGTATATTTTGGTTGATTTTAATTTACTTTATCCTAAAAGATACTTCTCTATTAGTCACTCTTTATGATGTTCAGTACTTAAAGAGCTTGGTCTTCCCAGGTGGCTCAGTGGTAAAGAATCTGTCTGCCAGTGCAGGAGACATGGGTTCAATCCCTGAGCCAGGAAGATCCCCTAAAGTAGGAAGTGGCAACCCACTCTAGTATTCTTACCTGGAAAATTCCATGAACAGAGGAGCCTGGTGGGTTACAGTTGATGGGTTGCAAACAGTCAGACAAGACTGAGTGACTGAGCATGCATGCACTTAAAAAGCTTATCTGCAATTTTGACATTTATCCTCATTTTTCCTTAGTTTTTCCCAAAGTCTGAAACTTTGACTTCAGGTCTGAACTTAAGATTAATGTTTCTAGCTGTATTTAAGATGTTTAGTAATAACTATAAATAACATTTTAAGCGCAAAATACTAAAAACTCAGAATTCTTATATACCACTGCACTCAAATTTATTCTCTTTCCAAAATGTCTTATCTGTCATTAGTATAACCCTTAACTCCATATAGTTCTTTAGGCTTGAAATATTGGAATCACTGATCACTGTATGTTGTTTCTCATACCTTTCCTTTAATTTCTTTTTTTTTTTTTTTTCAGATTTCTCTTGGTTTAATCCTGATCTCTCTCATCCTGCTCCTGCTTGTCTCACTTTAAGCTTTCTTTTCCCAGGGTTGACACTGACCCAGCACTCAGAGGTATAGCTTTGCTGGTTGCTATAATACCAAAATGCTTTTGTGCAGGTTTGGTAAATAGCTTTTAGCCCCAAGTCCTACGAGTATCTAGACTCTGTCCACAAAGACAGTTTGATGAGTGCCCCCTTGCCTAATATGATATCAGCTAGCCAGCTAGCTTGTCTCAGATTATGCATAGCAGCCTCTGTCTTCCTATGAAACTCCTCTCCCAGGCTACTGGGGGCACAGACTGCTTTAAGAGAGATGGTAACCCTGGTGGCAGTGCTGGTAACTCATCCCCAACTCCCAGCAAATGCCAAGTACCCGTCTGGGCTCTTGAAGCTCTGCCAGTTCGTTGCCAGCTCTCTTCTACTGGTGCTTCTGGGAGCTGCAGCCTCTCTACAGTGTCTCAATGTATGTAATGGTCAGCTATGAAGACTGTCACTCCAGTCTTTACTTCATAATAATTATCGTGGGTTAGTAACCTCTCACTGGCCACTTACCTTTAGCTACTTTTCCCTCTAACGTATTCATCCTAGGCAGAAGACTCTTCCTAATTTCAGCACTCCTCTGACCAAGAGATGGAAATCAGAACTCAGTTCAAACCCTTTATCAAATGACCTTACCATTTCTGCTTGGTATTTCATGCCTCTCAGATTGATCTTCTCACGTACGGTGTTCTCATTTTCCTTTTCATCGTTGCCCTGAAAAATTCTCGGAAATTCTCTATCTTGTGCCATTCCAAGTTAGTCATTTCCTTTAAGTCCTACCTCAGCTTTGAAACCTTTGGTCACTTCTTAGGTTTATCATGACCTTTACTTCTTATAATCTGTATCAGCCTATATCTTACAAAGTATTCGTTCTAGAACTAGAAAGTTAGAGTTCACCTAGTTGATGTTTCTAACTCAGCAATCCTTTCTGAAAAACCTTTGATGTACAATGAAGATGTTTCTCAAGGCTGCAAAACTGGTGGTTCTGTTTTTAGACATCTCTGGTTATTATTTAGTTATTTAATACAGTATTTTCAGCTGTTTACTATGTGCCAGACACTTAACTTATTCTGTAGTAATGAATAGAACAAACATAGCTCTGGCCTTAAAAGAGCTTATACTCCAGTGTGGGTAAAATATAAAAAACTGTAGGCACATGCAGAAATGCGTAATGATGTTTTACGATAGGTGCTATGAAAAAAAGAAGTATAGGAGGCCAAAGAGAGCATTAGGGCCTTAGTTTATATTGAATATTTAGAAGAGGTTAACTTTTAGCTAGAGAGAAGGTAAGGAGGGGAAACTCACAGAGCAGTGGAGTATATATGTGTGCAGGGCCCATAGGAAGGAGAACAGTATTTTTGTTGATTAATGCTCTGAAAGAAGGCAGTCGGGCCTAGCATTTGTGAGTGAGATGAAGGACAGGACATGTTGTGATGGGAGAAGTAGGAAGGAGCCATATGACAAATACTTTCTTGTAGATGGTGGGAGGAAGTTTGGATTTTTCTCCTAATGCAAATGAGCAGCTATTGAAAATTTTAAACCCTGAGTTGGCAGGATTTGAATTGTGGGTATTTTTTGGAGGGGCGGTGGCACTTTTTTTAATTTAGAAAGGCTGATATTCTGTATTAATTAAATGACTTCTTTAGTTAAGCACATGTAGAGCAAGAGCACAGCCATCATCTTAGAACAGAAAGCTTTCTGACTTCATTAATCAAAAGCCACCACTCCCTGAGAATACAGGTGTGTTCTGCTCTGTAAATCTGGTTCTTGGGGAGGAGGAGGTCAATTTACACAAGATGCTTAGAGTTTCCTTAGAGAGAAAGAACATTAGTTCTTGGTCTTTGTTGAGATGGAACTGTGTGTCCCCACCCAAAACTCAGTCTCAGAAAAGGGCAGTGGGAATTGTGAAATAAAATTACCTTGAGGAAAAATTTCCTGAGGATAGAAAGTCAAAACTCAGGCTGGGAACCAACACCAAGAAGGGCTTTTCAGTTCATGGGGCTGATGTTGGAAAGTCGTGTAGATATATATAGTCAGGATAGTTTAGATGCTGAGGAAGAGCAGCCGATTATACTCAAGTGTGAATCATAGAGTGAGGGCACCCATGACAGAGCTGGGCACCGTGTAAAACCTGATCATCAAGCCACCGTGGCTTGACTAGGGGACCCAGGATGGTGCTGGGACAGACAAGACCAGCATTGATGGGTGATAAAAGAACTGGAGCTTTGAGGATAGCAAACTGATTAATGCTCCTGACTCCTCCTTGCAGTATGGTTTGTAGACTGCATGTCTAGGGCCAGCAAGAGTCCTAGCCTGTTATAAAGTAAAAATTTAAATATGACCACAATCAAACCTTAACATGACACAGCAAGTCATTTTGGTTATAATGTATTAAAGATGGCTTATTTTGAGAAAATGGATTGGCAAATGCAACAGAAAAAATGGAGAAACTAGTGGACATTAGGAAACCAGCAATAATAGTTCCGTTCAGTTCAGTTCAGTCACTCAGTCGTGTCTGACTCTTTGTGACCCCATGAATCACAGCATGCCAGGCCTCCCCGTCCATCACCAACTCCTGGAGTTCACTCAGACTCACATCCATCGAGTCAGTGATGCCATCCAGCCATCTCATCAACTCATCGCATGAGGTGGCTAAAGTACTGGAGTTTCAGGTTTAGCATCAGTCCTTCCAAAGAAATCCCAGGGCTGATCTCCTTTAGAATGGACTGGTTGGATCTCCTTGCAGTCCAAGGGACTCTCAAGAGTCTTCTCCAACACCAGAGTTCAAAAGCATCAATTCTTCGGCACTCAACCTTCTTCACAGTCCAACTCTCACATCCGTACATGACCAAAGGAAAAACCATAGCCTTGACTAGACGGACCTTTGTTGGCAAAGTGGTGTCTCTGCTTTTGATTATGATATCTAGGTTGGTCATAACTTTCCTTCCAAGAAGTAAGCGTCTTTTAATTTCATGGCTGCAGTTACCATCTGCAGTGATTTTGGAGCCCAAAAAAATAAAGTCTGACACCGTTTCCCCATCTATTTCCCAGGAAGTGATGGGACCAGATGCCATGATCTTCGTTTTCTAAATGTTGAGCTTTAAGCCAACTTTTTCACTCTCTACTTTCACTTTCATCAAGAGGCTTTTGAGTTCCTCTTCACTTTCTGCCATAAGGGTGGTGTCATCTGCATATCTGAGGTTATTGCTATTTCTCCCGGCAATCTTGATTCCAGCTTGTGCTTCTTCCAGGCCAGCGTTTCTCATGATGTACTCTGCATAGAGTAATTAGAGCTAGAGTGATAGTAGTAGACAGAAATATTCTTTCTTTCACTAAGATGTCAAATTCTTCCTGCAAGAACTTTATTGCTCCTATACGTCTTCCATATTTCCAGCCTTGAACTTTGGTACCTACCTTACATTGCTCCTTATCTCCTCATTAAACATCTCTAGTTCCTTCAGTGGTTCCTCAGTGGGATGATTTATGGAATCCAGACTCAGCCATTCAGAGGATCAGGTATCCTTGTCAGCTGCGTATCATCCACAGGTTTGACAAACATGCTGTACATATTTCTTTTCAATCTGGTTAATGTAACCCCATGGCATACAACTTGAGACTTTTCTTCAAGTTAACATCTTTTCATTAGTCAACACTTTTTGGGTGTGGTTGTTTAACCTGTTATGAAGGTATCTAACTCTCATATTATTTCCTGCATATTTCTCCATTTGGACCTTAAGAATATTTGGAAAGGTTTCTTCAGATTTGTAAGTTCAGAGTGAACAAAGTCCATGTATTTTAATCTACCAGCCTAATTGAATCAATAATAAAAGTGCTATCCTTAGTGAACCCATATTAGAACTTTTAAAAAAGTTGTTGCACAGACAGCTAATTTGCTTACTAATTTTAATAGGTTCATCATAAGCTTACTTATCTCATTTGCAGAATTCACGTCCCTTGACTTTAAAAGTTTTAAAATTACCCCACCAGTGGTGCTGTGGCCCCTTTCCTCTTCTCTATAGTCTTTCAAAAGGTTCTTACAGTAGTGAGTAGTTTCTTGATCACTTCTGCATCTCCTTGACCTTATCTGAGCTTGTTTTAATTTTCTAAGGTGCTGGAACAGAGTAATACAAACTGGGAGACTTAAACAATGGAAATTGATTGTTTTAGAGTCTGAAGGCTCAAAGTCTGAGATCAAAATACTGTATTCGTGGGGCTGATTCTTTCTCAGGGCTGTGAGACAGAATCTGTTCCATGCCTCTCTCCTAGCTGCTGGTGGTTTGCTGGAAATCTTTGTCTTTCCTTAGCTTGTAGCTACATGGTCCTGATTTTTGCCTTCATGTTCACATGGCATTCTCTTATAGTGCACATGTGTTCATATTTCCCCTCTTTATAAGAATCCTAGTCACCTTCATCTTAATTACATCTATAATTTTTAAAAATCTTTAATTTTAAAATTGATTTATTTCTTGGTGAAAATGAAGAATGATATAAAACCATTTCATTGTTTAATCCTCTGTATATATGGCCAGAATATCAAATAAAAATGTGAAATGAGCCTGGAACTAGTAACACAAAAGACCATGTTTGTTTTGTCTCCATTAGAAGGCTTTAAAAATGAGAGAAAAAAGTTATATCTCACCCGTAGGCAGAATCTAAGTGTTACAGATATCACCAGCCTGTGACTTGCAGGTAATGACACATAGACTTTAGTGAGCAGATTAAGGTGGTTTGGGATTCCGACTACCAGCCCCACACACCTGGTTCATGGAGATTAACCTTCTTCGTGGTGTTCCTAGTTACCAACTCCTTTGGGAGTCCACTATCACTTCACAAATGACTAGAAATTGTTCTCTGGATTATCACTACCATAGACTTACTGCCATTATTGCTCAAATGTCTACATCTGCAACACAAGAAGTTCATTGACAAAGACCCTCTGTTGTCACTGTCTATCAGGAGACATCCAGTGCTTATATCAGTGATACCATATGTAGCTTCTGAGATTTTTTTTTTTTTTTTTTGAGGCACCAATTCTGTGTCATACCCTGTCCTCTGGCCTTGAACAAAGGCTGCTAGTATCCAGATTATCACATAGTGCCTCTTCATAGGTTTCTGGTCATAGTCACTTTTCCAGAATTTCATTTCTCATGAAGTTCCATCATTTTTTTTGGCCCTAATTCTTCTACTATAAGCATTTAATTGCAGGCAAGGAGTCCCATGGGTAACAGATACAAAACTACTTTGGCCTCTATAGTTCTCTATTACTAACCCTTAATTCAGTTTCCTTTCTCTTCTTTATGGGGTGAAGGTTTTCATGCTCATGAATGGTTGCAAACAGAATTGGGTCATGAGAGTGGAGATGACTTTTGGGGCCCTAGATCTGTAAGCCAAAAGTATCCTATTACATAAAGTACTAGATTTACTGAGTTATGTTTTAGGATTATTCTTGGGAATTATAATATTTTTTCATATTAGAGGAATAGCAAGACCAGTGCAATTAATAATAGTGCAGATGAGGAGAAGAAAATTATGGGGTGATAAATATTTCCAAAAGGCCATTCTGGATAATTTGTGGGGCATGGATAAAAGGAGTAGTTGTGCAAACAAGGTGACATTAAGGTAACCTGGAGGAAAGTGATCTATGTGCAAGATGGTGATGGACCAACTCAAGCAGGAGCAGAGGAGAGCATGAGGAATGTCAGATGTATGAACCTTCCAGACTTGCTGAAGGATTGGAAGTGGCATGTGGAGGAAAAAGAGGCGTCAGGAATGACCGCTCGTTTTGACCTAAGCAATCTGGTGAATAGAGATGTCATTTACTGATATGGGTGGATTGAGAGAAGGTTTGGATCTGGGGACTGAAGTGAGGAACTCTGTTTTGAATAGAGGAAGTTTGAGATTCATTTCTATAAGACATGAAGATAGAAGTCTTGACTTTTAAATAAAGGGTCTTATCCAAAGCACTGGAGAGGCAGCGTGTTCTTCCAGGGCAAGGCAATTATGAAATTCCTTACAATGTCATTGAGGTCCAAACCTGCCAGACACTGGAACATCATGCATGAGACTTCCCTGCTGACACGTGTTGCAGTCTTTTATGTATGGTGGACCCTGATTGTTCTTCTATCTTTGTCTGTTTTTCTTTTTTCTAAATCTTTAGTCTCCAAGATTTTGCTTCTTATTATTAATAATTGGAAGATATGCCTGTTATTTACTATTTTAAGATGTTGTGTCCTTATCTACAAATGGGGATGATATTACTTAATGACTGTGTTGTTTTGATGATTACATTAGGTAATATTTGTGAAAATCTTAGTACAGTGCCTGAAATGTGAATAGTAATATAAATATCTTCCATTATGATTATTTTTGACAAACAGAATATTAATTTTTAAGCTGATTTGAAATATTTAGCAATGATACAAGGTATGAATGACAAAATAATAATTGATGTTTATTACACATATATAGATAAAAGAGACCTTTTCTTATTAAAATTAGTTAGCATTTTTGTACCTCCAAAGAACTGCAAAGTGTTAAAATCAGAATTCTGCATTTTATAAGCCCTTGAGGGGGTTTTCTGAGTTGGAAATATGGTCATGATACGAGTTGGTATTTGTTGTCTCATAAGATCTGGCTTACCTTTATGCAGATCAAAATTCCCACAGAAATAATGAGTCAAATACAGAAGCAGACAGCATTTAGATCACTTTTTTGGGGGCTGCTGTACTAGGGTTAAATCTTACCATATGTTACATATCAAGACCTTTGATTTGCTCAGGTTTTCCATTCCTTTGACATCTTCTAAATTTTGTTTTAAACCGAAGATTACTTCAAGTGTACCAGTTATTATGGAACTATTTTTGGAACAGAGTAAATGTATCCTAGAGAATATTATGTTAAGACTCTTTCTATTACATGAACAGAGCTATCTTGAAGAAGCAAAAGCCTGATCACTTAATAAAACCACAGTCTCTCCTTTGCCCATCCCGTTGAACCTGGAAGAGGGCCAGGCATGGCCAGTATAAGGTTAGATTCCATTCCATCAGCATAATAGTTAATAATAGTTGACTGACAGGGATGTGAAGGGTGCCCCCTTTTCCTCCCCGCTCCACCCCCATTCCAGGCTAACCTCTCTAGGGAACAGGCCATTCCTTTCCCCATTCCTAAAATTCTTTGCTCAAGCACCGCCAGGGGCTGCTGGACTGGTGCCTGATTGTATAAGGGGTGGGGGGTATCGCTCGGCGTGAGTGGTTAGTTCCAGTAGTTTCTGCTGAGGGAGTCCAGAAACCTCCAGACAACATCTGTGGGGATATGGAAGAAAGGTGAGCCGCCCCTGCTGTGGCTCGTGTTTTGTGTGAAAAATAAGAGGACTCTTGTCCCTCATCTGAACTTAATACCACATCGAGATCACTTCTACCTGCATCCACGGGTGAATTCTCGTCTACGGAAAGTTAGTCTATTTTTTTGTGAATCACACCTCATGTCTTATATTAGTTTGCACTGTTCAGTATTTTCAGAGAGTGTAGTACTAGTAAATTAGTAACATTATGTAGCTTTCTCTCAGCCTTTTTTTTTTTTTCCTGTTTGGATGTAGGTATTTGCAGGATAGGAACTATTCAAACAACTACAGCATTCCAGAGATTCTTTCCCTGGATTCTACATGCTTACATTCAGAGTTTTACTTAAATATTGAGGAACGCTACTGAATATTAAAGAACCTAAGATATTAATATAGTGTTCAGGTGAAAATTCAGAAGTTTTTTCCTAAGTCCAGGGAATTCCTGTTCTTAATGGGGTGATGATTCCTATTCTGAGCAGTCTTGAGATCTGTAATTCGGTGAAGTTAATATTTGGTGTGGCTTGCTGTTTGGATTAGCAATTATACTTTACTCCACATCTCACCAAGACAGAGCCGCTTGCTAACTTTTAATCACCGCCTTCTCAAGTTTAAGAGCTTGGCCAGAGTGATCCCGGAAAGTCTCAACATTTTCCAGTGAGTAAAGTCCATCTCTTTTGGAGATCTTGACACCTATCGTTAACAAGGTGCAACCTCCTTCGGGATAATTGAGAACAGAGACCCGCTCTTCTGTATGCACAACAAAACATACAGAGGTTATGCATCAGGATAAGATAATTTTTCAACAGAGTGCATTATATTGACCAGCAGGCTAACCCTGCATCATGTCGCCTCCTTCATTCTGCTGATTATGTTGTGGGTTTCAAATGTTTTTCTCAGGTCAGTTTCCCTATCATTAATGCTGCAACACCTTTACTGAGTAGATACCTACTCTCTCATTCTTTTATTACACCAGAGTGAAACCTGCACGTTACATTCTCACAGGTTGATGAATACACTCCAGTTTTACTAGCTTTTGTGCTTGTTTAGTTGCTTAGTTGTGTCTGACTCTTTGAGACCCTAGGGGCTGTAGCCCACCAGGCTTCTCTGTCCATGGGGATTCTCCAGACTAGAGTACTGGAGTGGGCTGCCATTTCCTTCTCTACTAGCTTTTGTAAATGAGATTTGAAAATAGTTTTGTAGAATCAGAATATGATGAATAAAGTCTTTAATCGGGTTTTATTTAACACAGCCTTATTTGAATGAAATCATAGTGAACTATGTTAATATTTGATGTAAACGTGCTAGTATACATGCCTTTCATCCTTTAAGATGTCAATGGTGTCACTTAACTCACTGGCAAATTTGGCTGATAACAAGGATGTGTCCCGAAGCCTCTATTTTTTATAATATATATAATCCACAAAATAGCTGTTCTTTAGCACCTTTTAATAAAAGGAGTTCAACTTCTTACTTTAAAAAATGCTTCTTAGAACAATTGCTTTTATCACCTGTTTATATTATAACTAATCAGAAAGATAACTTGGAAAAGGATTCAGTTGGATTCAGGAAACATTTTCTGCATGTTAGTATGTGTCAGCCACTGTGTTAAGTGCCTGGAATGCAGAGGTGAATAAGATTGTTCTCAGATCAGAGTTTAATAGAAGAGACAGTTAAGTCATATCACTGCCCTTACTGTTGGGGTGTAGATTCACTATTCTGAAAACACCCATTAATTTTGCCAAAATTCATTAGAAAAGGATATTCTCTAGGGAAATGATTTGGGGCTGTACCTGGTATGATGAAAGCAGGAAAATGAGGACAAACAAGGACATCCAATGAAAGGGAATATGCGTGAGTAAAGAGCGTTGGACCAGTGTGTGGTGGGGAAGCAGAGAGGAGCTGATGCAAAAGTTGCAAAATACAACTTCCACAAATTCATGTTATTGCTATTTTTCAGTTTAGAGAAGTGGTAGCAATATATTTTTTCATGTAATGCCCATTCCAACAAGATCTTGGGGCTTTGTTGCAACTTAGAAAATATTTCAAGAAGAGATGGTGAAGGGACCTGTTTTTCTCAAATGTTAAAGGCTGCAGAGGTTTTCAAATAAATAGCAAGAAGAACTTAACTGAGATTGAAGTCGCTTAGTTTCTGATGGGAAAGAGAATTATTATGTCATTTACACTTCATTCATTCTTTTTTTTTTTTCATGTTTTCAAGGATTTCTTTTATTTCCTCAGACATACAAAACATAGGTATCTTATATTCTCTGATTATTCCAGTATCTGAAATGGCTACAGAATGTTATCCTGGCACATTCATTCATTCTTGGATTGATATGTACAGCAGTGCTAATGCACTATCTGCTATATACCTACTACCATCCTTGATGTTGAGAAGACGTCAGGTGACTAAGATAGATGTGATACTTGCTATCATCACATATCTTTCCTTAAGAGCTTTAAGAACCTTAAGGTTGGGGGAAGTCAACAGTTGTTCTCTTCTCAAGTACACTTCTGTTTTAAAGCGGCAAATGGTTTTTTACTTATATATTTTATCATTTTAAGATTGTTTCAAAGATATTTTTGTTTGCTTTGCTTCTAGATCTCATACATGTTAATGTTTGTGTCCCAAACTATAATAAAAATAGTTACTAAATACATAACACTGATTGTAGGAGCCAAACTAATATTGGGTGAACAAACTATAGGTTTGGAGAATCCTTTGAGCAAGGAGAGAAAAAGAGAACTAACTTTTCTTGAGTGCGTGCATGGTAAGTCACTTCAGTCGTGTCCAACTCTTTGCAACCCTATGGACTGTAGCCCACCAGGCTCCTCTGTCCAGGGGATTCTCCAGGCAAGAATACTGGAATGGGTGGCCATGCCCTGCTCCAGGGGATCTTCCTGAACCAGGGATCAAACCCATCTCTTATGTCTCCTGCATTGGCAGGCAGATCCTTAACCACTAGCACCACCTGGGAAGCCACTTTTATTGAACAGCATTATGTGGTAGGCCTTAGGTGAGACGATTTCAAATACTTTACACCATTTAGTCCTGGGAAAGTATCTGTGGGAAGTGCCTTTCATTCAGTTTTTTATATTGGAGAAACATTCTAGGGGAGAGAAACAGAGGCCAACTAACTTGCTCTATGATACACAGCTGTAAGTGACAGCTTTGGGATTTGAAATCAAGATGGTTTGATTCCACAGCATGTGTTCAGTTTACAGTGGCTTCAACAGTGGTGTTTGAATAATTGGTAAATGATAAGCCTCAGATTTGTTATTTAAACTGAGGCCTAACTTACTTTAAAATCTGCTCTTTCCCCTAGAGCTTGTGTAGGTTACTTAAACTTTATTATTGTAAAAGCAGAGGGTTTTTGATACTTAATTTTAATATTTCTTCCTTTCTATGCTATAGTTTTTTATATTGTTTTGCTTATATGGCTCATTTTAACTGAAGGTTGGAAAGTTTATTATCTTCTGTTGAAAGTATAAAATGGTTATGATTGTTCAGTTGCTAAGTTGTGTTCAACTTTTTGAGACCCCATGTACTACCACATACCAGGCTCCTCTGTCCTCCACTATCTCCCAGAGTTTGCTCAAATTCATATCCATTGAGTCAGTCATGCTATCTAACCATCTCATCTTCTGCCTCCCTTTCTCCTTTTGCCTTCAGTCTCTCCCAGCATCAGAGTCTTCTCCAGTGAGTCAGCTGTTTGCATCAGGTAGCCAAAGTACTGGAGCTTCAACTTTCAGCAGCAGTCCTTCCAATGAATATTCAGGGTTGATTTCCTTTAGGACTGACTGGTTTGATTTCCTTGCAGTCCAAGGGATTCTCAAGAGTCTTCTCCAGCACCACAATTCAAGAGCATCAGTTCTTCAGTGCTCAGTCGTTATGGTCCAACTGTCACATCTCTACAGGAAAAATCATAGCTTTGTTTATATGGACCTTTGTTGGCAGTGATGTCTCTGCTTTTTAATACACTGTCTAAGTTTGTCATAGCTTTCCTTTCAAGGAGCAAGCATCTTAATTTCATGGCTGCAGTCACCATCTGCAGTGACTTTGGAGCTCAAGGTAGTAAAATCTGTCATTGCTTCTACTTTTCCCCTTCTGTTTGCCATGAAGTGATGGGACCAGGTGTCATGATCTTAGTTTTGCTGCTGCTGCTGCTGCTAAGTCGCTTCAGTTGTGTCCGACTCTTTGAGATCCCATAGGCAGCAGTCCACCAGGCTCCCCCGTCCCTGGGATTCTCCAGGCAAGAACAGTGGAGTGGGTTGCCATTTCCTTCTCCAATGCATGAAAGTGAAAAGTGAAAGTGAAGTCGCTCAGTCGTGTCTGACTCTTTGCGACCCCATGGACTGCAGCCTACCAGGCTCCTCCGTCCATGGGATTTTTCCAGGCAAGAGTACTGGAGTGGGTTGCCATCGCCTTCTCCGATCTATGTTCAATTTTAAACCAGCTTTTTTCACTCTTTTCTTTCACCCTCATCAAGTGGCTCTTTAGTTCCTCTTCACTTTCTGCCATTAGAGTGGTATCCTGTGCATATCTGAGGTTGTGGTATTTCTCCTGGCAATCTTGATTCCAGCTTGTAATTCATCCAGTCTGGCATTTCACATTAATGTACTCTGTACTCTGCATATAAATTGGAGAAGGCAATGGCAACCCACTCCAGTACTCTTGCCTGGAAAATGCCGTGGACAGAGGTGCCTGGTAGGCTGCAGTCCATGGGGTCGCTAAGAGTTGGACACGACTGAATGACTTCACTTTCACTTATATATGTATATATAAATTGCTGTTGGAGTTCTTGGCAGATTGCATTAACATGTAGTGTATAGCACTGAATAGAATAAAACTAGAAAAATTAATTTCTATTTGGCATATTACTAAAAATCCTGGATTTTTCATATACTGGATAACTTGTAGTCAACTTCACTTATAACTTGATTCTGTGTTCCACTACTTCTTTGGATGCTTTTATTAGGTCTGTGGTTTAGTTTAGTTCTAGTTTAGTTCTCATTAAAGTATATTTAGTAATCTGTCTTACTTTATAGCCTGACCTCTGACTTTAACGGCTGAATATCCTTAACAGACTGAGATTCTGGACCCTAACCAGAGAGGACATTAGGAGCTGTGTGGTGGAGAATTACATTTGTTAGTCCTGCTCTGACCTTGGTACCTCAGTTCCTTAGGGCCCGAGTGTGTGGTTTGCTTTCAGGGTTTTGAGTTTCTTGCCCTTTCCCCATAACTAGCTTCAGAGCAGCAATTGTTTTTACTCTATTATTTCATACTCATACTACATTCATACATGTTGTTCCCTGTTCCTGGATGTCTTCCCACACAGTTTGGCAAACCTCATGTTTCAAGATGAAGTTTTGTCATATTCTTTGGGAAGCCTTCTTTGGTCTTCCCTCCCTTTACACTTCCTCCCATATCTAAGTCCGCTTATCTATTTGCACGCATCCCACGGTATTCTCACTATTTATTGACTTTCTGTCTCTACCAGACTTTGAGCTCATTGTAGTTCAGTATATATTTGAAAGAATGAATGACTTCTGCTACTTCATTTTGAATCATTGCCCATCACCTGTCTTGCATCTGCTTTGAGAGTATTATGGATACTGGAGTGGAATTGAACCTAATAATGATATACTCATATACTTTTTTTTTTCCCTTCTATTCTGGCTAATATCTTGATTTCAGTGTACCTTTGGTTCATGTCCCAGTTTGAGTCTTTGGAAAACACTGGCCAGCTCTGTGTGTTGTAAGTCTTCCTAAACTATTTCTTACACTCTTCCCAGGCCTGATATGTCTGCTCTTGAGTTTTATGGGCAGTGGTTCTGCCTCATTCATCTTTCTAGCCTCTGAGTTTATGAAGTTGCCTAGGTTAATAAATGTTGGAAAATGAAGAAGAATTCTAATTACTTTTTATCAATTTTAATAAATTTATATTTTAAAAAATCCAGCCTTCCGCTTAGAAAATACTCTTTATGAAAGGAATTTTTAATGATCAGGAATGACTTAAGAATACATCAAGACTATACCAAGCATTTCATCTTCAACTAAATTTAGGATTATGGAGAGAACTTAGTAAATGATCTTATTTTTCCTCCATGTGTGTTGCAGTTATTAATGTGATCAAAATTAGTTAGGATTTTGAGTCAGTGATATGCATCGTGTAGTTTTTGGTAAATTATCATCAAATCATTCTTTACCATGACTAACCCAGATATTTTATCTTAAATTTCCCCTGTTTCAAAGATAATATTGGGCTTTTAAAAGTATCCATGAGGTCTGTGAAATTTTACTATATTTAAGCAGTTCTTTGAAAGTATTTTCTAAATATTTACCACTTCTCACTTACTTTACATACAGTTTTAGTCACTTGCATTTTACCCATATCTCTTACTGTTTTACATTGTTAAAGGTTTGATCACTTATTTTCTATTTGAATCATTTTCAAGGTTCTTGTCTTTCTAAATTACACTTGCTACACTTTTATAACTGTTGCCTCTGGACTGATTGATCAACTGATTGATTTTCTTACCTATTTTCTCTTTAGTTTTTTTTTTTTTTTTTAATTTTATTTTTAAACTTTACAATATTGTATTGGTTTTGCCAAATATCGAAATGAGTCCGCCACAGGTATACATGTGTTCCCCATCCTGAACCTTCCTCCCTCCTCCCTCCCCATACCATCCCTCTGGGTTGTCCCAGTGCACCAGCCCCAAGCATCCAGTATTGTGCATCGAACCTGGACTGGCAACTCATTTCATATATGATATTATATGTATTTCAATGCCATTCTCCCAAATCATCCCACCCTCTCCCTCTCCTACAGAGTCCAAAAGACTGTTCTATACATCAGTGTCCCTTTTGCTTTAATATGGAAAATTTGAATAATAGAGACGTAAATGTTTAATGAGCATTCACGCATCCATCACTTAGCTTCAGTAGTTATCAATTCATAGTCTTCTATTTTTTTTAGCATATTCCCCAAATAATTATGTTAAAGTAAATCTTCAGCTTCTTAGGAATAAATAAAATTAATTTGTCACTAATAAAGCGTAGATTACTGGATAAGCAAAATAAGACTTTCTTTTATCTACTACGGGACTTCCCTGGTGGCTCAGGTGGTAAAAGAATCTGCCTCTAATGCAAGAGACCTGGGTTCAATCCCTGGGTCAGGAATATCCACTGGAGAAGGGAATGGCTACCCACTCTAGTAGTCTTGCCTGGAAAATTGTATGGACAGAGGAGCCTGGTGGGCTACAATCCATGGGGTTACAAAGAATTGGACATGGCTGAATGAGTAACTCTGACACTTTACCTGTTACCACATTAGAACTGAATATACCAGATATTTGTATGTAGTTATATATCAGAACTGAATATACTAGATATATTTATATTTATATTTTATAGATACCTCAGGTTATAGAGTAGCTCATACTTGGTGCCTTTTTTTTTCTTAAGAGTATCTTTATTCCTTTTGTTCCTTTGAACTTTCTAGTTGTAAGTTATAGGAAGTTGAATTGGGGCACAAGTGATTTTTAAGTGTTAATTTTTGGGGGGCTAGAAATAGCTCATCAATTTATCGAATTAAGTAGTTGGTTTCTTAAAAGCTTTTGGTAGGGTTCCAGGGAACAAAGGAAATGATAGGTGAATTTTGATTGGGGCAGATGATAAGAAAGCATATACAGAGTCTTGTTCATTTAGGATGTGTGTGGAAAGAACATACTAGACATCAAACTGGAGAGTGAAAAACATGGTCAATTAGATGCCTTATTGTCCCTCGTATTTTTAGTAAAATGGAAGTAAAAGAGAAAAAAAAATTTCGGATATTTTATTCACATTTTATACAGTTTTGTTTGAACTGGCAAACATATCCTGCCCAATTGTGGTGGGATGATATAAGCTTCTTCTCTTGGTAGTGTGTTAAAAATTTTACGATGGAGATTTATGGATCAAGCCTGTTGCTCATAGATATTCCTTCACCTCACCTCACAGAATTAAGAACGTTAAAAAAAAAAAAAAAAGACATGCAGTAGTTCTAGTTTTTTAGATTAACCTCATGATGATGGACTAGCCCTTTTATTATCAACCTGGGATTTCAGAAGTTAGTACTTATCATGTGACTGTAGTCTTTCATGGATCCGGAAACAGAAAACTCCTAGAGAATACAGATTGGCTGTGAGGTTGACATGGGAGAGAAGGATGACCTTGGTATAGCAGGAAATTACAGTAGAGTCTCATCCTGTTTAGGGATTTTCTATCTGGCCCATGCTTATGTCACTTTGAAAAAATAAATAGCCAGTTATCTCACCAGTAAAATGAGTTTATTCAGAAATAGTCATAGGAATTGCAGTTCAGGAAATGCAAACTATGGCAGTCTATAGGCAAATGCAAAGAACAAAGCAGGGGAACTTGCTTTCATAAGGAAAAGTTGGGAGTTGGAGGTATGTTCTAAATGAAAGTTCTTTGGAGGAAAGTAAAAGTTCATCGTGGCAGTGGCCTCTCATTGGCAGAGATATGGCATTTTCCTTTGGCTTAGCTTGTTGCTGGACAAGAAGAAAATCTTCTTTCCTTCTGCTGGGGGAATAAAGTGAAGACATCTTCCTGTTGGAGATACAAGGTACAACTCTTCCTGTTAAGGGGTAACTGATGACAAGTGGTAGGGCATGAGAGTTCCCTCTGCAGGTATTCCTGACTCTAATTTTAGTTGAGATTTCCTTTATTAATTTCACATCCCCCCTTTTGATTAAGAACTTTTCTTGAAAGCATTGCTTATCAAGAGTCAGGTTCTCCACATCTAGTGGTTTGTCCCTATATGCCAGCAAGGACTTTTCCTGCTTGCCATGTCCCATGTTGGAGAGAAAGTGCGCAGACTGGAAATGGCTTGAGGCCACATTTGAGTAACAAGGAAAGGTAGTTGGGAGAACTCTCAGGCATTTCTTATCCAGTCTGTATTTTGTCATGGTTATAAATGTTGTTTCCTAATTTTACTGTGTTTTGACCTCTCCAGAGGCAGTTTTCCATGTGCAATAGGAGATGCTGGCTATCACACAGACACTCCCTTGCTCAGCAAGTAGATAATCAAGTGCTATATTATTATCCAGTACTATTTTAGCCATTGAGTCAGATATCATTGCTGAGCTAAAACTGCTTTGGCTATGGAATTGGCCACCTTTGTTAGGGAGAGATTTCTGATCATTTGTTCCATTGGCACTTATTCCCATCTATAGAAAGAAAGCTCTAACTATGGAGGCAGACCCAGAACCACATATGCTTATTGGATGTTCTCCTTTAGAGTGTGATTATAGAGGTTTAATGAGATAGACCAGTGGGATGCTTCTATTATGTTATGAAGAGAGAACAGAAAAGTAAATGCAGCAAGTGCACACTGTCCTTTTATCCTTCTGCTGTCAAGGCAGTGAGTTGCCTAAGCATAAAGGCCTTACCAGGACCTCCACATGTAAAGATGTAGCCAGGAGGTTTGCATAACTGACAGTGTCTCTGGACCCATTCACTGGTACAGAGACATTAACATCATTCAGCCAATGCTCAGACATAATATTAGTATACATCAAAAGGCTATTTAAATATACTGGTATGTCAGTATTGACTTCTGTAGCACATTTAACAGCCACGTGTCACAGGAAGCAGTAGACAGGTGCATTAGACGTCCTGTTACAAGGGGAACAGACTCCCACTGAACCCATGAAAATACTTTGTTGTTTTTCAATCACTAAGTCATGTGTGACTATTTGCAACCCCATGAACTGCAACATGCCAGGCTCCCTCGTCCTTCGCTATCTCCCGGAGTTTGCTCAAACTCATTTGCATTGAGTCAGTTATGCCATCCAACCATCTCATCCTCTGTTGCTCCCTTCTCCTCCTCCTCCTCTCAGTCTTTCCCAGCATCAAGGTCTTTTCCAGTGAGTTGGCTTTTCATAAATACATACTATTCTGAAAAACAAGAACATTTAACAAGAGTTTCAGAACCTTTGAGGGATCATGGAGGGAGAAAAGGATTAATGCTTCAACCTTTGTTACAAAGGTATATTTTACCAAATTGCTCTAAGTTATAAATAGCTTAAAGGAGAGGAGAAAAAGAAGCTCTTTACCTCTGGAAAACAAAACATTAAAGCAATTGTTTTTTTTTTTTTATTAGAGTTTAAGGTTATCCAATTTGTTATTAAGATCTTAAGCTTAACAAAAACCTGTATATTAGAGTACCTATGAATTTTTTTTCCATCCCCTTTGACTCTGAGTAATGTTAACTTTAACAAAGCCAGTTATTTCATCAGCAAAATGAATTTTCTTCAGGAATGAGCAGAGGAATTCCAATTTGGGAAATGAAAGCTGTGGTGGAGCATAGGATGTCCAGAGAACAAGGGAGGGGAACTTGCTTTTATATCAAAAACTGGGAATTGTCAGCAGGTGTTACAAAATAAAGTTCAGTGGGGTAGGAGTTCAGGGTGGTGATGGCTTCTCATTGGCCAAGCTGTGGCATTTCTCACTGGTTGAGCTTGTTACTGGACAAGAAGAAAATCTTCCTTCCTCTTACAGGGGAAGTAGAGGCACTTTCCCGTTAGTAGCAAAGTAGAGGCACTTTCCTGTTTGAGATGCAAGGTCCATCACTTCCTTCTTACGGTAATTGATGAGGCGTGATACAGCTTGCGGAGAAGGCAATGGCAAGCCACTCCAGTACTCTTGCCTAGAAAATCCCATGGATGGAGGAGCCTGGTAGGCTGCAGTCTATGGGGTCGCTACAAGTCGGACGTGACTGAGCGACTTCACTTTCACACAGTGGAGAAGGCAATGGCAACCCACTCCAGTGTTCTTGCCTGGAGAATCCCAGGGACGGCAGAGCCTGGTGGGCTGCCGTCTATGGGGTCGCACAGAGTCGGACAGGACTGAAGCGACTTAGCAGCAGCAGCAGCAGCAGATACATCTTGAGAGTTCTGTCTGCAGATCTTCCTGACTCTAGTTTTAGCTGAAGCTTCCTTTAATAATTTTTACTCTTATGAAGGAGATAATTGACTTAATGATCAAAATTAGGTAGCAACTCACTTTATTTCACCAAAATGTAAAATTTCCTTTCTGGCTTTACTTTTAAAGACAAAGCCCAATATTTGGCTCAAAAATAAACAAACAGCTACCAAAATGTAAGTTGTGACTCTTCATCTTATTTTGTAATTTTACTCAGGTCAATTGAGTTCCCTGAGATTCAGTTTCTTTATATGTATTTAGAAAATACATGTACCTTATATTGTAGTGTGACAATCTAATGAGATGGCAGATTTCAAAAATTTCTATGAACTATATGAAACTATCTAAGTATGAGTTCCATTATAATGTAAACAGACAAAATAGTCTTATAATCTGTATATAAGGGAAAATTCTGCCTTTAAAAAAATGTGTATTTTTCTTTAAATGTTTTCATCAAAAATTTGAATAAGCTATGCATTTTTTTTTCAGATTTCATTAACAATTTCAGTCTGGTTTTACACAACAATTCTTATGTTGTTGTTCAGTTGCTAAGTTGTGTCCAGCTCTTTGCAACCCCATGAATTACAACACACCGGCCTTCCTTGTCTTTCATTATATCCCAGAGTTTGCTCAAATTCATGTCCCTTGAGTCAGTGACTCCATCCATCCATCTCATCCTCTGTTGCCCCCTTCTCCTCCTGCCCTCAGTCTTTCCCAGCATCAGAGTCTTTTCCAGTGAATCCATCTTCAAATCAGGTGACCAAGGTATTGGAGCTTCAGCAGCAACAGACCTTCCAATGAATATTCAGGGTTGATTACTTTTAGGATTGACTGGTGTGATCTCCTTGCAGTCCAAGGGACTCTCAAGAGTCTTCTCCAGCACAGTTCGAAAGCATCGATTCTTTGGTTCTCAGCCTACTTTATGGTCCAACTCTCACGTCCATACGTGACTACTGAAAAAACCACAGCTTTGACTATATGGACTTCTGTTGGCTAAGTGTTGTCTCTGCTTTTTAATACACAGCCTAGGTTTGTCATAGCTTTTCTTCCAAGGAGCAGGTGTCTTATAATTTCATGGCTGTAATTACTGTCCACTGTGGTGTTGCAGCCCAGGAAAATAAAATCTGCTACTGTTGCCACTTTTTCCTCATCTATTTGCCATGAAGTGATGGGACCAGATGCCATGATCTTAGTTTTTTTAATGTTGAGTTTTAAGCCAGGTGAGGCTTTTCACTCTCCTCTTTCACCTTCATGAAGAGGCTCTTTAGTTCCTCTTTGCTTTCTGCCATAAGAGTGGTGTCATCTACAGATCTTGATTCCAGTTTATAATTCATCCAGCCCAGCATTTTACATGATGTACTCTGGATATGGGTTAAATAAACAGGGTGACAATAGACAGCTTTGACAGTATGTAACCAGCTTTTATTCTGAGGTAACCAGAATTTTCCTTGAAGACTTTTAATTGTATGTGTCCTGATTTTGTAAATGCATATGCTTGATTTTTTATAGTGAATTGTAGGATTTTTTATAGTGAATTGGATGTGGAAGTGGGCTGTGTTGCAGGCTTTTCTTAATTTAAAATAGCTTATAGAAATTTTCCTGAACATTTGAAAATGAATAACCATACCATAGTATTGAGGAAAGGAAATGACAGTATTCCATTTCCCCTCATTTATGTGTTAAATATTTAATTCCTGAACTGTCATAATAACTGTAGTTAATACATTTGTCTTTAGAGCTGAAAAGTATTTCACATACATTATCTCATTTGATTTAATTAAAAGACTAGTGTACAAATACTGAATAGATAGATCCATAGATGCTATGTCAGTGAAACTAAATTACAAGCTGTCATTTAATTTTCAGATTAGCATTATATGCTCAATACACATTATTTCCTAATAGTTCTGTCTCATTTATGTCTTATGTATATCTTATATTTAGGAATTCTATTATTATTTTAGTAATGGCATTATGTCGTTGGAATCCTTTCATGTTTCTGTATATTGGAACAAATGGAACATCTTATCTACAAGTGGGTTTCTCTGTGTAAATGAAAAACTGTGAGATAATTCCTATGACACGTTCATTCCTGAAAAGAATCTTGGGTTTTATGAGGCTTAATTCATTTTTTCTCCCTGTTTGCAAAAATCTAGTTTTAGCTTAAATGTTCTCATGTGTAGAAAAGGTTTGGAAAACACCTATATTGATTTTTACAAATAGCAATTTAAAAAATAGTTTTTGTGTGTCTGTGTTCTTTACCATGTATATGTGAATTGCTGTAATGCCACAACTCCTCTGCATTTTGCTGTGTGCCATTAACCTAAATTTGGTAAAGTCTAGTGCCTAGATGGTGGCATATTTTTAGTGTTTGCTTTTAATTACTTTATGCCCATGAGGTTGAGGTTGTGTTGTGCTTAGTTGTGTCCGAATCTTTGCAATCCCATGGACTGTAGCTCGCAGGACTCCTCTGTCCATGGAATTTTCTAGGCAAGAATACTGGAGTGAGTCGTCATTTCCTACTCCAGGGGATCTTTCCAGCCTAGGGACTGAACTCGTATCTCTGGCATCTCCTGCCTTGGCAGGCAGATTCTTTACCACTGCGCCACCTGGGAAGCCGTTCATCCCAGGTGAGGAAAGATCATAAATTTTCTTTCCATATTCTTCAGATTGTATGTCAGTGCTTGAATTATACCCAGATAGAAGTCACATGAAGACATTTTATGTGTATTTTTCACCCCAAAGGAGTATTAAAATAAGTTTAGTGTTTTTAGTATACATTACCTAATGGTTATTTTGTTAATATTTGTCAATTAAGGAAAATTAATCAGCTATTTCCTTTGAGGACACTAGTTTTATTTTTAAAGAAGGTTTTTATACTGCCGCAGAAAAGCAATATTTGAACTAGAATTGTCAAATGACAGTCAATAGATAATATATTTTAAATGAAATCCAGAGCAAATGTAAAAAAAAATTGTAATACACTTCTACTAATGACATTGTCAGAACATCTACCTACATTTAAATCACATAGAGCATATATATGTATTTTTTTACTGAGTAGCCCTTGTTCTTATTTCTTGGTTAATTTTAAATATTGCTGCTGATATGCTGATTTTAAGTATTTAATTAACCATTTTGCTAATGAACATAAACATACATGGCGTGTGCTAATGGATTATATCACTAATACATGCCATAATTTTTAGGAAACTTTTCCCAGTGAGATCTACTATTTCATATTTAGGGTTAATGAATGGGAACGAAACATACATTCAAATATGGATAAGGCTATATTAAACCAGCAGAACAAAATAAAACTTTTTAAACTGATCAGAATAAGGCAGTGTTCAGTTCAGTTCAGTTCAGTTGCTCAGTCATGTCCAACTGTTTTCGACCCCATGAATCGCAGCATGCCACACCTCCCTGTCCATCAACAACTCCCAGAGTCCACTCAGACTCACGTCCATCGAGTCAGTGATGCCATCCAGCCATCTCATCCTCTGTCGTCCCCTTCTCCTCCTGCCCCCAATCCCTCCCAGCATCAGAGTCTTTTCCAATGAGTCAACTCTTCGCATGAGGTGGCCAAAGTACTGGAGTTTCAGCTTTAGCATCATTTCTTTCAAAGAAATCCCAGGGCTGATCTCCTTCAGAATGGACTGGTTGGATCTCCTTTCAGTCCAAGGGACTCTCAAGAGTCTTCTCCAATACCACAGTTCAAAAGCATCAGTTCTTCGGTGCTCAGCCTTTTTCACAGTCCAACTCTCACATCCATACATGACCACTGGAAAAACCATAGCCTTGACTAGACAAACCTTTGTTGGCAAAGTAATGTCTCTGCTTTTGAATATGCTATCTACGTTGGACATAACTTTCCTTCCAAGGAGTAAGCGTCTTTTAATTTCATGTAGATTTCAGCATTTTTTTAGGTGAGACTGTCTGAATCATGTTAATGATAGGGCATCAGTTTCATAGAAATGTACACAAATCATTCAAATGTGAAAATCTTAAAAGTTAGTTTAAGAAAAGACACTGCTGTTTTATGATCAGGATTTCTGTGTATCTCTCTGGCCTGAGTACGTTTTGTGAAACTTTAAATAAAACTGTAATAATAATCTCCTGTGGTAATAATAATAATACTATTAATGTGCTAATAATATTACCACATTAGTATGCTCAAAAGCTTGAGGAGTAAAATTTTTAAAGAATATGTAAAAAAGAGTTTCTTTCTCATTGGAATCATTTCAGAAAATTTGATATATTATTACTCGTAAAACTTGGTAAATATTGAAGTACAGAACAGAGTCTAGATTCCAAGTGAAATTTATACCATGACTTCAATGAAGCAATTATTGTTTTGTTAGTCTTTAAAAAAAAAAATTGCCAGTCAATTGGATTTAAGAGTTTTGTTGTGTTTTAGTAAATTCTAACTAATGTTCTGTCTGGATTTTAATCTTTGACAGAAAATATTTGAATATAATACTTATAAAATGTCAGAATGGGGCTCTCCTGGTAGGTTAGACATTAAAGAATCTGCCTGCAACGCAGGAGACCCACATTCAATCCCTGGGTTGGAAAGATCCCCTTGGGGAGGAAGTGGCAACCCACTCCAGTATTCTTGCCTGGAAACTCCCGTATACTTACAGACATGTTAGAATAATTTTGTTTCTTTATGTTTTGTTTTATATTAGGTTACTAGTGAAGGGAAAGCATGAAAAACAAGTAACACTTATTTTGTTCATTTTTCAGTTAGTGTCTCATCCAAGTTCTTTTCCCTTACTTTTTGCTATTTTATTATACTGTTAATTGGTCTGATATTTAGATCAATGCTCTGGATATTTACAACAAAACAATGAAAATTACTGTTACTTTTTTAAGTTTTAGAGAATGTTGAACAGTTACATGATTGGGGAAATGTTATAGGAACTAGATCAAATAGTTATGTTTCTGATCCCTGGGGATTAATAAGTAAAATTAAAATTTGTTTTTTTCAACCTGTAGATTTTGTTGGTTTTAGAGACAGTTTTTCACTTCATTCTGGATTTGTTTAACTTATGAGTTTGTACAGACCTCTGACTCTTTAGGTCAGTGTGGTTTTCACTTTCCTGATTTGAGTTTTATGTGTTTAATATGAGCTTTGCAGTTTAGAAAGGTAAAAATTTATGTTGAATTTCAGCTAGCTGCTTTTCTTGTGGTATAGAAAGTACATCCATCAAAGGTGTAATATGCTCCCTATCAATTTACCCATCAAGCATTGAATAACTCTGATCATAACTGTAAGACATTTTCATGATTATGAGAAGACATTTGTATAGTACTTCCCTGGAAGTGTTTTCTGTTTGACTTTTATAAAGTTATTCTGTGGGAAATATGGAGTTAGTTTACTTCCATTTACTCATTAGGAAACTGAGATACAAAATGTTTTCCTTCAATTTTACTCACTGAAGCCCACCACTAAGAAGTAGTAGAATTTAGGCATCTTTCTAGTCCTGTGATGGGTTTATTGTGTATCATTTCCTAGTACCATATTAACTGCATTCATTTCTTTTATTGACCTTTGTTTGTTATGTGTCTTAAAGGAATGGAAAATGTGGTTTTTTTCTTTCCACACATCATGAAGAGTATGGACTTATCATTATTGTTTAAGAAATATTTTAAGGTTTTTAAGGAAAATATTTATTTCTAATCCTTTGTAAACCTTCTGCCATCTTGCACCCATGACAGAACTATATTAGTACTGAGTGATAAGCATTTTACTGTTTGTTACTTTTATGCATTATTAAATTAATGAGTAAATGAAACATTAGGCATCATTAGAGAGTATGTTACAATGTTAAGCAGAAATAAAATATTTAGAAAGAACATAAATTCAGGGTCTAACTGGATAGGTTTTAGTGGCCTAGACTTTATCAGGTTCATGTGTCATATGAGTTGAAGTTTCACATCCCTTTCTGGGCCATATTTAATTTCTATTGGGTTAACACTTAAAGAAAAGCACAAAATAAGAACAATAGAAAATGTAGTCTAGTGTATTAGACTTGAAAAGATACTCTATGAATAGAGATAAAAAGATAAATAGTAACCCGTTCTCTTATCAGGCTTACTTTTAAGAGTGCTAAAATTCACTAAGGCTTTATAGACATTTATAATTAAAGTCAGGATAAGGAGACAGGTTTCTTTGCCTTCTCTGTTTTAGAATGAGCTGCTTTGTGACATGTTCCATTATAGGACAGGTTCAATACCAGTGAAAGATAATGCTGATAAAGCCCACAGCTGGAGTAGAAGTAAATTCTAGACTATCTACCACATTACTCCCTACCTTTGTATAGTACTACATATTTTGGCTGGTTTTACTCAATATACTAGTTGACGACAGACTGGTTTTTGTTTGTTTTTAAAGAAGCGGATGGTAATATTTGAAGAGTTCAGCAGTGGAAACAGAAAGAAAACCAAAGGAAAGAAACAGGAAAACTAATCTTTTTTGACCAGTTAGTTAGAAGAATTTCTTCTTCTTCTTTTTTTTTTTTTTTCAGTATTAGCTGATTTGATTAGGAAAAGAAAAGAGATTTTAATGTTACCCTTGTCATGCAAGGCCAGAATGCATTGTTTCAAAATGGAACTGACAAGTGAATTTCATTAAGACCGAGAAAATGGCAGCATAGTGAAAGCTTGCAGTGATTATTATCAGCATGTAGAAATTATAGCCCAGCCATTACTTTTTGACCAAACGTTCTATTACATGTCAGAGTGATCTTGTATCTAATGATGTTTTAAGTTTTCATTCAAATTTTGTGTGTGTGTGTTTTAGTTTTTTTAGGGTTTGCTCAAATTGTTGGGCTACCTTCATAGTGGAAAAAGGCAATTAGACAATTTGTTTATATATGTGGTAAGGGAACTCTAGGAATTATTAGTGAGACTTAACCAGCTACTGCTGCTAAGCTGCTAAGTCGCTTCAGTCGTGTCCGACTCTGTGCGACCCCATAGACGTTAGCCCACCAGGCTCCCCTGTCCCTGGGATTCTCCAGGCAAGAATACTGGAGTGGGTTGCCATTTCCTTCTACAATGGATGAAAGTGAAAAGTGAAAGTGAAGTCGCTCAGTCGTGTCTGACTCTTAGCGACCTCATGGACTGCAGCCTACCAGGCTCCTCCGTCCATGGGATTTTCCAGGCAAGAGTACTGGAGTGGGGTGCCATTACCAGCTGCTACTTAAATGTATATTTTTCAGTGGTAAATATTCTGCTTTGTTGGTTGTTTCCATTTGTTGTTTGTTCATCTCTTTCTTCTTGTTAGTTACATTTGTTGTTTGCTTGTCTGACTCTTGTGACCCCATGGACTGTAGCCCCACCAGGCTCCTCTGTCCGTGGGATTTTCCAGGCAAGAATACTGGAATCGTTGCCATTTCCTTTTCCAGGGGACCTTCCTGGACCAGGGATTAAACCCACATCTCCTGCCTTGGCAGGCGGATTCTTTACCACTGAGCCACCTGGGAACCCTAGTTGTTTACATGCTAAAAAGAAAAACTCACATCATTAGAACAGTAATGAACTGAAGTGATTTCTGATAAAAGGGTATATGGTAGGGCTGCAAGTCCTCAAATCCAGGAATTTTAGTGACTTGCTCTGAACCTCTCTTGTTCTAAACTCTTTGCCATTATGCTGACTCCCTCCAGACAGACTCTTGAGTGATTGCTGTCCTCCTTTGCTTCCACCTGACATGAGCAGAGTATGAAGGCAAGTACTCTCTCTGATTTTGTTACTCTATTTTTAGTGCTTAGCAAAGCATCTGGGGCAAAAGTTATACCCAAACATTCCTGTGGCGTGAATGAACACTTACACTTCTGCCACCTCAGAATCAGGCATAAAAGTCTAATTCCTAGACTTATTCATTGCATTCTGTTCTTTGTCTATGCAGATTCTTTGTACTTTGGTGTAATTTGTTTCATTTTACTTACTTACATGTTACTCAGTAAATGAGTTTGTGTTTTGTTTAGTGTTGTGTACCTTTATTCTGTATTCTAAGGTCAGTTCTAACACACACATGTGTGTAGAATACGCAGTAAAATACAGCTAAGGATGGCACCATCAATAGAGAATGAACTTTGAATTCCCATAGTTGTAGAAGTTGTTTTCTTCCTCCTTTTGGTTCCCATATGTGTGGAAGTTGGTTCCCCCTCCCCTTCTTTGATTCCCTTTGTAACCAGTGAAATATATTCTAAGGGTATTTGGCTGATTTCAGAGGCATAGTGTTCATCATAGCTTTATGATGTTGTCCTGATCCTCAGCTTCCTCTTCTGTAAAATGAAGCTTATAACTACCAGAACTTATAACTATAACTTATAACTTATAACTACCAGAAGTTATAACTTATAACTTATAACTACCAGAACTTAGTTCTGTTTGGGAATTAAATGGCTAATGTTGACAACACTCAACAAAATTGGCCTTCACCAAATGTTAGTACTTCTCTCTGTCTCTTCGTCTACTCCTTCCATGGCTAGTAGCCATTTCAAATTGACCCACATAATGAATGAATTCCTGTGCCCCACTGATACTGGATTTAACCTTTGAGATTCTTGTATCTTTCTTTTTTAGAGTACTATTTTGAGAGGCCTGGACACCATCATTGGCTCTCCTGTCTTCTTTTTCCTCCTCTCAGACTCTGTACTTGTCACGAGACCTGTGTTCCCCTGGCACTCTATTCCTCTTGGAGAACCACCTACATGGTTGGCACCATCTCTGTCTCCATCATAAGCCAAGCTTGTCTTCTTCACCCTTACATATACTCCAACACTTAGCAGTGTAGTGTGTAAATTGCACTTTCTGAATATGTAATGAATGAATGGATTTGCTTACTTATCTCTTATTTTTATGGGAAAGGGATGAAACATGCCATTTAAACCTTATTTGATCTCTGTACATCTCTTTCTTAATAATGTACCTCTCTTTGCCAAAATTGAGCATAGTTAAAATTATATCATATGCTTTCTATATTATCTGAAAAACTACATCAAGATTTTATTATATTCCGTTAACCTTGAAAATCTATAATTCTGGTGTCAGCTGGGAGTTTAAAGCTTCATGAGTTTAAGGATGTTAGTTCACATTTCAGAGAGAGATTTTTTTATCTCCGAGTATGAACATTGAAGCAGACATTTGAAAATAAATTTAGCCCTGGAATGCATGAAAATAACAGAGTATACTGTGTATATATTTTTTAAAAATATTACTGTCCAATTAAAGGAAGGATACCTTGTCATTAGGCAAATTAATCGTGCAGCATGTTTAAACTATTAGAAATAGCACTAAAGGAAGAAAATAAAATTAATTCAAATGATACTGTCAGATCAAGGAAAGAAAAAAATATGTATAGCTTACACTTGGCCAGGCACATACTGTTAACTTTGTTCAGGTGGCAGCTTTTGTGGTCTGTTTTAGTTTCAGCTTGCCCCAGAAGGTGTTGCTACCCTGTGAAGGTGTTAAGGCAGCATAGTAATGGAACAAGAGATGAAACGAAAGGCTCATAAAATGTCTTATCGTCTGGGCCTTCCTGGAGAAACCTCACTTCAATTTTTGAGTGGTCAGCTTGACATTTTAAAGTATGGAGAAGTCGTGTCATTATTTCTGGACTACTATAGTAGTTAGAGGAAAAAGATTTAAAGTTCATTGCAGTAATTGCTGACAGCTTCCACGGAATGAGGTACTTTTGGTAAGTGTGTGCTGCCTTGCAAAAAAGACAGCCTACTGAGAAGAGGACGGTGAGCTGTGACAAAAGTCCTAGATTTGGGTCTTTTTGTGCCCCTGAAATCACTTCATTCATTTTGAAAGTGGGCAAGAAGTAAAAATACCCTGTCAGGTTCAAGCAAAGAAAAATTCTAGGCTTCTAAAACTAACAACTTGTATTACATTTCCAGAAACTTAGCATGTATAAAACCTGGTGACCAGTTGTTGGAAGGATCAAGTATAGCTGGTATCCCTGGGCTTGTACTGTCCATGTGAAGTACTGAGGAAATCCGTACTATAATGCATTTCCCCCTCCCTGGAAACCTGCAGTTTGCCTCTTAGTCCCAGATGGGGAGGAAACTTGAAAACAGCCGCAAGCTATACATAATGGCAGGGTTCACATCCTGACAGGGACACTGTAGAATATAAGAAAATTTCAAAAAGTCTTCATAGCATTATTTGAGTCAAGGACTTTGTGCTTTTTGTGAAGGTTGTAGTACTCTTTTTTTTTTTTTTTTTAAGATTTGAATATGTTGTGTTTGTTTAGCTTTCCCCGCCCCCCACCCTTCTGGATGCCAGCCAATATTCAGCTGAGGGAAACACATGTGGATGGGACATTCATCACATTATACTATCTTCTGCTTAAGTACCTAACATTTATTGCTTAAGAGAGAACATCCTACACACCTGTCAACTTGGTTTGCAGTACATATACTATGTGTGTGTGTGAGTCACTCAGTTGTGTCCAACTTTACAACCCCGTGGACTGTAGCCCGCCAGGCTCCTCCATCCATGGGATTTTCCAGGCAAGAATACTGCAGTGGATTGCCATTTCATTCTCCAGGGGATCGAGCCTAGGTCTCTGACATTGCAGCGGACTCTCGACCGTCTGATCCACCAGGGGAACTCATAAATACTATGTATAAACACATATATTCACATCTGAACAAGCTCTTACTTGTGATCTTCAGAAATACACTAACAGGTATGCTGTTTTCAAGTCAAATATAAAAGTTAGATTTTTTTCTGAACCCCAAACCCAGGAACATATTTTGTATAAAGACATTTTTATTTATTTTTCAAAGCTTCTTGAATTTCTTTCATCTTTATTGAAGATGGACAAAACTAAGATATTTAAAGTGATGGATTGATGTATGTATACATTGTGAAAGAATTCCTTCAATCTAGTTAGTAAATGTATCCATGCCTCTCATATTTATGTGTGTGTGAGAACACTTAAGTTCTACATTCTTTGCAAATTTTAATTAAACAAAACAGTGTTATTGACTTTAGTTATCATATTATACATTAGATCCTCAGATTTATTCATCTTCTAGCTGGAAGTTTGTACCCTTTTGCTAATCTCTCCATGTTTTCTCTTCCTTCCATCTCCTGGCACACACATTCTATTCTCTGTTTCTGTAAATTTGGCTTACTTTAGATTCTACATGTAAGTGATACCAGTGCAGTATTTGTCTTTCTCTATCTGACTTATTTTCATTTTGTTATAAACAGGATTTTCTTCTTTATTATGGCTGAATATTCCCTTGTAGTTATATTCCACATCTTCTTTATCCATTCAGTCATTGAAATACACCTTGGATTGTTTCAATATCTTGACTTTATTTAAAAAAAGATAAAATTTATCCAAATCAGAAAGAATAAAGTAAAATTATCTCTATTTGCAGATCAATTATATATATAGAATACCCTAAAGACTCCACTCAAAAATTGTTAGAACTAACAAATTCAGTTAAGTTGCAGGGTACAAAATCAATATACAAGAGTCAGTTACATTTGAATACACTAGCAATTAATTATTAGAAAAGTTAAGAAAACAATCCCATCTATAATTGCACCCCAAAAAATGAAATACTTAGGAGTAAATTTTTCCAAGTAGGTGAAAAATCTGTACATTGAAAACTTTGTACACTATTAAACATTGATGAAAGAAATTGAGGAAGACACATATAAATGAGAAGATATTTTGTGTTCTCGGATGGGAAGAATAATATTGTTAAAATGTTTATGTGACCCAAAGGATTCTACAGATTCAATGCAATTCCTATCAAAATTCCAATGTTACTTTTCAGAGAAATAGAAAAATATCCTAAAATCTGTATTAAGCTACTCAAGATTCTGAATAGCCAAATCAACCTTTGAGAAAGAACAACAAAGCTGGAGGCATTATACTTCTTGATTTCAAATTATATTACAAAGCTATCGTGATCCTAACAGTATGATATTACCAAAAAAAAAAATAGACACAGATGAAAATAAAATAGCTCAGAAAAAGCCCCATGCATGTATGGTTAGTAAATTTACAACACAGGAGCCAAGAGAAGACATGAGTCAAGGACAGTCTCTTCAATAAATGGTGCTATGAAAACTGGACAGCCACATGTAAAAGAATGAAACTGGACTACTGTCTTACTCCCTGCACAGAACTGAATTCAAATTGGATTACAGACTTAAATTTTAAACCTGAAACCATAAAACTCTTAAAAGAAAACATAGCGCATAAGTTTCTTGACATCAGTTTTGGCAATGATTTTTTGTATAGAGAATATTACATTGAGATACTAAGTAGCTAATTATTATTACTGATTACACAAATCATTTTTTACATAAAATTTCAAGGATAGTCTGTTTGTATCCTATAAGTTACATATACCATAGACAGAAGGGACCTCAAGAATCATGGCCTCAGGCAGGTAGGCTTTTATCTGCACAAGTAAGTAGCATTATCTAGGTCTCACAGATGAGGAAGCTAAGTCTCTTAGAAGGTAACGCATCCAATCACAGGTGACAGAGATGCAAGATCAGCACAAAATCATAAGTTAAGAGGTGAAGAAATAAAACTCAGTTGTATAAGTTTTAGTCTTATGATTGAAAAGTATCAAGTATTTTAAAGAAAGTATTTTTTAAATGAATAAGGGGCTCTTTTGCATCTAATAGCTGTAGTAGCTTATGTTTACAAGCTAAAACAAGCTATTTGTATGCCCTTTAACAATATCAGACACATCTGTTTAATTTGCTTTCTACGATACATAGAACAAACTAAGTCATCATTTTAAGTATGTTTCATATACTTTAGCTATGAACGTTAGTTAGAAAGCCGGTTAAAGGATGTTCCAGAAATGGAAACAGACAACACATTCACTAATCAGAACTTTGTTTCACATATCAATGACATGCTTAAAGTAACTATTTGCAATTCAGAAGAAGCTATTTTTTTTGAAGCAGTGATCTTCTGAAAGTATTGTTTGATTACTTATGCTCTGCATTTTGCAGTGAGATTTTATAGTAGTAGCACATGCTGGGGGAGGGCTTACAAATCATTGTATTTCACATCATAATATTTTGCTGTGCATAGGTGCCCATATATAAAAACAAAAATGATACATATATATATATATGTATGTATGTATAAATGTCAGAAAGACCATGAAAGCAAGGACCATATCTGTCCCGTTCACTGTCTGCATTGCCGTACCTGCCACAGAGCAGGTGCTCAGTAATTGTGAATGGATAAATGAAGCAATTCTAAGGAATTTTCACAGTCTTTCATACTGTGGTTATTGAAACACAGTCTTCTAATAAGTTGATAACACTTGTCTTTTAAGTTTCTGCCTGTAACCATGAATCCCCATTAATCTCCATCATTCTATTTTAAACTCTTTAATTTTAAATATTTTCTATTCATGTTACCCATTGAATATATACACTCCAGAAAAAAATAGCGTCATTCAAAACCAACATGTATTCATACATCTTTCCTCTCTCTATGCTTGCCGCCCATCTTAAGTGCCACCTACCTCCTCTCTTTATTATATATGGCATACCCAGCCTGTAAGTACTGTCTTAAATGACACTTACTTCATGAAGCCTGTGCTTCCCTGTAGTAAACAAACTCCTGTAGTTACATTTGTTTAATATCCTGTGTTTTATAATATGCTTTCGTATGGTAACTCTATTGATAAGAAGTGAAATAGCTCTAAGGTTGTTTTATATACAGTTGTATTTAATGCTCAGAATAGCCCTAGGAGGCAGGCAATATCATTATCTTGACTTTATAGATGAGAAAAAGGAGACTGAGAGGTTTCTTGAGGTTTCTTAAGGTCATGTCACTAATAAATGAAAGAGTCTGACCTTAAACTCTTGAATACCGAATCTCTTAGCCATAGGCTCTCTGCCGGCACTAAAGTGACTCTGCTTCCCAAGCTTTATGATTTTTATATCGAGGTTATTATCCCCAGTTTACATAGTAGGAAACAGGGACAGTGTTAAATGACTTCCTCACCACAATATTTATTTGGCTGCTCTGGGTCTTAGTTCCAGCACACAAGATCTTTTAGTTACAGCACGTGAACGCTTTAGTTTCAGCGTGTGGGATCTAGTTCCCTGTCCAGGTATCAAACCAAGATCCCCTGCATTGGGAGCACGGAGTCTTAGCCTCTGGACTGCCAAAGAAGTTGCTAAATGACTTCTTAATGTTCACATATGTACTTAAATAAAGGTATTCTAATCCAGCATTTCTATTACTCACCTAATACCTCCTACGGTGCTTTGTAATTATTTTATCTTTTAACAGGTTCACTCTATAAAACCAACTAAAGTGTCTATTCATTTGGGGTAGGAAACAAGTATGAATATTGCAAAATAAAAACAAATAAAAATATTACCGCTGCAACACTGCAGGAAATAAAATTTGCCGGGTGATTGTCCAGATTCATTTTTCTTAATCACAACTATAAGTTTTCTTTTTTGCTACTGCTTGATTCATTTTCTTGATTTAACATTTTTAACCAAACAGTCCTCTGCATCTCAGGGCCAAATATTGACTCTGCTTATTTCACACAAATAGTGAAGTGTTTATGAAAAGAACATCAGGGAAAGAACTTCTGTAGGCTTGATGTTTGTTGTGGGTTTTGGCACTCAGGGATACTTGAACCCAGGGTAGGAAAGCTGTTGGGTTCCTCCGTCACTTTCTGTTCAGAGACTCAGTAAAGCTGATGAAGTGCATCTCCTGGCGTTGGTTCTTTCCTCTGTCATTCTTGCCCCGTAATGGAAACCTTGCTCCATTTCTTATCTCTTTCTCTTTAGCGTGCCGGCGGCACTGCCTTCTGACCTGGTTTAAGTGTCCTCAGTGACCTCTGGCAATCTCATGTGTGGATCCCTTCGAGAATATGCCCGCTCAGCTGGATTTTATAGTAATGATTTTATTTCTTACAGAAGTTTGGTTAGAAAATTTGTACTCCCCTTATTAAAAGAGAGAATTTCAGAATGCAATTTGCTTCACAAACCTCCCACAGTTATGTTAAGCAGATGGTTGCCAAACACCAGTTCAAAGTAGATTGCTCTTATATGAAATAAAATCCATGCTCAGAAAATCTGGCAGTGGAAGCTGGTCTTCTTCCAGAACAGTCTCTCAGACAAATTTCTCTTTACTCAAAGCTGGCAAACTACTACACCTGTGTTCTACATGCAGTAGAGAAAATGGCAGATGGCACACACCGATCCAGAGTTACTCTTCCTTAACATACTGGCATCCCTGTTTTCCTTTACTGTTAACTGGTAACTGATTTTGCTTTTGATGACACAGGGGAAATAGCAAGAATTTGGTCTTTAGTTCTCAGTTCTAGTTTCAGATCTGGCTCTGAATAGATGTGTGACCTGGACAAGTTACTTCACCCATTTTGAGCTTTAGTTTTCTCATCTGTAACATGAAGGTAGTATTGTATACTTCACAGAGCAGCTGTTATGATTATATCAGTGATGTATATAATGCACTTAAAGTCTTTTCTTTTATGCAGTGGCCCTTTAATTAATGTTATGTTGCTGATTTGTGTTTAATACCTAGCTCTATTATAATTATTTATGTGCAGTCTCTGTAACTTAAAAAAAAAAGAAATATGATAGGTAAATCAGCTGCAACAAGAGTTCAATGAACATTCACTGAGCATCTAGTATATGTAAGGGGAAGACAGTTTTACAATTGTGAATAAAACATTTCTTTTAAAAAATCTTATACCATAGGGAATGTAGTGTGTGAAAGTCACTCAGTCATGTCTGACTCTTTGTAACCCCAT
The DNA here is from genome assembly GCF_027580195.1 of Bos mutus. Lineage (NCBI taxonomy): Eukaryota > Metazoa > Chordata > Mammalia > Artiodactyla > Bovidae > Bos > Bos mutus. Next base: position 34,798,205 of record NC_091618.1, read on the forward strand.
GGACTATACAGTCCATGGATTTCTCTAGGCCAGAATACTGGAGTTGGTAGCCCTTCCCTTCTCTAGGGAATCTTCCCAACCCAGGGATCGAACCCAGGTCTCCAGCACTGCAGGAAGATTCTTTACCAGCTGAGCCACAAGGGAAACCCAAGAATACTGGAGTGGGTAGCCTATCCCTTCTCCAGCGGATCTTCCAAACCCAGGGATCAAACTGGGGTCACCTACATTGCAGGTGGATTCTTTACCAGGTGAGCTATCAGGGAATGTAGAGTTAAAGGCAAATATTTGAATGAAATCACTGTAATGCATCTTTTTGCACAGGGAATACTTCATGAAAAAGGTAGAAGATAAGTGAGCTTTGAGGGGCTTCCCAGGTGGTGCTCGTGGTAAAGAACCTGCCTGCCAGTGCAAGAGACGTGAGACCTGGGTTTGATCCCTGGGTTAGGAAGACCCTGTGGAGGAGGGCACGGCAACCCACTCCAGTATTCTTGCCTGGAGAAGATCCCATGGACAGAGGAGCCTGGTGGGCTACAGTCCATAGGGTCACACAGAGTCAGACATGACTGAAGTGACTTACATGCAATGAGCTTTGATGATATGCTGACATTGATAGAAGTAGGAGAAAGACTCTAGAAAAAATAAGAATCAGTAAAAAAAAAAAAAAAAAAAAATAGGGATGTATGGGATAAGTTCCAGGAAGAATGGCTGGAAAAAGTATGAATAACTAAGGGAGTAATAGGACATAGGACCAAGAGCAATGATGGAACTGTGCTGTGGAGGTCCTTAAAGTCCACACTGATACCTTTGTCTTTAATTTGTAGGCAGCAAACAGTCCAGTTAAGGAAAACATTTAAAAGAGTAACATGAGCTCAGCGTTAGGAAGAGAATTGGGGGGTGTGGAGTGTGGCAAAATCCTGAAGAGAGACCCAGCTAGAAAGTTGTTGAAATTGTTCCAGGTGAGAGGACATGGGCAGTCTTAAAAGGAGTTCTGTGTTGCCCATTAAAATGTAACAAAAAGAAGTTGGATATGCAAGACATGGCAGATACTGAATCTCTGGGACTTGATAAATGCAGTCATTTATTTAAAGGATGGATAACAGGATAGACTCTTGTTTGCCTGTGGCATTTCTGTTTAAACTAGGCTTATTTTCTCCACGTTGTACATTTCCCAAGAACTAGTTGTGTGCCGGAAAATATAAACTTCATCCTTGGGTGCGGTGGTGCCACTGTGCTGGTCAGTAAAGGTGTGTGGTCTGCTGCTGGGCCTGTTGTAGAAGGTCATGTGTGTTGTGGGAGAGCATCAAGGGTCACAGGTCTCAGCTCCTTAGTTTTACTTGGTTTTTCTTTTTCAAGGAGGTAGAGTAATTTTTTGGTATTTATTTTGTTGTGACGATCTCTTTAAATGTACATGAAATATTGCATGAGCTGCTCATCAATAGGATTTATCTTTGTAACAAAAATTGACACAAGACTGTCAAAATGTGACCACAAAGGAAGTCCTAAAATGCCATCGTCTATAACTGTTGGTTTAGAGATTAAAGTTGATAATAGCGACTTATTCCTCAAATGGCTGTCTTTACCCACCACCCGTAAGTCATGACAGGGAATATAGAAAAAGTAGGGATCAGGAAAAGGATTGAATATTGGCAGATTCTTCAGGAACTTGTTGCACTACGTGACCCTATCCCTGCCTTGAGACCAAAGTAAATCTACAAATGAAAAAGTATTTCATTTGAGTAGGCACAAGCCTCCCAGACTTGAAAGTATTCATCTACACCTCAGTTTATGGAAATGTATTTTTATTTTATCTGACCCATGTGGGCTTGAATTCCTGGTATCCTCTTCAACTTATGGGCACAGTTTTATAGCATCAGAAAGATCTATTTTCTCAGGACTGATATTTTTTCTAAATGTAATACTACTATTAGTTACTTGCTTAATTGGACAGGCAGTATTGTGTCATAGGAAGATGGCGAAGACAAAAGGCAGAAAATCTTGCATTGATATTTACTAGTTTAGCATCCTTGGGTACGTTACTTAGCAACCAACCTCCATTTATCTGTGTCTGTCCTACCTATAATCCACTGTGGTTCTGAGTATCCAATGAGACAATGTGAATTGTTTTAAATCAATAAGAATTATAAATTATTTTTGTATTATTACAATTATTAGAAGGATTCTAAATCCTTAGTGTAGAGACTGTTTTATCTAGGCTTCTGTTTTCAGGAACATCAAGTGTTATTTTCCCCATGTTTCAGGTGATGCAGGAGGCTGAGTCAAAATAAACAAATTTCCCAAGGTCCCAGAACTAGTTAAGTGGCAGAAAGGGAAGTAAAGACCCTGGTTTCCTTCAATCAAGTGCAGAGTAATTTTCTTCTATAGTGCTTTTAGAATAGTAATCATATTTCAGAACCAGGACTGTCTTGATCAAGTTACTCTAGTAGGTTTAAGAAATATATAATCTAACTATATTGGGGAAAGGAGAGAGAGAGAGAGAGCAGGGACTTAAAGAAAACGAGATAATGTGATGTGCAGACTTAGAATGCTACCCCCAAATGCCTCAGCTGCAGTTGAGTGACACCAGTGTCTGGACTTGTCCAACCATTTCTAAAATGAATACTTTAAGGATGCTATGAGGGAGCTGTTTTGTAAGATGTATGTATTAATTTATTTCCAGTTAAAAGGAACAGAGTTTTTATATTGTGTGAAAATTTGTTGAGGAAATTCTTTGAAAAATGATTGCACATACCTTAATTTTTGTTGTGAGGATTTTACTTTAATTGTGTAGATGGCTGGAAAGTTGGTTAGTAAATAATTATGCTTTACATCAGAGTTTGGAAAGCAGTTTGTGTTTTTAACACATTAATTAAACAGCTGCTGTGCTGTTATCATGAATTTAATCATGTTTGGTGTTTCTTTTTTGAAAGTTTAAACCAGAGTTGTATGAGCTCAGAGGCAACTTCAACAGATTATTAGATAGACATATTGATTCAATTAGTGTGTATAACACCATTTCAAGTATCTGGCATAGCCCTGGAGAAATTGATGCTTGTAAGTAATAACACAATGTAAGTGTCCTCTTAAATGTTCACACAACAGAAACCAAGCATATGAAAGTCTACTTACACATCACACCTGAAAGGTTTTTTCCCCAAACTTGATAAGAATGGCATTTTAGCTATCTTTTATTATTAGCACTGTGAAAGAAATATTTCTTTAGCTCCCATAGTGTTGACTACTTCCTTCCTTAAAAATTGAGTTGAAAATTATAGTTTGGAAATTAAACAAAAATAAATCACTAGGTGAATAGTAATTAAGATAGAAGGCCTATTTTATACTCCATAAGATAAATATTGTATCTTTTCAAATACAGCAAATAAATCATAATCCCTTTGCATTATTTTCCTGGCTAGGAAATTTCAATAATCTATTCATGGATGAATAGAATCAACTCATACTAATAATAAAGTTTTAAGTTGTATAAAGTTTAATTTAGATTTTGAAAATATTTCAATAATGGTATTTTAGGTTCTGGTTTCTATGATTTTTCAAAAACTTGACATTTAAATGATAGGCTTATCTGTGAAAAGCTCATTCTAACGATGAGGATATAATTTATTCCACTTTTATAATTCAAAATTAACTGAATATATTTCTCCATGTGTGTAAAAAAGTGATCTTCCCTCCAGATGTTAAAAGCTGAGAATTTTATTTGAAGCCATCAAGTGCCAGACATTGCAAAATCAAATGCTCTCATACCATCTTACATAAGTTGGTAATTTGGTCAAGTTAATAAAAAATAGGAATTTCTAAGGAAAAATCTCTCCACATTTATGTACTATTTAGGTCAATAAATTCAGTATGTAACCAAATTACATGCTAGTAAAATATTTCCTGTACTTCTTACTCATAAACTCTTCCTTGAGCTGGGTACATACCATCCTGCTAATACAGGTTTCTTATTTAAGTGAAAAATTCTTCAGCTTTTAGTCTTAAACCTTCATAGTCAATTTTAGCAAAGTATCGATGGCAAATAAACTTTTTGGGCGGCACAATATTAGGCACATAATAAATATTTGCTGGCTCAATGAGTTTTAAACAGATTTCATTTTGGTCCTTGTGTCTTATTGGTTGAAGTAGATGGGCTCTACTGTTTGAGGTCTATTAATGTATGTAACAGCATTGTGCATTTCATTTTTAAGTGGTATACATTTGGATTTTGAATTGTCTTTAGTTTTTAAAGTATAGTAGTGGTAATGAAAACTTCATTATGAAATAGACTGAATTAAAATAATGTGTTTTAACAGTTACACAAAACAGCATGATTTTTCCCCATTTGGTTTTCTGCCCTTTTTTTTTTTTTAAAAGCAGTGATCTGTATATATGTTTAGCTGTGTAAATACCCTTATTAGGTTATCATTTTATTTAATACCATGCTACTGAATTTAAGACAAGTCCAGTGTAACTTTATCCACTCAGTAGTATGTATCTTGAAACTGATAATTATGAAGGCTTTGAGTGTAGACAATCCAGTATGTTTACTGAAAAGCTTTTATTATTGAAATTTCTTTGGCCTGGGAATCATTTATAAGAGCTTTTATGTGAATCTCTTTACTTCTTGGCATTGGGGTGATCACATGTAAATGGAGGTGATTAAAACATGCATTTTTATAGAATCTATAAACTATATCCTAAAGTTCAAGAATAGTAGTTGGAAAGCACAAAGAAGGGGATAAATCTTTAATCCTTAAACGTTTGCATTATGAAGCAATTTTTTTCATAACTATATATGTAGAATATTTTATCCTGAAATATATTCAAAGCTTTATCTGTATAAAATTGATTATAAAAGTCTTTTCAGTCAACAATTATTATCCTTTAATTGTGTTTACAAACCTCCAAGTGTACTAAAAGAATCAACCTAACAAAGAATCAGTGTAACTTTTTTGGATACTTTAAAATTCGACTCTTCTTTATTTAAAACTGTGAACTGTATCATCTCCTTCAAGTTAAAGGGAAAAAAAATACCTATAATAAACATTTTACTTTTTCATTGAAAATATTCACCTATCTGTATATCATAGTTATTTGTGGCTACAATATTGAATAACAAAGAACAAATTAATCAATTAAAATCTTATTTCACATCCTTTTTTCATTGCTAATTATTCTGACAAAATATTGTTTTCATTAAACTGTTAATGCTTCTCAATATATTAAAATGTGTATAATTTCACACGGATATGCTTGAATTTTTACATTCTTCATTTTCTATCAAGAAAATAAGCATGAAAAGTAATTCTTGTTGTTGATATATAGTAATAAGATTTCATTTATACTAACATTTTCTTAGAAGAAATTAGCCATGTATTAGAATGCCTTTCTTTTAACCAAATTATAAAAGGAATACTATATGATAAAGAGTTAAAGTTTAATTTCAAAAATTTGATAGTGCCACGACTTTGATTTTTATTCCATGATTAATTTATAGTGACTTCATGTAACTACAGTCATTATGTAATTTATAATTTAGAGTATACTAATCATTAATAGTTAAAATATTAGATGCCCTAGATTAATTAGAAAAATCCTAAGTAGTAGAAATAAATAATAGGAGAATATCTTGTAGGTTCTTTAAGTAGGAAAATATTTTATTTAACAGTTAAAATTCTGATCAATTTAAGTAATCACTTTTATCTTAGAATTTCAACTTAATTTTGGTAAGATGAGCTAAATATTAATTAGAATGGAATTTTATTTGTACAATAGGACACCATATTTAGCTTCCATGGTGGCTCAGATGGTAAAAAATCTGCCTGATATGCAGGAGACCTGGGTTCGATCCCTGGGATGGGAGGATCTCTGGAGAAGGGAATGGCAACCCACTCCAGTATTCTTGCCTGAAGAATCCCCAAGGACAGAGGAGCCTGGTGGGCTCCAGTCCATGGGGTCTCAAAGAGTCAGACATGACTGAGTGAATAAACACATCCACCATATTTTTGAAAAAACCTATGCCATGTATATATTAAAATGTGTTGGATTTTATTGATTTACTATATCAATAAATACAAATTATTATTTACTATAGCATATATATTCATACAAGGCAAATATATAATTCCTCAGAGTATAATACTGTTAGAGAAAAGATTACTATAGTTTTGTTGTTCAGTCACTAAGTTATGTCCAAATCTTTGTGATCTCACGGACTGCAGCATGCTGGACTTCCCTGTCCGACACTGTCTCCCGAAATATGCTCAAACTCATGTCCATTGAATCAGTGATACCATAAATCTCATATTCTGTCGTCTGCTTCTCCTCCTGCCTTCAATCTTTCCCAGCATCAGGGTCTTTTCCAGTGAGTCAGCTCTTTGCATCAGGTAGCCCAAGTATTGGAACTTTAGCTTCAGCATCATTCCCTCCAGTGAATATTCAGGGTTGATTTCCTTTAGGATTGACTGGTTTGATCTCCTTGCCCTACAAGGGACTCTCACTGAATCTTCTGCAGCACCACAGTTTGAAAGCATCAGTTCTTCAGCACTCAGCCTTCTTGATGGTCCAGCTCTCACATCCTTACTAGACTCCTGGAAAAACCTTAGCTTTGACTATATGGACCTGTGTTGGCAAAGTGATGTCTCTGCTTTTTATTATGCTGTCTAGGTTTGTCATAGCTTTTCTTCCAAGGAGCAGGTGTCTTTTAATTTCATGGCTGCAGTCACCATCTGCAATAATTTTGGTGCCCCCCAAAATGAAGTCTCTCACTGTTTCCGTTGTTTCCCCATCTATTTGCCATGAAGTGATGGGACTGGGTTCCATGATCTTCGTTTTTTGAATGTTGAGTTTTAAGCCAGCTCTTTCACTCTCTTTCACTTTCATCAAGAGTCTCTTTAGTTCCTCTTTGCTTTCTGCCATTAGGGTGGTGTCATCTGCATATCTGAGGTTATTGGTATTTCTCCCAGCAGTCTTGATTCCAGCATGTGCTTCATCCAGCCCAGCATTTCTCATGATGTACTCTGCATATAAGTTAAATAGCAAGGTGACAATATACAGCCTTGACATACTCCTTTCCCAATTTGGAACCAGTCTGTTGTTCCATGTCCAGTTCCAGCTGTTGCTTCCTGACCTGCATACAGATTTCTCAGGAGACAGGTCAGGTGGTCTGGTATTCCCATCTCTTTCAGAATTTTCCACAGTTTATTGTGATCCACACAGTCAAAGGCTTTGGCATAGTCAATTAAGCAGAAGTAGATGTTTTTTCTGGAAATCTCTTGTATTTTCTGTGGTCCAGTGGATGTTGGAAATTTGATCTCTGGCTCTTCTGCCTTTTCTAAATCCAGTTGGCACATCTGGAAATTTTCAGTTCACATACTGTTAAAGCCTAGCTAGAAGGATTTTGAGCATTGTTTTGCCAGCATGTGATATGAGTACAGTTGTGTGGTAGTTTGAACATTCTTTGGCATGGTCCTTCTTTGGGGTTGGAATGAAAACTAACCTTTCCTATTCCTGTGGCCACTGATGTGTTTTCCAAATTTTATGGCATATTTAGAGCAGCACTTTAACAGCATCATCTTTTATGATTTGAAATAGCTCAGCTGGAATTCTATAACCTCCACTAGCTTTGTTCCTAGTAATGCTTCCTAAGGCCTGCTTGACTTCGCACCCCAGGATGTCTGGCTCTAGGTGACTGATTACACCATCGTGGTTATCCAGGTCATTAAGACCTTTTTTATATAGCTCTTCTCTGTATTCTAGCCACCTCTTCTTAATATCTTCTAATTCTGTTAGGTCCATACCATTTTTGTCCTTTATTGTGCATATCTTTGCATGAAATGTTCCCTTGGTATTGCTAATCTTCCTGAAGAGATCTCTATTCTTTCCCATTCTATTATTTTCCTCTATTTCTTTGCATTGTTCACTTTAGAAAGCTTTCTTATCTTAGTTTCTTACTATAGTTTACCACTTCTTTTATATTTAGTTCTAGTAAATCTATGCTTTTGGATATTCATCTCAAGTATGTTCTTCTATAGATAGAAAAGAAAGTTCTAACCATAATAGTAACATCTCATAAACTGGACTTTTTAAACTATTTTAAATTTTATTTATTTACTGCTGGGTTCATTGCTGCATGGGCTTTTCTCTGGTTGTTGCAAGCAGAGGCTACCCTCTAGATGTAATGCACGGGCTTCTCATTGTAATGACATCTCTTGTTTCAGAGCATGTGCTCTAGGGCTCTCAGGCTGCAGCAGTTGTGGCCTGTGGGTACTCAGTATTTGAGGCTCCTGGGCTCTTAAGCACAGGCTTAATAGTTGTGGCACTTGGGCTTATCTGCTCTGTTGCATGTGTGATCTTCCCGGACCAGAGATCAAACCCATGTCTCCTGCATTGGCAGGTGGATTCTTTTACCACTGAGCCAGCAGGGAAGCCCTGATAAATTTGTTAAATGACATTTTTACTAATGTTTAATGTTGTTTTACTGTCCATATTCTAATATTCTCCTGAGGGAAAAGATAATTTAGTAGAACATCAAGTCATAATTTTGTACTCTTTTGAAATTGAAGAGGCCCATACGTTCAGACTTAACTTCTTTTAGATATACCTTTCTTCAGTTCCTGAAATGAAATGTGGGTAGACTTTATACTCATTAAAGGCAGCTTATCAGATGTTGACTAGTTTAAGAATGTAAGTGATAGCATTGCCGTGAAATTTGTGATCTTTAGTACATGACTTTAATGTGTGGGAAAATTTGCTCACAGGCTGGTATATGAAATCATGCTACATTAAGTCATATTTTTCATTTGTTTTCTTTCTTAATTTTCCCTTTATGTGACAGTTACAAATGAAACATGGGACTGTGTAGAGTAACCGGTAGTATTTTTACATTGATTAGAACAGTTTTCCTTCTCAGAAAAAAATGGAAGAATTTCTCGGAATATGGAAAAACTATTGAAGCAAGATATGGAATCCAGAAGTCATAATTGTTATGGCTTAAATATGTTATGTTTAACAAAAATGTTAAAATTCAAAATGTAAAAAATTTAACATACATGCCAAAAAAATACCCTGGAGTAAAAAGATATACCCAAGTTTTTGCAAAACATATCAGACACAGGGCTAAGTTCCTTACTATATAAAGCATTTAAATTCAGTGAGAAAGGCTGACAACCTAGTGGAAAAATGGGCAAAGAATTTTGATAGGCATTTCTAAAAAAAAAAAGAGAGAGAACACATTTAAACATGAAAAAGATACCCAACTTCATTCACAATAAAAAATGCAGATTGAAAGTCTAAAGTAAAATAACTGGTTTTTAGCAGATTAACAGTTTTGTATGGTATATTAGACAATAATGTCTATAATAGCACTAAATAAATAATAGCCTGGGTGAATATATTATGTTTGTAAAATAGATTTTATGCAGGTATTGGAAACGAACAGTGTAGATTTCTGTGTTTGTGCCTGTGTGCTCAGTTGCTCAGTTGTATCTGACACTTTTGTGACCCATGGACCGTAGCCCATGAGGCTCCTGTGTCCATGGGTTCCCAGGCAAGAATAGTGGAGTGGGTTGCCATTTCCTTCTCCAGGGAATCTTCCCAACTCGAGGATGGAACCCACATCTTCTGCAGCTCCTGCAAAGGATTCTTTATATCACTAAGCCACCTGGGAAGCCCGATTTCTTTGTACTAATGTGGAAAATATTGAACAGATATTATTAACTGAAGAAAGGAACGTTAAAGTCAGCTCATTTTGTGTAAAAAGAGTGAGCTGTATGTACACATGTATACACATATGTACACACATGTACACACACAATTCTAAATAGAAGACAAGGATTATGGTTGATTTTGAGACCAGAACTGAGGAATGGGTGAACTTTAGGTAGAAAAGGACATAATTTTCATTTTTTATCCTTTCAGCTCAGTTCAGTTCAGTTCAGTCGCTCAGTCGTGTCTGACTGCAACCCCATGGATTGCAGCACACCAGGCTCCCCTGTCCGTCACCAACTCCTGGAGTTTACTCAGACTCATGTCCATTGAGTCGGTGATGCCATCCAACCATCTCATCCTCTATCGTCCCCTTCTCCTCCCTCCTTCAATCTTTCCTAGCATCAGGGTCTTTTCAAATCAGTCAGTTCATCACATCAGGTGGCCAAAGTATTGGATTTTCAGCTTCAATATGAGTCCTTCCAACAAATATTCAGGACTGATTTCCTTTAGGATGGACTGGTTGGATCTCCTTGCAGTCCAAGGATCTCTCAAGAGTCTTCTCCAACACCACAGTTCAAAAGGATCAATTCTTCAGTGCTCAGCTTTCTTTAAGGTCCAACTCTCACATCCATACATGACCACTGGAAAAACCATAACTTTGACTAGATGGACCTTTGTTGGCAAAGTAATGTCTCTGCTTTTGAATATGCTATCTAGGTTGGTCATAACTTTTCTTCCAAAGAGCAAGCGTCTTAATTTCATGGCTGCAGTGACCATCTGAAGTGATTTTGGAGCCCCCCAAAATAAGTCTCTCACTGTTTCCATTGTTTCCCATCTATTTGCCATGAAGTGATGGGACCGGATGCCATGATCTTCGTTTTCTGAACATTGAGTTTTAAGCCAGCTTTTTCACTCTTCTTTTTCACTTTCATCAGAGGCTCTTTAGTTCTTCTTCGCTTTCTGCCATAAGGGTGATGTCATCTGCATATCTGAGGTTATTGATATTTCTCTCAGTAATCTTAATTCCAGATTGTGCTTCATCCAGCCCAGTGTTTCTCATGATGTACTCTGCATATAAGTTAAATAAGCAGGGTGACAATATACAGGCTTGACATACCGGTTTCCCAATTTTGAACCAGTCTGTTGTTCCATGCCCAGTTCTAAGTGTTGCTTCCTGACCTGTGTACAGATTTTTCAGGAGACAGGTTAGGTGGTCTGGTATTCCCATCTCTTTAAGAATTTTCCATAGTTTGTTGTGATCCACACAGTCAAAGGCTTTGGCATAGTCAATAAAGCAGAAATAGATATTTTTCTGGAACTCTCTTTCTTTTTTGACGATCCAGTGGATGTTGGCATTTTGATCTCTGGTTCCTCTGCCTTTTCTAAATCTAATCCTTTACGATGATTCATTTTTTGTTATTCTGTTAATGGATTCTTTAAACATATAAGAAAATACCTTAAAGAAAATTCTTAATCAGTTAATTAAAATGCTTCAGGGAATACTACCTGAAATACTTCTTGTATGCCACAAATATCTTAGCATATTGGAAATATTAAGATGGAAAATATTGTCCATACTCTTCTCAAAACCCAGTAAAGCAGTGCTAATTTGTAAATAGGGTAAAACTCAAGATATACATATTCTGTTAGAGATGAGGCAAGAAGGCTGTGTATCCCTTTGTAGTTCTTAGGTTAGTTTACGTACTGTTACGTTAATTGATCTTTACAAAAACTTTGTGGAATAAAAACACTTTTGTCCAAAGAAAAATAATGGTAAGCCCATTTTTTATATTTAGACATTTAATGCTTACATCTGTCCTAGGAAGTGGGTGCCATTATCATCCCGATTTTGTAGAGGTCATGGAGAACTTAGTAATATGCACAGCGTGACAGTCCTTTTATAATACTAAGTGCCACTGCTAGAAACTTTGCTCTTAATAGCTAAACTATTGTGCTTAAACTTTATTCTGTAATCTGAATTCATCTCCACTTTGTAAATGAAAGACATAAGATTCAGATGTTAAGTAACTGGTTCAAGATTATATTGCAGTAAATGTCAAAGCCAGTTCTCCTAACTAAATCTAGTGATCCCCACGTTGTACCACACTGTCTGTGGTTCACAGGGGAGTTCCATGGAGAGAGCATGGAGGAGTCATTTTGATAGTATGTGCTGCCTGTCATAAGAACTAACAACGAGGCAGAGAAGGGGTGGTTTCTCTAAGAAAACAATTGCCGTAAAAAAAAATGTACTTCCTTTTTATGAAAATATTTCCTCTATTCAAGTAATACCAAATAATTTGTTTTGCTTAGTAACTTTGATATGGTTTCTTGAGAAATTTTCAAGATCAGTGGATAAAACCTGGTATTCTCTTAAACCTTGCTTCTGCTCTGTGAAAGGACTCTGTCAGCAATCCAGCATGAGGGCTGTGCTAACAAAATTCCAACTTTTCTGTGGGATGATCCAAAAACAGCAAACAGAAGGCATTAAATTTCTTAACAGTCACAAGTGTGTGCATGCATGCTATGCCATTCCTGTCATTCACTGCTTTTTGGTGTGCATAGATTAAAGTTGGAATACTTTGATTTGCAGACTAATATGTTCTATGGAGAACTTTTTTCACACAGGAAATAAAAAAGCAAAGTAGCTTAAGAGCATGTGACTTCTGTGCACTCTGCCCTTTATCTATATAACTTTCAACTGACTGTATTATTTAGTCTGATTTTTAGAATATTTGCCTTGCCTGGATGACTTCATGTGTCTAAGACATTTGCTGGCTTAACATCCCGAGTTGTTTCTCTTGCTCATTTCAAAGGCAGGTTTACACAAGCTCTAATGGAAAACAGAGACTATGACTTGTGTGTGTGTGTGTATGTATATATATGCTGCTAAGTCGCTTCAGTCGTGTCCGACTCTGTGCGACCCCATAGACGGCAGCCCACCAGGCTCCCCTGTCCCTGGGATTCTCCAGGCAAGAACACTGGAGTGGGTTGCCCTTTCTTTCTCCAATGCGTAAAAGTGAAAGTGAAGTCACTCAGTCGTATCCGACCCTCAACGACCCCATGGACTGCAGCCTTCCAGGCTCCTCCGTCCATGGGATTTTCTAGGCAAGAGTACTGGAGTGGGGTGCCATTGCCTTCTCCGATGTGTGTGTATATATATATATATATATATATATATATAGTTAAGAAAAGGTGTAGCTCAGTGGGTTAAGTAGTATCTCATCTTCGCCTTTTCATAATCCTGTCTCAGTCACCTTAATGACAAACTCAAAAATCTAACAATACCAGTTGTTTAAAGAGTTGCTTAAAAAGTGTACCCCTGAATTAAAGAAAAACATGTGTGTAAAAGTAAAGCATCATTCTCTTTACCTTGAGCTTCCCTAGGTCATCTTCACTTTCATACCGAAGCTTCACTGGAGTACCTTGGAGCAAAGCACATATAATGTTGCATGAGGGATGGACTTTATTCTATAGAGAATATGCTGTATTCTACAGTATTTCCAGCCATGTTAATAGAACGGCAATGTGTGGGAAAGAGATGTAGGTGACTACATATAACATGCACTCAAAATGTCTTTCTTTCTTCTTTAAATTACAGCAAATTCAGTAAAGCTAGAAATGCAGAGTGATGAAGAGTGTGACAGGAAACCCCTGAGCCGCGAAGATGAGATCAGGGGCCATGATGAGGGTAGCAGCCTAGAAGAACCCCTAATTGAAAGCAGCGAGGTGGCAGACAACAGGAAAGTCCAGGAGCTTCAAGGCGAGGGAGGAATCCGGCTTCCGAATGGTAAACTGAAATGTGACGTCTGTGGCATGGTTTGCATTGGGCCCAATGTGCTTATGGTACATAAAAGGAGTCATACTGGTAAGCAGCTGAAAGAATAACCTGATGACTGCCTGTGACATCTGATGTTGATATTACCTGACATCTATTCTCTTTCCTTTTTATTCAGGGGTGGCAATGGTGAAACTCCTTTTTCAGAATTCTGCTAGTATTGGATTGCTGAAAAGCAGCAAGTAGCCTGGGTCTTGACTTCCAGCCTTCAGATCTGAATAGCATTTCAAAAAGAAGTTTGGGATTCAGTTTCCACAGTTCTTAATATAGCAATAATATGATGAGGGTTCAAAAGGTATAGGAGAATTTCATTGTGTAACTTGATCTTTTTGTACTCCTATACATATTTTACCATACCCATGGGCAGAGAAGAGAGTTTGCTAGGTAAACATTTATCCTATAATGTGGTCCTCATGTATTTATATAATAGTGGATCATTTTCACCTTATCTAATTAACTTCTTGAAATACAATTTTCAATCAGTCTTTGCCTTCCATGGGTCTGTGTAGGAGACAGATACTTATTTTCACCAGTTCCAGGATGTCACCCTTTTCCTGTAATTTTTAACTATAACTCCTGCAAGGAGATAACATCGGGTAGAATGTACCAAAGGGTGGTTGGAATGTGTACTCATAGAATCAGGTGAGGAAAAGGACCTCAGATTAATATACTTTTAGACATCTGAGTAATGAGAAAAACCAACTCATTTAGAAGGCCTTATTTAAATCTCTTTAAATCCTTTGGTAAAAAATTTAAATTCTTTTTGATGTAAACACAAGAAATGATACTGTGATAAGGTAGGTGGATCGTTGACTCTTAAAAAGTTTCAGTCATATGAAATTTGATTTAAAGGTAATGATAGCTTTAACTATAATTCAGAGAGGTATCATAGAGCAAAACAGTAATAAGTCATACACTCAGAGTTTTAAAATATGACACTCTTTTGGAAGAGAGATAAATCACAGTAAAGACATTGATTTAAAAGACTTCTAAGTAATCAATTTAGTCAGTAGATGCTTAAAACATGAGACATCCTGGGAACATTGACATTTTCTTAGTCCACATTTCTCATTTACACATGAAGAAAATGAAGCCCAAAACAGTTAAGTAATTTATCCATCATTCCTTATGTAATTAAGAGCATTTAAAGGCTAGGCTCAGTGTTTCCTGATGTCCAAAGAGGTTTTGTTCAAATATTTTGTGCTTCGTATATCAATACTCTAAGGCTGATAGTTTCATTATAGTGAGAAACTACACCTTAGAATCACTGTTACCTCAATTGAAATCATCAACTTCAGGGCGTACACTCTTATTCAACCATACAGTCAGTTACATTTTTACTTTTTGTTTTGAATTTCCTTTTTAAATAGCATCATATTTTTAAAATATTTTTTAGAATTTACAGTAATATTTGTATTACTAGTGAAGATGGTTTTTCTTTTAATTGTTAGAAATGTCTCATGGAAACAAAAGATCAAGCTAAGTATCATGTTTGATAAGAAAAGAAAAAGACTGTAAAACATGAATCTACTCTGTTTCTGTGCTCATGAAGTTATTCTAACTGCAGGTCTAAAAGAAGAGATCCACAAAGTTATGATGTACCCATCATCTCAGAGAGATTATATTGAGGGAGATAACACACTTTGGGATGTCTCCGTCTCACATCCAGCAATGTAGAAACTAAATAAAATTAGTAGAGTGACTTTTCAGTTGAATTGCAAATAGTATTCATTTTAAAGTTGAAAAATATATTTAAAAAATTTTTGTAACATTTTTAATAAACCTTTTTGGTCTGAGTTAAAAACATTCAAAAAATTTGAGTGTACTCTGTTGAAAATTTAGGTTAATTGATGTTTCACTGTATCTACAGTGACTTTCATGAGGATTGTTGGTTTATAAATGCAGAAATAATTACCCACCTACTGTACTGTCCATTTGATATTTACTACAGTAAAGTAGAGTTGTTGCTGCTGCTGCTAAGTCACTTTAGTCATATCTGACTCTGTGCAACCCCATGGACTATAGCCTACCAGACTCCTCCGTCCATGGGATTTTCCAGGCAAGATTACTGGAGTGGGTTGCCATTTTCCTTCTCCAGGAGATCTTCCTGACCCAGGGATTGAACCCAGGTCTGCCACATTGTAGGCAGACGCTTTACCATCTGAACCACCAGGAAACTATTTCTAAATAGTTACACAGAAAAAAAAAAAAATAGTTACACAGATTTCCATGAGTCCTGGGAGTATAGGATTCATTCAGCTGGTAAAGGCAAGGAAAATAAACTAAATAGACTTTTAAAAAATATTCTTGGAACTCTATGAATTTTTAATATTAATAAATATTTATTAGAGTATTGGGAAATTTTTATACTTTTCTAAGATCTGGGTGGTTTTTTGTTAAAAGTTACTAATA
This sequence comes from Bos mutus, assembly GCF_027580195.1. Classification (NCBI taxonomy): domain Eukaryota; kingdom Metazoa; phylum Chordata; class Mammalia; order Artiodactyla; family Bovidae; genus Bos; species Bos mutus. The sequence continues at coordinate 34,814,154 of NC_091618.1, forward strand.
ATTCATAGAGGTGCTTGGGCTACTTGCCGCACATTGTTAACCATGAAATTGTGATGTGTCTTTAAATTAGCCATTTTTATGTGTATTTCTGATGACCCAGTTTATGTGTCTTAGTGGGTCATGACATTTTCAATTCCATTTTAGCACTGTGAGAATAGAAAGTCTATTTGTGTTTCTTTAGATTGGCAACAAATGAAGTTGAAATATAGACATTAAGCAAATGTTTTCCCCTTAATTTGATGAACCATCTTCATTTTAGAACTTCCCCCTTTCACCATTTATAGCTTGCTAGTATAAAAGACACTGTCTTCAATCCTTAAATCCCTTTAAGAAACATAAGCTTCTGTGTTTTTAGCTCACAGAATGTCTAATATAAAATTGATAGTGGAAAAATACACAATCACTCAATTTATTAAAATGACATGGAGTATCAGCTCTAATTCACTTCTTTTTCTTCTTCTTTCATACTCTACTAAAGTGTCAATTCCAGTGCCTTATTAATGGCTCAGTGTTACCTCTTTGGTATTGCTACTTTAGTAGATAATCAGGTAATATTGTCATCGGATACTCCAGGCACTCTTCGCTGGGAATGAAGTGAGAAGAAAAGAAGTAGGGGTAGTAAATCAATTCATGCATGAACACAAATTGATACAACACTATAAATATAGAATATTCTTAATTTTGCCTCTCTTTGGGGTAGAGTACTCTCATCTTTGTAACTTAAGTTTTCAACACCATATTTTGTCCATTGCAGCTTTGTGGAGCCATTCTCTTGCTCCAAGGCCCTCTCTATACATAGTTGGGATTTTTCGTATTTGTAGGTGGTGTTCCAGCCAACAGAGGCATACCCTCTGCCTTTGATTCACCAAAGTAAACTGATGCATGTATATTTGCATTTCAATTGAATAAACACAGATCTAGAAATGTGTTTATGAAAATATATAAAATATTGAAATATAATTTATTCCATAATAAGAATAGTAGATGATTTCACTCAGTGAATAAAAATGGTCCTTGACTAGATGAGTAGATTGATTTAAAAAAAAGAAACAGATTTAGGATGGAAATGAACAATAACGTGGCTACATGACTACATCTTAATTGTTCTCCTGAATCCAGAGTTCTTAATCTGACTTCGCTGCCCACCCATCACAAGATTATCACAGATACAATAGCCTACTTAATGTTTTTGAATTAAACCTAAACTCGATAGAGTTACTGATGTGTTTAGTAAGTTTGTAAATTTCTCCTGAAAGTTGTTTTTACCTGAGATGAATGTCATTAATATATATATTTTAGGCAATATGTAATATTTAATATATATTTAAACCAACTTGAAAAGGACCAATTGATTCAGGCTATGTATTAAAAAAAAGAATTATTAAAAAATAACTGAGATGTATTGTTTCAAGTTACATAGACAATACAGTTAGTCAACTGAACCTTTCAGTTAATTATCAGATAATTTTATACATATCTCTGTAAGATGTAGGCCAGGAAAATCATTTCTCAAAGCTTCATGTGCTTGAAATCAAAGTGCATTATTGCCAGTCTCTTTCCTCTCACCAAAACTGGGCTCATGACCGTTACCTTCCTCATGCCTCTTTCTTCCCTTCCCATGGCCATGGGAACAGAATTAGAAAACACCTTCTCACTAAGACTTACTCAGCAACAGGGCAATGTTTCTGGCTATAATTAGACATTTCTCCTACCCCTTTAAGATGATCATATAAATACAGAAATAATTCTTATTAAAAATATTTGAGGATATCTGGAGTATTTTGTAAATGTAACAGCTAAATTACCCTGTCATTAGTCTCATAATTAAGTGAATTAACAGTTATTTTTAAAAATGATCCTTACTGTTATTTTTCAGATTAGCATTATTTTGAATGATGAATTCAGTAACCTAAATTAGGGATTTTAAAATATTTCAACTCAAGGATTGTAGGAGGCTTAAATAAAATCAAATTTAGCATTCTACCAGGAGTATTTTCCCAAGGCAAATATGATTTCAAGTATTTTTGTTCAAATACTAATTTGTTTTATAGTTATTGAGTACTAATTTGTGGTTGCCTGGGAAACCTTACATAGGATTTCAAAAGTTAAATCAAATATATTTATTAAAATGTGTAATTTGCGTTTGCTATTTTTTTTACTCTCTAAAAAGTTAATTTCAATAATAAAATCCTCTTTCCTTTTTATTACTAATTCCATGACATGAGTGAGGAGTAGAATATTATGATTTTAAAAACCTTTAGGCTGTTATTCCATTGGAAAAAGTCAAAGAATTAAGTTGTATATGTGTGTATGTCTGTGTGTATAAAATTTTTTAAATGATTTACCAAAATTAAGTTTATTTTTAAACTTTGATTATTTTATAAGATATTATATGAGAGGTTTTAGGTTAAATGTCTCCATTTTAACCTGTATTTAGTGCTAATTTTTCAGTTTTACCAAATGAATCAAACAAATTAAACTAGATAAAATTTAAGGTAATGTTAACATTATGGATAATTCTTTTTCAACCATCAATATAGGGACTTTTTGTAAACTTACATCATAAGATCGCCAAAGAAAAAAACCTAAAACTTTGCTACCCACACACGCACAGGTTACCTTTATATATATATATATATATATGTATATCATTGAATTCCAAAATGAACAAGAACTACAGATTTCAAGATACATCTGATCTGTCAGTTTTTCTTTAGGCTTTATAATTTATATGATAGAATGTGCAGTGGTAACTGCTAGAAGGTGACCATAGTTTATTTTATTTATCCCTCCTAGTAGTTCATGATGGTTTGGTGATGTTATTAGTTTGATCCTACTTACCAATTTCACATGCTCACCAAACTACATGTTTTTAACTTGGGTGACTCTCTTAACAGCCTGTTGATGGCTGTCAGTTGACAGACAACTGATAATTCTGGCTTAAACAATTTTAGAGCAATATCAGTAATAGTAGAAAACGTTCCCATCAAATAAATTATTTTCACAAGAAAAAGAGAATATATGTATGGGAAATATCTGAACGAATAATTTTCTTTGGATTTTCTCTGATTCTATCAGGAAATTTTGCCACAGGTTTTATTGCTAATGACTGGGTAAATCTGTAGACCTAAGCTCTATTTTGAGATATTTGTGGTAATGAGCTTTGTAACCCAGTTCATTCACTGAACCTCTTTGGCCCCCTGATAAGAAAATGATCATCTAGAGAGTTAGACTATAGGTCCTTTTCAGCTCAAAGTTTCTGTCACTTTTTTTTTTAAAGAGATAATAGCATGGTACAATAAAGAGAGCAAGATTTTGTCGTCAGATTGACCAAGAGTCATGTTCAGCTCCAGTACTTATTATCTGTGACTGTAATCAGATGCTTTGATATTTGAACTTCCGTTTGTTTATTTGTAAATTGAAGTTATTAATACCAAACTAGTAATGCCATCCTGTGGTTTGAAATATTGTATGTAAAGCAACCTGTAAAACCAGTTAATTGATGGCACCTAGTTGTTCAACCAGTGGCCAATGTTCTGACTGTTGTTCTTTCCAGTCAGTGACAAGAATCCTGTAAAATTTATACGAAGAAAGGAAATGGCACTTGTCCTAAAGTTTGGGACTTTGGTATTAGCAAAGCAAATTCGAGGAAGATAAAGGTTTAGAGGACATAGGAGGGAGATGGACATTCTCAGCACAGAGAACTGGTTCTGGTTAACATTGTAGATCCAATTAGTCACTTGCACATAACCTACTTGATCTTCCCCACCTCTTTACCCTTCTGCAGGTGAACGTCCGTTTCATTGTAACCAGTGTGGAGCTTCTTTTACTCAGAAGGGCAACCTTCTGAGACACATAAAGTTACACTCTGGAGAGAAGCCGTTCAAATGTCCTTTCTGTAGCTATGCCTGTAGAAGAAGGGACGCCCTCACAGGACACCTCAGGACCCACTCTGGTAAGTGGCACCAGCTCTTTAAGAAGAAAACTAAAATGTGGGAATTCAGAAGTGTGCTATAGAATAATTCAAAGCAACTTATAGCTTTGGTACATAGCTGAGAATGAGGTAGATGATTTTTTTTTTTTTTTGTATACATTGAATAATTGACAGATTTTGCAGGATGCATTTGGCCCTTCTTTTTTAAATTTATAGACTTGGCAGAAAGGAGTACTGTCAACTGAAGAGTTTCAAGCCATTGATGAAAACATCTGTTACATAGATTTTCTATAATTTTTAAATTTTATAATTATTAATGAAGTAATTGTGGTTAATCCAGAATAATGGAAAACCCAGTAAAAAAAAATATAGTTACATGTTGATGTTAGCATAGAGGAGAGGAAAGCTGTGATGTTTTTTGACTGATAGAGTACCTGGGCTGGGACTTCAGGGGTGTAAAATATAACTATTTTAAACTTGAAAATATTATGTTCATTAGAAAATTGTTGGCAAAACTAATATAATTATGTAAAGTTTAAAAATAAAATTTTAAATAAATAAATTAATTAATTAATTTAAAAAAAAAAAGAAAAATTGGCTGTGAGAGTATTTTATATTTCATTTTAACTCTCCTTGTTTCTTTAACTTTCAAACCATAGTCATTGGATGCTCTCTGAAACTTTTCTCTGCTTCATAAATCATTAGAAAAATCTAGACTGTTTGATTTTTTTAAATGCCACAATATAGTACATAAAAGCAAAAGAATGATTAGAAATCTGAATGGATTTCATTTGATTTTTAGCATGAATTGCTATAACCAAGAAGTTAAAGGTGGAAAATTAATATAGAATACTCTTAAGCCAGTTTTATATGCTCCTTCTGTTCATAATGACATATTAAAATTTAATTTTAATATGAAGATATGATGAAAGTGATATTTTCATCTACTTTGACAAATTGACAGAGTACTGTGGGTTGTGAGGTAATGCTTGTATTATCTTTCTTTACATTTTTCCTGTTAATCCTTAAGGCTTTACCCAGTTTTTTAACATGAATGAGAAATATGTAAAACTATTTAGACATTAACTCAATTAAAAAATAAAATTAATGAAATATTAAAATATTTTAAGTATATGCTTTATATTCTTCCCTGACTTAAGGCAGTTTACTCATTTCCAACCATGACACATTATATTTTAATTAGAAATTATGCTGTGAAAATTATATATTAAAGTGGTATTGTTTTATTATAAGAAGTATTCTTATTGAAAAATACTTTTAAGACCTGACAGTTATTTCCTTTAGCTGGCCATGAGCTCTGGCTTATTAAAGCATTAGTCAGTTGACAAAGGATTATATTAATATAAAACGTAGCTTTCCATGGGAATGAAGTTGAGGCAAAAATATAGCTGTAAGCATGTATTTCACTTTTTGCAAAATTTACAAAATTGTGTTGTTTTCAGTATCATGGTTTGCTGTATACGTTTACTCTACCTGGTGATTGCTAGATTCAAGGTTCATTGTCTGGTGACACCTCCAGAAGACATTTAACCTTCACCTCAATTTCTGTTTCCTTGATTTCTTTTTTGCTCTTTTAAGAGGTTAATCCCTGTGGGTAGTGTCTAAGAAGTCAAGACACCTTGGTTTTTGTATTAGACTGAGCTGGGCAGCTACACTCAGTTTCTTTATACATATTAGGCATGGCTCATCTAGGGGCTCCTATTTGGTGTCTAGTGGAGTGAGGGGAGGGAAAGATGGTGCTCAAAAGTAAGCCCCTTACATTGGCTTTGGCAAGGCCAGACACCATAATTTATATGGTTCAATATAATTATAAAGTTTATGTGCATAGAGCAAAGCTGTTTCTAAGAAACTATAATTTTTTTTTTTTTTGGCTGTTCTATATGGCTTGCAAGATCTTAGTTCCTGTACCAGGGATCAAACCTGTGACCCTGCAGTGAAAACACATAGTCCTAACCACTTCACAGCTAGGGCATTCCCTATGAAACTGTAAATTTTGTAAATAAATACTTTGCTACTTTGAGGTTCAAACAAAAAAAGATATAAGTCTCTATAATTGCCATTATGAATTTGCAATTTGGTATACTACGTTATGGCTTTTGCAGATATATAAACAGATACGCTCAAATTGGCTAATAAGGGGAGTTTAACAGAGAGAGGAAAGGGACAGATGGGTGTCATCCAACTACTGCTTCATTAAGGTGTGATATTAGCTCAGACATACTTTGAATTCAAAATACTAGCCATCACCAATGCTGTTCATAATAGATGAAGCATAAAACATAGCTGCCAAAGTCCATGCTTCTCTAACTGATCAGAAAGCTCAAGTTGGTCATTATAATTTTCTTCTTTCACTGCTTATTCCATCTTCCCCTTACTTTTACCCTCTTTTTAGCACCTGGGCTGGACAAGGTTCTTTGATGGGTAATCACAGCCTAATTCCTAAACGTTTTAAGTATTTGGTGACCTTTTCATCCTTGGATTACTATAGCTTTTCAATAACCAGAATTACTGGACAAGTTTTTGTTAGAGATGTTCCAGTAAATCTGCTAAGCTTCTAACTTAGTTGTCCTTGCCCATATCATATAGCAACAACCCCAAATCATTTTAGTAATCTGAAAAGTTTACCAGCCAATAGCCTATGTCTCTTTCTGTTAATTCAGTAGCTTGAAAAGCCCCATATAGGCAGGGAGTAGTCTCAGCTTTCAGTAAAATAGTAACAGAACTCTGATCCCTGGTGGAAACATTTGGGCATTGACATCTCCAAAACCAGCAATCCCAAGGTTTTAGCACAGGAAGTGAAAACCCTTTAAGTGGGTTATTTGATGTATTGTGGCCACTACTACCTTAACCTCTTTGTAATCAAACATGTGCTATGGCAATGGGGAAGATAGATGACTTTAGGCATTTATCATATGCTACAGAACATACTCAAACTTATCCCAGCTAGCAATCATACATGAACCATGCCACTTGTGGGCCAGTATACTCCATGTGACCCAATGATTCTGGATAATGTGGCGTGAAATATGGCTAGTGAAATCTGGAAATGGTTTGGGACCATTCCTGTATTTCCTTTGCCTTGAAAAGAATTTCCTGCTTAAAGTCAATATTTTAAGGAATACTATAGTGTTCTTAAAGGCATTCTGTTACATCCAGGTGAAGAGGAGCATACAAAAGCACCGAAGGAAGGGGAGGTAAATCTATATCCTGAATATCTATCAATTCCTATGAGAATAAATTTCTCCCTCCTTCAGGTAGAAAGTTCATTGTAATCCGCCAGTCACTAATCAACTGGTTGATCCCCTTGGAGAACAGTGCCATATCAGGGTCCCATCATTGGAAGGTGGTGAACTCAGCAGTTGTGGTAGTTAAATTAGTCACAGAGCAGGTGAAATCTATGTTGTTGAAGTTATAGAGTTTCCATTATTGCCCCTCTTTTCACATGGGCCACTTAAGCAGGCACTAGGGTAACTAGGTAAAGAATCTAATACCCATAGTATAGATTATCTGATTGTTTTGAGTCACCCATCACGTAATCTTTTCTAGACTACTCAAAGCATCCTCCACAATGGATGCCCTCTGGAGGGAATTCATGTAAAATACCACATTGTCATATTTTGTACCAGTTCTAAGAGGCACATATGCATAACTCTCCCCGAAACCTTCTATCTCCAATCTTCCAGTCTTGTTTTTCTAAGTCCTTGACTATATGGCCATGCCATCTATCATTTCCTCATCTATCTTTTCTTACATGCAAACTGTACAGCTGGAGGGGTTATCTTTTCACTACTAGTATTTAGGGGGAGCCCTCTTCATTGGGCCTCTAGTACAATAGTTGCAGCTAGTACCAAATGCCATGCAGTCCATTCACAGGCTGGGTTCATGCAGTTTTATCCTATGTTAATTGGTCATTGAGAACACCCCATGAGGCCAGATTGTGAGATTGTGAAGCAGTAGTGGCAGGTATCAGAGACACATGAGCTACTTGCTCATGAAGTATATACCTGGGTTTCCCAGACCTGTGTGGTCCATTTCATTTAATAGTGAAGTGCTCTTATGCACATCTTATTTTGTATGTTGAATCAGATTAACACATAGTTCATTTTGTATAGTTTGAGCCACACAGTCATTTGGAGTTTCGTGTCCTAATACTCAGTCTTAACAAGAGTCCAATAGCAAATTAGGAGCTACTTTTCAAATGGCAAATCATTATTGAAAAGAGCACATATATTTCCTCCACTGGGGATCTGTGCTCCGATCCTGCAGTAGCAATTACATCACACACCATCTTTGCTTGACACATGTATTTCCAAAAATCATGGCATTGCTGGATCCTAGAGCCAGAGATCTACATGGCAGCTTTCATTGCAGGAGAGGTATACTGCAGTCCCAGTATACCTTTCTTGCCCCAGTCCTCTCTCAAGGTTGACAGCCTTGTGGATTATTGAATACGTGTATCAGAGTGGAATACCCAAACATAGTATATCTTGTTTCTAAAATTCAAAGAGGGGGCACCTCATTTTCTGCCTCCTCCTTCATGATGAAAGGTACAAGGTACAGCAACTTATCATTTACTGTAGAAGCTCTGTTTCCACATGCCTGCATCACTGGGCCCCTAAAATTTCACCATTGCTGCAGGTATCTAAAGTTTTCATAGAGATCACCTCCTATCCTCTGGCATATATCTTAATAAGACATTTTAGTGTTTACTACTTCCTGCTCACCAAATCCAATTGGTATACTACCATGAAGGTAATGCCCCAGGTTGATGTTATGTGAGATGTCAAGATGAACAAGATTTCTTTGCCCTATATTATGGCAAAGAGAGGAGAGTTGACCTAGCCTTAGGGTAAGATGGTGAAAGTATGTGTCCCTGCACTGTAAAGGCAAACTGCTTCAGATTATCTTTATTGATAAGGAATTACTTTTAAAAGAAATTAGGTTGGTAGTTCCATACATGGTGTCAGGGGCTGTGTTAATACGCTCCAACAAAGATAATATAGCTAGAACTCCTTCTGTATTTGCCATTCTGATATAACTAAATCTTCATTCATCCACAGAACCATCTAGGTCTTGCATTAGCCTAACAAACAGTTTAAATGGGTTTGTAGTAGGAATGACCACCCCAGCATCTTTTGGTTTTAGTTTACTGTCTTGGAAGAAATGACAGTTCTAAGGGCTGTGATTTCCAGTATGGTAGCCACTAGCCATCTGTGGCTATTAAGCACCTGTACACATGGGCTTCCCCGTGGCCCAGTGGTAAAGAATCCGCCAGCAATACAGGAGACACAGGTTCAATCCCTGGGTCAGGAAGATCCCCTGGAGGAGGAAATGGCAACCCCCATCCAGTATTCTTGCCAGAAAAGCCCATGGACAGAGGAGCCTGGTGGGCTACAGTCCATAATGTCACAGAGAGTCTGATATGACTAAGACTGAGCACACACATATGGATAATACCACATGTTGAATATACCACATTAACAAATTGAAAAATAAAAGCCATATGGTTATCTCAGTAAATGCAGAGAAAGCCTTTGACAAAATTCAACACCCATTGATGATAAAAACTCTACAGAAAGCAGGAATAGAAGGAACATACCTCAACATAATAAAAGCTATATATGACAAACCCACAGCAAACATTATCCTCAATGGTAAAAAATTGAAAGCATTTCCCCTAAAGTCAGGAACAAGACAGGGGTGCCCACTCTCACCACTACTATTCAACATAGTTTTGGAAGTTTTGGCCACAGCAGTCAGAGCAGAAAAAGAAATAAAAGGAATCCAAATTGGAAAAGAAGAAGTAAAACTCTCATTGTTTGCAGATGACATGATCCTTTACAGAGAAAACCCTAAAGACTCTACCAGAAAATTACTAGAGCTAATCAATGAATATAGTAAAGTTGCAGGATATAAAATCAACACACGGAAATCCCTTGCATTCCTATATACTAATAATGAGAAAATAGAAAGAGAAATTAAGGAAACAATTCCATTCACCATTGCAACGAAAATAATAAAATACTTAGGAATATATCTACCTAAAGAAACTAAAGACCTATATATAGAAAACTATAAAACACTGGTGAAAGAAATCAAAGAGAACACTAATAGATGGAGAAATATACCATGTTCATGGATCAGAAGAATCAATATAGTGAAAAAGAGTATACTACCCAAAGCAATCTATAGATTCAGTGCAATCCCTATCAAGCTACCAACAGTATTCTTCACAGAGGTAGAACAAATAATCTCACAATTTGTATGGAAATACAAAAAACCTCGAATAGCCAAAGCAATCTTGAGAAAGAAGAATGGAACTGGAGGAATCAATCTGCCTGATGTCAGGCTCTACTACAAAGCCACAGTCATCAAGACAGTATGGTACTGGCACAAAGACAGAAATATAGATCAATGGAACAAAATAGAAAGCCCAGAGATAAATCCACGCACCTATGGACACCTTATCTTTGACAAAGGAGGCAAGAATATACGATGGATTAAAGACAATCTCTTTAATAAGTGGTGCTGGGGAAAAAACCACTTGTAAAAGAATGAAACCAGAACCCTTTCTAACACCATACGCAAAACAGATTCAAGATCTAAACATAAGACCAGAAACTATAAAACTCCTGGAGGAGAACATTGGCAAAACACTCTCCGACATAAATCACAGCAGTATCCTCTATGACCCACCTCCCAGAATATTGGAAATAAAAGCAAAAATAAACAAATGGGACCTAATTAAAATTAAAAGCTTCTGCACAACAAAGGAAACTATAAGCAAGGTGAAAAGACAGCCTTCAGATTGGGAGAAAATAATAGCAAATGATGCAACTGACAAACAACTAATCCCAAAAATATACAAGCAACTCCTGCAGCTCAATTCCAGAAAAATAAATGACCCAGTCAAAAAATGGGCCAAAGAACTAAATAGACATTTCTCCAAAGAAGACATACAGATGTCTAACAAACACATGAAAAGATGCTCAACATCACTCATTATCAGATCAGATCAGATCAGATCAGTCGCTCAGTCGTATCCAACTCTTTGCAACCCCATGAATCGCAGCACACCAGGCCTCCCTGTCCAACACCAACTCCCGGAGTCCACTCAGACTCACGTCCATCGAGTCAGTGATGCCATCTCATCCTCTGTCGTCCCCTTCTCCTCCTGCCCCCAATCCCTCCCAGCATCAGACTGTTTTCCAATGAGTCAGCTCTTCACATGAGGTGGCCAAAGTACTGGAGTTTCAGCTTTAGCATCATTCCTTCCAAAGAAATCCCAGGGCTGATCTCCTTCAGAATGGACTGGTTGGATCTCCTTGCAGTCCAAGGCACTCTTAAGAGTCTTCTCCAACACCACAGTTCAAAAGCATCAATTCTTCGGTGCTCAGCCTTCTTCACAGTCCAACTCTCACATCCATACATGACCACAGCCGGACCTTTGTTGGCAAAGTAATGTCTCTGCTTTTGAATATGCTATCTAGGTTGGTCATAACTTTTCTTCCAAGGAGTAAGCGTCTTTTAATTTCATGGCTGCAGTCACCATCTGCAGTGATTTTGGAGCCCAGAAAAATGAAGTCTGACACTGTTTCCACTGTTTCCCCATCTATTTCCCATGAAGTGATGGGACCAGATGCCATGATCTTCGTTTTCTGAATGTTGAGCTTTAAGCCAACTTTTTCACTCTCCACCTTCACTTTCATCAAGAGGCTTTTTAGTTCCTCTTCACTTTGTGCCATAAGGGTGGTGTCATCTGCACATCTGAGGTTATTGATATTTCTCCCGGAAATCTTGATTCCAGCTTGTGGTTCTTCCAGTTCAGCGTTTCTCATGATGTACTCTGTATATAAGTTAAATAAACAGGGTGACAATATACAGCCTTGACGTACTTGTTTTCCTATTTGGAACCAGTCTTTTGTTCCATGTCCAGTTCTAACTGTTGCTTCCTGACCTGCATACAAATTTCTCAAGAGGCAGGTCAGGTGGTCTGGTATTCCCATCTCTTGAAGAATTTTCCACAGTTTATTGTGATCCACCAGTCAAAGGCTTTGGCATAGTCAATAAAGCAGAAATAGATGTTTTTCTGGAACTCTCTTGCTTTTTCCATGATCCAGTGGATATTGGCAATTTGATCTCTGGTTCCTCTGCCTTTTCTAAAACCAGCTTGAACATCAGGAAGTTCACGGTTCACACATTGCTGAAGCCTGGCTTGGAGAATTTTGAGCATTACTTTACTAGCGTGTGAGATGAGTGCAATTGTGCGGTAGTTTGAGCATTCTTTGGCACTCATTATCAGAGAAATGCAAATCAAAACCACAGTGAGGTACCATTTCATGCCAGTTAGAATGGCTGCGATCCAAAAGTCTACAAGCAATAAATGCTGGAGAGGATGTGGAGAAAAGGGAACCCTCTTACACTGTTGGTGGGAATGCAAACTAGTACAGCCACTATGGAGAACAGTGTGGAGATTCCTTAAAACACTGGAAATAGAGCTGCCTTATGACCCAGCAATCCCACTGCTGGGCATACACACTGAGGAAACCAGAATTGAAAGAGACACGTGTACCCCAATGTTCATCACAGCACTGTTTATAGTAGCCAGGACATGAAAGTAACCTAGATGTCCATCAGCAGATGAATGGATAAGAAAGCTGTAGTACATATACACAATGGAGTATCACTCAGCCATTAAAAAGAATACATTTGAATCAGTTCTAATGAGGTAGATGAAACTGGAACCTATTATACAGAGTGAAGTAAGCCAGAAAGAAAAACACCAATACAATATACTAACGCATGTATATGGAATTTAGAAAGAGGTAACGATAACCCTGTATGCGAGACAGCAAAAGAGACACAGATATATAGAACAGTCTTTTGGACTCTGTGGGAGAGGGAGAGGGTGGGATGATTTGGAAGAATGGCATTGAAACATGCATAATATCATATAAGAAACTAATCGCCAGTCCAGGTTAGATGCAGGATACAGGATGCTTGGGGCTGGTGCACTGGAATGACCCAGAGGGATGGTACGGGGAGGGAGGTGGGGCGGGGTTCAGGATGGGAAACACGTGTACACCCGTGGCGGATTCATGTTTATGTATGGCAAAACCAATACAATATTGTAAAGTAATTAGTCTCTAATTAAATAAATTAAAAAAAACACATGTTGAAATGGTATTTATTAAATATATTATGAAAATTAATTCCACCTTTTAAAAATGTGACTATTAGAAAATTTTAAATTATATATGTGATTCATTTTGCATTAGACAGCACTGTTCTTGTCTTTTTATAATAGCCCTCCTACCCTGGGTCAGGGAACCAGTGTAAGGATTCTTTCCATTACTGAGTGCACTTATTCCTGTGGTACTGTAAGATGGGCTTGGGTGAAGTCTTCATATATACCTTGGCTTCCATAAGCTCCCACTTGACTGGTGGGCCATAGTTGTATTTTGGGTTCCAGGGATTAATGGCAATTCAGAGGTAATATAATACAACTGTCTAATAACCTGTGGAAGGATTTGGTATTATCCTTCTCCCAGTTCACAGTCACTGTCATAAATGGCCACAGGTGGTTCTGAAATGGCTATGAGGAAAATTCATAGCATACAGCTATGGCCAGGTTTCATGGACTCTGTCTCCACCTAAACTTATGTGACTCTGGATATGTGAATATACTTAGGTCTAGGCAGTGGATAAGAGATCATGAATCCCACTGTGGTGACTGAAGTTGGATTTTTGCCCACAAGACCTAGAGGGTTTCTGTCCATGTAAGACAGCTAGCAGTTTGGTATTCCAAGTGTTTTTTCATTCTTGGGGAATCTGAAACCCATTAGTCATTCCCATAGAACCCTGTGGCACAAAACACATTGATCTTTACCTCATCCCTGTGGCTTGTTAAGGCAGCCTTACCTTCCTGAAATTAATTTCTACCACATAGCTTCTGCCATCTCAGAAGATCACAATATATATCTTTAAATTAAGAAGCTCAGATCTGTTTGCAACATCTATCATTGTTCTCTCCAGCCTAGAGAAGACAGTTACCAGGAAGCTTCTCAAGCATGCTGGTTATTTCCTCACCAGTGTAATTTTTTGGTGAAGGAGATGTCCCACAGGCCCTTGCAGGGTATTGTTATTTATAATAGATCCTTTCCCAATATTCTTACATTCTTGAGATTTTGGAATTTTACTTTGCTATGCCAAGAACATTCTGCCATTTCAACTTTTTTACTATGTAAGCTATCATTGAATCAAAGGTTCAATTAACCAGTCACTCCCACCTGCTCAAGACAATAAAATACTAAATCCCAGATGAATGTTCCTATAGATAAATTGGCCTGATCTAACATTGTAGTTCACCTTCTTGATTTAAAATCCTTAGAATCAATCCATTCCCTTACATGCTAACTGGACTCCTACTGATAAAAATTGGTAAAGATTTGCAGTTATTTCAGTGTATAAGGTTGTCACCTCCTGGATATCCCTTGACTTTGGCTATATTAGGATCTAGCTTGTCATGAGCCTGGGGATTGTGAATGGTAATAGAAATGAGTTCTGAATAGAACTGCCATTCTCCGAACCAATTGGAAGTCCTCTTACTATATGGGAATGCTGATTTATGTGAGAGTTGGTTTCCTTGAATGGGGAGGCGTGAAGACAAATATGTCTTCTGGCAAGTCATGTTCTGTAGGGTTTTAGGAGTTAAACATTCTGAGCCTCAGTATTTCATCACATATTATCAACACATGTTTCACTCTTTCCCCACCATTACCCCATTATCAGGAACTAACAGTGGGCCTGTCTAGTGGTCCAGTGGTGAGGAATCTATTTGCCAATGCAGAAGTTACCGGTTAGATCCCTGGTCTGGGAAGATCTCACATGCCATGGAGCAGTTAAGCTCTTGTGCCACAACTACTGAGCCCACATGCCCCAGAGCCAGTGCTCAGCGACAAGAGAAGCCACCACAATGAGAAGGCCGTGCACTGGAACTGGAGAGTAGCTCCACTGGCCACAACTAGAGAAAAGCAATGAAAATCCAGCACAGACAGTAAATTAAAAAATAAAATTATTAAAAATATATTTAGAAAAAGACCTAATGGTATTGGTTTTGCCCATTTTATTCAGTACGGCAATCCCATCACCCTTCAAATCAGATTCTGGAGTTGATCTTCAGCCTTATTTACCCAAGCCTTAAGTAAATAAGGACTGTTTTAAAGATGATTCAGGACCTTCATTTTGTTCTTTCTCCTTCATATAATCCTTTGGGCTAACAGAAGTAGCCATGTAACACTACAGTCTTCACACAGACACCACTACTGTCCTTTTAACAAATAAAGACCACAGCTCCAAAAGTCTTCCTTTCACTCATTCTGTGATACCATCAGTGATAATTTGAGTAATGAGGTTGCCAGCACATACATAGAATTACTAGGATTTCACTAACTTCCTGATAGGTGGCCCTTCTGTTCTCTTCAAGCATGAGAAACTCAATGTCAAAATGCCTTGTGGATTCTCTGAGGCCTTGGGCCACTCTTGCTACCAATAACTAGCATCAGGGCCTTGATAGGAAAGCAATGAGACACTCAAATGGAGAAAATGCAGGAGACATTGACGAAGCACTAAAATTTACAGGAGAAAGAGTAGGCATAAAAGGGACAGTTGGAATACTCTAAGGCTGCAGTATTAGGAAGCCATTAGCAATTGCATGTGGAGAAGGCAATGGCACCCCACTCCAGTACTCTTGCCTGGAAAATCCCATGGACGGAGGAGCCTGGTAGGCTGCAGTCCATGGGGTCGCGAAGAGTCAGACACGACTAAACGACTTCACTTTCACTTTTCACTTTCATGCATTGGAGAAGGAAATGGCAACCCACTTCAGTGTTCTTGCCTGGAGAATCCCAGGGGCAGCGGAGCCTGGTGGGCTGCCGTCTATGGGGTCGCACAGAGTCGGACACGATTGAAGTGACTTAGCAGCAGCAGCAATCCCATGTCCAAAGTGTTTGTTCTGTGTGTGTGTGTGTGTGCACTTGCATTCAGTCTTGTCCGACTCTTTGTGACTCCATGGACTGCATCCTGCCAGGCTCCTCTGTCCATAGAATTTTACAGGCAAGAATACTGGAGTGGGTTGCCATTTCCTCCTCCAGAAGATCTTCCCGACATCTCCTGTCGGGAAGGAGATGTATCCACAATACAGGGATCGAACCCACATGTATTGTGTCTCCTGCCTTAACAGGCAGATTCTTTACCAACTGCGCCACCTGGAAGAGGTCACTGAAATTAGGAGAGGTAGGAGACGGTTTTGAAACTCACCTTCAGTGGAGGAATATACCCCTACTAACCTGTGACTGAGGAATAAACAGCTTGGCCTCACTCTTTCCATCTCTCTTCTTTTGCTGATGTGTGTTAGTCGCCCAGTCGTATCTGACTCTTTGCTACCCCATGGTCTATAGCCCACAGACTCCTCTGTCCATAGGATTCTATAGGCAAGAATACTGGAGTGGGTTGCCATTTCCTTCTCCAGAGGATCTTTCTGACCCTGTGATTGAACCTGCATCTCTTATGTCTCCTGCATTGGCAGGCGGCTTCTTTACTGTCTCTTTTGCTAATACCTTATGTTAAATGAGCATGACCAGAAGCCAGGGGACAAAGGAGCCTATGGATAAAGCTGATAGAAATTAGCTTTTTGCAGAAGCAGAGCAGCAAAAGGTGAAAAATGGCTATGGAGGTGAAAGAGAATATGTTACAGATAAGCTAAATATAAGAACTAGTGCTTAAACTTACTAGTATAGGGTATTAAGTGTAATATAATGATTTTAATTTTAATTTCAGTTTTTTATGAATAATATTATTAGTACAAAGTAACTTGCTTCCTCCTCCTCCATACCAACCCTTACTTTGGGTAATGAGTGCTCATTTTATTTTCTTTAGTTAGCTGTTGTGTTCTAGGGTATTTATATTGCATCTTTGTTTCCTTTGTTTTAGATTAGAACATTTTCCTTCCAGTAGATTGGTTAATAATGAGTTTGGTTTTGATGTGCACTTAACATATTTCTGTGACATTTTATATGTCATAGAGAAATATGAGAAAACACTCAGAAAAATATCTGGGATATAATATCAGTATCAGTTCAGTATCAGTTTATTCACTCAGTCATGTCCGACTCTTTGAGACCCCGTGGATTGCAGTAAGCCAGGCTTCCCTGTCCATCACCACCTCCTGGAGCTTATTCAAACTCATGTCCATTGATATGGTGATGCCATCCAACTATCTCATCCTCTGTTGTCCCCTTCTCCTCCCGCCTTCAATCATTCCCAGCATCAGGGTATTTCCAAATGAGTCAGTTCTTCGCTTCAGGTGGCCAAAGTTTTGGCCATTGCAGTTTTGGCTTCAGCATCAGTCCTTCCAATGAATATTCAGGACTAATTTTCCTTTAGAATAGATACATCCAATATAGTATGCATTCAATAAATGTTAGCTCTTTTCTTTCTTCCTCTTTTTTTTAAAGCCCTATAAGGTCCCATGCAAACTGAAAGTTTCTATTTGGAATTCTCTTGCAAACTCTAGAGAAGGGGTTCCCCAACCTCCATGATCTAATGCCTGATGATGTTAATAATAATAGAAATAAATTGCACAATAAGTGTTAACATGCTTGAATCATCCTGAAACCATACCCCCACCCCCAGTTTGTGGAAAAAGTGTCTTCCATAAAACCCGTCTCTGTTACAAAAAGGTTGGGGACCACTGCTCTAGAGGACACAAGGCAGTGTTTTGATTTTGATTGTATAATCCTAATAGTTAGGTTATGACAGGTCATGTCTGGAATTTCTTGAACTCTCTATAGCCTTGTACAAGGCACATCCTATGGATTATTCATTTAATTAAATCTCTTACCTGACAGAGCAAAACCAGGTAGTTTATCAATTAAAAACAGTAAATCTAGCAATATGAGAAGCTTTCAATAAAAAGGTCAAGTCCTTTCCTTTCAGTGAGGAATTTGGTTTTGGAATTCCTTGTAGTTTATCTGACCTAAACCATACTCATAACACATCATCTCTAATTCCATTTTTAGTTTCTTTAAAAACTTGAAGACCTTGTAAAACAGTCAGACTTCTATTAAATTTATCAGATTTTTGTCACTAATTTTTAAGATTGCCTATTTATCAATTTATCAGCGTTATTTTCATCTCATTTTTATTGAATCTTTCCAGAGTGGTAAAATTAGTTTTTATAGAAATAACTTTTTTTCTGTACTTATTTTATTAGAATATGTGTATTTGGTTAATTTATTTAATTACAGTAATAGGTGGCTCAGACTATAAAGCATTTGCCCGCAATGTGAGAGACCCAGATTCAATCCCTAGGTTGGGAAGCTTCCCTGGAGAAGGAAATGGCAACCCACTCCAGTACTCTTGCCTAGAAAATTCCATGGATGGAAGAGCCTGGTGGGCTACAGTCCACGGGGTCGCAAAGAGTCGGACACGACTGAGCGACTTGACTTATAGTAATAGGTACAGCTGGCATAAATAAATTTGGATGGAATCATAACTGACTCAGTGTAAGTATCCAGTTTAACTGCCAGAAGTGTCTATGTGGGCATCCCAAAGAGCAGCCTTTGCGCACCAGCATTTCAGTGTTTTTCAAAGGATTGGAGAGACAGAAAAGCTTCTTGTTAATATTATTCCTAGTTTATAGGTGAGGAGACTTGAGGCACAGAGAAATCACACAGGCAGAGCCTGGATTCAAACCAAGACAGTCAAACTCCAAAATATGTACTCCATGCTATGGAATAAATGATACAACCTCATATGTTTATTTTTTCCTCTGTCTTGCTAAACTCTGGGCTTCCCTTGTGGCTCAGCTGGTAAAGAATTTGCCTGCAATGTGGGAGACTTGGGTTCGATCTCTGGGTTGGGAAGATCCCCTGGATAAAGGAAAGGCTACCCACTCTAGTATTCTGGCGTGGAGAATTCCATGGACTGTATAGTCCATGGGGTCGCAAAGAGTTGGACGCAACTGAGCGACTTTTACTCACTCACTGCTAAACTGTGTAAAGTTAACTCCAAGTGATAAATTGAATACTATCTGGAAGTCAAAAGTCAAGACATCTGCGTTTAAGAACAGGCTCATTGCAAATTAGCTGTGTGGCTTTGTCACATCACTTAATTTAATCTTTAATCTCCCTGTGCTGCTCATATTATATAATCTGTTATCTTTTCTCCTGGGATTTTGCTGCTCATTAGTCACTGAAACCAAACTTTACAGAGTAAAAGAGTATTCCCCACTCCCAAAGTATTTTTTTTGTTTGTTTGCTGTTGTTTGTTTTAACTTTCAAAACAAATTTGCATAAAATGGAAGAGGTCTTAAAAGATTTTCAGATGACCTGCATAGGACCAGCATCACTTCTCTGCAACTATCTGCTAACATAAATCTCAGAAAAAACCTTGATATAGAGAGTTTCTGATTTTGCATTCTAATTCCAGATATAGTTTGTTCGCATAAAGTGCATTTCTTTTTAAAGAATATTTTTGAAATAGCTCTCTCTGTGTTGCTGAATACCAGTGAAAGTGTAAAACAGTGTTGAATATTCCCTCCTTCTCTTTTACCTGTTAGTACCTGAATGAAAAGATGGGCTTAAGTGTACAAAGCCCTGATTACTTGATTTGATTGCTTGTTTTAAATTTTGATTACAGTCATTGATAACAGTTTTTAATTTTGAAAGCATGCCCAATTTTATGAATAATTAATAAATCTGGGCTCCTTAAAGAGCACAAATATTTTGGTAGTATTTTCCAGTATTTGACATGGAGAAGTTTGTTTCCTAACAATAATTTTTAAGCAGTATAATATTATTTCTAGAAATAGATTGATATGATCATCTTTTCTCGGGAGTAGATAATTCCTGTTAACAATGCCTAGATTTTATTCCCAACTTGCTAAGATTATAATAGGAGAAATCAAACTTTCTTTTTATTTGTTATGGCAGTGCTATATTTCATTTCTGAAATATTGTCCATTCAGGGGGAAAAAAGTGAAATAATGCAATCTAAGTTTTGTCTGTACAACAATCATCAGTGTTTATTTCTTTATTTTTTAAAACTATTTTCATTTATTATGGTGTAGAGCTATTCTACTGGTCTTGATGCTGGGTATTTCATTAGAATTACTTTATTTTATGGCTGCTGCTGCTGCTAAGTCGCTTCAGTCGTGTACGCCTCTGTGTGACCCCATAGACGGCAGCCCACTAGGCTCCTCTGTCCCTGGGATTCTCCAGGCAAGAATACTGAAGTGGGTTGCCATTTCCTTCTCCAATGCATGAAAGTAAAAAGTGAAAGTGAAGTCACTCAGTCGTGTCTGACTCTTAGCGACCCCATGGACTGCAGCCTACCAGGCTCCTCCGTCCATGGGATTTTCCAGGCAAGAGTACTGGAGTGGGTTGCCTATGGCAGTTATGTTGGCAAAGTGTAAACTTTACCCATTAACCTTAGATTTACACACAAATCGCCTGCTTTTCTTTACATAAGTTTATAATATAACATAGTATTTCTGTCAGTTTTTAGTGACAAATCAGAGAATCAGTGCACCTGCTACAAAAAATTATTTTATTAGTTTTGTCTATTAGATTTTTAGTTTAACAAGTGATCCTTTTATTTCTTAGAAATTTGATTAGTGTGCTTCATACATTATATATTACTTCTTTTAATTGTCTTTATTTACCCAGTACACTGGGGAAATAGTGTTTCAATTAAGCCCTGGACCCCTATTAATCAAAGCAGTACTTACCATACTTATTTTTTAATCAAGGAGGAATGAAAGGTGCATATATTTTCCTAATTAGAACTTCAGGTATATTTCTCCTGTACTTAATACGGTGCTCAAATTAAATATTTAAAACGTAATAGAAGAGTATGTGTTTTTAATGTATGAAAACTTACATAATATATATGCTTTATAAATTTCTTTGTATAAATAGTAAAGAGAAAAAAGTAAGTAAGAATGCCTTTTTCACGGTCCCAAATGATTTAGTTTTGGCCATGGAATTGTACTGGGCTTTGTTGTTGGTTTAGTCGCTAAGTCATATCCGACTCTTTTGCGACCCATGGTCTGTAGCCCACCAGGTTTCTCTGTCCAAAGGATTTCTAAGACAAGAATACTGGAGTGGGTTGCCATTTACTTCTCCAGGGGATCTTCCTGACCCAGGGATCAGACCTGGATCTCCTGCATTGGCAGGTAGATTCTTTAGCACTGAGCCACCAGGAAAGCCTGTACTACACTTGCATTCTTACCAAAAAAAAAAAAAAAAAAAAAAATCATTGCTAAAAAGGGAATCTTTTCATTTGAAAATGAAAAATCCTAATATCCCAAGGAAGCGTATTCATTGTCTCTTGTTCCTTGTTTATTGTAACATTATTGTTCAGAGATATATAAATAAAATACCCTTGAGTAAGCAGAGAAATGTAGGAATTTTTTTTTTCTGATTTTAGCTTTCAATTAAATTAGCTTTCAATTAAATCAGTATTTATTATATAATTACTGGAATATATCACCTAAAAATAAACACTTTGTAAAGTTAGTTTATATGATGTATCTATAGCATATAACCCTAGAGTAAGAACTATTTGAGGAACCTTCCGGTGTCAGTCTTTTGACTTAAGATCAATAAGCCTACATTATTCTGAGCAGATGCCTACTTTATTTCCAAAACACCTCAGTTATGTTGATTTTTCACAACACAGTTTTGTAATCTATTCAGAGTTTGACAAATTTTGCTTAAGAAGTTTGTTCTTTATATCTAATTGTCAGGTTAAAGCTATTTTATCCTATAAAAAGCAACTGGACCAGATGTAACATATAAGAACCCATCTGTTAAAACAATAACATCCACCATTTTTCGTTGTTTTAGATAAGGACTGTTTCCCTGCTTTTGAATATATTTGGATATTCACATTAGTACAATATTAAACCAACTAGCAGGCATTTTTAAGGTATAAACTACATGCTGTCAGAGAAGCTGGTAAGAAAATATAGTTTTTTCATTCTCTTTAACTTTCTTGAAAATGAAGTTCAAAAGTGGCATCTGGCTGGGTTTGAGATAGTGCTAACCTTTGACCATATTGCTAAACAAGTGAAAGTCAAATGCTCTAATTCTGTATTCTCATACGAGACAATCTGTTAATTTGCCATGAGAGTGATTATGCCCTCAGATGGACGGAGGAGCCTGTTAGGCTGCAGTCCATGGGGTCGCTAAGAGTTGGACACGACTGAGCGACTTCACTGTCACTTTTCACTTTCATGCATTGGAGAAGGAAATGGCAACCCACTCCAGTGTTCTTGCCTGGAGAATCCCAGGGGCAGCGGAGCCTGTTGGGCTGCCGTTTGTGGGGTCGCACCGAGTCGGACATGACTGAAGTGACTTAGCATAGCATGCTATCATTCCTTATTAGGGGACTGTCACATTATTTCCTTAAATTCCTGGCTGATCAGGAGTTCCATAAACTGATTGTCTTCCAAAGCAGTGTGGCATTTATAATCAATAACTGTCTCCTGAAATACACACCCTTTCCTTCTTTTATATATATATATATTTTTTTTTTTTTTAAGTTATCTTCCCCTCTTGTCTCTCCTCTGCCTTCCACTCTGTTTTTCTAATAGATTTTTTCCCCTAATCCTTCAATGTTTGCTTCAATATTATCCCACTTTATTTTTTGAGGTAAACAAGTATATAATTAAGTACTTTATGTTTCTGTTACATATGAACTGCTTTTTATAACATGGATCTGCTACAGGTTATAGACCTTTAGACATTAATAGGACTGATTATTTTGTTAAAGAAGGATTTTAAATGTCTGAAAGTTGGGTATGTGGCCAAAAGACTATCATTATCAGTTATTTCCATACTGACATTGTTTTAAAACCAGATCGACATGACTTTTCTACCCAATTTGCTAAAGAGATCCATTTAAAAAATTCTAAGACAATGATCAGTATACTGATAAGACATATTGGATTAAATTTTGCTGGTTATAGAAACGAAGTCTAGTGCAGCTCCTTCATAGAAGTGATGGTGCATAAAGTGTAGTATAATTTGTACTGCAGACTTCCCTTGAGAAGAAACTGTTTTCACCTGATTGTAGACCTGGCACCTGGCCCACTCTCTGGGTGATCTGCCAAGTGTGAACCTTCCCCACCCTCTACCCCTCCTTTCCTTCCTGGAGGTGGTTGATAGAGGAGGATTACATTGGTAATTACACAAGCAGTGTCATTTGCACACTTGATTTGCATAACTGTGTTCTGCTGATTTCACCCATCAAGTCCTGGCACTTAGCCTGTGGAGCCTCTCTGTACGCTTTGCAATAAACACTGAAGAGAGGGAATGGGATTAGTGTCTCCATTCCTGATTGAAACACACATGTAACACCTTGCCCATGGAGGGAGAAACCACTTTCAGTCAGGCCAGCTGCAGTGACAATTCATGTGACTTCTGCCCAGAAGAACATATTTTCCCCCAAATAATCATTATATACTCTTCCTTATGTGTTCCTTATAAAAGAAATTAAATTTTTAATAGCATTAAATTTTCAAGCAGCAGTATACACAACATGCTTCTTTAAATTTTAGACACTTATTCAGACAAAGAAGGAGAAATATTGTATGATAACCTTTATATGAGGAATCTAAAAAGAAATGACATAAATGAACTTATTTACAAAACAGAAACGGGCTCACAGACTTAGAGAACTTATGGTTTCAGAGTGGGAGGAGGATGGGGGCAAAGGATAGTTAGGGAGTTTGGGATCAACGTATGTACAGTACTGTATTTAAAATGGATAACCAACAAGGTCCTGCTGTATAATACAGGGAACTCTGGTTAATGTTTTGTGGCAGCCCGGATGGGAAGGGAGTTTGGGGGTGAACAGTCCTCATATGTCTGAGTCCCTTCACTGCCCGCCTGAGACTATGACAGAATTGTTAGTTGGCTGTTGTTTAGTCATTAAGTTGTGTCTGCCTCGCTTGCGACCCCATGGATTGTAGCCCACCAGGCTCCTTTGTCCATGGGAGTTCCTCCAATATAAAATCAAATGATTTTTTTTTTAATTAGACACTTATTTCTAGAAGGAGTAATGGAAAAGCAGTCTTTCTTCTCTAGCACATTCTTATCTGATAGAGCTCTCCATTTTGGTTCAAAGACCAAGTCAGATTAGTTGACTGCCTGAACCTTGCCTCCTTACCTTTCTCTGTTCTCAGGAGTTCTAAAGAAGTAAGCAGGAACCATGGACCTATTTCTCATTCTCAGTTTTCTGCAGACAGCTTTAGTAATTCAGTTTTGCATCCTACTTGTTTGTTACTGTGAACGGTATGAGCTTGTGGCTATTTCATGTTATTCCTTGCACAGTGCTGAGTCTGCAGGCCTGGCATGTTTGGAACTCCATGGCAGAAATGTAAGGGCAGCATGCCAGCTTCTTCACTCACCCAGTGTCCAAAAAGGCACATCACACTGTTTTCTGTTTTGTTGAGGGTTTTTTTTTTTTTTTTTGTAAGCTAACCTCCACCCTTTCCTTTTATTTTTCCTACTTGATCCATGCATGTGAGTCAAAGAAACTTGTTCATCCACAGCCTGTACTGTCTTGCCAAATCTTGTAAGAAAATTCCCAAATGGCAGATAACCATACAAATGAGGTAAATATTATAACCCAATATCATTTGTTATAAACATATAAAATATATTTAGGATATAATTAAATTTTTGCTTAAGGTATCATAAATCATCTATCAACATGGTTTCTCTTTAAATTGTACAAAAATAGGATGATAATACTCATGATAAAAATGAAACATCCTAAATTCTGCATCTTGAAAGACATTACTGTATTCTCTTTTGCATCTGTATTCCTTATGCTGTATCGATTGAATGAATGAAAGAATCTACAGGTGCTTTCAGGTGAAAATTCTTAGGTTAATTAGGAAGTTCGTTTTTTAAGATTACTGGAGATCAGTTATGGTTATGTTTCCTAGCAGATGATAAATGTCAGGCTATTGTAAAAATTAAAGTTACTGGCTAACATTTAACAGGCTCTTATTTTGTGACAAGCACTATTTTAAGGGCCTTATTTTACAGTTAAGTAGAGTCAAATTTAAGAGAGAGATGCTAATATCACCACAGTCTATAGTTTGAAATATCATGTGTATGATCCCTTATGTCAAGTTTTATCTTAGTAATGTTATTATTCTTTTACATTACTTTTTAAATTTTCATTTTGCCAACAATGTATTATTTGGATTAGACTTTTAATTTATTTTTAATTGGAGGATAGTTGCTTTTGTCATACACCAACATGAATCAGCCATAGGTACACATATGCCCCCTCCCTTTTGAACCTCTCTCCCAATTCCCACCCCATCACGTCCCTCTAGGTTGTCACAGAGCACTGGGTTTGAGCTTCTTGCTTGAATTAGATTTTAAACACGCACACACAAGCACACAAAAAATGCTCAACATAATAAAACTAAAGAAATGTATCATGCTTAAATGAATAAAAGTGTCCCAGAATGCTGGAGGACATATAAAAATTTAGAATAAAATAAATCTAAGGCAGAAAATGAAGAGGAACTAAAAAGCCTCTTGATGAAAGTGAAAGAGGAGAGTGAAAAAGTTGGCTTAAAGCTCAACATTCAGAAAACGAAGATCATGGCATCTGGTCCCATCACTTCATGGGAAATAGATGGGGAAACAGTGTCAGACTTTATTTTGGGGGCCTCCAAAATCACTGCAGATGGTGATTGCAGCCATGAAATTAAAAGACGCTTACTCCTTGGAAGGAAAGTTATGACCAACCTAGGCAGCATATTAAAAAGCAGAGACATTACTTTGCCAACAAAGGTCCGTCTAGTCAAGGCTATGGTTTTTCCAGTAGTCATGTATGAATGTGAGAGTTGGACTGTGAAGAAAGCTGAGCGCCGAAGAATTGATGCTTTTGAACTGTGGTGTTGGAGAAGACTCTTGAGAGTCCCTTGGACTGCAAGGAGATCCAACCAGTCCATTCTGAAGGAGATCAGCCCTGGGATTTCTTTGGAAGGAATGATGCTAAAGCTGAAACTCCAGTACTTTGGCCACCTCATGCGAAGAGTTGACTCATTGGAAAAGACTCTGATGCTGGGAGGATTGGGGGCAGGAGGAGAAAGGGACGACAGAAGATGAGATGGCTGGATGGCATCACTGACTCGATGGACGTGAGTCTCAGTGAACTCCTGGAGTTGGTGATGGACAGGGAGGCCTGGCATGCTGCGATTTATGGGGTCGCAAAGAGTCATGGGGACACAACTGAGCGACTGAACTGAACTGAAGAATAGAATGTTATCTATGTGAGAGTGCTTTTCAAAATTATGCTGTGTTATAGTCAAAATCTTGCCATTATAACTACATTATGCATATTTCACATGATTCCCAATTTATTCAGGTAAAGCTCGGATATGAATTGCTTTGCCTGACTCTAGAGTCCTTGCTCTCAGCCACCATACCCCTTTTTTCAAATCTATGCCTCATATAACAGCCAGATTGTTATTTTAAAACACAGTTTAAATCATGCTATTTCTCTGCTTAAAATCTTTTAATGGCTTTGCATTGCTCTTATAATAAAATTAAGCTGTTAATCAAGCCAGTAGAAGTTGTGCCCACCTCTCCTGTTTGAGCACATACCACTTTACCCCGCATTTCGTGTTCTTTGCTGCCTGAGGTTTCTTAATTTTTATCCTACTCTTGGGGTTTTCTACTAATGACCCTAGACGTCTCTGCCTTTAGCTTTTCCCCCAGTTCTTGGCATGGTTGCTTGTATCCTTCAGATATTTGCTTCAGTGTCGTCTCCTTGGAGATAATGCCATTCCATAAACACCCTAGCTAAAGCATCCTCTTAGGTCCTCTCTGTCTTGCTCTGTCTAGCCTAGAGTCTTATAAAACTTGAATCAGAATCTGTGATTATCTTTTTTGTTTGTTTATGCCTACGTTACCTGTCTCCTTCCACTTGAATATAAGCTTCTGAGACTGTCTCTTCTGTCTTACTTATTAAGGTGTTCCCAGCTCCTTGAATGGTGTTTGGCAAAAAATACTTGTTGATTAATTGAATGATGAGGGCCTTATGGTATAATGTACCTACTCTAAAAAAATTCTCATCAAAAGAAAAGGAAAGAAAACACTGACCTATTCTAATTTCTATAGAATCAGCTAATACATATTTTTCACATTTGTCAATTACACAGTATACATACATATATTTTTTTTTCTTGTGAAATTAGATGTAGCTCAAGAGTTCTCTTTTTTATTCACTTCTGGATAATAAACATAACACACCTAAGTGATGGCCTCTCTCAGTTGAAAATCCTTGGTACCGTGTGAAGAAATTTAAAAATGCTTTCAATCCATCCTTCCTAAGTCACTTTAGTCATGTCTAACTCTTTGCACCCTGTGGTCCATAGCCCACCAGGCTCCTCTGTCCATGGGATTCTCCAGACAAGAATACTGGAGTGGAGTGCCATTTCCTACTCCAGGGGATCTCACCAACTCAGGAATCAAACCTGTGTCTCTTGCATCTTCCACATTGACAGGTGGATTCTTTACCACTAGTGCCACCTGAGAAGCCCTTATTTGTATGTCAGGCATTTTTTTAGGTGCTTGAGATACAGAAATGAAGAAAAAATATCTTGCCCTGTGAAACTTAACCTTTCAGTGAAGTAAGAGTGATAATTATTATATTTAATAATAAACATAATAAGTTAACTATATACTGTATAAGCTGATGAAGGCTACAGGCAGAAGAAAAGTTGCCATTTATTAAGCATCTACTATGTCAAGTATCTTGTTTTCTATATGCATATTTTTATAATTTTTACAAAAATGCTATGACTAAGGTACGACTAGTGCCTTATTTAGCTCAGCCTAGGGTTCATACATAGGTGGTAAGTGTTAGGGCTCTTATTAGAAAACTAAGTTGAAACCATAGTATGGATATATGTATATATATCATTCTTTACCCTGTGTGAATATTCCATAAAGTATAACAGGTTACCTACTTTGAATATAATTGGATCTCTTTGATAACCAAATTTCTTATTTGTGTTATTATAATATATGAAAGCCTTGCTTACTTCCCTGAGTTATTATAATATTGGAAAATCAGATAAGAAAAGTAGTTTAAAGAGAGAATAGAAATTATACCCAAAAGAAATGCTTCTGTCATGGGATTATTTATTTATTCCATAGGCCCAGAAAGTTCTTCTTTGGTTTTATCTATTTTATTCCCATAGTAACTGTTTTGCATATTTGTAATATTGAAACAGTATCAAATATACCTGTTTGTCTTGTGTCTTAGATTTCTGTTCCATCATGTCCTTGTTATAACTTTTTCATGTTTGTAATTTCAGTAGCTCTTTTTCTTATATTCATCAATCAATCAGTTAGTTAAATAATTATTTTTATATTGTTATGCAAGAAGTAGACATATCTTGGAGTTCAATGGTATATAAATATTATGGTCATTATTGTGATTGTACATACCACACTTTCGATAGTTGCTAAATATGTATGGTGTATACAACTGACTGGTATATACTTTTAACAGCTGCAGAAATTCTGAGATTCTAACATCTTTGTTTTTTAAGTAGTTTATAGTCAGAGATAGAAATAAGTAGTAATTATATTCTATATGATAAAGAAGAGCTGAAAAACAGAACTGTTAACACTGCCAAAATATTGTACAGTGTATATTTTGTTCAGTTCCATTTAGGTACCTTATTTCAGGTGTTCGGTTAAAGTGATCTTGTGAAACTTGTTACTTAAACAGAATGATAGAAAAGTAGATGTCAACAATATATACTCTTACGAAAATAACCTTACATGAGACTTTTTCTTTTTACACTTATGCTTATTTTTTCCACCATGAGCTAAATATAAAAAAAGATTATCTTGCTTTCAATTATCTGTGATAGTTTCATTTAAAAGACTCATCCACACTTATGTACTATTTTCCATGGTGTTTGTGTCCTTATGCTAAGGTTTTAATTTGAAAATTAATCATACTACATTATAAAGCAAATGGAAATATTTGAGTGGTTAAGGAATGTCAGCTCTGTAAAATCAAGGCTAACATCTGTCTTATTCAGGGCTGTATCCACTCCACTTTAAGACTCTCAGTAAATGTATGTTAAATGAATGATACAAGAATTATAGGTCCTTGTTCAATACTTGGCAAATCCTATAAAAGAACAAACAATAAAATACATTAATTCTGGCAGTGTGTGCCTATTTTATTATCATTGTGTGGTGGTGCTCAATGTAAATCCATAGAAAAATAGTTACTTGAGAAATTAATAGTTGTTATTATATTAAAAGTATTATAAAATACTTTTATATTCAAACTAATTTGGGAAAAACATTGGGTTAAACAGATTTTATTTGGTTGGTACTGAATCTAATCACCTAAAAGAACCTTGTTTCCTCATATATACATTGTGGATCTCTGTGAGGTCCGCCTAATTGTACTAATTCATGAACATATTTGAATATTTAACATTCTCCTTCCTTGTCATTGATAAATTCTGCCTTCAGACATATAAGTTATTTTACTGTAATAATTTTTGATGGGCACCTAATTATACTGAAATGATTTAATATAACAGGTTCTCTTTGGAAAATAGCTCACTTTCAGATAGGAATTTGTTTTCTTTCTAAAATATTCTCTTTCTACTTAATCTATAAAGAATATAGAGTCATTAAGATTTCTAAAGATTTAGAAAAATAGTTGTAGATATTTCTCAAAGATTCTGTATCAGGCAGAATTTTGAAACAGTGAAATAAATCACACAGAGGAAAATTACTAACAGTTTCAACTCATAAAAATGAAATCATCTAAACATCAAAAAGTCATAAAGTAAGTATTTATAAGAAGTGAGTCAAAGGTTTATTAGCCTTAATAGATACAGAGATTGAACAAATCAATGATAAAGACAATAACAATAATAATGTAATTGATAAATAAGTAAAGGTATTGAATAGATAAAGAATGGCATACAAATGAGTGTTTTTTGTTGTTTAATGTTCAGTTTCAATAATGCAAGTTAAAAAGAAATATTATATTGAAGTTGTTTAGCACAGAGATTCCCCAAACTTTCTTGGTTCACAGTGCTCTCAGTGTCTCAGTAAGATTTTCCAGTACCTTTAGGCCTAAAATACATATATCTAACAGTTTTATTTATTAAGTAGTGGAATTCAAAACGACTCAAGTATTCCTGTCCCAACCACTTAATAGCCATTTGAAAAATAGTATACCTAAATTGAGGAAGCTGGGGCTTCCCTGATGGCTCAGACAGTAAAGAATCTACTTGCAATGAGGGAGACCTGGGTTCAGTCCCTAGATTGGGACGATCCCTTGAAGAACAGAATAGCTACCTACTCCAGATTCTTGCCCAGAGAATCCCATGGACAGAGGAGCCTGGCGGTCTATTGTCCGTGGGGTTGCAAAGAGTCAGACATGACTGATGACTAACACTAAACTGAAAGACAAAATGTTTTCATTTCATTCTTCCAACAGTTGTGGTTACTAATGGGATTGCACACCTTGTTGGGAACTACACAACTCCCCCAATTTGGGAATCGGGTTCAATACAATCTCTCTCATTTCCTGTTCCACACTGATTTTCACAGGGTAACTTGCCTTGTCTTGCAGCAACTGCTGAAACCTAGTTTCACAAAGATGATGTCAATGAAAGAAATGTAATGTGATGTCTTGTTGAAACAGTGAGCAAGTAATTCACGTGGCACCTGAGGGGTGTTGAGTATTATTTGTTGTTGTTCAGTCGCTAAGTTGTATCTGCCTCTTTGGAACCATGAGAGATGAGAACAGCAATGTGATTAGATAATGTACAAATGTACAAAAATTAAGTTCTCCATGAATGCCTTGTACATATTAATTAAAACTGCATCACCATTAAAAATCCATATGCCTATATTTCTTTTCCATTTTCAGTTCATAATAGCAATAAGGAATTTGATGCTGGGAATTTTCTGGAAGTTAATGGCCAGTGGATGTTAATGATCCTTGGCTGTACCTTGGGCCATCCACTCTTTGTTAGTCATTAATCCCTATGAAATGACCAGCTATTGCATAATTAACTTTCATTTTCGTTGTTCAGTTGCTAAATTGTGTCCAACTCTTTACACCCTATGGACTGCAGCACACCAGGCCTCCTTGTCCCTCACTTTCTCCCGGAGTTTGCTCAAGTTTGTGTCCATTGAATCAGTGATGCCATCCAGTCATCTTGTCTGCTGCCACTCTGTTCTCCTTTTGCCTCAGTCTTCCCTAGCATCAGTGTCTCTTCCAATGAGTCGGCTGTTATTATTCCAATTGTTCCAATCAGTTGGCTGAGTATTATTATTTTCCCTCAGAATTTAAAATATCCTGTGCCTATCTTGCTTTAAAATATCCTGCCTAAGAATGTACTTCTAGGTCCTAGGAGTACCTTGCTATAACTCAAGGGTCACAAACTAGCACATTAGTGGAGAATTTATTATTTTAATGAGAGTACTCATTGTTGAAAATATGGTGAAATGGTTCTCTTATATACTACTAGACTGAATATGAATTGGTAAAATCTTTTTTGAGGCATCATTATAGCAGAAGGGATCAAGAACATTAAAATTGTTTATATTCAAGGTTCACACAGTAAAACTGACCACTAATTCAGATCAGGTATAACTTGTGTGTGCGTACTAAGTTGCTTCAGTTGTGTCCCAACTCTTTGCGACCCTATGGACTGTAGCCCACTAGGCTCCTCTGTCTATGGCATTCTCCAGGCGAGAATATTGGAGTGGGTTGTCATGCCCTCCACCAGGCAAGTTATAACTTATGGGTACTAAAAACAGAAAAAAAATTAATGACAATTTTGCCATATTTCAGGGCTTTTCTTTCTTTAGATTAGTTTATAATTCTGTAAGAAATACTCAGCTTCCCTGGTGGCTCAGACAGTAAAGAATCCACTTGCAATGTGAGAGACCTGGGTTCAATCCATGGGGTTGAGAAGATCCCCTGAAGGAGGGCATGGCAACCCATTTCAGTATTCTTGCCTGGAAAATCCCCATGGATAGAGGAGCCTGGTGAGCTGCAGTCTGTGGGGTCACAAAGAGTCGGACACAACTGAGCAACTAAGCACAAGAAATGACCAAGAAAAACATATCAAATTTATTTTGAGCATTTATTTATAGGAAATGGCTATATTTAATTTTATTTTTTTCATTTAAATATATGCTTCTTTATTTAGCCCAGCAAATCATTCAAAAATTGGAGTTCTTTTCTGCGATTATAACTCCACCCATTTTTACCTCTCCAGCCCATTGTTTTCACTGAGCCACAATACTTTGTTCACGATTGTGGGACCATATGAGACTCCACACTATGCCAAGTGTGCACTTAAGAGCTGGCTTGGTTCAGCACAGGAGATAAATCTTGCTCCTCACCCTCTGCCCAGCCTGCTACTCTCTGAAGCCTGTCTTACTCCTCCTCCTTCCCCAGAATGAGCCCTTTCTTTCCAGTTGTATCCCTTTCCTCTCTTTCCAGGGTAAAACCCTATTCGTTTCTGAGCAGTTGGTCTGTGGCTTCTACAGCATCAGAAGCACTTTTCTTCTCTTTTCTCCATCGAGGTTGGCGCGGTCTACAGAATGATCTGGGATTTCTTTCAGTCATTCAAGAGCCAAATCATTTGTTCAAGAAACCTAGAGCAGACAACTAACATACATAAAATGTACAACTTAATGATTCAAAACATCGAACCTAGAATTTTATTAAGGGAAAATGAATGTGATCTGTGCATAATGCTCTGTTCCTGATTTTATGTGTTTGATGACAAATGGTAAATATATTTTCTGTATATAGATGTGTTTCTTCACATGTTTCTGTATGTGTAAACAGACACGCATCTACATAAAGAATAAAACATTTACCACTTGAATTAGTGCTATTGTAATTTGTTTTATAGGTTTCACTAAGATTACTCTTGAAGTGACATTTCAAGAAAATATAAGTGAACAAGACTTGGTTGTGCTATGTAACTTCATAACACCCTATGAATTTATGGTAAACATTTCTACGTCACAATTCTTTATGGCTATTTGATTTGCTCTCTCTTTTGGGTAGGTATGTGGGATTCTTAGGAGTATAGGTGCAATATTTCCTATTTCTAGTTTCTCATAACAACAGATGGAGAAAATAATAGCAAATTTTTTTCTAATTGAATAGTTGTCAGAATTGTCAAGTTCTCTCTTGTTTTTAATCACTAAGTCATGTCCGACTCTTGTGACCCCATGGTCTGTAGCCTGGCCAGGCTCCTCTGTCCATGGGATTTCCCAGGCAAGAATACTGGAGTGGGTTATTGTTTCCTTCTCCATGAGTTCTTCCTGACCCAGGGATTGAACCTATGTCTCCTGCCTTGGCAGGTGGATTCTTTACCACTGAGCCACAAGGGAAGCCCCAAGTTCTCTTTACTGCATCTCTAATTTGTAATTCCTTCTTCAGGTCAGTAGTCTGTATATCTCTGACAGATTATAGTGATAATTCTTTCCTTTTTGATTAGTGTAGGATTTTTGTGAGGGAGAATATGTCAAAGAAGAGACTGTGTTAACGTTTGAGATGGTTGGAACACTGACCCTGCTCTCTTCTGTGTTTTAGGACACTTGGTTTTATAACATATTCTTAGAATTACATTTAAAAGAAACTTTATTTCAGTTACCTGAAGTGTAGTCACAGTAAAACTTACAAAGTTACTGGTATTTAGTTTCTTTGTATTTAACCTGATTGCTAATATAAATCTGGAGAAGGAAATGGCAACCCACTCCAGTGTCTTTGCCTGGAAAATCCCATGGACAGAGGAGCCTGGCAGGCCACAGTCCATGGAATCACAAAAGAGTCAGACATGACTTAGCTAGTGACTAAACACACCACACACTAATATAAATTTTGTTTCCAATCATGATAAGGATTAGGGATCAGATTTACCCTCCTGCTTTGAACACCTAGAATACCAGACAAAATATATTATATGACTTTTAGACATTGAGAACAAAGGCAGTGAGGGCTATGATGACCCCAGCTTACTTCCTAGAAGCAGTTTCTAGGCCACAGTGCAGGATTGGCAGATCCAAATAGAGCTAGGCAGTCTCACTGTGAGGAGACAGAGATCAGAGTTCAGGGAGACCTCTGTACTTAGACGTCAAGGCAGAGTATCAGATGGGGGAAACTGCACAGGGGAAAAAAAAAGTTTTTCAGAGGTCCTTCTTTTACTCTTTGGTTAAATAGTGATCTACCTGTATGTATTAGGAAACTTCCTGCCGCTGGGGAAAGAAACACTAGAAAACAGAAGGCCAAACAATTCCTGGAGCTCTTGCAGAGCTGAAAAGGAGTTCATTCTCAGCAGCCGATGTGGAAAGACTTTGTCATGTGCAGGGCATTGAATTAAGTCCTCAGAAGGATACTGCCATAGTCCTGAGGCTACATCAGCCTAGAGATGAAAAAGTTCTCTAGATCTGCCTTGAAGCATAAAAGAAAATACCAGAAGGCTCTAACTGAGTCGGAGTAATGTAACTTCATAGCAGAGCAAGTAAACCATACTTTAAAGAAATGCAGCAAAAGCTAGAACCTACTAACGTAAAATTTACAATGTCCATTACCCATTAAAAAATGAAGAGACGTGCAAAGAAGGTGTAAATTATTACCCACAGTCAGTAGAAAAATCAGTCAGTTGAAAGAGATCCAGAAATGACCAAACTGTGGGACTAATAGATAGGGTTGATAAAACAGCTATAATAAATTTGCTACTTATGTTCAGGAATATAAAGAAAACGTGAACATGATGAGAATAGAAGTGGTACTTGGAGGGGCACATATAGAATTAGGTCTTTGTATTAAAAAAGAGGAAAGGTCTTAAACTAATTAAACTTACTTCTTTAGAAGTTATGAAAGAGGAGTCAAATAAGTCTAGAGTATATTAAGAAAGGAAATAATGAAAGCAAGAGCAAATAGAGAAAATCAATGAAATCAAAGGCTGATTCTGTGAAAAGGTCAATAAAATGAGTAAACCTCTAGCCAAGGTTAACCAGTACAAAGAACGAACATTCAATTTACCATCATCCAAAATGAAAACAGGACATTGCTAAAGCTCCTACAGCTGTAGTGAGCTATAATGCAGATATATTATGAAAATGAAAATGCTCAGTGATACAGCTGTTTTGAGAAACAGTTAAGCTGTTTCTTAGAAAGTGAATCAGGTACTTGTCATATGACCCAGGAATCCCACTTTTAGGTTTTAACCAAGAAAAAGGAAAAGATGCATATACACAAAGACTTGCCTGTAGATGTTTGTAGAAGCTTTATTCCTAGTAACCATAGACCAGAACAGCAAATAGATGGGGAAACAGTGGAAACAGGGGCTGACTTTATTTTTCTGGGCTCCAAAATCACTGCAGATGGTGATTGCAGCCATGAAATTAAAAGACGCTTACTCCTTGGAAGGAATGTTGTGACCAACCTAGACAGAGTATTAAAAAAGCAGACATTACTTTGCCAACAAAGGTCCATCTAGTCAAGGCTATGGTTTTTCCAGTAGTCATGTATGGATGTGAGAATTGGACTATAAAAGAAAGCTGAGTGCCGAAGAATTGATGCTTTTGAACTGTGGTGTTGGAGAAGACTCTTGAGAGTCCCTTGGAGTGCAAGGCGATCCAACCAGCTCATCCTAAAAGAGATCAGTCCTGAGTGTTCATTGGAATGACTGATGTTGAAGCTGAAGCTCCAATACTTTTGCCACCTGATGTGAAGAGCTGACTCATTGGAAAAGACCCTGATGCTGGGAAAGATTGAAGGCAGGAGGAGAAGGGGATGACAGAGGATGAGATGGTTGGATGGCAACAGTGACTCAACAGACATGGGTTTGGGTAGACTCTGGCAATTGGTGATGGATAAGGAGGCCTGGAGTGCTGCGGTTCATGGGGTCACAAAGAGTCAGACACAACTGAGCAAAGGAACTGAACTGGTAGACCAGAAACCACCCAAACTAGTAAACGAATGAACTGTGGTATATTCATATGATGAAATAAAAAGTAATGAACTACCAATATATACAACAACATTGTTGAATTTCAAAATCATTATGCAGAGTTAAGAAGCTAAAAAAAAAGAAAAGACTACATACTGCATGATCAGTTTATATGAAATCCTAAAAAAGACAAAATTGTACTGACAGAAGCAAATCAGTGGTTGCCATGAGCCAGCTGTGGGAAAGGGAGTTTTTTCAGGTGATGGAAATGAAAATATTTTAATTGTGGTGATGGTTATAAAACATATACACTTCCAGGCTCCTTGAATTGTATACTTAAAGTGATAGTCTCCCACAATCAATACCCTGGCAAATCATTTATCTTTTACTAATAGAGATGGTTAATTTCCATGCTATTCTTTCTAATGTGAAATAACACTATATAATCCTCTTAAAAGACTTCAGCAGCATGATCAGCAGTCTAAGAGAAATTGGTCAATGTAAGTTTTTCCACCTGATTTTAAAATTCAGAAACATGTCAGTGCGAAGTCAAACTGATACAAAGTTTAAACTGGATCATTGCTATCGAAAGACATTATCAACATATAGTGGTAAACTCCCATATCAAAATTAATATTTTTTAAATATTATTACCAGGAATAAAGGGATGCTTCATTCATAGACTTTCAAATTTTAATTCCAAAATTTCTTAAATAGCAAAATTAATCTTAATTCCCTTAGTAATATAATTACAATCATTATGGTAGAGTTAAGAATAGTATTCACTTTAAGAAATTTTAACTCAGTATCAGACCTAGAGAACATGATGATTTATGAGTTTCTACAAACCATTGTTGTTGAACTTCAGTATGTAGGCAACCACCTGGCAAGCTTCTTAAGCATGGGCACTTCAGAGGACTCCCATAAATTCTAGGTCCAGCATAGAAAAGGCAGAGGAACCAGAGATCAAATTGCAAACATCCGCTGGATCATCAAAAAAGCAAGAGAGTTCCAGAAAAATATCTATCTGCTTTATTGACTATGCCAAAGCCTTTGACTGTGTAGATCACAATAAACTGTGGAAAATTCTTCAAGAGATGGGAATACCAGACCACCTGACCTGCCTCTTGAGAAACCTGTATGCAGGTCAGGAAGCAACAGTTAGAACTGGACATGGAACAACAGACTGGTTCCAAATAAGAAAAGGAGTACATCAAGTCTGTATGTTGTCACCCTGCTTATTTAACTTAATGCAGAGTACATCATGAGAAATGCTGGGCCAGGGGCTGGTGCACTGGGATGACCCAGAGGGAAGGTATGGGGAGGGAGGAGGGTTCAGGATGGGGAACACAGGTATACCTGTGGCGGATTCATTTCGATATTTGGCAAAACTAATACAATATTGTAAAGTTTAAAAATAAAATAAAATTTAAAAAAAAAGAAAGAAATGCTGGGCTGAAGGAAGCACAAGCTGGAATCAAGATTGCTGTGAGAAATATCAATAACCTCAGATATGCAGATGACACCATCCTTATGGCAGAGAGTGAAGAACAACTAAAGAGCCTCTTGATGAAAGTGAAAAAAGTGCGCTTAAAGCTCAACATTCATAAAACTAAGATCATGGTATCCTGTCCGATCACTTCATGGCAAATAGATGGGGAAACAGTGTCAGACTTTTATTTTTGGGGGCTCCAAAACCACTGCAGATGGTGATTGCAGCCATGAAATTAAAAGACGCTTATTCCTTGGAAGGAAAGTTATGACCAACCTGCTACTGCTAAGTCACTTCAGTCGTGTCCGACTCTGTGCGACCCCATAGACGGCAGCCCACCAGGCTCCCCCATCCCTGGGATTCTCCAGGCAAGGACACTGGAGTGGGTTGCCATTTCCTTCTCCAATGCGTGAAAGTGAAAGTGAAGTCGCTCAGTCGTGTCCGACTTGTAGCGACCCCATGGACTGCAGCCTACCAGGCTCCTCCATCCGTGGGATTTTCCAGGCAAGAATACTGGAGTGGGGTGCCATTGCCCTCTCCATGACCAACCTAGACAGCATATTAAAAAGCAGGGATATTACTTTGCCAACAAAGGTCTGTTTAGTCAAAGCTATGGTTTTTCCAGTAGTCATTTATGGATGTGAGAGTTGGACTGTAAAGAAAGCTGAGTGCCAAAGAATTGATGCTTTTGAACTGTGGTGTTGGAGAAGACTCTTGAGAGTCCCTTGGAGTGCAAGGAGATCCACCCAGTCCATCCTAAAGGAGATCAGTCCTGGGTGTTCATTGGTAGGACTGATGCTGAAGCTGAAACTCCAATACTTTTGCCACCTGATGCGAAGAACTGACTCATTGGGAAAGACCCTGATGCTGAGAAAGATTGAGGGCAGGAGGAGAAGGGGACGACAGAGGATGAGATAGTTGAATGATATCACCGACTCAATGGACATGAGTTCGGGTAAACTTAGCAGTTGGTGATGGACAGAGAGGCCTGGCGTGCTGTGGTTCATGGGGTCGCAAAGAGTCAGACATGACTGAGCGACTGAACTGAATGGTACCCAAACATCTGCATTTTAAGAGCAGTCCAGGTCATTCTAATATAAGGTGGCATGCAGTTCATACTTTGAGAATCATTGCAAATGATAATGTTTGAATATGGGAAGAGAATCTTGTTTTATAACAGTTAAATAAATAGCAGATTAGAATAGAATAGAGGAAGAAGTTTTACATTTCCACATACTCCTTTGTCTTACAAATACGTGATTACTTTTTGGAGGCTAAGCATTACTATCATGTCATACTTCTATTTATCAAAATAGAGAGTTATGGCACTTTCTTCCAGAGCCATAGGATTCCAGAATTAAAGGTGATATTGTCTATTGCTGTCAAAACATGATGAAATGACAAGCTACATCTGTCTTTACTCTTTAATCTCTACTGAAATCACATAGACATTTATTGAGGTATAAACTCATAAGATCAAAGACAATGGAAAGGATTGAATAATAGCCAAGGGGAAGCTGGAAAGAAGACAGAGGGAGTTCCAGAAGCTCTGGAACTTTGAGTGATTATAGAAGGGAATAAAAGATGAGTAGCAAGCCATCTGATGCTTCAGAATCCTGAAAAATCTCTGAACTTTGAAGAAACAGGACTGTTAATGGTAGGGATGAAACTCTGGATTAAATATAAAAGGATTTCAAAATCTGAATACAAAACAGGCCACAGAGCCACTCTCTCTCACTACATTCAACCAACTGTAAGAAAATAGCATTTATTTTTTGAAGATATTAAATTGGAAAGGTTCTACCTTAGGGACTCCAGGAAGGGTAGAGAGTAGGGAAAAATTCTTCCCTGGTAGCTCAGCTGGTAAAGAATCCACCAGTAATGCAAGAGACCCTGGTTTGATTCTGGGGTCAGGAAGTTCCCCTGAAGAAGGGATAGCTAACCCACTCCAGTATTCTTGGGCTTCCCTGGTGGCTCAGATGTTAAAAAATACGCCTGCAATGCGGGAGACCTGGGTTTCTTCCTGGGTTGGGAAGATCCCCTGGAGGAGGGCATGTAACCCACTCCAGTATTTTTGCCTGGAGAATCCCCATGAACAGAGGAGCCTGGCGGGCTATAGTCCATGGGATCACGAAGAGTCGGAGATGACTAAGTGACTAAGTACTAAGCACAGGGGTAAAGCAAACTTAAAGCAGGAAGATTATGTAAAAGACTGCAACTGTACATTTAGATTCTTGGCCCCATATCTTGCCTTACTTCCGAAATACCATCTAGCTTCATATCACCCCGTCCCCCAACACCCCCCCCAACCCAACCCAGGGAGCTGGAAATCAGAGGCATCTTCTCAAAGGGCATTGAAAGGTTCTAGAGAAAATACATGGATATTTATTTTTAGGGGTGACAATAAAAAGATTGCTTTGTTACTTGGTCACTCTACAATAGTTCACAAACCTCACCTGTGTTTCCCGGACTTCCAGTTAGCTTTTCTGTACCTCACTAATAAATATGATCCAAGCCAGGCTTTAGCCATACGTGAACCGTGAACTTCCAGATGTTCAAGCTGGTTTTAGAAAAGGCAGAGGAACCAGAGATCAAATTGCAAACATCCGCTGGATCATCAAAAAAGCAAGAGAGTTCCAGAAAAATATCTATTTCAGCTTTATTGACCATTCCAAAGCCTTTGACTATGTGGATCACAATAAACTGTGAAAAATTCTGAAAGACATGGGAATACCAGACCACCTGACCTGCCTCTTGAGAAACCTATATGCAGGTCAGGAAGCAACAGTTAGAACTGGACATGGAACAACAGACTGGTTCCAAATAGGAAAAGGAGTATGTCAAGGCTGTATATTGTCACCCTGCTTATTTAACTTATATGCAGAGTACATCATGAGAAACGCTAGGCTGGAAGAAGCACAAGTTGGAATCAAGATTGCTGGGAGAAATCTCAATACCCTCATATGCAGATGACACCACCCTTATGGCAGAAAGTGAAGAGGAACTAAAAAGCCTCTTGATGAAAGTGAAAGAGGAGAGTGAAAAAGTTGGTTTAAAGCTCAACATTCAGAAAATGAAGATCATGGCATCTTGTCCCATCACTTCATGGGAAATAGATGGGGAAACAGAGGAAACAGTGTCAGACTTTATTTTGGGGGGCTCCAAAATCACTGCAAATGGTGACTGCAGCCATGAAATTAAAAGATGATTACTCCTTGGAAGAAAAGTTATGACCAACCTAGATAGCATACTGAAAAGCAGAGACATTACTTTGCCAACAAAGTTCCATCTAGTCAAGGTATGGTGTTTCCAGTGGTCATGTATGGATGTGAGAGTTGGACTGTCAAGAAAGCTGAGCACCGAAGAATTGATGCTTTTGAGCTGTGGTGTTGGAGAAGACTCTTGTGAGTCCCTTGGACTGCAAGGAGATCCAACCATTCCATTCTGAAGGAGATCAGCCCTCGGATTTCTTTGGAAGGACTGATGCTAAAGCTGAAACTCCAGTACTTTGGCCACCTCATCGAAGAGTTGACTCATTGGAAAAGACTCTGAGGCTGGGAGGGATTGGGGGCAGGAGGAGAAGGGGACGACAGAGGATGAGATGGCTGGATGGCATCACCAACTCGATGGACATGAGTTTGGGTGAACTCCAGGAGATGGTGATGGACAGGGAGGCCTGGCGTGCTGCAATTCATGGATTGCAAAGAGTCGGACACGACTGAGCGACTGAACTGAACTGAATAAATGTGAATGGACAATAAACTTTAAGGCACAAGACACTTAAGGAAAGGCTCAAATACAGATACCCATATAAAAAGGGAAAAAGCCAGAGAAAATAGACAATATAAAAAAGAACTTTTTTAAAATGAAAATATTTTGCTCAGATAAATGTTGTTATATCCATGAAGTAAACAATACTATTTTTAAGAAAAAGGGAGGAACTCCTAGACATTTATGTTAGACAGAAAATACTTCCCAGTAGGATTCAAAGAAAAATGGAGGAATTTTTTTTAAGTTAAAATGTTAAAAGGATAGTTAATACAAAGAGAAAAGATATTTCAAGAATCAGTCTGAAAGGTCTAATATCAAATAAATAGAAATTCTAAAGAGAAAAGACAAAGAAATAGATTGTTATTAGATGGGGGTGGGGTAAGAGGAAGACTTTTTAAGTGCCTTGTAGAACTACTTTATTTTCTTAAGTATGGGCATAATAACTTGTAAAAAGGAAAAAAAAATTATTAAATAAGAAAAGGACTAAGGATGCTAAGGCAAACTAAATCAACATATAATTCTAGAATCTGGGGAATAAATTGTTACCTAGTGGGAGCAATAAAAATATTATTTATAACATGGGGAAATGTTCAAGATGTATTTTTCAGTTACATAAATAGATTGTATGATACAATATATAAAATAACCCAGTTTCATAACATAATATATTTGTTCATGTTTAAAAATTACAATAGGATAATATAAAAATGTTTAAGATACCTATCTGGAAATGATGTAATTATGAATATTTTTTTGGTAACTTTTAAAATTTCTATGTAGATGCATTGCTTTTAAAATTAGTAAAAGATGCAGCAAAAACCAGTGAGAGGAAAATATTTAACAAGTTAGGAAATGACGTCATTCATGAAAACACCACTTAGTAGTCCTTGCTCTTGAACAAATCATCTTACTAAACTCTTTGAGGTTGCAAAGATATAAGACACTATTTCAATTTCTCAAGAAACTCAATTCTTAACACAGGGGTTAGGAGAACCAACCCCTCCTCCCTTGCAGTGGAAAATCTACCTATAACTTTACGTCAGTGCTGCATATCCAGGGTTCCGTATTTGTGGAATCAGCCCACTTCAGATTGTGTGGTAATGTTGTTGCTTTAGTTGCTCAGTCATATCCGACTCTTTAACAATCAGGACTGTAGACCACCAGGCTCCTCTGTCCATGGGATTTCCCAGGGAAGACTGCTGGAATGGGTTGCCATTTCCTGCTCCAGGTTGCAATTTCTTTCCTTCTTCCTGACCCAGGGATCGAACCTGCGTCTCCTGCATTGGTAGGCAGATTCTTTACCACTGACCCACCAGGGAA
Source organism: Bos mutus (assembly GCF_027580195.1). Lineage (NCBI taxonomy): Eukaryota > Metazoa > Chordata > Mammalia > Artiodactyla > Bovidae > Bos > Bos mutus. The sequence continues at coordinate 34,856,766 of NC_091618.1, forward strand.
CTCTGTGGCACTGTAGTGTATATATATACAGAAAAAAAAATATCACATATAAATGGGCCCCTGCAGTACAAACCACTGTTCATGAGGCGAATGTAACCACATATAACTCAAGACAGAATGTTTTAAGTTTCCCAAGTGTGTACAGTTACAGTTCTTTAGTGAGAAAGATTGCTTATGGACAGAACATGGTTAGGGAGATTCAAAGGGTGAGTAGGATTTCAAGAGGTAGAAGTTGTATGAAGCCATTCCAGAAAGAACTAAGACTCAGAAGTGTAAAGATACAGGGTAATCTGGGCTGGATCCTGGGATAGAAGATGGAATGTTTCCTTTGGGACCAGAGTAGGATGCTGATGCCAGGTACAGGGCTGTGGACTTTGTTCAATAATGTTGTTGAGGAGGGGAGTAAATAATACACAAGGAAAGAGAAGACCTGCTTTGAAGTCTTATTAAGCTCACTTGGGTTCATGATAATGAAGACTTTTACTCAGATATTGGTTCAGAGAGTGAAAAGGGAGGGGTAAACTTGAATAATAGTTTGGATGTGAGAAATGAGGTAGGAGGCAGCAGTAGTGGTTCCTTGTCATGAGTCCGGTTTATTAAAACAGTGGTAATTCTTGCACAAAAGACCAGTCGGAACAAAGAAGTAATTTCGTAGAAGAAGATAATGTTGGATATATTGAATCTTAGATTTCAGAGAAATATGCATGAGGCCATGCTACAAAGGTATTTGAAAGGAAGAATCCAAAATGCAGTTATTCAGCAAATACATACTGAGCACCTCTTATGTTTAATAATACAAGACATGCTGCTGCTTCTGTGCTCAGTCGTGTGTGTCTCTTTGTGACCCATGGACTGTAGCCCTCCATACTTCTCTGGCCATGGTATTTCCCAGGCAAGGAGACTGGAGTGGGTTCCCGCTTCCTCCTGCAGGGGATCTTCCTGACCCAGGGATTGAACCAGCGTCTCCTGCATTGGCAGACAGATTCTTTACCATTGCACCTCCACTATAATTCCAAATTGAGTAAAACACAACCTCTGTCTTCATGACAGAGCTTGTTGTTTGGATAAGAGAAGCAGAGATCAAATGGATAATTACAATGCAATTATCAAAAGTGATGTGGACAGAGTGCTGTGAGAGCACAGAGGGGAAACTATGTCCTTGGTCATACCTTCCCATGACCGTGATCACTTTTAAAATATTTGTGACAAATAAAAGCTTCCAAACAGGGGGAAATTATTCAGGACTTGATTTGGATATTTCATAGAAATGAAGGCTTAAGAGGGAAAAGTGGGAGACTACTGTTCTAAGATCAAAACCCATAGGTTCGTATATATTTGTCAGGCAGGAGAAGGTTGAGAAGCTAGGGAGTGAGGACCCAAAAACTGATGCCAGAAGCTAAAATCAGAAGATTCAAGACTAGTGAAATTTTGATAGTTCAAGGAATTAGGAAGATTTAGGAATGATTAACGGAGAAGGCAATGGCAACCCACTCCAGTACTCTTGCCTGGAAAATCCCATGGGCGGAGGAGCCTGGTAGGCTGCAGTCCATGGGGTCGCTAAGAGTCGGACACGACTGAGCAACTTCACTTTCACTTTTCAATTTCCTGCATTGGAGAAGGAAATGGCAACCCACTCCAGTGTTCTTGCCTGGAGAATCCCAGGGACGGAGGAGCCTGGTGGGCTGCCGTCTTTGGGGTCGCACAGAGTCGGACACGACTGAAGCGACTTAGCAGCAGCAGCAGGAATGATTAAAATCTACTAGCACATCAGGGACTATGGATGACTTTAAAAAAAAAGTTTCAGTAATACTAAATGAAGCTGTTTCAGATAGTGAGACTGTGTAAATAATAATATTTGTAAAAAGAAAAGTAGCAAAAGAGTGGTCCTTTTCTGTGTATATACCTATGTTATACATTTTAACTCATAGAGTTGATAACTATTATACAGTTAAACTCCCTATGTATAAATATTTTCATGACCTTGATTTTTAGGAAATATGGGTGTCCACTAAGCCTATTGTAATCATTTCATGATGTATGTAAGTTGGATCATTCTGCTGTACCCTTTAAACTTACGCAGTATTGTCTGTCAATTATATCTCCATAAAACTGAAAGAAAGAGAAAAAGAAATATCAAAGAACTGACAAGAAATGATCTTGTAGGGATAGAAGAGCCATAGGATTTGGCAGGGACTGTTGATAATGTTTGAAACAATTTTCAAAAAAGAGTAGCAGGAACACAATCTAGACTTTGAAGGAGCTAAGAACATGAGAGTAAATAGAGATGATGGCAGTTCCCGGAAACACTGTCTCTCCTCTGCCCTCTGCCCATCCCCATTATCTAACTTCTGTTTTTTCTTCAGCTATCAGCCTAAATGTTCAACCTCAGGCAGACCTTCCCGGCCAATCTTCTCAAACTAAATCAGGGTACCCATATTATACTAGCTTACCGTTCTTTAGATCCATAGAGTCTACAATTTGTAATGTATTGCTTGTATATTTTTTTAATGTCTGTCTTCCTCGGTAGACTGTTGTTTTCATGAAGGTAGGCACCATGACAGTTTTCTCTCCACTTTACATTCCAACCTCATCCCAGGGTTGGTACAAGGTAGGCTTTCTGTAAAGATGTATCACCTGAGAGAAGTATATCCAAATTTCTTGGATATAGAATACTTACACAAGATGTGAAAGTCCAGCCTGAGACCTAATATGTGGATTGCTGGAATGGAATGCAGATGAAGATTTGGGGAAATGGAGAGCAGTTTACTCAAATACCTGTTACACTCACAGAGAACAAGGATGGGATGAAAAAGCGAGTGATGTTTTTACACAAATTGATAACAAAGTAAGAGAAGCTGATGGGATAGAGTTCTACAATGAGAAGGTTAAAATGTATACTGTCTCTTTTTCCTTATCTGGGGAGTTGGGTGTTTATAAAGAGTTGTGAGCCAAGGCGAGTGGACTGGAACTATGTTTTAATTAAGTTAAAAAGGTGTCAAGTTGCTTAGAGAAATAAGAGGAAGAAATTATCAGAGGATATGTTCACAGTAAAACATAGGTATCATAGGACACAATACAACAGGATTAGAAAGGGGTAGACAGAGCTGGTGGAACTAGTTTATAGTGGGCTATTAAATACAGTGTATATGCTTAAGTATTAATTGCTCAATAGACTTGTTCAAAGCAAATTCATCAAAGATTTTTGTCATATGTAGCCCCAAGCCACATGTCTTGGAATGCAATTACCTATAAATATATTTATATCATTTACACTAATGTTTTTGACTAAAGTATTTCTTGTATTTCCTAATGCTGTCTCTCACAGTGCCACAACACTTCATGATATACAAAGCTACCTGGTGTTCACTTCCCAGAAATTCTTGGTTCTGATGAATAGAAGTTACTTTGCCTGGTATTTTTAGAAATGACTAATCCTGCCTTAGATAGTTTTGTTTTTTGAGACAGTTTAGAAAAAATTGTGACTGTGAAATAACTGATATGAGTTTATATGGCCCTCAAATACAATCTAAAGGTTTGTTTGGTTTCTTAAATCAGTGTAGTGAAATTTTATGTAGCTGTGAATACCTTGTCTTGTTAAAGTATTTCAGTTTGTTTATGACCAGTATAATAGCATGGGTTTGTAAAGGACCTGGAATTAGGGATGCTTTCTTGGACCATGAAAAAGAGTTGTCTGTCTGTTCTCTGGGCGAAAAAAAATGATTCCTAAGGGAGTCTAATGAGCGCAGCTCGCCTGATTCACTGTGTGCTTTACCAAGGGCTCTGCCAACAGACGCCCTGGTGTTTTATGGATTTTCTGCATCCATTCAAAACAAAAAATCAAAGTATTTTGTGATACCCTTGTGAATAGTCATACATTAAAACACACCTCTTTCCCTAAATATGTTTTTTTTTTCCTTCTTAAATTTTTAAAGTTTTTTTCTTTAATGTAAACACTGAAGTAATTTACCAGTATCATGAGATATGGCTATTAGAAAGTAATTCACTTCCTGAATGTGAAATACATAATTAAGTATCACTGTCGTTGTATAACTAAATATGTTAGGCTTCAGTGGTTATTGTTAATAACCTTAACTTAAAGCACCTACATTCTTGGTAATGTAAGAACAGCGCTGCGGTGGGAGAATAAACTGTTGTGCTGCATAGTTTTGCATGTGTGAATAGTTATTACCAAGGTGGAAAGAAAAGAGAAACTCTCCTTTTATCTGTATTTTTTCTCATCCTTTGAGTTCTTTCTAGTCTTCTTGGTATTGGTGAATAACCTTTTCATTAGTCAATGACATTTCGAGTTGTTGCATTTTAGTTTCCCTCAGTAAAATCCTCTATCCTTAACCCGAATAAATAAAAATAATTCTCACCATGTATCTAGGACACTCATAATTTGTCTTTTGAATGAGTCAAAGCTTTGAGAATTGTGTAAATGTTAAGAGTCTGATACTTTGAAGACTGATCATCAGCCTCTCCTGATGTAGGAGACAGCACGATTTTGATTCAGTATTTCCCCTGTCGCCAAAGGTACACTCTGCCTTTGCTTGCTGTCGCTTAATCTTGGTAGAAGTTTATTATCTTTAATCACCTAAATCGGAGTGTGGAGGAGGAAGAGATTTAAGTCTGAAAAGTATATAACTGCTTCCTCCAGACTATCAAAAGTTAGCTGGTAATTTTGCTTGGACTGAGACCCGACAGCACACTAATCCTGAGTTCTCTTCACAGTGGGTAAGCCTCACAAGTGCAACTACTGTGGACGGAGCTACAAGCAGCGCAGCTCGCTGGAGGAGCACAAGGAGCGCTGCCACAACTATCTCCAGAATGTCAGCATGGAGGCTGCCGGGCAGGTCATGAGTCACCATGGTGGGTAGCATGGCGTTCCCCGCTTTCATTCTCCCCTGCTGCTTTTGTCCTTTATTATGGGTTAAACAGTTCTGTCTACCCTTCAGCATGAAGGTAAAGTTTTACTCTGTTTTAGAGCAATTGTAGATCATACTCACTTTGTATGGGATTTCCTTCTTAAGTGCTTGAAATTAGTTAAGCTTTGGGACACTTTGCAAACAAGCTATATTGAGTTTTGACGATACACCCAAGTTTATTTCTGATAGCCTGTGTTTGAATTAATATCATAATGGCAGATGGCCTTGAATACACCAAAGGACAGTACTGTTTGGTCTTTTCCATTCACTGCATCAAATAGTTCAAGATGGTTTCATGTAAGTCTATAGGTTTTCTAAAATAAGTAATTGGTTACTTGTATATTTACATGTCTCTTAGGTAAGTAATCAGTGATATAATTGAAAATGTCTCCAGTTTGTCTTGTGGTTTATCTTGGAAGTTACTGATTTTGCTTTCTGCAAGTATGGCAAACAATCTAGACCAAAATTAGGTACCACTGCCCTCCACAAAAATCAAAACCCAAACAAAACATCTGGACCTCCACAATACACAATAACAAGTAGGCAAGCAGTCCCTCAGGTTTATTCAACTAATCATTCTCTGTTACCAAATTCTTCCCTGGTGATCCAGTGATTAGAACTTTGTCTTCCAATACAGGGAGTGCAGTTTCAATCCCTGGTCGGGGAGCTAAGATCCCACATTTCTCTAGGCCAAAAACAAAACAGAAAACAGAAAAATATTGTAACAAGTTCATAAAGATTTTTAAAATGGCCCACATCAAAAAAATCTTTAAAAAACTCTCTATAACGAAAAAATAATGTTAGTCAATCAGCCTCACAAAGTGTTATGAATTTTAATTCTTTAGATTTGGAGCATCTCTTTGGTCCTACAAATTATATTTTTATAATGATTGATTTTATTATTCATATAAGCATATACAAAAATGGTAACTTATTGATACATTTATATCTTTCATTTAGGAAAGATTTGGTCAGTATTAATTAGTACAGTTGAGAAATCTTATAGTCACTTTTATGTAAGCATCTCTTTTGTATTTACAGACAGCTCAAGGATTATTTATGGGAGATTGTGGAACTGTGGAATTGTGTTTATTGGACAGCTAGTGATTACTTTTTGATGAATCAGAAATTTTTTCAGTTACTATTTTGTTACATCGAATAATTGAAAAGTTTCTTTGTATTGAAGGTCATTTATGTTATTAATTCTGTCATTATTGTGACTGAGTCCTTTTGTTTTTATATTATCGTTAATTAACATTTTTGAATTGTTTTAAGTCTTTGTAAACTTGGTATTGTAAGCTTGCATTACTGGGCTTATGATGGCAACATAGGATCCAGAGCATTAAAGTTAAAATTGTGAGGTTAAACTGCACAGGGAGTACAGTTTGAATCCCTGGTTGGGGAGGACCAGCAACTCTGGTCTGGCTGTGTGGTGTGTGTCTGTGTTAATCATAGTCTTGGTGTGAGAATTCAATGTGATTGGATGGGCAATGAAAGCCCAATAGTTATTTTTACTATTTCAGGTAATTAAATATTAAGAAATAAATATTGCACCCCCTATAAAGTTATGTTACTTGTGACGTTAATTAGACCTTTGAGGTTTCATTTACTGAGCACATTGTTTCTGTTCAAATTGTTGCTTTTAGAGGTGATTTGAGGCAAGGTAGCTGATGGAGGCTTGGGGCATGCCAGAGTTTTCTAGGACACCTTATGGCACTGCTATTTTTCTGTGTAATGTTCTTTCATTGTGATTTTGATATTTGACTGGATTATTAGTTTTATGAACTAATTTTCCATTCACAGTTATTTATGAAACTGTGTTGCAAACACATGTGTATATGAAATAGAATCTCTCCTTAAAGACCATATATTTTTCTAGGGAGGTAAGGCATACATAAGTAATTATAGTCAGCATGTAACTATCTTTTGAGAGATTAATCAGCTATAGAATATGTGGTGCCAAAAAATTTTAACAGATGTATTCTGGGGTAAAAAGAGTTCTAAACAGTTGCAGCCTCAGCATCAACCTCTGTTCCCCAGGTTGGTTAGCCTTTGACAGGCAAAATGCCTTTACAGATGGTTTGAAACTGGAAGAGTATGGAAAATTGGAAAGACACTCGGGTACTGGGTAGGGCAGGAGATAAAGCAAGATGGAGTGTGTGTGTCTGTGTGGGACGGGCACATAGGTTTTGGTATCATTTATAGACCCAAATATTTGTTCTTCAATAATGGATGGAGTTTTAGCCATCCAATATAAACCATATAAGTTTATATGACTGCTATTTCATGCTGCGCTTTTTCTAAATGTGTTGCAATAATAAGTTGAGATTATCCTTAACCTCTGCTTCCTTTTGTTAACGTGTAATGTCTGAGGTAGGAGTTGATAATTGCCATAAGAGAGACAGTATAGATAAAAATGCTACTAGTGATCATCATTAACCTGTCTCATATACACAGCTTGGCATGTATCTCGTTTTTGCCAGAGCCACAGTGTCTAACTATTCTATTACACTGGGTCTATTATTTTGCCTTTTCTTTTAGCTGTAGACTGGGGATTGCCATCACTGTGGTCACCCATTAGCTCTTTGAAATTAATGACTATTCTTTCCTTTTCATAACTGACATTGTTATATTTCCTAGCCTCTCTTTCCCAAAACATGTTCATCCTCATGTTGGCTTCTAGTGAAGTCTGAAGTCAAAGAGACTTTCTTTCACTTCGATTCAGGAAAGCACCTATCATGGGCTTGCTGTGTGCCAAGCTCTATGGAATGTTCTGAGAATATAAAGATACATGGACATAGTTTTGTTCTTATATTTGTAGTCTCGTAGGAAATACATAAAAGATAAACAAAATGAAGCAAATGCTCTAATAAAGGTATATAAACACTTCTCCTGAAGCACAGATGCAAAAGTCACCTAACTCTAGAGAAATCAAGGGAAGTTTCTTAAATGAAGTTTTTGCTCCATACATAAGGATGAGAAAAAATTGCACAGATCAGATTCACAAAAAGTATACATCCCAGGATGAGAAGTTGTCTTAAGCTAAGACTTAGAGGTATAAATAAACATTAACAAGTTTCTGGATACTGAACACAGTTGGAGTTCAAGGGATGGTAGGAAATGAGACTAAAATAGTAGGTTGTGATGCAGAGATAGAGTTTTACGTGCTAATCCAGTTTTTAAATTTCACTGGGGTAATCTATGTCTTCTAAGAAACAGCATCACCGATGTAGAACATAGGATAGATGCCTGACTGGAGTGTGAGGAGAGACTAGGAGTGAGAATGCCAAGGAAAAGATAAAGAGGAGCAGCAGGAGAAAAGTATATATTTACAAGTTTGGATCAAAAGTTCTCAAGTTTGGTAAAAAGGAGGAAATTAATGACTTGCAGTTTTAGAAGTAAAGATAAAAATGAATTGAATTTTATGGCAGATTATCTTATTTAAAAGTTATTTTATGCTCATTTTTCAAGTCTTCTCAGCTTGAAGAAAAAGCTTTAACAAGCGAAGTATGTAATTAGCTTTTCCTCCTTGCCTGAAGACAAAAATGAAACTGTGAACCAAAAAGATGGCCAAGTTTAAAGCAAGAATGTATATTCTTAGGTTTATGTTTTGAATTATTTGGTAAAGGGAATTTCTTTATTGCAAGGATGGATGCTTAATTGGTAACATATAAACTTCCTAGTAAGCTTCTTTCACTGGTTTCTAATGAGTGACAGCATTTCAAGATGTTTGTTTAGTAAACATCCACTGATTCTTATTTGTCTCACATCATCTGAAGACAGAGTCAAATAAAATGCAGTCCCTGCTTGAGGTCGCTTATCAACTATTAGAAGAAAAAGACCAGTCAACCAACAGTTACAGCACTGAGTGATAAGCATTATGGGAGCACAGAGGACAGGTATCTAAGTCACAGTGGGTGTCCAAGAGGAATTTCTAGGGAAAATTATGTTTGAGTGGAGTTTTGAAAGGCAGAAGAGCAAGCTGCTGCTGCTGCTGCTAAGTCGCTTCAGTTGTGTCCGACTCTGTGCAACCCCATAGACGGCAGCCCACCAGGCTCCCCCGTCCCTGGGATTCTCCCGGCAAGAACACTGGAGTGGATTGCCCAAGCTAAATAAATAGAAAAGGGTGTTTCATGTGGAGAGAACAGCAAGTATAAAGAAATAGAAATCTAAAGGAGCATGGTGGGTTAAGGACCCCCAAGTACTTATGTATAATTAGAGCCCAGTTGTTAAAGGCAAGAAAAATTGGAAGGTGATGAGGCCTGAGAGAGACAGTGAAGGACCTATTGTGCTAAGCAAAGAATTTTATGAATTTTATTCTTTATCCTAAAAAATATTATTATGCTTACATTTCATTGCTAGAAATGTGGGCAGGAGATCAGAAGAGTCAAGATAGGACCAGGTAGACCATGGCAACAGTCTCCTGATTGGTTGAGTTGGGCCTAGTAGCCATCAATATTCAGAACACTTAAAACTATAAATGTAGCATCTAAGACATTTGGTATCTCCATGAGTGCATATCTGAGGAGGGAGGAGGAGACTGGATGAATGGGCAAAAATCTAGGATTTGCCACACGTCTCTAGTATGGATGACCATGTAGATAGTGCTCTTAACTGAGATGGAAATTAGGAAAATAAGAGAAAGTTTAGGGAGGGAAATAGAGATTTCAGTTTTTGAACAAATTATCTTTTATGCACCTGTGAGAGACAGCCAAGTAAAACTGTCTAGAAGGAAGTTGAATATATAGATCTCAAGCTCTTAAGAGAAGTCTCAGTAGGCAATAAAGGTGTGGAAGCCATCCTTATATAGGTAGTAATCTAAAGTAACAGGTTTTATAAGGTTATATAGTTAAGTATGGAATTAGACATCTAGAGAAAGACAAGGACACATTAAGAAGGCGGGAAAAAGAAGCTCAATGAAGCTGTGTGTGACTAGAGGATGGGAAAATGGAAAGAGTGATTTCAGGTATGGGCACTGTCTACTGTTGTCAAGAGTATAATCAAGATAAATGAAAAATTTCTTTTTATGTTCTTCAACATGGAGAGAATGTGTGACAAAATAGAAGACATGTGTTGTCTTTATCATACTTGCCCTTCTTCTCCTGTAGTTAACAAAGCTTCCATTTTCCTTTCGAGAGCTGTCCTCTCCTATTGGGTGAAGGCACAGTGGGACTGTCAGTCGAAGCGCCCTACCCTCTTCTGGGGGATGTGGACATGTGACCTAATCTAGGTCTCTCAGAGTATGTCTTCCTGGAATTTGAAATTTGAGTGGATTGTTTGGCAAAATAGCAGTGTTGGAAACACTCATATGGTTCTATCTTTGTGATTTATCAATATGATGAGATAATGAAGTAATGCAAGGATAAATACATTTTATGCTGGTTATAACTTCAAAAATAATGTCAAGAAAGATATTTGGTTATGAAATTTGTTCTAATAAGTGAAGTTGATATTTTTTTAGCCTAGTTGAATGTCACACAATACTATTAATACATTGCTAACTAGAGAACTTGTTTTGTGTTTCAAGTAATGTATATCTGGAAACATTTTGATGAGTTGCACCCAGATTCATGAAAGCAAATAATTGAGATTAGTTACATAATATATAAAATGTATCAGATCTTCTCTCAGTGGAAACCTTAAATGTATTTCAAACTTGTTTATACAAAGTCAATACTCAAATAGTGGCTAAGAGCCCTGCTCTGGGTCATACCACTTAGGTTCTACCTAGATATAAACACTGAGAAAATGGTTCAATTAAGTTTTTTTGAAAAAATAAAAACACATTGTAAATCAACTGTACTTCAATTTAAAACACAGTGTAAATGAACTGTACTTCAATTCAAAACACATTGTAAATCAACTACAATTTTTTTTTAAGCACAGTGAGAAAATTACATCTTTGGGTCTTTGTTTCCCCATCTGTAAAATGGAAATGGTAATTGCACCTGTCTCAGGGGGTTGTTGAAAGCATTAATTAGATTATCAAATGGAAAGCCTTTAAAAAGTACTTAGTATATAGGGTGAATCTGTTGTTTTTATTATTGCCAGTATGGTAGAAGCAAGACTATTATTTGATATGTAAAAGTCTGTTGTGAAGTAGAAGTAAGACCAGAACTCTGCCAAAGTCATTGTTTTCAGTTCACATGAGCTTCATTGAACTTGGGACAAATCACCTGAATTGAGGTGGATGTGGTGTGGGACAGTTCCCACACCCAGGTTTCGTTTTGAGTGTTAAATGTGTGCAAATGTGAAAATTCAAGGTGAGACTTGAGCAAAACTGCCAAGTTCTAGACAACTCATTTCAAAACTAATTAGTATATTCAATTTTGGGGCAAACCCTGTTAACCAGTTTTGCTGTTTTTTAGCAAAATTTACAACAACAAACATTTTTTTCTTTCCTTATTTTATTTTGGATCTTGGTTCATGACATATTTTCATCTTGGGCCTGTTCATGGCCTGTATTTCAATTAAATAGTTATTTTTTTGATGATGTAGTAAGTGACCATGAATTCAACATCTAAAGCAAAAGTTAAAATTTTGACAATAATCTATATCTAATTATATGAATACCCACCATATCTTCCTGGACCCCCTTACCTGAATTCCTATCGACATTCATTCTTTGCTTTAAGTTTTTTTTTTTTTTTTATTCAGTTGTTCCTAAGAGAGGACATGTTTTAAGTAATGTCTAGGGACATACTTTTTGCTTTTGTATATCATGAATTATAGCAGTATACAAGTGTTTCTTTGTTTGTCTCATCTTGGAAATTTTTCCAAATTAACATTAAAAAATTATAGGATCCCTTGTCATTAAAATAGAGATTGAAGATTGAATTTTTCTGGCCCATCCACCTGCCTATTACTAGGTTAACCCAAAACTTAGATTGAATGTCGATATCTTTAAGCAGGTCAGAATTACAAAAACATCTTCTGATGCCATTTTTCATTTCTTCAAAATCTATAACCTGTATTGGTTATTAAATAGGTCACCTGAATTGTGCACTGGATTTTCTTAACTTTAATCTCTTGCCTTCTTACTTGTAGTGTCTGCCCCTATAAAGGATAATGCATTGTATTTCACACTGTAAAGCTATCATTCTGTAAATCATTTTACAGTGCATGATGAACAAGATATCCTGATATGAAACCTTTAGATTTCCAAACAGTGCTAACACAAGTTCAATTGTTAAAAAGTAACAGTAATCAAGAAATAGTAAGTTATGGTCTTTTCTGCAAATGTTGGTTTTAATCCACTGATCAGGCTTCCCAGGTAGTGATAATGGTAAAGAACTCACTTGCCAATGCGGGAGACATAAGAGACTTAACTTCAGTCCCTGGGTCGGGAAGATCCCCTTGAGGAAGGCATGGCAACCCACTCCAGTATTCTTGCCTGGAGAATCTCATGGACAGAGGAGCCAGGCGGTGCTCTCCAGTCCATAAGGTAACAAAGAGTCAGACATGACTGAAGTGATTTAGCACACACATGCAGTCTGTCTCCAGTGTTACTCTATCTTTAAATATCCTTTGAAAGTATTTTTGTTCAAAAATAACTTTTAAGTTCTGTGTCTATACCATACATGTCAATATCTCATGTCAGTATCTATGAGCCAGTATATTAACCCACAGCCACTTAGACAGATGGGATGAAAAGGGAGCAGCGCAGGAGAGTTTATGTCAGATGAATTAGAGCAGTAGTTTAGTGAGCAAATATGCCAATTTGGAAATGGATTCTTTTATCCTGCTGAAGAGCTCTTTTTAAAATAAATTACAATCATAAAGCTGTCACCGTTTACTATGCACGGACATGTTCAGAATCGGATCTCCTTCATGAAGGCTGCTTTGTGCAGGTAGGTAGCCACAGCCAACAGGGCTCACAGCTCTTTCAGCTCATCAGATAGAAAATCTGCTACAAGAAAATACATGGGTGAAAAAAACTGATTAAATATGCTGCTCTTCTGTGTGTCTGTGTAAGCTTTCATCTGAAACAAGTTGACTTGCTTAAATTGTTTTAGAAAAATAAACTCCAAAAGCCTTGAGAATAGTGCAGTCTTAAAGTTAGTATTGATTTTAATCAGTGTTAAAAAACACTTTCAGAGGAATAAAATGAGAAAAAGAACATGTTGGCCACCAGTAGTGGCAACAGTGTATGTCATTGATCTGAGAGAGACTTGGATAAAAACAAGTTGTGTGTGTGTGTGTAAAATTAAAAGTATAGTTTAACATTAGAGGTTATTCTTTCTAATTGCTTTTATTCTAGCATGCTAGTTTTTATGTTTGTATAACACGTGTTGAGGTGGAAAGCCCATCTTTGCATATTTTTAAATGTTGAAGAAATTATCAGATTACATTTTTTGTATGGTTTTATATAGTACCTCCTATGGAAGATTGTAAGGAACAAGAGCCTATTATGGACAACAATATTTCTCTGGTGCCTTTTGAGAGACCTGCTGTCATAGAGAAGCTCACAGGGAATATGGGAAAACGTAAAAGCTCCACTCCACAAAAGTTTGTGGGTAAGCATTACAAAGGATTTTATTTCTGTAAAAGCTAATTTTAATGAGCAAAGGCATGTTCCCATGTATATATGAATATATATGGTATGTTTCAATTCATGAAATAAATGGTCATCTCTTTTCCCCATTATACTACACACAAAGTATGTGTGACATTACACACAGACATACACACACACACTACATACCCTTAGGCATGTGGGCCTAAGAAAGAGAAATGAAGGAAAGAGTGATAGAACTCCATTGTTATCTCAAATTGAAGCCTTATATAAAGGAAGTGAAAGTCGCTCAGTCGTGTCCAGTTCTTTGCGACCCCATGGACTATACAATCCATGGAATTCTCCAGGCCAGAATACTGGAGTGGAGCCTTTCCCTTCTCCAGGGGATCTTCCCAACCCAGTGATTGAACCCAGGTCTCCCGCATTGCAGGTAGATTCTTTACCAGCTGAGCCACAAGGGAAGCCCAAGAATACTGGAGTGGGTAGTCTATCCCTTCTCCAGGGGATCTTCCCAACCCAGGAAACCAACCAGCGTCTCCTTCATTGCAGGCGGATTCTTTACCAACTGAGCTATCAGGGAAGCCCAAAGTAGCCCTCATGGCCTGTACTTACATAAAGTGTAATAACAAATAACAGTACTTAAAGAATTGTTAACTATTCTTTGTAGTTATTAGCCAGGTTTTTAATCCATTTTCTTTCCACAAAATTAATGCTTTTAAAGAATCTGTCTATCAGTGCCGGAGACGCAGGAGATACGGATTTGATCCCTGGGTTGGGAGGAGTCCTCTGGAGGAGAAAATGGCAACCCATTCCAGTATTCTTGCCTGGCAAGTCCTATGGACAGAGGAGCCTGGAGGGCCATAGTCCACGGGGTTGCACGAAGAGTCGGACACAGCTGAGCATGCATCCCCCCCAAGTATTTAATCTAGAATGAAGAGAAATATTTTTTTTCAATTTGGCATTAAAATAAGTAATTCAGCAATCTGCATTCAAGATGTTTCATATTTGATCTTTGTTTTCATGTAGTTTATGTTTTAAACTGAAAAGATTAAGTGTGATATATTAGACTTTCATTTCCAAGCCGTCAGATATTCTTTGTTACACTCAGGGTTGGCATCATTCTGCATACTATAATACTATAAATTATCTCTGAGGTTACAGAATTATCTAGCTATTTTCAAAAAGAGCTGAATGAATAACAGATTAAATATACATAATTTTCATTATTTATATATATAATATATATTCTTATAGACTTATATAGAGTAAAAATTGGAAAGATAAAAAATAAACAGATTCTCATATTCCAGTGTCAAAATATATTGTGAAACATCTTTATGAGGGTTGAGTAGTAACTGAGAGAAAACCTTTGCTTTGGTTATTTCATAAGGGGAAGGGTGATAAAATTCTTCTATCCCAGTAAACACTTAGAGATTTCTTTTCAATCTAAAATTGAAGAACTAACAAATCACCAAAATATGAATTTTAAGACAAGCTGGAGAAGTTAACTGACAAAGTTCATTGAAAGAAGCCCAAAGATCATAGTTTATGCTAGGTCAGTTTAAAACTAGGGCTTCCCAGGTGGCCCTAGTGGTAAAGAACCCGCGTGCCAATGCAAGAGACCTAAGAGACATGGGTTCAATCCCTGGCTCAGGAAGATTGCCTGGGTGAGGGCATGGCAACCTACTCCAGTATCCTTGCCTAGAGAATCCCATGGGCAGAGGAGCCTGGTGGGCTGTGGTCCACAGGGTCTCAAAGAGGCGGACATGAATGAAGTGACTTAGCAGCACACACAGTTTAAAACTAGCCCCTGAGAATATACTCAGATCTGTTTGGGGCCCTGAGTCACTTTTATTTCTGTCTCTCTTTCTTCCTGCTTATAAATAACCTTTTTTAAATGCCAGTTCTTCTGTTTTACAAAATTGGTTAATTTGCTGGATGTCTATTAAATGTCTGTGTCATTGGAAAAATATAAAATTTATTACTATTCTGTTTTAGTTCTCATCTTTATAATGTTTTCATGTTTCCTATGACTTAGATGCTACTCTCAATTTGACTTAATTGCATCCCTTAGAAAAGAGGGATACATTAAAAAAATTTTTTTATTCTAAAATAAGAACATTAGTTTTTTATTAGAAATTCATGATATTTTTTTCTTTATTTGGATTCTGTCCTAGTGGTAATACACAATTGACCCTTGAACAACACAGGGTTTGGGGCAATGGCCTTAATACAGTGGAAACTTTGCATATGACTTACAGATGACCCTCCTTACACGCAGTTGTCCATATCCACCTTTCTGCATGGATCATGCAGTACTATGGTATTTACTGTTGGGAAAAATCCTCCTATAAGTGGACCTGTGCAGTTCAAACCCATGCTGTTCAAGGGTCAACTGTATAACAAACAATTGCATAGTAGTTTTTCTATGATGCCTTTTGAAATGAGAAATATCATCATTCCTCACTTACTATAAATTTCTTTTTATCACTTTCCTCAGTTAAATACTCTCCTTTGATTTTATCAAGCTCTCCAGGCCAATGATCCTTGAACTTGCTGTGTATTTGTTTCATCCTCTCTTTTCTTATCCAGTTTGGATTCCATGACTCTCTTGTCTTACTGTCCTTCTGTCTTTCAACTAGTAAAATGCCTACCCTCTAATGAAGCCAACTGAACCTCTCTTCCACATCTACATAGCTGCTAGTAATTTTAGAGAAAATCCCACAGCCTTTTAAATTGGCATCGCTGTAAATAAATGAGTAACTGATCTCAAATACTAATTGTTCCATCCCTACCATATAGCGGCCTTCCTTTTATCCACCCCTGAACAGTCTTCCCTCATATTCAACACATAGGGCCATTTCAACCTTTCTCTACTCTCCCAAAATATGGTATCTCACACCTTGGTGATATTACATCTCGATTCTTAGGAAATAAGAACATTTGACATGATTTCAACTATCACTAATCCTGTAAGATATGTGCACCCACATGGATGCTCTCTTCTTTCATGGATGAAAGCAGCATCCTTCTTTCTAATTAATGCTTCTTCTTGGTCCCTGGAGTTCTCCTATCCCAGCCCCTCAAATAACTTGCGCTATTGTTTTCCCCCTTTGTCACATGTATTTTTAACATGTCCCTTCTATTGGCATTTTTCTTTTGGCATTCAATGTGATAAATTCTCATCATTAAAAAAAAAAAAAGCTAACATCAAACCCAGGTCTTCTTCCAGCTACTACCTACTTTCTCCTTCTCTTCAAAGATGTAATTGTTGAAAGAGCTCTCTGTGATCGCTTTCTATAATTTTTTTTTTTTCATTCTACTCATTCTCCAGCCTACACAGCCTGGCTTTTGTCCTCATGTTCTACTGAAATTATTCTTTATAGTGCCAAGCCCAGAGGACTTTCAGACCATTTTACACAACTGAAGCGTATTTTCACTACTGAATAGTTAATACCCTTAGAAACACTCTCTTTCCTTGATTTCAGTGACACTGATCTCTCTTGCATTTCTTCTCTGACTGCTCCTTCTCAATCTTCTTAATGGATTCCCCGTAACAGTTATACAAATGGTTCTACAGTCCTAACGGAGACCTCAAATTCATACACCTAATTATTTTAATATTATAAATCAGGCTTAAATTAAAAACTATTGTGTTCTAACCTCCTAATCTGGAAGACTGAGTTCAAATAATAGAATTCTCAGATTCTTCAGAGTTCCACACCAGAACTTGAAGGCATGAGCAGAGCAAACCCCCCTGGTGTGCAGTCAGTCCCCTCTTTTAAACCCACTCTTGATTCTAAACAGCACCACAGAGGGGCCTCATGCATGTATGTGTAGACATTTGGTATGCACATCCAAATTCTTTTCATGCCCCACCTGACTCACAGCCCATAAAGAGTAGTGTACTGACCATTCTTCAGGCCTTAGAGTGTACCTACCAGCAACAAAGTTGGTACTCAGGGAATGAACACTGTGAAGAGGACTCTGCAACTCTCAGTGCAAGTTCTGGGCCATTTGGACAAAGAATTCTGGCATGCTGGGCACCCAGAGTGTAGTCTAGGGTGTAAGCTCCAGATTGGCACATTCCCTTGGCCCTGCTGCTGTTGCTGCTAAGTCACTCCCTTGGCCCTACACATTCCTTAGTCCTTCATAAGGAGTGAGACCCAGGGCTCTCTAAGCGTGGGACTCTCATCTCACTTGCCCTAGTCTATGGGCAGGTGTAAAAATCTTGATGTTCTTCCAGGTTCCATTTTTGACCTTCTCTTTTTCACATTTTACCTATGCCTTTGTGATATCATCTATTTCTATGGTTTCAGAAGCTAATTTCTATTAACCGATGATTCTTATATCTGTATCTCAAGCCCAAATCTCTCTCCTGATTTTGAGACTGTATCTCAGTACTTATTAGACATGACTATTACTCATAGTCTTCCCCAATCTGAATTCACCATTTTTTCTATCCCATTGCCATCCACTAAGTTTCCCAGGCCAGAAACCTGGGCTTAATACTTAACCTCTTTCTTTTTCTCATTCTGTGTCTAGATAATCAACAAGTTCTAGCAACATTTTCTAAAATTTTCTCCATTCCATCTAGTTTTCTCCATTTCCACTGCTACTCTACTAGTTGAAGCCACCCATGATCTCTACATCCCTGTAGCAACAACTTCCTAAATCATCTTGCTAAATAATTATCTAGTTAGTCACTTTCCCGTTTAACTCTTTCAGTTCTTACCTCTCTCAGGATAGGTTTCAAATTCCTTTTTTTTTTTTTTTTAACATGCAGCCTTCTTATTTCATCCATCACAAATATATACATTTTTGCCTGAAATATAAAAATAATCTGAAACAATGTATTTAACCTATGAATATTTCAGTTTACTCTATAACAACACTTTTGTTTTATTTATTTATTTTTTTCTTTTTTTTTTATATATATAAAAAATATCAAAATGAATCCACCACAGGTATACATGTGTTCCCCATCCTGAACCCTCCTCCTCCTCCTCCCCATACCATCCCTCTGGGTCGTCCCAGTGCACCAGCCCCAAGCATCCAGCATCGTGCATTGAACCTGGACTGGCATCTCGTTTCATACATGACATTTCACATGTTTCAATGCCATTCTCCCAAATCTTCCCACCCTCTCCCTCTCCCACAGAGTCCATAAGACTGTTCTATACATCAGTGTCTCTTTTGCTGTCTCGTATACAGGGTTATCGTTACCATCTTTCTAAATTCCATATATATGTGCTAGTATACTGTATTGGTGTTTTTCCTTCTGGCTTACTTCACTCTGTATAATAGGCTCCAGTTTCATCCACCTCATTAGAACTGATTCAAATGTATTCTTTTTAATGGCTGAGTAATATTCCATTGTGTATATGTACCACAGCTTTCTTATCCATTCATCTGCTGATGGACATCTAGATTGCTTCCATGTCCTGGCTATTATAAACAGTGCTGCAATGAACATTGGGGTACACATGTCTCTTTCCCTTCTGGTTTCCTCAGTGTGTATGCCCAGCAGTGGGATTGCTGGGTCATAAGGCAGTTCTGTTTCCAGTTTTTTAAGGAATCTCCACACTGTTCTCCATAGTGGCTGTACTAGTTTGCATTCCCACCAACAGTGTAAGAGGGTTCCTTTTCTCCACACCCTCTCCAGCATTTATTATTTGTAGACTTTTGGATTGCTGCCATTCTGACTGGTGTGAAATGGTACCTCATTTAGCTCTTGAATAAGCCCTATATTATCAGATAACAACTTTTTCATCTGTTTCCATTCTCAGCCGCATGCAAAGTGTTAGTAATCCCTAGGATGAGTCATGCCCTCCTGCCTCTGAGCCTTCCTACCAGCTTCTCCAACCCTTACCCTTCCTTTACTTTGCTAATATCTGTCATCACATTCATTCTGTGATGTCACTTTCTTCAGGAAGCTTTCTTTTATTAATACTGTGAGTTTTATATTCCTTAGTTAACCCCATACCACATATCACACTGTATTATAAATAATCTCTAAATCGTTGTCACACCCTCTAAACTGCTTCCCTGGTGGCTCAGTCGGTAAAGAATCTTCCTGCGTTGTGGGAGACCTGGGTTTGATCCCTGAGCTGGGAAGATTCCCTTGAGAAGGGAAAGGCAACCCACTCCAGTATTCTTGCCTAGAGAATCCCCATGGACAGAGGAGACTGGTGGGCTACAGTCCATGGGGTCACACAGAGTTGGACACTACTGAGTAGTGACTAAGCACAGCACAGCTTAACTTTTAAACTCTTGACACTGTAATATCTTAATTGTATGCTATGAAATAATTACTCATATTTTTTTTTCAATTTTCATTACTCTGATCATTACCTTCCTCTCATCTGGGAGACCTTCCTTCAAACCTGAAATAATACTAGCCACATAAAAGTATTTTTCCAGAATACAATTCTATGGATCAGTGTACATGTTAGTCAAAGTAAGCATTAGTAGGAGAACACACTGATTTAATGGCAGAATTTTTAAAAGATAAAATACTCTGTCCAAAGCTGGCAATATTTGAAGGAGAAAAACCTAAACTATTATTTTATGCACCAACCCTTTAATTGGTTAAGCTTAGATATTATGTTGATATACAATATTGAAGTAAAATTAAATTAGTTGAAGTAAATGTTAAAAAGTAAAACTACAAATCTCTCTCAGTCAAGAAAATATATAGAGAAACTAACAGTGGGTGTTCATATAGTAATAACATATGTGTTTAAATAAGAAAGGGGTGATGCAAAAATGAATGATTATCCATTTCAAGAAGCAAAACAATGAAACAACCATTTTCAAGTTTATAATAAGTAAGTGCTTTGGGAAATACCCTATTTTTATATAGCCCTAAATTTCATTCAGTTTATCAATTAAACTGTTAAAAGTATTTTAATTGTGGCATTTAAAATTTTTCCAGAATGACATATATTTGGTCTATAATCTTTCTCTAACATGGCAGCTAAATCAACCAAATTAACCATACATGATAGTGAGATAACACAGGTGTTATAACCGTATCACTCTCGTTTTTATGATCTTTGAGGCTTGGTCACTGATGTTTAAAATATGCAAAAACAAGGAAATCTCTGACTATTTTTACCTGGTATTTCTTCTTTCTTCTACAGTTTCTGAGCTCTAGACAAGTGGAAACTTTGATAGAGAATGAAAATAGGATAACACACACTCAATCATACCTTTCAGGCGAGATGAATTTTCATGATGGCATTAGAACAAGTGCAAATGACTTGTGACATTTTTATTACTAATCCTCTCTGTAGGTTAAGAGTATTTGTGAGTCTCAGCAGAATTAAAGAGCCTAAATACTTGATCTAAAGAATGATATACCATATTATGGAAAATGAAAGTGATTAGTTAATTTTGTACGTATATATCTTTAGTCAAGCTATTCATTGTGTTGTATTCTTTTTTTTTCCCCCCCCTTTTTCCTTTTCTCCCCCTCTTCCATTCAGGAGAAAAGATCATGCGATTCAGCTACCCAGACATTCACTTTGATATGAACTTAACATATGAGAAGGAGGCTGAGCTGATGCAGTCTCATATGATGGACCAAGCCATCAACAATGCAATCACCTACCTTGGAGCTGAGGCCCTTCACCCACTGATGCAGCACCCGCCAAGCACAATCGCTGAGGTGGCCCCGGTTATAAGCTCAGCTTATTCTCAGGTCTATCATCCAAATAGGATAGAAAGACCCATTAGCAGGGAAACCTCCGATAGTCATGAAAACAACATGGATGGCCCTATCTCTCTCATCAGACCAAAGAGTCGACCCCAGGAAAGAGAGGCCTCTCCCAGCAATAGCTGCCTAGATTCTACTGACTCAGAAAGCAGCCATGATGACCACCAGTCTTACCAAGGAAACCCTGCCTTAAATCCCAAGAGGAAACAAAGCCCAGCTTACATGAAGGAGGATGTCAAGGCTTTGGATACCACCAAGGCTCCTAAGGGCTCACTGAAGGACATCTACAAGGTCTTCAATGGAGAAGGTGAACAGATTAGAGCCTTCAAGTGTGAGCACTGCCGAGTCCTTTTCCTAGACCATGTCATGTACACCATTCACATGGGTTGCCATGGCTACCGGGACCCACTGGAATGCAACATCTGTGGCTACAGAAGCCAGGACCGTTATGAGTTTTCATCACACATTGTTCGAGGGGAGCACACATTCCACTAGGCCTTTTCATTCCAAAGGGGACCCCTATGAAGTAACGAACTGCACATGAAGAAATACTGCACTTACAATCCCACCTTCCTCAGATGTTGACATACCTTTTTTTTTATTTTTAAATATTGTTACTGTCGTTAATTCTTATTTTGTGGACGCAGTGTCATTTGCTCTGCCTGATTACAATAAGGAAGAAACGGAAGAGAGAAGAGACAGGGGACATTGTTCCTTAGCAGCTTGACTTGTTTATTGTGTGGGAATTTAAGAGCAGTTCATTTCTGCCATGCATAGATATAAGGTATATCACGCTTTGAGAAAAAAAAAATCACTTGATTCATAAAGATTCATCTAAGGATTCTAATTTGCCACTGATGTTCAGGATTGTGCAAAGGCAGGAAAGATTAGCATTTTCTGGGTTGGACTTTCACAGTTTTAAATGGGATAAGTAATTTTATTGGTCAAAGAAGAATTTGTTTCAAAATGTAAATTGTTTTCCTTTTCCTCTAGAGATCATGGAACACACACACGTTATTTTCCATGATAACTCCTTGGATGAGTAGTTGTTGTGGGTTCTATGTTTACTTCCCCTGTGGAATTTATAATACGGTATGTTGTACCCTGTACCATATAGAAAAACTTATAAACTACAGGTAGTTAAGGACAGCTACAATACATCTGAGGTCCTATGATCTTATTTTTCTAAACTTAAGCACTGTTTTTCCATAGTTTTGATGACTTGCATTTTATAGACACCCTGGCAGCCTTACTTTGAACACCTTTAACAAATAGTGTTTTTATCTAGTTTTCAGAATAACATATGGTCTAAGAGTGGCTAAGAGGCATTCAGTAGTTTTCAGAAGGGACCTCTGCTTTTCTTAAATTTGTTTGGGAAGTTTTCTTTTACAGCTGTAATGTGATGGCAGCATAGTATACGTATTCCTTTCTAAAAAGTACGCTTACGATTGTCACTTTATCAGCATTTAATCAGTGTTAACCAGTCAGCAGAAAAATATCAATATAATTAGGCTAACAGTAGGGGGGAAAAACCCACTCAGAAATCCCTTTTCTGGTATTTCTCTTTTCACTAGTTTTATTTTTCAAGCTTTGACCCCCCAGTGTTTTGTCCATAGTCTGTTCATCTTTTATTCTTCTGGTGGAAAGTCTTAAAAATCTTGCTGTAGGCTATTTCTTTCAAAATCTCCTCAGAGCAGTTGCTAATTTGACCCAAGTATGGTAACTTGAACCGCATAAGGTTATGAAACTAGGGCTATTTATTCTAGTATTTCTTCAATAATAATATTTACAACTTTTGGTACAAGGAAAAAGCAACTTCTTTGTAACCGGTGCATTATAGATAAAACAGAAGCTTATTTTTACCCTTCTTGGAGTCTAGAATGCAACCGAACCTCCAAGCTAAAGTGTTCAGGTCCACACTTTTCTGTCTCGAAAACATGAAACTATTAATATATATAAGCTCTTATGAATCTCAGTCCCTTACTAAAGAATTTTTCTTCTTTTAATTCATGTATACGTTGGCATATTTCATGGACAGATTTTAATTTCATTTATATGGGTGTTCTGTTTTTTCTTTGCAGTTTAACAGCATTAGAGGGGAGGAACTGAGTGAAATTGATTAAATTCATGTGTGGGGGGCCCACTTGGAGGGAGAATTCACTGCTTGTGTTTAGAGAGGACAGGCCTGACCATGACTGGATTGTCTGATAACCATTTCTGCATGTTAAAATTACATTAAGCAGTAAGTGATAACTGCTCTAAAAAAAAATCATTCAGTGGGATGTTGAAACTGTTTTTTAGTGCAGAATGATGTGAGAATTAGCAACACTAGAGAACTATGATGGATAAGCAGGTCTGGCCCCAATAATGTTCATCACCCATTTTCAGTTTGCCATTCACTTGTGTAATCAACGTCTAAGCACTGATACCGCTAGAGCTAGGCAAAAAATGGTTACAACTCAGCTCTCTTTCACTCGCCCTCTGTGGCAATTATTTTTGGAGAAATACCCAAACTATTCCTTTACATCTAAGAGAAAGCACCAAATCGGAGATGTGAAATGTTTTAAATAGAATGTCAACTGTCACTTTTTTTCCTGCATGCTCGGGTGCATTACCACATTGTGAACATACAATGTATTATTCATAGGTGAAGCATGTCTTTGAGACATACCCCATCTATCCCAACCCCACATATATAATTGGAATTTCGTTTTTTTTTCCTTTTGGAGGGAGGTAAATAATTTAAGGTTAGTGATTTTGTGTTTTACTGTAATTTAAGGAAACATTTGGATGGCAGTCAATATGTTCATAATTTTGGCTATGTGTGAACTTCTGCTGGCATCATCTATGAGTTTTTTTCCTGCTTACTAATTTTTTTTCAGTATATGAACAATCATGTGCCTACCTGCCCAGGGATGTAACTGAATTCAGTGGACCTACAGAATTGTAGAATTACCCCCTGAGGACAGTACTAATGGCACTCTCCCTTTCTGATTCCATCTTTTTGAAAATCTTTTTTCAAAACGTTTCCACCACTGTATTACTTGTACTTTCTGAGCTTCATAGGAGAAACAACTAGGGATAAAGATGGCTTAGGGTGTAGCAGGGGCAAATGAGGACAAGGTCACTTCCAATGTGTAGGTTAGATAGAATTTTTGTGGACACAGTGCTTTCTGGGAAACTCTGGATGGCTATATTTGCATGCTTCTTCACAAAGGGAAATATGCAAGATGGTTGCACCTAAAAATAAATATGAGGGGCAGACACCAAGTAAATCAAGTTTTACATAACAGTTATATGCTCAGTTTATTTAGGTGAGATTTCACATTAGAGTATTTGAGGGGCGTGAAAATGGGTTAGTCTCTGTATTTTCCAGTTTGGCAAAAATGCATCATGTTGTTTTGCCCTAATTTTGCCCAGAATTTTATATCCAGCTCATGTTAAAAGATATGTATTGCCTCTCTCTAAAAGTGGTCAATCACTTTTTTAAAGCCATTCTAATCTGGCTTTTTACAATAGTGAAAGTGACCAATAAGCAAATTGGAAGAGATTTCAAGTTGTTGAAACATTCTGTTGTGAATCTTCTGGAGGGACAAAATGGGAGAATGAGAGACTAGGATTCCGATCTGGCTGCAAGGAGGGACTGTATCCCCTACAGACGTACAAGCTGCTGTGTGCGTGCATCGCAGTATACATACACATTCTTTTAAAGAAAATTCATGAATTAATCAGGTGTGTTACAGGAGCCTATAGAGAGTTAAAATTATGATTAATACCTGAGCAACTTAATAGGTTTACTTTATCAGACTGTATAGAGAAATATTAAAGTTACTAGTCTATCTTTAGGAGTGGTCACAACTATTCAACTTAAACCTTGAGTCTTTACTATGTACTTCCAGAACAAATCAAAACAGTGAATCAAAAAAAACTGTTAAGCTGATTTCACATAACCTCTAAAATGAAAGAAACACAAATTACTCTTAAATAGGAAGAGTTTTCAACTTTTACTTGTTGGCAAATGGAGAAAGGCAAGAATGTTTTAGTGAGCTCGGTATTGTTTTTATTTATGGGTTTTGTGTTTCAGTCTTAGACGTCACAAAACCATGAAGTTTTTATGATATTTTATAAATGTTTGACAGAAATTACATCAGTGAAGGCATTTAGATGAAAATGATGTTTTACTTTGTTATCTTTAAACTGATTCCTTAAAGTGAATGGAAAAAGAACAGAGAAGTCTGCAAAAATACAAATAAAAAACTCTATGCTCCTGATTTCAAGACAGAACTTAGATTATAGGAGGTATTGGCTATGTTATTTTTTAATTTTGAATTATTCATTTTACAAAAAGGGATAAGTTACAATTTTTGATCATTTTTCATTCTATTTTATAGATTATTTCAGTAAATATTGTCTGTATGAAAATTATTCTAAAACAGAAAATTCCCCAGAGGCAAAAGAAGAAAAGAGTAGGGGGGTGAAATTGAAGTTTATATATACAAAAGTTATCTTAGAAATGTTTTTAAACCTCCAGTTTCTGCAAAATAATTAAAATATACAGTAACTGGTCTTAAGATCCTGAATTTAATGTATCAGATACTTATAAAATTTATTTATGTTTGTGCCTTTTTAAAATGCATTGAGTGTTGGCTAGCTGTTTAGTTCTACAACACTTGTATTATGCATTTTTAAAAATCACTTAAAATTA
This sequence comes from Bos mutus, assembly GCF_027580195.1. Classification (NCBI taxonomy): domain Eukaryota; kingdom Metazoa; phylum Chordata; class Mammalia; order Artiodactyla; family Bovidae; genus Bos; species Bos mutus. The sequence continues at coordinate 34,882,631 of NC_091618.1, forward strand.
CTATATAATTCATCTTCGTGTTCTTAGGTCAAAACCATTAGAGGAATTTCCCATACAGAGACTTTCAGCTCATCTGCTTAAAGTAAAAGAAAACTTTGAAACCAGATGTTGCTATCTTTTTAGTTTGATAGTATTTCTGAACACCATTACAAGATTATGCGGGTAGTATATGAGGTGGAGGGAAATTGTAGCTGTGAATTGCATTATGGTATGGTATGTATTTTTGTTTTGTTTTTAAGGAAGAATAAGTTCTAGTATCAAACAAGGCTTTATTAGTGGAATTTTGAATCAATAAAATACAGTATTGTTTTGGAATTTCACCTATAGTCTAGTGTTCTACTAGTCTTAGAACATCCTCTTCTAACCTGTTAATGTTGTGTGGAATGATGTAAAGAAGCAGGCCATTAATTCTCCTTGAACAAAACAGAATTGAAGAGTCATATCATATCGCTATTCTCCAAAGCATAATCTCAAATGATTTCCTACCATGGTTGTGTATTACTTGCAATGGATGTGTTAGAGTATGACGGCTTTTAAAAAAAAATGAGCTGCTTGTTATTCAAAGCAAATGTCATATGACCAAGAAGCTGTGATATGCTAGTGTTTCTTTTTATCATAGTGTATTGCTAGGCCAAATAATGACACCTTGAATATTTTTACATTTATTGCAGAAACCTAAAATTTTGGAATTTCCATAAGGTTTTTTATGTAACATTATATTTCTAGCTTTTTAGTTTTCTCTTGCTGTACTGTAAGTTTGTGGATATTTTTCACACACACTCTTTGAAAATAAGTTCCTAATTCTGTTTATGGGGTTTTTCTCCCATAACATTGCATTTGTATATTTTCTGTATAAATTTATTGTGAATTAACCTGTGTCCCATACAGAGTGGTACGTGAATGACTAGTTTTCTAAGATGTCCTTTTTGTGAATAAAATATAAAATTTAGAGGCCCTCTGCTAAGCCACATAAAGTACAGCATAAAACTTCTTATAGGTTTCGATAAGCCAGTTTGCAGTTAATCTGGCCCTTTAAATTACCTCAAGTGACACACAGTAAGAAAAGCTTCTTCAATGGGTGGAGGTCACTGATTCCCCAACTATGCACTTACCAGGATTCTACTTAATTTACTGGAAATGGATTTTTTTTTTTTTTTTTCATGAATACACTGTAACAAGGGAAAGACTCTGGGTTTTGTTTTTTGTTATTCTTTTGTGTTTTTTTTTTTTTTTTTTTAAGTAGTTCAGTTTCTGACACTGTGATAAAACATTTTGACTTGTCAAGTATACTCTTGGATGTTGAACATAAATCACGTCCCCTTGTGTGTATCGAAGTTCTTTGTGATCTCTTAAATTTTGCCTGCTTTCACCACCTCCTTTCTTTTTTCTGTCCATGTTCCCTCCATCATTGTCTCTGCCTCTCTTTCCCCCTACTAGTTTGAGGATTAGGTCAAGTTTTTATTTCCAGTTCATAGGTCTCTTAAGTCTTAATTTTTTGTGTATGATTTTTGTTGGCTGTATAATCTGCTGACATATTTTTATATTCAAGTGTAGTTTTCTATTTTTTTAAAAAGTAGTTGAATTAAAATGAGTAAGGTATATAACCCTTGTGTTACTTTCACTTTCAAATATTGGGCATCTAAAATATGACTTCAGAGATTATGTAATCATAAGAACATGATATGTTTCCTTCCTTTCTTGCTGGATTTTATGTTCTGATTTGGTTGTTCTCCTAAAATGCGTGTTACGAGAGATTAAACAATTTTTTTGCAAGAATTTAGAAAGATGTTAAAAATCTAAAGCAAAAAGTCTTAACTATCTCCCAGTTGGGAGAAAATGCTTTAACATTACTATAATAATATTCCAGGTTTGGAGTGGGTTCTCCAGGCTCCCCATTTGCTCTTAATAGTTGAACCTTTTAGACCATGTGTTATTTGCAGTCCCAGAGTGATTGCTTCTGCTACTTAGTTTAAAAGATGTTTTTCTTTACTTTCTGTACAAGTGCAATACTTTCCTTGAAGTCTTAAAAATTATGGTTATTTTTTTTATTCTTTCTTTAGTTAAAAACAAAAAGAAACCCTTGAAAATTATGGTATGTTAAAGGACACAACAAGCAAAAAGAAAAACACACCACAGTCAAAAGATTAGAGAATGTGGAAACCACTGGTCTAATCTCATGGTATCTTTATTTAGACTAAATTTTTGTTGAAATTAGTAATCTTTAGCCTGAGAAATGTATCCTAAAGTTGAAATTCTTAGAGACTGAATTTTTTTTCTTAGACCGTTGTCCAGTGTTTTAAATTAAGAACCTAATATTTTTTTCTATTTCTCTTTTCTCCTTTGGAAATGAACTTTAAAATAAAAGTAAAGCACTTAGCTCAATTTTAAACACTTATCACCTATTGGAGAAAATTTTTAAGAAATATTTGGAGCACTCCTGTTTTCATACAACTTAAGTAAGAGATATTTTTCATATCCTACATATTTATATGTAGCATTCTGATTTTCTTTTTTTATATCTGTGTCCCTGTAGTAAAACTGCTGTAATGTAAATACATATTTTGATTAAAAAGATAACATTTCTTTGGCATTTTTTTGAAAGGCAGTTACTGCATTTGTACAGTATATGTCTTGGCCATTTTAGAATTTTTTTTTCTTTAACAATACCAAAGGTAATTAGACTACTTTAAAAACTAATTGCTTAGACAGTTTCTAGGATATTTTAAGTTTTAGAAGCGAAAAGAAAAGATAGGTCAAACCAGTAAACCTCATTTTTTTTCAAACTAATAATTTGGGAAAATAAAAACTATTGTTTAAAAATATATATATATATATATAAATAAATATATATGTAAAATTAAAATTCCAGACCTTGTATGTCAGGTTTGCTCAGTGTAATGTAGTTTTTTTAAGGCTCAAATACCATACCTCAGAAAATGAGGTTTACTATGGAAATACTGAAACAGTCTTTGCAGTTGTGTGACAAGTCACCCTGCTATACACCAATTTGGAGACCTCCGCTAACAGTTCTATCACTGCAGACTAAAATGTGGGACTTGTATTTCATTTGTTTTTAATGCACACACATACATGTTCTGTGCATGTATGTGGGTATTGTGTATACGTGTATGAGTGTTGTAATATGCATGTGTGAGTGTGTGTTTGTATGTGAGTACAACTAAAGAAGCTGCAGAAACTTTGTAATACTTTGTGAAAAGGATTATATTATAAAGGTTTGTACTGTCTGAGTGCACAGCTACTGGAATAAATTTAGGGAATCTCAGGAACAAGCATATAATTTGTCCAAGATTTATTTCTTCTCAGAAGTGTAAGTGCAGTTTTTAATTCTGTATATTATTTAATATTTTACCAATAAAATAAACTTCTGACATAAAAAGTTTGCTATAAAAACTTTCTGGTGAAAATTCTGTACACAAGCACATTGTTCAAATACAGAAAACTCTTGAATCCTATTAGGCTTCAGTTATCACTGCCATTGTATGTATGTGTCACACTACCTGACCCTGAGAAGTGGATGCATGAAATCAGAAACCTCCATCACTACTGTGTAGTCTACTAGAGCAGAAAACAGAATAACCTACGGTTGGTTAAGGATGACATCTCTCTTCTCTTCAGGAAGATTTCATATATATCTGATTTTACCCTTACAACAAACCTTAAAATTATGTATGTCAGAGCCTATCCCCTATTTATAGAAGAAAAAAGTAAGCCCTGAGGGAAGAAAGCTGTGACTTGCTCCAGAGGACAGAGTGAATTACACAGGCAGTCCAAGTAATGGTCAATCACCATATTCAAAACCAGCTTTTCTTAGGAGTCAGACCAAGAAATCAAGGATTAAGTCATAAAGATTGTTCAGTCACATTGGCAAACATGGGTTGTCTGTTCTGCTTCATGTTTTACCACCATTGCATGAGTCATAATTGCTTCAGATTTTACAAATATGTTTTAACACAAGAAGTTTGTTGTTACAAATGTCCCCATAACTGGAAATGTAAAAGAGCACATATGATTATAAGATCATTTTATTGAGCTTTAGCTATCATTTATCCCCCACGCCATGTTAAAGTCTACCATCACATTTGAAATGGCTATTAAAATTTTCCTTCAGAAGTATTAGAATTTTATGGATATTTATCACATTCCCCAAAAATTTCACTTTCACATGCCACAGAGAAGGAAAACTACAAATGAAATATTATTTCATTGACCAACCTTTCGTCCAAAATACTAATTTTTAGAAAAAAAAGATGAATTTAATAAATTACTCCCAGTGTTAACTTTATGAAGAATTCCTTCAAGATCAGCCAGAAATGTTAGATTCTCCTATAGTATTGACAAAAGCAAAATGAAAAAAATTTTAAGCCTGCCATTTGTTCTTGGTTTTTCTATTGCAGTAGCATCAGAGAAAGGATAAATAATTGAAATCTTGATATGCTTGTAAGGCTTTTTATCAACATGCTCAAGCCCAATGGTGCAAGCCATCTGGTGAAAGAGGTTCATTTTTAGCATTTTAGCAACTCTGACTCTTGCTATTAGGGAGTACTAAGATGGATCCATGAAACATTCAACAAAACCTCATGTTTTGTTAATAGCCCTCATGACAGTTTCCCATGTGATTTTTTTTTTTTTAACTTCTCTCTGGAGATACCAACAACGATAATTACTGGTAAAACTGAATTTTGCTCCCCTTCTGTGGTTTGACACAAAACTTGAGGGAGATGCTTCCATAAACTAGCCTATCAGGCAGAGGAGGAATTAACAAACAGGATAATGTGCCCATAATTCCATATTAAAATAGAGAAAGTGAAAGGAGATCCCAGAAAATAGATACATGCTTAGTCTGAGAAAAACAGTCTTTTTCTTTTTACTGCTGCTCTTTCATCCTAAAATGTGTCTTCGATCAGACCAACTGCTTCTAACTTGACGTTTTGTCAGGCACAGGACAAATGCCTCAAAACAGTAAAAACATTTACTGCCCATATTGGTGTTGAGTTGTTTGTTCTAGAAGCCCTTAAAACAGCTGTATGAGCCTGATCATCTGACCCGTTGGAACATATGCAAAGAAGCAAGATTTTTAAATGCACAGGAAGAACCAAAGATAGCAATGAAGTAAGGTAAGGGTGTATGTTTGGGGCTCTTCTGGTCCTTAGGTAAGCCTGTCACTAAAGAAACAATAGTTACACAGCATAGTCATGGTGCCTGAGCTAATGGAAATTGGGATCAGAATCAGGTTGTCTCCACTGGGAGGGTTTTATGAAATCCCTTGATGGGGAAGGAGGAGAATTTAACCAAGAGGAATGGGAATAAAGCCCCTGTTATCTCAATGGCCTGGCCCTGTATTGGTTCTGGTTTGGTGGATATAAAAGCTGAAGAGATGGCGACCCACACAGCTTTTGCAAATGATATGGGAGAGTTTCTAACTCTAATATTATACATTCAGAAATCAGAATGGGGAGACCTGGGCTATTTGGCTGTTAGAGCAGTCAAAGTGGACGTGCTTCTTGGAAGAGGAATATCCCAGTGTAGGGAGTAAGTGGCCTTTTTTTTCCCTTCACTCCCTGTTTTTTCTCATTATGTCACATAGTTCATCTACATCTCTTTCCAGCTTCTTTCTCACCTCGCTCATCTGTGTCCACAACCCCCTCCTTATCTGTGTCTACACCAACATTTTTTCTCTTTCCCTACTTGTCTCAAATAACCTGTTGTACCATTTGATACCTGTTCTTCATCCTGTCACAATTCTAATTAATCTGAAGTACACTTTTATTTTTTTTTTATTTTTTTTTACAATCACTTTTTAAAATCACTTTTAATATGAATAATTTAGTGCAAAGAGAATATGAGTTTTAACTGTGCCTTTAAAAAAATACTTTAAAAATTAGCATAGTTGTAAATGGCTTTATCTAGTTTACTCTCAAAATTATCATGGAAAGTGTCATCTACCTGATATTTTATTAATAATTAAATAGGTTCAGGTTAGTTGTGATTTTGTTCATAAATACCCCCAATACGTGAAAAAGCTAAAACTACTCCAGCTATACTTAGTCCAGGGTTTCATTTCCAAAAGAGCTTTGTTCAGCATTTGATTGATAAATCCCATTTAATCCTGTTTAATAAACAGGAACCATAAATTTACAGTCTGAATGTTTGTGTCCCCCCTAAAATTCGTAAGTTGAAATCCTAATTGCAGTTTGATGGTTTTAGGAGGTGGGGCCTTTGGGAGGTGATTAGGTCATGAGAGTAGAACCTCATGAAGGATTAATTCCCTTAAAAAAGAGGCCTCCCAGAGCCCCTTATTCCATTCAACACAGCAAGAAGTCACCAGCTATGAACCAGGAAGAGAGCCTTCACCAGAATGGGAACAAACTGTTTCCTTGATCTTGGACTTCCAGAATTGTGAGAAATGTCTATTGTACTATAAGCTGCCCAGTCTGTGGTATTTTATTATATGAGGCCAAATGGACAAGGACGGAAAATATTACAAGGTAGTGATAACAAAAAATAATGTTTCAACAGACATACTTTATAAGTAATGTTTTGCTAATTGTGATATTTAAACAGAATGATTCCAGATAAAACTCCTTGACACAGTCAGGAAGGCTAAGAAACAGCATTAAGTAACAGGGCAAAAATAATTGGAATTAAAATTTTTCTGCAGAAACTTTAAGGATGGATCAATTATCCTAAACATGGTCTTCTGAAGACTACTTTCATACTTGATTTTTGAAAGTGTGGACTTTTGCTTATTTACCAATTTCCTCCATAATTAATGGCATTCTTTGCCTGTTTCTAAATCACACTATCCATATCCCCATACTTATTTTCCTTCCTTATTGCAGAATTTAATTTCTAGTATTTACACTTTGTTTTCCAACTCTTTTGTATCTAAAAAAAAAAAAAAACCTTGAGCTAACTTGTCATGAGTAATAGGAAGATATTTGTACTGGAAGCACTGGCCATGATATCCAAGTGTTTGCAATGAAAAGTTGTCACTTTATGGTATCTTTCAAAACTCAGTGAGTGGCCTGGACATTGTGCTTATTCTTGCCAGGTGCTAAAATCTATCCACTAAGTTTTAACATCATTAATTCTGTAGCATAAGGGAGTTGCCAAGATTCAACCCAGTTTCAACTCTAGCGATCATGAAGTGACTGATACATTTATGATAAAATCCAACTTCATGTTGTGTATCTTCAGGATTCAGACATGTACAACCACCTGGAATTTCTTGGCTTTGACCTGACAAGTTCCCCAGTCTTCAGGGATGGTTGCTGTGGTTACGCCGACCATCATGTTCTCTTGTCTTCTATGATGTAAGTAAGTAACCCGATATTTTGGCCTTCAAACAGTCTATCCTTTGTCTCCCCACCCCACCTCCTTTCTTGTTTTATTTATTTGCATCAGATTGTAACATGCATATATATTACTATCATTTGATAATACTCAAGGGAAAAAAAAATAACTGGGACAGTCAATGACTCAGGTTTTCCCAAACTCTTAGCCAAATTACTTTGTAGCGATCCTAACAAATGGTAGAGGTTGGCTATAACCAATGTATAACACTAATACATTTTCCAAGTTACAAGTATAAGCCCGGAGTCTTCTGCCTTCTTCTTTAATGTTCTGACAGGTCTGATTATAGCTAAGAATGTGATCACTTGAACACATAATAAGCAGGAGAAAAATTCTGCTTCAGGCATATGTAAAGGGACAACATTTATTTGCCAAGAAGAATTTGAGTAGCTTTCTCAGGCCTTTGAGATATGAAGTGAGCTATTGCTTAATTCTTTTGAATTAGCACTGTGTTATTCATATATACTTTTTTAAAATTGAAATTCTAAAATGGGCACATGATATTATATAATTAAACTATAGTATACTGAAAACCATTCTCTGCCTTAATTATAAAACTGGTTTTGGCTTTTTAAAAAGTATTAAATATCCTGAGATACCTGCCACCATATTAAATATGATATTGTTCATCATTAGTAACATGCTCCTTTGTACTACATTTTGAACTCCTCTTAATTTATCCTGGTTATAGTTTCTAAACTATAAAAAACTTAACATGGAAGAGTTTGATATTGTGTGGTGATTTTGAAGCCATGCAAAAAATTTGCTAACATATCATTGTATGAGTGTAGATTATCTTCATGATGTAGGTTTTTTAAGATGAATTATGTTAGATATGCTTGGAAGAGTGATTTTAAATTCCTGTATGTGACTCAGAAAACATGGTACAATAATCCCAGTTTAAAAAAAAAATCCTCCCAAAATGACCAAGTTAATGGAGGGTATGTGTTTTCTTTTGTATGATCATGTGGCTCATATTGTGCTTCCATGATGGCTCAGATGTTAAAGAATCCACCTGCAATGCAGGAGACCCGGTTTTAATCCCTGGGCCAGGAAGATCCCCTGGAGAAGGGAATGGCTACACATTTCAGTATTCTTGCCTGAAGTCAGTATGCCTTGCCAGCCACATTTCCAAAATGTGTGTAACCCAACTATAATTATTAGTCACCACATAAAGGTTGATAAGTAGCTTTGGGCAATGCTAGTGTTCCATGGTAACCTGGCATGTCTAAGCATTAGGGATGGTGATCTCTCAGCCTTCTGCTTTTGGATAGCAAATGTCACCTGTAATAATACACCAGTACAGGGGTAAGGGGCCAACTAGTATAGTTTGTTCACTTGTTACATTTTAAGTCTGTAAACTCTGGTTTCTATTGATCTACTTTGTTTGTTCTTTATTTCTCTGTAGGCTGGGTTATAAATAACCCTTGTATTTCTCAGAAGCAAAGACTTTTTCAACTTTTCTCGTTTTTAAGTAAGAGTTACTTTCACTATTTCGAACCCGTGTAAATTACAGGTGCAATAGTCTAGAATGGGAAAAGAGCTTTAACTTCTAAAATTTGTTTTGGTCTGTGAGATCTAAATTCATCCCATTTACCCAGCTATTATGCCCGAACTACATAATAAAACTAATCTGGAGAAACAAGGACAGTGACATCATTGGCCATCTGAATGACCGTAAACATGAATGACCTATCCCACTGCATTTATCACTGTATGAAACAGGCCTAATTGATATGTAGTAATACCTAATTCATGACACAGCAAGGCCTTTTGATGTTTTACTACAAATAAAGTTAGGCTGCATATGGGTCCAAGTCCTTGATCATTTTATTAATATTAAACATGGAATATTTAGAAGACATAGTTATGGAATCATGTACACCTTTCAAAACCTAGATTTAAAAACCTGATTCTGTCAAGGTGGAGGAAGTAAATTATTATCATTTGAAGATGTAAGGTTTTTTTTGTTTGTTTGTTTTTCTTTTGAGAACCCTGAAGAAATTACTTGGTAAATACTTCTAGAAGAACAAAAACAAGTATGAAACAACATATTTTCATATGAACAACATATTTTCATTCTACAATTCTGACTCAGTGAATGTTACTTATTCTGGGATTCTTGGCAATACCACTTGTGTCCTTGGGGAAATTTAAGCAAATGTCTACAGAATTAGCCTTTAGGATGAAGCTTTAAGAAGACAGAATGTGTAGATGCTTTTTTTTTAATTAATTTATTTTTTATTGAAGGATAATTGCTTTATAGAATTTTGCTGTTTTCTGTCTGTGTCTAACATTAGAATCTACTTGGAAAGTTTGAGGAGACTATAAGCTCTATCCCTTTCTATACCATCTTTTTCTTTTGTGCATGTTTGGTTCCTGTTACAGTATTCACTAGTAAGATCAACTAAAAGTTAAGGGATTAGAATGCCTACTGCAGGCAAGCCACTTTGCTAAGTACTATAGGGAGTTTCCTCGTGGCTCGGGGGTAAAGAATCCTCCTGCAAGGCAGGAGCCGCAGGAGATGCAGGTTCGATTCCTGGGTCAGGAAAATCTCCTGGAGGAGGGCATGGCAACCCACTCTAGTATTCTTGCTTGGAGAATCCCCATGGACAGCAGAGCCTGGCAGGCTGCAGTCCATAAGGTCCCAAAGAGTCAGACATGACTGAAGCGACTTAGCATGCATAAGGATTTCATTCTTTTTTCAATACTTCCAATATGTCAGATTGTGTGCTTAAGGCATAATATTGAATATGACACACACTGTGTATGCAAAGAAATTATCTTACAGGGAAGAGCAGTTAGGAATAAAACAGGATGTGTGTTAGTCGCTCAGTCATGCCCAGTCATGGGTTCTTTGCGACCCCATGGACTGCAGCCCACCAGGCTTCTCTGTCCGAAAATTCTCCAGGCAAGAATACTGGAGTGGGTTGCGACTCCCTTCTCCAGGGGATCTTCCAACACAGGGATCAAACTCAGGTCTCCTGCATTGTAGATAGCTTTTTTTTATTTTACTGACTGAGCCACCAGGGATAGTTATTACTCTAAATGTAAAAGGAAAATGCTGTGAAAATAAGAGGAAGGGAAACCTAATTTAGCACTGGAGTGGGACAAATAAAAATAAAAGCAATCCAGTAGAAGTGACATCTAAGCTGAGTCCAAAAGGATAAACAGAAGTGGGGTTCAAGATGGGGAACACATGTATACCCATGGCGGATTCATGTTCATGTATGGCAAAACCAATACAATATTGTAAAGTAATTAGCCTCCAATTAAAATAAATGAATTTAAATTAAAAAAAAATTTTATAAAAACCCAGATTCCAAAAAAAAGAAAGCAGTCCTTCTTACAAAAAAAAAAAAAAAAGAGAGAGAGAAGTAAATTTAATGCATGTGGAAAAGTGAGAGGAAAGGGGACTCTATGCAGAGGGAAGACATTTACAAACTCCTGGAGAGAAGGGTGGAGAGAAACCAACAGACAGGTAGACAAGATGGAGAGGACTAAGGAGAATCAGAAAGAGAATAAAAGTGAACAGTAACCTTCAGGAGCGTATTGCCTTACATTTTCAGTAAGTCATCTGATGAAAGAAAGAAAGAGAAAGTTGCTCAGTCATGTCTGACTCTTTGCAACCCCATGGACTATACAGTCCATGGAATTCTCCAGGCCATAATACTGCAGTGGGTAGCCTTTCCCTTCTCCAGGGGATCTTCCAGACAGACCCAGAAATAGAACCAGGGTCTCCTGCATTGCAGGAGGATTCTTTACCAATTGAGCTATCAGGGAAGCCCAGTCAATCCTAAAGGAAATCAGTCCTGAATATTCATTGGAAGGACTGATGCTGAAGCTGAAACTCCAATACTTTGGCCACCTAATGCAAAGAACTGACTCATTGGAAAAGACTCTGATGCTGGGAAAGATTGAAGACAGGAGGAGAAGGGGATGACAGAGGATGAAATGGTTGGATGGCATCACCAACTCAGTGGACATGAGTTTGAGTAAGTTCCGGGAGTTGTTGGTGGACAGGGAATCCTGGCATGTTGCAGTCCATGGGATCGCAAAGAGTCAGACACGACTGAGCAACCGAACTGAACTGAATCTTCAGGAAATTGCATGCTCAATATGGCTAGAGTATAGGTTGAGAATAGAGACATAGCAAGAGATAAAACTGGAGAGGTGAGTAGAGTTATTTTTTAGGGCTTTTGTTTTTGTTTTAATTCAAGGAATTTGAAATTATACCAAGGGAAATAAGAACTAGTGAAGATTCTATTGGGGAGTGACATGGTTAGATTTGCAAAGTTTCTTGGGCTTTAATATGAGACTATGTTGGAGGGATGCCAGGCAGAAAGTAGACGCTGCTCTAGTAAATCCTGGAAAAATGTAATGGTGACTGATGCTAAGGGAGTGGGCCAGAAATGGACAGATGTGCTTCGACTCCAAAGATATTTAAAAACTAGAAGTGTGGGATCAGTAATTGGTTGTATGTAGGTGCTAAAGAAGAGGGTTAAATTGAGGATGATAGCCTAGTTTCTGAGTCAGAAAAGTAAGTACCTGGCGGTGACTTTGTTGTTGTTGTTTAGTTGCTAAGTCATGTCCAACTTTGCGACCGCATGGACTGCAGCACACCAGGCTTCCCTGTCCTTCACTATCTCCCAGAGTTTGCGCGAACTCCTGTTCATTGAGTGTGTGATGCTATCCAACCGTCTCATCCTCTATTACCCCTTCCTTTATTAAAGGATTAAAATCACAGTGGGGAGAAACAGATTTTAGGGGTAGAAAGATGAGGAATATATTGAACAAGTTGAGGTTGAAATACCGATGTGACATCCAAGTGGAGATGTCTAGTAGGAAATCAAAGATACTAGTTAAATATCAGGAGAGAGATCTAAGCTTAAGTTCATATAAACCCCACTTGATACTTCACATAATATAACATATAAAGTATATGTTGTGTATACTATATATATACACATTCACACACACACACTCATGCACACACGTGCATACACACACACCATATATATGGTAACATGAAACCACAGGGTGGATGAGATCATCTAGAGAAAGTGTACAGTGAAAAAGCATCCCTTGTGGCTCAGTCAGTAAAGAACCCGTCTGCAGTGCAGGAGACCTGGATTCAATCCCTGGGTTGGGAAGATCCCCTGGAGAAGGAAATGACAACCCAACCCCTTCCGGTTGTCATTCCAGAGGAGTTCCTGCCAGAGTCCTCTGTCCATGGGGTCACAAGAGTTTGATATGACAGCAACTAAATTACCACCACCACCACAAAGTCAAACTCAAGGGATTAAAGTGTAGGAAGAGGTTTATCAAGGAATGCATAAAACATAGAAGGAATGAGATGTACAGAAATGACTATAAATAAAATCTGTGACAAAGAATCAAAATGCAGGTCCTGGGGAAATGTGTTGGGGCCAGGAATAGCCTCATAGAAAAGGTGGGATTTAAGAGAGGTTTTGAAAATTCTGTTGGGAACTTCTCAGAAAGATAACTAAAAAGGTTGAAATTGTACAACAAAAAAATTCTAAGGGAAATATTCCTCAATTTTCAGTTCCTCTGAATTTGAATGTGTCTAGGAGAAACAGAGCAGAACCAAAGACCTCAAACAGGCACGGACACAGACACCACTTGGCCAGAGAGTGAATCCCCATATACTTCAACTGGGGTGGTGTGTGGTATCCAGTCATGTGTGTCTCCTCTCATGAAGGTTTCAACAGTTTTTTGTTTTTCTTTGTGATATATGCAATAGACTACCATTTAGGTGTTTTTTTTTTTTTTTTTTTTTACTAAATGTGGCTTATATGTGTTAAAAAAAAAAGGTGTATGTTTGCACTTAGATGATAATACATCGACCATGTATTATCATCTCATTTTGAGCTAGACATTTCATCTTAATTTACAGAGACAGAAACAGGAATCCTCACCATGAGGCTTCAGTGAATTTATTTATATAAGTCTTTTTTCTCCAATACCAGCTAATCACACAACTGGGAACTGGGGTTTCATCACAGTCAGATGATGTTCAAGGTCACACTAAGGCAGGATGTACAGTTATAGAACAACCCTATAGCCCAACACAGCTTTTAGATGATCTCTTTTACTTAAATAGGCTTCTCTGGGACCACTTTTTAACCACATTCTATTACTGGTCTTCTGGTAACCTGCCTGCCTTGCAGTAAAATTAACTAAGTTTTCCCATTTATTATCATATAAATCTTTAGCTAGGCACACATATATAAATTAAGGGATGCATAAATTATATGATGCCTGATATTATTTTTTTGCAAGCTATGTAGGAAGACACGTACAAATGTAATATGGAAAGAATTTCACATCATAAAAAATGGATACATTATTTAAAATCTGTTATACTAACAGAGAACATCTTCTATGATACCTTATAAGAGGTCTCAAAATATATTAAATGTGTGTATGTTATAAAAATTAATAAAGTTAATTATGGGCATCAACGTTTCACCTGAAATAGAAAGTTTATGAGAGTACTTCTAGGTAAACCTAAACCCGTTCATGACTTGGTGATTATGATGTATCATAGTGCTGTGCAATAGAAATGCAATATGTGCCACAAATACAAGTTTCATATGTTGATATAAAATTTTTCTAGTAGCCACATTTAAAATATACAAGTGAAATTAATCTTGATAGCATTTGTTATTTATTCCAACATACCTAATATTAGCACATGAAAACTTATAAAATATTTTCCCGTCTTTATTTTTCATGGCCTTTGCAATCTAGTTTGTATTTTACATTTATAATCCATCTCAATTTGGACTAGACATGTTTCAACAGCCACATTTCCAAGGACTCAGTAGCAGATATTTGATCTATCCTAATGGATAAACTCAACTATATAAATAATCCTGCATTGTAATAATGAATGCAGTTACCTTTTATTAAGTTATATAAAAGTCACTGTGGCGATATCCATGTTTTTCTTCTTTCATCCGCAAAACAATCATATGACGTAGATGCTGTTGTCCACCTCATTTTCTAGTTGGAGTGACAAGAGACTTAAAAGAGTTTAATGAATTGCCTAAACCTATGGCATTAACAAGTGATGATCTGGCCATACAAATATGAAGATAAACTATATCGAGATAATATTTATAATTATTTTATTTTTTATGTAATTTTGTATTTTTAATTTTCATTGAAGATAGCCAATTTTATTTTAGGGGAATGAAATTTGTGGTAAAGTAATTGAAATAAATTGATAGTTGGAAAGTGAGTGACCACTGACCACACCCACCTTGCTTGTGGATTAGGAATTTATAAATAATACAGAAAAATAAAAGAGATTATGTTACAGAGATAATGATATTGAAGACATTCAGCACAGTATATACATCTTTGCTGAACAAAACTAAAAATGAGTAGCAGTAGAAAAGATAGTAGTATATTCTGGATGTGTTTTAAATCAGATTATGAAAGAATTTGTGGTGAAACACAAACTGTTGTTGAACTGCTACATTATTAAATATACTGAGAGTAAATCAGCTATAAAAGTGTTTAGAAAACTGGAGAATTGATTTTATGTCTGAATTTTTATAAAAATATGAAGCTATGATTTTGACAACTAAGAAATTTTACATTAGACATGATGTCTGCATAACTAAGATGAGTATTGGGCATGTCTGATTTGGACAAAGTCAAAAGTGGATATAAGAGTCAGTGTTCTGGAGTGGGAGGTGGGAGAATCTCTAACATAGACAGTGCGCCTTTCTTGCTTGCTTGTGCAGAGCTTCTCTACTGACTGCAGCACAGCAATGGTGCTTTCTTCACTCTAGTCATCATCCACGTTTGCCTTTTTTAATTTGTGCCAGTTCCTTCTAAAACACTGACTTTTCAGCCTGCAAATTAGATCTTTTTTCCCAAACCCTAAGCTATTTTTTTCCTATCATCCAAGATACCACTTGAGATCAATCTACTCCAGAAGACTTCCCAAACCACATAGGGGAAATAACAGTATCCCCCATGGAGAGAAACAATGGAATGGATAATTTATACAAATGTTCTCATTCCATGGGTTAAGTAATGCCATAGGATATACCTATATCCTTGGGTCTGATTTGCTCTATATAATCTTTCCCACCTCAATTTCCACATTCCTCTAATTTAGACCACATACTCCACCTTATTGCTCAAGTTTGTATCATTTTTCCTTGGCATTCATCATCTGCACTTCCTCCTTGCTATTCACCTATGCATCTGTGAAAGAATTAAGCAAAGAGAATATTAATATTCACAAATAGCTGGCAAGTAACAAATATTGATCGAGGCCAGGAAATGCTTTACTTCTATTCCTGGAAGAGGTTTTAACTTACTAGGTGGTTAAAGGAGACAGAGTTGAAATAGAAAATGAGCTTTGAGGTACATGGACCAAGGAGACCCCAAGATTTATTTGCCTTGTAATATTACTTACACTATCTTTCTGGCTCAGGTTCTTCATCGAAAGTGATTACAAGTATATGTACATGGCAGAGCTATTTATTTATTTTTCTTGGAAATATTATATGTGCCATTTATATACTAAACATGACATAAGAATAATTTCCTGACTACAAGAGGTATGCAATAGATTAAAGGAAAATAGAAACAAAATGTTAGCAAGAATATTTAAAAGAGACAGGTTGAAAGTGGATGTCAAGTACAGTGGAGGCAGGAAAAGGGAAGTTATACATTTTACTTTGGAAGATGGAAAGATAAGTCAGGGAAGTCAGTCTATAAATTAAGATGTTGACACTTGAGCTATACTGGAGGAAAGACAGGCTATGAAGAGTAGGTATTCCACCTATTTATGAATAGTCAGCCCTTCAGCAAATATTTATTATGTGGCCAGCACAAGGTGGTGAACACATCACGATGGAAAAAAAAAAAGAGGTGGTTTGTTTCTAAGATATGCAGGCTTCTCCTGTCCTCACAATCCATACAGTCAATGTGAAGAGAGAAAACTGTGTTAACAGAGCACTCTTAACAGACAGACCTCCACTTAACTGACTTGGCTAACTAATACTATCAATTGCCTTTGCAAAACAAACTGATTGATACTATGAGTTCAGTGAAAGCTCTCAGCTAGTAGGCTATGCTCCAGAAAGCCTACACGCTTCTCTTACTGGTTGAACTGCATGCTTGCCAAGAATGAGTTGTGTTTATGCCCAAACTATTTATGACAGTTGATTTATTATTGTAACCATGTAATATAATTAAACACTGCTTACATAATTCAGTGAAATAGACTTTAAAATGAAAGAGTTGTTTCTTTGAAAATTCAGTTGAGTATTTTGGAAAGACTCAGTAAAAAGAAATGATTAAAAACATTTCTATCAAAATCAGGTAAAGGATGGAAAGCAGAAAAGACTCAAAGGAAAAAAAAAATCCAGAAAATTTTGCATTCAGACTTGGTTGGCAAAGTCTTTAACTTTTTACTCTATTTTAAGTCATCACTACACTTTGAGTAAGGTGGAACTAGAACTTACACATAGTGTACTGTGGTAAAGAAAAATGATGGCTAACATACTCATCAGTCAACATACTCATCTTTAAATCAAAACTCATAGCCCTATATCAGAAAACTGGTGAGTGATTGTGCATTTACAGTACTAGGCCAAAAAATTAATGTGTATAGATGGCACTTTATAGTTCCCCAATTTGAATCTAATTATTAGCAGTCATACACAATGAAAACTTTTAGTGAAGAAATGTGATATAATGATATGGAAAGTACTGGGAGCTTAGAAATCTATAGTAGGAGGACATAATCAATCCTAGAGAACCTGAGCTCTGGAGTAGGAATAAGCCAGGCAACCAGGCAAAGGAAGAGAGCAGGTAAGGAGAGGATCCTATGCAGATAAAATCAGAGACAATGCAGATAAAATCAGAGACAAAAAATCAACAACAACAACAAAAAAGATATGAGGAACTGAAAAACGTTCAGTGTAGCTGGACTATATGGTGTAAGAATGAACAAGGCAAGTAATCTGGGCTGGAAGGAGGGGCCAGATCCAAGTCTTGAAGCCTTATCAATCATGTTAAATCTTTGAACTTTATCTTGAAGGGTTTTAAGTTATGAGGGTTATATTATCAGATTTGAATTGGGGTCCAATAACTGGTTGAGGATTGAGGATAATCAGTTAGTGAGCAGCAGAGTTGGAGGAAGAAGATAAATTAATCTAAGTAAGAAAAGATGGAAGCTTGGATTAAGGTGTAGCAGTGGATTTGGAGATGTGTGGTGGGGTTTAGAGAAATTAATGAGGTATAATCAAGATATGATAACTGGTTGAAATGTATGTTTCATAAAAGAGTATCAGAGATCAAGTATAGATTCTCCTAGATTTCTGGCTTAGAAATTTGGTGGAAGATTCCACTTATAGAAGTGTGCAACTTGAATGAGCATACAGTTGGTTTGGGAGGGTGAGGGAAATAACGAAGTCCTTCTGGAGACACTGTGCACAATTATGTTACTTATAAGACCATCAAGTGGGAAAGTCCTATGAGCAACTGAGTATATAGAGTTCAGGAAAGAGGTAATGCTTAAAAGGAAAAAAAAAAAAAGATTTGTTAATATTTGCATACAGATGGTAACTGAAACCACAAAGCATAAAGAGGATCTCCCAAAGACAGTAGAATATTAAGAAAAAACAAAAAAATAAAACTGCATAGGAAAGAATCCTGGGGAAGAATATTGAAGTATGGGTAGGAAAAGAAAAAGAACCCAAAATGCAGTTAATAAAGGAGGCGCCAAAGAATCAGGAGGAAGGGGAGTGTTCCAAGTGTCCATCACTTTTGAGTGAAGATCCCCAGTGGACTTAGTAACACATAGGTCATGAGCTCCCAGGATGAAAGTCACCATCAAGGGAGTATCTGGAGCCTCAGGCAGACTACAGTGGGATGACAAGTGAGGGGAAGAGGAAGAAAAGGAGATGAGAATGCCATTATTTTGCTGTTTCAAGAGTCATATACAAGGTGAAGTATGGAAAGGGAAAAGCCTGAAGAAGGTAAACAGGGCCAGGTCTGAAGGGCCTTGTGTGCCAAACCAAAGGAAGTTGTATTCTACACCAGAGAAAATGCGTAACATTTGTCAAGTCTACATAATAGAAACTAGCTCACTTTGACAATAAAGAGGAAGATGGGATTAGTGTAGGGTAAGAAAACTGGGAAAGGAAACTGGTTAACACAAAACTTTCGACAATGATGCAGTTGCACACAGATGTGCTATAAGCAGTTTGCTACTGAAAATCTAGTACTCAAATTTGTATCAGACTGAAATAAATGGGAGCAGATTTAAGTCACCCTCTTTAGTAGCACCACTCCTGACTGGTTCCAAATAGGAAAAGGAGTTCGTCAAGGCTGTATATTGTCACCCTGTTTATTTAACTTATATGCAGAGTACATCATGAGAAACGCTGGACTGGAAGAAACACAAGCTGGAATCAAGATTGCCAGGAGAAATATCAATAACCTCAGATATGCAGATGACACCCTTATGGCAGAAAGTGAAGAGGAACTCAAAAGTCTCTTGATGAAAGTGAAGGTGGAAAGTGAAAAAGTTGGCTTAAAGCTCAACATTCAGAAAACAAAGATCATGGCATCCGGTCCCACCACTTCATGGGAAATAGATGGGGAAACAGTGGAAACAGTGTCAGACTTTATTTTTCTGGGCTGCAAAATCACTGCAGATGGTAACTGCAGCCATGAAATTAAAAGACGCTTACTCCTTGGAAGGAAAGTTATGACCAACCTAGATAGCATATTCAAAAGCAGAGACATTACTTTGCCAACAAAGGTCCAGCTAGTCAAGGCTATGGTTTTTCCAGTGGTCATGTATGGATGTGAGAGTTGGACTGTGAAGAAGGCTGAGCACCAAAGAATTGATGCTTTTGAACTGTGGTGTTGGAGAAGACTCTTGAGAGTCCCTTGGACTGCAAGGAGATCCAACCAGTCCATTCTGAAGGAGATCAGCCCTGGGATTTCTTTGGAAGGAATGATGCTAAAGCTGAAACTCCAGTACTTTGGCCACCTCATGCCAAGAGTTGACTCATTGGAAAAGACTCTGATGCTGGGAGGGATTGGGGGCAGGAGGAGAAGGGGACGACAGAGGCTAAGATGACTGGATGGCATCACTGACTCGATGGATGTGAGTCTGGGTGAACTCCGGGAGTTGGTGATGGACAGGGAGGCCTGGCGTGCTGCGATTCATGGGGTCACAAAGAGTCGGACACGACTGAGCAACTGATCTGATCTCTGAACTCTTATTCTAGTACATTTCTCATGGCATGGGAAAGAAAGGAGTAGAGTTATAGCCGACACTTCTAGAATTATATTTGACTGCATTTGAGGGAATGAATCATATGAACATCACCCCATGTTGATGTCAGGACAAAATGGAGAGGACCACTGAGTTAGAGAAAATTGCAGTCACTGAGGTAGACATGAGAGAAGAGAGAGAAGTCTCAGTCGTGTCTGACTCTTTGCAACCCCGTGGACTGTACCGTACCAGGCTTCTACGTCCATGGAATTTTCCAGGCAAGAGTACTGGAGTGGGTTGCCATTTCCTTCTCTAGGGGATCTTCCTGACCCAGGGATCGAACCCAGGTCTTCGGCATTGCAGACAGACACTTTACATGACTAGATCCTAATTAGGCATTGTCAGTAGTGATGGTAGAGAGAGGATTGTAGGAGTGAAGTTAGAGTTAGAAACAAGATTTAGAAACCAACTGAATGTGAGAGTGTTAGTAGAAGGGGAATCTGGAGACTTTTCCTCTGGTGGGCCTCGGTTCTTGGTAAGGACAAAGAAAAATCTAAGATCTTACCCATTGCAAGAGAGTTTATTATCAATAACGAGAGAAAGAACAGGTTGCAAAGAATGGGACACGACTGAACGCCCACACAAAGAACGAACAGAAAGACACCTCAAGAAAGAGGTGTGCCATGCCTAGGGAGGCAAATGGCCCTGGAGGGCTGGGATACAGAGTTTTTAAAGCCAGGTCATTTTCATAATCCATGGGGTTCCTGATTGACAGCTGCAGGTTACATAACAAAATGCTCTACCACACATGTGTTTCCCATAATTCAGTTGGTTATAATTAGATGTATGTATGAATGGGATATTTATGAGCAGTTAATGAGTCCAATAGCCACCAAAGGTTACTTTAGTACAGGATAGTGCCAGGTGTGCTAGAGTAGGGAAGGTCCTACCAGTCAGTAGGTAGAGGATTTTTATGGTCCCTGACTATTTTGGGAGTATATTAGCTACAAATTTGGAGTATGTTAGGGGGCATATTAGCTGCAGGCCTGATACATTTCTTGGTGGGATTAGGTGGTTATTGGATGGTTAGCTGAAGGGGCTGCCTCTCATTGCTTTTGGTTAACTTCCTGCCTATCGAGAGGTGAGACATTATTCCCCCAATAGCAATACTCTTTATTAAGTGTTTTAGTATATCAGGAACTCCATTGAGAACATCTGTAACATATACCATCCCATTTCTTCTTCTTAATAGCCTGGCAGAGTGGGTATTTTTATCCTCATTTTATAGAAAATAAAATTGGAGTTTAGAGAGTTTAAACAACTTTTCCAGGGTCTTCCAGATTTTAAGTAGCATAGGTAAGGTTCAAATCCGGATTTACTTGATTCAAAATCATTGCTCTTCATCCTTACCCTACGGTGTAAGTGCTAATTTACAATGAGTCTCACATTAAATATTTGGTGTGTGATGGTAACATCAAATTGAGATGGTAAATACAAGATGAAGAGGAAGTTTAGAGGGAAAATGTTGAGTTCAATTTTAAATATATTCTGGTTTTTAAAGCCTGGAGAACATCCCTGGTAAAGATGTCTAATAGATAGTTACATATATAAGTCTAGAATTTAGGGGTGATGTCTGGGAAGAGATAAGATTTGCATGGTATTAGCATTTAAATTGTTAAAGTCATGAGGGGTGGATGAGATTTCCCAGGGAGACTGTAACATGAGAAGAGAATCAAGTGGAGAGTTAAGAAACACTAAAATTAAAAAGGAGGTCAGGGGAAAGTATCAGTGAAGGAAACAGAGAAGGAATGTTAACACAAGTTAGAGGGGAGCAGCAGAGGGTGATCTCACATTGAACAGCAGAGTTGCATGAGAAGCAAGTGAGGGAAAATAACCCAAGGCCAAGGGTGCTCAAAGGTGACTCAAAAAAGTCCACTAAATCAAGAGGATTGCAAATGAGAACTACAACGGCAGGAGATTTAATTTTAAATTAAAATGCTCAGTTTTATCTAAGGTCTAGAAATATACAGCTTGTGGGAAAGAAAAGTATCAACTTTCTGAAGGTCAAGTGTCAATGCATTTGAAAAGCCAGAATTCAGCCTTCGCATTCTAGGGATTTTCTCAAAAAAGAAAAAAAAAAGAAATGAGGAGATCCATTACAGGATTATTTATGATAGTAACTGTATCACAGTAGTTACAAGCACTCGCTCTAGAGCCAGACGCGTGTGCGTGCTCAGTCACGTAGTCGTGTCCTGCCCTTTGCGACTCCATGGATTGTAGCCTGTCAGGCTCCTCTGTCTCAACTTGAATGTAAATCTGCCACTTATCAGCTCTGTGACCTTGGGTAAGTTACTTAACTTTTCTGAGTTTCAACTTCTTTATCTGTAATATAGTAAAAAGGATTACCATAATCAGAAAAAACTGTTATTGCTTAATTGAGTTTGACAAGAATTAAGTGAATAATACTATATTTATATTGAGTGTTTGTTAAATATAGACAAAAATACTTAAAATATCTAATGGCTTGAGATTGATTTAAGAAATCTGTGCTTTATGATAACATGCAACAATGATAACTACTATCAGGGCACCTTTTGCTACTTCCCAGGTGGGCAGTGGTAAAGAATCCACCTGCTAATGCAGGATATACAAGAGATGCATGTTCGATCTCTGGGTCAGAAAGATCCCCTGGCATAGGAAATGGCAACCCACTCCAGTTTTCTTGCCTGGTAAATTCCATGGACAGAGGAGCCTGGTAGGCTGCAGTCCATGAGGTTGCAAAGAGTTAGATACAACTGAGCATGCGTGCGTGCACACACACACACACACACACACACACACAAAAAACCATGAAAAATTGGTAACTATTGAACGTTATGGAAAAGCATTGATAATTTATAATTAGAAAAAAATTATAAACCAAATGAACACAATGCCTCCATTGTGAATAAACAATGTGTACATATGTATATATGACAGTTTTTAAAAAGCTATACATCAAAGTGTTCATAGCTCAATGGTTTGATTATGCATTTTATTTCACTTTTAAATTTACACACATTTCTAACTTGAGTGTGTGCATATACATAGATACATACACACATATATACTCATGTATATATACATACACATATTATTTTTAGCAGAGAAAGTTAAAAGCATCCTGGAAGTTAGGATATAGAATAATTGTATAATTCTTTTAGGCAAAATTTGTTTGTGAAAGGAAATAGAGATAGGGCCTACTAGTTAGAGCATATTTATAACCAATGAAAAAACAGCTTATGCAAAATGTCTCATAGACTCTTGTAACCTGGGAGGCTTCCTATAAATGAGGGATGCTATTATTTTTATATTATCATTATTGATTACCATTAAAATTTCTTCTGGCCTCAGACTTTCAGTACCACTACAACTTTACTAAATAGCCAAAGGCAAGAGGTTATAAGATTTTAAACTGGGAGCATTCTAGAAAGGGTATTTTCTTTATAAGGTGCTGTGGACACTGTTCCTGGTCATCAGGGCAGTGTCCAGCTATTTACCTATAGGACAGCCTCAGGTCCAGAGAAGATAAGACCCTAGATGTCAGACAATTTGGAAAGTAGCCAAGATAAGAACATATTGTTTTAAGATCTTTCTTCCCACTTGTCATTTATACAAACTTATTTTATTATATAACCATTGGACAACAAGTGTTCTACTTTATTCCTCCGAGAGTATAGATTATGCTGCTGCTAAGTCGCTTCAGTCATGTCTGATTCTATGCGACCCCATAGATGGCAGCCCACCAGGCTCCCCCATCCCTGGGATCCTCCAGGCAAGAATACTGGAGTGGGTTGCCATTTCCTTTTCCTAGTATAGATTATAAACCCCAACAAATGTATGAGTTATATCCACTTTATGATGCTTCCTCCTGTGTTAATCATCTGACATATTCAAACCCTACTTGAGCAGTTCATGGCATGAGCAGTAAATTTATCACACTAAATTCATTTCAGTTAGCCACTAAGATAATTCTGAAGACCTATTTTAAAAAAATAACTAATTTCCTTTTGAACTTCTGATTTCTTGTTTCTTTCAGAAACTGAGATACTAAGAGCAGTAGCAAGTAAAACCCCAGGAAAACCTGCAGCCATGTCTCTTTTTTAAATACACCGAGAATGAAACTTGATGACTTCAGAAGTTTTTGATTTTAATAATTATATTTTAAAAATCTGTTCAAGCAGTTAAATCATCAGAAACTAGAAGCTCTTATAATTGTAATCTGTTGGGGGTTTGAAGTGGGATAAAAACATAACTTTAAATGTAATCCAGAGTATTTTGTGCATATGCTTCAGAATAAAGGTAAGCATACCATTAAAAGGAGTTAATAACATTGACATATATACACAACCATGTGTAAAATATATAGCTAGAGGGAAGCTGCTGTATAATACAGGGAGCCCGCCTGGCGCTCTGTGATGACCTGGAGGGGTAGGAAGACGCAAGAGAAAGGGGAAACATATATACTTATGGCTGATTTGCACTGTTATACAGCAGAAACCAACACAACATTGTAAAACAATTATCCTCCAATAAAAATTGATAAAACTGCTGAAAAAAAATTTTTAAAAGAGGAGTTAATTTAAAGTTTAGTTGATCTACCTGTGGCGGATTCATGTAGATACATGGCAAAACCAATACAATACTGTAAAGTTAAAAAATAAAATAATTTAAAAAAAAAAAAAAGAGGAGTTAATGTCATTTCCTTCAAGTTTTGAGTCAGTGGCTTAACCAGTTAGCCATTGTCTTAATATTTTAAACGAGGATAATAAGCCTGTTCAGGTCACTTAAACTTTCTAGATATTTAAGTCTGCACATTTGAAAGAAACACAGCCATGTTATCTAAACAGACAAGTCTAACAATTTCAAAGTTCAGGTAGACGTACAGCACAAAAGAAGGACTTATCACTACATTAGTGGTTTGCCACAACTCCATAACTAAGCCCCTGACTTCCCTGTCCCCTTTATTCAGCCCGGCCACCCCATCCTAGTCTACAGACAAACAAGCTCTCCAATCTAATTCTTATCAAGATGGAAACAAGGCCAGACCTGCTCTTCTAGATAAAATGCTTTGGCTTCTAACTGCCTGGCTGCTTATCTTTCATCTTGCAGTGTTAACCATAACCCCTTTCCTGACCTGCTCTACTTCTTGTTTTCAGATGAGCAGTAAGGACTGGGGGAAAAAACATGCTTAAATGGACAAGTTCACTCTCTCTTCTCCCTCTCCATTCCTTTTAAAGTCTGTTCAAATCTCTTGATGTTCAAATTGGCTTTCTAAAATGATCAGAAATCACATGCCATGTACCACTTGTAAATTTGATTTCTGTCTCTTTTCAAACTGTTTCTTTACCTACTCTGCATCATCGTGTGTCTTTTATTAAAAATTAAAATTTCCTGATGATTTTTGGGGAGTAGGAAATTGAGTTTTCTGAGGAATAGCCAAGTTCTTCTCACCCCACCCCCTCCCCATTTGCCTGCCCAAGTCCTAAACAGCTGAATCATCATCTTGGCTAAGCTGTTTGGTTTGGCTTACCTGAATTCTTGTGTTTTCATCCAAACAAAACATTGCACTTTCCCGAGCAGGTGAAAGTTAATGCAGTATACACCTTGGGTAGTCAGGCAATGCTCGGGCTAGCTTGTTATGTGAGGTTAACAGGGCCACCACCTTTCTCTGGCCCTCGTTCCTCACCCATGAAGTGGGAAGATAAAAAAATAAGCTGGTTGTCTTGTACTCATGAGAGTTCTAGGAAACTCAGTTCTCCTAGACTTTGAAATGAAGTAGAACTGTGAGCTTGCACAGGCCCCCAGTGTTCTGATTATGACACCTTTACCCCACACAAGTGCCTTACCTGAACCTGCAGGTGTTTGAAAACATGCAGGTTTCAAAAAACACTTGCCCTCCTTGGGGGAAAATATCTTTCTACTACTACAGTGTACTCAGTTTATTATTTTTTCTTAATGGTGACTGTTTAGCAACATTTATAAATATATATGTGTTACATAGTTGAAAATTATCTCACAGGTGCCCTGCTCTAATACAGGTCTTCCATTTTATTTTGTTAACTTATTTTGTTAACTTGAACTTGGAATTGTATAGCTTCATTTATTTTCTTCCTGCAAATTCACATCAAATTGACCCTTTGAAGCCAGTTGTTTAACTGTGTCAGTGTTGTTAATTTTTGGAAAATAGTATTATAGAGTTCAATTTTTAAGTACATATATATGTGCTTACTATAAGGTATTTTTTTTAAGTGCTAATGGGAAAAAGATAAATACCTGCCTTAAATGGTATTGTATTGTCCCTTACAATATCATGGTATTTTCACAATCTGAATAATTCCATGTTTAGGATATCACCATTCTTGAAAACCAGGAGAAGGTATGTTTCCTAGTTCACATGCCTATGTATCTATAGATGTTTCTAATTTTTTTTTTATTCTCAGAATAATTGGTCTTCAAATATTACTTTTCCCTGAAGAAATATACTTATTAGAAAATGTTTTATTTCTTATTTCTTATATCTTCTGCAAAATATCACAAGGAAGTAAACTTTTATAGTTTGTTTCTATTTTGACAAACGTACTTGCCCATGACTTTCAATTAAGGTCAGGAAATCTAAAGAGTAATTGGGCATTTACCTCAATTGAATGTAACTAAATTTGTTGAACTTTTAATTGAGGAAAGCAGGTATTTAGTAACCTGTCACTTCTGAAAATTCTCCTTTAGTTGCTATAGTCACAGACATCTGTCCTCTTCACTGTAGATGACCAGTCTAATTGGTCTACTTTGTTTCTTAGAGACATGAGAGAACTTGCTCTAGATTTTTTTTATTTTCGTTGTTCTTTTAACATATAGTAGTCCATGGGGTCACTAAGAGTCAGACACTTACTGAGCAACTTCACTTTCACTTTTCACTTTCCTGCATTGGAGAAGGAAATGGCAACCCACTCCAGTATTATTGCCTGGAGAATCCCAGGGACTGGGGAGCCTTGGTGGGCTGCCGTCTATGGGGTCGCACAGAGTCGGACACAACTAAAGTGACTTAGCAGCAGTAGCAGCAGCAGGCTCTTGTGTGAATAGATGGAAAGGGACAAGTTTAAATAAAATCTTTCAGTGTCAAATGATTGGATGCCTTTCAGTTCATAGAAAACTCTAAAGGTATAGTCTAAAGAGTAAAAAGACAGAGAACCGAATTCTGTGATGGTGTCTGGATTTCACAGCCTTGCTACAACGTCTTTAAGTAAATGTTACTGAAAATTCCGCTCTACTTGGAAAACACTTTTTTAAAAACTAGCTAGTTTCGTGTGTAAATGAAAGTAAAAAAAAACCAGCTAGACTGGAACAAGTCAAGAGAGTTAGAGGAAAACACAGCTAGAAAGGAAAACTTCTGGGTGGGGGTTTGCCTTGAGAACAAATTTGCTTTTGAAAGATAAATCTGAGAAAATGGCTTGGGGCAGGGAGAGCCTGAAAATGGGATGGTCTGTTAGGTTTTCAATCATTCGGGCATGAGAAAAGTGAAAATGTGAATTAACAATGAGAAGACAGAAGAAGCCATAAATTAAAATTATTTTGAATGAAAAAAAAAAATGGCCAGGGTATGGTGATTTATTGGATTAGGGGAAGTAGGACAGAGCTAAGTCACAGATGAAGTTTCAGGTCTGAGGGACAGACAGGAGAATGTTGGCAGTGTTGACATAGTGGAGTGTGTGTGTGTGTGTGTGTTCAGTCATGTCCAACTCTTTGTGACCCCATGGAATAGGAGGGAGAACGAATCGGGAAGGTCAGTTGAGAATTTCAGAAAAGTTGAAGACTTGAGATTTCCAAGTACAGTTATAGTCATCTGTACAGTGGCAGAAGTATAGGCTTGGCAAAAGAGAAACTGGGGTTAGTGGTTCTGCTTTTTTTTTTTTAATTTCTTTAGCAAAAAAAAAAAAAAGAAAGTGTCTATGGGAATTGGGAGAGAGTTTCCAGAATTAATTAAGGCCAGTCATGTTTAGAGAGAAAGCTCAAGTTCAAGTCAACAATAGTTCCAACAGGAACAGCCACACTTGGGGAACTTGAAAAAGAAGGTGAAGAAATTAAAATTTTATTATAAAGCTATAGCAATGAAGACATTGTGATGTAATTGCTATAACAAATAAAGCAATTATTTGTTATTGTTGAAATTAAATAGAAAATCCATACACATGTGGACAACTGGTTTCTGACATATTTTCAAGAGCAATTAAATGTGAAAGGATAGCCTTTCTGACTATGATGCTAGAACAATTGGATATCCACATGCCATTAAATGAGCATTGATTCATACCTTACATCATATATAAAAACTAAAAAATGAATCACAGATCTAAATGTAGAACTTAAAATTTCTAAAGCAAAACATGAAACTTCTGTGATCTTAGGTTAGGCAAAGATTTCTTAGATATGATACCAAAAGCATGATCCATCAGAACAGAAAATGATAAATTGGATTTCATCAAAGTTTAACACTTTTTTGAAAGACTCTGATAAGAAGACTGGGAGAGAAAGATATTTGAAAGTCATATATCTGATAAAGGACTTGTAGCCCGAATAAATAAAGAATTCTCAAACTCAACATAAGAAAACAAACAAGAAAAAAAGGCAAAAAGTTGGAAAAGACATTTCACCAAAGAAGATATACAGATGATAAACATATGAAAGGATGTTCAACGTCATTAGAGAAATACAAATTAAAACCACAATGAGATATAACTATACGTCTATTAGAACAGCTAAAATAAAAATATTGGTCATACTAAATACTAGGTAGGATTTGAAGGAAATTAAACTCTCATACTGCTGGTGGGAATGTAAACTGTAGAGCACTTTGGAGATTTGTGTACCAGCTTCTTAAAAGGTAAATGTACTGCCCATGATTTATGCATTTCCAAGATTTTTACTCAAAAGAACTGAAAGCATATAGTTCATAGGAAAACCTGAACATACCTTTTCACAGAAGTTTTCTATGTAATAACCAAAAAACTGGAAGTAATCCACATGTTTATGAAAGAGTAGTTAGAATTGGCATGAGTGGACCAATCCTAGTATACTATGTATACAATGAATTCAAAGTCAACGATATAATAGAATGAATTATTGATATATGCAATAGTAATTCAAAATCATTATACTGAGTGAAAAAAGTCAGGTCAAAAAAAAGTGAATACTGAATCATAGCATTTATTAAACTTCTAGAAAGTGAAAACTAATCTATAGTGACAGAAACTAGATAATTGGTTGCTTAGGGAAGAAGTGGGGGACAGAGGAGAGGAGAGAGGATTACAGGGGGCCATGAAGAAACTTTGTGGGGCTGATGGATACATTCGTTATCTTGATTGTGGTGATGGTTTCATTGGTGTATAAATATATTGCAACATCAAATTGTATATTTTCAATAAGTTCTGTTTACTGTATATCCATTATATCTCAATAAAGCTGCTAAAGATTAGTAAAAAAAAAAAAAAAAAGATTAAGCAGTACTACATAGAAACTCTAAAATAGAAAAATTTTTTAAAAACACAAAGGGAAAATAGAAGGGAAAAAAGCTACTGAAATTTGTAGGAAGAGACAAAAGGAAACCAAGAATGAAGCCAGTGTTTCAAGGAGGATTGAGCAGTTAAAATTAACATGACACAGAGATAAGAGTAAAGACTGTCCAATGTATTTGGCAAAGAAAAAATCTACTACATATTCAGGAAAGGGTGGTGGGGTGGGAGCCAGAATGTCAGAGGCTGAAGGGAGGCTTACTTGAGGCAAGGATGATGGCAGCATCCTGAGACCACTTGTTTAAAAAGCTCAACAATGAAAATGAGAGAAAGAAGATGGTAGCTGGAGGGGACAGCAGAGCAAACTTTTGGTGAAATGTGAAGGCAGAAGAAAATAAAAGTGGAATGAAGCAGAAACTAAAGATTCTAGAGATGAAGGCAAAACATGTGGTAACAGGTTTCTTGAGGAATTTGGAAGGGATGGGATCTAAGCCACAGGTGCCAGAGTGAGTCTTGGGAAGGAGAAATTTATAATTGTTAACTCCTGACAGTCCTCCCTAAACAATGGGTTACAGAACACCTTAAGTGGATTTTTTTTAAACTTTGGGGGAAAAAAAAAAAAAAAACTATTATTTTGCCAGCAGATTTCTTAGAAAACTTGGATGACTGGACATTTCTGACATTTCTTAAAACCAATCATGATAAAAGAAGATATCATATGAATCATCACCTCTGACCCCCCCAAACTGTGACCTTTCCAGGCTGTAATCTACTGACCACAGCCCATAGGTCGTTGTCCCAAGTGACATAATAGTAACTTCTGCTTCATTAGCCTCAGTATCTTGCTGCTTCAGGAAGATTACTCTGAGTCAGATGTTTTAGAGGAACAGAGAGCAGGAGGAGAGTCAGGGATAAGCTGTGGGTTTATGTGTATGCGGTAATTGGGAAATTTCCATGGAGAAAAAAGAAAACAACCATTAACTGAAAAGCTGAAATGTGTTGCTAAGGCTTACAGAATAGTGGGAAGCATGTGAGTTTTAGAACTGGGCAGACTTGGTCTCAAACCCAGGCTCCTCCTCCTATGTGTGCTATGCGACCATGGGTTCATGTCTGTTTTCATTCAGCCATGTAACACGCATGCATGCTTAGTTAATCAGTCGTGTCCAACTCTTTGTGACCCCACGGACTGCAGCCCACCAGGCTTCTTTGTCCATGGGGATTCTCCAGGCAAGTATACTGAAGTGAGTTGCCATGCCCTCCTCCAGGGGATCTTCCCAACCCAGGGATCAAACTTAGGTCTCCTGCATTGTAGGTGGAGTCTTCCCTGGTGGCTCAGACAGTAAAGTGTCTGCCTAGAGTGCGCGAGACCTGGGTTCGATCCCTGGGTCAGGAAGATCCTCTGGAGAAGGAAATGACAACCCACTCCAGTACTCTTGCCTGGAAAATCCCATGGACAGAGGAGCGTAGTAGGCTACAGTCCATGGAGTCACAAAGAGTCGGACACGACTGAGCAACTTCACTTCACTTCACTTCACTTCTTTACCATCTGAGCCACCACGGAAGACCCAGCTATGTAATGGTATATGGTATACCTCACAAGATTGATCAATGAATTAAAATCCCAATTAAATATGTAGTAGAAAATAGGCAAGCAATGTAGGGTAGTTATACTTCCTAATAATATAGGAAGTGTTTTTAACCCATAAGAAAATACCCTAAGCTGTCATAATTCCATCATTTATTTACCACAGATAGTCAATGAATGCCTGTTGATATTTAAGTGGTTAATTTAGCAGTCTTCTCTACAACAGTGGCAAACTGTCTAAAGGTCAGATAACACATCAGCAGGCGAGGATGACGTGAAAATGCAGACAATTGGCCTTTCTCCACATTGCCATGTTGCTTTCTCACTGGCTTCATAGTGGGTCTTAATATAACCACCCTCCCCTCTCATCACAAGTGAAGGCCTGCAGTGAAGAGACAGTAACTGTAAGGGGTCCTGTGATCCTAGAAGATGAATCCCCAAGGAGGAGTGGAATCCCCGACATTCTTGTATTTTGTAAGGCTGTGAAATATGGCCCATGCCCCAGCACATGTTCACACTTTGACGTTTCTGAGTATAGATCCTTATCCAGATGTGAGGCATAGCAACTCAACTCTTCGCTGGGATCAAAGGAACATCTCTTTAAAGTAGATTAATCCTTTAAATGCATACCACATAGTACCTTGAACCTCCTTTAATTATAGTATTAGGCCCACTGCTGAATTATGGCTTTTGATACAATTAAACTGAACCTTTTTAGAACAACCTATAGTATATTGCACGCATTCTATCTGGCAATTTAAAGGATCTAGAATGTGTAAGCTAAATCTATTCTCCCTTTATCAAGGAAAAAAATTTATGAAATATCTTTGCAATGAATGCAAAACCTCAGCAATAAGATGTCTGAATCATTACTGGAAATGCAAACATGTAGTACTAATACATCATAATCACCTTTGTCTCCAGGTTTACACTACAGTTAAGAACTAGTTCAAGTGCAAAAAATGGAGTGTGGTCTTAGAGACCAGAATGCATTTGCTAAAGATAGCACACCCCTTGCCCATTTGATCCTTCTGGTGGCAGTTGACTGCATTCTGAGTTCCATGACTTAAGAGTTATAAAGGGTCTGGCATGACCTTTTCCCTACTTAATATCATGACTGGAATGAGTTGATAACCCAATCCTGGACTTTGATTTGGCTCTGAGCACAACTAAAGTAAGTAATATTACTTTGAAAGGATCTACTACATTTTTTTTTTTCCTGGGTCCTGGAGACCATATGATTGAACAGAGTATCACTGAAGCAAATTACTTACTTTGAGTTAAAAGAGAGACCATACTGTATGAGTCAAAACCTACAAAACTTTACCCAATTAGACTGAGCTAATTGGGTAAAATTAACATTGCAAAGTGACTACTGTAAAGCGAATATTACATATGTTTAATGCACATTATTGTGCTACATGGTAATTAGGCATAAATGGTAAGCAATGAACATACATGGACATACAGTTTTCTTCTTGCTTCTTTAATTTTCCATTTTCTATAAAAAGTATCAGTGTTGATAGCTGCTCTGACACCTTGCCTTAGGAATCTCAATAGAATGTGCTGTTTTAAAAATGCACTACTTTAAGTCACTCATTCATTAATGATTTGTACTGTTCAACCAACCCGTACTGACTGCATCCCTAGTTGTGATGAAGTTTTTAAAAGGATGCTGAACAGCATCATCTCTGGATCTATGCTCTGTTCTTTGCAGTTTCTCTGCAGCTGGGGTGTCTGAACTGTGTGGATCCCACCAGCGAGACTCCTCACTGTCTGACCTCCAGACAGGCATAGGAGACAGCACCCAGAATGAGAGGGACATGTGTATTGCAGGTCCCTGCCCCACGTCAAAGGTTCCAGCTCTGCCCACCTACCTCCTCACCAGCACGCTTTCTGTCTTCAGTTCTAATAACGAGCACCCTTCCCCACTGTGCCTTCAGGACAAGGGTCATGAAGAGCCCTTCTCTTCACAAATGCCTCACAGAGATACTGGCCCTGGAGTTTCCTCCTACCCAGCTCACAAAAGCTCACGTTATACTCTTCTCAAACTTCCTTCATTTGAATGTGCCATCCGTTTCCTGCTTAAGCTCTACTGATTCAAAAGGTATGATCTTACCTATATGCATTTATTTTGTTGTAGTTAACAACAAAATATTGTTGTAGTTAACAAGATAGAAAATTTTTTGTAGTTAACAAGATACAACATCCTAGTATTTGCTTTATCTGTTGTAATTTTATCAGTCTTGGTATGTGTAATGTAGAAGGTACTGAATATCTACCTGTCGATTGAATGAATGAACCTATTTTGGGTGTAATATTTCCTGAATTACAGTTTCTAACATCAGTATTATTCCAGTAAGATCACTAACGGTCAAACTATATGTTTTGTATAGTGTGATGCAGAAAAAGAGTTCGTATTTTCCAGAGTTGCTAAGAGAGCAGTGAACAGAAACATGCTGTAGTTTGCAGTTGTCCTGATGAATTTAGAAAGGACCCGGATACCTTATACCAGACCTTGTTTCTTAAGTTGACATTCTTATACTTTAAATTGCCAAAGTTCTGTCTTTTCACTGGCAGCACAACATTGATACAGTTGTTAAATCACCAACATAATTTTTTCCTAGCAAAAAAATATATGCTTAATAAATTCAGTTAAGCAACTGATTATTGAGTGCCTCAACAGCATAGGTAAGATAGCTCCAGCAGTCGTGTGAAGAATGGATTGGACAGGAGAGATTGGAGACAAAAAGTTTAGTTAGCCGTCTATTGCTGTACTCAAGCTAAATATTTACTGAGCTTTGTTAGTACTTTGCTTTGGCCGTTTCAGTCCTGCTTAGTTTTGGGGTGGGGCTTGTGGAGCAAAGCTGGTGTTTGAGCTGTTCTGGCGAACTCTTCTGAATTACAGTGTTTACTTTCTTTTTCTGCGTTGCCTTTTCTTTCTTTGGTCAACCAATTAAAAAAAAAAGAAGATATCTTCCAGGGACTTCGAGTTACTAGTTGGGAAACAAAATATTAAACACAGGGAAAGTAATAGCAAATTATTTAAGCAGCAGAGGAGTTATCAGAGGGTGGCTTTGGATTAATATCCAAATTAATGGCTTTGGTGATAAGGGCCAGAAGTTTATGAGACTAAGAGGTGACTGTGGGCTGAGTATCTTGGGAAATTTTCATGAACTTGAATGATAGGCTAAGAACTGAAAAGAGAAAGGAAGACTTTCATGGAAAGAGAAATTCTAAGAAAGGCAGAGTTGCAAGAAAGTCTTAATTTTCTTATCATTTCTTTTTATCCCTCTGGTCTTCAAAGCACAGAGCTGTCTGAGTTATGAGCAGGGTGGGGATGTGTTATCGCTCAATGGGGGAGTCTCCTCCACTTCCTTTTTTCCCATTCTTCAAGGCTCAGTCAGACTTGAAATGCTTGTCTGGCGTGTTGAATTACTACCTGTTTTCGAGTCTGGCAAAAGTTCTTGTTAAAGATCCACTTAAATTTCAGACGAGAACTAAAATTGAATATATTTTAATTCTGACATTCATAGGGATGCTGTTTCTTCCAGATGTATAAATGGAAGGTCTCTCTATATTCTGAAAATTATTCTGTAAATCATGAGTAAAATTACAATCCCTCATGTCAAAGGAGAATTATGGAAAGAAGTCTATAATTGAGTGCAGACTGGTTACATATACTGATTTGGGTGCACTATATATATGATTATACATATGAGATGAACAATTTGTTACTTGCAATAGCCTTATGAGGTAATACTATAAAATCATCCCAATTCTGTAGACAGAAAACTATGGTAAAGTTATAGACTTAATGTCCCACAATTGAAAAATGAGGGAACCAGTCATCAAACTGAAGTGAGTGACTCCCTGTAAATGCCTTGAAAAGTTATGTAACTGATCTGGTTCCTTGTCTGTAAAATCTAGGAGGCTGAATTAGATAATTGTGACATTTGCCCTCATGTTAAAAGTTAAGTATTTGGTTCACATCCTCAGTCCCTGCTCTTTTCACAAAACTCAAGTTTGAAGCTTTCTGTTTCTCACTTGCAAAGAAATTATTTCTTCCCTCATAGAAAATTTGAAAAGAATTATTCTGTTTTCTTGAATGACCTAAAGAGAATTACATACCAGGTCCATGATGAGCATCTTCCAGCTTAAAGTTTTTATCTTCCTGACTTTTCCAACTGATAGAGGACCTATACTTAGGATTCCGTTTAGAAAATTGTCCTGTATTATGACAGTCTTCAACATGTCAGTGAATAAGAAGTGGCTCCAATTTGGGTTCCACTGATATTTAATGGTTAATCTCAGTTTGTTTAAGTCTATCTACCCTCACAAATGGAGAAGGCAATGGCACCCTACCCCAGTACTCTTGTCTGGAAAATCCCATGGACAGAGGAGCCTGGTAGGCTGCAGTCCATGGGGTCGCTAAGAGTCGGGCATGACTGAGTGACTTCACTTTCACTTTCATGCATTGGAGAAGGAAATGGCAACCCACTCCAGTGTTCTTGCCTGGAGAATCCCAGGGACAGAGGAGCCTAGTGGGCTGCCGTCTACGGGGTCGCACAGAGTCGGACACAACTGAAGCGACTTAGCAGTAGCAGCAGCAGCACCCTCACAAAAGACCGAGTAAGGCTATTCTAATATTGAATTTTTTTACATGGACTGTAAACGGTTTTTCCTGAATTGGTCTAAATGAAACACACTTCTCTCCCCTTGCACCAGCTTATATCCTGTGTGCACCAGCCTTGTAGGACATGAACATTCCACATAGTCCAGCCACCTCAGCATTAGGGGGATAAGGGGCACCGTGACAAGGAAAGAAGAAAGAAGAGAGGGGAGGCCTAGCTTTGAAGCAGAATAAAGCTCTGCTTTGTTCACCATGTCTTGGTTTTGACTAGAATAATTTCAGCCAAGCTCTGAGTTCCATGATTATCTCTGCCTCCTGGAAATGGCGTGCAGCAGCTGCCACTGGAGCAGCTTCTTGCATGGCCTGCAGTACAGAAGACAACAGGGGGTGTGAGAAAAGTCACCCACCACCACCACCACCTTAAAATTAATGAGGGAAGTTAACTTTCAGAGCCTGTCTCTTAAGTACAGACATGGTAGAATAACTGAAATGTCTTTGAGGCAAAGTTTTCCATTCCAAAATAGGATGCAAGGGTTAAAATGCCAATCCCCCTGAAGAAAGAACTCACTGATAGTTCAACTCAGAGAGAAGTGTACCTGAGATAGGAGGGGGCAGAGAGTTTTCTAGTGGAGATTCCCCAAGGGAGAAAAGACAGAATTGGGGTTGAGATCTACAAGTTTTGTGTACTTAATTATTTTAGTTTAATAAAACAAAGGATTCCACGCATTTAGTGTGTTCTGTCTCAATAATAAAGAGGCATGGTACAGATGAACCTAGTTCCCGGGCAGGAAAAGAGATGCAGATGTAGAGAAGAGACTTGCGGAAGCAGTAGGGGAAGAAGAATATGGGACAAATTGAGACAGTAGCATTGATAAACACACACACACACACACACACACGCACGCACACACACTATCATGTGTAAAATAAATAGCTAATGGGAAGGTGCTGTATAACACAGGGAGTTCACTGAATGGTTTGTGGTGACCTAGATGGGTGAAATGGGGGTCAGGCATGGAAGGAAGTTTCAAGAGGGAGGGGATATATGTATGCATATAACTGATTCGGGGCTTCCCAGGTGGCTCAGTAGTAAAGAATCTGCCTGCCAGTTGAAGGAGACAAAGGAGATGTGGGTTCAGTCCCTGGTTGGGAAGATCCCCTAGAGGAGGAAATGGCAGTCCATTCCAGTATTCTTGCTGGGAGAATTTCATGGACGGAGGAGCCTGACAAGCTACAATCCATGGGGTTGCAAAGAGCTGGACATGACTGAACAACTGAGCATGCACATAGCTGACTCACTTTGCTGTACAGCAGAAACTGACACAGCATTGTAAAGCAATTATTCTCCAATTAAAAAAAAAACACCAAATAAAGAGGCAGCCAAAGGAGTCATTGATTGAATCTTCAAGAACCCAAGGAATTATTTTTTACTTCACTGTCCAGGTTACACTCCAGTGAATGTAAAACACCTAATTCTAGTGGAAAAAGAAGACCTACTAAGTACTTCCTTTACAATACACAATAAATCATAGGAAACATAGGGAAGAAATCTTGAGATGGGGGTGAGTGTTTGGGAATAAGAGGATCTAGCCCCTCATTTTGTTCAAATACAGTGCTGATGACACACAGGGATGAGAGAGGAGTATGGTCAGAATGTGACCTTGGAATTCAGGGATGCTCTCCTGAGAGGTGAGAGAGATGGACCAAGAAGCAGGGTTGTTTCTCCTGGAGTGAGTAAAATGGAATGCTGATGGAGTGCTAAAGTTAGAAGCTTCAGAGTATCTGATATCTTCTATTATTTGCTTTATTTTTCTTTCTTCCTGTTTTCTTTTTCTTTCCCCCTAACAATCTACTGTTACTCATTCAGAGAGTCATGTATGACTCTCTGTGACCCACCAGGTTCCTCTGTCCATGGACTTCTCCAGGAAAAAATATTGGAGTGGGTAGCCATTCCCTTCCCCAGGGGACCTTCCTCAAGCCACGGATTGAACCCGGGTCTCCTGCATTGCAGGCAGATTCTTTACCTTTTAAGCCATCAGGGCACCACTTCTAAACCATTTCTTTCACCTTTATATTTCTGTTTCTCTTCTATGACTCAGTCTTCAGTATTTAAATGCATCTAAAGGTGATTCTCCTCTTCCATTTTCTGGAGAATATCTGTAGCTCTGGAAAATATCTTTTGTGTCCCATGCTCTAGTTTAGGTAACTACCAATCTGGACTGAAGCCCTTTACACAGGATGGTGCCTATGGATCTGCCAGAAGGAATGCTGCTTGCAATTGCTTTTCAGAAAATGTCACAGTACTTCTACTAGTTTGAAAAACTGATAGTTATTAAATAGAGTTTTCTGAGAGACTTCTAGGCAGTACATGAACCTCTTAGCAATTTTATAGCAATTTTTGATTTTACCAAAAGGCGAAGGAGCAAAGTTAGAATATCTTGGTGAAATGTTAAATTAGTGCTAAATACCCCATATAGGGATAGGATAATGGATATGTAGGTCTTTAATAAATTAAAGAATGGGGAAGTGAGCAAAGAAATATTTAAATTGATTTTTTAAGGTAAAAGCTGGAGGAGAATTTAAGTAGATACGATTTATTCACAATGACTAGATTTAGTTCTCATACCTATGTACATCATTCTAAATATTTTCAGCTGCAGTCAGACTACTGAAGACCTTTAAGGAGTTAAATACAAAATAAAATATATTTTATTTGAGCCTACCATGCACATTTGGTCTTTTAGCTGATGTTATATGATGAATATATTCCTGTTTACCTATTAGCATACACTAAGGTTCCACTGTGGTCACACCTTTAGAAAGTTACCTTCTAAGGATAAAATATAAATAGATGTCACATTCACTTTATGTGGCTTTTGGGGGGTTGTTATTATATCTTTTCTTTTCAGAGGACATGTATTTCTAATAGTTTCCTCTTAGCCAAAAGTCTGCATTTTAGTTTCAAAAAGAGATCCCAATGAATAACGGAAGCAAAATTTCACCTTTGAAGGAGTAAATAACCACTAAGCAGTTCATCCTGACTTCTCTGCTGAGACTGGAATCATTCAGGGTCTCAACATAACCACTTTTTTGAGCAAGAAGAAACATATCCTCAGTAGTAACATAAATAAACTACTCAGTTTCTTTGTGGTTTAAGTGCCACAGGGATTAGGACAAACACAGGGAATAAAAGGGCGATTCTAGGTACTTTTATAGGGCAATTCCAGGTACTTTTATAGAGAAGACGTATCTGCCCTAATCTTGAAGTTAGTTTTAGTCAATCTACGTGTTACAGTACTGACATGAATCAACTTTCTCTAAATCTTGAGTGATGAGGAAAATGAACAAGTTGGGTGGAGCTCAGAAATAAACAGAAGATCCTTAGCATGTATGGGCATGATCTGGACTGGTATCAGTTAATAGGAGTTTTGAGGGAGGAGGGGTCATATTTGTAAACAAGTTGCAAACATACTGTTGCAAATAATTTGCAAGCAGTGCAGAATGAAAGACGTATTATAAGTATACAAGTAGCTGGCCTAGAATTAGCATTTTTTTGTTGTTGTTGTTGTTAAAAGTAAATGAAAGCAGAATTGCTTGATTTCTCATGACTTTGCAACTCTCCATTGTCTCAAGAGTAGTTCAAGATATCCATCCACCCCAGAATTCTGTATACTAAGGGTGGAGTGTGGGCCTTGTGCTTTGCTGAGTCCTCTACTGGGCTTTTTCCTTGACTCAATATTTTGACTTACTATGTGAATTGTGACTAATTGCTTGGTACCTTCAGGCCACCAGTTTCCCCTAGCAGCATAGTAAGTGCTTACTTGCAAAAGTCTTTGTGTGTGAAAATGTGTGTGAAAGACCCACTTTAAAATAATTCATACATAATGAATGCTTATAATTCTAAAATATTTTTTTAAGAAATGCATTTAAAGCTTTCAGTTTTCACGTAGACTATTAAAGTGATTTCATGCCATTCAGACTGTTTTTTCCTCTTCTTCCTGCTGCTGCTGCTACTAAGTTACGTTAGTTGTGTCTGACTCTGTGCGACCCAATAGACAGCAGCCCACCAGGCTCCTCTGTCCCTGGGATT
This sequence comes from Bos mutus, assembly GCF_027580195.1. Taxonomy (NCBI): domain Eukaryota; kingdom Metazoa; phylum Chordata; class Mammalia; order Artiodactyla; family Bovidae; genus Bos; species Bos mutus. The sequence continues at coordinate 34,922,141 of NC_091618.1, forward strand.
CTCCAGGCAAGAATACTGGAGTGGGTTGCCATTTCCTTCTCCAATCCTCTTCTTCCTAGGGGTTAAATTTATGTCAATTACATGTAGCTTTGCATTCAGAAATTGAATAGATTTCAGCAAATTCTCTACTGCTTCCTACAGAATAGAAAGAGCCCACTTCCATTTTTACAGTACTGTGATGTTTTCATGGATGTGTTTGGTGATTCCAGATTTATTACCCTAATTATGAGCTAATGAGCAAAGAGCTTTGCAGGGAAATTTGCATCACTTGCTAAAGTAGGACAAATGATCAGCTTAACCAAGATAAAACATCTTGTGTTGTTTGGGACCCTTTAACTCACCAGCAGGGAAGCCTATCCCAGCCAAGTTAAAGCAGTTTTCAGAGAAAGGGAGTGACTGCTACCTTGAAAACAATAGCTCTCCTGCAATTTTAAGGAGTTTGCTTGGCTGCATCCAAATGTCTTTGAATCCCTTTTAATTAGAGCTCTCCTTTAGCCACTTTGACAACCCTTTCTTACTATTTCTAAGAAGAACGCAAAGGAAGATATTGTCTGATCTCCTTACAACCCAATCAGGAGATTGGAAATAATTTAACATAAAGAAAATGTAGCATACGTATAGACTTTTTAACCTGGTATTAAGCTTTCTTCTCTTTTGCTGTTGCTTAGTCACCCAGTTGTGTCCAACTCTTTTGTGACCCCATGAAATGGGATTTTTCCAGGCAAGAATACTGGAGTGGGTTACCATTTCCTTTTTCAGGGGAACTTCCTGACCAGGTATCGAACCCGTGTCTCCTGCCCACATCTCCTGCGTTGCAGGCAGATTCTTTACCGTTGAGCCACCGGGGAAGCCCCATTTTCTTCTCTTAACACAGTACAAATATTTCATTTTAATATTTTTTTCCTCTGGGAGCCAGAAAAGATAGAGGTGTATGTTTTACTTTCATTTCTCTTTCCTTCATGTTGTCTCATACAGAAAATAACTTTAGATTTGTTTTGGAGTTAGATGATCATCACCTTAATAAATAAGTTAAGGACCTGATTTTTAGCCTTTACTTCCTCTTTCCAAGTATATCCTAATATGATTCTTTGGAGAATTCTGAGAAATGATACAAAGTATCATATAAGGGGACCACCAGGGTGTTCTTAAGAGATATAGTAGGAGAGGTAAGGAAATTAGTCAGCTAAATTAACTAGTTGTTTTAGAAGACATGAGATCTTTAGTGCCATCACGTTATGCCTCATTAGCTATGTTAGTTGCCTGACATTGTCATTATTCTACCCACTTCTTTCTGTGCAGTTTCACCGTGTCAGCTTTGATTTCCCCTGTACTTATTTTTTTCCAGCTTAAAGCTATTATATCACCTTCCATGAGCATTGATTTTTAGTCAGGTGTCACAAATTTCCCACTCATCATTTCCTTGCAAGCATAAAACTGACTGTTATGGCTACTGCTGCACCCTTTCATTATTTCAGAGTTAATCACTTATTCCTATTGGCCAGTTCTAGCATCCTCCTTCCATATTAAACTCAATGTTTAAATCTTTAAATGCTCTAATTGACAAACACTGAAACAACTTCCTATCAGTGTGCTTTGACCAAACTAAATCAGTAAGAGAACAAGGAAGAGACATCTGATACAAGCATTTGTTTTAAACAATTGTAAAGTATCTATTGTTTGTCCAGAATTGTAACAGACGATGTTGGAAGTGTGACAGAAATACCACCTTATCTTTACAGTGCAGTTGCTCCTCACTAGCCATAGAGGATGAACTCTAGGAGCACTCTCAAATACCAAAAGCCAAGGATGCTCAAGTCCCTTCTATAAAATGGCATAGTATTTGCATATAACATACTGCACATCCTCCTGTATATGTTATAATACCTAATGCAATGTAAATACTACGTAGGTAGTTGTAAATACAATGAAAACGATTTATAAAATAGTTGCTGGAACACAGCAGATTCAAGTTTTGCTTACTGGTACTATCTAGAGCTTTTTTCCAAATATTTTTGATCTGTGATTGGTTGAATCTGTGGATGCAGAACCCAAGGATATGGAGGGCCAACTGTACTTAAAGTCTTGCTATGTGAAGCAATTTTGAAAGAAGAGTTAGAACCTCAACTATAAAGTTTACTCTTTTCTGTTTGCTGCTGCTGCTGCTAAGTCGCTTTAGTCGTGTCTGACTCTGTGCAACCCCATGGACAGCAGCCCACCAGGCTCCTCTGTCCATGGGATTCTCCAGGCAAGAACACTGCAGTGGGTTGCCATTTCCTACTCCAATGCATGAAAGTGAAAAGTCAAAGTGAAGTCCCTCAGTCGTGTCCGACTCCTAGCGACCCCATGGACTGCAGCCTAGCTGGCTCCTCTGTCCATGGGATTTTCCAGGCAAGAGTACTGGAGTGGGGTGCCATTTCTGTTTAGCTTAGTTTTAACTTGTCTGGACTGCTTTAAGGAGAAGGCAATGGCAACCCACTCCAGTACTCCTGCCTGGAGAATCCCATGGACGGAGGAGCCTAGGCTGCAATCCACCGGATCACTGAGAGTTGGACATGACTGAGCGACTTCACTTTCACTTTTCACTTTCCTGCATTGGAGAAGGAAATGGCAACCCACTCCAGTGTTCTTGCCTGGAGAATCCCAAGGACGGCGGAGCCTGATTGGCTTCCGTCTATGGGGTCACACAGAGTCAGACATGACTGAATCGACTTAGCAACAGCAGCGGGATTGCTTTAAATTTTAGAAAAATTCAGTAAGTCAATAACTTCTTGTGTTTTTTTAAGCAATGTAAGAAGCAATAATCTTTATTTTTTTTTAATTTTATTTTATTTTTAAACTTTACATAATTGTATTAGTTTTGCCAATAATCTTTAGAATTTCAAACAATGAATTGACATTTTTTGTTTGTTTGTTTGTTTGTTTGAATTGACATTTTTGAAACAGAAACAAGCATTGCCAATTGAACTTTTTAGTGTAACTCTCACTACCAGAGCTGACACAACTGTATCAAAAATACAATAAATCTCTTAGAAATTGGTAGGACGTAACACTTTCTCACCAATTTTTTGATTAAAGTTTGTTTAATAAACAAGTATTTTTTTTCTCTAGAAAAATAAAAGCTAAAATGAACTCTAGCTTTATGGAAAAGAACTAGTTTACAGCAGTATCTGTCTTAAGCAGAATAAAGACCATCACTTTTAAAGAAAAGATGGTATATATATTCACTTGACACAGCCACACAGAAGTCATAGCATACAAACACAAGATTTCTAAGAAAGAAATAGGAGAAAACCACAAGTATAGTCACCTCATTTTGTCAAATGTTATACAACTACATGTTGGAAGTGATTTTTTAAAATTGTGTTTTTAGGGAAAAAGTGAGAAATGGGGGTCAGGAGGAATTTACATCATGTTCCGTAGCAACTCAAATATTTTTAAGTTTCTCTTTGAGATATGTGGTAAAGAACAGCTTTGAAAGCATGTAATATGTATAAAAATACTGTAAGAGGAAATGTTATTTCTCTAAAGTGTAAGTGAGAGATTAGATTACAAATGTTGACCCAACCAACAAGAAGGATTATAAAACTGCACAGTCTTTACCTGGTAAGTCACATCTCTGTCTTTGCAAAATAATTTCTTCTTTTCAGGGTCGTTTCCAACTTTTTGTTCAGTCTGTCATGTTTCTAGTCCTGAAAGGCAGCAAACTTTATTGGAAAGAACATCAGGGCAATAGAGTTATCTGAATAGAAATTCCATATTACTCTCCTTGGTCAGGTAGCAAGCTCATTTTCTACAGTAAAATGTGAATAATTCTAAAGGCCAAACTTGCCTATATCATAGGAATGTTGTTAAAATAAAACAAGGTAACAGATTTGAAAGCATATGAAGAAAAACGTTTCTTGGGCATCTATTAAATTTCCGAATCATGAATTATATGCTTATATTTGGTGTATTTAAGCTCATTTAAACATGAAAGCACCGTGGCAAATATCATTGGAGAGGCAGTAGGGGGCTTCCTTGGTTGCTCAGTGGTATAGAATCCACCTGCCAATGCAGGAGATATGGCTTTGATCTCTGGTCCAGGAAGATTCCACATGCTGTGGAGCAACTAAGCCCATGTGCCTCAACTACTGAACCCGGGAACTGCAGCTGCTGAACCCGGGAACTGCAGCTACTGAACCCACGCACTGCAGCTACTGAACCCACGCACTGCAGCTACTGAACCCACACACTGCAGCTACTGAACCCAAGTGCTGCTACGCCCAAGAGCGCATGCTCCACAACAGAGAAGCCACCACAGTGAGAAGCCTGCGCACCTCTAATAGAGAGTAGCCCCTAATTGCTGCAACTAGAGAAAAGCCTGCACAGCAACAAAGACCCACCACAGCCAAAAATAAATGCATAAATAATAATCAAAAGAAAAGTTGGTAGGATGCATTAAAAAAAAGAAAAACTTAACAGATTATCCATCCAACTGCTAAGCATTTATAATACTTGATCCAGTTTTCCAGAAGTTTTCTATATGGATAGCCTATTCCTATTTCATATGCCATTAGTGGTTTGAGTATCCTGAATTTAGGTCTTTATTTTTGCTGAATTATATTAGTTATTGTAAATATGCCCTGTAATTCTCAATACCGTATATCATGTAATGTTACTACAAAGGTTCCTTGTATCTTTTTTCCCATTGATTCTAATCCACACCGTAGAAACTTTGGTTAACACCTATCCCTCTCCAGCCTTCCTTTAGAGGAATTTCCTGCTTACACCCCTTTTACTGTATTATTTATTCTGTTATATAAGATGGCAGTGTAGAAAGCCTACTCTGCAAATAGTAATACACTCCCAGAAGATGAGATAGCTAGAGTAGGTTAATTTTTCCTTTTCTTTGGTAATTACACTTAGCAATTTTAGAAACTCCAAATTACTGTATTACTTAAGACAGAATAAAATGCAATATTTGGCATAAATTTATATATATATGTATATACTATATATATATTCAGCATTTTTTTTTTCAGCTGCAGCATCTGACACTGCTTAGCAACAGTGGTTAAATTATTTGAAAGACAGCAAACATTTCTTACTCCATTAATATGGCTTGGAATTACTGTTTTATCTAATCTTATGTACATAGAGGGGCTTCCCAGTTGGTGCAGTGGTAAAGAATCCACTTGGCAATGCAGAAGACGCAAGAGATGTGGGTTTGATTCCTGAGTCAGATAGATCCCCTGGAGTAGGAGATGGGAACCCACTCCAGTATTCTTGCCTAGAAAATTCCATAGACAGAGGATCCTGGTGAGCTATAGTCCAAGGGGTCACATACAGTCGGACACGACTGAGCACACAGACATGTACATAGAGAGACACTACAAAAAGAAAAGAGTAATTAATGCATTGGTATTTCTCTTCTGGAGTAACTGTCTTCAATCTTAATTGGAAGCTTCTTAGAGAAAATATATCTTTAGGGGTTTTAACATGATGCTCCTTTCAGAATGCACATAGTGACTTAAACATTTATTTCCTCAAAACATGTTTGTGGATTCAAGATAAAATTCCTTTATAACTAATGAATCTCTCAGTAAATATATCTTAAGATAAAAGGCCTAGTTTTTCCAGTTATGTACAGAAATACAAGTCTTGCTTAAGATTATCTTGCATCTGTGCTAATATTGCTCAAGATTCCTGATCGTCCACAAAATTTGCTCATCAGCCCCCATGGAAACATGAGTAGATTAAAATTATTTCAGTAATGTCTCAAAATTACAGCAAATGAATCAAAATATCAGCTCTTCTCTCCTAGTATTTCTCCTAAAATCCAATCATGCATGTCTACAGAATTTTCTAGTTCTACAGAATGAGACTCTTCTGTTCCTGGACCCTTTTCTTCTTATTCTTCTTTTAAAGTAGGCATCTAACTATATATCTTAATTTTAAACTCGTCCCCCAAATCCTCAGTTCCTTAATTTTACTTAAGATCTTCATTCTCATGTGGCTGTTTGTTTGAACTGGTTTTTGCCCTAAATCATTCCTACCGTCAAATAATTAAGCTGATGAACAATATTATATAAAATATGCAATAGTTTATTTAAAATAGAAAAGGATGAACTGGACTAACTATAGAAAATAATAATGATTGAATATATAGGGAAACATATGGAAAGTCCATGGCATAGCAACCAGCACTGAAGACACCCGGTAATTTTTCAACATTATTCTTTCATACTTTCCCCAATCATCCCTGTGAAAATATTTAATAATAAACTTAAAATCATCATAAGAAATTGAAATTCCTTTTGAATTAGACAAAAGAAGATTATATTAAACATAAGTTTTTATGTTATACTTTATGCAAAATCAGAAAAAAATCCATTTCCACAGGTAGAGGGTAGAAGTGGGAAAAGGAGGGAAGAACTTTTCATTTAGTTGACCGAAGACTAAGCCAGATTTGACCTCTAGCAGCAGTCTTTTCCTATTCCTAGAAAATTAAAAGATATCAGGCCCTGGAAATCCCCCAGTGAATTCAGAGTTTATTTTATGCACTATATTTTGTTACTCCCGATTGTTTTAGTTGCATTTTTCTTCTGCATATTGATTATCTTTGGTCTCAGCTACCATTTATTGCTCCACTATTCATATTCAGCACCCTTTTCTCTGCAGATATGTTCATCTAAATGCTGCTGCCGGGCTTCCATTGCTGGGATCACATAATTCTTTTCTGAAAACCCCTTAGGTGCCTAAATTGGGTTTTGAGGTCATCTGTCAACATTCCCATTGTTATTCCTGGCTATTGCTCTACTTCTGTTTCTTTCTCCTACTTGCTTCTTCATGACCTGCCTATAAACCTATAGCCACACTCCTCTACATTCATTTCTGAACTTTCTTCAATACTCAGCTCAAAATCCACTTTATATATAAAGCTTTTCCCATTTTAGTAAAAGCTAATGAAGCTCTTGGGCCATTTTCAGAGAGAACACTTGGTTGTACAGTTGGTTCCAATCTCACCAATGTGCTCTTCTTCTTACATAAAATGAGTTTAAAGATATGTACAAACGTGAACATGATCACATGTGTTTGACTCTTCTTTAATTAGGTTATCTTGAGTAGAAACTGCACTCTAACACATATCTTAGGCTCTCTTCATAGTGCAAATGCACGGATATAAGCAATAAATGCTCAAACATATTTTAGGTGATCATAAATAAAACATATACTGATCTAGAACGACGCGCCTAAATCCATAGTTGAGATGGCGAATACTAATCTTCTCTTCTGTGTCTACAGCTCTGTAATTACCTCACTAATTCTGGCTGCTATCTTTCTAGAGGACTGGTAAAGATTACCAGATGTGTAGGAATATACTTTTCATTGACAAGCGGGGTAGTGAAAATGCAATCTTTAGAAGAGTTGTTTTTCTATATTCTTTTATTTTTGTTTCTGTAGTAGGTGCTCATATTATCACTTGTAGTGTTCGGTCTACTTTTTCTGTGTGTGTGAATGTGTGTGTGTGTGTGTGTGTTTTAGTTCCTCAGTTGTGTCCGACCCTTTGAGAACTCATGGACTGCAGCCCACCTTCTCTGTCCATGGAATTCTCTAGGCAAGAATACTGGAGTGGATAGCCATTTCCTTCTTTAAGGGATCTTCCCAACACAGGGATCAAACAGGGGTCTCCTGCATTTCAGGCACATTCTTTACCATCTGAGCCACAAAGGAAGCTCACTTTTTCCATAGTCTTCCTAATCTTTGGAAACGAAGTTGCATCTCCTTGATCACCACTTTATTAGCTTGGCAAAGGACCTATGTGGCTTCCTTGTGGCTCAGACAGTAAAGAATCTGCCAGCAATGCAGGAGACCTAGGTTTGATCCCTGGAGAAGGAAATGTCAACACACTCCAGTATTCTTTTCCCGGAGAATCCCATGGATGGAGGAACCTGGTGGGCTACAGTCCATGGGGTCACAAAGAGTCAGATACTACTGAGTGACTGACACTTTCACTTTCAAAGACATATTGGCACCAGAGGCCAATTTAGGATAAAATCACAAGTCTAAAGTCCTATTACAAAATATCACTTGATTCACAGAGAAGCATGCTAGTCACAAGCAACTAATAGAGATGCCTTTTTGTTACCGGTTGTCTTTGCACAAAATGCCGTCAGTATATCCTTTGCACACCACAAGGTGAGTGCTTTGGATACCTGGTAAATTGGTTTAGATGGGAAATAATTTCAAATAAGGTGAACTCAAATGTTCAAATAAACAACCAAGTTGACTGTGGAATTGGGAAATAGGATGCTGAAGTGGGGTAATTTTAAATGGCATGAAGTCCCTGGATAAGATCAGAGAAAAGTTCCCTTTTCACATAATACCACTTCATGGCACCTTGCTGTGGTTGTCTGCACGAGCCTGAGACAAGTCTTATCTCTGGTCCCACAGCATGAAAGCCTTTTAAACAGAGGTGGGTTACCCAAGAGAGTGCTGGGACAGAGCAGACGGCAGGGACAGTGGCAGTTCTGCCAGCTGGGTAGTTCTGGTTAGGGGCATTTCAGGATTAGGTATAGATGGCATTAATCAACAGCAGGCTCATGCTTCTGATTTGGGAAATAATTTCCAACATTCTCTTTCTAACTATATGCCTGGAGAATGGTTTATTATTTTCATAATAACTGAGACCTGATGTCTCAGCAGAAGTCAAAAGTCTTCTCACCAAATACAGCTCAGAACTTGATGTAAACAAACTCATCCCTTCATTTAGTCGGTTGTAGTTCTTTAAGATATAATTCCCCTACTCTGGAGATTTTACATTCAGTGTCCCTACTGGAAAACCCTTCTTCCTCTGTGTTCCCACCATAGGTCCATTTTGTGCCTTGCAAACTTCCCATCTAATGCTCTTCATAATTTTGTTCCCTAGTCTCATATCCTTATTCCTTAAAGATACTGTGGAACCAAACCGATAAGTTCTGTTGGAAACAACAAAGTACCTTTTACTTGTAAAGATAAAGAACAATAGGCAAGAAATAGAGATTTAAAATTCATGGAAAGAGAAGATTCAGTTCAGTTCAGTCTCTCAGTCGTGTCCGACTCTTTGCGACCCCATGAATTGCAGCACGCCAGGCCTCCCTGTCCATCACCAACTCCTAGAGTTCACTCAAACTCATATCCATCAAGTCGGTGATGCCATCCAGCCATCTCATCCTCTGTTGTCCCCTTCTCCTCCTGCCCCTAATCCCTCCCAGCATCAGAGTCTTTTCCAATGAGTCAACTCTTCGCATGAGGTGGCCAAACTACTGGGGTTTCAGCTTTAGCATCATTCCTTCCAAAGAACACCCAGGACTAATCTCCTTCAGAATGGACTGGTTGGATCTCCTTGCAGTCCAAGGGACTCTCAAGAGTCTTCTCCAACACCACAGTTTAAAAGCATCAATTGTTCAGCGCTCTGCTTTCTTCACAGTCCAACTCTCACATCCATACATGACAACTGGAAAAACCATAGCCTTAACTAGACGGACCTTTCACCCTCTCAAAAAGGACATTCCAAGTGATATTCATCAAAAATTCACAGGACAACATCAACAACAAAAGGAAGTGATGAGTATGTCACTGGTTTAAATTTCACAGAAACCCAATGTCTCCTTGAGAGCTAGAAAGGACTTTCAATACCAAGTGGACCCAGTTTCTCATCTTACTAATAAAAGAACTGAGGCTCAGAAATACCAAGGGGTTATCCTCAGGCTGTACAGTTAGTGAAATCTGCCTCCCTGTGCTGTCGTCACTTCAGTTCTCCTTCTAAACCACCACAAAGTCTCCCATAGAATAGTGAAAGAATGAAACCTATGTTGCAAAGATATGCTTACATGTAAGGTGGCCATTTGGGAATGAAAAATAGAATTAGAAAAAACTGGAGGATAGAAGCCTGTTCAATAATCTGACCTAAATTCTAGTTATCCCAATCACATCACTTTTTAATAGCGAGTAGAATAGTTTTAAGCAAAAGGGACCCATTATTGTGACTCACCACAATCATATACAATCAGTCAATTACCTCCTATGGGGGTTTAAGAGACCCAAAAGTACATAACCAGTTTTCCAACTTATTCATTTTCTCATGCAGTACTTATCTCAAATGATTATTTCTCAGTGCTTATAACCTTCTTAAATTTTTAGATCATTTGAAACTGAGGGCTCCCTTTTCTTTGAAAAGGTAATTCCAATGTAACCTGCTTTGGGAATCAAGGTAGCACACTTAGGAAACTCCTGCACCCACAGAAAACTTTTTACCTGGTGTCTGATAAGGTGATCACCAATTGCTGTCTTAAGACGTGAAATCATCTGGGAATCTCCCAACATCACATTAATAAGTGACATATAACCAGGGCAAGGAAGACTATTGCATTCCTTATTAACCAACCAGGGTCATTTGGTAATTGGGATATCATCTGGAAAGGACAGACATCCGGGATGCCTGAAATGTAAAGTGAATTCAGGCTTGCTTGCCTGGACAAATCCCCAGTGGAAGAAAATGTATAGAACAGCTACTTGGATGCCATGTAAGGAGTTACTAGCCAGCTGAGCAGAGTGAGTGACATTTGGTTGAGGCAGGGTGTGGGCACAGTACTCCAGGCAATCTGGCTCTCGTCTTCTCTAGTATTTATTTGGCAAACTCAGCCATCGTGCCTCACTACTCCCCCTCATATCTGAAGCAGTCATCTTGGGGTAAGAAGATTTATTATAGATTTCACATAGTATTAAAGAGCTTTTCACAGAGAGCAGATCCTCCTGGGAAACATGGCCAGGTCAAAGAGGAATGGACGGCAGCAGTGACTCTGACCTGGCCTAATCACCCTCAACCAATTTTGGCTTCCTTGCTTTCCCAAGACCTTTCTTTATATTTTCAGATGAGCCCTAATCAAGTTGCAATCTCTTGAGACAGGATTGGGCTTCCGTGGTGGCTCAGATGGTAAAGAATCTACCTGCGATGTGGGAGACTGGAGTTCGATCCCTGGGTCGGGAAGGTACCCTGAAGAAGGGAATGGTAACCTGCTCCAGTATTCTTGCCTCGAGAATCCCATGGACAGAGGAGCTTTGCAGACTACAGTCCATGGGATTGCAAAGAGTCGGCCACGCCTGGAGGACTTGCGCTTCACTTAGATAGGATAGAGACAGCACATCGTAAGACAGAGGCTCCATTTTTCTCAAGAAGCTGAGAAGGTGTGAGTGCTGGAAGGAAGAAAGGCAGTCAATCATCTTCTTTGTTTACAGCTTCTATTTAGGGCAAAGCCAAGGTTTCCTCATCTTGATAAACAGTGTAGCTGTTATTAAAGGGGAGTTGCCTATTCCCTGGGGACTCCTGGGTTTTTAGTTTTCTTTGTTCATTCTGGGTCTGACCTGCTAAAAGCAGGTCAAAGTTAGGGAATCAGCTCTAAGGAATTCTCTACTGCAACAGAGTTCAAGAAGGGAAATATGTGTGGGCATACACACATATGCACACATAAACGGGGGCTGTCTTGCTTGCCACCCCCCAACCGCTGCCCGTGCCACACTCAGCCTCTTGATTTCCTTTGTGATTTCATCAGGACCAGAAGTAGGGCATGTGACTAGGACAAGGAGGTTACCGTTTGAAGGTGGTAATGGAATGGGTTACATTTGTTCCATTTCCTATGCTCTTTGCATTCATGAGATCATTATCATGAAAACGGATTTGTGCTGTGCCATTTCCTGTTCTTGTTAAAATCTTTATCATGACAAGAAGGTACCAGGTTTTAACGCCTGGTGTTCTATTTAACTGTTTTCAATAACTGCTGTGTAGGGTGACTTTTCTTCCCATACCATGTTGTCTGCCCCAGAGTCAGGGTACTGCAGTCTGGGTATCTGAATGATGGTAGTAGACTGAGTTGTCTGAAGGCTCTCAAACACGAGGGTAGGGATACACATCTTCCTTCTATATCCCAACCTCACCAATGGGAGCACCTTCACAAGAGACTCTGACTTGCTGCAGTGCCTTCCACAGAGAGTTCAGATGCCCACTTTTCTTCTTCCTGACTCTTTAAAGCCCAAATGACACTCCTAGTGACAGTCAGATTGTATCACTTAAGGGGCAAGGCAGTGCAGTTTCCAATTATCATCAAACAATTTCCCCAGCATTACCATGCTGAGACTTCAGGCTGTTGATATGGATTAGATCAAAAATAGAGCATGGTATAATAAGAACCTTTGCTTCCTGGCATGGACTAGAATCAGAATAGCTAATGGTACAACACTTTCAAGCTTTTTTTTTGTAAAGTAGGTTTAGTTCTTGTGCAAGCTGCTGAATTGACAGCTCAGGATACTATGGATAGAAAAATGATAAGTTTTCCTTCTTTGCTAGTATACCTTCGGCCTGCCCTGGAGGGAATGTCTCAAGAAGAAAAAGGCAAGTTCTTTTTCCAGATTCTTTTAATCTTTGAATTCAGGAGTAGGAGTATTATCCAAGCTGCTTATTATGAGGAATGTATCAAGATGTGGCTGCTTTCCCTAAGATCAAAACTAAAATGGACAGATCATTTCATATAGGCAACTGCAAAATCATCCAGCTAAAGCCAGTTTTGAAATCATGTGTATCTTCTCACAAGTGAACTACCAATTGCTTCAAGTGAGTTTTGCAATGCACTATTTGTGGTTGAAGTTTTAAGAACTCAACATTTAGAGGAAGATAAAGTAGAGCATTTACTTTATACCCAGCACTTCCCATGATGACCCAGCACTCAAAGTAGTGGTGCTGACTGAGATGACCTAAAGACTTTAGCTTTAGGTTGAAGGATGGTGGGGTATTCAGTCTTCCAAAACTTGGTAGGGGTTAACCTCTTCACCCCTCTATTATACGGGAAAGTGAAAGTGTTAGTTGCTCAGTCATGTCTGACTCTTTGCGACCCCATGGACTGTAGCCCACCAGGCACCTCTGTCCATGGAATTCTCCAGGAAAGAATACTGGAGTGGGTTGCCATGCCCTTCTCCAGAGGATCTTCCTGACCCAGGGATTGAACCCAAGTCCCCTGCACTGCAGGCAGATTCTTTACCATCTGAGCCACCAGGAAAGCCTTTATTATTGTCATAGGACTCACCTGATATTCATAAACTTTGGAGTGAGGGCTCATTGATGCATATCAAGAGGGTTCTGAAATTCCTGAGATTGTATATAAATTTTTGTAAGCTTAAACAATTTTTTTTTTTTCTGCCAAGAGTGTACTTCCAAGTTTTTACCTGATTTTCAAGGTGATCTGTGACATCTCACATTTTAAGAGCTGCTACTTCAGGCAGTCATATTTCATTCCTTACTTCTCTCCAGTTCCTGGACCAACTGTCACCAGTGCCACTCAGAAAATACTCAGAGGAGAGGCAGTAGATCACTAACAATACAATAATGTCTTCTTAAATGTAGACAGTACATCTACAATCATGTACATATTCACCTACTAACTCCAGCCACTTTAAGAATTCCCTTAATGAGCACTATCATTTTAAGAAGGAGAAAGAAAAATATCTGCCACCTTATAAAGGATGGAAGTCTATTATAAAATATAACAATTCTCTGAGAAACAATATGTGAATGCCAATGCAAACATAACCACATCGCCTGCTCTGATTTTTAGCAAAGCAGAGAGAAAAAAGAAGCGAAAGAGAACAGCTCCTCCTTTGCCACCTAATATCGTTCTGGGGAGTTCATAAGGTCAGGAACTTGACACTGGTTTCGAGTAGAAGCTAGTCAAGCAGGATTTCTTTGCCCTCTGGACAAATGGTTGGCCTACTTCAGGAATTCTGAATAATTGTTGCTGTTCTCTTCAGCCAGAAGTTTACCTTTTACAAACCATAGAGCTTGTGGCATTAACTTAATCCCATTGCCTGAGCGCACAAAATCAGTTTTGCTCTGCAATTATTGTTCCTAATTTATGAGTCTGAGACCTTTTTTATCTTACTTCTCGGGTCCTCACACACGGGTAGCACTCATGGGGTTGTCTAGAACTGACATAAAGTTCAGTACTCTGCCCTTCCCAGAAGGAAATCACCTCACAAATACAGAATAGTAGAGAGGGAACACATTGTCATCCTTGCTCTCTCCCCACGAAACTACTCATATTAATTCCCATTTTTGTTGTTGTTTAGTCACTAAGTCGTGTCTGCCTCTTTAGCAACCGCATGGGCTGTAGCCCGCCAGGCTCCTCTGTCCTTGGGATTCTCTGGGCAAGAATACTGGAGTGGGTTGCCATTTTCTCCTCCAGAGGATCTTTCTGACCCCGGAATTGAATCCATGTCTCCTGCTTGGCAGGTGGATTCTTTACCACTGAATAGCTGAAAAATCCATAGCCTAACAAGAGAAAGAAATCAGTTGTCTGTACTGAGATCATTACTGTGTTGTTATGAAACAGGTAATTGAATGAGTTAAATTTTTTTCATAGTCAGTCCTTGAACAAAATCAGCATCTAAGTGTGTTTGAAAAAGACATGGTCTTGGCAACCACTGGTCAAAATGCCCAGTGGTTTTATTTTCTTCAGAAAGGCAAATTTCCCTCCATTTTTAACTCCCTCTTATTATTCCTTGGTGATTTCTATTGTTTTGGAATCATTCTCAACCATACATAACAAGTACTATTAACCGTATGGGATTACCCATCTAAATTCCCAGGGAACAGAGAGTAGCTGTGAATATTTTTGTATGCTTGCTATATTATTGCTTTCAGGCTGCCTCAGATTATTAGAGTAATTTTACCAAGAATCCCCAAGCAATTGAGATCTCAGGAATTACTCTGCCTCTAATAGGAAGCCCATTAACTCTGAGGGGAAATATATTAAAGTGTTGTTCCACAAGTGGTGTGTTTGCTTAAAAGGTGTGTATACTTTGATCTAGTATAGAAAAATCTTGTCTGTTTTTTGGTAACCTATGAAGATTTTTAAATTTTGCAGTGTGTGTGTGTTTTCAAAACATCAGTCAAGGTAGTCTTCCAGCCCAGTGAAAACTTACACAGTTGATCTTGTATCTAGTTAAGCAGGCAACAAGACTAGTGCTTTGCACAGAGTTAGTTTTCCAATACTTTTGACTCATGTCTGTTGGCTTTATCATCAATTCAGTATCAAAAAGAGTTTCTTTTCTTTTTTTTTTTTTCAGTTTTCAGGTCACTAAACTTGTGATCTTTTACACAATTCACCTTGGTACCTTATCACTCAGACTTTGCAGTTGTAACTTTCTATCATCATTTCACAGGCATAGTAATAAAAAGGTTTTAATGACATTTATTTACCAAGTGTTTTGAGCTCTTGAGACTAAATTTAGTACCCACTTAAATTTGTTGAGGCTTGTTTTGTGTCCTCACAGTTTATCTGTGTTGTCCTATATGGCAGGAATTCCTTCTTTCACCATCAAATCTGAATGAAATCCTTGCTGGGTAATTTTGGTTGTAGGTTTTCCTCTTGTATCACTTTAAATATATCCTGCCACTCCTCTCTGGCCTGCAGAGTTTCTGCTGAAAAATCAGCTATTAGCCTTATGGGGATTCCTTTGTTATTTTTTGCTTTTCCTTGTGGCTTTTAATATTTTTTCTTTGTATTCAATTTTTGTTAGTTTGTTAATATGTGTCTTGTATATTTCTCTTTGGGTTTATCCTGTATGGGACTCTCTGGGCTTCCTGGACTTGGGTGGCTACTTTCTTTTCCATGGTAGGGAAGTTTTCAACTATAAATCTCCTCAAATATTTTCTCATAACCTTTCTTTTTCTTTTCTTCTTCTGGACCCCTATAATTTGAATGTTGGTATGTTTAATATTGTCCCAGAGGTCTCTGAACTGTCTTCAGTTCTTTTCATTCTGGTTTCTTTATTCTGTTCCTCAGCAGTTGTTTCTGTCATTCTATCTTCCAGCTCACTTATCTGTTCTTCTGCTTCAGTTATTCTGCTCTTGATTGCTTCTATTTTTAATTTCACTAATTGTGTTGTTCGTCGCTGTTTATTCTTTATTTCATCTAGGCCTTTGTTAAATATGTTAAACGTTTCTTACATTTTCTCCATTCTATTTTTAATATTTTGAAACTTCTTTATCATTATTCTAAATTCTTTTTCAAATAGGTTCCCTGTTTCCTCTTCATTTGTTAGGTCTTGCAGTTTTTTATCTTGCTCCTTCATCTGTAACACATTTTTTTTTTCCATTTTATTTAATTGAAGGATAATTGCTTTACAGAATTTTGTTTTCTGTCAAACATGAACAAGAATCAGTCATAAGTACACCCATGTCGCCTCATTCCCGAACCTCCCTCCCATCTCTCTCCACATCCAACCCTTCTAGATTGTCACAGAGCCCCTGTTTGAGTTCCCTGAGTCATAGAGCAAATCCCATTGGCTATCTATTTTACATATGGTATTGTAAGTTTCCATGTTACTCTCTCCATACATCTCACCTGTTTTGTTTGTTATTTCATTTTGTTTGTTATTTCATTTTTTTTTCAATGTGTGGGACTATGTTCCTGTCTTATTAGCTGTTTGGCCTGAGGTTTCCAGCAGTGGAGTTGGCACACAGTTGGGTAGAGCTGTGTCTTGGTTTTGAGATGTAGACCTCTGGGATATCTCATTCCAATTAATATTCCTCGGGGTCTGGGGTTCTGTTACATAATACTTTTGTTGGGACCATTTAAACGAATATTAAACGAATATTTAAATAGGAAGTTTTTGCCTAAAATTCTGGCGTTAGAGGCAAAGTTAAGTCCCATTCTAGTGTTCAAAAACTTTAAGTAACTGTGTTATCTCTGTTTTACCTTGATTCTCATCAGCATATAAAGTCAATATACAAAAACAGTCCTCTTCCTGGGATGGCCATGGAGCTAAACACTCAGATTTGCCTTTAAGACAGATCTTGCTGATCAGCTATAAGGAGCTCAGTTAGCTGAGACACTCCAGCTGCAGCACCTTGGCCATCCACTGCAGCATTTAAGTCAGGGCAAGACTTTTCTCAGATAATCCTAACCAAAGACTGACTGTGGCAAGGCTTCTGGCCATTCTGCCTCATGAAGACTCCTCTCTGGGGAGTCTTGATGACAGAGCTTCCTGAGACATTCTCAGAGGTGCATAGTAGTCTCTCCTGACCAAATTCTCTTTGCCTTTCCCTCCTCCATTCACAGGTCCCAAATTTGTGTCATAATCTCAAAGCTTTTGTTGCCTACTCTTGCTCCCTCTTCATTATCCTTCAAAGGCATTACTCCAATTAATTTCTTGTACTTCTATCTCCATATGATGGTCTGCTTCCCAGATGACCTAACCAGCATACCTCCCTTGAGTCCAAATCCCTCTATAGCTGCAGCCCTGTTGCTTTGTTCTTTTCTGCAATAGAACTTTGCACAAGAGCCATCTAACACTGTGGTTTCTACTGCCTACTTCCTGCTGACTTGTTAAGCCCCATCTGTCTTCTGTTACCCATGTTCCACTTAAAAAGTTTTCTCCATTGAAGCAATCTATCTCCATGTTGCAAGTCCAATAAATATTTTCCTCTCATCTTATTTTATCTTGCAGGGAGATTTGATATTATTAAGGGGGTAAAAAAGCTACTTTTCACTTGCAAATTAGAGGACCAATATCAGGTCCCAATTAAGAATATTGCCTTTCATATTAGATAACTTTCATCTGAGTCCTAGATCTGCCACTTATGAGCTGTGTAAACAGGCAAATGGATTAACTGTGCCTTAGTTTCTGTGCGTTTAGAATGGGGTAATAATGTTATCTACCTTTTGAAATTATGAGGATTAAGTTAGTTTAAGGCAATTAAAACAGTATTTGGCACAGGAATTGCTAGCCATCATTGATATTATTCAATGACACATTCTTTTGTTTTATTTCTTCTGCTCTGAGTGCTCCATCACTATTTTTCTTTCTTGGATCTTTCTTATAATAAATGAGACCTCTAAGTGTTGAAGTGCTACAGAACTTGATCAAGTGCCTACTATAATTTTTCCTGCTATACTTTCTCCTAACCCAGTGAATTTACATACCACTTAGATGCCAACAGCTCCTAAATATATGTCTTTATCCTTGACCCATATCCAACAACATTTGACATTTCTACTTGTATATTATAAACATGTCAAGTTTCACATATTAAAAACAGAACTCCTGATAACTCCCCATCTTGTCAAAACCTGTGCAACGTTTCCCCTCTCCAGCAATTTTTCTCATTTGCTCAAGTTTCAAATTGAAGAGTCTGATTTCTCCATTTCTCCTTCTCTCTACTACCACACCTTAGTCTAAACCACCATTACTTCTAGTCTGGATTATGGAAAAAGCCACCAGCCTGGGCTCCTAGCCTTCACTTTTCTTCCCCTCTGCAGCAGATTCAGCACACAATTGTCCAGTTTGTCATTGTCATTATGGAGTAAAATATTGTCAATATGGAGTAAAATTATTAATATGTCACTCTCCTCCTTAATTCAGAATAAAATCTATAATTTTCTGTTGGACTACATAACATCATCTGATCTGGCCCTTGCCTACTTCACCCATCATCTCCTTGCAGATTCACTTATTTGTTATGTTCCTAGTGGCCTACCCACTGTTTTTTAAGGAGGTAAACTCTCTTTAAGATGCCTTGGGGGCTGTGGGTTTGCACTCCCCTCTCAATACAGTGCTCCTCATTGCTTTTTGCCTGGCTGATTATTTCAGATTTCAGGTTTCAACTCAGATGGTGCTACCTCTGGGAGGCCTTCTCTGGCCAGATATGGAAAGGAATATATGTCTCATTTGTTATTCTTTTTTCTAGTACTCTTGAAAATCTGCAGTTGGTTTGGCTGTTTGCTTATTATCTGTTATTCCACACTAGAATTTAATCTGCTTCAGGGGAGAGATCTTACGTGTCTTATTCACCCACTGCCTTAGTGCAGTGCCTGGCAGACAGCACACTTTTTTTTTTTCCCCCAAGACTTTCTGGCTGCACCACACAACATGCAGAATCCTAGTTCCTCTGCTGCTGCTGCTGCTAAGTCGCTTCAGTCGTGTCCGACTCTGTGTGACCCCATAGACGGCAGCCCACCAGGCTCCCCCATCTCTGGGATTCTCCAGGCAAGAACACTGGAATGGGTTGCCATTTCCTTTTCCAATGCATGAAAGTGAAAAGTGAAAGTGAAGTCACTCAGTCGTGCCCGACTCTTAGCGACTCTGCAGCCTACCAGGCTCCTCTGTCCATGGGATTTTCCAGGCAAGAGTACTGGAATGGGGTGCCATTGCCTTCTCCCCTAGTTCCTCTACCAGTGATCAAACCTTGATGCTGCAGTGGGAGCTCAGAGTATCAATGGCTGGACTATCAGGGAGGTTCCACAGCAGGCTCGTAATAAGTTCTGACTTAATAAACAATTGAATTTGGCAGTGAACATTTTAGCAAAAGAATGTCATATTAGTGATTAACAATTTAAAGGGCCCACTCTAGATAATAGAATTATCGTAGCTCTTACTGCCTGCATTAGAAATTTTGGAAGTCAAGCAGATGAAAAAGTGTTAATATTAAAAATGTTTAAAATAGAAACTGACATTTAAAAAATTAAAATGCTAACATTTTGGTCATGGGTTTCTATATAAAACTTATGTTAATGTTTATGTAGATATTGAGGTGAAGGGAAGTTAACATCTCTTAAACATCTACTATATGCTTAGAGCTTAGCTAACTTCTTCACATAAATAAAATAGATATGTATATATATTTTTCAGAACACATTTACTTTCTACTTTCATCTTAGATTGATTTAAAATACACTATGTGTCCATAGGGTTGCAAAGAGTTGGATGTGACTGAGCACACACGTGCAGAGTTTCTAAGTATAACATTCTTACAATCTAATATTTATTTTGTTTTATGATTATAAAACAATACTTCATACATTTCCTACATAATATGAAAATTGGCACCTTAAAAAAACTTAAGAACCTATAAAGCCATTTTCCACTGGGGAGGATAATACATTTTACATTTTAATACATATCAGAAATAAGACAGTTTTTATTTATGATATGTATTAATTCCCAAAATATTTTCAGCAATTACATAAGGTAAAGAGAGGCATTTAAAAGACAGAAATGACAGCTGCCATTTAAATATTTGCTCTATAGAGAGGGCAGGACTTTGCCAGTACGACTTCAGTGAGGTAGTTGGCTGTCCATTTTACAGATCTAAAAACCTGAGGCCTGGAAAAGTTGCAGAGAAGGCAATGGCACCCCATTCCAGTACTCTTGCCTGGAAAATCCCATGGACGGAGGAGCCTGGTGGGCTGCAGACCATGGGGTCGCTAAGAGTCAGGCACGACTGAGTGACTTCACTTTCACTTTTCACTTTCATGCATTGGAGAAGGAAATGGCAACCCACTCCAGTGTTCTTGCCTGGAGAATCCCAGGGACGGGGGAGCCTGGTGGGCTGCCGTCTATGGGGTTGCACAGAATCGGACATGACTGAAGTGACTTAGCAGCAGTAGCAGTAGCAGAAAAGTTGAGTAATTTGCCTAAAAGTAGAAGTGTTAGTTGCTCAGTTGTGTCTCAATCTTTGTGACCCCATGGACTATAGCCCACCAGGTTCCTCCATCCATGCATTTCTCTAGGCAAGAACACTGGAGTGGGTAGCCATTACTTTCCCCAAGGGATCTTCTGATCCAGGGATTGAATCTGGGTCTCCTGCACTGTAGGCAGATTCTTTACTGTCATCTGAACCACCTGAATTTGCCCAAATGTACTTTGTAATTATCTCAACCAAGATTTGAATCCAGGTCTCTCTGCCTTCAAAGCTCTTAACCTCTGTTTTGGACTGAATGTCATGTATTGAAGCCCTAACCACCAATGTGATGATGTTTGGAGGTGGGGGCCTTTGGGAGATAATTAGGTTTGGATTTGGTCCAGTGTGGGGGCCCTCCTGGGCTTAGTGCCCTTGTAAGAAGAGAAAGATAGACTTCCCCCTCCCCCTTTTTCTGTCTCTCCAG
This sequence comes from Bos mutus, assembly GCF_027580195.1. Classification (NCBI taxonomy): domain Eukaryota; kingdom Metazoa; phylum Chordata; class Mammalia; order Artiodactyla; family Bovidae; genus Bos; species Bos mutus. Next base: position 34,943,095 of record NC_091618.1, read on the forward strand.
GAACTTGCTCAGAGGAAAAGCCATAGGAGAACATAGCCAGAAGGTGGCTATCCACAAGCCAGGAGGCGAGCTCTCAGCAGGAGCAAGTCTGTGAGCCTGGACTACCTACCTCCAGAACTGTGAGAAATAAATTTCTCTTCTTTAAATCATCCAGTCTTTGGTATTGTGTATATTACAGTAGCCAAGCAGAGTAAGACCACCAGATTATTAAGCAATCATTATATTAGTGCTGGGCTTCCCAGGTAGCGCTAGTGGTAAAGAACCCACCCACCAATGTAGGAGACATAAGAGACTAGGGCTGGATCCCTGGGTCAGGAAGATCCCCTGGAGGAGGAAATGGCAACCCACTCCAGTATTCTTGCCTGGAAAATCCCATGGACAGAGGAGCCTGGAGGGCTGCAATTCATGGGGTCAAAAAGAGTCAGATACTACTGCATCGACTTAGCACACAGCACACATTAGTGCTATAGCATGAAAACAAAAATGATCTTAATGAGAAAAAGCCAAGTTCTTTATTTTTCCAGCTCTAAAAGCAAAATCCACATGGGACTTTTTTCTTGGTTCAAATAATATTTTATTCGAAATTAAGTTATAAAAGTATATGATGAGCTTAGTCACCAGAGAGACTCAGTTCTCCCTGCAGAGCTGTGGTTGAAGCTTTGTGGGGATCGTGCAGTGTATTAGACTACAGCCAACTCTCTGGGGTGCTCTGCTTTCATGAGCACTAAAATCCTGACAAGTATTAAAGGGAGGACTTGAAAGACCCTCTGAGTTGACCCAGAGTCCAAACATTCCTTGCCTGTGCTCCCTACTAGGAGATTCTGGCTTGATCAATCTTAGATTTTTGCTCATAGCCAGCAGCAACTGTACATGCCACACAGCCAGTACCTTAAGCTCCCAGAGGGATAAAATGCCTCATCACTCAGCAACCACTTTGGCAGACTAAAGGGTGACATTGATTGGCTCTGAACAAGTGAGTAAGAGAAACCGTGTCCAAACCTCGGGAGGAATTTATGATAAAAAAACATAAAAGCTCTTTTTAACCCAATCTTTCACAGACTGATAAATAAATGCAAATCCATTTGCAGTGGGAAGTCCAATCACTCAAATGAGGGTACCAACAAAATCACTCTTAGAAAATGACACATTATTTTATTCATTTATTCAATGTCTACTGAGCCTCTGGAATGTGCCAAATACTGTTCTAGGCCTTTGGGATACAGCCTGAATGAAAATTATCTCTCATATCTAGGAGAAAGAAAATAGATAATATACTGGGTAGTGATAAGTGCAAGAATAGTGACTGCAAGCATGAAATTAAAAGATGCTTGCTCCTTAAAAGAAAAGATATGACAAACCTAGACAGTGTATTAAAAAAGCAGAGACATCTCTTTGCCAACAAAGGGCAATATACTCAAAGCTAGGATTCTTCCAGTAGTCATGTATGGATGTGAAAGCTGGACAATAAAAAAGGCTGACTGAAGAACTGATGTCTTTGAACTGTGGTGCTGGAGAAGACTCTTGAGAGTCCCTTGGACAGCAAGGAAATCAAACCAGTCAATTCTAAAGGAGATCAGCCCTGAATATTCATTGGAAGGACTGATGCTGAAGCTCTAACACTTTGGACACCTGATGCAAACAGCCAGCTTACTGAAAAAGACCCTATGCTGGGAAAGATTGAAGGCAGGAGGAGAAGGGGATGACAGAGGATGAGATGGTTGGGTGGCATCACTGACTCAGTGGACGTGAGTTGGAGCAAACTTCAGGAAATAGTGAAGAACAGCACTGTGTGCTGCAGTCCATGGGGTCGCAACGTGTTGGACATGACTGAGCGACTTAACAACAGCAGAAGTGCGAAGAAGAAAGTAAAATAGAAAAAGTATACAGTGAGGAGGGAAATGGATGCTGTTTCCACACAGTGATCAGGGAAGGAAGGCCTATTTGATAAGAGACCTGAAAGAAATAAAGGAATAGGCTAGCCATCCTGGTATTTGTGAAAAAAGAGAAGCAAGAGCAGGATGCTACATGAGCCATTTGAAGGCATCCACAGTTGGAACAGAGAGGAGAGAGAGAAGAGGCAATTCAAGGGGTAGACAAGCCAGATAAGATGCCACCTGAAAAGCTGTGCTAGGACTTAAAGTTTTTCTGAATGAGATGGGAAGTAATTGAAGGGCCTTCAGCAAAGGAGTAACATAACAGGCCACAACTTAAAGGAACTACTCTAGATAAAATATCAGAAGAAAGGAGGAAGGAAACTGAGAAATCAGTGGAAAGTTTCTCCAGTTGGTCAAGGAAGAATTGACAGTTTGAGCCATAGGCTTCCCTGGGGACTCAAATGATAAAGAATCTGCCTGCAATGTGGGAAATCCAGATCTGATCCCCGGGTCAGGAAGATCCCCTGGAGAAGGGAATGGTACCCACTCCAGTATTCTTGCTTGGAGAATTCTAAGGACAGTGGAGCCTGGTGGGCTACAGTTCATGAGGTTGCAAAGAGCTGCATATGACTGACCACCTATTACATTTTTTCAAATGCAATGGAGATCATGAGAAATGGTCAAATCTGTATGTATCTTGAAGGTTGAATGGACAGGTTTTGCTGAAAGCTTGGATAGGAGTGTGATAAACCAAGAGGGTAGTTTAAGAAAGTTGAAGAAAACACATGAGTCTAGAGAGAACATCAAGGAAGTGAGGCTCAAGGGTTAACAGTTAACAGTGGATAGTAGTTAGTATGTGCCAGGCATTAATGTAGGTGCTTAGTGCATGGTCAGTCACTTCAGTCGTGTATGACTCTTTATGACCCCATGGGCTTTAGCTCACCAGGCTCCCCATCCATGGAATTCTCTGGGCAAGAATAGTGGAGTTGGTTACCATTTCCTTCTCCAAGGGATCTTCCCAACTCAGGGATGAACGTGTGTCTCCTACATTGATTCTTTGCCATTGAGCCACCTGGAAAGCCAAGGTGCTTTACATTAAACTCCCTTAACACTCATAACACTATGAGTGTATAATTGTTCACCATTTGAGGCAACTGAGGCACTGGGAGGTTTAGTAACCTGCTGGATCACAAAGCTAGATAAGCGGGAGAGGCATGATTCAAACACAGATATGTTACGGAGTCTTGCATAGAGAAAGGCTCGAGTTATGCATCACAAATTTCAGACCTTCTTTCTGCTTCAAATTCCACACTGCCCAGTGATGGTCCGAAGAGAGAATAAAAAATGAAGGTCAGAGTTCTGCACCATTTAAATTCTAAGCTTATATGATTATCAGCACTAGAAACTGGAAGAGTCAAACAAGTTCTTAAAACTAAAGCACACACATTAGTTCATTAGTTCAGTCACTCAGTCATGTCTGACTATTTGCAACCCCATGAATCACAGCATGCCAGGCCTCCCTGTCCATCACCAACTCCCGGAGTTCACTGAGACTCACGTCCATTGAGTCGGTGATGCCATCCAGCCATCTCATCCTCTGTCATCCCCTTCTCCTCCTGCCCCCAATCCCTCCCAGCATCAGGGTCTTTTCCAATGAGTCAACTCTTCGCATGAGGTGGCAAAGTACTGGGGTTTCAGCTTTAGCCTCATTCCTTCCAAAGAAATCCCAGGGCCGATCTCCTTCAGAATGGAATGGTTGGATCTCCTTGCAGTCCAAGGGACTCTCACGAGTCTTCTCCAACACCACAGTTCAAAAGCATCAGTTCTTCAGTGCTCAGCTTTCTTCACAGTCCAACTCTCAAATCCATACATGACCACTGGAAAAACCATAGCCTTGACCAGACAGACCTTTGTTGGCAAAGTAATGTCTCTGCTTTTCAATATTGTGTCTAGGTTGGTCATAACTTTTCTTCCAAGGAGTAAGCGTCTTTTAATTTCATGGCTGCAGTTACCATCTGCAGTGATTTTGCAGCCCAGAAAAATAAAGTCTGAAACTGTTTCCCTGTTTCCCCATCTAGTTCCCATGAAGTGATGGGACCAGATGTCATGATCTTCGTTTTCTGAATGTTGAGCTTTAAGCCAACTTTTTCACTCTCCACTTTCACTTTCATCAAGAGGCTTTTTGAGTTCCTCTTCACTTTCTGCCATAAGGGTGGTGTCATCTGCATATGTGAGGTTATTGATATTTCTCCTGGCAATCTTGATTCCAGCTTGTGCTTCTTCCAGTCCAGCATTTCTCATGATGTACTCTGAATATAAGTTAAATAAGCAGGGTGACAATATACAGCCTTGACGAACTCCTTTTCCTATTTGGACCCAGTCTGTTGTTCCATGTCCAGTTCTAACTGTTTCTTCCTGACCTGCATATAGGTTTCTCAAGAGGCAGGTCAGGTGGTCTGGTATTCCCATCTCTTGAAGAATTTTCCATAGTTTATTGTGATCCACACAGTCAAAGGCTTTGGCATAGTCAAGAAAGCAGAAATAGATATTTTTCTGGAACTCTCTTGCTTTTTCGATGATCCAGTGGAGGTTGGCAATTTGATCTCTGGTTCCTCTGCCTTTTTTATTTTTTATTTTTTTTTTCCTCTGCCTTTTTTAAAACCAGCTTGAACATCGGAAGTTCACGGTTCACGTATTGCTGAAGCCTGGCTTGGAGAATTTTGAGCATTACTTTACTAGTGTGTGAAATGAGTGTAATTGTGCAGTAGTTTGAGCATTCTTTGTCATTGCCTTTCTTTGGGGTTGGAATGCAAACGGACCTTTTCCAGTCCTGTGGCCACTGCTGAATTTTCCAAATTTGCTGGCATATTGAGTGCAGCACTTTCACAGCATCATCTTTCAGGATTTGGAATAGCTCAACTGGAATTCCATCACCTCCACTAGCTTTGTTCATAGTGATGCTTCCTAAGGCCTGTTTGACTTTGTATTCCAGAATGTCTGGCTCTAGATGAGTGATCACACCATCGTGATTATCTTGGTCATTAAGATATTTTTTGTACAGTTCTTCTGTGTATTCCTGCCACCTCTTCTTCATATCCTCTACTTCTGTTAGGTCCATACCATTTCTGTCCTTTATCGAGCCCATCTTTGCATGAAATGTCCCCTTGGTATCTCTAATTTTCTTGAAGAGATCTCTAGTCTTTCCCATTTTTTTGTTTTCCTCTATTTCTTTGCATTGATCGCTGAGGAAGGCTTTCTTATCTCTTTTTGCTATTCTTTGGAACTCTGCATTCAGATGCTTATATCTTTCCTTTTCTCCTTTGCTTTTCACTTCTCTTCTTTTCACAGCTATTTGTAAGGCCTCCTCAGACAGCCATTTTGCCATTTTGCATTTCTTTTCCATGGGGATAGTCTTGATCCCTGTCTCCTGTACAATGTCACAAACCTCCGTCCATAGTTCATCAGGCACTCTGTCTATCAGAAATAGTCCCTTAAATCTATTTCTCACTTCCACTGTATAATCAAAAGGGATTTGATTTAGGTCATACCTGAATGGTCTAGTGGTTTTCCCTACTTTTTTCAATTTGAGTCTGAATTTGGCAATAAGGAGTTCATGGTCTGAGCCACAGTCAGCTCCTGGTCTTGTTTTTGCTGACTGTATAGAGCTTCTCCATCTTTGCACACACATATAGACACACAAATCAAACAAAACTTCCCTTGAAAGAAAGACAAACAAGCTCAGGAAAAAAATGAAGACACTTTGTATTTTATTCAATTTACCCAATTTCATGTATAGATTATAAGATGCCTTTCAATTTCTAAGCATTATTTTGCCAGAATTATATTGTGCCAGAGTTATATTGTTCTTAATATACTTTCCACTATATGAAACCGCAGTGCTTCCCCTAAAGTAGAAATGACTTTCTTCCTACAAATAATATTTGTAAACCAGTTTTTAACCCTTTTAAGTTATCTTATTATATATTTTGGAGGGATAATTATAATAATGGCTGATAATGAGCATAAAAAACACAATTTTCCCATTGTTTTTATTGAGAACACTCTTTACCTCATTCTCTTGATATCTTTGATATAGTACGAACTTGGTAAACTTTCCTAAATAAACAGAAGTTTGATATTCATTCCTAGTGTCAAAATATTGCCATGTACATATGCAGAATGTATACATAAAGCTCTCCTTTTGTAATTTTGAATTTTGCTGATCTGGTAAAGTGCCACTGTTTTTGAAAACATACATTATTCTTGCTTGATTAATCTGCATATTTATAAAGTTTCTTTATTATAGGTATCCCTGGACATGATCAAACCAATTATTTCACCCCAGAGAAGTTGTTGCCACTAGTCAACGGTACCAGAAAGCTACCCTTCTTAATCAAATAGGGAAAACCTTGGAGACAAGCCTAGCACAAAGGAACAAATGCTGTTTGATTCCACTTACACGTGGTACCTAGAACATTCTAATTCATAGAGACAAGAAGTAGAATAGTGACCAAGGTTAAAGGGTGGGAGGGATGGGGACTTACTGTCTAATAGGTATGGAGTTTGGAATAATAAAATTCTGGCTAGCTAGTGGTTATACTAGTGTGAATATGCTGAATTAGACACTTAACATTAACCTTTCTAAACATTTTTATGTTTATAATATATTTTACTACAACACACACAGAGTAGAGCAGCTGCAATGATACATTTCTCTATTCTTGGTTAAGTGAAAGTGAAAATTGCTCAGTTGTGTCTGACTCTTTGTGATCCTGTGGACTATATAGTCCATGGAATTCTCCAGGCCAGAATCCACATTCCCTTCTCCAGGGGATCTTCCCAACCCAGAGATTAAACCCAGGTCTCCAGCATTGCAGCCGGATTGCTCACCACCTGAGCCACCAGGGAAGCTCAATTCTTGGTCAAGTGGTTTTCTAAAGGCAGGCCATAAAAGTGTGGATGTCTGTATCCACTTGTATATAAGCGCATATGCCTACACATTTACCACCCTTTGTGTCCAGCTAATCCTCTTACCTCTTCTAAACCTATTGTCAATCCAAAATTTTTATTTCAAATATGCAATTTGCCATTACCTTTAGTATCTCTCAACTGACTTTAGAGTTTTATTTTTTTTATCTTTCAACTCAGTAGTTACTTATCAATCTCTGACATTAACAGCTGAATCTCCCTCTGCTTGGCATGGGAAAGGGTTCTTTTGGACTCCTGAGGCTCTTTGCTCCAGGCAGTTTATAGTGAAACCTTATCACTTGCTAAGAGAAGCTGAGAAGCTGTCTCAGAAAGTCTCAGAAACAAAGTTCCCCAGCAGTTGGGGTGGGGGCATCCTATACTGGAAAATACAGTTTAACATCTTTTTTTCCCTAAGACCACAATCTGATGAAAGGGCACATATTACAGCTTTGCTGGCTAGAAGATCTGGGCACAGTCCCCGGCCCTGCCTCCAATACCCATGTGATTTTATGTGAGTTTCTTCTCTGATCTCAGCCTCCTTATCTGTAAGATCAGGAACACTAGGACCTGCTTGCTCAGTCCTTGTGAATGTAGATCTACCATGCAGGACATACAGTAGATACTCAAGAAATTGTAAGTTTCTGTCCCTTCCCTAATCAGAGTGTCCTGACATGACCAGTAAGGATTTGGATCTTGAGACTGTTGGGCAACCCACTGATGGTCCACAAACCCGTCAGTGTGGAGAAGGTTTTGCCTGTGATCCTGTGGCAGAAAAAGTAAAATCTATAATACCAAGGACCATGAAGTATAATGGAGAAAAAGCAAATGGTTATTTAAAACCCAACTATAGCTACTTCCTTCTCCAGGGGATCTTCCCAATCCAGGGATCAAATCCAGGTCTCCTGCATTGCAAGTATATTCTTTACCACTGAACCCCCTGGGAAGCCCAAGAGGCACTATGAAAGTGAAAGTGAAGTTGCTCAGTCGTGTCTGACTCTTTGCAACCCCATGGACTGTAGCCTGCCAAGCTCCTCTGTCCATGGTATTCTCCAGACAAGAATACTGGAGTGGGTTGCCATTTTCTTCTCCAGGACATCTTCCTGACCCAGGGATTGAACCTAGGTCTCCCACATTGCAGGCAGACTCTTTACCATTTGAGCTACCAGGGAAGTCAGAAGAGGCACTATAATGCTAACTAAATTCCCTTGTTATCCCCAAACCTTCACTAAGATGTTCTACACACTCACACTAACTAGTGTGATATTTTAGGAGATAAATCAAGGAGAAAGCACTGTATTCTGCCTCAGGGGTGATGTGGTACCATACAGACACCGTTCTTGGGGAAAACTTCACAGTCCATCACAAACTGAAAAGTGGTTGAGAGCCTGAGTTGACCAAGAAAAGCATACACCATCCTTACCCTTCTTTTTTTCCCCTGCCAGAATTTTTGGAAAAACTATGAGCAATGTGGGGCTTCTATCACTTGCAGGATAGGGTTCAAATCCATTCCATTTAAATGTAAAACGATGGCACACCTCCACTGATGCCTGGGATACTATAGTAATACTGGGCTGGGATGTAGGTAGGAAGGTGCCCATGTCCCCCAGAGCAAAATTCAAGGATAGCAGTCTGCAGTCCACTTCTCACAAAGGAACAGTCAGTCATCTCTGGAGAAAAGATTTATTTTTTCTATCAGGGTTGTGGGTTTTTTGGTTGTTATGTACTTACACCTCAAGCGTAATTCTGGTTTATTAAAAAGAACTGACTACACAAGAGAAAATACATCAAAATTTCCTTTGGAAGTATTGTCAGCTGCTGACATGGATATTTCAAATTTGAGCTCCCAATTTGGATAGCAACAGAGATTCATAACTTCTTTAAAGACCCCGTCTTATTTTGTGGAGGAAAGGAAGGGTGTGTAAGAAGACAAGTTTGCTTTTCAATACAGTTTCAGTGTAAAGGTAGATAAATTACCCTATTCATTTTATATCCTTTCACAGTTCTCTCCCCTACCAACCACCACTGCCTAGATACTTATTTCTTCAATTTGCTATAATTTAATCACTGACTGAATTATTTAAGACTCATAGACCCCCAGGTGAATATCTAATTTAGGTGGCATTTGTTTCAGTTCTCTTTAAAAATAGGTTATCATTTTGATATTAGTAAAGCAGACACAGGTGTACATGAGTTATTTTCTCTGTAGAATTACACTAACTTATTTTCTAGTTTGCTAGTTACTTGAAAGGAAAAATAATTATAAGAGCAATGCTTGGAATATAATTGATTCTCAGTAAATATTTTAAAGGAAATAAAGACTAAAGATATATAAAAATGAAGCAATGAATGAACTAATGAACATATCAAGATGGCCTTATTTCAAAGGAATTGACCAAATGCTCCTAGCTTATAGGGCTTCCCTGGGGGCTCAGATGGCAAAGAATCTGCCTACAAGGCAGGAGTGCTGCTGTGCTGTGCTGAGTCGCTCAGTCATGTCAGAGTCTGTGCGACCTCATGGACTGTAGCCTGCTAGGCTCCTCTGTCCATGAGGATTTTCCAGGCAAGAATACTGGAGTGGGTAGCCCTTCTCTTCCTCCAGGGGATCTTCCCAACCCAGGGATTGAACCCAGGTCTCCTGCACTGCAGGTGAATCTTCCCCATCTGAGCTACCAGGGAGACCCAAGAATATTGGAGTGGGTAGCCTATCCCTTTTCCAGGGATAAGGCAGGAGATCCAGATTCAATCCCTAGGTCAGAGAGATATCCTGGCGAAAGAAATGACAACTCACTTCAGTATTCTTGCCTGAAGAATTCCATGGACAGGGGAGCCTAGTGGGCTACAGTCCATGGGGTTGCAAAGAGTTGGACACGACTGAATGACTAACACACTTCACTTGCTCTGAAAGGGCATTTAATTATTGATAATCCGTGGAGAGATTTAGACTTTCCACACTCTGAGAAAACCACCACTTAAGATCTTTTCAGTTGTTGAGGAGGTTATTTTATAGGGTTGTTGTCGGGGAGGCAGTGCGGTATAATTAAAGAGCATGGAACTTAAGGTAATGCACAAACCCAGGTCCAGATCCCATCTCCATAAGCAAGTGACTTCACCTCTCTCATCTCTCCTCTCTCTCCCCCTAGCTTATGTAAGTATCGGTTCCACTCTCTACCTCCCCACAATAACATCCCTAACTCAGCCAACAGCATAATCACACACACACACCCCACATACACCAGTGTGTTTATATAAATATTTGTCTAGGCAAGTGGGTACCTAAAACTTTTAGGCGGCTTGTCTTAGATTTACAGGTTGAAATCTGAAAGGAAAAGGGGACTCTCCCCCCTTCTACTGCTTTTCTCTTTGTTTACTGAGCACTGATTGAAAGAATAAGTGAATACTCAACTCAGGCTACTAGTCTCTTTCATCTTGAGTATGCCAAAGGATTTTTGTCAATAAGTATAAAGTAGATATTTTGACTTTTAATAAGATATGTGCCCTTAATTATATTATCATCTTCTGACAAAAGTGATGTTTAAGATATTTGTGTAAATTTCTTAGAGATGAAATACAAGTTCTCTTTTCTCCTTTCAACAAACTGTTTTCTTCATGGACAAGTGTTTGTGGTTGAACAATTATAGCACTCCATACAACTCTGGAATTCACATTGTGTTGTGAATTTGTAATATTTAATTTTTGTGATCATAGAAAAAGCAAGAGAGTTCCAGAAAAACATCTATTTCTGCTTTATTGACTATGCCAAAGCCTTTGACTGTGTGGATCACAATAAACTGTAGAAAATTCTTCAAGAGATGGGAATACCAGACCACCTGACCTGCCTCTTGAGAAATCTGTATGCAGGTCAGGAAGAAACAGTTAGAACTGGACATGGAACAACAGACTGGTTTCCAAATAGGAAAAGGAGTTCGTCAAGGCTGTATATTGTCACCCTACTTATTTAACTTTTATGCAGAGTACATCATGAGAAATGTTGGACTGGAAGAAACACAAGCTGGAATCAAGATTTCCGGGAGAAATTTCAATAACCTCAGATATGCAGATGACACCACCCTTATGGCAGAAAGTGAAGAGGAACTAAAAAGCCTCTTGATGAAAGTGAAAGAGGAGAGTGAAAAAGTTGGCTTAAAGCTCAACATTCAGAAAACGAAGACCATGGCATCCGGTCCCACCACTTCATGGGAAATAGATGGGGAAACAGTGGAAAGGTGTCAGGCTTTATTTTTCTGGGCTCAAAAATCACTGCAGATGGTGACTGCAGCCATGAAATTAAAAGACGTTTACTCCTTGGAAGGAAAGTTATGATCAACCTAGATAGCATATTCAAAAGCAGAGATATTACTTTGCCAACAAAGGTTCATCTAGTCAAGGCTATGGTTTTTCCTGTGGTCATGTATGGATGTGAGAGTTGGACTGTGAAGAAGGCTGAGCACCGAAGAATTGATGCTTTTGAACTGTGGTGTTGGAGAAGACTCTTGAGAGTTCCTTGGACTGCAAGGAGATCCAACCAGTCCATTCTGAAGGAGATCAGCCCTGGGATTTCTTTGGAAGGAATGAGGCTAAAGCTGAAACTCCAGTACTTTGGCCACCTCATACGAAGAGTTGACTCATTGGAAAAGACTCTGATGCTGGGAGGGATTGGGGGCAGGAGGAGAAGGGGACGACAGAGGATGAGATGGCTGGGTGGCATCACTGACTCGATGGACATGAGTCTCAGTGAACTCCGGGAGTTGGTGATGGACAGGGAGACCTGGCGTGCTGCGATTCATGGGGTCGCAAAGAGTCGGACATGACTGAGCAACTGATCTGATCTGATCTGATATCATTATCATACTGTATTATTATCATATGAAGTGAAGTCAGAGGATGACAAATACATGCTATCACACATGAAATCTAAAATATGATATAAATGAACTTATTTGCAAAGTAGATATAGACTCACAGACATAGAAAACAAGCTTATAGTTACCAAACAGAAATGGGGGCATAAATTAAGAATTTGGGATTAGCAGGCACAAACTACAAATATAAAACAAACAACAAAATCCCACTGTATAGCACAGGGAACTAATATCTTGTATTAAGCTATGATGGAAAAGAATATGAAAAAGTAATATGAAAAAGAATATAATGAAAAATAATTATGAAACAATGGAAAAGAAAACATGAACTATCATGTTAAAGAATATGAATCACTTTTCTGTACACCAGAAATTAACACAGCACTGTAAATCAAATATACTTCAATTTTTAAGATACTATACATAGGTTCAGTTCAGTTGTTCAGTTGTGTCCAACTCTTTGTGTCCCCATGATTCGCAGCACACCAGGCCTCCCTGTCCATCACCAACTCCTGGAGTTCACCCAGACTTGTGTCCATAGAGTCAGTGATGCCATCCAGCCATCTCATCCTCTGTCGTCCCCTTCTCCTCCTGCCCCCAATCCCTCCCAACATCAGGGTTTTTTCCAATGAGTCAGCTCTTCATATGAGGTGGCCAAAGTATTGGAGTTTCAGCTTCAGCATCAGTCCTTCCAATGAACACCCAGGACTGATCTCCTTTAGAATGGACTGGTTGGCTCTCCTTGCAGTCCAAGGGACTCTCAAGAGTCTTCTCCAACACCACGGTTCAAAAGCATCAATTCTTCAGTGCTCGGCTTTCTTCACAGTCCAACTCTCACATCCATACATGACTACTGGAAAAACCATAGCCTTGACTAGACAGACCTTTGTTGGCAAAGTATATCTCTGCTTTTTAATATACTGTCTAGGTTGGTCATAACTTTCCTTCCAAGGAGTAAGCATCTTTTAATTTCATGGCTGCAGTCACCATCTGCAGTGATTTTGGAGCCCCAGAAAATAAAGTCTGACACTGTTTCCCCATCTAGTTCCCATGAAGTGATGGGACCAGATGCCATGATCTTCGTTTTCTGAATGTTGAGCTTTAAGCCAACTTTTTCACTCTCCTTTTTCACTTTCATCAAGAGGCTTTCCAATCCTCTTCATTTTCTGCCATAAGGATGGTGTCATCTGCATATCTGAGGTTGCTGATATTTCTCCCAGCAATCTTGATTTCAGCCTGTGCTTCTTCCAGCCCAGTGTTTCTCATGATGTACTCTGCATATAAGTTAGATAAGTAGGGTGACCATATACAGCTTTGACGTACTCTTTTTCCTATTTGGAACCAGTCTGTTGTTCCATGTCCAGTTCTAACTGTTTCTTCCTGACCTGCATATAGTTTCTCAAGAGGCAGGTCAGGTGGTCTGGTATTCCCATCTCTTGAAGAATTTTCCATAGTTTATTGTGATCCACACAGTCAAAGGCTTTGGCATAGTCAAGAAAGCAGAAATAGATGTTTTTCTGGAACTCTCTTCCTATTCTGATGATCCAGTGGATGTTGGCAATTTGATCTCTGGTTTCTCTGCCTTTTCTAAAACCAGCTTGAACATCTGGAAGTTTACGGTTCATGTACTGCTGAAGCCTGGCTTGGAAAATTTTGAGCATTACTTTACTAGCATGTGAGATGAGTGCAATTGTGTGGTAGTTTGAGCATTCTTTGGCATTGCCTTTCTTTGGGATTGGAATGAAAACTGACCTTTCCCAGTCCTGTGGCCACTGCTGAGTTTTCCAAATTTGCTGGCATATTGAGTGCAGCACTTTCACAGCATCATCTTTCAGGGTTTGAAATAGGTCCACTGGAATTCCGTCACCTTCACTAGCTTTGTTCGTAGTGATGCTTCCTAAAGCCCACTTGACTTCACATTCCAGGATGTCTGGCTCTAGGTCAGTGATCACACCATCGTGATTATCTTGGTTGTGAAGATATTTTTTGTACAGTTCTTCTGTGTATTCTTGCCACCTCTTCTTAATATCTTCTGCTTCTGTTAGGTCCATACCATTTCTGTCCTTTATCAAGCCCATCTTTGCATGAAATATTCCCTTGGTGTCTCTGAGTTTCTTGAAGAGATCTCTAGTCTTTCCCATTCTGTTGTTTTGCTCTATTTCTTTGCACTGATGGCCATGGAAGGCTTTCTTATCTCTCCTTTCTATTCTTTGGAACTCTGCATTCAAATGGGAATATTGTTCCTTTTCTCCTTTGCTTCTCACTTCTTTTCACAGCTATTTGTAAGGCCTCCTCAGACAGCCATTTTGCTTTTTTGCATTTCTTTTCCATGGGGATGGTCTTGATCCCTGTCTCCTGTACAATGTCACAAACCTCCGTCCATAGTTCATCAGGCACTCTGTCTATCAGATCTAGTCCCTTAAATCTATTTCTCACTTCCACTGTATAATCATAAGGGATTTGATTTAGGTCATACCTGAATGGTCTAGTAGTTTTCCCTACTTTCTTCAATTTGAGTCTGAATTTGGCATTAAGGAGTTCATGATCTGAGCCACAGTCAGCTCCCGATCTTGTTTTTGTTGACTGTATAGAGCTTCTCCATCTTTGGCTGCAAAGAATATATATATAATACATAGGTTAATGGAATTATAATAGTTAATGCATTAAAGTTATTAATACCTGAACATTGCTGCTACTGCTGCTAAGTCACTTCAGTCGTGTCCAACTCTGTGCGACCCCATAGATGGCAGCCCACCAGGCTTCTCTGTCCCTGGGATTCTCCAGGCAAGAACACTGGAGTGGGTTGCCATTTCCTTGTCCAATGCATGAAAGTGAAAAGTGAAAGGGAAGTCGCTCAGTCGTGTCCGACTCTTAGTGACCCCATGGACTGGGGTCTACCAGGCTCCTCCATCCATGGGATTTTCCAGGCAAGAGTACTGGAGTAGCGTGCCATTGCCTTCTCTCAGGCAAGTTACTTCACCTCTCTAAGCCTCACATTCCTCTGCTTAGCCCCTTCTTCTTCCCTGTTGTCAAACTCTTAAGTCTTCCATCTAAAATAAGACTTCCTTATTACTCCTGTGGAGAGAGTGCCGAATGCAAAGAAAAAAAGAGTGAAATTCTTGGATCTTGATTTGCAAAATGGACTCTTGAAACCCAAAGCTGTTTAGAGCAAGAAAACTCTTTTGGAGCAGTGAAAGCCCAAGAGGCTGAAGGACTCATATCTTATATTTTACCTCAGCAATAGCAGAGTCAGAAAGAAGGTATGATAATATCAGAGTCAGTTTTCCAAAAGAACGGGGGTGGGGAAAAATTATATCAAAGACAGCATTACAGTTAGCTACTGGGGTGGGTCTCTGAGAAGAGACTCTCTCTCATTTCCTCCCCCAATCCCCTCTATCCAGGGATAAGGGGAGAATAGGACCCCCCAGAAAGGTTCGGGAGCTCTGAGAGTGAAGAGAATCTGTGCTTGGTCTGTAAGTTTCTCAAAGAGGACCTAGATAGGCAGACAGTAGGTTGTGGGATGTAATAAACAGAACCAAATGAACCTAGAAGAATCTAGACAATCCAAGCCAGAGACTTTGGACAAACATAGACATCTGTGGGCGCAGTAGAAATCAAGGATGACGGTTCACAACTAGATGGGTCAAGCCTACCTGCCTCGATGAGCAGTTGAGGAAGATGGATGTTGACCAAGGACCAGACAATCTCCAGCCCCCTCAACTCCCACTCCATGCCATGATCACATAAGCTCAGGATATAGTTGTGACCCTGGATAGAAGAAAAGGGACAAAACCCTCAACTTGACTGAGCATACCCCTGAAATGACTGAATGATCATACAACCATTTGAAATGAACAGGTTATATTTTTGCTGTCAAATGGAAGTAGGTACTATAGAAAGTAATGAGAGCCATCAGCCTTCCCTGGTGGCTCAGTGGCAAAGAATTCTCCTGCCAATGCAGGAGACATGGGTTCAGTCCCTGGTACAGGAAGATCCTACATGCTGCAGAACAAAAAAGCCCATGCACCACAACTATTAGGCCTGTGCTCTAGAGCCCAAGAGTTGCAATTACTGAGCTCATTAGCCACAATTACTGAAGCCAGAGTGGCCTAGAGCCCACGCTCTGCAAAAAAGTCACTTCAATGAGGAACCCACACACTAAAACTAGAGAGTAGCCCTAAACATTACTGAGACTTTTTTTAAGTTTGCCCTTTCAATCATGAGTGGCTTTGCCCATTTCTTTCATTTTATTTATACAATTGAAATACATGCAATTAAACCATTTGCCCTCAAGGATCATGATGGTAGAGGAGAATAAGCGCTGCAGCTCCCATGGGCTTGTGAGCAGAAGATCCAAAGGAGCCTGTAATATATATAGGACTAGAATGTATGCACAACACACAGTCTGGGAATTGATCATTTCAATAACCAAATTAGACCAAAATCCCAAATATTTGTGTTAATTTTTAAAGACTCCATCTGTTTAAGATCAAGAGAGTAATGCAAATTAACAACAAAAAAAGGTGTTGGCATGTGTAGGTTGGCTCAAGTAAGTTCCAAGAACCAGTGACTGAAGAGTGAACTCTGCTTCTTTCCTGGTTTCTCTTCATTGTTTGGAATTAGAATGGTCTAAATACCATGAGTAATATGGAAGTTCTCTGAAGGGTAAGTTACTGCTCTGATTAACACTTTCTGATAATTCAACTGGAAACATAATTGAGAAACTTTCCTATGGCAGTTTCTCAGAGATGGGAGTGATATGCAGAGTCACTCTGCTTGGAACTTCATCAGTTTATTCCTAAATCCTGGCAGGATGAATTCATCACTTGCTTGGTTGTTGCTATTGCCTTTTCATGCCTAAGAAACAAGTCCTGTCCTTAAATAGCCACTGTCATCACCCTTAACACCACAATACACCTTCTTCTTTATACTTTGTATTTCAAATTCTACAGGATATTCTATGCATGATATTACTAAAAGGAAAGTGATAGAGGATGTGGTGCTTTTTTAAATGAAAATAGTTGCTAAATATTCTGCATGTTCTTTTATGAAGTTAGTGTCTAGATAAGGTTTTAGCCCATGGGCTCTGGTGATTAATGGTAATACAAATTACACTGGTATAGCACTTGCTTCTTTAATGTATTCATCTTCAGAGGAGTCCAAACTACTTTAGACATTTCTTTCTTTATGTCTTTCATGTATCACCACTGGCTTACTTTTAATCTAGTTTATTTTTATTATTGAAATATCTACATAGCCATAAAATTTAAATAATTATACAAAGAAAATTATATAAATAAAAGGACAGAGTTCACATCTTTCAGACATTCTCTTTGGAGTCATTTGAAAGATGTTTAACTTTCGGGCCCCAGTAAATTCTCTTGTGGCCTTGCCATCACCACATTAGGTGGCCAAGTAGATAATTTGTGTCTTGAGCCAAGGTTAACAAAAAAAACTGTAGATAACCAACAATTGAAACTACAAAAACTAGAAAAAAAAAAAAAGCACCAAATTATAACTGTATTATCAGGATTTAAAACGAATTTTATGGTTCTTTAGCTTGAGTTTAGATCCATATTTTTTTAAAGTACATCTTAATCACTGTTCATGGGGCTCTAGACATGCTAGAGAAGACTCCTGAGAGTCCCTAGAACTGCACGGACATGAAACCAGTCAATGCTAAAGGAAATCAACTCCAAATGTTCATTGGAAGGACTGATGCTGCAGCTCCAATATTTTGGCCACCTGATGCGAAGAGCCAATTCACCGAAAAAGACTCTGATGCTGGGAAAGATTGAGGGCAAGAGAAGGGGGTGGCAGAGAATGAGATGGTTGGATGGCATCACCGACTCGATGGACATGAGTTTGAGCAAAGTCCAGGAGAAAGGGAAGGACATGGAAGCCTGGTATGCTGCAGTCCACAGGGTTGCAGAGTCAGACATTAACTTAGTGACTGAACTACAACAACAAATCACTCTGTATTAAGAACAAAAATATACAATAGTGAAGAAATTTCATTGCTACACATTTTAAATAAATATTTCAGTATAATAGAACAGAGACCTTATTGTAGCAAATAGAGACCTTATTGTAGTGAATAATCATAATAGTTAAAAAAAAAAAAAAAAACTTTCTGACTACACCTAGAAAGGTCACATTTTCCTAATTCAGTAATAAAAATAAAATAAATTCCAGTAAATGAAGCTCCTTCATAAGCTCCAGAAGACTTCTTAGAAGTCTTTCCCCTACTTTTGTGTGATATTATAACTCTTTGGAGAAGGTTCTACTGGAGTTTTGAAACACTAATAAAGTCAAGGTGTCCTTTTTTACTACAGGTTTTTAGACCTTCAGCTTCTTAGATAAAGTTCATACGAATATTAGAGTCCAATAATGCTGCCTAACTTAAAATATGTTCTCAATTTATAGCTAGAAATAATTAGAAGTCTTCATTTTAAATCATTCACACTATGGGCAAATCACTGAATGACATTTCTAAGAACATTCTATTCAAGTAAGAGGAACTGTGTAGATCATCCCTTCTTGACATTTGCAATGGTAAAACCCCCTTCACTAATGCTATTGTTTTGGTTTTCTGCATAGTTGAGCAATTAGAATGTGCTTTTTTAAAAAATAGGACTCCTAACCCAAGAAGTTAAAGCACTAAAATTCATTCTCAATCATGCTAACACCTGGCTAAATTTGATACCTTCTAATTTGTGGGTCTTCAGTTGTTATTAATCTATAACTGGTTTTCCACTGTAGTACCTCTTGCACCCAATCCTCTATTTCCAGGGTCCCTGAACTTGGCCTACAACAATTCCAAATCAGGTTCCTCTTATACCAGGAATCCTGCCCTTGTTAATCGGTCTACCTCCAATATGACCTCTAGCATTTAAGGTAGTTTCTAATAATTTAATCACTTTGGATTTGGGGAAAACTTTTTAATGTTTATTTTATACTAGAGTATAGTTGATTAACAGTGTCACGTTTCAAGTGTATAGCAAAGTGAGTCACTTATACATACGCATGTATCTATTTTTTTTCCAATTCATTTCCCATATAGGTTGTTACAGATTATTGAGTAGAGTTTCCTGTGCTATACAGTAGGTCCTTGTTGATTATTTTACATATGTTAGTGTATTTATGTTAATCCCCAACTCCTAATTTATCCTTCTCCTGCACTGGGGAAATCTTGCTTATCTTCATTTACTGTTTAAAATGAAATCTACCTCCTGGACTTTCCCCCCCATATATTCCCACCTGTTTTCCAAACTTGTGTAAAACCATCACGAAAGCTGAAGCTACTGAACTTGGCAGAATTCTGTGCAGGCAACTGGTCTTGTTGGCCATAAGTTCCTTAGTCACAGCCATAGGTAATCCACTTCCTTCTTGGCTGTTAGGGAAGGGTTTGGTAAGCCAATCTAACAACTTCCACACCCCACCCCCTACTTGCCTGGGATAGTTCTTTGCTCCTGCCTGAAGCTTCTTGCCAGGTTGTACAGAGTGATCAAGTTACTTCTGCAGTGGAGCCAGCAGGGGAAAATGCTGTTTATCTGCTGTCCACTCCACAATTGTCTTTTCAACATCAAAAGTTGTGCTTCCCTTGACTCTTCATGTTTTTCTACCTCAGGAAATCTACCACTTGTCTCATTTGTTTCTAAAGAATTGATGAATGTTCTAATTTTCAATTTTGCTTCCCTGTTCCCAGTAACATACTGAGTTGCACGTAAATTGGTGAGACTTAAACTTCAGCAACAAATGAAATAAGTTAAAAAAAAAAATCCTTCCACCCATCCAGTCATATGCTAAGGCCTGAGAGCAATGGGAATGGAATGCTTCAGAAAAGTTAGACATTTACACTTCTCACAAATGTGAAAACAACACCTTTCACTTCAGTCATACAGTTTTGCTTAGAATTGATGCCTTCTTATAATGATCTTTGCTGGGATTAGTATATGAAAAGCTCTTACGAAGAGGCAAAATCTATGCTATGTCAACGTACATTTGGCAAAGAGAGTGACTCATCGTCATGAATTCTGTGTGTATTAGAGTTCAGTTGGGTGGCCAGGTGATTGGTAGGAGTGTCTTATTTACCTGGGAGGACCTGGAAAGCCTTTTCCACAGTGTCAACAGGATTGTTGTTAAGCAGCAAGTTGGCAAACATGGGAAGGTTGTCATTAAACAATGTTGGGATTCAGAACTGTTGACGTTTATTTGCTTTTTGACTCTTCAACAGCTCATGGAACTATCCAAGCTATCTGAAAAGGCACATGCATCATTGCACTCCTCTCTCTCTTTTCAAAGCTCTTGGCAACTCTAAAACAGAGTGAAGAAAATCCTGTAGGGCGAGGGCTTTTTTACGTGGGCTTCCATAAATGGGCTTTCAGGAGTTCATGAACTCCTGCAAATATATGTGGCATGTGGTGTATAATTATGTGTGTATAGAGAGTCTCCTCTTTGGGTAGAGTGGGAGGGTTACATGTCTTTTATTAGATTTTTAAGGGGTCTGTGAAACAATGACGTTTACAAACTATGCCTCTGGGGTCTAAGTTGAGTAGCTTTAATAATGTGGGTGGGGAGGTAGAAAGAGAAGAGTGACATAGAGCATGCTCTTCTCCTACACAATTTGTAAAAGCAAGGCCATGTAGGTAGTCATGGAAGTACAAGATAGAAAACCTTGGTCACTGCTGCAAAGTCTAACTGGTATGTTGAAAGCAATTGAGAGAAAATTAACATAGCTCTTCGAAGGCATCAGGATACCCTCATCCTATCCATCTAGAAAGGAGTTTTCTAGCTTTGGGGATTCATTGGAAAACTGACATGAAGTACTGCTTGTCTAAGGGTTGTTGTTGTTTAGTCACTCTAAATCCGGACTCTCTTTGCATCCTACTCACGAGTTCCTCCTCAGATGCAAATGGCTTCAGGACCTATTTGCTGTTGTGCTTGGCTCATCACACAGCTCTGAGACTTACATCTGGGGGCCTTTACACAGCCTTCTATTTGCTGAGTAAAGAGAACTGCTGAATCAGGAGTTGGGCTGTTCTACCCCCAAATCTGCATAGTTTTCTAAAATTGCATCAAGGTAGCAGACTTCAGAAATGGCAGTCCAACCTCTGAGACCTTAGTAAATTCTGTTATCTTATTTCTCTTAACTTCACAGTAAGGGAGCATTGGAGATGCTTTTCTTCCAAACTGAAACACCACCTTTGACTATGCCTTCCTCATTCACTGGTGGATCCACATCCATCTACCTTATGAAAACAACAATAAGCTTTGCTACAGTTGACTGACCCTGGCTTTTCTCCAAGGCAGGCTTCTGCCTTATAGAACTTTTTTTGTCTCACAGTTTCTTAGGTCAGAGAAAAATTGGTTAAAAACCTGAATTTTTCTATGGGTTTATGGTTCATTTGTAGGATTGTGCCTTATTTGTCAGGTTTCTAAAAGACACTCTCCTGCCCATACCTTATCAACTTCACTTCCAGAGTTTATAATCTATGACTGCTGGGTGACCTCCCTCTCCTCAAAACCTTCGCATCTCCCACTCCCCCCTTTTGTTTTTATTTGAAGTGGGGGAATAGAACACAGACTTCCCTTGAAGTTTTAGATAGCATTCTTAAAATGGGTTATTTTGCTTCCTACTATCCTTCCAGCTAACTGCACACACACACCCAAACTCCATTTCCACAGAATGTGAGATTTTACTCATCAAAAAGTCAAGTTATCATAATTAACTGGCAACCTATCTGCTTTAGCAGTGCTGAGTATGCGTTAGTATTTTAAATATGTCTCTCTTAACTGATGCTATCATCAGTTCAGTTCAGTCGCTCAATTGCAACCCCATGCACTGCAGCACGCCAGGTCTCCCTGTCCATCACCAACTCCCGGAGTTTACTCAAACTCATGTACATTGAGTTGGTGATGCCATCCAGCCATCTCATCCTCTGTCGTTCCCGTCTCCTCCTGACTTCAATCTTTCCCAGGAGAGCATATGCTATCATATGTTTTCCCTTAAGTCTAAAAACTATCCTTTAGCCTTAAATAAAAAGTGTTGTTGAAACACAAGTGCCTTGGGTATAAATCTGGATAGACATTTGCATATAATTGTGACAAGTGTGTTGTGAAACATAATGGTATGGTCTCTAAACTTTGCAGACTTCAGATACAAATTCCCCCTTTACAGTTGAATGGATTTTTAAATTTTACTTCATAAATATATTAATTTCTTACTATTGCTATAACAAATCAGTGGTTTAAAATAGCAAAAATGTATTTTCTTACAGTTCTAGAGGTCTGAAGTCCAAAATGTCTTCCACTGGGCTGAAGTCAAGGTGGCAGCAGGGCCATATTCCTTCTGGGTGTTCCAGAGTTGACTCATTTCTTTGCTTTTTCCAGCTTGCAGAGGTAACTTACATTTCTTGGCTCCACACCCCTTGTTCTGTCTTCAAGGACAGCAACACAATAGTGAATCTCTCCGCCACCCGCCCCTGCCCTCTCCTTTATAAATTTCCTGTGCCTACACTGGGCCCATCTGGGTAACTCAAACTACTCTCCCTGTCTCAAGATCTTAACCTAGTCACACCTGTAAAGCCCCTTTTGTCGCGTCACATCACATATTCCCTGGAGGTTCTAGAGATTAGGATATGGACATCTTTGGGAGCCATCATTAAGCCTACCACAGTAAAAATTAATGGGGTGTCTACAGTATAATGCTTATTCTAAAGAAGATACTTAGTCTTCAAAATTTCATAGGAAATCAAAATATTTACTGTTCACTAGACCAATTAACCCCAACCAGGTCAGAATTGTTAGAGTCAATTCGAATGAAAATCTTTCCCATTCAACTCCACAAATGCGTTTTGGGTGCAAGTATTACACAGGAATGTTGAGAAAATCCAACAGTTCATTGGGTAAAAGGAGTTGTCAAGGTAATTTCTTTCTAGGCTGTGGATTTCTCCGCAGATGTTGCAGATAAATCAGGAAGCAGCTGGAGTCATGGCACCTGTGTTTAGTATTCTCCAAACTGTGCTCAGAGCTGAAAAACCGCACTTTCTTCCATCCCCGTTCCCTGTAAAGGAGTTATGCAGCTGGTTTGCCCTGCAGTTCTGACTTTTCCAAATTTTGTAACTTTATGCCTTCAGACACAGAAAACAGCTGAGGAGGCCATGCCCAGTTCTTCAGGTGGTTGATGACCGCCCTCGCCCTGTTCCCTCTGGATGTCTCTCTCTCTGCGGATGATGAGTGACGTGTGGCGAAGGTGGAGCAGGTGTGCCGTGTCCGCCCTCGGCGTGTTGAAGCGTGACTCGGACGAAGAAACTTGGCTTTTCCATTTCTTACAGAAGGGAACCAAAGGGATGACAGACTCCCATAGGAAATGCACACACACACACCTGTTTTTTTGGATCTGATGCTCTAGGCATCAGAAAACAAACCCCAGAGTAAAACCATCAACATGAGAATGCCTTCCTTCTGTTCAAAATTAGTCTCAGAAGCTAAGTAGCACTTTCTGACCAGGTGCAGGAGAATATTTTTTTTTCTCCTTTTTTCCTAAACACAAAACTAATTTTTATTACTTTCCTGGGCAATAAATTATTCTTTTCAAATCACATTTGGATAAAAATATCAGATGACCCTGGCAGTTTTTAAACGTAGATATTTCTCATTCATAATCTTTGAAAACAAAATCTAGTTTTTGGACTTTATATATCTTCAAATAAACATCTAGATATAAGTATGTAAATTATGGCTGTGCATAATAAATATGTAGCCTACTGAGAAATTAGCATCATTAAGAAGAGAACTACTTACCTGATATTTTTGTCTGCTTTTGGCATACAAACAGTTGTGTTCTGGTAAATTAATAATAAAAGGCTCTCTAGGGGAAGACAGCCCTAATTTGTAATGTTTGTAGCTTTCTATGGTGTTAAAAAATGGGCTTCCCTGGTGGCTCAGTGGTAAAGAATCTGCCTGCTAATGCAAGAGATGTGGGTTTGATCCCTGGGTGAAGAAGATTTCCTGGAGAAGGAAATGGCAATCCACTCCAGTATTCTTGCCTGGGAAATCCCATGGACAGAGAAGCCTGGGGGGCTACAGTCCTCAGGGTTAAAAAAGAGTCAGATACAACTTAGTGTCTACACAGCTACAACAAATGGTGTTTAAAAATACTCCCATCAATACCAATCTTAAGCAACCATCCTGAAGTCACTGAAGGGGACGGGCAGAAGGGGCTCAGTTGTTTTTCCTGAGCTGGTGTAAGAATCTATAATTTGACCTAGAGAATTCATATAGATAACAATGGGATATATTCAGAATGACTGAACCCTGACTCTGAAAGTACTATGTACATTTTGCTATTCAGTGAATCATGAGGATATATCATAGATCTGTAACCAAGAACATGATTTCTGACCTAGGATGGTCTGGATTCCTCTTTTCCTAGATTCTGCTAATAATTCTTTGCTCTGTATCTTATCCTGATTATCCTGGGAATTTGCCTCTTGCTTCAGGGGCTTTGGTAAAAATCACAGGATGCCCCAAATTCTTTTTATGCAGTTGACACCAAGTACGCTTTTTATGTATGGAGTTTTCTCCAATTGCCCTGTGTGGAGGACTTGAGTCCTTTCCAAAATCAGCTGGAAAGACAAGGTGCCTGTTTGTACGGAAATTTCCTGAGACTGCCTCTTTTAACTCCCCGACCTGAGTAGTATATGTGTGAGTTTCCCACTGGATTGTATTCCCTGCATTTTATTTGATTTGCAGTTGCAAAACTTTTGTACTAATGTACAAGGGTCCCTGTCTGCCTCCCACCCCTAGCCTCAGTATTGCCTTGAGACCTGGGGAGGTGAATCTGCTGCTCTGGGCTCCTGAACCAAAGATTTGACTGTAGCCACCTGCTGGCTGTTTCCCTTCCCACTGAGTTTGTGACCCCAGTTCTAAGGCCAATGTCTAAATTCCAGAGACACCAGAATTGCCCACCCAACAGGCACCGAGTGTATTGGATCTGAATTGGTATCTTTGTCTTGTCCATCTTCCAAAGGGCAGACTGTACCCAAGATTGTGATAAAGGGAAGCTGTAGTTGTGAACAGAACTATAAATAAGAGCTACGATGAAGCTTAAATTTGAGCCAGGCTTTCTAGGTCAAGGATGTGGGTTGGAATGTATTTCATGCAAGCATTTGTTGGCTTAAACTTTAAATATTTAGACATACAGTATATGGACCTCCATTTGTACCCTTGATCCTGCCCTGTGAATATTAGGGCAGGACCCCCAAACCACAGGCAAACAGAAAGTGTTCTCTTTTCTCCTTTAGGTGTAGACAATCTACATAAGAATGAGGTTTTTAAGAGGGAAACATTCTAGGGAAAGAAGCATGGACATGTGGATTACTTTATCAAAGAATAGAACCCTAATGTCCCAGTGCCATTGCCAGAGAGAACGTAGCCAACCCAGCCCTGGGAGCTTCTGTAAAGACACACATGGCTCCCTAGATAGCAAGGAAACTCATCAATGGCAGCAGCCCAGTTTTAAGAACAGAGATCCAGTTCTTCCTCCTCACTTAACCTCCTGCCTCTCCCTTTACCTCTCTCTACCTCCTCCAGGTGTGCTCAGGAGAGCTAATCACTGTCCTGGGGGAGGTGTTAGAGGTTCCCCTAGTTGTAGACCCCAGTGTCACCCTGGTCTCATCCATTCGTCCACGGTCCATCTGTTTCTTTGTTGAAGTCAACCAACCAGTGAACATTTTAAACTCCTTTGGGTGAGAAGAATCACCTTCTGTGTAGACTCTGAGCTGAAAATAAATGTCTTCATTGTGTAGCACCATGGTCTTTTCTGTGTCATTAATCTCCTTTTTGCAAAGCCCAGCATCAGTAGCTCTAGGACATTACAATATAATTGCTGCCTACTCAACATCAAGTAGGTTACTTTATGAACATACTGTTTCCCAAGGCTTTTTCAGCAAAACCTATGTCAGTGTGGGAATGCAAGTTAAGACAAACTCTACACTGGTATCATTTTTTTGTACTCAACAGGTGGTACAATAAAAATTCAGCATCACGGCTATCTCCAAGACTGTCTCAGTACGCATGTAATAATAATGCGTATTCCAGTAGTAAGTACTTCTTGGGAAGAATGTTATAGTATCTTCTAGTTAGTAAAAGTACTCAGATAAGAACTGGGAAAGTAAATAAAAAACCAATTAGCCAAAATTTGAGGCGTGTTGAGCACTGTGAAGTTTATGTTAAAAGTATGACAGGAGTCCTGCCTTGATGATTATCACCACTTGGGTAGAGGCAAGTCTAATACACCAAAAACAAGAGTAGAAAAACTAAGGTAGTGTATCACGCTGGACTAGCACATAGTATTGACTCTCTGAGAGCTATCGGTAGTTGAGGCAAGGAAGAAATCAATGAAGGAAAGTTAGGAAAATCTTCTTGGAAAACATAGACTTGAGCTCTGACTTGACAGGTGTGCAATGGAAAGGGGACAATTCCAAGCAATGAAAACATGAAAAGTGTCACGGTTAATGCTATGTGTCAACTTGACTGGCCATGGAGTGTCCAGATATTGGGTCAAATATTTTCTGGGTGATACTGTGAGGGTGTTTTAGATGAGGTTAACATTTAAATCAGTAAACTAAGGGAAGACTGCCTTCCCTGCTGTGGGTGGTGCTCACCCAACCGGTTGAAGGCCTACCTAGAAAAGAATGACTGGCCTTCCCTCAAGTGAAAAAGAATTCTGTCCTCTTGATTCCTTTCAAACAGAAAGATAGACTTTTTTCCTGCCCTCAAACTTGAGCTGAAACATTAACTCTTCCTGAGTCTTGAGCCTGCCAGTATTTGGAATGGAACCTACATCATCTTCTCTCCTGATTCTCAGGTCTTCAGATTCAGACTGGAAGTAAACCATCAGCATTCCAGGGTCTCCAATGTCCTGACTCACTCTGCGGCCTCCAAAATCACATGAGACAGTTTCTTGTAGTAAATCCACGTGGGTTCTGTTTCTCTATCCTATTGGTTCTGTTTTGCTGGAGAATCCTGACTAAAACAAGTACAGCCATGCAACATTTGCAGAACAATGCAAAGTTTGTCCTGGCCAAATTAGAAACTATATGTTGTGGAGAAATTCAAGATAATAGTTGATTTGATAGAGTAAGAGATGAAGAGTTAGGAAGGGTTTGTAATGGTAATGCAACTATCCCACTCCTAAGGTAATCATACTCTCACATGTCAGTTCCCTTACTTTTCTCCATTGAATCCAAATTTGAGTGAAGATTTCATCTCAGTGTGTGTGTGTGTTAGTCACTCAGTCATGTCCAACTCTTTGAGACCCCATGGACTGTAGCCTGCCAGGCTCCTCTGTCCATGGTATTCTTTAGGCAAGAATACTGGAGTGGGTTGCCATTCCCTTCTCCAGAGTATCTTCCCAATCCAGGGATCAAACCCAGGTCTCCTGCGTTGTAGGCAGTTCTTTACCGTCTGAGCCACCGGGGAAGCCCCTTCATCTCAATACTGTATCCCTAAATATGCACTACTAATCATTTAGAGCAGAAGTACTAGATTAAACCTTTAGAATATCTGCTGGACAACTGGTTAAAAATGCAGCTTCTGATTCAGTTGGCCCCAGGGGAGCCCAAGTTCTATAGTCCTGGGTGATACAGATGTATCACATACACATACAGATGTTTGTGTGCTGTGAGGACCAATCTTTGAGTAGGGAGAATACCTTGTTTAGTTACTGGTGCTTGAATCAAAGAGCCACTGATGAAATAAAGCCTGGCTGGGAAATAGTATGTCCTGGAATTGTTTCTGAATTTGTCTGTGGATATTATCTCCTAAATATTGTCATGGGAATGGATTGTCAAGAATTTGCAAAATCATAGAACAAAAATTAAGAGGAAATCAATATTTATCAAGAATAACTAATTTAAGATAAGCATCATGAGTTTGTCTGAGACAATGTGAACAGCCATTTTGTTAATAAAGAGAGGGCATTTTAAAATTTGAACTCTGAGAAGCATTTGATGTAATTAGTTACAAAATGCTCATCTTGGGTAATTGGAAGATGCCAAAGGATTTGGGTAAATCAAGCAGAACTGTTCAACTAGGATTTCTGGGGAGAGGCAGCATGGAGGTGGTAATTCCAAGGAAACCAAGTTGCAAGCCTTTTGAAATCAAGAGCTGTGGTTTTCCGGTCAGGGCACTGGGTAAAAAAAATAGAGAACAAGTGAGTCATACATCCAGGAAGGATAATCTATTTGGAAATAAATAAAAGGAATAAGCAATTTGTCATCTGTCCATAAGACTGATTCATGGAAATAGGATAAGATACAAGGTGAAAATTAAATGATAAATGAGGCTAAAATCCAATGTATGCTCACATTAAAATATTTAGAACATCATAATTAAAAGAAGAAATACTGGCCTTGTGATAAGAAAAAGAAACGGAGACCAAGGGGTTGAATGATGAACAGGAGTTTCTCATAAATAACACACACAGATGCACACACAAAAATACACACGCAAGATCATCTCACTCCCTCTCTTTATATAGGTATTCATTTTGTTGTTGTTCAGTGTGGAGCTATAGAAATGGAGGGATGATTAAGTGTGATTTTGCCCATGTCTGTGCTGTTAGTTGTTTGGAATGATGAATTTAACGGAAAGAATTAACAGCCAGTTAACTTGAATTTCAGTGTAATCACTTATTAGATTGGAGCCCTTCCTCCTTGCTTTAGTTAAAATACACTCAACTACAAATTTTCAAACATCTAAAGTCTGCCAAACACCATGCTAGCTGCTCCAGAAACAACATAACAGGGAGACTCAGGCCTAGTCCCCATGGAGGTTATTAATCGATATTTAAGAGGTCTGACTTGGAATTCAGACTGTCTCGTGTTCTCCTGCAGGATCTATCACTAACCTGTTGTGTGACCCTGAGGAACGTGGCAAAGGTTTAGCACAGTGCCCAGAAACTACTAAATATGCAATATTTATTAGTCATCTATTACTCTTGAGCTTAAAAGTGGAGCTTAAAAGCCTTTTCCATGAAGCAACCCCAAGTCTATGTGTGTTCAAATTACTCAAATAAGTTACTTTGTAAATTTTGTCACCAGTTATACTGTTAAACAGTCTCATACTCTTTCACAGACATATGGTTAGGGTCCATACATGGAGTAAAATGGGCATTCTTTGAAGCTAAAAATGCGGTCTTTTATTCCTTGTATTATTCCCCTGTCACACACAATATGAATGCATAGCATTCTGAGTCCTTATGTTTGTCAACCAACTCTAATATCTTTATGTCACAATTTCCTTTTTTTCATTCCCCTGTGTCCATATTCTACCTATTTCAAAGACTTGTTTATAAGGACAAACATTGTAGATATGAAACTTCTTGGAAAAGAAGTACAAATTCAAGATAATTTATTATAATGATAATTATGATTTTCTTTTCATAAACTTATTTTCAAATATAATTTGTGTATTCATCTCCTAAAACTCAACATTTGGCCACTTATTCCTCATAATTTAAAATGAAAAAAGTGACGGTTCAAAAACTCTAAGCTGTGTCCTGATATAATGAAAATTAGCAAAATTTTGCCTTGTTTTTTCTTGGATAAAGTTAAACATAAATAATGCTTTTGTGGTGGTGAGCCCCACGGAAGGGATAAAGGGAAAATAACAACATGCAGAGCAAATTCCTCTAGGACGGAGTGGGTACCTCTGGTGAAAACACTGGTTCCAAATTTCCCTTTTATTCTTCCATCTGTCCCTATTCTCTGATTTCCACCCTGAAAAGACTTTAGAGCCTTTACATTCTGTTATCATGGACCCCTTTACCAATTTTGAGAACTTTAGAGATCCCTTCTTAACAATACTTTTAAATATTTAAACACATACAATAAAGTACGTGGAATAACAAAATATAAATACATTTTAGAGAAATAGCCACCTAAGTATTTTAAAACAAATGGTGCTAGTGGTAAAGAATCCGCCTGCAAATGCAGGAGACAAAACAGATGCAGGTTTGATCCCTGAGTTAGGAAGGCTCCCCGGAAAAGGGAATGGCAACCCACTCCAATATTCTTGCCTGGAGAATCCCATGGAAAGAGGATCCTGGTGGGCTACAGTTCATGGGGGTCACAAAAGAGTCAGACATGACGAAGCAACTTGTAAATATGTGTACCTATAAACTTTCATTAAAACATTAAGATTATATTAAAAAGAGGATCCTATAGAATTCTGTGATTCTACCAATTTTTTAATCTAATTCTTTATTGATGTTTTCAAATGTTTTATTTTAGAAAATCTCAAATATATATAAGTAGAGGAAACAGTGTAAAAATGAATAAAACATTAAAGATCTTTTGTGTATCCAATTACTGCCACAATTCAAATCATCAATGAGTATAAACTGTATTTTAAGATATCTACAATGACTCTACTATGATATGAAATTTTCTATTATTTGTTTTTATGAAAAAGGTCACAGGTTATCACTAATACAGTAGCTGTCACCTACATTCATAATCAAAAGAAATGCTAAATTTCAGTTAGAGATTCATGAAAACAGGGATTATTTTTTTTCCCATCCAAGTCCATGACTCTTCTGTATTCTCTCCATGGACCTTTCAGGACCTGCAGTCTGGATTAAGAGCCCTTGATTTAGACTGTGTTTTAGCCTCTTAACAGCATCTCAAGCTACCAGGTCTCCTGACTTTTCTGTAGCTTACTCTTTCTTTTGTTGCCACCTTCTTCAACTTGTGACACCGGCTTTTCCACTAAGGCTCAGCACACCATTTTCAGGAAGATTTGGTGAAGTGGGTGCCTATTTCCTGACACTCAGCCTCTCCTGACTCTTCTTATCAAAACACCTAGCAAATTGTGTTTTTGTTTTACTGGTTCCTCGCCACCAACTGTCCTTGGTGCTACTTGAAGACAGTGATGGGTCATTTGTTTATTTTCATTCATTCATTTATCATCAGTTATTTACTAAGTGACTGACTCCATACCTGGCTGAGTGGTAACAATGCATACACTGTGTCATTAATAAACTTTATGTGTGAGCACTGGTATGGATGAGGTCTGGCCAAAAGATGAAAAGAGTAGGATAAATGCTCTGATAGGGATAAGGACAAGGACTCTTAAGGTTAATCACAAGAGTTGCCTGGAAACTTGCCCTTGGGGTTTAGGGAAGTCTTCAGTAGGCAAATATAAAATGCTGAATATAATGAATGTAATAACAGTTTTGAATGTGTTCCCCTTATAATTGTTCTTAAAATGTATTTACATGTTTTACACAGTATAAACATGTTATGAACTGGAAAACCTCAGATATGATGGGGGTTGAAGAATGAGAGGTCTACGGTGCTCCCAGCCTGGTTAGCATGTTGGCTGGTCCTGAGGGAGGGCATCCCCATGCCCAACCTGGTAACTATGACTCATCAGTGAATGGCTACATCTATTTTCAGTTGATTTAATTAACTCTTCAAGCTGCTAACCATTTCAAATCTAGGTGGCCAGATAATTGAGATTAAGTGAATTTTACCTGAACTGTCTAAGCAAATTGTTTTCATTCTTTATAATACACCTTTGGATATACATTTAGCCTAACCCAGAAAGATAGTTTAACTGTTTCAATACTTGAAAACAGCCATAATTATATTTTTGCTGGCTCAAATTATACACTAGAAGCAGATTTTGAAAAAGCTCAAGGATGGAAGAGTTATATTTTCTATTTGTTTCCCAGTGATGATAACTCAAAATATTAGGTGTTTAGAAGAAATTAACTAAGAATGAAAAAGAGCTCTTGTTTTTATTGTCTGTGGTTATTTGTATGTGTTATGACATAGTTTAGATTCTGGTATGATTCTCTTAATAAAAAGTTCATCCCGACTGAAAATATTACATTTGTTAAGACTGAGACGCTGTTAGGAAAGACGTGATCTCATTTTAGGATGCTAAAAAGAGAAAAAGTGTTCATTAAGATTTGCAGTGAAAAAAAGAAAGGACATAAGTAATACCTGTTAATGCAAACAACAGAAACTGATCAACTTAAGAGTGGAATTTAGTAGAAGTGGAATAGCTCTTAAGATCTGAGAATTGGAAGCACAATCAGAACTCCAGACAAAAGCAGGACAAGTAACAAGGATCTGGGTGAAGAAACAAGGACAATCTCTTTGGGGAGTTGTCACCAAAAGACTCTCCTCTGACCATCTTCTATCTTTGAGCCAATTTCCTAGGACTCCTGTCTGATTGGAAAGTGAGAGTAGAGATGAAAAGTGCCATCCCACCCCTTTGCACTTTGGTCTGTAGTTTGAGTCCACCAAGATGACACGTGATGGGGATGGGTATTCCCCAGAGAGTCAGAGGGACATTATCAAGCTAAGAGGAAGAGATGCTGCACTGGCAAGAACAACAAACGCTCACCACAGGTACTTTTGTTTTCTCAAAGGGAAAAAGAAGTTCTCTCTAAGATAGTCTATCTGTCCAGTGTTGCTGACATCTTTCTGCATGTTTGGAGTTCGAATACTAATCATTTTCAGTTAAAGGCCTAGGCACAGGTTATATACAAACATTAGTGGCAATTTTAGAAGCCTTAGCTATTTATCATCAGTCATTTTGCAATGCCCCAAGGATCTGGAAGGGCAGCTAGATGCTTTCTTGCTGATCGTTGCATTTCTTAGAATGATCACATTAAAACAATCCTTTTTATGTAAAAGCATACAATTTGTATCATGTAACTTGTGGATGAAATTAACGTCAAATGTTAAGAAAAATACTTTATGTTCTTTTTTACCTTATGAAATGTAGGTTTTTTTTTTTTTTTTTACTTAATGGGATGTTGAGGTTACTCAATTTTAATTTAAATCACTAATAACTGAGTATTATTTTAACCTTAATCTGGGTTTGGCTTATTTTTTCCCTGGTATTCAATGATGTGGATAATGGGTAAAGAAGATGTCAGATGTTAAATATAATTAATGTTAAAAACAGATCTGATGAATCAGAGGTTAATTCTAAAGACAATGACTCAATAAGGCTTGCTGGTCACAAGTACTAAAAATTAGTCATTCCGTGAGATCTTTGCTGATACTAATGGATGAAACACCTTTGAGGGAAACCCTTTTGAAAATGCTGCAACATGACCTCAGAGAAACATGCCTTTCCTGACACAAAAACTAGCTATCAATTCATCCAGGAGGATGTGAGCAAAGTTTTCTTAGAATTTTAGTATCACTGAAAAGTAAGCTTTGAACAGATCTCTTTCCCTAGCTATGTTTCATGTAGATGATTTTTTGCTCTATACTTTACATTCATTCCTTAAAGTTACTTAAGACTAAGGTAAGGACTTAACCTCTGTGAACCTCAGTTTTCCAGTCTGAATAAATGAGGACAATATTGGTCTTACCCTTAGGGGTAGGATATTACCCTTAGGGGTAGGATATTAACTGAAGTAAAGCATGTGTAGTACTTAGCCCTGGAGAAGGCAATGGCACCCCACTCCAGTACTCTTGCCTGGAAAATCCCGTGGACGGAGGAGCCTGGTAGGCTGCGGTCCATGGGGTTGCGAAGAGTCAGGCACGACTGAGCGACTTCACTTTCACTTTTCACTTTCATGCATTGGAGAAGGAAATGGCAACCCACTCCAGTACTCTTGTCTGGAGAATCCCAGGGACAGAGGAGCCTAGTGGGCTGCCGTCTATGGGGTCGCACAGAGTCGAACACAACTGAAGCGCCTTAGCAGCCGCAGCAGCAGCAGCAGTACTTAGCCCAATATAGGATACATAAGAGATGCTTTAAAACCTGTAATTAATATAATTATTATGAAGCAGTTTCATGGTAATCTGAAGATTCCACTAATTTTCCAGCACATGAGGGAAAATCTCTTGCATTTGATCACACCAGTAAATTTTATATGCCTCTCACTTTATGTTGCAACTTCTCTTCCCTAAGACTGTCAGTTTCCTTTTCCAAGTCATCTTTAGTGAGCAATCAGCTGGATCCTTCCCTTTCATTCGGCAATTCACTGGCACAGCCCCCTCATCATCAGGTCTCAGGCTGCCAAGAAGATAGACCAATTCCCTTGACATTTCTCCCTGTTCCTCACAGGCATCTGCTTTCCCTTTCTGCCTCATCACCTTTAGAAAAATCTTCTTTTGTTCTCACAATTGCCAGCTAATATGGTTCTCACAGTTTGCCAGACGATGTACAGGCATGCCCAGTGATGATGGGTTCCTAAGAAAGGGCTAGGAGTCCTTGAAAATGAAATGTATACTGACCTGGACAGAGTAACGATAGGAAAGATGGCTTCCTGGGGGAATATTAAATAAATTGCAGAGAATCATAAATCCTTAGCATATGGGACATATGAGAGAATGCTGAGATGTCCCTGTGGAAATTTTGTTTTTACATTACTAGAACTATGTCATGTTTTATAGTATTTATTTCCTTAAGATCTTAGAAATATATCTAGATTTGTGGTAGAACACTCATGTCTGAAAAGAAATGTCTTCAGTTGACATATATTTTTGCTATCTGTGTCAGTTATCATAACTTAATCCTCCCCTTGTACTCACTAGAGCCTAAGAGGTCATGGGGGTGAGGTTTGATTGATTGGTTTTTAGGTATAAGCAACAGTTTTTATACCCCAGAAAGAAAGAAAGAAAAACTCCACTTTTGGAAATATTTTTGGCTAATATTTGTTGAGTTCCTATAATTTATTAAATACAGTTGAACAGGCTTTCATTTAAATCTCAAAGAAAACATATGAGTTAGGTATTATTTTTATCTCCCATTTTACAGAATAGGAAACTAAGATTTAAAGAGTATAGATCACTTATCCAAAGTCACAAGCTAGTTAATGGCAGGAATAGGCAGTAAATCAAACTCTTTTAAAATGCAAATTCAGTTGCTTAACTGCCATGGCATAACAGCTCTTCTCCATGAAAGCTAATCTCTTTTTCAACACAGGTCCTACAGGTGGTTCGACTAATTTTGTTTGTGAACTCTTGTTTTCCCTTCACGATTTGTATTCTCATAATGTGTCTGATTTAGCTTCAGATTACTCTTCTCCAAATGGAAGTAGTGGACAAGCCTAAAGCGAACGGGCAGGATTGGAATGTCAAAGCCTCAGCTCCTTAAGGGTCTTAGAGAAACCTCCCTCTCAAGAATGCCGTGGCCTCTGGGCTTCTTTCCAGGCTCAGCTGCCCACAGCACTTGATTGCTCCATCTTGCTGGTTCTCAATGGAGAACTCTTTGTCTTTGATCCTGTTCTTGTATTCTGCTCAGTGGACTTGAAAATTGGAGATTTCCTTGCTTCCTGGTCCTCCTTATGCCTGGGAAACAGACATGGAATTCTTCTTTTCTTCTCTTTATTCAGCAAAAGAACAGCCCCACCAGTTACTATCCCTTGTTTCAGCTCTTGGAACCCAGCCTGGGCCAACAGTTAGGCACCCTGAGAAAAGAAGTTTAACTTCCTTGGCCTATTTCCTTCCTCAATAGATTGAAGAACTGAAGAGAGAAAAGCTTCTCAACATATACTATATAATACTAAAATATACTTAAAAAAAAGACTTTAGCCCTGTATTACCATTATTTAAGACAATTTATACAAGCTAATATTATCTCCTATATCATCCTCAAAGAAAATAAAGCATTTCTTTCCTTTTCTCTTCCCTTACTGAGATGAAGCATAAACAGACACTTGAGCAGAATCAGTTCTTATAGTTCATAGCTGTGAATGCTTCTGACAACCCCAAAAGCCATAATCACTCTTTATATAGTATCTTTTATTTTGCTGAGGCAGAATTTGTATGGTGCATGTGGTAAAGGTGGCAAGCTGCCCACAAAACCCCTTCTCCTCTTTCTCCTGAGCCCCACACAGCTGAACTATATTTTCCGGTTTCCCTTGCAGTTTGGTGTGACCAGATGCTCGCATTCTCGCACAGGTGGGCTCTGACATGCCTTCCCACCATCTGTCTTCCAGATATGGAGCCAACAACAGCCACCCTGAAAGGATGGTGTGAGGATGGTGTGTGTGTGTGTGTGTGTGTGTGTGTGTGCTTAGTTGCTGAATCATGTCTGACTCTTTGCAACCCCATGGACTGTAGTCTGCCAGGCTCCTCTGCCCACGAGGATTCTCCAGGTGAGAATTGTTAGAGTGGGTTGCCATTTCCTTCTCCAAGGGATCTTCCCAACCCAGGATTCTAACCCAGGTCTCCCACACTGTAGGTAAATTCTTTACCATCTGAGCCACCAGGGAAGCCCTGAATGATAGAGCTCTGTCATCCTGGTCCACTGAATGACTGCCACTGACCTGGAACCCTCACTCTGATCTTTTAAATGAAAGAGAAATAAATGTCTTATTCTCTGAGACACTGAATTTGGAGATCTCTCCTTTTTAAAATATTAGTATTTATTTAGTTTTATTTAGTTAGCTGCATTGGGTCTTAGTTGCAGCACACAGGATCTTTCCCTGCCCTGCATGGACTCTAGTTGTGGCACATGGGCTCAGTAGCTCCCAGCTCCAGGCCTGTGGGATCTTAGTTCCATGACCAGGGATCAAAACTACATTCTCTGCATTGTAAGGTGGATTCTTGACCCACATACCCTGCACTGTAAGGTGGATTCCAGGGTAGTCCCTGGAGATAATTTTGTTACTACAGCATGGACCATCCTAAAACAGTGTACCTGTTTTGAGTAGGTACCTGGTCTTGAGTATGGATTCTTAGCTAGCGAGAGCACTCAGAAAGTGAGTGCCTGCCTTTCATTATGATTGCTGTCTCCACCTCACCTTAGTATAAGCAATAACTGCCAAGTGGCATATATTTTGAATCTGGATGGAATATGACAACAGTAAGTTGCTGGTAGATAAAGTAAAATAAATTTTAGTGTGCTTAAGAAGGCAACAGTTCTTAGATAAAAGGTGAACATTGTCTATAATTTAATAGTAAAATGCCAAATTCATATCAGTGATATGAATAATTCCATTATATGCTTTATATACAGAAAGTACAAAAGACTTTATTCTTAATTCTTGAGCTATTTCAGCAAATGCTTCAACCAAGATTTAAAAAAAAAAGCTCAACAGGAAATGATCCTGAATTTATAATATCAATGATATAAGTAAAGATTATTTATATTTTTTAATTTATACTTTGCCATATTTCTAGTAGGAAAATATACTGTATATATTTGAAAATTTGGTGATTCATACACATGTACAGAAAAGGTGATTGCTTTATGATATATTCCTTATAAATATCATTTGGTTGGTTTAAGTTGAGGATATATTCACCTTCTTAGTCCTATAAGACTGTGTGTTTAGACCACATAAATTGTAAAATTTCAGAATATAAAGGAAGGATGGAAAATGATACTTGTTTGTGGTTATTAAATTTGTGTGGTAAGCTAAAAAATGGTTTCCCAAAGATATCAGGTCCTAATTCTTAAAGTCTGTAAATGTTACCTTGAGTAGAAAAGTGGTCTTCATAGGCGTGATTAAGAAGTTAAAGATTCTGAGATGAGGGGATTATCCCAGATTATCAGAGTAGGTCCTAAATGCAGTCACGTATGTCCTTATAAATGGGAAACAGTAGGAGATTTGACTCAAGGAGGAGAGGAGGCGATGCAATCACAGAGGCAGATTGTAGGATGCAGCCATAAGCCAGGGAATGCAGGCAACCACCAGAAGCTAGAAAAATCAAAGACAAGGTTCTCACTTAGGGCATCTAAAGGGAGCACGGCCCTGCTGTAATTTTGGACTCCTGTCCTCTAGGATTGTGGGAGGGTAAATTTCTGTGTTTTTAAGCCACTGATTTTGTGGTGATTTGTTACAATAGCCACAGGAACAAACAAACAAACAAACCCCATTTATCAATGGCTGAGTTTAACTTAGCTGAGTTTGTGATACTTTTTTGCAAGCCTCTGGAGACTTACATTTGTCTTTCCTTCCTGGAAAAGGCAGGCATGACTCCCATCATAATGTGGGCTGTTGCATCAGTAGGGGGATCAAGACGAGGCCCATCTCTTTCCCCGGCTGAGTCTGACCCACCAAACAAGATGGTAAGATAGAGAACATAATCCATCTTCTCCCTGATGGAGCTGATTTTGGAGAAGGAGTTTACTAATACTGAATCTCAGATTTAGAAAGACTTACCTGCTGCCTTTCCAGCATTGGACAGCATTGTTGTTCAGTTACCCAGTTATGTCTGACTCTTTGAGACCCCATGGACATGTCTGTTGCATCAGTGATGCCATCCAGCCAACATAGTCCTCCTTTAAAACTTGGTCTGAAATAGGAAAGTGTAATGTGTGCTTTCTGTAGGCACCCAGCTCCCAGGAGAATGAGAAGATAAAGGGGTTCAATAAAATTAAATAATTCCTTCTTCCTATGAGGGCAAAAATGTCAGCACTGCTATGTTAATGTAGACCCCTCTAAAAGGAGGGGAAATATTAGGAGCAAGGATGAGCTATTTCTGATAGCTCCAACCCACGATTAATAGCTATCCATGAGCAGGAATGGCAGCATTCTATCCTTTAATAGCTGATTGGAAGATAGCTTAAAGGCAGATGGTAAAGTCATAGCTAGTGTCAGTTCAAATTTACATATATATTAATATTTATAAAATTTAATACAAATTTTAATAAGTTAAATATTATGTATATATTGAATGGGCTTCTCAGGTGATGCTAGTCGTAAAGAACCCACCTGCCTTACAGGGAGACATAAAAGACACAGATTTGATCCCTGGGTGGAGAATCCCATGGACAGAGGAGCCTGGCAGGATACAGTCCATAGCATCACAAAGAGTCAGACACGACTGAAGCAACTTATCACAGTGCACAGCACACAGCACATATACTTACCGGTTCCCTTTGCACTGCTTCTAAGGTTCTAAATGAACCTGCTGGAGGCTGGCAAAGTCCTGAGTATTCCCAGAGTTCACACATGGACCTTTTGTTATATATCCCTTTTCCTAAAATCTGCTAAAGGAGACTTCTGCTTAATCGAGTCTTGTAATAGAAACTGTTTTTATGAACATATTTGTTAATATGCAACTAGAAATGTCTCTCTTTCATAAATAGGTATTAATAGGTTGCCTACTTTTCTTCCTCAAATGATTCTTCCTTGAAGATTAAATAACAACTTTTCTAGTGTTAAAAGCCTACCACCTCAAAATGAGGTCTCAATAATCCAGTTGGTACCTATTTGTCTTTGTAGACTCATTTATTCTCTCTTTCCCAAGGTTATTTTAGCAACTTACACTATTTGTAATAGAAGTTGCTTTTGTTTCCACATTGGGCCAGAACTGATTGAGTAATAACATTAACAAATACTGTAAACTCACATAGCACCTTTTACCCTAAATCCTTTCCAGTTACTAACTTACTGTCTCCTGAACATTCCAGTGGCTCATTGACAAGGGTTTTATTCTCATTTTTCAGAGGAATAAAGGGAAAACATAAAAAACTCAGAGCACAGCTATATCTAGAAATCAGGGCCTTTGACATTTACTGTCATACCCTTTTCCTTTGTCTTCTAAGAAAGCATGCTCTTTGTTAAGTATTTCTCCTGATTATTCTGGGTGATATTGCTGAATGTAATCTCATGCGGCAGTTAGGTAAGAAGTAGCTGGATTACATAGAAGCACACCTTGTATGTGCAGGGCAAAATGCATTCTCACTCTGAATCTTGCAAGTCCCTAAAACCTTGAGATTTGAATGAAGGTCAGAGCGCTGGCATTAACTTCCTTTCCTATGCTTGTAGGTTTGCTCAGGTAAAGGGACATTTTAAGACTCAGAATATATGATCCTGTCTTTTCAGGTTAATTCAGGACTCCAGGTCCAAAACCAAGCAATGCTGATCACTTCCAAAGGGTTCTGGAGATATCTGGTTGATGATTTTTGGATCCATAAAATGGTTTCTTTTCTCTTTGTGGGGGGCAGTTCCTAAAACTGAGAACTTTCTTCCTGGTAATACTAAAAGCTAATTTCTACTCTTTTAAGGAGCAGTTTTTAGAGGAATTGTCAACCAGCAGTACCAATCAACAAAACATCGATCTGATGATGCCCAATAACTGCTTGGGCATCATCAAAATCTTAATACATTTAACTTCACATGGTGTTAAAAGTTCTATCTTAATTTCATAGTTCTGACACATTGGAGTTACTTAAAGGTAAGAAATCTTTACTGACTCATTATTAAGCAATTCTTGTCATAATATTTAGCTGGAAATGTGCTATGATTGTTTTAAAGTTGTTCACACAATCTTTAAAATTTCCTTTGGTTGTTGTTGAGTCACTCAGTTGTGTCCAACTATTTGCGACCCCATGGACTACAGAACGCCAGGATTCCTTGTCTTTCACTATCTCCCAGACTTTGCTCAAATTCATGTCAATTGAGGGACTGGTTCCATTCAACCATCTCATCTTCTGCCATCCCCTTCTCTTCCTGTCTTCAATCTTCCAGCATCAGGGTCTTTTCCAATAAGTCAGCTTTTTGTATCACGTCCGAAGTATTGGTGCTTCAGCATCAGTCCTTTTAGTGAATATTCAGGGTTGATTTCCTTTAAGATTGACTGGTTTGATCTCCTTGCTATCCAAGGGACTCTTGAGAGTCTTCAGCACAGTTTGACAGCATCAGTTCTTCAGTGCTCAGTTTTCTTTATGGTCCAACTCTCACATCCATATATGACTAATAGAAAATTCATAACTTTGAATATATGGACCTTTGTTGACAAAGCAATGTCTCTGCTTTTTAATATGATGTCTAGGTTTGTCATAGCTTTTCTTCTAAGGAGCAAGTGTCTTCTAATCCTTTTAAAATTTCATTTAGTGAACAAGTAAGAACCATTGATGATCTAGTGATCTATATTATCATTTGATTGTATTTTACCTTTGTGTTTAAAGACAACATACTTACAGATACAATTTCTCATAATGATTTCCAAAGCTAGGTAATTTTGATTTTTATAAGACAGAAAACCTTTATGGGTTCCTAATTAAAAGTGTGTTATTCATTGCACTTGATAAAAGAACATACTGGGAAAAAAATGAAAACAAAAACAGAGAACAAACTAGAGATCCAAATCCTATAATGGCTTAAAACATCAGGGATTAATCACCTGCATCCTGGGAACAGAGGGACATGCATTCTTACTTGCTAATTTGTTGTAGAATGCATCTTCTGATGCAATATTCATTACATCAATAGTATTTTGGAAGAATCTTCTGTGTAACCAGGGCCATTCTAAGAGCCATTAACCCTGTGAAAAGCAAGCTTCTAACTTTAGGGAGCAGGAAATAAAATTGGGAAATTAAAGAACCAAAAAAAAAGACAACAGTAAATGAACAGAGAAAATAGACTTCAGAATATGTGCTACAGGATTTCTGCTGAAGAGGAAGGAAGACTTTCCTCATTTGATGAGTGTCTTATCTGGAAAAACATTGCAAAGGAAGTGAATTTTGTTCTGGGTAGAGTGGGTAGGTAGGGTAAAGCCTGAGACAGTCTAGCACCCATGAGAAATAGTACCAAGAAAGTAATAGATACAGCCAAACAAAAAAATTAATATTTTCCCAGAATTCTCTTCTTGCAACTGGTACAAATAAAAATTTAAGTTTCTTTTCAAGTATTTTTGTTTTCATTAATCCTTTAAAAATTTGACTGTACAGAAAAACATGAGAAAATAAAAGAAAATAAAAACACCAAGAGATGCTTAATTGAAATTTTCCTTATTTTTTTCTGGTATTTTTCCTCTGCATTAAATATGAACACATATATTGATATAATTGAAATTATAACATATATGCAGTACACTACAAATTTTTAATAATTAACTTTATAAAAAGTCACTTCTTTCTACTGATCAAGCCTGTTTCTTCAAGATTGACCTGTTAGGAAAGAATATCTTAACATTTCCTGCCAATGTGCAGAATTTCCCTTAATGATCAAGCATTCTGCCTAATCCACATTTCCCTTTCCTATTAGAACAGGGAGTGGAGAGCAGGAAAGAAATAGAAAGCTCATATCTTTCTCATTTATGCCCAAAGTTGTATAAGTGAATGAAAGTGAAAGTCACTCAGTTGTGTCTGACTCTTTGTGATCCCATGGACTATATAGTCCATGGAATTCTTCAGGCCAGAATACTGGAGTGGGTAGCCTTTCTCTTCTCCAGGGGGTCTTCCCAACCCAGGGATTGAACCCAGGTCTCCCTGCACTGCAGGCAGATTCTTTACCAGCCAAGCCACAAGTAGCAACATGGAGAAATGGAAATTGAAAGACTATACATTCATTTATTTGTCTATTAGGACTTACTTAGTCATTGCATAGTACATGCCAGGCATGTTGCTAGGCTATGGTAAGATACCAAGACAGACACAATCCAGTTCTCCATGAACTCAGTGTAAGGGGGACACAGTTCCTTAACTAGGAAATCCTAGAACAGCATGGTTAAGTACTAAGACAACAACAAAAAAAAGAAATGCAGGATGTTATGGTAACTCATAATCTAGGCTGATTCAGGAAGTCTATTGAAGACACTGAATGTAGCAGTGACTAAACAAAGCTGAAAGGTGGCAAGGAGTTAGCTGCAGGTCAAAGAGGGAAACCTGAGTTTCAGGCAGAAGAATGAGTTTTCTCTGAGCATGACACAACAGCCACAACAAAGCCCTCAGCTGGGTTGAAGCAGAGTGCAATGAGAGGTATGGGAACAGATAACAGGACAAAAGGGCAGAATAAGAGCAGGAAGGGCAGTGGGTATGAAGACAACTGGAGTTTTCAGAACAAGAGGGACTCAGTAAAATTTAAAGGTAGGAAGCAACATGATCAGTCAGCTTACATGTTCACTCAGAAATCCTATCAATGTTAGTTTCTTAATGTTAGCTATAACTAGTTTATTTAATGTTATTATGATACTAAACATTTACATGAAATGACTATTATTCATAATAACCCTGCAAAGTTAATGCTATCCTTTCAGTTAGAGAGGAAACTGAACTCAGAAAGGCTCCGTAATTTGCCCCAAATCACCTAGCTAATAAATGGCAGAGAACTCAAAGGAAGATCCATTTCACTACAAAATCCATGTTCTTTCCAGTGGAACACACCGTCTTCTAGTTATGCTCAGTACTAACTGTTGGATAAGGATGCCAAATGTTATCTGAAACCAAAGGAGAACGGCAGGAGCCTGAGAAAGAAAAAAAAAAAGGTAAAAGGGTGCGGCAAGCGTAGGAGGTGTACTAGGTGGGAGTGAATGCGTTGAGTGAATCAATACCTTTCAGTGATAGACTCCACTTTATGTAGGTTTGCTTAAGTGGATTCTTACGTTCAAGAACTTGTCAGCCAACTGATATAATCCTTTTAGAACATGCAAGTTTTCTTTTACCTAAGGGAGTTTGATTACATTGGCAACTCCAAGTAATCCCAATTTCCTTGATTCTTTGAGTTTCTGAGTTCATTGTCAAGGAGAA
The DNA here is from genome assembly GCF_027580195.1 of Bos mutus. Classification (NCBI taxonomy): domain Eukaryota; kingdom Metazoa; phylum Chordata; class Mammalia; order Artiodactyla; family Bovidae; genus Bos; species Bos mutus. Next base: position 34,986,263 of record NC_091618.1, read on the forward strand.
AATAAAAGTTCCACTGGAAATAAATGATCATTGTGACCTTTTGACAGGTAGTTGGTAATTCAAATGAGAATTTCTAAAAGATAAATAGCTATTAAGAAAATTTTAGTAAGGCAGATGGACTTCCCAGTTGGTACTAATGGTAAAGAACTCATCTGCCGATGTAGGAGACTCAAAAGATTCAGGTTTGATCCCTGGCTCAAGCAGATCCCCTTGAGGAGGGCATGGCAACCCACTCCAGTATTCTTGCCTGGAGAATCCCATGGACAGAGGAGTCTGGTGGGCTACAGTCCATTGGGTTGCAAAGAGTTGGACATGACTAAAGTGACTTGACATACGTGATGCAGTAAGGTAGATTGGCAATGTAGGAGAGCTTTATGAAAGTTTTGGTGAATTTCATTATATATATATATACTGCTTATGTTCAAAGTCTTTTATTCCTGTATTTTGTCTACAAACCAAGGATAGGTTCTCTAAGCTGCTTCAGTGAAATATAAATAATACTGTCCAAATGTCTTTGTTCACAGTGACTAAGTGTATAGTATATGTTTATGAATTAAGGAATCCCCAAAGAGTTTTCAGAGCAAGAGTTGTTCTTAGAGATACTTTAATCCAGTCCACTATTTCATAGATTAGGGAACTGAGACTCAGATTGATTTGGAATCTATTCAGCCTCATTGCCTGATTTCCTAAACAGTTGTTTCCCCTCAAATATTATCAGTTGATTCTATACTACCAATGCTTGGTAAACCAGTCTGACTAAAACAAAGCTAAAACAAACAAAAAAACCAAACTCCAAGTTTACCATGTTATCCTGTTTTTATAGTAAGCTGCAAATCTCTTACTCATTCAAGTATAGTGTACTATGAATTATCTCTCTTATAGAAAACATAAAATATAATTCTCTTTGCCATTTTCTTTCTTGGGGGTGTTTTGACTAGTTTCATCCTCCTGTAATCATTAATAGCCAAAAATGCTTCAGTCAGGGAATAAGAATTGTTGAAGTGTTTGATAAAAATGTATTAGCTTCATGGAGAAGCATATCCAGTTATTCAGCTCACCTGGTTTGACTGAAGAAGTGTTACTTTACTGTGGGGAAGTGGAGCATTTAACGTCTTGCTCACCTCCTGTGTGACCCCTTCATACCACACCTCTATTGGGAGACAAAAGCAAACACCACAGGGCTGAGAATTCCCAAGGGTTGAGGGCCAGGTGATCCTTTCAGAACTGCTCTAACCTGATACTCCCTGACTAAGGTGGGACTTTGTTAGTTTTTGAGAAAACTAAAAGCTCCCTTTCTTCTCTTACTTGTTTTTCCTACTCCTTTTGCCTAAAATAACTATCTCACAATCCCAAATATTTTAGTCATCTTTCCGTATACGCAGCAGATCATTCCAGGGCTGCCTCCCACCCCAAACCAAAATCCACGGATGCTTAAGTGCTCAAGTCCTTTATAGTAAATGGTGCAGAATTTGCATACAAACTATGTACATCTTCCAGTATACATTAAATCATCTCTAGGTTACTTATAATACTTAATACAATATAAATGCTATGCAAATAGCTGTAAATCACTCAATTGTGTCTGACTCTGTGACCCCATGGACCGTAGCCCACTAGGCTCCTCTGTCCATGGGATTCTGCAAGCAAGAATACTGGAGTAGGTAACAGTTCCCTTCTCCAGGGGATCTTCCTGACCCAGGGATCAAAACCGTGTCTCTTAAGTCTCTTGCATTGCAGGAGGATTCTTTACTGTCTAAGCTACCAGGGAAGCCCAAATACAGCATAAATGTTGTTGGACTGTAGTAAGTTTAAGTTCTGATTTTTGGAACTTTCTGGAATTTTTTTCCAAATAGTTTTGATCTAGAGTTGGTTGGGGCTTTCCAGGTGGCTCAGTAGTAAAGACTCTGCTTGCTAATGCAGGAGACATGGGTTAGATCCCTGGGTCAGGAAGATCCCCTGGAGAAGGAAATGGCAACACACTCCAGTATTCTTGCCTGGGAAATCTCATGGACAAAGGAGCCTGGTAGGCTACAGTCCATGGGGTTGCAAAAGAGTCAGACACAACTTAGCAGCTAAAAACCAATAACAGTTTGTGGCATCCAAAGATGGGGAACCCATGAATACAAAGGGCTAACTGTCTATTCACTTATGATAATTCCCTTACCTACTTTCTTTTGGAAATTACTCTCTTTAAAAAAAAAAAAAAAACACACAAGTGCTTACCAAAGATTTTGTCATGGGGCAGAATTGCTGATCCGGGAATAATCAAATGACTAAAGTAAAATGACTGCTTTACAAACGTAAGCATCATCTGAAAATCTCAAAGTGATTTTTTCTGATTTCCTCATAAAGGGAACATGGGAGATGAGACATGAGGTAGATGTCTTACAATCCACAGTATGAATGAGGTCCCCTGGTAGAGTCCAAAACCGTCTGGGCCTTCCTCCTTGGAGAGGACCTTGTAGATGTTGGCTCACTTTCTTCGTGCTGGGAACAAGAGGCATTCCAGGGCTTAAGAGAGTCACCAACTCTCACTACTTAAATAGGAAGACATTTTGTCCCTGGTTTCCAAAAATGTCCAGTGGGATGTTAAGAAGGGTTGACATCCAGTTTTTCTGAACTTCTTCAGTGAATGGTTTTTGAAGGGCTCCATAAGCAGTCAGACATCCCCATAGTTTTAGGGGAGAGAGGAGTCTCTTGAAAATTCTAAAATTCTAATGAAAAAGCTCATGCTCAGTGTACCCAGCCAGGAAATGTTGGCATCAGCCATAGTAGCCATGAATACCAAGATGCCCTGGCGTGTACTAAGGCCAGACAAATCAGGCAGCATTGTAGAACCTGAGTCACTGGAAACTGACCAAATGCATTTGAACCTTTGCTCCACTACTTACTAGCTGTATAACTTTGGGTGAGTTACATTTCTGGCTTCAGTTTTCTCATCTCTAGAATGGACATAAGAATACCTATTTCCTAGGGATTTTGTTTTTTTGTAAAAATTAAATGAATTAATATGTGCATACTTAGATAGTACTAGACATGTAGTAAGTACTGAAAAAATGTTGTTGTTATCATTTTATGGATAAATGTGATCACCCTATGTAAACACAAAGAAAGAAATATGAATGAACCATTTATGACCATAAAGAAAGTCACTTAAAATTTTAGACACCGAAAGTATTCTTCAAGGCCACCTTTTGAGCAATTCCAGGGGACATTTCACTTTTTTTTTTTTTTTTTACAATGGAGCTTCTGGAATTGTTTAACTTGATGATCCTGATATGCTTTGAAATTTTCTCTCTGTGGTTTCCCATCATCATGGGGTTTTTGTTATTGTTGTTGGGTTTTTTTTTCTTTTTGCTTTTTTCTTCTTCACAAATAATGAATATTTTTACTGTTAGAGTCTGTATTGATTTCTTCTGGCACCAGTGAGTAGAATGCAATTTATCCTAGGACACTTGAAAATGAGAACAACTGTATTCTTTTCTCACTGGTTACTCCCAGATCTGAGACTCCTGTGTGGTTAGATGTGCAGCGAATTAACATATGAACCCAAGTGATTAAGTCCCTTAAGAATTGGATGGAAAACTTGTCTAAATTGCTGTTGTTGCTGCTGCTAAACCTGTGTAGAAGTTGACAGTCTTTCAAAATGATATTTCAGTGATATTTTTAAATGATGAAAATCAAACCAACTGGTAATTATTGAGCATATACTATGTACAAGGCACTTTATGGATATTACGACAGGCATTCTTCGGAGAGACAATGAGCAAGCCCTATGTTAAGTATATGCAATTTATTTTTATTTTTTCTCTCAGAGATTTTTAAGTCCATTTATTCAGAAAATATAGGAATATAACATGAGAGGAACAGAAATACATTTCAGTGGAAACTAGGGTGTACTTGTGAAAATACCCAAATTTGCTCATAAAATAAAGCCTCATCCAGAAAAAAAAAAAAAAAAAAAAAAAAAATCCCAGGTAGATGAGAAGTACTAGATCCAGAGAGACACCTATCACTTCTTTAGGATTTCCACCTACAAAAGTTTATAGCCAAAAGCCTGCCCAAAGGACTAATTCCTAAGTGGAACTTTCAAGCCTCTTACAATAGCAGCATCAACCATGTCTTCTGCCTCCCATGGGGAAAACTTGTACCAAACGAGCTCTGTTGCCACCGTCTGTCTGTACTCTGCCCAGCCCTTTCCTAGCCCTTGTCACTTGGCCAAGTTAAAAAAAAAAAAAAAAAAAAGCTCACACTTGCGAGTGTCAAGCATTTTAAAAAATATTGAAATATTTAATTTTCATATTAACTGATTTTGCTTGTACAGCAAGGTGGATTCTACCATTTTACAGATGAGGAAACTGAGATACCCAGATATTAAGAGCTGAGCCAGGGGACTTCCCTGGCAGTCCAGCAGTTGGGGACTTCACCTTCCAATGCAGGTGGTGTGGGTTTGACCCTTGGTTGGGGATCTGGGCTCCCACAGGCCTTGTGATCAAAAAAACCAAAACACATGCAACAGAGACAGTTTTGTAACAAATTCAATAAAGACTTTAAAATAGTCCACATTAAAAAAAAATTCTTAAACAAAAGAGGTGAACCAGAGTTGGACCAGTAGCTACTGGAGCTACTAGTAGATTCTGGTCTCTTAAACCCATTTTTATGCTGCTATAGGGCAGTGAGTGGTCTCAGTGGAGATAATAGATTTACTGGTGGTGGAGGGGGGCGGGGCAAGATTTCATATCCTAATTTTCTCATCTAAATCAACAAAGTTTCAAATTTTTAGGAGAATAGAGAAAGACTCATTCTAACTGAGCACCTGAATTTGATATTGTGGTGGTGTAGTCACTAAGTCCTGTCTGACTCTTTGTGACCCCGTGGACTATAAGCCTGCCAGGCTCCTCTGTCCATGGGATTTCCCAGGCAAAAATACTGAAGTAGGTAGCCATTTCCTTCTCTAGGGGATCTTCTCGACTCAGGGATCAAACCTGGGTCTCCTGCATTGCAGGTGGATTCTTTGCTGACTGAGCCACCAGGGAAGCCCAAGTTTGATAATAACTGTTCACAAAATTGGTCTCTAAGTGGCAATGCCTCTGAGAGAGAAGAAGCCCTGAGTGGTCCTGAACAAAACTGTGACATGGCTGAGACTATCTGTAAAGAGATGGCCCCAGAATCCCACTGTTTAGGGAAAACCCATTGTCAGTTGCCTGGAATAGAAAGTGAGACCCTGGGGGCATGGACATCTAAAAGGGAGCTCTCTCCATCAGCTTGAGAAAGTGAAAAATAGTTGTCATTGCTTATGAGGAGAGAATAGGTAATGGGATAAGGTTGGCCCCAAAAGGGAGACAGTGTCGATGTAAGTGCTGGGGAACTGCGTGGCTGAAAGTGCAAGTGAAAATGTCCCTGGGATTTCTGGGGCAGGGAGGGGCATGGGGAGGAGGTTGTCTGTGTACAACAAAGGATATTTAAGTTGGACCTTCTTAAAGTTTGATTTGGAAGTGTTTGTACTGCTTTAATGTAAACTCTGTTAAACCATTCCACAGTCCCACTCATACACTGGGTCCTATCCAGGCATCTCTTAGAATCGCAGGAGATGTCTGGTGGGAATCTGGGAAGGGCTAAAAATCATCTCTGTGCTTAGCAGGGGCCAAATTAGAGACACAGAAGCCCAGAAGCAGAGAAGCTCATGTGAACTTTCCCCCAGAGGAAAGTTGCAGAAATCACAGAGGTACACAAGCCTTAAAATTGGGGGGGGTTTGCACGGACACCATCTAAATTTCAAGGAGCTGTCATCAAGATAATATGTCTCTTAATCTGGGTGTTTTCCTTCTCTCTGAGCACCTAGAGTTCTCATTAAGTCACTTATCCATTGCACTCCGTATTTAGCTCCACAACTTTCTTGACTGAATGGGGAGTTGATTCTTGTCTATTTTTGATAATCCATATTCCCTTGACCCATTTTATTATGGTTGTTCTTTTCCATCACCAAAAAGAAAAAAAAAAAAAAAAAAAAGAAATTCGCCACTTCATCTGTGAGGCTGTCCTCAGGATCTTTGATTTTCTCTGGAAATGACCCGGGGCTGCTTTTACACAAACACCGAAACCAAAAGTCATATCATCACTGTGCTCCTAACCCTAGAGACTCTTAGCATGGGTGTGGGTTTGCATAACAGGGAAACTTGAATTGACCTGGTACAAATGCTAATTAAATGTCTTAAAAAAAAAAAAGCCAAGGATAATGCTGCAATGATGTAAAAGGGTGTGTGTGTGTTATGTGTGTCTAAAGCATCTAAATGTATTAGACAGTGGAAACAAGATTCAGGGCAAAAACAGAAGAATAAAAAAAAATTGCCTGAATGGATAGCAAAAATGTTTCTCTTTTTCAGGGAAGTTGGTGAGTCACTATGTGACAATGTGTAAGTCACCTAATCTCTAAGTTCTGTCCTCTACCTTTAAAAGGGGGACTGAACACTTGAGAAAGTCACTCACTAAAAAAAAAAAAAATTAAAGATACAGGAGACTCAAGTAATAAAGTGCATTCATCATTAGAAGGAAGGAGTTGAGCTTCAAGGACTGTAATTCTATGATGCTATCTGAAAAAGTGAAAGCAAAATCATACTTAATTGCAAAACTAAAAGAGAAATTCAAATTACCTTGAAAAGGGAAGAGAGTGGAATGGAGGAAGGGGTGGGGAGAAGAAAAGAAAAAACACTAATATTTATGAAGGAAAGTACATATGAACTTTATGTGCTTCTCTCTCTCTCTCTCTTTTTTTTTTCCCTAAGAGAAAGGCTAGACCACATTCCAGTGTCTCCTGCCTAAATTCACTGTTAATTCACATCTCGGTATAACCTGTGTGTTGGGACAGTTCTGCATTCAAAGTACAGGGACTTGCAAATAAAAATTATTTAACACATAAAACGTCGCACTATTTTTTTGTCCTGGCAGATGTTCTTTAAATATGTATAAAGGAAGGAAAAAAAATCTCACTTTTTTGTTATCCTTTGGAATAAGTTTTATTGTAGGAAATCGAAGTTTCTAATGTTGGTATACTCTGATTCAATTAAACAAATACTGTCTGCTTGCTCACCATCAAAATGAGGAAGCTGCTTGCCCACAAATTCTCTAAAGGAAGATTCAGAAGAAAAAGGAATTGTAGTTAATCCTTTCCCAGGTCACACCTAAACTAGGTCTCTGCTAATAGGGAAGTTATTTGTATTTTAAATATAAAATACATGTAAGAATATGTTGAAGGAATTATTGATGAAAGAGGCGAGTCAGAAGTTCAGTTCCACATTAAAGGGACTGAAAAATGTAGGATACTAGTTTCCAAACTTTATCAGAAGGTCTGAGAGCTTCTCTTATAATTCCCACAAAAAATAAGATATAGAAGGTATTCCTTGGTTAAAGAATTTTGGGGAAAGCTGAATTAAAGAAAGTTACTGCCTTCTAGATAACTTTGGCATATTTGGTAGGCTGATATATAATATGAATGTCCAAGAGAGGGATGTATGTGGTGAGCAACAATTCTCAAACATAAAACTTTATGGCACTTTAAAATGTCTCACATGTTTTGAGGAAAGCAGGTTGGAAAACACTAGTGTAGAACAAAATTGCACTTGAACTTTGGTCTAAGTTTTCTGGTTAGGTTATACCGTGTTGTCAGTATCTAAACATCTTGATAGCGTGCCCCATACACACCAGTGTCTTTTTTTTTTACTTTCAGTTTTGTGTGGATTTAGTATTTATGCTCAGACGTCCATACTTCTTGAGACATAATTGTGAACACGACCCTACTCTGGTGTGCTATGGTGGATAGTTAAGCGAAAAGGAAAAAAAAATCAAGTTTAAATTCAGAGAGGAGGCTAGCCAGTGAGTGCTGAAAGCAGTGGCATTAAATCACAAAATTAAGAAACAAAGTTAGGAATACAAAGTTAGAAAATGTTCTTTTGTGTTTACAATAGGAATATGGTGTTTGAGAAAAGTCACGCTATTTTTTTCCCCCTCCCAAAGTGTTTATTTTGGTGAAAAAAAAATCTTTCATGATGCAAAATCTTAATTGTTTTCTTTTAAAATTTCCAATGTTGTGTTAGTTTCTGCTAACACACAAAGTGAATCAGTTATTTGTTGTTGTTTTGTTGCTAAGTCATGTCCGACCCTTTTGCGACGTCATGGACTGTAGCCTGCCAGGCTCCTCTGTCTATGGGATTTCCCAGGTGAGAATACTGGAAGGGGTTGCCATTTCCTCCTCCAGGGGATCTTCCAGACTGAAGGATGGAACTCATGTTTCCTGCATTGGCAGGCAGATTCATTATCGCTGAGCCACCAGGGAATCAGTTATACATATATATACATATGTGTGTGTGTGTGTGTGTGTGTGTGTGTGTGTGTGTGTGTATATATATATCCCTTTTCTTTTTAAAGATTTCCTTCCCATTTAGGTCTCTGCAGAGCCTTGAGTAAAGTTCCCTGTGCTTTACCATAGTCTCTCATTGGTTATCTATTTTGTATTTAGTAGTGTATATATGTCAATCCCAATCTCCCAATTCATCCCACCTTCTCCTTACCCCTTAGGTATCCACATGTTTGTTCTCTACATGTCTGTCTTTTTTCATTTGCAAATAAGTTCATTAATACCATTATTCTAGATTCCAATGTAAGTAATATCATAAGAGATTTGTTTTTCTCTTTCTGACTTTCTTCACTCTGTATGAAAGCCTCTAGGTTTATCCACATCTCTGCAAATGGCACTATTTCATTCCTTTTAATGGCTGAGTAATATTCCATTGTATATATGTACTATATCCTCTTTAACCAGTCTTCTGTTAATGGACAGGTTGCTTCAATGTCCTGAGTATTGTAAATAAATAAATCTTAATTATTTTCTAAACCACCTTTCTTCTCTTCACCCTTTCTCAGTTTGGAGCCTGCTTTTGTCCAGTTGTGTGTGACAACCTCATGGGCTTTTGTGATATCAATCCTGTACCTTTTCTGTGACAGCAGAACTTTGGTCAAGGCAGTCATGTAGTTTGTTTCTGGCTGCTCATCCCCTCTTTGTAGTAACGCCATGCTGCCCTATCTAGTTGAGGTATATTGGAATTTGGCACTTAAAAATAAAGCTCCATATCAGCAATAGATTATTTCAAAGAAAGTCATTGGAAGTGATTTTAGTTTAGAGAACTGTAATTGTTACCAGCTGTGGGAATAATGGGGCAAGCTACTAGGATGTCAAGCAATAGCCATTGGAAATCCTGAGTTATTTGTAAATAACTATTCTTTCAAAGCAAAACATATAAGGAACAAAAGGAGATAATAAACCAAGTACCAGAAAGGACACATACATATCTTTCCTAAATTGTGGTTTCCAGAATATGAGGGAAGCTGAACAGTTGTACATTGTCGCAGGAAGACTGCAAATGAAATTGGCTCATTCATAATTTTAGTCATATTTCCCAGAATCAGAATTCAAGGAGAAAGTTTCTTCCCACCGTATGGATCTTTTTCCTTCTGTTGAGTGCTGTCTTCCTTGACAACCATGCAGAAAGCGCTCTGGCACAAGCAGTGAGACAGGCTCTACTGTCGTGCCTCGTCAGTCACGTTGAGCACACCCCGCGGCGATTACCATTCTGATTCAGGGCAGGATAAAGAGAGTTCAGTGCACAATGTGGTGTTTAGGGAGGTGATCTGGAAGCATTAACCACACAACTTTGGCAGAAACTGCTTTGCGAATGTGTCAGTGATATCTCAAGTACACGAAAAACCAGCTTTACTGTCCCTTGATAGGAGATTAACTTTTTTGTGTGTATTTCTAGACCATTTACCATTGTAAGGTGGACAAATATTATCCTTGTTTTTCAGCTGTAGAAACAGGAATGCTGAAAGGTTAAGCAATGTTCACAAAGTTGCATCGTGAGTCATTTTCTGAATCAGGAAATAAACTGGTGGCTATGATTCCTTTTCCCCTTATTCTACCAGCCGGAAGGAGGCATTGAACACTATTTACAGAAGTACTTTTATTTTTTGTCTTGCAGTGGACACTAAACAGATTTCCTGAGACTTAAAAATCACAAAATGCGACATATTCTAGGAAGCAGTAGAATTCAACCAATAACATTAACTCTGGCGAAAAGTTCTACAGAGCACTAATTATGCACAGGGGCCTAAGGTTTTTAGTCCTAATTTAAATTCTACCCGTGATTTGGAAATATGCATGTAACGTCTTTTTGCCTTTGGTAGAATAAGGATAATGGTCCCTATCACAGACTTCATTAAAAAAAAAGTTATATGATTTTATTACATGATATGTTTGAGCTGAATAGATGGAATTGCAACTTCTTTTTAAAATATCATATTGTCCTCCCCCTTTCTTATTGAACTTTGGTAAGTTCCTTATGAAAACATTTTAAAAAACATTGCTTTTAGCATATGTGTTTCTACTTGTCAAAGTATTTCAGAAGAATGTACCATATTATTGGATCAAACACTTTTACATACATTGTCACACTTGGTCCTTGTGACAACAACTTTGCCACTCTTTCCAGTAGCCAATTACATCTAACCAAATAACTCTTTTCCCTAAAGTTTCTTGGATGTTTCTCAGTTTAGATTGTTGTCCTGCAGACTACGCTTACCTTGCAGCTCCAGTTACACCCCTTTTAAAGCTACAGCTAATACATGGCCAGAAATCCCAAATGGGTTCGTTAGCAAAACTGGAAACTGTTTTCTAGGCCCCTGTTTTTAAAGGGTTTTAACTAAGTAATAAGGGAAAAAATGAAAAGGACACAGATATAAAAAGACAATAACATAAGCCTAGTTTTTGTTCAGTCACTAAGTTGTGTCCGACTCCTTGCGCCCTCATGGACTGCAGCATGCCAGGCTTCCCTGTCCTTTATTATCTCCTGGACGTTGTTCAAACTCATGTCCACAGTGTATATTTCTGATTGAGCTGTTGCTAACTAGAACTCAGTCTTCATAAGATTCCAAATGCCATTTTGAACAATCTATAAGTATAGGCCTCCCATGCTTACCCAGAGTTCTTGTATACTTTGATAGTGAGTGAAGAGTCTTAGAGGCCAAAATCACCTTCAGATCAGTTAAAGAGAGCATCAAGGCTAGGAGGATTCCTCCCAGTGGTGCTAGCAGGGGCAGTAAAATCTAGACAACCTCATAGGGAGAAAAACCTGGGGGAATGCGAGAGCAAAAGGGCTCCCCACCCAAATCAACACCTGGCTTCTTCCATGACTAGGGGTTTCTAGATTTGGTGTTAGTAAACTTTTATTTGTAAGCTGTATTGTTATCTTTATTTTACAAAGGAAGAGGGAAAGAGAAACATGGAAAAATAAACAGCTCATTTTAGGTTAAATAAGCATGAACTAGTAAAGCCTGAATTTGGATCCATGTCACCCTGCTTATTTAACTATATGCAGAGTACATCATGAGAAACGTGGAAGAAGCACAAGCTGGAATCAAGATTGCCAGGAGAAATATCAATAACCTCAGATATGCAGATGACACCACCCTTATGGCAGAAAGTGAAGAGGAACTAAAAAGCCTCTTGATGAAAGTGAAAGAGGAGAGTGAAAAAGCTGGCTTAAATCTCAACATTCAGAAAACGAAGATCATGGCATCTGGTCCCATCACTTCATGGGAAATAGATGGGGAAACAGTGGAAACAGTGTCAGACTTTATTTTTGGGGGCTCCAAAATCACTGCAGATGGTGATTGCAGCCATGAAATTAAAAGACGCTTACTCCTTGGAAGGAAAGTTATGACCAACCTAGATAGCATATTGAAAAGCAGAGATATTACTTTGCCAACAAAGGTCCATCTAGCCAAGGCTATGTTTTTTCCAGTGGTCATGTATGGATGTGAGAGTTGGACTGTGAAGAAAGCTGAGCACCGAAGAATTGATGCTTTTGAACCGTGGTGTTGGAGAAGACTCTTGAGAGTCCCTTGGACTGCAGGGAGATCCAACCAGTCCATTCTGAAGGAGAACAGCCCTGGGATTTCTTGGAAGGAATGATGCTAAAGCTGAAACTCTAGTACTTCGGCCACCTCATGTGAAGAGTTGACTCATTGGAAAAGACTCTGATGCTGGGAGGGATTGGGGGCAGGAGGAGAAGGGGATGACAGGGGATGAGATGGTTGGATGGCATCACTGACTCAATGGACGTGAGTCTGAGTGAACTCCAGGAGTTGGTGATGGACAGGGAGGCCTGGCGTGCTGCAATTCATGGGGTCGCAGAGTCGGACACGACTGAGCGACTGAACTGAACTGAACTGAATGTTTAAAGGAGGAGCTTCCCAGGTGGCTCAGCAATAAAGAATCTGTCTGCTGTGCTAGAGACACGGGTTCGATCCCTGGGTCAGGAAGATCCCCTGGAGGAGAGCACGAAAACCCATTCCAGTATTCTTGCCTGGAGAATCCCAAGGACAGAGGAGCTTGGCAGGCTACAGTCTATAGGGTCATAAAGAGTCAGACACAACTGAAGCAACTAAGCACACATGCATGTTTAAAAGAGGGGCTTCCCAGGTGGCGCTAGTGGTAAGGAACCCGCCTGCCAATGCAGGAGATATAAGACATGCTGATCCCTGGGTCAGAAAGATCCCTGGAGGAGGAAATGGCAACCCATTCCAGTATTCTTGCATGGAAAATTCCATAGAAAGTGGAACCTGGTGGGCTGCAATCCATAGAGTCACAAAGAGTCAGACACTACTGAAGCGACTTGGCATGCATTTATGTTTAAAGGAAATACTCTGTTTTTTGTTGCATGTCACTGTGCTGTTGTCAAAGAAGTAATGTGGCCACTTGGAAGACCCAGAGAAGACCTGTGTGGCCAGGTGGGCACAACCGCCAGCTCTCTTCCAGGGAACTCTGAACAAGTCACTCTTTGTTGAGCTTTAGATTAGGAAATATCTTCAATGACACCTAAACCATAGTAAGAAAAAGAACCAAGAGCAAGATTTTTGAAAAAGGAATTAAAAGCCATCTAAAAAAAGGATATGATGAGCATGAGACATATAGTAAACACAGCTTCTCATTAAAATAAATGCTTCATATTAGTACCTTCCTGTAAACTCTCCATCTGACCCTTTCTAAAGATGATGAACATGCCATATATACCATCAATTCTCCTTAATTGTTTGTTGTGTTAAAAGTCACATAATACAAAACTAGTATTTTAACCATATTTTCCTCTACAGTTAATGGCACCAAGTGCATTCATGTTGTTGTGCAACTCTCACCATCATCCATCACCCAAGTTTTTCAGCATCCTAAACCAAAACTCTGTTCCTGTTAAACACTAACTCCCCACTCCCCCTCCCCATGCCCTACCCCCTAGACCTTGGCAACTATGAATGTATTTTCTGACTCTATGAATTTGCCTAGTCTAAGTATCTTGATTGAAATCAGATTGATTATATTCTTTGCAGCCAAAGATAGAGAAGCCCTATACAGTCAGCAAAAACAAGACCGGGAGCTGACTGTGGCTCAGATCATGAACTCCTTATTGCCAAATTCAGACTCAAATTGAAGAAAGTAGGGGAAACCACTAGACCATTTAGGTATGACCTAAATCAAATCCCTTATGGTTATACAGTGGAAGTGAGAAATAGATGTAAGGGACTAGAACTGATGACTTAGTGCTTGATGAACTATGGATGGAGGTTTGTGACATTGTACAGGAGACAGGGATCAAGACCATCCCCATGGAAAAGAAATGCAAAAAAGCAAAATGGCTGTCTGAGGAGGCCTTACAAATAGCTGTGAAGAGAAGAGAAGTGAAAAGCAAAGGAGAAAAGGAAAGATATAAGCATCTGATTGCAGAGTTCCAAAGAATAGCAAGGAGAGATAAGAAAGCCTTCCTCAGCAATCTATGCAAAGAAATAGAGGAAAATAACAGAATGAAAAAGACAAGAGATCTCTTCAAGAAAATTAGAGATACCAAGGGAACATTTAATGCAAAAATGGGCTCGATAAAGGACAGAAATGGTACGGACCTAATAGAAGCAGAAGATATTAAGAAGAGGTAGCAAGAATACACAGAAGAACTGTACAAAAAAGATCTGCATAGCCCAGATAATCACGATGGTGTGATCACTCACCTAGAGCCAGACATTCTGGAATGTGAAGTCAAGTGGGCCTTAGAAAGCATCACTACGAACAAAGCTAGTGGAGGTGGTGGAATTCCAGTTGAGCTATTTCAAATCCTGAAAGATGATGCTGTAAAAGTGCTGCACTCAATATGTCAGCAAATTTGGAAAATTCAGCAGTGGCCACAGGATTGGAAAAGGTCAGTTTTCATTCCAATCCCAAAGAAAGGCAATGCCAAAAAATGCTCAACCTACAGCACAATTGCACTCATCTCACATGCTAGTAAAGTAATGTTCAAAATTCTCCAAGCCAGGCTTCAGTTAACACGTGAACTGTGAACTTCCAGATGTTCAAGCTGGTTTTAGAAAAGGCAGAGGAACCAGAGATCAAATTGCCAACATCCGCTGGATCTTTGAAAAAGCAAGAGAGTTCCAGAAAAACATCTATTTCTGCTTTCTTGACTATGCCAAAGCCTTTGACTGTGGATCACAATAAACTATGGAAAATTCTGAAAGAGATGGGAATACCAGACCGCCTGACCTGCCTTTTGAGAAACCTATATGCAGGTCAGGAAGCAACAGTTAGAACTGGACATGGAACAACAGACTGGTTCCAAATAGGAAAAGGAGTATGTCAGGCTGTATATTGTCACCCTGCTTTTTAACTTATATGCAGAGAACATCCTGAGAAACGCTGGGCTGGAAGAAGCAGAAGCTGGAATCAAGATTGCCGGGAGAAATATCAATAAACTCGGATATGCAGATGACACCATCGTTATGGCAGAAAGGGAAGAGGAACTAAAGAGCCTCTTGATGAAAGTGAAAGAGGAGAGTGAAAAAGTTGGCTTAAAGCTCAACATTCAGAAAACGAAGATCATGGCATCTGGTCCCATCACTTCATGGGAACTAGATGGGGAAACAGTGGAAACAGTGTCAGACTTTATTTTTTGGGCTCAAAAATCACTGCAGATGGTGATTGCAGGCATGAAATTAAAAGACGCTTACTCCTTGGAAGGAAAGTTATGACTAACCTAGATAGCATATTCAAAAGCAGAGACATTACTTTGCCAACAAAGGTCCGTCTAGTCAAGGCTATGTTTTTTCCAGTGGTCATGTATGGATGTGAGAGTTGGACTGTGAAGAAAGCTGAGCGCCAAAGAATTGATGCTTTTGAACTGTGGTATTGGAGAAGACTCTTGAGAGTCCCTTGGACTGCAAGGAGATCCAACGAGTCCATTCTAAAGGAGACCAGTCCTGGGTGTTCATTGGAAGGAATGATGCTAAAGCTGAAACTCTAGTATTTTGGCCACCTGATGCGAAGAGTTGACTCATTGGAAAAGACTCTGATGCTGGGAGGGATTAGGGGCAGGAGGAGAAGGGGATGACAGAGGATGAGATGGCTGGATGGCATCACCGGATCGATGGACGTGAGTCTGGGTGAACTCCGGGAGTTGGTGATGGACAGGGAGGCCTGGCGTGCTGTGATTCATGGGGTCGCTAATAGTCCGACACGACTGAGCTACTGAACTGAACTGAACTGAAATATCTTGTAAAAGTGGAGTTGAACAGTATTTGTTTATACCTAATGTATACTGGAATGCAGTTTTGAGGTTACTTAATATATGTCCTACAAACAAGACCATACCTTTTCTTCCCTCTGTACTACACAGTAGGTTCTTCATAGTTATCTCTTTTATAAATAGTAGTGTGTATATTTGGAGAAAATCATAATTCCAAAAGATACATGCACCCCATTGTTCATTGTGGCACTATTTACGGTAGTCAGGACATGGAAACAACCTATGTTCTCCTTATTTGTGGTAGCTCTGTCCTATAAAATTGGCTTAAATATTAAACCTCTATTCCTAGAGGAAATAAAGGGATAAGTTCCTACAATCGTCACATTTTCAATAACTGATTAATACATAACCTTGCTTTGTTTCTGTTTAAAAGCACTTTATTTACTATTATCATTGATTCATTAACATTGACCTCACAGCTTAAGGCACTGTAAGTCTTGCTTGAGTGAACCTTATCTAATACACATCCAGAAGATACAATCACAGACGTCTTGTACTTAGGAACAATAGACAATACTTCATCACTGGGTGATGGAGTTCATTTTAAACACTGAATCACAACAAAAAGCACAAACACGCAACCAAAAAAAGTGTTACACTAAAGAGACTACAGAAATGACACATTTCCAGTATGAAAGCGTCACTTTGTTCTACTCACTGGGACATATGCTTGCTGTCACTGCTCTGGGCTTGTGTATGAATGACCACGAAACTGTGTGATCTGTGGGTTACAAATAAATTTTTGTGAGTAGGTGAACTCACAAAGGCAGAATCTGAGAACAAAGAGACTCAACTGTAAATGCAAACAAACCATACAAAACTCATTTTCATCTCGTGGCCACTTACATTCCTATCCACACTGAGGAATCAATGAACCTAATCTTTATACTAGGAGTTAGGTGATCAATTATTAGTGTAATGATCAACCTCGCTTCCAGTCTGTACCCTTTAAATTATAATGCATTTTCTACTGAAGTTTTAGGGATAAACTAACTGAAATATAAATTTTAAGGTTATTATATCACAAAATGAAATCATTCAGAAGGATAACAAAATAAATGTTAGTAATAATATATGATAGTAGGGCCAAAATTGGAAATGGGAAAGAATTGGAAGATGGTTTCGTGTGCATGCCAGACTTTCGTTTCAACATAACTGTTTCTGGAATGTCCTCCCACTAGCTTTCTCATACCATGTGCTATAATCCCACACAGTCCACATGATGCTCAGTGCCATTAAGTGAAGTGACAGAAAAATAAGTAATAGAACAGCAGGGTTATGTGTCCCCATGGCTTGGAATTTAGATTTAGAAAGCGGTGGTGAAAATCATGTAATGGAAGCGTTGAAAGCTTGGTAAACACTGGTGAGTTGATTAATGGTGGCCTTTGCCAATATGATCTTATCATTAAACGGGCTTGTTTTTTTTCCATCACAAGTCCATGGAAAATGAATATTGCCACAAATCATATATTTCGGCTCTCTTTGATATTCTGTAGATTGTAGGAGGCCTGATTTATCTTGCAGAGGTTTAGTAACATTTTAAAGCATAATATGATAGTGTATTAAGGGGCAAGGGAAGGGCAGTGATAAATATATTGTGCAGATAAAAACCAATTGCTGTGTAAGCGAATAATAATTGAAATAGTTCGGATGGGCCTTGCCTCATTGTCCATTCTGACTTGTCTGAGGTCTAATAATCTTTCTACCTTGAAGCCCATAAAATTTAAAGTTCAAGAAGACTGAATCCATGTACAGTAAAACCATTTTTCTCACGATTTTTTAACCAATGAATATTGTGTGGGAAATTGATTCCATATGTTTTCAAGTCATTTATGCAACTTGAATAATTAAAACGTTCATTGGTAAGAGCTGCCTGATGTCTTTAAAGTCAGGAAATTATCTTATGCCAATAGACAAACTTAAACACCAAAAAGGTCAGGCTAAGTTTGAAATTTTGCAACACCTAGAAATGAAAATTTTAAATGTTTGCTAATCCCTCCTGCTTATTATCACATGGTTAAAAAAAAAGAAAGAAAGAAAAGAAATGTCTTTATTCTCTCACATTGTTATTCCTTTATATTTTTGAAAAAAATGTTTGCCTATGTGACTTTCTAAACTTACTACCACGTTATATTGGATGAGAGCCTAGTCTATCAAAGACATTTGCAATAAAATCTTGTCAGCTCTTTTTTTTTTTAATTAATAGATGCTTATGATTCGTTTCTAATTAAAAACAAAGCTTAATGTGGAAGATACGTTTTTGCTTTAATCATATTTGAAGAATTCTAAGAGTTGCGATTATTATTCCCATTTAATAGAGTTAGAAAGGTAGGCAGTCTGTAGGGTGGGAAAGCACATCTGAACTGAGTAAGTTAAACTTTGCCTGAAACACTATGGGAATACTCAGAGAATAGCAGGTAAAAAGGAGATAGCTCATAAATTTAGCCCTGATGAAATACTAACCCAAGGTTAATCTAGTTACTTTTATATACGGTATTAAGAGAATGAAACATAGAGAAAAATATGAAAATGAGGAATACTGATAATTTAAAGTGTTTGTGGAATAAAGATGATTAACGTTGGAGCTGGAAGTTCCACATCCAAATTTGAACTCTTCCACTTCCTGTTGGCTCTATGACCTGTTGAGGTCATTACTGTGCACATGTAATATAATAATAGCAATTACAATAATATTCAGAAAATGAGGCAGTTTCTATCTATAATGAAATTAAAAATTATTGAGTTTGAATACATTATTTATTGTACTAGTTTAATATCAGAGTTTTTTTCTCACCTTCGTTGTGAAATACAAGTTTAATTATTTCCAAAAGTTATTTTCTGAAAAAGTTTATTTCTCCAACCTGGGGTCATTTTTACTAAAAGAGGTACACCTTTCTTTGCCTTGCTTGCTGTAAATCTGAAACGTTTTTTTACTACTTAGTAAAGGTAATTTAATTTAACAAGAAGGACAGTGGCTTTTCAAATAAGATGTTCCTTCAGGGGGGGAAAAAAGAGTGCTAGGAAAAAGGGAAGAAAATAAGTCATTCATTTGGAAACAAGTTAATACCTGCCAAAACAATCCATGGAAATCACTCTATTGCTGTGAGTATTGTGTTTATACTATAATTAAAACCGGATTAAAAAGAACTAGAGCATAGCACCTCTGATTACTGCTAGTCTTAACACTCAAGAACGAGAAAGCCAGGTGTTAAAATTAGCCAGTGGCATTCAGTGAAGCCCAGGCTGTCTAGCCTGGCCTGGCTTATGGACAGTTAGTTTCCTTCATTGAGATGATCCCAATAAAATGGAGGAGGGAAAAGGTGATTTCCCCCCCCCCCCCGCCGGCCAGAAACAACAGGAGTAACAAAGGAACTTGAGACCTTCCCTCTCCTCCTTCTTCTCCTTATGTAAGGGTTTGAGCTTTAGAATTGATAATTCTGAATATATTGGGTCTTTTTAGTGCCCTATTGAGGTTTCAGATACAATACATTTTCATTCTATTTCCCAGCTGATGAAATGCTGGTTGCTAAATAGGAAGGCTGCCTCTCTGTTCTTTGTGCTTTCCCCCTCCTTTTTTCAAACCCAGGTCTCATTGTGTTTACCCAGAAATGGTGGCAATTAAAAGATTCCAAAGTGGCAGAGACTAATGCACCAGTAGAGCAGGATTCCAGCTTTCCATGGTAACACCCAACTTCCCTCTCTAACTACCTCCTCTTAGTTCACCAAGACAATTCTAATCCTACCGCTGTGGTTACTCTGAAAAGGCATCCAGTTTGGTTATCAGAAAGAATCTTTCTTAAATAAATATTTACCAACGTCTGTTTCACTCTTTAGGGGAGTGAGCAAAGGAAGGGCTTGAGTCTCTTAATCCTTTGGATCACATTTTGTGTAGATGATGTTTAATGCAGTGAGGGCTGCTAGTACTGGAGCCCACGCTGACACTTTATTGCCTTGATGATTGCAAACCTTAAGTGTCTTGATTGGCTGCTCATCACCTGGGTGACTTTCTTCTTGCCATCCACTTCAAGTTGCTTCCTCTGTATGGCAAAGACCCAGGAACATTCCATGAGGGTTACAACATTTTCCTTTTACAATGATGGGCTTCACCTTTCTCTTGGTTCCATGAACTCTTTAAATGTCAAAGTGATTCACATGGGAGGAACTGATCCTACACTCATTGGAAAGTTCAAAGATATAAGATCTTTTCTCTCACAAAATGATTCAATTCAGTTCAGTCACTCAGTCGTGTCTGACTCTTTGTGACACCATGGACTACAGCACACCAGGCTTCCCTGTCCATCACCAACTCCCAAAGCTTACTCAAACTCATGTCCATCAAGTCAGTGATGCCATCCAACCATCTCATCCTCTGTCATTCTCTTCTCCTCCTGCCTTCAATCTTTTCCAGCCTTAGGGTCTTGTCTTTGCCTCAGGTGGCCAAAGTATTGGACCTTCAGCTTTAGGATCAGTCCTCCCAATGAATATTGCAATGACTGACTGATTTCCTTTAGCATTGACTGGTTTGATCTCCTTGCAGGCCAAGGGACTCTCAAGAGTCTTCTCCTACGATGCTTATCTATTTTGGTAATAATGCACTTCATGCTTATCATCATCACATATTCAGTCAGTGTGTAGTCATGCAGTCTATGGGATGAAAGGCATAAAGAGTGTGTAATATTTGGGGAAAGGTAATTTCTGTGATGCTTGTTTTTTTCTACCTAGTTCAGGATGCTCTGAGCTATTGTGAAGAATAGCTCAGGAAAGAGTTAATTCTCCATAGCCTTACATTGTAGGATTTGATTCACCATGTCTTAGTTTGAGGATAGTTTGCAGCAGTATCTTTCCC
This sequence comes from Bos mutus, assembly GCF_027580195.1. Lineage (NCBI taxonomy): Eukaryota > Metazoa > Chordata > Mammalia > Artiodactyla > Bovidae > Bos > Bos mutus. The sequence continues at coordinate 35,006,780 of NC_091618.1, forward strand.
ATAAACATTAATGGGTGGAAGTTCATTTCTTTAGATGATTATTTTCCCCCACATGAATTCTGAACTACATTTTAAGTTATATACATATGCTGGTCCTAGTTGCTAAGTCAAGTCCGACTCTTGCAACTCCATGGATTGTAGCCTGGCAGGCTCCACTGTCCATGGGACTTCCCAGGCAAGAATATTGGAGTGGGTTGCCATTACCTTTTCCAGGGAATCTTCCTGACTTTGGAATGAACCAGCATCTTCTGCACTGGCAGGTGGATTCTTTACCACTGAGCCACCAGGAAATATATATATATACATGTGTGTATATGTATGTATATGAAAATTAAAATTTTGAGAAAGAACATACTAAGCATTTTAAAACTCTTTCACAACTATCTATTGAGAAATGTCTCTGCTGCCACTATCTGGTCTCCAAGCAAGGGCCAATCCCCCTACTTAGGATCTAGATCCTATTCCCTCTTGTTTGTCAAGGGACATCATCCCTGTAGTTTTTCTCTCTTTCTTGCATCAACAATTTTCCCCTCTCTTGGATCTCTCTCGTGTACCTACAAACATGCTGCTTAAAAAGTCCTCTTGGGACCCAGTGTACCCCACCTAATACCTCATTTCTCTCCTTCCTTTCTAGACAAAGTCCTTGGAAGTATTTACAGCCTCTGACTTCTCTCTTGAACTTGGGTGAACTAGTCTTTTGCCCCCCACCACTCCAAGGAAATGATTACTCCTGTCAAAGTCACTAATAATCCTCATGTTGCTAAACCCAAAGGTCAATTCTCAACCCTTATTTTCTTTAATCTGTTAGTATCATTTAACACTATTGGACCTCAAATTTATCTGAATTGAAATTATGATACACTATTTCTAGGATCCAGAGCTTCAACTACCTCCTATTGGTTGATGACCCAAAATATACTTCAATCCAGACCTGATATTTGTTGCAAGCATGGAAGGATGGATGAATGAATTTTTTTCTACACTTCATCTTACATGTTATACCAATAGTATCACTAAATGTAAGGAAAAAGTAGAGCAAATGGTTACCTTCAGAAGTATTTATTTCCTTGTTACAAATTTGTTGACAAGAGACTGAAATGTGGTCTTTCTCTGAGCAAAGTTACATGATTGGCAAAAATAAAGCACTACAATTTTATCCTTATGCTTCAGAAACAGTGAAAGTTGTACTTATATAGAAAAATAATATGCCATGCCAGTTCTATAACTTTTTAATCTATGAAAACAATTAACTCTGATGTCAATCATCACCAGTACATTTCCAGCTCATGTCTAAAAATGTTTAATTGGTTTGAATTATTGATCTAGGCTATTTCATACACAGTGGTCAAAATTTACCATGTTTATGAGCTTCTTGTGTCTATGGCCTCATGAAAGAATCACAAGTAAAACATTTTTTTCTGCATTAACTTTCCAGCTTAGCTCTTCATTCTGTCTTGGCCCAGCTCTGAGCTCCTACAATTGGCCTGTACTCTTTCGACCAGGAAGCACAATGCCTAGCAGGGTCCTAGCCTGTCTGATCCTGCCCTGAAGCTTGGTAACTAAGTCTTTCCTTAATGATTGTGGTCTACTCTATTCCATGCTTCCTTGTTCCTGATTGTAGCTACAGACTGGTTTTTGAAAAAATTCCTAATAAGCCTTTGCTCTAGGAAGTGAACTTTCTGTAACAAGATGACCCCGAGAGTAAGACTTTAATTTCCTTATTAACTCAGAAATGAAACCATCAACTAGAATTGCAGTGTGGATTCTCGTATGGCAATGGACACATATATCAGTAAAACAATCAGTATTCTATGTCTCTCATCATAATAGTCCTCCCCTTTACTGTGTGTGAGTTACACGGGTTTCAAGTGACTTGGGTTGGCATTGATAATCCCAGACTTATACAGTAATTATTATCTGTTTTAATGCACTTTTTTCTTAGTTTAGAATGAGAAAACAGCAGGAATAGGATGTGTAGAAATGTGAGGGAAGGAATCTATATTACTGTGCACAAATTTATAATAATGTGGTAGTTTCATATGGCATCCTGATGAGAGTCCCTGTTTCAATAAGCAAAAAGACCAGAAAAAGGAGAAAAGGAAGGAAGAAAGAGTGAGGAAGGGAGATTCAGGAAGAGTGATAGAGGGAGGGGGAGAGGAAGAGAGACAGAAAGTATTCTCTTTTCATAGTGAAGTGAAAGTCATTCAGTCATGTCCAACTCTATGTGACCCCCTTGGAATTCTCCAGGCTGGAATACTGGCGTGGGTAGCCTTTCCTTTCTCCAGAGGATTTTCCCAACCCAGGGATGGAACCCAGGTCTCCCACATTGCAGGTGGATTCTTTACCAGCTGAGCCACAATAGAGACTATAACTCCAGGGGGTCTCAATGCGGTATCAACTGAAAATCAACTTGTATTTGTTGCAGAGTATAGGAAGGCTTAAACTGGGAAAATTTATTAAATTCCAAAGAACTCTTACTATTATAAAGAAATCACATCAGGCCTTGAATTCAAGTCCTATTTGATGGCTGTTTTCAAAAGGGTGTGAATCATTGCAGTCGATGTAAAATAGAAGGGTAGGAATTATTTTCTCACAGGTTCTGCCTGCTAGTAAGTCATATGAATTTAATCCACCTGTGTTGTTATTTCCACTAATGAAAAAGAGTAACTCTTTATTTTATCAAAATTTAGGGTATTTTGAAATACCACTTTTATGCTAATTTATAAATATTAGGAAATTTGTTGACTTAAAGAAAAAATGACTATTTTTAGTAGCATCTACTGACAAGATGTGTATGTAACGAAACCTATCATTGTATTATACACAGTGCTCCTTGATGCCCATAGATCAGAAATCTCAGAAAAGAAGCCAACATTTGACTCAGCAGAAAGATTGATCCCTACTGCTGGATCCTCCCATTTGGAATAATGTTCCATACAGTTTGTACTACCTCTCCCTATGCTAAAAAAATACATAAATTATGTTTTAATTAAGTCAGTCTTTCCTTAATGTGACATTCCCAGATATGTGGGATACAAGGCCTCTGAGAGTTATTTTAAAGGAATCAAGAATTAATCCCTATAAGTAATTCTTGTAAAGCTAATATTTCATAAGGAACAACCCAACACGGTCCCTGTAATGGACAGCTGGTGGTGTAAAAGAAAGTTAGACCAAAGAAATATTCACCCAAAACATGAGACTATGTAAACCTGTTGATAACATTTGAATCTGAATCAGCAGGTTTTTATGTCAATAAGTAAGTAAAATGTTATATTCTGTAAATTGCATTTATATGAATTCTCCCTCCTCAATCTTTAATAGCCCCTTATAATTAATACCCAACTTAAAAAAGTACATCTAGAATCTTAATAGTGATGTAATAACGTCTTGATTGCTCTGGAACACCGTGACCTTGTTATAATAGGCGCAAACACACGCTACACGGACTTTCTTGTCTCTCTTGTCTTTCACGGTGTTTTTGGATTCCCTACTAAAAAGAACCAGTGCTTCTAGAACAGAGCTTCAGCAATCATATGCCTGGATTAATCTGTCATCACAGCATCAACACTCCTCACAGCAAAAAGTTCTGAAACTCAGTTTTCCTGGCTCCTGAACAACCTTGTGGCTACAGGAAAGAAAGGCAGGCACGGTAGGCCCTAGGTGACATACTTCTGACAAAAACATTCATTTATCAGATAAACTAGAATCAGAGAAAGTTAAAATTATTTTGAAAAAAAAATCTTGGAAAATTTCTGTAAGAATAACACAGAGTTCTGTCATCAACAAGGTGTAAGTCATTCATACTTAGGATTCTGTGAGTGATGACTCATGTCTCTTGGATAAATGAACATAAAAGCAATTAGCAGGATGTGAGTTATTTGGTTTCTAAATGGCCTGACAGTTATGACAACCAAATTTAGATTTTTATCTGCCTAATGCTGGTTTGATGTATTCAGAATTAAATTAACTCTTTTTTCTTAGAGTCAGCGGGAAAATATATTTTAAAAGTTAAAAAAAAACATATGAATACATTTCCTGTTTAAGGAAAGAGAATATGACAAAACAATGTGATTCCCATAAGAAGCCACCAAATTAGATGTGTCATCCCAGTGAACATGTCCAATATGATACAGAAGTTCAAGTGTCAAGATGGACAGCAAGGTACCTGCCCAATGTATACCATGCTCATGATAAACCCAGAGAGCTGGTTAGCTTAATTGCTCTGAATTCTGTAAAGGACCCTCGACATACTCAAGGCTGTCTCATGATCCTTGCTCAAGTAAAATTTATAACCTAAGATATACTTATTGACAGAGGCATAGAGAATGGAGGACCATGAGAGACAAGGAATTAATCATATCCCAGTGATTTATTCCTTAGGTTTATCTGAGTGTTTACATGACAGCAGGGGAAGCAAATGGACTACGGATTAAAAGCAAAGTCTTGGGAATACAACTGGTCAGGATTCAAATACTGGCGATGTTAATTGCTAATTGGATATTATCAGGCAATTTAATTAGCCAGTTTCCTCCCAACCTCAGTTTCTTCCCTTACAGGACTATTGTAAAGATTAGATGTAATGATGCTTATTAGACCACAGAATTCTTGAAAAGAGTGACTATTTTCACAGTCCTGGTACACAGTAGAGTGTCTAGTGCATAGCAGGTGCTCAGTGTTGGGTGAATAATTATGTAAAATGCACATCATGGTCCCTGGTACAAAATAAGTAAATATGACGATAGTGATAATGACACTTAGGAGCTTTACGAATCTTTTAAATGGTTTCCCAAAGCACTTAGAAGAATTTACTGATTTCTATAAGGGCCTACATAATTTGACTCATTTCCATCTTTTCATCTATCTTTTCTATGCTTCCCTGGTGGCTCAGATGGTAAAATCATCTAATTGCAATGCTGGAGACCCAGGTTCAATCCCTGGGTCAGGGAAGATCCCCTGGAGAAGGCTCTTGCCTGGAAAATCCCATGGATGGAAGAACCTCGTAGGCTGTAGTCCATAGGATGGGAAAGAGTCGGACACAGCTGAGTGACTTCACTTTCACTATCTTTTCAGTCTCTTCTTGAATTAACCTTCTTTTCTTCTACCTTTTGCCACACTGTTCTTCTTCACTGTCTTAAGTAAACTGAGACATCTCCTACCTCAGGACCTTTGCACATACTACTTTCTCAGTGTTCTTGTCTTTTCCTATTCTGTACCCAGGTCTCCTTTTCAACTCCTGGCATTTCTAATCAGGAGCTATGTCAGGTCCATCACCTGATGATTTGCTATGAAATCACAGAAGCAAAAGCCAAAAAGGACCACAAACTTGCCATGGATTTTTTTCTACCAGCCTATTGCATAGTCTACACCAGCAGATGGCCATGCTTAGCTTTCTGAAAACTCAACTGTTTCATTCATGCCAGGAATGGTTAATGACATTTTTCTGATTTTTTCAGACCTTTACTTATTCAGCTTCTTCCACAACTCTATGAGGTATAACTACTGTAATAAATTCTATTTTTTTATAATATCATAGTTCTTCTGCTTTCCCGATTAAATATTAATTGCTGAAGTAACTGCAATAACTTAAGTTTCCAGGTCAATAAAAATTTAAAGATGAATATCTGATTGTATCAGGCTTCCCTTGTGGCTCAGAAGGTAAAGAATCTGCCTGCTAACTCAGGAGACCTGGGTTCAATCCCTGGATCAGGAAGATCCCCTGGAGAAGGGAATGGCTACCCACTCCAGTATTCTTGCCTGGAGAAGTCCAAGGACAGAAGAGCCTAGAGGGCTATTGTCCATGGGGTCACAAAGAGTTGGACACGACTGAGCGGCTAAGCACACACGTACACATCTGATCTTGTTGGATTCAGAGGTATTAGTATTACTGTAGCCAGTGGTAAAAGGGATTCTGGTAATCCCCTGACAATCATTTCAATGTTTACTTTTGACACCTGTAATCAAGTGCCTATAGGAGACAAGGCTGGGATGACCAAGTTTCTGTTATAGAATAGGCTACTGAAAATAAGTGCTTTTACATGCACTGGAAAACTTAGAAAATGATGTAGTTGTTGTTTTAAATTCCCAGATAAGCAAATTGGATGAGGGTGGAAAAAACAATATTGAATCAAGGTGAATTTGTTAATAAGTATGCACTGTGTATAATCCTGGGTTTATGGTGATACTTTGAGCAGCTAGGAGAGAGTCTAACAATTTTGTTGACTGACTGAAATCTAGACCCAAATTTAATTTGCACTAAATAAAACTGTAATGTTAGAGCTTCTTTGTGTACTATAGAGCAAGATACTATACAAAGGCGTAGGGCTATTGGAATGATAGAGGGCAATTACTCTGTCTTTTCACACAACCCTCAACCTTAGAAAGGTCCAGAGGACATTCCTTCTACCAACGCTGTCCAAAGCTGAAAGAAATACCTTCATAGGAGAATTCTGGCATCTTTGAAGAGCTCAGTGGTAGATATTCTCTATAGGCCAGGGATCAGTGGTGAGTTCTTTCCATAAAACTGAATTCCTAGAATTCAGTGGAGAAGGCAGTGGTGCCCCAGTCCAGTACTCTTGCCTGGAAAATCCCATGGATGGAGGAGCCTGGTGGGCTGCAGTCCACGGGATCACTAAGAGTCAGACACGACTGAGCGACTTCTCTTTCACTTTTCACTTTCATGCATTGGAGAAGGAAATGGCAACCCACTCCAGTGTTCTTGCCTGGAGAATCCCAGGGACGGGGGAGCCTGGTGGGCTGTCATCTATGGGGTTGCACAGAGTCGGACACGACTGAAGTGACTTAGCAGCAGCAGCAGCAGAATTCAGTGGGAATTCTTGGGTGGCAACAGATAAGTGGCAGTGCAAAATCACCAAAGAAAATGTGGATTTGGTGATCACAATGGGCAGCTAAGCCAAAGCAGTAATTAGGATGAGTTAACCAAAGTGATCTTTGGCATTGGCTAGATGATCATGCTATCTATAGAACTGAAATCAATTGGCAGCCTGCTAAAGTCTTAATACAGTGGAAAAGCTCTGCTGCTGCTGCTGCTGCTAAGTCGCTTCAGTCGTGTCCGACTCTGTGCGACCCCATAGACGGCAGCCCACCAGGCTTCCCGTCCCTGGGATTCTCCAGGCAAGAACACTGGAGTGGGTTGCCATTTTCTTCTCCAATGCGTGAAAGTGAAGTCGCTCAGTCGTGTCCGACTCTAGCGACCCCATGGGCTGCAGCCTACCAGCCTCCTCCATCCATGGAATTTTCTAGGCAAAAGTACTGGAGTGGGGTGCCATTGCCTTCTCCGGAAAAAGCTCTACATCTTGTGAACAGAAGTCTGACTTGAGTCACTACAATACAACAGAAAGCTATGATCAATTCTTTAACCAATTCCCAAATTTGAACCGTTAACAGGCTCAGAGTACCTAGAACAAAGAGGAGAACAGATGCTTTTGAGGAAGAACCCTGTTACATAGCAAAAAAAATTGATAGGAGAGTCTTCCTCCTAGCCTTCCCCAAAGAGAACTGAGAACACTTACCAGCATGAACATTCACAGGGAAAGGGTAAATAATCAGATTTTTCAGGGATTACCAGACACTGCCTCTGAAATGACCTTCATTCCTGGAAACCCAAACACCATTTTGGCCCACCACTTAGAATAGGCACTTAGGGAGGTCAAGCAATTGATGGAGTATTGACTTGGGCCCAGAATGTCCCCAAATTCAGTAAGCTCTGAGCTCACATGTCCTCAAATGTTCCCTGTGATGTTTCCTCCAAATTTCAGAACAAATAGAGTAGATGTACTCAGCAGCTTTTGGAATCCTCACATTGGCTCTTAAGGCAGAAAGGCCTTAAGCACTAAAATGGGCTCTGCATAGAAAGATAATAAACCTAAAGCATTACCGCATTCTTGGAGGGATTGCAGAGATTAGTGACACCACCAGGTGCTTTAAAGATGCAAAGATGGTCATTCCTAGCATACCCTCATTCAACTTGTCTATTTGTCCTATACAGAAAACAGGTGAGATCCTGAATAATGACAGTGAATTATAATAAATTTCATTAGCTGATGACTCCAAGTGCAGCTGCTACTCCAGAAATTATTTTTGTTGCTGGAATAAATGTCCACATCCCCTGGCACCTGTGTGTACAGATATCAGTATGGAAAATGCTATTCATGGATGTCAGTCAGTCTCTTTCTCTAGCCATTCCTGTCCTTGCCCAGAGGGCTCATGAAGCTTACGAATAAGGTGACCTCAGCATCAGGAGGAATGTCATACATGGACTGAGCAACATGAACCTTTACTTACTAAGGCTAATAGGGCTATGACCACTGATAAACATCCAGAAAGATGTTCAAGAGCAGAAACCAGCATTGAGCATTGATATGGCATTATGCCTCAGGGGAAGCATCTAGCCACATGGTGACAGGCAGATGATACTGGATTACTTCTCTGACAGAAGGGACAGTGCTTTGCTGTCAATGAAATGCACACTTACTCTGGATTTACCTTCCTGCAGAGTGCTTCAGACCAAACACCACTCATGTGCTTATAGAATGTGTTATTCATAACCATGGCCCTTCATACAACATTATTTGCTACCAAAAAAAATCACTGTATAGTAAATAAAGTACAGCAATGGGCTCATGCCCTACCAGGCTCCCCATCACTCTGAAGCAGCTGACTTGATACAACAGTAGAGTGGCTTTTTGATAGCTTAGTTATAGCACCAGCTGGGGCATACTAAAATGCTGTGTTGATATCTTTGAAGGTATGGTATATATTCTCAACCACTAACAAAGGTTGCTATTTCTCCCATAGCCAGGATTCTTGGCTCTAGGAACTAAGAGATGGAAATGGGTATTGCTCCTCTCATTTACTTCTTATGTTCCACTAGCAAGATGTTTGCTCTATCTCTACAACTTTATGTTTTGTTGATCTAAAGAGTTTTGTTACCAAGGGAGAAACACTTTCACCAGGGAAGAGAACAATGTTTTCATTAAATTAGAAGTTGAAAATGCCCCCTTTTCCACCTTAGGCTTCTCATATCAGTGGGAAAATAATGCAAAAAGTTGGGTTATGCTATATGGGGAGTGATTAATCATGACTCTCAAGTAAAATTGGACTGCTGCTGCACAAGGTGGGTTAGGAGTATGTCTGAGTCTCTTGTGGAGCCTCTTAGTACTTCTATCCTATAATAAAAGTTAATGAAAAAAATACACCACCTTAGTGAAACAAGGCTGCTTATGGCCCAGACCTTCCCATTACCCTATCAAATAAACTCTAACAATAGTTACCTTTATATATTAGTTTATCAACTTAAATTATAAGATATCAACAGGTGATTCAGAAGAGGAATGGATATCACCTAAATGTTGGCAAAGTGATTTTGATTTTGAAATTTCTTTTTTGAAAGTAGTTTTAACATACTTTGGTTATATTTGTGATGGTCGCATCATGTTAGATCAGAGCATTCTTTTGTTATTATCTTTACTTAATTAAATATGGTTAAAAGAGGCATATATACTTGCTAAGTCAACAAAGACTAGGTCATGGTGTGCTCATACTGTCAATTTAGCTAAACTGAAAGTATATTTGTATATGGTTCAGAGTAGAACTTGCTACCAGAGAAGTTTTACATGAAATTTGGGAGGTAGAAGTGAAAGAGCTGTTATACTCTGCAGGTTGTTGCTTAAAGGTGATAAAGAACAGATGCAGAGGTGCCAGGAGATTCCAGTTTGGCCTTATCTCACTCCACTCTGAGTCTCTTTTTTCTTCCCAATGCCTACTCTATTCCTAGGAATAGATTAAGGAATAGGGTAAGTACCTTGGGTGCAAGAGCTAGGTAATACTAACTATTTAATCACAGGGCCAAGCAGCTAATAAATGGTTGTTGATTTTCTTTTAAAAAATTACTTTTGTGGGAAAGAGATCAAGATGGCAGAGTAAGAGGATGTGGTGCTTACCTCCTTCCATGAACATATAAAAATACATCTACACGTGGAACAATTCTCACTAGAAACTAACTGGAAACTGGCAAAAGTAATCCTAGACAGCTAAGGCTGTGAGAAAGATACACACATAATCGGGTAAGATGAGGGGGGAAAAATGACCAGATTAGTCCCCTGGGAGGGGACTCAGAGGGAGAGGGAGCTCACACAGACAGCACCCACCTGGAAGGTGAGCAAACAGAGTCATAGGTGGGGCAGCCCAGTTCTGGGGCCGTGTAGGAGACAAGCCCTCTTAGCTGGCTGGAGAACTGCTAGGAAAAATCTACAGACTGAAGAAGAATGGGTTCCACTTGTGAGGAGTGTGTGGTGCTGGCATCTGACCAGGCAGATTGGAAAAGATGTCTGCCTAGTGGCTGTCAGTTTTCCAGGACTACCTTGCTATGTTCTCCAGGCAGAGACAAGCAAATGCCCCAACCCTCACTCCATGCTACAGCAAGACACTGGATTATGGTGTCTAGGACCTGGGTAAAAACTCAAACTTGGGATGCAGAGGCAACCCGGTCCGGAGGTAGAGACTAGGTTGGGCAGTGGCAGCCGTTGTTAGCACTTACTCAAGCAGCCGAAACAGCCCAGACTTCTGATGGCAGCTTGGCTGCTGGGTTTCCCATAACTGCCGTGCTGTGTGCCCGCCCCCTCCCACCCCGCACCCCCCCCCACACACACAAGACATGAAAATACCTGGCCACACTCACTCCACACCACATTTGCAGCACTAGATCTGGAGCAACCATGTGCAGAGAAATATGCAACTGTGGGTTGTACCATCAGCAGAACATTGGACCTCTGTTGGCTCACAAGCCCCACTTGCTTCAGTACTCCCTTCCTTTGGAGCAAAGGCCCCAGGGTGGGTAGAAGGAAAACTAAACATTTAAAGGGAACACAGCCAGCTAAAGCCTGACCCTCAGGGCTTCTTCTTCAGCTCCTGAGGAAGCAGATTCTGCCCCTAACAGAGTGGTGACAGCTACTGAGCAGAGAGGAAGTCCTGACCCACTCCCTATTTGGGCTCTAGCTTCTCAATCTCCAGCCCCACTCCCTACCAAGGTGGTAGCTGCCAGCATTCTCTGAGGAAAGACTTGAAGTGTTCATGTCAAATCCAGCCCTCCAACTATGGGCACAGACAGTCTGCATGGAGATGCTCCCACATAAGAACACCCTTTGAAAACCACAATAGGTAACTGGAGGCAGAGACAGTTAAGTAACTTAAAAAGGCAGAAGAACTACTCTCAAGTGAAAGAGCAAGCTGCTGCTGCTGCTAAGTCACTTCAGTCGTGTCCGACTCTGTGCAACCCCATAGACAGCAGCCCACCAGGTTCCTCTGTCCCTGGGATTCTCCAGGCAAGAATACTGGAATGGGTTGCCATTTCCTTCTCTAGAAAGAGCAAAGAGAAAATCCCTAATAATAAAATAGAAGTAAACAATTTACCAGATAAAGAATTCAAAATATTGATGATAGGAGTGGTAACTGAATTAGGGAAAAGACTTGATCCAAACAGATCATTTTAACAAGAACCTAGAAAATAAAAAAAAGACTCAGTCGAAAATAGATAATTTAATATCTGCAATAAAAAACACCCTAGACGCAATAGCAGACTAAGTGATACAGAAGAACACATAAGTGATCTGGAAGATAGAATCATGGAAATCACCCAATCAGGAGAGCAGAAAGACAAATAAAAAGAAAGAAAGAAAGAAACAAAAACAATATATGCAATCTCTGGGGAAATTAAACGTGCCAACATTCATTCATCATAAATGTTCCAGGAAGAGAAGAGAGAGAGACAAGGATCAAAAATATATTTGGAAAAATAAAACTTCCCAAACCTGAAGAAGGAAACATATCCAAGTACAGGAAGCACAGAAGGTTACAAATAAGATGAACCCAAACAGAACAACATCAAGATATATAATTAAAATGGCAAAAGTTAAAGATTAAAAGATGATTCTAAAAGCAGCAAGAGAAAAACAGAGTCATACACAAACGAATCCCCATAAGGCTAAATAATTCCTTTAAATGTCAATGAACTAAATGCTTTGATTAAAAAAAAAAAAAAGAGAGAGAGAAAAGATATAGGGTAGCTGATTGGATACAAAATAAGACCCTTCAATATGCTGCCTACAAAAGACTCACTTCAGGGCTAAAGCCATATACAAACTGAAAGTGAAGAGATGGAAAAAAATACTTCATGCAAGTGAGAATGATAAAAGAGGGTATCAATATTCATATCAGATAAATTAGAGTCTATAACAAAAGACAAAGAAGGCCACTACATAATGATAAAGTGACTGATACAAGAGGATATTATATTCACTAGTATATATCCAATGCAGGAGAACCTAAATATATAAAGCAAATACTACCAGGAATAAAGGGAGAAATTGACAATAATATGGTAATAGTAGGGAGCATTAACACCCTACTGATATCATGGAAAGATCAACCAGACAGCATATCAATAAGGCAACAGTGGTCTTAAATGACAGAGTAGACCTTAAATTGAACTTAATAGAAAATAGATATCTACAGGATATTATAAACATATATCTAGTATGGCCTGCATAGGTGCTGAGGACAGTGACTCAAGGGTTATTTTGATGAAAGACTTTTGAAATGGACAAGAAAAAGACTACTGATTGTTCTTTCAGTAGAATACAAGAGTGTTGTCTAGAAGACTGTCTGAGGATCATCTGTTTCTATGGGGGTGTGAACATTTGATTTTCTTTGGTAGATCTATAGCAATTCTGTGCAGATGGAAGTTAATTTATGAAAGGCTGATGACGGTCCAGATGTTTCACGTCCAAAATAAAGCATATGAGTCCAATTCATTAAAAAGCAAATGAATTTGGTCTAGCAGAGAATATAAATCTCATTTCAGGACACAGGTTTTAAGAGGGCAGGACATCTTAATCAATGGTGTTATCAGATTATCAAATGGAGAGGAGAAAGTCAGGCTGTTTCCCTTAAATATGTGGAATGAATGTTAAACAGCCAAAAAAAACAAAGAAAAAAAAATTCAATATACTTGCCTAAAAATTACAACATAGTTATGGCTTAAAAAATGTAAATGACATTAAAACACAATTGACAGAATGAGAGAAAATATTTTCAACATTCATATTAAACACACACAGATATAAGTCTATCTATAATTTATAAAGAGGTCCTTCAAATCATTAAGAAAGAAAACTCATCCACGACAAAACATAGAAAAGTTAGCAAAGAATTCAAAAAGGAAAAAATACAGAAATAAAAACTATGTAATGTGACACACTGTCACTAATAATCAGATGAATGCAAATTAAATGACATTTTTTTTGCTATTGGATTGCATGCGTGCATGCTAAGTTGCTTCAGTTGTGTCCTACTCTTTGTGACCATATGGACTGTAGCCTGCCAGGCGCCTCTGTCCATGGCATTTTTCAGGCAAGAATATTGGAGTGGGTGGTCATGCCCCCCTTCAGGGGATCTTCCCGAGTCAGGGATCAAACCGTCATCTCTTGCGTCTCCTGCATTAGCAAGTGGGTTCTTTACTAATAGAGTCACATTAAAAAGTATAGCATTCCTATGTTCACTGCAGTATTATTCACAATAATCAATGTATGGAAGCAACCTGTCTGTCAATAGATGAATGAATAAAGATGTGATTCTACATAATGGTCTATTATTTTCATTACTTTGTCAACAAAGGTCCGTCTAGTGAAGGCTATGGTTTTTCCAGTGGTCATGTATGGACATGTAAGTTGGACTATAAAGAAAGCTGAGTGCCAAAGAATTGATGCTTTTGAACTGTGGTGTTGGAGAAGACTCTTGAGAGTCCCTTGGACTGCAAGGAGATCCAACCAGTCCATTCTGAAGGAGATCAGCCCTGGGATTTCTTTGGAAGGAATGATGCTAAAGCTGAAACTCCAGTACTTTGGCCACCTCATGCCAAGAGTTGACTCATTGGAAAAGACCCTGATGCTGGGAGGGATTGGGGGCAGGAGGAGAAGGGGATGACAGAGGATGAGATGGCTGGATGGCATCACTGACTCGATGGACGTGAGTCTGAGTGAACTCCGGGAGTTGGTGATGGACAGGGAGGCCTGGTGTGCTATGGTTCATGGGGTCACAAAAAATCGGACATGACTGAATGACTGAACTGAACTGATTTCCCTTTAAAAGAGAATGAAGTGCTGTAATTTGTAACAACATGAATGAATCTGGACAGCACTATGCTAAGTAAAATAAGTGAGACAAAGACAAATACTTCATGGTATCACGTACATGTGAAATCAGAATGGAAAAAAGTAGAACTCACAGAAACAGAGCTTAAGAAAGTGGTTATCCAGGACAGGAAGGTATGAGAAATAGGAAGTGGTTAATAAAAGAGTACAAACTCTCAGTTATAAGATTAATTAGTCTAAGGATCTAGTTATAATATCGTGACTATGGTTGATAACAATGTATTGTATAGTTGAAATTTGCTGAGAGTACAACTTAGTTTTTCTTACCAAAAGAAAAAGAAAGATAAATATATGATACCATAAATGTGTTAACTAGATGGGAGAGATTCTTTCATACTATATATGTCTACCAAATCATCACATCATTCACTTTAAATATCTTATAATTTTATTTGTTGATTATAATTTAATGAAGCTGATAAAGTTTGCAAGGCTATAGCGTAGTGTAAGATGGTCAGACTTTTGGGAAGGGAATTTCTGTACTTGAAAAGCTATGTGAAAAAATATTGACCTGCAGTTTACTCCTAGACATCTATTGTGTAGTAATGCTTTGTATGTGTGCAAAAAATGTAAACAATATTTGTTACAACCTTGTTTATAACACCAAGAATTATAAAATAAAATTAACATTTAAAACAAACTTTCGGGATAAACTACATCAGTGTTTACCTGTTTAACAAAGTCAACAGTGTTTATCTGGTAAAGGAAATGAGCCGGGAGAAGCACTCATATTTTTGTTACCTCCTTTTCCGTTGTCCTGTTACCAAAAAAATTAAGTATATATTTATTACTTTTACAATACATGAATTTTAAAAGGAGAAAATAAACTGCCTGTTCCTAGTCCAAATTTGATGCCATGAAAATTTTCAGTATTACTCATAGTATTCCATCAGTGTGATTACTTCCATGTTTTCCCACTTGATAGGGTGGGGAGAAAAGAGAAAAAAAAAAACTCAAAAGGAGTTATTTCTTACTAAAGTGATAGCTATGAAGCCGTTTAAAATTTCTGAGGGAGGGAGATTTTTATACCCAAATTGTCATTATTTTTAGATTGAAAAGAACTGGGTAACCCTGGGCAAGTGACTAAATGTAAAAACTTATGTTCAGCAGTTTTTCACTGAAGATGGTTGTGAGGAATAACCAATAAAGTGGACAACTTTCTGAAAAGTTTTATTTTCAAAAACGACTGCAGTGTGAGCAGCCTGTGCCCTTCTCCTGGCCCTGTGTTCCACTAGCTTTGTGACCTCTTGTTGCTGTTGTTCAGTCACTAAGTTGTGACCTTGTAAGTACACTTAATCCCAGAGCCTCTAAGCCTTCATCTGTGCAATGACAATTAACATTCTTCCTTCTGTGGTGGCTCAGTGGTCAAGAACCCAACTGTAATGCAGGAGACTCGGGTTGGATCACTGGGTCGGGAAGATTCCCTGGAAGAGGAAATGGCAACCCACTCCAATATTCTTATTTGGATGATCTCATGGACAGGGAAGCCTGGTAGGCTATAGTCCATGGGGTTGTAAACAGTCAGAACTGAACACACACACACACTTCCTTCCTTCCATGGGGTTGTCTTTTGGGCCAAACATTATTTCACATGTGAAGTCATTTTATAAGCTATATAAAAATGAAAGACGTTACGACATCAGGTCCAGCTTTATAACACTTGCTTCTCACCTAGTACTTTTGCTTTTAAGGCCTTAAAACAACGTAGAAATTACAAATTGGGCAATATTTGTGCAATGTTTAATGTCCACCTCAAGCTCTGGGTTATAGACTCTATGAGAGCAAAGACCATATCTGCTTTAAGGAAAAAAAAAAAATTAGTTTTCTATTACTTAACAAAGTACCTGGCTGGCACTTAGTATCTGTTCAATAAATAGTTGAATAAGTGAATGAGTGAATGAATGAATAAAATCAGGTTAATTTTCCCTCTGTGTTTCCCTATGCTTTTCTGGTAATGTAAAAGGCAACTGAAACAGGCAAAAGAGTTTATTCAGGAAAACAAAAATAACCACATCTCCTAGACTTTAAAGTAGTAATTCCTTGGCGGGCAGGGATGGGGGGGTCAAAAATCTTTCCCCAAACCCCACTGGGCTCAGAGGAATTCCATTTGGGCACCAAGGCCATAACCCACTGAAGCCACCATACCTCAGCTGTGCAGTAAAACACTTAGAGGATTAGTTTTGTCCTGCAGCCTAATGGGTTTTTGGAGCGTGGGGAGCGTCTTCTTCAGATTTTTTTTTAAGGTCAGCCGGAGAATTCAGAAGAGGTATTGACTTTAAAAGGATCGGACGCCAAGCCCAAAATATCTTTTTGATGCGCAGACCTCACTGATTCTTTTTTTTTTGAAACTTGTAACACGTATTTAAATATCAATAGGATACTGGGACAATTTGCATTAACAAATTAAACCAAACCAAATCAAAACTAGACAAGTTTTTCTTGCCTTTGCTTCATGTGGATGGAACGGAGATTGAGGTGAACTGATCCATACTCATGACTACGCTTTGGCAACTTTGCAAAGTAGTTTGATCCTAGTTCATTATTTCGGCATTATCCTTTCATTACATTTCTTTGACTTTATAGCATCTTTCTCTGTACTTCACATGAAGGGTATACAGGAAATTCTAAAATTAAATAATGAAAGGTCCAAATTCTAGCTCCAGGTGATAAAGTCTTACAACTACCGGATTTTCTTTTCTTTTTTTTAACAAAGGACAAGCAATGAGTTTTCGAGTGCTAAGAGTTAGTGAAGACTGCTTGGGAAACATTCCAAGCTTAAAGACTTGCTCAAAATGCACTTACTTCTCTTGAAAAAGAAAAACAAACCTGATTTTTCTTCAATTGGATATTCCATAAGTCTGGTGATAGGAAGAAAGTTGTTAGAATTCAATGTGGGAGAGTGCCAGTGAGAGAAACATGAAGGAATGTAACTGCCTTTACTTTGATTCCCTGTTTCTTCCTCCCCCATGTTTGGGTATGGAATTCATGCAGATTTAATCAGCTCTATTTGTGGTTTTTATTCATTCTGTCACCAGATGGTGCCCCAGTGCATGACGGTTCTGTGTGTAGCCCTCTTCTCCTGGCAATCAAAGAGCTGTGGTCTTACTAGAACGCATAGTTAAGAGCATGACAGAGTTACTAAATAGAAGGTGGGTTTTTATTTCCCATCAGCCTGTCTATATTTATGTCTCTCTTTGCAGTGTAGTGTGGTTTTTCTTTCTCAGTCCCTAAGACAGTTTTATTTTGTCCCAATGCATTATTAAATATTACTTTGTGGTACTATAGTTTAACATTTGTTTCAAATTGTAATAAGTCTTCTCTAATTTTTGCACCCTCCTAAGATATGGTTTAATAGGCTAAGATATGGTTTAATGACAATGGATGCCTTATTGGCCGAGTCATGGGAATTTTGAATTATTAAGGATGAATATGGGAAAATGAAATTTGAGTAAAATAATGACATATCAGAGTTTATTAGGACTGTCAAAACTTTCTTAAGGAATCATTGTACCAAAAAGTTTTGCTGATATTCTAAAATATAGGGTACACTTATTAAGAGAAATGTGATTATAAAATAAAACAACAATATAAATGAAAACAAATTATAAAGTAAATTGCAAAGAAAATATTTCAAATCAAATAAATTATCAGATTTTTATGTAAGACCTATCTTGATTCACATAAGAAAAAAACACTATATAAAGGGACTATCTGTTCTCTGAGCTATTCAGTCTTATACCCTGATTCCTGTGTCAAAGCTGTATATCATAAGTAGCAGTCATAGGTCTCAGATGTCTTAGGTAAATTCTTATTTCAGATATTATGCCCCATAGTTTCTTAGGTATATACACTTGCAATGAGTAAGTCACCCTCCTCCATTTTATTTTTTATCCTTTTTTTTTTGCCATGCCATGTGACATGCAGGATCTTAATTCTGTGACGGGGATCCAACCTGCACCTCCTGCAGTGGAAGCATGGAGTGCTGACAACCAGAGAAGTCCCCAAAAGCCTCTTGATAAGCCCCTTTTCCTTTATTGTTTTACATCTTCTCTTATTTTCTTTCCTTTTTCAGCAAGTATTCTGTGTAGGGGTTCCCTGATGGCTCAGTGGTAAAAAATCCACCTGCCAATGCAGGAGACTCGGGTTTGGTCCCTGGGTTGGGAAGATACCCTGGAGAAGGAATTGGCAACCCATGCCAGTATTATTTTCTTATCTGGGAAATTCATGGACAGAGGAAACTTGTAGTATACAGTCCCTGGGATTGCAAAAGAATCAGCCAAGACTAGTGATTAAACAACAACAACATTCTGTAGAGTATTCTGATTACACCTCCTGCATTTCTACTCAACACAGCTGATTCTCTGACTATAGAGTTTTCATTTCCCTTTGCCTTTCACAGTCATAAAGAATCTTAAGAAAAATTTTAATGGCAATAACTTAGATTGTAATATAACTTCCTTTCTTAACATTTTTGAAAATATATCAAGGACTACTATAGGAATCATTAAGCCTTTAGAGTATTTTCATGCTCCTTAATCATTGCCTGTCTTCCCGCATTTCAGTAGCTGGACCCTCAATATTCAGTCTAATCCACCTGAATTGAAAACACCAACTCAGTGGCTGCATTTTGATATCATATTTTTTTGGTAGTAATCCAAATATCAGTGACTTTTGACTACAAAATATAGGAAATACTAGTTTGCTCACTTCTTTTTCTGAAAACATTCTTAAAACTGAGTCCATATAGAGAAAGTCAATTCATTGGAAAAGACCATGATGCTGAGAAAGATGAGGGCAAGAGAAGGGGGTGACAGAAGATGAGATGGTTGAATGGCATCACTGACCAAATGGACATTAGTTTGAGCAAACTCTCAGTTCAGTTCCGTTCAGTCGCTCAGTCGTGTCCAACTCTTTGCAACCCCATGAACTGCAGCACTCCCAGCCTCCCTCTCCATCACCAACTCCCTGAGTTCACTCAAACTCACGTCCATCGAGTCGGTGATGCCATCCAGCCATCTCATCCTCTGTCGTCCCCTTTTCCTCCTGCTCCCAATCCCTCCCAGCATCAGAGTCTTTTCCAATGAGTCAACTCTTTGCATGAGGTAGCCAAAGTACTGGAGTTTCAGCTTTAGCCTCATTCCTTCCAAAGAACACCCAGGACTGATCTCTTTTAGAATGGACTGGTTGGATCTCCTTGCAGTCCAAGGGACTCTCAAGAGTCTTCTCCAACACCACAGTTCAAAAGCATCAATTCTCCAGTGCTCAGCTTTCTTTATAGTCCAACTCTCACATCCATACATGACTACTGGAAAAATAATAGCCTTGACTAGATGGAGCTTTGCTGGCAAAGTAATGTCTCTGCTTTTGAATATGCTATCTAGGTTGGTCATAACTTTCCTTCCAAGGAGTAAGTGTCTTAATTTCATGCCTGCAGTCACCATCTGCAGTGATTTTGGAGCCCCAAAAAATAAAGTCTGACACTGTTTCCCCTGTTTCCCCATCTAGTTCCCATGAAGTGATGGGACCAGATGCCATGATGTTCGTTTTCTGAATGTTGCGCTTTAAGCCAGCTTTTTCACTCTCCACTTTCACTTTCATCAAGAGGTTTTTTAGTTCCTCTTCACTTTCTGCCATAAGGGTGGTGTCATCTGCATATCTGAGGTTATTGATATTTCTTCTGGCAATCTTGACTCCAGCTTGTGCTTGATCGAGCCCAGCGTTTCTCATGATGTACTCTGCATAAAAGTTAAATAAGCAGGGTGACAATATACAGCCTTGATGTACTCCTTTTCCTATTTGGAATGAGTCTGTTGTTATATGTCCAGTTCTAACTGTTGCTTCCTGACCTGCATACAGATTTCTCAAGAGGCAGGTCAGGTGGTCTGGTATTCCCATCTCTTTCAGAATTTTTCACAGTTTATTGTGATCCACACAGTCAAAGGCTTTGGCATAGTCAATAAAGCAGAAATAGATCTTTTCCGAAACTCTCTTGCTTTTTTGATGATCCAGCGGATATTGGCAATTTGATCTCTGGTTCCTCTGGCTTTTCTAAAACCAGCTTGAACATCTGGAAGTTCACTGTTCACGTATTGCTGAAGCCTGGCTTGGAGAATTGTGAGCATTACTTTACTAGAGTGTGAGATGAATGCATTTGTGCGGTAGTTTGAGCATTCTTTGGCATTGCCTTTCTTTGGGGTTGGAATGAAAACTGATCTTTTCCAGTCCTGTGGCCACTGCTGAGTTTTCCAAATTTGCTGGCATATTGAGTGCAGCACTTTCACAGCATCATCTTCCAGGATGTGAAATAGCTCAACTGGAATTCCACCACCTCCACTAGCTTTGTTCGTAGTGATACTTTCTAAGGACCACTTGACTTCACATTGATGTAGCTTAATCCATATTAAATAGGGGAAATTCTTACAAAACATAAACCATTGCTATCCAGGCTATCTTAGAATTCTTTGTGACCTTCAAAGATAATGCTTTCTCACAGGAACCACCCTCCTTCCAAAGGAGGAAAATTAAAGAGAAGCTTCTACTTCTTGCATTGCACCCATTTTCTCTACATGTTGTTGTTGTTCAGTTGCTAAGTCATATCTAAGTCTTGGCAATCCCATGGACGGCAGCACACCAGGCATCCCTGTCCTTTACTTTCTCCCCGAGTTTGCTCTTTTTGCATGAAATGTTCCCTTGGTATCTCTAATTTTCTTGAAGAAATCTCTAGTCTTTCCCATTCTGTTGTTTTCCTCTATTTCTTTGCATTGATCGCTGAGGAAGGCTTTCTTATCTCTTCTTCCTATTCTTTGGAACTCTGCATTCAGATGCTTATATCTTTCCTTTTCTCCTTTGCTTTTCACTTCTCTTTTCACAGCTATTTGTAAGGCCTCCCCAGACAGCCATTTTGCTTTTTTGCATTTCTTTTC
Source organism: Bos mutus (assembly GCF_027580195.1). Taxonomy (NCBI): domain Eukaryota; kingdom Metazoa; phylum Chordata; class Mammalia; order Artiodactyla; family Bovidae; genus Bos; species Bos mutus. The sequence goes on from NC_091618.1 coordinate 35,027,928, forward strand.
CACGGGGACGGTCTTGATCCCTGTCTCCTGTACAATGTCATGAACCTCAGTCCATAGTTCATCAGGCACCCTGTCTATCAGATCTAGTCCCTTAAATCTATTTCTCACTTCCACTGTATAATCATAAAGGATTTGATTTAGGTCATTACCTGAATGGTCTAGTGGTTTTCCCTACTTTCTTCTATTTTAGTCTGAATTTGGTAATAAGGACTTCATAATCTGAGCCACAGTCAGCTCCTGGTCTTGTTTTTGCTGACTGAATAGAGCTTCTCCATCTTTGGCTGCAAAGAATATAATCAGTCTGATTTCAGTGTTGACCATCTGGTGATGTCCATGTGTAGAGTCTTCTTTTGTGTTGTTGGAAGAGGGTGTTTGCTATGACCAGTGCATTCTCTTGGCAAAACTCTATTAGCCTTTGCCCTGCTTCATTCCGTATTCCAAGGACAAATTTGCCTGTTACCCCAGGTATTTCTTGACTTCCTACTTTTGCATTCCAGTCCCCTATAATGAAAAGGACATCTTTTTTGGGTGTTAGTTCTAAAAGGTCTTGTAGAATGGGAAAGACTAGAGATCTCTTCAAGAAAATTAGAGATAACAAGGGAACATTTCATGCAAAGATGGGCTCGATAAAGGACCGAAATGGTATGGACCTAACAGAAGCAGAAGATATTAAGAAAAGGTGGCAAGAATACACAGAAGAACTGTACAAAAAAGATTTTCACAACCAAGATAATCACAATGGTGTGATCACTCACCTAGAGCCAGACATCCTGGAATGTGAAGTCAAGTGGGCCTTAGGAAGTATCACTACAAACAAAGCTAGTGGAGGTGACGGAATTCCAGTTGAGCTATTTCAAATCCTGAAAGATGATGCTGTGAAAGTGCTGCACTCAATATGCCAGCAAATTTGGAAAACTCAGCAGTGGCCACAGGACTGGACCCTTTTTGGACCCTTGTTTTATTCAGTTACAATCTAGAAGTTTCATCTCGTGGCCTTCAATGCCACTATCATCCTGAGGGTTAATATTCTAAGATTTTCCTGCACCTTTTTCTTGGTTTTCTTCCTCATGTTGGCGGAAAATGGCATCCAACCACTTCTTGAGAAAGATTCATAAGAAAGAAATTTATTGAGTCGATGCTTAAAAAATGCTTCCGTTCTGCTCTTACCTTTGATTAATTGTTGGCCTAAGTACAGGCTTCCCTGGTAGCTCAGATGTTAAAAAATCTGCCTGCAGCCCAGGTTTGATCCCAGAGTCAGGAAGATCCCCTACTAAAGGAAATGGCAACCTATTCCAGAATTTTGCTTCAAAAATCCCATGGATGGAGGAACCTGGCCGGCTGCAGTCCATGAGGTCATAAAGAGTTGGACACGACTGAGCAACTTCACATTCTTTCTTTCTTTCTTTTGGCCTAAGTATAGACTGGTCTTCCCTGGTGGCTCAGATGGTAAAGAATCTCCTTGCAGTTCAGGCGACCCGGCTTCCATTCCTGGGTTGGGAAGATCCCCTGGAAAAAGAAATGGCAACCCACTCCAGTATTCTTGCTTGGAGAATTCCATGGACAGAGAAGCTTGGTGGGCTACAGTCCATGGGGTCACAAAGAGTCAGACACGACTGAGTGACTAATACTAAATAACTAATTAACTAAGCATAAACTTAGATGTTGAAAATAATTTTTCTTCAAAACTTGAAAAGCATATGTATTTCAGAGGGATCCCCTTAGTATAAGTTTTGTTTTAATCATTGTATGAGCTCTTGAGAGTCATTTCAATCTAGGAATTCCCATTACATGCACCTCTTGGAGGTACTGCGGATCTGACTCTAGACCATCCAATAAAATAAAATTACAATCATTTGTGTAATGAGGAAGAAAGAATAACTGTTCGTAGTGAGAGGTATGTTGAATCATGGATCTGGAGTCTAGGCCTGGTTCTGTAACAGAACTCTCAATGACGTGGTCAAACTATCCTTTTTCAATTTTGTGTTCCTACAAAAATGAGTGGTGAAAGTTTTTTTTATTCCAGTGGTAGCCTGGAGATTTACATACTTGAGAAATTGCACAAGACAGGCTCCATACTTGAGGAATCAGGCACAACTGAGAGTGGAAATAAAGTTAAAAGAACATCAAATAAGAGTCTGCAAATTATCAAACTCTCAATAACCATGTTATTTCCAATACTAGTATCTAGTATCCATGTTCCAGCTATTGTAAATAGTGCTGCAATGAACACTGGGGTACATGTGTCTTTTTCAGTTTTGGTTTTCTCAGTGTATATGCCCGGGAGTGGGATTGCTGGATCATATGGTAGTTTTATTCCTAGTTTTTTAAGGAATCTCCTCCATACTGTTCACAGTGGCTGTATCAATTTGTGTTCCCACCAACAGTGCAAGAGGGTTCCCTTTTTTCCACACCCTTTCCAGCATTTATCACCTGTAGATTTTTTGACGATGGCCATTCTGACTGGTTGGAGGTGATACCTCACTGTAGTTTTGATTTGTATTTCTCTAATAATGAATGATGTTGAGCATCTTTTCATGTGTTTGTTGGCCTTCAGTATGTCTTCTTTGGAGATATGTCTGTTTAGATCTTCTGTCCACTTTTTTTGACTGGGTTGTTTGTTTTTCTGTTATTGAGCTGCATGAGCTGCTTATATATTTTGGAGAGTAATCCTTTGTTAGTTGTTTCATTTGCAATTATTTTCTCCATTTGGGAGTATTTCTTAAGTTCTGCATACCTCAGCTGTTCTCATCTGTATAATAGTAAGAGTAATAGCAGGTACCTCAAAAGGGCTTTGTGAGAACTGAGTCCTTAGAACACTTAAAAAAATGAGTGCACTTTAGGCAAGTATTAGATATTATTATGCATTTTTGCCCTTCAAATTCCTTCAGTCTGATTCTTGCTGGTTATATTATTTTTTATTTATCACATTTGTATAATATTAATTTTCTATTTTGTTATCTTAATTTTATCATATTTAATATGGAGATATATGTACATTAATTCAATCTGCACAACCAATTATTTTGCTGTAGTGTCTTCATTTCTGAATTCTTTGATTTCATTTTATAGATGATTAGTTCCTTTAAACCCTAAACGGCTCATAATACCTCTCAATCGAATGGATCCAGTCCAAACTCTGTCATCTAGCCCTTTATAACATCTGTAGCCTTGTCTGTCAACATATCCTCACCCAGTGCTCTTCATGCCCTTTGTTTCAAATACGTTCTCTTTTCATGGACATGCCAGGTTCTTTAGAGCCTTCATGCTTTGGCAAATGAAGTTGAGGTTACTTTTGGAATACCATTCTTTTCCAGCCTGTTTGGCAACTATCTACTTAATTTGAAACATAAACTTTCCCCATTTCAATAAATGACATCACAGTAATTCCAATCCCTTAGTCCCTAAACCTAGGAGTTGTCCTATTTCTCTTTCTACTTCATTCCCCATTGCTAATCCATCAGTGAGTTCTGTCACTTCAACAGAATACAGGTCTTTTGTCTCTTTAGGTAGGTTAATTCCTAGGTACTTTACTCTTTTCGTTGCAATGGTGAATAGGATTATTTCCTTAATTTCCCTATCTGATTTTTCATTATTATTGTATAGGGATGCAAGGGATTTCTGTGTATTTCAGAAACAATTTTTTTTTTACAAAAATTTTAAATGTATCAATGACTTTGAGTTGGGAACTTTAGATTCTTAGATTTGTGAGTTATTTTTACTTAATTATATTTATGAAAAGTCCTTTGGTAGTTAAAAGTTGTCTTGTCTTTGTTCTTTGTGAAATAAGAGTTATATTTTTTTATACACCTAGGGTTTCTCCTAGAGCAGGTTCTTCTGATATTTTCAAATGATGAGAAAGGAAGGAGGAAAATTAAAAAGAAAAGAATAGGAAAGGAAGAAAGAAAAGAAGAAAGAATGAAAGAAAAGGAGAAAAAATATAATGCAAGTAAAAATTTCCAATCACTAAAATTAAAGTTGAAGGTTAAGAAGAAAGAATGAAAGAAAGGGAGAAAAAACATAATGCAAGTAAAAATTTCCAATCACTAAAACCAAAGTTGAAGGTTAATACTCTAGTAGCAATACTACTTTTCCCAGCATTATTACTGATAATAATTGCAACAATAGCCATGTATTGAACATTTACCATAGGCCAGGCTCAGAAAAGTATTTTACAAGTATCTTCTCATTTAATATCCAAGCTACAATTAGCACTGGTGGTACAAGATGTTAAGTAACTTGGTTTAGGTCACCCAGCTAGTAGGTGGTATTGTCAAAATCTACTAGCTGGACGACTACTAGGTCTTCGGATCTGATACTCTGACACTACCCAAAACACTTTTTACAGTATCTCTCATCATTAAATGATGAATAAAAATGCAAAAATATCCTTCAAGGTTGAGTTAAGAAACTGGAAATATTTGTGGTTATGTATTTTGTTTCCTCCATTGAAAAATAGATTGTGTTTCACAGTTTTAAATCATAACAATTCCATTAGCATTCAGCTTTTGCTGTGAAAGGGTTTGGATCTTTGCCATAATATGCCCTTTAAAGTGAAATTTGGCCAAGTTGTAGCCTAGGAGCAATAGTGGGGCAGAATTGATCTATTAAAATGAAATTGCCAGACTTGAGTGGTCTAGCAACCATAACATATTATGCTGACTGCATAGATTCCAAAGTTCCTTTTAATGCCAATAAAGCACTAATTTTTCATGTTCAAAGATTTTCACAATAGTTTACCTAATTTCTTTCACTTATTTTGGAAGCATGTAATAATACCAGCTTGTAAACCACAGGTAGAAAAAGAGGCTTACTTCACATCCCCATAATCTCTATCTAACCCAAATTTACAAGAATTTAAGATAGGGAATATGTAGGCTGAAGTGTAGCTTATGGAATTACTGTCTTATTTGGCAATTTAGGATTCTTGGTTATAAGTGACAGGAACTCAGAAGAACTTGGGCACAAAATGTATTGATTCCTCTACATGTAAATGTGGGGGATGTTTGCTTTGAGGTATGCCTGAAAGGTATGTTAGATTATCTAACAATATTGTCAGGAACTTGATTCACTTTAGCCCTCAGCACTGTTTTCCTAATGTCTATGAAGGCAATATTCAAATTATGGAAGGATGGTAAATATTCTGAATTTCAGTTCAGTTCAGTTCAGTTGCTCACTTGTGTCCAACTCTTTGCGACCCCATGGACCACTGCACCCCAGGCTTCCCTTTCCATCGCCAACTCCCGGAGCCTACTCAAACTCATGTCCATCGCATCAGTGATGCCATCCAACCGTCTCATCCTCTATTGTCCCCTTCTCATCCCACCTTCAATCTTTCCCGCCATCAGGGTCTTTTCCAGTGAGTCAGTTCTTCGCATCAGGTAGCCAAAGTATTGGAGTTTCAGCTTCAGCATCAATCCTTCCAATGAATATTCATGACTGATTTCCTTTAGGATTGACTGGTTGAATCTCTGTGCAGTCTAAGGGACTCTCAAGCGTCTTCCCCAATACCACAGTTCAAAAGCATCAATTCTTCGGCGCTCAGCTTTCCTTATGGTCCAACTCTGACATCCATACATGACTACTGGAAAAACCATAGCTTTGACTAGATGGACCTTTGTTGGTAAAGTGATGTCTCTGCTTTTTAATATGCTGTCTAGGTTGGTCATAGCTTTTCTTCCAAGGAGTAAGCGTCTTTTAATTTCATGGCTGCAGTCACCATCTGCAGTGATTCTGAGCCCCCCCCCCCCAAATAAAAGTCTGTCACTGTTTCCATTGTTTCCCCACCTATTTGTCATGAAGTAATGGGACCAGATGCCATGATTTTAGTTTTCTGAATTTTGTTTAATAAAATCATAACAATAAAAGTGCCTCTGTCCTTGCCAGTTTGGCCAAAATTCCTGGAATGGCCACTATTAGCTCCTTTTTATCCCCGAGTAATTACCAAGGCCAGAGGATGAAGTGCTCTGAATGACCACTGGAGTATGGCAAATTTATTCTAATAGATCAACTGTATTTGTTACGGTTATATAGTGGAAGTGATAAACAGACTCAAGGGATTAGATCTGACAGACAAAGTGCCTGAAGAACTATGCATGGAGGTTTGTGACATTGTACAGGAAGCAGGGATCAAGACCATCCCCAAGGAAAAGAAATGCAAAAAGGCAAAATGGTTGTCTAAGGAGGCGTTACAAATAGCTGTGAATAGAAGAGGAGCTAAAGGCGAAGGAGGAAAGAAAAGATTTATCCCATTTGAATGTAGAGTTCCAAAGAATAGCAAGGAGAGATAAGAAAGCCTTCCTCAGCGATGAATGCCAAGAAATAGAGGGAAAAAATAGAATGGGAAAGACTAGAGATCTCTTCAAATTAGAAGAAAATTAGAGATACCAAGGGAATATTTCATGCAAATATGGGCACAATAAAGGACAGAAATGGCATGGACCTAACAGAAGCAGAAGATATTAAGAAGAGGTGGCAAGAATACACAGAAGAACTAGACCAAAAAGATTTTCATGACCCAGATAACCACAATGGTGTGATCACTCACCTAGAGCCAGACATCCTGGAATGCGAAATCAAGTGAAATCAAGTAAAAAACCTGGCTTAAAACTCAACATTCAAAAAACTAAGATCATGGCATATGGTCCCATAACTTCATAGCAAATAGATGGGAAAACAATGGAGACAGTGACAGACTTTATTTTGCTGGGGCTCCAAAATCACTGCAGATGGTGACTGCAGCCATGAGATTAAAAGACTCTTGCTCCTTGGAAGAAAAGCTATGACCAACCTAGACAGTGTAGGTTTTTAAAGCAGAAACAGTACTTTGCCAACAAGGGTCTATCTAGTCAAAGCTGTGGTTTTTCCAGTAATCATGTATAGAGGTGAGAGTTGGACCATAAAGAAAGCTGAGTGCCAAAAAATTGATGCTTTTGAACTGTAGTGTTGGGGAAGACTCTTGGGAGTTCCTTGGACTGCAAGGAGATCAAACAGTCAATCCTAAAGGCAATCAACCCTGAATATTCATTGGAAGGACTGACGCTGAAGCTGAAGCTCCAGTACTTTGGCCACCTGATGCAAAAATCTAACTCATTGGAAAAGACCCTGATGCTGGGAAAGACTGAAGGCAGGAGGAGAAGGGGACAGCAGAGGACGAGATGGTTGCATGGCATCACTGACTCAATGGACATGAGTTTGAGCAAGCTCCAGGAGATGGTGAAGGACAGGGTAGCCTGGTGTGCTGCATTCCATGGAGTCGTAAAGAACTGGACACAACTGAGCAACTGAACAACAACAAAAAAGCAAAATAAAGTGTTTCCCTGGTGGCATAATGCTACGGAATCCAGTCGCCAATGCAGGAGACAAAAGAGATTCAGTCAGTCCCAGGGTCAGGAAGATCCCCTGGAGAAGGAAATTACAACACAGTCCAGTATTCTTGCCTGGAAAATCCCCTGGAAGAGGGGCCTGGCGGGTTACAGTCCATGAGTTCACAAAAGAGTCGGACATGACTAAGTGACTATGTGAGCATGCATGCACACACGGGCACACACACACATGCGCACACACACACACATGCGCACACACACACACACACATACACACACACAGAATTGATATTAGGGATTCATTCTGTGAAAAATGAGCATTAAGAATGGGAAAAAAGAAATAATCAGGACTGGGAGGGGGATGCAGTTTAGAGGAGGATGAAGCAGTGTACCATTAGAGATGAAGAGAAGAGGGGAGTGCAGTGAAAGACAGAGTTCTTTGGAAAGCAGCATGATATAATCATATTTATAGACAATTTTATATGTGAGTGAATGTGAAGTACATATTTTGCTTTTATCTATTGTTTATTAGAAAGTTAATTTCTATACACTTTGGGGTGGCCATAATATACATATATTTAACTGGGAAAAAAACACACCCAGGGCAATGTGTACAGTATGGTGGCATTTTGATGTTAAAGATAAAATCTGTTTGTGTGTATGTGTGTGTGTGTATGCACAGACATATGTGTATGAAAATGTATATGAGTGGATATGTGTCTTTGTATATAGGAGAGAGCATTCAATGAGAGAAGAGAGAAATGACTTTACAGTCAGGTGGCTCAGATGGTAAAGCATCTGCCTATGATGCGGGAGACCTGGGTTCAATCCCTGGGTGGGGAAGATCTCCTGAAGAAGGAAATGACAACCCACTCCAGTATTCTTTCCTGGGAAATCTCATGGACTGAGGAGCCTGGTAGGCTACAGTCCATGGGGATGCAAAGAGTCAGACATGACTAAGTGACTTCACTTCACTTCACTTCACTTCATATTATTTAACTTGTTTACCATAGTAATGTATTGCTTTTGTCATTTGAAAAACATTAAATTGATTCACCAGAATAAAACAGTTTCAGGGGCTAATATCTGGGTAATCTAACAACAGGAGAGAGGGTCCACTATATAACGGAGATTATATCTTGGGGCTATTAAATTGATGTATTTTCATCCTCAGAAACTTCAAACTGCGTATCCAATGGGCTCTTGGATTAAGGGCCATTCCTGGAAATACAGTTTCATTTTGTAGTAAGAGAGGAGCAGATAACATTTGCACTGATAGCTGCATCATGAGCCTTGCTCCTTTGGTGAAGAAGGAGGAAAATGGTGCAGAGAAGCAATTCTTACAAGAGATGGAAAATCACCCTTCAGAAGACACCCTTCAGGGCTCTTTGTTATTGTCGTCACGCAATGCTTGGAGGCTACATTTTATATTTAATGAATAGAGTCAGGGACTCTAGACAGCTAGAATGAGTGGCCCAGTTCACTGAAATAAAATGTCCTAAGCCACAGACAGGTAGAACATGTTTTTGAGCCAGGAAATTTTTTTCGCCCAATTTATGTACATTAAAATTTCTGTAAGCATACTGTAGTATAAGCTGTAGGAAAACCCTACTTTGTTTCTTTTGCAGGTTTACTGAGATTTGGTCACTATTTTGAAATGTCATCCAACAAAGTATTCATGGCGTTTAAATCTCCATTAGAGAAATTGTAATTGTCACATTCAGGTGATTTCTGCGTATAAACTTTATCATCAGACCAATTCATTATGTCTTTCCTTGTAGTTATCACCAAGTATTCATTTACATTTTAAAATAGATAAATTACCTTTGCTTTTTTCTTTTTTTATAGTTAGAATATGGTATTGATTTTAGTTCTATGAGGAGAGTTATACTCTATTTTTATGATTTTCCACTTCAGAATGGCAAAAGCAGTGACAAACATGGTTTATTATTAAAGGAGTATACAGAGTCTGATAGGATCAAAAGGTTTCTGGCCCCTGTGAATGAGGAAGGAACAGAGGATAAGGAAGAAGATGCCAGACTCTTTGATGCCCCCACCTCACTTTGGGGCTCACATTTTCAATGTTGTGGGCCACAGAAACACCTAGACAGGTGGGGGATCCTGGCATCATCATATCAGTGGCATGCTTCCCTGTGTGCATAGAGGTAAAGCTGCCAAGGTCTAGGAGAATTCTCATGCCCAGCATGGTCCTGGAGCTAGGGAACACACACACACACACACATACACAGAAGCATCTCTGCCCCTCTGTTTCCTTCAGGAAGTCCAGAAGTTTCTACATTCCAGACTCAGAAAATATGAGGCTGCTGAGATGAAAGGCTAATCTTAGAGCACAAAGGAGCAGCAGGCTAGGAAGTTGAGACAGAGCACTGAGCAGTGGGCACCACCTGTCCCCTCAGCAAGAGGCAGATGGGTCAATGAAACTCAACAGTCACCAGTCCAAGAAACAAAACCAATGGGTGACTCTGAAACCAGCACCTGTGAAAATGCAGAGGAAAATGCTAAGATCAAGCACCCCATCTCGCCTTCTGCCACGGGGTCACACACATCTAAATGTCAAGAGCCGAGAAACATGAAACTGGGAATTTTACCTTGAGACATTTCCTGGTGGTTCAGTGGTAAAGAATTTGCCTACAATGCAGGAGCCGCAGGAGATGTGGCTTCGATCCCTGGGTTGGGAAGATTCCCTAGAGGAGGGCTTGTCAACCCACTTCAGTATTCTTGCGTGAGGAATCCATGGACAGAGGAGCTTGGCAGGCTACAGTCCGGAGAGTCACAAAGAGTTGGACACAACTGAAGTAACTTAGCAGGGGCACGGCACTAAACATTTACATGAAAATACTAATTGAAGTTAGTGGTTTGGTCTGAACTTCCTGTAACAGGACTAAGTTTAGTATTTTTCCTAATCTGGAAGATCAGATTAGTTATTAGGAAAATTATCAGCATAGTCTTTACCACTTATATGCAGTTGAAAGTGAAATTACAACCTGGATGTAAATGTAAATGTTTTAAGATACCCATCCTACTTTTTGACAGAGGCAAGATTTTAGAAGGAGGAGGATATTGGGCACTAAAGGTGCAGAGGGTGCGGGTATAACTGAGCAGGGAGAGAGCAGAGAAAAGGGAATTTCTAAACGCCAGCCAAGTTTTTCCACTTGACAGTTTTGCCTTGGGCCTATCCTGTTTGTCTTCGTCTGGGCTCAGATAACTAGAAGCTGAGGCCAAAAGACTTGTCCTTTGTTGTGCATGACAGAGCACAGTCCAGCCTAAGCAAGAATTACATTATCGTCTACTACAGAGAAAGGAGAGGAAGAGAGAGTTCATGCTTTTGTGGAGGTGTTTTCTTCCAAAATTGTTCTGCATGATCTTTGTTTCCCAAGTACGGTTCTAAGATGTTTATGAGTTCCTTTAAAATGTTTTCTCCTTTTATTATCTCCTTTTTCTTCTTTCCTGCTCTAAGCATTCTTATACTTATTGATTTTGGACTTCAACCACCCTGCATTTTGTGGGAAATGGAGTTTTAAGAGTGAGTCAATAAATTTAGTGCTAGGACAGAGGAAAGACACTTAACAGAGGATTATGGCCAAACTATTTGCCTAACTTCTCAATTTACTGTGCTAGGAATTCGGTTTAAGTTGTGGATAAAGATGTTTAATGATTTTAGGAAAGCATATAAGTTGCTGGTCACAGGAATGTAGACATTGAAAAGAAAGGTTTTATTTAATCATTCAACAAATATTTATTGTGCAGTAGAACCACTAGCTGCTGGTGAGATAGTAGTGAAAAGAAAAAAAAACAGATACTGTTTTTGTTCTCCTGGGACTTTATTTTTATATGGAGAAGAGAAACAATAAACAAATAAACAATGTGTATCAGGTGGTATTAAGTACTATGAAGAAAAGCAAAGCAGGTTAATGGATTAGACAGTAACTACCAAAGAGGGAAAGTCCTTGCCTGACAAGGTGACATTTGGAAAGAGACCTAACTGGAATAGAGTGCCAACCACTCTAATATTTAGAAGAGTGCCTTTTCTGGGAGAGAGAGCAGCAAGGGCAAAGACCCAGAGGTAAGAGTATGCCTGGCATATTCAGGAGAACAAGTAGTCTATGCGGCTGGACCAGAGTGACCAAAGAGAGAAGAGCTGACTCAGCTGGCAATAATCAAGGCAAGACAGAGATTTAGAAAGCACTGGAAGAACCTCCCCACCGCCCCAGCCTCCTTGAGGGATATAAGATGCCACGGAGTTCTGTTGAGCAGAATGAAATAATTTCATCAGTGTTTTAACTAAATCAATTTGGCTGCTATGTTGAGAATATATTAAGAGGAAAAATCCAGAAGTAGGGAGGATATTGAGATGAGAATAGATTTTTTGGAAACTGAATATGAAATGTTCCAAGAAGGAGGTTGTGGTCAACTATGTGGAATTGCTACTATGAGGGCAAGTAAGTTTGTCCATAGGATTAGGCAATGTGGAGACAATGTTGACAACAGCAGTTTCCATGGAGCTGGAAGTCAAAAGGCTGACTGGAGTGCTTTCAGAAGAGTAACAGAAGTGGAGACATTATTATGCACTCAAATTTTATTAATTTTGTGAAAAGGAGGGTAGAAATGAAAAAGTGAAAGGAAATACAGAGGAGGGGAATGTGAAATGAGGATGTAACATCCAAGAAAGTTTGGTTTTGTTTGTTTTAAGGCAGATGTTTGCAGCAAGCTTGAGTATTGATTCAGTTCAGTTCAGTTCAGTCGCTCAGTCGTGTCCAGCTCTTTTCGATCCATGGACTGCAGCAGCCTAGGCCTCCCTGTCCATCACCAACTCCTGGAGCCTACTCAAACTCATGTCCATTGAGTCCATAATGCCATCCAACCATCTCATCCTCTGTCATCCCCTTCTCCTCCTGCCTTCAGTCTTTCCCAGCATCAGGGTCTTTTCCAATGAGTCAGCTCTTCGCATCAGGTGGCCGAAGTATGGGAGTTTCAGCTTCAGCATCAGTCCTTCCAATGAATATTCAGGACTGATTTCTTTTAGGATTGACTGGTTGGATCTCCTTGCCGTCCAAGGGACTCTCAAGAGTTTTCTCCAACACCACAGTCAAAAGCATCAATTCTTCGGTGCTCAGCTGTGTTTGTAGTCCAACTCTCACATCCATATGTGACCACTGGAAAAACCATAGCCTTGACTAGATGGACCTTTGTTGACAAAGTAATGTCTCTGCTTTTTAATACGCTATCTAGGTTGGTCATAACTTTTCTTCCAAGGAGTATATGTCTTTTAATTTCATGGCTGCAGTCACTATCTGCAGTGCTTTTGGAGTCCTCCAAAATAAAGTCAGCCACTGTTTCCACTGTTTCCCCATCTATTTGCCATGAAGTGATGGGACCTGATGCCATGATCTTTGTTTACTGAATGTTGAGTTTTAAGCCAACTTTTTCACTCTCCTCTTTTACTTTCATCAAGAGGCTCTTTAGTTCCTCTTCACTTTCTACCATAGGGGTGGTGTCATCTGCATATCTGAAGTTATTGATATTTCTCCAGGCAATCTTGATTCCAGCTTGTGCTTCATCCGTCCCAGCATTTCCTCATGGTGTACTCTTCATATAAGTTAAATAAGCAGGGTGACATATACAGCCTTGACGTACTCCTTTCCTGATTTGGAACCAGTCTGTTGTTCCATGTCCAATTCTAGCTGTTGCTTCCTGACCTGCACACAGATTTCTCAAGAGGCAGGTCAGGTGGTCTGGTATTCCCGTCTCTTTAAAAATTTTCCAGTTTGTTGTAGTCCACACACGCAAAGGCTTTGGCATAGTCAATAAAGCAGAAATAGATGTTTTTCTGGAACTCTCTTGCTTTTTTAATGATCCAACAGATGTTGGCAATTTGATCTCTGTGTATTGATTATCCTAGTAAGTAAGACATGAGTGATGATTCAAGAGAAGGTGGAGGACAGTTATAGAAACAAAGTCCTTGAGTAAGGTGAGTGGAAATGAGTTCCAATGGACAGACCCTGGAAAGTTTGTATGGACAAATTGACTTTTTTCAGTTTTATTGGGTTACAATGGATAAATAGAAAGTGTCCATATTAAGGTCTACAGTGTGATGTTTTGATGTATGTATACATTGTGAAATAATCACTAGGGATCAAGCTAGTTAACACATCTATCATCTCATATAGTTATCGTTTTGTATGTGTGTTTTGGTGAGAACACCAAAAACCACCACTTTGGCAGATTTCAACTATACAGTACAGCATTGTTAACTATAGTCACCATACTGTATATTCAGTTCAGTTCATTCACTCAGTCGTGTCCAACTCTTTGCGACCCCATGAATCGCAGCACGCCAGGCGTCCCTGTCTATCACCAACTCCCGGAGTTCACTCAAACTCATGTCCATCAAGTTGGTGATGCCATCCAGCCATCTCATCCTCTGTCATCCCCTTCTCCTCCTGCCCCCAATCCTTCCCAGCATCAGGGTCTTTTACTGTATATTAGAGCACCAGAATTTACTCATCCTTCATAACTGAAACTTAGGTCTCTTTGACCAACATGACCCCATTTTCTCCAAGCCTGGCAACCACCATTCTATTCTGTGGGTTCAGCTATTTTATATTCTACATATAATTGAGATTGTTCAGTGTTTGTCTTTCTGTGCCTGATTTATTTCACTTTACATAGTGTTCCCTAGGTTCATCCATGTTCTCACAAATGGCAAGATTTCTTTCTTCTCTATGGTTGAATAACATTCCTCTGAGTGTGTGTGTGTGGGTGTGTGTGTGTATAAAACTATGTTTTCTTCATTCACTCATCCATTGATAGACACTTAGTGCTATAACTTGGCTATTGTGAATCATACAGTGTGAACATGAGGATGTAGATATCTTTTTGAGATAACACATTTCACTTGTTTGGATATATATCAAGAAGTGGGATTGCTGGATCATATGGTAGTTCTGTGTTTTACTATTTTAAGGAATCTCCATACTGTTTTCCATAGTGGCTGTAACATTTGTATCAATGTAGATGGAAATTTATGTTTCCACCAACAGTGTATGAGTATTCCACATCCTCTTCAACACTTGTTATTTCTTGTCTTAATGGCACCCCCCTCCAGTACTCTTGCCTGGAAAATCCCATGGATGGAGGAGTCTGGAAGACTGCAGTCCATGGGGTCGATAAGAGTCAGACACAACTGAGCGACTTCACTTTCACTTTTCACTTTCATGCATTGGAGGAGGAAATGGCAACCCACTCCAGTGTTCTTGCCTGGAGAATCCCAGGGACGGGGAAGCCTGGTGGGCTGCCGTCTATGGGGTCTCACAGAGTCGGACACGACTGAAGCGACTTAGCAGCAGTAGCAGCAACCTGTGTGAGGTGATGGGCTGTCTTTAGGTATGTGTACATCCATGGCAACAGGAAGAAGAGTGAAGTATCTAGTAGAGACACAGTGAAGTCCTGAACTGGCAGGTGGGTTCTTTACCATTAGTGCTACCTGGAAAGTCCATACATTGGTGGGTGGGAATATGTGGATATTCTTTTCTGATTGCTCTTCTTTAGCAGTAAAATATGAAGTAGGGGGATAAGATGAGTTAAAGAAGACAGAGAGTGTATTAGAGATTCCAACAAGAAACTCTTGAGTGATGAAATAGTCATTTTGCAGACTGGGGCAGTAAATTGAATTGGGACATGTATATTGAAAAGCAGAGACATTACTTTGCCAACAAAGGTCCGTCTAGTCAAGGCTATGGTTTTTCCTGTGGTCATGTATGGATGTGAGAGTTGGACTGTGAAGAAAGCTGAGCACTGAAGAATTGATGCTTTTGAACTGTGGTGTTGGAGAAGACTCTTGAGAGTCCCTTGGACTACAAGGAGATCCAACCAGTCAATTCTAAAAGAAATCAGTCCTGGGTGTTCTTTGGAAGGATTGATGCTAAAGCTGAAACTCCAGTACGTTGGCCACCTCATCGAAGAGTTGACTCATTGGAAAAGACTCTGATGCTGGAAGGGATTGGGGGCAGGAGGAGAAGGGGATGACAGAGGATGAGATGGCTGGATGGCATCACTGACTCAATGGACATGAGTCTGAGTGAACTCCGGGATTTGGTGATGGACAGGGAGGCCTGGCGTGCTGTGATTCATAGGGTCGCAAAGAGTCGGACACGACTGAGCAACTGAACTGAACTGAACTGAATAGAACTTCTTAGAGTATCATGGGCCCACTGTAGGTAGTGGTCATGTATTTTTCAGTGAGATAAGTTAACATCATCATGTATTTTGTCAAGTCATGTCCAGCTTCTCAGAGTTAAGCACAGAACAGACAAAAGCTGGGATTCAACTAGGGTGGAGTTCTGTCAGGCAACTATGGAGTGAAGAAAGAGAGGGAGCAATGTTGTCAAGGGATTGTGTGAGGAGTGATTCTTTTATACTGAGTAAGGAGGGAAGTGAGGATGTGAAAAGAATGAAAGACAGGCAAAGATTGATAGAATTCATCTCCTAAATAGAAATACATTTTCTAAAGTGCAGAATCTTTGAATGGTTTATGAAAGAGATTAACTGAAAATAAATAGGAAGAGCCAATCACAAAGTCAGATATGTCAAATGGAGGTTGTTGGGATTGCAACTGATGACAATTAAAGGATCTAGCATATAATATGGAAGTGGGTGGTTACAGGAAATAAGGGCAATATTATTGGCCATGAGGAGGTCAAGACACTGAGAACTAGACTATTGAAAGGATTCTCTACAATGCGAGTTACACAGATGTCAAAATCACCAAGGGTGATTGAGGAAAGGAAAGGAAGTGGTGGAGAATCAGTGAGCTACTTGCTAAATTTTCACTGAATGAGAAGGGCTGACCTCAGTGTCTGCTCATGATTGGAACAAGGGCAGGGAGCTTGATAGGAGGTTGCCACATGGCATGAACTACAAAGAAACTGGAAGGTTTTTTTAGAGGAAGGAGAGAGAAACTGATTTGGAACTACCAGAAAAAAACAAAGGAGAACATCTACCCCACCCTCAAGATTTATGGGATATTTAAGAGGTTAAAAAAAAAAAAATAAAACAAATACCTTTTGGAGGGTATGCAGTGACCACAATGGAAAAGAATGAGAGAGCAGGAAAGTGATGGATTTGAGAATCCCACGGATTAAGTTGATGAGTTATCAGGAATTCCAGAGGGTACATTGGAAGGATTTGAGAGGGAAGGGAGGAGTGGAAGATTGCTCCAGATTAGGGGATATTAAAATTGATATGGGGATGAGAGTTCATGTAATGAGAGATGACTTGCAGTTCCTGGAGTGACTAAAGTAAACAGGAATGTAGGGCATGAGAGGATTAGTCCCAAAGCTTGACTTTTTTATCTACAGAAAGGATTACACAACTCCCTCCTTATTTCGAGAAGTATCCAAGGAAGCATGAAAGGTGAGAAGAGGGATTTAAGAGTTTGTGATTGAAGTGCCAAACAGGGAAGGTTTAGATTTACTCAGCATGCCTGACTTTAACAGAGAACTGCATTTTCAGTACTAAAATTTACTGGTAGAATCCTGTAGTGAATGATCCAAAAACCCCACCAAAAACAAAAACAAAGCTGCTCCACAATTATGATGACCACCACATTGTCAGCAATTACTGTGTACATGTTTTGGACATTTATTGTGTTAAGCTTTTTATATGCATCTTTTAATTTAATTATATAAGCAACACTGTGAGTAGGTCTAATAATCTCTATTTCACAGTTAAAGAAAACAACAACAAAGAAAATATCCAAGATCAGAAAAAACAACAACAACAAAAAAAAAAAAAACAACAGAAGGTCAGTAATGATTTTAACTTACAGTTCTCTGACTCCAAAGTTAAAGTTGAATGATGGTGAGCAGATGGAGTTTTGGAAGATTTTATGTTAAAAGTAGAGTAAAAGTCTGGTTACAGGAGCAATACAACTCCACAAATATCATGTCCATACTTTAACACTGCACTCACCCCTGGGAAAAAAATAGGTTTATAAAACTTGATCTTTCCCCTTGATGAGTTCAAAAATCTATTGAATAAACTTCGTAAACAAAAATTACAGTACATTATGATGAGTGCAAAGATGGAAAAGTCTGTGTCCAGACAGAAGTAAAACAAATGAGTAAATGATTAACCCTGTATCAGGAGGGTTTCAAGGGACCAATCAGAGTTTTCCAGGCAGACAAAGGATGTAGCATTCTAGAAGGGGGCCAATGTGATTAAAGACACGTGTGAACTCGTTAGGCATGAACTGGGGGAAAGACACAATATTTTCTGAGACTGTGGTAAAAAACATAAGGATTGGTGAAGATATAGTCACATGTAATATGGAGTGGAGCCAATGAGAAAGCTAAAGAAAGACTATTCCTTGGATTTATGTAAGTTGCATAGATTTTCTCACAAGAACTGACACTTCAAGAAAAAAAAAATTCTGGCCAGAGCTTCTCTTATTTTAATAATCATAAGTATGTCTTATCTCTACTATACAAATGAGAAGAAAAGAAAAGTTCAAGTTCAAAGTTCATGAGCTCTATACCTCCCACAAAGGAGATTCCAAAAATATACCATAACATGTATAAGTCATTTGGCCAAGTGGGAATAAGCACTAAGAGAGAAGAAACTGTCAGAGAGAAAAATGAATCACATAATTATACAGAACAATTTTACAGGTAAAAATACTGATTACAGAAAATTTTCATCCATCATTATGAACCCTGGTCTAATGTGTATGTCAAGAATACAAAAAGGCTTAGAATGTCATCTATATTTTGTGTTAGGAATGATTATATATATATGGAAATAATTTAATTGCTTGTTCATTCAGTATTTTATAAAATTATTTATTGAGTTAACATGTACTGGACAATTTACTAGTTCAAATGAAATTTATTTGAGGGACAGAATCTCTGCCCTGTAGGAATTCACAGTCAAGTAAAGGAGACACAGGGGGAATTAGCTGAAGGTCCAGTGATTAGGACTCTGTGCTCCCACTGCTGGGAGCCCAGGTTCAGTCCCTGGTTGGGGAAATAGGATCCCATAAGCCGCATGGCATGGCAAAAAAAAGGCCTGCAAAGGAGACACAAATGAATAGCATGTATGGAAAGTGCTCTATGAGCACATAGGAGAAAGCTCTAAGCTTGAAAATAAATGTGAGTTATCCAGCACATAGCAGATGTCCCAAAAAACTACAGCTTTAAGTGTTGTCCAATAGATGTGAGTGGAAAGGAGAGTCTCTAGTTACTTTTTGGATTTTGAGTTTTGGCCTATTCAACTAGAATTTCAAAGAGGCAGGATCTGGTACACTTATGTTTCACAATTGCCCCAGGTGATTTCTCTGAAAAGACAAAGTTGGGAATCATGAGTTAAAGCAGTGGGTTTTTTTTTACCGCAAGTACACACTAGCATCATCTGAGGAGCTACCTGGGTTCCTGGGTTCCCTCCCAGACTCATTGAATTAAAATCTCTGGAAGTGGGTCTCATGCATTAGTATTTTTTAAGTACTGTCCAGATGATTCTAATGGTCAGCCAGGATTGAAAAGCACTGAGTTAAGGAGTTGGCATGGATGGGATAGCCCAAAAATAAGGCTCTGAAAAAGCACAAGTGAAAAAGAGATACTAGAGATCGGAAAGGATTCAAGAAAAAGTCATGTTGTAGCATGACAGGGACCTTTCACAGAGGAGTGAAGATGTGGTTGCCTGTTATAAAGTGTCACTGAGACATTGACATGGTGGTTGGATTTCATTATTATAAGATGGCTGGAGACCCTGATAAGAAGAGATGTAAAGAATGATGGGACAGAAGCCAGATTACAATGAATTGAGGACTGAATGAAGGAGAGAAAGTGAAGAGACAGAGTATAGGTTATTCTTTCAAGAAGCTTGCTTTGAATGGAATAGGGAAAGTCTGAGAGAGTTGGTCAAGAAAGGATAAGTAGTAAAGATGGGAGAATCTGAGACCCAGAGCACAGGAGAAGTCATTAGAAGAAAAAAAAAGTTCTTCTTCTAGATAAAGCTTTAAGGACAAGGGTGGATATGGACAGGTTTATACTTTGGGGGCCGGAGGAAATGCTGAGGGAATTTCCACCCAGGGAACTCATTCATGCTGAAGGGGAGAAGGTTGAAGAATCAATTAATAATTTAAAGAAGTTAGGAAGAATGAGACTGAGTTAAAGAGATGTGCAGTGTCCTGCTGTGAGTGAATTAAGGGCATTACCTTGGTAGGAAATGTTAAAATGAATCAATTATGCAACTTTATTCAGCAAAGTTCTGAATTCTGGGTATAGAAGCCAACACTAGATAAATGGATAGATTTGGGATAGGTGAAAAATGAGCCAAGGAGAGCAGATAGATGTTGTTAGTACTATCAGCATTCCTCCCCTAGTAATATTAGGTACTGTATGAAAGCTACCAGAAGTGGTCTTCCCAGAGCCAGTGCAAGAAAAAAACAGCTTCCTGAGCCAACATTATATGAAGGAAGGAAAAGTTATTAAATATGAAGCTTAAGAAAGAGAATGAGGAGTAAGAGAGTTGAATGGTAATGTTGCTGAGACCACAAACATGTGAGTTAAGCTGGCAAGAGTGACCAGTCTGATTGGAGTAGAAGGTGTTTGAGTGTGGACGAGAAGAAGCAGTTAGGTCCAAGTGTGAGGGGTCTTGGATGCCAGAGTAAGTAGATACAGACTGAGTCCTATGAGTGGTGAAAGTGAGTGTAAGTGAAGTCACTCAGTCGTGTCTGACTCTTTGCGACCCCAGGGACTGTAGCCTACCAGGTTCCTCAGTCCATGGGATTTTCTGGTCAAGAATACTGGAGTGGGTTGCCATTTCCCTCTCCAGATCTTCCTGACCCAGGGATTGAACCTGGGTCTCCCACATTGTAGGCAGATGCTTTACCTTCTGAGCCACCAGAGAAGTCTAGGCATGAGAGGTAAAGAGTCACAGTTTGCTTTTTTTGATTGTGAAAAATGATGTGCAAAGTTCATTTTAAGCAGGTTAATTTGGCAGCCACTCATATGGTTCATCTGGATTTTAGTTGGTGATTTTCTAAGTTTCCCGTGGTTTTCACGATTGAGCTTCTCTACTAATTTTCTCCTCTTCACGATCATTATTATTTAGCACCTGTGTTCCTGCTTTCACCACTATTATCATAGATTTTTCATCCTCTTTGCCCCCTTTACCTCATTCCATAACCATTGAAATTTCTTCCTCCTTTGGCATTGATCTCTGGGTCGGAAAGATGCCCTGGAGAAGAAAATGGTTACCCACTACAGTAATCTTGCTTGGAAATGCTATGGACAGAGGAGCCTGGTGGGCTACAGTCCATAGGGTTGCAAAGAGTCAGATACAACTGAACATCCCAACTGGCATGTGCACAAAAGAACATTTCTCCCTGCCCCCAAAACATCTCTCTTTTTTAAAAAATCTGTACCCCCTATTAATATCATATCTGAGTTGTGGTACTTTCTTAACTGGCTTATAGGGTTATGGTGTCTTCATGTTCCTTTGAGTTATGAAACATTGACAGATAAATCTTCCTAATGAGAGTTTTATTCATATTTTCCAATTAGCCTTATTTCTTTTCATTTTTATTTTTAAATGGGGGATAATTGCTTTATAACGTTGTATTGGTTTCTGCTGTACAACGTGAATCATCTATAAGTGTATATATGTCCTCTCCCTCTTGAGCTCCTTCCCACCCCTCCATCCCGTCTCTCAAGCTCATCACAGAAGACGAGCTGAGTTGCCTGTGTTATATAGCAGCTTCCCACTAGCTATCTGTTGCACACATTTTACACACGATAGTGGACATGTGCCCACGCTACTCTCTCAGTTGCTTCCATCCTCTCCTTCCTCTGCTGTCTTCACAAGTCTGTTTTCTGTTTCTGCATTTCTGCAAATACCTTCCTGCCCTTCCCAGAAAGGCTAAAGAATTCTCCTCTGCTAATGGACTTACGTCCAAAATTTAAACTTCTTTGCTTGAAATCATTTGTTCTTTAATGGCAATAATATTTTTGTTGATCTGTATGGTTTTCTGTACTGTTTCTTAAATTGAGCTATCAAGCCCTCATCTTCATTTTACTTGTTTGTTTATTTAATAAGCATTTTCCAACATCTCTTGTATTCTGACAGGAGGTAAATACTTTATACTTGATAAATTTCCTGCCCTGCATTTTTCCCTGTCTAGTCTAAGCACAGGTGTTCTCTACTCAACTCACAAATGGGATTATTTCCTGAAGGTGGCAGTGACCTTCTAATAAAAAAATGTACCTCTTTTTACTTATAATAAGATTTTTATAAGGAAATATGCTCTATAGTGGTCTTTCCTGGTGACTCAGACAGTCAAGAATCTGCCTGCAGTGCAAAAGATCTGGGTTTGATCCCTAGGTTGGGAAAATCCCCTGGGGAAGGGAATGGCTACCCACTCCAATATTCTTGCCTGGAGAATTCCTTGGACAGAAGCAGGCTACAGTCCATGGGGTCGCAGAGTCAGACATGACTGAGTGACTAATACTTTCACATGCTGTATAGTACTTTTTGGTCTGCTGTTTCTTTCTTTCTTTTTTTTTTACAAATCGGCTTTCTGGATGATAAATCTGTGAGGCAGACATCTATCGTCATTGCCTTCATACTGGAATTATTGTACATATAGTGAATGGCGTATGCTGGGGCCTCTTCTGGCCCATTAGCCTTTCTGGTTGCATACTAGTTCAGTCTCTCCTTCCCTCCTTAAGTGGGAAAAGACTTCTTTATGTGAACTCCCATTTGATGCCTAAGGACCTATGCTTTAGCTGGAATTTCTGAGCTGGCTTGGGCTTCCATGTTATGTAAATAAATGTAGTGCCCAGAGAGAAAGGAAACTTTCTGACTGAAGCCCTCCTTATTCTGGGCACTTTTGTTTTGCACCTGCTTTGCCCCAGGACTATTATATTGAACTCTCTTTTGTTCACTTTCCTCTCTTGCTTTTCTAATCATCTGGGCTTCAATACACACAATTTCCATGGTTTGTTTTGCCTCTAAAATGTGTTTTTAACAATTGCTTGAGTTTTTCAGATTAAATATTTATTTAGGCCTATTCTTTCTGCCAGATCTTAAATGTTGTTTACATTATCACCTTTTCTAGAAGCCATATGTTGCTTCTTGAGAATTTTTAAAAAGAATAACAACATAAGAAATATGGACTACTTTGCAGAATACAAACTGGTTTTGGCACTCCTGTTGCATAAATATTTTTTCCTTTCTAACATGATTATAAGCTCATGTGAGTAATAATTAATCATATTATATAGTACTTTGTACAGCACCTAATGGGGTCATGTAGATAGTAAAGACTAAGGAAATACTTGTTGGCCTTTGGTTCAGGAACACAATCTACTTTTGATGAAAAAGAATTTTTCATATTCAGCAACTTCAAATCAATCATGCCAATTTATTAAACATAAGAATTTAACCCAACTTCAATTAAAAAGAAAAGAACACCTGTTTTCTACAACAAACTCTTGTTTGCTTCTCTCTGCCTCTCCCAATACCTAAGGAATTATGTTGGTTTGATCTATACTGTTATCTAGATCCCTCTGTGTTAATAGGGATGAAGTATTAGCTTGTTGACTTATTATTAGTGATGATTTCATCTAGTACCATACAGCAAAGAAATTAAGAATAGTTTTGTTCCCTGAATTTGTAATAAATAAAGACAATTCTACTCTGCATATAATTTTGGGTGGTTACACTAAAGCTGTAGGCTCTTTGGGGGTATATATGTACACTTTAAAAATATTAATTAGAAAACTTAGTAAAAAAAAACGTATCTTTTTGCTAATAGAGAAAAGTATAATAATGGGTTCTAGAAGGAAACATTAACAACTTCTTTAGAATGCTGTTATTTGAATATGCAATTGAACTTTTTAGTTAATAATTTAGATAATATTGTAGTAATCACTTGAAAAGTCCACATGAAATCTATGTCAAATATGGTTGAAAGTGAAAGTCATTCAGTTGTGTCCGACTCTTTGTGACCCTGTGGACTATACAGTCCGTGGAATTCTCCAGGCCAGAATACTGGAGTGAGTTGCCTTTCTCTTCCCTAGCCTATCCCTTCTCCAGCCTATCCCTTCTCCAGCGGGTCTTCCTGACCCAGAAATCGAACCGGGGTGTCCTGCATTGTAGGTGAATTCTTTACTAACTGAGCTATCAGGGAAAATAGAATAAGTTTATCAGTAGACATACCTGATTCTGCAGAATCTAAAAAAAATTTTTTAAGGCTTCTATCTATGAATTAATTTAAGAAATATTTTGGACTAAAATTTTACTTTAAATTTGAATTCAATATGAAAAAGTGGGCTTCACAGGTGGTGCTAGTGGTAAAGAACCTGTCTATCAACTTAAGAGACATAAAAGACGATCCTTGGGTTCGATCCTTGGGTTGGGAAGATCTCCTGGAGGGCATGTTAACCTACTCTAGTATTCTTGCTTGGAGACTCCCATGGAGAGAGGAGCCTGGTGGGCTACAGTCCATAGTATTGCAAAGAGTTGGACACAACTGAAGTGAGTTAGCACACATGCACAAATGCATGGAAAAGTATTGGTTACAGACCAATCATCAAATCATAAATATTTTAAAGTGTCTGGTAACCCTGTGCTCCATACCATGAAGTATACATGAAAAATAAAAGAAAAAGGGAAATCTTTGTTCTCATAGCTTATTCCCATTAGAGGAAAAGCTTAAAAGGATAAAAAGCTAAATAGTAAAAGACTTAAAAAATAATCTTGAGATTAAAAACAGAAGAGGGCACAGGACCATATTTATTCACAACATATTCTTTGGTCTAGTCCTGTATTTAAATATGTACTATTATCTCCTTTTCTACTTCTCTCACTCTTCTCCCAAGGCATGGTTGAGCACCTTATGTACATCAGGCCTGTGCCAGGCATAGAGTTACAAAGAAAAATGAAGCACAATTTCTGTCCTCTAATGAGAGGTATAATTGGAATCCTCAGGAACCAGCATTTGACAGCTCAAACATCAGTTAGGAGGGGGTGTCTCAATTTCAGGGATTTTCAGAAAGTTCTTTAACCCCATGGTGCCTCCCAGGCATAAGATCTGCTGAGTAGAGATTGTAACCAGCCCTATGCAAACATACTGGGATATCCTCCTGGAACCTAGTTGATTTTTCTAAATAATTCAGAACTTCAGAATGGGAATAAGATCTAAATCAAATTAACCATTTAGAAGCAATAAGGAAAGAAATGGTATGGACCTAACAGAAGAGTACAGAAATGGTATGGACCTAACAGAAGTAGAAGATATTAAGAAGAGGTGGCAAGAATACACAGAAGCACTCTACAAAAAAGATCTTCATGACCAAGATAATCATGCTGGTGTGATCACTCACCTAGAGCCAGAAATCCTGGAATGTGAAGTCAAGTGGGCCTTAGAAAGCATCACTACAAACAAAGTTAGTGGAGGTGATGGAATTCCATTTAAGCTATTTCAAATGCTGAAAGATGATGCTGTGAAAATGCTGCACTCAATATGCCAGCAAATTTGGAAAACTCAGAACTGGAAAAGGTCCATTTTCATTCCAATCCCAAAGAAAGGCAATGCCAAAGAATGCTCAAGTAACACACAATTGGACTCATCTCACATGCTAGTAAAGTAATGCTCAAAATTCTCCAAGCCAGGCTTCAGCAATACGTGAACCATGAATTTCCAGATGTTCAAGCTGGTCTTAGAAAAGGCAGAGGAACCAGAGATTAAATTGCCAACATCCGCTGGATCATGGAAAAAGCAAGAGAGTTCCAGAAAAACATCTATTTCTGCTTTATTGACTATGCCAAAACCTTTGACTATGTGGGTCACAATAAACTGTGGAAAATTCTGAAAGAGATGGGAATACCAGACCACCTGATCTGCCTCTTGAGAAACCTATATGCAGGTCAGGAAGCAAGAGTTAAAACTGGACATGGAACAATAGACTGGTTCCAAGGAACCAGGAAAGGAGTACATCAAGGCTGTATATGGTTACCCTGCTTATTTAACTTATATGCAGAGTACATCATGAGAAATGCTGGGTCGCATCAAGCACAAGCTGGAATCAAGATTGCCGGGAGAAATATCAATAACCTCAGATATGCAGATAACACCACCCTTATGACAGAAAGTGAAGAAGAACTAAAGAGCCTCTTGATGAAAGTGAAAGAGGAGAGTGAAAAAGTTGGCTTAAAACTCAACTTTCAGAAAACAAAGATCATGGCATCCGGTCCCATCACTTCATGGCAAATAGATGGGGAAACAGTGGAAACAGTGTCAGACTTTATTTTGGGGGCTCCAAAATCACTGCAGATGGTGATTGCAGGCATGAAATTAAAAGATACTTACTCCTTGGAAGGAAAGTTATGACCAACCTAGATAGCATATTAAAAATCAGAGATATTACTTTGCCAGGAAAGGTCCATCTAGTCAAGGCTATGGTTTTTCCAGTGGTCACGTATGGATGTGAGAGTTGGACTATAAACACAGCTGAGCACCGAAGAATTGATGCTTTTGAACTGTGGTGTTTGGGAAGACTCTTGAGAGTCCCTTGAACTGCAAGGAGCTCCAACCAGTCCATCGTAAAGAGATCAGTCCTGAGTGTTCATTGGAAGGATTGATGTTGAAGCTGAAACTCCAATACTTTGGCCACCTGATGCAAAGAGCTGACTCACTGGAAAAGACCCTGATGCTGGGAAAGATTGAAGGCAGGAGGAGAAGGGGATGACAGAGGATGAGATGATTGGATGGCATCACCGACTCAATGGACATTAATTTGAGTAAACTCCGGGAGTTGGTGATGGACAGAGAAGCCTGGCATGCTGCAGTCCATGGGGTCGCACAGAGTCGGACATGACTGAGCGAGTGAACTGAACTGAACTGAAGAAACTTATGAACTTACTAGTTGGTGCTAGTAATAAAGAAGCAACCTGCCAATGCAGGAGACGTAAGAGATGCAAGTTGGATCCCTGGGTGAAGAAGATCCCTTGGAGGAGGAAATGGCAACCCACTCCAGTATTCTTGCCTGGAGAATCCCATGGACAGGGGAGCCTGGAGGGCTACAGTTCATGGGGTCACAGAGTCGGACACGACTGAGTGACAAACACACACACAAGGAACTTATAGTCATTACTGAATAAGACTAAGCAGTGAAATTAGGACTCAGACCCCCAGCAATGTTATTTTCATTAGGTTCTGACATATTCTGAACTTCAGCAATCACCAACTCTTCTTACTTCTGAACATCCAAATAACAGTGTGGGTAAGTAGAGGTCAGAATTAAGGAAAGGAAAGTCTATTGTGAATGAGGAATATGTATCTTATGGGAACAAGGGCACTCCCTAAACTTTCCATGACCTGTTAAGAAACCATGTAGTTCCTGGAATGTAATGTGATCAATAAAAATTATTGTTAAGAGAAAGATTTATGCCCACACCATTGTCTGTAGTTCAGTCTAAGGAGGATGTTAGGTATTTCTTTATTTCCACAAACAGGTCATCTAATAGTTTTAACCTTTGACTGTTTAAATAGTATCTATTATTTTCCTCTTTGAACATGTATATCAATGTGTTATATTTACACTGAAGAAACATTTTATATAATCAGGTTTGTATATTGGAAGAGTGGCAATACATTATTGTGTTTCTATTTTCTGACTTTTATTTCAAGAATATATATCTGCCTTGCTTCTCTTGTTCTTTCTGGTTTTGGCATTAATTCCATGAAATAGATCTGAGAATTCCGCTTCTCCCTACTACCTTCATTGAAGGATTTACGGGCTTTTCTCATTAAAGGGGTTCTGATGTCTCAGGCAGGCTAAAAGCCTTAATTTGTTTTCCTCATTTAAAGTGTTTTTGACTCTCTCATCAGATCCAGATTTTCAGACTACGTCCATGGTAAGTTGAGCAGTGATCCTGGATTCTAGAGTATTTCCATTTTTCTAATTCTAGTTCCAGAAGTCTTATAAGATAGATTAAATTATATAGTGTTTTCTGAGCCTGTTCTAAGAAAAAAAAAAATCCCTGGGGCTTCATCAAATTCTAATAATGAAAGATTCAATACAAAGTCAGCTTGGTTCCGTGTCCAAACACGAGGCTTGTATTAGAGGATGTTTGAGAAGGTGAGTAACCTTAGTGCTCATGACTTTAAATCTTGAGCATGCCTCTGAGGAGTGTACAAGTCTGGCTGAACCTGCTGGTTTGTTTATTCCTTATGAAAACTCTAGGTGTCAGGGCAATGGCTCAAAGGAAATGACTCTCACACATTCCTTTAAGTAGGAAGAAGTGAAGTATGCTGGCTCCTCCAATTCCATATTAGGAATATGCTGAAGGGCTCCTGGGCCCAAAAAAAAAAAAAGGATCATACAGAACAGGGAAGAGTCTCAGCTCAGAAAGAGTATTTATTTGAGGAAGAAACAGAGAAAGAGTTAGAGGAAAAACTCAGCCTTCCAGAAGTCAGGAAAGATTTGGGGGAAAAAGAGAGGGGCACTTTACGGAGGAATCTGCGACGGAATCTGAGACAGCATCTGAATGGGGAAGGAGACTGGCAGGAGGCAAATAGGTTTTGGTCAGAGGTAAAGAATCTGCCTGAAAAATGATTCAGTTCAATCCCTGGGCTGGGACGATCCCCTGGAGAAGACATGGCAACCCACTCCAGTATTCTTGCCTGGAGAATCCCACAGACAGAGGATCCTGGCTGGCTACGGTCCATAGGGTTGCAAAGAGTCGGACAGGACTGAAGCAGCTGAACACACATATACAAGCAGGCTTTGAAAATGGGCAAGTAGATAATTAAGCATTCTTTAAGGATGTACATCTGGAGAATGAGCTTTTTCTCTCACTCTGGAGGGTTCGTCCCTGATGAACCTTTGGGTGGATGCTGGAACTTCTTTAGCAAATTTTGTTAATTTGTGAGGTGGGGCTCAAAAAACAATTAACGTTCTAGTGAAGCATCTAATAAAACATCTTTCTTGATTCCAAGTTCTGTAACTCAAGTAATTTAGTTTGCTCTTTCAGTGATAGACAAAAATAGGGAATATTTCCTTGGTTTTTATGCTTTCCAGTTCTATTTATTCATGTTTTTATTTCCATTCCAACTATTTGGCTTTATTTCAGTTTTAATATTATAAGTGACCTCAACACAGCTTAGAAGTGGGAGGTAAATATAGTTCAGTAAGAATTATTTTTCTTTTTGTATATGCTGAGAAATTGTATGGTGCTGTAATACCCCGAAAATTAAACATACTACTTTGAGGAAACAAAACTAACACTATACTGTAATCACTTAGTTAATATTCTGATTGCGTGGGCAAAAACTTAGTCATTCTTGCCTCTTCCTTGTCCTCACATCTTGCTTCCACCCCATCAGTAAAGGCTGAGTTCTAACCCCCAAACATCTCCCCAAACAATATTTTTCCTCCACCTCCATCAAAACTACCCTTCCCTGAATCTTGAAAGGAAGTGGGATTTGCAGTTGTTTCCTAGGTTGTCCATCTTGCTCTATTCTGCCTCCTCCCTATTCTCAACCCAGCAGCAGAATGACAGTTTTAAAACCTAATGACACCAGGTCATTTCCCCATGTTTTTCATCTTACTTGCAATAAAAACTGAAGTTCTTACTTAGATATACAAAGGTAGGGCTATAATTCCAGGTTCCCCTGAGCTGCCAAGCTACCAATGCCCAACTTGATCCTCCTGTTCCTTACCACTCATTAAGTATGAGAACATGCATCTACCCTGGAACTTCAATATTTCACACTTTTCCCCAATACCTTCATGACTTGGCCCTTCACCTCCTTCAGTTCCATGGTCAGAATAGTTTCCATCATGTCTTACATTACCATCTGTTGTAACCACATGTTTCCCTCTCCAACCCCCACACTCAAACCCCTTAGCCTACTCGATATTTCTCAAAAGCGCTTTCAGTGCTTCAGTATATTTGTTAATCTCCTGGTTAACAATGTTTGTAAAGAACTTTTTCATTGATTTATCCCCAGATCCTAGATCAGTGCTCAACACATTCAACAAATATTTGTTGGCTAAGTATTGAATAAAATGATAATCGAGGTTGATCTTCAATGACAGCCTACATCATTGAGAGGCTCACAAATCAGGTTTATTCTTCCTCTCTTGTTTTGTTGCTGTTCTAGTCACTGAGTCACATCCAACTCTTTTGTGACCCCATGGACTGTAGCCTACCAGTCTCCTGTCCATGGGATTCTCCAGACAGGAATACTGGAGTGGGTTGCCATTTCCTTCTCCATGGTATATCTGGATATCTTCCATTTGCCCTCCAGATCTATTTTCTACCATCTGCTTCCTGTCCTGCGCCCTGTATGGTTGACCTATGTGAACCACATCAACAAGTTTCCTTTCTTCTGATGTCCAATTGGGTTTATCTGATGTGCAGCCCCAGTAGGATATTAGAAGGAAGAAGTATGAATTTTGGTTCTCATTCCCTTGATTCCAAAGTCATAGCTTTTTTACAGTGGTCATTATCTCTATACATCTCTTCCCTTATGGATCCTGAAAACCACTCCCTCATCCAAGGAACTGCACTATGTCTCTGATATCTTCCCTACACGTTTTTCCTAGTCTAAATCTTCTTGGGTTATCTTTGCTTGAAAGTGCCATATGTCTCCTGCTGCAACCCTGACTTATACACAAGTTTCATAAGAAGGAAGAAAACTGTAAGGAGACTATGAAGAAAGAAAAGAAGCACTGGGTCAGAAATAGGATCCAGGAGGACACCAAGATAAACAAACCATCCAAGACATGAAATTTTAGTGTTAGAAGTAGCCTTTGAGTTTTAGTCCATGTCCTTTGTTCTGGCATGGGAACCAGATATTTAGATTTAGTAACCTTGCCTAAGATCATGTGACCAGTTGTAAGAGAATCACAATTTGTACTCAGATCTGAAACCTCACCCCCTTATTCCAGCATAGCCAACAGTTCTGCCTAGCACCAGCCATGGGAAAAAAATATGCTCTTTTGTGTACCTCGTTGCTGGCTTCTTTCTTTTTCTAATGCATCATAAGGTGTGAATATATGCGTACACTGTTCACTGGGATTGTCCTCACTGAGATCAGACCCAATGAGACAAATAAAACCTTTCTCCAATTGTGGCTATGGTAATTGTTTCTTTTCCTGACCACATCATTCCTGACTTCTGATTTGCTGACTCATTTCCTGTGTTTCATATTGTTCTTTTCTATGATGCTTTCTCACCTCATGGGATTTTCCTTAATTGGAGAATATTCTTATTTGCTTAAGGACTGACCACTAGAAGTTCAGGTTTTAAATCCAGAGCTATCTCAACTGTACTGTAGATTTAGTCATCTGTCTTCTAAGTTGCCCAGACTTCAGGCTTCTTCAAAAACAATGGTGATTGTTTTTCCTTATCTACAAAATGATGATGATAATATTGATCCAATAGGTCTTGGATGAACCTTAAATTAGATAATACATTTAGAGCTCTTATGGGAGCTGGCACATATTGTCCCACTGGGCATGAGTGTGTGCTAAGTCACTTCAGTCCTGTGAGACTCTTTGTAACCTTATGGACCATAGCCCGCTCTTGGGGCTGCTCTGTCCATGGGATTCTCCAGGCAAGAATACTGGAGTGGGTTGCCATGCCCTCCTCCAGGGGATCTTTCTGACCCAGGGATCGAACCTGCATATCTTATGTCTCCTGCATTGGCAGGCAGGTTCTTTACCACTAGCACCACCTGGGAAGCCCCATCAATTGATGTTAATCACTACTGCTGACTTCAGTAGTAAAGCGACGCTCCATGCTATAACTTTCACGTCTCTGTTCTCCATTTGTCTTTTCTGCATTTTGGGATGGGTATGAGTGTGGGAGGAGGGGTGAGATCTTACTCTGCTTTTTGGCTGGAAAAGCAGTTTCTGGATTAAATCCAATCATGAAAATGATTGCTTCTTTGGACAATTATGATTTTCTTGATGCATCTCATGTCAAACTATTGAAGAAGGCTCATATTGAGTGCTGTCTCTGGTCTTTAGGGATTTTCCATTTTAGACATTTTCATTTCTGTGTGGTAGGCTGCCTTTGCTTAAAGGACTCAGTTTAGCTCCACAAATGTTTACCAAGCAAATCCTATTGACTCGATGCTAGGGATACAGTGTACAGTGGTGACTCAGATAACACTCTCACACCAGAGAGCTCATAGTCTTCTGCAGGTGTTTTGTTCTAGGCCATATCTTTGATCAAACCTGTGAACCAAGCGGTCACATCAGTCTAATGTGGATAACTGAATGCCAGCTCACTGCTGGGTTTTGCTCCCAAATAAGCAACCTGTCCTCATCTGATCCCACAGAGTTTCCAGTGATATCAGTGGGAATTTTGAGGGTGTATCTGAGAAGAATTTTCTTCACTCCTTGCATTCTAATTCTAAGCACATGTCCCAGGAAGTTTGATGCTTATCTGCTATTCCTCAGGCTTCAACATGCCAGTTACCTATTGCTGTGGAACTGGTGGGTACACTTGAGACACATGCTTCTTCAGAATGTGGTAAAAGATCAGAAGAAATTTCTAAATTATTAGATTCAAAAGAGGACCGTGGAGATGATCCAGCAGCCAGAGTCTAGAACCTTCCTCTAACCATGCATTTTACTGGTTAGTAACATTGACAAGGTTATGAAAGATTGCTCAAGGAGGCTCTGTGGTTCAGGCAGAACTAAGAGCTGAATCTCTTTTTAATCCAGTTTCCTGTACTTGTGTACTGATGATTATTTCAGTTCTCAGCTTTTGTGGCACTGTAAGCCATGACTATATCTGTCTGTAAGGTCTCAGCATTGGCAATTTGCTTTTCTGAAAGGCCAGACTGAGTCAACAAAGAACTGGGAAAGTGAATTAATTTGCAATGAAGATATGTGACTATTACTGCCTCTTACAGAATTCCTTTCCCTCATTGCTGCTGCTGCTACTAAGTCGCTTCAGTCGTGTCCGACTCTGTGCGACCCCATAGATGGCAGCCCACCAGGCTCCCCCATCCCTGGGATTCTCCAGGCAAGAACACTGGAGTGGGTTGCCATTTCCTTCTCCAATGCGTGAAAGTGAAAAGTGAAAGTGAAGTCACTCAGTCATGTCCGACTCTAGCAACCCCATGGACTGCAGCCCACCAGGCTCCTCCGTCCATGGGATTTTCCAGGCAAGAGTACTGGAGTGGGGTGCCATCACCTTCTCCGTGCCTTCTCATTAAGCTTCCACAAATACAAAATGTATCCATTGCTCAGATGCACTGTGTGAAGATACTTGAAAATTAGTACTCAAGTTCTATGGCATTGCCCTCGGTTCCTCTGTGCAATCTTCCTCTTGGCACAGAGAGTGGTGGTGGGACCTCAGAAACAGTCAGCGGGCAAAGAACTACTTCTTGTGAAATAAACATTAAAAAAGGTAAGATGATATTGTTTCTTGTTTTTTTTTTTTCCCAATTACGTATATGCCCAAGTAAAATTATAGTCCAAAAGAACCTACAGAATTTTTTTAGCAAGAAGAGAACCTTAGAGATCACTAAGTCAAAAGCTGGAAGAAAGAAGGCTGACTGAAAGCAGCCCCTGTAGGAAGATAAGATGCTAATTTTTAGAGGCACTCAGCAGTTAGAAAATCAATTTTTCTAAACATTGAGAATTATTGAGTGGCTGGAAAAGCATCTTACTCTATGAAATATAGTCACTGTTTAGTGCCTTTCCATTTTATTTACTATTTAAAGCACACAACAGCTAGTTAACCAACTACTTACAAACTATATTTAATGTTTAGAGGCACTCAGTGTGGTTATAAAATGATTTTAAGGGTACACAAATATGGTACGTTAACCACATTTCATGAACTATGGTTCCCTCTGGAAAAACAGAAACGTTTTCCTTGGCATCCTGCGGCCTCTCATCCTAAAGTTTGTAAATGACCCATACTGTTCAAACCGGCTGCCTCACTAGCTTTTGATGCCAGCCACTTTAGAGCACACACCAGAAAGATCAATACAACCCCTACGTAAGTGATAGAGCACCGTGCACTCAAAGGCTGTTAGACTCTCCGATAAAGAACGGCTTGACAGATGCAGCGAAACTAAGCAGCATGCACAAAACCCCAGTGAAGAGGTTGTAGGGCTGCAGTCCTATCTCTCTGCATGGCGGACTGACGCATGCACTGTGACACAAGATGCACTGAGACGAGACAGTCCCTGCCACGTGTGTCCATTCACGAGTTCATGGCCTATGAAAACGTGGGGAGAGGCTAACAAAGGATGGGAAAAGAATGGAGCCTTTTTCCAAGAAACCTGCTATAGAGAATTATGACAAGGGAGACATAACAGGGCCCAGTGTAAACTTGACAGAGAGGGAATGTTCAACTACATATTTTTTAGGCAATATCCTAATTTCCTGAAAACACT
Source organism: Bos mutus (assembly GCF_027580195.1). NCBI lineage: Eukaryota > Metazoa > Chordata > Mammalia > Artiodactyla > Bovidae > Bos > Bos mutus. The sequence goes on from NC_091618.1 coordinate 35,061,702, forward strand.
CTAGATCACAATGTGTCAGTCTCTCTCTTCCATTATTGAAATTCCACCACACTGGTTATTGAGGAAATGTGATGGACATGTTGTTTTAGTTTCCTGCTTATATAATAAAACTGAATGTGTGACGATGTTCACTTTGTCTCCTCTACTTTGCTATCCTGGCAGAAGGGCTTCTAACCCAAGATGATGTCCACACTTAAGCTGGGGAAAGGATGCAAAGACAAAGAGTACGGGCAGGCAAATGTAAATCCATACTTTGTCTCATCACATAGGTAATTTCTAGCAAGGGTAACCAGTAGTAAAATTCTAACCAAGAGTCGTTGATGGGGAAGTATGCCATTTTCTAACCAAGGTTTTTTTTTTTTTTTTAATGCATAAACTATGAAATAAAGAGACAATTTTAAAGATTTAGACACAAGAAAATTGTGAGAAATTGTTTAGTGAGGACTCCAGCTTATGCAATTATATACTTCAGTTTACTGAGCCCTTCCAAACTGTGCTTAACTGGACTTCTGGTTTCTAGTCTGGTATGTAAGGAGTTTGAAAGTCATCACTTCATTCTAACAAGTAAAAAGCTTAAGGAGCAATATGAACAACCCTACACCCACAAGTTTGTTAATCTAGATGAATGGACCAATTTCTTGAAAGGTGCAATCTATCAGCACTCACAGAAGAGAAAGTAGACAATCTGAACAGGCCTAGATTTATTCAAGAAACTGAATCAATAATTAATAACCTTCTGAAACAGAAAGCACCAGGCCCAGGTGAGATCACTTATGAATTCTACTAAACATTTAGGGAGGAAATTATACTGGTTGTCTAGAATTTCTTCTGGAAGATAGAAGTAGATGAAATATTTCCTAACTCCATCTATTAGGAAACCAAACAAAAACATGAAAATAATAGAAAATTACAGACAATACCTTTCAAGAATACGGATGTAATAATCCTCAACAAAATATTAGCAAATCAAATCCAACAATGTATAATAAGAATTTTACACTACGGCCAAGTGGGATTTCTTCTAGATACAAAGTTGAGTCAACAAACAAAAATCAAATTAATGTAACCCATCACAACAACAAGCTACAGAAGAAAAATCACCTCATCATATCAGCAGATGCATAAAATGTCTTTTACAAAATCCAATTCCATTCATGATGAAAACTTAGCAAACCAAAAATTGAGGCGACCATCCTCAACTTAACTAAAAAGCATTAAAAAATCTACAGTTAATATCTTACTTAATGATGAGAAACAATAAGCTTTCTCCCCAAGAACAGGAGAAAGGCAAGTACATCCCCTCTAATTACTCCTTTTCAATATCATACTGGATGCCCTAATTAATGCAACAAGACAAGAAAAGGAAATAGATCATATACAAATTGTGAAGGAAGAAATGAACTGTACTTGGTATCAGAGGACATGACTGTCTATGTAGAAAGTCTAAGAGAATCAATGAAAATACTCCTGAAACCAAAAAGCAATTAGAGCAAGGTTGTAGCATATGAGGTGGATATATAAAAGTCAACTGCTTTCTTATATACTGGAATTGAAAAACTATAATTTGGAAAAAAAAACCCAAAAAGTCAATGCCACTCATATTAACATTCCCCTAAAAGAAATAGATATAAACATAACAAAATATGTACAAGATCTACAGAAGGTAAACTATGAAATCCTGATGAAAGAAATCAAAGAACTAAATAAATGGAGAGATATCCCACATTCACGGATAGGAAGACACAATACTGTTAAGATGTCAATTCTTCCCACTTGATCTATAGATTCATTGCAATTCCAATGAAAATCCCAGCAAGCTATTTATGGATATTGACAAACTTATTCTAAAGTTTACACGAAAAGACAAAAGAATCAGAATAGCCAATAAAACATTAAAGGAAAAAAAAATAGAGGACAGACAATTCAGGTAATTGATGGTACTAGAACAACTGGATCCACATGCAAAAAACTGGATCCAGACACAGTCTTTATACACTTCACAAATAGTAACCCAAAATAGGGCATATACCTAAAGGGAAAATGCAAAGTTAAAACACTTCTAGAAGATAACACAAGAGGAAATCTAGATGACTTTGAGTTTGGTGATAGCGTCTCAGATATAGCACAAAAGGCGCAATCCATGAAGCTGGACTTCTGAAAAATTAAAACTTCTCTGAAACTGACACCACCAAGAGAACAAGAAAACAAGCAATTTCTAAAAGACATATGGTTAAATGCTATTACCCAAAATATAAAAAGAACTTTTAAGACTTAAGAAAGGAAGGGCTGATTAAAAATGGGCACTTCATCAGAGAATATATACCAATGGCAAAAAAGCATATGAAAAGATGCTCAATATATGTCCTTAGGGAATTGCAGATTGAAACAAGACACCTTGTGCCTATTAGAAAGGCGAAAGTCCAAAACACAGACAGCACCAAACGTTGGCAAGGATGTAGAACAACAGGAACTCTTACTAGTTGCTGATGGGATGCAAAATGGTAGGCTCACTTTGGAAGGTAGTTTGGCATTTTCTTACAAAAGTAAACATACTCTTACATATGATCTAGCAATTACATTCTTTAATATTTGCTCAAAGCAGTTGAAAACTTACATCCACACAAAAACCTGCACTTGAATGTTTAAAGCTTTATTCATAGCTTCCAAAACTTGGCAGCAACTAAGATGTCCTTCAGCAGGTAAATGGATAAACAACGGTACATTCAGACACCAGAATATTAGTCAGCACTAAAAGCAACTGAGCTATCAGGCCGTGAAAGGATATGGAAGAACCTCAAAGGCAAATTGCTGCATAAAAGAAGCCAATCTGAAAAGGCTACTTACTGTATGAGTCCAACTATACAACATTCTAGGAAACAGAAAACTATAAAGACAGTTATGGATGGGTGGTTGCCAGGAGTTGAGTGGAGGAGGAATGAAGAGGAGCAGACAGGAATTTTAGGGAAATAAAGCTATTCTGAAGGATACTATAGCGGTAGGTTTATGTCAGTATACATCTGTAAAAAACCACAGAATGTACAGCACCAACAGTAAACCCTAATATGAAAAATGGGCTTTGCATGAAAAGACGCATCAATGTAGCTTCACTGAAAGTAACACATGTACAATTTTGGTGTGAGATATTGACAGTGAGGGAGGCTGTGTATGGGAAATAATGAGAATTCTCCACTTTCCTCTCAATTTTGCTACGAATCTAAATTTTCTCTAAAAAATAAAGTCTATTTTTAAAAATGTGCTAGGCATTTGATGAGATTGAGTAGGAAATATGTCTCTAACAGACAAAAAATAGTCTTGTGTCAGTGAATGGAATACTTTTTTAAGGATAAATAAATATTATGTTGAAGCACAGCACAATTTAATTAAGGAATCTGGAAGACAATTTGTTGTGAAAGCTTTGGGGAGTAAGTTTTATAAATGTATGTAGAAACTAGTGGTGATGGCGGTTTAGTCACCAAACTGTGCCCGACTCTTGCAACCTCATGGACTGTAGCCTGCTGCCAGGCTCCTCTGTCTATGGAATTTTCCAGGCAAGAATACTGGAGTGAGTTGCCATGCCCTCATCCAGGAGATCTTCCCAACCCAAGGATTGAACCCAGGCCTGCCACATTGCCGACAGATTCTTTATCATCTGAGCCACCAGGGAAGCCCACACGGTTTTACACATATTAGTGTATATATGTCCGGAGAAGGCAATGGCACCCCACTCCAGTACTCTTGCCTGGAAAATCCCATGGATGGAGGAGCCTGGTGGGCTGCAGTCCATGGGGTTGCTAGAGTTGGACATGACTGAGCGACTTCACTTTCACTTTTCACTTTCATGCATTGGAGAAGGAAATGGCAACCCACTCCAGTGTTCTTGCCTGGAGAATCCCAGGGATGGGGGAGCCTGGTGACTACCGTCTATGGGGTCGCACAGAGTCAGACACGACTGAAGTGACTTAGCAGTGTACATGTCAATCCCAATTTCCCAATTCATCCCACCCCCTTTCCCCCCTTGGTATCCATACGTTTGTTCTCTCTGTCTGTGTCTCCTTTTCTGCTTTACAAATAAGTTCATCTGTATAATTTTTCTAGATTCCACATATAAGTGATATTATATGATATTTGTTTTTCTCTTAAAGATTTAGTTCACTCTGTATGATAGTGTCTACATCTATCCATGTCTCTGCAAATGGCACAGTTTCTTCCTTTTTATAGCTGAGTAATAGTCTATTGTATATATGTACCACAACCGCAGCCATGAAATTAAAAGATGCTTGCTCCTTGGAAAAAAAGTTATGACCAACCTAGACAGCATATTAAAGAGCAGAGACATTATTTGCCAACAAAGGTCCATCTAGTTAAAGCTATAGTTTTTCCAGTAGTCATGTATGGATGTGAGAGTTGGACTTTAAAGAAAGCTGAGCACTGAACAATTGATGCTTTTGAACTGTGGTGTTGGAGAAGACTCTTGAGAGTCCCTTGGACTGCAAGGAGATCCAACCAGTCCATCCTAACGGAAATCAGTACTGAGTGTTCATTGGAAGGATTGATGTTGAAGCTGAAACTCCAATACTTGGGCCACCTGATGCAAAGAACTGACTTGTTTGAAAAAGACCCCGATGCTGAGAAAGATTGAAGGCAGGAGAAAAAGGGGATGACAGAGGATGAGATGGTTGGATGGCATCACCAACTCAGTGGACATGAGTTTGAGTAAGTTCCAGGAGTTGGTGATGGACAGGGAGGCCTGGTGTGCTACATGCTACAGTTCATGGGGTCCCAAAGAGTCGGACACAACTGAGTGACTGAACTGACTGACCACATCCTCTTTATCCATTCCTCTTTTGATGGACATTCAGATTGCTTCCATGTCCTGGCTATTATAAACAGTGCTGCAGTGAACATTGGGGTACATATATCTCTTTGAATTATGATTTTTTTAGCCTATATGCCCAGTAGTGGGATTGCTGGGTCATATGGTAGTTCCATCTTTTATGGAAACTCCATACGGTCTCCATAGTGGCTGTATCAATTTACATTCCCACCAACATTGTAAAAGTGTTCTCTTTTCTCCACCCCCTTCTCCAGCATTTATTGTTTTTAGTTTTTTTTTTTTTTTTTAATGACAGCCATTCTGACTGTTGGCGATACCATGTTGTAGTATTGATTTGCATTCTCTAGTAATTAGTGATGTTGAGCATCTTTTCATGTGTTTTTTGGTCATCTTTATGCTTTCTTTGCAGACATATGTGTTTAGGTCTTCAACCTATTTTTGATTGGATTGTTTGTTTGTTTGATATTGAGCTGCATGAGCTATTAGTATATTTTGGAGATTAACCCCTTGTCAGTTGCTTCATTTGCAGACATTCCTCCCATTCTGAGAGTTGTCTTTTCGTCTTGTCTGTGGTTTCCTTTAGGCTTCCCTTGTGGCTCAGACCGTAAAGAATCCACCTGCAATGCGGGAGACCTAGGTCAATCCCTGGGTTGGGAAGATCTCCTGGAGAAGGGAAAGGCTACCCACTCCAGTATTCTTGCCTGAAGAATACCCATGGACAGAGGAGCCTGGCGGGCCACAGTTCATGGGTCGCAAAGAACAGGACACAACTGAGGGACTAAGCACAGCACATGGTTTCCTTTGCTGAGCAAAAGCTTTTAAGTTTAATTAGGTCCCATTTGTTCATGTTTGTTTTTAAGCGTGCTTTTTCAGTGGATCTGTGTTTGCTTTCTAATATCTCAGTCTTGGATTGCTATTATTCTGCACTTTTTGTCACATCTAATCTACTGTTCATTCTCTGTTTCACCAGTATCTCAACCATGGGGCCTATGGTCACACCTAGGATGCCTCTCTTTGCCCCTGGCTCTTGTTTTCTGTATGCCTTCCTGAGAATTTCTTTATTGCTGGCTTGGCCCTCTTTTTGTCCTGCCACTTCCTATACTGGAGGCATTTGGGGAATGTCTCTGCTGGGGAAGTGATCATGTCCAGGCAGGGTTTGTAAGCAATGATTGGAAGAATAGTAGGAGAGTTCAACTCTAGTTTTTTTTTTTTTTTTTTCCTCTTTTAATTGAACCACTTATTGTCATTTCTTCATATATTCTCATGCACTTAGAAGAAATAATGCAGAGATGTTGGTATACCCTTTACTCACTTCCCTCTATGGATATAGCTCCTCCCCTGCCATTCCCTAAATGCCTAATAGTTGCTAAACTGTCCCGAATTTCAAGTGTGAGTGTGTGTGTGTGTGCACGCTCAGTCATGTCTGACTCTTTGCAACCTTATAGACTGTAATCCTCCAGCTCCTCTGTCCATGAAATTCTCACGGCAAGAATACTGGAGTGGGTTGCCATTTCCTCCTCCAGGGGATCTTCCTGACCCAGGGATCAAACCCAAGTCTCCTGCATCTCTTGCATTGGCAGGCAGATTCTTTACCACTGTGTCACCTGGGAGTCCTCCCATTTCAAGAATTCTATATAAATAGATTGTACAGAATATAACTGTAGGGAATTGACTTTTTCCCTCCACATCATTTTCTGGTGTTCATACAGTGTGTCCACTTTATAAACCCTATAATGTTTTCATTAGAATATTAGTTTTCCAGTGCTACAAATGTATCAATATTCTGTTCCTTTTTATTTGCTGAGTGCTATTCTATGGTATGGATGTACTACAGTCACAATCACTTTAACTATTCACCTGAAAGGATGTTGGATTATTTTCACTTTTTGGTTATTACAAATCATGTTGCTGTGAACACTACTATAAGGTTTTTGTAAGAACTTAGATTTTCAGTCTCTGGAATAAGTCCTGAATTGCAATTGCTGGGTTGTGTGATGGTTGCAAACTTAGTGTTTTAACAAATGCTCAGGCTGCTTTCCAGAGTGACTGTATCATTTTTATATTCCCAAGAGCAATGTATGAGTGGCCAGTTTTCTTCTTTAGGATGTGGATATGAATATCCTGGGTACAACCTTTCTGGTTGTAAGATCCCTGGTCTCTTTTGTGCTTGGATATGGATATAAGCATTAAGCTGTATAATGCAGATCTCCTTCATCTTTACGTGTGGATGTGAACTTCTAGCCAGTGTAACCTCTGCTTCCTTGAGCAGGGTTGTGAGCTTCCACCTGAATACATCCTCTCCCTCTCTATTTTTGGTCAGGGATGCAAGTTTCCAAGATCTATTTTTTACCTACTTTTTTTTTTTTTAAACAACAGGTTAAGAAAAATCCCCTCTTAAAATCTTTCATGTGAAATGGTTTATTTTGGAGCTTCTATGCTTCTTATTGGGCTTCCCAGGTGGCACTAGTGGTAAAGAACCCACCTGCCAAGGCAGGTAGATGTGAGAGACCCAGGTTCCATCCCTAGATTGGGAAGATCCCCTGGAGGAGGGCAACCCACTCCAGTATTCTTGCCTGGAAAATCCCGTGGACAGAGGAGCCTGGCAGGCTATAGTCCATGGGGTCACAGTCAGACACGACTGAAGCCACTTAGCACATACCCATGCTTCTTATATATATATACATACATACATATATATATATATATATATATATAAGCTTCTAATTTTACACATATATTTTTTATATATGCTTATTTTATATATATATATATATATGCTTTCTTATCTTCACTAATAACTAAATTGGTAAAGGATCTGCCTGCAATGCAGGAGATGCTGGTTCAATTCCTGGGTTGGGAAGATCCACTGGAGAAGGGATAGGCTACCCACTCCAGTATTCTTGGGCTTCTCTTGTGACTCAGCTGGTATAAAGAATCCACCTGCAATATGGGAGACCTGGGTTTGATCTCTGGGTTGGAAAGATCCCCTGGAGAAGGGAAAGGATACCCACTCCAGTGTTCTGGCCTGGAGAATTCCATGGACTGTATATTTCATGGGATCTCTAAGACCCTCTTGTAGTCCATGGGGTCTCTATAATATACATTATAATATACACTATAATATACATTTTTATTAGTGGTGTCTTCAAAGTCTTTTATCTTCACTACAAACAAAAGCATGGTTTATGTTGGTTTAACAATTTACTTTGGACCCCTAAAATCAATGGTTTTTTTTTCTCACTGACAAGAAAGCAAATAGAAATTATTCAATAGTGCATATAAGAATCACCTAAAATGTTGTTATTTTATTAAGACAAAGCAGTTATTTGTATATTACATTTCGAGATAATTAAATAGTAGAACTAAAGTCAATTTAGAAAAACTTACATAATCACCTTCGGTTAATGTTGCTGTTACATCATGAACATGCTGCCCTTTCTTTGGGAGAGATATCCCCACTTAGAGCATGAAATAGAGAAAAAAACTTTTAAACCAAGTTTTGGTGAAATCTTAAAAAGACTCATACATTACATCTTAAAAACACATATGTATGGCTAAAGAAGTGTTCTATTTATCAGAATGACACTGTGGTTTTAGAGCCCAAATGCTAATTGTTGTTGTCGTTGTTGTTCAGTTGTTAAGTTGTGTCAGACTCTTGGAGACCCCTAGACTGCAGCATGTCAGGCTTCCCTGTCTTCACTGTCTCCCTCAGTTTGCTCAAACTCATGTCTGTTTAATCAGTGATGCTATTCAACCATCTCATCCTCTGCCTCCCTCTTCTCCTTCTGCCTTCAATGCTTCCCAGCATCAGAGTCTTTTCCAATGAGTTGGCTCTTCACATCAGGTGGCCAAAGTATTGGAGTTTCAGCTTCAGCATCAGTCCTTCCAATGAATATTCAATGTTGATTTCCTTTAGGATTGACTGGTTTGATCTCATTGCAGCCCAAGGGGTTCTCAAGAGTCTTCTCCAGTACAGGACATTAAAATTTTCATAACATTATAAGAAAGAGATCAGTTCTGTTTTTTCCTTAAGGAGCTGTTTGTTTGTTATTATTATTATTTTTTTTTTGTAAATATAAAGAGCTTTTCTGTTTTCAGAGAACAAGTAAATAAAGACTGTCATTTAGCCAGTTAAGTTTTTAAGAAGATTTTCATCACTTGTTCATTCACATTGATTTTTTCAAAATCAATTAATTGACAGACTTGCATTCCCTTTTGTGTTGTATGAAAACAGCCTTGAGAGACTGCTTTATGTTGTATCTCTCCTATAAGTATAGAAAGTTTTCAACTTAGGACCAGTGAGTGTTAAAGCAGAAAAAGATGTGAACATTCACTGTCTTTAACTCATTTTCCAACATGACCATTTTTTCCAGCTGTTATTTTTCCAGCACCTAAAACTCTTTGATATTGTTTAGTCACTAAGTCCCATCTGACTCTTTTAGGACCCCATGGACTGTAGCCTGCCAGGCTTCTCTGTTCATGGAATTTCCTAGGCAAGAATCCTGAAGTGGGTTGCCATTTCTTTCTCCAGGGGATCTTCCCAATGCAGGGTCCCAACCAAGGTCTCCTGCATTGTAGGCAGATTCTTTACCTACTGAGCCATCAGAGAGGCCCACATTATGTTAACAGAAAATTGTTACGATGTTTTTAACCCTGTGAAGCTGCAAATACCTCCCTGCCCTTCAGCTATATGAATACACTAGTTTAAAAAGAAAGAAAGAAAAAGAAAAAAGTTAAAGTTCATAGGCTATCTTGTATCTATGTGTCTAATTTGTGTCTATAATTCAATTGTTTTGTCTTCCTCTTAGCTTTAAAGCTTAGGATATAACAGTGCTTTGTTTTCTCACTTTCCTTTGTTTAATGTTGGATTTGATTAGATGTTGGCATCAAAATATCATGGAATAAAAATTTCCAGTTAAATAGCAATAATTTCCATTTATTCTCTAAATAAAAGGAATGGCATAGATGAAGGGGAGATAAAGCTGTCTTGAGATGGGGAAGAGGCACAGCTAAGTAAGTGTTTGTGCCCTATTATCTAAGAAATAACAATCTGATATTAGAAAGACAGGCCTGGGCCCACATATTACAAAGTTTTTGTTGGTGGAGAAGGAAAAATGTACTGTATCTAGATATATGAAGATACTGACATTATGGTTCTACATGAAATTGAAAGAATTGGGCACATCCTGCTTTTAAATTACACTATAATACATTTACTACTAAATTCTTCTGAGTTTAAAATTTAAAGGTATTCTTGGTTTAGGAGTTAAAAGGTAAACCAGAGGGAGGGTAATTATTATAAGGAAGGAAAAATGATGATAACCTTAAGAAGAGGCCAGGATAGAAGATCTAGAGAAATTTACTTGATAAGGAAATGAGCTTATTAGCCACAGAGGCCTTTCCTGACCATTTTATCCATATCTCCTTCTCTTCCTCCATCACCTGAGCTTCTTACTTAGCTTTATTTTTTTTCACATTTACCACTACTTCCTGACATTTTATTAATGATCTATTTATTTTCTACCTATGCCATCATAATTTAAGCTCCATGAGAAGTGGCTTGTATCCTCAGTTCTTAGTATTGGGAATATGTCTTGTTCTCAATAAATATTTACTGAATGAAATAAAGAATTAATAGAAGTTCAGCATTGGAAGTGAACTTTAAAAATGACTTTAAACACCATGGAATGGTGAAATTGCCTAAATAGCATACCTGTTAAGGAATCATCTAGGCTGTGTCCTGTTTTATTCATGTTTAGTTATTGGGGACCTTCTTATTTCTATTTTGTTCTCAGGAAATTGGACTGTTAAAAACTCTCTCTGATTTTTTAAAATGATACTGTTTTATTTCCTGATTTAGTGAAGGACAATGACAATTATTTTCCCATATGGCAGTCTTTAATATATTTGGATACAATTTGTATACCATTACGCTCCAGAGGGGTCTCTTATTATAGGTGACGAATCTCTTCAATTATTACTACTAAGGAGTAATTTCTATTCTGTGTTAGTACTTGGCTTTCTTCAATAGGCATAATGACAAATAAGAAAGAGCATTCAGAAGTATGTAACTGTTGTTCACTCACTAAGTCAGTCTGACTCTTTGCAACCCCATGAACTGCAGCATGCTTGGCTTCCCTGTCCTTCACTATCTCCTGGACTTTGCTCAGACTCATGTCTGTTGAGTCAGTGATGCCATCCAACCATCTCATCCTCTGTCACCTCCTTATCCTTTTGCCCTCAATCTTTCCCAGCATCAGGATCTTTTCCAGTGAGTCAGCTCTTTGCATCAGGTGGCCTAAGTATTGAAGCTTCAGCTTCAGCATCAGTCCTTCCAATGTATATTCAGGGTTGATGTCCTTTAGGATTGACTGTTTTGATCTTCTTGCTGTCTAAGGGTCTTCTCCAGCATCACAGTTTGAAAGCAAGAATTTCTTTATATGTTAACAAAGTGAATCCCTCTGGGAAAATGTCCCCCTTTCCTTTCAAAAGAAAATGAGCTTTTGGTTTTAGGGTCCTCTGTCCTAGTAGACGGAGAAGGTGATGGCACCCCACTCCAGTACTCTTGCCTGGAAAATCCCATGGACGGAGGAGCCTGGTGGGCTGCAGTCCATGGAGTCGCGAAGAGTCGGACACGACTGAGTGACTTCAATTTCACTTTTCACTTTCCTGCATTGGAGAAGGAAATAGCAACCCACTCCAGTGTTCTTGCCTGGAGAATCCCAGGGACGGTGGAGCCTGGTGGGCTGCTGTCTATGGGGTTGCACAGAGTCGGACACAACTGAAGTGACTTAGCAGTAGCAGTCCTAGTAGAGTCTTAACCCTGCAAACTCAGGGGAAGGAACTATGGTTAAGAGATGCCTCATCCAGACATGTATCTTTGATCTCATCTGTGTCCTCTGCTCTTCTTTTTGTTTGCTGATTGAACAGTAGTCTCAACACTGTCACATTCATGTTGCCATTTGCATCAATTATTAAAGCCAGACCCGCTCCTATGGTTGGTCCTAGTTTATAAGTCTCTTCTATCCTAATTAGTCTTCTCCAAGTACAAGTCATATATGGCATTCAAATAAACCCAGTTTTCAGGTGTGGTGTGATCAACACAATCCCAGGTTTGGATTATCACCTCCTTTGTTCAATTAATTCTACCTAAAACCTAATCGGTTTTTCTGGAGGATCCACCACAGTCATGACTCACATTGACTTTACCTGCCCCTAAACTGCCTGAGTCATTTTCAGACATCATATGTATTGTCTCCCTTTTCCCAAACCTGTGCCACTGGCTTTTGAACTTTAGAGCAAATCCCAAGATTTACTACTATTAGATTTAGTTGATTGTTCCAGCTGGCCAAGATCCTTTTATCCCATTGCTACAGCCTGTCAAGATCTTTTTGGATTTTAATTCTTTCATCCTGGCTAGTCACTCAATCATCTGTAAACCATGCTTTGATAATCATTCCTTCTATATCTGCAGATCAGTACTGGAAAATGCTAAACTGGATAGTACTGGTTTTCAGTATACTTTTATGGACTTAAAAATATTCATAACCCAAAAGTTGAGAGTTATGTTCTATTTGGGGGGAATTTTTAGGTCGTAAGCCAGGGAGGTAACCTTACAGGTAATCTCAAGTAACCCTGAAAGAACTACTTTGAGGAGGTAAGAGAGGGAGCCAGGTTATATAAAAGTTTTGCAACAAAGAGCAGGTATTCTAAACATTAAAAAAAAATATTAATTAAAGAAACCAGATATCCCAAGTTAAAGAATTTAGCACTTTTCTGTGTATGGGTAGATGAAAGAGTCTAGGCTCTCTGAAAGCATTCCCTTGACATGCATCTTAGCTATCTGGGGCTAGTATCCCGTGTTTTTGCATGCTGAGTTTCCTCAGGGCTCACTGTGGGGAGGGGTGCAGTCTGATGGCTAGATGGCAGGTATTCTTTCCCTAGGTGAGTTTCCTCAGGCTCACCGGCTCACTATCCATAGTGGCTGCAATTGCTGATGACCGTGACATCCTTGTTTACCGATACAACAGGAAATATTCCATTTCTTACTTTGGCTACAATTGTTTAAACCTATTATCAATCCACATGATTATCTTTACTTATAGGCCATCTTTCTCCATTTATCCAACAGGAACTCCTGAGAAATTGTCAAATGCTTTCCTAAAGTCCGTCTAGAGCAGGGTTACCAGGTTTCACAGATTTAGCAGCATCGTGACTTCATAAAGGTGTGCAAAATATTCTTCCTGACTCTCCCAATTCACTCCCCACCCCATTTTGTGCTTCTGGAACCTGTCTTCTGTGTACTCTATTTCCTTGATTCCATTGTCTGACATTATAGAATGGGATTAAGGTATGAATTTCACCATCCCTCTCTTCACAGCTGCAAGTAATCAGTGGCTTACATTAAATATAAGTGGTTTAGCTTCTCTTTGGTCTTTCCAGTGGACTCCTCCAGCTAAAGATACAGCTACAACTCTCTCCAGGTTCTCATACATGTTACCCTCCTTGCCCTTTGAAACTTAAGGGTCAGAGATGGCTGCAATGGGCTTGCAGACTGTGTGGTCATACAGGGCCCCATGCTTGGTAATGCTTTGCTCTCCCTGTCTTGAAATTCTTAATGGATTTTGAACAAAGGGTTATGCATTTTCTTTCTTTTTTTTTTTTTTTTTTTGGTTATGCATTTTCATTTTGCCTTTGACCCTGCAAATTATGTAGCCAGTCATGTGCTGTGTGATGCCAGTTCTCCACAGTTGCTTCACTATCTCTCTAAATTTCCTTTAACCTTACCCCAAGCTCTTATGAAAAGTCCCTGCTATAAACTCACCTTAGTTACCCTCTGGTTGTGTGTGCCATTTGTACCCTGCCATGATCTTAAAACACGGAAAGAAGTGAGAAGAGTCTGGTTTGTTTTCATGAGCCTTTATTGGCTCCTAATGATCATTGCTTCTTTAGGTTTCCAAACCTATTCATCTGTATAACAGATCCTAAAATCTTAGCTGAAATCAATGTAACTCTTAACTGTCTCTAATTTGTCAAACCTCCCTTCATCCAGTTTTTCAAAATTGGTTGGTATTTGCTTATCTCCTGTTTTATTCCCCTTTATTGTTCTTGACAGTCCCTCAAAGGTCACTGGCAATGTTTGGTTTAATGATCTAATTTGCAGGTTCCTTAGAGACCTTTAGAGATAATTTGAGACCAGAAGCTTAACTATCCTTCCCCAGCTACAGTTCCAATTAATTCCCTCTTACCAATGTTTTCTCTTTTTTTTTTCAGTCCAAAGAAAGGTTTGCTTTCTCTTTTGTCATTAGTCAAAGATTATTGGCCTCAAATGGAGAACATTTTCTTCTCTACCTTCTACACACTCTGATTAAGGCTTAAAAGATTTAATGTGTGTGGTGGGTGGGGGAGGGCAGGGGATATGCATGTTAGTAAATTTTGTAGTTTATTTGGTGCTTAGACTTCCTGAAGCTGTCAGTTCTTTACCACCCTCTGATAAGAATCCTTGACTATGTTTCTTTCATCTCACCTTTTGAACACGTGGAGAGGACAAAGACATTAACATACAAATTCTGAGACTTTGGTCAGCCTCCACTCCCCTGCAGCTGTAAGAAGGAAGAATTGTTTATTATTCTTGAATCTTTAGGGCTGGGCTTTAGAAATTTCAATTTGGGTCCAAAGAACAGAGAAAGACCAACTTTATTTTTAAAAGAAGGCCTAGAAAAAAAAAGGGGGGTCCTAGGCATTTGAGTTTGGACTAAAACAAGTGGAAGGATTTTCGGCAAGAAGTGTAAGGAAGAATCTGAAAAAGTGGTAGGTGTTAGGGAAGAAACTGCCATAAGAATGGATGAGAGATAAAAGCAGGTGTGTGCACTTTTCACGCAGATCTGAATTACTTTACAGTGCTTTCTTGGAGGTTGCTGTGTTGTATACATCACTGTCTCAGGCCAGTCATAAGAAGGGCCAGTGATGTTTGGGTTTTATATGTCCCCCTTTACAATCTGAGCTCAGCAACCACATTGATTTTTGTAGAATATCTGGACTTTTTCTTTCTCTGGAGCTTCATTTACGATTGCACAGTTAGAATCACATTTATGTAAACTCCTGGAATCAACTCCTGGAATCAACTTTTATTTCCTGCCATAAAAATTAAGCCTGTTTTTCCTAAATTGATATTTAATTAAAGTATTTTTTGAGTTGATACTTTAAACATTTGCTTTATTCCCTCTATTGTTTCTCCGAAAGTAGAAATAGTTACTACTATTTGGAGTAAAAAACTGTTTACAGTGAAAAAAAAATAAGTGTTAGTTTTTGTATCGAATAATGGAAATGCTCATGCCGTTTCTAGTCATTTTCATTCAAGTGACTGACTCCTTTCACTATCGAATGAAGGAATATCATCTTGCAGTGGCATTTATCAATCCCAGACTAAGTACATGACCTGTTATTTATTGTTGTTAGCCTGTTCTTGGGAGTAATAGAAAATAGCCAAGCTATGTCTGGCCATTTAAATTATGTGTGCATGAAGATAAAGTGTTCTTTCAACTTTTGTTTATTTTTAATAAAAGGTATTTCTTGCCTCAGAAGAGTAGCATCTACTAAGAGTGTTGTTGCTATGTAACAATTCAATCCTGACATTGCAGGGTAAATCGAAGACATAAAAAGATTCGTGACTCATTTTGTTAGCTAAGCAACATATTTCCACAGTAAGGACTCCCCTCTTTTTGTATCATCTCCTCAAACCCTTTGGTTCTTTGAAACTCCGTTCTGATCACTGATGCTGTCTGCTTAACTCTCGAACTGGATTACGGCCCACTGTGCCTTTGTGCCAGTTTCTTAAGCTGTGAGTGCCTGTGTGTGGGGAAATGCCAGGCTGGGACTATAGTTACTCCTCTATTTGGGTTTTATATTTACCTCCATTTTCTTAAGAAAATAATGAATATCCTAAAGTCTTGGTCACTATTTCTGCAACTATATGCAACGCTAGTCCAGGCATATTTTATTTTCATAAAAGTAAGATAAAAATATTTTGTATACTTTTTCCATGAAAATTATGTGCCCATTCATGTATTAAGGGCTCAGAAAAGCACCACTGTTAAAATATTTGCTTAACTTTGTTTGACCCAGGAATTCCTAAACTTATGTTGAGAACTATTTACACCTGCAAGTTTGTTGTCTAGGCTCTACATTATCATGACTTTACTATATGATTATCTTATTACATGGCTTTAGTCTTCAGGAAACCTGCCTAGGCTGTTAAAGTTGGAAATAACTTTATTGTTCATTTTAAAAACTTCCAGCAAATCTATTTATCTAAATATTTGATTTACCCTCATTAGAATAAATATCTTTTCTCAAGATAATGTGGCATCAAAGAAGGGCTAGCTCTTCAAGATTCTGTTTGAAACCATATCCATGCCGTGTTCCAATCCTATTATATCATGAAACTTCTGCAATTCTAATCAATTCCCAACTTTAACCAGACCCTCAAATCTCAGAAATATCTTTGCTTTGTCCTTCTCACTTCAAGATGCTAATATGATTGCAAAAGTAACTGTCTTCCTCACCACAGTAAGCAATAAACTCAGCTTTGCTTTGTCAACAGAATATTTTGGGGGACCAGCATTAAAAATATAATTACAGATTACTCTTTTCATGTAAACTTATTTCTAGAGGAACTGTTGTTTTAAGGAATACACTTGAGAGCAAGCACATGGTCTCAGAGGATAGTGTAAGAAAATTCAGTGACCAAGAAAGCCAGGATGCAAACTGTCAAAAATCACCTTTTCTTCAAATTACATAATATTTCTTCAGGAAATGTTCCCTGTCAACATGTTTATATATGCTAAGAGAGGCTAGCCCTTCCTTTGTGTATATGCTTATGAATAATTTAATACCAGCATACAATTTTCTTTTTAATCTTCAACTGAGAGGAAGTTCAGTTTTTCTTCTTTCTGTGTGCTCTCACATTGAAACCTCATAGAGTAGGTTTCAAAAGCTAGGTCCAGAGTGTATTTGTAAGTGAATAAGTGAGATAAAGATCTCTGAAAGGTCCTCCACTTGGAACTTTAAAATATCCATTAATAGGATAAAGAAAATCTGGTACAGGTACACAATGAAATACTCTTCAGCCATGAAAAAGAATGAAATAATGCCATTTGCAGCAACACGGAAGGACCTAGAAATGATCATACTAAGTGAGGTCAGTCAGAAAAAGACAAATACCATATGACATCACTTATTTTTGGAATCTAAAATATGATACAAATGAACTTATCTATGAAATGGAAACAGACACACAGACAGCGAACAGACCTGTGGTTGCCATGGGGGAGGGGAAGAGGGAGACAGATCTGGGAGTTCGGGGTTAGCGGATGCAAGCTATCATATATAGAATGGATAAACAACAAGGTCCTACTGTATACACAGGGAACTATATTCACTATCCTGTGATAAACCGTAATGAAAAAGAATACAAAAAAGAATGTGTATATATGTATAACTGTATCACTTTTTTGTACAGCAGAAATTAATACATTGTAAATCAACTGCACTTAAAAAAAAATCCATTAACCAAAGTGATATAATAAGCCTCACATTAATGAGACCACTCTTGGTCCCATAGCTTATTGGGGCTTCCAGGAAAACTATAGTGATTGTAGGCGTCTCCCAGTGATCATCAACCAGTGATCTGTTCTGCAGGCTTTGGAGAGGGAGACAGATCAAGGAGAATATAGGTGATGCAGAACATTCTCTGTGTCTCATATTCCCATTTCCCCAGCAGCATTCCCTGTCATCTGCTGTTAGTCACTTCTTCATGTCCTTTACTCTCCATCATGCCCTCTTCTACCTCCTCACCATCGACCTCAGCGTAAGATGAGATGGGCAGGGACTTCCCTGGCTGTCCAGTGGTTAAGATTTCACCTTCAATGCAGGGAGTATGGGTTCGATTGCTGGCCAGGGAACTAAGATCCCCCATGCCTTGCAGCCAAAAAACCACAACATAAAATAGAAGCAATACTGTAACAAATTCAATAAAGATTTTAAAAAATGGTCCATATCAAAAAACCCTTTAAGAAAAAATAAAGAGAGAGAGAGCTGAGCAGAAGACTGGAATTTGATTCACATTGTAGCACAATTTTACTATCTCATGATTAAAATTTTTAAAAATTAAAACAAAAATTATACATCGGTATCTGCCTGAATCTCAGTTTTCTTATTTGAACAAAGGAGATTTTGACAAACTGCTTGGTATTAATTCCAAGGATTGTTGTGGTGACTCAGATATAAAAGTACTAAGACTATAAAGCTTTACTTAAACCACTACTGATATGTAAAAATGGTGCTAGGTTCAGACACCACTCACATTAAGGTAGAAGAGGAAAATGGTTCGCTACTCTGGCCACTTAAATATTTTCACAAAATTAATATGGCTTTCAGCAAAATCTTAGTTTAAGGTAACTACTGACATTTATGCCTACCAGCTCAGCTTTAGTTTTGAATTTAATTCATTCAGACTAGAAAACTACAGCAATGATCAAAGGCATAATTATAACATATTTATAGCCTATTATTATTGTAACATTCTGAAGTAAAGGGCAAAAATTCCACCCAGTGAACTTGTTCTTCCTGTTACTGACACAAGATTGAGACATTTAAATGCTAAGACATGGATCCCTGAGGCAGAACATAAAATATTTATAATGAAGGGAGTATGGACCAATAAATTTCAGTTATGAATGTTTTTAGCCAGAAGAAATAATAAATAACCTTCCACAGGCAATATTTCAGTTTGCATTTATTGTACCTCATCACATCAGATTTTCAGGAAGCAATAATGATTGCATAGTAGGACACTAAATTACTCCCATGTTTAATGAACAATTAAATTGTTAAGCTTTGATTAAGATGTAAGAGCCTCCCTAATTTGACTGTGAGCTGTGGTTGGCTTGGAAATGTATAGTTTGTGATAGTACCAATAAAGAGATTGTAATTTATATAATTTCTATTCAAAAAAGAAAATAGTTTCAGATACCGGTAAATTTTGAAGAAGGGACATCAAATTCTTAGGTTTGGTGAAGGAGAAAGGAACAGCACTGAAAAAAATAGGGAGATACATTATGTACTTGGGATATCTTACCTCTAGTCTATTTAAACAGTTTTAAAAATTGGCAGGGAAAATGGCTTATATTTTATCTGATTATACATAGAATATCCTAGGAGGTATCACGATACCTGGGAAACAATACAGGAAAGTGTGAAAGTGTTAGTCTCTCAGTCATGTCCTACTGTTTGTGATCCCATGGGCTGTAGCCTGCCAGGCTCCTATATCCATGAAATTCTCCAGGCAAGAATACTGGAGTGGGTAGCCATTCCTTTCTCCAGGGTATCTTCCCAATCCAGGGATTGAACCTGGGTGTCCTGGATTGCAGGCAGATTCTTTACCATCTGAGCCACCAGGGAAGCAGGTACTTCAGATAATGTAGGACTGAGCATCAAAAAGATTTAAATCAAAGTTCTGTCTTTCTAGTTTACTAGCTGTGTGACTCTGGGCAAGTCATTTATCTTCTCTGACTCTCCTATTTTTTTATTTATGAAGTAATAATAATATATATCTGTCATGGTTGTTGTAAAGATGAAATAAGATAGCTTATGTATCTTAGCCTGGGTTCTCCAGGAAGCAGAACCTGGGTGCATATTGTTTGTTAGCAGTCGTGATTCTAGGAGCCAAAAGTAGTGACGGAGAGGAAACCAGGCAAGAAAGAAAGGAGAGTGAACACTAAGATGAGTAGATGAGTTGCTAGTGGCCCATTGCTGTAAGTGCTACTTGCTTGATCACCTCGGGCTATCTGAGAGCCCTTACATAAAATATGAATCAGTACTGTCCATTCAGAAGAAGGATGAAAGAAAAATTTATTCATCCATTTCCTTTGCCCATTAGTCCCCATGGGGCATGTTATAGGCTGAATTGTGTTCCCCAAAATCTGTAGGTTGACACCCTAACTCTCAGCTCCTCTGAACATGACTGTATTTGGAGATAGGTGATTACATTAAAATGAGGCCCTCATGGTGGTCCCTAATCCAGTCTGACTGGTGTCCTTATTTTTTTTTTTCAGTCTTTTACTTCTTTATTTTTCTTCTGGTTTGATTGAAAGATAATTGACATAGCACTATATACGTGTAAGGTTGTACAGTGTAATAATTTGACTTATATACATCGGGAAATGATGACCACAGTAAGTTTAGTGAATATTCATCATCTCATATAGATACAAAATTAGAGAAAAAAACTTTTTCCATGTGATGAGAACACTTGATATTTATTCTCTTAACAAGTCTCATATACAACATACAGCAGTGTTAACTCTATTCATCATGTTGTTTCCTAGTTTTTATTTATCTTATAACTGAAGTTTGTACCATTTAACTACCTTCCCCTATTTCCCCTGACCCCGACCCACTGCCTCTGGTAACCACAAATCTGATCGTTTTTCTATCAGTTTGTTTGGTTTTGAACTATAATTGGCCTGTAACATTAAGTTCCTCATACTTAATATAGTGATTTTATATTTCTATACTTTACAAAATGGTCATCATGATAAGTCTAGGACTGAGACGACCCAGAGGGATGGTATGGGGAGGCAGGAGGGAGGAGGGTTCAGGATGGGGAACACATGTATACCTGTGGCAGATTCATTTCGATATATGGCAAAACCAATACAATATTGTAAAGTTAAAAATTAAAAAAAAAAAAAAGAATGAAGGGTGCAGTGTGGGGAATAGTCACTAGTTATGTAATGTCTCTCTATATGGTGGCATATTATAGCTAGACTTATCATGATGACCATTTTGTAAAGTATAGAAATATAAAATCACTATATTAAGTATGAGGAACTTAATGTTACTGACTGGTGTCCTTATAAGAAGAGGGAATTTGGATGGACAGAGATAGACACTGGAGGTGAGTGTGCACAGAGGAAAGAACACATGAGGACATAGTAAGAAAGCAACCAAGGAGAGAGGCTTTGGAAGAAACTGTATCTGTTGACACCTTGATCTTGGACTTGTAGCCTCCAGAACTGTGAGAAAGTAAGGTTTTTTTGTTTGTTTGTTTAAGCCACACATTCTATGGCATTTTGTTATGGCAGCCCCTGGAAGCTCACACAGGTGTTAATTCCCCCACAACTCCAAGTTGTACATGTGTGAGTGGAGAGTGGGTTCCCCACCTGCCCCCAACTTGAGGTGATGACAGAAAAGGCCAAGTAGGAAGCTAGAGATGGGGTCCCAGGGTAAAGTGCTCACTAACTGCACTGGTGTAAGGCTGATCAGAGCCCTCACAGGCCAGGGGGTCACTTTGGTGTCTGGAATCAGATAGGTGAGACAACGGGAACCCAAGGGATGTACAACATGTTAAAGTTCCAAAGTTTTTATAAAAATAATCAAGGATAAAACTATTTATTTTTATTTCATGGGTTTCTGTAGGATTCATTCAGTTCAGTCGCTCAGTCATGTCTGACTCTTTGCGACCCATGGACTGCAGCATGCCAGGCTTCCCTGTCCATCACCAACTCTCAGTGCTTGCTCAAACTCATGTCCATTGAGTCAGTGATGTTATCTTACCATCTTATCCTATGTCACCCCCTTCTCCTCCTTCCTTCAATCTTTTCCAGCATCAGGGTCTTTTCCAGTGAGTCAGTTCTTCACATCAGGTGGCCAAAGAAATGGAACTTCAGCTTTAGCATCAGTCCTTCCAATGAATATTCAGGACTGATTTCCTTTAGGAAATCAGTATATATTTATATATATATAAAGTCATATTACATGAATAAATTTTGTTTTAAAGCATGTTTCTGCAGAACCCTTCTAAGACCAAAGGGAAATAGCAATGTTTATTTCAGAAAGCAAGCAAAATTTAGATTCTTTAAAAAAAGAGTCAATAAGCTTAATACTTGGAAAGACAAAGCCTTAAAGAAAATCTGGCATTGCTTTCCATGTTTTTATATGTGTGCCTGAAATGCATAGCACCAAAATGTAGTCTTCAAATTTGGTGCACCATGGTCTGTTGCAAAAAATCCTGAATTGGACACAGTAGAGAGATGAGTGATTTTCTTGGTCACATGAGGCGTGCATATGGTTATAGGTTTGGTTACATGAGACCACGAAAGCTTTCTGTTATATTTGTGGAGATGTCGGGAAATCGCTCCATATTTCAGGGGTAGTTAAAGGGTTTGTGGATTGGTGAAGTGAGAAGGAGTGAGAGGAAATGTGGTTTCTGTGGGTGAAGAAATGGAGTCAGGAGTCCTGAGTGCTCTGACATGTACATGTGTGTGTGTTGAGGGGGTGAAGAAGGTGTTGACTCAGAACATGCTCAGGCAGAAACCAGCAACTGAAAGTTCATCAGTTCTGAATGTTCTGTGTTAACACATCTGATGCCTGCATGCTTCATGTGTAGATTCTGGTCTAAGGAGAAAAGAGTTTGAAATCTATCCTCAAAGATAGCATTGAGTAGGAGGTCAAACTGGTTTTCATCACAAATATTATATTCATATCACAAATTTCCTAACAAATATTATCAAATTGTTGCTTGCTGAGGAGCCTGATAAATGTTGGGGAGATGAAATGTGAATGCTAAAATTTCAGTCTTTGTGTAAGTCAACATTTAATAACTACCTTATTTACCTAATGACTACTTTATTTACCTAATAGCTAAGAAGCAGAAAACAAGAGGAGACAGATGCGCTTGCTCACCCACTGCTTAGCTTTGTGTTCGTTCCTGGCTGGATGCCATTTCCAGGTGTTTGGTGTTGAGCCAAATACTAAAATTAGGTATTTGGTACAGCCCTTGTTGAGACACAGGGATGGTGTAGGAAAGCTTGTTCAATTCTTGGCCCCTGGCACTGCTGTTATGGCCTCTCTTTCTAGGACTGTCAAATTCACCTACTAATTTAAAGGAAAATGAAATAAATAAGATTGAAATATGATCAGAAAAAAATAGATCTCAGATATTAAAGCAAGAGCTCTCTTAAATTGCACTTGTTCACTTAAAATTTTTAAGGTTTTTTTTGTTATTTCTTTGGAAAAAAAACATGGAATTTGAGTGATGCTTTTATCTTTTACAGGGTTTGGTCCAACTATTATTCTAAAAATGTTCATAGATATACAACATTGTAAAGATAAATTCTGGGAAATCAAAACCAGAATTTCAGATAGAAAAGAATAAAAGGAGCATACCTATATGTGGATTTATCAGATTGTAGAATTTATCAGTTTTGCAGATCCAGAAACTCTATTTTGTTGGTACACATTGAGGGTGCTGCAGAGTGATGCTGCTAACCAAATCCACAAGAGAATGCTGTCTAGTGTAAATTATAATGAATCTTGATTAATTGGTCACTTACATTGATAGACTGACATTTATTGCTATCCACATATTATAGGATAAAATGATCTTAGCAAGTGCTCATCTTCTGAATAAGTATACCCCATTACTTTGAGTATTTGTGCATGTATTGGGGGAAAATTAAGAAACGTGGAGATATTTGTTGGATAAATGTGAAGAAAAGTAATGATAGCTCAAAATTAAAGGGTCAGAGGATTTCTAAGTATGGCTCCTTCTCCAGGGAATCTTCCCAACCCAGGGATCGAACCCAGGTCTCTCACATTGTAGACAGATGCTTTATCAGCTGAGCCACCAGGGAAGTCCACATTGACTACACTAAAGCCTTTGACTATGTGGATCACAACAAACTGTGGAAAATTCTTAGAGATGGGAATACCAGACCGTCTTACCTGCCTCCTGAGAAATCCATATATAGGTCAAGAAGCAACAGAACTGGACATGGAACAATGGGCTGGTTCACAATTGGGAAAGAAGTAGGTCAAGGCTGTATACTATACTCCTTGTTTATTTAACTTATATGCAGAGTATATCATGTGAAATGCCAGGCTGGATGAATCACAAGCTGGAATCTAGATTGCCGGGGAAAAATATCAATAACCTCAGATATGCAGATGACACCACCCTTAAGGCAGAAGTAAAGAGGAACTAAAGAGCCTCTTGATGAAAGTGAAAGAGAGTGAAACAGCTGGCTTAAAACTCAGCATTCAAAAAACTAAGATCATGGCATCCAGTCCCAATCACATCATGGCAAATAGATGGGGAAATAATGGAAACAGTGAGAGACTTTATTTTGTGGGGGGATAGGAGGGGCTCCAAAATCCCTGCAGATGGTGACTGCAGCCATGAAATTGAAAGACACTTGCTCCTTGAAAGAAAAGTTATGACAAACCTAGACAGTGTATTAAAGCAGAGACATTACTTTGCCAACAAAGGTCTGTATAGTCAAAGCTATGGTTTTTCTAGTAGTCATGTATGGATGTGAGAGTTGGACCATAAAGAAATCTGAGCACCAAAGAATTGATGCTTTTGAACTGTGGTGTTGGGGAAGACTCTTGAGCATCCTTGAACTGCAAGGAGATCAAGTCAGTCATTTGTAAAGAAAATCAGTCCTGACTATTCAGTGGAAGGACTGATGCTGAAGCTGACTCTCCAGGACTTTGGCCACCTGATGTGAAGAGCTGGCTCGTTTGAAAAGACCCTGATGCTGGGAAAGATTGAAAGCAGGAGAAGAAGAGGACAACAGAGGATGAAATGGCCTCACTGACTCAATAGACATGAGTTTGAGCAACTTCTGGGAGATGGTGAAGGGCAGGGAAGCCTGGCTTGCTGTAGTCCATACAGTCACAAAGAGCTGGACACAGCTTAGCGACTGAATAACAACAGCAACAATTGAGAAGTGTAGGGTACAGACCCCTGTCAATCAGATAAGTGAAGTTTTCCTGGCTGGAATCCTTCCACTGTTATACAAATACTAGGGACAGACCTGACATGAGTTTTCCGTGCTAACTATCAAAAAGCTGTTAAGGGCTCAGCAGTAACCACTGGGCAACTAGGAAGTGTCAAGCATCTGACTTGGTGTAGGTAACTTCTCTTGCACCAGAGACTAAGTCTGGATACTTGTCCTTTCACTTTCTCCTATCCCCAAAGTTTAAAAAACACCTAATGTTGGAGATTGAAGGGAAGAAGAAAAGGTAGAGGAAGAATTCCATGTGTAATATTTTGAGCTCTGCACCATGGTTACTGGGGCTCTGCTTTAAGATCCCAAGTATCCCACTGTGCTTATTTGCTTTCATGCATATTAGGAAGGAACATTGAAACCAGGACAAGGCCTGAGAGATATTAAGCCTTTTTGCACCTCCGGCCTAAATTGAAACCGAAGTATCCCCTTTTCCAGACTTGAAATATCTGGAAAGCAGGCATGACCAGGGAAATCCCAGTGTTGGATCTTTTATCAGTATACATTATACAAAAGAATTTGGAATCATCATTAAACATATTTTCATAAAATGTGTTCAGTGTATATTTTTCTTCAACCTCCAAATTCCTTTTCAGATGAAGTATTTTAAAATTTTAAAGCAATGGGTCCAAGCACTAATCTGAAAGAAGAAAATAACCTCTCCCCCAAACTGCAAATCAATGAACACTTAATTTTTCTGTGTTTCCAGATATTTTAGGTAATCCAGTGTATGCTCATTATATTTTTTCAGATTAAAAATTAAACCTGTTGCTTGAAATTTAGAGGTATTACATTCAGAAATACTTTGAGTCTATTTTTTTTAATGTAACATACAAGTTTAAAATGTTTTCCAGCTTTTCAGATTTCTTTTGACTCCTTTAGATAAACACTCAGTTATACTGCTTGAGGCTTCAAACAGAACAGGGCCTGATAGTATTTACTGTCACTTAATACTGGCTACTGACTGATTTATTACTAAGGCTTTGTCTTTTTATTTTTCCATGTCACTTAATCTGATTTTTTTTAAAAGGAATTTTGCAGTTCCATTCCCAGCATAAATAATGAATGCTTGCAAAGAATCCCAAATGTTCTGCCCTTGACTCTGTATAGTTTGTGCCAGAGCAATTATTGCAACACCTAAAGCAGCAGGAACTATTCACTCGAGGTTTGAACTCTAGAAACAAATCCACAATATCTCTCTGAGCAAAGTTGTTGTCAGCCTCTGCGCAGCTCATGTTTATAATAAATAAAAAATAATAATGCCACAAATGAAATTTATGCCTCACAAAATAAGCACGTTGGGTGTTACTCAAAATATCTTCTGGGCACAGAGAAAATCTTATTATGGCAGGAGAAATAATAAGAAGGGGGAAATGGATAGTGTGTGGAGTTGAGAACCTCTCCGTGAGTATTTTAGCACCTCAGCTGAATTCATGCTTGCAGTTTCTCTCAAGTGTGATTTAACTCTTAACCAGCGTCTGGCTCCGTCTGCAGGTCTCCTGGGCAGGCCCTGGAGGTTCAGCGCCTTGTGTAGGGCCATTGAGTAGCTGAAAGTAATGGCAGCTCCTGCCTGGGAATCAGGGTCAGGCCGTCTCCAGGAGTTGGTGAGCTGCTTCTGTTTGAAATCTCCTCTCTAAACATTCTTGGACCAGTGATGCTTTCCTCCTGAAACCTGAATCCAGGGTCTGACAAGTCCCAACATACCATAACTCCTGATACCTTTACAAAGTCTGCACTCAGTCTAACCTATTGATTCCCTGAACGTGTTGCCTGAGGCAGAGGGGGAGCTAATTAAAAGAAAATGGAGCTTTGAAAATCTCTGAGCATCTCTCTGAGACGCTGCCACTAACCTCGGGAATTTGAATCACTGCCCAGCACAGGAGCTCAGAACAAATCTCTCTCCATGCTGCTGAACTAGGAGTGAGATGCCTTAAAATGGGAAAAGAAAAAGCATAACTCTCCCTGCTCTCATCTTAATATTTCCCTAAGATTTTGAGGGAAGGAGAAGAAATTTGGAGGTCAAAAAAAATGTACCCATGCTTGTCTGTCAGCGTGTGTATTTAGGATAATCATGGTATGTTTTCCAGGGTGTTGATAAATATCAGTTAAGTTAAATTTTTTTTTCTCTGTGCAATAAGGGCAATTTCTTCCATTTTATAAGAAAAATGAAACAAAGATAAGTTAGGTAATTTTTCTTAAGTAATCTGAGTCAGCCAGAAAGACAGTTGGATGAGATTACAACTCAGAGTTGCTGACACTCAAATACATGTGGAAACCACTAGACCACATCGTTATCTTTCTTTTTCGAATCGACTATAACAAAACAGTACTTACATGTGTATAAAATCCTTGCCTGTTTTGTTCTAAGGTGGTTTCTAGGTAGATAAACATCACAAAAGTGTTGCTAAATGCTAGCCATGGTGGCATTTAGCACACCATGGTGTAAGCACACCATGACCATTGGAGAGTGGCAAGAAGACCTGGAATAGTTTTGAGATCCTAATATTTCATTGGTTGCACTTATGGCCATATTCAGATTGTATCACTTCCAAAAAGCCGTAAAGGCATTTTGCCAGAATGGCTCCTTCTTCCCAGACAAGGGCCAAAAAAGATGAGAATAGACCACAAGGCTATCATTAGACGAAAACAATAGACTGGGACTCATCCTCCAAAAATCCTGAACCTGCTTCCTGCATCAGACAGTTTGTTCATAACACATGGGTATTCATTGTTCCACATCTTCAACAAAATTACAGGTAAATACAACTGGAAGACAGAAGTTTATTCCTAAATAACCAAATTAGGCCTTTTCTGATGACCAAAAATGATTCACATTTGAGATCCAAAACTCTAAACCTCAGCTACAGATCTTAGAAGCAATAAGGTAAGCCAGGAGAAGCTGAAAAGTATGAATCAATCAGAATACAAAGATTCAGACTTTTGTATTCTCACTTTCTTCAGAGCTGGAGAGGTGAGAAGGATAAGCTGCTATTCCAGATATACTAGAAAGCCACAATGAACTAGAGGAAATGGAACTTTCACATACAATGTACCAGTGACCTATTGCTACATACAAACCCCTCCAAACTTTAGTTGCTTTGTTTTTTATTTAAAAAAAAAAACACCTGATTTATTATTTCTAATGATTCTGTGGGTTGGCCAGGTGGTTCTTCTGCTACCTTGACTTGCATCATTCTGGTGGCTGCCTTCTGCTTGAGGGTCAGCTGGAAGGCCCAAGATGGCAAATGGTGCTGGCTGTCAGCTGGGTCACTTCAGGTCTTCACATGACTTCTTTTCTTCAGTAGACTCGATTGGATTCCTTACCTGAGTGTCTCAGGGATGTCCTCCAACAGGGAAAAGGAAGAGGTCATAGGGCCTCTTGGGGTTTAGATACCTGAACTCACTCATCACTTCTGCCACACTCTCTAAGTCACAGGCCAGCTCATATTCAAAGCAGAAGAAAAATAGACATCTCTAGATGGGCAAAGCAGCAAAGACATGTTATAAAGATGCTTGCTTTCTGGAAATAGGGAGAATTTGAGGCTAATAACCATCTACCAGGTGAGATGTACAAGGGAAATGAGGAGATGAAGGAAAGAGTTTTGCATTGTGTTATTTTCTAACAAGGCAGAGATTATGGAATCACAATTTAGCTCAGTATAATAGATACATCAGATGACACACAAATAGGGTGAGTTCTTGATCGGTCTTGGAGAGAAAGAGAACTAATATAAATTTGGTCCTCATACAATGGACTTGAATTTGTGCAAACTCTGGGAGATAGTGGAGAACAGAAGAGCCTGGCGTGCTGCAGTCCATGGGTTCCCAAAGAATCAGACACAATTTCGCGATTGAGCAACAATAACAAAAAGTTTAAATACTGCCCCCAAACTCAACCCCAAACAGGGTTCTTCAAATTTTTGCTTAGATATCAAAATTTCTAGCAGATACCACATTCTCTGTTTAAAGACAAAAAAAACCATGGATGGATTGCCTTCTGAGACAAGCCAGTCTGACCATATTTTCAATACCTGTTTCTCTGAAATATTTGATAATGTAAGAGGTAAGGGTCGATTAAGGCAATGACCTGGCAAGAAGCTAACACATAGGCCCCAGGTGGTGTGGCTCCCAGGACAAACAATCTTGGTACAAAACCTGCAGCTTGAGAACTTGTCTACTAGTGGCTTTAATTTAGGAATTTAGAAACAATCTATGAACTAAGACTTTAATTGCCTTTTAACTTTTATAGGGTATAGGAAGGATTTGAGAAAGAGTTGAGGCTGAAAGACTTACTCAACATTATAAAATAAACTTAAAAGAGTGG
Source organism: Bos mutus (assembly GCF_027580195.1). Taxonomy (NCBI): domain Eukaryota; kingdom Metazoa; phylum Chordata; class Mammalia; order Artiodactyla; family Bovidae; genus Bos; species Bos mutus. The sequence goes on from NC_091618.1 coordinate 35,090,713, forward strand.
AACTTACTCAGCATTATAAAATAAACTTGAGGATTCACTGAACAAATGCTCATTAAAAGGTTTTATTTTATATATATATAATAAATTAATATGGGGGATGTTTCTGTCAACCATAATTATTCTGTCCCTTGTTAACTAGCCTCCAAAGAGTTTTCTTTTTTCTTTCATAGAAAAGGAAGAGAGAAAGTAATTGAAAAGTCTGCCTGGCAAAGAAAGTTTTAGAGTTTTCATGTGTAATTACTCTGGGAAGTTAAACCAGTTGGTTTACCTTTTAGAAGGCAAGTCCCTTATAGTTCTTGCCTTTAATGTACATGCAGATGACAAGAATGCCACAATAGAGACGGTAAAACCAGAAATACGCTATTATATGGATTTTGTCTGGGGAAAGCCATCTTATAAATAATACAACTTAAGAGTTCCGAACGGAAACTCCAAATAGTGTTTTGTAAGAAGAAATTTTACTTAGTATACAAAACAACAGAGGGGAATATGGTGAAAACTTAAAATATGTATATGTACAATTAACAAAGTTCTTGTTTTAGGGTTACAGCTTGTCTCCATGTTTTGGGGGGAGAAGAATTTTGTGCTAATGGAAGTGTTAGTTTCCTTTGAGGTTTGAATTTAAAGAAGAGTCAAGAAAAATACAATGAGACTTACAAATTTTTTTGAAACTTAATTGTTGAATTCCAATTCTTGCACTAATGTCATCAAAGAACTTTCATAGTGATTCTTCCGCTTGCACAATTCAATTCAATCTCTGTATCAATTTCTTTTTCTAAATCTTGGATTTATGCAACCCAGAATGCTGCTGGAAAATATAAAAATGGTGGTGAACAAAGAATACAATATAATATAATGGTTTGTCAGGAGAAAAATAGAGCCCTGTTTCTACATAGGGTTCCTGTGTGTCCACTGTTGGAAACTCATCGGGGGAGGAAAGTGTTGGTGGGCCAGGAGATACTGGATAACATGGAACATTGGGAAAGAAACAGTGCTTGTTTCCAGACCAAACCTCAGAAATGGCTCTTAGTAAATTGTTGTTTAACTTTTCTTTATGGGACCTACAGGCTCTCGCAAAGTAAATGAGAATTTAGAACTTCCTTATACATCATCATGTTTTTCAAACTTTCTTTTCTCCTGGTTCCTCCTACCTATAAACATGGTAGATTAAGACTAAGTATCAATGTTATGACCCTTTGGTATGTGCTTTCCCGGTGGTTCAGAGAATAAAGAATCTGCCCACAATGCGAGAGGCCTGGGTTCAATCCCTGGGTCGGGAAGAATCCCTGGAAGAAATGACAACACAGCAGTATTGTTCCCTGGAGAATCCCCATGGACAGAGGAAGGAGCCTGGTGGGCTATTACAGTCCAGGGGGTCACACAGAGTCAGACATGACTGAGTGACTTTCACATACACACAGACCGTGAAACCCAGAAAGGGTCTCATACAAGGAATTAATATTGGCAGGTAGAAAGCTGGTGCCTGCCTTCTGTTATGGCTCTAGCCAGCAGTGTCCTCTATTGTTTTTATCTAGTTCAGAGACACTAAAGGAAAAGTTAAAGATAAATGTTCTCCTTCACAGACTTGGATTAATATTTAGTTTTCTATCTCTGAAAGGGAGACAAAAGCTTAAAAATCTACAGGATTTGAGATTCCTAATAAATATGTTATATACAAATTGTCACTTGCTATCACAAAGTGGTACTGCGGAAGTGATGGAATCAAAATACTTTAGAATTTAAGAAAAAAATCTCTATTCTTCTCCAGAATAGGCAGCCACTGCTTGGTTGGATGGTTTAGTTTCTAGTGGTATAATATTTACCATGGCAAGACAGCTAATACCACTGTTGAAGAGCCTAAATCATCAGAAAGTCATTTTTTTCAATTGAATCAAAATATGCTTTCTAATACACTTACTGGGCCTGCTTTTACATAGTCAGTTAATAAAAATAATAGCTTTGTTACAGCAAACATCTCTGTAATACATATTGTTTTAAGTGTTTCACATGTGTTACTTCATTTATACCTCACAACAAACCTGAGAGTTAGGTACTTTGATCCACCCCATTTTACAGATGTGGAAACTGAGACATTGAATGATTACATTGCCTAAGATCATACAGCTAATAAAAGACAGACTTGGTATTTGAATCCAGGCAGCTAAAGTCACAAGACATTTGCTGTTAATAAGTATAGATACGCATCAAACTGTTAACAACTGCCAATAGCAGTTATTTAGTAATTGCTATAGGGAACTACACTCATCAACAGGTATGGCAACAAACAAGCTTTTTTTTTTTTCTTTTCTTTTCTTCTTTTTTTAAAAACATTCCCAGCATCTGCAAAGTCATAAAGCAATTAACTTTAATCCACTGAGAAGAGCACCTTAGTAGTGATGCTTACTTTTTCTTTCACTGGCACTTGCACACTTGAGAATAGATGTCCTGATTTCCTTAAGACTTTTCCTTTCAAGACCAAACATCTCTAATTCTTTAATAATATTTCATATTTATCTTCAGCCAGAAAATATTTTTGAGCAAATAATTTTTCCTCCAGGAACAGTAGCAGGCACTTTGTAAAAATAAAACACTCAAAGATTAATTTGTTGGGCAGCTTATGGGCTTGGGGGATATAAATTAATTTTAAATGGTTACAGTATAAGAAATAATTATGATAGATTTATGTTCAGGGTTCTTTGGGAATAGAGAGACTTCTGAGTATTAATGGGACATTAGATAAAGATTTCCAGAGATGGTTATACTTTAGCTGAGATTTGAAGGATGGTAGAAAGAAGGTAGATAGAAAGGATGGAGATACTATAATAGCAGGAGAAATTTATGGGCAAACCCTTGACTTGGCATAATCAGTTCAGTTCAGTCACTCAGTCATGTCCCACTCTTTGTGACCCCATGGACTACAGCACGCCAAGGCTTCCCTATCCATCACCAACTCTCGGAGCTTACTCAAACTCATGTCCATCAAGTCAGTAATGCCATCCAACTATCTCATCCTCTGTTGCCCCCTTCTCCTCCTGACTTCAGTCTTTCCCAGCATTAGGGTTTTTTTCCCCCAATGAGTCAGTTCTTCACATCAGGTGGCCAAAGTATTGGAGTTTCAGCTTCAGCATCAGTCCTTCCAATGAACTTGGTATATTATGGGTAAGGAATTGCAAGTAGTTTAATTTCTTGGAATGAAGAAATATAGGGGGATAGCTGGCTGGAGGAGAGATTGGATAGGACAATAAGACTTTTTCTCCTAAACTGTGATAGACAGGAGCCATTATATTGGGTTGGCCAATAAATCCATTCAGTTTTTTCATAAAGTGTAAAAACTTTTTGGCCAACCTGTTAAGTATATTTTGTAAGTGAGTATTGGCCTATGCTAGACATTTGGGACTTGTAAACAGACATCATCCCTGTCTTCTGAATACTTACAGTCAACAGGAAAATAAAATCTGGCAATAACAGTAAGTCTGGTACTATATGATAAGGGACATATGGAAAGCTATGATAGCATGTATTTCTGGAATCCAAATATCCTGAGATTAGAGTCATACTTCTTAAGGGAGTAGTCTTTATGCTAAGACTAAAAAGGCAAACACAACTTATCTAGGAGAACCAAAAGGTGGAGGTTGATACCAGAAGAGGAAACAGAGCCAAGAATATCTGAGGATCTGAAATAAAGCTCATGTTGTCTTCAGCTGGATGCCTCAGAAGTATATCCTGAGGCAAGGATTTGAGTAAAAGTGGTTTACTTGGGACATGATCAGAGGAGAGTGGAGAAGAAAGAGTGAGAAGGTAAGAAGCTTAAGTTCAGAGTGTCTTAATGACCAAGTTATCTTTTTGAACAACTGGGGCTTAGTTTCTTTGTGGAATCTCAGAAGACTGTGTAGAGCATGCCTTATAATGGTGATATCTGAGGGGTAAGGGAGCCAAGTTATTTATCCATCAAATTCCATCCGAAAGTGATTGAAGTCTGCTCCCCAACGTTTTCAGATTGGCCAGTAGGTCGAACAAGTTCCAAGGAAAACTCTCATGCAGTCATGGGTGTTTTCAGTGTAATGTACTCACTGTAGTGTCCCATACTGAGTCCCTTCTGTTCTGCCAGTGGATCTTCAAGTTGTTGGTAACAATTTAGAAAAAGAAAGGCTTGCAGTGGAAGAGACTGTTGGACAAGGCATAGTCCCTGCTGCTGTAGCTGGTCAAAAGGCCAAATAGGAAATGCATCATTTGTGTCCTCTACCAGTTATTCTAGATTCCCTGCATCCTGTTCTGCTGTCCTAAATTGCCTGTCTGGTGAGATTACCCAGAACTTCTTTCCTTCATCCCTGAGCAGTCGGAGCTCTTGAGTCTCCCACCATGTGAAGCTGATGACCAGGTATACTGTTCAATTTGCCTTCACCACTGTCTTTCAAGGTCATCTCTGACTTGGGTTATAAGGCATCAGCAATAAATTTCTGGCTTATTTCAACAAGTGGAGCTGTAATATCAGTTCAGTTCAGTCACTCAGTTGTGTCAGACTCTTCGCGACCCCATGGACCATAGCACGCCAGGCCTCCTTGTCTATCACCAGCTCCCAGAATCTACTTAAACTCATCTCCATTGAGTTGGTGATGCCATCCAACTATCTCATCCTCTATTGTCCCCTTCCCCTCCTGCCTTTAATCTTTCCTAGCATCAGGGTCTTTTCCAATTAGTCAGCTATTCACATCAGGTGGACAAAGTATTGGAGTTTCAGCTTCAACATCAGTCCTTCCAATGAACACCCAGGACTGATCTCTTTAGGATGGACTGGTTGGATCTCCTTGCAGTCTAAGGGACTCTCAAGAGTCTTCCCCAATACCACAGTTCAAAAGCATCAACTCTTCGGCACCCAGCTTTCTTTATAGTCCAGCTCTCACATCCATACATGACCACTGGAAAAACCATAGCCTTGACGAGATGGGCCTTTGTTGGCAAAGTAGTGTCTCTGCTTTTTAATATGTTGTCTAGGTTGGTCATAACTTTCCTTCCAAGGAGTAAGTGTCTTTTAATGACTGCAATCACCATCTGCAGGGATTTTGGAGCCCAAAAAATAAAGCCAGCCACTGTTTCCACTGTTTCCCCATCTGTTTGCCATGAAGTGATGGGACCAGATGTCATGATACTTGTTTTTCCAATGTTTAGCTTTAAGCCAACTTTTTCACTCTCCTCTTTCACTTTCATCAAGAGGCTCTTTAGTTCTTCACTTTTTGCCACAAGGGTGGTGTCATCTGCATGTCTGAGGTTATTGATATTTCTCCTGGCAATCTTGATTCCAGCTTGTGCTTTATCCAGCCCAGGGTTTCTCATGATGTACTCTCCATATAAGCTGTAATATCAGGTTATAGGGAATGCCGCATGGGACGTATGTGTGAAAGGAAGGAAAACAATAGGTCTGAGCCACTTTTTCATGTTAACTTTCACCATTTGGGCCTTTTAGGATCCAACTCCCATTTCTACTCTTCTGTGGATTTGTACTATGTTTATGGCTAAGGGGTCTGAAAATAACCAATTATGGGATTTCCTTGGTGATCCAGTGACTCTGTGCTCCCAAAGCAGAGGGCCAAGGTTTGACTAGATCCTATATGCTTTAACTAAGACCTGGCACAGCCAAATAAATAAATAAAAATAAGTATTTTCAAAAAGAAAGAAAATAAACAATTATAATGGTCATTATCAGTTGCATTGTCACCTGATTTCCCATGGTCTTCCATTTAACTTCTACTGGATCCATGCACTTTGTCTTAACTAGTAGTATGCCAAAACCTATCTTTTTCACTCAGCTACTACTGCTGTAGATCAGATGTGCATGTGTACAAAGTTGCTTCAGTTTTGGCTCCCTCTTTGCAACCCTATGGACTGTAGCCTACCAGGCTCCTCTGTCCCTGGAATTCTCCAGGCAAGAATACTGGAGTGGATTGCCATGCCCTCTAGGGGATCTTCCTGACCCAGGGATCAAACCTGTGTCTCTTATGTCTCCTGCATTTTCAGGCAGGTTCTTTACCACTAGCACCACCTGTAGATCAGATGATCTTGCTCAAAAAACTTAAGATTGCACATAGTATTCTTATCTGAGATATTTCTAGAAAAATAGGAGCTTATGTGTCAGAAGGCCAAGCAGATCTACTTATACTGCAGCCTTACTCTACTGCAGAACCCTCTCTTTCTCTGGTCCCTAATCAAATTCAGAAGCTATGTCTATTGTTGTTCAGTCGCTCAGTTGTGTCTAACTCTTTGCAACCCCATGGACTGTGGCATGCCAGGGTTCCCTGCCCTTTACCATCTCCCGGAGCTTGCTCAAACTCATGTCCATTGAGTCGATGATCCCATCCAACCGTCTCACCCTCCGTCATCCCCTTCTCCTCCTGCCTTCAGTCTTTCCCAGCATCAGGGTCTTTTCCAATGAGTCAGTTCTTCTCATCAGGTGGCCAAAGTATTGGAGCTTCAGCTTCAGCATCAGTCCTTCCAATGAATATTCGGGATTGATTTTCTTTAGGAAATTTTATCTTATAAATGTATTACCCTAAAATATAGAGGAGCAGTAGTTCCAGATATAGTCTGTGAAAGTTGCTCAGTCGTGTTTGATTCTTTGCGATCCCATGGACTATACAGTCCATGGAATTCTCCAAGGCAAAGGAGTGGGTAGCCTTTTCCTTCTCCAGGGGATTTTCCCAACCCAGAGATCAAACCCTCATATTGCAGGCAGATTCTTTACCAGATGAGTCACAAAGGAAACCAAAGAATACTGGAGAGGGTAGCCTATCTCTTCTTCAGTGGATCTTCCCAACCCAGGAATCGAACCCGGGTCTCCTGCATTGCAGGCGGATTTTTTACCAACTGAGCTATGAGGGAAACCCATGTATAGTCTATGGTCTGTCTAAAACATAAGGAGGACTTTGAAGTGTTATACTTGTTTCTTAGTAGTAGAAGGGGCAATATGTGTGAGCCTGTCCATTAACTTTGAGAAGATATCCAAGAATACCTACAGACAATGAACCTCTAAAAACTGCACCAATATGACAGGATCTTGAACCATTTTAAGCTTTATCTGTCACCCTCTGTTGAGCATGTATCTTAACCAGTGGCACATGTATATGTCATTTCCTACTCTTCAGATTCATCAATATAAGAAGTCAGTGTAATGCTTGTGAAAATGTCAAGATGATCAAAGCTTGTGAAGAGGTCAAGGACATTAATTTAGGCTTTAGACAAGACTGTAATATGTATTGTTGTCCACTCCAGGTGAAAGCAAACTCTCTTGATCTTCCTTTTGTAATGGAGATTGAAAAGAGTGCAACTTACAGATGAATAACCTCATGGAGCAATCACAGCCTAAAGGTAGGAGTGAGGAGTGAGGGTGACAGTGACTTTATGTAGACTTTATAGAAGTTTTGGTTAAGACCTGAGATGGTTGATGATACCTTCAGGTGAAGGTCAGATTTTATCTCAGCTCAGGAGAACATTTGGTGAAGAATTTAGAATTTACAGAATATTTTAGTTGTAGAAAGTGAAATTCAGAGCTAAGAGTGCTAATTGAGGCAGAGGGAGAAGCAGCTGAGGTGAGAATCCATATTGTGGTAGCAGGTGAGTGGGCCAAGGATGCACAGAAGTAAGGACTATTAGCACAGCATTCTTCCTAATCCAGGGACAGCAGCTCAGCAGATTTCTAGGAGAGTAACTGCAGGAGGATTGATGGCCATTTCTGTGTGCAGTGTTGTGCCTGGAAGGGTGGGCTGCAGAAGTTCGAGGGCTGAGGGGTATATGAATATTATATATATGGTGAGAAGGCTTTTCCATCCTGCCTCATGCTCAGGCTTGCATTTTATAAAGATCATTCAGACAGTCACAGGTGATGGATCTTGGAGGACAGGCTTGCTCCAGGAAGCCCATATAGGAAGCTACTGCAAAAACCCAAGTGATGGGTCCTTGGGCTAAGGAAGCATAAGAGAATAGGGAGGAGTCTGCACATATGGGAGATATTTAGGTAAAAGAATCCATAGGTCTAGGTGATTGAATAGGGCTTCTCTGGTTTCTCAGATGGTAAAGAGGCTGCCTGCAGTGTGGGAGACACAGGTTCGATCCCTGGGTCGGGAAGATCCCCTGGAGAAGGAAATGCAACCCACTCCAGTATCCTTGCCTGGAAAATTCCATGGACGAAGGAGCCTGGCAGGCTACAGTCCATGGGGTCGCAAAGAGTCGGACATGACTGAGCGATTTCACGTTAGGTGAAAAAGATGAAGGAGAATGATGGCAAGGCAAAAGTACAAGACAACTTCCTAGTTCTGATTTGTAGACCAAGTAGAGGATGATGTCAATTTCACAGTTAGTTAATGAAGCAAGAGGAGCAGATTTTGGAAGGTGAAAGGATGGAAGAAAAGTTCTCTTTAAAAAATGTTTATTTTGAAATGCCTTTGGGATATTCCAACAGCAGTGTCCAGTAGGCATTTGGCTTAAGCATTATGGATAAAGACCTGAGCTAAATTTAATGCATGTTTGAGTCATTAGAAGAATATATGTGCCTATTTAAACAACAGGTATGGGCTTCCCTTGTAGCTCAGTTGGTAAAGAATCCGCCTCTAATGCAGGAGATCTGAGTTCAATTCTTTAGTCAGGAAGATCCCCTAGAGAAGGAAATGGCAACCCACTCCAGTATTCTTGCCTGGAGAATCCTATGAACAGAGGAGCCTGGCAGGCTACAGCCCATGGGGTCACAAGACTCAGACACCACTGAGCAACTAAACCACCACCATGGGAAGACACTGGGAAAGACTAATGAGAAAAAGAGTGGTTAAGATGCAGCCCTCAGTCACATCATCACTTAAGATGCAAATGAAGAAATCTATGAAGGCCAAAAAAGGTAAGATCAAGAGGTGGGAGGAAAGTCAGAGAAGAGTAATGTCACAGATGAAATGAAAGACAGTTTCAAGAAGGAAAGCGTTCTGGAGAATCTCAAATGCTGGAAAAAAAAAAAAAAAAAGTGAGAGAGAGAGAGATGTGAAATAGCACATTGGATTTGAAAACACGAAAGCTAGTTGTGACTCGAACCAGAGAAATTTAGAGGAAGGACTATAGCACCATTAAAGATGCATGAATTGAAAAGTTATTAGAGGACCACAGCATGCTCAGAAATCAATTCCAGGTGGATTAAGGGCTTAAATGTGAAATATTTGAAACTTTAAAAAAATATATAGGAGAGTATTTCATGCCTTCTGGGGAAGGTCAGGCATCATAAGAAATAAAATGTGCTAACATAGGAGAAAAGACTGATAAATTTAACTACATTGGATTTAAGAGTTTCTATTCATCAAAAGGTACATAAATCAAAAAGACAAGTGGTAAACTGGAGACACAATTTGCAACATACTTAACACAAGATTAATTTCCTGTATTTATAAATCTTCATAAATCAATAAGAAATATAAGCAGCCTAATAGAAAAAAATAGACAAATCACATGAACAAGGAATAAATGAAAAAAAAGATAGCAATTATCAGGAAAATGCAGGTTAAGAATAGAATCAGATATAATTTGATATCCATTAGATTGACAAAAATCAAGAAATCTGACTACATCAAGTATTGGAAAGGATAGAAAACTGTGAAAATTTATATGCTACTTGTGGGATGATAAATTGGTATATTAATTTCAGAAAACAGTGTGATATTTTCTTGAAAAGGTGGGTATTTGCATTCACTAAAACCGAATAATTGCCATCCTAGGTGTATATTTTGCTCAATTGGCCAGAATGTTCATTTTTTCCTTTTGCTAGACCCAACCAAACTGTTTGACCAATCCATCATTTATAATATCTCCAAACTGGTTATCTCTTTTTGTATCATCAAATATCAATACAATACATTTTTCAATAAATAGGGCACAGTCAGTCAACATAGATTATTCCTTTTGAATGCTTGGTTATAAAGGAAAAGAGAGATAACTTGTGGTTTCCACATGATTCACTTGTCTTTGGGGACATATTCCTCCTCAAATATGGCCTCCAGGAGTGGTACATGAACCTCTTGCCCCTGGTTTGTTCTAGCTCTTGTATACACTCAATGGGCATGAATCTAAGCAAACTCCAGGAGTTGGTGAGGGACACGGAAGCCTGGCATGCTGCAGTCCATGGGGTCACAAAGAGTCAGGCACTACTTAGCGACTGAATACCAATAGTGCCCATTGTCAGTGCTGCCAATGATTTCCTTAGCTTTCTGAGCAGTCCCTTCCCATTTTTTGCCTCACACTAAGTTTGCTGTTAAGTTTTGAAACAGTCTAAGAATCTAACCAGGATTTAAAGCATAGTTTCCATGAGAAAGAGGGATTCCTGACTTTTATACTAACTGAAAATAGCAATAACAGATTGTGAGTAGTAGTTCCCAGTTTACTGATTTCTAGAACTTTCTGACATTCCTGGAAAATAGCTCATTTATTCAAGGTCCTTGGAATGAGAAAAATAATCATAGACAAGGATGATGTAATTATTTATAGAATTTTGTATGCAGTGTTCCAAGTGTTCCTCAAATGTCACAGTTGTCTGGAAGAGACTCCTCAAAGCATATTGCCAATATTATTATTATTAATTTTTTAGTAATATTCAGTAGGGGCTGAATCAATGCCGCATTAAAAACACTTTCAGAATTGAGTCTGAGTCATCTTGGTTTTTCCTTTCTAATCCATTTGTTTTCTAAACAGAGTGATTGAGTGGTTTCTTGACGGAGTGATTGCTAACCTTGACTCGTAAACCAAGTATCACATGCTATGCCTGTAGCTTGATTCTATCAGCTACAGCAAGCAAAGTGTGAGCAGCTGTATAGATGGAAAATCTTCAAAGATCATCCTCCTCCATAGGTCTGGTTGAACCTACAGTCATCTGTGGTCCTGTGCTGTGTTAGTTCTGTGTGGTTTCAGAAAGTCTGCTGACACTTCAGAATAAGTAATGAATAAATATCCCAAGGGTAAAAACTTAAACAACGTATTACAGAATGCAGGATCTGAAGTTCTCACCATTCATGCTCCCTGAAATTTGTATTTCCCTTACATATATACTGCACATGTCAATGTATAAAAGTCTCCTGCAGGCTCTTTGATTCTCAGAATCATCTTGGGAGACAAGAAAAGCGTTAAATCATCACCCCCATTTTGAAGATAAAGACACTGAGATTTAGAGACGGTAAATGACTTGCACAAAGTTACAGACCTCATAAATATGGAGAAGGAGCTTGAACCCAGCTTCTTAGTTTGATTCCAAGCTCAGTGCTCTTTCAACTATACAACACTACAAAGTTGTCAACAAGATACAGTAAAATGAAGTGAAGATCATCATGTTGTTAAATTTTAACTAGATGTGTTCTTACCTCTTCCAAGTAGCTATGTTGCAATATTTAACTCATAAAAATCATTTGTATATTTTACCCTGAGCTAGTTTTTAAATTAAGTTAATATAACCTCTCAGTGGCAGAGATATCACAGAATTTCATCTCTGCAGTCTTTTAAAGTTCTACAATTCTATGATGTGGCTTTTTAAAATTGTGTATTTTGCAGTAGCAGTGTTAATACAAATAAAGACACAATTGACACATGACTAAATGGGTATTCAGATCAGATCAGTCGCTCAGTCGTTTCTGACTCTTTGCGACCCCATGAATCACAGCACGCCAGGCCTCCCTGTCCATCACCAACTCCCGGAGTTCACTGAGACTCACGTCCATCGAGTCAATGATGCCATCCAGCCATCTCATCCTCTGTCGTCCCCTTCTCCTCTTGCCCCCAGTCCCTCCCAGCATCAGAGTCTTTTCCAATGAGTCAACTCTTCGCATGAGGTGGCCAAAGTACTGGAGTTTCAGCTTTAGCCTCATTCCTTCCAAAGAAATCCCAGGGCTGATCTCCTTCAGAATGGACTGGTTGGATCTCCTTGCAGTCCAAGGAACTCTCAAGAGTCTTCTCCAACACCACAGTTCAAAAGCATCAATTCTTCGGTGCTCAGCCTTCTTCACAGTCCAACTCTCACATCCATACATGACCACCGGAAAAACCATAGTCTTGACTAGACGAACCTTTGTTGGCAAAGTAATGTCTCTGCTTTTGAATATGCTATCTAGGTTGGTTATAACTTTTCTTCCAAGGGGTAAGCGTCTTTTAATTTCATGGCTGCAATCACCATCTGCAGTGATTTTGGAGCCCCCAAAAATAAAGTCTGACACTGTTTCCACTGTTTCCCCATCTATTTCCCATGAAGTGTTGGGACCGGATGCCATGATCTTCGTTTTCTGAATGTTGAGCTTTAAGCCAACTTTTTCAACTCTCCACTTTCACTTTCATCAAGAGGCTTTTAAGTTCCTCTTCATTTTCTGCCATAAGGGTGGTGTCATCTGCATATCTGAGGTTATTGATATTTCTCCTGGCAATCTTGATTCCAGCTTGTGTTTCTTCCAGTCCAGCGTTTCTCATGATGTACTCTGCATATAAGTTAAATAAGCAGGGTGACAATATACAGCCGTATTTACTAAATGTTATATAGATATTATTTAGTTTAATACTTACAGCAACCTTTTGGTGGTAGGTACTGTTATTGTCTTCTACTGATAATAATACAGAATCTAGGAATTGAGTAATCTGTCTTAATTTACCCAGCTAATAAATGTGCCAAGGATTGAACAAACAGTTTTATTTCTCTATGTTCATAGCCCCATACACCACTGCAGAGCTTGATATTTACAGGAGAAAAGTTTGAATCAGGAAACAGGTATCAGGGAAGTTGAGAAGCAACACTTAATGATACATACTAGACTTTTCTCTTTTTTTTTTTTTAAATTTTTATTCTACAGGTATACATGTGTTCCCCATCCTGAACCCTCCTCCCTCCTCCCTCCCCATACCATCCCTCTGGGTCGTCCCAGTGCACCAGCCCCAAGCATCCAGCATCATGCATTGAACCTGGACTGGCATCTCGTTTCATACATGACATTTCACATGTTTCATTGCCATTCTCCCAAATCTTACCACCCTCTCCCTCTCCCACAGAGTCCATAAGCCTGTTCTATACATCAGTGTCTCTTTTGCTGTCTCGTACACAGGGTTATCGTTACCATCTTTCTAAATTCCATATATATGCGTTAGTATACTGTATTGGTGTTTGTCCTTCTGGCTTACTTCACTCTGTATAATAGGCTCCAGTTTCATCCACCTCATTAGAACTGATTCAAATGTATTCTTTTTAATGGCTGAGTAATACTCCATTGTGTATATGTACCACTGCTTTCTTATCCATTCATCTGCTGATGGACATCTAGGTTGCTTCCATGTCCTGGCTATTATAAACAGTGCTGCGATGAACATTGGGGTACACGTGTCTCTTTCCCTTCTGGTTTCCTCAGTGTGTATGCCTAGCAGTGGGATTGCTGGATCATAAGGCAGTTCTATTTCCAGTTTTTTAGGAATCTCCACACTGTTCTCCATAGTGGCTGTACTAGTTTGCATTCCCACCAACAGTGTAAGAGGGTTCCCTTTTCTCCACACCCTCTCCAGCATTTATTGCTTGTAGACTTTGGATGGCAGCCATTCTGACTGGTGTGAAATGGTACCTCATAGTGGTTTTGATTTGCATTTCTCTGATAATGAGTGATGTTGAGCATCTTTTCATGTGTTTGTTAGCCATCTGTATGTCTTCTTTGGAGAAATGTCTATTTAGATCTTTGGCCCATTTTTTGATTGGGTCATTTATTTTTCTGGAGTTGAGCTGTAGGAGTTGCTTGTATATTTTTGAGATTAGTTGTTTGTCGGTTGCTTCATTTGCTATTATTTTCTCCCATTCTGAAGGCTGTCTTTTCACCTTGCTAATAGTTTCCTTTGATGTGCAGAAGCTTTTAAGGTTAATTAGGTCCCATTTGTTTATTTTTGCTTTTATTTCCAATATTCTGGGAGGTGGGTCATAGAGGATCCTGCTGTGATGTATGTCAGAGAGTGTTTTGCCTATGTTCTCCTCTAGGAGTTTTATAGTTTCTGGTCTTACATTGAGATCTTTAATCCATTTTGAGTTTATTTTTGTGTATGGTGTTAGAAAGTGTTCTAGTTTCATTTTTTTACAAGTGGTTGACCAGATTTCCCAGCACCACTTGTTAAAGAGATTGTCTTTAATCCATTGTATATTCTTGCCTCCTTTGTCAAAGATAAGGTGTCCATATGTGCGTGGATTTATCTCTGGGCTTTCTATTTTGTTCCATTGATCTATATTTCTGTCTTTGTGCCAGTACCATACTGTCTTGATAACTGTGGCTTTGTAGTAGAGCCTGAAGTCAGGTAGGTTGATTCCTCCAGTTCCATTTTTCTTTTCTCAAGATCGCTTTGGCTATTCGAGGTTTTTTGTATTTCCATACAAATTGTGAAATTATTTGTTCTAGCTCTGTGAAGAATACTGTTGGTAGCTTGATAAGGATTGCATTGAATCTATAAATTGCTTTGGGTAGTATACTCATTTTCACTATATTGATTCTTCCAATCCATGAACATGGTATATTTCTCCATCTATTAGTGTCCTCTTTGATTTCTTTCACCAGTGTTTTATAGTTTTCTATATATAGGTCTTTAGTTTCTTTAGGTAGATATATTCCTAAGTATTTTATTCTTTTTCGTTGCAATGGTGAATGGAATTATTTCCTTAATTTCTCTTTCTGTTTTCTCATTATTAGTGTATAGGAATGCAAGGGATTTCTGTGTGTTGATTTTATATCCTGCAATTTTACTATAATCATTGATTAGTTCTAGTAATTTTCTGGTGGAGTCTTTAGGGTTTTCTATGTAGAGGATCATGTCATCTGCAAATAGTGAGAGTTTTACTTCTTCTTTTCCAATTTGGATTCCTTTTATTTCTTTTTCTGCTCTGATTGCTGTGGCCAAAACTTCCAAAACTATGTTGAATAGTAATGGTGAAAGTGGGCACCCTTGTCTTGTTCCTGACTTTCATACTAGACTTTTGTGTCAGGACTTCCAACTTACTGGGGAAATGCAGCCTTGTGAGTCAGACCCATCTGTGATGGTGGTGCTAGTAATATAGAATTCATGTTCAATGCAGGAGACACAAGAGGCACAGGTTTGATCCTTGGATTGGAAAGACCCCCTGGAGTAGGAAATGGCAACCTATTCCAGTATTCTGACCTGAAAAATTCCATGGACAGAGAAGCCTGGTGGGCTACAGTCCATGAGGGTTGCAAAGAGTCAGACATGACTGAGCATACACACACACACACACACAACACACACACATCTTTATATGGGAAGCAAATATGAACCTCACAGAGTTGTTATAAAAATTAAATAATGCATATAAAATATTTGATATGTGGTATGTCCTCAATGAAATCAGTTTTTTCTTTACTTCTGCAACATGCCACTTAGAATACTTTTGGTTTAAAGAAACAGAAACTCCACTAAAATGGATCCAAGAAAGCAAATTATCTCATATAACAGGAAGAGTAAAGACAAGCAATTCTGGGTGTAGCGAATTCAGAGGCTCAGCAATATTCCACTGACCCAGGTTTTCTCCCTCTTTAGCATAGCAGTCCTCTCTTGCTTTTTCATCATCACTGGATGTGTCCACATGCCAGGTATTCTGTGTAGACGTAGCCATTTCAAGCAGAGAAAGCTGAAATCTCTTCCAGTGCTTCTCCTTTCCTAGAAGAGCAGCCACAGATGAGAATTTTGACATATCCCCTTTGAAAAAAACATAACTTTGCTAAGTAAAAATCCTCTTCCTGGGGTGGCAAGGGGCTCAGCCTCCCTTAGCACATATGTTATCATATCCCTTAATAATCACATGAGTAGAATTGGGGCTGTATTAACTAAGAAGAAGGGGATAGGGAAATGGCTGTGAGACGGGCAGTTAAGAGCATATGTACCCTACCTGAGAAGAAAGTGGAGCGTGAAGTAAAAAATCTCATTTCTAGATAGAACAGGGCTTCTTGGAAATTAATCCAGGTGGGAATTTAAGATCGGAGAATAATTTGTATGAATTTGGGCTCAAGTTAAGGGCTTGATCACAAGGTATAAAACCAGAGCCCAGGAACTAGGGTCTGTACCAGAAAATAGCAAAAATCAGCAAGACTTACTTGGACAAAGAGTTAATCCCAGAATCTAGGTGATAGCTGAACACATAGGTAGGATGCAAAATGGACCTAGCACTCAACTCTCCCAATTATGTCTCTAATCCGTTTTCTTCTACTGGCTCCTTTTGTTTAGGCAATGAACATACTTCTTTTTCCAAATTAAAAAAAAAAAAAAAAGTCTTTCTTGACCAGATTTTCCTAGAATTCTTCTCTTTGGCTGCCCCCTGTCACTTTCCTGACAGCCTTCACTCCCATTTCAGTCTGGAATCTAGATCCTCTCTATTTGTACATCAGTACAACGTAACTTAACTGCCTTCTCCACTCTGCCAAAGCTGCTTTATGAAGAAAATTAACATCGTCCTAATTGTCAGTGCCAACAGTCACTTTGGGGCCTTTTTATATTCAATTTCTTTATTGAGCAAGTTCCCTCTGCTAGAATTAATATACTCTTCTTGGGGAAAAAAATATTCTGTGATCATTCTTTCTCTGTGCTTTTTGAGCTTTCTGGGTTCCTCTTCCTTAGCTTGCCCCATAGTATTTAGTGTTTCTGGGGTTTCTAATTCTCACCCACTTAAAATTATTTTAAAATTTTTATATAATTTTAATGGTGATTTTCCATTTATAGTTACTACAAAATGTTAGCTCTGTTGTATAGTACATCCTTAAACCTGTCTTCTACCCAGTAGATTGTACCCCCCACTCCCCTACTCCTATATTGCCCCTTCTTCCCTTCCCTTTCCCCTGGTAACCACTAATTTGTTCTCTATGTCTGTGAGCCTGCTTCTTTTTTGTTATATTCACTAGTTTGTTGTATATTTTAACTTCCACATATAAGTGATACAATACAGTATTTATCTTTCTCTGTATGACTTATTTCATTTAGCATAATGTCCTCCAAGACCACCCATGTCACTGCAGATGGCAACACTTTATTCTTTTTTGTGGCTGAGTAGCGTTCTATTGTAATATATACTGCATCCTCTTTACACCTCTGTTGATGGACATTTAGGTTGCTTCCGTATCTTGGCAACTAAATGCACTTTTTGAAAAATATATTTTTTACTTAATATTGGTAGAGAAAACGGGCTTCCCTGCTAGCTCAACTGGTAAAGAATCCACCTGCAATGCAGGATACCCTGCTTTGATTCCTGGGTCGGGAAGATCCCGTGGAGAAGGGGTAGGCTACCCACTCCAGTATTTTTGCCTGGAGAATTCCATGAACATAGAAGCCTGGTGGGCTATAGTCCATGGGGTCACAAAAGTCAGACATGATAGATATTCGGCTTGCTTCCATATCTTGGCAACTAAATGCACTTTTTAAAAAATATGACTTTTACTTAATATTGATAGAGAAAATGAACTATTAATATGCATTTGTAATTTGCTCAGGGTTTACAGTGTAATGATTTAACATGTTTACATTGTGAAATGATTACCATATTCAAGTTAATTAAGACATCCATTACCTCACATATTTTCCTTTTTTTGTATGTTTGATGAATACAGTTATGATTTACTGTCTCAGCAAATGTCAAGGACAACACATAGTATTATTAACTATAGTTTCCATGTTGCACATTAGATATTCATAATTTATTCATCTTATATTGAAAGTCTGTACCCTTTGACCAACATTTCTCCATTTTCCCCATCCCTGGCAACCATCATTCTAATCTTTGGTTCCATGAGTTAGACTTTTTTTAGATTCCAAATAAATATATATTTCTCCTGTCTATTTAAGTGAGATCATACAGTATGTGTCTTTCTCTGTCTGGCAGATAATTGAAATAACAACAGATGTCCTCCACACTCATCCATGTTGTTTTACTGTAGGAATTTCCTTTCTTTTTATGGCTAAATAATATTCCACTCTGTGCATGTCCCATTTTCTTTATCCATTAATCTATGTAAAGACACTTATGTTGTTTCCAAATCTTAGTTTTTGTGAATTATGCAGCAGTAAACATGGGAGTGCAGATATCTCTCTGAGAAATTGATTTTACTTTCTTTGGATAGATAACCAGATGCCAGATTGCTGAATCATATAGTGGATCTATTTTTAATATTTTGAAGAGCTTCCGCACTCTTTCCCTAATGTCCATATGCTGTGTTGTGTGCTGTGCAAGGTGTGTCCAACTCTTTGCAACCCCCATGGACTGCAGCCTGCCAGGCTCCTCGGGCCATGGGATTCTCTAGGTAAGAGTGCTAGAGTGGGTTGCCATTTCCTACTCCAGGGGATATTCCCCACCCAGGGATTAAACCTGTGCCTCTTGCATTGGCAGGTGGATTCTTTACCACTAGTGACACCTGGGAAACCCCAAATACCCGTACAAATTTACATTCTCACCATCAGTGTACAAGGGTTCCCTTTTTTCCACACCCTTGACAAGATTTGATATCTCCTGTCTTTTTGATAATAGCCATTCTAACAGGTGTAAAGTGATATCTCATTGTGGTTTTGATTTGAATTTCTATGATATTAGTAACGTTGAACAACTTCTCATATACTGACCATTTCTGTGCCTTATTTGAATGTATTTGTAATTTTAGATCATGATATTCTTTACCAGTTTTTGAGTTAATAGAAATCAGATGAAGAGAGAGCACTAAATTTTTAAAGGAAGAGAAGCTATCTTTTTTTTCCCAAGACAAAAATGGTCATTTGACCTCATGTGTGTGTCCAGTATCTACCATTTTGAGTGCTGGCTTAAATCAGTGGGAATGCAGCAAACTGCTATGGTAGTATGGTGATGGAACATGCAGGAGTAGTGTGCCAGAGGCTTCTCTTTATTAAAAAAAAAATGAAATAAGCAATGATCATTGGCTGTCAACTTGATATATCCTGGCACCAAACCAAAGCAAACCTGGGGCCTTTTCAGGGTTTCAAGGCTGTAGAGATTATATTATTTATAATGTGCTTAGGTATGTACATTTTTTACAGGAGCTCATGTAGCCTTACCTACAACTTCACAATTAGCCCTTGTATGAGTAGGTAGTACACAAAGAGTTGAGATTAAGGGTAGAGTGAGGAAACAAGGTAATCTACTATACTCAGTAGAAGCAGGGCTAGCCAACATGGGAAAAAAAATCTGAATCTGCATCCTTCATTATAACTGTGGTACAGAACTAGAGTCAATGATTTCCCTTCCCTTAACCATCTTATCTACTCATTCCTGGGCCCACCAGTAGGTTATTTTATATATATATATACACATACACATAAAATATATATTTTATGTGTGTATATATATATATTTTATGTATATATATATATATAATTTGGCAGATGGTGTTTAACGTCTTGTTGTATGAGAAATTATGTAGAAAATTTAGCTAGACAAAGTTCTTTGTTATAGAGTAATTATTATTCAGTTCACATTGAATTATGTATAATTTCTGAATGAGCAAACAATATATTCACAGACGTTCACATACTTTAGGGAAAAAAGGTATCAATAAGGCAATAAGGCAAATACATTTTATGTGTTCTGCGCTCGGTTGTGTCCTGCTCTTTGAGATCCCTTGAACCATAGGCCACCAATTTTCTTTATCCATGGAATTTTCCAAGCAAGACTACTGGAGCAGGTTGCCATTTCCTACTCCAAGGGACCTTCCTGACCCAGGGATCTAACCCATATCTCTTGGGTCTCCTACATTGGCAGGCAGATTCTTTATCACCACACCACCTGGGAAGCCCAAATATATTGTATATTTGGGTACAATATGTTTATGAAAGTTAATGATGAGTATTGCATAAAAGTCTGTAGCTTTCTACCTGTTAAAATTATTGGAAAAAAGCAACCAAGGTTTCTTAAATCAAGAAGTACATTTATAACCAGAATAGGGGGTACCCTATTCTTGCTCTAGGATCATTCACATATTCTACTTATTCTTGTTTAGGCTCTTTGTTTATACCATTCTAAAATGATTTTCAGGTTTCTTGACCCAGAATCTATTCAGGAGCTTATCCTGCCCATCACTATTTCAATTGGGATCTCTGATCACCCTTAGCTTGTTTCATCATGATTAACTTGCTTCTCATTTCATAGTCTTACCCCTGCTTTATATGTGTCTTTTTTTAATGGATCTAAGACCTTAGATACCAACTCAGTTTTTTCTTGAATGAATTCATAGTACCCATGGCCCCTGTCTGTATGAACTTCTCAAGACATGATCTCTTGTATTCCACACTTGCCCTCACATCCCAGTAGTCTGGTCCTCACATTCTAGCCTGGCCTTTCTCGTTTTCCTGGTGACTCAGCAGTGAAGTGAACTCTCAGCAGGAGAGTTGAAGCTGACATTGGTTTGGGAAATGAATTATTAAAAAAAGAGTAGGCTCAGAGGTGTTCTGGAGTCTTAAAGAAGGAAGTTGTAACTGACCAACAGCTGTGTGAACAAAACTGAGTATATTGGAGGTCAAGACAGTATCCAAAAATGAGAGTAATGTTAGGATACATTATCCAAGGAATTATACAGGAATCCAAGTCTAAAAATGGGTCTGACACTTGGCATTCAATTCAGAGGAAAAACTCAAGCAGGATATGATGTTTAATAATAAAGATGTCATAATCTGTCAGAGTTTTTCTCTTACATTCCTTTTTTCAAAAGTTTGTTAGAGAATAGATCCCAGTTTAGGAATCCATTGATTACGGTAGATATGGGAGAATGTGAGCATAGTGGAAATTGTTGGTTTCAGGGAAAATCGGATACAAAACAGAAAAATTAAAAAAAATAGTTCCTGAAATATGAAGGAAGATCAGAAGAAATTTTGATTTTTCGCTAGTGAGCTATGAAGCTAATGTTTCTCATGTACCTTCTAAATATGGAAATACTAGAGTTTGGAGAGTGGGGGAGCTGACTGTAGGTAATTATAGAATTTAGACACAGAGAGGTGGGTGGAGGTTACCTCTGAGCCGAAGCTTTTTCTAAATTTTTCATTCTTAATCCCTGGTTTCTCACTTCCACCCCATTCCTTTTTCTCCTAGGTAGACTATTTTAATCTTTGAATTCTGATTATAGTAGATGATTCTAACTCTTGTTGCATATTCCATGCAGATTAAATTTAACCACCTCTCTGCTGGGTATGCCTCTACCTCATTGCCACACTCTTTGAAAAAAGATTTCAGAAATTGAATAAGTGACAATATTATTATAGGAATATTTTTGACTCTGATCTACAAAGAAAAAGGAATTTATTTATTCTTAAACTTTGGTTCTTTAACGATTATTAGAAGTAAATTAAATAGGACCATATCTCAGAATGGTTATGATACATACTTTAGCAGATATGTAACAAGTTTAGCAGGTATGTAACAAGTTGGACATATTTTTCAAGTCCAACTCGATGAACATGAGTTTGAGCAAGCTCAGGGAGTTGGTGATGGACAGGGAAACCTGGTGTGCTGCGGTCCATGGGGTTGCAGAGTTGGACATGATTTAGCAAGTGAACTGAGCAAGTTATTTGTCTAAGTGTATCCTGGTTAGCATGGTAAGGCATCCATAGTTAACAAAAACCAATCCCCCAAAGTCTTGAAATTTAATGTGAGTGTATTTTTTTTTCATATTTCAATGGCATATATAATATATATTAATATACACATATCCCATATATTTTCATCTGATCAAGAAATAGAACTTCAGTTAACACCCGAAAAGTCACCTTTGTGCTCCTTTCCAATAACCATTATTTCCTAAAAGGTAACCATTATCCCAATTTCTAAGGAATCATGGGTGTACATGCTTCTGTGTTTTGCCTCTATTGCTTTACATGATATCTAGGAGAATCCATTTTATTGCCTGATTTTATGCTCTGTGTAAGTGGAATCATATGTATGTATTTTTTTGTGTGTCTGGATTGTCTGCTCAACATATTTCTGAGGTTCATCCCCATTATTGTATGTGTCAGATTCCCATTCCCCTTTATTGCTCAGAAATACAACAACTTGTTGTTCATTCACCAGTCAATGGACATTTGAATTTCTCATTTCTGTTCTTATAAAATAATGCTACTGTAAACATTCTAATTCTTGGTGTCTTGTGGGGAATATATTTTCTAAATATTTCTTGAGAACATTAAAGATGGGATTACATAGCACAGCATCTCCTCTTTCCCAGAATTCCTCTTCTCCAGCACCATAAATGGCTTCATCTCTCCTCTTTTCCTGCAAAGCCTTAAGCTTTTTCCCTACAGATTCAATTCTTAGTCCTCACTCACTTTTCCATCCCACCCCCCAGAGCCTTTTTTCCTTGTTCAATGGGCCTTTCACCTCTATCCAGTTCTTTTCCCCTTCCCCTAATCAGCACAAAGAGTTTGAGTACCCAAGTAGTGAGAATGAAAAATTCTTTTTTTTCCCTTTATTCCTGACATGTAAGAATTCGGTTTCTAAGAATTGAGTCAAAGCATCTAAAAGAGAGTTTGGCACGTGGTGGATGCTCAAACACTCATCATATAGAATATTCATTTTAACAAGGAGGTAGGAGAAATTCTATAACTTCTTTGATCTTCAGCATGAAGTGCTTATTCTTCTGTCACATGTAACTGTGGCTCAGTGCTCATGTTCCAGAGACTGGCAGAGCTGAGTTCAAATTCTGGCTCAAATTAAGCAAATTAACAGTAAGTTGCTTAATTTCTCTGATTTTCAATTTTTTCACTTGAAAAAACAGGATAATAGCAGTAGATACATTGTGGTCTTAGCTATTAATAGATAATGAATGTAAGAGGTAATATCTTTACCATACTATTTGGTAAGTGCTCAATAAATATCAATTTATTATTAAAATGACTTTAATAAATATAAAATTGAACCTACAATTATTATACTTTATTATTAATAAATAGTAACATATTCTACAGAGGCAATTCTATTTATCTAGAAACTGTCTTAGAGGAGGAAACTTTAAAAGCCCTTGTATCGAAGCATTTTTACCAGAAACTTTAGTGAGATGAATTCTGAACAAGTTGCCTTTTTTCATGAGCAGAATTCTCTAAGCCCAAACCCAATATTGCCCCATGCTGGCTGTTGATTCTCTTTCTGCAGCACCTTTTCTCACCTCTGCATTTTTACTTTAACTCCTGTAGTCTTCACTGGGGTTGACATATATGTCCTCCTTCTGCCTCTCTTCTTCTCATCTGCCCCCCTCTCCCAAAATATTCTCTACCACATTGTCAGATTAATCTTTTAAGAGCCCAGTTCTGATCATGTTACTCCCCTACCTAAGAACTGTCAAATTCTTGACTTGCCAAGTGCAGCTTTCAACACTCCTGCCAAACTGCCTTTTCAGCATTATTGTTATTCTGCACTACATTATGCCCTAACTGAAAGGGATTAACTGCTGTCCTGGGCACACAGACCCCCTGCCTCATCTCATATTATTCTCTCTGCATGGAATACCAGGACTTTGCATTTAAAAATTAACCCAGTTCTCTATCTTGCATCCCAAAGACATCTAAACCATGACCAAATGATAAGAACAATTTGGTTTTTTGAAGACTCCATAGAAATCCCAGGTGGCGCTATTGATAAAAAAGCCACCTGCCAATTTAGGAGATGCACAAGAAGTGGGTTCGATTCCTGGGTTGAAAAGATCCCCTGGAGTAAGAAATGGCAATCCATTCCAGTATCCTTGCCTGGAAAATTTCCATGAACAGAAGAGCCTGGCAGGCTATGGTCCACGGGGTTGCAAAACTCAACACAAACACATAGAAATAAATATGCGTCAGTAAACTAGTAAAATGTTGAGCAACCTATACATTTATAATTTGCACGTTCAAATATTAGAATAGCTAGTTTATATTTTGTATATATATGCACATGTATTATATATGTATTTAAATGACACACTGGTTTAAGGAGAGATTTAATGTAACCCTCAAAGTATTGTATCGTCTTCTTCAATCACAGGACCTGGCCCTGTGTGTCACACACACCAACAAGTAGTGACTATTCATTTACTTTTATAATTCTAATGATATTCAAAGATGGCTTTACACATTATCTTTCATTCTGTGTATATTTTTCCCCCCACTGTACTCCTAATGTAATCACAGAACCTATTAGGTGGTCAATAAATATTTTTGAGTAAATGAATAAATGGGGATTTCCCAGGTGACTCAGTGGGTAAAGAATCTGCCTGCCAATGCAGGAGACACAAGTTTAATTCCCGGGTCAGTAAGACCCCCTGGAGAAGGAAACGACAACCCACTCCATGGGGTTGCCTGGGAAACCCCATGGACAGAGGAGCCTGGCGGGCTACAGTCAGTCCATGGGGTCACAAAGAGTTAGACAAGACTTCACAACTAATCACAGAACCTATTAGACTGTCAATAAATATTTTTGAGTAAATGAATAAATATGTAAGTAAAAGTGCCTCAAACTAATGAGCTTTCTGAATAGAACTATATAAATTATCTGATAACAAAAGAAATATCAAGAAAACTTAAAAAATTAAAGGTTCTGAGGGACTATTAACTTGAGCATACACAGTCACTACTGATTCTGTGTCTTTGCCAAAGGCATTAAAATACTTAGTAAGAAACTAATAGCTCTTTTTAACACACGCAAGTTAATATTGCCTACAGAGTAAGAGTAGATTATACAGGAGCTTAATATTGGGCAATGAGTCTAAAAAACAAGTTAAGTTGTTAGATCTGGTACCATATGAAAATATAGTAACAGGATCCCATACAAGGAATAGCTCACAATCCAATTTTTATCTTCTTTCAAACCTAAATACATCTTCTCAGTGTTAACTGCCTATTGATTTCAAAGGGTGATATGGAGTTACAAAATACATGTGTGAGTTGGAACGAATTAGATTCCAGCTATATCACTCATTCTCCATAGGAGAGAAATTCATAACTCATAGAAGTGCTTCAAAGGCAGGTTTTATGAAAAAAATGGCAACATTTTTTCTTCAGTTAGATAAGCTTAGGAACCTCTTAGAAATTTAAATTCTACCACCCAAGCACAGCATTAACCTTCATTAACCCCTTGCCCTGCTTTTTGGGAGAAATACACATTTATTATTTAGTATACTTTAAGAGTGTGCATCCAAATCTTACTGAAGCTTTGCATCATTTAAGCTCTTAATTGAGTGATTATTAACTTGATTGTTAGAACAGAGAAGTAGGAAATAGGTATTAATGATAAAAGGAAATGGAGAAAATAATATTTTAAATATCAGAAGATCAGTCTGAGGAGTAGATATTTAAAGCCTTTGAGAGAAAGCTGTTTTATAACCAGAATTCAAGTGACCAGGCACTTACTAGCTGTGTGACTCTGGGAAAGATGCTTAACAATTCTTTGCCTCAATAAGCTAGGAGTGGTATAATGAAACCCAGCCAGGAGAATTCCACAGAGTAAAATCACAAAGTTTGGCACTTTTTATTAATGACTGAGATAGAGGGATATTTATGATTGGACCACATTTGAAATCACAGAATTATTTTTATCCCTATTTTACCTTCTTTTTAATTGGGGTAAAATTGACATATGCCATCAGTTTCAGGTATATAATATAATGATCTGATATTTGCATATATTTCAAAATTATCACCGAGAAGTATTATCTTGATGTATTTATTTTGGAAATATGGTCATCAATTTAAAAAATATTTCAATAGTTTTAGTAGTCTTTTTTGATCATTTTTAAAAATTTCTGTTTATTAGACAGCTAATTTCTCAGGTGCCACATGTTCCAGACAGTATGGTCAAAGTGGAACTAAGATGTAGGTTTTATCCAACTTAAGGAACAACCGAAATAACAGTGGCACTGGAACGTGGAAATTCACAATTACTGTACAATATGAAACTGAAAGAAAATGGGTGTGTTAGCTGTTCAGTTGTGTCTGACTCTTTGAGACCCCATGGACTGTAGCCCACCAGGCTCCTCTGTCCATGGGATTTCCCAGGCAAGAATACTGAAGTGAGTTGCCATTTCTTTCTCCAGAGAATCTTCCTGATCCAGGGATCAAACCCAGGTCTCCAGCATTGCAAGCAGATTCTTTACCATCTGAGCCACAAGGGAAGCCCACAGTATGAAACTAGAATGAACAAAAGGTTGTGGAAACACAGATTTTCTGTTACTGACTCCTTTCCCAGCATTTATTTGACAAACATATGTACCATGTAACTGCTGTGTACTGGTGATCTTTCTAGGCTCTGGGGACAGATTGGTGAATGAAATAAATTTCTGGACTTACTGAACTAATATTCTAATGGGGCTGAGAGATGGTAAACACATAACCAAATAAATAATATAAACTGAGGTTCAGGTGAGTGCTGTGAAGTACAACAGAGCATCATTAAAAGACAGAGGATGATAGGAATTGCTGTTTTAGGAAGGGTGGTCTGTAAGGCCTTTGTAAGGAGTTAACATTTGAACCAAGGCTTGGGGAAATGGAGTGAGGAAGTAAGCCTTGCAACAGCCTAAGGAGAAGAGCCCTACCGACAGTTAATGGTGGATAAAAATGCCCCAGACTTTTGTGAAAAAAAAAAAAAAAATGAAAATGGTGCCAATATGGTCTCAGTCGAGAGATTTGAAATAAGATATTTTGAAATAAATTGGGAGAGGTAGATGGAGTCAATCATAGCAGGATTTGCAGGAGAACTTAAAGGGGGACAGCTACAAAACTCAATTTTTATTTTAGCTGATGTGTGAAGAACAGTCTCTGAGGGAGTCAAACAGAAACCAAAGGCAGGGAGACTTTGTGGTTCTTGCGTCCTCTGACTTTATAGTTGAAGACCTGAGGCTTCCACGCTGTGAGACTTTGGAAGGCAGTGGTTGGCTAGCTCATTAAGTCTATTTCCTGGTGACCTCCCTGACCGTGTAGCTTTTCCATGCCTTCTCTGTGGGCCTTTTGCACCTCAGTAGTAATCCATCTGTGTTTTCTAGTTTTTTTTTTTTTAGTGTAATAAACACTTCCATAGTCTTTAGTATAAATCAAAACCTTCCTTTATCTCTGCCTCACCTTCAAGACTATTTTAATTATGGTTTAAGACTTTGACTCTCCTGCAGCAGTTGTCATTTAACTGTGTTAGATGATAAGATTCCTGCTGCTGCTCAGTTGCTTCAGTCATGTCTGACTCTGTGAGACACTACGCACTGCAACTGACTAGGCTTCTCTGTCCATGGGATTCTCTAGGCAAGATCACTGGAGTGGGTTGCCATGCCCTCCTCCAGGAGATCTTTCTGACCCAGAGATTGAGCCCAGGTCGCTTGCATTGCAGCCAGAGTCTTTACCATTGAGCCACTAGGGAAACCCTAGATGATAAGACATATAACATTAAGGTATAACCTATAACCTACATCTAAGCTGTTAGACACACAACTTACTGTTCTTTGGTGTAAAATTTTAATTAGCTGAAAATATTGAACAGCAAAATAGATTGTTTTTAAACACACGGCATGGCTTGTTTGGCTTCTCTGGGAGGAGCAGTGGTAAAGAATCTGCCTGCCAATTCAGGAGACTTGGGTTCAATCCCTGGGTTGGGAAGATCCTCTGGAGGAAGAAATGGCAACCCACTCCAGTACTTTTGCCTGGGAAATCCCATGGAGCCTGGCAGGATACAGTCCATGAGGGCACAAGAATCGGACACGACTGAAGGACTGAGTGGGTGGTTTGTGGATTCTTGGTTCCCCCAACCAGGAATTGAACCTGGGCCCTCAGCAGTGAAAGCTCTGAATCCTAACAACTGAACCACCAGGGATTTCCCGAAGTAGATCACTTTAAAATATTGTCAATACTGTTGAATATTTTTGTATATTCTTCAGTGTCTTTCTTCTCTTAGTTTGTTATGTTCATTTTATTCAACAAATATTGTTGAGCACATGAGGTACTGTGCTGGTGGCTGAGCCTGCATATTATGTGGTGTTAGCATTGTGGACAGTAACTAGTCATTTTAAGGAAAAGACTTGGGATAACACATGAATGTTTACTGAGGTTTTGGTTAATGAAATTTTTTTGCTAAGCTTTATACATATATACACACATACATATTTGTGTGCTGCTGCTGCTGCTAGGTCGCTTCAGTCGTGTCCGACTCTGTGCGACCCCATGGACAGCAGCCCACCAGGCTCCCCCGTCCATAGGATTTTCCAGGCAAGAGTGCTGGAGTGGGGTGCCATCACCTTCTCCGATTTGTGTGCTATGTATGTATGTGTGTATATATATATGTATATATGCATGTGTGCAGCATGCTATAGTTACCATTTTAGTTATCTCTTTGTGCCTAGCATTTCCCTGATGTGTGATTTAAGCCATGTGTGATAACCATGTAAAATGTAAGTATTATTCACATTTTGAAGATCAGGAAACTATGGGTCTAACTTGCCTGAGATCAGGAGATGAAAAAGTTGAAGAACCAGAATTCAGGTCCAAGTCTGTTTGACTCTAAAGCCCACACCAGCTCCCCCAAAGAGCGCTAGTATTAGCAAAATGCAGACTGGATCTGGAGCAAATACATTTCCTTCTAAAAAAAACAAAACCAGGCTTATAAATCTTTGCCATCAAAATCACATTTCTCTTAAGTTGTTTAGCATTTCTCCAGAGATTCCAAGTAAAGAGAGGGTATTTCATGTTAAATGAACATGTATGGAGATTTATATCATCTACTTCACGTTTTTTTTTTTAATGTATTGTGTGGCACGAATCTGCATTTTCTTTTCTTTGTTAGTCTGTTATCTCCCTATAAATAAAAGACTGCAAAAAGCTGTTATACCACATTTAAAAAAACACTCAATCCTCCGACATTTACAAGCTTTTATAAAAGTGTAGTGATCTTGGTAGAAAACATCCTGACTGGTAATATAGTGAACAGATGAGCTCACCGCTGGTATGCAAAGCTGCCGAATTAGCTGGTTAAACAGGCTGCTGAGATAATTACATTGTCTGTTTTGTGACACATTACACCGGTGCACTTGGGATTAACCTGTTCTCTTGTGTCTACTTCTGATCAGTTTTTTAGACAGCCTTTTATCTGATGAAGGAGTACAGACATCAAAAGAGAAGGGGGCGTGTATGAAAAGAAAGGAATCACATAAAGCTGAAGAGTTAAATTTTCTATTTAAATTTCTGAGCATATAGCCATTTCCATAATTTTAGTTGCTCTCTAGAGACCTCTGCTGGAAATGATAGGTATAGATTTTCCTTTCCAGTTTGTTGTGTTTTACTGTGGCCAATATATCATAAACACAGTAACTAAAGAATGGAGTATCAATGTCATGTCATACCTATGACACATTAGTTGTAAAACCATACTCAGGAAAGGACAATTTGCATTGTAAGAGTTTCAAAAGGCACCCTGATGCTAGAAGTACACTTTGATAGTCAATCAACACACATTTATGCATTTATTAGGCTTCCCCAGTGGCTTAGTGGTAAAGAATCCTCCTGCAATGCAGGAGACGTGGGTTCAATCCCTAGGTTGGGAAGATCCCCTGGAGGAGGGCATGGCAACCCACTCCAGGATTTTTGCCTGGAGAATCCCGTAGACAGAGGAACCAGGCAGGCTAGAGTCCATGGGGTTACAAAGAGTCGGACATGACTGAGCGACTAAGCGTGAGCTATGATGTGCTTTAGCAAGCATGACTTTCAGTTTGTTTATTATTTCCATATTGTTTTAATGCTGTTGAAGACCAAATAGAATCATTTATTTTGAAAATGAATGTGGTACCTTATAGCCACCAGGGAAGCCCCTATAAAAACAACAACTGCAAAAGCTATCCCTAAAGATTTTTATGGGCTTTTAGTTCCATATCATTATCCTGAAGAGGAAAAATTATTTAGACCTTCTGATTATGTGGGAATGTGGTACAAATAAGATTTCATCATCAGCTGATAATTCAGATAGAGAACAATTAAGAGAATAAATAGAAAAACCTACCCATTAAGAGCCCCTGGCAACTTAAATTGAATTTAACCAACTATGGATCCTCTGGCTATCAGGAAATGCAATTTAAAGCAGGTATAATAGATTTTAACAACTAAAATTTGTCACACTGTACCAACTAAGATATTAGTTAAATGGGGCAAGAAATTTCCCTTCATGTTAATGAACATCGAATTTAACTCCTGCTGTCCTTTTTTTTTTGTTTTTTGTTTTTCTTTCTAAAATAACTGCTTGACTTGGTAAGCCAGCATTCAAATGAGGTTCGAGCAAACAAGTATGTAAGCTTTGGGGATGAAGTTTGCCTCCGTTGATTCTGCATCCTTTAGATATTTCCAATGTTTAGGAGAACTTAGAAAATATTAGCATATTTCCTCCCTGTAAATGCATCCACAGTATCATGTCATGTGCAAAGGCTCTGCTAACTTCAGTTTCAAATGATGTTAGAACACATGTTGATACAAGATCTCATTTTAAAATAATATATTTTCTTGAAAATTGTTTTAAACATTCTCCCCAAGGAACTTTTCTGGTGGTCTAGGGGCTAAGACTGAGCTCCCAATGCAAGGGTTTCCTGAGTTCGACCCCCTAGTCAGGGAACTGGATCCCACATGCTGTAACTAAGAGTTCACATGCTGCAATTAAGACCTGGTACAGCCAAATAAATTTAAACAAAAACAAAAAATTCTCATCCAGAGAAGTAAAGTCTATGTTCCTCATTGTTACTTGAGTCAGTTCTACTGGTTGTAGATCAGGATAGCTTTATTTTCATTGCTTAAAAGTATACAATAGTGAGAAATAAGGGTTTTTTTCATGTTTTTATTATCTCAGCAAACACACAGAATTCTTAAAATCTACCTTTATGGCTCAGAGAGTTTCTTTAACTCCATGATTTGTCTGAATATTTCTTACTGCTTATAATTTATAATTACTTACTACTTAGGATAAAACTAAAGCAAGTAACTTTAAAATATAATCTCATTTAATCCATCTAATGATCCAGTGAGATGGTAATTGCTAATGAGATAACATTATATGATAAAATTATAGTTAATCCAGATAAAGATAATTTTTCCTCATAAATTTTCAAAAATATTTTTCTGTGCATAGCCATGACTTATAATCACAGTCTAGTTAGTACTTTGACCCTGGACCTACTAAGTATTGGACACTAAGACTAAAGGAAATTAAAATAATATTGTTCTCTTTTCCAAACTTTTTTGCTTTGACTTAAAGGCAATGGCAACCCACTCCAGTACTCTTGCCTGGAAAATCCCATGGATGGAGGAGCCTGGTAGGCTGCAGTCCATGGGACCGCTGAGTCGTTCACGACTGAGCGACTTCACTTTCACTTTTCACTTTCATGCATTGGAGAAGGAAATGGCAACCCACTTCAGTGTTCTTGCCTGGAGAATCCCAAGGACAGGGGAGCCTGGTGGGCTGCCGTCTATGGGGTCGCACAGAGTCGGACACGACTGAAGTGACTTAGCAGCAGCAGCAACAGCAGTTTCTATGTTTATGCAGAATTATTAGTGTTATTGTCACATAGATCCTTATTTTCTATTCATCCAGTGAGTATAAGTGATAGTTTTGTATAGAACTTACAATGGGCCAGCAATATCCTAAAATTTACATATATAATCTCATTTAATCCATCTAATGATCTAGTGAGATGGTAATTGTTAAGCCCATTTTGCCAATGAAGATGTGTGACTTAGAGAAATTAAATAACTTGCTGAAATTAGCATGGCTCAGAAGTGGCAGTTCCTGAATTGAAACGCAGACTTTTTTTCTCTAAAACTCAACTTGAGCACTGTTATACTACTTCTGTATGGACTACATACAGACTGCACCTTTTGGAAGCTGCATAGATTTTGTATGCTTTTCTCAAATGAAGAAGAGACTGGTGTTCAAAGTAGCACAGTCAGGATTGGAACTCTAAATTTTCAATCCCTGAAGCCCCTAACCTTTCCACTTTGGTGGTCTTGGTAGTACTGACATCACAGACTCAAGTATCGGCAGGAATGAGGTACAGTTTCTACCACACCAGATAACATAAAAAGAAGTCTTTGGGAAGATATTGTGATGAGCAACTTCTAAATAAAATTTGCTTGAGTCTGAATCCGAGAGTGCCACTATAGTAAGTGAGTGACCAAGCAAGGCATATAATATCACTGGAACTCTGTCCTCCAGTGTGAGAAAATGGAGATATTAATGCATTTTAATTAATTTAAAATTAATGAATTTTTAATTTAATTATTAATTAGAGAGTAGCTATGGCCAGTAAAAGTGCAAGGAAAGTTCCCATCTCATCCTTCTCACACAGTAAATTTTGGGAAACTCAATGTGGATGCATGATGTAATTAGGTATAAAATAATGAAAGAATGTTATGCAAGAATTGTAAGAAACTTCTGCAGTATGGAATGGAGTTTCAAGGGAGTATTCTGGGAAAAAATAGGGCTTGAAATGAACTCCAAAAGATGGGAGGAAAATTTGTAAAATTTGAGGAAAAGAAATCTATTTTTTCAAGAAAGACAGCACTAGCTGAATTATTGGGTGTAGTAAAAGTTCAACTCAGTTTAAAAAGATACCATTCCAATGAAAGTCTTTAATGAGATGTCCATACCCCAGCAGTTGACTCATTTATTTAAATACCCCACAATATTCAAAACTACAGAATTCCATGATGACATGACAGCTTACTCAGTTTCTTGCATTTGGCTACAATATAAACACTGTAGAAATTGAGGACACTTTGCTTGCAGGCGGTATCTTGTCTCTTGAGGAGTTAGCTTTCTCTACTGAGCCCAAGACTGCCTACTACTCCTGTGCCCTTCTTTCAGAAGCAGTGTTTCTGTGCTTTTACTGCCCATGCGCCAAGACCATTTTACATGCATTCATAGAGCAGTTCACCCCTTTTGCTCTGTCAGCCCTTCCTTTAATCTCTACAGAGGCAGCATTACTTTCATTCTAAGTTATCAGTGGTTAATGTGATTAAGTTTGTTCACAAAGTCCTTTATGAGTCATGAAGAGTAAAAGTGGAACAAATATGGAACATCTATCATTTATGTTACAATCTGGGTACTTTCATAAACTCTTGATAAGAGTTATGTAGCTGTGGCCTCTTTGGAGGGAGATATGTCAGTAACTAAATTCACACACACTTTGCTTTAGCATTCTATTTCTAGAATGTTTGTTATCTATAGTTATATTTACAGGAGTGTCCACCAAAAAAAAAAAAAAATTGGAAACAAGCTAAATGTCAGTCATGGGAAAGGGTGAACTAGTTAAGATTTATATGTATTTATATAATGAACTATTATGCAGTTATTCAAAATGAGTTAGATTTGGGAGTGTTGATATAGAAAGACTGCTAACGTACATTGTCAAGTAGAAAGAAAGTTCAAAAAAGCATGCACTCATTTAGATAAGCAGTTCCATTTATTGAAAGGACATTCTTTTCCCAGCTGCACTGTAGTGCCAGTTTTGTCATCAATCAAGGGTGAATTATATATGTAGCTGTTTCTGGACTCACTGTTCTGTTCCATTAGTCTACTTGTCTATCCTTATGCCAATAATACATTGTCTTAAATACTCTGACTATATATTAAGTCTTGGTAGACTTAATATTCTTAATATTTGGAGAAGGCAATGGCACCCCACTCCAGTACTCTTGCCTGGAAAATCCCATGGACGGAGGAGCCTGGTGGGCTGCAGTCCATGGGGTCGCTAAGAGTCGGGCACGACTGAGTGATTTCACTTTCACTTTTCACTTTCATGCATTGGAGAAGGAAATGGCAACCCACTCCAGCATTCTTGCCTGGAGAATCCCAGGGACAGAGGAGCCTAGTGGGCTGCCGTCTATGGGGTCCCACAGAGTCGGACACGACTGAAGCGACTTAGCAACATCAGCAGCAGCAGACTTAATATTAGGGCTCCCCAGGTGGCACTAATGATAAAGAACCTCCCTGCCAATGCAGGAGACATAGATGCAAGTTCAATCCCTGGTCTGGAAGATCCTCTAGAGGAGGGTACGGCAACCCACTCCAGTATCTTGCCTAGAAAATTCCATGGACAGAGGGGCTTGGCGGGCTACAGTTCATTGTGTTACAAAGAGTCGGACATGACTGAAGCAACTTAGCATGCACAGACAGTATTAACTTCTATTTGTATCTTTCAGATTACCTTTGATATCCTTAGCTCTTTATGTTTCCATAAAAACTTTATAATCAATTTATTGCAACCTCATACATGTGAAAAAACTTATTCATTTCAAATGTTGAATGCACTGAATCTATGCATCAATTGAGGGGATTTGACACCTTCAGCTCAGTTCAGTTCAGTTCAGTCACTCAGTCTTGTCAACTCTTTGTGACCCCATAGGCTGTAGCATGTCAGGCTTCCCTGTCCATCACCAGCTCCCAGAGCTTGCTGAAACTCATGTTCATCGAGTCAGTAATGCCATCCAACCATCTCATCCTCTGTTTTCCCCTTCTCCTCCTGCCTTGAATCTTTCCCATCACCAGGGTCTTTTCCAATGAGTCAGTTCTTCCCATCAGGTGGCCAAAGTATTGAAGCTTCAGCTTCAGCATCAGTTCTTCCAATGAATATAATATAATATTAATATTGACACCTTAAGAACATTGCATTCCTGTATACTGTGACTGTGGCATATGGTTTTGTTTATTTAGATCTTTTAAAATTTTTCTCACTACTGGTTTATTGTTATCTGGTGAATAGATCTTGTATAGCTTAGTTAGATTTATTCCCAGGTAGTTTATGTTTTTGATGAAATTATTGGTGGTATTGTTTTAATGTACTCTGACTAGCCACTCTACTAATATATGGAGAGATTTAGGATCATTAAAAGATGTTTAAAATGATAATAAAAGCCACATAGTACTTACATGTAATAACACAAATGTAATAATATGTAATAATACAAGATCCTGGAAAATGATGGCAAAATGAGAGGCAAAATAATTTATAAATGGTCAAAAAATGAACAGATGTTTCCCCAGAGGATATACAAAAGGCCAAAAAACATATAAAAATCAGTCTTTAGGGAAAGGAACATTAAAATCACAAGATACAGTGAGATACTGCTATACACCCACCAAAATGGGCTAAAGTTTATCAAATATTTTCAGATTAATACTAGGAAAGATATAGAATAAACTGGAACCCACATATTCACAGCTGGTGGGAGTCAGGTTTGGGAGCCAAAGTCTGTAAATTTTTAAAAAAATTGTCTCTGTCTTCTGAAGTTGAACATAAGTAAATGGTACAACCCAGCAGTTATCAGTTCAGTTCAGTCACTCAGTTGTGTAGAGACTTAGGTGTAGAGATCTCACTTAGGTGTAGAGATGTTTTAAAATATTTCCATATTGTAGAATACTTTCAAAATCATCTGTTTCCTGAAAGAAAGGAGAACTTAGTGGAATTCAGCTAGACCCAGAATCCTTTTTGACGTTAAATAAAATCTTTTTATATTCTAATCATGTCTCCTTCAGTTCAGTTCAGTTGCTCAGTTGTGTCCTACTCTTTGCGACCCCATGAACTGCAGCACGCCAGGCCTCTCCATCCATCACCAACTCCTGGAATCAACCCAAACCCATATCCATTGAGTCGGTGATGCCATCCAACATTCTCATCCTCTGTTGCCCCCTTCTTCTCCTGCCCTCAATCTTTCCAAGCATCAGAGTCTTTTCCAATGAGTCAGCTCTTCGCATTAGGTGGCCAAAGTATTGGAGTTTCAGCTTCAACATCAGTCCTTGCAATGAACACCCAGGGCTGATCTCCTTTAGGATGGGACTCCTTGTAGTCCAATGGACTGTCAAGAGTCTTCTTCAACACCACAATTCAAAAGCATCAATTCTTTGGTGCTCAGCTTTCTTTATGGTCCAACTCTCACATCCATACATGACCACTGGAAAAACCATAGCCCTGACTAGACAGACCTTTGTTGACAGAGTAATGTCTCTGCTTTTTAATATGCTGTCTAGGTTGGTCATAACTTTCTTTCCAAGGAGTAAGCATCTTTTAATTTCATGGCTACAATCACCATCTGCAGTGATTTTGGAGCACAGAAAAATAAAGTCTGACACTGTTTCCACTGTTTCCCCATCTATTTGCCATGAAGTGATGGGATCAGATGCCATGATCTTAGTTTTCTAAATGTTGAGCTTTAAGCCAACTTTTTCACTCTCCTCTTTCACTTTCATCAAGAGGCTTTTTAGTTCCTCTTCACTTTCTGCATTAAGGGTGGTGCCATCTGCATATCTGAGGTTATTGATATTTCTCCTGGCAATCTTGATTCGTGCCTGTGCTTCTTCCAGCCCAGCGTTTCTCATGAAATACTCTGCATTAAGTTATATAAGCAGGGTGACAATATATAGCCTTAATGTACTCCTTTTCTTATTTGGAACCAGTCTGTTGTTCCATGTCCAGTTCTAACTGTTGCTTCCTGACCTTCATACAGGTTTCTCAAGAAACCTGTGGTCAAGTGGTCTGGTATTCCCATCTCTTTCAGAATTTTCCACAGTTTATTTTGATCCACACAGTCAAAGGCTTTTACTGCTACATAAATATCCAAGTAATTCAACATACATCAAAAGACCTGAAAAAAGTGTTTATATTAGCACAATATGTGATAGCCTAACTGTCCCTTAATAGTAGTATGTAAATGATAATATGATTACATATTATAATTTACCATATTCTACACATATCTCACTACTATGTTTCTATTAGAAGTTTCATATTAATAAAGTAAGTTAATCAACCTCTGCTTCATGCAGCACCATGCATGAATTTTATAAACACATAATGTTGAATGTAAACAGCCTGATACGTAAGAACACAGTTCATACAACCCCATTTGTCCAGGCAAACTAACTTATAAAGTTAGGATTCATGGTAGGAATTATCTCTTGGGTGGAAGGAAAAAGTAATATTTGGGAGATGGCAGGAAAGGATCAGATTTTGGGGTAGTTGTAGTATTCCAGTTCTGAATCTGAGTGATGATGACATAGGTATGTTCACTTTAATCGTAACTCATCAGTTACCCCTTTGTGGATTGTGTACTTTTCTCTAAATATGTTATAATTAATAAAAACTTTCTAAACATACAATAGAAAATGGAGCTTTTTTGGATACATATGAAAGAAACTATTTTATTGATAACTAAAACTAGTTATCCAGAGAGAAGTTTTAGTTTTAATTTTAGACCTTCTTTATTATTTATTTTTATCTATTAGGATATATAGTTTGTATAATGTTTACAGAAAATTTTGAAATCTCTGCAAAAATATCTAGGAAATTACTTGTATGAAGTAAAATTTTAGTACTTCGATAGACAGAACTAGATTACCACTAGTAAGTTTTCTTAAGTCAATTGCCTTGTTGAAATTCATACATTTACTAATAAATATAATAATTATATTACCTAAAATATTTTGCATTAGACAAGTTTCTGGACTCAAAGTCTACTTCTAATTTCACTACAACATAGAGTCATCTTATAATATAACAAACATATTTAATTCTTAGCTGGTTTTGATTTTGTGTCTATAATCTTCATAATCATATTTACCAAAACACTGAATAATTATTATTTTGCTCTTGATCTTAAAGAGCTTGGGTTTTATTATTAGAAAAATCTGAATTTAGATGATTTCTTCAGTTACTGTGTGATCTTGATCAAATTTCTTAAACACCTAGAGCTTCAGTTTATTTAGAAGTTAAGGATAATCCTTACACCATATAACTTTATTGTACAAACTAAATAGTAAAACATATTTCAAACACTTTCCATAACATTATGGAAGTGATGTAACAAATGACAACCATTGGGATTCAATAGATCATATGGTCTGTAGCCAAATATACTGATCCCTAATGGTGGAGAGGTCCGACCAAATGTGGTCCACTGGAGAAGGGAATGGCAAACCACTTCAGTATTCTTGCCTTGAGAACCCCATGAACAGTATGAAAAGGCCAAATGATAGGATACTGAAAGAGGAACTCCCCAGGTCAGTAGGTGCCCAATATGCTACTGGAGATCAGTGGAGAAATAACTTCAGAAAGAATGAAGGGGTGGAGCCAAAGCAAAAACAATATCCAGTTGTGGATGTTGCTGGTGATAGAAGCAAGGTCTGATGCTATAAAGAGCAATATTGCATAGGAACCTGGAATGTCAGGTCCATGAATCAAGGCAAATTGGAAGTGGTCAAAGAAGAGATGGCAAGAGTGAACACTGACATTCTAGGAATTAGCGAACTAAAGTGGACTGGAATGGGTGAATTTAACTCAGATGACCATTATATCTACTACTGCAGTCAGGAATCCCTTAGAAGAAATGGAGTAGCCATCATGGTCAACAAAAGAGTCTGAAATGCAGTACTTGGATGCAATCTCAAAAATGACAGAATGATCTCTGTTCATTTCCAAGGCAAACCATTCAATAACACAGTAATCCAAGCCTATGCCCCAACCAGTAACTCTGAAGAAGCTGAAGTTGAATGGTTCTATGAAGACTTACAAGACCTTTTAGAACTAACACCCAAAAAAGAAGTCCTTTTCATTATAGGGGACTGGAATGCAAAAGTAGGAAGTCAAGAAATACCTGGAGTAACAGGCAAATTTGGCCTTGGAATACGGAATGAAGCAGGGCAAAATCTAATAGACTTTTGCCAAGAGAACGCACTAGTCATAACAAACACCCTCTTCCAACAACACAAGAGAAGACTCTACACATGGCCATCACCAGATGGTCAACACTGAAATCAGATTGATTATATTCTTTGCAGCCAAAGATGGACAAGCTATATACAGTCAGCAAAAAACAAGACCGGGAGCTGACTGTGGCTCAGATCATGAACTCCTTATTGCCAAAGTCAGACTTAAATAGAATAAAGTAGGGAAAACCACTAGACCACTCAGGTATGACCTAAATCAAATCCCTTATGATTATACAGTGGAAGTGAGAAATAGATTTAAGGGCCTAGATCGAATAGATAGAGTGCCTGATGAACTATGGACTGAGGTTTGTGACACTGTACAGAAGACAGGGATCAAGACCCTCCCCATGGAAAAGAAATGCAAAAAAGCAAAATGGCTGTCTGGGGAGGCCTTACAAATAGCTGTGAAAAGAAGAGAAGCAAAAAGCAAAGGAGAAAAGGAAAGATATAAGCATCTGAATGCAGAGTTCCAAAGAATAGCAAGAAGAGATAAGAAAGCCTTCTTCTGCAATCAATGCAAAGAAATAGAGGGAAACAACAGAATGGGAAAGACTAGAGATCTCTTCAAGAAAATTAGAGATACCAAGGGAACATTTCATACAAAGATGGGCTCGATAAAGGACAGAAATGGTATGGACCTAAAAGAAGCAGAAGATATTAAGAAGAGGTGGCAAGAATACACAGAAGAACTGTACAAAAAAGATCTTAAATGACCAAGATAATCACGATGGTGTGATCACTCACCTAGAGCCAGACATCCTGGAATGTGAAGTCAAGTGGGCCTTAGAAAGCATCACTATGAACAAAGCTAGTGGAAGTGATGAAATTCCAGTTGAGCTATTTCAAGTTCTGAAAGATGATGCTGTGAAAGTGCTGCACTCAATATGCCAGCAAATTTGGAAAACTCAGCAGTGGCCACAGGACTGGAAAAGGTCCCTTTTCATTCCAATCCCAAAGAAAGGCAATGCCAAAGAATGCTCAAACTACTGCACAATTGCACTCATCTCACACGCTAGTAAAGTAATGCTCAAGATTCTCCAAGCCAGGCTTCAGCAATACATGAACCATGAACTTCCAGATGTTCAAGCTGGTTTTAGAAAAGGCAGGGGAACCAGAGGTCAAATTATCTGCTGGATCATCAAAAAAGCAAGAGAGTTCCAGAAAAACTTCTATTACTTCTTTATTGACTATGCCAAAGCCTTTGACTGTGTGCATCACAACAAACTATGGGAAATTCTGAAAGAGATGGGAATACCAGACGACCTGACCTGCCCCTTGAGAAACCTGTATGCAGGTCAGGAAGCAAGAGTTAGAATTGGACATGGAACAACAGACTGGTTCCAAATAGGAAAAGGGGTACGTCAGGCTGTATATTGTCACCCTGCTTATTTGACTTATATGCAGAGTAAATCATGAGAAACACTGGGCTGGAAGAAACACAAGCTGGAATCAAGATTGCCGGGAGAAATATCAAGAACCTCAGATAATGCAGATGACACCACCCTTATGGCAGAAAGTGAAGAGGAACTAAAAAGCCTCTTGATGAAAGTGAAAGAGGAGAGTGAAAAAGTTGGCTTAAAGCTCAACATTCAGAAAACTAAGATCATGGTATCTGGTTCCATCACTTCATGGGAAATAGATGGGGAAACAGTGTCAGACTTTATTTTTCTGTGCTCCAAAATCACTGCAGATGGTGATTGCAGCCATGAAATTAAAAGATGCTTACTCCTTGGAAGGAAATTTATGACCAACCTAGACAGCATATTAAAAAGCAGAGACATTGCTTTGCCAATAAAGGCCCGTCTACTCAGGGCTATGCTTTTTCCAGTGGTCATGTATGGATGTGAGAGTTGGACTGTGAAGACAGCTGAGTGCCAAAGAATTGATGCTTTTGAAGTGTGGTGTTGGAGAAGACTCTTGAGAGTCCCTTGGACTGCAAGGAGATCCAATCAGTCCATTCTGAAGATCAGCCCTGGGATCTCTTTGGAAGGAATGATGCTAAAGCTGAAACTCCAATACTTTGGCCACCTGACGTGAAGAGTTGACTTATTGGAAAAGACTCTGATGCTGGGAGGAATTCGGGGCAGGAGGAGAAGGGGACGACAGAGGATGAGATCGCTGGATAGCAACATCGACTCAATGGATATGAGTATGAGTGAACTCTGGGAGTTGGTGATGGACAGGGAGGCCTGGCGTGCTGCAATTCATGGGATTGCAAAGAGTCAGACATGACTGAGCGACTGAACTGAACTAACTGAACTTTTATCTAATTTTGCTTGTTGATGATGATAAGGAGAGTAGATCATTGAAGTTATATTATAAGAAAAAATTTATAACAATGTATGGTAATGAATGTTAACTAGAATTACTACCATGATCATGCTCGTGCATACTCAGTTGCTAAGTTATGTCCAATTCTTGTGACCACATGGACTGTAGACTTCAGGTTCCTTTGTCCATGGGATTTTCTGGGCAAGAGTACTGGAGTGGTTCATTGGGCACCTTCCTGACCTAGGATTGAACTTGCAGCTTCTGTGTTGGCAGGTGGACTCTTTACTATGAGCCGTGAGGGAAACTATGTATTATATGTATACGTATGTATCTTGAATCATTATTTTGCACACCTGAAACTAGTATAACATTATAGAAGGGGAAGGCAAACCACTGCAGTATTCTTGACCTGAGAGCTCCATGAACAATATAAAAAGGCAAAAATATATGATACTGGAAGATGAGCGCCCAGGTCAGTACATGTCCACTGCTACTGGGGAAGAGATGGGAGAAATAGCTCCAGAAAGAATGAAGAGACTGGGCCAAAACGGAAATGACACTCAACACTGGATGTGTCTGCTGGTGAAAGTAAAGTCCAATGCTGTAAAGAACAATATTGCATTGGAACCTGGAATGTTAGGTTCATGAATCAAGCTACATTGGATGTGATCGAGCATGAGATGGCAAGAGTGAATGCTGACATTTTAGGAATCAGTGATCTAAAATGAATGGGAATGGGTGAATAAATTAAGATGACCATAATGTCTACAACTCTGGGCAAGAATACCTTAGAAGAAAAGAGTAGCTCTCATAGTCAACAAAACAGTCTGAAATGCACTACTTGGATGCAATCTCAAAAACGACAGAATGATCTCTGTTTGTTTCTAAGGCATATCAATATCACAGTAATCCGAGTCTATGTCCTGACCAGTAATGCTGAAGAATCTGAAGTTGAATGGTTCTATGAAGACCTACAAGACCTTCTAGAACTAACACCCAAAAAAGATGTCGCCTATGGGACTTGAATGCAAAAGTAGGAAGTCAAGAGATACCTGGAGTAACAGGCAAATTTGGCCTTGAAGTACAAAATGAAGCAAGTCAAAGGCTCACAGAGTTATGCCAAGAGAATGCACTGATCAAGGCAAACACCCTCTTCCAACAACACAAGAGAAGACTCTACACATGGCCATCACCAGATGGTCAATACTGAAATGAGATTGATTATATTCTTCACAGCCAAATATGGAGAAGCTCTATACAGTCAGCAAAAACAACACCAAGGGCTGACTGTGGCTCAGATCATAAACTCCTTATTGCCAAATTCAGACTTAAATTGAAGTATGGAAAACCACCAGACCATTCAGGTATGACTTAAATCAAATCCCTTACAATTATATAGTGAAAGTGACAAATAGATTCAAGGGATTATATCTGAGAGACAGAGTGCATGAAGAACTATGAACGGAGGTTTGTGACACTGTGCAGGAGGCAGTGATCAAGACTATCCCCAAGAAAAAGAAATGCGAAAAGGCAGAATAATTGTCTGGTGAGGCCTTACAAATAGCTGAGGGAAAAAAAAAGAAGGGAAAGGCAAAGGAGAAAAGGAAAGATATATCCATTTGAATGCAGAGTTCCAAAGAATAGCAAGGAGTGATAAGAAAGCCTTCCTCAGTGATCATTGCAAAGAAATAGAGTAAAACAACAGAATGGGAAAGATTAGAGATTTCTTCAAGAAAATTAGAGATACCACAGGAATATTTCATACAAAAATGGGCACAATAAAGGACAGAAATGGTATGGACCTAACAGAAACAGAAGATATTAAGAAGAGATGGCAAGAATACACAGAAGAACTGTACAAAAAAAGATCTTCATGACACAGATGACCATGATGGTGTGATCACTCACCTAGAGCCAGACATCCTGGAATATGAAGTCAAGTGGGCCTTAGGAAGCAACTATGAACAAAGCTAGTGGAGGTGATGGAATTCCAGTTGAGCTATTTCAAATCCTAAAAGATGATGCTGTGAAAATGCTGCACTCAATATGCCAGAAAATGTGGAAAACTCAGCAGTGGCCACAGGACTGGAAAAGGGCAGTTTTCATTCCAATCCCAAAGAAAGACAATGCCAAAGACTGTTCAAACTACCACACAATTGCAGTCATCTCACATGCTAGCAAAGTAATGCTCAAAATTCTCCAACCCAGGCTTCAACAACATGTAAATCATGAACTTCCAGATGTTCAAGCTGGTTTTAGAAAAGGCAGAGGAGCCAGATTTCAAATTGAAAGCTTCTGTTGGATCATTATAAAAGCAAGACAGTTCCAGAAAAATATCTACTTCTGCTTTACTGACTACGCTTAGGCCTTTGACTGTGTGGATCACAACAAACTGTGGAAATTTCTTCAAGAGATGAGAAGACCAGACCATCTGACCTACCTCTTGAGATATCTGTATGCAGGTCAGGAAGAAACAGTTAGAACTGGACATGAAAATAAGGGAAAGGAGTATGTCAAGGCTGTATGCTGTCACCCTACTTATTTAACTTATATGCAGAGTACATCATGAGAAACGCTGGGCTGGATGAAGCACAAGCTGGAATCAAGAATGCTGAGAGAAATATCAATAACCTCAGATATGCAGATAACACCACCCCTATGGCAGAAAGCGAAGGAGAACTAAAGAGCCT
This sequence comes from Bos mutus, assembly GCF_027580195.1. Classification (NCBI taxonomy): domain Eukaryota; kingdom Metazoa; phylum Chordata; class Mammalia; order Artiodactyla; family Bovidae; genus Bos; species Bos mutus. The sequence goes on from NC_091618.1 coordinate 35,134,417, forward strand.
CTTGATGAAAGTGTAAGAGGAGAGTGAAAAAGTTGACTTAAAGCTCAACATTCAAAAAACTAAGATCTTGGCATCTGGTCCCATCACTTGGCAAATAGATGGTAAAAAAAATGGAAATAGTGACAGATTTTCTTTTCTTGGGCTCTAAAATCACTGTGGATGGTGACTACAGCCATGAAATTAAAAGATGCTTACTCCTTGCAATGAAAGCTATGACAATCCTAGACAGTGAATTAAAAAGCAGATTCATCATTTTGCCATCAAAGATCCATATAGTCAAAGCTATTTTTTTCCCAGTAGTCATGTACGGATGTGAGAATTATACCATAGACCTTGAGCTACAAGGGAAGTCTTAATGCCTAAGAATTGATGCTTTCAAATGCATTGTTGGAGAAGACTCTTGAGAGTCCTTTGGACAGCAAAGAGATCAAACTAGTCATCCTAAAGGAAATCAACCTTGAATATTCATTGGAAGGACTGATGCTGAAGCTGAAACTCTAATACTTTGGCCACCTGATGGGAAGAGCTGACTCGTTGGAAAAGAGCTGACTCATTGTAAAAGACCCTGATGCTGGGAAAGACTGAAGACAAGAGGAGAAGAGGGTGACAGAGGATGAGATGGTTGGATGGCATCACTGACTCAATGGACATGAGTTTGAGCAACCTGCTGGAGATAATGAAAGAGAGGGAAGCCTGATGTCCTGTAGTCCATGGGGTCGCAAAGAGTCAGAGACACTGAGCAACTGAACAACAGCAAATATGTCAATTATATGTCATTTTTTTAAAAAAGGACTACTTTCTTAGAAATCATTATCCTTCTAATGTTATTTTTATTTAATCTCTAAAATCTTGTCTCGTATAAAATCATAGTTTGTAAATATCAATTATCTTATGGATTTCCTCATAGATTACAATCACCCTATAGATACCCAAGATCTAAGTTGGATCTGAATGGTTGTATAAATTGCTTTGAAAAAGAAATCAGAAATATGTGACCTCCAACAAAGTCACGAATCTTTTCAAAGACTTTCTGAGTTGGTTATCTTAATATCCTTTGGTAGTATATATCACATATATAGCACACCTTCTACAGATTTTCAACTGATAAACTTTGGTGGCTATCAGTGAAGCTGTAGCCTCAAGAAACTCTTAAGACCAGCAATAGCCACCAATAGAAGGCAATAGCAATTACTTGCAAAGTGTCATTTTGAAGTTTCTGAGCCCAATCAAACTTATGGGTATATAAAGGGGTTTCTTTGTATATAAATGTAAATATGTTTTAAAACTGGAACTATTGAAAATATTTGAAGAAAATATAATGACTCTGTCCCTTTCATCCTAAAATTTGGCCTTAGAAATCATAATTCTTCATATGCTGCATGAAAAATAAAAATAGAACAAAATTGAAATGCTCACTAAAACCTTAAGTATGCTTTCAGTTCATCAGCTGTATCCTGACAAGTGAATGTTAATTTGTACAACTTTCATTGTAGGGTAGTATTTTATGAAAGATTTTAAAAATCAATAATCAGTATTAATTCAATTATGGAGGGATTAAGTGTATTTATACTGTGGTTCTTACAAACATATTGATTTCCCTATATTAGTAGAGGATTTTACTATCATTAATGGAATTTCAGTTCAGTTCAGTTCAGTTGCTCAGTTGTGTCTGACTCTTTGCAACCCCATGAACCTCAGCAGGCCAGGCCTCCCTGTCCATCACCAACTCCCGGAGTCCACCCAAACCCATGTCCATTGAGTCGGTGATGCCATCCAACAATCTTATCCTCTGTCGTTCCCTTCTCCTCCTGCCCTCAATCTTTCCCAGCATCAGGGTCTTTTCCAATGAGTCAGCTCTTCGCATCAAGTGGCCAAAGTATTGGAGTTTCAGCTTCAGCATCAGTCCTTCTACTGAACACCCAGGACTGATCTCCTTTAGGATGGACTGGTTGGATCTCCTTGCAGTCCAAGGGACTTTCAAGAGTCTTCTCTAACACCACAGTTCAAAAGCATCAGTTCTTCGGTGCTCAGCTTTCTTTATGGTCCAACTCTCACAGCCATACAATGGCTACTGGAAAAACCATAGCTTTGACTAGAAAGACTTTTGTTGGCAAAGTAATGAATCTGCTTTTTTTTTTTTTTTTTTATTTATTCTATTTTTCTTTTTAAGGCAGCCATGAGAAAAGGGCTTTTATTAAGGTTTCTTTCTTTCTTTTTTTTTTTTTTTACTTTACAATATTGTATTGGTTTTGCCACACATCAACATGAATCCACCACAGTTGTACACATGTTCCCCATCCTGAACCCCCCTCCCACCTCCCTCCCCATACCATCCCTCTGGGTCATCCCAGTGCACCAGCCCCAGGCTTCCTGTATCATGCATCGAACCTGGACTGATGATTCATTTCTTATATGATATTATACATGTTTCTATGCCATTCTCCCAAATCATCCCACCCTCTCCCTCTCCCACAGAATCCAAAAGACTGTTTTATACATCTGTGTCTCTTTTGTTCTCTCGCATACAGGGTTATCATTACTGTCTTTCTAAATTCCATATTTATGTGTTAGTATACTGTATTGGTGTTTTTCTTTCTGGCTTACTTCACTCTGTATAATAGGCTCCAGTTTCATCCACCTCATTAGAATGGATTCAAATGTATTCTTTTTAATGGCTGAGTAATACTCCATTGTGTATATGTACCACAGCTTTCTTATCCATTCATCTGCTGATGGACATCTAGGTTGCTTCCATGTCCTTGCTATTATAAATAGTGCTGCGATCAACATTGGGGTACACGTGTCTCTTTCAATATGCTATTTAGGTTGGTCATAGCTTTTCTTCCAAGGAGCAAGCCTCTTTTAATTTCATGGCTACAATCACCACCTGCAGTGATTTTTGAATCTCCCAAAATAAAGTCTCTCACTGTTTCCACTGTTTCCCCATCTATTTGCCATGAAGTGATGGGACCAGATGCCATAATCTTAGTTTTCTGAATGTTGAGCTTTAAGCCAACTTTTTCACTCTGCTCTTTCACTTTCATCAAGAGGCTCTTTAGTTCTTCTTTGCTTGCTGCCATAAAGGTGGTATCATCTGCATATCTGAAGTTTTTGATATTTCTCCCAACGATCTTGATTCCAGGTTGTGCTTCATCCAGCCTGGCATTTCTCATGATGTACTCTGCATGTTGGGAAGTGCAGTGCAAAATAGCCTTCAAGGAGAAGGTCCTCAGGAACATGGCGGAAGGCCAAAAATACCCAGACTTTGCGTACTGAAGCTGAAAAACATCTCCTGCCTTTAACTGTGCTCGGCACCAAGATCTAATAACTAAACATTAAAGATGTTGCTTGAGAAAAAGGGTCATTGGGATAAACACATGGGTCATTTAGAATGCACTGTCCCTGAAATATCTTTTACTGATTATGTCTTAACCCCGTACGTGCTCTGCTGGCCGTATACTCTAAGCTCTTTGTTCCTGCTTCTATAAAAAAGGCTCGACTACAAAAATAAACTTGTCAGTCCAAGTGTTGTTCTTTCAGGTTCATCGTTTCCAAGTCCTGGGGAAAAAATCCCCAACACTGCCTGTAAGTTAAATAAGCAGGGTGACAGTATTCAGGCTTGATGTACTCCTTTCCCAGTTTGGGAACAGTCTGTTGTTCCATGTCCAGTTCTAACTGTTGCTTCTTGACCTGCATACAGATTTCTCAAGAGGCAGGTCAGGTGGTCTGGTATTCCCATCTCTTTCAGAATTTCCCACAGTTTGTTGTGATCCACACAGTCAAAGGCTTTGGTGTAGTCAGTAAAGCAGAAGTAGATGTTTTTCTGGAAATCTCTTGCTTTTTCGATGACCGAACAGATGTTGGCAATTTGATCTCTGGTTCCTCTGCCTTTTCTGAGTCCAACTGGAACATCTGGAAGTTCACGGTTCATGTACTGTTGAAGCCTGGCTTGGAGAATTTTGAGTATTACTTTGCTAGTGTGTGAGATGAGTGCAATTGTGTATCAGTTTTTTCCAGAGTTTAATAATATGGTTTTTCAAGCTGGACATTGACAATATTAGAAGTCACTGGAAACATTTTTCCTTAGGAGAGGATGGTAGTTTTATCATTTTTTTTTCTCCCATTCCTTAGGAATGATTTTTAGTCTTGGAGTGAGAAATGTGACAAAGTGAAGTAAACAAGCTCCAGGTGATCAGTGCCATTTCTAGGGACAGATAAAAGTGTTTTATTTCTTTTTAAAATCTTTTCCCCCAGATTTTAGAGTGGTTACTGTATCTTTGTATATCACACATTAAGATCATTGAAGATTTTAAATTTTGTATTATTTTGTTTAACAGAACCATGTATTTCCACACTTGTGATTTTACTTTTCAGACAGCTCACCAAGTTCTGAAAACTCAATACAGTTGTATTAATTTTTTTTTTTTCTTAAGGACAAAGGGTTGTAAGAATAGGGTCTGTTTCCTGCTCCTAGAACCTGCTTCCATCTTTCTTCCTCTTCTTTCAGATTACTACAATTTACCCTTCAGGATGGGGCTGAAAAGTGACTTTCTAAGTGCCTGGAAAATCCCATGGACAGAGGAGCCTGGTAGGCTGCAGTCCAGGGGGTCGCTAAGAGTTGGACACGACTGAGCGACTTCACTTTCACTTTTCACTTTCATGCATTGGAGAAGGAAATGGCAACCCGCTCCAGTGTTCTTGCCTGGAAAATCCCAGGCACGGTGGAGCCTGATGGGCTGCCGTCTATGGCGTCGCACAGAGTCGGTCCCTGATGCCCTAGACAAGGCTAAGCTTCCCTTTTGTGCAATGCCTTGCCACCCAGTACTTTTACTACAAAAATAACTCATTTATTTAACACTGAGTGATTTTAATCACACAGCCTTCTTAAATAGCATCTAAATTATCTGAATTTTTATTGGTTTTTATATTGTTTTGTTTTGCTTCTTTTGAAATAGACCATGGCCACTCAAATCCTAGTTCACTGATAGTCCTATTGAACTTAAAATGAAGTTGTATTAAATGTAAAAATGTGTGTATAAATACACATTAAACATAAAAAGGGATATAGTAATCCAAATTGCTCTGTCACAACCTTGTAAAAATATGTAGACATCATTTATCTCTAGCAAAATTGAGCTTTTTACCCCCTCTTACTTCTTTTTTAAGTTGCAGTGTTTCTCAGGTTCAACATCAAAAGCAGCCATCAGTCCACAGAGTTTATGCTACAAAGTTTCAGTTGCTTTTGTGGTACTCGTTAAACCTGAAAGACATCCTTAATTGCCTGAGATGCATGTAAACAACTATATATTAATGGGTTATGTTAGTACAGTTTAACCGGGCTATGTTCCAAAATATACAAACTTTGCATGTACAGATTCACAGTATAAAAATACTTTTCTGTTCTTCAGGGTAATTAGGAGATTGTACAAAGAAGTAGACAAATTATGAGAATTCACTGGAGTACAATACCATAATGCTATGAATAGAAAGTTTGATTTACGATGAAAGCTTGGAAGAGAGACCTAGTGAAAACTGGCAAACATTGACTCAGAGGGGGTGGGGGGGTAGTGTGAGGAGGACATAATTATAGACTGAAAATATTTGAAGGCGCTGTTGCCCACTAAGAGGAAACAATATTCACGTTTTATCTTTTCCGTCTTGTCTTTGGCATTTTCATTCACTCCTGCAGATTTTTAGGGTGTTTTCCAAACCTTCGCCCTCCAGTGCACCTGCTGACGGAATATTTTCAGCTGGTTATCTTACTATTATTGTTTTGAAATCGTATTCGATCCCCTAAAAACTTTTTTTTCCACACTCAATTTGCCTGATTTTACCAGTAGAAGTTTAATTTCCCAAGCTTGGGCTGCTTCTAACGCCAGCATCGTACACCTAGTAAGAATCACACAACTCAATCACGTCCAATTAGTCCTTAAGTCTTGTTGACTTTTCCTTTACGCAGTCTTTAATTTCTGTCAATGTTCTTTGAGTCTCTGCCAGAGCTGCCATTTTAGTTCAGGTCATGGATATAGTATAACAAGCTTCAACATCTCCATTTGTTTTCTCCTTCTCCAAGCCGTCTTGCGCATTTAATTGTTACTTGCACACTCTTTACCCATTGAGGGACAAATATAGTGTTCTTAATATAGGAGACATTAAAAAAATATATATATATATATATATATAGGTTCAGTGGAGTAACACTGTATAAACCATATAGTGACAAAAGACCAAAGTGACCAAAATTTTTTTCTCTCAGAAAACAATCCTCTGTGTACACTGTGTGTGCGTGTGTGTGTGTGTGTGTGTGTATTCCTGTGTATACTTATGCATGCTGTCATGGAAGTGAATCCCTTGAGAGGTTGTGATAGCTCCAGAAATAAAATACTGAAATACCTAAACAGTAGACTTTTGACATGTTGCAAACTATGAGGGAAGAAAGGAGCTAGGTAATTGCAAACTTTAGGTGTGGTGAAAGCATGAGCTACTCTATAGCAGTGCTATTTAATAGAACTTGCCAAGTGATAAAACTTGTCCATATGGTAGTCACTAGTTCCCTGTGATTATTGAACACTTAAAATGCTGTGAGTGCAACTGAGAAACTGAATTTTAAATTTTATTTTATTTTAATCAACTTAAATCTAAGTAGACACATGCAGCTAAAAGGCTACCATATTGGACAGCAAAGATCTCCAATTAGAAACTTTCAAGGATTATGGGCTTAATGAATATTAAGCTTTCCTTATGGCTTTTGTTGTAATCACCCACAAGTTCTAGGTGGATTTGCTTTCGGATAGCTACATACAGGGACCATGTCGATTTCTGTTAAAAACTTAGCCTAACGTTACATAATACATCTTATATCTACATTAGGTAGCCTATTTCTCTTGCTTATTCATTCCAAAATTTTTATTGCCTATCTACTATACAACAGGCACTAACACAAATTTCAAATCCCTGTTGTCATGGACCTTTTTCTAAAAAGAGATATAGGCAAAAAATAAGCATACACCAAGTAGTGAAAGTTTTGTGAAGAAAGATAAAGCAAGGGGCTAAAGAGTTGCAGAGGATCCTACTTTTACAACAGCTATCATAAAAGAGTTCTGAGGAAGCAGCGTTTGAGACCTGAAGGAAATGAGGGAGTGAGTTGTGAAGATGGAGAGGGAAGGGAATTCTGAGTACAGGGATCAGCAGATGCCAAGTCTTTGAGAAGTGAATGTTCATAGGAAACAGATGCCCAAGTTTTTCATACTGTGCAACCAGGTGAATGAAGTTGCCTACTAAAATGGGAAAGTCTAAAGGAGAGCTGGTATATGGGGAAAATCAAGAGTTTACTTTGGGATATGTTAAATTTGACATGGCCATTGGACATCCAAGTGGAAATATTCAATAGCAGGCCAGATTCTTGGATTGAGGTATGGATTTGTCACTGAGATGATGCTTAACACCATGAGCATAGATATGGTTTCTTTACAGGTGAGTTATATATACCGAAGACTGGGTCACTCTATTATTTAGAAGTTTAGAATGTATGGTGGAATCAATAAAGGAGACTGAGAACAGAGAATCTGAATGAAGGGCAAGAGTGTAGAGACTCAGAAGCTAAGAAATTAGAAGGTATTTAGTGAGAGGGAGGAGTCAGCTGAGAAGTAAAGATAAAGACTGAAAATATTCCATTAGCTGTGGTAACATGGAAGTCATTAGTTGCCATGATAAGTTAGGTAGGAAAAGAAGACATGGTTCTTTTCCAGAAAAATCTGTCTAATAGCCAATCAAGAAGACTGGTAGAATCTAGGGAAATGTGCAAAAGATGTCTGTGCTTTCTCCCTCCACTTACCACACATTAGAAAATTCGGAATTCACCTTGAATGGCATAATGAAATTCTTCCTCGAGGGTCTTCTTTCCCATCTGTTCCTCTTCTTCAATCTCCTCAGTCTCTGCCCTCAATAGAATCAAAGTTCTGTTGATTCTTCTGCTTTTCCTCTGGCTTGGTTCCTTCCATCTTCCCCTCCCCAAACTTGGGTATAGAGACTTCAGGACAGAACACTGACAATACAGACAATCCTTTCTATCGTTAACATTAACTACTTCTTATTGCTGTCTCAGGTATTTTTATAATTTTAAAAAATCTGTCTCAATTTTTTTCCTGACCAAAAAACAAATGCTCATCTGTTATTAGTTTGGTTTTTTAAATTGCAGTTTGCATGTCCCAAACACAGTAATTTCAATTGTCATTACCCTTCATTACATTTTTTCTTTTTGCTATGGTATTTATCACCTTCTAGCATATGCTATAATTTAATTGTTAATTGTGCTCACTGCTTATTCATTTTCTTTTCTGCTAGACATAAACCCCAAATGAGCAGTGATTGTTTCTGTTTTGCTCACTGATATGCCTTAAATGCTTATTACAGGGCCTGGCTTGTAGTGTAGATGCTCAGGAAATTGTTGCTGACTAAATGAATGTTCTGTTCTGGTCTTGGTGTGGGATGTGCTGATGTGCTATATTGCAGAAGCAGATGCAAGTGAAGGAAGAGGCCACAGCTATTAATAATACATAATATTAATTGACATACAGAAGAGTCCTTTATCCTAGTCAGTTGTATCTGCTCTGAAAATTCCACCCAAATTTTTGAAATAGAAGATATGGCCTACTCTCTGGTATCTCTGGAAGGAGTTAAAGTTTTTGCTGACCTCCAGAATACAAAATACAAAATACCGACTCAATGGACATGAGTTTGAGTAAACTCCAGGAGTTGGTGATGGACAGGGAGGCCTGGTGTGCTGCAGTCCATGGAGTTGCAGAGTCAGACACGACTGAGCAACTGAACTGAACTGAACTGAGAATACAAAGTATAGGGAAGGATGGTGATCTATTAATAGAGAAACACATCCTGGAAGAGTTATACAGGGGCTCATAACCTTGCTCAGATAAAAACCAAGAGCAAAACAAGCCAACATAGACTTATATTAAAGATCAAAGCCCAGAGGGAAGCCAAGTCTTCTGTTATGCCTGCTCATTGCTCATGCTCAATTGCTCCGTCATGTCTGACTCTGCCACACCAAAGACTGTAACCTGCCAGGCTCCTCTGTCCATGGGATTTCCCAAACAAGAACACTAGAATGGGTAGCCCTCCAGGGGATCTTCCCCACCTAGGGATCAAACCTATGTCTCTTGTGCAGGTTCTGTACCACTAGCGCCACCTGGGAAGCCCCTGATATGCCTGCTATTGCTAAGTCGCTTCAGTCGTGTCTGACTCTGTGCGACCTCATAGACGGCAGCCCATCAGGCTCCACCGTCCCTGGGATTCTCCAGGCAAGAACACTGGAGCGGGTTGCCCTTTCCTTCTCCAATGCATAAAGTGAAAAGTGAAAGTGAAGGCCCTCAGTCGTGTCTGACTCTTAGCGACCCCCTGGACTGCAGCCTACCAGGCTCCTCCCTCCATGGGATTTTCCAGGCAAGAGTACTGGAGTGTGGTGCCATTGCCTCATCTGCCTGTTATGCCTAGGGATCAGCAAAAATCGGCCTGCTGGCAACTCTTCTAACAGTTCTTTTATGTTCCAACTGAGGAGAAGCAGTGGGAAGACTGAGATAAAATAGCCAGAATGTAGTCACGGGCAATCAGCAACCTTGAAAGAAAAATATGGTGCTGGAATGACCAAAGAGAGTTTAGATCTGTCCACAGAAGAAGGGAAGGATCAAGGGTAAGGTCTTACCTTTATTTCTAAACCTTCTTGATGTCTACAGCTGTTCCTTCTTTGTCCCTTTCTTTGTACCTATTTTTGGATGAGATCAAGTTACTTTATCCTAGAATAGGCTACTAACTCCTGAGGTGTTGACATGAAGGAGCCTAAGCCTTGGTTAGCATTTTACTTGGCTGAGATCTACCCTGTCCACACTCCTTTAACTGGTTTTCCTATAGGTCCACACTGGAAATTGAAGTACCTACAGTCAGGCTGTGAAACAAATGTGATAATGCGTTTGAGGCAGTTGTAGTTTGTAAGAAAAATTCAAGATTCAAGATATAATTTCTAAGAATACTTTCTGAATTTAAAATATACTGATTTCATATTTTCTACTCTTTCATATTATATTTTCATATTTACACGTATTTTCATACTTATATATTTTCTTATATATTTAATTATAACAAATTTTATATATTGCAGAAAAGTTGCAAATATAATACTAAGAGCTTTCTGTTGAACAATGTGATTTCCTAAAAACAAGAACATTCTCCTATCTAACCATAATATTATCATTAAAATCAGAAACTGATAATATAATCCTTATACCCCATTCAAATTTGTTCTGATGGTGTCCTTTATAGCAAAAGGATTCACTCCACACATTGCATGTAGTGGTCAGATCTCTAGTTTTCTTAATTCTGGAAGAGTTCTTAAGTCTTCCTTTGACTTTAATGATTTTGACACTTTAGAAGATTACAGTTTTTTAAAATGCCCCTCAGTATGAGCTTATCTCTCTTTATTAACCATATTTGCTCTGTTTGTATGTTTTTGATGCTCTGGCACTGGGACCTACCTGACTGGGAGGAGACTGCCCCTCCCAGGGTAGAGAGAGCAAGCAGTTCTCCCTGAGGGCATGTCTTGCATATGCAAACTAACCAATGCAGAGTCTTTTCTAGTTGTTCAGTCACTCAGTCCTGTCTGACTCTCAGCAAACCCATGCACTGCAGCATGCCATGCTTCCCTGTCCTCCACTGTCTCCTGAAGCTTGCTCAGGTTCATGTTCACTGAGTCGGTGATATACACACCCATATATGTTCAAAAATATATTTATATGTGCAAAAATATATTTATATATCCATCTGTTTTTATTTCTATGTCAGATCAGTCGCTCAGTCATGTCTGACTCTTTGCGACCCCATGAATTGCAGCACGCCAGGCCTCCCTGTCCATCACCAACTCCCAGAGTTCACTCAGACTCACATCCATTGAGTCAGTGATGCCATCCAGCCATCTCATCCTCTGTCGTCCCCTTCTCCTCCTGCCCCCATTCCCCCCCAGCATCAGAGTCTTTTCCAATGAGTCAACTCTTCACGTGAGGTGGCCAAAGTACTGGAGTTTCAGCTTTAGCATCATTCCTTCCAAAGAAATCCCAGGGCTGATCTCCTTCAGAATGGACTGGTTGGATCTCCTTGCAGTCCAAGGGACTCTCAAGAGTCTTCTCCAACACCACACTTCAAAAGCATCAATTCTTTGGCACTCAGCCTTCTTCACAGTCCAACTCTCACATCCATACATGACCACAGGAAAAACCATAGTCTTGACTAGACGAACCTTTGTTGGCAAAGTAATGTCTCTGCTTTTGAATATGCTATCTAGGTTGGTCATAACTTTCCTTCCAAGGAGTAAGTGTCTTTTAATTTCATTGCTGCAGTCACCATCTGTAGTGATTTTGGAGCCCAGAAAAATAAAGTCTGACACTGTTTCCACTGTTTCCCCATCTATTTCCCATGAAGTGGTAGGACTGGATGCCATGATCTTCCTTTTCTGAATGTTGAGCTTTAAGCCAACTTTTTCATTTTCCTCTTTCACTTTCATCAAGAGGCTTTTTAGTTCCTCTTCACTTTCTGCCATAAGGGTGGTGTCATCTGCATATCTGAGGTTCTTGATATTTCTCCCAGCAATCTTGATTCCAGTTTGTGCTTCTTCCAGTCCAGCGTTTCTCATGATGTACTCTGCATATAAGTTAAATAAGTTAAATAAACAGGGTGACAATATACAGCCTTGACGAACTCCTTTTCCTATTTGGAACCAGTCTGTTCCATGTCCAGGTCTAACTGTTGCTTCCTGACCTGCATACAAATTTCTCAAGAGGCAGATCAGGTGTTCTGGTATTCCCATCTCTTTCAGAATTTTCCAGTTTATTGTGCTCCACATAGTCAAAGGCTTTGTCATAGTCAATAGGGCAGAAATAGATGTTTTTCTGGAACTCTCTTGCTTTTTCCATGATCCAGCGGATGTTGGCAATTTGATCTCTGGTTCCTCTACCTTTTCTAAAACGAGCTTGAACATCTGGAAGTTCACGGTTCATGTATTGCTGAAGCCTGGCTTGGAGAATTTTGAGCATTACTTTACTAGCGTGTGAGATGAGTGCAATTGTGCGGTAGTTTGAGCATTCTTTGGCATTGCCTTTCTTTGGGATTGGAATGAAAACGGACCTTTTCCAGTCCTGTGGCCACTGCTGAGTGTTCCAGATCTGCTGGCATATTGAGTGCGGCACTTTCACAGCATCATCTTCCAGGATTTGAAATAGCTGAACTGGAATTCCATCACCTCCACTAGCTTTGTTCATAGTGATGCTTTCTAAGGCCCACTTGACTTCACATTCCAGGATGTCTGGCTCTAGGTGAGTGATCACACCATCGTGATCATCTTGGTCATGAAGATCTTTTTTGTACAGTTCTTCTGTGTATTCTTGCCACCTCTTCTTAATATCTTCTGCTTCTGTTAGGTCCATACCATTCTGTCCTTTATTGAGCTCATCTTTGCATGAAATGTTCCTTTGGTATCTCTGATTTTCTTGAAGAGATCCCTAGTCTTTCCCATTCTGTTGTTTTCCTCTATTTCTTTGCATTGACCGCTGAAGAAGGCTTTCTTATCTCTTCTTGCTATTCTTTGGAACTCTGCATTCAGATGTTTATATCTTTTCTTTTCTTCTTTGCTTTTCACTTCTCTTCTTTTCATAGCTATTTGTAAGGCCTCCCCAGACAGCCATTTTGCTTTTTTGCATTTGTTTTCCATGGGGATGGTCTTGATCCCTGTCTCCTGTACAATGTCACGAACCTCATTCCATAGTTCATCAGGCACTCTATCTATCAGATCTAGGCCCTTAAATCTATTTCTCACTTCCACTGTATAATCATAAGGGATTTGATTTAGGTCATACTTGAGTGGTCTAGTGGTTTTCCCTACTTTCTTCAATTTAAGTCTGAATTTGGCAATAAGAATTTCATGGTCTGAGCCACAGTCAGCTCCTGGTCTTGTTTTTGCTGACAGTATAGAGCTTCTCCATCTTTGGGTGCAAAGAATATAATCAATCTGATTTCGGTGTTGACCATCTGGTGATGTCCATGTATAGAGTCTTCTCCTGTGTTGTTGGAAGAGGGTGTTTGCTATGACCAGTGCATTTTCTTGGCAAAACTCTATCAGTCTTTGCCCTGCTTCATTCCATATTCCAAGGCCAAATTTGCCTGTTACTCCAGGTGTTTCTTGACTTCCTACTTTTGCATTCCAGTCCCCTATAATGAAAAAGGCATCTTTTTTGGGTGTTAGTTCTAAAAGGTCTTGTAGGTCTTCATAGAACCGTTCAACTTCAGTTTCTTCTGCATTATTGGTTGGGGCATAGACGTGGATTACTGTGATATTGAATGGTTTGCCTTGGAAATGAACAGAGATCATTCTGTCATTTTTGAGATTGCATCCAAGTACTGCATTTCGGACTCTTTTGTTGACCATGATGTCCACTCCATTTCTTCTGAGGGATTCCTGCCCGCTGTAGTAGATATAATGGTCATCTGAATTAAATTCACCCATTCCAGTCCATTTCAGAAGCTGATTCCTAGAATGTCAACGTCCACTCTTGCCATCTCTTGTTTGACCACTTCCAGTTTGCCTTGATTCATGGACCTGACATTCCAGGTTCCTATGCAATATTGCTCCTTACAGCATCGGACCTTGTTTCTATCACCAGTCACATCCACAGCTGGGTATTGTTTTTGCTTTGGCTCCATCCCTTCATTCTTTCTGGAGTTATTTCTCCACTGATCTCCAGTAGCATATTGGGCACCTACCAACCTGGGGAGTTCCTCTTTCAGTATCCTATCATTTTGCCTTTTCATATTGTTCATGGGGTTCTCAAGGCAAGAATACTGAAGTGGTTTGCCATTTCCTTCTCCAGTGGACCACATTCTGTCAAATCTCTCCACCATGACCCACCCGTCTTGGGTTGCCTAACGGGCATGGCTTAGTTTCATTGAGTTAGACAAGGCTGTGGTCCTAGTGCAAACTGGGATACTGAAAACCATCATTTTAAACCATAATTTCCAATTCCAATCCAACACCACTGGCAGTTTATTCTAGTTCTCTCCCCTTCATATTTGTAACTCTCTTTTCCTCTTGATAGAAACACGTTCCCATTATCCTTAGTATATTTACTTATTTGATCAATTGTCCTATATATATGATTAGTCTCCCATGGCCGCTGATGCCGCATCCCCCACATGCTTGCTTTTCTCACCATATTTAATCTATAATTTCTAAAGATGCATTACCTCCAACATTGACACTAAATGCCAAACCATCCAGGTAATAAATTTTATTTTAGGATTTACACCTATTAGAAAATTAAATTCACTGAGAAAACCCTACTGAATTTTGACAGTGTTCCTTTCAGCATTAGTTAATGTATATCACATCATAGCAGAAATAAATGAAAACATGATCTTCTTAAATTCTGATAATACATTAGCAGCAGATTCTAGAATGAGCCTTATAATATATTGGAATTTCAATAAAACTTGCTTTTAAACTTGCAAATTATTAAAGGTTCAAGGTATTATATTTGCCAGTAGAAATGTAAGAATCACCACATGGCTATATATGGTTACATGTAATATGAATCAGAACTTATTTTATGCAAACTTATATTTTGGATTTTGTACATAATGAGCACACCTGTTTCTGGTTTAAGTCTTATGATAGACAGTCATGAAATAGGATGGTGCTTTACAAACCAAGGTAATAGATCAGAAATAGGGACATTTGCTTAATTTAGCATGGTCAGGTTAGCTGTGGTGGAGTACCATCAAATGTGATGGGCATTAATTTAAAAGGAGATTGGCTACTAAGAATGCTAGATATAATGAGTTGCCTGATGACTGGCAAATCTTTTTAACTCTTGGGGTCTCTGTTAACCTTGTCTTGTGAATTAAGTGTTTGAGCTTCCCTTGTAGGTCATTTAGTAAAGAATCTGCCTACAGTGCAGGAGACCTGGGTTTGATTTCTGGGTCGGGAAGATCCCCTGGAGAAGAAAATGGCAACCCACTCCAGTACTCTTGCCTGGAGAATCCCATGGACAGAGGAGCCTGGAAGGCTACAGTCCATGTGGTCACAAGAGTCGGACATGACTTAGCGAACGAACTGCCACCATATTGTTCACAATGCATTTGGCAGCAATAAACAGAAATGATTCATATAGTTTAAGCAACATTGAAAATTAATCATATATTAGTCATATATGTGTGTGTGTGTTTGTTTTTCTTTCCCTACTATTTTCAGTAAGTTTTCTAGTCTTTGGGCTGGCAGCCTTCATGGCCACAAAATGACAACAGTAGAACTAAGTATTCAATCATGACAAGACAACATCCAATGGAATAAGAGGGACTTCTTCTTCCTCTGTAATTCTCATTATTATTATTACTATTTGGGGGCCATGCCACATGGCATGTGGGATCTTAGTTCCCTGAACAGGGGTCGAAACCATGCCTCCTGCACTGGAAGATCTGAGTCTTAACTGCTGGTGGTTGTTTTGTTTAGTTGTGTCCAACTCTTTTGCAAATCCATAGACTGCAGCCTGCCAGGTTTCTCTGTTCATAAGATTTCCCAGGCAAGAATACTGGAGTGGATTGCCATTTCCTACTCTAGAGGATTTTCCAGACCTAGGGATCAAACTTGCTTCTTCTGTATTGCAGGCAGATTCATTACCACAAAGCCACCAGAGAAGCACCTTAACCATTGGACCATCAGGGAAGTTCCCCTTCAGTCAGTTCAGTTGTTCAGTTGTGCCTGATCTTTGCAATCTCATAGACCACAGCATGCCAAGCTTCCCTGTCCATCACCAACTCCCAGAGCTTGCTCAAACTCATGTCCATTGAGTCAGTGATGCCATTCAACCATCTCATCTACTGTCGTACCCTTCTCTTCCTGCCTTCAACCTTTCCCAGCATGAGGGTCCTTTCCATTGAGTCAGTTCTTCCAATCAATGGCCAAAGTATTGAAGTTTCAGCTTCAGCATCAGTCCTTCCAACGAATATTCAGAACTGATTTCCTTTAGGATGGACTGATTGGATTTCCTTGCAGTCCAAGAGACTCTCAAAAGTTTTCTCCAAACCAAAGTTCAAAAGCATTAATACCTTGGCGCTCAACTTTCTTTATAGTCCAATTCTCGCATTCATACATGACTACTGGAAGAACCATAGCTTTGACGAGACAGACCTTTGTTGGCAAAGTAATGTTTCTGTTTTTTAATATGCTATCTCAGTTCACTTTAGGTCAGTCGCTCAGTCGTGTCCGACTCTTTGCGACCCCATGAATCACAGCATGCCAGGCCTCCCTGTCCATCACGAACTCCCGGAGTGCACCCAGACTCACATCCATTGAGTCAGTGATGCCATCCAGCCATCTCATCCTCTGTCATCCCCTTCTCCTCCTGCCCCCAATCCCTCCCAGCATCAGAGTCTTTTCCAATGAATCAACTCTTCGTATGAGGTGGCCAAAGTACTGGAGTTTCAGCTTTAGCAACATTCCTTCTAAAGAAATCCCAGGGCTGATCTCCTTCAGAATGGACTGGTTGGATCTCCTTGCAGTCCAAGGGACTCTCAAGAGTCTTCTCCAACACCACAGTTCAAAAGCATCAATTCTTCAGCACTCAGCCGTCTTCACAGTTCAACTCTCACATCCATACATGACCGCTGGAAAAACCATAGCCTTGACTAGACAAACCTTTGTTGGCAAAGTAATGTCTCTGCTTTTGAATATGCTATCTAGGTTGGTCATAACTTTCCTTCCAAGGAGTAAGCGTCTTTGAATTTCATGGCTGCAGTCACCATCTGCAGTGATTGTGGAGCCCAAAAAGATAAAGTCTGAAACTGTTTCCACTGTTTCCCCATCTATTTCCCATGAAGTGATGGGACTAGATGACATGATCTTCGTTTTCTGAATGTTGAGCTTTAAGCCAACTTTTTCATTTTCCTCTTTCACTTTCATCAAGAGGCTTTTTAGTTCCTCTTCACTTTCTGCCATAAGGGTGGTGTCATCTGCATATCTGAGGTTCTTGATATTTCTCCCAGCAATCTTGATTCCAGCTTCTGTTTCTTCCAGCCCAGTGTTTCTCATGATTTACTCTGCATATAGGTTAAATAAGCAGGGTGACAATATACAGCCTTGATGTACTCCTTTTCCTATTTGGAACCAGTCTGTTGTTCCATGTCCAGTTCTAACTGTTGCTTCCTGACCTGCATACAGGTTTCTCAAGAGGCAGGTCAGGTGCTCTGGTATTCCCATCTCTTTCAGAATTTTCCACAGTTTATTATGATCCACACAGTCAAAGACTTTGGCATAGTCAATAGGGCCGAAATAGATGTTTTTCTGGAACTCTCTTGCTTTTTCCATGATCCGGATGTTGGCAATTTGATCTCTGGTTCCTCTGCCTTTTCTAAAATGAGCTTGAACATCTGGAAGTTCATGATTCACATATTGCTGAAGCCTGGCTTGGAGAATTTTGAGCATTACTTTACTAGCGTGTGAGATGAGTGCAATTGTGCGGTAGTTTGAGCATTCTTTGGCATTGCCTTTCTTTGGGATTGGAATGAAAACGGACCTTTTCCAGTCCTGTGGCCACTGCTGAGTGTTCCAGATCTGCTGGCATATTGAGTGCGGCACTTTCACAGCATCATCTTCCAGGATTTGAAATAGCTGAACTGGAATTCCATCACCTCCACTAGCTTTGTTCATAGTGATGCTTTCTAAGGCCCACTTGACTTCACATTCTAGGATGTCTGGCTCTAGGTGAGTGGTCACACCATTGTGATCATCTTGGTCATGAAGATCTTTTTTGTACAGTTCATCTGTGTATTCTTGCCATCTCTTCTTAATATCTTCTGCTTCTGTTAGGTCCATACCATTTCTGTCCTTTATCGAGCCCATCTTTGCATGAAATATTGCCTTGGTATCTCTAATTTTCTGGAAGAGATCTCTAGTCTTTCCCATTCTGTTGTTTTCCTCTATTTCTTTGTGTTGATCTCTGAAGAAGGCTTTCTTATCTCTTCTTGCTATTCTTTGGAACTCTGCATTCCGATGCTTATATCTTTCCTTTTCTCCTTTGCTTTTCACTTCTCTTCTTTTCACAGCTATTTGTAAGGCCTCCCCAGACAGCCATTTTGCTTTTTTGCATTTGTTTTCCATGGGGATGGTCTTGATCCCTGTCTCCTGTACAATGTCATGAACCTCATTCCATAGTTCATCATGCACTCTATCTATCAGATGTAGTTCCTTAAATCTATTTTTCACTTCCACTGTATAATCATAAAGGATATGATTTAGGTCATACATGAGTGGTCTAGTGGTTTTCCCTACTTTCTTCAATTTAAGTCTGAATTTGGCAATAAGGAGTTCATGAACCGAGCCACAGTCAGCTCCTGGTCTTGTTTTTGCTGACTGTATAGAGCTTCTGCATCTTTGGCTGCAAAGAATATAATCAATCTGATTTTGGTGTTGACCATCTGGTGATGTCCATGTGTAGAGTCTTCTCTTGTGTTGTTGGAAGAGGGTGTTTGCTATGACCAGTGCGTTCTCTTGGCAAAACTCTATTAGCCTTCCCACTGCTTCATTCCGTATTCCAAGGCCAAATTTGCCTGTTACCCCAGATGTTTCTTGACTTCCTACTTTTGCATTCCAGTCCCCTATAATGAAAAGGACATCTTTTTTGGGTGTTAGTTCTAAAAGATCATGTAGGTCTTCATAGAACCGTTCAACTTCAGCTTCTTCAGAGTTACTGCTTGGGGCATAGGCTTGGATTACTGTGTTATTGAATGGTTTGCCTTGGAAATGAACAGAGATCATTCTGTCATTTTTGAGATTGTATCCAAGTACTGCATTTCGGACACTTTTGTTGACCATGATTCCTGACTGCAGTAGTAGATATAATGGTTAATGGAATGAGTTAAATTCACCCATTCCAGTCCATTTTAGTTCACTGATTCCTAGAATGTCGACGTTCACTCTTGCCATCTCCTGTTTGACTACTTCTAATTTGCCTTGATTCATGGACCTAACATTCCAGGTTCCTATGCAACATTGCTCTTTACAGCATCAGTCCTTGCTTCTATTACCAGTCACATCCACAACTGGGTATTGTTTTTGCTTTGGCTCCACCCCTTCATTCTTTCTGGACTTATTTCTCCACTGATCTCCAGTAGCATATTGGGCACCTACTGACCTGGGGAGTTCCTCTTTCATTATCCTATCATTTGGCCTTTTCATACCATTCATGGGGTTCTCAAGGCAAGAATACTGAAGTGGTTTGCCATTCCCTTCTCCAGTGGACCACATTCTGTCAGACCTCTCCACCATGACCCGCCCGTCTTGGGTGGCCCCACATGGCTTAGTTTCATTGAGTTAGACAAGGTATAGTCCTAGTGTGATTAGATTGACTAGTTTTCTGTGATTATGGTTTGTTTGTCTGCCCTCTGATGCCTCTCACAACACCTACTGTCTTACTTGGGTTTCTCTTACGTTGGACATGGGGTATCTCTTCACAGCTGCTCCAGCAAAGCGTAGCTGCTGCTCCTTACCTTGGACGAGGGCTATCTCCTCACAGCCGCCCCCCCCCCCCCAAACCTTGAACGTGGAGTAGCTCCTCTTGGCCCTGCTGCGCCCGTGTAGCCAATGCTCCTTGGATTGGGGTTGCTTCTAGCAGGATTGTATAGCAGAATACATTATTGCTCAATAATCCTTATAAAGACCTCACCAGACCTACTCCCATAATTTACATTTTAAGATAACAGGATTAGCCAGAAGGTTTAATCCTAAAATTGTCCTCAGGCAGGGTATATATTGTTATATAATCCTAAGGAGTGTAGAGGAAAAAAAAATAAAGTTTGTCTTTTCTTCCTCCTTGAAAATTCCAGACCCCTCTCTCCTTTGAGACCCCTAGACTTCTTACCAACCTGCCTAGGAAATGACTCTCTCAGTATTCCCACATTTTTAGGAATTTTCCACAGTTTATTGTGATCCACACAGTCAAAGGGTTTGGTATAGTCAATTAAGCAGATGTTTTTCTGAAACTCTCCTGCTTTTTTGATGATCCAGCAGGTATTGGCAATTTGATCTCTGGTTCCTCTGTCTTTTCTATATCCAGCTTGAATATCTGGAATTTTTCAGTTCATGTATTGTTGAAGCCTGGCTTGGAGAATTTTGAGCATTACTTTGCCAGTGTATGAGATGAGTGCAATTATGCAGTAGTTTGAACATTCTTTGGCATTGCCTTTCTTTGGGATTGGAATGAAAACGGACCTTTTCCAGTCCTGTGGCCACTGCTGAGTTTTCCATATTTGTTGGCATATTACATGCAGCACTTTCACAGCATCAACTTTTAGGATTTGAAATAGCTCATCTGGAATTCCATCACCTCCACTAGCTTTGTTTGTAGAGATGCTTCCTAAGGCCCACTTTACTTCCCACTCCAGGATGTTTGGCTCTAGGTGAGTGTTCACACCATCATGGTTATCTGGATCATTGAGATCTTTTTTGTATAGTTCTTCTGTGAAAGGGAATTTCTTCTGTGAGGGAATTCCTTTATTCTCATTATTATTAAGGAAAAATTTTCCAGAAAACCTCATCAGGATTTTACTATCTCATTGAATAAACATGTATCATGTGCTTATGCGGAAACCAGTCATTGGCCAGGGGAATCAGTATAGAATGATTGTCTTTACTGATTATGATTCACTCTTTTGAACTGGATCTGAGGCTTATCTCCCTTGAAGTCATGGCTGGAGATGGGAGGGTGGATATCTGGGAAAAGAAGGGAAGGAAAGGTTTGAAAGGCATGACTGTTGGATAGGCTAATAGTATCTCCTGACATGCTATAGTATGCTAAAATCCCTTCCTGTTTTCTCCTTTTGTTATTCTATTCTTCCACTTTGAATTCTTGTAAACCCATCAAGGATGGGATCTTGATCTTTCTGTACATATTTATCCTTGGTGCTTAGCACTAAGGTTCTAAATAAGGTTAGAAACACAGAAAATGTCCATAGAGATAGCAAACAGTTAATAATTCCTTAATCTCTCTATCTTGGCATTTTTGTTGTCATGCCTACTGACTTTAAGAGTTATCATTAAGTATGACCTTGTTTGATATAGCCAACTACTCTCATAAAGTAATATTTGGATGATAAATTTATTTTATTTATGTATTTCATTTGAATGAAAGATACTGGACTTTTAAGCAGTGAAAATTCTCTTCCCTTTCATCACCCGTTTTTTCTAGTTGCTCAGGCCTAAATATGGTATATGGGTGCATTTTGTTCCTGGATTTATCTTCCGCTGGATATGGTAAGTGAACCTTGATAAATATGTAGCAGGTATCCGCAGCAGTTGTGAGAGTCAATTTGGCTTGAAAGTCTACCATTGCTATCCACTTTCTGAAACAGTACATAGATCAGTGTGGTTAAACACAGAGATATTATAATGCAAAAGGGATTAACAAATTCCCTCCCTGTTTTGCACTTAGAAAGTATTGAATGTACTTAGGAAGAGCGATAATTGGTTTATTATTCTGAAAGTTAAGGAAAGTCAGTTCTTTAAGGCATTTTATTTTATTTATGGAAGAAGACTTTTCATTAGGAACTTCAGCTTCCAGGCATAACTAGAATAAATGAGGTTTTTCCCTTTGTTTGTTAATTGACAAACTGATGAACGCTTTAAAGACTCTCACACAATGTGTAAAACTTTTAATTATATGAAGCTCTAAAGTTGTTTATGCTGACTTGAAAATGATAAAGGCTGAACAATGGGATATTATATAAAATGTTCTACAGGAAATTAACAAGATTATTTGTTTTGCCTGACTTTTTTTAGAGTCTTGTATATAGGACTCTGTATCAGAATATAGGAGTCTCTGTCCAAAGAGCATTTCCTATACTTAAGAAAACCTCAGGAGATCACCAAGTGTCTTTGTGCCTCAGCTCACCTATTTTCAAAGTAGACATTTTTAGCAAATTAATAATTATTAGGTTAAATTTATTATGGAAATAACTACAATGGGAATTTAGGGAAAAAAGTTTGTTATATAATTTTTTCCAATACAGTATATTTTGAATGGTATTACAATAGTAAAAAAAGAACTCCATTTATCTCAAATATCTCTGATTGTATGATTAAACAGTTTTTCTTCTGAAATTAGTAGAAACTAAAGATATAGATTGGGCAAAGCATATTGTATGTTTGGGACTAGCAAAAAGGAAGGCTAAAGTCAGTGAATGTTTTCCAGAATTTATTTTGCTGATTATAGCATTTGAACTATTTACAAATCCTTTTTTAATAATCAGTTCTATTTTCTTTACTTCTATGACCCTACTCTCTTTAGGATATTCTCTTACCTGTATGATTATTCCTTTTATTCTTCTTCTAGATGTTCTCTTTTTTCTATATGATCCATAAATAACATTCATTTTCAATTAATTTTATTAATACATTTGATTAATTTTCTGCATCTCTTGCCTGATATATTCTCTCAAATGATTCCCCTCTCATGATGTTTCAAATATCATCTGTAAACCATTGGTCTCCAACTCACTAGCTCTAGAGTGAACCATTTGCCTGAGCACCAGATCCAAGAGTCCTTAATATCTCTTCCTGGATATTCCATAAGCATCGCAAAATCGAAAATCAAAAATCGAAAAATCAACGCCTCTTCATAACCCCACACCACCCAAGTATTCCATTTGTGTTTCTTGTCTCAGAGGTTGTCACCACAATCTTCTCAGGAGTTCAAGCCAGAAACTGTAATACAATCTCAGTACCCAATCTCTTCCTCAGTCCCACAGTCAATAAATCTACAACAAATCTCATTGATAGTTCTACCTTAACATCACTGAAATTTGTCCAGCCATTTCTCTGCATTTCCACTGTCCCTGTTTTATTTGAAGCCACTATTGGGTTTTCCCTGAATCAATGCAAACTACCTTCTAATCGATCTTTTTGCTTCTATCCTGAGAGCTCTTAATAGAGAATAGTCTGATTGTGTCACTTCCGTACCTAAAACACTTCAAAGTCACAGCATAAAACCAAATACAGAATGATGTGCAGGGTATATCATATTCTGGCCCCACATTCCTATTCAGTCTCATCTACTGCCACTCTTCTTCTCAGAGTTTAAGCTCCAGGTAAACTGAATTTCTTAGAGTTTCTTCAATATACCATACTTTTTATTTTCCTTTGGACTTTTATTATATATGCTCTAATTTTTCTTGGGACATTTTACCACTTGTCTCTTTATTTAGTGCAACTTTATTTGCTGTTCGGTTGTCTATTTAGACTTTACCTGTTTTAAGAAACCAACCTGGAGCTTTCCGTTCTAGTTATAACCTAAGACTTTGTTAGATGTCTTTTAATACCTTGAACTTACTTATTAAATATGTATCTTACTATTTGAATGAGTGATTTAATGACCTTTTAGCTTACAACTCTATTATAACATAGAGCTATTTAATAAGCCTCATCTGCTTCTTTTGACATTTATGTGTCCAGATGGGACAACAATCACTAACCCAAAGGAACAAGTAAATTATACTCAGATTGTATTACAGTGTCAAATGATGCACTCATGGCAATTAATACCCCTTGCTCCACATTAATCTGATGGATGCTGGATTATTAGCTACAGTAATTCCTCATTATGGTAGTACTAAAAATTTTGCATTTTATTCATCTTGGGACTCTGGTATCTTACAGAATGTAGTTTAAGATTATATTTAAAAGATTTTTTAAAGTAGATTTCATCCTGAAGAACCCTTACATTTTATTTCATTGTAGCATTTTCATATGTACTACTGTACATATTTTCAATCAAAGGGAAAATGTAGCATTTCTCTTTTCTCCCATTTTTATAGTTAGTCTTTGTTATGGTTCATTGAGGCTGAAATCAAGGTTGCCAACATTTAGAAGTCTGTTGACTTTTCTTTTACCTTTTGACTTTTCTTACTTTTCTTTTTATTCACGAAGTACTCAAGTATTTTCTGAAAATTCAATTTTGATTCTAAGCATTTAAAGCAAGATGGTTTGATTTTTTTAAGCATATCAGTTTTATTTTTATTAGCTCATAGTGATATTTGGAAACTTTTAATTTGTTCTCAGGTATTTGAAGATTTGAATGTCTTATTAATTTCTCATTTCTTCTCTTTTAGTGGGAAGCAAGTGACTCTCTTGAAAAAGACATATGTTTCTAATATTTATTGATGTAAATCAAAACACCCTGTTCTTAGGTGCAAAGCAATAACCATTCTATCGATCAAAGATTATGTGTTTCAAGAGTTCAGAAAGTGAACTGATTGGGGCCTTAACTGGGAAAATTCAAAGAAAAATTATTTGATAGCTGGAAGATAGGTTCATCTCTAGGCGTCTTTATTCAAATATCTGGTAGTCGATGTTGACCATTTGGGGGATCTTAACTGGCCATTGGCCAGAATATCTTAATGAGGCATCGACGTGTGGTATCTCCACATGGGTTAGATTGCATTTCCTCACAGTGTGGTCAGCAGGCTTTGAAGAAAGAATGTTGTTAAACGTGCAGATAAAACAAGCAAAAAGCCAAAGTGAACGTGAATGGCATACTTATGACCCAGTCTTGGAAATCACAAAGATTTCAATGTATTCTGTTGATAGACATGCTCACAAATGTCAACCAAGTTTCAAGAAGAAACTTGAAACTGAGACCTCACTATTAGATGTCATCTTGTAATAAAGAGTGTGACATGAGTTATATTGCAGTGGGCCTCTTTGGAAAATACAGCCTGTCTCAGCATACATTCACAATTTAGCTTCTGGCAATGGTAAATGTAATAGTGTGGTTCTCTTGAACCCTTGAATTTTATTTTTGTCAAAAAGATATTTTAAAAATATTCTAAACCCTTTATTTAGAACGATAAGAGTAACAGGTATTTAAGGATATCTTGAAAAATAAGCAAAAGCAATAAACAAGAACAATGTGCCATGATTTACTTGTCAATAACTAACTCCCAGGGATTTTTTAAATCTGTTGCTTATTTAGATAATGTTACAATAAATATTTTAAAACACTTTTTCATACCTCTTTCACTATATCTTGATTTGATAATATAAGTATAATTACATCAACTATGGGGCTAATAATCATTGTACAGAAAAACAGCCTTCAACCATAGTCAGTGTATATTTTCATTCATAAATTAATAATATGTTAGTGGTAATATGAGGATCTTATCATAGATATTCGAGTTTTAATCTTCGTTGTTTATAAAATCTCAGAATTGTTGTCAGAGGACAGTGCTGAGAGTAGAAATAGATGAGGGCATCCATTTAGTATATAACTAATCATGCCTATAGTCACCAGTGACCATTTAATTAAGAATAATTAAATACTAATTCTGAAGCATAGCATTCCTTAATTCAATTTGAACTAACTACAATGAAAGGGCTATTTTAAAATGTTATTTAAATCTAATTATTAGAGCATTGTAGAAAATTATAATGTAAAAGTGCCCTAATTGTAAAAGTTATAGAATCTTTTTTAAAAAGTTTTTTCTTAGTATTTTATGACTGTTACTTAAATAATGTCTTCCTCTCATCCGTATCTTCAACTATTTTTTATATTATTTTATAGAAGGCTTTATAGTTTGAGAAGAGTCATACACAGCCTTTGTAATTTAATTTCAGTTAATTTTAAGATTTGATAAATCATATAAAGCAAAGTGAAAGTGAAAGTTAAGTCACTCAGTCGTGTCCGACTCTGACTCTTTGCGACCCCGTGGACTGTAGCCCACCAGGCTCCTCCATTCATGGGATTCTCCAGTCAAGAATACTGGAATGGGTTGCCATTTCCTTCTCCAGGGGATCTTCCCAACCCAGGGATCGAACCCAGGTCTCCCACATTTCAGGCAGATGCTTTAACCTCTGAGTCACCAAATTGCAAGTTGCAAGAACAATTTTATTAATAATGCTGAAGCTTCATGAGAAATCTATTGGCTTACTCCTGACATATCTAAAAAAGAAAGGTGGAGTAATATTCTGAAAACTCATATAGGGTAAAAATGTCACAATATAGGGAAAGTATTTTACAGTGTTCTGGCTACTCTTATGTGAACAAAAGCAAAATCAGTATTAAATTTAGGATATGCTGTATTTAAAAATATATCCAAAGGGATACTTGAAAATAACTTGAATTTTTAACTCAGTGTTTTAACTCATATATATATATATATATATATATATATATATATGCTTTAATCCACCTGGTTCCATCCACTATTAGAAACAAGTAATAGAACATTATACCCAATGTTTCTTGGGTATGATATTATGAAGATGCATATACTCCCACCATGCCAATCCTCACGACGCTCCAAATCAAGCATCATAAGAACTGGGTCCTCACTATGTGACCCTGAGCAAGTCATTTAACCTCTTTAGATTTTAATTTCTCAACTGTAATATGAGGAGGTGGACTATAGTGATCTTAACCTGATAATAGATTTCATGATCTGATTTGTAGTTTATTGAGAAAGCTGAAAATTGCCAATCTGGAGTTCATTAAGAAATATTAATCTTATTTGCACAGAAAAGGATTAAAAAACACAGAAAAGGAATGATTAGTTTGACCCACATTCCTCTGTAGCTTGTCTCAGGGGTTCCTACTTGAGAAGTGGTTTATGTAATCGTCTAATCATTCCACCCAATTAGCTATTTATGTGGCACTTAATACTAGCGCTTAGTTTCCTGACAAGGTAAGGAAAAAGAAATCGTATCACTTACTTTTTAACAATATATGCAAGCAAAGTCCAAAGGGATACTTAACTTGCAAATAACTTGAATTTTTAACTCATGTGTGCATATACGCTACTAACTCACTTCTACAGAAATAGAACTAGAGCTCATATTTAGTGAAGAAATCAAATATTATAACTTCTATCATCTGAACCTAGGAAAGGTTCTCTGATTCCCTTGGAAGAACTGATGTTGTTACAAATTCTATGCTGGCCTTCAGTCATCAATGATGATTCTTTAGGTGAAAAAAAACAGGTAGAAAACTTGAATCTCAGAGGAAATGGCAAAAAGAGACTATTTAAAATTTTGTGTATGTGTAAAACCTATTTAATTATAAATATTTATATTTTGTTTTTAATAAAAAATATTTCATCCATTCTTCATGGAATAAGTTATCAGTATGTGGACTTGTAGAACAGAAATGGATAAGAGATGTTTTTTCAAATGAGTGAAGGTTTTATTTATATAAAGTGGCTACAAATATTTAAAATTACTCATGTATATTAAATATTGAGTTGCTCTACATTTATCTTGCAATTTTTAATTAAAATAATTATAGATATTCCACTCCAGTACTCTTGCCTGGAAAATCCCATGGACAGAGGAGCCTGGTAGGCTGCAGTCCAGGGGTCGCTAAGAGTCGGACACGACTGAGCGAGTTCACTTTCACTTTTCACTTTCATGCATTGGAGAAGGAAATGGCAACCCACTCCAGTGTTCTTGCCTGGAGAATCCCAGGGATGGGGGAGGCTGGTGGGCTATCATCTCTGGGGTCGCACAGAGTCGGACATGACTGAAGCGACTTAGCAGCAGTATCTTAAGATTTCAGTATAGGCAAGAAAGTGAGAACAAAATGTATAAAGGAATGGTTTAATGATTTAAATTTAATGAAAAAATTCCAGAAATACAGTATGAGCTTTCTGACACTAAATTTTGCCTGAATTCAAAAGAAACCCTGTGGTCATAAAAAGAGAAATCTTTGATTCATACTGTCTGACTGCTTGTATAGTCAGCACCACTAAGACATATAAAATTTTCTCTGTAATTGTATTGCTATAAAGAATTTATTTAATAGTTTTTAGCATTTTTCTGTAGCCTACACGGAGTGTGTCAAGTACTGTACTAAAGAAGTATTGCAAGGTACTGAGCCATGACTTATTTATTACCTGTAGAAATGCCTTAACACTTAATAAGGTGTTAATTGCATTCAGGTGACACAGCTGCAGTTGGAAAGATAATTTGGTGCACCTTATCTGAGCTGATGAAAGGGCAGGAAGCATTCAGGTTACACTGCACTAGGAAGGGCAATTTCTTGCAACTTATCAGCACTTGATAATGGACACTTAGCAGTCTAACTAGTAAATGCATTTATTTTATCACGATTAATGAAAAGCATTTCAATTAGTAATAAGAGGAGATGGAAATCTTGTTCTTTAATGTTTTCACTTGCTCTCTTTCAAAAAGATGTGACTATCAGGAATATAAATTGTTTATTTAAATACTTATTATCCCCATCAGTAAGTCATTTAGGAGCATTATTCTGTGTCTAACCTAAATGATACCAACATATTCAGATAAAAAATGAAAAAATTTCAGTAAATCATTCCTACAGTTGTAAGTTTCCAAAAAATGAAGATATAATGACTGAACTAGAGTTAATGTTTATAGCAGAACTTAATGCAAGATCATAGGATTTTGAGTTGCTGTGAAAATCTGCTGTCTTCTATTATTTTGATTTGTCACACATATTCAACTTAGACTAGGCTAAGACTATAGTCCCTGTGCAAATTTCAAATGTTGTTTTCTTAGTTGAAACTCAAGATCACCAAACATGTTTACATACTGGTGTTATTTGAGATCACAGACTATTAGCATTTATAGTAGATTCATATGTTCTAAACCAAAATAAGTACAAAATTTGAAATCTTTGACTCCTAGAAAATCATTTCAGCCTTCTTTTAATAGACCCATGCTTGTTTATTATTTTGTTATTCAGTTTAGTCCCTGGAATAAAATGCATTTTTATCAGTTTTATTTTGTACTTATAGACACAGTATTGACATATGTGTAAAAGTTACCACATAATAACTCTGAGAGTTAGATAGTAGTTTTAATCTTCATTTTCCAGATGAAGAAACCAGAGCACAATGTAGTGTGACCGATGTCACATATTTAGTAGGTGGAGCTTACTAGAAACTGGTATGAGGACCCCTTAGATTTTCTTTCTTTTTTTCTTTCTTTCTTTTTTTTTTAATGTCTCCAGGGCCAAATAGCCCCTATAACCACTAGCTGTCTATTACTGAGCCATCACGGTTGTTCTGGGCCCCACACCTTATCTTCAGTTCTGCTGTAGGAAAATGCTGTCCCTTTTCCTATGTTTTCCTATGTTCCTATACAGTATCAGAGTTGCTTAGATCTGATGGGTAAACGCTTTTTAAAATTCTTTTTACTTTGTTTAAACACTCCCCCCACACACACACATACTCCGTAGCACTCTTTCTTCCCCAGGGTATAAAGTCAATAGATGGGCCCCAGTTAGCTGAAAACTATGCCCCCAAACTACCAGTGTCCACTGACTCTTCTGTTAAGTCCAGATCATCAGATGACTTTCTGACTCATAGTGGGTCATTTCCAAATGAAGTGAAGTGAAGTGAAGTCGCTCAGTCGTGTCCGACTCTTTGCGACCCTGTGGACTGTAGCCCACCAGGCTCCTCCGTCCATGGGATTCTCCAGGGAAGAACACTGGAGTGGGTTGCCATTTCCTTCTCCAGGAGATCTTCCCAACCCCGGGATCAAACCCAGGTCTCCTGCATTGCGGGCAGATGCTTTAACCTCTGAGCCACCAGGGAAGCATTTCCAAATACCTTCCTTTTATTCCTGCAGTTTAGCTTCTGTTACCTGCCCCAGATTTGTCACACACCTTTTATCTCAGTAGCAGTATGACCCACTTAGAAATTAACATTAGATGCTCTTATATCTCTGTAGCAGGGTGACCCATTTAGAAATTAACTTGTATGCGTATTATTCATTTGTTTGTCTTGTTTTGTTTATTCTCTGATTGGAAGGGAAAATACTTCCAATCTGTTCTTCAGATGGCATTACATATTAGGAAGAATGGAAATTATTCAACATGGGAAGGTAAGCAGAAGTTTATGTGTCTCAAATCTGGGTCCTATTTGTTGCTAAGGAAGGTATTCAGGTTCTTTTGAGTTTCTGAAGGCTAAGATTCTTTTTTTTTTTTTTAACCACCAAAAACATCTTATATTGGGATAAAGCCTATTGACAATATTGTGGTAATTTCAGGTGAATAACGAAGGGACTCAAGGCTGAGATCTTGAGATTCTAAAAGGTCGTTCAAACTGTTTCCATAGAAAGAGGAAGAGGTAGACAAAACACAAAAATAGCTGGCCCCTGGGATGGTAACACAGACTTGGGATGAGAGATAATGGTTTTGGGTTCCATCAGGGTGGAGGTCTACACCTATGCTGGATGAGTGCGGGGATTGAGATGAGAAAGGTTGTGTGTGGGACTGAAGGAACAGGGAACCTCGAGCTGCAGCTTTAGGAGCCGGGATGTGGGTGCATGTAGGGAAGTTTGGCTAAGACAGAGTAGAGATAAAAGGCAATGGTCTTCTCCTGAAGGACCAGGCTTGCCTCATCAGGGCTTTGTTTGGAAGTGCAGCTCTGGGTGGCGAGTGGAGAACTAGCATCCAGTCCCTCTCCCAAGAGGCAGCAAAGTGCAATGGCAGTGATGACAACTGCAGTCTAAGAGATGCCAGGGCACCTACCTTCCTCAAGTGGAAGTACTAGACTACCTTTTTGCACTAGATGGCAACCCACTCTAGTGTTCTTGCCTGGAGAATCCCATGGACGGAGAAGCTTGGTAGGCTGCAGTCCATGGGGTGGCACAGAGTCAGACACAACTGAAGCAACTTAGCAGCAGCAGCAGCAGTCCCATAGTACTTAAATGATGCAGAAGTAGAGATAGGAACTTTAAGTTCAGTTGACCACCTCTCAATCTGCTGGATGAAGTCTTCAGCTGGTACCAATTTATGTGAAACATAAAGACATATGGCACCGCTTGCCCCCTGACAGTATTAGACAGCTCTCCAAGAACCCACAGAAACAGTGGTGTTGGCAAACAGATATGGTGAAGATGTTGACTGTGGTCAGGGTGCATGGTCATTGTTTATGCCACATACCAGGTGTATCCAGCTCTTAACTTCAACTCATCCAGGATCCCTGGATAAATCCTCATGATACCCTGCAGCGGATAGAGTTATCTACATTTGTTTTGATGGCTGTCTGTTAATGTGGAAATAATTATCAGAGAGATGACTAACTGAAGGAGAAGTTTGGATTGTCTAAATGATTAGCATAATAAGATCATGGTGGATTAATGCATCCCTCTCTATTATCAGGGGATGTCTGCCAAGATATTTAAAATACCTATGTATTCTCAGGGCACTCTCTTCCATCAATGGTATTGTAAAATTTGGAATATTCTTACTGTTTAATGTTCATTTTTATTCTAATCTGATTTATTAGCACTGATATAACTCAGTATTTAAGAAATGATTCAGGTATTTAAGAAGTTAAAGATTTTTGAGAATTACCTTGAGCTTTGTAACTAAATTTGGGGCATAGTTTGGTAAGAGCAACATATTTAGACCTATGTATTAAGCGAGGTTAAATGTGGAAGGCTCCTACGTTTTTTTGTACTTCAAATTTCACTTTGGGCCTTTTCATTCTCCTACTAAAATCGTTCCCTTGATCCTATCAAATTTATTTTGAAGGCTCATGTCTGCGTGGTTGTATATATGGTTCAGCAATTAACAGGGATATAAAAGTTAGGGAAAGGTGCTGATTTTTCAGGGAAGGTAATTGGTTTAATTTTAGATATTTTGAGATTGAGATTCTAGTGGAACAGCCAAGTGGAATTATCTAGTAGGTGTCAGGACATGTTAAGGTAAGTACCTGTACATTTTGAAGACATTCAAGAAGGACTTTGAACCGAAGACTGTAAAATATAAGACAGATGAGGAAGAAAGTTAAAGAGAATAACCAAAAGCCAAGAGGCAGAGCATTTTCAGAGGTGTCTTGGAGGATAGGAGCATTGATTTCTTCTCCCTGTTGGCTTCTTCTCTAACTCACTAGCCAAATTTCTGCAAGCACAGCAGCACCGGGAAAATGAAACTTGACAACCTTCACATTAAACAATTACTGCTTCTGGTAAATCAGTGGAGCCACCTGTCACGGTTTCCTGCCCAGGAGGAACAATAACCCGAGTCAGAGAACAATTCAGGAGCCTGTTAGAGTAACACTGTCACCTCGTTTTCAAACAATACTGGCTCCATATGACAAAATCCATGACCAAAAATGGTTTCCAATATATAAAGTCGCCTTATCTCATCCAAACTACCAGAGTGGGTGCTACTGAAGATTGAGAAGAAAGTATAGATCCTATGCAGTTTTTATGTTTTAAAACTATAACATGCTTTTGATAGAACTAAGCTAAAATTCATAACCAAGTTATTAACTTAAACACAGACACTCAGATATACACAGCCCACAGTTTATCAGCTCCTCTCTGGAGTAAATCTCACCAAAGGTCCTATCTGTTAATGAGACAGGACTTCCAAAGGATTCCCCTAGTGAGCAACTCCCTTCCTGTGTCATAGAAACTAAGAAGTTGCTAGTGTTGCAATTTTCCTCAGCAGATTTTTAAAGATTCACTCTTTATGTTATCCTTTATGGTTGATAGAGCCATAGTTATTTTATTATCTACATTAAAACCCTAGAGTCCATACCAAGCTTACTGTATCACCAACTGTTATAGACAGCCATTGTATCCCCCTAAATTCATATGTTGAAATCCTAACCCCCAATGTGATGGTATTAGGAGGTGCAACCTTCGGGAGGTTATTAGGCCATGAGAGTGGAGTCCTCCTGAATGGGATTAATGACCTTATAAAGGAAACCCCAGAGAGCTCTCTTGATTTCCTCCTATGTGAGGACACAGTCTTCTATGAACTAGAAAGTGGGTCTTCAGCAGACACCGAATCTGCTGGAAGCTCTATCTCATTCTTTCCAGCATTTAGAACTCTGAGGAATAAATGTTTGTTGTTTAAGTTACCTGTCTATGGTAATTTGCTCCGGTAGTTGAAACTAAGGCACCAACCTTATTATTAATAGATAAGATCTCTTATTGAAGTTTTTTGTTTTATTCTTAAGCATATCCTAAGTCCCAGGAATGAGTTAAGGAGATGCTCCTGATCTTCATGCATACTTGCCTAAGCTATAACTAAAGACTTTGTTTTCCTGGCTCCCTCTATGCTGATAATTTCACTGTTTACATTCTTTCCCGTGTATCACTTGTTCTGCATTATCTTGCATGTATCCAAGTCTTTTACTTGTCATGTGTTTATCTTTGGTTCTCTCAGATTGTAACTTCTTTAAAAACTAACAGATTTAAGAATCTCATATTTTATAGTCTTTATAATTTCTAGCTAAGTATCAAGTGTAAGTAAAAGTACAGTGAAGGTCAGATTAAGATGAATCAAAATAAATTCATAAAACATAAACTCAACTTATTTGCATTCAAATGATTATATTTTATGCCAGGAGTTGCCCTGAAATGTATTTTGATGCCTGAGTTTATTACTCAAACTATAAATTAGTAATGGTATAGAAGTAATCATGATATGATTAGAAAGAGTCCACATACAGAGTTACTAACACACTAGATACTCCCTGTTTGGGGTGAGTGTGCAACAACAATGATGATTAAATAAAAAAAAAACCCTCAAGTTTGCTGTGACCAACACTTATTTGACTTGTAGAAATAAAAATGACTATGAATTACTAACTGAGAAACTAAAATTTTTAAAAAGTGGTAAAGCATAAATTAATTTCTGTAAATGTAATGTTTGATTTGCATATCTGCCAATTAGGAATTTTTGTAATTGAGGACCTACCCGTGCTTTCTTGTCCATTTGTAATTCAGGATTTCTTGACACCTGCCAAATTGCTGTATATTACTGTAACTTAACCTATAAGTAGGCTTGAATTTAAGTCCAAAATTTCTTATATCTTAAGAACAGTATAATTAAAAGCTAATTATTTTCAAACTTCTCCATTGAAGTTGAAGACCCGTTTCAACATACTTCCACAAAACGAAACTGGCAAATTCATTAAATATATGTCTATCTCAACACTTTTAATCCATATGACTTTAAGACATGGAAAAAGGAGTACAGAAGGTTGTCCCACATTTAGTGTCAGTATCTAGGATAGATTTTTTTATGATTTGTGATCAAAAACTCTGATGAAGGCAAAACACACTGCTAACTAAAGTGTGAACTTGCTTTGAGAATTTCATCAGAATATATGTTCTTGGTAACCTTCCCATCATCTTAAAAATAGTCTCTGGTTTTCCTCATTCACTTCTGATGAGCCAAGAACAGAGCATGTAGTGCTGAGAAGCTGTTTGTTTTCAACTCACAGGTTACTCCAGTGAGTAACGAAAGCCTGATATGATTCAGTAAAGCCTTTATTGCAGCTCTTTTATAGGAACATGAGTTCTTATGTTCACATGCCCTGAAATCTGACAGTATATTGTCAGCCTATCAGTTTCAGATTTCTTAGTATGTGGGGGAGTTCTGTTGGGTAGAGGAACCAGGTCACTGACTGTATAGGTAATACTCTCAAAGAGATGGAATGATAGTCAACTATTGCAGATGGAAAGATAAACTGCTAAGGATTTTAAAGGATTTTTTTATATTCCATGGTAGTATAAGAACTATTATGTTGTATTATAAAAAACACATATTCATGCTTCCTTGTGGGAGTAATACTATTACCCATGTTTATAACAGACCTTTTACATTTTAGGTTTTATAGGACCTTGGGCTAACTCTATATCAAGATCAAGTAGATAGTAATGTTTACTCTGTGAGTATAAAAGACGTAGAGGACGATTTCTCCAGTTTTGGTAACTAAATGACTGTCTCTTTCATTTACTTTCTTGAGTAAGTGTTCTAGAAGTCATCTCTAACTTTTTCTTCTCCTTCATTTTCCACTCTTTTCCCACTCAGCAACCTTTCTGCCATCCATCCATATTACCAATATCCCTGTTCTGTACCTGCCCTTATCATATTATCCCAGGCTCAATCCCTGGTTTGGGAAGATCCCTTGGAGAGAGAATTGGCCACTCACTGTAGTATTCTTGCCTGGAGAATTCCATGGACAGAGGAGCCTGGTGAACCACAGTCTATAGGGTCACAAAGAGTTGGACATGATTGAGCGACTAACACACCGTATCATACACAAACTTTTTATATGTTTTTTCTTTTATAGTGTTTTCCATATAACTTTCCTTCTTAATAACATGATATCAGAGTCTCAAGCATAAGACTTTAAGGGACAGCATCTAACCCAAGACTCCAACAATGACTTGCATCATATACCCATGTGCCCTGTCCTGGTCTCTATCGTACCTTCTCCCTAAGGGCAAGACCTGTCTTGAATGTTGTATTATTTCTTTTTTCTTTTATTCTTTACAATTTTATTAGATATAGTGTTTTAACCAGTCTTTCTGCTGCTAGAGCTAATTATAGCATTTCCCTGCTTCAATTCTTAACTGTCTATGTGATAAATTTAAACTTATTTACATATAAGATTATTCACAGTATTGTTCCTCTTACCACCTAGTCTCAAATTCTGTCACACTTTCTGACCACAGCAAGCATTCTCTGTACTTTCATAACTCAAAATAATGATTTTCAGCTGTAACCACATTGTTGCATGTATGTGGTTGTTGATTGGTATTCCATTGTGTGAAGATACTGTATTTTGTTTATTCATGAATCTGTTGATAGATTTTGTGTTGATTTCAACTTTTGACAATTGTGAACAAAGCTTCTGTGAAGATTCATATTAAAGTTTGTTGTAGATGTTGTTGTTATTTTAGTTGCTAAGTTGTGTCTGATTCTTCTGCAACCCCATGAACTGTAGCCTGCCAGGCTACTTCCGTCAATGAGATTTCATAGCCAGAAATACCGGAGTGGGTTGCCCTTTCCTCCTCCAGGGGATCTTCTCGACCTAGGGATGGAACCCATGTCTCCTGTCTTGCAGGCAGATTCTTTACCACTGAGCCACCACGTAAGCCCCTTTTTGCACATATATGCATTTATTTCACTTGGATGAATAAGTAGGAGCCACACGGCTAGGAGGTCTTATGGGACGTTTAACTTAAATGGTTATAGCTTTGTATATTCCCATCTACAGCACCGAGAGTTCCAGTTGCTCCATATCCTTGACAACACTTGGTATTATCAGTCTCTTAAAATTAACTATTTTAGTGGTCTTGTAGTGATATCTCATTGTGGTTTTAATTTATTTTTCTTCTATATATAATGATGTTGAATATCTTTCTGCTGATTGGCTATTTTGCTGAAAGTTTTACTTTCATTTCAAAGGATTCATTAACAAAAGAAACCACTCATTACTCATAAACGTACAATCTCAATATTTATTAAAAGATTATTTACCTTAATTTCAATATGCAATCTTTAAGAGAAAAGTGAAATAGAAACTAGAGAAGAGTAACAGCACAGACATCACCAAATGGGCCGACCAACATCTAGACTTGAACAGCATGCTGGGAAGTCCCTCGTTAACAGCCATCTGGAATCCCAGTTGAGAAAGGGTTCTGGGCAGTGTGCCCACTCCATGGATGAGACTTCGAATTGTAGTTTCAGAGGTTCCTGCTAATAATTCCAGGTTGCCAACTGGTATCATTATCACTTTTGTGCGCAAAAATGCAGCGCTGATTTTACTTTAACATTTTACAATATTGTTTGTTTAACCTTGTGAGTCATAGGAGTTTGTTAAACCTTGAGTGGCTGGCCAGACCTCCAGGGGCTCAAGAATTCCAAGACCACCCATTTTCTTATCTAAAGTGCCACCTGACCAGCTGTGCCTACAGGCAAGCATTGAATCCAGGCAGTGTCCACACAAGGTCAGACACCTGCTTTCTTGCTTCTGAAGCCTGAATAAGAATTCCTCCATTTTAATTTCCCTAATAGTCAGCCTCAGGATTGTTTAGGCTGAACAGCATAGGGATAAGGCAAAATAACATGAGCCGTCCTCTTAACTCTATAAGTCACATAATAATTCTAGATATCAATAGAAATAAAGTGAGCAAACAAATAAAGGATTAAAACAATGCAGAAAACAATGTTTGAGCAATAGGGGACTTAGTAAAGAAAAAGTCCCAACATGAATGCAAAATATGCTTTTGTACATTAACTGCTATATCCATTAACTTTCGGCAGCAATATTAGTAACAACAGAAATGTTCTATCAAGGTATGATTACACTTATCTATGAAATTTTGTAACTCTGATTCCTCACAAAATCTTAGGTATAAATGACCAACATGTGTTAGGCATCCAGGAAAAAGAAAAGGAGTTCCTAACTGATACATAGAAGTTGTGTTTACATCATAGAATACAAACTAATTGAGGGACTGTTAAAAAAAAGACACATTAAAGAATTTAGGGAGGATAATACCTTCACAATAGTTAGTGGTGTTCTCCAATAAGCAGGGTTCCCCAAATATGAGAAACTGGTCTACAGAACAGTCCCTCTGTTGCCTTGGCACAGTGTTTCAGTAAATGGGTGTGATTATTAAAGTAGCATGTGAAATTTGCACATAATACTTGTGTTCCAGGCTTAAGCTATATCCTTACCAGTGCTCTGTAACCTAGCAGACAGATAAATTTTGTCCATAGAAAATTGAAGTTAAGAAAGGATGGGCCTTGTTTGCTGGGCAGGTGAAGTTAACCTAAATTCAAGTCCAGCTCATGTTTTTCCAGCTGAAATTTCCCCAGTAGCTTTCTTCATATTTTTCTTTTTATTGTATATCTCCTTGAAGGTTGAGTCATGAATGACAATCCACATTACAGTCAGACTTCCAAGAATGATCTAGTCATGAAAATAACAGTGAGTTAATGGCACATATTACCATGTTTCCTGTCCAAGGATCCTCACTAATACAGTATTATCCTTCACATCAGCAGGTAAGGGAGGACCTTTAGGCTACTTCATCCAGATTCCAGCTCCAGTTACATGTATTTCTTTTGTGGATCCAAACCCTCCATCAACTCTAACTGTTAATAAGGTGGGAGGTTCTCCTTTTTGTACTTTGCCAATAACACACAGAAAAATCAGCAGTTGGGCAATTTGATCATGTTTATTAATAAATAGATCATTCTTTCCTTCATTTTGTAAAATTACTCAGATTTCTCCTTGGTAGTCTGGGTCTATTACTCCCCATGGACACAGATCCCTTTCAATACTAAACTAGAATATTCTTTAATTAATCCAAAGTGTCTGGGAGGCATCATAATTCCAATACTTGAAATAGCACATATCAATCTTTTAGTAAGTCTGAAAGCATTTGTTGCTCAGTTGTATCCCACTCTTTGCGATCCCATGAACTGTAGCTCACTAGGCTTCTCTGTCCATGAGATTTCCCAGGCAAGAATACTGGAGTGGGTAGCCATTCCCTTTTCCAGGGGATCGTCCCAACCCAGGGACTGAACCTGGGTCTCCTGCATTGCAGGCAGATTCTTTACAGTCTGAGCCACCAGGGAGGTCCTTAGTAAGTCTATATTATATAAGCAGTATAAATCCAGTCCAGCGGCCTCAGGAGTATCTTAGGAAGGAGCTAGTGCTCCTGAGCTAATTCCCCAATACCCTGTTGTATAGGATGGAAGTCTATTTTATGAATCTGTAAATTTGGAATAGTCATTTTCATCAAAGGAGTTCCTAATTCTCCTATAGGTTTATTGTTTAAAATATTGAGAGCAGTATTCAAGTTAGTCCTCTGATTTTTATAAGAGCCCTCTCCAAGTTTAATTAATTGCTATTTAAACAAACCATTCATTCTTTCAGTCAAGCCAGCAGCTTGAGAATATAAGGAGTATGAAAAGTCCATTGTATATTATGTTACTGGGCAAACTCTTATATTAATTTACCTTTAAAATATGACCCATTGTCACTCTGAATTTGAGTAAAGCATCATTATATAAATTCATTATCTCAAATTGTTTTAATAGTATTAGTCTGATTGACTCTTCTGAAGGGAATGGTCACTAAATATCCAGAATAGATATTCACAGCAGTACACACATATGGGCATCCTTTATTGAGAATTAATGGACCAATATAATCAATTTGCCATATTTGCCCAGGCAGCTTGCCATGTTCCAATTGTCCTTTGACTAACTGTGGCAAGCTTCTATGCTTAATATGTTGACAAATTTGACCTTGTAAACTAATAGATTTAATGAGATCCATAGTTAAGGAGGGGCTTCCCAGGTGGCTCAGTGGTAAAGAATCTGCCTGCCAAGCAGGAGACCTGGGTTCAATCCCTGGGTTGTGAAGATCCCCTGGAGAAGGGAGCAGCTACCTACTCCAGTATTCTGGCCTGGAGAATTCCATGGACAGTCCATGGGCTCACAAAGAGTCGGATTCGACTAAGTGACTTTCACTTTCATAGTTAAGGAAATACCTCAATCCTGAGCCCTCCTCTTTGTTACTTTTTATCCCAGATGGCCAAATTTTTGGTATCTCCACAAAGTCAAACCTTTTAAGTCACTGGAGTCTCAATCGACTTCTGCTTGGATTCAGGTTTTTTTTTCATGTGTAATAGTTATACCATCCATTCTGTAGAATTTGAAACACTGTGAGCATCTACATGAAACACCAAAACATTAGTAATTTGAACAATTTCCCAAATGTCAGACCATAATTCCTTTCCCCATAGCTCTTTGGAGTGAATTTGCCAATTATTCTTTACCCATAGAGGAAGTCAAGTAGACAATCCATTGGCTACCGACCAAGAATCTGTGCATATATGGCATTCAGTTGAGTTCTCTTGTTTTAGCATCTGATAAACAGCATATAACTCAGCAAAGTGGCTACGTTTACCTTCCCCAGTAGTTGTCAGCAATTTTGTAGTTACTGGTTTGTATGCCACCACTTTCCAAAAACGAGTGAATCCTGGATATTTAGCTGACAAAGTGAAAGAAAGTGAAATTTAGTTGCGAAGTCATGTCCAACTCTTAGGGACCCCATGGACTGTAGCCTGCCCAGCTCCTCTGTCCATGGAATTCTCCAGGCAAGAGTACTTGAGTGGGTTGTCATTTCCTTCTTCAGGGGATCTTCCTGACCAAGGGATAGAACCCAGGTCTCCTGCTTTGCAGGCAGATTCTTTACAACTGAGCCAGTAGGGGAGTCCAAAGTGGATCCATCAGTAAACCAGGCATGCTGTTTTTCTTGTGCAAAGAGTCAAAAGACTTTCCCCATATTACAGGTGACTCAGTTATCTCAGGCCTAATTGTAGCCTCTTGCTTGAGGCCTTTAATTGGAATTTCAGAAGTCTTTTCATATAAGACAGTGACCCTGTGTGGCCCAGATTTGGCTCGGTCCTGAACATACTTTTTCCATTTTATAATACTGGACTCCTGGGCTTACCCAATCCTTTGGGTTTGGGGCAAACTTTGTACCCATTGCATGATTGGCATTTGAGGTCTTAATATTATAGTATGATCTACAGTCAATTGTTCCTTATCTATCAAAGTCCGATAACAAGCCAGTAACTTGTTAACTTGTTTTGAAAAGGAACTACTTTTCAAAAGTAGTGTGATTTCTGCTGGCCTCTGGAAATTTCCTACGCCAGAAGCCCAAAGGCACTCTTTTGCCTTGCTGTTTTTGCCATAAGCTCCAATCAGCATCACTTAGCCAAAGGAACTCACTTTCCCTTTTCACTTTCATGCATTGGAGAAGGAAATGACAACCCACTCCAGTGTTCTTGCCTGGAGAATTCCAGGGATAGCGGAGCCTGGCGGGCTGCCGTCTATGGGGTTGCGCAGAGTCGGGCACAACTGAAGTGACTTAGCAGCAGCAGCAGCAGCAGCCAAAGGAACAAGGAGGGCATGGCGACCCAGTCCAGTATTCTTGCCTAGAGAATCTCTATGGACAGAGGATCCTGGCTGGCTATGGTCCATGGGATCACAAACAGCCAGACAGGACTGAGCGACTAAGCACAGCACAGCACAGCCAAGGTAACAATAAAAGATTTCAACGGCAAATACAGACAAGGTTACTTAAGAGGTAAAGAAACTTAAAATCTGTTATCAACAGCAGTTCGACTTCCCAAGGAAACTTGTACCATGGATAAAACTCTTTTCTTGGAGTCTGCTTTCCATAAACCTTTCTTATCACTTGCTGTATCCATAATTTCATTTTCCCGTTCAGAAAGAGACACCTGTAAATCAGGCCTACTTCCTTTTCCCGTAGCAAAATGCAGTTCCATCCCTCATAATTTCTTTACTAAAAACACACATCCTACTTTCCTTAAATGATCATGAACTGTCCTTTATAATAGCATTCTGTAGATTGGTGGACATAAATGCCAGTGATAATTTCTTAAAATATTTACTTTCTTATAGAGAACATCTCAGAATGATACCAAATATATTCATTAATAGTTCTAAGCCTTTTGTTTCTCTGTAAAAGGAAGCCAGTGTTTAGTAGACATTCCTAAAGCAAAATTATTCTTACTGCTGCTGCTGCTGCTAAGTCGCTTCTGTTGTGTGGTAGACGTCAGCCCACCAGGCTCCCCCGTCCCTGGGATTCTCCAGGCAAGAACACTGGAGTGGGTTGCCATTTCCTTCTTACTAGAGTTTATCTAAAAACTCTTATCTCATTTACATTTTCTTTCCTTAAAATTTCTTCACATCAAGTTAGTTTGTAAAGTGGACTTAATATATGCCCCAAATATGGAATATGCTGTTGCCAGAAAACAAATAGTCCTGTACATTTTTGAGCCTCCTTTTTTCATCTGGGGAGTTTTAAATTCCATTATCTTTTGTTTTGTTGTTTAGTCACTAAGCCATGTCTGACTCTTTTGCAACCACGGGGACCGTAGACACTGAGGCTCCTCTGTCCATGGGATTTCCCAGGCAAGAATACCAGAGTGGGTTGCCATTTCCTTCTCTAGGGGGTCTTCCTGACCCTGGGATCTAACCTGAGTTTCCTGCATTGGCAGATGGACTCTTGAGCCACCAGGAAAGCCCAAGAAAAGAAGGGTGTGCTGGATGGGGAGTGACCCCCAGTCCTGAGTGCTCTGAAGCTCAGAGCCCAGGAGCAACGTGTTGAGTTCAATATGTGCTCAGTGTGCTCAGTTGTGTTCAACTCTTTGTGACCTCACGGACTGTAGCCCTCTAGACTCCCCTGTCCATGGGATTTTCCCAGCAGGAATATTGGAGTCGGTTGCCATTTCCTCCTCCAGGTGTCTTCCTGACCCAGAAAGCGAACCTGCATCTCTTACGCTTCCTGCATTAGCAGGTAGATTCTTTACCATTGTGCTACCTGGGAATCCCCATTTGTTTAGCCTTAGGTAAAATCTATGTTCCCATTGTCTTCCCAAAACTTTACAGTCTGGGCAGGTCCATGAAATTATAAGGGATTTATCTCTCATCCCTAGCATCCCAGTCTGTCTCTACTTTAGGTGTCGCCAGATGAACTTTCTTTTTGTTAACCTTGCCATAACACTTTTCATATTTAGCTTGTGCAATCTTTACCACTGCTTTTTGGGCTACCGACTGAAAAGTGGAGACCTGGTCAGCTAAAATGTAATTCTAACATTGTAACATGGACAATAGTCCTTTCTCATTTGTCATGAGCCACAAACATTCAGTAATTTCAAAAGATTTGGCCTGATTTAATTTGGGGTCCTAATTCTCACACCATCAGTGAGTATGCCCCATTCAGTAGCTAATGAGCAGTAAGGCAAATCTTCCCATCTGGGAATAAAAACTTGATTAGTCTTAACCTCTTTCTTTTTATTTTAAAGAGTGGCATTTTGTTTCACAAATCCTGCTCATAGTACCAACTTATATTTTGCCAAAAGTTTTACTTTTGTTTCAGTTTTGAAGGATTTATTAACAAAAGAAACCACTCATTACACACAAATATGCAGTTTTAATATTTAGTAGAAGATTATTTAACTTAATTTCACTATACAATCATTAAAAAAAAAGAGAGAGAGAAATAGAAGCAATAGAGAAGAGTAAGCACATACATCACCAAATTGGGCCAAGCAATGTGCATGAGTACTCAGTCGCTCAGTCACATCCGATTCTTTGTGACCCCATGGATTGTAACGCTCCAGGTTCCTCTGCCCATGGGATTTTCCAGGCAAGAGTATCGGATTGGGTTGCCATTTCCTCCTTCAGGGGATCTTCCCAACTGGGGAACTGAACCTGCGTCTCTTGCATCTCCTGCATTGGCAGTTGGATCTTTACCATTGAACCACTTGAGAAACCAATATCCCAGCTTAAGCAGCATGCTGTGAAGTCCTGAGTAACAGCAGTCCGGAGTCCCAGTTGGGAAAGTTGTATCCATTCTACAGGTGGGATTTCAAATCGCAGTTTCAGAGATTCCCACATACAATCCCAGGCCACAAACAGATCAATTTGCACACAAAAATGCAGCTCTGGTTTACTTTAACCTTTTTGCAATATTGTTTATTTTGTGAGTCACAGGATTTCCTTAAACCCAAGCAGTTGGCCAGACCTCTAGGGGCTCAAGAATTCCAAGACCCACTCCCTTTCTTATCTAAAGTACCACCTGACTAGCTATGCTTGTGGGCAGACGTA
This sequence comes from Bos mutus, assembly GCF_027580195.1. NCBI lineage: Eukaryota > Metazoa > Chordata > Mammalia > Artiodactyla > Bovidae > Bos > Bos mutus. The sequence continues at coordinate 35,177,970 of NC_091618.1, forward strand.
GAGCCAGCCAGTTTCCAGGCAAGGTCAGAGGACTGCTGTCCTGCTTTTGAAGCCTGAACAAGACTTCTTCCATTTTAATTTCCCTGACATTGACAAGTCATATTGGCAATTCATATTATTTTGTGTGAAATGACTATAAATCTTTTTTTTTCTTTTGAGAACCATTTCTTTTGACCATAAATCTTTTGCCCATTCATTTTTTAAAAATTACTGAGTTGTAAAAGCTCTTCACATATTCTGATTACAAGTCCTTTATTAGATAATGAATTCTAGCAATCTGTGGCTTTACTTTTTGTTTTCTTTTATGATTCATGGTTTGTGTGTGTGCATAAAAATCTTTACCTAAACTAAGCTTACTAAGATTTTCTCATATATTTTCATCTATAAGTTTTGTAGCTTAGCCTTCACAGTTAGACTTAGAATCCATTTCCTTTTTGTCTATGAGATAAGGTCAAAGTTGTTGTTTTTCATACAGACGTTTATTTGTTCCCATTCAGACAAGGCTAGTTTTAGCAACTTTGTTTAAAATCAGGTGACCTTATATCCATGGCCTTGTTTCTAGACTTCTTATCCCATTCAGTTAAGTTCAGTTCAGTTCAGTCGCTCAGTCGTGTCCGACTCTTTGCGACCCCATGAATCGCAGCACACCAGGTCTCCCTGTCCATCACTAACTCCTGGAGTTCACTCAAACTCATGTGTTGGTGATGCCGTCCAGCCATCTCATCCTCTGTCATCCCCTTCTCCTCCTGCCCCCAACCCCTCACAGTCCAACTCTCACATCCATACATGACCACTGGAAAAACCATAGCCTTGACTAGACAGACCTTCGTTGACAAAGTAATATCTCTGCTTTTTAATATGCTACCTAGGTTGGTCATAACTTTCCTTCCAAGAAGTAAGCGTCTTTTAATTTCATGGCTACAATCACCATCTGCAGTGATTTTGGAGCCAAAAACTTAAAGTCTGACACTGTTTCCACTGTTTCCCCCTCCATTAACTATGTCTAATTTTTACTACTACCACATTGTCTTGATTACCTAATTTTATAGTAAATCTTGAAATCAAGAAATCAGATAGCATAGTTCTTTCAACTTTATTCTTATTAAAAACTGCTTTGGCATTTCTAGGTCATTTGCGTTTCCATATAACTTTCAGAATCAACTTAGTAGTTTTGACAAAAACTTTTAGAAATTTTCATGAGAATAGTATTAAATCTCTAGAGCAATTTGGAGCAAGGTAGCACAATGGTAAAGAGTCTGCCTACCAATGCAGGAGACACAAGAAATGCGGGTTCGATCCCTGGGTTGAGAGATCTCCTGGAGTAGGAAATGGCAACCGGCTCCAGTATTCTTGCCTGGAAAGTTCCATGGGCAGAGGAGTCTGACAGGTTAAAATTCATGGGGTGGCAAAGAGTCTGACAAGACTAAGCAACTGAGCACACATACACATGCTCTTCTAAAATGTAAATGTGTCTGTAAAAGTTAACAACAAACTATGAGTATTACAGTGCCTGTAGAGTGAAATTTAGCAGTAAAAGCAGAAAAAAGTCTAGCACGAATTCCATCCCCTTCCATATTTTCCTTATTTTGCTTCGATGTTACCTCAATTTAACTTTAAATCCTCCAAGAGAATAACAAAAAACAGAAAAACTAATCTATACCCAAGATCCCAGCTTATAATGAAGTATATTTTACAATTGTTCCCCCCTTATTCTAAAGAAAAACCACACAGGATATCTTTTTACACAAAATGTCTATGCTTATTTTAAAAGCTACCTTTTCAATGTGCAAACAGCCCAGCATTTAGAACTACAGGTTATGAGGCATTGGGGAAGTACCTTCCACTTGGAACCTCATCCTTTCTGCATACTCAAGCACCTACTAATAAGCAGACAAAGGAAGTGTTTTCTTGATTTAGACAGTAGCACATCTGAAGAGTTGAAACCACTTTCAAAACGACTGCTCTTGGAAGGTTATTTTGCCCCAAAGAAGTTTTCAGAAAGCCTCAGAGGGCAAATGCACAGAATTCTAGCTGCTAGAAAATTTTCTTTGACCTTTTAGAGAGCTCATATTTTCCTTTATCTGCTTTTGCTTGTTAATCATCTGGTTATTTCTGTTACTTTTTTGATGTTTGATATGTTCACATGGCCAATGTTTTTATTTAGAACAAAATTTTGTAACACTTTTTAACATACATTAAGAGTAAATAAGGACGACTCAACATCCTTATTAACAGAACAATCCAAAATCGATTTTGTCATGGAATTGAGATAGTTGCTGAATGAAAAGGTTTTACCCTACTCGTTGAAAATATAAGCTTTTAGATGCTCTACCCAGACACGTGGGATTTATTTTAAGATTTACTCCTTTTACATTGTACTTTCAGAAATATTCTTTTCGTCTTATCAAGGGTATTTGGTACTTACTGCCAAAATCAAGGAGATGTTACTTGTAAAGTTTCCAGTTCTCATTAGAAGATAGGAGTTATACAAACATTGTCTCTCAGCATTGGTTTATATCCCTAAATTCAACTTTTTCTTTCAATAATTGTTGTCATAATATTTTCTTCTTCAACTATAGCAGTTATAATTCATTTGTTTCAAGAAAATATTTTCAAGATGCTAAAAGGTAAATTTGTTTAAATGCTAAAGAAAACTTTAGTTTTGTACATTTGCTTGCTTCTTCTGCAATTATCATTCATGAAATTTAAGAAAACTTAAGAGAGAATATGAAATCATCTTCCTCCCCCAGCCAGCACCAAAGTTTGTTAACCTGAGCTCAGATTAAAACAGTTGTATCTTCATCACAACTTTTAGTGTCTCACAAATTCACACACACACACACACACATATATATAAACACACACATATATAAACAAAAACAGAGAGAAAGACCTTGCTGTCTTATGTTTTCAGGTGTTTTTTAAATTAAATTAATTTTTTATAGTTTTATTGTGATAAAATTGACTTGCAGCACTATATAAATTTAAAGTATTCAGCATAATGATTTGACACATATATTGTGAAATTATGACCACAATAAATTTGGTTAACAGTCATCATCTCCTATAGATACAAAATAAGAAAAAGAAATGTCTGTTTCCTTGTGGTGAGAACTCTTGGGATCTACTCTGTTAACAACTTTCAAATATAGCCTAGGGCCATGTTGACTACAGTCATCATGTTGTACATTCTATCCTTAGTGCTTATTTATCTGATAACTGGAAGTGCGTATGGTTCTGAGTGTTCTATTGAAGATCACTTTTTTACTTTTGGAGATGTTCAATTGTGCACATTCATTAATATACCTACACCAGAATCACCCCGTGTCCAATTCGTGTCTATTTCTGGTACTAGCTTGGGAGGAAAGGCGATGAAAGATGTGTGACCACAGCTGATGCTCTGTCTGTGACCCACTTTCCACAGTGTTTGTCCCCCTGGCCACCATCACTGGCCTCTGTAGCCTAACAGCCTCTAGAGCGGGTCGGACCACGGTTTCCATCTCACATGCACTCTAGGGAAGGAAGAAAACTCTCAGGGTTGATTGATTTCCACGTGCCCGGTGCTCTTGGAGTCATGTCTCATGCATGAGTCAGCGTTTTCAATGGTAATTATATCCCTGCCCATACACAAATAGTTTTAGGCAGAGCGACCCCATCATTTCTTATCTAGACTGAAATGGTTTTGTGAGTAGAAGAAGTGCTGTTAATAATTATACCAGGACAACAGAAATAAACTGTCCAAGCAGCTGAATAGTGTGCTTTCAGTGTAAATTTTCAGTGAAAATAGTGTAAATTCCTTTACTTTTAAGGACTATATATTTATCTTTATGATATTTACTATTAATGATACTTTAGCCACTTAATGTGAAGAGCCAACTCATTGGAAAAGACCCTGATACTGGGAAAGGTTGAAGGCACAAGGAGAAGAGGGCAGCAGAGGATGAGATGGTTAGATAACATCACCAACTCAATGGACGTGAATTTGAGCAGACTCTGGGAGATAGTGGAGGACAGAGAAGGCTGGCATGTTACAGTCCATGGAGGGTCACAAAGAGTCAGATATGACTTAGCAACTGAACAACAATTAATAATAAGTGATAATTCATGATAATACAAAGTTTTCTTTTTAAATACATATATTTAATGGAAAATAATGCTGAAATAATACTATCGATGTTAGATTCAAAGTTTTGAAATGTTATAAGAAAGACAGAGATTTGGGGGAATGCTTCATTAATGTATTTAATCACCACAATAAACCTGTGAGATATATTAGTGATTTTTTAAAAATTCATAAGGAAATTGAGGCTGGAGAAGTCAAGAAGTTTGCCCAAGCTTATATGGGTATTAAGTAGGTGAATTGGTACTTAAATATGACTAACAAATCCATGTTTTTTGCTTTTTTCTCAATAGAAGCTCTGGTTTTTATTTTAGCCAATGTCTGAGACTGTCCCTTTTCCTTTCAAATTGACAGAATGTGGGAAATTTCCAAGTCTGGTTTAAGGTGGATTGTTGTGTAGTTTAATGTCCTTTTGATGACGATGGCTGGGATTTGTATGGGTCTCAGATATCTAGGTGGTGCTAGTGGTACAGAACCTACCTGCCAATGCAGGAGACCTAAGAGATGTGGGTTCAATCCTTGGGTTGGGAAGATCTCCTGGAGGAGGGCAAGGCAATCCACTCCAGTATTCTTGCCTGGAGAAACCCATGGACAGAGGAGCCTGGGGGTGACTATAATCCATAGCATCACAAAGAGTTGGACACAACTGAAGCAATTTAGCATGCACGCACATATATCTCTTAGACCCTCAAACTCACCCAAACCCTCTCCCGTCACCTCAGCCTCCTCAGTCTTCTGGTAAAGCATCTCCAGGTAAAGATGCTTTTTTCTCTGAGAGGTCTCTTTTGGGCCTTGAATCATTTGCTTAATCCTTTTCTTATCCCAAAGACCTGCTGCCTGATGGACTTTCTGATCTATACAATTTGATAAAATCTTCAGCACTATCTGATGCTTGAATCCTATTTAATCATTTGAAAACAACTTTACCTTTATTGCACTTCATTTTAACTCAATACTCTTCTTTCTTTATAACCAAATGTATTCCAGTTCACTCAAAAAACATTTTGAATGCTTCCATATCCCAGCCCTCTTCTAAAACTTATGAAACATCGCACAGACAAATGATACAAAAAGCCAGTGAGTATCCAAGCCAGCCAGAAAAAGATATTTGAACACAAAACCCACAACTAGGTATATATATTTTCTACATATGTTAACTTTTATCCATATATTAAATATTAGTAAAGTTTAATTTCCTTTCTCAGACAAAACATGTATAAATCTAAGTTCTGATTTTTTCCTTCCCCCTCATTAAAATGATTTTGCACATCCTTTGGCTAGGTGCATCCACTTTAGAGATCACTTTTAAGTGGCTACAGGAACCTAGTGGCCTCAGTGGCTGATCCCATCTTTTCCTGAAGTGTGTATGTTTGCTTTTCACCCATCTCTCCACTGCTACCTAGCCTTTATTGTTTCAAACTGAAACTGCCTTTTGGGTTCTCACTAGGCCTACCTAAGAAACTTGCTCTAGGAAGCAGTTCAGAAATGGTCAAATGGTTCTGAGCTCCTCAAAAAGAAAAAAATTTTCCAGCTCAGGTTACTAGTTGGTTACTTGGCTTATCAGATTATTGAGTGATTTTTTGAGGGAAGGGAATTCGTTTTTCAGTTACTTTTCCCAGTTGTTCTCTACCCAATAGAGTAGTTACCATGGGTCCAATTTTTCATTTTATAAAAAATAACCTTAATATGCAGTGAATATAAAAAATAGTGAAGAGGAATATCATTCTTATACACCAAGGGTGTTTCAAACTGAAAGGAGAAATGGATACACAAAACAAACGAGAACTACCTTGTTCCCTGGCAGTCATCGCTAGTGATTCCACAACACGTGTGTTCATCATTTCTCAAGCGCAAGCTGCTGTGTGAATAATCTTGTGGACGACACAGAGGACTCAGGCCGATCCCCTGTCTGTGAATGAACTCTTTTATCCTAGGCTGGTCTGTAGAGTTCAGCCTGCTCGCTCATAATAGCAAGAGTTCTGATTTGCAGATGTTCCTTTAGCTATTCTTTTTGCTCATTCTGAGACTCTCAAGAGGCGATAACTGCTTTTATTTATTTATTTCGAATTCATGGTCTATAAATACACCTGGTAACATGACTCACCAACCACTAGCTATCCCACACAAAGAGACAGAATTGTTTGGGGCCACAGAAATCTGGTTTTGAGGGGGTGCTGTCTGGTTTCACAGCCTCAGCTCCGTTCTCTTTTCACAGGATTCTTTCAAGGACGCCTCTGAGCGGCTTTGCACAATGCAGTGCGGGCACAGTTTTGTGCAGAACTTGGGGCAAAGGGAAAAAAAGCAAAAGAAAAAGAAAACTTCCCTATAGTAAATTGGCAGAAAAACGTTTCTAAAGGTTACACACCACCCACACATTCCTTTCAGATGATCAAAGACTTACAAGAGGTCATGGAAGGAGAAAAGGGGGGCGGGTGGAGCCTGGAAGAATTTTTTTTTTAAAGTACTCTGTATTGCAAGTCTTGCTGAATAAGGGACAAATTAGGACTCTTGTTACTCTTTTGGAAGATTTCTAGACTAAAGGGAGCAAACATTAAATTGAGTTGCTGAACTGATATCTTGAACAAGAATGGCTGTCTCTTTCCTGTGTCTCATTCCAAATTCAGGACCATTTTTGTCCATTAAATCATTTAAGTACTTGTTTTTTTTTTTTTTTTTTTAGGTTTAATTTTCATTGTCCTCTTTACTTCCTGGTTTCAACAAAATACACTCAAGTTGTTATCTTGGTATTTCTGGCCCATCCCAAAGCAGGAAGTATTCAAAATTTACAACAAATCTGTTTGAACATGATTTCTTGATCCATTGGTAGTTTCTAAAATCATATTTTGTCTTTAGATTTTTTTTTCATCAGTTAAAGTGAAATGCTCCCTTATTTATGTTTTCAGAGTAATAAATACCTTGATTAGACAGTTACTCATAATGTAAATTTTACTTTCTGGCCTCACCCTAGACATTGAAATCTACTCAAGGGAAGAAACTGTCCTGTGCATCTTTACATTCTTACCTCCTAGCAAACTGCCTGACAGGTAATGAATACTCAATAAATATTTGTTGAAACAATTAATAGATTTTTTTTTTTAGACTTGCAAAGCCTGAGGCATACATCTGTGGTTTTTTTCTTGACACCCTCTTCCAGGTGCACGTGGCTAGAAGCCAGAATTTTCGTTGTTGTTTAATCCTTCTTTGCCACTTGGTGCCCTGCCTTGCTTCCCAGTTTCCCTGTTGCCTTGGTCCATACACAAATAGAAGACTTCTCTCATAATGTAGAAAAGATATGAGAAAACCCCGAGAAGGTACTTCAGTTTTGCTACTAAAGGAAATTTTATATCAGGTTTGTACTTGTTTCTAATGAATTCTCCTTGATTGCATAACGTGTATGGTAACTTGCTCATCCCTAGAATTGTATGAGGGATATGCCAAGCAGGTAACTCTCTGCTCTTGCTTTCCAGTATCAGGGTCTGTTCTGCCCTCCCCGTTGACCTCTAGTGTCTGAGGTCCCTGAATGCAAGTAATTTATTTGATATTAACTCAGTGCCCTTTCTTGACCTCTGGCTTTCAGGTATACCTGGAAGGTACAGGATTTTTGCACAGGATTTTTCCACCGGATTTTTACTTGTACCTTCTTCTGGCCTACAGTTTTCAGGCTTCCCTGGTGGCTCAGACAGTAAAGAATCTGCCTGCCACTGCAGGAGACCCAGGTTCTATCCCTGGGTCTGAAAGATCCCCTGGAGGAGGAAATGGCCACCCCCTCCAATATTCTTGCCTGGAAAATCCCATAGACAGACAAGAGTTTAGAATATACTTTTTTAAAAAATTAATTGATTAATTTTAATTGGAGGCTAATTGCTTTACAATAAAGGACAGAAATAGTAGAGACCTAACAGAAGCAGAAGATATTAAGAAGAGGTGGCAAGAATACACAAAGAAATGTACAAAAAACATGTTCATGACCGAGATAATCATGATGGTGTGATCACTCACCTAGAGCCAGACATCCTGGAATACAAAGTCAAGTGGGCCTTAGGAAGCATCACTACGAACAAAGCTAGTGGAGGTGATAGAATTCCAGTTGAGCTATTTCAAATCCTGGAAGATGATGCTGTGAAAGTGCTGCACTCAATATGCCAGCAAATCTGAAACACTCAGCAGTGGCCACAGGACTGGAAAAGATCAGTTTTCATCCCAATCCCAAAGAAAGGCAATGCCAAAGAATGCTCAAACTACCACACAATTGCACTCATCTCACATGCTAGTAAAGTAATGCTCAAAATTCTTCAAGCGAGGCTTCAGCAATACATGAACCATGAACTTCCAAATGTTCAAGCTGGTTTTAGAAAAGGCAGAGGAACCAGAGATCAAATTGCCAACATCTGCTGGATCATGGAAAAAGCAGGAGAGTTCCAGAAAAACATCTATTTCTTCTTTATTGACTATGCCAAAGCCTTTGACTGTGTGGATCATAATAAACTGTGGAAATTTTTGAAAGAGATGGAAATACCAGACCACCTGACCTGCCTCTTGAGAAACCTATATGGAGGTCAGGAAGCAACAGTTAGAACTGGACATGGAACAACAGACTGGTTCCAAATAGGAAAAGGAGTACGTCAAGGCTGTATATTGTCACCCTGCTTATTTAACTTCTATGCAGAGTACATCATGAGAAACGCTGGGATGGATGAAGCACAAGATGGAATGAAGATTGCTGGGAGAAATATCAATAACCTCAGATATGCAGATGACACCACCCTTATGGCAGAAAGTGAAGAAGAACTAAAGAGCCTCTTAATGAAGGTGAAAGAGAAGAGTGAAAAAGTTGGCTTAAAGCGCAACATTCAGGAAACTAAGATCATGGCATCTGGTCCCATCACTTCATGGTATAGATGGGGAAACCGGGGAAACAGTGGCTGACTTTATTCTTTAGGCTCCAAAATCACTGCAGATGGTGATTGCAGTCATAAAATTCAAAGATGCTTACTCCTTGGAAGGAAAGTTATTACCAACCTAGGCAGCATATTAAAAAGCAGAGACATTACTTTGTCAACAAAGGTCCGTTTAGTCAAGGCTATGGTTTTTCCAGTGGTCGTGTATGGATGTGAGAGTTGGACTATAAAGAAAGCTGAACACCGAAGAATTGATGCTTTTGAACTGTGGTGTTGGAGAAGACTCTTGAGAGTCCCTTGGACTGCAAGGAGATCCAACAAGTCCATTCTAAAGGAGATCAGTCCTGGGTGTTCATTGGTAGGACTGATGTTGAAGCTGAAACTCCAATACTTTGGCCACCTGATGCGAAGAGCTGACTCATTTGAAAAGACCCTGATGCTGGGAAAGATTGAGGGCAGGGGGAGAAGGGGACAACAGAGGATGAGACGGTTGGATGGCATCACCAACTCGATGAACATGGGTTTGGGTGAACTCTGGGAGCTGGTGATGGACAGGGGGACCTGGCGTGCTGCAGTTCATGGGGTCACAGAGTAGGACATGACTGAGGGAATGAACTGAACTGATTGTGATGATTATTGACATACATCAACATGAATAGGCCACAGGTATACATGTGTCCCCCCATCCTGAACCCCCCTCCCACCTCCCTCCCCACCCTATCCCTCTGGATTGTCCCAGAGCACTGGCTTTGGGTGCCCTGCTTCGTGCATCAAGCTTGCACTGGTCATCTGTTTTAGATGTGACAAGGTACATGTTTCAGTGCTATTCTCAGAGTGAAATAAGTCAGAAAGATAAAGACAAATACTGTACATTAATGCCTATATATGAAATTTAGAATATACTTTTGAGGTCACAAATTTGCTTCCCAGAGCATGGCTTGGTCAGAGTCTACATGGAAGCTGTGAACAGTCTTACCTGCTTGGAAGATCATGACAGCCTGTGCATGATCTCTGTGCATGATCTCTTAACAGCCTCAGTTGAATTTACTGAGTTCTCTACTCTTTTATTTTCTTTTTTTTTTGATAATTGGAAAAAATTTTATCTTCTTCAATTATAATTCAGTCTAGAATATTATAGAATATGATCTTTTCCAAAATACCTTAAGGCAGATTTGGAAGATATGGCCTGACTTGTTTGCCAGAAATACATATTTTTCTATATTGTTTACAATGAGAGCTTTAGCAGCCTTTCTGTGTCCCCAAATTCACAATCTTCCCCTTTGAATGAAATATTGAATTTTTAAAAGTTCAGTGATTTTTGTACCCAGAGGAAATGTCATGTATATAAAAATGTTTCTATTGTGTCCTTGAGAAATAGGCAGCACATCAATTAACAACTCATTTTGTACTAAATGTGTATAATTTATTCTAAGTGCAGAAATATAAAAAGTACTTCTTAGGATGGGTATGTGTGTGTGTGTGTGTGTGTGTGTGTGTGTGTGTGTGTGTGTGTAGACACACACATGGACTTCCCAGGTGGCTCAGTGGGTAAAGAATCTGCCTGCAGTGCAGGATAACAGAAATAGTGGGCCCAATCCCCAGGTCGGGGAGATGCCCTGGAGGAGGGCATGGCAACCCACTCTGTACTCTTGCCTAGAGAATCCCACGGACAGAGGAGCTTGACGGGCCACAGTCCAGAGGGTCACAGAGAGTTGGACACAACTGAAGCAACTGAGAAGGCACATATGCGCATACATACACACACATACTGGTATGTAGACCTTAATAAAAAGAACACATTTGGGATGATCACAGTGTTAACTATAAATACTTTGGGGAGTAAATATTTATTGTTTTGCCTACTCGAAAGAATTTCTACTCAGTTCTGATGATATGGTTCTGACTGGTGGCTGCCAATTAGATTCATTTCTTCCCTTGGTCACAGAGGGAGCTGTGATTTTGGCTGTTCTAAACTGTGGCAGTTGGTATAAGTGTGAGTATGTGACCCGTAAGGAGTTGCCAGGGTCCTTTCTTGACTTAGTCTAACCAGAATTAGTGGTGAAGCCTTCTTATCTTCTCTGGTTGCAAGCTCTTGGGTGTAAGCTCTGAGCTCCCCACAGATGAGTCCCATTCAGAGCCAGGCTAAAGGACCACAGCTGACCCAGAGCAAGACACATATGTGGGAGAGAGAATCTAGACTCTTTTGTCCCCGAGTTATGTGCTCCCCAGTTGCGTCTGTGGTTTCATAACATAAGCCCATGTCTTCACTTTTTTCTTCCTCTGCCTTTTTTTTTTCTCTTCCTCTCTTCCTTTGCCTTTTGTGAAATTTTTGTTTTCTCCTCTTCTACCTTTGACAATATCTTAATTAGAACGTTGAAGAAAACGCTATTGAATTTATACTTACCCAGGAAAGGAATACATGTTTATTGAAATAAAAATTTAGAGATAAAAAATAATATATTTTATTCTTAACCTGTACCAAAGGATAAGCTCTATATTTAAAGGAGTAGTTTGGATTTTGTTTTAAAATCAATTCCTTTTACTAGACCAGGATGTAAATTTTAAAACAGCAAGCCTTTTAGATATAAATGTTTATTTCTGTTTTGAAAAATCCTGGTTCATAAAAATTAAAAGTTACCCCATTTAGTCTCCTAAAGATTCTTTTGGATAATATCAACTTTATATATGTCTTACACAGGCTTCCCAGGTGGCGCAGTGGTAAAGATCTGCCTGCCAGTGCAGGAGCTGTAAGAGACATGGATTTGATCCTTGGCGGGGGAAGATCCCCTGGAGTAGGAAATGGCAACCCACTCCAGTATTCTTGCCTGAAAAATTTCGTAGACAGAGGAGCCTGGTTGGCTACGGTCCATGGGGTCATAAAGTGTCAAAGGCAACTGAACACTCACACACACACACACACACACACACACACAGAAGCCCTTCCTCAACAAGGGTGGTTTCCAGTGTCATCTCACACTTTGTAGGTATTAGAACCACTAATCTTTACGGAATGCTGATGAAATCTCTTTAGCACACATGTAACTAGAGTGTAATCTTTGGGTCAGATGAGTTTTGCCAAACCTTTTATGACATTTCAGATTTAAGTCTCCCTTAGACAATACACTCCCTGGACATCTCAGGATGACTCAGTTTTTATAGGCGACAGCGAGTTTCAACCATCCAGAGTCCACATTCCAAAATGATGCTTCTTTGGTGTTTGAGACTGGTTTATCCACTTTGCTAACTGGCCAGTCTAACTGTTCCTGACCTCATTACTCAGCTGAGCAAGTGTGGAGACTGAATGGCTCTGACACTGTCCATTAATCAGCAACCTCCCTGTCTCATAGAATTCCCAGTGTGTGCCGGCGAAATTCTGAGTATTTCACAACTGTCAGTGCAGATGTCCTTTGTATTGTACATGGACTAACTTCAAACTATGATGTAACGAAAACTGCAGTTTGCTGGGGAACGTTCGACTTTCTCTTAGTGAAGGATAGTTGTCTGATTACCAGGACACCAAGCAGGGTTTCTGGGTAAATTTTTGTGAGCAAGCAGGTGTGTAGCTTTGAGATGATTTCAGGTTGGTCTCCACCTCTGCTAATTCCTCCAGATTTTTTAAAGTGCCTACTTTAAGTTGCACATGTCGTACAATTCTTAGTAAAGATGCGTAAAAATGACAAATGCTAAGTCACTTCAGTGTGTCCAACTCTTTATGACCCTATAGACTGTAGCCTGCCAGGCTCCTCTGTCCATGGGATTTTCCAAGCAAGAATACTGGAGTGGGTTGCCATTTCCTTCTCATGTATATATATATATGTATGTGTGTGTGTGTGTTTATTGTGGTTGTTTAGTTACTAATTTGTGCCCAACTCTTTTAAGATCCCGTGCACTGTAGCCCAACAGACTCCTCTATCCATGGGATTTCCCAAGTAAGAAAACTGCAGTGGGTTGCCACATCCTTCTCCAAAAAATGACAAAACCAGGCTTCAGCAATACGTGAACCATAAACTTCCAGATGTTCAAACTGGTTTTAGAAAAGGCAGAGGAACCAGAGATCAAATCGCCAACATCCGCTGGATCACGGAAAAAGCAAGCGAGTTCCACAAAAACATCTATTTCTGCTTTATTGACTATGCCAAAGCCTTTGACTGTGTGGATCACAATAAACTGTGGAAAATTCTGAAAGAGATGGAAATACCAGAGCACCTGACCTGCCTCTTGAGAAACCTATATGGAGGTCAGGAAGCAACAGTTAGAACTGGACATGGAACAACAGACTGGTTCCAAATAGGAAAAGGAGTATGTCAAGGCTGTATATTGTCACCCTGCTTATTTAACTTCTATGCAGAGTACATCATGAGAAACGCTGGGCTGGAAGAAGGACAAGCTGGAATGAAGATTGCCGGGAGAAATATCAATAACCTCAGATATGCAGATGACACCACCCTTATGGCAGAAAGTGAAGAGGAACTAAAAAGCCTCTTGATGAAAGTGAAAGTGGAGAGTGAAAAAGTTGGCTTAAACCTCAACATTCAGAAAACTAAGATCATGGCATCTGGTCCCATTGCTTGATGGGAAATAGATGGGGAAACAGTGGAAACAGTGTCAGACTTTATTTTTTGGGGCTCCAAAATCACTGCAGATGGTGACTGCAGCCATGAAATTATAGACGCTTACTCCTTGGAAGAAAAGTTATGACCAACCTAGATAGCATATTCAAAAGCAGAGACATTACTTTGCCAACAAAGGTTCGTCTAGTCAAGGCTATGGTTTTTCCTGTGGTCATGTATGGATGTGAGAGTCGGACTGTGAAGAAAGCTGAGTGCTGAAGAATTGATGCTTTTGAACTGTGGTGTTGGAGAAGACTCTTGAGAGTCCCTTGAACTGCAAGGAGATCCAACCAGTCCATCCTAAAGGAGATCAATCCTGGGTGTTCATTGGAAGGACTGATGCTAAAGCTGCAACTCCAATACTTTGGCCACTTCATGCAAAGAGCTGACTCATTGGAAAAGACTCTGATGCTGGGATGGATTGGGGGCAGGAGGAGAAGGGGACTACAGAGGATGAGATGGCTGGATGGCATCACTGACTCGATGGACGTGAGTTTGAGTGAACTCCAGGAGTTGGTGATGGACAGGGAGGCCTGGGGTGCTGGGGTTCATGGGGTTGCAAAGAGTTGGACATGACTGAGCGACTGAATTGAACTGAAAAGTATATTAAAAATCCTGACTTTAAAGTGACTTCCAAAACTATCTACTGTATATAAAGTTCTTACTTTCCAGTTTGAATCATAAGGTTAAAAAAAAAAATTGCCAGAGTAAATGCTTAGTAAATCTATTACTTAATTACTTAGTAAATTGATTGCCTCCTACTTTCCAAAAAGATTTTAGGGACAATATGAAAAGCTACAAGAATAATTCAGCTGGTAGAATAAAGGTAAAAACTTTCATTTGAACCCCAGAGCTATGGCACTTGAGTGAAGAATTTTCTAAAAGACTTAGAAAAAGAGAAATCCAGTAGACTCTTATTGTTTTCATAATCTGTACAGGAGAAATTAAATTTTGTTGAGAAACAATGGAAGGGTAGAATGGACAGTGAGAGTAGACAGAGGTGAGTTCTGATCCCTGTTCTGCCCTTCACTTACCATTTACTTTGGACAAATTTTAACTTACCTGAGCTCAACTCTACTTATTTGTAAAATGGGTATTTATCTCCTCATGAACATCTAGTGAAAAAAACAAAAAAGGTATAATGCTAGATGTTTTAAATAAAATTGTTTGCCCCCTACCATTTTTTTAAACTCTAAGATAAATTTATTGCAAAGTTTTTATATAAAAGTTAGTGATCAGCATTTCAGTAGGCTTGTCATCTGCATCAACGCTTGGTTAAGAGAAATGACGGTACAAAATTTAAATAGCTTTCTATGAAGTCATTTCTGTGGGAGAATTAGTGTGTTCCTTCAAGATGGCACCCTCTGCTTATCTCAAAGGCACAACTTTGAGATGGGCTGGTGATGGGTGTTTTTAGCATGCACCATTATTAACAGCCTCAGACCAAGTTTTGATAAAAGCTAAGCAGTTTAGACTGCTGAGGTAGAAAAACTTTTCCTTCAAATGAGATTAGTTTTTCACAGAGTACTTACCAGTTTTATTTTCATTTCTTAACTCTCATAATTGATATGCAAGTGAACCATTAACATTCCCACATTCTGTTAGTAGCTTGGTGTTCCCATTGCTATCAGAAGATGTCAGCCTTGAGTCTCTATGTCTGGGAACAAGGCTCTTCACATACTTTGTATCTGGTAGGCCTGTTAGTGCCCATCATCAGCAATTAACTTAAAAAATATTTGGTGCCCACCACTACCACTCAAGGAGCATGCCAGCCTAATGTCTTCCTATGCTTGTAGAGTTGAACACGCTTAGGGTTCTGAGCGCTTTCTTTATTCTTTGCAGGTCTCTCTGATTCAGAGTCAGAATATGGTCTGAAAAGAATTGGGAAGAATCCTGTCTCTCGGTGAGACGGAAACATAATATTTCACCTAATTCTACTATTGCTTTCCATTCCAAGAACCTGGTTCATATCCCTAGAGTTCATAGAATCACTCAGCCTTATGTCCAGCCAAGGAATACTGCTATATTTCTACTAAAGTGAGAAATTTCTATCATCTAGCAGTCTAGCACATCCCCATCTTGTGACCTCCTAGCTTCTCTCCCACCCCAGAAATCGAGTGCATACAAAAAGGCCAACACATAAACTCTGTGATGAGTTGTCTTTAAGCAAGTCATTTTCCAGAAGAACTTGAAAAATGGGCATCTTACAGACTGGCTGTTGTATAAATAATCTAACTGCTCTGGAAAGCCATAAAATAGTTCTCATCCTCTAAGAATTCATTTCACTTGACAATACGGAGTGTGCAAAGTCTGCTTCAGATAAAACTTAGAAATGTGTGTGTGTGTGTGCACTCAGTTGTTCAGTTGTGTCTGACTCTTTGTGGCCCTATGGACTATAGTTCTCTAGGCTCCTCTGTCCATGAGATTTTCCAGGCAAGAACACCGGAGTGAATTGCCATTTCCTTTTCCAGGGGACCTTCGTGACCCAGGGATCAAAACTGTGCCTCATACATCTCCTACATTGGGTGGGCAGATTTTTTATCCTAGAAATAATTTAAGATCTGAGTATTAGAATTTGGGGAAAGCATCTTCCTCCTCTGCATTTCTTTTAACTTGTGAAGGATTTTAATCTGTGTTCTTCAGACTCCCTTTAGTGGCAGGGGATGGGAGGGGGAAGATTGTGGTTGTGCTTTTTCAAGCTTTAACATGAATGGTTTTATCTGTTCTGCATCTTGGCCTTTCAAATACACTTCTTGTTGAAAACAGGATTGCTCTACTAAAAGCATGCCAAAAAAACAAAGAAACAGAAAATGCTTAAAAACCGTTACACTGAATGGTCTCCAAAAACTGTTCAGAGGGAAGGGGAAATATGTATACTTATGGCTGATTCATGTTAAGGTTTGACAGAAAACAACAAACTTCTGTAGGGCAATTATCCTTCAAGAAATAAATAAATAAATAACTGTTCTATGCAAACCTCCTGACTATGAATCAGCTTGCATTTGGCCAACCTATGTTTACATCTCAATAAAATTCAACAAACACTTGAGTGCTTAACCTTTTTCAGGCACTGGGATTGACACAGAAGGGATGAATTTCTTGTCAAGGATTAAAAACCCTCCCTGGGGGACAAATGGTAGACAGAAACAATGTAAAAACCCATCAGAATGTACCTTACGTGAGGTATGCGAAAGGAGTTTGGGGCTTCTTATACATGGCATACTCAGCATGAAGGCTTACCTGACATATTCCTCAGCAATAACAAAAGCCCAAACATTTAAAGTATATGAAAGGAAATGACATTTTAAAGGCTCTGAGGATGAAAGAAGTGGCCCAAATAGTTCAGTTGTGAAGTACGGTTTTGACAGGTGCAATAAGGAGAAGGTTATTCCAGGCAGCGGAGGGAAAGCCAGAGTGGAGGTGGGGGCATTTGGAAGGAAAGAGTGTTAGAGAAGGTTGAATGGTCAGAGACAGGAAGTGGAAAGTTGATGGCGAGACAGGTTGGGACAGGTTGGTGGTACAGATGTTATGCTGCGGAGTTGAATTTTATCATCTAGCATGAAGAGGGAAGGAAAAAATTAGCTAGATTTGTTTTTAGGAAGTTTGATAAATATAAATAGATCCTTGACACTGAGGGATGAATTAAATTGGGAGAGATTAGAGAAAGACCAATTAAGAGATTAAATAAATAAATGAAAGTTGCTCGGTTGTGTCCAACTCTGACCCTATGGACTGCCAGGTTCCTCTATACATGGAATTTGTCATGCACAATTGCTCTTGTGCATTTAATGTGTCTAAGCAATGGGTAGAATACCTTTAGCAAGTCTCATGCTCATTATTATCTTGGTGTAAGGGCACCATTTTCATGTACCTATGTTCATAAATGACTTTTATTCTATCCACACCACAGGGTGACCTAGAACCAACACTTGAAACTGCTTTACAGACATATCTGACAGTGAGTCCTCAGTTCTATTAGCTGAAGAGATAAAAAAATGAATATTTAAATATGAAAGAGTTTGACTTTATAAAAAATTTGCTACATCTACAACTGGACATTTTCCCCTAAATTTGTCTTTTCCAGCTAGATGAATATTTAAGGTATGTCCAAAGGATACTGATGGTGTCAGTTCCCTTCAAGTGGCAAGGACTTGGGTCTTTCACTTTAATTTCACCTCATTTTAACTCTGACTTGGTAAATTTTATTTAAGGCACTTTGGGCACAAATGGCAATTGTGTTGGTAATGCTGGTGGTGGTTGTTCTCAGGGAACACTTAGTCTCATTGTTTGAAAGGGTCAAAATTATATTTAGGAACGGATGGGGAAGTGACTGTGATGGAGTCCTGTAAGGCCTCAGCACTATTTATAGTGGATGCAAAACTAAAGGGAAAGTTACCTGATACTTGATATGTCAAAAATGGCAAAGGAAGAAAGAAATCAGGGGAAGAGGTACTGTTATTTTATTTTTTAATTTATTATCATCATTATTATTATTTTTAGCCAAGCCATGCAGCATACAGATCTTAGTTCCCCCACTACGGATTGAACCTTTGCTTCCTGCAGTAGAAGGGCAGAGTCTTAACCACTAGGACCACCAGGGAAGTCAGCTACTGTTCTCTTAGATTTTCTGTTGTATTCTTCCCACTATGTTCAGGAAAGGAGCTTGGTAATGTATCTGTGATGTGTTTATTTGCAGTAGACTTTTGGTGTCTCTTTTGAAAATTTGCTCTTATATCTAAGTTTCAATTCCTGATATTGTATGGAATGGGAGACTGTCCTGGTTTGAAGAACAAACTTCTAACTAGATTTGCTCTTGACATTCCCCTTTAACAGTTTTTCCCAGTTGCCATGATTCCCCTTGTTTGTTTCCTTTCTGGAAAAACATAACAAAAAATGTTTGATTCTGTATCTACCAACTCCTCCCTCTCCAACTAATTCCAACTGTATATATGCATAGAAACTGACTGGCTGATAAAGTGTCTTGATGCCTTATAAGAAAAGATTTTTTTAAGTTTCTAAAAGTTCTTCTGGGATGTATTAACTGTTCTAGATCTCTGTGCTTCTGGTTGGTTTCTAGACAGTTCAATTATTAATGAAAGTCAACTTCTAGCAATTCCCTGGTAGCCCAATGGTTGGGACTATTTGCTTCCATTGCAGGGGGCATGGGTTTAATCCCTGGTCAGGGAACTAAGATCCTACATGCTGCTCAGCCAAAAATTAAATAAATAAATAAAGTCCGTAGCTAAACATCTGCAAATGATTTTGCATTTCTCCTCTAGGAATATCATCCCATTCTTGGTATCCCTCAACCACATTCATGGTAATTCCTTTCCCCTTCATTCTGTATCATTTCTCATGTGGCCCTTTTCAGAAGCAATCCTTTCTTTGTGCTTCTCATCACAGCAATTGCCTGAGATCTTGTTATGCATCACTGTCAGCTCAATGTTCCCAAGGCATTCAGTGTATGGGAGACAGAAGACAAAACGGTCTGGAGACAGCACTTATTGAAGTAGGCACAAGCTTTATTGATGACTTTAGTTTAAGAGTCTCTTCCAAGCAAAGCTGTCTCCTGATACACTTTTCAGAGAAGAGGAGCGAGCTCACATTCAGCTCTGCTGTTCATGTCACTGTCATCAGTGTACCGTCTGTGCCTATCAATGCCCATCAACACACCCATGCCAGGGTCCTGTCGCTGTTGCCTCTGGTGTCTGTCTGTCTGTCTCTCCCCTCTTCCTTCCATTCTTGACCCATTCTTGGTTTTTATGCCTTCTTGATACCAGAGGCCCTTTCTGATGCTCTGTTCAGGAAGCTGGCATCCACATTACCCTTGTGGGTTGACAATATATTTATATAAAGGAGATAAGGTAATAACTTAAATGGGATTCTTACCCCAGGCCCGTGACATCTCTGCATAATTATGAAACTAAATCAGTATAATAAAATTCAATTCTCAGTGTCCCCATATATAACATCACAGTGATTGATAGATACTCAATAAACATGTGATGATTGAGTGAATGAATGGATGACGGATGAGTTTGCTGGGAATACATCCCACCATTCTTCCTCCCACATACCATTTAAAAAATTCCACTGGAGGGAATTCCCTGGTGGTCTGTGGTTAGGATTTGGTGCTTTTACTGCCAAGACTTGGGTTCAGTCCTGGTCAGGGAACTAAGATCCTGCAAGCCATGATGAAATAAATAAATCAATAAAATTCCACTGGAAAATGAGTGGCAGAATTGGAGACAGCGGGTAGAAGGAGTGTCCAGCTCTCCATCTGTTTGTGTGCTGTGTGGCATTATATGGTACAAATGGAAATATAAAGGAATTCTGGATGTTTAAGGAACTCTGTTTTCTGTTACCCAGACATAAAAGAGCTTCAGTAATTTTGTCTTCAGGCTTTAAAGAACCCCAGTTGGGTACAAGAAGGAAAGAAACTTAGGTCTTGTTTTAAGACTTCTGATAATGCCAATCGAAAATTTGGCACTTAGCTTGATGGCAAAGATGAGAGAAATAGTCAATTTAGGAAGGATGGAAGAAGAGGTAAAACTTGTGTTCCAATGTTTTTTTCTTTTTGTCCTGCTGTGTGTGCTGCTGAGGACAGGACTCCTGAAACACTGATGACTGCTCACGTTCACAGACGTACAGGGCTAGGTTTGCGCTCAGCAAAGCATGTTCACACACATTTCTCTTTGATTCTTGTAACAACACGGTGAGGCTTATCTCCTACCACTCTCCCCCTCAATGTAGCCACAGGAGTCTTCTTGCTGTTCTTGGACCACATCAAACTCCTTCTTGCCTTGGGGCCTTTGCATATGTTATCCCCTTGTCTTGGAATATTCTTTCCACCCTCTACTTCCCACCCTCTTTGCTTAAATATCTTTCCTTAAGGAGATGTCTTTGACCTCCTAAATGAAGCTACATTTCTCATTTATATTTTTTAATCTGTATTCCTTGCTTTTTCTTCATGGCAATTTTTAGGAACATAGTTACATATTATTCGTAAGTTTGGACATTTGTCTTCCTTTCTAAATAAATGGTAAGCTGCCTGAAAACACCTAGTGCCACCTCTGGCGCATAGTAAATGCTCAGCAGATGTTGATTAAAGCACCTTTGGAGTTCCCGCTTCACCAGCTGGGAAAATGAGACTCAAGTTGGTTACTTGAGAGACTTCCCCTGGTGGTCCAGTGGCTAAGACTACATGCTCCCAATGCAGCGGGGCTGGGTTCGATCCCTGGTTGGGAACTAGATTCCCACACGCCCCAACTGAGAGCTGGCACTGCCAAGTAAGTAAAAAATAAATAAGAAAATCTTGAAAAACAAAAAAAAACTTGGTTGCTTGATTTACACACTCCCTGTCATAAACATTTTAAGTGGTGGAAATAGAAGTGGACCCCAGGACTTCTGCTGATTACGACAGGATGCTTTCATTTTTTTCTTTAACATCAGTCCCTAGTATCTCCATGAAATAGTTATTCAGGCCAATATCTAAAGTGAGTGATCAGGCCAAAGTGTCAGATATAAAGGGGCAGACACCAGGCTTGTAGCTGGTGTCTCATTTCCCTGTATATCTTTCTTGGAGGTAGATATCTTCTTTGCACAGATGAGTATCAGTTGGCATGATGAGGGTCTCTCAATATACCAACCCAAAGAAGTTCCCACTGCTAAATTCCACTCACATGATTTGAGGAAGACACTCCAGGCATTTGGAAAAAAAAAAAATAAGATCTGTTTGGGAAAAAATTCCCAAGGATCACAAAAAGTAGCTTGAGTAACACCTGTGGAATCCAACCTACATTGCCAGATCTGTTTTTGTTTGCATACCCGAACTATGACTTCAAAATACCAAATCATATTGTTTTTTTGCAACTTCTAAATCCTGATCAGTAGGTTTGTATTTTATTCATTAGTGGTTGCTAAGGGTGTGCATTTTTTTCTAAGTGTGGGCATTCTCCACGGCAGCTCTCAACAAATACCCTCCAGCTGAAAGTGGATGTGTCTGGCATTAAAATCGCTAGCATTCAGGCTGAATCAGAGCCCTGTGTTTATGGGTAGATCACCTCATCTCTCATGCTGCCATTAACGACTTGCATTCCTGAGAGATGGAATAAGCCATCTCAGTCAACAGAGCCTCAGCTATTTCTAAACATCAGTGTGGCCTTTTGGATGAGTTTTCATAAGCATTTATTAAACCTAATAACATAATTGTAATATTTATTTAAGTTTTAATCATAAGATCTAGACACCCACTTTTTTTTAGGTGCTTTTGGTCTTCTGAATTTTATTCTGATTTTAAATCTCAACCTGAGACTACTTATCGAGATATCTACACCTTAAATTTTCAAAGGATTGTGTATTTTGACTGTTGATGTTGGATTTAATATTTTGTGAGGTTTGGGTGGGGGGTTCTCTTTTAAACTCAGTACCATGAATTTAAATTTCAATTTTTAAAAGAGGTGTTAAATAATTTTAGATATTCCAGGATTATTAAATAATCCAGAACTATTTGCAATCTCAAACATGTAGCACTTGAGATTAAACTTAAATAAAAGGAGGCTTTGCAAAGGAGAAGAGGAAGAAAGAATTCCCAGCTGGTATCGTATGGCCTCAGTTAGCCGCAAGAATAGCTTGGCAATGAAACAACTGACAAAAGATTAATCTCCAAAGTGTATAAGCAGCGAATACATCTCAATATCAGAAGAGCAAACAGCCCAATCAAAAAATGGGCAGAAGACCTAACCAGACACTTTTCCTGAGAAGACATACAGATGGCCAATAAACACATGAAAGGGTACTCAGTGTCACTCATTATTAGAGAAATGCAAATCAAAACTGCAATGAGGTATCATCTCACACCAGTCAGAATAACCATCAAAAAATCTACAAACAGTAAATGCTGGAGAGGATGTGGAGAAAAGGGAACCCTCTTGCACTGTTGGTGGGAAAGTAAATTGATACAGCCATTATGGAGTACAATGTGGCTATTCCTTAAAAAACTAGGGAAAAAGCTACCAGATGACCTGGCACTCTCACTATTCGTCATATACTCTGAGAAAACCATAATTGGAAAAGACACATGTACCCCAATGTTCATAGCGGCACTGTTTACAATAGCTAGGACATGGAAACAACCTAGATGTCCATAAACAGATGCGTGGATAAAGAAGATGTGGTACATATATATGCGATATTACTAAATCACAGAAAAGAATGAATTTGAGTCAATTCTAGTGAGGTGGATGAACCTAGAGCCTGTTATACAGAGTGAAGTAAGTCAGAGAAAAACACATATATATCATATATTAACACATATGTATGGAATCTAGGGAGAAGGCAATGGCACCCCACTCCAGTACTCTTGACTGGAAAATCCCATGGATGGAGGAGTCTGGTGGGCTGCCGCCTATGGGGTCACACAGAGTCAGACACGACTGACGTGACTTAGCTTAGCTTTAGCTTATGGAATCTAGAAAAATGGTATTGATGAAACTGCAGGGAAAGAATTGAGGCAGATAAAAAGAACACTTGTGGACACAGGGAAGGAGAATGGGACAAATGATAAAAGTAGCATCGACATATATACACTATCATGTGTAAAATAGATAGCTGGTAAGAAGTTGCTTACCTGGGATGGAACCCAGAAGAAGCTTCCCTGGTAGCTCAGATAGTAAAGCATCTGCCTACAATGCGGGAGACCGGGTTGGATCCCTGGGTCAGAAAGATCCACTGGAGAAGGAAATGGCAACCCACTCCAGTATTCATGCCTGGAAAACTCCATAGACCGAGGAGCCTGGTAGGCTACAGTCCATGGGGTCACAAACAGTCGGACACGACTGAGTGACTTCACTTTCAAGAAGTTGCTATATAACAAAGGGAGCCTAGCCCTCCATTCTCTGATGACCTAGAAGGGTGAGACGGGGGGAAGAAGATGGAGGCTCAAGAGGGAGGTGGTATAATTATGGCTACTTAGCATTGTTGTATGGAAGAAACCAACACAACATTTATAAAGAAGTTTTCCTCCAATTAAAAATTAATTAAAAACAATAGAATGGCTTGGCTCGTTCAAGCGTCTAGGAGAAGTTAAGCTGAACTGCAGCAAAGCTAAGATTGGTTGAAAAGGTAAGTTCAGTTCAGTTTATTTTCTCAGTCATGTCCAAATATTTGTGACCCCATGGACTGCAGCACACCAGGCTTCACTGTCCATCACCAACTCCCAGAGCTTTCTCAAACTCATGTCCATCGAGTTGGTGATGCCATTCAACCATCCCATCCTCTGTCATCCCTTTCTCCTCCTGCCTTCAATCCTTCCAGCAACAGGGTCTTTCCCAGTGAGTCAGTTCTTTGCATCACGTGGCCAAAGTATTGGAGTTTCAGCTTCAGTATCAGTCCTTCCAATGAATATTCAGGACTGATTTCCTTTAGAGTTGACTAGTTTGATCTCCTTGCAGTCCAAGGGACTCTCAGGAGTCTTCTCTAACACCACAGTTCAAAAGCATCAATTCTTTGGTGCTCAGCTTTCTTTATAGCCCAACTCTCACATCCATACGTGAAAAGGTAAAGTGATGGCCAGATTATAGAAAGATTAGTATCAGTCTTATCTATGTTTTAAAAATTATGTTAAAGTATAATATACATAATTATTTTACTTTAATGAATTGAACATTGTTATTATAATTTAGTTTAGATATCTCTCTTAGAAAGCTATGGGATAACCTAAGTTGTTCCTCTTCCTTGGATGAAACAAAAAGGCCCTGTGTCTCATGGAAATGATGGGAGAGGTAGGTCTGTGAAGGGGCTATTTTGCAAAATCCTCCAACACCACAAGCCCTTATATTGAAGGATTTGTAAATTCCTACAATAAGGACATTCATGAAATACAAGAGCCTACCTTGAACTGGGGCAAGTCAGTGACCAGTGCTTTATTTCTAACCGGAGCCAAGGGGAACCAAGTGAGGTAGCTGGGTGCTTGGATGTTTTGGAGGGGCTTTCCTGGTGGCTTGGCTTGTAAAGTAGCTCTGCCTGCAATGTGGGAGACCTGGGTTGAATCCCTGGGTTGGGAGATCCCCTGAAGAAAAGGAAGGCTACCTACTCCAGTATTTCAGCCTAGAGAATTCCATGGACTGTATAGGCCATGGGGTCACAAAGAATCAGACACGACTGAGCGACTTTCACTTTCACTGGATCCTTTGGAGGCCAAACTGGAACTCAATGTATACTCATTGAGTGGATAACTAAATGAAGACTTGATTTGTTGGCACTACAAATCCATTTGGAATGTCCCTAATCAGCTTTATTTCCTATTTACTTCAGAGGCTATTTTTGGCCTTTTTCATCTCTCTGAAGCCCAGTGCTTTGCTGTTTTTGATGCTCACACTTATTTCCTCCTTCACTGAAGAGATTGAGGTTATCAGCAGGGAATCCTTCATACTATTCATTTCTCTTCCCCAAACACCCTCACTGAAAAAGCATATTTACATCTAAAGCCTTGTTTTTCTTTTTCGCTTACCCTGTACTCATGTTGAAGAACTCTTCTGCTGTTCTCACCTATTACCCAGAGACCTTTCTCCATCAGTTAGCCAATCCATCATCTGTCTCTTTTTCCCACACTTTCAAATGTTCAAAAGTCTTCTATTTCATTTATAACCTATTAGGGGTGAGAAATAAAAGATGAGCAAATAAATATATGTGTTCTAAAATGTATTTTAAAATTGTGATCAATAATATGAACATCCTGGACCTTCCCTGGTGGTCCAGTGGTTAAGAATCTGCCTTCCAATGCAAGGAACTTGGGCTTGATCCCTGATCAAGGAACTTGGATCCCATGTGCTGCATGGCAACTAAGTCCATTCACAACTGCTAAACCTGCAGGCTCTAGAACCCGTGCCCCACAACTAGAGAAGCCTCTGCATGCTACAACTGGAGAAAGCCATCACGCTGCAATGAAGGCCCAGCACAGCTCCAAATAAATAAATAATATGAACAATCCTCTCTCCACTAACTCCATTATTTTATGGTGGAGGGTAACAGGAGGAGCTTACTTTAGATTGGATGATCTGGGAAGAAGACCTTAAGCTAAGACCTTCCCAAAAAGGAGTCAGTTATGCAGAAAGAGAGAGACAGGAATGGAAGAAACAGACTGAACAAAGGCTCTGAGGTAGAAAAGAGTTTCACATGTGACAGCAAGTCCTAGAAAACAGTGGTGTCTGGAATACAGAACCTGGAGGGGACAGTGACACAAGCCGCACTTCACTTGTGTCAAGTCAAATGCCAGAGGTCACCATTTGGCCGAGCAGGTGAGGTCAGAGAGAAATGTACATGTCAGATCATGCTGACTGCTGCAAGGCAATATGAGAAGTCTGGATTTCTATGCCCAAATAAATTTTTCTTTCTATGCCCAAAGCAAGGCCAAGATTCATTTTGTGTTCTAAGAAAGATACCTCTGTTGCAGCATGAGGAGGAGATGGAGGGGAAAGAGCCAGAGTAGAAGCAGGAAGACTTCTCTGGAGACTGTTGAAGAATTTCAGCTAAGAGATGGTGATGGTCTAGGCCAAGGTGGAGCTGGATACCAGTGGACACCTGTGGGGGCCAGTTTTGCAACTGTGATCTAAGGATGCAAAATGCTGAAGGAGGCCATCCTGGATTACCTAGCAGACAACCCGAACATGGGCGCTAGCACCATTAAGCAAGCATACCAGAGACAGGATGAAAGATAAAGAAGAAAGATGGAGAATATTTTAAAAATCTAGGGGGGGAAAATTTGAAAATGTAGATGTAGTGTTGCTTGGTCTACTGGCTCCAATTCTCTTGGCTCCTTTAATTGAAGTGAAATCATTGGAACTGCTTTCCCTTGAGAGTTGAAGAAAAATAGAATATGGTTCAGAATTACCAGGTTATTTCATAAGCAACCTATGTCACAGAACTAGTTGCTCTTCTCCTCTAGGCTACTGTGGCAAGCTTGCACATTTTAGAAGTGGAAGCTCCATTGTCTATGAAAATGTGCTCTTCACGGATGTGGAAATCAGACCTGCTCTTCCAAGAATGGCTTCTTTACAATCCCCTTTGAAGGCAGCCCCAGGAAGGCCTCCAGCAAACATGTAGATGAAGCAAAAGATGCATTCTCATATTCTCCCATTCTTAGAGGCCTCTCCCCCAAATCCTAAAAATTGTTCTGCTGGAGCCTCCCTGGAGGTTCTCACCGGGCCTTTCACCACAATCACTGCATCTTGTACTAGGCCAGTAACTATCCGCCAATGCTGGAGACACAGGTTTGATCCCTGGGTTGGGAAGATCCCCTGGAGAAGGAAATGGCAGCCCACTCCAGTATTCTTGCCTGGGAAATCCCATGGACAGAGGACCCTAGCGGGCAGTCCATGGGGTCATAAAAGAGTCAGACACGACCTAGTGACCGAACCATAAACAACAGTAAGTTCTACCCAGACTTCTCTTTTCAGTTGCTGTCTTCATACCCTCTTGTATATTATGGTGGGGTGAGAGAGGACAGGGCAGTGCTTGATTTTAGTGTGAGTGATCCTGCTCTTTCTTACAACAGCTTCACAGGTGATGACTGTTACATGACAGCTCACTGCAGACTGCTCTCTTTAGAATGTGGGATATATCGAATCTGTTGTTTTAAAATGTGAATCTTTGCCAATTACTGGGCAATGGGGACATTTCTTCCCAACCTCCTCTTTGTGTATTTGTTTGTGTATTTGATTTTGTGATTACCAAAGCCAACAATCAAGAACTGAACAAATAGTTCAAAACTGTCTTGTTACCTTTGTAAGAGGCAAAGGACTTTTCATGGCTTAACGTTGAACTAGAGCTGGACCTAATACGTCTCATGGGTTTTCTCTGATCTAACTGCTGGCCAGGAGTACTTCTTGGATGGTCCTCTGTCATTTCTTCTTTACCAGTGGGTTTCTGTTAATGCTTGGCTTTCTTGCTAAGGATCGGTCACTTTCTTGGATGGCTCTGGGCACATCAGGGTTATACTGAGATATTTCCAGTCAGTGGCTACCTGATTCAGGGGAGGGTGTCATTATCAACTTCTTTCATGTGTTTCTGTCCAGTTTCTTTGGGCTTGTGATGCCCAATTGGAAGAATAGTTAGAGGGGCAGAGGTGAAGAAGCAGGAAGAAAGAAAGTGACAGGAAGTTTACCAGCAATGGGGCTTCTGGGAGAGATTTTGAAGTTTAAATTGTGCAAGACCCAAGCACATCTCTGGGGTATAATAATAGATTTGGAGAGAATGAAAATAGAGGGTGTGGTGAGATAGTGATTTGCATTGTGAGTTAGATTCACAGTGATGGTTTTTGAGTGATGAATGTGTGTGTTGTAAATCTTTCACAATGATTTTTTTGTTATTGGTCTAATTCTCAGAGCTGAGTTTGTCCTAAGCTATGCTGTATCAGTTTCTAATTTAGTGTGGTTATCCAAAAGAAACATAAACTGATAATTTCAAAGTTTATGCTCTTTTCTCATATGAAAAATGGTCTTGTACTTACCAGAACATCTTAACAGTTTTCAATCTACTGATATAGATAGTGCTAGTGGGTTTTTTTCTTTTTTTTAAGAAGGCAGGGAATGAAACATAAATTCCTTTGCATAAAAGAGTAGAGAGAATAGGGGGCTGAGGAAAAGGGGAAATGGATGAAAGGTCTAGAGAGCAAAAGAGAGGACTCCCTGGTGACGGTCCAATAGTCAAGACTCTAGTGCTTCCGCTGCAGGGGTCATGGGTTCAATTCCTAGTTGGGGAACTAAGATCCCACATGCTGTGTTGCATGGCCAAAAAAAAAAAAAAAAATTGCCTAAGAGATGTGGGTACAGAGTAAGAAAGAAAGGTGGACAGAGTCAGAAAGAAATCTCTCTCTGCCCAGGGAAATTTAGATGAATTTTTAGCACAATGTTGAGAAACATTCAGTTGGTATTTGTACCGTGCTGCACTCTAATTTCTCTCTGTTATTGCAAATCATTAGGAAAATTTGGTTATCAGTAACAGCGATTTGTGAATAGTACTTCTGGGGATTTAACAAATACAGGCACTCGGGGTGAAGTTGCAAAGGAAGGTGATGGGGACACAGAAGTACAGGAAACAGAACACTGGTAATTCAGTGAAAGCAAAACTCAGAGCAAGAGGTGACCAGGAGATGCTAAGCATTCTAACAGTCTCTATAGGTATGAGTATGCAGTGCGGGAGGCCAGGTTTCCCGCAGAATCTGAGTGGGTAGTCATGCATTCTACTTCATTATTAAAGGCAACGGTGACCTCAGATGACAGGAGACCTTAGAGATATACAGGTTGACAGGAACATGAGGTTCCTAAATAGATGACTTTAACTCAAAGATAAGACCTTGGCTTTTGGTGCTGAAAAACTGTATAGTTACTTCCAAATTTGCTGTGTGCAAATAATGGATATTCCCTGGCAGGCTTCACAGTACATTCGCATTGTATCATAATAGATGAGTGTCCAGCCCAGTTTGGAAAAGCAGCAATCTTTTATCTGTGGGCAGAGTTGATTGCTTATAAGTGAAAAGAAAAAATTCCCATGTTAGGAGGTAGAATGTGGTATGTGGAGTTTTTTTTTCTTTCTTTCTTTTTTTAAATATTTTAAGCTATTTTTTTGGATTGACATTTAGAGTAAAACAGACTTATATCCCATGATTCAGTAGGAGAAAGAAGTCTAATGTTATGAAGAAGACACTGGCAAACAATTAGTAGCTATTTCTTTGTGCATGAAGACTATGTGGAGTTACAATGCCAAAATTCTGGAGCTGGGAGAAGTTTCTGTGACTATGGCAGTGACTGCTAGTGACCTACTCAATGTCTCCCCCTCTTCTGCCTTACTAACAGAACCCAGTGTAAGTCATCGTGGCAATGTGTTCAGCTGAAAGAGATTACAGTAAGTCTACATATGAACCTTTTAATTGTGAACTTAACGAAGATGCGAACGTGCGTTCCATCAGTGTCAGGCAGGAGTGAAATTGCAGCTTGCCCTCCATCTCCTGTTGCTAGCAATCCCTCAGTTCTGCCATCTCCCACCTTCTCTCCCTCCTCTAGTAAGTAACTCTTCTTGCCTGTTCACTTGATGCCAGCACCTGTATGCCAGCGGTTGTACTGTATTACTATAATTTTCAAGGTACTATATGATTTAAAATGTTTATTTTTGTTTGTTTTTTTAATGTATTCCTTGTGCAAAAAGTATTATAAATCTATTATATTACATTACTATATAGGTATTGTTAGTTAGGTACCTAGGCCAACTTCATTAGACTTATGAAAAATTGCACTTAACAAACTCGTTCTTGGAATGGAACTTGTTCATATATAGGGGGCTTATTATATTATCTAGCCTTCCCTTGCTGATAGTCACAACCAATGAATCCTAAGTAGAAGTCATTGGGAAGGGCTCTGAGAACATTTAAGAGGACAATGCCTTCCTTCTGCTGGGATGTAGATGAACTGGCCAGATGATAGTCATTATTTTACACCCATGGAAATTCAAGCTATGCAACGAGGAAGATGAAGCAGAAAAATAAGAAAAGCTGTTGAATACCAAGAATACTGTAAAACTGTAATACCTGCACCAGACTTCTTTTTCATGAGAGAAAATGAATTCTTTTGGTTGTATCTTGGTTATTGGCCACTACACAAAATCCTTAACTGATACAGTGATTATCATTTTGTATGGTTTTTGCATTTTGTATCTAAGGAGGCACAGAGAACTTATTCCAGTCCTATCTCAGTGTTATTCTTGTGGTATTATGTGTGTCCAGTATGAAACTGGGGTTTCCCTGGTGGTTCAGATAGTAAAGAATCTGCATGCAATGCAGGAGACCCAGGTTCAATCCTTGGGTCAGGAAGATCCCTTGGAAAAGGGAATGGCTACCCACTCCAGTACTCTTGCTTGGAGAATTCCATGGACAGAGGAGCCTGGAGAGCTACAGTTCATGGGGTTGCAAAGATTCAGGCACAACTGAGCGACTAACACTTTCAATATGAAATTATAATATAATTCATTTATAATAAAATCTCATAGGTGTTCCTCTGAGACATACTTATTAACTGAAGTCAAAACTGTAAATCAAGTTCACTAAGTCCAAAATCCCCTAGAATTTCCAGTTTATAGTTTTTTTTTTTGGAGGCACGGATTAAGTTTCCAATCCTCCTAGGGTGAAATCATGGCCACTGAATCATATTACTTTATTCTTTTATTCATTGACAGGTATCACTTCCTGCTGCTGTGGTTCAGGTTCGACTCTTGTTCCTGAAACTAGGATAAATGTAGCAACTTCCTGTGGCTAAACTTCTCTTGTCTAATTCATTCTATGTATTTTTTACATATTTTTCATTATGAAATATATCCCTCTTTCTGCTGAGAAACTTTCAATAGCTCCCCACTTCCTATTGATTAAAATCCAAACTTCTTAGCCTGGATATCCTTGGATTTTCTATGGATTCCCAGGTGGCTCAGTAGTAAAGAATCTGCCTGCCAATGCAGGAGCCACAGGAGAAGCGGGTTTGATCCCTGGGTTGGAAAGATGCCCAGGAGTAGTAAATGGTAACCCACTCCTGTATTCTTGCCAAGAATATCTCATGGACAGAGGGTGGGCTACAGTCTGTGGGGTCACAAAGAGTCAGACAGGACTGAGCATGCACACACTGCACATGGCTGCTTTTATGTCTTCTAACCTTTGCTTGGACTCTGTCCTTTGCTTTTTAACTCACCTCCCTGTTCCAACTGTCTCTGAAGGCTCAGTCCATAGCCAACCCAAGGCCAAGGTTTCTGTGTTTGAACTCTATTCTCAGTGAAGGCCCTTAACCTCCTCGAAGTCAGCTGATGTGGCATCGTGTTCTCTGGGATCCTCACGTCTCCCTTCAGTTTCCTCTCAGCTGTGTTTCTCAGAGTTTACATAAACATCACATTCATTAAAAGTGATGATTTGAATGATTTGGACCATTTTATCATTCTCACTGCCTAACTTGCTTCAGTCTTAAGGGAAGAATCAGATTTCCTTGTAGAAGGAGAAAAAAAATGTGTGTGTATGTGTATTATATTTTATTACAGACCCAACTGAAAATATACTAGAATTAAAACTGAATTGCCCAAACCTGGGTCTCCTACATTGCAGACAGATTCTTTACTGACTGAGCCACCAGGGATGCCCATGTAATATAAACTATACCTCAAATGTTAGAAGTATCAGAGACATTAAATGCATAATCCTTGCTAATTTATTGCACTGATAATATTTTGTTTTTGTTTTTAACCTGGTGTTCTTAATGAAACCCAATAGTGAATTAGCCCTGGAGAGGCTTGACAAAAGTCAACATGTCAACATGTACTTTTCGTATAAGTTATATCGTATTGTGAGAAGCTGAAATACTGCAGAGGCTCTAAGGCTAGGGAAGTTCAGAGAGTGGGAATCCCAAGCCTCTGCTGTTTCCTCAGGGAACCAGGCTTGGGCTATGGTTAGGGCATTTCATCTGTCAGGGATGAGGTCCTATGAAGTCTTGCATAAACCCTAGGGGATTTACTAAATTTCTTTTTTTTTTTTTTAATTTATTGGGGTATAGTTGTTTTACAATGTGGTGTTAATTCCTCTTGTACAGCAAAATGAATCAGCTATAGTTGTTCAGTCAGCAAGTTGTATGCAGCCATTTTTGACCCCATGAACTGCAGCATGCCAGGCTTCCCCATCCTTCACTATCTCCCTGAGTTTTTGCCCAAACTCATGTCCACTGAGACGGTGATGCCATCCAACCATCTCATCCTCTGTTGTTCCCTTCTCTTGCCCTCAGTCTTTCCAAGCATCAGGGTCTTTTCCAAGGAGTTGACTCTTTGCATCAGGTAACCAAATAATTGGAGCTTCAGCTTCAGCATCAGTCCCTCCACTGAACATTCAGGGTTGATTTCCTTTAGAATTGACTGGTTTGATCTCCTTGCTGTCCAAGGATCTCTAAAGAGTCTTCTCCAGCACCACAGTTCAAAAGCATCAATTCTTTGGCCCTCAGCCTTATTTATGGTCCAACTCTCAAATCTGTACATGACTACTGAATCAGCTATATGTATGTATATATATATATATATCCCCTCTTTTTTGGATTTCCTTCCAATTTAGGCCACCACGGAACACTCAGTAGAATTCCCTGTTCTATGCAGTTGGTTCTCATTGGTTATCTGTTTTACATATGGGAGTGTACATATGTCAATCCCGATCTTCCAATTCATTCTACCTCCCCTTTCTCTCTTTGGTGTCTGTACGTTTGTTCTCTATAGGATTTACCAAATTTCTTGTACCTCAACATTGTCACCTCCAAACTCCAAGAGTTACTATATATGATTGCTTCAATTATCTTTAATGCACAGTGTCACCTGGCCACAAAATTTTAGTTTCTGGTACAGTTTCTAGTACAAATGAAAACTGAGTGGCAGTAAGTAACAATGAGTTAACCTGTGTTATAGGGTTTAACAAGATTTGAACATCATGGGTTGGCACACGACTTTTCACAGTTTGAAAGACAGTTATTTCTTCTGTTCATGATATGAGTATGTGGGTTTACACAAACTTATAAATAATACATAACACGTATAAGTGAGTAAGTGAAGTTGCTCAGTTGTACCCGACTCTTTGCAACCCCATGGACTGTAGCCTACCAGGCTCCTCTGTCCATGGGATTTTCCAGGCAATAGCACTGGAGTGGATTGCCATTGCCTTCTCCAGCAGATCATCCCGACCCAGGGATTGAACCCGGGTCTCCCGCATTGTAGACAGACGTTTTACCATCTGAGCCACCAGGGAAGTCACTGACATGTATATGCACACACATTTATATATAATTATTCTTTAAAGAGAGTGAAGAATATTTATCCAAAAATGTACATATGTAAAATCCTAAGCCACCTGTGTGTGCATAGGCACCAACTTATCTTAATAAATTGTCACGTTATCCCTATTATTATTTGCTCTTCCAGGAGGATATGTAATAGCAAAATAGCTACTATGAATGAGGTAGCATTTTGAGTTATAAGGCTATGTGCATTTTAAAATGACATTGAGGATTAATTTCCCTTATGATCACCTGTTATTGTTTTGCTCAGGCTTCTATATGACAGAAAAATACAATAAGTTAAATTTGATTTAAAGACCCTGATATCAAATCAACGGAAAATCAATGTATCTTGAGAGAAAGTAATAAATTTGTGAAACAAATTTAGAAAGCATGAGATTTTTGTGCCCTCTGCCAAATCTAGAAACCTTGAAGGGACTTACTTGGTCTCTTGACTAATAAGTGGGCCAATTTGCTTTTTATAGTGCTCATATCTTCCAGTAACTTTTCCTTATTGGATTCTGAGACACTCTTTTTGGAACACAGGTTATATTGTTCCCTCTAGTGTATGCCACCCTTAAAAGAAGGCAAAGCATGTTCTTTTGAAGACTATATAGATAACAAACATTCATTGTCATACAGTGAATGTGAGCGTTTGTTAAATCTATCATGTAAGATTTACTAGAAAAAAGACGGGAGAAGAAATTATAGA
The DNA here is from genome assembly GCF_027580195.1 of Bos mutus. Classification (NCBI taxonomy): domain Eukaryota; kingdom Metazoa; phylum Chordata; class Mammalia; order Artiodactyla; family Bovidae; genus Bos; species Bos mutus. Next base: position 35,212,139 of record NC_091618.1, read on the forward strand.
ACTCAGTGGTTAATACCAGATTTTACCCAAGACTTTTGGTCGGAATTGAGTGGACTGAGAATGCATTTTAGAATAGAATATATAAATTAGAAGAAACAATAATGCAGTGTATGGGAAACAAAGTGAAAATATTTAGAATATTAATAATGAAAGAAAAATAGTTTCATTTTTGATTATTGGGATGGAACTCAGAGGCATTCGGATTTAAATCTTGTTTTGCTATATATATTTGTTACAATGAAAAAAACCATATGGGAGCTTCTCATAATATAACCTTATGGGGGAAGTATCAGATCTGTGGAATTAGCCTTTTACCCAATTATTTGAATTTTTAAATATCTTAAAGGATCTTTTATTAAAAAAACAAACTTTTTAAACTCTTTCCTATATCAAGCCTAATCTTTACATATGAATTCTTTAATCCCATCTATTATATTTGCCCTTACCATCTATGCGGACAACCCTGGTGGTTCAGTGGTTAAGACTGCTTTTCAGGTGTGGATTTGATGCTTCCTTGGTGGCTCAGACGGTAAAGCGTCTGCCTGCAATGCGGGAGACCCGGGTTCGATTTCTGGGTCGAGAAGATCCTCTGGAGAAGGAAATGGCAATCCACTCCAGCACTCTTGCAGGAAAAATCCCGTGGATGGAGGAGCCTGATAGGCTGCAGTCCATGGGGTAGCAAAGAGTCGGACACGACTGAGCGATTTCACTTTCACTTTCACTTTCACTTTGATGCCTTAGTCGGGAAACTAAGGTTCCACATGCTCCACTGTTGTCGTTCAGTTGCTCAGTTGTGTCCAACTCTATATGACCCCATGGACTGCAGCATGCTAGGCTTCCCTATCCTTCACTATCTCCCGGAGCTTGTTCAAACTCATATCCATTGAGTTGGTGATTCCATCCAACCATTTGATCCTCTGTTTCTCCCTTCTCTTCCTGCCTTAAATTTTTCCCTGCATTAGGATATTTTCCAATGAATCAGCTCTTCACATCAGGTGGCCAAAGTATTGGAGCTTCAGCTTCAGCATCAGTCCTTCCAGTGAATATCCAGGATTGGTTTCCTTTAGGTCTGACTGGTTTGGCTCTCCTGGTGGCTCAGATGGTAAAAAATCTGCCTGCAATACAGAAGGCCCTGGTTTGATCCCTGGGTGAGGAAGATCCTGGAGAAAGGAATGGCTATCCACTCCAGTGTTCTTCCCTGGAGAACTCCATGTGGGATACAACTGAGCAACTAACATGCTTCTTGGCACAGCCCCAAAATTTAAAAACACACACACACAAAACAAAACATATCATTACCACCTACTGATAAACAGGTGTCATTTAGAACACAGAATGGGAGGTGGAACACCATGAAACTTGGGAAAACCTGCAGAAGTAACCTTCTTTTCTGGGGAAAAAGGGTGAGGTGACAGAAGCAATTCAAACTTTACGGCTGGAATGAAGCTAAAAGAGCATTAAATTAAGACCCTCAATTTATAAAAAAGAAAATTAAGTAAAATGCTCAGTGACACAGATAATAAATGTTAATAAATGGGCAGAGACTTAGATCAAGTTCAAATATCTGATCTGAGCACCAGTCCAAACTGCCCAGTCACTGGCAGTGTGACTTCTGTGTGCTCTTGTGCTGCTCTCTCAGCCTCTCTGAACTTCACGTTCTTCACCAGTAAAACTGGTGCTGAACTCTCATCATCACTGAAGCCTCTGAAAAAATCAGTGACTTTGTGTTTATTTATTCTTAATTTCTTCAGCAAATATTTGTCAAATATTATGATGTGTGAGACTGCTCTAGGTGTGGAAAAGAGAAAAATAAACACAGCCTTGCCTTCAAAGAGTGTACAGTGTTGTGTAATATATAAACCATAAAATGATTTATTCAATATTAAAATTTGAGTTCTGTGCACTTAATGAAAGTAAAATACCAAGAACTGTACAAAACACTTAGAGAAGAAAGCAATTATTTCTCACGGGGAGCCAGAGTTAGAAGTCTTCATGAAGCAGCATTTTTTAAGCATTGAAGGATGGTTAAGATTTCATCAGATAGAAATGATCTGTTGGGGGGAGGGGAAGTCAGGAAGGCACTCAAACAAAGAAAAAATATGATTAAAGGATGCAAGGAGAAAAAACACGGATTATGTTCAGAGAACCAACAGAAAGTCAGATGACTGAATTGGTTGGAAAATAGATTTCGTGAAAGGACAGAGTGGCAGCTAGCACCGTAGAGAGGCAGGAGCTGGGACACAGACGGTTTCTGACATCAGGAGAACTCAAAAGCATAAATCTTTTGGGCCAGCCAGATACAGAGGATACAGAGATGAATAAGCCATGATATCTGCACCCAGGAATTTGGACATTACTTAGTGGGCAGCAGAGAGCCCTGAAAATTAGTAAACAGGAATAATCAACATGACTAATCCTGAACTTCAGGAAGATGACTTTGAAAGCACCATGTGATGTAGATGAAGATGACAAGAAACTAGAGTCAAGAGACTGGATAATATTCAAAAAACGTAACACTGGAGTGGGCTTTGCTTGGTGGCTGTGAAACTGGAAAAGGATGACACAGGTTAGCCCAGTGGCCGTTAAATGTTTTGAGTGACAGCCCTCTTTGAGAATCTGATGAAATCATGAGACTCATTTCTCAGAAAGGATGTCCATACATGGATGTGTAATTTTGCATGTAATTCTTATAGGTTTACAGACATTTTGAGGTAATTCATGCCCCTCCCCACCCCCAGCCGCAAGTTAAGAAATCCTGATTTAAGAAGAGATTACGGAGGTTGAATCTACAGAACGCGTGCCATGGAATAGGGAGTTGAAAATGCCTCTGAAATTGTAAACCTGGCTGTTTGGGAGAACTGCAAAGTGCCTGCAAAGTGAGCTTACTGGGGATAGCTGGGGTACTTCTGACCTCCACTCTTGTCTGGGAGCTTTTTCCTGATTTGGTTCTTGCCTTCTTCCATATTTCTGAACCCTCTAGCAAGAGAGAACTGGATTCATTTTAGCGAAAGGAGAACAACCACTCTAGACTTAATACACTTGAACATACACAGAAGTATTACTTGTGACATAGGACTCAGGAATATGCACATCTCATCCTGATCATATTCATACAAGTTCTTTCATATTCTGATAGTTGGAAATTAATTTCTTCCATTGGTATTCTAAACATGATGAATGTGTTCAGTATTCATGTGGCTCTGGTATAAAATTATATGGAAATTCTAGTACAATTTCAGTAATTAATGTCTGCCAATTATAAAGGGTTACAATTATAGCACTCATAGGGACTTATGGAGTATATGAAAAATATACAAAAAATCAGAGAAATTAATTTTCTATGCTCAGTCCTTCTGATTAATGGGAAAAAAAAAAACCCTAATTACTAGGTAACAGTAATGTGAAGAATGCTAATAAATACTCCAAACAGAGAACCACTTTATTTTTTTTTTATTTCAAAGAAAAACATTTCTTTATTTTTTTATTTTTTTGGTATTGCTGGAAAAGACTCGTGAGAGTCCCTTGGACATCAAGGAGGTCAAAGCAGTCCATCCTAAAGGAAATCAACCGTGAATATTTATTAGAAGGACTGATGCTGCAGCTGATGTTCCAATACTTTGGTCACATGATGCAAAGAGCTGACTCATTGGAAAAGACCCTGATTCTGGGAAAGATTGAAGGCAAAAGAAGAAAGGGTGGCAGAGGACGAGATGGTTAGATATCATCACTGACTTGGTGAACATGAATTTGAGCAAACTCTGGGAGATAGTAAAGTACAGGGAAGCCTGGTGTGCTGCAGTGCATGAGGTTACAAAGAGTTAGACACGACTTAGCGACTAAACAGCAACAGGCACACTTTACAGGAGATCTACCCTTAGAGAAATGATTTAATTTCAGATATAAAGAAATATGAAGACATTTAAGAGGCTGAGTAAGAATGAAATAATTTATAGTATCAGTTTGACATTAATAAAAACATGTATCATTATGGGAATTTTTTACGTAATAGACATTTGGGTGAACTTTATAGTTGTAAGTCATAAGAAATTTGGAAATGGAAGAGGTTTTCTCTAGAAGTCACCTATACTCCAACAACATTTTCCCCTTTGTAAATAAAGAACTGAATCATGGAAAAATTTTGTTGTTTTCTGTGTTCAGTGGTTTACCCTAGAATGAGTGCCCTGAATTTGGAAAGAACCCTTTATTTTACCCTTAAGTCGAGAATGATGATCCTCACAAATGATGCTCTTGTGAAGAACTAAGGTGACCAAGGGTGCTGAATGGTTCCCTAAATCCTCAAAAAAGAGCTCTCACTGAACAAAGTATATGTTTATTTTTCATGTGAACTATTTTTTTTCAAATAATAAATTAGGAGCATTAGATTCTATAATCCTTACATGTATATGGAATATTGTTAAGGAAGTATATAGTTGCACTATACCTTGCTCATCAGACATTTAATCAACACAAAAATAATTTTATAAATCTTACTGAATTCTCTACCTGTAGGATTTCTCCATTTTGTAGGATGGAGGGTGTCTACTGTTCCCACACAAAAGAAAGTGGCCCTAACCCAAATATATTAACAGTGCATGCGTGCTAAATCACTTTAGTTATGTCCAACTCTTTACGACTCTATGGTCTATAGCCTGCCAGACTCCCCTGTCCATGGGATTCTCCAGGCAAGAATATTGCAGTGGGTTGCACGCCCTCTTCCAGAGGATCTTCCTGACTCGTGTTTCTTATGTCTCCTGCATTGGCAGGCGTGTTCTTTACCACTAGCATCATCTGGGAAGTCTGTGTTAATTATACATCAGACCTAATAGATATAAGGGTGAATTTAAAAAATGATGAAACCTGGTTATTTTAATGTCATTGACAAGATAACCATTATATATATTCTTATAAACAGGCAGTTATACAACTACAAATGTATAAAATGCTGCAAAGGATAAGCTTAGGATGGAAGGTGGTCTAGTCATTGGTCTTCATCGCTAAAAAAATGAATCTAAAAGGTTATCTGTGTAGAGCCACTACGCTATTACCCCTGTGATGTCTTTGTTTCTGGGATTTGTCTTCTGTCCTTAGGCTATTTGTTTTAACTTTCCTAATTTGATTTATGAAAAAACAATCTTACTTGTTCACAGTTTAAAGGCATTTAGAAGGTAGTAGTTTGATTGATTTTTTTTTTTCAGAGTATTCTGAGAACAACCACACCAGAATTAACTTCAGTGTTCCTTAAAGAGAGAATACCCAGTCTGTCCCACTCCACATCTGTTCAGTCTAAATTAGGGGTGAAGAGAGATGGGCAGCACAATTTATTAAACAGGATTCCCAGCTGATTCAGTTCGATTCAGTCGCTCAGTCGAGTCTGACTCTGCGACACCGTGAACCGCCGCACGCCAGGCCTCCCTGTCCATCACCAACTCCCGGAGTTCACCCAAACTTATGTTCGTTGAGTCGGTGATGCTACCCAACTATTTCATCCTCTGTCATCCCCTTCTCCTCCTGCCCTCAATCTTTCCCAGCATCAGGGTCTTTTCAAATGAGTCAGCTCTTTACATCAGGTGGCCAAAGTATTGGAGTTTCAGCTTCAACATCAATCCTTCCAATGAACATCCCAGCTGATTCTTACGCCCGCAAAAGGATGAAGTCCATTGACCACTGAAGTCCATTGGTTCTAAAGCTGTAATTTTAGACCAGCAGAATCTGGATCACCAGGGAAGTTGTTGTTCAGTCTGTCAGTGGTGTCCGACTTTTTGGGACCCCATGAACTGCAGCACACCAGGCCTCCCTGTCCATCACCAACTCCCGGAGTTTACTCTAACTCATGTCCATTGAGTCAGTGATGCCATCCAGCCATTTTGCCCTCTGTCATCCCCTTCTCCTCCAGCCTTCAATCTTTCCCAACATCAGGGTCTTTTCCAATGAGTCAGCTCTTTGCATCAGATGGTCAAAGTCTTAGAGCTTCAGCCTCAGCATCAGTCCCTCCAAGGGAAGTCATTAGACATGCAAATTTTTGGTCTTTCGAAAGACCTGAAAAATGAAATTGTTAGTCACTCAGTCTTGTCAGACTCTTTGTGATCCCAAGGACAGTAGCCCTCAAGGCTGAATCAGAAACTGTTGGGGTGTGGCCAAGCTGATTCTAAAGGAAGTTAAAATTTGAGAACCACTGATTCTAGATAGTCTATTCAATTTTTGACCTAGAAGGAAGTCAAAGCCAAGATGAGTCATTGACTTGTTCACTTTAAACATGAGTTAATATTCTGAGCAACCATATAAATCAAAGTTGTCCTTTTAGAAAACTAATCCTTGATTGATTTACTTGAACTTATTACTTGGGCTTCCCTGGTGGCTTAGATGGTAGGTCTCTGCCTGCAGTGCGGAAAACCTGGGTTTGATCCCTGGGTTGGGAAGATCCCCTGGAGGAGGGCAAGAAAGCCCACTCCAGTATTCTTGTCTGGAGAATACCCATGGCCAGAGGAGCTTGGTGGGCTGCAGTCCATGGGGTCACAAAGAATCAGACACAACTGGGTGACTAAGCACAGCACATTACTTGAACGAGACCAAATATATATTGTAATTTTCTATTTACTTCATATTTTTAGGTAAATGAGAATATTACAATGGTGGGAGGGATTGGGGGGCAGGAGGAGAAGGGAACCACAGAGGATGAGATGCCTGGATGGCATCACCGACTTGATGCACATGAGTTTGGGTGAACTCCGGGAGCTGGTGATGGATAGGGAGGCCTGGTGTGCTGCGGTTCATGGGGTTGCAAAAAGTTGGACACGACTGAGTGACTGAACTGAACTGAAGGAAGGAATAACTTTCGAGTTTATTTTAGGGTGTTTGCATTTTCTTAAAGATCTTTGAAAATGATGTTCAAGACTGCAAAAATGAAAGAATTACCTTTAGTGTGCCTGAAACGCTTTGCATTTACTGGAAGAAAGACTCATTTTAAATCTGAAGGATTATTTCTCGCATTTATGGCATTGCAGAATAATTCATATAGTTCGTTATTAGAAATTAGAGTATAAAATGTTCAATATTATTCAAGTTTTGAATAGGAAGTGTACTTTGTAAAATATTTTATGATTGCCAATTCAGACATCAGAGCTAGAAAAAGAACTCATTTAGTTGGTAAGGCAGTGTCTTTGCCAAAACAGAGGCTGTGATTAAAACAAGGCCTGCTCACCTGCATAGTGAGAGATGAAATTCTAGTCAAGCATATCGCTGCTGCTGAAGTTGGCACTTTCACAGTCCCCCCTTTTAAAAAATACAATTGGCATCTAACCCACAACAAACTTTGCCAGGGAAGGAACAGAGAACCATGGAGCCCATCTGCAAATGCTCTGCTTTATGTATCTCATTTCTTGTAATACTCTCAAATTTCTGAGTGTCAATGAAAAAAAGGTTCCAGGGGAGAGATGGTCCAGCCTTGAGGTCCATATCCTGTCATTGATTTCTATGCAACACTCTCATCGACTTCAATGGGAGTTCCGCATTTGGATCAATGTCAGGATATGGGCCTTTACATTTAGACATGAAAGTGTTTTAATAGTGGTTGGCAAACTAGTGATGGATTAGGGTGAAAGGCACAAAGAATTGGCTGGAAACTTTCAGACCTTTAAGCTGCCCTTAGCCATGAAAAAACTTACTATTTTTTTTAATGCAATGGGAAATATTGTATGTCTTGATTTTGGCCATAAAATGTCCCAGCACATTAATGGAATTATAAACAGTGTGGAAAGTAACTCATTAAGTGACCTGATCATGTGAATTAAATTGTCCTCTGCACCAATAGGGCTTCCCAGGTGGGACTAATGGCAAGGAACCCACCTGTAGTGCAGGCGACATAATGAAACATGGGTTTGATCCCTGGGTCAGGAAGATCCCCTGGAGGAGGACCTGGCAGCCCACTCCAGTATTCTTGCCTGGAGAATCCTGTGGAGAGAGGAGCCTTCTGGCCTACAGTCCATAGGGTCACACAGAGTCGGACACAACCGAAGCGATTAAGCATTGGACCAATAAGTAACCGCTTTCTTCTCTTGATTGGAGGCTCTTGGTAAGATGTACCTTCAGGATCTTATGATTTAGAACATCATTATATCCCTAATTATTTAACCAAAAACACTGAACTTTAACCATTTAATCCCCTCTCTTTGGATCTAGATATATTCAGGCAAATAAAAGTGCTTATCAGTCATAACCACTGGGGAAGATTTTCTTTTAGCAAAGTATATATACATACATCAGGTATGTATCTATAAAATATATATATATATATATACACACATACATAAATATATAGTATATAATCATATAATGATATATATACATACACTATAGTATTTTTATATATACATGTATATATATTATATATAAGTTATATATGTATTAGGGTAAGTTTCTTTTTTCATTGATGAGGCAAAATCACATTAAAAAATGTAAAGAATATGTGTTCTCAATCTCTATCTAAGTGAAGTGGTTAATTAAAAGTTTCAAGCTTTCTCTCCTCTAAGGCCATTATGTCAGTTGATGCTTTCTCTACTTGGCTCATTTGCTAATAGTCGCTTTATTTCTTTGTTATCCCCTTTCTTCTTTCAGCGAGCTAGGTTACTATTTGTGTTTATTATAGAGATTTACTGAATTAAAGCTTTAGGTCTCCACTGTGAGCACTCCCAGAGCATCCTGTAGTCATTACACTCCAGTCATCCTAAAGTATCAGGAAAGCACCTAGCACTGAACTGGGAGCCAACACTGGATTCTCCACTGATTTCATTATTTTGTTAAGTGGCTGTTCTCCAGGTGAAGAACATGGGTTGTAAATTCGTGTTGCCTTCCGTCGATATCAAGATCCAGTTATAAATACCTCTTTTTCTTTCTGACGTCACGATCTCCTCTTGCATGACCATCAGTTTGAGGGGCAAAAGTTTAAGGTTGTCACTTCCATTGTGTGAGAATATCCATCCCTGTAACGCTCTCATTCATAGAGCAGTGTGCAGTTCAAGTTGTTACTGAATTATGTGAGTCTGCTTCTCTGATCTACATTTTGATGCGTAGCAACATGGTTATTTCTAGTTCAGACAGTTATGTTTAAAATAAATGTAATGAGTAAAGACTTTTGTGGGAAGGAGTGATATATGATTTTAATTCTGTGCTTTAGAGCTCAAGCACTGGCACTTACGCTCCCATCTTTCTTTTAAATCTCACACTAAACATTTCAGATTCTTACTGCCAGGGTTGTAGAGATTAGTTCCTGGAAGAGTACATATGTGGGAAGGGTGGAGGAACAAGCCTATGCCAGGAAAAAGCAGGAAAGAGAATATTTTTGTTAATGGAATGGCTGATGAACTCATAATGATACTACCTAAAGAGTGTGCAGAATAGAGAAAAAAATGCTAATGTCAATTGAAACATATAAAAGGTAGGTGTTGCCAAATGAATTTCTTTGGGTGCATAACTGGATGTTTTACTACTTACTCTCAGCCTTTTTAAAAAACTTTTTTGATTTGCAAGATGCCTGCCTAACTTTTTACACAGATACTGACAGGTTAATCCTGACATAGACCTCTTCTGCAGTTTTATATAGCCAGCTTCCTACCTAGACCTATGCATGCACCTTACATAAAAACCAAATGAGGTATGGGTACACAGATCAGCATGACAATTCAATAATTGTCATGACACTGATTTTAACCAATATGAATGCCAAATAGTGTTTTACAAAACAATGGGGAATAGTTATCAGATAGAAAAAAAGGCAAATGTTATTTTGCTTTTATTATCAAATCTTACTAGTTCATTACATTCGTTTACTTTTTCAACTGGAGAAGGAAATGGCAACCTACTCCAATATTCTTGTCTGGAGAATCCCATGGACAGAGGAGCCTGGCAGGCTACAGTCCATGGGGTCACAAGAGTCGGACACGACCTGGTGACTAAGCCACCACCGCCACCACTTTTTCAACATTTATGTCATTTGACTTTTGTGTATCATTTTGCACATGTATTAATTGGTGATTAAAGTTGTCTCATCAAATAGATTTTGAAAAAATAATTAACATTTGTCACATGTTTGGGATTCTTTCATGAAGAATGAATCTAGAAAACTGAAAACTAGCTGTTTTACTACTTTTTAAAAGTGTAAACTTTAGAATAAATTAAATCTGTAAGTATTTCTTTTAAACTTTATAAAGTGTCAGGTATTCCATATATGATCTTTATTATACTAGTACCAGCACAGATATGAACTCAGAGTTTGTTAACTGAAAGCCTAAATAGCTAAAACATGTAAAAATTAATCTGGAAGGTATCTTTTCATAAAGTTCACAGATGGAGCTTTTAAATTCAGTAATGTAAAAGAAATATTTTTACCAGCCTTCTTAAATCTAAGACTTGTTTCTGAGTCCCTTGTATTTTGTAGATGCACAATAAATATTTTGCTAAAAAAATGTTGATTCAAGAGTTATACAGAAACATTAGCTATTACTTAAAGGCTGAGTTAGGTTATTATCTGTGCAGTTTTAGACTATGCTTTCTTGGCTACATACGTGGAAAGATTAAGCTTTTTGGGGGAGTATAACTGATCAGTGTGTAAAGCTTCCTTCAGGGTCAATGCAGACGCAAACTAGTGTCATTTCAAGTGATAATCCAGTGAGATTAACTCCACAAAGAAACAAAACAAAATAGAGCAGTGTGTGTGTGTGTGTGTGTGTGTGTGTGTGTGTGTGTGTGTATGCTTGTGTGTGTGGCGTATTGTATGGGCAAGAGAGAAAGTGCACTTAATTCTCCATTCTGAAGCTGAACAAAACAGCAGCTCATAATCCAACTTTGTAGGTTTATGCCCTTTGCTGCTAACCTCAAAGTTACTGTGCTCATGCAAACCAAGTTACCAGGTCCCATTAGTGGGGGTCTGTGACCATGGGTGGCATTTGCTAAGTATAGCCCCACCCAGTAATTTTTCTGGTGCACAGCTGTGTCTGGGAGCACAGCTGTGCTTCCCCGGAACGCTCCAACCTTTTACTATGCAGCTGTGAGAGCTGCTTAGGAAATTGTTAGGAGGCGGCTGCAGGGGCTGCTGGTTGTCGCATCTGCTGGAATCTGATCCGAGTCAGGGGTGAATGCGTGACTCTTGTAACCTCTGTATTCTGAACACACACAGATGTGTGCTCTGGAATTGGAAGGAAAAAATCTTAGGCCTGGGTTTCTTGTAATTACGTTAGCTACTGTACTTTCACGATGGGTCTCGCTTAAAGTCATAATAGCCTCCAGATTATGCTGGTCAATTTCCACATGAATAACCGCATCTATAACCTGTGTGATTCTAATTGTATTTGAGGACTGAAGAATTTCCCTTTCATCAGTTATTTCAAACCAAGTATCAGCTCATGTATCTTTGAAAATTAAATCATATGCTTGATATTATACTACACTAAGTCAGAATTGACTCCCTTAAGTTCTGTTTGGAATACTGGCTTGTTCTAAGTTTACATTTTCTATTCCTGTTTTATTGTTTTATGTATTAACTAAATCCTTTCTCACAATAACTAAAAAGATCTTTGTGAACAACTGTTGTACGCTCAGTATCATGCCAGATTTGGTAAAGCATGTCAAAAAACTCATTCTCTACCTTTAAAGACACCCAAAACATAAGCATGAAACTTGTTCAGGCCAGATTAAAGCTAGAAATGAAAAAATACAAGAGGAAAACCGTCACTGTGTATTTAAAACTTGAAAGAGGAGGTAAGGGGAAAAAAGTGTTTTAAACATTAGGTCAGTTTAGGGAGAAAAAAATGAGAAATTGTCCTAGCAATTGAAAAAAGAACTCATGAGCATGCTTAGAGGGTGGGGAAGAAATTTGACACATTCAGTAGACAGAGAAAGGCTCTATAAGGCTGATGACGCACAGCTAAGGAGCTGGAGATTCAGATCAGATAGGTAAGAAAGAGGTATTTAGGTTATAGTTTAAATGTCATCACACTTAGTGCTGGGTAAATTGGAAACTGTTAACAGTTTTTAACTTTTAAACAAAAACCTGCCCAAATTAGGAAAGGTTAATTACATGTCTTCAGCCCTACCACTGGGCCAAATTCAAAGTAAAGTGCTGAAAGTGTTAGTTGCTCAGTCGTGTCCAACTCTTTGCCACCCCATGGACTGTAGCCTGCCAGAGTCTTCTGTCCATGGAATTCATCAGGCAAGAATATTGGAGTGGGTAGCCTTTTCCAGCCCCTTCTCCAGGGGATTTTCCCAAACCAGGGATTGAACCCGGGTCTCTTACATTGCAGGCAATTCTTTAGCATCTGAGACATCAGTAGATTCAGAGTAAATACTCAGCTAATACTGAATAAAATCTTATTTTTTTTAAATTTATTTTTCAATGTTATTTATTTTTTGGCTATTCCGCAAGGCATGCAGGATCTTCATTCCCCAACCAGGGCTCGAACCTGTGTCGTCCCCTGCATGGGAAGCATGGAGTCTTAACCACTGGACTGCCAGGAAAGTCCCCTGAATAAAATGCTTTTGATGAATGAAATATCAGAGACAGTCCTAAATATAAATTGAATAGTGAGTTTGATTAGTGTATCTTTCAGTTCGTGGGTGCTTAATCACTTCAGTCGTGTCCCATTCTCTGCGACCCTATGGACCATGGCCTGTCAGGCTCCTCTGTCCATGGGATTTGCCAAGCAACAATACTGGATATCTTTCAGGGTTCTAGCAAAAATGAAATAGGTACAGTGGTGGTGTTCAAGAAATGTTTTAATGCAGCTACTATTTAGAGAAGTGTAGCCAGATTTAAAAGAACCAAGTGTGACTGAGTCACTTCTGAACTAACAGAAAGAGGAAGCCATCACCTCTGTAGGCTAACGGGTCAAGGGAAGAAATAAGAGTTGCTGAGCCCTATTGGTGTCTGCAACCAGAAAGTGGAGGTGCTAACAGGAGCTGCGGACTAAGTAGCCACACAGAACTGAGGGAAAGCAGGAGAGGTGACAAGACTGAGCCCTTCAACCTCTCTCCTCCTGCACTGTGACCTCCTATTGGCAACCCTCTTGGCCAGATCCAACCAAGAGCACAAGAGCCAGGGAGAGCAGGTGACGTTTCTTGTATGGGTCAGCCTCCCAGGGCACAGAACAGGACATGGACAGAGGAGGGATCTGGGTGCAGATGGAGAATAATCAGCATGGAGTGCTTAAGATTTTATTATTATTATCATTATATTTACTTTATTCCCTAAATGTGTAGACAGTGATTTGGGTTATATAAACTGTATGCATCTTCATAGTTTATTTTTGGCTAGTTGAAAACAATTACCCTTTTCTCTACTATACTGGAATGCTCTGGTTAGAAAAGTGTCTTGATGTGTTAAGAGTAACATGGCATGAAGTCATGTTCAGATGGCTCACAAGAAGAGATATTCAGATGGCTGGTAAAAATATGACCAAGTGTTTGATTGCATTAATAATCAAACAAATAAAAATTGAGAAAACAAATATGATTCTGTGCTTTTCTATTAAAAAAATAATAATGGTAGCTGGTGCTGTTTATTAACCAGTTATTATGAATTACATACTGTATTAAATGCTTTATTTTTAAATTTTTCTTAATTTTAATTTTTAATTAAATTTTTTGTTTTTGTTTTTGTTTTGGATCATGCAGTGAGTCTTATAGAATCTTGGTTCCCCAATCAGGGATTGAACCTGAGTCCTCAGCAGTGAGGGCTTGGAGTCCTAACTACTGGACTGACAGAGAATTTCCATTCTATGCTTTTCTGATCAAACTGGAATGACAAGAAGATAGGTGGATTCTTAGAGTTGCTGAGAGTGTCGTCTGACAGCATTGTCTTGTATTGATGGTGACAAGAGTAAAGTTGGTACACTCTTTCTGAAAATTCATTTTCCGATTTATATCAAAAAGCTTCACTAACTTCATTTCTCTGTCCTAAAAGTTTTACTTATTGGAATTTATCCTAAGGAAATAGGCATGTAAAGATGAACACTTACAGTTATTAAAAGTAGCAAACATTACACACAAGAAACAATATGGGAACAATTTAAAATGACAGATCTTATTATAGAATACTGTAAGTGATAGAAGCTACTTCGAAGGAAATTTAGCAAGACAAATGTTAGTTATGTAAGTACAAGGTGTATAGAAAATTTTGTCATTTAACAGAGAACAAGAACATGTAAAAATTATTGAAGACCTCAAAGATCTTCATGTAGATTATGAAAATTATGCAGACTTTTGTAGTTCAGGTTCATTATGTCTAGTGAGTATTTACCATTTAGAAATTAAAAATGAAAATTTTATCAATGTGAGAATACACAAGCATATTCATTAACCGGCCATAGTGATGACAAGACACGTATGACGTTGTTCAGTTGCAAAGTTGTGTCCAACTCTTTGAAACTCCATGGACCGGAGCATGCCAGGTTTTCCTGTCCATCACCAACTCTCAGAGTTTGCTCAAACTCATGTCCATTGAGTTGCTGATGCCATCCAACCACCTCATCCTCTGTCGCCCCCTTCTCCTCTTGCCGTCAATCTTTCCCAACGTCAGAGTCTTTTCCAATGAGTCAGCCCTTCATATCAGGTGGCTAAAGTACTGGAGCTTCAGCTCAGTCCTTCCAATGAATATTCAGGGTTGATTTCCTTTAGGATTGACTGGTTTGATCTCCTTCCTCTTCAAGAGTCTCTGAAGATACAGCTTCTAGAAAATCCCACAGTACATTTGTGACAGGGTAAGAATGAAATAGGCACATGGTATCTTTACATTATGAAAATAACTTTCACCTTGTGAACCACCTAAACAGTCTTGGGGACTTGCAGGGCCCCTGGATCATACTTTGAGAACTGCGGATCTAGAGTGTTTTGCCCCTTTAGTTGCCCAGACTTGCTCCAGATCTCAAACCAGAGCCCTGATAGCACATGCAATTGCCCAAACTCACTCCTCAGGTTTAGTCTCAAGATTACAATAGCATCACCACCTTAATGATGTAATGTCAGCAGTTAAATTTCTTCTACCATTGTTCTGACCTATTTTTAAAACTATTGTGCAAAAGAATAACTTGATATGAAAGTGATGAATGTATTTTTCCTACTCAAAAATCAGGAGGCTGGGTCAAATATAGGTTTACTTCTTCTGCTTATTTATTTGGCTTAATTATTTGAAATATAAAGACTTGGAAATGAAATCACCCTCCTTGATACTGCAACATATTGCCCCTATTTAAAAGAATAACAATATATTAAATCCAAATTTCCAAGTTACTGTAGTTCTGAAGGATACAGCTGGCTCCTTAATCAGGCTTATCAGTGACCCCTATTTGGTTAAGTTAATAGCATTCAGTCTTCCCTGATAGCTCAGTTGGTAAAGAATCTGCCTGCAATGCAGGAGACCTTAGTTCGATTCCTGGGTTGGGAAGATCCCCTGGAGAAGGGTAGGCTACCCACTCCAGTATTCTTGGGCTTCCTTTGTGGTTCACCTGGAAAAGAATCCACCTGCAATGTGGGAGACCTGGGCTGGATCCCTGGGTTGGGAAGATCCCCTGAAGAAAGGAAAGGCTACCCACTCCAGTATTCTGGCCTGGAGAATTTCATGGACTGTACAGTCAATGCGGTTGCAAAGAGTCAGACATGACTGAGCGACTTTCACTTCACTTAATAGCCTTCAGTGAGACAGGAGTAATGCTGAGATATGAGAATACAGACTACCTAGTAGTATTGATGTTATATAAGGGTTTGGATATGAGACAAAAGCCTGCTCAGGTATTGGTGCATGTTGAATAGTGATGCTTGAGCTGGCTGGCACTTACTGAGTGTTTGCAGAATTCAGAGACCCTGGAAGTTGGTGGTTGAATTTTAGACTGGGGAGAGGGGCCATAGAAAGAAGAGAAAGACAGGGTTCTTGAAGAGTTCAGGCTTCTTGTTGCATAGGTGTGGGTAGGATTTGAAGACAGGAAACTTAAAAGACTTCAAAATGGAAGTTTAAGAGGGGCATCGTTGAAA
This sequence comes from Bos mutus, assembly GCF_027580195.1. Taxonomy (NCBI): domain Eukaryota; kingdom Metazoa; phylum Chordata; class Mammalia; order Artiodactyla; family Bovidae; genus Bos; species Bos mutus. The sequence continues at coordinate 35,228,150 of NC_091618.1, forward strand.
TTCTCAGAAGTCATAGCAGTGGAGGGACAGCACAGCACACATGTTACCATGTACAAAACTGCCATACAAAATTTATTTTGCAGTCTTCTGCTGCTTGCCTCTTTCTTATCTTCCATTGCCCCATTCCAGTCACTGAATGAAAAGGTCTCGTAAGAAATATGCCATGATCACCACAATAGCTACTGTTCTTTGGGTCCTTGGGGTTCCCTGGTAGTTCAGTGGTTAAGTATCTGTCTGCCAATGCAAGAGACTCAGGTTTGATCCCTGGGTTGGGAAGATCCCTGGGAGGAAGAAATGGCAATCCACTCCAGTATTCTTGCCTGGGAAATCCCATAGACAGAGGAGCCTGGCAGGCTACGGTTCATGGGGTGTCAAAAAAAATAGACACAGCTTAGAGATTTAAAGAAAAAATTGAGTCCTTGCTCTATGCTAGGTCCTGAGCAAGATGTTTTATGTTGGTTATTCACATTATCAGGAAACATTAACAGTATTAATCTGGGACACAGGGCACTGGGGTTTCCCTGTAGCTCAGACGGTAAAGAATCTGCCTGCAATGAAGTAGGCCTGGGTTCAATCCCTGGGTTGGGAAGATCCCCTGGAGGAGGGCATGGCAACTCACTCCAGTATTCTTGCCTGAAGAATCCCATGACAGAGAAGCCTGGTGGGCTACAGTCCATAGAGTCACAAAGAGTAGGACATGACTGAGCGTCTAACACTTTCAGGTGAAGAGTATTCTAAACACGTTTGGTAGAATATATTTTAAAACTGAAAATACAAACCATTTGCTGCACTGGGATTCTGATACAGTCCAGAACAATAAAGTCAAAGAGATAACTGGAGCCTCTCAGAAGAGGTTATTGAATAGGTTTGCAATTTTATTTGCTTAGAATTGTCCTGATTCCAATGTCTTTTTGCATGTAACATGAGTAGCTTGTGTACTAGCAAGCACTGCCTAAGAAAAAGATGGCTGTTTGAAGTGTGAACTCCTTATAACAGAAAACACTATGACCATGAATAAAAAGGTTTAAACAGAAAAACACGTTTTGAGCCGGAACAAAAGAACAACGCATGGCATGCTTGCGCCACCTTGTGGAATAATATATACTTGCACTTCTTTAAGGAACAGGAAGCAATTTTTTCACGTATTTAAATTTTATTTGAAAGAATTAGGTGAAAAGAATAGCAATATAATGATAATCTACTAGAAGCCTATTATTATTTTTCCTAAGTTATTGTGTTATAATTAAGGTACATTTAAGATGCCCCAAAGCAATAGTTAATGCTTGTATACCTCATTCTATTTTGATAATTTTAAATTACTTGTCATTAAAAAAATAATAATAATAGAATAATCTTTTATGCCCTTCCCCGAGCCCACGGGGATGGGGATGTTAGTTCAGGTATCATTTAAGATGACACAAACATAAATTATTTCACATGTAATATTTTATGTTCAATGAATAATGCATATTGTGATCAGTATCCAGGATTCCAGGTGTTTTTGCTTTAATATTAATATGCATTTTAAAAAATTAATAGCTATGTATTTTAGGGTTTTCTATACCATTAATAATGAAGCATGTAAAAAGAAAGTGAAAGATTAACTGATTGATGGAAAATTCAAATTTGGAGACAGCACAAGACTAAGTTTTCTATTAATTTTGCTTCATTTTGGTGAGACTAAACATTTAGAGGATTTAGGTAAAGAATTACTTATGCAGGCATTTTTATTATACCATCTGTTTCTGATTTTGATCATTTTCATTTCATTTCATTTCATTCCAACCTAAAAAGATGGAATCAGATCATACTATATTGTACGTCAAGTGAAGAAAGGAACTCTTTTTTCCCTTTATTTTGTATGTGTAAGCTGTAATACCCCATAAACAGTGAATGCCCCTCTGACTGTGGGCTATTATGTTAGAATCAGATATATTTTTATAGACATTTAGATGTTGGAGATGAAATTAAGGTGATAAAATATATTTTGCTCCTAACTCATGTGCCCCTATTTAAATAACAACAGAGAGTTCCTCTTTTATAATCAGATCATGAGAGAAAATTCTTTCTTTCTTAATTGGTACTATCTTATGTGATACAATTAATAAATAAGTCACAATCTGTTCTAGATTTTTTATAAAAGGATTGTCAGACTCAGTGTCAATCTTTAATCTCTCGTAGGTTTATCCTAGAGGAGGACATGCAGCTCACTCCAGTATTCTTGCCTGGAGAATCCCCAAGGACAGAGGAGCCTGGAAAGCTACAGTTCATGGGTTCCCAAAGAGCTGGACACATACCCATTCATTTTACAGGAGAGTCAGAGCAGTGTATTCTTGTTGGAATCTCTAGATGCTGATGTGAAATCTGATGCTTAAGCTAGAAACCCAGGTCTTTCTCAATTCATGCTCTTCTTATGCCTTGGTAGAATCCATCAGCAAATGTGGTCTATTGCAAAATGGATTCTTGGTAGAACCCATCAACAAATGTGTGTATCTGCAAAACATTTCTCAAATTCCTTTACTTCTCGAATCTCCACTGGTGTGCCCTTGTCCCAGTTAGCTTCACCCCAAGTTTGAAATATTTATTCAGTCTCCTGACTGGTCCTCTATACTTTTATTCTTGGCTCGTCCAATCTGTGTTATCATAGAACAGACATGGTCTGTCTACTTCTGCTCTTTTCTCCTCCAATCCTTCTCTTAGCTCATGTATATCCTTATCCTGACATTCAAGGAGCTGCATCATCTTCCTCTTGGTGACTTCTAGGACTCTGCCTCAGAGCACCAGCCCTCTCTCCTGCTGTGCTTTTTTTTGTTCTTCTTGTTCAGTCACTAAGTCATGTCCGACTCTGCAACCCCATGGAGGGCAGCACGCCAGGCTTCCCTCTCCTTCACTATCTCCCAGAGTTTACTTAAACTCATGTCCATTGAGCTGATGATACCATACAACCATCTTATCCTCTGTTGACCCCTTGTCGTCCTGCCCTCAACCTTCCCTGCATTGGATCTCTTCAAACGAGTCACCTCTTTGCATCAGGTGGCCAAAATATTAGAGATTTAGCTTCAGCATCAGTCCTTCCAATGAATATTAAGGGTTGATTTCTTTTAGGATTATCTAGTTTGATCTCCTTGCTGTCTAAGGGACAGTACCATAATTCAAAAGAATCACCTCTTTGATGCTCAGCCTTCTTTATGGTCCAGCTCTCACATCTATGCATGAATACTGGGAAAACCATACCTTTGACTATATAGACCTTTGTCAGCAAAATGATGTCTCTGCTTTTTAATACACTGTCCAGGTTTGCCATAGCTTTTCTTCCAAGGAGCAAGCATCTTTTAATTTCATGCCTGCAGTCACCATCTTCAGTGATTTTGGAGCCGAAAAAGAGAAAATTTGTCACTGCTTCTACTTTTCCCCCTTCTATTTGCCATGAAGTGATGGGACCGGATGCCATGATCTTAGTTTTTTGAATGTTGAGTTTTAAGCCAGCTTTTTCACTCTCCTCTTTCACCCTTGTCAAAAGGCTCTTGAGTTCTTTGCTTTCTGCCACAAGAGTGGTATCATCTACATATCTGAGGTTGTTGATATTTCTCCCGGCAATCTTGATTCCAGCTTGTGCTTCATCCTGCCTGACATTTCGAATGATTCTATACTCTGCATAGAAGTTAAATAAGCAGGGTGACTGACAATATACAGCCTTGACATACTCCTTTCCCAATTTTGAACCAGTCTGTTGTTCCATGTCCAGTTGTTGTTACAAGTAACTGTGGCTTCTTGACCTGCTTACAGGTTTCTCAAGAAACAAGTGGTCTGGTTGCTTTTTTACATAGGCCTTTTTTCAGGTCCTTACCCTGTTAAGCACTGAATAACTGATGCTTTCAACTTGTGGTGCTGGAGAAGACTTAAAAGTCCCTTGCACTGCAAAGAAATAAAACCTGTCAATCCTAAAGGAAATCAGCCCTAATATTCCTTGGCAGGACTGTTGTTGAATCTGATGCTCCAATACTTTGGCTACCTGATGTGTAGAGCTGACTCATTGGAAAAGACCTTGATGCTGGGAAAGATTGAAGGCAAAAGGAGAAAGGGGCAGCAGAGGATGAAGTGGTTAGATAGAAACACCAACTCTGAATTTGAGCAAACTCCAGAAGTCCAGAAGACAGTGGAGGACAGAAGAGCCTGGAGTGATGCAGTCCACGGGGTCCAAAGAGTCAACACTATTTAGTTACAAACAACACTGTTGACCTCTCCCTGCATCTGGAGCCTTTGCTTGAAGGCACTGTGCTTCTTTTGGCATGATTAGCTCTTCTTGATTCTTTATGTCCCTTTCTCAGGAAAGCCTTCTGATCCTCACTCCAGTCTAAAACAGTCCTTCCTTCTTTACTCCCACTCTATCTGTCTTAGAAAGAGCATTGATTGTGTACCAGGTGCTGTTCTAGACATGTGATAAATCAATTCATATGACAGACAAATATCTTCAACCTCAAGTAGTTTACATTCTAGTACAGAAAATAAAATAAAGTATCATATTGTATTGTACGCTAGAAGGTGATAGATGCTTTACAGAAAAATGAAGCAGAGAATAGGAATGGAAAGTTTAGGAGCGAAAATGGCAGTTTTAAGTCGTATGGTAAGAAGAATCCTCCCTTTTGATGACAAGAAATGATGACGTGTACAAAGATGTCAAGGAAGTAAAGGAGTGAGTCATATAGATTAGAGGGAGATCATTCCAGACAGTGGTGGGGAAACCTTAAATGCAAAGGTCCTGGGGTGGGCCTGTGCCTGTTTGAGGAGCAATGAAGGACCAGTGAGTGTAGAGTAGATTCAGCTTTTGACTCAACATCACATTATGTTAATTAATCTTCCCCGCCGCTGCTTGTCTCTCTTTCTCTTGGATCTCCATAAAGTAAGAGTGATTTCTTTTTTAATCTCTGATGCATCCAGTATTCAAAGTATGTAGTACAATGTCTAACACATAGAAGACAGTCCAAAAAATTGTTTCAGGAATGACTGTTCTCTTAGGTTTTTGATGTTGAGAACAGCAGGCTCAACTAGGACCTGGGGTGGAGCAGACATGAGGTGGCTTTTGGATTTGTGTATTCCTATGAAGAGATGTTAAAGTTAGAGGAGGGAAATTACGACTGACACTGAGGAACCTCACTGGAAATTTACCACACTCTGGGCAGCTTCTTCCAGAAACAATTACAGGTAAAGAGGTTGGCTGGAGGCCATCAAATAATAATGAAGGAAATTGCATGATCTTGAGAGCAATTGTAGGCCTTGTGATGAATTAACTCCTCCCTACCCCAAAGCTATTTCTGTCTGTAGATTGAGACTGGATACCTCAAGTCAATGAACTTTCCCTCAGGCTGGTCTAGAGAGAAGCTGGAACTTCCTGATCCTTTGGTCCTCCCTTTTCTGGATCCTGTTCTTTGAACCCATCTTCATATTGTTAGCTTGAGACTGACTGACAATGTGTTTCTTTACTGAAGTTACATTCTTGTTTCTGTGGATAGATGCTGGTCATTGCACTTTAATTTGCAGAGACAAGTCTTCCTATGAACGTGAGAGCTGGACCATAAAGAAGGCTGAGTACCAAAGAATTGATGCTTTTAAACTGTGGTGTTGGAGAAGACTTGTCAATCTCTTGGACTGCAAGGAGATCAAACCAGTCTATTCTAAAGGAAATCAGTCCTGAGTATTCATTGGAGGGACTGATGCTGAGGCTGAAGCTACAATACTTTGGCCACCTGATGCAAACAACCGACTCATTTGAAAAGACCCTGATGCTGGGAAAGATTGAAGGCAGGAGGAGAAAGGGACAACAGAGGGTGAGATGGTTGGATGGCATCACCAACTCAATGGCCATGAGTTTGACCAAGCTCTGAGAGATGATGAAGGACAGGGAAGGAAGCCTGGCGTGCCTGCAGTTCATGGAGTCTCAAAGAGTCAGACACTACTGAGTGACTAAACAAGTCTTTTTACTGAAATATTTTCCAACAACATGAAAATCTCTAAAATGATGCCTTATGGTAGGCAATGTTTTAATATAAGAACAGCAAACTTATGATCTGGAAAGAAAAAAACAAATCTAATAGTTTAGTTGAGGGTACTTCTGACAGACAACTCAGAACTCATTTGATGGGTTCTCAAATCCAAGACGGAGAAGGCAATGGCACCCCACTCCAGTACTCTTGCCTGGGAAATCCCATGGACGAAGGAGCCTGGTGGGCTGCCGTCTATGGGGTCGCACAGTCGGACATGACTGAAGTGACTTAGCAGCAACAGCAGCAGTAACAAATCCAAGAACTGTATTTCATAATGAGTTGTTATGATTGGAATGACATCTATCTTCCACCATGTCGACTTTCAGTAGATAATGGATAATTCTTCTAAATTTGCATTCAGGATTAGAAACCCCAATATTAACTCTCCTCTCAAACTTTCTAACGCCACCCCCTCACTAATTATGTGAGCATCCTTCTACAGTCTGCCTTGGTTGGGCTTATGTTCCTTAGCTTTTCAAGCTACCACACCTAACATTCTCTCTTTCACTGAAGATTTAGCAGATTTAAGCTTAGTCATTTTCTCAGTTTTATCTATTATTTACCTCAAGGTCTCCTGAAACTTACATCCACCTGTCCTCCTTTCTTTCTGGAACTCCAGCCCTCTATTTCTAGTTAGTTGTAGTACATGTTTGCCAGTTTCTTATTTTCAGGTACTTCAGTTGCAAGCTGTCCCACAAAACTGATCATTTCCTCTTTGAGATTTCTCTCTTGCAATCTTCATTTCCATTTAAAGCTCTCATTATCAAAACTAGAAAATAATACTAGAAAACAAAGAACATTTTCATCCCTATTCCCTTCTTCAAATTCAGAAGTCATTTAATTTACTCAACAAACATTGAACACTAGTTGTGTGTTAGGAAATTGGATAAGCTCTGGTGTAAAATTGTGAGCAAAACCACCTGCTTCCTGTCCTCATGGAATTCATCCTCTATTCTTGTCACTCAGCTCTTTCTACTCTATATAAAGATGTCAACACATCCTCTCTTCTCTGTCTTTGTAGTCATTGCTGCGGCTTGGGTCTCAGCATTTCCTGCTTTGATAGTGACTGACCGCAGCGTTGGTTTCCGTGCCTCCAAAGTTTTCCCCTCCAATCTGCCTGTATTGCAGACAGACACTCCCCTCTCTTTAACACATTCAAGTTTGCAATACTGCTGGACCCTCACCTAAAGATCTTTGTTAGATCTCTTGGACTGACAAAAGCAGGTGTATAATCCTGAGTGAGACATCCTTGCCCTGAGTTGCCTCTCCATTTGCATGTCCTTCCTCTTTCCTTCTCTGCACCTGCCTCATGTCCCAGACACAAAAGAGCTTTTAACCATATCCTGATCATGTGGCTTTCATGCTCCTGTTTGAAAATCAACTGCACTTTTCAGGGTTTGCTGAACAGTTAAGAGCAAGCATGGATTCTGGAGTTAGATTGTTAGTGTTCAAATCTGCAACTTGCTCTCTGTATGACTTTGGAAAAGTTTTCTAGGTTCTTTGGCCCTCAGTTCTCTCACCTCTACAAGGGGGATAATAATGGTGTCTGCTACATACAATTGTTGTCAGGTGGATTAATTTATAAAATGTGTACAGAACAGTGTGAGGAACATAGTAACTGCTCTGTAAATATTTGCTAACAATGACAGTATTTATGTAATACTTATCAAATTGCATAATACTAATAGCGGGTACCACTGGTATAATAAGATTGTGAATAAACAACTGATTCTTGAGAAGCTTAACTTACAGGGTTCCTATTAGCTGGGATCACTGTGTGCAATCACATCAGTCACTGCTGATGGAAATGGAAATTGTTAATTAGTGTTAACCCAGCGGGTCACGTAAAGGAAGGTGAATTAAGAAGGCTTCTACCTGATTAGGAATTGTCACAAAGACAAGGTTAAAAGTTAGATGGATGAAATTGCAGATGGATCCTTGTGAAATCTGTGAACTGAAAGCTATTTTTCAACTGTATTGAGGAATAATTAACAAATACAGTTGCATAAAGTAGACACTGTAATGATTTTCTACATATACACATATACTCACTGTAGAATGATTAGCAAGATCAAGATAATTAACACATCCATTACCTTATGTAGTTAACAGAAATAACTTTTTGTGTTTCTGTGTGTATGTGTGATGAAAATCCTTAAAATCTATTCTCAGCAACTTTCAAGTACACCATCTACTCTTAACCACATGAATGAATCTGGAGGGCATTATGCTAAGTTAAATAAGTCAGAGAGAGAAAGGAAAATATTGTATGGTCTCACTTATATGTGAACTTAAAAAAAAAAAAAACAGCTAATTTTATAGAAACAGAAAATAGAATGGTGGTTTCCAGGGTCTGGGAGTCAGAAATGGACTGATGCAGGTCAAAGGGCTCAGTTTTTAGTTATGAAAAGAATCATTCTGGGGACTTACCTGGTGGTCAGTGGCCAAGACTCTCCTCTTCCAATACACAGGGCCCAGGTTCAATCTGTGGTCAGGGAACTAGATCCCACATGCCACAGCTAAGAGTTCCCACATGCCACAGCTAAGAGTTCCCACATGGTGATGAAGATCAAAGATCCCACATGCTGCGACTAAGACCCATTAATTAAAATTTAAAAATAAAGTTAAAATACAGAATACGTTCTGAACATCTAATGTACATCATGGTGACTATAATTCTCTAACAATGCAATACTGTATACGTAAGGTGAAAATCATAATTTGAATTGTTTGAATATTTGTGTGTTTGGTGTATTAATGATTTGGGTCAGTAAAAAGCATCCTAGATCCTTATTGTAGAACGGAGGTGTACTGTAGGGAATCTGGAAGGGCAGAACTTGAGCAGAGTTGGACTAACACTCTCAGATGCCTGCAGCAACCAACAGGCATACGTCTCAGGAAGTTACCCAAAGTCTTGGGCTAAAGCACTGAGCCCTCTGACCTGACCTCAGCTGCAGCAGCTGCCCCCTGAGATCTGTGGCTTCTCTTTCTTTGCTGCCATCCAGCTTTCACACAAACTTTTCTCACTGAAGGACTGTCCCTGGATCCTTGCTGGCATGAGAATGTGGAAATGGAGTTTACAGGCTTTGTGCTCCTGCAAGCTCAGGAGGTGAGTGGGTAATGGGTGTCAACAAGTCATATCCAGCAGTCATTGGCAGCTTGAATTTGAAAATATTTCCACTGGCACATGGTGCTCTATTGAGTCTTATGCAGACTTTCTTGGTTTTCTTCTATTGTGTAGATGGTCCAGAGTGCTAAAATGATGAGTGGGAAGCCAAGGCATGGCTTCTAATAATGCATATACATTTGAAAAGTCCCTTTGAGTGGCTTCCCTCCAAGATAATGGCTGGGGAGGTCAGTATTTTGGGTATAAGTGAAATAGAATATTGTTCAATTTGGTTGCTGCATAATTAAAAGAGATGTCAACTATTTTTGAAATATGTTGACCTGAGACATTTTGAATGAGGCGAAAGAAAGTGAAAGGTGCATTTACCAAAGAAGAAGGTAATAAGTTTATAGATAACAGCTTTGTATGTATTTTGAAATTTATTTAAACAGTCTTTTCCAAGAAGGTTTGAGGTAAAGTGACCGATAATACACTAAGCATGATGTCTCTGAACTGTATCTATTTACCTATATGTCTATGATAGATGGTCTTCCCTGGTAGCTCAGTGGTAAAGAATCCACCTGCAATGCTGGAGACATAGGTTCAATCCCTGCATCAGGAAGATCCCCTGGAGAAGGAAATGGCAACCCACTCCAGTACTGGGAAATCCCATGGACAGGGGAGCCTGGCAGTTTGCAGTCCATGGGGTTACAAAAGAGTTGGACATGACTTAGTCCAACAAATAATATGTTAGATAGATTTTTTTCTCCTCCAACTCCAGGAATTAAGAGAAAGCCCTAAAGACCCTTTGGTAGTACTGGTCAAGACAGAGGAAGAGATGACAACCTTTTTAACATAAATCTGTCCCAGGACTGATATTGGGTTCACCAAAAACTTCATGCCAAGTTTTCCCCTTTCTTAAAAAAGACTCAAATGGACTTTTTGGCCAACCCAGTACTTATTTTTGCAACCACAAGTGTCTAAATACCCTGTGGGTCTTTTGAGGTAAAAGGTTCAAGTTCAGTTCAAGTGCAACTAAAGGGAGCTGAATGACTAACTCAGAGTGAGGCTGAAAGAAAGATCAGTCAGCCCGGAGTGGATGGTAAGGCAGTGCAGAATTACAAATAGGAAACTACACAATACATTGTCCCAAAGAAGGTATTCAACATCAGTAGCATCACTCAGTTTCTTGGAATATTTACTTTTTACTTGACAGATTTTTAAAATATGATATATTAAAAACCATTTGCAAAAATAAAAAAAAAAACCTTTTCTGAAATACAGTGTATATATTTTTATATTACAACAAAAAATCTTATATATATGATTACTATCTGAAAATTTAAAATAATGTAAGCGGAATGATTATATTCATGTATTTTAATTAGTTCCTTAATCACATCTGTCTCTAGTGAAATGGACAGCATGCATAAGTTTTCATGCATCTTGAATACTGCAACTTGGTACATCCGGTGGCCAGCAGGTATAGCAGGCATCTCCACACAACTCTAGATGAAGCGTTAGCCATTCCTAAACATTTGTGTCTGAAAGCCCTGCATGCAGTCCTTGAAAGGAAAGCATTAGTTGAGTCTGGAATAATTTGGGGAAAGGGGGTGGTGGTTGTTTAGTTGCTAAGTTGTATCCAACTCTTTGCAGCTATGTGGATCATAGCCCACCAGGCTTCTCTGTCCTTGGGATTTCTAAGGCAAGAATACTGGAGTGAGTTGCCATTTCCTTCCACAGGGTATCTTTTTGACCCAGAGATCGAACCCGCATCTCCTGCACTGCAGGCAGATTCTTTACCACTGAGCCACCTGGGAAACCTAATTTGGGAAAAGAGAGACCAGTTATTTCTGACTGTCTTTTGAACTTATTTATGTTTTAAAGTAAGATCTCTTTTTCATTCCGCATAATATAATATACTACTAGATGAAGCTGTAACTGTAGATGGAAGCACAAGATAGAAATCTCCCAAACTGATCCAAACTCTGGGTCTCAACTGGATTCAAATAGTGGTCCCATTACTTACTTGTACAAGTAAGCACAGAAGTTTCCTGTACAAGTAAGAAAACAAGCCTCAGTAAAACAAGCCCCATTTTCTCATCTGTAAAATAGGGATGGAAATTGTTGTGAGGTCTAAATATGTTAATAGATGCAAAATATTCAGAGTCAGGCAGAGAGAAAAACTACTGGCAATTACTTTTGTATTATATAGAAAATTTTTCTCTTCTAATCCATTGATGAGGTTAAAGACATTGTCCCTATAGTTTCAAAGATGTTCTTAAATATCTTCAGACATTCCTTGTAATTATATCACAATCCACTCAGTCTATTGTTAAAGAATATTTGGGTTGCTTCCAGGCTTCATCTTTTACAAATATACCTGCTCTGAATATTCTTGCTTAAGCCTCATCTCTTGTTTATCCTAATCATTTCCTTCACCATTAATGAAATGTCTTACTTTCATGAGAATTTGTTCCAGAGTTTGAACTAGACACCTATGGAGGGTTCAGTATCAGAGGAACAAGTAGTAACTTTCAAGATGGATGTGAAAAGTCACATTGGAATGCTCAAGTTCAAGGACATGTCTTAAGAGTCCTTCTTTATTGTGTCCTCGTTTGTTGATTTTCTCCAACCTGAGAAAGTGTCAGCCTCAACCCATCTCCCATCTCCTTTCACTTCCCATGCTCACCTTTAGTATTTCCTTTCCTGAAATATGAAGATGAGTCCTCCACAGTCCCTGAGTTCCTGTGTCTTAAAATTTTCAGGTGCTAGTAGATCAGCTAAGAACAAATGACTGCATGCAGGATTGGTGCTGTAGGTGGATTATAAACAGGCAGACCAGGCACCTGGTTAGGGGCGTGGGAAAAACCAGGTCCCCGAAACATAAGACAAAATGTTCATATTCATCATCATAGTTAATGCTTGTTTAAGGCTTACGGTGTGCCTGGTACTACTCGAAACATTTGACACATAGATCAGCTCTTTTACCCGTCTAAGCAGTCCTATGAAGAGGTACTACTGTTACCCTCAGGAAACAAAGGCAGCAAGAGGTTTTTATTTCCAAGTCATGGAATGAGCAAGTGGAAGCGGCAGAGCAGGAATCTGGACTCAAGCATCTGAATCCAAAGTCCAAATTCAATCTCACCTCCCAAATGAAAGAATTTATACTTAAGGGGAAAAAAGTTCATCTTGGAAACGTAAGATTTTGTTTGAACTAGCACTTATTTCATAGCCTGCAGTGCATGTGTGCTCAGCCATGCCCGACTCTTTGTGGTCTCACAGGCACTAGCCTGCCAGGCTCCTCTGTCCATGGGATTTTCCAGGCAAGGATACTGGAGTGGGTTGACATTTCCTCCTCCAGGGGATCTTCTTGATCCAGGGATTGAACGCTTGTCTCTTGTGTCTCGTGCATTGGCAGGTGGATTCTTTACCACTGTACAACCTGGGAAGCCCATTTTATAGCCTAGACTTATTTTAATTTTCAATGTATCATGGATATGTATGGGGAAAGTGCTAAAATATGTTTTGTGTTAGAGTTTTAATATTATCTTGAGCCATTTCCAGGCTATGAGGGCTTGGGTGGTGTAAGTCTGTGAGCCTCAATTTCTTGCTTTACATAAATAAGATATAATGGGCATGTCCTACAGTGGTGTCTGGAAAGACAAATTTAAATTACAATGTACATTATAGTGAAAGTGAAAGTCACTCAGTCCTGTCTCACTATTTGTGACCCCATGGACTATACAGTCCATGGAGTTCTCAAGGCCAGAATACTAAACAGAGTAGCCTTTCCTTTCTCCGGGGGATCTTCCCAACCCAGGGATCGAACCCAGGTCTCCCACGTTGCAGGCATATTCTTTACCAGCTGAGCCACAAGCAAAGCCTAAGAATATGGGAGTGGGTAGCCTATCCCTTCTCCAGTGGATCTTCCCCACCCAGGAATCAAATGGGGGTCTCCTGCATTGCAGGCAGATTCTTTACCAACTGAGCTATCAGGAAAGCCCACAATGTACATTATAAGTGCTCAACAAATGGTAACAACAATACCTGTCTTTCAATGAATGATTATTAGGAAGCAGGCAATTCATATCTATATGTTATCTCAGATAATCAAATGGAAGGTCACTAGCTATTGAAAACACTGTCAAGTTTAAAAAAAGTTTAAATCTCTCTAATAGAACTCAAATGTAAATGTTGCTTTCTTTTTCCTGGTTGGTTTTTTTGGTAGTATTGTTTGTCTTGTTTGTTTTGTATTTTTGTTTTGGCAAAGCTTATTGCAAGTACAAGACTTTGAGTATCAAAAAAAGTATTTTTAACTTAATATGCTTCCTGGGGCTTCCCTGGTGGCTCAGATGGTAAATAATCAGCATGCAATGCAGGAGACCCAGGTTTGATCCGTGCATCAGGAAGAACCCCTGGAAATGGGAATGGCAACACACTCCAGTATTCTTGCCTGGAGAATTTCGTGGATAGAGGAGCCTGGCAGGCTATATATTGTCCATGGTGTTGCAAAGAGTTGGACATGACTGGAAGACTAATACTTTCACTTTTTCAATATGATTCTTAGGAAAAATTATTCCTATATTGCTGACCCTTAAGAAATCAGACGAGAACACCATCTGTAAAAACTTTGTATGTGGAAATACAACTGGGTAATTTAATTCTCTCCGAATGTTTGTATCTGCTTTTCTTACTGCCCAGTTTCAAAAAGATTCTATGTTTTAAAAATCAATATACAGAAGTTTTTCAATTTTTTTAAAGTGATTTCGTGTTACAGTGAGATGAACATTTGATGGAAAGAAATGTGATTTTCTGAAGTACAACAGACACTATTTGCTTCCAATTGGTAGGTATAAATTACTGTAACAAAGGGCAGGAGTTTTTTAAGTCTTACATAAAATTGAGGTATCTAACCTTATTTCTTTACAAACTGCAAGAATATCAACTGACAGTAATGAAGAGGGCTACTATCTCCTCTCCCAGTATCATTCTTGGATCCTTGACATTTGAATTTCCACATTAGCTTTTATGGTTAATAGTTGTTGAAAATACACATTTTTTAATGCCAGCAACTTAGAAGTAGTTTCCTTTTCACTAGCAATTTACTGGTGGCATTCAGTCACATGGTTTGCTTTCCTGTTGACCTCACATGATTTGGAAATGTTATATATTGAGAGAAGAGAATTCCATGATTTCCTGTAGGTTAGGTCACTAAGTGATCCAGTTAAGAATATGTGTGCATGTTGGTGTGTGTGTACAGACTTGGGTTCTGTGATTAAAGAAGCTAGTTTATGGTTCAGTATCTAAGGAAAAGGTATAAAAGCAAAAAAACTTTCACAGTGAGCTTGGAGGTAATTCAGATGTAAATTATTTCACATGGCAGAGGTTCATAAAACTGTAGATGGGTATAGAACAAAAATCAGTCAAGAAAAAAATTGAATTAAATGAAGACCAGTGGCAGAACATTAAATTGTATTAGGATTGACAAGAGGGTTTTCTAGGGTTTAATAAAGTACTTTCCAGGTTTCCTATGACCTCCTGGATGTACTTGTACAATAACTGCAGATCAAGCATGGGAGTGTGACAGTCCTTCATATTTGCATTAATGCCAGAGACTCTCAGAAGTTAATGAGAGGGAAATGTTTGAAAAGATTTCAAGGTTACTCTCATACATTTGTGAGGATATTTATTATAAGGTTATTTTTTTAGCATGGGATTGTATCTTAACATCCACAAGATAAGAGTACAGATGACCCTGGTTGATTTTTTTTTCCAGTTTTCAGTCTTCCATTAATCTTTCTTTTTATTTGTATCACATCAGAGTTTCTATGAATACAGCATCTTTTTTTTACCCTGTAGTTTTTTTTTTTTTTCTTTTAAGTTGGAGGTAAATGGGAATATATTTATCTTCTTCCTCTCTGAATTTCCACTAGGTGACAAAACCTTGGATAATGAGGATAAAAATGAACAAATACTATAATTGTTCCTAAGGGATTTTCCAACACATGGATGTGTGAGTCTGTCTCATGTTTGGACAGTTTCATTTCTATTTACTGAAATTTACTAGCCTGCTGAATTTTATCAAAGTTCAGTATCAGGTGATTATTTGTTTGGCTGTTCTTTTAAATTTTCTGATGGAATAAATCATCTTAACAGGTTTGCTAATAGTGAAATATTCCTACATTCCTGGGAAATCTATACTTAGTCATGTTACCTGATCATATTAATACACCAATGGATTCAACTTACAGATGGAGTAACTATTCAAATTTTTTGCTAGTGACCATAGTGAGCGCTAAGTGAAGTCGCTCAGACATGTCCGACTCTTTGCAACCCCATGGACTGTAGCTCTACCGTCTGTAGACTACCAGGCTACCTCGTAGACTACCAGACTCTTCGGTCTATGGGATTTTCCAGGCAAGAATACTGGAGTGGGTTGCCATTTCCTTCTCCAGGAGATATTCCCAACCGAGGGAGTGAACCCGGGTCTCCCGCATTGTAGGCAGATGCTTTACCATCTGAGCCACCAGGGAAGTCCATAAATGAAGTCCATAAGTGACCATAAGTGAAGTCGATCTATAGCTTCCCTTTTTGTAGCACTTTAAAATTTAGGTTCTACGGTTTTAAACTTAGGTGTAGAGATGCTTTCAAAATGATTAGATGTTGTAGAATACTTTCAAAATCATCTGTTCCCTGAAAGAAAGGAAAACTTAGTGGAATTCATCTAGACCCAGAATCCTTTTTGATGTTATTTAAATAAAACCTTTTTATATTCTAATCATGTCTCCTTCAGTTCAGTTCAGTCGTTCAGTTGTGTCCGATTCTTTGTGACTCCATGAACCACAGCATGCCAGGCCTCCCTGTCCATCACCAACTCCCAGAGTCCACTCAAACCCATGTCCATTGAATCGGTGATGCCATCCAACCATCTGATCCTCTGTTGTTCCCTTCTCCTCCTGCCCTCAATCTTTCCCAGCATCAGAGTCTTTTCCAATGAGTCAGGTCTTCACATCAGGTGGCCAAAGTATTGGAGTTTCAGCTTCAGTATCAGTCCCTCCAATGAACACCCAGGACTGGGAGTGATGGACAGGGAGGCCTGGTGTGCTGCGATTCATGGGGTCACAAAGAGTTGGACACGACTGAGCGACTGAACTGAACTGAACAATGATTTTTAAATTGTTAAAAGGAGACTGTGTCCTGTCAGTAGAAATCAGGGCCAGTGAGAATGATCTGCAGGGCCAGCTAGTGTCCTTGAGGACGTGTGTCTGAGAAATTTAACCATAACCAAGTGTACATACGGAGCAGAAGAAGTTCAAAGTTCAATGAACTATAATGGATTGTTATAGTATCTTCACTGAACTGGGGGCCTGTAAGGTCATAAACTCTACTAGACCACCCAAAGACGGTTTCTAAACTGTTCATCTCTTCTAAAATCCCTAAACAAGTAAACACCTTGAGTCAGGGACCAAACTGCTACCCTCGAGGCCTGTCAGAATGAAGCCTCTCTGTGCTTTAGAATTTGTTCACTATGGTTACTATTTATACAGAATAAACTGAACTCTTTTTGTATAATTCCAAGGATGTAGATTTAAATCTTTTCCAGCGATCTCAGGATCCATATTAAAATTAGTTGTAGCTGAAAACTACTTGCTTCCTGCCTCTCCTTTCCAAATGAAACATTTACTCTCAACTGTTTGCTTATGTTTCCTTATTATATTTGATTTTGTTTCTATATAATATCTACAGAGACATGCATTTTTGAGATTCTTCTTTAACATTAGTGGATTGAGTGGTGTATTGCTTCCTCTGTAATTCCTTTCTTTATGATATTTAATAATTTAAAGGTTTTACTTCTCCATTGTTGTTCAGCTGCTAAGTTGTGTCTGACTCTGAGAAGCCATGAACTGCAGCATGCCAGGCCTCCGATCCCTCACTGTGTCCTAGAGTTTGTTCAAATTAATGTCGATAGAGTCAGGGATGCCATCCAGCCATCTCATCCTCTGTCGTCCCCTTCTCCTCCTGCCCTCAGTCTTTCCCAATATCAAGGTCTTTTCCAATGAGTCGGCTCTTCGCATCAAGTGGCTGAAGTATTGGAGCTTCAGCTTCAGCATAAATCCCTCCAGTGAATTTTCAGGGTTGATTTCCTTTATACTTCTCCATAGTTCCTGCATGACAGATCTCTATATACCTCCATTCCCCCAAACTGCAGTTTAAAAAAAATATTCAGGGCAAAGGATGATTCTGTGATTACAGATATCCTGAAAAGAAAAAAGAGAGGAAAGTGAAAAGACAGAAATTATCAAAATTGACATAGAATTATAAGACCGTTTCTTTCTGGAGTAAGATTTTTACTAAAAAATTAGAAGTATCTTGCTGTCATTCACTGCTGTTCTGACAGTTAATTTGTGGTTGGAAGATGTTTGGTTCTTGTTGAAGTGCTTCCACATTGATTCATATTGGTTTGTGCCATCTGATGACCATCTCTCAGTGAAAACTGTTATACCATTGAGGTAACTCATGGAATCTGGCCGGGAGGAGTGACGGTAAGGTTCACAAAGGCCTCCTGTCTTCTTTTTATTATTTTCTTTCTTTTCCTCATTATCCAAGGTCTCTTGAAGTTCAACTTTTATGATGACTTAGACACTCTGAAGCTAGTGTTTTATTCTTAGATATGAAAAAGTCATGGACGTTCTTGTTTGTTGACAAAATTTGCAGTGTGTAATTCATTGAACTGCGTGAACTCCAGCTACCATTTAGTGATTCTCACTGTGTGTCAGACACTGTGCTTCATATATTACCTCATTATTGTTCATAGTTTTATTTACGCTCTTGTGAGATTGATACTGTTCTCTCCACCAGTAAAGATAGGACACCATGCTTAAGAAGGTTATGTAAGTCAATCAAAGTCAAACAGCTGGGGACTTCCCTGTAGTCCAGTGTTTAAGAATTCACCTTGCAATGCAGGGTACACGGGTTTTTCCATCCCTGGTCAGGGAACTAAGATCCCACATGCTGCAGAGTAACTAAGTCTGTGTTCTGCAACTAGAAAAACCATGCACTGCAATGAAGGATCCTGCATGGTGCAACAAACATCCTGCGTGCCACAACTAAGACCCAATGCAGCCAAATTAGTTAATTAATTAAAAAATATATTAAATAAAATCAAACAGCTGGCAATGGATAGACTGCCTAAAATTTGGATCCAGCCTACCTTAATCTAATTCCTGTGCTTAAAATAATGAAACACTTAACTCCTTTTACTTCATTTGTAAAATTAACATCTTCAAATAGGAAGGTACCTTAAAGATGTTCTTATTTAACCTAATGCTTAGCTTCTCTGCATATCTCTTCACTCTTCTCAAAGCCACTAAATGATGGAAACTTCAATCCATTCTGAGGCAAATTCTTCCATTTTCAGAAAGTTCTGTGAAGAATTACAGTTACTGAAAGTTTGCCTCCCTCTGTATTGCTGTGGATAGGACCTGGTTCACTTTACAAACGTCAAAAGTAATTATTTAATCTCTTGTAGCAAAATAGTGTGGTGTAGTAAGCTAAACCTCATCTAAAGAATGAACATAACCATCATAATCGTGCATATGACCTGAAATTGGTGGTGTGGGTTAAATGAAGTAGTACCTGTGAAATGCCTGGTACTTAATAACTTCTAGAAGGTGTTGAGTTTATTCCATCAGTGCCCAAGTATTGCTTTAAGGCCTTTGGTATTTCCTTCACCACCTCTTTCTGAAATCATAAAAATAAAATTTCAGCAAAGTGATAACTGGTTCTAAATAATGAATAGTTTTTAAGTCAGGTTTTCACTTCTGTCTTATCTTTAAACTTAAACTGCATTTCAGCTACAGCATTTGTGTTCAATTTATTCTTTTTTGTAGTCCATTCAGATTAACACCTCATAAAGAACCCGCCAGCCAATGTAGGAGATGTAAGACACATGCGTTTGATCTCTGGATTGGGAAGATACTCTGGAGTAGGAAATGGCAACCCCACTCCAATATTCTTGCCTGGAAAATCCCATGGACAGACAGTCTATGGGGTCACATCAGACACGACTGAGTGACTTAGCAGCACATTGGATGGCGCTAGCATTCGTCCACGCTTTGGCAAGTTTTGATTTGTCTCCATCAGCTCTAAGTACTCCAGTCTTAAACCAAGTATTTCCAGAATTTGGGTACCCTCCTAGAGGACTTGGACTTCACTTTCCTGGGGTAACTGCCATGGGGCAGGAAAGGTTGGATACCTTTCGTATGATAGCCTCACAATTGTTTAAGGAACTCTGGGAGTTGGTGATGGACAGGGAGGCCTTGCGTGCTGCGATTCATGGGGTCGCAAAGAGTCAGACACGACTGAGCGACTGATCTGATCTGATCTGATCTGATTATACCCCCTCTTTAGGTGAATGGCACTAGTTACATCAATCTGTTCTTATATGACATAGTCCTCCAACTGTGAGTATTTTGTCAATGTCTGCCAACGTTTTGTAGTCCAGAACTGGGTAAAGCATCCCAAGTGTGCTCTGATCTTAATGAAGTGCCACTCTTACTATCCATGTTTAATCAACCTCATCTTTTGAATTACAGTGAAATAAAGTTGGACTAGTCAGTCTTTTTTTAGTATAGTGTAGTATAGTCTTTTTTAGTATAGTCTTTTTAAATAATATTTAGTAAAAAATATTATACACTATTTTTTAAATAGTGTAAAGTATATGTTTGTATACATGTGTATGTGTGCCTGTGTTTGTATCCCAGCAAAATGTAAACTAGCATGGTTAATTCTTTCAGATAATTAATTTTTCTCCTGTTTAGAATTCCAGAAAAAAAATTGTTTTGATTGAGTAACCCTGAACTATTCTTTGATACTGGTTGAAGAAACCATGATTGAAAGGATTTATTTTAGGGTTTTTCTGTCTATTCTTATTTATAGAAGTGCCTTTACTTGAACAAAAACTCCACAAGATAAGCCCAAGGGGAAACAGTTAAGATTTAAAAATGTATCTTTCCCTTTGAATGAAAATGTACACTAGAACTGTGGATCAAGAAATTATTATGCAAGTTAACTAAATTTAGGGAAGTACATATGAATTTACTATCATGAAGGTCAATTCATCTAATTCATTTTCAGTGTCACTTCAGCTCCTGATCATTTTCTCATGCTCTCCATCTGGTGTGTATGTGTGTGAGGAATTTTAGACTTTAACAAAACCGTTGTCAACCTTAGTCTCTTAGGATTCATTTTCTGAAACACTAGTATTAAAGAATGCAGCCTCTGTTTTTCTTCTCTTGGCTACTTCTGAAAACAATGCATTGGTTAAATTTTTGGCAGTGCAAAGAGCCAATTCAAGATAGCTTATGCAGAAAAATGAGGGAGACAGACTTGAGGGGGAGGAGAGGTCACAGAAAGGATAGAACCAGGGTATCTCCTAGAACCTCAGCAGTAGGAAATTGTAGCTTTTCATCCAGAGTTAAGTTTCCAACCATTTATTGACCTAATTCATTGGGGTTTCCCAGGTGGCACAGTGGTAAAGAATCTGTCTGCCAATGCAAAAGACTTACGAGACACGGATTCAATCCCTGGGTCAGAAGAACGCCTGGAGGAGGAAATAGTAACCCATTCCAGTATTCTTGGCTGGAAAATTCCGTAGACAGAGGAGCCTGGTGGGCTACAGTCCATGAGGTCCCAAAGAGTTGGACGTGACTGAGCACACACACACACACAGTAAAATTAATCATAGAAACTCTAGAATAAAAAAAAAATAGAATTCTTTTTGCACTTTATATGATAAACAAATGGTCGAGTAAGAAGTATTTTATTTTGAGTTCAGTATATTAGCTGTGGTAGCCTCATTGTCTATGAAGAAATCTTTAAAATTCAGTGAGTGTGTTTCTCTCATATGTGATAATCTGAGCCAAGCCTTCTAAGCAGCCAGGCTCCGCTCTGTAGTCATGCTGTTTTATACTTCTCCGCCTGCTAAAACTTGATTATTTTCTACAAGTTGCATCAAAAATAGAGAGAAATATCACTCATGATTGCTGTTTTGAACTCTTCAGTTTTCTTTTTTAGAGCATAATGAATTATTTAATGTTTTTTGAGATTTGATTTTAAATAATAAAATGAGTGGTTTTTAAATGTGGATAGCTTTTCTTCCCAATAAAAAAAAGCTACATACAATCATTCTTATATTATCTCATTAGCATTAAGTTTCCAGAGATCTAGAAACATTCACATATGCTACTGAAGAGTTTGAATCCGATAAATGTAACTTATAATTGAGTTGTCCACTTACGTGGTTCCTACTTCCCTACTCTTCCTCCACTATTCAGGCTCCATCATAAACCTTGCTCTCATAGAAATTATCAAGGATCGCAGTGTTGCAAAAATCTAATGGACTTTAAATTTTTCATATAACTAAATGGCTTAGCAAAGTTGACTACATCATTTTTTAAAAAATGATTTTTGGCTCTGCTTAGTTTGTTGCTGTGCACAGGCTTTCTCTAGTTGCGGTAAGTGAAGTCTACTACTCTTTTACTGCGCAGGCAGCGGGGGCTGGGGCATGGGCTTGGGCTTCTCCCTGTAGTGTGATGGCTTCTCCTGCTGTGAGGCACGGGCTGTAGGTACACAGGCTAAGTATTTGCAGCTCATGGGTTCAGTAGTTGCGGTGCACAGGCTTAGTTGCTCTGCACCCAGTGGGATCTTCCTGGGCCAGAAATCAAACCCGTGTCCCCTGTATTGGCAGGTGCATTCTTAACCACTGGACCCCCAGGGAAGTCGCTACTCCATCGTTTTTAAAGCACTTCTTGTCCTGGCATCATTGATATTGCACCATCCAGGATGTTGCCTGCCTACTTGGGTGCTCCTTGTCAGTCTTCTTTATTAACTCCTCTGTCTTTGCCCATCTTCTCAATATTGAAATTTTTCAAGGCTCAATCTGGAATCCTCTTTTCTCACACTGTGTATGTTCACTGGCTTTAAATACCATTACTATATCTATAATTCCCCAAACTCGTATCTTAGATTGTGACCTCTTAGCTCCAGATAAACTCTGTCTGTCAAGAAAACTCCAACTTTTCCAGTTTTTCTCATTTTAATAAATAATATCTACCTTAATTTAGTTGCCCAAGACCAGAACTTCATTCGTTCATTCAGCAAATATTTTTAAAGTATTTTGTGCCACATAATATTCTAGGAGTTGGACCTACAGCAAAAGACAAACACTGGACCTTTGCAGTTTTCTCATCCTCCATTTGCAAAATCCATCATTAAATCCTGTCCAGTTAATTGCCAAAACTTTTTCAAATATATTCAGTTCTCTCCATCCCCACTGACCCCGTCACGGTCCAAGTCACTCCGTAGACTTGCCTATTGCACCTACCAAAGTAAATTCTTCCCTGGAATACAGCAGTAGCATCCTACGTTATTCTTCCTTCTATCCTTGTCACCCTATTAGCCAGCTCACATAGATGTTATAACCATCATTGATAATGCAGTGATTCATTCACTTCCTTCCACTGCCTAATGGTTCCAACTACGCTCAGAGTAAGAGTTCAGTTCTGTACTAGGGACAGTAAAGGTCTTCCACTGCCCAGCTCTCCAAGTGCAGGTTTCCCCCAGGTACCACGCTCTAGCCCCAGCCCCACTGGTACTGTTTTGTCTCCCGTTGTGCTAACCTCTTTTTCATTTCCTTTCTCTGGAATGCTTCAAACTTCTATCCTTCTCATCTCATCTTATATATTTATTTTTTTTTCAGAGACAGCTTACTTGACTTCGAGTTTAGTTTATGTCTTTGTATCTTATTCATTTTCTTCATAGTGATCTTAAGAGTTTATAATTATATGCTTATTCCTACATTATTTCCTCACCAGCTAAACTATAAAATCCATAAGAATAGGAATCTTGTTTATTTTATTCATTTTAGACCCAACATTTAGCATAATACCTGATATATAGATGTCATTCGCTCTGTATTTGCTGACAAATGAATTATCTTATGTAGATTTGCAAAAATATTGAATTTTCTACAACCTTCAAAAAAGAGATTGTGTTTCAGCATTCATGTTTCCTGTTTTTAACCCACAATCCATCATGAATGTAAGTTAATAAATATATGGCTAAGAATAAAAATAATTTTAAAAATGTTAAATGGTCAATGTGCCCATAACAAGGAAGTGATGAACTGACCATGTGAAGGTTCATGGACATGGTATCAGACCTCAGCATGAGCTGTAACAGAGGCTCACTTTTTCTTCGAACTTCTTTTCATTTACTATAATATATGAGTCCTATCTTTCTTTCCCTTTTCCATCCACAGAAGTTTTTAAATCGATTTGCTTAAATTTTTCAGTTATATAATTATGTGTTCTGAAATCACTTTGCTTTCTTTCCAGTTTTGATATTTCTCCATTACAACATCCATAATTTCTAATTCATGAGAGTATTGACTTTCTTGAACAGCTAAACTTGAAGTCTCTAGAGATTTTTTGGTTAAACCAATTCCTTTAGGATGTACTTCAGAACCAGTTTTCCAGCTTCTTGATTAGAAGTTTTAATATAAAAACAAGTTGACCAAGTTTTCACTCTTTATTTAGTATATGTTGATACAAGTACAATGTAAAACAAATAGGAAAACACAATTTCTGTTCAGAACTTAAGGTTTATGTAGACTCAATTTTCAATTTTCAGATGGTCCATTTGAGTTGCATTGCCATTTTATATTTATACATTGTTTATGAATGGAAAGATAGTTTCCTGATGGAAGGAGAGAATTGGCAAAGAAAACTAATTTGTGAATCTTTGTAAATATTTTTTTTTCCATTCTGGGGGAAAAAAAAAAAGGAGAAGTAAATGGTAGCAAACATATGGTAATTTACTGTATGTCTTTAAATTAGAGGTTAAAAAAAATCTCTTGGATAATGAGAACAGGAATGGACGTATTTAAGAAAGACTGTCAATTTGTTAAGAATGCTCAAACACACGCGTGCATGCATGTGCATACACACACATACACACTTTTTGCTCAGGTGTCATTCTTACTGATATAGGTGTGGCTGAAGTGATAAGTCAACAGCCTTGGCTTCCATTACTGCTTAACTAAATGGGCAATCTTTTCAGGTCTCCATCTGCTACTGGCAGGACCTTTCAGGAAAGAAACATGTGCTTGAAGTGATTATCCCGGTGTTTAGGTACTGTTTGCCACTGTGATCTCAGTGCCATTGTAGTTTCCTGGCAGTTCACAGTTCTGTCATTTTAGACCTTATACTTACTTCCACATACCTGGCACTTCTGTAAAACCTTGGTTGTAGTCTTCATATTACTTTTATATTAAACTATAAAAACTGTAAGGGTAGTGACCATTATAGTCTCGTTTTTGTATTCTCTACAAGGTTAACATGATGTCTTATATGTAGGACAAACACAATAACAGTTTTTATTTGGATTTTTATATATGTTTCTTGTCTCTGGACTTTTTGCAGTCAGTGACTTATGTCTGTTAGAAATTTATCTAAAGCTCCCATTCACCTTTACACTTTAGGACCAGGAGGGCTTCAATTAGGTATGGTTATTCCCCACTAAAAATATGGTAGTGAATGCTTCTTAACCTCAAGCCTTGCTACAGAAACTTACTTCCTGTATTTACTCTTACCCTGGTTCCTGACCCACTGCAGAATCTCTAATTTCTTGGCCAACTGTGTTCTGCTATTTTTCACTTTACAAGCACAGTCCACTTGACTGAGCATTTATCTTTCTCAGCCCAGGCTACCTTGAATTGTCATGCCTGAGCTGGAACACTCTGGCACCATTACCGTGGCTTTCTCAGTCTTCACTGCTTGTCAGAGTTTTCCAGGCTAAGCGTTAATTTAGTCTGACTCAGACCCTGAGTCAACTGCCTGATATATTCTGTCTGCCACAGAATTGATATCCTTGCCCGACTCTGCTTAGCAAAACGTGTGTTCAGGGCTCCTGTTTTCCTTCCAGCCCCAACCCTGCTTCAAGCCACCTTTTGTGACCCATTCTAGCAATTGTTTATATCATGAGCACTTAGCACAATGCTGTATATGTTGGAGGCATCCAATACACGTGAGAGACAAAGAACAAATGGTTATAGTAGGAGTGTGGACAGTGTAAGGGAATCCCCCCGACACACCTCTCAATTCTCACCACCAAACTCCCAGTGGTTTTAGTCATTCACCTTTGTCATTGAAACGTCTGCATGTTTGTGAAGTAGTTAATCCAGGTGACTTGAGACAAAAGTTTTCTCCTTCCAAACTAAATTGTTTGGGTGGAGTTCTAAGTTCAGTGCTAAATTAAGTACATAGCTTACTCCTCTAGTAAATAAAATTTTCGGAGGAATATTTAATGCATATAAGGAATATTCTCTTAACTTGGCTTCCTTCTTGATATTTACCATTTTCTTGGGCATATATTTTCCTTTAGCTAATCTATTGCTTCTTTCCTGTTCACTTTATCCACTGAGATGCCACTGAGTTTGAGGGATATTATTTCCTTTGTTTGGTATCTGTTTGTTTCACTATGATAAGGATTTGTTACATAATTTTTCAATTGCTTTAGTTTTCTTTACCTAAAACTCATTTTCCGTATTTACCTAAAGGGCAGTTGTGCTTCATATATGTGAGAGAAGTTGTTCATGTGTATGAAGACAATGCCTAATTTGATTTTGAAGATCCTTTAGGAAATATGTCCATTGATTTATTGGGAACCTACTAATCCAATTAATGCTAACCATACACTGTAGTTATAAAGTTTGTTAAAGTGTTCCATTTTAAGAAATATATAACCTAGTGTGTTAAGTCACTTCAGTCATGTCCAACTCTGCATGATGCTATGGACTGTAGCCCCTCTGTGGGGCTCCTCTGTCCATGGGATTCTCCAGGCAAGAATACTAGAGTGAGTTGCATGCCCTCCTACAGGGGATCTTCCTGACCCAGGGACTGAACCCACGTCTCTTAGTCTCCTGCACTGGCAGACAGGTTCTTTACCACTAGCACCACCTGGGAAACCATATATAAACTAGGGACAATGTCTTATTCAGATATATGTAATACATAAAAAATAATAAATTCTAGAAAAAATGAAATGGTTAATATGGTATATATTATAAATATCTGAATAAGTCATTATAACCTAGGGACAATGACTTATTCAGATATCTATAATATATACCATGTTAAACATTTAATTTTTTTCTGGGATTTTATTTTTTTTTTCTATTCTTCTTCATTTGAGACAATGCTATTCTTTAAAATAACATCTTCCTTGACAGTTCTTTGAGAAATATTATGTGGAAAATATTTTACATCAATAAAAGGCTCTGAATTACTATTAATGATTTTTATGCATTTAATTACTAATTTCCTGTAATAGTCTTCATTGCTTTTCAGAATTATCTATCATTGTTATATTCTAAAATTTATAGTAGGATATATAATTCCTTTGTGTTTTTTCATATGTGTTACTCTTAGGAAAAGCTTGGGATTTAAAAGCCAGCTCTTTTGACTCAAAATCAGACCATTCTACTTTATTGTGAATGCTTTGTAGTGCTATATTATGCTCTAAACTAATGTTCCTTAGTAAGTTTTGATAATGCTTCCTTTGCTAGTGTGATAACAGTTATGGACTTCTCTCCCATAAAAATTCGTATGTGAATGTACACATTTAAAACTTTGCATACAATTTTAGGTACATTTGTGGGCACTCTGAAGCCTACCCATGAACTCCCTCAGGAGTTCTACACTGAATTCATGTCATTGGGATCTTCTAAGTGTAAGGTTGAGCCTGACATTTGAAAACTCACTGAGTATTACTTGAATCACAGTTCTTTCATATCAGTGCCAAAGAAAGGATGCTGAGGGATCAGAGATGGGTCAATCTGAGATTTATAAAACAAGAAAGAAGAAATCGGATAGTCAAAAACTACCATTGATTTATTTGTAAAGAAATGTGACTTGGGATACATTCTAGAGACGATAAAGAACAGAGAATAAGACATTGTTTTTAAGAAGAAAAACTTACAATGAAGTTTTTCCTTTGTCAGTAATTCAGTATCCAGTGTAGATATTAGTAACAGAGGGTTGAGTAAAGTGAAAAGTGAGTTTTTAGATCACAAAAGAAGGCATGTAAAGCTTTCTGAATCGAAGAATCATTGAAACATTTTAGAAGAGAAAGATGCAATTAGCAGAGCAGTAATAAAATTTCACTCTTATCAAGGCTTCCTTTTGCTGCCCATTAATGTCCATTATGTATTAGGACTTGAAAGATCATTGGATTTATTTAAGAAATAAGTACCACTTATTCAGAACTTACTTCATTGCTATCTCCATTGATAGTAAGGACCCACAGATCCCATCATTACATACCCACATTTCAAATATTAATCAGGCAAAGACAATTCACCAGTTACCAGGGGCTTTTAAAATAACACAGTAAGTCATAAATTCCATTGTTTTATATATTCTGTATCAACTATCTCATTTTTTGATCATGTAGTAGAGTGGTAAAAATCCTCATGTTCTAAACTGCTATCAGATTTGATTACTTTTAGTTTGGAAGTTTAAAGTGAATCTTAGGTGTGAAAATTCACAGGAATTTGTCAATGCTCCTGATTCTAACCAAAGTATATGCAGATCTTCCATATAGTAATGACACTTACACCAAGTTTTATAGGTTGTCATGACGACTTGAGTAATGTTCCATGAGGAAGGATTTGAGCTTTATCGTATTTGCAGTTGTCCCGGCAACATGACAATCTGATTTCATGAATGAGGTGTCACTTTGCCAGTTAAATTGGTTTTAAAATAGTCGGGCTTCTACTGAAATCTATACCTATATATACCTCAGAACATTGATCACTGTTTCAAAAAATAGACACAAAAGAATAATATTAGAGACTGAGAAGGGGAAAAAATACATATCAGAGTAGGAAAGAGATTTGTGAGAATGTGGTCAGGGCATGAAAAACATGGAAGGAGAGAAGAGTAAAAGGGGGAAAAAAAGGCAATAAAACAATGAAAAGGAGGATGACTTAATAAATCAATGAAATTTCACAGTATCACTACTGGGTGGGGAAGGTTGGAATATGGAAACAGGGGAGAAAGTTGCCATGGAAACTTTAGGGCACTCTGAACAAACAGGAGTGCCCTTTTGTGTTGTAACTAGGTTGTCATTGTGGTTCTTATCAGGAATATCAGTTGGAGTATCAATCTGAATTACTCTAGAAGCATTTACAGGTACCCGACAAAGGAGTTTTGAAGGAAACAGCTTCAAGCTAAATGGATTTGGTTCAACAGAGAACAGCTCTTTATACAGTATCACTTTCATACATGCACAACAGCACATATATCTCCCCCAAGCTCCTATCAGAGCAGCTGTGAATATCAACTTTACTGTTAATGTTAATAGTTACTGCTTCCGAACTATATACATATGTATTTCCAAACTAGTCTAAGTTGAACTATGAATTGAGTTTACCTTCATCAAGGATTAATTTTGTATTATTGAAGAAGTAGGAAATTTTGATAAAATGAAAATCAAAGTATCATATTGTAGATTTCTGAGATGTGTGTATGTGTAAAACTTTCTGTTGTCTTCATTTGTCTTTATACCATGCCATACTTAAAATCAGAACTTCTTAACACTGGTTTCACAGATTGGAGGCTTTGGAGATTCAATGAAGCCCCTGAAATCAAATGCCAAATTTTGTGAATGTACGTGCACATGTGCATTTTCAGAGAATAGGACCCCAAATTTTAAACAGAAGAATAATGACTTGAAATATCTCATGGACTATAGCCCACCAGGCTCATCTGTCCATGGAATTCTCCAGGCAAGAATAATGGAGTAGGTGACCATTCTCTTTTCCAGGGGATCCTCCTGACCCAGAGATTGAACCTGGGTCTCCTGCATTACGGGCGGATTCTTAACCATCTCAGCCACCAGGGAAGCCCCCACTATGACCCAAAATTTTAATCAGAGGACTGATGACTTGAAAAGCATTAAGAATCACCAACTAATGAAAAGTGGCTATTTGGTACATAGAATCATGAACAAAAGGGAGAAAAAAGATACATGGCCAGGAATTTTTGCTGTTGGAAAGGCAAGCATGGGAAGGGACTTTTGACTCTGGATAATACCAGGTACCCTGAAATTCTTGGTGTGATATGAGATCCTTGAAACTGCCAGGAACAAAGAGACTAATAGAGAAGGCTCACAGTAGTTATTTAAGAAGTAAGTCACTAAAGCATAGAATGAAAGCATCACCAGTGATCATCAGCAAACAAAGCTAAGATTCTTGCTTTCCTGGAAGTTACAGTCTAGCAGGAAGGCAGAGAACTACAGATGAAGGACAAAGTGTGGTGAATTTTAACTGTTGATGTTTACAAGTTTTCAGGGTTTTCTCAGTTCCTGCCACAGAGTAGATGCTTAACTTTTATGGAAGGAAGGAAAGAAGGGAAGGAGGGAGGGAGGGGGAAGGAAGGGATGAAGGAGGGAGAGGAGAAGGAGTAAATAGAGCTTAGGCAGTGTTCTTGTTTTGCACATTCTTAATTATGCCATGCATTCTTGAAGTGCATATCTGTGGGATATTTTTTCAGATGTAATATTTCAATATAACTGAGTACTAGAAAGGTAATCTGACAGACTAACATAGACACTGCACATCTCATCACATTATACCAAGTACATTTTCAATAGGAATTTGAGCATGATAATTTTCCAAAATGAAAACGAAACTGCAGGCAGCATAGAATGAAAGAAATCCTCAAATCCACTATTTAACTCTTTCCTTTTATGGAGGAGAATATTGAGTCTGAAATATCTGAAATATTTTCCCAAAGTCACAGGGCCAACTAGCAGAAGAACTGAAATGAGAAACCGAATCTTCTAACTCCAAGTTTAATTTCATTCATGCTAGAATCTTCTATAGAAGATGTCTGGTAGGAGACCCCGGTTTTATAGACTTCAAGTAAGACACAGTCCTCATCAGTTCATTCACTTTGTTCAGTGATTAATGGGATGTAGAAATTTGTATCTGGAGAAGGCAACAGCACCCCACTCCAGTACTCTTGCCTGGAAAATCCCATGGACGGAAGAGCCTAGTAGGCTGCGGTCCATGGGGTCGCTAAGAGTCGGACACGACTGAGCACTTCACTTTCACTTTCATGCATTGGAGAAGGAAATGGCAACCCACTCCAGTGTTCTTGCCTGGAGAATCCCAGGGACGGGGGAGCCTGGTGAGCTGCCGTCTATGGTGTTGCACAGAGTCAGACACGACTAAAGCGACTTAGCAGCAGCAGCAGCAGCAGCAGCAGAAGCTTGTATCAAGTTATGTGCTTGAATTATAAAAATGCCTTTTCCCCCAAACTCCTAGCAAATTATTTCCATGCTGACTGGGAACATGTCGAAACGTTAGAACTCTTTTAGTGTTTTCTATAACATATTTTTTAAAAATTGGGGATCAGACATCTTACAGAAAGCTGCTCTCAGATGGCCAATATAATTGCAAAATTCTCATCTTTATACTTTTTTTAGAATTCAAATGAGAAGTATAACACAGTTGTAAGATCGTATATTTCTTTTCTTCTGTGAAATTCTGATGCCTTTGTATTGTGTATTAGTATTAGTAAAAATTTGCAACAGTTAAACTGTGTATTAGTAAAAATTTGCAACAGTTTTCTAGTAAAATACAATACATATAAGAAAATATATCTAAAGTTCAAAATTTACTCTATTCAAAAACTCAGGCAAAGCGTAAGACTTCTATTTTGTTCTCAGACCTTTTCGCTAATAGCTGTATGATCTTGAGCAAGTTCTGCCATAATTCTGGGTCTTCTTTTCTCCTCCTATAAAATGTAGGAAACAGTGCTTATTCTGCAGTGCTGTCTTGTGAATTAAATGTGATAAGGTAATTTAGTGTGAATGTATAATACACGCTCAATAAAGTTTCTCTTCATTTCTGAATAAGAAAAACAAGTCTCTAGAGTACAGTATCAGTTTTCAAAATAAACTCAATAAGTTAAGCAAATTCTAAGACTGAAGCAATTTACTAAAGCCATTTAAATAAATTATTTAAGAGTACAAGTGAAACAACCTCTCCCAAGGAATCATTGTCAGAGAAGCCACTATAAACATTTATATTTTTTGTTACCACATTAAAGTTAAAATGTATTTTCATTGTGATCTATAAATGAACCAGTTGAAATGTACATATTATCTTCTTAGAAGATATGTAAGGTGATTATATGCTTTAAGTTTTACAAACTTTAGGTTCAAACTCTGATTCATCCCTTTACTTAACTTGGGCAGGTAATTTAATCCCATCTGTACCTTAGTTTCTTCATCCATAAAATGGAGATAATAGGAGTCTTTACTTCATAGGGTTTTGTGGGGATTAACAGAGTTTATATATCTATAGTGCTTAGAACAATGACTATTACTTGGTCATTAAATATCATATATGTTAACAATTATTATTTATATTTACTGGTGACTGCATAAATATTGGTCTCAAATAATTATCACCTTTAAATTCAAGTAAGATTTAACTTTCTCACATTTGTCTGATCTTGTGTATTTTATTTAGTGAACTGCGTGTTTAGGCAGTCAGTCGAGTTCAACTCTTTGTGACCTCATGGATTGTAGCCTGTCGGGCTCCATTGTCCGTGGGATTTTCTAGGCACAAATGCTGGGGTGGGTTGTCATCCCCTCCCCCAGGGTATCTTCTTCACCCAGGGATCAAACCCGTGTCTCCTGAAACTCTGCATTGGCAGGTGCATTCTTTACCACAAAGCCACCAGCAAAGCCCATGACAAACCTTATTTAGCAGAATTTTGGAACCGAAATGAATTACACTAAGAAAGGTGATAATGGAGGGGTTTATTTATTATTTATGTAGATACCTGAAAATATGTTATCTTGATATACTAAGCAAATGAGAATTCTGCTGCTCAAAATCTAATCAAATAGTTGGGCTTTGGGGAATTCTGCTGGAAAATAATTTTTCAAAGATTATTCCTTTCATGATTAAAGTGCAGAAAGTTGGGCCTTTAACAGGCCCCACCTTACTTTCCAGGAAAATTGTTGATCCTATCTTACAGGGGCTTCTTAAAGTATCCATTAATTTATAAAACACTAAATTTTGCCTTTGTTTCCAGATATGAGTCTATGAGGAAACTTTGTTTCTTTCCCTCCTGTATCTTCAGCACCTGGAGCAGTGCCTAGAACTTAGTACACATCAATAATTATTTTATCAATTAATAAATGTATATGATCTCTAAAGGTCACTATTAGGTATTGGGATAGAGCAATCAACTAAATAACCATACTTCTACTGCTAAGTTGCTTCAGTTGTGTCCGATTCTGTGTGACCCCATAGACGGCAGCCCACCAGGCTCCCCCGTCCCTGGGATTCTCCAGGCAAGAACACTGGAGTGGGTTGCCATTTCCTTCTCCAGTGCATGAAAGTGAAAAGTGAAAAGTGAAAGTGAAGTCACTCAGTTGTGTCCGACTCCTAGCGATCCCATGGACTGCAGCCTACCAGGCTCCTCCATCCGTGGGATTTTCCAGGCAAGAGTACTGGAGTGGGGTGCCATTGCCTTCTCTGAAATACTCATAAGCTGTAAGCTAAAATTATTCACACCAAGATTGTCTTCTGCTTTCTTATTGCCTAAGTGAGCAGATCTTCTTTCAATATTAAAAAAAAAAAAACATGAAATATTTGCCTTATAGCTCCATGGCAGTCTAAAATAGGTATTGTCAGCTATCCAGCTCCTGTTTAATCTGTCGAGATTTGTCTGTATTAGAGGGATGTCCAGTGTTCCCATGAGGATTTTCCACTTTCTACTTAAACAATCCGAAAGTCATAGCTCCAGACATTATCACTATGGCCAGCTCAGAACCTATCTGGTTGAACCTCTGATTGACAAAGTACCCTCAGATATCACTGAAGGGGTAGTTGGGACTTTGCACATAGTCATATGTAGAAGTGGGTATCTTTTTTCCTATCACTTGCATCCACTGATATCATGGAATAAGAGCTTAGTCCATTTCAGGTATGTGCCTGTGTGCTCAGTCACTCAGCCATGTCCAACTCTTTGCAACCCTGTGGATTATAGCCTACCAGGCTACTCTGTCCATGGAATTGTTTGAGCAAGAATACTGGAGTGGGTTGCTATTTCCAATTCCAGGGCCATTTCAAGAATAGTGGCATGTAATAATGTCAAGATGAATCAATCAGTTCAGTTCAGTTGCTTAGTCCTGTCAGACTCTTTGTGATCCCATGAACCACAGCACACCAGGCCTCCAACACCAACTCCCGGAGTTCACCCAAACCCATGTCCATTGAGTCAGTGATGCCATCCAACCATCTCATCCTCTGTGATCCGCTTCTCCTCCTGCCCTCAATCTTTCCCAGCATCAATTCAGTTCAGTTCAGTTGCTCAGTCATGTCTGACTCTTTGCAACCCCATTAACTGCAGCACGCCAGGCCTCCCTGTCCATCACCAACTCCCAGAGTCCACCCCAAACCATGTCCATCGAGTCGGTGATGCCATCCAACCATCTCATCCTCTGTCGTCCCCTTCTCCTCCTGCCCTCAATCTTTCCCAGCATCAGGGTCTTTTCAAATGAGTCAGCTCTTCACATCAGGTGACCAAAGTATTGGAGTTTCAGCTTCAACATCAGTCCTTCCAATGAACACCCAGGAATGATCTCCTTTAGGATGGACTGACTGGATCTCCTTGCAGTCCAAGGGACTCTCAAGAGCCTTCTCCAACAACACAGTTCAAAAGCATCAATTCTTCGGCGTTCAGCTTTCTTTATAGTCCAACCCTCACATCCATACATGACTACTGGAAAAACCATAGCCTTGACCAGATGGATCTTTGTTGGCAAAGTAATGTCTCTGCTTTTTAATATGCTGTCTAGGTGGACCTGCCTCTTGAGAAACCTATATGCAGGTCAGAAAGCAACAGTTAGAATTGGACATGGAACAACAGACTGGTTCCAAATAGGAAAAGGAGTACGTCAAGGCTGTATATTGTCACCCTGCTTATTTAACTTATACAGAGTTACATGATATATATATATATATACACACACATATCATGGTATATATATACATCATGAGAAAAGCTGGGCTAGAAGAAGCACAATCTGGAATCAAGATTTCTGGGAGAAATATCAATAACCTCAGATATGCAGATGACACCAGCCTTATGGCAGAAAGTGAAAGGAACTAAAAAGCCTCTTGATGAAAGTGAAAGAGGAGAGTGAAAAAGTTCGCTTAAAGCTCAACATTCAGAAAACTAAGATCATGGCATCTGGTCCCATCACTTGATGGGAAATAGATGGGGAAACAATGGAAACAGTGTCAGACTTTATTTTTGGGGACTCCAAAAATCACTGCAGATGGTGATTGCAGCCATGAAATTAAAAGACTCTTACTCCTTGGAAGGAAAGTGATAATCAACCTAGATAGCATATTAAAAAGCAGAGACATTACTTTGCCAACAAAGGTTCGTCTAGTCAAGGCTATGGTTTTTCCAGTGGTCATGTATGGATGTGAAAGTTGGACTGTGAAGAAAGCTGAGAGCCGAAGAATTGATGCTTTTGAACTGTGGTATTGGAGAAGACTCTTGAGAGTCCCTTGGACTGCAAAGAGATCCAACCAGTCTATTCTAAAGGAGATCAGTCCTGGGTGTTCATTGGAAGGAATGATGCTAAAGCTGAAACTCCAGTACTTTGGCCACCTCATGCAAAGAGTTGACTCATTGGAAAAGATTCTGATGCTGGGAGGCATTGGGGGCAGGAGGAGAAGAGGACGACAGAGGATGAGAGGGCTGGATGACATCACCAACTCAATGGACATAAGTTTGGGTGAACTCTGGGAGTTGGTGATGGACAGGGAAGCCTGGCATGTTGCGATTCATGGGGTCGCAAAAAGTTGGACATGAATGAGCAACTGAACTGAACTGAACTGAGGTTGGTCATCATTTTCCTTCCAAGGAGTAAGTGTCTTTTAATTTCATGGCTTCAGTCACCATCTGCACTGATTTTGGAGCCCAGAAAAATAAAGTCAGCCACTGTTTCCACTGTTTCCCCATCTATTTGCCATGAGGTGATGGGACCAGATGCCATGATCTTAGTTTTCTGAATGTTGAGTTTTAAGCCAACTTTTTCACTCCCCTCTTTCACTTTCATCAAGAGGCTCTTTAGTTTTTCACTTTTTGCCATAAGGGTGGTATCATCGGCATATCTGAGGTTATTGATATTTCTCCCAGCAATCTTGATTCCAGCTTGTGGTTCCTCCAGCCCAGAGTTTCTCATGATATACTCTACATAGAAGTTAAATAAGCAGGGTGACAATATACAGTCTTGATACACTCCTTTCCCGATTTGGAACCAGTCTGTTGTTCCATGTCCAGTTTTAACTGTTGCTTCCTGACCTACATACATGTTTTTCAAGAGGTAGGTCAGGTGGTCTGTTATTCCCGTTGAAAGGTTGTTGCTGAGCCACAAAAAGATGCCAGGATTCTTGGCCTCTAGAGGAGAAGAATTCAATCCGGGGCCAGAGATGAGGCTTGATGGCTCAGAGCTTTTGTGTAATAAAGTTTTATTAAAGTATAAAAGAGACAGAGAAATCTTCTGACACAGACATTGGAAGGGGACTGAAAGAGTACCTGCTTTGTAGTGTTAGCAATGGAGTTATATACCTTTTAATTAGTTGTTACAATGAATCAAAAGAATGTCTCAAGTTTGTGAAAATTTTACCAGACCCACTCCCACAATTTACATTTTAATATAACAAAATTAGAATTTAATAATAGAAAGATGCTACTAGACCCACTTCCATAATATACATTCTAAGATATCAGGATTAGTTAGAAGGTTTTCAGGAAGGAGAAACTGTCCTCCAGCAGGATACACTGTTGTTGTATAATCCCTAGTACAGAGTTTAAACTAAGTTGTGTAATTGACTAAAACTAAGGAATGTTCAGTTCAGTTCAGTCGCTCAGTCGTGTCTGACTCTTTGCGACCCCATGAATTGCAGCACACCAGGCCTCCCTGTCCATCACCAACTCCCAGAGTTTACTCAAACTCACGTCCATCGAGTCGGTGATGCCATCCAGCCATCTCATCCTCTGTCGTCCCCTTCTCCTCCTGCCCCCAATGCCTCCCATCATCAGAGTCTTTTCCATTGAATCAACTATTCACATGAGGTGGCCAAAGTATTGGAGTTTCAGCTTTAGCATCATTCCTTCCAATGAACACCTAGGACTGATCTCCTTTAGAATGGACTGGTTGGATATCCTTTCAGTCCAAGAATGTAGAGGGAGAAAAAAGTTTGTCCTTTTTTCCTCCTTGAGAATTCCAGACCCCTGTCTCTGCTTCAAGACCCCAGATCCCTTTCTCCTCCTTGGGGACCCTGGACTTCTTATCAATCTGCCTAGAATTGACTCTCTCACCATCTCTTTCAGAATTTTCCAGTTTATTGTGATCCACAGTCAAGGGCTTTGACATAGTCAATTGTGATCCACAGTCAAAGGCTTTGATATAGTCAATAAAGCAGAAATAGACATTTTTTCTGGAACTCTCTTGCTTTTTCGATGATTCAGCAGATGTTGGCAATTTGATCTCTGGTTCCTCTGCCTTTTCTAAAACCAGATTTAACATCTGGAAATTCACGGTTCATGTATTGCTGAAGCCTGGCTTGGAGAATTTTGAGCATTATTTTACTAGCATGTGAGATGAGTGCAATTGCATGGTAGTTTGAGCATTCTTTGGCATTGCCTTTCTTTGGGATTGGAATGAAAACTGACCTTTTCCAGTCTTGTGGCCACTGCTGAGTTTTCCACATTTGCTGGTATATTGAGTGTAGCACTTTCACAGCCTCATTTTTCAGGATTTGAAATAGCTTAACTGGAATTTCATCACCTCCACTAGCTTTGTTCGTAGTGATGCTTTCTCAGGCCCACTTGACTTCACATTCCAGGATGTCTGGCTCTAGGTCAGTGATCACACCATCATGATTATCTGGGTCATGAATATCATTTTTGTACAGTTCTTCTGTGTATTCTTGCCACCTCTTCTTAATATCTTCTACTTCTGTTAGGTCCATACCTTTTCTGTCCTTTATCAAGCCCATCTTGGCATGAAATGTTCCCTTGGTATCTCTAATTTTCTTGAAGAGATCTCTAGTCTTTCCCTTCTTGTTTTTTCCCTCTATTTCTTTGCATTGATCACTGAGGAAGGCTTTCTTATCTCTCCTTGCTATTCTTTGGAACTCTGCATTCAAATGGGTATATCTTTCCTTTTCTCCTTTGCTTTTTGCTTTTCTTCTTTTCACAGCTATTTGTAAGGCCTCCTCAGATAGCCATTTTGCTTTTTTGCATTTCTTTTTTTTTGACAATGTCTTGATCCCTGTCTCCTGTACAATGTCATGAACCTCAGTCCATAGTTCATCTGGCACTCTGTCTATCAGATCTAGTCCCTTAAATCTATTTCTCACTTCCACTGTATAATCATAAGGGATTTGATTAGGTCATACCTGAATGGTCTGGTGGTTTTCCTTACTTTCTTCAATTTAAGTCTGAATTTGGCAATAAGGAATTCATGATCTGACCCACAGTCAGCTCCTGGTCTTGTTTTTGCTGACTGTATAGAGCTTCTCCATCTTTGGGTACAAAGAATATAATCAATCTGATTTCAGTGTTGGCCAACTGGTGATGTCCATGTGTAGAGTCTTCTCTTGTGTTGTTGGAAGAGGGTGTTTACCATCTGATTTATTGCCTAGTATGTTTCAGGAATGTTACATGCACAAATGTTACTCAATCCTTATAACAACTTTTTGTCATATGTATTATTATCCTATTTTACAAGTAAAAGAGAAACAGAAAGAAAAACATGGCTTCAGAGGAAAAGTAAGTTATCCCGGGTGATAGAAACCAAGAGATAGGCAAGGGAAACACAGGCCTGCTGATGCTAAAGTCTGTGTACATTATGCTTTAGTAAGATACCTGGGAAAGCTCTGTGATTTCAGCCAGTTATTGAGCTTGTTGGTGTATTTCTGTCTCAAAATCATAACCCTCCTGTCATTCCATTATGTTTTATACCCACATGTGCCTTGCCTAAGACCATGCCTATGTAGACAGTAAAATCTTGGGCTGGAGCTGAGCTGTTTTCCATGGTAACCAGCTGTATCTGAGACTGGATTCAGTTCAGATGTCAAATTACCCCAGAAACACCCTGGAGAGACTTTGGAATTATTCATAATTACCACCAATTGAAAGTGATGAGAAAATTGGTGCTATTTCCCTATCAATCTCTAGAAAGATATTTTAAAAAATT
Source organism: Bos mutus (assembly GCF_027580195.1). Taxonomy (NCBI): domain Eukaryota; kingdom Metazoa; phylum Chordata; class Mammalia; order Artiodactyla; family Bovidae; genus Bos; species Bos mutus. Next base: position 35,266,667 of record NC_091618.1, read on the forward strand.
CTTACTGTGAAAATTTGTTCCACAAGCTTCAACATTAATTCTCAATCTTTGTTTTGCAACACTCCAGTATGCCTCCAATTATTTCAAAGATGGTGATAAAGTTATTAATTTCCAAAAAAATTTAAATGTGATTAAACTTTGTTTTAATGTTTTCTTGTGACACATTTCAAACATGTTCAATAGCAATAAAATTGTAACAAACCTCTGTGTATCCATTGATTCATGTTCAACCATTACCAATAAATATCAAATCTTATTTCATTTATATCCTCCCACTCTTCCCCCATACCCACCAGTATTTTGTAGCAAACCCCAGATATTGTATCAAATCATTCTGCTTAAAATTTCATATTAGAATGTCATAGAAACAATTGGACAAAGAAAAAAAAAAAAAAGATGGGGGAACCCAGGAATGATATAAAGCAAAACCCAGCAAAATGCAGTTTTTTGAACAGTTTTCATCTTTGTTTTATTTGAAGAAGACAAAAACAATGTCTCTTTTGTTCATTTTGAACACGAATCAAAATTTAATATATGTTTAAGATAATTATGTTGATGGTGACTTCCCTAAAATGTGTAGCAAGTAATTCATGAGTGGGCATCAGACACTGAAGGAGAAAGAGATTAGATTGCACCAGCCCCCAGGTGGTAAGAAATTGAGAATCATTGATAATATTGTGATGTCAAGCACTACTCTGTTTTTTTGTTACTGACCAAATCAAGAGAGCCTTTCCTTATAGTGCACTGTGAGAGATGTTCTTGGCAGAAGAGCTCTTTTGCATGCTATGTATTATATTCAAGGTCATCTCTAGAGTGTCCAAGTAACCCCCACATCGAAACTACTCTATTGAGAATGATAAAGCAGGTATTTTGGATTCATACGCTTTTGTGTTTCTCATCAATAACTACCGGTAATAGAGCTGCACCTTTATTATTCCTTTAAGTGTTGTCATTGAAATATTTTTTTAAACATGCATTTCCATGGAAATAAAACCATCTCATCTGCTTTATAGTTCTTTTAATTTTGTAACATGTGCCTAATTATTTAAAAACATACTTTTGTTCCCAAGCATATTGACCATGTGCTTCTCGATGGCTTAGTGGTATAGAACCCACCTGCCATCACAGGAGACGTAGGACATGCAGATCTGATTTCTGAGTCAGGAAAATTCCCTGGAGGAGGAAATGGCAACTCACTCCAATATTCTTGTTTGGGAAAATCCCATGGACAGAAAAGCCTGGTGGGCTAAAGTCCATGGGGTTGCAAAGAGTCAATCATGACTAAGTGACTGAGCAGGAACACAATATTGACTCCACTGAAAATACATATAAATTGGTTAGCAGTTTAACATAACATATCAAAGGGCTTCCTTGGTGGCTCAGAAGATAAGAATCTGCCTGTAGTGTAGGCAACCAGGTTAAATCACTGGGTTGGGAAGATCCCCTGGAGAAGGGAATGGCAACCCACTCCAGTATTCTTGCCTGGGTCATTCAACGGACAGAGGAGCCTGTTGGATTTCGGTCCATGGGGTTGCAAAGAGTCTGTCATGGCTGAGAGACTAACACTTTCACATTCGCTTGTCAAAAGGTCAAATAATGGAAGGAAATGTTTAGTATCATCACATTTCTATAAATTCAATTCCAATAGGAAATATCAGTGTAAAATCTGGGTAAATTTATGCCTCATTAACATCCAGATTTAATTCCAGTGTTGTGATCTAATGTGAAGCAACAGCTGTCAGTTCTTAAAAATGCAATAAGGAAATGAGGTTGTACATCAGTTAACACATTTATAAAAAATGAAGAAACATAAGCATTTTTAGAATGCCTCAAACTCAAATCATAGTAATTATAATAGCATTTGTTGAAAAGTAGTGGAATTGGTGTTTTATTAAATATTTTGACTTTATAATTTAAAGAAAATGACTGGCTCTAGATATTAATATAGTCTAAAATGAAAGTTTGTGTTCATCTTGTAGCATTTTTATTATGAAAGTGCTTTTATAAGTCAAATATACAGAAATAAATTATGTAAAGCTAAACTGAGTAAGGGCATATTGTGGTCTAGTGGGTTCTGACTTTTAACTCTCATAAGAATCACCAGGAGGAGCTTTTAAATACACAGACTACTGGACCCCACTCTACAGTTTTGCTTCTCTGGTGGCTCAGTCAGTAAAGAAACCGCCTGCAATATAGGAGACCTGGGTTCAATCCCTGGATTGGGAAGATTCCCTGGAGGAGGGTGTGGCAACCCACTCCAGTATTCTTGCCTGGAGAACCCCCATGGACAGAGGAACCTGGTGGGCTACAGTCTGTGGGGTCATAAAGAGTCGGACATGACTGAGCAATTAAGCACAGCATCCTATGCTACGGTTTCAGATTCAGAAGGTCTGGGGAAGACATCAGTATTTTCATTTCTAACCAGTTTCCAGGTGATGTTGACGTTGCTGGTCCTGGGACCTCAGTTTGAAAAGTACTTCAGTAGCCTAATATGTTCTAAGAATGCAGGATTTAAAGTTGTGGTGATTATGAAAATATCTTTTTTAAATTGGGTAGCACATGGGCAAGATATCAGGAAGATAGATGTTGCCAGTATTTCTATTACTAGCATTTGCCCCTAGTCACCTTACTCCCCGTCTCTCTGGGACTTTTTTTTTTAAGTAATTAATCACTTTGGCTGTGTTGGGTCTTAGTGACGTGCAAGGGCTTTGTTGTGTCACGTGGGATCTTTCATTGCAGTGCACGGACTCTCTAGCTGTGGCACCTGGGCTCAACAGTTGTGGCAGGCGGGCTCCAGAGAGTATGGGGTTCAGCAGTTGCAGCATGTGGGATTAGTTGCTCCACCTCATCTCTCTGGGACTTGTGTTTCTCACCGATGATTACAAGTCTTTTCCCAAACACTGAGAACCTCACCTCTTGTTCTAACTCTTAGCTGATGACAGTGCTTTAGATTTACCTGAATCAATGAATGAAATCAGAAGAGAACATTATTCTTCTGCTGCCGCGTTTACCTGATACATTTTATCTTTCATCTTTATACAATGGATGCATTTCCCTCTTCTGATCTGTAGCCACCACACTCCATTTGCACACTGCATCTCATTCCCACCTCCTTCAGAATTTGCTCCTGCAATGATTCCTCTTCCTCTCTTGGTTTTCTTCTTATCTCATCTGCATCTCCTTCATATTTGTCTTTGCCAGATCCTCCAACTTTTATCTACTTTAAAGATAAGACTAGTTCCTAGATCCTTCTCAAGTTTGTGTCAAGACAGTTCCCCTGAGGAAAGAAAGGGGGAAGCATTTATCCATTGGATCTCATCCCCATTGGTCAAAGGCTGCCCCAATATTTGGGCACATGAGTAAGAAGTGGGTTCCTTCAGGTGTCCCATAATGTGGTATCAAAGAAACCCCTGGCTGGATGAAAGCTAGAAACACCCCCCCACCCACCCACCCTTGATCCGGGCCTGTTTTGAGGTGTGGTCACTTTTCACTTTCATGCACTGGAGAAGGCAATGGCAACCCACTCCAGTGTTCTTGCCTGGAGAATCCCAGGGATGGGGGAGGCTGGTGGGCTGCCGTCTATGGGGTCACACAGAGTCGGACACAACTGAAGCAACTTAGCAGCAGCAGCAGCAGGTTGCCCCTAGATTACAGACCTGGTTTCTGAGGCAGTGGCTTAAATAAGAAGTGAAGCTCAGAAGATTTGATTTGGTGTATGAGAGCAATCCATTCCATGATTCCTACATACAGACACACTTACTGGCTTTATTAAGAAAGGGAATTATTCAGAATGCAGCTGGATGCTGAGGCAGCAGCACTGATGGTAACTGATGTAGACCAACAGCCTAATTTAAGTCATGCCACAGTAAACTGTAAAAGCCCATTGTTCTCTTCAGGAATCTCTAGGTAACCTCAAGCTTATTGTCACCCACATCTAGCTATGAGTTAATTATTAGTCTTTGTTGTTTGAGCAAGGTAGCTCTAATAGTTCACTCCTGTGTAACCTGGAAACTAAATTTATTAAAGACCATTCACATGGTCATGCAAGCCCTTTGAGATTGTTAGGAGAGTTGATGGTAAAGTGGAAAGTGGAAACAGAGGGAAAGAGGATGGCCATATTTCAATTTTAGAGAGAGGAAAAAGAGAGGGAGAGAAAGAGGGTGGTATTCAGCGGAGAGGATGAGAGGGAGAATGAGAAAGAAAAGAAAGGAGGTCACATCAGTCCTGATAGTGAATGCCTAAGTGCATGCTGTATGATTTTCTGGGTTTTTTTTTTATACACTGTTTTTTCTATGTCATAAAAATTTTTTTTATAAAACCTAGCATTTTACTTCTGTAAAGTGGGAAAGGCTTCATTAATACTAGTTTCATTGCTGCAAGGGTGCAGAGGTTTCTCATAAAAGGTACAAGAGACCACCATTGCAACTATGTGTACAAGACTTGGGGGTTTTACTTTTATCTTATACGTGTGTTTATTTTTAGTGTTTGCCTTTTAAATTCCAAGTAAAATTCCACTATTTCTCTGCCAGATATTGCAACAGGGGATGAGAATCACTGACTGGGATCTGCTTCCTGTTTTCATGGTTCTAAGATCTATTTCTCTGTTACTTAACTTTTCTTTAGGCCTGAAACAACACACTGATTACAGCACATCATTCTTGGCTACAATTATATCATGTGCTCTGATGAGACTTAATCCACTGTGATTGGAATACATAGAACCCTGCACTCTATGCTGAGTTAGTCTCATCCATTATGTGTAGAATATCAGTCCAATTTTTGGAAGAACATCTGATTTCAAAATGCCTTTCCAGAGGAGGTGTGGCAAGCTGACTCACCGTCATTACAATGTACATGCATATCTCACTCAACTTGAGAATATCTACATAAATCTTTATATTCGTAATTGTAATTAAAGGTAGAGAAAGCCACATGTAATTTTTGTTCAGTAGTTTCAGAGTTACTTGCTGAGAACAGCTAGACATTGAAATTATCTTTCAGAACATGCAATTTGAGAAGAGGCAAACTATCTAAGAAGGAAAAGAGAGCGAAAGCAAATTGCCACTGTTAGGATCCAGTAATCATAGAAAAGGTGATATTAAAACAAGCAATGATTTCTTTTTAGTCTGGTGAAGAAGTTGCAAGCCAAGCCTCAGGATTAGGAAAAAAAGAAAGTAATTCACCTAGAAAAATTATCTGTATCGAAAGTGCAGATAAATGGAATATTTTAGTTCAGCATTGAGAGGCGTTTTCACCTGATAATCAATCAGCGTGTAAAGTTTTGATTTTGGTTTCTAACAGCATGAGGCTGTTATATATATTTTTAAACTCGGCAACACCAGTCCCCAGGGGACAAAAAGCAATAATCATGGTTGTATCTCTCTGGATAAGGCAGTTCTTTTTTGATTTTGTTGGTTTTGTTTGCTTGTTTCTCCTGGGAGCTTGACTAGGCACTCAGGAGAAAGACTTTATTGCCATGTTTACTTAGCATGAGTTTCCAACTTTCCTCAAGCCCTTTTCTGGCACAGATTTCAAGTTCCCTCTCAGCTCTCTAGGCAGTGCTCCAAGTTTACTTCAACCACACCAGGAGTTTTAAGTCGTTGCCCAATCTCCTTTTCACCCTTCATCATAACAGCCCAACCTCATTTCTCTGTGTCATATTCTCAGAGTAGTCATGGAAATCACTCTCAGCTTGTTTCTCTCTCCTAAAGCCTTGCTCCTCTCTCTTGAGGTTATCTCCCCATCTTTCTGCCTTTTCTCCTTCTGTACCTGAGCAGCTCTATGTAGCTAGAAAATAATCCATGGCCACACTGGCTGGTCACAGTTTAAAATGATCACAGATTTGGGGTGGGTTCTCTATGTTGTCCAGCAACCTTCCTGCTTCTACCAGGTTAATTCAGTTCCCTAGACAGTAATTTTATACCTTCTCCTTGATCCTCAAACTTCCCCCTTGTAAGGAGATCTTCTTTGGCAACCCCGTTGAAAAGTGCACCTTGACCCGACCATTCTGTCCTCCCAACCCCACTATTTTCCTTCATAGCACTTATCATCATCAGGCATTTTATATATGGAGAATGCAAGCTCCATGAAAGCATAAACTTTGTTTCATAATTGATTTTGAAATGATCAGTAGATGTCTGCTGCTGCTGCTGCTAAGTCACTTCAGTCGTGTCTGACTCTGTGCGACCCCATGGACTGCAGCCTACCAGGCTTCTCCGTCCAAGGGATTCTCCAGGAAAGAACACTGGAGTGGGTTGCCATTTCCTTCTCCAAAGTAGATGTCTAGTACTTTTTATTAATTAAAGAAATGCAATGCTCTATTAACTCCTTGGAAGATCTACCCAATTTGATTTTTATTGACCCAGGGAGAAGGGTGTAGTATGAGAATTAGGAAGTTCACTTCTGGAACATGAGTCAGAACTTTGCTGATCCAAGATGTTCCACTTGTCCTTTCTTAATGAATGCATCTTTTCCCTCATAGGTCAATTCTTATTCACTTTATGCCCACCCTTTGCCATAATGTTCTGATGTTATAGTTAATAAATAATCTCCTGTTTTGTAAGAGCTTCACTCCATAAGTGTGCACATAATTTCATGATTGCTCTGCAAGCTTGACAGCATTTTTTGGTGTTGATTTTGTCTTTATGATTGTATGAAATAAGTGCATCATACAGGGAACACCCTTATGTTAAAAGTCTTTTGGGGGTAATGATGACTTATACCTTGTTCATCAATGAGGTAGGATGTTAACCAAGCGGACTTATCTCTTAGGCCGATACATAGATGTTTCTGATGATTGAGCAAAAATATTCCAAAGAGAACGTGAAATATTTCAGCCCAAGATTATTGCCCTGAAATGGTGTTTCATCCTTAATGGAGCAAAACAGATAGAAAGATAAAGGACACTCATGCTGCATGAAATTCCAAAAGCGCTGTTTTCCCACCCACCTATTGTCTTTCTTTCCTTTTTAAATCCAGTGAGGACCCAGAATTAAGCACTAAGACATCACAGAGCACAGAACGAATTACTTAATCTGGGTAATTACTTAAGGTCTCGAAAATGACCCTTGGGTATGAAAGCAGAATTTCATCAAACATTTAGAGAGTGAGATCCTCAAAAGTCAAATAGCAGTCAGGTACCTCTATAGGCTACTGAGATATCAAAGGCAAAAATGCCAAGGGTTGTCTCTGATTTCATGTTATTGCTATGTATATACTTGAGTGTAATTGACTCATTTCCACAGGAAAACAAAATAAATATATAACTTTAAAAAATACTAGTTTGGAAAAAAAATACACCTTATTTACATGTCTTTTGATTAAGTTTTCTTCAGAACAAATTAAGAGCTAGGCTTCAGCCTGTTTCGGAAGTGGTGTGATTTTTTACCAGAGGAGCTTGGATTGGCATCTTCCAATGCATCTGTGCAACTGGGGCTCAATTCAGTACCCTTGGCTTCCAGTCCCTGCTGTCATTCAAGGCAGCAGGACAGAGACTAGAGTTACCAGAGTCTTTGGTCCAGTGACCTTTAGCCATGAGTAGCCTGTTCCATTTACCCAAGAGCACTGTACAGAATGATCTTTTCCCATGTATTCTATAATATGAAAAGGTTGGGAAACAGTGGGTTAGATTGGTTAATATATTTATCCAAAAACATGCTGTGAAGGCCTACTAGGTGAAGCTGGGAATACATGCAGGAATATAGAGATGAATAAAACTCTTGTCTCAATAGTCTCTAAGTGACATGTAGTTTCTAAAATTCTCTCATGTATTTCTGTTACCACAACATGGCCAATTTTGAGGGGAAAAAAAAAAGTAATTATGTGAATGAAGAGAGAGAATAGAGATGGCTGAGTGTGGAAGCTACAGAATATTGGGGCTTATAAAATAATACATTTTAGTTCTTATTACAACTCACTATTATCTTTTATCTCTTGAGGATACATTTCTATTTTTGCTTTCCTTTCACTGGCTATTTTTCAAGCAATGTTTCTTCTTATTACTTTCATACAGGTTTTAAGTTAAAATGTTACTTTTATAGAAAAGAAAAGTATCTGTTTTTTAGTTATTAAAAATAATCAGAGTTTAATTCAAATATTACATTTTTTTGTTGTTTTGTTGCTAAGTTTTGTCCAACTCTTTTGCGACCCTATGGACTGTAGCCTGCCAGGCTCCTCTGTCCATGGAATTTCCCAGGCAAGAATACTGGAGTGGGTTGCCATTTCCCTCTCCAGGGGATCTTTCCAACCCAGGGATCAAACCTGTGTCTCCTGCATTGGCAGGTGGAGGCTTTACCAATAAGCCCCGGAGGAAGCCCCAATTTATATACTGAATGGCTCAAAACTTAACCATATAATATCAGTATTGTTACAAATAGACTAAATATCCAAAAGATATCTTTTAAAAAAAAATATTTATTTGGCTGCACTGGGTTTTAGTTGTGGCGCGTAGGATCTTTGTTGGGGCACACAAGATCTTTAGTTACAGCATATGAACTCTTAGTTGTGGCATGTGGGATCCAGTTCCCTGACCAGAGATGGAACCTGGGCCCCCCTGCATTGCGAGTGTGGAGTCCCAGCCACTGGACCACCGTGTATGCTCAGTTGCTCAGTCGTGTCTGATTCTTAGTGACCCTGTGGATTGTAGCCTGCCAGGCTCTGCTGTCCATGGGGTTTCCCAGGTAAGAATTCTGGGGTGGGTTTCTATGTCTTTCTCCAGGGGATCTTCCTGACCCAGGGACTGAACCCATGTCTCCTGCATAGCAGGTGGATTCTCTACCGCTGAGCCACATGGGACACGTACCAGGTAACCACAAATAAATGAATGGGGTTATAACCTAAGTGATAAGATGGTCCTTAGCATCTCCATATAATATTAATAGACATTAATATTAATAGAAAGCTGCTGCTGTGCGGCTACATACACAGAGCCTCTGTTTAGCTTCTTCAGCTGTTCTCAGCACTGTATGGTTCTCTCTAAGAGAGAGTCTGTTTATTGATATGAGGCTTGGCAACCACAGCAGATACAAAAGAATAATAAAATTTGGAACAGATTGTGAAGTCTTAAATGAAAATGTGGCAGCTCTACATGAACATAAACTCTTTCCAGACAATTAAAAGAGCACACATTTGTATTTTTACACATCCATCAAAAAACTGAAAACAGTTGAAAGTACTTCTGACAAAATAACATTTCTTAACTGTCAAAAATAGGCTTTAAATGTGTACATTTGATTTAAAAATATTGATATTGTAATTCTGAGTATGAACTTCTTTTAATGACAATTCTAGTTCAGTCCAGTTCATTCAGTCACTCAGTCGTGTCCGACTCTTTGCGGCCCCATGGACTGCAGTATGCCAGGCCTCCCTGTCCATTGCCAACTCCCAGAGTTTACTCAAACTCATGTCCTTTGAGTCGGTGATGCCATTCAACCATTTCATCCTCTGTCGTCCCCTTCTACTCCCACCTTCAGTCTTTCCCAGCATTAGGTCTTTTCCAATGAGTCAGTTCTTCACATCAGGTGGCCAAAGTATTGGAGTTTCAGTTTCAGCATCAGTCCTTCCAATGAACATGATTGATTTCCTTTAGGATGGACTGGTTGGATCTCCTTGCAGTCTAAAGGACTCTCAAGAGTCTTCTCCAACACCACAGTTCAAAAGCATCAATTCTTTGGCACTCAGCTTTCTTTATAGTCCAACTCTCACATCCATACATGACTACTGGAAAAACCATAGCCTTGACTAGATGAACCTTTGTTGGCAAAGTAATGTCTCTGCTTTTTAATATGCTGTCTAGGTTGGTCATAACTTTCCTTCCAAGAGTAAGCATCTTTTAATTTCATGGCTTCAGTCACCATCTGCAGTGATTTTGGAGCCCAGAAAAAGTCAGCCACTGTTTCCACTGTTTCCCCATCTATTTGCCATGAAGTGATGGGACTGGATGCCATGATCTTAGTTTTCTGAATGTTGAGCTTTAAGCCAACTTTTTCCCTCTTCTCTTTCACTTTCATCAAGAGGCTCTTTAGTTCTTCGCTTTTTGCTGTAAGGGTGGTGTCATCTGCATATCTGAGGTTATCTCCTGGCAATCAGTTCTCGTAGATAAGCATTTTATTATGTTTAGCAACAATGTTCTCAAAAATATGTAGTGATAAAGGATCTGGTTTATCTTTCTTATCATGGTTTATTATAAGATTCTTAACATATGTTGATCCCCTACTGGGTGGCAGTTATGTTGAATCTATAGTTATCTCCTGCTTGATGCCAATGACATGTTCATGAAAATCTGATGCTCTGCACAATAATACTTATTGGTAGACTATTCCTATTTTAAAATGTGAAATATTTTAAGGTGTTTCTTTTCCACCCATAGTCCCCACTCTGTTTACTAACAAGTAAATAAGACAAAGTAAACTGCTTATGTGTGAGTTACATGCAAATCATGGTAAGAAGTAAAATAATTTAGCTATCAATTATCTATCACCAGTTAATATATTGGTTTCCAGACAGTTGTTTACATGTTTAGAAACATACTATATATTTCCTTTGTTGATGCTTACCTGGTTTTCAAAAGGTCTGCTTGTGATTTTGATGGTCAAACAATTGTATTTGAAAGGTAATTAGAGATGTTTCCCACACATTATTTTGTTAAAAAGTGTATTGAGTTTGGGGCATTACATTTTTTCTTTGCAAGCATCAGCCAAAAGTATTATCTTGAAAAATATGTACATTCCATGAAATTTTGATACTCTAAACCAAAGGAGCATATACATATATTTGTTTATGTGCTTTTCAGTCTCTAGCAATTAGCCATTATTTTCCCCTTTTGCAAATAGGAAAGTTGAGGTCCAGAGAGCTTGAGTGACTTGTCGAAGGTCTCTTATATGATGAAATTGTCTATAAATATTTTTATTGAATTTTACTAAATTTTATTATTTAGATAATTTGCTTTGATAATTTCAAGAATCTAGAGCCAGCTAAGTAATTCTTTTAAATAAAAAATCTTTTTTCTCCAATATCTCTCCTAGCATTTAATTTCTTGTGAATTTTGCATTAATATTTGCTTAATAACTAAGCAAATATTGCTAGGGGCTTCCCTGGTGGCTCAAATGGTAAAGAATCCACCTTCTGTGTGGAAGACCTGGGTTTGATCCCTGGGTTGGGAAGATCCCCTGGAGAAGGAAACACCAACTCACTCCAGTATTCTTGCCTGGAAAATAGCAATAGACAGGAGGTGCCTGACAGGCTAGAGTCCATGGGGTCACAAAGAGTCAGACACGACTGAGTGACTAAGCACACACAGCACTATTTATGTGTTCAACTGCTATGATTGCTTTTCACTTCAAAAGGAGAAAAAATGGTAACTCTGGTTTGCCCAGGTAAAAGAAAGAGTAGTAACTTTGCCTTCTAGATTTAGTGTTGTACTTCCTGTATCTAAATTATATCTAGTGCATTTATGTCTATGATGGCTCAGTGATAAAGAACCTGCCTGCCAGTGCAAGAGACATGAGTTTGATCTCTAGGTTGGGAAGATCCCTTGGAGAAATAAATGGCAACCTGCTCCAGTATTCTTGCATGGGAAATCTCATGGACAGATGACCCTGTGGTAGGCCACAGTCCATGGGGTCGAAAAAGAGTGGGATGTGACTTACAGATTAAACAACAACAGGATCCATGTATTCACATTCAATTCCCTTTTAAAAGTATTTTCCAAAGTAAGCTGTTAATATTTTACATTCTCAACAATCTTTTCTCTTTTTCTTGTACCCTATCATCTTTATTTTTGTGCTATCATCACAAATAATATTTAGTGACAAATGAAGTTTTGTTTTTTTTTTTCAATTGCTTAGTTTGGGTGCAGTTCAATAATTTACATCAAAATGGTTACTTGGAAAGTCGTTCCTGTTAACATTATCTATCTGAACCAAAGACATCATCATTCTATTATTCTATTTTCAGAAACTCACTTATCTAGATTTATGTTGGAAGCCATGATTACATAGTGGAAGGTCAGTGTGAGTCTTTCAATTAGTATCGCTTTTCGTCAGATAACCAGAGCACAATGTCTTAGATTATTAATATTGTTAATGACTTTAAGCACATTTCTCTCTCTAGCTACCTGAAATACTCAAAACAATTGGGTGATTTTTACTGATTTGCTAGCAGCTAACCAAGTAAGTGTATCAGAATAGTGTTTCTGCATTCTATAGAAATGGAGGGATTCAAATTCGTTTTCGTATCAACCATTTCCTTTCATGCATAAAGCTCAAAGTTTCCTAAATGTGTTTTCAGTGTGGTAACTTATAGGGAAATAATACAATGTCTTTCTCTTTTGCCAAAATTTCTGAAATTTTTACTTTTTCATATGATCGTAAAAATCTAACCCTATCCTTCCTCATATAGAGAGTAGTGGGGTTTTTTGGTGACTTTTTTAGTGCTTCTCAATATCAAACTCTGACAAAGACCTGACAATTAATTTTTTTTTAATTTTTGAATTATAGTTGATATACAATATTCTATGTTAGTATAGAGAAGAAAGGGGCAGCCCACTCCAGTACTCTTGCCTGGGAAATCTCATGGACAGCGGAGCCTGATCGGCTGCAGTCCACGTGGTCACAAAAGAGTCAGACATGATTTAGCGACTAAACACAACAAATTATATGTTAGTGACGTAAAATATAGTGATTCATAAATTTAAAGGTTTTATTCTGTTTATAGTTACTATAAGATATTTGTTATGGTTCCCACATTGTACAAAATATCCTTGTAGCTTATTTTACATGCAATAGTTTTTTACCTCTTAATTCCCTCCCCCTATATTGCCCCTCCCCTCTTCCCTCTCAAGACCCATAACCACTACTTTGGAGAACTGACAGTTTATTTTTAACTTCAGAAACAACTTCAGTTTAATATTATTCTACACTTCAGGAAGTTTCACCAGAGCTTTCTTTTCCAAAATATTTTTTTTTCTTTTATATGTACTCAAGAAATCTGTCATTTGATTCTTTGGCTTGTGTTTTTTGTCTTTTGCATCTGTGCATATGTCTGTCCTCTTTTCAGTGTTAAATATTCCCAATTAATACATCAGCTGTGTGGTCTGATAGCCAGATGAAATTTCTTAGAATCATTTTCCTTAGGCTTTCTAGGCATAAATCATCTTTATTTTTTTGAATGGAAAATTTCATTAAAATGAATTGTTTTAATTTAAAGAAGATTATTTAAATTGGTTAGTTAAGAATTTTGACAGTCACGATGAATCAATGCATATGGACTCTGTATTAATATAATTTCCCTGTTTGCTTTGCCCTTTATTTTCATTTATTCAACTGAACAAATATTTTTGAGTGCTAATCCAAAAACTAGTGTTTAGACAGTGTAGGAGATTAAGAAGTAAAACATAAATTCTACCCTCTGGGAATTCTTTGCTTAGAGGATTAGGTTTATATAAGTAGAATGTAAACATTAAATTGCTGTCCCAGAAATGTAGATAAAAGAGGAATAATGATACTAGGTGGAATAATAATACTCTTTTTAAGAGTATGATCTTTACTTTCAACTAAGTAGTTGTGTTAGCTAAGGTAATGCTAGATGCTGTAACAAATGGTTGCAGAAACCTCAGTGTCTCCACACAGTAAATGTTTCTCTCTTACAGAGTCTGATTAGCATAAGGGTGTTTAGAAAAGGCAGAGGAACCAGAGATCAAATTGCCAACATCCGTTGGATCATGGAAAAAGCAAGAGAGTTCCAGAAAAACATCTATTTCTGCTTTATTGACTATGCCAAAGCCTTTGACTGTGTGGATCACAATAAACTGTGGAAAATTCTGAAAGACATGGGAATACCAGACCACCTGATCTGCCTCTTGAGAAACCTGTATGCAGGTCAGGAAGCAACAGTTAGAACTGGACATGGAACAACAGACTGGTTCCACATAGGAAAAGAAGTACGTCAAGGCTGTATATTGTCACCCTGTTTATTTAACTTATATGCAGAGTACATCATGAGAAACGCTGGACTGGAAGAAGCACAAGCTGGAATCAAGATTTCTGGGAGAAATATCAATAACCTCAGATATGCAGATGACACCACCCTTATGGCAGAAAGTGAAGAGGAACTCAAAAGCCTCTTGATGAAAGTGAAAGTGGAGAGTGAAAAAGTTGGCTTAAAGCTTAACATTCAGAAAATGAAGATCATGGCATCCGGTCTCACCACTTCATGGGAAATAGATGGGGAAACAGTGGAAACAGTGTCAGACTTTATTTTTCTGGGCTCCAAAATCACTGCAGATGGTGACTGCAGCCATGAAATTAAAAGAAGCTTACTCCTTGGAAGGAAAGTTATGACCAACCTAGATAGCATATTCAAAAGCAGAGACATTACTTTGCCAACAAAGGTTCGTCTAGTCAAGGCTATGGTTTTTCCTGTGGTCATGTATGGATGTGAGAGTTGGACTGTGAAGAAGGCTGAGCGCCGAAGAATTGATGCTTTTGAACTGTGGTGTTGGAGAAGACTCTTGAGAGTCCCTTAGACTGCAAGGAGATCCAACCTGTCCATTCTGAAGGAGATCAGCCCTGGGATTTCTTTGGAAGGAATGATGCTAAAGCTGAAACTCCAATACTTTGGCCACCTCATGCGAAAAGTTGATTCATTGGAAAAGACCCTGATGCTGGGAGGCATTGGGGGAAGGAGGAGAAGGGGACAACAGAGGATGAGATGGCTGGATGGCATCACTGACTCGATGGATGTGAGCCTGCATGAACTGCGGGAGTTGGTGATGGACAGGGAGGCCTGGCGTGATGCGATTCATGGGGTTGCAAAGAGTCGGACACTACTGAGTGACTGATCTGGTCTGATTTGATCTGAGGTGGCATTTGGGATTCTGCTCCTTGCATCACTAAAGGTTCCAGACTTCTTCAATATGTGGATTTCAAGGTCCCTGGAGATTGATATACAAAAGGAAGATGTGGGGAAAAAAAGCATATGTAATACGGTTGTTTTTTGGGCCTGACCTGGAAGTGGTATATACCACACTACACTTTGTTAGCAGTGTTACTGGTTGAATTGTGTCCCTTTAAAGTTCACTTGGTGAATCCTAACCTCTATTACCTCTAAATGTAATCTTATTTGAAAGTAGGGTCATTGTATTATAGATATAGTTAACTAATCCAATAGACATCTTTTGGATGTCTCCAAAAGAGGGAATTTGGAGACAGATAGAGACCCAGAGGGAATACCATGTCAACATGAGTTCAGACATTAGAGATGAAGAATAATGCCTCTACAAGTCAAAGAATGCCAGAGACTGTCCCAACCAGCAGAGCTAGAAGAAAGGCCTGAAAGGGCTTCTCCCTCCCAGCCCGCAGGAGGAACCAACCCTGTCACCACCTTGGCCTTGGACTTCCAGCCTCTAGAAATGGGAGATGATAAATTTACTGCTGGTTAAGCCACATTGTTTTTGACCAAATCTAAAAACAAAGGATCTGGAAACTGTAAGCTAGCTGTTTACCCACGAGGAGAGGGGACAGGTTTGATGAACAACTAAGTGGTCTCTGCCACAGTCTGCCTTTCTGTCCACCTCATACCCATTGCACACTTCCTCCCCTGGATGGAACTTACACACTTTCCAAGAGAGACAACAGAAACTTCTTTCCCATCACTGCAGCAGGCTGGTAGTCCAGGGTCTCGAGGAATTTGATGGTGTTTCTAATCTTAGTGAGCAATGCTCTTTTTTAAGTGTTTCTGGAAATGATACATAAAGATTTTTGACAGCCAAATCATTTGCTGCCTCTTTTCTTTGTGTGTGTGTGATTTCAAAATTTTATTTATTTATTTTTAATTGGAGGATAATTACCTTACAATATTGTGTTAGTTTCTGCCATACATCAACATGAATTATCCATAGGTATACATATGTCACCTCCCTCTTAACAATCTTAATACTAGGCATATATCCTTAGGAAATTATAATTGAAAAAGGCATGAACACCATGTTCGTTGCAACAGTATTTACAATAGCTAGGACATGGAAGCAATCTAGATGTTCACTGACAGATGAATGGATAAAGAAGTTGTGGTATGTATATGCAATGGAATATTACTCAGCCATAAAAAGGAACACATTTGAATCAGTTCCAATGAGGTGGATGAACCCAGAACCTATTATACAGAGTGAAGTATGTCATAAAGAGAAAAAATATATATATATATTAATGCATAGAAATGGAATCTAGAAAGATGATACTGATGAACCTATTTGCAGGGTAGCAATGGAGACACAGACATGAGAACAGATGTGTGGACACGGTGGGGAAAGGAGAGGGTGGGATGAAATGAGAGAGTAGCACTGAAACATACATAATACCATATGTAAAACAGGTAGCCAGCTGTAATTTGCTGTATGATTGAGAGAATACACCAGCTATTTTAAAAGAGAGAATTTAATACCAAGCATTAATGATTTCTGTTTGAAAAACTGGGTCAAAATAAGAAGTCTAAGATGTCACAGAAAGTAGTAGCCATCACCATTAGGACATGGGGAGTAAAGAGAAGAGGTTTGAATGATTAATATTTGGAAGGTCAGAGAAGAGGCTCTGTGAAGCTGAAATGTAGAATTAGTAAAAGAGATGCTGGTCAACCACTGCTAGTATCTCTACACTTGGAGGGGGACCCATAGGACTTGGACCCCAAAACCTCTGAGCAAGGGTTACTGTTCACCTGGTAATGATGCCTCTGAGGAGCTGCAGTAAAACTGGTTCTGTGTAGGTTAGAGGAAATTACAAAATAGACTCAGCTGCTGCTATTGAAATGGACTGCCACTGCCAGTGTGAGAAAGTGAGGGTGGTTGTGGCACAGAGAGAAACAAGAACAATCAGTGTCCCTTTTTCCTTTTCCAACCTCCTAGGCTCCTCCAAGTAAAACCTTGGGGCACAGCATTGCCAGGGAACCAGCTGGTAAAGCAATGGTTCTCAGAGTCTCAGGACAACATCACAAAGTAGATACAAGAGGGTGGGTTAGAAGCTGATAGACAGGACACCTACACAGTTCTCAATGGTGGAGCAGACACAAGACCACTACAGTAAAATCACCCATTCAGGAAGGAGAAGAATGGGAGACACATAGCAGTCACTGGTTCATAACCAGGGAGACAATTCAATCAGTAGGCAGAATGCATGAAGATGCTGCACCTTAGGAATGAGGGAAATTTCTTAATTAGACCCCTGTTGTTCAATCTGGGAGGAACTTGATTGTGCATTTGTGTTGGCGGTTTTCAAGACTGTCCTCAGACGATTTATTTAGTAGGAGGAATAATGGGACTCAGGATGTCATCGTACTCATGGCTATGATTTACTACAGTGAAAGGATATGAAGCCAAGTCAGCAAAGAAACAAGACATATGGTGTATGGTCTGGAGGAAACCAGGTAAAGCTTCCAAGAACCCTTTTGATTCACACAGGATGTGCTTAACTCCTGCAGCAAGCTGTGATAATCCATGTGAAACGTTGTATAGCAGGGAAGCTCATTAGAGACTAATTGGCTAGCATTTTCACTGGGGACTGGTCATGTAGGCACCTTCTGCCTAGCACGTACCAAAGTTTCAGTCTCCCAGAAGGAAAGCAGGTATTTAGCACAAGCCATGTTATTTCACAAGTATTTTGGGCACAGCATGCCATTCTTATGGGATTCCCAGATGGTGCTATTGGTAAAGAATCTGACTGCCAATGCAGGAGACATAAGAAATTCAGGTTTGATCCCTGGGTCAAGAAGATTCCCTGGAGGAGGGCATGGCAACCCACTCCAGTATTTGCATCTAGAGAATTCCATGAACAGAGGAGCCTGGTGGGCTACAGTCCATATGGTCATAAAGAGGTAGCCACAACTGAAGCAACTTGGCATGCACACACACACACACATGCCATTCTTATGGTGAAAAGAACCCTCCAGAAATCTGTTTTCAAACACCAGCCTGGGGCCAAATTTGCACCTTCCAAGTAATCACATATGAGAGTATATATATTTTTATACTGCATATGCAGGTTCTCTGATAACAATTTCTTCACATCCTATCACCCATCCAATAAGCAGGGCCTCGTGTTTTAGGTTATTATTCGGCAGTGCCCCTCTCCCTTTTGGTGGCGCAGAGGTTAAAGCATCTGCTTGCAATGTGGGAGACCTGGGTTCGATCCCTGGGTCGGGAAGATCCCCTGGAGAAGGAAATGGCAACCCACTACAGTATTATTGCCTGGAGAATCCCATGGATTGAGGAGCTTGGTGGGCTACAGTCCGTGGGTCGCAAAGAGTCGGACATGACTGAGCGACTTCACTTCACTTCACTCTCCCTTTTTAGGGGTTTGGTAGCTCAGCTGGTAAAGAATCTGCCTGTAAAGAGATCCCAGTTTGATTCCTCTGTTGGAAAGATCCGCTGGAGAAGGAATAGGCTACCAACTCCAGTATTCTGGCCTGGAAAATTCCATGGATTGTATAGTCCATGGGGTCTCAAAGAGTCGGACATGACTGAGTGACTTTCACTTCTCTGGTGGCTCAGTGGTAATGAATCCACCTGTGATGTAGGAGATGTGGGTTTGACCTGTGAGTTGGGAAGATCCTCTGGAGAAAGAAATGGCAACCCACTCCAATATTCTTGCCTGGGAAATCCCATGGGCAGAGGAGCCTTGCAGGCTACAGTCCATGGGGTTGCAAAGAGTCAGACACAACTAAGCAACAAAACCACTACACCACCTCTCCCTTTTTAAACCAAATTTTGTATTAATATCTGTTGGTATCTATCAGGAAAACAGAAACAACTTGAAATGTTTCAAGCAAGAAGGTATATTTGTAGAAGAGTATTCAATAACAATGGATTTCTCTGGTGATCCAGTGCTTGGGACTTCACCTTCTAATACGCAGAGGGTGTGGGTTCAATTCCTGATCAGGCAGCAAAGATTTCACATGCCTTGAAGCCAAAAAACTGAAACAAAAAACAGAAACAACATTATAACAAATTCAATAAAAATGTTGTAAATGGTCTACATCAAAAAATCTTCAAAACAAAACAGAAAGTTAGAGGCTTCTACATCCATAGAAAAGGCAGTAGGATTTAAAGTCAGAAACTGGGGACTTTTCTGATGGCCCAATGCTTAAGAATCTACCTTCCAATGCAGTGCACACGGGTTCCATATCTGGTCTGGGAACTAAGATACCACATGACTTGTGGCAACTAAGCTGTCATGCCCTGATTACTGACCCCATGATCTAGAGCCCATACTTTATGCTGCAATGAAGACCCAACACATTTCAGCCAAAATTTAAAAATAATACTCTAGGGTGCAAATGGAGACCAAAAGAAAGCAGGAGTAGCAATACTCATATCAGATAAAAGAGACTTTGAAACAAAGACTGTGAGAAGAGACAAAAAGGACACTACATAATGAACAAAAGATCAATCCAATAAGAAGATATAACAATTATAAATATATATGCACCCAACATAGGACAACCTCAATATGTAAGGCATGTGCTAACAAGTATGAAAAGGGAAATAAATAGTAACACAATAATACTGGGAGACGTTAATACCCCACTCACACCCATGGATAGATCAACCAAACAGAAAATTAGCAAGGAAACACAAACGTTAAATGATAAAAAGGACCAGTTAGACCTAATTGATATATATATAGGACATTTCACCCCAAAACAATGGATTTCAACTTAATTCAAGTGCACATGGAATATTCTCCAGGAGTGATCACATCCTGGGCCATAAATCTAGCCTTGGTAAATTTTAAAAAATTGAAATCATTTCAAGCATCTTTTCTGGTCACAATGCAGTAAGATTCAGTTCAGTTCAGTTCAGTGGCTCAGTCGTGTCCAATTCTTTGCAATCCCATGAACCACAGCACACCAGGCCTCCCTGTCCATCACCAACTTCCAGAGTCTACCCAAACCAATGGCCACTGAGTTGGTAATGCCATTCAACCATCTCATCCTCTGTTGTCTCCTTCTCCTACTACTCAATTGTTCCCGGCATCAGGGTCTTTTCAAATGAGTCAGCTCTTTGCATCAGGTGGCCAAAGTATTGGAATTTCAGCTTCAACATCAATCCTTCCAATGAACATCCAGGACTGATCTCCTTTAGGATGGACTGGTTGGATCTCCTTGCAGTCCAAGGGATTATCAAGAGTCTTCTCCAACACCACAGTTCAAAAGCATCAATTCTTTGGTGCTCAGCTTTCTTTATACTCCAACTCTCACATCCGTACATGACTACTTGAAAAACCATAGGCTTGACTAAATGGATCTTTGTTGACAAAGAAATGTCTCTGCTTTTTAATATGCTGTCTAAGTTGGTCATAACTTTCCTTCTAAGGAGTAAGCGTCTTTTAATTTCATGGCTGCAATCACCATCTGCAGTGATTTTGGAGCCAAATAATAATAATAATAAAGTCAGCCACTGTTTCCCCATCTATTTGCCATGAACTGATGGGACCAGATGCCATGATCTTCGTTTTCTGAATGTTGAGCTTTAAGCCAACTTTTTCCCTCTCCACTTTCACTTTCATCAAGAGGCTTTTTAGTTCTTCTTCACTTTCTGCCATAAGGCTGGTGTCATCTGCATATCTGAGGTTATTGATATTTCTCCCGGCAATCTTGATTCCAGCTTGTGGTTCCTCCAGCCCAGCGTTTCTCATGATGTACTCTGCATATAAGTTAAATAAGTAGGGTGACAATGTACAGCCTTGACGTACTTCTTTTCCTATTTGGAATCACTCTGTTATTCCATGTCCAGTTCTAACTGTTGCTTCCTGACCTGCATACAGGTTTCTCAAGAGGCAGATCAGGTGGTCTGGTATTCCCATCTCTTTTAGAATTTACCATGTATTTTGTGATCCACACAGTCAAAGGCTTTGGCATAGTCAATAAAGCAGAAATAGATGTTTTTCTGGAAGTCTCTTGCTTTTTCAATGATCCAGCGGATGTTGGCAATTTGATCTCTGGTTCCTCTGCCTTTTCTAAAACCAGCTTGAACATCTGGAAGTTCACGGTTCACTTATTTCTAAAGGCTGCCTTGGAGAATTTTGAGCATTACTTTAGTAGTGTGTGAGATGAGTGCAATTGTGTGGTAGTCTGAGCATTCTTTGGCATTGCCTTTCTTTGGGATTGGAATAAAAACTGACCTTTTCCAGTCCTGTGGCCCCTGCTGAGTTTTCCAAATTTGCTGACATATTGAGTGCAGCACTTTCACAGCATCATCTTTCAGGATTTGAAAGAGCTCAACTGGAATTCCATCACCTCCACTAGCTTTGTCTGTAGTGATGCTTCCTAAGACCCACTTGACTTCACATTCCAGGATGTCCTGCTCTAGGTGAGTGTGAGTGATCACACCATTGTGATTATCTGGGTCATGAAGGTCTTTTTTGTACAGTTCTTCCGTGTATTCTTGCCACCTCTTCTTAATATCTTCTACTTCTGTTAGGTCCATACAATTTCTGTCCTTTATTGAGCCCATCTTTGAATGCAGTAAGATTAGGTGTCAACTATAGAGAAAAAAACTATTAAAAATACAAAAATATGGAGGCTAAACAACATGCTCTAAACAACACTCTTCTGAATAATCAACAAATCACAGAATAAATCAAAGAAGGAAATCAAAATATGCATAGAAACAAATGAAAATAAAAACAGCAATCCAAAACCCATGTTGTTGTTTAGTTGCTAAGTCGTGTCCAACTCTTTTGTGACCCCCATGGACTATAGCCCTCCAGGCTCCTTTGTCCATGGGATTTTTCCAGGCAAGAATATTGGATTGGGTTGCCATTTCTTTATAGGGGAACTTCCTGACCCAGGGATTGAACCCAGGTCTCTTGCATCTCTTGCTTTGGCAATGAGCCAAAGGGAATGAGCCATAAGGGAAGCCCCAAACCTATAGGATTCAGTAAAAGTGATGCTAAGGGAAAGGTTCATAACAATACAAGCTTACTTCAAGAGAAAAATCAAATAAATAACCTAACTTTGATGGTGACTGCAGCCATGAAATTAAAAGACGCTTACTCCTTGGAAGGAAGTTATGACCAAGCTAGGTAGCATGTTGAAAAGCAGAGACATTACTTTGCCAACAAAGGTCCATCTAGTCAAGGCTATGGTTTTTCCTGTGGTCATGTATGGATGTGAGAGTTGGACTGTGAAGAAAGCTGAGCACCGAAGAATTGATGCTTTTGAACTGTGGTGTTGGAGAAGACTCTTGAGAGTCCCTTGGACTGCAAGGAGATCCAACCAGTCCATTCTAAAGGAGATTAGCCTTGGGTGTTCTTTGGAAGGAATGATGCTAAGCTGAAACTCCAGTACTTTGGCCACCTGATGCGAAGAGTTAACTCATTGGAAAAGAGTCTGATGCTGGGAGGGATTGGGGGCAGGAGGAAAAGAGAACGACAGAACGTCACTGACTCAATGCACGTGAGTTTGAGTCAACTCTGGGAGATGGTGATGGACAGGGAGGCCTGGCAAGCTGCAATTCATGGGATCGCAAAGAGTCAGACACGATTGAGTGACTGAACTGAGACCTAAAGCAACTAGAAAGAGATGAAATGAAGAACCCCAGGGTTAATAGAAGGAAAGAAATCATAAAAATTGAGCAGAAATAAGTGAAAAAGAAACAAAGGATACTATAGCAAAAATCAACAAAACTAAAAGCTGGTTATTGGAGAAGATAAGTAAAGTAGACAAGCCATTAGCCAGACTCATCAAGAAAACAAAGGAGAAGAATCAAGTCAACAAAGTTAGAAATGAAAATGGAGAAATCACAACAGGCAACACAGAAATACAAAGTATCAGAGACTACTATCAGCAACTATATGCCAAGAAATTGGACAACTTGGAAGAAATGGACAAATTCTTAGAAAAGTATCACCTTCCAAAACTGAACCAGGAGGAAATAAAAACTCTTAACAGATCCATCACAAACACTGAAATTGAAAATGTAATAAAAAATCTTCCAACAAACAAAAGCCCGGGACCAGATGGCTTCACAGGTGAATTCTACAAAAAATGTAGAGAAGAGCTAACACCTATTCTACTCAAACTGTTGAAAAATTGCAGAGTAAGGTAAACTCCCAAACTCCTTCTATGAGGCCACCATCACCCTAATACCAAAACCAGACAAAGATGCCACACACACACACACACAAAACTGCAGGCCAATATCACTGATGAACACAGATGCAAAAATCCTCAACAAAATTCTAGCAAACAGAATGCAACAACATATTAAAAAAGATCATACATCATGACGAAGTGGGCTTTATCCCAGGGATGCAAGGATTCTTCAATATTTGCAAATCAATCAATGTGATACACCACATTAACAAATTGAAAGATAAAAGCAATATGATTATCTCAATAGATGCAGAGAAATCCTTTGACAAAATTCAACACCCATTTATGATAAAAACTCTCCAGAAAGCAGGAATAGAAGGAACATAACTCAACATAATAAAAGCTATTAATAATAAATCCACAGCAAATATTATCTTCAATGGCAAAAAATTAAAAGCATTTCCCCTAAAGTCAGGAACAAGACAAGGATACCCACTCTCACCACTACTCTTGAACATAGTGTTGGAAGTTTTAGCCACAGCAATCAGAGAAGAAAAAGAAATAAAAGGAATCCAGATTGGAAAATAAGTAAAACACTCACTGTTTGCAGATGACATGATCCTCTAACATTGAAAACCCTAAGGCACCAGAAAATTACTAATCAATGAATATAGTAAAGTTGCAGGATATAAAATTAATACACAGAAATCCCTTGCATTTCTATACACTAATAATAAGAAAACAGAAAGAGAAATTAAGGAAACAATCCCATTCACCACTGCAACAAAATAAATAAAATACTTAGGGATAAATCTACCTTAAAAAACAAAAAAACCTATATATAGAAAACTACAAAACACTGAGGAAAGAAATCAAAGATAACACAAATAGATGGAGAAATATACCAATCTAATCTCTATCAAGCTACAAATGGTATTTTTCACAGAACTAGAACAAATAATTTCACAATGTGTATGGAAATACAAAAAACCTTGAATAGCCAAAGCAATCTTGAGAAAGAAGAATGGAACTGGAGGAATCAATCTGCCTGACTTAAGACTATACTATAAATCTACACTCATCAAGACAGTATGGTACTGGCACAAAGACAGAAATATAGATCAGTGGAATAAAATAGAAAGCTCAGAGATAAATCCATGCATCTATGGGCACCTTATCTTTGACAAAAGGCAAAAATATACAATGGAGAAAAGACAATCTCTTTAACAAGAGGTGCTGGGAAAACTGGCCAACCACCTGTAAAATAACAAAACTAGAACACTTTCTAACACCATATACAAAAATAAACTCAAAATGGATTAAAGATCTAAATATAAGACCAGAAATTATAAACTCCTAGAGGAAATCATAGGCAAAACACTCTCTGACATAAATCACAGCAAGACATTTTATGACCCATCTCCCAGAGTAATGGAAATAAAAGCAAAAATAAACAAATGGGACCTAATTAAACTTAAAAGCTTTTGCAAAATGAAGGAAACTCTAAGCAAGGTGAAAAGACAGCCTTCAGAATGGGATAAAATAATAGAAAACAAAACAACTGACAAGGAATACTCAAACATATACAAGCAGTTCATGTAGCTCAATACCAGAAAAATAAATGACCCAATCAAAAAATGGGCCAAGGAACTAAACAGACATTTCTCCAAAGAAGACATACAGATGGCTAACAAACACATGAAAAGATGCTCAGCATCACTCATTATCAGAGAAATACAAATCAAAACCACAATGAGGTATCATCTCATGCCAGTCAGAATGGCTGCTATGGAAAAGTCTACAAACAATAAAGGCTGGAGAGGGTGTGGAGAAAAGGCAATTCTCTTCCACTGTTGGTGTAAATGCAAGCTAACACAACCACTCTGGAGAACAGTGTGCAGATTCCTTGAAAAACTGGAAATAGAACTGCCATATGACCCAGCAATCCCACTGTTGGGCATACACACTGAAGAAACCAAAATTGAAAGAGACACGTGTACCCCAGTGTTCATCGCAGCACTGTTTACAATAGCTAGGACACGGAAGCAACCTAGATGTCCATCAGCAGATGAATGGATAAGAAAGCTGTGGTACACATACACAATGGAGTATTACTCTGCCATTAAAAAGAATACATTTGAATCAGTTCTAATGAGGTGGATGAAACTGGAGACTATTACACAGAGTGACATAAGTCAGAAAGAAAAATGCCAATACAGTATATAAACACATATATATGGAATTTAGAAAGATGGTAACAACAACCCTATATGTGAGACAGCAAAAGAGACACAAATATAAAGAACAGACTTTTGGACCCTGTGGAAGAAGGCAAGAGTGGGATGATTTGAGAGAATAGCATTGAAAAATGTATATTACCATATGTAAAATAGATGACCAGTCCAAGTTCAATGCATCAAACAGGGCACTCAAAGCTGCTGTACTGGGACAACCCAGAGGGATGGGATGGGGAGGGAGGCGGGAGGGGGGTTCGGAATGGGGGCCACACGTATACCATGGCTTATTCATGTCAATGTATGGCAAAAACCACCACAATATTTTAATTAGCCTCCACTTAAAATAATTTTTAAAAAATAAATAAAATCAAAATTCCTTCTTCCAAATGTGGGTTCATTTCTAGTAGTCCAGAGATTGAAGGATCCACAGGAAATACCAGTGATGGTCACAGCTGCTTCCTGCATCAGATGGCTTATTGTCTGAAGAATACTGAATAGCTTCTGCATAATCTGCCGAATCCCCAGCTCTCTCAACTTCTATTGGAGAAACAATAGTTTGTCTTCTGTTTCTCTTTGACCTTCAGAATCCTGTGCAAGAGGCTCTTATGGATGAATTCTAATGGCAGGGATACTTGGAAATTTAGCTCCGATTTTTTTAGCTCCTGCAGTACTGACCATAGAAGGAAGAAAATGACAAATTACCAAAGACAATTTAAACAATACTTTTTATTTTTAAGTATGTGTGCTTTTACTATCTTTTTATAAGCACATTTCATAAGATGAGACTTCTGCAGTCACATAACTAAGAAATCATCTTTGAAGAGCAACTAAAGCTGTCAGTGAGTTACATGATACTTAACAGGTTGACAAATAAAATAGATAAAATTATGGTGATTATAAAGGAAAGAGAAACATAGGTTTTCTATCATAAAAAGTAAAATTAAAATAGATTAATGTACTTCACAAAAGTGAGTTCTGTGAATGGAAAGTACTATAAGCGACATATTAGCAGAACTGTAACTTTGAAATTAGTCATAAAATATTCATATGATATTAATGGGAAATGCTATTTTTGTAGAAATGCAAAAGTGGTTAGCAATTCGGGTAAGTAAGTTGCATAATCTAGTGCCAATATGAAAATTTTTAAAGATTTATTCATTGGCTTCTAATTGATTTTTTTACCCATTTCTATAATCTTTTAACATCATAAAAATGTGTATTTTTTTGTATATAAAAGTTTCCTAGAGACTCTATATATACAATTACCAGTGAAGTCAGTGTTCATTTGCATATGTCAGTTCAGTTCAGTCGTTCAGTCTTGTCCAACACTTTGTGACCCCATGAATCGCAGCACGCCAGGCCTCTCTGTCCATCACCAACTCCCGGAGTTCACTCAGACTCATGTCCATTGAGTCAGTGATGCCATCCAGCCATCTCATCCTCTGTCGTCCCCTTCTCCTCCTGCCCCCAATCCCTCCCAGGATCAGAGTCTCTTCAAATGAGTCAACTCTTCACATGAGGTGGCCAAAGTACTGGAGTTTCAGCTTTAGCATCATTCCCTCCAAAGAAATCCCAGGGCTGATCTCCTTCAGAATGGACTGCTTGAATCTCCTTGCAGTCCAAGGGACTCTCAAGAGTCTTCTCCAACACCACAGTTTAAAAGCATCAATTCTTCGGCGCTCAGCCTTCTTCACAGTCCAACTCTCACACCCATACATGACCACTAGAAAAACCATAGCCTTGACTAGATGGACCTTTGTTGGCAAAGTAATGTCTCTGTTTTTGAATATGCTATCTAGGTTGGACATAACTTTCCTTCCAAGGAGTAAGCGTCTTTTAATTTCATGGCTGAAGTCACCATCTGCAGTAATTTTGGAGCCCCCCAAAATAAAGTCTGACACTGTTTCCACTGTTTCCCCATCTATTTCCCATGAAGTGATGGGACCAGATGCCATGATCTTCGTTTTCTGAATGTTGAGCTTTAAGCCAACTTTTTCACTCTCCACTTTCCCTTTCATCAAGGGGCTCTTTAGTTCCTCTTCACTTTCTGCCATAAGGGTGGTGTCATCTGCATATCTGAGGTTATTGAGATTTCTCCCGGCAATCTTGATTCCAGCTTGTGCTTCTTCCAGTCCAGCGTTTCTCATGATGTACTCTGCATATAAGTTAAATAAGCAGGGTGACAGTATACAGCCTTGACGTACTCCTTTTCCTATGTGGAACCAGTCTGTTGTTCCATGTCCAGTTCTAACTGTTGCTTCCTGACCTGCATACAGGTTTCTCAAGAGGCAGATCAGGTGGTCTGGTATTCCCATGTCTTTCAGAATTTTCCACAGTTTATTGTGATCCACACAGTCAAAGGCTTTGGCATAGTCAATAAAGCAGAAATAGATGCTTTTCTGGAACTCTCTTGCTTTTTCCTTGATCCAGCGGATGTTGGCAATTTGATCTCTGGTTCCTCTGCCTTTTCTAAAACGAGCTTGAACATCTGGAAGTTCACGGTTCACGTATTGCTGAAGCCTGGCTTGGAGAATTTTGAGCATTACTTTACTAGCATGTGAGATGAGTACAATTGTGTGGTAGTTTGAGCATTATTTGGCATTGCCTTTCTTTGGGATTGGAATGAAAACTGACCTTTTCCAGTCCTGTGGCCACTGCTGAGTTTTCCAAATGTGCTGGCATATTGAGTGCAGCACTTTCACAGCATCATCTTCCAGGATTTGAAAGAGCTCAACTGGAATTCCATCACCTCCACTAGCTTTTTTCGTAGTGATGCTTTCTAAGGCCTACTTGACTTCACATTCCAGGATGTCTGGCTTGAGGTCAGTGTTCACACCATCATGATTATCTGGGTCGTGAAGATCTTTTTTGTACAGTTCTTCTGTGTATTCTTGCCACCTCTTCTTAATATCTTCTGCTTCTGTTAGGTCCATACCATTTCTGTCCTTTATCAAGCCCATCTTGGCATGAAATGTTCCCTTGGTATCTCTAATTTTCTTGAAGAGATCTCTTGTATTTACCATTCTATTGTTTTCCTCTGTTTCTTTGCATTGATCACTGAGGAAGGCTTTCTTATCTCTCCTTGCTATTCTTTGGAACTCTGCATTCAAATGGGTATATCTTTCCTTTTCTCCTTTGCTTTTTGCTTCTCTTCTTTTCACAGCTATTTGTAAGGCCTCCTCAGACAGCCATTTTGCCTTTTTGCATTTCTTTTTCTTGGGGATGGTTTTGATCCCTGCCTTCTGTACGTCACAAACCTCCATCCATAGTTCTTCAGGCACTGTATCAGCTTTAGTCCTTAAATCTATTTCTCACTTCCACTGTATAATCATAAGGGATTTGATTTAGGTCATACCTGAATGGCCTAATGGTTTTCCCTCCTTTCTTCAATTTAAGCCTGAATTTGGCAATAAGGAGTTCATGATCTGAGCCACAGTCTGCTCCTGGTCTTGTTTTTTCTGACTGTATAGAGCTTGTCCATCTTTGGCTGCAAAGAATATAATCAATCTGATTTTGGTATTGACCATCTGGTGATGTCCATGTATAGAGTCTTATCATGTGTTTTTGGAAGAGGGTGTTTGCTATGATCAGTACATTCTCTTGGCAAAACTCTATTAGCCTTTGCCTTGCTTCATTCTGTAATCCAAGGCCAAATTTGCCTGTTACTTCAGGTGTTTCTTGACTTCCTACATTTGCATTCCAGTCCCCTATAATGAAAAGGACATTTCTTTTGGGTGTTAGTTCTAAAAGGTCTTGTAGGTCTTCATGGAACTGTTCAACTTCAGTTTCTTCAGCATTACTGATCGGGGCATAAACTTGGATTACTGGATTATTGAATGGTTTGCTTTGGAAATGAACAGAGATCATTCTGTCATTTTTGAGATTTGCGTCCAAGTACTGCATTTTGAACTCTTTTGTTGACCACCATGGCTACTCCATTTCTTCTAAGGGATTCTTGCCCACAGTAGTAGATAGATATAATGGTCATCTGAGTTAAATTCACCCATTCCAGTCCATTTTAGTTCGCTGACTCCTAAAATGTCCACATTCACTCTTGCCATCTCCTATTTGACCACTTCCAATTTGCCTTGATTCATGGACCTAATATTCCAGATTCCTATGCAACATTGCTCTTTACAGCATCAGACTTTACTTCTATCACCAGTCACATCCACAACTTGGCATTGTTTTTGCTTTAGCTCCATTTCTTCATTCTTTCTGGAGTTATTTCTCCACTGATCTCCACTAGCATATTGGGCACCTACCATCCTAGGGAGTTAATCTTTTGGTGTCCTATCTTTTTGCTTTTTCATACTGTTCATGGGGTTCCCAAGGCAAGAATACTGAAGTGGTTTGCCATTCCCTTCTCCAGTGGACCACGGTTTGTCAGAACTCTTCACCATAACCCCACCCATCTTGGGTGGCCTTACACAGCATGGCTCATAGTTTCTCTGAGTTAGACAATGCTGTGATCCATGTGATCAGATTGGTTTTTCTGTGATTGAGGTTTTCAGTCTGTCTGTCCTCTGATGGAGAAGGATAAGAGGCTTACAGAAGCTTCCTGATGGGAGAGACTTACTGAGGGGGAAACTGGGTCTTGTTCTGATGGGGCCACACTCAGCAAATCTTTAATCCAATTTTCTGTTGGTGGGTAGGGTCTGTGTTCCTTCCCTGTTATTTACCTGGGACTAAACTATGGTGAAGGTAATGGAGATAATGGGGACCTTCTTCAAAATGTACCATGCAAACACTGCTACGCTCAGTGCCCCTAATCCTGCAGCAGGCCACTGCTGACCCATACCTCCATGACTGAGGGGCTAACAAATAAATAATAGAAGGTGAAAAGTGCCATAAAAAAAGCACAGCACATACATAACAAGGTGAGGGAAGATTTCTGAAGTATTGAGGGCCCACAAGAGGCCTTACGAAGTGGTGGCATTTGAACAAAGTTCTGGAAGAGGGTGTTTGCTATGATCAGTACATTCTCTTGGCAAAACTCTGTTAGCCTTTGCCTTGCTTCATTCTGTAATCCAAGGCGAAATTTGCCTGTTACTTCAGGTGTTTCTTGACTTCCTACATTTGCATTTCAGTCCCCTATAATGAAAAGGACATTTCTTTTGGGTGTTAGTTCTAAAAGGTCTTGTAGGTCTTCATAGAACTGTTCGACTTCAGTTTCTTCAGGTGTTAGCAGTCTGTGGGTTATGCCCTCCAGGCACATGCAAGAGCCTGCAAAGATCCAAAAATTGAGTGTCCTTGGCACATTCAAGGGATAGAAAGAATGGCTGAAGTGTGGACTGGTTCAGAGGCTGAAGAAAGTGGAGAGGAGTGGGAACTGAGGCCAGAGAGACAACAGGGAAATAAGATCCTGTAGGACCTTGAAGGACATTTAAAAGATTGTGGCCTTTACTCTGAATGCAGTGCAGAACTCTGAAGGATTTTGATGAAAGAGTGATTTGACTTACGTGTTTAATAGAAAATTTGGCTGTGATATTGGGAGTAGAATTTGGAGAAGAAAAGATAACAATGATAAAAATGAACTTACTTACCAAAGTGGAGACAGACTTAGAGAAGGAATTTAAGGTTGCTGGGTGGGGGGAAGCATGGGGGAGTTTGGGATCAACAAGTACATACTCCTGTATTTAAAATGGATAGTCAACAAGGATCTACTGTAGAGTACATGGAACTCAGTCCAGTGTTATATGCAGCCTGGGTGAGAGGGGAGTTTAGAGAAGAATGGGTACATGTATATGTATGACTGCGTCCCTTCCCTGTTCACCTGAAGCTATCACCACATTGTTAATCAGCTATACTCCAAAACACAGTCAAAAATTTTTTTTTTTTTTTTAAGAGTACTTTGGCCTGCATTACTGCAGAGGCTATTGCAGTAACATTGGGGAGAATTTGCTGCTAGGTGGTTGTAGAACTTGAGAGGAGTTCATGATGACTGCAGGGCTTTTGCGTAAATAACTAGAAGAATAGAAGAGCCATCCATTGAGATAGGGAGACTGCAAATGGAAGATAATTGGAAACAAGAGTTCAGTTTGATATGATTATCTTCCTCCTCTTTCTATTGACTTCCCAAGGATCTACATAATAGTAAGAACCCATATTAACTGCACGTTTTATGTATTTTATTTCATTCCCTCTTTAAAACAACATGATAAAGATGTTGTCATCCCTATTTTGCAAAAAAGACAAACTGAGGAATGTCACCCAGCACTTGAATCGTACACCTTGTCCTGTACTTCCCTGGTGGCTCATAAGGTAAGGAATTTGTCTGTAATGCAGGAGACCCAGGTGTGATCCCTGGGCTGGGAAGCTTCCCTAAAGAAGGGCATGGCAACCCACCCCAGTATTCTTGTCTGTAGAATTCCATGGACAGAGGAATTTGTGAGGAAATCATAATTTAGCCTAAACTGTCTGACACATTCTCCTAATCCCTTGCGTTACCTCTGTTAATGTGTGTGTGCATATATATATATATGTATATGCACATCTTTAGCAAAGATGTAATTTGGCTTACAAAGACATATAAAATAAAGCAGCACGAATTAAAATCTAGACACATTTATGAAAATAAAGATGGGCACAAATGAGTAGAATGAAAGATGAAGCAAAAAATACACACCAACCAAAGTTGGCAACATATATGGCTTTAAGTTTTCCAAAAGTTGAAAGAAGGGAGGATTTGATTAATTGTGAAGTTTAAAAATATTTTTGAGATAAAACTCACCCACCACTAATGGAATGGATAAGTATTCTTGCTGTTAGGACCAGACCAGATTTTTTTTTTCTCCAGGAGTTCTTTATCACATAATAATAGCACATGTTCTTATGGCTAATTTTAAAAGGCAAATAAGTTAATCATGTTGAAGAACATTTTGGGATCAAGTGAGGGTTGTATCGTGCCACTTATTTGAAATCTGCCATATATTATACTGTATTGTTTTCTAAATTGTACAGCCTATCCTTTTACAATCACCAAGAATACTCTAGGGCAGGAAATGGGGATCTGAGGCAAGGTTTCATATCTCTTGCACATATGTGCTAAATTGCTTCAGTCCTGTCTGACTCTGTGCGACCCTATGGACTGTAGCCTGCCAGGCTTCTCTATCCATGGAATTATCCAGGCAAGAATACTGGAGTGGGTTGCCATGCCCTCCTCCAGGGATCTTCCCAATCCAGGGATTGAACCTGCATCTCTTACATTTCCTGAATTGGCAACAGGTTCTTTACCCCTAGTATCATCTGGGAAGCCATTTGTAATGCTTACCAACTGTGATACTTACAGAGCCTTGGGTACAGAAGTATTCAGTAGTGATTTATTGATAGAGAATACTAAAGGCAGAGAAATGAAAAAGAAAGATCTTTTCATGATGCATGAATATATCTATTCATGATTACATATTACTCTATCACATAGCTGTATCTTAATGCAGGAATTTGCCTTGGGCTTCCCTGGCAGCTCAAATGGTAAAGAATCTGTGTTTAATGGGGGAGACGTGGGTTCTATCCCTAGGTTGGGGAGATGCCCTGGAAGGAAATGGCAACCCACTCCAGTATTCTTGCCTGGAGAATCCCTATGGGCAGAGGAGCTTGGTGGGCTACAGTTCATGGGGTCCTAATGAATTGGACACGACTGAGTGACTAAGCACAATTTTTAGATTTTCCTTAGTTGTTGTTATTGTATATATTACAGTGATAGATATTTTTGAATTTGAATTATCTGCATATCTACTCTCAGTAGATTACAGGAAGTAAAATTATGAGGTCAAAAGTTGATATCAAATGTTCTGAATATGTTTCCAAACTCTCTTCTAGAAAGATGTGACAATTTATACCTTCTGTAGTACTGAGGTTACCACTTTTATCTAATCAATACTCTCATCTATATATACAATAGTGTTATACCCTAATGGGTGCAGTATCCTAGAGGCTGGGAACTTTTTTTTTAGTTCAAAATAAAAAAATTCCTTCCTGCCATGAGCAAAAATTATTAGTAATTTTAGTATTAGTCTCTTCAAGGAAATTAGAGTACCAAAGGAACATTTCATGCAAAGATGGGCTCGATAAAGGACAGAAATGGTATGGACCTAACAGAAGCAGAAGATATTAAGAAGAGATGGCAAGAATACACAGAAAACTGTACAAAAAAGATCTTCACAACCCAGATAATCACGATGGTGTGATCACTCACCTAGAGCCAGACATCCTGGAATGTGAAGTCAAGTGGGCCTTAGAAAAACATCACTACGAACAAAGCTAGTGGAGGTGATGGAATTCCCGTTGAGCTATTTCAAATCCTGAAAGATGATGCTGTGAAAGTGCTGCACTCAATATGTCAGCAAATTTGGAAAACAGCAGTGGCCACAGGACTGGAAAAGATCAGTTTTCATTCCAATCCCAAAGAAAGGCAATGCCAAAGAATGCTCAAACTACTGCACAATTACACTCATCTCACACGCTAGTAAAGTCATGCTCAAAATTCTCCAAGCCAGGCTTCAGCAATATGTGAACTGTGAACTTCCTGATGTTCAAGCTCGTTTTAGAAAAGGCAGAGGAACCAGAGATCAAATTGCCAACATCCGCTGGATCCTGGAAAAAGCAAGAGAGTTCCACAAAAACATCTACTTCTGCTTTATTGACTATGTCAAAGCCTTTGACTGTGTGGATCACAATAAACTGTGGAAAATTCTGAAAGACATGGGAATACCAGACCACCTGATCTGCCTTTTGAGAAATCTATATGCAGGTCAGGAAGCAACAGTTAGAACTGGACATGGAACAACAGACTGGTTCCAAATAGGAAAAGGAGTACTTCAAGGCTGTATATTGTCACCCTGCTTATTTAACTTCTATGCAGAGTACATCATGAGAAACGCTGGACTGGAAGAAACACAAGCTGGAATCAAGATTGCCGGGAGAAATCTCAATAACCTCAGATATGCAGATGACACCACCCTTATGGCAGAAAATGAAGAGGAACTAAAAAGCCTCTTGATGAAAGTGAAAGAGGAGAGTGAAAAAGTTGGCTTAAAGCTCAACATTCAGAAAACGAAGATCATGGCATCCAGTCCCACCACTTCATGGGAAATAGATGGGGAAACAGTGGAAAC
The DNA here is from genome assembly GCF_027580195.1 of Bos mutus. NCBI lineage: Eukaryota > Metazoa > Chordata > Mammalia > Artiodactyla > Bovidae > Bos > Bos mutus. Next base: position 35,301,102 of record NC_091618.1, read on the forward strand.
AGTGTCAGACTTTATTTTTTTGGACTCCCAAATTACTGCAGATGGTGACTGCAGCCATGAAATTAAAAGATGCTTACTCCTTGGAAGAAAGTTATGACCAACCTAGATAGCATATTCAAAAGCAGAGACATTACTTTGCCAACAAAGGTTCGTCTAGTCAAGGCTATGGTTTTTCCTGTGGTCATGTATGGATGTGAGAGTTGGACTGTGAAGAAGGCTGAGCGCTGAAGAATAGATGCTTTTAAACTGTGGTGTTGGAGAAGACTCTTGAGAGTCCCTTGCACTGCAAGGAGATCCAACCTGTCCATTCTGAAGGAGATCAGCCCTGGGATTTCTTTGGAAGGAATGATGCTAAAGCTGAAACTCCAGTACTTTGGCCACCTCATGCGAAGAGTTGACTCATTGGAAAAGACTCTGATGCTGGGAGGGATTGGGGGCAGGAGGAGAAGGGGACGACAGAGGATGAGATGGCTGGATGGCATCACTGACTCGATGGACGTGAGTCTGGGTGAACTCTGGGAGTTGGTGATGGACAGGGAGGCCTGGCGTGCTGCGATTCATGGGGTCGCAAAGAGTTGGACACGACTGAGCAACTGAACTGAACTGAACTGAACAAATGAATCAAATTGGAATCTTTATTGTTGTTAATTTAGTCAAATTTTTATTCATTTATTGAATTACTGGGCTTCCCTGATAACTTAGTTGGTGAAAAATCCTCCTGCAATGCAGGAGACCCCAGTTTGATTCCTGGGTCAGGAAGATCACCTAGAGAAGGGATAGGCTACCCACTCCAGTATTCTTGGGCTTCCCTTGTGGCTTAGCTGGTAAACAATATGCCTGCAATGCAGGAAACCTCGGTTCGATCCCTGGGTTGGGAAGAACCCCTGGAGAAGGGAAAGGTTACCAACTCCAGTATTCTGGCCTGGAGAATTCCATGGACTGTATAGTCCATGGGGTCGCAAAGAGTTGGACATGACTGAGCAACTTTCACTCACATTGAGGGTTACTATAGTAAAAGTAAACATCATTAGGTTTGTGGATCACTTTTTACTGTAATTTACATAAAATTATTTATACAAACCTTGTTGATATTAGTGTAACAGTAAATATATTCTAATTTAAATAACAATTGCTGCTGCTAAGTCATTTCAGTCATGTCTGACTCTGTGCGACCCCACGGACGACAGCTCACCAGGCTCCCCCGTCCCTGGGATTCTCCAGGCGAGAACACAAATAACAATTAGAGCCAGCATTTACTGAGTGTTAACTATGTGTTAGTCATTATTTTATATACATTATATTTAATTCACATTTCAAATCAGTGGTATTGTTAATAATATTACCCTGAAACTGATCCATGGGAAACTCAGGTAATTTATCTAAGGTCACATAGTAAATAAGTGGTGGGATGAGAATACTATTTTAGTAACTGTACTCTAGAGCTTACTATTATATCGCCTATAACATTACTTAATTACATAGAAAAAAAGTCTCAAACTGAATATCCATATTTTATCACAAGATTAAATGTAAGGTATTAGTTACATTGATAATTTGATGCTTATATTTTAACTGTTTCATTGGTGAAGAATAACAAAGTATTTTTAGCACATCAACCATCTCAAAATTCCTAATTTCCACTTAATTGTTTATATAGAAATAAATATTACTTTTTCCCTTTTTAGTTTAATCTTTTGGCTGAATTAATAGCTTTAATGTATTTCTTGATAAACAAAATTGCTATTCTTTGATTAACATTATCATGATGAAAACCTCAACAGATAATTAATAAAGCTTTTGTGGTAATCAATATGAGACTGAAAGAAGCCAGCTGGGGAAACTACCACCATCTTCATTCAGCCATTCAAAATGAAATTTTAATTTTAATGAGCCTTAAAATTAGACATTTGGCTATAAAGGAAATAACCTGTACCTCACCTGGTCTTCCTTTATGGTTGATGAGCACCGTGTTATGTAGGCAAAAAAGAGTATATATCATTTGTCTTTGATATGTAGACTGATGCATGTAGATGTCAAGGAGAATTTCAATAAATTTTAACTGTTCAAACAGTTTGGTAAAACTGAAAAGAGAATCTTTTCTGATGTGTGACCTTTTTTGATTTTTGCTGATATTTCTAATTTTTCATAATTCAAAATACATACACACACACACATGAACACTAACACGAATATGCACAATAAAAACCAATCAAATCAAAAACACAATTTCTGAAGGTCTGAATTATTCTTTGAAAGAAATAGAAGAAATTTTAGCATTTAGCAATATTCTACATTGAAAGTAATCTACATTTCAGAATAATTAATAAACTATAATGTTTAACCTTATTCAATGCATTGACTCACTGTTTGACTTCAGACGAAGTACCCAAGCTCTTTGGGCCTTAGTTTTGCACATCTGCAAAATAAAAGCAATAGAGCAGATGATTTCTAAGATCCTTACCACTTTCGGATTGGCCTACTGTGACACATTTTGCTGTTTTCAATGGCCCAGTTTTATTATTCCACTGTGATGTAAAGTATCTATTTTGGCATAGCTGTAATCACATTATTTAATTAGTTAACAATTAATGTACTATTATCAAGTATTTTTATTTTGTCCCTTACTCTGTGGTCTTCTTATTAAAAATTGAAAACTAAATTAAGCATTTTATCATAACTGTCTTAAAGAGGGGTAGTGTGAGAGTTAACAAGATAAATATCGAGTGCCTAGCACTATGACATAGGTGTTCACTAAATATATCTATTATTGCCATTAAAAATGATGACTTTCAGTGCTGAGGAAATTTTCTGGTTATTCTTCAAACTTTGACAAAGTAGCGATAGTCATTTCTTTACAAATTAACTATTTGATGTATTCAAGTGGTTGAATGTGCTCCTACATGTGCTCTTGAAAAAAGATAATGACAATGTTTATTTCTTCCATATATTTCCTTTGCTATAGTTTCCTTCCTAATAACCCATTCACCAGCTGTTCATAAGCAACATTTATTTAAGTAAAAAAAATCTCAATATTATATTTGAACTCCAAGCTTTTCTGGATTTGTTTGAACTTTGATGTGTTCAATATGTTTATGTAACATGAAAACATTCATGTGGATTTTGTGGATACACATATTGAATGACTTCTTTTTTGATGTGGACCATTTTTAAAGTTTTTATTGAATTTGTTACAATATTGTTTCTGTTTTATATTTCGATATTTTGACCACAAGGGGATGCCTGTGGGATCTTAGCTCCCCTATCAGGGATCAAATTCACATCCCCTACATTGGAAAGCAAAGTTTTAACCATTGGGCCACCAGCGAAGCCCCTCAACAATTTTGTATGTCAGACTTATGTCATAGGTTAGTATTCTAGTGCCAGTGTAAATTAAACAGTAAGGTTATAGGCAGGAACTGCCATTTAGTTCTACTGCTTCTTTTCTGCTACTTAAAATAGTTGTTTAAAATGATTTCAAAATTAGTTTTAAAGCTTTAAAGCTGCACTCATTTCTTGTCCAAAAGAATTTAATCTCAAGTTGGTTTCATTGAGTTTTCCTAAATTATATTCTTCATAAGGTCCTCTACCGGATAATCCTACCTGGTCCCCCAGGGATTTTCTGATACGGTTGAATTTATGCACAGTTGAAGAATTCACTTACAGTGAGAAGAATGGAGTCCTATAGAGGAATATAGTGGTTACATTCTCAAGAACACCAGAGACTGTAATTATCTCCTCCCCGAATACTCCTGGCTATTGTTTTCTGAGCTTGAGATTTGCTTGTGACCAATTATTCTGACCCATAGCAGAATATTTGTTATTCCAGTGATAGATAGGAGCAATGTGGGCCAAGTGAGCAGTCCAGTAAAAAACACCCATCAGAGATCGGTATTGCTGGGTTCGATAGCACTGATGGAAAGTTGAAAAGGAAGAATAATTGAGAAGCTAAGGAACCCTACATGACAAAAGGTATGTGGCAGAATCCCAGAATGAAACATACACATTTTTATTCCTTGTTCACACCACAGTCAGTTCTGATGATTGATCATTGTATTTAAAATTTTTCACTAAAAAGTTTTAAATATTTATCCCAAAGTAGCTTGGGCATAAGAAAGACAGTCACAGTCATGTTCCTTATCCCCCCTAAAATCAATTCTAAGGCTAAACTTCATTTCCCAAGAGATAGATTTTTTTAACCTCTTTTAACTCAATCCTTTTCTAATGATTGGAGTTTTATGCATGAAAAGCAATGATGAATTTCTGTCTTTTGAATAAATTGATCACAGACAAACATCAAGGGTTTTTAGGAGCATGAATAGAAAACTGGCTTTTAAGAGATTGTGTCACTATCTTTAAAAATATTAAAACAAGTCAATTTAAACAAGGTACCTGAGAAAACAGAACCAATTAGTTAGTTGTGTTAACTTTGACAAAGACATGAATACATCCACTGGCAGAACATGTAAAAGTCTTCGCATTATCTTACATTTAATTTTAAAAATAAGTATTGACCTTGCCCTTTCAGGAAATTTTTATGATTTTCTGCTTTGGCTGAGAATCTATATGACCTTTGTTCCCCCATGTTCTGGGGAACATTGTAACTTTGTTAGCATTGATTTTTCTCTCTGCAAATATCCCATCAACTTCTCTCTAAGGCTTTATCTTCCTTGTGGACAGAGTTAGTACAAGCTACTGTACCTGAAAATCCATACTTACCTTGCTATTTATAGCAATTAATAAATACTTTTCTTTATCAGCCATTAGTCCCTATGTCATTAATCAAAAAAGGCCGTTCGGGTTGTTCTTCAGTATGACAGAACAGATGATGAAAATGCATACAAACAGAAAAGACGAAGAAATTTCATTTGCGGGGATAGGAGAAACAGTGTAGACCAGGGGTCCCCGACTTCTTGGATCTAACGCCTGATGATCTGAAGTGGAGCTGATGTAATAATAGAAATAAAGTACACAATAAATGTAGGACACTTGAATCATCCTGAAGCCATCCCCCTCCCCCCGCTGGTTGAAAAATTGTCTTCCACAAAACCCGTCCCTGGTGCCAAAAAGGTTGAGGACTGCTGGTGCAGACTTGAATAGCGTCTCAAAGTGATTCCTGGCCCTAGACTTTAACACATATTTCAGTACAGTTTATATGCTGTAACACACATAAAGTAAATACAACAAGTTCACATTGTTCCTGTTAGGCCCTTTGTGAGTTAAGAACCTTAGGTACTTTATCTCATTTCATTGTCAGCTAACCTACATCGACCAGCTGGGAAAGCCATGGGTAAATTATCAGATAAATAAGTATGTGTTTTATAACCTTTGATCTCTATGTTTCCGTCTTCTCTCAGGTGTCTCTATCCCAGGACACACAGTCTTTTATCTACCCTTTTTTTTGGTTTCAGTCTTAGGTTTAGAGGTCCGTTGGGTACACCTTGTTTGACCAGATTTCCCTTGAAGTCCTGGGTGCATTTATTTCACATAAATTTAAATACAGTAAGAGACCTGAAAGCACAGTCATACAATCCCAGAATGAAGTTAAGGTTAGGGAAAATGAAAATTGCTCAGTCATGTCCGACTCTTTGCGACCCCATGGACTATAGAGTCCATGGAATTCTCCAGGCCAGAATACTGGAGTGGGTAGCCATTCCCTTCTCCAGGGAATCTTCCCAACCCAGTGATCGAAACCAGGTCTCCTGCATTGCAGGCAATTCTTTCCCAGCTGAGCCAAAGAATTCTTTCCCATTCTTTCTTAGGGAAGCCCAAGAATACTGGAGTGGGTAGCCTATCCCTTCTCTAGGTGATCTTCCTGACCCAGGAATCGAACCAGGGTCTCCTGTATTGCAGGCAGATTTTTTACCAGCTGAGCTGCCAGGAAAGCCAAGATTAGGGAAGTGCCCATCAATTAAAAACAAAACAAGAAATTTTCCTGCCAAACATCATAAACTCAGTCTTCTATAAATGGCTTCATTATTTACTTTCAATGTGCATTTTTCAGTCCATCAGACACATTTCTTAACTAGAGAATGGCTCTTTGAGGGCAAGAATAGTATATGTTTTTCTTTTGGATATATTGTAATGTATTACAGAAAGTAGAGTCTTAATAAATATTATAATTGTATGTTCATTAATTGATGCATAATTAAAACAAGTTAAACATTAATTTTAAAGTCATAAAGATGTTAATTTGGGAATATGGGCTGTTTGAGTTACTCCTATTCTTCTTAATTGGTGGGAATATTGAGTTGATTATATTTATTAAACATCTCCTTTATTGCAGGCCAGGGTTTGAGCCCAGAGATAAACTGAAGTATTAGAGATATACCAGTGTACAAAACAGATGTAATTCCTGGCCTCTAGAATGTATCTACATTTTTTAAAAAAGATTTTAAATAAGGCAACACTGAAGAGTTCTCCACTCCAATGATCAACCAGACAGTAACACTTAAAGTTTATTAGTATCTTTGACTTATGCTTTTCTCTCCTTTCTTAACTTCCATATTTCTAAATTAGTATGCACAGAAGACTTAAACTGACTTTGCCTTCTGAAGCCATTGATATTACTTTAATGTAGAGATTTAACATCATATTTGTACAGCATAGTGAAACATCGGGGCTGCAGGGTATTAGAAATCCCATTTTGATCCTTCCAGTTCTTTATCTGAGCATGTATTGTAGGTGTTTTTTCCTTGGGAAATCAATTTTCTTTGAGAAAGACATCTTACTTTTTATATAAAGAACAGTCACTCTTGGCATTGTACTAGTATTTTCTTGTCCATAATGATCCTTTTTTATAGGAGGAAGGACTTGTGCATATTGATGTATCTCTTCCCCACTTTTTTCCCTAAACATAATCTGCTGTCCCTCCTCACCCAAAGATCTATGGTCACCAAGTGTAAAAGATAGTGTACTGGAAAGTACTTTTAATCTATGGAGTCCTGTAGGTTTGCTATTATTCACCTCAAATTAAGCCTTGCTTAATTAAGCCTGGACTGCTTTCCTCATGGTACGGTGAAAAAGAATTCGCCTGCCAATACAGGAGACATAGGTCAATTCCTGGCTCAGGAAGATCCGCTGGAGAAGGAAACGACAACACACTCCAATATTCTTGCCTAGGAAATTCATGAACTGAGAAGCCTGGCAGGCAGAGTCCACGGGCCTGCAAGAGTCAGACATGACTTAGCAACTAAAACAACAACAACAAAAGCCTAGACTAAGAGAGAAAGAATGTGAAACGTGCTGCATTTTTGTGAATATTCATATATTACAGAGACAGAATGAGAAGGAGAAAGAGAACGTGAGGCCAATAGAAAGCAATCATTTAAGAGTTGTTATACCTATATGCAGGTCAGGAAGCAACAGTTAGAACTGGACATGGAACAACAGACTGGTTCCAAATAAGAAAAGGAGTACATCAAGGCTGTATATTGCCACCCTGCTTATTTAACTTATATGCAGAGTACATCATGAGAAACGCTGGGCTGGAAGAAGCATAAGCTGGAATCAAGATTGCCGGGAAAAATATCAGTAACCTTAGATATGCAGATGACACCACCCTTATGACAGAAAGTGAAGAGGAACTAAAAAGCCTCTTGATGAAAGTGAAAGAGGAGAGTGAAAAAGTTGGCTTAAAGCTCAACATTCAGAAAACGAAGATCATGGCATCTGGTCCCATCACTTCATGGGAAATAAATGGGGAAACAGTGGAAACAGTGTCAGACTTTATTTTGGGGGGCTCCAAAATCACTGCAGATGGTGACTACAGCCATGAAATTAAAAAGATGCTTACTCCTTGGAAGGAAAGTTATGAGCAACCTAGAGAGCATATTAAAAAGCAGAGACATTACTTTGCCAACAAAGGTCCGTCTAGTCAAGGCTATGGTTTTTCCTGTGGTCATGTATGGATGTGAGAATTGGACTGTGAAGAAAGCTGAGTGCTGAAGAATTGATGCTTTTGAACTGTGGTGTTGGAGAAGACTCTTGAGAGTCCCTTGGACTGCAAGGACATCCAACCAGTCCATTCTAAAGGAGATCAGTCCTGAGTGTTAATTGGAAGGACTGATGCTAAAGCTGAAACTCCAGTACTTTGGCCACCTCATGCGAAGAGTTGACTCACTGGAAAAGACTCTGATGCTGGGAGGGATTGAGGGCAGGAGGAGCAGGGGAGGACAGAGGATGAGATGGCTGGATGGCATCACCGACTCAATGCACATGAATTTGGGTGAACTCCAGGAGTTGGTGATGAACAGGGAGGCCTGGCGTGCTGCGATTCATGGGGTCGCAAAGAGTTGGACATGACTGAGCAACTGAACTGACCGACTGAACTGATGCCTTGGTGGTAAAATTTTAAAAGAGCTTTATTCTCTTCTTTACATTTTTGCATTTTCTAATTTTTTAACCAAAACAATATTTTGAAAAGGAATAAAATGAGCATCCAGACATTTCTGTCTCTCTTGTCTCTTCAGACTCAAGTGGTGGCACCTGTTCATGTAGATGGACACATGCTTTATGTTCTCTGAGGACAGGTAGCAATGTCCTCAAATGTCCTGACAAAACATGATGCACTGGAGGAGGGAATGGCAAACCACCCAAGTATACTTGCTGTGAGAGCCTCATGAACGGTATAAAAGGACAAAAAGATATGACACCAAAAGATGAGTCTCCTGGGTCAAGAGCATTCCCCAGTATGCTACTGGGGAAGAGGAGAGGAGAACTACTAATAGCCCCAGAAAGCATGAAGTGGCTGGACCAAAGCAGAAATGACACTCAGTTACGGATATGTCTGGTGATGAAAGTAAGATCCGATGCTGCAAAGAGTAGTACTGCATAGGAACCTGGAGTCTTAGGTCCATGAATCAAGGCAAATTGGACGTGGTCAAACAGTAGATGGTAAGAATAAACATTGACATCTTAGGAATCAGTGAACTAAAATGGACAGGAACGGGTGAATTTAATTCAGATGACCATGGGCGAGAATCCCATGGAAGAAGTGGAATAGCAACAAAAGAGTCTGAAATGCAGTGCTTGGGTGCAGCCTCAAAAATGACAGAATGTTCTCAGTTCATTTCCAAGGCAAGCCATTCAACATCACAATAATTCAAGTCTATGCCCCTACCACTGAAGCTGAAGAAGCTGAAATCGATCAGTTCTATGATGACCTAGAAAAGCTCCTAGAACTAACACCAAAAAATGATGTTCTATTCGTCATTGGGGATTGGAAAGCAAAAATAGGAAGTCAAGAGATACTTGGAGTAACAGGCAAGCTTGGCCTTGGAGAACAAAATGAAGCAGGGCAAAGGCTAACTGAGTTCTTCCATGAGAATGCACTGGTCATAGCAAATATCCATTTTCAACAACACAGGAGATGATTTTACACACAGACATCACCAAATGGTCAATACTGAAATCAAATTGATTACATTCTTTGTAGCAAAGATGGAGAAGCTGCATACAGACAGCAAAAAACAAGACCTGGAGCTGACTGTGGCTCAGACCATCAGCTTCTCATAGCAAAATTCAGGCTTAAATGAAAGAAAGTGGGGAAAACCACTAGGCTAGCCAGGTACAACTTAAATCAAATCCCCTATAAATATGCAGTGGAGGTAACAGATAGATTCAAGGGATTAGGTCAGTTAAACAGTGTGCCTGAAGAACTATGGATGGAGGTCCATAATATTGTACAGGAGGCAATGAACAAAACCATCCTAAAGAAAAAGAAAAGAAAGAAGGCAAAGTGGTTATCTGAGGAGGCTTTAAAAATAGTGGAAGAAAAAGGAGAGCTAAACGCAAGGGAGAAAGGGAAGAAAGTACATCCAACTAAATGCAGAGTTCAAAAGAACAGCAAGGAGGGACAAGAAGGCCTTCTTCAATGAACAGTGCATAAAACTAGAAGAAAACAACAGAACTGGAAAGACTAGAGACCTCTTCAGGAAAATTGGAAATATCCAGGAAACGTTTCTCCCAAAGATGGGTACAATAAAGCACAGAAATGGTAGAGACCTAGTAGACACTGACGAGATCGAGAACAAATGGAAAGAACACACAGTAGAATTGTATAAAAAAGATCTTAATGAACCAGATTACTATGATGGTGTGGTCAGTCACCAAGAGCCGGATATTCTGGACTGTGAAGTCAAGAGGGCCTTAGAAAGCACTGCTGTTAATAAAGCTGATGGATGGATGGAATTCCAGTACAGCTATGCAAAACCCTAAAGGATGATGCCATCAGGATGTTGCATTCAATACATCAGCAAATCTGGAAGACCCAGTAGTGTCCACAGGACTGGAAAAGGTCAGTCTTCATCCCAATTTCCAAGAAAGGTAGTACTAAAGAATGTGCTAACTACTGGACAGTTCCACTCATGCTAGTAAGGTCATGCTTAAAATCTTGCTTGATAGGCTTCAGCATTATGTGAGCCAATGACTTCCAGATGTCCATGCTGGGTTTCGAAAAGGAAGAGGAACCAGAGATCAAATTGTCAACACTCCCTGGATCATGGAGAAAGCAAGGGAATTCCAGAAAAACACCCACTTCTGTTTCATCGATTATGCTAAAGCCTTTGATGGTGTGGATCATAACTAATTGTGGAAAGCTCTGAAAGAGGTAAGAATACCAGACCATCTTACCTGTCTCCTGAGAAACCTGTATGCAGGTCAAGAAGCAACAGTTAGAACCCTGTATGCAACAACTTGATTGGTTCAAGACTGGGAAAACAGTACAACAGGGCTGTTTGCTGTCACCCTATTTGTTTAATCCATATGCCAGGCTGGATGAGTTACAAGCTGGAAACAAGATAGGTGGGAGAAACATCAACAACCTCAGATATGTGGATGATACCACTCTAATAGCAGAAAGCGAAGAGGAACTAAGGAGCCTCTTCATGAGGGTGAAGGAGGAGAGTGAAAGAACTGGTTTAAGACTAAATAAAAATCTTGGATCATGGCACCCGGCCCCATTACTTTATGGTAACTAGAAGGGGGAAAGGTGGAAGTAGTGACAGATTTCCTCTTTTTGCACTCTAAAATCACCGTGGATGGTGACTGCAGCCATGAAATCAGAAGAAAATTGCTTCTTGGCAGGGAAGCTATGATAAATCTAGACAGCGTGTTGAAAAGCAGAGACATTACTCTGCCGACAAAGGTCCATACAGTCAAGGTTATGGTCTTCCCAGTGGTCATGTACGGGTGTGAGAGCTGGATCGTAAAAAAGGCAGAGCGTCAACGAATTGATGACTTAGAACTGTGGTGCTGAAGAAGACTTCTGAAATCTCCTTGGATAGCAAAGAGATCAAACCAGTCAATTTTAAGGGAAATCAACCCTGAATACTCATTGGAAGAACTGATGCTGAAGCTGAAGCTCCAGTATTTTGGTCATCTGATGCAAACAACTAACTCAGTGGAAAAGTCCCTGATGCTGAGAAAGATTGAGGGCAGAAGGAGAAGAGGGTGTCAGAAGACAGATGGCTGGATGACATCACCGATGCAATGATCATGAACTTGGGAAAACTTCAGAAGATGGTGAGGAACAGGAAGGCCTGGCATGCTACAGTCTATGGTGTCGCCAAGAGTCAGACACAACGGGGCAACTGAACAACAAGCAATGTCCCTCCTGTAAGAAAAAATGCCACCCAAATATAATATTGTATACTTGTCTTTTTGTCAGTAGTTTAAAATGTAAATTTTTTAGGCAGTGTTCATTATATCACAAGTACCTTTTAGTGGATCTGATTTTCACATATTTTTAGTAATGTAAAACTATTGATTGGAAATTTATGTGAAATACGGCACTTACATGCTTCTAGTTATGAATTAGCTGTGACCCTGCCCGGAAGAAACTAAAATTCTGAGCACTGGTCTCTTTCACATGTGTAAAAAATCAGTAAGATTCTCTCAAGCTCCAAAAGTTAGTAATTCTAAGACTGTCCTCGTGTGTTAAATGTGTGGGTGTTTTTCAAGCTCTCTTTAACTTTTTTGTTTTTAATAAATGTACACCCATGGCTGATTCATGTCAAGGTATGGCAAAAACCACCACAATATTGTAAAGTGATTAACCTCCAATTAAAATAAATAAATTTTTTAAAAAAGAAAAGAAAAGGGAAAAGTAATTTAAAATTTTTAGGGGGGAGGAGCCAAGATGGCGGAGGAGTAGGACGGGGAGAACACTTTCTCCCCCACAAATTCATCAAAAGAGCATTTAAACGTCGAGTAAATTCCACAAAACAACTTCTGAATGCCGGCAGAGAACATCAGGCACCCAGAAAAGCAACCCAACTCTTCGAAAGGAGGTAGGAAAAAATATTAAAAACAAAAAAAAAGAGACAAAAGAGGGAGGGACGGAGTTCTGTCCCGGGAAGGGAATCTTAAGAAGAGAGAAGTTTCCAAACACCAGGAAACCTTCTCACTGCCGAATCTGTGCCGAGCTTTGGAAGCACAGAGGGCAACATAACAGGGAGAAAAAATAAATAAACAATTAAAACTCGCAGATTGCGAGCCCTACGGTAACTCCCCCAGCGGAGAAGCAGCGCAGACGCCTGCATCCGCCATTAGCAAGCCGGGGCTGGGCAGGGAGGCGCGGCGTGGGCTGCATCGCTGAGAGTAAGAATCTGGCCTGAATACCCTGAGCGCTATCTGAGCGAAATAATTTGGGCTAGCAAACCAGACTGTGGGATATCTACCACACGAAAAGCCAGCCCTAAGACCGCCAGGCCCGCGCACGGAACAAAGGACTGAACAGAGATAGCCGGCTGCAGATCTTCCCCCTCCGGTGACAGGCAGCCAGAGCCGGAAGGGGGCAATCGCAGCCCCAGAGAGACATTATCTATAAAACTGTAAGCAGGCTTCTTTGCTAACTAAAACTTCTTGGGGGTCTGGACGGTCAACATCTGCCTGAGAAGGTGCGCCGGTTATAACACCCAGAAAACCGAGTGGCGGGGAGGCGATAAGTCGCAGCATTGGCGCTCGCCAAACACCTCATCACCTGAGCTGCTCGGACCTGGGAAGAGCACAAAACGCAGGCCCAACTGAGTCTGCGCCTCTGAGGACTACCCGAGTGCCTGAACCTGAGCGGCTTGGACCTGGGAGGTGCATGCAGCCCAGGGCCAGCCTCGGATTGTTCCCGGCGGAACAACCTAGAGTCCGAGCAGTGTGGACAGGGAGGCTACACGCGCCATGAGCAGGGGCAGACCCAGGGTGGCTGAGGCACTGCAAGCCCACGCCAGTGTTATTTGTTTGCAGCATCCCTCCCTCCCTCCCTCCCCACAGCGCGACTGAACAAGTAAGCCTAAAAAAAAAAAAAAAAAAAAAAAAAAGTGTCCTCCACCGTGCCCTTTGTGTCAGGGCGGAAACCAGATACTGAAGAGACTAGCAAACAGAAGAAGATATAACAGGGAAACGCCTTGGAAGCTACAGGCAATAGATCAAAACCCTGTGGTTACTACGGACTACATAGGAAGGGGCCTATAGATCTTGAGAAATATAAATCTGACCAAGGAACTAGCCAAAAAATGAACTGAACCCACAACACCCACAAAAAAAAACAAAAAGTCCTAGATATATTTTTATTATTTTTACGATCATTCTTTCCTTTTTTTTTTAATTAAAAAAAAATTTTTAAGTCCTCTATTGTTCCTTTAAATTTCACTTTTATAACCTATTACTTTGCAAAAAAAAAAAAAAAGACCCTATTTTTTTCTTCTTCAGCAAACTTCATATATATATATTTTATAATTTTTTGACCTTGTTTTTTGTTTGTTTTTGTTTTGTTTTTTTTTCTTCTTTTCTTTAACATTGTATTTTTTGAAATTCCAAACTCTACTCTAGATTTTTAATTTTCACTTTTTGGTATATTTTATCAATTTTGTACCTATAGTTTTTTTTTTTTATATATAATTTCTGACTTTTTTTTTTTTTTTCCTTCTCTGTTTCTTTCTCTTCTTCTTTTATATAACATTGTATATCTGAAATTCCAAACTTTACTCTAGATTTTTAATTTATGCTTTTTGGTATTTGATATCAATTTTGTACCTGTATTTTCTTTATGATTTTTGTGACATTGTTCGTATTTGTTTGTTTGTTTTCTCTCTTTATTTTTCTTCTTCTTCTTCTTCTTTTTTTTTTTTTAACATTGTATTTTTGAAATTCCAAACTCTACTCTAGATTTTTAATTTTTGCTTTCTGGTATTAGTTATCAATTTTGTACCTGTACTTTCTTTATAATTTTCACGACCTTGTTTGTTTTTGTTTGTTCGTTTTTCTCTCTTTCTTTTCCTTCTTCTTTTCTTTAACATTGTATTTTTTGAAATTCCAAACTCTACTCTAGATTTTTAATTTTTGCTTTCTGGTATTAGTTATCAATTTTGTACCTGTACTTTCTTTATAATTTTCACGACCTTGTTTGTTTTTGTTTGTTCGTTTTTTCTCTCTTTCTTTTCCTTCTTCTTTTCTTTAACATCATATTTTTGAAATTCCAAACTCTACTCTAGATTTTTAATTTTTGCTTTTATGTATTTGTTACCAATTTTGTACCTTTAAGGACCCAATCTTCAGGACCCATTTTTCACTAGGGAGTGAGATTACTGGCTTGACTGCTCTCTCTCCCTTTGGACTCTCCTTTTTCTCCACCAGGTCGCCTGTGTCTCCTCCCTAACCCCTCTCTACTCTACCCAACTCTGTGAAATTCTGTGTGTTCCAGACGGTGGAGAACACTTAGGGAACTGATTACTGGCTGGATCTGTCTCCCTCCTTTTCATTCCCCCTTTATCCTTCTGGCCACCTCTGTTACCTTCCTCCTTCTTCTCTTCTCTGTATAACCCGTGAACATCTCTGAGTGGTCCAGTTGTGGAGTGCACATAAGGAAGTGACTACTGGCTAGCCCACTCTCTCCACTATTGATTCACCTCATCTCATTTGGGTCACCTCTAACTCCCTCCTCCCTCTTCTCTTCTCCATGTAACCCTGTGAACCTCTCTGAGTGACCCTCACTGTAGAGAAACTTTTCATCTTTAATGTAGATGTTTTATCAATGGTGCTGTATAGAAGGAGAAGTTTTGAAACTACTGTAAAAATAAGACCGATAACCGGAAGCAGGAGACTTAAGTCCAAACCCTGACTCCAGGGAACTCCTGACTCCAAGGAACACTAATTGACGGGAGCTCATCAAATGCATCCATACCGACACTGAAACCAAGCACCACACAAGGGCCAATAAATTCCAGGGCAAGACATACCAAACAAATTCTCTAGCAACAAAGGAACACAGCCCTGAGCTTCAAGATACAGGCTGCCCAAAGTCACCCCAAAACTATAGACATCTCATAAATCATTACTGGACATTTCATTGCACTCCAGAGAGAAGAAATACAGCTCCACCCACCAGAACACCGACACAAGCTTCCCTAACCAGGAAACCTTGACAAGCCACCTGTACAAACCCACACACAGTGAGGAAACGCCACAATAAAGAGAACTCCACAAACTGCCAGAATACAGAAAGGACACCCCAAACTCAGCAATGTAAACAAGATGAAGAGACAGAGGAATACTCAGCAGATAAAGGAACAGGATAAATGCCCACCAAACCAAACAAAAGAGGAAGAGATAGGGAATCTACCTGATAAAGAATTCCGAATAATGATAGTGAAATTGATCCAAAATCTTGAAACTAAAATGGAATCACAGATAAATAGCCTGGAGACAAGGATTGAGAAGATGCAAGAAAGGTTTAACAAGGACCTAGAAGAAATAAAAAGAGTCAATATATAATGAATAATGCAATAAGTGAAATTAAAAACACTCTGGAGGCAACAAATAGTAGAATAACAGAGGCAGAAGACAGGATTAGTGAATTAGAAGATAGAATGGTAGAAAAAATGAATCAGAGAGGATAAAAGAAAAACGAATCAAAAGAAATGAGGACAATCTCAGAGACCTCCAGGACAATATTAAACGCTACAACATTCAATCATAGGGGTTCCAGAAGAAGAAGACAAAAAGAAAGACCATGAGAAAATACTTGAGGAGATAATAGTGGAAAACTTCCTAAAATGGGGAAGGAAATAATCACCCAAGTACAAGAAACCCAGAGTGTCCCAAACAGGATAAACCCAAGGAGAAACACCCCAAGACACATATTAATCAAATTAACAAAGATCAAACACAAAGAACAAATATTAAAAGCAGCAAGGGAAAAACAACAAATAACACACAAGGGAATTCCCATAAGGATAACAGCTGATCTTTCAATAGAAACTCTTCAAGCCAGGAGGGAATGGCAAGACATACTTAAAATGATGAAAGAAAATAACCTACAGCCCAGATTATTGTACCCAGCAAGGATCTCATTCAAGTATGAAGGAGAAATCAAAAGCTTTTCAGACAAGCAAAAGCTGAGAGAATTTGCACCACCAAACCAGCTCTCCAACAAATACTAAAGGATATTCTCTAGACAGGAAACACAAAAACGGTGTATAAACTCAAACCCAAAACAATAAAGTAAATGGCAACGGGATCATACTTATCAGTAATTACCTTAAATGTAAATGGGTTGAATGCCCCAACCAAAAGACAAAGACTGGCTGAATGGATACAAAAACAAGACCCCTACATATGTTGTCTACAAGAGACCCACCTCAAAACAGGGGACACATACAGACTGAAAGTGAAGGGCTGGAAAAAGATTTTCCATGCAAATAGGGACCAAAAGAAAGCAGGAGTAGCAATACTTATATCAGATAAAATAGACTTTAAAACAAAGGCTGTGAAAAGAGACAAAGAAGGTCACTACATAATGATCAAAGGATCAATCCAAGAAGAAGATATAACAATTATAAATATATATGCACCCAACACGGGAGCACCACAGTACGTAAGACAAATGCTAACAAGTATGAAAGGAGAAATTAATAATAACACAATAATAGTGGGAGACTTTAATACCCCACTTACACCTATGGATAGATCAACTAAACAGAAAATTAACAAGGAAACACAAACTTTAAATGATACAATAGACCAGTTAGACCTAATTGATATCTATAGGACATTTCATCCCAAAACAATGAATTTCACCTTTTTCTCAAGCGCATGGAACCTTCTCCAGGATAGATCACATCCTGGGCCATAAAGCTAGCCTTGGTAAATTCAAAAAAATAGAAATCATTCCAAGCATTTTTTCTGACCACAATGCAGTAAGATTAGATCTCAATTACAGGAGAAAAACTATTAAAAATTCCAACATATGAAGGCTGAACAACACACTGCTGAATAACCAACAAATCACAGAAGAAATCAAAAAAGAAATAAAAATTTGCATAGAAACGAATGAAAATGAAAACACAACAACCCAAAACCTGTGGGACACGGTAAAAGCAGTCCTAAGGGGAAAGTTCATAGCAATACAGGCACACCTCAAGAAACAAGAAAAAAGTCAAATAAATAACCTAACTCTACACCTAAAGCAACTAGAAAAGGAAGAAATGAAGAACCCCAGGGTTAGTAGAAGGAAAGAAATCTTAAAAATTAGGGCAGAAATAAATGCAAAAGAAACAAAAGAGACCATAGCAAAAATCAACAAAACCAAAAGCTGGTTCTTTGAAAGGATAAATAAAATTGACAAACCATTAGCCAGACTCATCAAGAAACAAAGGAGAAAAAATCAAATCAACAAAATTAGAAACGAAAATGGAGAGATCACAACAGACAACACAGAAATACAAAGGATCATAAGAGACTACTATCAACAATTATATGCCAATAAAATGGACAACGTGGAAGAAATGGACAAATTCTTAGAAAAGTACAACTTTCCAAAATTGGACCAGGAAGAAATAGAAAATCTTAACAGACCCATCACAAGCATGGAAATTGAAACTGTAATCAAAAATCTTCCAGCAAACAAAAGCCCCGGTCCAGACTGCTTCACAGCTGAATTCTACCAAAAATTTAGAGAAGAGCTCACACCTATCCTGCTCAAACTCTTCCAGAAAATTGCAGAGGAAGGTAAACTTCCAAACTCATTCTATGAGGCCACTATCACCCTAATACCAAAACCTGACAAAGATGCCACAAAAAAAGAAAACTACAGGCCAATATCACTGATGAACATAGATGCAAAAATCCTTAACAAAATTCTAGCAATCAGAATCCAGCAACACATTAAAAAGATCATACACCATGATCAAGTGGGCTTTATCCCAGGGATGCAAGGATTCTTCAATATCCGCAAATCAATCAATGTAATACACCACATTAACAAATTGAAAAATAAAAACCATATGATTATCTCAATAGATGCAGAGAAAGCCTTTGACAAAATTCAACATCCATTTATGATAAAAACTCTCCAGAAAGCAGGAATAGAAGGAACATACCTCAACATAATAAAAGCTATATATGACAAACCCACAGCAAACATTATCCTCAATGGTGAAAATTGAAAGCATTTCCTCTAAAGTCAGGAACAAGACAAGGGTGCCCACTTTCACCATTACTATTCAACATAGTTTTGGAAGTTTTGGCCACAGCAATCAGAGCAGAAAAAGAAATAAAAGGAATCCAAATTGGAAAAGAAGAAGTAAAACTCTCACTATTTGCAGATGACATGATCCTCTACATAGAAAACCCTAAAGATTCCACCAGAAAATTACTAGAACTAATCAATGACTATAGTAAAGTTGCAGGATATAAAATCAACACACAGAAATCCCTTGCATTCCTATACACTAATAATGAGAAAACAGAAAGAGAAATTAAGGAAACAATTCCATTCACCATTGCAACGGAAAGAATAAAATACTTAGGAATATATCTACCTAAAGAAACTAAAGACCTATATATAGAAAAAACTATAAAACACTGGTGAAAGAAATCAAAGAGGACACTAATAGATGGAGAAATATACCATGTTCATGGATTGGAAGAATCAATATAGTGAAAATGAGTATACTACCCAAAGCAATTTATAGATTCAATGCAATCCCTATCAAGCTACCAACAGTATTCTTCACAGAGCTAGAACAAATAATTTCACAATTTGTATGGAAATACAAAAAACCTCGAATAGCCAAAGCGATCTTGAGAAAGAAGAATGGAACTGGAGGAATCAACCTACCTGACTTCAGGCTCTACTACAAAGCCACAGTTATCAAGACAGTATGGTACTGGCACAAAGACAGAAATATTGATCAATGGAATAAAATAGAAAGCCCAGAGATAAATCCACGCACATATGGACACCTTATCTTTGACAAAGGAGGCAAGAATATACAATGGATTAAAGACAATCTCTTTAACAAGTGGTGCTGGGAAATCTGGTCAACCACTTGTAAAAGAATGAAACTGGAACACTTTCTAACACCATACACAAAAATAAACTCAAAATGGATTAAAGATCTAAACGTAAGACCAGAAACTATAAAACTCCTAGAGGAGAACATAGGCAAAACACTCTCTGACATACATCACAGCAGGATCCTCTATGACCCACCTCCCAGAATATTGGAAATAAAAGCAAAAATAAACAAATGGGACCTAATTAACCTTAAAAGCTTCTGCACATCAAAGGAAACTATTAGCAAGGTGAAAAGACAGCCTTCAGAATGGGAGAAAATAATAGCAAATGAAGCAACCGACAAACAACTAATCTCAAAAATATACAAGCAATTCCTACAGCTCAACTCCAGAAAAATAAACAACCCAATCAAAAAATGGGCCAAAGAACTAAATAGACATTTCTCCAAAGAAGACATACAGATGGCTAACAAACACATGAAAAGATGCTCAAAATCACTCATTATCAGAGAAATGCAAATCAAGACCACTATGAGGTACCATTTCACACCAGTCAGAATGGCTGTGATCCAAAAGTCTACAAATAATAAATGCTGGAGAGGGTGTGGAGAAAAGGGAACCCTCTTACACTGTTGGTGGGAATGCAACCTAGTACAGCCACTATGGAGAACAGTGTGGAGATTCCTTAAAAAACTGAAAATAGAACTGCCTTATGATCCAGCAATCCCACTGCTGGGCATACACACTGAGGAAACCAGAAGGGAAAGAGACACGTGTACCCCAATGTTCATCGCAGCACTGTTTATAATAGCCAGGACATGGAAGCAACCTAGATGTCCATCAGCAGATGAATGGATAAGAAAGCTGTGGTACATATACACAATGGAGTATTACTCAGCCATTAAAAAAAATACATTTGAATCAGTTCTAATGAGGTGGATGAAACTGGAGCCTATTATACAGAGTGAAGTAAGCCAGAAGGAAAAACATAAATACAGTATACTAACGCATATATATGGAATTTAGAAAGATGGTAACAATAACTCTGTATACGAGACAGCAAAAGAGACACTGATGTATAGAACAGTCTTATGGACTCTGTGGGAGAGGGAGAGGGTGGGAAGATTTGGGAGAATGGCATTGAAACATGTAAAATACCATGTAGGAAACAAGTTGCCAGTCCAGGTTCAATGCACGATGCTGGATGCTTGGGGCTGGTGCACTGGACGGCCCAGAGGGTTGGTATGGGGAGGGAGGAGGGAGGAGGGTTCGGGATGGGGAACACATGTATACCTGTGGCGGATTCATTTTGATATTTGGCAAAACTAATACAATTATGTAAAGATTAAAAATAAAATAAAATTAGAAAAAAAAAAAAAAAAAATAAAATAAATAAAATTTTTATTTATTTCTTTATTTTTGACTGCAAGTAGTCTTTCTCTAGTTGTGCCGAGCACTCTTATTTGTGGTGCGAGGATTTCTCTTCATGATAGCTTCTTTTGTTGCAGAGCATGGGCTCTTGAGCAATGGCTCAGTTGTTGTGGTACACAGCTTAGTCGCTTCCAGGCATGCGGGATCTTAGTTCCTGGACCAGAAATCACACCTGTGTCCCTTGCATTGGCAAGTGGATTCTTAACCACTGAACCACCAGGGAAGTCCCACTCCCTTCACTTTTAGTCATCTATTTCGGGGTATCCACATTTGAGGCCTCCAGACCATGTTCCTTGGGGTGGGTATGAGTGAGAGGAGAGACAGAAAAGAGGACATGAGATTGCATTCCTACTTATTGCACACTGGGAATTATACTAAATTATCAAAGTTAATCTATTTAACAAATAGCTGAGTTAGGAATGGAAAACCTATAAGTAAAGTCTGTGATCTTTCTATTATACCAGGTCACCTCTCAGGAAGAAATCATAACATCTAGGATTAGGGCAGGAAACTGCTTTCAAAGTAATTTTCTCTCCCTGCTGTTAGGCCCTTTGTCAGTTGTACAAACGCTTCTAGGAGAAAAGAGTGCTAGAGTTCAGAACTGGTGTCTTTAAGTACATAAAATATTTCTTTTTTTTGAGAACCATTTCCTTTGTATTTCACCCATGTCCTCTGCTGCTGCTGCTGCTAAGTTGCTTCAGTTGTGTCCAACTCTGTGTGACCCCATGGACAGCAGCCCCCCAGGCTCGTCTGTCCACGAGATTCTCTAGGCAAGAATACTGGAGTGGGTTGCCATTTCCTTCTCCACACCCAATCCTCAGAGGTTCAGTAAGCATGAACTTGACAAAACAAAGTTGTTAGTTTAGTATCAGCACAATATTTGCATTGTTCTGCGTGCTGTGAATTTAGATTTTGTTTCGATCTGTTTTGTGTGATAGTGGGCAACAGAAACTAACTCTGTCTACCATAAGGAAAAGGATATTTATTGCATACATATAGCTACTCTGTATGTGGGTCTGTATGTATGTGTATGTGTGTCTTGGGGTTGTGGAATTAGGGTGGGAGTTTCATGGAGTCAACCAGAAGCTGGAGGGCCAGGCTTGAGAAAACCCAGGAATCATGGGGAGGCTAGAGTAATCGGACTCAGAAAGTGCAGAGACAGTCCTTAGTGGGAACAGTCAGTCTGGTCAGTATCAGGATAGCACTCCCATTGCTCATAAGGAAATACCTCCAACAGTCCCATATCCTTGCATCACTTAAGAGTCAAAGTCCCAAACAATGCCCAGTTGATCAAACTCAGCAGAGAGTGAAGAGATTAGTCCTTAAGGTTATTTTTAGTGTGGGACAGACTGTACTTTCATGGTAAGCCCAATGAGGAACTCAAAAGGGAGGTCAAATGTCCAACTATGGGATTCTGAACAAATTTTTTAAAATGTGCATGATTCTCTGTAAATAGGTTCATAATCAAATCAAATATGCACTCATTCTGAAGAAATGATGCATTTGGTTTTGTTTTGTTTGCATAGAAATTAGCAAAGCCTTTTCTTTCTTTATTTTTAAAATTATTTATTTATTTTTATTTTTGGCTGTACTGGGTCTTTTTTGCTGTGAGGGCTTTTCTCTAGTTGTGCCTAGGGTGGGGGGCTACTCTTCCTCGTGGTGCCCATATTTCTCATTGTAGTGGCTTCTCTTCTTACGAAGCATGGGTTTTAGGGTGAGTGGGTTTCAACAGTTACAGTACATGGCCTCAGTAATTGTGGTTTCTGGGCTCTAGAGCACAGACAGGCTCAATAGTTATGGCACAGGGGCTTAGGTGCTCCATGGCATTTGGGATCTTCCAGGATCAGGGATTGAACCCCATGTCTCCTGCATTGACGGGTAGCTTCTTTATCACAGGGAAGTCCAAAGCCTTTTCTTACGTATTAGAAGTTCTCCTATTTTTCAGCGGTATCAATTCTTCATTTCTCTCTCATTTTTCTCTCGAATTAAAAACATTTTTATTTGTTCCTTACCAAAAAAAAAAAGACTTTAAAGAGAACTTCAGAGCTGGGTTTTATTCAGAGCACAGTAAGTAAAAATCCCTAGGTTTATTTTGAAATTATCTGAACCAAGTAACACAATCTCAGATCTACATACAGGTAGATGTAATTAAGTAGGTGCAATTGTGGCTTTAGAATGACTAAACTTTATTTTGCTTAAGTGGAACAGTGACATCTAGTGCCTGAAACATTATGTCACTGGGTCAAAAGACAGATAAGAGTAGACATGCCTTTAGGTTAATTGAAGATGAGTGAGAGATCACTTATTAGTTATATATGCAGAGATTCATCTTTTTCCATTCCCATGGATACCACATTAGTGACTCCAAGTCCTTCCTAGCTGTTCTTCTTAATTCTGGGCTCACCACGTGCCAATATATTATTCCTGTGCTTAAGGTTCTTCAAGAAATTCCTATATTGTGTTTCCCTCTTTTTCCTGCAAACATATTTCCTCTTATTTCCCCAAACACATGCTCATTTTGGGGTCAGATATGATTTCTTCATGTTCCGTGAACAAATGAGGTATTTTTCCTACTTCAACAATTTGATTTACATTCCCCGTGCCTGGAAGGTTCTTCTCACTGTCTTTTGTCAGTTTTACTTATCGTCCAAGTTTCCTTTTCTTGACGTGTCTTCCCTTTCTTTTATTTTCCTAAAGCACTTATCTGAATCTCTATGATGCTAGGAAAGATTGAAGGTGGGAGGAGAAGGGGACAACAGAGGATGAGATGGTTGGATGGCATCACCGACTCAATGGACATGAATTTGAGTAAACTCCAGGCGTTGATGATGGACAGGGAGGCCTGGCATGCTGCAGTCCCATGGGTCGCAGAGTTGGACACGACTGAGTGACTGAAATGAATTGATAGCATTTAGAGTCTGATATTTAGTTATAGTCTGTCTTGAATTAATTGCTATTGTTTCTTATAGACTAGTTTGGTCTCATCAAATAGATTGCAAATTCCTTGAGTTCAGGGAGTTTCTATACTTCTAAACACCTTTGGAGAAGGAAATGGCAACCCACTCCAGTATTCTTGCCTGGAGAATCCCAGAGACAGAGGAGCCTGGTGGGCTGCCGTCACACAGAATCGGACACGACTGAAGCAACTTAGCAGCAAATACCCTTTCAAATTATTTGAGCATATCAGTCAATGATCAGTAAAAAAACTTTGATAAGATTTTTGAAATTTTGATTTTTTATAAGTTTTGATCGTTTATTTTGGTAACTTTTGATAATTTATTTCTAATTTTTATTTTTGTGTTTTGACAGGTTTACTAAAATACTGACTTCTCCATTACAATGAACTAGTATTTCATGAGGTAAAAGAGTCATATGAACTCGATATTTAAAATATAATTTAGAGAAAAAGATATTCTAATAAAATGCCTCAGATTTCATCTGATATGTGTATCTAATATTCATATAAAACATTAGATCATAAACTGATTGCCCATAAGAAATTATTGAAGATAATTACCACAATTCTATAGTTCTTAAATTTACTTGTGAGGACATGCAGACTTAGATCAATTGAATTATATATATATATATACACACACACACACACACACATGTACTGAGAATATATTTAAGAAAAATATAATAAATAAAGCAGCTTATAAAACTATATACAATACAAAATGCTTTTCTGGTCATGGGATAATAATGAAATATTTTACCTCTGTGTATAATTTACAGATTTAAAAATGACTGCATCTGATTACTTTTTTGATCTTTATAATTACATTGTAAAGTAAATCACTTATCTCCATTTTATACACTTATTTTTTAAATATATATTTCTTAAAATCCTTTATATGCCTGGCACTCTGTTTGATGCTGGGGATACAAAAGTGGGTATTGATTGGCTCCCTAGTTTTGAGGGCTTTTTGCATTTGGTCTAGTGGAGGAAACTGAAGCTGAAGAACTTTAATGATCAGTCAAGACTACACAATAATATGCAGAGATCCAGTAGTATAACAGAAATCTCCAGTCTCAAAGTTTAGAATTATTTCCTCATTATTTTGGTAAGTTGCCTTGAAATTGTTTTGGAAATGAGGTTACCTGATGACAGCAGTATAAATTTACAAAGAAAAACAACTGCAATTTATCAGAAAATTAGTTTGCTATTTAATTTGTTGAAAGAGAATAGACTCAGAAAGTCACTTAGTTTTTTTTATCATTCTTAAGCGAATGTATCAATGTTAATTGGGAAATGATCATTTCCCCCAGGAAGTAGAACTTGTAGTCTAGTCAATAGTCTTCTGGTGGTTGACTAGAGAGGTTTGCACTTTCTAGAGTAACTTTTATTCCTCTGCCCCCTTCTCCTCCTTCCCCCATATTACCATTCTTCCCAAGATTATCTGTCCTGAAACAACAAAAAACAAGCAGTTGTTTTGATATATCTTCTATTGTTTTTCCCTGGAGGAGGGAATGGCAATCCATTCCAGTATTCTTGCCTGGCAAATCCCATGGACAGAGAAGCCTGGAGGGCTACAGCCCGTAGGGTCACAAAGAGTCAGACACAACTGAGGCGACTGAGCACACACTATTGTTTTTCCTTAATTATTTCCTTTCCTTTTTCTTTATTTATATTATACTGTTTCTGTTGCCTCATTCAGTGCTACTAAGTGTTTTATGCTCTGTGTACTTGGACATCTGAAACATCAAGAAACAGAAAAATCTGCAAAAAGCTGAAGATCCAATACTTTGGCTACCTGATGTGAAGAGCCAACTCATTGGGAAAGACCATCAGGAAAGACCCTGATGCTGGGAAAGATTGAAGGCAAAAGGAGAAGAGGGTGGCAGAGGATGAGATGGTTGGATAGCATCACTGACTCAATGGACATGCATTTGAACAAACTCTAGGAGATAAAGAAGGATGAGGAAGGCTGACATTCTGCATTCCATGGGGTTGCCAAGAGTTGGACGTGATTTAGTAACTAGAAAGGCGAAGATTCAGAAAGGCCCTAAATACTTTAATAATTGCAACAGTTTGAGATTCCTAAATTTTCTTTTGCTATTGAAGCCAAAATCTGCTACTTAAAGGAGATGTGATTTCATGGTTTAAAGGTCCAGTAACTTTAATGAAAAATAATGGATTGGCCATACAATCAAAGTTCTTTGTTATAATTAAAATGGGAAGATTTCTCTTGTAGATCACTCACTCCTACTAGATTAGAATTGTATGACATGAATTTTTGAAGGCACACAGCAAATTTAACTAGTAAGGATATGAAGAGAAGGTCCGGCTCAGCATAAAGACAGAATCTGTAAAGTTCAGGGTTATTTGGGGAGGTAAGAAGCACTTGAGACGAGCCAGGTTTCATAAAGGATGTCAGGTTTCTTTCAACCAGCTGTGCGACTGAACCTTTTGGTTGGTTTGTTGATTGGTTCCCGTCTGAGAAACTCTACAGCAACTATGTCAAAAGAAAAGATTGTGGGTTTTTGACAGGTGTCTTAACTTTCATGTGGAAATCAACATAAGTAACATCTCTGGATTAAGAGGGCAAATATTAATTATTTCACCAACTTTCAGTTTCCCCTTGTAGTCATTTTATCTTCTTGACTCTGTCCAAGAGACCCAGAGGAACTCTAATTATTTTTGGCTAAAGTTACAAATTATAACACTTGATATCTGTTCTTAAACTTTTCTAGACCTGTCTTCTCTATTATAAAGTATAAAATCCAGGCAATGGTTTAACCTCTGTCTGTCCAGATTACCTGACTTTCATGTATATAGAGGACACCCAATAGGTGCAGATTAACTTAAGTGGAAAAACAAGTAGAATTTGCCTATTCCAAATCAAAGATATTGAGCTGAAGATCCCCATGAGGCATACACAAGGGTACACAGCGAACAGCCATGAAGCGTTAGTCATGGCTCAGAGCATCCCAAGGGAGGAGGGAGTTAGCTGCTTCAGATTTAAAGGTAATAAAAGGAGTTAGATGAGAAAATAGAGCTTTTATTCTCTCATCCTCAATTCTGTTTCTGATTAAGGTCACTTTTATCCAAATATCTTGGCAGAGGAATGAGGGTTACTTAGAATCTCATAAATTCATTTTTACCATAACACACATATATTAAGTGATAATAATAAAAATATTCCCTACTTGGTACCATGAAATCAACAAAATGAAAAACTGAGCTTAGGCATAGAACAGTTGCTACAGCTTATCTGTGGTATATTTATAGTGTGTGTGTGTATATACGTATTTAATAGAGAGTATGTCTGCATTTCTCTTTACCTCTATCAAGTCTAAAAGTTAGCTATAAACATTACAAGGGCAATGAAGACAAAGGAACTCTCACCAAAGGGTTGTTCCACCAAATAATTGTTCCACCAAGCGTTTGGTGGAAATCCTCTTTTTTCTGCAATATATCACTGATATAGCATAAATATTTGGCACTATGTAATTCAAAATTACTTTAGATGGAGCAGTTGTGAAAAGGGAGGTGAATAAGATTGGTAAGGGAAGTAGATTCTATATATAAAAAAGTGATTAGGTACTCAATGATAAGTGTTGTTGTAAATAATTGAACATTCATTTTAATTCCTACTATGTGCCAAGGAATTTATATATGCAGACACCAACCTGCTTTTTAAAAATATGAATTTTCAAATGAAACTGCATTATGTGAGGAAGAAAGAGTTAGTATGAGCAGCATGTTGTGAACTTTGCATGTATTTCTACATTCTAACCACCATCTCTGCTTTATTCTCCATTGTCACTTCTGTTACCCTGATCCCGTTCTTATGGATTCATTGCCAACAGTCTCCTAATTGATTTCTTTCCCTTTAGTTCAGTCTTCTAATCCATGTACATACTGCTGCTAAACTTGGCTTTCTTAAGCATTGTTTTAGCCATTTCATTTCATGCGTCTGCTAACAACCCCTCAATTATCCCATTTTCTACTCTATTAAGGATAAAATCCTAAGTGCTGCAAAGATTTCTACATTCTGATCCCAAATCCTATTTTGCTACTGATATTTCTGAATATAGTGCCTCTGCTGTGTCTTAAAGTTGGCACATTGAATTTTTAAAAAATTAATTTCCAACATTGTAGAATAGTATTACACATAAACATTCAGATTTCCAGCCCTCATGTAAAATTAAATGATCAGACCAATGTCATTCAAGGTCCATACTGTTGATGAATCCTGTTCTCTTTGCCTTCAGCAGATGCACTTGCTTTCTCCTTTGATCTCTTCTTGTTCTTGTTTAGTTGCTAAGTCATGTCCAACTCTTTTGCGACCCCACGGTCTGTAGCCCACCAGGCTCTTCTGTCCATGGGATTTTCCAGGCAAGAATACTGGAGTGGGCTACCATTTCCTTCTCCAAGGGATCTTCCCAAGCCAGGGATTGAACCTATGTCTCCTGCACAGGTTGGAGAGGCATGCAGGCAAATTGGTAAGCAGATTCTTTACCACTGAACCACCAAAGAAGCCTTTGGATCTCTTACTGGCAACTTATTAGTATCTCCCTTATGGTATTTATCATGGTCTATCTTTACTCACTTGCTTATTATCTTGCAATCTTGTTTAGAAATGGAGGGTAGGTTATATTTATCAGCGCTTACCTTATAGCACCATGAACACCAAGTTTTGCTTATAGGAAGTGTTTAAAGATACTGAATATTATTGTCTCTGGGGACTGGCAGACTTGGTTTGGAATAATGATTGTTGGATATTTAAATTCATTTATTGTCCCAAGTTCAGCAAAACTGCAGAACATCTGAATATTAGTGTCTCTCATTCCCTTTACAGTTTGGCTTTATAGGTTTTGGACTTCAGAATATGGTATATTTTTCTAGTCATTGTCCTAGTTCCTCTGAGCACCCAAAACAGTTCAATGAGTGCCACCCAGGTGGCAGATTATCTATGGTATGATCATGGTCAAATATGGTAATTGAGTATTTTTATGCAGAAAAATAGGGGGAAATAGAGAAAGTTTAGGGAGAAGAACCTTTACTTATAGGAAGGAACTTCATGAGAAAAGTATTAATATGGGACACTAGAGGTTTGCCAGTTCTTAGTGCATTATTTGGCAAATAGTACCACAATCACCATTTAAATATATATACAATGATATGATAAAAGTTAGTAGCTCTAAGTTAGAAATAGATTTAGGATTTTGGGTAAAACACCAATTTGAAGACATTAAAATGAAATATTCACACAAGGATTTTGAAATGGATAAGAAGAGAAGCTATTGCTTTAAGAGGCACAATATAACAAGAAAATAGTACCCTGAATTTGCTATCTGCTCTTGAAACTTAAATCTATTTTATGGATTGGAATAAGAAGAGAGAAGACTATTTCCAACAATGTACAGGTATAGGCAAGAGAAAGAAATGGAAACAAGTCAGAAAATACTTTGACCTTACAAGATATGACCTTACAGGATATTAAGATATTAATATTAAGATAAGGTATGTCTCTTAAATTAAGTTAATTAATGACATTAATTAATTTCACTCAGTCAATCCTTCCTTCTTTCCTTCCTTCCTCACTTTTCTGCTTCCTTCCTCAATCTCCCTACCTCCTTAAATTATTCCACAGTAAACTATGAGAGGAATCCCAAAAGAAAACCATGAAGCATATTAATTTAGCCTGCCATCTTGTACAAAATCTTCAGTTTGCAATTTGTGAAAGAGCAGCGGCTTTAATCCCCTGGCATGTCATAGTTCATATTTTTTGTCAAGTTCTTTAGTGTCACATAATGTTCTCTGTACTTTATATATATTAGCTGAAAATGCACCTCCCTAATTTGGAGATTGAAT
The DNA here is from genome assembly GCF_027580195.1 of Bos mutus. Taxonomy (NCBI): domain Eukaryota; kingdom Metazoa; phylum Chordata; class Mammalia; order Artiodactyla; family Bovidae; genus Bos; species Bos mutus. The sequence goes on from NC_091618.1 coordinate 35,330,644, forward strand.
GAACGTGAACCTTGATTTATACTCTTAAAACAAGTCTGCAAAAATTGGGAGAAAGGAAATTCCCTGAAAAACAGCATTGGTTGTTACCATATGAAGATGGAAATTCTTATCCTCATAGGCAGCCAAAAATCAAGTATCCATCAAACATCCTTAATATCTAAGGATTTGGGAGTCATGGTTAAATACTGTTGACTAAAAAGATGCAAAATATGAGAACTGTGAGTTAAGTTTTATTTGGGGCAAAATGCAGACTGCAGCCTGGAGATAGCACCTCAGATAGCTCTGAGGAACTATAGCTCTGTTCCAAAGAGGTAGTGGAGGAACGTCAATATATAAGATTTTGGTGAAGGAGGAGTTCAATGCAATCAAATGTTTATTTTACAAAAGGTTTTCTGCTAGTTGAGGAGCTGATGTCACCATGAAGGGATTTAGTGCTTTTCTAGATATGAAGAGATGGGAGGACTGGGATCATGAAATCAGTTCCTGAAGACATCTAACTATTTAAAGACCTGTTCCACCAGTTTCCCTGGAGCACAGAGTGCCTCACTGTCCACCCTGAATTCCCCTTAGCGGGTGTTGAAGGTTGGCAGCTTGGCAGCGGTCAGTTTCTGCAGAGGCAGATGGCAAATGGCCATGTTGTTCAATCCCAGAAAATGCTCTTGGCAAGTGCCAGGTTTTAGTTGATAGTATATTATAACAATCCATACAATGGAGTTATCTTGGAAACAATAGAGGTTTATTCAGTAACATGGAAAAGTAAGGTTTTCAGGGCACAGGATAAAATACATTTGGAGGGAATAGGAACCTACTGAAGTAAATTATATCAACTATGTCAAAATGTTGGCGGAGGTCATCTTTGGGGGATGGAATTAGGAAGATTTTTATTTTATTTCCTTTTAAATCAGATGTAAAGAATCTGCCTGCAATACGGGAGACCTGAGTTCAATCCCTGGGTTGGGAAGATCCCCTGGAGCAGGGCATGGCAACCCACTTCAGTGTCCTTGCCTGGAGAATCCCCATGAACAGAGGAGTCTGGTGGGCTACAGTCCATGGGGTTGCAGAGTCGGCACAACTGAGCGACTAAGCATAGCACAAACCTTTATTTGTATCTTTTCTGCAACAAGCATTATTTGCCAAAATAAAAATTTTTAAATAATTAAAATACCACATATGTCATTCACTCTTATTAAGCATCTTTGTCTCCACATGGTAAATAGCACTTGAATATTTTAAAGCGCAAAACATTGATTTTAGTCACAGCACACCTTCATTTGTGGTTATAAATACTTTAAAACTTTAATTACTGCTACAAATCTTGAGGTCTTATCACCATAGTATTCTCTATTTCTCTGCTTCTGAGCAGAATGTTGCCCAGATAAATTTGGGAATTTAAGCTGTAGAAAACCAAACCTTATTCATATCAGTGAGGACAGGGTTTGTTACAGCAAAAAAGGATCCTCTTGTGATTCTGTCAATGGTTAATAATTACCTCCATGTTAAAATAACAGTAATTAATCCATTGAAGAAAGGGAAGAAGTCTTAGGTAACTTTGTACATTCAACAAAAGTCAAACATAGCATTGAAACATGTATATTGCTATATGTAAAATGGATGACCAGTGCAAGTTTGATGCGTGAAGCAGGGCACCCAAAGTCAGTGCTCTGGGACAACCCAGAGGGATAGGGTGGGGAGGGAGATGGGGCGGGAATCAGGATGGGGGGACACATGTACACCCATGGTTGATTTATGTTGATGTATGGCAAAAACCATCCATCACAATGTTGTAAAGTAATTAGCCTCCAATTAAAATAAATTGATTAATTTTTAAAAAATGTGTTGTCACAGAGCTCAGAAATACTTGTTGAATACTTGTTGGATTTTTAAAAGAAATATAAAATTATTATAGTTTTCAACTGTGGAAGAAACAGTGCTCATCCAACAGGCTGTGTGATACTCTGCATTTTTCAGACTCCCTTTCAGGTATGTTGGGGCCTTGTGACTGGTTCTGACCAGTGAATAGAAGTGCGTTGTGTTGCATCTAAGTTGAAACAATTAAAAGCCAGGGAGTTGTTTGTTTGTTTTTTTAATCCAAAGAAAGACAACATGAACTTTAATTAAATATGTATAAGCTTTAAAACAATCACAACCACTTAGAGAATTAGTACATTTATTGTCTGTACCATTAATTACCTTAAACTCTCAGCATCCTCCCTTTGCACACTTAAACCTCTGAATAAGGACCCCATGGGTAGTTAATAATAGGCTCTGGTGCCCCAGCTTTCTCTGAGAATATGTTTCCAGGATCCCTCTCTCTGATGGATGTTCCTGGCATCCCTCTGAAATGTTGCAAGCATCTCCTCCTTTAGCAATATGTCCCCAGAATCTCTCTTTCTGACTTCATATTAGCAGCATCACTTTCTCTCTCTCTGATGAATGTTCCCAAAATCCCTCTCTCTTACACTATGATCCCAACATCCTTCTCTCAGACATCATGTTCCTCCCCCTCTCCCTGCTTTCTTATCTTGCAACAGCAACCTTGGAAATAGCTTATATGACATGGCAGAGTTTATAAGATGTAACTATGTCCCTGATGTTATAGAGTACCTCCAGCCCCTTCGCAACTTTAAAGTAAGAAATAAACCTTTATATAAAGACATTGATGCTGAAACTGAAGCTCCAATACTTTAGCTACCTGATGATAAGAGCCAACTCATTAGAAAGACCCTGATGCTGGGAAAGATTGAAGGCAAAAGGAGAAGGGGGCAGCAGAGGATGAGATGGTTAGATAGCACCACTGACTTGGACATGAATCTGAGCAAACTCCAGGAGTTGGTGGAGGACAGAGGAGCCTGGCAGGCATAGTCCACGGGGTCACAAAGAGTTGGACACGACTTAGCAACTGAACAACAAAGAGAGACACTAAGATTTTAACATTCATTATTACTATAGCTCAGCATGGGCTATCTTGGCTAATAAACTATTTTTAATCTAGAATAAGAAATACACATGTCAATAAAATTGTTACTGAAAAGGTGTAGATGTCAATATTTTGTAATGACCATGGCAGAGGAGATGAAGTGAGAGATATACCAAGGACAAATGGAGAAAATCAGAGAACTGGATAAGGAAGATCAAGGTCAACATTACAAAGTCTCAAAGCCCAATCCTCTATTTTCTATCCTGTGATGAGTTTTATTCAATAGCTAGCCCTCAAGAATCCTCAGGCCTTTAAGCATTTACTTATGTTAAGAAATTAAAATGTTTTTTGAATCTATTTATTTTTTAACTGACGGGTAATTGCTTTACAGCATTTTGTTGTTTTCTGTCAAACATCAACATGAATCAGCCATCAGATCAGATCAGATCAGATAAGTCGCTCAGTCGAGTCCGACTCTTAGTGACCCCATGAATCACAGCACACCAGGCCTCCCTGTCCATCACCAACTCCCTGAGTTCACTCAGACTCACGTTCATCGAGTCAGTGATGCCATCCAGCCATCTCATCTTCTATTGTCCCCTTCTCCTCCTGCCCCCAATCCCTCCCAGCATCAGAGTCTTTTCCAATGAGTCAACTCTTTGCATGAGGTGGCCAAAGTACTGGAGTTTCAGCTTTAGCATCATTCCTTCCAAAGAAATCCCAGGGCTGATCTCCTTCAGAATGGACTGGTTGGATCTCCTTGCAGTCCAAGGGACTCTCAAGAGTCTTCTCCAACAGCCCAGTTCAAAAGCATCAATTCTTTGGCACTCAGCCTTCTTCACAGTCCAACTCTCACATCCATACATGACCACAGGAAAAACCATAGCCTGGACTAGACGAACCTTTGTTGGCAAAGTAATGTCTCTGCTTTTGAATATGCTATCTAGGTTGGTTATAACTTTCCTTCCAAGGAGTAAGCGTCTTTTAATTTCATGGCTGCAGTCACCATCTGTAGTGATTTTGGAGCCCAGAAAAATAAAGTCTGACACTGTTTCCTCATCTATTTCCCATGAAGTGGTGGGACTGGATGCCATGATCTTCGTTTTCTGAATGTTGAGCTTTAAGCCAACTTTTTCACTTTCCACTTTCACTTTCATCAAGAGGCTGTTGAGTTCCTCTTCACTTTCTGCCATAAGGGTGGTGTCATCTGCATATCTGAGGTTGTGGATATTTCTCCCGGCTATCTTGATTCCAGCTTGTGATTCTTCCAGTCCAGCGTTTCTCCCAGTCCAGCGTTTCTCATGATGTACTCTGCATATAAGTTAAATAAGCAGGGCGACAATATACAGCCTTGACGTACTCCTTTTCCTATTTGGAACCAGTCTGTTGTTCCATGTCCATTTCTAACTGTTGCTTCCTGACCTGCATACAAATTTCTCAAGAGGCAGATCAGGTGTTCTGGTATTCCCATCTCTTTCAGAATTTTCCACAGTTTATTGTGATGCACACAGTCAAAGGCTTTGGCATAGTCAATAAAGCAGAAATAGGTATACATATGTCCCCTCCCTCTTGAACCTCCCTCCCGTCTCCCTCCACATCCCATCCCTCTAGGTTGATACAGATCCCCGGTTTGAATTCCCTGAGACATACAGCAAATTCCCATTAGCTATCTATTTTACATATGGTAATATAAGTTTCCATGTTACTCTCTCTCACCCTCCCCTCTCCCCATGTCCATAAGTCTGTTCTTTATGTCTGTTTCTCCATTGCTGCCTTGCAAATAAGTTCATCGGTACCATCTTTCTAGACTCCATATATATGCATCAGTATATGATATTTCTCTTTCTCTTTCTGATTTACAAAAAATTAAAATATTTTAAACTATATTAAATGGAAAATTAAATTGCCAAGCATCCTACTCAACAGGCTCTAAGTTCATCCACCTCACTGCAGCTGACTCAAATGTGTTCTTTTTTTATGGCTGAGTAATATTCCATTGCATATATATATATATATATATATATATATATATATATATATATACACAGCTTCTTTATCCATTCATCTAGGACATCTAGATTTTTTCCATGTCCTGCTAAGCTAAGTCACTTCAGTCGTGTCTGACTCTGTGCAACCCCATAGACGGCAGCCCACCAGGCTCCACCGTCCCTGGGATTCTCCAGGTTCCATGTCTTAGCTATTGTAAATAGCACTGCTATGAACATTGGTGTACATGTGTCTTTTTCAATTATGGTTTTCTCAGGGTGTATTCCCAGTAATGGAATTGTTGGGTCACGTGGTAGTTTTATTCCTAGTTTTTTAAGGCATTGCCTTACTGTTCTCCATAGTGGCTGTATCAGTTTCCATTTCCACCAACAGTGTGAGAGGGTTCCTTTTTCTCTACACCCTCTCCAGCATTTGTTTGTAGATTTTTTTAATGATGGCCAGTCTGACTGGTGTGAGGTGATACCTCATTGTGGTTTTGATTTTCGTTTCTCTAGAAATAAGCGATGCTGAGCATCTTTTCAGGTGTTTATTGGCCATCTGTATGTCTTCTTTGGAAAACTGTCTGTTTAGGTCTTCTGCCCATTTTTTGATTGAGTTGTTTGTATGATATTGAGCTGTATGAGCTGCTTGTATATTTTGGAGATTAACGTCTGTCAGTTGCTTAATTTACAATTATTTTCTCCCATTATGAATTGTATTTTCATCTTGTTTATAGTTTCCACAGAAAGAGTCAGCAAGAGTCTCTCTGGCCCACCTTCTAGGTTAATGTTTTATTCTATAATTTTTAAGATTTATTACTTTTCAGCTTTTAATCCTCTTGGAATTTATTTTTGCATATGTTGAAAGCTAGGACTTTAAGACTTTTTTTTTTATTGGTAGTTAATTTCACAACACCATATTCTGAATAATTTGTATTTTCACAATGATTCAAAACGATGCCTTTATCATACATATGTGAGTATATTCTTGACTTTCTCCTATGTTTCACTGATATATTTTTCTATTCCTATACTAGTGCTACTTTGCTGTAATAACTGTCTTTTAGTATGGTATAATAGGATAAATCTCTTTGTAATGTTCACTATTATAATTTATTTGCATCTTCTTGACATATTCCAAAAAGCCTAAGAGGGTTCTTCATTTAGATTCTTTCATGTTGCTTGTCTATTCCCAGACTTCATTAGTGCTTATTCACTGCTGCCATGAATAGAAGCTTTATTTTTTATACTTAGTTTAACTCGCTTTTACTGCTGCTAGAAGTATACCCACACACATGCTTATGTGTGTGTGTGTGTGCCTGTTTTTGACTGGTTAATTCTGAACATCTTAACTAAACTTTTTTTTTTTTACTGCTTTTTAAAATTCTTCAGTTGATTTTTGTAATTTCGGAATTTAAAAGTATGTGTATGGCAAGCAATAACAGTTTTGTCCCATCCTTTATAAGACTTACATCGAATTCTTTTCCTGCCACATTGTTAAGAGTTTCCAAAATAATACTGCATATTATGGCAATGCATGCTGTCTTTTTCTTGTACATGCTATCTTCCATTCTTAGAGAGAATGCCTTTAGTGCCATTATACTAATACTAAATACCATAATACCAATAAAACGTATTGTTTATTCTTATAAACAAATATTAATCATATTAAGGCAATTTCCTTCTATTCCTACTTTGTGTGTGTGTGTACGTGCTCTGACATGTTCAACTCTTTGTGACCCTATGGACTGTAGCTCGCCAAGCTCCTCTGTCTATAGAATTTTCCAGGTAAGAATACTGGAGTGGGCTGCCATTTTCTACTCCAGGGATCTTCCTGACCTAGGGATAGAACCCACGTCCCTTTACTGCACTGGCAGGCAGCTTCTTTACCACTGTGCCACCTGGAAAGCCCTTTTCCTACTTTGCTACAAGCTTAAGAAAAAAAAAAGGACAGATTTTAAATTTTATATCGCCATCCCAAAAATTAAGAGAAGGAAAGAAAATGCTTGATTAATGGATTGCCAAAGGATATTTAAGTTTTTTAAATCTCCTTTGCTATGCTTCTTTTAGAGATTGTTTTACTACCCAGGTAAGAGTTGGCTACTCCTAGTTTACCGAATCACTGCATATAAATTCTCAGTAGGCTAGGTAACGGATAGCTTGCTTTTACCTAGACAAGAACAGAAGGTTTGCCTCACCAGAGTTTCTGGAACTGGCAGGTTTTCATTTGGGGCTCTGAAGATCCCCGCCTACTGACCTTTCTTTTGCAGAAACAGTATTTATTTCTTTTTTGTAACCAGTTGAATAGCCCTGTAACATTATCTTTCTTGTGGCTTATTTGGTGTAGGATTCAAGCATTAAGGACTTAAAGTGTCTTTGATCTGTCCTACTCTCATTAGCAAACAAAAACAAGCCCAGGTACTTTGGAGAAGATACATAGGTACATGCCTGCCTGTGACCAGGAATTAGAAGCAGCATTTCTAATACTTATTATCTTATAGTTAAAAATGAAACAAAAAATCTAAATGGCTCAAGTTCAGAAAAAAATGCTTTTTCACCTTACTTCCTAACTTTTTAAAAGCCTGTGTTAAATGGGTAGTAGCTGGGAACAGTTGTTTATTAAGGGCCATCTGTTAGTCATAAGAGCTACACAGTTTCAAATTTATTTTTTCCTACTTGAGGATATATTTACAAACTCAAATTCATGCACATATAGCTTTAGTGAGCAGCCATCCATTTAAGAATTTAGCTCATTATATCATAAATGCAAAAATTACCGTTTAAACAATGTGCCCTTTTACTCACTAATTGTTTCATAGGTATTATTCATTCCAACTAGATTTCCATTTGTAAGCCTCAGCCATCAGGAGCACTTAGTAAAAGTAGATTACAGAGCACTGAAGTGTTGCTCAGTGACAACATTACAGGATTTCAAAGATCAACAAGGAATTAAAAGATCATTTCCATCCTTTCATATTAAGTGTGAGGGTGGAGGACTACAATGACTAATTGTTCTCTAAACACGAATCATGTTTCAATTGCCTTTTTCTCAATCATATGTTAGTGTCAATAACTGAAGAATGGCAAGGATTGTTTAATTGACATAATGGATTATCATATCACCAGTGATTTACTGATGGACAATATTTTTATACACATGTCATGTAGACTGTTAAAAAATTGTGACTTATAGGTCAAATAGCAATCATTACTGAAGACTTCTCTCTTCAGGTAGAATTTTCTGTGACAGTGACCCAGGTAAGAATTGCTTCACTATTAACTGTACAACCTATTTTCTTATAAACTTTAAAAAATATCTTGCCCCTTTCAATTTGAAGATTGAGTGTATAGAAAGATATATATTTAGTTCTAAGTTACAAAATGAATCAGGTTAGTTTTTTGAGCTATCGAGATTTACTTACAAAATTAAATGGATATTGTCTAGCGGTTTTTTTTAGAAATAAAATTTCAATCCATCAAAAATAGAATAGCATTGTCCCTTAATCTTAAAAAAAAATCTGCATTTAGAATACCAGATTCAGTTTTTTACTCTCTTGTTACTGCTACTTCTGAAATCTCAATGAACCTGATATGAAACACAGGTAAGGAAAAACAAAGGAAATCATATTTGGGGTCTGTAAATGCCAAGTTGGGAACAAATCAGTATTTTCTTATCATAATTAAATCTCAATTAGAAAGGATACATATAAATGAGAATTGAATCTTAAACAAACTTCTCAGGGAAACAAATAAAATAAAGATAAAATTTGTTAGACAAATATTATGAAAGCACAGAAATACAGACAGAAGTTGTCCATGATTAACAGATGAAAAATTCACAGAGTGAGTGGCTAGCAGGCTGTTATCACCAGTAGTTATTAATTGAATAGATAGAGCTGTACATAAGGTGGTTTCATTTTACAGGATCTTGCAACCCAGTTGGATAGAGAGAACATACATATAAAGAACACAAGAAATAATGATTTCTAAGCCAAGCAAATGATCCTGTAGTCTTTCTTTTCTAAACTGTATATTCTGCAATTTAAATAATATTATTTCATCTAACAGCAATATGAACTTGTCAATTGAATTTTTCAAAGAACTTTTTCCCTGAATATTGGTGGCCACCTGAGATAAATTTTTTTCATGTCTTTCAAATGTTTGCTTATTTTACACTATGTTGGAAGATATTAAATAATTTCAAAAAGGCAGCTCATCTTGGGAAAGAAAAAATCAGAACCCAAAATACACATACTAAATTGGTTGGATCACAAGGCAGGAAATGCAATATTTTGTACATCTGAATTCGTGGGTATTTAGCTGTGCTTAGTTTTTCTGAGCAGTTGTCCTGACGGATACTCAGAAAGCAGCAGGACTGTTTGAGATAATTACATAGTGCACTCAACTCTAATTCATATACAGCCATCAGGTATTTATAGATTTCTATTTATGATGCTGTCGCTAAGGAGTTTCTTGCAGTTTTCAGGTTAAATTTCTATCTTTTGGAGATTATAACTTAGTTATAAAATTTTTTCTCCTTGACTGAAACTTGGTATACAAAATCTTGGTGAGAGTGAAAACATTATTAGAAATTTCCACAAATGTCATTTAAAAATAATTTTATAAAGTACTAAAATATATCTTTAGAACTTATTCAGATGTGTTCTACATATTATGTATTTTCTTGTTATTTGTTTGTATACAGATGTGTTCATTTACTTTTAAACATATCAGGTTTTTCATTGTACCATTCAGACTACATTGTAAAATAAATTTTAATATATGAACATTATCAGTTCATTTCATTTCAGTCGCTCAGTCATGTCTGACTCTTTTCAACCCCATGGACTGCAGCAGCTAGGTCTCCCTGTCCATCACCAACCCCCAAAGTTTACTCAGACTCATGTCCATTGAGTTGGTGATGCCATCCAACCATCTCATCCTCTGTTGTCCTCTTCTCCTCCTGCCTTCAATCTTTCCCAGCATCAGGGTCTTTTCAATGGGTCAGTTCTTCACATCAGGTGGTCAAGGTATTGGAGTTTCAGCTTTAGCATCAGTCCTTCCAATGAACACCCAGGACTGATCTCCTTTAGAACCGACTGGTTGGATTTCCTTGCAGTCCAAGGGACTCTCAAGAGTCTTCTCTAGCACCACAGTTCAAAAACATCAATTCTTTGGCACTCAGCTTTCTTTATAGCCCAACTTTCACATCAATATATGACTACTGGAAAAACCATAGCCTTGAGTAGACAGAACTTTGTTGGCAAAGTAATGTTTCTGCTTCTTAATATGCTGTCTAGGTTGGTCAAAACTTTTCTTCCAAGGAACAAGAGTCTTTTAATTTCATGGCTGCAATCACCATCTGCAGCGATTTTTGGAGTCCCCAAATATAAAGTCTGTCACTGTTTCCACTGTTTCCCCATCTATTTCCCATGAAGTGATGGGACCAGATGCCATGACCTTAGTTTTCTGAATGTTGAGCTTTAAGCCAACTTTTTCACTCTCCTCTTTCACTTTCATCAAGAGGCTCTTTAGTTCTTCTTCGCTTTCTGCCATAATGGTGGTGTCATTTGCATATCTGAGGTTATTGATATTTCTCCCAGCAATCTTGATTCCAAATTCTGCTTCATCCAGCCCAGTGTTTCTCATGATGTACTCTGCATTTAAGTTAATATATTATACTTAAGTACCAAATGATGACAGATAATATACAGTTTACTGCACAGCTGAGTGTAAGGGATTAATAGATTTTATATAACCAAATATGTTTTATAATATGTCATGTAAATTTATTTATGGTTTGTTACAGTTTAGTCAAAGCTTTTTTTTTTTTTTTTTGCTATGCCATTTTTATTACTATGTTTGGAGGGAAAAAACTGTATTTCAGCTTTTCAAACGAATCTAGCATTTTTGGCCTAGGTATTTTAGCTGGGATATTCTAAATAAGCAATTTGTAGGCCTATATTTATTTTAAATATAATAATTTTTTTTGAGCAAAGTTAAACTATATCTGAAGTATATACAATTTGGGCTTCCCTGGTGGCTCAGACAGTAAAGAATCTGCCTTCAGTGCAGAAGACCCAAGTTCGATCCCTCAGTTGGGAAGATGCCCTGGAAAAGGGAATGACTACCCACTTCAGGATTCTTGCCTGGAGAGTTCTTTGGACAGAGGAGCCTGGAAGCCCACAGTCCAAGGGGTTCCAAAGAGTTGGAGAAGACTGAGTAACTAGCTTTTAGTCTCAATTATAATTTACTATGTTATTTGCAGTTAATATGTTCCCTTTTGCATCATGAGATTTTATTCTTCTAGGAGCTGGATTTGTTTTAGGATTTGTATGAAAATAGGATTGGATTGGCTATTTCTACTTTTAAATAAGACCTAGCAAATCCAAGAAAGAATCCTGACTAATCCCAAAGAAAGGCAATGCCAAAGAATGCTCAAACTATCGCACAATTGCACTCATCTCACACGCTAGTTAAGTAATGCTCAAAATTCTCCAAGCCAGGCTTCAGCAATACGTGAACCATGAACTTCCTGATGTTCAAGCAGGTTTTAGAAAAGACAGAGGAACCAGAGATCAAATTGCCAACATCTGCTGGATCATCAAAAAAACAAGAGAGTTCCAGAAAAGCATCTATTTCTGCTTTATTGACTATGTCAAAGCCTTTGACTGTGTGGATCATAATAAACTGTGGAAAATTCTGAAAGAGATGGGAATACCAGAACACCTGACCTGCCTCTTAAGAAACCTGTATGCAGGTCAGGAAGCAACAGTTAGAACTGGACATGGAACAACAGACTGGTTCCAAATAAGAAAAGGAGTACATCAAGGCTGTATATTGTCACCCTGCTTATTTAACTTCTATGCAGAGTACATCATGAGAAACGCTGGGCTGGAAGAAGCACAAGCTGGAATCAAGATTGCCAGGAGAAATATCAATAACCTCAGATATGCAAATGATACCACCATTATGGCAGAAAGCGAAGAAGAACTAAAGAGCCTCTTGATGAAAGTGAAAGTGGAGAGTGAAAAGTTGGCTTAAAGCTCAACATTCAGAAAACTAAGGTCATGGCATCTGGTCCCATCACTTCATGGGAAATAGATGGGGAAACAGTGGAAACAGTGTCAGACTTTATTTTGGGGGGCTCCAAAATCACTACAGATGGTGATTGCAGCCATGAAACTGAAAAATGCTTACTCCTTGGAAGGAAAGTTATGACCAACCTAGATAGCATATTCAAAAGCAGAGACATTACTTTGCCAACAAAGGTCCGTCTAGTAAAGGCTATGGTTTTTCCTGTGGTCATGTATGGATATGAGAGTTGGACTGTGAAGAAAGTTGAGCACCGAAAAATTGATGCTTTTGAACTGTGGTGTTAGAGAAGACTCGTGAGAGTCCCTTGGCCTGCGAGGAGATCCAACTAGTCCATTCTAAAGGAGATCAGTCCTGGGTGTTCATTGGAAGGACTGATGCCAAAGCTGAAACTCCAATACTTTGGCCACCTCATGTGAAGAGTTGACTCATTGGAAAAGACTCTGATGCTGGAAGGGATTGGGGTCAGGAGGAGAAGGGGACAACAGGGGATGAGATGGCTGGATGGCATCACCAACTCGATGGACATGAGTTTGAGTAAACTCTGGGAGTTGGTGATGGACAGGGAGGCCTGGCGTGCTGCGATTCATGGGGTCGCAAAGTGTTAGACACGACTGTGGGCCTGAACTGAACTGAACTGAATGAATGTAAATCAAATGGCTATAAAACAGATAAAAAAAAATTAGCTGCTCTATTATTTTTTTTAATTGAATGAGTAAGGTATTCTATGATTTAAGATTGGCAGGAGTTAATGGCTTTTATGAATAACAAATAGCCAGGATTCTGTATAATAATTCTGGGTGTACATACTGATAAACAACATGAATGCAATTAACTTCACAGCTCATCTCATGAATCCGTACTGGCATCTGTTCTGCCCTCCTCACCAAGTTGTGTGCCAACCTCTACTCCCAAATTACTCATATAGACTAGGCCAATGATTACAATGCAATTAGACTGATGAGAATCAAGAGGATTGAAAACATATATATACTGAGTACTCCTAACTTGGTTTTAGCTATGCAAGAATACATAAACCTATTTTACATCAAATATAATTTTTCTCTTTTGCTTTCTGACTTTCTCAGCTAGTATTTTAAAAAGCAAACCAAAATGTACTTAATTTAAAAAGGGCATCTAATGTTAAAAACATATTTTCTTGCTGTGAAATTGAATTTGTTGAGTTTTTCATTCTTGGCTGATAGAATACGTATTTATAAAACCAGAGTCACACAAAAATGGCAAGACGGATATGGTCAATTATTTTACCTTCATACCTCAAAGCATTGACTACAATGTATTCCGTGAATAATCTAATTGGCAAAACAGATATATTTGAAGAAGCAATGGAGTACAAGTAATAAGAACTCCCTCTTTAGAGTTTTATATTCTTTTCCTTATAAATTATGTCACATTGTGTCATATCTTATCATATTTATCAACTAATCCCCAGAGGCAACTAGTGTTGAACAGACCACTTCCTACATTAAGTAGTCATTTGGTAAAAGGACAATAAGGATAACAAAATTGAGCTAATCCCTGATCATATAAAAGCTATCTATTTCTTCACAAGCCGTGGAAAGACAGTTGGAAAGTGAAAATGAACTAATTTCATTGCACACTTATTTATGTGATATGTGTGTGGTGTCCTTAGTTGCTTAGTCACGTCTGACTCATTGTGACCCTATGGACTCTAGTCTGCCAGGCTCCTCTGTCCATGGGATATCCCAGGCAAGAATCCTGGAGTGGGTTGCCATTTCCTCCTCCAAGGGATCTTCCTGACCCAGGGATGGAATCTGAGTCGCCTGTATCTTCTGCATTGGCAGGTGGATTCTTTTACCACTGAGCCACCTGGGAAACCCCATTATATGATATACTTTATTGTAAATGCTTTATGAATTTTAATTTTTGTTTATTTAATTTTCATGTATTTCTTTTATTGTCATCACAAGCCAGAGGTTAGCCAGCTGGTAGATGTTAGAGGTGGTATTTGAACCTACATAGCTGGTCACCAGATGCTCTACTCTTAATCCCTACACTCTGCTGCCTGTATGCAATATTAGCCTAAGAGGGAAATAAATGACCTTTACAATTTTCAGCAGTGTTTACAGGTGTCTTAACCATTCTCTAGCATTAAGCATCACTTGTTTATGATGATTATTTGGGTGTGGGTTAGGGAAAATTATTAGAGTCTTTGACATTCTCAGTATTAATGTTTTCTTTCATTGGCATAGATCTTTCAATAAAGAAAATAACATCTTGAGACATCCTAGAGGCCATTTCTGAATCCAGTTAAACAACCTATGTCACATCCTCCCAACTGAACCCTGTGACAAGATTTTGAAGTCCTTTCTTTCAGGTATTTGTGAAGGGATTTTATTTTGACAAAAAGAATCCCCAAGGATTATCACATTCTTTTTGTTGTTGTTGTTCAGTATTAATGGTTTTCTATGAAAGAAACTGCAAGGAGATCTGATCAGTCCATCCTAAAGGAAAATCAGTCCAAAATATTCATTGGAAGGACTGATGCTGGAGCTGAAACTTCAGTACTTTGGCCACCTGATGCGAAGAACTGACTCACTGGAAAAGACCCTGATGCTGGGAAAGATTGAGGGCAGGAGGAGAAGGGGATGACAGAGGATGAGATGGCTGGATGGCATCTCTGACTCAATGCAGATGAGTTTGAGAAAGCTCCAGGAGATGGTGATGGACAGGGAAGCCTGGCGTGCTGCAGTCCATGGGGTCACAAAGAATTGGACACAACTGAGCGGCTGAACTGAACTGATGAAAGAAGCACAAATACAAACTTGGAGAAATAGTAGGAATATTTTCTACCTGATACAAAATAGAAGTGGTGCAATAGTGTGCTTTCCTGGTGGCTCAGTCTTAAAGTATCCTCCTGCCAGTGCAGGATAAGCAGGTTTGAACCCTGGGTCAGGAAGATCCCCTGGAGAAGGAAATGGCAACCCACTCCAGTATTCTTGCCTGTGAATCCCATGAACAGAGGAGACTGGTGGCCTACAAATCATGGGGGTCACAAAGAGCTGGGGACACAACTGAGTGACTAAACAACACCAACAAAGGAAACCAATGCCACTTTCAGCGTTAATATGCTTTAGAATTTTTATTATATCAAGCATAGAATTGCTTCTTTTTCAGTTTCATCTTTGATTCTATCTTTGACAGTCCATGGGGTCGCAAAGAGTCGGACATGACTGAACAACTTCACTTTTTCACTTTTTCTTTCTGTTGATAAACCAAGTAAGTCTTTCATGGGGCAGCTCATCAACTGCATAGAGTATGTATCCTCTATGTCTTTTACTTTACAGATACAACAGCTACAATTACGGAGATTATAAATAAATATATCTTTAAGTCTTTCAGTTAAATCATCCCCCCAAAACTGTAAGATCTGTACTTTCTTTTAACAACAATTAAGTTAAACAGTAATCTCATTAATAATCATGTTTTAGATACAGAAATAAATGCTGCTAATAGGCTGGGGTTAAACAGTGAGTTTGTTAGAAGCGTGGGACCCAGCCTTACAATTAAGGTTGAGCACATGTGATTTGAAGGATGAAAAATCCTTCCTGCTTGATATTATCTGCTAAAATTCATATCAATTAAAGCTAAGGGCTAAGTAATTATTCCACGTAATATCTAGTTAATATTGAATTATTTAATTTAAGGGAAATATATCATCTCCTATTAAGTCATTAACAGCAACTGATTCATTATCAGAGTTTAGAGAAAAACGAATAAAGGACAGGAAAGTTTTTGATGGAGAGAAGTTTCACACATTAGATGATGCCTGAAGGAAACTTTAGGTGGAAAATTCTGCAGTTTATAGGGCCCCTTGTACAGCTGTAAGGGCATGAACTGGTAATGATAACTAAGATGATAAGCTTGTTGTTGATATTTTTTCTAGTAGAGGTGCTGTGGCTTATCTTCAAGTGTGTGTGTGCATTTTATAAATGGAAATATAAGATTATTTCACCTAGAGTTGTCCTTATTACTCTGAAGGAGTGTTAGTATTGAATTAACGACAACTTAAATTTAACTGTTATTTGTAACCCCTGAATCAAAGCAAACCTCTAAAGGTGATTTTAAAATTTTTTACTAAATTAATAAGACCAACTGTAACGTAATGTTACTCAGATATAAGTATACAATATTAGATATTTTGTATTAAGAATAGTGGGGCTTCCTAGGTAGTGCTAGTGGTAAAGCATCTGTCTGCCAGTGCAGGAGACACAAGAGACACAGGTTCAACCCCTCGATCAGGAAGATTCCCTGGACTAGGAAATGGCAACCCACTCTAGTATTCTTGCCTGGAAAATTCCATGAACAGAGGAGCCTGATGGGCTACAGTTCATGGGGCCACAAAGAATTGGACAGGACTGAAAACACTGTGCACACATTAAAAATAGCAATAAAAGCAGCAATTTGAACATGTATCTATGTATTTGTTTCCTATTGTAGCTAATTATCACAAATGTGGTGTTAATGCAAATGTATTATCTTTCAGTTCTGTAAGTCAGAAATCTGACATGTGTCTCTCTCAGCAAAAATCAAGCTTTGGTAGGGCTTCATTCCTTTCTAGAGGCCCTAAGATAGAACTTTTTTCTTGCCTTTTTCAGCTTCTAAAAGTTGACTACATTTTTTCGTTCATTGCCCCCTTCTTCCATCTATAAAGCCAAGAATGGCGGATTGAGTTATTTTCTTCATGACCCTTCGTCTACTTTTAAAGACTCAATAATTAGATTGAACTCACTCAGATAATTTAGGATAATCTCCCCATCTCAAGGTCAGTTGATCAGTAATCTTTATTATATCTGCAACCTTAATTCTCTTTTGCCATATAAAATAACATGTATAAATTCTAAGGTTTAGGGTATGGACATCTTTGGGGACCCAATATTCTGTTTACCATTGTCTACTATATAGGATATGTGCATCCCTGAAAAAAACTCATATTAAAAAATACACAAAGAATAATAGGGCAAGTGGTACTTCCCGACCTAGGGATCGACCCCAGGTCTCCTGCATTGTAGACAGACGCTTTACTGTCTGAACCACCAAGGAAGTCTCCAGGAATAAAATATGGGGTTGAAACGGGCAACTCAAAACCTACGCAATTTAGTGACCAGACTGATGAAAACAAAAACAATCCTATAAAATTTTGGTTTAAATGATATTGAATTCCTAATAAACATACACCACTTTAAATACAGGATTTTATTTTAAAATTTAGGATGGGGAGGGATGTATCTTGATGGAAGCAGGTGTAAGGAATGGGTGAAGCTGCTGAGTTGTGAAGGCAGAGACAAATGTGGGAAAAAACAAGGAAAACCACATAATAAGCACTTCCAATCACTACAACGAATGTAGCCCAACTGAACCAAGAAGAATGATAGCTCAAAAAGAACATGTCTGGAATACTTTACATCACTGCTGCTTTCTGTATTCAGCTATGTTGTCGTTTTGTGTTTGGTTATTGTTACTTGGTGTCATCTGCATATCTGAAGTTATTGATATTTCTCCCAGCAATCTTGACTCCAAATTGGGCTTCACCCAGCATGGCGTTTCACCTAATGTGCTCTGCCTGTAAGTTAAATAAGCAGGGTGATAATGTACAGCCTCCTTTCCCAATTTGGAACCAGTCCGTTGTTCCACGTCTGGTTCTGTTGCTTCTTGACCTGCCTACAGGTTTCTCAGGAAGCAGGTACAGTAGTCTAGTATTCCTATCTCTAAAATTTTCCACAGTTTGTTGTGATCCACACAGTCAAAGGCTTTAGTGCTATGAAGGAAAAGGAGTAATGCTCTAAGAACATATTAAAAGAATACATGATCCAGTAGTGGGTATGGGATTGGATATTTGAGCTCATATTTAAATGATTATCACCAAGCAGTGGGCCATGAAGTGACTGACATTTCTGGTGCTCACAGCAATGGCAATGGCAACATATATTCTATATCTGTACTGAAGTTGAAACAACTTCATTGACCTTTTGATTTCATTTTCTCTAACCAACCATGGTTGATTACCAATCATGGTATCAGTAGCAGACCATTTCTACTTGAAAAGTGGATGGCATCTAGGCACAATTCTAAAACTGGCCTAACAGTACAGTAAAACTCCTGCTATTGTTTTATTTAAAACTTGTTATTTCTCCCTTTTGTGAAACTATTTTTGTATTGAATATATCATATGTCCACTAGGGGACAGTGCTGCCCTTTCTTAGACGAAAGTTGTTTTATCCTTAGCAAGACCAGATCTTCCATGTTAGATGTTGGGGGTGGGGAGGAAGAAGGAAAAGCTTTCCCTAGTTTGGAAATGAAAGAAAAAAAATAAGACCTTTGAGATAGAAAGGGATTGCATGTTATTTCAAAGGCGAACATTACAGAAAATTTTGTTAACAATTTATTTTTAATCACTCTTTATTGAAAGGGTACACGAAATACAAATTAAGAATACCTGATCTGAGTTACTCTTGATTATGCTGCACTATAAATTTAATTTAAAATATGTGTTGTTTTCGATCTATGTCACTAAAAATACCTCAAAGGTTATTTATTTATTTTTGGTGAGGAAGACCTACAGATACTGTATTTACTGTTAACTACCATATAAAATGAATTTTTATAAGATGCTTAAATGCCCCATGGAGTTGCAAAGAGTTGAACACAATTTAGTGACTGAACAACAGCAGTAATTATTAATATAATATGTCATTCTTATATCAAAGAGCAGTAATATTTAAGAATTGTGAATTTCATCACATAAATTACCCTCATAATTTAAAATGATATTGTAGAAAACATCCACAAATTCTGCTGTGTGAACAGTTAACAAATATAATACATAGCCTTTCTTGTAGTGGCTTTAATTAGCATTAATTATTCTGCATGCATTTAAGAAAATCATCATTTAATTTGGTAAATTCTATAAGCACTCTTATTTTATTTTCCTGATGGGTTCTGCTCTATTTACCTGTGTTTTTGCTGGCCAGGTTCATATGTGAAATATCAAAAATATTTCATGTGGTAAAAGGGTGAAAATGCATCCAGCTGGGCTTCTCAGATGGTGCTAGTGGTAAAGAACCTGCCTGCCAATGCAGGAGATTCGGGTTTGATCCCTGGTTTGGGAGGAGGGAATGGCAACCTACTTCAGTATTCTTACCTGAAGAATCTCAGGGACAGAGCCACAAAGAGTCAGACACGAATGAAGCAACTTAACATGTACACATGCATGCACCCTAACTATATTTCTGATTTAATCTCACAATATTGACATATAATTTATTTATACTACACTTTTTTGCCTATATTATTTTTATGCCTTACTACGAATTGAGCATTTGCAAAGGAAAGATATGCATGATTTTTTTGTGGTTGATTTTAGAATTTGGGGGCATGAAAATTTAGAATAAAATTTTTAGGTCATAGGGATTTTCTGGTAAATAACACTTTTAAAAACAAAAATGCAGCTAATTTAAACCACTAGTTTCTTGATTGTATATTTTGGGGATGTCAATAGGTACATTAATCAATGAAGCTATTAATAGTACTCCCTTGTTTTTTTTTCCTCAGCTAACATTTAGGCTTTCCTTTTCTCGTGATGATTGCTAGAACTGTCTTTGAAGAAGGCAATTGTTATAGGTCTAATTCTATTACACTTCCATATGAGAAACTTCCAGTAAAATACATGCATAAATCTTTATGCATTAATAATGCTTAAAATAAATTGAAAATAGGGCTTATACAAGTGCTTAAAGGATTACAGGTCAGGAATAGCTACCATATGCTGGTTACAAAGTAGTTGTTGCAGCCGTTACACCTTGGCTGTGCTTTCCTTTTCACATGGAACTCCTGGTTATAGCCCAAGAGAGATCAAAATATATAATTTAAAATTACCTTCTGTTGATCTGATCAATAAAGTGTATTTAAATATGTAACACTGACATACTGTGGAATGTCTGGCATTCCTCATGGCAAATTTTCTGCTTTTATAAAAATGTCTATACTGTGTATGGTGTATTGTGAACTAGGATGATGTCTACCTCTTGCTATTACACACACACACATATGTACCTCTAGAAATACTTTCGATTTTTCTAGGGCTTTGAAGGGCCATCAGCACTTTCTTTTCTTCTCTAAAATTAAAGCATGATCTTTCTAGTAAAAAGCTACATAAATATACAATAATGCAAAATATGGGCTTACCAGGTGGCACAGTGGTAAGGAATCCACCTGCCAATGCAGGAGTCTCAGGAGAGCCGAGTTTGATCCCTGGGTTGGGAAGAATCCCTTGAAGGAGGAAATAGCAACCCACTCCAGTATACTTGCCTGGAAAATCCCATGAACAGAGAAGCCTGGTGGGTTACAGCCCATGGAATCTCAAAGAGTTGAACACAGCTGAGCAACTAAGCACATGCCCAATGCAAAATACATAAAAGATGATTTTGTGCATCATGTTTAAGAAGCTCAGGGACGAAAAAGAAGACGGCTGAGACTGAGTTTCAATTCCATGTGTTAGAAGAGCTAGCTCTCCAGAAGCCTGAGGTTTGAGGGGAAAAAAATTAAGTAGTAGTTAGCTTTGACTCATAGACTCTTAAAACAACTCAAGAATAATTGGCAAAAAGAAAAATTAGCTGTCCTGAAGGTGTGTGAATTAAAATAAAATTATGAAGCTGACTTATAATACCTTTATAAATTCAGATATATCAGAAAATAGAAATGGTGACAAAGTTTTAATTTTCCTTTAAAGCTCAACATTCAGAAAATTAAGATCATGGCATCCAGTCCCATCACTTCACAGCAAATAGATGGGGAAACAGTGGAAACAATGACAAACTTTTTTTGGAGTGGGGGAGCTCCAAAATCACTGAAGGTGGTGATTGCAGCCATGAAATTAAAAGATGCTTACTCCTTGGAAGGAGAGTTATGACCAACCTAGACAGCATATTTGGAGGAGCCTGGAGGGCTGCAGTCCATGGGGTCCCTGAGAGTCGGACACGACTGAGCGACTACACTTTCACTTTTCTTTCTTTTTTTTTTCTTATTTTATTTATTTTATTTTATTTTTAAACTTTACATAATACACTTTCACTTTTCAATTTCATGCATTGGAGAAGGAAATGGCAACCCACTCCAGTGTTCTTGCCTGGAGAATCCCAGGGGCGGCAGAGCCTGTTGGGCTGCCGTCTATGGGGTCACACAGAGTCGGACACGGCTGAAGTGACTTAGCATAGCATAGCATAGACAGCATATTAGAAAGCAGAGACATTACTTTGCCGACAAATGTCCATCTAGTCAAGGTTATGGTCTTTCCATTGGTCATGTATGGATGTGAGAGTTGGACTGTGAAGAAAGCTGAGCACCAAAGAATTGATGCTTTTGAACTGTGGTGTTGGAGAAGACTCTTGAGAGCCCCTTGGACTGCATGGAGATCCAACCAGTTCATCCTAAAGGAGATCAGTCCTGGGTGTTCATTGGAAGGACTGATTCTGGAGCTGAAACTCCAATACCTTGGGCACCTGATAGGAAGAACTGACTCATTTGAAAAGACCCTGATGCTGGGAAAGATTGAGGGCAGGAGGTGAAGGGGACGATGGAGGATGAGATGGTTGGATGGCATCACCAACTCAATGGACATGAGTTTGGGTAAACTCCTGGAGTTGGTGATGGACAGGGAGGCCTGGCATGCTGCAGTCCATGGGGTCACAAAGAGTCAGACACGACTGAGTGACTGAACTGAACTGAACTTGACCCTACAAGGGCTTCACAAATTGTCAGTCCCTTTAGGACAATCTGAGCTTCCACGGTGGCTCAGACAGTAAACTGTCTGCAATGCAGGAGGCCCTGGATTCCATTCTTGGGTCAGGAAGATCCCCTGGAGAAGGGAATGGTTATCCACTCTAGTATTCTTGCCTGCAAAATTCCATGAACAGGGAAACCTCGAGGGCTACAGTCTATGGGGTTGCAGAGTCAAACATGACGGAGTGACCAATACTTTTCACTTTCAGGAAAATCTGCTCTACATATACAAGAGTAATTTTTTTTTTTTTTAGTTTTTATGATTACAACCATTTGTCACTGTTTCTGTAAATCTTGGAGTCACATATGCAATAATTTATAACATTTACTAAATGTCTTCTTCATACTAGACACTTTATTAAGGAATTTGTGATCAAGACCAAGGTACAGTAAAATAGTTCCCCAAAAGCCAGACTCACCTAGTTTTGAGGTCATTTATTGTATCTTCTAGATACATGGTGTCTATGTATATTGCATATATTTTACTCACATTAACAACCATTAATACCTAAGTTATTTCATGGTATTATGTAGGTTTGTTATTTACTCTTGGGATTTTGAGAACAACACAGGGCATTTATTTCTGTACTGAAGCAGTATGCAGAGACTCTCATGTTATGCTGTACCTAATTCTAGGATAAATTCTGGCTTTGAGAAAATTCAGTGCAGACTTTGTAATGGTAGAACACTTGTTCTTTACAAGACAAGGAGTATGAAATGCTTTAACCATATTTTAAATGAAACTCATTTTTCTCTTAGTAGTTTCTCTTGTGTAGTTTTTTAAACTATATCCAAATAAAAGTCATTTTATCTTTATTCAGATTGGATGGCCTGCTAAAGTTTAACAGGTGTAATATATGTTACACTTGGGGTAATATATGTTACTCTGTGGAATGCCTTATTGATGCACGCTTAGTCACTCAATTGTGTTCCAGTCCATGGACGGTAGCCTGCCAAGTTCTTCTGTCCATAGGATTTCCCAGGCAAGAATACTGGAGTGGGTTGCCATTATTATTTAAATCTGATTGCCTTTATTTGATGCTAACTCTGTCCCCTATACCCTATCTTGCACTTTAACACACTTCCTGAGCTCTGTGCTTCCACATTTGTTTGAGCTTGATGACTTTTCACATCCGGTATTGCTATTTGATTGATCTTAAGGCATTTCACCGCAGATGGTGATTGCAGCCATGAAATTAAAAGATGCTTGCTCCTTGGAAGGAAAGTTATGACCAACCTAGATAGCATATTCAAAAGCAGAGACATTACTTTGCCAACAAAAGTCCGTCTAGTCAAGGCTATGGTTTTTTCAGTAGTCAGGTATGGATGTGAGAGTTGGACTGTGAAGAAAGCTGAGTGCTGAAGAATTGATGCTTTTGAACTGTGGTGTTGGAGAAGATTCTTGAGAGTCCCTTGGATGGAAAGGAGATCCAACCAGTCCATTCTAAAGGAGATCAGTCCTGGGTGTTCTTTGGAAGGAATGATGCTAAAGCTGAAACTCCAGTACTTTGGCTACCTCATGCGAAGAGTTGACTCATTGGAAAAGACCCTGTTGCTGGGAGGGATTGGGGGCAGGAGGAGAAGGGGACGACAGAGGATGAGATGGCTGGATGGCATCACTGACCTGATGGACATGAGTTTGGGTAAACTCCGTGAGTTTGTGATGGACAGGGAGGCCTGGCGTGCTGCAATTCATGAGGTTGCAAAGAGTCGGACACGACTGAGCGACTGTACTGAACTGAACTGAAGGCATTTCACTCTTTAAATCTCTATTTGTTCTTCCTTTCTTCACTATTCTCTGTTCTTCTGGATCATGGTCTTAGAGTTATTTTATTCCTCCTTTAATGTTTAATAAGCATTCCTTCTAGGTTTCTTAGGATTTTTAATTATGGTTCAGTTATCTTCATTCTTTTTAAAACTTTCAAACCTTTAATTAAGTGATCAAAAATAGTTTAAATTCTATGATTAGCTAAACTCTCAGAAATGCACAGAATTCTTATAAATGCTCTTATGCATTATATAAAATGCACTGTAAGTTCGTATGTTTAACATTACATGTAGAAATTTTAAACTTAATTACAAGAAAGATAAGTAAATGCACAGTCAGAAACACAATTCATACACACTGTCACTATACTGCTGTCATTGTCAATATATATAAACTAAAGTTGTGGTTGTTTTCACTGATGTAACTAGAGTAATTTTTTTTCATTGTGAATTTCATATAACTTTTCTGTTGAAACTTCTCCTAACTGTACATTAAAGGAAATACTCTTAAGGTTTTTTGGTTTTGTTTTGTTTTGTTTTGTTTTTACAGAAAAATGACGACTTTAGTTTCCTTGTTACTCGTACTTAAAACCTTGATGTTATCCTTGACCCTCTATTCCATTATCCTCTTCTTCAGTCACTGAATCCTACAGATTC
Organism: Bos mutus; assembly: GCF_027580195.1. Lineage (NCBI taxonomy): Eukaryota > Metazoa > Chordata > Mammalia > Artiodactyla > Bovidae > Bos > Bos mutus. The sequence goes on from NC_091618.1 coordinate 35,354,884, forward strand.
TTCCTAGAAAAATGACATTGGCCTCCTTCAGCCCCTTTAAATTCCCACTGAAATTGTCGTATGGTCATATTCAAATTGGAGAAGGCACTGGCAACCCACTCCAGTACTCTTGCCTGGAAAATCCCATGGATGGAGGAGCCTGGTGGGCTGCAGTTCATGGGGTCTCGAAGAGTCGGACGTGACTACACGACTTCACTTTCCCTTTTCACTTTCATGCATTGGAGAAGGAAATGGCAACCCACTCCAGCGTTCTTGCCTGGAGAATCCCAGGGATGCGGGAGCCTGGTGGGCTGCCGTCTATGGGGTTGCACAGAGTTGGACATCACTGAAGCGACTTAGTAGCAGCAGCATATTCAAATTCTTAGACAACACATTCCCCTCTCCTTTGTTGGACATTTGAAACACTCAATAGTCTGGCAGAGGCCACCTTTCTGGCATAAGCTCACGTGGACCTCCTATTTAAATAGTCTGCATCATTTTTCCAGTCCACATGTCAGCATCTTAACATATATTTCCATAGCTGCAGTCTTTCCTGCTTAGAATCTCTGCCCACTCTCTTTCTTTTCAAGTAAGTAATAGTTGCTCAGTAGTGTCTGACTCTTTGTGACCCCATGGACTGTAGCCTGCCATGCTCCTCTGTCCACAGAATTTCCCAGGCAGAAATACTGGAGTGGGTTGCTATTACCTTCTTCCTGGGATCTTCCTGACCCAGGGATCAAATGCAGGTTTCCTGAATTACAGGTGGATTCTTTTACCGTCTGAACCACCAAAGGCCTCTTCAAATAGTTGCCCAATAATGTGACTCACAAACATCTCATCATTGACCACCTTGCTGTTATTTATGTTTGTATATATAAGATCCGGGGCTTCCCTGGTAGCTCAGTCAGTAAAGAATCTGCCTGAAGTGCAGGAGACCCAGGTTCAATCCCTGGGTCAGAAAAATCCCCTGGAGAAGGAAATCGAAAATCACTCCAGTATACTTGCTTGGAAAATCCCATGGACAGAGGAGCCTGGTGAGCTGCAGTCCATGGGGTTGCAAAGAGTTAGGCATGACTGAGAGACTAAATTTCACTTTCATATATGATCTGTCTCTTACCAGCTGATAGGAATGAGTCCTATTTAGCCCATCTCTGTATCCCCTGGACATCTCTGTATCCCCAGGACTTCCCTGGTGGCTCAGACAGTAAAGCGTCTGTCTACAATGTGGGAGACCTGGGTTCGATCCCTGGGTTGGGAAGATCCCCTGGAGAAGCAAATGGCAATCCACTCCAGTACTGTTGCCTGGAAAATCCCATGGACAGAGGAGCCTGGTAGGCTACAGTCCATGGGGTCCCGAAGAGTCGGACACGACTGAGCAACTTCACTTTCTTTCTGTATCCCCAATTTCTAGAAGTATCTTTTATTTAGTGAATATTTTGTTGATCACTTTAATTCTTTCATCCAAGCAGCCTAAATAATGATATTTATTATTATGTCATCATGTTTCAGTGAAAATGTTATTAAATTTTCATGACTATTGCTGTTATTATAGCAGTATTATTTTCCTCCATGGAACATTGCCATCACCTGGCCCTTTGAGTGTTAGGACAATAATAACACAAATTTAATTAAAAAATGTTATGTACTCCCTAACCAAGTAGATTCCCTTTTCATCAATAAGACAAAAGCTCTATTGAATGTGTTATTGCACTGATAAAGTAATTTCAAAATTAGATTACAATGCAAATGAGTTGGCTAGGTTGTATTTTTATTCTTGGTAGAAATGTGAGAGAAGCAATATGTGATTATGATGGATTTCTAGTTAAAATAGATTTCTAGCTAAATTTCTAGTTAAAATAGACTATTTCTGACTTAGAAAGGTATCGCCTAAAAATATAAGCTGACCATTGGTAAGCTTAGTGTTAACTTTAGTGCTTTTCTGTGTGGAGAAATACTAATCTATTCAATGTCAGGGATGAAGTAGAAAAAAAAATAACCTTGAAATTTACATACTTTGCAAAGAGTGGCAGAAATGATTCTCATTGATATTAGAAAATTTATGTTTCATCTTGCGTTAGATCTTTAATAAAGGGGTGCATAAACAAGGAAGAAGTCAAACAGATATGCTGACCTGAGTGCAGGCAAATGTGTTTCTCAAATTGTTTTTAGTTTAAAAAAAAAGCAATGTGTTTGATTTTTATGACACATTATTTTTGCTATTTTCCTTCAAGGGTAAAATATATCTGTATGTTGAAAACTAACGACATTATACTTTTATAGACTGTCTACAATGACTGCTTTGTTAAGAAGAAGGAAAAGAAGAAGGGAGTTGTTGTCAAGCCAAAGTAGTTTCATCAAAAAGTTATTTTCAGCAATCTACCAGGTCAGAGCATCCAAATAGCTTTTTGTCTTCCTTTCTGTTTCAGATGAAGTTGTTTATTGAAATTTTGTGAATTATTTAAAAATGAAAATTACAGCTATTTATTTTAAAGATTTGACATAAAATTTAAATTGCCAAGTTTATCAAGTATGTGGCACAAGGTAATAACTTCAACTATTTTTTAAGAATGCAAAATATTCTTTGCACTTGACATTATTCTTTAAGTCATAAACAATAGTATGCTTATAAACATAATGATAATCTGTAACAAATAAAGCTTTTAAAATAAAATAAAATATGATTTGTCTAAAGGTACATGTGTAGATGAAAATATCTAATGGTTTGTATGTGCCAGATATTCGTTTCTGGCAATTACTTATAAATTGTTTTAAATTGGGTTAAATTACATAAAAAGACACATATGAGAAAACTGTTTCATAAATTACATGGAGTAGGCGTAAATAATGTGCCACATTCTAGACTTTAAGTATTTTTAAGATCATAGTATCATTTCTAAGAATACACCATACCAATTATCTTTTATATTTCTAAATTATTGAAATAGACATACATTTAAACATAAACTAGAATGAATTCAAATTTATAAAAAATTGAAATATATTTTCAAGCCAATTTTATTTACTAAATTGATATGAAGATGACAAACATCTTCCAAGTTATATGTCATATGGGTGTAATTATCAGTTAAAGTATAATTACATGAGAAAAAAAAGAAAACACACAAAATAGAACATACAAAGATTTAATGGTTGCTTAAATTTTCCTTGGCTGAAGTGTGCATTTGGGACTCAGCTTCTTAAGGACAAGCCCTTGAGTAGGTTTTAAACTTCAGGGTGGAAAATACCACATTTAGTCTATAGCATATTTGTTTGATTCAATTGAACCCATAGATAGCAGCAAGGTTTGTAATAGCTGTTGAATCATGTAAAACAGAAATATGATGACCCATTTCTGCATGCAAAACAGCTAGACATACTAGTTCTACTGTTTCTGGGGCCATCTTAGTAAACATGATGAGCCGATTAACATTAATTCCACCTGATAATCCTGTGCATATATTCACAAACTTGTTTGCATCTCCATGTAAAATATGGACTTTGGAGAGCAAAAACTGTTTTTTTAATATTATCCCTTGTTGCCTAGTAGAGAGAGCTTCACACATAGTAAGAATTAAATAAATAAATGTCTTTTAAATTGGCATTATATCAAATCTTCTGAATACAAATAGAAAACATTTTCTGGAACATGAGTTTTATATTTTTACCAAAGAATTATATGCACACATATATAGCTCTCTCTCTCTCTCTATATATATATATATACACACACACACACATATACATATATCCCCAATATATATATGTTATAAGTAGATATGAAAACATATTTGAGAGTTACAGTTATTCTTACAATTTTGGAGTTAACTATAGCTTGAAACATAGATTAAAATTAGTTAAGTACTTTATCCGTTTTCTGTGAAAATTGCCAGTATAATTCTTATTTATTTATGAGAAAGGAAAGAAGAGGAATTCAAGTCAAAAGAAATCTGCTTCACAGTACAACAGTAAGTCTTTTCAATTTTGCATTTTTCTATATTGAGTTCTTGACTTCCTACTTTTGCATTCCAGTCCCCTATAATGAAAAGGACATCTTTTTTGGATGTTAGTTCTAGAAGGTCTTGTAGGTCTTCATAGAACCATTCAACTTCAGCTTCTTCAGCTTTACTGGTCAGGGCATAGACTTGGATTACTGTGATATTGAATGGATTGCCTTGGAAACGAACAGAGATTACTCTGTCATTTTTGAGATTGCATCCAAGTACTACATTTTGAACTCTTTTGTTGACTGTGATGACTACTCCATTTCTTCTAAGGGATTCTTGCCCACAGTAGTAGATATAATGGCATCTGAGTTAGGTTCACCCATTCCAGTCCATTTTAGTTCACTGATTCCTAAAATGTAAGTGTTCATTATTGCCATCTCCTATTTGACCACTTCCAAGTTGCCTTGATTCAGGCAAAGAGTCAGACATGACTGAGCGACTGAACTGAACTGATACTGAGTTCTGCGAAGGGACCGACAAGATCTCATTTGAAACCTTTTGATATTTAGCAAGCATACAACAAATGCAGTAAATTTTGAAATTTATCTTGACCCTTGATGTTTGGTCTTGGATTTATTCTGTTAGATTCAGTTTTTATTACTTATCTAGAGAAAGATTAGGGAAATGTTTATCAAATATGCAAATGGATTTTAACTCATTGAATTAGAATGTATTTTTGAGGGGAGTATAAAATTAAACAAACTATCTTTATAAATCATCACAAAAATTGCATAAAGCATAATAGAAATTAGTATGATTTAAAAAATTATGAAGGGAAAATGCTCTTTTACCTCCACAATCTCCCATCCTCTCCTAAATCAGGGTTGTCACTTGGCCTCAGTAGATCAATGAAGGTGTTTTTAGAATCACCGCTTTTTTGACTCATAGTTTCCAGATGTATTCTATTATATATATATGTATATAATAAGATTTAATAAGAGGGGTTTTATTATAGGAATTGGCTTAAATGGGGTTTCCCAAGTGGCTCAAGTGGTAAAGAATCCTCCTGCCAATGCAGGAGCCATGGGAGATGAAGATTCTATCCTGGGTTGGGAAGATCCCCTGGAGGAGGAAATGGCAACCCATTCCAGTATTCTTGCCTGGAAAATTATATGGACAGAGGCTCCTGGTGGGTGACAGTCCATGAAGTCGCAAAGAGTTGGATACAGCCGAAGGGACTGAGCATGCATAGGATTATGGAGTTTGAGACATCCCATGGCCCATGGCCTGTCACCTGCAAGCTGGAGGACCTGGAACACTGGTGATATAATTGAGTCCATTTCTGGACATCCAAGAAACAGGAGCACTGAGGTTTGAGGGTAGAAGAAGATAGATGTCTTACTCATGCAGAGAGAGTGAATTTGCCCTTCTTCTGCCTTTTTGCTCTGTTTGGGACCTCACGGACTGGATAATGCCTGCCTACATTGGTGAGTGTGATCTTTACTCAGTCTACTGATTCAAATGATCATTCCAGAGACACCCTCAAGCCACACCAAGAAATTATTAAGATTTTATGTACAGAAAAACCTGAATGAACTTTTTGGCCAATCCAATACATTTGACTTGCTGTCTGTGTATCATGCTCAGTCATGTCTAACTCTTTGTGACCCCATAGACTGTAGCCTACCAGTCTCTTCTGTCCATGGGATTTTTCAGGGAAGAATACTGGAGTGGGTTGCCATTTCCTCCTCCAGGGGATCTTCCTAACCCAGGGATCGAACTTGTGTCTCCTTCATTGGCAGGCAGATACTTTACCACTGAGTCACCTGGGAAGCTCCTGGGCATCACTTTTCTGTTGTTGTTCAGTCATTAAATCATGTCCAACTCTTTGCAACCCCATGAACTGCAGCATGCCAGGCTTATCTGTCCTTCACTATCTCCTGGAGTTTACCCAAACTCATGCCCATTGAGTTGGTGATGCCATCCAACCATTTCATCTTCTGTCACCCCCTTCTCCTGCATCCCTTAAAAAAAAAAAAAAGTGAAGTCACTCAGTCGTGTCCAACTCTTTGCGACCCATGGACTGTAGCCCACCAAGCTCCTCCATCTATGGGATTCTCCAGGCAAGAATACTGGAGCGGGTTGCCATTTCCTTCTCCTGCATCCCTTAGCTCAGTCAAATTGACAGATTAAATTAATCATTGCACAAGATATATTAGTTTTCTATTGTTATTGCAAATTTTGGTAGATACCAATCAAGGGCTTCCCTGGTGGCTCAGATGGTCAAGAATCTGCCTGCAATGCCAGAGACCTGAGTTCAGTCCCTGGGTCAGGAAGATCCCCTGGAGGAGGGCATGGCAACCCACTCCAGTATCCTGGCCTGGAGAATCCCCATGGATAGAGGTGCCTGTCAGGCTACAGTCCACAGGATCACTAAGGGCTGGACATGACTGAACAACTTAGTGCACACACACACACATTGTTATTGCAGAGCAGGAAGATCCAGCCACCAATCTCAAGGAAGGAGAATGATGAAGATGTTAATAATGGCAACCATTCAAAGTAGGAGTCCACAGACTTTAGCCTACTCCATCATCTATGGGTTTGGAGTTACCAAGAAGGGTAGAAGGGGTAGAATAATATTTTACTCATAGAGAGAAGAGATACAGCAGGATCAACCTCTTAAGTGTGTGCCCATGGCCAGAGGGGTCCCTCCTGATTGCCAACACAAGCTCACTGGAATTCAAGTGCCTTTTATATGTGGTAGGCTAAGACCTTTTAACCTAAGGATTAATGAGGACAGATATACTGGTGGTGCTGGCCAGGTGCCATGGAATTCACATATGCATGCTACATTGCTTCAGTAGCGTCCGACTCTTTACGACCTTATGGACTGTAGCCCACCAGGCTCCTGTGTCCATGGGATTCTCCATGCAGGAATACTGGAGTGGGTTGCCATGTCTTCCTCCAGGGGAGCATCCCAATTCACGGATCAAACCCATGTCTCTTACATCTCCTGCATTGGCAGATGTGCTCTTTATCACTATGGCCACCTGGGAAGCCTGCAATACACACATGTAAGCAATACAAGGAAGTTCATTGTGTACCTAGAAACAATGTGAAATTTTCTTCTTATTAGAAAGAAATCTGGGGCTATCCAGCAGCTCAACACTCACCTTCCATATCAAAGAACAGTCCAGACCCAGGGCACTGATGGTGTAATCCTGGAGAGAAACAGTAGGTCCCATGACAGCTGCTTCCCTAACAGTTATCCTAAAAAATTATTGCAGACTTTGTGACTTAGAACAACACAAGTTTATTGTCTCACAGTTCCATGGCTCAGAAGTCCGGGCACAGCCTGGCTTAGTTGGTTCCTCTGTTGAAATCAAGGAGTCATCAGGGCTGGCCTCCCATTTGGAAATGCTGAGGATGATTCCAAGTTTATTTAGGTTATTGGAACAATTCAGTTCCTTGTTGTAAAGTACTGAGGTTCCTGTTTTTTTTTTTTTTAAGTGACTCCTTTCATTTTCAAGGAAACAACCTTATGTGGAATCCTTTGCTTTAAAATAGCTTTGCCACTCTTTCTGCTACCAACTAAAGAAAGATCTCTGCTTTTCAGGAGTAATATAATTAGATTAGGCTCACGATTATAATCCAGGATAATATCCCTTTAAAGGTCATTTTATTAGTAACTTTAATTTTATCCTTTATATAACCTAACAGATTCATGAGAGTAACACAAGGGGGCGGCAGTCATGGAGATCAAAGTCTGTCCACCACACCAAGTCTAATTGGTGTTCTATAGACTTTTTCTCCCCAGGTGGCATTAATAATAAAGAACTCACCTGACAATGCAGGAGACATGAGAGACTGGGTTTGATTCCTGGGTCTGGAAGATCCCCTGGAGGAGGAAATGCCAACACACTCCAATATTCTTGCCTGGGAAATCCAATGGACAGAAGAACCTGGCAGGCTACAGTCCATGGGGTCGCAAAGAGTCAGATACAACTGCAGTGATTTAGCATGCACTCAGGCATCTTCTTTACTGACCTATTTCTGCAGCATTTGACAGTTATTCACTCACTGAAGCTGGACTTCCTTGGATTAAAAAATAACTATGCAGTTTCTTCTACTGGATTCAGCTTTCCTTTATTTTTTTCAACTCTCCTTTACTCTTCCTGAGTTCATTTACTTCTAAGTATTGGGATTTCCCCTCCTAACTCAGCATAAGACTATTTTTATCTTTTACTTTCTAAAAAGATTTTATTTTATCCACATTCAGGATTTCAATACCATTTATAGTCATGATCCTCAAATCTGTTGCATCCAACTTAAAAAGCATTTACTGAGGATGTGTTTTTCCTGTTAGGCTGAATGTTCTAGGAGGGTGATGATCACAATTGTACTATTTACAGGGGATTCCTAGCATCTAGTCTGTGTGTAATGTGGGATAAATATTAAAAGTATTTTTTGAATGAGTAAGTAAGAGAATGAATAAAAGAAGAGATATAAGTATAAACATAAAATTGCAACATCATGTTGTAGGTGATATAATAAACTTATCCTGTGTTTTACAATCCTGCACAGAAAATCAACATTTAAGTCAATGTGGGATTTCGGGGAAGATCATCAGAGATGATGATGCCTGAACTGGATCTTGAACACAAATCCCAGACTAGGATTATTTTCTGACTAAGCATATATTCTAGACATCAACCTCAAATGAAAGTCAACTCATTATATTTTTGCAATATTGTTGCTTTCCCTTATATCCTTTGTCTTAGAGAAAAGTATTTCATCCGGCCAGTCCCCCAAGCCAGATCTGGAGATTCAACCTTTTTTAAAAAAACTTTATTTCTTAAATAATTTATTTATTTGGCTGCTTTAGGACGTAGTTGCCCTGCATGAGATCTTTTGTTGACGTTCGTGAACTCTCTAGTTGTGGCATGCAAGCTCCTGCTTTGCTTCACACATGCCTTGTGTTGCAGCACACATGCTTTGCCTCGAGATGTGGGATTTTCGTTTCCCCACCAGGGATCAAAGTGTTCCCTTGCATTGCAAGGTGGATTCTTAACCACTGGACCACTAGGGAAGCCTTGCCTTCCCCTTGACTACTCTGTCAGGCCTGACTCTTCCCCTCTCATAACTCTGTCGTTGTTGTTTTCAGCCGCTAAGTCACGTTCAACTTTTTGTGGTCCTGTGGACTGTAGCATGCTGGGTTCCTCTGTCCTGCTCTATCTTCCGAGTTTGCTCAAACTCATGACCATTCAACTGGTGATATCTAACCATCTCATCCTCTGCCATCTTTCTCCTTTTGCCTTTAATCTTTCCCAGTATCAGGGTCTTTTTCAATGAATCGGCTCTTCGCATCTGGTGGCCAAAGTATTGGAACTTCAGCTTCAGCATCAGACTTCCAATAAATATTCAGGGTTGATTTCCTTTAGGATTGACTGGTTTGATCTCTTTGCAGTCCAAGGGACTCTCAAGAGTCTCCTCCAGCAGCAAATTTGAAAGCTTCAATTCTTCTGCACTCAGCCTTCTTTATGGTCCAATTCTCACATCCGTACACGACTACTGGAAAAATTATAGTTTTAACTATACAGACATTTGTTGGAAAAGTGATGTCTCTGCTTTTTAATACACTAAATTTGTCATAGCTTTCCTTCCAAGGAGCAAACATCTTTTAATTTCATGGCTGTGGTCACCATCCACAGTAATTTTGGAGCCCAAAAATATCATCGCTGCTTTCACTTTTTCCCCTTCTATTTGCCATGCAGTGATGGGATTGGATGCCATGATCTTAGCTTTCTTAATGCTGAGTTTCAAGCCAGCTTTTTCACTCTCTTATTTCACATTCATCACTCTAACCATGAAGTTGGTTCTGTAGATTTTCTTCAGTTGCTTGAATTCTTCCCTTGATTTTACATCACCCTTGGTTATGCAAATAACCAACTGATCTCTACATCACTACTGTCAGTCTCATAATCCAACTCCGTAATCTTTCTAAAATGTAAATGTTACTGTAATACTTCCTGCTTATAACTCTTCAAGTTCATCCTCAACTGACACAATCTGGTCCAGACTTTTTGTACAAGGCCCTCCATCACCTGGTGCCAGCCTACCTTTCTACGTTCTTGCTGTTCAGTGTACTTTATAGTTCACACATAACAAAACATCTTCTAAGACTCAAATATGCCAAGTATTTCACACATGGCTGTGATACATTCTGGTGACTTAAAATGCTCAAATGAGTCCACTGGAACTATTGTTGTCTGGGAAATTACATTTGTCTTTCAAGTCTCCTGGGAAGCTTTATCTTCTCTGTGAACCCATTTGGACACTCCTCAATCCCCTCAGCTTATTCTAGCTGGGTACATCTCTCCTTTGTGTTCCCATGGTAATATATGCATAGCTTGGATGTTATAATTACTTACATACATTTTTTGAAATGTAAAGTTTATTTATGTTTCTCCTCCTGAGTAGGCAGTGGGGCCCATGAAGGCAAGAGCTATCTTTACTTTATCATTATATTCCTTTATGCTTTCAGCTTCCCAGGCGGTGCAGCAGTAAAGAACTCACCCACGGGTGTAGAAAACACAAGTCTCAGGTTCGATCCCTGGGTCAGAAAGATCTCCTGCAGGGAGGAAATGGCAACCCACTCCAGTGTTCTTGCCTGGAATATCCCATGGACAGAGGAGCCTGGTGTGCTATAGTTCATGGGGCCACAATGAATCGAACATGACTGAGCACACATGCAGCACAGCAACAGCACAACAGTAACATTTTACAGAGGAGGAAAATAGAGTACCCAGAGTGAAGTAACTGATTACCCAAGGTTGCCTACTTGGTAAATGTCTAGAACTGGCCCTAAGCAGTCACACTCTTGTATCTGCTGTTAATATCTATGCTCTTTTCAGGAAAACTTGTGATTTGTGAGCTTCCTTAATTATAACGTGAGCACTTTGTAAATACTGACTGGGTATTTGTACCATCTTCACCTCCCTCCCCTCCCACCGTATACACATACTAACTCACAGAACCTATGGCCAACAGCTAATACTAAAAAAGACCTTGTTAAATGAATATAAACTTACTTTAAAAAGGACTTATTTTTCTTTTGATAGTCTCCTGTACCTCAATTTCCATTAAGCCAATCAATTTAGCATTTATTTTTTTTTTAAGTCTCATTCAAATTATTCCTTAAACATGTACATTTTCTAAAGTTTAAAAAATATTTTAGCCAATTTTTCCTGGTACTTGTTTTCTCACCAACTTGCAATTAAAAAACAAAACAAAACTGTGTAAAGGTTCAAAACATGTTTCCTAACCTTTTATTTATTGTTTTACCAGTGATTCAAAAACCGAAACCTAAACCCGATATATGCTTATTCTTTACTCTGAAGGGAAGGAGGGCTAGCTTGAGCCACCTGCTCAGACCAATAAAATGTGTCAGTGGAGGTGTTTTTCCAAGAAGATTCAGGATAGGAAAAGGGTCCCAATGTGTAAATATTCATTATATCATTTTGAGGAGGAAACTAGTGGAAAATATTTATAGCTTTTCTTTCCCATGGTGGGGTGTGAGAATCCTAGTATGAAGGGGACCTTCCTGTAGCTAGAGGCCGTGACTCAGTGTTTGGACTGACTCTGCAACATTAGCTTCTAGTTAATGGGAACTGTCAGCTACAGTGCACCAAGCTGTCACTTTTATAGCCTACGTGTTAAAGCCAAAATGATGAAATTTAATTTCTCCTTGATATGCCACCATTCCCATCTCTGAAACTATCAGAAATTATGGAGGGATTCAGCATCCAAGGTAATGGTCTCAAGAAAAAAGAAAATGACCAGAGTCTTATTATTGCTGCTGGTGATTCTATTATCATTCTTCTACATCCTCTTTAGGAGCATCATGGGAGTACACCAGTGTTTAAATAGCTGGTTGTACAATACAGGTAGATTTCTTCTTTTAAATAAAAGAAGGAAGAAAGAAAAGGGAAAAGGTGAAATAATAAAATTTAGCAAGTTGATGGCTAGCAAAGTAAACACCCATTATTGAGTTTTTGAAAATACATCTTGGCTTTTGTCTGGAAAATAGAAAACATTTCAGTGGTCATTCCCAGAGGTTTTTCTCATAAATCTCTTATTTTAACAGGTACAGTACAATCTACTGGTAGTGCTAACCTTGTGTATTATGGGAACATATACAAGGATGCTGTTCTTTTGTTTTTTAAATGTCTATCAGGTTAGAAATAAAATTCATTTGTTAGTTTAAATGTTTTTCATATTTTAGCTGGGGTAACCACTAATATATTACCCACTAAGAACAGTTAATATGACTTGTGCTTTAAATCATAAGTTTTTTAGATTTCAAATTGCTATAAGATGATCAACTTAATTGATTTAGATGAGGAGCTGTCAGTTTTTTATATGGTGGTTAAATAGGAAAGAATATAGATTTAAGTAGTCTTTATCATTGCCATCTTTTTAAAGTTTGTTTCAGATATTTGCTGAAAATAATATTTAGGGACATTTTAGAAATTAAGCTTATTAAATATTTTATACAAATGTTTATTATTTATATGTTTTCCTTTATAGTCTCTATGCTTTATATCTTTTTTGCTGAAGCAGAATATAAAAATTACAAATATTAATGTATTTATTCTGAACCTATCTGGATTTTAAGGATTTGTGGAAACTGATGTACAGGAAATCATAAAGCTTTACAATGTTTTATTAGGATCAATAATAAATCAGATATAATGAAGATTTCAGATTTATTCCTTATCAATTACTATGAAATTAAGGTAAATTTCATATTAATAATTTGGTATGATAGAGTCAGACCAATTCATGAAAAAAATAGGTTCTAAAAAATACTTTTATTTTATGACCTTTTTTGGGAGAAGTTCATTTTCTAACATTAAATTTAAAATAGCTAATCTCTTGGTTATTCTTCTCTTGACTCACTTTTACTCTTGGAACGTCAACTAATTCTTTGTGTATTTTGTCCAGAATAGTATTTTACTTGCTTTGTGTATGTATGGATGGCAGTGTATTCGGTTGATTGGTTCATTGGTTAGTTTGGAGACATTTGATCTCTGATATGGTGGCTTCTTTTAGGATGTGTGGAGATTGTGGACATTTGTTTGTTGGTTTGAATTGGGATCATTTTGTTTTGTGATATGATATTGGGTGAGTTGTATGGTTGTTAGTTGGTTTGAGGATGTTTGCTCTGGGTTTGGGTAGCTTTAGAGCAGGTTTGAGAAGCAGTTTGACAAGATCACTTTTAATGGGACAAGAAAAACCTCTCTCTGTTCCAGCTTGGTATAACTTCAACAAGATATGAAATCTTATTTTGATAGCAATCCCTTGGACTGCAAGTAGATCCAACCAGTCCATTCTAACGGAGATCAGTCCTGGGTGTTCTTTGGAAGGAATGATGCTAAAGCTGAAACTCCAGTACTTTGGCCACCTCATGCGAAGAGTTGACTCATTGGGAAAAACTCTGATGCTGGGAGGGATTGGGGGCAGGAGGAGAAGGGGACGACAGAGGATGAGATGGCTGGATGGCATCACCGACTCGGTGGACATGAGTTTGAGTGAACTCCCAGAGTTGGTGATGGACAGGGAGGCCTGGCATGCTGCGATTCATGGGGTCACAAAGAGTCGGACATGACTGAGCAACTGAACTGAACTGAAATATATTATAGCTCTAAATGATAATAAATGCCTTAGATTTGTAAAGGAAGGTATAAAAGCTTACAGTGAGGTAAATGACAAGGTTTCAACAATTTGAATATTTGGTATCTTTTCACTGAATTGAGTGTTACTCGAAGATATCAAAGACTGCTTTCTTTGGGCACTTTTAGATGATTTGTAAAATTGCGAGATAGCCAAAATCAAGACAGAATTTATCATTCACATTGTGCAAAGCTTAAGGTCAAGCACTCATTTTTCTGTGTGTTTGTTTGCTGAGGGTACAGTCTTCCATCCTGTTCTGGTTCTCCAGACTCATCACTTCCCAATTCTTAAGAGCAAGAAGAGCTGTCAGCTATGTCTGCGTTGGTACTGTTTACAAAGCCTGAAGTGCAAAGAACCACAGGAAAGCCACATGGCTCTTTCTCCTTCAGTTCCTCTCTTACCTGTATTTTGGGACAGTTGCTCTAGTTTTGTTACTTAGAGACTTATCTGAGGGCATGAGAGTGGAAAATGGCTGAAAAATGCCATGAAATTGAACAATTAGAAGACAGAAGAACACAGGGCCCTGTGATGTAGTAGAAAGAGCACTGATTCCATTGTTTAAAGACTTGAGTTCAAGTCATACTAGCTCTTTCACCCCTGACAAGTTACTGAAGCACACCTAACTTTGGTTGCTTCATTTCTGAAAAGGATGATAAACCATAGAGTGATTATGAAGTGTCCGAATTTATGTTTCAGAGGAGAAGTTTCCTAGCCTTATAATTCCTGGTGTCAACCATTGCCCATACAGCCCATAGTCTTCCCTATCTATAATGTATCTATCATTATACAGTAATATGTTTGTCTAATGTCTACTGCAGCCATGAAATTAAAAGACGCTTACTCCTTGGAAGGAAAGTTATGACCAACCTAGATAGCATATTCAAAAGCAGAGACAATACTTTGCCAACAAAGTTTCATCTAGTCAAGGCTATGGTTTTTCCTGTGGTCATGTATGGATGTGAGAGTTGGACTGTGAAGAAGGCTGAGCGCCGAAGAATTGATGCTTTTGAACTGTGGTGTTGCAGAAGACTCTTGAGAGTCCCTTGGACTGCGAGGAGATCCAGCCAGTCCATTCTGAAGGAGATCAGCCCTGGGATTTCTTTGGAAGGAATGATGCTAAAGCTGAAACTCCAGTACTTTGGCCACTTCATGCAAAGAGTTGACTCACTGGAAAAGACTCTGATGCTGGGAGGGATTGGGGACAAGAGGAGAAGGGGACAACAGAGAATGAGATGGCTGGATGGCATCACTGACTCGATGGATGTGAGTCTCAGGTGAACTCTGGGAATTGGTGATGGACAGGGAGGCCTGGCGTGCTGCAATTCATGGGGTTGCAAAGAGTCGGACACGACTGAGCGACTGATCTGATCTGATCTGAATGTCTACTATTGAAAATCAAGTTCAAAAACAGGTACACTCCCAGAGAGTTTAGATTCTAGTTGTATCAGGAGCCTGACTTCAATCCTAGACTGCTTTGATTAGGACATATCATCTTTGGAATGTAATTCATTATCCCTAAGCTGACGATAACTTCCTCAGTCACAAATAGAACACTACTACTACCAATTCAGCATCTCCCTTACTTTTCCCCATAAGACCATTAGCTTTTACACCCATTCTCAGAAAGCTCCCAAAGAATTACTGTCAAAGACGATCAGCTCATGACACAAATCTTTTGAGGTATCTACCTTAGTATAAGGGCTATCTCCTCTATTATTTATTAGGTTTTTTAATAATTGATAATTTGGCCATATGAGTCCTAAGTAATATTGCTTCAGTCACAGAGTGCACACACATATATATATATTTATTAATATATATGATATATACTCATTCATTCTTAGATAAGAAACTCTTTTACCACGTTAGAAATATTTCCTACATTAATAAAATAACAAGGCACATAAACACACAAACACATTATCTTGTTCCCGAAATAGGGAACCCCTTGTTATATAAACAGAGTGACAATAGGTGCTGTGAGGACAAGCTGACTTCACAGCCCACTTGTTGCTTCATGAGGCTCTGCCACTTGTTCTGACATCATCTCTTAAATCCTGAAAATAAATCTGATATCAACATTGTATCCATTGTCGATCCTCTCTAGTAACTGGGGAGTACAGGAAAACAAATCATACATCAAGGCCTTTTGCTCTGCTATTTGGAAGAGAACAGAAAAGGAACATCTAGACTCGTAATTTTAAGCACCCCCAGCTCTTTCGCAAAAGAGACAGCAGAATTTGTTTCTGTATTTCTTGTGTTTTGAAAATATTTATTGAGGATTTTTTGCATCCTAGTTTTTATTCCAAGAATGCTGAATCACGATCACTGTAATAGGCCAGAGCAAGCTGTCAGCCCCCACACAAGCTGTTATCAAGACACTCTTGAAAATATGTTCTATTCTAAACAGTTGAGAAACAATTTTTTAAAATTATTTATCATAAAGCTCTTTCCAATTGAATTGCCCTATTCAATATAGTGCATACTTAATAACCGCCACTTTCGCTTCAAGAGAGACTACAAGGGAAGTGCCTGTTTAGTTAGCCAATCACTTAATTCTTTGTTGCCTAGCATAGGGTTCCATTGTACGTGAAAGACACAGAAGCAGCACTCCCATCCTGAATGATGTGTGCAGTGTTTTTATTTTTCTATTTTAAATTTTATTATTTATTTATTTGTGGTATCAAAACGTTTTATTGAGGGGCTTTAGAGGAGGATCTATGAGCTTGGGAGAACAACGAAATCACACATCCTCGCCCAGCCTGTATATTCCAAGCTGCAGGGTGCCAAAAGTGTGCAGTTGTTTTTAAAAATCCTAGTGGCTATGAAGTGGTTTTTGCTTTTAGTTAAAAAAAAAAAGTGGAATGTGTTTTTTGCTTTTAGCCTGTTATATGCCTTAAACTCATACTATTTCCTGAAACTAAAGTATAAAAGTATTCCTGAAAAGAAGTATAGAGAAGATAAATGAGAATATAGAGAAGTATGCATTTAAAGGTTTTCTTTATTGCTATTCTTTTTAAATGTAAAAAAAAAAAGTAGCCACTATTGGTGGCTGTTTTACCTACAGGTGACATAGACAAATTGAATAGAACTCTTCAATTGTAAGCTGTATGATACCAAGCACAGTTTTGTCACTGTGCTTTCTCATTCTGCTCTTTAGTGGCGGCATTAGCAGTGTAGAATCAGCACTTAATAAGTGCTTGACTAATTCTGTGCTTTTAAGAGAGCTTCTGTAAGTAAAACTGAGTGTAGACTTCAGGAAAAAAAAAATTGACCAAGAATTTGACATGTTCTCAGGCCATTGCCTGATTATACGCCTAGTTTAATAGCTTTGAAGACTTGTTTTGAATAAGAAAACTGTGTTTGCCTAAAGTGCTACCTAATCCCCCTTTTAAAATTTTCATTAACTCCCACCTACTTTTATGTTAGTAATTCCTTCTCTTTCATTGATAATTTTGAAAAGCATGTGATGAAACACATTTATATTGAGTGATTATTGATTTAACAATTTCATTTCTACAGGTTATTTACATTTTAATAGATAAGAAATATAGAAATGAGTAACACAAAGAATGTCTCAATAATGATAACACTTCCAGTGGAGCATTGTTCCAAAGCGGTACATTTTGAAGGGAGAAAAAGGCTTATTGGTCCAACTGGGAAGTCCTCCTTCCTTGGTCTAGGTTCTACCAAATTGTACTGTCTGAACATAACCTGCAGAGCAATACCTTCCAAACATGACTAAGATGCGCTTCTTTTTCAATTTTCTCTGTTTGGCTGTGCTGGATCTTGGTTGCTGCACTCTGATTTCTCTAGTTGTGGCGAGCAGGGGCTGCTTTCTAGTTGCAGCGCGTGGACTTCTTATTGTGGTGTCTTCTCTTATTATGGAGCACAGATTCTAGATTCTGTGCCACGTGGGCTTAGCTGCCCCAGGGCATGCGGATCGTTCCCGGGCCAGGTATTGAACCCCTGTCCCCTGCATTGGCAGGTGGATTCTCAACCACTGGACCACAAGGGAAGTCCCAAGATTGCCCTTCTTGCTTGATTTCTGAATGGAATGTCTTGGATAATTGCTGTTCTCTGCTTTCTGGACTGAGTCCCATGAACCTGTGCCTTGGTCTACCGATCTGTGTCCAGCTGCTCCTTAGACCATTCCCTACTTGGTCAGTTCTCACACTTCATTCCAGGAATGATTGTTCTCCCAGGTCCACTGGCTATCCTACTTAGCATCTTATATTGTAGCCTCATTCAGGCTTGTTTGGATGTTGAAAGTCTACATTCATTTTTCAAAATAAGATATTTGTTGTTTTTGAAAAAAGGTCTCCTGGAGAAGGAAATGGCAACCTACTCTAGCATTCATGACTGGAAAATCCCACGGACAAAGGAGCCTGGTGGGCTTCAGTCCATAAGATCACGAACAGTCTGACGTGACTTAGTGACTAAACAACAACTACAACAGCAATTACCTATATTAGAATCAAATGATAACCTTGACATACCTGGTAGGCTATAGGAGCATTTTAAATAACTATTCTAGAAGTTATTCCTTTCTAATGTTCGTTTCATTGAAATACCATGAGGAAAGTAGTAATTAATCTGCCCTGAGAATAGAGTTGAAAGAAAAAGGAGAAAGAGAGTAGCAGAGGCCACTTAAAGCCTCATCAGGAAGGAAGGAAGCAGCAAAAACTCCCAAGAACATCCCAGGATAACTAAATGTGAACAGAATCAACATTCTTTAACATATCCTTTAACATACCTCCAAAATCTGTATCCATAGGTAGCAGTAAGGGGAACAAGAGTGGTGTTAACGATATTGTTGTTAACTGTACTTCACAAAACCCTCGCAAATTTAAGTTGCTATCAGGTCTAACTTGCTCTGATTTTATATCAAATGGGGTAAAACAAAAATAGAAAATCCAAGTAGTACTCAGGTTTGTCTTACTTAACGAAGTTGCATGTGAAACACATTCTGAAAAAATCAATGCTGGTTCAATTACCTCTTAAATTTCACAGTCTCTCCCTCACATTAGATGCATTTTGGACATTTCCACCTCTCCTCCCAGGCTATTCTAGTTCCTTCCCTTTCACCTTCTTTTTCCTAAAAAAGACAGAATCCTCCTTACTTCTTAAGGTTCTTGCTTTGATGCTGCTGATTTGCTTTGATCAAGTTCCATCTCTCCTCACACTGTTCTTCTCATCATAGTTCGCCCACTTGAGAATACACGTCATTAATCATATAGATGACATAGACAGGGAACAGTTCAGGGCTACATATAATCAGAACCAGGGGAAAAATTATAAAGCATTTCTTACTGTTGCTCTTAGTAAGCTGTGTTTTGTATACAAAGACTGCATCTTTGAACAGAAAATGTTTATTGAGTGTTTTCTGTATGCCAGGACCTAGTTTACAAATTTGAATGTACTATTTCATTTAAAATTCATTGTAAATTTAGGAGGCAGATATTAGTATCCCCTAACTGTATATGGGAAAACTGAAGCCCAAGTTGTGAGAATAACTTACCCTGGATCACATAGCTTGTAAGTGCCAGAGCCAACATTTGAATGAAGGAAGTCTGGGTACAGAACTTGCTTTTTGCTACCTCATTATTAAGTACTTACTTTGGACCAAGAATTGTGCAGGAAACTTTTTATTTATCACATTTAAGCCTCATAAATCCCTGAGAGGTAGATATCATTGAGTTCAGAGGATTTATTTGGCTTGCCAGTAAATAAAAGTTCTGGGATAAAAACCTTTTAGGTCCTGGACTCTTTATTATGCCACCATAATACCAATGTGATTCCAGATGTCACTCATGGATTATGTACAACTATTAGGGGTTGTATTTAATTCATGGGTCATCAGACCAGTTTGTAAAAAATATGAGCATTGAGCACATATTATCAGCTGCTGTTTTACAGCTTTTGACTTTGTGGAATATTTTTCATATAACTGGTGTCTAGTTCATTGTAGGGAAGTTTTCTAGTATATCAAGGTTACAGGTACTGGAGTCAACATGAGTATACACAGTGGACAGTTAATAAGTATCCTGAATTGACATTATTAAGGGACACTGGAGAGATTGCCAGTATTTAGTAGTCATCAGAGTCAAATCTCATGACTTAGACTTGATCCAAGGTTGCTCTGGAAACAAAGACATTTGATTTGTTTTTTGTAGTGAATTCCTTTGCTTAGGCTAAATATGTCTGAAGCATTTAGTACTGTTCACCTGAATTGCCCATGACACTTTAATCATGGAAACAATTATCTGGCCACTGGATGCCACTGTTGCTCAACCAGACATCACAAAATGGGAATTCCTGTGGCAATATAATATTAGCCAGTTAAAGATCATTGCTGGCATTATTGATGGTGGATTTATGCTTTTAAACTATTTTACTTGATGAATGTAATCTGTCCCTTTTTAAAAGTCCACTTGCTGGGGGCAAGTAAAGTTGAGAAAATATGTAAATAAATGGTTACCAATGAATTTTTGGTATCTGTTGCTTTCAACTACTCTGCTATAAAAATACTTCTTTTTGTTCTTTTCCTGCTCAGTGTACTGTAGCCGACAGTCTCCATTAGTTATCAGCTAATGTTGCAGAGTTAAGACTAAACAAGGTGTCATGGCCTTAAGCGATTAGAAGGGCCTCTTCATCCTCACAAAGACCCTGGGGTGGAAATAGTTTGCATGAACAGACACTGGAAATTTATTCAGACTCACCAAGCACTGCATTGCAGATTGAGGGAGTTACACAGCTTCTCCATTTATACTAGGAACAAATAAATTAAAAATCATTGTATTGTGTATCTTTAAAAAGCAACATAAAAATTGTGTGTGTTTGAAAAGATCAGACAAGGTTTGGAAGTAAAAAGCTGAAGTAATAAATAAACATGAGGTCAGTTTAGGAACAACCATAATTGCTTTGTATGACAAGATTTGCATAGCAAACACTTCTGATTAATGTACAGTGAAGGCCACACGAGTGGGAACCAGCCTTGGTATCTTTTTGGGATCTGTGCCTTCCAATCTTGAAAGTGTAGTTTTAGCCAGTACAATTAGTCATTGTTTACTAAAAGGCTGATAGAGCCACAGTTCCTATTTAAATATTTGAAATAATTATTTTTATCTTCCAGCTATGGTGATTTTATTTCTGTGGTTAAAAAAAAAGTGCCAATTTTACATTAATAGTGAATTTCCATTCGCTTCAAACATATTTAGAAAACAGGCAAGAGTTTCATCAGGATGACCCTTTTCCAGTCATAAATTTGAAAATATAATATAATTGCATATATGCATCAAATATTTCAATTACATAAAACCATGTATTATTTTCTAGAATACCTTTGTGTCTTCTTATTGTCTGCCTTTTTAATTAACACTCTGCTATCACTGATTATTTGCTGTCCTTACCTAGGGTCAAATGCAGTGCTCAATACAGTGAAACCTCATTTTTATTTTTCCCCTTTTTCATTATAAATAAAATTATCATTATATTCTTTCAAAAACACAATCTCTAGAGAAAGGAAAATGTGGGAAAGTATAAGGGAGGAGATCATACTTCTAGAAATATTTAGTTTGGTGTCTTTAAACATCAGTGTCTTACTGAAATGGGAAAAAGTAATAGAATATAAATTATACCAGATAGTAGAAAGGAAATTTTTTCATTTATTGCAAAAATTTGGGTGAAATAATGGATATATGTGTATATATATATGTAAATATATGTAAGTGACTAACATGTATTCATTTCACAGCAAATACTAGAAAATAAGGTTATATATACTTAAATGTAATCATGTTAAGACAAAATGAAAATTAGTTTTCAATTTTGTGGTAAATACTACCACTGATTCATGCTGTTTAAGTAATATTTTGTGAGGATTATGATTCAAAGCAAATGATGACAGCATGCAGAACAGTATTCTGAAGAGAAATATTAGCGAGGCAGACAACATCTACAATAAGCTTTGTATCTTTAGTATAATGCATAACATCTCCAGAGAGTTGTGTGTGAGTGTGCTCAGTCGCTCAGTCATGTCCGACTCTTTGTGACCCCATGAACTGTAGCCTACCAGGTTCCTCTGTCCTTGGGATTCTTCAGGCAAGAATAATGGAGTGAGTTGCCGTGCCCTCCTCCAGGGGATCTTCCCAACCCAGGAATCCAACCCAGGGCTCCTGCAATGCAGGTAGGTTCTTTTTTGTCTGAGCCCCAGGGAAGCCCAACCTAGTGGGTTGTGGAGTTCCTAAACGGAGTGATAAGTAGATGCACTAAGCCAAATAGTAATTCCATTTGTCTCAAGATACTCATTTAACAAAGTCAAATTAAGTTGCAAGAAACAGACCTCTCCTACCCTTTCACTCTAATAGATGACAATAAATTGTCACAATTGTTTTATTTTCTTCCAGTATTTGATTAGACAAAGAACATTTTTCTCTCTCTATCAATGTTTACCCTATAGCTACATAAAAAGAATGTGGAGTCAGTATGCATGTAGTAGCTAAGATAACTATTACCTTATATCATAATACAAGTTAATTTAAGTTTATTGAAAATATACATAAAATACACACATTCTCAATAATAAAACATTGTTATATAGTATAAGCAAATATATATATATATTTGTTATATATAACATATATAATATATATATATATAACATATAACATATATATATATATATGTCAGTTGCTCAATCATGTCTGACTCTTTGGGACCCCACTCTTAGCTCACCAGACTCCTCTATCCACGGTATTCTCTAGGCAAGAATACTGGAGTGGGTTGCCATTTCCTTCTCCAGGGGAACTTCTCAACCCAGGGATTGAACCCAGGTCTCCTGCATTGTAGACAGATTCTATACCATCTGGGCCACTAGGCAAGTCAACTGTTTACACTGTTGTTTTTAAATTAGTTTTATTTAAAAAGTAAATTAGGCTTGGGATTTCGCTGGTGGTCTAGTGGTTAAGATTCTGGGCTTCCTTCCACTGCAGGTGACAAAGGATTGATCCTTACTCACAGAACTGAGATCTCACATGCAGAGTGGCTGGGGCAAAAAATAAAAAAGAGTTAGTCTCACAATGGAAAATCAGAATATGACATTACATACTGTTAATACAATGAGTTTAAATTGACTGTGTATTTGAGAAATTGTGTTGTTTGAAAATTGTTTAATTCAGTTCAGTTCAGTCGCTCAGTCAAGTCTGACACTTTGAAACCCCATGGACTGCAGCACACCAGGCTTCCCTGTCCATCACCATCTCTTGGAGCTTGCTCAAACTTATGTTCATCAAGTCAGTGATGCCATCTAACCATCTCGTCCTCTGTTGTCCCTTTCTCCTCCTGCCTTAAATCTTTCTCAGCATCAGGGTCATTTCCAATAAGTCAGTTCTTCACATCAGGTGGCCAAAGTATTGAAGTTTCAGCTTCAGCATCAGTCCTTTCAATGAATATTCAGGACTGATCTCCTTTAGGATGGACTGGTTGGATCTCTTTGCTGTCCAAGGGACTCTCAAGAGTCTTCTCCAAGACCACAGTTCAAAAGCATCAATTCTTTGGCACTCTGCGCTCTTTATGGTCCAGTTCTCACATCCATACATGTCTACCCGAAAATCCATGTTCCCAATTATACTTAGGTAAAAGTTGCATTGAACAAAAAATATTTCTCTAAATTTATATTGCTTTATATTTTTTCCTTACTAAGATTATTTTTGTAAATGTAGATGTTCTTACTTCCGATTTGAAATATTATTCAGCTAGACCTTTCCCCATCTAAATAGAGCTTAATTGAATACTGATGTTTTACAGTGAGTTAAATATTATCAGCTTTTGGAATATTTGTATCTTTCTTAAGCCATACTGCTTTGATGGAGCAGCACAAAGATGTTTGTTGTATCAGCAGTTTAAATTTTCAAAGGTGGATGGGAATCAAGCTATGCTCATGATTGGATTTCTTAAATGAAAATCTGAGACTTCAGAAGTAAAGATGTTTCAACCAGTGTTTTTTTTTCCTAGAGTCTTCATGGACCTTAATGGCAAGTCAAAAGGGAAAACATTTGTAGATTGATCAATATGGTGATAAATTAGTAACTATCTTTCTGTAGAAAATACGTAAATACCACCATACGTCCTTTCATTGCTACTTTCTTCCTTGTCATCAAACCTAATGAAAAGTCTAGCTTTTGACCTTTTCCTTTTTTTGGCTGTAGCATTCAGCTTGTTGGATGTTAGTTCCCCAACCAGGGATTGAACCCAGGCCCCGGCAGTGAAAACACCAAGTTCTATCCACTGGAATGCTAGGAAATTCCCTGCCATTTCTTTATTGTAATTTTTTTTTTTTTTGCTACTGATTTGTGAGATTCAATCATTCTGATAGCTTCTCTACCACATACGTGCTAAGTCCCTTCAGTTTCGTCGGACTCTTTGCGACCCTACAGACTGTAGCCTGACAGGCTACTCTGTCCATGGGGATTTTCCAGGCAAACACACTGGAGTGAGTTGCCATGCCCTTCTCCAGGGGATATTCCCAACCCAGGGATCGAACCTGGTTTCTAATGTCTCCTGCATTGGCAGGTGGTTTCTTTACCACTGGTGCCACTTGGGAAGCCACTACTGGTGAGTTGTAGCATTAAATGTTTTGAAACATGGTATATCTTCAGTGTTAAATAACCTGGGCATGTAGAAAATTGTGATACATTAGGAGTCAGGACCAAGAAGAGAAACTACTAGATGTCTTGGGCTTCCTAACAGATTTTCAGAGGTAAGGAGAGACTGGGAAAGGGTAGAGTACAGAGAGAATTTAAAAAAAGGAAATGGAAACTGGACATGCTGAGAGGTAATTGATCAGGCAAGGAGGTACAGGCTATTAATGTGTTGAGAGAAGAAGACTCTATAAGCTTAGCACACTTTCTAAACTAGTAGAACCTTTTCGCTGAAGCTTTGCACGCATCCCTATACAAACCTGAGAAGAAAATACTCGGTTTCTAAATTATGACTTCAGTTGACTATTTGGCAGGTGTTCAAGAAAAATTCTAAGAACTCTTTGTGATCTTAGTCAGAATAATATCCACTTGTGTGTGTATGGCAAATGTAACATTAGATTCTTTTGAGAAATCTTTTTTAACCTTAACATGATCAAGCTGTTTGCTGAGTTAAGAATACAGAAGGAAGGAAATGCAACATAAGAAGCTACCTGAAAAAATAACAGATGTTACCCTGATTCAGATTTTAGGCTAGGTAGAGTCATAGCCTTGATAAGTAACCTCACTAAGTTAATAAATTTATGAATAAATGGACATGCAAAAATAGAACTATCCCTTTTTTTTTTTTTAGAACTATCCCTTTTCCTCTTAGATTTCAATTGGCAAAAGTTATTAAAGGTTTGCTTTGCTTTTAAGCTTACAAGGCAGTAGAAAAAGCTGTGTGGGGCAAAGGACTTAGTTGAAGAAAATACATAAAGCAGAAACACAACAGGAAAAGGCCTTACGAGGGAAATCATTTTTGCATAACTTCTTTGCAAAGACTACTCTGTCCACCAGGCTGAAATTGTTTTGCAGTTTCAACCACAAACAAAAAATGTCTGTTAGGACTTGGACAGACACTGATGAATGGATATGAAAGCAACACAGATATGATTTATTTACATTTAGTCCCTCCTCCTTAGCATTTGAAAAATTACGGCTTCAGTTCAGTTGCTCAGTTGTGACTGATTCTTTGCAACCCCATGGACTGCAGCACGCCAGTCTTCCCTGTCCATCACCAGCTCCCAGAGCTTGCTCAAACTCATGTCCATTGAATTGGTGATGCCATCCAACCATCTCACCCTCTGTCGTCCCCTTCTCCTCCTGCCTTCAATCTTTCCGAGCGTAAGTGTCTTATCCAATAAGTCAGTTCTTCGTATCAGGTGGCCAAAGTATTGGAGTTTCAGCATCAGTCCTTCCAATAGATATACAGGGCTGATTTCCTTTAGGATTGACTGGTTGGATCTCTTTGCAGTCCAAGGGACTCTCAAGAGTCTTCTCCAACACCACAGTTCAAAAGCATCAATTCTTCCATGCTCAGCTTTATTTATGGTCCAACTCTTGCATCCATACATGACTACTGGAAAAATCAAAGCTTTGGCTAGACGGACCTTTGTCAACAAAGTAATGTGTCTGCTTTTTAATATGCCATGTAGGTTGGTCATAGCTTTTCTTCCAAGAAACAAGCGTCTTTTAATTTCATGGCTGCAGTCACCATCTGCAGTGATTTTGGAGCCCAAGAAAATAAAGTCTGTCACTGTTTCCATTGTTTCCCCCTCTATTTGCCATGAAGTGATGGGACCAGATGCCATGATCTTAGTTTTTTGAATGTTGAGTTTTAAGGCAATTTTTTTTCACTCTCCTCTTTCATTTTCATCAGGAGGATCTTCAGTTCCTCTTCGCTTTCTGCCATAAGGGTGGTGTCATTAATTAAGGCTTAATCA
Organism: Bos mutus; assembly: GCF_027580195.1. NCBI lineage: Eukaryota > Metazoa > Chordata > Mammalia > Artiodactyla > Bovidae > Bos > Bos mutus. The sequence continues at coordinate 35,381,008 of NC_091618.1, forward strand.
TGCACATAAAAGAAAACATTAACCAAAACCAAAATATTCCCAGGGAAATCCTCCTTGAATATTAAATTAACTAAAGTAACAAAAACATTTCTTTAATGTATATTTATGAATTTTTTAAATGTTTGAAATTTGAAATTTTGTTTTTAAGCTTTGAGACATTGAACATCACCAAAGAGCAACGATGTTATTTCAAGTGCTAGTTAATAAAAAGCAGCCAACCAAAGGCAAAAACACGGCATCTGTCATCTGCTTGATTATCATAATACTGAACTTGATTGGTATTTATATCTACCAAAATTTTTGGCTATTAAAATAATAAAGATCCAGAGTTTTGAGCAGTTCACAGTAACATTGTGAAGGTTATTTGGATATTTTCCTAAGACCATTTAATATGTGGCTGTGTTGGTGCCCCAGATGAAGTATGTAGGAGTGAGTGGGGAAAAGGGAAAGAATTTATATTCTTTCTTCTTATGAAGTAAATGAAATCTGTGGAAGTTGTGACTTGTACTTAGTAAGTGATCAGTAAATCATAGTTTCATAGGGTCTCAGATTTGGGACATAACCATTCCTTTCTTTAACGATGAGGCAAAGGGCTCAAGTGTGTGAAGTGAGTTGCTTATGATCACCAGATAACTTAGAAACATAGTGAGTAAGATGATGCTGGCCAGGGAGGGAAATTAGAATTCTGTATTTATTTCTAAATGTTTAGAAGACTAATGATTCATGACAGGTTCTTGTTCTCTTTTCTTACTTGGTATTTGTCCCAAATACGTGAACTCTGAGATTAGTGTGTTTCTTTCTCCTACCAGTAGTATTCTGCCACTCATGATGTCAAGATTCTCCTTGAATTCCACCTCAATGGAGGAAATGAAGTGAAACAGAGAGGATATGGGGGGCAGCAAAGGCCAAAGGAATTTCTCTGCTGGGGTTATAACTTAGGCCAGGGGAAATCATGAGAAACTGGGAATGGAAACTGATCAACATGAGCCTTATCAAGGTATCTTCTTCAGGGGATATGATGGTCTGTATCTCTGTCAGGTTAGAGGAGTTCCTTTACCATGCCATGCTGTTTTGGCTTCAGATAACAGAACTGAACTAGCTTAAGAGATTTGAACAACATAGCCACCAGAAGAGCCTGAATAATTTCCCCACCTACCTGATCTTTTGCTCCTTTCAAACAGCAACTTCTTTCTTTCTCACTGCACCCTGGTCATCCCTACATAGAAAGAAATATAGACAAGCCACCTCTGGACTTTCATATCTCAAAAGCCACCTCAGAATGACTAAAAATGAATTCTTTTTTTTCCCTTGCACAAAAATCCAAGGGGAGAAATTCACTGGGAGTCACCCTCTCTCATCTGATCAATAGTGACCAAGGTATTTTAACTTGTCTAACTTGGAACTTTGAGTGTCTCAACTTAGAATGACTCACTTGAGATGGAAAACAAATGATAGTAGAAATAGAAAGAATTAATCTTTGACTCTGGCTCATGACTTCTACTTTCTCACTCTTCCTGTATGCCCATGCAGAGTACCACCTTCCTGTCTAAATCTCTGGGCTCTCATATTCAAATTATTTGAGCTAGACTCAGGATAGACCAGTCACCATCAAATAGGATGCTCTTTTTGAGTAGGGCTTTCATACCAATTCATTCCATAGGCTAGTGGTCAGATACACAACTTTGGCCAGGTATCAATCAGTTAGAACCAGGAAAATGGGATCAAGCCTGAACAACTTGAGGATTAAAGGCAACTCACAGGTGTGTCAAGTCTAATGTAATTGGTGGGTGTCTTGTATAGGTTGTCTAGCATCCCAAGTATATATAAGACCAATTTTTTAAAATCAATGAATATTAACTGAAATACCTCTTTTACCAAGAATTACTCTAGATACATGATTGAAACCAAAGTATATAGGAGAGTTCCTGCCCCGACAGAACTATCAAATTGATGGAGAGTAAAAACTATTACAATGGACTCAAGTAGAAAAGAAAAATCCAGAATATTTAATTTTCCCCTCAATTTAAGCTAAAATACACTATTTATTTCTTCATTTCTTGCAAAATAATTGTTGTCAGAAAGAAGAATTTTTCAATACATAAATTTAAGTTTTTCCAAAAGCAATACTTTAAAAAAATCATTTCTGGGGAGAGGTGGAAATTTTTAAAAGAAGTAGTTTTCATGGAAGAGAGGTGTTTGAGAGTCATTCTAAGAAACACAAGGGGATTTAGGGAAAGGGGAGTGGAAAGAGATTGAATGAAAGAAAAGAAAAAGGGAAGAGGGTGAGAAAAAAAGGGAAGATGGGTGAGAAAAACAGCAAAGATAATCCCAAAGAGCAGTGTGAACACTTCTGCTGCAGTCAGTACCACTGGCCAAGTCACCATCACCTGCTCAAGGCTTAGTTTCTTCTGGCCCTGTGCTACTTCTGGATAAAGCTGCATTCTCGGCTTGTTTGGCCTCCTCTCTGTTCCTCTTACTTGCTGTGGGCCTAAGAAAGGGAAGGCTCAGCCCTCTGGGAAGAAGCTGCTGTTTCACTGTTCCAACTCCACGCAAATTCTTAAGGGACACGACTATAGATAAAAGATGTGGGGAGGAATAGGAAGGTCTCAAATGATGAGTGAGGAGGCAGGGTGGCTTAATTTTTAAGCTCCCCTGATACTTTTTATTTATGTAATTGCTGCTTCTAGAGAAGCTGAAAAGGGAAAATAATTCATTCATAGAACGCCTGTGCAAATAGCAAACCAATAATACTCTACCTTCAGGAGGTTCTGGCCTTTGTCCTGGGTACAGTTTCAGAGTTGTAAAAAGCAAGGGATATGTGCACTGATATGATCCAATCCCATATGTTTTAGACCAAGAAGAGTCCAGAAATTTGTATGGCTAGCAATGACCTCTGGAGGTCGTGGAGTGTGAACATGGAAGAGGACTAAAGCAGGATCCACTGTAGAATAAACCTAATTATTTAAGGTTGGCTATATCCTAACATTTGCCTTAAGTTATTTTAGACTGAGCAGCTCAGCCCTGGGACAATTTCTAGCCATTTAGAACTAAATTGGTGGCTTTGGACTAGAATCTGCTTAATGAGAATGAACCTAAAACCAAGTTGTCCTAGAGTCCAAGGAAAAGATGAAGTGACCCCATAAAGTCTAAAAAATCTAAAGATGCAGTTCTACAAAAGTGAAAGTCTAGTTTGATCAATTTGCGAGCGTGGGAACGATGGGAGAGACTGTACAGTTATATAGGCTGGACAAAGAGGAGTGCTTAGATTCCCAGGACTACCTATTCCGCAGATGTTAGCAATTACTAAACCAGCTTTTGAACTACTGTCTGAATGTGAAGCACGAGGAAGTAGGAAGCCAGGTAGGCTAATACAATTGAAGCAGGGTATTCTTTTCTTGTATTTCTAGGGCAGGTCCAGTCTGTGGATGAGCACCGTGGAATGTGGAGTAAATTGTGACTTTCTGGCTTAAAAAGAAAAAAAAACAATCTTTTTTGTAAGCATCTCTCAGGTGGTCTGCACGCTTTCCGGGCCAGCTGTCCGGCGTGTGTTTGGGAGCGGGGGGGGGGGGGTGGGGGGTGGTCTCTGATTCAGTTTATGGCCTCCGGTGAGCCCTTTAAATCCAGCTTCCCCCGCCCCCACCGCTAGGCTCCCAGCTCCATGACAGGTGTTTTCCCAACTCCTGAGGCCCACGATTTTGGGGAGTGGCTGAACCAATAAGATTTCCCTTTGGGGCGGGAGGCGTGGCTAGTTGGGTCAGAGCGGGGGCGGGGTTTGCGCGGCTGAGCCGAGCCAGCCTGGTTGCGTGGAGGGTTGTTTTACCCACCGCCCGCCCCACCCCCTCACCAACCTTTTTTTTTTTTCCTCCCGGACGGAGTCTTATTAATTTCTCGGTGGGGCTGCAGCTGGAGACCGCGGAGCGTTGGAAATGACGCTCGGAGCTTTAATTACCGCAGCCGCCGGACAAGTGTGAAGAAAGCTGACAGCAAAAAAAAAAAAAAAAAAAAAAAAGGACAGGATCGGGGGTGAAGCAAGAAGCTTCCCCCTCCCGCCCCTTTCCTCCCAATTTGGACTGGAGGTGCAAGGAAACTGAAAAGCGAGTCGAACAGAGTCGGGCTGGGGGGAGAGGCCGGAAACCTACCGCCTGTTTGCAATCAACTTTTTTTTTTGGAAACCCTTTTCCGAACCCTTCCTTTTTATTGTTGACCAACCAGGGAGAGAGAACGAGAAAGTGAGGAGGGAGCGAGAAAGCGGAGGCTCACACGGGGACGTAGCTGCCCGGTCCGGCTCGGAGCACCGCCGCACACCCTCCAGTACATTCCCACCCGCGTGCGCCCTCCCGCGCACCCTCTCCTGGTCCTCCGGGTCCGGGCCCTAGATCCGCGGACGCGGACTCGGTCTCCCGCGCTCGGAGCCGGTGCACCGCGCGCTCCAGTGCCCCTCGCGACCCCACGCGCGCCCGGCCGAGGGATCTCCTCCGCGTGCCCCGAAAGGGGATTATGCCATTTGGACATGTAATTGTCAGCACTGGATCTGAGACTTCCAAAAAATGAAGCTGGAGACAGGACTGTGGGTCTGGGTGAGCCTTCTCCTGGCGGCGGGGACCGTCCAGCCCAGCTCTTCTCAGTCAGGTGGGTCGCGGTCCTTCTCGCGTTCCAGGGGTTGAACCTGATGCTGCCGGCCGAGCGGCGCCTGGTGGCTCCTCGCCCCCTGCGCGCTTATCCCAACCAGAGACCCTCTCGCTCTCCGGCGTGGAGGGACCACGTCACCCGCGCCTCTTCCTTGTGTTTTTCGTTCGCCCCCTTTTCTATCCCAAACTTACCCTCTGCGTGGGCATGTGTTTTATTTATCGCGAAAAACCACTCTGCGCCCCTTTCTCCGTCCCTTTTCTTTCTCTCTCCCCTTGTTTATTTCTCGCGCGTTTTCTTCGAGCCTCTCTAAGCCGCATCCCTTCTGGTAGCGCCTGTTGTGCGGGACGTGGGAGACCCAAAGCCGGAGTCAGAGGAGACGCTCCTTGCCGCGTCTGCCTACCCCCCGCCCCCGCCCGCGAGGGAAGAAGCCTCGGAGAAGCGCTGTACGCCCGGGGCTCCGGGGCAGGATTGGGGTCCCGGGGCCGTGGCAGCTGGGCTCGGGGGAGCCGGAGAGCAGTGGGGAGAGGAGCTCCGAGAGCCGGCTTTGCACCTGTGTGCGCTGCCTGCGGCCGCTGCGTCCCTGGCCGTCCGAGCCTGCGGGGTCAGACCCGACTCGAGCCCAGCCTGGGAGCTGGAGCACGGCGGGACGACACGCCTCGGCTGGGGGGGCCGGGAACACAAGGCCTCCTCCGCTGGCGTCCCCAGCCCTCGCCCCGCGGACTAAGGGGGAGCTGGCTTGCTTGCTTGACCTCTTTTTTTTTTTTAAAAAGGCTTGACCGACTTAAGCCGGGAGCCCGGCCTTCCCGTCGGTTTCTGTGTTTGGCTTCAGGAAGAGTTCTTCCTGTAGTTCAACTTGCTATTGGCCAGAGTCCCTCCAACTTCTGTTTACTGCCGGGCGCGGCTGCTGAGCCGACCCGTCAGGCGAATTGATTGAACCCAAGGCGGGTGCTGCGGCACTGGGTGCGCTACCACTGCTGCCCGGAGAGCTCGCGCCCCGGGACCCCGCGGGGCAGGAGGCGAACTGACCCCCGGGGAGGAGGCGCGGCGGGCCCGCAAGGTGGATGACAGCCCTTGCGGGCCCAGGGAGCTCAAAGTTTCTGACACTTGTTTCCTGGGGATGAAAGTGGGACAGGAAAGGGCCAGGAAAACCGGGGAGTGACGCGGCCAAGGGGGCCCTTTTGGAGAGCCGGGGAGATTTCCGGAACTATACGGGGCTGGTCGCGAGGGCGTGGGAGGCACCTTGAGAAGATAAAGCCCCCGGGGAGTGGCGAGAGGGAGAGTTTCAGGCCCTCGGAGGGTGTCCTTCTGACCTCACCAAGAAAACAGCGCGCTGGAGTTTTCCCGCTCCGCCCCCGCCGCCGCCGCCTCCCCCCGCTCCCCCCTCGCCTAGTAAATAACAAGTTACAATCCTCAAGCCTTTCAAAATGACCTTCGAATGGCACAATGTGCGCCGTTTGTTCTGGCCGTTTGCACCCTCCCAATTACTCCGAAATTCTTCATGCATACCAGGTCCCAGGCTCCAGCCACCTCCGGAATTACACCAACACCGACTTGAGATTCCAAGCGGCCTCTTAGATACATCCCTTTTTATCTCCCTCCCCATTCCGCGTCCCTTCATATTTCCCCTCAATGGGTTGATTATGCACATTGACCCATTCAGAAGCAGTTGCGACTGACACGCAGGCTTAGCCGAGAGGAATTTCCACCGGGCGACCTACTGGGGGGCTGTCTGGTGCAACCTCTGCCGCTGGGGGACCGGCTGCGAGTTCGCAGCGATTGGGTATTAACTGTGCGGCTCGGGCTTGAGCTATGCCGAAAAGCCCTTTTCAGAATTTCTGCAAGGAATGTAATCCAAATTAGTTCTGCAGCTGTCCTCTTCCTCGTCTCCGGCGACACCGGCTCGCACCCTCGCTGGTCTCTTCTCGCTTTCCCCCCGTGAATTGTCAGACCCACACAAGTGAGCCCATTTAGAGCGCGAGGATTAGCGTGCCATTGTTGTTCCGAGTGTGACTCTGTACTTGAAATTCTGGGGGCACAAAGGCGAGCCTCACTTGTTCCAAACACAGAGTGATCTAGATGAAAGGGCCGCACAAAGAAAAGCTCCCGGTTGCCTCCCTGGTATAATTTCAACACGCAGGCTAAGGTGATCCACTGGAAACTGTAAATGCCTCCAGGACACCTTTTTTTTCTTTTCCCAATCTTCCCCACCCCCACCCTGCCGCACCTGACAGGGAAAGTTCGGCTGGTTTTAATGTGGTGCTTTTATAAAACCAAGTTACGTTCTGGGGTACGAGTGAGGCTCTGTATGTTTGTGGCTGTGGATGTATGGCTGTATGTTCCCAAGTAAATACATATTGCGTGTCTCCCCTCTCGCGGTTAGCCGTCAGTAGCAGTTTGGAGGAGTTTGTTTTGGTCCAAATGAGAAATTAAGTGCGGATAAGTAAACTAAGCTGCCAGAGGGCGACAAGATGTTGAGTGAATTGCTTTTAGATGAAACAAATTAAGGAAACGAGGGAAGACAATCTGCTTCTCGCATTATTAGACACGCTTGGAGTTCAGGGGAAAGTGGCATATTTTTGAAATGCTAATTTCTTAAGCAGAAGGAATGCACCTTATTTACTGCTGTATGTGAACAGAATAAAAATATGAGTGGGCAGGGTTCTGTTGTATAGATCTAAGATATAAAATAGTTGTATCTGAAGAGGTTATGTTCTTATTTTTCTCTTCCTTAGGGGGAAAAATCAGCGTTAGAGATTTTTTTGTTTGTTTTGTTTTTTAGTATTCTGCAGGACTTCGTCTCATTTTGAGTGATTTATTTTATCAAAAAATATTATAGCCAAGAGCCCTTTATATGACTGTTATAAAACCTTTATCTCTAAAAAGAATTCCAAAATTTCAGTCTTCCCGCCATGATGGAAAAATGATCAGTATCACCTTTGTGTTGAAATATATATGTATATATGGGTAGTGGTACTGAAGTGGTGGTCTCACATACCTTAATAGATATGTGATAAACAAGTTCAGCCCCTATTTTTTATTTGCAAGTAACTTAGTCCTGCTTTTCATTCTATAAAAGAGCATGTATTTTTCTTCCGCCCTTGAGATATATCTCCAGAATCAATTTTTTAAACATTTGAGAATAAAAAGGTGAATAAAACTTAGTTAAATGATGAAAAGATGTTCAATATAATTTAAAAAAAAATCAGTTCTCTCCCTGCATGTGTTTATTATAAACACACCCATGAGTATAGTTTCCACTTTTTCTTTTCTTTCAATTTTTGAAATTCATATATATGTAAAAGGACCCTTTTTAAAGTAAGGTATAATTTTTTTTCTTCAGAATGCTTCCAAATAAATTTATACCTTTTATTTTGACTGCAAATCACTTGAAAATACTATAATGTGGACTGATATGGTAAAATTGGATGACTGGTTGTGTCATGATTCCTTGATTTCTGATTTTTTTTTTCTTAAACCAAACTCCTTTTATTTTTTCATCTACACGCATAGAAAGTCAAATTTTTTGAAATCAAGGTACTTAACTCCTTTATATGTATAATTTTCATTTAGTCACTGAATATGTGTCTTAATTAAGAAATTGCATTAGAATATTTACTGGGGCATGCACTTCATGGAAGATTTATGTATTTTTTGTTCTAGCCTGAACACACTAAGTTTCCTTTGACTGATTTTTAGAGTTTGCATTCATTTGAGGAAAAACCATATTTTCTTCTTAAAGTAGATTCAAATATTTAGTATTCATGAGCTTTCATCCCTTTGGTTCTTAAATAGAAGTGCTATTTATCATCTGTCTTATGCATTCACCCTTTCCATTGCTATAGGTTCTTTTTTTTTACATCTTATTATTTATTGAGTTTACACATATGAATATATATTTTCCCCATCTTCACTAAGGGTATTCTTTTTGTGCATGTCTTTCCCAGCAACCTGCCACTCAGCCACTGCAGGAGTCCTCTGAGCCAGTTTTCATTCTTTCTTTCTGATAAATATGATATGGCTGGTTGGCTGGACAATCGCAAGCCATTCCATTGCTCAGATTTATTCTTGAAAGAAAATAAAAAGGCATCGATCCGAGCTCACTAGCACATCTCAAAAACCCTGACTCCAAGGCCACATCTTTCTACAGAGAAGTCCCTTTTTTCCCTTCTCTCTCCCTCTTTTCCCCTCTTGTTAGTAGTCTAACATGGAAGTTAGACTACTGCCACTTCAAAAATGCTAGGGATGCGAGGCACTGTGCTGTATCTAAATATTTTCTGAAGCCCTGTGATTAGAGCCACCTTGAGATTAATGACTATGTAAGGCACACATTTTAGAAAATGAATTAGTGCACCTTAAACATTGCTGTGTGTTAAAGTGGTATCATTTTTTGTATTACTTCAACCCAGTTATTAAGAAAAGTTAGCATATATTAAAAGCAAGAATACGTTTTTGGTTTATTTGACAGTGACCTGCTGCTGTTGGATATCCATGAGTAAATTTTAAGTGCCTGTAACATAAAGCAAATGATCAAAAAAACTCTGTTACTTGCAAACTTGTTGGCATTTGAAATCACAGTTGATTTTACCCCTTTGAGAGATACTGCTTTATAGAGAGAGATGTTAATATTTACATTGAAATGAGCTTATGGATGTTTAAAACTATAGCTGTTCTACAGAAATTAATTGTCAAGCATATTCCACTGTTATCTTTGACAGTGATCTACTGAGTAAGGACACAGGGCAGAATTTAAATCAAAGTATAAACTTTTCTCCAGGTTATATCATTTAAGAAATGTTCTACTGTGTTGCATTTGACCATATGGAACTGTGTTGCATCTTTATCTACTATTCATTTTCTGAACTATTCTAAATATTAGGCAGTGAAACTAAAACCTTACTTTTCATGCTAGCTAGTGTTCCTACTGACTGAAATATGCAGTTTATAATGATAAATAATCCTTCAATTTTCTTTCTTTCCTTTTTAAATAAAAATGAGCTTGGACCACTGCTTCCTGAAACAGTAGTTTTCCTACATAATTTGAAGGAGATTTTGCCTATCTGTAATGTGGTTAAGTTTGACACAGGACATAGCCAGGTGGTTCAAATAGGGATTTCTATATTATAGAGACATTGTTCCTCCAAATTCTTTTTAATACCTTGAGCAACTCACTTCTTGTCTTTGTGACTTGGCTTGCATGCCTGAGGGTAAAATGCATGTATTCTCTATTTCTCCATTGTATAGCAGTTTTCTGAAAAAATGGCTTTAAAATCCCGTGATATTGAGATACGTAGCAGTAATGAGTTAAATTGATATATTTAAAACATGAACACATGTTAATAAACATAATGTAAAGTTTCTAAAAGACCAGCACTGTTAGAAGAGCGCCTGTCTAAATGAAATAAAGAGATTATTAAGTTTGAAGAATGTGTATATGAAGGCCATTTCCCCCAAAACTCTACTTTTCAGAATTGGTCTATGGTCTCTTTAGATTTCGTCTTATTTGGCTGTTTCTGAGTTGTTGATAATTCTGACATGTTATTAAAGAAATTGACCTATTTTTCCAGCGCTTTAATCAAAGCTTTAAAGCCTCTTTCTTGTTTTAATATTTGACACTTCAACTGGTGCTTTGTGTTTGTACTAATTTTTCAAGAGGGAAGAGACCTGTCTCACTTTTATAACATAGAGGCAAAATATATGGATATTTGGGGGCTTAATTCTAAAGTGCTTTTTTTGAGCATGTCGTAATTGTTTTATAATTGTTTTCTTTTAAATATGTGATTGCTTTGCAGGCCTGTTGCTTGGCACAACTCCAGGGGGCAGCAGCCACATAGAATTTAATGGGAATGGTGCACGCCTGAGCTGTGGGTAGTATGGCGGCAGCCCTGCTGTTGTGGGGTGCTACAGCGTGAAGCAGCAGAAGAGAAGTTAGGAGAATCGGATTCTGGCCATACAGTCATTTTCTGTGTGATTTTAGCTTCGACTTCTTGCTTTATGTCTCAGTTTTTTCATTTCCATCAGTATAGCTGAAAGTGATACTCAAACAATTAACATCTTGAATTTTTTTTTAATGATTCAGTTAGACAGAAGAAGGATGTTTAGACTTTTTCAACAAAAGAAAACCATTGGTTTTTAATTATTTTTAAAAGGAACCTCTTTTTTTTTTTTTTCATGTGAACTCATGTGTGTAGCCCTGGTATTGAGAACAGGTAAAGGGTAAAAGGAGATGTCTTTTGTTAAAGCTTCATTGAGAAGCCAGCTTTGTGCCCCCTGCCTTTGGCACTCCCCTCCTTTTTTCCCACTCTGGCAGGGACTCTTCTGTGGTGGCCTACAGAATTCAAGCACTGTTTCAAAATCACTCATCTAGTCCACTCTTTTCATTTTCTAGGTGAGGAAACTGGGAGCCCAGGGAAATTAGGTAGTATAAGTCAGTTGGCAGTTTCCAACACTAATATCATTTTCTTTAGCACAGAAGTACTTGAAAAGTTGCAGACAAAAGAATAAATAAATTCAAGGTTGTGCTATTTTAAAGGAGTCTTGCAAGATTGAATGAAAACAAATGGATTGGAGCCATGGGCCTAATTATCAGACTGTGAAGTTCTTTTCAAGGGGAAAACTGGGGAACATCATCTTTGATTTATATTTAGGAGTAATCATTGATTGCATTTGTAACTTACAGCACATTAAGATGAAAGAAATAAAGCAACTTTATTATGACTTGATTCTGTACAATGTTTAGCTGGTAGTGCCTATTCTTGACATAGCATTTTGATCCTAAAATATGAGAGTTGCCTATGTTAGTATCTGTATATAACAGTGCCTTTAAGAGTTTCTTTTACCTGTGACTTTGTGAAGATAACCAATACATAGAGAATGGTTATTTCTTCATTCTGTGTTAAGTAATATGCATGCTTTAAGAAAATTGATTTTAAAGGGTAAACAGTGGGTTCTTCATGGCCAGTTAGTTGGTGGGGACCCTTAACTAGCAAATCCACGGGAATACTTCAAACTTATTCAGGCCCATCCTTGGAACCAAGGTTCTCTGTCTTAACCACTGTCCTTATTGGGTCCTTGTCATTTTTCAGGCCCTACTAGGATCACAGTTATTCTTTGCACAAGTGCATCTAAGCCAAGCTTTAAGTACTAAGACTTTATAAATTTACGTCTATAGTGCATTTGCCTCCCTCCAGTTGGCTTCTGCAAGATTCTGCCTCTGGGCCTTGTGACTCTGAAAGTCGTTGATTTAACCTTACCTCTCTTTGGTCGATCCTAACTTCCCTTAAGCGCCAAAGCTTTCTGGATATGGACGTGATCAGCATTTCATTGACCATGACAACAGAGGGGAGGTTTAAACCTGTTTTGGCAGGAAGAGTCACTATCTGTTAGAAATTTGCAATGAAAATGGGTCCCCCTCTGTAAAAACATTAACATAGACACCAGGAAACTTCCTCTGCAATATCATTAAACCTCTCTCTTGAGAGCTAGTTCAGGATCATTACTGTTAATCACGTTATTTCCAATATCATGGGGTTACCGAAGCATGCTGCTGCTGCTTAGTCACTTCAGTTGTGTCTGACTCTGTGCAACCCTATGGCCTGCCAGCCTCCTCTGTCCATGGGATTCTCTAGGCAAGAGTACTGGAGTGGGTTGCCATGCCCTCCTCCAGGGGATCTTTCCCACCCAGGGACTGAACCTGGGTCCCCTGCATTGCAGACAGTTTCTTTTACCACCACTGATCCACCAGGGAAGCCCTTCTGAAGCATACTAAATACCAATAAGAATATACAGGACTCACTTTCTCAATTCAGAGAGTTAAACTAATACGAATCAAGGCTCTGTGAATGTTCTGTATATTTTATTGTATTTTAACTTTTTTGAAATTGGAGGATAATTATTTTACAGTGTTGTTTTGGTTCCTACCATACAATAACACAAATTAGTCATAATTATTACTATATATATATATAGTAATATAGATGTATATATCCTTTCTTTAGAGCCTCCCTTCGCCTTATCATCTCACCCTTCTAGGTCATCATAGAGGACAGCAGCTTCCCATAGCAGGGGAAGGAGGGGGTATGTTGAACTGAGAAAGTAGCATTGACATATATACACTGTCATGTGTAAAATATTTATTTTATTTGAAACATAGTCTAAAAGTGCTTAAAGAGAAGAAAATGAAGGGAGCAATAAACACACCTTTATTTTCCAGAAAGGTCACACTTGTAAGTAATAAACTTTACCTACCACATCTTTACTGTTATTCTGACCTTTATTTATGTCTGGTCCCATAGGCATATGGTCTAGGTGGACATACAAGTTTTAAGCTTTTTGGATGTAGATGGGGATTGTAAACCTGCTCTCAAAAGGTGCATCTACTGGTCTTCTGTGATGTGCTTAGAATATCTCATGGCTAATTAGGACTGAAAAAATGGCGACAGATTCTCCAGGTTCTGTGACTCTGTCTAGGATTGAGTAATGGGTGCTCTAGTCCTCTATTTCAGGATGGGGCCCTATCACTAGCAGGGGATGCCTAATTGAGGTCATGGTTGGCATTTTACTTTAAGCGAACTCCCCCTTTACTAAAAATTTTATTTGTCATTATTTCCTATTCTTCCCCATAGGCTTCGAGAATATGAGTTTTTATTTTTTTTTTCCTATGGGGACCCATGAAAACCAAATAAAAATAAAAAGGAATAATTCTTTTATACACAGTTTCATTTTTAGGAGTTCCTTTTGTCTGATCATTTTGTCTAGAACTAGAGCCGTTAAGTTTTTTTGATTGCCCGGCTTATTAAAATCTAATCCCTAAGACTTTTGTTGACCTCATCTAGTCCTTAAAAACTCAGAGCAGGCTGTTGAAAGATCCTCTTTTTTAGACTTCCTTCTTGTCACTACCAGGTGACCATGTCTAATATCATACTTTTATTATCCTAGTTACTATTCAGAAGCCTTCAATGGATTCCCATTGCAGAGTTCAAAGCCTGTTAAAATAGTCTTCAGTTTCCTTTTTAATCCAACCTTAAGAGTTTCTTAAGATGTATTCTAAGAACCGGGCTGATGTAGTTGGTATTCCAAAGCCTTGCTTGCTGTCTTTCCCTTGGCTGACCCTTTTCCCTGGAATTCATGGCTTCCTTGGTTGCCCCTGCCTGTCCAAATTGTTGAATCTTTCCATTTCCACATTAAATCACACCTCTTCCTAGAGTCTTCCTTCATTCAATACTCTACTCTTTAATCCTTATCTGTATCACCTATTTGAATTTAATCTTAAACCTTTCTATAGTTATAACTTTTTAAGAGCAAGCATTTTTATCTCCCACAGAGACTTAATGCAGTGCCACATACACGGTAAGCTCTTTAAAAATATTTTTTTAATGAAAGAATAACATACACTTGCCAAAACAATTTTAAGCTCATTCATAGATGGTTATAACTTGTAATTAAACCATATAAATGCACAAATAAGCTGTTCTAAAAACATAATTATAGAATTGTTAATAATAGATATTAGAAATGTTTATCCTGGGAATTTCCTTAGTTGCTTTCTTGAGCTTTGTAGGATATTTCTTTCAATGGAGTGTTTCCAAGAGTATATCATTTGTTCTCATTCCCATTTTTAGTCTGCTCATAATATGGGACAAAGTATTTTTGTCTTATTTTGGTGAGTTAAATACATGTAAGTACCATTCTTAAACATGTAACTCTCTTGTAGTACACTGTGTTTTTGTGGCCATTCCTTTGTGGTTTCTTATCTCTCGTTTATAAATTTTAATCAGTTTAAGCAGTAAACATGTATTGACCTAACTGTATTTAAAGACCCTATTAGGCACTGATGAAGAAGCTCAAGATGCTAGATTTCTCCTTTCTTTCAAACAAGGGCAGATGAGACCAATAAAAAACAATACGAAAATTATGTTATTAAGTGATTTTTCCAAACTCTTAGGGGGAATTTGCCTCTGGAGAAAAGCTAATAAGTATGTCATGAAAAAAAGGGTTCCAGACAGAATGTAGTGTTTTCTATTCCTAGATGTATGTGATAATACAACTTTGTTAATACTAAGATTTCTCAGTATCTTAAAATAGACAGCTAGACATATGCCTCCCATTTTAAAAGGATCCTATAAAAGAAATACTTGCAGCATAACTGAACTGAGAGGTGACTGGGCTTCTCTTAGCTGCTCTCTTAGATGATTCACTCTGCATTCTGAAAATTGGTGAAATGATTATAGTATTTATAGTGTCAGATTCTACCAGGGAAAATGCTCTTCTAGACATTGCTTCTCAGGTTATCAGATTTCAAAAAACTGTCAACCTTTCTAGGTCACTGTGGTACCCTAGGTGTACCTTAATTTATAATGGCCCGAAAGAGTGCATGTAACATCAAAACTTAGACCTAACGGTCTGCAGAGTAATCTATTAATGAGAAAATTGGGTATGGAGACTTTATTATCTTTGTCTGAAAATTTCTTTTATAACTTTCCTGATTGTTTTTCCTTTAAGAGTCCCTGAGAAGAAAGTTTGAGTCCGGGATTATTGCTTCTACTTTGTAGACGAGGAAGTAGTGGTGTAACGAAGTAGTATGTATGGGTAAAGGCTGGCTGGTGGGTCTGTTGCTGCAGTTAGCTGTCTGCCCTGTCCTGAACCAACTGCCTCTGCCGTCTGCTAGTCCCCCTCTTCCATGTCTTCTCCCAGCCAGGGGCGTTAGTGATCCTTTCAAAGGCATGGCTCTTCTGCTGTAACTGCCCCACTGTGAGAGAAAGGGATGCTCAGCCCACCAGATCCTTCTGCTGTCAGATCAGCAGCTCTTTATGTTTTCCCTGGAACCATTTGAAGAAATGTATCTAGTAAATCAGGGGTCCCCAACCTCTGGGATCTAATGCCTGATGATCTGAGGTGGAGCTGGTATAATAATAGAAACAAAGTGCACAATAAATGGAATGCACTTGAATCATCCCGAAACCATCCTGCGCTCCCCTGGTTCATGAAAAAACTGTCTTCCACGAAATTGGCCCTGGTACTAAAAACATTGGGGACCGCTGCAGTAAATCTGTCGTTTAAGGAGTTCCTTGTTGGGTTACTCTGCCTTTCTCCTCCTCCACTGTCTTCTCCAGAGGGTTTATTTTATTTTATTTTTGTATTGTGTATTGTACTATGTTAAGGAAATCATCATAAAAGCCTTGTCTTCTTGAAAAAACTTCAAAGCAGGGGCATGTTCAAGATTCTGGGACCTGCATTTATACAGTTTGGGGAACCTCTTTAAAAACAGTATAGAAATAAAAGTACAACTTATTGAGAGAAAGGCAACCCAAAATTAAAACTTATTGGAAGGCGCCAATACAGGATAAAGGTTCTGAAGCTGAAGCCTTTTACAAAAAGCTTTATAGTACTTCTGTCTGTTTGAAGATTATACAACTTAAGAAGTAATGCTATCACTTATTTAGGGTGAATTTTGGGTGTCATTTTATATATATATTTTTCCTACTGCATGCAGTTGGTATCTTCTGGTAATGTAGAAGAATGCATTTTTTGAGAAAAAAATTGTTATAGAGCAAATTCATATGATCAGGCGCTTCAGTATATCTTTCGGTGAAATAATGAACTTTATAGGGATAATTTTCAAAATACTTCTACTCTAAATATGAACACACTTAATCCAGATATCTGTTTTCTTGATGCCATATTTTTAAAATGGGTCATGTAATGCTGTCTCTTATGCAGTTCTGTAGTTCATAATGGTGTGACTTAAAAGAATCTTGGCAGTTTTGGTATATAAAATCTATATTACTAAGGCCCTACCGCTTGAAATATACATCATTGAATTTTTAATCATTTGTTATTTAGCACAGTTAAAAATCTATCTTTGACTTTTACCCCCTGGCTAAGTTAAATGTGCCCATTTTAACTGCAATAGACATTATTAGCTGTGAATGAAACAATGCATCTAAATTAAAATCAGTACTCAGCTCAGATATTTGGTAATATTTTAACTACTAATATGTTAACACATTTAGGTAACAATAAAAGGATTAGTATTTCAAGTCACATTTTTACTATGTAAAAATATCAGCTAAAGAGTTAATAATATTTTCCAGTTGTTTTAATTTCAAATTTAGCCACCGCATTGTCCCTGGTGATATATCAAAACCTCTAAAAGTGTACTTGGAATTAATGGAAACTGAAGTGATTGGTATTCAGATATAATTCTTCAGTGGCCTTTTTACTTTCTCTTTTTTTTTTTTAAGTGCTGAATGAAGTTTGAAAACATAAAATGCTTTGAGATAGACAGAATAATAGACAAAACATTTTATGCAACTGCTGATGAAAAGGACATTTATTATTTTTTTCTGTACTTAATATATTGCTGGTGGCCAGAATTAGCACACCATGGGCAGAGAAAGAGATAAGACAAACAGAACAGCACACAGCTAATTTTGTTTAGCAAATTTAGATCTGATGCATGCTATTTCACTCCTACAAACTGCCTCAGCCACTTTTGAAGGGTACAGATGAAGTTTGTCTCCCACAGTTTAACAGCTTTCACTCAATATTTATAGGCTATATAAAAATAAATTTCTGCAAGTACTACAATTCTCACTGACAGGATGAGCACTGTGAAGGTAGATTTATTAATGAGAAGAAGGGAGAAACAAAAACATTTCAATTGTTCCAGGTCTGCTGAAAATAAAATATGTCAAAACATCCAAATAATCTTTGTTTCAAGGACATGTATAGTGGGGCTTTGCATATTCAAGGGTTTTGACTATTTACTATTGAGTAAATCAGAAGTCCCATTATTTTAAGATAATTTTCTAATTCAAATCTGGTATGTGGTTAGATGAATGTTCTGGAACTAGTCATTCATCTGTTGGATAAGCCAATAGGAAGGGATCCACAGTAATTATCAGAAAGTGACTATAAAACAAAACAAACAAAAACTCAAACCTTGATCTTTGTTAAAAAAAAAAGTGTCATCATCCAAAAGAATGAATTTTAATGAATTTCTAAGAGAGACTAACTTACCTGAAAAAAAATATACCACAAAACATCTATCGCTTGATGGCAACATGATCCTAGAAAAAGCCAGGGATTTGGACAATAGTATCCATGTTTGAGAATATCTCAAGAAACATCCCAAATGTCTTTTCTGTCATAAGGTAATGATATCTAAAAGGTTATAATATTATTTACATATCTGCTAGAGTTTTGTTCTGACTTAAGACTGCCTGGCTAAGTTAAATGTGCTCATTTAACTGCAATAGACATTATTAGCTGTGAATGAAACAATGCATCTAATTAAAATCAGTACTCAGCTCAGATATTTGGTAATATTTTAACTACTAATATGTTAACACATTTAAGTAACAATAAAAGGATTAGTATTTCAAGTCACATTTTTACTATGTAAAAATATCAGCTAAAGAGTTAATAATATTTTCCAGTTGTTTTAACTTCAAATTTAGCAGCTCCATTGTCCCTGGTGATATATTGAAACCTCCATAATCAAGTTCACTATAGAGAATCATATTCATGAATTGTTCATCTCATCATATTTCCAGTGGTTATTTCAAGGTTAATTTTTTTCAGACAGCTTCTGTCTTGATTAAAGCTGTAGTAATTGTATATATGCTGATACAGCACATGGAGGTTTTAAACCGAAGACATCTTTGATTTCACAGGAAGTCAAGATCAAATGCTTTTCAATGCTTCTTACTCAAATATATAAAAAAAAATAAATTTCATGTCTATTTTTTTTTAATATCTACTAAGAATGTTGAGACTTTTGTTTGGCATTTTCAAAAATCCTGGAAGCCTGTATGGAAGGATATGAACAACGAAATATATTCTGTTACCAGGACTAATATCCAAGTGCTATATTCCTTATGCTTTTATTGTTTGATAAAATATTAAAACACATTTTTACCAATTGGCTTTCCCAGAGCCTTCCCTAAACCACTTTGAATGTTATTCTTGCATGTAATAAAGTCTTTGCTGTATTTTAAAATACTTGGAATGTGAATAGCATCATACTAACTTTGTCACTATTAAGTATTAGCCTGTATGAAGGAGGCATGTTTCTAAGTTGTGTATCACAGCTTAGGTATTTTATTACTTGACTTGAAGTTTAAAAGGACATTGCTTAAAAACAATAGATAGGATGTCACTAGTTCTCATATTGAATTAACCTAGGAGAAAACCATATGAGTGATGCAGGGCAAAGGACTCAAGTAAAGCAGATGCTATGAATTTTCCTGGGAGTGATCGAGAAAAAGTGTGATGTGAGTTTGTCTATAAATTGGGCTGCAGAAGAATCACAACAATTTAAATTTGTAGTTGCCATAACTGTGGGAATAAACATACTACATGCTTACGTTATTAGTCAGAATGAACAGCTTATCTGGCAAGGTGTCAGCTGCTCCACAATTGTGTATTAAGTCACTTAAGATAGGAGTCTGTTCCTTGAGGGCACCACATATACTCTTTTCACTTATGGTGGATAAGAAAACATTCAATTAAAATTTCTTTACACAATTAAACTGTAATATTGTGAAAGAAGTTGTGAATTTCATCTTGTGATTCTCTTGGTGGCTTACGTTTGGGCCTGCGATGTATTATTTTGCAAAGAAAACTCTTTACAACAAAACAATGAAGTTACGTTTCATTTGAAGAATGATTAGAGAAAGAAGGAGATGCCAGGCATGGGGAAGGGAAGGCTTGGGAAGGGGCATTATAACTATCTTCAAAAGTTGGAGGGCTGTTACGTATAAGCGGGATTAGCAGGGTTCTGGGTAGCCTTGGAGAAAAGAAACATTAGCAGCTGTTTGAAATTGTAAGGCATCAGATTTCAGTTGAACACCATCAAGGAGTTTCTCACAGTTACAGCTTCCCAAAGTTGGAATGGTCTGTCCTGGGAGGTGGTGAGTGCCTTCATATGTATAGAGGGTGGTCAACTCTGATTTCACCTCTTCTGTGAAGACAAGGAATGGATGAGGCAGCTGGAGAGCAACTGGTCAGTGATGTTGGGGATGGGAAGTGGGTTCTGTGGCCTCTGAGGGCCCTTCCCACCCTGTGTGTCCGTCATGAGCACATTGTGCCCAAATATCCTGCCCTGATCTCTGGAAAACTGAAGCAGTGAAAGCAACACTGTCTCTCTGACTAAGATTTCTGCCCAAATGCTTTTCACTACCTACTTGTCCTTAACAGACTTGTAAGATAGGTGTTTTAAAGGTTGGTTTCCTTAAATATAAACTGTTTTGTTTTTTCTCAATAGCCTTTGTATTAGACACTCATACCTCTAATGCAATGTACTATCAGAAATAAATCATTCTCAGTTTTAAAAGCCACACAATACAGAATAAAAGTATACAAGTATTTTATTGTGTTTCTGGGTCTATGCCAGCAAGTAATTATAAGACTGGGTTTAACTAAACCAGAAGGAGAAACATATATAAGAAGGTGAGGACATAGGAAGGGCAGGAGGTTAGAAAACGGGGCCTCTAGTTCTGAGTGAAGCGTAAAGTGTTGAGAAGTCAGAGCCAAAGAGAAGCACTTTTCAAAAGAGACTGAAAATCAAAAGGAAGTAAAAAGATGAAGGCACATATGCATGCTTCAGTTGGCTACAAATAAAGTCAACCTTTCTCAGTCCGCTTGGGAAATATTTACTTCAAGGCCTTTGACATTTCCATCTCTTTTACTGGCTCTTTTGGATCCATATTGTAAGACCTATGCTAAATGAAATGCTTTTCTTTTTTTTTTTAAATTTTCATTGAAGTATAGTTGCTTTGCAATGTTGAGTTAGTTTCTACTGGAGAGCAAAGTGAATCAGTTGTACGTATACTTAGGTTCCTGCTTTTTTCTTTGGTTACCATTCTTTTAACATTCTTTTGAGTTCTCTGGTATGAAAACTGCAATACTGTTATGGGCTTCCTTCTGCTTTAAAGTCTTTCTGACTACATCTCTCCTTGCTGTCTCGCTCTGTATCCATTTCAGTGCTTTCTCTACACCAAGCACTGTGACTGTGGTGGTATTTTTGTGCGTTAGTTCCAACGTTCGCTAAAATCTGCCATGGTAGGCGGTATTAACTCCATTTTAAAGATAAGGAAACTGAGACTCGGAATGACATAACTGACCAAGATTAGAGTCACAACAGAGACAATATTCTAGCAATATACTTGACTATTATTGGGTATGCTTTAGGCTTACAGTTTTGATTATCTACTTTTAAAGAGGCAATGAGTGAAGATAACCCACCCAACAAAAGTGACTTTTTACCCACACTTCTATCTGGCCTTTGTCCTCTTCCTTCATTACCATTTTGTCTCAGTTTCTGGATCCCTTTCTCTGTCTCACCTCTGTAAGAGTCATTCTGAGCTCTTACCTCTCTCCAGAGTGCCAGGCCATCCTGTTATTTCTGCTACTGCCTACTGGGTATCTCTGTATGAATATACCAGTATCTCTGACTGAAGCAGTTCCAACATTTTACTTTTCTCTTTTCACAATTTAGTGTGCTTTTACAATCTTATTTTTTTTTGTATATTTTTAGAGACACAACTAATTCTTCATTGATAAACAGCCAAGTCTTAATTAATATTTAATACTTATTAAAGGCCTAGGTGTCAGGAAATGTGCTAAAGCACTTCTCATAGAATACCTCAGCTAATCTTCACTACATGGCCGGTACTATCCTGATTTTACAGTCAAGGAGACAGAAATTTGGAGAGATTTAATTTACCAAATGGCAAACATCTGTGCAGGTGGCAAGTCAGCAATGCTTAAGGTTCTAACAATTTTTCATGGTCCAAGTTGCAATATTTTATGTATATAAATAAACTAAAACCTCTAAGAAGGATATTGACAGTATAGATTCATTTGTTACCTATTTTAGGCTATTCACAGTTATTTCATTTGATACCTGTGATAATTATTAATAAACAGGTTTATTTGTGAATATGCAAAACTTGGAAAACAGGATCAAGCATATTAATAATAATACTACTTTTCTATTATCACATTGTAATTTCAGTACATTTATAAATACTTCAAATAGAGTAACCAGTTTAGTCACTTTTTAAAATCAATAATAAAGTAAACTAAAGTATTGCAAAGAGTTGAAGTAGAGGTTAAATAGAGAAACTTAAGAATCAAACGGTCCAGGTTTGAATACTAACCATGTAAAGATGGGTTAATTTCTTAATCTTTTTAAGCTTCAATTTTCTCATCTAAAAATGGGATCTGATATTAAGATCAATCTCATAGTTGTGAGGATTAAATGAAATAATACATGTAAAACAGTGTCTATCACATAGATGCTCAGTTACATTATGTATACTGTAGTATGCGCTTCCCCTGGTGGCTCAGACCGTAAAGAATCTGCCTGTAGTATGGGAGACCCAGGTTCGATCCCTGGGTTACGAAGATCCCCTGGAGAAGGGAATGGCTATCAGCTGCAGGTGTTCTTGTCTGCAGAATCCCATGGACAGAGGAGCCTGGCGAGCTATGGTCCATGGAGTTGCACAGAGTTGGACATGACTGAGTGACTAACACACATACACACATGCTATAGTAGTAGTAGTAGTAGTAGTATGGTAACTAAAGCAGTTAAAAGCAAAAAAAGAAATATGCATTAAAGATACAAAATGTGAGAAGACCATGGGTTTCTGCTTTCTCATAATTTGGGCATCAGTTCTGTGTCCTGTGTTTATAAACAAATGATGCAATACTGGTTTGCAGAATCATTGTATATATGGATAGGCTTGGGTACTGTGAATAGACTATGTGGGAAAGAATTCAGCTCCCTGTGAGAGGCAGTTCTCTCAAATCATTTTTCCTTCATTTTCTTTTTTTTATAGTTTGGGGATTTAAAAAAAAAGACCTTAGAGAGACAGTTTTGTTCCAAAGATTTATGTTTACCTGGCAAACTCAAATCCTCTGTCCTTTCATCCTTATTGTTTTTTAAAGCGCCTTCAAGAGAAAATGGTTTTTAATCAAATTCATGAGATAACTTTTTATGTTACATTTTATAGGCATTTAAACTTTTCAAGATAGGGCACAACTAATCTAATGTATGACTGAATGTATTTTTGGAAAAATTTCTGCACACTGGAGCAGAATCTTCAAGATCTATCTACAAACACTGAACAGAATTTTCTATATAGAAGACAGTCTGTACATTGTTGGGATTAAGTTTTTTCCCTGTATCATGGTTTTATACACTTATTTTGATAACCAAAGAATCAAATAAAGGCTATGCATATCATCATAAAGTTTTTAATTCACAGACCTTTGCCAATTGTGCTCTCTTGATTAAAACTGTGTGCATGCTCGGTCGCTCAGTCGTGTCTGACTTCTTATGACACCATGGACTGTAGCCTGCCAGCTCCTCGGTCCATCGGACTATCCAGGCAAGAATACTGGAGTGGATTGTCATTGCTTCTCTGGGGGAATCTTCTCGACCCAGGGATCAAACCCACCTCTCTTGGGTCTCTCTCACTGGCAGGTGGGTTCTTTAGTACTGAGTCACCTGGGAAGCCCCCTGATTAACACTGAAACACCTCAAAATCTTCAGGTTTAGAAGCAGTTTTACTAACGGGAAGGTCGATCTTTGCTCTTCTAAAGCTGACTGCTTGTTTTCTGGCAACAGTCTCAACCTCCCTACACACCAGTGAGCTTGTTGTTGTTGTTAAGTTGCTAACTCGTGTCCGACCCTGCGACCCCATGGATGCAGCACGCAGGTGAGTTAGAGGAAGAGAATAGTTACTTCTCTTATTTACCAATCAGGAGACTTTCAAAGATGCTGTGAATTGCAGCATAAGCAATAAAACATGTATTTTTATTTAGGCTATTGTCTTTAGCCTGAGAGACCGAAATTTGGCTCCCAAGCTCTATTACATGCCATTATGTTACTGAGCTGACAGGTGATGCTTCAGAATAATTGGTCAGTGGTATTGTGTGATTAAGTTTCTGTCAGACTTTCTGAGACACACTATGAGTTTTACTCTTGTAGTTAAGACCTTTTAATGTAGCAGTTGGGAATTCCCTTGATGGCTCAGATGATAAAGAATCTGCCTTCAATACAGGAGACGTGGGTTCTATCCCTGGGTTGGAAAGATCCCCTGGAGAAGGAAATGCTAACCCAGTCCAGTGGGAGTTCTTGGTTGGGTAAATCGCATGGACAGAGGAACCTGGTGGGCTACAGTCCATGGGATCTCAGAGTCAGATACTACTGAGCGACTGACACTTTTCAGTGTAGCAGTTAAATAACTAAAAATTCAGATGTGAGGATCGTAACACAAAATAATTGTCACATGCCAGTGGCTTCTTAAATTTTATGTTTTTTAGATGCAAGTGTTGAATTTTGGGATTGAGATTTCATTTAGCTACAATGGTGGTTTTTATTTAAATGCAGCCTGAAATTGGCATTTTAAACTATAATCTAAGTTATTACCACAGATTTTCCTCCATTGATTTTGTTATTATTTATCATTAATATGACATTCTGTGTAACTTAAGGTTGATCACAAATTTAGAGAAAAACAGTGTTATCTGCATATTTAAATCAAAGACATTTTTGGAGGATATTTATCCAATTAAGATGTCCTGATATATTTCAAATGGTATTCAGAGATACCATGAGCAGATCAAACCTCATGAATATATTCTGTAAATGACAATAGTTGTTACTATGGTAACCTTTAACCAGGTATTTGGCAGTTTCATTTGGATTAGTCCTATTCAGTGGTGAGGTAATGAAAATGAGAGTAATTAACATTCAAGGTTTGAGTTTAAAGAAAGACAATGTGCTAGTTTATGAGAGAAGCAGGGATATTGAACGGGTAAATAAGAATGCTAGAAACGAAATGACCACCACATAACATTTCGCCAGTCTCTCCTCCCTTTATCTCACTCCACGCTTGCTGGCTTCTGTTTTAGATCCTGTTGTCCTCCATCCTTGAGTGGTTCTAATTGCGCCCATGAATCAGGAACCGACTCATTCTACTCTTCCAAAACAGTCTTCCTCTTTCACTGCCGGTCAATATCCTACTTCAAAACCAGGCTAGAGTGCCTGTCCTGTTTCAGAAATGGCAGTCAGCTTCTATCAGTATTGCTATTAATTTTGCCCTTCTTATTTAAAATGTATCTTTATAAGGTTTAAATACTATAACATTTGTTAGGGTTCCACATGTTTATAAATTAACCCCTGTCCCAGTCCCTACCACCAAATATGGAAGCAGTTTTTCCTCTTTACCACTTGTACATTAGGAGGGATTTAATGTACACATGATTCTTATTGTGTCATTATTTCTCCAGTGCTCATTTAATGTATAGTATTTATCTGTATGTAGCACTTTGGATTTTTAAATTTTATTTTGTTTTATTTCAAACCATTTTGTTCCTTTGTTTAGTTTTTGCAAATATGCTAAAGTGGGTTGTCTGTGGACATATCTGCCTGAAATGAATATAGCTTAAAAGCAGAAAATTATTGATTTTTAAAATGAATTATTTTCCTCTTAGCAAGGCCAGTTTCCAATAGCCATTTTATTTACCCTTTATCATTTCATGCAGTAGCTTTAATATCACCAAAGCTACTGTCACCATCAATATATTCCTGAAAAAGAACATGATGGTTTGCAGTTTTCCCAAAAAGAGAATTGGGAAGTTGTTTGCATTGTTTGATTAAATTTTGGTATGTCTATATTCATAAAGTTTCTTGTACCTCATCATGAGTCCTGTTTCTCATGTTTCCAATAGTAATAGAATGTTAAAATATTCCAATTGAGTAGCATTTACTGTACTTAAAAAAAATTCGGGGATGAATGATCTATACTACATTGTATTGCTAGGAAGAAAGCAAGCTTCTCTGAATTTATTTGCACTTTGAAAAACAGGAAGGAGAGTTGGCAAAAAGGAGTTAATTTAGGAAAACAGGTGTTATAGGTTTTTCATTCTTCTCCATTACAAATCTTGACTAGGCACATCAGTGCACATGATTTTGGGAACACACAAGATCAGTAGTTGTAGCCCCAAATAACTCTTTTCAGAAGAGGTTATAAACAGCTGTCCCTTTCGACTGTGATCTCTATTTGGAATAGTCTCAGGACTTGTGAAGGAAAGCTTCTCTGGGATTAATGCCTGACATGCAACTATTTGTGTCCTAAAACCTCGCTTTCACCCCCACCACCTCCCCAATCACTGTTTCTCCAGCAGAAGTTAGATGTGGAACTAGAGGCTGGGCAAGCAGATGTTACCTCAGAACAGTAGTTAACTCCTTTTTGTCAGGTCTCCTTCCTATTCCTATATTTCAACTAGGAAAGCGCTCAGGTAACAGCTTGAGCTCTCTGTTTACTCAGCTGTTTGTATAAGCGAATAGCTAAAGTTGTCCTTCACAACAAGGGTCAAAATTATACCTACCGGAGCCTTGTAGTGGCCCAAATGGTCTATTTTTACACAAATATTTTGATTCTTAGTGGTTTCACGCATGACTGCAGTTCTCTTAACACATTGTGGTATGCTCTGCAGTTTTTACAGGCATGCAAATGTTGAAGTATATTTATTAGCCCTGATGCTATTAAATGTTCAGTTATTTCCCAAGACTTTTATTTCCCTTGGGAAATTCTGAGATGAAATTATGTAATGTGTAATTGAGAAATAGCATTCATTCTTGAGCATAATCTGCACTGAGGGTATTATGGAGGAAAAATTAATTGCTGTCATATCAGAGACAATGATTAGAATTATGTTTTCTAAGATTATTTTTCTAGACATGGACTCAAACTGAGATGTACTTATCTAGAAAATAAATTCCTTATCAATTAATTTATTACTGCATTAGATTGGTTTATGGTCAAAGTCGGTCTGATATCGTATTATGCATAATACAGTTATGTATTGAATATGTATAATGTATATATCTCATAGCTGAGAACAATGAAACCACATAGATAGTCCCAATTTGTGATACACTTTGAAGTTTTCTAAGTTTTGTCCTTATTGGAATAATATATTTTTACAGGTTGAAAATCCAAACAGCTTCACGCTATAAGATTATGTTATGTTTTCTTTCATACGGTGTGCGTTTTAATTCTTATAATAACAAGGTTGCTCAGTTTGCCAGCAGGAGGCCCCTCAAAGCAAGATGATGTCTCTCGGTTGACAGGTTTCTGTATAAATAAATAACACTCTGTGCATTTCTCTCAAATACCCGAGTAAGTGAGATAATGCAATATAACTTTTTTTTTCATTTAAAAAATAGCTGTGTTATGTCAGTGACCTGTAATAAATAGCACTGCAAGGAGAAACGACAGCCTCATTCACCTTGCATCCATGCAGAAATAACTGAGCTCTACTTCTATGGCTGGAGAGAGAAGAAGAAAGCAGCAAATGGAAGAAAAGAACCGACCTTGGATTGTAGTCACTCCCATGCTAACAAGGGGAGGTTTATACTGTCTATTTTTACTATGTTGAATTTACCACTCAACATGATCCAAGTAAGCGCTTTGTACTCTAAACATTCAGATAGTCATTGATAATAATGGTGTAGTGCATATATCATAAAGAGTGTATTGCCTTTTTCCCAAATTCTACACATTTTTTCTGTTAACTTTTCATCAGTCAGAAAAATACTACATTGAAAACATCTTATTAATTGAACACAATGGTGCAGTGAGAATAAAAACAAATAAATATTGTTTTTTGGATAAGGGAAGGCAATGTGTTTAATCTGTTCTAATTTAAGACATGAGAATATAATTTTCTTCACATTATCCTCCATTCTTCCTTAAAAAAAAGTCATGAATTGTAAATGTTTAAATATTTAATAAAGAAAAAATTTAAGTCATGTACTCTAGAACAAACTAAAACTAAGACCTTTAAATTAATTCTCAATGAAAAATTTAAATGATTTGGGCGCTTTGAATTTTCAGCTGTGATTCCCAGTTATTCTAAGACTTTCAGCGTATGTTATATAAAGAATACAGAAAAGATTGCAGTGATTGTGGGCCTGAAATGAAAGCCTCTGCTCAGACTTGTGTCACATTGAAATTTATGGACATTGTACAAAAATACTTCAATGGGATTGGGTCCATTGTCCTTATACATTCTGCCTCGCCATTCATTTATCCAACACCTAACAGACATTGCACAGCAGTGGCAACAGACAGCCTGATGTACAAAGACCAAGGATATTTGGTCCTGGTTCCACAATTAGTTTATTTTAATCAATATGGAAAGTCAGAGCTATAGGATCTAATATATTTGCCATCCACAAAAACACATCAGTAACAGCAACACTTCAGATGCTCAGAATCTCTGGGTGGCTTTAAACAAACACAAGTAAATTCAGCACACTCTAGTGAGGTTGTAGATTACATGCTAAATGTATTTAATGCCTACTCTGTTTCTAATATTATGAGTCTTGGAATTTTTGCTGGAGGAAGGATTCTTAAAATGATATTTTTCCCAGGTATTTTATTTTACAGAAAATAAATGTAAGGCTCAGAGAAGTTATTTGCCTTAATCACACACATGTTCAAAAGCACTTATTTTCTTTTTCTTTGTATAGGCTAAAATTTTTGATACTTCTGAAGTTACAGTTATTTCTATCATTTGATATTTTCTACTATATAAACCAGTGAATGTTTACTAAGTACAATTTTATAGGCTCTTAAAAATACTTCCACAGTTTTTGTCTCCTATACTGGAGACTGTTAATCTTTCAATATTCAAGAAATATTTATAGTAATACATATTTAGGTGACTAATGTTGCTTTCTTCCTATTTTTTATTTTTGTGTGTGTATCACATTACTTCTAAATGCAGCAATGAATTTATTTTTTACACATATTACTAGATTTGATGTAAGTATGTACTATTTCACGGGTATGTATGAAAACTAATACATCTGAGTAATGATGAAAACGATGTAAACAAGGATAGTATTTAAACAATGAACATTGTTGTGCTTAGTCTCTCAGTCATGTCCAACTCTCTTCGACCGCATGGATTGTAGCCCACCAGGCTCCTCTGCCTGTGGGGATTCTCTAGGGAAGAATACTGGAGTGGGTTGCCATGACCTCCAGAGGATCTTCCCTACTCAGGGATCAAACCCAGATCTCCTGCATTGCAGGTGGATGTGCGCTTAAACAATAAAGTGAACATTTAACGAATGTGTATCTTTGGTTTTGAGCACCATTCTAATTTTCTTTGTAGTAAGTGTAGTCAGTAATAGTCTATTTAAAGAGGAAGGAGGAGAGTACCATTGTCAGTGATTCATTTAGTGCAGCAAAACAGGTTTTAACAGCTTTAGTTCACTAAATCTACAAGGTTGTTGTTAGCTGTGAACAATCATGAATTTCAATAAAGGGAGAAAAAGTTAGTTGGAGTAAAATTTTCTTTTATGTCTGTAGAAGTGATTACTGTTATTTTTGTTTTACTTTAAAGTTTGTTTTGGTGCTTTCTGAGACCATTTTCAATTAAGAATGACTGACAAATAAGGTAACATATGGAGAATGGTCTCTGTTCTAGGGTAAAATAACTAAAACATGAGCTTTAGGTCAACAAACCTGAGTCCCATTTCCAGTTCCCCTTTTTTTTGGATTTGCTAGCCATGAGATCTCTGTGCCTTAGAATCCACATTTTTAAAATGGGGAAAAAAATACTTCTTCCCAAGAGTGTTTTGATTATATAGGAAAATGTGTATAAAGCCTTAGCTTGACCTTTGACTCATGGTAAGTACTTAAGAAATGTTACTGTATTTTTTATACCAAAATCCTTCTATATGATACTTTTAAATGCTCTTTTTAAAAATGATCACACTGATTTATGTAAAAAGCTTTGTCTTTTGTATTCCATTTCAGAGTACTGCATCTACAAAACAAATTTATTTAATATTATTCATTATATATGTATTGAGTGGTTAGTTGTGTCCCCAGCATTGTATCATGAACATGTCCAAGAACCTAGTAAATAAATCAGATGCAAAAATAAGTACTTTCAGTATTTTATGATAGTTTTTAAGAAAAAGGTGCTCTAGAATGAAAAAAAGACACATTTAACCCATCGTGGAAGTTGGAAAGATTATTTGAGGGGAGATGTTTTCTGAAATGAGTCATGAAGATGAATAAGAATGAGTGAAATGAACAATGATGAGGAGGATCTTCCTCATAGAGGAAACTGTAATAATAGATTCAAAGTAGCTGGAAATTACCATGGAAAGTACAGTGGACAATTCATTCTGTGTGATTAAAGCATGAACAGAACATGTCAGGGATGGGCAAAGGTTGAGTTGGAAAATGTATAGACACAGTTCACAAGGAACCTTTTATATCCAACTGGGGACTTGCTTGCTTGTTCTGTTTCACCCTTATACACCTGACAATAGAGACTTCTTTAAAAATACATCATATGTGTATGATTACCTACAGTCTATATATACACACATATATCTCTCAGAAAGAAAGCTGATGCTGTAAGTAATTACATCAAGTTGAGAGTTCATAAGATATAAAGTGTGGATTTAAGTCAGATTTTGCATGACTCCAAAGACATGGGGGTAAGAATGACTACTAGGTATTTCAAGTAAAATTTGGTTGAGTTGTCTGCCATCCCTGGAGGAAAATCATAATTAGTATAAACCAGTTAGCATCATTTTGTTTCCCATCTGACTGTTTCATTTATGAAAATGGGATTGAATTCTGGTCACTTAAAGGGGAAGTCTTGACAGGCTTTAAGAAAAAGAGTCTCTACTGATGAAAAGAGGCACACAGGGGAAACATTCCCTTTTTTTTTTTTTTTTAGATGTCACCACGTGATGCCTGGAATTATGGTGGTTCATTCTGTGGTTCCAGGTTCAGTCATCAAAGTGTCCAAAGGCAAAGTGAAAGACAGAAAACACCTGGCTTCTCAATGACAATGTCAAGCCCTTGAACCCACCCTGGAATACCTCTGTCTTATGGACCCCATATATGCAAGAAATACCTTGCATATACCTTAAGAAATACCTTAAGGTACCTTGAATACCTTATTTTTTAAGCCTTTTAGAGCCAAACTATTTTAACTGATACAAATCCTAAATGTTCAAATGCAATATCCCGACTTACTTGTTCAGCTGTGTAAGTGGCAGATTCTTTCAAATGTCTTCCTCCTCACTTTTAAATTGTCTCCTCTGTGGCTGTTAGGAAAAAATAGGTAAGTCTAAAGGAAACATTAAGGATCTATTCTGTTAGAAAATACATGTCTGAAGGAGTCATGAGAATGGACACTCAATACTAAAATGTAGGTTGCTTTGAGTTACAGGGAACACAGATATAAACTCCAAATCTCTGTTGAACAGATAACAGCATAATTTTATTATGTTTTATATCTGTCCTAAATTTTGTAATAGTTACAAGAGAAATAATAAAACTATCTGGCTCTTTATCTGGATACCTTTGTGTGTTAGTCGCTCAGTCATATCTGACTCTCTTCGACCCCATAGAATGTAGGCTGCCAGGCTCTTTTGTGCATGGAATTCTCCAGGCAAGAATATTGGAGTGGGTGAAAGTGTAAGTCATTCAGTTGTGTCTGACTCTTTGTGACCCCTTGAAGCCATTTCCTTCTCCAGGGGCTCTTCCAGACCCAAGGATTGAACCTGGGGTCTCCTGCATTGCAGGCAGATTCTTTACCATCTAAGCCACCAGGGAAGCCAGTGTCCATTATTCCTTGAACACTATACTTGAATTTTAGGTTATTGGATTCTTATGAAACTCTGTGTTTTGGTTAGAGGTAGTTTACTTCCCACACAGTTTTGCCTTCGTAAAGCCTCACAGAGAATGCTTATGAGCTTTCATCAAAAAGACATTCTATTTGTAGAAAGCTAAAATGGTTTGAGAAGAGACAAAAAAGGAAATTAAAACAAAAGTGGCATCTTTGGATTTATTCATCTATATTAAGTCCAGCTTTTTAATATATTGGCAGGTAGAAATATGTGATTTAGAAAAATATTGCTTTTTTTTTCCTTCTAAAAATATCTATTTATTGAGCCCTGCCCTGCTACAAGAAACTGGACTGATTATTGACACATAAGTTATTGCATTACACTTTTGGAGTAATATTTTTCTTCTTAGTATTTTGTTATTATGATTTCATTGGCTATAAATCAAATAATTATGAAAGTAATAAAATCACTTGATACTTGGTAATTTCACATATACTTGGAAATAATTTTCCTTCAATTCTCTACTTAATGAACATTTTAATGACTGTGATTAGTGACTATTGACTTCTAGATATTTTTTTTTTGTATAAACATTTTACTGGTGGAATATGAAATGAGGTTGTATGCCATGTTAACAAATGTCTCACTTAAAATTTGAAGAAAGGCACATGATTTTAGGCTTCTCAATCAGAGAAGTATAACATTCAAAATATGGATTACCCTGCTATTTTACCTTCTGGTAATTATGTGATCTCCTACTAGTTAAGGCATTTCATAACCTGGTAACTCATTTCATTCCTACCATGCCATAATGTTGTATTACAATTTGTTTCTTCTGTAACTTTTAAATGTCTTAACAAATAATGTCACTGATTATGATGAACTCTTTAACTAAATTCTATTTACAACTTAAGATCCTTGAGATGTGAAGTGACAAGGTAAAGATCTTAATCTGTAAAATGCTTGACCTACCTTTAAAGACTTTTTCCTTTCTTCTGTACCTTGCCAAACCAGTTTATTGCTTCTGTAGTTTATATAAACATGTCAACTTCTGTATGTTGTTGCTGTTAAGTCACTTCAGTCGTGTCCGACTCTGTGCGACCCCATAGATGGCAGCCCACCAGGCTCCCCCGTCCCTGGGATTCTCCAGGCAAGAACACTGGAGTGGGTTGCCATTTCCTTCTCCAATGCATGAAAGTGAAAATTGAAAGTGAAGTCGCTCAGTCATATCCGACTCTTAGCGACCCCATGGACTGAAGCCTTCCAGGCTCCTCCGCTCATGGGATTTTCCAGGCAAGAGTACTGGAGTGGGGTGCCACTGCCTTCTCTGCAGCTTCTGTATACTTCAGTTTTATTTATGTTACACAGTAGTCATTAAAATAACCCACATTTATTACGGAATTCATATATTAGATGGTCAGTTTAGTTCAATCGCTCAGTCATGTCCTTCTCTTTGCGACCCCATGAACCGCAGCACTCCAGGCCTCCCTGTCCATCACCAACTGCCAGAGTTTACCCAAACCCATGTCCATTGAGTTGGTGATGCCATCCAACCATCTCATCCTCTGTTTTCCCCTTCTCCTCCTGCCCTCACTCTTTTTTTTTTTTTGCCCTCACTCTTTCCCAGCAACAAGGTCTTTTCAAATGAGTCAGCTCTTCGCATCAGGTGGCCAAAGTATTGGAGTTTCAGCTTCAACATCAGTCCTTCCAGTGAACACCCAGGACCGAACTCCTTTAGGATTGACTGGTTGGATCTCCTTGCAGTCCAAGGGACTCTCAAGAGTCTTCTCCAACACCAGAGTTCAAAAGCATCAGTTCTTCAGTGCTCAGCTTTCTTTATAGTCCAACTCTCACATCCATACATGACCACTGGAAAAACTATAGCCTTTACTAGACGGACCTTTGTAGTTATAAAATTGTCTAACCTGTAGCTAAATGACTATACCTTTGTGTCACATGTGGTGGTTGTTATATAAGTAACTGTGTATGTAAATAAATATACTGAGAGTAAAGTGAACTGATAGTTGTGGCATGTTTTTTCGGACTTAACATATTTCTAATTATAGAAATGTTGAAAGTTTAATGTTACTTTTTAAAAAAATTATTGGAATATAATTGATTTACAATGTGTTTCAGGTGTACAGAAAAGTGAGATATACATATATCCACTCTTTTTTATACTCTTTTCACATACAGGCCATTAAAGAATATTGTTATCTATTTTATATATAGTACTGTGTATATGTCAATCCCAATCTCCCCATTTATCCCTTCTCCTCTCTTACCTCCTGATAACCATAAATTTGTTTTCTACATCTATAACTCTATTTCTGTTTTGTAGATACTTCATTTGTACCACCTTTATAAATTCCACATGTCATAATGTTACATTTTAAATGTTTTTATAACCACAGGCTACATGCTGATATTTCGTAACAAATTTTGGGGATGTTGCATTGTTAATTAGTTAAGCATTTGCTGCTGCTGCTGCTGTTGCTTCAGTCTTGTCTGTGCAGCCCCATAGAGGGCAGCTCACCAGGTTCCTCTGTCCCTGGGATTCTCTAGGCAAGAACACTGGAGTGGGTTGCCATTTCCTTCTCCAGTGCATGAAAGTGAAAAGTGAAAGTGAATTCACTCACTTGTGTCTGACTCTTAGCGACCCCATGGACCGCAGCCTACCAGGCTCCTCCATCCATGGGATTTTCCAGGCAAGAGTACTGGAGTGGGGTGCTATTGCCTTCTCCGTGACAGAAGTCTAAAGATCTCATATTTAGTAAGTTACTTAATTAGGAACAGATAATCCCGAATGAAAATGGAAGTCATATGTATATATCAACAACTTTAGCTTACCTAATAATAAGTTTGTAGTACCAGTAACAACAATTTTTCACTATTTTTGGAACATATGGTATGTGCCAGGCTCTGTGATAGATGCTATACATAAAATATTTCATAAAAATCTTAATATTCTGCACAGTAGGAGTTTTTATCCACATGCCACCAGTGAATAAGTGAGGAATTTTAGAGGACAATAATTAACCTAAGCTTACACAGTCAATAGTGGAGGCAGTGTTTAAAATCACATTTGTCTGACTTCAAAGCTACATATAGTTCTTCCCATTATACTAATCCATATTAGTATTATGAAACATAAAGTAAACTATAAATAATTCTAATAGTGTTGATTCATGATTATGGATCACAGAACATTATGCTATTATATTATAAAACAAAGAAACATGTTAAGATTATTAGTCTCTTATGATAGCAGATAGGCATCTCAGGTGGCAGTAGTGATAAAGAACCTGCCTGCCAGTGCAGGAGACATAAGAAATGTGGGTTCTATCCCTGGGTCGGGAAGATCCCTTGGAGGAGGGCATGCAACCCACTCCAGTACTCTTGCCTGGAGAATCCCATGGACAGAGGAGCCTGGTGGGCTACAGTCCACGAAAGAGTAAGACATGACTGCAGTGACTTAGCAGACATCCTTGATACCAGACTGAAGAAGATATTTGAATGTCGACCAATAATAACATCAATAGAATTTGATGCCATTACTATTAGTTAAGACATTAGTATTATTTACATAAGAAAGCAATTTTATGAAGAGCACATGACAAATTATACAACAGTCATAATAAAAGAGTAATTGTAACAACATAGTATAAATTGCTATAGTAAACTTCCCAACCTCACTTATTTCTAAGTGCTTTCACTCTGAGGTTTTAAAAAATTTGCCATTGTTTGCTTTGGACTCATTATACTTGGATAATAGGGTTTTAAGATAATTACTTATTTATCATCATTTCCAAAGAGGTTGGCAAAGTACTATGAACAGAGTTTTATGTAAGCTGTTTTCAGCTTATCCTTATAGAGAAATATTCTGAAAACAGAAACTTCAGGAAGAAGGAACTTGAATTTCAGCCTATATGAAAAAGGAATACCAAGAAATGATGCAAGGCCTAAGGATATTAGAAAATAAATAATTGTCACATTAATTAAAAGACCAAGTTTTCTCAGGGGTTTTTGGTAGACCCGGAAGTGAAGAAGCCGATGATTATTGGAATTGGCAAATGACAAAGAAGAAAATACTTCGAGATGTAATGAAAGCAATACTGAAAAAAGTTCAATGTTATATTCATTTTATTAATGCTTAAGAAAGTGCTTGAGGGAAGACTGCATGATTTCCATTGTAAATTTTAAGAGCCGTTTTAGAAAGACTGCCAAAGAAAATGTTCAAGAATGCTAAAATTTGTGAGGGTGGATGAATTGGGAGATTGAGATTGACATATATACACTACTATGTATAAGATAAATAACTAATGGTAACCTGCTGTATACTATAGGAAACTCTACGCAGTGCTCTGTTGTGACCTGAGAAGAAAATCTGAGTAAGAGGGGATATATATGTGTGTGTATATATATGGCTGATTCACTTTGGTGTACAGCAGAAATTAACAACATTGTAATGCAATTATACACCAGTAAAAATTAATTTGAAAAAGAGAAGAATGTTGATATTAGGGCCGTTATACACTATGATAGCCATGTATATATATTCAGAAAATGTATACATAGATACTCCTAAACTCCACATATTATTTAAAACACTAAGTTTGTGGTGGCTTTGAGTTCTCTGGGAGCATTCTAGCTGTCTGTAGTGACACTATGATTGTTTGATTAAGTATATAAAGAACCCTATGCCTTTTATATAAACATATAGCCTTTTCCCCCATCTTTATTGAGATATAGTTGGCATGTAACATTCTGTAAGTTTAAGGTGTTCAACATGATGATTTGATACACATTTATATTGTGAAATTAGCTCCGTTTTAGAGAGCTTTGTATTTGACAAAGAAATAAGAAATTAAAACAAATTTTCTTTTTCGGAAGAATCATTGATCCATAAAATGTGACTGCCAAATTACGACACAGTCCATAAGCCCATAAGTAAATTATGTTTAATAGTTTGTCCTTATATATTAACTGGTCAGTTTGATGGCATTAAAATTAACCGAACTTGATTTCTATTTAATAATATATGTTTGGTCTGGGAGTTGATTTTACTCTGCTTACATGCTAATAAGTAGCCTGCTACTCTGTCACAGATGGTGTCAAAAGAAATGAGACTCTTGGATCAGAAAAAAAAGACTTCATTACTTGTGTCACATTATTATTCTATCTCCTCTATAGGCTTTTTCAGTATACCTTTTTGCATTATTTTTAATGCTTACTCAACTTAAGGATATCAGTTCAGTTCAGTCGCTCAGTCATGTCTGACTCTTTGCGACCCCATGAACCGCAGCATGCCAGGCCACCCTGTCCATCACCAACTCCTGGAGTTCACCAAAACTCATGTCCATTGAGTCGGTGATGTCATCCAACCATCTCATCCTCTGTCGTCCCCTTCTCCTCCTGTCCTCAATCTTTCCCAGCATCAGGGTCTGTTCAAATGAGTCAGCTCTTCGCATCAGGTGACCAAAGTATTGGAGTTTCAGCTTCAACATCAGTCCAGCCAATGAACACCCAGGACTGATCTTTAGAATGGACTAGTTGGATCTCCTTGCAGTCCAAGGGACTCTCAGAAGTCTCCAACACCACAGTTCAGAAGCATCAGTTCTTTGGTGCTCAGCTTTCTTTATAGTCCAACTCTCACATCCATACATGACTACTGAAAAAACCATAGCCTTGACTAGATGGACCTCTGTTGACAAAGTAATGTCTCTGCTTTTTAATATGCTGTCTAGGTTGGTCATAACTTTCCTTCCAAGGAGTAAGCATCTTTGAATTTCATGGCTACAGTCACCATCTGCAGTGATTTTAGAGTCCCCCAAAATAAAATGAGCCACTGTTTCCCTATCTATTTGCCATGAAGTGATGGGACCAGATGCCATGATCTTAGTTTTCTGAACGTTGAGCTTTAAGCCAACTTTTTTTCACTCTCCTCTTTCACATTCATCAAGAGGCTGTTTAGTCCTTCTTCACTTTCTGCCATAAGGGTGGTGTCATCTGCATATCTGAGGTTATTGATATTTCTCCTGGCAATCTTGATTCCTGCTTGTGATTCTTCCAGTCTAGTGTTTCTCATGATGTACTCTGCATATAAGTTAAATAAGCAGGGTGACAATATACAGCCTTGGTGTACTTTTCCTATTTGGAAGCAGTCTGTTGTTCCATGTCCAGTTCTAAATGTTGCTTCCTGACCTGCATATAGGTTCTCAAGAGGCAGGTCAGGTGGTCTGGTATTCCCATCACTTTCAGAATTTTCAACAGTTTATTGTGATCCACACTGTCAAAGGCTTTGGCATAGTCAGTAAAGCAGAAATAGATGTTTTTCTGAACTCTCTTGCTTTTTCTATGATCCAGCGGATGTTGGCAATTTGATCTCTGGTTCCTCTGCCTTTTCTAAAACCAGCTTGAACATCTGGAAGTTCATGGTTCACGTATTGCTGAAGCCTGGCTTGGAGAATTTTGAGCATTACTTTAGTAGCGTGTGAGATGAGTGCAATTGTGTGGTAGTTTGGGCATTCTTTGGCATCACCTTTCTTTGGGATTGGAATGAAAACTGACCTTTTCCAGTCCTATGGCCACTGCTGAATATCTTCAGGTAATTCAATGCATATTATCTGTAAATTTATTTTGAGAGATAACCTACAGGGCTGAAATTGCCTCTATTAGTTATTCCTTTTGGAGAAGGCAGTGGCACCCGGACTCAGTACTCTTGCCTGGAAAATCCCATGGACAGAGGAGCCTGGTAGGCTGCAGTCCATGGGGTCGGGCACGACTGAGCAACTTCACTTTCACTTTTCACTTTCATGCACTGGAGAAGGAAATGGCACCCCACTCCAGTGTTCTTGCCTGGAGAATCCCAGGGACGGGGAAGCCTGGTGGGCTGCCATCTTGGGGGTCGCATAGAGTCTGACACGACTGAAGCGACTTAGCAGCAGCAGCAGCAGCAGTTATTCCTTTGAGGTAAGAAGTTAATCCTAGAAGAAGTGCCTAGTAAAATATGGCTTTGATTTTTGAAAGTAGTGATGGATATCTAAAAATAAGACTCAGAGCTGCCTATCACTTACATGTACCGTCTTCCAAACTCTGGAATTTGGGGCATTGCAGTAGTAGTGTCTAGTCAATCAGGTAGGGACATGAAAAGTAGTCAAGACTTGAAAAAGGAGTATAAAAATGGCTTAAAACAATATCTCCATATGGTCCAATGCCAACTGTGGCCAGTATACATATATATAGGCCAATTCTGAAACTAGTGTTTATTAGATGGGGCATTTCAAGGAACCAGCATACACGTAGATACCTAACAGTTAGTTTTGTTTTCCATAAGCTGTAAATTTTTCTCTCAATCTTTTGCCTTACACTTGCTTCATGCATCAGTACTCTTTTCTCTTCATGCCTGAGATTCCCCAGTACATAACTTTGGCCAAATTGGCAAAAATCAAAACCTTCAAAAATTCAAAAATACCCACGTTAAGCATCACAAAGCAAGATACTTTTTGGCTGTTTCTCTAAAGGTCACATAATGCTTTGTATTTTCTACAACATGACACGGCATGACAGAACAAAGTAGTTATCTTTTGTACTTGTCAGCATTGTTATATCAACTTCAAATGATGAAATGCTTCTGAGTACGCTGTTGCTTTTTTTCCTTTGGGGGCTTACACTGATTTCTTTAAAGTATTATGTGCATCAAATAAATGATTCATTTATTATCCCTGACACCTGAATTTGCTAAAGAAAAAAGTATTGAGACATCATTTCAAAACTGCATCTGGATGCTACTTACTTTTGAAGTCATAAAAATGCAGTTCATTTGGACTTTGTCTTTCAGTTATCATTTTTACTTAACATCTGTGTTTTGCAGTAGGAGAATAAGTCATACTCTCCCTGAAGGTTATCAGGACAAAGTTTAGACTGTCAGGGAAATAAATGTTAATATTCAATGGAATGGTTTTTATGAAAAACTTGAGTCAAAATTGTGTTTTGATTCCGTAAGATGACGTACCTTGCATTAGTTAGGGTAATTCCAGCTGATAGAACACAAAACCCTTATGTAATCGCAGCTTAATTCAGTAGGTTTTATTTCCCATTGCTTAACAATTCAGTGAAGATGCTTCTGGTTAAACTTCTGCATAGGGTCTTGCCATCATCAGATGTTTCTCCATTTAGCCTGGTGGATTTCTGCAGCCAAATAGGGGAAAACAGAATGGAAGGTTGCATGTGGGAAGTTTCTATGAGCCAAAACTGAAGGTGGCATACACTATTTTTGTCCATATTCTCTTGGCTAGAATTTAATTCATTGACATACCCAACTCCAAGGGAAATATGTTCATGCTGTGTGCTTGGAAGTGGCTTTGGTAAACAGTCAGTGGTCTCTGCTTTAGGAACTTAATTAGGGAGATTCTCTGTTATGGTGGAGAGAGATGTAAATTCGAGGTCGGTCAGCCTTAAGATAAAATGTAGCTCAGTCAGTTATAAGTTATGTAAGCCTGGGAAAATTACTAGTCTTCAATTTTCCAGAATACACAGAATCATAGAATAGGAAAATAACACCTACTGCACAGGACTGTTAAAAGATTAAATGATGTAATGTATGTAAAGTGCCTAGCACAATGCAAGGAATATTAGAAACACTTGAAAATGATAGTCTTAATTTTTATTGTTAATTTATACAATTTATTCTCTGATGATCTATAATAAATCTGATTTCATTGAACATTAGCTTGGTTCAATACCAGAGTGATTCTTAAGGAGGACTTAATCTACGTATAAGCCATAGGGTTCAGAAAATTGTGCTTTTTAAGGAGCTGTCCAAAGCAAGTGGATACCTAAATATTTATTCAGTAGGCCTAATTTTCAGGGCAGATAGGACACAAACTTAACATATACTTTGGTTTTCTTTTCAGGCAGTAGATGCTGATTTTGAAGTTTGCTTCTTGGTTGAATTTATTCCATGGGGTCACTAGAGTTGGACACGACTGAGCGACTTCACTTTCACTTTTCACTTTCGTGCATTGGAGAAGGAAATGGCAACCCACTCCAGTGTTCTTGCCTGGAGAATCCCAGGGATGGGGGAACCTGGTGGGCTGCTGTCTATGGAGTCGCACAGAGTCGGACACGACTGAAGTGACTTAGCAGCAGCAGGGCAGTTAGAGGGGAAGCCCCTGGTGGCTCAGCTGGTAAAGAATCTGCTTACAATGCAGGAGTGTGAGTGTGAGTAGTGTCCAACTCTTTGTGACCCCCAGGACTATAGATCCCATGGAATCCTCCAGGCCAGAATACCAGAGTTGGTAGCCATTCTCTTCTCCAGGGGATCTTCCCAACCCAGGGATAGAACCCAGCTTTCCCACATTGCAATGCAGGAGACCCAGGTTCAATCCCTGGGTTGGGAAGATCCCCTGGAGAAGAGAATGGCAAGCCACTCAAGAACTCTTGCCTGGAGAAGACCATGGACAGAGGAGCCTGGGCGGGCTATAGTCCATGGGGTAGCAAAGAGTCAGACACAACTGAGTGACTAAGCACACACACACACAGGATGGTTAGAAGAGTAAAATTATCTATGGGCTTGGTCCATTCGGGCTGCTATCACAGAATATCACAGGCTGAATGGCTTAAAC
The DNA here is from genome assembly GCF_027580195.1 of Bos mutus. Lineage (NCBI taxonomy): Eukaryota > Metazoa > Chordata > Mammalia > Artiodactyla > Bovidae > Bos > Bos mutus. Next base: position 35,421,946 of record NC_091618.1, read on the forward strand.
AACAGATGTTTATTTCCTTTAGTCTAGAGGCTGGAGAATCCAGGAGCAAGGTGCCAGCCGATTTTGTGTCTGCTGAGAGCCCACTTGCTTGTTCATAGATGGCCATCTTCCCATTTTGTCTTCACATGGCAGAAGAGGTGGGGGTAGGATGCTCTCTGGAGTCTCTTTCATAAGGGCATTAATCCTACATGAGGATTTCACCCTCATGACAAAATCGTCACCTCTCTGAGGACCTATCATAACACTGGGGGTTAGATTTCTATCTACACAACACAAACATACAGTCTATACGTAAGTGTGTATATATGTGTGTATCTGTATTTACATTCATATCTATCTGTATATCTGTCCATCTATCTGTCTAAAAAGATATCATTTCTCTAACGTCTATCCTATGGTAATATATCTCATAATTTTAATATTTTTATATCTTGGTTATTCAAATTACTTAAAATCTAATATAATTAAAGTTATACACTCATAAACAATAAAATGTGCTACATACTTTAATGTTATGGGACTTAGAGTGTAAATAATCCATGAGAATCCACTTTTACAAAGAGTACAGCTTTTCTTTAACAGAAATAACATGACTAACCTGCTACTTTTTCTTATACATAAAAGAATCTAGAGGAGAAAAAACCGTATTAAAACTAAACATGAAAGTATAAAATTATGCTTTCAAAAACAGAATCAAAAGTCGTATTTCTGTTCAACTTTCAGAGACCCAGATTCTTGACCACATATAATTTTAGATCATTCAGTTATAGTTTGGTATTTTAAAGACTTTATCTTGATTCATAAAATGATTTCTTAAGTTTCTCTAAGCATTGAAATGTAATGACATCTTGTCATCACTAAGTTTTCTGTGAAGAACAAACAGGACTGAACAATCTTTTCGTTGCACTGGGTAGTGAATGACAGACAGGGTTTGAGGAGAGTGATTTTGTCATCTGTAGATCAGAGGAAATATTTCAAGACAAGTATGGTTTCCAGTGTAAAGTCTTATCCTTGTTACTTGCATACTAAACCCAAATCCCCAATATATCTTACTTTCTGTGATTGTCAAAGAAGTATGTGATTGTGAATTTTTCTTCACTTTCATTGCAGTTCTGTTTTTTCCCTGAATTTGTTAGATAGCTATCAAACTAGTTTGACTTATGCAGTATCTTAAGTAATTTCTGCCTAATTAGTTGATGAGTATTTATTTAGTTTGGGCATGACCTTGTCTAGAGCATCATCAGTCCACATTCAAATTCAGTTATACATTTTGCATGTCTTAACTTCATGCCAGCAAATAGACAAATCACACATCCCAAGGATGTCAAGCTAAGTCAACATAGAGGATTTAGGGGGAAGGGTTTTTTAGTGCTAGAATTGACTTTGACTGGCAAAGGAGAATCTATTCATGCTTCTTTTGTCTACTTTGTATTATTAAATGTGTGACTGTGCATCTCTGTCTTCTGTGGTTGAAGATACTGCAGCTGGTATTATGTGCTGTGTAAAAGTATGTCTACAAAGACGGTATTGTACCAAATGGTCCTCACAGAGCACAGAATAAAGTTACGCTCTTCATAATGTCTGTTGGTGTTATTTTTAAGGTCTGTTTATATTTATGAATTTCCTCCCCTTTTTCTCATTCACATAGAATTAGCCTTTCAGGAAGGACAAAATTAGAGTAATTCTTCAATATATATCAGGTATATTCCCAGGATTTTTTAGCCTACTGGACAGTTTCTAAGATTCAAAGTTGCTTTCTTAAACTTCCTTTCTTTTCCTCTTTTACTTCCATTTCCCCATGAAAGCAAATACATAGCATTACGTGAAGAATAAGCGAACTCTCCCAGCTCTATAGATGGATTGAATATATTTTTTGTAATTTTTTTTCTAACTTCCTGGTTCAGGGTTTGCTTCATTGGCAAGCAAATACTGTGCATAGCAAAGGCAGACATTACAAACCTCCTAGATGTGTCTGTGTTGCATGACGAAAGTTGTTGCAACTTTCCCTCCCTCATCCACCAAAGAATATATTTTCTTATTGTTCCCTAGAAAGAAACTGGGGAGTCAACAAAATGAAAACAAATATTTAATTAAGTTCTAGGACCACTTTTATAATACCTCTATAATAGTCATTTATATGTTAATATTTTACAGTGACTAATTTAATAGACAGATGATAGTTCTTATTACAGTATGAGAGTGGGGCATTTCCTTGGGCCAATGATTATCTACCCAGTTTTCAATTAGAGGAGACTGCCAATTATCTGGAGTGGTTTTTATTTTAATTACTGGGTGATTAGGATAGCCAGGTAACCAGCCCAGAGGAAGGAGAACTGAACTGTATGTGAATCCTTATTTTGCAAACCCATAAAATAAATAAAGGCTATGCAAAGAAACTTTCAATGAAATGGTAGATAATTTATTTGAGGCTGTCCATATTCTTTTACCCATTTGATCACTAAAAAGTGAGTATAAAATGCTAAACTAGCTGTCTGTGAACTAGACATTGCTTTTCTCTAAGGAAAAATAAATTCACAGGAAAGGTATTATTTGTTAGCAATCAGTGTTCAATGTTTTATGTTTAACATGTTTTGATATGGTATTTATCTCTTTCAGAGAAGTCACTTATAGAGTGATCTTTGACCCCTGAAGTATGGCTGAGGCTTGAGACAGCATGAACAAATTCCTGATTTTCTGGTCTTGTCTATAACTTCAGATTTTTCACTCAAGTTCTTTTTCTAAATCTCCAGCTATCCTCTGAATATTTCCAGTTAAGTGTTCCCCATTCATGTTAACTTCAACAAATATTCAAACCAATCCTATTTTCTTCCCAAACAAGGTTTGTTCTCAGGCTTCTGTGTTCTTGTCTCTGTCAAAGAAACCACTACTTTCACAATCCTTCAGACAAGAATGGTTATAGTAATTGATTCTATGCTATCATCTTCCTTTTTTGTCCATCATCCTTTGAAAAGTTTCTTAGGCCAGTATCTTTATCTCTTTTTGGACCATCATTCCTATCCAGACTTTCATAGGCTCACAGCTAAAGAAAAACTGATGGAAAAGGAAGGACCAGTTTGGTGATACCAAATTACTGAAAGGGACTGATTTAAGTTAATGAATGGATTAAAATTTGAGTTGGAGTCCAAGAATTCTCCATTTAGATTTATTCTTATTTTATTTTTTTTAATATTTAAAATAAAAGGCAGTATTCAAACAGATGTTCCCAATATATTTAATTTTAAAAAGAAAAGAAAGTATTAATTGTGATCTGAAAAAAAGTGAAAATGCTGAGTATAGAATTTAAGCAAATTAGGAAAACCATCTTAGTAGGTGGTTTAAGCCATATTATTTTTTCAAATTAAATATAAAGTCAGCATGGAGATGCTGATCACTTGAGATAGGTAAATTGTGTAAGGATTGGGAAAATGAAACCTATATATTAAAATATAAAATACTTCTTTACCTGCATTTTAAAATATATGTATATTATCAAGGTTACATGAGAACAAAATTTTATCTAGTAGTCTCCTATTATAGTATATGCATTGGAAAGACTTGAAAAAATAATTATTGTAAGCTATTAAAAATGAGAATTGCTCAGTCGTGTCTGACTCTGCAATCCCATGGACTATTGCCCACCAGGCTCCTCTGTCCATGGGGATACTCCAGGCAAGAATACTGGAGTGGGTTGGCATGCCATCTTCCAGGGGATCTTCCCAACATGGGGATCGAACCTGGGTCTCCCACATTGCAGGCAGATTCTTTACCCTTTGAGCCACAAGGGAAGCCCATCGTTTACCACAGTTCATAAAAATTTGGGGTTGACAGGTACCTCTGTTATATATATGCTAGTGGATTTTTATCAGGGAATGGTTTTCTGATACTTTTACCAATTAGCAAAGAAAGTATTTGCAAGTAGTGGCATGGTCCCTTCAAAATCCAAGAATAACTCTTCAGTTGATTGTGTGTCTATGTGCACATACGTGCTTACATGCAGAGTATAATATACATGGTGTACCTATTTTTTGATCAGGTGCACTGGCAACTATGTATATTGATTCTTCCCCATTTTTAGAATTAGCCTCCATTTCTGGTTCTGTTCAGAAATTTTTCACCCATCCTAAAATGCTTAAAGTGAAATAACATGTTCATCAGTTTTGTGCGTGTGTATTTAATACAAAATAAGAAAACAAAGTCCTGTGTAAGTTAATAAACAGTAATACATATTACACGGTTACATTTGCAAGTCATATGCTTAACAGATAAAAACACAATCCTAACTTTCCAATTATGCACATGTGTGACAGTCATCTATGTAATTTAAGGGATCTTGATTTTGTAGGCAAGATAATGTATTCTAGAGCTGGTCTTTCCTGAAGGCTATAATTATGTGCCAGGGCTAATTTTAGGCATCAGTGGGCCTCTCTCAAGTGCTGTCAGGTGAGCCATAGCACATGATCAGGCAGGTAGCTTTCTATCATAAGCATTGATTAACTTAAAAGTTTAACTGTATGCAGCATGAAAACAGTACATTTGTCAAGAACATCTAGTAGACCAGATAGTTTGAGATAGGTACTATGTGCCTTCAGGGCTGGATGGCATCACTGACTCGATGGATGTGAGTCTGAGTGAACTCCCGGAATTGGTGATGGACAGGGAGGCCTGGCGTGCTGCAATTCATGGGGTCGCAAAGAGTTGGACACGACTGAGCGACAGATCTGATCTGATCTGAGGGTTGAAAAATGCCTATATTATAGGCTAATAAAATAGTAGGTTTACAATGTAAGGTAATTTCTTTTGTTTAGGGCTTCCCTGGTGGCTCAGATGGCAAAGAATCGTCTGCAATGCAGGAGACCATGGTTCGATTCCATGGACAGAGCGGCCTGGTGGGCTACAGTCCATGGGGTCACAAAGAGTTGAACACGATTGAGCAACTAACACAATTTAAGGTAGTTTCTTTTTTCCCCTTGAGGAACAATGGGTGCTAAAACTTATCAAGTTTAAACTACTCTGATACAACTAGAGGTTACCACTCATGGAACCTCTTTCCAAACCCTGATTAATGCTACACAGAGGAAAGGCACATGGATGAGAGGATGGGGATTTTCTTAACAGTTTTCACTTTAAAAACAACACTTTTCCTTTTCTATTTCAGTATGGTTTTAATGTGGAAATAGTAGGCTTGACGAACATCATAATGTAAATAAGCATCAGAATAAGTAAGTGAAGAAATTAGGTTAATTATTTACCATGACTGAGATTATATCTAAAGTACAGTCTGAAATACATTATTTCCCACAGTCCTTTCCATTTTTAATTATTTTAAAAAATTAATCTAAAGTTAATTGTAATTAATTTTTAATTTCATTAATTTCAACATTCAGCCTCCATTAAAACAAGAACAAAACTAAGATTTGCAAGGAGAAAAAATAGTAATACTTTTATTAAATCACTGCTAGAATTTTGTTACAGGTTGGATCAATTTTGAATATTTTAAATATATATTCTGCTTGAATAATATTAAGAGAAAAACACACATTGTTATAACTTAATAATGAGCACATTTACACCTCAGGCTCTCCTAAAATGTTTTTACTACAGGAAAGCATAAAATAAATATAAAAGAAAAACTAAAAGGACTGTTCGACTATTGAAATTCTGTGTTAACTTAAATTAATAATTTTTAAAGTCAAATTTTTTCTAACTTTGCTGAAAATAATCTCTCCGAAAGAGCAAAATTTGATTACACTTGACCCAGGTGGTGCTAGTTTCTGCCCACCAGTGCAGGAAACGTGAGAGAAGTGGGTTTGATCTCTGACTGGGGAAGATCCCAGGAGGAGGGCATGGCAACCCACTTCAGTATTCTTCCCTGGAGAATCCCATGGACAGAGGAGCCTGTCAGGCTTCAGTCCATGGAGTCTCAAAGAGTTGGACATGACTGAATGACTAACACTCACTTACTTACTTATCACCGTCTAGGTTCACAAAATCTGGTTGGTCATTTGACAAGTTTAGAAGAAGTATAGCTTTTGACATAAGCTGCAAACAGGTAGAGATGCAACCCATGCATCCAAGTGTCACAGGAGGGTGTAAGGGCTCTAAGCTGTGAGAGAGGAGACAGAAAGAAGACTTCATCCCTTTTGTTCTACAGAGGCAGTTACGTTACTTCTTGGAATTTCTTTTTTCCTCATCTGTGAAAGTGGCATTAATAAGTGATGTCTGTGTTCTCTCCAGATCAAAACTTTTAAAGCTCTCATTCTTAATAGTCTCTCCACATGTGTATAAAATTGAAAAAAAAATCATATTTTTATAATCTATGAAAGCTGCAAATAGAACTGCATTTTAGCTGAGTTTTTCTATTACATATTAAAATTTTGAAAAAGTAAAGTAGGTAAATCATATTGAAAAATATGATTATGTATATATACATGCTTAGTCATTCAGTCGTGTCTAACTCTTTGAAACCTCATGGACTGTAGCCTGCCTGACTTCTCTGTCCAGGAGATTTTCCAAGCAAGAATACTGGAGGGGGTTGCCATTTCCTAGTCCAACAATATGATCATTTTATCACAATTATTTCACTGTTTGAGTACCATCCTTTATTAAAAATTAGCTTTGTTATACCTTTTTTTTCTAGTCTCATAACTAGAAGATTTGTCTTTCTTAATAATTTTTTTAACTTTATCAAGGAATAATTGACAAATATATATAAATATATAATTGTATATATTTAAATTATACAGTGTGATTATTTGATGTACATATACATTGTATAATGATTACAGAAATCAAGTTAATTAGCACATCCGTATCCCACATAGCTAATGCAGACGGCATGTGTCTGTGTGTGTGTGTGGTGACAGTGCTTAAGTTCTACTCTCGGTAAATTTCAAGCATACAGTACTGACTGTAGTCGTTATGCTGAACATTAGAGCCTTAGAACTTACTTTTATGATACCTGAAAGTTTGTACTCTTTGACAGATAACACCCTATTTCCCCAACTACCAAACTCTTGTCAACTACCATTCTTTATTTTTTTTTTCCATTCTGATTCCATATATAAGTGATACAATACAATATTTGTCTTTCTTCATCTGGCTAATTTCAGTTAGCATAATGCCTTCCGCATTTCCTATGCTGTTGTGAATGGCAAAATTTTCTTCTTTTTTTATGGGAGAATGATTTCCCATTGGGTGTATATCTGTGTGTGTGTGTGTGTGAGTCTGTGTGTGTGTGTGTACATTTTCCCCATCTGTTCACCCATTGAACAACATTTAGGTTGTCTTCACATCTTGGCTACTGTAAAGATGCTGTAGTAGGCATTGGCTTGCACACGTCTCTGAGATACTGATTTCACTTCCGTTGAATATACACTCAGGGGTGGTCTTGCTGGATAATATGTTAGTTCAGTTTTAAATTTTTTTGAGGAACTGCCTTACTATTTTCTTTAATGGCTGTAACATTTTACATTTTCACCTCAACAATTTATAAAGCTTCTGTTTTTTCACAGCATCACCTGCATTTGTCATCTCTTGTCTTTTTGATGACATCCATCCTAACAGGTGGGAAGTGAGATTTCGTTGTGTTTTGATTTGTATTTCCCTGTTGATTAGTGGTGTTGAGCACTTTTTCATATACCTGTTGGCATTTTTATGTTTTCTTTGAAAGCATGTCTATTTGGTTCCTATGCCCATTTTTCAATTGAATTATTCACTTTTTTGCTTTTGAGTTGTATGACTTATTTATATATTTCAGATATTAACCCCTTAGTAGATATATGGTTGTGAATATTTTCTCCCATTCTGTGGATTGTCTTTTCAATTTATCCATCGTTTCCTTTACTGTGCAGAATTTATGTAGTTTAAGGAGTCTCACTTCCAATACCAATTTTTTGGACTTTTCCCTTATGTTTTTTATATTTATTTCCCCTGTGTGTTTTATATTTAAGTTCTTAATCCATTTTGAGTTAATTTTGTGAGTTGTATAACACATAGTTTCAGTTTTATTCTTTTGCATATGGATGTCCAGTTTTCCTAGCACCGTTTACTGAAGAGAATGTCCTTTTCCCATTGTGTGTACTTGGCACCCTTGTCAAAATTAACTGACCACATATACAGGAGTTTATATCTGGGTCCTCTCTTCTGTTCCACTGGTCTATACGCCTGTTTTTATGTCAGTACCATACTGCCATGATCACTATAGCTTTGTAACATAGTTTGAAGTTAGTGTGATACCGTCAGCTTTGTTCTTATTTCTCAAGATTGCTTTTGCTATGTGGGGTGTTTTTTGGTTTCATACAAAATTTGGGATAATTTTAAAAAACTGTGAAAAATGCAGTTAGATATTTTATTGGGATTACATTGAATCTGTAGATCACTTTACGTAGTATGGACATTTTCACAGTATTACTTCTTTCAGTCCAAGAACATGACATATCTTTCCATCTGTTTGTGTTTTCTTCAGTCTCTCATCAGTGCCTTATAGTTTTCAGTGTACAGGTCTTAAACCTTCTTGGTTCAATTTATTCCTAAGAATTATTTTATATGCTATTGCAAAAGGGATTGCTTTCTTAATTTCTCTTTCAGATAGTTTGTTACTAGTGTATAGAAACACACGTTGTTTTCGTATATTGATTTTATATCTTACAACTTTATTTTTTATTGTAACAGTTTTTTTGAAGTCATTAGGGTTTTCTAGATATGATATATCGTTTGTAAATAATGAAAATTTTACTTCTTTTGTCCCAATTTGGATACCTTTTATCACTTTTTTTGCCTGATTACTCTCTCTAGCTGAAGCTTCCAGTACAATGTTGAGTGACAGTTGTCAGAGTAGGCACCCTTGTCTTGTTCCCGATTTCAAAGGAAAAGTTTTCAGCCTCTCACCATTGAATGTGATATTGGCTTTGCATCTGCCATATATTCCATTTATTGTATTGAAGCATTTTCCTTTTTTTCAACTGTGGTGTTGGAGAAGACTCTTGAGAGTCCCTTGGGCCGCAAGGAGATCCAACCAGTCCATTCTAAAGGAGATCAGCCCTGGGTGTTCTTTGGAAGGAATGATGCTAAAGCTGAAACTCCAGTATTTTGGCCACCTCATGCGAAGAGTTGACTCATTGGAAAAGACCCTGATGCTGGGAGGGATTGGGGGCAGGAGGAGAAGGGGATGACAGAGGATGAGATGGCTGGATGGCATCACTGACTCGATGGACGTGAGTCTGAGTGAACTCCAGGAGATGGTGATGGACAGGGAGGCCTGGCGTGCTGCGATTCATGGGATCGCAAAGAGTCCGACACGACTGAGTGACTGAACTGAATTGAACTAGAGGTTTTTAAATTATGAAAAACGTTGTGATTTGTAAAATGCTTTTTCTGCATCTATTGAGATATTCCAGTGATTTTTTCTTTAATTCTATTAATGTGGCATATAAAATTTATTGATTGCATATGTAGAATGATCCTTCCATCCCAGGGGTAAATCTCACTCCATCATGTTGGATGAGTCTTTTAATGTAGTGTTAAGTTCAGTTTGCTCATATTTGGTTGATAATATTTTAAATCAATGTTCATCGGAGATATTGGTCTGCAGTTTTCTTATGGTGTCCCCTGGCTTTGTTATCTGCATGATGTTGTGTTCCTAAACTGAGTTTCTATTCAGTTTTTTGGAAGAGTTTGAGAAGTATCGGTATTCATTCTTATTTAAATATTTGGTGGCATTCACCAGTAAAAGCATCGGGTTCTGAACCTTTCTGTGGTAGGAGATTTTTGATTCTTGATTCAATCTCCTTACTCATTATTATTCTGTTCAGATTGTCTGTTTCTTCATGATCCAGTCACTCATTTTTAGGTGGGTGACATAGGTGCATGCCAGAAGCTTTGCCCCCACATGCAAGATCTGCTGCCTCCCTTCCCTGGTGCACCTGATGCCCTGCATGGGCTGCTGTCCCCTTTGCGTCTGCTCTGTGTCCAATCCGGGTGAGCCACGAGGTGTGTATCTGGAGCAGCTCAGGAAACCACAGCTACAAACTCCCCACCACAAGGGCGGCCCAGCAGTGCTGCCAACTCAGGCTCTTGAGGCTGATGGAGATGCCTGGGGTGCCTGTGCCTTTGGACTCCAGCACTTCTGCCTTGCTTTGCCTTTGTCCAGTCCTCCCTAAATATTGTAGAAGGTGAATAAAGGCTGTGTGTTTCTAGGAATGTATCCATTTCTTCTAGGTTATCCAGTTTGTTGGCATATAATTGTTCACAGCAGAGCTGGGCTTAGAGCATTAGCAGGACTTCCTCGCCATGACAGGTCAGAGCCCTGATGGTGTGGAGTCCAGAGCAGTCCCTTCCTGTATGTGGTGAAGTGCTGTGCTGTTCACATCCCAGATAGAAGGACACAAAAGGGACTGGGGCTTCTGAGGGCCAGTCCCACTCTGGCAACAGCTCCAGTCACAGAGAGTAGGTGCTGTGGCAACTTTAGGCAGGTCTGTCAGTGTAAGCAGCGTTGGTGAAACCTCTGGGAGGCCCCTGGAGCAAAGGCTGCAAAACTCCACTGTTGTGAATCTTGGGTTCTCCTGCTCTCCTTGCCCCATGGAGTGAAATTTCCTCTGAGGCTATCCTTTCTGGCTCCAAACTTCTCTATACTGGACGGATGGGGTGACACAGGTAATAGGCTTCCTGTGTTTTTCTGTGACCCATCCTTGCCTTTTGAGCCATATAGGGTTTTTTGATGTTGCTTTGTTATAGTCCAGAGCTTTCCCTGAGTTATTTTCTCTAGTTGTGATTGTTTATTACTTTGGGGATTTTTCTTTGGGAGATGAGTATTGGGATTTCCTTGCCCTCCATCCCCATTCATGGATCACATCCTTATCATAGTGAAGGGATTTGTGTAACTCAATGAAGCTATCAGCCATGCCATGCAGGGCCACTCAAGACGGACAAGTCATAATAAAGTGACCTGATAAAATGTGGTCCACAGGAGGAGGAAATGGGAACCCAATCCAATATTCTTGGACTGCAGGGAGATCAGACCAGTCAATCCTAAAGGAAATCAACTCTGAATATTCATTGGAAGGACTGTTGGCTGAAGCTGAAGCTCCAGTACTTTGGCCACATGTTGCAAAATGCTGACTAATTGATACAGATACTGATGCTGGGAAGGATTGAAGGAGAAGGGGATGGCAAAGGATGGGATGGTTAGATAGCATCACCAACTCAATGTACATGAATTTGAGCAAACTCCAGGAAATAGTGGAATACAGAGGAGACTCGTGCTGCAGTCCATGAGGTCTCAAAGAATCAGACACGACTTAGCAACTGAACAACAAGCTCTCCATCTTGCTGACATCACCTCTTAATCCTACTTTTCATGTATGTTTCAGAAATCTGAAATTGGATTTTTGCAAGGCTATTTTGAGTTGAAAGTTGTTTTTGGAAGCTTAAAAATAAAAATCTTTCTATCATGTCATATCTGCATTAACTACATTATAAAGTTAATTAAGCAATAGCTGGGCATTTCATAGGGATTAATGATTAACGAGGAGTGGATGAGTGGATGGCCCAAGGTACAGCCAAGGACCATTAACATCCACTGGCTATTAATTTCCAGAAAATGCCCAGCATCAAAGTCATTATTGCTATTATGAACTGAAAATGGAAAAGAAATATAGGCATATGGATTTTTTTTAAGGGTGATGCAATTTTAATTAATATGTACAAGGCATTCATGGAGAACTTAATTTTTGTACATTATCCAATCACATTGCTGTTCTCATCTCTTATGGTTCCATTTGGGTTATAATGAAGCAGTAACAATTGTAGACCTGGGTATTTCCTGAGGATTAATGAATGGCTGGGTGGAATTAATTGCCTGAAGTATAACTTCAGACCATTAACCTCAGTTGGTCACTAATATCTAGGAATTTATTTTAACTGGGGTCGTTTTTATTTTTGTGTAAGAAGAAAAATATATTCAATTATTTTAATATACTGTTGCATTTTTGTTTTCTTGAGATGTATCCAGTAATATTAAGGATCTGTGGAGTCTTTCTGTATGTCCATTTCGAAGTTACCTCTTTTTAAATATGAAGAGTGGGTGGAGAACATACTTAGATACTTAGAATAACCTTTTTTCATGAACTTGTTAATTCTTTTCCTTATTGAGATAATCTGTTTCTTACCCTGGTTAAACCTGGAGAAAGATTGCCTTTGTTATCAATCTGTCATCTGTGAATAATATTTTTATCTAATACATATTTATTAATTCTGTTGGCCATTGTTTTTTGTGATGTATATATTCTTAATATGATTTTTCCTTGTGTTTCTCTTAATGTTCTACAATAAAACCAATTCCTTTGATTTATTGTTGTGTTACTAATTTCTGCTTTACTTGAAAAGTAAAAAATTAAATGGATTTATTTAGACTGGAGAGGATAATTAACAAAATGCTAAGATCACCACTTAAAATCCCATATTGTACTGAAGGTAATACATAAAGAAACTAAAGGTCACAGAGTTACAAGGTTTCCCTTGTTAGCTCAGTCAGTAAAGAATCCGCCTCCCGAACATTCAGGAAGATCCCCTGGAGAAGGAAATGGCAGCCCACTCCAAAATTCTTGCCTGGAAAATCCCATGGATAGAGGATCCTGGTAGGCTACAGTTCATGAGTAAGAGTCGGACATGACTTAGCGACTAAACCACCACCATCACCGAGTTACAGAAAAAACTTTAATGAATATCAGTACAAAATTTGGTAGTATTATGACAGAATTATATTGATTAGATTTCAGTAAATTCTAACACTAATCCTTGACTGACTTCAAATAACATAAATTTTAAAAATGCTAGTATTAAAATTGTTATAAATTTTGAACTATGTATCTGAAGGTACTTGCTAAGTACCCTAAATATGATTGATATAGAGGCTATTTATTGAAGTGATATAACTTAATATATATGTGAATTTATTAGGACTCATGCAGTGTTAGCAAAGTTTGTGTATTAGTCTCTCAGTTGTGTCTAACTCTTTGCAACCCCATGGGGTTTAGCCCACCAGGCTCCTCTTCCATGGGATTTTCCAGGCAAGAATACTGGAGTGGGTATTTCCTTCTCCAGGGGATCTTCCTGACCCAGGGATTGAACCCGGGTCTCCTGCATTGTAGGAAGACTATCATCTGAGCTGTACCATGTCATAATAATTAATGTTTTTGGAAGTCTTGGGTATATTTTTAATAAAAATACTTGAAAAATGGACATCATCTCCAGATAGTGTAATACTTTTACATTTGTCTATTTCTCTGCGTTAACTGTTAATAATAAGTCAAATTTGAGTATGTATCATAAGATGCTTTCTTGGGGAAAGGCACTATGGAAAACAGAGTGTGTGTGTATACATTAGGTGAACTCATAAAAACAGCTTCCCATAAGAAAGTAGTCATTTTGTGTATAAACTGTGGTTCTTTTGTTGTTGACTTATTTATTTTCGTAAATTATTTATTATTTATTTTTGGTTGCACTGAACCTTCATTGCTATGTGGGCTTTCTCTAGCTGTGGTGAGCAGGGGCTGCTCTTCGTTGTGGTGCACTGGTTTCTCATTATGACGGCTTCTCTTGCTGGGGAGCACGGGATCCAGGCACACAGCATTCAGTAGTTACATCAGGCGGGCTTGGTAGTTGTGGCGGGCAGGCTTTCGTTGCTGCACAGCATGTGAGATTCTTCCCAGACCAGGGATCAGACCCTTGTCCCCTGCATTGGTAAGCAGATTCTTTACCACGGTACTACCAGGGAAACCCTGTTGTTGACTTATTTAAATAATTACTTTTGTTTATTTTTACAAGTGTAGCTAAACCTAAATTTCAAAAAACATGAATCAAATAATCAGAATATGTTAACCACATATATCTGTTAAAAAGGGCTATACTGGTGACTCCACCTGTAAAGTAAGTCCACTTTACAGGTGGACTTCCCTGGTGGCTCAGATGGTAAAGCATCTGCCTACAATGCGGGAGACCCGGGTTCGATCCCTGAGTCAGGAAGATCTCCTGGAGAAGGAAATGGCAACCCACTCTAGTACTCTTGCCTGGAAAATTCCATGGATGGAGGAGCCTGGTAGGCTACAGTCCATGGGGTCGCAAAGAGTTGGACACGACTGAGCAACTACAATTTCAGTGTCAATGTTACCAGTGACTCAGTGGTAAATAATTTGCCTCAGTGATAAAGGTGCAGGACACTCATGTTTGATCCTTGGGACAGGAAGATTCCCTGGAGAAGGAAATGGCAACCTAGTCCAAGATTCTTGCATGGGAAAGCCCATGAACAGAGGAGCCTGGCAGGCCTCCGTGTGGTTGCAGAGTCGGACATGACTGAATGACTGAGCACATCTGTTAAAAAAAATTTAATATTGAAATTAAAATAGAAAACATTCTAGCAGACTTCTTAACATTAAAAATATTCAATAATTGTAATTGGACTAGGTTTTTTGTGTTATCTGTTATAACGAATGGTTACTCTATGAAATACAACTAACCTTATCTGCCTTATACTATAATAATAGTATTTTTCGTAATATTTATTCTGTGTTGTACAATCTATAAAGTGTTTTCTATATTCCTTCATGCTAAGAAGCAATTATTCTGTTTTAGTAAATGGCTGATGAAAACCAAGAAAATTAAATGACTTAAAGTTCTTAAAGTAATGAGCAGTAAGCCTGAAACATAGGATTTCTTTCTCTAGATCTGATACCTTACCTTATATCTGAGCTTCACAGATGGAGCAATATAATATTGGGTTGGCCAAGAAGTTCATTTGAGTTTTCCCATGATAGCTTACAGAAAAACCAGAATGAACTTTTTGTCTAACCCAATATGTCTGATCATATGGTCATTTTAAATGTATGTTAGTTATTTAGGATACTTTTTTCATTTTATTTACAATTTAGCATTTTTTTCACTGTAAAGCATAGCAATACTATTTTCAGTTACATTTAAATCATACGCACTTATAAAAATCAATTCTAATATTAAAATTAATGAATTTTCTTTCTTTCTGGCCGAGCAATTGCTATTATGGTATATGGATTTATATTTCTTACAGAGTTTTAAACTGTTATTTTAAATTTCAACTTAATTTAGTGACCATACTACAATTAGTGTTATAATAATCTTTAGAAATTCAAATAGATGTATCTTTTGATTGTCATCAAACACTGTTATAGTTCAGTCTGTTTCTTTATAAATCCATTGTTTAAAATCCAAAACAGTGCTCTTGTTCAGCTAGCCACATTTCAGTGAAGCTGTATATAATCTTGTATAGGTGCATTGCTTTCAACCTCCAACCAGTTTATTATTTTCCCTTATTTTATTTTTTGCAGAGTTTCATATTTGTCTTAATAAGCTTTACATTATTTTTGCTTCTTGGTACTGAATCTCCAATAGGTCTATTTTGTCTCTGCTTATAAGAGCATGCCAAAAAATTGTTATTTTTTTGAAAGTGGCACTTCAAGAATTTGTTTGAAAATGTCTTTGTATGCAACATTTATGTGCAACAAAGACTATTTGTTCTTATGACAGTGAGAGTATTCAGGAATGCTGTGAAATGAAGACCAGGGTCAGGAAATTTATACAATCCAGATTTAATGTGTTCTTTGGAATGTCAATAGTTTTGAATGTTCATATTGCTAGGGTAACAAAAGAAATAAAATGTTGCATCTAAGTTTGTAAATTAGAAGGTATCATAGAAACTGAAGGATGAGTTTTCCCAAAAATGATAGACCCTAAATACTAGGAATCAAAATAGTTTTCTAATCTATAATTTCAAAAGAAAATTCTAGATGGTTAATCAACGAAGGCAGTAATCTGCTTTTCCATATATTTAAAATTTCTTTAGAGAAATTTGAAAATTCCAATGAAATTAGGTATTATCTTCTAAGATAGTCCTCTTCCAGACCTAATGTTTTCCAAATTCACCCCTTTTAAAGGCTTAAGTTCCATCTTGAACCTCTGTGAAATAAATTGCTGTTTTTTGATGTCAAAGAGAAAAATACAAATTAAACAACATGTTACTATACCTGTCAGAAGGAGAACCTATTTCTTTTAAAATAATGTGGATCTTGAGTTATAAAGGCCTGACCTCTGTGCTGTCCCAACTTTGATTCTGTAAAGTTAAATATTAGTAAAATACAATGAACCTAGGAATAAAAATTCTTACTACTACTTTTTTATAAAAAAAATAGGTATTATAGATTTCTGTTCATATAGAACAGGTTCTAGATACATTTGGAAATAAACTGATTTACAAACCTTACATGTTTTAGGACTAAAACAGTGCAGAGATTTATAACTTTTCTTTTGCTCGTGATCAGTCAATCCTTCTGATTTAGTTATAGAACCAACCTGTTTATGATTAGCTAACTTTAGAAAGATAATCTTTAAAAATATATACAGCAGATAAGAACTATGTAGATTTATTACTCTATATAATAATGTTTTTCCTTTATTCTGAAAGAGTCCTAGCTATACTGGTATTTGAGGTTTAGATAATATTATGTTTTTATTTAACTGTACAATAAGAGTTGATTTTTATTGTCTGTCATGACCTGGCAAGATAAATATTTTGATTTCTGATATTGGAAAGTCTTCCCTGTGAGATAAAATTGATGAGCCAAAGGATACACATCTTCTGTCTCACATCTGACTTAGTAGACTTGAGGAAATGTATTCCATTTTCTGTTCATCTTACTTTATGGCTGAGAATTAGGGGAGGGAAAAGTATGGAAGAACTAGAAGTGTGAGTCTTGGTCATTGGGGTTGTTTTGGTGAGTATCCAACTGATTTAGTCATGTACTGAGCTCAGTTCAACCTCATTCCTTGTATGAGGGCAGGAAAACAACTGAAAGTGAGCTCCCAGAGAAAGGCAAGTCATGTTGGGTTGGTAATATGCTGTACATCACTAGCTGCATCTATGCTCAGAGAAACACCTTTAATCATGAGTCTCAGATATACTTTTTGGATAGAAGGGGGAAAGATCACTGCTGCCTGTTCTATTTATTCTGCCCATTATATCTAATAATTGGAGAAGGAAATGGCAACCCACTCCAGTGTTCTTGCCTGGAGAATCCCAGGGACGGGGGAGCCTGGTGGGCCGCCGTCTATGGGGTCGCACAGAGTCGGACATGACTGAAGCAACTTAGCAGCAGCAGCAGCATATCTAATAATGATTCCTTTAAACTTGCTAATGCCTTTTTTCTTTAGCTTTCATTTCAGTTCAGTCCAGTCACTTAGTCGTGTCCGACTCTCTGCGACCCCTTGAATCGCAGCACGCCAGGCCTCCCTGTCCATCACCAACTCCCGGAGTTCACTCAGACTCACGTCCATTGAGTCAGTGATGCCATCCAGCCATCTCATTCTCTGTCATCCCCTTCTCCTCCTGCCCCCAATACCTCCCAGCATCAGAGTCTTTTCCAATGAGTCAACTCTTCTCATGAGGTGGCCAAAGTACTGGAGTTTCAGCTTTAGCATCATTCCTTCCAAAGAAATTCCTGGGCTGATCTCCTTCAGAATGGACTGGTTTGATCTCCTTGCAGTCCAAGGGACTCTCAAGAGTCTTCTCCAACACCACAGTTCAAAAGCATCAATTCTTCGGCACTCAGCCTTCTTCACAGTCCAACTCTCACATCCATACGTGACCACAGGAAAAACCATAGCCTTGACTAGATGGACCTTTGTTGGCAAAGTAATGTCTCTGCTTTTGAATATGCTATCTAGGTTGGACATAACTTTTCTTCCAAGGAGTAAGCATCTTTTAATTTCATGGCTGCAGTCACCATCTGCAGTGATTTTGGAGCCTCCAAAAATAAAGTCTGACACTGTTTCCACTGTTTTGATTGAACCATATGGGGTGTGAGTTGACATTCATCAGTTACCTAGCATAGAAACTCAGTTTTTCTTTGGGGATCATCTGAAGAAAGATGGATGATAATATCTGGCCATCCATCATGGTTTATTTCCAAAGTGGGATTTATTTCCTTTCTGTCCTTGAGCTCTGTATGACCAGTCAAATACTAATGATACAAATGGAAGATTGAGTAGAGATTTTGAAGATATTTGTAATCATTTCAAGAGTTCAGAATGAGGTAATGAGTGTTCACAAGTTAGTGTCCAGTGGCCACTGTGATCATGGGGGAATTATAAGCAGAGTATCTCTGGGGTAGGAATTTATCTGGGGTGTACCTTCTCTGGTTCTTGTTAGAGCTTGGTTCTCCAAAATTACCATTGATTCAGTGAGTTATCTGGTAAAATTCCAATAAATTCTTGTTTGTCCAAGTTAACTAAAGTCAACTTTAGTTGACAAAGTTCTGTCCTTTTAAACCAAATTCTGATTGTGAGTTTGATAGGATCCTTTGAAATATAATGTCTATAACTTATTTCTGTAAACCATCAACTGTTCCTGAGCATGAGTAAAGAGGTGGCCAGACTAGATTTGTGATTTAGAAAATCTCTGGGACAACAATGTGGGTGATGGATTGTAGGTGTCAAAGCTGGAGAGATGAGTATAATTAAAAGGCTATTGTTAGTTTTCAAGTGGGAGAGAATAAAGACCTGAACTCACAAATGACACTGTGAAATAGGAATTCACAACCTTTAGGGATTATTTCAGTAGTAAGGAGTGAGAAGGTAGAAAGACACATTCGAGGTGTCCTATTTGGATGGCTTTTAACATAGAGACAAAAAAAAGAGAGAGAGAGAGAGATCCCAGGGAGGAGGCTGAGTAAACAGTGAAAACAAGTAAAAGGAAAAGCAAGACTGAGTGGTATTTTACAAGCCAAGAGAGGAGAGAGTTTCATGAAAAACAGAAAATTTCAAAGTGTCAAATAACAGAGTTGTTGAAGAGAATTACAATTAGAAATTAACCATAGGATTCGGCAGGTTGGAGGTTATCAGTGAACTGAGAGCAGTGCAGGTGAAACGGTAGGGTTGGAGCCACTTTACAGAAGACTGATGTGGAGGTAAGCAACTTGACAAGTGCAGGTTTTGTGTTGTTACTTTTCTGATGAGCTTGACCAAGAGAGTAAAAAGGGAGCGGTGCGATTAATAAAATCATCGCTTAGAAACACACTTAGAAAACCCAAGGAAGGGTTACTTACTTTTTAGTAACCTAGAAAGGAAGCTAGAAAGGAAGCTAGAAAGTAAGTTGGAACAAAGTCATGCTTTGAAACAAATAATTTTTTGTATCATGCGTATAGTTTCCTCATTAGTGAAACTGGAATTACAGTAACTACATCACGTGGGATCTTGGAGATAGAGATATTATTGTAGGCTAAGCTTGGATTGTACTTTTTTGATGTCAGTCTCCTATGCTGTCATGGTAATTGACCTGTGTTGTTTCTCTAGTTCCTTTTCTAAACTCTAATCTCTTTGATGCCGTGTAGTATGGATTATATTCAAGGTTGCATTCCCAGCTTTTGGAATGTTTCTCCTACATATAGATTCTCAATATACCTTAGTTCGATTTTATTTTGTTTTTATTTTGAGAATGTCACCATTTTTTTAAAGTCTTTATTGAATTTGTTACCATATTGTTTCTGTTTTATGCTGTGGCTTTTTGGCCATAAGACCTGTGAGATCTTAGCTCCCCAACCAGGGATTGAACTTCCACTCCCTGCTTTGGAAGACGAAGTCTTAACTATTGGACGAGCAGGGAAGTCTCTACCTTTGTTGAATAAAGCAAATAAATGCCTAAGCCAGTGGAAATGTAGTAAATATTAATTTCTTCTTCTCTAAAGTGTTTTGGCACCTTATCCACTGACTCCAAGATGGGAAACACATGTATACCTGTGGCAGATTCATTTTGATATTTGGCAAAACTAATACAATTATGTAAAGTTTAAAAATAAAATAAAATTTAAAAAAAAGTAAAAAAAAACCAAAAAAAACATTAGTTTTTATCGCCTCACTTCTGCATTTTAAATTTTCTTTCTGTAGGAAAAAAGTTTGCTAAAGTTAATTATAGATTCTGATAAGGATTTTGAAGTCTTTTCCCTTGAGATAAAACATGGAAGTTATTTTTTGTTTGTTATAACTTTAAGGCAAACAAAAGTGGAAGAAAATACGTGTTGCATAGAAATATGACAATATATAATTAGGACATGGTTTA
The DNA here is from genome assembly GCF_027580195.1 of Bos mutus. NCBI lineage: Eukaryota > Metazoa > Chordata > Mammalia > Artiodactyla > Bovidae > Bos > Bos mutus. The sequence continues at coordinate 35,442,080 of NC_091618.1, forward strand.
TATGACTGAATTATAGCCTTAAACAGAATGTTTAATGCTGTGATACTTTTGCTTTCCTCTCCTCAAAGCAAATCAAGTATTTCTGTCACAACACTTTATCATTGTAGAATCAAGAAATTATAAGACATATCAAGAGATCATCTAATTTAGTAATTGCCTCCAGTCTCATACTGTTTTAAAAAAATGAGATTTTGTAAATATGAATAATAGCAAAAACTTTAAAAGTAAAAAATTGTAAGAAGCCAAAGTGGGGGTTGTCTCTTCCTTCTAGTACTGTTTTATTATTATTTTTTAATGTATTTTTTTAATAGAGGGATAATTGGTTTACAATATTGTATTGGTTTCTTCCATCCATCAACATGAATCAGCCATAGGTATACAGATACCTCCCTCTTGAGCCTCTCTCCCACGTTCCAGGCCATCCTAGCCCTCTAGATTGCTGCTTTAAATTCTAATGGTTTTTAAAGTTATTTTTAATATAGTATAACCTAAAAGCTAGTTGTAAGTTCATTATGTTACATCTTTATTTCCAACTGTAAAACTAAAAACTAAAATGAATCAATACAAAAATAATAAAACCAATAAAATTTTAGGTTAACATTACCTTAAAGCAGCAGTATTATTTTTCTGAAACCAAGTCAGTGCTCACAGTGTGACTGTGATCCAAACTCTCATAGGCACAGAATGTTGGCAGTTCATGGTATTTGTGTTTCAGTCTTCCCAAGGAAGACTCAGTTCTCCTCCTACCTTCTCCATCCAAAATGCTACCCGTATTTCATAATGCTCACCTTCGTCATTGCACTTTACTTGGTGTTCATTCATCCATGTCTTAAATCCCCCAGTTTTCTTTTCTCATTAGTCCAGTACAGTAAATCAAGTTCTATGTGGTGGCAATGGGGACTGCAAATTCAGTCCCTGAATTGTGAGACAAGATGTGTCATTTGGGTTTTGACTCTTCAAAGTTGTCATTGTGATGTTCTTATTTATCATTCAGATTATCTTGAACACTAAGTAAAACACCACAAGTGAATCGTATTGGAAACCCACTGAGCCTCTTGTTGGAGGGATCTTGATTGTATAATATATTGGGTAACCTGTATAATATCCATGGTGATCATAAGGCTATTTTAGTTTTAATAAAAAGCTTAAAATTTATCTCCATTTTTACTGAATGGCTATCCACGCCAGTAGTCTTGCCTGGAGAATTCCATGGACAGAGGAGTCTGGTGGGTTACTGTCCAAGGAGTCGCAAAGAGTCGGACTCAACTGAGCAGCTAACATTTGGACTTCCCTGGTGGCTCAGACAGAAAAGAATCTGCCTGCCAATGCAGGAGACCTGGGTTCAATGCCTGGGTTGGGAAGACCCCTAGAGAATGGAAAGACAACCTACTCTAGTATTCTTGGCAGGAGAATTTCATGGACAGAGGAGCCTGATGGGCTACGACTGAGTGATTACCACTTAGTTACTTTAATGTTCTTAAGAACTTATTTTCATTTTTGCTCCTCCTTTATTTTATTAGCATTTTTTCTATTCTGCTTTCCCACCATTCCATTAAGCTTCCACACTACTAAACTGCATTTTTAAGGGGCAGTGTTGCTTGAGTAGTATGATTACTGGACTGTTACTGCACATTGTGTGATTTTAAAAGAAAACCTGTTTTATATTTTTATAACATTTATTTACTTTTAAATAACACCATGATATTCCTGATATATTCATATTGGAGTTCTTGAAGTCCCTGTGTTGTCTTTACTTACTCCTCTCCCATCCAGTTCTTATATTCTTTTTCTGAATATTTCATTTTTATAATTCATTCAATAGGTATTCAGTTGTTTCTTGTGTGCTAAGCACAAAGGAGACATTAGTTTTGATATAAATCTATGCCTTCCTAGAGTTTACAGTTCTGGTTAGGAATGCAGACAAGTAAAACTAGGTATATTTTATTTATCCTACCAAGGCATGGTGCTGCAGAACAGAGACTCACTTTAGCTCTGCAAGTAACTGGAGATGGAAGCTCTTAGACTAGGAGGGGTAGAATTGGAATGGATAGAATTGAAGAAAGAGCTATCAAAATAGAAGAGTTTTTAGAACTTCAATGTCTGACATTACCAAAATGCCTTCTACCTCCTGTTTCTGCTACTTTCTGGCTCACCTTCCTTCTCCCAGGCTTTTCCATTAATGAAATACCAACTTTATAGCATCCCTGTTTGCTCTAGGAGAAAAAGATTAGAGAATGACTTTCAATGGCTGCATTTAGGTGACAAGTTCATCTTTGGGATAGTCACTATGACCAGAGAGAGGGGACACCTGTGATTACTTGGTCCAGCTTAGTTACATTTTGGAAGTTGTGGATGGGGAAAGCTAGAGGCTACCATACCATTCTGGGCAGCAGAGGCAGCAGGTGAAAGAAACAGAAACTGGAAAGAGTTAAAGTGGAGTGTTAGAGACAGGATAGGGTTTAGTATGACCAAAGTGCATAAGGTGTATATAATAGAATGTGTGATGTAAGAAATAGACAGAGATGATGGGAATGGTAAAGCAGCTTAAATCTTGAAGAGCTGTTGAAGCAATACCAGCACAATTTTATTTTGTCCTCTAGGTGGAGACACTGAAAGTTTTTTAATTCAAATAATTTTTATTACATGTGCTCTACTATTAAAGTGATCTTCCCTGAAAATCCAGGAAAGAACAGATGAGAAGCTGAAAAAAATAGCAACAAAAAATAAATTCCCCTCATTAAACACTTTGTAACTTCAAAACATCAATGCTTTTTGACAATCATACATTTATCTTACAATGAATAGTATATCTTTTATAGACTATTATGCATATGGATATATAACTCATACAAAGATGAGAGAAAATGCTAGAAACTAGGATCATGCAAGAAGAAAATGTATCTTTTTTTGTGTGTGTACCTAACATTCACAAGCAAATCAAGCTTTTGAGTTTGATTTGTAAGACATGCTGACATTTCAAGACGATTCTACTCTTGTACCCTTATTTGAGTGAAATAAATATATTACAGAAGATTTCAAGTGACAAGGCACTACTGAGATTTAGGACACTGAGTTTTGTGTTTCAGTTTTTTAAAATTGAAATATAGCACACATACAGAAAAATACACAAATAGTGTGTGGATTGACACATTACTACTCTAGAAGCGACTAAAATGTTTAAGAAGCAAGATTAAGATTAGATTCTGTGCTTTTGAAATTAATAGCAGAAATAGCAAGAGACCAGAGAGTTTTTCAGGATTCCAGGGAGAGGAGAAGGTCTTTCTAAACTAGAGTCTAAATTAGGAGAGTTGTTGTTGTTCAGTCACTAAGTTGTGTCTGACTCTTTGTCACTCCATGTACTGCAGCACTCCGGGCATCCTATCCTTCATTGTCTTCCTGAGTTTGCTCATACTCATGTCCATTGAGTTGGTGATGCCATCCAATCATCACATCCTTTGCTGCCCCCATCTCCTTTTGCCTTCAATCTTTCCCAACATAAGGATATTTTCTAGTGATTTGGCTCTTCACATCAGGTGACCAAAGTTTTGGAGCTTCAGCTTCAAATTAGAACAGTATCTTTAGACAAAGAGGAGGGGAAGCATTTATTCTCTGTGTGTGCATGTGTGCATGCTAAGTAGCGTCAGTCGTATCCAACTCTTTGTGACTCTGTGGACTGTAGCCTGCAGACCCCTCTGTCCATGGGATTCTCCAGGCAAGAATATGGGTGTGGGTTGCCATTTTTTTCTGCAGGGAATCTTCCTGGATCAGGGATTGAACCCATGTCTCTCATGTCTCCTTCATTGGCAGCCAGATTCTTTACCACTACCTGGGAAGCCCACATTTAGTCCCTGAACTATAGATAATTTTCTATGGAGAAATGTGAAAATTGGCTATTGGACCTGAAAGCATTTTGGTTAATAGTTTGCTCTTCTAGATGCAAGTTCATAAATTTATGATATCGTGTCTTTAGTACTCCTAACTTTTTAAAAAACTTAGGGTAAGAAACAAGTCCTAGCATTAGGAAAACACACTCAGAAGAATCTTTCTCAAGATAAAACAAAATTTCTAATACAAAAAATTTGTGAGGTTAATCTGATGGATGTAGGTTTACCTCTAAAATATAATCAAGAGTCTTTACAAATCCTGAATGTTAATTTCTTAATTACCTTTTTAATTTTCTTCCTGTAAAAATTATGAGCACTGAGAACATCATGTCAGTCATCTGTTCCAGTTAATTTCACAGGAAGATGGGGATAGAAACTCAGCAGATGGTGCAACCTTTGCTCTGAGAGTAGTGTGGGTTAAGTAGTCACTCTGTGGGTTCCTGTCTTTTTGTTTTAAACTCACAGAGAGCAATGGGATGATTAGTCCCTGGCCACTCACCCTGTCCTACTTCTCTCATTGTAAGGCAGAATGGTATAGTGGCATGAATATTAGACGAGGGAATAGTAGTAAATGTTCATTTCAGTACCTGTCTGATTCTAACTATCTGATCTTAATCAAGTTTTTAAGTTCTCAAAAAACATCAAGGAAGTTGAGTTAAAAGCTTTACTTCCCTCTAGCTACAGATATATTGCTGAACCTCTAAGGTTTATTTGCCTTGTGTGATTCCCTAAAACATTATAAATCTTTTGCATTTTTTCATCTTTAATAAAATTTATCTCAGGATGTTGGTAAGAATTCAAAGAGATTAAGGATTTTTAAGTAATCTAATTCTTAAATGCTACCCAAATTAATGGAAGTTATCATTGACAGTTATACTACATTCCACCTTACTCTAAACCCTTCCTCATATTCTCTCACTCACTGAAGAAGTATTCCTTTTCCTAAGAAGATCCAGCTATTGATTTATTTCTGCAGACCTTAACACATTCAGTCAGAAGGCTTGGTGGGATTTTCAGTTTGCTTGTTTTTGGTTTTTATGTTTAAACTTTGCTCAGGCAACATACAACCATTTCCAAGCAAAACACATCATATTCACCAACATGTTTATGAATTGAAATCCTGCAGTAGTCAGTGTCAACAGAGTTTAAAATGAACTCTGAATGTTCAGAGAACTGTGCCTAAACTTAAAGAGAGTAAATCTCCAGATGGTTTATTGAGAAGTATGATGTGCACTATTTCCTTATTAAGTTTGCATTTTGGGTACACAAGGCTTAATTGATGTTTACCATGCCCAGACTTGTGTAGAGAAGACTTACAAGCCAATAACTAAATATCTAAATGTAATTTGCCAGTGCTTAGCGCTTTTAAGCATATCTGGGTCTGGAAAATGTTTGATGAAAATGTTATTTTTCTAGCTTTCCTTACATACTTCATAGCTCTGCAGCAGGGGACAGTGATTGTGTGGGAGCTTCATGTTTGGAAAACATTGTTGTGAATACTTTCTTTCATGGCATACTGCTAGAGTAATTTTCCAAAAGACATGGGGAGAAAATGCATATTGAATTTCTTCTAGATATCACATATTATCTCTTTTGATCTTGCTACAGCTTTGTACAGTATATTGCCATTTTAGAACTGAAAACATTGGGGCTCAAAAGGATAAGTTTCCCATTGATCACATGCTTGATGGAGGAACTAGAATTTGATTCAAAGGCCAGTGCAACCTGTTAGAGTTTCTGTTTTGTCCTTTTTAGGACAAAATTTTTCTATCTAGAACCTCTATACTTGGATTAAATGGTATCCTTCTTCCCTTGTGTTTTCTGTGTTAGAGTTCATAATTTGTATGGTATAAAATTTGTTTTTATTATTTTTTAAAATAGTTTTTATTGTCAAATAATGAACAGTTTGTAACTTTGGATGATGTTTTATGTTAATTATCAAAATGTGCTTTCAGAAATAATTTATACATTTGTTTGTATACATACAAGTGCTTGTGTGATATCTGTAATTTGAGATATAAGTAACTTACACTCATAACCTATAAGTTATCTTATATGTAATTTATAGGTCTAATTTGTATGTAATATAATATCAATATAGAAGTTATGATATAGCACACATAATGTACGTATATGCATGTATACATTTAATCCAAAATAAGACAAGGTTTCAGAATAGATATTTAAAGTGACTTCACATCAGGATATTAAATTTTGCTCAAAATATACTTTTCTTAAAACCTCAAAAATTGAGAAGGCAGTTTACAGTTAGGTAAATTCAAAAGCTACTTTAGGAACCTTGGCTACACGTGTATTTTTTTTTTTTTTTTTGAGTAAATAGTACATTGTTATTAGTTGCTAACTGCATAACCATAAGATTAGTAGTGTGAAGTCATTTCTTTTTAGGGCTCCCAAATAAACTTAAATGTATAATCAAATCCAGCAGTAAAACTAGCAACAACATAATTTTAAGATACTCAAGGCATATGCCATGACTGTACAGTATGTCCTTGATGCCAGCAGCACATATGGTGTGCTTGCCTGCTTCTCTGTGGTGCTGTCTCCCTGTTGTTGGCACAGCAATAGCACTCCACAGTGCAATTTACAGACACGGTATTTCCATACATACTCCATGACAAACATATTATACCACAAGGCACTGTCTTTAAATGGTTGAGATAAGAGTTATTTCAAGTTTCGTAGAGAACATTATCCAGTTATCTTTAAAGATTTCTCATTTCTCTTTAAACAAAATTGAAACTCTCTGCTTTGTCTGAGAAAGCCATGCATGAACTAATGCCATCTTATCTTTCTTTTCACTTGCTATTCTTCCCTACACTCCGGCCACACTGGCCACATTTTGCTACCTCCAATATGCTATATTTTTTATATACTGTGCCTTCTCAGTAAAATGCACTTGATAGTATGCCTATATTAATAAAGTCTAATTTTACAAGCATTAGGAAGCTTTGCTTTACATAGATATTCAATAACATGTTACATTTGATTGAATAGATGAAACACATTGTTTTTCCTAATTCATTAGAAGGTATTTTAAATGTGTTATCTTCCTTTGATGTCCATTTGCCTAAAGGCAGAGTTGAAAATAAGGACTTCGCTTAAGTAATAATGGAACACCAGAAAAGGTTTTTTAAAAAGTAAGCATTTAATAATTCTTTGATTTAATTGAGAAGGCCTCAAATGCATAAATACCTTTATAAGTTTTCTTTGCTTCTAAACATGGCAGAAAAAAAAAAACAGAACTATCGTAAATGCAGGAAGTATCTTTTTGTAACACGTGAAGTTTCTGTGGAGATTTGCTGTGTCCGACTGTGACCTACTAGACAGAAATCATTATAAAAGTCCTCTGTTAAAGTCACATTCATTTTCATCAAAATCTCTGTGTGTTCTACTGCCAGTCTTTTACCATTTCTAGAGCTTATGGTGTCCACCAAACATATTGGAGAAATTTTGAAATATATGTTCTGTCGTCACCATATCACTTTTATGAAAGCTTCCATTTGGAGCGACCAGGCAGAGGCAGAATTGTAGTGGTTTTAAATTGAGGTTTCTTTTCTAGTTCAGACTCTACCTTAGACTCAACCCTATACTTCCTAATATTGTAGACCTTAGGTAGGTTTCCTTGGGGTTTCTCAGGTGGCTCAGTGGCAAAAAATCCACCTGCCAATGCAGGAGACACAGGAGATGTGGGTTTGATCCCTGGGTCCTCCCCTGGAGGAGGAAATGGCAACCCACTCCAGAATTCTTGCCTGGAAAATCCCATGGACAGAGGAGCCTGGTGGGCTACAGTCCGTGGGGTCGCAAAAAGTCGAACATGACTGAACATGGATGACTTTCACAGGCAAGTTTCCTTGTCACTGAAATAGAAGTATTGATAGAACCTTTAACATAAGGGAAACTTAAGTATTAAATAAGTTAATGACTATTAAGTAAAGTACTTGGTCAGTAAATACTCAATGTCAGATACTTTTGTTTTCATAAAAAGTTGCTTTTCTTAAATTGCAACCTCAGAATTCCTCCTGGGGAGAAAAGGAGCTATCTTTTGGAATATGGTTTAACTGGCATGTGTAATGGAATGGAGGGTGGGGTATGATTCTCTGGTCATAGTCTAGATGAAGCCGTGGTAAGAGAAAGAAATAGCTCTGAGAGATTTACAAGGATCTGGGAGCTTTGTGGAGAGAATCAGGGGAGTAAAATAGAATCTAGTAACATGGCAGAAATGTGGGGCTTGAGAATATAATGGGAGAATTTTGATTTTTATGATAAGAATGGCTAAGGGACTTTTAAAAAAATAGGAATGCCTGGTATTTAAGTTTTTATTGTAAGGCTGCACTCTTATAAGGTCACACTTTGAATAAAGTTGGCCATTCCAACACTCTTGAATGTGTGGCACTTTGAGGAGTAAGGGAATTGGGGTGGTGCTCAGATAGGCAATATGATACAAAATGAACAACAATGCTAAAGGTGAAATTTAGGGTTGATATATAAAATATGGCAGAAATGGAAACCCCGAACTAGGGATGAAGAGATGACAGTAGGTCACCATTCCTACTGACAAATTAATCTTTGGAAGTTTAGGGAGAGATGTCGGTTTCTGTTAATATTTAAGATGAAAGTGTATTTAGCTAACTTTTACTTAATTCTTAGAAAACTGATAACCCAGTCCAGTTGGAGTTCTTGGTGGCATTCAGTTTATGACATTATTAATATGGAACATGGTGGTGTTGGGGAAAATGTAAGGATGGTACATGCAGAATGGTCAGGCTTGACTGGTACTTCTAGGCTTCAGGGCACTAGGCACCTGGAACTTTCAGGGCAATAGGATCCTAGGGCTCTCAGGAATAAAGAAGCCAGTTTCTCTGCTTATTCCCCCTTCCCCAGCTCTCCTGATATGTCTGTCTTTTTCTCTGTATTTGTTTTTACCTATATTGCTACCATTTAACTACTCTTATTCATTTACATTTTATATTTATTCATAACTATTGATTGCACTTACATGTGAAACTCACTGCATGTTTTCAGCTTCTTTATCTACTCATCCCAATGGAATATCCTAGTTCAAGAGAGAATCTGATTGCACTAACTCATTTCCAAGTCATGCCTGTGAATGGACATCCTTGTATCTGAATTCAACCTGGAGCAAAAATGACTGAGAACAAACTGGTGTCAGAAAATGTGTCTGGTACAAACTCTAGAAATAACCTTACATTTTCAAGACATTAATTTTCCCCTACTGAATCACTTTAAACATTCTGAAAATGGGGTACACTGACCTGTGTTTGGATTGAAGTTTTGTGACCTATGGGATATTTCAAAATAGGGAATCAAACTCAAGTGTGTTGATTGCATTCCATCATTCTCCCTGGAAGTTAGTTCCTTGGTTGACACTTTCTAATAAGGAATACCCTTGTAAAGACGAAACAAATGACACACCCTAGTAAGATTATTCCTAGGATGAATGCTAGAAATAAGCAGGTGAACATCTGAACACTTCCCAGTTCTTTCTTTTCATGTCTTGCAAGGGAGACGCCAGAGAATCATTATCTGTTTCCTGTCCTCAAAACAGATCCCCCTTATTGAAAAACTGAGTGACAAGCAATCTGGCCTATCCATATGACCATATTGTTTTCATCCCCTAATTAGCCTAGTCCTCGCTGTGTTGATGAGGAAACAGATGCATGAAGCAGCAAATTACCTTCATCTCTGCTCGGAACAACAACAACAAAAAGACACAGCACTAAATTGTCTCATTTGAACTTGTGCAGTTCAAATGCAGTAAAGTGGAAATATTCAAGAAGGGAATGTTGCTTTTAAAAACATGTTTTCTTTTCATTTAAAAGTCATCACAGAAGAGGGATTTGAATTACAGGAAAACGGCAACTTTAGTTGGAAATGCTGCTACTGCTACTGCTAAGTCGCTTCAGTCGTGTCCGACTCTGTGCGACCCCATACACGGCAGCCCACCAGGCTACCCCGTCCCCGGGATTCTCCAGGCAAGAACACTGGAGTGGGTTGCCATTTCCTTCTCCAATGCATGAAAGTGAAAAGTGAAAGTGAAGTCGTTCAGTTGTCTCCGACTCTTAGTGACCCCGTGGACTGCAGCCCACCAGGCTCCTCCATCCATGGGATTTTCCAGGCAAGAGTCCTGGAGTGGGGTGCCAAATGATTACTCCTTATTAAAAGACTGATAGCCAGTTGGTTCATTAATTGACATGTGGATAAATAGAGATAAATGTAATGTTTGTGTTCCTGAGGGCATGGTGCATGTTTATCTTCCATGCCTCGTTCCCAGTCAAATTAATTGTAACGGCTCCTTTTGGATTCTTTACCTGATTACATTGGAGGTGTAATTTTGTATCCCTATCAAAGTGGCAGAAGTATAGGGAGGAAAAGTGTAGGGGACAGCTAATGGGAACCAAATTGCCTGAGAGACAGTCTTTCAGCTCAGGTTTTTGACTTCCAGTTAGAACTCTGTAATGCTCTGTTATGCTATGTTATTCATATCTCTGTCATTTCCAGACTCAGAGTTTTGAGGGGTTATCATCATTTGTTAAGGTTTATTGGATACTTGTAAGTTGACAAACATTATATTTTTGTACATAGATCATCTCATTCAATCTTTATAATTACACTATAACAGGTACCATTGCTGCACCATATTTATAGGTGAGGAAACTGAGGATTAGAGATGTAGAACATAGAAACCCACGTTCCCAAAGCCATCCTAAAAATGCAAGCAGAAGCAGACAAATAGTTGGTTAAATAGGACCCTCACAATTGAGTCTAGACTTCTCAAGTGGTGTCATCTTTAGGCTTTGTTTCACGAAGAAGTTATTCTCGGAGAGTTGTCTTACGCACATGTGGCAGTCTTCAAGGGATGTACACAAAATAATGTTTAAAGCTCTCTGGGTCTGAGGTAGGAAAATATTTTTTATGGTTTCTAGTTGTATATTTCTAAAACTTGCTAATTTGTTTTAATGCATTTGTGAGGAAAGTCGTGTTTATTCTTAAAATTGTGGGCTTCCTGCATTATTTTCCTCAAATTCTCAGATGTTCAGTAGGGTCTTTAGGGAAGAACTCAGACGTGCAAAGCCACAAATACCCAGCAGAATGCTTCTTAGAAATCTTTAGAGATATCTGTCATACTTGCAGGATAATGGAGTGAAATTTGAAGAACCGTGAGTCAGGCTAGCCAGCATAAAGTATTGTTTTAAAGAGGGCAGAATAGAATGAAAATAATAATATTTATTTTCAGGGTACATATATTTTAGAGTCTTCAAAGTTTCCATGCCATGTGTCTACAAAGTATTACTATCCAATATTAATTTGACAAATTAGTTTTGGGGGCCCACCATCTCCCAGGTATATTGGAGATAGAATGTGAAAAAGATTAGACATGATTCCTGACTCAAAGTGTTCAGTCTTGGAAGGAGATGAATTTTATTAATTTATTTCACTGGAAGTTGTAAATTATAAGCTTCTAGTGCTAAAAAAGAAAAGTACAAACAGTATAGTGATGTGTGTATAGGGGGGTTGGCTTATTTTAATGTATGGGGCCAAGTAATTTTTCCCAACCTTATTAATGAAGTAGTATCTGAGCTGAAATCTGGAGGATGCAGACAAAGAATAATTGTTGTAGGTCCACAATCTGATTTTTATCTTTATAGATCCTTCCAGCTTCAGTGCAGAGAATGCATTGGAAGAAGTCAAGAGAACCTGTTAAAATAGTTCAGGCCAGAGAGGAACCATATCTGACTGAGTAGGAGTGAAGAAGGAACTAGGGAGAAGTGGGTAGATTCAAAATTGATAATATAAGTCACTATTTTTATTTGATAGTTTTTTTGTTTTGAAAACACTAATTCATGAGACCAAAAAAAAGCAGGGTTTTCCTATGCCTCTTTTCATTTTCTAGTCATTCATACAATAAAACTTGATTGTGTGTTTTCTGTGTGTTATTGACTATGTGAGTTGCAGAGTAATTCCTACTTCCTTGCTATGAGCTCAGAGAAGAAAAGAACAGGTAATAATACAGTCTAGTAACTGAAATAATTGAGTTATTATGGGAGAGCTTAACCTATCTTAATTGTGCAGCAAAGGCTTGTTTGGGGAGGTGGCACTAGGAATGAGTATTTGAGGATTTGAGACGTTCTCAACAGAGGAAAAATGAGAACAAAGACAAGAAATGAGAAATTTCATGGTACATTTAGAGGCTATCACACAGATTTTACAGAGGATAAAGAGCACGGGAGGCAGAACTGGCTACATAATTTGCAGGTCCCAGTGCAAGAAAATATGCCAGCAAATTTGGAAAACTCAGCAGTGGCCACAGGACTGGAAAAGGTCAGTTTTCATTCCAGTCCCAAAGAAAGGCAATGCCAAAGAATGCTCAAACTACCGCACAATTGCATCTCACATGCTAGTAAAGTAATGCTCAAAATTCTCTAAGCCAGGCTTCAGCAATACGTGAACCATGAACTTCCAGATGTTCAAGTTGGTTTTAGAAAAGGCAGAGGAACCAGAGATCAAATTGCCAACATCCACTGGATCATGGAAAAAGCAAGAGAGTTCCAGAAAAACATCTATTTCTGCGTTATTGACTATGCCAAAGCCTTTGACTGTGTGGATCACAATAAACTGTGGAAAATTCTGAAAGAGATGGGAATATCAGACCACCTGACCTGCCTCTTGAGAAACCTGAATGCTGGTTAGGAAGTAACAGTTAGAACTGGAGATGGAACAACAGAGTGGTTCCAAATAGAAAAAGGAGTATGTCAAGGCTGTGTATTGTCACCCTGCTTATTTAACTTATATGCAGAGTACATCATGAGAAACGCTGGGCTGGAAGAAGCACAAGCTGGAATCAAGATTGCCAGGAGAAATATCAATAACCTCAGATATGCAGATGACACCACCCTTATGGCAGAAAGTGAAGAGGAACTAAAAAGCCTCCTGAAGAAAGTGAAAGAGGAGAGTGAAAAGGTTGGCTTAAAGCTCAACATTCTGAAAACGAAGATCATGGCATGCGGTCCCATCACTTCATGGGAAATAGATGGGGAAACAGTGTCAGACTTTATTTTTTTGGACTCCAAAATCACTGCAGATGGTGACTGCAGCCATGAAGTTAAAAGAGGCTTACTCCTTGGAAGGAAAGTTATGACCAACCTAGATAGCGTATTCAAAAGCAGAGACATTACTTTGCCAACAAAGGTTCGTCTAGTCAGGGCTGTGGTTTTCCAGTGGTCGTGTATGGATGTGAGAGTTGGACTGTAAAGAAAGCTGAGTGCCGAAGAATTATGCTTTTGAACTGTGGTGTTGGAGAAGACTCTTGAGAGTCCCTTGGACTGCAAGGAGATCCAACCAGTCCATTCTAAAGGAGATCGGCCCTGGGTGTTCTTTGGAAGGAATGATGCTAAAGCTGAAACTCCAGTACTTTGGCTACCTCATGCGAAGAGTTGGCTCATTGGAAAAGACTCTGAATATGGGAGGGATTGGGGGCAGGAGGGAAAGGGGACGACAGGACGAGATGGCTGGATGGCATCACTAACTCGATGGATGTGAGTCTCAGTGAACTCCGGGAGTTGCTGATGGACAGGGAGGCCTGGCGTGCTGTGATTCATGGGGTCGCAAAGAGTCGGACACGACTGAGCGACTGAACTGAACTGAACTGAACTGAGTGCAAGAAAATGCAGGGCTCTGTGTTAAAAAAATTACAGTTTCAAGATGGTGACACTAGACTGGAGAAGCATGGGACACTTCCACACAAGCTGTCTTGTGTGTCCCTGATGGCATGATGGGAAGTGCTAGAGGAAAGCTTGAATTTTGGGTAATAGAGGAGAAGCAAGAATTAAGAAGATTCTCAAGTCTTCTAGTTTGATTGTGTGAGAGATGTTGATGCCACTGACAGAATCTGGAAGAAGAAGTCTGGCCAGGTGTCAGGGAATGGCGGTGAGTTTACCTTTTGACAAGTTTAAGGTATTTTTGGAATTTTCTATTGGAAATACCTTACCAGCAGTCCTGTGAACATAAGAACTTAAATTTCTAGGGAGAGGTCAGGGCTGGAGAGTTTTGTGGATGTTAAACTCATGAGAATAGATGGCACATACTGACCCTGAAGCTCAGGGTAAGTTATTGCCTTATCATGGGTTGTTTCTTTAGCAGCTGGAACACCATACCATGGTGGCCATTCCAGTAATATGAACATCAATTAAAGCTTTTCTCTGCCAGCACAATATGAAGTTAATACCATTGTGAGACAAGCACAGACAATGTCTTTCAGTAATCAGAAAATTAGCTACTTTGAAACTTATTATTCTCGTTTGCCTCTTATATTAATATGTTTTAATTAAATGAGCATTTTGTTGTTTAGTTGCTAAGTCATGTCCAACTCGTGCAAAGCTCTTCAGTCCATGGGATTTCGTAGGCATGAATACTGGAGAAGATTGCCATTTCCTTCTCCAGTGGATCTTGCCAACAATGAACTATTTGCCGGTGTACCATATTTATGACATTACTGAGCAAACACTCTAATAAATCACTGTTTTGCCTGTATTTGCCTGTCCTATTAATCAACGTTTCCATCACCTGTCTTTAATTTATTGTCCTCTATATTTGGGCAATTAAATGGAAATATTGCTATCACTAAAATAATTGAAAAACGTGTTTATTTTGTATTTCATGGTTTTCAAACTCTTATATTGTTTTATGTTAAGTGTTGAAGTGTCATTTAAGGAAATTTCTAGAACTGTTTTTTTTAGCTACTATAAAGTGTTTATCAAAGCTATCTCTTTTATTCTATTCAGAATTATCATGAAAATAAAAATACTTCAGTTTCCTGATGTCATGAAAGATATGTTTTTTCACAGTAATAAGAGCACTGCATATATTTTAATAGATACTATTTAACTAATCCAAGACTTTATCATAAAATCTTATTAGATGTTCTTTATGCACTCTGAGAGTAGGAAATATTAAACAAATGATAATTCTGTTATTAGTAAGCTACAGTTTTGTCCGTATATCAAAAGTAATAAGATAGTTTTATTCCCAAATTACAAAAAAATGGTAATTATTTAGAATAATCAGTAAATAGTAATCTCATTACTCTATCCATTATGCTTAAGTATACTCCATGGTTAATAACAATTGAAAAAGAAAATTAAAAACTAAATAACAATGTCATTATATAGTATGCTACACAAAGCTAGTTACTATGCTATGGGAAAAATCTATTTCATGTTTTTGTTTTCTACATTTAATTACATATTTTTCTAGAATCAGTGCCCAAATCTCATGATGTAAAACAAATTTTCACTTTGTCAAATGCATTTAGGGATCTATTATGAACCTCTGCCACATTTTGGAAAATGGCAAGTGTAGAAACCTGTTTTATGTGCTTGCTTTGACAGAGAGGATAAATAGAACATTAGTCATCTTGTTTCTCCATTGCTGTTTTTATTCAATATATTCAGTAAGAACAAATCATATCCCCTGAGCCTGTCAGAAAGAAAATGGAATAATTTTAATAATTATTAATTATTAAAATAATAATTTTAATTTTAATAATTACCATATTCTCAAGTAATTAGTGATGTTTCATGTTGATGCTTAATAAATTTTTGTATATACACAGAACAAAAGTGAAGGCTAAGTTGATAGGCCTGTGACTTTTTATCTACCTGTTTCAGTAAGACAATATATATTTTATTCTGTTACCAACTTTCTTAACCTTAAGAATACCTTTATTTTCTTTTATACTAAACTACCATGAAAAGCAAGTTAATGAAGTAACAGTGTTTGCAAGAAATTGTTTGGAGTACAAGAATTTTTAAAATTCTAATAAAACCTAGGAGCAGAAAAATATTTTCTAATATATAAGCTAATATTTATCAAATTTATTGCCTCTATTACCTGTCTTCTAGTTCCATTCCACTCAAGTGTGGTACACAGACTGGTGCTGGTTTCTTATAAATAAGTACACAAATTGAGAGTAAGCATTTCGGAATTTTTATACCAATTTAAAATTGCTACATCCAAGTGAACGATCATTTTTCAGGTAATTAATTTTTTCTAGTAATTATATAATTTTAAAGTATCATAGAGTGGCAGTTTAAAACTAAAACAACCAGCCTATTTCTTTAGACTAGGTAGTAAGAGAAACACTGCTCTCTTCATTTATATATTTTCTACCTTCCAGGACTTGCCTTCATTAACAATTACTTAAAGTAGGTGATTTTTCAGTGGAACTCCAGATGTCTCAACTTTTCACATTCAATACTTTTCTTTATTTTCCGCTTATTTATTTATATGGAGTAAGAGAGGTTAGGAAGCAGTAGTGCAAAGGAAAGAAAGATTTTAGAGCCAAGTAGATCTGGATTGAAGTGAGCTATACTACTTTCTACTTGTGAAATCCTGTGCAATTTGCACTTTTGGAGCCTCTGTTTCCTTAAGTGTACAATGGAGGGAGTAATGCCTACATCAAAAGTTAGTTGTGTCAATATACTTAAGGTTTTCAGTGCATTTTAGCTCCCCCTCTTTCTCTTCAGTAGGCAAGTTGAATAATGAATACTTTTATGGATATACATTTTATAATGTATTATACCTATTTATTAAACTCACAATTGATAGTAACTTATTTTGTGAGTATATTTCATTGACATATATTAGCTTTGGCATGATTACATATTATACAAATTACATGTAGTTATGAGATAATAGATGTTTGATATACAAATGGATTTCCTGATTTTTATAACAGAAGTAGACTTGCTCACTTAAAGTAGTAAAGTTTCTCAGATGCCAGTAAGATTGTCTCTAATTCAAATGAGAGGAGGTGATGACAACAGGTGTTAACACCTCTCTTTTATCTTTGTTAACTGTCTGGATAATTGGATAAATGTGTTTTAGATTTATTATTGGCTATCACTACAAGAAAAAAAACGTAATTTGTAAATTATTAATATTATTAATACTGCTAGAATATGTGTATATATATATAATTTTAAATATACTCTAGCAGTGGTATTACCTTTAATAAATGACCAGTAAAATAATTTATGTATGTAAAATATGTAAAATAAATGAAATATCTTTATGATTTCTGCTCCAATTAGACAGCAGTGACAACAGTAATAAGTGAAAAAGGAACAGATCATTTTAGAAGTGACTGTGCTGTGCTGTGTGCTAAGTCACTTCAGTCATGTCCAACTCTTTGTGATCCTATGGACAGAAGCTGGCCAGGCTCCTCTGTCCATGGGATTCTCCTGGCAAGAATACTGGAGTGGGTTGCCATTTCCTACTCCAGGGGAATCTTCCTGACCCAGGGATCAAACCTGCCTCACTTTTGTCTTAAAGCATTGTTAGGCAGGTTATTTACCCCTAGCACCACTATGGAAGTCCTACATGTTTCATTTATATCCCAGTAACAATTTCTTTTAAACAATCTGGTCCTTATATTCAAAAGAAATGAAACAGAATGGCAGCAAAGAAGTATTTGGATTCTTGTGCTATATGTATATATATATATAGATAGATAGATAGATAGATAGATATAGATAATACTAAGTTTGCATGCATGTGCGCACACACACACACACACACACAGAGCTTCCATGATGGCTCAGATGGTAAAGAATTTACGTGCAATACAGGAGGCCCAGGTTCCATCCCTGGGTCAGGGAAGATCTCCTGCAGGGAGGAAATGGCAACCCACTGCAGTATTCTTGCTTGGAGAATTCCATGGACAGAGGAGCCTGGCGGGCGACATTCCACGAGGTCACAAAGAATTGGACACAGCTGAGCAGCTAACACTTTGACTTCACTTTCATACACTTACATACCACTGTATACACACTCACACACACACCCCAAATATACACCAATAGACACAATGGAATAGTAATCTCTTATGAGAAAGAAGGAAATCCTGCCATTTGTGAAAACGTCGATCGACCTTGAGGGAGGTCCATCAAGGTCCATCACTTTATGCTAAGTGAAATAAGCCAGATGGAGAAGGACAAATCCTGTCTGATGTTACTTATCTTTGGAATCTTAAATAAAAGTGGAAAGAAAAAGCATAAAAGTCAAATTCAGAGCATTAGAGACTAGAAAACTGTGTTGCCAAGAGCTAGGGGGAGACTGGTCAAAGGGCACAAACTTTCAGCTACAAGATGAATAAAGTCTGAGAGTCTAATGCCAACATGGTAACTATAGTTGGTAACACGGTATTATATAATTAAAATTTGCAAAGGGAATGGAATTTAAATGTTCTTCACAAATTTTTTAAAAAATATGTGTGAGGTGATGAAAGTGTTAATTAACTGGATACTGTGAATCCTTTCATAGTGTATTCATATATCTAATAACCATGATGTATACTTGAAATAGGAGAAGGCAATGGCACCCCACTCCAGTACTCTTGTCTGGAAAATCCCATGGACAGTGGAGCCTGGTAGGCTGCAGTCCATGGGGTCGCTAAGAGTCGGACACGACTGAGCGACTTCCCTTTCACTTTTCACTTTCATGCATTGGAGAAGGAAATGGCAACCCACTCCAGTGTTCTTGCCTGGAGAATCCCAGGGACGGGGGAGCCTGGTGGGCTGCCATCTATGCGGTCCCACAGAGTCGGACACGACTGAAGTGACTTAGCAGCAGCATACTTTAAATACTTTATAATTATATTTGTCAAATATACCTCAAAAAAGTGAAAAAAAAAAGTTTTCTACTGAAATAGCTCGGTTATTTCTTTGTAGAGGAGAGAAAAGACTGTTCTGGGAAGCAAAATTGTTGCATTGGAAGATTTCACACTGGTTTCAGTGTTGATGTTGTACTAGCGGTAGTAATAATAGCAAGAGTAAGACAAATTTGTAATTGTAATGGATTGTTATATTTCTATATTAATCAGGAATTTTTCAGAACTATAAGATGCAATCTTATATTAGTCAACAATATGAAACTGGAATGTAAATTATTTAAAATCATCTGTTTAATATGACTATATCAAGTTTACCTACTTTAACCCTATGGTAAAATTAAATATTAGCTTATTTTTCTGTTTGTAGTCAAGTTAATCAAATATTAATACCCAATTCTACATATTTATTAAGTGTATTGGTACATAATATAAGTTATTTTTTAACTGGAGGAGTACAGAACCAATCTTTGTTTACAGATTTTCAGGTTTAAAATATATTCTCACCTTTGGTACTTAAATTTAAGGTAGCACAATAGATCAGACCTGGGTGTTCATTGGAAGGACTGATGTTGAAGCTGAAACTCCAATACTTTGGCTTCCTGATGAGAAGAGCGGACTCATTGGAAAAGACCCTGATGCTGGGAATTATTGAGGGCAGGAGGAGAAGGGGACAACAGAGGATAAGATGGTTGGATGGCATCACCCACTCAATGGACATGGGTTTGGGTGGACTCCTGAAGTTGGTGATGGACAGGGAGGCCTGGCGTGCTGTGGTTCATGGGGTTGCAGAGTTGGACACGACTGAGCGACTGAACTGAACTGAACTGAATATAACCTGTGCCATATACAAAAATCTGGTCTAGGCCAAGCGTAGAATTTCTCATCTTTCTATATAAAATATCCAGATTACTTATAGGAGAGAGTCGATAATCTAATCTATTATACTATTTTGTTTATGAATAGTAACATCATTTACATGTGAAATGAATGGGGTTTCCCTGGTGATTCAGTGATTAAGACTCTGAGCTTCCACTGGAAGTTCCTCATGCAGTAAGGTGTGGCTAAAGAAGAAAAAAATTAAACAAAAACAAGAGCTTTTATTTGTAACTGCTGCTTTTTACCAAAGTGATATGTGTTCCTTGACCTAAATTTAGAGCATATAGTTCCTAAAAAAGAAAGACATTAAAATAATCTATATTCTCTTCTCCTAGATTGTTAACCTTTGGATGTATGTCCACAGAGGGTTCCAATTACTCATCTACTGGAACAGCAAGGGCATATTTGGGCCTCAGAGATAAATGAATCTAAAACTAGATTATTGCTACAAACCACTCGTCTAATTTTTTATCTATCTGTCCTTCTCATTCATGGTAGTGTTAGTCTCCCAGATTAACTTTTCTCTATAGAGTGGAATCATAATTTCCACCAGCTTTCAGGCCTGTATTTTCTAAATTTTGCCATTCAAATTTCTTACTTTTTCTTAATACCAGTTGGAAAATCTCCAGGGAATGTCTCTGATTGGCTCAGGTCTCATTATTTTTAAAACCTATTGTTAGAAGGATTTAGAACTGTGATAAGCAACCCTTGCTTGAATCACATAGTTGGAGTAAGTAGAAAATAGTTCCCCCAAATAAGACAGATATTCATCTACAGTGGAGTCAGTGGTGATGAGCCTATGATTTGGGTGAAGCACAGAGAATCTGGCCCCATACCCTGGCTGAATGTGTCAGAAAATAATTTTTACTTTCATTGAAACAGTATAAGGATTTAGAACTGGACTGAGGAGCCCGGCGGGCTACAGTCCATGGGGGTAGCAAAGAGTCAGACATGACTGAGTGACTAACACACATACACACATATCTTGGTCTGGAGCAGGTAACAACAAATCTTACAATGATAGACTTAAACTCTGCTCACAAGAAATTTACAGTCTACTTGTAGAGGTATAATAAACATACCTAAAACAAAAAACAATTTATTGTAAACATATGTGGTATTGCAGACTATATGTGCAGTTGAATTTCAGAGAAGGCCATGATTGGTATGAACAACAGTCTTCTAAAGTTCAGTTTGGCTTAACCTAAGGTTACTGTATTGAAATAAGGAGACCTAAAGAAAGCTGGTGTTCCATCCAGAAAGAAGAATATAGAGAACATATTAGAAACAAGACTAAACGTAGGATGTGCCCCAAACCTTAAAACTAGTTCACTGTAGGGTTAGAAAGGTTGAAAGAAAACAGTTGAGTATCTATGGTGAGACTATGTTATGGAAGGCATTGAGAATCTGAATACATGTATATTTGTTAAAAACAGGAATATGCAAATTAATACATTGGTCTCGAATTTGAGATAGTATTTTCCCAAAACCTTAAAAATGTTAATACCATTAACAGATCTGCGAAGTATCTATCTGTGCAAGATTGTCTTTGGAAAGCAGTAAGCTGGGAAATGAGAATGTGCTAAGCATAGTCGAAAACCAAGACACATGAACATCTCTTTACGACTGCCATTGGGCTTCCCTCGTGGTCCAGTGGTAAAGAATCTGCCTGCCAATACAGGAGACACAAGAGACCCGGGTTTGGTTCGATCCCTGGGTTAGGAAAATCCCCTGGAGAGGGAAGTGGCAATCCACTTCAGTATTCTTGCCTGGGAAATCTCATGGACAGAGTAGCCTGGCAGGCTACAATCCGTGGGATCACAAAAGAGTTGGACATGACTTAGTGTCTAAACAACAAAAAACTGCAACTAACAAGTGACAGTCATTTTGCTTTGAAGTAGAAGTTGCAGTCAAAAAGTGGCAATAATATATATGTAGTATAGTTGTAGGGGCAAACATTAAATGAAAATTTACCATGTAAAGAAAGTGAAAGTTGCTCAGTCCTGTCCAACTCTTTGTGATCCCATGGGTTGTAGCCCTCAAGACTCTGTCCATGGGATTCTCCAGGCAATAATACTGGAGTGGGTTGCCATTTCCTTCTCCAGGCTATCTTCCCAACCCAGGGATTGAACCCAGGTCTCCTGCATTGCTGGCAGATTCTTTACCATCTGAGCCATCAGGGAAACACAAAAGAATATAACTGTTTTTGATTATTGTCCCCAAGTGTTTCCAAGTGCCTAATTCTCTGAAATCATACTATTTTGAGAGATACTCATATACAAAAAATGGATAATAGTTTAATTTTGGGAACTGATGTACTTTTGACCCTAAATATTCAAAGCATTATTTTATGCTGCATCTATAAATAGTAAGATGATGCTTATTATAGTAGTTAGAACACTATGATGTTATCAGTTGAAAAATGCCATTATTATATGAAAAATTGAAAAGTGAAAGTATTATTTATTCATATGTAGACTTTAAAAAGTTCTTCCTTAATTAAATGATATGAAGAATACTATTTATTGGATGTTTTTTTGATTTTTTTTTAATTGAAGAATATTTGCTTTATACTGTTGTGTTGGTTTCTGTTGTACAATCAAGTGAATAAGCTATATGTATGAGACATTACTTTGCCAACAAAGGTCTGTCTAGTCAAGGCAATGGTTTTTCCAGTGGTTATGTGTGGATGTGAGAGTTGGACTGTGAAGAAAGCTGAGTGCCGAAGAATTGATGCTTTTGAACTGTGGTGTTGGAGAAGACTCTTGAGAGTCCCTTGGACTGCAAGGAGATCCAACCAGTCCATTCTGAAGGTGATCAGCCCTGGGATATCTTTGGAAGGAATGATGCTAAAGCTGAAACTCCAGTACTTTGGCCACGTCATGCGAAGAGTTGACTCATTGGAAAAGACTCTGATGCTGGGAGGGATTGGGGGCAGGAGGAGAAGGGGACGACAAGAGGATGAGATGGCTGGATGGCATCACTGACTCGATGGACGTGAGTCTGCGTGAACTCCGGGAGTTGGTGATGGACAGGGAGGCCTGGCGTGCTTCGATTCATGGGGTCACAAAGAGTCGGACACGACTGAGCGACTGAACTGAACTGAACTGATACATATGTCCCCTCACTCTGGGGCCTTCCTCCCACCTACTCCCCTTCCTTCCCACCCATCTAGGTCACCATAGAGCACCAAGTTGAGCTCCCTGTACTATTCAAATTGAGCTCCCTATTCTCACCAGCTAGCTGTTTTACACATGTCCATCCCAATCTCCTCATACCAGACAGAATGGCCCTCATCAAAAAAATCTCCAACAGTAAAAGCTAGAGGGAGTGTGGAGCAAAGGAAACTCTTGCACTGTTGGTGGGAATATAAATTGTTAAAGCCATTATGAGAAGGAGTCTGGAGATTCCATCTTTTTTTTTTTTTAAGTTAACTATTGAAACAGTTAATATTTTGGAAAAATAAGTGATTCCTTTGGTAATCTACACATCAGCATTGACCTACTGATGTAATGGAGAGAAAATAATTGTTTTCCTAAGAAGAATCAGTTGTAACCATTGATCAGTTTTTTAAACATTGCTAATATGGCAAGTAAGATTTTAAGGACTCTATAATGTTTAAATGGTTACATTGAATTTTAAGTTATGTTAGATTTTTTAACTCCCTTTTTAACTGATAGTTTTCAGGCCTACCTTCAAAAAAAAGCAATCTATTATCGAATGCTGATAAAATAGTATGCAGTTTCAAAGAATAACAAAATCACTATTGACAATGTAATATTTTTAAACTTCTAGAATTCTGTAGTAGTTTCTTTAACATTGTTATAAAGTGTTTTATTTAAAAATAATAAACACAGGAATTTTAGGATGTTTTAAGTACCTTTAGGGTCTGTAGAAGTTGGTAGGTCTGGTTCTTGTATCTAATCGCACTTAAAATTTTTAGTTATCATTTCTTTGCCCTTGGTTGGTTGAATATGTTAATAGTATTAAGCTGAACTTACTATCTATTGTCAGAACTCGAGAAGTAGCAAAATTAAAACCACCAAATCAATAAATAGTATTTATTGTAAGTTTATAGTAAAAGTTTACTCTGCATTTAAGAACAGTTTGCAAACTGGAAGCTTTCAAAAACAAAAACTAATGTAAATCATAGGGATGTGAAGTTTTACACAATAGCTTATAAAGTGAAATGAGGAAGTTGTTAACCTTTGCAGTGATTGGTTGTTATGATGGGGATTTCCAGAGATCAGGGGATTGGTTAAACGTAATTATCAGTTTTAGGAAGATGACTTGTTTCTTTTATGATTGTCTGAGAATTTACATTTGCATTTACAAGAAATAACCTAAGTTTCACTTACGTTCACGAAATAAGCTAAATTCAGTTTTGCTTACGTGGCTTAAGTGGTTTTGTCTGCTCAGTGTATTCTCAAGTCCAGTCTCTATTTTAGATTTAATGTTAACATTATTATATCAATCTTAAATGAGATATGGAATTTAAAATACAAGAGAAAAATGATTGTGGCAAGCTAGGCTAAAAAAGAAAATGTAGTAGAAAAAAGAGAGTGATAAAAAGTCTGTGTTGGACACACATGCTGCTGCTAAGTTGCTTCAGGCGTGTCCGACTCTGTGCAGCCCCAGAGACAGCAGCCCACCAGGCTCCCCCGTCATCGAGGATACTAATTGAAGTACAGTGGTAAAAAGCACAAAACTATTTAATAGTGTAGTAATGAAGCCTGGAGAAGCAGGAAAATAGGAAGTGATAAAAAGACTCTGATTGAGTCAGATAGTTATGGGTATGGGCTAGACCTCAAGTGATTAACTTTGATATATGGCTTTTCCTTTTAAATGTTTTCATGATCCTGGGTAAAAAGATCCTGGTAAGTTTTTCAAAGGGTTGTTTTTAGGATGCATTTATAAGAAAGGGCCTAAGTGAAGTTTTCTTATCTTCATAAGCTTTTGTTCATGCATAATTTATGGGAAAACACTTTATAAATTAAAAAGAGACATAAAATATAATCATGTTCTATTTCTACTTCATTCATTCAATCAATAGGTAGACTGTGACTATTGCTGTATATTTTCCCTGTTAGCTTATTCATATTAGCCTTTTCCAGAAAATTTCAATTAAAATCAGTCTTAGGAAGTTTTCAGGGATTAACCTTAGCAATTTTGATCATGCCATTACTTGTGGTTCTCTTCATGAAATTATAATGTTCTAGAGATGAAAAGGAAGTAAGAGGGTCATTTAGTTCAATTCTCTCACTTTAAAATGAGAAAACAAGCCCAAAGAGGTTAATATAAATGCTGGACTGTGAACCAAAGCATCTTATTTCCTAGCCTCCCTGTTTTCATTCTTTGACATTATAATACTCTTTGCTTCACTTTTACATTTAAGCATGTGACTTATCACAGAGCTAAATGGTGGCAAGATTAGATGAGAACCTGGTTTGGTTGACATTTTAAAATTGTTAATATTTCCAATAGTCTGCTGGTTCTCAATTTGCACTAATTTAAATGTTGCTTTCTAATATTTTTTCTTAGCCACATATTGCCCTTTTTCAGTACTTCAATGAGCTTTTACTAATTAATTTAAACAAATATTTTGACTTCCTGTGCTTAGTCACTCAGTCATGTCCGACTCTTTTCATGCCAAGCTCCTCTGTCCATGGGGATCCTCCAGGAAAGAATACTGGAGTGAGTTGCCATGCCCTCCCCTAGGGGATCTTTCCAACCCAGGGATTCTTTACCTTCTGAGCCACCAGGGAAGCCCATTTTGACTGCCTACTATGTGTAAAACATCATTGCTGTTTGCAAAAATAGTTTTTAATTGACCACTGCTTGTTCTGAGAAAAGAAACATTTAAAATTCTAAAGGCTACTAAAACATGATTTGGGCCAGAAGGACTCAAAATGTCCTTCTAGGAAACTGATACAGTTGCCTAAAATGTATAGTGTATTTCTAGGTTGGTTTGAATTACTACTTGACAGGAATGGGTGTGTTTATAAGCAGAACTCCTTCAAAGTATGTTTGAGCCTTAAAATGTGAAAACGATTATAGAAAGATGAATTCCCCAAGTGATTATCAGGCTGCTAAACTGATAACTACCATGATGAATTATAAAAATATTAATCTCAGAAATGCCATGAAAAAAAAAAAACAAAACTGTTGTTACCTATTTATCAATATATAGAACAACAGCAACAATCCTAAAATGACTGCAAAATGATTCTACTGGAATGGAACTTTGTTTGAAAATACTCTCTTACTCCTAAAAAGAGAAAGAGAAATTTCAGTATAATTTATCTATCTAGATGTAGAAATATATCAGTGTTTTTGGAAGTTGGTAAAAAATCTACTTAAAAATATGAGACAATTGTGGAAAAAGTAGAACAAAATAGCCTCCTTGATTTCCATGTAATAATTAAACATTTCAATCATTCCTAGCTAAGATGATTGGATTGCAGGATAAGAAGGGGAGTCATTATTTTGAGACTTCCTGGGGTTACTGATACCCTCTCATGCATACCTAATCCTTGTCAAATCACTCCAACTAGTTAAGTAGAGGAGGCAGTTTCTATATTCCACCTCCAGAGGTGTTGGCTGCTGATCGACAGGTATTGTGTACAGAGTATATCATTGGATAAGAGCAAATAGGAAATTGTTCTACCTCAGTGAAGGTTTCAGTGGCAATTAACCTTCCCCTTATTTCTCTATGTTTAATATCTAGAGAAGTTGATTAAGCTCAAATTTAAAATTTCTCAATGTCTTTGCATGTATCATAGATGGGCTGGTAATTCTGCAGTATGAAACAGGGAGCAATTAATCACCTTTTGAACTGAGTCCTGTAGCTGATTGAATGAGACTGGCTGGGAACACACACAAAATAATTAGTTTGTGCTTCTTATGTTGTCAGTATTGGGATATCATATGATTTTACCACATATGAGAATATTAATGCAGAATAATATTTTGAATCTTTTGTTTTTTTCCCTATCAAATAGACTTATTCATGTATAAAGTTTAATATCTAAAAATAATTTAAAAATTCTATGACAGATAAAATAAATTTACCATTAATAACAAAAAAAGTCAACAATGTGATTAGTATATGGCCCAGTTATATATACATGTATATTTAAACATATATATGTTTTATTACCAAAGATTGTCACCGTGACTTCCCTTAGCTAACTTAGGTTGTATATTATCTGGAAAGAACTGCCTGAAAGTGAGACTGTGGAAATATTTTGTGCAAATCTAGTACCATTCAAGAAAAAGTTAACTCAAAGAACATGAACTAATGATGCCCTTATATATGAAGATCAAGGCATTTTGATATATGACCCCAAACCATTCTGATACATGGTACCAAACTTAATTCTGTACAAACCTACCAGTCAGACTTCTGATTTTGCTTAAAACAGTTTTATACTTTGGTCATCTAGAAAAGCAGATTTATGGGTGAAAATATGGAGATTGTAGTAAGTGACTAACTGCAAAAATGAATGTGTCTTATTAGTTTGCAGCCATTTAAATGTCTGTACTATCCCTGTGTTACACAACAGATCTAAAGATGAATAGCATTTGTTCTCTCTTTAAGACACTCATGAATTTTTTTCTTTTTTTCCCTATTTCAATTATCTGTTGCTTAAACTGGGAAGCTTTGAATCATATTTGATTTTTCATGTCTCCTTCTTGTCTTCAAGTTTAGTAATTTTGTTTCTATATTTTTTCTCCTCCGCTCAGTTGCTTCCCTCCCTTTTGTTTTCTCAGCAGTTGCTATCTGGAAGTATTGTGATAGTCCTTTGTTTCCAAACTGGACCCTCCAGCCTCTGCCCTGAACCCATTTTGCACTGCGTTTAAGTGACTTTGCCAATGAAGACCTGAATGTGGACTCTTGCACTAAAATCCTCCACTGCCTGGATAGGAATCAAGTACAGACTTCTAAGAACAACCTAGGAAGTCCTTCACAGCCTGTCTGTATTTTTGCTTTTCAAAGATTCATCGTCCTCTTCATCCATACTTGATTCCTATATTATGTGCCTGCTGGGTTATTCGGTTTTCTTCAACAAATTTCATCTGTCATAGAATTTATAAATTAAACTTTCTCAACTGTATACCCTTGTTGCTCTTCCTCTTGCTCTATCTCTCTTCACCAGGTGTTTTGTCCAGATGTTTGCATACATCTCAGTTCAGTTCAGTTCAGTCGTGTCCGACTCTTTGCAACCCCATGAATCTCAGCATGCCAGGCCTCCCTGTCCATCACCAACTCCCGGAGTTCACTCAGACTCACGTCCATCGAGTCAGTGATGCCATCCAGCCATCTCATCCTCTGTCGTCCCCTTCTCCTCCTGCCCCCAATCCCTCCCAGCATCAGAGTCTTTTCCAATGAGTCAACTCTTCGCATGAGGTGGCCAAAGTACTGGAGTTTCAGCTTTAGCATCATTCCTTCCAAAGAAATCCCAGGGCTGATCTCCTTCAGAATGGACTGGTTGGATCTCCTTGCAGTCCATGGAACGCATACATTTCAAAACCCAGCTAAAAATACAGTGTGTATCATTCACTTTTCCTGATTCCCCATTCCCAAAAGTAAATGAATTTTGCAGCCGTTGAATGCTACTTTGAAAAGCTGTTATAGTATCACACTTATTTGTTGTAACCTTTCTCTCTTGCTCACACTCATTTGCTTTCTGAATGTTTCGGCCTTATCTTATATACGGTCAGCACACGACAGCGTATGCAGCACACAGTAGCTGTTCTTAAGTCGTTTGATCATGTCCGACTCTTTGCAACCCATGAACAGCATCGTGCCAGGCTTTCCTGTCCTTCACTGTGTCCCAGAGTTTGCTCAAACTCATGTCCATTGAGTCACTGATGCCATCCAACCATCTCATCCTCTGTTGACCCCTTCTCCTGCCCTCAACCTTTCCCAGCATCAGGGTCTTTTCCAATGAGTCAGTTCTTCTCATCAGGTGGCCAAAGTATTGGAGCTTCAGTTTCAACATCAGTCCCTCCAATGCATATTCAGGGTTGATTTCCTTTAGGATTGACTGGTTTGATCACCTTGCTGTCTAAGGGAATCTCAAAAGTCTTCTCCAGCACCACAATTCTTAACACCTAGTAGGTATCCAGTAATTTTTGTTAAAATAAATTATTACATAAATGACTTTGGGAGTCAAAATAAGAAGAACAATTGATGATTAGTTCCCATTACTTTATGGTATAAAATAAAAGATAATTATATAATGAATACTTTATATATAATAAATAATAATGTTATTATACCTGAATGATTAAAAAAGACTCAGTGGTATTCCTAGAGTGCTCTGTGGAAAAATTGATGTTGCCAATATTCTATTTTTAAAATAATCTTCAGGATCAAAACTTTCATTGCTTCAAATATTTCTGGCCAAAGAAAACATTTTTCAAGGGAAAAATTGTTTGAGCTAATTGAAAAATGTTTAATGTGGTGCTTCCCTGGTGGCTCAGATGGTAAAACTTCTGCCTGCAACATGGGAGACCCAGGTTCGATTCCTGGGTCGGGAAGATCCCCTGGAGAAGGAAATGGCAATCCACTCCAGCACTGTTGCCTGGAAAATCCCATGGATGGAGAAGGCTGATAGGCTACAGTCCATGGGGTCGCAAAGAGTTGGACAGGACTGAGTGACTTCACTTTCACTTTCAAGCCATATTATACCAAAGGCTGACAGGTAGTGATTTAACAGTATTAATTCTAGAGATATCAAAGTAAAATTATGAAGAAAGATGTTAAAAGTAAGTAAAACTCATCATCACTTTGGTGTAAAGCTTGGGGTATCCTTTTCTGAGAGAATACTCTGTGTGGTAACATATCTAGGAAGATTTAACAAATCTTGCAATGGTCGAGAAAGGAGGAGTTGAAGTGATTTAAAAGACAATGAGCATGGCTGAGTAAATAAAGACGAAACCACAGAACATTCATGTACAGAAATGTCATTTGATTCAGTTCAGTTCAGTTCAGTCGCTCAGTCGTGTCCGACTCTTTGCGACCCCATGAATCGAAGCATGCCAGGCCTCCCTGTCCATCACCAACTCCCGGAGTTCACTCAAACTCACATCCATCGAGTCAGTGATGCCATCCAGCCATCTCATCCTCTGTCGTCCCCGTCTCCTCCTGCCCTCAATCCCTCCCAGCATCACAGTCTTTTCCAGTGAGTCAAGTCTTCGCATGAGGTGGCCAAAGTACTGGAGTTTCAGCTTTAGCATCATTCCTTCCAAAGAAATCCCAGGGCTGATCACCTTCAGAATGGACTGGTTGGATCTCCTTGCAGTCCAAGGGACTCTCAAGAGTCTTCTCGAACACCACAGTTCAAAAGTATCAATTCTTTGGTGCCCAGCATTCTTCACAGTCCAACTCTCACATCCATACATGACCACTGGAAAAACCATAGCCTTGAGTAGATGGACCTTTGTTGGTGAAGTAATGTCTCTGCTTTTCAATGAAGGATTCTAAAATTTTAATTTTAGAATTGTGTTTGGATTATTCATGTTTTATGATTTTAAAATAAATTCAAATATATTTGGAGCCAAAATGTAAAGACACCATCTGTCTCTATTAATTTAAAACAGTTAATAGTTTCAAGAATTATGTATACACACATTTAAAAATATTTCCTTTGTGAAGGATCATTAAAGGATAGTGTACTATGCTATTTTGAGGTAACCCTACCCTTTGAAGTTAGTATAATGAAGATCATTACACATCTCTATGAAAATTTCATTGACATGCCTATAAGAATTGAATACTGTAATGAACTGAACTAAATAGACTTTGGGCACAGTTATAATAAAATCTTAAGGCATGTACAGTAGAATATGTAAAATATGGAACATTTAGCTCTTAAAAAATAAATGCCATTATAATTGATTTTGTTTTCTAGTTAAAAGGAAAAGTAGAGTTTACAGGTACTTTCTGATAACATTGTAGAGTACACTACCAATGATTATCTTTTAATTTTGTGATTATGTATATTTTTTCAATGCTTTGACATAAAGTGAAAAATACATTTTTGTCCTAAAAATCCTGTAAAAATTGTATTTTTTAAGTGTAAATAGCTATACTTTTAATGTTATTTTAGTTTCGAGTTAGTTCTGCATTTTAAAACTCCTAACAGAATATTTGTTTCTTAACCTTCACAATTAATCACCTCAGTATTGTTTTTTATTTTTTTTTAATAGAAGAAGATAACTAATGAAAGAAGCACTGTGGTATTTATAAACAGCGGATGCAGTCTTTTTGTACTTAAGAACAATCAGTTGAGAATATAATTCTGTAATGATTAATCAGCTCTTACAGATTTCTGTTTCTTCTACCTGTCACTTAATCTTATACCCTATTTATCCCATCAGTATTTGTACTTCAAAAATACTTTACACTTATTTAAGGCATGCCATATTTTCTAACAGCTGTGATACAGTTTTTTTTTTTGTAGTTATTTAAAAACTAAATATATAGAGGTTATTGTGAATGTATATTTCATTATTTTTCTTTATACCAATTTCATCTTATGTTAGCAGAAATATTTTGAAACTGTTTCTTGGAATTACATTTTATTTCATTTCAAAAGGTTGCTAGAAAAGAAAATGAATCAGATTTAATAAGGACAAAACACTAAAGATTAGTGTTTGCTCTAAAAAAGAGTGTATGCTCTAAAGAAAGTGTATACTACAGTTTACTTAAAAAAGCACTGTTTTCTCAAGAGAAAAATATTTGTACTTATTTTTCCCTGATTCTATTTTCCCAGTTCTCCTTCAAGGGTAAAATAAGCTTGAATTTTTACCCAAAAAGAAAAACAACTTGGGGAAAAAGCCACTGTATTGAAGACTCATGAGGGCAAGGATGATGTCTGTTTTTTCTTTCTTGCATAGTATCCAGAACCTAGGCTTCCCTGGTGGCTCAGTTGAAAATAATTCATCTACCAATGCAGGAGATGTGGGTTTGATCCCCGGGTCAGGAAGATCCCTTGGCGAAGGAAGTGGCAACCCACTCCAGTATTCTTGTCTGGGGAATGCCATGGACAGAGCAGCCTGGAGGGCTATGGTCCATGGCGTCTCAAAGAGTCGGACATGACACAGAGACTGACCACACAAGCACATACTCCCAGAACCTAGTATGGTGCCTTAAATATAGTAAGCACTCAATAAATATCTGTCAATAAATAAATGAATAAGTGTTGTACTTTTAACAATATATTCTTTTTTGGTTCTTTTATTTTTACAACATAAAAACAAAACTGGTATTCTCTGTTGCTTTGTAACTAAAATTTCTAAAATTTGCACTTTTTTAATTCATTTCTCTCTCCA
This sequence comes from Bos mutus, assembly GCF_027580195.1. Classification (NCBI taxonomy): domain Eukaryota; kingdom Metazoa; phylum Chordata; class Mammalia; order Artiodactyla; family Bovidae; genus Bos; species Bos mutus. Next base: position 35,473,892 of record NC_091618.1, read on the forward strand.
ATAAAGTTTTAAAAAACATGGCCTTTGAGGTTTAGAATTTTCTCTTTACTCTGGTTTTATGTTTTACCCACAGTCTTTTTCCTTCTCTCGTAACTTTGGTAATGGAAACCAGTGGGAATTTTATACCCTGGTACATTTTTTCTTTCAGGAGAAGAAATTTAAAATGCTGGAATGAAACAGTCACTTTCTCATTCATTTCCTCTCTTGCTTCATTTCATATGGTCAGCAAGATATGTGGCTAGTAGCTCTTGTTATATTGAGAGTTCAGATACAAGACAGTTTTATCATTACGGAAAGTTCTTTGGATGTCTCAGAGCTAGAGACTGATACCCTCTATAGAGATGACCAGAGTGGAAGGTAGTGCAGGGTTAAGAAGATGATATAAATTTAACATTTTGAGTTTGAGATGCCTGGGTATATCCATGTGGTTAAGCAGCTAGGCACATGAGTCTATAATATAGGGGAAAGATCAGAGCCCAAGATAAAGATTTGGACATGGGTGATAATTAAAACTAAGAGAATATATGAAATCACCTAATGAGAGAAGGGAAGGATATCTAATGGGTGATTGAAGCTACACATCCAGGGAAACACACAGGGTGTTGGAGAATAAGCCCTTGGAAGTGATCAGATTGTCAGAGGTGGGAGAAAAATGAGGAATTAACATAATGTGAAAATAGTTCCTTACATTTTCATGAATAAAGTTAAGTCTTCAATGTCAAATATGGCAGCAGGGTACATTAAGTTGTGGTTAAACTCCAAAGGTCCATCTAGTCAAGGCTATGGTTTTTCCTGTGGTCATGTATGGATGTGAGAGTTGGACTGTGAAGAAGGCTGAGCGCCGAAGAATTGATGCTTTTGAACTGTGGTGTTGGAGAAGACTCTTGAGAGTCCCTTGGGCCGCAAGGAGATCCAACCAGTCCATTCTGAAGGAGATCAGCCCTGGGATTTCTTTGGAAGGAATGATGCTAAAGCTGAAACTCCAGTACTGTGGCCACCTCATGCGAAGAGTTGACTCATTGGAAAAGACTGTGATGCTGGGAGGGATTGGGGGCAGGAGGAGAAGGGGACGACAGAGGATGAGATGGCTGGATGGCATCACTGACTCGATGGACGTGAGTCTCAGTGTACTCCGGAAGTTGGTGATGGACAGGGAGGCCTGGCGTGCTGCGATTCATGGGGTCATGAAGAGTTGGACATGACTGAGCGACTGAACTGAACTGAACTGAAACTCCAAAGGAGGGAGGATCAAGAATTTTTCATAACTTGGATCAAATATTCCTTGCTAAATTAAGATTATTTCTTAGTGTCTTAACATTGGCACTAGGCATTTTGTTTTAGAATGTGTACCATATATTATTCTCTCTAAAATAAGTTCTGAGATGATGGTCATTTTTTTTTTCCTGACATGTTATATAATGGGAGGAGTTTCAAGAGGGAGGGGACATACATATACCTATGGCTGATTCATGTTGATATTTGACAGAAAACAACAAAATTCTGTAAAGCAGTTATCCTTCAATTTAAAAAATAAAGGAAAAAGAGAAAAACTCAATTTTTGTTAAGATTTGTTTTGATTCTACAATTCTAAGTTCAACTGCTTCACTTGTTGATGTGGAAACAGACCTCAGAATTAAAAATGATGTACTAAGTTTTCACAGAAGAGTTAGTGAGCTCTTCCATAGTACTTATTACATCACTCCTGTTTGATGTTTTGGTCCTGCAGCTGATGCTTGAAGAAATATAAAGTTAATAGGTTGTGATTCTATCTACAAGAAGTTAAAAGTTGTGAGTAAGGAATAGTTCTTAAAATAGATTCATGGGAATCATTAAGCTGTTTAAAAAGATAAAATATTATTTATTGTGAAAACAATTTTCACCTTCCTAAAGGAGCTCACACATCAAAAGTTTTTCTATTATACAAATTCTAACAATGTGTATAGTTTATGCATAAATAGTCTTTTCTACAAGATATCAGTATGGGCAGCCCTCTTGGATAAGAGCTAGCTTTTCAAATTGGCATTTTCATGCTAAGCAGTCAGTGAGTCTTTCAGTCTGACAGCATGTTTTGGATTGTGTGAAAGAGAAATCATCTTAATCTGTCTTCTCAGTGGAAAAGAAAAGAAATTGTCAACTTTCTAGTGCCTTACTGTAGTAAGTTATAGAAATTAAGAAATAGAGTTATATCTGTGACATATAGAATCTTTGCAATTCATGATTTTGGAAAGAAGACAAAATATTTTCTCAAATACTCTGTCTCTGTTTCAGACATGTCTGAATATTGAAAAATTAGGTTTACATATCCTAAACATGAATAAAGTGTATTAGTCCTCATTCTCATTCCTGATCTCTTTCTGTAATATTTGAATCCATTTATCTGATAGATAAAGGCATTTTAAAAATTTTGAAATAACAAAAACAACAAAAGACCCTGATAACAGTAATCATATGGAAATATTGAAATCATACCAAGTTTGTTATATGAAGAAATGGCAAATTCCTTATCACAAATCTCACAGAAACAAAGGAAATTAAGCTAATAACAATAGGTAGATATCAATCGGATTCTTTACCACTGTGCCATTTGGCAATCCTCTAATGAAATAAACATCTTTAAATAATGATCTTACTGAAAAAACTGAACCTAATAAGTAGAACATTAATCATATGTTATCTGTTTTTGAAAATTGATTTGCTTGCTGTATCAGTAAGTAAAATTGGTGGATGTAGCCATGTGGGCCTTTGAAAAATATTTATCAACTATTGGAGGCAGAAGGAGTTTGCAAAGTTTATTTGAACTTTTATCTTCTATTGAGATTCTTTGCACATCTCTGTTGTCCCATAGGCCTTAATTGGGAAATTATGAATTTGATTCTTTCTTTTCAAAACAGATTTTCATGGATAGAGTCTATATGAGGGAGGGGTTGAGTTAAAGATGTAGGAACTAGTCACCATAGAGTTATAGCTGTTATACAATTACATAATCCTCACACAGTCATGTAGGTGGGTATATATCATTCTTGTTTTGTAGCTAAAATCTCTTAACTCTGATGAGTTAAGTGATTTGCCCGAAGTTACACAACTAGAAAATGTCAGGGCTAGAATTTGTATAGTCTTATCTCATTCTGGAATCTGAGTTTGTTCTAATTTAGCAAGTATAGTGGAGAACTAAATTTTTCTATTAATAATTATGTAGTTTTGAGAACCAAGTTAGTATAGCTAGTTTTAACATTTTCTTAAATATAAAAAGTTGTGATTTGTCCTCATATATTTAGTTAAAAACAATTTAAAATTTTTATCTCTGTTTTAGTATATCTAATACGTTGACATGTCTTATGGAAAGGATTTTATTGGTTGAGTGTTTGTAAATTTGGAGTAAGTTTATGAAATATCTTCAAATGTTGATTCTAAATTTTATTCATACACATTAGTATGTATACACATATTACTATATATATATAAACATGTAAGTTTTTTGAATGTGTTAAAATGATAAGATTCTAATCTTATCATCTGATCTCTTCAGTTAAGTATGTTTTTCCTAATCTAATCTTATCATCTGATCTCTTCAGTTAAGTATGTTTTTCCTAATAGTATCCTCCCATGAATTCCTAGAAGGATATCCTAAGCTATTGTTGAATTTTATTAACTTATATATTAACCAGAAAAGCTAAATTTATTCTCAATTTCTTGGTTATAGTCACTTGCGCATCTGGATGTGTAGTGAAGTGAAGGGAAAGTCGTTCAGTCGTGTTTGACTATTTGGGACCCCATGGACCTTACAGTCCATGGAATTCTCCAGGCCAGAATACTGGAGTGGATAGCCTTTCCCTTCTCCAGGGGATATTCCCAACCCAGGGATCGAACCCAGGTCTTCTGCATTGCAGGTGGATTCTTTACAAGCTGAGCCACAAGGGAAGCCCAAGAATACTAGAGTGTGTAGCTTATAGAGTGCATATAGTGGTGTTGTAAAACATTTGCAATTTTGATACCCAAATTATAGAGACAATTATATTTTCTCCTTTTCTCTACAAAGATTCAAAAGATTGCTCCACTTTATTTTTACCTTTTTCAAACTTTTGAGTTTAAAAGACATCTTACTTTAATCTTTTCAGATTCTGACATTGTCACAAGTCTTGTCTCTCTGAAGGTTGGAAAGCGTAAGTGTGAATAAAATGTGCAAGGTCATTAACTTGCATGCTTTAAAGAACCTTGGTAAGTTATTCCCTCCCGTCGTCCTCCCCCTTCATTCCTCACATAACTTTCTTCCCTACTCATGACATCTTTCCCCACCCCCTATCCATTTATTTTCTACAACAAAAAGAATGATAGTTAACTGCCCTTGATAAATATCTGGAAAAGAACTGGACACTCACAATCCATGCAGTGTACGAAAGAGGTGCCTCAGACAATCGTTCTCTTGTTCTATTCTATTGTACTTCATGCTTTTTCTTGTGATGCCAACCTTTATTTCCCCCATTCTCCCCTCACATGTAAATCCACCAGGCTTTGCAGATATGAATAGCTGTGCCCTGTAGCAACTCGACAGAAATGAAAAGAATGTATGCTTAAGTCTGAAGTATAGTATTTTATTACATAGTTGAAGTTCAGCTGTACTTAAATGTTGGAAAATATCAAGACATTACTTCAGATTCTGAAGTTAATGATTTTGGGTGAAGTTGGTGACATTTGTTAAACATATATTTATTTATGATTAAATTAAAACACTTTTGCTTAACTTTTTTTTTTTTACATAAAACAGTTGAGCCTTTAAAAATAAAACAACTGGAGATAAACTGAGTATGTTGATTTTAATACTAAGTTAAAATTTTTTAACTAATGAAAAAAGAGCCAGTCTATTTTATTCTCCAGCATACTGACCACTGAGTAATTTGTTTTGTACTGCATTAAAAAAATGTGACAGTGAGTGGTATTAGCTGAAGATAAGAAGACCTTTACATAGCTCTAGGTTGTGTTTATATCAGTTCAGTAAATTCTGTTGGGAGATATTTTAAATCAGTTATTTCTATTTAATATCATTAAAATTTTAGCAAGTAGTTGATTTTTTGCAATATTATGAGACACACCTAGATTTTTTAATACTTTTGTAAGTTCAGTTCAGTTCAGTCACTCAGTTGTGTCCGACTCTTTGCGACCCCATAAATTGCAGCACGCCAGGCCTCCCTGTCCATCACCAACTCCCAGAGTTCACCCAGACTCTTGTCCATCGAGTCGGTGATGCCATCCAGCCATCTCATCCTCTGTCTTCCCCTTCTCCTCCTGCCCCCAATCCCTCCCATCATCAGAGTCTTTTTCCAATGAGTCAACTCTTCTCATGAGGTGGCCAGAGTACTGGAGTTTGAGCTCTAGCATCTTTCCTTCCAAAGAACACCCAGGGCTGATCTCCTTTAGAATGGACTGGTTGAACCTCCTTGCAGTCCAATATTTTGTAAAGCACAGCTCAAATATCAACTTTTCTTTGAAATATTCTTCAACCTTACTACAAAAATTAGTGCTTTTGCTCATATGCAGAATGTGTGTCATCATCCAACAATTAGATTGATATATTTTATTTATGGTCTTCTCAACATCTGGACTATAAAATAAAAAGGCTAGATCCATCTCTTATTCCCTTTTATTTCAAATATTCCTTATTCTCGACTTTCTATTGCATATCAGAGTGTGTAGGATATAGTAATCACCTCATTCACAAACATAATGTACTAAGACCTCATAGTTTAATTTGTTTATTTTTAATATTTATTTTATATTTGACTGCATTGATCTTAGTTGTGGCACAGGGGATCTTCGATGCATCATGTGGGATCTTTAACTGCAGTTTACAGACTCTGCTTTTGGTGCCTAGGCTCACTAGTTGCGGCACGTGGGCTGTCTTGTGGCACGTGGGCCCCAGAGTGTATCAGCTCAGTAGTTGCAGCGCACAGGCTCCAGAGCACACAGGCTTCAATAGTTGCAGTACATGGGCTCAGTTGTTCGATGGCACGTGGAATCTTAGTTCCCTAACCAGGAATTGAACCTGTGTCCTTTGCATTGCAAGGTGGATTCTTAACCACCGAACCACCAGGGAAGTTCCCCAATAGTTTTATTAAAACAACAAAACTGCATTCTGCTGCTGCTGCTGCTAAGTTGCTTCAGTCGTGTCCAACTCTGTGCGACCCCATAGATGGCAGCCCACCAGGCTCCCCCGTCCCTGGGATTCTCCAGGCAAGAACACTGGAGTGGGTTGCCATTTCCTTCTCCAATGTATGAAAGTGAAAAGTGAAGGTGAAGTCGCCCAGTCATGTCCGACTCTTCACTACCCCATGAACTGCAGCCTACCAGGCTCCTCCACCCATGGGAATTCTAGGTAAGCGTACTAGAGTGGGGTGCCATTGCCTTCTCTGTCTTTCTCAAATTTTAAATATGAATAATGAAAACTACAGGAAAACTATGTAAAATTAAATATTGAATTCCATCTAATTTATTGCCAATCTGTAGGGTTAGAGCCTCAGTCTAGCAATATTTCTTTAGGATTTTATAATGTCTTTTGAGTACTTATCTAATATTATATGGAAAGGATCACTATTTACCTCCATCAGCCTTGTATAATGGGGATCAGGCAGCAGCAACAACTAATGAACTAATGAAAAGAAAGAAAAAAGGAGCTGCTCTATTTTAATCCCCAGTATACTGATTGTTTTGTAATTTGATTTGTACTGCATCAAAAAATGTGATGGTGTGGTATTAGATGAAGGAAAGGAGGTCCTTACCTAGGAGTAGGCCATGTTTATATCAGTTCAGTCAATTCAATTGGAAAATATTTTAAATCACTTAATTCTATTTAATATCAGTTGTTTTCCTTAATATGTAACATACAGATTTGCTTATTAAGACGTGTTGTATTATATGAATGCTGTGAAATCTGTATACAACATTATGCATAACAGCATTTTTTTTTCTTTTTAAAGTATGTCACTTAATTAAAGAATTCCTGGAGAGAACTATAACTGGAATATAATCTATTAATTTGCAAGTGTAAAGTTATGTTATATATAGTACTAACTGTGTGGGAAAGACTTTCTATGCTCTTGCCATATGTTTCAGCTGAATGATCATAAAATGAAGAATTCATAATTTAGAACTGAAGTAGAAGGATCCATACTTTTAACTTAATTAACAATTAATTTATTTTTGGCTACACTGGGTCTTTGTAACTGTGCACAGACTTTCTCTAGTTGAGGTGAAAGCAGACTACTCTTCGTTGAGGTGCACAGACTTCTCATTGCCATAGCTTCTCTTGGCAGAGCATGGGCCGTGCAGTGCGTGGGCTCGGTAGTTGCAGTGCATAGGCTCAGCATTTGTAGGATGCAAGCTTAGTTATTCTGTGGCATGAGGTATGTTTCTGGGCCAGGGATTGAGCCCATGTCCTTCACATTGGTGAATGAATTTTAAACTACTGGGCCACCAGGGAAGTCCTGGATCCATCTTTTTCTTTTTTTTTTTAATGAAAGAATGGAACTGTGAAACTGATTTTTATCTAAAAACTTGGAATTGGCCATTTTCATTAAATATTAATAGATCTGGTTTTCTGTAGAAGTACTAATCCCTATGGAAATATAGTTAAGTTAAAGTCACTATGTAGACAAAAAGTTAATGTAACTAAGACTGTGATAAGCTTTATTCTTAAAATAAATGGTATTAATTATTTACATTCTTTACTTACCCATTTTCTCCTCTAACTGCCTAAATTTTCACTTATTCATTGAGTCCTTTTATGTAGCAGGTAGGGGGAAATGGGAAGGAAAAAAACAAATGGATGGTTCTGATTTGATGAAGAAAATAGTCAGTTAAATCTCCATCTATACATGGTAAATAAATATTCATATATTATTTATCCCAAGATTTTTAATCTTGTCTTGCTTCTTTTTCCTTTCTCCCTGAATTAGGATTGGACTTCAATTACTGTTAACTAAGTATTTTTAGGCAATGAGTCAGATGATTCAGGAGACGTATTTGATGTATATGATATGCCTTTGCAGCTTCCCTGGTGGCTCAGAGGGTAAAGAATCCACCTGCGGGAGACCTAGGTTCAATCCCTGGGTCGGGAAGATCCCCTATAGAAGGGAATGGCAGCCCACTCCAGTATTCTTATCTGGAGAATCCCATGGACAGAGGAGCCTGGTGGGCTACAGTCCATGGGGTTGCACAAAGTTGGACACGACTGAGCAACTAACAGGCACACAATATGCTTTTGCTGTTTAAAGCCTTTTGTTATTGCTGTCATAAGAAATTGCCATAAACCCAGTGGCTTAAAACCACAGATTTTATTATCTTAAAGTTCTGGAAGTCAGAAGTTCACAGTTGGTTTCACTGGCCTAAAATCAGTGTTGTCAATAGCATTGTTTCTTCTTAGGTTCTAGGAAATAATCTTTTGGTCTTTTCCAACTTCCTCTGGTTGTCTACATTCATTGGTTTATGGTGCTCAGACAGTCATTTCATCACGCCAGTGTCTGTTTCCTTTCTTATATCTCCTCTAACTCTGACCTTCTATCTTTCTTTATAAGTACCCTTTTGATCACATTGGTCCCATTCAGATAATCCATTATGTAATCTCATATCTCAAGGACCCTAATTTTATCATATCTGCAAAATGTATTTTGCCCTATAAATTTAACATATTCACAAATTCCAGAGATTTGGACCTGAACATCTTTGGGAGTCATTCTTTTGCTTACCACAAGGGGTTTATTTGATACAGCCAGACTATCAACATTGTTTGTTACTGTTTAGATCATTGTTGAGTTTGAAATGAAGCCCAGTTTAGCAGTTCCTGGTCTAATATCATGATCACCTCTGAAGTGTATCCCAAGTAATACGTAACCAGGAATAGTTGTCTAATTTTTTTAATGATTTACTTCTTTTTAAACAAATTACAGTATCAGCAAGGTTATTCCCATAACTTATTCTAATTCTGCTAATGATTTCTTGAATGGGAAAGAAAGAGGTAGGTGTTATAATACACTTAAAACCCCCCACATATTTCAAATCTTAAGTATCTGTGGATGTACTACAAATAAATATCTATAATTATAAATTATTATAATTATGAAATTTGTGGCAGTGGGAGGTACTTATCTAGTCCTTGTACCTGTAGGATAATGTTTTATACCTGTGAATAAATTAAATGCTTCTTATACTTGTGAATGTGATTTTTCATGTTGGTCATGGATCACTGGACAGAATTTGACACTTTTTTGCTCTTGAGGGCCAAAAGTTAATGTACTGTAAATAGTGCAGAAGTTAATGCACTGTGAATGTGGTCTACAGAAGAGTGTAGGTAAATAATAATAATAATGCAAATTTGATAATTAAAATAAAAGCAATAATAAAACCAATAGTGTGAAATATGTTAAAACTGGTTTAGAAAATAGATATTAGCAAGTATAACTTGAAATGATCTTTATCAGTATCATATCTTTGGGGAAAGTTGTATATGATTAAGTATAGCCTAATTCTTCTAACAAAAAATGCACATTTGACTTAATTACATTTTTCTTTCAATATATTTATTATAGACATTGTATTTTTTATCATAAATTATCAAGAGTGGCTTGTGTCTGATGTATTTTGTATCTCTTCCCACCATTAGAATTTTAGAAGTCAGTTGATATTCATCATTGGTAACAAAATACTTCTGCCAATGACACTTTAGGTGATTAATGTATATTTGACTTCATAGAAAAACTGGAAATACATTTCTGAGCTACAGTAAATTGATGAGTAAATCTCTTTCAAGGTGATGCATAGTGGTGATGTTCTGTGCTATTCAGTATTAAAGAAGAAATAAGCAGTAGGAAAAGGAAACAATTTTAATGAGTTAGAGAAAAACAGGGGAGGCCACACTTTCTTTTTAAAAGAAAACACACACACATAAATTCAGCACTTAGGCTGAATAGAAACATGGAGAGATAAATGACCTCATATGCATTCAGAAAAGTTTGAGGCAATGATGTTAAACATGAAAGAGGAAAAGTGAATGTAACTTCAGTGGCCACATGCTATAAATCTGGTAGTATAAGAGGATGAAGCCATAAAACCTTAAGCAAAGAGCTTAGTAGCAATTAAAATAAAGACAAAATTCTGGGGTGGATAAACAAAGAAGCACATGTTACAAAGGAAAATGTGCTGGTATCATGTAAGAGATTATTTAGTAGCTGCTTTCAAATAATTGAATCATAGACACAGATTTCTGAGGTTTTAAGCTCATTATCTTGGCTCCCTGGTTTCTCCTAGGATGCAGTATAGAATCTCCATGCCTGGTGTTTATGTACAAACAGAAGCTGCTTTTTCTTTCTTTTATTATTTCTTTTTTAAGTGAAAGTTAAAACCTTTTATATGTTACAGAGAAGAGGCAGAAAAAGCCACACTCCCACTCTGGTACAATGCAGAGAGAATCAGCTGAGGGAGGATTATGCACATGGCTGGGTCCAATTTATTCAATGGTTCTTTTGCTTTGTAGATAGCAAATGGTGGTATTCATCTTGTGTGATGAATAACATCATCACATCTTGTGTGATTAGCAAATGTGAGGTCAAAATGAATCTTTTAACAACTAGAAATTATTTTGTTATTTAAAAATGGTTTGAAAAAAAAAAGAAAAAGAAAAAAAAATGGTTTGATTTTCTTAACTATGTTGGTATTTATTTGGAATTCATTCTAATACTAAGTTTACATGACCATATCCTCCTGTCTTTTCCCTTAGAAATTAACTCTGTTGAGTACACAAAACAACAGGAACAAAGATTTAGACTTGGATGATTAAAAGTATTCCTTATGTGTGTATGTGCAAGTATTCCTTGAAAGTGTGCCTGCAAACTGGAACCTCATGATAATATCTTTTAGACCATGGTAAGGGGGCCATATTTTGTTTGAATCCTCTCATGATGAAATCCTTAGAATAACTCAGTTACAGATACCTCTGAAGCCGCTGGAGTTGAGTCTGAAACCAGACAGCTTAACATCAGATTCTATGTGATATTAAATTCTACTTCATGTCAAATGATAGTGTGATTCTAAATTCAAATTCCATACAATTCAGTAAACATTTCTGAAGCACTTAATTTTTTTGCTGTAAAAGATCTCAGATGAAAATAATTAAGACATAGTATAAGATTTTTGGCATTTTAAAAGCCAGCATGAAAGACAGAAGTGTTTGTAACTAGCATAAACATTGTACAATGCATACACATGTTGAATATAGATACTTTCAGGAAGAGTTAGGTTTTTAATGTGCTATGTAAGTGACAGAAAAATTAGTTTTTACTTATTTTGGCCCATTGCTAGAATGTTTATCAAAACATTCTTAGAGTTTTTACTATTTTATAATTCTTAAACTTCTACCATGGTACTTATTACATTTATTCCTTTTTAAAAAATTGGATTAAATGCAAACAGGTGAAATACAAAATGCTCAGAATGACAATAACTTAAGGAAATTCGAAGATGATGTTTATGGAAAACATTTTCCATGGTACAAAGAATAGTCAGTGATAAAAGGGGAACATGTTGAAAATGTTTCTGTGGAAATGTCATTATTAGTCTTAATTAGTTTAATAAGTCACAGTTTTTTAAAAGCTGAAACAATAGGTCTTTGGAGGACAAATTAGTGGACTTATTTGGAAACTTTAGGTGGAATGTGTTATTTCAATCTTTTGAAAAATTTGATGCCAATTAATTCTCTTTCTTTTATAATGACTCCTTTTCTGATAAAATAATTGACCAAGCCATTGCCACTTATTATGAATAACTTCTAGTGTCTCTTTACAAATATGTTAGGGATATATGCATTAGATCTATTATTTATTACTTTCATTTAATATTTGTACTTCAGGTTAACCATACTTTGAATTACTCTAGTGGTAAAATTATAAGATTTTAGAAAAAATTTAGAAAGAACATGTATCCTATATCAGCTGAACTTCTCTTTTTCTTGAAAATGAAGATTAAGGTAGGTTTTCAAATACCCTATTTTGGGACATCTTCTTTGGAGAAGTTAGAGATGGCATTGTCATTCAGATCAGATCAGATCAGATCAGTTGCTCAGTCGTGTCCGACTCTTTGTGACCCCATGAATCGCAGCACGCCAGGCCTCCCTGTCCATCACCAGCTCCCGGAGTTCACTCAGACTCATGTCCATCGAGTCAGTGATGCATCCAGCTATTTCATCCTCTGTCGTCCCCTTCTCCTCTTGCCTCCAATCCCTCCTAGCATCAGAGTCTTTTCCAGTGAATCAAGTCTTCGCATAAGGTGGCCAAAGTACTGGAGTTTCAGCTTTAGCATCATTCCTTCCAAAGAAATCCCAGGGCTGATCTCCTTTAGAATGGACTGGTTGGATCTCCTTGCAGCCCAAGGGACTCTCAAGAGTCTTCTCCAACACCACAGTTCAAAAGCATCAATTCTTCGGCGCTCAGCCTTCTTCACAGTCCAACTCTCACATCCATACATGACCACAGGAAAAACCATAGCCTTGACTAGACGAAACTTTGTTGGCAAAGTAATGTCTCTGCTTTTGAATATGCTATCTAGGTTGGTCATAACTTTCCTTCCAAGGAGTAAGCGTCTTTTAATTTCATGGCTGTAGTCACCATCTGTAGTGATTTTGGAGCCCAGAAAAATAAAATCTGACACTGTTTCCACTGTTTCCACATCTATTTCCCATGAAGTGATGGGACCGGATGCCATGTTCTTTGTTTTCTGAATGTTGAGTTTAAGCCAACTTTTTCACTCTCCACTTTCACTTTCATCAAGAGGCTTTTGAGTTCCTCTTCACTTTCTGCCATAAGGGTGGTGTCATCTGCATATCTGAGGTTATTGATATTTCTCCCAGCAATCTTGATTCCAGTTTGTGTTTCTTCCAGTCCAACGTTTCTCATGATGTCCTCTGCATATAAGTTAAATAAACAGGGTGACAATATACAACCTTGACATACTCCTTTTCCTATTTGGAACCAGTCTGTTGTTCCATGTCCAGTTCTAACTGTTGCTTCCTGACCTGCATATAGGTTTCTCAAGAGGCAGATCAGGTGGTCTGGTATTCCCATCTCTTTCAGAATTTTCCACAGTTTATTGTGATCCACACAGTCAAAGGCTTTGGCATAGTCAATAAAGCAGAAATAGATGCTTTTCTGGAACTCTCTTGCTTTTTCCATGATCCAGAGGCTGTTGTGTCCATTAAATATGGCTCACAGGAATCCTCTTTGATTTCCCTTTGGACTTTATTTGAGTTGCAAACTGGTTATCATATCCATCAAGGTGCCAAATGATCCAGACCTTGACTACTTTACTGATAGCATCATATTCTGTTACATCTCTTTACTCAAAATTACCTGACTACCATGCTATTACACTAGCCCTCTTTTTTGGTCTTTCAAATATGAAATAAACTTATTCTTTATAAATTATAGGAGTTTTATACTTGTATTTAAAAAATTCTTGAACACTCTTTGGGTCTTGGAATGACTGAGTGTGTTCAGGTGGCACAGTAATAAAGAATCTGCCTGCTAATGTAGGAGACACAAATGATGTCGGTTCTGATCCCTGAGTCAGGAAAATCCCCTGAAGTAGGAAATGGCAATCTGCTCCAGTATTCTTGCCTGGAATATTCCGTGGACAGAAGAGCGTGGTGGGCTGTAGTCCATTGGGTCACAAAGAGTCAGATATGCCTGGGCACCCACACCATACCATACCATGGATAGCTCCCTGAATTTCATTAAAATAAACCCTGATGTCACTTCCTCAAGAAGGCTTTTCCTGATTAGACTTGCATTCTTGCAGAAATAATGCTCTTTAACAGTGAAGAACAGTTTTCAATTAAAGGACTGAAGCTATAGAAGCAAAATTTAGTGCCTCAGTGATCTGAATGGGGAGATATTTCAAAAGGGTAGAAGGTACATCTCAGAGTCTGTGAAGTCAGCCACCTGTAAATGCCTTTTAAATATTAGATTTGGGAGAGACACATTATATGATCATAACTGGATTACATGTATTAGTAGAAATTCTCAAAAATAATAAAGCAGTTTGAATTAATGGAAGAATCTGGAAATTAGAGCTAGAAACACATTTTATGGCAAACTTTGACATGAGGCAAAATATTTAATTTTGAATGTGGATGAGCTAGGACTTAAAGATATAGTTAAAGCACTATCACCACTAACATGGTAACTTTTGAGGCAGTCATTTATTAATAACTCTTCTAGTTTCATTTTAATTATCTGTAAAATTGAGCCTTTTATCTCAGCAAGAATTGTTTAAGATATCTAAAGCAGGCTGAGAAGTAGTGAAGCACAGTCTTGAAAGTATGTTCTTTTAGAGCTCAAATCTAGTGTCTACTTACTTTCTAGCTATATGACTCTGCATTAGTTACTTGGTTCTCTAAATATCAAATAGATGTCCAGCTTTTCTAACACAATTTGTTGCAAAATCCACCATTTTCCAGTGATTTGAACTGGTGCCTTTATCAGATGTTTGTCATATACACATAAATCTGTTTCTGGATTCTTTTTTCTCTCCCCAAACCACCACCGCAGCAAATCATGATTTTGATTTCAATTGCATTAAATGTATAAATGAATAGGAGAATAACTGGTGTGCTTGCAATTTTGTTTTTAAAAGTTTAATGTTGCATTCAGGTCTACTATTTAGTCAGTAACGTTTATAGATTTATATGTAAGAGTCTTTCATAATTTTCATTAAGTTTATTACTGATAAGTCTATGGTTTTTTACATTATTGTGAAGATGATTTTCCCTTCCCTTGGAAATGGAAACCTATTGATGATGTTCATTTATATTACTTATGGCAAATATACTGAACAGTTATATTCGTTCTAATGTTTTTTTCAGTTGATTTCTAGGATTTTTCTATGTAGGTGATCATAACATCTGTAAATGATTTTGTTCTTCATGTCTAATATTTATCTATTTGTATTCATTTAGGGAGATAATTGTGGAGAAGGCAATGGCACCTCACTCCAGTACTCTTGCCTGGAAAATCCCATGGACAGAGGAGCTTGGTAGGCTGCAGTCCATGGGGTCGCTAAGAGTCGGACACGACTCAGCGACTTCACTTTCACTTTTCACTTTCATGCATTGGAGAAGGAAATGGCAACCCACTCCAGTGTTCTTGCCTTGAGAATCCCAGGGACGGGGGAACCTGGTGGGCTGCCATCTCTGGGGTCGCACAGAGTCGGACACGACTGAAGTGACTTAGCAGCATCAGGGAGATAATTGAACTTCATGTGTGATATATTACAGAGGGGTGTTACCATATTGCAGAAGCATGGTGAGGGTTGGTGGTAATCAATATAAAACACTTGATATATAATAGGAATTCAGTAAATGTAACTATTCAACATTTTTACAGGATCATCTATAACTTGTAAAGTTACTAAGTACACAAAATTCAAAACGTCTGTTTGTATAGTCTACTTTCAAATATATGCTATTTTCAGAAAAGTTTCACAATTGCATCCAATAAGAAAATCATTATGTGTTTTCTTTATAATTTTTGTTGTTTAAATGTGCTTGAAAATACACATGTGCAAGAATAACCAAAACGGTTATAGCATGATAAATGAGTAGTCTTTTTTCCCCTTTTCCTCTCATTTTTTTAATTGGAATATAATTGCTTTACAATTTTGTGTTAGTTTCTGCTGTACAATGAAGTGAATTAGCCATACGCTTACATATATTTTCCAGTAGTCAGGTATGGATGTGAGAGTTGGCCTATAAAGAAAGCTGAGTGCTGACAAATTGATGCTTTTGAACTGTGGTGTTGGAGAAGACTCTTGAGAGTCCCTTGGACTGCAAGGAGATCCAACCAGTCCATCTTAAAGGAAATCAGTCCTGAATATTCATTGGAAGGACTGATGTTGAAGCTGAAACTCCAATACTTTGGCCACCTGATGTGAGGAACTGACTCATTTGAAAAGACCCTGATGCTGGGAAAGATTGAAGGCAGGAGGAGAAGGCGACAACAGAGGATGAGATGGTTGGATGGCATCACCAACTCAACGGACATGAGTTTGAATAAACTCCAGGATTTGTGATGGACAGGGAGGCCTGGCGTGCTGCAGTCCATGGGGTTACAAAGAGTTGGACATGACTGGGCAACTGAACTGAACATGTCTGACACTTTCGTGATCCCATGGGCTGTAGCCCACTAGGTTTCTTTGTCCATGGAATTTTCCAGGCAAGAATACTGGAGTGGGAAGCCATCCCCTTTTCCAGGGTATCTTCCCGACCCCGGCGTCAAACCCAGGTCTCCTGCATTGCAGGCAGATTTTTTACAGTCTGAGCCCCCAGGGAAGCCCAAGAATACTGCAGTGGGTAGCCATTCCCTTCTCCAGCAGATAACACATTGAACTGGGTTCTGTCTCCTGGTCCATGCTGTCACTCCAGCAGCCTCTCTCTCGCAGTCATCTCACCTTAGCTGGTGGCAACTCCATTCATCCATATCATCAGATCAAAAGTCTTGAACTCATTTTTGCCTTCTTTTTCTTTGTAGTTCCACATGTTATTTCTTAGTGGTCTTCCTGGTTCTCTCTACCTTTAAAATGCATTCAGAACCCCACTCCCTTTTACCACCTTCACTGGTGCTGCTATGAACAACGTCAACAGTCTCTCAGCTGGATTACTGCTCGTGCCCATGCACAGCGGTTCTTGTTATTTCCTTCAGTAGAGCCATCAGAGGTCCCTTGCACTGCTGTTCTGTCAGCCTAACTGTTCTTCCATCCGCCTCTTTACTTCCCTCTGATCTTTACTGTAGATTTCCCCCTGTACACCCTACATAAAATTACAATTTTAATTTCGCAACATTCATTGACCTCTTTATGTATTATTCTTTGTAATACTTACCATGCAGTGTTCTGTATATTTAATTTATTTCTTGAGTCTCCTGTATATCAATATAAACTCTGTCAGGTCAAGAATTTTGTGAAGGATTTTTAAAGGATTTTTATTTATTTATTTTTAATTTTATTGATTTATTTTATTTTTGACTGTGCTGGGTCTGTTTCTGTATGGACTTTTCCTTAACTGCTTTGCCCATGACTCTTTTCTACTGACTAAAATATTTGTTGACTTGAGTATAAGGAAAAACACCAATACAGTATACTAACGCATATATATGGAGTTTAGAAAGATGGTAACAATAACCCTGTGTACGAGACAGCAAAAGAGACAGTGATGTACAGAACAGTCTTATGGACTCTGTGGGAGAGGGAGAGGGTGGGAAGATTTGAGAGAATGGCATTGAAACATGTAAAATATCATGTATGAAACGAGATGCCAGTCCAGGTTCGATGCACGATACTGGATGCTTGGGGCTAGTGCACTGGGACGACCCAGAGGGATGGTATGGGGAGGGAGGAGGGAGGAGGGTTCAGGATGGGGAACACATGTATACCTGTGGTGGATTCAATTTGATATTTGGCAAAACTAATACAATTATGTAAAGTTTAAAAATTAAATAAAATTAAAAAAAAAAAAGAAAAAAGATCAAGGAAAAATAGGACCTCTCTGTAATCCAGGTAATATCACCCTGAGGGATGGCTGCGTTGAAAGGAGGTAAGATCAAAGACTCAGTGGTCATAATAGAATATGAATGTTTATGCTTATTAAGAAAGATAAATAGAATTTTATAATTAACAGCCACTTCAGACTATAATTTAAAATGCCCTTTCTCTCAATGTGTAATCTTAAAAAAAGAACTAACAATTTTATGTTTCTGTGCAATGCATTAGTGGTTGCAGTTTGCTTTTCAGTTACTTACTGGTTGCAATTTGCTTTTCAGCTACTTTTAATATGATTAAAAGTAATCATATTACTGTTATGATTAAAAGTATCATGATTATGCTTCTGTACAAATTTTGTATCCAACTGCAAATCACAGGCTAACTCTAATAATTTAATGGGTGCTGTCTATGTAATCCTATCAGAGATGTACCCTGCTAAGTGTTAAATAACTCAGCTTCTGTAAATATAGCCTTACATTGTCTAATTTAAAGGCACAATTAGACTTCAACATGTCTAAATGTCACCAATAACAGTAATTAGCCATTACATTAGCTTATTGAGAATTAGTTGATAAGAGTCCAATTAGATTTTTAAATCACCATTGCAAATTATTAAGCTCTGTTTTCAAGAAACATCTTTTACATCATTAGTGACCCAAAAACGTTGCAGAGGACAATGCCTTTTTTTAAAAGAATGACCTCTAAGAGACCTAGGTTTAGTTTGTCTGTTCACTGAAGAGTCAGTCATATAATTAACTTTTCTCATCTCTTTTCTCAGTTATTCAGATGGTCAGTGAGAAAGGCAATGGCAGGCACAAACTCCTGAAACCATCTGTAAAGTCTAACCATACAGCACTGTCCTCATATATTACACAGTCTTGATTATGCAGCAGAAAAGTTTCGTATAAAATATGAATCCAACAGTATAGCTTGAAGAGTTACATATTGTGTATTCTTAAAGTAAAATACTTTAAAAACCTAATACTGCTTTTAGATAAATTACTTCACTTGTCAATAGAGTAGCTTTCATGGAATAATTAATATTTTCTAAAATATTTCCTAAATTCTACTGAGAAATTTTCATAATGTATATTGTTATTCAAGCTCCAGTTTGCATACATTGTCAGTGTGCTAATTCTTTTGGAAGCTATATAAATAAGAGAAAGCTTTCCTTTTACCTTTCCCTTTAGATATAGATTATTTTTTTTTAAGATCAACATATGCTTTGTTAAATTTGAGAAACAAATGTAACCATTCTCATTTCTGCTAGAAATTATATATTATTTCTGAAAGGGTTAACATGTTCAATCACTTGTATTGAACATGAAATTGGACAGAAATATCCACAAAATACCATAAAACTGGAAATGTACACAAAATTGAAAACTGTATCCCCTCTTAATACAAGATTCAGACTTTATTCACTTCACACATCAGGTTTTCAACAAGAAGAACTCATCTAGGAAAAAACAGGAACTTGACAGAGGTGCTTTCTTGGAAGAATCATGATCTATATACAAATCAATGGCAGTGAAGAACACACACATACATTGAAAAGTTAGAAAATATAATTTATTATATCTTTGTTCTACAGTAAGTCAATAGGAAGACACAAATACTCAAGATAACACATCAAACATGTTGAAATCTTCTTACTTTGGAGTGATGTATTCTGTGTGATGGCAGTGTGCCTTCTAAAATCAATGCTGTGTTTACTGATGATTTTGTCATATAGTCTAGCAGAATTGTTACATGAAAAAGGAATGCCCAAAGAGACACTTTAAATTTGAGAATTATTTTTCTCTGTTCAGCTGTTAAGCTACTTCTCAGGAAACCAATAATTCACAAAGTGAAATTAAGCAAGGTGACTCAATTATGTAGTTTTATGTTCCAGTTCCTGTACATGCTTTAAAAAGGCATGTCAAAAATCATTTTGCTCCTTAGCAGTCAGCAAGAGAATAGGCAATCCACAGTGGAATTTCATGGTATGGATTCATGGTCATGCAATATGAATTGTGCCCTCTGGAGTTCCAGGGATCACTGCCAGTTAAATCACAGTGGTTATGATGAATTCTGAAATCTCACGACTATGTGAATACAGATGTGAGTTCATGTAACCAGCAAGACTCTGAATTTGAGAGATGCTAGAAAGCCAGAGACACAATCAAATGACATTTTGTCCTTAAAGCACCTAGGTGATATTAATGGGAACAACAGATGTCTTTTCACACTTCAGAATATTGGGGATTGGTAAAAAGTGCCTGAATTCTTCTTTTTCCTTGTATCATATATTTGGAAAATCTATCAGAGGGGTTACAGGAGAAAACATGATTTTCCTGACACAGATTCTCAGGAACCTTAGGAGTGTGTGTGGCAGGAAAAAGTATGGAAAAAATAATCACACTTTTCTTACCACAACTTGGAATTCATGGAGTCAAGAGACCTCACCCATACTCATATACACAAAGACATATTCACCTTAGTAATTTCAAATTCTCAGAGGAAATTGTACATCTTTGTCTTCTGCCAGTAGCACGACTGCTGCTAAGATGCTTCAGTCGTGTCCGACTCTGGGCGACCCCATAGACAACAGCCCACCAGGCTCCCCTGTCCCTGGGATTCTCCAGGCAAGAACACTGGAGTGGGTTGCCATTTCCTTCTCCAATGCATGAAAGTGAAAAGTGAAAGTGGAGTCGCTGAGTCGTGTCCGACTCTTAGCGACCCCATGGACTGCAGCCCACCAGGCTCCTCCATCCATGGGATTTTCCAGGCAAGAGTACTGGAGTGGGGTGCCATTGCCTTCTCCGAGTAGTATGACTAGTCTTAAGAATTAAAGCATGCCTCATTCTCCTTTTATTTGCCAGCAGAAACTCTTTTTGTAGTCTTTTTCTGATATGAAATTAAATCCCAAGTTTCACCTGCTTCTATTACATAAAGCATTCTCATTAAAACTGCGAAAAGATATGTAAAGTATGCTATTAGATAAAAATGTAAAATGCCGTGAATTTTACTTCTCAAGATTTTCCAGCTTCTATCCATTTGCTGAAAAAAAAATGATATAAAGTCTGAATTTCTGTAATGTAAAGCTGAATTCAAACTTTTTTTTAAATTTAGATGCATATTTATCAAGTAACTTGAATAACTTGCTATTTATTCATATTTCTTGTAAGGAAAAAATGCTGTTTCTCAGTCTCACAGAACCTTTCAAAAAGGCTAAGACCTTAGAAGTAAGGATTTGAAATCAAGCTATGACCAGAGGATTATGAACAAGTTCATGATGCTCATCTTGACCTAGTCTCCAGGTGAAAGTTCCCCTGGCTCCATTGCTTCCACAGATCTCTGATCTCCAAACACTTTTGTAATCCTGGGGAACATTAATGTAGGGAGGGAAAATTTATGCAGTTTTATGTGTTCACATAATATTACCTTTGAACACATAATGTTACCTTTCCCTGGAGTTCTAAATTGGTGATATCAAAAAAAACCCTCTCATTGAACCTAGAAAACTAATGTAAATTCTTATTAGCACTTTTATTAAAGGAAAATATAATAAATGAATGAAGGACATAAGTATAAGTAATTTGTACTTGCAGGAATAAAAACATGCACAAAGCTAAGGCTAAAAGCTAACATTTACTGATCATACACTAAAGTTCAGAATCTAGACAAAGCATTACCATAAACTTCCTAATTTACTCATTCTGGCCCCTGAAACAGATGTTAATATTATTTAGATAAGAAAACATAGTTTTAAAATTATACTTTGTCCAAGCTCTACAGCTAAGACTTGCTCCCATGCCTCGCCGATCTCAAAGTTCCAGCTCCTAACAATTACACTTTAATACTAGCTACATTAACCCACTGTAGTACTCTTGCCTGTAAAATCCCATGGATGGAGGAACATGGTAGGCTACAGTCCATGGGGTCGCAAAGAGTCGGACACGACTGAACGACTTCACTCACTCACTAGCTACATGGCCTTAACACTTAGATGGGAGTGCATGCGTGCTAAGTTGCTTCAGTCATGTCTGACTCCTGTGACCCCGTGGACTGGCCTGTGAGGCTCCACTGTCCATGGGATTCTCCAGGCAAGAATACTGGAGTGGGTTGGCATGCCGTCCTCCAGGGGATCTCCCTGAACCAGGGACTGAACTCACATTTCTTATATCTTCTGCGTTGGCAGGTATGTTCTTTATAGCACTAGTGCCCCCTGGGAAGCCCTAACACTTTTATATCTATATTTAAATATACTGATGAGAAAAATAAAAGAAATAATACTTTCTAGGTATATTCCAGAAAATTTTCAGATACATTAGGACCTAGAAATGAATCTCTGTTGAGAATCTTTTTTTTTTTTTTTTTTTTTACAAAGATTTGTCTAGTCAAGGCTATGGTTTTTCCTGTGTCATGTATGGATGTGAGAGTTGGACTGTGAAGAAGGCTGAGCGCTGAAGAATTGATCTCTGTTGAGAATCTTGTACAATGAATAAGAAATTGAATACATGGCCCAAGACAAAAGTGTAATTATAATCATAAAAGCATGGAGAAAAATTTGTCAATCATTATATATACTATAGAGAAGACCAGAAATAGATAAATAAATTAGTACTTTTATCTCTAGAAAAGGTTTCTAGTCAACATTGGTAGCAACATTGGTCATGATAAATTTAAAAAACCTCAGAAAAAGCAATCACTGAGATCTTAAAAACAAACTGAGTCAATTCATTTAGAAATTTAAAACTTTATATCAGTTATAAATCATATATTGAAAGCAATAAATATAACATCATTGAACAAATAAAAGAAAACTTAGAAAGCCACATCATCTCCAAGGAACCATAGCTGACATCCTTCAAAGATGATAAGAAAATATATTATAGCAATTAAAAGACTCAGCCAGTTTACAACGACAGGCGATTCCAACTCCAGGAGAAACTCAGTAAAATGTCTCAAGAGGAAAAAAAAGAATGAATAAAAGACATGACCACTAAGTAACCATATGACCTTATGTCCACATCTCAGATACTTCCTTTCTTCTCTCTGGGTTTCATTTTCTCTACATTGCATTCAACTTTTAAATTCCATAGCTTTATAGACTTTATTTGCCTTTTTTGACATATAGGAAGAAGATGTATAAGTGAATTCTATCTGAAGTTCAAATAAGAACAAAAGTTAAGGTTAACACATTAACCTCACACCATATTTACCTGTCAGTCTTAAAGCAGTAGTGCCACGGATATCATTGGAATGGCCAACCTTTCTCAAACAAAAAAGACTTTAACACACTAATACTTGAAGTGGACAATCTGCATGTCTCATCATTAATGAGAGCAAGGGAAGAAGAGATGTAGGCAGAACATGAGACAAGAGGGGTTGAAGGTCAGGAAAATGAAAAGGTACAAATATAAGCATTAGAGTAAGGCTAGAGACCGCAGTCAACATAAAAACCAGAGATGGGTTGTGAAACAAATCATATAATCTCAGGGTAAGATATGTAAACAACGAGGTGATCTAGAAAAAATGAGCAAACAGCAGAAGAAAGGCAGTAATGCCCATCCTTGGTCTCTGTTTATATTCATTCATCAAGAATACTCTTAAACAAATTTGGAAAATATAAGATTACTAAACACGGTCGTCTCCTGGAATTTAATCAAGCTCCCTGAGACACAAGCATTTTCATAACTCTCATCAGCTTCCAAATTTGAGGAACACAAATCAAAGGAATAAACTTAGCTAAACCTGGGAGTAAACTTAGATGGTGGTTTAGGTAACAATTTTTAAATCCTAAAATCTGTTATAACTAGTATTCTGCTTTCCTTTGTAATATAAATAGAAGACTCTAAGAGATAATAAACCTTTTAATCTGTATATTTCATATACTTTAAGTTCTAGTATATATATTCTCTAGCAGAGGATGAGATGGTTAGATAGCATTACTGACTCAGTGGACATCAATTGGAGCAAGGGAAATAATGGAGGACAGAGCAGCCTGAAATGCTGAAGTCCATGGGCTGTAGAGTCAGACATGACTTAGTGACTGAACAACATATAGAAAATTTAATTAAGAAAACCAGGAAAGTTGGTCTAAGGTAATTTTGTAAGAGACACTCATTTTTCTGGCCTTCTCTGACCATCCATGATCCCTCTTACTAAACACTCTTTGTTTTCCCTACTATTCACACTACAGAATAATGTTCAAATATCTTAGTACATCACCCAAGGCTCCCCATAATCTGATTGGCCTGATTCTCAAACCAATTTCTGCCTTTCTCTTTGTCTTAAAAACATCTTCATTGTGTGTCAACTTTTGCCCACATCATTCTATTTCTTGCTTGTGTGCATTTTTTTTCTTTGGTTCTCTGTATTTGGAATGCCTCCTCCTTCTCTTTATCTATTTTTATTTATTCTTTAAAACTGATCTAAAATATTTGCTCCTTCAGGAAGCCACCTTGATATTTCATCAGTATTACTCTCTGGTTCACTAGATAATCAACCTATTTGCAACTTTTGCCTCAGTAATATTCCAGGTATAAAATTAGACTATATTTCATGTTATTTCATGAGTATCACTTTGTGCCTCTCCAGAGTTTTATGTCTATGATACCAAGCATGGGCTTCCCTGGCGTCTCAGCTGGTAAAGAATCCGTCTGTAAGCCAGGAGATCACAGTTTGATTTCTGGGTTGGAAACTTGCCCTGGAGAAGGGATAAACTACTCACTTCAGTATTCTTGCTTGGAGAATCCCCATAGACACAGGAGCCTGGTGGGCTACAGTCCATAGGGTTGCAGAGTCAGACATGACTGAGTGACTAAGCAGACCAAACCAAACCTAAAGTAACTGCTTATTTTCTTTCTTACAATTTATATAATATTCACCAGATAATTTTAATATATTTTTATGTCTATAAGACAGATGTGATATAGCATTTGTAGTGAGAATCAAAGAATCTTCCTGAAATGCAGGAGACCCTGGTTTGATTCCTGGGTCAGGAAGATCCCTAAAGAAGGAACAGGCTACCCACTACAGTGTTCTAGGGCTTCCCTGGTGGCTCAGGTGATAAAGAATCTGCCTGCAATGTGAGAAACCTGGGTTCGGTCCCTGGGTTGGGACGACATTACTTTGCTGACAGAGGTCCATATAGTCAAAGCTATGGTTTTTCCAGTAGGCATATATGGATGTGAGAGTTGGACCATAAAGAAGGCTGAACATCAAAGAATTGATGCTTTTGAACTGTGGTGTTGAAGCAGACTCTTGAGAGTCCCTTGGACAGCAAGGAGATCACACCAGTCAGTCCTAAAGGAAATCAGTCCTGAATATTCATTGGAAGGACTGAGGTTGAAGCTGAAGCTCCAATACTTTGGCCACCTGATTCAAAGAACTGACTTATTAGAAAAGACCCTGATGCTGGGGAAGATTAAAGGCAGGAAGAGAAGGGGATAACAGAAGACGAGCTGGTTGTATGGCAATGCTAACTCAATGGACATGAGTTTGAGCAAACTCTAGGAGTTGGTGAAGCACAGGGAAGCCTAGCGTGCTTCAGTCCATGGGGTTGCAAAGAGTCAGACATGACTGAGTGATTGAACAGCAACAGATGAAAATTAAACGTGTGTTTTGGAGCCAGACTTATCACTTGCTTTATAAATTTTGGCAAGTTACTAACCATTTCCCACCATTTTCACACCTATAAATATGGAAGAAAAATGCCACTATCATTGGTTATTTGTAAGATGTTATATTAAAAGCAACTGGCAAAACGCCTAGTGAACAAATATTATTGATTATTTTCTTTCAACTCTAAGCTCCTAGAAAATAAATGATGATGGTTTGTGTTTTTAAAAAAAACATCTTCAACAATTAGCAAGCACAGTATGTAGTATGAGTACTTTGTAAGTGTGTGTTGAATGAATAAATCATTATGAATAAATAAACATATATATACAAATAAATCATTAGTAAATTATGTTTCTATAATCTAAAGCTCTTAAAGTATTTCCTAATTAATATTAACTAGAAAAAATGTTCAGCAGTTTTTAGGAAAATCCATTAGAACATGGTTGAAAGAAAACCTAAAGACATGAAATAAATGAAACATCTACTTGCTTACACAGGAGTTCCCAGAAGCCCATTACTTGCATCTCTATTCCTCATCCTGTGCTAACTGTTCTGGAAAAAGAAAGATACTTATTACATCATATTATTAATACACATAGAGGTTCATACATGACTATTGGAAAAACCATAGCTTTGACTGGATGGACCTTTGTCGGCAAAGTAATGTCTCTGCTTTTTAATAGGCTGTCTAGGTTTGTCATAGCTTTTCTTCTAAGAAGCAAGTGATTTTTTAATTCCATGGCTGCAGTCACCATCTGCAGTGATTTTGGAGCCTAAGAAAATAAAGTTTCTTGCTGTTTCCATTGTTTCCCCATCTATTTGCCGTGAAGTGATGGGACCAGACACCATGATTTAGTTTTTTGAATGTTGAGTTTTAAGCCCGCTTTTTCACTCTCTTTCTTTTTTCACTTTCATCAAGAGGCTCTTGAGTTCCTCTTCGCTTTCTGCCATAAGGGGGGTATCATCTGCCCCCCTTAATATTTCTGGGGTTATAGATATTTCTCCCAACAATCTTATTCCAGCTTGTGCTTCATCCTGCCTGGCATTTCACATGATGTACTCTGCATATAAGTTAAATAAGCAGGGTTGCAACATACAACCTTGGCATACTCCTTCCCAATTTGGAACCAGTCCGTTGTTCCATGTCCGATTCTATTGCTTCTGACCTGCATACAGACTTCCCTGGAGGCAGGTGAAGTGGTATGGTATTCCCATATCTTAAAGAATTTTCCATAGTTCGTTGTGATCCACATGGTCAAAGACTTTAGTGTAGTCAGTGAAGCAGAAGTAGATGTTTTTATGGAATTCCCTTGCTTATTCTATGATAGAATGGATGTTGGCAACTTGATATCTTGTTCCTCTGACTTTTCTAAATCCATCTTGAACATTCAGAAGTTCTCAGTTCATGTACTATTGAAGCCTAGCTTGGAGAATTTTCAACATTACTTTGCTAGCGTGTGAGTTGAGTGCTGTTGTGCTGTAGTTTGAACATTCTTTGGCATTGCCTTTCTTTGGGATTGGAATGAAAACTGACCTTTTCCAGTCCTGTGGACATTGCTGAATTTTCCAAATTTGCTGGCATATTGAGTGCAGCACTTTTAAGAGCACCATCTTATAGGATGTGACCTTGAGAATTCCATGGACAGAGGAGCCTAGTGGGCTACAGCCCATGGGGTCACAAAGGAGTCAGACTTGACTGAGTGGCTAACACCTGGACCTGATTGACGTGTTATGCTTATGTTACCTTCCATCCAAATATAAATGTTGAGTATACAGCTAGATATATATGCCTGAAATTCTGGAAAAGGGTCTGTGAAAGAGGGAGTCATTATTATATAGATTTACAGCAAAAAGTTTACATGACATCATCAAGATTTGAGACGTCATTCAAAGAGTAAGTCCATGGCTCCTTCTAATTAAGCAAAAGCAATGTAGGCATGACACCACATGCTTTATTATTTATACTGGTATTACCAGATGTGAAGACAGGAGCAAAAGGTCATTAAAGGTCAGCACCTCAATTTCAATATCTCTGTCTGTCCCTCTTTAAAAAAAAATATTTATTTCTTTAGCTGTGCCTGGTCTTGGTTGCAGCACATGGGATGTATATCTTTATGGCATGTGGGTTTTTGGTTGTGGCATGTGGGGTCCAGTTCCCTGACTAGACACTGAACCTGGGTTCTTTGCATTGGGAGCTCAGGCCTTGAAGTCTTAGCCACTGGACCACCAGGGAAGTCCCCTGCCCCTCTCTTTTCCTTTCTTTCTCACTCTGTCTCTAGCTCTCTCCCTCTCCTTCTCTCTCTCTCTCTCTCTCTCCAGCTCCCTCCATTTCCTCATCACCTATTCCCTCTCCATTTCTCATTTTTCAGTCTTATTCTAAAAGATGCAACCATTTGTCTTATCTGCCTCAGACTAAACAAGGTCTTGGGATGAGATATAAAAATGTAGATAACAAAATACCTATGAAGTGCTAATTTTATTTATTAAGCACCTGCATTTTCATGGCACTTATAATTCTGATGACTAAAAATCATAGTTCCTGCTTTCAGTTCAGTTCAGTTCAGTTGCTCAGTCGTGTCCAACTCTTTGCGACCCCATGAATCGCAGCATGCCAGGCCTCCCTGTCCATCACCATTAGTGATTGTTATTTATAACAAAATGAAAATATTCTGATTTCCTTATATTGTTGGTATAAAAGTGAAGACTTTGCATATAAAATAGCATGCAAATATATAATCCACAAAGAGACATTACTGACTTTAGAGAATGATTCTTACTTTGAGTAATTTTTCTTTGTTCATAGTTTTATGTCAAAATATTATTCTGCTTTGAAGATTAGATGTGTATATAGTATAGATTTTAATAGTTGGTTACTCATCATATTTCATTTTACATGTGTTTTACATATGCAGGTCCTACTTAAGTAAAATACATTCTACACCTGTGTATTAGACACAAGTTTTACTATAAGAAAAAAATAATATTTAAATCCAAACTAAATAATAAATTCTATAACTTCATGACTTTCTTTGAAGCCATGAACCATATAGCACTCAAGATAAATTTATGTACTGTGAAAAGAATAGCTGCCTTCTCCCAACCACACCAAGCCTTTATCTCTTTCTGCATTCACTCATATCTCCATGGATATAGTCACCTTTTAATTAACATTTGCTTTCATGATCAATAAAACGTCACAAGCATTTGATATTAAGTAGAAATGTGACAGAAAACAAAGTAGTTCTCCAAAAGTTCTTTCTGTATATTATTGAATTTTAGGGCTGTGTTTTTAACATTTCAGTGGAATTCCTTTCAGATTCTCAAAATCTTAAGTCAAAGTTTACTTTCAGTGAAGACTTTATATGTATGTGTGTGTGTGATTTCATTAAATTAGTTTATTTTTAAAATTTACCTGTCTGGTTTTAGCAAAATGGACGATTTTATCTGTCCAATGAGTATATCTACCCAAATGATTCCTTCCTCTTCATCTCATTTTTTAAGCAATAGTGCAATTTTGTGTATGTAGTAAATCCCATCACTTCTGCTTCCCCTCCAACTTAATGCTACAGAGTTGCCATAAAACTTAAAACTATAATACATATTATTAATTATAACAACCTGTTATTCATATTATATTTAGTAAATTTAAATATCTTTGTATTTTAATTCCTTTCCACAATTGGAACTTTGTCAGCATTTTAAGTCAACTATTGGAAAATATATGTGGTTGTTAAGTGAACAGGCTCTAGACTAGACCCATAAAGTTTTGACTCTAACAGCTATAATTTCATCATGTGTTCTTTAATAAGATAATTACTTCCCTGTGCTCAGTTTCCTACTCAACAAAATGGGAACAATAGGACCTACCTCAAAATACTGTAAGGAGGAATACAGGTAATTAAAATGTTTAGCACAATCCATTGGACACATCAAGGACTTACTTGTTGTTTATTTGCTAGGTTGTGTCCGACTCTTGGCAACCCCATGGACTGTACCCATCTGGGGTCCTCAGGCAAAAGTGCTGGAATGGGTTACCATTTCCTTCTCCAGGGGATCTTCCCGACCCAGGAATTGAACCCACATCTTCTCACTGGCAGGCAGATTCTTTACCATTGAGCCACCTGGGACGCTCAGATGTTGGTAAATGTCCTTACAATTTGGGGTAAGGACTATTATTTTCTGGCCCAAGACCACCACCTCTGGTATGCTTATCTATCCAAATGTATATGGTCCACTGAAGACATAGGCTCCTCTACTTGCTTGGGAATCTTGGCTTTGCCCAACCACTTGGTAGAAGGCCAGCATGTATGAATAATTATCCATAGACCCTTCTGCTTTCTGGGTTTTGGATAGGTTTATCCAGTGGTCCTTTTGGGAAGCCACAGCAGGAAATTAGAGTGAGAAAACATAAGCAGACTATTTATTCTCCTGGATGCTTCTTTGTGAGATCTGTTTGGTTTGTGTCCTTCAATAGATGGGCTATTGCTGCTCTAGAGGAAGATGACACCACAAGGCTCTCCTTGCTCTGTATCTCCCTCTTCTTGGGTTTAGTTGTGTTGGGCCTGAGACTTATGCCAGGTCTGAAGAGCTGGTCCCATTCTTGCACTACCCTTTATTACTCCCCCTCACTGCCTACAGCTGTTAAAGTCATAACTTTTACATTAACTTTCCTTGAATTATCCTGATTTGAGTGTGTCATCTCTTAGTTTCTAGGGATCTGGTTAACTGGGGAATAAACAACTAGTCCCCAGAAATCAGGGTGTTTTCTAAAAGTGTGTTCAGGGGATGGGACTTCGGTCCCTTTATCTGTAACATCAGAGATTTCCCTTCCTTCTCGTTTAGAAGGTATGCATCTGTCTCTTTTCTTCTGAATACTAATACATGGAAAGTGAAAGTGAACATCGCTCAGGCATGTCCGACTCTTTGCAACCCCATGAACTGTACAGTAGGAGAAGACAATGGCACCCCACTCCAGTACTCTTGCCTGGAAAATCCCTTGGATGGAAGAGCCTGATAGGCTGTAGTCCATGGGGTCGCTAAGAGTTGGACACGATGAGTGACTTCACTTTCACTTTCATGCATTGGAGAAGGAAATGGCAACCCACTCCAGCGTTCTTGCCTGGAGAATCCTAGGGACGAGGGAGCCTTGTGGGCTGCCGTCTATGGGATCGAGCAGAGTCAGACATGACTGAAATGACTTAGCAGCTGTAGCAGCAGCAGAACTATACAGTCCATGGGATTCTCCAGGCCAGGATACTGGAGAGAGTCTAGGGGATCTTCCCAACCCAGGGATTGAACCCCGGTCTCCCAGTTGCAGGCAGATTCTTTACCAGCTGAGCCACAAGGTATGGACTTACCTCAAATCCATTCACATTCCCTTTAGTTTAATCTTCTCAGTGAGTTTATGGTTTTAAAAGCAAAACCAGGAAGTTATCTTTGAAAACTCCAGTGAGGTGAGGAAACTCAATAGTTATCTCCTTGGAATTACAGGAAGAAAAATATAGTATTTACAAAAGATAAATTGATACCTCAAAAAGATCAACTATGACACAGCTTCAGATACTATGTATATATAATACTTTTTAAAAAATCTGGCATAGAAAAAATGTTTTTCGCCATATCATTGTATTTAATATAACCTAGATAGTATACTAAAAAGCAGAGACATTACTTTGCTGACAAAGGTCCATATAGTCAAAGCTATGGTTTTTCCAGTAGGCGTGTATAAATTGATGCTTTTGAGCTGTGGTGTTGGAGAAGACTCTTGAAAGTCCCTTGAGCTGCAAGAACAAACCAGTCAATCCTAAAGGAAATCAACCCTGCATCTTCATTGAAAGGACTGATGCTGAAGCTGAAGCTCTAATACTTTAGCCACATGATGAGAAGAGCTGACTCTTCTTCCAGAAGAGCTGGGAAAGATAGAAAGCAGGAGGAAAGGGGAATGACAAAGGATGAGCTGATTGGATGGCATCACAGAGTCAATGGACATGAATTTGAGCAAGCTCCAAGA
Organism: Bos mutus; assembly: GCF_027580195.1. NCBI lineage: Eukaryota > Metazoa > Chordata > Mammalia > Artiodactyla > Bovidae > Bos > Bos mutus. The sequence continues at coordinate 35,505,084 of NC_091618.1, forward strand.
GATGGTGAAGGACAGGGAAGCCTGGTGTGCTGCAGTCCATGGGGTCAGAAAGAGTCAGACATGACTGAGCAACTGAACAACAACAACAATATTATTATTATATTTAAATATAGTGTTTTTATTTCCTTCACATAATATTCTTGCCCAATTTATGTCATTCTTGAAGTCATAGCTTAATAAAAATTAACAATAAAAAAGATTTCATAGGTGATTTATATCTATAAAATTATATTTGTTATATTTATGAAGTTGTTAAGATGGAGCTAATTTACCTAAGTGAGTTTGAAATCTTTTTATTTCATATATTTCCAAAATAAACACATTATCATCCTCAGTTCTATATTTATGTAAGTCTTCCAAAAATTATCAGATATATATAAGTGAAGCTTTCAGAATATTCAGTTGCCCCCCATCCCATTTCTTCTTCTAGCTTTTCATGCATCCTACCTTTGTTCCCAATGCACTAGGCAAGCACTGGCCTGTAGCTAATGCACTCAAAGTGCAGACATTCTCCAGAAAATTAAACAAAAGGGACCAAATAAGAAAGGCAGAACAGTTTCTTTAAGTATTCTGAATACTTTCCAATAAGGCCCACCAATAATTTTTTAGTCCTAGAATCATTGCTAGTTTGCCTGCCTGCCTCCTTACAAGAAAATAAAAGTATGTTTGTAGGAAAGTAAAGTGAATTATATGACCAATAATGATAGTTTATTTCATAATAGGAAGTCTGTATGGTGTTTTTTCCCTGCTAACATGAAATATATCTCATACATGGCAGAACAATTAGAGGCACTCTCACAATCATTCCCAATTCCTGTTGTGCAAATTAGAAGGAACTAAAAATACATTTGAAGGTGCTATTAGAATAGACTCAGGAAGGAATATACAGTAGAAAAAAGGACCAACTTTGAAAACTAGTGCAACTATTTGTGTGTTTTGATTTTCTTAAGTCTATGAACTGAGACTGATGTGATAAGCTGTCATCTCTACCTTAAACCCTTAGCCTTGCCTTTCATTTGCAAATGAGCAAGCAAGTGGCCTGTTTTTAACACATGGACCATTAACTGCCTTCTTCTATTTGCATAGTAATGATAGTGAACCAATGGTGATTTACTGCTCCGACTTGTATCATAAATAACAGATCATTTACGCTGCTAATTACACTCATTTCCATATCAATAATGCATTCTGGGTTGGGTTGGACTACTGCATTAGAAATGGAATGGAATGACAAATTGATTCTCTCTTAAAATGTTGTAAAACAGGTATCTATTACAAATAGATACTATTAAGGAATGTAGATTAGTGCAAGAGACATTTTTACACTTAATCTTGTAATTTGAAGTGTCAAAAGTATAGATTTGTTAGAAAACTGTTGTCCCGTGGGCAAGCCGAGTGTGTAACATTTGTTTCTGTCTGTTGGTGTCTGTCAGCCTTACTTGTGTAGGGTATGTTAATCCTGAGGTTCTTGTCTCATGTTTACTTTGTGGGTGGGCCAGTTAGCTCTGTTATGTGACCCTAAACTGCACTCAGGATCTGCAACAGTTATTTTAAAAATACAGGCTCTAATTCAAAAGGTCTTATCATAAAAGAGTATAGATAGGTGATATAAACTCATGATTACTTCTGAAGAATCATCAGTGTTCAGTATAAGACTTATAGATCAGTAGTGCTGCACACACACACACACACACACACACACACACACACACACACAAGAAGGAACTTGGAAGAACTTTTATATTAATGATGAGTGTATATACATGTGTTTATGTGTATGTGGCCAAGTAGAGAAAGACAGAGAGGAGATTTTTTGAAATATCAGTGTCTGTGTTTCAGCTACAGAATAAAATTATAAAGCCACATCAAAATATATGTTTAGAAGAAAATTCACTATGAAAAAGAGCAAACTTGTGAGTTACATCCACAGTCTTGTTAAAAATTATGATAATATATATTTCTGAATAAAATGCATTTTAAAAGTAACTAAAACACTCCAAAATTGTAAAGTTGATTTAAGCCCTCTGTGAAGAGTAATATCATGGTCAAACTTAAAAGTAAAGAACAGTGATGAATAATTTATTTCCAAAGTTGTTAAAGTCTAAAATATTTTGTAGAGAATACAGATATTCTATCAATGAAGGAGGAGATAAAAAATCCTGTTATAATTTTTTTTTTATATCGGAAGACATTTCTGAAGATAAATGGTTCAGGTATGTGAAAATTCATTCAGAAGTAAACTTTATGATTAGAATTGAACTGAGAAGCTTTAATGCACATGATTAGATGACTTTTCCTGCATATCAAGAATTTGATTGTTAACATATTTATTGGACAGGAATGAAGTAATGAAAAATATATGAACTTTCCTGTTTCTCTAAATTATGGTTTAAAATGGTGGATACCAACTAGCTAAAAAATTCTAGGAGAGGATTGAATGAAACACAAACATTGATTTTAAAAGTGTTATTCATTGATAAATCTTAAAAGTGTTTTTCATTGATAGATCAATTTATACATAGTGAAATGCTAAATAGAATGTAACCAAAAAAGACAATGAGGTGAAGGACTGGTGAATTTTTAATGGATAAGTTGTCCTAATATCTGAAGAATATTTTCCCCTGAATGAATATTACCTTTATATTAGAATGTATATCACCAAATTACTGTCACATTATTATATCACAATATACATATGCTTCATTTTGAGGAGGTTTTTTGAAGTTATTATTTAACATAAGAACTGGCTTAGTATTGTGGGAGAAATATGTAATTACTTTATAATAATATACTGAATATTATTAATAGATATACTTTACAACCGTATATCTTTGTGTGTGTGTATTTTTCCTGAAGATAACATCACTAGTTCTTTGGGTCCTTCCAGAGACATTGTATGATGCATATACAGAAATTTTGCATATACATATAATCTCCCTTGTCCCCTTTCTTTACACAAATGACAGCACATTACACACTATGTTCCACTACGCTTTAAAAAGTATGGTTTTAAAGTATTACCTTGGTAAGTACACTCCAAAATTGTATTTTAAAGTTTGATTTAAGCCTTCTGTGAAGAGCAATATCATGTTCAAACTTAAAAGTAGAGAACTATGAAGAATGATTTATTTCCAAAGCTGTTAAAGTCTAAAATATTTTGTGAGAATACAGATATTCTATAAATGAAGGAGGAGATAAAAAGTCTTATATTTTTTTTATATTGGAAGACAGTTCTGAAGATAAATGGTTCAGTATGTGAAAATTCATTCAGAAGTAAACTTTATGATTAAAATTGAACTGAGAAGCTAATAATTCATGTGATTAGGTGACTGTGTCACAGGATAAGTGGTGACACTTAGTATATAAGTGTTCCAAGTTAGTATATAAATGTATGAAATTATTAATATATGTGTTTTAATATATGTGCAGATGTCAGTATCAAACTCAAGTTTATTAAAAGATGGCTTTCTTTTACCTGAAAAGGTTTGAGCCAGATCAATAATGAGCTTGATTTACAATACCAAGTTACACTTTTGAACATAGTGTTATAACTCCTTTTAATTATAATGATATTTTTAATAATGCTTAGAAAAATCTGTTTTAATATTTAAAACATACATATGTATATATGGAAATGGCAACCCACTCCAGTGTTCTTGCCTGGAGAATCCCAGGGATGGAGGAGCCTGGTGGGCTGCCGTCTCTGGGGTCACACAGAGTCGGACACGACGGAAGCGACTTAGCAGTAGCAGTAGCAGTATGTATATATATTTGGACAGGAGTTGCTATATTTATATTTCTGGGCAACATTTTTTTCCTAGATTTATAGCTAACATTAGATATCACCTCTTACTGTTACTTTTTGTATGTCATAACTAAAATGAACATGCTCATAACTAAAATGAGCATTGTCTCCAGTAAGGTGATTGACAAATTGATGAATTGCCTTTCTGCTTACACTTTTCATTCTGAAAATAAGTAAAAGAGAGCTTTTTCCTTGATTATAGACACAAGTAAACAAAGTCTTTGTGGGTTTCCATGCTATAATTTGAATTTCCTAGCTCTTTCCTTTCACAACAGCATACCTTCTGCATAAGAACAACCCATATGCTAACCTGGGCTCACTTAATTTTATCTGATAACTGTTAGGTGATCTGTAGCTGTCTATCTACTATAGTATTCTGCATCTTTGAAAAAAATTTTAAAATATTCTAGTTATAGTTTAAAATAATGTTCATTATATCAACAATGACTGGTAGGTATTTCTGTTGAAAATTATATAAGAGCAAAGGGAATTAACTTTGATCATTTTAAATTACACATTTACATTTACATTGGTTGATTCCTTTTTAATGTTTTTACTTAGAGTCACACTGATGTCTAACTTGGTACCTCTTTTCCTACCAAAATTAATACAGATCACAAACCAATGATTTTCTGAATAGAGTCTTCTGGCATTTTATATCATACAGTATTAGACCCTGATGACATAAAACTAACTCTGTGGAGGCTTTCCTCCTCAGTGAAAGCTTTTGGCTGTGCATAGAATACACCTGGTGAAAGTTGGTATTGTCCTAGTGACTTAAGACAAATTGTTAATTTGTGTTTCTGTTAGTGCTGACTTTGCAAAGGAACAGATTCTTTTTCCATGTCTTAATACAGGAATGGTTCTGTGACAATTCGCTGCTGCTACTGCTGCTGCTAAGTCGCTGCAGTCGTGTTCAACTCTGTGCGACCCCATAGATGGCAGCCCACCAGGCTCCCCCGTCCCTGGGATTTTCCAGGCAAGAGTACTGGAGTGGGGTGCCATTGCCTTCTCCAGACAATTCGCTAGCATATAACAAATACTAAAAAAAAACTATGCATTATCCCACTGAGCAGTTAGCGATTTGACATTTAGTCAAATCTGAAGTTTCTAAATCTACAATAAATTTCAGTGGTACATTATCACTGGGGACACGTTTAAAATTATTTTCATTTGTGACACCACACCATATTATTGGTTTTCCCTGAATTGTTCACTGCTTTTTCCTTCATGTTGGTGTCTTACATATTTTGGGGGTTTAGGCTTTGATATAAAGTTGTATGGATAATATACTTTTCATTTCAAATGCCTCAGACTTTTCTGAGTATTTCTAAATAAATTTATTCACTTTACTGGCTCAGCTTTTAATCTCTTGTGATTACAATAATGTCTCCAATTCATTATTATACAGAGCTATGCAATCAGGTCAACATTCTGTGCTCTCAAAGAGCCTTAAAGAAAACCACAACCTATTTTCTGTCTTCAGATATTTCTAATATGGTGATGTTGATAGTTTCACCAATTTCTTATCTTCTTCTACTTTATGGTCTTTAAGGAAACTATTGAAAAACTTTGATTTTCACCTCTACAATGTAAGCAACCAAGCACGATATAGCATTTGCCATTCTTATTTGATGACAATATCCCAAAGAGGCAGCCCTCAAGAAAAATAGTTCTTCATGTATAATGAACAGAATTTTCTAGTCCTACTTGGCAAACCATTAGGTTGGCTAAAAGTTTGTTCAGGTTTTTTTCATTACATTTTACGGAAAAACCCAAATTGCTAACTGGCCAACCCAATATATACGGGTAACAAGAAGATTAAATTACGTAAGTGTTGAGGCAGGTAAAATTTTGGAATTATTGGTTAAATCTGTCAGCTCAGTTTAGTCACTCAGTTGTGTCCAACTCTTTGCAACCCCATGAACTATGGCACGTCAGGCCTCCCTGTCCATTACCAAGTGACAGAGTTTACCCAAACTCACGTCCATTGAGTCAGTGATACCATCCAACCGTCTCATCCTCTGTCGTCCCCTTCTCCTGCCCTCAATCGTTCCCAGCATCAGGGTCTTTTCAAAAGTGTCAGCTCTTTGCATCAGGTGGCCAAAGTATTGGAGTTTCAGCATCAGCATCAGTCCTTCCAAGGAATACCCAGGACTGATCTCCTTTAGGATGGACTGGTTGGATCTCCTTGCAGTCCAAAGGACTCTCAAGAGTCTTCTCCAGTACCACAGTTCAAAAGCATCAATTCTTCGGCACTCAGCTTTCTTTATAATCCAACCCTCACATCCATATACATGACTACTGGCCTTGACTAGACAGACCTTTGTTGAAAAAGTAAATGTCTCTGCTTCTTAATATGCTGTCTATGTTGGTCATAACTTTCCTTCCAAGAAGTGAGTGTCTTTGAATTTCATGACTGTAGTCACAATCTGTAGTGATTTTGGAGCCCCCAAAAATAAAGTCAGCCACTGTTTCCACTGTTTCCCCATCATCTATTTGCCATGAAGTGATGGAACTGGATGCCATAATCTTAGTTTTCTGAATGTTGAGCTTTAAGCCAACTTTTTTCACTCTCCTCCTTCACTTTCATCAAGAGGCTCTTTAGTTCTTCTTCACTTTCTGCCATAATGGTGGTGTCATCTATCTGAGGTTATTGATATTTCTCCTTGCAATCTTGATTCCAGCTTGTGCTTCATCCAGCTCAGCGTTTCTCATGATGTACTCTGCTGCTGTTGCTGCTGCTAAGTCACTTCAGTCGTGTCTGACTCTGTGTGACCCCATAGAAGGCAGCCTACCAGGCTCCTCCTTCCATGGGATTTTCCAGGCAAGAGTACTGGAGTGGGTGCCATTGCCTTCTCCGGATGTACTCTGCATATAAGTTAAAAAATAGCAGGGTGACAATATACAGCCTGACGTACTCCTTTTCTTATATGGAACCAGTCTGTTGTTCCATGTCCAGTTAAAACTATTGCTCCCTGATCTGTATACAGGTTTCTCAAGAGGCAGGTCAGATGGTCTGGTAGTCCCATCTCTCAGAATTTTCCACAGTTTATTGTGATCCACACAGTCAAAGGCTTTGGCATAGTCAATAAAGCAGAGATGAATGTTTTTCTGGAACTCTCTTGCTTTTTCCATGATCCAGAGGATGCTGGCAATTTGATCTCTGGTTCCTCTGCCTTTTATAAAACCAGCTTGAACATATGAAAGTTCATGGTTCAGGTATTGCTAAAGCCTGGCTTGGAGAATTTTGAGCATTACTTTACTAGCGTGTGAGATGAGTGCAATCGTGTGGTAGTTTGATCATTCTTTGGGTTTGCCTTTCTTTGAAATTGGAATGAAAACTGACCTTTTCCAGTCCTGTGGCCACTGCTGAGTTTTCCAAATTTGCTGACATGTTGAGTGCAGCACTTTCACAGCATCATCTTTCAGGATTTGAAATAGCTGAACTGGAATTCCATCATCTCCACTAGCTTTGTTTGTAGTGATGCTTCCTAAGGCCCACTTGATGGGTGCAACTTAACATAAATAGCCTTAATTTAATAACTAGCAGTTGTCAGTGTGACCATAAAGATGTTTTTCAGAAAGAACACAGTGAATACAGACACATTTCAATACCATTTCTTATAAGTAAATACAGTCTCTAAGAAGTATAAAGTTTCCAATTATACAAAAGTAACCTATCATGGGAAGGTAATATTGTTTTTGTTAAGTTTTCTCTTAATATTTAACCAACAACTTTCAATGAAATTATCTACTAAGGTAATTTAGTTGATGAATATTGTCTAGGCTTTAAAAATATTTGCCTTTCTGACTACAGTGTATGAAAGCTATTACCTTAAACTGCAGACAAATTTGACCCAATTGTGTGAGCCATCTTGATAAAATATGGACTATTTGAACTTGAAGTCTGATCCCACAGTGGAATCGCCAGATTTGCTGGAACCAAAAAGACCTCTAAAAATAAAAATATACAGTAGAGTTTAATCTGTTTATCCATTCTTTGAGGGCTTCCCAGGTGGTGCTAGTTGTAAAGAACCTGCCTAGCAGTGCAAGAGACTTGGGTATGATTGCTGGGTTGGGAAGATCCCCAGGAGAAGGAAATCACAACCCAGTTCAGTATTCTTGACTGGAGAATCCCATAAACAGAGGAACCTGGCAGGCTACAGTCCATAAGGTTGCACAGAGTCAGACATGGCTCAAGAAACTTAGCACATCCATTCTTTTAGCAAATATTATTGAGCCAGGTTCTGTGTCGTGTCCTAATAACAGAATATCCCTTGTCCTTGTAATGATTGTCATCTGCTTAGAAGGAGAGCCATTGAGCAAGTAATGGTAAATATGAGGCATGCTGTGAAGGGGGGCTCATTACTACCATGTCATACTCTTTGTAATACTGGGAGGTTGTTTAGTAGGAAGCCAAGAGCAAGATTTCAAAATAATGAGGTTGTCCTGAGTAGGATGCAGAAAGAAACTTCTGTAAGAAGCTTCTTACCGAATGCAGATCCAAACTTTTAGTTTGTTGAGTGGGAAAGCTTAAAGAGATATCCCATTCTCCTTGAACTGAAGCAAATCATATATATGTTTGAGGAGGTAAATATAAGAACTTTCTAAATGAATCAAAAATAATTTAAATAAGTGTGTTTGTCAATAAAATTTAAGGTACACCCATAAGATTTCAATTTTATTTATATTCAGCTTGATGGTGAACTGGCTATAGCCTGTCACTTCTTATATACCAAGCATTAGTTTCCTAAGTGAAAAATTAAATTGTGTATCTTGAATGTACTTCTTGGAACAATTTTCAGAAATGCATTAATGTATGAGAGGATATGATTTTTTTGTGTGAATGGTTTATATAGTGTTTCTGAAATTTGGATTATAGGATGAATGCTATAAAATGGAAATATGTATCACAATGGTCTATTTGTATATTAAAGGAAGGTATGGATATCTGATATTCTAAAAGCTTATTAGATACTTCTGTTTTCATAATGCACTCAGTAATGTAATTTTTATAATTATGCATTTAGAACAAATTCATTTTATTGTAGCACAGATAAGTAAGAAATACTAGCATCAGTTCAGTTCACTTCAGTCACTCAGTCATGTCCGACTCTTTGCAACCCCAAGAATCGCAGCACGCCAGGCCTCCTGGTCCATCACCATCTCCCAGAGTTCACTCAAACTCATGTCCATCGAGGCGGTGATGCCATCCAGCCATCTCATCCTCTGTTGTCCTCTTTTCCTCCTGCCCCCAATCCCTCCCAGCATCAGAGTCTTTTCCAATGAGTCAACTCTTTGCAAGAGGTGGCCAAAGTACTGGAGTTTCAGCTTTAGCATCATTCCTTCCAAAGAACACCCAGGGCTGATCTCCTTTAGGATGGACTGGTTGGATCTCCTTGCAGTCCAAGGGACTCTCAAGAGTCTTCTCCAACACCACAGTTCAAAAGCATCAATTCTTCGGTGCTCAGCTTTCTTCACAGTCCAACTCTCACATCCATACATGACTACTGGAAAAACCATAGCCTTGATTAGACGGACCTTTGTTGGCAAAGTAATGTCTCTGCTTTTCAATATGCTATCTAGTTTGGTCATAACTTTTCTTCCAAGGAGTAAGCGCCTTTTAATTTCATGGCTGCAGTCACCATCTGTAGTGATTTTGGAGCCCAGAAAAATAAAGTCTGACACTGTTTCCACTGTTTCCCCATCTATTTCCCATGTAGTGATGGGACTAGATGCCATGATCTTCATTTTCTGAATGTTGAGCTTTAAACCAACTTTTTCACTCTTCACTTTCACTTTCATCAAGAGGCTTTTGAGTTCCTCTTCACTTTCTGCCATAAGGGTGGTGTCATCTGCATATCTGAGGTTGTGGATATTTCTCCCGGCAATCTTGATTCCAGCTTGTGCTTCTTCTAGCCCAGCGTTTCTCATGATGTACTCTGCATATAAGTTAAATAAGCAGGGTGACAATATACAGCCTTGACGTACTCCTTTTCCTATTTGGAACCAGTCTGTTGTTCCATGTCCAGTTCTAACTGTTGCTTCCTGACCTGCATATAGGTTTCTCAAGAGGCAGGTCAGGTGGTCTGGTATTCCCATCTGTTTCAGAATTTTCCGCAGTTTATTGTGATCCACACAGTCAAAGGGTTTGGCATAGTCAAGAAAGCAGAAATAGATGTTTTTCTGGAACTCTCTTGCTTTTTCCTTGATCCAGCGGATGTTGGCAATTTGATCTCTGGTTCCTCTGCCTTTTCTAAAACCAGCTTGAACATCTGGAAATTCATGGTTCACATATTGCTGAAGCCTGGCTTGGAGAATTTTGAGCATTACTTTACTAGCATGTGAGATTAGTGCAATTGTGCGGTAGTTTGAGCATTCCTCAGCATTCCCTTTCTTTGGGATTGGAATGAAAACTGACCTTTTCCAGTCCTGTGGCCACTGCTGAGTTTTCCAAATTTGCTGGCATATTGAGTGCAGCACTTTCACAGCATCATCTTTCAGGATTTGGAATAGCTCAACTGGAATTCCATCACCTCCACTAGCTTTGTTTGTAGTGATGCTTTCTAAGGCCCACTTGACTTCACATTCCAGGATGTCTGGCTCTAGGTGAGTGATTGTACCATCGTGATTATCTTAGTCGTGAAGATCTTTTTTGTACAGTTCTTCTGTGTATTCTTGCCACCTCTTCTTAATATCTTCTGTTGTCTGTTAGGTCTGTTAGGTTTAATATCTTCTGCTTCATTTCTGTCCTTTATCAAGCCCATCTTTGCAGGAAATATTCCCTTGGTATCTCTAATTTTCTTGACGAGATCTCTCGTCTTTCCCATTCTGTTGCTTTCCTCTATTTCTTTGCACTGATCGCTGAGGAAGGCTTTCTTATCTCTTCTTGCTATTCTTTGGAATCTGCATTCAGATGCTTATATATTTCCTTTTCTCCTTTGCTTTTCACTTCTCTTCTTTTCATAGCTATTTGTAAGGCCTCCCCAGACAGCCATTTTCCTTTTTTGCATTTGTTTTCTTTGGGGATGGTCTTGATCCCTGTCTCCTGTACAATGTCATGAACCTCCAACCATAGTTCATCAGGCACTCTATCTATCTGATCTAGTCCCTTAAATCTATTTCTCACTTCCACTGTATAATCATAAGGGATTTGATTTAGGTCATACCTGAATGGTCTAGTGGTTTTCCCTACTTTCTTCAATTTAAGTCTGAATTTGGCAATAAGGAGCTCATGATCTGAGCCATAGTCAGCTCCCGGTCTTGTTTTTGCTGACTGTATAGAGCTTCTCCATCTTTGGCTGCAAAGAATATAATCAATCTGATTTCGGTGTTGACCATCTGGTGATGTCCATGTGTAGAGTCTTCTCTTGTGTTGTTGGAAGAGGGTGTTTGCTATGACCAGTGCATTTTCTTGGCAAAACTCTATTAGTCTTTGCCCTGCTTCATTCCATATTCCAAGGCCAAATTTGCCTGTTACTCCAGGTGTTTCTTGACTTCCTACTTTTGCATTCCAGTCCCCTATAATGAAAAGAACGTCTTTTTTGAATGTTAGTTCTGAAAGGTCTTGTAGGTCTTCATAGAACCATTCAACTTCGGCTTCTTCAGCCTTACTGTTTGGGGCATAGGCTTGGATCACTGTGATATTGAATGGGTTGCCTTGGAAACAAATGGAGATCATTCTGTCTTTTTTGAGATTGCATCCAAATACTACATTTCAGACTCTTTTGTTGACCATGATGGGTACTCCATTTCTTCTAAGGGATTCCTGCCCGCAGTAGTAGATATAATGGTTATCTGATTTAAACTCACCCATTCCAGTCCATTTTAGTTCTCTGATTCCTAGAATGTTCACGTTCACTCTTGCCGTCTCCTGTTTGACCACTTCCAATTTGCCCTGATTCATGGACCTGATATTCCAGGTTCCTATGCAATATTGCTCTTTACAGCATTGGACCTTGCTTCTATCATCAGTCACATCCAAAACTGGGTATTTTTTTGCTTTGGCTCCGATTCTTCATTCTTTCTGGAGTTATTTCTCCACTGATCTCCAGTAGCATATTGGGCACCTACTGACCTGGGGAGTTCCTGTTTCAGCATCCTATCCAAAATAGCATAAACACATGCATTTTTAAAGCAGAAAATATAATAAAGATTCCTATCAGAGCTAGTAATAGTGTCTCAATTCAAGCAGTTTTAAAGAACCTCAAATATAATCAATATTCTGCATTTTACTAACTATAAAATAGTACATTTGTTAGTTTAGGTCTAGATATGAGTGGGTTTCCTAATCCATTCAGGTGTCTTCAGTGTAAATTACACAAATGTGAGTAAGAGGCATTTCACTCCTAACACATTTTAAGTCCTCAAAATTTATTAAGTGAAAAATTGAAAAATGAATAAGGGAATCAATTAAATTGGTAAATTAATGAATTTAAATTCTTGAGTTTATTATAATACTATGCATTAAAGATAAATATATGTACATGCATTTATATGTACATGTGTCTATGCATACCTGTACATATAAACATACATGATATCTTAAAATCACAAGTGATAATGTTCATTATAGACTGAATAACTGTATCATTCAAATATCATTCATACTTGAAGCTTAGGAAACCAGCAAATGTGTTGGTATTTGGTAGTGGTGCTTTTGGAAGGTAATTGGGTTTAGATGAAGTCATGAAGGTAGGGACCTCATGATAGGATTAGAGCCCTTGAAGAAGGGGAAGAGACAGGAGCTGTTTGTCTGTGCACGTGCACACACTGAGGAAAGACCATGTAAGCGCACACCCAGGAGACAATGTGCAAGTCTTGGTTCTTTTCACCAGGAACTCAACCTGCCGATCTTGGACGTCTCGGCCTTCAGATCTGTCAGAGATACACGTCTGGTGTGTAAGACACCCAGGCTATAGTATTTTGTAATGGCAGCCAAAATGATAAAAGAGTGTCTAACTTAGAAAGAAGAATTACTCAAAGTGAAGTTCATCTTGTTCTTTTGGCTTATTTCCATGATCAGTGTGATTCTGAAAAAGTTCCATCTGTAGGTGCTTGCATATAGCAGCTCTGTCAGTGTGAATGTCTGTTTAGTACTTCAGAATTCAGACCAGGGCTCTGCCCTTTACCTCCACCTTAGCATCCATTGTAGTGACTGCATATCATGGCATTTGATATCACCTGCAGATGCTAAAAAATTTAATACCAGTTGCAGATACTGAAAAATAACATGTCTACTTTGAAGACACTGATTTTAAAAGTTCAGTTCATTTTCTTACAGGAATTTGGAGTAGATGTAGAATAAGTTTGGAATGTCTTCTTAATGTAGAGTTAAGACAAAATACAAAGCTATAGCACTGATCACATAGTAAGTTAATAAATATGGTGAATAAAATACAGGCAGAGGCTATAAGATATCTTGTGTCTCTATATAACACTTAAAATCTATTTTAAGAAAGCTATAAGTACTTGGAGAAAGAAATGGCAATCCACTCCGGTGTTCTTGCCTGAAGAATCCCAGGGACAGGGGAGCCTGGTGGGCTGCCGTCTATGGGGTCACACAGAGTCGGACACGACTGAAATGACTTAGCAGCAGCAGCAAGAACTTCTGCTTTCTTAAATCTTTCCTGTTTGCACTGAAATTCAATATTTTATAAATTTAATTATAATAAACTGAACTCTGTAAATCTATTGTGGAGCCAATTTGAGGCTAATAAATGTCAGAAACACTAATTGACCAGGTAATGCTTACCTTGCATAAAGCCTACTCTTGATAGTTTGTTACTTGAAGTTTGTGTGGCAAATCATTTATATTCCTTAAAAAAGATAATATTTACAATTAGATTTATTATTAGCAATATAAGGGAGGCACAATTAAATTTAAAGGTGCATTTCTCAAGTTATTTAGTAGTTTGGAAAAAAATGTTTGAGTCTTTCTCTTCTTCATTAATGTAATTTTTTTGTTTATTTTCTTTAACAGTTAAAGGGTTCCAAAGCTTTTATTTTTATGTAGGATTCAATTTTATTTTGTTACCAAAGGCAGACTATTGATAGGAAATTACTATTATGTGAAGCTAGTATGAAAAATTTAGACTCTTGGCTGGTAGAGAATCCACTGATCTGGACTACTCTAAGTTATGCTCTAAAGTACTCCAAACAATTTAGGCATTGTACTATAATTAATGAATTTGGAAAATACCATAAAATGTTAATTGATTAAATTAGAATGGAACTTTCCAGGAAAAAATTTGACAACTTAAGCATTTTTTCATATACCATTGATACTATATTTGATATTAAGGTGGTGGTAGCTTGCAATATGTTTTCTCAGATTTTTTCACAAAAGTGCCAATTTAAATTAAAGTATATCCCTTTTATATACTTTATAATACTTTTGAGGACAAGTATCCCTCAGGAAAGAGCCATTATAATAAATGAGTTCTGACTGATGAAATCATCAGGTTTCAAACATATAGAGTTTTTATTGAGAACTATTATTATTTTAATATAGCTAAGCTATGGCTACCCAATTAATTATTAACTTCAGATTGCCATTGTTTGCTTCATCTCTTTCTGATTTCCTTTATTTATTGAATTCCTGTTTTGTTAATTTAAGACAGTGTAGAGAGAAGAAATAAACAATCTTAATTTTTTTCTTTCAAGAAATGGAAAAGTATTGTTATATCTTTCACAAATTCTTATGATTAAAAAAGTATGGAATAAAATCCTTTAAAAAATACTTATCTAACCTTTTTTTCTAAATAGAGATATGTAAGATACACCTCCAATAAATTTTTAAATTGGACCAATACTATAATTTAAATAATGAGGAAGATCCATCTCCTGATCTTTCTATTTCAGATGCTAATTTTTGAAAATTTCTTTTAAAGTATAAATCTTTATTCCCCTTCTTTAGTTAATGTACTTTTTCTTGGATATATATTTTTTCTAAGAAATCAATTTATGAGACTATCTTATCAAAGGACTTACCAATGAGAGTTTGGAAGAAAGTAGAAAACATCTTCATTTACCAAATAAAGTTGGACTTGATATGATTAAGGTTTTAAATATGCTGATATAATCTTGTGAATTAGTCAAGCTTTGAAACACTGTGGGGGGAAAAAATCTGTCAATAAGTGAAATGTTAAGGAATCATTATATGTGAGGTATTCCTGTAGACTGCATTGAAGAAGGAATTTCCTTGCTTGATTTCTGTAGTGACCCCAGACTTCATCTACATATCAGTAATATACTGCATTGCTAATAATGGTATAAGAGTTGAACCTGAGTATTTCACAGAGTTCATATATATAGATTACTTAATTTAATCTTATTGGAGTTTTAAAGGTTTTAGTCATATTCTATGTGAATACGTTATACAAGGTTAAATGATTCAGGAGCAAGGCAGTTTGAAGTTCAAGAGTTTTAATTCATATATTATAGATACTTGTTGTCTTTTTGAATGTAAGAATAAGAAATCCTGAAACTGAACAAATATTTCTAAACCATTTTCTGAAGGATGGCATCTTTTCACAAATATTCACCAGTGTGAGCCAGAGCTATTTAGGAAAAGAATGAAGGGATGTTGCAAACAGTAAATTATTGTGCATTTCTATCAAAGGCAGGAAAATGGAGAGCTTGATATGTGTCTTAATTCCCCCAATTCTTGTCCTCGCTGCCATGTTTTCAACAGCCTGTCCATATTTAATGTGGCAGATAAATAAGTATGGGTGGACCCAGTAGGAGAGTTACTTTCCATTGATTGAACTGGCAAGGAATGATGCTTTAGTAATGACCCTCCATGTATTTTGCAATTCTATTAGCAATACAGTGTAAGTTAATGGAAAGTTTTAGGAATGGGCTCATATGTGGTTGGCTTTGCGAGTTTGCAATCTTATGTAGGAAGTTACACAGGTCCCTGTGCTTAGAAGGGCCCCATGCTTTGTTGTCACCATCTGAAATTATTCATTTGAATAAGGGACCCCATATTTTCCATTTTCACTGGGCTCCTTGCTACAAATTTTGTAGCTTGCTGTGGTCCCATGTTGGAGAAGACTCTTGAGAGTCCCTTGGACTGCAAGGAGATCCAACCAGTCCATCCTAAAGGAGATCAGTCCTGGGTGTTCATTGGAATGACTGATGTTGAAGCTGAAACTCCAATACTTTGGCCACCTGATGTGAAGCTGACTCATTTGAAAACACCCTGATGCTGGGAAAGATTGAGGGTAGGAGGAGAAGGGGATGACAGAGGATGAGATGGTTAGATGGCATCACTGACTCAGTGGACATGAGCTTGGGTAAACTCCAGGAGTTGGTGGGAGACCTGGCATGCTGCAGTTCATGGGGTCGCAAAGAGTCGGACAGGACTGAACAATTGAACTGAACTGTGGTCCCATGAATAATATCATAAGGTGAATGGAAAAATGAAATTCTCCAAATGTTGCATGTTGCTAAATAGCCATATCTATCTTTGACGTCAGTACAGAAAATAAGTTTATTATTTCAAAGAGGAAAATAATCATTAGAAACATGGTTTAGAAAATACTGATGTCCTACTACTCAACCAGATATTCATTTGCATATTTAACAAGGTATTTTCTCTTTATTTTGTCCTAGAATGTCAGTAGGTATCAATGATATACACAGTATATCAATGTCTTCTAACTAAATACAGTTGATTTGACATCTGTTGAGTTGGCCAAAAAGTTCATTCAGCTTTTCTTATGGTAAAACCTGATTAAACTTTTTGGCCAATCCAGTGTATCCCTTTAGTCTTCAATTAATTTGGAAAGTCTCCTCTTTGACTTGGTATGTTTTTTTCTTCCAAATAAATATTTGTGTTACATTCCTTATTTACTGATATTTCTACTTGGCATTCTCTTTTAACTGTATGGGATGAAAAATCTACAAATACAAATAGAGAGCATTCCAAGATAACTGGCACACAGTAATGAAACCCATATAAATTGTTTTCACTTATGCTGCTATTTTCATTAGATTTATCTTGCTTTTAATGAAGCCTTAGGAAGCTGGACTATGGCTAATTTCAGATAAATGCATAATCTCTACACCTAGTTATAAAATAGGTATTACAAAATAAAGTGGTTAAACATAGGCCTTTTTTTCCCAACTCAAATTATACAGCCAAAGGATTCCCTATCTCAATTCATGGATCATTCTTTCCAGTTCTAGGGTACCAAAGTAGGTACAATAAGTAGCGTTTGACAGGAAAATTAGGTTCCAGACCTACTGTAGTGGGATAATGTTCTCATCGGACATGTTCCTGAAATCATCATCAGATTCAGTTTAATGGATTCAAAGACTCATTTGTTGTGAACAAAAAGGCATATTACTTTTAGTTGAATTAGCATTATGTTGGCAGAGCTTAAGACAACTTTTGGCCTAGTTGATGTTTGGATTCAGTTCTCTGAATATTTATTTCAAGCCAAATGTCTAACTAGACAGAAATCTGCGCATGTAGTCATTTATTGTGACAACAACTACATCATTAGACAAACCAGTCTGGTCACAGACTATGAGTTAGCCTCTATGTCTTTAGCCAGCTTCCTTCTGTGGGTTCCAATTTAAATCAGTTCAATATGCTTTCCAGTTCAAATTTATATGAAACAGAAAGAAAGCTAGGGGAAAAATGCTGTACTCATTTCTATTTTTTGCATATTGTAAGACTAGAAAGGAATTGTTAAGCTTCATATTTTTATTATGATCAGAAATTTTAAAATTAAGTATCCAACTTACCAATTTCATTTAAATAGTAAAATTGGAGCCTTGGAATTTCTTTAAACTGGTCTTATTAGAAGGCCCTGAATTTTTGGAATGAAGCAATTAAGTGCCATATAAAGTTTTTATAGCATTTCAGAATTCTAAGAGAAAGATCACCTTCCAAATTGTAGATGAACTTCTTTTATGCCAGACCCCTCTACCTACTAAAGGCATATTCAGTCTGCTAAATTGCAAATATTAAATCTTTTTGATTTTTTAAAGTTCTTTATTAAAAGAATATAGAATGAAAATATGATTTTTATAGTCTTTAGCTAATAGGGCAATGAATCTGCCAAATGAGAAGTTTTACAAAACATTCCTTTACATAAAGTACTTTAAGTGGTGATATTTAGTGGTAAAGCATGTTACTATTGAAATTTAATGCATCTTTAATAGCAGTCAAGAGATTTCAGAGATGAAGTCCCATGAAATAACTACGTTTGTTTTTAAATTTTGGGGTTTGTGTGTCTAAATGTATACGTTTAGAAGTGTGACAAAATAATCTTATCTGTTTATACCACTTTATGGAGCATTTTCACATAAATTATTTCATCAGATCCTAACAACTCTGGAAAGAAGAAAACTGGCATTTTATCCCTATGTCACAGATGAAAATAACTAAGAATCTAAAGATTAAATAAACTTACCTGATTTCTGAGGCTATGAGTTATCTTGGAGAATACTGTTGTTTTATTATTTTAAATATTTTTTTTAAACAATCACTATTGATAATGTATTATCAACAGAAGATAAGTGAAGTTTTGTGTGGTGTCTATGAATGCACATATGTGTGCATACTTATATAAGTAAGTTCTTATTAAAATAATTTGGTAATATCTATTAGACAGTCTAAATAATATGAAAAATAGGAATAGAGGCCTGGACTAGATAGTCATTTCAAACACAGGACTCTTTCTGTTACACTGTGTAGCCTCCATATTGTTTGTGTTACTGGATTTTAAAATTAAGTAGATCCTTTCCATTAGCAAGCCTAGGATCAAACAAGGTGTACAAACCATATGCCTGCTTTACAGCTGTATTTCTTCCAATCACTGTTAACTATGATATTCATAATTAAATTGAACTTAAGTAAAAATGGCTTATCCAGTTGACTTAAGGGGATATAACAGTGGAGACTGTTTAATATTATGAGTTATTTTTAATGATATGGTTAGATGTGTGTGTGTATTTAACCCTTCCACTTATTTGGAATCATGAGTAAATGAGTGGCTAGGTGTCCAAGGACTTGGCTTCCTTTAAACACTCTAAAAATACCATTTGCTTCAGTCTGTACGTACATATCACAAAGTAGTGCAGAGGGAATTATCCTGTTCATCAGACTGATGTAGATTACAAAACTTGGCAATAATGGGCTGGAAATTTTATGGTCTGTTTTTAAAATGCAGTAACATGGTTTATAAATGCATTTTAATCTGTTTTGTAAAATGAAAGTTACCTCATTTTGTATGATCTATGTAATTGAATACATTTGGAATGGAATGTGTGTGGAATGGAAGTATTAGCTGAGACCTGAAGACAAGACAAACAGCATTCCAAATTACAAGATTATCATGATTGATTTGAAAAAAAGAAATAAAGGGGAAAAGTAGTATTAGGATTCTTAAACACTTAACCAAAATTTAGGAGGAATTTGAAAATTTACAAATAGAGTTTCTTGTGTACTGTGATTTCTATTCCCATATCCTCCAAAGTGGCATGAATGTGTGCATAAATCTCTCCATGCATGTTCTTTTAAACAAACCAAAGATTGGGTTTATCAGTTTGAATGATCTGGAGGACCAGGTATGTGAGAAAAAGGCTGAATAATTACCTTGACTTGAGAGAGACCAAGACATAATTGTGTTGGACTTTATAGTAGATCTGAAGTTAAAAAAAAAAATAAAAGTCTTTCCTCATAAGACTTGATGAGGACTTATGGGAAAGAGCTGGTGTGGCATCATTTTAGTCTAGAAGCTGCAGCTACTACAGGATAGTTAGTGAGTAAGAATGTTGCATTTATCCTTGTCAGGGGAACTTCAGGTTGTTGTTCAGTTGTGTCTGACTGTTTGCAATCCCAAGCAGGATTGCAGCACGCCAGGCTTCCCTGTCTGTGTCCCTTCCCTTCACTCTCTCTCAGATTTTGCTCAAATTCATGCCCATTGTGTCAGTGATTCCATGCAACTGTCTCATCTTTGTCACCCCCTTGTCCTCCTACCCTCAGTCTTTACCAGCATCAGAGTCTTTTGCAATGAGTTGGCTCTTCGCATCAGGCGGCCAGCCATCAAGGGCTTCACATCACGGGCTTCCCCGGTGGCTCAGACAGTAAAGCACTTGCGTGCAGTGCAGGAGACCTGGATTCAATTCCTGGGTCAGAAAGATCCCCTGGAGAAGGAAATGGCAACACAATCCAGTATTCTTGCCTGGAGAATTCCATGGACAGGGGAGCCTGGTGGGCTACAGTCCATGGGGTCACAGAGTTGGACACGACTGAGCGACTAATACACACACAACAGGTGGCCAAAGTATTGGAGCTTCAGCTTCAGCATCTGTCTTTCCAATGAATATTCAGGGTTGATTTCCTTTAGGATTGACTGGTTTCATCTCCTTGCTGTCCAAGGGACTCTCAGAGTCTTCTCCAGCACCACGGTTCGAAAGCATCAATTCTTATGGTTCAGTTCTCACATCTGTACGTGACTACTGTAAAATCATAACTTTGACTGTACAGAACTTTGTTGGCAAAGTGATATCTCTGCCTTTTAATATACTGTCTAGGTTTGTCATAGTTTTTCTTCCAAGGAGCAATCATCTTTTAATCTCATGGCTTCTGTCACCCTCCGCAGTGAGAATCCCAGGGACGGAGGAGCCTGGTAGGTTGCCGTCTATGGGGTCGGTCAGAGTTGGACACGACTGAAGCAACTTAGCAGCAGCAGCAGCAGCAGCAGCAGCAATGGGACCAGCTCCCATGATCTTTGTACTGAATATTGAGTTTTAGGCCAGCTTTTTCACTCTCTGCTTTCACCTTCATCAAGAGGCTCTTTAGTTCCTCTTTGGCTTCTGTCAATAGGATGATGTCATCTGCATATCTGAGGTTACTGATATTTCCCTCAGCAGTCTTGATTCCACACAGAGCTTCATTCAGCCTTGTATTTTGCATGATGTACTCTGTACATAGGTTAAATAAGCAGGGTGACAATATACTTGATGTACAAGCCTTGATGTACTCCTTTCCCAATTTTGAACCAGTCTGTTGGATTTCTCAGGAGGTAGGTAAGGTGGGCTGGTACTCTCATCTTTTTAAGATTTTTCTACAGTTTGTTGTGATCCAGTCAGAGGCTTTAACATAGTCAATGAAGCAGAAGCAGATGTTTTTCTGGAATTCATCCTTGTTGGGGGAGCTTTGGGTAAGAAAATCCAAACTAAAGTGGTAGGGGGAAAGAGGAAATATTTCTTCCTTGTTGAGCTTGTGAAAGTACTTAGGAGCAAAGAATCACTGCAAATGACTAGTAAGTTGTGAGCTCTCCAACACTAGCTTCTCACCAATCAAGAAAGAACTTTTCTATTCCCCTCTCTTTGATCCAAAGCTGAGGACTTTAGAAATTGGTGTTAGCAAGATGAGAGAGAAAAGGTAAGAGCATGAGCCTGAAAAAGAGAGAGGCCATCATTTCCAAGGCTTATTTATCAAAATAGGTATTACAGTAGTAATCTTTTTGTACATTGTTTATAATCTTTTGTACATTACAATCTTTTTGTTCATTGAGTATTTTCATGTAATATCTTTATATATGCCAATGTTAGTGGTTTGGTCACTAAGTCGTGTCTGACTTTTGAAACCCCATGGATAGTAGCCCACCAGACACCTCTGTCCATGGGATTCTCCAGGCAAGTATACTGGAATAGATAGCTATTTCCTTCTCCAAGTGATCTTCCTGACCCAGGAATTGAACCCAGGTGTCGTGCATTGTAGGCAGAGTCTTTACCAACTGAGCTATGAGGGAAGCCCCATATATGTCAATATGTTTCTAATTTTTGGTTTCACAAATTTCCCTCTTGCTGCTGCTGCTGCTAAGTCGCTTCAGTCGTGTCCGACTCTGTGGGACCCCAGAGACGGCAGCCCACCAGGCTCTCCCATCCCTGGGATTCTCCAAGCAAGAACACTGGAGTGGGTTGCCATTTCCTTCTCCAATGCATGAAAGTGAAAAGTGAAAGTGAAGTCGTTCAGTTGTGTCCGACTCTTAGCGACCCCATGGACTACAGCCCACCAGGCTCCTCCATCCATGGGATTTTCCAGGCAAGAGTACTGGAGTGGGTTGCCATTGCCTTCTCCGATTTCCCTCTTAGATGTTTCTAAAATTTGTAGAAATCCTCCTTATAGAACAAAATTATACTCTAAAGATGACATAATTGAATTTGCTAAGGGGCACCATTTAAATACTACTTTTAATCAAATTTATTGGTGCTGCCACTGAAAGATGTAACTTTGAAACTAACAGAATAGGAATAAATTTTAAAACTTTTGTTTATATCTTAATCTATTAACTTAATTTTAAAATATAATGATTATTTTTTCTGAGTTCTAGCTATTTAGATAACATATATTTCAAGTATTAAATAACGTTGGTTGTGTTTATTTTACCTTAAAAACCAAGAGGTTTTAAAAAATAGTTTAAATCATTTTACTTAAAATTTCTCTTTTATATTACAACTTTTAAGACTGAAGTGTTATAATTTGTTTTAATGCAAATTTAGTCAATAGCATTGTAAAACATTTGCCAAACCTAGTACTTAAAATGTCAATTAAAAAAAATGTTGATCATCAGAAAATGTATCTGTGCTTCATTACTTTGAGGCTAACAATTACTCAATAATAAATTATCTTGTGAATGTATGACTATAAGGATAGATGTGCATATTAGTGTACATGCTAGAAACACATGATGCAGTCAATATAAGAACAGTTTAAGTGTCGTAATGTTAAATGAAATATTAGGTTGATGAAAAAGTAATTGTGATTTTGAACTGTTAATTTTAAATCATTATAGCTAGGCTCAAACACATCTTCAGAGAAGGCAATGACACCCCACTCCAGTACTCTTGCCTGGAGAATCCCATGGATGGAGGAGCCTGCTGGGCTGTAGTCCATGGGGTCACTAAGAGTCGGACATGACTGAGAGACTTCACTTTCACTTTTCACTTTCATGCACTGGAGAAGGAAATGGCAACCCACTCCAGTGTTCTTGCCTGGAGAATCTCAGAGACGGGGGAGCCTGGTGGGCTGCCGTCTCTGGGGTCACACAGAGTTGGACACGACTGAAGCAACTTAGCATCAGCAGCAGTAGCAAACACATCTTTATTATTCAAAATCGGAACCATTGCAACCAACACATTTTTGTCAGTGAGAAATAAGTTTATTTATTTCTATAGCACAAAAATCTGTGCTTCAGGATTCGAGGCATTTTCTGCCTCCTGCTGGTTGTTGAAGCATTTTTTCTGCAAAAAGTTACTGAGATGCTTGGAAGTTGTAGTTGGTTGGTGAGAGGTCAGGTAAATATGGTGGATGAGGCAAAATTTGTAGCCCAGTCTATTCTACTATGAAAGTGATGGTTGTGCAAAGTACGATTGGGTGTTGTCATGGAGAAGAGTTGGGCCTTTCTGTTGACCAGTGCTGGCTACAGGTGTTGCAGTTTTCAGTGATCTCATCAATTTGCTAAGCATGCTTCTCAGCTGTAATGGTTTCATCGGGATTCAGAAAGCTATAGTGGATCAGATGGGCAGCAGACCACCAAACAGTGACCATGACATTTCTTGGGTGCAAGTTTGATTTTGGGAAGTGCTTTGGAGTTTCTTAACCATCCAGCCACTGAGCTGGTCATCACTGGTTGTCATATAAAATCCATTTTACACCACACTTCACAATCCAATTGAGAAATAGTTCTTTGTTGTTGCATACAATAAGAAAATATGACACTTCAAGATAGTATCAACAACACTTCAAGACAACAATTTTTTTGATTTTCAGTCAGTGCATGAGACATCCACTTACCAAGCTATTTCACCATGTCAAATTGCTTCACATGTTGCACAACCATAAAATGGTTGACACTGAATTCTTCAGCAACTTCTCATGTAGTTATAAGAGGATCAGTTTTGATAATCCTCTCAATTAGTCGTTGTCAAATTGATGGCTGGCCACTGTACTCCTCATCTTCAAGGCTCTTGTCTTGCAAAACTTCTTGAACCAGCACTACACTGTTCATTGATTAGCAGTTCCTGGGCCAAATGTGTTGTTGAAGTTGCTAGTTGTTTTTGCTCCCTTAAACCCATTTTGAATTGAAATTAAAAATATGCACAGATTTGCTTTTTGTCTAACATCATTTCTTTCAGTTCAGTTCAGTCGCTCAGTCATGTCCGACTCTTTGCTACCCCATGAATCTCAGCACGCCAGGCCTCCCTGTCCATCACCATCTCCCAGAGTTCACTCAGACTCACGTCCATCGAGTAAGTGATGCCATCCAGCCATCTCATCCTCTGTCGTCCCCTTCTCCTCCTGCCCCCAATCCCTCCCAGCATCAGCATCTTTTCCAATGAGTCAACTCTTTGCATGAGGTGGCCAAAGTACTGGAGTTTCACCTTCCAAAGAAATCCCAGGGCTGATCTCCTTCGGAATGGACTAGTTGGATCTCCTTGCAGTCCAAGGGACTCTCAAGAGTCTTCTCCAACACCACAGTTCAAAAGCATCAATTCTTCGGCACTCAGCCTTCTTCACAGTCCAACTCTCACATCCGTACATGACCACAGGAAAAACCATAGCCTTGACTAGACGGACCTTTGTTGGCAAAGTAATGTCTCTGCTTTTGAATATGCTATCTAGGTTGGTCATAACTTTCCTTCCAAGGAGTAAGCGTCTTTTAATTTCATGGCTGCAGTCACCATCTGCAGTGATTTTGGAGCCCCAAAAAATAAAGTCTGACACTATTTCCACTGTTTCTCCATCTATTTCCCATGAAGTGATGGGACTGGTTGCCATGATCTTCGTCTTCTGAATGTTGAGGTTTAAGCCAACTTTTTCACTCTCCTCTTTCGTAGTCTAAAATAAATATAAAATGACAAGTAATAAATCATTAGCAAAAAAAAAAAGCAGGAAATATGCATTAAAATGATGTATATTATTTATGTTTTCCAGTATCAAATGGCAGAGTTGAACAATGCAAAACTGCAATTACTTTTGCACCAAACTAATAACTATGATTTGGGAGAAAATGTAACTGCTAGTAGTACATCAGTCAGTCAGTCAGTTCAGTCAGTTCAGTTGCTCAGTCGTATCTGACTCTTTGTGACCCCATGAACTGCAGCATGTCAGGCTTCCCTGTCCATCACCAACTACTGGAGTCTACTCAAACCCCTGTCCATTGAGTCGGTGACTGTCGTCCCCTTCTGTTGCCCCCTTCTCTTCCTGCCCTCAATCTTTCTCAGCATCAGGGTCTTTTCAAATGAGTCAGCTCTTTGCATCAGGTGGCCAAAGTATTGGAGTTTCAGCTTTAACATTAGTCCTTCCAATGAACACCCAGGACTGATCTCCTTTAGGATGGACTGGTTGAATCTCCTTGCAGTCCA
Source organism: Bos mutus (assembly GCF_027580195.1). Lineage (NCBI taxonomy): Eukaryota > Metazoa > Chordata > Mammalia > Artiodactyla > Bovidae > Bos > Bos mutus. Next base: position 35,530,285 of record NC_091618.1, read on the forward strand.
AGGGACTCTCAAGAGTCTTCTCCAACACCACAGTAAAAAACATCAATTCTTCTGTACTCAGCCTTCTTTATAGTCCAACTCTCACATCAATTCATGATCACTGGGAAAACCATAGCCTTGATCTGACAGACCTTTGTTGACTAAGTAATGTCTCTGCTTTTTAATATGCTGTCTAGGTTGGTCATAACTTTCCTTCCAAGGAGTAAGCGTCTTTCATTTTGATGGCTGCAGTCACCATATGCAGTGATTTTGAATCTAAGAAAAATAAAGTCAGCTACTGTTTCCACTGTTTCCCCATCTGTTTCCCATGAAGTGATGGGACCGGATGCCATGATCTTAGTTTTCTGAATGTTGAGCTTTAAGCCAGCTTTTTCACTCTCCTCTTTCACTTTCATCAATAGGCTCTTTAGTTCTTCTTCACTTTCTGCCATAAGGGTGGTGTCATCTGCATGTCTGAAGTTATTGATATTTCTCCCAGCAATCTTGATTCCAGCTTGTGCTTCTTCCAGCCAGCATTTTTCATGATGTACTCTGCATATAAGTTAAATAAGCAGGGTGACAATATACAACCTTAACGTGCTCCTTTACCTATTTGGAACCAGTCTGTTATCCCATGTCCAGTTCTAACTGTTGCTTCCTAACCTGCATACAGGTTTCTTAAGATGCAGGTCAGGTGGTCTGGTATTCCCATCTCTTTCAGAATTTTCCACAGTTTTTTTGTGATCCACACAGTCAAAGGCTTTGGCATAGTCAATAAAGTAGAAATAGATGTTTTTCTGGAACTCTCTTGCTTTTTTGATGATCCAGCAGATGTTGGCAATTTGATCTCTGGTTCCTCTGCCTTTTCTAAAACCAGCTTGAACATCTGGAAGTTCGCAGTTCACGTATTGCTGAGACCTGGCTTGGAGAATTTTGAGCATTATTTTACTAGCGTGTGAGATGAGTGCAATTGTGCAGTAGTTTGAGCATTCTTTGGCATTGCCATTCTTAAGACTGGAATGAAAACTGACCTTTTCTAGTCCTGTGGCCACTGCTGAGTTTTCCAAATTTGCTGGCATATTGAGTGCAACACTTTCACAGCATCATCTTTCAGGATTTGAAAGAGCTCAACTGGAATTCCATCACCTCCACTAGATTTGTTCATAGTGATGCTTCCTAAGGCCCACTTGACTTCACATTCCAGGATGTCTGGCTCTAGCTGAGTTTGAATGATCACACCATCGTGATTATCTGGGTCGTGAAGATCTTTTTTGTACAGTTCTTCTGTGTATTTTTGCCACCTCTTCTTAATATCTTCTGCTTCTGTCATGTCCATACCATTTCTGTCCTTTATCGAGCCCATCTTTGCATGACGTGGTCCCTTGGTATCTCTAATTTTCTAGAAGGGATCTCTAGTCTTTCCCATTCTATTATTTTCCTCGATTTCTTTGCATTCATCACTGAGGAAGGCTTTCTTATCTCTCCTTGCTATTCTTTGGAACTCTGCATTCAAATGGGTATTTCTTTCCTTTTCTCCCTTGCTTTTCACTTCTCTTTTTTCACAGCTATTTGTAAGGCCTCCTCAGACAGCTATTTTGCTTTTTTGCATTTCTTTTTCTTGGGTATGGTCTTGATCCTGTTATACTAAATTTCACTTTTATTTTCTGGCTTATATACGTACCACTTTTACTATTAAAAACAAAATAAAGGCAGAATTCTTACCTTACATTACTCTTAGACTTGGGGCTTCCCAGGTGGCTGAGATGGTAAACAATCTGCCTGCAATGTAGGAGATCTAGTTTTGATTCCTGAGTTGGGAATATCTGCTGGAGAAGGAATGCCTGCCTACTCTAGTATTCTTGCCTGGAGAATTCCATGGACTGAGAAGCCGGGCAGGCTACAGTCCATGAGGTTTCAAAGAGTCAGAAACAACTGAGTGACTAACACACATGCTCACACACATCTTAGACATGGGTGAAAAAAAAAAAAAATGAGAGGACTATAGTATTTAGTGAGACCACACATGCAATTTGTGTTGTAGATAGATCTTTCAGTTCAGTTCAGTCGCTTAGTCGTGTCTGACTCTTTGTGACCCCATGAATCACAGCACACCAGGCCTCCCAGTTCATCACCAACTCCCAGAGTTCACTCAAACTCACGTCCATCGAGTCGGTGATGCCATCCAGCCATCTCATCCTCTGTTGTCCCCTTCTCCTCCTGCCTTCAATCTTTCCCAGCATCAGGGTCTTTTCCAATGAGTCAGCTCTTCTCATGAGGTGGCCAAAGTACTGGAGTTTCTGCTTCAGCATCATTCCTTCCAAAGAAATCCCAGGGCTGATCTCCTTCACAATGGACTGGTTGGATCTGCTAGCAGTCCAAAGGACTCTGAAGAATCTTCTCCAACACCACAGTTCAAAAGAAGCATCGTTTCTTCGGCACTCAGCCTTCTTCACAGTCCAACTCTCACATCCGTACATGACCACTGGAAAAATCATAGCCTTGACTAGAGGAACCTTTGTTGGCAAAGTAATGTCTCTGCTTTTGAATATGCTATCTAGATTGGTCATAACTTTCCTTCCAAGGAGTAAGCGTCTTTTAATTTCATGGCTGCAGTCACCATCTGTAGTGATTTTGGAGCCCCCCAAAATAAAGTCTGACACTGTTTCCACGGTTTCCCCATCTATTTCCCATGAAGTGATGGGACCGGATGCCATGATCTTCTTTTTCTGAATGTTGAGCTTTAAGCCAACTTTTTCACTCTCCACTTTCACTTTCATCAAGAGGCTTTTGAGTTCCTCTTCACTTTCTGCCTTTACATAATTTAAAACAAACATTAAATGCATTTCAGGATTTTCCAGCATAAAACAAATGAGAAAATAAAAATAGTATTTTCTGTGAAGAAATCCATATGTGGGTTCCATATTTTCTTAATTTAAGTTTACCTTCTCAGTGATAGTTGCTTAGAAAATAAAACATTTTCCCCATTTATAATTATTCTCAAAGACTATGAAATTTCATGTATATTGTGCACTAGAGTGTGTTTTTTAATTATTCTTGACTTTCTAACCCTGACCCCCACTTTAACATTAACCAATGAATCAATAAATATATTACAGTTTTCAGAATCAATTGCAGATTCTTATCATGTATTTCTTAATAAAAATCATTTGTAATGTAATCTTTTAGTAATTATATTGTATGGTTGTGTAAAATGTCTTGCTTCTTTTATAATAATTATACAAACCTATTCAAGAGTCGCAGAGTTGGACATGACTGAGTGACTTTCACTTCACTTCATTCAATAGTTGAGGCTTCCCTGGTGGCTCAGACGGTAAAGACTGCCTGCAATGTGGGAGGCCTGGGTTGAAACCCTGGGTTGGGAAGATCCCCTGGAGGAGGACGTGGCAACTCACTCCAGTATTCTTGCTGGAGAATCCCCAGGGACAGAGAAGCCTGGCAGGCTGCAGTCTGTGGAGTCACACAGTGTCGGTCATGACTGAGTGACTAAACACGGCACAGTACAGCATTTAATGTTTGAAAATCCCGAAAATCGAATAGAAACATGGTTATTTCTTTCAGATTTTATAATTAACTAGTCCAGGAGGTTTCTTTAGTATTTAACAAACTATCTATTTCATATTTGTTGTTTTCTGTAGATGAGTACAGGATTTATTTCAATGTTTATGTCAATAATTAGAAACATGAATTTAGAGTTCAGAGTGCTGTGATGCTGAGTCTGAATAATCATTCCACTATGAAATTTGTGTCTGGCGTGATGTCTTGTGAGAGCACAGACTTAGTTGTACATTTGTTATTAAGCTATAATGATCAACATTTTTGTTATATCATTCAGTGATTTATCATCATGTTGGAGACTGATGAATGTGCCTCATGGTGTCAGCGCAGTGGATCCAGCAACTTGTTCTACAAATTTAATAGTAAAAATACTTAATGAATCCTCCGTGTGAGTGTGTGATAAGCACTCTCTTTGGTCATCATGCTTTCCATACTAGTCATCACTGTTTTACCTTGGATGTATTTTTACATTGTACCTGAAGTAGAGAGCTGCCAGTTCTTACTCTAACACATTCAATTTCTGAAATAGACATACTTATTTAAATACAAAATTATACCTAATTGTAAAATTTCATTAAGGATAGGCTAAATTATACCATGCTAAGAAATAACCGTATTATCATATATACTCTCGCAAGGATTCAGACACGACTGAGCGACTGAACTGAACTGAAGAAATAACCAACAAATCTTGAGGACTTTGAAACATCAGATTTATTTCTCACTCATATTAAAAGTACAGTGAGAAATAACTGGGTGCTCTGCTTCATGTTGCCATTGCCCTTACCTTGTGACCTAGGCAGACAGAGCAGTCACTGTCCAGAACTTTGTCAGTTGTTATGCCAGAAGGAAAAGAGAACATGTTGAAGTTCTGTGGGGTCTTGAAACTTCTGCTGTAGGAGTGGCACATGATACTGACACATTTTTGGTCAAAAGGGATTCTACTGTGCAGTAACATTTGAAATCATGAAAAAATATTGAATTAAAGAAAGCTTTTCAGAATGTAAAATAATATTACTGAAAAAATTAGGTTAATATATGTATAAGCATATATTTTTGTTCTTCTAAATAAAACACATATTCAGGTAATTGTCATAAGCAACTTATTTTGCAAACTTATGTTGTAGACCTTATGCATAAATTTTAAATTTTACCAAGTTTTATGGTAGTGATATGTGTGTCATTCATCATGATGATAAATATATCTTCTTAACACACAGCTTAATACATAAAATCTATAATCATGGAAAAGAAGACAAATTCTAGGATATCAGATGGCCTTTTATAAAAACTTCTAATTCACTGATGTAACTTAGTTTTGCTGTTTAGAGTTTATTATTAAAAGTCAGTAGTGTTTTATGTATACACATGAGTAAACATATGTAGTATATAGTGAGAAATATGCCTATTTATTAATTTACTTGAAAACACATAAATATACATTCAAGAAGTATCTATAGGTTAGTTGTGAGGAGCATGAACTTTGAAATCAGAGTGCTTGGGTTCAAATCCTGTCTTTGTCACTTAGGTCTGTAATTTTTGACAAGTTATATAAATTCAATTCTGCCCTCAGTTTCCTGACCATAGAGGAATACAATTATTAAACATTCAATACTCAGTAGTTTCTGTTATTTTTGTTTGATATTCACATATTCAACTCAGTATTTTTGTGTTTTTTAAAACATGAATAAGACACTTTCCTCAGAAGTTTTAGTCCAGTGATTTTTTTTTTAGTGCAATGTGATAAGCTCAGCAGTGATAGAATTTAGAAGAGGAAGATGTGCTATTAATAATTCAGGAGGCATGTTCCTTGGGATTCAGGAAGGCTTCCAAATGAAGGTGACTATTTTAGAGGAATTTGCTTAGGTAGGAGGTGAGGGAGAGCAAATTGTGCAAAAAAAAAAAGAAAAAAAGGAATACATTGTAAAGAAAGTAGAGTCGGTGTTGAAAGCATGGCATGTTTGGGAAACTGCAGAGAACTGTGACCTGGAGGGTCTGGAATGTGTGGAGAGGGAGAGAAGACCCAGACCACAAAGACCTTTGTGTCTCATTCTAAGGAGTTTGGACTTTTTCTTGGTGGTAATGGAGAATCACCGAAGGACTCATAATGCTAGTATTGGTATCTTTAGAACCAGTAATCAATGCACTCACAAGTACATTATCCAAAATGACAAACCAGAGTTAGTTCTTAGTCTATGATGAGTCTCTGAAAGGTTTTTAACAGTGAGCAACAAAAAGTAAATTTTTCATTAATGTATCTCTCCTGTACTTTTTATTCAGTTTAGCTTTCCTGTAATCTTAAATCATTTAGTCCTTGTAATGAAAACTAGATAAGTATAATACATGTAATTGTCTTCTATCTGCAATTTGTAACAGCACATAAGTAGTAGTAATTTTGTCCCTAATATGGCCTCAGCCATATATGCTATTCCCATTTTGCACCAAGAAATTGGCCATTTCGTCCTCCCAGACTGAGTCAGTCATGCTAGTTCGGTGTCTGCCGTTTTATTTTAAGTCCAAAGTGAAACCTGCTTTTGTATAGGTTCCTTTTGACTCTCAGGGAGTTCTTTTTCTACAGTGATTTACTAAGACAGGAAGTATTATGCCGACAGGTGTTTGATGGCAAAAACAACTTAAACTTAGTCTGTTTCCACAGGTATAAGTTAGCTAGCTCTAGGTGAAACTGCTTAGGCTCCTCTCAGTGGTATGTTAATCATACTGTGGGATACTTAAATAAGCTTAAGACCTGGAACAAAATCAGAAGTAGGATAGATAGAAACTGATCAAGTATATTTACTTAGGGATTCATTCTTTTTGTGTTGTGAAGATATAGATTTAGAGGATTCATCAGTTCATACTGTGAGTGGCCTATGATTTGTCCCACAACTGTCTTAGGATTTAGATTTCTTCATCTGACCTCTGAATTGGAAATATCATACCCCTATGATATAACATTTGGAAAATCATACCCCTGTTAAATTCAATAGTTTAACAATGAGAGTGTAGGAAGTTTTAGGTATGCTACCGATTTAAGTCAGCATTATATTCAACCTCAATAATATTCTGAAATAAAGAGCCAAGTGTAGTTGAAAGACAACTGATCTTTATGGTAGCTGAGATTTTTCATTCTCTGGATATTTGCTAAGTTCTTTCTACATAGAAACTCCTGTGCTAGATGCTGGCATATTAAAATGATTAAGTGTAGTCCTTAACCCTGAAGATCTTAGCCTATAGAGGGAAATAAATTTGTGCAATTAATTTTGAGAACATATCCTCACCTCCTTCAGATCTTTAGTTAAATATTATTCTTCCTACTGAGGCCTTTCCAGACTGTCCTATATAAAACTGCACACACCATCTTCAAATGCATACTTTCTATCTCCCTTCACTTCCAATTTTCTTCTACTTTTATTTATCTAACATACTGTAAGTAACATATCATACTTAAACTTTTTCTTTTTAGATTGCTTTCTGTTTTTGTTTTATTTTTTATTCTTTATTTTTGTTAGTTTAGTCCTTACTGATTGTTTTTATTTTTGACTTTTTTTTTTTTTTTTACTTTTCTTTCTGCTTGTTTGTTTCTGTTTGGTCTTATTTTTATCATTTATCTTGGATTTAGTTTGTCTGTCTTCTTTCTTACTTTTTTTGGGTGTATTGTTGCTATTTGTCTGTTTTTGTTTTACTACTTGTCTTATATTTTGTCTGTTTTTTTCTCCCCCCAACCCTGCTTTTTTTCATTTTCTCTGGCCATGCTGTGTGACCTGTGAGCTCTTCATTCCCCAGCCAGGAGTCAGGGTAGGGTCTCTGGAGTAAGGGTACTGAGTCCAGGATGCTGGACCAGCAGATAATAACTTAGCCTAAGGAATATTAATCTGAGGCTGCTCTTCTGGAGGTATCCACCTTAAAACCAAGACCCAGCTCTATACAACTGCCTGAAAGCTCCAGTGCCACACACCTCATGTGACCCTGCGCATCATCTCCACCTACCAGAGCGCAGGCAGGTGTATCTCCCACAAGGAAGCCTATTTAAGCCTCTGGACCAAACTCACTCACCAGGAGGCAGACAACAGAATCAAGAGGAACTATGACCTGTAGCTTGCAGAAGGGAGACCATAAACATAGTAAGTCAGACAAAATGAGATAATAGAGAAATATGTTGCAGATAAAGAAGCAAGGTAAAAACGCAAAAGACCAAATAAATGAAGAGGAAATAGGCAATCTACCTGAAATAGAGTTCAGAGTTGTGCTAGTAAAGATGATCCAAGTTTTTGGAAACAGAATGGAGGCATGGACTGAAAAATAAGAAATGTTTAACAAAGACCTAGAGGAACTAAAGAACAAGCTATCAATGATGAACAACACAATAACTGAAATGAAAAATATACTGGAAGGAATCAATAGCAGGAAAGTTGCAGTAGAAGAACAGATAAGTGAGCTGGAAAATGGAATGATTGGAATAACTGCCATGGAGCAGAGTAAAGATAAAAAAAGAAAATAATTGAGGACCATCTCAGATATAAATGCTAATAGCCATAAAAGGGGAAATCACAATAACACAATAATAGCAAGGAACTTTAACACTCCTATTATGAATAGATCATTCCAGACAGAAAATTAATAAGGAAATACAAGCCTTAAATTATACATTAGACCATGTAGACTCAATTGATAGTATAGGATATTCCATCTGAAAACAGCAGAATACACTTTCTTCTCAAGTGCACAGAAACCATTCTCCAGGATAAATCATATCTTGGGTCACAAATCAAGCCTCAGTAAATTTAAGAAAATTGACATCATATCAAGCATCTTTTTGGACCACAATGCTATGAAATTAGAACTCAGGAAAAGAAAAGAAAATTGTTAAAGGCAACTCAATATAAAAAACAAAACAACCCAATTGAAAAAATAGGTGGAAGACATAATTAGATATTTCTGCAAACAAGACATACAAATGGCCAGCAAACATGAAAAGATGTTCAACATCACTAATTATTAGAGCAACACAGATCAAAACTACAATGAGGTATCACCTCACATTAGTTAGAATGTTTAGTTCAGTTGCTGAGTCTTGCCAGACTCTTTGCAACCCCATGGACTGTAGCACACCAAGCCTCCCTGTCCATCACCAACTCCCAGGGGTTTATTCAAACTCATGTCCGTTGAGTTGGTGATGCCATCCAACCATCTCATCCTCTATCATCCCCTTCTCTTCCTGCCCTCAATCTTTCCCAGCATTAGGGTCTTTTCAAATGAGTCAGCTTCACATCAGGTGGCCAAAGTATTGGAGTTTCAGCTTCAACATCAGTCATTCCAATGAACACCCAGGACTGATGTGCTTTAGGATGGACTGGTTGGATCTCCTTGCAGTCCAAGGGACTCTCAAGAGTCTTCTCCAACACCACAGTTCAAAAGCATTAATTCTTTGGTGCTCAGCTTTCTTTATAGTCCAACTCTCACATCCATATGTGACTACTGGAAAAACCATATGTTTGACTAGATGGACCTTTGTTGACAAAGTAATGTCTCTGCTTTTTAATATGCTGTCTAGGTTGGTCATAACTTTTCTTCCAAAGAGCAAGTGTCTTTTAATTTTATGGCTGCAGTCACCATCTGCAGTGATTTTGGAGCCTAAAAATAGTCTGTCACTGTTTCCACTGTTTCCCCATCTATTTGCCATGAAGTGATGGGACCAGTTAGAATGATCACCACCAAAAAAATCTGTGAGCAATAAATGCTGAAGTGTGTGTGGAGAAAAGGAAGCCCTCTTCACTGTTGATGGGAATGTAAATTAACATGGCCACAATGGAAGTTCCTTTAAAACTAAACAGGATGGAAGTTCCTTAAAAACTAAAAATAGAGCTTCCATATAACTCAACAATCCTGCTCCTGGGCATATACCCAGGGAAAACCATAATTCAAAGAGATACATGCACCCCTCATTGCAGTACTATTTACAATAGCCAGGACGTGGAAGCAACCTAAGCATCCATCAGCAGAGGAGTGGATAAAGCAGATGTGGTACATATATACAGTGAAACATTACTCATCTGTGAGAGGAGCAAAACTGTGTCATTTGAGGAGATGTGGTGGATTAATAGACTATCATACAGAGTGATGTAAGTCAGAAAGAAAAAACAAACAAACATATGTTAATGGTTATGTGTGGAATCTAGAAAAAATGGTTTACATGATCTTATTTGCAAGAAAAACTAGAGACACAGATGTAGAGAACGAATATATGGATGCCAAAGGAGAAAGTCCTGGAAGTGATGGGACGAATTGGGAGATTGGGATTGGCATATGTACATTTGATACTGTCTATAAAATAGATAACTAATGAGAAACTACTGTATTAACATAGGGAACTGCTCTTTGTGTTCGGTGGTGAACTCAAGGAGAAGGAAATCCAAAAAAAGAGCTGGTGTATTTATACATATAGCTGATTCAAATATACTGTCATTGATCCTCACAATGACTCTCTGAGGAAAACTTGGTATTTTATAAATAAAGAACTTTATGAGTAAATTACTGGTTAAGTCTGTCTAAGATTGCATAGCTAATAATGATAGAGCTGTGACTGGGCTCCATGTCTAATCCTGAGTTGCTCTGTCTAGTGAGAACAAAAATGAGTCCACAGACAATGGGTAAAGAATGATATTCATAATTAATTTTTAAGATGAATGCTGAACAGATGGACACTCTTATAACTAGTTTCCGTAATGCTGAAGTTGAACGGTTCTATGGAGACCTACAAGACCTTTTAGAACTAACACCCAAAAAAGATGTTCTTTTCATTTTAGGGGACTGGAATGCAAAAGTAGGAAGTCAAGAAACACCTGGAGTAGCAGGCAAATTTGCCTTGGGAGTACAGAATGAAGCAGGGCAAAGGCTAATAGAGTTCTGCTAAGAGAATACACTGGTTATAGCAAACACCCTCTTCCAAAAACACAAGAGAAGACTCTACACATGGACATCACCAGATGGGCAACACCAAAATCAGATTGATTATATTCTTGGCAGCCAAAGATGGAGAAGCTCTATACAGTCAACAAAAACAAGACCAGGAGCTGACTGTGACTCAGATCATGAACTCATTATGGCCAAATTCAGACTTAAATTGAAGAAAGTGGGGAAAACCATTAAACCATTCAGGTATGACCTAAATCAAATCCCTTATGACTATACAGTGGAAGTGAGAAATAGATTTAAGGGCCTAGATCTGATAGATAGAGTGCCTGATGAACTATGGACAGAGCTTCGTGACACTGTATAGGAGACAGGGACCAAGACCATCCCCGAGAAAAAGAAACGCAAAAAAGCAAAATGGCTAAGGAGGCCTTACAAATAGCTGTGAAAATAATAGAAGTGAAAAGCAAAGGAGAAATGGAAGGATATACCCCTTTGAGTGCAGAGTTCCAAAGAATAGCAAGGAGAGATAAGAAAGCCTTCCTCAGTGATCAGTGTAAAGAAAAAGAGGAAAACAATAAATGGGAAAGACTAGAGATCTCTTCAAGAAAATTAGAGATACCAAGGGAACATTTCATGCAAAGGTGGGCTCAATAAAGGACAGAAGTGGTATGAACATGACAGAAGCAGAAGATATTAAGAGGTGGCAAGAATACACAGAAGAACTGTACAAAAAAGATCTTCATGACCCAGTTAATCATGATGGTGTGATCACTGACCTAGAGCCAGACATCCTGGAACGTGAAGTCAAGTGGGCCTTAGGAAGCATCACTATAAACAAAGCTAGTGGAGATGATGGAATCCCAGTTGAGCTATTTCATATCCTAAAAGTTGACACTGTGAAACTGTTGCACTCAATATGTCAGCAAATTTGGAAAACTCAGCAGTGGCCACAGGACTGAAAAAGGTCAGTTTTCATTCCAATGCCAAAGAAAGGCAATGCCAAAGAATGCTCAAACTACCACACAATTGCACTCATATCACAGGCTAGTAAATTAATGCTCAAAATTCTCCAGACCAGGCTTCAGTAATACATGGACTGTGAACTTCCAGATGTTCGAGCTGGTTAAAGAAAAGGCAGAGGAACAAGAGATCAAACTGCCAACATATGCTGGATACTCAAAAAAGGAAGAGAGTTCTAGAAAAACATCTATTTCTGCTTTATTGCCTATGCCAGAGTCTTTGACTGTGTGGATCACAATAAACTACGGAAAATTCTGAAACAGATGGGAATACCAGGCCACCTGACCTGCCTCTTGAGAAACCTGTATGCAGGTCAGGAAGCAAGAGTTAGAACAGGACATGGAACAACAGACTGGTTCTAAATAGGAAAAGGAATACGTCAAGGCTGTATATTGTCACCCTGCTTATTAACTTATATGCAGAGTACGTCACGGAAACCCTGGGCTGGAAGAAGCACAAGCTGGAATCAGATTACCAGGAGAAATATCAATAACCTCAGATATGCAGATGACACCACCCTTATGGCAGAAAGTGAAGAACTAAAGTCTCTTGATGAAAGTGAACGAGGATAGTACAAAACTGACTTAAAGCTCAATATTCAGAAAATTAAGATCATGGCATCCGGTCCCATCACTTCATGGCAAATAGATGGGGAAACAGTGGAAACAATGTCAGACTTTATTTTCCTGGGCTCCAAAATCACTGTAGATGGTGATTGCAGCCATGAAATTGAAAGACACTTACTCCTTGGAAGGAAAGATATGATCAGCCGAGACAGCATATTAAAAGGCAGAGACATTACTTTGCCAACAAAGGTCCATCTAGTCAAGGCTATGGTTTTGCCAGTATTCATGTATGGATGTGAGAGTTGGACTGTGAAGAAAGCTGAGCGCAGAAGTATTGATGCTTTTGAACTGTGGTGTTGGAGAAGACTCTTGAAAGTTCCTTCAACTACATGGAGATTGAACCAGTCGATCCTAAAGGAGATCAGTCCTGGGTGTTCATTGGAAGGATTGATGTTGAAACTGATAGTCCATTACTTTGCCACTTGATGCAAAGAGCTGACTCATTTGAAAAGACCCTGGTATTGGGAAAGATTGAGGGCAGCAGGAGAAGTGGACAACAGAGGATGAGATGGTTGGATGGCATCACCAACTCAATGGATATGAGTTTGGGAAGGCTCTGTGAGTTGATGATGGACAGCGAGGCCTGGCATGCTGTAGTTCCTGTGGTCACAAAGAGTCAGACACAACTGAGTGACTGAACTGAGCTGAACTGATCTCTAGAATTGAGAACGTAATTTTCTCTGGTTACTCAATGACTTAAAATTCATTTAGCTTTTTGAACTTTTAGGTTGTAGTGTGTATGTGCATAGCGCTAAATCACTTCAGTCAAGTCCAACTCTTTGCAACTCTATGGACTGTAGCCTGCCAGGCTCCCCTCTCCATGGATTCTCTAGGCAAGAACAGGAATGGGGTGCAGTTTCCTTTCTAGAGGATCCTTTTCCAGGGACTGAACCTGTGTTTCTTATATCTCATGCATTGTCAGGTGGGTTCTTTCCCACTAATGCCACCTGGCATATCCAAGTGTTAATTCATTTTGCAAAGATTCTGCTAATAATTCTAACAAAAAAAAATGTTACCTCTACATATAAGTTGGTTAATAGCCAGTTTATCTTTTAAAAGTTGTGTTTTTTTGTGAAAGCTTGAAGATTAAAGAGTGGATTAATAATTATTGTTCAAATAACAAGTAAGCTGAAAATATTTTGACACAATCAGGTAAAAATTGGTTTGTAAAGTTTCATTTTTTTTTTTTTTTTAGTTCTATTCTTTTTTTTTTAATTTTATTTTATTTTAAAACTTTACATAATTGTATTAGTTTTGCCAAATATCAAAATGAATCTGCCACAGGTATACATGTGTTCCCCATCCTGAACCCTCCTCCCTCCTCCCTCCCCATACCATCACTCTGGGTCGTCCCAGTGCACTAGCCCCAAGCATCCAGTATCGTGCATCGAACCTGGACTGGCAACTCGTTTCTTACATGATATTTTACATGTTTCAATGTCATTCTCCCAAATCTTCCCACCCTCTCCCTCTCCCACAGAGTCCATAAGACTGTTCTATACATCAGTGTCTCTTTTGCTGTCTCGTACACTGGGTTATTGTTACCATCTTTCTAAATTCCATATATATGCATTAGTATACTGTATTTATGTTTTTCCTTCTGGCTTACTTCACTCTCTATAATAGGCTCCAGTTTCATCCACCTCATTAGAACTGATTCATTTGTCAGTGTTTTTGCTGTTTAGCTTGAGCTCCAGAGATACAATCCACTATTTTTTTAATAACATCATTTGAAATTAGGTCTAGCCTTTAAAAATTATATTTTATTTTTAAAATTAAAATAAGGAAAGGGAACAATGCATCATGCCTTAATTTAAGGTACCTTTTCCATTATATAACCAATTACTGGATGAAACATATACTGAAATACTTAATAAGAAAAATCTGTTCAGTGTTAGACTTAAACTGTTTGTCCTTACTGACTAAAAGGACATAAAAAATTTAGTCAAGAGAATACTTTTAAGCAATTAGGTTATCTTTAGTGACCATCAATTTGAAGTACCTATAACTTAAAGATTTGGAACCCCAAATCTGCAGTCTGTCATTCTTGAATTTTCTTTGGGTTTTACTCTCACATTCACTCAATGACCAAATTCCACTGATATTTCTTTCTAAATGTCTCTCAAGTTCAGCCTCTTATATGAGTACTTTCCCATCACCCAATCTAGAACACCATGAACCTGCCTTAGCCTCCTAGCCTCATCCAAATGGTCTGAGAGCCAGAGTGATTTGAAATGTAATCATGCCTCCTCCCCAGTTAAAACCTTTACAGTTTTGTATTGCTCTTAGGAGAAAGTGAAACTCATGCACAGACTAAAAGGGTTTTGCCCTCTTTCTAACAGCACATAACCTCAGCCATAAATGACTTTTTCATGGTCTTCCCATGGACCCTTAACCCTGCCTGGTTGCAGTCCTTAAAGCCATTTACTTATTTGAAAGTGCTTCTTGCCCGCTAGACTGTAGGCTTTTAAGGCACCCTGAACTCCTTTTATCAAAATGTACACCACACTTTCTGCAAAATTATGCTGTGTTAACTTATGTTTCTGTTCCTGCCTCACTATCTCACAAGTTCCCCTGGCAGGCACCAGCTCTGTTTAGTGTTGTAGTTGTTGCTTCTGGCATAATGACTGAAGTGTCATCATTGCCCAGTAAATATCTATTAAATAAGTAAATGAAGGAATAACAGTTACATAGCTTTTTATATTTTTCTATTGTAAATCAGAAAGACATGACTTAGCAGCCCTTAGATTGGAGGTGAGTACATTGACAAAATTCCCTAAAATTGTATAAGATCATATTCCATCATAAACAAGTGTTAAAATATGTAATATAACCTCTTAATACTCCCATGTCTATATGAGCTTGACTGCAGGACAATTATAATTAAGCAATTGAATATTCATCTCATGTCTTTTCATAGTTAAGATTCATAAATAATACCAGTCTTCATATAGAAAATTTGAAATATAAAGATGAATAATCTCAGATGTAGCCTGAAATAGAAGATGCTTTCAGGAAACGTTTACATTTATATCAGATCAGATCAGATCAGTTGCTCAGTCATGTCCAACTCTTTGCGACCCCATGAATTGCAGCACGCCTGGCCTCCCTGTCCATCACCAACTCCCGGAGTTTACTGAGACTCATGTCCATCGAGTCAGTGATGCCATCCAGCCATCTCATCCTCTATCGTCCCCTTCTCCTCCTGCCCCCAATCCCTCCCAGCATCAGAGTCTTTTCCAATGAGTCAACTCTTCACATGAGGTGGCCCAAGTACTGGAGTTTCAGCTTTAGCATCATTCCTTCCAAAGAAATCCCAGGGCTGATCTCCTTCAGAATGGACTGGTTGGATGTCCTTGCAGTCCAAGGGACTCTCAAGAGTCTTCTCCAACACCACAGTTCAAAAGCATCAATTCTTCAGCATTCAGCCTTCTTCACAGTCCAACTCTCACATCCATACATGACCACAGGAAAAACCATAGCCTTGACTAGATACTAATATCTTAATGTTTAATCTATTTTGGTCCTGTAAACTTTGACAAGTTTTGAATTAGAATCAATGAATCAGTGTAACTACTTTCTTTTTCATGAGTTTCTTCATTAAATGCTTCACTTACAGCATTGTCATAATGTGACCAAATTGTAGAGACATGTAAAATTTTTCCACTTTTAATGCACTATCCTTTAAAAGTACTATTTTTTTAATGACAAAAACATGTAAATATAATTATAGTAATTAGCTCTGTCTATAAGCAAATCTTGCAATAAAACTCTTTTGCTCCACATTAAATCAAATCTCACTCTGCAGTCTTGCCACTCTTATTGTCATAATAAAATTTAATTAACATCACAGTGATCATGTTGGCATTTTGGATGAGTATTTTTTTTAGGATGAAGTGTTTATCTTGTATAGATGTAGAGCTGTATTACATTTGCAGCGAGGTACATCCTGAAGTGGCATCAGTCTTTCTTATATTGGATGTTTGGTTTGATTGGTCACTGATAAAGATTGGTTTTACTAATAGGTTTATAAAAATGTTTAAAAACCACATGTTTGTTCTAGAGAGGATAATAAAGAGAATGACAAAAATCATTCATAACTCCTTCACCAAGAGATAATAGGAGGCAATATTTTTGTATATATCCATACCATCTTAAATCTACTTTCTGTTTTTCAGCTTTGTGGTCATAATATATATAATTTTATTTTTTGATTATTCATTTCACATATGATTAATGTGAACTATTTTCATGTCATGTTGCATTCTTTAGGAGTGTTTTGGATGTAATGGCTGTAATAAGTAACATTATGATGATTTTTCATATTCCTGATTTCAGTAGGTGTTACTAGTTTACCTCATTTTGCTATGAACACCATTAATAATAATAAAATAAAAAGAATTGGTTGGAAAAATGAACTGAAACATTTGACCAGTGGCTAGTATCCCTAATCAATTAAAAACTGTCCACAATTAATACAGAAAATAGATGCCCTGATAGAGAAATGAGCAAAATATGGATATACTATTGATAAACAACAACTGGGAATATGAAAACCATGTTCAGTCACATATATCCAAATGGAGACAGCACTGTGCTACAATCTTTGGTAGAATAAGATTGCCAGAATTTAAAAAGACTTTCTGTGTTGTCAGGGTATAGGAAAGCGGACAGTCTCCTAGTGTAGTAAAATTCAAACCATTCAGAAAATAATTTAGAAATTAGAAAAATTAAGGCATTCCAGTTTTTAGAACTTTATTCCAGGAAAATATTCTGATATCTGTTTAAAAAATGGGCAATTATCTTGTCTTGTTTTCAAATAATAGGAGAAAACTTGAGAGTAAATAAATTTTTAATATAAATTATGGGATTTGTGAGTTAAGTAATACTGTAATAATATAATTGATTAATATGCAGTCAATAAAATGGAATGATATATTTATTATCTATTTAAAATTTAGTACAAAAGAGTATAATTTTTACTTTTGTTTTTCATTTTTTATATAAATATGTTTTTATTTAGTTGAAATTTACAAGGAGGTTATTATGGTAAGAACTTAGAACATACATTTGAGCTTTCTCGCTGGATTCAGAGTCAGTCAAAAATAAGGCATGCTTAAAAACACTTCTTTTAAGAAGTCATTTTCTTAAAAAAAAAATTGATGTCCTTAAGCTTAAAAAGTAGAAAACTCTTTGAAGGCATTTGTCTGTTTCTGCTATAGCTTGAGTAGATATTGTAAGCCTGGTGCATTTAATATCTGCCACATTAAAAAAAAATTGAAGCTGCCTTTTCTTGAAGCTGTTCATAGGCCTTGAAGCTTCTGTAAAGGTCATTAAGTTGTGTTAGTCACTCAGTCATGTCCACCTGTTTGTGACGCTATGGACTGTGCTCTCTGCCCATGGAATTCTCTGGGTAAGAATACTGGAGTGGATTGCCATTCCCTTTTCTAGGGTATTTTCCTGACCCAGGGATCAAGCCAGGGACTCCCACACTACAGACAGATTCTTTACTATCTGAGCCACTAGGGAAGCCCTATAAAGATCATACCTAACATTTAATGATTCTTACTATGTGTGTGAGAAGTTGATCCTATTTTAAGAATTTTATGTATTTTAACTTATAACAATAATCCTATAAAATAGATATCTTGATTATCCACATTTTGTAGAGGAAGAAACTATGCTGACAGAGTGTTGGTGCCTGCATGCTAAGTTGCTTTCAGATCAGATCAGTCACTCAGTCATGTCCGACTCTTTGCGACCCCATGAGTTGCAGCACGCCAGGCCTCCCTGTCCTTCACCAGCTCCCGGAGTTCACTGAGACTCACGTCCATCGAGTCAGTGATGCCATCCAGCCATCTCATCCTCTGTCGTCCCCTTTTCCTCCAGCCCCCAATCCCTCTCAGCATCAGAGTCTTTTCCAATGAGTCAACTCTTTGCATGAGGTGGCCAAAGTACTGGAGTTTCAGCTTTAGCATCATTCCTTCCAAAGAAATCCCAGGGCTGATCTCCTTTAGAATGGACTGGTTGGATCTCCTTGCAGTCCAAGGGACTCTCAAGAGTCTTCTCCAACACCACAGTTCAAAAGCATCAATTCTTCGGCATTCAGCCTTCTTCACAGTCCAACTCTCACATCCATACATGACCACAGGAAAAACCATAGCCTTGACTAGACTAACCTTTGGTGGCAAAGTGATGTCTCTGCTTTTGAATATGCTATCTAGGTTGGTCATAACTTTCCTTCCAAGGAGTAAGCGTCTTTTAATTTCATGGCTGCAGTCACCATCTGCAGTGATTTTGGAGCCCCCCAAAATTAAGTCTGACACTGTTTCCACTGTTTCCCCATCTATTCCCCATGAAGTGATGGGACCAGATGCCATGATCTTCGTTTTCTGAATGTTGAGCTTTAAGCCAACTTTTTCACTCTCCACTTTCACTTTCATCAAGAGGCTTTTGAGTTCCTCTTCACTTTCTGCCATAAGGGTGGTGTCATCTGCGTATCTGAGGTTATTGATATTTCTCCCAGCAATCTTGATTCCAGCTTGTGTTTCTTCCAGTCCAGCATTTCTCATGATGTACTCTGCATATAAGTTAAACAGGGTGACAATATACAGCCTTGACATACTCCTTTTCCTATTTGGAACCAGTCTGTTGTTCCATGTCCATTTCTAACTGTTGCTTCCTGACCTGCATACAAATTTCTCAAGAGGCAGATCAGATGGTCTGGTATTCCCATCTCTTGAAGAATTTTCCACAGTTTATTATTTATTTATGAGTTGCTTTAGTCGTGTCTAACTCTTTGCGACCCTGTGGACTGTAGCCTGCCAGGCTCCTCTGTCCATGGGATTCTCCAGGCAAGAATACTGGAGTGGGTAGCCATTTCCTTCTCCATAGAGTGTTGGTATCTTTCTCCAATCAGGCTTACTGAGTGGTTGACCTTAGATTTGAATACAGGCAGTCAGCTTTAGGGTCACTGAACTATACTGCTTCTTAAGTTAGGAATTAAAAACTTGGAGAAGTTTTAAGTAGCTCTACAGGCTCTTCTCTAGATTCTTTGTGAATTTGATTTTTTAAATTTTATTTTATTTTTAAACTTTACAATATTGTATTAGTTTTGCCAAATATCGAAATGAATCCGCCACAGGTATACCTGTGTTCCCCGTCCTGAACCCTCCTCCCTCCTCCCTCCCCATACCCTCCCTCTGGATTCTTTCTGAATTTTAGATTGACATGAGCTTTATATACTCTCCAGCAAAATACGAATTTGCCCCAGATCTTTTAGGACCCTCTGGAGTTCATCACAGCATTTTAAAGGATTATACTGCTAAATGATTCCATTCTTTCTAGTATACTTTAGAAAAGCTATGTCCCCAGTCTTTCTCTTTAAAGACACTTTTAAATAGTAGAAATTTTACACCATATTTTAAAGGTAGTAAAAGATCCCAAAATACGTGAAACAAGTCAGCTAAAATTAATACACAGTCACCACTACTGTGTAAGACTATCTGCAAACACCTGTCAAAGCTTCACTGATAACTCACTGGGTTGGCCTTCATTCTGGGGAGAAGAGGATAACTGTCTACTAGTATTCTATCTTGGGACTCTCATGGAACACTGCTAAACCAGAGGAACCCTGGGAAAAGTATTTACCTTTTCTTTGTCATTATATGTATATGGCATAGAGATAAGAACATTTACACATGTACTCTCACATGGAGGACTGTGTGAATGGAAGGAAATAATGCATATAAAGGGCCCAGTACAGTAGGCCTGACTGATTGTGTGTAGTCCAAAATGCTAAATTTTGATATCATTGTTAAGTAATGATATAGTATTGTATGTATACATCGTAATAAGTACATTAGCCTTCTCATTCACCTGCTACCTCTCCGCTTAGTATCTACTCATGCCAGAAGATTTGCCTTATGAACTGAAGCATAGTCTTTAGAAAATCTCCCTTTAAAAAAGTGAATGTGGGAAAGCTCATAAAGGTGATTTCCTACACTCAGTTGAAAAGGGCATTAAAACGTTGGTTTAAAGTTGAGAAACTTGGAAAACAGAGCCTTCAGAAAATGGAATCCAAAGGTACATTTGTTTGTAGGTGATAAAAGTCTGCCATGGAAATACTATGAGAAGGTCCAAGAAGATTCTGGTTTGGAAAGAGTGGAGAGGCATATATAAGAGTGGAAAAGAAGGATTAAAAAGGATTTGAGCCATATCAATTTTGCCCAGGACTTCCCCTAGTGGCTAGTACAGCTTCTTTGATTATCTTAATGCTCTTTTTTTTTTTTTCTTTTGTCAGACCTGGCAAACTTTAGAACCTGGGGCTGTAAAATGAGGGTGATTACTGTGGAGAAAGAGTGTCACAAAATGACAAAGATAAGGGAGCAGCCACCTAATAGAAAAATTCCATCCTAAATCATGATTTATTGTATAAGCTGATGATTTGGAAGAGTTATATTTCTGAAAACTAACAAAATGAATATATTTTTCTAATTCATTACAGTTAGAACAAAGTAAATGAGGCTACTTAAGCTGCTGTGCTGCTGCTAAGTCGCTTTAGTCATGTCCGACTCTGTGTGACCCCATAGATGGCAGCCCACCAGGCTCCCTGGGATTCTCCAGGCAAGAACACTTAAGCTAGGGATGATTAAAAACGTCTGTGAATAGTGAAAAAATTTACTAACAGTCTTATGTATTATTGTTGAAAGATAGTGGGAAATAATGGTTTATTCTCTTACTCTCTTGGGAAACAGACCTTCTTGGAGGTACTAAGTGAAGGTCACTCAGTCGTGTCCAACTCTTTGTGACCCTATGGAATATACAGTCCATGGAATTCTCCAGGCCAGAATACTGGAGTGGGTGGCCTTTCCCTTCTCCAGGGGATCTTCCCAACCCAGGAATCGAACCCAGGTCTCCCACATTGCAGGTGGATTCTTTATCAGCTGAGCCACAAGTGACTCCTGAAAGTACCAAAGTCATTTACAAAAAGTAAAGGATGCAATATGCAGTGAAAGGACAGTATATGTTTGCATGTTATTACTTGTCAAGTATTTTATCTCATGGGAAATAGATGGGGAAACAGTGGAAATAGTGTCAGACTTCATTTTTTGGGGCTCCAAAATAACTGCTGATGGTGATTGAAGTCATGAAATTAAAAGACGCTTACTCCTTGTAAGGAAAGTTATGACCAACCTAGATAGCATATTCAAAAGCAGAGACATTACTTTGCCAACAAAGGTCCGTCTAGTCAAGGCTATGGTTTTTCCAGTAGTAATATATGGATGTGAGAGTTGGACTGTGAAGAACACTGAGCGCCAAAGGAATTGATGCTTTTGAACTGTGGTGTTGGAGAAGACTCTTGAGAGTCCCTTGGACTGCAAGGAGATCCAACCAGTCCATCCTAAAGGAGATCAGTCCTGGGTGTTCATTGGACGGAACGATGCTAAAGCTGAAACTCCAGTACTTTGGCCACCTCATGGGAAGAGTTGATTCATTGGAAAAGACTCTGATGCTGGGAGGGATTGGGGGCAGGAGGAGAAGGGGACGATAGAGGATGAGATGGCTGGATGGCATCACCGACTAGATGGACATGAGTTTGAGTGAACTCCAGGAGATGGTGATTGACAGGGAGGCCTGGCATGCTGCGTTTCATGGGGTCGCAAAGAGTTGGACACGACTGAGTGACTGAACTGAACTGAACTGATGGTATATTGCCACTGTAGCTAGTCTGCTATGATAAATACGGAGTTTGTATGTTGTCTGCTTTTATTTCATTGACTGTTCTACTCTTAAATCTGGATCCTGTTAAAAGGAGACTCACAATGTTACAGATTTCTCAGTGGAACTTAGTAAATTGTTCAAAGATCTTGAGTCCATTAGAGAACGTAGACAGAGGAAAGAGCCAGTCATAAATTTTTAAGATTCCTTTTGTTGAGTTTTGTTTTTATTAAAAGTAAAGTAAAACTTAAGTCACCAAATGTTAAATTCTTCAAAATCCATGATGCAGGGCTACTGAAAAGTTAGATTTACTATTTTTTCTTTTTTTGGAGAGAATATGAAAAGTTCATTTATTATGGTTGAGTTCTAGCATTTGATTTGATTGTGCACAATATTCTTTGAAGAAGATGTGGATTCTTGCCTAAAGTCAGCTTGAGTTTCAACATTAGTAAATCATATCAAACTTCCCAGTGGACTTAGAAGCAGTATAATTAATTAGAAGGCAATAGCCAGGTTGGATAAAAATATCACTAAATTGGGTTAATATAGTGTGACAAATAAAAGATGTTAGTGCAGAAAGGAAGCAAAGTTATTTCAGAAAAATTTCAAACAGAAAAGTAGAATTTCCTATAAAGATTCAAAAAATGAAAAAATTAAATTTTTGGATGGAAACTTTATCATTAATTGTTCTATTGTGATCATTTTGCTACTTAATTCTTGCATTCTCATAGAAGAAACAAAAATTTTTCTTCAAAACATAGTCTTGTTTGGAAAATAATTGGACCATCCTTAGCATGTATTAATTTAAAAACTGAAAACATTATGTAAATAAATAGGTGTTTATTATGCATGTATGGCGGAGAAGGCAGTGGCACCCCACTCCAGTACTCTTGCCTGGAAAATCCCATGGACGGAGGAGCCTGATGGGCTGCAGTCCATGGGGTTGCTAAGAGTCAGACAGGACTGAGCGACTTCACTTTCACGTTTCACTTTCATGCACTGGAAAAGGACATGGCAACCCACTCCAGTGTTCTTGCGTGGAAAATCTCAGGGACGAGGGAGCCTGATGGGCTGCTGTCTGTGGGGTTGCATAGAGTTGGACACGACTAAAGTGACTTAGCAGCAGCAGCAGCAGCAGCAGCCGCAGCATGCATGTATGGATATTAGTGGACTTCCCAGGTAGCTCAATGGTAAAGAATCTGCCTGCCAATGTAGGAGCCTCAGGAGACATGGATTCAATCCCTGGGTTGGAAAGATTCACTGTAGGAGGGCATGGCAACCCACTCCTGTATTCTTGCCAGGGAAGTCCCATGGACAGATGAGCCTGATGGCCTAGAGTTCACGGGGTCACAAATCAGACACATTGAGCACACAAACATACATACACACACACACACATGAATATTAGTATCAGACAATTAAATAACACATATCCCTCAATTTTTAATATATTTATCATCATACCTTTTAATTGTAAGTCTGCTCTCTCTCTCTCTTTTTTTTTTTTGTTCCACTAGAAAGAATCTAAGTGCCTTAATTATGAGGAGCTGTTTCCCACTGTAGGGGTTATTTTTTGAAGAAGTAAATTTTAGAAATTAAGAACTTGGTTTTAGAAATGAATTAAGCTACTGCGTGATTCTATGATAATTGAATGCAGAAATCCGTTCAATATCCAAGTTTAATCTGAACAATTTTAGTAATTAAGCTTACTTCTTTATGTAGTAGCCCATTATTAGATATCTTGATAATAATTATGAGAAAACTCTTACCTGATTTGAGTTACCGACCAAATTTTGGTCTTATGATCCTCTTAAGCTATAATTTTCCTTCCCTTAACAACGCTTTGTAAACATGTGAAGACAACAGTCTCATTCTCTATAAGCCGCTTTTGGATTAGCTACTCATAGTTTTTTCCTGCCTTTTTTTTCAAATTACGTCTTAAAAAACTTCTATTTTCTGTCTAGGTTATATCTCAATATGGTGATGAATGTCCTTGCATAAACTTGTTTGTCATATCATTATACCAAATATTCTGTAGTAGCTGATTACCTGATTAGGTTTAACAACTGATATATTTATGTGAAGTAAGATTGTTGTAACATTCTGAAAATCAGTACAGTGATTCTTACTGGGAGGACATAAAATTATGAATTACTGCTTACTGAGTGAAAAGAAATGTAGTGTCTATTCACAGAAATGAATTCAACATTTGTTTTCACTTGACAACTCCTTCTTAGACTTTTCTACTTTCAACACTCTTGATTCTCCTACTTATATCTTTGCTGTAACTAACATAAAGGAGGTTGTTCCCTCTGCCAACATCTAACGCTTTCCATTTGGGCCTTTTGAAGTATCTGGTTCACCAATGTTTCTTTTCTTCCTTTCTGATAGACTACATCTCTCATACAATTTGTGACCCAAATGTCATTCAAAGAGAAATTGTTTGCAAGTCAGACCAAACAAAAATGAACACTTCCATATTCTAGATTTTCTACCTTCAGGATTTTTGCATTAACTGATAAGTTACCCATACTTCTCATTTTTTTTTCTTCTTTGATGAAGGGATTCATCCTTTCATGAATTTCATCCATTCATCCCTTTGATGAAGGGATTCATTCATCAACACAAAGCTCACCTCTCAGTCAAGTCTTCACCTGTAAAGAAAAAGAGTAAGTAGCCCTCTTATGAAGCCTTTTTAAGAATAAACAATAATTGATCCCGTTGCCAAACTTGTAAGGATCTAGGGAAATAAAGATAATACAATTTCTACTATCAAGAATCTCATGGTCTATTTACATAACTATGTTGACCAGTATTGGAATATGAATATAAAAACATAAATAGATGTGATATGTGACTGTTGCTCAAAAAAATTGACACAAAGGAAGGAGTGCCTTATAAAGAAAATATTTGAGCGGGCCTTAAAGAATAACCGAGAACTTATTCTCTGTGCTACTTTAGATTTGGTTTATATTATGTAGTATTTTTATGTGTTTGTTCACATTAGGTATCTCTTTGCCCTGATAATACATCTATCTCTGTGCTATGATTTCTATGTTTTTGGTACTTAATGGGATTTATTATCTAACAAGTGCAAGCACAGAATTCAATAATGTTTGAGGAATGAGTTGAGACAAAGAATTTCCAATCTATTTCAAAAGTTATCTCTTCCTTTCTTCTAAGCTTTGTCTTTCCTTAAATTTTAAGTTCAGGAATCAGCTTACACTCTTTTCAATACTGTATTACCTCTTGCTACTTTCCAGAATCATTTTTATTTTTACTATTTAATTTCATTTTATGGAAATCAAAACAAATAATTTTCAGATTTCTGTTCATATCATTGAGATATGACTCAGTAATTGAATAGATGAGACATCTGTGAAAGAACTAAAGACATTTGTCTGGGTAACCAAAAACTCGATAGTATTATGGATCAACAGGACAGGGAGGCCTCTTATTTTACTGTGCTTATTTATTTTATATACAGTCTTAAAACCCTTGTTTTTATTTTTTTCTGATGGTTATGTCCCTGTAGAAACCAATAAAATATACCAATAAAACCTGTAAATTTGGTGAATGTTTCTACTCAGTCATTAACTAATGTAACTTACGTTGTATAACTACTGTGATACTTTTCATTTAAAACTAATTTCCTTACTTTTAAAATTTGGTTGATTGTTATCTCTTTTCTTAATGAAATGGAACAAAGGTAATCAATTAAAATGCTTTGTATTTATATGTTTTATATAAATTTGCATACTATCCTGTGAGTGTTAGTTGCCCAGTCATGTTTGATTCTTTGCGACCGCGTGGACAGTAGTCTGCCAGGCTCCGATGTCCGTGGAATTCTCCAAGTAAGAATTCTGAAATTGGTAGTCATTGCCTTCTCCAGAGGATTCCCAACCCAGGGATGGAACTCTGGTCTCCTGCATTACAGGCGGATTATTTCCCGTCTGAGCTAACAGGGAAGCTCCATAATATCGTATATAAAACTGTATATCAGCAACTTATTTTAGTAGCAAAATTCTAAGGGAAAATTTAGTGAATCCATAATTTTGTAGACAGTGCTGTTGATGACATATTTGTGAGGACATACAATGCAGAAATTATAAACAATTTGGGGGTTAAAATGCAATCTTGGAACTGATGATGTTTTGTTTCAATAATTATTGAAAAATTATTTTAATTAAGATTTACTCATCCAACAAACACTTACTATGTACAGCTATGATTAAAGTGTTTTACCAAGCATTGCCAATACAAAGATGACCAAAATAGGCCATGCTCTCAAAGACACTGTTTACTACTGATAGCTATAACTTTACTATTGACATAGTTTATGTTTCTGTTAATCATATAGCCAGTCAGTAAATTTCATAAATTTTTTTACTGATGCAAATGTTGTACATGATGTTTTGCTGGAGTTATAAGTACATAGCCAGAAAAATAATTATATAGGTGCATTTTAGGACATCTATTTTTTTAGTGAACCATAAGACCTTGATGAGTTTGAAATTGGATGATGATCATTCACTAAGATGTAAAGATAGCTATAAAGGAGAATTTATAAGTTATATGTGATATCTTAGTTTCACATATTTTAAGAATCTCTGCAGAGATCTAAATGTGCACTTGAATCAAACTTTTTTTGTTATAAAACTATTAAAATAACTTTTTAAGTAACTGATTCTATACACAATACTCATATCACAACTGTCTTACGTATAATTTAAGAACTGCAGACCAAAAAAAGCAATTAATGTACTCTTTCTCTTGAGCCTGAGCCTTCCTTGTATCCAAAAGTATTAAGTTTAATGACAAAGGAGAAAAAGAAGGGAGACTTGTGGAAAATATCTAGTACCAGTAAAGATATTAAGGAAATGTAATGTCTTTTGAGTAGTGTCCTAGAGAAAGTGCTCATAAATCCATTTGAAGAAAAATGCATATGTATTAGATATTATAATCTCCCATTTCAGTGAATTACATTCTGTAATCCTTCATAATATATTGAAGGACATAGCATAGCTTTTTTTTCTGGCATTAGGTGAGCAGTGGTATTTGAGCAATATAAATGAAGCTAAAGAAAAAAGAGTAGATTTCCTAGACATATTATTTTAGCAGAGTTCTCAGTTTAGAAATACTTTATACATTGATTTATTTTTTTTCTCTTTCTGTGTGCAAATTCTCTGAGATATGACAGGTGGGGAATTATTTTTATTTTTTAAACAACAATAAAAACAAAATTAAATAAAAGTTGATATTTAGAACACTTCTTAAAGTGCTTAAATTGATTTATACAGTCTTGCATAATACTTAAAATATTAATAAATGAACTCTTTACCCTGAACGACTATAATGTAAGAATCATTAAGAAACTCAGTGAGAATTTCTTTTGCAATGTGACTACATTTTAAATGTTTTAAATGAAAATTCTTGAGGTGTTACGTTATAATTTACAGATGGATTAGAAATTTAAGATTCTTCATTAACAGCTTTTCCTCATTTAAAGTAACACATTTCTTTTTCCAGATTCTTCTACTTGGACATTTCATTACTAAGGAGGAAAATCACTTAATCTCTCTGTACCTTTTTACTCTAATTGATGTATTGAATTATTTCTTTTCCTCTAGAGATAGACAGCACAGCAGAGTCAAGAGCATGGTTTTTAGAGTAAGATAGACCAGGGTTTGACTCATGGCTCTGTGCATGAGTTATTGGATCATTTTAACCACATTTTCCAAATATCAGGTTTTTTTGTTGTTGTTGTTTTGTTTTTATATGTAGACTTAATTTTTTTTTTTTTTTGGAGTATAGTTCATTTGCAATATTGTATTAGTTTCATGTATACAGCAAAGTGAACAGTTATATATATATATATATATATACCTCCACATTTTTTAGGTTCTTTTCACATATAGGCCATTACATAGTATTGAGTAGAGCTCCCTGTGGTATACAGTAGGTTCTTATTAGTTATCTATT
Organism: Bos mutus; assembly: GCF_027580195.1. Lineage (NCBI taxonomy): Eukaryota > Metazoa > Chordata > Mammalia > Artiodactyla > Bovidae > Bos > Bos mutus. The sequence goes on from NC_091618.1 coordinate 35,558,100, forward strand.
TTATATATAGTAGTTCAGTTCAGTCGCTCAGTCGTGTCCGACTTGCTGCGACCCCATAAATTGCAGCACGCCAGGCCTCCCTGTCCATCACCAGCTCCTGGAGTTCACCCAAACCCACGTCCATCGAGTCAGTGATGCCATCTAGCCATCTCATCCTCTGTCGTCCCCTTCTCCTCCTGCCCCCAATCCCTCCCAGCATCAGAGTCTTTTCCAATGAGTCAAGTCTTTGCATGAGGTGGCCAAAGTACTGGAGTTTCGCTTTAGCATCATTCCTTCCAAAGAAATCCCAGGGCTGATCTCCTTTAGAATGGAATGGTTGGATCTCCTTGCAGTCCAAGGGACTCTCAAGAGTCTTCTCCAACAGCACAGTTCAAAAGCATCAATTCTTTGGTGCTCAGCTTTCTTCACAGTCCAACTGTCACATGCATACATGACCACTGGAAAAACCATAGCCTTGACTAGACGGACCTTTGTTGGCAAAGTGATGTCTCTGCTTTTAAATATGCTATCTAGGTTGGTCATAACTTTCCTTCCAAGGAGTAACTGTCTTTTAATTTCATGGCTGCAGTCACCATCTGCAGTGATTTTGGAGCCCAGAAAAATAAAGTCTGACACTGTTTCCACTGTTTCCCCATCTATTTCCCATGAAATGATGGGACCAGATGGCATGATCTTCGTTTTCTGATTGTTGAGCTTTAAGCCAACTTTTTCACTTTCCACTTTCACTTTCATCAAGAGGCTTTTGAGTTCCTCTTCATTTTCTGCCATAAGGGTGGTGTCATCTGCATATCTGAGGTTGTGGATATTTCTCCCGGCAATCTTGATTATAGCTTGTGTTTCTTCCAGCCCAGCGTTTCTCATGATGTACTTCGCATATAAGTTAAATAAATAGGGTGACAATATACAGCCTTGACATACTCCTTTTCCTATTTGGAACCAGTCTGTTGTTCCATGTCCAGTTTGAACTGTTGCTTCCTGACCTGCATATAGGTTTCTCAAGAGGCAGGTCAGGTGGTCTGGTATTCCCATCTCTCAGAATTTTCCACAGTTTATTGTGATCCACACAGTCAAAGGCTTTGGCGTCATTATGCATCTGCTAATCCCAATCTTCCAATTTATTTCTCCCCCATTTCTTCCTTAGTAACCATAAATTTATTTTCTATATCTGAGACTCTGTTTCTGTTTTGTATTATAGAAAAGTTCATTTGTATCCTTCTTTTAGATTCTGCATATTAACTATATCATATTTGGCTTTCTCTGATTGAGTTACTTGACACATTGTGACAGTTTCTAGGTCCATTCGGGTTGCTGCAGATGGCTTAATTTTGTTCTTTTTATGGCTAAGTAATATTCCATTGTATATGTACCACTTCTTTATCCATTCTTTTGTTGATGGATGTTTAAGTTGTATGTTTTTAAGAGTTAGCTTTCCCAGGTGGCTCAGTGGTAAAGAATCTGCCTGCCAATCAGGTGACTCATGTTTGATCCTTTGGTTGGAAAGATCCCCTGCAGAAGAAAATGCTACCCACTCCAGTATCCTTGCCTAGGAAATCCATGTACAAAGGAGCCTGATGGACTTATAGTTCACTGGTCCCAAAAGAGTCTGACATGACTAAGGGACTAAACAACAGAAAGCAATTTCATGAAGGTCTGAATACTGTTTAGAATTGTTCACAAAAGAGGTAAATTTTGATACAATTCTGGGAACATAATATATGTTCAATAAATAGTTACTAACATGTTGATAATAACTATTATCAGTGCACTAGAACATAAGATCTGTAGAGGATTGCCTTTTTGTTCCCTGCTAGTCCCAAGTTCCTAGGAGTGTGCTTAGCCAATGAAAAGTATTCTGTATATTTACTGAAAGATGAATAAATGAATGAGTGAATTATTTTTAATTCCTAAGGTGATGACTGATCAGAGGGCTGAGTTTTTGAGAATTGCTTATGATTACCTTTTGTATACCTAGGAAATAGGGAAAATTTTGTATGTAGTTTTGCTTTTGAAATTTAATTTCAGGCTTTAGAAGTACATCATTTGAACTGGAAGTAAAATCTACAACCTTTGAACACACAAAAATAGGGAGCAATTTATGCCATATATATATATATATATATATAGCATATATGTTTTATAGGTAGTATAATATTTGAGTAAATATGGATAATGTATATATTTTCTTTATCATGCTATATTATTTCTCTTTTATTTTATTGGGAATGAGTTTATAACTTCATCACATTGTAATAAATGTGATGTAATAAATATTCATTAACATTATGCTTGAGCATCAGACAGGTCCTTGCTTGTGGCACTAACACCCAGAACTTTGATAATTTGACCCATGGTGGTCTGAACAACTGGCCTGAGCTATGGTTCAGTTAACACTCATCCTGGACAGAATGGGGCTTCCCTGGTAGCTCAGCTGGTAAAGAATCCACTTCCAATGCAGGAGAGCCTGATTGGATTCCTGGGTTAGGAAGATCTGCTGAAGAAGGGATAGGCTACCCGCTCCAGTATTCTTGGGCTTCATTGGTGGCTCAGCTGGTAAAGAATCTGCCTACACTGTGGGAGACCTGGGTTCTATCCATAGGTTAGGAAGATCCCCTGGAGAAGGGAAAGGCTACCGACTCCAGAATTCTGGCCTGAAGAATTCCATGGACCATATTGTCCATGGGGTCGCAAAGAGTTGAACACGACTGAGCAACTTTCACTCGCTGGGCAGAATGAGCAGAGGATATAAAGACATAAAAAATCTTACTGTTTCATCAGGTCCTAGACATGAAACCAAAACTCTTCAACATTGTTAATTACATATATCCTTGCTTTCTGCTGCTTCTGGCAACAATTTAAAAAAAAAAAAAAAAAAGCTATGTTGAGTATTAGGTAAATAATCCAGCAAAAGGCTAGGGATTAATTTATTATTGGTTTTGTTTCCAGAAAATATAGATATTACCTTGTTCCATACACCAAACCAATAAGATACATTTAATGATTTGTTCAAAATCTATTAAGAACCTGCAATAGCCACGCACTATGCAAGATTGTTGCTGTTGTTCACTCACTAAGTTGTGTCTGACTCTTTGTGGCCCCATGGACTGAAGCATGAACATCTTCTCGATCATCCACTATCTCTCGGAATTTGCTCCAATTCTTGTCTATTGAGTTAGTGATGCTATTTAACCGTTTCATCTTCTGCTGCTCCTTTCTCCTTTTGCCTTCGATCTTTCCCAGCATCAGAATCTCTTCCAGCATCAGAATCTTTTCCAGTGAGTCAGATGTTGCATCAGGTAGCTAAAGAATTGGAGCTTCAGCTTCAGTAACAGACCTTCCAATGAACATTCAGGGTTGATTTCATTTATTTATTTATTTATTTTAATTTTTTTTTAATTTTATTTTATTTTTAAACTTTACAATATTGTATTAGTTTTGCCAAATATCGAAATGAATCCGCCACAGGTATACATGTGTTCCCCATCCTGAACCCTCCTCCCTCCTCCCTCCCCATACCCTCCCTCTGGGTCATCCCAGTGCACCAGCCCCAAGCATCCAGTATCGTGCAACGAACCTGGATTGGTGACTCATTTCATACATGATATTATACATGTTTCAATGCCATTCTCCCAAATCTTCCCACCCTCTCCCTCTCCCACAGAGTCCATAAGACTGATCTATACATCAGTGTGTCTTTTGCTGTCTCGTACACAGGGTTATTGTTACCATCGTTCTAAATTCCATATATATGCGTTAGTATACTGTATTGGTGTTTTTCTTTCTGGCTTACTTCACTCTGTATAATAGGTTCCAGTTTCATCCATCTCATTAGAACTGATTCAAATGTATTCTTTTTAATGGCTGAGTAATATTCCATTGTGTATATGTACCACTGCTTTCTTATCCATTCATCTGCTGATGGGCATCTAGGTTGCTTCCGTGTCCTGGCTATTATAAACAGTGCTGTGATGAACATTGGGGTACACGTGTCTCTTTCCCTTCTGGTTTCCTCAGTGTGTATGCCCAGCAGTGGGATTGCTGGATCATAAGGCAGTTCTATTTCCAGTTTTTTAAGGAATCTCCACACTGTTCTCCATAGTGGCTGTACTAGTTTGCATTCCCACCAACAGTGTAAGAGAGTTCCCTTTTCTCCACACCCTCTCCAGCATTTATTGCTTGTAGACTTTTGGATCGCAGCCATTCTGACTGGCGTGAAATGGTACCTCATAGTGGTTTTGATTTGCATTTCTCTGATAATGAGTGATGTTGAGCATCTTTTCATGTGTTTGTTAGCCATCTGTATGTCTTCTTTGGAGAAATGTCTATTTAGATCTTTGGCCCATTTTTTGATTGGGTCATTTATTTTTCTGGAGTTGAGCTGTAGGAGTTGCTTGTATATTTTTGAGATTAGTTTGTCAGTTGCTTCGTTTGCTATTATTTTCTCCCATTCTGAAGGCTGTCTTTTCACCTTACTAATAGTTTCCTTTGTTGTGCAGAAGCTTTTAAGTTTAATTAGGTCCCATTTATTTTTGCTTTTATTTCCAATATTCTGGGAGGTGGGTCATAGAGGATCCTGCTGTGATGTATGTTGGAGAGTGTTTTGCCTATGTTCTCCTCTAGGAGTTTTATAGTTTCTGGTCTTAGGTTTAGATCTTTAATCCATTTTGAGTTTATTTTTGTGTATGGTGTTAGAAAGTGTTCTAGTTTCATTCTTTTACAAGTGGTTGACCAGTTTTCCCAGCACCACTTTAGGATTGACTGGTATGAATTCCTTGCAGCCCAAGGAATTCTCAAGAGCCTTCTTCTGAAAGCATCAGTTCTTTGGTGCTCAGCCTTCTTCATGCTCTGACTCTCACATCCACTCATGATTACTGGAAAAAGCATGGCTTTGACTGTATGGACCTTTGTTGACAAAGTGATGTTTCTGCTTCTTAATATGCTATCTAGGTTGGTCATATCTTTTCTTTGAAGGAGCAAGTGTCTTTTATAATTTCATGGCTGTAGTCACTGTCCACAGTGATTTTGGAGTCCAAGAAAACAAAAATTTTCACTGTTTATATTTTTCCCTCTTCTGTTTACTATGAAGTGATGGGACCAGATGCCATGATCTTAGCTTTTTTTTTTTTTAATGTTTAGTGTAAAGCCAAATTTTTCATGCTCCTCTTTCACTCTCATCAAGCTCTTTAGTTCCTCTTTAGTTCCTCTTCACTTTCTGCCATTGAAGTGGTATCATCTACATATCTGAGGTTGCTTATATTTCTACCAGCAATCTTGATTCCATGCAATACTAAGGATACTAAGGATAAACAAATGAACAAGACAAATATCACTACTGTAAAGCAGTAGGGAGATAATCGGAGAAACACAGTCTGAAGACAATAACTCCTGTGTGCACACACAATCACTCAGTCCTATCTGAGTCTTTGCAACCCTACCAGGCTTCTTTGTCCTTGGAATTTTCCAGGCAAAAATACTGGAGCAGGTTGCCAATACCTACTCCAGGGGATCTTCTTGACTCGGGGGAATCAAACGCGTGTCTCCTGAATCTCCTGCATTGTCAGGCAGATTCTTTTTTACTGAACCACCTGGGAAATGATGACTCCTATACTCAAATATATTGTTAGTATTGTAGGGACAAACTAATAAAACATTTGATGAAAAGTGATCACTTCTAAAAGAACAAGGAGTGTAGTTATATAAGTAATAACGATGGAAGTCAGAGTAAATGGTAGAAGACAAAGTATGGTTGGGGCCTGCTGCTGCTGCTGCTAAGTCACTTCAGTTGTGTCTGACTCTGTGCGACCCCATAGACTGCAGCCCACCAGGCTCCCCCGTCCCTGGGATTCTCCAGGCAAGAACAATGCAGTGGGTTGCCATTTCCTTCTCCAATGCGTGAAAGTGAAAAATGAAAGTGAAGTCACTCAGTCCTGTCCGACTCTTCACGACCCCATGGACTGTAGCCCACCAGGCTCCTCTGCCCATGGGATTTTCCAGGGAAGAGTACTGAGTGGGTTGCCATGGCCCTCAGAAATTTTCCTTCAGGGGAAAATGATAAAACTTATTAATAAAATTTCAGATAGGAAAGTATATCTGATTTTATGAGCGAGGATGCTCTGGGTGGTATGGGAATGAGCAGAAGGCTTTCTGATTGCTATATAGGGAAAGAGGAATGAGTTCAAGATTTATTTGGCAGAATTATCTGACAGGGCATGGTTACACACAGTGTCGGTACTAAGAAAATGGGTAGATAATTCTGCCATATCCCACCTCAAACCTGGAGATAAAAGGGAATTAAGATTCTAGGATGTGCTCGACAAGTTAGTAGTTGATGGGCCAATGAGACATCAAGGAGAGCCAGAATACAAATATTGAATTGGCCAAAATCTTCGTTTGGATTTTTCCATACCATATTTTCCATAAAACCCAAATGAACATTTTGGCCAACCCAATATATAATGGCACCTGAATGCTAAGAAAGAGATATGAACCAAATATAGAAGTTAGGAAATAAGTATTTACGTAAAACGGGAATCCATGGGAGTTGATGAAAACATTTAAGTAGAAGATACCAAGTGAGAAGAGACGAAACAGACAAAGAAACCTGAGGATCAGGGTGGGAGGCTATAGGGAGAGGAAGATACATGGAGAAAGTCACCTGTCTTAACATTTCAGCAAATACAGAAGATAAAGGCATTAGATAAGCATTATTTTTTTGTGAAAAGAAATATAGATAACCTAGAGATTTTTTTTTAATGTAGAGAAAACAATTAAATAAGATTGTCAAATCTTGAATGTGGGATAATTTAAAAATCGGAGTTTTCAGTATATAAATTTTGTTTGGAAATTTCATATTTTTAATTGTATTTTCCTGGAATGTAGGTTGCTGAGATTTTCCCCCAGGTATTTTATACTTGAACTTATACTAATATTGTGAAGTATTAGGAAAAAAATTACAACTACCCTCTCTCTCATGACAGAGGGATTTACAACTTTTCTATGTATAGGAACTAGAAAGATTAAACTACCAAGTAGAAATAATAGCAAGAATTCCAGTCCTTGAAGTTTTACATAGGTATAATAATAGAAAGTAGGCTTCTTTATTTTATATCAAGAAGAGAGTTATCTAATTTATACAGAGAATTGTGATCATGCAGGGACGTGTTTTAATGTTTGGATTGAGTGTTAACTCTTATAGACAGAAAAGTAGGATTTCCCTAGTTTATTTGAAAAGGAAAACTTGGTTTGTCTATGAGTGACAAATGCATTTAGCAGCTTCACCCACCTGTATTCTGCTGTGTATCCTTTGATCAAAACACTGTGCACTATACATTTGAATTTTTCTACAAACTCCACACCCTAATTAGAATTGATTTTAAATATAGAATTAAGCTTAGAGGTATGATGCATTTATTCAATATGCTGAAGTATATTTTACAAAAAAGCTTTTAAACTGCCATTTTATGTGGTTTTTAAAATTTAATTTGTCAGCCCTAGATCAGTCACAGCTGAATTAGTTCACCTAAGTTGTTTATTTGCACAAAAGTGTAATCTTCCAGTTATTCTACCAACACTGCTGAATTTTTCTGTCATAAACATGAAGATTGCAGCTACATAAAAATTCCCTCTCTTTTAAATATAATAAAAACAACATATTATGGAACATCAAGTTTACTATATGTTTTTTTTCTTCCTCCACAAACATGGTATTTAAGAACAAAAATTCTATTATTTCTTTACATTTATGTTTTCTTGACCTGAAATTCACTCTTGAAACTCAAATGCCAGATGTTTTCTTTGGAAAATCCATATTGGTTTCCATTACTTTTAGAAAACTGGCACTAGGTAGAAATGAAGAGTGAAAATGAATGCTGTAATATGTCATTATGCCAGCAGGAATTACTGCTATTTTTATGTTTAAATACATTTAATTTGTTCTTACATATATACTGCTGTATTGAAATAGTTATAAAATTAAAATATACGTATTAAATGGCTTTGGACTAAGAAGAAAAATCAAATGAACCTTTGGATCTGACCTTCCCATCAGTTTTTCTGCTAATGTAATGTCATAGTCATTTCAAGATTCTTGTCTCTTTGAAAGCAGAATAGTAGAGCCAATATTATAGCTCTTTGCTTCCCAGTCCTAGACCATTAGGACCCTTTCCCTTATATGGTCTCCCTCAGCCATAAGAAGGAGTGAGGGAAATGACTGAGGTTCACTGAAAAGAGTGCTCTAGGTAAGTTGCTGAAATGATCCCAGCAGTTATAGGCCAGTCCACTTGTCTTAGTTCAGTCTCAGTCGTGTCTGACTCTTTGTGAACCCATGAAGCGCAGCACGCCAGGCCTCCCTGTCCATCACCAACTCCCAGAGTCCACCCAAACCCAGGTCCAGTGAGTCGCTGATGCCATCCAACCATCTCATCCTCTGTCGTCCCCTTCTCCTCCTGCCCTCAATATTTCCCAGTATCAGGGTCTTTTCCAGTGAGACAGCTCTTCGCATCAGGTGGCCGAAGTATTGGAGTTTCAGCTTCAATATCAGTCCCTCCAAAGACTCCCAGGACTGATATCCTTTAGGATGGACTGGTTGGATCTCCTTGCAGCCCAAGGGTCTCTCAAGACTCTTCTCCAACACCACAGTTCAAAAGCATCAATTCTTCTGCGTTCAGCCTTCTTTATAGTCCAACTCTCAACATCCATACATGAGCAGTGGAAAAACCGTAGCCTTGACTAGATGGACCTTTCTTGGCAATGTCTCTGCTTTTGAATATGCTGTCTAGGTTGGTCATAACTTTCCTTCCAAGGAGCAAGTGTCCTTTAATTTCATGACTGCAGTCACCATCTGTAGTGATTTTGGAGCCCAGAAAAATAAAGTCAGCCACTGTTTGCACTGTTTCCCCATCTATTTGCCATGAAGTGATGGGACCGAATGCCATGATCTTAGTTTTCTGAATGTTGAGCTTTAAGCCAACATTTGCACTCTCCTCTTTCACTTTCATCAAGAAGCTCTTTAGTTCTTCTTCACTTTCTGCCATAAGGATGGTGTCATCTGCATATCTGAGGTTATTGATATTTCTCTGGGAAATCTTGATTCCAGCTTGTGCTTCTTCCAGCTCAGCGTTTTTCATGATGTACTCTGCATGTAAGTTAAATAAGCAGCGTGACAATATACAGCCTTGATGTACTCCTTTTCCTATTGGGAACCAGTCTTTTGTTCCATGTCTAGTTATAACTCTTGCTTTCTGACCTGCATATAGGTTTCTCAAGAGGCAGGTCAGGTGGTCTGGTATTCCCATCTGTTTCAGAATTTTCCAGTTTATTGTGATCTACACAGTCAAAGGCTTTGGCATAGTCAATAAAGCAGAAGTAGATGTTTTTCTGGAACTCTCTTGCTTTTCAGTGATCCAGGATATGTTGGCAATTTGATCTCTGGTTCCTCTGCCTTTTCCAAAACCAGCCTGAACATCTGTAAGTTCATGGTTTACATATTGCTGAAGCCTGGCCTGGAGAATTTTAAGCATTACTTTACTGGTGTTGGAGATGAGTGCAATTGTGTGGTAGTTTGAGCATGCTTTGGCGTTGCCTTTCTTTGGGATTGGAAAGAAAACTGACCTTTTCCTGTCCTGTGGCCACTGCTGAGTTTTCCAAATTTGCTGGCATATTGAGTGACTTATCTTAAGTCACTGCTAAAAATCTGGACAAGAATTTTGGTGAGGTGTTTACGGTTCAGTTCAGTTAAGTCACTCAGTCATGTCCGACTCTTTGTGACCCCATGGACTGCAGCACACCAGGCTTCCCTTCCATCGCCAACTCCCAGAGTTTACTCAAACTCATATCCATTGAGTTGGTGATGCCATCCAACCATCTTGTCCTCTGTTGTCCCCTTCTCCTTCCACCTTCAATCTTTCCCAGCATCAGGGTCTTTTCCAGTGAGTCAGTTCTTCGCATCAGGTGACCAAATTATTGGGGTTTCAGCTTAAGCATCAGTCCTTCCAATGGATATTCAGGACTGATCTCCTTTAGGGTGGACTGGTTGGATCTCCTTGCAGTCCAAAGGACTCTCGAGTCTTCTCCAACACCACAGTTCAAAAGCGTCAATTCTGCACTCAGCTTTCTTTATAGTCCAACTCTCACATCTGTACATGACTACTAGAAAAACCATAGCTTTGTCTAGACGGACCTTAACACTGTAACTCCAGCTGTCTACAAATCAGTCTCATAAACTTCCACAGATAGGGTCACAATTGCTATTGCTTACTTTTAGGATGTTTTTCTTGAGAAAAGAAAAAGCAACTTCCATATTCATTAAGAATTATTAGCCACTGGGGATAAAAGACGGAGAAGGCAATGGCACCCCACTCCAGTAATCTTGTCTTTAAAATCCCATGGACGGAGGAGCCTGGTGGGCTACAGTCCATGGGGTCACTAAGAGTCGGGCACGACTGAGCAACTTCACTTTCACTTTTCACTTTCATGCATTGGAGAAGGAAATGGCAACCCACTCCAGTGTTCTTGCCTGGAGAATCCCAGGGATGGGGGAGCCTGGTGGGCTGCCGTCTATGGGGTCGCACAGAGTCGGACACAACTGAAGCAACTTAGCAGCAGCAGCAGGGGTTAGAAGATAGTGCCTGTCATAAATTTGGGGACACTTTTATTCTAAAATGCAATTTAAGGATACTGGTATAATGAATAGAAGTCAAGATTAGGACATATTTAAGAAAACGTGTACATAAAAATGAAAAGCAATTTGTTGAACCAGTTATCCATTAAGCAGTGATAATAGACAAAGTAACTGTGCTCAGAGCTCTGTTAGGACATTGAAAATATGTAACTATAGTTTTTAATATCAACCCCTGGTTAGTTGGAGGGCAATAATATGTACTTAAGTGATTATAGTAAAAGTAGAAAGAATTGTCTTAGATAACACAGACAACTAAACAGGTGTTTTGTACCAGTTACTTCCACCTGGAATGAACTTCCCATGTACTATAAAGCTCCAGTCTCACTGCTGGCATAAAGCTTCCTTCCGTTTATCTTCCCAGCACTCTTCTTTCTTTTCTTGAATCTCAGAAAGCTAGCAGAATTAACACCTAAAAGTTCTCTATGTTTTGTCTCCAGAGTTGAATCATATCCACCATAATTCCCAGTAAAGTGGTGACCATGTAATAATTGTTGAAGTAGATTTGATTGTCAATAGAGTGTTCTGAAAAACTAAGTTTATATATTTTACAAATTATGGAAGAGTTCTACAACCATTTTTCCTTCCTTTTTTCCTTCCTGCCTCCTTCCTTCCTTTCTTTCACACAGAAACTGTGAATTAGTAGAAGACCATTTGCCGGAATATGGAGAAGAAAAAAATGTCTTATCTATATTCTTAGAGTTCCTATCTGTCCTTTAATAGTTATGAGCCTTTCATCACAACATAGTTGTAGTGGTCAAACCAGTAAATGTTTGATTGGTAAGACAAAAAAAAAAATGCTAAATTTAAGCTTGATTTGGTGTCATTTGAAGACATGCTGCTATTACTTGCAAGTTAAGTACACCTCTTAGATTGAGAAAGGAAACATGGAAAATCAATGTCTTTCTCACATCACACATATATATGTGATAGTTCTACTTTGCTTATGGTTTACTAAGCAACACAGTACAGTTAACCACACAGCATTGTCTGGCAACTCATACAATGAGAAGGATAGCATTGACATTATGTTTTGTGCACTTCTTCAAGGAAGAGTGAAAATAACTCCCCACAAGTGGTTCCTTTATTATTTAAGGCACAACTACTTTTGAACTAAACTCTTTTGGCCTTTATCTAACCTTCTGAACTGACTCACCTTTTTTTTTTTTTTAATAGAACTCTGACTTAGTATTTTCATTATGTTTAGGTAATTTGAATTACTTTTCCTGTGAAAGATAGATAATGTTTTAAGCTTGTCACTATTTTAAACAGCATATAAATGCACAGTAATTAGTGTGAACTTCATTTGATATAGAAGTACATTAACAGTTTTTCAGTTGGAATACTACTAAGATTGCTTTTAAGTTGTGAAAAAGCAATCATTTTAAACAAAACAATGAGTGCAAAAAGGAAACCCTCTATCTCATGCCCATAGTCTTTGCTTAGGAAAATCATATTGATTGAATTCTGACCAGTCAATATACAATTAAAAATTTTTTTTAATTTGAGGATAATTTCTTTACAATATTGTGTTGGTTTCTTCCATACAACAAATATAAATCAGCTGTAAGTATACATATATCACCTCCCCCTTGAATCTCCTTCCCACCCCTCTAGGTTGTCACAGAGCACCAGGTTGAACTCCCAGTATTATATAGCAATTTCCCCACTATCTGTTTTACATATGGTAATGTGTATATTTCAGTGCTAATTTCTCAATTCAGTCTCACTCTCTTCTTCCCCTACTACGTCCAAAATCTGTTCTCTATGTGCCGGTCTCTATTCCTGCCCTGCAAATGGGTTCATCAGTATGTGTTAATATATGCTATATCCTGCCCTACAAATAGGTTCATCAGCATGCATTAGTATATAATATTTGTTTTTCTCTTTCTGACTTAGTTTACTCTCTAGTGTAAAGAATCCGCCTGCAATGCAGGAGACCCCAATTTGACTCCTGGGTCGGGAAGATCTGCAGGAGAAGGGATAGACCAAGCACTCCAGTTTTCTTGGGCTTCCTTGTGACTCAGCTGATAAAGAATCTGCCTGCAATGCGGGAGACCTGGGTTCGATCCCTGGGTTGGGAAGATCCCTGGAGAAGGGAAAGGCTACCCAGTCCAATATTCTGGCCTAGAGAATTCCATGGTCTGTATAATCTATGGGGTCTCAAAGAGTCGGACACCACTGAGCGACTTTCACTTTCACCTTCACTTTACTCTGTACAACAGGTTCTAGGTTCATCCACTTCACTATGACAAGTGGACCTTTTCTTAACTTTGATAGTATTATATGTGTAGAATTTGAATAAATAAAAAGAAACAAAGCATATTTAGTTCGATCTCTAGTGTAACCAAGTGTCATCAATTGCTGTAATATTCCAAATGTAATTTTGACAATTATTAAAAAAAAGGATGCTATATAACAATTATAAAGGGTAAAGATTTCCAAAGTGCCTGAAATGCCTGAAAGAAAATTATGTAATAGTTTAATATATTTAAATAAAATATATTTAGTATAAATACAGTGTATTTAATAAAAATAATATATAAGTATAGTTTAAATGTATATTTTCAAAATAGATTTTTGTTGAGTTTTGTTGAGTATACTATCTTAAAATAAGTGAGTTTCATTCCTGATCTTCATTTCTTAAAACAACACATCAATCATGAGTCTGTTCCTACCACGTAACATATGTGTATGTTTGTGTATGTCATATTTCCATAATCATGCAGCAGTGCAACAGAACATATGAGATTTAAGTCTTATTTAGATAGAGCTATAAAGAGACTTTCTGTTCTTAGCGTTACTACAAAAATCATTCTTTTGTGTTTTCTGCATCTATAACTGAATCAAGTGCCTTAGATATGACTTTGTAGTATATTCATTTTGTGTTTTATTTTAAAAATTCAAAAATGCATATAATGTTTTATCATATAGCTTTCAACTTCTCTCTGTGCAGTGTGGAAACATACATTGCCTGTGCATATACATCCACACACGCAGTAAAGAGTTATATGAAAGAAAAATGTGACTGGAAAGTTGAATTTTCTGTTTGAAAATATCAGGGACAATGGATTAATTTAGATTCTTTCTTGTGTCATTTTTATCTTGTTATATCTTGTCCATTTGATGCTTTTTCATTTTCCTTTCTCCATTTGCCAAAAATAGCTTATTAAAGATAAAGAGCTGTGGAAATGGCCTTCTTGGCAATAACATTGACACAGAGTTTTTTAAAAGATCTTTCTGGCTCAAGCTAATTTTGTATTATCATTCCTGATCAGATGTTAATAAATGTGATCTATATAAACATTGAGTATTTTTTACATTGTTTCTTTGCATTGATAACTTTTCATTATAGTACATTTAGAATAGTATATTACACTCATTCCTTAATCCTTGGATGTTTGAATAAAGAAACTGTTTCTGAACTTCACATAGCTGTATTTCTTATCGTTATGTGGTTACTGGCATATTGACAGCTACTTTGTTGTGTGGAAACAGAAAATATTTTTAAAACATGAACAAATGAGCATGGTGGTGGTGATTTAGTTGCTAAGTCGTGTCTGACTCTTGCGACCCAGTGGACGCCTGCCAGGCTCCTCTGTCTGTGGGACTTCCCAGCAGGAATACTGGAGAGAGCTGCCATTCCCATTTCTAGGGCATCTTCGTGACCCAGGAATCAAACCCATGTCTACTGCATTAAGGCAGTCTCTTGCATTGCATATGGGTTCTTTACCACTGAGCTACTAGGGAAGCCCAAACAAATGATCACATGATAACTTAATAATATTATTGACTTTTAAGATAGCTATTCCATGAAACTCACTTATTTTTACCAGTGCTTTATACACTTAGTATTTGTCCCAGTTCTTTCGATAATTAAATGAAATATTTTGCTCGAAGGTATCAACTACAGATTGAAGGGTTTAACTGTGAATTCACAAAATTGAAACTTTCACTACTGATGCTGAGTAGTAAATGAATGTGGACTTTGATTTTACTCACTATAAATGTAGTGACATTATAAAATATTCAGAATTGTAAGAGAAAAAAACAATCAGTGGTTGTAATAATATGTTATAGTATTTAAGAACATCTGCTTTCTTTTTTAAAATGAAATTAAAATCTTTACTTCTAAATACTTTAGTGTCAAAATTATTTCATAAATGGTAATAGATATTACTGTATTTCTGTGCAGAACTTTATAATAGCTAATATACTGGTAGCGCATAGTATATAATATAATGATAATATAATGTTAGGATATAATATAACATAGACAATGTATTAGTCTATAAGCGTGCAGGGCAGCTTTGTAGTATTTTCAGTTAATATTGTCAAACTTTGATGCAGTACTAAACATGGGGCCACAGAGACAATCAAGAAGATGAATAAAACTAAGAAGAAATGTTCAAAGTTGAGAAAATTTGACCAAGGAAATAAGAAAAAATAACTGAATGATGATATACTGACCACTTAATAAATTTTATTTAGTATTATCATCAGTTATCATCATTATCGTTGATATCACTTTAATTCTCAAGTGCAAAAGTGTTGTGTCAATAGAATTAACTTTGGGGATTTCCTCTGCTCCTATTTCTTTTTGGCTATGCTGGGTCTTCATTATAGTGCCCAGGCTTCAATAGAATTAACGTTGGGGATTTCCTCTGCTCCTATTTTTTTCGGCTGTGCTGGGTCTTCATTATAGTACCCAGGCTTTCGCTAGGTGCAGCACGTGGCCTTAGTTGCCTGGCAGCATGGGGATCTTAGTTCCCCAACAAGAGATAGAACCCAGGTCCCCTGCATTGGAAGGTGCGTTCTCAACCACTGGACCGCCAGGGAAGTCTCTCTTCTGCTACTTTAAATATTAGTTACTGCTTTTTTTTGGTTTTGTTTTGTTTTACTTTTTATTATTTATTTTTATTTTATTTTTAACTTTACAATATTGTATTGGTTTTGCTGTATATCAAAATGAACCCGCCACAGGTATACACGTGTTCCCCATCCTGAACCCTCCTCCCTCCTCCCTCCCCATACCATCCCTCTGGGTCGTCCCAGTGCACCAGCCCCAAGCATCCAGTATCGTGCATCAAACCTGGACTGGCGACTCGTTCCATATATGATATTATACGTATTTCAATGCCATTCTCCCAAATCATCCCACCCTCTCCCTCTCCCACAGAGGCCAAAAGACTGTTCTATACATCAGTGTCTCTTTTGCTGTCTCGTATACAGGGTTATTGTTACCATCTTTCTAAATTCCATATATATGCGTTAGTATACTGTATTGGTGTTTTTCTTTCTGGCTTACTTCACTCTGTATAATAGGCTCCAATTCCATTCACCTCATTAGAACTGATTCAAATGTATTCTTTTTAATGGCTGAGTAATACTCCATTGTGTCTATGTACCACAGCTTTCTTATCCATTCATCTGCTGATGGACATCTAGGTTGCTTTCATGTCCTGGCTATTATAAACAGTGCTGTGATGAACATTGGGGTACACGTGTCTCTTTCAATTCTGGTTTCCTCGGTGTGTAGGCCCAGCAGTGGGATTGCTGGGTCATAAGGCAGTTCTATTTCCAGTTTTTTAAATAATCTCCACACTGTTCTCCATAGTGGCTGTACTAGTTTGCATTCCCACCAACAGTATAAGAGGGTACTGCTTTTTGTTTTTATTTTACTATTTAGTACAACGTTAAACTCACCTTGAGAGATGATTGGGTGAAAAGTCTATTCTGATCAAGGGGTGAGTATGTACAACAGCCTGGGAGTAGAAAATAAGACGCAGTGTACTAAGAATTGCAGGTAGCTATGTGTCGCTATAGTGGTGGTCAGAGATGTAATCAGTCATTTTTTCATGTCAGACCTTACAAACTAGGCAAAGAAACTGATCAGTATAACATTCAACATGGAATTCTTTGTTCAGTGTCAATAGAGGTCCTACACCTTGAATCAAATCAGTTGGGCTGTAGATGCATATTTTTCTTTATGAAGAATTCAAGCAACTTAATGGAAATCTGCCTATAAATTTAAATTTGTGTCCATGAGCCTGCAAGGGCCATAAGTAGCTATTTACAGAAAATAGAGGACTTAACTATTCTGTATTTCAGGTTTCCCTGTTTTCAACCATAGGATAATAAATATATTAACCATTAGTTAAGGAAAAAGTGAATATGAGTTGTAGAACTGGTTGATGGAGGACTCGGTTATACTTGGCCTGCTGCCATCTGGGTTTCGCATTTCAGGTTCTCCAGTACTGTAAATGAAAGCCTATGTCTTCTAGTCTATGCCAGCATTGCATTCTTTAAGATTTAAAGTGAAAAAATTCAATATAATTTAAAATATTTTATATACTATTCCCATTTTATTTTTCAAGTAGATAAACATTCATAATAGAACAACCTTGCTACTAAATTTAAATTTTCCTGTTGTTCACACAAACCATTTTTTGGGGGGGCAGTTAAAGAGATAATGCTTAGGTATTTAAAGAGATAATGCCTTATCTCTTTAAATAATTTTTTTTCTCTTTTACTGAGTGGAGTTAAAAAAATGAGCATCTTAGCTCAAATAAGACTTTTCATGGTGGAAAAGTCTCACTTGTATGGCCTGAGCAACCTGAAGTTCCAGCCTGGAGCATTTAACTTAGTAATCAACTGAATGTAATTGATGACCTTTTAAATGTTCAGCACAGTGTTGAGTACTAGAGGGATACAAAAAGTATGTAATGTTCTTTGTCCTCCTACCACTTGGAATCTAATTAGGGACACTAAATAATAGTGACTCACAGAAATCAGTATAGATCTAATCCTAATTCCTATAGTTTAGACTAAGCTTTATGAGGGCTCTGAGCCTCAGGTTTATTATTTGTGGAAAAGAAAGTATAAAATAAATCCACAGAGGGGTTGGGAAGAAAACAGAAAGGATGTATGTAAATTGCCTAATGGGCCATGTTGACAAGAGTAAACACTTCAAAAAGAATAGCTATTGAGATTATCTGCAATGATGATTACAAATGAGTGAGTGCTAGTGTATTCAGGAAAAACTAACTGAATACAGTGGAATTTGTATTTGAATATAAAAGATGATACACAGTGGGTGATAAATTTATACTTATTTAATTAAAAATGATGTAGTTAGAAGGAAGCAGAATGTAGGCAATGGAAAATGAATAAGAAAGTAAAACAGTTTTGAACGTTTGTAAGTATTTGGGATAATAAAGAAACTGGATTGCATAGAGCAGAGAATATATTTAGATAGCTAGGAAGAGTATAGTTGGATTTTTGAAGGCCTTAAAAGCTATCAAATGAATTTAAATTCAGTTTATGAGAAAGTAGTAAGGGGACTGTTCCTGATGCTTAAACATGAAAGTGTTACCTAATGAAATGTATTTATATAGATCTGAAAATGGTAGATGAGAAGATTAGAAGAGGAAGGACCAAAAAATGGGAGAAAACCATCAGCACCTTTCTCACTGTGGTTGGACAGTACAAATCTAGAGGATGGCACACATAGGAAGCAACCTTTCGTTGAGTAACTCCTGGCACTTGCATAAGATGTTTTACTGCTTCCCTAGCTCCAATTTATATTGTTTGTCACCATGTGATCTTTAAAATTATAGTGCTTGTTACATCAACAGTAAGCTAAGAAAAAAATTGATATGTGGGGAAAGTAAAATTAGGTACTAGGTATATTTAGTTTGAGGGTGATTTTTCTTAGGTAGAAATTTTTGGTATTTGATAAAAGGTATTTCAAATCCTAAAAGATGATGCTGTTAAAGTGCTGCACTCAATATGCCAGCAAATTTGAAAAATTCAGCAGTGGCCAAAGGACTGTTTTAATGCAAATCCCCCAAAAAGGCAATGCCAAAGGATGTTCAAACTCCCACATGATTGTACTCATTTCACATGAGAGCAAGGTCATGCTCAAAATCCTCCAAACTAGACTTCAACAGTACATGAACCGAGAACTTCCAGATGTACAAGCTGGGTTTAGAAAAGGCTGAGGAACAAGAGATAAAATCACCAGCACCTGTTGGATCATAGAAAAAGCAAGAGCATTCCTAAAAAAAATCTGCTTCATTGACTACACTAAAGACTTTGACTCTGTAGACCACAGCAAACTGCAGAAAATTTTGAAAGACATGGGGGTATCAGAGCATCTTAACTGCCTCCTGAGAAATCTGTATTCAGGTCAAGAAGCAACAGTTAGAACTGGACATGGAACACCAGACTGGTTCCAAATTGGGAAAGGAGTAGGCCAAGGCTGTATATTGTCACCCTGCTTATTTAACTTATATGCAGAATACATCTTGCAAAATGTGGGGCTTGATGAAAGGTAGCTGGAATCAAGATTACTGGGGGAAATATCAGTAATCTCAGATACACAGATGACACCACCCTTATGGCAGAAAGTGAAGAGGAACTAAAGATCTTCTTGATGAAGGTGAAAGAGAAAAGTGAAAAAAAGCTGGCTTAAAACTCAAAATTCTAAAAACGAAGATCATGGCATCTGGTCCCATCACGTCATGGCAAATAGTTGGGGAAGTAATGGAAACAGTGAAACAGTGACAGGCTTTATATTCTTGGGCTCCAAAAATCACTGCAGATAGTGACTACAGCCATGAAATTAAAAGATACTTGCTCCTTAGAATAAAAGCTATGATCAACCTAAACTGTGTGTTAAAAAGCAGAAGCATTACTTTGTTGACAAAGATCCCTATAATCAAAGGTATGGTTTTTCCAGTAGTCATGTATGGATGTGAGAGTTGGACCATAAAGAAGGTTGAGTGTGGGAGAATTGATGCGTTTGAACTGTGGTGTTAGAGAAGACTCTTGAAAGTTTCTTGAACTGCAAGGGGATCAAACCAGTCAATCCTAAAGGAAATTAGTCCTGAATATTCATTGGAAGGTTGATGCAGAAGCTGAAGCTCCAATACTTTGGCCATCTGATGTGAAGAACTGACTCATTTGAAAAGCTCCTGATGCTGGGAAAGTTTGAAGGCAGGAGAAGGGATGACAGAGGACGAGATGTCTGATGGCATCACTGACTCAATGCACATGAATTTGAGCAAGCTCCGGGAGTTGGTGATGGACAGGGAAGCCTGGCATGCTGCAGTCCACGGGGTCACAAAGATTTGGAGACAACTGAATGACTGAACTGAACTGAGGACTTAGTAACAACAGCAACAATGAGAGAGTCAGAACTTGAATGAGTAGAACTAAATATTGACGACTTGTTGCTATTGACATTATGGTTGAATCTATGTAAATGCATTTTGGTATTTAAGGCAATTAGTGCCCAAGGGTTAAGTTTTTAACAAAAGTGTAAATGGCTTCATAACTCTGAACATTAAAATATGAATAAGGCTTGGAGTTTGAGAGGGTGAAGGTAAAATTCCTAAAGTGGTAAGAAGTAAAAATTAAAATAGTATCACCAGTATGTTGAACATTTTCTTAATTTCCATTAATTCCAATGAAATCAGCATCCTTTAAAGGCCCAAGGTACTTTATGTAGCTGAGAATATATCAGTTTTCATAACTTCCACAAACTATCTTTGAGGCAATATGTCTTATGATTAATTCTCTTAAAATTCCAAGTAGTTACCAAAGGCACTTAATATAACTAGATTTTTGGCATTCTTTAGGCTAGTGCCTCTTCTGAATTTAGTTTTCAGTCAGCTAATCATTATTTTATTAATTTGTTATTTGATGTGTTTAACCAGGAGTAGTTTGTCTACTGTTGGCAAGGAAACAAAAACTGGTGGCATGCGTATCTTATATTTACTAACCCTTAGTTAGCCTAGGCTTATTTTATAAGTGAAGAAACTGAAGTTCAGAAGAATTAAATGAGTTCCTCAACTTTATATTTCTAAGTAGTTAAAGAGAAAAACTAGTGTTTATGGAGACTGAATTAGTCTGTGAGGGCTGCTGTAAGAAAATATCATAGGCTTGGTGGCTTGGAGGACAGAAATTTATTCCCTTGCATTTGTGGAGGCTAAAAAGCCAAAATCAAGTGTCAGCGAAGTGTTATTTGGAGGCTTCTCTCCTAGGCTTGTAAATGTTTGCCTTCCCACTGGGTCCACATGTGGCCATTTCCTTATATTTGACATTCAGAGATCCCTTGTGTCTGTTCCTCTTCCTATTAGGACACAGGTCTTACTGGATTAGGGCCTACGCTATGAGCTCATTTAAATTTAATGACTTCCTTAAGGGCCCTGTCTCCAAATACAGTCAACTTGGGTGTTAGGGATTGAACATAGGAATTTTTAGGGAACACAGTACACTGTATTACAGAGACCATTTACTGATATCTCATTAATTTATACAACTGTAATTAATCTTTGTTAATGAAAATAGTATACTACTGAATGGTTAGGCAGTGGCACCCCACTGCAGTACTCTTGCCTGGAACCCCATGGACGGAGGAGCCTGGTGGGCTGCAGCTCATGGGGGTCGCTAAGCGTCTGACATGACTGAGCAACTTCACTTTCACTTTTCAATTTCATGCATTGGAGAAGGAAATGGCAACCCACTACAGTGTTTTTGCCTGGAGAATCCCAGGGACAAGGGAGCCTGGTGGGCTGCCGTCTGTGGGGTCACACAGAGTCGTACACGACTGAAGTGACTTAGCAGCAGCAGAATGGTTTTTTTAATAAGTAAAATTTTGCAGAGAGAATGGGTGAATTTTTTTTAAATGAATATATACCCTTTTAAAAATTTTTGTTTATTTTTAATTGAAGGATAATTGCTTTACAGTATTGTGTTGGTTTCTGCCAGACATCAATATGAGTCAATCATAGGTATACATATGTTCCCCTCATGTGCCCTTTTTTATTCATCTGATTTAATCTATAAAGCTTTGTTCACAGCAGGGAGAGTTTTAAAAGCAGTATTTGATAATGTACAACAAAAAGATACCAAGTGTTCTGAGTTATGTATACAGACATTTTACTGGTGATATTCTTTTGAGAAAGATATATATCATTAATGAGAAAATCACTTGGAAATGTTAACAGAAATCTGTTCTCATTCATTTTTTTTTTATAACAACAATTTCCATGAGCTCAACAGTGTGGCATGTGGTGGCTATAGACCTGTCTGATTGAATCCATCTACCACATGGTCCCAAGTTCCCCTCTAAAGAAACTTTGTATCCTTAACATTGAAAGAGGTCATTTGTGCCATAAAATGGATCAAGGTCAATATTCTTCCCCCCATAATTTCTGTATCCTCTTTGCTGTATAAGCAGTCCAATGAAGCTGGGAATAATAACCTAATTGTGGTTTTAATTCATTACTGTATTTTGAAGGAAACAATATTTGTAATCTTACCTTACCACAAAGTGAAAACTGTCAAGATTTTTAATATGATCATAGTTTATATCTGATAAACCACCATGAGCATCAGAAAGAATATTCTAATACTTGTTTCAACTTTATTCTTATTCTGTGAATAGGACATAAATAATCTCAAAGCAGATTTTGCCAATCAAATATATCTCTTAGGAGGCTGGGACCTTGAGATACTCATCTTTTTTGCCTCACTGCCACTGAAGGACCTGAGATACATACTTAGGGCATTTCATTGGGTTAGAGGAGGCTTTGCCTGTCATGTGTTTAATTACATTGTTACTTTGGCTGATGTGATTGGGAATGTTTTTGCCTTCTAGACACACTTCCTGAAACTGAGTAAAGATAATTTTTGTCAATAGGAAGCTAGTATCCTCAAAATGTACCTACAGTTATTTATGAATTTTTATAAATTTGGACATACTTTTATTCCCTATGTACTAGTTAGCTTGAAAACATTTTGATTTGTAGATGAAAAAATATAAAGCATGTAGAAAATGAACCAAGGATATCATTAAATATGATAAATATGGAACAAACAAATTGTACTAATACATCTAAAACTGTCTCCTATATGAGCTTACTTTTTAAAAATTTTTATGTCATAAAATTTTTATAGTGTAGGAACTATTTTTATTAAAATTAAGTTTAAATGTGAAGTTTTTTTTTCTTGTAGTTAATTCAGTTTGAGTGATAATGCTGGATTTGCAATAGGTTGTCAATATTTTTAATGACATTTTAGTTCATGGTCCTTAATATTGTTTCCTTTTCTATAATTTCATTTTAGAATTGTTATGGTTTTCTTTGAATTATTACAATTTATTTGCTTCATGTTTTTCCCCTCTTATGATTTATCTGTTTTTATTTCTGTTCTAAATTGGAATACATTTTCCAAAACAGCTTTTAAGAAACCTTATCAGCACAAAAAGAAGATTCATTTAATCAAGAAAATCAAAGAGTTCACAAGATAATTTGGACATTTTATTCTTATATAAACTTATATATCTTTGAAAAGTTTGATTTGGGTGATTTAATTATATGTCTTTGCAAACCTTATTTTGTGATCCTCAAAGAATGATGTTAGTTATATATCCTTGCTGACAGAAAGGCAAATTCCTGGTTCAGAAATTAAAACAAGCACAAAATTTTTCTTTTTTTCTTCACTTGCAAAGATTTTGACTATTTCAAAAAATATGTGATTTATTTAAATTTGAAGGAGAGACTGTAATCATTCATAGTTAACAGTCTGTTACACACACACACACACAAAACTAATCTGTTACAGCTTCCTAATTCAGAAGACTGCCCTCCCTGTCTCCCACTGAAATAAGTGATCCTGAATGGATAGTGTACTGGCATGCATAGAATGCAAGTCAGTCTTAATAGCCAGAATAGTGTATTTTGGGGATGGGGGAGAATGGAATTTATTTAGAGTCTGCTCACAGCTTAATCTGCCACCACAAGTGTCAGTGGCCTTGGCTTTTATTCCTAGCTTCTTTTGATGAGCCACAAAACTTTTTTGCCCTCCCCTGAATAGCAAAGGTATAATTTGCCATAATAATCAAAACTTTGCATCATTATGGTCACAGTTGATTCAGCTTTTTTTATGGTACATTTTAAAGGGGGAGGAAATAAGTATGAACCCATTGGGAGAGCTTACATTGTTTGTCAGCCTTTTTATTCCCTCTCTTTGGTGTTTTGTTTTGCTTGTAAAGGCTGCCCAGTTCCATTATCCCTGGCTTTCCTACTTTGCAAATTGCTGACTGAGAATTCTTTATTAGCAGGAGTAGGAGTCAAGGGGCTTTAGACAGAAATTCATTTTTTTTTTGAAAGAAAAAAAATCAGGTTCTAATTGGGCACAGGACAACTTGGAAAAGCATAGCATGCACAGTGTAAAATGTTTGGCAATACATGCTCTGAATCACTTCCCTGGTGTTCTCCCATCTCCCTTTCCTCCCTTCTCCCCAAACAATCAACTGGCTGTATGCTAAGTTGATTCAAAAGAATTGCTAATTGCAGAAGATATTAGAACTACTCAACAAAGCCAGAGTAGAATGTTTATAGCTCAATATTGAGATGGGCAGTATTCTATGTTTGAAGGGAATTTTTTTCAGTAAACTGTCCAGTAACTTCCGTAAACTGTCCAGTCTAGTAAAGATATGTGAAATTGTGCCATTCTGCAGTGCCAGCTAGATGGTTTTCATGGTTCCTCTTCTAACACTGAACAATTACTTCTCCCCTTGATTCTTGTACCATTACCTCTTTGTTATCTGTGAATCATTAAGTTCAAAGGTATAGTGGAAATTATGGGCAAAAATGAATTGGTAGTTTTTGAAAGTTTCGTAAATTTATATGTAAACCTGTATAGAGGCTTGTTTAGTTGTGATAATACTGCACAGTAGGTTGAAAAGAAAATAAGATCTAACTGTCAAGAACTGTGTTTTGTAACATCCTATGATTGAGGAATTAAATATTTATTTTTTTAAGTTTTGATAGTTGCACCTTTGTTTACTTGGTGCCAACATAACTATTTAAACATGAAAGTATCAATTATTCTGGACAGCCAAATGGGATATATTACTCCACTGATATACTGATTTAGTCAAATAGACAAGGTTACATTTTTATACCCTTGCATTGTAAAACTGCAACAAAAGTAAATTACAGTGTAAATTCATATATAAATTGAATTATCTAACATATTTTAAGTTATTGCTTCTCCAATAAATATGTAAGGTTATATGTTTTAAGAAAGCAACAAATGCAGTTGCCTTAGATGTATTTACTGTCAAATGTAAATTATCTTTTTTTTTTTTTTAACATATGTAGCTGGCTTCAATATTCTTATCTAAGTGTATTGTTGGATTTGGAATTGTTTCTGGGTAGATGTGAGTGTTACATTTCGAGATATTAACAGTTCAATAAAATAATGCTCATATCAGCATATTAATTTATTTTAATATCATATATATTTATGTTTTGTCATCAATGATAATGAAGTGGAATAAATATCAAGAGTCTTCTTATTTTCATATTCTAAATTTAGTATTATAGAAATGATCTTTTCCTTAATGTCTTAATGAGATGATGAAAATAAATCAAGTTTATAGTATAATTTTGAAAAAAGTCTGCATGTACTGTTTAATCACAGGATTATAAACATGTGTTTTTAAAAACTATATTTTCACCAATATTTAAATTAAAAATTGTATAATATTACCTCATATAAATGTAATATTACACAGTGACTAAGCACAACATAGCACATATATAAATACACACACACACACACACATATGTATGTGTATATGTGGTCAGTTGTATCCAACTCTTCGTGATCCTGTGTACAGTAGCCTTCTCTGTCCGTGGGAGTCTCCAGGCAAGAATACTGGAGGGGGTTCCCATGCCCTCCTCCAGGGTATCTTTCCAACCTAAGGATTGAACCTGCATCTCCTTTGTCTCCTAAATTGGCCAGCAGGTTCTTTTACTGCTAGTGCCACCTGGGAAGCCCATATGAAAGTATGCTGCTGCTGCTAAGTCGCTTCAGTCGTGTCCAACTCTGGGCGACCCCATAGACGGCAGCCCACCAGGCTCCCCCATCCCTGGGATTCTCCAGGCACAAAAACTGGAGTGGGTTGCCATTTCCTTCTCCAGTGCATGAAAGTGAAAAGTGAAAGTAAAGTCACTCAGTTGTGTCCTACTCTAAGTGACCCCATGGACTGCAGCCTACCAGGCTCCTCTGTCCATGGGATTCTCCAGGCAAGAGTACTGGAGTGGGGTACCATTACCTTCTCTTATATAAAAGTATACATGACTGCTATTTTAATAATGATAAGATCTATAACAAAATGTTAAATTTAATATCTGCTGTTGTCTTTTAGCCAGTATATATAGTATGCAGTCAGTGAGCGGGGAGATATTTTCATGTTTTAAATCTTGTGTTTTATAGGCATATAAATTATATCATGGCCTAAATGGGGGGAAAAGATATAGTGGATAAAAATGATATTTGGCAATTATACACTGTATTTAAATTTCCATTATTTTAGAAATAGACCTGTTACTTTAACTGAGAATTTTAAGTTGAATTGTGACTCTTTTTAAAAACATGGCTTTGTTTATGATAGGAAAATTTAGGTGTACAGTTGTATTTGTGTTTTAAGTTTTATTCTTGTTACTCTGAGATCAGTATTGCAAATTTTATTCAACATTTCTATTGAATTCTTTTCTTGTTCATAAAGATTGTGTTGTCAATGACTACCTCTCTATTTTGGTAAAATAAAGTTTTCTATTTATGTAATTCATCAGAATCTATGAGCATTTGACATCAATGTCAGGGTAAAAAAATACACCTAAAATAAGAGTAAGTGACAGTTGTATTTTTTTGTCTTTACTAATTAATCAAAGATTTTATTAATCTTTTAAAAGCTCAAGTAAATTTTTAGCATATCAAAATATACTTGTGATTGCTAAGGGAAAGTGTATATCAATATATGTCTAAATTAAAAAAAAAAAAGAATAATAGTGGATCTAAAAGCATATACTATAAGCCCTATTCATCTTTTTTTTTCTTAAATTTGCAGCTGATTTGATTGCTCCTTTATTTATCTTATTTCTACTTCAAGTTATTAAGCCTTTATTTTGGCATATTGTTAAAAGTTAGATATTTCAGTTAAATATTTCTAAGTCATGAATTCGCCAAATTTTACTGGTACAGAAAACCCAAATGGATAGCTATTGAACTATAAAAGTTATTGTAAGAGTGTAGAAAAATATCTGTAGATTGAAATGAAATATTTATTGTAACTCTTTGAAATACTCAAAATAATTGTCTCAAATATCTTTATAGCCTAGAAATAAAACTTCCTACAGGAAACTATTTTAAAATATTATATATATATCTAAATTATATGCTTATAAGTATATGTTTATAGGGCTTCCCTAGTAGCTCAGATGGTAAAGCATCTGCCTGCAATGCAGGAGACCCAGGTTCAATCCCTGGGTCGGGAAGATTCCCTGGAGAAGGAAATGGCAATCCACTCCAGTATTCTTGGCTGGAGAATCCCCATGGACAGAGGATCCTAGCGGGGCTATATAGTCCATGATGTTACCAAGAGTTGGACACGACTAAGCGACTAATACACACACACACAATTTATTATACATACTTTATCAATCAAAATGTTTTTTGTTAAATGTTATATATCGATCATTTAAAAATAGTTTATATTAAATGCTAACACACATGGGGGTGTCAGAATATTAAAATACACAGAATATTGCTATACATAGATAATCAATTTGATGATCCAAAGGTATTACACAAATAAATAAATCTCAATTTAATTTTGCATATTTTTTTATTTGTATATCTAGAAAAAGAATGAAGTCCATGTTATTTTGCTGTGATCAATCCCTAGAGCCAATATAATGTAAATGGATTTGTCTCTCTGCTTCAGTATCTAGTGTTAGAAAGACTGGTTATCTTTTCTACTCTTCTTTTCAAATGTATGGACGGTCTTTCACACTTTGCTCTTTCATGTTAATCAAATGATAATGTAGTGACCCTATGCCAGACTGCCAGAAAGATATTATTATTTCTTTATTGTGGATGAACAGATTGAGAATTGCCTTAGGCAATATAGGTAGCAGTGGCCAGAAATGGATTTCTGCCAAATTAGTTGCTCTCAAGCTGCAGAGTCCTTGCTCTAACCATTATTCTACACTGCTAAGGAAATGCTTTCTTCTAACCATGCATTCTCATGTACTGTGGGATTTATTTTCTACTATAGACAGCCTGGCCTAAATTGCTGGTTACTTAATATGAGTGCCAACAAGAGAGGGAATTAATAACATTCTGCAGTGCAGTGTGCTTTCAAAGGTCAAAATTGCGGTAATGATATCATTTGCTTTATATAGAATCCATATTGAAAACATTCCCTCATTTAGAATCCATATTAAATTGGCCATAACTGAAGAGTAACTAAAAGTTTCCTCTGAGAAACATCTATTGATAAAATGAGACTGTATCAGATGTGATAATAGCCACGTCTGAGCTTGTAAATACCAAAATGAGACATCTATGACTAATTCACAAGTCATTAGTTAAGTAAGCCTCAGTTTATTTAACACCAAATCTTTCATAAAAAATTATAAGTGGAGGATTCAGATGGTTTTAGACACACACCAAAAGGCTATCCTTACAGGTTAATAATCTTAGGTATATTAATAAAATGTAAAGCCTTTAGCCTGGTGCCTGCTGCATAGTAAGTACTCTCCAAAAGTTAGTTAATTTTTTCTTTCTAAGAAACCTAGAAATATTCAAAGTGATCACACTTTCTATGGTAAAAAGGATTGTCTTACTGTCCTTAAAATCCCACGAAATAGAGACTTTCCTGGCGGTTCAGCGGTTAAATCTCTGTACTTCTAATGCAGGGGCACAGATTTGATCCCTAGACGAGGAACTAGGATCCTGAATGCTGTGCATTGTGGCTAAATAAATACATAGAAGGATCTTAACTGTCTCATTTACCACTATATATATATATACACACACACAAATATATGTGTGTGTATATATATACATATATATGTACATCCTATGAAATAACCACACAACAGTGATTAATAAAAATATTTTCAACTAAGTTCAGTTATTGAGAAACACTAATTATGACCCAGAAAGTACCAAATATTAAAACAAACATCTTTATGGTATGAAAACTGCTAAAGAAATTCTGAGGAGAAAAGAGATACTTCCAATTGCTTGAGAGAAATAAGAACAGAGAGGTCATACGAAGGAATTCAGATACGAGACTTGGAGTTTCCAGGAAGAGTGAACCTGTAGGGATGGCAACTGGAGGACAGTCATCTGATCTGAAGAAATCCTGTGTGTTAGGGCCAGAGCGTGGGAAAGGGCGAGGAGGATGTGACACTGCAAAGTTGCATTTTCCTTGCACTCAGTGGTAGAAGGCCTGAGAGAAAGTAAAAGTTAATTCTGGATATTTTAAAGGCTTTGGAAGCCTCTAAGATTCTCTGATTGCAGGACTATGAGAGGTCTATTAAATTTAAAGAATAGGAGGTCATTGTAGATGCCTTCATTTTGAAATGGTAGAAAGGATTTTGTCAGGGACAGTGAGGTGTCAGTTTTCCACAAATAGATCCCGAGACAAACACTGTACTGATATGGAAGAACATTGGTTTCCTTCAAGTGTTGTGATAAAAGAAGGTTATGTGATATTCTCTGTTTCTGATCAATGCATTTAGATACAAAGGTGAAAATTCTTCTTGAATCTTTGACTTCCGTGGAAATTTTCTATATCCCTGAAGGCACGTATAAAACACACACACAAACACGAATGCCATTCTCTCTTGAAAACAGAAAAAATAAAAGAAAAGTAGAAGATGCTTTGTTTCTGCAGCAAATGTAGCTTTAATTTGTTGTTGTTGTTGTTGTTAGCGTTAGTTTTCTTACCTTTAAGAATACAGAAAACCTTCACAATAGAATATTGAGTTCTGTTCCTTTTGATGTAGTAATGCATATACAATATTGCACTAATGATTAAGTGTCGTGCCCCTGAAGTTTCCCCAGACAAAACCGCCTTTCAGCAGATTCCTTATCTGCTATCAGGGGAGTGTTTACAGCAGCTAAAACTCTTAAGCGCCTTGTCTCTGAGACTGATGGGGATAATTAAGCCAGTGTTTGCTAGTCCTCTGCTCTTCCTTGTGAGGTTGGAAACTAGGAAAAACAGGATGCATTAGCCAAAAACAAAACCCAGGAAATTCATGTTCAGCAATTTGGTATAGATTTTATTGGTTGACTCTCTTCTAAATCTTCTACTTTGTTGCTGGTACACACATATCTGAACCTTCAAGCAGAATAGAACACTTCTCTCTTAATATAGATCATCGAATCTTCCATGAAAGGGACAGGGGTGTGTGTGTGTGTGTATTTATATATATATATATATATATATAAAAAATACACAAATCTCTATTCAGTGCAAGTTTTCTTTTTTTCCATGTATTGTAAACATCTTTCAATCCCGAGGATTCATAATTGAAGTTAGATTTTTGAATCCAAAGTCCAATGTTTACTGCTGGTGAGTTGTTGCTAAGACATTGTTAAAATATGAATATTTCTTTATTCCTGTACTTTAATCCCTTCTTAATAAATTGATGATAATGGCAACATTTATCTTCAGTCCCTTTAAAGACTATGCAATGTACCATTTTTGGTAGCAAATTAATTATTTCATATTTTAGGCAAAGTAGCTGTATGTGTATAGATAATCCTAGTAATGAAAAATATCTTAATGATCAAAAGATTCAAATTGAAAACCTAGATTATGGTTAGCTAAGATGCTACATAAATGATATAATGAAGGAATAAGAATTTTTTCTCCATTATGCTTTTTGAATAAGACGTTTTTCAAACAAATTGCTATTGTGCTATAAAAGTGTACTTGTCCATATTTTAGAAGATAAAGAAGAATATTGTTAAACAGGATCAAGCTAAGGATTGACTGTATTAGTAAACAACAAATACTGTTTGCTAATGACCAGATGGAGAATATGTAAGGAAATAAATAATATTATGACAAAGTACTTAAGCATATGAAGTAGTTAAAAATAACAAGATAATATGAATAGCGCAGGTCACTTAAAATTTTATAAATGCCTCTGTTGGAAGGATTAAAATAGTTCTTTGTTTTTTTTAATATATTCATATGTGGGAAGACAGGACTGCACTCTTTTGGAAATGGAGATATAAATATGTTTGAATATGTTTCCTTATGTTTGTCAAGCATATTTGTTGCAGAAACTTGAAAATATCTGTAGGAAGCCATTTAGAAATACTCTCAAAAGCAAGATTTGGCCTAGAAAATGTACTTTGACAAAAGGAAAGGAATGAGTACACTTTCTTCGAGAGTAATCTAATGGGGATTCTGGATGAGGCCAGTGGAAATCAAATGAATCCATCACCATGAAATCCATCACGGTTCGTCCATTATCTAGACCCTCACGGTTCAGAAAGGACACTTGGTCATGCCCCCGACTGTGTGTACCTACTATATTCTTACAGTGTAATGTAGTAACCAAGGATCTAGGTCTGAACAATTTCAAGTCCCCCACATGGTGCAGGGCAGCACACTGTACTTCTGATAGAAAGCTACATTTCTGCACTATTTAGTGTTATGCAGTCGTAAGGAGGCTGGTAAAAAGAAAATTTTGAAGGTGTTTATGAGGCCATTTTCAGTTTCTGGGCTTTACTGTGGGCAAGTATACATTTCCATGAACTAAAAATGAGATAAAGAAAGGTGAAGTAGTTCCAAGATTTTAGCTTGATGAAAAAAAAAGCTCTAAAAGATTAATTGTAAATTTCTGTTAATTTATTTTTGTCTATTTTCCACAGTTTATCTGTAATATGTTATAGGTATATACTATAGCTAATATACTTTAATAAATTTTTGAATCTGCTTATACATGGTCTCTAATTATTTTTAACACCATATTCTCATGCATTTCTGCTTCACGGATGGATAGATGGATATGCAGACTCCTTTGTTTGATAAATTGGTTCTCCTACTAATAGTAGGAGGACACTATCAAGAGAAACTTTTATGATTTCTCACTAAAAAGAGGTAATCATATAATATTTAAAGGAAGTGAGTCCTTTTTTGTTTTAAAATCCTTTTTTCTGAATGAAATAATATTAGCAAGGATCTGTGTTGTAAACAAAGGGAAAATGGGAAGAAAAGCAAAAGAGATGAATTATCTTCTGGAATATCAAATTTCTGCACATAATTTTAGAAGGGTTAGACACTAATATAGTCCATTATGTATCAAATGTATGTAATATTTTATTTCCATATATTAAAATTTAAATTATCATGTTTAATTTTTCTTAGGCCACCAAAGTTTTTTAAAATTATCGAATTTAGAACAAAATATATTCATGTTTGACTTATAGGACTGAGAATGTAACATTTTACCTTAATCAATAAGGTGTTTCTACAAATAAAGTGGAGCTTCCCAGGTGACTCAGTGATAAAGAATCTGCCTGCCAATGCAAGAAAAGCAAGAGACACAAGTTTGATCCTTGGGTCAGGAGGATCCCCTGGAGAAGGAAATGGAAACCCACTCCAGTGTTCTCGTCTGGTAAACCCCATGAACAGAGGAGCTTGGAGGGGATCACAAAGGGTCGGACATGACTGAGCTACTGAGCACGCACATGTGAAAACAGTACAAAGACAGCAAGATCAATTCATTTTCATTTTGTTTTCACGTAGAAAATATTATGGATAGTGTTCAATGAGCACTCATACTACTAAGATATAGCTGGTAAGTTCAGTTTATCAAAGGATGGTCCATACAGGGGTCTGTATGTTCATCTGCTAAACAAAAGTGCTATGAGATTATGGTTTGAAAATAGAAAACATATACAGGCAGTTCTAAAAAGAGATTGTTAAAATGTATTAACATAGAGACAACCATTGAATATGGCAAAAGTAACACTTTTCCTTCAGAAACTTAAGTATTATGTGATAAATTGTTAAGGACATGTTTTTTAAATTCTATTTTTGATGGTTACTTTAAAAATAATTTTGCTATTAGGAGGGGAAGAAGTGGCTGCAGGAAACAAATTGTACCATCAGTTGATGCTGCCAAGTTGCTTCAGTAGTGTCTGACTCTGTGTGACCCCATAGATGGCAGCCCACCAGGCTCCTCTGTCCCTGGGATTCTCCAGGCAAGAATACTGGAGTGGGGGCCATTTCCTTCTCCAGTGCATGCATGCATGCTAAGTTGCTTCAGTCGTGTCCAGCTCTGTGCGACCCCATGGACAGCAGCCTACCAGGCTCCCCTGTCCATGGGATTCTCTAGGCAAGAATACTGGATTAGTGAGGTCTTGCTTCTTTGTGAAATTATATGTGTATTTGTGTAGTTCTGTGACATTACTTTGCCAACAAAGGTCTGTCTAGTCAAGGCTATGGTTTTTCCAGTGGTCATGTATGGATGTGACAGTTGGACTGTGAAGAAAGTTGAGCGCGGAAGAATTGATGCTTTTGAACTGTGGTGTTGGAGAAGACTCTTGAGAGTCCCTTGGACTGCAAGGAGATCCAACCAGTCCATTCCAAAGGAGATCAGTCCTGGGATTTCTTTGGAAGGAATGATGCTAAAGCTGAAACTCCAGTACTTTGGCCACCTCATGTGAAGAGTCGACTCACTGGAAAAGACTCTGATGCTGGGAGGGATTGCAGGCAGGAGGAGAAGGGAACGACAGAGGATGAGATGGCTGGATGGCATCACTGACTCGATGGATGTGAATTTGAGTGAACTCTGGGAGTTGGTGATGGACAGGGAGGCCTGGCGTGCTGTGATTCATGGGGTCACAAAGAGTCGGACACGACTGAGCGACTGAACTGAACTGAACTGTGAGGATCAAATGCCCCTTCCAATAAGCAGTTCTGAGTTACAAATATTATTTAAAGGTATTGGACTTGTTAACAGAATCAGCTTTTTATAGAAAAGATCAAGTAGTTCATGTTCAAAGTTGGATATAGTTGTAAGGATAAACAGTAACTCTTTTACCTCTGGGAGTTTATTTGAAACATATTACTTTAGACACAGGGGAATTCACTTAATTTTATTGGGTACTTTTTTCCTTAACCCCAGTGGGACTAAACTGTACATCACAAACTTCCTTTTTATGGTTGACATAGTTAACTCTCTTACCAAAGGTGGGAGCAGATGACATGTAAGTTGGCAGTGTTTTCATCATGTTTATTAATATGAAATTGTGATTTTTTGCACTATTTCTAACCCAATAATAGTTAATGTAACATATACCCTTTAAAAGCTATGATTTATTTAAATCCTGTAATAAACTCCATCCTGACAAGGTGGCTAGCTGGTTATGAGCATAGTCCAGTGACAGGCAAAATTTTAAAATGAATATTTTAAAAATTTCCCAGCTTCTTTTATTGAGAAGCTGGGAAAAATGGATTCAGTTATGAGAGTAATCAGCAGCATTGCTATGCCTTAAATATGTAGTGTGGTGATTTCTTATCTTTCTTGGATTTTTCCATTGCTGTTAAGCTAAAGCTGAGCAAATGCTACTCAATATTCAATGACTTTTTAAGGACTTCAATTGGTTTATAGATCAGAGTGCCCTTTTTGTTTCCAGAGGGAGCAAACTTCATATTTTAGTATAGAGCATTTTTGTACTAGCCATAGAGAAGCCCACTTTAAAGATTATTTAATGTTGATAGCTTGCTTGTGATCCTATAATAAAGAATCTTAGGACACATAAAATAAGCTGTTATTCTTCAGAATTTTATTGAAGATACAGTCTTGTCCATAAAATTTGTAACAAGAACACCTGAGTGGATGTATAGTAAAATGATACAGAGTCAAATGCAATGTAATTTATGAAGTAAGGATACCACAAATCAGGAGTCCCAACCTCCAGGATCTAACGCCTGATGATCTGAGATGGAGCCGATGCAGTAATAATAGAAATAAGAAAGTGAAAGTGAAATTTCTTAGTTGTGTCCAATTCTCTGTTTGTGACCCCATGGACTGTAACCTACCAGGTTCCTCTGTCCATGGGATTTTCCAGGCAAGAATATACTGGAGTGGGTTGCCATTTCCTAATAAAGTACACAGTAAATGTAATGCAGTTGAATCATCTTGAAACCATTCCTCTGCACCTTGGTCCATGGAAAAATTGTCTTCCAGAAACTGGTTTCTGGTGCCCAAAAGATTGGGGACTGCTGCATAAATGATTAGACTTGAAAATATAGCTTGAATTATTTAAATACTGAGTAGTGCAATATAATTTTAATAGAAATTGATCTTAAGATACAATTTAAATTAATATTCACAGTCTTATTTTCCATCTTTGTTCAGTGAGAACAGGGATTTCTGCCTTATTCGACATTAGAACACTCCTAACCCTATCACAGGAGAAGGAAATGGCACCCCACTCCAGTACTCTTGCCTGGAAAATCCCGTGGACGGAGGAGCCTGGTGGGCTGTAGTCCATGGGGTCACTAAGAGTCGGACAGGACTGAGTGACTTCATTTTCACTTTTCACTTTCATGCATTGGAGAAGGAAATGGTAACCCACTCCAGTGTTCTTGCCTGGAGAATCCCAGTGACGGGGGAGTCTGGTGGGCTGCCGTCTATGGGGTCACACAGAGTTGACACGACTGAAGTGACTTAGCAGCAGCAGGCCTATTACAAGTCATTGCATTCAGTATATGGTAAATAAGGACTTCCTGAAAACAAAATACAAAAGAAAATCAATAAATATACTAGTGTTCTCAAGCCCAACTACAGTTGTAAAAACCACTTGGAAATGTTAAGTGACTTAAACCTACTTCCTTTTTTCAATTACCTTCCCTTGCTTCCTTTCTACAAATCAAAGTTTCCATGAAAGAGTTTCTTGACCCAAGAAACACCACCACATAATGGTAGTGCTAGTTTTCAGGAACAATCGCCTATCTCACTTGTTATCTGTAAACAGATATGGAAGGTAGAGTTAAAGATAAAAATTGTACTTTTGTGAAAATGCTGGTGTCAAAATGAAAGTCCCAGGAATACCCAAGTTGTTTCCCAGTGTGAATATACATATATATGTTTTATATTTGTGTGCATATGTGTATGTGTTATGGTGGATTCTTGTGTACCTCTTTGTGTTGCATGTAAATATATTTCTGTACTAATTGGTGGAACACCTTGAATCTGACTTGGAAACTTCCATGTACTATATTCTTCTCTTCTGTGGCCTCGATATGCTCAAGTTAGTAAATGTAGACTCTTACCTGTGTGAAACTGCTTACAGATATCTGCTTTAGAAGTCATTTATACAATAAGTTTGTTTAGTCAACTGCATGTGAAATAAAGACTAATCACAAATATCTCTGTAGAATAAAAATAAATAAATAACGGGCCTTCAGTGGGTTAGATAAACCAGGCAGTAGATGAATCCTGTAGTGATAGATACACGTAAGAAAACCTTAACAAAGTGCAGGCTTATTTCTCTCTTAGAAAGAGTCAGTATGGATTGGTTGCTGCTGCTGCTGCTGCTAAGTCACTTCAGTCATGTCCGACTCTGTGCGACCCCATAGACGGCAGCCCACCAGACTCCCCCGTCCCTGGGATTCTCCAGGCAAGAACACTGGAGTGGGTTGCCATTTCCTTCTCCAGTGCATGAAAGTGAAAAGTGAAAGTGAAGTGGCTCAGTCGTGTCCGACTCTTAGCGACCTCACCGACTGCAGCCTACCAGACTCCTCTGTCCATGGGATTTTCCAGGCAAGAGTATTGGAGTGGGGTGCCATCGCCTTCTCTGATAGGTTGGTTACTCTTCCCTAAACTATGGCTACTGTATCCCTGAAGGCCTCCCAAATTACCATTTAAGGAAAGAGAATAATGGTGGAGGTACTGTGTTATACACTGATTCCAAATTGCAGTGGCCCAGAAATTACAACACATATTTCCATTCATAGTAAGTTGGTCAGACTTGGTTACATGGTCGTGATATGATGGGGATTTACCTATCCCAGAGGCCTCATGATTTTTCTCTTACTTAACTCTTCAGCCTGATATTTCAAGTTTTCTGCCCCTCACCCTCATACATTGTATACACTGCTCTACTAAATATATTTAAGTGTGGATCTGTTTCCATCTTATAAAAATATCTATTCAAATTAGGTTTTAATAAGCATTTTCAAAGACACTACATAGATTTTTAGAGTGGAAATTTTTTGAAGGTACAGAGGGAAATAATAACAAATTTCTGGTATAGGTTGTATCTGTCTAGGAAATAATCCTTAATAATCTGTATCAACACTTTATTTATTTATTTTTTTAGAGGGCCCTGGGTCTAAAGTTTAGAGTCATGCATTCATTGCTAGAGAATTCAAAGCTGACAAAAACAGTCTTCTGCCAAGAATTTTGCATTTGGCACAGAACAGCATTAAATTAGATTTGGGAAGTGGAAATATAAGAGTTTCCAGTGTGTCAAGCAACTCACCACAGTGAGAGAATTTTTTTAAGAAGCATTTATCCTGCCAACTGTGCATCTCTTTGGATATTCCCTGGTGACTCAGATGGCTCTGAGACTCAGCCTACAGTGCAGAAGACCCAGGTTCAACCCCTGGGTCAGGAAGATCCCCTAGAGAAGGTAATGGCAACCCCCTCTAGCATTCTTGCCTGGAGAATTCCATACACAGAAGAACCCTGGTAGGCTACAGTTCATGGGATCCCAAAGCGTTGGACATGACTGAGCAACTAACACTTTGACTTTCATCAATGAAGTATATCTTTGCTTGCATTTTGTGATTTAGACTTAGTGACTATAAACTACTATGATTTAGAGTAATTTTATTTGCTGAACAACAACATAGTACTCTTCTACAAGTAACTTTCAATTTATTTTATTAAATTCCTTTTACTTTTAAGGTATTGCATATATATGTTTACATATTTAATTTTATGCATCAAATGAGTAATACATTTTTCTTTAATAAGACATTTTAAACTTGGTATTTCAATGAACAATCTTGATAAATATAATAAACTACTGTATTTTTTTTCCCACAAAGAAAAATCTCTAGTCTATAGGTCAAGATTTTTACCTTGACTTCTGTTTTTCTACTTACTACACTCATTATTGTTATTTTGTAAAGTACCATGGTATATCTATACCTTGTAAAGATATACCATGCTAATTCGTTTATGTGAGGGTCATTTGCAAGTATATAACGTTAACAACATGCTTATCTCTGTTGGTATAATCTATAGTAGCCAAGATGTTCATACATGCTCTGATTGTTTGCTTAGCCATTGAACATGAACATTTCCTTATGATAGCTGTTGTGGTTAGCATGGCTGAAGAACCAAACTTTTAATTTTATTTAATTTTAATTATACTAAAGTTAAATAGCCACATGTGGCTAGTGGCTAAATTTTAGTCACCACAGCTGCAAAAACTTCCAGGAATAATTAACCAAAGTTTGTACTATATAATTGAAAAAATAAAGCCCTTTCCCCTCTCACCACTCAAGTAGAACACATTATTTGAAACATCTGAGAAATTCACTGTATTTTCATTCATTCTCAGTGTATTACTTTGCTACGGCTGCCATAACAAAATATCACAGATTGAGTGGTTTAAACAACAAGACATTTTGCGCATCTATTCTGAAGGCTAGAAGTCCAGGATCAAGATGTAAGCATTGTGGTTTCCTCTGAGGCCTCTCTCCTTGGTTTGGGGATGACCACCTTCTCTTTTGTTCTTACATGGTCTTTTCCTCTGTGCACATGCATCCTTTCATGTGATGACATTGCCTCTTCCTGGAAGAATATCAGTCTCTAGTAGATTATAACTCCACCCTAATGGCCTAGCTTGAACTTAATCACTTCATTAAAGACCTGTCTCCAAATACAATTACGTCTGAGGTATTGGTAGATAAGGCTTCAATGGGAGAATTTTTTAAGGGACACAATTCAACCCACTAACTAATAATTCCTTCTTTTCCATTTAACATCTACTGCTGCTGCTGCTGCTAAGTCACTTTAGTCGTGTCCGACTCTGTGCAACCCCATAGATGGCAGCCCACTAGGCTCCCCCATCCCTGGGATTCTCCAGGCAAGAACACTGGAGTGGGTTGCCATTTCCTTCTCAATGCATGAAAGTGAAAAGTGAAAGAGAAGTCGGCTCAGTCGTGTCTGACTCTTAGCGACCCCATGGACTACAGCCTACCAGGCTCCTCCATCCATGGGATTTTCCAGGCAAGAGTACTGGAGTGGGGTGCCACTGCCTTCTCCTACCTCCTTAGAAATAAATATCCAAGGTATTTTCTATTTTTGACTCCCTTGCTTTTATTTCAAATTAGAATAATACTTGCATTAATTAGGATATAATACATGCAGATTTTAAAATTAAGCCTTATTGCTAGTGGTGGCAACTGTTTTCTGGTAACTATTTATTATGAATTGTCTTTACATTTGTGGTTTGCTTAATATGCTTCATTATCATGTGCTTTGTCTTAAAAACTCTGTCTCAAAAGAGTCCACAAAACTCTGTCTCCCTGAGGATAGTCTAGAATGTTATAAACTCATGAAATAGATATTATTTGTGTTTTACTGAGCATAGAACTCACATGAGATATTTGAACTGTTTACTCAAAGCTGCTTCAATTTTTCTAATATTACCATTGAAAATACATGATTTAAAGGGAATAGAGTTTTATTTATTTATTTTACTGCTTTGTGAAACATTCAGTATCTCTTTTGACATATGTTTTTAAAGTAAGTTTTCATGCAGAACACTAAAATATCTATTGGTAATGCCTTTCCTCTTTAGGCTAAAAAACAAGCTGGTTTCCTATTTACTTACAATTATCTCATGCAATACTTATTCCTTTGTAAATGTTGAGACTCTTAGCTTTATCTGTTTGAACAAAACTAGTTTTTACAAAAGTCTTAGCCCAAATGCTTAAAGAAATGGTCATGTTGGCTGGTAGGGAAATTCATTTCTGTATTAAATAGTACCATGTGAGGAATATATCACAAAAGGTTAACCACAAAAAATAAGAGCATATTCGAAGTAATAGTCTCCTTTGATTAAATTTCAACACTTTTGTTGGAATGTATATACTAATAACTTTAAGTATAACTTCAACTTTTTTGTATGGATTTAAAAAACTTTAAATAACTTTTTGTATGGATTTAAAAACTACTTCCTCACATGGCCATGGGCCAAAAAAAAAAAAAAAAATGAGGTTAATATTTCAGTATTGGCTTTCCTTCTTTAAAACTTTTTTCTTCTTGTGCTATGTCGCTTCAGTCATGTCTGACTCTTTGTGACCCTATGGACTATCGCCTGCCAGGCTCCTCTTCCATGGGATTCTCCTGGCAAGAATACTGAAGTGGGTTGCCATGCCCTTCTCCAGGGGATCTTCCTGACCCAGCGATCAAACTTGTATCTCTTAGTCTCATGCATTGGGAGGTGGGTTCTTTACCACTAATGCCACTCATTTTTTCCTCTTCTGATTGTTCTTAGGAATAGATCTTAAGAAAATCTACGATAAGCACTATAATTATCATTTAAAATTTATTTCCCCCATTATTTTTCCTTGCTAATAGAACCCTGATTTTTCTGGGATTGTTCTCCCATCTTCTTGGGAAGAGTTCCTGTCCTAGTAAAGGTGGCCATATGGCATAAATTTTGCCAAGGAGATATAAATGGAAGTCTCCAAGGGACTTCTAGGAAAGTGTTTGCCTGATTAAAGAATAAGTGTAGACTCTACTCCCATTTCTACACTTCTTCCTATTTTGAATGTGGAAGAATGTTGGATCTGCAGCAGCCATTGTGCATTCATGAGGTAAAAAAGTATAAGGGAAAAACAACCTAGAAAGCCTATAAGGGTAGTGGAAGAGAAACACAGAAAGAGTCTGCTTTCTTTTTGTCATCATTTTGCACCCAAACTAGTGTTCACAAGTACCTACTGCTGCACTTGTTTCTGTTGCAGAAAAACAAACTCCAATTAATCTTTGTCAGTCAAGTTTTCTGTTGCTATTCACCACAGCATTCCTGTTACAGATTGTATACACTCTAACTCTCTTTCAGCCATGTGGAAATGTTCAATGTCTGGACTGTTTGATATGGTAACCTCAAGTCATATAGGGCTATTAAACTACTGAAATGTGGCAAATGTGATTGGGGAACTGAATTTTTAAATTTATTTCATTTTAGTGAACACATCCAAATGTAAACAGTTACATGTGATTACTGGCTATTGGACAGCACAGTGCTAAGACTTATGGGAAATAATTAACCTAATTTTTCTATTATAAAAATTTTAAATTAGTGTCCCCATCCTCTGTAGACATCTCATGACATATCACCTTATGATACTTATATCACTACCACTGAAACTCACTATGTCATCTTTTAATAAATTGTGGTCAATTGTACATTGTTTGTGAAAGCATAAAGTTAAACACAAGTAGGGCCATCATACAACTGGCTTATGTATAGTCTCTCCTGTTCTTCTAATGTGAATTTAGCGTGTTTTGGTTAAAAACTTTTTAAAATATTCAAGTTACGCTAACTCTTTGCCCGAATCATGAATTACCATTATGGAAGCTTCATTGCCACCATTACAGTTAGTATGAGCAGATTTTGAATCAGTTTTTGAAAGCAGAAATTGCTGTGGGGAGGCAAGAACTTAATACTGTGTGACCAAACTGGCAGACTGAGCCCTGAATAAAAACACAGACTCATACTATTCCCATGGGTTCATGCAGTGTAGGGCCCCCTAGGCTTTGAACTATTGATACTTCCAAACAAACCTATCCACTGAGTTTTGGCTTTACTTTCTTCTATTTTCACCTTTAGGGACAATTTATTCACATTTTTTAACAGATACTTAGTTAGATTGTGAAGATGTGTTAAAAATTTGTATTTTAAGCAGTAGTTGATATTCTCTGGATACTCAGATGCAGTATTTCTCATGGCTTAGTAGCTGACCCCTTTCTTTGTAGTCTTCTGTAAGTCAGTGTGTGTTTTTTACTTTATTCTTATTTTTCTGTGATGACTTAGAAGAACCCTTTTAACTCATGAAAAGTGGTAAGATTTGAAGTACTGTTGCCACATTTTCCAGCAGTAATATATAGACTGGTTCTCTGTTCAGGTACCTTGCCATAATAGGAGATTTTTTTGAGCTTGTTTTCCAGTATCATTAAGATATAAATTTGGTGGTGAAACACCCAGGTGTTTGTCTTCAAGGTATGAGCTCAGTTTCAATGATAGGGCTTCACCATTTCTTTCTTTTCCTGTGACCTTTTCGAATGAGAGTCTTCTGATTGTGAAATCATTATTTCATTTCATTTGTCAGTTCTAAACTGTAGCTTGATGCTACATGTTGTACATTAATTGGTTTATAAGGGAACTGACAAAATTGCTTTCCTATCCAAAATATGTAGTAGGGAATTTTGAATGGGGATTAGATACCATGATGCCTAAGGCTAGATGAATGGATTGGAAGGCTCTTTATACTGCATTTTAAAATTATATTAGAAAATCTTGGTTATTCTAAAAACTTTTCCTCCAAATGACTTCTAAAACATTTGTTTTGTATTATGAATTACTTAAATTTTCAAAATTAGTAAATTAACGATCTTTATTCTGTTTATGAGTTCTTCAACTCTTAAAGGAGAGAGACAAAAAAAGAAAGATAATAATCATGTAAGAGAACACTGTGTCCATTTTGTGAAGCTCTCTGATATTTGTCATTCCCTCAGAATTCATTTTGAATGTACTGGTGTTTCCTGATGCCCAATTTTTTCAAGTCACAAAATTAGAAATACTTTGAAAGCATCAACTAAAGCCGTATTTATTTACCAGAAACAAAAAATCAGAGGACAACAATGGAAGTCTTTGAAGACACTGACCCTCCTAGAATAATTATCATCACTTACGTAGGTCATACTATATATATTAGTTTTTTGTTTTTTTATAAATTCAGTGCAAAGCACTAAGTACATTTTTTCCTTTGGTATCTGTATATCACTTACATATCAGACTTTTAAAAAATGAAATTTGTTATATTTCCATGAAGAGAGGCAGGATTTTGGAGAGCTTGCCAAAGCGTGTTTCCCAGTGTTGTGACTTACAGTGTTAGCACTCAGACTTATCTGATATGACTCTTTTAGATAAGCTTGTGCCAGACAAGTTCATGTTCTGTCAACTCCAAAGCCAAGCTAATTCATGTATCAGAAACCACTTGATTATATTTTCATTAATGAGAAGTACATATCAAAATGAAGAATTGAGTTGTCACAAAGGTGCCTGGGAAAAGATTTGCTTTAATGTAAAGAAGAAATGAGTTTGGTATACCTAAAACTAATAATTATCTTGTGGTCCATTTTTTCTTTCCTTCTTCACTTGACTCTTCATTCTTTCCTGAATTTCTTGGCCTTGAGAATTTCAATTGATGGTGTCCTTCCTATGCTTTGAAGTTTAACATACACTCTGTGATAGATCCAGAAACCAGTGGTTAAGACAGAGTAGTGGCACTGGAACAGAGGTGCATACACAGTGATAAAAAGTGACCTTCTACAGAACGTAACTTGACGAATTGTTTTCCATTTGATGTTTATTGGTGTTTTGTACTATTTTTTTTTTCAGGAGGAATATATGTAAATGTTCATTTCAGTATATGTTTTAGTGCTTGTTGTGAAGCAAGATAGCCAAATTTATTGTACATTGAATTGGAAGTTTAATTATTTAGATTTTATTTTAAAAACATATAATCTGGAAATTATGTATTTGGTTTAAAAATATTTTTACTCCACATTCTATGTCAGTTTGTAACTTTTTATAGGGAGAGTCATTGAGGAAATATAAAAATAGATATCAGATGATTAGGAAACGTTGATGCAGTAGATCTGTTAAATGTTCTGCTGGTACAGGGTGACAACATAAATGTTGATAAGCACCTGACGAAAATAGTGCTCTGGTATTCTTGGCTGTGAGCTTATTTTATCTGCCGTGACAAAGAACTGACTATCTCTACCTCTGAGAGTGTGTTTCTAAAATGGAAGTTAAATTGTCTAGACAACTAATGTTAGAGAAAAGTTCACTTATCAGCTTAAATAAACTACTACATGAACTTTTGAAAGAGCACATATTTTAAATGCAATCTTGAATTTTCTCATGGGTTAAATAGTGGACAGTATACATTGATATCTTTTAAGAAGAGTTAAAATTTCTTTCCTTCTGCTTTAGCGTTATATTGCCCTCAGAACTGAACAGTTGTTTTTCTTAAATCCAAGTTTACTAAGTTGATTGAGATACATTATCACCATCCAAATAATTACCTTAATATTTACCTTTAAACTTACATATAAAAATGTATATCACTTTAAAAAATCAGTTTTTAACATGAAAACACTTATTTTACCTAATTTCTTAATTCTCTTTATGTGATTGTTTTAGTTTATAGCTTCAAATTTAGTTGGTGGTATAGAATACTAAGTAAAATGCAATTATTTACTCAGAAATATATATATATATAT
Source organism: Bos mutus (assembly GCF_027580195.1). Classification (NCBI taxonomy): domain Eukaryota; kingdom Metazoa; phylum Chordata; class Mammalia; order Artiodactyla; family Bovidae; genus Bos; species Bos mutus. The sequence continues at coordinate 35,602,212 of NC_091618.1, forward strand.
CCTGAAGTAAGAAATGGCAACTCACGCCAGTATTCTTACCTGGGAAATCCCATGGACAGAGGAGCCTGGTGGGCTGCAGTTCATGGGGTGGCAGATTCTGGCATGACTGAGCAAATGAGTGTGCACACACGTACATATTTTATCTCATGCCATCTAGAAACTATCAAAAACTTATTTTCTAAGGGAAATGATAGTTATAACATATTAGGTAAAGTCTGGGCAGTTTATCTTATTTCTCTATGCTTCGCCCACATTAAGCCACAATATCAGAGAGCTATGTATCTGAGCTATATTTTGTCAGCAATCCATAGCTTAGCTGTTTACTAAGTCTACTTTACTTAGTACATATTAAAATAAAATCTATGAAATATATCAATATGTCATTATGGATTATTGAAGATATAATTACGTATTATTTTTACATGGACTCTATAGGAACACATCTTTTGGATATTAGTATCAAAATTCATTATGTTTAATTCCAAGTAATTTTTGCTGAATACAGTGTTTCCTAAACTATATTCTATAAATTACAAATATGTCAGAAGATGTCTGTGAAAAGATCTGAAAAATATATGCTTTGACCTCAAATATATTTGGGAAAATGAGCTTAGCTACTTGCCTCTTGATCATTTGCAGTGTTAATATAAATGATCAAGAGGCAATGTAAGGCATTTACAGAGTGTTAGCATGTTAAAATGCCCTGGGCAGTTCTTCAGTGGATTGGCCTCTTTAGTTAAGAGAACATTTTGCAAATACAGCTGACTCTTGAACAACCAGGTCCACTTACATGAAGATTTTTTCAATAGTAAAATTTATAATTCTACGCGATCTGAAATTAGTTGAATCTCCTGATTCCAAACCACAAACCCAGAGGAGTGGTGTAGATAGAGCTGCTGCAGCTGCTGCTAAGTCACTTCAGTCGCGTCCGACTCTGTGTGACCCCATGGACGGCAGCCCACCAGGCTCCGCCGTCCCTGGGATTCTCCAGGCAAGACCACTGGAGTGGGTTGCCATTTCCTTCTCTGATGCATGAAAGTGAAAAGTGAAAGTGAAGTCAGTCAGTCATGTCCGACTCTTAGCGGCCCCATGGACTGCAGGCCACCAGGCTCCCATGTCCATGGTATTTTCCAGGCAAGAGTACTGGAGTGGGTTGCCATTGCCTTCTCTAGGCAAGATGGAGGGCCAACTCTAAATTATGCTCAGATTTTCTGCTGAGGGGAGGCTGTGTGCTTCTAACTCCCTGCATTGTTTGAGACTCAAATATACATTTTTCTATATTACTCTTTCTCATAAAACACCTATTAATATTTTGAGGAGTCTGTTTTTTATTTTTCAAGTAATAATTTGGAGAATGCTGCTCCAAATAATTTTATGATTTATAAAACTGATGGAGTTTTTCCCCCATTGCAGTAGCTGTTAGAAAAATAGTTTGGTGAAAATAAATATGCCACGACCAAATAATCTAGCTATTTCATTCTTATAAATAAGAGAAACTCTCACATAGTTCTTATCAGGAGCTATGCTTGATAATGTTCATTGAAGCATTATCTCTGGTAGTGAGAGCTGGGGCAGCCAAAGTGAACATCACAGTAGCTTATATCACTCAGTTTGTTTCAGTCGCTCAATCATGTCCAACTCTTTGCGACCCCATGAACCGCAGTACGCCAGACCTTCCTGTCCGTCACCAACTCCCGGAGTTTACCCTAACTCATGTCCATCGAGTCGGTGATGCCATCCAGCCATCTCATCCTCTGTCGTCCCCTTCTCCTCCTGCCCCCAATCCCTCCCAGCATCAGGGTCTTTTCCAATGAGTCAACGCTTCCCATGAGGTGGCCAAAGTACTGGAGCTTCAGCTTCAACATCAGTTCTTCCAATGAACACCCAGGACTGATCTCCTTTAGGATGGACTGGTTGGATCTCCTTGCAGTCCAAGAGAGTCTTAAGAGTCTTTTCCAACACCACAGTTCAAAAGCATCAATTCTTCTGTGCTCAGCTTTCTTCATAGTCCAACTTTCACATCCACACTGGAAAAACCATAGCCTTGACTAGATGGACCTTTGTTGGCAAAGTAATGTCTCTGCTTTTGAATATGCTATCTAGGTTGGTCATAACTTTCCTTCCAAGGAGTAAGTGTCTTTTAATTTCATGGCTGCAGTCACCATCTGCAGTGATTTTGGAGCCCCCCAAAATTAAGTCTGACACTGTTTCCACTGTTTCTCCATCTATTTCCCATGAAGTGATGGGACCAGATGCCATGATCTTAGTTTGAATGTTGAGCTTTAAGCCAACTTTTTCACTCTCCTCTTTCACTTTCATCAAGAGGCTCTTTAGTTCCTCTTCACTTTCTGCCATAAGGGTGCTGTCATCTGCATATCTGAGGTTGTTGAGTTTTCTCCCAGCAATCTTGATTACAGCTTGTGTTTCTTCCAGCCTAGCGTTTCTCATGATGTACTCTGCATTTAAGTTAAATAAGTAGGATGACAATATACAGCCTTGACGTACTCCTTTTCCTATTTGGAACCAGTCTGTTGTTCCATGTCCAGTTCTAATTATTGCTTCCTGACCTGCATATAGGTTTCTCAAGAGGCAGGTCAGGTGGCCTGGTATTCCCATCTCTTTCAGAATTTTCCACAGTTTGTTGTGATCCATACAGTCAAAGGCTTTGGCCTAGTCAATAAAGCAGAAATAGATGTTTTTCTGGAACTCTCATGCTTTTTCCATGATCTACTGGATGTTGGCAATTTGATCTCTGGTTCCTCTGCCTTTTCTAAAACCAGCTTGAACATCAGGAAGTTCGTGGTTCACGTATTGCTGAAGCCTGGCTTGGAGAATTTTGAGCATTACTTTACTAGCGTGTGAGATGAGTGCAATTGTGAGGTAGTTTGAGCATTCTTTGGCATTGCCTTTCTTTGGGATTGGAATGAAAACTGACCTTTTCCAGTCCTGTGGCCACTGCTGAATTTCCCAAATTTGCTTCCATATTAAGTGCAGCACTTTCACAGCATCATTTTTCAGGATTTGAAAGAACTCAGCTGGAATTCCATCACCTTCACTAGCTTTGTTCGTAGTGATGCTTTCTAAGGCCACTTGACTTCACACTGTTATGTGATATATGCATAATAGTTCTCAGGTGGCGCTAGTGGTAAAGAACCTGCCTGCCAGTGCAGAAGATGTAAGAGACGGGAGTTCGATCCCGGGGTTTGGAAGATCCCCTGGAAGAGGTCATGACAACCCACTCCAGTATTCTTGCCTAGAGAATCCCATGGACAGAAGTGCCTGACCTAGAGCCCATGGGGTCACAGAGTCAAATGCAACTGAAGAAGTGTAGCACAGCATAGCAGTGTATCATGCGACAGTCAGGTGTAATAAGGGGGAGTTGCATAAAGCAAAATAAGCAGATCTTAAAAACATAATCAGAATGAGAGTGTACCGTGAACTCTCCAAGAGTTCATGTAGAGCGTGTGCTATCCTAGCAAATAATTAAGACTTCTTCTTTCGCAGGATTATATTAATACTGTCCTCGTTCTTTCTGTTTCTTTACATCTACCTACTTTGTTTTCCAACTGCATAAAATTTTGCTCCTACTTTAATGACTTACTTTCTTACCATAATTTTTGGAGGTTTGTAGGCCTCCTTGATAAAGCTTAGATACGAGTAAGCAAAATAAGCTTTATTCTAAATTAGTAATTGCTGTTAAGTACTGGTGACAATCGATTCTTTCCTTGTTCCTCTATCCTTTTGCCTGAGTGCAAGGGAGAGGAGAAGTAGGATATTTGCATATGTATGTGACAATTCTGAGCTTTGACAGCAGTCTTCTTGCCAAGATAATCTAGTTTTATTAGTATCTTTATGTGTTTCATCTGTTTATTCAGTATGGATGAGAATATAAACAGAAACAATTGAATTAAAAAAAAGAACTATTTATTCTCTGGAACCTCTTCTTGTGAGGAGGACATTGATCATTAGATAGATAGTGCTGTGCTCAGTCATGTCTGACTCTTGTGACCCCATGGATTGTAGCCTACTGGGCTCCTCTGTTCATGGAATTTTGCAGGCCAGAATACTGGAGTGGGTTGCCATTTCCTACTCCAGGGGATCTTCCCGACCCAGGGATCAAACCCTAGTCTCTTGGGTCTCCTGCATTAGCAGGCAGATGGTTTATTGCAGCGCCAGGGAAGCCCTGCATTGTTCATTATTTTGTAACAATAAAAATCAGGAATGTAACATTTGAGATCAGGGATGAAGATAGTATATAAAATCAGTGGTTATAAACAGCTTTGAAAATTATATTCACTGTTACAGGTCAACCTAAAATATAGCTGTAGTAATAGTTTTAAATCATACTTTAGTAACTTGGTTCCAGTCTCAAGAGAAATGTTTACTACTTGCCTACCATGCGGGTAGGACAGGTAAGAACTGTTAAACACAAGGATTAGCTACCAAAAGTAAAGTGGAGGCAATGGCAAGGAGTCCTAAGCCTGGAAAGTCCTGCTGATTGTATAATAGTACAATTTATTTCCTTTTCCTCCAGTGCACTGGGCAGTAGACACCCACCCTTTGTTTGCAGTCTTTTAAAAAGTTCTACATTCATGTTATGTAATAAGGCAGTTAAAGTTGATGGCATCACTTAATTTACTGTCCCATGATCAGTTAGGAGCAGTAGAGTGGCTAAGAGCACTGGCTCTGGTATTAGAAGAATCTGGGAAAGAATCTGATCTTGAAATAACTGTGAGATTTGGCACATGTATTTAAGCTCTAAGACTACTTCTCATGTGTAGAATGGGATAACGGTAGAATCTGATAAAGGTGTCCTAAGAATGAAATTAAAGAATACTTATGAAAGTAGTCAGTAGGCTGACTAGCATATAGTAAGGAATCTGATTTAACTATGTGATTATTATCTCTATTCCTTAATGAGTTATATGTTGCTCTATTATCTTTATCTCGTGTTTCTCAGCTGAGGGCTGTTATGCCCCTAGGGGTTATGTGATGAGGTTTGGAGACATTTTTGGTTGTCACTGCTTGGAGCATGTACAGGGGAGCTGGGGAGGGTGGGGAAGTGCTACTGGCATCTTGTGGAGAGAAGCCAGGCATGGTGCTAAGTACTCTGTAGTGCACAGGACGGCTCCACTGACAAAGAATTATCCAGCTCTAGCATGTCAGCAGCAGAGAGGCTGAGAAAGCATTTATTTTAAGCCAGAGATATTAATTCCTTTGTATTTCTTTAGTATCCACTGGTATGTACTCCTTTCTTCTGCTACAGTAAAATTGGTAGTCCATCTGTATAATCACAATTTCTTTCTAAAGTTTTTCCCAATATTGATACATTCTTTGTAAAGATTTTAAGAAGATTCTTCTTTTTTATTCCCTGTAAAACAAAATGTAAAGGCTTTGGTTTTAGAATAAAGCAGTTATATAAATATGAAAAATAATTTTGATTAGAATGATTTTATTCTTTATATATTGTTTATTATAAGAAGTGAGTTGTCAAGGATGGCTATGCATGACATAACAGTAGTATAAATATTTGGTGAATATTTTGTAAACATAGGTAGAAACATAAAGTATGGTTTAGGCATGAAAAATTAATACATAAAATTAAATTTAAATAACCTAGTCTGACTTATGAAATGTATGCATCTCTTTGCAGGATCAAGAATGGTACTTTTACAGTATTTATGTGACAAGAAATAGATCTAATTTATTAAAACTTTGAAAATAACTATGCATAATACTAATGTTATAGGTTGTTTTTGCAATGAATTTTGTTGAACTGATGTGCTTAGAATGAGATGACAGGGATTGCTTTCTCTAGGTCCTTTATTTTCAAAATCAGAAGTGTATGCTTTCTTGGTCTTCTTCCATATTCAGTAAAACCCCATTATAAATTTCAGTTCTATTCAATGCATTTAGAATTTTATATGCTAGTACATACTGATTTATAGCATTCTTCTACTATAACAAGGACATCATGTGTTATTCCTATTACGTTAGGATCAAAATGAACAAAGATAACAGTTTAATTTCATCTGGATAATCTGGACTGTGACAGGATGACAAGTATAGACAAAGCAATAGGTAGTTTTTACTTCTTTTAGCATTGACTCTCACATGACATATTCTTACGGGAAGTGTGTGGTAGAAATCATTTGAGACTTAGATTCACATGTAGAAAAGTATTAAAGTCCCAAGAGTACTATTAGTGGTTTGGTGTCAGCCTCGGTTTTAGCTGTAGGTCGAGGGAATTTTGAATGACCTTCCAAAGGCAAGTGAAATTATTAAACATGTTTATGGGTGACCTAGCTGATGAAATAAAAAATATAATCTAAAAATTATTAAGGTCATAATTTTATGTTGGTACTGTGGGGCTTATTGTTGATAATTTGAATTGAGAGTTGCTTGACAAGAGGAAAAAAAATAGAAATTCATGGGTTAAAGATTAATGGAATAATTCCACTAGTTATAAATAAAAGAGAGCTCATAAATAGAAGATGTAAAAGCTTGGGCCTTCTTTATTCGTAGATTAGAAGCTAAATATGAATAGGAAGAGTAGTATTTTTAAAATATGTTTATAAAACTCCAGTGTTATATAATGGGAAATCATTGTTTAGGAACTACAATATAATCTATTCATAACTCATAAAAGAGATGGGATGTTTAATGATCTTATAAAAAATGGAGCATCCTGCTTATTACAATAATATCTAGGACCATCAGGCAGGAGTAAGTACTGTTGGTGCATTAATTTCCCCTTCATAATTGAAAACCCAGAGATATGGCTTTGTTTTCATGAATGTGAGACTACAAATACAAGACTTTCAGCATCTTTGTCTTGCTTTTTATTAAGTTAATATGACTCATGACTCTTATTACTAAAATGAGCAGTCAATTAAAAACATTTTCTAATAACTCTCATAGAATAATCAGGACAAAACCAATAGTTTTCAAATATTTGTTAGACACTAAGTCCTTTCTTGAGATTACTCCTGGATATTCAAAAAATAAAACAGATAAAAAGGAAGCCATTGTGGTCGAAGAATGACAGGTGGCTTTTCCAAACTTCAGGCATCTCTTCAGTTTGAAAATCTGTGCATTTTAAACACTCAAAATTTGTATACTTTCTAATATTCAGAAAAGCAACCTGTTCTGGAAAGTAAACTGCCAACTGTTTGAATATTCCACATATTGATAAGATGAAATGTTCATTTGTATTATGCTATATGCAAATTGAGTCATTATACACAGAGTTTAAAGAAGAAAGCTATACACTTAAAAAATAATTAAAAATGATCATATCAGCTAATGCTTATTAATTTCTTAGTGCAATGCCTATATCGCAGCCATGAAAATTTCCTTCTCTGGTCTCTAACCCTGGTCACTCCTAATTGCTAAAATGTTGAAGCTACACTTTCTATGACAGTTCCAGCAAGTGACTAAGCATGGTATATCTGCTAATACAACAGTCATTGAGAGATGTGAAACTCCTGTTTCATGCATCTTTGGCTTGAAAACATTGGCTTTGTGAGATTTTCTTAGAACTACACAGCAGAAGAGGAACTAAAAAGCCTCTTGATGAAAGTGAAAGAGGAGGGTGAAAAAGTTGGCTTAAAGCTCAACATTCAGAAAATGAAGATCATAGCATCTGGTCCCATCACTTCATGGGAAATAGATGGGGAAACGGTGGAAACAGTGGCTGACTTTATTTTTTGGGGCTCCAAAATCACTGCAGATGGTGATTGTAGCCATGAAATTGAAAGATGCTTACTCCTTGGAAGGAAAGTTATGACCAACCTAGACAGCATATTCAAAAGCAGAGACATTACTTTGCCAACAAAGGTCTGTCTAGTCAAAGCTAGGTTTTTCCAGTGGTCATGTATGGATGTGAGAGTTGGACTGTGAAGAAAGTTGAGCACGGAAGAATTGATGCTTTTGAACTGTGGTGTTGGAGAAGACTCTTGAGAGTCCCTTGGACTGCAAGGAGATCCAACCAGTCCATCCTAAAGGAGATCAGTCCTGGGTGTTCATTGGAAGGACTGATGCTGAAGCTGAAGCTGAAGCTCCAGTACTTTGGCCACCTCATGCGAAGAGCTGACTTTATGGAAAAGACCCTGATGCTGGGAGGGATTGGGGGCAGGAGGAGAAGGGGATAACAGAGGATGAGATGGCTGGATGGCATCACTGACTCGATGGACATGAGTTTGGGTAAACTGCAGGAGTTGGTGACTGACAGGGAGGCCTGGAGTGCTGTGATTCATGGTGTCATAAAGAGTCGGACACGACTGAGCGACTGAACTGATCTGAACTGAACATAGCAGTCTAAGACTTCCACACAATCAGCCTTCCTTCCCTGTCTTCCTTAACAATTTTAGACCTGCAAAGTAACCCAACAAAACAGGTATTCCTATTATCTCAGTTTTACATGAAAATATATCTGTACTGATTTTTGCAGGTCATCTTTCCACACTGAGCAAGTGCTACATCTGTGGAGCCACTTTTTAGTCATATCCTTTCTATACTACTTTAATGTAGAACCTTTTCTTTTTCTTTCAGTTTTAGTCTATCAATTTCAGAAAATTATGAATCTCTTTCTAATTTTCCAAAATTAATATTTCAAAGTTTGTATCATAATTTTATTTGATTATGGTTATCTGGCTTTTTGGTAGCTCTGGTTATCCTGGCTTTAATTTTAAGCAAATACATACCAATGCTGAATCATAAATATATCTGTTCTACTTTAATGTACCTTCTAGAACATGCCTGCAGCTGCTGCCAAATTACCCAAGGAGTGGACTTTTTTGTGCACAGGTTCTGAGTTTTTGTAGTTGTGATTCAGACAGCAAAGAATCTCCCTTCAATGCGGGAGACCTGGGTTCAATCCGTGGGGTGGGAAGATCCCCTGGAGAAGGGAATGGCAATGCACTCCAGTATACTTGCCTGAAGAATTCCATGGACAGAGGAGCCTGGCGAGCTACAGTCCTTGAGGTTGTAAAGAGTCAAACATTACTGAGTGACTAGCATGCACACACATGCACACATGTGCGTGTGCGTACACACACACACACATGTTAGTGCTGTGTGGGATAGGAATGCATTTTAGGCATCACTCTCAAATTTGACAAGAAGGAAAGAATTTCAGCTTAAACTCTGCATATTCTCTGACAGAGCAGAAGTCATTTACCTTGTCAGATATTAATCTGCCCATTCCTGATTGCACAGTCTCTTCATAGTCTGCCTGTATCTATGTAACAGTCCCTCTAGGCAAAAGAATACTCTGGTTTTACTGATTAACTGTCTCAGGACTGTTCAGTCAAGCTTCTTTAGTTTTCTGTGTATTCAGTGTATTATCTCTAAAATGTAAAGTCTTGATTATCATACTGTAATTCCGCAATTGCTTTTCATAGAAGATTCATAGCACTTTCTAGATTATCCATTTCCTACTAGTTTCCTTGCCAGCTACTTCCCTGCTGGTTCTTTGAAACTCAAGGTCAAGTCATAGACCAAATTATTGAGAATGAGGATAGCCTTTGACAAGTTTGATTTCTGTATTTATTCATGCTCTACTGCAGTATAATTTAAGGTAACTGAAGACTAACTAAATGGTTTATTTTTGCTAATTTTATAGGCTGTATATTGGGTCTGCCTGGTATTAAAAAATATACTTCATAATACTTGTTAAAGACAGTAAAGAATACTTTATTCCAGAGGGAAGTACTACTGCAGTGGGGGCTTTGCAGCAGGGTATAGAGACCAGTCTCACTTTGAATTCAACAAGGACAAATGGAGATTTATAAACAAAGAATAGAGTTGGGGGTCAGTGAATGGAAAATTACTAAGAGAAAGCATCAGGGCTGGGAGAATTCTCACTAGAAATACTAAATAGGTTTCTTGCTGAAGAAGTCCAGAGTGTTAAGATTTTGAAGTGGGAGTTGAAGAATTTGATCAGATATCCAGGGTATCACATACTGAGAGTGAGGGAATATTTGCTAAATTGAATTAATAGGATTCTTGATGAAACTTTACTAAGCTGGCCAAGGACAGATTGACCCTGCAACCCCCACTGCCAAAGAAGGGGACTCTGAGGAGCCTGACTCAAGTGAGGTCAAAAAAGTTTCTTTGTCATTTAATCAAATCGAGATAGTGTGTATCTATGTGGTATGAAGTACAACCAATAGCTGGGCTTCCTAGGTAGCTCAGTTGTAAAGAATCCATCTGCCAATGCAGGAGCAGCAGGAGATGCAGGTTCCATCCCTGGGTCAAAATTGTTGGCTTCTAACAACTTTAGATGGCTAAAAGAGCCTTGATTAAAGGCAGTTTCACTTCTAAAACAATACTTAGTATCAGGGTCCCCAAACCCCTGGCCAGAGACCAGTACTGATCTGTGGCCTGTAAGGAACCTGGCAGCACAGTAGAAGGTGAGAGAGGTGGGCAAGGGAGAACAAAACTTCATCTGTATTTATAGCCGCTCCCCATTGCTCACATTACAGTCTGAGGTCCACCTCCTATCAGATCAGTGGTGGCATTAGATTCTCGTAGGAGCCAGAACCGTATGTACTGCAGTTGAATCATCCCGAAACCATCCCTCCCTTTTCTCCTCAGTCCTTAGGAAAATTTCTTCCAGGAAATTGGTCCCTTGTGCCAAAAAAGTTTGGGAACCATTGCTTAGTATAGTCCCCTAGGACAACAAAGAAATACCTGCTATAGTAATTTTCTATTTTTATATAATATTAAATATTTTTGCATTCTCATTTCAAAGATTCTTAACAAATATCAGCTTTTACTTTATTTAAAATAAAGACCCCTAATGTTTCTGCTTCATATTTCTCATCAACAGTTCGTTGTTCATGGGAAAAACAACTTTTAAAGATTCAAAATGAAATTAAATACTGTGTTAAGTAACACATTTGAAAACATAATATTGAGGGGAGTGATTTGCCCCTAAGTGAAGCAAAGAGATTTCTCTACATTTTTAAGATCTTGATAAATCCTAAGTTAAATCAACTGCAATTATCTAAGAATCTTAACTGTGATAGAATATATAAAATAAGTGTTCACATAGAAAAATTCTAGTAGCATCTAAGAGACCAAAAATATATACATATTACTGTAATTGGATTTTACTATAGAAGAAATAAATGACTGAAAATATTTTGAGGTCAGATGATATTAGAATACAAATTTGAATGAGAAATAGAAAAGTGTTGATGCATCTTGATGATCTAAAAGCATCTTACTTGTCTCATTTCTTTTAGGACTTCATTTACCATATTTTGTATAGTTAAGCACCATTTAAACTTTTTAAAAAACTCATTATAGCTAATTTGGCATTAACAATTTTCTCTTTTTCTCTGGGAATTACAGAATGAGACTTTTTAGATTAGAATTATAGTACAGTATATCGCTTCTCAAAATCTAAAACAAGCAGATTTTAGTAAGATTTCTTATTTTAAACAAACAGGAAAAGTATAAGCACAAAACCTCTGAGTTTTTTGGAAGTTTGCAATTTCCTCAAATTAGAATAAATTAGAAAATCTTTCCTACAGTTTAGCTGCATTAAAAAAAACCCGAATTCCTTCAGTGAAAGCAATAGAAGGAAAATCATCTGACCTTGCCAGGTACACAATTATTTTGCAAATGAAGTGGAGCAGTGTGTGACTTTTTTAATGAGATAAAATTTGCATCAAGTTGTAATCTGACTGCTGGAGTACACCACTTGAACCTGACCCTAAGGTTAAACCAGTTCTAGTCAATTTATAAAAACAACACATACCTGTAAGGTTAGCCTGGGGTATATGATTTACTAATACTATAGTACATTTTAAAACTTTCACCTTAGTTTACTGCTTTCTTTTAACCTAATGCACTAGAAGCATTTCTTGAAGATGATATTTCCATCTGAATTATCTTTCAAAGTTCCATCTCAATATAATAGGCAGGAAGAAGAAGTCAGCTTTAGAATGTATGTCTGTTTTCCTTAATGCTTTATGTCATTAATCACATATTATATTGTATGAGTTGTCCTCAGTTTCTCTGTATGAACAAAACATTCGTTTAAATGTACTTTGATCCCTTTAAAATTGAAAATAATTATTTTTCTGAATGTCCTTTTATGATTGACTTGATAAATCAATTCTTATAGGAGAGGGACATGAGTCAGTGTTGATACAGTATCTGAACAAAAGACCAGTTGCTTGAGTTTATACTTGTCAAAGAGTTGTCAGTGTGTTGTGTATTTTATATTCAACCAGTGCAACTTCGCAGAATTGTAGATGGCACCCTGGTGGCTCAGTAGGTAAAGAAGCCTCCTGTCAATGCAGGTGACACAAGAGACCGGAGTTCAATCTCCAGGTCGGGTAGATCCCCTGGAGAAGGAAATGGCAACCCATTCCAGTACTCTTGCCTGGAAAATTCTATGGTAGAAAAGTATTAGGTATCCTATTTCTTCTCTCCTTCCTCTGAATTACATCAGGTATTTCACATTTGGTAACTTTCAGAGAAAAATGGCAAAATATTTAAAGATTTGGTAGAATATTGTAATATTTATGATTTTTCATCATAAGAAGGCATTAAAGATGTCAGTCTTTCAAGTATGGATGATAAAATAACCACCTTGATTTAAAACATATTGTATGTAAATATAATCCTTCATGTCCCACTTAACTGCAGCCAATATGAAGATTTGGGAATAAACTTGCTGTCACAGTGGGGTTATGTCTAAGGAGACAGACTCGTTCCTAGACACTGTGAAAGTATCACATCTGAAGGGTGTGACAGTGAAAGCTTTAAAGGCAAGTAGTGCCTGCTGGAGATCTATCAGGAAGTCAAAGGAGTTTCCCATCAGAGAATAGTACTGGATGGAGAATTCAGAGGTAGGTAATGATCTGCCATCAGTGTGAAGTGTGGTTAAAAAGTTCCCCATTTTGGGTTTCAAGATCAATGTGATGTAAAACCTGCTCTGGATGATTCCAGTTTATGCCAATTATCCCAGCATAATTATCAGTTGTTCTCCCTATTTCTTTTGAAAGTGTGTGGTTGGAAGATAAACTATGGTCCCTAGAGAAGACATAGGAGTTGAGGTCCTTAGGTCCAAAAAGGAGTGGTGAACCAAGTAGATAATCAAAACTGTGACAAACAAAGGGAACAATTTTGTTGATTGAAAGTATATTTGAAAACACCGTCTTAGGTATAGGGTAAAAGTTTCAGTAATGAACAATATCAGGTCTTGATGTTGGAACTTTGGTCAAGGTTCCTCCTAGGACAGTATTCCTCAAACTTTTCAATTACACTAGAAATGAAAGTTCAGTTCAATTCAGTTGCTGAGTCATGTCTTTGTGACCCCATGGACTACAGCATGCCAGGCTTCCCTGTCCATCACCAAATCCCAAAATGCAAAAGGTATTTGCTAAAATGTGGATTCTTAGGCCTCACTCCAGACCTTTAGAATGAGATTCTCCTGGGGTAGGCATCAGATTATTTAAATTCAATCGCTCAGTCTTTTCCAACTCTTTGTGATGCCATGGACTGCAGCACCCCAGGCTTCCCTGTCTGAAATTAGCGTTTTTAAATCACCTTCCTGGTGACTCCTAGTGCTGGTGGCTTAGTCTCTAAGTCCTGTCTAACTGTGGCAACCCCACGGTCTGTAGCCCGCCAAGCTCCTCTAACCATAGAATTTTCCAGGCAAGAATACTGGAAAGGCTTGCCATTTCCTTCTCCAGGGGATCTATCCGACCCGGAGATCGAACTCTGGTCTCATGTTTCCTGCATTGACAGGAAGGTTCTTTACCAACTGAGCCACCAGGGTGCCATCTACAACTCTGCAAAGTTGGATTGGTTGAATATAAAATACACAACACACTTACAAGAATCTGAAAGCTGTCCTCTTCACTCCTGGGTGCTTTAAACAACATTTGCATTATATTTTATAAAATGGGTCATCATGTCCTGAGTATCATAGAAATGTTATAACAGATCAAGAGCAGCGTTTACTAGTTTGCCATATCCTAGTGTATAAGAATTTTCCTTTGTAAATGATATAAAAGTAAGAGTGCCTTGGGGGAAGGTGGCAATCCAGCTGGAAAAGTGAGTAACCCAAGCTATTTGTAGTTCTTCTAAGAGCTTTGGACCAGACCTGACTCTTAAAATAGAAATCTTTATATAAATGTATTTGGGGAAAAGATAATGAATAGTCTCACAATGTTTCAGTTATTACATGTCATATGTTAGGCAGTACATTTCACAGAAACTGGAGGAATTTGTTTCCCAGTCAACAGTGACACTTTATGGCTTTAAACTTCCTACTCAAAAAGTGGTCCATAGCCAGCAGTTTAGACTTATCAGAAATACAAAATAACAAACCCACCTCAACCAACTTAATCAGAATCTATATTTTAATAAGATCCTCAATTCACTTATAGGTGTCTTAAAATTTGAGAAGCACTGCTCTCCAAGCAGAAATGTCTGGCTGGAAGAAATGGAGCTTCCCTAGTAGCTCAGTTGGTAAAGAATCTGCAGGCAATTCAGGAGATCCGGGTTCGATCCCTGGGTTGGGAAGATACCCTGGAGAAGGGAATGGCAAAGCACTCCAGTATTCTTGCCAGGAGAATCCCATGGACAGAGGAGCCTGGCAGGCTACAAAGAGTCGGCTACAGTCCATGGAATCATGAAGACTGGACAGGATTGTGCGACATTCACTTTGACTTTTCCAAGCAGAAATGTCTGACCTGAAGAAAATGTTGTTTATAGTTGTCAAGCCTAATCTCAGTGGAACATGGAGAGTTACAATAAGCTTACTAAAATGTTATTATTCAAATAATAGTGTTTGATTACAGTCCTGCTATGATTCAGAATACTGGCAAGGACATCTCTAACAAAATCAAAAACATCTCACTGGCAGTTAAGGTAGTTCAGAGCAACATAGTGCTCTCACAGTAGCCTGAAACTTTGTCTGTGATTTTCGGTTATCAAAGCAAAAAAGAAATATATGTCTCTGTCATAAATGACTTTTTAAGATAGTAAGCAGTCATTGATATCAAGTGTCTAAAAACCAATATTGGTTGGAAGCACATTTTGTATCTATGAGTTCTCAAGAGTGATCTCTTGGCAGAATTTTGTTCTGGAAGAAAAATACAAAACGCACAGAAGAAAAGGTGAAATAAAAAATTAGGGAGATAGATTCCCTTAACTCTGAAGGGAAATGGTGTATCATCTTCCATCTGTAATAGACACTTCATATCTTAATGAAAAGAAGGCAGAAAGATTACATAAATACTGTAACTTAGAAATCTAGTCAAGTTCTCAATTAAAGGAAAACTGTTGGAAAAGAGGTCACAGATATGCCAAAATCACACTGAATACTAAACAAAACATCAAAAAACATGGATTTCCTCTACACCTATTTTTTTTTCAAAATTATGTTAGAACAGCATTTCCTGAAGAGTATACTGTGCAACATAAGTGCCTCTCTTTGCTTTCACCAGCTTCTGAGATACCTGCTTATGAAGGGACTTTTCCAAGTATTGTGTTTGAAAAACACTGCATATGTTACTCACTGTTCATGGGATAAATGTTTATGGAATAAGTTAGAATTTTTTGTATGTTAGGCATTGCATGTTAAAAGCTATGAATAGACTTGAGTGCTGCTGCTAAGTCGCTTCAGTTGTGTCCGACTCTGTGCGACCCCATAGACGGCAGCCCACTAGACTCTTCTGTCCCTGGGATTCTCCAGGCAAGAACACTGGAGTGGGTTGCCATTTCCTTCTCCAATGCATGAAAGTGAAAAGTGAAAGTGAAGTCGCTCAGTTGTACCCGACTCTTAGCGACCCATGGACTGCAACCTACCAGGCTCCTCTGTCCATGGGATTCTCCGTCCATGGGATTTTCCAGGCAAGAGTAATGGAGTGGGTTGCCATTGCCTTCTCTCAGACTTGAGTAAGCAGATTCATTTTTTCCCCATTTTTGCTCATTGTATAGTTGCTTTAAAATGAAGTGTTAGTTTCTGCTGTACAGCAAAGTGTATCACCTATACATATGCATGCATTCCCCTCTTTGGATTTCCTTTCCATTTAGGACGCCACACAGCATTGAGTGGAGTTCCCTGTGCTATGTACTCAGTTCTCACTAGTTATCTGTTTTATATATAGTAGTGTATATATGCCAATGCCAATCTTACAATCCTTCCCACCTATCTACCCCTCTTGCTATCTGTACATTCATTCTCTCTAGAAAAATGAAATAGATGAACTTGCAAAATAGAAATATATATATATGTTTAATTTTGCTCAGTCTGGGAGTTTTCAAAACATTTGCTTTTCTTATCACCATTGGATCTCATGGTATTACCATTCTTCATGTTGCAGTTCTCTAGGCCAGAATACTGGAGTGGGTAGCCTTTCCATTTTCCAGGGGATCTTCCCAACCCATGGATCGAACCCAGGTCTCTGGCAATGTAGGCAGATTCTTTACCAGCTGAGCCACAAGGAAAGCCCATGGTACCTAAAGATTACTAATAAATCCAAACAATAGGCATCTTTGAATATGGATGTTTTTGTTGATTTGTAACAATTTTACTTTTTCTTTGTGTTGTTATAAATTATTTTTACACTGATGAATTAGAAAACTTCAAACCTATAACATATCAAGATGACTATTATGGATTAGGAAAGTATGTTTCACTGATGTACTTATGTCTCTATTTGTGCTTAACCCACAAACTATTTGCATAGGTGAAATTAGTAATTGTCATCAGTTCCAAAATGTGTACTACATTGACTCTTGAACAATGAGGGGGATGGGGTACCAGCGTCAAAATCAGAGTATAGTTTACAGTTGGCCCTCTTTATTCACACTTCCTTTGTATCCAGGGTTCTACATTTACAGATTCAACCAACTGTAGATGGTGCAGTACTGTAGCATTTACTATTAAAAAGAAATCTATGTATAAACGGTCATTCAGTTCAAACCCGTGTTGTTCAGGAGTCAACTGTATTTATAAAAATATATCAATTTTATATTATGAAAATAATCATATTTTGAGGTTTAAATTTTCCCATGTCTTATTTTAAAGCCCTTCAAGTACATACTTCCTCTTTATCCAATTTTAGAACTTTTACAATTTAGTCATAACCTCCTACAGCATTGATAGTAATTGACACTTTAAAAAGGATACAGAGGCAAAGCTGTCACTTCAGGCAGTATTTATATGTCATGTCTTACTGAGTGATTCTCTTTCAGGATTCAGACATGTAATGGTGAAACTGGTAAGCAATAATTTAAATTAAAACAGAATATTCTTTAAGATAGTATTGCATAAAATGTTTATCCAAATATAAACCTTGATAAAGTAATCTATTTAGGAACTGTTGCTTGATTATGAAATATGAGCACTGAAATGAATGATGTTCCCCAGATTTATTTATGTTACCTCCTTGGCATTTATGTTTTCTCAGCCAAAGGAGAATGTTGCCATGAACTGAAATGGGTACTTAAATTCCTGAGTCTAAATCATGCCTAAATAATGTAAATGTTTTGATATCATATTTGTAATAAATTAAATATGAATCTTGAGAAGTAACTTGTTCTGTTTACCCATTCATTCAAGTAACAGTCATTGAATGTTTACTATATGACATGTTTTGAGTGAGACTGAGACTTATATGAGGCATAGCTTATGTCAATCATAGAATCAAAGGATTATAATGCAAAATGACAAGTACTAAAATACATGTATTTACTACTGGCCATTGTTAAATGACTGTCAAGTTCATTTTAACTAATAATACTTTGGTGCTACAGGAATAGAAATATAAAATTTATTTATTGTTCATTCATTTATTTATTAACTTATTCAACAAACAGTTATTGAGCAACTACTTTGTGTGAGGCTCTGTTCTTGCTCTGAGATTATGTCAGTGAAAGAAATTTCAAATATGTCTCTGCTCTGGGGATTACATTGTAGGGGTATGAAGAAAAATTTCGGGTAAGTAACTTGGGTATTGAAGTAGTCATTCAGTAGGTAGAGCAAAATATGAGTAAGAGAAAGAGAGAATTATGAATGGTAAATAATAAATAGTATTGGAATCTAGCTAACTCTGTCATCAATTTATTGAGAGAATTTGGAAAAGTTAAGTCACCATGAATCTTCATACAGTTCTGTAGCTATCCATATTTTGAAGTTTTTAAAACTCATAGATGTGTACACCCATGGCTGATTCATGTCAATGTATGGCAAAAACAACTACATTATTGTAAAGTAATTAGCCTCCAATTAAAATAAATTAATGAATTTTAAAAAACTTATGGATGGAAGAGGGTATCATTTTAGTGAAGTAAGCCAGAAAGAAAAACACCAATACAGTATACTAACGCATATATATGGAATTTAGAAAGATGGTAACAATAACCCTGTGTATGAGACAGCAAAAGAGACACTGATCTATAGATCAGTCTTATGAACTCTGTGGGAGAGGGAGAGGGTGGGGAGATTTGGGAGAATAGCATTGAAACATGTATAATATCATGTATGAAACGAGTCGCCAGTCCAGGTTCAATGCACGATACTGGATGCTTGGGGCTAGTGCAATGGGATGACCCAGAGGGATGGTATGGGGAGGGAGGAGGGAGGAGGGTTCAGGTTGGGGAACACAGGTATACCTGTGGCGGATTCATTTCGATATTTGGCAAAACTAATACAATATTGTAAAGTTTAAAAATAAAATAAAATAAAAAAAAGTATATAAAAGTATATAATAGTATTTAAATAATAGTATTTAAAAGTATATAAAAGCTATTTAAAAGGAGAATAAACCAGTGCTTACCAGAGGGAAGGAGAGTAGGGGATGGGCAAAATAGGGGAAGGAAATTAAGAAGTACAAACTTCTAGTTACAAAATAAGTCATGGGAATGTAATATACATTATAGGAACACAGTAAATAATACTGTACCTTTATAACTGTATATGGTGACAGATGGTAACTAGACTTATTGTAGTGGTCATTTCACAGTATATGGAAATGTTGGATTAATATGTTGTATATCTGAAAATAATTTGATATGGTAAGTCAATTATAATTCAATAAATATACAAATAATTAAAAAAATAAAAAGGAAGTGTCTCCTCTGAAATAAGCTTCCAATCTAATATGCTTGTAATTTTAATAGACATGGCAGTGCCACTATCTGAATAGGAATAGTTCCATTGGAGTAGTAAATGTAATGTGTTTATATAATATGTTCCTTAACTGAATTAATCAGGGTGGTTTTTTGTCAGGAATAATGATCAATGGTTCCAAAAATCTGGTCCACAAACAAACTGCATTATTATGACTAAAGGGGTTAAAAGCAACAGCAGCAAAAGCAGCTACTGATTCCCAATCCCATAAAACTGGAATTCTAGTTCAGTAGATGTATGGGTGGGTCTCCCTGGTTGCTCAGGCAGTAAAGAATCTGCCTGCAATGCAGGAGGCCTGGACTCAGTCCCTGGGTCAGGAAGATCCCCTGGAGAAGGGAATGACAATCCATTCCAGTATTCTTGCCTGTAGAAGCACTTGGACAGAGGAGCCTGGCAGGCTTCAGTCCATGGAGTCACCAAGAGTCGGACAAGACTGAGCAACTAACACTTTCACTTTCACTTTCATGGGTGGGTCTCAGAAGCAATATGTTTTTCAAAGTTACTCAGACTGTGTTATTGTGTGGACAAATTTTGGAACATTATGACTAACCAGATTCAGGAATTTCTGATTGAATAAGAAATGAATAGGATCATTTACTGGTACTCTAAAATCTATCAATTAGAACACATTTTAATTGGAGTTTTTCCTGGGTATAGCCTGGTATGGGGCTTCCCAGATGGCACTAGTGGTAAAGCATCTGCCTACCAGTGCCAATCCGCCTCAGGAGACACAGGAGAAATGGGTTCAACCCGAGTCGGGAAGATCCCCTGGTGTAGGCAATGTCATCTTCTGCAGTATGCTTGCCTGGAAAATTCCATCCATAAAGGAGCCTGGAGGACTGCAGTGTGTGGGGCTGCAAAGAGTCAGGCACAACTGAGCGACGGAGCACGTAGCCTGGTCAATGTTGTGTGTGTGTGCTCAGTCACTCAGTTGTGACCTCATGGACTCTAGCCCACCAGGTTCCTCTGTCTGTAGGATTTTTTCAGGCAAGAAACTGGAGCAGGTTGCCATTTTCCACTCCAGGGGATCTTTCAGACCCTGGGATCGAATCCACCTCTCCTGAGGCTCCTGTATTTGCAGGCATTAGCACCACCTGAGAAACCCTGATATATGCCAGGCACTGAATTATTTGTTGAATGAATGAGTTGACTCTGTGTATACTTTACTATGATATACTAAATTTAACTGTATGTGTATATATGCACATGTGCAGTTTGTATTTTAACCACCTAACAGGAATCATCCCTGGAGATTGTTAGAATTTCTTTATTTAAGGAAACTAGAGTCATGATCTCATGCTGATTAATATCCTGTTCTATATCCATTTCTTGCTAGAATTTTGTTCTCCTCTTGTTTAGTTGTAGAATCCCTGAGAAGGAGAAAACAAGTCATCCCTTGCCTTTTAGTGGTTTCCACACCTCCAGTGATTTCTGACAGGGAGAATTCACATTTCCTTTGGACCTTACCACAAAGAAACCCAAATACACATTATGTTTTATTCACCCATTTTTTTTACCTTTAAATTATTCCCCAAAGTGTAGATAAAAAAGATCCACCCCCCCCCCAGTCTTTGAAACTGAAAAGACCATTTGGATTCTGACCCAGAGAAAAACTGAACTATTTTCATCTTTTTTTTTTCTGTGTGGATCATAGAAATGATGCCAGAAATCTAAGAAAGGGTCTATCTAAGAATAGTAAAATAATAATGAAGACATAATGATATTAACTAATTATAGACTTAAAAATAGGACAGATAAGATAAATTTAGAATAAGCTTTATTTGGTTTTGAAAAAGGAAAGGCAGAGTGGTGGCATGATTTTTGCCTTCAGGCTTACAGAGGCGTATTTTCAGAACAATTTAAATAGTCTCTTCTAGAGAGACAAATTATGCTTACATTTATTAGTTAATTTGTCTTGACAATGCCACAGGTAGTTTAAAACTAATTTATATACAGGTGACCTGAGGCAACAGGATGCATGATTGGGTGGGATTTCTGGAACCGTTCTTTAACAGAATATAGAATCACTTGTGCTTAAATATTGCATTGATTTCCATCATTACTTTTAAGATTGTTATTAGTCAAATAAGTCCTTCTTTAACATGACTTCCCACTTACAGACATGGAAAACCTACTTATATAATAAGAAGTATTTCAGTATTATGGGAAAAACATATACTTTGGAAAATGTAAAAGAAATCAAAAACACATGAAACATGAGTTCCTGTCCTCAACAACTTTATAAATAATAAAAGGAAAGTTGTATTTAAAATCCGTATTTCTCAGGAGGGTTAAGTGCTCACCAGTCATACACATTAATTTGATTTAGTAAATCAAATTAATAAATTTGATTAATAAAATTATCTCTAAATTAACCACAGTATACAATGGAAGGAAGCTCTAGACTGGAATCTGTTATTTACAAGATGATATATTTTTACCATCTCTCTGGGTGCCACTTTTGTAATCTAAAAGATAAAAGAGTAGGAATAGCTTTTCTTTAAGTTTCTATTGTACTTTAAAAGTTTCTACTATAGCATGTTCATATTTGTATGTGTACATTCTTGGTTTGTAAAATTTCCTTAACTGGAAAATGTCAGCACTGAGAAATTCTAGGTTAGGCCCACATATGAACCAGTTGTGTGAATGTGATTGAATCAATGAAAAGTTGAACCAGGTGATATATTAGGTCATTTCCAGCTTTGAATAGTCTCTTAAGTTAAAGACATGGGAAGTCTAGATTATCAAGAAGAAGATACACATATGAGATGCTGAAATACTAAGAGTACAAAGATTCTTACCCTCTCTCTACTGGGTAGAGAAGAATACACACACCTCCACACACATTTCTGTGTGTATGTCTACCATAAGTTGTGGCTATAGATAGCTCATGACCAAAGACACTTTAACTGATTAGGTATAAGTATGTACATTATTTCCTTCATGAGTATTTTCTAATTATAGGAGTTTTCATCAAATCAGGAGGAAAAAAAGGAAGAGAGAGAGGGGCAAGATGGAAGCCTTAGACCTAACTGCATTTCTACCATCCTTTCTCCAGACACTCTCCACTGCATCATTTCATTGGAATATGAGGCACATGATTCTCAGTTTGACATCATTTCCAGCTAAGCATCAAGAAATAAGCCTCAACCCAATCTTCAGAAGAAAGCTCCAAACCACTTGCTCCTTAGAGCAACCTTTCACAGAGATGGGAAACCTACTGATATAATGGGAGGTACTTGAGTATTATGGAGAAAAAATGAAAACAAATAGTTTGGCTTAAGCTCATTCTGAATTCAGATATTGTGTCTACTTCTTTCTAGCTGTTTATCCCATTCAAGTTGCTAAACCTTCCCAAGCTTATCCTTATGTGAAAAGAAGGAAGCTAGTAATTATGTCTAAGACTACTGTGAGGTGGTAGGTAACTTTAATAGTTTATTAGGGAGTCTCTCAGTTGATAGTAGTTGTTTTTAATATACATATAAAATTACATATTCACATGGAAAATCAAATGCATAGACTCATTTATTCTTAAGGGTATA
Source organism: Bos mutus (assembly GCF_027580195.1). Lineage (NCBI taxonomy): Eukaryota > Metazoa > Chordata > Mammalia > Artiodactyla > Bovidae > Bos > Bos mutus. The sequence continues at coordinate 35,624,919 of NC_091618.1, forward strand.
TTTATGAATATACATGTGTATCCATGGTACTACCCATTAGGGTAATCACATTTGTTACATAACAATTTACCCAGTAGGTACTTTTCTAGTTCCTAAGAGTATCTGTTCTTCAAAGAGGACCCTATAGAGACCATCTAATCTAGTGGCTTTCAAATTTTAGGTTTTAGAGTTAGGATTCCATGATAATTATTATTATTATTTTTAATGTAGTTGGTATGGGATGAAGGGCAAAGGAACTAGGGGTTGGGAGGGGGGTGTTGAGTGGGTGGATCTCCAAATGACCCCACCCATTTTCAACCAGAATATCTCCAGTCATGAATGTTTAGTTTTAATGTATTTTTTGGAATTGTTATTATTACTTAAGTCACATCTCCATCACCACCACCATCACCACCACAAACAACAACAAAACATAAATTCAGTCCAGCCTCTCACTTGGCATATGAAGACTTAAGTGACCTGGGGAAGGTCACACAATGACTGTTAGGGGCCAAAGTGAAAGTGTGAAAGTCGTTCAGTCATGTCTGACTCTTTGTGACTCCATGGACTATACAGTCCATGGAATTCTCCATGTAAGAATACTGGAATGGGTAGACTTTCTCTTCTCTAGGCAATCTTCCCAACCCAAGGATCAAACCCAGTTCTCCTGCATTGCAGGCAGTTTCTTTACCAGCTGAGCTACAGGGAAGCCCATTAGGGGCCAAACCAGTGATTAAAACCACCTTTTCTGTCCCATATTTAGTTATGTGATTTTAGTTTATTTTTTTCCTCCTTTTCTCTTCATTTCCTTCACCTACCACACATTTTTGAAAAGTTTCTGGGTTGGAACTTCAGAAGGTGTTTAAAATTAAACCAGTTTTTAGTATGTTTATGTCTTGCTCTAAAATGTTTACTAAAATAGGATAAAGGCAATGCATTTGTGACTGTAACTTAAAAATTGGTTATTTTGGGCAAAAGTCATCAAATGTCATATTCAGTCTAGGAAATGTATGAACAAAAACAACCATAATCAGTATTAAAAGTTTTATAAGGAGACAATTCTGCAGTTATATTCAGTGGCTATACTAGAATCTCAAACTAAAAAGAAATTAAACTAATTTTTCATGTAAATGAAATGTTTTGTAAAAGGACGCAGAAGGGACATTAAGTGTAAAACCATGCCTGAAATATAAGATTTTTCCAGGAAGCAAGTTTCTTGCGTGAATTTCTTGCTAAGTTGCATCAGCCTTGTCCAACTCTTTGCAGCCCCATGGACTGTAGCCCTCCAGGCTTCTCTGTCCATGGGATTCTCCAGGCAAGAATACTGGAGTGGGTTGCCATTCCCTTCTCCAGGGGATCTTCCTGACCCAGGGATCAAACCCAGATCTCCTGCATTGAGGCAGATTCTTTACCATCTGAGCTACCAGAGCATCCCTTAAGGTATTTGAAATTATCTCCATGAAACCTCCAATTTTTTTTGATTTTACCTATCATGTTATGTGATATCCTCAAAGTTTCAGACATATGAAGTTTTGAAGAATTAATAAACTCTTGTGAAACTTCAGTTATAATAGTGATTATTATTGTAAACTATTATGCCAATGGATTATATTTTTAAGTGATGACCACAACAGTATCCCCAGTCTCATATGTTACTCTACAATGTGACATTATTTGCCAGCAAAAAGTGAAGTCTAATTTGCTCCTTTTGAATCTAAGAGGGCTTTGCCTAATATACTTAATACAAGTAATAATAGACTTCCAAGTCTGGGTCATATAACTGATGCAGCTTCCACCATATTCACTAAGAGCTTTGAGCCACCATTTTAGAAGTTTGACTAGTCTGAGGCCATTATCTTGTGACAATGCTAAGCTGCATGGAAAGGCTCTGACTGGGGGGCCTTATTTTTTGACTCATCCAATCCCAGGTTCCAGCCATGTGTTTGAAACCACCTTTGACCCACCAGACCTTCCCATCTGCCAGAAAAGTTACCATTGAGTTTTTTCAATGACTAGAGAAGCAAAGGGGGTTGTCCAGTTGAGCCCTGCTCACATTTCTCACTTACAGAATTGTGAAATTAATAAAACCAAAAAAAGTTGTTTAAGCCAGTAGGTTTTAGGGTTATTTGTTACACAGCAGTGAAAAATGATTATAGATTTAATTAACAAATATCAATTCATTAGGGCCAACTTGGAGATTCAGGATTGATTAGAATGGAAACATAATATATATGTTTTTATTGGTTTGTTTATTCATTTAATTTTTGATAATAGCTTTCTTTAGGTATTATGTTTTGGGTTGGCCAAAAAGTTCATTCAAGTTTTACTGTAAGAGTGTGTGGAAAAACCCAAACAAACTTTTTGTCCAACATAATATATACCATAAAATCCACCATTTTAAGTGTATTGTACAATGATTTTTAGTAGATTTACTGAGTTGGTTCAAATTAACATCATTTAAAGTTAGCCTAATTTTAAGAACATTCTCCCTCTCCCTGCGTAAAAAAAAGCCTTAAAGGGAAATTTTAGGATACATTCCTGAAATAGGTCCCTTGTGTCCACGGGCAGGCTATCCCTCTTCCTACCCCCAAAGCCACTTAAGTTTATCTTTTTTTTTTCTGCCTCTGTAGAACTGATGATGTGTCTTTGATCCAGTTTTGGACTCCCAGGGAGTTCATGTCCAGAAGGTCAAGCAAAATGTGTGAATCTGGAGCTTCTTTGAATACTGGGGTCTGAGTTATTTTCTTGTTACGCCCAGGCTCCAAGTTGTTCTCCAAGAGTCTCTTTAGTTTCTGAGTCCATAACTTAGTTTTTAAGTGCATGAACCTTGAATTCTCTTAGTTCAGATTCCATTCTCAATACATATTAGTTGTGTGTCACTGGACAAGTTACTTAAGTTTTTAAATTCATAATGTACTCATCTTTAAAAGGAGGATGCTATTATCTATCACATGTGGCTATTGTGAAGATCAAATTAAGTAATTAAAGTACTTAGAATAGTGCCCAACATGGTAATAACAATAATAGTGACGGTTATTTAGTGAGTGCTTACCAGTTTAGCTGGCACTATACTTTACATGTATCTATGTAAAACTCAGTTAATTTTTCTCCCCAACTCTATGAATCAGGTGGTATTACTGTTCATAAATGAGAAACTGTGTATCCTTGGGCAAATTTCTTAATCTCTACCTTTCTACTAAAAAGTACCAAAGCTATTAATGCCAAAATCAATAGTTGTTTTATTTAGCATGGGACTTGGTGGTTTAGTTGCTAAGTCGTGTCCGACTCTTGTGACTCCATGAACTGTAGCCTGCCAGACTTCTCTGGCCACAGAATTTTCCAGGCAAGAATACTGGAGTGGGTTGTTACTTCCTTCTCCAAGGGATCGTCCCAACCCAGGGATCGAATCCTGGTGTCCTGCATTACAGGCAGATTCTTTACTAACTGATCTAGGAACTTACTTGAGTTAGAGATATTAGAATTCTCTGATTTCTCTCTTTAGGAGTTTTAAAACCTGTGAAATCTGTCTTCTCAACCATACATATCCTAACATTGCATACACACACACAAACACACACACATACACATGCACGCAGACACAAATACACAAACGCATACTACTTCTTTTGGATCGGAAATGCCAATCTTAAACATGTTTGCTTCTTAATAAACATTAACTAAAACAATGGATGGAAGAACAGATTCTTCTTTGTCTTAAGGAATTCTGCAGCCAACTTTAGGAGGGGGTCAAAATCAAAGATCAGATGGCCATAGAGGCTCTGAAGTGGGGTCTGAGGATGTCTTTGGTCAAGTAAGACATTATTCCTCCAGAAATCCCCAGATACAAAAGTCATTGTAATCTCAGGCATTCTGTCTCCTTTAGTGATGGAAGGATTTTTAAGGAGTTTTTGTAACAGCATATGGAAGTATTTTTTTTTTTAAAGCTAGGGAGCCTAGTCACTTAATCATTTAAACAATTCACCAAATATTTGACCAGGAGAAAGAGACACTTATTTAAATTACTATATCCAATGATCATATTTTTGATGGGTATTATAAAACTTGTGTATGTTTGAAGACAAAGGACTTTAGAACCCACCTTTGACTTTATATATGTTATATTTCAGAAGGATTTGTCAAATAAAGATAACAGTGATCTTAATTCCAAAGAGAGATGATAAATATGATTTAACAGTAAGAATCATAGTATTATGTAAACTTTTGCTTTTTGACCGGGAAATTTTTATGGACATTTTTTTTCATCAATATTTGTCATAAAATGCAACTTCTTTGGATACTGAAAGCATTCTAATTTGGTGTTCAAAGCCTCTGGATTATATTAACATTTAAAAATGTTTGAGCTTTCAGTTCTGTTCTCTTCAAAAGTCTATCAGAGACTCTTATTTATCACCTTAAGTAACATATACAGGCAGAACTGTAATCTAGTGTGTCATTATTGCCAAATAATTAGGTTCATGAAATCATGGACAGACAATTTTATTTGAAAAACAGTAGGCAAATATTTCTTATAAATGCTTGTCAGTAGCTATCTCCTAGAGAAATGTGTGCTCTTAGTGATGATATTTTGTTTTACACCTTTATTTCTGTGTTGCATTTTAACTCAGTTTTGATAACATGGCTTTTGCTTACAGCCTCTCCTAAGCAGCTAGTCATAAAACTTTAATACTCAGGAATGATAAATTATAAAAACACATTTGCTGCTAACTCTCTGATAAACTTAGCAACAAAGAAGCAGCTGGTACATTATTGCCTACAACTTCCTGCATTTTTCCCCAAAGTTCCAGCTAAACAAGAATACATTTATGTTTTATTTTATTCTAATTAAGTTGAAGAGAAAAACAGAATCAGGGACTGATGGGTTTCAGATTTAAAGCATTTCTGTTATAATTGTCAAACAATCAATTAACCAATTTCTGAAGATTGAACCTCTTTTTATTGTTATGCTTCTCATTTCCTTCAGTTTTATCCTTCTAAATGGAAAGTTGTTTTTTTATTTTTCTGCTTTTCGGAGAGAGAATTCATCAGCTATAGGAATGAGCAAGACAAATAGATCAGTGGCCAGTTATAAATGTAGTTCATATGAGATTGTTTTTCAGGTTTAAAATTAAAATGAATAAAAATTTTTAACATGGAATAACTATGCATAGATTATTCATTATTTACCTTCAGTAATTTTGGAACTACACTGGTCTAAGGGCTACAAATGTTATTACTACATTGTTCTAAAGGTTGGGGCCTAAGATGGGTTTGAGGGTACTAGTACAATTTTGCTTTGTAGGTGATGGCACCCCACTCCAGTACTCTTGCCTGGAAAAATCTCATGGGCGGAGGAGCCTGGTAGGCTGCAGTCCGTGGGGTCGCTACGAGTCAGACAGGACTGAGCGACTTCACTTTCACTTTTCACTTTCATGTATTGGAGAAGGAAATGGCAACCCACTCCAGTGTTCTTGCCTGGAGAATCCCAGGGACAGGGAAGCCTGGTAGGCTGCCGTCTATGGGGTCACACAGAGTCAGACACGACTGAAGTGACTTAGCAGCAGCAGCAGCAGCAGTGGTTTGTTTGAGCCATCAGTGAAGCCTCTGGTAGTGGCCAGTCTGTGTTTATTCATTACGCTGTGAAATTATTACTTGCATACTTTTCTGGATGAATGTTATACCAGAAGTCCAGACAGAAAAATAATTTCTGAGCCATGACTGAGTGTTAAATATTGGACACATCCTTGAGTTGTCAAAGGTCATCTACCAAAATTTTGTAAAAATGAATGCAGTATTCCTTATCCCTTCACATACACATAACCAATATTACTTCAGAAAATCTGATATAAATGTTATTTGCTGCTGTTCTTTATGAGGAATTATGTATTAACCTTCTTATAGGAAGGAAGTACAGTTAGTACCAAAATTCTAACCATAGGATTCAGAAAAATATAAGCTGGATTCACCTAATTTTTTATTGATATTTTAAAAAATTGTATTCTGGTGTTCATTAATTCACCAAAAAAAAAAAAAGTATAATTCCTATTATGTGGCAGACACTGTTCTGTGACTGTGGTACTATAATGAATTAAAGAAATTGAAAAAAAAAAACTATGCCCTTAAGCTATTCAAGGTTTTGTTACAATACTGATGTTAATCACTATGATTGATTTAAATGAAAAAACTGTTTTAAGAGTGAGAACCTGATGGACTACTCCTGCTTGGTTTAGTCTGAGACATCATCACCGAGCACATGATATCTGAACTGAGGATGTGTAGAGATGTGTACAAAGATATGTAAAGAAAATGTATCATTTGATAGAACAGGAGGTTCAGATCACTGCAGGTTATTTTTTCCACAGACTTAACAGTATTATCTGCCATTCATAGTGTTGGGTTCATCTTAGGTCTGGTTGTCCTTGTCCTTATGAGAGAGCTACCAAAATCAACTATAGCAGCATACTTATTTTCTAGTGAGAGAGGAACGAATTACAACTCATAAATTTGTTAAGGGGTGTCATACACTTTTTGACTTAGGTCATTCTAGAGATACGTATGGATTGATGGGTACTTGATCATTTCAGGTTTTTGTGTTGAAGGTAGAAGTAACATGTGGAGTATGTAGCAGTTGGCTCCTGACCAATTTCCTGAAATATATATATATATATATATATATATATATATATATATGTTTAAAGTCGCTCACTTGTGTCCAGTCATGTCTGACTCTTTGAGACACCATGGACTATACAGTCCATGGAATTCTCTAGGCCAGAGTATTGGAGGGATAGCCTTTCCCTTCTCCAGGGGATCTTCCCAGCCGAGGAATAAAGCTAGGGTCTCCTGCGTTGCAGGTGGATTCTTCACCAACTGAGTTATGAGGGAAGTCCTCATAGCTCAGTTGAAATATTTGTTAACATTTAAAAAATCTGTGCCTATATTCGTTTTTCTAGGGAAAGGAAAATTTTTCAGTATACATTTTCTGTGTGGTACATGACTATGAAAATAATCAATGTTCCAAAAAATGATGCTCAGAATAATCATGATAATCTCTTGCAGCACCTTTACCTTATAAATACTGCCTTATTTTGTGTTGATGATGTTTTTGGTAGGCTAGCATTACATTGTCATTTTCATCATCATCATCACCATCATCTTCATCATGCTATAATTAGTACACTTTGAGGGCTGACGTGACTTCTCCAAGCCCACACAGTTGATAACTGCTGGGTTTATTAGGAATTATCACTCATTATTGAATGATTTTTTCTTTACTGCTCACCTTGGTAGAGAACAGAGAAATAACAAGAAACATAACAGTCTCAGCCCATTTCCTGTACTGTATTTCCTAGTTTAGGTGCTTTTTAAAAGACACTATAACAAAATTCTTAAAATAGTCTTTGCTTGAACTCTTAGATACAAATCAGAATTAGAAAAATGATTTTAGTAAAAGCAAGGATGATGCCTAATTTGGAGAAAATAAATGTATGATTAAAATTATTAAAAAATAAAATTATTAAATGAATTAAATCACAGCACATGGATCTAAACATAATCATTTAGTCAAAAGAGCCTTTTGATGGTGGAATGATTAAAATGCAATAATGAAAGTTTTTAAGTAGTGTTCTAATATGGAAATGTGTGGAAAGAAATTCCTACCTTTGTGTTCATTGGATAAGTATTTTTAGGCTATAAAGGATTACTCTATCTCAAGTAGAAAAATTAGAATTATTTATTTTAAATGTGAGTTAACAATCCAATTTTTATTCAGTCAAGCAATCAGCTCTCTATTTTTTTTTTTAAGAACTGATTTCAAGGTTGATATTATTTCTTTTTTCAGCTAGGCAAAACAACATTTAACAGAGATGTTAGCCAGCAGCTCGTTCTGTTTACCATATGTGTATAAAATGGTCCCCTATTCTAGTACAGCATGTCCGAGTATTTGTACTGAATGCTTCCATAATGTCAATAATGATCCACTATTCAAAATTAGATGTAGCCCCAATTTCTCAAATGCTTGAGTGATCATTTTCTTTAGTAATTGAGTTTCTCATAGAATTCCACTGCTTGATTACTCACTCAGTAATCAAAGCATATTAATTTGAAAAGCTCCATAAGCGTGTGGCCAGGATAATGGCAGTGAAGTAATTGCAAGGAAATCTTTTACAACAGACTTATTTTCATCTAATAAACTCTTCCCTGATGGTTAACTGGCATGCAATGAATGTGATATGAGTTCTAAAATGTATGTGCATTAAAATATCTGTTGAGATAGTTGAAGATTAGATATTCTAGAAGGCACTTTTAAAAGATGTTTTTAAAATAGTATCTGTGTGTGTGCGTTTTGGTTTATTAGGTGAGCTGGATTTTAAAAGGAAGACAAGGTCACTGAAATTATGCTAGATTACTTATGTTGTCGCAGGTAATCTTCATATTAACACCATATAAGAATCTGTTATCCTCTGTTATGCATATAAAGAAGAGGAAGCTAAGATTGCTGAGGTTGTTTGCCCAAAATCACAAGTTTAGACCCCAAGTCAATTCTGCCTGATTCTAAACCAGTCCATTCTTCAGTTCTTATCTCTTCACAAAAGGTTAGGTATAATTTTAGAGCTGCATTCTAGCACTTTACAATAAGAGTAAGGAAGTTTCAAAGTCCTGAGTTATATTAGATGATGCTTCCTAAATGAAAAAGTAGGACCATAAATGTGGAATCTACTTTGTGGCAAATATAGATAAGCATTGTACAAAAATAGCACATTATAATATTTATTAGTCTGTTGTATTTTTTAGATAACATATATAAATGATATCATATAGTATTTGTCTAACTCTGTCTGACTCATTTCAATTAACATAATGCCCTCCTGTAGGGAGAAGGAAAAGGGGAAGGGTAATATAGGGGGAGGGATGCACACTATTGGGCTTCCCTGATAGCTCAGTTGGTAAAGAATCAACCTGCAATGCAGGAGACCCCAGTTCGATTCCTGGGTCAGGAAGATTCCCTGAGAAGGGATAGGCTACCCATTCCAGCATTCTTGGTCTTTCCTTGTGGCTTAGCTGGTGAAGAATCCTCCTGCAATGTGGGAGATCTGGGTTCAATCCCAGGGTTGGGAAGTTCCCCTGGAGAATGGAAAGGCTACCCACTCCAGTATTCTGGCCTGGAGAATTCCATGGACTGTATAGTCCATGGGGTCCCAAAGAGTAGGATACGACTGAGCGACTTTCACTTTTACTTTCATGCACACTATTAAGTATAAATGGTATTAAGAGGTACACACTATTAGGTATAAAACAAGCTACAAGGATATATTGTACAACACAGGGAGTATAGTCTATGTTTTATAGTAACAATAAAAAAATTAAAAATTGTGAATCACTATATCCTACACTTCTGTAACTTATATAATATAGTACATCAACTGTGCTTCAATAAAAGATGCCATTATTCTTTGTTAGTTCTTGTCAACCACAAGAAGATAGAATTTCATGTTTATATCTATTTTTATAGCAAGTACAAAGTCAACTGTCTATTAGCACTTGGAGAATTTATTAAGAATGGATTTCTTGGTTGGTATTCTATGAATGATACCACCAAGAAATCTAATTCACTATGAATAATTCCAAAGGCCTAATGCCTTATTATGCTTGAAAGATTCTGAAATTTAAGCCAAGCTGTTAGCAAGAACACAGGTTTTGTTTTTAATTCTAAATTCTGTCCTATAAGCAGTTCAATACCTGAAATTTCATTAGATTCTGATTAAGTGAAGTCTTTGTCAACTTCTGTAGAAACAGATTTAATTGGTAGGCATTTGCTTGACTTTATTACCTTAGTTAATCTGTTAATTAATTTAGTTATTATTTAACTACTTCAAATATAAGGCCTGAATATGTCAAATTAGACAATGGTAAAACAGAAAGCATTGTGATAAAATAGCACATGCATAGCATCAGTAAAAGAGCACACGTTTGTAGTAGCCCACAGACTTCAGGAAACATGGATTACCATATCAGTCTATATTATATTCTAATTATCTCATATTAAACATCTATAATGGGAATTTTTAATACAATGTCTGACAACAGGGCCTATTGCTGCTTTTCATATCTGGGGTTTAAAAATACAAATACAAAATGAGATTTTCAATTTGTTTTGTCACTGAGCAGGATTTCAGAGATAATCATAATGGTAGTAATGATTATTACAATAATGTATTGGCAATGCACTGTGCAGTTTTCACATCACTTTTTGATAATCATTTTATTTGTTTCCCACAACAGCACAGGGATATTATATAGGGCAGATCACCAACCTATGATTAAAAAGAATAAAAAGAAACCTCTTCTCTCCCCACCCCACCAGGGCTGGCAAAAGACTGAAGAGAAAAAAGAGTAAGTCTTAAGAAGAAGGATGACTTCTTTCCTTGTTTTTAATTCTGGTTTTCTGTATCCCAATAATTGTCTCCTTGGAAGAATTCTTAAATCTTTTCTCTTCTCACTCCTACCTGCAAAAACTCTTACCATTTTTTTTTCCCTTAAGATTGTGGGACTCAGGATAGAGTAGCCTAAATCTTTTCTCTGCCATGTAGATAATGTCTCCTTTAGTCCTTCCATGTAAAAATCCTACTGTTAACAATTATTTTACTTTTCCTTTGCCTGTGTAGCTTTAAGAACAAATGTGGTGAGGGACTGGAGGATAGGGGTGCATTTTCTCTAATTGCTCTATTTCTTATTTGTTTGCTAACACCAAGGGTGGGAAAGAAATTCTCAACTTCAAGTTGCATTTTATTCCTCTGAGACAGTAGGTAAGAAATTTGGTATAGGCTAATTCCTGACGACCACAGGAACGAAAAAGACAGAAAGAAAAGAGAAGGAAAGTCATATGTAACTGGGAAATCCACCAGGCAGGTTTCCCCAGTCAGGATATAACGGTCTTTCTTCATCCCACACAGCTGAATCCTACTCCCTAACTGCTGCCTTCACCTCAGTATACTGTCAAAGTGGCTCAGTTGTGTCTGTCTCTTTGCAACCCCATGTACTAATACTGGAGTGGGTAGCCTTTCCCTTCTCCAGGGGATCTTCCCAACCCAGGATCAAACCCAGGTCTCCCACATTGCAGGCAGATTCTTTACCAGCTGAGCCACAAGGGAAGCCCAAGAATACTGGAGTGGGTATCCTATTCCTTCTCCAGTGGATCTTCCTGACCCAGGAATCAGACCTGGGTCTCCTGCATTGCAGGTGGATTCTTTACCAACTGAGCTATGAGGAAAGCCCTCATAATATACAACTTTTACTTGCTCAGACCAGCTCCTTCGGTTTTGGGGCTGCATTGGAGGAGAATCCCAGTGCACCCATCTAAAGGGGAAATTGAGGATGTTGGGATTCCTAAAAGAACCATGAGAAGGTGAGGGTATTTGGTGTTCCTGGCCCCTAGCTTTGCAACTCCAAATGAATTCATCCTGGTCATTTAGTGCTTTATGGTCTTACAGACAAGGGTGTGTTAAATGTTGTGGCCTGAGAAAAGGACTGTCATTGTTTACATAAAGAGACAAATTCTAACTTGCTGTTTATTGACTTGGAAATCAGTCTTTGGAAGAAAACAGAAGGCTATTACTTGAGCAATAACTTAAAGGCATTTGAGCTTCATTTTTCTCAATCATAAGCTGAAAGTATTGAATAAAATGTACTTATGTGCTTCATATTTAAAATTCACAGCTTCTTGCGACAAGTAATATACCACTTATGCTAAGTTGTTTCACCATTGGCCACATTACATTCACTTATAGCGAGATTCAATATTTACACGGATTTAAGTGCTTGGCATTGTTACAGAGACATCGTTGAGTAAGGTTGCATTTTAAACTTGCTTGGAAATTTTGAGAAAGCTGGGAAAGTACTTCTTTTAAAATAAAGAAGCTGAACCATATAGGAAGAAGAAAAACATAAAAATGACAATAACAAAAATCAAGCAAACCAGAACAAATGAAGCCAAAGTATGGTGAATTAAAGGGCCTGTGAATGTTTAATGTGGAAGCATCTGAAGAGAAGGAAGACTCTTGCCTTGTTATTATTAATCACTTGAAGGCTTTGATGGATGCTAAATGAAATAGACTTACTGTGTTTGGCTAATAAGCAAACGTGAAACTAACAGATAGAAATTATTATAACTGGCTATATTTTTTACCCCCCCCCCAAAAAAAAATGACTTTTATAGCAATTATACTTGTCCCACAAAATAAACTTCCTGGAGTGGTAGTGAGTTTTAATACCTGAGGTGCTTGAGGTAACAGAGATCACAAGTGATGTTATAGCCAGAATCATGGCATTTGGACAAATCTGTAATGTCTATAATCCCATGAGCCTGATGGAAAGAGAACATGGAAGCATTACAGGGATTAATTTCCTTGACATTGCTTAGCCTTGGCATGTGGCAAAATGTCATCAAAACTGAGAGGGTCTTTTATTTTAGCTTTCTCCTTCACCATTCTGTATCATTGTCGGTAAGAAGCCCAGAAGTTTCAGCTTCCACAGGGAAATGTTCTGACAAGACTTACCTGGTTTAAAAAAAAAAGAAAAGAAAAAGTCTTGTAAAGCAGAATCTTAGAAAATATGTTTCTGTTCAGTAAATGTACTTATAATTAACAGCCTATTTGGGCTTAAGGCAACTCTTTTCAACTCCAGTTAAGTAAGTCAGTTTCAGTTTTCCCACAAACAAATAAACAAAAAAACAGCTATTCCCAGGTCTTATTCCCACCTGTCAAAATGTTCTAGGTAAAATCAAATTTACTAAAAAGATACCTTGTTACATAGCTTATTTTTTTAAAATGTTCAGTCTTTTTTCTATCACTTTTTATAAAGACTAACTCAATTTATTTCTTATAACATTTATTTTGAGAAAAAATATAACTAATTCAAAATAAACCCATTGAGGAGCAAAAAAAAAATTAAATTCATAAACAATAGACTATGAAGGAGTTCCTCCCTCATCATGCTATTTTGTGTTCCTAATTTTGTAAAACAAAACAAAGAAATGCCTGATTACATTAGAAATTATATCAGAGAAATTTAAATATCCTCAATTTTAAAATGTAGCCTAAACTGAGCAGATTTGTTGATAGACTGTTGAATACTTGAGGCATAAAGACTTTTTTTTCATATAAGCCTGTATTTGAGTGCTGTCTGTACCATTTACTAGCTGTGTGATTCTGGACAATTTATGTATTTCTTCTGAGCTCACTTTACTGAACTTTTAAACTGGGCATAATAAAAATACTTACTTCATAGGACTTTATGATAATGCATATAAAACACTTAACCTCGGGATACCTGGATGAAGTTTAAGTATTCAGTGAAAGTTTGTCATTATTTTAACTAACTTGAGGTCGGATAAAGCTCACAGTTTACTGATATCTCTTTTTTGAATAGCTCCTTGTATGTGGACTTTGATAGATAGGAAGTGAACATTATTTTAAAATGATATCGTGGCAAGCTTTTTTTTGTTTTTTTTTTCATGAGTTACCTAAGCACAGTACAGCACAGCACATCTTATTCAAGTGTTTGTTGTTTTCCTTGTAGAGAGACACAAGGAGACTAAAGAAAAAAAAGAAAATGAAAAGGATGCTGGAGAAGATTAGCAGCCTTTTAAATATTTTTGATTCCTGTTTTCTGGAGATTTTAAAGGAAAATAGAGTAGAGTATGAAAATGAATATAATCATCAATAAATGGTCATGTTCAGTATAGAGTAAATAGAATTCTTTTTTAACACTGCTGCTGCTGCTAAGTCGCTTCAGTCGTGTCCGACTCTGTGCGACCCCACAGACGGCAGCCCACCAGGCTCCCCCGTTGCTGGGATTCTCCAGGCAAGAACACTGGAGTGGGTTGCCTTTGCCTTCTCCATTGTGTGAAAGTGAAAAGTGAAAGTGAAGTCGCTCAGTTGTACCCGACTCTTAGCGACCCCATGGACTGCAGTCTACCAGGCTCCTCCGTCCATGGGATTTTCTAGGCAAAAGTACTGGAGTGGAGTGCCATTGCCTTCTCCGTTTTTAACACTAATCAGTTTTTAAAAATATTGTTTAAGTTCAGACATAAGGAAAGAGAACATAGGTTCCAAGGTCAAGAATTGAGTAGAAATAAGAAAGAGTAAGTTCTAATCCTAGTCTTGCCACTTTATATCTGTGTGCTTTGAGACATGACATTCACATTTTAGACCTTAGTTCCCTCATCTGTAAAACATGAGCCTGGACTGGATACTCTCTTAAAGTTCTTTTCATTTAGAAATGTCTGCCATTCTAAGAGTTCTTTAATTTTATTTTTAAGGCTGGATACATATTTTGGCCATATACTATGATACAAAAATGACTTATTTCTCAAAATGTATTTTAAGGACCACTTGAATTAAAATTACCCTGAGCTTATTGCTCAGTTCAGTTCAGTTCATTCAATCAGTTGTGTCGACCCTTTGCAACCCCATAGACTGCAGCGCACCAGACTTCCCTGTCGATCACTAACTTCAGGAGCTTGCACAAACTCATGTCCATTGGTGATGTCATCCAGCCATCTCATCCTCTGTCATTCCATTCTCCTCCTGCCTTCAATGTTTCCCAGCAATTGGGTCTTTTCCAATGAGTAAGTTTTTTGCATCAGGTGACCAATATTTGAGCTTCAAGTTCAGCATCAGTCCTTCCAATCAGTAGTCAGGACTGATTTCTTTTCTTTTTTATTTTTTTTTAAAACTTTACATAATTGTATTAGTTTTGCCAAATATCAAAATGAATTCACCACAGGTATACATGTGTTCCCCATCCTGAACCCTCCTCCCTCCTCCCTCCCCATACCATCCCTCTGGGTCGTCCCAGTGCACTAGCCCCAAGCATCCAATATCGTGCATCGAACCTGGACTGGCAACTCATTTCTTACATGATATTTTACATGTTTCAATGCCATTCTCCCAAATCTTCCACCCTCTCCCTCTCCCACAGAGCCCATAAGACTGTTCTATACATCAGTGTCTCTTTTGCTGTCTCGTACACCGGGTTATTGTTACCATCTTTCTAAATTCCATATATATGCGTTAGTATACTGTATTTATGTTTTTCCTTCTGGCTTACTTCACTCTGTATAATAGGCTCCAGTTTCATCCACCTCATTAGAACTGATTCAAATGTATTCTTTTTAATGGCTGAGTAATACTCCATTGTGTATATGTACCATAGCTTTCTTATCCATTCATCTGCTGATGGACATCTAGGTTGCTTCCATGTCCTGGCTATTATAAACAGTGCTGCAATGAATATTGGGGTACACGTGTCTCTTTCCCTTCTGGTTTCCTCAGTGTGTATGCCCAGCAGTGGGATTGCTGGATCATAAGGCAGGACTGATTTCCTTTAGAATTGACTCGTTTCATCTCCTCGCAGTCCAAGGGACTCTCAAGAATCCCCTCCAACACCACAATTCAAAAGCATCAATTCTTCGGTGCTCAGATTTCTTTATAGTCCAACTCTCTCATCCATACATGACTACTGGAAAAAACCATACCTTTGACTAGACAGACCTTTGTCGGCAAAGTAATATCTCTGCCTTTTAATATGCTGTCTTAGCTGGCCCTAGCTTTTCTTCCAAGCAGCAAGCATCTTTAAATTCCACAGCTGTAGTTACAACCTGCAGTGATTTTGGAGCCCAAAAAAAATAAAGTCTGTCACTCTTTCCATTGGTTCTCCCATCTAGTTGCCATGAAGTGATATGACCGATGCTATGACCTTAATTTTTTGAATGTTGAGTTTTAAGCCAGCTTTTTCACTCTCGTCTCTCACTTTTATCAAGAAGCTCTTCAGTTCCTCTTTGCTTTCTGCCATAAGGGTGGTATCATCTGTATATCTGAGGTTATTGATATTTCTCCCAGCCATCTTGATTCCAGCTTGTGCTTCATCCAGTCTGCATTTCGCATGATGTACTCTGCTTAGAAGTTAAATAAGCAGGGTGACAATATACAGCTTTGATATACTCCTTTCCCAATTTGGAACCAGTCTGTTGTTAAATGCCCAGTTAAAACTGTTGCTTTTTGACCTGAATTCAGATTTCTGAGGAGGCAGGTAAGATGGTCTGGTATTCCCATCTCTTGAAGAATTTTCAACAGTTTCTTGTGATCCATACAGTCAAAGGCTTTGGTGTAGTCAATAAAGCAGATGTCATGTTTTCCTGCAACTCCTTTGCTTTTTCTGTGATCCAACAGATGCTGGCAATTTGATTTCTGGTTCCTCTGCCTTTTCTAAGTCTAGCTTGAACATCTGAAAGTTCTTGGTTCACATACTCTTGAAGCCTGGCATGGATAATTTTCAGCATTACTTTGCTAATGTGTAAGATGAGTGCAGTTGTGCAGTAGTTTGAACATTCTTTGGCATTGCCTCTCTTTGGGATTGGAATGAAAAGTAACCTTTTCCAGTTATGTGGCCATTGATGAATTTTCCAATTTTCTGGTATATTGAGTGTAGCACTTTAATAGCATCATCTTTCAGAACTTGAAATAGCTCAGCCTGAATTCAGTCACCTCTACTAGGCTTGCTTGTAGTGATTATTCCGAAACCCCACTGAATTTGGACACCAGGATGTCTGGCTGTAGGTGAATGATCATACCATCCTGGTTATCTGGGTCATTAAGATCTTTTTTGTATATAGTCCTCTGTGTATTCTTGCCACCTTTTCTTGATATATTCTGCTTCTGTTAGGTCCATATCATGTATGTTCTTTATTGTGCCCATCTTTGCATGAAAATTTTCCTTGGTATCTCTAATATTCTTAAAGAGATCTCTAGTCTTTCCTAGTCTATTGTTTTCCTCATTTTCTTTGCACTGATCACTGAGAAAGGCTTTCTTATCTCTCCTTGCTGTTCTTTGGAACTCTGCATTCAAAGGGGCATATTTTTCCTTTTCCCTCTTTGCCTTAGCTCTCTTCTTTTCTCAGCTATTTGTAAGGCCTCCCCAGACAGCTATTTTGCATTTTTGCATTTCTTTTCCATGGGGATGGTCTTGATCCCTGTCTCCTGTACAGTGTCATGAACCTCTGTCCATAGTTCATCATGCACTCTATCTATCAGATCTAGTCCCTTAAATCTATTTCTCACTTCCACTTCGTATAATCATAAGGAATTTGGTTTAGGTCATACCTGAATGGTCTAGTGGTTTTCCCTACTTTCTTCAATTTAAATCTGAATATGGCAATAAGGAGTTCATGATCTGAGCCACAGTCATCTCCTGGTCTTGTTTTTGCTGACTGTATAGAGCTTCTCCGTCTTTGGCTACAAAGAATATAATCAATCTGATTTCAGTGTTGACCATATGATGATGGCCATGTGTAGAGTCTTCTCCTGTGTTGTTGGAAGAGGGTTTGCTATGACCAGTGCATTCTCTTGGCAAAACTCTATTAGCCTTTGCCCTGCTTCATTCCGTACTCCAAGGCCAAATTTGCCTGATACTCCAGATGTTTCTTGACTTCCTCTTTTTGCATTCCAGTCCCCTATAATGAAAAAGACATCTTTTTTGGGTGTTAGTTCTAAAAGGTCTTGTAGGTCTTCACAGAACTGTTCAACTTCAGCTTCTTTAGTGTTACTGGTTGGGGCATAGACTTGGATTACTGTGATATTGAATGGTTTGCCTTGGAAATGAACAGAGATCATTCTGTCAATTTTGAGATTGCATCCAAGTACTGCATTTCAGACTGTTTTGTTGACTATGATGGCTACCCCATTTCTTCTAAGAGATTCCTGCCCGCAGTAGTAGATATAATGGTCATCTGAGTTAAATTCACCCATTCCAATCCATTTTAGTTCACTGACCCTAGAATGTTGATGTTCACTCTTGCCGTCTCCTGTTTGACCACTTCCAATTTGCCTTGATTCATGGACCTAACATTCCAGGTTCCTATGAGATACTGTTCTTCACAGCATTGGACCTTGCTTCTATCACCAGTCACATCCACAACTGGGTATTGTTTTTGCTTTGGCTCCATCCCTTCATTCTTTCTGCAGTTATTTCTCCACTGATCTCCAGTAGCATATGAGGCACCTACCGACTTGGGGAGTTCCTCTTACAGTATCCTATCATTTTGCCTTTTCTTACTCTTCATGGGGTTCTCAAGGCAAGAATACTGAAGTGGTTTGCCATTCCCTTCTCCAGTGGACCACATTCTGTCAGACCTCTCCACCATGATCCGCCAGTCTTGAGTGGCCTTATGGGCATGGCTTAGTTTCATTGAGTTACACAAGGCTGTGGTCCTAGTGTGATTAGATTGACTAGTTTCCTGTGAGTATGGTTTCAGTGTGTCTGCCATCTGATGTCGTCTTGCAACACCTACTGTCTTACTTGGGTTTCCCTTACCTTGGACGTGGGGTATCTCTTCACAGCTGCTCCAGCAAAGTGCAGCCGCTGCTCCTACCTTGGACGAGAGGTATTTCCTCACCACCGCCCCTCCTGACCTTGAACACAGAGTAGCTACTGTCGGCCCTCCTGCACCTGTGCAGCCATCGCTCCTTGGACGTGGGGTTGCTTCTCTTGGGAAAGAGACAAGCATCTGAATTCAGAGTTCCAAAGAATAGCAAGAAGCGATAAGAAAGCCTTCCTCAGTGATCAATGCAAAGAAATAGAGGAAAACAACAGAATGGGAAAGACTAGAGATCTCTTCAAGAACATTAGAGATACCAAGAGAACATTTCATGCAAAGATGGGCTCGATAAAGGACAGAAATGGTATGGACCTAACAGGAGCAGAAGATAAGAAGAGGTGGAAAGAATACATAGAAGAACTGTACAAAAAAATCTTCATGACCAAGATAATCACAATGATGTGATCACTCACCTAGAGCCAGACATCCTGGAATGTGAAGTCAAGTGGACCTTAGAAAGCATCACTATGAACAAAGCTAGTGGAGGTGATGGAATTCCAGTTAAGCTATTTCAAATTCTGGAAGATGATGCTGTGAAAGCGCTGCACTCAATATGCCAGCAAATTTGGAAAACTCAGCAGTGGCCACAGGACTGGAAGAGGTCAGTTTTTATTCCAATCCCAAAGAAAGGCAATGCCAAAGAATGTTCAAACTACCGCACAATTGCACTCATCTCACATGCTAGTAGAGTAATGCTCAAAATTCTCCAAGCCAGGTTTCAGCAATACGTGAACCGTGATTTCCAGATGTTCAAGCTGGTTTTAGAAAAGGCAGAGGAACCAGAGATCAAATTGCCAACATCCACTGGATCATGGAAAAAGCAAGAGAGTTCTAGAAAAACATCAGTTTCTGCTTTATTCACTAGGCCAAAGCCTTTGACTGTGTAGATCACAATAAACTGTGGAAAATTCTGAAAGAGATGGGAATACCAGATCACCTGACCTGCCTCTTGAGAATCCTATATGCAGGTCAGGAAGCAACACTTAGAACTAGGTATAGAACAACAGAATGGTTCCAGTTAGGATAAGGAGTACATCAAGGCTGTATATTGTCACCCTGCTTATATAACTTATATGCAGAGTACATCATGAGAAACGCTGGGCTGGAAGAAGCAAAAGCTGCAATCAAGATTGCCAGGAGAAATATCAATAAGCTCAGATATGCAGATGACACCACCCTTATGGCAGAAAGTGAAGAACTAAAGAGCCTCTTGATGAAAGTGAAAGAGGAGAGTGGAAAAGTTGGCTTAAAGCTCAACATTCAGAAAACTAAGATCATGGCATCTGGTCCCATCACTTCATGGGAAATAGATGGGGAAACAGTGGAAACAGTGTCAGACTTTATTTTTTTCGGTCCAAAATCACTGCAGATGGTGATTGAAGCCATGAAATTAAAAGACGCTTATTCCTTGGAAGAAAAGTTATGACCAACCTAGATTGAAGAGCAGAGACATTACTTTGCCAAGAAATTTCCATCTAGTCAAGGCTATGGTTTTTCCAGTGGTCATGTATGGATGTGAGAGTTGGACTGTGAAGAAAGCTGAGTGCTAAAGAATTGATGCTTTTGAACTGTGGTGTTGGAGAAGACTCTTGAGAGTCCCTTGGACTGCAAGGCGATCCGACCTGTGCATTCTAAAGGAGATCAGTCCTGGTGTTCTTTGGAAGGAATGATGCTAAAGCTGAAACTCAAGTACTTTGGCCACCTCATTTGAAGAGTTGACTCATTGGAAAAGACTCTGATGCTGGGAGGGATTAGGGGCAAGAGGAGAAGGGGACGACAGAGGATGAGATGGATGGAAGGAACCACCGACTCGATGGACCTGAATCTGAGTGAACTCCTGGAGTTAGTGATGGACAGTGAGGCCTGATGTGCTGCAATTCATGGGGTCGCAAAGAGTCAGACATGATTGAGCGACTGACCTGAACTGAACTGAACTGAATGGTAGTGGTTTTCCTTACTTTCTTTAAGTCTGAATTTGACAATAAGGAGTTCATCATCTGAGCCACAGTCTGCTCCTGGTCTTTTTTTTGCTGGCTGTGTAGAGCTTCTCCATCTTTGGCTATAAAGAATATAATCAATCGAATTTTGGTATTGACCATCTGGTGATGTCCATTTGTATAGTTGTCTCTTGTGCTGTTGGAAGAGACTTGTGTTGTTGGATGAGATGATTGTTAGGCACGCTAATTTGGAAGTACTATCCTCAGTCCCAAAGCATCATTCTTTACCAAGGGGTCTACAATTTGTGTTTTTTTAATAAGCAAACCATGTTTAATCATACAATCCATGTTCCAGATGGCTGTTAAAATTTCAAAGTAATTTCGAATTAAAGATCAAATATGGTTTTTGATCAGTGTCATATCTTTAGGTAAGAGTTTTTAATTGATCACAAAGCTGTTTTACTCTGCTATTTGAAATGGCGATTCTGAAAAGAAAATAATGAGAATAGGTTATTGCTCATAGTCATCTTAACCTATGTTTTTGACTGTGTTATCTATTGGATGAAATTACTTAATGAAACAAATGTAAGTAAATGACTGAAATAGTAATTATTTGAGTACATTAAAAGACATAAAAATGTGAATTGAAACATAGAAAAGCTTTCTTAGGCAGTTAATAATTACTTTAAAAGCAAAAAATGCATTAACTCTATAATTTTGAAAGTACTGAATAAAAAGCATATAACAAATAGTTAAGGGAACACAACAACAACAAAACACCTCTGGGTTTTAATCTAATTGTTTTCAACATAGTTGCTCCCAAATAACTTCCTTAAACTTGTCGCTGAGTCAAATAGATCAATGATAAAAAATTAACTACTAAAATAAGCAAGTGGTTTTTTAACATAGAAAAAATAGCTTTATTGAGATATAATTTCATAGTATAAATGCACCCACTTAAAGAAAGTGTTTTTTAACTACTTTAAAGTCTGTCTATTTTTAGGAATATGCTTGTTCAGCTATCATCTGACACCATACATTCCAAACAAGCAATTTCGTTGAGCATTTTATTGACAATCCACTTTTATCAGAATGCCAGGGGCTATCTGGATGCAATTCTGTCAGAGAGTGATTTTGAACTTAAACTGGATCGTTCGGGATTCCAGAGTAAATTTACCTGAAAACATATTTAGTGTGAATGAGAGTTGCCATGCGCTTGATAAATGCTAAGCTTGAGATTGAGGATGCTAAAGGGGAGGGGTGGACTTCAGATGGACTTGCTCTCAGGGCATAACCATCAGATTTGATTAAGGACTAATTTGGGAGTTACATTTTCTTTGCTGCTAGATTATCAAGTGGTTCCCGCCTCTCCAAAAGGAAGTGTAAGTTTCCGTAGAGTCCAAACAAGCATGCTTATAATGTATGTGTGTGTTTGAGTTTCAGATTCTTACAGTGCATCTTCCTACATGAGGTAGCAGAAAAAAGGTCAATACAATTTCTCTTATTTATGAGGAATGTTGATAAAAATAATAAAAGATTCAAAGTAAAAAGATGATTTGTGGTAGTTTCCTCAAGGAATAATTGCCATTTAAAGCTACGGATTTGTTATAACGTTCTTCTGGTCAGTAGCTCACATAATTTCTTGGAATTGTTTTAAAATTTGTACTAGTGGGAATCAATATTTGGCTTCTTACTTCCTCATCTAATTTATATTTGGAGATACATTTATTAAAATATTAAGATAGATTTCATGATGCAACTGCTCTGCTAAGTCTTTCTGAGTGACTGTAAGTTTATCTTTAGCTCTATATTGTACCTGTGTCTTCTGTGAATTCAGTTATTGCCTTTAGAAAGTAATTAGCTCATTGTAATGTCAGGAAGTTTGTTGTATAATATGTCTCCCTTCTTTGGCATCAAAGTTCAAAACTAAGAATCCATGAATGAACAAAATATCTGAAATCTGACCATTATATTTATACTATACATTTATACATTTATACTAAGGAAATCTTACATATCACCATGTGTGAGATGGCAAAGTGGCACAGACCATTTGGAACCGCAGAACAACTGTGGTTTCTATGCAGACATAGGAAGATATTAGCATAACTCTGAAAAAGTTTCAGACTCCATATTATTAAAAGTACACCAGACTTTTTAGAATTCTTACTGAATTATTTTGCCAACGTAGAATCTACAACAAATCAAAGCTATGTGTTGCAATATGGCTGTTTTTAAAGTAATTTTAATAGAGTTAATAGAAGTGAGAAGTAATAATTGTATGTATGATGTTGGTGGTCTGTGTGTGTGTGTGTGTGTGTGTGTGTGTGTCTGTGTACCTGTCCTAGAAACTTCCTTTGGGGCAGGCTGTCGGTTTCCTATTCTTGAATTGCTAATCTTTCTGAGATTAATCTGATTTAGAGAAACCAAATTTCTAACCCAGACACTCAGAATGATGTAAGACTTGCTCTTTGTTATATCTTGAGTTATTTTATCCCAAAATGAATGTGCTAATTGAGAAGATCAGAGAGGTATAATGATATTTTCTTTTTTATTCTTGCAGTCTTATGTGCAATAACAGTAAAGTAGGATCAAATATTAAAAAGAACCAAAGGCTTGTAATTAATGAACATTTTCTGCAAGCTTTGCCTACAATTCTAAGCATTTATTTATTTTGGTGTATAATGTATAAATTGTACTGTGTAATGCTCAAAGCTCCTGTTTTTTCATGAATAATCTCAAAGTACCTAAGGTACCTCAAGCCATGGCTAGCCTTTTTTTTTCTCTAAAGACAAAATAAATTAGCTTAAATTTTCCCACAAACTTGAGATTGTTAATTAATTCAGCCTCTCTCCATTATACAATTAGAATTTAAACTCTTGCTCTCTACATCTGTTAACAATGGAAAGTAATGAAAGAAATAATGTTGATGATGATTTATAATGACTTGCCCATAGTAAAATAGTAAATGGAAGGGAAAGAATCTTTCTGGGTTAAAAGACCTGGAAGGAGATCACAATTAAGCAGTTGGCTCAAGTATTTTTCTTTCTTAATTGACACTTTCTTTTAATTTCTTTCTTAATGACATAAGTAGTAAATGAATACACATGCTAGTTAGCTGTTTATACTAAATATCTTTCAGAATTTCAAAAATTGATCCTTCATGAAAGGAGGTCACCAAAATATTATTTTAATATTCTTTTTTTTCCATTCTACACTAAGTAGAATAGGCATTTTATTGATACAAAGGTAATTAACCACGTTTTCAAATGATTTAATTGAACTGTTTAAATTTTTTAAAAAATACAATATCATGAATGTTGATCTTAACCTCCTAGCATCCACATTGCAATGCTGAAATTCACCAAAAATGTTTGAAGATAGAGTCCTTAAAAATATATTCAGGAAAAAAAGTGTACTGGAAAAAAAAATGAAATAAGAATGGACAAAGACAACTTCAAAAACTTTTTATTCATGTGAACCTGAGTGCAATATTTGCAATTCAGTACTTTCCCAAGCATTCTTGGCAAAACTGAGCTCAGTTAATTTTGAAAATAATTTGATAACTCATTGTTTTAATGAATTCAGCGTTTTCAGAAAAGATCCAATTTAGTCAACTGATCTTAAAGCATGAGTTTACTTTTTTTAGAGAAAAGATTTCCTTGTCTTACAGCTGCTATAGCTGTATTCACTATTAAGCTAGTTATATAGAAGTGGATTTGGAAGTCAAAGATAGTTTAACTTGGAGTGGGGGAGGTAATCACAAATGGAAAATGATTCAGGCTGAAAAGTACCTCAAGAACTTTGAGACTGAATCCCATGTACCACTGTGAGATTTAACAGAAGAGAATAAACAGTAGTAGTTAATGCAATTTGCAAGTGGGTCCAAACTGATAGATGGTACCCACGTTTATTGGGAAATCCAATGGACAGAGGAGCCTGGCAGGCTACAGCCCACAGGGTTGCAAAGAGTCAGACGTGACTGAAGCGACTGAGCACGCACCCAAGTTTATTAAGAGTGAAGTAATTTAAAAAAATGAGAAATTAAGAAAGAGACTTAGAAAATCTGTTAAATGAAAGCGAGATGAAACTACATTGTGATGTGTAAGAATGGTGGTAATTGTGGTTTAGTCCCTCAGTCATGTCCAACTCTTTTGCCACCCCATGGACTGTAGCCTGCCAGGCTCCTCTGTCTATGAGATTTCCCAGGCAAGAATAGTGGAGTGCATTGCCATTTCCTTCATTATGGGATCTTCCCAACGCAGGGATCAAATCGACATCTCCTACACTGGTAGGTGGATTTTTTTTACCACCGAACCACCAGGGGAGACCAGAAATGGTGGTGAATCTTCCATTATAAAAGATTTCATGATATTCATAAAATGACATATTAATTATACTTCCACAAAGAGGGGAGAGAGGAACACGACCTTGAACCAGATTCTGATTTATTATTTTAAACTGGGATATTTAAATACTAAATTATACATGTTACATATCAGTTAACAATGAAAAAAAAGATGATGCGATTCAGTTCAGTTCAGTCGCTCAGTCATGTCCGACTCTTTGCGACCCCATGAATCGCAGCATGCCAGGCCTCCTTGTCCATCACCAATTCACGGACTTCACCCAAACTCATGTCCATCAGGTCGGTGATGCCATTCAGCCGTCTCATCCTCTGTCGTCCCCTTCTCCTCCTGCCCCCAATCCCTCCCAGCATCAGAGTCTTTTCCAATGAGTCAACACTTCGCATGAGGTGGCCAAAGTACTGGAGTTTAAGCCTCACATCAGTCCTTCCAATGAACACCCAGGGCTGATCTCCTTCAGAATGGACTGGTTGGATCTCCTTGCAGTCCATGGGACTCTCAAGAGTCTTCTCCAACATCACAGTTCAAAAGCATCAATTCTTTGGTGCCCAGCATTCTTCACAGTCCAACTGTCACATCCATACATGACCACTGGAAAAACCATAGCATTGACTAGATGGACCTTTGTTGGCAAAGTAATATCTCTGCTTTTTAATATGCTCTCTAGTTTGGTCATAACTTTCCTTCCAAGGAGTAAGCGTCTTTTAATTTCATGGCTGCAGTCACCATCTACAGTTATTTTGGAGCCCCCCAAAATAAAGTCTGACACTGTTTCCACTGTTTCCCTATCTATTTCCCATGAAGTGATGGGACCAGATGCCATGATCTTAGTTTTCTGAATGTTGAACTTTAAGCCAACTTTTTCACTCTTCTCTTTCACTTTCATCAAGAGGATTTTTAGTTCCTCTTCACTTTCTGCCATAAGGGTGGTGTCATCTGCATATCTGAGGTTATTGATATTTCTCCCAGCAGTCTTGATTCCAGCTTGTGCTTCTTCCAGCCCAGCGTTTCTCATGATGTACTCTGCATATAAATTAAATAAGCAGGGTTACAATATACAGCCTTGATGTACTCCTTTTATTTTTTGGAACCAGTCTGTTGTTCCATGTCCACTTCTAACTGTTTCTTCCTGACCTGCCTATAGGTTTCTCAAGAAGCAGGTCAGGACACTGCCTATTCGACTTCACTCGCTGCAGGTTTCTGCAACCATGTCTGACAAACCCGATATGGCTGAGATTGAGAAAAAAAAAAAAAAAGAAGCAGGTCAGGTGGTCTGGTATTCCCATCTCTTTCAGAATTTTCCACAGTTTAGTGTGGTCCTCACAATCAAAGGCTTTGGCCTAGTCAATAAAGCAGAAATAGATGTTTTTCTGGAACTTTCTTCCTTTTTTGATGATCCAGCGGATATTGCCAATTTGATCTCTGGTTGTTCTGCCCTTTCTAAAACCAGCTTGAACATCTGGAAGTTCACGGTTCACGTATTGTTGAAACCTGACTTGGAGAATTTTGAGCATTACTTTACCTAGTGTGTGAGATGAGTGCAATTGTGCGGTAGTTTGAGCATTCTTTGGCATTGCTTTTCTTTGGGATTGGAATGAAAACTGACATTTTCCAGTCCTGTGGCCACTGCTGAGTTTTCCAAATTAGCTGGCATATTGAGTGCAGCCCTTTCACAGCATCATCTTTCAGGATTTGAAATAGCTCAACTGGAATTCCATCACCTCCACTAGCTTTGTTCATAGTGATGCTTTTTAAGGCTCACTTGACTTCACATTCCAGGATGTCTGGCTCTACGTGAGTGATCACACCATTGTGGTTATCTGGGTAGTGAAGATCATTTTTGTACAGTTCTTCTGTGTATTCTTTCTACCTCTTCTTAATATTTTCTGCTTATGTTATGTCCATAGCATTTCTGTCCTTTATCGAGCCCATCTTTGCATGAAATGTGCCCTTGGTATCTCTAATTTTCTTGAAGAGATCTCTAGTCTTTCCCATTCTGTTGTTTTCCTCTATTTCTTTGCACTGATTGCTGAGGAAAGCTTTATTATCTCTCCTTGTTATTCTTTGAAACTCTGCATTCAAATGGGAATATCTTCCCTTTTCTCCTTTGCTTTTTGCTTCTCTTCTTTTCACAGCTATTTGTAAGGCCTCCTCAGACAGCCATTTTGCTTTTTTGCCTTTCTTTTCCATGAGGATGGTCTTGATCCCTGTCTCCTGTACAATGTCATGAACCTCCATCCATAGTTCATCAGATACTCTGTCTATCAGATCTAGTCCCTTAAATCTATTTCTCACTTCCACTGTATAATCATAAGGAATTTGGTTTAGGTCATACCTGAGTGGTCTAGTGGTTCCCTACTTTCTTCAATTTAAGTGCAAATTTGGCAATAAGGAGTTTATGATTGGAGCCACAGTCAGCTCCCAGTCTTGTTTTTGCTGACTGTATACAGCTTTTCCATCTTTAGCTACAAAGAATATAATCAGCCTGATTTCAGTGTTCACCATCTGGTGATGTCCATGTGTAGAGTCTTTTCTTGTGTTGCTGAAAGAGGGTTTTTGCTATGACCAGTGTGTTCTCTTGGCAAAACTCTATTAGCCTTTACCCTGCCTCATCCGTATTCCAAGGTCAAATTTGCCTGTTACTCCAGGTGTTTCTTGACTTCCTCCTTTTGCATTCCAGTCCCCTATAATGAAAGGACATCTTTTTTGGATGTTAGTTCTAAAAGGTCTTATAGGTGTTCATAGGACCATTCAACTTCAGCTTCTTCAGCATTACTGTTTGGGGCATAGGCTTGGATCACTGTGATATTGAATGGTTTGCCTAGGAAAAGAACAGAGATCATTCTGTCATTTTTGAGATTGCATCCAAGTACTGCATTTCAAACTGTTTTGTTGACCATGATGGCTATCCATTTCTTCTAAGGGATTCCTGCCCACAGTAGTAGATATAATGGTCATCTGAGTTAAACTTACCCATTCCAGTCCGTTTGAGTTCGCTGATTCCTAGAATGTCAACGTTCACTCTCGCCATCTCCTGTTTGACCACTTCCAATTTGCCTTGATTCATGGACTTGACATTCCAGGTTCCTATGCAATATTGCTCTTTACAGCATCGGACCTTGCTTCTAGTTCCAGTCATCCACAGCTGGGTATTGTTTTTGCTTTGGCTCCATCCCTTCATTCTTTCTGCAGTTATTTCTCCACTGATGTCCAGTAGCATATTAGGCACCTATTGACCTGGGGAGTTCCTCTTTCAGTATCCTATCATTTTGCCTTTTCATGCTGTTCATGGGGTTCTCAAGGCAGAATACTGAAGTGGTTTGCCATTCCCTTCTCCAGTGGACCACATTCTGTCAGACCTCTCCGCCATGACCCACCCACCTTGGGTGGCCCCACAGGGCATGGCTTAGTTTCACGGAGTTAGACAAGGCTGTGGTCTGTGTGATCAGACTGGCTCATTTTCTGTGATTATGGTTTCAGTGTGTCTGCCCTCTGAAGCCCTCTCACAACACCTACCATCTTACTTGGGTTTCTCTTACCTTGGATGTAGTGTATCTCTTCACGGCTGCTCCAGCAAAGCGTAGCCACCGCTCCTTTCCTTGGACAAGGTCGAGCCTCCTGAATGAACATAGAGTAACTCCTCTCAGCCCTCCTGCACCCGCACAGGATAATGGGATTAGTGTATATTTATTCTCACAAATGGAACACTTGGAGTATTCTGAGGTTTACAAAATATGATGATGTACACATGGAAAAAACTGTCACAAAATAAACCCACAGGGTAGAATAAATTTATTAATTTCTTAAAAGTTAGTTGTAACATTTCTAGTTGATATTGTTTACTTTCCCTATTTGACAGTGAAGTGATTACGTTGCTGTCATCTGAAATGTTTATCAGTTCTTTTCAGTTTCTAAATTTATTTAAGGATAAAGTCAAAAAAAGTATCATAAAGTGTAAATTGAACACTTTGATACATAAAATTTATCAGTATAAATTGGTGTCCAGCAGGGATATACTTCGTTAATGTATTTTCATTAATTTCTAAATTGTCTGTCTTGTCCTTTATCTTTTCCATATGAAGAGACTTACCAAATGTTTCTAGAATTCTTCACTGCACTTGGAATGTTGAAAAACTTACAGATTTTTCATTGATGAATGCTTTTGTCATTTTTAGACACAGTATTTACTAGCCCATGATAACTTTTATTTATTTATTTTTAATTTTTTTCCATGATAACTTTTAGAACATATTCCTTGATCTTATAAACTTTCACAGTTGGAATGATTTTAGTAATTTTTTTTACTTAAAAACTTCATATTGCTCATTTTCTTATAAACTTACATTGCTTCTTTGGCTTTCACTGTGTTACATTTCAGTTGATTATGGTGTGGGTTGAAAGTGTGAAAGAAGTAGTGCATTTAATTTGTTTGTTGGAAAGGTCTATATCTATGCCATTGTTAGAAAGATCTTTGCTTCTGCATTGATGTTGGGATACCTAATAAGAAATCAGTGTTATCATCTTCTTTGGAAACAACCTTTTGCCTAAGATTTAATTTAAAAAGTAAATAGAAGAAGTAGGAGGCAGAAAGTGGAAAGGAAGGAGGAAGAGGAAACAAGTAGCAAAGAAGGGAAACGGAAAGAGGGGAGAAGGAAAGGGAGGAACAGATGAAGAAAGTAGTTTGAGATCCTTCACTTTAGAGCTGTTCAATTTGACATAGTCACATATACTTCTGCTGTTTGCCATCTTAATCAAGCACGTCAATAAAAAGAGATGAGAGTTATTTGTGTGTATATCTGAGTTATATCTTACTTTAAAAAAAAGATTGCATATAATACTTACATACTTCAAATAATTTAGAATTAGTTTACTCTTTTAATGTATTTCGTTAATTTTATATGCTTTTGAAACAGTACCTGACAAAATGATATCAGTGATTTTTTTCTGACAAATATTTATTGAGTACTGAACTAATGAATTTGTGGGTACCAGGCATTCTTATGTTCATAGAATTTGAAATCCAGTTGGGAGACAGCTGTTAGATTGACAAAAACATATGTAATTCTTAAATCAATGAGTTTTGGAAAATTTACCACCAGACTCCCACTAAATAAAAATAATAATGTTATTTGACAGAAAACAAGAGTTGCTTCACCTCATAATGGTCTATCGAGAAGACAGGGAAATTATGACCACCTCCCTCCCCCGCCGCTGCCCAGTTTCACAAAATAAGCAGGGTCCTTCCCTGTCTAGGTTCCTGGACAAGTTCCTAGCAAGTAGTTCCTCTTCTACTTGCTATCTCTATTCTCCCCCTCTCTACCACCCCAAAACAGAGCCTATGATGTGAAATATAAGACTCTAAGAAAGACTTGAAAACTCTATGTCTGTCAAAGGAGGATCTTCAGTTTCTTCGGGGTCCAAGTAGGTGGCATTACCTCAAGGCAAAAGCTGATAAATGAAGAGTTGAACTGTTTCCTGCTTTGGTCTAACAGTCTTTAAATAGTGCTCAATGACATGGAAAATTCTGAAAGAGATGGGAATATCAGACCACCTGACCTGCCTCTTGAGAAATCTGTATGCAGGTCAGAAAGCAACAGTTAGAATTGGACGTGGAACAGACTGGTTCCAAATAGGAAAAGGAGTACGTGAAGGCTGTATATTGTCACCCTGCTTATTTAACTTCTATGCAGAGTACATCATGAGAACTGCTGGGCTCGAGGAAGCACAAGCTGGAATCAAGATTGCTGGGAGAAACACCAGCAAATAACTTCAGATATGCAGATGATACCACCTGCGAGATGACAGAACTAGCTTTGCCCACCCTTTGAGATTTCTGAAGCAAGAGAGCGGCTCGCAGCTGCTAGCTTTGAGCCTATTTACACTGGAATGTCACCTCCCAGAAAGTGTCACTTACAGCAGAAAGTGAAGACCTAAAGAGCCTCTTGATGAAAGTGAAAGAGGAGAGTAAAAAAGTTGGGTTAAAACTCAACATTCAGAAAACTAAGATCATGGCATCTGGCCCCATCACTTCATGGCAAATAGATGCTGACTTTATTTGTTTGGGCTCCAAAATCACTGCAGATGGTGATTGCAGCCATGAAATTAAAAAATGTTTACTCCTTGGAAGGAAAGTTATGACCAACCTAGACAACGTATTAAAAAGCAGAGACATTACTTTGTCCACAAAGATCCGTCTAGTCAAGGCTATGGTTTTTCCAGTAGTCATGTATGGATGTGAGAGTTGGATTGTAAAGAAAGCTGAGCACTGAAGAATTGACGCTTTTGAACTGTGGTATTGGAGAAGACTCTTGAGAGTCCCTTGGACTGCCAGGAGATCCACCCAGTTCACCCTAAAGGAGATCAGTCCTGAGTGTTCTTTGGAAGGACTGATGTTGAAGCTGCAACTCCAATACTTTGGCCACCTGATGTGGAGAGCTGACTTATTTGAAAAGACCATGGTGCTGGGAAAGATAGAGGGCAGGGGAAGAAGGTGACAACAGGAGATGAGATGGTTGAATGGCATCACCGACTCAATGGACATGAGTTTATGTAAACTCCAAGAGTGGATGATGGACAGGGAGGCCTGTCGTGCTATGTATGGTCCATGGGATCACAAAGAATCTGACACGACGGAGCGACTGAACTGAACAGAACTGTCCCAGGCAGTCCTCTGTCTTTCTCTACTTGTTTACCAGGGTTTTTCTGAGTCTGCAGATTGTGGTGTATCTAATGGGCTTCCCCCATTGCTCATCAAGTGAAAAAAATCTGCCTGCAATGCAGGAGACACAGGAGATGCTGGTTCTATCACTAGGTCGGGAACAACCCTGGAGAAGGAAATGGCAACCTGTTCCTGCCTGAAAAATCCCACGGACAGAGGAGCCTGGTGGTTACAGTCCAAAGGGTCACAAAGAATTGGATACAGCCCGATGGACGTGAGTCTGAGTGAACTCCGGGAGTTGGTGATGGACAGGGAGGCCTGGCATGCTGCGATTCATGGGGTCGCAAAGAGTCGGACACGACTGAGCGACTGAACTGAACTGAACTGAGAGACTAAGCACAGATTATGGTGTGGATGTGACTTTCTCTGCATTTGTCAGTTGTGTCTCATTGAATTTCCCCCCACTAAGGGATTCCTTACTACTTGTTTAACTGGTAGGATCCTTTTATTTGTCAAATTTGTTATGAATACATTCTTTAAAAACTGTCCTATTTGTGGATTTTAAAAGGTTTAGACCTCGAGGAAAGATGGATGCATATAATCAATTCACTTAAATGATATATTGTGGACCTTCTCCCCTTCTTCTTTTTTATTAATTTTTATTGGAATATTGTTGCTTTACAGTATTGTGCTAGTTTCTGCTGTACAGCAAAGTGAATCAGACTTTCATATACGTATATCCCCTCCTTTGTAAACTTTCTTCCTATTCAGGTGACCACAGTATATTAAGTAGAGTTCTGTGTGTGCTCTATAGTATTTTCTCATTAGTTATCTATTTCATACACAGTATCAATAGTGTATATGTGTTAATCCCAGTCTCCCAACCCCTCCTACCTCTCCCTTTCCCCCTGGAACCATACATTTGTAGTTGTAACTGTGCTTGCTGCATTTAATTTTGGTGACTATAGTTTTCCTTAATTTGTTGTGAAGGACATATTGCATTGCTCATGTGAAGCAGATGAATTTAAACCACTCAGAAATTGGTAATACGGATAAGACTTTAGTCCAAATGTTGCTGGTTAAAGAAACAAATTCATTGTCTTTACAAGTAAAAATGACCAGTAGTAAATACAGTGAGATGTTAAGATTTATAGTTGTAATGGACATTCAGTTATATCCTCTAAAATGTAACCATGTTAAAATAATTATTTAAGAATTGAAGTGCCTTTAATAGTTGGTGGCATTTTGCTTTACCCTTCTACAACTGCTTTTTAAAAAATCTATCCTGTTCTATACCTTCTTTGTTTTGCTGTCTTTCCCTTTTATTACCTTATTTTCTACCCTGTTTTTCTTTCTTCCCATGTATTTATTCTTTATTCTGCCAGTACTATCAAGATATATATTTTTAAGCCCATCTGATTGGAACCTAAGGAAAAAAAAATTGATGACTCCAACTCTAGTCTAAATTATTACTTTGAAAAAAATCATTTAACAAATATTTTTGAATTTCTACTATACATCCAGTAGTATCCTAGGCCCTATAGATAGAAAGGTACATGGAATCATACCCTCAGGGAAACCTACATTCTCTACACCTGACCTGATACCATGGCCACCAGCCACATACAATTATCTGGCACTTGAAATGTGGCCAAAATGGATATGCTTTAAGTAAAAAAATGCATGAAGAATTTAAAGATAGTGCAAAGAAAAGAATATAAAACATCTCTTTAGTAATTTTATACTATTATATAGTTTTACATGATATTTTTTATATGTTAGGTATATTATTGAGATGACTTTTACCTGTTGCTTTTTACATATTAATTGTGGCTACTAGAAAATTTAAATTATGTGTATGACTCACATTATATTTCTATTGGACATTGAAGCTCTATAAGTTGAAGAGCCAATGGATATTTTCTGATTTTCATGAAGAAAAGTAAACTATTTAATTTCTCTGTTGAAAATATATTTTTCACTTAATCTTTCTCTCAAATTTTGATTTGATTTGCAAGAAAATTTAGACTATATATTTGTTTATGAAGCTCAAATGCAGAGGCTTTAGATGATTTGTCTGAGATAACTTAAGGAATTGATGCAAGAAATAGTAAATAAATTGAAGTCTCATGGCTTTTTAACACATGTTAGGTGTAATAAGTTACAGGCAGTAATGAATATTATCTGTATGAAAAAGCCAAACAGATAGTCACTGAAGTGTTCAGAGAAATATCATGGGTTAATTAGGTGAATGTCTTAGCCTCCCTCCCCATACCCTTCCACTAAAGCTAGCTGAATACTTGTGTCATTCTGTCTGCTAATGCCACCAGTAACTGGCATAAATGTGATGTCCTGAATAATAGAGTGTAATTAATAGTGTTCAACATGATATTTATATAAATGAAAATGCAAATTAAAAGATATTAAAATAGTGTCAGTATTAATAATTGTGGTTTTAACAAGGAGGATGGTGAATTTTAATTTTGGATGTGATGAAATAATTAAAAATAAATATAGTATGAGACTTTAAGATATTAAGCTGACATTTAACAGAGAAGTTTATTATAGAACCAGTTTGCTGACATGGAAAACTGTATCCACCTCTGTGGAATCAGTTACATTATCCCTTAACATTTGGAAAGTTAGATCTTTAAGGTTTTACTTCACATATGGAACTCTAACTTTTAAAATACTGCTCAACATGCTGAGGTACAATTTCAGTATTTTTCTGTTCTTCTTTTTATTATATAGGATGCTAAAATATTCTGAGATTAAATATGTTATACAATTTCTTAAATTTCTCACTTTTATCATTCATAACAATACAACTATCATATTTTTGGCTGTGCCATGCAGCATGCGGGATCTTAGTTACATGACCAGGGATCACACTATACCCCTTGCATTGGAAGTATGGAGTCTTAACTACTGGACTGCCAGGGAAGTCCTATGACTGTCATAATTTTACTCTGAAAAACAAAATGTTAAAGGTCTCTGATTCCTTTAAATTTAAAATACTTGCAAGCTTATATGGCATTGAAAGTTATGACACAGATTGCTACTTAATGAAAAAGATGAGTTGCAAATATACAAAGTAATCATCTGAAGTGCCTTTCATTGCTCTTTGTTTATTAATTAACTTATCCTAAAATTACTATTTCAGGAGTACTCATTCACTTCCTGTATCAGTGAATGGTAACAAATATTTATTGCTGTACCCAATCACTATACTAGATACCTTTTATTATATAAATATCTCTTTCTAGTTTTTTAGTCTCATGATAATTTCACAGTCATTGTCGTTGCCTTTATTTTAAAGTTGAAAAAGGATAAAAACTGAAACTTTGATTTGTCTTTGCTAAAATTCCTAACAAAATTTTATAAGTATTCAAGAAATATTTATTGAATAAATATGCTGAGTACAGTATATATCTCTTAAGGATATTTTTAATGTACTTATAGTCTTAAATGATTGGGAAATATGAACAGACTAAAATCACTTGATTGATTATATCTTTCCTTGGATTTTATAAATAATAAAATTCTTATATCAGAGAGCATTAAGTTAGGTATCAGGAATTAAATTTTAAATGGTCATAGGCTTCCTTATTTATATACTATTACTATTTTTTCAAATTTGAGGCTTTATATTGATGGTTAAGTAAGCTTTCTTATCGTTAAATTTTCTGTGATGCTCATCTTAAATCTGTGGACCAGATTATTCTCCTTCAGACTGAATGATTTTTACAATTTTGTATATTTTAAACCAAAAAGAACCTCAGATGTATTACTTTTTTGTTTTATCTGCTGGGGTGATTTATACACAATATGAGGTTACAGACCCAAATCCTACAAAAATATTTCCTCTAAGTAACTCTTCTAATGTAGTTCCCCCAGCATGCCTATAAATTGCAATTTACTTTTACTACCAAAGTGATGGTCCTTTAAGTTAGGCCAAATTGTAGAGGTAACATTTCACTGCATATTGCTTCAACACATTTAATCAACCTGACCCTCAAGGAAATACATGCCTGAGTTTCATGACTCAGTATCCTATGTGGAGAACTGTCAGGAATTTGGCTTACAACTTTATTTCTACTCATCATTGCAACCTTCATTCTCTTGTATTGAGGTGGGAAAAAGTTAAAGCTAAGATATTTTATCAATATATATTGATCACCCTTTGATGCCTTAGATGGAAGATGTCTAGGGGTCAAACTATATGACTTCAAAATACCTTCTGGTCTTTTCATGCTCCTTCAGAGTCTTTTATAGAAATACCATTTGGAAAATGAATGTAGGTGGAGATGACATGTTTGGCAGAGAAAATGCCAACTCTAAATGTTATAAACAAAACTATCTCCTGAGACTCATTATTTATAACTAGTGTCTAAAATATGGTGGAGAAGGCAATGGCACCCCACTCCAGTACTCTTGCCTGGAAAATCCCATGGTTGGAGGAGCCTGGTAGGCTGCAGTCCGTGGGGTCACTAAGAGTCGGACACGACTGAGTGACTTTACTTTCACTTTTCATTTTCATGCATTGGAGAAGGAAATGGCAACCCACTCCAGTGTTCTTGCCTGCAGAATCCCAGGGATGGTGGAGCCTGATGGGCTGCCATCTATGGGGTTGCACAGAGTCGGACACGACTGAAGCAACTTAGCAGCAGCAGCAAAATATGGTATGGTTTTAGATTTTCAGAATTCTTGCTGTTTTCTACAATAAATAGATGAATGAATGAAGGAAGGAAAGAGAAAAGAAAATTTTTCTGATATTCTTTGTAACTATTTCATTTATGAGAAAAAAATCTGGATATACTGTAATTTGAGAAGTAACATTCAGAACTAGGAGTTCCATATAAATTCAGATTCAGTTAACATTCGATGTCTATTATTGATATTTGCCAGAGATTTGTGCTTATGCTTTCTCAATCATTGCCTTTTATGTCAGAATCAGCAACCAAATATTCTTATTTAAGTAAATCTCATCTGAACCCATTGAGCTGCATATCAGTTATTCTATTGAAACTGTGGATGATTTTCTTCAGAGTGGTGGGTAGGATAAAGATATAAAAAGCAGCAACTGCTTTCTCAAAAATTCAGAGCAAAGTTATCTCTTGATTATGTTTCATGGTTTGGGGACTTCAATCTATTATTTCTTTGAACATTTGAGAACAAATAAAGCAATTGTTCAAAATCTTAACCAACCTCTGATTACTCTTTGAGAATACTTTAAATCAGACTGTAGTTTGGGGCCTGTTTTGGGGTCAGGAGATGAATTAAGCCTTTTTATTTTCAAAGAAAATAATAACTTTGTCTCAAATCACCTGCTATTTAAAGCTACTATGTGAAATTCCTGTATTTTAGACACTAGCTTGTAACTTCGATCTTATACCTTGTGATATCAAAATATCCCAAAGAAATGCTATTTGTAAGAACAAGTCCCAGAAACTTACTAAGCCCTTATTTCCTTCAATTCTCTATGCTCTTCGTTTAGATAAATTATCAGAAAGCTACAAACTTGGGCTATATTCCTTAAAATTCTTGATGAAAAGCCTTTTAGAATAGCAGCTTAACACTGTCTTGCTAGTGGACTTAAGAAAATACTACATGATAACTATTCCTGCATATTTTGATAACTTGTATTGGGTAGACTTTATTATATAATTCAAATACTATTGTAATATATTTGCAAAGATTTAGCTTTTAAAATGTTTGTGTCTGCCAGTAATTAGCGTTATTTGTTTTTTAGTGAAGTGTTTCACTTTTGCTGGGGGTTCTAGGATCTGATGTTTGTACTTGGAGAGCTACTCTGCTCTCAGTTGAACTATATACTAGGCTCCTCTTTTCTTCCTTTATCATTAGCATAACAGAAATTTTAGAACTCATGTGGACCTGGGGCCATCTACTCTAATGCCTTGGTTAGTGAAAGGGAAAACTGAGGCTTTGAAAGATTAAGTGATCATGCCACAAACGTAGGTTATAAATGATATAGCTCAGATTGGAATGTAGGCCTTCTTGCTTTAAGTTTTATATGCATTTTATTGTCAAGTGTGTTCTCTTTTATGATTCAGTGATACTTAGATTTTTCATCTTCAGTCAGTCAGTCAGTTCAGTCACTCAGTCGTGTCCGACTCTTTGCGACCCCATGAATCACAGCACGCCAGGCCTCTCTGTCCATCACCATCTCCCGGAGTTCACTGAGACTCACGTCCATCGAGTCAGTGATGCCATCCAGCCATCTCATCCTTTGTCGTCCCCTTCTCCTCCTGCCCCCAATCCCTCCCAGCATCAGAGTCTTTTCCAATGAGTCAATTCTTCGCATGAGGTGGCCAAAGTACTGGAGTTTCAGCTTTAGCATCATTCCTTCCAAAGAAATCCCAGGGCTGATCTCTTTCAGAATGGACTGGTTGGATCTCCTTGCAGTCCAAGGGACTCTCAAGAGTCTTCTCCAACACCACAGTTCAAAAGCATCAATTCTTCGGCGCTCAGCCTTCTTCACGGTCCAACTCTCACATCCATATATGACCACAGGAAAAACCATAGCCTTGACTAGACGAACCTTTGTTGGCAAAGTAATGTCTCTGCTTTTGAATATGCTATCTAGGTTGGTCATAACTTTCCTTCCAAGGAGTAAGCGTCTTTAACATATCAAATGGATTTTGGAAGTATATCACAGATTAAGAAGTTGTAGAAACCAAAATACATTTTGGTCAGTTGAAAATACCACCTTGAAATAAGTACAATTAAACCTTATAGTCACAAATTATGTAAAAAAAAATTAATTGACTTTTGCTTCATTTAAATCACCCTCTTTTACCTAAGTATCAAATCATAATCAGTAAGTAAATTTGTAGGCAAATATTCATAATAAATTCCCCCAAATACATCTAAATTTTAACCAGTAAATTAGAAAATTA
This sequence comes from Bos mutus, assembly GCF_027580195.1. Taxonomy (NCBI): domain Eukaryota; kingdom Metazoa; phylum Chordata; class Mammalia; order Artiodactyla; family Bovidae; genus Bos; species Bos mutus. The sequence goes on from NC_091618.1 coordinate 35,663,210, forward strand.
TCAGAAAAAAAAAAGACTGAACTGACTACTAGAATATACATTAATTCAGAAACTGGACTGCTTTTACCAGCCAGGCAAGTTAGGACATGGAGTGTCCTAATAATAAATATTGAATAAAATGAGGAAAGAATGTGAATTTGATGAAGTTTTCTGGCAATTAGAGCAATTTATTTCACTGTTAACATGACAAGCTCTAAATGGAAATCAGCTATGGTTGAAAATGCAATTTTATTGCCTGGTATTCCCAGTGCCATGTAATTAAATAAATAAATGGGGTAGAGGGACAAAGGGGTGTCCATGGCTGACTATTCTGGCAAAGCAGCCATCCATCATGCATGAACTTACTGCCATCACAATGCTGAGATGGGGAGATGGAGTATGTTTGTGAATTTATATGTATCCAGGGAGGCTTTTATTTATAAAGTTCTTTTTTTCTGTTTGAAATACTGTATTTCAAATGGAAAACAATAGTCTTGTTGGATTAAAAATACAAACAATTAAATTTTGCATTTTTTTTGGGGGGGAGGAAGCAGATATGAAAGCATGTTACTTATTTATATGAAAATAAAGAACACAGATAAATTATAAATTATTATCTTTTTAAAGCATTTTATTGGGGTGTTTTGTGTCTCCATGTGTGTACGTGTGTGTGTGTGTGAATAAATAAATATATGCTCACAACTTAAGTAGCTGTTTATGTATAAGCAGCCAAGGTAAATATTTCATCTTTGGCATATGTGCTTAAATATCAGTAGGTACAACTGAAGATACTTATGGCAGAAAGTGAAGTTAAAGAGCCTCTTGATGGAAGTGGAAGGGAGAGTGAAAAAGTTGGCTTGAAACTTATCATTCAGAAAACTAATATGATGGCATCTGGTCCCATCACTTCATGACAAATAGATGTGGAAACAGTGGAAACAGTGGCAGACTTTATTTTTTGGGGCTCCAAAATTACTGTGGATGGTGACTGCAGCCATGAAATTAAAAGACACTTACTCCTTGGAAGAAAAGTTATGACCAAACTAGACAGCATATTTGAAAGCAGAGACATTACTTTGCCAACAAAGGTCCATCTAGTTAAAGCTATGTTTTTTTCAGTAGTCATGTATGGATGTGACAGTTGGACCATAAAGAAATCTGAGCACCAAAGAATTGATAATTTTGAACTGTGGTGTTGGAGAAGACTCTTGAGAGTCCCTTGGACAACAAGGAGATCCAACCAGTCCATCCTAAAGGAAATCAGCCCTGAATATTCATTGGCAGGACTGATGCTGAAGCTGAAACTCCAATACTTTGGCCACCTGATGTGAAGAACTGACTCATTTAAAAACACCCTGATGCTGGGAAAGATTGAAGGCAGGAGGAGAAGGGGATGACAGAGGATGAGATGGTTAGATGGCATCACTGACTCAATGGACATGAGTTTGAGTAAACTCCAGAGGTTGGTGATGGACAGGGAAGCCTGGAGTGCTGCAGTCCATGGGGTTGCAAAGACTTGGACACGACTCAGTGACTGAACTGAACTGAAGTAAAATAACAACAGAATATTTAATATATATATTTCAGAAAACCATTTTGATTTTTGAAAATCTCTTTCACATTCATTAAGTGTATATCCTAGGTTAACAGATAAAATTTTCTTGGATGTTCAGAGATATAATTAGGAACATAATATATAATTATGTAAAGCACTTTAAGTTGCTTATATTTTGTTTATATTTAGATTCAAAATTTATTTTTGTCAGGTGTTGTTATATAGTTAGTGTGGGTATATGTTAATGAATAAAAGCAAATTAAGTCATAATATTTTATACTTCAGCTTTTCGTATTGTAAAGCATGTTGAAAATGTTAAAGGGTCATTGTTTTCTGACTTAGATTTGCCTCATTATAGCTTCCTTTGACAGTGAAAATGCATAGTTATATTGTGAATGTGAAGAGTAATGCCAGTCATACGTTAGGTGATATAAAGGAAATAAAAAACCTCTGGAGTTTATTTATCTGTATAATTTTGACCAATTAAATATTATTGAGTGCTAGAAGAATATTAGTATAAAATAGGTAAAAAACATGAAAAATATTAAATAAGATAATTTATAGAAAATATTTGACAATATATATTGCTCAGAGTAAGCATTCTCTAAATAACTTATGTTAATAGGGATTCTAGGAGACTAATCAGTTTTTCTTTATTATTTTTGGTAAAGGCTCTCCAAAGCCAGTAATGCATTAGGAAGTAGTGTTTGTTCTACCAAGTGTATCAAAATGAAAAAGCCTTAGTTGACAATTTATCTAATTTCAAAATAAATAAAGAATGTAGTAGCCATTATAAAATAAACATGTTAATTTGACATTCATAAATTTGATTATGTATTTTGATTTTTTATGAAGAAAATATTTTAAGTGCCTTATTAATGTTAAATTTGCATTCTATTTATTTCCTCTATGTATAAATATGTATACTTTGTACATATATGCTTACATGCATACATTCTATTCTTACATGCATACATTATATGCTGACATACACACATGACATAAAGTAACGTAATATGAAATTTTCATAGATTATATTTCTCTGATGACATAAAGCTCAGTGTTCATCATATTGCTTTTCACTGTAAGCTTTAATGATCTTGACATACAAACTATTGTGATTTCTTCTTTATCAAAGATGTTCTAAAGAACCTTAACTTCTTTAGTTAATAGGAAAGCTCAGATTCTTAAGGAGTGAATCTGGAAATCTTACAATGTGTAAAATGTCCTTGTGAGTTTTGCTTCACCCCTCTACTCTTGTGGCATCATTAGTTCAAGGGATGATTCTTTTCACTGTAAGCTTTAATGATCTTAGGCTGTGTTGGTTCTTCGATGTGGTGTGTGGGATCTTTCTCTGGAGTGTATGGGTTATTGGTTGAAGTGTTTGAGCTCTCTTCTTGAGGCACATGGGCTCTCTAGTTGAGAATTGCATAGGCTTAGTTGCCCCGCTGCATGTGGGATTTAAGTTCCCTGTCCAAGAATCAAACCCAGGTCCCTAGCACTAGAAGGCGGATTCTTAACCACGGCACCACCAGGGGAGTTCTTAAAATGAGACCTGAAATGTCAGTAGATTTAATGTAGGAAGAGCTTTTTCAGTATTAACAGTCCAGGTTATGAATGTTTGAGATACATGGCCATTTTGAGGAGCTGAAAATAGTTCATTAATGCTGAGGAATGCAGGACACTGGACTTTGGCCTAGTTTCTAAAGAGAAATGAGGCTGACAATGAGCCCTAGGGAGGAATATGCCCAATTCTTTAGCCACAGGCTGAGTGGATGAAGGTGCCATTTATGGAGTTAAGAAATGCAGAAGGATAAACAGGCTTGAGGAGAAAAAAATAATGATTCAATTTTGGACATTTAGTTCCAGTTATCTTTGGAAGAAACGGTGAAGGTACTGTATAATCATGTCTAGAAATTAGAGGAAGTGTTGAGGCTAAAAATACAGATTTTAATATCACCTCATGGATTGATGGACCTCTGGGAATCAGCCAGAATATCCTGGAAGAATGGAAAATAATTTCAAGGACAGAATTCTGAATTCTCAGCATTTCCAGGGTAGGCAGATTGTAAAACTGTCTGGAAAGAAGGCCAAGAAAGAACAATTGGGGTTATAGGATTTTATAAAAAAATATTCAAGAGAGAGAGTGATTGTGAAGGACAGGACTGAAGAATGCACATATATTGACTTTGGAGGCAGTTGATGTCCTTTGCAAGGTAAACTTCAGTGGTGTGAGAGGGTGGGGGAGGGACAGCAGAGAGCATGGATATATTATTCTATTAAGATTGCCTGTGGAAGAAGGAAATGGAAACTGAGTGTCCCTTGACAGGGGTTCAGTATTGATCACTGGTTGAGTATTGGTTTTGTTTTTGTTGTTTCTATTGAGGAAATATGGATGTAAAGATGCAGAATGTATAACTAAAGAAGTTTTGAAAACTTTGGAGATAAAAGAGGATAAACTTACTGTGGAAGATATTTGAATCCTGAAAGGGATGGAAGGGAATGGGTTAAAAACATGTCAGAGAAAGAATTGACTTTGAACTGGAAAAAAGGTCCCTTTGCATTGTGACTTGGGAAAGAAAGGTGAGTATAGACACTCAAAGTTAATGGAGTTGTAACCTAATGGCCTGTTCCTCCAAGGACGTGTGTAAGAGAGAAGAATGACAGTGTTAAGGAAGTTTGTGGAACGAGAAGAAATGTAGAGACAGCTTTATGGAGATTGGGAAGGATGGCTTAGCAGACTGCATATTCTGTAAAAAAGCCCCAGTGAGCTAAATATTGCTGAGAAATAGAGCTGTGTGTGTCTAAATGGAAAGTTGCTGGTGTGTCTGTCACCAAAGGATGGTTTAGGGTTTAACAGAATAGACTCAGGGTTGGTTGTCTAGCATTTAAGTTGAGGATTGAAATTCTTAAAGATTAAAATGAAAGTGTTAGTCGCTCAGTCGTGTCTACTCTTTGCGACCCCATGGACTCTCCTGTCCATGAAATTCTTCAGGCAAGAATAATGGAGTGGGTTGCCATTCACTTCTCCAGGTGATCTTCCCCACGCAGGGACTGAACCTGGGTCTCCTGCACTATAGGCAGATTCTTAACCATCTGAGTCAGCAGGATGATGCTTTTATTTGCTAGCCATTCTCTCCTTCCTCAATCACAGACAATAATTTGAACAACTATCCTGTTGAAGTTCTCTTAAAGTGTAGTCTTCATGTTCTCTTGTCATTCCTCTCTCAAGACATTAACACCATATTGCATCAATGTACACAGGTTTTAGGCACTACTTGGCCAGATTCTTTTATAAAGGAATTTCTATACGGTGCCTAAATGTGTATTTCCCTTTTGTATTTTCTTGTTTTTATTCTATGATTTTAGTTAATGCCACATATGCAGATTCTACTAGCTATGTTAAATGAGTGTTACCTGCTATTAATGTTTAATTTACACAGACTTTTCACTCACTCTCTTCTGTTTTTTGAGAGCTTGTTTGGAGGTTCTTGCAGGGGAGCAGAGCTACTTGCTTACCCTTGACCAAAGACCGGTCCTCCTTTATCCGGGATGGCGTCCTCTTCCATCAGGTGCAGTGTTTCAGGAGGGACACCCATGGAGTGGTGAGGGAAGAAGGGGACACCCGCCTAGACAGCCAGATCAGCCAAATCAGCCCTGGTGATCAGTGGGGTGACAGATGTCACAACCAGATTGCCTTCACATGTCTTTTATTCTTTGAATACATTATTATTTAAGGTTACCTGTTTCTGATGAGATTTTTCTAGTTCTTCTCAGGAATCTTCCATTCTTTTACCATCTTCAAATTAGTTCTCTTTACTTGTACTTTCTGACACCTTTTTCTCCCACTGAATATTTTCATAGTGTTCATGGGAATCAAGCTAGAATCAAGATTGCTGGGTAAATATCAATAGCCTCAAATATGAGATGACACCAGCCTTATGGCAGAAAGCAAAGAACTAAAAAGCCTCTTGTTGAAAGTGAAAGAGGAGAGTGATAAAGTTGACTTGTAACTCAACATTCAGAAAACTAAGATTATGGCATCCAGTCCCATCACTTCATGACAGATAGATAGGGAAAGAATGGAAAAGCGAGAGATTTTTATTTTGCGGGCTCCAAAAGTACTGCAGATCGTAACTGTAGCCATGAAATTAAAAGACGCTTGCTCCTTAGAAGAAAAGTTATGACCAACATGCTGCTGCTGCTGCTAAGTCACTTCAGTTGTGTTCGACTCTGTGTGACCCCATAGACGGCAGCCCACCAGGCTCCTCCATCCATGGGATTCTTCAGGCAAGAGTACTGGAGTGGGGTGCCATTGCCTTCTCCAACATAGACAGCATATTAAAAAGCAGAGACATTACTTTGCCAACAAAGGTCCATCTAGTCAAAGCTATGGCTTTTCCAATAGTCATATATGGATGTGAGAGTAGGACTCTAAAGAAAGCTGAGTGCCAAAGAATTGATGCTTTTGAACTGTGGTGTTGGAGAAGACTCTTGAGAGTCCCTTGGACTGCAAGAAGATCCAAACTGTCAATCCTAAAGGAAATCAGTCCTGAATATTCACTGGCAGGACTGATGCTGAAGTTGAAACTTCAATACTTTGGTCACCTGAGGCGAAGAACTGACTCATTGGAAAAGACCCTGATGCCAGACAAGATTGAAGGCAGGAGGAGAAGAAGACAACAGAGGATGTGATGGTTGGATGGCATCACTGATTCAATGGACATGAGTTTGAGCAAGCTTCAGGAGTTGGTGATGAACAGGAAAGCCTGGCATCCTGCAGTCCATGGGGTTGCAAAGAGTGGACCCTACTGAGCAACTGAACTGAATATTTTGAGTTCTTACTAGATAGATGCTTCTTGAATTTCTGAACATCCTTGAATTTTGATTCTGTTGGAAGTGCCTTTAGCCAAATTATGTTCAGCAATACTGCTGGTACCTGTATGGTTTGAAATCTCCATTTCTGGCATTGCTTATCAACTTTCCATAGAGACCAAAGTATAACTGTAAAAAGAGGAGAGGCTAATATATTTGCTATTATTTATGTTGGGAAATTAGGAAAGTTACCTATTTTAGAATCATTTTGGGTACTTGATTTCCTCCTATTTCAACAAATGTTTCTTCTTTTCTGCTCTTCTGTTTTAAATTAAGTATTTGTTAGGCTAGCTGTCTCAAGGAAAACATGGCTTCCTGAAACAAGAACATGGTTAGTAATAAAGACTGTCTCTGATTTTAAGCATTTAACCTTATGTTAAAGCTAGTCAGTTTAATTTTTAGTTACTGATCAATAATAATGGTTTTTAATTCATTAAAACTAATGATACGTTGGGAAATGTTGTCACAGATTAAAAATGGTGGCCAAACTATGAGGTCTATACAAATTTAAAGTGAAATTCTAAGATATATTTAAAATTCAGGAAAATTTCTACAAGATGTTTCCTTTACAACCGCCAGGACTTAAGTAATATTAAATAGGTGCTAGGTAGATAGAGCCTGTCTTCATGATTTACAAAAATCAAGTCTCGATATTTGGCAAAACTAATACAATTATGTAAAGTTTAAAAATAAAATAAAATTAAAAAAAAAATCAAGTCTCAGTTGGACAGAGTTTCTCCCAATTTGTGAACTGAAGCCTGGTTACAAGGGAAAAAAAGATGTCTTTATAGCTGCAGATAAAGAAATACTACTATACTTACATGATCAAGCAGAGGGTGCAATCAAACATAAATAAGTGGAGTGTTTTGTCAAAGAGGAGAAATAGGGAGAAAATCTGACCATCTCTCCTGTCTGAAGCCTTACATAAATGTATGCAATTGCTTTTGTACATGAATGGAGGTAATAGCTTCACAATGAAGGGAATATGACTCATTTACATGGAAATAAAATAGCATTCACATACTTATGTCTGTTTTCTTAACAATAATAATAAGTGCCATCTTTTTAAAAATTCCACTAATTACCTAGGCAAAACTAAAATATTTATCCATGTCTTATAGGGGATCATAATGTTGATATTATCCCTTTGGAAGTTCACAAGAGCCATTCATCTCTTTCTTCAATTACACAAATTCTTTGACTTTTGAGATACAACTTACCTAATAAAAATAGAGATGATTGCTTAGAAAATCCAGAAACTCATATTTTGTAATCCTTTATTGAACTGCAATTATATAGGGTAATAAAGTGGAATCTAATTCACCCTTTATTTTTTTGGTTCATAAATTCAAACACTTGGGAGTTATAGAATAAAAACTGTTGTGTTGCAAATTTGATTTGTTTGTACTGAACAGAGCAGAAGTAAGGATTCTGAAATGGGAAGATTTTGTATCAATAGTTTGCATCTACTTAAAGACTAATACATTATTAAATATTTTTGTTAAATGTAATATCCTCTTGTCAGCATATTTCTGGTCACTCCAGGGAAAGTTAAAAAGAGCTGTTAGCTCTTTGATTTCCTCTATGCCAGATAATTTATATATTATATTCTTTGTAGTAAGTGGTGGTGGCCTCCTATTACAAATGGGGAAACTGAGGTTCACAACATATGTGATTTTCCACAAGTCACATGTCTACCAGACGATGGAATCAGCCTGTCCAAATTCAGGTGCTTCTTCAACTAATGGTGATAATGAGAGGATTATCAAAAGCTACAAGGCACAATTATGCCATGATGTGTCCATTTCCCTCTCATATCCCTGGTGACAGATGATAGATAAATAGTATCCTTGCTGAGAACATTACATTTTCTTTAAGACTTATATTTTATTTTAAAGATGATTTGTGGATTTTTAATTACATGTGTTTATATAAAACAAATAGGATATAATATCATTTGCCAAATTTCAAAATTGTATTTGCCTATAATTTCAAATATCACCTGGCCCATGATATCCATATTTGAGAAGCAAAGAATTAGGACGACATGTAGTATCAGGGCTTTTGAGGGAGGTTATGCAGAGAGATCCATTAATATTATTGTCTGTGGAATTGGTAATGCTTGGAGTTGTGGGCATATAACCTCTGAATCCATATTCATCATCCATGAGTATGTATGCATTTTTATTATAAAGGTTACTAGCAGGAGTCCTAAATTAGTCATGGTTACAATGTATGTCCAACACCTAGCATGATGTCTGGTCAATATGACTGTTTTTTAATATTAGTGTTATGAATGAACCATTTCTGAAGCACATAATAGAGTACAGATTAAGAACCAGGAGAGCCCAGCCTAGTGTCTATGCCTGGAGAGCAGCCTCTAGGACCCCCAGGAAGCAAATTAAAGCACATGTAACCCGAAGCAATGGCACCCCACTCCAGTACTCTTGCCTGGAAAATCCCGTGGACGGAGGAGTCTGGTGGGCTGCAGTCCATGGGGTCGCTAAGAGTCAGACACGACTGAGCGACTTCACTTTCCCTTTTCGCTTTCATGCATTGGAGAAGGAAATGGCAACCCACTCCAGTGTTCTTGCCTGGAGAATCCCAGGGACGGGGGAGCCTGGTGGGGTGCCGTCTATGGGGTCACACAGAGTCGGACACGACTGAAGTGACTTAGCAGCAGTAGCAGCAAGAAGTTTGTGAGATATATTATATATTACATATCTCACAAATTTCTGTAGAATAAGTTTTGAAATATTTCTGTAGCATGTTTCTTTAGATGGCATATATTGGTCTTTGATCTTTAATCAGTTCATTTTATTCTATTTCAAGCTTTCAGATTATACATCATTGGGAATTGAGGTGGCTTCTAATGATGTGTAACATTTAAGCTTACCTTTATTTAACATTGTAAAAAAATCTAAGCACAAGAAAAAAAAAATAGGGATGGTAGTATCATATGTGGGGATTTTCAGATATCGAAGTATGATTGTGATAGAGGAAGCTATAGAAAGAACAGGGCAAGATATGGAATCAGGAAAGTAAAGGCTTACAGTACTTTTAAAGTGTTATAAAAGCTTATTGGAATATACCATCTGGTAGTGAGGATCCAGCCAGAGATTCTAAATCTTTTAGTACGATTGATGGAAATCATTTTTAATGGAATAATATTCCTAACTAAATAAAGAAAATCAGAGAGGAAATTCTTTTGTTTCTCCAGCCATCTTCTTGCATCAAAGCAATTATGTTAGAAATTAAGAATCTTTGCTTTATAGAGATCTGCGTTACGCACATGCAGAAGTGTTACTACATTTTTCTAAAATTTATCTTTTTAATGCCTGAATAAAACAGACAGAAATAATGATACTTGCACATCAGAGAGATATATTTGTCTATGAGTCAAAAGCATTGCTAAGATTAGAAACCAGATTCTCCGAGTCCATTTATAATGCTTCATCTGAAAAAAAAAATCAGTAATTGTATTTTCCTTATATTTTGTGAATCTCTTAAAATAACGTAGTCTGTATATTGTTTGACTCTGGCACCTAGTTTGGAATTATTTGAGTGGCTCCATTCACACTCTGCCAACTTCTCTGTTCTTGTCTCAGTTTATATCTTAGTTATTAGTCACTATTAAAAATGGTTTTCTAGAGCAATGCTTCTTCATCTTTTTTTTTTTTTTTGTGTGTGTGTGTGTGTTATGATACTTTATAAATTTGAACAAAGCTATGGGCATTCTTGCAAGACAAATGCAGATGTATTTGTATCATTTTCAGCCAGTTTCATGAAGCTCCTGGTTAAAAAACAAACAAGACAAGCTGACGCTATATAACAACATAAATGTTTTATTTAAGTGTCCTATATATATTTATATTAGACTGCTTATATTGCTTTTATGCAATTATTAAGTGAAATTGAGAGTATTTAAAAATGTTAAAACCCAAAGTATGTGAATATGGGTCACACACAAAAATTGAAACAAAGCATAATATGCAAGTAGATATTCTCAGACCTGTTCAGCAGAAGGGCAGAGTGTTAGATGTAATTTGTTTATCGACAATCTCTGACAATGGTGCAATGAACCAGCAAACACCACAAAAGTAATGAATCCTTTCCTTTTTAAGTAATTATATTTGAACAGTTCAAATTAACCTGTGGTTTGAGGCTACTCCTTGTGTGAACTAATTTGCTGATGTAATGACTTTTCCCATTTTTGCTCCAATGATCTAGGTAAGAAAGGAAGAAAAATGAGCATATAAGACCATAAGTTTATACCTTAGTGAAAAAAAATGCTGTTTTTTCCAAGTCACATTTGGAGACTATTTCTGACTGATCTAATGTAGGACACGGTAGTTAAAATGTCAAACTAAAAACAAACGAAATTTCTGCCATGCTATGTGGCAGCACTGTGAATAAAACAAACAGAATTGAAAGAGATAGATAGTTTGTGAAAACTATTATAAAGATTCACCAATCTTTTCAAACAGCAGACCACTGTTCTGTTGGCTATCACTGCTCATTAGTGCTTGAAATCTGAGTTTTCAGGACCCTGCTGCTTTTCCTGATGCCTAAGACGGTGATACCATGCTGACATTATTGGGCTATTATTTTTAAATAATGCTATATCATTACCTCTGTGTCCCTGCCATTATTATACATAGATGTTCAGTAATGAGACTCAAAGTAAAATCTCAGGGGAGGTTAGGCAAGATTTAATAGCACCTAGGACAATTCCTTGCACATGGTTAGGACTCAGTAAATATTAGTAGAGAGAATATGTGACTTAAGAATAGATAAAGTAGGTCTGCCGAATCTGCAGGTTTTGCATCTTCAGATTCAGCTTTGATTAGGCGATGGCACCCCACTCCAGTACTCTTGCCTGGAAAATCCCATGGACGGAGGAGCCTGGTAGGCTGCAGTCCATGGGGTCGCGAAGAGTCGGACACGACTGAGCGACTTCCCTTTCACTTTTCACTTTCATGCATTGGAGAAGGAAATGGCAGCCCACTCCAGTGTTCTTGCCTGGAGAATCCCAGGGATGGGGGAGCCTGGTGGGCTGCTGTCTGTGGGGTCACACAGAGTCGGACATGATTGAAGTGACTTAGCAGCAGCAGCAGCAGGTTGAATCTTTGGACTTGAAAACACAGATATGGGAAAAGTGACTGCGTTCACTGGACTAAACCATTTTATGTAAGGGAATTGAGCTTCTGCAGATGTTGGTATGCATGAGGGAGCTCCTGGAACCAGTCAGTCCTCAGTGGATATCAATGGAGAACTGTGCTTATTATGTGTTTACTAAAACAATGAAGAATATATTGGGCACTATATTTTTATATTATATTTGTGTAAACAATTTAGACTTTTCTCATAAATTCTTTATCCTAACATTGAGAAGATATGCACTGTATCCTTCAAAGATTGTCTAGCATTAATGCCAATCGTTGTTTTTGTTCAGTGGCTAAGTCATGTCCTACTCTTTGCAACGCTATGGAATGCAACATGCCAGGCTTCCCTGTCTTTCACTATCTCCCCGAGTTTGTTCCAACTACTGTCCATCCTCTGTCATCCCCTTCTCCTCCTGCCTGCAATCTTTCCCAGGATCAGGGTCTTTTCCAGTGAATTGGCTCTTTGCATTAGATGGCCAAAGGACTGGAGCTTCAGTTTCAACATCAGTCATTCCAGTGAACAATCAGAGTCAATTTCCTTTAGGGTAGATAGGTTTAATCTCTTTACTGTCCAAGGGACTCTCAAGTGTCTTCTACAGCACCACAGTTCAAAAGCATCAATTCTTCAGTTCTCAGCCTTCTTTACTGTGCAACTCTCACATCTGTACATGACTACTGAAAAAAACATAGCTTATACTATATTTGCTTCATTATTGGGTATGTATGACCTCAGAAGTGTTAATTTTGTGTTAGATTTGTAAGCTAAGGTCAATAATTGTAATAGCTGCCTCACAGATTGTTATGAGGATTAACTGATTTAATCTCTGTAAGCCTTTAACCCTGTGGTTTGCACTTGGAAAACTGAGCTCACAATAAATGTTACCTGTTATTGAGATAATTATTATTATCATGTAGAGAGAAGGATTTCTCATTGAAAGAAGTTGCCACAGAATGAATAAAGTCTAATATATGTAATATCTAGAATGACTAAATGGCATATACTCTTTAAAAGCAATCATTTAGGACCTGGCATTCTAGTTTCTAAAACTTCCTTAAGCATTGGTTGATCTGATATTTCCTATGTCCGTTATATGCTCTTCATTCACCTAATTTCCATCTCAACGGAAACATCATTTTGCTATGTGTTTGACTTTGCTATATGTTGTGTAGGCAACTGTGCAAAAGAGCATATTCTATGATTCTTTTATTGAAGGTTTTAGTAACTTTCATATTGAAAGTTTTCAGTAAGAATCATAAGCAAGATTAAAGATGGTAGAGTCCTAGATACAGGAGGGAGCAAGTTCCCCAGTGTAAACAGGAAAGAAGAACTCTTATTTTACCTACACAGAGTTTCTTTAAAGGACCTTGTAGACTTGGCAGGGGCTGAAGTACTACATATGATGGTTTCTTAAAAGAAATGTACTCTCCAGTAAGGAAAACTACTCAAGTTTCTCTTCCCACCAAAAAAAAAAAAAAACTATTTTATCACAGATAATATAAAATTTGGATTTCTAATTTCTGACAGGAAAGGTGGAGTATAGCAAATTTTCAATTTTTATCTTCTAAATTAGATTACACAGAAAGATATGTATAGTTGTGATTGCATATATCCATGAAGTGAGAACTATGTAAGGCATTTTGCTCTATATAGAAACTGATCTCTTTTACCAAGCAATGTGGAATATGATTCATCTTCAAGTGCAAAAGGAGTGAACATCAATAGAATTGACAGACAGTCTTGACTAGAGAGGCCAAAAATTCCAAACTATATCTGGATTCAGGGAGCTGGACCAAATTGTCTTTTAATTACATTCTTTATAAAATATTCAATTCCCAAAAGATACTCCTTTTAAAAATCTGTTAGTGAGAATGAATTGCAGTAAAATAATGATACATTTCCCCCAATCATTTACATTTCAAGCAAACATCTAATTAAAACACCAGATTTCAGAACTGTTTTTCTGTCTTCATATAAGGATGTATTTTTTTTTACTTGCTATTTTGTTGTGTGTGTGTGTGTGTGTGTGTGTGAATGGTCTGAAACTATTTCAAAATTCAAATATTTTCACATTTAATTTACATTGATATGTTTTTATATAGTATTTTAAGGATGTTTGGTCACAAATATCTTTAAAATAAACAGAATCATTTCTGCTGCTGCTGCTAAGTCACTTCAGTCGTGTCCGACTCTGTGTGACCCCATAGACGGCAGCCCTCCAGGTTCCCCCATCCCTGGTATTCTCCAGGCAAGAACACTGGTGTGGGTTGCCATTTCCTTCTCCAATGCATGAAAGTAAAAAGTGAAAGTGCAGTCACTCAGTATCTGACTCGTAGTGACCCCATGGACTGCAGCCTACCAGGCTCCTCCGTCCACGGGATTTTCCAGGCAAGAGTACTGGAGTGGGGTGCCATTGCCTTCCTAATGACCATTAAATGTAAATATATATTATATATATTTACATTTAGTTTAAAATTATGCTTGAGTGCACATTATATACACCTTTCTATCATCATCTTTCAAGTTTTTTGGGAAACATTCCTCACTTTATTTGAGATTATTACAGTATTGAACACATTTATCAAAAAGCTGTGTAAGTAAATGGTTATTTATAAATACCTGGTGATAAATTGTCTAATTGTTAGATATTTCAAATCTATTTTACCTCTATTATATTCAGTTTTGTCTTTTACAAAATGAAGTTATCAGCTTTATATTTGTCATTACTTAATAAAAGCATTTTAATTTTATAACATTTGTGACAAAATGAATTATAAATTTTTAGCTTCTAAGAAACAAGCTAGTATCACACTTCAGTAGAATTGATTTGTTTTGATCACAAAGGTTTCATTAATGTTTAAAAATGTCATTTCAGGTAGGGATGAAAAAGTGAGAAATCACATTCAACAACAGATTGATTTTTGTTTCAATAAAATGATTTTTGACCTCATATATATCATACAGATGTTAATTTTAAATAAAAACAAAACAAGTTTATTCAGTAATGAAAAGTGGATTATATACTGCTGCCAATTAATTTTAAGGCCACATCTTCTATATAAATAGTGACACTTACAAATATTAATTTATTCAAGAAATTATAGTAGTCCCAAATTTGTGAATACTCAAATGTGCATAATAATGTACTTGTAAGCTGACTTTAAACTCTGAAATGACATTTTATCAGAGCCACTGCAGGAAAGAGAATTTAACAACAGGTATGAGCCAGCAAGAAAACAATAAGGGATGATGAGATAAAGATCAGCAACATTAGAGTTATTATCACCTTTATGGCTGACCAGTGCTATGGGAGTCCAATGAGAGCTGGAATCTCCCACGAGAGTATATTTTGAGGGAGTTATACTTGTTGAGGGATGCAGACTTGGTACAAAAATGGTATGACTAAATGTGGCTAGTACTTGAGAGTGAGTTCCTCCTCAAAATTTACACTTTGGGCTGCTTGCTTACCCCACCCTGCTCCCAGTCCTAGTGAATAGTTAGAGGTCTCTGTCCTATTGCTCTCCAAACTCCTGAAGGTTCTCTCAGGTTGTTCACATACAGATGGAAGCCAGTTGGCAAATGAGATGCAGTCTCAGCCTTCGGAGGTACAGAGTAGGGTAGAAAATGTGTCGAAGGGAGATGGTGAGGGCATAGGCTATCTAGGACAGAAGCAGAGAGAAAACAGGATGAAGAAGATATACTAACTTAATTTCATTTCTTTGAATGCATTTATTTTGACATTTCTCTAAATTCTAGTATCTGATTTTAAATATTTATGCACATTACTGAAAAACTGTTATATATAGCATTTCAGGTTCAATAGAGCAATGCCTTTTTCTGAATTAGAAGCAGATGGGATTCTCTTGTTGGAAAGCATCAGTTCTGTGTTTTACACTTGCCTAGATTTTTTGTTTCATTCTATAATTATCCTACTTTGTCTCAGGAATATATATTGATGAGTAGAAATTGATAGAAAGCTGCAAAGCTGGTCATATTTGTCCAGCCATCTCTGATACTTCAATCTTGATCAAATATAACCATAGTTTCAGTTCTGATGATCAGGGTGATCCCTGTAGTTGCTAATATATCATTATAGATATAGCTCCTGGTGGCTCAGCTGGTAAAGAATCTGCCTGCAATGCAAGAGACTTGGGTTCAATCCCTGGGTTGGGAAGATTCCTGTGGAGAACTGCATGGACTATATAGTCCATGGAGTTGCAAAGAGTTGGACACAAATGAACAACTTTTACTCACTCACATTCACTCAGAGTACCTAATATAGAGCTGTTCACATATTGTTTGAGTTGTCTTGTCTGGTGATTATCCCAGAAGTTTTTATAGACTGGCAACAGAGCTTGATCAATCCTAGGGTCATCTGATTGAGACAACCTCAAAAAATAAAATAATAAAACCATTAAGGAGAAGAGGGTGGCAGAGGATGAGGTGGTTAGATAGCATCATCGAATCAGTGAACACGAACTTGAGTAAATGCCGGGAGTGGAGGACAGGGAAGCCTGGTGTGCAGCAGTCTATGGGGTTGCAAAGTGTTGGACATGACTTAGCTACTGAACCACAACAAAATTGAATTGACTGTGAGGAGTCTAGTGATGAATTTGATGAATGCCTGGCAAAAATTTCAGGGCTAATTTTGAATTTTATGTTCTCTGTTTTTTGACTATAATTCATACATTTACTCCGATTAAAAAGTAACAAAAAATGTTTAAATAGAGGCTGTGCAAATGTATCCTTTCCCTACATCACACAATGCAGTTGTCATTTATTGCACAGCTACTATATCGTAATTACTTTATATTATTGTTAACCCTTCCCATATCACTGCAGCCTCTCAATGATTCACAGACACTTTGCACAAAACTGTGATCTTTTCACTAGCTCATAAGGTTGTGGCAAACAGTAATTTGTGTGTGTGTGTGTGTGTGTGTATGAATAAATGGGTGCTAATATAAGGATTTTTTTCTCTTTTGAGACAGAGAAATGTATAAAGATAATACAGTCAGTGAAAATTATCACAATTTAAGCTTTAAATTTAAAGTTAAAATGTTATCATCTGGATACTCAGGAATGCTGCCACAGCTGTGATCAACTGATTTATCTTCTTTTTTTTAAATTTTTCTTTAAGTCACATTTCTTAATGTGCTGATCTGTTTCTTATGGGTGCTTTGAGTAATTTAAATTAGGTAAAGATTGATATTTAAAGGGATTTTATTATGTAAATAGTGATATTTAAAAAGCAAGAAGTCACCCATGCATTGAGGACATCAATATATCAGACTTTTAATTGACAACTTGCAAGACCTGCTTATGATTTATAGCTCGATTACAAACTCTCTCTTTCTCCTCTGCCAATGGAATTGGCAATATTTTTTTAGCCCAGATGGTGCATTAGCCTTGGCCAGCTGGTTCTCCCCACGCCGCCTCATCACAAGACCATACAGCAAGTATCGCCACGTATGACCCAGTCCAGTAGGAAACATGCGAAGGCTTCATGCCTGGCTTTGCCCTCAGGGTATATGGATGTGAACCTGAATGAGATATATGCATCCAAATGTCTACACTCTATCAAGCTCCCTACAGTCATTTATTTTCCTGACCTGACTTTTGAAGCTGTTTAGAGTAGGTAAATAGAACTGTATTATAGTTCTATTTATATATGGTTTTATTTTTTTTTAATATATGGTTTTAAAATGTGGTTTATTTTACTATATTTAATTCTTACATTTCAACATTTTGCTAACTTGAAGACAGTTCTAAGGCTTCTAGACAATATAGGCTATTTTTGAATTTAAAGAAGTATATTTATAAAATTTAAAAAATATTCTAAATACAGTTTCAATATAACCCTTATATATAATTATAAAAAAGTAGATGTTTCTGAGAAATTTAAAAGTTACAATTTTTGAGAAAGAGACTGGGTATGATACCAACAGATAACATGTATTATATGTTACAGGTTGAAGAAATTTATACATATATATGTATATATGTATTTTTAGATAATAGGTATAATGTTAAGGCTTAACATTGTGAATGATATGAGAGACTGATGGAGAGAATAAAACAGTTTACTGCTAAAAACATCATCCTCTGAATGTATTTTAGACTGGAGAAAAATGAGACATATATTTTATACCCTTTAGTGTACTTTTAGTTTTCTGCCTAAAAATTGTGTTCTCTTGCTACTATTAGCTCACAGACAAAATGAAAAGTATTATTCTCTGCCACTTTTCCTTTACTACAGTTGTTCTGAAGGAACCTGATAAAATATTTTTGAAAAGTAGTTAAATACCCTGAAAGTTTTTCTGATGTTATGAGGAGAATGTTTATTAGAAACTGGCTATACAGTCTGTGAAACTTGATTTCTCTAGTTGACTAAGTATTTGATGTAAGTTATAGTTAAATATATTTTAACTTAAAAACATTCAGATTTGTTAATTCAGTCAGTTCAGTCGCTCAGTCATGTCTGAATCTTTGTGACCCCATGGACTGCAGCACATCAGGCCTCCTCATCCATCACCAACTCCCAGAGTTTACCTAAACTCAGGACCATTGAGTCGGTGGTGCCATCCATCTCATCCTCTGTCATCCCCTTCTCCTCCTGCCTTCATCTTTCCCAGTATCAGGGTCTTTTCCAATGAGTCAGTTCTTTGCATCAGGTGGCCAAAGTATTGGAGTTTCAGCTTCAGCATCAGTCCTTCCAGTGAATATTCAGGATTGATTTCCTTTAGGATGGACTGGTTGAATCTCCTTGCAGTGAAAGGGACTCTGAAGAGTCTTCTTCAACACCACATTCAAAAGCAACAATTCTTCGGTGCTCAGATTTCGGTACAAATCTCACATCCATACATGACTACTAGAAAAACCATAGCTTTGACTAGATGGACCTTTGTTGACAAATAATGTCTCTGCTTTTTAATAGGCTGAATAAGTTGGTCATAACTTTTCTTCCAAGGAGCAAGTGTCTTTTAATTTCATGGCTGCAATCACCATCTGCTGTGATTTTGGAGCCCCCAAAATAAAATCTCTCACTGTTTCCACTGTTTCCCCATCTATTTGCCTTGAAGTTATGGGACCAGATGCCATGATTTTAGTTTTCTGACTTTGTAACCCAGAATAAAAACACACATATGTAATGTTGATCAAATGGTGATTTTTGACCATTTGCTTTGTGTCTAGGACTGTGCTTCTTATTCAGTTCAGTTCAGTCACTCAGTCATGTCTGACTCTTTGCAACCCCATGAACTGCAGCATGCCAGGCCTCCCTGTCCATCACCAACTCCTGGAGTCTACCCAAACCCATGTCCATCAAGTCGGTGATGCCATCCAACCATCTCGTCGTCTGTCATCCCCTTCTCCTCCTGCCCTCAATCTTTCCCAGCATCAGGGTCTTATGAGTCAGCTCTTCGCATCAGGTGGCCAAGTATTTTAGCTTCACCATCAAATCTTTCAATGAACAACCGGTATTGATTTCCTTTAGGATGGTTGGATCTCCTTGCAGTCCAAGGGACTCTCAAGAGACAGAGTCTTCTCCAACACCACAGTTCAAAAGCATCAATTCTTTGGTGCTCAGCTTTCTTTATAGTCCAACTCGCACATCCATACATGACCACTGGAAAAACCATAGCCTTGACTAGACAGATCTTTGTTGGCAAAGTAATGTCTCTGCTTTTTAATACGTTGTTTAGGTTGGTCATAACTTTCCTTCCAAGGAGTAAGTGTCTTTTAATTTCATGGCTGCAATCACTGTCTGAAATGATTTTGGAACCCAGAAAAATAAAGTCAGCACTGTTTCCCCTGTTTCCCCATCTATTTGCCATGAAGTGATGGGACTAGATTCCATGATCTTAGTTTTCTGAATGTTTCTTATTATATCTAACTAATTAATTGAACACCACATAAAAGAATAAAAGATATAGGTGTATATATATATGTGTTTATATGTATATACATTTGTATGTATATATAGATATAGATTGTTGTGTTCAGTTGCTCAGTCATATCTGACACTTTGCAATGCCATGGACTGCAGCACCAGGAGTCTCTGTCTATCACCATCTCCTGGAGCTTGCTCAAACTCATGTCCATTGAGTCGATGATGCCATCCAACCATCTCATCCTCTGTCATCCCCTTCTCCTCCTGCCTTCAACATTTACCAGCATCAGGGTCTTTTCAGATGAGTTGGTTCTTCACATCAGGTGGCCAAAGTATTGGAGCTTCAGCTTCAGCATAAGTCCTTCCAGTGAAAATTCAGGACTGGTTTCCTTTAGGATTGACTTCTTGGATCTGTTTGCAGTTCAAGGGACTCTCAAGAGTTTTCTCCAACACCATAGTTCGAAAGCATCAATTCTTTTGTGCTCAGATTTCTTTATGGTCCAAATCTCACATCCATACATGACTACTGGAAAAACCATAGCTTTGACTAGATGGACCTTTGTTGGTAAAGTAATGTCTCTGTTTTAATACACTGTCTAGATTTATCATAGTTTTTCTTCCAAGGAGCAAGTATCTTTTAATTTCATGGCTACAATCACCGTCTGCAATAATTTTGGAGCCCAAGAAAATAAAGTCTGTCACTGTTTCCATTGTTTTCACATCTATTTGCCATCAAGTGATGGGACCAGATACCATAATCTTTATTTTTTTGAATGTTCAGTTTTAAGTCGGTTTTTTCACTCTCCTCTCTCACTTTCATCAAGAAGCTCTTTAGTTCCTCTATGCTTTTGTCCATAAAGGTGGTGTCACCTGCATATCTGAGGTTATTGATATTTCTCCTGGCAATCTTGATTCCAGCTTGTGCTTCATCCAGCCTAGCATCTTGCATGAGGTACTCTGCTGCTGCTGCTGCTGCTGCTGCTAAGTCGCTTCAGTTGTGTCCGACTCTGTATGACCCCAGAGATGGCAGCCCACCAGCCTCTCTGCATATAATTTAAATAAGCAGGGTGACAATATACAATCTTGAAGGACTCCTTTCCCAATTTGGAACCAGTCTGTTGTTCTATGTCCAGTTCTAATTGTTGTTTCCTGACCTGCATACAGATTTCTCAGGAGGCAAGTAAGGTGATCTGTTATTCCCATCTCTTTAAGAATTTTTCATAGTTTGTTGTGATCCACGCAGTCAAAGTCTTTAGCATAGTCAATGAAGCAGAAGTAGAGGTTTTTTCTGGAATTCTCTTGTTTTTCTTTGATTCAGCGGAAGTTGGCAATTGGATCTCTGGTTCCTCTGCCTTTTCTAAGTCCTTGAACATCTGGGAGTTCTCAGTTCATGTATTGTTGAAGCCTGGCTTGGAGAATTTTGAGTTTATTTTGCTAACGTGTGAAATGAGTGCAAGTGTGTGGTAGTTTGAACATTTTTTGGCATTGCCTTTCTTTGGGACTGGAATGAAAACTGACCTTTTAAGGTCAGTTACATATATATATATATATATATATATATATATATATATAGGTAGATCCTGAGTTAATGTTTGAAAGAACAAGCTAAATGGCACCTGTGACTCAATCACACATTTAAAGCACATTTTATCCTTTTCATAAATGGACCTGATTTACCACTATCAATGAAATTAACTTAATTTTAACACAGTTGTTCCCACCTTCCATGAAAATAAAAATCAGTGTAAAGCCTTTTAAAAACACATGATAAGATTACACTAGAACTGATTAAAGTATATACAGGACTATCAATTATACTCAGAAATGTTCCTTAGAATCATCTGTACCTCTATGTTCTCTTTAATTAATTGTTACCATCTACAGGAAATGTTGCCATGGGCTGTGTAAAAGTCATTTCAATCTTAAACATGCTTGGGCAGATAAGAGTATTATGACTGCTGCTCCTGCTGCTGCTGCTGCTAAGTCGCTTCAGTCGTGTCCGACTCTGTGTGACCCCATAGACGGCAGCCCACTAGGCTCCCCCGTCCCTGGGATTCTCCAGGCAAGAGTACTGGAGTGGGTTGCCATTTCCTTCTCCAGTGCATGAAAGTGAAAAGTCAAAGTGAATTCGCTCAGTTGTGTCCGACTCTTAGTGACCTCATGGACTGCGCCCACCAGGCTCCTCCGTCCATGGGATTTTCCAGGCAAGAGTACTGGAGTGGGGTGCCACTGCCTCTAACTGGCTGAAGCAGAGCTTGCTTTCCCATAATAAATTTCCTGCTTTATAAGACAGTGCAGGTTGGTAGATGTAATATTTGGAAGAAGTAGTCATAGAAAACATCCAAAGGTGTGGAAACAGTTGCATTTTCTCTGGGGTCTCTTATAACTTTCAACTTGAATAATCATTTTTACAAACTCAAACACACACAGTCATTGTGGTTGTGTTTTTTAGTCTTATTCAGTTAGACTAAGCATCGTAATAAGAGTTTTTTGTTCTTTGTGCTTTATGTTTATACTACCTGGCATAGTGCCTACTATGTGGTACATGTTGAATATTTGTCATACCAAAAACAATGTTACTGATACTTTCTCTTTGTCAGCTTTGTTAGCGCATTAGTAAGCTTTCACTCCTCATACATAGCATAGACACAGACATATAATACACACACACACAGAGAAAGACAGCATAGCACATGATATGTGATTGTTGACAATTGGCAACCTGTCATTATGAAGAAAGCATCTCACTGGAAGTAAGAAATGTTGCCTCATTGAAAGTCCTCCACTAATTAGTCATGTGGGCCAAGGAATCTCTCTTATATGGAGCACAAAATCCAGCAGTTCAGTTCCTTCACTCAGTCATGTCCAACTCTTTGTGACCCCATGGACTACAGTATGCCAGGCTTCACTGTCCATCACCAACTCCTGAAGCTTCCTCAAACTCATGTCCATTGAATCGGTGATGCCATCCGACCATCTCATCCTCTGTTGTCCCCTTGTCCTCCTGCCTTCAATCTTTCCCAGCTTCTGGGTCTTTTCCAGTGAGTCAGGTCCTCGCATAAGGTGGTCAAAGTATTGGAGTTTCAGCTTTAGCATCAGTCCTTAAAACAAATATTCAGGACTGATTTTCTTTAGGATGGACTGGTTGGATCTCCTTGCAGTCCAAGGGACTCTCAAGGGTTTTCTACAGTACCACAGTTCAAAAGAATCAATTCTTTGGTGCTCAGCTTTTTTTTTAAAAAAAAAAAAAAAAAAACCTTATTTATTTATTTTTAATTTTTTAAATATTATTATTATTATTTTTTACTTTACAATATTGTATTGGTTTTGCCATACATCAACATGCGTCCGCCACGGGTGTACACGTGTTCCCCATCCTGAACCCCCTCCCACCTCCCCCCCCCATACCATCCCTCTGGGTCATCCCAGTGCACCAGCCCCAAGCTTCCTGTATGCTGCATCGAACCTGGACTGGCTATTCATTTCTTATATGATATTATACATGTTTTAATGCCATTCTCCCAAATCATCCCCCTCCTCCCTCTCCCACAGAGTCCAAAAGACTGTTATATGCATCTGTGTCTCTTTTGCTGTCTCGCATACAGGGTTGTCGTTACCATCTTTATAAATTCCATATATGTGCATTAGTATACTGTATTGGTGTTTTTCTTTCTGGCTTACTTCACTCTGTATAATCGGCTCCAGTTTCATCCAACTCATTAGAACTGACTCAAATGTATTCTTTCTAATGGCTGAGTAATACTCCATTGTGTATATGTACCACAGCTTTCTTATCCATTTGGGCCTATAGATCTTGAGAAATATAAGCTGGACCAAGAAACTATCCGAAAATGAACTGACCCCACACTGCCCACAACAACACCAGAGCAAGTCAGCTTTCTTTATAGTCCAGTTCTCACTGGGCTGGATGAAGCACAAGCTGGAATCAAGATTGCCAGGAGAAATATCAATAACCTCAAATATGTAGATGACACCACCCTTATGGGAGAAAGTGAAGAAGAACTAAAGAGTCTCTTGTTGAAAGTGAAAGAGGAGAGTGAAAAAGTTGGCTTAAAGCTCAACACTCAGAAAACTAAGATCATGGCATCCAGTCCTATCACTTCATGGCAAATAAATGGGGAAACAGTGGAAACAGTGTTAGACTTAATTTTTTTGGGCTCCAAAATCACTGGAGATGGTGATTGCAGCCATGAAATTAAAAGATGCTTACTCCTTGGAAGGAAAGTTATGACCAACCTAGACAACATATTAAAAAGCAAAGATATTACTTTGTCAACAAAGGTCCATCTAATCAAAGCTATGGTTTTTCCAGTAGTCATGTATGGATGTGAGAGTTGGACTATAAAGAAAGCTGAGCACAGAAGAATTGATGCTTTTGAACGGTGGTGTTGGAGAAGACTCTTGAGAGTCCCTTGGACTGCAAGGAGATCCAGCCAGTCCATCCTAAAGGAGATCAGTCCTGGGTGTTCACTGGAAGGACTGATGTTGAAGCTGAAACTCCAGTACTTTGGCCACCTGATGCGAAGATCTTACTCATTTGAAAAGACCCTGATATTGGGAAAAATTGAAGGCAGGAGGAGAAGGGGACGACAGAGGATGAGATGGTTAGATGGCATCACTGACTCAATGGATATGAGTTTGGGTAAACTCTGGGAGTTGGTGATGGACAGGGAGGCCTGGCATGCTGTGGTTCACGGGGTCGCAAAGAGTCGGACACAACTGAGTGACTGAACTGAACTGAACTGAACTCTCACATCCACATGTAACTACTGGAAAAAACACAGCTTTGACTAGAAGGAGCTTTGTTGGCAAAGTGGTGTCTCTGCTTTTTAATATGCTGTGTAGGTTGGTCATAGATTTTCTTCCAAGGAGCAAGCGTCTTTTAATTTCATGGCTGTACTCACCACCTGCAGTAATTTTGGAGTCCCCCAAAATAAACTGTCTCACCATTTCCATTGTTTTACATCTATTTGCCATAAAGTTATGAGACCAATGCCATGATCTTAGTTTTCTGAATGCTGAGTTTCAAGCCAACTTTTTCACTCTCCTCTTTCACTTTCATCAAGAGGCTCTTTAGTTCCTCTTTACTATCTGCCATAAGGGTGGTGTCATCTGCATATCTGAGGTTATTGACATTTCTTCTGACAATCTTGATTCCAGCTTATGCTTCATCCAGCCTGGCATTTTGCATAATATACACTGCATATAAGTTAACTAAGCAAGGTGACCATATATAACCTTGACAAACTCCTTTCCTGATTTGGAACCAGTTTTTTGTTCCATGTCCAATTCTAATTATTGCTTCTTGACCTGCATACAGATTTCTTAGGAGGTAGGTAAGGTGGTCTGGTATTCCCATCTCTTTAAGAATTTTCACATTTTGTTGTGATCTACACAGTCAAAGGCTTTGGGGTAGTCTGTAAAGCAGAAGTAGATGTTTTTGTGGAACTTCCTTGTTTTTTCTCTGATCCAGTGGATGGTGGTAATTTGATCTCTGGTTTCTCTGCCTTTTCTAAATCCAGATTGAATTTATGCAAGTTCTCAGTTCATGTACTGTTGAAGCCTGGCTTGGAGAATTTTGAGCATTACTTTGCTAGCATGTGAGATGAGTGCAATTGTGCAGTCGTTTGAGAATTCTTTGTCATTGCCTTTCTTTGGGATTGGAATGAAAACTGACGTTTTCCAGTCCTGTGGCCATTTTTGAGTTTTCCAAATTTGTTGGCATATTGAGTGCATAGCTATTAGACAATAGAGGTGATTTCTATGATCTGTTCCCATTGAAGTATATGAATGTAAAACATTTTTCACACTTAAAAATTTTACATGATAAAGACTACTGCACTCATATCAAACAGCACTTGTGTTATTATATATATGTGTATATACATGTATATATACAGGTAGCAGGGAAGGTACTAGTCAAGCTTAGAGTGGTGACTTAAGGATGTTGGGAATGAAAGGGGAAGGGAACATGATTATGTGTGGGTGTCAGAACGAACTTTCTTTTTCCTCTGCCTCTAGAAAAATAATATATGTATAAACTTGTATTTATACAAGTATGCATATACATACATATGACTTGTGTCTTTAAAAATGCAAATAGAATGATTAAAAATCTGAAACAGATGACATTACCATGCAGTAAAAATAGGTGTCTGTCATTTTTTCTTATCTAAAAATGACTGCTACTTTGTTTATCTGAATTATTTTCTTTTAAAGATATACCTGACCTTTAAATTAATAATTTTCATATGGGATTTTTATAGTTAAGGATTTGGATATATGCCAGATCGGGAGATATTTATCTCATATTTTTATACTGATTTTTGTTAAGGCTGACAGGTTAAATATTCGCCATTAACTCTTCTATAGAATCCGTTTGACAGAGAATCTGAGTGTTATTCAAGACTCAATGATTGAAATTCTAAATTCAAGATGCCATAATTTAGAGTTAGTCTGTCCAATTCAGTTTTTTTGTATTTTGTTTTATCAAAATAACTCTACTTAGGGAAAGTGAGGGGAACAAGAAAGCCCCTATTATATTGTCACTTACTTTCTTCCTTAAAACTTTACTGCAGTAGTTAAATCCCTAGCTAGTAACTGCCCTTCCAGTAGACTAAATTCTGCCCTCACATACTCAGATAGAACTCCCATTGGGCCCAATTCTGCTGCCCTCCTTCAGGCAAAAACTCCCTTTGAATTTAAACCATCTCACTCAGGTACTATATTAATAGTTACCATAGATACACAAAGACAGACAGTAAGGGAAAGTCTGCTTGTGTAAGCATGGCTGAGTCAGGGTCTTGAGATATGGCAATAAATAAACTGTAAAGAATATTGGTAATTATACATTCTCTGTCTGAAATCTACTAACTCAGAGCATTTCTCCTGAAGCCTTTCTATTTTGCTGAGTGTAACTTCTGTTAGTCAAAGTAACGTTCAGTTACCCAAAGATACTCCAATTATCAGATTTTAAAAATTCAAGAGTACTTAGAAAGAATACCATGTATCAGACTGTCTTTTAACTAATTACTTAAAACAATCAGAATAAACAAGTGAAGACAGATTTCAAAATTGCTATATTTATCCTTTTCAAAAACCAAATCTTTCAAAATAATACCAGTGGAAAGCACTGTTTCAAATCACCTAATTTCATTTAAAGGATATGATGAATTATGTAGCCAGGGCTAGCCTTAGGCAAAACTGGGGAATCCTAGTTTCAGTCTTAAGTTTCTTTCCTTTCCAGTGTTCTTATCAGGTATGTCAGGAGTCTCTTTTTTGCTACACTATCCTTGGATTTCCTAAGGCCCTCAGCCTAGTGGCTTACCAAGGCCTCCCACTTATCCCCTTTCCCAAATCTAAGTCTTTCTCTCTGCTACCTTTCTATTTATATAACACCTGCATTTAGAAGGGAAAAAAAACACCTTCTGTTTGATAGCCCAGTAGACTAAATAAAATACAGGTTTCAAATGATAAGATAGTCTGGTAGAAGCCACTATCTTGGTAGGGGTATCATTATTAGGGCCTCTAATCAAGACCTAGAAGCTATAAAATTTATAGTTATGGTGACAGTAATAGTATTATTATGTTCATAGTTCCTCAAGTACACTGACATATTTTTTATCTCATAGAGAATCTTCATGATATTTTCTCTGCTTGAAGTACTATGTTATCCTCATTTTACTCTGCTGTTGTTTTCTGTACCTATAATTATAGCCCATTTGGTTGTAGATGATTGAAACCTAGTCTGAAACTAGCTTAAACTAACGGACTGTGTTTGCTCACAAAAATGGGAAGTCCAGGAATGTTCAGGGTGTTAAACATACATAGGTCTGGGGGTGAGACCATGCCAATAGGACACCTTCTCACTGTCTTAATATCTCAACTCTACTTTTCTCTTTTGGCTTCATTCTTAGCCAGTATTTTCCCTAATTGTGCCAAAGTGGCCCAAAGCAATTCTGTTCTCATCATCACAGTCGTGTTCTTAGTGCAATGAACATGCCTCATCTCAGGTAGTTTCCCATCACTGTCAACAGGGAACAAGGTCATCTCATTGACTAGCGATGGATTTTGTGATTGTTTACTTGTGTCATAGATAGGCAGAGGGATCAATTTATAATAATTCCTTGGGACAGATTGATTTTAAAAATGCAAAATTCCATAAATAGAAGGGTGAAAGGAAACACATGTTGAAGATGCAAAGCTGTAGCCATCAGTGTCCAGGATAGAGCTTATCAAAGGTTGTAATTATGTGGTTTTTGACCTTCTTCATTATAGCTCTGTGAGAAATAGGATTGTTCACTACTGTATACCTAGTGTCTATTACAGCTTGTTATTTGTATTAAGAAGTTCGCACATATTTGTTTATGGAATGGTCCTATTTAATCTTAACAATTTAGATTTTTTTCTACTTTTTAAAGAGAAACTGTGACTCAGAGATTTTGTAATCCATCAATAGTCATACAGATTATATGTTATGACCTGGTATAACATACAGATATTTATTTTAAAAAATTATTAAAATTATTTTTATAAATGTTATAGTTAATACAGAGACCTATGTGGATCTAGAAGCCTTCATGGGTTTGTTGTTGTTCAGTCGCTCAGTCGTGTCTGACTCTACAATCCCATGAACCACAGCATGCCAGGCTTACCTGTCCACCACCACCTCCCAGAGCTTGCTCAAACTCATGTGCATTGAGTCATTGATACCATGCAACCATCTTGTTCTCTGTCATCCTCCTCTCCTCCTTCCTCCAGTCTTTCCCAGCATTAGGGTCTTTTCCAATCAGTTGGCTCTTCGCATCAGTTCAGTTCAGTCACTCAGTCGTGTCCAACTGTTTGCGACCACATGGACTGCAGTGTTCAGGCTTCCCTGTCCATCACCAACTCACTTCACATTAGGTGGCTGAAGTATTGGAGCTTCAGCTTGAGCATCTGTCCTTCCAATGAATATTCAGGACTGATTTCCCTTAGGATGGACTGGTTTGAACTCCTTGCAGTCCAAGGGATGCACAGAGTCTTCTCCAACACCACAGTTCAAATGCATCAGTTCTTTGGCATTCTACCTTCTTTCTGGTCCAACACTCACAGGACTACTGGAAAAATCATAGCTTTGACTAGAATTACCTTTGTCGGCAAAGTAATGTCTCTGCTTTTTAATATGCTGTCTAGGTTGGTCATAGCTTTCCTTCCAAGGAGCAAGTGTCTTTTAATTTCATGGCTGCAGTCACCATCTGCAGTGATTATGGAACCCAAGAAAATACAATCTCTCACTGTTTCCATTGTTCCCCATCTATTTGCCATGAAGCAATGGGACCAAATGCCATAATCTTAGTTATCTGAATGTTGAGTTTTAAGCCAACTTTTTCACTCTCCTCTTTTCACTTTCATCAATAGGCTCTTTAGTTCCTCTTCACTATCTGCCATAAGGGTGGTGTCATGTGCATATCTAAGGTTATTGATATTTCTCCCGGCAATCTTGATTTCAGCTTGTGCTTCATCCAGCCCAACATTTCTCATGATGTACTCTGCGTCTAAGTTAAATAAGCAGGGTGACAATATATAGGCTTGATGTACTCCTTTCCCAATTTGTAACCAATCCATTGTTCCATATCCGGTTCTAACTGTTGCTTCTTGACCTGCATACGGATTTCTCAAGAGGCAGGTAAGGTTGTCTGGTATTCCCATCTCTTGAAGAATTTTCCAGTTTGTTGTGATCCATGTAGTCAAAGACTTGAGTGTAATCAATGAAGCAGAAGTTTTTCTGGAATTCTCTTGAATTTTCTATGGTCAGTTCATATATTGTTAAAGCTTAGCTTGGAGAATTTTGAGCATTACTTTTCTAGCGTGTGAAATGAGTAGTCGTGTGGTCGTTTGAGCATTCTTTGGCATTGTCCTTCTTTGGGACTGGAATGAAAACTGACCTTTACCAGTCCTGTGGCCACTACCGAGTTTTCCAAATTTGCTGTCATATTGAGTGCAACACTTTAACAACATCATATTTTTTAAATCATGGGTTTAGTGACTTACAACTTCCATCAGTATACTTATTATGTATCTCTTGATTTGTTTTTAGGCACAGCACTAAAAATTTCCTTAGAAGTTAGTCATATTTTACAATATAATGTTAATATGTCAGAAAAAAAATAACTTTAGTGAACCGCAAGAACCAAATTAGTAGGTCAGTTGACTATTTTGGGAATAAGTAACACTAAACTAATGCATGCCTCTCCCTTTGAAATCCTAGCCTCAGTGAGGTTTGATGAGACCATAAGGGAACAACCAAGGGGACCACACTAAATTTCATAGTAGCCATTATGCTTTATCTGATTCTATCAAATGTTGTAGTAATGCTGTCCTTAAAACTGTAATGGATATAAAGAGAAGCAACCATGTCAGATCTGTACACATAATATCTAATCAAGTCTTAACCCAAATGAAACATATGTAGAGAGATATAAGGAACCTGTTATCTAAGATGATTGCTTCTGTATTTCACTCCTTGGTATTTCTGGGCCTGAATATTCAAGAATTTAGATTTATATATTATTAACTTGAGAAGCTGTGTATTATAAATATGGGTGAGTATTGATGCAACTCTTACATTACAGATCCATTTCTGATTCTCAGTTGTTTTATAATTTTAGGCTCTTTTTAACTGATTTATAGTATTATATTACTTTCATATGTGGAGCATAATGATTCACTATTTGTAAAGATTGTACTCCATTTAAAGTTATTACAAAGCAATGGCTGCATTTACCTGTGTTGTACAATGTATCCTTGTGGCTTATCTATGTTATACATAGTAGTTTGTATCTTGCCCCTTTCCCTTCCATTTATGCTCTTAAAACAACATAAACCATCCACCTTACTTCACTAATCTTCTTTTATGTTTCTTACAACATGCTGAATGTCTGTTAATAATTATTCACTTTACAGTCCATGTATTTGTCAAAACTGTATCCATGAGTGTTTATATTCTTAATATAGGTTGACTCCATAACTAGCATTTGATACCAGACATATTTTTATTTCTATACAAATAGCTGTGGCTGACCGCCTCACCCATTGCTTATTCAGTCTTCTTGTGGATTTTGTCATCATGGCAAAAGAGCTGTGTGAAGTTATTAGCAATTTTGGCTGCAGTCTCTTTTGGAATGTTTGTTTTCCTTAGAGACTCACAGCAGGCAAAAAAAAAATCACAGTCCCCTTCAGCAACCTGTGCTTCCCTGAAATATTGGCTTTGACAAGCCTGCAGGGGTGAGAAATAATTTTGTGCATGAGGGTTTGCACTTCATGGGTGTCTTTCTGAGTTTATTACCAGAAGGAAATGGAAAAAAAGCCATTCTCACCCTTACTTGAAACCACGCAATGATGTGACCATAGTGCTGAATGATTCACTCAGCTTTGGGGAAAGTCTACACTGAGCCCTCACTTAGATAGAAACCAGTAGCTGACACTAATCTGATTGGATATGTTGGTATAAATATCACTAACTCTGATAATTGGCTACTGTCTCCTTCTAGAACTTTTAATGATCTCTGAAATCATCTTTCTCTTTTATGGGGCTATCAAATTGCATTCTAGTTAGGAGACGAAGCTGTCTCTGATGCCAGCATCTTCTTGTCTCTGGATGAGCTGCATCTTAAAATGCTATGTCTTACCCCTCTTCAGAAAACTCATCAGAAAACACTTTTTCTGCACAGTTGTTTAATATTTAAGAAGAGCTCTTTCCAGAGGGATCTGCAAGCCATTCTGATATTTGTAAACACCGCTGTGTAGTCTTTTGATAATAATATAGTTGTATTACCATGGGGAAAAATAAAATAACTAAATGGGGAAGGATACATCTTTAACATATGTTTAGGTATAAGTAAATATATGTATTTTTCTAAAGCCAACAAGCAAGTGATGTTTATTATGTCATGCCATGGAATATAAGGTTTGAAAGATACTCAAATACTCTGTTATATACTTTGAAAAACTGAGCTGCCTAGGCTTAAAATAGACAGAATATTTGAAGTCAACCACAAATTGAAATGTCCCAGAAATCTTTTATCAATTGGGCCTTATGTTCACTCTTGTAATAAAGAGGCTTTTGGAGTTTATATGCCACAGTCTAATAGGTGACTGTTTAATGGGATTTACATTCACTCAAACAAAATTAGGCTGGTAAAAGACAATGCAACATGCTGTAATGTAAATGGGACTGACGGCAGAATTAAATGTTTGTGGAAACAGGGCAACAGATCTATCAAGAGCTAATTAGACAGAGAGTTCAGAGGCAGGCTTGGAAGTAAACAGTATCAACAAAGAAGGAAGGAGAGCAAGAATGGAGGGGAAAAAAAGACCTTTTGTGCAGGGAAGAAAAAGAACTATACAAAAGTGATTTAATTAGAAACTCAGATGGAGTCTCTCTCTGAGAAAAACTTATATGTTTCCTGAACCTGTTGATAATATTAAGTTGAATAATAACTTTGATAAATTATTGTGTGCCTAAGTAGTTCTT
Organism: Bos mutus; assembly: GCF_027580195.1. Taxonomy (NCBI): domain Eukaryota; kingdom Metazoa; phylum Chordata; class Mammalia; order Artiodactyla; family Bovidae; genus Bos; species Bos mutus. The sequence continues at coordinate 35,695,208 of NC_091618.1, forward strand.
TGTTGTAATTGGTATTTGAATATTTGGCTTTCATAGTGTTTGCCTCACATGGTAACTTTCCTAGCTGTGCTCACTTTATCCAGAAAAAACAAATTTTTTTTGAAGTTTATCTTTGAAGTTTTTCTAACAGAAAAAAATATTACTGAGACAATGTTACAAATTTGGGATCTCAGTAAGGAAGAATAAAGGATAAAATTGCTAATGAATAAAAGCACTAAAAATAACAACTTTTTGAATTTTAATTAACTTGTAGAAAATATTAATTAAAAAATTCAAATTATCATGAGCAAAATCTTTACTGTAGTGTTTCACTATAGTCACTATTCTTTAGGTGAGCCATTGAGTTGGGGAAAGGATTTAGCCTTTGGTAGAGCTAAGAAACGGAAAAGGCAGTGGCACCCCACTCCAGTACTCTTGCCTGGAAAATCCCATGGACAGAGGAGCCTGGTAGGCTGCAGTCCATGGGGTTGCCAAGAGTCGGACACGACTGAACGACTTCACTTTCACTTTTCACTTCCATGCGTTGGAGAAGGAAATGGCAACCTACTCCAGTGTTCTTGCCTGGAGGATCCCAGGGACCAGGGAGCCTGGTGGGCTGCCGTCTATGGGGTCGCACAGAGTCGGACATGACTGAAGCGACTTAGCAGCAGCAGCAGAGCTAAGAAACTGTTCTGATGAAATAAATCAGGATCTATATGCTTGACATTTAATGTAGTACAACCTGATTACTTGATTCACTTTCTTTTTTAAACTCAAATTCAGCAGCTAAATCAGCATTGCATAAATCATTTTCCATTTAAGAAAAAGTATTTAATGAATATTTTAGAGTTGGAAATTGTTTTTCACAGAGTGTAAGTGGTGATGTATATCTTGTTTTGCATGAAACCAAAAGTAAATCAGAAACACCTCAGGGTATTTGAATTCTGCAAAGAATACATTTTAATTATAATAATCCTTTTGATTTGTTGAGAATTCCTATTCACTTCACAGCTTTATTGTAAAGATAAAGTGTGCTAATATATGTGAAAGTGCTTTGACACCAGTTGAGTACTATTCATATTATGTGATATCATAACAGAATCTCTAAGCATCTATGAGAGACTGTTGCTATGCTGATGGGCACACAATTCTTAAATGACAAATATTATATTAAGTAATTAAACTCAGTTCAACTCAGACTTATTACATTTTTGCCTCCTGTTCTACACAAACAAAGAATTGTTCTACAGACATGTTCTAGAATGTTTGTGCTTTGGTTAATCCGTGAAATCCATGGTCTGTGTTACTGTCAGCAGTTAATGCCCTGAGATTGCTTTATTCTTTAATGAAAAGATCAGTAAGATTAGAATTGTTTTGTCCCCGCCATGGAAATAGACCAAGTACGAATGCCCAGTTTCTCTTGGTGGAGTTCCAATCTGTCTCTGACCCAGAAATATAGGTGGTATTTGGCAGTCTGTCTACTCACTTGTGACAAAGACATCTATCATGCCTGTTTGTAAAAGAGAGAAACTAGATTGGGTCAATTTTGCAATGGGTGCATTTTGCTTCTAAACATCCTAAACTTATAAGACAGTATCCTCTTAACTTTCAGTTGTACTACTACAGTCTCCAAAACTTGGCTAATCACCCGAATCACCTGGGGAGACACTTCAAATTAACAAATTCCCAGGCAGCTTCCCTGGAGATTATGATTCAATGGGTCTGAGGTGGAGCCAGAAAAAGCTCAAGTGACTCTAATAGTTCCAGAAGTTAGTCAGATTGGGAAAAACAATGTTGAGTGGTGTAAAATAGATTCCATTACTTTTGCCCATGTGAATAACAAGCATATCATTTACTCTTACTTGCCTTAAAATGTTTCTGAGATAAATGTGATGGACAGTCTGATTATGTACGTGACTTCAGAGTCTGTTTCCTTCTGTAATAAATTAGGGTGATGATACCATATCACAGGATGTTGTGATGATAAAGACAGATACAGGGATAAAAAGTGATTTCAAGGGTTCAATGAGCTACTTTAGCTCGATCATTATTAACTGTGACTGGTATTTGGGAAAAAGGATAACCATGCATTTCTTTAAATTTTTGTTTGTATTAGTCAGGCTTACCCATTTCAATTTTATCACTTGCCCAAGCTGTCTGTGTTCCAGCCATCTGGGTAACTCTGGTTTCTTTCAATTCTTTGCCATCTTGCTCTCGCCTTACAAGGCAGTGCATTGTTTCTGGAAAATTTCTGCATTAAAAGCCCTAGAGTCTCTATAGCACATTATGTGGTTCATTAAATACCACAAAGCTTAAATTAGTATATCATTTTTCCATCATTTCCCAAACAGCATTGTTCTGTTCATTTGAATTCTCTGCCTGTATGTGTGACATAGTAGAATTTTTTGCTTATTTACCTTTCAAAATAGTAACCAGGGCAATTTGTGCAACTCTGCTTCAATGTGTTGTAAAGTACTATATTAAAATCAGTTGTCTAAGTAAATAAATTGCCTAATCCAGGCTGCAAAATATATGCCATTCATCACAGGACGAATTTATAAAATTGAAAGATCTATGTCTGTCTCCATATCTATCTGTCTATATATCTTGTGTGCCAGGATGTAAAAATATATTTTAAAATTATTTGATGTCATACCTAACATTGCACTAAACAATTTGATCATGTAGAAGTTATGTTTTAGAAAAAGCCCCAGTTCTTAGATTATCAGAACGTTCTCTGATGGTCATTATGTAATCCTGAAATAAACTATTCTGCTATTTAGACCATGTCACACAATGTAACACTACCCATATAAAAAAATAACCTGGCAGGAGTTCAGGGATAACTTTTTTCCAACTTCCTCATTTTATAAGTAAGGGAAATGAAGCCCAGACATCTAAAGTGATTATAAACTTGGTCATAAAGTGACTCAGTGAGAGCTGAGACTAGAACCTGTGGTAAGCCTGACTAATACAAATAACATTTTAAAGAGATTCAGGGTCACAAAGGAAGTGGATAGTTTCTATTTCCTGAATATCTGTATTTGACTAGGTGCGGCATTAATTCAGAAGAAACTCTTTAGTTTGATAAGAGATTATGATTTCAGAGAACACTTTTCACCCATTGCATGCCTTTTAAATGATACACTAATTCCTACAACATCTAACTATACTATTTTACAAATACAGTAGTTTGTGTCCTGTTTTGAATATTATGGAAGGAAAAGGCAAATGTCATCAGGATCGTTTAAAGAAAACCAGCTAAATTATATTGATGAAACTGGTAAACTAATTAGAGTTCAGATTCAGATTCAGATCAGTCGCTCAGTCGTGTCTGACTCTTCTCGACCCCATGAATCACAGCACGCCAGGCCTCCCTGTCCATCACCAACCCCTGGAGTTCACTGAGACTCACGTCCATCGAGTTAGTGATGCCATCCAGCCATCTCATCCTCTGTTGTCCCCTTCTCCTCTTGCCCCTGATCCCTCCCAGTATCAGAGTCTTTTCCAATGAGACAACTCTTTGCATGAGGTGGCCAAAGTACTGGAGTTTCAGCTTTAGTATCATTCCTTCCAAAGAAATCCCAGGGCTGATCTCCTTTAGAATGGACTGGTTGGATCTCCTTGCAGCCCAAGAGACTCTCAAGAGTCTTCTCCAACACCACCGTTCAAAAGCATCAATTCTTTGGTGCTCAGCCTTCTTCACAGTCCAACTCTCACATCCATACATGACCACTGGAAAAACCATAGCCCTGACTAGACGAACCTTTGTTGGCAAAGTAATGTCTCTGCTTTTTAATATGCTGTCTAGATTGGTCATAATTTTCCTTCCAAGGAGTAAGCGTCTTTTAATTTCATGGCTGCAGTCACCATCTATAGTGATTTTGGAGCCCCAAAAAATAAAGTGTGACACTGTTTCCACTGTTTCCCCATCTATTTCCCATGAAGTGATGGGACCAGATGCCATGATCTTAGTTTTCTGAATGTTGAGCTTTAAGCCAACTTTCTCACTCTCCACTTTCACTTTCATCAAGAGGCTTTTTAGTTCCTCTTCACTTTCTGCCATAAGGGTGGTGTCAATTAGAGTTAGAAGAAGAGAAATTTAGATCTATGACCCTTTCAAATGACTTTTAAAATTTTAATTGTGCTGTTTAGAACAAGAAAAATAAGGGCTATTGATACTACTGAGGGAGGTGGGACGAACAATTTAAGTACGTAATATCTATAGAAATGTGATTTTTCTCAGCATTTTTTATCACCATTGTGTATTATGTTAGTTGCTCAGTTGTGCACGACTCTTTGCAACCCCATGGATGGAAGCCCACCAGGCTTCTCTGTCCATGAAATTCTTCAGGGAAGAATACTGCAGTGGATAGCCATTCCCTCTTCAGACAATCTTCTCGACCCAGGGATCAAACCTGGGTCTACTGCATTGCAGGAAGAAGCTTTACCATCTAAGTCACCAGGGAAGCCCATTTAATTACAATTTCACCCCCTCAATTTTTTTTTTTTTTTGTCAAAAATGAAGACTAAAAGAGTATAGAACTAAGTGAGTCAAATCCACTGACCCAAAAAAAAAAAAAAAAAAAAACTGACCCAGTTCTGACTGTTTTGGTCATGTGTAAGTCTTCTACCCTCTTTGACCCTCAGTTTCTGGTATCTGCAGTGGAAGATTTGAGGGAGTGGATTTTCAGGGCTCCATCTGGTTCTCATAGCCTGTTTCCAAGTCTTCAGACCTTCTTTAAGTTTAATTCCATTTCTTATTCTTTCATTACAAATTCTACAGGTTGTTTTTTTTTTTTTCCTTCTTCACTGTGTCTTACTTCTTTCTAACAGCTAAAGCTATTGCTCTAGAATCAACTTTGGGGTGAATAAGGTTATCTGACTGCAACATTCCAAGTAAAAATTACTGTTCACTTCAGAAAAAAAAGTATGAAAGACATTTAAGACATGTCTGCGCACAGCTTTTTTTATCAATAAGTTTAAAAAGTGACTGATCAAACTTTAGCCTGATTTGTTATTAAAAAGTTAAAATATTGAATATTGATTTTTTCACACTTGTCATTGGGGAAAACTATTTATTAATCATTTCATTCTTCTTTAACCTTCCAGCATGTGTTAAATATTTTTTATTTCTTCCAAATATTAAAAACGAATTAACCATTCTGACTCCAGGTGTCCTGATGTAAGGTACCTGAATTTGACAAAAAATTATTTTCATGTCTTACCTTAAAAAATATGTTGGTTGCTATAGGAACAAGTTAATGAGCATGTGCTACTAGTAAAAATGCCTATATGCCTAACTATTGCTACATTTGTGAGATGGCTAGTGTTCACACTGGTAATGAACTACTGCCCTTATTGTTGATTCAGTCTGTGTTGGCATCACATTGTGATTTAGGATCTTGTTTTATTTTTAAGCAATATATTTGACATCAGTTCTTTTTAACAAAATTGTTTTTTCCATTGTAATTCAGTTATAAAGACCAAAAATTATTCTATAGGTTGTTTGACCTTTGTTCAAAATGAGTAAGTTGAAAATGAATGGATGAAGGGAGTCATAAGTTAAACCAACCAATCAGAATCTGATAAATGAATGAATATGCTGTCTGAATTGCTATCTGAATCATCTCATTAAAAAAGTAAAAGCATACAGAAGTGACTTTTCTCACTCAAATTTCACTGGGAAATTGGTGTTTTTTAACGGAAAAATAAATAAATAGTGAAACTGTCCAGTTGAGTATGGGTGCGAAACAATTAAAATTTTGCATAAAGGTCTAGAAAGAATTTGCACTCAGATTGCCTTTATAAATGTCTTTGTTCACTTTGGGGCTTCCCTGGTGGCTCAGACAGTAAAGAATCTGTGTGCAAGGTGGGAAACCCGGGTTTGATCTGGACTGGGAGGCTACCCTGGAGAAGGGAATGGCTACCCACTCCAGTATTCTTACCTGGAAATTCCATGGACAGAGAATCCTGGCAGGGTACGGTCCTTGGAGTCGCAAAGAAATGGACACAGCAGAGTGACTAACACTCACTTTTTCCACTTTAAAGAAAAATTGCAGATCATAGATGATGTATCACAGATATGATTTAGTCAAGAAAGTGCAGATTTCGGCTTCTTATCATTTATCCATCCATTCATGCAATAATGAATGTAGGGTCAATGTTGTTATGTGCCACGCACTTTTCTTGAAAGTTGTAGAAATGAACAAAACTGACAAAATCGTGGATTCTCATGGTACATATTTAAGTGGGGTGATAAAGGAGACAGACAATTTAAAAAAAGGGTTCACAGTTCTGTTGGGAGAAATAATTGTCTTCTAAAACTTTAGAGAATAATCACATTTATATTTTACAATTAAGCATTTTTAGCCTATTTATGTGAAAACTTTCCTAAAGTACTGTCCTTAATTTAAGTACCCTCTCTAGAAACTAATGACCTGTGCATTCTTGAGATTCCAATTTAATTTTAAAGGGAAAAGTATGTATTCCAACACAAACAATGAAAATGATTAAGTTTCACCACCTTTTGAAAGAAAAGTAAGTCTCTGATATTGGCATATTTTTGAAGGAGGATGATCCCACTGGTCCTTTGACTAATTAGAAAAGCAAAAGTTATCTCATTAAATTAATATGAAGACAGAGAGAAAAATTGATAGGATTAGAAGGAACAGAAATAAGATATGATAGTCTATGAATTAGCCTTTGAATCATTATGAACACTTATTGCTTTGATAATAATTATAAGTATGCAGCTGATTTTCTTTAATAAAATAAGATCGTTAAATTACAAAATTATGAAATATAGACCATATCACCCCTTTCACCCTCTTTCAACATTCCCTTGCAAATAGAAATCCGCAGCATTCTACAATTTGCAAGATGTTTAAATATTTTCCTTATGGAATTTTAGTAATGCTAAGAAGTAGATTTAATAAAGAGTCGACGTACTTAGATAAGTTTAGCAACAAACATTAAATATGATATTTTATAGATAGATCATTATATTATTGTCTGCAAAAATCCTAGAGAGCAAAAGAAACTTATTTCAAATGGAGACATTCAGTAGGTAATTCACTTACTCTCTTCTATTCTCACAACTTATTATTCTTTATGGTTATTTAATAATTGATATTTTGCATTAAAATGCACAAATTCACATTAAATGGACAATGTTTAATGACTTTGATATAATGAATTTTGAAATAATTTCTTACAAGTGCAAATTTAATAATCTGCATATGTACATGCAAAGAAGATAGTCCAAACCTTTTATGGTCCTTGAGGTATCATTATAGCCTGTACCACTGACATAGATCCAGAATGGAGCTCCAGAGTCCAAACAAACACTATAAGTGATTAATTTTCTGTATGTGTATGCATGTTAATTGGCTTTTTAAAGTGACTATACTAGGAATTGAGGCAAGTCAAGTTTTCTTTCAAGTATTGTTATATTTGCTTAAATAATCTGGGGATTTTTTTAAAGATTGCTTTTCTAATCTTCATCATAAAATAACAGCTGCCAAATGTACCTAGCTTTTAAAACTGTAGTTTTAAGGTATAGTAAAAGTCTAGAAAGGTTGTTTTGTGTGATTTGCTGATTTTAGCTAGTCTGTGCTTTTGCATAGAAGAATTATCGAATAAGAAATGACAGAGAAGCAGAACTTAAGTGTGCAAAGAAAGCCGTATTGGTACTGGAGTTGCCCAAAATCAATCAGATCTGCTTGACCCAGTGTGGTTTTCTTATGTAAAACACTGAAGCTGTGCTGTTGTACCCATCGTTGGAAAGACCGTAAGGCTTTCATTGTATAAATACAGAATTTTATCCATCCATCTCTGTTTTATTAGAGTATAAATTCAATTATATTTGACACAGCTAAAAAGAAATCTTCAAATTGCCCATTACACAAAATGAGGGACCCTTGTGCTGACTAATTGGCCCACGAACAGAAATAAAATGTCACATACATTATGGCAGTTTCTACAGATTACAGCTACCATGATTTTATGTGATACATTTCATATGGCATAGAATAAACAAAGTCCCAACAGCAACAAAAGCACTTTGGGTCCTTCCGTATTTCTTGTTGAAATATTTGAAGTATATATCTGATTGTGGCTTAAGAAGGCTTGTCGTATTTTGACAGCAGTAGTGTCCACTGTTGAAAAGGTCTGAGATTTTACAAAATAAATCAGAGTAGATTAATTTGATAATGAAATTTATCACTTTGAAGTTTTTCATTTATCACAATGAAGTTTTTAGTGAAGGGTAGCCATTATCAGGTATCGTCAATGTGTTACTACTGATAACACAATGATTTAAAATAAAAGTATATACCTACCAAAGCACATTTTAAAGAATAATAATCATTATTTTTCCATTTTAAAATTCTACTATTTATTTAATAAAAAACCATTTCATTCATTTGACATATATTTATGAAGCACCAACTATGTCCTTTTCTGGGTTTCCATAGCTCAGTTGGTAAAGAATCCACCTGCAATGCAGGAGACCCGGGTTCAATTCCTGGGTTGGGAACATCTGCTGGAGCAGGGATAGGTACCCACTCCAGCATTCTCCGGCTTCCTTTGGGGCTCAGCTGGTAAAGAATCTGCCCACAGTGCGGGAGGCCTGGGTTTGATCCCTGGGTTGGGAAGATGCCCTGGAGAAAGGAAAGGCTGGAAAATATACTGGGGAATACTGCACTATTCTGGCCTGGAGAATTCCATAGACTCTATAGTCCATGGGGTTGCAAAGACCTTTTCTAGAGGTCCTTTTCTAGATTTTGGATCTATATTGGCACAGATATAAATAGCAAAGAGAGGGGACCTTGAGTCCAAAGAGGAAAAGAAAGTAATAAATGTCTAGGTGATACAAAAGTTATTTCCATATAGTGGTAGGTTTTTGATGGGGTGATCTGGAAAGAACTTTCTGTAGAGGTGATATGTAAACTGAGACTTGAAGAACAGGTAGCAGCCAGCTATAGAAAGACCTGGTGGTTTGTTGGGATCCAAACATTTCAGGCTGTATAGTGGGCCTTGGAAATACAATAATCGATAAAAGAACTCACAGTCAGTATATTTTGCTTATTTATTTGGGTGTGAACTCATTTGGAATCCATTGTGGTCACAAAGTCTCATGAGTTAGGTAAAGAAATACTTAAAACTAAGTGAATGAACTGGCACAAGTTTAAAACTTGGGGTTTACTATTACCTCTTCTCATATATATTGCTTATTAACATGATGTATGGCTTTAGGTTTTTCTTATCAAGGATGCTTAAAGTTCATAGTACTGGAAATACTTCTCTTGATCTTTTCTGTCAAAGTGTCTTGCAGCCCACTGCTCTTAAATCTCTCTGCCAACTTATTTCTAATATACCTCATTCTCCCTAGCTTGCTGACTATTCTCTCACGTGATAAATAACTCTGCCTTATCAAGGTCAGTTGGAAAGGCCCCTTTTACATATCTCATAAATTTTAGCCAGGTGCCACTGATGTGAGATTAATGTAATGGCACCATGGCAAGCACTCAGGCTTGTCTTAATTATGCTAAGGCTGCCGGTTCACCGTTTCTCTTCATCTGTCTCCTGCTTTAGGGAACACTAAACACTATGTCATTAGATTGTCTGTTACACAACATTGGCTCTTTGCATTTACAAAGTCATCAGATGGCTTATGACATAGCTTTTCTAAGCAATTAAATTAAGCAAATAATGAAAACAAAAATTAGGGGTAAAGTGGCTGAAAAAGAAAAAAGGTTGAAATTGTAATCTAAGAAGAAAAAAAAAAATCCTCTATGTTTCATGGTGATGTTCCTCTGACCAACTGGCTACTTAACCAATCACTGGGGAAATTCTGGCTCTGAGTGATCTCAGGTATGGATAATTATGAGTTTTTTTAACTTTAAGAGTAAAGACCCTTCAGGTATACTGTTGGCTATGACCCACAGTCACATTACAGAAACCTTTCCTCCTAGCCTCCTTTCCCTTTGCGAACGACTAGTTTCCAGGGGCAGGCTATCTCTGAGCCATATATCCTACACTGGTGTTTAGTTACCTCATCTATTTTTGCTTAAATTCCTCATCTCCTCTCCAAAAGGCATGCCAGCTTAGTATCTTGTTGAATTTGGGAACAAAACAGATCACAGCCCTGGGTTTTCAAATTTGTTAAGATTTGCTTTGATTCTGCTCCCTAGATATGAATATGCTTTCTCATGAGGGAATAGATATCTAAAGTGGCATCTTCCCTTAATTTATTAATTCAAGTCAAAATCTTTTTTGAATGACTGCTGTGTACCAGGGCCTCTGCTCAACTGTGGAGACACATGTAAATAAAACACAGTCAAACTCATGGCCTGTGGGATAAAGACAATATTTTGTCTGTGATGAAATGATTTGAGAGAATAATGCTTTGATTAGTTATTAATAATATGAACCCTGGAACCACATTTCTTACGTTTAAATTCTACGTCTACCACTTAGTTGTTATGTGACCTCTGACAAGTTAGTTAACTTTTTTGTACTTTTTTTTCTCATCTTCAAAGTATGAGTAATACTGACCTGCTAGAGTTATTTTAAGGACACAGGAAGAATATAAAAGTGTATGGATCCATGGTTGACTCAGTTAAGTACTATAGGGTGTTGGCTATTACTATATGGACTCTTCTTAAAACCACGATTTCACAATGTACTTCTAACTGTTTACTTTCCAAGCATTTTGAATGGTATTCATTAGTCAGAATTTAAAAAAAAATCAATGCGTTAAATAGGTATTGTTACAGATTTCCTAGTTATTTTATGAAAGAATGAGATCTGACTGTAAAAGATAAGGTGGGATTATGGGCACAACTACAAAATAAATTTAGAATTTTAGTATTTCAAGCAACAGCCTTGCAACTAAGTGAAAAACTAACGTTGGCCATTGGACAATTTGTCTGTATTGGCAAAATAATTTTTTCCTTTCTCTCTCTAAAATGGTGAGTGGATACTGTGAAAGAATACTGAGATGGCCAGGAAATCTACATCTTTAAAGTTGTAATAATGATCCTCACTATTCTGTGAACATACGTACATATGTCAGTGAACAACATGCACATTTATATAAATATTTTGTTCATTTAACTTGCCAAATAAGTAAAAGGTATAACTTTTATGATTGGGCCTTCATTTAATAATTTTAGAAGACTATATCTGGGGCCTCCCCTGGTAGTCCAACAAGTAAGACTCCGCCTTCCGATGGAGGGGGTGCATGTTCGATCTCAGATCAGGAAGCTAAGATCCCACATACCTCATGGCCATAAAAACCAAAACATAAAGCAGAATCAGTATTGTAACTAATTCAATAACAACTTTAAAAATGGTCCAGTCAAAAATAAAGGACTATATCTGACAGCTGAGTTGTAAGTAAAATATTATTGTTAGTTCAGTTGAGTTCAGTTGCTCAGTCATGTCCAACTCTTTGTGACACCAAGAACCACAGCACGCCAGGCCTCCCTGTCCATCACCAACTCCTGAAGTCCATCCAAACCCATGTCCATTGAGTCAATGATGCCATCCAGCCATCTCATCTTCTGTCATCCCCTTCTCCTCCTGCGCTAAATATTTCCTAGCATCAAGGTCTTTTCCAATGAGTCAGCTCTTTGCATCAGGTGGCCAAAATACTGGAGTTCCAGCTTCAACATCAGTCCTTCCAGTGAACACCCAGGACTGATCTCCTTTAGGATGGACTGGTTGGGTTTCCTTGCAGTCCAAAGGACTCTCAAGAGTCTTCTCCAACACCACAGTTCAAAAGCATCAATTCTTCTGTGCTCAGCTTTCTTTATAGTCCAACTCTCACATCCATACATGACTACTGGGGAAACCACAGCCTTGACTAGATGGACCTTTGTACAAAGTAATGTCTCTGCTTTTGAATATGCTATCTAGGTTGGTCAAAACTTTTCTTCCAAGGAGTAAGCGTCTTTTACTTTCATGGCTGCAGTCACCATCTGCAGTGATTTTGGAGCCCCCCCAAAAAAAGTCTGACACTGTTTCCACTGTTTCCCCATCTATTTCCCAGGAAGTGATGGGACCAGATGCCATGATCTTCGTTTTCTGAATGTTGAGCTTTAAGCCCACTTTTTCACTCTCCTCTTTCACTTTCATCCAGTGGCTCTTTAGGTCTTCTTCACTGTCTGCCATAAGGGTGGTGTCATCTGCATATCTGAGGTTATTGATCTTTCTCCTGGAAATCTTGATTCCAGCTTGTGCTTCTTCCAGACCAGCGTTTCTCATGATGTACTCTGCATATAAGTTGAATAAGCAGGGTGACATTATACAGCCTTGACGTACTCCTTTTCCTATTTGGAACCAGTCTGTTGTTCCATGTCCAGTTCTAACTGTCGCTTCCTGACCTGCATACAGGTTTCTCAAGAGGCAGGTCAGGTGGTCTGGTATTCCCATCTCCTTCAGAATTTTCCACAGTTTCTTGTGATCTACCCAATCAAAGGCTTTGGCATAGTCAATAGACCAGAAATAGATGTTTTTCTGGAACTCTCTTGCTTTTTCGATGATCCAGTGGATGTTGGCAATTTGATCTCTGGTTCCTCTGCCTTTTCTAAAACCAGCTTGAACATCTGGAAGTTCACAGTTCACATATTGCTGAAGCCTGGCTTGGAGAATTTTGAGCATTCAGTTCAGTTCAGTCGCTCAGTCGTGTCTGACTCTTCGCGACCCCATGAATCGCAGCACACCAGGCCTCCCTGTCCATCACCAACTCCTGGAGTTCACTCAGACTCACGTCCATCAAGTCAGTGATGCCATCCAGCCATCTCATCCTCGTCGTCCCCTTCTCCTCCTGCCCCCAGTCCCTCCCAGCATCAGAGTCTTTTGCAGTGAGTCAATTCTTCCCATGAGGTGGCCAAAGTACTGGAGTTTCAGTTTCAGCATCATTCCCTCCAAAGAAATCCCAGGACTGATCTCCTTCAGAATGGACTGGTTGGATCTCCTTGCAGTCCAAGGGACTCTCAAGAGTCTTCTCCAACACCACAGTTCAAAAGCATCAATTCTTCGGCGCTCAGCCTTCTTCACAGTCCAACTCTCACATCCATACATGACCACTGGAAAAACCATAGCCTTGACTAAACGGACCTTTGTTGGCAAAGTAATGTCTCTGCTTTTGAATATGCTGTCTAGGTTGGTCATAACTTTTCTCCCAAGGGGTAAGCGTCTTTTAATTTCATGGCTGCAGTCACCATCTGCAGTGATTTTGGAACCCCCAAAAATAAAGTCTGCCACTGTTTCCACTGATTCCCCATCTATTCCCCATGAAGTGATGGGACGGGATGCCATGATCTTTGTTTTCTGAATTTTGAACTTTAAGCCAACTTTTTCACTCTCCACTTTCTAATACTCTTATTTAATATTATTTAAAAAATCATGAATTGTAAGTACAATGGATTTTTTTCTTAGCTCATGTAGAGGAGTGAAACATTTTAATATATAACTGTAAAAACTTAGAATCATTTCTACCCAATATAAAAAGCATTTGATCTCATGTTATAGATTATGGAATCAAATATTGCAACTTAAATTACCAGTATTATTCTTGGTAATTACCACAAGCTGACATATCAGCAATTTATTATGATCCAAATATGTTAGCTATATGTCAGAATTAAATTCATTAACATTTTGGCAAAATTTGTGTATGTTTTTATGTGGGGGTGTGTATATACACAAATTTTATGTGTATGTGTGTGTGAGTGATTATTTGCAGAAATGTAATTTACTTTTAGCCTATAATACCAATTAATATATTTACTTTTATATTTTATTGCAGTTCAGTTAAATTAACAAAATTATAGCATAGATTTAAAGCCTCAGCAAATTTTGCTCTATGTGTTAGTAGAAATGAAAAATTTTCAGTAAATTTAACTTTGATTATCTATACAACTTTACTCTCATCAGCTTTCTCGAATACAATCTTTCTTGAAGAATCCTTTCTTGGATACCTTTTCTCACTTGTATTTGAAAAGTTTCCCAGAAAAGGTGAAGATGCTATTGTATTCATATCACTTAAACAAACAAACAAAAAAAAGCTTCAAGGTCTCTTATTTTTTATATCTAGCTTCCCAGGTGGTTCAAAGGTAAAGAATCCATCTGCCAGTGCAGGAGACATAAGAGCTGTGGGTTTTATCCCTGGGTTGCAAGTTTAATTTCTGCTCCCTTCCCTTGGAGTAGAAAATGGCAACCCACTTCAGTATTCTTGCCTGGGAAATATCATGGACAGAGAAGCCTGACAGGTTACAGTCCATGGGGTTGCGATGAGTCAGACATGACTTTACAGACTAAGTACCAACAACAAACTGCATATCTCATTAATGCATACCATCTTGCTTAGTTCTATTCCTTACTCTTTTCACTTGCCCTTATTCCTTTTGCTTTCTAAAAGAATATATTTGGATGAGGAAATATATTCCTCATGGGGAAGCCCATGTCTCATTATTTTAGATCCTTTTTGGGTGATTTAAACAAGCCTTATACTCTATTAATGCTTTTGAACTGTGGTGTTGGAGAAGACTCTTGAGAGTCCCTTGGACTACAAGGAGATCCAACCAGTCCATTCTGAAGGAGATCAACCCTGGGATTTCTTTGAAAGGAATGATGCTAAAGCTGAAACTCCAGTACTTTGGCCACCTCATGGGAAGAGTTGACTCGTTGGAAAAGACTCTGATGCTGAGAGGGATTGGGGGCAGGAGGAGAAGGGGATGACAGAGGATGAGATGGCCGGATGGCATCACTGACTCGATGGACGTGAGTCTGAGTGAACTCTGGGAGTTGGTGAGGGACGGGAGGCCTGGCGTGCTGGGATTCATGGGGTCACAAAGAGCTGGACACAACTGAGCGACTGATCTAATCTGATCTGATCTATACTCTATTAAAGAAAAAAAAAACTAATAATAAGCCAATCCATTGTCTGGAGAAACATAACATGTGGCCAAACCTGGCAGAGAATGAGAAATCTTATCAAATCCATCCACTTCATGCCAGCGTCTTACTGAGTGTCTCTTACTGGATATTATGTAATGTGTAGTGTGAAGCAGAAATGTAAAGAAAAAAGAAAGACCGTTTGCTTAAGGCACTTATACTCTTGTGTGTGTGCTCAGTTGTGTTTGACTCTTTGTGACCCCATAGACTGTAGCCCCTCTGTCCATGGAATTTTTCAAGCAAGAATACTGGAGTAAGTTGTCATGACCTACTCCAGGGGACTTTCCCGACCCAGGGATTGAACCACGTCTCTTATATCTCCTGCATTGGCAGGCAGGTTCTTTACCACTAGCTCCACCTGGGAAGCCCTAAGGCATTTATGATTTCATTACAAAATAGTGTACTTTTCAATTAACTATAATAAAAGCAGACTCTTGATGAATATGACAGGAGAATAGATGAAATATAGCCTAAAGTTCTGAGAAGTAACAGAATACCTCTCATTGAGGTGATGAGACAAAGCTTCTTGGGAAAGGAAACATATGAGATGGATGTCCATTGATAGGTATTATTTAACATATGTAATATTTCTAAATAAAGGAATATCAGGATTAATGTTTAAAGGCGTATAAGTATTTCACACATATCAAGAACTGTCACATATATATGTCATGCTTTTTGAATAATGGGTTATAGCAGCATGGTGATAGAAGATATGTGCCAGAATGTTTGATTGAGGAAAATCATGGAAACATTTCCTGAATGTCAAGCCAAGTTTTATAAATGGTACACTTTTAGAAATGGGTCACTACTGTTTTCTTCTTTACCATAATCTCAGACTTCTTTTATGAACAGGTAGATAAATCAAGGATAACTGAGGTTGAATAGGATAAAATCTGTGTGAAGCTCTGCTTTTCACATTCCAAAGGTTTTTTGTACCCCAAGCATACCCAGTTCAGTACTGTTCAGTTGGTCAGTCATGTCACATTATTTGCAACCCCATGGACTGTAGCATGCCAGACTTCCCTGTGCATCACCAGCTCCTAGAGCTTGCTCAAACTCTTGTATATTGAGTCTGTGATACCATACAACCATCTCATCCGCTGTCATCCCCTTCTCCTCCTGCTTTCAATCTTTCCCAGCATCAAGGTCTTTTCCGATGATCAGGTGGCCAAAGTATTGGAGCTTCAGCTTCACCATCTGTCCTTCCAATGAATATTCAGGACTGATTTCCTTTAGGATTGGCTTGCTTGATCTCCTTGCAGTCCAGGGGACTCTCAAGAGTCTTCCTCAATACCACAGTTCAAAAGCATCAATTTTTAGGTGCTCAGCTTTCTTTATGATCCAACTCTCATATCCATAGATAACTATGGAAAAATCATAGCTTTGATTAGATGGACCTTTACTGGCAAACTCTGCTTTCTAATATGCTGCCTATGCTGGTCATAGCTTTTCTTCCAAGGAGCAAGCATCTTTTAATTTTATGGCTGCAGTCACCGTCTGCAGTGATTTTGGAGCCCAAGAAAATAAAATCTATGACTGTTTCCATTGTTTCCCATCTATTTGCCATGAAGAGATGGGAACACATGCCATGATCTTCTTTTTTTGAATGTTGAGTTTTAAGCCAACTTTTTCACTCTCCTCTTTCACCTTCACCAAGACATTACTTAGCTTCTGTTTGCTTTCTGCCATGAGGGTCGTGTTATCTGCATATCTGAGGTTATTGATATTTCTCCCAGCAGTCTTGATTCCAGTTTGTGCTTCATCCAGCCCAGTATTTCTCATGATGTACTCTGCATAGTAGTTAAATAAGCAGGGTGACTATATACAGCCTTGATGTATTCCTTTCCCAATTTTGAACCAATCCCTTGTTCTATATCTGGTTCTAACTATTGCTTCTTCACCTGCATACAGGTTTCTCAGGAGACAGGTAAGGTGGTTTGGTATTCCTATCCTTTTAAGAATTTTCCACAGTTTGCTGTGATCCACAGTGTCAAAGGCTTTAGTGTAGTCAATGAAGCGGAAGCAGATTTTTTTTTTTTCCCCCTGGAATTCTCTTGCTTTTTCTGTGATCCAGTGGATATTGGCAATTTGATCTCTGGTTCCTCTGCCTTTTCTAAACCCAGCTTGAACATCTGGAAGTTCTTGGTTCATGTACTTTTGAAACCTAACTTGAAGAATTTTGAGCATTACTTTGGTAGCATGTGAGATGAGTGCAATTCTGTGGTAGTTTGAACTTTCTTTGGCATTGCCTTTCTTTGGGACTGGAATGAAAACTGACCTTTCCCAGTCCTGTGATCACTGCTGAGTTTTCCAAATTTTCTGATATTGGCTGATATTTCCTAATTTGCTTAGTTGTTTCCAGAGCACTGGTATCACTTGATAGGAAATCCATATGCTCTTAATGGAGGTGGATCCTGCAAATCAGCAGCTTTTCCGACTTATGAATAAATGTGAACACATATGGCTAGACATGTATCACAATTTTCTATGTCTTGAGGGTGTGAATTGAGCGTAACTATCATAAAGCGTGCTCATTGTTTTATTCTCCTGCCTCAACTTCTGATTTCTTCCAGACATTGTTTTCTGGAGATGTGGGTAAATGACATTAAGAAAAGTAAGGAGTAAGTGAAATTTCCAACTGAATGGTTGACTATAATAATATTAAAAGGGCAATAAACTTCTCTGAGCTGCAGAAATTCATGTGGTGTTATGGTGACAGATCCCTATAGTTTTCTGGGTATTTGTTCTGTCTCCCTTGAGTACCTCATTTGTGTTGACTTTCCAGTATTAATCATGTACCTTGTGGAACAGAAATGATTTTTCAAATGCATGTGTTTTTTTGCCCACACTTTAAATAATTTTATTATTACAAAAACAAAAGTGCTAATGGCTCTTTGAATGCATGTTTCAACTTTTGAATAAGACCCTCAAAAAACAGAAAGGTCAATATAAATTAGATAAACTGAACTGATTTCTTCTTTGAATGAAAGTTTAAGACAAAAAGTAGGCTTTCTAGAATTCTTTCAGTTGACTGCTATTGTTTCATTCTAAAATGATATTTCAATAAAAAGGGGTCAAAATGTGACAATTTGTATCATTTCTAGTGCTTTATAGAAAATTTTTTTCTACTCAATAACACTTCCAGCTATTGAAATAGAATAGGGATTGGCATGCTATGGCCCAAGAATTAAACCTACCTGCTACCTGTTTTTGTAAATGAAGATTTTTTTAAATTGTAATTTACCTTTTAAAAATTAATTTATTGATATATAATTGACATATAACATTATTAGTTTTAGGTGAACACATATTGCACCTAAAATTGCAAAATGATAGCCACCATAAATCTGGTTAACATCTGTTACTATACACAGTTACAGATTTTTTTTTCTTGTGATGAGAACTTTTAAGGCTTATTCTCTTAGAAAACTTCAGATACTTAACACAGTATCATTAACCGTAGTTGTCCCGTTGTTTGTTACATCACTTAGACTTATTTGTCTTATAACTGAAAGTTTGTGACTTTTGATTCACTTTTCCCATTTTACTCACCCCCAGCCTCCTGCTTCTTGTACCACCAGTCTGTTCTCTGTGTCTATGAACTGCTTGTTTTGTTAGGTTTGGTTTTGGTTTAGAGCCTATCAATGAGATGATATAGTATTTTTTTTTCTCTGTCTTATTTTACTTAGCATAATTCCCTTAAGATACACCCATGTTGCAAGAAATGGCAAGATTTCATTCTGTTTTATGGCTGAAAACTATTCCATTATGTATATACACCACATCTTTTTTATCCATTCATTTGTCCCTGGATGCTTAGGCTATTTCAGTATCTTGGCTATTAAAAATAATACTTCAGTGAAAATTTTCTTTGGCTAGTTACTCAAAAGTGGAATTGCTAGCTCATGAAGTAGTTCTGTTTTTATTTTTATATTTTTCTGTGGATTTTTTTTTTTTTTACTTGTTTTCCGTAGCCACTGCTCTGATTTACATTTTACCAACAATTCACAAAGGTTCCTTTTTCTTCACATCCCTACCAACACTTGTTACTTCTTGACTTTTTGATAATAGCCATTCTGACAAGTCTGAGGTGATATCTCATTGTGGTTTTGATTTGCATTTCCCTGATAGTTAATGATTTTGAGCATCTTTTCATGTTTCTGTTAGTCATCCATATGTCTTCTTTAGAAAATGTGTATCCAGATCCTCTGCCCATTTTGGATTTAGATTATTTTTACTGTTGAGTTGTGGGAATTCCTTATATATTTTGGCTATACCCCTTTACTGCATATATGATTTGTAATTTTTTTTTGAAATGATTACTTTATGGGCTAAAGCAGTGCCCCTAAGACTTCAGTGAGCATCAGAATCACCTTGGGAGTTGTTAATACCCTGTTTTCTGGTTCCCAGTTGCTAATTCAAGTCTGACTTTATAATCTCAGGTTCAAATAATTTTTTTCCCAGTAAGTAGATTGCCTTTTCATTTTGTCAATGATTTACTTCATTGTGCAGAAAAGTTATAGCTTGAAGTAGCCCATCTTGTTAAATTTTGCTTTTGTTGCCTTTGCTTTTTGTATCAAATCCCCCAAAATATCATTGCCAAGACTTATATCAAGGAGCTTATGGCCTATTTTTTTCTAGGAGTTTTATAGTTGCATGTCTTACATTAAAGTCTTTAATTTATTTTGAGCTAATTTTTGTACATGGTATAAGGTAGGGGTCCAGTTTCATTCTTTTTCATGTGGCTGTGCAGCTTTCTCAAGACCACCTGTTGAAGACACTGTCATCTATCCTTGAATCTTTTGTGATAAATTAATTGACTGTAAATGTGTGGGTTTGTATCTGGTCTCTATTATGTTCCATTGACCTATTTGTCTTTTTTTATGCCAATACCATACTGTTTTTGACTACGATAGCTTTGTAATATAGTTCAGAATCAGGATGTGTGATGCCTCCAGCTTTGGTCTTTCTGAAGATTGATCTCTGGTGATTCTATAAATAGTTTAGAAAGTTTATTATATTTCTGTGAAAAATTTCATGGCAATTTTGATACGGATTATATTGACTCTGTAGATCACTTAAGGTACTATGGAATTTAAAAATATTACTTATTCCAGTTCATGAACATGAAATATCTTTGCATTTATTTTTATCTCCTTACATTTCTTTCATCAATGTCCTGTAATTTTCAGAGTACAGGTATTTCACCTCCTTGGTTAAATTTATTTCTAGGTATTTTAATTATTTTTGATGCCATCATAAAATGGTTTTCTTAATTCTTTCTGATTTTGTTTATTAGTTCTATCAAGTGTGTGTGTGTGATCTTTAGGATTTTCTCTAATATCATGTCATCTGCAAACAGTAACAAATTTACTCCTTCAGTTTGGATTCCCTTTCTTTCTTTTTCTTGTTTGATTGCTCTATGAAGAGCTACAAGGAGCTATAAAGAGTTTGTCATTACTTTGTTCCCAATGTGATCTTGATTTTTGTGGTTTTAAATTGTATGCCAATGTTTGGAAAATATGTCTTATATATCTTATTAAATCAGAGGATATAAGTTGAAAGTATAATCAAAACAATTTATTTTCTTGAAAATTTTAGAGTGTTATACCAAGAATTATAGTGAAATTCCTTGGCTAGATGGTAGCCTTAGTTAAGCTTTTCTTCCCACCACCTAACTAGTTTTTGTGAGGTAACATTTTTGGTTATTCTTTTCTAGATCTTGCTAACTAGAAATTGCATTGAACAGTTGATATGGTGGTGATGTTTAAGCCTTCTGTGCTGGAAAGATTTATGTTGGACATGACACCCTGTTGACATTCAAATAATTGTAAATAATAATTATTCTGTATTGACATGATTATCCCCAAATACATTCCCGACATAGTAACAGTTTTCTAAGATGACAATTAAATTGCTATTGGGCTTTATAATTATTCCCTTGTGCCAGATATAATGGTGCCAGTAATAGAAATGAGACTTTTTTGGTATTTTCGGGAAAGAATGGTACATTTTATTGAAGTATCTCAATGAAATATCTTTAAATCATGAGTTTCTTTACTAAAGCAGTTGCCTGACATGCATACATTGAAATAAGCTAAGAAAAACTGGCAGCCTAGACCTACTCAAATATGAGTTACTGGGATTTTTGTTTTTTACATATGAGCTTGGCTCTATTTCATGTATCAGTATGCAGCAATATTCCCTAAATTTGTACTTGAAATATGGTAAATGGGTAATTTTCATGGGGAATTATTTTCTTTTTATTGATATCTTCTTTTCCCATGTTCTCATTTCACAAACATTATGGTTTATTGAAATGCATGTTCACAAAGCAGCTCTTCAGTTTAGCTTTTTCCATCTGATTAAAGCTTGTCGAGCAAGAGGCAACTGAATTCGGTTGTGTGTAATATTTTGGCATTTGTGTACTCTGTGTGTGCATAGCTATAATTTAGCATAGCTCTGACTAGCATTTAATCATCTGCACTGAATATTCAGGCATTTGTTTATATACTAAATCTAGATTTCAAAGCCCCCAAACTTTACGTACGTATACTAGGTACAAAATATATTAGTTCTTTTTATTAAGTTTGATAGAAATACATTAAAATTAAAAACATTATGGAAATAATATCTGATGCTACGTGAACAAAACTGAATATAATGTCTTTTTCGGTTTGTTTTTGTGTGTGTTTAGTTACTCAGTCGTGTCTGACTCTTTGTGGCTCCATGGACTGTAGCCCACCAGGCTCCTATGCCCATAGAATTTTTCCAGGCAAGAGTACTGGAGTGGGTTGGCATGCCCTTCTCCAGGAATCTTCCCAACCCAGAGATTGAAACCAGGTCACCCACATTGCAGGCGGATTCTTTACCATCAGAGCCATCAGGGAAGCCCATTGGCAGGCAAATTCTTTACTACTAGTGCCACCTGGGAAACCCTTAAAAAAAATCTAAAAGTATAATTTCTATGTAGGTCTACTTTGGTTTTAAAGGGGGGTTCAGGATTGGGAACACATGTACACCTGTGGCAGATTCATGTTGATGTATGGCAAAACCAATACAATATTGTAAAGTAATTAGCCTCCAATTAAAATAAATAAAAAAATAAAAGTGTGGTTTTAATTTCAAGCTTAGGTGTCAGGTATTCTCTTTATTTTTAAATATTTTATTAGTTCAAAGAAATATTCTGAGAATATTATACTCATGATAATACTGTCACCGATTTTACTCTTCAGTTAAAAGAGGAGGCTTTTTCATTTTAGCACTTCATTCATCTGTAGGATGATCTCCTGGTGAGGGAGGCCATGCAGTTCTGTTTGGAAACATTTTTCTCAGCAGCAGTAGTCACAGATTAGTAGTTTCAATAGGTTACTTCCTTAACATTTCACTTTAAAGAAATCAAAAGTCTCTTTAGAACCCAGTAAGACAGGCCCAAGAAAGAGCCAGCAAGTTACCCTGAAACTCCACCAGAGTTCTCTTTTGTAACAGTTTTTGTTTGATTTTCGATGAAGACTTTCCTTATAGAAAAGGGAAAGCTCTTCTGCCTCAGGACATAAATCTGTGATGAAAAGTCATTCCTTTTGGATGATTATATCTTATTCTTAAAGAAAAGGTAATTGAGAAAGAAATATTTTTTAATGTCTCATATAACAATATTCCTCCTCCTTGTATTAATTTTCAGAAAAGAATGAAAAGAATTTCATCTCTAGGCAAAAAGTTAAGAGCAAAGAAAGGGGGAAGGAGAGACAGAGTGGGGGTGGTGCATGCGGTGGGAACGGAGCTTCTAAGTCACTTTAGCTATGATATGATTATTTCTGAAGCACGGGCATTCTATTAAAGGGTGTTGAAGTTCAAAATGAAAAGTGATTTTGTAGCAGAGTACACCATCAGGTCTGTGGGGACCGATTAGCAGAGTGGCTCTCTGTGTCCTATATACTATATGCCGCTTCAATGGTTGCAGTAACACATAGGACATGGAGAAGTGAAAACTTTGATTCATAACAGAACCCCGTGTGACTCTCTGCTGGCTTTGTATTTAAAACGTGTTCGATCATTTACCACCTACTTTTAAACTGATTCATAAAGACAAAGTAATTGATGGATTAGATACAGTCTGTTGGTTTGCAGTTTCAGCAGAGGGGGTTTCTTGCACCATGGAGAATATTTTGCAAATTCAGTTTCCAATTTCCCTTTCCTATCTTTTAAGTTATACTAATAAATTTGGGGACATATTCATTGCAATTCTTTTGCTAAATAGGACTCAGAGAATGGTGTTATCTTTCAGCAGTGAAAAGAGTAACTGAATAATATAATTACATTTTAAAGAACAATGCCCTGGACTGTAGCCCATCAGGCTCCTCTGTCCTTGGGAGTAGGTTGCCATTTCCTTCTCTAGGGGATCTTCTGCACGCAGGAATCAAACCTGCATCGCATGCGTTGGCAGGTGGATTCTTTACCATTGAGCCACTAGGGAAGCCCCAAAGAAACATTAGACACCCTAAAGTCAATGGGATAGATCTTATTTCTCTCTTATTCTACCTGGAAAATAAGCTGCTTGGAATAGGACCCAGAAATGTAATTCTTAACATGTGGATTCTCTATTTTACAATTATTAAATTAAAAATAGAAAAATTTGATAATTGACATCCTGATAGTTACTCAGATTATTTTCTTTAGAATCCCTAAGAGTTTTATTGACTTAATTTATTCATGTATCATCTGGTACTAGTCTTCCTAGTAGAAAAGTGACTACTTCTTAGATCTGTATTCATGATTGGTATGTAAAGGATTTTAAAGAGAAAAATTAACAAATGGATTGCTAAGCTGAAATAAAAGATAAAGCAAAAATATATCATAGTCATTTTTTAAAAATACAAAGCCAGAATGAGGTGAAATGATTCAATTGGCTAATTCTTGTGATGAGATGCTGTGCTTAGAACAACATGAAAGACATTTTTATTATATCAGAACATTGGATTGAGCTTTCAAAACATAGCTCTTTTGTTTAATACAGATAGTGAGAAATCCAGTGCATAACTATCCAGGCTAGCTGAAGAGATGATAATGTTTGAATCCCTAGTCCAGTTTCTTCCTAAATATGAACATATTACAATCACTCTTTATGTCTTGCTATATCCTGGTGGTTAATGGCAGAGCAAGGGAAAGCCATGTGTACATATATATGTATTCAAGGTACATATATATGTACCTTGAAATATAAAGAGTTCAAAACTATACCTGCCAAAATACACATGAATGTGTTACACTGTTCTATCACAGCATTATTGTAGTGAAATTTCCTTAAAAGTGATGTTACCAACAGGTTTGTGCCTGCTAATTTGCATATCATTATTGTAGAAAGGAACATTAAAAATATGAATTAGACATATATGAGACATCTATCTATATATATATATAATAATTCATCTTATTGATTACTGTTTCCTTGACTTTCAGACAGCAAGAATGACTGCCTGTTTCATTTGTTAATCTCTAGCATGCTCCCCTAGTGCCATGTATATGCATGTATCATGGCACTGAACCCCATAGAAAATATGTATATTCGATACTAAGTATTAACCCCTAGACTGTGAACTTCTCAAGGGCAGGGGGGCTAGTCCTACTGATCTTTGTTTTCCTGACCTAAATGGATTGCCCTGAGCACTAATTATGTGTTGACAGAATGAACAAGTGGTAGCATACATTAAACTTCATGCCTCTTCTGCAGTGTTAGAATCAACCCGAATGGGCCCCTCCCAGTAGCGGGTGCTGAGGGGAAGCACTGAGCTGCTGGGAATCAGCCAACAATAGGCCAGCTCTACTTCTGTCTCTAGGTGGAAGCATGATGAAAGGAACATTAGCCATTAGGAGCCACCCAAAATTTGTTTATTTGAGACAAAGAGTTTATAATGAGCCTGTGGACACTTTCTTATTGTTCACTCACACAGCCATTTACTGAAGCTGTTTCCTAACGTCTATATATTTTTATTTAATCAGCTAAGATTTGAGTGCGAAAAGTTTCTATTAATATTTTGAGGTATTTTCTTTCATTACAGATGGATATATAGAGTATAACATGAGAGAATGTTCTTATTTTATAGTATTTAAAGGTTTGATAATTTAAAGTTTTCTTTTGGTGAAATAATACTGTAAATATACTTATGATATTTTAAAGCAGAATGAAAATGCTTAGTGGTAAACCAGTCTTGGTCATTTTGACCAGGGCCTCTGAAAATTGTCCATGGGAGAGTTGCTAAGGTACACCCACTCCTCGTTAGTAGCGCACTCTATGTGATTCTCTTTCCAGAAATATACAGTGCATGCGCTTGGGACAGTTCCACTTGGCCCAATCCCATTTTCCAGGCCAATGAGCATAATGGCAGGGTAGAAATGAGATGTGTCTATGTGCCTTTGGTAATTACTGAGTATATGTTAATGAAATGCTTTTTCTTGGCCTTCCACCAGGGCAGTTAAATATGACCAACTAGAGCTTTTCCTTGATGAGGAGAAAGCCACCAGCACAACTAAAGAACCCTATATAAACAGATTGCATTTGGATTTAATTTTGATCTAATATGAATGCAAATATTCTCAAATGAATTGCTCTGTGGATCCTTACAGTTAAAGGGATTCTGAAACAGTGCCTTTTTGTGGAGATATCAATGTTACTACCAGTGTAAAAAAATTCACTTCAAGTGAATGACCAGCTGCCTTATAACTAAGAAATATTCAGCTTTATGCCGGGCATTGTGGCTACTACATTCTAGGACCTTGAGCATTTAGTGGGATACTTTTTAGCCAATTAAAAAAGTTAACAGTTACTGTGACAACTCCAAAGTGACTGTCAGGATACTGTTAAAAGTCTTGAAATGCAAAGTAAAAACAGAATATGAGAGACTTTAATTATTGGGGAAAAAAAAAAGATGGTGAGGTGATTCTGGTAGCCAAGTAGTATTTTTATTGGTTTCTCTCATCAAGAGTCAATTAATATGGTCCTTGGAACTTATTTGTTACATGCCATTAAAAATTTTGAAAATTAGAGAATAATTTCAAGTCAAGCATAACATTGTATTGTAATGTTTTTATATTATTGCTCATGGAAAGAGAACTTGCTTCATAGAATTGTTATCTTTTCCCAGAAATAGTACATTAGTTATTTTCCTTTTGATACTGAGTTGCTTAAGCATTTAATACACTCTTAGTTAGGGGAACTGCAGGAACACAATTTAGGGCATGACTGTGGTTGGTAAAAATGTTTTAGCTGTGTCCTGAGAGGAACCTCTTTATTCCATGGATCTTTAGCCATGCATATAAACAACAGTTCCCAAATATGCTGTCACTTTGGAGATGTCTCTATGTAGAGATGATATGTTAGTTTCCCAGTGCTGCCATAACAAATTACCCCAAACCGGGTGGCCTAAAGTGGGGCTTTCTTAGGGGCTCAATGGTAAAGAATCTTCCTGCCAATGCAGGAGATACAGGAGAGCAGGTTTGATCCCTGGGTCAGGAAGATCTCCTGGAAAAGGAAATGGCAACCCACTCTAATATTCTTGCCTGGATTCTCTGCCATGGACAGAGGATCCTGGGGGCTATAGTCCATGGGGTGGCAAAGAGTCAGATGAGACTGAACATGCATCCATGCATGGGTGGCTTAAAACAACAGGAATTTATTTTCTTGGTTTTGGACCTGAAATCTGAAATCAAAGGTCAGCAGTGTTGGATCCTCTGGAAACTCCAGGGTAGATATTACCCCGTGTTTTTCTCCTAGTTTCTGATAGTTGCTGGTTGTTCTTGGTAATACTTGATACCAAGATGGAGGCAGTCTAATATCTGCCTCTGTCTTCATTCCACTTTTTTCTTTTATGTCTTTGTCTTCATTTTTCTTTTGGATAAGGGTACTCTCACTGGATTTAGGACCTATCTCAATCCATTATGATCTTAATCTTTACCATACTAAAAGCTGCCAAACCCCTTATTCCAATTAAGATCACATGAATTTAGAAAGGATGCTGTTCAATCCACTATAGATCAGTTCAGTTCAGTAGCTCAGTTTTGTCTGACTCTTGGCACCCCTTGGCTACAACATGCCAGGTTTCCCTGTCCTTTAGCAACTCCCAGAACTTGCTCAAACTCATGTCCATTGAGTCAGTGATGCCATCCAACCATCTCATCCTCTACTGTCCCCTTCTCCACATATTCAATATTTCCCAGCATCAGGGTCTTTTCCAGTGAGTCAGTTTTTCACATCAGGTGGCTAAAGTATTGGGGCTTCAGCTTCAGTATCACTCTATCAAATCAATATTCAGGACTGATTTCTTTTAGGATACACTGGTTTGATCACCTTGCTGTCCAAGAGACTCTCAAGCGTCTTCTCCGACACAACAGTTCAAAAGCATCAATTCTTCAGTGTTCAGCTTTCTTAATGGTCCAACTCTCACATTTATACATGACTACTGAAAAAACCGTAGCTTTGACTACATGTATGTTTGTTGGCAAAATGATATCTCTGCTTTTTAATATGTTGTCTAGGTAGGTCATAGCTTTTCTTCCAAGGAGCAAGTGCCTTTTAATACCATGGCTGCAGTCACCATCTGAAGTGCTTTTGTAGCCCAAGAAAATAAACTGTCACTGTTTCCATTGTTGCCCCATCTATTTGCCATTAAGTGATGGGACCAGATGCCATGATCTTCGTTTTCTGAATGTTGAGTTATAAGCCAACTTTTCCACTATCCTCTTTCACTTTCATCAAGAGGCCCTTTAGTTCTTTACTTTCTGCCATAAGGTAGTGTCACCTGCATATTGAGGTTATTGATGTTTCTCCTGGCAGTCTTGATTCTAGTTTATGCTTCATCCAGCCAGGCATTTCTCATGATGTACTCTGCATATAAGCTAAATAAACAAGGTGACAATGTATAGCCTTGATGTACTCGATTCCCAATTTGGAACCAGTCTGTAGTTCCATGTCCTTTTCTAAATGTTGCTTCTTGATCTGCATACAGATTTCTCAGGAGGCAGGTAAGGTGATCTGATATTCCCATTTCTTTAAGAACTTTCCACAGTTTGTTGTGATCTACACAGTCAAAGGTTTTAGTGTGGTCAGTAAAGCAGAAGTAGATGTTTTTCTGGACTCTCTTGCTTTTGCGATGATCCGACAGATATTGGCAATTTGATCTCTGGCTCCTCTGCCTTTTCTAAATCCAGCCTGAACATCTGGAAGTTCTTGACTCATGTATTGTTGAAGCCTAGATTGGAGAATTTTGAGCATTATTTTGGCAGCATGTGAGATGAGTGCAATTGTGTGGTAGTTTGAACATTCTTTTGCATTGCCTTTCTTTGGGATTGGAATAAAAACTGACCTTTCCAGTCTTGTGGCCACTGCTGAGTTTTCCAAATTTGCTGGCGAATTGAGTGCAGGACTTTCACAGCATTTTCTTTTAGGATTTGAAGTAGCTCAGCTGAAATTTAATCACCTCCACTAGCTTTGCTCGTAGTGATGCTTCCTGAGGCCCACTTGACTTTACAAACATCCAGGATGTCTGGCTCTACGTGAGTGATCACACCATTGTGGTTATCTGGGTCATTAAGATCATTTTTTGTATAGTTCTGTGTATTCTTGTCACCTCTTCTTAATATCGTCTGTTTCTGTTAGATCCATACCATTTCTGTCCTTTATTGTGCCTGTCTTTGCATGAAATGTTCCTTGGTATCTCTAATTTTCTTGAAGAGATCTCTAGTTTTTCCCATTCTGTTGTGTTACTCTATTTCTTTGCATTGATCACTGAGGAAGGCTTTCTTATCTCTCCCTGCTATTCTTTGGAAATCTGCATTCACATGTATATATCTTTCCTTTTCTCTTTTACTTCTCTTGTTTTCTTAGCTATTTGTAAAGGCCTCCTCAGACAACCACTTTGTCTTTTTGCATTTCTTCTTCTTGGGGATGGTTTAGCTCACCGCCTGCTGTACAGTGTTAACAAACCTCTGTCCATAGTTCTTCAGGCACTTTTATCTATCAGAGCTAATCTCTTGAATGTATTTGTCACTTACACTATATAATCATGGGGATTTGATTTAGGATTGATAGTAAGTGTTAGATGGTTGGATGGCATCCCTGACTCGATGGACATGAGTTTGAGTAAACTCCGAGAGTTGGTGATAGACCTGGAAGCCTGGCGTGTTACAGTCCATGGGGTCGCAAAGAGTTGGACATGACTGAGCAACTGAACTGAACTGAACTGAGATAGTAAATGTAAATTACTTAACCAGGAGATTCCTGGAATATTAATTTATTTCTATTTGTTGAGAATATACAGTTTCAGACATACTTTTATATAGATGTAATGATTAACAGATACACCTTTATGTCATCTGTGTTCCATAGAGTTGCAGAGAGAAAATAGAATGTCAGTATATGGTTCTATAGATCAAATTCACATTTACCCTCACATGGCTCTGAACTGTTCTTTACTCTTTGTATTCCTTGTGCTACTCCACAATTAGTTAATACTGCTTTCAGTTTCCATTCTGATTTTTCGTCCTTAAAATTTGCCTTTATAATATAGAAGTGTGGGGCCAAAATTGATGTGATTATTCATATTATTGATGGTCCTGGCTATCTATGTATGTGGATTATGGAGAAGAACAAGGCTTGAAATGTGTGGAGTCAGAAGCTAGCCAGAATCATACAGATCATAAAGAAAAGCCTTGATGGATATTTTCCCAAGTTTGCCAACAATTCTAACGTTTAACGTGGTCTTACTGCTACTAGCAGGTTGCGAAGCTGAAGGAGACTTGCAAAAGTTATCTATATGAGAAAGGAAAATTTGAATTATCTGTGTATTTTTTTGTCGAAAATGACTGTGCTAGGTTTTTGTATATAAAGTGGTTATTTGTGTACTTGGCATATTATATATATAGAGAGAAAGTTGTATCAATCAATACTAAAAGAAGTTATACTATTTTGTGGAATATATGTTTTTGCTATTTGTCAGACTTATAAAAAAATAAGTTATTTGTTATGATTTACACTCTCATTAAAAATAAGTGTTTACATTGGTACATCACTTTGTCAACTTATTTTCTTTTTCTTAAAGTCCTCCCAGTTTTTATAAGCTTCAAATCTCACAATAACAGAGTCCATCTGCTTTCATTTTTTATTCTCTTATAGAACTAAACACACACAATAAAATCCCCCTAACATGAAAGATATTCTTCTTCTTTTTTTTTTTTTTAATTTTGGCTCTTGCAAAGTAAGATCACAACACAGAGTTCTTATGAAGCTGTCATTTTAAAACTACCCTTCTCAACTTCTCTAAGTCATTAAAACATCTGAACAGTTTTTTGTTTTTTGTTTTTTTTTATCCCTGACAAATTCATTCATCATATGTGAATTGTCTTTGCCTCTCTCTTATTTCTCCTTTTCCTTGGATAGTCTTTAACTGGTATTATTGGATAGTAGTTTAGCTTGTTTTATGGAAAGATCAGATCAGATCAGTCGCTCAGTCGTGTCTGACTCTTTGTGACCCCATGAATCACAGCACACCAGGCCTCCCTGTCCATCACCATCTCCCGGAGTTCATTCAAAGTCACGTCTATCAACTCAGTGATGCCATCCAGCCATCTCATCCTCTGTCGTCCCCTTCTCCTCCTGCCCCCAATCCCTCCCAGCATCAGAGTCTTTTCCAATGACTCTTCGCAAGAGGTGGCCAAAGTACTGGAGTTTCAGCTTTAGCATCATTCCTTCCAAAGAAATCCCAGGGCTGATCTCCTTCAGGATGGACTGGTTGGATCTCCTTGCAGCCCAAGGGACTCTCAAGAGTCTTCTCCAACACCACAGTTCAAAAGCATCAATTCTTCGGCACTCAGCTTTCTTCACAGTCCAACTCTCACATCCATACATGACCACAGGAAAAACCATAGCCTTGACTAGACAGACCTTTGTTGGCAAAGTAATGTCTCTGCTTTTCAATATGCTATCTAGGTTGGTCATAACTTTCCTTCCAAGGAGAAAACATCTTTTAATTTCATGGCTGCAATCACCATCTGCAGTGATTTTGGAGCCCCCAAAAACGAAATTATGGAAAACAACAACATTAATTTGAATTCTATTTGGGGATTTCTTTTTGTTAAAGTCAGTACCTACTTACTGCCTGCTGCTGCTGCTGCTAAGTCACTTCAGTCATGTCTGACTTTGTGCGACCCCATGGACAGCAGCCCACCAGGCTCCACTGTCCACGGGATTCTCTAGGCAAGAACACTGAAGTGGGTTGCCATTTCCTTCTCCAACTTACTACTTGGATCATCATTTTTATAGATTCATTTTTTTAGGTCACATAGATGACACAGATGTTAACATTTTTTGCTCCTTTCTGTTTAAACTTCCTTTACTCAATCCTACCTATGAGTAATCTTCATAAATTGTTCATTATGAGGCAATGTCAAAATTAGAACTCAACTTTTCTCATTCTGAATCCATATTGAGTCCGCTTTAATTTTTCATTACCTATACTTGGAGTCTGGGCTTCCCTGGCAGCTCAGATGATAAAGAATCTACCTGCTGATTCAGGAGATGCAGGTTTTATCACTGGGTTGGGAAGATCCCCTGGAGAAGGAAATGGCAGCCCACTTCAGTATCCTTGCTTTGGAAATCCTGTGGACAGAGGAGCCTGCAAGCTATAGTCCATGGGGCCACAAAAGAGTTGGACAGGACTTAGTGACTAAACAACAATACTTGGAGTTAATTTTAGACTTAGGCCTTACTTTATAACTTGCATTTCTTCCAAAATAATTTTCCATTTTCTCTATCGTCCATCTCTTCAAATAACTACTCAAAGCCATTATATAAACTCAGAAATAAAAATGTACTTTCTTACTCTGTATCACCCTTAGCAAACAAACTGTTGATAGCATTCTGAACATGTTAAAGTAAGCTAGCATGACAGACTGAATTTTTATCCTCTATGAATTTTTAGAGAACTTTTATTTAAAATTTTATCAGAATTTTCCCAATTTTAATAATATAGAGTTCTTCAGATTAAAAAAAAAAAAAAAACTCACTAATTTCAAATAGCAGGACCACACTAAGCCTAGTTTTTATTCCTTCTAATTCTCTGTTTCTTTTGTTTCTCCATTCCTGCTCTTCAGATATCCTTTTGGTCTTCTAATTTTCTATTTTTTCCCCAGCATACCATATTCTCAAACTCCATTTGTTAGATTCATTTAAAAATTAGTAAAATGTTTAATTTTCTCTCATTTTTTAACATGAACATTCTATAAGGTGCAGTTTTTTTTTTTAAATATATCTGTATAAGAAGTGGATTTCTTACTCTATTCTTGTTCTCGTTGATTTAAATTGTAGTACTTAACACTAAATACAACAGAGGAAAGTGATAGTTGCTCAGTGGTTCTGACTCTTTGTGACTCCATGGACTATAATCCAACAGGCTCCTCTGTCCATGGAATTCTCCAGAAAAGAATATTGGAGTGGGTAGCCATTTCCTTCTCCAGGGGATCTTCCTGACTCAGAGACAGAACCCAGTCTCCTGCATTGTAGGCAAGTTCTTTACTGTCTAAACCACTAGGGCTGCCTAACAACAGAGGAATAGTAGTATTAATTTTGTATGATTGAACAAAAGATACTTAAATTAAGAATCCTAGAATACTGTCTTTCTAATTTTTTAAAATAATTTCTATAAGTTGGAATTCAATATTTACAATTATCAATAATTGTTGATCAGTGAAAGTGTTTTAAATTAATTTTTGTTCAGTTATGGTATATATATATATATTTATATAGTTTGTATCCTTATTTATTCTTTCCAATAGATATATTCACATGCTTGACTCATTTTCAGCAGTAGGAACACCAGTCATTGTTGAAACAACAGCTGCTTTCTAAGAGATGGGTCAAAGCATTTAATATGCTGTATCTGGAATTTCTCAACCTCAGGTGTGTGTGTGTAGGATGCCTAGTGTCCCAATTTAGATTTTGAGTATAATTAATGAGGTGGAAAGAGAAAATGTTTGTTAATAGGCTTTTAAATCTTTTTTTTTAAACATATCTCATGTTCAAAGAAAGTGAAAGCCACTAAAGATAGTATCTTAATTCATATATGGCATAAAGTTTAATAACATGACAAATAGCATTAATTAGGTTCTATTTTCCAGCATTTTATTAAAATTCTCAAATACACAAGTTGAAAGATTTATAGTAAATATTTATATAGCCACATCCTAAATGCCATAACTGGCATTTCACTATCCATCTATAAGTTCATCTTTCTTTACTTTCTCAATGCATTTCATGACAAGGCGATAATATTAGTAGATTTTGAGTCTCATTTTTGTTTCTTGAATTTTTGGAGACTTTTATGAGTTTCTTCTTGGATATTCATTGTTTGAAAATAGATAAGACATGTAATAAATGGAAGACATAAAAGCAGTTAGTATTCATCAAAATTATATATGCTAATTTATGAGTTTTAGAAGCATTGAAAAACAAATATTCTAGAAATGCAAATTGTAACATTATTTGTGTACCATCTACAGAATTTTCAGAAACACATTTCATTGCCTGATTTAGATTCTACTAGATATTCAGTTGGGCTTCCCTGATAGCTCAGTTGGTAGAGAATCTGCCTGCAATGTGGGAGACCTGGGTTTGATCCCTGGATTTGGAAGATCCTCTAGAGAAGAGATAGGTTACCCACTCCAGTATTCTGGCCCTGACAATTCCATGGACTATATAGTCCATGGGCTCGCATAAGAGTCAGACACGACTAAGCGACTTTCACTTTCAGATATTCAGGACGTGCTGTGCTAAGTTGCTTCAGTCGTCTCTGGCTCTCGGCAACCCTATGGATCATAGCCCACCAGGCTCCCCTGTCCATGTGATTCTCCAGGCAAGAATACTGGAGTGGGGTGCCATTTCCTACTCCAGGGGATCTTCCTTAACCAGGGATGGAACCTGTGTCTCTTAATGTCTCCTGCATTGGCCAACAGGTTTTTTTTTTTTTTTTTTAAACCCTGGCACCACCTGGGAAACACAGATATTCAGTATAGACAGTTTAAATTAGATATACCCAATGTTCTGTATTGAAATATAATTTTGTTTGTAAGGAAAATGGAGTATTTTCCCTGGCTTGTTGTAATGAATTTTTTAAGTTTATCTCTTATTATATATATCCATCCATTTCAACGTTTTGGGAAAAAGTGCTATGATTCAAGGGGAAAAAATGAAAGATATTTAGGGAGTTGAGGACTATAGTTTTTCAGTTATCAAATAATCTACAGACATGTATAATATGAAGATCTTTAGAAATTATATCTCAGATGATAAATTAAGATTTATTTTTTACCCATTTTAAATTTCAGCTGTTTATAACTTGCCATTCCATTCTTTCTGAAATGGTGGACATTAATTTTCTTATTGCTGTTGTTAAACCTATATGATACTGCTTTATTTAAGTAAACAACTTTTGAATTTTTAACAGATATTTATAGATTCAAATGCAGGCTTCCCTCTGTGACTCTGTGGAAAATTAACTACCTACAATGCAGGAATCGCAGGAAACTTGGGTCTGATACCTGGGTTGGGAAGATTCCCCAGAAGGAAGGCATGGCAACCCACTCCAGTATCTTGCCTGGAGAATCCCGTGTATCCATAGGAGCCTGGCGGGCCATGGTCCATCGGGTCATAAAATGCCAGATATGACTGAAGCAACTGAGCATGCAGCACATAGATTCAAATTCTTTTCCTTGACTTTTGCTAATATATCTGAGGAGGAGTCTTTAATAACAAGGTTTAGAAAGAAAGGAGTGAAATAGAAAAATATTATTTTGCAAATAGTCTCTTAAGTTATCCAAGACTTATGATATTCAAAACCTTTAAAGTTTAAAAGAAATCTGTTGATTTTTTTGCTAGGAATGGGGGGAAGAATCATAATTGTATACATAATTTTTAATTGTGTTGATACTAACATCCCTATGAACAATTTTGTATGCAACCAATAATTCATACACTAGAGGTTTGGAATATTTTCAAAACATCCAAAATACCAGAATTCTTTGTTAAGTATCTTAATAAGGTGAATTGAGGGATTGTGAAATAGTGAGGATATTTTCCCACGGACAAATTCTTGAGTTAATGACACATCAAAGACCATTTTTATTGCCTGAGAATCTTAGTCCCTTAACCAACAGACCATGCTTTCTTCACATTTCTTCCACACATTCATGCATTTAAAGAGATTCTGTATATTTCTTCTTAGATTACCAGAGTGGGTAATATATACATTTTACAAAGTGCAAAAAATTTGTTTATTTGATTCATTAAGAGAGTTGAATTTTATGTTTGAAGCATGACATTACATTTAGTGTGAATTCCTAACAATTTCTTGATTGTTTATACAACTTTGAGGAAGGTGGTTAAACTTTCTTGGTCTTAGTGCTTATGGTACTAAAGTTTCAGTAAGTTTTATTTCTTGGATAAAAGCTCGTTTTAGAAATATGAAAATATATTCTTTTCAAGAACCTAAAAATGGGAGTTGAAATTTGGTTTCTGAAATTATAGAAACTAAGTACTACATAATAGAAGTGCCATATAATAGAGGATCTGAGTGGCTCATTGATGTTTGTTCATTAGAATTCTATCAACTGTGGATAAATCTTCACCTCAACTGGAAAGAAGTGAACACTAATTACTTCAGAACTATGAAACATTGTAAGCAAGGTGATCATGGAGTCCAATCTTATCTAAGATATATATAAAATTCATATTACTTAAGATATCATATAAAGGATAATAAAAATCAATCAGATCTTTAACTGGAAACAAAATTCTTCAGTTTTAGTCTTTGTGGAATCTAAAAATTTTGGATTTGTGTAGTTAGAATACTAGTTGCTACAGATTCTCTTCACTCTACATATAAATATTATATATTTTTTGGATTTATTTAGGCTATGACAAGGCTTGATCTGGGAAATTTGCTAACTTTATTGGATCATTCATTTCATCATCATGTTGTGGAAAATGCTTACATTTTGAATGTGGATCAGGTTGTAGTCCTGGTTCTACCACTCATTAGCCCAGGAAATGCTAGGCTGCTGATATACCCTTTTCAGGGAAAGAGCAAATTAGCCAAGATGACATGGTCAGGCTCTCTTGCACCACAGCCTCTCGCTCTTGCCCCCTTTTGGAAATAATGATCGTGTAACAGCTGAGATCACATAGCACCGGATGTGCACATCGCACGCTACGTGCTTGATCCTGGAATGCTGTGTGCAGTACACCTGCATGAACTTCACCAGGAAAGACCTGGCTGCTGCTGCACTGGGGCTGCATTGGAGCACCATCATGATTATGTTATATGAGGCTATGTTATGGCTGCATTATGGTTATGTTGTGGCTGCTGCTGCTGCTGGTGCAACAGCCTGGACAGAGACTGTGTTATGGCTGCCGTGCCAACCAGGAGAGAAGAAACATATCTGCAGTTTTGACAGCTCCTCACATCTTCTTCCAACCTCTTAGCCTGTGCCTTGCCTACAATGGGTTCAGCGAACAGTGAGCACAGTGAGATACAGCAAGACAGTTGGTGCTGTGATCAAGATCTGTAATATAGCTTCTCTGTGTCTGTTTTCACCTACAATGTGAGGATACCAATAGCTACCTCGGGGCTTGATTAGGTGATCTGATCAAAGCCTATAGTGTAGAGCTTAATATATACAGGTTCTCAATAAATGTTTAATAATAACTTACCTCCCTTCCAACTCTGGAAGAGATTTCTAAAGGAATGCACATACTTTTCTCTCTTTCTTATTTCCGTGTTGACTCCCTCACTATAGCCCTTTGTTTCTGACCAACTAACATATTTTCTCCTGACCTAACTCACCACCACCCAACAAGAAGCAATTGGTATCTTTCCTTACATAATAAAAATGGTGTTATTGATAAGTATGATGATGATTAGGAAAATTATTTGACTGTGTAGAACAAAAACAATAAAGCTTTATATAATAGAAAATGTTAGCTAAGAAACCACACTTTTATTTATTATTTTATGAAGGTTGTTGTGAGAATCAAATGAGACAGTATGTGGAAAAATACATTCTCACATTAAAAAAAAAACACTATATTAAATGACATAAATATTCTATATGTCCACATTCAATGATTTGAAAGTATTGTTATGTTCTTAAGTACTTCTTGCACCAAGAGCTGATAGTATATCTTGGCTTAATAGGTTTATATATTTGCCCTAGGATTCTTATATATATCATAGAAATAATTGTCTGATTAAATAAACTGTGTCCTTTGTAGCATAGGATTATGGGGAAGAAAGAACTGGAGTTGTATTAGGTAGAAAGTGAAAATTTGATGAATTAGCCACTTTTTGGTCATTGTGCAAAATTTATTTCAGTTCATCTTAATGGTGATATTAATGATACAATTATTTTCATGAGTTCACTATAATGTAAAACAATGAGAAGGATGCCATTGATATAAACTATTGTAATAAAATGTTGGACTCGATTTTATCTCATTTAATACTATAGACAAATATACATATATGTGTATATACAAATTATTGAATAAATGTGGGTATATCTCTGTGTTTTTCTGTTAAGGTAGATTAAGATGCAGCCCTATAAGCATTACATGATCTAAAGTAGAATGTATTACTCTTTGTTGAGCCCTTAAGTAGCGCCTGAATGTCCAAATAAAATCAGACCTTTTTCAGAGAATAACTCACCCACTAACAAAACATAACAACATATTTACTGTACAATCTGTAATTTAAGTCTTAAACTGGGAGAATAATGCTTTACAGGAAGTAGCCCTTCAGAATGACAATTCTGAAACTGAGTATTTTCTGCATTCTTATCATCATTTAATACCACACATAAACACTGTGAGCCCTGGATTTTTGCAGTATTTCAGAGAGAGCTTATTGCTTTATGAAAGCAGGGTAGAAACTTTTCTCATCAGTCACATATTTTTCCTATGCCGTGCTTTTAATATACATAAACAAAATTACAGTTCATGGGGAATTGTGTTAGGAGCTCTTCTGAGACAGCCATAGAGCCTGGATATTGCTGCCCTGAGGGGGTTTGTTCAGATGCTTGTGATCCCTCAGCAGACCAGACTGAGCCAGTCTAGCCTGGCAAATGGGAACAGGTGTGGGAAAAACAGCACAGCGGAGTCATAGCAAAACGTTTATTGCCACTTACAGGATTGCATTTTAAATAATGCTATTTGTTTTGTTTGTGCTTTTTGCAGTGTGATCAGTGTGTCAGATTCAACATAGTTTTTCCATTTTAACTTAACCTCTGTTCCTTTGATTTTGTTATTTAATAAATGAGTAGATTGATGTGAAATTAGGCTTTGTGCTGTAGACAGTATTCTGGTAAATAAAATAAGGAGTAAATCATCTTGCATTGAGGAATTGTTGTGAATTTTGTCTTAATGAGAGGTTTTAACATTTTAAGGAGCTTTTAAACTCTCTCTATGTATTATATAGCTTCCCCGTTGGCTCACTGGTACAGAATTTGCCTGCAGAGCAGGAGCCATAGGAGACGCGGGTTCAATTCGGGGTTGGGAAGATCCCCTGGAGAAAGGCATGGCAACCCACTCAAGTATTCTTGCCTGGAGAATCTCCACGGACAGAGGAGCATCGAGGAGCCTCAACCATGGGGTCGTGAAGAGTCAGACATGACTCAGCAACTAAGCACAGCACAACAGACAGTAGGAGATATGGGTTTGATCCCTGGATCAAAAAGATCTCATGGAGGAGGGCGTGACAGCCCACTCCTGTATTCAGTCCCACGGACAGAGGAGCCTAGTGGGCTATAGTCCATAAGGTTTCAGAGCTGGACACAACTGAGCAACATAGCATGCACGAACATATATATATATATGTGTGTGTGTGTGTGTGTGTGTGTGTGTGTGTGCATGTGTGTGCTGTTCTAGGGATATACATACTACATACTTATAATCTACTAAAGTATTTTAAAAATTCTACTTATGTCTGGTTTTTTAAAGAAAACCCAAATACTTAGGCATGGATAACTAACTTATTATCTCAACTTCTTTGCAAATGCTAAAAGACACTGTGGTTAGGACTTGCTCTGCTAATCACCAGCATGGGTATAACTTGAGACCTTGTTAAAAATGTGGAATTCTAAACATCACTTCAGACCCACTGAATCAGAATCTGCATTTGCACAAGATCTCAGGTGATTCCTATCTGTGTACATGAATTTTTGGTTTTGATGGAGAAGAGTAGCAATAATGCTTATTGTAGATTTTTTAAGATATATAAATGGAAAAACTGATGAGATGAATGCCTAGAATTCACAGTTATATCACAAATAACTACCTGAGCCTAATTTGCAGATGTTCATTCAATTTTTATTTATTTCAGCATTGCTCAATATTTAATTTTTCTTTGATGTTACAGCTCCTATCTTGTCTCACTTTGTTGTTGTTTTCTTGGATGTGGAACAAAAAAAGAAGATAGATTAGTAGAAAGTTTATGCCCAGTTTTAATTGAACATATTCATAAACGGGCCTTGGAACTGTTAGAGACTATGTAGTATCACTTTGGCAACTCCTATCACAGGGTGTTTATTAACATCAAATAAAGTAAATCTGTAGACATTTGGATTTTAAGAAAAGTAAGCTAATGAAGCATGTAATATATAACTGAAGACTTTTTCCAGTAAAAGGATAGGATGTAGATGTCAAACTGTCATGGTATTAGAAGAAATGCAAATGATATTATGCAAATTGTCTCATAAGACACTCACTCATATTAATGTACTTTTTGATTACATGTCTGAGTGGTAGTATTTAGAGGATGCCCTGAGGCAATGTGGCACTTCACAATTTTTTTCAGGTTTTGCAATGCATATACCTGTATCAGAATATAAGGTCTGACCGTCACACCTACACAGTGTTGTCTGTGCTTCTACACGCTGTCTTCTGGTCCCTTCCTGGTGAACTCTCTATGCTTTTGATTTAGCTCTACCCCTTTAAGAGTCTAATGCAGTGTACTCACACTGTCTCAAAGACATTGTCCTAACCATTCTCTCTCTTTGTTGTATCATCAGCACACAAGGATAGTTATTCCTTCTATCTTTAAAAAAAAATAAAACAATCTTTTTTCAGATTCCACTTTTCCCTTTGATTATCACCCTGGTTTCTTTTTATGAGGAAAAAGAAAACAACTTTTTTTAGATATGATTAAATTTTATATTTAAATTTTCTCCTTCATCTTTTCACAGAAACCACTCCAATTAGACATTTGACCTTGCTGTCTTATGAAAACAGCTCTTATTGGGGTCAAAAACGGGTTCTGTGTGGCATGCTCAAATGTTAGTTTCATCTTAATTTATCAGCAACATTTTACATGAGAGTCATTCTCTTCTTAAAATACCTTGACTTGGCTTTCATGACACCACAGTTTTTCCTATCTTTCTACCCTTCTCAATTTGTTTATTCTTCTGTCTTCCTCTCCTCTATCTCTAAATGTTATAGTACCCCATAGGGCTGAGTTTTAGGACACCTTTTTATACAAGCATATCCATCCTCATGATTTATTTAATGCTATACATTTGAAGTCAGGGCTTCCCTGGTAGCTTATTGGTAAAGAATCCTTTTGCCCATTCAGCAGATGGAGGTTCAATCCCTATTTCAGGAAGATCCCCTGGAGATGACAGTGGCTACTTACTCCAGTAATCTTGCCTGGGAAGTCCCACAGACAGAGGAGCCTGGCTGGCTACAGTCCATGGGGTCACAAAGAGATGGACATGACTTAATGACTCAACAACAACAGTGTGTTGAAATCACCCACATTTATACCTTATCTCAGTGACTAGACACTAGATTCTCCCAGTTGCTCAAGCTAATATCTGGGTGTTATCCTTTATATCTTTCTGTCACAGCTCACATCCAAATGTCAAAATTTCTGAGATTCTGTCTTCAAAATGTGTCTAACCTAACCACGTGTTATCACCTCCACTCTAATAAGATGCTCCTCTTGTTAGAGCCATTTTTCTCTCTCCTTTGGATTATGCAATGATCTTTTATCTGAAAGAAGGAAGTGTCTCCTTTATTCTACCCTTATCTCACATTGTTCTATTCTTAATACAAAAATCAGTCTTAAAATAGATCATGATACTCCTCTCCTCAAAACTTTGATGACTTCCTATATATCTTACACTAAAAGCCAAAAATGGGCCTACAAAGAACTACATGGTCTGATTTCCATCACTCTTCTGCTCTTATCTTCTATCATTTCCTCCTTGCTTGCTTCTATCCTGCAATGCTGACCTGAGCACACTGGGCATGCCCCTCCCCCAGGACCTCTGCATTTGCTGTTACTTCCTCCTGCATAGATTGCTCCCGTGTGGCTCCCGCTCTCAGTTTCTTCATTGTAGTTTTTGGAACATACTCCAAACAAAACCTGATCTTGACTATCTAGTCAAAAACTGTAATCTCTCCTCTTGGCATTTGATTTTTCTCCTATTCCTTAGTATTAGTACTGTCAAACATATTATATACTTTACGTACTTTGTTTTTTCTTTCCACTAGGATATAAGACATTTGAGGGTTGGGATTTTTTTTTTCTGTTTCTATTTTTTTAAGTGTCTAGAATGCTGCCTAGTATACACAGTACATATTTATCAAATGAATAACTGAATGAACAAAAGAATAGATAAATACTGAATGCTTTTATTAACAGCTTCATAGCCTATTACTAATAGTTTCATAGACTAGTATGCTAGTCTTCAATAAACTACTGAAAACACTTTTAAAAATGAAAGAGCAAACTGTAAATATTAGTATAATTCTTCCTTGAAAGAAATTGAGTTCCTTATTAGAATTCAAAAGGTAAAGAAATTGAAAATTGAGTTATACATATCCTCTACAGAATACTTAGAAAATTTGGAGGAACTTTCTACCTGCCAATTTGAAGCTGAGCTCTTGCTAGTCATAGACTGTATTTAATAATAATAATAATAAGTTCATGTTTGTAGGTCAGCATTTTAAAATTTCTTCACAATTTTTAAAAGTTGTATTAATAATACTTAATTTTCAGATAAGAAAATGAGAAATCAAGGGGACATGGCTTTTCCTCTTTTACTTTATATCTTTATGAACTGACAGATTTTTTTTAACATCATAATATTATTTCTATTTTGAATAAAAACAGACAAAAACAACAGGATTGCTCGTGTTTGCTTTGGCTGGAACATGAAGAGAAAATGATTTAATTCATTCATTCAGATATTGCTTGTCTAATAATGAATAATAAACGAATGCATGAATTTAGACTGTTATTTGAAAGTTACCATTTCAGATTGTATCATTTTATCTTTGTTTAATATTTCCTGAAACTAATCATGGTGTCCCACATTCAATATATAATTTTACAACTCAATGGGCTGGTATTTAAATATCTGGCAATTTCATCCACCTAGAAGATGGGAAATGGCAACCTATTCCACTATCTTTCCTAGAGAATCCTGTGGACAGAGGAGCCTGGTGGCCTGCTGTCCATAGGGTCACACAGAGTTGACACAACTGAAGCGACTTAACATGCATGCATGCTTTGGAGAAGGAAATGGCAACCCACTCAAGTATGCTTACCTGGAGAATCCCAGGGACGGAGGAGCCTGGTGGGCTGAGGTCGCACAGAGTCAGACATGACTGAAGTGACTTAGCAGCAGCAGCAGCAGCAGAAGATAATATAAATAAGTAAGCAAATAAAGAGGTTTGAGTGTCCAAAATTAATATCAGAAAGTCACTGAGGGAACTTTCCAACATTCTATAGTTCTAATAGTTCCCTTAGAGCTAATTTACACATTTTTTTTACAATTATGTAAAGTTTAATACTCTA
Source organism: Bos mutus (assembly GCF_027580195.1). Taxonomy (NCBI): domain Eukaryota; kingdom Metazoa; phylum Chordata; class Mammalia; order Artiodactyla; family Bovidae; genus Bos; species Bos mutus. The sequence goes on from NC_091618.1 coordinate 35,738,053, forward strand.
TACACAGTTGAAAGTAAAAATTCGTATTCATGTATAAAGATTATTTTTTGTAGGTAAGAAACACTGATAGCTGAGAAAAATTTCAACTGGCAACAAATGGTGGAATAGAATACCTATAACAAATATACTTGTAAGAACTGAAAAAAGCTATTTTAGACTAATTTGTGTTGGATAAATGACTCCATATCCTCAGATGCTCAAAGGACATTATTGAATTACTATGAGATATAATTATTTCTGTTCTTTATGATTGGCTGCAGTTATCAAGAAGTTAGGTTGTGTTTGGGCTTCACTGGTAGCCTAGCTGGTGAAGAATCTGCCTGCAATGCAGGAGACTCTAGTTCGATTCCTGGATTGGGAAGAGTCAAATCTTTTAGGGGCTTCCCTGTGGCTCAGATGGTAAAGAACCTGCCTGCAATGCTAGAGACTTGGGTTCGATCCCTGGGTCAGGAAGATCCCCTGGAGAAGGGAATAGCAACCCACTCCAGTATTCTTACCTGGAAAATTCCATGAACAGAGGAGCCTGGTAGGTACAGTCCATGGGGTCACAAAGAGTCGGACATGACTGAGCAATTAACACATTTTAGGTTGTGTTCAATTCATTGTGTTTAAGAAGGCAGTAATGTGATGATGTGCATGCTCAGTCGTGTCTGATTTTTTGAGACCCTATGAACTGTGAACCACCAGGCTCCTCTGTCTATGGAATTTTCCAGGCAAGAGTACTAGTATGGGTTGCCATGCTCCCCTCCAGGGATATTCCTAACCCAGGGGTCGAACTCACGTCAGGGGTTGAACTCACGTCTCTTGTGTCTCCTGCATTGGCGGCAAATTCTTTACCACTGTGCCACTGGGAAGGCCTAAGAAGGCAGAAAGCGACTCAAATATTTTTTCTGAAGGAAAAAAAATTATATGGTATTGAAAGAATTAAATCCCCTACCAACTAAATAGATTATTGTATATGATTATTGAACCAAAGTTAGATGCAGTGACTGAATAATACCCATATTTATCTTAAACTACATATATACCATATTAGGTGAATATGCATAACATAGACCTTCAGGTTATGCAACTGATTTTTATTGCCTGTTAATTGCATGTAAATTCTTTGAAATTGTCAGATTTATGCTATATATATTTGTAAAAGTCAGAATTCAGTGTACTGTAAGTTGAAAATGTATCTTCGGCTTCTCTGGTGGCTCAAGATGGTAAAGAATCTGCCTAGAGTGTAAGGGACCCAGGAAATTGATTGATCCCTGCAAACTGATTACTTTCATATGTAGTGGCCCTATACCTGATGACAAACACAATGAAACACTCTCTTTAGTTTGCTGGTTAGCCCATAAATGGGTCCTGAGATCCTTGAATTTTACAAATATGGAAAAAACTGTTAGTGGTGAAATTCTCATTGTTGGGTGCCCAGGTGGAGGTAGCATCTTTCAGTACCTCAATAACTTTTGATTAAAACATTCTTTTTGCACCTAACCTTCTGTTGTGCTTTTAGTCAGGTTTTTTCCTTAACAAGGTCAACAGTTTTGAGAACACTTCCTGTTCTCAACTAAAAATAATAGGAAACTTAAAAAAAAAACCAAAGCTGCCCACTTTCCCTCTCTGGCTAAGTGTTTGTAACAGCCTTTCTTCTCTGTCATGAATATTTCCCTTTTGATGGTCATAATATCTTCCAAAATATAAAAATTCAAATTTAAGGAGTTTTTCTAGTACTTAAGTTCCTTCCAGCTTCCATTATTATATAAAATACATACATGTATACATTTGTGTATGTGTATGCATATATCTATATATACTTTATTTATTTTTTGGTTTTATTTTTTTTTTTTGTTTTTGTTTTTTTTTAATTTTATTTTTAACTTTACAATATTGTATTGGTTTTGCCATATATCAAAATGAATCCACCACAGGTATACATGTGTTCCCCATCCTAATATCATATACTTTATTTTACATAATTTTCTTATTAACATGTGATAGATTCGTATTTAACTTTTCTAGGAAGGAGACCACTGATATTCTTATGGTTATCAGGAAGGTAGTAAATTTACATAATTACTATTTTTGTTGTTGTTGTTGCTAAATTGTATCCAACTCTTTTGCAACCCCATGGACAATATAGCCTGCCAGGATCCTCAGTCCATGAGACATTCCAGGCAAGAATACTGGAGTGGGTTGCCATTTCCTTCTCTAGGTGTCTTTCAGATACAGGGATCAAACTTGTGTCTCCTGAATTGACAGAAAAATTCTTTACCACTGAGCCACCTGGGAAGCCTCCTTAATAACTATGCTTCGTTGTAAACAATAAATTATATCAATGAGTATTAACAGAGTGAATGAAGGTTATTTCTCTGCTTCAGTCTCTGTAAAAATAGCACTTCATAAAATTATTGTATAATCACACTGTAGAAATAAAGTGTTAGACTGTGAAATAAAATGCCTAACCTCAAATTATATGTATAGTTCATGTAACTTCTAATAAAAAGATAATTATATGTAAAGGATTCTGGAGAAAATATAAAAGTAATTAATAGGTGGCAGCAGAGATCACAGCTCCTACAGATTGACTAGAAAGAACTCAGTTACCTAAAGATGCTTTCTAAGGAGAGGCCAGTGTATCAAAACCTGGAATAGCTGATATTTTGAGAATTGTTAGTACCAGTCCAACTCAGCTGTGCTGAGTACCTCCACCCTTTCTATATCTTAAGTCAACAACTGGGTTTGCAGTTACCTGGGTAAATGGTAAAAAATTAGACATTTGTACTGTAAACCCAATATAAGTCTAGACTTGGAGAAAGCTTCTAATGTTGAGGCATAAGTAGATAACTTGTGTTTAATTGTATCACAGTCAGGGATTAGCTACCTTATAACCACTATAACAGTGTGATGAAATCAGATTTTATATTTGACAATATAAAATCTCTTCATTATAGCCTTGTTACAAACCAATTATATACTCTTTGTAGAGGATGGAAATAGTTGTGCTTGGTAAACTAACAAGTTCCATGGATGCTTATAAAGCTTTATTACAAGCGGCTTTCAGATGGTACATTATTCAAAAACTGGGCATTGATTCAAAGTTTATTCAGTGAACTCCTTATTTTTATCATAAAGTAAAAACTAAAATATTTTTACTGAATTGTTGGTTTACACTTTAAAATATTTTAATTATTTTTAATCACAAAAATAAAAACAAAATTCAAGCCACACAAAGGGAAAAAAATTTCAAAATTAATGTCTTTAACATTAAATTCTCAAACTCTAGTGATAACCACTGTAAAGAATTTTCTTTAATACACTCTTAATTTATAAAGTGCTATGATTAAATGTTAAATAAGAAAACAAACTAATATATATGTTTTTAATTGCTATATATATTATTTATAATTGCTTTCTAGACAAAGAGATCTTGGAACATATATTCAAGGCCCCTGCAAGTAGGCACATCCAAAATTTTTTACCAATTCTAATAGTATAAAATAAATGAAATTACATTTGGCAAGTTTTCTATTTAAAGAAGTCCTTACATTATATTTTCTTTAAGTTGGGAACCCTATGTTATTTATAACTTTCTTGAGTTACACTTTACATATGATGAAATATATGTCTTATAAGTATACAGTACATAAAATAAATTTTAGTTAACTTGTAGAGTTGCATGACCATCACCATAAATTTTTCTTGGAACATTTTGATCTGTTGAAAATTTTGTTTATTCTCTGTTGTAATCAGTCTACCCTACACTGAGCCCCACGCAACCACTGATCTGCCTTCTGTCTCTATAAATTTATCCCTTCTGGAAATTTCACAAAAATGGATTTATACAATAACCATGTTTGTTTTTTGTGTCTGGCTTTCTTTTTTTTTTTAAGTTTTGGATATTGCTTCTGAGGTTTATCCACGTAATGGTTTGCATATTACTAGATTGTTTTTTATTACTGACCAATTGGTGGATATTTGGATTGTTTCCACATAAGGCTATTATAATTAAAACTACAAACATTCTTCACAAATCTGGTCATTCCTGAGTTGTTCCCATCTCAGCAAATGTTACCACTCTTCACTTAGTACTCTGGATGAAAAACCTTAGGTTGTTCTGATTTCATCTATGCTGCTGCTAAGTCGCTTCAGTGGTGTCCGACTCTGTGCGACCCCATAGATGGCAGCCCATCAGGCTCCATCGTCCCTGGGGTTCTCCAGGCAGGAACACTGGACTGGGTTGCCATTTCCTTCTCCAATGAATGAAAGTGAAAAGTGAAAGGGAAGTCACTCAGTCGTGTCTGACTCTTAGCAACCCCATGGACTGGAGCCTACCAGGCTCCTCTGTCCATGGGATTTTCCAGGCAAGAGTACTGGAGTGGGGTGCCATTGCCTTCTCCTGATTTCATCTATATCAGACCACTAATCCTAGCTATACTCTCTGTCTGGGACACTTTTACTCCTGATCTTCCCAAGGCTGATTTTGTTATTCTTTAGGTTTCAGCTTAGATGTCACTTCCTCAGTAGAAATTAATTCCCATTTATCATTATCTGAGATTGTTTTTTAATGTTGTCTTTATTTGTTATGGGCTTTCAAGGTGACACTAGTGGTTAAGAATCCGCCTGCCAGCGTGGAAGATGTAAGAGACGTGGGTCCGATCCCTCGATTCGGAAGATCCCCTTCATAGTAGGTGATTAGCAGTATGTCAGATAATGAAATACAAATATTGTTCTTGGAGTTATATGTAGGGCTTTAAAAGATATATTACATCTATTAATTGACTTCATTTCTTGCAATTAAACACCATTAATATAGTTTTCTGTATAACTGCTTTCACTATTTGCATCATGGCATTTTTGAAACTCAGTTTGAGCTTCATCAATTTAAGGAAAATAAAAGGATATAATTTTACCACCTTAATTTCTATTTCTTTACATAAAAGTGGAAACAATGCCCAGTTGTGGGTGTGTCTGGTGGTGAAAGTAAAGTTTGATGCTGTAAAGAACAGTATTGCATAGGAACCTGGAATGTTCTGTCCATGAATCAAGGTAAATTGGAAGTTGTCAAACAGAAGATGGCAATAGTGAACATCGACATTTAGGAATCACTGATCTGACAGAGTGCCTGATGAACTATGGAATGAGGTGCGTGACATTGTACAGGAGACAGGGATCAAGACCATTCCCATAGAAAAGAAATGCAAAAAAGCAAAATGGCTGTCTGGGGAGGCCTTACAAATAGCTGTGAAAAGAAGAGAAGCGAAAAGCAAAGGAGAAAAGGAAAGATATAAACATCTGAATGCAGAGTTCCAAGGAATAGCAAGAAGAGATAAGAAAGCCTTCTTCAGGGATCAATGCAAAGAAATAGAGGAAAACAACAGAATGGGAAAGACTAGGCATCTCTTTAAGAAAATCAGAGATACCAAAGGAATATTTCATGCAAAGATGAGCTCGATAAAGGACAGAAATGGTATGGACCTAACAGAAGCAGAAGATATTAAGAAGAGATGGCAAGAACACACAGAAGAACTGTACAAAAAAGATCTTCACGACCCAGATAATCACGATGGTGTGATCACTGACCTAGAGCCAGACATCCTGGAATGTGAAGTCAAGTGGGCCTTAGAAAGCATCACATGCACAAAGCTAGTCGAGGTGACGGAATTCCAGTTGAGTTATTCCAAATCCTGAAAGATGATGCTGTGAAAGTGTTGCACTCAATATGCCAGCAAATTTGGAAAACTCAGCAGTGGCCACAGGACTGGAAAAGGTCAGTTTTCATTCCAATCCCAAAGAAAGGCAATGCCAAAGAGTGCTCAGACGACCGCACAATTGCACTCATCTCACATGCTAGTAAAGTAATGCTCAAAATTCTCCAAGCCAGGCTTTAGCAATATGTGAACCGTGAACTTCCTGATGTTCAAGCTCGTTTTAGAAAAGGCAGAGGAACCAGAGGTCAAATTGCCAGCATCCACTGGATCATAGAAAAAGCAAGAGAGTTCCAGAAAAACATCTATTTCTGCTCTATTGACTATGCCAAAGCCTTTGACTGTGTGGATCACAATAAACTGTGGAAAATTCTGAAAGAGATGGGAATACCAGACCACCTGATCTGCCTCTTGAGAAATTTGTATGCAGGTCGGGAAGCAACAGTTAGAACTGGACATGGAACAACAGACTGGTTCCAAATAGGAAAAGGAAAAGGAGTATGTCAAGGCTGTATATTGTCACCCTGTTTATTTAACTTATATGCAGAGCACATCATGAGAAACGCTGGACTGGAAGAAACACAAGCTGGAATCAAGATTGCCGGGAGAAATATCAATAACCTCAGATATGCAGATGACACAACCCTTATGGCAGAAAGTAAAGAGGAACTAAAAAGCCTCTTGATGAAAGTGAAAGAGGAGAGTGAAAAAGTTGGCTTAAAGCTCAACATTCAGAAAACGAAGATCATGGCATCTGGTCCCACCACTTCATGTGAAATAGATGGAGAAACAGTGGAAACAGTGTCAGACTTTATTTTTCTGGGCTCCAAAATCACTACAGATGGTGATTGCAGCCATGAAATTCAAAGACACTTACTCCTTGGAAGGAAACTTATGACCAACCTAGATAGCATATTCAAAAGCAGAGACATTACTTTGCCAACAAAGGTTCGTCTAGTCAAGGCTATGGTTTTTCCAGTGGTCATGTATGGATGGGAGAGTTGGACTGTGAAGAAAGCTGAGTGCCGAAGAATTGATGCTTTTGAACTGTGGTGTTGGAGAAGACTCTTGAGAGTCCCTTGGACTGCAAGGAGATCCAACCAGTCCATTCTGAAGGAGATCAGCCCTGGGATTTCTTTGGAAGGAATGATGCTAAAGCTGAAACTCCAGTACTTTGGGCACCTCATGCGAAGAGTTGACTCATTGGAAGAGACCCTGATGCTGGGAGGGATTGGGGGCATAAGGAGAAGGGGACGACAGAGGATGAGATGGCTGGATGGCATCACCGACTTCATGGACGTGACTTTGAATGAACTCCGGGAGATGGTGATGGACAGGGAGTCCTGGTGTGCTGTGATTCATGGGGTCACAGAGAGTCAGACATGACTTAGCGACTGATCTGATCTGAACTAAAATGGACCAATATGGGAAGATATAATTCAGATGACCATTATATCTACTAATAGAGTAAGAATCCCTTAGAAGAAATGGAGTAGCCGTCCTAGTCAACAAAAGACTCTGAAATGCAGTACTTGGATGGAATCTCAAGAATGACAGATGTCCTTTTCATCATAAAGGATTGGAATGCAAAAGTAGTAAGTCAAGAGATACCTGGAGTAAAGGCAAGTTTGGCATTGGAGTACAAAATGAAGCAGGACAAAGGCTAACAGTTTTGCCATGAGAATGCACTGGTCATAGCAAACACCCTCTTTCAGCAACACAGGAGACAACTCTACACATGGAGATCACCAATGGTTAATACCTAAATCAGGTTGATCATATTCTTTGCAGCTGAAGATGGAAAAGCTCTATACGGTCAGCAAAAATAAGACTGGGAGTTGACTATGGCTCATATCATGAACTCCTTATTGCAAAATTCAGACTTAAATTAAAGAAAGTAGGGAAAACCACTAGGCCTTTAAGATATGACATAAGTCAGATCCCTTACAGTTATACAGTTGAAGTGACAAATAGATTCAAAGGATTAGATTTGATAGAGTAGCAGAAGAACTATGGACAGAGGTTTGTGACATTATACAGGACGTGGTGATCAAAATCATCTCTAAGAAAAAGAAATGCAAAAAGGCAAAATGGCTGTCTGAGGAGGCCTTACAAACAACTGAGAAAGAAGAGAAGCAAAAGGCAAAAGAGAAAAGGAGAGATATACCCATCTGAATACAGTGATCCAAAGAATAACAAAGAGTTGTAAGAAAGCCTTCCTAAATGAATAATGCAAAGGAATAGAGGAGAGCAATGGAACAGGAAAGAATAGAGACCTCTTCAAGAAAATTAGAGATACCAGGGGGAACATTTCATGCAAAGATAGAACAATAAAGGACAGAAAAGGTAAGGACCTAACAGAAGTGGAAGACATTAAGAAGAGGTGGTGAGAATACCCAGAAGAATTATACAAAAAAGATCTTCATGACCCAGATACCCAAGATGGTGTGGTCACTCACCTAGAGCCACACATCTTGGAGGGCAAAGTCAAGTGGACCTTAGGAAGAATCACTACAAACAGAGCTAGTAGAGGTGATGGAATTCTAGCTAAGCTATTTCAAATCCTAAAGATGATGCTGTTAATGTGCTGCACTCAATATGCCAGCAAATATGGAAAAGTCAGTAGTGACTACAGGAGTGGAAAAGATTAGTTTTCATTCCAATCCCAAAGAAAGGCAATGCCAAAGAATGTTCAAACTACCGCACATTTTGCACTTGTTTGACATCTAGCACAGTAACGATGTTCAAAATTCTGCAAGCCAGGCTTCAACAGTCCGTGAACTGAGAAATTTCAGATGTTCAAGCTGGATTTAGAAAAGGTAGAGGAACCAGAGCTCAGATTGCCAATATCCATTGGATCATAGAAAAAGCAAGAGAGTTCCAGAAAAACATCTACTTCTGCTTCATTAACTACACTAAAGCCTTTGACTGTGTGGATCACAAGAAACTGTGGAAAATACTTAAAGAGATGGGAATACCAGACCACATTACCAGTCTCCTGCAAAACCTGTGAGCAGGTCAAGAAACAACATTTAGAACCAGACATGGAACAGAGGACTGCCTCCAAATTGAGAAAGAGTATGTCAAGGCTGTATATTGTCACCTTGCATATTTGACTTATATACAGAGTGCAAAGTGCAAAATGCCAGGCTGGATGAATCACAAGCTGGAATCAAGATTGCCAGGAGAAGTATCAGTAACCTCAGATACACAGATGACACCACACTTAAAGTGAAGAGGAACTAAAGAGCATCTTGATGAAGGTAAAGAAGGGGAGTGAAAAAGCTGGCTTAAATTCAATGTTCAGAAAATGAAGATCATGACATCTGGTCCCATCACTTCATGGCAAATAGAGAGAAACAATGGAAACAGTGACATACTTTATTTTCTTGGGCTCCAAAATCACTGCAGGTGGTGGTTGCAGCCATGAAATTAAAAGACACTAGCACTTTGTAAGTAAAGCTATGACCAAACTGGACAGCATATTAAAAAGCAGAGACATTACTTTGCCTACAGAGTTCCATATAGTCAAAGCTGTGTTTTTCCAGTAGTCATGTATGGATGTGAGATTTGGACCATAAAGAAAGCTGAGTGCTGAAGAATTGATGCTTTTGAACTGTGGGTTTGGAGAAGACTCTTGAGTCCCTTGGACTGCAAGGAGATCAAACCAGTCAATCCTAAAGGAAATCGATCCTGAATATTCATTAGAAGGACTGATGCTGAAACTGAAGCTCCAGTACTCTGGCCATGTGATACAAAGAGGCGACTAACTTATCAGGAAAAACCCTGATGCTGGGAAAAATTGCAGGCTGGAGTAGAAGGGGACGAGAGAGGATGAGATGGTTGGATGATATCATTGACTTGATAGACATGAGTTTGAACAAATTCCAGGAAGTTGTTAAGGACAGAAAAGCCTGGCCTGCTGCAGTCCAAGGGATCACAAAGACTTGGACACAACTGTGCAACTGAACAGCAACAATGATTTCTATTTCTTTAAATAAAAGACAATATTCTAGAAAGATGACAACATTGATTACAAATCTTCAACCATAAACCCCAGGATGGAAGAAAAACGCTAATTTTTTTTAAGATGTTAACAGTCTTTTCATAACACAAAATTTTTTTTGGCAAAGGAAGCACAAAAAATATCCCATTAGAAGTAGCAACTGTGGCATACAGGTGCACTTGCAAAGGCGTTGTAGCTCTTCACAGTTTACATGAACAGTCGTAGAACAAGAATGATCTCTTCCTTTTGTCTTTTCACATACTGTGCATCATTTAATTTCTAGGAATCCATTGATACCTAAGGTTATTTAAATAAGTAATTGCTAGACAAGTTAAAGTGATTTAAAAGTCAATTTATATTGGAATATGGTTGATTAATGATATCCTGTTAGTTTCAGGTGTACAGCATTGTTATTCAGTTATAAATATACATGTAGTTGTTGTTTTTCAAATTCTTTCCCCATTTAGGTTATGACAAAATATTGAGCAGAGTTCCTTGTGCTGTACAATAGGTCCTTGTTGATTTGTTATTGTTGATTATAGATTTAAATACAGTAGTGTGTATATGTCTTTCCCAAACTCCCAGTTTATCCCTCCCCTCCCCACCTTGATGTTTTAAATGACAGATTTTCAAAGTTTTGAGCCAGAAGAAACTTTATAAATCACCTAATCCTATAGGTTTCTTTTGGTTGAGGAAACTGAGGCTTAAGGAGTTTAGGTGGTAAATCTTGTGACAATTACTGAGCAACTGCAGAAATCTAGTCCCATAGAAAGCAAAGAAACTGTGCTGCTTTGTATGTTTATACTAAAAATTTCCTTGCCTTTCTGAATATTTTCTCTTCTTGAATTCTTTTCTTTCATCTTCATATTTCTAATTCCATTCAAGATCCTAGCTGAAGTATCACTTTCTTCAAAAGGCCCTTTCTTATTCCAGAACTGTCAATTATTTCTCATCTTCTACACACCTATAACTTTCTAGCTACTTCCCTTATGACACCTCTGTCTTATGAGAATATCTATAATCTCACATTAACTTGAAGCTACTTGAAGACAGTAAATTATATCTCATTCATCTTTTCATCTCCTATAAACTCAACTCTGTCTTTCATTTCATTGTGTTCAATACATATTTGTTGAATCAGTGAATGGAATGCAATGTTGATTCCTGTTATTAAAATATAGATAACATCCTCACTATTTCTTTCCTAAGCAGGAAGAGTACATTCAATGAATATTACTTCACCTCATACACATTTATTAGTCATCTAGCTACATTCAAGCTGCTTAAAATGAAATATTAATCCAATTAATTTGTGCTTTTAAAACAAAGCAATTTGCACTTCTCTTCTTTGCTGAAATGATCTTATTAGCATAAATTAGTCCTCTTATGTTAAACTTCTTTGAGTGCTGTATTACAGATACATGTCAACTGTCATTTCCATATTCAAAGCATGGGATTCCGAGAAGGACCCAGAGAGGTCAGGTAATCTGCATTTATAGAGCTCTCAGAGACAGTGTATATTCAAGCCAGCTCAATGGATGGTCTTCTATCTCATTTTAAAGGCTCTCTTGAGATTTGCAAAGGAACACTGACAGATGCAAAACTGTTGACTCAGGATTCCTATAGACTATGAAAGTCATAGCCAAACAATGTTTGTTCAATCATGGAAAACATTTACTATATTATTGCCTTTGAATTTTTCTCATACTTCCCTTTTGTAAATAGTCAGGAGGGAGCAAAAGTATTTCAGAGAGTACAAGAAGAGAAGGCTTTCTGAGCTGTTTCTTTTTTCTTGATCAGCTGGTATTATAAGGTTGAGATGAGGATAAGAGGTAAGGGCCTGACTGTAAGATTCACATCCCCATATGGGTTTATCTTTCCAGAGTAGCGGTTGTTTCCTTAAGTTCTTGAAAGCAGCAATCGCTGTCAGGCTTCATGCCATCCTAAGGATGTTTCTGCATAATAACGACCTTTCTTGTGTCTTTACAATGTAATTTTTCCTTTTTCAGTGGAATTAAATCTAATGTAAAAATCACAAGTGAAGAACCAGAAATAATACTACCAGGTATGGTTACCTGCAAGAGATTTTTAAGGCTCAGGCATTATTTTTTTTTTAATTGTTGCTGTAATCATATATAGTAAATTATAAGAAATTATTCCAGATATGGATTTATTATTATTTATAATGTCAGTGAACTATTCCAAAGCTTATTTCAGTAATACTTGGATTAAACTGTTGATAAAAAGACATGATTTGATTGTTTGCTTATTATGATTAGATTATTACAATATTTTAATTATTAAAATTAATATTTTAAAACTATCACTAAAATTATTAAATGTTACAAAATATAAAATATTTTAATAAATATTAAATAGTATTAACTAATTAAATGTTTTATTATTAAATTGACTGTTAAGATATTTTTCAAAACTACTGAAAAGCATAAAGGAAATATTAATGTTATGATAAGAGAAAATACAAGATACCAATTTATATTGTCAATGCAATCAACATTTTAAAGTTTTTGGCATATACGTATTCACACAGAAACACACCCAAAAAGTAATATACTGGCATAGTACTAGTGTAAGGATTTATAAATTACATTTACTTTTAAAATCTTTTTGCAGAGTTTTTCAAATTTTCTGCAATAAGTACATATCTGTTTAATAATAAGAAAATGTTCTTCTAAAAGATGGTACGGTAACTCTTTTTAAAATCACACTTTTACTGAAATAACATAGATTTCAGATGTTTTACATATGTTATGTGGCAGTGCTCAATGAGCACTGAAATGAGCATTCAATGAGCATTAAAAGCCATGATAATGCCTTTAATAATACCACACACAGCTATGCATATACAGAATGCTTAATAATTTATATACGTTTTAAAAGTTTCATCGTCACATGACTAATCAGTCAGCAAGAAAGGGAAATAAAATAAGAAGAAACTGAGTTTCAGAGAAATTAAGTCACTTTGACTAATTCTATAGCAACAGTAAATGACAGAGCAACACAAGTCAGTCTCATTACTGTCTTTACTGCACAGCAATGCTGTTTCTTGTACCAGGTTACAAAACCTGAACTTAGTAGTTGCATAAGAATTTTACTTGACTCCTCGAAATCTAATGAATACTTTAAAATTCCTGATTACACTTAGTTTTAGATAATACTTTGTGTTTTCAAGAATTTATTCATTTTCTTTCAATTTCCTTTTGACCCTTCTGTCTGGAGCTTAAGTATAGTGATTATTTGACTGAGGCTGTAAGTGCTGCTTTTAGCCACTCTAATAATTTCCATCTTTTTTCACTGTGTAAACTTTAGATTTATCAGTCTTATCACTTGTATCAGGTTTTCTATTTTGACAAAATAGGAAATGTGCTACTGTGCTCAGTCATGTCCAGCTCCTTGCAGCCCCATGGGCTGTGTAGCCCGCCAGGCTTCTCTGCCCACGGATATTTTCCAGGCAAGAATACTGGAGTGGGATGCCATTTCCTACTTCAGGGGATCTTCCCAACCCAGGGCTCGAACATGCATCTCTTGTGTCTCCCACATTGGCAGGCAGATTCTTTACCACTAGTGCTATCTTGGAAGCCCGGAATAGGAAATGATGATCTTCAAATAACTGAATCATTACTATTGACGTGTAGAAAAATATTTCTTAACTCCGCAGACAGAATGGTTGACAGGCAGGCAGCAACTTCATGTGAGAGTTCCCAAATGTTCACTTGCCAGCTAACCAAAGGAAGTATAATTTTGGAATATGAACGTGGTAAGGGGTGTTACCTGTCACAGGTTCAAAAGTACAAGTTGAGCATAATGAAGTCAAGAATTTCCTTTGTGCCATGTTATGAACATTCCCTAATAAAGATTAATGGAGTTTAAACCCTTTAATTATCAACTCTATGTGTCTGGTAGAAAGAGTAAGCTATTCCAGTTTAAAAAACTCTGTAGTTTCTTGACAAAGATTTGGAACTGAATTGCAGAGAACTTAACTGAGCTCCTAGATTGTACTGTTTAGGCCATGTTAAACATGCAAAAGACAGCATTTTTGGTGGGATTTTTTTGCAGTATAGTATGGAATTCATGATAGTTCTGGAGTCAAATGACTTGAGTTCAATTCCTGACTCTAGTGTTCAATACAAACCTTGGGAAAGTCCTTCAATATCTATAAAAGTGGCATAATAAGCTGTTGCAAGGATTAAATGAGAAAAAGTATGTAAACCACTTGTAAAAGTGAGTATATGACGCATATTTAGTAATTAATGTTAGACCATATTAATTATGATATTATAAGAAGAGAGAGCACAGATACTTGAAGAACTCATGTAAGAAGGCAAGCTGGCAAATGATTAAGCATTACCAATAAACAGTGATATAGGCGTAGGAGACCAACTGGAGAGAGGTCATTGAGATCCTCAGAGAGGGTTTTTGGAATGGTTAAAATTTGAACCACATTGTAAAAGATAAAATTTGAAAAGATATTATCTGTGACTTTGACTCAAGGTGAGAAGAGTACTAAAGCCTGAAGGAAATGATACAATTTGAAAAAGGGAAATTACCAGGGTTAAATAAAAGAATTAATGTGAAATATAAGATTGTCAGGGGAACACCTTTTCTCCTAGTCTCTCCTTTTTCAGCACTTGAAAAAGAAAACAGATTAGGATGACTGGTAACTGTGAGGCAGAAATTAAGCAGAAGTTATTTTCTCAAGGCCCTCTTCCCTACTTTTTATCTTTTAGTAAATTTTGATCTCAAATTCTGCCTTGTGGAGTTTTCAAAGGCAAGATCAGAGTTGTATGTCTTGTCAGAATGCTTCAGACTTGACCTCTGGATTTCATTCTATGTCAGATTCTGGAGTAAAATCCACAGTCTTTTGTTGGAAGCTTCTCTGTGTTGCCTTTGGAACTTGGTGACAAAAAATTGAAAAAAGCATGGATTTGTGATGTTGATATACATTAAAAAAAAAAAAAAAAACAGGTATTTTGTGGTTTAATTCTTTTCTTCCACATACCTCAGACTTCTAATGTATAATGCAATATTATTGTGCTGATTATTAATGAATTATATTCTACCATTCTCCTTTTCCCCACATACATTTCTTTTATGATTTTGTTTGAACCATAAGCGTTTTTACATTGTTAGCTTCTCCTGAAGATTGAATACGTAAACAAAATTAAGTAGATAGTGCTAAATACTGACTTTAGAGTGCTTACGTTAAATTACCTTGAATTATGCGTTCCATTCTCGTGTTTTCACAGTATACCTTTCATTATGCATAGTTGGCTTTTGCTAACTGTAATGAGGTTGATAAAGAAGCTACTTGAAAGAAGCAGAAATCATTAAGTCCATTTTTATAATTGCTTATTGAATTCCAATTACTAATGAGTAGTCTGGGCTCTTTTTTCTTTTTGTTCTTCTTTTCCTTGCTTATATCTGGGGTGCCTAGTTCTATAGCTATTATTTTATTTCATATGTAGTGGCATAATTTGATATCTATAAGATTGTTGCCTTAGTTTCAGAGCCCAGATAAGTGATTTTAGTTTGGTTACTACTAACTCACCAGAACTAAAATTCATAGATTGACTATTACAGTAATCTCAGATTGCCTGAAAACTAAAATACTCTATAACAGAAAAGCAATAATATTAGAAATATGATAATTGTAGTGAGACTTGAAGAGACCTGAATACCTCTGGTTCATCCTATAAATTTGATTCTGGTGCATACAATTTAATCTATCTCAGACTTCAACTTGCATTTAGACATAACTTAATGTTTCTTTTCATTTTTTAAAATAAAATTTGAAATGTTGTACTTATTTATGAGTCTATAGATATTTGTTACCAATATCAAGATTTGTTACTTTACCATGCAAATCCTGTTTGGCAGCATATTTTCTTGAAAATAATTTCCTAAAGTGTAACTGTGGTCGATTTAGTTCCTTTCATACATCTTTTTTTTATATTGACGTTGATGCCACTAAAACTAATATAAAACTATTTATATGATGTTTTTTTTCTTCCTTGCAGGCCATTAAAATAGACAAGAGTTTGCTATGACAAGAAATAAATACATTTTGTCTTTTCTCATAGAATTATCCACACTTTTCTGCTAGAAATCATAATATCCATACATAGTTATTAATCAAAATCTTTTTTTTTTTTTGAAATAAACACTTTCACCTTTACATCAGTTGAATGCCTCCTAAGTGACCACAGTCTGCCAGATGTATGACTTGCCAATCTGGTCACTGCTCTTTAAAATTTCTTTTTGAATATTAAAAAAATAAATAAATAAAAGAAACTACATTAGCTTCTAAGGAAGAGCCCGTTCTGTGCCATTGATTAATTGGCATTGATAAATAAGCCGCATTAGTGTTACAAGAAAATGGCATAACAGATTGATGTCAACTGGAGCTCTCTAGGAATAAAGCTGAAGACAACTCAGCACACCATCTGGAAGAGACAATGAGAGGTGGCAAATTTCATGCAACAGGGGAAAGGGGAGGGTGCTTTTCAGATGCTACATATCTGAACTGACACTTTGATGTATTCAAGTGCAATCTCCCCTGTCAAAATATTTCTTTCGTTAGCCGTACTCAGTCTAATGCAATCAGACCGCAGTGTGGAAGACTGCCATATCCTCTTAGGTGAGATTTGTCTTGGAGTAACAAGCTGCAAAGCTTCCAAATTGTAGTGCCACAATTTAAGTGATAAAAAGAAAAACAAAAACATGCAATACCAGCTTCTGTTAAAATGTACAACTTGCTATGCCACCTTTAATAAGAATTTGAAAGTTCAAGTATAAAACACTCACTTTAAAAAGAAACTATACTAACACTGTATAACTGACTTGGGAATTATCTATTATTTTAAATTTCTAAAACTTGCAGGTAAATATATGTTTGTTTATTTTATACTACTTAAGTGAATATATCCTTCCCACTGGAAATTCCTACTAATTAATGAACATATTTATGGGGTAATTGTCTTGGTTGCTTTATGGAGAAATTATATTCTTGAGACAGGTAAGAGATCATGTATTACGATTATTAGCATCTTTCTGGTGCCTCAAATATTTCTTTTATAGGAAGTAAATGATTTTGTATTTATTTTAATAAATGATACTATTCTTATTTTCATGTGCATATACTAAATAATAATTTATAAAATGTTACTAAAATATGGATTTAAAATAACAAATGGAACCCATAACTATTTGGTCAGATCAATAAAATATTATAGATGCCATATTTACCTGTACTTTCTGTTCTTTAGCAAGACAAATGTTTTATTTAATATAATTGGAAAAAATTGTCTACTTCAAATCTTATCCAAATAATTAGTCACAATTTTAATTTGGGGGCCAAAACATTAGTTATCCAACCAATTAATTGATCTTATCATTACATTTAGATCATAGTTTGTTCGCTTTAGACAGTTAAAGTTGATATAATGATAATTTACATTTTAATCTATAGCATATGCAATTTATGTACATGAAACTTCTTATAGCTTGATAGTTATATTCAAACAATTTTTCTATCCATTCACAGAATTATGATTTCTGTTTCTAGTAGACTGATTTGTGTTGATCAGATTTTTACTCTTTATTGCTTACATGATATTTTTAGACTATCTTATTTTTACTAGTATGTTTAGTCTATTCCCACAAAGCACATGCAAACACATAAACATATTAAATTAAAACATGATAAAATGAATTTGCCCCAGGGCCTATAATCATTTTCTTGTATGGGTTTATAGGAAATAGAAATAATAGGCAGATTCACCAATGCAATGCAATTACTTTACTGACTTATTTTACACAATATCTCTAAAACCTAAAAGGTATGTTTGTAAATATAGAAAATACCCTAGTGAGAAAATTAATAAGGGGAAACACCCCATACCAAAGTAAATGGTGGGAAAAACAATTGAATTTACACTGAATTTGCCATATTTTTCTGTGAATAGAAAGTTTCTAAGATACCAGTTTCTAAGATAATAACTAATAAATAACCAGATAAAATTTGATAACGTGGCTATTACTTCTGTTAAGTGTTTCTTAACAAAGTGTAAATAAGTTAGTAAAATCTCAGAACTATTACTATACGATTTAAGATCATTTTTATGATATTACTATCTCTTTAAATATTATTGAGTGAAAAGATACAGACAGGTATGAAACCTGCCTTATATTTGGTGGGCATACACAATGAAAGGCTGATATTTTACAAAGGTGCACTATGATGAAATTTCACCAGTGTGCTATAAAGATTTGAAAAATTTAGTTTTTCAAAAAGAGATCATTCAAATCTGCTCTGGATTGGTTAACTCATTTTAAAAAATCACTTTGTCAGTGTTTGGATATGATTGATATACAAAAAGATGTACATGTTTAATATATACAATTTGATGAGCTTTGAGATAAGCATGCACTTTTGGAGATGACAGATATGTTTATGGCCTACATTTTAATGATTTACATATCCATTATCTCCAAAATGTTCCTCAGTATTTGTTATTTTTCCTTACTTTTATTATTTTGTTATAGGAACACTATACATTAAGATCTGTCTTTATCACATTTTTAAGTGTGCAATACAATATTGTTAACTAGGAGGCTGTGCTGTACTGTAGATCTCTAGGACATTTTTATCTTGTATAACTGAAATTTTGCACCTTCTGCATAGTAACTTCTTGTGTTTCCCTCCCACTAGACTCTCTGCTTCTTGACTTTGAATATTTTAGATTCCTCATGTAAGTGAACTGTGTATTATCTGTCCTTCTGTGTCTGGCTTATTTCACTTAGAAAATTGTCCTCTGTGTTCATCCATGTTGTCTAAATTAGCAAGATTGCCTTCTTCTTTAAAGCTGAATAATATTTTGTCTATATGTAGCCTTTTCTTTATTCATTCATACACCAAGAGTGACTTAGTTTGCCTCCGTATCTGCAGTGAACATGGGGGTGCAGATATTTCTGTGAGATCCTGATTTCAATGCCTTGGGTATATACCCAGAGTAGATTGTTGGGTTGTAATAGTAATTTTATTTTTATTTTACTGAGGCACTTCCATACCCTTTTCCATAGTGCCTATACCAATTTGTATTTCCACCAGTAGTATACAAGGCTTCCCTTTTCTCCGCATTTTTGTAGAGAATGCTTTTTATGTTTTATTTTGATAACAGCCATCCTAACAAGTGGGAGTGATATTTTATTGTGGATTTGGATTTGCATTTCCCTGATAATTAGTGATATTGAGTGTTTTTTCATACATCTGTTGACCATGTCTATTGTCCTATGTCTTCTTTGTAGAAATGTCTGCTCAGCTCCTTTTTAAATTATCTTTTGTTTTCTTTCATTGTTGGCATTGTTGATACATTGTACAAATTCCCTATAGTTTTGGATATTAACCCCTTATCAGATATACGCTTTACAAATATTTTCTCTCATTCTGTATGTTGCCCTTTTATTTTGTTGGTTTTTTCTTTGCTGTGAAGAATCTTTTAGTTTGACGTAGTCCAGGTTGTTGATTTTTGTCTTTGGTGAGTATCCTTTTGTTGTCGTATCCAAGAAATCTCATTGCCAAGGCCCAAATTAAGAAGATTTTTCTTTGATTTCTTCTAGGGGTTTTACAGTTTTAGATCTTTTGTTCTTGACAGTGTTCTACTGAACTCTGGCTACTGTTTTTTGACATTTTGACACTGGAATTTGTTCAGGGAGAGTGTCTGGGATCGTTCAGGCTCCTATTATCAAGTCAAAAGAAGGATAATTTGTAAAAAGTGACATATTTGTCTTGTGAGAAAAAAGTTCAGGAAGAAGAAGATATCTTCAAATATGTAAAGACTGTCATATGCAAGAAGAGAGGGAAAGTTCTTTAAAGATTTAAAGGACAGCCAGGGTGGAAGTTGCAAAGAAAAAAAAAAAGATTTTTGCTGGTAATAAGAAGGACTTAATATTAGTGACAGTTGACTGGAAACAGTTTGGCCTCTTGGGTCTTTCCTGGCATTCTAGTGGTTGCGATTTCTCTTTCCAGTGCAGGAGTAGTGGGCTTACTTCCTGGTCAGTGAGCTAAGATCCCATATGCCTTGTGTCCAAAAAAGGAAAACATGAAGTAGAAACAATATTGTAATGAATTCAATAAAGACTTTAAAGAATTGTCCACATTAAAAAACAAAACAAAATAAAGCTCTTAAAAAAAAAAAAAAGAAAAGATGGCCTCCCTTGAGAAGTGGTAAATTCCTTGTCATTGAAGATGACTGTGCAAAGATGATCTCTTGTTAGGCAACTTGTAGGTTAAGTAGGTGACTTCCCCTGCTGAACCCAGAATCTTCTTTTCCAAAAATGTTACAGCAATCTGTGTATCTGTCAGAAACAGTGAAATGCAGATACACTTTTAGATTTTCTTCAAATACATTCTACCGGTTTGATAGCATTCAGTTCAGTTCAGTTCAGTTCAGTCACTCAGTCATGTCTGACTCTTTGTGACCCCATGAACCGCAGCACGCCAGGCCTCCCTATCATCACCAACTCCTGGAGTTCACTCAGACTCATGTCCGTCGAGTTGGTGATGTCCCAGCCATCTCATCCTCTGTCGTCCCCTTCTCCTCCTGCCGCCAATCCCTCCCAGCATCAGAGTCTTTTCCAATGAGTCAAGTCTTCGCATGAGGGGGCCAAAGTACTGGAGTTTCAGCTTCAGCATCATTCCTTCCAAAGAACACCCAGGACTGGTCTCCTTTAGAATGGACTGGTTGGCTCTCCTTGCAGTCCAAGGGACTCTCAAGAGTCTTCTCCAACACCACAGTTCAAAAGCATCAATTCTTTGATGCTCAGCCTTCTTCACAGTCCAACTGTCGCATCCATACATGACTACTGGAAAAACCATAGCTTTGACTAGATGGACCTTTGTTGGCAAAGTAATGTCTCTGCTTTTCAATATGCTATCTAGGTTGGTCATAACTTTTCTTGCAAGGAGTAAGCGTCTTTTAATTTCATGGCTGCAGTCACCATCTGCAGTGATTTTGGAGCCCAATAAAATAGCATTACAAAATCTCAAAAATTCTGTCCCCTCGTGTTTGAGTAAGTATATTAATTATCTAGAAGTAAATTTAATTGCTAATAATTTTCTGAAATAAAATTACATTTGTATATATGATTTCAGGAAAGCATCCAAATCCCCTTTGTTAATTTTTCTTAATGGTTAGTTTATAGTTTAAAGCAAACATTTGTGGCCTGTTCTTATATATTCTTACCTCACCTTCATAGAAGATCAAATTAGACTTTTTTAATTTGCCAGAAGCATCAATTCATGATTTCATAATAAGCGACTTAGAAAGAGTGAAGTATCTGACAGTCGCCAAAAAGCTAACGAAAGGGACATTTTAATTTACTATTTGGATTTTAGAACCTCTAGTTAAATGATCTTACCACTTCCCCATTTCACTTCTTTGTTATTCCTTTGCCTCTTAATCTTTAACAGTATTTTCCTTCTCTGAAAAGCTTATTATTCAATCCCTTTAGGATTAGAGTTCTGGCAGATAAAAACATTCCATCTTTCACTTGTTTTCTGTATTTATATATTAGCATAATTTTCAATTCCATACCTCTATGTTTGAAGGAATGTGCCACATTATCATCATAAAAAGTTCCTGATAAAGTTGAATTCTGTTTGTAGGTGAAGAGAAAATCCTGAGGTTATGAATAAAAACAAGCTTGCCCAGTGAGGAAATACTTTAATGGGGTTTAAAAGGCTCTGACAGATAACCTGAAAATAATCAGTAATAGAGGGACAGGGAGAAGCAGTTACGTTTTCTCTTGAGTTAAAGAGTTGGACATGACTTAGTGACTGATCAACAACAATAAAACAAAGTTGAAGATGATGAAAACTGCCTTCAGAAGTAGCCTCAGGACCCTGATTGAAATAACACTGCAATATTGATAGCATTCTGGATGGTGATTTATTTCATACAAAGCACTTTGGTATATATATTGTAGCATGTAGCCGTCATATAACTTTGTCAGAAATGTAGGGCATTTGTGTAGTAACTCAATTTACATGTGAAGTAATGAAATTTCAACATGCAAATTATTTAAAAAGTTCTTGAACTTAAAAAAAAAAAAACAACTTGAAATCCAGACCCCAAATTCAGTTTCCTTTCCATTACTCTTCTTTTGGAACTTTTTAGGAGTGATTGTAGTTAGTACTCTTCACAAGACTGAAATATTATAGTTTGGTTCTTTAAGCCATTACATTTCACAGAAATTATGAGATAAAGGCTAGAAAACCAAATCAAATAACTACTCCCAAAGTAACAATCTTGGTCATAGATGTATGATTTACCAGTAAATTCTTAAAGTTAGTCACTCAGTCATGTCTGATTCTTTGTGACCTCATGGACTGTAGTCCACCAGGCTCCTCTGTCCATGGAATTCTCCAGGCAAGAATTCTGGAGTGGGTTGCCATTCCCTTCTCTAGGGGATCTTTCCGACCCAGAGATCCAATCCAGATCTCCCGAGTTGCAGGCAGATTCTTTACCATTTGATCCTTGCTTAAAATTCTCTGAAAAAGGAAACTGAAGAATGAGCTAAATTTTTTAAGAAAATAAATAGAAAAAGAAAAGTTATTTTTTATCCTATTTGACTACAAGAATGTGTCCAAATAAATAAATAACAACATACATTGTACTGGATTTTATCCACATATTTTTTATCATGTTTCTGTGCAAACTGGTATGTATGAAGTGTAAAGATATGTAAAGAAAATATACACACTGTGAAACATTTCCCATGTCTAGAATAAACCTTGGCAGGCCATATTACCCATGTAATTGCTATTTCCTGATGAAAACAGTTTCTTCGAAGGCATTTAACAAGAGCCAGATTTTTAATGCTGTTTCTGGCATTTACGTATGGCATCTAGGCACTTTGCCATTTCAATCTGAAATAATGAAGGACGGACAGAGAAGATCCTCCTCTTTTTAAATGCCTGGACTTTCAAGGTATAACGCGTCAGGAACCCAGACATATAATTTAGAATTGGTTAAAAAGCAAAGAGAAAATATTTTAAAGCTTACTGTTTTTTTCTTGTGGGACACCCTAAGATTTTGTCTGTTTTGAATGTCTGAATTTTTTTCTTGATTCTTAGTGTTATTTTAATATTGAAAATGGAAGGAAAAAAGCAACGTTTTTGGCACGTCATACTTTATTATTTCAAGAAAGGTAAAATTAAACTGAAATTCAAAGAGAATTGTGCAGTGTATCGAGAATGTGCTGTAACTGATCAAACATGTCAAATAAGTGGTTTTTGAAGATTCGAGCAGGTAATTTCTCACTGGACAATGCTCCGCATTCAGGAAGACCTGTTGAAACTGATAGCAATCAAATCAAGGCATTCATTGAGAACAATTAACATTATACATGACATACTCAAAATATCCAAATCAAGTGTTGAAAATCATTTGCACCATTTGGTTATGTTAATTGCTTTTATGTTTGGGCTCCACGCAAGTGAAAAACCCTTCTTGAATGTATTTCTACATGCATTTCTCTGCTGAAACATAGCAAAAACATTCCATTTTTAAAATAAACTGAGGCAGGGGATGAAAAGTGGGTACTGTACAATAATGTGGAATGAAAAAAATCGTGGGGCAAGTGTAATGAACCACCACCAATCACTGCAAAGGCCGGTCTTCATCCAAAGAAGGTTATGGTATGTATATAGTGGGATTGGAAGGGAGTCCTCTATTATGAGCTCTTTCTGAAACATCAAACAATTAATTCCAGAAAGTACTGCTCCCAGTTAGACCAACTGAAAGCAGTACTTAAAAAACATACAGAATTAGTCAACAGAAAATACATAATCTTCCATTAGGGTACCATAAGATCACATGTTTTTCTGATGACCAGCAAAACCTGTTTCAGGTTAGCTGGGAAGTTCTGATTCATCTGCCATATTCACCAGACATTGCACCTTCAGATTTCCATTTATTTTAGTCTTTACAAAATTCTCTTAATGGAAAAAAAAAAAATTCAATTCCCTGGAAGACTGTAAAAGGAACCTGGAACTGTTCTTTGCGCAAAAGGATAAAAGGTTTTGGGGAGATGAAATTATGAAGTTCCCTGAAAAATGGCAGAAGGTAGTGGAACAAAATGGGTGAATATGTTGGTCAATGATGTTCCTGGTGAAAATGAAAAATATGTCTCTTATTTTTACTTAAAAATGAAATTTTTGGCCGACCTTATGTCTCACATATGTGATAGACTCTGGAGAATGAGAATTCTGTTTTCTGCTTCTTTCTCCCTCCAGTGTTAAAATTCTGGTCGGCACCATGAATACAATAACCCCATAAAAATGTTCTTGCTGAATGAATGTGTGAAATAAAGTATCCATTGAAGATCTTGAAGGCTCATTAGTCTATCGGAAATATGTGATTTTAATTATAAATTATCTGCTCTCCTCTATTATATTGCACTCTACCATTCATCATAACTAAATGTGCATATACAAATGAGTTTTCTAAGAAGGCCTCACTGCTTTATAATGCTCAAATCATCTAAGTGCAGGCTCAGTGTTTGGAAATCCTCCATAGGATTTCCAAATGTACACTATTTTGTTGTTCTCTTCCAAAATTGTCAGTTTTTAGATAATTGTCTATGTTTCTTCAATTTTAAACAGTAAGTTTATCAGTGATTTCATTAGATAGAATACGTTAAAATTAGTAAATTTTTCTAAAACTCCGTATTTACTTATTATTATAATTTTTTTTGGATAGAGAACAAAATTTCCTACAACTTGGGTAAAGCATTGGGACTGTTAGTTTTCTATTGCTGGATAACAAATTACCACCAACTTAATGGCTTGAAGCAGCATACATGTATTATGTAAAATCCTGTGAGTTAGAGGTACAGGTACACATGGCTAGACTCTGCTCAGAGCCTCACTAGGGTGAAATCATGATATCAGCCAGTGCTGACTTCTTACTTAGAGATAGAAGTCCTTTTCCAAGTCAGGTTGTTGGAAAAATTTCAAGTGCTTGAAGCTACAGGAAAAGGGTCCTCATTCACTTACAGCTGTCAGCCCAGCTATGTTCTCAGAACCTACAGGCCTTTGCCATGTGACACTCAGGTCTTTGCTGTGCAGCTTCTTCCATCTGTAGTTCACAGCATGGTCATTTGCTTTGCTCTGGGTCAGCAGAAGAGCATATTTGTTGCTTTGAATTACTCTGACTTTAAAGGGCTTGCCTAATTAGCTCTGTACCACCCAGAATAATCTCCTTTTCTGTGAACTCAAATTCAGCTGAATACAAGAAACAAAATAATATAATTAGGAGAGAGAAAACATATTATATTCAAGTGAGTTTACTGGAGTAACTACTTGAATATAAACATATTTTAGAAGAATTAGGGGTAACACATCAAGCATGTGCATGCGTGTAAATCATTTCAGTCCTGTCTGACTCTCTGTGACCCCATGAACTCTAACCCACCAGTCTCCTCTGTGCATGGGATTCTCCAGGCCAGAATACTGGAGTGCGTTGCCATGCCCTCCTCCAGGGGATCTTCCGGACCCAGGGATCAATCCCGCATCTCATGTGGGTCCTGCATTGCAGGCAGTTTCTTTACCGCTGAGCCCCTGGGAACACATGGAGCTTAGACGGGGTATAATAAAACGGTGATGCTGGAAGAGGGTCACGGATGTCAAACAGTAGTGGCAGAAGTCTTATCTTGCACAAGAAGAGACCTAAGAAAGCAATGAATTTTATGATAAAACTTAATAATAAGATTTTTCAAATTAATTATTATTTTTACAGGAATATTTTAACAGGTTCTTTGTGTTCTGACAGCTAATGGACTGTTTTTCCCTCTTTGTTTAACAAATATTCATGAAAGGTGGGAAAGCACCTTTAAATATGGATGTTAAATGGTACTGTATCTGCATCTCTGTATCTGGCATAAATAAAGCTTTTGGAGGAAAATATTTGCATTTTTCTGAAGTTCGTTGAGATGTCTGTAACCATAAAAATGACTGTGGCCACATTAAGTGACTAATTTCCTCTCTCTCTCTTTTTCTCAGTAAATTTTAACCAAAAATATCCTTGCTACAAAAGGAATGCCTTGCATATCAACTGAAATTATATGTTCATTTAATGCTTAGTAATTACCTGAATCTCAGGAACTTATGTGCTTTTGTATTGATTCCAGCAGCTGACACATCTGAATTGCTGTTACAGATCTATGACCCCTGACCTTATCATATCTAAGCAGTTCTCAATTGTATATATTTGCAAACTAGAGACTGCCACTCAAATATGGCTCCTGTTTTCTGATTCATGGTTCAGTTAGAGTATGAAATATGATTACTCCTTTAGCAGAGTCATAGTGTTGAAATATACTACAAATTGGTTCAGATATGAGAAAGTCTGGAATTGAATCCTTCATATTTTTCAGAAGAATATATGAAACACTTTGTAGTATCAATCCTTTGCTAGAAACCAGAGATATGGAATTGGCAAAAATAAGTATGATTTTTGTGTCCATGCGGTTTACAGCATAGTTGTTGTCGTTCAGTTGCTAAGTCATGTCCGACTCTTTGTGACCCCATGGACTGCAGCATGCCAAGCTTTCCTGTCCCTCACTATCTCCCAGAGTTTGCCCAAGTTCATGTCCATTGAGCTGGTGATGCTATCTAACCATCCCATCCTCTACTGTCCGCTTCTCCTTTTACCTTCAACCTTTCCCAGCGTCAGAGTCTTTCCTAATGAGTCAGCTCTTTGCATCAGGTGGCCAAAGTATTGGAGCTTCAACTTCAACATCAGTCCTTCTGGTGAATATTCAGGGTTGATTTCCTTGAGGGTTGACTGGTTTGATCTCTTTGCAGTCCAAGGGACTCCCAAGAGTCTTCTCCAGCACCACAGTTTGAAAGCACCAATTCTTCAGCACCCAGTCTTCTTTCTGGTCCAACTCTCACATCTGTACATGATTACTGGAAAAACCATAGTCTTGACTATACAGACCTTTTTAGGCAGCATTGTTGGGGATTTGAGATAGCAATTGATCAAAACCATGATAGGATAAGTGTATAAGTACTTACAGTATTTTACCGGGGGATCTAATCTGATAAAGGGGGTCAGGAATGCTTCTCCCCAAAAGAGGAGAGAAGCTATTGACTGAAAGCTAAAGAATAAGAAAATATTAGATTTGAAGAGGAGGGATGCACCTTCCAGCCAAAGGGAAAAATACATGCAAAGACCTATTAGCAAAAGGAGTTGATTGTTGTCAACACATTCTTTGTTGTCATCAACAAGACAGGAGCTAGAGATATAATAGGAAACTCAGATGGCACTTAGTATGTATTATTTTAGAAACAAGGAGTCTAGGAAAGAATATATCCCTATTTGTTATCTTCTGTTAAAATATCTCTAAACTTGCAGGGCAGTAGTGGGGACACAGACATAGAGAACAAACTTGTGGACACAGTGGGTGAAGGACAGGGTGGGATGAATTGAGAGAGCAGCATTGAAACATATACATTCCCATATGTAAAATAGATAGCCAGGCGGAATTTGCTATATGACACAGGGAGCTCAAAACTGGTGCGCTGTGAAAACCTAGAAGGGTAGGATGGGTAGGAAGTGGGAGCGAGGCTCAAGAGGGAGAGGGCATGCGTATATTTATGTTTGATTTATATTGACATATGGCAGAAACTAACACAATATTTTAAACCAGATATCCTCTAATTAAAAATAAATACAATTTCAAAAAATCTTTAACTCAGGCTAGGAAACAAAGGTAAATCTCTGGTTTTCTAGGCAAATTAATGCTGTTATTCAGAATGGTGAATAGAAAGCTTTTTTTCTGTGTGTATGTTTGCATCTTCTAGATAGTTGTGTTTATGTGTTTAGATTTAATTTAAGATTTTCAGTCTCCCCTGACATTGAAAAACTTGTAGCAAATATGAAAAAGAGAAGGTGAAAGGGACTTGATATGCATACATACATATATATATATATGTATATATATACTCAAGAATATTGATCCAGTTATAAAAGGAGAAAAATATTTTACTGCAGTGCTCATTGCCTAAGGACTTTACATTTTGATGACCACATTGTTTTGATAGGCAAGTTTCTTGATCTCTGAAATGCTGTAAAAGTGATTTATTGCCCAAAATTAAAACTATTTTCTTCATCCTTAAGGTACTGTGATAGTTGAAATAGATTTTCTGCTTCTTTCATCATGGAAGGTTCCTTTACCTCTGGCAATGATGATGAAAAATTATCATTTTGTCTTTTTGCAAGTTGATAAAAATATATATTTTTATTCCTGAATTAAATAGATTATAAAAGGAAAATCCATTTTTGAAGTTAAAAAACTTTATAATAAAAGGCTGTTTTTATTGACAAAGCAGAAGGTTTTTTACAGACTTGTATTTTGTTCCTAAGACTATGTCATATGGTTAGTTTGGCTATACACCACTCTCTAGAAGGTGAAGGAATGAAGAATGAATAATTTCATGGATGAACAATCAGAACAAAGGTGATATATTATATGGTTGCACATTTGGTATTAATAGCTTCTAGGGAGGGTCAGTAAGTGTTGGAAGAATGCTGCAGGCAAGGCTAGTATGAATACTTCAAGCAAAGCTATTCTGAATCAAAGTAACACAAATGGGAAAAAAAATGTGATAAAAAAGTGGACTCTTTGGATTTGCAACATATCTTGTCAATCTCAAACTGAGGGAACTGCTAAACATATAATCTTTAATTTACTGAAGAATATCTATTGAGGAATTATGAAGAATGTTTGAATTTAGATCTTTTTGCCATGTTTGTTTAGCTGTTTTAAAGTGTTATATATGTGTGTTTGTATATCAGAATTATGATATAAAGGTGATTGTGTCACCATTTTACTCATTGGGAAAGACTCCCATTTGTAGTTTATATGTTTATACTTTGTGAAAGTATAATGATGGACAAAATAAATTGGTCTTAGCTGCACCACTGAGAAGGCAATGGCACCCCACTCCAGTACTCTTGCCTGGAAAATCCCATGGACGGAGGAGCCTGGTAGGCTGCAGTCCATGAGGTCACTAAGAGTCGGACACGACTGAGCAACTTCACTTTCACTTTTCACTTTCATGCACTGGAGAAGGAAATGGCAACCCACTCCAATGTTCTTGCCTGGAGAATCCTAGAGACAGAGGAGCCTGGTAGGAGGCTGTCTGTGGGGTCGCACACAGTCGGACACGACTGAAGCGACTTAGCAGCAGTAGCAGCAGCAGCAGCACCACTGACTAATTGTTTAAGTCATGACTACTTTGGTGTAGTCAATAGGGCAGAAGTAGATGTTTTTCTGGAACTCTCTTGCTTTTTTGATGATCTGATGGATGTTGGCAATTTGATCTCTGGTTCCTCTGCCTTTTCTAAATCCAATTTGAACATCTGGAAGTTCTCGGTTCATGTACTGTTGAAGCCTGGCTTGGAGAATTTTGAGCATTACTTTGCTAATGTGTGAGATGAATGCAATTGTGAGGTAGTTTGAACATAATTTGTCATTGCCTTTCCTTGGGATTGGAATGAAAACTGAGCTTTTCCAGTCCTGTGGCCACTGCTGAGTTTTCCAAATTTGCTGGCATATTGAGTGCAGCACTTTCACAGCATCATCTTTTAGGATTTGGAATAACTCAGCTGGAATTCCGTCACCTCCACTAGCTTTGTTCATAGAAAAACATCTACTTTATTTTTTAGTTTATTGACTATACCAAAGCCTTTGACTGTGTGGATCACAACAAACTGTGGAAAATTCTTAAAGAGATGGGAATAACAGACCACCTTACTTGCTTCCTGAGAAATCTGTATGCAGGTCAAGAAGCAACAGTTAGAATAGGATATGGAACCTTATTTAACTTCTATGCAGAGTGAAAGTGAAAGTCACTCACTCGTGTCCGACTCTTTGCAATCTCTTGGACTATAGTCCATGGAATTCTACAGGCCAGAACCAGAGTGCTGTCCTTTCCCTTCTCCAGGGGATCTTCCCAACCCATGGATTGAACCCAAGTTCCCCACATTGCAGGTGGATTCTTTACCAGCTGAGCCACAAGGGAAAACCAAAAATATAGGAGTAGGTTGCCTATCCCTTCTCAAGCAGATCTTCCCAACCCAGGAATTGAACCAGGGTCTCCTGAATTGCAGGCAGATTCTTTATCAACTGAGCTATGAGGGAAGCCCTCTATGCAGAGTACTTCATGCAAAATGCTGGGTTAGATGAAGTACAATTGGAATCAAGATTGCCAGGAGAAATATCAATAATCTCAGATACACAATGACACCACCCTTGTGGCAGAACGCAAAGAGGAACTCAAGAGCCTTTTGATGAAAGTGAGAGTGAAAAAGCTGGCTTAAAACTCAACATTCAAAAAACTAAGATCATGGCATCAAGTCCCTTCACTTCATGAGAAATATATATGGAAACAATGGAAACTGAGATAGACTTTATTATTTTCGGCTCCAAAATCACTACAGATGTTGATTGCAGCCATGAAATTAAAAGATGCTTGCTCCTTGAAAGAAAAGCTATGAGAGATTAGCAGAGACATTACTTTGCCAACAAAGTTCTGTCTAGTCAAAGCTATGGTTTTTCCAGTAGTCATGTATGGATGTGAGAGTTGAACTATAAAGAAAGCTGAGTGCTGCAGAATTGATGCTTTTGCATTGTTGTGTTGGAGGAGACTCTTGAGAGTCCCCTGGACTGCAAGGAGTTCCAACCAGCCCATCCTAAAGGAAATCAGTCCTGAATATTCATTGGAAGGACTAATGCTGAAACTGAAACTCCAATTCTTTGGCCACCTGATGGGAAGAATGGGCTCATTGGAAAAGACCCTGATGCTGGGAAAGATTGAAGGCAGGAGGAGAAAGGGATAACAGAGAATGAGATGGGTGGATGGCATCACTGACTCTATAGACAGTTTGAGCAAGCTCTGGGAATTGGTGATAGACAAGGAAGCCTGGTGTGCTATAGTCCATGGGGTTGCAAAGAGCCAGACATGTCTGAGTGTCTGAAGTGAACTGATAAATTATTTGAGTCTCATTTTGTTTGTTTTTAACATTAAGGTTTTGAGCTGAATAACCTCTAAACACTGATGCTTCATGATTTTGTGATTCTAAAAGTATCCCTTCTTTAACAGCAAAAAATAATACTATTTTGTAGTATTTTCAATATCACAAAGAGGAATGGATTCTAGTAAGAGTGGCACTTTTCCTGCACTCCACAAGGAGTATATGAGTATGTGTTTATTTTAGAAGATTACATTTGAGTGGCTAAAAAGGTGGCATACAATATCACAGAATGAAAATTCTAGGAAATATGAGCTTAAAAAAAGTTTTGCGATTTGAAAATAGTGAACATTTCAGAAATTTGAACATCTCATTCTACACATTAAGTGTAAATTTGTGTAGATCTTTCATCTCTTTTAGGCACATGAGCCTAAATTATATAGGCATTTATGGCACAATAGCAACATATGCCACCATGAACCATTGGCAAAGTGGAAGAAGGCATTCAAGCTTTAGTGAGTTATGGGTAGTACTATAGCAGCTCTCCTGCCCATGTGAAATTCCATTTTTAACTGAAATAGAATGGCAGTATCTGGATTAATGATGAACCCTGTTGAAGGCAATTAGCTGGTTGACTAGCTCCAGGTTCACACATGATTAATTCTAGATGTTCTTGTACAGGCTTAAATCTTATGAGAATATGGTCTGACTTTGCCCTCTATTTTCTTATTGGCTTACTATCTTGGTGTCCTTAAAAATGAACAGGCAAACAAACAGATAGACAAAGGGACAATGCTGTGGCCAGGATAATGCTTTATTGTTAAAAGAATAAAGTTAGAGTTTTGGGAAGTAAGAAAAAGGTTATCTTTATCATATACTATGGAAGGTTTAAATTACCTGTGATTTTCTGGACAAGCCTCCCCATTGGGGGGTGGGGGAGAAATCATTTGTACTTCAAATGTTATTACTTAAAGCCACACAGAACTGAAATTCTTACCAAATGAAACTCAAAGTAGGTCTTGTGTTTATGTGCATTTAAAAAAAAAAAAAGTTTTATGGTGGTGTTTCTAAAGAAGGTCTCATCAGCGATGCATCTCTTTGAGATTGCAGCAAACAACTCTTTCATTATTTTTAAAATAATCATTCTTCATGATGTCATAGAGACAAACTGACAGTCTTAGGCATTCAGTAAGTAGTTTTAAAAATTTTTCTTAGTTCGCTTACATCAGTCTTTTTTTTGCTGAACACTGATTCAACATTCTGTTTTTGGGTGCAAGTGCATTAGATGAATCTGTGCTTTATTGACCATTTATTATGTCCTAGAACCTGGATGCTTTGTACATATATTATCTCATTCCATCTTTACAAACACCCTGATAGTGTCATTTTGTAGATTAAGTTATGGAAACTTAAGTATATTAAGAAAATTATCCAACCTCAGCAATATGGCAAATGTCTTCAATTGAATCTGAACCTAGTTCTTTGTGATCTGGAAGCGTACGTTTTAATGGCTCTGTTAAACTACCTGTAGAAGTCTGTGATGTGTTCTGGTGACACATGGCTGTTCCTGGGGGAAATGGGATAGCTCCTTTCTTCTTCCTTTGGAAATTCATAGTCAGACGTCTGTTGCCTGCTTAACCTTACCTTGCCCACCCTCTACAGACATGTTTTACTGTACTAACAAATTATTCCCGTGTCTGCTTCACTTTAGATTCTCTGTGCTTTTAACTGAAGGAGTTTTGTGTCTTATTTTTCCTTTATTTTCCTAATACCGGATGCCTAGCTCAATAAATATTTGTTGAATGAATGATCACATTTAAACTGACTTTTAAAGTTAGATAACATTTCAATTTGCAAAGATATCAGGGGCTTTGATGCGTGGTGACAGAAAGATGTTGAAGATGTGTATGTGTTTTGGATCTTGGTTCTGGTCAGCTCCATAGAGGACTCCTTTATCTCTAGATACATTAAAATATAGACATTAATTTTTTAGGTTACTAGAGAACAGAGCAAGTAGTTATTGCCTTTCTGCTGTCGGAATCAAAATTCAATGAAACATATTCTATCGTTCAAGCTAATAACATTATCCTTTAATTTTCTTTAAGCCAGTGATTACTAATTGTCTGATGCTACTTTTTTCTTAAGCGTATGCTCAGTGTGTTATGGCCTATCTTCTTTGATCTACAGTCTTACCACATACATGTGAAAAATATTATATGACATGTTAAACCTAAAGCAGAGAAATTCGTTAACAATTTACTTTTTAAAATATAGAGTGGATATAAGGTGATAATAGTGCGAACTTTTGTTCTCCTGAATTCTGATTGGTTTCCTTGTGCAAAAAACTAAAGGTGAAGGGTTACTTGTTGATAATGAGAATTTTATAAATGCTGTGGACCATAACTGAATGAACCCAGGTAATCAAGTAGCATATGTAATCTGTTATGTGTAACTGGGGAGAAATGAGAACCATGATGGTAGATATAGTTTACAAGAAGAATGACAATAAATAGAAGTTTAACATCCTTATTTCAGTTCATATACAATCATTTTTTTAACCTTTTTACATACAACTAATTACTTAATTCTGGATGAATATACTAATTCTCTGATGGAATATACCTTTCATAGAGTCTGTGATTCAAAATGTTAAAAGTTAATTGGATTAACTGATTTTTGAAACTAGTTTAGTGAATGAAGGATAAGATAAAAAAACAGTCCACTCTCTATATGGGACTGGCAATCATACATAAAGAAATAACATATAGCATTCTGTAGGAAAGTAGCAGATTATTAGTAAAAAATACTTAAACTATTCTCATGATAAAATGAATCTTTTAAACAGATTCATTATTTTTACATTTGATAAATATTGATTTTTTACATCTTTAACACATACACCCACATCCTTACAAATATACACAAATCAAAGGCAATAGGAAATAAATGTTCACTTGTGTAATCATTAGACCTATGATAAGGATGAACTGAAAGATTTACATCAATAAAAGTATAAGGATAAGATATGACACATAAAGATGATCATAAAATAATCTCCTCATTGCTATATCTAGCCAAGATCTATATATGATACAACTCTATGGGTCTTCCACAAATGAAGTGGGAACTTACAACACAAGTATTTTGCCCATAACACTAGAGCAAATCTTTTTTTATTAACTGAGTTGAACTTTAAAATTATGTTATGACCAAAAATCAATAAAGAGAAACTGATTTAAGTTCATCCAAGTGTGAAGGGGTTTATTACTAGTGCTACATCACTCTAATGATGTTCTCTTAAAAATTTGTTTTTGTGATATATTGCATCTATTATTGCTAAAAGGATAAAACTGCAAAGCAACCTTGGGCATTAATAAATCAATTTAAGAAAAGTAGGCATATAGCCAAAAGAAAAGTAAAAATTAGTATAGAGGTTATAAATATTAGGTAATTATAATATATGCAAACTCTACCCATATCAAATTGCTAATGAGAATTTCTGTCAGAGGATTTTTTTTAACTAACAAAAATTTGTCCTTGTTCGTGACTTCACAGCATGAAGATAAGTAATATTTCAAAGACATTTTCTCTTTCAACCTTCAAGGTATAATATGACTATAAAAACACAAAAACTTACGCTTCATGAACTGAATTTCTGAAATGATTACTTTTCATGTTATTGTTTCTAGTCCATACTAGTATATATCATACTTGTGTTAGAAATATTAAGAAATCATAAAAACTCACTTTAAATAATAAGATATCTAAAGTGTGTGCTATACACACCATGAATTTATATGAGAAAAAGTGGCAATTTTAGTCTTTGATAAAATAATTTCCTTAGACGTTTCGGTCTTTATCACTAATTATTTCAAGGTATATATTTATTTATCAACTTTCTTCTAAGAGTATGTCAACTGAGACACAGTTATGTGTTAAATAAAAGAATTTTAAGGTAAATCATTATTTTTTGTCATATACAGAAATTGTTCAAATGTTAAGTGTATATCTCTATGAATTTCCTTAAATAGGTACACAATTTAACCATCTCCCAAATAAGATAACAAGACATGCAAACACTCCAAAAAGTCTCAGTCACTACTCCTCTCTTCCCCCAAAAGTAACCATAATCTGATTTTAACATTAACAGTTAATTTTGCCTTATTTGAACTTACATAAATGGATTTGTAAGTACATATTCTTTTGCTTCAGGTTTCCCTCACTCACAGTATGCTTGTGAGAGAAGCATTTCAATAGTTCCTTGCTATCATTTGTTTGAATATACATGAATGATTTATATATATAACAAGTATTCATATAACATATGTTATAAAAAAAGTAGAGCAGGGAACATTTGTATATTTTGGTATAGTGTTTCATATATCTATGTGGATATGTATATAACATATACTATCCCAGGGGTGATAGTATATAGTGATTTATATTGCCAGGCCTTCCTTTCTTTCTTCCCTTTTCTTTTTGTAGGATTATTTAATAATCAGCATTCTTATACATGTATATATCTATTGTATTTTAAAATATATTTTCCTCATTATCAATATTGTATATATCTATAATATATCTTCTTTTATATATTTTGTAAAAATAAATAAAGCTAAAACAGGTGAAAATAAAAACAGGATAACTATCAGTAAATATATCATCTAGAAATTTGTTACTAGTGCCTAACATTTGGATTAAACTATACATTAATTATTTATTTCATGGCTTTCCCTTGCAAATATATGTTTTGTATATATATATATATTTTTGTTCTATATATATATATATATATAGTAGATATATTGTATATATCTAAAAATATATATATATAGATATTAATATAAATTAATATATATAATATTAATAGATATATATTAATAGATATATTGTATATATAAAAAATGTTGTATAAATAGTTAAAATGTATATGTATAGATATATACATTAGGTATATTGTATTTATTTGTTTGATGTACTTAAAATACATTTAAAAATTAGGTTTCTTAGTTACATGTATATATAAAAATGTTCATAAAATCAGTAGCTAAAATGGACTTTGATTACTATATGGGAAAGCATATATATAAAATGTTTCCATTACTGCAGGGACATCTATTGATACCTCTATTCTAAAGGTTTAAAAATGTTGTTGTTGGAGTTTATAGGTTAACTATTTGTTATACAAAAGATAAGATGAAAAATGTTTCCATTACTGAGAATTTTCCCTTGATGAATCTATTCTAAAGGTTTAAAATGTTATACCTGTGTTTATGGATAACTATTTTGATATTTGGCAAAACTGAAAGTTGACAATTATGTAAAGTTTAAAAATAAAATTAAAAAAAAATAAAGCAACAGCATTGAAATATTATCAGTTGTTTCTTTCAGGTATTTTTTTTATCCATTTGAAAATGCCTGTGAAGATATCAAGAGCATATAATTTTTGTTTAAGCATAATTCCATACTTTAAACTTAAGGTGACCTCAATTTTGCATATTTCAACAAAAGTATTTTCTCTACAATTCAATTATATTCATTTTCAAGATACTACTTAGAATAAAAATGATGCACATGTTTTTGGTTTATCTCAGATATTAATTGAACTGAGCCTTTTCAATGATGTAAATTTTCATTTTGCTAGTTTACTGACAATATTGCACCAAATAATATGGAAACAAAAGCCTTGACTAATGAATTCAGATTATTATATAAAAATGGTTAAATTATTAGTCTATATTATAATCACACACACACACACACACATATTCTCAGTCATGTCTGACTCTTTGTGACCCTATGGACTATAGCCCATAAGGCTCCTCTATCCATGAGATTTTCCAGACAAAAATAGTTGGTTGACATTTCCCACTCCAGGGGATTTTCCTGACCCAGGAATTGAACCTGTATCTCTTGCCTTTCCTGGCATTTGCAGGCAGAGTCTTCTACCACTGTGCCACCTGGGAAGCCCTAGATTATTCCATCATGTCCAGTGTTTAAGACATCTTTTTAAAAATTGTGGTTATTAAGGTTTAATTTACATATAAAAGCATAAAACAAAGTGTACATCTTGTGATTTGATGTTTATATATATTATAAAAAGATTTCTCCCATCTAGTTAACACATCCATCACTTCACATATTTATTGTTCGTGTATCTGTGTGTGTGTATAAGAACATTAAAGTTCTACTCTGTTGGTATTTAGCAATTCTGTTACACGTGCCATATCAACCACACTCACTATATTTTACATAAGGTAGTCCTCAAAATGTATTACATAAAGTGGTCCCCATAACTTATCCACCTCCCTATTGAAAGTTTGGACCCTTTTACCAACCTATTTCTCCTAACCCAACTCCCAATACATGAGCAATCACTTTTCTATTCTTTATTTCTAAGATTTTGACTTTTAAAAATTCCACACATAGTTGATAACATATTGTATTTCATTTTCTCTGTTTGCCTGATTTCATTGAAAGAGATGGGAATAACAGACCACCTGACCTGCCTCTTGAAAAATCTCTATGAAAGTTAGGAAGCAACAGTTAGAACTGAACATGGAACAACAGACTGGTTCCAAATAGGAAAAGGAGTACTTCAAGGCTGTATATTGTCACCCTGCTTATTTAACTTATATGCAGAGTACATCATGAGAAACGCTGGGCTGGATGAAGCACAAGCTGGAATCAAGATTGCTGGGAGAAATATCAATAACCTCAGATATGCAGATGACACCACCCTTATGGCAGAAAGTGAAGAAGAACTGAAAAGCCTCTTGGTGAAAGTGAAAGAGGAGAGTGAAAAAGTTGGCTTAAAGGGCAACGTTCAGAAAACAAAGATCATGGCATCTGGTCCCATCACTTCATGGCAAATAGATGGAGAAACAGTGGAAACAGTGGCAGACTTTATTTTTGGGAGGCTCCAAAATCACTGCAGATGATAACTGCAGCCATGAAATTAAAAGATGCTTACTCCTTGGAAGAAAAGTTATGACCAACCTAAATAGCATATTAAAAAGCAGAGACATTACTTTGCCAACAAAGGTCTGTCTAGTCAAGGCTATGGTTTTTCCAGTAGTCATGTATGCATGTGAGAGTTGGACTGTGAAGAAGGCTGAGCGCTGAAGAATTGATGCTTTTGAACTGTGGTGTTGAAGACTCTGGAGAGTCCCTTGGACTGCAAGGAGATCCAACCAGTCCATACTAAAGGAAATCAGTCCTGAATGTTCACTGGAGGGACTGATATTGAAGCTAAAACTCCAATACTTTGGCCACCTGATGCGAAGAGCTGACTCATTTGAAAAGACCCTGATGCTGGGAAAGATTGAAGGCAAGAGGAGAAGGGGACGGCAGAGGATGAAATGGTTTGATTGCATCGCCAACTTAATGGACATGAGTTTGAATAAACTCTGGGAGTTGGTGATGGACAGGGAGGCCTGGTGTGCGACAGTCATGGGGTCGCAACAAGTCGGACACTGAGTCACTGAACTGAACTGAACTGAACTGTATTTGATTTTCTCTGTCTGCCTGATTTCACCTAGTATTGTATCTTCCAGGTCCATATGTATGTATATATGTGTATGTCTATATGTATGTCACATCCTCTTGATCTATTCACCCATTGATGGACACATAGGTTGTTTTTGTAATTTGGGTGTGGTGAATAATACTGTGGTGAACATCTTAGTGTGGATAATTTGTTTTCATCTTCTTTGGATATATAGCCAGAAGTGGCATTGCTGGATCATATGATAAATCTGTTTTTACTATTTTGAGGTATCTCCATATTGTTTTCTGGACAGGTTGAGCTAATTTGCATTCTCACTTGCACTGTACAGAGATTCCCTTTTCTCACCTTCACCAACACTTATTACATGTTTCAGTGAGGTGATACTTTATTGTGGTTTTAATCTGCGTTCTCCTGGTGCTTAGTAATGTTAAGGACCTTTTCATGTAGCTGTTGGCCATTCATAAGTCTTTCTTGGAAAAATGCCTATACTATTTGTCATCTGTAATTAGATAGTTTTATGTCTTTCTTTCTAATTTGAATTTCTTCTGTTTCTTTGTCTTGCCTAGTTGCTCTTAATCAGAATTCCAATACTATGTTGAATAAAACTGATGAGAATATACATCCCTTTTCCCACTTACCTTAGAGGAAAGACTTTCAGCTTTTCATCATTGAAGTTGATGTTAATTTCAGGATTGTTGTATCGCCTTTAGTATGTTGAAGTATTCCCTCTATTTCTAGTTTGCTATAGAGAGGTATGTTCTGTACTTTTCTGGCAGTGCAGAAATGTTTAAAAAGAGTATAAAGCTGTCAGAACCAAGACTCAGAACTGACCCTTTGCTGCAAATCAAATTCAGAAGTTTCTATAAATCAACAATTTGTGAATTAGGTTAGGCAGTTGTGTGCTTCCCCTTGGTCAGGCAGGTCTGAAATAAACTCTTGTCTTCTCTTCTCACAGAAAGATGTCACTGCTACCTTGCTTTGTAGAGGCTAGATACGTAGGGGGTGTCCTCAGCAGTCAAACCCATATCAGAGACAAGCACAGCAATGCAAGTGTACTCTCTATAAGCACAGACAAATGACTAATAATGTCACAGTGGTATGACATCCCTGAAGAATTCTTAGTAGACCCCCATGAAGATGGTCTGACCTTCAAGGTAATAGTTGTCTGTGAATGAGAGTTCTGGCCATCTAGAAATTGCCAGTTATTCTTCATTAAACATGAGGCTTTTTACTTTCTTCCTTTTCATGCATTTGGTGCAGACCATGCCAAACTAGCTCTCTAGAATGGAGGCTGAGCCAGATGGGGTGCCTTGGTCCCTAGGTCCCTCTCTGCTTTTGTAAAGCAACTTCTTCACCCACATACAGGGGAGCCACCGAGCAGA
This sequence comes from Bos mutus, assembly GCF_027580195.1. Taxonomy (NCBI): domain Eukaryota; kingdom Metazoa; phylum Chordata; class Mammalia; order Artiodactyla; family Bovidae; genus Bos; species Bos mutus. The sequence goes on from NC_091618.1 coordinate 35,777,709, forward strand.
AGATGGAGTTTTACCACCTTCTAACAAGGGAGATCTCCAGGCTCAGCTTGTTCAAGAGAACTGCATTAAGTCGTCATACTTCCCATGGAGTTTTAGGAGAGCCCCGCCATCCTTCAGGGTCCACTGAAAATTCACAATATAGAGTATCAGCCTCCAGCTAGGAGGCTTAGTCATGTACCAAAGGCAAGGATATATTTTTAGAATCTTTAAGCTGGAACCTAAACACAGGATTATGTCTGCCTTGCTGCAGTTTTGATGTCACCTCCCAGATTGCAGGCTGCCTCAATACCCCCTTCTTCCCAAAGTGCACAATTTTGTTGCAGAGCTGGGTATCATGCTAGTGGCATATCTGATGGAGGGCAGTGCCAAACAGGATATACAGGAAATGTACCTCAGCATAAAATAAGAAGACATCTACTTCTTGACGATAATGTAGAAACTTTACATTAGTTTCTATCCACATCAATCCTTATTATTTTCAGACTCTTTCAGAAACAAAAGAGGAGGGGACATTTCCAAACTTAACATTTCCCTGATACCAGAATCAGACAAGGACACCACATGAAAATTACAGGCTAATATCCATGGTGAGCAGAGGCCAAAATCCTCAACAAAATATGGCTAAACTAAATACAACAATATGTTAAACTGATCATTCACCATGACCAAATATAATTTATTCCAGGGATAAAGGATGGTTCACCATTTACAAATCAATCGATACGATATGCCTCATTAATACAATAAAGGATAAAAAGTATATGATCTCAATAGATGCAGGAAAAGCATTTGAAAGAATTAAACATTCAAAAACTCTCAACAAACTGAATTCCTTGTTGATAGCTCACTTCCATGACCTTTGGCCTCAAGATCTTGTTTGAAGTTCGGAGGAATACAGATAATACTAAAATGGAAAGCAACTTAATAGCATATAGGTTTTACTAAATGTGGTTATGGAGATACAATTACAAACAAGTTGCTGCTGCTGCTAAGTCACTTCAGTCATGTCCGACTCTGTGTGACCCCATAGATGGCAGCCCACCAGGCTCCCCTGTCCCTGGGATTCTCTAGTCAAGAACGCTGGAGTGGGTTGCCATTGCCTTCTCCAATGCATGAAAGTGAAAAGTGAAAGTGAATTCGCTCAGTCGTGTCCGACCCTCAGCGACCCCATGGACTGCAGCCTACCAGGCTCCTCCGTCCATGGGATTTTCTAGTCAGGAGTACTGGAGTGGGGTGCCATTGCCTTCTCCGACAAACAAGTTGGAGCCTAGCAATTATCCTTATCATCTGCTTTAAGGAAGTCTTGGCATTTTCTCAGCCAAATTTTATTTACTTGAGAAATTGAATGGATGCATTTATATTATATATTTCACACAATTACTCTAGGCTTTTCCTTGTATCAGTTACTAGAAAAATATAAGCATTTTCAAATTATATAGGTCTTATGTCAGTGATTTTGGATAATATCCACTATTTTAGTGTGTTTTAGCTGCTTCTGTTTTAAAACTGCTCTCAATTACAAGCAAATAACTAAGACAATATCCTGTTGAACTTTTACTCATTTCTGACGCAACAGTTCACCACTAAGCCCTCTTGCATAGAAGACAGAGCTACTACCATTTGTACCCGTCCATTCTCCTCAAGTATGGTTTGTTAATTCATTTAATAAGTAAATCATGAATATTGTATTATAAGTATCAGTTATTTGCCTGGCTTTCAGCTAATCACTGAGGACAGAGTGGCTGTGAAGATACAGTCATGGTCTTTCAGAGAAGTCTGATGTTAATTTCAATTGCAAATGTTAAGTATCTTGCAACACAGAGTGCTAGGTAAGCAATTGTCAGGAGCATCTGCCTTTGAATATGCACGTGTATGTTATGTGTACTTGTGCATGTGGGGGTGTGTGTGCGTGTGTGCGTGCTATCCTCTACAGGGAAAGTTTTTGCTGGAAATAGAAATTAATGGATATTTGAGGGATGAATGGAGTTAGGTAAATATGGGAGAAAGAGATATTTGTGGAAGTTGTAGCAGTACAAGCAGTAGCTGATGGTGGCCTAGTGCCATAATGAAGGTGGAATAAAAGTGAATGAGAATTCACTTTTTCAAAGAATGTCAGTTATGTCCTTACTGAACTTTCTGAGAAAATTACTTTCCCATGCTTACCTTCCTTCCTATTCTATCTCTGTACTCACAATGGGATGAGGAAAACAGTTTGGGGCATTCAGGCAAGAGTCATGGCAAACAGACTGATTGGTTTGATGGGGGAGAAATATCTATTCTTCACTCAGGAGTATTGGATGAGAAATTATAAACATATTGCCCCATCAAACTCCCTTACTGCCCTGTAGTATCTCTGAAAAAACCACTGCACGTAGTAGGGCAAACAATTATTACTTAAAAAATTATGTCAAAAAGAAATTTTAAAAATTTATTATTTATTTATTTATTTATTTAACTGGAGGACAGTCACTTCACAGCACGACAGTGCTGTGGTGGCCCCTGACACACATCGACACAATAAGGGCTATATTGATTTTATTTAAAATCATATTCAATATATCATTATCCACTACAAAAGAAGATGTCCAATGCAGAATGATAAATGTATTGAGAAGTGGCAATTATTTAAATTTTCATGATTCTTTAACTGCATTTAGTATTGTTGAAATTTATCACCTCTTATGATTATATTTTTTCAAAATATAAAATGCATATTTTATATAATGATTTTATATGCATATATAATTAATATATATGCATAATATATATATTTTGTGTGGGGCATATTTAAAGTACTTTGATAATGAACTTTACATGAGTAACAACTTTCTATTACATTTTAATATGTATTTTACATGTATATTTATAACACAATTGTAAACAAACTAATATTCATTGGGAATGTATGCTGTGCCAGACCTTGTAAATGTATTATTCCAAATAAACATCATCAGTTCAGTTCAGTTCAGTTCCTCAGTCGTGTCTGACTCTTTGCGACCCCATAAATTGCAGCATGCCAGGCTTCCCTGTCCATCACCAACTCCGGAGTTCCCTCAAACTCACGTCCATAGAGTCGGTGATGCCATCCAGCCATCTCATCATCTGTTGTCCCATTCTCATCCTGCCCCTTATCCCTCCCAGCATCAGAGTCTTTTCCAATGAGTCAACTCTTTGCATGAGGTGGCCCAAGTACTGGAGTTTCAGCTTTAGCATCATTCCTTCCAAAGAAATCCCAGGGCTGATCTCCTTCAAAATGGACTGGTTGGATCTCCTTGCAGTCCAAGGGACTCTCAAGAGTCTTCTCCAACACCACAGTTCAAAAGCATCAATTCTTTGGTGCTCAGCTTTCTTCACAATCCAACTCTCACATCCATGCAGGACTACTGGAAAAACTATAGCCTTGACTAGACGGACCTTTGTTGGCAAAGTAATGTCTCTGCTTTTGAATATGCTATCTAGGTTGGTCATAACTTTTCTTCCAAGGAGTAAGCGTCTTTTAATTTCATGGCTGCAGTCACCATCTGCAGTGATTTTGGAGCCCCCCAAAATAAAGTCTGACACTGTTTCCACTGTTTCCTCATCTATTTCCCATGAAGTGATGGGACAAGATGCCATGATCTTCGTTTTCTGAATGTTGAGCTTTAAGCCAACTTTTTTACTCTCCTCTTTCACTTTCATCAAGAGGCTTTTCAGTTCCTCTTCACTTTCTGCCATAAGGGTGGTGTCATCTGCATATCTGAGGTTATGGATATTTCTCCCAGCAATCTTGATTCCAGCTTGTACTTCATCCAGCCCAGCGTTTCTTATGATGTACTCTGCATATAAGTTAAATAAGCAGGGTGACAATATATAGCCTTGACGTACTCCTTTTCCTATTTGGAACCAGTCTGTTGTTCCATGTCCAGTTCGAACCTATATGCTTCCTGCATATAGGTTTCTCAAGAGGCAGGTCAGGTGGTCTGGTATTCCCATCTCTTTCAGAATTATCCACAGTTTATTGTGATCCACACAAAGGCTTTGGCAGAGTCAATAAGAAATAGATGTTTTTCTGGAACTCTCTTGCTTTTTTGACATCATAGTGACAAACAATATGTAAGAACTAGTTGTGAAAACAGAAGTATAGAAATGTTGCAGCAACTTGTTGAAAATTATGCTACTTGGATTAGTCTACTCAGAGTGTCATAACAAAATAACACAGGCTTGGTGGCTTAAATAGGAGACATTTATTTTTGCATGGTTCTGAAAGCTAGAGGTCCAAGATCATTAGGCGAGTATGTTTGTTTTTTGGTGAGAGTTATCTTCCTGACCTCTTGCAGTCTTTCTCATTGTTAAGCCCTCACAGTAAGGAGGGCTTCCCAGGTGACTCAGTGGGAAAGAATCTGCCTGCCAATGCAGGAGATGCAGGTTCAATCTGTGGGTCAGGGAGATCCCCTGGAGAAGGAAACAGAACCTGCAGCCCACTCCCGCATTCTTGTCTGGGAAATCCCATGGACAGAGGGGCATGGGGGGCTGCAGTCCGTGGGGTCGCACAGAGTTCTGGAAACTACTGAGCATGCACACGTGCACAGTGAGGCGGGGGCCTCCGTTTCTGGTGTTACTTTTTATAAAAATGCTATCTTAAGCAATTTAATTCTAAGGGATCAGGGCCCCACCCTAATAACCTCATTTAATTTGTTATTTCCTTATACTCCTTAGGTCTGTCTTCAAATGCAATTGCATTGGGAGTTAGGGCTTCAACATCTGATTACTGGTGAGGAGGATACCCAATTTTGTCCATAGCATCACTAATAAGCAAGAAAGTCAGAGTTTTAACAAGTGCTTATAATACCAGTTTGTACTCTCTGAACCACTACTTTGCAGTCCCTCAAAGTAACTGCACAAAAACTATTTACTATAGAATATTGGGGAAATATCTAAATTATTGTTTTCTCTAAGGTAGCAGAAAAAATAAAAATCATAATAAATTTTGGGAAAATATATTTAGATTAGGCACTTTAATAATGTTTTTTGTACCAGTTTCTTTGGTATCAAAGAAAATATACACACTGAGATTAAAAATACTATAATGATTATTATTAATATCTCAACATGTAATCTGTATTATTATTAAATAAGGGGAATTTTCATATGCTGAAAATAGAGAAATCATCTAAGTTTACATTTACAGAGTCTGTGACAACAGTTTTATTTTCATAGAAAGGATTATGAATCTTTATGCAAATAAATTGCAGGGTCAGAAATTCTCCAATATAACACAGATACTATTAAGGTTGAGAAAATAGAAATATCTAGAACATTGTTTGTGTGTTCTGATATACATGTGGATTTAAATTTAACCCAATAAAATACACAGCTGTTGCATCAGTGGAATATTTTACTGAATTAAAAATTATTTTGAAACACTATTTCCATAGTTTGCTTAAAATATAAATGAATTAAAGTGAATAAAGTTTCTCAAGATATATATTTAGTTGATATGTATTTAGTTGCTCTTGTTTTACATAATTTAGGAATTATGATTAAAAATATATCTATCTATATACCCATGAAAGTGAAAGTGTCAATCTCTCTGTCATGTCAGACTCTTTGTGACTCCGTGGACTATAGCTCTCCAGACTCCTCTGTCCATGGACTTCTCCAAAAATACTGGCATAGGTAGCTATTCCCCTATCCAGGGGTTTTTCCTGACCAAGGGAATACACCTAGGTCTCATACACAGCAGGCAGAATCTTCACCATCTGAGTCACCTCTATATCTGGGACTTTCTGTGTGGTGCCTGGTGGTCAAGAATTCACCTGCAATGGAGGACATGTGGAGACGGGTTCCATCCCTGCTTTATGACATTCCTTGGAGTAGGAAATGGCAACCCACTCCAGTATTCTTGCCTGAAAAATCCCATGGACAGAGGAGTCTTGTGGTCTAAAGTTTATGGGTCACAAAGAGTCGGACATGATGGAGTGCACACACACACACACTCATCTGTATTGATTTTTCTCTTTTGGTAAGCAGTTAACAGAACTTAAAACCAAAAGTATTACAGTGTTCTTTACAAGTGATGCAATTGTTACTGGCATATTTTGGCAGTTTCTCTTTTAAGATGTCTGTCTCCTTCCCTGATACATTCAGTAAGCACATAAAACTCATCTTAGTGTTTTGAATTCTCGTTTGCCTCCAACCATACAGTAACACTCTCAAGATCTCCATAATAAATCCTTGTTTCTTATGTTGCATTTCAATACTAGTGAAGTTTCTTCCTTATCATCACTTTTCTTTTTCTCTTGCTCTAAATCTCAATTGTATTCTATTATAGTATGGTAATATGCCTTTGACTGTGTGGATCACAATAAACTGTGGATAATTTTGAAAGAGATGGGAATACCAGACCACCTGACCTGCCTCTCGAGAAACCTATATGCAGGAAGCATATAGGTTCGAACTGGACATGGAACAACAGACTGGTTCCAAATAGGAAAAGGAGTACGTCAAGGCTATATATTGTCACCCTGCTTATTTAACTTATATGCAGAGTACATCATAAGAAACGCTGGGCTGGATGAAGTACAAGCTGGAATCAAGATTGCTGGGAGAAATATCCATAACCTCAGATATGCAGATGACACCACCCTTATGGCAGAAAGTGAAGAGGAACTGAAAAGCCTCTTGATGAAAGTGAAAGAGGAGAGTAAAAAAGTTGGCTTAAAGCTCAACATTCAGAAAACGAAGATCATGGCGTCTTGTCCCATCACTTCATGGGAAATAGATGAGGAAACAGTGGAAACAGTGTCAGACTTTACTTTTTTGGGCTCCAAAGTCACTGCAGATGGTGATTGCATCCATGAAATAAAAAGACACTTACTCCTTGGAAGGAAAGCTATGACCAACCTAGATAGCATATTGAAAAGCAGAGACATTACTTTGCCAACAAAGGCCCGTCTAGTAAGGCTGTGGTTTTTCCAGTGATCATGTATGGATGTGAGAGTTGGACTGTGAAGAAAGCTGATAGCCGAAGAATTGCTTTTGAACTGTGGTGTTGGAGAAGACTCTTGAGAGTCCCTTGGACTGCAAGGAGATCCAACCAGTCCATTCTAAAGGAGATCAGTTCTGGGTGTTCATTGGAAGGACTGATGCTGAAGCTGAAACTCCAATACTTTGGCCACCTCATGCGAAGAGTTGACTCATTGGAAAAGCCCCTAATGCTGGGAGGGATCGGGGGCAGGAGGAGAAGGGGACAGCAGAGTATGAGATGGCTGGATGGCATCACCGACAAGATGGACATGAGTTTGAGTGAACTCTGGGAGTTGGTGATGGACGGGGAGGCCTGATGTGCTGTGATTCATGGGGTCGCAAAGAGTCGGACTTGACTGAGCGATTGAACTGAACTGAACTGAATATTATAATATGGTATTTGGTAATTGAATGGAGTTAGTTTGCAAATGGAGTTACTTTGCAGGCATTGTTTTAAACGTCACATTTGATACCTTTTTTTTTAACTCAGAAGGTAATTGGCACAATTTTCACTAACAAAATAAAAATGAAAATTTAAAATTATAACTTGCTTAAAATAATTTATATTTGTATTAGAAAGTGATTTTATGTTGTTGGCTGAAAAAGATAAAAATTTCAAAACCTTTGAAATAAAAATTTCTTCTCCTTTGTCTAGAAATAAAGATAGGAATATAAACATGGAGAGTGTGAAACCTGATTTATGTAAAATTTTACAAATGAATGATATACTAGGAAAGTCAGAAAGGTTTAGAATTGTGTTCTCATTGGTTGTTGATGTTATCTCTAGAAGTCAATCATAGATGCTCATATCAAGGGAGTTTTTGGTTCACATTTTTTTTTTCCAAGCACAGACATGCACAATGGGAAAATTATATATTTGGTTTAGAAACAAAACAACAATTGCAAAAAGAAAAATGAAAAAAAAAATTAGATAGAGTCTTTTCCTTCATTAGGAGGACAGTTTCTAATAATGTGAAAGATAATTTACTTTAGCAGTATTAGGATCCTTAGTAATTCAAGGGCAAAATACTCCAACAATGAGATATTGTTTATATAATTGATTACTATCTTATTTTGTAAAAATAGAGAAAAGATCTAAGTAGATTTTATAGTTTGCTTACTTGATGAAATATTAAAAATACTTTGATGTTTTATATTGATAATCATTATCATTTTAGAGATTTATGTTTGACTAACCTTTGATAAATTAGATCATGTTCAAATATCCAAAAGAATGAATAAAAGCAAATAATCTTCCAATAATGTGACTTGCCTTGTAAATGTCACTGGTCATTTATTTAGAAAGAATTTCTTACTTTCTGCAAACTCACTTTGCCATTTCCTGATAGAGGCAGGATTGGAGATGAAGATAGTGATATCCTTCTGTGACCTGAGTGACATGTAAAGTTTGGATATATCCAGGTGTTTGGTGATTTATTACCTTCTTCCAAACAGATATGAAGTAGACAGAGATTAGATTGACTTAATAAGATGTGTTTAGGTTCTGAGATTTCAGGAAGGGTTTTAATTACTAGTGTATTATTTTCATGGATGCCAACATGGTCTGTGATATCAAAATACACACAGTGTTTTCATACTTTTTCAACACTTTACCAGTGCTTTCCGTTTCGTACACAAAGTCAAATTCTTTGCAAAGGTCTCCAAGTTCCTATGACACCCAGTCTCCATTGTGTCTGAGTTCATCTCTTATTACCTCTCCTCTTCCTTCACTCAGCTCCATCTGTGACAGCCTCATCACTGGCTTTTGAATGAGCCAGCCTTGTTTCTGCCTGAGGTCCTGCTTGCTCATCCTTTGGTATGGATTGTGCTTCTGTCTCACACCACTAAGGTTAATTTGCCTCTTGCTTTAGATTTTTACACAAAAGCTACTTTCCCAGTGAGGTCTTCCATATACCACCCTGTTTAAAATTTCAACCCCATATTCCTCTTCTCTCATTTTTTCTCCTTAATATATTAAATATATTATACATCACTATATCATACTATATAATGTGTGTATATATCTCTATTTTTGTCTGTCTCCCAGAGGTAAGCTTCTTCTGGCAAGAATAGGGAGTTATTTGTTCACTTTTGTATATTCTCTGCCTGGCACATTGTAGAGATGCTCAGTTAATTACTTATATGAAATTATTTATATAAATAATTTATACAGTGAAATAAAATAACTTTCTGTGAAATAATGTATATACAATTATAGTGTTATTAGTCTTCTGTTGTTATTAATATAATACCATTAGTATGATTAGCTGATACATTAACAAAAAAGTTTACCAAGAATTAGTCTATAGAAAACCAATAATTTTAACTGATACTTAACTGGTTATCTTGTTTTAAAAATGCCTATTTTATGTTTCAGAATCAGATTTCTGATATAGATCTAGCCTACAGTGATGTCAGCCTTATTAATATTATCTTATTACATTTATTTGTATGATAGTGTTAAGATGAATTTAATACATTTATTTAAATATTTCAGCATCAAAACATATCCTCAGTGCATAGCATATGTGTGGTATGTAGAAAGTCCTCTATGTATTTATTGAATGAATGAATGTAGACTTAATAAATAATTATTTTTGATAAACCAAAGAAAATTAATATCACTGATAAAAGCACTACCATTTTTTCAGTAAAATTAAATGCTCATTTAAATGAAGAGAGGTAGAATTAAGTAAAGTATTTATTTAGGTGAGTTTATCAAATTTCAAATGCAATTTATAGTCCAATTCTAGCTTTGTAGCCAAATTAGTATTCATTTCACAAATATTTTTTGAATGCTTTTATCACTGTCTAGAATATAGAATGAATAAGGTTGTCTCCTTTATGGTCTTTCTCTTCTCAATCTTCCACTTGCTTTCTCTCTGATTCACACACGGAAGGACACATATGCAAACATATCTACATATAAATGCCAACAAAACAGAAAGATAATAAGGATGTATGATCTTTAGCATATGGTACATACGACAGTTTCACAAAAGAGTCAAACCCTCAGACCATTCCTTTCTGGACAGCAAGTCAAAATATCAGGAGATAATGTAGGCTGGTCTGGCATAGTGTTAGAGATAAAATGATTAATGTGTAATAAAAACTATTCCCTTTAGATGAATTTAAATGAATTCATCTAAAGGGAATTTAGATGAATTCCCTTTAGATGAATTTTAAAATAATAGAATGTGCTTTGAAAACTCTGATTTACATTTTTTATGAAGGAAATACTTTGGCATGGTTATCTTCTGAATGAAGCAATATTGCTGTAAAAAGATTAGAAATAAAAAATCTAATTTTAGGCAATTAAAAGTCCTATATGTTTCTCATCATTTCTGAAAATATTTATCAAGTAAATCAATGGTCAACAAAATCAAACCTGGATACACCTTATTATAATCCAGAATGCTATGTAGAGAAGCACAGGCTCCACTTAACAGGTTAATTCAGCCCAAGCTGTGTTAGAATTGGGGCTAAAATAAACACTTCCCAAATATGTTAAAATATTCTAATATATTTAGAGCAGACTTCATGTGAAGAGGAAAACAGCATGCTCCACTGATTTTTATGTGTTTTTAAAGGTAATTTAACATAGTTATGGTTGCATGCTAATATGTTCATAGGAAAGAAGGAAAATAATCAACAAATATGGGGTAATTAAACATCAGGGGAAGTTATAAAAGAAGGAAAACTTGGATAATTAAATTTTAAATGAACTTCCTCAATATCCAATTGATGAATTCTGAGAAAAGAGAAATGAAATGTGTTTGCATCTGAACTATTGTTAGTTTTCCTTCTGGCCTGATTTCAAAGGAGTTGACATTTTTGCAAATTCTTCCTGGAAACATTGACAAGTGCTACTTTCCAACTAAAAACAGATACTACCCTCTTGGCTGATTGATTCCTTGGGCTAAGTTTATAAAATCACTCTGGAACAGACCATATTTAACACTTTCTAATTATAGGTTTGTTGAATGCTGATTAATTAGTCATTTGATACCAGTAGTTAGTACCCCTCAATTGCTCAAGTGAAAATATTTCTTTTTGGACCTTTCTACAGAGGAAATGCACTATTCCCTTTTTGGAGGAGCATTCCAAAATTAATTTTTAAAATTAATCAGTAATTCAAAATTAATTTTGAATTTGAGTTGCTTCTAACTTCACCAAACTCCTTTTGACCAACAAGTATTGCAAAGTTGCTAGTCAGTGGTCTGATTAGCACTGTTATTATATGTATTAGACAAAACACATTTAAGCCAGACAGTGTTCCAAACTCTTTAGTTTAAACCTCACAGTAATTTTACAGTGTATGTACTAGTACAAACTTTAATGCAACTTTCATATTAAGTAGCACTGAAACATTCATACTCTAAACAAAAATAACCAAATAGTTTTAATAGTTTTTCCATTTAACTTTCTGAAAAAAATTTCACAGAAACTTTCATTTAAAGACTTTCAGATGGATAAGATTAAACATTTTTCTAAAGATATATGTAGAATCAAATACTAGAGGAGACTTTAGCAGTTTAAATATATGACTTTTCCTATTTTTCTACATATTCCGTTTCCCTTATGTGCGTTAATGTGATTTGTTATCTGCCACAGAGTGTATCTGTACAGGTGAATCTACCCAGTAAAATTAAATAGATCTTTTTGATTATATGTAAAGTGGAAGCCCTTCTTCCACTTTGTTAAACTGAGACCATCACCAGTTCTGAGGTGAAATTAATGTTTTATCATCATTAGCTGCCATGGCCTTTAGAAGCATTTTAAAAAAGGAAAGTCCAGATAATTGAGCATATCCAGTAAATTCATTGTTTTGTTAAAAATTCTTCAGTTTCAGTAATCTACTACTTTAAAATGATTGCACATAGTTTAACTACATGAATTTCTGTTTGAGTCTGTCCTAATGTCAATAATATCTTATTTCACAAAATGTGATATATGGATACAATGTACTATTATTCAGTCTTGAAAAGGAATCACATTCTGACACATGCTTCAAACAGATGCATCTTGAAGACATTATGCTAGGTGAAATAAGCCAGTCACAAAATGACAAATATTGTATGATTCACTAATATGAGATACCTAGAACAGTCAAATTCATAGAGACAGATTGAATTGGCCAAAAAAAATGTTTGTTTGAGATTTTCCATATCTTATGGAAAACCCAAGTGAACTTTTTGGCTAACCCAATAGTATGGTAATTGCCAGAGACTGAGGCAGGGAAAATGGAGTTGTTTAATGGGTATATACTGTCAGTTTGGGGCTTCCCTGGTGGCTCAGATGGTAAAGAAACTGCCTGCAGTGCAGGAGATTCAGGTTCAGTCTGTGGGTAAGGAAGATTCCCTGGATAAAGGAATGAATACCCACTGCAATATTCTTGCCTGGAGAATTCCATGGACAGAAGAGCCTGGCAGGCTACAGTCCATGGATTTGCAGAGTCAGACAGGACTGAGCAACGGACATGAAATGTCAGCTTAGGAAGGTGAAGAACTTCTGGAGATGGATGGTGGTGATGATTTCAGAACAATGAAAATGTACTTAATTCCCCTGAACTGTACACCAAAAAAAAGAGTTAAAATGATCAATTTTATGTTATGTTTTGCCACAGTAAAATATCTTAACTATTAAAAGAAGCAGACCGTTTTCCAAAAGGTAATAGTTAACTACCTTCAATCAAGCTCAGTAGTGTAATGAGAATTTTTCCATTTAGTAAGGAATTTTTTCAATGAATTAAGCATTCTTATATGATCATTCCTTCTATAAATTATGATATATTACTATGATCTGGATCTATTTGCTCAACTATTCACAGGACTTCACTTATCAAATGTCTTAACCATTAAGCAACGTTATACTTTGAATCCAGAAGGCACCTATCTTAAATAGGTGAAAATAAAAATTAAATAGCTTATCCATCAACTTTCTATTTTCTCACTTTTAAGATATGGTTTTTATGAGTGAGATATGTATAATGTTAAGTATGCATTTGTTTTTTATTTTATTTTATATATAAATTTTCATGAAAACAATTAGGAGCTTATGGATTATGCTTGTATAAAAAACTATGCTTTAGAGAATTTGTTATCTACTATAACTGCTTCTGTTTTTTTTACTAAATTAGGAAGCCCAAAATTATTTGCATATTTAATGAAAACCACAAGTATCTTTTGAAAGCTCTGTGTGTTAATATTTAGTTAATTTAATATTGATAATATCCTTATTTAAAAATTTGTAAAAAAAAAAAAGTGGAACTTTGACTATCTGACTTATTATATGGTTAAATATTAATGGGCTTCCCTGGTGGCTCAGATGGTAAAGAATCTGACTGCAGTGCAGGAGACCTGGGTTCAATCCCTGGATCAGAATGATCCCTTGGAGAAGGGAGTGGCTACCCACTCCAGTATTCTTGCCTGGAGAATTCCATAGATAGCGGGTCCTGGTGGGCTATAGTCCATGGGATCTCAAAGAGTCAGACACAGCTGAGTGACTAACACTATTAATATCAGGATAATAAGTAATATTTTTCAAGCCTTTTTTTTTCTGAATCTGAAGATATTTCTTTATTTGGTTTTCTTAGAATGTGGCACCTTTGGAACTGTCAGCTGTCCAAGACAACTTACAAATGATAACTCTTGCTATTCAAAAATACTTTAAAGCACTGGCAAGCTGATATTTTAAAGGAAGGTCAAAAACAAAGTTATACTACCAAATTGGTTATTTATTCTGGCAAGTGACCACTCTAGTAATACCTACAATTAAATAATATTTGTTACAGTTAATGGTAAATTTTATGCCATAATTTTTACATACTATATAAAAGCTTAAAATTTTTATTCGAATTGTACTGCAATGTAACATGCTGCATTATTTTAGCTTTTCAAAATAGTGTGTGGGCAAACTCTCGACTTCCTGTACTAAATTTTTAATACACTTTCATTTTAGTACATCACAATAAATATGGTTCCTGTATGTGAAATACAAAGTTTTTTAATATTAATAATTGAGTCTTTATCCCCTGAAATCCTAAACATTTTCTTTTCCATATAGCTAAATAAATGAAAGTATACCATTTTGATATTCTTTTTGAGAAGCGTCACTTTTAAAATCTGACTATGAAGGCTTAAAAGCTTTCAGATATGCCAGCAAGAATATAATTTAGATTATTGTTCTTTAATTATTATATTAATTTTGAAAAGAGCTGTCTCAGAAGATCATCATTTTAATTTCCCAGTCGCATGTAACAATTAGATCTGTACAATTATGACTTAAACAGTGAACATTCTGAATAGGATAATGTATTATTAAGCAACAGCTAACAGGTTGTATGATCCTAATGATCAAGCCTGGTTGTACTGTCAGCACATATTTAACACAAATGGTATATTGTTACATTAGGGGAACAGTGATGTGTGACACAGTATTATCTCTGGACAGAGTAGCCTAGTTTAATGCTCCAGTCATTTAAAGGACAGAAAATTGTTTTTTTTGGCTTTTGTATTCATTAAAGATAAATCCTGGGCTGCCTGTGGGCCAAAATAAAACAGAATCTTTTTGAAAGGAAACAAAATGTGTATATATAAGTTATTTCTCTTCACCTCTCTCAAAAAATTATTTCTCCTTCCTAACACCTATGTTTCACAATTTAACTTTGTTCTTTTATGTTCATCTTGTAGATTTGTGCTGATAAATCTTCAACATTTTTTTTTAGTTTTTGTTACTTTTCATGACTATAAAATGTTAATAAGATTTATATTTTATTAGCATTTATGCTGCCAATGCAGGAGACATCTTAAATTCTAATTTAATGCACCTTTAAAGTCCTTTTTATTAGCCTGTTAATTCCCAGCCACACTGTTTTATTGAATTGTGCATTAGTGCCGTAGTCAAAACAATGGTATGGGTCTCAAATTATAAGGAAAATACTATCTCTACTAGTTGGATAAACTACACACTCAACAGTTGTGAAAGTCTACTATATAAACATTATGGATTCCTTAAAGTTGTAACAGTAATTGCATAGCTTTTATTTGGTATTATAGATCAAGAATTACTCATATATGTATACCTAGGTAAGATAGTTAAAAGTAAGACAGTTATTATTAAAATTCTTAAACTCTGTTTTAAATATGGATTTTATTGTATAGTTTCAGAAATATATGTGCCTAGAAATCTAGATTTATATTATGTAATAGCCCTACTTCCTTAAGAACTACAATCATGATCTAAGAGTTCTAATATATTTCACATGAATGATAACTTTTGTATTTAGTCTAATGTAATAAGGAAATGTGTATTTATTATACTCAAAGGCCAACCTGATTTTAGTATTTCTCCAAAACAGAGCACATGAATCATTTTCTGCCTTTTTATTAGATTCCAGTGTATGAACTAGCAGATGTCAAGTTAGAGAAGACTGGGGAAACTGTCCACTTCTAATTAAATACTGAACATCTCCCCCACCATTTTTATTTGCATTTCCCCAAATGGGAAAGCAGATGGCATCACTTGAGTCTATATCGTGACAACCACCTTTTAAAATTTCTGCTGAGAGGGAAAAATGGGGACAATGCCAATTCAGCCGTTATAGCTCATTCTCATAATGGACAAGATGGCAAATTAGTTGGGAGGGAGTTAAAGCACCCTGAGGTATAAATATAAGCCCTCTTCATTGCCACTGCACCAGTCCAGCCATATCCAGACCCTGGGAGAAAAACATGTGGGTCTTGCTTTATTTTGTACATAGCAGGAGCTGGCAGTAAAGTTACACGTAAAATAGATTTCCAACGTTTTCCCTGTCGTTAATTGTAATTTTCCAAGGTTTCCTCTGTGACAGAGTTTACAAAAGGGAGCTTTAGTAAAACTATCATTAGTTTCATGGATCAATATGATTTAGGGAATATAAAACAACTTTAGTTGTTTAAAAATAGAAAGTATCAGAGGGTGTCCCCCTGCTCCCCATGGATATCAAATAATGGTATTGATCGGTCTACAATGTAACTGTGAAAAATGTTCAGATTCAGGTGGACTAGCTGGGAATACAAATAAAGCCACTCTACCAAGAATGGTACTGTGTGGTTCCTGAGAGACCTCCTCAGTATCCCACTGTGAATCCTTCTCTAAAAGATGTGGCCTCTGTCTATCATAAGACTATGAAAGATAAGAAAAGGCTTAAAACCAGAGGTGTTATTGTTCTGTTTTCTTTTTCCTATTTATTCTCTTTTCCTATATTTCTCACCATTTGTCCAATGACGTTTTTTAGGTAATTCTGAGAAAATGTAATATTAAAATGCAAAAATCTTATGTGGAAAGCCATATAAAATAAATACAGACTGGAATATAATCTCCACATAAATGTGATGGTAGTGAGATTACAATATTTAGAGGAAAGAAAATTGAAAAACTAAATAGTTGTGAAATCAAGAAATTTTTGCCCTCAATGCACAAATTGGTACAAAGGATGAACAAAGTTCTATTGCAATTAAGAATAATGCCTCACACAACTAGTCTATCTTGATTTTAAAGACTGAATATTAGACTTAGAATTATGATGAGGGAAATAAAAAAAGAATACAAATACCTATAAAAAAAGGTTGTAAAATTTTCTGTTTCTCAATGTGCTTTATATATATATATGTGTGTGTGTGTGTGTGTTTAATAATATTTAAAGAGACTCATTTGCAATGCAGAAAAATAAGGTGATTCCTTAACCAGTGGATAAGCATCATCTAGGGAAATAGTTGAAAATACAAGTTATTGAGCTGACCTACAGAATCATAAAATGGGGGATAAGATTCAGCAATCTGTATTGTAATGTTTTCTACATGAGTCTTATGTATTCTAAAGTTTGAGAATCACTTCATTAGCCCCCTTTTTCCCCACTGAAGCTATATTCACAAGTGAAATTGTATACTTACTAGTAAATTGTTAGCTTTACAGGGATATATTTTAATTTAATTTTAAAAAATGTTCTTAGTCCTGTATGGATTGGTATTCTGATCCTTAAGGAAGGGTAGTGTAATTTAATGAAACTTGCCAAATAAACCTAATTCAGATGTGTTTGTATATTTTATACATTACTGAGCCTACATAAAATTTTTAATGTAATTTTGAAAATGTGTGTAGAATGAATGAAACCAGGTTTGCTTTCTTAATTTCTAAAACTTTGTTTTACTGTGAAATAGATTATATTTGATAAAAATATGATATACTTTACTTATCCAAAATATTTTTTTATTTAAGATATAAGTTTGTAGTGTTAGGATATGAAATTGGTTAAGTGAGTTTCTTTTCACAGGTTTCAGTGTCTAAGTTTTACTTGGTTAACATTGACTTTATGGGCTCCAGTGTACACTGCAAAGGAACAGATGGTTGTGTAAATAATCTTCAAAATCTAACTTGACTTAACCATAGGCTTGACTAACTTGACTGTTAACCATAGGCCCCAGGTTTTTAAAAGATATAACCTATCCAAGAAAGTTACAGCATTTAAATGAATATCCAGTGAAATTTGTGGCTCTGGATAATAATCACATATTTGAAATTTTAAAATCTTTCTAGTTCAATAAATAAGACTTTTTAGAATACATAGTTATCAATGGCTGAAAAAGAATAGCATACAAGAATTTCCACTTAGAAAGTAGTTATTCCTACAAATATTTTGTTAGGTTGTGTCTATATAGACTACCACCAAAAAAGAATGCTTTCAAAGATATATTCCAACATGATGAATATTATAGCTAAAATAGTTTTACTAGCAATAAAAATGATCTGACAACATAACTGGTTTACATCTTTTGGTTTTTATCAAGATGTTTTTAACTTGTCAATGTCAAATTTTAAAGTGTTAGCAGGTATAGTATGAGGGTTAGGAATTGCATTTGATCTAATCCTTTAAGGATACAGTAAACAAATTGATTTGAACATTTGCATTTTAATAGAAAATACTTGGATATTCAGGGTAAAAGACTTACAATGAGAGAAGAAACTGCTTTCCTCCAACTAAATTACCGTAGGAACACTTATTTTTTCTTAATATTTTGTAGTGTATATCATGTGCCTGTAATGTATTTAGTGTACTGTGCTAGGGACTTAATGAAATATAAACTTGTTTATAAATTGGGATATTGAAGATTCTTATTACTGAGTCTGATATGCCACTCTTGATAAATAAACTTGCAAGTATATATCAAGAATGGAAAAAATAATGATAATAACTTGAAATATGCAGGGGATTTGGAGACTTTTACAGTTTTTATTTGCAATAATGGAAAAAAGAGGTTGACAGGGCCCTTGAAATAAAATGAGACTAGTGATAGTTAAGGGTGGGAAGAATAAGCAGAAGACATGACAGGAGTAGGGATCTGGATATTGGGGAATAAAAGAGAACAATAATTTACTCAACTGACTCTAGGAATGATGAATTTAGAAGCCACTAATAATTTCAAATAATAAAATAATCATATTAAGGGGGGAGGGAAAATAGAATAGCCCCACAGTATCATGAATTACATAACATATATGGAAAATAATCTGTTTATGTACCTTCAGCTCTCACTTAATACTTGACACACATTTAATAGGCACCCACCCATATGTCAAGAATAGTGATAGGTATTGAATCTCCTCATCTAGCTTGTGTTTTAACAGCAAAGACAATGGATACATTGCAAATATGAAAGTATGGAAGACTATATCAAATAACATTCACCTAGTTAGAGCAGCCAGGAAGGATGATTATCCAGAAGAACCATACTTGAGCTTAAGAAAAACAAAACAGAACAAAACAAAACTCTTGTTCTAGGTGAAAAGAAACAGCTAGATGAAATGGGATTCAAACCTTTTCAACAAGGGAAAAAGTGGCATTAAACTAAAGAGGCGGGCAGAAAGCAAATTGTCTTTGTAATAAAGGTCATGTTCACTAAACAATGAGAGATATTTGGAGAAGTTTATGTAGGAGAGTGACAGCTAGCTTTTCAAGTTACAGAAAGCATTTTGGCTGCAAAGAGATCAAACTGGAGGAAAAATGGTGTAGGGCAAAATATTCATTTAGGAGTCTGTATAGTGCAAGCTAATGCAGTAGTTACAGTTGAAATAGTGATGAGGGGAGGAGAGGGAGAAAGAGAGACAGAGACAAGGAGAACTAAGAGATATTTGCAAGCAAGAATTGCCAGGATTGTGATTTGACATGATGCATGGCTGTGCATCTCTGACCTGATAAACTGTGTTGCCTGTGGCTCTGTTCACCAAGATAGGAATTTCTAGAGCTGTGTGTATGTGTGTGTGTGGTGGGGGGCGGCGGGGAGGGGAGGTGCTGGGGGATCGTCAGTTCAGACTTGAAGGTTTTCTTTCTAGCATCTGTGAGATATCACAAGGGTATATCACTAAAGAATGTTATAAGATTGAAATTAGATGTCTTATTTCAGAAAGTTGTTGACTGTCAATATGCTAAAATTAGACTTTAATGAGTGGGAACATATTGCCATGTATCAGAAAATTAGGAGCTCTCAGTCACATTATTTGTATTTCATAATGTCACTTCTAATATTTCACCATGAAGATCACTCATGCCTCTGAGAATAATCTGTATCTGCCTTTGCATTATTATTTGTTCTACAACACTGGCTTACAGCCCTGAAAGAAACTCATGATATTATCGCAAGTTGGACTCACTTAAAAGCCTCTTCTCTGGAATTGCATGCTATTAATTCAACAAAATAGTAACAGATTGAGAATTACAATTGCAGATTGAGAACACAATTTTAAAATTGTGTTTTTTTTTAAAAAAATTTAACAGCTTAAGACTGTTATTCAGGTTTTCAGATTTATTTTGGTATTTTTGAACATGAGGTACTTCAGTGATTCCATATTGTGGGATTATTTGTTAACAAGACAAAAAAATAATATTTTTTTCTGGTTGAAATCTTTAATTTGAGAAACTGCCATCCCCCTGCTGGTAATTGTGTTTCAGTAGTTTAACTAATGGTTTCTATATGATCAATAATGATCAAATGTTTTATATAGTTTTAAAGCATAGAACAATCATGATTCTGCAACCTGGAGTTTGGGAATGCCTGGTCTAGATGGTGTAATTTTAAACGATGTTCCTCTGTTTCCCTTGTAAACATTTGGGTCAAGTGCACTCCAAGTATTTTATGGTCTTAAGGGTTCAGGCTCTGAGTAACATCTAAAATCTGATCTTAGAAAGAATAATTCAAGTCTTAAAATTACATGTTTAAATTTTTAAGGGAGAAATGTTATTTTAAAAAAGATAGACAAATCTAAAACTCTTTTTCATTGTTTTCACAAGATATGAAAAGGAACAAAGGCAAAGACAAGTCTGGGAAATTCTTATTTCTTAAAAGAACCACTAACATGTAAAGAAGTAACAAACATTTTGACATGTGTTCTTTAGTTGCATATCTCTATCATTCAGTATTGTTCTTTTGAATATGTGTTGATTTAGAAAAAAATGCACCAAATAGCTCCTTGGATTTACTCCTACATTTTTGTTGGCTTATTATTCTTTGAATTTTCAGTTTACTTTGCTTAAAGAAAGAGCAGAGGGAAAGGAGACTTACTGAAGACCATTAGGAAAAGGAATATAGTTAGTCTCTTGCTCCAGGGTGAGAAGGTTGAGTAAAATTTGATTAAAATCAGGTCAGGAACTATTTAGTGAGCTTAAGGAAGAACCTGATTTATAGGTTGTCTCTTCATACCTGCACTTGTTTGTTTTAACTGTCTTTACCAGTGAAATAAATAAAAATAAATGAGCTAAGTCAGATAAATACATATGCAGTTTGACTGAAGGATTAGATGGAGTAGCTAACACTATTGACTAACTAAATCAGGCAGAATG
Organism: Bos mutus; assembly: GCF_027580195.1. Taxonomy (NCBI): domain Eukaryota; kingdom Metazoa; phylum Chordata; class Mammalia; order Artiodactyla; family Bovidae; genus Bos; species Bos mutus. Next base: position 35,798,587 of record NC_091618.1, read on the forward strand.
GTTAAACCAGTTTGTAGGCATACACATCATTAATGAGAGCAGCCAAGAACTACGATTGCTTAACAAAGATGGCACAAGGTAGTTAGCCATATGTTTGAAATGATTTAAGTGAAGATTGCCAGAAGCAGAAATGGACTAAATGACCTCTGGAGGCACTTTTCCAGTCCTATTTTTCTCATTTAATCTAATTTTAATTTTTAAATCTATATGAAGGATACGAACACATTTTATTTCAAAATGCCTTGGGTTTTGTTTAGGTGACAGACAATTAAAAGGAGAGAATTTCTTGCAAGCAAACACTTGAATTCAGTGCTAACATAGCTGTTTTGATCAACACCAATTACTTTAAGTTGTAGGGTAATTAAATTTACTGTTTAAAATATTCATTAGACAACTGCCTAAGAAGGTTTTATGTATTTATTTGCACTTTTAGAACAATGAAACATATTTATAAAATATTGAAATATGTACTTTATATGCACAAAGAGAAATAAAACTCTCCCAAAATATGCCTATAATTTGTAAGCTAAACTTCTTTCTTCCCCTCTCTGTCCTCAGTACCTAGTCTAAGGCTGAGAAAAAAAGTTTACCTGATTTTCATTTCACTTATATCCCCTTGTAGCCAAATTTCTCTTCGGTTCTGTTACTGCTTGGTTTTCCTCCATCCACTCAGAAGTAAGATTAGTCCTATTTTCCCAGCAATTTAAACTGAATCCTGTTTAAGGTCTCCCCAAATATTCCACCTTTATGACAGTGACCACTGTGAGTTATTCTGAGCTGGTTGTTGCTCTGGGAGAGATCTGAAGTACTTATGTTTTAAAAGATTAAAAAAAAATATTTTTAGAAGGTATTTATATTTTAAAGAAACATGATTTCCAAATAGCCAAAAAAGTGAAAACCTCAGTTAAAATTGTAGCCTTCAAATGACTTCAAGTGGGTAAGGCTCTCTTTTGTCTGAGTCCTATGGAACACTTTCTCAGAGAATAAGTAACTGAGATCTGATGCATGTGGGCATTCATATATGTACATGTATGTGTGTGAACAGACTGTACCATGGGTGAAGGTTGTACTGGATTGGTCCTTGTAAATCCTCACGTGTGAATCCAGGAGACTAAATGGTAAAAACTTTGCTGTGAAATTAATCTTAAGAAAGGCAAATGAAATTGATTAGTGAGCCTGATAATGAATAAAGCAGAATTAATTTGGAGACATTTATGAAAATATTATGGATTTTCAATATCACTTTTAAAATTACAATGCTAGTTTCAAAACTATCTGAAATTATAAGGTAAAATTCATTGCATGGGAAATTCCCTGAAGGCCCAGTGGTTAGGACTCATGAGTTTCACTGTGGGGGCCTTGGTTCATTCCCTGGTTGGGAACTAAGATCCCACAAGCCACGTGGGATGGCCAAGAAAAGAAAAAAAAAAAAGCTGCAATAGGATTGGATGATTGCTAAAACAGATAAAAACAAACAAACAAAAGCACCTGATTCATTTGTCCTCAATCTCTTAAACTGTTAGTGAGCATTTGCCAGGTGCTCCAAACTGTGATAGGATAGACATTGTTTGTGCTTGACAGTGACAGGGAGGTGTCAGGAATAATGAATTTAGGAAGATATATAAGGCATAACACTTGCCTACTGGAATTCACACTTTGTTAGTGAAATGACACTAATATAACTAAACAAAATCTAATGAATTCAAAACCTTATATACATAACTATTATAATGTGTGATACAGTTCTCAGTGTCTGGAGTTAGAGGTGCAAAAGTGGTAATTAATGATGGTTGAAATAGTCAAGAAAATAAGATCTTCAACTGGGCCTTTGAAAGTGGTGAAGTTAAAATATGATAGGGAAAAGAGGACCAGGTCATTGCAGGAAAGGATCAGAGTTAAACAAAGTTCTGGAAATGAGAATTAGCCCCAGGCAATAGCAGAGTACACCAAGAACCATGCTCCTTGATTCAGTCCATTTCTTACTCCATGACGCATAAAATGTTTTATTTAATTTTAAAATGTTCGGTCCACTAATGACCTAAGGCAGGAGAAAAGCAGTTATCAAAATTGCTAGTGATGTGTATGGTCACTTCATAAATATGATTTAATGATTTTGAAAACAGACAGAATAGAAACAGCATGCTGAAAGCAATAATAAGGCACTTTTCAAACGTGTCAGGTTCTTAAATCATAAATCCAAATGAAATAGAGTGGACTTTTCTCTGATGGTTAATCTGTAAAAATATCTTTGGAAAAATACAGGAGTAGCTTATTTTCTGATCGTTCTTGACTAGTAATAGTAAAATTATGCATAAGTGAATTTTATGGTCATTTGGCTTTGGAGATTCTCCTGTTGAAATAATTTCAATTTCTTTGTCCTGAAAGAATGCTCTTTTATTCTTATATAATGAAAATTTAAAATCTTGTATAGTCTACTTTTATAAACTAAAAATCTAGCAAAACTTGCTCTCCATTTTACAGTATTTCAATGCATTTGCATTGAAATTTAAGGGTATAGGAAACATGATGATAGCAATCAAATTCCTTTAAAAACCCAAGATAATCTTTGTTTGTAAAGTGAAGTTCAAATCCAGTTTGTTCTCTGTTATCTAATTTAGTTATATCTCATCTTAAATTTCATAACCAAACTAGTTTTTGCTATATATATATATACACACATCTTCAATAATATTGTTGAGCCAATAACTGTGATGTTACCTACTAATTTAAAGTTACATAGCAAGTTATCCAGACTGTTAGTAATTCAGTCCACTCTTTCTAATATGCAATATTTGCATTAAGTCATAATCCTACTGCAGTTTAAACTGTATGACAATGAAATTGTAATCCTTTACCTTTCATATCTTGCATATGTTATGTACTTACAGGAAGAAATAAAACAAAAATGTTAAAAACAAATATTTTGCTTATTTGTTCTTATTACAACCTGAGGTGTCTATGCTATTGCAGAGGGTTTTTTTACGACCTCCTATACTATCAGTCGGAGAAGACAATGGCACCCCACTCCAGTACTCTTGCCTGGAAAATCCCATGGATGGAGGAGCCTGGTAGACTGCAATCCATGGGGTCGCAAAGAGTCAGAAACGACTGAGCGACTTCACTTTTCACTTCACTTTTCACTTTCATGCATTGGAGAAGGAAATTGCAACCCGCTCCAGTGTTCTTGCCTTGAGAATCCCAGGGATGGGGGAGCCTGGTGGGCTGCCGTCTATGGGGTCCCACAGAGTCGGAAACGACTGAAGTGACTTAGCAGCATACTATCAGTCAGTTCAGTTCAGGCACTCAGTCATGCCCGACTCTTTGCAACCCCATGCAATGAAGCATGCCAGGCTTCCCTGTCCATCACCAACTCCCAGAGCCTACTAGAAATCATCTCCATCCCATCACATCAGATAGATGCCATCCAAGTATCTAATCCTCTGTTGTCCCCTTCTCCTCCCGCCTTCAGTCTTGCCCAGCATCAGGGTCTTTTTCAGTGAGTCAGTTCTTCGCATTGAGTGGCTAAAGTATTGGAGTTTCAGCTTCAGCATCAGTTGTTCCAATGAATATCAGGACTGATTTCCTTTTGGATGGATTGGTTGGATCTCCTTTCAGTCCAAGGGACTCTCAAGAGTCTTCTTCAATACCACAGTTCAGATGCATCAATATTTCAGTGCTCAGCTTTCTTTATAGTCCAACTCTCACATCCATACATGACTATTGGAAAAACCATAGCTTTGACTAGATAGATCTTTGTTGGCAAAGTAATGTCTCTGTTTTTTAATATGCTGTCTAGATTGATCATAGCTTTTTATCTAAGGAGCAAACGTATTTTAGTTTCATGGCTGCAGTTACCATCTCTAGTGATTTTGGAGCCCAGAAAAATAGCCTCTCACTGTTTCCATTGTTTCCCCATCTATTTGCCATGAAGCGATTGAGCTGGATGCCATGATCTTAGTTTTCTGAATGTTGAGTTTTAAGCCAGCTTTTTCACTCTCCTCTTTCACATCGTCAAGAGGCTCCTTAGTTCTTTTTTGCTTTCTGCCATAAGGGTGGTGTCATCTGCAGATCTGAGGTTATTGATATTTCTCCTGGCAATATTGGTTCCAGCTTATGCTTCATCCAGCATGATGTACTCTGCATATAAGTTAAATAGGCATGGTGACAATATACAGCCTTGACATACTCCTTTCCTGACTTGGAACCAGTCTGTTGTTCCATGTCCTATTCTAACTGTTGCTTCTTGACCTGCGTACAGATTTCTCAGGAGGCATGATAGGTTGTCTGGTATTCCCATCTCTTTAAGAATTTTCCACAGTTTGTTATGATCCACACAGTCAAAGGCTTTGACTATACTATATTGTATCCTATCTTATACTATACTACATAACCTATACTATAACATTTCTAAAAGGCTTTTATTATAAAACTTTAAATTATTATTATAAAATTTTTATTATAAAACTTTATATCAAACCTAAAATATCATCTTAACAAATGTCTAATAAGTTATTTGACCTCTAGGGGATGACAGAGGATGAGATGGTTGGATGGCATCACCAACTCGATGGTTATGAGTTTGAGTAATCTCTGGGAGTTGGTGCTGGACAGGGAAGCTTGGTGTACTGCAGTGCTCCAGTGAACTGAAGAAATTCTAATTGAATTGTTTTTCATTTAGATTTTGTCTATATCATTTTGAACAAATGTCTAAGTTGTGTGGTCAAGATTTCAAATAATGATCACCAGTGTTAACAAAAGCTTTCCCCTCTTAATAATTTACTAGGTAGGAACATTTATTTTTGAAGTCAATAAGAAATAAACAAACACAGCACAACTTTTCCCTCAACAAAGATTATGTATAGTCTATTCAAAATTAGAACAAAAATGGCCATTTTACACAGAGGTGTACACAGAGGTGGGCTTATAAGAGGTTCTCCAAAATCAAACCACAGCCAACAAACCTGGTTTCTATCACATACTGCTTTCCAACGTGTAAACACTTTTATCCAAGATCCATTTTAAGCTACCACCCTAATGTCATTTAAGGTGGAGTTAGGAAGAGAAACTCAAAAGCTGTGCAAATGCATTCTTGCAAACCACATAAGAAATATGCTCAACCTCTCTAATACAAAATACAAATTAAAACAGGAGTAGAAAGAAGCATTTTTCACCTATAATCCTGACAAAGATGAGTGTACATGCTCTTTGTTGCAGCATTTAAAACTCTATAAGTTTTATCCAAAGAAAATAATAGGACAAATTAAAAAAGTATGAATACTAGCACGCTCATTATAGCATTATTCATAATAGTGCAGAATTGGATATAAATTTTTATAAATTGCTGTTGTTCAGTCGCTAAGTTGTTTTTGACTCTTGGCGATCCCGTGAACTGTAGCACACCAGTTTCCTCTGTCCTCCATTATCTCCCAGAGTTTGCTCAAATTCATGTACATTGAGTCAATGATATTATCTAACCATCTCATCCTCTGCTGCCCCTTCTCTTTTTGCCTTCAGTCTTTCCCAGCATCATTTTCCAATGAGTTAACTCTTTGCATCAGGTGGCCAAAATATGGGAGCTTCAGTTTCAGCTTTGACAACAATCCTTCCAGTGAGTATTCAGGGTTGATTTCCTTTGAGATTGGTTTGGTCTCCTTTAGATCAAGCCTTTATAAATAGAATGAATGAAGAAGCAGTATATAAAAGTGGTCAGAGATGAATGCTTTGGAGTGATATCACTTGTGTTTACAGTCCCAGTAATTAATGTATGACTTTGTTCAAGTTATTTGACTTTTCTGTGCTTCCTTCCTCACAATTAACATGGGAACAATTCTAGTGCTGATTTCATGGTGCTGTTGTATGAACTGAATGAGATAATAGGTGTTATGGATTTAAAATATTCCTATCATGTCATGAGTATTTGGGTATGTTAACCATTATCAATATTATGGTATATCCATTTAAGGTTTGTTTTATTTGGCATCAGTCTATAATTATAGGCCAGACATTAAAATATGGTAAGGATACAACATGAATAATTGCTGATCTTGTTCTGCTAGTGTTTTTCACAACATATTAGTTTTCTCACAAAAATATTTCTAGCCTGTGTAGAGGGAACAGATGCATTAACCGTGATATTCTTTGAAAGTAAATTCCCTTTACAGAAAGAGGGAAATGTGAAGAACTGAATAGATCTCTCCTTACCCCTGAGGAGCCTGAAGCCTCATGAATGTTGATTCTAACTGGATATTGAGTCTCTTTCTTTTATAGGTCTTTTCATAAAACTCTCTCCTAGTTCATTAAATCATTAAATGAATCTACCAGGTATTAGTTTTGATTTTTATTAATTGTGACTTGTTTTTCATTATGAGGTAACTGTCAGTCGTGAAACATAAATGCTGCACACTGGAACAAAAGTGTATTTCTGCTGAATGAAGGTAGAACTGTGTAGTGTAAGTTGAAATTCTGGGTGATAACTATTTAATTTTGTGTTTCATGTATTAACCTTTCAAAAATGCATACATATGTTTATATGTATATATGGTATATGTCGTATTTAATATCTATCACCAACCTGACAGAAAAGAATACATTTCTGGTAGCAATTTTATGTGGACAGTGGTGAATATTTGAAAAGCAGAAAGGCAAGTCATAGAAAACCAAGTTTTAAGCTTTATCATAAATCATGTCATGTCATATGGGAGCAGTCTAGATATGTGGTCAAAAACACAGATGGTCTAGAGAAAGATTCCCTGGATTCCAGTTCTGACTCTGGTACCTATATAACTTCAGGCAAGTTTGTTAACCACTCTAGTTCTCAGAGTAATCATCTGTAAAATTGAGGCAACTGTGCTTCTTTCATAGGGTTATTGTGAGAATTAAATTATTTATTTCATGTGAAGCATGAGAGACAATTTATTATCATAAAAGTAACACATACAAGTAAGCCTGGTGTGCTGCAGTCCATGGGGTCACAAAGAGCTGGACAAGACTGAGTGACTGAACTGAACTGAATACATATTAGTTTTTATAATGAAGTTGGGGCTTCCCAGGTGGCATTAGTGGTAATAAATCTGCCTGCAAGTGCAGGAGACCTAAGAAACTCAGGATTCTATCTCTGGGTTGGGAAGATCCCCTGGAGGAGGGCATGGCAACCCTCTCCAGCTTTCTTGCCTGGAGAATCCCATGGACAGAGGAGCATGGCAGGCTACCTTCCATAGAGTTGCAAAGCGTTGGACATGACTGAAAGGATTTAGCACGCATGCATAATGAAGTTATTAGAAGGAGCTGAACAATAAAAAGGTGTGATTATTCTGCTGATTATTAGAAAGCTCCTCAGCGAACATACAGTAAATGTTCCTAGGAGTATGTACAAAACATCTTGAAATGAAGCAGAAAATGTTGTAATTAAAAACATACACGGGCAAATAATAAATCTGCAGTGTGCCAGCTGTGAGATAAAGAATTGGTGACAATAAAAATATGTTCTAGAGGATATTTCATCCTGTGTTTTAGGAATTTCCCACTGGAAATATAAATGGCATAATATTTTGTTACTGGCTAATAGGGCTTTAGCAGAGAGTAGGAAATTTGTGATGGGATGATCTACAAATATAAAACTGTCATGTGGAATACAATGATTTTAAAAGCAAATGAGATGGGAGATTACATCTGGGCAGAAAAGGAGGGGAAACTATTGCCTATGCAAAGTCTTGAGAAGAATGTTCGCAGTCTAAGTGGACTTGTTTCTGAGATCATGTATCCACTATGGTTATAATTTTAAAGCCCTGAGATGATCCAGGTGTTTCACTCACCAGCCATCTGTCCAAGAAAAAATATGCTTATCTCGAATTGACAGGATATCACATGTATTTAGTGAAGTTTATCTTCATAGTTGGTCCAGAATAAATAAAACAGCAGTGTAGCTCCTGTGAGAATATATTATGTGCCTCAATATTTGGTCCATTATATCACAGGCAGATGTTACCTTTTGATACCTAACAGGAAACTTTTTGATCAGCAAAAGCAATTCCTTTGGGGTACACTGTCATCACCACCATTTCCTCTCAAAGGGAACTACATGGCTTTATGCTTCCATTTTTCAGGTATAACATTTTATATTAATACATATGTTAACATGAAATGGGCTTCCCTGGTAGCTCAGTGATAAAGAATCTGCCAGCAGTGCAGGAGGTGCAGGAGATTTGGCTTTGACCCCTGGGTCAGGTATATCCCCTGGAGAAGGGCATGGAAACCCACCTAGTATTCTTGCCTGGAGAATCCCATGGACAGAGGAGCCTGACAGGCTACAGTCCATAGGGTCCAAAGAGTCAGACTTGACTAAAGTGACTGAGCACAAATATACATAAAATAATTTTATCTCAGTGGTCTACTTTTCTAGGTGCCATTCACAAGATTTATTTCTTATTACTTGTATTACATTTATATGTCACATTTATAACATTAGCATCACTCTGTGAAGAGTTTTCTCAATCTTAAGAAAAATAAATATTTTGAGAAATGTGTGTGGGTAATGGATACTATTCTCTGTAATGCAACTGGATCAACATAGTGGAATATTTCATCAGAATGTTTGTTTATAATTTGTCCTTTTTCCATAGAGAGGAGCTTTCTAGCTCAAATATCTATCATCTTTGATTTATGGAAACTTGACTTGAAATAATTCATACTTACATGCATATTAGCACTTGTAAACAGCAACTCACAGATTAACATAAGTCATCATTTATTTTTGAGGAAATGAATCTAGGCACAAATGAAGCCCCAGGGCCATCAACTTGATCTCTAATTCCCAATGCCAGCAGTTAAGTTTTCAGTTCAGTTCAGTCACTCAGTCATGTCCTACTCTTTGTGACCCCATGAATCGCAGCACACCAGGCTTCCCTGTCTACCACCAACTCCCGGAGTTCACACAGACTCATGTGCATTGAGTCGGTGATGCCATCCAGCCATCTCATCCTCTGTCCTCCCCTTCTCCTTCTGCCCCCAATCCCTCCCAGCATCAGAGTCTTTTCCAATGAGTCAACTCTTCGCATGAGATGGCCAAAGTATTGGAGTGTCATCCTCAGCATCAGTCCTTCCAGTGAACACCCAGGACTGGTCTCCTTCAGAATGGACTGGTTGGATCTCCTTGCAGTCCAAGGGACTCTCAAGAGTCTTCTCCAACACCACAGTTCAAAAGCATAAATTCTTCCGCGCTCAGCTTTCTTCACAGTCCAACTCTCGCATCCATACATGACCACTGGAAAAACCATAGCCTTGACTAGATGGACCTTTGTTGGCAAAGTAATACCTCTGCTTTTGAATATGCTATCTTGGTTGGTCATAACTTTTCTTCCAAGGAGTAAGTGTCTTTTAATTTCAGCCCATGGTAAATCTTTTCCACTTTTATGTTAATATACTTCTTTGTTACACCTTTCTCCTAGAATTTGTCTACTCTGTCCTTTTAGACTGTTCTTTTTGTTTGTTTGTTTGTTTGTACATCTTTTTCTCTCTAACTTTAGAATAGACTTCCCAGGTGGCTCAGTGGTAAAGAATCTGCCAGCCAAATGCAGGAGATGCAGGTTTGATCCCTGGGTTGGGAAGATCCCCTCTGGAGGAGGAAATAGTAACTCCAGTATTCTTGCCTGGGAAATCGCACGGACAGAGGAGCCTGGTGGGCTACAGTCCATGGGGTCTCAGAGTTGGCCATGCCGGAGCACACTCAAACACAATTTTACAGTATAATGTTCCTAAACGTAAGAACTATGGTCAACTCTTTATTCTTTTGCTTTGTTTTTTTTTAACCACCTTCAATGCTTAGTTTTTCTTATGACATAGACATTCTTAGGGTGATTAATATATATCCATTCTTCTAGATTTTAGGTCTGAGATTATTCGATCTGCTTAGCACTCTCTATCCCCAGTATCTAGTGCAGTGTCTGGCACATTTGTGAATGGATGAAAGAGTAAATAAACAAGTGGCTGGTGTATTGTAAAGTCCAAATAATTGATAAACTTCATAAACAGTTTTTAAAACTCAGAGTGAAAGTCTGGCATAAGCTTATGTTAAGGGAAATGGGAGTAGAGAATGGCTGATGTTTTTTAATGTGATGCATTACCCAAATTTGACATAGCATTGGGTAAATAAAAAGAAACCTGCCCTACACTATGAAATCTCAGGTTATTTCAAAATCATTATCATTGTATTAAATCTGCTAAGTGAATCTTGATTCAGCATTGTAAGTTTTGATTTAATTATTATGGTTTGATTCATAGTTCTTAGCAGGGTTGTGGTATAATAGGCAGAAGACCGAGAAATTTTGAAGAAAGCTTGGAAAAAAGATGCTATATTTTTTATTATAGGGATTTCTTGAGAATATTGTAATTAATATTTTATCAGAGTTTCCTATTAAAAATTTTTAATCTTACCAAAAAAGTCTGTAGTTCTTACATGGTGGTTGCAAGTAGACTGAGGATATACAGATATGAAAACGAACATGTTATGATTTTTACAAATGAAATATGTCATATTAACCATAATACTTATGACTATCATCATTAAATTTGCAGTTTTGCATCTAACCAGTGGAATAAAATGAGCTTCATTCATTTGACATTTATTGCCTGTCTATTATCTGCCAGTCACGATCCTATCTGCTGGTGATAAGTTAACATAAACGTGAAAGAACATTGTTTTTAGCATTGAAAGTGAGAAAGTGAATACTTCTGTCTGTTACATTAGGGTAAACTTCTATGCACAATATGGTAACATTTACACTGGATCTTGAAGAAATAGTAAGAATCATCCAGAGAAAAAGGGACTAACATTCCTGGCAGACAAATAGCAAATGCAAAGCCATACACATAAAGAAAAAAAAAAAAAAAGAATTTGTTTTTTAGAAGTTTTAGGTAAGTAAGATTTAACTGCAATTCTGAATATTTGATTGGGATGGTAAGAGATGAACCTAGAGAAAGACATATTTGTACCAAATTGTGAAGGGCTTTGCACTCTGTGCTAAGGATTCTATAATTTGTCCTTAGTCAGCAGGAGCAATGTAAACATTTTTAAATAAGAGAGGGTGAACATTTGGAGGTTCTGTTTATTCCTTTTTCCCACCGGAATTTGAACCCACTGAAGCATGTACTCAGGATAAAGATCAAAATTATTATGAGATTTAATGTATGGACAAAATGACTTCCTAAAACTTTACCCCAGAATTAGTCTTATTCCTCCACAAAAAACGATCAGGCCTCTTCTTTCAGAAAGAAATTTCAAATACTGCATGGAGAAATCCCCAATACTGAAGAAAGGCCCATTTGTGAAAGACAGAAGAAAAAGCTGAGTTTTCTTACTTTATTCCGTCCAAACTCCTCATCAATAAATTATTCCGCCCTTGCTGGGAAGGGGACGACACTTTAACTTTTGCTGGGAGGTGTCCATGTGGAAACATAAGGCCAGAGAATTAGATGCCCTCTCCTAACAAATACAGAATGGATAATGGTGAAACCAACACAATACATTAAAAAAAAAAAAATCCTGAAGCAGCAAGCTGTCAGGACAGAGAGGAAGAGTGCATATAAAAGACCTTGGTGTAGTAGAATTGAAAGTGCTTAGTGGCAGGTTGGAGAAGGCAATGGCAACCCACTCCAGTACTCTTGCCTGGAAAATCCCATGGATGGAGGGGCCTGGTAGGCTGCAGTCCATGGGGTCACTAAGAGTCAGACACGACTGAGCGACTTCACTTTCACTTTTCACTTTCATGCATTGGAGAAGGAAATGGCAACCCACTCCAGTGTTCTTGCCTGGAGAATCCCAGGGACAGGGGAGCCTGGTGGGCTGCTGTCTCTGGGGTCGCACAGAGTCAGACACGACTGAAGCGACTTAGCAGCAGCAGCAGCAGTGGCAGGTTGGAACAGAGGGGAGAAATGTGAAAAGTGCACATTAGTGTGGAAGAAGATAAAGATGATCACTCAGTGTGCACACTGGCCCTCCAAAGAGATGTGAAGTTTGTTGACCAAGCTATAAAATATAGGCAAAAGAGCAGACTGAAGCAGAGAGGACAGAAAAATTGCGTTTCGAATAAGAAAATATTTCTGAACTTAGACTTGAGGCCCAGGACTGCAAATTTGAGAATCACTGGAATGCAGATTTTGACCTGGAATTTGATAAGTTCACGGAGGGGGAGGAAAAAAAAAGATAATTTAGGACAAATCTGAAGAATAGTGACATTTAAGGGGCAAGGGAAATCATTCAGGAAACAAGATTGAGAGACAGAGAAAAAATAGAGAAGTATAATACGAATCAGGAGAGCATATTTCCTGTGGGAAAAAAGTGTATTTTCAGGGAGAAATTGGTGATCAACAGTATTTTGTTTCAAAAAGTGAAAAGAGACTGAATTCTGTAAAACATCTGGGATGTCAGTTAAGCTTATCCATGAGAATAACTTAAGTATTAAAGAAAAACAAAATGCACACACAGGTATTGCTTTCTATCCAGGAAGATAAATAGGTAGATGATGATATAAGTTTACTGAGATAGCTATTGCAAGTATGAAACAGTATGTTCCTATTCATAGGCTAAACTTCTTAGGAAAGCAAAAATCTGTATTTGAAAAAAAAATGGTATTTACCTAAAAGTGTGATGAAAAAGTTTATTCAAGTCATCCTTTAAAAAAAAAAAAAAAAGTGATTTTACTGTGATATTTTTGTCAATTTAGAATTAAAAGAAAATTATTGTAATCCTCTTGAAATAAGTTTAACATATGCATATATTTGAGTTATATGAGCACATGTATTTTACATTATTGTATATAAATTTGTATGTTCTTGAAAGAGAAAGAAACTGTTCTTTGTGGAAGAACTGTAGTATGTGAATGCTAAAAAGGTAAAGTATAAAATTAAAAAATGATCTTACTGAATAACTTTGATTTAAAGCTATTGAATAAGTAGCAACATTTAATTAACCAGAAATTATATGTATATAAATATTCTTACTCTTATAACACACAGAATCTTTCCCTTTTTTCTCCTGGGAATGTGATGCATAATGCCTGAGCAGTTCACCCTTCCCAACTGTTGCTGCTGTGACCAAAAGTATATTCAGGGGAGTATTTGGAAAGGACTGGGGGAAACTGGGGGCTTCCCAGGTGGCTCACTGGGTAAAAAATCCACCTGCAATTCAAGAGACGCAGGAGTTAGTTGTGGGTTTGATTCCTGGATTGGTAAGATCCCCTAGAGGAGGAAATGGCAACCCACTCCAGTATTCTTGCCAGGAAATCCCATGGACAGAGAAGCCTGATGGGGTACAGTCCATGGGGTTGCAGAGTCAGACATAACTGAAGTGACTGAGAACATAGACATGCATGCCCAAGGGAAACGTGGCTTTAGAAGATAAAACAGTCCCTCTGCAAAGATCAACTAGCAGAAATGTGCCCCTGTTCAAACAGTAATGTGCCCACACATGTGGTCTTTGTATCCTACATTCATCGAGTAGAATGGCTAGCATAGGTCTTCCAAGAGGAATCACATATAACAGATAAGAATTTCCTAAGTATCATGTTTATCATGCTTTCCAGAGTGTCATGCTTTTTTTTTTTTTTTTTTTTTACTGAAAGTAAATGTAAGTGAATGTTTATTGAGTGATGTTGTTTCATATACAGTTGGTCCTTGGAAATTTGACCCTTTTCTAAAATAGTTCTATCTGTTGGTGTATCTGTCTAAACTTGTATATGTCAGTCCTCATGAATAGTGAATAGTAGTGAAGTCGCTCAGTCGTGTCTGACTCTTTGCGACCACATGGACTGTAGCCTACCAGGCTCCTCTGTCCATGCGATTTCCCAGGCAATAGTCCTGGAGTGGATTGCCATTTCCTTCTCCAGGGGATCTTCCCAACCCAGGGATCGAACCCGGGTCTCCCGCATTGTAGACAGACGCTTTACCATCTGAGCCACCAGGGAAGTCCATGAGTCCTCATGACTATTGTTTATAAGAGGAATTTGAGGAAAATTCTTAAAAGACTGATCAGATATAAAAACTAGAGACGGTCCACAAAAACAAACATCTTTCACAACTGACTAAAGCCATGGCTACCACATTAAATAGCAAAATATTTAGTAGACATGAAAATCCAAAAATATAAAATTTTAAAGTAGTCAAGTCATAGAACTCCTCTTCCTCCTTTCCTCTGAAAAATTTCTCAAGAATGTCCTTAACATACATGTCTCCCTCAAATTTTTATCTGTACCTGCAGTTTTCTGTTAGTTAAGCTACAGCAGGAATCTGTCTAATGGTAGACCTTTAACTGAGACAGACAGTTAATGGGAACAGTAGCAGCCCTGAGGTGTGTTTATACAGTCAGACTCACTGCCTCTACTCCTGTGATATATGAACTACTTCAGGAAGTTTCCCAGCTGTTTCAGTGGATAAATCATGGCAGTAGGAGCTCATATTTAACCTTCACTGTACTGGCTTGATACTTTGTAGTCCTTTTTTTTTCTTTAAATCTCTTTGGCTATCTGGAAGAGATTTCTTATAGGCATTATTTTCTCCCTCAGCCCCCTCCCACTTCCTTTCTGCCAGATCAGAGAAACTCTGAGACCCTTCTTATGATTTGCCTTCATGTCTGTCAGAAAAAAAAAAAAAAAAGATTCAACACTACTAGAGTTCAAGTGGTTTATAGGTTCATTCCATGACTTTAAAGCAAGATAGTTTTGTGTAGGTGCATTCAATGGAAGTCTCTGTTACATAGTAGCCATTATTACATAGCTGATATTTTCTACAGTTTTAGGCAATGGCAACCCACTCCAGTACTCTTGTGTGGAAAATCCCATGGACGGAGGGGCCTGGTAGGCTGCAGTCCATGGGGTTGCGAAGAGTTGGACATGACTGAGAGACTTCACTTTCACTTTTCACTTTCTTTCATTTGAGAAGGAAATGGCAACCCACTCCAGTGTTCTTGCCAGGAGAATCCCAGGGATGGTGGAGCCTGGTGGGCTGCTGTCTGTGGGGTTGCACAGAGTTGGACACGACTGAAGCGACCTAGCAACAGCAGCAGCATACATTTTTGTAAACTATGGTCTGTGCTTCTCTACCCCCTTTACCTTGGTTTTCAGTCCCTTCATATTGACCTTTTCTTTGTTCTTGGATAGTGACTCAGAGACTTTGCCAATGCTGATTGTTCAGTATGGGGGTCGGCTACCCAAAGATACTCTCATAGCTCCTCGTTTACTTCATTCTAGTCTCTGTTACATGTTAATTTTTCAGAATAACCCATCTGTATACCATACTTAAGATAATACTCACTTTCTTCCTCTCTTAGTTTCTGTCATCATGACTGATTCAAAATTGTATTTATCTGATGTATTTGCTTTCTTGTCTACAATATAAATTGTATGAATACAAGGACTGGTCTATTTTATTTCTGTAGTTTCTCTAGCATACAGAACCATGTCTGGCATATAATAAGAGCTTACATATTTTTAAGGAAATGAATATATATATCTATGCATATATATATACATATATATATATTTATACATATATATCTAGAGAGGTAAGGATGAGTTTTTGTTTTAAGTTTTAGACAACTGGATCCATACTACACATCAAATTCAACAACTGATATTTTCTGTATAATAATATACTCTGACCTTGTGTATTACTAATTATAGAACTATCTTGCAGTTCAGTTCAGTTGCTCAGTCATGTCCGACTCTTTGCAACCCCATGAATCGCAGCACACCAGGCCTCCCTGTCCATCACCAACTCCCAGAGGTCACCCAGACTCACGTCCATTGAGTCAGTGATGCCATCCAGCCATCTCATCCTTTGTCGTCCCCTTCTCCTCCTGCCCTCAATCACTCCCAGCATCGGAGTCTTTTCCAATGAGTCAACTCTTCACATGAGGTGGCCAAAGTACTGGAGTTTCAGCTTCAGCATCATTCCTTCCAAAGAAATCCAAGGGCTGATCTCCTTCAGTATGGACTGGTTGGGTCTCCTTGCAGTCCAAGGGACTCTCAAGAGTCTTCTCCAACACCACAGTTCAAGAGCATCAATTCTTCAGTGCTCAGCCTTCTTCACAGTCCAACTCTCACATCCATACATGACCACAGGAAAAACCATAGCCTTGACTAGACGAACCTTTGTTGGCAAAGTAATGTCTCTGCTTTTGAATACGCTATCTAGGTTGGTCATAACTTTCCTCCCAAGGAGTAAGCGTCTTTTAATTTCATGGCTGCAGTCACCATCTGCAGTGATTTTGGAGCCCAAAAAAATAAAGTCTGACACTATTTCCACTGTTTCCCCATCTATTCCCCACGAAGTGCTGGGACAGGATGCCATGATCTTCTGAATGTTGAGCTTTAAGCCAACTTTTTCACTCTCCTCTTTCACTTTCATCAAGAGGCTTTTTAGTTCCTCTTCACTTTCTGCCATAAGGGTGGTGTCATCTGCATATCTGAGGTTATTGATGTTTCTCCCGGCAATCTTGATTCCAGCTTGTGCTTCTTCCAGTCCAGCGTTCCTCATGATGTGCTCTGCATATAAGTTAAATAAGCAGGGTGACAATATACAGCCTTGACATACTCCTTTTCCTATTTGGAACCAGTCTGTTGTTCCATGTCCAGTTCTAACTGTTGCTTCCTGACCTGCATACACATTTCTCAAGAGACAGGTCAGGTGGTCTGGTATTCCCATCTCTTTCAGAATTTTCCACAGTTTATTGTGATCCACAGAGTCAAAGGCTTTGGAATAGTCAATAAAGCAGAAATAGATGTTTTTCTGGAACTTTCTTGCTTTTTCCACGATCCAGCGGATGTTGGCAATTTGATCTCTGGTTTTCTCTGCCTTTTCTATAACCAGCTTGAACATCAGGAAGTTAACGGTTCGCATATTGCTAAGGCCTGTCTTGGAGAATTTTGAGCATTAGTTTACTAGCATGTGAGATGAGTGCAATTGTGCGGTAGTTTGAGCATTCTTTGGCATTGCCTTTCTTTGGGATCGGAATGAAAACTGACCTTTTCCAGTCCTGTGGCCACTGCTGAGTTTTCCAAATTTGCTGGCATATTGAGTGCAGCGCTTTCACAGCATCATCTTTCAGGATTTGAAATAGCTCAACTGGAATTCCATCACCTCCACTAGCTTTGTTCATAGTGATGCTTTCTAAGGCCCACTTGACTTCACATTCCAGGATGTCTGGCTCTAGGTGAGTGATCACACCATCATGATTATCTGGGTCGTGAAGATCTTTTTTGTACAGTTCTTCTGTGTATTCTTGCCATCTCTTCTTAATATCTTCTGCTTCTGTTAGGTCCATACCATTTCTGTCCTTTATCGAGCCCATCTTTGCATGAAATGTTCCCTTGGTATCTCTGATTTTCTTGAAGAGATCTCTAGTCTTTCCCATTCTGTTGTTTTCCTCTATTTCTTTGCATTGATCACTGAAGAAAGCTTTCTTATCTCTTCTTGCTATTTTTTGGAACTCTGCATTCAGATTTAAAATCTTAATATTTTGTGGGTATACCATAATTTATTAATTGAATTCATTTGTTGATTTATCTGTTGATGAGTAGGCAAGATTTCCCTTCTTTTTGTTAAACACATGTTTATCAAAGTAAATAATTTTGTGTATAACTTTATATACCCATGCCAGTATTTCTATGGAATAAATCCCTAAAATTTGAAATGCTGAGTAAAAGAATATATGTTTTTAAAAATCTTATAGACACTGATTAACTTCCCTTCGAAATAGGGGCAGTGAGTCACATATTCTCCAAGCATTAATAAGTACGTCTGTTCTCTGACATATTCACCATCACTGAGTATTACAAAGTTGTATTACCTATTGTATAATAGATGTAATTATAGATACAATTATACACACACACACTCACAAATATGACTGAAATTGAGATCTAAAACCTTTAGTTACTTCCATTTGACTAAAATACAAAATCTAGTTTGACATTTCGGTTTGTTTTTTATAGTTTTTGTTTTGTTGCTTGCATTTGAGTCACTTTACAATAATTCTAGCTTCAACTCTACCATTTTTACAAAGATTCTCTACCTTGCCTTTGGGCCTCATTAAAAGTTTATTCTTTGCAATTTTCTTTTACTGGAAGGTAATATCTTTATTTTCTGTTTCTTGAAATTCTAGCCATCCTTTCAAACCTATTTCACGTGTTTGTAGCACAAGGCTTCTCTGACAAGCCCAGTAGAAGTTAGGTTTTCTGCTTTACTTCTGGTATTGAATTTATTGTTTCTCCATATGGTACATGCATCCTAATTTGCCCACACAGCTAATTTTTCCTACTATATTTTCAGATCATAAATAATCTGAAATTATGAAATGTGTTTCTGTCTCACAGTTCTTAGCATGGTGCCTTCTATTAGAAACTATGTGTTTGAAGAATGAATGCATGCATGCATGCGTGTCTAAAACTGCCCAGTTCATATGTAAGAATCATCAAGGAAAAAGAGATGCAGTGCCAGAGGCACAATTCTAATTAAAACAAATTGATGTGCATTTCATGTAACATGTTGAATATTAAACTGATGTAAATCTATGAAGAGGGAGAATGTTTTTCTTTTATTCTTGAAAGAGTGAAGCCTATGATGATTCCAGGGCATTCCTCAGGATTTTGAGAATGCAGAATTGAAGGATTTCATTTATAGAAAAGAAAACGGACTAAATGTCTCCTGCTTGGGGAGAAGTAATCTTAAAGATTTGTATTTTACCAAGTTGTCCCAACAGTGGATATTTTGAAGAAAAATGAGACAATCTCTGTGGAAGTGTTTTACAAATGTGAAGTACCAAAAATAGAAGATTATTGTATTCTTTTTACTAGCAGTCAGCCAGCTACATTTCCAAATACATTAGTTTGATACACTCTCATATAGTTCTATAGTGACAGGAAGAAGGTCCTTGAGAATTTCTAAAATGCTTAAATAAAATTCCTTATAACATAGCTTTGAGCTTAATGTCAAGGAGTGACTGATCTGATTTGATCTGTAAAGATGTCAACCAGCAGTGACTGAGACGATATTCTTTAACATGGTTAATTTAGTGTCTAACAGAGTGGCTCAGTCAATATTTGTTGAACTGAATTAAACTGTGGGCTGGACTGAACAGAATTTGAAGCTAAGAAGGTAAGGTGGTCTTATCAGAGAGAACTTTCCAAGATTTAAATAAGAACTATGTAGACAAGAACAGAA
Source organism: Bos mutus (assembly GCF_027580195.1). Classification (NCBI taxonomy): domain Eukaryota; kingdom Metazoa; phylum Chordata; class Mammalia; order Artiodactyla; family Bovidae; genus Bos; species Bos mutus. The sequence continues at coordinate 35,817,796 of NC_091618.1, forward strand.
ATAAAAGACTTATGTTAAAAAAAGCATATTGTTGTAAAATAATTCTGATTTTGCAAGCACAATTTACATTTAAAGTAGAGATGAAAGTTTTGTCAAAAAAATTGGGTCAAAAAATTAAGAATTTAGTTCATCAATGTGTGTTAGTTGGAATTCAATTTAACTTTAAGTTACAGAAAACCTAGATACAGAGATTTAAACCAAAAGATGTTTATGATTTCACTAACAAACAGTTTAAGTACAGGGTACTCATAGATAACTTGCTCATAGAAAACTTTCAGGAATTTCCTTATGATATTCCTGTTTGCTTAAAAAAAGAAGGAATAAGATTCATTGGATTTAATGGGATTTCTTCTAAGAGGAAAAAAAATCTTATTTTCTAACATTAGGAAACAAGGCTCAAAATTACATACAAAATATTGATAAATGTGAATCCAGGTCAAGATTTTTGGTGCTTCAGTGAATCAACTTTCATTACATCTTGTTTCCCATTCTTCTTTTCTTCCTTGTATAGTATTTAAGAATCAAGAAATTGTCTTGTCATGCTTAATCATAAAATTTCTGCCAAGTGCACTTTCATGAGAAATGTTACAGTTACAAATAACTTAAAATTTTATAATAACCATATTAAAAAAGAAATAATACAAAGGTGAAAATAATAATATTTATTTAATTGGCTTCTCTTGTGGCTCAGCTAGTAAAGATTCTGCCTGCAATGCAGGAGACCTGGGTTGGGAAGATCCCCTGGAGAAGGGAAAGGCTACTCACCCCAGTATTCTGACCTGGAGAATTCCATGGACTGTAAAGTCCATGAGGTTGCAGAGTCAGACACGGCTGAGTGACTTTCACTTATTTATTTAATTATTTAGTTAAATAATATATTTTATTTAATCATATAGCATCACTTCAATATGGGTTTCCAAGGTGACTCAATGGTAAAGAATCCACCTGCAATTCAGGTGACACGGGTTCAAACCTTGGGTCAGGAAGATCCCTTGGAGAAGAAAACGGTAGCCCATTCCAGCATTCTTGGGAAATCCTATGGACCAAGGAGCCTGGTGGGCTACAGTCCATGGGATTCCAAAAGAGTCAGACACAACTTAGCGGCTAAACAAAAACAACAAATCACTTCAACATAAGATCAAAAAGTTTACATATTATGGCTTCAAAATTCTGTGTATATATTATAATAAGCAATACATATCAATTCAGACAAGCCATGTGCTAAATACTAAGTAGTTACACGTGACTAGTGGCTACTCTAATAGACTGTGCAGGTCTGTGTGCATCCAGCTTTTACCCTTGGTGAATATCTAATGTTAATCTGTTTGATACAAAAAGTGTCCAGTTTATCATACACAAAATTATAAAATTCAGCATTAATACTGAGCTGGAGAGCCATATGTTATATAAAAGCACCATTTACTTTTAATGACTGGCTTTTAATGGTAGAAATCCAGTGAAAAAATAGCCAAGATGCTGAATTTCTGAAGATTTTTTTCTATGAACCATCTCAAATTATATTAGATTGTAATTCATATGAAGCTCTTTATAATTCTTTGGACCATCATGAGTTGTAGACTGATCAGAAAAATTATAAGAGTGAAAATTTTCATCACTTATTTTAAGATTTTTAAAAATAAAAATCAAATTATTTTCTTCCTGCATGAGATCAAGAATGGAGTTACAGACCCCTTTGGAACCATCAACAAAAGACTGTAGGCTTGCAGCAGTTACCAAGTTAAATGAGTAGAAAATTATGTTTTGTTTCTCTTTTCTCCTTTTTACTGAATAGTGCCTTCATATCATTTATCTTTTTTCTTTAATTGTCATGTTCTGGAAAACATAGCAATAGGGTTGTGGAGTGACTAAAAGGGAAAGTGAAATAACAAAATATTAGTATACATACAACATTTAAGGCTAAATTTATTTCTTAGCATGCTGATACTAAGTTTTTAGAATAAAAGGAAACAAAGCTGAAAACTTTCCATAAAATTGGTTTTAGTTCTTTCTCAAAGATAAGAGATTCTTGTTTTGAGACTGCAACAGGCGATAAACTGAATCATAGCCTATTTTGTAAATTGTCTACAGAAGAATGCTGATGTCGGAAAAAAGGTTTGCCATCACTGCCCCCAAATTTTATGGGAAGGAGAAACATGGTTTGAGGAAACCAAGGGAGCTTCCATGGTGGCTCAGCTGTATAGAATCTGCCTATAATGCAGGAGTGTCAAGTTTCATCACTGGGTTGGGAAGATCCCTGGAGAAGGAAATGGCTACCCACTCCTGTATTCTTGCCTGAGAAACCCATGGACAGAGGCTATCCCTCATGGACAGAGTAGCCTGGGAAATTCCATGGGCAGAGGAGCCTGACAGGCTACACAGTCCATGGGGTCACAAAGAGTTGGACGTGACTCAGCCACTGAACAACAAAATACCTGCCCTCAAATGCTGTGGAATAGAAAAACATATTTTGAGAAAACCAAAGGAACTAGCAAAGAGAGTTATTGTATTATTGTCACCATAAAAATGTTTTTACCTGAAGTTTTAAAAAAAAATCAGTTCCTTAATGTGTTATATGATTACAAGATAAATGGTACTTCAATTTTTTCTAACTTTTTATTGTAAAAATTATCAAACAGAACAGCTTTCAAGTAATATAGCCACAACCTAGATTTTAGCATTAACATTTTAGTATGCTTCTGTTATCATTTTTATGTCCATTGCATTTCAAAATGAAATGCAGAAATCAGTACTCCTCTATCTAAATACATTAGAATGTATACTTTAAGTAGAATTCAGTATTTATTTATCTTATTTTAAAATTTTATGTAAAACATATGCAATGAATTGTACAAATCTTAATTATACATTTACTGGTTTATCAAATGCATGCAATTGTGAAATGCAAACTCCTTTCAAGATATGGACATTGCCATCACTTTAAAATGTTTCCTCATAGTCCCTTCCAGTGTATCCTACCCACTATCTCCAAAGATAAACACTGTCCCTATTTCTCTTCACTACAGATCAGTTTTGTCTCTTCTAGAATTTTGTTTGAAATCAAATAATACACTATATTCACTTGTATCAGGGTTATGTTCATGAAAATGTTTGTTTTTAAAAATTCATGTCACTACATATATGAGTAAATTGATCTTCTTGTTGAGTAGTAAAAGACCCTGATGCTCAGAAAGATTGAGGGCAGGAGGAGAAGGGGATGACAGAGGATGAGATGGTTGGATGGCATCACTGACACAATGGACATGGGTTTGGGTGGACTCTGGGAGTTGGTGATGGACAGGGAGGCTGGTGTGCTGTGGTTCGTGGGGTCGCAAAGAGTTGGACACGACTGAGTGACTGAACTGAACTCATTGTATGAATATACTATATCTCATTTATCAGTCTTTCCCTCTGAATATCTGTGTTATTATAAATAAACTGCTATAAATATACTTTGAAGTATTTTTAAAACATAGATTTTTGTTTTCTTGGTAAATGCCTCTGATTAGAATTGTTGAGTCATAGAGTAGATATAATGTTTGAATTTTATATGAAATTGTTAGAGTTTTATTTTCTGAACTGATTATACCATATCACATTCCCACAAACAAAACTCGGGCTCTGTATTTTTAGCAACAGCATTTAGTATTGTTATTTATGCAATGATGGAAAATAGAAGCATAAACTAATGAGAAAATAGTAAGTCATATATTAGTGGGCTTCCCCGATGTCTGAGCAGTAAATAATCCATCTGCAATGCAGGAATCGCAGGAGGTGCAAGTTTGATTCCTGGGTAAGGAAGATCTCATGGAGGAGGGCATGGCAACCCACTCCAGAATACTTGCCTGGAGAATCCCATGGACAGAGGAGCCTGGTAGGCTGTAGTCCATAGGGTCGCAAAGAGTCGGACACAACCAAAGTGACTTAATATGCATGCACACATATTATGTAATATGAACTAGGTCTAATTCACAACAGAATACAGTTATCACCAAATGGCACTGCTTATTCATTGTTAAGGATTGGTAATGATTTTATTCATCTATTTTGCATTTCTAAATCATCTATGGTCTAAAATTTTTGCACCTTGTTTTATGTTCTTGGATATGTTCCAGTGTCTCCTAGTTTACAGTCTATGGGAACTTAAACAGAATTTGTATCCTACCATTGTATGACAATTGTATAAATCTTAATTATGCTGAATTGATTCATAGTGCTTTTCAGGTCTACTATATCCTTCTACTTGTCTGTATATTCATTTTATTAATTTTTGACAGTTTGATATTAAAACTCCACCTAAAAATCTTAGTTTATCTACTTAAATAATAATTGTAGTATATAGTGAAACTATAGGTAACTAAAAATCTTAGTTTTTAGTTATCTACTTAATAATTGTAGTATATAATGGAACTATATGTAACCTTTTTCTGTATTTTCCAAGTCTTCTGTAAGTCCATTATCATTTTTTCATAATTAAAAAAAAAGTCATTAGGAATTTTAAATCATTTATCAGATCAGATCAGATCAGATCAGTCGCTCAGTCGTGTCCGACTCTTTGCAACCCCGTGGATCGCAGCACGCCAGGCCTCCCTGTCCATCACCAACTCCCAGAGGTCACCCAGACTCACGTCCATCGAGTCAGTGATGCCATTCAGCCATCTCATCCTCTGTCGTCCCCTTCTCCTCCTGCCCCCAATCCCTCCCAGCATCAGAGTCTTTTCCAATGAGTCAACTCTTCACATGAGGTGGCCAAAGTACTGGAGTTTCAGCTTTAGCATCATTCCTTCCAAAGATATCCCAGGGCTGATCTCCTTCAGAATGGACTGGTTGGATCTCCTTGCAGTCCAAGGGACTCTCAAGAGTCTTCTCCAACACCACAGTTCAAAAGCATCAATTCTTCAGCGCTCAGCCTTCTTCACAGTCCAACTCTCACATCCATACATGACCACAGGAAAAACCATAGCCTTGACTAGACGGACCTTTGTTGGCAAAGTAATGTCTCTGCTTTGTGCTATCTAGGTTGGTCATAACTTTCCTCCCAAGGAGTAAGCGTCTTTTAATTTCATGGCTGCCGTCACCATCTGCAGTGATTTTGGAACAGAAAAATAAAGTCTGACACTGTTTCCACTGTTTCCCCATCTATTCCCCATGAATTGATGGGACCGGATGCCATGATCTTTGTTTTCTGAATGTTGAGCTTTAAGCCAACTTTTTGACTCTCCACTTTCACTTTCATCAAGAGGCTTTTTAGTTCCTCTTCACTTTCTGCCATAAGGGTGGTGTCATCTGCATATCTGAGGTTATTGATATTTCTCCTAGCATGGTCATATAATTAAAAGGATTAGAGTACTATGACTGGATTGAAAATAAACACTTCTTTTGTTTTATCATTCAAAGTTTACTTTAAATATATAAGATTTTTCTTCTTATTTAAAGATGTTTCATCCCTTTATCAGTTGATAAAACAAAAAGACTAGGAAGGTGATCCTCTAGGAAGTGTAGATTTTTACTAACATGATGCCAAACAAGTAGAAATTTTCAATTATAGACCCAACTCCTCATTAAAAAAGAGTTTAGAATTTGGCAGAACATTTTCCTAGTTTAATTTATTATCATTATTTGTATCAAGTTCTAGGATAAAAGGGTGCATTATGGATACAGAGGACTAATCCTGATAGTATTTCATAAAGTGGTTACTCCTGTGCAGAAGCAAAGATAATTTAAAATTCAAGCAGATGATAGTGGTGGTAGCTTCTAGTAAAGTTAATTGTTTTCGTTTGAAGATCTTTTTTTGGGAAATACTAACAAAATATCATCTAATAAAGCAATTCTTTTATACTCAATAAATTATTTATTATTAATACAAAAAATAGGTGAGTGAATGAAATTCTAAAGATGTATTTCAGTGTGATCTTGATTATATAGCAGATGATATTGAAAATGTTTTGAGTTATTTCTATTATCTTAGTTCCTATTTAAAGAAGTTTCCAATCTTTTAATTCTAAAACTCTGTTGTTTCAGTCTTCTTGATATGATATATATGTGAATGATTTTAGGATATTAAATCACTTTTTCTAATGCCTATTTTTCCTTTCTAATTCAGTTGTACTCTTGACTTTGTAAGCATTTGCAATGTTTCTTTGGAACTTTGCTACCTGTCTTTTGAGTTTGTATTTTCAAATATACCATAGTAGTAATTGCTTTTGAAATCTAGTGTTTCCCCCTCTCCAGCCTACTCCTAATTAGAGCTAAGTTTATGTTGATGTCTCATAAAGGTCAAGGTATCAATTAATAAGAGGTCATCAGGCTGTCAGAAAGTCTTAGGCCTCAATAGGAAATAGCTGACTAACTCTTGATTAAGAAAATCATGAAAAGTCTCTCATTTTTCTCTGAAGAAAGAAAATTCCTTAAGGCTAGACCCATGAATTTCCAGTGGAATTTGGAATTTGGTGCTCATCTTTTTTCCCACTAGGGGAAAATATAAGATGCCAAAATATAACCACACCATGATTATAATGTAACAAACTGTGGACTTTAAAAGGGCACAGAAAAATTATTTTATCTTTCAGTTTTTTGTTCACATTCATATAAGACTTTGTGTGTGTGATAAATATAGGTTTAAAAAAATATTTCATTTGACTGTAGGGGACTCATGTGGGTGAAAAGTCTCACTTCTTTACTAGGGAATAAAGAGAGTGAGGAAGGGGCACAATTATGAGCCACTTGATTATAAATCAAAGTTTTGATGATTAATTTTGAATAAGAGTTGGCCACCCCCATCATCCCTAGTGCTCTTTGCCCTCCTTCCCCTCCCCTCCCCTTCCCTCCCCCCCCCTCCTCTCTTCCCCCGCCCCCCCACCCCCAGCCCCCAGCTCCAGGCGTTGAAAGCATGGAGTGACCCTGGAACTGGAGCTCCTAGCCCAGTGCTCATTATGCTTGGCATGACACTAACTGGTCCTCCTTATCTCATATGAACTGGTCCTTGTCTCATAGTGCTAAAGTCTAGAGTAGAGGTTCAGTTAGATAAAAGGATGATTAATGAAAAGAGGAGAAGTGGAGAAGACAATGCACGTGGACCTACCATGAATTTGTTATTGGGAAGCCTATGTGAAAGCAAAGAGTCCGAGTTAAAGCTATGGACATACAGTAACCCTGAAGATAGTGTCTTTCTTTTAATATTATTTTGTAAATTTTCAGTTTTCCAGTATGAGAAAATAATTAAGGAAATTATATTAGCTAAGCACTTCATTTTTAAAGATAAGTTTGGAAGGTGGCTCTGAGGATATTCCATATTGAATGTGGTTATAGTCAGCATTTCACAGTAGTTTCAGCAATTACTGGATTGGAAAATAGTGCTAGTAAAATGATTTTAATTCCATCTACTTGTTTAAACTGGTTGCCTTGCTTTTCTCAAACAGTATGATCTTTTCTTTAATCATATGGCCTTTCATTAATGCACTGGTTAGAACAATAGAAAACAATCCACTGATGTAATTGCAACTAGCCTGTCATACACAAGTTGAGAAAGCAGCAAATCCCACAGCATGGGGTCTATGTTTGCACCTTGACTGGCATTCATATGAGTTCCTTTTCATTGAAAATATATTAACTCTAATCCTTTTAAGAGTGTAATACATGTGTAAATCTACATTGTGCAAGTGTAATCTGTTTTCTAAACTCAGTAATTTTTGTTAAAAAGTAAATCTATAATAGCAATTAGTTTGCTGTTTTAGACGTTGAAAAGAGTGTAGGGATCAAGAATAAGGAAGTACTTAAAAGATAGCGATGTCACAGAATTACTTGATACATTGGATTCTGATCTGTGTTAGTTATCTGTTTCTGCGTAAAAAATTACCCCAAGATTTAGCACCTTAAGAAAGCAAATACGTATTATCTCACAGATTGAGAGTCAGATTAGGAGAGTGGCTTAGCAGTCAGTCTAATAGAAGCTCTGTGGAGATGGCAGTCAAGCTCTTGGCTGAGCTTGTGGTCAGTCAACTCCAAGCTTGACTATGGCTGGGGAATTTACTTCCATACTCAATCAGTGATTCACAGGAATCAGTTTCTTGTTGGCTGGAGACCTATTTTTCTCACTATTTGGTCATCTCTTAGGCTACCTGAGAAAAAAGAAAGAGAGAGACAAACAGAGAGGGCAAGAGAACTCAAAATGGGAGCCTGATGCATCAAGCTTTTTGCATTGTAACCACAGAGGTAACATATTATCATGTCTACCATATTCTCTTCATTTGAAATGAGTCACTCAGTCCAGCCCACACTTACATGAAGGGGAATTGTGCTATCCCTTTTGAAGGCAGAGTGTCAAATCATTTATGGACAGATTGTCAAACTACTACATAGACTTTGGATTTTAAAGGTCGGTATGAATTTTCTCCATGTTTACCTATGAGAAACTCAAGGCCCAGTGAAAAGCGACTTGTGCAAAGACACATAATTTGAGATAGAGCCAATGTCCCCTGCCTACCTGATCTTTGAAAAATATATATCTCTATGTGCACAGTGCTCTCATCGAGTACTCTCATCAGAGAATATTTAATTTTCTAGGTAACTAATATTTCTTTAAATGACAAAATTGAGTCTAATCATATAAGACAGGTGTATTCTTCTTTCCTGCCTGTTCAAAAATATAATATCAACCACAATTCATCAAGATTCACTCATCATGTAACATCATTAGAAACATTGTTTATATCATATGAGTAAACAATGATATAGGCCTGGTGTGTTGTTTTCTCCTGTGTTGATGTTTCAAGAGTGTGAGGAGTATGAAGGCAAAAAATGTAGTCTGGGACCTGATAAACCATGAGAATTATGACATGTTCCCTGGGGTTAGTCGTATTTCATGGCTGTGTGTTTTTGCCGGGAAGTGACATCAAGAGTGTATTTTAAAATTATTATTTTGATGAGCATATGAAGTAAACTTTGGCAACAATAAGGGTTTGAGCCAAGGAGACCAGTTACGAGTCTGTTCCTGTGTTGTAATTAAAATAATGATATTATTTCTGAACTAACCTAACTAGCAATGGGTCTAACAGAAGTGGATTATTTTTAGAGACAGTAGGGAACAGGACTTAGTGGATCCATTTAGTTAAAGAGGGAAAGGATTTCTTCAGGTTCCTATCTTGGACAATTGATTGAAAGGAGGTATTATTCATTAAACTAAGGAATTAGAAGAGAGACATATTTTCAGATGAAAATATCCTTCTACTGAAAAGTGATAAAATACAAAATACTTACTTGCTTACTCTACCAATGAGACAATGAAAAATAAACAAATGCTGTTTTCACAGTTAGATGAGCTGCACAATCAAAGTTGGTTTTTCTTTGGTCTTATGTTGAAAATAATATTCTGTACTTTGAAATATTTGAATACTGAATACAATTACAGGCTTGGTTGGATATGTGTGCATTCCCCCTCCTCGGGCTGACAGTTTTTGATGTCTGTGCTGACTGAGACAATTTAGAGGGATGGACTGAATTATTTTCCTATCCACCACTTCTATTTATACAGAAATTACACTTGACTGTAGTGACACTAATCATGGCAGAACTGATCAAATTCAGCTCCCCTGCTGACGAAGTCAGCCAATAAGCCATTCATGACTGACAAGTGTTCTTGCTTTCCCTTTCCTTTGCTCCCCCCACCCTTACTCTTAAACGCATTGGAATTTTATGAGCCACCTTCCTTTATGCTCCCACATCTGTGTCTGTTCAGAGGAAGTGCCAGGGAGAGTTTGTTTGAGCCAGAGAAACAGCTTACATTTAGCTCTTGCCACACTTTCCTTGTCCCTCTGCATAAATACAAGGCCCAGGAAAGCTAGGAACTGGATTCTTAACTCTGTGTGTATTGTAGATACTTGAGCTAGTCTCATGAAGCCTTGGATCTCTGTTCAGAATATTAATTCTAAATACATCAAAGAAAATATGTAGGGTTACAAAGCAAACCAGTTATATTAAAACAGTTATCAAAATAATATTTTAAATATTCCTGATAAAGTTTTATATATTCAAACACATACACACATGCATATGTATATATACTTATTTCATGTTTCATTAAGTTAAGAGCTGTAGCAGTGAGTCTAATAATTGATATAATTTGAGTAGCAATTAATGGCAGTGGTACTTTGAGATATCTATAAATGCAATATACTAGGGCAATATCTCTGATATTAATTGATGACAACTAACAGACACTTTAAACCACTGTGGTTTGTTGACTGCATTAGTAATTGAAGGGAATCAAATTAAGGAGCATTTTTTTCCACCACAAGTTCATAGACCCCTGAATTCTGTGGCTACCAGTTGAAAACCTCTGGGGTAGGACAGTGCTTCTCAAGTTTTAATGTGTGTGACAGTTTTCTGGAGAACTTGTTAAAACACAGATTGATGGCCCCTTCCCAGGAGATGTTGACTTAGAATGTCTGGGTGGGGCATGGACCAAGCATATGTATTTTAAACATGTATTCAATGTGATTTTCACATATCAGTTTCCAGAATTATCTTTTGAGAAATAAAAGCTAAAGATAAGATTTACAAAGGCATTGGGATGGGATATAATTACTGGTAGGTCATTATCCTGTGTCAACATTCCAGCTTTTGTATCTTTTCTATAATTATTATTACTTGCTATTATTATACAATTGTTATATAGATAAATTATATAAAGAATGTTTAGGATATGTATAGAATATACATAAATTATTATACAGAAATAATTAAAGTTTGTTGCATCATAATTATCCCCTCAACACTACGATTTTTTACAAGACAATCCTTAGGATATCTAACAAAATATCACTAAAGCATAGCGAGAGGTAATCATCATAAATGCAATGCAGTGTAGTGCTGTGACATTGAAATGATTTCAGTAATTTTACAGTACATTTGAATTGCAGCACCATTCATCCGCTGAGTTTCCATTAACTTTGCTTAAAATCTCTCTGTCCGCAAAGAAGCACAAGTGTCAAGTTTCTCCTTCATGCTCAGAGAACTGGCTTGAATCACAATGCTGCAGAAGATAATTGTTATCAATTAAAACATTCCTATCAGGCTGTGTTTTGTTTTAATGCATATTGAACATGCTCATAACCTCTGCTGACTCCATTACTGGAAAAGAAAAATAAGAGAGTATGTTCTTTGACTCTCCTCATCTCTCCTGGGGTTTCCCCAGTGTCATTGAACAGCATTTTTGATTGGCTAATATCTTAAAAAAAAAAAAAAAGTAGGGGCACAATATTATAACACATTGCAGAACAGACTCATTATTGTCAAATTAGATTCACTGACCTTCACTGCCATTTACCACGACGAGACAGGCAGCATATCAAGGATAGTTTGCAGTGAGTAAATCCGCAATAAGTGCCACTCAACTGTAACTAGTACCCTTTTGCTATTTTTAACTTGTAGGCTTTTTAACTTATAGATTATTAATGCACAGGCTTACCTTAGTAATATATACAAAAGTCTATGCATGTACATTTTTATATTTGAAAACATTTTATTTTAAGAGATACCTCTCCAACAATCCACCCACCAACCCAACCTCTGAACACACATACACAATCAATACTTGTAAGTTAAATTTACAGCTGCTTTAATTTGTATAAGAAATCAATGACTTCCACATACATTCAAAAAGGGCTGGCATTGTCAAAGATTGTGGTTCACTTAAAGCAAAATCCTTTAAGCCTTGCAAATAAGTTTCCTCCCATTCTATTTTGAAGTTATTTCCTTTTAAGTCAGTGTTATTACAGAAGATAATAACCCTGTTAGATTTGCCTTTATTGAAGGAATCCATTCATTCATTCACTTGTCAGATATTTTTCTGGGACTAAAAAATATCAGACACTATTCTAGACATATGTTCTACTAAGATTCCTTTCTAGATATTGCATAGGGGAGAGGACATATACTAGATATTATGCTAAACATTTAAAGGAACAGGTCATTAATGATTCTTGAATATTAAATTACTGTCTTTACAAATGAATCATTCTCTACATATGCTTAACTTCTTGAATTAAAGTTAATAGTTAACAGTTTTGTAATCTGCCTAATTTTGCCAAGACAACATAATTTATTCCACTTTTGCTTTCCTCTATTTTATAATCTCTTTATTATGTCAACTTGGAGAAGAGATAATCTGTTACTCTCTTCTAGGCCATGAAGTATCTATTTTTTTTTCTTTTCTCAGTTATTTTATGTTTATGATGATTCTACAAGTTTTACTTTATGGCAGTACTGTTGTTACCCCAATGGTTCCATCCAGGAGAAGACTAAAGAAAGGTGTAGAAGCTTAGCCTCCTATATTTATTTTCTATTATTATCTATCAGAGGGCAGACAGAATGAAAACCACAAGCACAGAAAACTAACCAAGCTGATCACATGTATCACAGCCTTGTCTAACTCAATGAAACTTTAAGACATGCCATGTATGGCCGTCCAAGACAGAAGGGTCATGGTGGAGAATTCTGACAAAACATGGTCCACTGGAGAAGGGAATGACAAACCACTTCAATTTTCTTGCCTTGAGAACCTCATGAACTGGATAAAAAGACAAAAAGATATGACACTGAAAGATGAACTGCCCAGGTCGGTAGGTGCAAAATATGCTACTGGAGAAGAGTGGATAAATAGCTTCAGAAGGAATGAAGAGACTAAGCCAAAGCAAAAACAACGCCCACCTTGTGGATGTGACTGGTGATGAAAATAAAGTCCAATGCTGTAAAGAAAGTATTGCACAAGAACCCAGAATATTAGGTCTATGAATCAAGGTAAATTGGAAGTGGTCAAATAGGAGATGGCAAGAGTGAACACCTTCATTTTAGGAATCAGTGAACTAAAATGGACCAGAATGGGTGAATTTAGTTCAAATGACCATTATATATACTACTGTGGGCAAAAATCACTTAGAAGAAATGAAGTAGCTCTCGTAGTCAACAAAAGAGTCAAAAATGCAGTACTTGGGTGTAATCTCAAAATGACACAATGATATCTGTTCATTTCCAAGGCAAACCAGTGTCACAGTAATCCAACTCTACGTCCCAACCACATATGCCAAAGAAACTGAAGCTGAATGGTTCTACGATGATCTACCAGACATTCTAGTACTAACACCAAAAAGAGATGTCCTTTTCATGTCCATTCCATCATTTGGAATGCCAAAGTAGGAAGTCAAGAGATATCTGGAGTAACAGGCTAATTTGGCCTTGGAGTACAAAATGAAGCAGAGCAAAGGCTAACAGAGTTTTGCCAAGAGAACACACTGGTCATAGCAAACACCCTTTTCCAAAAACATAAGACACAACTCTACACATGGACATTGCCAGATGGTCAGTACCAAACAGATTGATTATATTTTTTTGCACCTGAAGATGGCAAAGCTCTATAAAGTTAACAAAAACAAGACCAGGAGCTGACTGTGGCTCAGATCATGAGCTCCTTATTGCAAAACTCAGACTTAAGTTGAAGAAAGTAGGGAAAACCACAAAACCATTCAGGTATGACATAAAGCCAATCCCTTATGATTATACAGTGGAAGTGACAAATATCTGATAGACAGAGTGCCTGAAGAACTATGGACGGAAGTTCATGATATTGTACAGGAGACAGTGATCAAAACCATCCCTAATAAAAAGAAATGCAAAAAGGCAAAATGGTTGTCTGAGGAGGGCTTACAAATAGCTGCGAGAAGAAGAGAAGCAAAAGGCAAAAGTGAAAAGGAAAGACATACCCATCTGTATACAGAGTTTGAAAGAATAGCAAGGAGAAATAAGAAAGCCTTCCTCAGTGATCAATGCAAAGAAATAGAGGAAAACAATAGAATGGGAAAGATAGAGATCTCTTCAAGAAAATTAGAGATACCAAGGGAGTATTTCATACAAAGATGGGCACAAAAAGGCATAAATGGTATGGACATAAAAGAAGCAGAAAATATTAAGAAGAGGTGGCAAGAATACGTAGAAGAACTATACAAAAAAGATCCTATGACCCAGATATCCACTATGGTATGATCACTCACTTAGAACCAGACATCCTGGAATGTGAAGTCAAGTGGGCCTTAGGAAGCATCACTATGAACAAAGCTAATGGAGGTGATAGAATTCCACTTGAGCTATTTCGAATCCTAAAAGTTGATGCTATGAAAGTGCTACACTCAATATGCCAAGCAAATTTGGAAAACTCAGCAGTAGCCATAGAACTGGAAAAGGTCAGTTTTCATTCCAATCTCAAAGAAAGGCAATGCCAAAGAATGCTCAAACTACCCCACAATTGCACTCATTTCACATACTAGCAAAGTAATGCTCAAAATTCTCAAAGGGAGACTTCAACAGTATGTGCTCCAAGAATTTCCAGATGCTCTATTTGGATTTACAAAAGGCTAAGGAACCAGAAATCAAATTGCCAACATCTGTTGGATCATCGAAAAAGCAAGAGAGTTCCAGAAAAACATCTACCATCTACTTCTGCTTCATTGACTATGCTAAAGCCTCTGACTATGTAGATCACAGCAAACTGTGGAAAATTCTTTAAGAGATGGGAATACCAGACCATCTGACTTGCCTTCTGAGAAATCTGTATGCAGATCAAGAAGCAACAGTTAGAAGCAGACATGAAACATCAGACTGGTTACAAATTGGGAAAGGAGTACATCAAGGCCATGTATTGTCACCTTGCTTATTTAACTTATATGCAGAATACATCATGCGAAATGCTGGAGTGAATGAAGCACAAGCTGGAATCAAGGTTGGCTGGGAGAAATATCAATAATCTCAGATATGCAGATGACACCACCCTTATGGCAGAAAGTGAAGAAGAACACTTGATAAAAGTGAAAGAGAAGAGTCAAGAAGCTGGCTTGAAACTCAACACTCAAAAAAAAGATCATAGCATCTGGTCCGATTACTTCATGGCAAATAGATGGGGCAACAATGAACTTGTCACAGACTTTATATTTTTGGGCTCCAAAATCACTTCAGATGGTAACTGCAGCCATGAAATTAAAAGATGCTTGCTCCTTGAAAGAAAAGCTGTGACCAACCTAGACAGAATATTAAAAAGGAGACACATTACATTCATATAGTCAAAACTATAGTTTCTCCAGGATTCATGTATAGATGTGAATGTTGGACCATAAAGAAGACTGAGCCCCAAAGAATTGATGCTTTTGAACCATAGTGTTGGGGAAGACTCTTGAGAGTCCCTTGGACTGCAGGGATATCAAACCAGTCAATCCTAAAGGAAATCAGTACTGAATATTCATTGGTAGGACTGATGCTGATGCTGAAACTCCAATTCTTTGGTCAACTGATGTGAAGAACTGACTCATTGGGAAAGACCATGATGCTGGGAATGATTAAAGGCCGGAGGAGAAGGGGATGACAGAGGATGAGATAGTTGGATGGCATCACCCACTAGATGGATATGAGACTGAGCAAGCTCCGGCAATTGGTGATATATGGGAGCCTGGCGTGCTGCAGTCTCTGGGGTCACAAAGAGTCAGATAGGCCTGAGTGACTGAACTGATGTGATCCTGAAAGAACTCTCAAATAAAAAATTCCCAGTTTTAGAGATTTCTTTGATCAACTCTCTACCTCTGTGTTGTGTAACTAATATAATATTTCTCATATTCTTTTTTACAGAATTTAAATAATGGGTTTATGAAAAAATTATTAGATTGACTTTATTTTTCTTACTTCTCAGCTCTATCAGGGATGTACATTTGAGAGTTGCCGTGGTCTCAATTGACTCTGTCCATCCAAATGACTTAGAGGCGGCTAAAAACATGAATCCCTCAATTTTTTTAAGATCTAGTGAATCACACTCTTTTAAATACCCATTCCAGGTGACACTAGGGTACTGGCTTTGAGAATGACTTTGGAGGTTACACAAAATCCTCAATCTCCTTTACTTGTAGTACAATTTGTGTATCAAGAGTTTGGCCTTCGTATCTCACTACTTGTCATACTGTGAGGATTTATTAAGTATTTATTGCATAAATGCATGTGAATGTATGAATGACACAAAATCTGCCTATAACACTCAGCAGTAATGTGATCTATACAAGTTATTTGAGCTAGTTACCACACCTGAAAAATAAGAATAATAATAGTATTTGTCTACTTTGAGTTGTGTGATTAAGTAGAATATTTTCTGTAAAGTTCTCAGCAATAAGCTGGACAACTATAAGAATTCAATAGATATGTATTACTTAAAAAGTCATTTTGACTTATTTTCTTTATCAGTAAAATGCATAGGTTAATATCTGTGTATCTTACCTTGTAGGAAAATCACAAGGTTTCATGTATGACAATCGGAGTGATAATGCTTTATAAATTGAAATGAATCACAAAAAGTATGGTATTAGTAAAAAGGAGATGCAAACTCTGTGTGATATAATTTATACACATATTCATGTGCATAAACTATAATATTTGAATTTAAAGGAAATAAAAAATGTGTTGTTTTCTCTAGCACATTGCATTTTCCTTTTCACAGGATTTATGGTACTCTGAATCAGAAATTGTTTGTGTCCTACTTCTTCACAGATTCTGTGCCTTTCAAAGAGCACAGCTTTTATTGAAGTTCAGTAAGTAGCCACTGAAGGGTGGCTTGTAGGAGGCCTTTGTCCTTCTGGGAGTGTCTGTGTTTGTTCTCTCTCATCTTGGGAAGCAGGCACCTCAGCTTTTGGAAAATGGAGTTGTGACACTGGAAATCTTATATGGGCTTCATGTACAGGGAACCAAAGAAAGTGGGGGTGGGGGATGGATATTGGACTTTTGCCAAGATTTATTTTTAAAAAAGAAACAAATGAGTTTTAAGAGTTTCAGTAGACTACTCAATTAGTTAACATTTTCCACAGTAATGCTGCATAACAAACAATTTCAAACTTAGTGGCTTGAAATAAAGGTTTCATTCTCAATCATATGTCCCCGGATTAACTGATCTAGTCAGAGCTTGGTTTCAAGTTGTAGGTTTCCCACAAGTGTTCTCATCCACACTGAGAGCTGTTCTGTCCATAAGGATGATAGAAGCAAAATATGAGGACCATGGAATATGCAGTGCCTCTTTTTTTTTTAATCTATTTTTTAATTGGAAGAAAATTGCTTACAGTCTTGTGTTGGCTTATACTGTATGACAACAAAAGTTAGACTCTTAATGCTTGAGCTTGGAATTTGTATATTCTTTTACTGTCGGTGTGGTGTTTTTTCTCTTGGTCAGGTTCTGTCTGAGGCCAAACCCAGTATCTCTTGGGCCAAAAAGTGCACTCTACCTGTAGTGAGTTGTTATTGGTTAGTCACTAAGTCATGTCCAACTCTTTTGTGACCCCATGGACTGTAGCCCGCCAGGTCCCTTTGTCCGTGGGATTTCCCAGGCAAGAATATTGGAGTCAGTCGCCATTTCTTTCTCCAGGGGATCTTCCCACCTAGGGAGTGAGTCCGGGTCTCCTGGACTGGCAGGCAGATTTTTTACCACTGAGCCACCAGGGAAGCCCCACGTATAGTGAGAGGCAGTGCAGTCACTTAACAAAGGGCATGAGTCACTCTACCACCCACCTGAGGAAGGGACAAGAGACAGCTGGTGGTCAGGAGGGAGGAATTGGGAACAAAAATGCAATCCTCAGTAGCCTAATTACCAGGACAAGAAGAGTCAGGAATTTGGGAGTGGGAAGTGTGGAATGCAGTTGTTTGAGCTGTACTTTCTTCACTCTCCTCAAAGCAGACAGTGTGTGACTTTAAAACCTGTGGGATTACCTGCAGGAAGGTTACAGACTACACACTACATTTGTTTTAAGATTTGGGGAGGCCCAAAAGCCTAAAGAAAAGAAGATGAGGTTCCTAACATTTTGTTAGAATGCTAAAATCTCCCTTTTAAGGTTTGCTTTTTGCCAAGTGGACAGTCAAGTGAATTAAAAGAAAAATACACTTGGTAATAATATATGTATTTATTATGACTAGTAGGAAATAATGGAGAAGGCAATGACAACCCACTCCAGTACTCTTGTCTGGAAAATCCCGTGGATGGAGGAGACTGGTAGGCTACAGTTCATGGGGTCGCGAAGAGTAGACACTACTGAGCGACTTCACTTTCACTTTTCACTTTAATTCATTGGAGAAAGAGATGGCAACCCACTCCAGTATTCTTGCCAGAAGAATCCCAGGGACAGAGGAGCCTGGTGGGCTGCTGCCTGTGGGGTTGCACAGAGTCGGACACGACTGATGCAACTTAGCAGCAGCAGTACAAAATGAAGTAGTCAAATACAGCATATTTATACAGTTAAGATATTCAGGGGTGAAAAAAAATAAAACTATTCTTGGTTTGGGATAAATGATAATTAATAAGCTACCAGATGTGAGATGAAAACTTAGTTAATAGGTGTATCTCCCTAAAATACTTAACTATTGAAAAGATAGCTGTTTTTTTTTTTTTTTTTTTTTTCTGTAGTTCTTACGTTTATGGAGGCTAAAAAAAAATGTTCATCGGCCGATGTCTATTTTCCCAAAGTGGTGGAATGTGTTGAAGCATGTCATTGTGTATTTCCTTTTCAAATCAATCTGTGCTTTTTTTCACACAGGGTACTTTCTTCTACAAACTCTAACTTGTCAGGTAACTCTGACTTTGAAAATATATTTATATGCACACATACACTTACATATATATTACATGTGTAAGGTGGACAGTTCAGTTCAGCCACTCAGTCATGTCCCATGAATTGCAGTATGCCAGGCTCCCTGTTCATCACCAGATCCTGGAGCTTACTCAAACTCATGTCTATCAAACCGGTGATGCCATCCAATCATCTCATCCTCTATCATCCACTTATCCTCCTGCCTTCAATCTTTCCCAGCATCGGGGTCTTTTCCAATGAGTCAATTCTTTGCATCAGGTAGCCAAAGTATTGGAGTTTCTGCTGCTGCATCAGTCCTTCCAATGAATATTCAGGACAGATTTCCTTTAGGGTTGACTGGTTGGATCTTTTTGCTGTCCAAGGGCCCTCAAGAAGTCTTCTCCAACACCACAGTGCAAAAGCATCAATTCTTCTGCACTCAGCCTTCTTCACAGTCCAACTCTCATATCCATACATGACTACTGGAAAAACCATAGCTTTGATTAGATGGACCGTTGTTGGGAAAGTAATTTGTCTGCTTTTAATATTCTGGCTAGGTTGGTCATAACTTTTCTTCCAAGGAGCAAGTGGTCTTTTAATTTCATGGCTTCAGTCACCATCTGCAGTGATTTTGGAGCCACCCAAAATCAAGTCTGTCACTGTTTCCATTGTTGCCCCATCTATTTGCCATGAAGTTATGGGACCGGATGCCATGATCTTAGTTTTCTGAATGTTCAGTTATAAGCCAGGTTTTTCACTCTGCTCTTTCACTTTCATTAAGAGACTCTTTATTTCTTCACTTTCTGTCATAAGAGTGGTGTCATATCCATATCTGAGATTATTGATATTTCTCCCTTCAAACTTGATTCCAGCTTGTTCTTCATCCAGCCCAGACTTTTGCATGATGTACTCTGCATATAATTTAAATAAGCAGGGTGACAATATACAGCCTTGATGTACTCCTTTCCCAACTTGAAACCAGTTCATTGTTCCAGGTCCAGTTCTAACTGTTGCTTCTTGACCTGCATATAGATTTCTCAGGAGGCAGGTAAGGTGGTCTGGTATTCCCGTCTTTTAAGAATTTTCCACAGTTTGTTGTGATCCACAGAGTCAAAGGCTTTTTTGTAGTTGATAAAGCAGAAATAGATGATGTTTTTCTGGAACTATCTTGCTTTTTCAGTGATACAGTGAATGTTGGCAATTTGATCTTTGGTTCCTCTGCCTTTTCTAAATCCAGCTTGAACATCTGGCATTTCATAGTTCACAAACTTACTTCATCATTACTTTGCTAGTATGTGAGATGTGTACAACTATGCGGTAGTTTGAACATTCTTTGGCATTGTCTTTCTTTGGGATTGGAATGAAAACTGACCTTTTCCAGTCTTGTGGCCTCTGCTCAGTTTTCCAAATTTGCTGGCATATTGAGTGTAGCACCTTCACAGCATCATCTTTTAGGATTTGAAATAGCTCAACTGGAATTCCATCACCTCTACTAGCTTTGTTCATAGTGATGCTTCCTAAGGCCCACTTGACTTCACATTCCAGGATGTCTGGCTCTAGTTGAAAGATTACACCATTGTGGCTATCTGAAAGTGAGAAATAGATTCAAGGGATTAGATCTGATAGATTGCCTGAAGAACTATGGACAGAGGTTTGTGACATTGTACATGATCAAGACCATCTCCAAGAAAAAGAAATGCAAAAAGGCAAACTGGTTGTCTGAGGAGGCTTATAAATAGCTGAGAAAAGAAGAGAATCTAAAGGCAAAGGAGAAAAGGAAAGTTATACCCATCTGAAAGCAGAGTTCCAAAGAAAAGCAAGGAGAGATAAGAAAGCTTCCCTCAGTGATCAATGCAAAGAAATAGAGGAAAACAATAGGATGGGAAAGACTAGAGATCTCTTCAAGAAAATTAGAGTTACCAAGGGAACATTTCTTGCAAAGATGGGCACAATAAAGGACAGAAATGGTATGGACCTAGCAGAAGTAGAAGATATTTTAAAAAGGTGGCAAGAATACACAGATGAATTGCACACAAAAAGATATTCATGACCCATATAGCCATGATGGAAGGTGGACAACTGAGCTCATTTATTCTATTGAGTTTAAATATATCATTGTTCTTAAAACACATTTTTCAGTGCAACTAATCATAATGTGGCATTTAGTGTGCTCAGTGGAAGTCAAGAACTATAACAATGGATTTTACTTTTAAAAATAATTTGACCATTATCTGAGACTTGAAGATTGGGTAAAAAGTTAGTTTAGTGAAGAAAGGATAGAAATAAAAGTGCCCTTGCAGTGAGAGGAGTGTAAAGGCGTGAAGGTGAGAGAAACTTGGAGAAGTTCAGGATGTTAGCAGTGAATAGTGGTAATTGGGTGAGGAGGAATTGGGGGTAGGTGATGCTGAGTCCTAAGACTGGTCAGGTGAAGGAGGGGCCAGGTGATGCATGATCTTGAAAGACTTTCATTACCAAAGCTCAGGGAAACTATTGACATCTTTTAAGTATGAGCTGCTACATGATAAGATTTATTTATTTTTTAAATATTTTTTAAAAGTCTCATAGCAGCATGCAAAATGCATTAGATGAACTGTGTTTAGATGAATGCCATAGCAATCTGGACAATTAGATATCAGACATATAGACTAAGGCAGTACTAGTCAGGTTGCCGAGAAATGAGGACAATAAAAGGTATTTTAGATATTGAATCATGGTGACTTGTTAATGTATGTGCTCTGAGGCAAGGGAAAATGATGAGTGGAAAATAACTCAGCATTCAGTCCAGAGTAGTAAAGCGCTATTGGTGGTCATTCACTGAATGAAGAATCGTAAGAGGAAGAGAAGCTCATTTTGAAAAAGGGACAGTTTTAGTTTGGTTCTTCTGGTTTTGAAGTGTCTTGAGACATCCAGATGGAAATGTGCATGAGGCAGTTAGATGTACGGGTGAAAAGAGTGATCTGGGCTAAGGATAGAAATATGGGCACCTGCAGTATACAGATAATATTGAAGCCTATGAACATAGAAGAGACTGTTCATGGAGAAAACAGAGAGAATGCAGAATAACAGCAAAGGATCTAAGTTTCACAGGAAACTATTTAAATAGCAGAAAGAAGGAGTTAGTTGCAAAGAAGACTGACAGGAAAGTCCAAAGAGAAAGAAGAAAACAAGGAGAGTAAACAGATGAGGGCATTAGAAAGCAATACTTTATGTAAACCTGGTCATCGACAGCTACCAATTATCTGAATCCTAGAATGTGCTAGATACTGTTTATGCCAACTATATTATTTTATTTAATCATTATGGTATTCTAGACTATATTATTATTAACTCCCTGTTATAGAGGAAACTAAACCAGAGTAATTAATCCAAAGTCACAAATGTAGGGGATCATGGAACAAAATTTGGTTCTGGAGCCAGAGCTCTTACTATGTTTTACAAAACTTGAGAATTCAGAATAGACCTAGGTGTTCAAAAATCAACATAATCATATAATCGATTAAAAGCTTTATTAATATGATCAAATACTTGTGATATAATTTTAATTAAAAATCATGCTACAAAAGGTTTTATAAAATAAGAGTTCCCATTTAGATATATCTGAATGAAATGACCAAGATCGCTTAGAATAAGAATGGTACTTGGTGCTTGCAAAATGAGTAACACTAATATTCCTAAGAAGCTGTTTTCAGTTGGTGTGAATGATTCTTAAGTGTACCACTTTATAATTCCTAGATTTTCTAAAATTGAAAATGATTTTTATAATTAAAAAATTAAATGCAATTTTAAAATGCCCA
The DNA here is from genome assembly GCF_027580195.1 of Bos mutus. Taxonomy (NCBI): domain Eukaryota; kingdom Metazoa; phylum Chordata; class Mammalia; order Artiodactyla; family Bovidae; genus Bos; species Bos mutus. Next base: position 35,840,216 of record NC_091618.1, read on the forward strand.
CCTAATTAAGCTCCTGAGATAATTAAATGAGGTGGTATGCATGGAGTGTATTCCAAGGTTTTGTGCACCTGTTAGATGTTGACTCCATTGACATTGGTGATTCCATAGCACACTGCCATATTATGGACTTTAAAAATGCATAAAAGTATCTCAAGGAAATGTTTGGAAGCAGAACATAGAGCAGTTACATATTGTCATATGCCAACAATACTTTAAAAAAATTCTCAGAAAATTTAATCAAGATATTAGAATAAAATATATATGTTAAATAAATATGTTTTCTACTCTGAACCTATGTATCTTGTCATTCTGGAAACATGCAAAGTAGAAAGCTTAAAAATGTTGAATAAAATATTTCATTTTCTTTCATACTTGATAGATGAAATATTGATGTTATTTAATCTGGACTTGATTGTAGTAACCTTCCACAACATGGGTACCAACTTATGGCCCCAATATTTATTTCAGGTGGAGAAAGTTAGGGTTATGGTCAATATTACTGTCATTACTTTTTAAGTGGCTGAGACAACCATTCTTCCTGAACAACTGCCATGAAGGCCAAGCATGCGTGAATAAAGTTTAGTGCCATAATCAAATAAAACTTACACTGAAGGTTATCTCACATGAATTTAATGATATGCATAGTTGTTATTCTACTGCATGATGATTAGGCATGAATGTAAGCAGTTGTGTAAATGATGGTAATTTGTATGAGCTTAGCAGAGCCAAACCCAGCACAAGCAGAATGAGTCTAGCAAAATACAGGGTACTCTCGGAGAGGAATGGGGGGAATCTGTGGTCATCAGTAGAGTCTCAAAATGAGCTCCTCTTAGAGGAAGGAAGGTAGACAGAGAAGGATTGAGGGAGAAAGAGTGAAAGTGTAGAAGAGGAGAAAATTGTTGATACTGGTTGTTATGGGTGGAATTGCGTCCTGCTTGCCTGGAGAATCCCATAGACAGAGGAGCCTGGCAAGCTACAGTCCATGGGGTCGCAAGAGTTGGACATGACTTACTGCACTGTCTCAGCAAGATACATATGTGTGCTCAGTCACTCAGTCATGTCCGACTCTTTGCAACCCCATGGGCTCTAGCCCACCAGGCTCTTCTGTCCATGGAATTTTCCAAGCAAGTACACTGGAGTGGGTTGCCATTTCCTTCTCCAGGGGATCTTCTCGACTCAGGGAATGAACATGTTTCTCTTGTGTTGCCTGCATTGGCAGGCAATTTTTTTTACCACTCGTGCCACCTGGGAAACCTATATACATAAGATATATTGAAGTCCTAATTCCTAGTACCTCTGAATGTGACCTTATTTGGAAATAAGCTATTATAAATGTATTTAGTTAAAATAAGGCCATACTGGACAAATCGAGTCCTAATCCCACTCAGCAGTGTCCTTATAAGAAGACAATTACGTAAAAACAGTGACAAAGGAAGAACGCCATGTGAAGGTAGAGGTGGAAAGTAGAATTATGCTGCTACAGCCAAGGGATGCCTAGGGCAAAAGCGAGACTAGTCAAGGAAGGATCTTTTCATACATCCTTAGGGTCTGGCCCTGCCAACACCTTGATTTTGAAATTCTAGCTTCCAGAACTGAGATCAGTTTCTGTTTTTCTAAGCCACTCAGTTTGCGGTGCTTGATTACAATAGCACTAGGAAACTAATTCACTAGTTTTGCAAGTTCCATCTCCAACTCTGATTCAGGGCAAATTTGGGTATTTGCTACAGGAACATATATTAGTTGAAGCCTTTCTGCTAGTCTAGTACTTCTGTAGCTAGTGAAGGAAACATTACTGAACAAGATATGCAGAACAGTCTCTCTTCTGCAGGAGCTCAGTATCTATGATTTTGTTCCTGTTTCCATGGTTCTTCATACTGTTCTGAAACTGTTGTCAAATTGTATTGGAACAATTTGTTGCCATGTCTGTTTCCTCAACAAAATAGTGAAATATTAAGGACAGGGGCATAATAAGTGATAAAAAATAAATTCTTAGGGAATGGAAAAAAGAGAGAGAACAAATGAATTTCTTTGGGGGATAAAAGAAAACAGACATTGTTTAAAGATGAAATGGGTAATAGATGTGTGTGTGTGTGTGTGGGTGTGTATGCATACATGTTTTATTATTTTTAATATAAAACATGTTTTATTTATTTAAATATAAGAATATATTGATATCTCTGAAGATTAAAAATAGGACTTGTGAAACACCTTCAGAGGCATATACTATTGTGCTGCTGTTTCTGTCTTCCTATAAGTTAGCAAAATATTTTCCCCCTTTGGTAATGTTGTATTTTGTTGTATTCAAATATTATTGTATTTTATAAGTTGCTTATTTTCATGTAAAATTTGTAATACCTTTTAACTTTTTATGACCCATTTCATTTTATGAAACCTAAAAAAATTTTTTTTTAAAGAAGACTAATTCATGTAATAAGCCTGAGAATTTAAAAGTTCTGCATGAAGGTATGTAAAGATGATACTTCAGGTAGCTCATAGAGGCTTTACCAACAGGCTTTCCAGGTGGCTCAGCAGTAATGGATTCAATGCAGGAGACACAGGTTCTTCAGTTGAATATGGGTTCAATCTCTTGGTCAGGAAGATCCCCTGGAGGAGGAAATGCAACTCACTCCAGTAGTCTTGCCTGGAGAATCCCATGGGAGATGAGCTTGGCAGACTATTGTCCATAGGGTTGTAAAGAGTCAGACATGACTGAAGTGACTTAGTACAGGGCACACAACTTTTCTCTATCCTAAAGTCAAAATAATGTTCTTTGGGAATTGTGCTGCCCCCTGGTGATGCACAAAGTAATAGAGTAGAACCTTTAAATGAGTTTAGTAGTATATATTTTTCATTAATAGAAGCAAATTCCAATACCAAGTCTACAAAAAAAGATGTAATTGAATAAACAAGAAGAAGAAAGACAGACTGAGTATATTTAAAATGCCATTTTCTAACTATTTCAAATGTGAAGGGACTTTATGTCACTGTATGTTAGGGAGTCAGTTTTTCCAATTTAGGGTTACTGGTGAACTTCAAACAGATGAAAGCAAAACAAAACTTTACAATGTTTTTCAAACTAATATAATTTTTAGTGGATGCAGTTTGTTTCTGAGAAGTTTTATACCCTGAAGGAGATTTTCAATACATAATCCAGTATGTATTACTTCAGTCTGCTTGAGAAGATGCTTCTTTTGTTTCTTAGATGTTTACAAAGAGATTTTTGGAGTTGTGCACTATGATATTTAGAAACTAGTTTGTAGATTCTTCTTTTTTTTCTTTTATCTCTGAACTTCATTCTTTGAGGTTTATCCTTTGTGCTTTAGGAATAATAATTCTCATTTGATGCCCCATGGTTGAGGGCCTCTTAAAGGCTCCCTGGATGATTTTAAATATAGAATTTTACAACTGTCAGTGACCTTAAAGATCATTTTATCTAACTTTTAAATGATGCCAGATTATCTAATTTCACATATTGTATTATGGAGAAATCCAATTATTTCACAGTTATAACTAGTGTTTTAAAACTGTGCAAACAACCACAACCATTTATTTATCAACTCATTTTTTCCCCCCAGATATACCCTCCCTTTTTCCTCTTCCCATATCAGTTTCATTCTATTTTAACCACTGTCTACTTGATTAGGGATCCTCTGGTTTTGAGGAAGAATTGGGTTGGAGAAGGGAATTCCTGCAAGGTTCTGTGGCTGCATTTCCGAATCCGTTTGAGAATGAAAACCTGGGGGAAGAACACAGACTTCACTGCACACACAGAATTGGTGTTTGTGCAATGTTAATTAAAAAACGTTAAATAGAGTGAATGCTTGCAGTAGTTAGGGACCTCTCTGCAAAAAGCCCCCTAGCTGTTGAGAGGCAAATAATACAGGGGATACTTGAGAAGTTGAAGTGTTGCTGGTGTTGCTATGTAATTCACAGCTTCTGAGCCAACACAGCGCTTTATCCAAGTTAAAGTCCCCGGGCAACACTTGGCCCTCAAGTGTGCTGACTTTTCAAAAAGAAGAAGTAATAGTACATATTTTCAAATGAAGAATAATTACTTAGCTAAGAATTAGTTTTTTGTACTTAATACCATATGCTTCTTGAGTTCTCTTGTCAAACATTTTTGGCACTCGTGTGTTGCTCTTTATTTAATTCAAGGCTGAAAACAGGGTGTAACAGAAGGCAGGGAATCAAATAAAAAACAGCAAAGCATTTTCCAGTCCCTGACTGTTCAGGATAACAGACATGGGAAGTATTAATGTCATTAAGGGGCCCAGTCTAAAAATATAACTGGCATTAGAATGAATAATTATTTGTTTACCTCAGCTGAATTTTTAGGCTGGAAGCTGGAGATATCAACCAGAGCTAAGACAAGCAATAATATCAAGATGCCAGGATGATGTGAAGCAGAATGGAATTGCAGCTATCCGTCAGAGTTCCTTTATAAGGACCTGACCCCCTAATGCGGACACACCAGGAAGCACGTGTGGGCTGTGCCCCTTTCTCCCATGGGGACCCAGGGGCTATAGACTGAGAGCAAGTTCGTTAGGCCTGAGCTAGGGTGGAGTCAGGTTCTACCAGAGTTTCCAGAGCAGTGTGCAAAAGTGGAGCCAGACCACTACAGGGGGCGATTGCAAAGGATGAGAGAGAGAGTAAGGTAATCAGAAGCCCGAGTTCTGAATCAGGTTGGCAAAGTGAAGCAATAAGAAAATATGAATTAGAAAGTACCAGAAAGAGTTTCAGTGGTTTTTTCTTATTGTATGCTGGCTTCATGGCTCAAGGCTAGCTGAGCAGAGCCATTTGTACACTGGCTCTTCAGTCTCAGGTCTCAGCTGAATTAGGTAGCAAGTTGAGAAAGAGTAAATTTAATGGGTAAATTTACTCTAAAGTTAACTGGTCTGGAGCAAATTTTTTATTTCATCACAGAAAGCCTTCATAGAAATGTGTGCTGCTGCTGCTAAGTCGCTTCAGTCGTGTCCGAGTCTATGCGACCCCATAGAGGGCAGCTTATCAAGCTCCGCTGTCCCTGGGATTCTCGCTTAATTTATAAACAAGTTTTTTCCCCTTATCTATAGCCCTTGTAAGGGTAAGGTAATTCTCAAATGGCATGTGAAATACTTTTGATACTGGAAGAAAGTTAATTTTATACTAGACAAGCCTGAAATTTACAACAATTGGTACCAAAATACCATTCATTGAGGAATAGGATGGTATAATCATGAGGTAAAAAAAGACTTTAATAGTAGATGAATGAATAGTAGTTAGGCAGTTGTTTGTCTAGCTATGTCTGGAAAATAAAAATACCATTTAAACTTTGTGAGTCAGAGGACAGTGGCCTGAGAAAACCTTCTTGTAAAACCCTCTCTAGTGTCTGGTATTCAAAATAGACTTTTTTTTTTTTTTTGCTAATATTACAACTTTTAAACTTACATGGATAATAGAAATAGATATATGTAGATAGAAATACATATATCTATATATGTATATGCACATATATGCACATATATGCACATGTGTGTGCACACATATATATCTATATGCACATATATCTATGTATATCTATATACATATATTGATACATGTATATACTTGTATTTTATAGAAGCACCCAAAGTTTTGACATATGCTTACAAAAACAAATACCTTTAAATCTACAGAAGGCTGCTGAATAAGCATGCAATTAAAAGAGTATTTTTTAATTTCACAAAAGTAGTGTGTGACATAGTAACTTAAACAATTCAAGATAAATATTTAGTCAGAAAATTTAGTATTTTGGATTTAAGACATATTAAGTCCAGTGTCTTTCTCTATATTATTTTGCATTATTATCTGCTCTGCATGGGTCACAGTAAGTTAGTCTAGGTTTAAATCTACAAATCTTTGTAGAGTACTTACTCAATACTTGTTGTGTGATATATTACCCAATTTGGTCTCCCTAACTGAAAATAATAGAATATAGGATCTCAAGTCTGTATAAGCCAGCTCATCATCTAGGGAAGAATTAAGGTACACATATTGGAAAACAATATTAAAATAACTGTATAAATAAAAATAGAATAAACCTTTGAATACAAATTTTAGGGGAATGTAAATTGAATGAATGACTCAGACCTTTTCTGAAAGAAAGAAATCCTCTAGTCAAGTGTTGGAAATAGTGATGGATATGAATTTTGTCTGAGTTGGCAGGATCCACGATAAGATGAAAGGAATGAATTAAAAAAATAAAATTAAAAAAAATGAGTGAGTAAGTTGAATGATGGATGGCAATAAAGAATCTTTTAACAACTATGGAAAATTATTTAAAAAAATAACTTTGGACTAGGTTGAATAGATACGGTAATAGGATCTCAATTTGTGGAAAAATTTTGAAGACTGAGCAGATGACTACTGTTTGATTCAACAGGTAATAAAAAATTAGTAACATTTAACATAGCCTCCAAAGAAGAAAGTCACCTTTGTACAAATGGCAGTAAAGCATGATATTTGAGAATTTATGTACAAAGTAAAAAACCCAGAATTTTAAAAAAGTAATTGACATGCATCCAACAAAATGTTCTAAGTGAGATCCTCAAATAAATCATAGTTGCAGTGGTTATCAAATCTGTTTTCTCTCCCTTATCTATTTCTCACTAATGTTTCTACATCTAATTAACTTCTGTTTGAACAAAGTGCAGAGAAGAAATCAGGCTTATAATAGAGTCAGCTGAAGACCTTGTTTTTCACTCCCAGTTTTTCCATGGTATAGAAAACTTAATCAATTTGTACTTAACTCATTATTTTCCACTTTCTTTGTGCTGCTGCTGCTGCTAAGTCACTTCAGTTGTGTCCGACTCTGTGCGACCCCAGAAACGGCAGCCCACCAGGCTCCCCTGTCCCTGGGATTCTCCAGGCAAGAACACTGGAGTGGGTTGCCATTTCCTTCTCCGATGCATGAAAGTGAGAAGTGAAAGTGAAAGTGAAGTCGCTCAGTCGTGTCTGACTCTTAGAGACCCCATGGACACTGCAGACACTGCAGCCTACCAGGCTCCTCCATCCATGGGATTTTCCAGGCAAGAGTACTGGAATGAGGTGCCATTGCCTTCTCCGTCTTGCTTTGTGAGTCACACATAATACCAAGTTGAATATACCTAGTATTTGGAAAAATTTGTCACTTCATTTCTAATTCAAAGAATTTCTGCATGTCCCTCAGAAGTTCCCTTAGTCCAAGATGTTCAATACTTGAATTCCTGGCAATTATTCTAATAATTGTGGCTCTTATAACCATTTCTCAAAGAATTTAGGACTAAGAAAGTTGATATGAATATTACTGACTTGTAATTTATACAATACTTTGTAAATGTTATTAACTATAATAATGACTTTAATAATAATTTAATATTTTAATTAACTGATATTAAACCATCATATAATTGTTAGATGCAACTGCAGATGTACATATAATTAAGCAAACATCTTTGAAGTTGGAATTTGCAAAACAGTCAAATTAAGAGGTGATTGATTATATCCATTACAAAGATTATTTTTTTACAAAATGATCTTAAATGATTCCTTTAAAAGACAAGTTTTAGTAGTACATTAAAATATGATGAATATATAATTCAATTAAAACATTTTGAAGATGATCATGTAATATTGGTTAGTTTCTGTAGAGATATGAGTGCTTTAGTTAAACAGACTCTTTTGAAAAAGCGAATTTTAAAAGATTTTCTTTTCAAGAAGCTACGTTTAGCTTCATTTACCCAGAAATTGAAAAAAAAATGAAGATACTGCTCAGGATCTACTTTCAGTTATATAATCAGCTAGTGCTATTTGGCCCATGTTCTTAAGCACCGATGCCAAGTTTCATGCTGTAGTTTTCCTACTGGCCACAGAACATTAATCTTGGGAATCTTTTCCATAAAGCTGGACAGTTTCATGAAGCCTTCTGTGTAACTTGAGACACTGTACCATTTGCACATAGCCTGTGAATGGAGAGTCCTATTCCATTTCTGCTCCTGAATATCTGTTTGATCTTTGTTCAGCACATTAACTTAACTGTCTGTTTTCTCATCTATATCTATAAATTGGACTTGATGATATCTAAAAATATCTGTGGTTCTAACATCCTGGTCATCAAAAATAATTTGTAGGCTACATGTAAGATTGGAATTCTAGACAAATTCTAACACTTCCACAGTCACATATCCATTCATCCATTCATCCAATCATTAAGTGTTTATTGGGTGCCTGCTGCTGCTGCTAAGTTGCTTCAGTCGTGTCCGACTCTGTGCGACCCCATAGACGGTAGCCCACCAGGCTCCCCCATTCCTGGGATTCTCCAGGCAAGAACACTGGAGTGGGTTGCCATTTCCTTCTCCAATGCATGAAAGTGAAAAGTGAAAGTGAAGATGCACAGTCGTGTTCGACTCTTAGCGACCCCATGGACTGCAGCCTACCAGGCTCCTCCGTCCATGGGATTTTCCAGGCAAGAGTACTGGAGTGGGGTGCCATTGCCTTCTCCCTACCATGGTTCAAATACTTGTAAATGTAAGAAGTATAGCAGTGAACAGAATAAGAGTCCTTGCCCTCATAAAACTTACATTCTGAATAAAGATATTACACAATGGATAATAAGTGATAAAATGTATATTGATTTAGAACAGTGCTAGTCCAAGTGCTGTACACAGACCAATGCCAGTCTGTTGTTATACCACAAGTTAAATTAATAAATTGATAACCAGTATTTAGAACCTTTTATAGGAATGCTCAGAGACAAGTAAGATAGCCATAATCAGATCTTAGTGAGAAAGTGAAACATTGTGAGAGATGATATCAAAAAATAGTAGGGGTGCAAATTGCATCAGAATAAGGACATTTCTTCAGACTGGCATGAGGAACCATTGGAGGGATTTCAACACAGGAGACAAATGATCTGATTTAAGGGTTAGACATATAAAAAATTTTATATCTGATATACAATAGATTAGATAACCTAGTCTATTGTCCTTAATCCAAGGAGACAGGCAGGAGCATCACTTGGAAGCCTATTGCAGCGTTCAGATAGAGAACTGTGATGACTTGAAGGTAAAGGCAGTCAGTGTTGAGCTGAGAGAGAATGTGTGTGTGTGTGTGTCTGTGTGTGACTTCATTAGTGGTTTAAGACAAGAAAGAGATCAGCTGACTAGATTTTTACCCCAGTAACTAAGTGAAAGGAGAACCATTTACTGTGCTAGGAAGACTGGGAGATGAAAGGAGTTGGAAGGTAGAGGTGGGGGTGCCTTCTAAAACCCCCTTCTAGTTAAAAGAAAACAAAATATTTAATATTAACAGTTAAAGTGTAAGATTAGACTTTCTGCCTGAACTTACTTAAAGCCCATTTGTAAATCTAAAATCATTATTCTTAGAAATGTAGCTGTGTTTGTATCTATTTTATTTGTCCAATGTCCACTGTGAGATAGAAAAATGAAAAGGAACTGAATAACAAAGGGAGTGAAATTTATTCGGTTATAAAGCTGATTTATACTTGCTAAAATTATACTGCTCTAAAATTCCTTTATGGTAGAAAATGCTAGTGACTATTACCTATAGTACCCACCATGGATTCTAATATAAAATGTAACTGGTATGGAGCTTCTCAGGTCGTTCAGCAGTAAAGAATCTACCTACATGTAGGAGCCTCAGGAGACACAAGTTCGATCCCTGAGTCAGGAAGATCCCCTGGAGAAGGAAATGGCAACCCACTCCAATATTCTTGCCTGGGAAATCCCATGGACAGAGACGTGGTGGGCTACAGTCTATGGGATAGCAAAGAATGAGACAAGATTGAGCCACTAACCACTAGTAATAATATAATGCTGTAGTTCTAAATTTATAGAAGATAATGTGTTCTTGGCATATAAACTTTTCAGTTTGTTTATGTACATTTTTGTTTGATTATAATATACTAATGCTAAATCCAAATGATTTGAAACAAATATTTGTAGACATCAACTAACTAGTAATGTGCTTTTGAATGATAATTACTTATGGGATTGAAACTGATTTTGACTCCTAGCTTTTCCACTAGTTAATTTTGTGGTTATATTATTTAAATTTTGGGGTTTTAGTTTCCTCTTCTGTAAAAATAGAGATGATTATGCAGTAGTGTTGATGATAATGGGTGCTTGTATGTAGAGTAAATGATAATGTGTATATAGAGAAATTAAAATAATTTCTGATACTGTAATACATAGAAAGAGCTATTAATTATAGTAATATAATGTATTAATAATTTCATAGTAATATAATTTTAAATAATACTAAAAGATACAATATATCAGAATTAATATTATACAATTATGTATAATATCAAGTAAGAAAGCATATATAGAAATTAGAATATATATGCATGTTATACATATAATATCTATGAATACATATGTAGATAGAGCTATATACACATACATCCATATGCACAACATTACACAGACACATACACACTCATATGGTTGGTTTGCCACTGGACTTTATAGATTGCTAGGTAATTTTTATGTTTTACCATTTTATACTGGAGTATAGTTGATTTATAGGGCTTTCCTGATAGCTCACTTGGTAAAGAATCCAATGTTGTGTTAGTTTCCACTGTACGGCAAAGTGAATCAGTTATACATTACATATATCTACTCTTTTTTAAGATCTTATTCTCATGTAGGTCATTGTAGAGTAATGAACAGAGTTCCTTGTGCTATAGAATAGGTTCTTTTTATGTATCTATTTTGTATCTAGTAATGTGTATATCAGAGAAGGCAATGGCAACCCACTCCAGTACTCTTGCCTGGGAAATCCCATGGACCGAGGTGCCTGGGAGGCTATAGTCCATGGGGTCACGAAGAGTCGGCCACAACTGAGCGACTTCACTTTCACTTTTCACTTTCATGCATTGGAGAAGGAAATGGCAACCCACTCCAGTGTTCTTGCCTGGAGAATCCCAGGGATGGGAGCCTGGTGGGCTGCCGTCTATGGGGTCGCACAGAGTTGGACACGACTGGCATGACTTAGCAGCAATGTGTATATATCAGTCCCAATCTCCCCAACTCCCAGTTTATTACTCCCCTACTTCCCTCCTTGTTAACCACAAGTTTTCTACATCTGTAACAGTATTTCTGTTTTGTAAATAGGTTCATTTGTACCAGTTTTTAGATTCCACATGTAAGTACTATGATACAATATTTGTCCTTCTCAGTCGGACTTAACTTCACTCAGAATGGCAATCTCTAGGTCCATGCATGTCATTGCAAATGGAATTATTTGTTATTTGTTTTATGGCTGAGTGATATTCCATTGTACATTTGTTCCATGTCTTCTTTAGTCATTCCTCCATCAATGGATATTTAGGTTCCTTCCATATCCCAGCTGTTGTGAGTGGTGCTGAATGAAAATTGAGGTACATTTATCTTTTTGAATTATGGTTTTCTCCAGATATACTCCCAGGAGTGGGATTGCTGAATCATACTGTAGCTCTACTTTTAGTTTTTTAATGTAACTCTTATATTATATCTTTAGAATAATATATTTTTATACTTTTCTTTCAGATGATTTTAAAATACAATTTCTCAATAGTTATACTAAAAACCAAAATGAATGTAATCTTACAAAACATGCTAATGTTTTATAAGATTCCAAGATTATCAAATGTATTAATAGTAATTGGAATTAGTATGCACATTCCTATACAAGAAATGGCAAAGTATAGAGTAAATATCTTACCTTTTTAAAAATCATATATATTAAAATTATATATGTGTGTGTGTGTTTGTGTACATGTATGTATACATATATATACATATTCAGAATTCAGAAATTATAGGTAGACCAAAAAGGAAAATGAATGTCATCTGGAAATCTTCCAATCAGAAAGAAAACATTTCATCGTATCATTATATTTCCTTCCCACTGAATATTTTTACACACACAAACATATAGATGCACCCATAATTTCTTAAAAAAGTATCTTTGAAAAGTAATTAATTTTATTAAGAAATTTTGTTTTGTTTTTGACATCACAGTGGTGAAAATTGTACAATTATATGAAACTTTTTCCTCAAAAATGTAATACATTTAAAAATGAAATTCTGTAGTTATCATTTGATTTGCATTATCTTCTTTACAAGGTCTAATCAGGTGGCAAATTAATTTGAGATCTGAATTTGCAAAGAATGTAACAGAGAGTTGATTGTGTTTTATCTTGTCTGAAAGTATCAGGTAGAAATCTGAATTCTATAATAAAAGATACTTGTTGTATATCCTAAAATACATATTATCATAAAATACATATTATTTTTGTGTCAGGAATTGAAAATTATGTTCAGAAAAGGCATGCTTCAAATTTTAAAAATTGATCAAATTTGTGCTGTTCTGTTAAAGAATTAAAAATAGTAGTATTGTTCCTGTTTCTCTAAGTAAACAGTAAGTAATTTAAATTTTTAAAATTTATCTCCTAGATAATATTTTATACATATTAACCTTGCCAGATAAAAATATAAAAATAAAAGCAAGATATTTGTATATGGCAAGGTTTTTCTAGATACAAATATAAATGCTTTTGTTTTTATAATATGAAGAAATCATGTTATTTGAAAGTGAAAAGTAAAAGTGAAAATCTCTCAGTCCTGTCTGACTCTTTGTGACCCCATGACTATACAGTCTATGGAATTCTCATAGGCCAGAATAGAGTGGGTAGCCTTTCCCTTCTCCGGCTTCCCTTGTGACTCAGATGGTAAAGAGCCTGCCTGCAATGCAGGAGACCCAGGTTTGATCCCTGGGTGGGGAAGATCCCCTGGAGAAGAAAATGGCAACTCATTCCAGTCCTCCTGCCTGGAAAATCCCATGGATGGAGGAGCCTGGCAGGCTCCAGTCCATGGCGTCTCAAAGAGTCGGACACAACTGAGCGACTTCACTTTCACTTTCTCCAGGGGATCGTCCCAACCCAGGGATCAAATCCAGGTCTCCCACATTGCAGGCAGATTCTTTAACAGCTGAGCCACAAGGGAAGCCCAAGAATACTGGAGTGGGTAGCTTATCCCTTCTCCAGAAGATCTTCCTGACTCAGGAATCGAACCGGGGTGTCCTGCATTGCAGGTGGATTCTTTACTAACTGAGCTATAAGGAAAGCCCCTATGTTATTTTAATGGGCTTTCAAAGAATCATGTTAATCTAAAATGACAATGCAAGTATCATATGATTTTAAACCTTTAATTAAAGTCTTTTTTCTTATCACTAGCATCATTTTATATTATCAGAGGAAATCATAGATTATTCTTTACATTTAAAATTGAACCTGATGCTCTGGAACTCCTATGGTTTAGTGTTGAATGTGTTGTTCTTAATACCTGCACCACCTAATTATCTTAGATAAAGTAAACTACAGAACTTATAACACATTTTGGCATTTATCTATTTTTTAATCATTACCTAAACACTTTTGACAAAACCACAGCAAGGAAAAAAGTTCAAATATGTATTACCATTATCTAGTGAATGCCATATCCTCATATATATTTTTAAATATGTTTCTTAGATGTAAAAGATATTTCTAAGGTCATGTTCAATAATAATAAAAAAGTTGTTAAGCATCAACTTGGTTTTTAGATGTTATATTGAATGATGCATATTCCGTTGAAAAGTTGAACTTTTGCTCTCAGTTTCTTATATTAGGTTTTGTAAGTGCTGCTTCATTATAATAAAGCCTCCAAGTTAGATATCCAATCTTAAAAAATGTTTATTTTCCAACTTTATTGAAATTAGCATATGATGTTGGATAAGTTTAAGGTGTACAACCTGTGAATTTGATACAGTTATATAATACAAAATGATTGCCATTATAGTGTTAACTAGCCCCAACATCACATCACATAATTATAATTTCTTTTTTTGTGTTGAGAACATTGAAGGTCTGCTCTCTTAGGAACTATCAAGTATGTAATACAGTATTGTTAACTATAATCACATGCTGTACAATAGATCCCCAGAATTCATTTTATAACTGGAGATTTGTATCATGTTATCAACATCTCCCCATTTCTCTCATCTGGTAACCAAGATTCTACTCTATGTTTCAGAATATAATATGGAAATATCTCAAAAAATTAAAAATAGAACTACCATATGATCCAACAATCCCACTTTGGGATATATATCCAAAGGAAATGAGAATCAGATCTCAAAGGATATCAGATCTTTAAATCCAAAGATTAATGAAACTTTCACTTTTTCACATCTATGTAGTATCTGATGCCCTGTTACATAACCTATGAGACCATGGAATGAATAGAGAAGTTGCTAGTAATATTAGCAGTGCAATGTATTGGTAATATCTCAAAACTATGGTAAGAAAAAAATCTTAAATAAATAAAATGAAGGAAAAAAACTAAAAACATGCATGTTCAGTCATGGATAAGGACCTAGAGAGAGATAGGCAGAAACCTGCTGACTGAATAAAATATTTATAAGGTATGATGTTTCTTCAGATGTAGATGCTACTGAATATATTAGTAACATCATTTACTACTGTGACTACCAGAAAATTGCTCCCAACTAGTGAGGTCCACCTTTTATAATACATATGTCAATTTTTTTTCTGCTTCATATTTCATTGTGGATAAGATGAATTTGTCTTTGTGAATTTTGTTCATTGACATTGAATCAATCAATCAATAAATAAACTTTAAGCAGCTTGCATTTGCTTGCATTCTAAGAAAAACTATAGAGGATTTTTATTAGAATATATACTATTGTAAATTTGAAGCACCAATCTTATTTATCTATTTTTCCTTTCACACTTAGTCTAAAGCCCCATATATTGTGGTTGCCAATTGGTGTTTATTGAATAAATGAAATAACAAATGAGTGAATGACATATATTTCCCCAGTGATGGATATCTCCCTACCAAACAACTAACTGTAATTAGCATATTATAAAAATAACACACATTGTTCATCTGAATCTCTTTTAGAGGGATCAAACTACTGTTATAGAATGCCATTCCTAGAATAATAGGCATTAGCTTATGAGAAAACAGTGTAAAATAAATTATGATATATTTCATTATGTAGTCTAATCAGTATTGATAGCTTATGATGAACAATGTCAGATTCATGATCTCCGAAGAAGATTTAGCTTAGGGATCAGGCACCAGGCTTGATCACTCAGAGCAGTTGTGTGGCAGAAGTTTTATTATAGTGAAAAAGGACAGAGAAAGTTTGTGACATAGACATCAGAAGGGGGACAGAGAGTGCCCCACTTGCTAGTTTTATCAAGGCCTTATATACTTTTACCAGATCCACTCCACAAGATTAGAACTAACAATAGAAACGTCTTACCAGACCTGCTCTCACAACATAAGCCTTAAGATAACAAAATAACTCAGAAGCTTCTTGTTAAGGAGAAACATGTCCTTGAGCAAGGTAAATTGTTGTTAAATAATCATTAGTACAGAGCGTAAAGAAAAACATACACTTGAGCAAGATGAGTTGTTTTGTTGTGTAATCGTTAGCTCTGGGCTTAAAGAAAGATGGGGCTTCCCTGTGGCTCAGATGGTAAAGAGTCCGCCTGCAATGCAGGAGAGCTGGGTTCCGTCCCTGGGTTGGGAAGATCTCCGGGAGAAGGGCATGGCAACCCTCTCCAGTATTCTTGCCTAGAGAATCTCCATGGACAGAGGAGCCTGGCAGGGTGAAGCCCCTGGGGTTGAAAAGAGTTGGACAGGACTGAGTGACTAAGCACATAAAGAAAATTAGTCTTAAAGAGTTTTGTCCTAACAACTCAGAGTTTAAGAAAAAGCATCTTAATGTGACTAAAATAACACAATGTAGAAAAAAAGTTTGTCCCTTTCTCCTACTTGAGAGCCCAGGACCCCTTTCTCCTACTTGAGGGCCCCGGACTCCTTATCACCCGACCTAAAAATTAACTCTCTTAGTATCAGATGGTTGCTTTTCTGTCATCCAAGAGAGTTATGGTACTAAGAAATGGCTTCCAAAACTTTCAAACACTTTGTTAGAAGGTGATTTCAGATTTGACTTTGAGTGAAGTTAGTCTGAAGATACCTTGAAGAATCCTTAATTGTCTTCTCTTTCACTTCCTCTCATTCCAGAGGTAACATTGGCACACTTTTCTTTTGATTTGAAGGGATTGTTACTCTTTTAGACACACTTTAATCTTGAATGAGCAAGTTTGGATGGATGACCAAGGAGAGTGGAGTTGACTAAGACTTCTGTTTGCTGTTATAGTAGGCTCAACACTGCAAAGAGGCACAGGGAGTAGGGACAGATGGGAATAATAAGCAGCCAATATGCTGGTAGCCAAGCCATGTGCTCTGCCATGGAGTTTCTTCCCCCCAGAAAAGGGGCATCTTAGTGCATTTGCCTGAAGTCACTAATTGCCCTAGAACAGCCCTAGGCTGAAGAATGCCTTAAGGGAAGAGTGCCCTTAAAAAGGAGCACGTGGGTGACAGGAGTACCATGTTTTACTCTTGCTATTTCTCAGGTTTGCCCTTTCCTGATACTGGTTGACTGAATGTGATTAGAAAATGCTTCTTGCATATCATCAGTCAAGTAAACATTTGCTGATGCAAAGAATAAGAAAGAAAGGTTCACTCTGAAACCTTTACAAATAGAAAGAGCAAAGTCCATTTATTAATGTACATCTGTATCAGTGCTTAAGGTATGAGGCGGATAGGTGACCATAGCTTCATATCAGGAAAATATAGTCTAATTCCTTTTTAAAGATACTTCTCAGTGGAAAAAAAAATATACAGACTGCTAGTTTAATTACGGAATTTTTTTTAATTTTAATTACAGTGAATGGCAAAGGTCTGACAGTTATAAGCCATTATGAACAGACTGGTTTTTATTACATACAAAGGGGTAGTTGAAAGCATGATAATCTAGGGAAGAAAGATGGTTACTAATATTTACATACTTAGCTCCCACTGGCATTTTACCAGGTTGGAGGTTTGCACTGTCCCTCTTAATCTGAGCGAATGTATCTAGATTCACAGCAAGACCTCAAGGAGAACCAGATGAGGGGGCAGATGGCAGATGACTAATTTGGCAAGCCTTGATGAGTGGAAATTGTTTGCTTTAATTGCTTGTCAAGTCCAGTACCTACATTAAAGTTAAGGACTTAGCATTTACACAGAAAATGAAATACTACAAAGTAAATAAGAAGGATTCTTTGGGTGGGGGGCAGGAATGGGGTATGAAAAATGATAAAAAGTGCAAGAGGGAATTAAACAAGATAGTGGTAAGGGGAACATTATTTCATCTAAGAACAGATTACAGAAATGTAATTTGTAAATCTATAGTCTTTCTGTTTCTAAGCTTTCAACATAGGAACTTTATAAGATATAATTTAAGAAAAAATATAACAAAATATGTAAAGGCAGGAAAACAATTAAAACAGGAACTAAAATTTATATGCAAGCAGTTACAAGTCAGTTTTTGATGATCCATATAATGCATTTAAAGTAATTTTTAATAATTTTAATCTTACTAAGCTTATCTTTGAAATACTAAATAAAAACTACAATTATATCTTATTGTATTGGAAGACTAGTTTGGTGTAGACCACTCACAAAACATGTCATTGATGAACAGGAGATAATCATGTGCAATATTTATATATATTATTTTTTATAGTCTTTGTTGATCAGTTTATTTCCCTTTGCAATATAATTTAGCTGTTTAAGCATCTTTGGGGGGCATTTAGAGACTATTGTAAGTAAATAATAGAAGTAAAATACAGATCAATTAAATTTTAAGTGGAGCAGCACATAGCAGTGTATGTAGTCAGTGGACCTGCCTTTCATCAGCCTGTTATATAGAATGCCTATGTCTTCTGTAGTTACAACTCTATTAATGAAGGCCTGTGATGCCAAATTCCCTTTTCATTTGGCTCAAGAACCATTTTTGAAAGTGATTTAGTTAATTTCAGCAGATTTCCTGTTTTGTCACTTTGGAAGTCAATAACAGTGGCTAAAGGTAAAGAAGAATCGGAAACCACTATACGGTCCCTTGTTTTTTTTTTAAAGGATACTTATTTTTAGATTGATAATATTTAATTTATAGTTTTATGTAATATAAATTATAAAATAAGCATCCTATTTGATGATACATTTTAATACTTTTAGAATTAATTATATGGAGAACAAATTTTTCTGAAGTATAAACCCACTTCTATTATCATTTTGCGTGTGATGACATCTGGTACATATATTTTTAAATCATTGATTGTTTTTGTTGTTTAGCCACTAATTCATGTTTGAGTCTTTTGAGACCCCATGGACTGTGGCCCACCAGTCTCCTCTGTCTATGGGATTTCCCAGGCAAAAATACTGAAGTCAGTTGCTATATCCTTCTCCAGGGGATCTTCCCAGCTCAGGGATTGAACCCACATTTCTTGCATTGACAGGCAGATTCTTTACCACTGAGCTCCCAGGGATAGGTAATTTTTAATATTAAAATAGTGGTCCAAATTAAAGCAATGAGTCTAGAACTGTAATAATGGAATAATGTGTGATTACTAAGAGTGGTTCATTCTGGGAATATAAGATGGTTCAATATTTGGAACTCGTTAATAATTTTTAAATTAATGCAAATGTAATTAACATTAATAGCAAAAAATATAACAACATTCAACATTCAGATCTGAAATAAAAACCTTGTAAAGCCAGACACTGGAATATGTAATGTAATAATATATATATATGCAACCAAGGAAAGCATTTATGTAAAGATTAGAACAAAGATAAAAATGACTACTATGCCCATTAATTGAAAACAGATTATTCTAGGAGTTCTAGATAGTACCAGCCAAGAAAACAAAATAAAATAACATGATTGAAGACCAAGTAAGTCAAGAACCTCAATTAATAAAACTAGAAATTACAAGGTGTTAGCAATTAGCTAAGTTTTGAAGGATAAAAAGTGTCAAAGTCATCAAGAGTTTAAAAAATATGTAGTAGTAATAATAATAATAAGCAACTCAAAAACATAACTAAAATTATTCAAAGAGACAAAGCATAAAATGCCTAAAAACAAATATATTAAGAATCTTTTATAATTTATGTAAAGGGGCATATTTAACTCTGTTAAACATAAAAGATAACTTGAGTGTGTGTGTGTTTATAAACATACAATAAAATTGACTTATTTCAGTGTACTTATTGCTCTGCATTTTAGCTTATATATAGATCTTTGTAATCATCACCATGGTCAGTATGCAGAAGAATTCTGCCATCTCCTAAATTCCCTTCATGATCTTTCCATCAAACCCTCACTCTCAGATCCCCATCCTCTAGCAGCCATTGATTTGTTCTCTGTCCTAGGTAGTTTTGTCATTTTTGAGAAACTTCATAACAATAGAATTGTATAGTATGTAGCCTTTTGAGCCTACATTTATAATATACCAGAGTTTGTTAGCATTCACCCATCAAAGGATATTGGTTATTTCCAATTGTTGGCAAATTCAAATTTGAATAGAGTTCCTTTAAACATTCATGAATAATACATATTTTTATGGGAGTGAATTTTCATTTGTCTAGGAAACCACCTATAAATGGGATTGCTAGGTAATTTGGTAAATGTTTAACTATATAATTTTATATGTTATTGCCACAGTGTGACCTCCTCAAAGCAACCCATTACTTAGTGTAGAGTAAGTTTTGTTTTATTTTTACTAGTATTTTTTTTAATTTTTATTTTATATTGGAGCATAGTTGATGAATTATGTTGTGTTGGTCTCAAGTCTGGAGCAAAGTGATTCAGTTATACATATTCATGTACTTAATTCCTTTTGAATTCTTTTCCCATTTAGGTTATTAAAGAATATTGAGCTATATTCCCTGTGCTATACAGTATGTTCTTGATGGTTATCTGTTTTAAATACAGCAGTATGTACATGTCAATCTCAATTCCCAGCCTATAGCTTCCTCCCACCATCACCCCTTGTTGTAGCCATCAGTTCAGTTCAGTTCAGTCCAGGCACTCAGTCCTGTCCGACTCTTTGCAACCCCATGGACAGCAGCATGCCAGGCCTTCCTGTCCATTACCAACTCCTAGAATTTACTCAAAATCATGTCCATTGAGTTAGTGATGCTATCCAACCATCTTAACTCTGTCATCCCCTTATCATCCTGCCTTCAATCTTTCCCAGCATCAGGATCTTTTCCAGTGAGTCACTTCTTCACATCAGGTGGCCAAAGTGTTGGAGATTCAGCTGCAGCATCAGTCTTTCCAATGAATGTTCAGGACTGATTTCCTTTAGATGGACTGGTTGTATCTCCTTGCTGTCCAAGGGACTCTCAAGAGTCTTCTCCAACACCACAGTTAAAAAGCATCAATTCTTTGACATTCAGCCTTCTTCACAGTCCAACTCACACATCCATGCATGACTACTGGAAAAACCATAGCCTTGACTAGATGGACCTTTGTTGGCAAAGTAATGTCTCTGCTTTTTAATATGCTGTCTAGGTTGGTCGTAACTTTCATTCCAAGGAGTAAGCGTCTTTTAATTTCATGGCTACAATCACCATTTGTAGTGATTTTGGAGCCCCAAAAATAAAGTGTGACACTGGTTCCCCATCTATTTTCCATGAAGTGGTGGGACCAGATGCCATGATTTTAGTTTTCTGAATGTTGAGGATTAAGCCAACTTTTTCACTCTTCTCTTTCACTTTCATCAAGAGGCTTTTTAGTTCTTCCTCACGTTCTGCCATAAGGGTCATGTTATCTGAGTACCTGAGGTTACTGATATTTCTCTCAGCAATCTTGATTCCAGCTTGTGCTTCATCAAGCCGAGCGTTTCTCATGATGTTCTCTGAATATAATTTAAATAAGCAGGTTGACAATATACAACCTTGACGTACTTCTTTCCCTATTTGGAACCAGTCTGTTGTTCCATGTTCAGTTCTAACTGTTGCTTCCTGACCTGCATATAGATTTCTCAAGAGGCAAGTCAGGTGGTCTAGTATTCCCATCTCTTTCAGAATTTTCCACAGTTTATTGTGATCCACACAGTCAAAGGCTTTGGAATAGTCAATAAAGCAGAAGTAGATGATTTTCTGGAACTCTCTTGCTTTTTCGATGATCCAGCAGATGTTGGCAATTTGATCTCTGGTTCCTCTGCCTTTTCTAAAACCAGCTTGAACATCTGGAAGTTCACAGTTCACATATTGTTGAAGTCTGTCTTAGAGAATTTTGAGCATTACTTTGCTAGTATGTGAGATGTGTACAATTGTGTGGTAGTTTGAGCATTCTTTGGCATTGTCTTTCTTTGGGATTGGAATGAAAACTGACCTTTTCCAGTCACATGGCCACTGCTGAGTTTTCCAAATTTGCTGGCATATTGAGTGCAGCACTTTCACAGCATCATCTTTCAGGATTTGAAATAGCTGAACTGGAATTCCATCACCTCCACTAGCGTTGTTCCTAGTGATGCTTCCTAAGGCCTACTTGACTTCACATTCCAGGATGTCTGGCTCTAGGTGAGTGATCACACCATCGTGATTATCTGGGTCATGAAGATCTCTTTTGTACAGTTCTATGTATTCTTGCCACCTCAATGTCTTCTGCATCTGTTAGATCCATACCATTTCTGTCTTTTATTGAGCTCATCTTTGCATGAAATGTTCCTTTGGTATCTCTAATTTTCTTGAAGAGATCTCTAGTCTTTCCCATTCTATTCTTTTCCTCTATGTCTTTGCACTGATCACTAAGGATGGCTGTCTTATCTGTCCTTGCTATTCTTTGGAACTCTGCATTCAAATGGGTATATCTTTCCTTTTCTCCTTTGTTGCTTCTCTTTTTTCCACATCTTTTTGTAAGGCCTCCTCAGACAGCCATTTGCTTTTTGCATTTCTTCTTCTTGGGGATGGTCCTGATCCCTGTCTCCTGTACAGTGTCATGAACCTCCATCCATAGTTCATCAGGCTCTCTATCAGATCTAGTCCCTCAAATCTATTTTTCACTTCCACTGTATAATCATAAGGGAATTGATTTAGGTCATACCTGAATGGCCTAGTGGTTTTCCTTACCTTCTTCAACTTAAGTCTGAATTTGGCAATAAAGAATTCATGATCTGAGCCACAGTCAGCTCCTGGTCTTGTTTTTGCTGATTGTGTAGAGCTTCCCTGTATTTGGCTGCTGGTGCTGCTGCTGCTGCTGCTAAGTCGCTTCAGTCGTGTCTGACTCTGTGCGACCCCATAGACAGCAGCCCACCAGGCTCCCCCGTCCCTGGGATTCTCCACGCAAGACCGCTGGAGTGGGTTGCCAGTTCCTTCTCCAATGCATGAAAGTCAAAAGTGAAAATGAAGTCTCTCAGTTGTGTCCAACTTTTCGTGACTCCATGGACTGCAGCCTACCAGGCTTCTCCATCCATGGGATTTTCCAGGCAAGAGTACTGCCTCTCCCCATATTTGGCTGCAAAGAATATAATCAATCTGATTTTGGTGTGGACCATCTGGAGATGCCCATGTGTAGAGACTTCTCTTGTGTTGTTGTAGCCATAGTTTGTTCTTTTAAGTCTGTGAGTCTGTTCCTGTTTTGTAAATAAGTTTACTTACATCTTTTTTTTTTTTTTAGATTCTGCAGACAGGCAATATCATGTTCTTGTCTTTCTCTGTCTGAGTTACTTCACTTAATATGGTAATTTCCAGGTCCATTCATGTTGGTGCCAATGGCATTCTTTCTTTCTTTTTTTTTTTTTAATTTTATTTTATTTTTAAACTTTACATAATTGTATTAGTTTTGCCAAACATCAAAATGAACCCACCACAGGTATACATGTGTTCCCCATCCTGAACCCTCCTCCTCCTCCTCCCCCCCCATACCATCCCTCTGGGTCGTCCCAGTGCACTAGCCCCAGTATCGTAACCTGGACTGGCAACTCGTTTCTTACATGATATTTTACATGTTACAATGTCATTCTCCCAAATCTTCCCACCCTCTCCCTCTCCCACAGAGTCCATAAGACTGTTCTATACATCAGTGTCTCTTTTGCTGTCTCATACACAGGGTTATTGTTACCATCTTTCTAAATTCCATATATATGCGTTAGAATACTGTATTTATGTTTTTCCTTCTGGCTTACTTCACTCTGTATAATAGGCTCCAGTTTCATCCACCTCATTAGAACTGATTCAAATGTATTCTTTTTAATGGCTGAGTAATACTCCATTGTGTATATGTACCACAGCTTTCTTATCCATTCATCTGCTGATGGACATCTAGGTTGCTTCCATGTCTTGGCTATTATAAACAGTGCTGCGATGAACATTGGGGTACACGTGTCTCTTTCCCTTCTGGTTTCCTCAGTGTGTATGCCCAGCAGTGGGCAGTCCTAAGGGGAAAGTTCATAGCAATACAGGCACACCTCAAGAAACAAGAAAAAAGTCAAATAAATAACCTAACTCTACACCTAAAGCAACTAGAAAAGGAAGAAATGAAGAACCCCAGGGTTAGTAGAAGGAAAGAAATCTTAAAAATTAGAGCAGAAATAAATGCAAAAGAAACAAAAGAGACCATAGCAAAAATCAACAAAACCAAAAAGCTGGTTCTTTGAAAGGATAAATAAAATTGACAAACCATTAGCCAGACTCATCAAGAAACAAAGGAGAAAAATCAAATCAATAAAATTAGAAACGAAAATGGAGAGATCACAACAGACAAATACAGAAATACAAAGGATCATAAGAGACTACTATCAACAATTATATGCCAATAAAATGGACAACGTGGAAGAAATGGACAAATTCTTAGAAAAGTATAACTTTCCAAAACTGGACCAGGAAGAAATAGAAAATCTTAACAGACCCATCACAAGCATGGAAATTGAAACTGTAATCAAAAATCTTCCAGCAAACAAAAGCCCCGGTCCAGACGGCTTCACAGCTGAATTCTACCAAAAATTTAGAGAAGAGCTAACACCTATCCTGCTCAAACTCTTCCAGAAAATTGCAGAGGAAGGTAAACTTCCAAACTCATTCTATGAGGCCACCATCACCCTAATACCAAAACCTGACAAAGATCCCACAAAAAGAAAACTACAGGCCAATATCACTGTTGAACATAGATGCAAAAATCCTTAACAAAATTCTAGCAATCAGAATCAACAACACATTAAAAAGATCATACACCATGATCAAGTGGGCTTTATCCCAGGATGCAAGGATTCTTCAATATCCGCAAATCAATCAATGTAATACACCACATTAACAAATTGAAAATAAAAACCATATGATTATCTCAATAGATGCAGAAAAGCCTTTGACAAAATTCAACATCCATTTATGATAAAAACTCTCCAGAAAGCAGGAATAGAAGGAACATACCTCAACATAATAAAAGCTATATATGACAAACCCACTGCAAACATTATCCTCAATGGTGAAAAATTGAAAGCATTTCCTCTAAAGTCAGGAACAAGACAAGGGTGCCCACTTTCACCATTACTATTCAACATAGTTTTGGAAGTTTTGGCCACAGCAATCAGAGCAGAAAAAGAAATAAAAGGAATCCAAATTGGAAAAGAAGAAGTAAAACTCTCACTATTTGCAGATGACATGATCCTCTACATAGAAAATCTTTCTTTCTTTTTTAATTGTAAAGTAATATTTAATTGTAAAGTAATGTATATGGGCTTCCCAGGTAGCGCAGTGGTTAAAGTATCCACCTGTTAGTGCAGGAGATGCAGGAGTTGCGAGTTCAACCCCTGGGTTGGGAAGATCCTTTTGAGCAGGTAATGGCAACCCACTCCAGTATTGTATAAGTAGTTCACATCTTTTTTATCCGTTCATCTGTCAGTGGACATTTCAGTTGCTTCCATGTGTTGACTCTTGTAAACAGTGCTGCAGGGGGCATTGGGGTTTATTCTCTCCATTGTATAATTTGGATCATGTTTTTCTCCAGATACATGCCCAGGAGTGGGATTGCAGGGCTATATGGTAGTTCTATTTTTAGTTTCTTAAAGAACCTCCATGCTGTTCTCCATAGTGGCTATACCAATTTACATTCCCACCAACAGTGTAGAACAGGTTTTACATATGTATTTTGGAAATAAATTCAATCACAAAAT
Organism: Bos mutus; assembly: GCF_027580195.1. Taxonomy (NCBI): domain Eukaryota; kingdom Metazoa; phylum Chordata; class Mammalia; order Artiodactyla; family Bovidae; genus Bos; species Bos mutus. The sequence goes on from NC_091618.1 coordinate 35,865,294, forward strand.
TTTTGAACTTGAAGGAAACATAAAGAAAAAAGAAAATTGGAACCAATAAGAAGGAAATAATTGTCCCATTTTAAACAGCTAAAAAATGTTGGAGGAATGATGTCTCAAACTTCATTGTCCTTGCCCAGTGATCATTTCTTTATATCAAACTGATTGCACATCACTGTGCAAACCTTTTTTAAAATTTGATTTAATATATTCCATAATGTATGCATATTATATACATACATTCAATTAAATAGCATTAGCTAACAATTACCTCTATCAGTAAGTCAAATATTGTGCAAAGCAAGTTAACATGTATTCACTCATTTAAATTTATGAGATGGTGGTTGTTACTGTGTTCATTTTACAGAGGAGGAAATAGAATGACAGCGGGGTTAAGTTACTTGCTCAAGGTTAATTGCAAGCCAGTGATTGCTAAAGTCTAGCCAGTGAGCTAGACTTTAATGCTGGACATCTGGCTTTAGGCTCTGTGTTATTCGCCTCTAAATTGTGTTTATTGTTGGGAGCTCTCAGCACAGACACAGAGACTCTAAGTGACTAAGTGACTTGCTTAAGACATTCAGCTCGTAAAAGTAGAAGGACCAGCATTTGATCCTGTGCTAATTATTTCTCCAAAGTCCATTTTATTATTCAATGAATATTGACTGATAGTCTGCTATGTGTCTTTAAGTGTTGAATAGAGAAAGGCCTCTAACAATGGAGCTTGCATTCTAATGTAGAAATATTTAATACGAAAGAAAACAAACAAGCATATAATTTCAGATAGCAGTAAAACAAAAATAAAGAAGGCAAAGAAGACAGAGCATGATGAATGGGAATCTGCTACTTTAGATAAGATAGAAAAGGCTTTTCTGAAAGAGTGACATTTGAATAAAGATCCTCATATACATTCTACAAGTTATAGTATGAAGTTTGGATCTTATAATAAATATGATTAAAAACCAAGAATTGTTTTCAGTGAGAGTGACATGAATGATGTTTTTTAAAAAGATCATTCTGGCGTCTGGACAAAGAATTAACCAGGGCAAGGGCAAGTAAGGAATTAAGTCAGTTAGGAGGCTACTGTCAAAAGTCTAGGGCAGATATATCCTTGGATATAAATAACTATAACTATATCCTATATAACTACAGGATAACTATATAATAACTATATCCTCGGATATAAAATAGCTTGAATATAAATAACATCCAAGTGTCTTGGATTAAATAACTTTAGTAGAAGTGGCTTTCTCAGTGGCTCAACAGTAAAGAATTTGCCTGCCAAGGCTGGAGACATAAGACACCAGGGTTTGATCCCTGGATTGGGAAGATTCCCTGCAGAAGGGCATTGAAACTCACTCCAGTATTCTTGCCAAGAGAATACCATGAACAGAGGAGTCTGGCGGTTCGTGACACAGTCCTAAGGTTCAGTTGTGTGACACAACTGAAGTGACTTAGCATGCACACAAAGAAGTAGTAACAAATTTGGCCCTGTTTCAATATATATTTTGAACACAGAACTGCAGGAATTGTTTGTGTAACTATAATAGCACTCAATAGTCTCTGCAAATGTGTGCTACTTCTGATATTTTCTTTATTTTATATTTTTAATGAAAATTTTAATACCCAAGAAGGTACATCAATCTAAAGCATGTTTATTATGGTAAACTTTCTGAAAGAGAAAGTACTCGGTGTTAAATCAGATGTTTTTAAAAAAGAGAACTTTTATCAAGTTACCAAATATTTCTTTATGCAGACAGTCCCTGAATGTTACACACACATTATATATGTGGCTTGTGTATACTGCTTACTGCTTTCCTTACTGTGTGCATGAACAACTTCATGAACCCTTACAATAAACCTTGGACATTTTAATCAATGTATATTTTTCATGATACTAGGTCATGCTAAATGAACAGTAGATGTTAAATAAATACTCATTTCTCAATATCTCACATAGGCATTTGATTTGAAAGTCAGGCCAAAATATTGATTCAATTATTTTTTTCCCCTCTTTTTATCTTGAGTAAGCAAATGGAGTGCTGGTTTCCACAGTCATAATAAGCCTGGAGGAAATCATTGATTTTTTAGTATTAGTATGGATATTGTTAATGTTTCTTCTTTGTGCTTCTAATATATTTGCCTCATGAATTAATGAATAATTTTGTTAACCAACCTTTGTAAATTGCTACAAACTCCTAATTATAGTCTTATTTATTTATTTATTTTTTTACTGAATGAGGATCATGTAGTTCAGTCACTGTTGATTACAAATCTTAAGAAGTCTGAAAAGCCCATGTTTGCAACTATAGCTACATTTGTAATTGAATCAATACTAAATAGAATAATTGGTGATTTTTAAGGCTTCACATATAGCTTTATTCCTGGAGTTACAGTTGAAATGAAAACTCCAGGGAGCACATGTAAATTCAGGATTTTTGAAGCTTGATTATTGTGAACTTATAGTTTAAGGACTTTATAATAGTGTTGGCAAAGGGGGCTGAATTTCGTTAAACTTGTTTTGGCTGGTGAAAAAGATTTTTCAATTCTGTTTGATAAACAGCTTTGTGAAATCAATGAAAGTTGATGGTTTAAGCATTTCTTGTATACATTGCCTGATTGTAAAATCGATTGACAAATGGACGTTGTGAGGCATTCAGTGGAGCCTTCATGAAAAGAAATACAAATGATTTTTTATGCATCTATCCAAACTAGTTCTTTAAAAATCAAGTCTGTCTGTCAAGATGAAAGTCAGGAGGAATGTTTTACTGGATTTAGATGGCTTGACTAGAACATAAATATAAAGGAAAGCCTCACTGAGACAAAAATATTTTTTAACTGAAACTTTGTTAACCAGAAACTCCCCAAATCAGAATGTTTGAGAATATTCTGATTATTTAGAATATCTGTTTATTGAATTATATTTTGTGTTAATAAAAGATAATTTTAAATGTACTTATTCTAATTTTCTGTTTTCACATTGTACTGCAAAATACAGCTGATCACTTTTGAACAATGAGAACTTTACTGACTTGCAGTTTATTTTCTGAATACAAGTTATACTTATTTTTATGGCAATTAAATTAATTATTAAATAATTTTTTGCAAAGCATCATGCTGTATAGCTCAGCAGATAGACAATAATGATTAATATATTTCATCTGTCTTCAAAAAGCTTACAGCATTGTGTCTTATATAAAGAGATTTTTGCAATAATAATTAATAATTGCATATTCTATATTCTTTTTGTATATGCAGAATGAGAAAGATACAAAAATACATAGGTACTACAATTATACTAATAAACTTTCTGCCAAAATTTGTTTAAGCTTTTACAGGAAAGGTCAGAATGCACTTAATATTTTAGAAACCTTTTCATTTAGATGTTTACCTACTGATTTTTGTATACGTTTTATTTTCAACCAAAGGAAACTTGTATAACATAAGCTACATGTAAATTACAATGTGACATTATATACATTTTAGAAATGGTGAGGAAGTTTATTGCTATGCTAAGTCACTTCAGTCGTGTCCAACTCTGTGTGACCCCTAGACAGCAGCCCACCAGGCTTCCCCGTCCCTGGGATTCTCCAGGCAAGAACACTGGAGTGGGGTGCCATAGGCTTCTCCGGAGTAAGTTTATTAATTAATGCTTAATTACCCTCATCAATAGTTGCATTGAAAATAAGCTTGTCCTCTTTGGAATTGAAAGTAATTGAAATCTACATTTGATAAGCCCACATAATAGTACTTTTTTTCAACTGAAATTTTACAAGTTATAAAACTTCTGGGAGCAGTAAAAATAAAGATCGTGGATTAAGAGTGTTTTTTAGTCTCTACAGTACATTAGGGCTTCCCTGATGGCTCATCAATAAGGAATCCGAATGCCAATGCAGGAGACATAGGAGACGTGGGTTTGACTCCTGGGTTGGGAAAGAGCCCTTGGAGGAGGAAATGGCAACCCACTCTACTACTCTTGCGTGGAAAATCCTGGGGGCAGAGGAGCTTGGTGGACTACAGTCCACAGGGTCACAAAGAGTCAGACACGACTGAAGCAAATTAGCCCACTTATTCTGTTTGTAGTATATATTTATAAATGTTTCAGTCTAAGATTTTAATATTTGTATTTTAAAAGATAGCATTTTTAAGGGCTTAAAAGCCAAAGTTTTAATTCTGTAGAAAATTTACTAAGATCAGATTACTTTGCAATACAAAAATATCATTTTAAAATAAATTTTTTACTTTTATCATCTTCTGATTTATATATATATATATATATAAAGTAGAGTGAATTATAAGTCTGAAAGAAAATCTGATTTGAGTGAAATTAAATAAATATATTGGATTTATATATTTGTGCTTTATATACTCACAGCATATATGGTTATTTATCTCCTTGTTGCATGTATCTGTGAAACCCATGCCTTCTTAGCCTCTGTGGTTAGTATATACAATTTATGAGTGTGAATGCATTATGCCACTTATATGTGGAATCTAAAAAAGCCAAACTTAATAGAAACAGAGAGAAGAATGGTGGCTACCAGGGACTTGGGAATGAGGAAATGGGGAGATTTGGGTAAAAAGTGCAAACTTCCAGTTTTAAGATGAATAAATTGTGTAGATCTACTGTGTACCATGGTGATTATAGTTAATAATACTGCATTACATTCTTGAAAGTTGTTGGAAGAGAAAGTCTGAAATATTCTCATGACTCATACACACACACAACTATGGTAATTAAATGACATGATGGTGATGTTAGCTAATGCTATGGTGGTAATCATTTTGCAATATGTAAGTGTATCAAAATCACGCATGTACACACCTTCAGTTCAGTTCAGTGAAGTTACTCAATCGTGTCTGACTCTTTGTGACCCCATGAATCACAGCATCCCAGGTGTCCCTGTCCAGCACCAACTCCCAGAGTTCACCCAAACTCATGTCCATTGAGTCGGTGACGCCATCCAGCCATCTCATCTTCTGTCGTCCCCTTCTCCTCCTGCCACCCAATCCCTCCCAGCATCAGAGTCTTTTCCAATGAGTCAACTCTTCACATGAGGTGGCCAAAGTACTGGAATTTCAGCCTTAGCATCGGTCTTTCCAATGAACACCCAGGACTGGTCTCCTTTAGGATAGACTGGTTGGATCTCCTTGAAGTCCAAGGGACTCTCAAAAGTCTTCTCCAACACCACAGTTCAAAAGCATCAATTCTTCAGCGCTCAGCTTTCTTCATAGTCCAACTCTCACATCCATACATGACTACTGGAAAAACCATAGCCTTGAATAGATGGACCTTTGTTGGCAAAGTAACATCTCTGCTTTTGAATATGCTATCTAGGTTGGTCATAACTTTCCTTCCAAGGAATAAGTGTCTTTTAATTTCATGGCTGCAATTAACATCTGCAGTGATTTTGGAGCCCCCCAAAACAAAGTCTGACACTGTTTCCACTGTTTGGCCATCTATTTCCCATGAAGTGATGGGACTGGATGCCATGATCTTTGTTTTCTGAATGTTGAGCTTTAAGCCAACTTTTTCACTCTCCTCTTTCACTTTCATCAAGAGGCTTTTTAGTTCCTCTTTACTTTCTGCCATAAGGGTTGTGTCATCTGCATATCTGAGGTTATTGATATTTCTCCCGGCAATCTTGATTCCAGCTTGTGCTTCTTCCAGCCCAGCATTTCTCATGATGTACTCCTCATATAAGTTAAATAAGCAGGGTGAGACTATACAGCCTTGACATACTCCTTTTCCTATTGGGAACCAGTCTGTTGTTCCATGTCCAGTTCTAACTGTTGCTTCCTAACAGGCATATAGGTTTCCAAGGCAAACCATTCAATATCACAGTAATCCAAGCCTATGCCACAACCAGTAATGCTGAAGAAGCTGAAGTTGAATGGTTCTATGAAGACCTACAATAACTTTTAGAACTAACACCCAAAAAAGATGTCCTTTTCATTATAGGAGACTGGAATGCAAAAGTATGAAGTCAAGAAACTACCTGGGGTAACAGGCAAATTTGGCCTTGGAATACAGAATGAAGCAGGGCGAAGGCTAAAAGAGTTTTGCCAAGAGAATGCACTGGTCAAACTCTTCCAACAACACAATGAAGACTCTACACATGGACATCACCAGATGGTCAACATCAAAATCAGATTGATTATATTCTTTGCAGCCAAAGATGGAGAAGCTCTATATAGTCAGCAAAAACAAGACCAGGAGCTGACTGTGGCTCAGATCATGAACTCCTTATTGCCAAATTCAGACTTAAATTGAAAAAGTAGGGAAAACCACTAGACCATTCAGGTATGACCTAAATCAAATCCCTTATGATTATACAGTGGAAGTGAGAAATGGATTTAAGGGACTAGATCTGATAAATAGAGTACCTGATGAACTATGGACTGAGGTTCATGACATTGTACAGGAGACAGGGATCAAGACCATCCCCATGGAAAAGAAATGCAAAAAAGCAAAATGGCTGTCTGGGGAGGCCTTACAAATAGCTGTGAAAAGAAGAGAAGCAAAAAGCAAAGGAGAAAAGGAAAGATATAAGCATCTGAAAGCAGAGTTCCAAAGAATAGCAAGGAGAGATAAGAAAGCCTTCCTCAGCGATCAATGCAAAGAAATAGAGGAAAACAACAGAATGGGAAGACTAGAGATCTCTTCAAGAAAATGAGAGAAACCAAGGGAACATTTCATGCAAAAAGGGCTCAATAAAGGACAGAAATGGTATGGACCTAATAGAAGCAGAAGATATTAAGAAGAGATGGCAAGAATACACAGAAGAACTGTACAAAAAAGATCTTCATGATCAAGATAATCACAATGGTGTGATCACTGACCTAGAGCCAGACATCCTGGAATGTGAAGTCAAGTGGGCCTTAGAAAGCATCACTATGAACAAAGCTAGTGGAGGTCATGGAATTCCAGTTAAGCTCTTTCAAATCCTGAAAGATGATGCTGTGAAAGCTCTGCACTCAATATGCCAGCAAATTTGTAAAACTCAGCAGTGGCCACAGGACTGGAAAAGGTCAGTTTTCATTCCAATCCCAAAGAAAGGCAATGCCAAAGAATGCTCAAACTACTGCACAATTGCACTCATCTCACACGCTAGTAAAGTAATGCTCAAAATTCTCCAAGCCAGGCTTCAGCAATATGTGAACCGTAAACTTCCAGATGTTCAAGCTGGTTTTAGAAAAGGCAGAGGAACCAGAGATCAAATTGCCAACATCCTCTGGATCATGGAAAAGCAAGAGAGTTCCAAAAAGAAATCAACTTTATTGACTATGCGAGAGTCTTTGACTATGTGGATCACAATAAACTGTACACATCTTAAACCTAGACAATATTATGTCATTTATGATTCAGTAAAACTGTATAAAATGAAAGTGAACATATTTATCAGTGTATGATTATGGATCTTAAAAGGATTCAAAATATTTTAATTAAGGAAATTGGAGTAGATTGTTGTAGAGCAGAGTTGAGGGAAATGTTATCATGGTTCCTGTCGTACAAAGTTTATATAACTTCCCATGTTTCTTCTTGTCTTGACAGTGTGTGCAGGCACAGAGAATAAGCTGAGCTCTCTCTCTGACCTGGAGCAGCAGTACCGAGCCTTGCGCAAATACTATGAGAACTGTGAGGTAGTCATGGGCAACCTGGAAATAACCAGCATCGAGCACAACCGGGACCTCTCCTTTCTGCGGGTAAAGCTGACTCTTTCTTTCTGTTCTTTTTGTGAATAGACAGTGGTGTCATGATGCATAAAGACAGACTCGCTTCTTGTGTTTGATGGCTGTGCTCTCCTGCTCTGCCCAACAGAGACCATGACTATAGGCATGTAGGAGATAAGAGATTACAAGGCACACTCAGGGAAAGAAAAAGAGTGACATGCCATCATGATTGACACCCTGAGTTTAGGACAAATACTGTTGTCCTAAGATTGATGAAAGATTCTGTCAGAGTGTAGGCCATGACTTGCAGCAGGTGTGTCCTTTTCTGAATGTCAGCCAAGAAGGAAACTTTAGGCTGTGGACTAGGAGAGTCAGAGGACCAGTCAGATAAGAATTTGTGACTTTAGCTAGGAATTTCCTTTTCTGCCCCTTTCTGTCACTTTGGAATTTTTAAATTATTTTATATTACCATAATGAGAGTAATACTGTTAATTTTAGAATAAAAGTGCCATGTTTTTGTCACTTAGACTAGTAGGAAATCCCACATAGATATATAAGTTGACATAGTCATGCATGTAATTGAAGACACACATATATGACATCACCCCATGACAAGTCCTCTTCCATACTTGTTTTGACTCTCATTTATCCTTACCTGTTATTCCTGTTATTAGTACTTAATGCCTGCAGTTTCTTAAGTTTTGCTTCAACTGGAAAAGTATAGGAAAATCTGAACTTCAAAGGGACTTTGACAAAGTGAGATGAGGATGTGGCATTTTGTACAACTGATAATTTATTCCTTATATAAGAATTAATAGGATATATTTTAAATAATAGCATTCCTAGAATATACTTAGTCTTATTTTCAATAATATTTACACACTTCTCAGGAGCACTGTCTTATTTAAATGAAAATATGAATAATGCTTTGAATACTGATTCAGTAAACTATTTAGTAGATGATGAATTATTTAGAGAACTGTGATAATTTTAATAATTCTATACTTAGACCAGAAGTAAAAAATAATGATTTTGAAATACTTTGAATGCAATAAACATGTCTAGAAATGGTGACAACCTCAGAAAATGTACCACTTCAAAACTAAGTAACACTATGAGACTTATGGTATCTGCTTTTAAAATGACTGTCATGCTAGTATTGATATAGGGAATTAAGGTGTTTCTATATTCTGTTGTTTGGTTGCTAGAACTCTAATTCTACAAGTTGTGTAGTTTGTATTAACTATGATGTTTAATTATGACATCTTTGTTTATCATGAGTAGATAGTAAAATGTATCTAAATCCTTGAGTGAAAAGACCTTAAAATAATAGCTTTTTTTTTCTGTTTTGCAATATTGTTTCAATAAATGAACAGGTACACCTATCCTAGAAAAACTTCTTTGAATGAGTGCATATGAGTATTAGTTACTAAAATTTGCTTGCAGTGTTCTAATATGTCTTGATTATTTTCAGCTAAGCTGTATTCTTCAAAATCAAAATTAAAACTTGGTAGCATATACTATAGATTTGTAGATTTAGTTAGAAATGCCAAGAAACTCAATGATATTATAGAAAAGGAAAATAAGGGATGAATTCAAAAACAGGGAAACTAGGTAAAAAGATCTTTTAGAACAGAATAATATAATACAATTTTAAAAGGCAATCTGAGGTCTTAGTTTTTCTTCTCATATTTCCCTTGCTTTATATGGAACTAGATTGCACTGGCTTAACAAAAAATAGCATCAGTACTGTGAGAGTCTTTAATAATATAAAATTGTTTTGATTATTATATATTTTATAATTTTATCATTCTTAGGCTCTTTTAAGATTGCAAAACAGAATGATTGAAAGTTGACTTAATCTTAGAAATGTGAACGAAGCAAAGAAGTCTTTGAGCATCATGGTCTATACTGTTGGATATTCTACATTTTTAGGAACTATTTTGAAGTTTAAAAAAAAGTAAAATGAACATATTTGATAAAGAAGAAAATAAGGAGGACTAAAGCTTTATACTTGGAACAAGAAATAAGTTGTTTGTTTAAAAAAATAATTATTGGCTCTTAAGGAAGCACCTCTAAAAATTCATGTAAACTTTATACTATAAACTCATGAAAATATCTTGGTTTTAATATATTTAATAATAACTGTAATAGGTTTTCTTTTTGTTTTTGGCTTATTAATGACATTGTTTTTTTGTTTCGCTTATCTTTTGTTCCTTTGGAAAATCATCATTTCTAATTGTGCTATATATCATTCACTCAACAAATAGTCTTAGCCCAAAGATATAATAGCAAGTTATCTATTGTCCTTGGCTTCAAAAATATTGCAGTCTTATAGAGTTTTACAGATGTCTAATATACAGTTATTGTATGTATGAGTGTGTGTGCATATATACATTTACATTCAAATACAAAATTTTGTAGTTGACAATACAGAAATAAGACATCAGAGTCATAATGAAGGTATGGTAATTGTATTAATTGTAAATGCGGGTGCTGAACAAAGAAAGGAATGGGTAATTCTAAGGATTCAGGAAAGATTTCAGCAGAGATGTGCTTGGATTGAGTCATGAAAAAATGAATAGGGGCTCACAATGCAGGTGGGTGGAAGGACATTCCAGTCGGTTTAATATAAGTTAAGGCTTAGAAAGAAGGCCCTAAGTTGGAGTCAAATGTGCACCTACTGTTACTGCTTTAGATTCTAGACACGGCTTTCAAATGAATCAAATAGTGCTCTTCCTCTCACAGAGCTTACAGGGTAGTGTGCATAAAGATATACTGTGGGGTGGAATAAAGTATTAAGTTGGAGAGATTGAGATCTTGGTAGTATGGATAAATATGTACCACCCAAATGACACCCAGCACCCAAATGACAAACTAGCGTTTAGGGATTAGATGAAAGAGTGAAGGGAGACAGACCTGTATTAGCCCAAGAAGTGGTCCAACGTCAAAATTCTCAAGATGTCCCATTCTCTGTTTTTTGGTGAGTCAGTGTAAAATCATAACTGCTTATGTTCATGAGCTCTGAATCTAGGCTTGTTAGCTGAAATCTTCATACTACTGCATTGGATGAGCTATTATTTCTAACTACACCTTAGAATATGAGAGCTTTCCATTTAACATAAAATGTAATTCATTTGTGTTCTTAGTAGCTTGCTTCCTAGAAAATACATAATCTGTTCAATATTGATACCTTGCAAGTAGAGTTCATGTAAAGGGAATCTATTAATAGTTATTTTACATTATGTTATCATTTCTTATAAAATTTGAATTGTATGAGTGAATTGGGAGCTTTCATTAACTTATCCTATGGGTTATATAGCCCTCATATATGTTGACATATAACTGTAATGCATTGACCCACTCATAGAGGTGTGCAGTTTCCATTCTTTTAAGAATGGTCCATATCTACAATGTGTTTAGAAAGACATCATAGATAGGGATTTTGAATTCTATTTTGGAATTTATGTTGTCATTAAGAAGTTAGGAAATTATCTTTGCTTTAAAAATATTTCCCATCCTTGTTTTTATCTCTAACTAGCAAGTTTATAGTGTTTTGTTTTTTTTTTCCTTGTTTTGTTTTGTATGAAAACCACTCTAATGTCTGTGATTCATGAAAGCAGGTTAACCATCACTATTTATCTCTTTTACTATCTGAATATTCAGTGTCTAGAACAGTGTCTAAAGTTTTGTAGCTTTTCACTATTTGTTGAATGGAAAAATGTGTTATCCTAAATACTTTAATAATTCTTAATTATAAATCATTATTTCATATGGGATATATTTTCTAGATGAGTTTATGGGACTCTCCTCATGTTATTAATATTTCAGTGTGACAGCTCACAGGTCAGATGTTTGGGCCTAAGACACAGGCTGGGTCAATCAGAATCAATTCCCAGTGAAGATTTGGAATTGTGACAAAGAACATTGTTTTTTATCAATTAGCTTCTTGACCAACTGGTACCAGAACTCAGTTTTGTTTTGTTTTGTTTAATTTTTTTGTATTTTGGTTTTTTGAGTGTAAGAGCTGTGCAAACAACAGAATAGAGCCAACACGCTGAATCTGACATAGAGACCAGGGAAAGAGACCATTCAACCCAAATTAACAATGAGGGCAGCTGCCAGTCTGCTTATGAAGATTGATTGCATCCCAGCCATTTAGCCCATATGATGCCTTGGAACTTGTTAGCAACTTTGAAGTTATTTCCTGTTTTTTCTTAAACTAGATAGGTTTGTTTTCTTTTACTGTTACTAAAAGATCCTATCAAGTATATCTCCCAAGATCTCAAGAACATCACAAAAGTGGGCCATTTAAATTGGATTTAAGATGTGTCTATATATAATATCCCCCAAAATAAAAAAACTCTGTAGTGTTATGTACCTACTCTGTTAATCTTTGTTAGATATATGTTATTAAAATACTTTAAAATGCATTCTTTCAATATTATTTTATTGTATCAAACCCAGTGCTTATCCCTAGATGCACCTTTTCACCTAGCTTTGTTGTAACCTTGAGCTTTTATGTTTCTTTTTGGGAAAAAAAATGTAGTTGATAGTGTTTAACATTAAACCCTTGAGATACTGCATAGTTGGCTAGAAAAAGGCCCTAAAACTTATTTACTATGTATTTTATCACTGTCACAGGGTTAAGACTTATAATAGAAAACAGCAAAGCATAAAAATCACAGATTTTGCGCTATTATCTTACACTTTGTGAACTCTCTACAACAAAACCAAGTATACCAAGTAATGGGAATGAACTATTAGACCTTTTACCCTCATTAAAATTCTTGCCAATATCTCACCTTTGTCATCCCATTGGTCTTCCTTGCTGCTGCTGGCATTCTGTAACTGAGAGCTTCTAACAAGATGCCTGACCTGCTAGTTTTTGTACTTTAAATGTATTTTCTCTGTTTTATATATTTACTTTAAACAAATAAGTTTTAAGTGCCAAATAAGTATAAAGCCATGTGATGAATAATGTAGAGTATATATAAGGACTGTTAATATCTATCTGCAACCATTGTTATAATAGGTGATTACTTTTAATTTGTGGCTTGAATTCAGTTGTTTGTGAATTGCTTTGGAAAATGTGTAGTTTTTAAAAATTAATTAATTTATTTTAATTGGAGACTAATTACTTTACTATATTGTGGTGGATTTTGCCATACATTGACATGAATCAGCCACAGGTATACATGTGTCACCCCCATCCCAAACCCCGCTCCCACCTCTCACCCCATCCAATCCCTCTGGGTTGTCCCAGTGCACCAGCTTTGAGTGCCCTGTCTCATGCATTGAACTTGGACTGGTCATCTATTTCACATCTGGTAATATACGTGTTTCAATGCTATTCTCTCAAATCATCCCACCCTCACTTTCTCCCACAGAGTTCAAAAGACTGTTCTTTATATCTGTGTCTCTTTTGCTGTCTCACATAAAGGATTGTTGTTACCATCTTAACGACCAAATTGGTCATTACCAATTTATGTTAAATGCCATTTACTATAAATTCCATATGTATGTGTTAATATAGTATATTGGTGTTTTTCTTTCTGGCTTAATTCAGTCTGTATAATAGGCTCCAGTTTCATCCATCTCATTAGAACTGACTCAAATGTGTTCTTTTTAATAGCTGAGTAATATTCCATGTGTATATGTAATCCAACTTTCTTATCCATTCATCTGCTGATGGACATCTAGGTTGCTTCCATGTCCTAGCTATTGTAAACAGTGCTGCAGTGAACAGTGGGGTACACGTGTCTCTTTCAATTCTGGTTTCCTCAGTGTGTACGCCCAACAGTGGGATTCCCGGTTCATATGGCAGTTCTATTTCCAGTATTTTTAAGGAATCTCCACACTGTCCTCCATAGTGGCTGTACTAGTTTGCATACCTACCAACAGTGTAAGAGGGTTCCCTTTTTTCCACGTCCTCTCCAGCATTTATTGCTTGTAGACTTTTTTGATAGCAGCCATTATGACCAGCATGAGATGGTACCTCATTGTAGTTTTGATTTGCATTTCTCTGATAATGAGTGATGTTGAGCATCTTTTCATGTGTTTGTGAGGCATCTGCACGTCTTCTTTCAAGAAATGTCTGTTTAGTTATTTGGTCCATTTTTTGAATGGGTCAGGAAAATGTGTATTTTAAAAAGCGATGAAGAGATCAATTTATTTAGCACTTGATCCATTGACCTGGAATATTACAGTGTCAGTAATTAATTAGACTTCTGTGTGCTGCTTAAATCATTTAAGATTTAAGAAAGCTTAAATCATAATGATTAAACATATGTTTTATTACTTAAAAAGAAATAAAATAAATTGATAAGACATCTTTTCAAAGAGCAGCATTAATATTTTGTTATTGGTAGCAAAAAGGTGATGACTTTGAAAAAAATACAGTATAGTTTTTTAAAAAATATTTTAAAGGTATCTGTTCTCAGATAATGAATAACACATGTTGCAGTTGGAATGCAACAGATTTTGGAAAAAAATCTTCTTTTATTGTATAGTTGACAGAGCTATAAAGAGTTTTATTTAATATATACGAAATAGTGCCATCTAAAACTGTCTTTCTAAAATAAAACTCCAGTTTTATTTCTTTATAGAAATCATATAAATCATTCATTTTCCTTTACTAAAGAAAATGTCCTATTCTTAAATCCAAATATCATCTTTGTCTTTTAGTTAATCATTAATATTTTATAATGCTATGGAACTATCCTACTTTTTTATTATACACACACATAAATATAAATATAAATATACATTTTTTCAGGTGTAAGGATGGACCTACATTACTTCATTCTTATACTTGCACATAGTTACTCTTCTGACTAAGGAAAAAATTTTGTAGAAAAGCAGATACATCTGTAGCTAACAAAATGCAAGATGGTGACTGCTTCACTGAAACCTAAGACCTTGGCTTCATTAGCATGGCTTTGATACAATAAATCAGGGATGATGCTGAGCAATAATGAGTTTCAAGTTGCAACAAGCAATTCCACTTTCATCTGTTTCTTAGCTGTTTCCAGTAAGAGTGAACAACTAGTTGTGCTCATTATAAAATTCTGAAATATTTACATTTCAGCCTACTTCTAGCCTTAGGATGTATCTTTTATTCCCCTCTAGCAGTTCAAAGCAGATGACTAAAATTAAATCCAACTGTGTGTGGAGGGGGTTTATATTTGTTTTGTGTTGTTTCCATATCGTGTTCACTCATACTGAACTCTGCCTGGGCTAAGCTGTTGGCTGTGTAGTATGATTTAGGAAAACCCTACACTGAAAAGCCCATCCTTAAAATAGATAATTTATAAAATACTTTATTTCTTTGAGTTAGAAAATGCTTTGTTGAATAGTTTTCTTAAATAGCAACTATTGGGAATTCCCTGGCAGTCCAGTGGTTAGGACTCCATGCTTTCACTGCCAAGAGCATGAGTTTGATCCCTGGTCAGGAAACTAAGATCCAGCAAGATGCACATGCACAGTGAGGCTATTAAAAAAATATATATATATATATATATATGTACACATACATATATATATATATATACACACATATATGAAGCTAGTACTGTCTAATTGTGTTTGTTTTTAGATCATTAAATACTAGATAGAATGACTTCTGTGAGATTTTGTTGAGGATATTGATTGGCAACAGAATGAGAAAAGTAGTGATATTCTAAAAGCATTAAAAGTTGGAGAGGAAAACAACATTTAATTAAATATCTGTGGCATAATAAAGGTGGGTCCACACATATTCACATTTACCTAAAAGATAATATAAGGGTTAAGTCACTTGCTCAGTCGTGTCCAACTCTTTGCGACCCCTTGGACGGTAGCCCACCAGGTCAAGAAATGCCTGGCATTTCAACAAACATTAAAATAGGATATGATGTTCTGACTTTTTATTTAATTTATCTTTTTGTTTGAATTTTGTGTAAAACTACATTTGCGGTAAAATGTAACATATTAGTTGTATTTAGATGATGAAATTTTAGCTGGGAGAGATAGAGGATACTAAAAATACAATCGAGAAAATAGTATTTTGACGTTTGTTGGGCCAAAGCAGACATTCTGGGTTAAATGGAATTTTCAAAGCTTTGATAGTTTCTGAAAGCTATTTCTAAGACTGTTAAGCATACTGCATATGCAATTTTGTATGTATATATTTACAGCTGGCTTTTAAATTGAAATTTGATTTTGTACTAAATATAATCATAGAACTTGTATTGCAATTGAAAAAGCTATATAATTTACACTTGGCCAGGACATATGTAAATATATAATATATATATATATATATTTATGTATTTCCTTATAGGATAAATACTGTTTAATCTGAGAATATACATTGATTCAAAATCCTGATGGTTTTTAGCAGCTCTACATGAAAAATCAAAAGATAAAATGTATTTATATTCTCACTTTGGCAGTTATATGAACATATTTTAGAAACTTTTTCTTAATTAAGTGAAACATTAAATGATATATATATATTCTTATGTATTTGATAATTTTCTCTATATCTTAAAAATATTAGAAATAAAATGCCATAGTATCTATAAAAAGATGTACATATGATAGAAACTGATATTTATATTTGAAGGATTTTTGGAAAATAGAAATATGAACTAGAATAGTATAGTTTATAATTCTATTATATATACAATTATATGTTATAAATATAAATTAGTGACTATTTATACATATGCTGCTGCTGCTAAGTTCCTTCAGTCGTGTCCGACTCTGTGCGACCCCATAGACGGCAGCCCACCAGGCTTCCCCGTCCCTGAGATTCTCCAGGCAAGAACACTGGAGTGGGTTGCCATTTCCTTCTCCAATGCATGAAAGTGAAAAGAGAAAGTGAAGTCGCTCGGTCGTGTCCGACTCTAGCTACCCCATGGACTGCAGCCTACCAGGCTCCTACGTCCATAGGACTTTCCAGGCAAGAGTACTGGAGTGGGGTGCCATTGCCTTCTCCGATTTATACATATATGCTAACATAAATATAAATGAGCTAGGATTTTCTAGAATTGAGTCAGATTAGTATAACATACTATCCGTATATAATGTCTCTCAGATAATATTATTAAAAATAAAACTGTTTAATAGAAATTTTTTAAGTCCCTAAATTGTAATACATTTTCGAGGAAAAAAATGCCCTTGTTGCAAATATACTTAAATTAAAAATGAATTTATTAAGATCCTAAGCAGATGCAAAGCATTTCTTTACATTTCTGGGGGTTAAGGTATTTAAATTTGGCTTAAATGGTGAGTATAATGAATTTATAAGCTTTTAACCTTAATTAGAAGTAAATGCAAGTAACAAACCCATCTTGCTCTATGATACTTAGATACTCTTTGCTCAGAAAAACTGGGTATATAAAGGTTATTTCTTAACCTTTTAAGCAAAGACCTTGGTTCAAAGAGACAGAGCAAATGGTATTTATAATAAGTTTTAAAAACTAACTAGGGCTCCTCTGGTGGCTCAGACGGTGAAGAATTCACCTGCAATGCAAGAGTCATAGGAGACCTGGGTTTGATCCCTGGATTGGGAAGATTCCCTGGAGAAGGGAATGGCAGCCCACTCTAGTATTCTTGCCTGGAGAATTTCATGGACAGAGGAGCCTGGCAGGCTACAGTCCATGGGGTTGCATGGAAGAGTCGGACACAACACTTCATTTCACTTCAGGGACATTTGGGAATGAGCTACCTTTCAATTCTAAATTCCAAACAGTAGAATCTAATCAAATAAAACATTTTTTAAGAAAATCATAATTATGAACATTTCATTAGCTTTATTTTTTTCTGATCCTTAAAATGGAGCACTTTGTTTTCTTTCAAAAAAGACAGGCTTAAACTTGAACAAATTTGTACAAGTCCAAATCAGTTCTAAAGATCTCTCTCTTCAGTCACATAGAACATAATCTAAAGTTCAAAAGTGTAAAAATAAAATGTGAAAATGTTTCCATTTTAAACACTGTAGTTATTTCTTCTGATCCTTAATTTGAACCCTTATGACTATATAAAATACTATGTTAAAATATATAATGAAAGTGATAACAATTGAGGTTTTGTTGTAGTAAATTTAAGCCTCTTTGAAATCACTACTGTTAAATTTCTACCTGAAAATCAAAATATGTAATCAAACGTTGAAGTAAATATTCTTAAACAATTTGGTGCCACATTTGTTTCCAAAAATAAAAGTGTCAATCAGGGTGCTTAGCACCTGTAACTCCTTAGTAAGAGGTGGTTTTTTGTAACTGTTGGATTTCTTCCTTCCTTCTTTGAATCTCTAGGCAGTGACAATTGAGCAGTGCTCTGAAGATTTGACAATATATTTTTACAAAGGTTTTTTAAAGGTTCAGCTTTTGGGTGGTAGTGATTTTGTATTTTCAGAAAGGTGAAATTACAAGTCAAACACTTTGTTGTTTTTTTAAGAGGAAGTCAATAGCTAAAAATGTAAAAAGTCTGTACATAATGAGTGACAGTTGTTTCAGTAATCAAGATGGTATCTCATGGAAGCATTGGGAAGCATTCATTAAAAAAAAAATTAATGAGGTATCAATGAAGCACTGGGAAGAGTTCATGAAAGAAATACAGTGTGAAGTACAAACAAATATGGACTGTATGCTGAGTGGCTTTCCTTTCTTTCTTAAAGCTTCCCATCCTCTGAAGACAGTGGTCAAAATTATTTAATTCCTATATTTTCTGGTCCCTGCCTATAAATCTTGTCTTTTGCTATCACTGATGGCGTTAAAACCCATGTTCATCTTTCAATTATACCCAACTCCCTTTTTGTATTCAAATCTAACACTATTGCCCTTTCATGCTCTGACTCTCCCCACCAGTACACATAGAAACATGTCTTTATTCCAGATCTCCTTTTAAAAATGGTTTCTGCAGGAAGCTTTACTAACTCCCATGTCTTTCTGAATTTCTCCCATTATTACATTCATAGCACCCATGCTATTTTGTAGCACTTTCACTATGGCAGTTATTTAAGTATTTAATTTCCATCTGTTCTCCCATATAATAAATAGCTTGAGGACAAGGGCCATGTCTAGTTTGCTGAAGAATTTTAAACATTACCCAGTGTCTATCCTAGAGTGGCTGCTTAGCAAATATTTGTGGAATGAGTACATAAGTAAATTGAAGAACAATGAAAGTGAATTCTTTTGTTCTTGATAACGTCTTTAATTAGCAAAATAAATCACAGTTTTTTTTACATTATTTACTTTTCTAATTGAAGTCCCTTTCCCTAGTTTCTTTGTAGAATCTATAGTGTCTTTCATGTTATGTTCCAGGAAATGATTTGGCTAATAATAAGTATACTTCCTATAGTAGAAACATGAGAAATTTAATTTACATATGCACGCTCATACACAGATACCTAATGGATGGGTAAGCAGTCCAGTTTGCTGCCTCTGCTGTGTAAAGAACAAAGCCATGGCCATCAACAACTTTTAAGTATCTTCTTTATTGCCTTCCTTGAGTACCTGAGACAGTCTTCATTGACATGATCCCTTATATGCATATACTCTTTATAAGTAAAGTCTCTATGCTTTTGTATGCAGTTTCCTTCCTTTCTAGAATGCCTTTCCACCCTTCCCTTTGGGAAAATCACACATCTTCTAAGAATTTATTTATTTTTTTTTTTTTGGCCACATGGCATGAGAGAACCTAGTTCCCTGACCTGGGATCAAACCCCTGGATTGGGAGCATGGAATCTTAGCCACTGGACCACCAGAGAAGTCCCTATTCTCATTTTAAAATGGTAGAATGTAGTGACTTTTTCAGGAACATACAGCTCAACCAGCATTTTCACCCAGGTCTTTCAATTCAGACTTCAGACACTTGTCTACTATTTACCAAAGCTGTTTCTTGGAGAAAACAGGTTTTTAGAAAAATTGAAACAAAGGGAATAGATTTTTATAGAAAAAAAAGTAAAGCATATTTTAAAATTCAGAGCTAGATTGATTGTGGCAGAAGATGTGCCTTGGAAGAGCCACTGTAGTTTTGACCATGAACGACCCAGGCTCAGTCAGTGAAGGTAGCTGATGAAATGAGGAAAGCCCTGCAAAAAACTGTCAAGAAAAATTTATGTACTTCATGATTTAGATGTTGTAATTAAAAAAAATAAGCATTCATTCAGCATGTCTTTGAAAAATGAAAAGGAAGTGTTAGTCATTCGGTGTCTGACTCTAGGTGACCTCATGGACTATAGCCTGCCAGGCTCCTCTGTCCATGGAACTCTGCAGGCAAGAATACTGGAGTGGGTAGCCATTCCCTTCTCTAGGGAATCTTCCTGACCCAGGGATCAAACCTGGGTCTCCTGCATTGCAGGCAGATTCTTTACCATCTGGGAAGCTGATAGGGAAGCCCCAGAGCCACCAGGGAAGCCCCAGCAGATCTTTCAGTCAGTCAGTCAGTTCAGTCGCTCAGTCGTGTCTGACTCTTTGCGACCCCATGAATTGCAGCACACCAGGCCTCCCTGTCCATCACCAACTCCCAGAGTTCACTCAAACTCACGTCCATCGAGTCAGTGATGCCATCCAGGCATCTCATCCTCTGTCGTCCGCTCCTCCTCCTGCCCCCAATCCCTCCCAGCATCAGAGTCTTTTCCAGTGAGTCAGCCCTTCGCATGAGGTGCCCAAAGTACTGGAGTTTCAGCTTCAGCATCATTCCTTCCAAAGAAATCCCAAGATCTTTATGGACTGCTAATTCTTTGTAAGTTGTTGTACTGTGTTTTATAAAGAAGTATAGAGCTATAAGTTAACAGTCCCTAACCCCAAACTTATTAATGCTAAAAGAGTACTTCAGGTAGTAAATGTCATAGACATTCCCAGAATCGTAATCCTGTAAAATCAAGGACTACATTTCATCCTTCTTTATATTCCCAGGACTTAGCACACTGCTTGGCATACACACACACACACACCAAAGTATAAGATAAATAATGAATGACTGAATAGTATGTATTGAAATGTGTGTGGGACAGGTGTCACAAAAATATTTATAGGTTTCCTGTTCCACATATGTCACCATTCTGTCCCAACAACAAATAGAAAGCTGAAGAGACTGAAAAATCAACCACTTTTCAGGACACCCAGTCATAGATTAGTCCCCACAATACGGTGGGTTTTACCTCCAGACCTTAAGTTGAATTTCCACAGTAAATAAGGGAGGGGAATCTCTTTCAACCTCTAGAAGGGGGAGGAGAAAAGGAACTATTTTGAAATGCACACCATACTTCTTAACAGGCCTTGCCCTCAGGGGAAGTTACTTAACAAGAGAGAGCCTACCCTGCTAGATTCATGCACACAATTCTAAGTGGCTTCAGTCTTGTCCAACTCTCTGTGACCCTATGGGCTGCAACCTGCCAGGCTACTCTGTCCATGGGATTCTCTAGGCAAGAATAGTGAAGTGGGTAGTCATTTCCTTCTCCAGGGGATCTTCTCAATGCAGAGATCTTATTTGAAGTAAGGAATTTCACTGGTTGAGCTGGCATTCCCACTAACAGGAAATTTATTATTTTGTACTTTTTAGAGATTAGACTACTTGGGTCTCTTATGTCTCCTGCACTGGCAAGCAGGTTCTTTACCACTGGTGTCATCTGTGAAGCTAGATATTATCAGAGCCTAACTACCATGGGGAAGAGAAATACCCAACTCCACCTGACTCTAGCCATCCTGGACCTGGATCATCAAAAGGATGAGATAAAAACAGAAACATTTGTGAAGTTCGTAGTTCAGAGGCATAGGCTCGGTAAAAGACTGAGACCTCATCATAGGACTGATGAACACTTACTATCTCCTCACCGCATTCTAAAGAACTATTTACACCACCTCCTTTTATGTGTTACATCATGTCTATCAAGAAAAAGTTACAAGGCATACCAAAAGGCAAAAACACATATTAAAGAAGCAGACATGGCATGGTTGGGAATTTTAAATAGCTATGATTGATACGCTAAGTGTTCTAGTAAATAAAGTAGACAATGTACAAGAACAGATGGTCTAAGAAGAGAGATGGAAATCTTAAGAAAGAACCAAAAAGAAATGCTAGAGAGAAAAAAAAAAAAAAAAACAGTGTAATGAAACGGAAGAATGTTTGATGGGCTTATTAGTAGATTGGACATGGATGAGGAAACAATTTTTGAGCTAGAGGATACATCAGCAGAATTCTGAAAAACTGAAAAACAAGAACAAAGACTGAGAAAATAGAACAGAATATCCAAGGACGGTGAGATGTCTATATGATTTCAACTATATGACATTTTGGAAAAAGCAAAACTATGGAGACAATAAATAAATCAGTGGTTCTTGGGATAGGGGAGGGGTCCTAGGGAGAGTTAGGGAGAGACAAACAGGCAGATCATGGAGGATTTTTAGGACAGTCTAAACACCTGAATGATATTATAATGATTAGTATAGTACTTTGGTATACTTTCATATACTTCAGTAATTATGTCATTGTACTTTTGTCCAAATCCATGGAATATGAAAGAGCAACAGTGAATCCTAAGGTAAATTATTGACTTTGAGAGATTTTGATGTAATGATGTAGATTCATCCCTTGGTTTAAAAAAAATCCTATGAGTGATATTGATAACAGTGGAAAATTATGCATGTGTGGGTACAAGGGATATATGAGAAATCTCTCTTTCCCTCTCACTTTTGTTGTAAGCCTAAGCTCCAAACAGAAAACAGTAAATAAAGTCTTTTTAAAAATTCATAGAGGAAATAAGACTCAAGTTAGCACTTAAAAAATAATAAGAGTTATAAAATAATAGAGAAAATAGAGAAAGAATTCTAGGTCTACTTCCACTTGGAAAATCTCCTCCAATTTTTATTCATTGCACAAAGACAATGTCTAAAATAAACAAAAATAAGAAAAAATAATCTGTGACATAGAGGGAAGCCTTGGGATGCAACAGAAACCTGGAAGAGTTAGTATGTTGAGATATAAAAGGGAGATCAGGGCCCAATTGTAGTGAGCCTTTAAGGCAAAGCTTGTTATGAGTGTGACAGTATTATTTGGGGAACTCAATCTTGCAGCCATGTGGAGTGATTTCAATATCTGAAGTTTTGAGTATTAGGTTGATGAGACCCTGGACTCAATTGATTGCTGTGACAATTGAAAATGTGAGATATATTCATTAATCATTGTAAAAATGATTTAATAGAACTTAGTGACTAACTGAATATAGAGGTTGTGCATCAAGTAGACAAACAGACTCAAGATGTCAGATCTGGTGTCCTATATGTGACAGACATAAAGGAAGGAGAGCCAGTTGTGGCTAAAGATGTCTAGTGACAGATTTCTTGAATTTGTCAATTTTTCAGAAAGACTTTCTTCCTGAATGGAAATGTGCTTTGTACCCCTCCTAAGGTACACCATCAGAACTCAGTCAAATGTCAGCTAGGTGAGTAGCCAGGGAATGGAAGTGTTAGTGAAGCATTTATCAGGATAACTTTAATTTGCAAAGACCAGGTGACTGTTGCATTTATTTCGAACTCTGTAGTTAGGTTCAGCAAATAAGAAGTTAAGCTCATCAAATGATTGGTTGTACTTAAGCCTTTGGGGACAATAACCTAGTTGTCTTTCTAAGAGATGTAGCTTAGCTTAACTTTTTGTTTGCTGAATTTAATTATAATACATTTACAATCAAGATGGGGAGCTGTATTTGCATTTCAGGAACTAATTTTTGTAAAAGCATTTCTGGTGACAAAAATCCCATTTTGGTTTTCCTTCTTATCAGCTAAAGGATGATCAGATGTCAAGAGAGTGTGACTCAGTTGGGCATTTCTTGTTCTGTTTCAGTGAGGCAGTTGACAGAACATCTGTTTTATTACTTCCCATGAAGTAGGATATAAGGAAAGTGTGAGCACTCATGGGGTCAGCAATCCAGTGTCCTTCCTAAGGAAGCAGAGGGGACAAGTTAACCAAAGGGTGCTGCAAATAAAGAGGAATACGGTAAAAGGAAAGTTGTGTTGTTTACAAAAAGATGGCCCATGTTAATAACTTGGAAGAAAAGAAGGGCAAGCAATAAATAAAATATTTGGACAAGGTGGATTTTGGTGACCTGAGAGGAAGTCAGAAGTGCAGAAATACACTAATAAGTAAAGTGAAAGTCACTCAGTCATGTTCAACTCTTTAGTCCATGGAATTCTCCAGGCCAGAATACTGGAGTGGGTTCAGTTCAGTTCAGTTCAGTTCAGTCACTCAGTCGTGTCTGACTCTTTGCAACCCCATGGACCGCAGCACGCCAGGCCTCCCTGTCCATCACCAACTCCCGGAGTTTATCCAAACTCATATCCCTTGAGTCGGTGATGCCATCCAACCATCTCATCCTCTGTTATCCCCTTCTCCTCCTACCTTCAATCTTCCCCAGCATCAGGGTCTTTTCAAATGAGTCAGCTGCTGGAGTGGGTAGCCTTTCCCTTCTCCAGAGGATCTTCCTGACCCAAAAATCGAACCTTAGTCTCCTGCATTGCAGGTGGATTCTTTACCAACTGAGCTACCAGGGAAGCAAAGCATGTGTTAAATGGATGTCACTGTGCTTTTCAAATTGCTTAGAATTTTAATCTTTTGAGTGGGAGAGCTTCACCTTAAAAAACGCTGACACCTCTGTTCAAGATTTATAAGGCACCTTTTGCCTCTGTATCTTTGTGTTTATGCACAATGTGTCTTTTTAATTGAGTGATTCTCACTGCCCCAGTGAAGTAAGGGGACACTTCTGTTTTACTGATGAGGGCACTGAGTCACAGAAAGGTTAACTGACTTGCTCAGGTCATGCATCAGTAGCTCGCAGAACTTAAGCTCGGAACATTCTAAAGACAAGAACTCATAACAAAGTGTAGCTTTATAGATAATTAAGCCACATTAATGCCTTCTATATTTTTTTTATTATAGAAGTCATACTATATCTGTAGCTAACTGAAGAGCAAACTTTGAACCAAATTGTCACAAAATGTTCTCCAACAAAAATAGATCTGGTATTAATGATATTTAATTGTTTAACCATGCCATGTGTATAATCATGTTATGTGTATTGGCACCCTCCCTCAGGATGCATGTAAGAAAACAAAACAAACAAACAATAAACATGCATCCTGCTGGCATAAATACTTGTAAAAAGATGGTCGAATGAATTGGTCAGTAAGCTGCTCAGCACGGATTCAACAACTTTTCTTAGACTACATTTGGACTATTCTGTTCAGATAAAGGCCCTAAATTTAAGGATATATTTGATTGGCTTAGACTGTGTCTAAAATAAACAATTGGGAGAGTATGTTTCCAGAAAACCGTGTCTCAACAGTAACAACTTAAAGAAGTGGGTGTGTTGACCCTGGTGAGGAGAGGACTAAATGAAAACATGATAATTGTTTTCAGATATTTGAAGGGCTCTCATAGAAAAAGGAGTGGCTTAGTTTTGAGTTGTTCCAGAAGACAAAATTAGGCAGAAGTTAAAAGGAGAAAGATTTTGGCCTAAAATAAAAATTTTGTTAACAATTAGAGCATTCTAACAATATAATGGGGTGCCTTGTTAGATGGGAAAAATAGACAGGAACTCTTAATTGAACACCTTGTATTCTCCAGGCACTGAGCCATTGGTACCACCAAGCGGCAAAAAAGAAAAGATTAAAGAGCCTGACATATTGTAGGCAACCAGTGAATGTTTAATTCTCTTATCTTCCCTAAATATTTCTCACTTTATATTCATGATAATCCAATGACGTCATTATTGTCAACATTTTGCAAAGGACGTGCTTAGTCACTCGGTCATATCCAACTCTTTGCAACACTTTGGGCTGTAGCCCACCAGGCTCCTCTGTCAATGGGATTTTTCAAGCAAGAATACTGGAGTGTGTTGCCATTCTCCAGAGGATCTTCCTGAGCCAGAGATTGAACCCATGTCGTCTGTGTCTCCTGCATTGTAGGCGGATTCTTTACCTGCTGAACCGTCAGGGCAGTCAGGCAAAGTTAAACAGCAAAAAGGCGGTGTGGAGGGTGGGGGTGAAGCTCAGACCGGATTCCAAATCTGTCTCCAAATCTCACTTTCATTCAACTGTACAATGCTGTCTTCATCATAACATTCTGCTCTTTGCCTGGAGAATACTCGGTCAAGAATTATCAGGAAGGGAGGAACAGGGTTTTGTGCATTTGGTAGAAAGTTGGTAGGAAAAAACACAGTCTTTTTCTTTTTGAATTTACTTGGAGATCAGTGCTGCTTCCCCTTGAAGATACTCTGTGCTGTTCAGTTATGCTTTGCCTTCTCAATCCACAGATATTAACATTTCTAACCTTCCAATGATAGATTTAGCACAGGTGTTTGGGTGTAGCTGATGTGGTTCTGGAATCATAGCCTTATCCAAAATCTTCTTCTGATGTCCCTTTATAATTTTTAAAATTTTTACTTAGGTTCTATCCAATAGGGATTTGAAGAGTATTGTGGTATGGTGTAAGGAATACTATCATGACCTCTGAGCACACTACTTATCTTTCTTTAAAACTTTATTCCTTTGGTCTTAAATGCTTTTCACTTCTCAGAGTCTTTATTAAAATCCTAAGACGCTTAGGTGGTTTGTCTTGGGAGGGTTAAAACTTACTAACTACCATAGCAGCTATTAGATTTCATTTTGACTGGAGTTAGTTGACATTTCATGGATCTTTCTTGACTAACAGAGTCGCTCGATGATTAATGTCTACATCTAGTCCCTAAATTGCTTTCAGGTACCCTCCAAATAAGTCGCATGTCACTCTTGCTCTTGCTGTGCCTTTATTTTTCCCTGCTTAAAACATGTATTCATGACTCATTTCTGCCGCAGTGCTTGTTTCAAGTAGTTAATGGAAAAACAGAAAACCTAGGTTCTAAACTCTCTAATGGTGGGATCTAGTGCAAATTAAACTCTCTGAGTTGCCTATTTCTCTTTTGTAAAATGAAAAAACTAGATTAAGACAGTATTTTACAGCTTTAGTCACTGTTAAAATGCCTTCATAATTTTTGCCTTACCCACCTGAAATTGTACTCTTATTTTCTTATGAGTTTTTATTGAATCTTTTTTATAAATAAGTAAATATATTTTAAAAGCAAGTTAATATTACTACTGAAAATGAAACTCCATTATCTTCCGCAAAAATATAAAATAATAAAACATTAATGCAAAGGAAAAAAAAAAAAAAACATGAATGCCAGAGACTCAGAGCCTGAAGATTTCTTTTTCTCTCCTTTAGGAAAAGACAATAGCCAAGAGTTAGAGATTTGTTAAAGATACAGAGATGCCATGCTGGGACTTTCTCATTGATGTGATCAGAGAGAAGAACTTTCACACAGTGTGATTCAGTGTTATTTAGTGCACTCTATGTACCTGAAATTATCTTATTTACCACCCTTTGGGAAACATTGAACGCAAATGTAGATGGTCTCTAAACTTAGAGAGAGCATGATCTGACAAACTAATATGTAATGAGGCTCCAAAAGGTGGAAGCTCAGTGGATTTTTTTATATTAGATTTTCCCCATGAACTTTTAAGTTTTAGGAGATTCTATTGACGGAGATATTTTGGGACCAGTGACATTACCAGAAGTCATCTAAATCTTATTTCTTAGGGAATTTCCTAATGGGATACTCTAGTCCCAAGTTATTTTGAGAAATGCTATATTTTTAAAAGACAAAGGATTTTGGTGTCTGATAAATTCTACTTTTTTGACCTTGAACAAATCTCTAAACCTTTTTTAGACTCAGTTTCCTCTTTGCAATAAGAATGTCATCATCCACAGAGGGAGACAAATGCAAAGTTAAAGTAGAGATAATCTATCATAATGCCCTGTCTTGTAACAGAAGTTTAAAAATACAATTCCTTACCCAAGTTTGGAGTCAAAATAATCTAGCAAAGTACATGATTTCTACTTTTTAAATATCATGCATGAAAGTGAAAGTCACTCAGTTGTGTCCAACTCTTTGCGACCCCATGGGTACAGTCCATGGAATTCTCCAAGCCAGGATACTGGAATGGGTAGCCTTTCCCTTCTCCAGGGGATCTTCCCAACCCAGGTATCAAACCCAGATCTCCCACTTTGCAGGCAGATTCTTTACCAGCCGAGCCACAAGGGAAGCCCTTTTGAATATCATAGAGAATGTCAAACTGCTTTAGTGTGGCATTAGATAAGTGTTATAATGTTGTGGTTAAGTTCATGGACTCCATAGTCAATAGCATGGTTTGAATCCACATTTATGGGCCTAGTGAACTTGGGCAAAATATTTAACTTCATCTGAAAAATGAAATTTAATAGTACCTACCTTTTGAATTGTAATGAGTTTTAAATGAATTACTACAAGCAAAGTATTAAGTGCTTAATTGACCTATGTTGAACAGTCCATAACTGTTAAATGATTAAGAACTAATGATGTTTTAAGAAGTGAAATAATTTTTAGAGAAACATTAAAATATCATATTAAAAAGCAAAGCAAAAAAAAAAATCCTAAAGCAAACTCTTTACTGAGAGCATTACATATCAATCTTTGATACACAGGCATAGAATATAAAGAAAGTTAGTGTTCATATGTTTTCAATTGATATTTTCACTAAGATTTAGTAAGACATTGATTCACCATTCTCTTAAGCTCTATGCATGCACTTATATAAGACAAGTCAATTGCTTAATAAAATACATTTATCTTTTGGATTGTAGAAAATAGAATACTGAAAAAAAAAAAAAGGAAATAGAATACTGATAGGTTGAATATTTTGTTTACATTTAGTTATATTTTTAACTAAAACTGTTGTTCTCTAAATTAAATTTATATTCAGAATGCCTCATGTATTCCTATTCTCTTTACATATTATATTATAAATGTTTATAAACTTCTAACAAGAAATTGGGTAAATTATTTGACAAATTCTCATTTATTATGCTATTTTGTAAAGAGTTCCAGAATATGGATTGTTGATGGGTAACTTTCAGCATACCCTTGGCTTATTTAATTTTTTTCTGAAACTTTTAAATCAAAATAGCCAAAAATAATAGAACTCAGTTTTATTTGTAATTCAAGTCTCCAACTCTCTTGTTCAATAAGCACATTAAAAAAATTGTCATTAAAGAAAAGATGAAAGGACTGATAGAAGAAGTGAGAGGGGAAAAAAGGGATGAAAAGGAAGAAGGAGGGGGAAACAAAGGAGAAAAAGAAGGATAGACACGGGATGGGATGCGGACAAGAGAGGCCGGCTGGTCCACAGAGGCCCCTCCATGATCAGTGGTGCCTTTTTGTCTAGTTTTTATTTGTATTAGAATGAAGAAGGAAATGGCGACCCACTGCAGCAGTCTTGCCTGGAGATGGACAGAGGAGCCTGGGTGGGCTACAGTCCATTTTTGTCTACTTTATTTGTATTAAAGTTTTCTAAATAAGATTTCCTTGAAAAGGGAGTCTCTGGAGTTAAAGTTTGCAAGCTTCTAAGGTCTTTATCAGCAACTCACAGTTGTTGTTTTTGTTGCCTGAACATCTGGATAGTGGTGGGAAAACTCTTCACTAGCAATTCCCTACAGCATCCACCAGTGTCAAGGGAGATAGGTCTGCACAGGTCTCAGCTCTCCACCTTGGTGGACAATTAGAACTTGGGGACATTGTCAGCTTCGCTGGTCTTCAGCAAAAAGTGGTGAAGACATGTAAAAACTCTGTTTCTTTGAAAACTCCAACAGTTACAGAACAAATTGCCCACATATCAAGTTACCTTGGGTCTTTTCTTCCTGGAGAGCAACCTGATAAGGAGAGAAAAGATGAAAAGAGTAGGTGTCAGCATCTTAATTTTCCTTTAGCAAAGCAGGGTTACATAATTATGTGGGTTGATGGTCAGACAGACTCTTAAGAATCAGTCTTTCCTTTTGATTAACATTAGTAGCTTAATATTTTATACTAGTAAAATATGACACTATGACTGTGTCTTACTTTCTGTTTCCCAGCCTTACGAGTATCAAAGAATAACAAGGAATAAAGCATATATTCACCCCTAATTTAAACATACTTCATCAATTAAAATTGCCAAGGCTTGTGGCAGAGCATATGTTTCATCCATTATGATTCTGTTGTCTTTTACAGATGAAAATGTAAATCAAAATTTGCATCAGACAAAAGCAATATCAATCAACAAAGTCAAGATTATTCTTTACTGTTTTCTTAGTTTATTAAAAGAAATATAAAATGTTCCTTTTTAACCTCATCTCAAACATAGATCATCATGGATCTGCAGTGCTAAATATTTATTCTCTACATATGTTTCTGTCAGTTCAATTAAGTCATTCAGTTGTGTCCAACTCTTTGTGACGCCATGGACTGCAGCATACCAGGCTTCCTTGTCCATCACCAACTCCCAGAGCTTACTCAAACTCATATCCATCGAGTTGGTGATGCCATCCAACCATCTCATCCTCTGCCATCCCCTTCTCCTCCCACCTTCAATCTTTCCCAGCATCAGTGTCTTTCCAAATAAGTCAGTTCTTTGCATTACATGGCCAAAATTTTGGAGTTTCAGCTTCAGTCAGTCCTTTCAATAAATATTCAGGACTGAATATTCCTAAATATTCCTTTAGGATTGACTGGTTGGATCTCCTTGCAGTCCAAGGGACTCTCAAGAGTCTTCTCCAACACCACAGTTCAAAGCATCAGTTCTTCAGTGCTCAGCTTTCTTTATAGTCCAACTCTTACATCCATACATGACTACTGGAAAAACCATAGCTTTGACTAGACAGACCTTTGTCAGCAACATAATGTCTCTGCTTTCTAATATGCTGTCTAGGTTGCCCATAGCTTTTCTTTCAAGGAGCAAGTGTCTTTTAATTTCATGGCTGCAGTCACCATCTGCAGTGATTATGGAGCCCCCCAAAATAAAGTCTCTCATTGTTTCCATTGTTTCCCTATCTATTTGCCATGAAGTGATGGGACCAGATGCCATCATCTTAGTTTTCTGAATGTTGAGTTGTAAGCCAACTTTTTCCCTCTCCTCTTTCACTTTCATCAAAAGGCTGTTTAGTTCTCCTTTGCTATATTCCTGTATTATGTTTTTATAACAGAAATGGGGAAATTCAGGTGAATTGTGATGTACAATCATTTATTACTTGAACATGTATACAGCAGTGCTGGTAAATTGCATTGCTTATTTTCAAGGTAAGTACAAAACATACCACATGGACACATACTCCAAATTAGGTTGGCTTTAAACAATACATCCTGTTATGTGCCAGACCTTGTGTTAGGTGCTAGGAATATCAAGATGAACAGGATAGGTTCTTTGAACTTGAGAGCTCACAATACAAGGAAGAAAACAGAAATCAATCAAATTGTGATAATGTGATATGATACTAGCTATATAGAGGTATGAACAGAATACCTGGGAAGCATGAAATAGGGCTAGGACAGATCCACAAATCTGAATGTGGTTAATAAAGGATGGTGTAGTCCTGTTTATTGCATTTCTAGTTCAAAGGAAATCACTTTTTAATTGTTTTTGAATGACTAAGAACCCCTCAGTGCTACAAAATGAACCATGATTTGCCTTTACAAAATTATCCAGCCCTTTGTTGTGTTGTACAGAGAAAGCAACATGTACTCTTTCAAAATATAAAATTTATGCACAAATGAGACTGAATCTATAATAGTTCATAAGTGTTTAACTTTTGGAAATTTTCCCTTTTAAATCATGTGATTAGTATTTTCAAATGTAAATGTCTTTCTAACTTAAGAAATAGAAGGGGTTCATTGTTAAAAAAAAAAAAAGAACATCAACTTGTGTAACATAGGAAAAACAGTCTTCCTTCCTCTATGTAACAACCACTGTCTTTCTTATATAACTCAGAAATACCTTTCAAATTTACTGTATATTCACTTAGAATTATTTTTTATCTTTTTATTAGAGAAAAGCGTATTGGTCAGAATCCAGAAATAACAGAATGTTAAAATATGCACAGGATTTTGAAGACTTGTTAAAAAAGAATATAGAATATTTCATTAATAATTTTGTGTCATTTTCATATTTAAAAGACAATTTTGATATATTGTATTAAAAGTATATACATTATTAAAATTTAATTGTACCTGTTTCATTTTACTTCTTTAAATGTAGATAGGAGAAAATTTTAAATTACATATGCAGTTTGCAGTTTTGACTCACATTACATACATTGGACAATGTGGGTCTGGAAGGAGAAAAAATTTTTCTCAATATGAGTGCCTTTTCAGCTTATCTAAAAGTGAAGAATAGAGTAATGAACTTCTGAGGCAAAAGTAACAGAATGTGTAAAGCCTGAAGGCAGGAAGAAAGCTAGGCTATTTCAAATAACTAAAAGGAACTGAATTTTCAGTGTGGCTAAATTTTCTGAAAGAAAAGGAAGACTGGCAAGTTCTATATATCATATCGAAATAAATGAGTGGATGGATGGATGAATAGGGTGGTGGATGGACGAACTGATAGAGACAGAGGGACAGATATAATATTGCTGTGTGAAGTATAGAAATAGAGAGAAGCAAAAGTTAAAGTGGCGATACTGATTAATTGCAGAAGTCTGAATAAGAGACAATAGTGGCTTGGATAATGGAAAATATTATCACTTGAAAGGAGAGAACAGATTTGAATCATGGTTGGGATATAGAATTAATAGTATTTGCTATTGAATGTTCATATTAAGGATGAAAAAATAGAAGTTTTATTGACACTGAGCTGAAATTGATGGCAGAGATAGTTCAGTTTAGGAAATGTTATATTATACCAGTGGAGCTTTCAAATTGAGATGTATGAAATTGGCTTTTTGTATTATTATTTATGATACTTAAATCTTGTCCATATAATACCTAATGGTATACCCTTCTGCACATGGTTAGTAAATGTTTATTAATTGTCCAGTTAAGCACATGATATTTTAGAATAAACGTATATGACATAAGAGAAAGAAGAAAAATTTTTCTTTGAAAAATAATCCCTGTAAATGAAAACGACCAAAGAAAGTATCAATATTGTTTTTAAGCTATCAACACCTTATAGTTACAGAAATAAAATAGATAAAATGGCCAAATGTTAGTTCAGTTTAATGAACTCCAAAATGACTTAATTTTAGAAGCAAATTGATTGGATTATTAATCAGCACAAGTAACAAATTCAAAAATCATTAAAAAATGAATTATCAGAAAGTAAAGCAGAGATAGATAAAATAAGAAATTAAGAAAATGGCCAGTGGTAAAGTAAATATGTATTTTTAGAGGAAGATAGAATTCATGGCTCTAGATAATTTAACTTGATCTTTTCCTATTTTCAGAATCTACTCTGTTTTCTTTAAGAAGGCAAGAAATAAGTTTAAGTTCAGAGTGCAGATTTCTATGTATGGAACTAATTTGAGAAGGAAATTATCATAACCTGAAAAAATTACAGGGGCACTTTGGCCACCTCATGTGAAGAGTTGACTCATTGGAAAAGACTCTGATGCTGGGAGGGATTGGGGGCAGGAGGAGAAGGGGACGACAGAGGATGAGATGGCTGGATGGCATCACTGACTCGATGGACGTGAGTCTGAGTAAACTCCAGGAGTTGGTGATGGACAGGGAGGCCTGGCGTGCTGCGATTCATGGGGTCATAAAGAGTCAGACATGACTGAGCGACTGAACTGAACTGAATACTATGAGAAAACAGAAATTTGTGACTCAGAAAAGGTATGGGGATGGGAACCATGTAAGTTGTGGAGGGATAAAGGAATCAAGATAAGGGTAAGCTTCTAGGAGGAGAGGAAGCTCTCCATCTGTCTTTTAGTGATTCTTGCAAATATATGTATGAAAACCTATCTAAGAATGATTTTCAAGGGAATGAATGAATAGAAAGATATATGAGAAGTGATCAGTGTTTAAGGGGTCTGTTATGAGCTGATTCCAATTTAAAGAAACTTCATTTCCCATATATTATTTTCAGTTCCAAATGACAAGAGTATTTTTAACTTTATTTTTAATTTAAATTTGTATAGCTTTGGGATCATTACAGTGTTGTTTCCCTAGTTATAGATTGGTTATATGTTGTGGTATACATATTTCATTGATTACTTCATATAGCCAAATATTTTGTTCCTCAAGAAACTTGGAAATATTGAACCCCAAAACAAAAGAAGTAGAAGAAGAATACTTTATAGTAAAGAATGTTTTGTCTTTTTTATTTTAAAAACAATTTGAATATAAAATTATGGTTTTATCTTGATCCAAAAGCATAACACATTTCAGAATATCATGTGCAAGTTTATTCTTAAATTGACTCATTCAGTAATTGTACTCTGAGTGCCCAATATGTGTCACACAGTGGAATGTACTTAAAATAAATATTTTGTACATTGCATATGTGTTTATTAATGTCATTAGTGCAAGCTCATAACTTAGCTTTCCATATTTAAGTTTCATATGTGAAAAATGCTGATTTCCTTTTCAGATTCACTGAACAAGGCCTGGTCCCTTGGCTCTATCCAAATCTAGATAAACAAATAGTCATTAAAATTTGACTAATCCATACTTCCCATACACAACAACACTAAACTATCAGCAGTTTTTGAAATAAGATGATTAGCAATGCAAATTTATCTTCTTACCTGTAGCTCACAATAAGCAGAATAAACAGAAATATAAATCTCAGGAGAGTAGCAGCCCTCAGAATTTTGCTTTAATGATCCTAAGGACTCTGGACCTAGTTACTTAAATGCTTTAAGGGTCCTTTGCATTTGATCAGGATTTTGTGTGTGTGTGTGTGTGTGTGTGTGTGTGTGTGTGTAAAACCTTCCCCATACCCACTCAAGCAGAAGGATCACTTTCTGTTTGCTTTCTCACTGGTCCCAGTATCCAGTTTTTTTTTTTTTCCTATTTATCATACATATATTGCATATGTGTATTTACTTGGCCATTCCCTTGAGGTTCAGGATGGTGATCTATGACATATATTTGTGTATCCTGCACCTAAGAATCATTCCTGGTACATAATGGGTGTTTGAGGTTGGTAAAATTGGTTTATTCTAATTCTGTAAAACAAACAAACAAATAAAACATTCCTATAAACATATGAGCAAAGCTGTAAGAATGTAAACCATTAGTGAGAATGACAGAATTAAGACTGAATCATCCCACCAATTTATAAAACCAATGACAGTAATATTTTCCCATATCAGATACAGTGATAAGGGAGAATAACTTGGCTTCAAAATTTATAGCAGCATTGTGGGCTCAGTACTAAGGATGAAAAACTTTTAGTTCTTTCCCCTCATCCACTCTTACTTTACCCTCCACTTTTAGGTGCTGTTTTCTTTTGCAGTAAATGCTGATATAATTGAGGCTAAGATAAGGTCCATTGATGTAACAAACCATTAGCTGAAAACAGTCATCCTACCATTGATCTTTTGCAGGCTTTCTTTTTATCCTGGGGCTTAAAAAAAAAAAGGAAGAAAGAGGAAAAACAGAGAAAGAAAAACAAAAACACCAAACACAGTATTCTAACACTTAATACTTAGTAATAACTATAAGACTATTGATATGATTCCCTTGCCAGCAGTTCACTTTAATATGGAATTGATCATCCATTCTCAACCGAACAGCTGTTTTAAAGCTACAGCATATCTAGCATTCACCTTCTCACCTGAATGCCTGCATTTGATAGAGGTGGTTATCTGTGTGATCAGTGTTATCTTCAAAACGGAATTAGCAGGCTTCAGATATCTCAATAACTATACATAGCCCTTCTAATCCTCACTAGCACCTAAACTGATAACTTTATGACAAAATACACACACACACACACACACACACACACATAAATAAATGAAAGGAGGGGAAGATTTAAAGACCGTAATTACATAAGGTCATCTTGCAGGACAAGAAATCCTAAATAAAGCTAAATACAGTTGACTTCTGAAATGAACCAGTAGAGCCAAATTAAAGCTCTCAAATAAGGTAGCACTTATAAGAAAACAAGGCCAATGTGTTTTTATACCTCTGGAGAAATGATTATTTCCTATTTGTGCCATGTGGAGAAATGATATTCCTATTCCTCACATGTGGATTAGAAATGTGTCATTGTGTCCTGTTACCAAGGCCATCAAAGTAAAGCTATAGCAAGGCATGTATGGACAGTTGTAGTTCAAAAGGACATTGATCACTGCATTGTAGCTATTGCAAATAGAGGATAATTGCTGTTTTACTACTGAAGAGGTCTTGGTGGATACTTTTTTTTAAAGTAATTTTTATTTATTTATTTAATTTTTGTCTGTACTGGCTCCCCATTGCTGCATGGGCTTTTCTCTAATTGTGAAGAGCCAGGGCTACTCTCTAGATGCGGAGCACAGGCTCTAGAGTGTGGGCTCAGTAGTTGTGGCAGAGCACAGGCTTCATTGCTCTGCGGCTTGTGGGATCTTCCTGGACCAGGGATCCAACCTGTGTCTCCTGAATTGACCGGAGGATTCTTTACCACTGAACTTAGAAGCCTGATAGATACTTTTTAAATTTTTTACAAATTTTCTGTAACTAGAGAACACGTGTCACTATTTAAAGTACACATTGTATTCTTATATCTCAAGAGAAATTTCATGATTTAGAATTTCTTTGAGCAGTAGCCCCTTCACATACATAGCCAAATGGTTTAAGTATGAGCAAGCAGTTACATATGCGGTAGGTAGTTAAAAAATGCACATTTGAACCACTTAACAGAATACCAGTCTTCTAAGACAGTGCTTTATTTAAATTTAAAAACAATTTTTCATATAAAAGTGCTAACATCCATTCTATTTTATTGAATATTCGTTAAATGTCTTTTGCTGCTAAGTTGCTTCAGTCGTGTCCGACTCTGTGTGACCCCATGGACGGCAGCCCACTGGGGTTACCCCCGTCCCTGGGATTCTCCAGGCAAGAACACTGGAGTGGGTTGCCATTTCCTTCTCCAATGCATGGAAGTGAAAAGTGAAAGTGAAGTCCCTGAGTCGTGTCTGACTCTTAGTGACCCCATGGACTGCAGCCTGCCAGGCTCCTCTGTCCATGGGATTTTCCAGGCAAGAGTACTGGAGTGGGTTGCCATTGCCTTCTCCGGTAAATGTTTTTGCACATGACATTATAAAACAGCATTTTACAATATCCCCAAGAGTCTGGAAAGGAAAATGGAATTTTATTTTTTCTAAATACCCCCAAGGGCCTGACAGTTCTTTAAAAACCAATGCCCTACTTCCAATTACCTGGTAAAAAAATCCACTCTCATCAATGTGGAGGTTTCCTTTCATCAATGTCTATCAAAGACTGAACTGCCAAAGTCTAAGCCTGAATTGCATATTTTTCTATTCCAGTATATTGACAAACCCTGCAGAGACACTGAGCTTCCCATTGGTGTCTCTTAAAGAAACTAGAGGATAAATACATGTGTGTGCATGCTAAGTTGCTTAAATTATGTACGACTCTGTAAGACCCTAAGGATTGTAGTCTGAGAGACTCCTCTGTCCATGGGATTTTCCAAGCAAGATCCTCCAGGGGATCTTCTTGACCCACGCATTCAATCCTCAGCTCTTCTGTCTCCTACACTGACAGGCAGGTTCTTTACCACTAGCTACATGTGGGAAACCTGGCCTTACTGCCTTTCCCCACACAACTGTCCATATCCAAAGTCTTTCTTTTTTAACAGGCAGAACAGTCAGTATGATGGATCTGACCTCATTGATTCAATTTAAGGTTCACTTTCTCACAGAAATAGTGCATGCCTTGTTAAATTTAAGTGGCATTGTTTTCCTGTTCTCCTTCTGCAGCATTCTGTGTGTACTTTTAAAACAGTAATTAAATTATGACTATGGGTTTTTCTCCTCGTCTTTATATCCCAACTCCAGTCTCTAAATTTTCTTGGGGGAACGTTTGTCTTTCATCATTGTATTCCCCGTGCTTAGCACATGCCTTAATAGTAGGTATTAAATAAACATTCTAAATTATTACTTCAGCAAGCTGTGTCTAAATGGGATACAAAGATCAACCATAATAACTTCTTG
This sequence comes from Bos mutus, assembly GCF_027580195.1. Classification (NCBI taxonomy): domain Eukaryota; kingdom Metazoa; phylum Chordata; class Mammalia; order Artiodactyla; family Bovidae; genus Bos; species Bos mutus. The sequence goes on from NC_091618.1 coordinate 35,902,980, forward strand.
TGTATCAGCTTATATTTTCCCCTTAAACATTAACTTAATAGATAGAGGAGCAAGTAGATACGAGACATAATATTAATGGAGAATTGGGAATAGTCAGTGTTGGAGAGAGATAGGCAAAATGGTAGATTGTTTTGAAGAGCAAAATATTCAAGATTCTAGCTAAATATAATCCTGCAAATAGCCATTGTTTGACTCTCCAATTTACCTAAGCATCTTCATTCCACATTTTCTCATCATTCTTTGGCCTGTTAGTTGCCCCAGTTTTCCAAGGGCTAAGCAGATAATTCAAGCCAGAGATTTATTTTGCGTAATGCTGAAATTATGAGCAGGCAACGAAGCAATAATAAAATATTAAAGTGAAAAGGTCACTGTATTTTAGAGAACAAATGAAATGTGTACTAGGTATGTTTCAAGGGCTTACTCATTGAAATAAACTGTAAGTAATCCAAAACCTAACGTAATCAACCACTTTCGCTTTTCTTTGAAGAACAAAATAGTCCTTTAAGCTTTGTTTTCATCACTGAAATGAGAACAACAGATCTTCCTAATAAGTAGCAGAGAAAAATAGTTAACATTTTCACCAAATTCTCTGAGGATGTCCTGTAGTTACTATGACATTTTCTTTTCTTTCTTTTTTTTCTTTCCTATTTCAACTTTGAACTTGTAACTTGCATAAAAGCTTATCAGCTTACTAAAGTTTTAAAAGACTGTTCGTATCACCAGTGTTTCAGATTTTGTCTCTTCTATACTTATTTGATAACTGACCTCTTAAACCTCTTTTCTTGAATTTATATCTAAACCTGAGGTTCTCTTTCTGAGACACAATTCTTATTTTCCTTTTTAAATTTTATTTTCCCAAATCACAATATCATTTGCAGTTGGAGTCATCTCTTTTCTTTCTCTTTGCGTATTTCCAATTTTGTCAAAATATTAGGACATGTAGAAAATAGCACTGGGTTCTCGTGAAATTCTGCCCATTGTATGTCAAGCTTACTTCCTTTTGAGAAATTTAGTTATAAATTCTCTGCATTCTAGCACATTGATTCAAATTAAAACTGCATTAATAATTGAGTCACAAGCCTTTTTCTCTTTTCTTTGATTTGTATCACAAGACAATTAATATTCTATTGCTTTTTATATCTCTCTAGCACTTAATTCAAAAACATTTATATAACTTGGATATTTTCTCTAGGGTTTTATGCAAACTTTGGGGATTTTATTAGAATCTGAGAACTTTCTGAAACATACCCATCAAAAGTTTTCACCTCCATTATGAATTCTTTAGAAATGAATCCCAAGAGAAAGTTTGGCATATAGCAAATCAGCCAGGAACAAATTTAATAAAATCAATTTAATAAGTAAGGGAATAACACACAAGAGTTGTTTTGATAACTGCATGCCTCTGGTGCATAGAATAACACAAAGCCAAATGCCAATTGCTTTCAGTGCCTTACAAAGAAAAAGTCTCAAATTAGAACTCAGGAAATGTCTCACAACTTTTTTTTCCCCCAAGACCAATTCTTATAATGCAGCATTTAAGGCAACATATGCAGTGAGGTGTTTGGAGTGCTTCTGGGCAAAGTTAGTCTTTCTTCCCCAATAACATGACTTTTGATGTTTATGTGCAAAAGAAACAAGATGCTTTTCAGCATCTTAGAAATTTTCCTGGAGAATTTCACATATACTTTTAAGCCCTATTGTATGATCTGTTTAATGAAAGTAAAATACACATAATTCATAACCATTTAAATTTGAATATTAGTTTTATGGTATATATGACTATAAACTCACTAATATAGAGAGTTTTATTTACGGACTAAGGTGTCTTCTTTTTGAAATATTAATTTGTAATTGGACCAGGTTAATCTCACTATTAAGTAACAGGGCAGTAACTTACATACTTTCTTTTTCTGGAGATGTATTTTACTACATTTTTTTGCTTATTTATCAGATAATTAAAATAATTAAAATATCTATTTTTTTCTCCAGTGATCACTAATAGCCACTCATTTTTACATAATTGTAATCAAATGGTATGATAATAAGAGCCAATACTTACATCTTTTCTAAACATATGCTAACTGATAAATATATGATACAGTTATATGTACTTTATATATATTAATTCACATAATCACAGCACTACCTGGTGAGAATTAGCACCTCCATTTTACAGAGCAGAGACTGAAAAGGTTTTGTGACTTGAGTGAGATTTCAGTTTATTAATGGCAGAGCCAAGATTCAAACTCAGGCAGAGTGGCTTCATTATCTTTACTTTTAAATTTGTTGTTGTTATCCTGTCTAATATAAATACTTTGGGAGTTATACTTTTCTTACACAACTGGGTTACAGATTCAAGATGCCCATGGATTTGGTTAGGCTATTCTGAGTTCCGTTTCTAGTTTCTTTTCCCCCCCACACATGATGAACACTTATTCTCTCAGCTTTCTCATATAAAATCAAAGATTAGTAATAATATTCATTTCATAAGGTTTTTGTGAAGTATCAGTGACTTACTATATACAAAAGTACTTAGCATAGTGCTAAGTACTTAATAGTTCAATTCAGTTCAGTCACTCAGTCGTGTCCGACTCTTTGCGACCCCATGAACCACAGCATGCTAGGCCTCCCTGTCCATCACCAACTGCTGGAGTCCACCCAAACCCATGTCCATTGAGTCCGTGATGCCATCCAACCATCTTATCCTCTGTTGTCCCCTTCTCCTCTTGCCCTCAATCTTTTCCAGCATCAGGGTCTTTTCAAATGAGTCAGCTCTTTGCATCAAGTATTGGAGTTTCAGCTTCAACATCAGTCCTTCCAATGAACACCCAGGACTAATCTGCTTTAGGATGGACTGGTTGGATTTCCTTGCAGTCCAAGGGACTCTCAAGAGTCTTCTCCAACACCACAGTTCAAAAGCATCTTGGACAGTTCTTTGGCACTCAGCCTTCTTTATGGTCCAACATTCACATCTATACATGACCACTGGAAAAACCATAGCCTTGACTAGATGGACCTTTGATGGCAAAGTAATATCTCTGCTTTTTAATATGCTATCTAGGTTGGTCATAACTTACCTTCCAAGGAAAGTTTTTTGGCTGCAGTCACCATCTGCAGTGATTTTGGAACATACAAAAAATAAAGTCAGCTACTGTTTCCACATCTATTTGCCCTGAAGTGATGGGGCCAGATGCCATGATCTTAGTTTTCTGAATGTTGAGCTTTAAGCCAACTTTTTCAGTCTCCTCTTTCACTTTCATCAAGAGGCTCTTTAGTTCTTCTTCACTTTCTGCCATAATGGTGGTGTCATCTGCATGTCTGAGGTTATTGATATTTCTCCCAGCAGTCTTGATTCCAGCTTGTTCTTCCTCCAGCCCAGCATTTCTCATAATGTACTCTGCGTATAAGTTAAATAAGCAGGGTGACAATATAAAGCCTTGACATACTCCTTTTCCTATTTGGAAGCAGTCTGCTATTCCATGTCAAGTTCTAACTGTTTCTTCCTGACCTGCACACAGGTTTCTCAAGTACTTAATAAGTGAAAGCCAAAATGTTATGTCTTTATTTTGTTATTACTTGAGACCTTTCTTGAATATAGTTTTCCATTAGGTTGTACCCTCTTTTGAGAGTGTCTGTTCTAAAAGTTATGGTGCCTCCTTTCTGGAATGAAATGAAGTATGGAGGGATTTTTCATATGGGGGAAGTTAAGAGAAAAACTACTTAACTCTGTATTTCCTCAAACTGAACTGAACAAGCATGTTAATTAAGCTTGAATTTGTCTTAATAGAGTTTACCTTTGTTTCTCAGATGACTAATTTTATTGTACACTAATATCCTAAAAATAATATCCACTGAAAAGAAAACTTCATTCAACATATATAACCTAGTCAATTATTCAGTCAACATGTGTAACTTATAGTGCTACTCATGGAGGGATACAATAGTAAGCAAATCAGATTGGTATTAGTTAAAACTCTATAATTTAAATGTATTTTAAAATTATCTTCCTGTAAAAAAATAGTTTTTCTTAGCCTCACTGCCTCATGAATCATTACTTCCTGATCTATTAAGAGGCACATAGATGAGAAAAATTGGAATGGATCTTACCTCTTCAATCCCTTGCCTCACCTGCTTTTGCTAATGTGAACTTGATTGTTAACACAGCAGTTATAAACACTCATATAATTCCCATCTTCAGGGGACAAAGTCTTACCTTTTTAAGTCTTTAAATTTTAATTTCTGAGTACTGAGCAAAAGCAGTATTAAATTTATCAATGCAATAGCTAACATAAATAAGACTTTAATTTCATGTGAAATGTCTCTCTGTCCCTGTTCGACAACTCAAATAACTATGTAGAATTCTTGAACAGTGTTTAACATTTAAATTTAACATGTTTTTCACAAAATGTGTAAATATTATGTACATACAATGATCATAATCAGACATGTTTAGGAAAAGCAATTTGTTTCCCCTTAGATATCACTAATAGCTCTCTGCTTGTGATCTAGACTTGTAATAATTTTTCCAAGGTTACAGAGGTTCCTTAAATGAAAGGAAACTGAAAAGAACATCAAATGTGAGACCTTCATAGAGTTCACTGGGAAGAATGAGCCTTTACCTGCCAATGCTTTTTATTAAAAGGAGTGAGACCATTGTCCTGAGTGCTGAGTTAATCAGTTAGTAAGTTTTACTTCACTTCATTGACTCTTAAAAGATGCTTTAAATTTTTTTTCTTATTATAAACTAAATCATTTATTTAAAAAAATGAACAAAAAGATAAAAATCATTTAAAAATTATGTAATTTCCCAATATAAAATTAGCTAATGTTAACTTTTTACATTTTTCTATGTATATACAAATAGACATGATAGTATTTTTCAATTTTAAACAATTTTTGGTGCAATATTTTTCTGAACTCCTTGCCCATTTCACCTTTCAGCCAACCTAATGGTTCTCAACCTAGAAGAGTATCTCATCCTACTAAGGAGTGTGTAAAAGTGTGTAGAAGCATTTAGTGGTGGTGATGGAAGGACAGTTATTACAACACTGAAGTAAATTGACTCCATATCAATTCCTGATAATTCCTTCAAGTTCCATTATATGAATATCTAAGAAAAAAATCAGTGAAGTGGGGATGTGAGTAATGGTCTAATCATCTGAGATTTTAGTGATCTTTCTTGTAGAATAAGGGCTCAAAATGAAACTTAACTTTAGGTTAAGATAGCTTCAGTTTGTTGCAAAAAAAAAAAAATGAAATTATATGTCTTCCATATGTGAGTTTTGGGAAGAGATTTGTACCTGTCACATCAATCAACCTTAATCTCTCTCTCTACATTGTTTCCTCTTTCCAGCTCTTCTGCTTGCTCCTCCCTCTCTCTCACCCTAAAAAGAAATGCAATTATATTTTGCATTTTGTTTTTCCTTCTTTCAGACACTATTTTGGACACATGTGTCTTTGTTAATTTTGGGGAAAGTGTTAGTTATGAACGCATACTGGGAACTGAGGCAGCTTTTCTTTTTTCCTGGTGATGTCCAGCTACAAACCATTCTTGGTGCCCACTATTCTGAGCACTGAGCATAGTGCTGGGTTCCTCTCTGCCCCAACATCCTGGGGGCAGCAGGTCTGCCACACCTCTGGTGCCAGAAAGTCTGACATCTGCAGGGCAGCTGAGTAACTGCTTTTAAAGTAGGCTTAAATAATCATATCAAAAAGGGTAGGTGTGACCAAGACTGTATCAGATAGAATATAATTGATTGGGGGGTGTGGTCAAAGGAAAGAAGCATTGCATATACAATCATATTAGTTTACATTAACAGCTGGCGAGAATCATCAAATACTGTGGGGAAAAGGAACAGAGGAAAAAAACAAAATCTCAAGAGGCAGTGTTACCTTTAATAAACCGTTGTTTTATTTTCAGTCATTTGAGATACTGGCAAAGGCATTGTGCCTTCATGGGAACATCTCTGCAAAACATGTGGGGTGGACAGATACCAAAAGATTTCAATCAGAATCTCTGGGGCAGAATGGCCTGTGCATCAATATTTTATTTTGTGGCTAAGCTCCAAATATGATTACAATGTACATTCAAGATTGGAAACTGTGGACCAAACGTGTCTAGATGAGCACTCAGGTTAACTTCTTAGTCCTTCGGGAGTCCAAGGGAATGGGGCCAGCTTTCAAGACTGGGTACTTCTATATACTAGCCTAACTGAACTCACTGCCAAGAAAGCTCCAGGTTAACTACAGAGGCTGTTTGACATTTTGACATTGGAAACCTAGGAAACATTAGGGTAGTGGAAGTTTCTAACTTAGGAGTAAGGAACAAACATAATATTAAAATTGTTGCAAGTGAAAGAGATTTCCAGAAATATAGTATAAGTAAATAAATAACTGATGTAATAACAGGAATTTCAAATAATGGGTTTAATATTTTATGATTCTCCTTTTAAACTACATCACATTTTGTGTAAGTTTCTTAAAGGGTAGTGTCTTTAATACTCTTAGAGAAGATGTCATGGTTTATTTTCAGAAGAGTAAATTAAGGTGCCACCACTTCTGTGAGCATGTTTTGACCAGCCATGTGTTCTAATGATGTCCTTCATCTGACGTGGCTTTCCAAGATATAGACAGGTACAGATAGAGCTAACACATCTGACCAGGAAAGGCAGAAACTCAGGGATCACACTTTTGTGGGGATAGTTAAAGCTTTATAGAAGTTTCAAACACAGAACTCCTACTGGGTTGCTCCAAGTGACTTGTTCTTCTCAAGGAAACAGATTTCAAAACATTTAAAATACTCAGTAGACACAGACTACACAAGATTCATCTCTTACATAATGAGGGTGAAACAAACTAACAAAAAGCTAAAGATGATATTCTCCAAACTTTAAAATGATCTTTTCATCCAGGAATACTAAAATATTTGTTGGAACTTTTCTTTCCTAAAGTGTAAAATAAAATCCCTAGACATCTATTTCAGTAGTATAGTTCAACTTCATAATTTCAAATTCGTATAATTTACATTTTATGAGGTCACTCAGAAAAGTAGGGCTGTTTTAATATGTAAAATGTGAAATCAGGTTGACATTTGTATGCCCCCTTTTTCAGCTATGTTGTTGTTCAGTTGCTAAGTTGTCTGACTCTTTGCGACCCCATGGACTGCAGCACACCAAGCTTCCCTGTCCTTCACCATCTCCTGGAGTTTGCTCAAACTCATGTCCATTGAGTTGGCAATGCTCCCTAATAATCTCATCCTCTACTGCACCCTTCTCCTTTTGCCTTCAGTCTTTTCCAGCATCAGGGTCTTTTCCAGTGAATTGTCTTTTATCATCAGGTAGCCAAAGTATGGCTTTACTGAGTATTTTTTGAGCCAAATTATTTCAGCTTTATTGAGATATAATTGACAAATCATTTGTATATTCTTCTATTAGTTTCTAATTTATTTGTCTGTTCATTTTTCTTTTCCAACAATTGGCAAAATTAATACTCATGTGGACTGGTAGTAGCAAATGGCGACCAATATTATTATTATCATTTTATGCTTTCCATAAAAATCGTTAACTTGGTATCACAAATCCTGTTGGCCTCTTGTTACTTAACATAATACTGAGTTGTAGTAATAACTAATTATTTTCTTTCTATTTTAAACCAAGATATGTACAACATATAAAAAATAAATACGGTTTATTCATTTGTCTAAGCACCAGATCTTTGTTAAGTTCTTCCCAGGTGTCTCAGCATAAAGTATCTGTCTGCCAATGCAGGAGACACAAGAGACGTGGTTTCAATCCCTGGATTGGTAAGATGCCCTGGAGGGGAAAATGGCAACCCACTTGAGTGAAAATTCCATGGACAGGAGAGCCTGGTGGGCTACATGCATGGGATCATAAAGATTCAGACACGACTGAGCCACTGAACACACATGCACACACACACACACACACACACACACACACACTTTATACAAGGTATGAAGTATGCTCCTAGACACTGGATTATAACAGTGACCATAGATGGGCCAAATTTCTGTTCAAAGGCAGCTCAAATTCTAGAATATGGGGAAAGAAATCAGAAAACACAGAAACAGATATCGATATGTAAAAAGGAAAAAGCTTATAGCCAGAATTTCTATGCAAAGAATTAAAATGTAAGGGATAGAGGCTTAATGTGCCTAGCAAATTATATTGTGGGGTCAGGAAAGGACTCTGGGAGAAGGTGACATTTAAGATGCAACCTAAATAATTAGAAGAAGCCAGGTTTTGAAGATCAGTAGAAATTTTACCCAGAGGGATGTTAACATAACAGCTCTTATGAAAGCCTTAAACCAGGTGAAGCTTGGCGTAGAGCTATAGAGGTGAACAAGGACAAAATTGATTTGTGTGTGGAATTTATAACACAAATGACAGAGACCTTAGGATATTGTAGCAGGAAAGAAAAATACTTGTAGTTTTGATGAAAAGAGATAATTCTGACTACTATGAGTGGACCAAAGAGGGACAGGATGGGAGGACAGAGACAATTGCAATAGTTGGGAGAGATGGTGGTGACTCAGATGCATGAAATTATAATTATGAAAGAAATCTGTTCAAACATGTGTGAAACAAGAGAAACACACTTGAAGCATGTTCTATGAAATCTTCCTCTACTAATTGGTTGACACTGACTGTATTAATTATTTTATATCATACATATCTAGAGCTTTGGATCAGATGAACAACTTAATAAATGTATATACTTATATACATATATATATATAGCCTTGAGAAGGCCTTGAGAAATTTAAGCAAGTTTAAAAAAATAATCATTTCACTTTTCACATATGTAAAATGAGGGTCTTACAATATTAAATGACCTCCAAGATTATCTTCTAGTCTATATACTAACAACTGCAATAAAAGCTTAAAAACAGGACAGAGAAACATATATGCAACATGGAGAAATTGGAGAATACTTTCCAAAACAGTGAGATTATTTGAACTTTGAAATGTAAGAACCATAGATATTTTTGTTTATGAAATAACATACAGAAAATAAGTCCTTCCATCTACCCTCCCTGTTACCCTTTTCCAATGAACTCCAACAGGAAATAAAGAAAAGTTCTATTATCTTGACCTTCTGATATGATAATTTTTTTTGTTAGATTGGTTGTTAAAGTCATTTAAACTTGAGTTATTTATTTATCTAGAGAAAGGAGAAGGCAATGGCACCCCACTCCAGTACTCTTGCCTGGAAAATCCCATGGACGGAGGAGCCTGGTGGGCTGCAGTCCATGAGGTCGCTAAGAGTCGGACATGACTGAGCGACGTCACTTTCACTTTTCACTTTCATGCATTGGAGAAGAAAATGGCAACCCACTGCAGTATTCTTGCCTGGAGAATCCCAGGGATGGCGGAGCCTGGTGGGCTGCCGTTTATGGGGTTGCACTGAGTCGGACACGACTGAAGCGACTTAGCAGCAGCAGCAGCAGGAGAGAAAGGATGCACTTAATCTTAGGAAAATGAAAGCCTCATTTGAAATCAACGTACTGTATAGCACAAGATTGCTACAATAGAGAAAAATCTTTTAAAACCAAATCCACATTCTGGTGAGGATGACAGCTAAGGAATCTAGCATTGAAGTGTAGAACTGTTTGCTTGTTCAGAAATTTCTCAGAAGGTATTACTCAGCTGCACTAAAAAGTTATATGGATACCAGATCCCATATCTGCATCACCCCAAATCCATTAGAGAGCCCACAAAATACCATCTTCTTAAAAGATAATCTACAAAGTTCTAACAAATAATTTTACATTTGCATCATTAATTGCATTATTTTCAGACTTAGAATTCCAAAAATTCTAAGTTTTTTTTTTTTTTTTTTCACACCATATTTTCTAGGACATAGACATTTTTGTTGGGTCTGCAATAACCAAATTAATTTCTCATCATTAGTTCTTAATCGATATGCACTAGCAATGACTGCCTTCCTTGCATTACTTTATTCAAAGTATATACTTCAGTGAAGCTTGTACTTTGTAGAAATTGAATATTCTGTTTCTGTACTGTGTTGAACATAATAGCAAAGACATACCTGTTATTCTTTCAGTAATAAATTTAAATTGGAAGTTTCATTTTAGTCTTTGTTCTTATATGGCAAATATCACACAAAATAGATATATTTGAATGATATTTGAAGTATTTAGCACAAATTCACTAAACTCAATGGGAAAATATTTCAAAATTATTTTTAGCAATTTCAAGAACTTTTTGTTTTTAAAATCATGTTTAAGTATTCTTAGATAGATGTGTTTCCCTGAAAGGTGATTTCATAAGACAGATAGGAGCTCTACAACAATTTTAGTTCTTTTCTAGAAGCTGTTCTATGACTATGAGAAATGAAAAGTCAGTATATTTTCAAACAAATATGCTTGCTTAAAAATAAAGGATATTAAGAAAGAAGTGAGATATATATATATATATATGTATGTATATGTATACAGAAGATGAGATAGTTGGATGACATCATTGACTCAATAAACACGAGTCTAAGCAAACTCCAGGAGATAGTGAAGGACAGGAGAGCCTCACGTGCTGCAGTCCATGGGGTCGCAAAGAGTCAGACATGACTGAGCGATTGAATAGCAACAACAGCATATGTAATTATGACTGATTTGCATTATTGTACAGCAAAAACCTGGGACTTCCCTGGTAGCTCAGAGGTTAAAGCGTCTGCCTGCAATGTGGGAGACCTGGGTTCGATCCCTGGGTTGGGAAGATTCCCCTGGAGAAGGAAATGGCAACCCACTCCGGTATTCTTGCCTGGAGAATCCCATGGATGGAGAACCATGGTGGGCTACAGTCCACGGGGTCACAAAGAGTCGGACACGACTGAGCGACTTCACTTCACTTTCACTTTCACAACAGAAACCTACACAATATTGTTAAGCAATCATCCTCCAATTAAAACAAATTAAAAAAAATCTTGAGAAGTTTTGCAATCTGCTAATAATTCAGATATTTAAAGATATTTCTGCTAAGTATTTAGGTGAATCCTTTAAACTGTGTGTCTTTCATACTGTAGAAGTCAAAGTTCCTGATCATAACCACCACGTGTGTTGCTTCCTGGCTGGTAGTTGTGTTTCCTGAAGTGGAACAGTGCTAGCCATAGAGAAGCAGGTAATTGTACCCTGAGACTCTTAGCCGTCCCTCAGGAAATTGCCAGCCAGAGTTTGCATCTCATTTCTGCCATTCACCTATTCTGTGACATTTGCAAGTTTGCTGCATATCCAAGTCCCAGTTCCTTCATGTGGTGATTTTGTGTGATTTTTGGCTTCCCTGGCAGCTTAGTGATAAAGAATTCACCTGCAATGCTAGAGACACAAGTTTGATTCCTGGATCAGGAAGATCTCTTGGAGAAGGGACTGGCAGCCCACTCCAGTATTCTTGCCTGGGACATCCCATGGACAAAAGAACCTGGTGGGTTACAGTCCATGGGGTCAGAAAAGTATCAGACATGATTTAGCGACTAAACAACAGCAACAAGAAGTCAGTATTCTTGTGATAGTACCTAGGGTGGAATATGGATGAATATGATGTATCCTTTGCACAATTCAATGTTCCTTCCATAATAGTTTGTTTGGTACTACTATGTAGTCTTTAAAATCCATATGTTTCTTTGACAAACATAATCACCCCAGTCCTTTAATGTAATTTAGAATTTAATTTGTGCCCTACTGTAAAATATGATGATACCTATAATAGAAAGAATCTGCTTATTAAAGTGTTCAAAAACTATCCAGTTCAATGACCCTTTGATGTTACTTTATTTGTCCTTTATGCATTAAAGCTGTAAGATTTACTCTCCTTGATGAACTTTCTCAGTAGATTCTAACTGGATGAAGAAATATTCACTTGTTCCTGGCTCAGAGAAGAGAGAGCAGATATGTAGCAAAACAAGAACAAATATAAAGAATATTAGTAAGAACAGGAATCCCAAATAATAATCCCAAATAATTTTTGAGCTCTTAGTGCCAAGCATTGTACCCAGCGCTTTACATAAATTATTTCATCTGACCCTCATAGCAGTTCTGTGAAGCAAGTGTTGTTTACTCTTCCTACTTAACAGAAGAAGAAACTGAATTTTAGAGGGGTTAAATAAATTGCCCAAGGTCACCAGCAAACGGTACAGCTAGGGTTCTAACCCTTTTCTGCTTTAAAAATGCATCTATAGCGTCTTCCTTTAAAAATGTAGACTCTTATTAGAATTTTGCTCTTAGAAATATTGAATGCACCTAGCGTGTTTTATAGATGAGGAAAGTAAATGCAAGTGTCTAGACAGATCTAAGACTAGGAACCTTACCTCCTGGCCTCCCGTTTAGAACTGTTTTCAGTAGAGTGCAAATTTTCACCTTGTAAGCTGTTTGGACTTTGTAGAGTGCTGAGCTCCTGGAAGCATCATAGAGAAACCCAGCAGGGTGAGGATTGTTAATAGATTTTATTAATTTACGAAACATTTGTTAAGCACTTACTACATGCCAGGAACCATGACAGTGTGGTATGGAAACAAAGACTGATGACAAAATTATAGCTATAAAATGTAGTTAAGAAATTGATGGCTTTAGAAATGTGATTATAAATTGCATTTGTTAGCTTGCATAAATTTATATATACAGTCTACTCATGGTGGTAAATGTTTTTCTGGGTTTACTTGCTTTCTTTGTAGGAATATTCTTTGGTCTCTAAGCAATATGTGAAAAAGTATTGCAGACATTATTTCATGAAGTATATTTCAGTGATTACTTTTAGAGGAGGTGTTTGTGTATACATTAAAACTGTAAATAATCAGTATTCTTGCTTGTAGATATGTTTCCTGTGTAGAAGACTGTGGTCATAGCAATTGCCAGATGAGCTTTTTAAGTAGCATTGCTCAGTATCATTGATGGACATTAACTGGTGAGACATGCCATCCCTGGAGGATATAAATTGATGCTATTAGTTGAGGTAGATATCAAGGTTTAGGGGTAATGTCTCTGGTATGTTATATTTGAGACTGTTGAAAGCTTTCCAATAGCCTTATCTAGAATGTTGAACAGTTTGTTTGATTCTTGGAGTCCAGGAGTCATATCTGTGGAAAAGTTATTATTCTATCCATGTATCAATACTTTGCCTTGGGTTTAAAAAATCTCCTCCTATGATCTCTATGTGTCATTTGGTCATGACATCTCTTCTCAACATTTTTAACTTTGGAAAAGAAGGGCAACTGATTGCTTTGATTTTTGAGCATTGTCCCCTCTTTATCTGGGGCATTGCAGGTGGTGTAATGGTAAGGAATCCACCTTCCAGTTCAGGAGCTGCAGGGAGACATGGGTTTGATCCCTGGGTCAGGAAGATACCCTGAAGTAGGAAATGACAACCCATTCCAATATTCTTGCTGGAAAATTCTATGGACAGAGGACCCTGGAGGACCATAGTCCATTGGGGTCACAAAGAGTCAGACACGACTGAGGATATGTGTACCTCTTTATTTTCCTACCTGTTTGAAGGCAATACAATAATGCTAAAAACATATCAATTGGTATCATATTAAGACATTATTATAAGTACTTTACATGTATAAACTTGGTTATCACAAGTTTATAAGGAAAGTACAACTATCATTTTTCACATAATGAGTGCTCAGTATTAGATAATGATTGTTTTAATTTAAAATCATTTTTATTACTATAGTTATAAAATATGCAAATGGATATACATGTAAATCATAGATTGTATGTATATTTGTCCAACTCTTTACAACCCTATGGACCATAGCCTGCCAGGCTCCTCTGTCCATGGTATTCTCCAAGCATGAATACTTGAGTGAGTTGTCAGGGGATCTTCCCCACCCAAGAATTGAACCCTGGTCTCTTCTGTCTCCTGTATTGCCAGGTCAATTCATTACCACTAGTGCCACCTGGGAAGCCAGTACATATGTCAATATACACTTATTACAATTATCTACTTATCTATTTGCAGAGAGAGAAAGGAATAAGAGTGGCACAAAAAAAGAACAAATTATTAATAGTGGCTATATGTTTTTTCTTTTTCATTTATTTTTTCTTTATTTGCCAGATTTTATGCAATAAATATGTATGATTTTAATTACTAGGAAATGAAAAACCTTTGTATTGTTTAAAGAGCAATGGCATCATTTGGTTTAGCCTTTTTGAACTATCTTAGTAACCATTGAAATGGCAAGGTACAAACTAAAAGATGTTAAAGATTCTTACACACAAACATATGGCCTTGCTTTATGAAATAAGAGCCCTCCGTGTGTCTCCACTGGGTTAAGTGCCACTTCCTTAAGCTGCTGTAACCCCACAGGCCTATCTGCCTCACTACACTGATCACATCATGCTGCAATCACCTCTACATTTTTTTTTTAAGTATTTTTATCTCTCACTAGATCAGGGTATTCTGAAGGGTGGGAATTGTGCTTTGGTTATCTTTGCATTTGATGTAATATCTAGAACATAGTATTGTTGTTCAGAGCTAAGTTGTGTGACTCTTTTCCACCTCATGAACTGCAACACTTCAGGCTTCCCTGTCCTTCACTCTCTCCTGGAGTTTGCTCAGATTCATGCCCATTAAGTCAGTGATGTTCTGCCACCCTCTTCTCCTCCTGCCTTCAATCTTTCCCGGCATCAGGGTCTTTTCCAATGATTTAGCTCTTTGCATCAGGTGGTCAAAATATTAGAGATTCAGCTTCAGCATTGGTCCTTCCAATGAATATTCAGAAATGATTTTCTTAGGGATGGCCTGATTTGGCCTCCTTGGAGTCCAAGGGACTCTCAAGAGTCTTCTCCAACACCACGGTTTGAAGGTATCAATTCTTCAGTGCTCAGCCTTCTTTATGGTCCAACTCTCAACATCCATACAGGACGACTAGAAAAACCATAGCTTTGACTATATGGACTTTTATTGGCAAAGTGATGCCTTTGCTTTTTAATACTCTGTCTAGGTTTGCCATAGCTTTCATTCCAAGGAGCAAGTGTCTTTTAAGTTCATGGCTGAAGTCACCATCCACAGTGATTTGGTGCTGAATAATTGTTTTAAATTCAGAAATGTTCAAGAAATACAGAGGAAGTCCCTCTTTTTCCTTCTGAAATTCCTAGTGGGTGTAAAACTCTTTGGAATTGATCCACTGTCACCCAGAACAGACTTCCTTCCTGAGCATCATCCAGTCCTTTCAATAATATGGCTTGCATACTCCCGTGATTGAAAACCACTGCTCTGAGACAGAATCCACTCTATGCCTACCTACCTGTATTTATTGGAAACGTTGTCTCTATGCCTACCTACCTTTATTTATTGGAAACGTTGTCTCTCCAGAGAATTAAATGTTTTCTAATTAAGAAACAGAATAGTGAAGAAAAGATTGGGTTTCAGGGGCGGGAGAGAGATGCAGCCTCCTATTATGAAGGAAGAACTTGAGGAAGAAATCGTGAAGGCATATAGTATTTTTAAAGGACATTAATAAGATACGTTTCCTGAGAAAACGGACTCATCTCTTAAAGTTCCCACTTCATTTTAATATATTTATATTCTTTATAGTTTTTCCTCTGGGGATGACCTACAGCTGTCAAAAATAAACACGTAAAAAAGATGACCTAAGCCCAGTTGTCTATTTCTCTGCTCTTCAGTCAGATGTCAGACTCTAGATACTACTGCCAACATGAAAGGGTCAGGAGTGAGCAGAAGGAGGTTGAGTAAATGTCTGATTGTCATCTATTATCAAAAAGCTTTTATTTTATCACCCATTTATATTCAGTGCTGAACAGAACGAGCTGTATAAATAAAGCCTTTTATCTCTGTGATTTCATGAAACAAAGACAATGCACATGTCAGAATACTTAAGCTAAGAATATACAACCTCTCATTAATGTAATATCCTGACCTTATGTAATTGCAAATGTATTATCTTATTTAATATTTTTTTTAAACTTCTAGAAGGTAGAAAAGATAACATAGGCAGGATGTACTCCTTACCTGAAATTTAGTTTGGATGTTGAGAAAATGGTATCATATATGCACCAAGAGGTGCATTTTACTAAATAAAAAAATCAAACAGGTAGAAAAGTTAGATATTATAGGTACGAAAAGATAAAGATGTGGTCAAGGAAGATAAGTGTTTATTCTATATACCCTACATGTTCATCCCTGTGCCTTTTAACCTGTGACTTGCATAGCACTTCTACAGTTTTAAAAATGAGGAACATGAGACTCCAATTTTAAATAATTACCCAAATAATATCATTTATAGGTGGGGAGGCAGTACTCACACTTAAGACTTCATATTGTGCTCTTTCTACCATCTTTCTTCCCAATTAGAGAAGATAATATAAAAAAAAAGTTTATACTTGTGATATGGAATATATAAACATTTTTGAATAATTTCAAAACCAAGTGTGACTTCATTATTTATTATTTTTACATTCTTGTTCATGCCTATTTTCTCATTTAACACATTTGTGAATTGTTAGATTTATTATCTCCATTTTTTAAATAAGGATATTTGACCATACCTATATATATTTTGTAACTAGTAGAGCCAAGATTTAAACCTCAGTATTATATATTTAATTTCAAAATCACAGTGATTTTCACTAACATCTAACTTTTAATATACTTGCTCATGGACAATCATGAATTGATTCATTTATGCAGAAGTATTTCTGCAGTAAAAATCTAAATCAAATTTGTTCACAATAATATAGACAATAGTGTTTTCTCTAGACCATAAATTTCTTTCTTTGAGAACCTTAATAAAAGGGAAATTGCCCTATGTTAAGAAAATATTTATTTCCCTCTTGCAGATTTTCAGCCTATAGCTAGGTGTTACCCATTATAGCTTACTAGTGGCTCTCATATGTACTCTGTGGGTTAGCTCATTTAATTCATTTGTATAAGTAGAAAACTTTATTGCCCTTATAATTTTTGTTTCAGTGCTCTGAGTTCCCTCTAATTTGTTGAGTTGTCTGATAGAAGGGGATAAAGTGGAGTAAAGTAATAATCTTCTCCTGGAAGTCATTTGTCTTCCTATTTATCTTTTCTTATATGTGTGTACAATCGACTCTCAATTATTTGCACGGATGAAGAGGGAGTTCCGTGCCATGGATAATCCAAAAGTCATTTGCAGAAGATTTACCTTCATGATTATCTTTTGTGTAGGAGATATTCCCTATATACACTCCAACTGCACTCAAGAGGGAAATGAAGATCTATAAGTATGCTCAGGGTCAAAGGACAGTCAAGTTATTGTGATTTTTTTTTCCTGCGAATGATTCATATAGAGAAAAATAGAGAATTCAATATGTAAAGTCACTCTATAGAGATACATGTTATCCTATTTGGAGTACCATTTTGAAAATCAGAATTTGGGTTAAACTGTAATCTCTTGACTCCTTTCTAAGTAAAGATCTGTCAATACTTGAGACTGAAAATCTGTATGTGCTTGTTTAAAGGAGTTTCTATAATACATTACTTATGGGATTGTGCTAATTTATTTTGTCAGTCTGTATTGCCAGTTTGTCTGGCTTTGTATGCTTGTAATAAATCCAAAATGCCTTTTAGTATGGGCAGTCTATTGTTAGTCCCTTTTACATTCCAGCTTGTATCTTCTTGACTGTTTCACTGTTTCTGTGTTTATGATGCCTTCCAATTTAGTGTCATTTTCAAATTTCATTTGTGTGCTGTTTATTCCACTTTGCATGTCAGTAATGAAGATACTCAAAACCTAAAGTAATGAAAACTCAAGACCTAAATCAACCTTAGTGGCAGCTCAATCCTCCCCACGTATCTGTCTGGGGCCATTTATCATTACCCCTTGTTTACAGTTCTTTAAATGGTTTTCAGACCATCTGAGAATAATCATCTCCAAGCCAATTTGAATTAATATTACAAGTCAGAGCTTATGAAACACTGAATTAAATACTTTTTGAAAATCCAAATATATTACTTGTACTGTGTTCCCTTTACCCATTAATTTTATAATTCTATTAGAAAAACCAATCAACTTTGTCTGTCATGATTTGTTCTCTATGTATCCAAACTGCTCATTTATTACTCATGGGCCTTCCCTTATCTTTTTCTGTGTATAGATGTTTTATCTTAATGGTTTCCATTAGTGAAAACAAATGATACTAGGTTACTTCTTGTATGATCAATCATAGAATTGTTGGACTCATTCATTTGTTTGTCAGTAGGTGCTGAGGACATGTATGTTTTCCTAATATAAATCTTGATATGTCAAATAATGCTTAAAGCTGACTGACACATACTTAGTTGGTCAAAAATAGAGAAGTCTTCTCCATTTCCTACTATATGACACTAATTATAATGTGTATTTATAACCACATGCACATATGTATAATTTAATTGTATTTTTTCACTCTTCTGTTACATTATTACTTTTCTCTGGGACACTGCTTCATAGTTTCCTGAATCTTTGGGGAGACCAACATTCTTCAGTCTTCTAAAACTCATTGTCAAATTGTCCCTTTCAGGTTTTTAAGACTGAATACAGTATGAATAACTTTATGAAAAACAGCTATTCTTACAGAAAGTCAGAAATACTTTGAAAAACCACAGCTATTTTCTTTCATGATTTCCTTAAAAAAAAAACACCTGCTCTAATGCCCACATATGCCATTTTACTATGCCAAAATATGCAAATGCTCTCATAAAGTATAATTTAATAGTCATTTTTATTTCTCAATTTCTTTTCTCAGGATCTACATTTATTACTTTAATTTTAACATCATTTGAACAATATTGCCACATTTAACAAGCAAATAAAAATCTCCTTGAATATTCTCCTTGTTTCTTAAAAATTAAACATACAAGATATTTTAAAAGAAGTAGATATTTTATACAAATGTGAGAATGTAAATATTTAGCAATTTATAATTAAGTGAATTAACTGCTACATATATAAACTAAGTGTAAAGCCCAAAGTTGTAAACATCTGTTTTCTATATAAATGTGAATATGGTCTTATTGCATGATAGAATTCTCCCTTTCAGGAGATCGCTGGATTTATGGAGGTTCATCAGTAGAATGTCACTTACTGAAAAATTATTTCATAAATAGGAAAATCACTTTTCTTTTTACCTTCTTTAATATTATAATTGTCCTTTGGAACTTTTGCAATACAGTTATACAGTCAGTTCTTGGCTATAGTTTGTCTCATATGTAAATGACAAAATATCTTTTTACGCCTAATGAGGGCTGAAGTTTGCCAGGTGAACTGCTTCTTGATTCTCTGATGGTTGCTGCCTGTAGAAATTAATGTCACATATGGAAACTCAGAACTGACAGCCCCTTAAATACATATAAATATTCTTAATTTTTCACTGGTAATGTTGCATTCAGTGTCAGGTATACAAGGAACGTAAATGTGTATAGATTTCAGCTGCAGTCAATGATCATTTGAAAAGATTGATCAAAAATGCACATCCTGTTGCACATTAGAAGCGCAAGTAGGAGAAGTGTGTGGCTTTTGGAAGAGCTTCTCCATACGGAATTGCATTATTTTAATCAGGAAACTTGTTCAGGCATTCACAGGAAGAGCTCTCATTGACTTGCTTACCCTGACACCAGTCCAAGGTGAAAGGAGTACAGTGATTTTGTTGGACATACTATGATTCATGCCCTTGAGATAATGTGATGCTGTTATATGACCAGTCCCATAATTGTCATCCAGGAAAATCTTTAAACATTTTTTATTGTTTTTGTTTCATTTTTAATTAATATACAGCACTTTATACTCTCTCCTTTTTGTATAGCATGCAGAATGTTTCTAGAATATTCTAGAAAAGCATTACATTTCAGGATGCTCAGTAGTGTTCCATCTCCCATATCAGCATGTTGAATGCAATTTGGTTGATCATTTGGATAAACAGACTCTGCCTTCCTCACAACCCCCCTTTTTTATTTGCTTCAGCAGTCAATTTATAGAAGACGTCTCTGCTTAATCAACATAACCTTCTGCAGTTCTGTGAAACCCTTGCTCTATGAGCCATGAATGTCAGAAACATTTGACAGTTTTGTATGAGGGCTTCTGTTCTAGTCACAGAGAAAATGAAGTCAGAGTATACATATAATGCACAAATACAGGACTGCTGGTTAATATATTTGCTCTAAACTAAGAAAGATAGACTACAAATCATATTTCAAGGACTAATTTTAGGAACACCTTTAAGTGACCTATCAAATGATAACAGAACATTTAGAAATAATAACCAATTTAAGAAGATGCTTCAAAACTTGTTGGATGAGATGTTTCCCAAAAGTGTATTTCATCATTTTGTCATTTTAGAGGTAATGTGAGGAAACCAGTGGAAAGGCTATGCATAATTGCACAAATTAAATAGAAATGTTAAAAAATCCTGAGAACTTGCAATGTAAACCTTCAGATAACTTTTGAATGTCAAGAATGACTTTTTACTAT
The DNA here is from genome assembly GCF_027580195.1 of Bos mutus. Taxonomy (NCBI): domain Eukaryota; kingdom Metazoa; phylum Chordata; class Mammalia; order Artiodactyla; family Bovidae; genus Bos; species Bos mutus. Next base: position 35,923,449 of record NC_091618.1, read on the forward strand.
TTACCGTATATCATAAGATGAGGTGAAACTCTACTGAGGACTCATTTGCTAAGTTTTGACATGTGGAGCGTTCCTAGAAGATCTTCAGTGGGTGAACTCTGAAGCAGTGGTGCTTTTAAGAGGCAAAATATTTAACATAAAAATTATGACCTTCATTAGAAACACATTCATAATGTATGTAACACTTAAGACTGAATAACCATTATTTGAAAAACAACTTTAGTATAGACTTTAAAGTATTTATTAAGCCACTTTATCAAATATTTTATTCTTCCTTGCCTGTTTTCTTTAGAACACCAACTCTAAATCTGTTAAAGTCCCATTATTTGAGGCACTGTTTCTCTGTATGATTGATGAGCTGAATAGAAGGTGATTGTAGTTGTATCAGTTCAGTTCAGTCGCTCAGTCATGTCTAACTCTTTGCGACCCCATGAATCGCAGCATGCCAGGCCTCCCTATCCATCACCAACTCCTGGAGTTCACTCAGACTCACGTCCATCGATTCAGTGACACCATCCAGCCATCTTATCCTCTGTTGTCCCCTTCTCCTCTTGCCCCGAATCCCCCCCAACATCAGAGTCTTTTCCAATGAGTCAACTCTTCGCATGAGGTGGCCAAAGTACTGGAGTTTCAGCTTTAAGTATCATTCCCTCCAAAGAAATCCCAGGGCTGATCTCCTTCAGAATGGACTGGTTGGATCTCCTTGCAGTCCAAGGGACTCTCAAGAGTCTTCTCCAACACCACAGTTCAAAAGCATCACTTCTTCGGTGCTCAGCTTTCTTCACAGCCCAACTCTCACATCTATACATGACCACTGGAAAAACCATAGCCTTGACTAGACGGACCTTTGTTGGCAAAGTAATGTCTCTGCTTTTCAATATGCTATCTAGATTGGTCAAAAGTCTACAAAATTTAAAACAATAAGCCTGCTATTCATACTTATTGGGCTGGAATTAGCTTCCATTCTCCCAAAATTATTTACACACACACACACAGAAACTAGCTTTTGATTAAATTAGATTGTTTTTATTTTGTATCATGAAGACAATAAGACTGCGGAAAGTAAAACCTAGATCAGAAAAGGGGAGCAAACGTGTTATGGTCATATGTGTATGCTCTTGCTCTGATTTAAATACTTTTTACCAAGTAAAAAGACACATTGCCTAACCTGAAGTCTCTATGATATCTATTTTTTAAATGTTTAATAGTGGTACCATATGTTTGTTCATATTCTCTTTCTGTGATGGAGGTTATTAAGAGACAATAGGAATTACTATAAGGAGAAATAAAATAGAGAGTTGGTCATTCAGCAAATTCTGTACAGCACAGACTCAATTATTAAAGGGATGGATGCCTAAAATTGGTTTCCTAGGAACCTAACAGTTTTGGTAGGCTGCATCTTGGTTCTTTTGACTGAGCTAGTTAATTCCTTAGATGTGCAAATTGTATTAGTGAGGCCATTGACTCTTTAAAAAATATATAGAAAGAGATTAAGAATAAAAATAATAATGGCTATTGTGGACAACATAAAAGGAATAAAACCAGATACAATTTTTGGAAGATGGAATTTAGCAATGTCTCTTAATAATGAGATCTAATATTTCCACTCCCAGAAAATTGTTTGTGTGTGCATTTAGTATATGTATGTGTATATTTATATGTATATATAATACATAGATGACTATTTATTATAGCATTATATTTAATTGTAAGAAAGGAAAGAGCACAAAAATCAGTCAAAAATAGATAGTTAAAAAAGTTATGCTTTTCATATAAGGGAAAATGAAATAGTGAAAAGAAATGGAGTAGATATAAATACACAACTAGATAATGTATATTATGTGGAAAACAAAAGTTATAAAATATTATTATGACTCCATTTGTATAAATTAATAGTAACGATATTCACATTTTAAGATATATCAGTTTTTGTATATTAATATATATAAATCTAGTGTTTATAAACAAACCGTAAATACAATTTGTACAATATGCATTTAACTGCAAATAGTGGTAATCTTTAGAGGTAGAGATCTTAGTGAACTTTTATGTTCCATGTTCACAATTTTGGTAGGTTGAAATGTGTACAGCAGAGCACTGTTCTAATAACAGAAAAGTAAAGGGAAACCAAATTAATTATATATGTGTGTGCACATGTGTGTGTGTGTGTTTCAATGTGTTTTCTGACCTTCCTTCATTAAAATATATTTTTATTTCAATAGCTTTTTTCTCATTACCACTATTAAGATTAATGTAGTATAAAGTAAACATTTAAATTTATTTATTTTCCAATAATATGGAATGGTCTGAAGTGTTTCTTTTAAGGTACTTATAACTGTTTTTCTTTTAAAAGGTTGTGCATGACACCAAAAAAATCTGGTTAGGACTAGAGGTATCCTAGTTTTTGGCACTAGAACCAAGGTCAAAGGAGGGAAGTATTTTTGTGGTATTATTCATAGAAATATATTGCATTATATTTTGGTAATAGAAAATTAAAACCTCAGTCATTATTCATACTATGTTGAGATTTTTTTTTAATTATGAAGTTAAACCACTGGTTTGTTAGAGCAGGTGCAATTCTGGTGTCTAATTCCTATTAGAGGATATTGTTGAAGTGTCAGAAAACCTAGCTCTTTCTAACAAAATAATACTATGTCCTTAGGATAAATAAATAATTTATATCTTTTAAAATTTATATGTCCTTTTTAAAAAATGACAAGACTAGGTACCTAAGAACTTAGTTTGGCAATCAATACAGATTTGAGATTTGCCTTGATAGCCTACAAGCTGTGAGTTTCTGCCAATTATTTAATGTTCCCAAGACTTGGGTTTCTCACCTGAAAAAATAGCAATGAAAACAGTGCTGACCTCATTGTTCAGTTCAGTTCAGTCGCTCAGTCATGTCCGACTCTTTGTGACCCCATGGACTGCAGCACACCACGCTTCCCTGTCCATCACTGACTCCCAGAGCTTACTCAAACTCATGTCCATTGAACCAACCAACCTCAGTGAGATTGTATAAATATTAAGATATTAATATGTGTGACATACTTAGAGTACTGGATGGCATATAGGAAGCATTCATTAATATTCATTATAATAGTTGCATAAAAGTATATAATAACATATTGTTTTATTATGATTATTCTCTATTAAATGTATATGAAATGTTATGTAATACTTAGGGAAAAGAGCTACAAGAATAACAAAAAAACTAGGAAGCGGAATAAAAGAAAAAGGAGAGGAAAATGTTCTCTATGTGAAATCTTGACATTCTTTGAAAGACGAATATCAACAAGAATGAAACACCCAAAGAAAAGGAGTTTAGTAGGAGAGATCAAGGAGATAGCTGTGACAAATCAGAGAAGAGTGATTTCAGAACTTGGGAGAGGGACAAACTAATACACAAATCTAGGCACTAATGGCTTGTGAACTACTGTAGACTTCCCATGTTACTACTACTACTACTACTACTACTAAGTCGCTTCAGTTGTGTCCGACTCTGTGCGACCCCACAGACTGCAGCCCATCAGGCTCCACCATCCTTGGGATTCTCCAGGCAAGAACCCTGGAGTGGGTGCCATTTCCTCCTCCAATGCATGAAAGTGAAAAGTGAAAGTGAAGTCACTCAGTCGTGTCTGACTCTTAGCGACCCCATGGACTGCAGCCCACCAGGCTCCTCCATCCATGGGATTTTCCAGGCAAGAGTACTGGAGTGGGTAAGAGAGATGCTATTACAGGTTTGCTTATAGTGTGGGCATAATAACATAAATGAGGAATTGCCAGTAGATTTAAACATTACATTTTAAATTGATTATAACTTAGTCATATTGAAATGCATGTTACACTATTCTCAAGCTAAAGACCATATATAAAATCAAAGAAAACTATATTCAGGGTGATTTTGTCAGTCATGTGTCACTAAACCCCTTTTCATGTAAATGTCCTGAAATGAAGCAAGACTGAGAAAGTGAAACAAAAAGCAAGGTTAAAGAGACTTGCTGGGACAAACAAAAATGAAATTTAGTTTGCCAAAATGAAGTGGCCCAATTCATTATTTGAGATGGAAATTTAGTATAGTTTTAACAAATGTGTAAATAATTAGCATTGAATAATTGATTATTCTAATTGCCTGTAATATGATTTTGTGTAATTATCAAGGGAGTCTTTAACTTCCTTTAGAGTTACATTTTCCCTGGTGGCTCACACAGTAAACAATCTGCCTGCCGTGCAGGAGACCTGGGTTTAATCCCTGAGTCGGGAAGATCCCCTGGAGAAGGAATGGCTACCCACTCCAATATTCTTGCCTGGAGAATCCCATGGACAGAGGAGCCTGGCAAACTACAGTCCATGGCATCCTAAACAGTCAGACACTGCTGAGCGACTCAGCACAGCACGGCACAGTACCCCATTGTATATGTGTGTGTTTGTGTGTATGTGTGTGTGTGTGTATCACATTCTTTATCCATTTGTCTGTAGATGGACACTTAGGTTGCTTCCATACCTTGGAAACTGTAGAGAAGGCTGCTATGAACATTGTGTATATTTTCAAATTAAGTGGGTTTTTTTGGATATATATCTAGGAGTGTAATTGCCGGTTAATGTTGTAGTTCTAATTTTGTTTTTTGAGAAAACTGTATACTCTTCCTCAGTGGCTGCACCTATTTACATTCCCACCAACCATGTACAAAATTTTTCTTTTCTCTACATTCTGGCCAATATTTGTTATTTGTATTCTTTTTGATGATAGCCATTCTGACTGGTGTGAGGTGATATCTCACTGTGCCTTTAATTTGCTTTTTCCTGATGATTAGCGATGTTGAACATCATTTCATGTGCCCGTTGACCACAATTTATTTGTCATTTCTACTGTTGATAAACACTTGAGTTGTTTCCAGATTTTTTCTATTATGACTAAAACTGTCATAGCTGTCTTTGTATATGTCTTCCGATGCATACATCTTATTAGATATGTATCTGATAGTTGAATTGCTGAGTCCATAGAGTGTATGTGTTAAATTTTAGTAGACAATGACAGTTTTTTTCCCCAAATTGATTGTACTAATATGTATTTATCAACATAATCATTCCCATTGGTCTATGTCTTTGCTTACTTAGCTTTGCAGATCATTTCAATTTTAGACAGTATAATGGGAGAAGGCAATGGCACCCCACTCCAGTACTCTTGCCTGGAAAATCCCATGGGTGGAGGAGCCTGGTAGGCTGCAGTCCATGGAGTCGCTAAGAGTCGGACATGACTGAACAACTTCACTTTCACTTTCCATTTTCATGCATTGGAGAAGGAAATGGCAACCCACTCCAGTGTTCTTGCCTAGAGAATCCCAGGGACGGGGAAGCCTGGTGGGTTGCCATCTATGGGGTCGCATAGAGTCGGACACGACTGAAGCGACTTAGCAGCAGCAGCAGCAGCAGTGGTATCTCATTCTGGTTTTAATTTTCATTTCCCTGATTTTAATTAGGTGCACACATCTTCACATATTTAAGGGCCATTTTTTATCTTATTTTTTGACATGTTCATTTAGAGCTCTTTCCATTTTTTGGGGGAGGGGAATGGGTCCTCTCCCCATTATTGAACTGTAAAATTAATTTAAATACTTGGACTATAAGCCCTTCATAGGTTATATGTGGTACAAGTATATTTTCATTCTGTGGCTTGTATTTTCACTCTCTTTAAGAGTCTTCTGATGAACAAACATTTTGAAAATGTGCACATTAGCATTATTACTTAAAACTGAACAATTTTTGCACAAACCATTCTTTAGTGAGCAATTTGACTTCTGTGACCTTTACACATAGGGATTTCTTTATCCAAAAGTAGGCTGGCTTTTGACCTCACTGTTTCCTTAAACTCTATCAACCTGTTAACTATCTTTCTAGAATTTTAGTTTTTCCTTCCATTCACTTCATTACTCAATTATATTCCAACCAGATTGCTTATATTCAAATCATTTGTTTATTTTTGTGCCTCACTAACTGAACCACAAAATAACTTGTGGGAAATAAATATCATCTCATTCAGCTTTTGATATCTAGCTTAGTTTAGTTATTAGATATTGCTTAAAAACAGATACTTAATGAACACTGTTGAATCAAATTAAATAAAATTTATCTCCTTTATCATGTGGTAAATTCAAAGAGGGCAAGGCATGTGTATTACTTGTTTTTAATTGCTATTAAAATCTACCATTTTACATTTTACATGTAACAGACTTGGTCAAATAATTAATAAATTATCTAAAATTTTGAAATAATTAAAAGTCTAAAATAGAGCAGACTATTTTAAAATAATTAAATTTTTGTTAACTCCAAATGTAAACTATGATTTGAGTTAGATTAATATGGATTAATTAGATATAACCCTTCAGAAATAGTTTTAAATGTTTTAGTAGATTATAGATTCATCGTTAATAAACTTATACATATATATATATAATTTCCATTCTTTCAGTATTTGTTTTCTTATTTGTTTAGTCATTCTAAAATATGATTTTTCCTAAATATATTAATAGAATGAGTTTAAAAAACTCTGTAGTTAAAATTATGAGTGCATTGACCTATGCCTAGCTACCAGATTCTAACTTGATATTATCATAAGTATGACAACAGAAGAAATCAAAATGTCTGAAATTTTGGGTTTTTAGTCATAACAGACTTATTTGTGCTTTTTTCCATTTTGAAGTGAAGTTTTAATCTGTAATCTTTGTAATAAACTTCAAAAACAGATGAGATCACATTAAAAATGTTTTCTTTCTAAGCCCCATGATGGCCACATTATTATTTTGCCTTTATTCAGTTAATTCTGATGAGCAATATATAAAACCAACCCAAATGGTGTATCTCTCTATATATAGAAACTTATGAATATATAATTGCTTTAAGAATAGAGAACTCAATATCTTCTGTTATTTTTTTAATACCTAAAATTATATAAAGATTATGTGTGATTTTTTCTGAATTTATTGTCTCTGAGATATACCATTCAAGTTGAGGTATACTACCTACAGAAATGAAGTCCAATATACAGTTCACTTCCGGGAATCCTGCCAGTTCTGAGAAATGCTTAAGACTATTTAATACAAATGCCTAACATATAATTAATTCAGTGTTTGTTTTATTTTATTCTATTTTTCATCTAAGTTATAATGTGCCATTAGAATACATGCATTCAATATTATATTCCAATGTCCCAAGATATCTTCTGTATAGAGTCCTTAAGAGTCTATAACAATTAAAAGATTCTTACCAAATAAATATGTCTTGTTTTGTGAATTAGAATTGGACTAATACAAGTCACTAGTACTCTTTTTAAAAAATACTTTCGGAGAATTTTCTAAAGCATAGACTTTAATATTTTAAGTGCCTTAATTTTAATAAAAAATCTGGAATTTTAATGTTCTTTTTAGTATACATAAAGAGAGTGGTAAAACTATTATGGTGAAAAGACCCACTTCAATTAAAACTAAGGCTTGGATCTGAATCTTAGTTCTGCAGTTTAACCATGTACTTGAACAAGTTAGCATGGTCCTAAAGGTGTGATGAGATACCTCTAGAAATTTGCCAGAAAATTAAAAAAAAAAAAAGGCTTAGAAGTTTATGTAGTGAAAGAAAAGGAAACTAAGGCATTAGGCAAATGGTCAGGCTAGGTCTAGAATCCCCAAATCTGATGATCCTTGGGAATCACCAATGAGCTGCTTAAAAAATACAAATTCCTCCATAGAACCACTAAATCAGTGTCTGTAACAGAATATGAACTTGTAAAACATAATACCAGTGGATCCTAAAATATCCTTTCAAAATGCCCTTGGATTCCATGAATATTAATCACCTTGTAAAATGGAGATTAGTTTTATCTCCACGGGTTGTTGCTATTTTGACAAAGTATCTGGTAGCTCATTAACTGCTATGTGGATATAGATATACACTTTTTTTTTTAGCACTAACTCAACTTCTAAATATATACTCATTAACTTACTTATATGATTAAACTCTATATCCCCTAATAAACTCATGTTCCAAGAGAATAAGAGCTTTCTTTTTCATCTTTGAATCCTGGATCTCTGGTGCCTAGCCCAAGATTGGCCCTTAGTAAGCCCTTATTAAATATCTCTTCACTTAAGTGGCTGAATGACTAAATCAGGCAGGGCATCAAAAGCTAGGAATGGGACCTAACACTAAATAGCAGTGGAAGTTTATGAAAAGCTCTGCAGTTTATTGCAATGACTTTTGACTAGCAGATCTAAAACAATTCTGCAATATTCTAATAATGTGAACAAATTCTTACTGCCAAGCCCTTTTGCTTGCTTTGGCAAGCATACATCCTTCTCCAGGGAACTCATTCCAGAAAAAACTGTCCCTTCTATGCTCAGAGTTCTACTATTTGCCATAACAGATGGAGCTGTCAGCAAGAGAGTAGTACATTTTAGATTCAGAAATAATAAATTTTGAGAATTTGTACATTTACACATTTGGATATGAAGGATTATCATCATCCTAATAAGCAAATTTGGCTTGGTATCATGATATCTAGAGCAGGATGACTTGGACTATTCCAATATTAAAGCAAAATTCACCTAAGACAAATAGAAATAACAATATCCTCTTAATCCCAGGTGAGGATGATGTTATCCATCTAATTTAGGCCTAAGTACAACCATTTAGAAATTACTATGTAGAAAAATACTATGGATAGAGCAAAATTTTAAGGCAGAACAAATTTGGGTCTAAATCTTAAATGCAGGTCAAGAAGAAACAGTAGAACTGGACATGAAACAATGGACTGGTTCCAAATTGGGAAAGGAGTACATCAAGGCTGTATATTGTCACCCTGCTTATTTACCATTTATGCAGAGTACAGCATGCAAAATGCCAGATTGGATGAAATAAAAACTGGAGTCGAGATTTCTGGAAGAAGTACCAACTACCTCAGATATGCAGATAATATTGCTCTAATGGCAGAAAGTGAAGAGGAACTACAGAGCTTCTTGATGAAAGTGAAAGAGGAGAGTGAAAAAGCTGGCTTTAAAACTCAACATTCAAGAAACTAAGGTCATGGCATCCAGTCCCATCACTTCATGGCAAATACATAGGGAAAAAGTGGAAACAGTGGCAGATTTTATTTTCTTGGGCTACAAAACTACTGTGGAGGGAGACTGCAGCCTTGAAATTAAAAGATACTTGCTCCTTAGAGGAAAAGCTATGAGAAAACTAGACAGTTTATTAAAAATCAGAGACATCACTTTGTTGACAAAGATCTGTCTAGTCAAAGCTATGGTTTTTCCAGTGGTCATGTACAGATGTGAGTTAGACCATTAAGAAGGCTGAATGCCAATGAATTGGTATTTTTGGACTGTGATGCTGGAGAAGATTCTTAAGAGTCCCTGGACAGCAAGGAGGTCAAACCAGTCAATCCTAAAGAAAATCAGTCCTGACTATTCTTTGGAAGGACTAATGCTGAAGCTGAAACTAATTCTTTGACCACCTGATGCAAAAAGCCAACTCAGTAGAAAAATCCTAATGCTGGGAAAGATTGAGAGCAGAAGGAGAAGGGGGCAATGGAGAATGAGATCTTTGGATGGCATCATCAACTCAATGGACATGAGTTTGAGCAAACTTTGGGAGATGGTAAAGCACGTGGAAGCCTGGCATACTGCAGTTCATGGGGTCACAAAGAGTCGGACAGAACTGAATGACTTATCAACAGCGACAGCTTAGTATTCTGCTAGCTGTGTGACTAGGCCTGATATTTAATTTCCTTATATCTCAGTTCCATAATCTGTAAAATTGCAGTAACAGTACTGACTGCATAATGTTTTGGGGAGGATTCGATATACAATCAACAAAGAGCAACTGTCATGGAGGGCACGTCGTCAGCATCCAATATGTGCTTATTGTCTTCATCAACACACTTCAACCAAGTGAAATGACTCACCCAGACTAGGAAAGATGTGACTTTCCATCTCTGAGTCTTTTGGCAAATGGATAATTTAGCCAATGTCACAATTACTTCAGCCTTAGAACAACAGCAAATTGCTTTCATGATAAAAACCAAAAAGACAAATGATGTACTTTGTGCATCTATTGTTAAAGTATTTTTTCTTATGAATAAATATTTTGATTGAGCATTATCTAAAACTATACATTTTAATGGAGTAGTTTATAGCTTTTAATGAATTCAACAATGATGGAAGATTATTGTCTTTTGTACTCAAAAACTGCATTCATGAAGCTGCTACCACCTGATTATGCAATGTTGCTGAAAAACTTGAGAGTACATTTCATTGTAAATGTATTATCTCTTTGATTAGTGTCTATGGCCACTTCTTTTAGAATCTGCCTCTGTTTATTGCTCTTTGCATATAGTATCCCAGAAATCAATTAATATTGATTTAAACTGTGTTTCAGCCTTTTTTTAATTTTTATTTTTTTAGCTCTTCTGTTTGCTTTGATCTGAGCTGTTTCCCCTCCATGCAAAGGTCACTTGTATCTTAGAAACTTAAGTGAAAGTGAATTCATTCAGTCATGTCCGACTCTTTGCAACCTCATGGACTGTAGCCTGCCAGACTCTTCATCCATAGAATTTTCCAGGCAAGAATTCTGGAGTGGGTTGCCATTTCCTTCTCCAGTGGATCATCCCAACCCAGGGATTGAACCTGGGTCTCCCACATTGTAGGCAGACTCTTTACCATCTGGCCACCTGGGAATCCCTAGAAACAAAGGTGTGGATTAATTCATAGAGATTTGCATGGAACACATAGATATTTTCTATATCAAGTGCTTTTATATGGGCCAAAAAGTGATCAATTTGATAGACAAAGTTACAGATTCCCAAGGAAACTATATCTAGTTGGACTCTTGTTTCACATCTTTTCAGTGGTATACAGATAAGTTGAGGTAAGTGACATGCCCAAGATGCACAGTTTATGAATGTCAAAGTTAAATCATCATACTGAATTCTGGTCATTGTTACTTTGTCTATCATTATCAAAACCAGAAATAAATGTAATGTGAGGATATTTAAAAAATAATAATGAAGATAATTTGAATATAATGTAGTTCATATTAGAGAGAAATGGAATTTTTTAGTTATGCTTATGTTATGAAAAATAAGTATGAAATAGCAATCTTTTATTTGTTTTGGGGTGTTCTGGGTCTTCCTTCCTGTGCTTGGGCTTTATCCAGTTGTTGTGAGCAGTTGCTTCTTACTGTGGTGGTTTTTCATGTTGCAGAGCATAGGCTTTAGGGCATGTGGGCTTCAGTTGCAGCGCATGGGCTCAGTAGCTGTGGCCCCCAGGCTTTAGTTGCTCCATAGCATATTGGATCTTCCTGGATCAGGGATGGAACCCATGTCACTTGCATTAGCAAGCTGATTCTTATCAACTCTACAACCAGGGAAGTCCTGAAATGGCAATCTTATTCTTAGATCTGAAATGAGAATTATACTTCATTACAGAGTAAGAATACCAAATACAAGACAGTTGACATGATTGAATTAAGAAAACAAACAAAATCCTCAAATTCAGTTTAAAAACTAAGAATATTTAAAGAAAGAAGCCACAGCCAAATCAAAGGTCATGAAGATTTACCCCTATGTTTTTTTCTAAATGTTTTATAGCTTGAGTTCTTACCTTATGTCTTTGATCCATTTTGAGTTATTTTTTCACTGTATATTGTGAGGTAGGGGTCTAGCTTCATTCTTTCAAATATAGATATACAGTTATTCCTAAGCTGTTTGTTAGAAAGACTGTTTTTGGCCCATTGAACTGTCTTGGCACCCTGGTCAAGAATCAATTAACCATAAATATAATATATGGGTTTATTTTTGGACTCAACTCTGTTTCATTAATGTATATGTCTATTGGGCTTCGCAGATGGCCCCAGTGGTAAAGAATTTGCCTGCCAAGCAAGAGATGTGGGTTTGTTCCCTGGATCAGGAAGCTCCCTTGGAGAAGGAAACAGCAACTCACTGGTGGGCTATAGTCCATTGGGATCCCAAAAGAGTCAAACATGACTTAGCAACTAAACAACAACAACAACATATGTCTATTTTTTTATGCCAATACCACACTATAGCTTTTATCTCATTGTAAAACCTAGAAGCGTGTCTTCCAACTTTGCTCTTTTTTTAAAGATTGTTGTGACTCTTCTGGGTCCCTTGAATTTCTATATGAATTTTAACATCACATTGTCAATTTTGTCAAGAAAGCCATTTGGGATTTTTATAGGGATTGAATAGAGTATATGCATCAATTTGAGAAATATTGTCATCTTTATAGTATAAAGTATTCCAATTCAAGAACACGAGATTTTTTTTTTTACTTACATAGATCTTCATATTTTTTCAACAATATATTATAGTTTAATTTTCAGTGTAGTTTTAAATTTCCTTTAAAAAAATTGACTCCTAAGTAATTCTTCTTGATGCTATTGTAAATGGAATTGTCTTCTTAATTACATTTTTTGATTTTTCATTGCTTGTGAGAGAAATGCAGTTTATTTTGATATATTTTCCTATACTCTTCAATCTTGCTGAACTTATGTATGAGTTTCAGTAGTTTTGTGTGTGTACATGTGGCATATTGCTTAGAATTCTCTGTATGCGAGATCATGACATCTGCAAATAGAGATAGTTTTCTTCTTCATTTCCAGTCTGAATGTTTTTTTCAAAAACCTGATTTGTCTGACTAGAACCTCTTGTACAGTATTTAATAGAAATGGCAAGGTTGGACATATTTGACTTATTCCTAATTGTAAAGTGAAAACATCCAGGTTTTCATCAATAAGTATGCTGTTTGCTATGGGTTTTACAGGTTGAGTTAGTTTCATTGTAATCCTAGTTTATTTAGCATTTTTATCATAATAGGGTGTTGGATTTTCTCAGATACTTTTTATGCATCAATTGAGTTGATCTTATGGTTCTTGTCCTGTTTTCTATTAAAATGATGCATTATATTAATTGGTTTTGGATGTTAAATCAACCTTGTATTTCTGGAATTGATCACACTTGGCTATGATTTATAATTCAATTTATAGATTGCTGGACTTGGCTTGATATTTTGTTAAGTATTTTTGCATCTATATTCGGGGGATAGTGGGCTGTAGTTTTTTTGTGATGTTTCATTTGGTTAATACTAGCCTCAAAGGATATCTAGGAACTGTTCTCTCCTTGTTCATATTTTGGAGGTGTTTGTTAATAATTGTTATTTATTCCTCTGCAATAGTTGGTAAAATTTACCAATAAAATTATCTGGGTCTGGAAATTTATTTGTGGGAACTTTTTAAATTACTTAATCTTTTGTTACTGGTCTATTCAGATTTTTAGATCTCTTCCTAAGTCAGTTGCAGTAATGAGAGTTTTTCTAGGACTTTGTTATTTCCGTCTAAGTTATATAACTGTGAGCATATAGTTAATTGCTGATTGAATTCCCTTATGTTTAGTTTTGTTTCTGTAAGATTGGTAATAATATCCACTCTTTTCTTCTAAATTTTAGTAATTTGAGTTTTCTCTCTGTGCTTCCAACAGAGCTTCCACAGCAAAGAGCTGGTATACAGGCAGCAAAGTCCCTTAAATTCTGTAGACCTTCTCTATTTTGGTAGAATCTGGGAAGATTCTCTTGAATGAATTTTTCTCCATTTCCTCTATGCTCTTAGGATGGTATCCAGATGTTTTAAATATTGTGTGTTTGTGTATGTGTATGTGTTAATGATTTTCACCGGTTATATTGTTGTTTTGCTGGGGGAATCGGTTTGCAGAGTTTTTTTCTCCATCATTCTTGAAATTCCCCCACCCCCAGGGGATTCTAGAATAATTTTTTAGCATTTATTTTTCACTCAAAAATTGGTTTTGTTTACCAGTGCATACACTATTACATGAAGAACATTTGTCTTAACATATAACTGCAACATAATTTACTAATTTTAGGGAAGAATTATATACTTATTGATAGTTTATATTGAACAGATATTAAATATTAAGTATCTCAGAACTCTAAATCTTATTGTTAATATCTCAAGATCTGGAAAAATTAGAAAATAATGTAATTAAGGAAACTTTAACTTTACTGTATTACCCATCTTTTTTTTTTTCCCCACATTTCTAATTACCCATTATGATGCAGTGGTGGTTGTTGTTGTTCAGTCACTAAGTTGTGTCCAACTCTTTGCGACCCCATAGACTGCAGCACACCAGGCCTCCATGTCCCTCACGATCTCATGGAGTTTGCCCAAGTTTATGTCCATTGAATTGGTGATGCCATTCAACAATCTTATCCTCTGTTGTCCTCTTCTCCTTTTGCTTTCAATCTTTCCCACAATCAGGGTCTTTTCCAGTGAGTCAGCTGTCCATATCAGGTGGCCAAAGTGTTGGAGCTTCAGCTTCAGTCCTTCCAATGAATATTCAGGGTTGATTTTCTTTAAGATTGACTGGTTTGATCTCCTTCCTGTCCATGGGACTCTCAAGAGTATTCTATAGCACCACAGTTCAGAAGCATCAATTATTTGATGCTCTGCCTTCTTTATGGTCTAAATCGCACATCTGTATATAACTACTGAAAGGACCGTAGCTTTGACTATATGGACCTTTGTCGGCAAAGTGATGTCTTTGCTTTTTAAAACACTGTCTAGATTTGTCATAGCTTTCCTTCCAAGAAGCGAGCAATGGAGTAGTAAGAATACATGATTTGAATTAGAGGACCTGAGATTGATCCCAGTTCTGCCTCTCATAAGCTTTTGACCTTGGGTTGTTTGTTTTTTTCCCTAAAATTCAGTACCTCAAATAAATGATCCTGAAGCTCTTTTGGTTCTGCATTGATTCTATGATCACAGTTCTACTATTTTTTTTTTTTTTCTATATTCTTCAGTTCATACAGTTGGACTTCATTCCTAGTTACCTTTTTACTGCTAATTTCTCCAATGTGAATTCATAGTGCAATTAAAAAAAAAAGAAAAAAAGATAATTTCTTGGGCCTCATATTTCCTTGGTACTTTTGTAGCATGATATTACTGATATACCATAATTCTTAAAACTGTGTCATAGAGAGTTTCAATGACTGTCTCAGTGATCACAGAAAAAAGTCACAGAAATGAAATTATGACATAAGTTTCTGAATACTAGACTTTTTCTATTGAAACAAAATGCCTAAGGCAAATTGACACTGCTGTATTTCACCTGGGTGTCCTCTTGGAAATGAAGTTACGTATAGTAGAATCCAGAACCTAGATCAAATGTTTCTCAAAAAAAATTTTTTTGATCTTTCTGTGTATCCACATGTTCAGATTTTTGCTTAGTGGTCACTATAACCACAGAGAGGTTTTGTGATCAGAATCTGAAAATATTAAAGGTACTTTTTTCTTCATTGGAATAACTTCCTTCCTGGATAACTCTTAAGGCACTAGTTTCTTCCTAGCTTATGTATTTAAATTGTCAGACTATATGTTAAGGGTATATCACATTCTGGGTTTATGATATTTTTAGCTGGAAACCTGAGGTCCATGTATGTGATATTCCAAATCCATACATTCATGCTTAATCTCCTAGAAAATGACACATGGATACTCTTCCCCCTTATACACCAGTTGTTCTACTTATTAAGCCAAAACTATTTTTGTTTTTCATAGATAAGTCTGTTGAAGCTGAAGTTTGTTGAGTGGCTATGAAAAGCCACTGAATCACTCTATTTCCTAGAAAATCCTCGTTACCTATACATTCTTTTGGAGAAATTTAGGGCCCAAGTCAGAGTCAACTAAAGGTATTCAAATAAATTCTTTTTGTTCCACATCCAGAGGGAGAGTCTTTTAAGACCTAATCAAATGACTAATAGTGACTACTTTCATCTCAAATATATTTTTCTGGCTTTTGCTAAAGTAGAGAGAAATCTGTTCAGCAGTCACAAAGTGACTAGTCATTAGAGTTCTTTTTCTGGCATAATGTTTAACTCAAATTGAGGGAAAATTGCCTAACATTCCTTGGAGACCAATTGCTTCCAACCAGACTGGTTATTAAATAATTCCAGTTCAGACCTATGATTGTTACATGTACCTTCATACTCAATTCACCGAGAACAAGCACATTTTTATTTCAACTAAGCATTAAATTCTCTAAATTAATCCTGGTTCTATAGGGTTGAGTAATAGTTCTTAGAAAGTGGCTACACTCTGCTCCCTGACTTTCATGATGAGCAGTAAATGCTTTCACTTCTTTTGACCTTGACATCCCAGAGGGATCTTAATGATACCTAATGTGTTTAAGTCGTTATAGACATTTTCACACAGTTTCCACTTTCTCACATCTTGCCAAATATTTCCAGTTGCCTTTTAAGCACAAATTTGACACTGAGTTAGAGAACTATGTAGAAACTAAAACATGAATTTGTCTTTGAAAAGTAAAGTATTCTGGATGTTAATCTACATGTTTACAAACCTGCTTGATTAATTTATGGAAGTATGCCATAATAAATATATTAGATCAATATAAATAATACTGATTACACTACAAAGAAATAAAATCATTTTCATTTCTACTAGGTTTAACCAATGGAATTGCTCTTTTTATGGGCAGTTTTATAAGGTTCATTAATATAATCAAAGATTTAGACGTACAAACTGAAATTCCTTAGATTACAATGGAAAATGTTAATGAAATTAACCACTAATGTTCAGACACTAGATATTTAAAATATTAATTCACCAAATTTACATAATTTTCTATCCATTGTAGTCATTAGTGGCAGAGTACTTTTCAGAGAGGGTCTGTCTTAGCACATCTTTAAGTATATTCAGCAAATAAATACTTTTATCTGAAATCTTGGTAAGGAACTAACTTCTAGTATTATTGTCTAAAAGGAGGGATTAGTAAAACTATCAAGATGATTGAGTGAACTGTCTTCTTTCCTATCAAATTAAAAAAAATAGAACAAATTAAACGAAAATAATAGATAACTATGTAGGGAATCTATAGTTTTAAAAAAATACTTGATTAGACATATTAACACAATCATAATGTTTATATAATTTATTTGGATCTGGATTAAAACAAACAAACTACTAATAGCTATCATAAAAGCAAAAAAAGAATCAGGCCAATTTCAGTACTAACAGGTTATTTGTTATTAAGATTTTTTTTTTCTTAAATCTCAACAGCTTTGTTTATTCTGTTACTTCTTTCTGGCCTTTCTCTACCAAATCACTTTGTGCTCAAATCCTATTTGTCAAGGCCTATTTCAAATGACAGCTTCTTTATAGATTGTTCTTTCATTTTCCACACTGTGGAAGTATATATATATATATATATATATATATATACACACACACACACATTTTTTACTTTTATACTGTCTTAGACTATAGTTACTTACTTTATATGCTGTATGGTACAAACAGAAGCTTAATGACATAGGCTGGGATGTAGGCGTTATTCCTTTTTGAAATCCACAAAGAACTTAGACTCATGCATTATTTTAATCAACATTTTAACACTGCTTATGTGGAAGGTTTTTGTTTGTTGGTTTCATTTTATTTTGTTTTACTTGAAAAGTTGCTGGAGAATCTCATTTTAGTTAGGGAGCTAGAAATGCATATATATTGGTACTGCTGCTGCTAAGTCACTTCAGTCATGTCTGACTCTGTGTGACCCCATAGACGGCAGCCCACAAGGCTCCGCCCTCCCTGGGATTCTCCAGGCAAGAACACTGGAGTGGGTTGCCATTTCCTTCTCCAATGCATGAAAGTGAAAAGTGAAAGTGAAGTCGGCTCAGTCATGTCCGACCCTCAGCGACCCATGGACTGCAGCCTACCAGGCTCCTCCGTCCATGGGATTTTCCAGGCAGGAGTACTGGAGTGGGGTGCCATTGCTTTCTCCAATATATTGATACAATCAATGCATAAAAAATAGAACCTACACAAAGTGCAAAGAGGAAAAGGAGAAGGGAGTCTGATTCTGCCCATGTAGAACCCAGGTCAGGTCAAATATTTCAGCAGGATTTTGAAGGAGAGGTAGGATTTTTTTTTTTAATTCCAAGTTATTCTTATCCATCCTTCAAGCATCCACCAAATTTCTTTTTTATGACACAAATCTCATGTTAGTCCCTTATTGTACAGTTAGTCCCTTGTAGTATAGCTGATCTTCCATCAACTATAGGACAGGAATAAAGTTATTTAGCATGGCACACACATATTTAGCCCATGGCCCATATTTTAAACTTCATTTAACACCACTAATACCCAATATACTTCAGTTATATCTAATGGCTTGCAATGTGCTAGACTTCTTTCTGTGTTGTGCCTTAGAGTATTGTATGTTTTGTGTTGTTTTGTTTAGCCTCAAATCCCCTGTCCTTCAGGGGAATTATTATGTATCTTTCTATTTTTTTAAACTTTTATTTAGCTTCTATCAGAAATAGCTCATCATGGATGTGATAACCTCCCCACCTCCTCAGTATTTAGGGACACTGTCTGCCATGGCCTTCTCCTAAGTCAAGATTTCTTTAACCTCTTGTTCTTCAGACATGGAAGTTTTTCTTTTTCTTTTTCTTCTGTTCTTACTGCATCTTGTACATATTTCTATTATAGTTAGCGATTTAACTTTTCCAAGTCTTAGCTATCTTGTCTATAAAACACAGAGAGTAAACCAAAATAATTTCTAAAGTCACCTCTAGCTTTAATGTTCTTTGATAGCCACTGTTCCTGAGAAAGGCCATTCAAATGACATTCAAAGCAGTGTTACCCAACAGATGGGATTCACTGGAAAATCATAATCGAGCCACAATCAACACTAATCTATGAGTTAATCCTTAGCTCCTATGATTATGCAAGAGTAATGTATATAAGTTCTCTAATTTGGTTTCTACCTTTAACCTATCTGTGGCTTTGTTTCTTATTTTGTTGCTTGATCTTACTAGGTTTTGCTTAAATTTTGTTTGTTTTGCTATCTAGGAAATTTTAATTATGATATTCTCAATTCTATAATTTATCCCCCTATGGTTGCTGAGGTTAATATTGTGCTTTAGGTGGTGATAAAATCTTAAGACTGTAAAAATATGAATTTTCATCTTTTTATGGTATTGAAATGCTTTCTTTTTTTGTATACTACATTATAACTTCCAAAATATATTTATGTTCAACTAGTGGAGTAAGAATCATGACTTTTCCCCAAATGGCTAGCCAGTTATCCCAAAGTCATTTATCAGATATCACATTTGTTCCTCAAATATTTAAAATAACATATTTTATGGGTCTATTTATTCTTATTGTTAGTAGTAATCCCTTTAAAATTTTACTGTTATTCTAGATCATGTTTTGATTCTGATGGAAAACAACATTCTTACAGTATTTTTTTTTTACTTTTTGCAAGTTAAATGGGAATAAATTACTATACTTGATACCAAGCTTCCTATTTGGATGGAAAAAATAAAGAGAATTCCATTTTTGTCTAGAATTGTGTATCAAGGACATATTATTCATCTTCTGCTATCGAATAGGTCTCCTGTATGTGCATATGGGTACTTCCATTGTATTAGACAATTTGCTAAGCAGTTTGTATACTTTTATCTCATTTAACCTTCACAGTAGTTCTGCAGGTGTGTACTAGATTTGTTTGTTTTACACACAAAGACACTGACACTTATGATAGTTAATTAACTTGACTATGCAGCTAGTAAACAGTGGAAACCACATCATACCTAGGCCAGTTTGGTTCCAAAGCCAATGTCCACCTAAAACATTTCCATTATATCTTCTTTATCAACCTAAGCTCTGATGCTTGCAGTTATACTGGACATTCGATTCTAGCTAAAAACATTGAATTTCCTTCCTTGAAGAATTGAAAAGAGCCATGGGAAGGAAGGGAAAGCTAAAAGGAGACTATGGGTCAGCAGAATTGACTTCATCTACACTTGTCTCACTTTCGAATTTGTTAACATGTAAATACAGCTTTGTAGAAAAGCAGTGATTTTTACATCCTATCCAATGAATTCAATGAATGCAGATATAGACTTTTTAGAGAAGACATTATGCTTTTACACCATTCATGTAAGAACAGGATCAAAATGTGTAATATGCACACACTTCAAAAGGATTCTGATTGTTTCTCATAATGAGCCTATCTAAAATGAAGAATACTAATTCGTAAGTTTTGACAGATGGATTCCTTTTAACAATACCAAGGGAACTTAATGTTTAGGGCCCATTTTTCAGGTTCACTCAATAGTTTCCACCCATACCTACTCCAGTTGCTTATAAAATCACCTCCACAATGACTAATTTTAAAAACTATTGTGATGGATATTGAAATGACCGTTGAAGTGTAGTGAATATTGAAAAGCACTAATCATGGCCTAACGATAAACACAATTTTTGTATCCCACTGTCTGTTGAAAATTTATTTGGCGACCTTGTCTTTTGGCCCTGGATGGGAACTTTGGCGGAGTGCCTGTGACTTTCCTGTTCATTCTGAGATACTGAGCAATTCTACAGTCACCTTTAAGTGACTTTAAGACTTTAAGTCTTACTTAAGAGTATCTATTTCAAGATGTTCATCAATACTATGATACTTATGCAAAAGTAAAGCTTCCCCTCCCGCTGCTTGGAAGCTACTGCCTTCCAGAATGGGAATGTGGTGGCTTCTTTCTCTTTCTACTCACTCTGCCCCCATGGCTTGCTTACTATGGTGTTTCATCCTCCAGGACTGGCACTTAAGAGGGAGGAAGGGAAGGTGGAAACATGAAAGTTTCTTCCTTGGGGAAGCCCTGCTAGCAGATGCATCTCCATGCTGTGCTCTTTAATATTCTTAGCACGAGGTTCCCCTCCAGTAGGAACTCTCTTGATGCCAGCAATGCTTCTCAACTGCTGATCTATCTTGTCCTTCCATCATTTGGGTGGCCCACTCCATCCAGTCTCCTGCTCATGAAAATCCTTCTTCCTTCCAAGTTCTCCTCTGGAACAGGACTTGGAATGGCTTCAGAACTCTTCTTCCTTTCCTCTATGGCCAGTGTCTAGTCCAGGGAAAGCATTCCCATAGAAGCAGAAAGCAGAATGATAGCTACCAGGGGCTGGGAGAGGGACGAATGTGGAGACATTAGTCAAGGGATATAAGTTTCAGTTATGCCAGACAAAACTGTTCTGGAGATGAAATGTACAACAACCTGACTATAGTTAACAGTACTGCATTGTGTACTTTAAATCTGCTAGGAGAGTAGATCTTAAGTGTTCTCAGCACAGCTGCCACCTCACCCCCACCACACATGCAAGGAAACTGTATGAAGAGATGGATTCATTAATTAGCTTGATTGTGGTGATTCTTTCACAAGGTATATTAGATCATCAAGTTGTAAACCTTAAATATATATATAAAATTTCTAACTGTCAATTAGTCTTCAGCAAAGCTGGAAGTAAAAAGTGTGCATGGGATCTGGGATATCTGTTTTTCGACAGTGGTATGTAAATCTATATTATCTCAAAGTGAACTGAAAGTGATAGTGAAAGTCATTCAGTCGTGTCCGGCTCTTTGCAACCCCCTGTATAGTCCATGGAATTTTCCATGCCAGAATACTGGAGTGGGTAGCCTTTTCCTTCTCCAGGGGATCTTCCCAATACAGGGATCGAACCCAGGTCTCCCGCATTGCAAGCGGATTCTTTACTACCTGAGCCACAAGGGAAGCCCTATCTCAAAGTAAGAAGTTAAAAAATACATTGTTGAGTGAATGAGGAAGAGAACAACCTTGCCTCGTTTGCTCACACCAAAAGGGAAGGCAGGGTATTCCTGTCACAAACGTTTATTAGCCTGTTTTTATCCTCTAAATTTTGTAGGTAGGAGTTATACTATTTTTCCCCCTCCCTATATGCATAGGTCATGTGGTAAACTCTCTACATAGTACAGTGTAAACCTCTTTCACTGGCGGTGAGAAAAGGAGGAGAGAGAGGTTACTAGCTTTCTCTATAGATATCATATTTCAAAAATCCCCAGTTTTATCCCCTCTCTCCTGTTCTCACCCAATTTCTCTCCCAATTACCCTGATACTCTATTGTGAATGAATGACTTTTTAAAAGAAATTTCAATAACTTTTGTTGAAAATACAGAATCATTTAAACTAAATTTGGCATTATAGAAGCATGTTTTCAAGAAGTGATATTTGGAAGCTGAATATGAGTAAGATTGAGACAGGCAGAGAAGAAGCAAGTCTTCCAGGCAGAGGAACAGACCTGAGAGATCATCTGGGAAGTCCGAGGAGCTAACTGTGAGACAAGAAAATGCAAGAGGAAGGTGAAGGGGGAAGGAGGGTCAGTCCTAAGGTGCCTGCAAGCCATTGTAAGGAGCTCTTATCCTATTCCAAGAGCAAAAGGAAATCTATGAAATATTTTATGCTGGAAAGTGACATATTAATAGAGATATTTTGTAAGTTACTATGACTTCAAAGTGGAGGATGAATATGAGAGAATCAAGACTAGAGTCAGCAAGACAAATTCAAAGAGGGGAGAGCAGTTGTGTGAAATACTTGTGACCTGGACTGGGGATGGGAAAGAGTGGAGCTTTTAAAATGTATCAAGAGTTTCCCTGTGGGCTCAGAGGGTTAAGAATCTGTTTGCAATGCAGAAGACATAGATTTGATCCTTCAGTCGGAATGATTCCCTGGAGAAGGGAATAGCAACCCACTCATATTCTTGCCTAGAGAATTCCATGGACAGAGAAGCCTGGTGGGCCACACTACATGGGGTCACAAAGAGTCAGACGTGACTGAGTGACTAGCACTTTTCAACACTTTGAGGAACAATATCACTAGATCTGGGTAACTGGATGTTTAAATGGGACTGATGAGAGGAATTAATCATGACTTCTGGATTCTTATTGGAAAAACTATATAGATTATGTGGTTCAGATTTTAGAAAAACTGTTTGAAGTAGCTTTTAGATTTCCACCAAAACTCTTAGTTATTATCCTTATTTTACATATAAGAAAACTGAGGCCATAGATTTTGTGTTTAGAGCAGCATCTTAACCTAAATCTGACTTTCTTAATAATATGATGTTATATGAAAATTAAAATTTATTATTATTATTAATATAATCTTTTAGTACTGAGGAATCATGATATTTGAGTAATTAATAAACATATACTATAAGAAGGGCATTGTGATTATAATAATGGATAAAAATATTTAAAACATTAATAAAATTTAAATCAATCTTAAACTTAACAAATCCCTCTTCCAACAACACAAGAGAAGACTCTACACATGGACATCACCAGATGGTCAACACTGAAATCAGATTGATTATATTCTTTGCAGCCAAAGATGGAGAAGCTCTATACAGTCAGCAAAAACAAGACCAGGAGCTGACTGTGGCTCAGATCATGAACTCCTTATTGCCAAATTCAGACTTAAATTGAAAAAGTAGGGAAAACCACTAGACCATTCAGGTATGACCTAAATCAAATCCATTATGATTATACAGTGGAAGTAAGAAATAGATTTAAGGGACTAAATCTGATAGACAGAGTGCCTGATGAACTGTGGACTGAGGTTCATGACATTGTACAGAAGACAGGGATCAAGACCATCCTCATGGAAAAGAAATGCAAAAAAGCAAAATGACTGTCTGGGGAGGCCTTACAAATAGCTTTGAAAAGAAGAGAAGTGAAAAGCAAAGGAGAAAAGGAAAGATATAAGCATCTGAATGCAGAGTTCCAAAGAATAGCAAGGAGAGATAAGAAAGCCTTCCTCAGAGATCAATGCAAAGAAATAGAGGAATACAACAGAATAGGAAAGACTAGAGATCTTCAAGAAAATTAGAGATACCAAGGGAACATTTCATGCAAAGATGGGCTCGATAAAGGACAGAAATGGTATGGACCTAACAGAAGCAGAAGATATTAAAAAGAGGTGGCAAGAATACACAGGAGAACTGTACAAAAAAGATCTTCACGACCCAGATAATCACGATGGTGTGATCACTAACCTAGAGCCAGACATCCTGGAATGTGAAGTCAAGTGGGCCTTAGAAAGCATCACTATGAACAAAGCTAGTGGAGGTGATGGAATTCCAGTTGAGCTATTTCAAATCCTGAAAGATGATGCTGTGAAAGTGCTGCACTCAATATGCCAGCAAATTTGGAAAACTCAGCAGTGGCCACAGGACTGGAAAAGGTCAGTTTTCATTCCAATCCCAAAGAAAGGCAATGCCAAAGAATGCTCAAACTACCACACAATTGCACTCATCTCACACGCTAGTAAAGTAATGCTCAAAATTCTCCAAACCAGGCTTCAGCAGTATGTGAACTGTGAACTTCCAGATGTTCAAGCTGGTTTTAGAAAAGGCAGAGGAACCAGAGGTCAAATTGCCAACATCCACTGGATCATGGAAAAAGCAAGAGTTTCAGAAAAACATCTATTTCTGCTTTATTGACTATGCCAAAGCCTTTGACTGTGTGGATCATAATAAACTATGGAAAATTCTGAAAAAGATGGGAATACCAGATCACCTGATCTGCCTCTTGAGAAGTCTGTATGCAGGTCAGGAAGCAACAGTTAGAACTGGACATGGAACAACAGACTGGTTCCAAATATGAAAAGGAGTACGTCAAGGCTGTATAGTGTCACCCTGCTTATTTAACTTATATGCAGGGTACATCATGAGAAACTCTGGGCTGGAAGAAGCACAAGCTGGAATCAAGATTACAGGGAGAAATATCAATAACCTCAGATATGCAGATGACACCACCCTTATGGCAGAAAGTGAAGAGGAACTAAAAAGCCTCTTGATGAAAGTGAAAGTGGAGAGTGAAAAAGTTGGCTTAAAGCTCAACATTAAGAAAACGAAGATCATGGCATCTGGTCCCATCACTTCATGGCAAATAGATGGGGAAACAGTGGAAACAGTGTCAGACTTTATTTTTTGGGGTTATCACTGAAGATGGTGACTGCAGCCATGAAATTAAAAGATGCTTACTCCTTGGAAGAAAAGTTATGACCAACCTAGATAGCATATTGAAAAGCAGAGACATTACTTTGCCAACATGGTCTGTCTAGTCAAGGCTCTGGTTTTTCCAGTGGTCATGTATGGATGTGAGAGTTGGACTGTGAAGAAAGCTGAGCACCGAAGAATTGATGTTTTTGAACTGTGATGTTGGAGAAGACTCTTGAGAGTCCCTTGGACTGCAAGGAGATCCAACCAGTCCATTCTAAAGGAGATGGGCCCTGTGATTTCTTTGGAAGAACTGATGCTAAAGCTGAAACTCCAATACTTTGGCCACCTCACGTGAAGAGTTGATGCATTGGAAAAGACTCTGATGCTGGGAGGGATTGGGGGCAGGAGGAGAAGGGGATGTCAGAGGATGAGATGGCTGGATGGCATCACCGACTCAATGGACATGAGTTTGAGTTTACTCCAGGCATTGGTGATGGACAGGAGGCCTGGCGTGCTGCGATTCATGGGGTCGCAAAGAGTTGGACACAACTGAGCAACTGAACTGAAGTGAACTAAAGCTTAACCTTGCATATAAAAAAGAAATTGTGAGTGAAAGAAAATAAAAGTCCATGGGAGAAGGAGTAGAGAAGATGTGTGGTGAGCTGACCACATTGCAGTTTAAGATAAGGTTGTTTGTGTTCAGATTTTCTCTGAGTATAATATCTTACTAAATCCCTCTGCTTCCATGATTACTAAAGGAAAGCATTGTTGTTGCCATTGGAGGTCTTTGGTAGCTTTCTCATTTGAGCTCCTGTAAGAAATGATATCATGTAGAAAGTAAAAGCAACATCAGACTTAAGTATTTTATAAAAATTGTTGAAAATATTATTTAAGCGTACATTTTGGAGCCTTAAAAAATAAAAGCTTTAGTGAATACTATGTTACTTCATGCTGTTCAAATAAAGCCACTAGGTTGATAACAGTTTGCTCACATACCCCACTTTTAATCCTTACATCCAAAGCTATTTTGTACATTGAATACTTAGAACACTCAAAGAAATTCCTTAAAGAGCAATTTAAAGAAATTACCTTAAAATACTTAAAGAATTAATGATTTGTATGTCAATATGAAATCAGAAGAAGAACAAAGAAATACAATATTAGGCTCCAACACAACCCAAATATTGCCTTTCAAAGCTTAGACCTCCCTTTTAATTCTGTATAGGAGGTATTGGCATTCTTTCTAAACATGTCTGTGAATTTCGGGGCATGTTGGCAGAGAGCAAACACTTAGACTTCTTACAGCAGTGCCTTTGTTCTCTGGGAGACAGGTTGCTATTCCAGTTACACTATTGTTTTGCTATAGAAAGACTGCTTTTTACATTTCCTGGTTCTCTATTATGGAAGCTTTCAAATGTACCTTCTCTTGCTGTTTTAAGGCAAAAATACCCATTATTTGGACGTGGATTGGTAATGGTAGTAGAGGTTATTTTTCCTGAATTATTTAAGGTTCTCATGTTTAAAGCAACAGAAACCAATTATGCAGTTCTTAGGTATCAGACTGAAAAAACTAGGCCAAAAGTGAATGAGAAAGATACAGCATCACTAATCACCCTTATCATAATTGCAGCACATTTGTTTTCCATACTAGCTCAGATAATTAAGACAATCATACTTAATTTTATAGTGAAACTCAGTAAAATTAGTTCCCACTCAGTTGTTTATTCCAGAATATCAACAGAACATTATTAATGCCCTTTTAAATATACTGTCTTTATTTTATTTTAAAGGTGGCATTATATCAAGTGCTGGGCCAAAAAGATCATATAAGTCCTAAAGAGGGGAAAAGAGTCAAATCAGGAGGACTATTGCGTGTGGGCAGTGGTGTTAGAGCATTCCATCACTTGTGTCACTGTGTGTATGCAAACATCAGGGGAATGATTTCTTATTCACAGAGAAAGCTAAGAAAATAAAGTGATTATATTAGACATGTGCATTAAGACATGTACATTAAGAATATATTAGACATATGCATTAAGACCACATGTTGCAGATAGTGGTCATATATAGGGGCTTCCCTTGTAGCTCAGTTGGTAAAGAATCTGCCCACTTATGTAGGAAACTTGGGTTTGATTCCTGGGTTGGGAAGATCCCCTGGAGAAGGAAATGGCAACTCACTCCAGTATTCTTGCCTGGAAAATCTCATAGATAGAGGAGCCTGGTGAGCAGTAGTCCATGGGGTTGCAAAGAGTCGGGCGTGCCTGAGCGACTAACACTTGCTTACTTACACTCAGTTCAGTTCAGTCGCTCAGTCGTGTCCAACTCTTTGCAACCCCATGGACTGCAGCATGCCAGGCCTCCCTGTCCATCACCAACTCCCGGAGTTTACTCAAACTCATGTCCATTGAGTCAGTGATGCCATCCAACCATCTCATCCTCTGTCATTCCCTTCTCTCACCTTCAATCTTTCCCAGCATTAGGGTCTTTTCAAATGAGTCATTTTTTCACATCAGGTGGCCAAAGTATTGGAGATTCAGCTGCAGCATCAGTCCTGCCAGTGAATGTTCAAGACTGATTTCCTTTAGGATGGACTGGTTGGATCTCCTTGCTGTCCAAGGGACTCTCAAGAGTCTTCTCCAACACCACAGTTCAAAAGCATCAATTCTTCAGTGCTCAGCTTTCTTTATAGTCCAACTCTCACATCCATACATGACTACTGGAAAAACCCTAAATGCCTTCAATATAAACTTTGTACCAGGAACTTTTGAAATGTGAGAGCTAGAGTTACTCAGATAAAGAAACTTTTTATATTTACCTTGGTTCAGAAAGTAAATAGAGCACACATTACAAAATGGGGGTGGGAAACAGCATATAAAAACACTAGATATACATTTTTAAGATTTCAATACTTGAAATTTGATAATTTACAGTCATTTATTTTCAAAGCCTTCCTATTTTTCTCAAAAGGTGAAAAGTGAAAGTTAGTCACTCAGGTGTGTCCAACTCTTTGGGATTCCATGGACTGTAGCCTGCTAGGCTCCTCTGTCCATGGAATTCTGTAGGCAAAAGTACTGGAGTGGATTGCCATTTCCTCCTCCAGGGGATCGTCCCAAAACAGGAATTGAACCTGGGTCTCTTGCATTGCAGGCAGATTCTTTACTGTTTTAGCCACAAACCCTAGCTATTTCTCTTCCCTCTTTTCTCCTAGTATTATATTTTTCACTGTCCTTATCTATATGTTTTCTAAACCTTTTACCTAAGTTACCACTACTGGAAAAATAAAACATATATTCTCTATTACTGAGTCAGTAAGTGATATATCTAGATTCAGAAAGTAGTAGATAACATATCCTGCTGTTCTAATTTGGAAATTGATGGCATAGTTCTGTATGAAACCCACACATTTCTCTGAGGAACTAGAGATACCTGAGAGCAAAACCATTTGAAAACAGGTGATACCTTCTATCTGGCCACTTTGACTTTTAAAGAGCTTCCAATGAAGATAACAATTACAAAGGTTGTTTTTTTTTTTAAGGTTATTTTGATGAGGACTTTTTTTTTCAAAGTCTTTATTGAATTTGTTGCAACATTGCTTCATTGTGTTTTGTTTTTTGACCATGTGGGAACTTAACTCCCCAACCAGGAATTGAACCCACATCCCCTGTATTGGAATGCCTAGTCTTAAACACTAGACCTCTAGGAAAGGCCCACAATTTTTAATAATAAGCAAAAATATCAACAATCAATTGGTATTTTCATAATATTACCTCATCATGTAAATGTATATCTTTTTCTTTATGGTGACTTTAAATATGAAGAGGTAGACTGAAAAAATAATAATTTATTTTAAGTTCAGGTGTTGTCATATCCTTGTTTAAAGTTTGGTTATTCTCGCTGTAGAAACAATACAAACAAGCATGATCCTCTGGTCTTCCACCTCATGACAGACTATGGTTGACTACCAAAATCAGACGTATACACATAGTGACAATAACAACAAATAATAAGGGAAACAAACCTACAAAAAATCAATTAAAAAAATCAAAAGTAATTTGGTAGAGGTCCACTTATTTTTGTAGGAGTAAAAAGTTTAGAATACATCAATAGCTCTTAAATACATTGCATATTGGGTGTTTAATATTCCCAAAGATGAATTTAATAGGGAGGCCATAATTATGGTTTTTAGCCTGTACTTAAGAAAAACTGACAATAAATAAAATTTTCTAACCCAAATTCAAAACCAGGGGTATTATTTTTAATAAAAAAAAAAACCCTGGTTTTTTATTGTTCCATAACAAATTACCACAAATATAGCAACTGAAAACACATTTTTTAATCTTCTTCTTATTATTATTTTGGACATGAGTCTGGGTACAGGTTAGCTTGGTCTTTTGCTCAGGGTCTCAAGATGTCTGCTTAGATTTCAGCCTCATTAAGCTCTGGGGTATCTTACAAGCTCATTGATTATTGACAGAAGTCAACTCCTTGTGGTTGTAGGACTGAAGTTCTCATTTTCTTGCATGCTATTGCCTATGAACTGTGCTCAGTTCTTAAAGGTCACCTGTAGACTCTTGTCATAGAGCCCCCTCCATGGGCAGTTCACAACATGGTCATTTTCTTCTCAAGGAATATAGAACATTTCTCTTTACTTTATATTTCTGTATCTTCCTTAATGGCTCATCTGATTAGGTTGGGCCCATGCAGCATCATTGCTATTTTGATTAATTCAGAATCACCTGATTAGGGTCTTTACTTACATTTGCAAAATTTCTGCTGCTATATGGAGAAACATAATTATAGAGTGATATCTTATATTCATGTCCTATTCATATTCAAGGATAGGAAGTTATGCAAAAAGAAGTGAAAATCTTGGGTCCATCTTAGAATTTTTCCTACCATACTAGTTTTAGATCTTAAAAGAATAAGTTTCACATAGCAGCATTACTCACAATAACCAAAATGTGGCAACTAACTGTATAATCACTAACAGATGATTGGATGAACAAAATGTATATGCATTCAATGAAATATTGCTTAACCTTAAAAAGGAAGGAAATTCTGACTCATACAACATCATGGATAAACATGAATATATTATGCTAAATGTAATAGGCACAAAAAGATAAATATTGTATCATTCCATTTATGATATAACTACAAGAATCCAATTCACAGAGACAGATGGTTTTACAGTGATGGTTTTAAGGGGATGACAAGGAGGAGGGATGGGAAGTTGTCATTTAATGAGTATAGAGTTCAAGTTTTGTAAAATGATGAGTTTGCAGACTGTATAACAATGTGAATGTTCTTGACACTACTGACATGTATGCTTGAAAATGGTTAAGATGGTAAATTAGGTGTTATGTGTATTTTAGCACACACACACACACAAAAGAAGCAACAGCAGCATCAGTGTCTATAAAGTTCAGAGAGGTGTAGCAGTTCTCTCTTTTTTGTTCTGCATTATCTGCCAAACACACACACATATACACAAAGCAATAAAAGAAGTGTATCATGGGCAATGGCATCAAGGAGGGCTTTATAAAGACTGTGGTTCATGACTTAGTTCTTAAAATAGTTTGTGGATACTCAGAGAAAAGAAGAATGAGCACAACAATCTTGCTAAGAAATAGAGTTGTACAAGACAATTAGTTGCTGGCCAGAGGAGTTATGCAAACAAAAAGTGGATGTTTTCAAAGAAAGTTAAAGTGAGTATGTAAAAGCATTAAATTTAACAATTTTCCAATGCTAAATTGAAGAAAATGTATTTTATAATTTTTGAAGAAATATTGAAATTGATATAATGCATCTTGCGCTACTGTTGTCTAGGAGTCATTGCCTTATGCTGTAGGTTATATATTCATGGAGGAATTGGAATGTGACTGCAGAATGTATAGTTAATGAATTCATATTTATCATCTGTTTTCCTTATAAAAGGTTGTTTTACTATCACCAACAGCATGCATAAGTTATTTTTATTCAAGGAATCCATGGTACTAAAGAATCAATGATAGATATTTAAACACTGGTATGATTGAAACTAAAGCAAGGAACAAGTTTAATTTATCTTTCCATCTTTCTCTGTCTTGGCTTAGTGCCTTACACATAGTGATTGCTCAATAAAGTCTTGTGCTTCTGAATGTAAATGTCTCCCCTGAAACTTGTGTCTCTAAACTTTGCCTCTTTAATTCAGGTAAACTGCAAAAGATAGTGCTCAATGCCTGCTATATAGCCAGTGTAACTTCTTACAGTTCTTTCCAAGATATTCCTGCTGAAGTTCACATTCAATATAGAATACGTTTAATGAAATTGAAATTTTATAAAATACAATTTTTATTAAAGGGACATGCATATTATTTGGAAAAAGAAAACTTAAATCTCCAGGATTTTAGGGAGACTCTCCCAGGCATTTAAAGATACCTTGACCTTTTCACCACTTTTACTCATCTAATGAGGGTTATCTCAATTTTGAGTTGTTCAACAGTTCTCTTTTTAAATGAAATGCAGTAATTTTACATTTGAGGGTCCAATCCTGGTCATATTTTTCCAGCTGACCTGGAAGTGTGTGCTCTATTGAAACTTTAATACATATTATGTTTTCTAGTCTCTCTCTTGGTACACGTCAATTATATATTGAGTTATTTCTCTAACACATGCTTATATCTTGAAAAGGTAAAGGCCATCATATAGCTACATTTAACCTAAACTATGACAACTAAACTTAAATGCAAATATGTCCGTTCTTTCACCCACTGGTTTCCAGAGAGAGATCTAGGTTTTGAGAGGCTTGTTTGTACAATATGAGTGTGTACAGGGGGGTATTTAATTAATAAGAATATGAAATTATAACATAAAATTAGGCTTAGGGCTTCAATGGGTCTGTGCAAGTGAGGGGCCCTGAGGTTCATCCTTTATTTTTGCTTTATGCTAAGCCCACTTCTGCTTGTTTCTATGGGAAGATAGTGACTTGAAAGTTTGATTGTGATGGAAGTGTCAGATTTTTTCCTCTTCAGTATACACCTTGTTCTTGTCTAAATCCTCTTCTCAACCTGATTTTTTCTATCTCTACCCCACTTACTTAGTTGTGATATTCAGTTTCATATAACACAAAATTGGAGTAATTTACTTTCTTATTTGCTTTTATTGGTCTTCCCCGGTGGCACAGTGGTAAAGAACCTGCCTGCCAAAGCAGGAGACATTGGAGATGCAGGTTCAATCCCTGAATTGGGAAAATTCCCTGAAGGAGGGCATGGCAACCCACTCCATTATTTTTGCCAGGGAAATCCCATGGACAAAGGAGCCTAGCTGGCTGCAGTCTGTGGGGTTGCAAAGAATGGGACATGACTGAGCACACAATGCATTGCTTTTACTATGAATTTTTGGCAAATACATTGATAGACAAGCTGATTCATATCTGAGTTATAAATAGACTAATTGCCAAATAATTATTTTAAATTTAACACAAACGTTCATATATTGGAATATACTCTATCCTCATACATGTATAAAATGAGGAAATATGATTGATAATCAAAATATATAATATTTTACTTATTTCTTACATCATCTTTAAAAATCAGGATAAAGATATCATAAATTCTTAGTCTACTATTTTCCTTATTTAATAAAGAATATACCATATAACCATTCTGCATGAGATCAATGAGTTCTTCTAAGGATGAAAACAATTTATATTTAATATAATGACATTTGCAATAAATTTATCCAAGGGTTCACAAGCTTGTCACTCTATACCAAGAAGGTAATATTTTTCTCCAATAATTTCAATTAATTTAATATGTTCATCTATGAGAAGTTACAGTCTGAGATCTCTTGCTTCCTATAACACCTAACCTTCACCCACATTTTGGAAGCAAGTAAGATAAAAGCTTGTTTTTTTGTATTAAAATAAAAACATGATTATAAGCATGCACTTTTTAAAAACTTTACTTCATTTTAAAATTAATAGCAAAAAATAAAAAAATAAAAAATAAAATTAATAGAAAAGACTAGTGTGTTTGGGTCAGAGGAAAGTAAGAATAATGTCATTTATTTGTACATGTTTTGTGGCTAGGGTAGATTATGCCATGGCTGTTGTTTAGTTGCTAAATAGTTGAACAGCCATGCTCTGCTGTTCCTGGGATTTCCCAGGCAAGAATACTGGAGTGGATTGTCGCTTCCTCCTCCAGGGGATCTTCCCAACCCAGGGATCAAATCAGCATCTCCTACATCTCCTGGTTGGCAGGTGGATTCTTTACCACCGAGGTGCCTGGGAATCCCCAGGATAGATTATCAGTTCAGTTCAGTCACTCAGTCCTGTCCGACTCTTTGCGAACCCATGAATCGCAGCATGCCAGGCCTCCCTGTCCATCACCAACTCCCGGAGTTCACTCAAACTCATGTGCCTCGAGTCAGTGATGCCATCCAGCCATCTCATCCTTTGTCGTCCTCTCCTCCTCCTGCCCCCAATCCCTCCCAGCATCAGGGTCTTTTTCAATGAGTCAACTCTTCGCATGAGGTAGCCAAAGTATTGGAGTTTCAGCTTTAGCATCGTTCCTTCCAAAGAACACCCAGGACTGATCTCCTTTAGAATGGACTGATTGGATCTCCTTGCAGTCCAAGGGACTCTCAGGAGTCTTCTCCAACACCACAGTTCAAAAGCATTAATTCTTCAGTGCTCAGCTTAGGATAGCTCAGAATAGATTATAGAGTACCTTGAATATCAGCAAGGCCAACTTGGAATCAAGAATCTTAGGATGTAGTGAAATTCCTCAGATATAGATTGCTTATAGAAGCTATCTGTTCAGTAAATTCTGAAAATGATCTACCCAAACAACTGTGTGATAGTATGTTACTGTGTTTGATATGGAGTCTTGGGTCATCTTCATATTTTTTACAATGGCTATATTCAGTGTAAGTACTTTGTGTCGTGGAGGCATTTTTCTAATATTTTATTTTCTATGTGTGTATATATATATATATATATATTTTTTGCTTCATAAAAGGGCTATCCTCACTGATTGCCTAAACCTTTCATAACTCTGCACTTACTCTTCAACTCTATAAACTCTAATTTCTACTTTTATCACATCAAACAAATGTCTTTTTTTCTTGTGACCATTTCCTTCCCTGTTGCAAAACTATTGGACATTGCTTTGGGCATTATCTTACTTGACCTCCCCTAATGAAATTCACATTGTTTTTTGATTTTTGTTTTTAATTTTCTGCTTAGCCTTTTGTTTTTCTCGACATATAGGCTTGTTCAATTAAAATTCTGAAATACACAGAAATCAATAAAGAAATGTATAACATGTATATGCAATTTTAATACCTAGAAAAATTAATTGTAGTTCTGCTTTACACACACACTTTAGTCAAAATATACATTCAAAGCAACTTACTGATATTCCAAATTAAGCTTTATTTTATAAACATTTTCCCACACCATTAAAAATTACTCAAGAAAACATCTACAATGGCTATTTAATATCCTAGTCTAGTCTATGGATGTAGCCTCATTCAGCATTTTACTTTTTTTATATTAAGAGTATTTCAAAATTCCACAATTACCAATCATGTTGGGAGAATGTCCTTAGTATGAAATTTTATCCATGCTTAGTATTTCCAAGGAGAGATTTGACAAAGTGTAACTATGAAAGCAAAAGACAGGAATTTTTTTTAAGTTCTTGAGACCTAAAGTTAATTTGTTTTCCAGGATGTTGCTGGTATTTCTGCTACAACTGTGGTAGTGTCTATTTTATTCCTTACTTTTAAATTTTTTTCCAGTTTGATAAAAATCTGATACTGGTTTTATTTTGCATTTGTAAAGGGTATTTATTTTATACAAAATCTCCCTAATTATCTAAGAAATATATTTTTAAAAAATTTCTTGCCAAAGGATTCTTTTCATTTAAGGCTTAGAATGTTCTTTATTTTTTAATTAATTTTTATTGGAGTATTGTTGTTTTACAATGTTTGGATTCTTTATTCTTTAATCATTCATGATTGTTCTTAACTTCTATGGAATTGCCAAGTTCTCTCCTACATTATGTTAACTCCTGAAGGTCTTAGCTTTATAGTCTAACTCCTTTACTCCATTTAATTAGTTAATTTTATTGTATTGTCTCATCATCTCACATGGGGTTTACTAAGTCTGTATCTAGAAAAACATGTAGGAATATTCCATCAAAAGTACCAACACAAAAAATTATATATGCAGCACAACAAATGGGAGCCTGATGTGATGTACAGTATGAGGTTTACATTTGTTCTTACCAGACTTGGGAAAATGCAGGTCTGTTGAGAATCCTGTATTATTATGCTGTTTACTTTTTATTCAGAGGATTTAGGAAGTTAAGAGGAATTTATCAATATGTATTTTAGCAAAGTTATCTAAGAGTTATAGTTAATAATATATTTTTCTTAAAACAATTTTCATTTTTCTTCTCATACTTGAATCTTACCAAGTTGAGGAAATAACACATATTTTATCATCAAAAATTTAATTGAACACAATATAACAATGATGTAGTCTAACAAAAATGTATTTAATTCACTGTAATTGGAAAAGGCAAGTTTTAAATTTTTCCAAATCTTAAAAGGTGAAACAAAATCTTTGGTGTTATAAGTGTTCATATTTAAATAATCATAATGGAATACCTGACTAGTTATTGTGTTAACAGATTGACTGAAATTCTAGCTGATGGAAAATCATAATTCTCTAGATAATTACTTTTCTGTTGGACTACCTGAAAGCTCCTCTGAATACACAATAAAAGTCTCTGACCCAACTGTACTAGGTAAACCTACAATGAAGAGATGTTATTTTCATCCTTCAATACCTAGACAAGGGGTCCAAATAAAGTCAAGGGCCTTCATCCCTTTAAGCACGTTGATGCATTTGGTCACATACAGGTGTGCATGGGACTGAATTTAAGTGTTGTTTAGAGAGCTGAATGAGAAATATAATTTTCAAGAAATGGAGAGATGAGGATTGGGTGGAAAGGATAAACCAGAAAGAGATTGTGGGTATGGAGATAGAGGAACAGGTGAGAAGACTGGAGATCGACTCAGTACCAAGTGGGCAGGGAGAAATAATCACTAGTGGAGAGGTTGGCAGACTACCTCAAAGAACATGATAATTTGCTGTGAGTATCAAATGATGTGTCCTTTGTCTATAAGTGTTTTACATATATGTGGGTTTATTTTGCCCAAATTATTTTTGTGTGAATACTTCCAATACATATTATACACTCTCATTTTTACAAATATTTATTGAGCCTTTGTTATATGCATAAGTATATATATATAAAGATGTATTTAATTATGCATAGGATATGTGTATATTGCTTGTTCTATTTTTAACTGTATCATATAAAACATGTATTTATAGGGAATTCCCTGGTAATCCAGCAGTTAGAACTCTGGCTTTCACTGCAAGGGCTCAGATTCAATCCCTGGTTGAGAAACTATGATCCTGCAAGCTGTCCAGTGAGATCAAAATCCCAGCCCCACAAGACAAAAAAAAAAAAAAAAACACAACAGCAATAGCAGAGAAAAATAAAATACATATATTTTCAGCTAAATATGCTTACTAAATAGGGCTTCACAGGTGGCACAGTGGCAAAGAATCCGCCTGCCAATGCAGAAAATGCAAGAAATACCAGTATGATCCCTGGGTCAGGAAGATCCTCTGAGGAAGGAAATGGTAACTCACTCCAGTATTCTTTCCTAGAAAATTCCATGGACAGAGGAGCCTGGCAGGCTACAGTCCATGGGGTCACAGAGTCAGACTTGACTGAGCAAATGAGCACATACACATACTGACTAAATAGTTTCAGTCTTATTTATGGCCCCTTTCTCTTACTTGTTTTCTACATGTTGAAGTATTTTGTTGCTGCTGTTCAGTCATTAAGTCATGTCCCAGTCTGTGACCACATGGACTGCAATACACCAGGCTCCTTTGTCCTCCACTATCTCCTGGAGTTTGCTCAAATTCATGTCCATTGAGTTAGTGATGATATCTAACCATCTCATCCTTTGCCACTTCTTTCTCTTTTTGTCTTCAATTTTTCCCAGCATCAGGGTCTTTTCCAATGATTCGGATCTCTACATCACATGGACAAAGTATTAGAACTTCAGTTTCAGCATCAGCCCTTCCAATGAATATTCAGGGTTGATTTCCTTTAGGATTGACTGGTTTGATCTCCTTGCTGTCCAAGAGACTCTTAAGAGTCTTCCCAGCACCACAATTTGAAAGCATCAATTGAATCAATGCTCAGCCTTCTTTATGGTCCAACTCTCATATCTGTATGTACACGTCTACTTGTAAAAACGTAGCTTTGACTATGGGGCCCTTTTGTTGGCAAAGTGATGTCTCTGCTTTTTAAATGTGCTGTCTAGGTTTGTCATAGCTTTCCTTCCAAAAAGCAAGCATCTTTCAATTTCATGGCTGCAGTCACCATCTGCAGTGATTTTGGAGCCCAAGAAAATAACATCTGTCACTGCTCTCACTTTTTCCCTTATATTTGCCATGAAGTGATGGGATTTGATGCCATGATCTTCATATCAAACTATTTTAGAGGTATTTTTCCCCTATCAATCCAAAATATCATCCTAGAAACTCTCTTCCAGTCCCATGGTTTTAAATACTATGTATATGTTATGATTCCTAAACACACTTCCGCTCTGTCATCTGTCTGTAACTTCAGATTTACGCATGCAACTGCTTATGTCACATTTCATTTGATATGGAATATAAATCTCATAATTTATATAATCAAAACAGAATCCTTAACATCTCTCTTGCCAGTGCCAAATAATTAGTTTTCAGTCTCCTTCACTTCAAATTATGGCACTAATGCCCACTTAGGTAGTTATCTAAGCCAAATATCAAAGGATTATCCTTTATTTCTGTCTTTTCCTTACCTGTCACTCTACAAACTTTCAGTCAGCAACTCTGATTTTTCTTATAAAATATACCTCCAATTGCATGTACTCTTATCCAGCTCTTGTATGAGCACCACAGTCCAAACAACAGGAGCTACCATCTTAGCTCCCTTACTGTTTCCAACTGCAGCCCTTACAGCCCTTACTTTATACAACCATCCATATGGTTTAAACAGTTGAAATACATTACATGGTGTCATCACTCCATTACTTAATACTCCAATGTTCCCACTGACTTCAAGTAAAATAAAATTTGGTACCCTTTGTAAAATAATTAAACCCTAAAGGATTTCATTCTGCTTATCTTTTCTGACACCAACTCTCTCACCTTCCTTAACCATGTTGTTTCAGCTACGTGGCACTCTTTCCATTCCTGCCCTAGGGACTTTGTAATAGCTATAAAGTCTTTCTAAAATGTTTCTTCAGTTTTACACGCATGGTTTCTCTAGTCAATTTAGGGCTCACCTTAAGTATCATCTCTCAAAGAGTCCTCATGAGCATCCAATCAGATGCAATTCTCTCCACACATCAGTCCCATCATATCACTTAGCTTTGATTCTCTGTAGAGAACCTGTCACAATTTTATTTTTATTTCTTTATGTTTGTTTACTATCTGATCACTCTAAACTCTGTGAAAACAGGGAGAGTATCTATCTTAGAATCATCACATATCAAGCATTCTATCAATGTTTATTTAAAGAATTACTGTTGTAGAAAATCTTTAAGCATGGGCAGATGGCAAGATGAGAAAACGATTAATGCTTTTTCCATTCTTGAAAAATCCTATTATTTTTATGAAAATATGTCCTGTACTTCAATCCTGCCTAAATACACTTTAGATAAGTCACTGTGGCTAAAGAGATAATTTGGAACTTTCTGTTTGATTAATCAGTTGATACAGATATATTATTCAAAGTAAATACATATTTGAGATACTGCTGAATAATTTGGAAAATATAGGTAGATTTTGATTAGAGGTAGGGAATTAAAGACTATTTTTTAACTTTATTTCAGGATATTGCTATAAAATATGTAGTTACAATTCAATGTAAATTTTTCTTAAAATCATGTTACTTTGGAGAAGAATTGCTGTTATATGAACCAGAGGAACAGAAAAAATATTTTGTATGATTTTTTTGCACTCCACTTTTTGTGTTTATTTCTATAGTAGGCTTCCAAATTGGAAAGGTAAACAATTTATAATTGATATATGCTAAATTGCATGAACTCCTGAGAATAGGCCATATTATGTAAAGTTAGACAAAGCAACCTCATACATCCTTGGGACATTAATTTACCTTGAACTTTTGTGGGAAAAACATTATTTTCTCATGAAAACAGGCAAATAGAAATGTTGTAATTTATAACTCTTTTAAGATAAAATGTCACTCTTTGAAGAAATTTCTCCATTAACCTGACTGATTTGTGTTATGATCCACACCTCCCTGACTGTGAAATTCCCCTCCTTTGCAGTAGCAAATAGATAATTTGGTAAAAAAATACAGAAATCATTGGTCTGTAATACAAAATTATTTTTATAGTAGAATTTCATATTAATTGAAGGATATGAAGGTAAATGAGAAATAAATTGGTATTATTGCCAGGTATTACTAAATGCATGTAAGGAAATTTATATTGGAGAAGGAAATGGCAACCCACTCCAGTGTTCTTGCCTGGAGAATCCCAGGGACAGAGGAGCCTAGTGGGCTGCCGTCTATGGGGTCGCACAGAGTCAGACACGACTGAAGCGACTTAGCAGTAGCAGCAGCAGGGAAGAATCAGATCTAGACCAACTTTCACTTTTTTTTTTTTTTAACTTTTTAAAAACTGCACACATTTAAACTATAATTAGCAAAATACTTCTTCACCAGTTTTGTTATGTGGAGGCTTTAGAGTCAGAAACCTAAACTTGCAGTATCCTACTATTTACTAGGTAGCAAAACTGGTTAATGGGATTTACGTCTCTGGGCCTCAGTTCCCTCATCTGTAAAGGGAAGGATTAGTTTGTATTCTTAAGTCTCCTTCAGATCTGATCTGCTGTGATTCTGTTTCCTTTTCTTTTTCATTATGTCTCATTAAAAGTAGGTCTCTTCATTTTTAGAGTTTCTGTATCTCTATTCAAAACCACTCATTTCTGATTCTCTCTTCTGTTTCATGTCTGAAAAATGTTAATGTGGATTGATGGTCCTATCTTTATTCACGTATCCTATCTTCTTCAGAGACAAACACTAGGTGATGAGAATTGTAATTGCTGAAGTCAGAGAACCTCAGAATACCACGGAATCCACAATTATTCATTGTGTACTGATGAACAGAATAGAAGAGCTTGGTATCTCTGTTTTTGTGGTTAGTAATGTAGCCGTAAACCCTCCTGTCTTCCAGAGATACAGTGATCCTCATTTGTAAATGACATCAGAGAACGTGAAGCTCCTTTTCGAAACTAAGAACTGATTGTCACTCTTGGTTATTGCAGCAGACAACTTTGATTGTAAAAGCTCTCCTTGGACACAGTAGTGGCTCATCTCTAAGAACTAGTGAAAGAAGACTTTTTGTGTTTTTCTGTCAGCACTAATTCTTACTGACCTTTCATGTTGACACTGTTAAGTCACATTTCCAGATACTAGCCATTCTTACTTAAATCTGAGGACAATACTTCAGTCATAGCTTGGATCTTCTGAAGATGTTTTATGGGGAATGGGATTTGAAACTAGATGAGCGTCATATTAGCACATTATATTAAAATAAAGTATCAATTTCATTGGTATATATAGTATATTTAACCATCAAATGGGAAGCCAAGTCTCAGGATTAAACTGAGAAAACATAATTAATTATAAATAATTTTATGTGAGGTTCATATAACAATTAATTAAAGAAACAGATTATAGTAAGAATAAAGCACTTTAAGCTTTTAATGACTATTGCATGTTTAGTCACTTCGATCATGTGTGAATCTTTGCAACCCTATGGACTGTAGACTGCCAGGCTTCTCTGTCTGTGGGATTCTCCAGGCAAGAGTACTGGAGTGGGTTGCCATGCCGTCCTCCATGGGATCTTCCCGACCCAGGGATCAAACCCACATCTCTTATGTCTTCTGTATTGGCAGGCGGGTTCTTTACTACTAGCATCACCTAGGAAACCCTTTGACAACTGTTGTGTTACTAGTATTAAATTATTGGAAGGAATCATTTAAGGAAATGGAGAAGGCTTATTATAAGATATTTGACTCCCATTGCTGCCAGATGCTGATCGTTCTGAATTCCTATCTATTTTCGAGTGTCTTGTGAATCTTTGTAGCTTCCCAACAAAAGAACAGGTAACAACTGGTGTTGAGAAGAAAGGGGAAAAAAAAGGAAAAGTTTTTCTAGTTTAAATTGGGGTTATCTATTTTTTTAAATTCCTTTCTATTTTCAGGAGCTGGGGATATGGCTTCCCTTCAACCACAAGGGTATCAATTAGGGGGAAGGTGGGAATAAAATACTCCTAATGACATTAACAAACCACAAATATTACATTCCTTTGAAGTACTGAATACTACCCTCAAAAGTTATATGATTAGATTTCAAAATTTTTGTAGTCTTCAGGAATATGTGGGAGAGAATGTCCAGAAGCCAGCTGACGTTAAAATTCATTGTGATATAGCAGCACTCCTGGAAAAAATGGAAGAATGTTTTTCAGAAGCTATTATGTATAATAATTTATTGAGTAAAAAATATATTAATAGTGATTCTGGCATTGTTTGTTTAAAAGAGAGAGTGTTAAGTAGAATAGAAAAAAATTATAATTAAACAGAAAAATCAGCATGAAATTAAGAATTGGATTTTCTCTACATATTATATATAGAGAATGAAATGAATGTCTTGGTTTTATACCATGAATAATGCCAAGATTCCAAATGGACTACAGGTGATTATACAATTTAAATTTTATTCTCATGTTGCAATTTGTGTATATGATTAAAATGTCATATATTTTAAAAGACTGTAGTCCAATTATGTCTATTTTATAGCTCTCTTAAATAAAAAAGATATAATGGAAAGACATACTATTGGGTGTAGGCACTACCATGTAGTGCCAACTTGGACTATATTTAAACTTATATCCCTAGAAAATACCTATTACCTAATTATAACAAAAAAATTAAAATATTTTCCAAATTAAATATTGTGCGGGAAAATATAGTACCTGAGAATATTACTTTTATATGAGGTGTTTTCCAAAGAGCAGAAAGAAAAAAAATCTTCAAGCTGATAATAGGGAA
Organism: Bos mutus; assembly: GCF_027580195.1. Lineage (NCBI taxonomy): Eukaryota > Metazoa > Chordata > Mammalia > Artiodactyla > Bovidae > Bos > Bos mutus. The sequence continues at coordinate 35,965,570 of NC_091618.1, forward strand.
TAATGATACTATTTAATATTTATTGAATGATCACATTATGCCAAGCACTGTGCTAAGTGCTTTACATTAAATTCTCCCTTTATCCTTCCAGTAACCTTACAGAATAGGAACTGCTGTTATTTTATAGCTGGAAAATAGGCTTAGGAAGATTAAATGACTTGTTCAAGGTCACATAATAGTAAGTGTTGGAGCAGGGCTGGACTCAGGTTCGGTCTCTTACTCTACACCCTTTTGCTTTTAACATACATATTTGGAAACTTATTTACAAGTGCTGAAAATAGCAAACATTTTAACTGCATATAAATAGTTAAAATCAATATAAGATGCTTATCTACAATGTATTAATAATTCGGAATGAGAGCCTCAAGTTATTCCAGTTTACATGCTATTTAAAATCCTGACATGTTAATCTTGATTGCATTTTGATACCTTTTGACCTTTAATATCTGTCCATAGATCGAGTTTTATTGGATATAAGTGCAGCCTACCTCTGTAATCTACATAGAGATTCTCATTCATTAATGGTTAAAATTATTTTTTTCAGAACTCAATTCAAGAACGCATGACGGTACTAATACCGTTTGCCAGGGCAGAGAGATTATCTTTGACCCAAGACAAAATACACATTGTACCCCTGTGAAGCCATGCCTCTTTTTCAGTTAAAAAATATCAAACTATAGTTAAGGATTTTGAAAGTCATAGGATTGTAGATTAAGGAATGTCACTTAAGCAAGGACTTAATCGTTCTCGTATCCATCTCAAGTCAGAGGTAACTTGTTTGTCATTTCTTTCCAAGTGTATTTTAATAATGATCCTAAATGGCTTTTGGAAGTTGTCGTTGGTTTGTTCTTTAGTCACTAAGTAGTGTCCAATTCTTTGCAACTCTATGGACTGTGGCTTGCCAGGCTCCTCTGTCCTGGGATTTACCAGGCAAGAATATTGGAGTGGGTTGTTATTTCATTCTTCAGGGAACCTTCCCTGGAAGTTTTTGTTTGTTTATTTGTGTTCTGGAAGTTGGCAGGGCCCATGAGGCTTTTCTAAAGTAGTGAGTCTCTGCATATGAGACCATCATACTCAATAGGTTTTCCTCTGCCCCACAGCAAAGGAAACTAAGCTGAGACAACAAAAGTCATTTTATTGAAATAGACTTTGCTTGTGAAATCAATTCCACTTTTCTTTCAAAGCTCATAATGTTACTCCAAAGTAATTATATAAGATTAAGCTCGCTTATAAAATATGGACTAAGCCACAGCGAGGCTAGTTTGCCACATAGATGAAGCCAGGGACTGTAGGGATAAACCATGTGGGCACCAAGTGTTTCAGAGTCATTAAAATTGTGTTCCAATTAGTTCTAAAGTTTATTTGGGCTAAACTAAGTCTTTAACCAAGGAGAGAAATCAATTTTCATACAGGAAACTTCTTAGGATAAGAAACTAAAATCTCAAAGAACAATAATGGTTACTTGAAGGAAAACATTTTATGCCAGCTGGATAAATCAGAGAGGCTTCCCTGGTGGCTCAGTGATAAAGAATCTACCTGCCAATGCAGGAGATGCAGGATCCATTCCTGGGTTGGGAAGAGCCCCTGGAGAAGGAAACAGCCAACCCACTCCAGTATTTTACTTGGAAGTTCCCATGGACAGAGGAGCCTGGTGGGCTACAGCTCAAGAGGTCACAAAAGAGTTGGACACAACTTGCAACTAAGCAACAAGAACAAATACGGACAAGTCAGAAGAATAGATTCCACACTGTCATCGTTAGATAATCAGTGCCTGATTTTATTTTGTGTTCACAATCCTCAAAGTTCAGAATTTCTGTGAAAGTTTAGTTTGAAGTATTTGTAAAATAATGAGGCTGTATTTCAAATAGAATCTAATATAGTTTAAATGACATTACTGTAAATTATCAGGATTGGGAACATGTGTACACCCGTGGCGGATTCATGTTGATGTATGGCAAAACCAATACAATATTGTAAAGTAATTAGCCTCTAATTAAAATAAATAAATTTAAATTAAAAAAATAATTTTTAATTTTTGAAACAAAAAAAATTGCTAGAAAGAATGATCCTACAATGTTTTATTATGCTGCATAGATTTGTAGTTCTTTATCATAGAAAGAAAATGAAAATCATTTAAAACTTGTCTATAATGCCAATTTATTTCTTTGACCAACACCAACTTGTACACATATCCATTCTAAATTTGAAATCAAAATGCTTTGAATACAGCTTATGAACCTCTTTGTTTTGAGGGGGAAAGAACCACTAAAGCAAACTGAAGAGAAAGGGGAGATAATAAAGGTTGGAAGTAACCTTTTGGCAAAGAGGAACAAGAGCAGTGGAATAATTTAATTGCTCATCAGCTAATTATACGGTATTATAATGTTAATGTGTCTTCATCATGACAATGTAATAGGTATAGATTGAAGCATATGAAAAAGAAAGTGTTGATGCAGTAATTATAAGTAAGAGTGGAGCTGTTAGAGTAATTATAATGCTTCATCGGGTAATTAACGTATTGTTCAACTTGAAATGAGAAACAGTGAAAAAGTTAAATATTGAAGGACATGCCTTTGACACTCCAGAGATGTCTTTGAGCCTTTGCAGAGAGGAGAGTATTCTATGTTGATACAGTATTTTCCTGATTTTCTTTCCCTTGATTTATTATTTTTCAGTTATGTGTGCTGCTAAAGAACACAGTAATTTGAGTGTGGAATGTTACTGGTGGTTAATTTTATAATGTAATATGATTCATGTAGCTGCTATTTCTTTTTAACTTTTGTCTCATTTTGTATTCCACAGGGTCATTAAATAAGTAAAAAGTTTAAAAATCAAACTAGCTCAAAATGAAATACTGTATGTGAACAATTATATAAACTAAAGATGGTGATAATTATTATTTAACAGACCTGAGCAGTTTCTTCTGAGAAGTTTGGGAATTTTCCTTGTATTTTAATATCAGTGGGTAACCTGAGTTTTTTAATTTTTTTAACTCATCAGCTCAGAAATATCCATTTACTGTAAAGTCCCTTGATTGGATTATAAAGAATAAGAGCAACAAGTAAGCACTGGCAAGTGGTGGGCAGCTATAATTTTGTGAGCTGTCTGCTAATTTTCTTTGAATAATAGCTCAAGATCATCTATATGTAAAACACTGTTCTGAATATCATATATGTGTATATGTATGCTGCTGCTGCTACTGCTGCTAAGTCGCTTCAGTCGTGTCCGACTCTGTGCGACCCCAGAGACGGCAGCCCATCAGGCTCCCCTGTCCCTGGGATTCTCCAGGCAAGAACACTGGAGTGGGTTTCCATTTCCTTCTCCAATACATGAAAATGAAAAGTGAAAGTGAAGTCGCTCAGTCATGTCTGACCCTCAGTGATCCCGTGAACTGCAGCCTACCAGGCTCCTCCGTCCACGGGATTTTCCAGGCAAGAGTACTGGAGTGGGGTGCCATATATATATATATATATATATATATATATATATACACACACACACATAAATGCAATATCTACCTTATTTCTTTTTCATTCATAACATTTTACAGAAGTGATAGCTACCAGAGCAGAGGTTCTGAGATCATTTGTCTCAGTGGTAGAACTGGGGTTTGAACCCAAGTGGCTGCGTTGGGCTGTAGACCCTTAACTACTGCCAGTTCTCAATTCAGGGGCTTGTTAGAAGACTCATGAAAAGTTTCTATGTTCATATTAGAACAAGGGGGTTAGCCAAGATTTAAAGAGCTGAGGGTGAAGGATAAATAGAATCTATATAGGTAAAGGAGAAGGAAGCAATTGAATATGCAGTATTGAAGATGGCAAAGAGAAATCAATTTGGTTGCAGTGGAAGGTCATGAAGAGGAACTCTAAGAGAAACAAACAAACTTTAGACTTAGTTTAGAACTTAATCATAAACAGCTTGAAGGCCAACCTGAGAAATTCCTTAACTTATCCTACTCAATGTATGTGGATTTTGCAAATGCTTATGATCAACACATATACGTTACCAAGCTAGGTATGCAGGTGGATAGAGGACTATTAGCAGAGGAATTATAAATAATGATGCATTAATACTTTAAGTTTTCAAATTAATGAAAAAAGAGCTAAATTTCTGGGATCATAATTCTTGTTGAAACTTCATTTTGTTATTTTGAGATCGCAGGCTGCCAAGCCATCACTATTAATACTTTCATAAATTTTCTATAAAGAGCTGTGATTTTTAATTTTGTTCTTATGAATGTTCACATCAGATTTTGTTAAGGGATAAATATATCACATGACCGAGAAAAATAGACAAGCAATTTCTTTTTAAAATCAATTAAAGGGGGAAAAAAAAGAAAAAAAAATGATGCTATAATGTTTCAATTTACCAAATTATGGTGTATTACTTTTCATCAATAAAAATTAATGTAAACTATTAAAAATCAATTGGAAATAATGGAAACAGAGACAGACATTATTTTCTTGGGCTCCAAAATCACTGCAAGTAGTGACTGCAGCCATGAAATTAAAAGACTCTTATTCCTTGGAAGAAAAGCTATGACCAACCTAGATAGCATATTAAAAAGCAGAGACATTACTTTTTCAACAAAGGTCCATCTGGACAAAGCTATGGTTTTTCCAATAGTCATACATAGATGTGTGAGTGGGACCATAAAGAAAGCTGAGCACTGGAGAATTGATGCTTTTGAACTGTGGTGTTGGAGAAGACTTGAGAGTCCCTTGGACTGCAAAGAGATCCAATCAGTCAATCCTAAAGGAAATCTGTCCTGAATATTCATTGGAAGGATTGATGCTGAAGCTGGAACTCCAATACTTTGGTACCTGATGTGGAAAAGACTCATTGGAAAAGACCCTGATGCTGGGAAAGATTGAGGGCAGGAGGAGAAGGGGATGGCAGAGAATGAAATGGCTGGATGGCATCACCGACTCAATGGACAAGAGTTTGAGCAAGCTCTGGGAGTTGCTGATGGACAGAGAGTCCTGGCCTGCTGCAGTCCATGGGGTCACAAAGAGTTGGACACTACTGAGTGACTGAAGTGATTAAAAATCAATGCACATTTTAAAAATTGGAGTATAATGCACATTTTAAAGCAAATAGAATTGGAGCAAAGTACTCATTATCTAGGACAGTTCTAACTTTAAAAAAATGATTTAAACATTGGACTCAAATTTTAAAAATGTATTGGGTTGGCCAAAATTAAAAAAAAAAAACTTGAAGGAACTTTTTCCCACCTAATATATATTGGAACTTGGCTTCTCTGGTGGTTCAGTGGTAAAGAATCCACCTGCCAGTTCAGGAGCTGCAGGAGACATGAGTTCAATATCCTGGTCAGGAAGATATCCTGAAAGAGGAAATGGCAACCTACTCCAGTATTCATGCCTGGAGAACCCCATGACCGGAGGAGCCTGGTTTGTTCCAATCCAGGGTCACAAGAGTAGGACATGATTGATCACACACAGTCAATATTTATGTAACTGCATGCATTTTGAAGGTTATCTGCTTTCTTATTTTAATGGTCTATTTACCTTCTTAAAATTCAGGGGAAAAAAGCTGGACAATTAGACAGATTGGTTCACTTAAATTTGGTATACTGTGTACTAACAGTTTCCACGGCATATCAGGATTGTAAGATTGATGAAAGTGTAAAGTGGGGTATGTTTTGTTGTTCAGCATGTAGCTGAAAACACAATCCAATCTGGAAGCTATGCTTGGAATGATATGGATTCTTTCTTTTAGGGGTTTTGTGGGTTGGCACCTCTATAGTAAAAGAAGCACAGATCTTAAAGTCAGTGATCCCAAGAACTGATTCAATTAGCCTCTCTGAATCTTACTTTCCATATTATAAGAGAGGTAATAATAATTTCTGTCTTGCAGGGTTGTTGAGAAATTAAAAATACATATAAAATGGTTATCATGGAAGCTGGCACATGTTCATTATTCAGTTAAAATTGGCTATGATTATTTCTATTCAGCTTAAGAGAGATGCTGAACAATGCTTTGCACTATTTAATAAGTTCTGAAAAGTTTAAAACAAATCCATGAAATTATGTTGTGACTTTCTTTTAAAATATTAATTATGATTGTTCTCAATCTGTAATGCAAGAGATACTAAGCGTTAAAACAGCAAAATGTAGTCATGGAAAGTATCCTCCGTTCAAGACCCTTCATGAAGAGTGGAATATTGCAATTGTCAGAGGTTATTTTAATTAAGAAGGAACTAATGCTAGTTGTAACTCTTTGAAACAGGTTTTATATGTAATAATTCCAGTACAATGAGTATAAGTCAGTATCCTTCACAGCAAATTTACAGTACGCATAAACACACATATGACTTACAGCACACATCACACTGTGGTTACTCATTTATTAGCCCACACACATATACTGTGACACTTAGTGATTTCCTATGCTAGGTGTTTCTTTTGCTCAACTATGAATATCATGCAAGCAGACATGATTTCTCTCATTTTTGTTATGCCTTGCAAAATCTAGTATAGCATACTTGGAACATAGTAAGTATTTAATGCATATTTACTGAATAAGCAGATACATGAACTTTCACAATTTTGGAGATGAGTCAATGTTAGGAAAGATGTTGATCTTTTAAATTCACAGTTTACAATCTACCAGTTTGTCAGAAGCATTGTTTCTTTCTCTAAACAAAATTTATATCACAATGGTAACAATGAACATAGTCAAACACATATATACATTGTACTTAATTTTGCTTTCCCCCACTTCCTCTGACCAGTTCCTGGAAGAAATGTATATAACCAGTGAAAGAAGGAAAAAAAATTGAGAAAAGAACATTCAGTCATTTTTTTTTCAAAAATAACTGAGAACACAACATATTTTTCTGTGGCTCTCATTTTTTTACTTCAGTCTACACTTAGCTGGGCAGTATTATCCACAAATATAACAAAATTGACCTTTTCCTGTATAAGTTTAACATTATGGTTTCTTGATAAGATGAAAGTGGCAGGAACCTTAACAATATAATTGTTCCCTTGTTTACAGAGGAAGAAAAATATCCAGAAGAATATTTCTTTTCCTTATATAACCAAAAGTGGGATCTAGCTGTCACCCAATAAAGAGGCAAGGTTCCTGGAAAAGAAAGTTTATTTTGGATGCCAGACAAGGGTGGGGGTTTTGGACGGCCCACACAGACTCCATCAGTCATTTTGAAATTGGTCATCGGTGGTCTGACCAGCCTCATCTTGACTGTTCTGTTTCTGTTGTTCAGTCCCTAAGTCATGTCCAACTCTTTGTGACCCCATGAACTGCAGCACTCCAGGCCTCCCTGTCTCTCACTGTCTCCTGGAGTTTGCCGAAGTTCATGTCCATTGAGTTGATGATGCTATCTAACCATCCCATCCTCTACTGTCTGCTTCTCCTTTTGCCTTCAATCTTTCCCAGTATCAAGGTCTTTGCCAATGAGTCGGCTCTTTGCATCTGGTGGTCAAAGTCCTGGAACTTTAGGTTCAGCATCAGTCCTTCCAATGAGTATTTATGGTTGACTTCCTTTAGGATTGACTGGTTTGATCTCCTTGCAGTCCAAAGGACTCTCCAGAGTCTTCTCCAGCACCATAGTTTGAAAGCATCAATTCTTTGGCACTCAGTCTTCTTTATGGTCCAACTCTCATATCTGTATATGACTACTGGAAAGACCATAGCTTTAACTATATGGACTTTTGTCAACAAAATGATGTCTTTGCTTTTTTAAATCTTTCTGTTTTATGTCTTTTCTTGATTAAATGCAGTTAATCTTCAGTTCCACAGTCAGTTTGTTTCCATTACTTGAGGCCAGTTCAGGAAACTGTGACAGCTTGTGTCATGGCTACAGTCTGGTATCATGTAAAATTTTCCTCCTGCTAGGGGTTTTAGTACCTGTAAGACAGTCCACATGATATAGCTCAAAATATTGCCTATAACCCTTGAGAAGGAGCTAAAAGTCCTTGACTGTGCTTAATGTCAAAACTATTATTATTTAGTCTCCTTTGACTGTTTTCCTTTAATTCTGCCTGGTTTCATTTTTCTGCTTAAACTTATACTTTGGCTAAAATTTTTCCACAGACAAAAAGCAGGTAAAGGTTGTGTGGGGCAAGGACCATAACACCCTGCTTTGTTTCACTTCTAGAGGAATTAAAAAAAAACAATATGGGGGGCTGCATGAGGAGCTCATAATAGTCTTGAGAACTAGAAAACTCGAATGGGAAGAAAAATAAAAGTCTCTGGTAGAGGTATTTTAGACAGACATCTTTTTGACTCCTTATTCTCTTGGCTTTAGTCATGTTCTTTGCTGATAACTCTGGGGCCTGAACCCTGGGAGCCTGGTAAAGCTAGGGTTAATCTAGACATTTTAGTTACTATAAAAAGCCTAGGAGAGGCCTAAATGCAGGGTCATATTTTACTAAATTCAAAGAATTGTTATTTTTTATCACGTACTTCAATTAATTACTGAAAAACTAATCAATAAGATTTACTTATAATTTTTGTCTTATTATTTTATGAGGAAAATAATTCCCACCAAACCAATAATTCAGATATAATAGATAATATTCGTATCTATTATATCTGATAATGAATTGTATGTTTTGTTCATAAAAGGAAACATAAAATTTATCTCAACATTTTTTAGAAAGTGTCATGCTTTTCTACATACATGAAAGAAAAGTTATCCCCCAAAAGTATATTTTATCACTATTTTGAAAAATATATATTGAATATGATGAGTACTTTAAATATATGTGGGATTAAATAACATTACTTTTCTGTAAAATAATTAAATGCAAAGAAATACAATAGCTGAAGTTTTCCAAAATCTCTAGTATTGTAAGAGTCCTTCTCCTGTTGTGGTGTCCTTTGAACTAGTGTTTTAGAAAACGTTTGATCTCATTTCCTGATGGGAATCTAAACTTTGTTGTTTGGGTTACAGGTTTTTATCCAGATCAGAATTTCAAGTGGTTATATCAGTTCTATGAGAATTATCATGTTCCATGGAAAGGTTTATAATTTCTATAGAATCAATCTGCATGTAAGAAGTTTAGGTCAAAATATGAAGATCTTACTGTCATGAAGAGAATGCTAATTTTTATTCAGATATTAAACCTGTGAATTTTTTCTGTATTCTTTTGTCAAAGAAAAAACCCAGTGTGTCCCTTTTAATTCTAGTGGGACGTAAAGAGATATACAAACTCTTAATGTAATGAAGAGTGGAATTAGTTCATTGTTATTTTGCATAATTAATTAAGTATCTTTGTATAGTTTGGAATAAATTTATAATAAGATTACACAAGTCATTAAAAAAAAGGTTTTTTTGGTGGTTTTTGTAGGCTATAATTACCTTTTCTTGCCAACTCTTATCCATTTGCTGCTCTCTTTAGGCCAGGCCTCCTTTCCTGTCTAATATCCCAAATAAATTCATGCTCATCTCTCAGATATGTTCACTCCCTGACATGGCAGGACTCTATGTTGTTCATAAGACTTGGAAACTTGAAGACAGAAAAGGCCAATTTTGGTGCCAACCTTTGCTTCTGCATTTGGCTAATCTTTCCCCAAATGAAACATAATCTTTTTTTAAAAACAACATAAAACTTAAAGCAGTAACAACAAAAAACAAACACTAAAGACATACAAGAAAAAAATCTCAGTATCATTGATACTGATGGATGGCTGATTGAAACAATTGTGAGTGAAAACGAAAAGGAAAAGCATGCTGCTGCTGCTGCTGCTGCTGCTAAGTCACTTCAGTTGTGTCCGACTCTGTGTGACCCCATAGACGGCAGCCCACCAGGCTCCCCCGTCCCTGGGATTCTCCAGGCAAGAACACTGGAGTGGGTTGCCATTTCCTTCTCCATGCATGAAAGTGAAAAGTGAAAATGAAGTCACACAGTCATGTCTGATTCCTAGCGACCCCATGGTAGTTGAGTAAATTTCTCTATTGTAGCCCCTCTTCCCTCTGCCTGGAAATATCCCCCAGAGTTTTCTTGATCATTTTTACTATGTACCTATTAAATAGCTATCTCTCTCTTATCCCTAGTATTTATTTTTTTAATTCATTGTAGTTTAGATACACAATAGGAATTGCTTTCTCCCTTGAATGTTAAATTGCTTCAGCTGTGTCCAATTCTTTGTGACCCCAGGGACCCATGAGGTACCTCTGTCCATGGGATTCCCCATGCAAGAATACTGGAGAAGGTTGCTATGCCCTCCACCAGGGGATCTCCCCAAACCAGGGATTGGGCCTTGTTTCTTATGTCTCCTTCATTGACAGGCAAGTTCTTTCCACTAACGCCACCTGGGAACTTCTTACCCCTAGACACTTAGAGAATTGTAACCTTCAATCAAGGCTCCAAAGGTGGATAAATGGTAAAGAATCCACCTGCCAAGCAGGAGTCTTGCATTCAATCCCTGGTTGGGAAAGATCCCCTGGAGAAGGAAATGTCAACCAATATCCAGTATCCTTGCCTGGGAAATCCTGTGGACCGAGGAGCCTGGTGGGCTTCAGTCCATGGGGTTGCAAAGAGTCAGACATGACTCAATGACTAAAAAATGGAAACTTACAATCAAGGTGTAATAGCTCATGTTTTTAAAGGGATAAAAACGTATATGTTACATAAGCACAACATAGCAAAATATGTTTTTCCATGGTCTGTACTATTTCCCTGGTGTCTTATGGGGTCTAGTTTAATGCTGTGTATATAAGGTTTGCTAAAATATAGTTACAAAATAAAGTAAGGTTAAAAAAAAATAAAAGTGAAACCTCTTTCCTCACTAGGTAAAACTATAGCTTTAGAATTATCAAGGGATTGAACTAGGATTTAGTAGTTTCTTTCTTTCTTTTTTTTAATCAAATTGTGCCTAGAAGCATTCTCACAGTTTAGGAGAAGACTTTAAAAAGGAACTATTGGAAGCTGTAGGTTAACATTCTTTCCAACATGTACTTGAAGTAGATAGTGATGAGTTTAATATAGGGGACTCGTCCTTTTAAAGTTTTGTCTGATTTGTGATTGATATAAAGATTTAGCATTTTAATTTATTGTTGATATAAATATAGAGAAATTTTAAGTAATAAATGAGGAATTAGGAATACATCCATAAAAATTTTATCCATATGTGCCCAGTTAGGGTCCATATGTGCAATCATCAGGAAATCAAAAGCATAATAATCAAACATCTTTTTAGATCATTTCCATTTGGCATATAATAAAAGCTTTGGGTCAGGTATTCTCCTAGGAGGGTTTCCCTGGTGTCTCGGCTGGTAAAGAATCAGCCTGCAATGTGGGAGACCTGGTTTTGATCCCTGGTTTGGGAAGATCCCCTGGAGAAGGGAATGGCTACCCACTCTAGTATTCTGGCTTGAAGAATTCCATAGACTGAATATAGTCCATGGGGTAGTAAAGAGTCAGGCATGACTGAACGACTTTCACTTTCACTTTCCTAGGAAATAGAGATAAAATGAACTCATTCATTTACTTATCCATTGAAGCATTTGTTCTGTTAACTGAGTACATACTGATATGCTCAGTTCAGTTCAGTCGCTCAGTTGTGGCCGACTCTTTGTGACCCCATGAATTGCAGCATGCCAGGCCTCCCTGTCCATCACCAATGCCCAGAGCTCACTCAAACTAACGTCCATCAAGTTGGTGATGCCATCCAGCCATCTCATCCTCTGTTGTCCCCTTCTCCTCCTGCCCCCAATCCCTCCCAGCATCAGAGCCTTTTCCAATGAGTCAACTCTGCATGAGGTGGCCAAAGTACTGGAGTTTCAGCTTCAGCATCATTCCTTCCAAAGAACACCCAGGGCTGGTCTCCTTTAGAATGGACTGGTTGGATCTCCTTGCAGTCCAAGGGACTCTCAAGAGTCTTCTCCAACACCACAGTTCAAAAACATCAATTCTTCGCGCTCAGCTTTCTTCACAGTCCAACTCTCACATCCATACATGACCACAGGAAAAACCATAGCCTTGACTAGACAGACCTTTGTTGGCAAAGTAATGTTTCTGCTTTTGAATATGCTATCTAGGTTGGTCATAATTTTCCTTCCAAGGAGTAAGTGTCTTTTAATTTCATGGCTGCAATCACCATCTGCAGTGATTATGCTAGCTGCTGTTATTTTCTAAAGAGATAGCTGTCAGCAAAACAATGTTTTTGCCCTCAAGTAACTTCCTAGGTGGTTCAGTGGTAAAGAATCCACCTGTCAGTGTCGGAGATATGAGTGACATGGGTTCAATCTCTGGGTCATGAAGAGGCCCTGGAGTAGGAAACAGCAACTCGTTCCCAGTATTCTTACCTGGAATATTCCATGGACAGAAGAGCCTGGCGGGCTACAGTCCATGGGATCGCAAAAAGTTAGACACAGCTGAGCAACTGAGCATACACACATGCAGCTTCTATTCTCTTGAGGGGGAAGTACAGTCACACATCCCTGCTCTCAAAGGCTTTATGGCGCCCTAGAGGAGATTGCCAAATGTACGAACAAAAATAATACAATGTGATACAGCCAACGAGTAAAATGTGTTTACATTATTACAAGGCAGGGAGAAAAGATTAATCTTGTCTGGAGACATCAGAAAAGACTTTGTGTTGTCCCAGAGCACTGGCTTTGAATGCCCAGCTTCATGCATCCAATTTGCACTGGTCATCTATTTTGCATATAGTAATATATATATATTTAATGCTATTCTCTCAAATTACTCCACCGGCCTTCTCCCACATAGTCCAAAAATCTGTCTCTTTTTCTGTCTTGCATATAGGGTCATCATTACCACTTTTCTAAATTCCATACGTATGCATTAGTATACTGTATTGGTATTTCTCTTTCTGACTTATTTCACTCTGTACAATAGGATCTAGTTTCATCCACCTATTTAGAACTGACTGAAATACATTCTTTATTATAGCTGAGTAGTATTTCATTGTGTATATGTACCATAACTTCCTTATCCATTCATCTGCCAATGGACATCTAGGTTGCTTCCATGTCCTGGCTATTGTAAACAGTGCTGCAATGAACATTGGGGTACATGTGTCTCTTTCAATTCTGGTTTCCTTGGTGTGTATGCCCAGCAGTGGGATTGCTGGGTCATATGTCTGTTCTATTTCTAGTTTCTTAAGTGGAATGGGGTGATGAGGGATGTGTGAGGGGGGTTCAGAATAGGGGGACACATGTGCACCCATGGCTGATTCCTGTCAATGTATGACAGAAACCACCACAATAGTGTAAAGCAATTAGTCTCCAATTAAAATGAATAAATTAATTTAAAATAAATAAAATTTTAAAAATACCTTAAATCCCCAAACAGAAAAAAAGGCTTTGTAAGATTGTGAACCTTGAGCTGGGTCCTAAAGAGTGGATATTTTTCAAGTGTATGGACCTAGGTGTGAGAAGACATATTAGACGGATGGATAACAGATGCAAAGTCATGGCCTTGTAATTGCAACATAGTATGATTGAGCAACTACAAGCCATTTGACACTAACCTACATTAAGTGGGGGTTGAGTGTGGACAGTGGAATCAGATAAGAACCTTTACATAAGTAGAATCAACTTGTCCTAAAAAGTATTGACTTTTTTTTTGTAGGAAAGAGAAGTCATTCATAGTTTAAAAGAAAAGATTAACATGGTCAGGTTTGAATTTTAGGAAAAGTCACTTTTTTAGCAGTGCTAAAATTCTAAGACAAGAATTGATCTAATTTATACCCTCTGTTATTAAACTCGTAGCATCTGAATTAACATTTAGATAAAGCCTTTATGTAAACTTCCCTGCTGGCTCAGATGGTGTAAAGAATCTGCCTGCAATGCAGGAGACTTGGGTTCCATCCTTGAGTTGTGAAGATGCCCTGGAGAAAGGAATGGCAACCCACTCCGATATTCTGGCCTAGAGAATCCAGGAACAGAGAAACCTCACAAGCTATAGTCCATGAGGTCGCAAAGACTCGAACATGACTGAGCAACTAACACCTTCACTTCCACTTTCTGTAATCTAGATATTTTTCTATTGCTTGTCAGTGGGAAGTTATAAAGTAGGAAAAATATAAAACAGCCTAATTTATAAGGTGTTATTTCCTAAAAAGTTAAGCACAAAACTGAATTTTGAAAAGGTAGAAATTGACATTGTTCAAGTAAATTTGTTCTTTTGGCTGAACATTTTTTTTTCCATTATTCATATCTACTTCTTAGAGTCAAATGAGAGAAAAATTAGTGCCAAGCTATTAATATTCATATAAATTCAGTCTTGATGGTGAAACAAGAGGAAAAAAGTCTCTAACATCTTGACTATGTTGATAAAAATAGTTAGCATTTGATAAACTAAAACATTTTTCTAAAATGTTTTCATTTATTAATCTCAATACCTAATTTAACTTTATTTACTTATATATACTCAGGTTGTATACTTTTCTAAATAAGCGTTTGCCTACAACTTCTTTCTGAAGTAACATACAAGTAAATTTCGTTGTGCTGATCACTTTGGTCTAATTTCTCCATCAATCATCATCTCCATAAAAACAGCTTTCACTTAGTTAGCTAAGAATCTTAATCACTTACTCATTTCTTATCCCTTGTAGGATAAGAAAATAGAGAAGACTATCAAAATGTCAGTTAATGAAACCATATTTACTTACTAAATACATTTTTTTTCTGTAGTCAGAAGAAGACTTCATTGTCTACCTTACTACTGAGCCATCATAAATAGAAAAAAAAAAGAATAAAAGCAAATATAGATAAAGGTACAGAAAATGCATAATTGATATTTCCTAGAGAAGTCTCTCTGGAGGAGTATATTCAAATGAGAAGAAAGGGAGTTTAGTAGCCTGACACAAATATCTTCTTTAATATGTGGGTAGTTATCTTTATTATGTATATAACCAGTGGGAAGCATACTGTCCTCAGACTAGGGAAGTAACATGTTTGTTCATAGCAGCTACTGATTTTGAGACAATAAATAAAAGTTTGTTTTTTTTTTTTTTTTTACATTTCATTAGATCTAGAGTTGTTTAAAGGGCTTTGTTTTCTTCTGTGGTTAATGATGGTACACAGTGATTCATTATTGATTATGAATTAATGAGAATTCTTAGTACAAAATATGTAGCTTTGAATATTCTTCTAATGTTTTTTTATTATAGAATCTTCATACTCTCATTTGTTATTAATATCCCTGTTTTGCACATGAGTAAACTCAAGCTCAGAAGTGTTAAATAATTTATCAAAGATCAAATAGCTGATAAGTGGCAAAAATGATATTAAACCAAGCTAAAGTGTCTATGACCTTAGAAACTTTATTTTTAACTATTACCTAATGTGGCTTTCTTGTCACTATTTTAGATTATTACTCTTTGTAATACCCATATTGTAAATGTTATCCCTTTGTACGATCAATTGTTATCTTTCCCTAAACTAGAATTAATGATGCAATTTATATTATAACTATACAAAAATATATAGTTAATTTATAAATTCTAAGAGCCATAAAATGATTAAGATATATAATGTTCTTGTGTGTTTAAATATAAATCCTAGACAGAGTTTATGCTTTTAATATTTTAACACATAGGCTCTTTGAAAAATGAATAATGAGTTTTGCTTTAATTGTCATCAATTTTAATACTCTAATGTGATATTGTTTTGGTGCCTTGAGCAACATTACTAAATTTAATAAAATATTGTTTAATAATACAAATGATTGGCTACATACCCAGCTTTTCTGTGATCCCGAGGGTCCTCCACTACCTTCATTACAGAAGTAATCTTGATATCACTAATTTATTTTTTTTAATTACCCATCTTAAAATGGACAAAGAATAAATAAAAGATTTGGGAATAGAAACCAGGCTGCAAACATTATCATACAATTCCAAATGGACTAAAATGGAACATTTTATACTTCTGTGAGTGCCACTTCTCCCTACCATTTATTTGGAATTTAAACTTATAAATAAAGTCATCAGATGAACAAACTCAAAATTCATCCATCAGTAGCCTTTTCCAGTTTCTTATCATCTCTCAAATGGAAAAAATCATTCACTCTTTATCTGCAGGTTGTTGTTTTTATGTCAACTGTCCTTCCCCCATTTATTCTTCATTCCCCCTTTATTTTTTTCAGATAAAGAAAATACACACTGAACTTTCCTCCTCTTTTATTATACTTTCTGTCCCATAAACATGTTTCTTCCTGGCATTCTAATTCCAGAAACTACAATCTACCACATTCACCCTTCCTTATTCTTAGAACCACTTTCTAGCACATCTACTTCTTTATCTCTAAAAACATCAAGAATCAACTCCATATGGAAATCTGTGGGCAGATAGTAACAAAGCCCCACCTACATCATGTACTATTAAAGTACTTTATTCCCTAGCCATTTTTCATTTTAAATGAAAAAATATGACTCTTTCTAAAGACTGTTTTCTGAAAATCATATCTACATCTAAAATATCCCATCTGGTAAAAAAGCCTGATATTTAAATACATCCTTATAAAAAGTGACAAAGACACTGTAATAAAGTGGTCTTTGTTCACGTTTATCTGAATATAAAGCTTTGGAGCCATGCATTTTATAGTAACCAAAGCTGTTTTCAAACAAATTTGGTCTATTTCAATTTTTATTAAACTAGTTTTCTAAAATGTTCTCTTAAGTTATTCTTCTACTGAATTTACATATTTTTATTTCCAGTTTTTAAAATGTATCAAAATAAACAGTCCCAGTGCTGAAGTTAGGAAAAAGAAAAATCAATGCCTTCCAATTTTCAGTTATGTTTTCTTTCAAACTTTCAGTGAATGTGGGATAAAATAATTTTTGTACATTAACAAATTGTTCAAAGAGTCTGGATTTCTATAATCATAATCAGCAGAATCCATATATGGCATTTCCATATTGCTTTCTAACATCTTGAGTTTATTAGTAGAAAATTTAATTTGTGCAAATCAGCCTGAGGCAAAAGGAGTATGAAATTAACTTGACACATATATTTGATGTTTTTTAGTATTTCTCAGTTTTGTGCTATAACCACAACATGGCAACCCAGCATAAACATGGAGATCTATAGTGTCACTTCCAATTACCACATTACTGTAAACAGCTGTAACTTGCTGAAAACTCAGCCAGGATTCGTTATCTTCTGGGTTTTATCTGAGAAGGCATCCATCAACACTACATATGAAATGACATGTTTGAAAATTCCAAACTTTCATTAATGGTCTGAATGTTGGTTTAGAATCTGTTTTCTAAAATGATGTTTAGCAGTATTAATGTACTTAGCAGTGTTCTTGTTCAGGCTCAAAGGAAGCACTGAAAGACAGCCAAGTTCCTTTCCCTTCAGACTTTCTCTCAATTCCTACTCCACATTCACAACAGGAAGCAGGTTAGTGTCTAGGGAAATTATCATAATAATCTGCTTCACCACTTCTATTTCCTTCTTTGATTCTTCTCTGCCATATGATTTAAAATAAAGTGTCAGAGAATAACCTTTGTGATACGTACATTCAGCCATTATCTTTGCCAAAGGACAGTGATTTCAAAATATGGTTCATAGAGTGGCCATTTAACATTTTCCCCCAAATTGAGATACTTCTGAAAGTAAAAGATGTCACTGTTAATAATTATACCATGACAACAGATTTATAATAGTTTTATCACACCCAGAGATCTGGTCATCTTCCCAGATCTCTGCCCTGTAAGAGAATGATTTGGTGTGATTGTTCACAGACCTGTCTTCTTGGACCTCAACAGCTGAATTTGAATTTGAACCCAGAATCTGAATTTCTGGGTTTATAGCCTGGTAATCTTCATATATAGGAATCTTTTCAGGTGGTTCTTAAAGGTACAAAAATAATAGTAGTGGCATATAGTAATTACCATGTACCAGATACTCATCTAATATTTCACATATGCTGCTCCTTGAATCCTCACGAGCACTACCATAGAATGATAGAATGTTGAATGAATCATTCAAGTATAAATAGGCATATTCCTGAGAAATGTGGCTAATGGACTTATATGCTGCTGCTGCTAAGTCGCTTCAGTCGTGCGACCCCATAGACGGCAGCCCAGCAGGCTCCCCGTCCCCGGGATTCTCCAGGCAAGAACACTGGAGTGGGTTTCCATTTCCTTCTCCAATGCATGAGAGTGAACAGTGAAAGTGAAGTTGCTCGGCCGCGTCAGGTGTATATATACCTGAGAAAAGTGTGACAGTTCATGTGGCAGGAGCTGGTGTCTGGCTAGAGCACCATTAGTGCAGAAAAGTGGCTTTTGTTGTTAAATGTGAAAGAATTCCCTGATGGCTCAGCAGTAAAAGAGTCCGCCTGCCATGCAGGAGACACAGGAAATGTGGGATCGATCCCTGAGTCAGGAAGATACCTTGAAGGAGGAAATGACAACTCATTCCAATATTCCAGCCTGGGAAATCCCATGGACAGAGGAAGGAGCCTGGGGGTACATCCCATAGGATTGCAAAGAGTTGGGCGTGAATGAGCACACATGCATGTGAAAGGATTAAAAGATGCTGTTAGACATGTCTTCCCATTTTTTCTACCATATCTTCTCAGTACTTAAATTTGTAGCTGCTGGCTAGATCTCACTGCTTCCTCCAGAAAATACAGTTGTGGCAGTCAAAAATACAGGAGAACTAACATGCCTTTAGGAATAGTCCCCAACCAATGACCAAATTTGGTGGTAGATTAATACCCCCAGTTCCCTTACCTACTGTGCTAAATAACTCATATTCTAAATATAATAATGATAACTCATACCCCCACCCTCATCCCCAAAGCCCCAGCAGGATTCAAAAAAGCAACATGATTGGTAAATCACCCTTGGTTATTGCTTTCTCACCTCTCTTTTGTTTTCTCATTTCCCTACCCTTCTTTCCTGGAAACATTTACCAAAAATTTGTACTTGAATCTTTGATTAAGTGTTGGTTTCTGGAAGAACCCAAACTAAAACAACATAGTCTCATGGCGGGGGGAGGGGGTGGTGGTGGGGGCGGGGCAATAGAATGGGAAAGACTAGATATCTCTTCAAGAAAATTAAAGATACCAAGGGAATGTTTCTTGCAAAGATGGGCTCAATAAAGGACAGAAATGGTATGGATCTAACAGAAGCAGAAGATATTAAGAAGGGTGGCAAGACTACACAGAAGAACTGTACAAAAAAGATCTTCACGACCCAGATAATCATGATGATGTGATCACTCACCTAGAGCCAGACATCCTGGAATGTGAAGTCAAGTGGGCCTTAGGAAGCATCACTACAAACAAAGCTAGTGGAGGGGATGGAATTCCAGTTGAGCTATTTCAAATCCTAAAAGATGATGCTGTGAAAGTGCTGCACTCAATATGCCAGCAAATTTGGAAAACTCAGCAGTGGCCACAGGACTGGAAAAGGTCAGTTTTCATTCCAATCCCAAAGAAAGCCAATGCCAAAGAATGCTCAAACTACCGCACAATTGCACTCATATCACAGGCTAGTAATGCTCAAAATTCTCCAAGCCAGGCTCCAGCAATACATGAACCATGAACTTCCATATGTTCAAGCTGATTTTAGAAAAGGCAAGGGGACCAGAGATCAAATTGCTAACATCCGCCTGATCATTGAAAAGGCAGAAAGTTCCAGACAAAACACCTATTTCTGCTTTATTGACTACGCCAAAGCATTTGTATTGACTACACCAAAGACTTTGACTGTGTGGATCACTACAAAGTGTGGAAAATTCTTAAAGAGACAGGAATATCAGACCATCTTAACTGCCTTCTGAGAAATCTGTATGCAGGTCTAGAAGCAACAGTAAGAACAGGACATGGAACAAAAGACTTGTTCCAAATTGGGAAAGGAGTACATCAAGGCTATATATTGTCACCCTGATTATTTAACTTATTTGCAGAGTACATCATGTGAAATGCCGGGCTGGGAGAAACACAAGCTGGAATCAAGATTGCCAGGAGAAATATGAATAACCTCAGATACGCAGATGACACCACCTGTACGGCAGGAAGCGAAGAAGAACTAAAGAGCCTCTTGATGAAAGTGAAAGAGAAGAATGAAATGGTTGGCTTAATTAACATTCAGAAAACAAAGATCATGGCATCTGGTCCCATCACTTCATGGCAAATAGATGATGAAGCAATGGAAACAGTGAGAGACTTTATTTTTTGTGTTCCAAAATCACTTCAAATGGTGACTACAACCATGAAATTAAAAGACACTTGCTCCTTGGAGGAAAAGCTGTGATGAACCTAGACAGCATATTAAAAAGCAGAGGCATTACTTTGCTGACAAAGGTCCATCTAGTCAAAGCTATGGTTTTTCCAGTAATCATGTATGGATGTCAGAGTTGGACCATAAAGAAAGCTGAGCGCCGAAGAATTGATGCTTTTGAACTGTGGTGTTGGAGAAGACTCTTGAGAGTCCCTTGGACTGCAAGGAGATCCACCCAGTCAATACTAAAGAAATCAGTCCTGAATATTTATTGGAAGGACTGATGCTGAAGCTGAAACTCCCAATACTTTGGCCACCTGATGTGAAAAACTGATTCTTTGGAAAAGACCCTAATGCTGGGAAAGATTGAAGGCAGGAAGAGATGGGAATGACAGAGGATGAGATGGTTGGATGGCATCACCAACCCAATGGACATGAGTTTAAGCAAGCTCCTGTGGTTGGTGATGGACATGTTGGCTTAATTAATGTTCAGAAAACAAAGATCATGGCATCTGGTCCCATCTGATGTTTGGCATGTTGCAGTCCATGGGGTCACAAATAGTTGGACAGGACCAAGCTACTGAACTGAACTGAATTGGGAGGAAATGTGAATTTTATCTAGTTGCTTACTAAAGAAGTCAACTAGCCATTAAGGAAATTTTTAGCCGAAAGATTGATAAACTTTATATTGCAGCAAGAAAACTAGTAGCAAGGAGAGAGTAGGTAGCTGAGAAAGTGATGGTGGCTTGACAAACTATTTGGAAGGCAGTTGCAGGATTATGTTACAAGGAGCCTCCACAGAGGTAGTGAGACAAGAAAGGGAGACATGGGAGATTAAATGATTTAATTGATATAGGGTGAAGAAGGAAATTGTTTATATGAAATGATGAACAAATCAAAGTTCTGAGTTGAGCACTCTGAGTATGAAGTATCCAGGGATATTACCTACAACCATGACGCAAGTTGTTGTCTGTACCAGCCCAACATGTATTTACTATTTACATGAAATATTCACAGCCTTGTATACATGAATGGCATCCTTTGATAGTATAGTAAACAACTTGCAAAATACTATGGGTCAGTGAAATGTAAAGTAGGCAATCAGTTCAGTTCAGTCCCCCACTTGTGTCCGATTATTTGCGCCCCCGTGGACTGCAGCACACCAGGCCTCCCTGTCCATCACCAACTCCTGGAGTTTACTCGAACTCATGCCCATTGAGTCAGTGATGCCACCCAACCATCTCATCCTCTGTCATCCCCTTGTCCTCCCACCTTCAGTCTTTCCCAGCATCAGGGTCTTTTTAAATGAGTCAGTTCTTCACATCAGGTGGCCAAAGTACTGGAGTTTCAGCTTCAACATCAGTCCTTACAGTGAATATTCAGGACTGATTTCCTTTAGGATGGACTGGTTGGATCTCCTTGCAGTCCAAGGGACTCTCAAGAGTCTTCTCCAGCACCACAGTTCAAAAGCATCAATTCTTTGGCATTCAGCTTTTTTTATAGTCCAACTCTCACATCCATACATGACTACTGGAAAAACCATAGCCTTGACTAGATGGACCTTTGTTGGCAAAGTAATATAAATAGGCAATATAAATAAGCAATATAAAAGGCAAAAGAATGCTTGCTTGATGGAAAGTTGTAGAATTTAATTTAAAATTTTTGTCACATTATTTCATTATCCTGAGCATTAAATGCATAAGTAAGTTTAAGAAAATGTTTAGACACACTGATGAAGCCTCAGAAGTATGGATACAAATAAAATACAAGAATAGAAGTAATCTTGTAGAAGAATCTATGAGAGATGAATGCATTTGAATCAAACCAGCATTCTTGTCTTTTAAAATCTGTAACCTAGATATGCAGATTGTAGAAAGAATGATACCATACATATTTAGAATTCTTGTCATTGTACATACTGATAGCCTTAGGAAGGTAAACCTCCAATATAATCTTGAATCATTTTAAAAATGTGATTCATAGAAAATCTTACACAGATACCAAGACCTTTGTAATTTAAGCAGTAAATGTTATGTATGTTTGGGTGTTACTCAAAACTGCTACTAAATGTGAATGTGGAAAGCTGCCAGTAAGATCCTACTCTAGAAAGTCCCTCTTCTACCTACTTACATTTTGCAAAAAGTTCACATTGAGACATAAATTCCTTTTGGTTATGTGTGCTTGGCATCTTATAAAAGTGAATCCTCTTAAAAGCAGTAACTTCCATAAATCTAGTATTGAAAAGAATGTATATAGAATTTGAGTGTGTAATGATTTTTAAAAGCAGGAAAGGGCACTAGTTGGGGAGACGGTAAAATGAAAGGGAATCTGTTTCCCAGTTTTGCTGATGCCATCTCTGCATGTTGCCTTTTAACTTTATGACCCAGCAACTCTTAAAATAGTGGTGACCACCCTGAAACCAGCCGAATTCTACTGCCTCAACTGGAAAACAAAACAAAAATAGTCTCCATAATTTATTAAAATCAACTGTGTAGGCTTTCTGTCTAATTTCCATGGCATCATTTATGAGAAATTTTGTTTTTCTGAAATTTAAAAGTCAGGATTCTTTTCACAAAATATTGAAGGATGAAATCATAAGTATCTTTCTGCCTCTTAACCGTTACCAAGCAGGGATATTTTCAAAAAGGTAAAGCTGAGTACGACCATTTCATTGTCTTTAATGTAGCAACTTGGTTATGTTGTGGACATATTTGTGAAGAATTCAGCCTAGCCACTTCCTTAGTTCAAGGGGTTTGGGGAGTTACAGAAATCAGAGGGACCAATTTGCCAGTCCCCTGGTGTGTCACAAGATTGTACTTTTCTTACTGATGAGACAGGACATCCCAGAACCCACAGAACTTGGAGCTGAAAAAGAAATCAGGGAGACTGCTGATTAGTTGAAGGAATTATTGGTATTCACAGACCAATTCGGGATTTGCTGTCTGCCAGTTGCTAGTGAGCAAGTAGCAATTTACCTCATTTCCTGCTGAACATTCCTCTGGAATGTTGCTGAACATTCTGGAGCTCCATTCAGTCCCAAGTTTTGAAAAAAGAAAGAGCTTTCCTAGATTCTCACGGCTACAGGTTGTGCATTGAGTCTCTGTGCCTGCCCTCCAAGTATAGTATTCAGGATGCTCTACAGTCGTGAAAGTTTCTGTTCAAGCCATAAGATACTCAGATGAAAGAAAATTTTAAAATGAAGTGTGTGAGAGTAAGAAAGGAAAAGAGAAAGGCAGAGCTGCAAAGTGACCTATGTTCAAAAAGAAATGGAATCATTACAATTCTGAGGACAATTATGCAAATCTGAGATCTTTCTGGTAAAAAAAGGACCAAACTCTGTAACTTCCACCGCAAAAATATGTTCTCTGAAAGGCAACTATTTAAATGGAAACTGAGCAATCAAGAATGATGGAAATCAAAGCCAAAGAGTTAGAATTTCTATGTCACACTCACTCCCTGTTCTCAGAATTTTTTCAGACACCTAAGTATCCATAATCTCATTGATTTGCAAAATTGATCAGTGATGAGCCACATGTTTATACTTACCTTTTTCTAGATATATATGTACATTTATCTGGTTTTTGGGTCTCTCTTTTATATATGAAAGTCTATAATTAATTAGATAAAGGCCACAACTCTCTGACCTCTAGCAAATTAAAAGCAAAATGGAAGCCAAATATGATTTCTGCATTTTTGAAGTTTTGATCATGTGGCATACTACTAAAAACCATGAAGACCATTATTATATCAATATATATATATGCATTAACATATAATAACACTCTTACCAACATTGTACTTTCCATGGCTGAGTTTAATGAGTGTTTAAAATATGTGTATAAGCATCCATCTCAAAATTTATACATAATTAATCTCAATTGACAGAAAAATAAACTGAGGCTTAGAATATTAACAAGTGCAGTATTACCTCCCATTTATTGATGAATACACTAGATATAATACCTGCACTACATGCCTACTGTTGGTGTGACTTAAATGAGATATTGCTATATGGCACAACAATTTGCGAAAACAAATATTAGGGATTATAGTTAATATTAACTAATTTTGTTGCTATCAATTAAATATTCTAACACTACTAAACATATTTTTATGAAATGTAATTTTGTTTCATTTGTGATATGTTCCTTCAGATATGTTTTATGTTTATTCATTTACTCACATTAATTCATTGTTTTATTCAATAAACATTTATTGGGCATATACTATCTTAATATGCAAGACTCACCAAGAGGCACAGTTTGACCTATCCCTCTTTCTCCCCAAAGCAGTTAATGGCAAATAAAATTTGATTATGCATATATACATAAAATATGTATTATATAAGTACATTTTAAAGATATCATATATAAATAGATATAGTATATGGGCTTCCCAAATGGTGCTAGTGGTAAAGAACCTGCCTGCCAATTCAGGAGCCACAGGAGATGAGGGTTTGATTCCTGGATTGGGAAGATTCCCTGGAGGAGGGCATGGAAACCCACTCCAGTATTCTTGCCTGGAGAAACCCACAGACTGGGAAGCTTAATGGGCTACAGTCCTCGGGGTCTTAAAGAGGCAGACATGACAGAAGTGACTTAGCAGCAGCTGTATGGCTATTTTTAAAGGCCTATTTTTTTTTTTTTTGCATGTCCTTAATTTTTTATCATAACATTTTACCTTAGGACTATTGATCATCCTAACTTACATATCCATTTAACATTAAGATTAATGATATTTGTATAGAGTTATATAGTTTTCAAAGCCTTTATATATCCACTATTTATTTGGATTCCAGTTGAATTAGAATTAAGTTTCAGAGAGGTTCAAGTATTTGCCTTAGTTTACGTGGAAAGTGGCAAATTATTTACTAGGGTGACATTTCAAAATAGTATATAGCTCTAATTTTGTTTTGACTAAAAGACGAGTTTCTATCAGTTTTGGCTCATGGACTTACCTTAGGGATTCTTCTATATCTGACTCATGATCTATCTTAAAATATATATAGGGAGATTAGTATATCATTAGTTTTCAACTGGAATATTTTTTCTCATGTAAATTTTGATTGCCAAAATTGAGAAATTCTTGATAAGCTAATACATTGACATATGATGTAATTAGGGTAGCAGGATGGAACTTGAATGATATTTGTATTGGTGATATAATGGACAAGGACAATTATCTGCTTTTATCAGGCATGCTCTCAGAGGATCAGCATTTTTAAAAACAGTTTATCTTTGGACAAGACTTTCTACTTTGTTTTACATACAGACACACAAAGCAGTGTCATTGAAAGCATTTTCGGGTTTTATTTCTTGGCTGTTGAACAACAACAAAATAATACTTAAAAATACATTTCGTTGATACTCAGGTAGTACCTTGTAAATTAAGTTAATATCTGAGCACCTTTCAGATGTCTTTTCATAATTGGTGAATATTAAAAATAGATTGTATAATTTCTTCAGTGCACCAGTTGATCCAAATGTCCTCATTTCTCTCTATATACCCTATTCATTCTTTCGGGATTTATCATGCATTAGTTTGTGCCAGTATGTCTATTGTGACATCTATAATACTGACTATATTAGATGTCCTATATTAGATACTTCTTATATCCTTATGTTATTGTTACATGTTGGCCTTTGAATAACTCTTTAAAGGAGATGTCAGTAGCCCTTTATTGTAATGAAGACAGCTAAAGGAATCTTAATCATTAGTTTGCTAAATACAGCAATTTAAACCTACATTACCTTGGATCTAATGTCTTTGGTTACTGTCACACCTTGATCGCTCTGCACATTTTGGTGTTCATATTACATTGGACTCCAACTAGAATCTTGTTCCTTAGAGAGCAGATCTTACAGCTGGTGTTAGGCCAGTAAATCCTTTTTGTCTGAATACTTGACTGTTTTCTCTTTAAATGTGGTTGAATGTGTCACTTGATGTATCCACAGATATGAAGGCCAACTCATAAAGTAAGTTAGAGGTGAGTAGGAAGTGATAGGTGTTGTTGGACTGTCAGTAAAAGTAAAAGAAAAAAAATGATTTTGGAAACAGAAGCAGAACCTTTTTGATCTAGCTCCTTTTGAATGTCAAAATGACTTACAAGAATTTGGCAAGAGATTCTAAGAAGTACAGAGATCTAAGGAACAACTTGAGCCCCCTTTCTGTCTTAGAACTTGTGTGTTAACATAGTCATGGTTAAATAAAGGATTACCTTTGTGTTCAATGGTTATTGTGATTGATTTTCTGGGAGTCTCATAAATAAGGGAAATGTTACTGACAATAATGTTAAATATAAAATTAGCAAACTTCTCTTTGCTTTTAGGATATTTTGTGAAAAGTTATTTTGAAGAACCATAATCTGTTTTGTAAATGAAAATAGTTAAATCAGAAGGTGGGAAACAGTGTAGAAGGAAAAAGCCTCAGACTGTTTTGTTTGGAATCTCTTTGCAGGTGTTTCGTTTGGGCTAAAACAATATTTTCATGAAAAAAAAATGTAATAATCTGTGTTCACCCATGCTTGATTATCCAGTTTGAAATACAGAGTTAAACTGACTCACACCCAAAATATGTATATATATGAGAGACAGAGGAAGAAAAGAAGGGGGACAAAGAGGAGAGAAAACTAAGTAGAATTTTAAGGATAAAGGGCAAATGAAAACTATTCTTCCTATATCGGGAGTCACTGTTATTTGATAACTTTCCAGAAATTATAATTGCTGTGCTTGACCTAAAAAAGCCAGATTTTGTATGTTCTGGTTTGGTTGTATTTTTGTATTTTTGCTCTCAAATTCATCACAAATAATCTGCATCCCCTTAGCAGTGTTAAGAAGCTATGCTTCCATAATTTAGGTGTCACTGCTGTTCAGACACCTGTGGACTGATTTGAGTTAACCAACTGTCTTTAACAAAGCAACAGTTTTCTTTTTTTTTCCTTTCTGGAAAAAAAAAAAAAAAGTTGGAATTAGCAGACTTTCTATAATATCATGCATTTCAGATAATTTTTGTGTGCTTGTTTATTTTATGTCTGTATGTTTAATAAATGGAGAATGAAAGAGTAATTTCACTGATTTTTATTATCATTTTGCAGCCCTTTTTTTGATTTACCTATTAAATTCTTGAATTAACTCTTCTAAACCCTTTTATTAAACTGTTCTCTAACAGACTGTTTTCTGTATTAATCATTCCCATCTGTCATTTAAAGGTTCTTGGTTAGTGCCCTTTTAAGAGATTAAATGTCTGGAAATATTGTCTCATACATGTGTATGTAAGAAAGAGAAGAAAAAAATAACCCATCCAAAAAGACGATGAATCACAGAATTTCAGAACTGGAAAAGACAGTAGTGATTAAATTTCAACGTAGATAAAATGGATAAAACAAGTAGTACAATTTCTTTTGAGATTTAGACCTTAAGCTGAAATATGAATATAATTCATCAAGTGAGCATAAAAGCTTGAGTTGTATGGTGACCCATATCCAGGCTAGAAATCTCCAGAGTAAACAGTCTTTCCATAATTGTACACTTTTCTCTATTTTACCTAGATACATATTCCATGAGAGAGATTCTTTTTTTGTGTGTGTGTGTGAAAGGTGATAAGCTTTAAGTTATGTGTCCATGGGAGTCACAAAGAGTCAGACATGACTAAGCGAAAAACTGAATAACAACAACAAAATTATGTGTGAATGAAAACAAATAATAAATGAGTAAGTATTAAAATAACATGTAAAATTTAAAAGGACTCAGGCTTCTATATCTCTGCATTGTTAACTCCTCCATCAAGTTGGCCTCACTGATATCCATACCAAGTGATTATTAACAACTCTTGTCTAACTATATAAGTTTACACTAACATGAGAATTGTTAATACAGGCAGAATTTGGCTTTCAAATGGATGTGTTATTAATCTGGAGAAATGAATTATTTCTTAGGCAGCCATTTTAGTCACATAATGAATTTTCAGATAAGACAATACAAAACAAACAAAATACACATTTGATCTTACCTCAGATATTGCCAGTTTGAATGCCATTGAAAGTATCTATTAAGGCCTAGATATCATTCAAGTAATTATACACATACCTGTGAAACAATATTTCAAAATATTTATGTCCAAAAAGTACACTAGCCAATAAACTTCAAATGATAAGTGGGAATGGCTCAAATACAGAAAGCAGTCTGAAAAAGATCAGTTTAATGGAGGCTTTATAAGAAGAGTTCATTAAAAATGTAATAGTCAAGTCAGTAAAATACTCAGATGATAAAAATCAATGAAATTAATCCTTTGTTATCTTTTTGCTAATTAAATACATTGGAGAAGGAAATTGCAAACCACTCCAGTATTCTTGCCTAGAGAATCCTGTGGACAGAGGAGCCTGGTGGGCTGCTGTTCATAGGGTCACACAGAGTTGGACGTGACTGAAGCGACTTAGCATGCATGCATACATTGGAGAAGGAAATGGCAACCCACTCCAGTATCCTTGCCTGGAGAATCCCAGGGACAGAGGAGCCTGGTGGGTTGCCGTCTATGGGGTCTCAGAGTTTGACACAACTGAAGCGACTTAGCAGCAATTAAATATATGCATAAAATGAACACATGCAAAAATTTACTGATGATATCAATGTAAAGTTTCCACTAATTACAACATTTCTTCCTCTTTACAGGATAAATAAAAAGTTTATTACTACTGTAAGTAGACTCAGTTAGGTCAATTCACTATTAAGTAGGAACCACAAAGGTATAGTGATTTTTTCAAAGTATTTCTAGGGTAAGACTATTTTTATTTTTTTATTTTTTATTTTTTTTCTAGGGTAAGACTATTTTTAAAAAGTGAGATTGGAAAAGAAATCACTTTTCAGGAATGAGAGATTGACTATATTAATAAAAAATTTGAGAAAATATATAATTATGCATGCAACATAAGTCACAGGTGGTGGGTTCTTTGCCTCTAGCGTCACCTGCAAAGCCTCATATAATTATGGTGACCATATACTAAAAGGTCACCATAAAAGGCAAAATGGCTGTCTGAGGAGGCCTTACAAATAGCTGTGTAAAGAAGAGAAGCGAAAAGCAAAGGAGAAAAGGAACAATATAAGCATCTGAATGCAGAGTTCCAAAGAATAACAAGGAGAGATAAGAAAGTCTTCCTCAGCGATCAATGCAAAGAAATAGACGAAAACAATAGAATGGGAAAGAGAGATCTCTTCAAGAAAATTAAAGATACCAAGAGAACATTTCATGCAAAGATGGGCTCAATAAAAGACAGAAATGGTATGGACCTAACAGAAGTAGAAGATATTAAGAAGAGGTGGCAAGAATACACAGAACTATACAAAAAAGATCTTCACAACCCAGATAATCACGATGATGTGATCATTCACCTAGAGCCAGACATCCTGGAATGTGAAGTCAAGTGGGCCTTAGGAAGTATCACTACAAACAAAGCTAGTGGAGGGGGTGGAATTCCATTTGAACGATTTCAGATCCTAAAATATGATGCTGTGAAAGTGTTGCACTCAATATGCCAGCAAATTTGGAAAACTCAGCAGTGGCCACAAGACTGGAAAAGGTCAGTTTTCATTCTAATCCCAGAGAAAGGCAATGCCAAAGAATGCTCAAACTACTGCACAATTGCACTCATCTCACACGCTAGTAAAGTAATGCTCAAAATTCTCCAAGCCAGGCTTCAACACTAGATGTGTGAACCATGAACTTCAAGATGTTCAAGCTGGTTTTAGAAAAGGCAGAGGAACCAGAGATCAAATTGCCAACATTCGCTGGATCATGGAAAAAGCAAGAGAGTTCCAGAAAAGCATCTATTTCTGCTTTATTGATTATGCCAAGGCCTTTGACCTCATGGATCACAATAAGCTGTGGAAAACTCTGAAAGAGATGGGAATACCAGACCACCTGACCTGCCTCATGAGAACCTGTATGCAAGTCAGGAAGCAACAGTTAAAACTGGACATGGAACAACAGACTGCTTCCAAATAGGGAAAGGAGTATGTCAACGCTATATATTGTCACCTTGCTTATTTAACTTCTATGCAGAGTACATCATGAGAAACGCTGGGCTGGAAGAAGCACAAGCTGGAATCAAGATCGCTGGGAGAAATATCAATAACCTCAGATATGCAGATGACCACACCCTTATTATGGCAGAAAGCGAAGAACTAAAGAGCCTCTTGATGAAAGTGAAAGAGGAGAGTGAAAAAATTGGCTTAAAGCTCAACATTTAGAAAACTAAGATCATGGCATCTGGTCCCATCCAATCACTTGATGGCAAATAGATGAGGAAACAGTGGCTTACTTTATTTTTTTGTGCTCCAAATCCACTGTAGATGGTGACTGCAGCCATGAAATTTAAAGACGCTTACTCCTTGGAAGGAAAGTTATGACCAACCTAGACAGCATGTTAAAAAGCAGAGACATTACTTTGCCAACAAAGGTCCATCTAGTCAAGGCTATTGTTTTTCCAGTAGTCGTGTATGGATGTGAGAGCTGGACTTAAAGAAAGCTGAGCACCGAAGAATTGATGCTTTTGAACCGTGGTGTTGGAGAAGACTCTTGAGAGTCCCTTGGACTGCAAGGAGATCCAACCAGTCCTTCCTAAAGGAGATCAGTCCTGGGTGTTCATTGGAAGGACTGATGCTGAAACTGAAAGTCCAATACTTTGGCCACCTGATGCAAAGAACTGACTCACTTGAAAAGATCTTGATGCTGGGAAAGATTGAGGGTAGGAGGAAAAGGGGATCGACAGAGGATGAGATGGTTGGATGGCATCACCAACTCAATGGACATGGGTTTGGGTGAACTCTGGGAGTTGGTGATGGACAGGGAGGCCTGGCATGCTGTGGTTCATGGGGTTGCAAAGAGTCAGACACAACTGAATGACTGAACTGAACTGATATTAAAACTAGATTCATAGATTTGGAATAAATATATGTTGAATCTTTGTGATCCCAGGTACTTATAAATACATTATGATTTCAGGAGTTCAGTAGATCTAATAGTATAAAAATTGAATTGAAACAAATATCTGAATTTCAGTCATGCCATAGAATAATTTTTGATCAGACAATAAAATGGCACCAAAATGGTAAATTGAAAGACTTTGTTTCTGTGACACCAAGTGAATGTTGAATGAATCTAAATAAATAACAAGTAGGAGACATCAGCAAAAATGATTTAGGTAGGAAGTTGTGTCAAAAGAAATTGATGTCATTTAAAAATATTGCTGTTAATTTTAGTTACTTGAACTATAAGAAGCTATTTGAATTATAAAACTTTGAGGCTTTGGGGGATGCTGATAGAGGAACCATTTGATAAAATCTTCTGTGTTTGATTTGCATGAATGTTACTAATTTGAAGAGTATGGGTATACACATAGAGATATATAAATTAATCTTGTTTAATTATGAAAACTATGTTGAAAATCTTAAACAATAGAAAAATTTTATAGGGACATTTTTCCTCATAAAATGAGTTAAAAATTGCTGAATCAGGAAATTCAAACAAGTAAGGAAGCTGGTAATTCCCAGGAGTCACTCTCTCAATTAATGAGAACATGTTTATAAACCTGTACTCCATAAGTTGTAAGATAGTCTCAGTATATTGAAGTTCATCTCTTTCTTAGAGGAAAAAGGCAGAATAAATGTAGGATTATTGACTAGTTCAAACTTCTACTGAAATTTGAAGAAATAATTACTCCTAGAACTCCTTTGTATTAAGAAAAGCAAAACCACTTCTAGCAACAAACATTCATCTAATGTTCTGTGGATAATCTTATACAATAAGGGTACTGTGGAGGATGACAGTCACTTATTAGATGGCATAGACTTTTCTTCATGGGACACATGAATCACCTTTCTACTTTCAAAAATTATGTTTTCCTGGACAAAGAGATGGTACTTTATAAATTTACCTTATGAATTATACATGTGATTGTTACCTTTTTGCATTGGTTGGTGGTATGCTTAGCATTAAATGTGGGTTCTATGTCTAGTTTATAACTTATGGATAAGAGATTTATCTCTGACTCCATGGCATCTTATACTCAGTAAGAGAGGTAAAAATAGAACTGAAGAGTATGGACACAGAAGGTTTGGAATTAATATCTCTAGTCATGCTCAAGATGTTCATGAGCCCACTGAAACTACATAAAAATTTCACCAGTCACATGAATCTCTCTATATCTAGTATATATGTGTATGTATAGCTTTCAATAGCTTTTCAAAGACCTCTATAGATCAAATAAAAATTAGCAATCAGTGAACTAAACTTTAAGGCCTAGGTCCCTAACATATACCTTACAGACTTCATATACTAGGTTGTTATTAATAAGATAGAACATTTTTTTCAGTGTATAATCCTTAGGTCAAATTTGGTGAGCAACCTAGTGTTTTGATGTCATTGTTCTTGTTCAGCCACTGAGTCGTGTCTGACTCTTTGCCACCCCACGGACTGCAGCACACCAGGCTCCCCTAGCCTTCACTATCTTTCAGAGTTTGCTTAAACTCATGTCCATTGAATCGGTGATGCCATCCAACCATCTCAACGACTGTCACCCCCTCTCCTCCTGCCTTAATTCTTGCCCGTCGTCAGGGTTTTTTCCCAGTGAGTCAGCTCTTCCCATCAGGTGGCCCAAGTATTGGAGCTTCAGCTTCAGCATCAGTCCTTTGAATGAATATTCAGGGTTGATTTCTTTAGGATTGACTGGTTTGATCTCCTCGCTGTCCAAGAGATGATCAAGAGTCTTCTCCAGCACCACAATTTGACAGTATCAGTTCTTTTGCACTCAACCTTTTTTATGGTCCAGCTCTCACATCCATACCTGACTACTGGAAAAACCATAGGTTTGACTCTCTGAACTTTGTCAGCAAAATGATGTCTCTGCTTTTTAATATGTTCTCTAGGTTTGTCATAACTTTTCTTCCAAGGATGTCATTAAGTTATCTCATAGCCAAAGAATATTGGGAAATGGAGCAATCTAGAAGATCCTCAGTGGGAATAGGATAAATACTTATACTCCCATGTTTTGGACTAGAGACTTTTGGTCTTTGGTCACAATATTACTTAAGTATTTAATGAAACATCTCTCATATTACTTGTTTTCCCTGGATTGGTGGCAAATCCTTTACAGTCAGTTGTAGATTAGCCTTGTTTCTTTTAACCATAAATCCTATTTCCATTCAAGATTCTGGATTCAAGCTAAAAACAATGTTAGTCTTCTATATTATTGTCTTCTTTAATGAACTGTGCAGAAGAATGCCAATAACCTTTTCCTACAGTGAAAGATCCTCTTCCTCAGTTTGAACGAGATGTCAAAAATAGAAGTCTCTAATATTCATTAGAGACCAGTAATATTTATTACTAAAACTCCAGGGGAAATATTTGTACTTGGACAAATTCTTTTGAGATAGAGTCATTGTGGGCCAGAGTGGAGGCACCATCATGCAGATTGTTATTTGAGAATTATCATTTAATGTGTAGTAATCACTTCCAGGTGCTTTAAGTCTTGGCTGATGTTTAAAACTTCATGAAGGTGTCCTTGAAAATACCTCAAACACAATAGATACAGGGTAAATATTAATTTACATATGTGGTAACATTGTTTGCTGGAAACAGCATGACCTTTGTATTTAGAACTGAAAGAAAATGGATCTTACTTTGCAAAGTATCTCTAAATAAGGTATTTAACTTCTCTAAGCCTTTTATCATTTATCAAATAGGCTTAATGCCTACCTTTGAGCATGTTTTATAGATTACTATAAAAGATATGGAGCACTGGCTCAGATTGGTCATTCATATCCCTATTATAAAGTTTGAGATTCATGGAAACATCAATGAAGAATGATCATCCTCTTAACTTTTTTGAATGTTACTAAAGTCCCTATGCTTCCCAGGTTGCTCAGTGGTAAATAATCCACCTACCAATGCAGGAGATGCAGGAGCTGCAGGTTTAATCCCTGGGTCAGGAAGATGCCCTGTGGTAGGACACAGCAACCCACTCCAATATTCTTGCCCAGAAAATTCCAGGGACAGAGGAGCCTGGTGGGCTGCAGTCCATGGATTCGCAAAAAGTTGGATGCAACTGAGCACACACACACACAGTCCCTGAAATTATTAAATACCCATTGTATTTGAAATTTGTTTCATTTTGGAAAAAATAAAGAACACACACATGTTTTAAGGCAGTCTTTCAATATTATATAAGGAACATAACTTGTGTGGTCTTACAGGTACTATACAGGTAACAAAATGTGTTTTCTTGGATTGTAATTAATTTCTAAATAACTTCTTGGGAATATATTATTTCTGTCCTTAAAAATAAACAGTATGGGACAAAATGGAAAAGGCATAAAATATTATTTATAAAACATAAAACTACCTATTTTGCATGAGCTTCTTTGAGCCACACACAAAGTATAACTGCTATCCTTCTACTGGCCACCAAAGATGCTAGAATGAAAAAAAAATCAGAACCACTGTGGGATAAAATACAGTTAAACATACTGCCTATGAGGAATAAGTCAAATGCTTGTTTTTCTAGGAGTCTTTCTTCATACGTATGAAAGACAGGCTCTCCTACCCTATCTCCAATGTTGGAATCAGACAAAAACCTGTTGTATTAAAAATATATTAAATCTGATTTAGAGAACCAAAGTTAAATTTCATTAGCTTGTATTTGATATTAGATTTTTTTTAAACTGGCGAAATATCAATCTAACAAACAGAAGCATTGCTTGTAAATATGTTGCAGAATAATCGAATCTCGGGAATCTTTCATGTGAACTTATTTCTCTGTAATTAGCAGTGATTATGTCTAATTGTTTCCCATTTCTTTCTATTTTATTCTATTAAAATTTTGATAGTTTATTTACTTTGATTTGAGCCAGCTTTTCATTGGTTGTTATGGATTTGGGTCTGCTTCCTACTAGTTATTGAGCTTTTCCTATGCTAGACTTGTTTCTATCTGATTATCTGAGGGTTCCCCTGATGTGAACCTGATGAAAACCAAGTAGGGGGTCATACAAATTGAAAAAAAAAAAAAAAAGCTAAAAAATCTCGGTCATTGTTAAAAGAACTGTTTAGCAACCACAAACATTTACATTGTATTTTCTCTAGTATATCATTCTTAGCAGCCAGTGTGTCTGATAGTGATGCATTTATTTACTTTTTATTGCCTTACTACTTTATTTATTTACTTATTCACTTACATACTTATTAGTTGAAAAACTAATTCAGAGTTTCTAAGTCTTACAAATCTAAATATATGTATTCATCTTTATTTAGAAAATGCTCTATTTTGGTTTAAAAAAATATTAAGAGGCAGTAGAGTGCTTAAAAATGGGTTGTGTTGTCATTAGATGTGTGGAATTCAGAAGGATTATCTCACAGGCCAGTGACTGTTCACTCCAGAACTATTCAAGACCAGGGAAACTTAGGTCAAAGAGCCTTAAGTAATGGCACTTGAAAGGTTATCTTAAGAGGAGAGGAATCACTGTCCTTTTGGAAATGTTAGGCATGGGAGTAGAGATAGGAAGAAAGCTGGAGCGAGTTTAAGACTGAGTGTTACGGGCACTACCCTCATTTGAGTTTTTGCATTGAGAGATATTCAGGGAGCTTCAAATTATGTAGGGAAGATAGACAAAGATAATTACAAAGAAATTTGGAGTGTTACATTTCCTCAGGTAATTTCTGTCACCTTTGAATTGTTCCAAACTGCACACACCATTAATATTCATACATGTCAGATTTTTGAGGGTGAGAGAACAGGAGTAAGGCGTGGAGAAAGACTTCTAGTTCAAAGCTTCTATCTAATTCAGTGAGACCAAATACTTTTCAGAAAACAGCGACCGGATTTAATCAATGTAATTATACTCTAAACAGAACATCTATCTAAATATTTTCATTGACCCTCTGTTTACAAGAACTTAAAATATACGTTCTCTTATACTTTTTTTGTGACCTCTATGTGCAGATCTCTGCATTGCATCCTGAATAATATAGATTTAATTATCCAGATTCACTTTAAGTCATTTTTACTGGGCTATGTCTATTTAAAGATAGGTATATACATGAATTATTTGATTTAAAGGAAGTTGTTTTTGAACTGTGTTCCAGGAAGGTAAGAATAGTTTCTTCAATGGATTTATACTTAAAACTTGAACAGCACTAGTGGGTGCCACTATAATAGTAGTTTTATGATGTGTTACATGAAAACCCAAGCTTGTTAAAATCCATGTACCAGGACTGGCTGGGTACATATTCAGTGTTTTGCTGTAAGGAACCATTTTGATGGTTTTAAATATTTCCTTGGCATTATAGTTTGCTTGTGGGAAATAATGAAAACCTAGTTTCACAAAGAAGCTTTTACACTGGTGAAAACTTCAAAAATAATAATGTTTTATATAAAAGCAAGTTTACTTATTCAGTTTCTAAGTGCCCTTTGCTATTATTGAGTACATTTGCTTCTGAAAAGATTTATTTCCGTTCGTCTTGATATTTCCTCGCTTATGAAAACAAAATCACATTTACTATTTAAAAATATATAATACATAAGAAATATATTCTTTAAAATGAAACATATCTATACTTGCCTTGATTGAGTGGGGTAAAAAGCTTCAGAATTAAAGCCATGAATTCTATTATAGTATTTGCCCTTAAATAAGGATGAGGATTGAATATATATATATATATATATATATATTTTTAGTTTCTAGTGAATTCTCAGTAAAAAAATTCAGCAGTGTATTTGTTGGGAGACTCATTTCTCTAGATTGAATTATGTGGTTGATGACCCAATGTTAGTTAAGTTCTTTTGTCCTTTTAGATTTCTATGTATAGGGAATAATGAGCCTACTGAAGTCCCAGTCGGCCTACATCTAGGAATGAAGACTCAAATGAAATAATGAGCCGGCTGAAGATGCAGATGAAATAATGCCTCCTGCGTGACGCCTCCCCTATTCTTCCAATTTTTGAATATTCAGATTATTCCCAATGACTGTTCTTTTCTACTGGCTAAAACTACTTAGAGACCAACTCATCTTCTTGGAGAGAAATATGTCAGCATCTTTAGATTCAGTAGTTCTTATTCTCAGGCTCAGACTTTTTTCTTGTTATTGCCTGATCCATTTTCTTCATCTTCAGTCCTAGATCTAGGCCACATCCTCAATTATTTGTTGTATACAGCTGCCAACCTTAGTTTTAAATGAGGTTTATACTGTTTTGAGAGATGCAAACATGGATAAAGTAACTTGTCCAGATTTTCTATTCATTTTTATTAGAGAGGTTCTTTATCAGAGACATAATGTATTAGTTCTCATACCCATAATTTTAAACTAAACCTGTCTCGTGTTTTCACTTAGAATTTAAAAGGGACAGTAGGTGAGAAAAGGATTATAGATCCATTCCTGCTGCTGCTGCTGCTGCTGCTGCTGCTAGGTCGCTTCAGTCGTGTCCGACTCTCTGCGACCCCATAGACGGCAGCCCACCAGGCTCCTCTGTCCCTGGGATTCTCCAGGCAAGAACACTGGAGTGGGTTGCCATTTCCTTTTCCAATACATGAAAGTGAAAAGTGAAAGTGAAGTCGCTCAGTTGCACCGGACTCTTCTCGACCCCATGGACTTCAGCCTACCAGGCTCCTCCGTCCATGGGATTTTCCAGGCAAGAGGACTGGAGTGGGGTGCCATTGCCTACTCCAATAGATCCATTAATACATATAATTTTTTGTCACAGGGAAATTTAGAATGATGAAAATATTTCAATTATGAATAAGAGGCAAATCAGTTCAGTTCAGTTGCTCAGTCGTATCTGACTCTGCAGTCCAGTGGACTGCAGCACACCAGACTTCCCTGTCCATCACCAACTCTCCGAGCTTGCTCAAACCCATGTGCATCGAATCAGTGATGCCATCCAACCATCTCATCCTCTGTCGTCCCCTTCTCCTCCTACCTTCAATCTTGCCCAGCAAAACTGACATTTTAAGTGACCTCACTTTTCCATTTCCACACCTAAATTCCTGCTGTTATATTTTAAATTTACTGTAAAGAGTGAACTTTAAGTCCTAAGTATCCCACCATTAACTCCAACAAAGACATAGCTACAGGTCTACACTTTCTCTTTACCTGTGACCTGCAGCCATTGAGCCTGCCATTCCTCCTTGACCTGTGAATAATAAACCATGTTTTTTCAAGGTTCCCTGATGGTTACTCCTGAGGTATGTCTTGCAACTATAATAAGAACTAGAAGGGCTGGTCCACCCACAGGGTTGACTCAGATCCAATAAATAACTGTAGGGGCAGGCCCATCATGTGCAGTAGAGGCCCAGGTGAATCCTTCAAGCATTCCCAGCATACAATACAACTGTCAATAGGCTAAAACTGACACAAAATATTCCCCCAAAGTATCTATACATAAATCTGTATCATCTGTATCTATGGCTAATCACTGTGTGTGCTGCTGCTAAGTCGCTTCAGTCCGACTCTGTGCGACCCCATAGACGGCAGCCCACCAGGCTCCTCTGTCCCTGGGATTCTCCAGGCAAGAACACTGGAGTGGGTTGTCATTTCCTTCTCCAATGCGTGAAAGTGAAAAGTGAAAGTGAAGTCGCTCAGTCGTGTCTGACTCTTAGTGACCCCATGGACTGCAGCCTACCAGGCTCCTCCGCCCAGGGGATTTTCCAGGCAAGAGGACTGGAGTAGGGTGCCATTGCCTTCTCTGTGTACACATGCAAATATCATCAGTTCAGTTCAGTTTAGTCATTCAGTTCAGTTTAGTCATTCAGTCATGTCCAACTCTTTGCGACTCCATGGACTGCATGGCTTACCTGTCCATCACCAACTCCCGGAGCTTGCTCATACTCATGTCCATTGAGTCAGTGATGCCATCCAACCATATCTTCCTGTGTCATCCCCTTATCCTCCTGCCTTCAATCTTTGCCAGCATCAGGGTCTTTTCCAATGAGACAGCTCTTTTTGCTTCAGGTGGCCAAAGTATTGGAGTTTCAGCTTCAGCATCAGTCCTTCCAATGAATATTTAGGACTAATTTCCTTTAGGATGGACTGGTTTGATCTCTTTGCTGTCCAAGGGTCTCTCAAGAGTCTTCTCTAACACCACAGTTCAAAAGCATCAATTCTTCGGCAAATAACATTACCTAAAATCTTTAACATTTTTGCCTTGATAAAATGAAATATTTTAAAATTTTCCCTACCTTCAGTCCAAGCTCTCACACATATCTCTATTGAGATGACTCAATAAATCAGAAATCCAATGATGCCATATATATTTTACATTCTGGCTCTTTCTTTCATGAGCCCTAAGCCTTAATACTACCAAAATAATGTACTGTGCCATGGTTTCTCACATTTCTAAGTCATAGCAAATTCTTTAATTCTATTGTCATGGAAAACTGTACATTAAATTTTCAGAAAGCAATTCACATATCACCTCTGAGTTTTCCTCAGTAGTTACAAGCTGACTCTTTAATCTCCAGGCTCCTCCATCCATTGGATTTTCCAGGCAGGAGTCCTAGAGTGGGGTGCCATTGCCTTCTCCGATTTAGTATATACCTCTTATCAAATATGATTTGCATTGTTGCTTTTATGTCTCTCTCAACGATTAGACATTGAACCATCTGACAAAAGAGCATAAATGCTTTCTTTTTGTATTCCATAATTTCTTCCCTTTCCTCCATACATGTATTATGCAGTAGATTTCCCCCAAATACTAACTGATTAATCAATAGCATTCATATAAAATGAGAGGTTTTTTCTTAAAAAAATAGTTTCTTCCTTTTGCATTGGCATCTATTTCTTGTTATCTTTAATCCTGTGAATGATGAAACCAATAATTCAACAAATGTTTATTTAATATCAGCAATGTACCAAACCATATTTTTACTAGACTAAGAATATTATATAATGCTATTTCCAAAGATGAACTCTAGGTTCTTACTGTGATTTGCTTAATTAGGACATACAGCTCTCCTCAAAAATCTTGTCTACTTATTTTGGAAAGACCCCAGAGATGTGTCACACAGGCTATATATGTTAACAGTATTCTATAATCTTCCCCTCTGACCTTTCCTTGTTAGTGTTGGCTGTTCTTAAAGCCACTTACAAGTGGCATATCACACCTGCTATTTTGGCCAACATTCCCAGAGACAGTTTTGAGTCTGAGTCAAAAGATTTTTCTACAGTGTTCCTAAAGGTGGAAATTCCAAAATTCATTGGCATTAGGCACAAATTGCTTTTTAAACATAAATATGGAAAATACTCTTGTCCATGCTCAGTACTTTGTTTCGTTATTGTATTCATTCCCCAGGGCAACTGCAACAAAGTACCACAAACTGAGTGGCTTAAAACAATATACATTTATTTTCTCATGACTCTGGAGGCCAAAAGTATGAAATCAAGGTGTTGGCAGGTCATAGCCCTTTCAAAGGCTCTAAGAAAGAATCCCTCCTTGCTTCTTCTGCATCTGGTGTTGTGGGATTCTTGGCATTCCTTGGCTGACAGGCATCACTCTGATAGCTGCATTCATCTTTACATGGTCTTCTCTGTGTGGCTGTGTCTCTGTGTCCGATTTTCCATCTTCTTATAAAGATGACAGCCATACTGAAACGAGAGCCCATTCTAATCCAGCATGACCTCGTTTTAACTTTATCACATGTGGATCTGCAAAAATTCTATTACAAAATGTCACAGGCTCCTGTGGGCATACATTTTGGGGGACACTATTCAACCCGCTGCACACTTACCCAGACTCTAAAATTACAACCAGTGTGCTTGTCCAAGCCTGAATTTTAGAGTGGCTTGTGATACATCTTTCTATTTCATTCCTCAAACTCTTTTCCAGTTCTATATGCCTGGGCCCTGACTAATTATCCCTTAGCCATTCTCAAAGATATATATTATTGTCCTGGATAGTTACAATGATAATAATTAATAGTAATGTTTTTCTTTTCCTGCAAATGGACATACCTACTCAGTATTCTCAGAATGGGATCCTAGTTAGATTAAAGTCGGCTACTATTTAGACTAATTTCTGAGAATTAAAAGGTAAATAATATATAATCCCTGTCCTCAATGGAGACATAGTCTAGTAGGGTAGGCAGAGTGTTATAAGTGTTATGTGATAAACACTGTAATAGAGAAGTCTCAGAATGCTCCATGAGCCTACGGTGAGGTATGTAAGTCTGTCCAGTCTAATTCTGTGCTGGCTTGGTCAAAAAACAGGCCAGAGAGATTATACAAGGACTACACCTTGAAGATACAAGGCAGGTAAACTTTACCATGTAGGCAAGGAAAATTTAGTAAGGATTTTGAAAAAGAAACAATGGAATTTTTTTTTTTTTTTTGTGTCTGAGAGACAAAGAAATACAATGTGAACATGGCCAGAGGAAGAGGGTAGATATTCAACAGACATAAAAGATGTTAGATGTCTAAAGAAGTCTAGTAGGAGTAGAGGTAAATGAAGGATAAGGATTTCAAAAGTATTTAGGAGGCACAGAATGTCAAAAAAAAAATGAAGATAAGGAATCATCTCAGTAAAACTCCCAGATTTCAGCTTCAGGCTCTTATTGACATGATAAAACCACTCACTGGTACAGAAAATAAAGGCAGGAGCTAAATTGGAGAGGATGAAAAAGTTGGCTTAAAGCTCATCATTCAGAAAACGAAGATCATGGCATCCGGTCCCACCACTTCATGGGAAATAGATGGGGAAACAGTGGAAACAGTGTCAGAATTTATTTTTCTGGGCTCCAAAATCACTACAGATGGTGACTGCAGCCATGAAATTAAAAGACGCTTACTCCTTGGAAGGAAAGTTACGGCCAACCTAGATAGCATATTCAAAAGCAGAGACATTACTTTGCCAACAAAGATTCGTCTAGTCAAGGCTGTGGTTTTTCTTGTGGTCATGTATGGATGTGAGAGTTGGACTGTGAAGAAGGCTGAGTGCTGAAGAATTGATGCTTTTGAACTGTGGTGTTGGAGAAGACTCTTGAGAGTCCCTTGGACTGCAAGGAGATCCAACCAGTCCATTCTGAAGGAGATCAGCCCTGGGATTTCTTTGGAAGGAATGATGCTAAAGCTGAAACTCCAGTTACTTTGGCCACCTCATGCGAAGAGTTGACTCATTGGAAAAGACTCTGATGCTGGGAGGGATTGGGGGCAGGAGGAGAAGGGGACGACAGAGGATGAGATGGCTGGATGGCATCACTGACTCGATGGACGTGAGTCTGAGTGAACTCCGGGAGTTGGTGATGGACAGGGAGGCCTGGCGTGCTGCGATTCATGGGGTCGCAAAGAGTCGGACACGACTGAGCAACTGATCTGCTCTGATCTGATCTGATGAGTACATCTTATTGCTATATCTTCAGGTTTAATTCTAACCCTAAACACAACCCAGTAATCTCATTTAAGTGATACTCTAACAACTTTCAACTCTCTTATGTCAATGAAAATAGGTTGTTTTGAAAACGGTTTTTATTTGGCAGCTCCATTAGTTTCCCATGGCTGTTAAAGAGTCACAACTTGGTGGCTTAAAAACAAAAGATATTCTCTCATAGTTCTGGAGGCCTCAGGACCAAATTGAGGTGTCACAGCCTCTAGAGGAAAATCCTTTCTTGTGAGAGAATTCCAGCATCCAGTACCCCATGTGTTCCCTGGCTTATAGCTGCATAATTCCAATCTCTGCCTCTTCCTTTGCATGACTCTTTCCTCTATGTGTTTCAAATACTTCTCTGATTTTCTCTTTAGTGAGATACTTGTCTTTGGATTTAGGACCTACCTGGGTTATCCAGGATGACCTCATCTTGACATCCTTAATTTAATCACATCTGCAAACCTTTCCAACTTAAGTCATATTCACAGGTCCTGGGCAGACATATTCTTTGGGGAAGCCACCCTCACCACAGCACAATAGCTACAATGAATTTATATGTGTGTGTGTGTGTGTGTGTGTGTGTGTGTGTGTGTGTGTGTGTGTATTGTTTTTATTTTGACAAGCCTGTAACTACAATTTCTACTCAGGAAAACTTTTAAGTTTTTGTTTCATAGATACTCGCAAACAAATCTCTCAAGAGAACCATGGTCAATATAGACCTACTCATGTGAGCTGGATCCCCAAGGGATAAGACAAATGCCATGTCAAGCATGGATCTTATTCCCTAAGAGAGTGGGACCAGCTGCTGATTTACGTGATTGTGATTGATTGACTGAATAGATGCATTCTGGGGATCAATAACAGATCTTTGAAAGCTGTCAGTTTCCTAAATTTCTCTTGGGAAATGATTCACACTCTTGACAACTTTAAAGTAATGTTCACCCCTTATGAGAGTGCTAATATTATAGATGGCACTAAATATACTCCTATGATATCAATCCAATTTAGCCAGCAGAATCTATAAGCCTGTTAATCATGAATAGAGTACAGCGTTGTGAATTGTTAAAATTAATGAGGCCACTGCCTTTTCACTTTTGTCTTTGTAACTACAGTGATAGCATGTGTAGGGCTTTCTAAATTTTCATATTCATGTATTTAGTCATTCAACAAACCTGAATTAAACACCTACTGTGAGCTCCTCAAAAGATGAAAAACATTTTATCCATTTTCATAACCTCAGAGCCTACTCTAGTGGAAATAAGAACACACTTGACCAATGAATATCGCTTCAGTGAAAAAATAAATCTTGCCTATGTAATGGGGGAAACCAAAATAAATGACAGTCAACT
The DNA here is from genome assembly GCF_027580195.1 of Bos mutus. Lineage (NCBI taxonomy): Eukaryota > Metazoa > Chordata > Mammalia > Artiodactyla > Bovidae > Bos > Bos mutus. Next base: position 36,009,510 of record NC_091618.1, read on the forward strand.
CAAGGTGCTCCTGTTAGCATAACTTTTCATGTATCACAGTTTCCTTTTTGTAACTTTTCAAAGACTTTTCAGGAACTGGCAGAACAAAGCAATGCTAATTAAAGAATAAATAAATGGAATTAAATGTACTACTGTTTTCATTTATGCAGTTGTAAAAATGCAATTCAATAAGATAACTCAAATATCTTGCAAACATGAAAATATTAACTTGAGAAGTTTTCAAAGATAAGAGATGAATGTTTATGTTTGTTATATATTTATTTATTCATCTATCTATTCATTAATCAAATATTTTCTGACTTTCCATTGTATATAAGGCCCTTTGCTAGTAGTCCTGGTTATGACTGTTCTGTGGAATAATTTGTGTTTTTTGAAATAATGGCATTTTTCTTGATTAAGAAAAGCTTTGGGCTTAGTTTAATAATAACATTTAAATTAAAAAGAAAACTTGGGAGTGTTGTCTAATTATTCTTAATATCAGATAACTACAAAATTGGTCAAGGGGCTATTTTTAGCAACTATGTCCTTTATTGATATCTTTATCTGGGTGACTTCAAATTATCACAGATGTAAATATGAAATTGATTTGTTTACAATTGGGTAGTGCTTAGAGATTAGGTAAGTATAAATTATGACTATGAAAAATATTAATTTTAACAAGATTTCTCTGCATTCCCAATAATGTATTAATTAACAAATTGGGGAAATATTTCTAGAAACAAGAAATATGGGATGATTAGAACTAAATGTTTTTTCTAATGCAGGAGATTAATCTCTCTATTGATTAAAAACAAGACTAAAATTGATATTGGAGTATTTCTTTGATATGCAATTATATTCAGTTATGAATTTTAAGAATGTTGTTTACCATAAGAATTGAGAGTATACTGTCATTTTATAATATTGTAGTGAACAATAAGGTAAACATTAAAGAACACATAAATTAATATTATTTTGATGTTTTGGGTAGTTTTAAGATAGGATAATATATAGTAATGTGTTTCTGATTGAATTTTAAAAGATTATTTTTTATTTTGCAATCAGAAAAAAGGATCTGAATCCAGTAAAAGTAATTTAATAGATTTACTGCCGTTTCAACCACATTTTATTAACCTCTTCATATCAAGTCTTTAAGGATTGAATTATTTAATACAAATAGTACAATCAAACGGAGAGGGCAGTGGCACCCCACTCCAGTACTCCTGCCTGGAGAATCCTGTGGACAGAATCTGTGGACAGAGGAGCCTGGTAGGCTGCAGTCCATGGGGTTGCTGAGGGTCGGATAGAGCTGGGAGACTTCACTTTCACTTTTCCCTTTCATGCATTGGAGAAGGAAATGGCAACCCATTCCAGTGTTCTTGCCTGGAGAATCCCAGGGATGGGGAGCCTAGTGGGCTGCTGTCTATGGGGTCACACAGAGTCGGAACCGACTGAGGTGACTTAGCAGCAGTATTTGTATATGTGTATATTCAGTCACATATTTTATTGTTGTTATAAACCTCTGCCTCTGCACTGGACTTTTGCAGTTCTGTGGAGTTTTCCTTTTTTTTTTTTTTTTTTTTTTTCCTTTTTTTTTTTTTCCTCTCTTTTTATAATTTTAATTATTAATTTTTAAACCTATTATACTTTTTCTACATTTACTCCTTTGTTTGCCTTTCCTATGGTTCTTTCCCCCTTGCAGTTAATCTTTATATAAATCTTCATCTACCTCTATTTAATTTTTCATATCTATTCTTGCTTTCTTTTCTTTCCTTCCTTTCCTTTCAAAATATTTCTTAGTTTTGTTTTCACTGATTTTTTCTCCACTTGGAACTTTCCTTTAATTTTGTTTTCTGGTTTGTATTTTAGTTAGTTTTAACTGGTAAGTATAATTTTTTATTTCCTTTGTTTGCCAGGTCAATCTACTGTATTTTTTGTTGGACTATTTTGACTTTGCTTATGGGTGTATGTATATATATGTGTATATTCCATTGCTTTAAGTATTATCTGCCTGATTTTGTAACTGCCATTTGTCTGGGATTCATCTTTGATTTCTCCTTTTTGGGTATTTGTTTTAATCTCACTTAATGCCATATCAAACCACTAGTGGAATCTTTGTTCCTGACCAGAGATCAAGCCCTGAGCCTTTGGAGTGGGAGCACTGACTCAAGACCCTAGAGTACCAGACCACTAACCCTGAAAGTGAAAGAAAGTGAAGTCACTCAGGTCGTGTCCGACTCTTTGCGACCCCATGGACTGTAGCCCACCAGGCTCCTCCATCCATGAGATTCTCCAGGCAAGAATACTGGAGTGGGTTGCCATTTCCTTCTCCAGGGGATCTTCCCAACCCAGGGATCGAACCTAGATCTCCCACATGGCAGGCAGACACTTTAACCTCTGAGCCACCAGGGAAGCCCTACGGAGTATCAAATAGTGAGAACTCACACAAAGGAAACCACTTGAATACAAGATCCTGCATCACCCAACCACCAGTAGCACACGGTGCAGGCTCATCTAAACAACAAACAAAAGTATAAACCAATCATCAGCAGACAGGATTACCACCTCACTCAGCCTTGCCATCAGAGGAAAACAAACAAACAAAAAAACTCACCCTGTAGAAAGCTTACACAAACCACTGGGTCAAACTTAGGAGGGCAGAAACCAAAAGGAAGAAAGAATTCAACCTTGAAACCTGGGGAAAAGAGACCTCAAACACAGGAAGTTAAAAAAAAAATGAAAAGGCAGAGAAATACTACACAAACGAAGGAACAAATTAGAAACACAGAAGTCCAAATAAATGAAGAGGAAATAGGCAAACTACCTGAAAAAGAATTCAGAGTAATGATAGTAAAGATGATCAAAAATCTTGAAAACAAAATGGAAAAAATGCAAGAATCAATTAACAATAGAAGAATTAAAGAATAAGCATACAGAGACGAACACCACATTTACTGAGAGTAAAAACACTCTGGAAGGAATCAATAGCAGAATATCTGAAGTAGAAGAGCGAATCAGTGAGCTGGAAGTTAAAATGGTGGAAATAATTTCTGAAGAGCATAATAAAGTAAAAAGAGTGAAAAGAAATGAGGATAGTGTCAGATATTGACCTCAGGGACAATATCAAACACACCAACATTTGAATTTAAGGCGTCCCAGAAGAAGAGTAAAAGAAAGGGTATGAGAAAATTTTTGAAGAGATTATAGTTGACAATTTCCCCAACATGGAAAAGGAAATAGTCAATCAAATCCAAGAGGCACAAAGAGTCCCATACAGGATAAACCCAAGGAGAAACCAAGACACATACTAATCAAACTAACAAAAACTAAACACAAAGAAAGATTAAAAGCAGTAAGGGAAAAGCAGCAAGTAACATACAAAGGAAACCCCATATGTTTAAGAGATGATCTTTCAGCAGAAACCCTGTAGGCCAGAAGGGAATGGCAGGATATATGTAAAGTACTGAAAGGAAAAATCTACAACCAAGATTACTGTACCTGGCAAGGATCTCATTCAAAATTGATGGAGAAATAAAAAGCTTTTCAGGCAAGCAAAAGTTAAGAGAATTCAGTACCACCAAACCAGCTTTACAACAAATGTTAAAGGGACTTATGTAGTCAAGAAATACAAGAGAAGAAAACAATCAACAAAATCAACCCCAAACAATTAAGAAAATGGCACTAGGAACATATATATCAATAATTACTTTAAATGTAAATAGATTAAATGCTCTAAGCAAAAGACACAGACTGGTTAAATGGACACAAAAACAAGACCCATATATATGCTGTCTACAGGAAACTCACTTAAGACCTAAAGATGCAAATAGACTGAAAGTGAGAGGATGGAAAAATATATTCCACGCAGATGAGAAGCAACAGAAAGCTGTAGTAGCAATCTTCATATCAGACAAAATAGACCTTAAAATAAAGATGATTACAAGAGATCAGGAAGGACACTACATACTGATCAAGGGATCAATCCAAGAGGAAGACATAACAATTGTAAATACCTGTGCACCCAACATAGGAGCAAGGTGAAAAGACAACCCTCAGAATGAGAGAAGATAATAGCAAATAAAACAATGGACAGAGGATTAATTTCCAAAATGCACACGCAGCTCATACTACTCAATAACAGAAAAGCAAACAACCCAATAAAAAAGTGGGAAAAAGACCTAAACAGACATTTCTCCGAAGAATACATACAGATGGCTAATAAACACATGAAAAGATGCTTTGCAATTAGAAAATCGCAAATCAAAACTACAATGAGGTATCACCTCACACCAGTCAGAATGGCCATCATCAAAAAGTCTGCAATCAATCAATGCTGGAGAGGGTGTGAAGAAAAGGGAACACTCTTGCACTGTTGGTGGGAATATAAATTGACAGAGCCACTATGGAACACAGTATGGAGATTCCTTAAAAAACTAGGAATAAAACCACCATATGACCCAGCAGTCCCACTCCTGGGCATACACCCTGAGGAAACCAAAATTGAAAAAGACACATGTATCCCATTGTTTATTGTAGCACTGTTTATAATAGGTAGAACATGGAAGCAGCCTAGATGTCCATCAACAGATGAATGGGAAAAGAAGTTGTACATATATACAACGGAATATTACTCAGCCATATAAAGGAACACCTTTGAGTCAGTTCTAATGAGGTGGGTGAACCTAGAACCCATTATACAGAGTGAAGTAACTCAGAAGAGAAAGGTAAATATCGTATTCTAACGCGTGTATACGGAATCTAGAAAAAAAAGGTCCTGAAGAATTTATGTACAGGGCAGCAATGGAGAAATAGACATAGAGAATAGACTTGTGGACATGGGGAGAGGGAAAGAGAGGGTGAGATGTATGGAGAGAGTAACATGAAAATTATATTAGTATATGTAAAGTTGATAGCCAACAGGAATTTGCTCTATGGCTAAGGAAACTCAAACAGGGGCTCTGTATCAACCTAGAGGGGTGGAGTGGGGACGGAGATGGGAGGGAAGTTCAAAAAGGAGGGGATATATGTATACCTATGGCTGATTCATTTTGAGATTTGACAGAAATAACAAAATTCTATAAGGCAATCATCATTCAATAAAATAATTAAAAAATAAATAAATAGGCAATAAGGCAAAATCCCAATAAGGCAAACATTAATGATTACTAGAAGTAAAAAGAAAAAAAAATTAAAATGTGACTTTTATATTACATTATTTTAGTATGTAAGTATATATGCATATTCCTTATAGATTGTAAAATTTTAAAATGTGTAAATACAGTAGTTTTTACACATTTTAATAAATGTAATAATAAATGTGTAAATAAATGTGTATTTTAATAAATGTGTAAATAAAAATAAATAAATAGGCAATAAGGCAAAATCCCAATAAGGCAAAATCCCAATAAGGCAAACATTAATAATTACCAGAAGTAAAAAGAAAAAAAATTAAAATGTGACTTTTATGTTACATTATTTTAGTATGTAAGTATATATGCATATTCCTTATAGATTGTAAGAATTTTAAAATGTGTAAATACAGTAGTTTAATGTCATAGTTAATTAGCCTGAATGCAGTTACAGTACAATTTGTTTAATGGGTTATCAGAGTCTAGTTTTTTATGTAGTTAGGGTCATTACAGAAAAAAAAATTTTTTAAAGGAAAAAATGTATTAATAGTCTAAGTAATTAAGTAACCTTAGCATATCATTGGGAGAAGGCAATGGCACCCCACTCCAGTATTCTTGCCTAGAGAATCCCATGGATGGAGGAGCCTGGTAGGCTGCAGCCCATGAGATCGCACAGAGTCGGACATGACTGAGCGACTTCACTTTCACTTTTCACTTTCATGCATTGGAGAAGGAAATGGCAACCCACTCCAGTGTTCTTGCCTGGAAAATCCCAGGGATGGGGGAGCCTGGTGGGCTGCTGTCTATGGGGTCGCACAGAGTTGGACACGACTGACGTGACTTAGCAGCAGCAGCAGCAGCAACAGCATATCATTGAATCAAAGATATAAAATGCTAAATGCTATCTTCAAAATTTTAACTAATGAGTAAATTACCAAGATAAAAATATTCTAATTCCATGTGAAAAAAATATAACTGAATTTTAGATAATGCTAGTTTGGATTCCTTTTGACTCTTTGCTTCGTCGCATTGTCTGATTGTTTTCTTCAGAATATATTCCCTTTATTTCTCTTTATCAATGAAATCTACTTTTGATCCTGTATAAGGTTTTTCTCTGTTGGTTTAGTAGTAAAACTAATTAGGCCATCATCCCATGGTTTGTGGGGCTGTGCTCATACATTTTTAAGATTTTTGCTATTTCTTTGGTACTTTTCCATTTTATCTGTCATGTGCTTTTTGTTGTGGTTGTTGTTTGTTTGTTTGGTTGTGTTTTGTTATTGTTGTTGTTTTTCTTCAATTACTAAGTCATGTCTGACTCTTTTTGAGCCCATGGACGGAAGCATGCCAGGCTTCCATGTCCTTTACTCTCAAGGAGTTTGCTCAAACTCATGTCTACTGAGTCGGTGATGCTATCCAACCATCTCATCCTCCATTGCCCCTTCTCATCCTGCCCTCATTCTTTCCCAGCAGCAGGGTCTTTTCCAATGTGTCTGTTATTTGCATTAAGTGGCCACAGTGTTGGAGCTTCATTTTTAGCATCAGTTCTTCCAATGAACATTCAGGGTTATAAATGAAAATTAGAAGACCAGAAGATGGGAATAATGCTTTTTACTCTGAATTATATCATAGTTTGTTTATATATGTCACCTCAAAATTCTCAGAATTCGTTGTCACTTTCTATCACACACATGTAATACTTTCTACCTTAAGAGCAGCTACTTATGTACTTATTGCAATTCCCTGATGCATGCCAAATTTTAAAGAAAATATTTTTGGTTTGGCTCATCTAGATAATCCCAAACAAAGCCTAGACCTGGCCTTTGGCAAGTATTCACTATATACTTACTGAATGAAGGAATAAGGAATGAATAAATTAGTTGTTTATTTTGAACAAATTCAACAAAGTTAAGATTTTGAACAATGGTCTTTCTATAAGTTTAGAATGTATTCAAAGGAGCCATTCAGGCATTTTTGAAACCCTGTGTCAGAATTTGAGGGTTATAATTGAAACTTAAGCCCATTTAACTCAGTGAAATAAATATTGAATAATTACCATATTATATATAAAGTATACTGCTAGGTACTGTACAGGAGATTGCTGTTAAAAAATAAAAACAGAAGTAAATAACATGCTACCTAAAGCTCATGACCTGGTTTGAGAGCCAAATAAAATTTTATAAAAGTTAAACACTAATGACCCTAAAATTCACTTTATCTCCATGAGCACTCATTTTCTCTTTTTCTATAATGATGTGATAAAATTCAGATGAAGCTGAGTAAAATGTGTTCTGAAGCCTATAATGCCCTTAGAAAGAAATAGAGGGTATTGGTTTTATAAGTAGCATTTTCAAAATTTTAATATAAAACTTAAAAGTGAATAGATTTAAAAATAAATACACATTGATATTTAACACCTTATGTAAAATGTATTTTCTAATATTATAAAAAATACATTCCTTGTGTCATTGTGTGATGTTTTATCTTTTTAATTTAATGTTTAAAAATAAATATTGAAAGGTTTTTATTGAAATAATTTATGAAATGTGATGAGTAATTTATTTTCCCTTTTTTCCTTAAACATGACTTTATGCTTTATATACATGAGTAAAAGTAAATGCATTTATATAACTTTTAAGTTTGTAGAAATATTTATGAAAACCAATGGCTTTTAAAATTATACTCTGTGAGAAGGATTTTTCTTTCAAGTTTCAGTGTTACCTCAATTATTTGGAACTTCCAATTCTGTTTTATTATTTTTTAATTTTCTCTGAAATGAGTATCTTCTTTGGTTCTCTGCTTTGATTTACTTTATCACTTATAAAAACATGTATATATAGCAATTTGGTTGATTTTAGCTAATAGAAAACTTGAGCTGTTACTTTGGGAAATGCCTTTAACACCAGAGCACTTATTCAAATGTGATTATTTCAGACAAATATTTTTTGAACATAACATGTTCATATCATTATGGTAATTTAAAACATTAGTAGCAATGCAGATTATATTGATCATTTATGTATGCATCATTAAAATTGTTATAAATATAAAATATTATTTTTTCAAATATGATATTTACTTTAATATTTACTTTTTAGAACTGATATAATTTTATAGAAATAATAACATCTTTAGCAGATTTTTGGTAAAATATTGAGAATATTGGCCTAATGTCAGAATATATAACAATATTTGCAGTAGGGCCTTTGATGCAAAAAAATGGTTTCATACACTGTCCCTTGTTTTCTCACTTTTTATGGCATGTCAGTGTCAATAAATTATTTTGTGGTAATGCAGGAACAATTATTTATGAAAATTAGGTAATCAGCACTGGCCTTGTGTTGGTTCGTTATTGCTGACAGACTATGTGGAGGAATTTTGGTATAACTGAACAAATCAAACTAGACATGCCTTTTAAAAAGGTAAGATGGGGATAATAATAATTAAATCTTCAAGCACAATGCCAAAGATGCTCATAAAAGTAATCAATTGTTAAGAGTGGTGGTAATGGTAGTCACAGTATTGTTGTGAAATACAGCAGCAGAAGTCGTTTTGAGCAATAAGAAAATGTCCTTCTACAGAAACTTAATCCCCATGACCTAATTTGTTTTATCTATCTTTTCATACACTGCCACTTTCTACAAGGGATTTGAGATAACTGTGTCAGGAAAACAGAACTTAGCATGAATATTTTATGAGTTTTATATCCGTATGTCAGCAGGTAGAGATTTCATCAGATGTTTAGGATTGAGGCCTGCTTAGGAAATTAGTGTAGGATTAAAAGAACAAGTTTTAGGGTAAGGAGGTGAAATATTTTCCAGTGTTGTCATTTTTTAAGAATGTTAAATGTCACCTATGATGTAATTGTTCCTTTCTACCATTCTTGTAGTTCATGAACTTAAATACTTAGCACATTTTGGAGTTTAATATAATAATATCTTTTGAAACATTGTTTCAGAAGTTGCCAATTGTGAATTGTTTCAGAAGTTGCCAGTTGAAGGTTCAATGTGATATTTATGTTGAAGGACTTTATAAGTTGTAATGTGCATATGAAGCATTAGTGCTGTGATAATGTAGGTATAGACAATGAAGAAAGTGATACAAATGAGGAGTGAGTACTCTTTTTCATTCTCTAGGAGATGAGAAAGATATCAACGTCTCTGGCGTTGATAAGCACATCATGTCCCTAGTTGCCAAGCATAGTTATTGAGTTACTGAGCAACTGAGGTTACTAAGTATAGCTTGGAGACCAAGCTAAAAACTATAATTTTTTAGCAAAAAACACCTTCTCAGAGAGAAAGGGAAAATTTATCTATTAAGAAAATAGCTGAATTTATTTATAAATTTGTTTCTAAATATCTTAGCCTTAATGTCTTTCAGTTGCATTAGGCAAGCTTTTTAAACAGTGAATGAAAAAAAGAAAATCAATACAGAAAGTTCTGCTACTGCAAAATTAGGTTATGAAGTAGGAAAAGAAGAAGAAAGAAAAATGCTTGTTTTTGTATAATTTACCCATATGAATAGACATTTATTTATCTGTCCATCCATTATCCATGCAGCCTTCTCTGTCAGTCTATATTGCTATTTTATATCTATTTTTTTCTACCTGCTTATTTTTATGGATATGTATAATGATAACTTTAGGTTAAGAAAATAGACATTATAGTAATATCCATGTAAATCCTTTTTATAGTGTATATATGTTTATGGATTGTTAACATTACATTAGTGGATACTATTAATTTTCACTACTTCTAGAAAATTGACAAGCAATAAAATTGAATGATTGCCTCTCAATAAATCTATAGCAGGGTTTTTCAGTCTTGGCACTATTGAGAGTTTGGGTCTGAAGATTCTCTGTTGGGGGAGGGCAAGGGCCGTCATGTGCATGTAAGGTGTTTATTGGCATCCCAGATCTTTAGCCACGAGATGCCAGCCTACTCCAGGTGAGACAACTATAGATGTCTCCATTCCTGTTCCTGTTGTTTAGTTGCTCAGTCGTGTCCAACTCTTTTGTGACCCCATGAACTGTAGCCAACCAGCCTTCTCTGTCCATGGGATTTTCCAGGCAAGAATACTGGAATAGGTTCCCATTTCCTTCTCCAGGAGATTTTTCCAGTGCAGGGATCAAACTCACATCTCCTGCATTGGCAGGCAGATTCTTTACCACTGAGTCTCCTAGGAGGCTCAGACATTGCCAAGTGTCCCAAGGAGAGTGAAACACATCTGACTGAGAACCACTGCTTGATATCTATGTTCTGGTCTGTTTAAACTTATACTGTAAATATATATTAAGTCACAGCTGCTAACAATTAATTTTTAAGTTAAAAAATAAAAACACAGAAACATATATCAGAATTAACAGATATGCAGATGATAGTATCATTTGAAATAATCTCAATTAGGAATATGTTAATTTAGCTTCAGAAAAGCAAATGTTCATATAATATTTGGGGAAAGTCACTTAACAAACTTGTTCTTTACCCCAGTTAACAATAGCATCATCTATCAAATCTCCCAAGCTAAACAAACTGCCAATGATTTCCTGTTTTTTTTTTTTAATTTCCATATCCAGTAGGTCACTAAAATACTTGTTATTCCACCTCAGAAAAATAGTTGGAATCTCATCCCAGTTTACTTTCCATTCACTGCCACCATCATCTTTTGCTTGGCAAGAATTTTCTTACTTTTCTTTCTCCACCAGTCTTTCATCATCCTGCCCTATTTTTACATTGCAGCCAGGCAGATAATTCTACAAAAAAAACAGAACTTAATTTCCTTGTATACAGTGCCATTAAATCCCCATTGCTTGAAAGATAAAAAATTTAAATTTCTACATTACTTTCTTTTCCAATTGGATCTCCTGTCTTCCTGGCCTCATTTTCAGTTTGGGACTTTGAGACTTGTGAACACACCAGATTCTCTCAAGGCACTTTGCCATAAGACATACTATTTTTCTTCCTTGATTGTACAAACATGCCTTACTAACATATTCAGTTCTTGAGTCTGAAGATAGAGGATTTGATAACAAGAGATATCATGCAATTTGAAATTGATTCCTAAATTTCAGGTATCAAGTAGATAAAATATGGAGATATAGAGACACCTTTATGTGCTCCCTTGTGTTTCCCAACTAATCACTTATTTTTATAACCTTTATGCTACAAATGCAACACAAATACTGAAAATGCCACAAAGCAAAAACTAAGGAGTTTATAAAGGCATACACTCTCATAAATATTAGTCTACATCAAGAAACAGTATTTTGCTAACCATCCCCAGAAACAACCATGTACCTCATCCTAGTCTCAAACCCATTTCTCTACAAAAGTAACCACCAGCCTTACTTATATAAAGTTACTTTCTTGTGATGTATGCATCCCAAGACAGTATTGTTGGATTTTATAAAGTTGTTGGGTTTTTTTCAAGATTTATAATAACGGAAGCCTTTTTTTGTTGAGGTTTCCAGCATCACCGGTTGTGTTTGTTGTTTGGTTGGTTGCTTGTTTTTTATGGAAGAGTTCAGCATGTTCTTCTACCCTCTCTGAGTCCCCCAGATTGGCAGCTGGGTTCTGAGACTTCCTCATATTCATATTTAATTCCTTTGATGAAACCATAGGTGGTGATGTGTTCAGCCAGAGGTGCATGATGACTGGTTGTGAGAACTGTCAAAGTTCTGAGGTTTTTGCCTGCTTGCAAACTAACAGGTTAGCCTGGCACTTGGTGGAGGAGTTGGTGGAGGAGTTGAGACTCCATGGCAGAGCAATCAGCATCACTTCATGTTGACATGGTTTCCCCTGTCTCCTTGGGGAGGGAAGTGAACACAAAATGGATTTGTGTCACAATGGAACTCTGAGCTTAGGAAATTTCACTGTTCAAAAGAGGACCGCTAGCAAATTTTCCCTCTGCCCTGGAGGGGAAAACTATTCCAATCTTGTTTGCTACAAGCATCCTTGTAAAGTTAATCTGGAGCAAAAGCTGACACAAGCCATGCGGAAGAACCATGGAGAATCACCTCCTATTTCCTCGATCACTGTGATAACATTTGCAATGACCAGTACCTAGACCAATGACCAGTCTAGGTACTATATACCTAGAACCATTAACTATAAAAAATTCAGATTGACACTTCTCTAATTTTTAAAATAAATTTTATTTTTAGGAGTTTTAGGTTTGTAAGAAAGTTGTAAAGAAAGACTCGAGTTTCCCATGTAGATCACCTTCAGTTCCTCCATTGTTAACATCTTACATAAGTATGCTGTATTTGTTATAATTAATAAACCAATATTAATACTCATTTAAACTTTTTTCTTCTTTATTAGTTGGAATAGTTTATAAATTCATGCCTTTGTTCTAGTATTCAGTTACTCAGTGTTATAACTCATATAGAAAAAACAATGAATGCTTGATTATTTTCTTTTATGTACTATTTTTTTAAGAAAACTAATTAGTTCTATATTACTTTCCAAAGGTAACTAATTCATTTGTATTCAATATTATTTTGATTTCACAAATTTAAATGTATTCATTGAACTCAATCATTTGTTATTATTAATCATTTTTGAAATTCAGACTTCCCAGTGAGTAGCCAAGTATGGTCTCTTCCACTTGCTTCTTGAACCCTTTTGACATGTCAATAGTGATTTGTGCTAATATCCTCTCTGGTATAATTAGATGTTTCAAGTTATTTTATAAACTTCTTGCTTCACATTCAGAATATGAAATTTCTCCAAGAAATTTGAAAATAATGTGTATTTCAAAGAGATTTTCAGGAAAGTGTATTTGAAAACCTGAAACTAGATCCTAGGTTCCTGTGTACTTAACCCCCAAACACAGCATAGCTTCTAATAAACTATAAATACACTTTGTTGAATGAATGAAGCCAAAATAGACAAAACATGTAATAGATAAAAAAAAACTTTGAAATCAATATACTTTGTACCTTGTAAGTAATATATGTGCCATCTTAGAGGACACTAGTTATTTCTTCACTGTAAAATTTCAGTAAAGGGAAAAAAAAGGCAGGGAATATGTAAGAGTGAAGTTGTTTATTTGAGGCTGCTGAAAACACACATACACAGACATATAAAAACATGTATCTCTTGATAGGAAATTGTGTCAAAAGAAGAATGTAAATTCTCAGAAATGGAAGGGAGAAATTTGTGACAGAATATGAAATAACTTTATATAAAATAAAGAGATGTTCAATGAATGAGGTTCTAAAATAACAATTTATGCATAAAGAAACACATATGTAAGAGTAAGCTCTCAAGTCATTACTTATCTTTCTTGGTTAAACTTTTTTTTTCCCCCTAAATGCCAGTCTAGTCATTAAACTAATATTGGAAGTGATGGAGAAAGTAACCACCATGAGAGCTGGGACCATGTCTGTTCTGAGTACCACTGTGTCTCCAGCATCTAGAACAGTACTTCTTAATATTAGATACATAATAGACAGCTGTTTGGACTTCCCTGGTGGGTCAGACGGTAAAGCGTCTGTCTACAATGTGGGAGACCCAGGTTTGAGACCTGGGTTGGGAAGATCCCCTGGAGAAGGAAATGGCAATCCACTCCAGTACTATTGCCTAGAAAATCCCATGGACAGAGGAGCCTGGTAGGCTACAGTCTATAGGGTCGCAAAGAGTCGGACACGACTGAGCGACTTCACTTTCACTTTCAGACAGCTGTTTAATGAGTACTTGGATGGATGCTGGATAGATGAATGGACAGATGCGTGGATGCATTGATGCATGGACGGTTGAAGCTAAAATCAGAGACTTAAGAACTTTTTTGAGAAAAGAAAGTCAAGTGCATATTTATTAAATGCCTTCTATGTGTCAAATCTTTAGGTATAAATTTGTTTAGTTTCGAAATTAAGTAAAAATAATGGATTTAATGTTTTTTTCTCGAAAAGTTGATTAAGAACACATATTTAATCACATATTATGATGTGGGCAATATAGCTAAGAAGTAACTCTCCAAATAACTTGCTTTTTCCATCTGGTAATGGCATTCAGCCCTTTTACATTAGCACTCTTTTGTTATATTTATATTGTATATTCATGTATAGAGTCTCATTTGTGCATATCCATTTGAAAAGACCTCTAGTTTCTTGGCACCTTTGAAGATACTCTTTAAAAATTTTAAATTTATTTTTGTACATCTTAATATACTTTGAATCTATAAATACCAGGACCCTGTAGTTTCTTTTGAAATGTGTTCTGGCTTACTTTTTTCATAAAGAAAACTTAGAGTATGGTATTTCTAAGTCAAAATTTAGCTCATATTGCAATGGTTGTCACTTTTCAAGGAGTAATTGACACCAATTTTCCAAAGCTATATCTGAAATGATTGGAATTTTAGAGCTCTGAAATAAGACAAATCTTTGTTTTTTTGTTTCTTCATTCACTTTTTTTGTCTATGCTACTTTGGGTATATTAGTTAACTTTGGGTATATTAGTTAACTTTAGTTTCTTCATCTATAAAATGGAGATAATAGCACTTAATGAGTTGATGTGACTAGGACATGATATAAGACCTATACAAATTTCACATACAGAAAACCCTAAATAAATATGAGTTAATATAGTTATTAGAAATAGTTAACATCCACTTAGAAAGTTTTGACTTGGATAAGGATGCTAAATATGAAAAGCATTTTAGTGCCTATTTTCAAGACCCTGATCTCAATTCATATCATGTCTGTAGTCCTAACTGTACCTACAGATGGCTATAGGTACATAGTCTGCTGTGTTTGTTTGAAATGAACATTAAGAACATTGTAACTAACATAAGACCTTGTTGTCACCAGCAAAGATGACTCAAGAAAGTATTTATTCTTTATAAATTAATTAATCCTTTTGTTTTCCGTTTTTACAGGCAAATATTTACATGGATATTAAAGTGTATCTTGGCAGGCTTCTCAAATTCAAGCCTGGTACTTTGGCTGTACTATTTCTGCAACCGCTCACCCTTTCATTTAAAAATAATAACAGACCAGTCACGAAAGCAGTCACCTCTAACTTCTGAATCCTCAAAGGCCATTTCTCAGATGCTTTGTAGGAAGGGCAGCTGTTATCACAGTGATTTCACGAGGGCACATATTCCTCCTTTACATTTTGAGAGTGGAAAATTCATATTTATAAAAGACCTCAAACGTGCAACTATATTGTAACGCAATTGTAGATTGAAATGGTATCAAGTAATTCTCTCATCTAAACTTTGGTAATACATGTTATTCCTTTAGAAATAGAGAAATTCCTCCATTCTCCAGGGAATCTTCCCAACCCAGGGATCAAACCTGAGTCTCTCACATTGTAGGCAAATTCTTTGCAATTTGAGTCACCAGGGAGCTATCAGTAATTTTATTATGGCCTCCCTAATTACCTCATTTTAATTTGATTAACTTTTTATTATTATTTTTTTTATTAAAGACCAGACTTCAAATACAGTCACATTCTAATATACTGAGAGTTAAGATTTCCACATACAGGCTAAAGGAACTATCATTCAGACCGTAACAGGCAATCTGACAGAAGTCTACAACTTTATGTACTGTGCAGCACCAGTTTTAATTTATCAACTCTAATACCAGATATATATTTCCTTGCGTATTATTTGCTTGCATTCCTAAACTACACAAAGTATTTATAACTTTTTTATAACAACTAAAAATAATATGTTGAAGACATTGATCATCTTTTGAAGATCTTCAGCTTTTGAGCATTTAGCAGAAATTTTGTGCTGTATTTCAGGAGAGAAATTAAAACTAGATAAGTTGTGCAAGGTCAATAATTAATGGAGACAAGTCAAATTAAACTGCAGCACCTAAAGTAAAACACTGGGCTGTATTGTCCTAACCGATTTGTTCTCTATGGAGAAAAATATACATCACATGTAAATAAAAATAAATACTGCAATGCTTTGATTCATGTGTAGTCTCAGATGTATAAAAGTACTGACAGTATTTTTAATTGAAGTATATTTGATTTAATGGGACGACCCAGAGGGATGGTATGGAGAGGGAGGAGGGTTCAGGATGGGGAACACATGTATACCTGTGGCGGATTCATTTCGATATTTGGCAAAACCAATACAATATTGTAAAGTTTAAAAATAAAATAAAATTAAAAAAAATAATATTATATTAGTTTCAGGCTTGTGACATAATGGCAATATTTTTAGTACATTATGCTCCATTTAAAAATTACTATAAAATATGGGCTATATACTTGGTGCTGTGTTTTTGTAACATTTATTTATACATAGTAGTTTGTGACTCTCAATCTCCTATTCCTATCTTTCCCGTTACTTCCCCTCTCCCCCGTAGTTTATTTTCTGTCTAAGAGTCTGTTCCTGTTTTCTTATGTTAATGTGTTTGTTTTATGTTTTATAATCCATATATAAATTATAACATATAGTATTTGTTTTATCTAACTTATTTTGCTTAGCGTAACACCCTCTAGGTCCATCCATGTCTTTGCAAATACCAAATTTCATTCTTTTTTATGGCTGAGTAATATTCCTTTGTGTGTCTGTATGTGTATATGTGTATGTGTGTGTGCAGATGTATATAGATGTGTATATGTGTGTGTGCACATGTATGTGTATAGATACATACATGTGTGTATATCCATTTATCTGTTGATGGACACTAGACACTTAGATTTCTTCCATGTCTAGGTGACTGTAACTCATACTTTCATGGACACTGGGGTGCATGTATCTTTTCAAAATAGTGTTTGTATTTTCTTCAGATATATACCCAGGAGTGGAAATCCTTGATCATATGGTAGTTACATTTTTACTTTTTTGAGGAACCTCCTTAGGGTTTTCCATAGTGGTTCCTCAAGTTGACACACCTTTCAGCATTATGTGAGTTCCTTTTTCTCCACATCTTCAGCAACATGTGTTATTGGTAGACTTTTTGATGATAGTCATTCTGACAAGTGTGAAATAATATCTCATTGTGGTTTTGATTTGCATTTCTCTGTTGATTAGCAATGTTGAGCATCTCTTTATGTGCCTATTGGCCATCTTTATACCTTCTTTGGAAAAATGCCTATTCAGGTCTTCTACTGTATTTTTTTAAATTGAGTTGTTTATTAGTTACTGAGCTGCATGAGATCTTTAATATTACAAATAGTAAATTCTTATCAGTCATATAATTTGCAAATATTTTCTTCAATTAAGTAGGTTGTCTTTTTGTTTAAGTTTTATTTTTATTTTCAAAGTCTTTTAAGTGTAGTTAGGTCCCATTTGTTCATTTTTGCTTTGGTTCACTTTGCCTTAGGTGACATACCCAAATTATTGCTATGATTTATGTCAAAGATTTATATTCTGCCTATAATTTCCTATAGGAATTTTATGGTTTCTGGTCCTATATTTACCACCACCAGTTACTGAAGAGATTATCTTTTCTCCATTGTGTGGTTTTGTCTCCTTTTGTGTAGTATGGAAATTCAGAATTCTTCCAGTACATGAGGACTTACTCAGTGGCTCAGCTATAAGGAATTCACCTGTAATTCAGAAGATGCAGGAGATGTGAGTTTAATCCTTGGATTTGGAAGATCCCCTGAGGGGAAAATGGCAATCCACTGTAGTATTCTTGCTGCAAAAAAAATCCCATGGATGGAGGAGCCTGGTGGGCTACAGTTCATGGGGTCACAAAGAGTTCAACAGGACTGACATCCTTCTATTTCTTAGTATCATCTTCAACTCCCTTCATCAGTGAAGAGTGTGTCTCACTGTGTCTTAGAGCTTCATCAGTATCTTAGAGTTTTCACATTATATGTTTTTTCCCTCTCCTGTTAAGTTTGTTTCTAGAAATTCTTCTATTTTTGATAAAATTGTAAATATGATTGTTTTCTTGTTTCCTCTTTCTCATAGTTCATTTTTGTTATATAAAAAACAACAAATTTATGTATATTAATTTTGTATCCTGAAACTTAACTGATTTTGTTTATTAATTCTAATAGTTTTTTTGGGGGGAGGGATGCTGAGACTTTAAGATTTTCTATATATAATAACATGCCATATTCAAATAATAGTTACAAATGCCAGTTTTACTTCTTACTTTTCTTCTCTCAATTTGGATGCCTTTTACTTCCGATCGCTGTGGCTAGTATACTTCCAATACTGTGTTAAATAGGAGTGGTGAGAATAATAGTCTTTGTCTTTTTCCTGATTTTAGAGGAGAAATTTTAACTTTTCCCTGTTGAGTATGATGTTAGTAGTGGGTTTTCTCAAATGGCTTTTATTATGTTTCCTCTGTACTAACATTAATGAGAGTTCTTATCATGAACGAATGTTGAATTTTGTCAAATGTTTTTTCAGTGTCTATTGAGATGATGGTGTAACTTTTTTCTTCCTTCCTTTTGTTAATGTGGTGTGTCATATTGATTGAGTTGCAATATTAAATCATCCTCGCCTCCCTGAAATAAATCCCACCTTATCTAAGTGATCCTTTTTATGCATTGTTGGATTTGGTTTTTCAATATATTGTTGAAAAACTGTTTGTCTTTATTCACTAGAGATACTTACCTGTAATTTTATTATTTGTAGTGTCTTTGCTTTTTCTATTGGAGTAATGGAAGGAGTTTGAAAGTGTTTATCTTCTATATTTTTTGAAAGGTTTGGGAAGGATAGGTATTGACTGTTCTATACTTGTTTGGTGGAATTCTCTCATGAAGCCTTTGGTTCCTATACTTATCTTTATTTGTCGTTTTTGATTACTGATTCAGTCTCATTACTAGTGATCATTCTGTTCAGACTTTCTATTTCTGCACAATTTAGTCTTAGAAGATTATCTATTTCTAGGAATTTTTACTTTATTCTAGGTTGTCCAGTTTGTTAACTTTATTGATAGTAATCTAATATCATCCTCTATATTTCCATGATGTTCTTTGCAATTTTTTGTTGTTCATTTCTGATTTTATTAGTTGAGCTCTTTTTTTTTTCCTTATGCGGCTTGCCAAAGTTTCATCACTTTTATTTTTACCAATAGTGGAAGTCACTCAGTCATGTCCAACTCTTTGTGGCCCAAAGAATTCTCCAGATCAGAATACTGGAGAGGGTAGCCATTCCCTTCTCCAAGGGACCTTCCCAGTCCAGGGATCAAACCCAGGGCTCCCACATTTCAGGTGGATTCTTTACCAACTTAGCCACCAGGGAAGCCCAAGAATACTGGAGTGGATAGCCTATCCCTTCTCCTGCAGATCTTCCCGACCCAGAAATTGAACTGGGGTCTCCTGCATTGCAGGTGGATTCTTTACCAGTTGAGCTACCAGGGAAGACCACCTCCTCTGAATTTTATTGATTTTTCTATAAGTTTTTAAAATCTCTTTCATTTTTTTTCAGCTCTAATCTTTATTATATCCTTCCTCCTACTATTTTTGGCTTTGCCTATTCTTTTTCTTTTACTTTAGATATATTAGATTGTTAATTTGAGATAATTCATGTTTCTTGAGGAAGACCTGCTTTGTTATAAACTTTCTTCTCACAGCTAATTTTGTTGCATTCTGTAGATATTGGAATGTTGTGTCCACTTTCATTTGTCTCAACATTTTTTTTTTTTTAAGTTTCCTCTTTGATGTCATCATTGACTCACTGGTTATTTAATAGTATGTTGCTTAGCCATTGTGTGTTTATTTTTTTTCCCTCTTGCAATTGCTTTCTAGTTTCACACTTTTGTGGTTGAAAAAGATACTTGATATGATTTCAATCTTATATTTAAAGTAGATTGCTTAGTTGCCTAACGTGATCTGTGCTGGAGAAAGTTTCTTGTTCAATTGAAAGTAATGTTTTTTCTGCTATTTTAGGTGGAATGTCCTCTATATATAGATCTATTAACTTTTTATGATAGAGTGTGTAATTAAGTCCAATGTTCCCTTATTGTTTTTTGGTCTGGATAATCTATCCATTGATGTAGGTCAGCCCTACTATTATTTTATTATAAATACTATAAAATCTCTAATCAAGTCTTTATATTTTCTTTATTTAGGTTCTGTCTTAGGTGTATAAATATTTACAAGTGTTATACTTCTTGTTAGATTGAACCCTTATCATTCTGTAATGTCCCTATTTGTCTCTTGTTAGAGTCTTTGTTTTAAATTGTATTTTGTCTAATATAAATATTGTTATTCTAGCTCTCTTTTTGATTCCCTTTGCATGAGATATCTTTTGTCTATATTTTCACTTTTGTGTGTATTTATATATATTTAGATCTGAAATGGGTTTTGTATAAGCTGGTCATATCTGAGCACTTCCTTGTGGGGGTGGAATTGTTGGTTAGTATTTTTTTTTTCTTTTTTCCCTCCATTCAGCCACCTTATGTCTTTTGACTGGGGGCATTTAGTCTATTTACATTTAACATAATTTTTGATAGGTATGCTTTTTGCCATTTGGTTGTTTTCTGATTGATTTTATATTTCTTCTCTGTTCCTTTATCCTTCTCTTATCCTATTCCCTTGCAGTATGATGATTTTCTTTAGTGGTATATTTGCATTTTTAAAAATTTTATGTTTTGTGTATGTAGTGTAGGATTTTGGTTTTAGTTTGCTATGATGTTCATGTGAAATCCCTTCAAGAGTTGAATCTTGGTTCCCCATAGTCCTCCTGCTCTTCCAGATGTAAGTTCTGCTTATTTTTAAAGTCAGTATTATGGAGTTTTATCTTCCCAGTGCAAGCCCAGCCTAGAAAGCTCTATGTGGGGATCAGATCCCTTGCTTCTCAGGGGCAACCTTCATGGTTGTGATATACCACTACTTCTGCATGGCCACTGGAGAAGGAAATGGCAGCCCACTCCAGTATTCTTGCCTGGAGAATCCTGTGGATGGAGGAGCCTGGTGGGCTGCTGTCCATAGGGTCACACAGAGTCGGACACGACTGAGGCGACTTAGCATGCATACATGCATGGCCACACCGAGAGTGAGAGTTCTGATCAGACCACATCTGCCCGACCTATATCTCAATGTGTCCTTTTCTCTATATCCTTAGCTGTGGAAGACCTGTTCTGCTAGCCTTCAGGTAGTTTTGAGAGATAATTGTTGTGTATATAGTTGTAGTTTCAGTGGGTCCACAAAAGGAGCAAACTCAGGATCTTCCCAGTCCACACCTTGGTCCAGAAACAATAAGTCTCAATAGTTTTGTACATTTTAAATAATTATAAAAGAATATTAAAATATCAGTTTGGAATACTTGTGTATGATATCTAATTGGATGTGAGTACATTAGAGACACTAGAGTAGAAGTTAAGAATTCAAAACTATTTGGACTTGCTACAGAAAGTCTTAACAAAAAACGGTGTTATCTTCAAAGATGTTTATATTAAAGAAAAATAACAAGGATTTGGTATATAATTTGAGTAGGAAAAAAATCTAGAAAACAACATTTTATGCATTTAGCCAAGAATGTATTATTATTTTTAATGTGTGCAAAATTGTCCCTAACCCCTGATTAAATATTCAGAAATTGTGAGGTACTGCAATCACCTGAATTTTAAGGTAAATGAATATTTAAGGAACTATTCACTATTCTCACTAAGTACCAAATTAGAGAAAATCAACTATGATTAAAGAATAGGGAATTATTTCAAATAAAAAAAGGAACAGTGGTTATAAGAATTGTGAAATGCAGTAGAGATTTAGAAACAATAAAGATTGATTTTTCTGGAATCATCTGAAGGTAAATGGAAAGCCCAGTGAATCAGTACAATCTCTTCTAATTTTTGGTTGAATGACAACCATATCCTGAAAAGTATGTAACTACAGTTTTCACATTTTTTTTCTTTAAGTATTTTGTAAGAGAAAATGGTTATAAATTTATGTCCTTCAGAACAAACCATGCATTTCCCCCCCTAGGTTTACTGCTAATATGGTATGAGAAGTTGGTCAAATTTCTTTCATTTTTCCATTTCTTTTTATTTCCATCATCCACTGGCATGGATATCAAATTGTTCCTTGGATTAGATGTGTTTTGAAGCATGTAAGGGTTTAATGATTGTCAGTAGTATTCACTCGAACAAAGTCTCTGTGGAGGCATACACTGACAATGAAAGTCAGTTTTAGTCAGCAGCAGCTTACACAAGGAGCGGAATAACTGTGGGTGAATATTGGTAGGCATTCAGCCTTCAATTGACAGAATAGGCAGTTTCCTAAGGCTAAACATAACTGAACCAGAACCAGAGCCTGAGTTTTCTCTTTTCTGATGCATTCTAATGCTTTCTATTTAGAGTTGTGGTCCTTGGACACAGTCATGATTGTGTTGTTCAAATAATGTGTTTTTTTTTTTTTAATTATCAGAAATTTCATTGAATCAGTTTCAGTGAAAAACAATATCTAAAAAGACCTTAAGCATTGCATTCTACTTTTTAATTCAACAGCCATCTGTTCAGTGCCAGGGTCTGTTCTAATGGCCATAGCATACACAGAAACAATATAAGGAACCAATTCTGTAATTTAGGAATAAATCAGAAGTTGAAGAGGTAAGATATAAACATACCAAAGGCCACATGAAAAAGAAATTAGAAGCAATGGTTTATTTTGTCTTCAATTTTGATTGTCCACAGATAGTTCATCTGCCTTAGCTATTAACAAAGATAACATTACTTATAATAGTTAGCATTTGTTGAACTCTTACAGACATGTCCCTTATATCTTCTATTCTTTATAACACCTTTATAAGAGAGGTATTTGCTATTTACTTTTTAAGATGAAGAAATTGAGGCTCAGATAGGATAAACAACTTGGTCAAGACCACAAAGCTGGAAGGCACAGCCCAGCTTTGCCTGGCAGTTGAGCTCACATTTCTTACCATATGTTTAACTCTCTCTCTATATATATATATACATTTATATATAAATATATATATATATATGTACATATGTAAGATATGTATATATATATATGTGTGTGTGTGTGTGTATGTGTGTGTATATATATATATATATATATATATAAATACTGGGGAAGTTGTTAGATAAGTCCATATGTTTCAAAATAGTCTTTATTATTTAAATAGTTTTTAGAAAGTAAAAGGCCCATGCTATTCACATTCTTTCTAGTGGCTGAAAGGAGAGGAACTGTGGATAACTAACATGATTATTTGACCTTATCAGATATTGTGAGCTTAATTGGCACTTAGATATCTTTTGACTTTTCACCCACATTGCCTAGTGACCTGACAATATTAACTCAAAACTATGTTACTGGTAGGCTGCAGTCCATGGGGTTGCTAAGAGTCAGACACGACTGAGCGACTGACTTCACTTTCACTTTTCACTTTCATGCATTGGAGGAGGAAATGGCAACCCACTCCAGTGTTCTTGCCTGGAGAATCCCAGGGGTGGCGGAGCCTGGTGGGCTGCCATCTATGGGGTCGCACAGAGTCAGACACGACTGAAGCGACTTAGCAGCAGCAGCAGCATGTTACTGGCTGTTTTTCAGCATTAAGCAACCTTACCATTACTAAGTCTCTTCTTATAATTTTATTTGCAATCAATATGCCTTGTAGCTCATGTCATCAGCAGTGGAGTTTCCTACTGAGATGTTTCAAGATATTTGTTCATGGCAGGGTATTAAGAGTACCTACAAGAATGTGACTATAAATTCCATAAAACAAACAGAAATAAAACAAAACAAAAAAAAAGAAGCTAGGACAAATTCAAGCCATATTTGTGGCTTTTAAATGTAACATTTTATATTCATCTCCTATAATTCTTTAAAAATTACTTGGTTCCATGAGACCCTCCGGATATAAAAGGCTAGAGCAATAAATTTTTGACTGAGGGATTTTCTATAATCTTTCTTCTAATATTTACATAATTAGCTGGCTAGGGAGAAGGGATGTTTGGGATGAGGTGAATAGCATCTCTACCATCATTATTATCAGAAAATTTGTCATGAATAAATTAGATATCACCTACTCATGGGTGGCTTCATTCAAAATGGTTTGAACATATGGTTTCTCAACATGAACATACCATGATACCCCAATATTCCCATAGCAGAATAATTATTTGTTAAGCTAATGTTTAAGTTACATGTATTATTTTGCAAGACCAGAGTGTAATAAATAAGCAGCATGGATAATGAAAGAGATTCATTTTAGACACAAAAATCTCAATTAAATCAGTAAATCCCTTCAGTCCCAGAATCTGGTCAAAGGAGTAACTGTTGTTTTTAACCTGACTTTTCATGAAGATAATAAAAATGTTTCTAAGAATAATTACATACATTAAATAATATGTGAATGCAAAGATGTTCTTAGTTATATCTTACTTTCTCATTTGGCTAAAGGCACTTGGAGCACCCTCTTCTATGATTAGTTGATCTTTATATGGTCACTGTTGTTCTTTGCTCATATCTATAACACTTTTTATACTAGAGTCTTCATTATTTGTAGGTTATTTGTAGCCTCTGCTAATGTGTGGCCAAAAAGCCCATGCCAAGTGGTACATCTTTTTCAGTTAATAACTACAAAGAGTTTATCCCTCTAATAAACACTGCAGAATTTCTGCTGACATTGTGTCTTTGCTCATAAACCTCTTCTTTTTCCTGAGTGTGCTTCACCTGTGTTTTCTCTAATAATCCCATCCCTGTGACCTTCTATCCTATGATAAGCCAATAGATTTTTACAGTTTTTATTAAAAAAGAGCCACTTCCTAGGTGAAGTTAGAGCTAATCATGAGTTTGTTAGGAAGAATGATGGATATTATAACACGTTTTAGCCAAAGGATTAATAATATTGATTATACCCTATACTCCAACTTTTATCATAGTGCCGTCATCACTGTAACCCAGAGTACTTGATAATTATTATATACAAGCTAAAAATAAATTGTTTTTATAATGAATGAAGTAATTTTACTTTTGGACAAAATGATGTTAAAAAGAGTTTGTGATCTCTATTTTAAGAATGCAAAGAAATATTAGCTCAATCATTTTTAACAGTGGTTGGAGGAGAACTCATATGGCTCTGCAGCTATACTATGTCAGACAGGTATAGTTTTAAAGCACGCTGTAGCACGCAAGCAATGCATGCCTCTGCTGATCTTTAACCCCTCTTTTCCATTCATCTCTTCGATCCAAAATGCTCAGTGTCTCAGGAATTCCTGTTGTGGCTCAGAGTTCCCGATTTGATGCCAGACATGAGTAGTTTCATGTGTCTCTTGCCACTTTGTCACCATCTCTCTCTGTTTGCATTATACTTGTCTTGGTGATCAGTGGTAGTGTGTTTATCCTTTGGGCCTGGAATGAGAATATAAATGAAGACTTACTTGTTGTGTGGCTTATTATTTACTTATAAATCAAGCAACTATTATTCAATCAAATGAATTCTATCTCCCATTTTGACAAATATGTCTTTATAACAACCTGGAAAGCCAAGTGAAATGTTAGAATTTTTGGACTCCTCAGGATTATGATCGTATATAGAGAGATGGCCTTCAGCTTGTAGCCCTTACATCACTTAGTTCTATCCATATTCTGAGAGGCCTTGCACAGAAGTGAATGGACACTCTGGCCCACACATCCAGGATCTATACTCCCCCTTAAACATTTAATTAAACACACTCCCCCTTAAAGATCTGCCCCTGGACCACCCCATCCTTCCTTGGTGCGCTCACACTGGTGGCACAGTCTGTTGTCTGGTGGACAGAATACAACTGGGAAAGATGGTATCACTGACCCTAAATAAATATTTGGTGAGGAGTGGGCTTTTGAGGAATGAAATTCTGGGTTCACAGAGGTTTGCAGCATGATCTATCTAGAAGAGAAGATTGCAGGCTACAGATAGGTATCCTCTGACTCTTCGGACTACCTAGTGGTGAAGGTATGGCCAGTGAAGAGACACAGTGTTTAACAAACATTTGTCGATCTCTTACTGAGTAACAGTACTGATCTTGTTATATGGGACACAGGAGTGAGCAAATTAAATGGTTGTACTAGTAGTGCCTATATTCTGGGCAAAGGCAAGAAAGACTATAAATATTAAATGTGGTATATATAAAGTATACAGTATGTTAGGGAGTGAAAAAGATGAAAGTGGGTAAAAGTGGGAGGGTCACCATATTAAATAGGTCAATCAGAGGTGATCTCAACTGAGAAAGTGAAACTTGAGCAGAAACCTGATGGCAGTGAGAAAATCAGCAAAGAAGATATCAAGAAGGAGTGAAACTCAGGCTCTTAAAATTGCACTGATCACTTTGAGGTAGGACCATGCTCAGCATACTGAAAGAACAACAAAAAGACCAGCAAAACTGGAAAGAGTGAGCAAGGTGTTAAAGTTAAAAAGAGAAGTCAGAAAAAGAATGATGAACAGATCATATAGTACAGAGTTGTCCATTAGAAATGCAATGAGAGGCATAAAAATGTAATTTTTAATTTCCATGTAGCCACAACATACAGGTACAAATAAACAGGTAAATTCAGCTTTAATAATGCAGCTAATATAAATCAATTTATCTAAAATGTTTTCATTTCAACATGTAATCTTTGAAATCCATAATATGTTTTACACTGACAGCATATCTCATTTCATACTAACCATATTTCAGTTGTTGAGTGGACATCTATGACTAGTGGTTTCTCTATGGGAAAACACAAATAGAGGTTTTGACTCATTTGACTCACAGAATTTTATTACTGTGAGTGACTTGGGAGACATTTCAGTTTTAAGAAGTGTCATGACTCGATTTATGTTTTTAAAATATCAGGGCTAGGCTTTACTGAGAATACACCAGAAGGCACCAAGAGCAGAGACGATTATAGTGATCTTGATAAAGAATGATGGTAGCTCAGAGGATACCAGTGGATGTCATACATGCTTGGATCCTTAATCCTTTTAAAGATAGATGTGAATGGGAATTCAAGAGTACCCCAAGACTTTGGCCTGAATAATAGGAAGGATGAATTGACATCAGCTAAGGTGACAAAGGCTGTTGGTAGGATGTGGAAGGTTGACAGACATTAAGCTTTGTGTATGTGTATCTGAGAAGTCTGTGAGGCATCCAAGTGAAGATGCAGAGTAAGCAGTTGGATATGAATCTGGAGTTTAGGAGTTTGGAGGTAATAATAGTTTGGAAGACAAGCGGGTAAGAGTAGACAGAGAAAAACAGAGGACCAAAGCCTGAAGATGGGACATCTGACATAAAGAGATCTAAAAATAGTCTGAAATTGGCATTAAATAATATCACATTTGTTCACACTTCTGAATTATATATTTTTTTAAATATAAGACCCATATTTATTACTGTTCTTATATGCATTTGGGACTTCCCTTGTGGCTCAGTGGGTAAAGAATCTGCCTGCAATGTGTGAGACCTGGGTTTGACCCCTGGGTTGGGAAGATCTCCTGGAGAAGGGAACAGCTACCTACTCCAGTATTCTGGCCTGGAGAATTCCATGGACTGTATAGTCCATGAGGTTGCAAAGAGTTGGACATGACTTTTATTTATATGTATTTTATCAAAAACTATAGCTTTAGATGAAGCCTAAAGTCTTTTTGTGAGTTTTTTTTTGCTTTAAAATATCTCACAAACCTTCAAATAATTAACTTATAGACAACTACATTTAAACAGCATACAGTTAAAATAAAAATTGTTTTAATAATTAAATTAGAAACCATAATCAGTATCTAATGCAAATTGTGTATATCTAATGCATATATGTACAATATGAATTATATATGTATATAGTCAGAAATATATTGATATAAGACAATTGTTCTTTGATTTCTATAAAATTAAACAATAATATAGCAGCTTGAAATCTGTCCACAGTCTACAAATTAATGCAACTTTATTTTGTGATAAGTTTACCAGTTTATTTTTAAAATATAAGGATTGATAGTTATGTGTTCTTATCTAATTTTGGTCTGTCAGAGAATGAGATCTTTATTCTTTTAATTATATTCAGATCTCAGACATGAAGAGTACTTCATACAATAAAATTCAGTAAATTATTTTTACTGTAAACACATTCTTGACTTAAAAATAAAATGCAACCCTCTCTTCAAATGAAATTCTAACCCTTGTGATCTTGTGTGTCAAGGCAATTATTTATAATATGGTATGGAAATTAGTATATTCAATTAAAAGCTGAAAGTTAGAATTAAATAACTCAATTTTATCTACTTGACTATGTAAACATACTGACAGTTTTAAATTGTTTGACACAGGCCATCGTTTGTGTCTTTTCAGTCTATACGAGAAGTCACAGGCTACGTGTTGGTGGCTCTTAATCAGTTTCGCTATCTGCCTCTGGAGAACTTACGCATTATCCGTGGGACAAAGCTTTATGAGGATCGATATGCCTTGGCAATATTTTTAAACTACAGAAAAGATGGAAACTTTGGACTTCAAGAACTTGGACTGAAGAACTTGACTGGTAAGGAAAACATACAAAACAGCAAATATACTTGTATTATCAATATAATGTGATAGACACACACAAATGTGTACATGGTTTCTGCAGCATGTATTACATTGAGGAACTTTATAAAGCATTGAAATACATATTAATACTACTTATTCATTTTGTGAGAAATGATGCTCTATATTGCCCCAGTTTTATGTACAGATATTGTAAATGCAATCTGAAGGATAGCATATGACTGTATCTCATCTGAGCAGAAGTACACGCTAAGGAAATGCTCAGTGACTGAAAACAGATATGAAGCGGGTTTAAGAATGCTCTGCTCAGTAGTCTCAGGTGAATAGTGGACCATATCATCAAATCTCTGCAATAACATCCTAACTCTCACTTTCGTTAAAGCTCAGTAAATACACAGACTATTATATCTTGTTCCATTAATCTAGCTTTTCGTACAATCTCTTATTTTTGGAAAACATATCTAATGTTATGTTTTTAACATTAATCAAAACATTAATACAGTTTTGATTTCTTTTACTGAGCAACTCACTAAGTGCCATAAGGAGTTCTTCCTCAGAAAGCTTTAATCATCAGTGATTTTTTTCCCCCTAAGATTGGAATTAGGTATCATCTTGCTACAAATAATTCTGTGCAGGACTCTGTGTTATAAGCTGGCTTTTGCAATTCCATTGATGTCTTTTCAGTTCATGTAGTTCAGAGTTCATAAAGCCTATGGTGGAAGCTATTGGTACAAGAATTTTAATCATGAATTTTATTATATGTTCCTGCAACCAAAAATGTGCTAATTAGTAATTACATCAGAGTGGGAGAAAGGCGTTTGAACTATTAATTTAACCTGAATTAATAAAATGCAAAATTAATATATTTTTTGTGTGTATTTGAGTCCACAAAGTGGCCATATTTCTTGATACTGGAATTTGAAATATTTTAGAAGTATTGCCTTAAAATATTAAGAAACAAATAAGATTAATATTGTCAGGTTATTAAAATTATGTATTTATATATTTGCAGAAGACATAAAATATATAATTTTAAGTTAGAAGTAGCTTGATAGTTATACAGATGTGAACTAAAATTGGAGTATCTTAGATGAAGGAAGGAGTGATGATTATGTTATTTATTTTGGACATGATTGCTATAGACTTCATGACATAATGGTAAATGCAAATTGTCCAGAATTTATATCCTTCATCAACATTTTTACCTTTTTTTTAGTTCAAAATACTTTCTTTACTGAAGAGCAGGGTATTTGACTAAATTGCTACTTGCATGGAAATAATGATAGGAGGAAGAATTTTGGAAATAGAGAAAAATTGAATGATTGAAATTAGGAATCCAAAAATAACATGATCCAATTAAAACTTGCCAAAAGCACATTGTGTTTTCTTCTTGCTTTTCCTCTGATTATATTAAAGAAAAATTGAATAAATTTATTTTCAAAATCTTATAACATATGATTATGTTATTATTCCACAATATATGCTATTTGAAGAATCTTCTCACAAAGAAAATTAGTCTTTAAAGAGTTATTCATTTCCACATTTACTTAACCTCAATACTATTAAAATATAAAAAAGGAATTATTTAGTCACAGTTATGCAACATTTGAGTATATCTTTTCTGTTAGCTTCCACCATGTCTTGTTATTGTGACTGTTGTCTTACTTATGATTGACTAGTTTCATATCAAAATATAGCATTATTATCTTAAAAATATTATTCCCTAAATTGCCAGAAAACCTTATAATATTTTCCTGTGTAGCAGTAAAGATGGAAAATTAATAAATGAGTAAAATAATTATTTGAAATGTTTAGAAAAGATAAGTATTTATTCAACAGTTATTATTAATTTCTTATTTGAATATGAATTAATGAAAAGTACAGTAAAATAAATGGTGGAAAATTTAGATATTTTGGAAATTTTATATATATATATATATAAATAATATGAATGATGACTACATGCCAACACTATTCCATGAGACAGTCTAGAATTATTGATCATATTTTAGGTAATAAGATCAATAGTGTTACTCTTATTTTGAAAATCAGAAGTTTTACAGTAAGTACCACCATGTTTGGGTATAAGAATATACGAGGAAGGACAGGAGACTTGTAACTACTTAACTCTTTATCAGAAAGGAATTGGGATAAAATTTGCTCTACAGTAATATCTTAGAGAATTTAGTCTCCTAAGTAACTTGATCAAACTAGTAAGCAAACATTGCAGTTCACTTCAGGTAAGATTGTTTTGGGGTTTTGGAAAGAGCTTTCTTTTCTTGTTGATATGTTATACAAAAAAAAGAAGATATATAATGTTATATTAAGGGTGGAACTACTGGGGCTAGCCCTAATTTTAGACTCAGGGTTCACATAATGTGAAGGGAAATAGAAAACCTGCTAAGTAGTCCCATACCTCATTGCCTAACTGCAGTAGTGAGTTAAACTTTTAACCCAGTTCTTAAGGGGCCTGTAGTATCAACATCACCTGGGTATTTGTTCTATAAATTCAGATTCTTGGGCTTCACCTGAGACCTAATGGATGGTAAATTCTGGGGCTCGGGCCCACCAATATGTATATTAAGGACCCCTCCAATATTTCTGATAACTATTAATGTTTGAGAAACAAAGTTCTAATTAATTAAAGATACTAAGGAATGGTAGCAAAGTATCTGGTTAGCCTCTTCACCCTTACTTGATCCAAATACTTTTCATTCATTTATTATCTCCTGGAGAGAAGAGAAGGAAAAGTACAGATATGTTCATGATTGAATGACAAGAAATATACTTCCGGTTGATATAGGAATGAAAAGAACACATTAGGAGCCTGGATGGAAGTGAAAGTCATTCAGTCGTGTCTGACTCTTTGTGACCCCATGGACTATACAGTCCATGGAATTCTCCAGCCCAGAGTACTGGAGTGGGTAGCCTTTCCCTTCTCCAGGAGATCTTCCCAACCCAGGGATCAAACCAAAGTCTCCTGCATTGCAGGCAGATTCTTTACCAGCTGAGCCACAAAAAAAACCTTGGATGGAAACGTTTGTATAAAAGAGTACAGAGACAAGCAAGATGCTGGGAATGAACTTTCTTCCATATTACCATTTTGTCTAATATCAATTTTATATAATGGTAAACCATTACAAGGACAATAATAATTTATCGTGAATTTTCCTTTTGAGCAAGATTTTCTTTTTGAGCACTTTCAACAAAATAAATAACAAGTACTATGTTATAGCAAATAATTTTGAGATTGACATTTCAAGGCTTTTTGATGTATTCATATTTTGTGTTTCTCCTGAAATCTTTTTTTCTGTGTTGACTTTAGAATAATATTTAGAATGATATGCCTTTATAATAGTACGTATGCTCCTGCAAACTCTATCTTTGTGTAAAAGGGATATTTGGTTAACATGAGAACTGTCATATATAAGGGTTAATAGTTGGATACCACTTACATGTATATAAATTAACTCCTCACCTTATGCATTTTTATTAATTTAGCTTGATGCTCACCAGAAGCTATTCCTTGGATGATAAACATTACTACAGATCTCACTTAGCTACTTTTGTTGTGGTTATGACCAAAGACAAGAACCGTACTTAAACATGTTTTCTGGCTAAACAGAAAGACTTGTCTTCCTCCTGCCACTCACATTTCCCTGGTCCATTATGAATGAGGTGGGGAAGTGCGAAGGGTAAGGCCCCTAGACTAAGCATATGACACACAATCCAAAATGGAGTAAGGAACGTGTCTTGGCAAGCTCTCAGTGCCCTGTTACACTGATCGTCCTTTTCTGGTCAAGAGACAGCACGTACTGCCATCCGTGTTTCCCATCAGACACATATTCACCTTCAGGTCACTGGGAATGACATCGCTGCGTTACAGGGCAGGGACAGGGAGAATGTGTTACTACTTCCTCAGTTAAGGTCACTTGCATGTGCTGTGGTTCTTCTTAATCATTCTCAGTGATGATGTTCTGATGATTTTATCAGCTCCTTCTTAAACAAACATTCATACTTGAAATTCAAGTTAATGTTTAATACATCTAAAACCTTAAGTTGATGAGCTCCTACTTATTTAGTCACCTGTCTGGCCAAAATATAAAGGTTATTTTATTATATGGGACATAAAAACCACTCTTATTTTGCTCTTTTATAATTTACAAAATTACCTCATCTGTTAGTAATGGCGGACAATATGATACAATTTAATCTATATTTTATATTGTAAGTATGAAGGAATCTTTGAGAAATACCTAAGGGTACTAACATCTGTTCTGGTATCTATATCCTTTTTTATAATGATGATAACCTAGGTACAAATTTAAGATATGCATTTGTTTTTTTACACCAAATTTCAAATTGAATATTTAAATTGTCACTTTATGAATTAGAGAATATATGTTTTGAGTAGGTGAAAGTTCAGATCAGATCAGATCAGTCGCTCAGTTGTGTCCGACTCTTTGTGACCCCATGGACTGCAACATGCCAGGCCTCCCTGTCCATCAACAACTCCCAGAGTTTACTCAAACTCATGTCCATTGAGTCGGTGATGCCATCCACCCATCTCATCCTCTGCCGTCCCCTTCTCCTCTCGCCTTCAATCTTTCACAGCATCACGGTCTTTTCAAATGAGTCAGTTCTTCACATCAGGTGGCCAAAGTATTGGAGTTTCAGCTTCAGCATCCGTCCTTCCAATGACTATTTAGGACTGATTTCCTTTAGGATGGACTGGTCGGATCTCCTTGCAGTTCAAGGGACTCTCAAGAGTCTTCTCGAACACCAGAGTTCAAAAGCGTCAATTCTTCGGCGCTCAGCTTAGACTTATAGATTCATATATTAATGCCTGTAATATAGATGACTATTTTAATTGGTTAACTGTGTACTGAGTCATCTTAATTATTTGAGATGTGGACGAAATCAAAAAGTAAAATGCTTAAGTTACTTTGAGGAGCCCACAATAATAATGTAAAGGATATATTAAATTTACTGAATTCTCCTAGACTAAAAATAAAATGCTTAGTCTAGGAAATACAACATCTGAATTGATGAAATGTCTGAGAAATACATCTGAATGTCTGCCTTCGAGTAGGTAATGGCTACTAATTAAAATAGTACACCAAAGAATTGTAGCACCTTTTAATGTTTAAAGTTCCTAACCTACTTTGGCGTTATTAATTCTCAAATAAATAATTTTTAATGGAAAGGCCACCTGTAATTGACTCAGTGTATGTCAGAAAGCATAGATGTGGAACCAGAAAAATCAGTTTAAATGTCATATCATCACTTAGCATGTCTCACTGAGACTCAGAGTCTTCATCTTTAAACCCGAGGAAACTTCTACCTCAGAGTGTTAATTAGAGGCATTAGTGAAATAAAGCAGGGAACTTGTCAACCACAGCACCTTCCATGTAGAGAGTACTTAGGAAACCTCAGTGCTCTTTCTCTGTATTGTTTTGTTTTTAGCTTTCCTTTGTGTCAACACACTGACAAAACAATTGTACCTGTTTCTGCATATTCAGATAGATGCCTATTGCTTCACTGCGGCTTTGAAAAGTGATTTGTTGAGACAAAAGGATGCTCCAAATTTCAGCATCTCTTCCTGATTCTACTTTGAAACTACTTTAAGTATAAGATGTCTTTCTCTGGCAGTGAGAAGCCTGAGGCTTTTCTTTGACTACTTTCAGTCTGATTGCTGCCTTGGGTACTTCACAGCTCTTCTTTCCTGTCTTTCAGTGTCTCATGCCAAGCACCTGTTGCCCTAGCCCTTCATTTCAAATTCCCATCATCATGTTTCACTCTTCATTGGCCCTGACATTTGTCTTGACCTAGACAAGAGACATATTCATTCTAAGTTCTTTTACTGACAGTAGAGTCACTAAGCATTCTTCAGCAGCTCTGTGAAAGGTCTTAGTAATGTTTGAGTGGGTTCAACTAGCCTATTTCGGGGATTGCTGTTAAATACGATGTTTGACAAAAGTACTACCAATATTTACATAAGAAGCAGCACTCAGCATATTGTGAGATCTACAGAAACAAAATGATCCAAAGAATATTTCTAGCTTAAGGTAAATTACTTGGAAAATGATCTGATCAAAACTAACCTACAGTGAAAATCCTGTGAGTCAGATGGAATCAGTGAAGAGTGGCACATTCTTATGAAGGTGTCAATTTTTAGATCAGGTCCACAATTTCTAAAATTGATACTCTAGCCAATGTTTTCTAAAGAAGATTGTTTGCTTGTCATGTCAAACAGTGTGCATTAACTAGAAAAATGAAAACGACAGCAATACATTTATGTATATAAGTAAGACAGAAACATAGTTGAAAGGAAATGTTATAATTATGGGATCAGAGAGAGTGACCAGTTGAGCAGATTTCTAGGACTCAGCTTTAGAGAACTAATAAGTGAATTTATGGAACCGTATGAAGGTAAAAAGGGAATTTCTTCTGCTGTATCACTGATCAGAAGAGAGAGCATTACTGGAAAAGTGAAACACGGGAAGGGGGAATCTCCAGGGAATAAGACCATTTTCTTTTTTTTTCTTCACTAGCCATCATGTTTTCTGTCACAGGTACTAAGATAATCTACTCAGGCCATAAGAAGCCACACCCTTGGTTTATCTCCCATTCAGGGTTCCTGAAAATTCCCATTCTCTGAACTGCATTCTTTTCCATCTCTATAGCATACTTAGGAAAAGCTGAGGAAATTTAGCTTAATGGGACTCTTTCAGGAAAATTCCCTACTTGAGACTTTAAACCTGTCATTATTCTTTCTTGTCACTAACATATACCAAGATCTGTATGTTCCCTTCCCTAAGAGAAAGTATATATATATATATATTCTAAGAAAATATGTAAGGTCAACAAACTCCCATATTAAAGCCCATTTATTAAGAAAGCATGCTTGTTTGCTTATGACATTTAGAAAATGGAGGAAATTCTTTGCTCCTCAGGGTCTGAAATGCAGTGAAAGAAACGGATTTGTTATCACCATAAGTCCATGATTTGACTCTGAGGAAAGACGTAAGAATATCAGAATATCTACCTCCTCTTCACATTTGCTTTGCTGGGCCTGCAAATTGTTGCTATTGTTTTTAGTCACTAAGTCATGTCCAACTTTTTGTGACTGTAGCCTGCCAAGCTTCATGTCCATGGGATTTCCCAGGCACGAATACTGGAGTGGGTTGCCATGCCCTCCTCCAGGGGATCTCCCTACTCACGGATCCAACCTGTGTCTCCTGCATTGGCAGGCAAATTCTTTACCATTAAGCTGCCTAGGAAGCCCAGACCTGCAGATACTCGACTGAAAAGAGCTGGTAAATTCTCTGCATCATTCCCAGTTACCAAACAAGTTGGGGCCAGAATCATTAGATTATGGCACATTCTGATTTGCTGGAATCAAATTGGAACTCATGAATCAGTTTGAGTAATATTTGGGGAGAACCTGAAACTGTATTTAATGAGAATAAAGACTATGTGAGATCTTTGACAAGTTTACTTAGAGGAGGCAGCCCCATTCTTGGCAGATGCTAAGACGCTAGGTCAGAGGTTAGAAACGAGGCTCCATGTTGTTGCCTTTCCATGTTTATCAAAGGCATGATGATTTTAATATCCCACATTGTCATGGAGTTTCAAACTTTACAAAATGTTTCAAGTTTCCCTTTCTTTGTTTCACAAACAGCTCGTTAGTGTTGACCTGGAAAGACTCTTTATTGTCATTTTACATCTAAGGAAACGAAGCTTGAAGTTTTGTGGTTAATTGTTGTTCAATCCCTCAGTTGTGTCTGACTCTTTGCGACCCCATGGACTGTAGCATGCTAGACTTCCATGTCCTTCACCATCTCCTGGAGCTTGCTCACATTCATCTCCATTGAGTCAGTGATGCCATCCAACCATCTTGTCCTCTGTCATCCCCTTCTTCTGTCTTCGAACTTTCTCAGCATCAGGCTCTCTCCTAATGAGTCAGCTCTTTGCATCAGGTGGCCAAAGTATTGGAACTTTAGCATCTGTCCTTCTAATGAATATTCAGGATTGATTTCCTTTAGGATTGACTGGTTTGATCTCATTTAGGATTGACTGGTTTGTGGTTAATAAGGACATCTTATTCTAGAATCTAGATTTGTTTTTCATTTCTTCATATTATGCCATTCCTAAGAAATAGGACAATTTCTCCAGGTGAGGCCACAGTCAGCAAGGTATTAAAATGGCTATAAACATGAAAAATTCAAACTTTGAACAGAAGACATTAAGGTTGTATTTTAGTAAGACCTTCTTGATTTTAATTGTTACATAATACTTGAATACATCATGAATGTATGAATGGGAAATGTTAAGTGAGTTCACAATAAAATACAAGCAAACACATAAAATGACAATCTTATAAACAATCTTATAACTATTAAAAGTTTATTTTATTTATTAACTAATTTTATAGCGATTGCTATTTGACTGCAGCTTTTTAAAAATAGAAGTTACTATTCTCTTAACCATGATTCAGATGTTTATTAATAGACCCCATTTTACCGGTGAAAGTTCAGGATTCTTTTGGAAAGTGATGTCAGTTCAAATATTTATTAGCTTTATTTTCTTCCACTTGTATATTCAAGACATTGTGCTGAGATATGAGCTCATCCAAATTATCTCTACATCCCTGTCTTCTCTCAGTAAATATTATAGTTCTGACAAATATTTACCCACCAACTGCAATGTGAAAGCATTGGGAATGTATTTTCCCCAGTTATTTATATATTAATTTTTGGTCAAGCATCTATGGGATCAAGTGCCCCCCATTTTAATCTAGTTTACCTTCTAAAGCAGAGCTGTCCAATAGAACTTCCTGTGATGATAGAAACATTCAGTCTCTGCTCCATAAATTGAGTGGTCAATAGCCAAATGTGGCTACTGAGAACCTGAAAGGTGGCTAGTGCGATGAAGGAAATTGATTTTCAATTATATATAGTATAATTTATTTAAATTTAAATAGCCACGTGTGGTTAGTGGCAATCAGGCAGTAAAGTCTTAAAAGGATAACATATTTTCTGAACCCAAGCAGGAGGCAGTGAAATTTACAAGCATGAAGAAAGAATTAGAGCACAGGCTCTAAATCCGGATGCTCTCCATTCAAATCCCTTTTAGATGCAAGTTATTCGATGTTTTAAGCCTTAATTTCCTCTTGAAATGAGTGTGATGAGCATGTAGTTTGAAAGACAGTTGTGAAAGTTGAATTATAATTTACATATAGCATTAAGTGGGCTTCCCAGGTGGCACAGTGGCAAAAAATCCACCTGCCAATGCAGAAGAGGCAAGACACACTCATTTGATCCCTGGGTTGGGAGAATTCCCTGGAGTAGGAAATGGCAACCCACTCCAGTATCCTTGCCTGGAAAATTCCATGGACAGAGGAACGTGGCAGGCAACAGCCCATGGGATCCAAAGAATCAGACACGACTGAGCTCATACACACATACATGGCATTAAGTGCAGTTCCTGAAATAAATATTAGTCATTATTATAATATTGGAGAGGAAGAATGCTTTTGGTAAGAATAATAGAAACAGTCGACTTTTACAGTCATTGAAAGCATGTTTGACTTACGTGATCAAATTGTATAACATAAAAGCTCTCATTTATGATTTAGTGCCTGACCATATTGTATTTGAGCAAGCTGAGTTCTGGATGCCATGCTTTGCTTCTTAAAATGCTTTAAGCTGCTAGGTATTAGGACTTAGGATTTCTGTTTATCAGAAATCTGACTTTTTAAAAATGAGATTTTTACTCTGCGCCTCACAGGGGAGACTAAAAGCACTTAGTTATAAGTAGGTCCCTAAGTCTCTGTCTTAAATAACTTAATTGAAAAACCTAAGGACTAGAAGATTATAATGATTTTTATAGTAGAGAAACTATATTGAAAAGTCTGATCAGAATTATTTCTGGCATAGACAATAACTTATCTTTAGGATTGTCCAGTTTATGTTGAAAGTTTTTCATTATATAATATTTATTTAATAGCAAATTAGTAACAAAAGAAACTCTACTATAGGATGTTTTGTCAAATAGGTAACTACCATATTTCACCAAATCTAAGTCATCATCAATTGTAAAAAAAAGTTTTTGATCACTATTTTCAGGCCACACTGGAAAAAAAAAAGAAAGAAAAAGTAAAATCCCAGTATAAATGTAAAAGATGGTATGGAAAATCTAGTCTTAACAATATTAAATATGAAATATGTATGCATTTTGTTCAACAGAATAAAATGATAAACTAATCATATGTAAACAAAATAGAGATACAACAAACATTATTTTCATGAATCATAGCAAAACTGCTGCTTTGTAATTGTTAAACTGTTTGCTGTGGAAGCATCTGAAACAAGTTGCAATAGAAATAGCCAATATTTCAAAAAATATGAGTGGTATTTTCCATTTATCTATATCTATCAGAAGATAGAGAAATGTGAATTTACATGGCTTAATCTTTTGATGTAATAAACAATACTAACCAGGAAATTTGAATTGTTGGGTTTTTTCCTGAATTGAGCTGGTTACTGACTCTACCAGCAAAAGAGAATAAAATTATTTCAAAGGTAAAAAAAAAAAAGAAAACATTTTTCTAGAAATTTCCCTTAAACTTTCCTCTTTTGGTAATATATAAAAGGTTATTATAGAATATCAGAGAGAAAAAAAAAGAATGTTTTCACTTGTATCTTTTTTACCAGTCTACCTGGAAGTTCAGTACAATGCTTTTATCTGTTATTCTAGATCTCATAGTATGTTACCCTCCTCCCACCCTTAATACTTTATGACCCTTCTGTAAAATACATTTTATACATTCTAGCTGTAATTCTATTGTAAACTAAGTCAAATTGTGTTAGTTATTAAATCATAATAACCACAACAATTTTAAGGAATACCTGCAGGGAAAAAATGAAGAAAAAATGATAACCTGTAACCTTTTTCTTCCTTTGAGGACTATTCAGTTCACTCAATTTCATTAGTGCTATGATGCAAATTAGAGGTTTGATTTTTGGTATCAGTAATGTGGGAAAAAGCTGGTGTTGAAAAGACCATTTTGTATTTTCAATCTACTATGAAAGGGACTTCAAATTTTAATTCAATATTTAAATGACATTTAATGAGTATATTGTGATAACTATTGACAAAGTAAAGCATAATTTCAATTTTAATAGTTTCCAAATTATCTAAACACTCTGCTTTAATATTTGGTGAGGTGGTTCTGTATTATGTAGAATTAAACATCTGTTGATGTCTCATCAAGTACTTACTATTATGAATTTTCTAGCTTTAAAACTGTAAAGCTTTAAATTCTTTTTTAAAACTGTAAAAAAGAATTTTACTAAAATTCTTTTAGTCTTTGTATCTTTGTTGCTGCTCTTTTTAGCATAATAAATCTAGGAAACAAAATATCTATATGGTATAACAGAACCCAGCATATATATATGACTACTACTATTAT
Source organism: Bos mutus (assembly GCF_027580195.1). Taxonomy (NCBI): domain Eukaryota; kingdom Metazoa; phylum Chordata; class Mammalia; order Artiodactyla; family Bovidae; genus Bos; species Bos mutus. The sequence goes on from NC_091618.1 coordinate 36,049,480, forward strand.
TGCTTAGGGCTAGTGCACTGGGACGACCCAGAGGGATGGTATGGGGAAGGAGGAGGGAGGAGGGTTCAGGATGGGGAACACATGTATACCTGTGGCGGATTCATTTTGATATTTGGCAAAACTAATACAATTATGTAAAGTTTAAAAATAAAATAAAATTAAAAAAAATAAAAGTAATATTTATATTAAAAAATAAATAAATAAAAATTATAATAGCATTCATAAATAATATGTATTGCTGTGTGTAAGTTACTGGTTTATAAACATTGTCTCTCTTCATCCTTATAATAACCCCAATTAGTAGGTTACTGTGATTATTTCCATTTTGAAGATGAAGAAACTGCAGTTTTCAGATTAAGCAATGAGACATAAAGGCCTGTTGCTTAATCTATGAGGTTCAGATTTGAAGCCAGTTATTATAATTCCAGATTTTCCTTTATCATCATGCTACAGAGCTTCTGAGAAGGAAGGAGGTCACATGACACTGAACTTTTATCATCTTCTGCTATGTGTGAATGAATTGAGAATCTGTGAAATTACTCATATGAGGAGGTCATATTCCTCAATTCAGTCTTTCTTTTTTATTTCCTAATGAAGCTTTAGTTAATGTAGATACTTTACTAAGGAAGTTAAATTATTCTAAAAAACATGAAGATTGCATAAGTGAATTGAATTATTTCTTATGATATTGAAAAATAATTTTACAGGCTATTTAGGTTTATTCCTACAGATATTAGGAACTAAACTGATAGAGTATATTAACAGAATTAAAAAGTGCTCTAATTGGGAACTTACCTCATGACCTTTTAAAAATTAACACTAGAATTTAAAAAAATTAAAACAGATTAAATAAGTATATTTGGTGCGTGTTTTGTTTTGATTTAGCTCCAAAAGTTGTACATTTGGTCAAGATAAGTTTTTTGATCCTTGCCTTAGTCTAGTGTTCTTTTTACTGTATTATTTCAAAAATGATTTTATTCAAGGTTCTAGAGAGAGGGAGGAAACATTTTAAAGATATTTTGTTATTCTGTTTTTTCTTCAAACATTTATTTTTAATTAAAGGAAAATTGCTTTACACTATTGTGTTGGCATCTGCTATACATCACCATGAGTCAGTGTAGAATGTTCATGTGTCCCCTCTCTTTTTAACCTCCCTCCCACTTCTTACCCCTTCCCACCCCTCTAGGTTGTTATAAAGATTTTTTTTAAATATATATTAATCTATATATGCTTGGGTTTGAATTCTTATTTACAAAAGGGAAGAAAATGAAACAAAAGCAGTTCTAGAGTTCATGTCTGACTCAGTAGTAATCCAAATTCATCCACTATCTACCAAATACTATGAAATTTGATATGTGCTTTATAGGGTCATTCAAACAATATTATTCAGTAGTTTTGCAAGGAAAAGATGGTAGAGATAATAAAGTAGTTAGTACATGGTCTACTTATAGATAATGTCTTTTAGAAAAATGAAATGGAGCAAAGCAGCAGCCTATGTCATTGCTATCACTTTTCGCATAGTCAATGTGTGGCTCAATTTCACACCTGTGCATTACATTGTCATTTCGTGTAGTTAGAAATTACATGTCATAATGATAAATCTTTGCAATTAAAATTGTATCATGCTTCAAATGCAGCCCTGTGGTGCTTAGGGAAAGGGGTGGATCAAGAACTAGTGTCTTGGCTCAAGTGCCTCTTAAAAATTAAGAAAATCTAACTATCACTTGTGCAAAATAAATACATCAGAGGTTGCAAAATAAGTTATCAACTCCCATTCATTAAAGATTATCTGCATAATTTAAGTAGCTATCCAAGTATTTTATGTATTTAATACGTATTACTGTGACAGTGACTTCTTATATTACATTTGGTTATTATTAAATATGAAATATTAAAAACTCTTTAAAACTGAATAGAATTTGTTGAACCATACATTTCAGTTCTGATGTCTGATTTAAATTTAAATCAGAGAGAGATTTAGTGTATATTTTCAGTTCATTTACATTTAATCTATTAAAATGTGACTTAGTAAGTTTTTCAATACCAGAGAAGACTTTGAAATAGTTTCCTTCTGAATCACAAAAATCTTAGAATTTTAAAGAGACAATGAGACATATATAATTGTCCAACTAATAGGGATTAAAAGTTCAAAAATAGTGTTTTAAAATTTCTCTTATGTAGATAAACATAAAGTTATGGCCCCCAAAATGGTTTTTGAAAATATTTCTAATTAAAATAGTAAATGACTATATCAACTACTTTGTAAAGTTGAAAAAGTCCTGTGAACAAGATGCAATAAAATCAGTAAGATAAAAAGGGCATACGAAGTTGAAAATTGGTAAATATCTATGCATATTGAGTTGACTCATTGGAAAAGACTCTGATGCTGGGAGGGATTGGAGGCAGAAGGATAAGGGGACGACAGAGGATGAGATGTCTGGATGGCATCACTGATTCGATGGACATGAGTCTTGAATGAACTCCCCGGGAGTTGGTGATGGACAGGGAGGCCTGGCGTGCTGTGATTCATGGGGTCGCAGAGTCGGACAGGACTGAGTGACTGAACTGAACTGAACTGATGCATATCTGTGATATTTTTATAAGAACCAACTCTGGTTGTTATGTACTCTGGTTAGCACTTCACCCATGAAGAAATGAAAAACAATCACAGCAAAATGAAGTAGATTTTGTTGTATCTAAAATATACCCTGAATGTGGCCATAAAGTAGGAAATAGTTTTGGAGAGGGCAAAGTAACAAAGAATAGAGGTCAGAAGTAAAATGATTGAAAGATTCTTCATCTAGAAATAAAATGTTTTTCCTGATAATGTTGATTTATGATCAAAACTAAAACCTATCATATGCCTTTTAGATGAGAAGGTATGTTTCTAAGATTATGCAAACAATATTTCCTATATGCTCTCTTTCAGTCTCAGCAGGATGAAATAATATAACAAACCTGATTTTTAAAACTTAATAGATTTGAAATTTCATACTAGCACTACAACTAACAAAGGAAATGTCAAGAACATCTAAGTCCTGTGCATCAGTTTCCTCATCTGAAAATGAGAACTGAATGACAAAATGAATTCAAACTACTTAGCATAGTGATTAGCACAAAATATATGGTAGTTCTCTTCCTGTCTCTTCCTTCTTTATATGATCCTCAGTGGTGTGGAAGTATTTAAGAGTATTAATTTCTTATCCTTACCACATCTATGTGCTGTGTTCTGTTGTGGTTGTGTTAGTCGCTCAGTCATGCCTGATTCTTTGCGACCCCATGGACTGCAGCCCACCAGGCTTCTTTGTCCATGGGATTTTCTAGGCAAGGATACTGGAGTGGGTTGCCACTTCCTACTCCAGGGATCTTCCCAACCCAGGGATTGAACCTGGGTCTCCTGCACTGAGGGCAGATTCTTTACTGACTGAGCTACCAGGGAAGCCCATGGTCTTTATTGACAGATATATTTAATTTTAGTAAACCCTAATCTCACTAGCAAATAGACGACTCGTATTTTCTTCCCACTTGTACATTGGCCATATCACTTAGTATCTCTTGTACTGAATTTTTAATTCTACAATGAAAGTTTTTTTTTTCATTTTTTGGTCTGTTTTTGTGTTTGTTTTTAATTTTATTTTCTTGATGATATCTACCTGCTATCTATCATCCTGGAAAGGTTCTGAGGCAAAGTGTGAGTCATATTTTCTTAGTGCTCAGTTTCCTTTCTTAGAACAAATGAGAGCATGGCATTAACCCTTCCAAATCAGCAGAGAATATTATATTTTTGTTTTCTAAACATTTAGGAACTGATGTTCAAGCTTGCTATTAAAAATGAAACTCCATATGGGTATCTAGGGACTTTATTTGGGTTTGATTGTTCATTGTCTATTTATTTCCTAGCATAATTATAACAATGTGTCATGGCAATATTATCCACATGCATTTACATCTAGCTATGTGTTATTACAGCTAGACCCACCATTCTTATTTTGGGAGGGGTGAAGTAGAAAAGGATAGATTTATTACTTTGCCAAGTAAATGGGGCCACAGTGCACTAATGCTCTCAAAGCCATGTGTCCTAACTTGGAGAAGACAGTGAGAAGTTTTATAGTAATCATTCTAAGAGGGGATGATATGCTCATGGACATGCTTCTGATGGGTTGATGGTGAAGTTAGTAGGAGTCAACCTTCAGATCCAATAAGTCTGGGGTCCACATGCTTATGGGCAGCATACCATCCTTAATTATTAACTTCTTTCACCTGGAGGGAGTTTCAGTCTCTCAGACAACTGGGCTGTGGCTGGAGTCAGGAGCGAATACTTAGTCTCATGGGATGGGGTCACGTGCTCTGTCCCTGTGCAGTCCCCTCTGTCCCCTTTGTAGATGAACTCATAGGAAACGTACTCAGCAGCCTGGAGGAAGAGCACAGGGCCGGCCAGGTTCTTAGTGTTCATGGTGATCACTTGATGTGGCCCTCCTCACATCCACCTTTGAGCTGATGGGGTTCAGGACACGACACCCTCAACTGTGGCACCTTGAATATTGTAAACTGAAGGAGCTGGAGAAAACAGCAGAAAGAGAAAGGTCACTTTTACTGCCAAACTCTGGGCTCTCTGTGCACTGATGCCAAACAGAAATACAGAGACAGAGTTATGGAGGAGAGGGAAAGAGTGGCTTTATTTATTTGCCAGTTAAAGAGGGAACACAGTAGGCTAGAGCCTCAAGAACTGTGCCCCTGACCCACTGTTACTTTAATAAATTATTTTACTGTCCTCTGCTAAGTCTGTGAAACCTCAGGAAAACAATGATGACAACAACAACAACAAAAATATGAATGACTTTTTGAGAGGAAAAGAACAGCTGAGCAAGAAAACCAATTTAGTTAGTTTTTGAATGTTGAATTTAAGCCAAGGTTTCCCGGTGGTGCCAAGCAAATCCTATTCATTTTTGTTCATTTCTTAATTTCTTAGTTCCTCTCAAAGTATTCAAATGCCTCTGCTGGGTAGAGCTCCCAATTCAGCTAAGAATTTGTCTCCCCATAGATTACTTTTATACTGTATCTGAAACTCATTAATCATTGTATCCTTTCAAATCCCCATTACACAAGCAAGAATGGGATTTAAATGCCTAGGTATCTCATGCTTAGTTCTAAATAAGCAGGAACAATACAAGGTGCATTTTTCACCTCTCACTTACTGAACTTGCCATAAGAATATTTTGATGACTTATTTTAAATAGCTAAGACTGATTTTTAAATATATTTTCTGGATTAAAAAAAATAATTAAAACATCTACTTGTTTGTTTGAGAACTTGAACGTCTAAAGAAACAGCAGGCTGGTGCTGCTAATGTTTTGGGAACTCAATTGCTGTAGCACGACTGGGGCTCCCTGTCAGTGTGTGATTGCTGTCAGTGTGTGAAACAGAAATGAACCACCGGTTGTCAAAACAGTAGAGATGTGGCAAAACTGTAGACAGGCGGTTTTGGTTTCTAGAGTCAGGTTCCACATGAAACTCAGGGGTTGCATTCTAAAATTAGGATCCTTACTATGAAGATAAAGGCTTGGGAAAGCCTTCTTATGGCTTTTCACATATTGTTTGTAGACTTGTTTCATGTGTTTGTAGATATTTTTCACCCCGTAAGTAAGGCAGAGTGATCACCAGCTTAGACCAGTGATTGCATAGAACCAACATAAAGTCCCAAAATAGTTTTGTTGTTGTTGTTCTATATACAATACCAAGGGTTTCTAATGAAAAGCTGCAAAGCAAACAATGGCCATGACTCTTGTTTGCATGGGGTGAATGCATATTTAGCAATTATTTCTATATCTTTTCTTCAATTCTTTGAGTTCTAGGACTTAAAAATTAAAAAGTTGTGGTATATAAAACATTACTTGTTACATTAGATTACAGAATCAGCTTTCTATAAAACAATTGTAAGAATAAATTCAAGCAAGTGAACAAATTACATCTATTTCAAAATCTTAAAAAGAAAATAAACACAGACACACACCAGAAATAAGCAACAGATATTAGAAGAGCAAAGAAAAGCATAGAAAATAGGCTTATAAATATTTAATAGACAATAGAAAAAGGATATCTATATATCCCTCTCCATATATACGTAGATAGATATGAATATAGATCCACATATATTGTATCTCTCTCCAAATAAATGTAAAATATATATATGTATAGATGCATATGCATTAATATATTTATTATATTTATTTATTATATATACATATACTTATGTATCTGTGTATGTATAGTTTATAACTTTGATGCATAACCATGTATACTGTGATGTTTTTGACACATATCCTAGGAATATATAATCAAATAGTTATAATCCTACTTTTCTAATCATGGGCTGGGATAATGTTTGTCATCCAAAAACTCATTTTCATATGAAATTAATTTTATAGAAAGCAGTGTGGAACTCAGTAGACCGAGTGGCAAATGAGTAATTTATATATATTTATATCTCTCAACATGGCACTGAAACCTTTTGTATGTCATGGGAAATGTGCCCACAGGCTGAAATGAATGTACAAAGGCATCACATGGGGAAAACATGCTGGAGGGGTTTTATTTGATGTTTTCAAACTGCTCTAGGGTCTGTCTTACAAGAACCCTTTCGGTTTTCTTTTCTTTTTCTTTTATATGTTTTAAAACACATGGCTTTCTTTTGAAATGTCCTGCCAAAAGAAAAAGTAAGAGTAAATTATAAATGAACTATGCAATCATATTTTCCTCTCTTTCTCTCTTCTCTCCCTCCTTCTCTCAACTACCTCTCTCACACACACCACACACACACACACACATTCTGAAGATTAACATTCCACTTTTGTGTGTGTATCTACACAGATAACTGCCACAGTCAACAGTCAGGATTTGTGAAGTCATATACCTAAATTTGAGATCACAAATTGTATTAACTGAGGGCAAATAACAGGGAGATGGCATGGAACTGTGTACCTGTTCCATGCACCTAAATTATCTTTTTGTCCATTTGTTAGTTTGTGTGTTTATTTATTTAAACCTATTAGAAGATTGACATTTTTCTTCCACTAAAGGAGAAGATTAAAAGTGCTTTCTCCTTTTTTCTCTTAAGTTCAATTCAGTTCAGTTCAGTCGCTCAGTCGTGTCCAACTCTCTGTGACCCCATGAATCGCAGCACGCCAGGCTTCGTTGTCCATCTCCAACTCCCGGAGTTCACTCGGACTCACGTCCATCTGTCGTCCCCTTCTCCTCCTGCCCCCAATCCCTCCCAGCATCAGAGTCTTTTCCAATGAGTCAACTCTTCGCATGAGGTGGCCAAAGTACTGGAGTTTCAGCTTTAGCATCATTCCTTCCAAAGAAATCCCAGGGCTGATCTCCTTCAGAATGGACTGGTTGGATCTCCTTGCAGTCCAAGGGACTCTCAAGAGTCTTCTCCAACACCACAGTTCAAAAGCATCAATTCTTCAGCGCTCAGCTTTCTTCAGAGTCCAAACCTCACATCCATACATGACCACTGGAAAAACCATAGCTAGAACTTTGATGGCAAAATAATGTCTCTGCTTTTCAATATGCTATCTAGTTTGGTCATAACTTTCCTTCCAAGGAGTAAGCATCTTTTAATTTCATGTCTGCAGTCACCATCTGCAGTGATTTTGGAGCCCCAAAAAATAAAGTCTGACACTGTTTCCACTGTTTCCCCATCTATTTCCCGTGAAGTGATGGGACCAGATGCCGTGATCTTAGTTTTCCGAATGTTGAGCTTTAAGCCAACTTTTTCACTCTCCTCTTTCACTTTCAAGAGGCTTTTTAGTTCCTCTTCACTTTCTGCCATAAGGGTGGTGTCATCTACATATCTGAAGTTATTGATATTTCTCCCATTGAAAATAGGCTCCCTGTCACCCTAAATTTATACCTCAGACATTGTTTTACAGTCTGTAGAATAGGAAGAAGTGTCCTGCTGAATGTCTTGTCAATATACCTTATAAAGGTATTCTTTTATTTTAAAAAGTCAACAAAAGTATAAATTTTCTCTTAGTGATTCAAGTCATTACTTCCTTGCAAGAATACTAAACATAGGTTTGTTGTCATACTAATATCACTTTCTTATCATGAACCCTTCATTCTTAAACTAAAGCTGAGTAATCATGGGAAGCTTCTTAAAACTCTATTCATAACACTGAACTTGCAAAGGATAAATACATCTTGAAGGCTCCATGGTAAGAGGCATGCTCTTTTTCCTCCCAGGAAGAAAGCATGCTGCTAAACCTCTGTTTGCACACAAAAGTTTTTTTTTTTTTTTTTGAAGAGTTTATGTTGATCTGTGGTTTAGAAGTCAGACCTCTCTTACCAGGGCTAGGCCCCAGGCTGGCATTTCATAACTGAAAAAACAGGTGCAGTGTTCTGGTTTTCACATTGCTGGCTTCTCTGGGTGACAATGATAGTTGTGTTCCCTGGGGTGGGTGGTGGAGGGGTTGGCTCTGCTGAGAACAAATCCACTCTTTGTAAAAGGTTACAATTATTGTTCTCAGGGAAAATTCAAAAGTATAATTCTACATACAGATGAGATTCAGAGCATGAAATTTAGAAAGATTGTTTTCACTCCTGCGGCAAAGGTCTCAGTGAAACTTAACAAATCATCAGTGCCCTGCCTCTGTCCTTAGTGAATTATTCCTGCTGCTATTGGGATTGTGTGAATATTCTAGCTGTGTGACCCATGTTAAATGCTGCTGTTTCTGAGCAGACCTGTTTCTGAATTTCAGGAGGATAGAAAAGACTTCAGTTGTTGCTACTTCTTTATCTGAGTGCCTTTTGAATTATATGATAGACAAGTATCACTGAAGTACCACCATATGCATTATAAAACGAGTTTAAATTACTTTTTAATAGTAGAGATTATATACTAAATGCTAGAAATAGTAAATATTATGAGAGAATATATAGTAACATATTTACTCTGAATATGAATATATAGTAAATATTACATATTTTTAGTATACATGTAAATACTCAAGATTACAGAAGAAAATACTACTGTATTTTTCCAACAGTTATGCTGATTAAGTAGTATTTGCATTCTTTATATGAATAATATTCTACAGGTAACAGGGGACCAACACCCTTAATTTACAGATAACTAAAACCAATCAGCTAACTCTGAACTGCAACCAAGAGAGGAAAAAATGACTTTTCAAAGAGCAGAGGGTTAGAGCCACATGTAGATTCTATTTTGAACTTTGCTTAGCAGTTTTATTTTCTTCACTCTACACTGGTGATTCCCAGAATCTGAAGCTAATATGCTTGTCATGTTTTGTTTTTTTTTATTTTTGCTTGAAGGCATTCTGTTGATGTGCAGTCAGATAATCGTCTCTGTTTACTTTAGAATCTCATTATTTACATAAATAGGTCAGTAGATAAACTATTCTCATTATTTCAGAAGTAAAAGCAAATGTTCTGTCTATTGGTTTGGGGTTGTATTATACCTTTATGTTCTGAAAAACAGCAGTGCCTATTTCTTCTAAGTAATGAAATGAGCCCATATATATGTATATATATATTAAAAAAGAACATATCACATTATATTTAAATTGTCATGGTTGTTGCTCATTCACTCAGTTGTTTCTGACTCTTTGCAGCCCCATGATCTGCAGCACGCCAGGCTACCCTGTCCTTCATTATCTCCCGGAGTTTGCTCAAATTCATGTCCAATGAGTTGATGATGCCATTAAAATTTTCACAGTAAGAAGTCATTTGTTTTAGCTTATTAAAAGCACTGTATCTGTGGCCAGGGATTTATTTTCAAAACTAAGCACAATGTGCTTGAACCAATAAGTTGCTATTTCCACCTTGACCTCCACCTTTTTGTCTTCAAGAACCTAACCTATCAATAATTGTAGCTGTTATGTTAACACATAGAATTTAGTCAAGTTCTACTTGTGGTCATTGACAGTCACATAATGAAACCAAAAATCACCACTATAAAAATGGTGTATCCCATTTAGCCTGAAGTCCATGTTCTTGTAAAGAAAATAGTTTGACTTTCTCAAGTGTAGTTTATGAACTTTTGCTCCGTTATATTAGAGAACGGCCAATGTTTTCAGGTCTCATATATTAGCATACAATGTTAAAGATTAATATCATGTCAAGTCACTGTAACTTAGGATGGAACAGCTCTTATATTATGTGTAAAATTCAAAAACAGTGACTACAGGAGTGGGTTAGGTAGTATCTGGGACTTTGATCAAAGAGGGCATAGCCAGGGGTTGATGGTCTAACGCACACCCATGAAACAAAATAAGGGCATCAGTAACCTTGGAATGAATCTGGATTGAATTTAGATAACATGTGCCAGTGAATAGTATAAATAGGAATGATATAGGACTTCCCAGGTGGTGCTAGTGACTAAGAACCTGCCTGACAATACAGGAGACAGGAGACTCAGGCTTGATCCCTGGGTCAGGAAGAGCCCCTGGAAGAAGGCCTGGCAACTCACTGCAGTATTCTTGCCTGGAAATCCCATGGGCAGAGGATTCTGGCAGGCTAGAGTCCATAGGGTCGCAAAGAGTCAGATATGACTGAAGTGACTTAACATGCATGCACAGAGGGGTGATATAAACACGAAAGTCAATTTTTTCCCCCTAGTTCTTAGTTTTAGAGGTTGGATAGATTGAGTGGGATGTGAAAGACTTGAAGTAGCAGTTGTGTAATCATAGTTTTCTGTTTATCAGGTCTTTAGGCAGTATCCATGAACCATTAGAAACATGATTTTTATGAAAGAATAAGGGATTAAACAAGTTACTGAGATGAAAGTTGTTAATGTCTGTAAAATACTATTCATGGTACCTGGAATTAAACTGCCTGAATTCCAGATGACTATGTGAAATAGAATCTGCTCTTTGCTATCAGAAATCTTTGCCCACCAGTCAGGAATATCCCTTACAGACCCCTGATGTAAGTAGTATGTAAGTATTTAGATTTACATGAGCAAGAAATTTCTAACTCTATATATTTGGCCCATTATACATTTTGAGTCTTCTTATGACATCAATGACATCAATTATGACAGCTAATGCTACTCTAATTCTGAGGTTATATAAGAAAGAAAAGAGCGTATATACTGAAAATTCTGACACTAGATCAGTGGTGTACCAACGATGGACTTGAGAGAATGCTCCATCTTGGGTACAAGCATAAGCAGTACATTGTTGAAAATGTGAAACAATAAAGTCAGTATTTTAAATTATTACTATAGACCATGAATTTTAAACTGTTACTTATAAAGATATACCTTAGAAAATATATATTATATAAATATATATTATATATATTATATTCATTATATATCTTATATAAATATATAACTATAACTTATATAAATATAATTAAAAATATATATATTTATCAATCTAAATTCTAAAAAATGCTGTGGTTACCCTTGAGTTTTAAAATATATGTGCAAGCTTCAAATCAGCACATTTTACTTCTGTATTCTTTAATAAATATTGGTTTACATAGAAGTTAATTTGAAAAAATTCTGATTCTACCTTTGACTCTGTTCATACAGGACTCAGCTATACACTATTGTTTGGAGAATACGTTTGTTCAAAATATTTTAAAATTGTTCTGTGCAGTTCATGTGACCAAGCCATCTGTCATTACATATCCCTGTGTTTACATATCCCTATACATATGTGTATATTACTTATACCTGTGGTTTCAAAATTAACAATAGTAGCAATGGTATGTGATTATAAAGGTGAAGCAATAGAAATTGAGTTATTTCAAGTCTATTATTATATGTGACTGGAGGAGGAAATACTAACCCACTCCAGTATCCCCGCCTGGGAAATCCCATGGACAAAGGAGCCTGGTGGGCTACAGTCCATGGGGTTACGAAAGAATCAGAATGACTTAGTGACTACACACACACACACACACACACACACACACACATTATATGTGATTGATTCAGGTCCTTCATGTTAAATTTTAAAATAGTAAAATATTGCATGAGTAAAACTCATGGGCATGAGTTTGAGTAAACGCCAGGAGTTGCTAATGGACAGGGGGGCCTGGCGTGGTGTAGTCCATGGGGTCACAAAGAGTCGGACACGACTGAGCCACTGAACTGAACTGAAAACATTGAAAACTACAAGATTAGTATTTTGTGTGTGTGTGTGTGTGTGTGCACGTGTGCTCAGTCATGTGTGACTCTGTATGAATTCCATGGACAGTAGCCCACCAGGGTCCTCTGTCCAATGGATTTTGCAGGCAAGAATATTAGAGTGGGTTGCCATTTCCTACTCCAGGGGATCTTTGCCAGCCAGAGATTGAACCTACTTCTCTTGCATTGGCAGGTGGATTCTTTATCACTGTGCCACCTGGAAAGTTTGATATTTTGTTGAATAACTAGCAAAATTTAGTTCACACATGAAATAATTCTTACTTATGTTGAATAGCTTACAAGTTAAATTTTATTTTTAAATGTATATTATTTTAAACCAAATAAAAATGAAGAACATAATTATTACCATATGATTATTAATAAAAATAATTTTGTCATATAAAAAGGTGATTGCTTAAGGTATGGGATGCATAAGCCACTCCAATACAGTATATTTTTATCTCTTGATGCATTCTTTAGGTTGTACTACAAAATAAATAATGAAAAATAAGTTCTATACCTAAAACCTAATGTTATTACAATACCTTACATACTAGTAATATTATACATTTGTGTCATTTGTTTCTGTGGGGGACTGGATGAGCAAGTATACGTGTAGCTTTATAACTACTGTTGGGAAAGTATCTTCAAAAGCATGTTTACTTGAGCATTGTCCACTATTATCATTTTAATATATAAGAGTAGTAATAAATATGTAGTTAAACTATCACGGCTCAACTTCCACCTTGGCTCTAATTTCAGTGTCATCAGATTCTAGAGCTTTCCACAATATCCATATTTATAGATAAGGTAGTTTTGGTTCATAGTTAAAAAATGTTTGCTGAGTCACTTAGCTTGCTCTCAGAATAAGTGAAATTGGAATTCCAGATTTTCTGCCTCCAAAGAGCACAACTAGCATTGCATGACTCACACTGAAGTCTCAAAAACGCACCTTTAAAGCGCAGTTTACTAGTTCTTTCCACACCACCACAGGGAATCTGGGCCATTTGGCAGATCGCTTGCAATGACAAAGGTGCCTAGTAAATATTTGTTGACTTTATAAACTGTGACTGAAAAGTGCTAGATGAAGTGGCCTGTGCATTGCTCATTTACCATCTAGAGAAGAGTATAATTCATTTCTATTGATTCTTCACTTAGAACATTCCACTATTTGCCTTGATGTGCTCAGTCACTCAGTCATGTCTGGTTCTTTGTGACTCCATGAACTGTAGACCACCAGGCACCTCTGTCCAAGGAAGTTTTCCAGGCACGCACACTGGAGTGGGTTGCCATTTCCTTCTCCAGGGTAAGTTCCCTACCCAGGGATCAAACCGTGTTTCCTGCATTGGCTCGCAAATAGAGTCTTTATGACTGCACCACCCGGGAAGCCCCATTTGCCTTTGGAGAGACCATATTTGGAAACAGAACTAGATATTTCACATGCCCAAATAATCTATTACCATATGTATTAATACTTTTTATTTTCAACTTAGGCTGTTTCCCTAATATTTAGTGAAGTTCCTAACATGAAAAAGGAGAATAATAAGACTACAAGCCAGGGGCAGCCTAATTACACAGGTTTCATCAACTTTGGTAACCAAACTAAGTGTTTTTGTCCACAATCTCAACTCTGCATCACTTTTCTTTCATTTTCTTTTTACCTTCTAGGCTCACCCCAGGGCGTGGGAGATATTACCATCCCACTAGGGATCCAACCCAGGCCCCCTGCACTGGAAATGCATAGTTTTGACCACTGGACTGCCAGGGAAGTCCTGCATCCTTTTAAAAAATATATATTTTAGTTTGTATAACAAATAGGTTAATTCTGTTAGGTGGTTAGGGAAAAAGAGAAAAAGGAGTAAAGGAGTCCAAGATGGTGGAACCGTGAAAAGGGGAGGAAAAAAGTTATTGAAAAAAGCCCACAAAAGGGGAAGTCCATGACCTGAGTGAGAACCTCTGGTCCTAGCATAACCAATCACCGTAAACGCTGGTACCATCCGCTGTTTGCATAGGGCGTAACCTGGGGCTTCCCAGGTGGGTCAGTGGTGAAGAATTCACTGGCAATGCAGGAGAGGCAGGAGACTTGGGTTCCATCCCTGGGTCGGGAATATCCGCTGGAGAAGGAAATAACAAACCACTCCAATATGCTTGCCTGCAGAATCCCATGGACAGAGGAGCACTGTGGGCTACAGTCCATGGGGTCCCAAAAAGCTGGATGTGACTGAAGCCACTCAGCATGGCACACAACCTGGGAAAACACACCCCTTCCATGATTGGTCCTGGGTGTAACCAATCAGGTGAATGCTGGTACCATCCCCTATTTTGCATGGAGTGTAACCAATCAGGCTCCAGGGGCAGGACACGGAAAATATAAACGGAAGCCAAACGGAAAGAAAAGAACCAAAGGAGAAGAATACAGGAGCCAGGTAGTTGAAAGCATGGTCCAGGGACTCATATTTGAAAGAAAAAAAAAAAAAAAAAAGCAGTGGCAAAATAATTCATAATAGATGTACTAAGTTAATAATTTCATGATGTATATTTGAGTTGGTGGGATTGTTTAAAATTATTCACGGAAGAGGAACAAGGACTTATTGTGTGCAAAATAATCTGATGTTCCTTGAAGCTAAAATTATTTCCTTATCTATATTTTAGTGATTCTAAATTCAAACTATGATATTTTTCCCTGTTAATATTTATGGGCTGTGCCTGAACATGGTCCTATTTTAGAAGTACTTAATATGACCAACACATGCTCTCTAGTTATGTCTAGCAGCTTAAAGTGAAATTGAAAGTTGCTCAGTCCTGTCTGACTCTTTGTAATCCAATGGACTATATAGTCTATGTATCTTCAGGCCAGAATACTAGAGTGGGCAGCCATACCCTTCTCTAGGGGATCTTCCCAACTCAGGGATGGAACCCAGGCCTGCCACATTGCAGGCAGATTCTTTGCCTTCTGAGCCACTGGGGGCCATACTTCGTGAGGAATTGAAAAAAAAAATACGTTTATATAAAATACATAAGGACGTGGAGAAAGAAAAAAATGTATGCATGTGTTTGTGTGTTTGTGTGTGTTTGTGTGTGTCTGTGTCCTGCTGACTACACAACAATGATAGTGGCCTTGTCAAGTCTGGTACTGACGTGGCTTACAGACATTCTCACGTGGCCAGCTGAGCCAACCACTTCCCTTCAGCAATTCTTTGTCTTTCTCTCCAGATAGATAACAGTTTTATTTGGCCTTTGCCTCTTCTGCTGCTATAGCACTTGAAATTCCTTACTGCTGCATTTCAGTTTTATGTCTTCCTACTTAAATGAGGCAAGGAGTAGAGTTTAAGGTTAAATGCAGAATATTATAAGATCAGTCCCTCCAATTAAAAATAAATTTGTTACAGTCTACACTTGAAACAGTACAAGAAGTAAAGAGAAAAAAATATATAACATGGAAATGTCTTCCTACTTCACCCTTCTGTAGTTTTGTTAAAGGTTATATGTATCACGAAGATAAAACAAAGTATTATAATCTTGATTAATAACTATTGTCATGTTTTTATTTGTGTTATCTTAAAGAGAAGCCTCATTTTGACTTCAAAATACTTTTTCCTTTCTTAAAAATAATAGGAACAGAGATAAATTGGTAGTGTTAACATCTGTGACATTGTAAGTGACAATTTTTTTTTTTTAATGAGTTAATTGTTTTAAGGTTTATCTGTTGGGAAAATCTCACTAATGATAGTACCGTTTTATCAAGGGAGTTTCTACAAATAAGAAGTATTTTTCTACCAATTGCTGGCTGTTACTAGTTAGTATTTTCTCCCTGTGTGTATCACAAATTATCTCCAACTACACTTGAATTTCAAAGCTTTATTATTGTCTTTGACTGTAGATACATTGATTATGTGATGAAAGGAAGCTTTTCGCAATAATTATGTTTATGTCATAGAGTGGATATTATTTATCAATTTTCTTTAACCACTCTCTCAAGCTCTTCTATTGCCAGAAAAAAAGAGTGTACACATGCAAAAATTTGGATATAATTGTATCCTGGAAAGGGAAATGTATGGAGAGGGATGGAGATACGTCCCTCATCTTGATTCTTTTTCTGTCTTTGTTAAAATCACTTTTGCTTTACTATATTTTCTTAAAATTTTTCATTTAAATTGATTGCTACATAAGGTTATATTAGTTTCACATGTAAGGCATAATTATTTGATATTTGTGTATATTGCAAAATGATAATAATGTCTAGATGGCATCTGTCACCATATGGTTCTTGTGATTAAAACATTAAGATTTACTCTGAGCAACTTCCCCATATACATTGTTGTTAACTGCAGTCCCATGATGTTATTTCATATAGCCATAACATTGATTTTATAACTGGAGGTTTGTATTTTTTAACTCTCTTCACCTGTTTCAATTCTATTACATTAAAAGGGATATTTATTAGTGATTTCATTTTTCACTATGCATATGTTACTCTTAGCCATACGGTTTGAACAGAGAGAGATCACCAGCCTGTCTCCTCCCTCACTCTTGTCCACAGTGTTGTTTTGTTTTTTCTTTTCCTCCCTGTGTACCATGAGGTGCGTTATCTTTGTTTCATTTATCTTAACATAATCTGTAAGCAATCACTATAATCATTTATTGATTTTATATGTTTCTAGCATTCTTGGTGAACCATTCAATAGAATATGCAAAAGATAGTTCTTCAATTTTTGTTTCTCTTTTAATATCTAAATTTTACTGGTTAACAAATGAATGTAATATAACCATTTCTAGTAAAAATTCATAGCCTTCCCGGTTGTCTATAATGGTAGCTCCTGGGAAACTATCCGGTTTTATTTCATCTTTTCAAAAGCATCATTCTTCAAGTTTGATATACATTATAACCCTGCTACCAACAGCCTCATCTTGAGGATGCCCATGGAAACCACTGGATTGTAGAGAATTAATATGAGCGAGTTTTTCCAAAATATTTTAATAGGAGTGCGGGCACAGGAATCTAGTGTGGGGGTTCCACAGATGGCAAACTTAATGTAACCTCTGCTAAAGAAAAATCCTCACTTAAAACCTCAGTTCTGCTCAAGAAGCTCAGAAAAGGGTATACCTCTGCATATCACATATTATCTTCCCTTGAACCTTTCATTTTCTGCTACTCAGCAAGCCAGTGTAAGGCATGCTTTCCCATCTCACTCCCATTAAAACCCATTGTTCTAGGTCTTGCCCAGCGTTTGCAATTTAGGCTACCTTGCTTTGAATTTTCCTGTGGCTATCCACTCTTACAACCAAACATTTTCCGAGTTATCATTTTGTTACCGTTTTCTCACATTTATTCAAATTTAATTTCACACCATTCAACCAAACTAAAAAAAAAAAAAAATGCCAGTGACCTCCATGTTGCCAAATGCAGTGGATAATGTCATATCCCATCATCTGTCACCAAATTATCCTTTCTTTTTGGGTATCGCAATGAAACATCTCAGGATGATTTATTTTTAGTGTGTTTTACAGGCTCTTCCTACACTGCTAGACCTACAAATGTCGTGGTGAATTATTTATATGTAAAACATTTCTGGTATTGTATCAGAGGTTTCATCTGAACTCCAGACTGATAAATACAAATGTGTATATATAGAATTTACATAGGATGGCTAACATATAGTCCAGCTTAACATCTTCAAAGGTACAGTCTTGAAACTTAGTTCTTTTCTTCCAACCATTTTATCCACCAGTCTTACCATTTCAGGTATTGGTGTTGTCATACATTTGAACACTTAAATTAGAAGCCTCAAAGGCATTCTTGTTTGTCCTCAACCTTCATCGGATCCATCAGTAAGCCCTGTGATGTCTAAACTGTATCTGGAATCCATTTCTCTCTATCTGCACTACTTCTGTCTGTGCTGTGCTCAGTTGCTTCAGTTGTGTTCGATTCTTTGCAACACTATGAACTGTAGCCTGCCAAGTTTCTCTGTCCTTGGGAGTCTCCAAGCAAGCATACTGGAGTGAGTTGCCATGCCCTCCTCCTGGGGGCTTCCCCAGAGCCTCAGCGGTAAAGAGTCTGCCTGCAATGCAGGAGACCTGGGTTCAGTCCCTGGGTCAGGAAGATCCCCTGCCACTATCCTGGTATAAACCACTTAGTTCTCACTTGTACTATTGTGGTTGCCCACTACTGGCTCTTGAGGTTTGCATTGCCCACCTGAAATCCAATTTCTTCAAGGCATTCATAATGATCTTTTAAAAACATAATTCTGTTGATTTCACTGCCTCTTAATATTTTCCATTTGCACATAAAGTAAAATATACTTCTCTTAATACTGCTTATAATGCCCTGCGCGTTCTCTCTACCATGCAGATCACTTAGCCCCAACCTTGCCATGCCAATTCTGCCTTCTTTTCTTCACTATTCACAGTCTGCAGGATGTTTCCATTCCTAGAATACATCAAACCCTTTGCATACACGCTTTCCTTTCCTTGAAGTGCTTTCCTACTATGCTTTATTATGACTGACTCTTCCTTCAAATCTTAGTTTTAGATTTCCATCATCTGCCAAGCTTTCTCTGATAATCTATGCTTCCTCATAATCTGAATTGTTGTGAGGATTTATAATAAGGAAGATTTCACCAATCCATTCTATTCCGCTAGACACACCTGTGTACACTGCATGATTATTTTTATTGTTGTCTTTGCACTAATTATCATAACTTGCAATTACCAATTTATTTAATTTGCAGTTGTATTATTTCTCTTCCACACTAGGTTGAAAATCCTGAAAATGTCAGAATTGTATCTGCCTAATTCACCAAACATAGCAGACTTTTGTAAAGAGCAATGACATCAGTATTTAAGACATCACCAATTTTAAGATGAATGGTTATTTTATGTATCATTAAGTAGAAAAAAATTGATGATTAAATACAATTATTTTGTAACACTTAGAACTATTGCACCATATTCAAAGATCTTTTTTATAATAAATATGTTTTTTTATTGGAAGATACTTGCTTTACAATATTGTGTTGGTTTCTGCCATACATCCACATGAGTCAGCCACAGGTATATGTATCCCCTCCTTCTTAAAGAGCCTTGTTAATATTAGAATTTTTAGACAGGAAATGTCACTCTTGTGTGAATACATAAAAAGATTTTAAAAAGAGCAAAATAAGTTGGTTAAGTTATTCTTGGACTTTCCATTGATGGAGTAACCCATAGATAGCACTTTTCAACTATTCATTGTCATTTTCTGGGCCATCAAAAGCACTGACAATTGAATGGTCCGATCTGGTTCCTGGGATATTCTTCCAAACCATTGACAATCATTCTTAAAGGTTAATGTTGGTGAATTTTTAATCTTACCAACCAGATGATGTTACTATAAAATTTTTTATACAAATTTCTATTAACTCCTATTTCTTTCTCAAGTGGTTCTTATTTTTGTTTTGCTTGTGAAGTTGTGCCATCATGACATCAGTAATAGCAAATGAGTTCACAACATGCACAGTGTTATTACAAAGTCATAACTGTCATATAGCTAGTGGCAATTTTAACACCCCAATTTCAATAATGCTAATATAAGAAAATGTACACTTTAGAAGAGACATGATATAAGAAAGCAGATAGGCAATGTCTGGTTTTCCTTCCCATAATTCTTTTGATGGCTGGTTCCTTCTCATTCAATTTTCAGTTCAAAGTAGTGACATCAGAGGGGCCTTTACAATTCTATCTAATGCTACTCAGCACCCTATTCCCTGCCCTGTACCAGTCACGCTCTGAAAAGTTATCTGTTTGATTTCATTCATAGCCCTTATCTTTACTGATCTTTATTTTTTTATTTACTTGATTGATTGATTTGATTGATATTTGTTTAGAACAGAGACATTTTTCTCTCTCTATGGAGATGTGAAGAAAATTTGTTAAGTAGATAGATGGATGGATAGATGGGCACTATTTCTAACTTGATTTTTATACTGTCATATCAATTGGGTGGTCTGCTCGGTTATGTTTTCAGCTTTGATCTTTTGTCTTTATCTTGTATTTCAATAACAAGTCTTATCCTATCTCTACATTCAGCTCATATTCTTCAAATACTGGATCCAGATCAGGTCTTGCACCCCAAGCTGTTACTTTCAGGGGATGAGGGGATCATAGTAGTTAGTAAGAGATGTTATTTTCCCAGGTATAGTATGATGGTTGATGACAAAAAAGAGAGCGAAAAAGGAAAGCTCTCAGCAAAAACAATTTGTGATACAACTGAATTCGCCTGTTATGATGGAAGGAAAGCAATTTTGGAAATGTGTATGAGAAGTGACAGTATTTATTAGGGAATTGACTATGAGAAAATATATATCGATAATATATATTAATATGATTTTTTAAAAGTTTGGCACCAAGTTGTACTTATTTCTTGTATAGGCAAAAAAAAAATGTTGAGCATATTTGTACTTGAATGTCTTATTCATTTGTCCTTAAAAATACACATTTGTGTTAATTGTAGTGTGTCGTGGAAATACATTTCAATATTAGAAAGCACAATTCAAAATATATGTTTTCAATAACTTTATACTCTTCACTATATCGTACTCTGTTGTTCAAAAGGATCTGTACATGAGGTGATAAACAAGACTCTCTAATTGTAATACATACCACCCAGCAAGTAATAATGAAAACAGACTTACAGACATATAGATGATCATAGGCTTGAGTTAGTTCAAAATTATAGCCAGAACACTGTAAAAGAAGTCACGGCTTCCAAATAAATGTCAACAGCTTGCTAATAGCAGCTACTGGCTTTTTGTTTTCCAAGTGATTTAAAAGGGCTTGCCATGTACAGACGAAGAGTTTTGTGTAGTTTATTGGCAAACTTGCAGTGTTCTGGTCAAGGTTGAAATGTGCCATCCTCATGTATTTGTGTTGGAGTTGGAGGTTTTTAAATTCTTTGATTACAAAAAATAATTGACTGTATATTGGGGGTAATAAACAGCTCAGAGTGAATTGTACAGCTTTCAGCATTTCACTGCATGACTAAATAGTCTTGTTAAAAACTCATGAGATCTATCATGTAGCCTAGGAAGAAGGATGATACACATTGGTTCAACTTTGCAAATGAAAATGAAAATATTCAGTAAAGATAAGCTTGACTTGCACATCTATTAAAGGTGAAAGCTATAGTATAATATAAGAGTTTAGTAACAAATCCGTTATGTTTCCTTATGTGCAATAAACTTAAAGGGCCGTTTTGAAGCTGGATATATTTAACTACATTCTTTATTATGTAAAAGCCTATAAGTTAAGTAACATTTTCATGTCAATGATTGTCAATTGCATTTTTTTAAAACAATAGTAATTTTTACCAGATTCGTGCCTTTAACCACACTGGATTCATTTAGAACTGAGCTTATAACAAAGTTATAATTTATTACACAACCATACCCACATGGAGACAGATCCTTAAGTAAGATGAAATAGTGCTACACAATTCAAAAGATAGTGGCTATTTATAATATTTTTATTTTATAGGAAGATCTTGCAGAATGGATGTCATTTTCTGGGATTGTGATCAATGGATTTGGCAGAGGTCACAGAATTTTTCTTTGCAGTATATGAAAGTATATCTATGTATTGAATAGCCTGCCCTGGCCCTATTTCAGCTATTCTCTGGGATCTGTTTATCACAGGCCATGCATGGAAATAGAACCATAAACAAGTTCTCACTTCTGAGGAGTTAGAACACTAATCACTTTTATAGTATGCCTGCAAAAAAAATTGAACACTAGATGTTATGGATTAAAAAGTCCTAACCTTTATTGTGGTCAGTGACAATTTTAAACCGTCCCATTTTGTGAGCCCTAAAGGACAAATACCCTGAAAACTGATGGGATCAAATAAGAACTCTACATGTTCCTGCACATTCACCAGAGTTATTTTCTGTTTCTTCCACTCACTCTTTTATTGTATTTAACTTTTATGTAAGTGACTACTGTGCCTTCCAATAACATAAACATCCATTTTCCTGGCTTTGTTTTCAATTTCTCCTTCTGTAATATCATGTAACTCTATAACTTGGGTTGATGGGTTGATACTATTCATGTGGAATATTATATGAAGTTTATGAAGCCTTATAAAATAATGTCTCTACTTAAAGTACAAATGGTTTTAAAGTCTGTTTTTAAAACTTATTTAGAAAATAACCTTATTTTCTAAGTAGTCAAGAATATTACAGGTTTTATTTCATTTAAAACTGATAAAAACATTAGCACATTTCAGGAAGTCACATTTTACAGATGAGGGCATTGAGACGTGCAGATAATAGGTAGTATGCCCAGTGCTGCCGCAAGTGGTTGATTCAGATTTCAAACCCATGCAGTCTGGCTCCAGAAGGAGTAACCATTTAGCTTCCTATTTAAGAGAATCTGAATAATACAATTTTTGAAAGTAATTAGATTTTTGTCTTTATATTCCATGTCTTGGAGCTATGCAATGCAAGAGTGGGAATGGAAGATAAATTACCCAGGCAAGTGGAAATGGGAGGGTTTTTTTTACACTTCTCTCTTCCTTCACAGAGGGAGGTGCTTTTAGGTAGAAAGTCAGCTAGGTATCTCAGTGTAGGTAATCGCATTAGCCACTTGCTCCCACATTCAACCTTTTTCTTCAGTGGGAAGGAACTTGGGAATCTTGAGGGAGGATTTATTGTCCTCTATTGTTGACAAACTATGAAACACGTTAATTACTTTGGAAACTGGTATATGAAAAACTGAATCTTAAATGCAGTAATTCACAGAGCCAGCTGAAGGTCTTCCTATTTGTTGATTCAAGATTGGAAAAGGAATAGCTTTGGGAAGAATTGAATAAGATGGCCTTCCATGGGAAGGGGAGAAGAATAATAAGTACATTCAGATAAATGTCTCTGGGTCAGGAAGATCCCCTGGAGAAGGGAATGGCGACACACTCCACTATTCTTTCCTGGAGAATTCCATGGACAGAGGAGCATGGTGGACTATAGTCCATGGGATCGCAAATAGTCAGACGCAACTGAATGACTAACACTTGCACTTTTCTCAGATGAATATGTGAAATCTAAGGATAATCTAAGGAGATGGACTGCTCATAAGCACCAAATCCTCTGAGGAAATTTCAGGTCAATTTTATTGTTCTTATATCGTGATCTGTCCCCAGTGGGAGTTTTGCAGTGGGTCTTGCTTTAGGATGCTCACACAGTCCTGAGCAACGCTTCACCTAATCCTGCCCCTATCCCCCTTAGTGGTAATCTCTGGTATCAGTTTAGTAGGTTTCTTTCTGTAAGCTCTACTTTTTCATTTCCATGAAAAGATCTTGGCAATCTTTAAATTTACCCTATATAGATCTACCTGGTTCCTTTTAGAAGTCTATATATTGTGGTATTTATATGTCACATTGGAGGCTCAGATGGTAAAGAA
The DNA here is from genome assembly GCF_027580195.1 of Bos mutus. Classification (NCBI taxonomy): domain Eukaryota; kingdom Metazoa; phylum Chordata; class Mammalia; order Artiodactyla; family Bovidae; genus Bos; species Bos mutus. Next base: position 36,073,069 of record NC_091618.1, read on the forward strand.
TCTGCAATGTAGGAGACGCGGGTTCTGTCCCTGGGTCGGGAAGATCCCCTGGAGAAGGGAATGGTAACCCACCCTAGTATTCTTGCCTGGGGAATTCCATGGACAGAAGAGCCTGTTGGGCTACAATCCACGGGGTTGCAAAAAGTTGGACACAATTGAGTGACTAACGTACACGTTACATTACGTATTCCATGGTATGAGTACATCATTAATAGTCTCATCAACAGAGTATTATATCTGAAGTCTTTCCATAAACATTCTTAAACATGTTCCTTATACACATGTATAGCTACTTCCCCAGAACAGCTAACACAGATCAGTTCATTGGCATTTTAAATTTTAGTAGCTATCTTCAAACTGTCATACAAAATGGTTAAACAAATTCACATTTATACAGTGAATAGATGAGATAACATATTTCCACATTGACTTTTTTTTTCATTCCAAAGCCTTTTGTATTATTCATTTATCAACTTTTGTTACTATTTAACTTAGAACATATCCTAACATTTTAAACCATTTTGTTGGATTAAAAATGACATCTTGTTTTTGTTTTTATTTTTAAGGTCCTAATTACAATTTTATATAACAGATTCTAATACTTTTGACATTTATTTTTCTTCTGCTTATATGAAATCCATAGATTAATATGAAGTAGTCACATGAACCTCATTATTTAAAAATAATTTTATGCAGTGGGTAAATCTAATTTCAAGACTATTTTCAGACTTGAGATGCTAGCACCCTAGCTAGTTTAATTTAATGTAGATTATGTAAAATAATACTTTAATTATATTTGAGTAGCTGAAATTATTGAAGCAACTACAGTATACTTTTAGGTTACTATTAAATGTCTTGTTTATAATTTGTTTAGGTTCTTTTTTTAAAAGCCCTGAAAGCATTCAATAATTGATAAGTTAATAATCGTAAACTAATATAGATTCTGGAATTAACAAATTTCAAAGACATAGTAGCTATAGATTGATTTTTAATGTCACTCTTTACTGTTAACTATTATTTTTATGATTATTACTTATAGGTATACGGCAATCATTGTTCAGTTTATGTTATTTTAGATGTATATTATGAAAATAAATTATATATTTCAGTGGTATGAATATAATGGAAAAAAAGCTGTTCTAAAAATAGAGTTGGATTTGAATATATACTTTGGGTTCTGTCAGTTTGGCTGCTTTGTTTTATTTGAAAACAAAGTATCTAAGAATGTAGTAATGTCTCTAGGAAAATATTAGTTGGATTAATTTTTTAAAATTAAAAATAAAATATTTAATGCAGGGTAAAATGTTGACGTGACATTGTAAGAAAGATGATTATTGAAGGAAGTATACAGTTGTTGTGAGAAAATGGTGTAATGTGAGTTGGAAAAAATACATATTAGCCACCAAAAAATACAAAGGAAATGCTACCCAAATATACATATATAAAATATGTATTATAGTTTATTTACTAATTTATACTGAGATGTAGAAATGATCACATCCACTTTCCTCATATGCAAATGAGAAAAAAAGGCCCATTGGTGACAGACAGTACAGCAAAAACTAGTTGGAGTGGGAAATGAGTAGTTGTGCTCTGGTTGCACTTCTGTTCTACCATGCAATATCTTTTTTGCTTTTAAATATTTTTTGAAGCATGTAGTGATTGTCCCCAAAAGGTCACATCCTTTTTTTTTTTAATTTAATTTTATTTTTAAACTTTACAATATTGTATTACTTTTGCCAAATATCGAAATGAATCCGCCACAGGTATACCCTCCGTTCCCCATCCTGAACCCTCCTCCCTCCTCCCTCCCCTACCCTCCCTCTGGGTCGTCCCAGTGCACCAGCCCCAAGCATCCAGTATCCTGCATCGAACCTGGACTGGCAACTCATTTCATACATGATATTATACATGTTTCAATGCCATTCTCCCAAATCTTCCCACCCTCTCCCTCTCCCACAGAGTCCATAAGACTGATCTATACATCAGTGTCTCTTTTGCTGTTTCGTACACAGGGTTATTGTTACCATCTTTCTAAATTCCATATATATGCATTAGTATACTGTATTGGTGTTTTTCTTTCTGGCTTACTTCACTCTGTATAATAGGCACCAGTTTCGTTCACCTCATTAGAACTGATTCAAATGTATTCTTTTTAATGGCTGAGTAATACTCCATTGTGTATATGTACCACCACTTTCTTATCCATTCATCTGCTGATGGACATCTAGGTTCCTTCCATGTCCTGGCTATTATAAACAGTGCTGTGATGAACATTGGGGTACACGTGTCTCTTTCCCTTCTGGTTTCCTCAGTGTGTATGCCCAGCAGTGGGGTTGCTGGATCATAAGGCAGTTCTAGTAACAGTTTTTTAAGGAATCTCCACACTGTTCTCCATAGTGGCTGTGTTCTATATTTAACTTTCATGTAGATTTCCTTATGTATTCCTCACTACATTTTCTTCAGATCACTTTGTATCTGTTTTTTGGATACCAAACTCAGAGAGCTGGAGAATGAAACACTATTTCAAAGTCTTTTTCCGATTTTCTTTGTTTGTTCTTATTTTAACCACTTAGGTCCATTTTCTTTTCCACATTATTGCTTTTATTTTGATTTTATATTGGATTCTGAAAGTCATTACCCAGATATTGACATTAAAATATTTAATAAAATGCTGGAATGCTAAATTGTGAGGACTGGCCAATAAAGACATTCATCCTTTTATCAGAGAAATTAAATTAACTTAAAATAATGCCTATGGAGTTCTTCAAATTGACATTCATTTTCAGCTTATATACCCTGTAGAATATTTCTGAAATACAGGTAGCAAGCTACACATATTCCATACTTACATAAATTATAGAGTCATTTTCTAGTGAAAATAGATAGTTGGGAATCGGTAACAAAAATAAATGTGTTTCATTCTCATAAACATTGATGCTGCAGGCCATGATGTTCCCAAACAGGGATAATGGTTATTACCAAGAAATAGTTCAATTTGATGGCACTACTCTGTTCTGTCAAGTATAAATAAAATAAAAGAATATAGTCGCATTATTTTGAGTAAAAGAGTATTCCTTGAGAAGGATAAGAGATGATATAGCCCTATGTCCCCTTGTGAAGTATTAACAAAACAAAACAAAACATTTTAGTTACATGGGCCCAATGCTGTTACCATCTGTATAGTAGGAAATGAGTTTAAACAGAATAACAACAATCCCAGTATAACATTTTGTGGCATAGCAAGAAGGATACAACTGTTATAACTTTATAAAAACATAAAGTCAAACTACAAGCCAATCATTTACAAGATATGACCATTTAAATTTGTTAAGGTTAATTTATGCTAAAGCACTGTCCAGAATTTGGAAAGCGTCTTGCATGCATGCATGCTCAGTCACTTCAGTTGTGTCCAACTCTCTGTGACCCCATGGACTGTAACCTGCCAGGCTTCTCTGTCCATGGGATTCTCCAGGCAAGAATACTGGCATGGATTGCCGTCTCCTCCTGCAGGGGATCTTCCTGACCCAGGGATCGAACCCATGTCTACTGGGTCTCCTGCATCATAGGTTGATTCTTTATCCACTGAGTCTTAATTGATTAAATTAAAACATTCTTATTAGTTTAACTCCGTTATTTTTTTCTTCACAGCTAGTATTTAAATGGAAAAGCAGTGCACACACATAGACCCCTACACGATATAAATGGATGTAAATGTAATCATGACCTTATGACAATCATGGAAAAACAAAAATGTTAAAAGAATTGAACACATAAATCAAATCTACACTGTTGCATTTCCTCACTGCCAGGAGATATTTGTCAAAAAGAGAAGTGGAAAATGTATGATTTTCAAATAGCTTGTGGATATTTATTGCAGGGAGCATCCCTCCACTATAAATACACTGAATACTGTCACAACAAAAATGAGCATATATGAGTGTCAGTATTTAGGATAAATTGCTTGTGTACTTACAGTATTCTAATAGTTTATCTGCGGTATAAACTTACATTTCAGCTAATATTTTACATATTTACTTAGTTTTTAAGTTACAGATAAAGTAGTGAAAACACAATTTAAAAATAAATATGAATTCATAAATACATTTTAATCTAGCTTGTAAAATATATGGATTTTTTATTATGTGATTATGTCAAGATGGGCTAAATAAAGAGCCCAGATCTATTTTGTTCACATACTTCTGGACACTCTTACCACACAAAAAACAGAATGCACCTCTTCATGTCTGTACTGCAATTGTCTGTATTTTTATCACTTATTGTTGAGAACAATTTGCTACAAAGCAAAAATGAAATCTAATCAAATGTCACTATGGTCTGTTATACTGAAGTAATGTCAGGTTAGAATAATAGGTTTCATAAAATTCTGAGTCAATCTGGGAACAACCCGATTCAGTTGGTATTCAGATTCATGGCTCAATAAAATTACTCATATACACTTGCTATACACATATTGATATACAATAAGCTATGTCTGTGATTATATTTAATTCTATAGATTTTTTTTCCACAGTGGATTACTGAAGGACTTTATTATGTAAGATGTTGTGAGTCAAAAGTCTTCAATAGATTTGAAATCACAAGTATAATAATATTAAGGAAAAACTCTTAATTTAATGGTTTTTAATTCCAGGGTCCCTTACTAGAGGAGAAAAAGTAGCCAAAGCTATGCTCTGTTTGTAGATCCAAGATACAAGGTTTTCAAAAGATGCATTAATGCCAGGGTGTGTGCATCAGTGCTCTATCATGTCAGACTCTTTGTGATCCCATGGACTCTAGCCCACCAGACTCCTCTGTCCATGGAATTTTTCCAGCAAGTATATTGGAGTGGGTTGCCATTTCCTCCTATAGGGGATCTCGCCAACCCAGAGACTGAACCTGCTTCTTCTGTGGCTCCTGCGTTGGCAGGCTGATTCTTTACTGCTGAGTCACCTGGGAAGCCCTAATGTCAGGTAAGTTGAGCTAATTACGTAACATGAATTCAGAGGCAAAACTGTCACTATGACTGTTATGTCCTGAAATGCTACTGTCCTCAACACCCAAACCACCTCTAAACTTTCATGGTCCATTGAGATTACTGAAATCAAGTCCTGGCTGCCAGTCTGGAACTTTGTTCCCTTCCGTCTCTTGTAGTATCTGTAGAAAGAAATATGTCATGCATGTGAAGGAGATACCTAGTGATGTCTTCTCCAAGGCCTCAGTGATGAAAGATGTGTGGATTTAGGCTATTAAGATTCATTGTGAAGTTTCAGTGGCTGAAGTACTCAAACAAATGCATTTTAAAGACAAAATAGTTGTGTAATTTTTGCATAAAGGTTCAGTTCTGCCAAGAAAAATGATTTGTAGCTTGAACTCTCAAATTTCAATACCTATCAGTACCAACTCACTCGTATGCATGTGTGGATGAGCAGCGCCATGGAGCATTCTGGGGTTTGATGGTTTCCAAAAAGATCTAAACTACTCAAATTTTATTAAGTATTGATACTGTCTGGTCAAACAGGACATCTCTGCCTTTTGAATACTGCAGCATGTGTCTTCTGGTAGAAAGAAGCCCCTAGTAGTTAGCATTACGACAATAATCTTAAATATCCAAGTAGAAAGTAAAAAAGAACCTGACCTCTGTATAGTAAAATGTGCATGTGTTATTAGTTTCTTTTTGTTATTAGTTATTAGTCTGACTTTTTGCAACCCCATGGAGGGTTGCCTGCCAGGATCCATGGGATTTTCCAGGCAAAAATACTGGAGTGGGTTGCCATTTCCCTGGGAATCTTCCTGACCCAGGGATCAAACTGGACTCTCCTGTGTCTCCTGCATTGGCAGGCAGATTTTACCACTGTGCCACCTGGGAAGCCTGTATAGTAAAGTAATGAATAGTGAAGTAAGATAACTTGTCTTTCAAGGCCAAAGATCGTTTTCCTTCTCTGAGCCTGATGGATACATGTGTCTTCTGTTATAGTATTACAAGTCTGTGGAGTGGCAATCAAGGGAAAAAAATCAAGGCAAAGCCATCCTAATTCAGTGCCCATTTCATCATAGTGGAGTAGACTCATGAGTGTGGAAAAAAATTGATTTTTTTTTTCCTGAAGAAAATCTGGGATGTCAGCAGTTTTTCCTGACCCCTGGCTTCAAATACCATCTAGATGCTAAAGACTCCACCTTGCATTTCACTACCCTTGAACTCACCCTTGAACACAGACTCATGTACGATGATTGGCTGCCTAGTCAATATCTTTGCTTAGATATATATATATTTAATTAAGCACTAGCTAAACTGCCATAGAAAAGAGAATAAGTCACAAAGCCATGTCAGGTTTAAAGAGGGTCTAAAAATTATGCCCAGCTAAAATTTAGACCTCTTAATAAAGAATAGAGAATGAATATTGTTAGGTAACCAGTAGCATCTGACAACAGGTATGTCTTAGGTATCTGTAAGCATAATGTGTCCAGAAATGGAGCTCTTGAGTTTTCCTTTCAAACACGCTTCCCTTAAAGTTTGTCCTGTTTGAGCTAGTTGCTCAGGATAAAAATCTTGGTGGTGTCTTGGATTCCCCACCACTGCCTCTTTTTCTTTCTGACTCCAAATTTGTCCCACTAATACATTATGTTACCCCTTCCTTTGCAAAAGTCTGAAATCTTACATGTTTCTTTACCTTCTGTGCTTACACTACGGTCTGAGCAACTGCTGTTTCTCACCTGGGCTATTTTTATAACCCCCAAAGTCATCATCGTGCCTCCCACTTTGGCTTACAATAGTTTGTTCTGCACACACCAACCATAATGCTGTCTATCTAATCATGAGTCTCCTCTGCTGGAGCATGTCTCACTTCTAGTTAAGTAAGTGACAAATCTCTGTGCATTCTACCCTTTCTTCCTTCACCATAAGCCCCTACCCATTTCCCCTGTCTCACTCCATTCTAGCCAGACTGTCCTTTCCTCTTAGTTATTGCTCAAACACATTGAACACTTTTTTTTTCCCCTCTTCAGGAGATTTGGAACTACTGTTCTCTCTGCTTGACATTGTTTCTTTAATTTTTGTTTTCAGTTTTTCACTTACTTCAAGTCATTTTTCAAATGCCACCTTTTCAGAGAGGTCTTTCAGATCAGGTCTGAGTCTTAAAGTTGTATAAAAAAATAACATATATGTCAGCCAATCTCTTCCTTTCCTACTTTGCTACTCTTCAGAAAGATGTGTGTGTGTGTGTGTGTGTGTATACAGATACACACAATTTTTAAGCATGTGTGTATATATTTAAAACATATTCAAATATTAATATGTACTGAACATAGAAGTACCTCCAAAATAGTTGAAAGGTGGGTGACAGAGTAACAACCCTTCAAAGATATTCACATGCTGATCACTGGAACCTGTGATAACTTTTACCACAAAGGGAAATTAAAATTGCAGATGCAATTGTTTGCTAATCATTCAGTCTTAAAAATAGGAAGAATATTCTGGATTATCCCAGTGGCCCCAGTGTAATCACAAAGATTCTTAGAAGAGGGAGACAAGAGGAAAGAATCTGAGTAATGGCAGGATGAGAAGGACTTGGTTCATTGTGCTGGCTTTAAAGATGGATGAAAGGGCCATGGGTCTCAGAAAGCAGAAAATCTCTAGACTAGAAAAGGTAAGTAACTAGATTCTCCTTCAAGCCTAGTGAGACTCATTTCAGACATCAGTTCAGTTCAATCCCTCAGTCGTGTCCAACTCTTTTGAGACCCCATGTACTGCAGCACACCAGGCCTCCCTGTCCATCACCAACTCCTGCTGCTGCTGCTGCTAAGTTGCTTCTGTCTGGAGTTTACGAAAACTCAAGTCCATTGAGTCGAAGGAGATGGAAGAGAAGGGGAGAAAGGGACGATAGAGAATGAGATAGTTGGCTGGCATTTCAGACATGTAACCTGCAAAATTATAAAATAATAAAATTGTGGTAAATTGTCACAGCAGCAATAGGAAGGGCTTCCCTGGTGGCTCAGTGATAAAGAATCCGCCTACGAATGCAGGAGATGCAGGCAATGTGAGTTCAGTCCCTGGGTGGGGAAGACCCCCTGGAGAAGGATATGGCTACCTTCTCCAGTATTCTTGCCTGGAGAATTCCAAGGACAGAGGATCCTGGTGGGCTACTGTCCATGAAGTCACAAGAGTCAGGCACAACTTCATGATTAAACCACCACCATAGCAATCTGGTTCCATCATGCCATGGCAAATAGATGGGGAAACAATGGAAGCAGTGAGAAACTTTATTTTGGGGGGCTCTAAAATCACTGCAGATGGTGTCTGCATCATGAAATTAAAATACACTTGCTCCTTGAAAGAAATGCTGTGACCAACTTAGCTGCTGCTGCTAGGTCGCTACAGTCATGTCCGATTCTGTGCGACCCCATAGATGGCAGCCTACCAGGCTCCTCCGTCCATGGGATTTTCCAGGAAAGAGTACTGGAGTGGGGTGCCATTGCCTTCTCCGTCTCCCATGCATGCATGCATGCTAAGTTGCTTCAGTTGTGTCTGACTCTGTGTGACCCCAGGCTCCACTGTCCACAGGATTCACCAGGCAAGGATACTGGAGTATTCTTGGAGTGAATACTGGAGTGTTCTTGGAGTGAATACTGGAGTATTCACTGGAGTGGGTTCCCATTTCCTTCTCCAATGCATGCTGCTGCTGTTGCTGCTGCTGCTAAGTCGCTTCAGTCGTGTCTGACTCTGTGTAACCCCATAGACGGCAGCCCACCAGGCTCCCCCATCCCTGGGATTCTCCAGGCAAGAACACTGGAGTGGGTTGCCATTTCCTTCTCCAATGCATGAAAGTGAAAAGTGAAAGTGAAGTTGCTCCGTCGACTCTTCGTGACCCCATGGACTGCAGCCTACCAGGCTCCTCCACCCATGGGATTTTCCAGGCAAGGGTACTGGAGTGGGTTGCCATTGCCTTCTCCGTCTCCAATGCATGCATGCGTGCTAAGTCACTTCAGTTGTCTCCGACTCTGTGTGACCCCATGGACAGCAGCCCTCCAATACTGGAGTGGGTTGCCATTTCCTTCGCTCAAGACCAACTTAGATAGCATATAAAAAGCAGAGACATTACTTAGCTGACAAAGGTCCATCTAGTCAAAGCTGTGGTTTTTCCAGTAGTCATGTATGGATGTGAGAGTTGGACTATAAAGAAAGCTGAATGCCGAATAATTGATGGTTTTCAACTGTGATGTTGGAGAACATTTGAGAGTCCCTTGGACTGCAAGGAGATCCCACCAGTCAATCCTAAAGGAAGTCATTCTTAAATATTCATTGGAAGGACTGATGCTGAAGTTGAAACTCCAATACTTGGCCACCTGATGCGAAGAACTGACTCATTGGAAAAGACCCTGTTGCTGGAAAAGATTGAAGGCAGGAGGAGAAGAGGATGACAGAGGACAAGATGGTTGGATGGCATCACCAACTTGATGGAGTTTGAGACTGAGGAAGCTCCAGGAGTTGGTGATGGACAGGGAAGCCTGGCATGCTACAGTCCATGGGGTCCCACAGAGTCAGACACAACTGAAGTGACTGAACTGAACCACAGCAATAGGAAACGAATTCAAATAAATATATATTTAAAGTATAATTTGGATATTCTGCTAGCAAAGGTAAGGTATTTGCCTGAGTTGGTGGTTCTTACATCTGTGAGGATCCTTTTGTTTACAAACTTGCCTTACTTCATTCCTGTCTAACCTGAAATAGTACCTGTCTTTGTGTAAATGCTAATTTTGTAGTTGTATAGTACTGTGTTTATTTTTGATTGGTCAGAATAACTTCAGGAAGTATTCTTCTTTTATTGATTCTATAACTACTCTGTTTAGAGTTATTTAAAACTCTAATAAAATATTATTCACTGGAAAATAAGTGAAAAAGTATGCTCGTATGAATTCAAATAAAAATTTTGATAATCAAATACATCGTAATTTTGTTATTTTCAGTTTCTCACCCAAACTATTAACAGTGGAGTAATAATAATAAAATAATAATTAAAATTTATTTGACACTATGCATCAAGCACTTTTTATATGCATACCTGTGACTAGATGCGCTCTGAGTAACATATGTTTGTGACACATTCAACTGTTGTAACATTTTATAGAATGAAAATACTGAGGCAAGGAAAAATTAGATACATTGCTCAAAGTCCAACAACTAGAAAATGTTTCAGAGAATGAATTTTCTCCTAGAATTCCAGACTAAGTATGTGTCCTTTGTATGATTTAAATTCTTGGGCTGCTATGAGTTAAACAATCACAAGGAGATAGAGAGCTAGTGCTCAGGCATTTATATGAGCTCATTACATTTTGAGGTTTCTCTGTTTACAGTGGTCTGTTCTCTACATTTCAAGAAAGCTAGCTTATATTATGCTCTGGGTACTTGTCTCTGTGTGAATATGTGTGTATGTGTGTTTTGTTTGCAGCTGCTAACATGACCTGCACCAGCCTGAATCCAGCTACAGCCCACGATTAGCCCACTATTAGTGCATATTAGCTGGAATACTTGGAACTGTCTTCGCTTGCCTTTGACATTAATGGTTGACCCTAATGTTCCTTCCTTTATCTTTAAACAGCCAATCTTCTTTTCAGAATATTCTTCCTTTAGCACTTTATTCAGCTAATAATTTGATGTGTTGTCATTTTGTTCTCCAACTAGTTTTAAGGTTTAGCAATTCAAAATGCATTTGATATAATGGAGCACAACTCTAGGATATACTAGCAGTGTGTTTCTTTTATTTTTAAATGTGATCATTCATACAACCAAGAAAATAAGCTTTAAGGTGGTATGGGCTTCCCTGGTGGCTCAGCTGTAAAGAATCTACCTGCAATTCAGGAGTTGCAGGAGACAGTTTCCATCCCTGGGTTGGAAAGATCCGCTAGAGGAGGGCATGGCAACTCACTCCAGTATTCTTGCCTGGAGAATCCCATGGACCGAGGAGCATGGCAGGCCACAGTCCATAGGGTCACACAGAGTTGGACACAAATGAAGTGACTTGGCATGCATGCATGCAAAGGTGGTATTTTGTTTTTACTTTTTTCATTTTGCAAAATCAATTTTATAGAGCAAACCATAGTCATTTAACACATTTTTAAAAATCCTAATCAGTATATTGTTTAGGAGAAAATTTAATTAGTGCCACAAAGGGATTAAATATCACAGTTCCTTTTTGCCTTCTTCTCTTGAAAAACAGTCAGTCACCTGCATAGTTATTGAGTACCATTTCAGTAGAAACTGCATATGAATTTAAATTGTGTATTTGAGTACTTGACTTCTATTGAGAAAACTGACCAAATTTCCTCACATGAATGGAAGATACATGTATCTGACTAATTAAATAGCTTTTTTCTTAAAGTGAGGGCTTCCCCGGTGGCTCAGATGATAAAGAAACTGCCTGCAGTGCAGGAGACCAGGGTTCAGTTCCTGGGTTGGGAAGATCCCCGGGAGAAAGAAATGGCAACCCACTCCAGCATTCTTGCCTTGTGAATTCCATGAGCAGAGGAACCTAGACGGCCAAGTCCATGGAATAGCAGAGACTCAGACAGGACTGAGCAACTTTCACTTTTCTTAAAGTGAGGTGCTTTTTGTGGCTGTTTGTTTGTTTGGATTTGTACATAGTATTTAAATTCTTCTGTTTTGTCTGTTTTACCTCCAAGATCACTTTCTAGGGATTAAGTCAGGCTGATCAAATTTGGTCAACTGATTACATAATAATTAAATACAGAGAGTCTATTCAAATAACTGCTTTTAAATTCTTGCATTCAAGAATCTTATACATTAGAATCAAAATAAGGAAAATTGTGGGGATTTTGGAAGAAAAGAGACTTGTAAATTACTGCAATAAACAGTAAAAGAGGAGAGAAGGAAATAAAAATAAAAGAGAATAGGGTTACATATAACACATTCTGTTAAAAAGTACAGCAGAATTAATTTTTAATATTTTTCAGTGAAGCATGGTGCAAGGATTGAGGTTTTAGAGATAATTAGTTTTTTGAAGTCTTTTAGTTTTCTAAAACCAGTAGCTAGGGTATATATTAAATAATAAAAAATAATTGGTTTTAGAGTTTAAAACCAATTAAATGCCCTGATTGGTTTTAAATAAAGTTGTTTCTCTTTGTTCTTCTTTCCAGCTGTTTTATTATTTTTGATTAAAATATCTAACTCTGTAACCTATGATTTTTAATAGTTCATAATAGCCTGATAATATATAGTAGGAAAATTGCTCAATTCTGAGATTTTATTAGTACAATATATCTGCTTTTCAGTAATTGATTTGCAGTAAATATTTTAAAAATATGCAAAAGGAGAGAAAAAAATCAAACTTTCTAGGTAATTGATGTTATCAGTAGCTTTTTTTTCACTATGAATGTACAGAACTGATAATGTATTTGAAATAGCTTTATATTTCAATTACTTTTCTAATCAGTTTATTATATTTCAGCTCTTAGATATCAATAAATACTTTGTGCAGTATTATCTTGTGTGAAATAAGGACAGAAATCTCCCATCATTACACATTACTAAAAATAGAAATATTTGTTGTGTGTTTTTTGTTTGTTTAAATGGTTAGTATTAGGTTAAAAACAAAACTCCTCTTAAGATGTCATTAGATGTTTTCATTTAAAACAATTTGTACTTATTTTTAATTTGATAAGAATTTAATTATCAGCTTTCTGCAAGATAAGGGGTAAATCACTGTAGAGTATATTGATGAACACATTGCAATCTCCGCCATCAAAGAAACATTCACTTCAGTTCAGTTGCTCAGTCATGTCAGACTCTGCAACCCTGTGGACTGCAGCACTCCAGGCTTCCCTGTCCATCACCAACTCCCAGAGCCTGCTCAAACTCAGGTCCATTGAGTCGGTGATGCCATCCAGCCATCTCATCCTCTGTCGTCCGCTTCTCCTCCTGCCCTCAGTCTTTCCCAGCATCAGGGTCTTTCCAATGAGTCAGCTCTTCACATCACGTGGCCAAAGTATTGGAGTTTCAGCTTCAGCATCAGTCCTTCAAAGAAGCATGTATTGTCCAGTGAAGAGATCAGATATTTAACTAGTCCTACCAATGAGCAAAACAGTACTGGAGAGGAGTGAAGAAGTTACTTGTATATATATTGAGAATATTATACAGCTTTCTTATTTAAAAAAAAAATTGTAAATCCCCAAACTTAGCAAAAATCATAACAAAATTCAAACAGAAAAGTGCGATATAATTTCTAACAGAGCCTCACGATCTTCTGTACCTATACATTTATGTCCAAAGAGTTTCATTTCTGCAAAGAGCGAAAACATTATAAATTAAGTACTCTCACTATCATGTTTATGTAAAGGCAGAATTTCCCATTTTCTTTGCTTTTACAAATGATGCCCATGGCTATGGCATCCTTTATTTAACTTTACAAGTGCTAACTTCAACTGCAGTTTTTCTGTCAAAGACAGTAAAATGTAGAAAGAAGTTATTAGGCTATAGGAGCTGTCAGTTTCTTTGACAATTCCAAAAATGCCAGATGTACTCATAATAAATAATCTAGTTATGCATGATGCCTTCAACCTCTGAGATAACAATGTTGAAAAACACCACAGATGGCATCTTGAAATGGGATAAACATCGTGCAAGTGGTGAGAAGGCCAGGGTGAAAAACGGTTATCCCTCCCCAGTCGCTGAGTGAGAAATTTCCCCAGGTGGGTAACGCTGGCAGAAGCACATTTGGAGCACTCCTTCGGTTACTTCCGTGGGCTCAGACAGCAGGTCACTCTATTCCTGGCAGGATCAGTGCCCACACACAGTGTAACGCCATGGAACCTGTCACGCTCTCAGATGGGATTTGATGTATCTACTTACCAGGCGATCTTTTTCTCTATCACAAAAATATGCCCGTTTACTGAATGTAATCTCTATAAAAGGAAAGTGCACAAATCATTAGAGGTGAAGGAAATGCATATCAGAGTCACTAAGGACTTACCCAAGGTCATAGGGGCAGCTGAGAGAAGAGCTGAAGCATAGCCTTTGGGTTTTTGGCATCAAGAACATGATTCCCCCACTCTGTTTGAGCAGCCTATTGTATTGTTTACAATCATCACCCATTTGCTTCCCCAGATGAAAGAAAAAAAATAGAAAAGAAATCCAAGCATATTTCAAAAAAAAAAGTTGTAGAATATAATATGTATACAACCAAACAGCTATTTCAATTTATTTTTAATTGCCAAGTTTATTTTTTTTCTCACCCCATTCACAGTGAAGGGGCTAAATATGACTGCGTTAAATATAAAGAATTGAATGTTAATTGTTTAGCCATTCCAATTCAGAGTTTAAATATTGGCCCTGAAGATATTTTTGAATCCCAGTACAATCAGTCCCTCTGTACCTGTAGGGGATTGTTTCCTGGACAACCAAAAATACCAAAATCCTTAGATGCTCAAGTCCCTTGTATAAAATGGCATAATATCTGCATTTAACCTAAGCACATCCTCCCATACACTTTAAATCATCTCTAGATTATTTATCGGAGAAGGCAATGGCACCCCACTCCAGTACTCTTGCCTGGAAAATCCTATGGACAGAGGAGCCTGGTAGGCTCCAGTCCATGGGGTCGCTAAGAGTAGGGCACAACTGAGTGACTTCACTTTCACTTTTCACTTTCATGCATTGGAGAAGGAAGTGGCAACCCACTCCAGTGTTCTTGCCTGGAGAATCCCAGGGATGGGGGAGCCTAGTGGGCTGCTGTCTATGGGGTCGCACAGAGTCGGACACGACTGAAGTGACTTAGCAGCAGCAACAGCAGCAGATTATTTATAATACTTAACACAATGTAAATAATATGAAAATAGTTTTAGATGCAATGTAGATGCTACATAAATAGTTGCTGATACAATGGCAAACTTAAGTTTTGCTTTTTGGAACTTTTAGAAAAAATTTTTCAGAATATTTTCGATTTGGATCAGTCTGGTGATATGAAAACTTTAGATCTGTAAATATTCCTTGCCACTATTTTTAGGGCAGTCTGACTGGTTAAACTTCAGTAATGGGTGTTTATAATGCTGGGAGGAGATATTGACAGTATCTAGTAAATAAACGAGGTTACTTATAAACAATGCACATGTGACAAATCTTGGAGAGACAATTATTCTAAGTGCCCCAAGAGTTCATGTCCTCTATAGAGACTTGGTAAGTTGCTAAATATAACATCAGGATTAGAAAAAGAAAATTTCCCTCATCATTAATAATCTAAAAGGGTACCAACTCTTTTTACTAAAGAGCAGTCACTTTAAAATAGAGTCATTTTGAAGGACGGATGTTTTAACAAAAATTTTGAATTTGACTAGTTGACATATTCATACAAATTCCTAAAAATACTTTTTTCTGTAATTTCCAATTTTTAAAGATCAGTGAGTTTGCTTTACTTCTATCTATGTTCTATTTAATAATGAGAAGTGAAAAATGGAGATTGTGTGTGTGTTTAGATATAAAATAGCAATTAGACACTGACTGGGCAGCAGAAAGGTTAAAGGTTCAATGTGTGCTATTTTAAGATGTGGGAACAACTGCTTTCTCTGTGTCGATGTAGTCTGAAATCCTAGCTAGTATGAGGAGAATTTCCAACTGAACATGCGAGAGCCACTAACAGTTTGAAGCTCTCCTTCTTAAACGGACCTTGTGTTAAGGAATCAGCTTACAGTTTCAGGACACTCCTGTGTATTTATATTTGGAATATTGCCTGTTACAGAAAGCTGTCCTCCCATTAGTGTGCGCAGAGCAGCCCCTTCTGTAAGAACAGGCGTAGAACACCCTTTCTGTTGATGAGAGTGATGTTCAAGTATACTCTTTTTGTAAAATGAGGGCCCAAGAGTTTTACTTGAGATTGACAGTGTAAGTTTGTAAATTGGCTAAGTCCATGTATCTGTTTACCTAATTCTAAAGAGTACTTTTTCACCAACATTAAAACATTTGATTGGTTGAGTCAGACATGACTTAGCAACTGAACAACAACAATCAAGTCAAATATATTAGACTTGTCAGCAACCACTTTCATTATATCATATTGCTATTTTTAGAAATATAGCAATCTATAATTAACAAAAAATGATGATCTGAGGTAAAATCAAGTTATCAGAATATTGCCTTTTTCAGTAAGAAATCTGGTAGGTAAACTGCTATTTTCTTCTTGATCCCTTCTTAGGAATGTACTCTGCAAAACGAAAATAATAACAGCTCACATCAGTGGGGATACAGACGATTGTTAATTCAAATTTAAATACTATAGAACAGTGTCCTGTGTAATTTTATAGGCCTTTTTGGCACAGATACGTCATTCAAACATTCTGTAAACTGCTTTGTGGTTGGTTTCATAATTTCTATTTAAGGGTCACGGTTTCTTGCCTTGTCCAAGCAAAATATAATGAATGCCATACAAAACGTAATGAGGAATGAATTGTCTGTTTAAATATAATTTTAGAACTGAAATAAATACTACCTTAAAAGGGGAGGTAGATCACTAATACCGTCAAGGAAATAGGTGGATGAAATGAAAGTATCTTCTAAAACATCAGTAATTTTAACAAGGACAGCAGGTCAAATGTGAACAGAATTAATTGCTTGTGTGCTTACACATTGTCCTGTGAGGAACATAAAACTTCAAATTGCAATTGCTGTTCACTATGACTTCTGTGACTCTTGTGATTTTTTTTTTTTTTTCATATTCAAGTATTTTTATTAAAGTATAGTTGATTTAAAATGTTGTATTAATTTCTGCTGTACAGGAAAGTGATTCAGCTATACATATATGTATTTTTCTTGCATTATTTTCTGTTATGGTTTATCATAAGGTATTGAATATAGTTCCCAGTGCTATTCAGTAGGACCTTGTTGTTTACCCAATATTCAAGTTTTTTTTTGTTTTGTTTTGTTTTTTTTTTAAGTTTTTTTTTTTTTTAAAAAAAAAATTCAGGTATACACGTGCTCCCCATCCTGAACCCTCCTCCTCCCCCCCCCCATACCATCCCCTGGGCCATCCCAGCGCACCAGCCCCAAGCATCCAGCATCGTGCACTGAACCTGGACTGGCATCTCGTTTCATACATGACATTTCACATGTTTCAATGCCATTCTCCCAAATCTTCCCACCCTCTCCCTCTCCCACAGAGTCCATAAGACTGTTCTATACATCAGTGTCTCTTTTGCTGTCTCGTATACAGGGTTATCGTTACCATCTTTCTAAATTCCATATATATGCGTTAGTATACTGTATTTATGTTTTTCCTTCTGGCTTACTTCACTCTGTATAATAGGCTCCAGTTTCATCCACCTCATTAGAACTGATTCAAATGTATTCTTTTTAATGGCTGAGTAATACTCCATTGTGTATATGTACCACAGCTTTCTTATCCATTCATCTGCTGATGGACATCTAGGTTGCTTCCATGTCCTGGCTATTATAAACAGTGCTGCGATGAACATTGGGGTACACGTGTCTCTTTCCCTTCTGGTTTCCTCAGTGTGTATGCCAAGCAGTGGGATTGCTGGATCATAAGGCAGTTCTATTTCCAGTTTTTTAAGGAATCTCCACACTGTTCTCCATAGTGGCTGTACTAGTTTGCATTCCCACCAACAGTGTAAGAGGGTTCCCTTTTCTCCACACCCTCTCCAGCATTTATTCTTTGTAGACTTTTGGATCGCAGCCATTCTGACTGGCGTGAAATGGTACCTCATAGTGGTTTTGATTTGCATTTCTCTGATAAGGAGTGATGTTGAGCATCTTTTCATGTGTTTGTTAGCCATCTGTATGTCTTCTTTGGAGAAATGTCTATTTAGATCTTTGGCCCATTTTTTGATTGGGTCATTTATTTTTCTGGAGTTGAGCTGTAGGAGTTGCTTGTATATTTTTGAGATTAGTTGTTTGTCGGTTGCTTCATTTGCTATTATTTTCTCCCATTCTGAAGGCTGTCTTTTCACCTTGCTAATAGTTTCCTTTGATGTGCAGAAGCTTTTAAGTTTAATTAGGTCCCATTTGTTTATTTTTGCTTTTATTTCCAATATTCTGGAAGGTGGGTCATAGAGGATCCTGCTGTGATGTATGTCAGAGAGTGTTTTGCCTATGTTCTCCTCTAGGAGTTTTATAGTTTCTGGTCTTACGTTGAGATCTTTAATCCATTTTGAGTTTATTTTTGTATATGGTGTTAGAAAGTGTTCTAGTTTCATTGATGACATGATCCTCTACATAGAAAAAACCTAAAGATTCCACCAGAAAATTACTAGAAATAATCAATGACTATAGTAAAGTTGCAGGATATAAAATCAACACACAGAAATCCCTTGCATTCCTATACACTAATAATGAGAAAACAGAAAGAGAAATTAAGGAAACAATTCCATTCACCATTGCAACGAAAAGAATAAAATACTTAGGAATATATCTACCTAAAGAAACTAAAGACCTATATATAGAAAACTATAAAACACTGGTGAAAGAAATCAAAGAGGACACTAATAGATGGAGAAATATACCATGTTCATGGATTGGAAGAATCAATATAGTGAAAATGAGTATACTACCCAAAGCAATTTATAGATTCAATGCAATCCCTATCAAGCTACCAACAGTATTCTTCACAGAGCTAGAACAAATAATTTCACAATTTGTATGGAAATACAAAAAACCTCGAATAGCCAAAGTGATCTTGAGAAAGAAAAATGGAACTGGAGGAATCAACCTACCTGACTTCAGGCTCTACTACAAAGCCACAGTTATCAAGACAGTATGGTACTGGCACAAAGACAGAAATATAGATCAATGGAACAAAATAGAAAGCCCAGAGATAAATCCACGCACATATGGACACCTTATCTTTGACAAAGGAGGCAAGAATATACAGTGGATTAAAGACAATCTCTTTAACAAGTGGTGCTGGGAAATCTGGTCAACCTCTTGTGATTTTTTAATGAAAGACTTGACTATAAAAACTTTTGCCTTCTCATCATTTTGTCAAATGCCCAAATGGATTCACACATTAATTTAGTAAATATTTATTGTTACAGTATGTAAGATACTGGGCCAAGCATGGTTACAATTTATAAGAAGTACAAATATAAATGCAGCATATGAAAAGAAAATTTGAGCATAAAAGTTTGGATGGTTAAACACGAAGATTCTATTTCACTTGTATTAATTCCTTTCCATAAACACAACTGTGAGAATTTGTAATTGAAGGTCAGAAGGCCCCATACCTTGAACGATAAGCTTGTGATTCAGATTCAAGTGAATGACTACAGGATGTTTCACCAGCAAAAGTAATTACTAATTCTATTCCCATTAGAAGAGAAATATAAATTAGTTAATGATTTTCTTTCCTTATCATTTTTAATTTAATGATCCTGAAAATGTTAGATAGCTGTTTGCTCTTAGAATTACAGAAAAGTCAAGGAGTGCATTTTTTCAAAAACTTTAATGGATTTTTAAGTCACTGTGTCGTGAAAGGTTAGCAAATCTCTATGGTCATTCTAATTTAAGTGCAGAAAATGCATTTTGAATAGATGTCAGATAAATAGTTTTAGAAATACTCTTTTACAAATTACTTTTGTCAGATACATAGTAACTTAAATGTATAATACATAGACACATGAAGAAAATCTATTATGCCTGTGTTATATCACTTGTGGCAATGAACTCCAGGTAATTTTCCTAATTCTTCTGGGCTAAAGGCAAATATTAAATATAAAAGAAATGCTGGTGGAATAGCATGTTTAACCGAGTCTTTAGGCATTCTCTTTAAACCATGTTTTTATCAAAATGATTAAACTACCTTGGCTAAAACCTTTCTTCTAGGAGGCTTCGGGCACATGATGAATGACAATATCATTTGAGACAGATAATGACATAATTTAGTTTAAAAGAAAACAGAAATAAAATTTATAATGTTATTTTTTTAGCCTTTAGAATGACTATATATTAAAATGTGTTAATATGACCTCTCCATTTTAAAGTTCTTTATGCTTATTAGGAGAAACTCATAGATAAAAGTTATTTTTAAAGAAAGGGATGGGTTAGACAAGTAAAAGATGACTCTCCCCACTGTTGACCTTCAAATTGAGGCAGGCACAAGGATAGAAGTTCCTCTGGGTCTAACTAGAAGAATAAGAGCAGAAAAAATGGATATGAGCCAAATTTTGCAGATCTGCTTTCATATTCTTGCTTTGGATTTTTCAGTTTGTGAGAAATAGTTTAGTTTTAGATTAAAAAAAAAATTTGTGATCTTATAGCCAGATGAAAATCATCCTTAATCTGCATTATTATAAATATAGAATGGTATTGCCTAATTTATTTATATCCCTTCTAAGAAAATATCTATGAACATCTAGCAGCATCTGGGAATCATTCATTTCAGGAATGGTTTAACATAAGATGAATATGGGCATACTTTCATTAAACTAAGTCCGTTCTTGGTTACACAATCATGTATGGTGTCTAAGACTGGTAAAATAAAACATACTGTTTATAGTGTATTGCTCACATAATTTTTTCTTTATTGTTTTGCTTCCATGTAGTAATGCAGTCTTATTTTAGTCATTATAATAATTGAGAGCTTTAAATTTAGATAATGTTGGCATAGTATCAGGTATATTTTGTATGTGATATAATTATGTTATGAATATTAAGAATATATAATTATGGGGTATATAAGATATATTGTTGAAGAATGATCATTATTTAAATTATTGCTGAATCCTCAAGGTAATTATTTTAGTTGCTTGATAGATTTGGCTAAGCAAGTTACTTCTGTATGTTTTGCTAAAAAGGCTGAATGAATAAAATTGTAAATTATGATGAAATTGTAACTTCAAAGAACGAACACCACTGGCATGTTGATTTATGTTAAAACATAGTTGTTTTTTTTTAATTATTCTAAAAAATAACTCAGTCCATAGTTTTTTTTTGACCTAATGTAAGACCAACCTAGATAGCATATTAAAAAGCAGAGACATTACTTTGCCAACAAAGGTCCGTCTAGTCAAGGCTATGGTTTTTCCAGCGGTCATGTTTGGATGTGAGAGTTGGACTGTGAAGAAAGCTGAATGCTGAAGAATTGATGCTTTTGAACTGTGGTGTTGGAGAAGACTCTTGAGAATCCCTAGGACTGCAAGGAGACCCAACCAGCCCATCCTAAAGGAAATCAGTCCTGGGTGTTCATTGGAAGGACTGATGCTAAAGCCAAAACTCCAATACTTTGGCCACCTCATGTGAAGAGTTGACTCATTGGAAAAGACCCTGTTACTAGGAGGGATTGGGGGCAGGAGGAGAAGGGGACGACAGAGGATGAGATGGCTAGATGGCATCACCGACTCGATGGACATGAGTTTGAGTAAACTCTGGGAGCTGGTGATGGACAGGGAGGCCTGACAGGCCGCGATTCATGGGGTTGCAAAGAGTCGGACATGACTGAGCGACTGAACTGAACTGAACTGAACATGTTAAACAGTCTTTTTACATATTCAAAAGTTGACTGAATGACATTTATATAAAGTTCGGAAAAGTGATATGATCAGATTGTCATTTTAAAAAGATCATTCTGTATATTATTATTATACTAATTTTTTGAAAACTCTAATTTCTTAAATGTAACACCCAAATTTGTGTGTGGATGACAAAGTTTGTGTTAAAAAAAAAAAAAAAAAAAACCAAGGTATAAAAAAGAAAACCAGTTAGAAACTTAGTTTAACAATAAGAGATGAGAGATGAGGACAACTTAGACCAGGATCATAACAGTGGAAGTACTAGTGAAAGTTGTTTATTTAGGGCTATATTTTGAGGGGAAGGAATTTGATGAGGAGTAAGTGTAGAGTATGGAAAATGACAGTCAAGGCTGATCTCAAGTTTATTAGACTAGAACTGGAATACATTTTTTGTTGTTGAAGCCTGGCTTGGAGAATTTTGAGCATTACTTTGCTAGCCAGGCTTCAACAATCATGAGCTGTAAACTTGCAGATGTTCAAACTGGTTAAAAAAGGCAGAGGAACCAGATCAAATTGCCAACACCCAGTGGACCATTGAAAAAGCAAGAGAGTTCCAGAAAACATATACTTCTGCTTTATTGATTATTCCAAAGCCTTTGACTGTGTGGATCACAATAAACTGTGGAAAATTCTAAAAGAGATAGGAATATCAGACCACCTGACCTGCCTCTTGAGAAATCTGTATGCAGGTCAGGAAGCAACAGTTAGAACTGGACATGGAACAACAGACTAGTTCCAAATAGCAAAAAGAGTATGTCAGGGCTGTATATTGTCACCCTGCTTATTTAAGTTATATGCAGAGTACATCATGCGAAATGCAGGGCTGGATGAAGCACAAGCTGGAATCAAGATTGCCAGGAGAAGTATCAATAACCTCAGATATGCAGATGACACCACCCTTATGGCAGAAAATGAAGAAGAACTAAAAAGCCTCTTGATGAAAGTGAAAGAGGAGAGTGAAAAAGTTTGCTTAAATCTCAACATTCAGAAAACAAAGATCATGGCATCTGGTCCCATCACTTCATGCCAGATAGATGGAGAAACAGTGAAAACAGTGGCGGACTTTATTTTTTTTTGTTCTCCAAAATCACTGCAGATGGTGACTGCAGCCATGAAATTAAAAGACGCTTACTCCTTGGAAGGAAAGTTATGACCAACCTAGATAGCATATTCAAAAGCAGAGACATTACTTTGCCAACAAAGGTCCGTCTAGTCAAAGCTATGGTTTTTCCAGTGGTCATATATGGATGTGAGAGTTGGACTGTAAAGAAAGCTGAGCACCTAAGAATTGATGCCTTTGAATTGTGGTGTTGGAGAAGACTCTTGAGAGTCCCTTGGACTGCAAGTGATGCAACCAGTCCGTCCTAAAGGAGATCAGTCCTGGGCATCCATTGGAGAGACTGATGCTGAAGCTGAAACTCCAGTACTTTGGCCACCTGATGCGAAGAGTTGACTCATTGGAAAAGACCCTGATGCTGAGAGGGTTTGGGGGCAGGAGGAGAAGGGGACGACAGAGGATGAGATGGTTGGATGGCATCACTGACTCAATGGACATGAGTTTGAATAAACTCCGGGATTTGGTGATGGACAGGGAGGCTTGGCGTGCTGTGGTTCATGGGGTTGCAAAGAGTCAGACACAACTGAGTGACTGAACTGAACTGGAATACATTTATCAGTTACCAAATAGAGAAGACTGATGAGGCTCTGTTTTTGAAAGGAACAGGAAGAGTTCAATTTTGGCATCAAGTCTGAAATCCTATTAGATAAAATTGCTCGGGAAGCAGTTTGGATGAATAGGTCTAATGTTCAAGTGAAAGGTGTGAGATGGACATATATTTTGTCAATTATCTCTGTGTAGTTGATTTTAAGGCATGAAATTGGTGAGAACATATTAGTGAGGGCATGCAAAGTAGGAGTCTGGTAACTGACCTTAGGGATGGAAGCAGTAAGGAAGGGAGATGAGATCACAAAAGAAAACAACATAAGTGACTAAGTGACTAGTGATATGACGAGACAAGACAGCAGTGTTTTTTTTTTTTTTCTTCCAGTTTTATTGAGATTTTGACATATAGCCCTATACAGGGTTCCCTCTTGGCGCAGTTGGTAAACAGTCTGCCTGCAGTGCTGGAGACCTGGGTTTGATCCCTGGGATGGATTGATCCCCTGGAGGAGTGCATGGCAACCCACTCCAGAATTCTTGCCTGGAGAATCCCACGGACAGAGGAGTCTGGTGGGTTACAGCCCATGGGGTTGCAAAGAGTCAGATGTGACTGAGTGACTTAGCACAGCACATAGCACTATATGCGTTCATAATATATGGCATATGATATCACTTAAATATTCAAAACAAGTTTAATGAGCATCGACCACATATCTACAGAATTAAGGGAATGGGGGTGGGGTGGGGAAGATAGTTGTGTTTTTAAACCCCAAATAAGACTGAACAAATGTGTCAGTTACTTTTGAGAAATCAAATAGGTTCCGATTGGAGGAAACAAACAAAACAATAGGTTTAGCCATGTGAAAGTAAATTTTGACCCTGGCAAGAGTTGTTTTATGGCAAGGGTAAAAACCTTGATTGGAGTGTATTCAAAAGACAGAATATCATATGGGGAAACAGAGAGTACATATTTATAGAGGTACAAGCCTCCAAGGGACTCCCAGGTGGCGCAGAAGTAAAAATTCTGCCTGCTAATGCAGGAGATGGAACAGACTTGGGTTTGATCCCTAGATTGGGAAGTTCCCCTGGAGGAGGAAATGGCAATCCACTCCAGTATTCTTGTCTGGGGAACCCTATAGACAAAGGAGCCTGGCAGGCTACAGTCCGTGGAGGTGCGAAGAGTCGAACATGGCCAGGCAAAGAAGCACAGCACATAGCACTATATAACTTTATAACATACTGCATACGATATCACTTAAATATTCAAAATAAGTTTAATGAGCATCCACAAACTCACATATCTACAGAATTAAAGGAATAGAAAAAGAAAGATACTAGTGTTTTTAAAGCCAAAATAAGACTGAACAAACATGTCAGTTACTTTTGAGAAGTCAAGTAGAGTGAGATTGGAGAAAAAAACAAAACAATACGTTTAGCCATGTGAAGGTCATTTTTGACCCTGGCAAGAGTTTTTTTATGGCAAGGGTAAAAACCTTGATTATAATATATTCAGCAGACAGAATATCACATGGGGAAACAGAGAGTATATATTTATAGAGGTACAGTCCTCCAAGGGGCTCCAAGGTGGCACAGTAGTAACAAATCTGAGAGTCCCTTGGACTGCAAGGAGATCAAACCAGTCAATCCTAAAGGAAATCAGTCCTGACTATTCACTGGAAAGACTGATACTGGAGCTGAAACTCCAATACTTTGGCCACCTGATGCAAAGAACTGACTCACTGGAAAAGACCCTAATGCTGGGCAAGATTGAAGGCAGGAGGAGAAGGGGACGACAGAGGATGAGATGGTTGAATGGCATCCCCTACTTGATGGACATGAGTCTGAGCAAGCTCCGGGAAGTTGGTGATGGACAGGGAGGCCTGGCGTGCTGCAGTCCATGGGGTCACAAAGAGTTGAACATGACTGAACGGCTAGACACACAACTGTGTTTCACAGAAGAGGAGCCAATATGAAAGCGCTGTGTATCACTTTTGGTTCAGTCAGCTGGCCAGAACTTGGTCACATAGGTCCACTAGACTGAGAGGGAAACTGAGAAATACAGTTGGCTGTGTATCCAGTAGAGGAAAGAAACAGGGATAATGAGCACACTATGCTATCTCAGTCACAGGAATAAGTGGAACCTTTATTTCCTTATGTCTTTCATAATTATATTATATATTCCTGACCTACTAGCTTAGCAACTAGGCAACCGAGGTTAGTTTGATTTGATTAATTTTTACAGAAATTCTGATGGACCCTAGTGATTACTACTTCTTTTTTCCCCCTGTATTCACAAATGTTTCTTTAAAGTATCCATCTTAGAGTAGCCTCCAGTGATGTAGCTTATGAACTATGACATCTGCCCCTTCTTTTCGAAAATTGAAGTCATGTTTACTTACTTTTAGCATTACAAGATCACTCCAGTTGTCTATGACTGCTGCAGAATTACCAACAGCAGTTCAGTTTTATTGAATAATGCTATCACCACTCTGGGCTACAAATTAAGTCATGCCAAATAATTTAAACAGTTTTAAAAGATTTGTTTTCTTCAGATCGTGCATCACAGCTTATTAGTGGTTTCTGAAATTAATTTGGAACTTCCCTGGTAGCTCAGATGGTAAAGAATCTGCCTACAGTTCAGGAGGCCCAGTTTCAATCCCAGGAGGCCCAGAAATGAATTATACCTACACAAATGAGCGTCCTAGGTGGCTCAGTGTTAAGGAATCTGCCTGCCAATGCAGGAGACACAAGAGACACAGGTTTGATCCCTGGGGCAGGAAGACTCCCTGGAGAAGAAAATGGCAACCCACTCCAGTGTTCTTGCCTGGAAAATCACAAGGACAGAGGACCCTGACGGGCTACAATCCATCAGGTCACAAGAGTCAGACACAACTTAGTGACTAAACCACCACCACCTCCGTGCTTTTCTAACACTGAGCTCCCATTATTTCTTCTGGAAGCTCATTAACCTGTGCTCTGTGCTTAGAAATGTATTAAAAGGTTTATGTTCTTCAGTAGAGCAGCCAAGATAAAAGTGTTGTGGTTGTGGAGTGACAGTAGAAGAAATTGGAAAAGTAGATTTGTACAAGATCATAAAACAACATTTCTTAGAAATGATTTGATTTCTAGGAGAAAAATGACCAGATCACATTTTTGTTTTAAAACACATTCTTAAGAAGAGGATTCATTAATTTGGGAAAATATTAGGAATGAAATTTAGTTAGAAAACTATTATAGTGGTACAAGCAAATGTTAATGACAGCCTAATTTAAAGCAGACTTTTGAGAATGGAGAGGAAACAATTGACTCATGGCTATTATGAAAATATAAAATATTTGGAAATTATTCACCAATATTGTTTCAGTGCTTATGACATATTACTAATGAAAACAGATTCAAGTCTGTCCCCTCTTGAATATTATATTCTAGTAGAGGCAGATGGACAGTAAATAATAAAGACAGTAAAATATATTAATATCATGAGAAAACCAGCTTTGCTGGATCAACAAATTTGTGTAATAACTAATAGATGATAAACAGAAAAACAATATCAGATGTATATTATAAAGTTTTTGAATACCAGGTTATGAACAATTTGGGCAGAAAAGTGTAAAGCATTGAAGAGATTTTCTTAAGGTTAATTTGTTTAGAAAGTAGTATTAGGAAAAATAATTGAGGATGGAATTGAAATTATATCCAAGAGGACTATGAATGATACCTATTTTTTATTTTTTGAGGTAATTAGGATTCTATTGAATTTTTGGATAGATGAATTAAATGATCATTATGGCATTTGAAAGAGATAATTAAGTGCTGAGCAGCATGGAGTAGGTTAACTCAATAAAACCTTGCTTCCAACATGTGAACAATATCGTCATTTGGTGTAGTTATCTAGGATTAAAATAAGTTACTCAGTAAACACTACTTGTCTTTCTTTCTTCCCATTGTTTCACTCAACTATCTTCTGTGTGTGTATATGTGATTACCTCCCCTCCCCTGCTCTCGTTATCTTTCATCTCTAATGTTCACTAATTCTAAACTAGGATTCTGTACACTCTCTTGATTGCAATAGATTTCCAAGGAGTTTGACTTAGGGAAGTGGCCCTAATACACAGAAAAAGAAAATAATGCAAGCCAGGGTACGTATGTCAGAGTATTTTAAGGAATATTTACATTTTAAAATCAAGAAAACATGTCCAAAAAATAAATTGAAGATTCAAAACAAATAATTCAGAGTTTAAAGATGCATAAAGATGGTGATAGAAATAGTGTGTAACAAGTGGAAAAGATCTAGAGTAATTTTGTAGAATACCCATAGTGAATCTCCATTTCAAGTATATTAGATAGAAATGAGTGACAAGTTCAGCTGTATTCTGTGCACAGAGATTGGGTCAGTTTAAGCTTAAGACACTGGCAGCCTGTTGAGCTCATAAAAGTCATGGGACAGTCTTACTGAGTATTTGATATGGGATTAAAATAAAAATATGGGTTAAGAATCTGTAATATAATATTATAGTCCTTCTTTTATTGGTTTGCATGATATGACAAAATTTAATTATGGATACCATACTAAACTTGTAAGATTCTTACTAACATTTTATTTCTATTAGTATGACATCTATTTTTATTCTGGTGCCTTTTGTATCTCTTGTGTTAAAATCAATAAGTACATGCTTCTTTTTTCTTCTGAACTTCTTGAATTTCTAGCTAGAAATTATAGGCTTTACATATGATTATTTTCTAGGGTTCCTTGCTCATCGGTTTTTGTTTCAACAAATGCCTATTGAGTGTCTTCCATGTGGTACATATTATTCTTGTTGAGATTATAGTAATAAACAGAAGTAAAAAAAAAAAAAAAAGCCTGCTCTTGTGGTGTGTTTTAATGGGAGCAAAAAAAAAAAAAAAAATAAGAAAAGGACAGGAACTGGTTAGGTGGGGTTTGCAGTTTTAGAAAGGAGAACAAAAAAAGAGAAATTAAAAGGGTATATTTTAATTGACTTGAAAAACACAAGGTAGAACATACAGATAATTGCAAAGGATAGGTTTCAGACTGAGGGACCATAAAGAACGAATCCTATGGAACTTGTTGGCCCTTGTGTGGTGCTTGGTTTCAGTGTCGGTTTGGAGGCATTTGATGAGCTTCTGTCAATTAATGTTCCTTGGAGTCAGGAGTTCCCTGGAGTCAGGGTTTGGACTTAAGCCTCCTGCTTCCAGTTATCGGTCTTATTTTTACAGTAGTTTCAAAACTTCTCCCACCTCCCAGAATATCGGAAATAAAAGCAAAAATAAACAAATGGGACCTAATTAACCTTAAAAGCTTCTGCACATCAAAGGAAACTATCAGCAAGGTGAAAAGACAGCCTTCAGAATGGGAGAAAATAATAGCAAATGAAGCAACTGACAAACAACTAATCTCAAAAATATACAAGCAACTCCTACAGCTCAACTCCAGAAAAATAAATGACCCAATCAAAAAATGGGCCAAAGAACTAAATAGACATTTCTCCAAAGAAGACATACAGATGGCTAACAAACACATGAAAAGATGCTCAACATCACTCATTATCAGAGAAATGCAAATCAAGACCACTATGAAGTACCATTTCACATCAGTCAGAATGGCTATGATCCAAAAGTCTACAAATAATAAATGCTGGAGAGGGTGTGGAGGAAAGGGAACCCTCTTACACTGTTGGTGGGAATGCAAACTAGTACAGCCACTATGGAGAACAGTGTGAGATTCCTTAAAAACTGAAAATAGAACTGCCTTATGATCCAGCAATCCCACTGCTGGGCATACACACTGAGGAAACCAGAAGGGAAAGAGACACGTGTACCCCAATGTTCATCGCAGCACTGTTTATAATAGCCAGGTCATGGAAACAACCTAGATGTCCATCAGCAGATGAATGGATAAGAAAGCTGTGGTACATGTACACAATGGAGTATTACTCAGCCATTAAAAAGAATACATTTGAATCAGTTCTAATGAGGTGGATGAAACTGGAGCCTATTATACAGAGTGAAGTAAGCCAGAAGGAAAAACACCAATACAGTATACTAACGCATATATATGGAATTTAGAAAGATGATAACAATAACCCTGTGTACAAGACAGCAAAAGTGATGCTGATGTATGGAACAGTCTTATGGACTCTGTGGGAGAGGGAGAGGGTGGGAAGATTTGGGAGAATGGCATTGAAACATGTAAAATATCATGTATGAAACGAGATGCCAGTCCAGGTTCAATGCACGATACTGGATGCTTGGGGCTAGTGCACTGGGACGACCCAGAGGGATGGTATGGGGAGGGGGAGGAGGAGGAGGGTTCAGGATGGGGAGCACATGTATACCTGTGGCAGATTCATTTTGATATTTGGCAAAACTAATACAACTATGTAAAGTTTAAAAATAAAATAAAATTTTAAAAAAAATAAAAAAAAAAGAACGAATGCTAAAAATAAGACATAATCTAAAAAGAATTCATGGCTCTTTGCAGCAGAATTAGAAGAATCTTTGTCCTGTATGTTTTATTTAACTTGAAATGATTAAAAAAATACTCAATTTACAGAAAAATTATATATATTCTTTAATTCTCCGCATCGTTAGCTTATTTTCACTGACATATCATTTGCTCTCTGTAATTTAGCTTTCTTCATTTTTCTTCCGGTTGTATTGAAATATAATTGGCATACAACAATTAGTGAATTATAATTGATAAACTGTATAAGTTTAAGGTGTGCATCATAATGATTTGACTTACACACGTCATGAAATGATTATCATAGTAAGTTTAGTGATATTAAGAAGAGGTGGCAGGAATACAAAGAAAAATTATACAAACAAGATCTTCATGACCCAGAAAACCATGATGGTGTGATCACTCACTTAGAACAAGATTCTAGACTGAAAAGTCAAGTGGGCCTTAGGAAGCATCACTACGAACAAAGCTAGTGGAGGGGATGGAATTCTGGTTGAGCTATTAAAATCTTAAACATGATGCTGTGAAAGTGCTGCACTCAATATGCCAGCAAATCTGGAAAAATCAGCAGTGGCCACAGGACTGGAAAAGGTTAGTTTTCTTTCCAATCCTAAAGAAGGTAAATGCTGAAGAATGTTCAAACTACTTCACAATTGCACTCATCTCACACACTAGCAAAGTAATGCTCAAAATTCTCCGAGTCAGGCTTCAACAGTATGTGAACCGTGAACTTCCAGATGTTCAAGCTGGATTTTGAAAAGGCAGAGGAACCAGAGATCAAATTGCCAACATCCATTGGATCATCAAAAAAGCAAGAGAGTTCCATAAAAACATCTACTGCTACTGCTAAGTCACTTCAGTCGTGTCCGACTCTGTGTGACCCCATAGGCGTCAGCCCACCAGGCTCTCCTGCCCCTGGGATTCTCCAGGCAAGAACACTGGAGTGGGTTGCCATTTCCTTCTCCAATGCATGAAAGTGAAAAAATGAAGGTGAAGTCACTCAGTCATGTCCGACCTTTAGCGATCCCATGGGCTGCAGCCTACCAGGCTCCTCCATCCATGGGATTTTCCAGGCAAGAGTACTGGAGTGGGGTGCCATCGCCTTCTCCGATAAAAACATCTACTTCTGCTTTATTGATTATGCCAAAGCCTTTGACTGTGTAGATCACAACAAACTGGAAAATTCTTCAAGAGATGGGAATACCTGACCACCTGACCTGCCTCCTGAGAAATCTGTATGCAGTTCAAGAAGCAACAGTTAGAGCAGGACATGGAACAACAGCTGCTAAGTCATTTCAGTCATGTCCGACTCTGTGTGACTCCATAGACTGGAGCCCACTAGGCTCCCCCGTCCCTGGGATTCTCCAGGCAAGAACACTGAAGTGGGTTGCCATTTCCTTCTCCAGTGCATGAAAGTGAAAAGGGAAAGTGAAGTTGCCCAGTCATGTCCAACCCTCAGCGACCCCATGGACTGCAGCCTTCCAGGCTCCTCCATCCATGGGATTTTCCAGGCAATAACAACAGACTGGTTCCAAATCGGGAAAGGAGTATATCAAAGCTGTATATTGTCACCCTGCTTATTTAACTTATATGCAGAGTACATCATGTGAAATGCAGGGCTGCATGAAGCACAAACTGGAATCAAGATTGCCGGGAGAAATATCAATAACCTCAAATATGCAGATGACACCATCATTATGGCAGAAAGTGAAGAGGAACTGAAGAGCCAGCTGGCTTAAAACTCATCATTCAAAAAACTAAGATCATGGCATCTGGTCCCATCACTTCATGGCAAATAGATGGGGAAACAGTGGAAACAGTGACATCTTTATTTTCTTGGACACCAAAATCACTGCAGATGGTGACTGTAGCCATGACGTTAAAAGATGCTTTCTCCTTAGAAGAAAAGCTATGACCAACCTAGATAGCATATCAAAAAGCAGAGACATTACTTTGCCAACCAAGGTCCGTCTTGACAAAGCTATGGTTTTTCCAGTAATCATGTATGGATGTGAGAGTTGGACTATAAAGAAAATTGAGCACCGAAGAATTGATGCTTTTGAACTGTGGTGTTGGAGAAGACTCTTTAGAGTCCCTTGGACTGCAGGAAGATCAAACCAGTCAGTCCCAAAGGAAATCAGTCCTGAGTATTCATTGGAAGGACTGATGCTGAAGCTGAAAGTCCAGTACTTTGGCCACTTGATGCAAAGAACTGACTCACTGTAAAAGACTCTGATGCTGGGCAAGATTGAAGGCAGGAGGAGAAGGGGATGAGAGAGAATGAGATGGTCGGATGGTATCATTGACTAGATGGACATGAGTTTGAGCCAGCCCTGGGAGTTGGTGATGATCAGGGAAGCCTGGCATGCTGCAGTCCATGGGGTCTCAAAGAGCTAGACACAACTGAGTGACTGAACTGAGCTGAAATTTAGTGAATGAGCATGCATGCTAAGTTGCTTCAGTCATGTCCGACTCTTTGCAACCCTGTGGACTGTAGCCCACCAGGCTTTTCTGTCCATGGTATTCCTCAGGCAAGAATAGTTGAGTGTGTGTCCATGCCCTCCTTCAGGGAATCTTCCTGACCCAGGTATTGAACTTGCATCTCTTATGTCTCTTGGATTTGCAGGTGTGTTCTTGACCAGTAATACCACTTTCCGTATATATCACATCTTTATCAATTCATCTGTTGATGAACACTTAGATTGCTTCTGTATCTTGACCATTGTAAATAATGCTACAATAAACATAAGGGTTCATATATCTTTCCTAATTACTCTTTTTGTTTTCTTCAAATAAATACCCAGGAGTGGTTTTGCTGGATCATATGGTAGTTCTATTTTTCATTTTTGAGGAATCTCCTACTGTTTTCCATAGTGGCTGTATCAATTTATATTCCCATCAACAGTGGACAAATTTCTTTTTTTCCACATCCTTGCCAGCACTTATTATTTGTTATCTTTTTGATAATTATCATCCTTACAGATGTACAGTGATATGTCATTGTGATTTTGATTTGTACTTACATTGATTAGTGATGTTGAGCACGTTTTCATAGGTACATTGGACATCTGTGTATCTTCTTTGGGAAAAGGTCTATTCAAATCCTCTGCCCCCCCAACCTTTTTTTAAAGTCAAGTTTATTTTTTGTTGTTGAGTTGTGTGAGTTCTTTGTATATTTTAAATATTAAGTCCTGATTAGATATATTATTTGAAAATATCTTCTCCCTTTCTGTAGGCAACCTTTTAGTTTTGCTCATAGTTTCCTTCTCTGTGCAAAATCTTTTTAGTTTAATATAGTCCCATTTGTTAACATTTGCTTTTATTTTCCTTGCCTGAGGAGACCTATCCCCAAAATTATTACTAAGACTGGCATCAAAGAGCTTACATCTGTGTTTCTTCTAGAACTTTTATGGCTTCACAACTTATGTTTAAGTGTTTAATTCATTTTGACTTTATTTTTGTGCATAAAGTGAGATAGTAGTCCAGTGTGATTGTTTTGCATATGTCTGGTTTTATGTGTTTTTTTAATATAAAATTTTCTATATAATAGTATATTAATAGTATTTAATTCTCCTCATTGTTAAACTATTTTAAGTGGCAATAGTTTGTTCTTTATAATTTACCTTTCTTAAAGTATTGAAAGATAAATCTCAATATTAAAATACCAACATGAATCTTAAAGACTTTTTGCATCAAGAACCATTGTTAAACTAATGTTGCTTCCTGTGTAAGACTTACTGAAGCCTCAAAAAAAATCATAGCGTTTGCTTCTTTATTTTCTCTACAGATCTTAACATCACTCTTTGTTCTATCTGTTTTCTTTAATAGGTACAATTTCAGAATAGATTTTCTTCACTATCACTAAAGATCCAGCTTTTCTGGTGAAAGCTTCAAACATTCTTCTATTGACTTTCTTTCAGGTCTGGGAGAGGAAATGTTAACCTTTTTGGCCTCTCTCTGGTATAATACATGAGTTTCATTTTTCTTTTATTTGTTATAACAAATTATAATTTGTGGTCAGACTTAGCTGCAAGATTACAATCCAGATTGAAACTGAAGAAGTGTTTAAGGCCTCACTATCTTTGAAGGAGTTTTAATTTTAAATATATTTTAAATAAAGAAGTTATACAGGCAATAATCACTTTTTAAAATACTAAGAATAAAATGTATGAAAATATATATTCAACCCATTGCCTAAACTGATATTAAGTAGAGTTTAATCCATTCACTTTATTAATTTTATTTTTAGAAATTAAATGTACTTTTTATGCTTTAGGAAAAGGAAAATAGAGAACTATTATTGTTATTGTAACTTTATTATAATATTGTTAACTTTTTTCTCAGAATTTGTTCTCCATAGAAGAGAAAGAAGTAAGATATGGTGTTTTGCTTATTTTTTTTTTCAGCTAATGTAATTGGAAAAGTATAGTCTTCACTATAACGTGTTGATATTACTTACTGGTTGCAAGACTGTGTTGATGAACTTGGACAGATCAATTATGGAGGCTGTTATGTCAGTAAAATATAGATACGGCATGGTAAAACCCCATGTTCTGGAAAAGCAGGTGTCATACGCAGAATCATAATGAAGTCCTAAAAATATTCTGCATGTTGAAGATAGACACATTTAGAAAATTTTGGTTAGACAGACATTATAAATATCTGGAGTTTCCTCTCAGGCAAGATGGCCATTTTGGAGGTTTACAATCTTAAGAGTTCAGGAACCTAGGTTGGACAAAATAAGGAAAAGAAGGAAATTCAAAATATGATGACTGAGTAAAAGTAAGCAGTAGACTCTCAAGGCACACTTTCAAAGTCAGAGTTTCAGGAAAGATTAGACAAGAATGCTAAATATTGAACAGACAACTGGACATGTCAGTATGAACAGATACTACAATATTAAAAGTAGAAAAGGAAGAGAATGGATAAATTAAGGCATTTAACACTGGCCTTGGGTTTTGGGAATAAGCTAAAACAGGAAGAATGTGAGAGCAGAAGAGATGAATGGGAAGGCTACAGGGGTCAGTTATCCAAAGGATACTGCTATTGGATGTAAGTGCTTAATAATAAATAATAGAGTGAAAAGGAACTGGGAAACTTGGAATAAACTAGGCTCCAAAACTGAAAAACAATTATATTTATATTTTGCTGATCCAGAAAGCAGAATTTAGGGTCAATAGGTAGAGATTTTAAGGAAGTATATTCTAGTTCTAATTTTCAACTAACTTCTTCTATTTAATGTTATATAAAATTTGAATTACACTTTACCAGAGAGTCCCTCATCAGTAGAATTATGTAAATAGGTTGAATTATCTCTTAAGTGATAGCATATTGAGAGTTTCTATAATGTGTAGAAGGCATAAGGAAATTATATCTCAAAAACTTCCAACTTTTTAAAGAATGGTGGGCTTTGGGGTGGGGTGAGGGCAAGGATTGGGAAGGGAGTAATCAGCAGGTATTAGAACTCAACACAGAGATATTAATAAGATTGTGGGTAATAAATGTAATGAAATGAACATAAATCACATATGAATTCAATTGATTCAGCATTTTCTGTAAGTCTCTTCAACTATTGGAATTGGTACCTGAGTGTAGCAGTTTTAAGCCCTGACCTGGAGTCAGGTGGCTGCATCTGAATAGTTTTAAGAACTTCAGATTCTCAACCTTGTTAACTTAACAAGAATTTTAGTATTCATACACTTTTAATAAAGATAATTACACTTCTACATTAACACTGAATCCATTTCTCTACGGCATCATTTATCCTACAATTGTTTAAATATTAAGAGCATTACTATTTTATGTGAATACTTTTAATATCCATTTTCTCAAAGAAATGAGATTAACTTCACTGTAGATAAATCACCTGTTTCAGTAATTGACAAAACAATCACATTTATTAGCACTTCACTTGGGTTATCAATAGAGCTATCTCTGTAGTTAAGTAAGCAACTCAGTGGACATTTTGAGGTTCACTATATGGGCTTCCCTGATGGCTCAGAGGTTAAAGCATCTGCCTGCAATGCAGGAGACCTGGGTTCAATCCCTGGGTCGGGAATATCCCTGGAGAAGGAAATGGCAACCCACTCCAGTATTCTTGCCTGGAGAATCCCATGGACGGAGGAGCCTGGTGGGCTCCATGGGGTCACAAAGAATCGGACATGACTGAGCGACTTCACTTCACTTCTTCACTTCACTTCACTTCATATACTTACTTGAGGACTAGATATAGTCGAAGGATAAAGGGGTATAGAAAAACACTGCCAGTGTGAAACCCAGAGGTTCTTAGAGAAGGCAGACATATACATAGATTATATGCATACTATATTGTGGTAAGTTCTCGAATATTTTTTTTTCTTTTGAATGGAACTCAGAAGAGAAAAAGTAAGAATGTTCCATGATGTAAGTAGCATTTTGAGAATTACCTACCACTAAGGAATTTTTGATTCTCCTTTCTTGGGTATGAATGAGGTCTTAATCTTCGAATTTGAGAGTTCTGGTGGACCTCTGTAAGAATCGGATTTAGTTACTGAGTGTAATGAATGGCAGGAAGAAGGTAGAAAAAGTACTGTGGAATGCAAGTATTTTTAGTTGTTTTTTGAAGATGAAACTATTTTTACTGTGTTTCTATAATGTATGTAAGTGATTATGCTTATGTGAAAGAAAATAATACAGTGATCCATAAGTAGAAATATAAATTTCCTCTATAATCTTTCTTCCCACCCTCATCCCCATGCCTTTCATCTTATCATACTCTGAGCCAGTCAATGATAATACTTTTCTGTAAAGTCCTCCTGACCTTAAAAAATAAACACATAAACATGTATATTTACACAAATAGAATCATTTAATCTACACAGTACTGTGTAACAATTTTTTTCTGTTTAATTAGTATGTTGTGAAAATTTCACATATTGGTATTTATGTCTGTATGTTCTCCTCTTTGTAACTGCATGACATTCCATTGTGTAAATGTACTGTAATTTGATGAACCAATACCTAATAGAGGTGTATCTGACTAGTTTCCAATTTTCCACTACTACAAATATGGCTACCACAAAGTCCAGTTGTAAATTACATTTTTTAATTAGGCTAAATTCTTAAAAGGGAAGTCTTAGCATAAAGGAGTTATGCACACTTTAAACTTGGGTATATATTGTCTCCAGTATTCTTTTTTTTTATTATTGTTTAATTTAAATTTATTTATTTTAATTGGAGGCTAATTACAATATTGTACTGTTTTTGCCATACATCAACATGAATCCACCACAGGTGTACACGTGTTCCCCATCCTGAACCCGCATCCCATCTCCCTCCCCATACCATCCCTCTGGGTCATCCCAGTGCACCAGCCCCAAGCATCCTGTATCCTGCATCGAACCTGGACTGGCGATTCGTTTCTTATATGATATTATTCATGTTTCAATGCCATTCTCCCAAATCATCCCACCCTCTCCCTCTCCCACAGTGTCCAAAAGACTGTTCTATACATCTGTGTCTCTTTTGCTCTCTCACATACAGGGTTATCATTACCATCTTTCTAAATTCCATATATATGCGTTAGTATACTGTATTGGTGTTTTTTTTCCTGGCTTACTTCACTCTGTATAATAGGCTACAGTTTCATCCACCTCATTAGAACTGATTCAAATGTATTCTTTTTAATGGCTGAGTAATACTCCATTGTGTATATGTACCACTGCTTTCTTATCCATTCATCTGCTGATGGACATCTAGGTTGCTTCCATGTCCTGTCTATTATAAACAGTGCTGCGATGAACATCCCAGGAATGGAAGAGCCTGGTGGGCTGCCGTCTATGGGGTCACAAAGAGTTGGACATGACTGCAGCAACTTTGCATGCATGCATGCATGCATATATTGTCTATTACATTTCAAAAAGTTTTGTAAATGTGTCCAACACAATGCATGTGTTGCCACACCCTGGCCAGAATTGCAATAACAGCCATTTGAGCACTTAGTAACATAGAACATAAAAAATAGCATATCTTAAATTTGTAAATAATCATCACAAATTGCTGCTAAGTCGCTTCAGTGTTGTCTGACTCTCTGCGACCCCATAGACGGCAGCCCACCAGGCTCCCCATCCCTGGGATTCTTCAGGCAAGAACATTGGAATGGGTTGCCATTTCCTTCTCCAATGCATGAAAGTGAAAAGTGAAAGTGAAGTCACTCAGTCATGTCTGACTCTTAACAACGCCATGGACTGCAGCCTACCAGGCTCCTCCGTCCATGGGATTTTCCAGACAAGAGTACTGGAGTGGAGTGCCATTGCCTTCTTGGAGATTTCTTTCACTGAAAACTGTTTTTTTTATGTCTTTGTCTTTTTGATATTTATTGTTCTATAAAGTATTTTTTATTCATTTTAAAACACCTTAAGATTATTAATCTCCTATGAATTGTATAATACTTTGCAAATATTTTTCTTGCTTTGAATATAGCTTCATTTTGCTGTTTTTTATTCATACAGAAATTTCTGATTTAAGTAGTAATTTTTGTGAGTCATTTTGCATCTGGCTACAGACGGTTAAAAATGGAGATAAGAGTGCAGAATTTTGAACCAGAAAGCTTGAGTTAACATATTAGCCCCACTATGACTTAATATCTCTGTGCCTCAAGTCTGTACCTCTCAGTACTAGTTTCTTTCTCCTAGAGGATTAGTGTGCACACATAAATCAACAGAGGTAAAAATATTTAGGAGAGTGCCTGTCATAATTAAGTACTCAAATAATGTTAGTTTTTATTATTATTTATATAAATATATATGTTCCTTGATTTATTAGTTAAAACATCCAGAACAATGGGAAACGCTTAAAATGAGAGTGGTGATTATTTTTTGTTACTGTCACTAATAGAAATTGTCTTTAAGTTCTAAAAACTTTGAATATGTTGAAACCATGGATGATTTTAATTTTGCTTTTGAAAAAGTCATTTGTTTTAATTACTACAGTAAAGCATATGCTCTTTGTAAGTTTAGTAAATTAAGAAAATTATAACACAAAATAAATATCATAAGCCCCAAATAATGAAAATTTACATTTCGGTGGGTATCTTCAGGTCTTCATTTCCTACACAAATTGGAATTTTATATAAAAAATACAAAATCAGATTTTGCATTCTCTTTTATAACTGATTATTTAATAATGCCAATAATATTATGCCTGGAATCATAGTGATATTTTTTATGAAAACAAGAAATTTCAGTGGAAGAGGGATCATGATCAGAAATATCATGTAAGAAACGAAATGCCAGTCCAGGTTCGATACACGATACTGGATGCTTGGGGCTAGTGCACTGGGACAACCCAGAGGGATGGTATGGGGAGGGAGGAGGGAGGAGGGTTCAGGATGGGGAACACATGTATACCTGTGGCGGATTCATTTTGATATTTGGCAAAACTAATACAATTATGTAAAGTTTAAAAATAAAATAAAATAAAAAAAAAAGAAATATTCTTAGAAAAATGTCGACGATATGTTTGAATGATGAATTATAATCAGAAAGAGTTGATAGGAAAAAAGCTTATAAACCAAGTCTATCAATTTATATTAGGCTTTTACTAGTCATCAAAAAAAAGTACATAAATTAACTGTGGTTTAACTACAATAAACATATATCTCCTTCAAGTAAAAGAAATCTGGACGTAATTATTTTAGAGCTGAGATGGCTTTCTGAACATTCAGTTCAGTTCAGTTCAGTCGCTGAGTCGTGTCCGACTCTTTGCGACCCCATGAATCGCAGCAGGCCAGGCCTCTCTGTCTGTCACCAACTCCCGGAGTTCACTTAGACTCACGTCCATCGAGTCAGTGATGCCATCCAGCCATCTCATCCTTTGTCGTCCCCTTCTCCTCCTGCCCCCATTTCCTCCCAGCATCAAAGTCTTTTCCAATGAGTCAACTCTTTGCATGAGGTGGCCAAAGTATTGGAGTTTCAGTTTTAGCATCATTCCTTCCAAAGAATCCCAGGGCTGATCTCATTCAGAATGGACTGGTTGGATCTCCTTGCAGCCCAAGGGACTCTCAAGAGTCTTCTCCAACACCACAGTTCAAAAGCATCAATTCTTTGGTGCTCAGCCTTCTTCACAGTCCAACTCTCACATCCATTCATGACCACAGGAAAAACCATAGCCTTGACTAGACGAACCTTTGTTGGCAAAAGTAATGTCTCTGCTTTTGAATATGCTATCTAGGTTGGTCATAACTTTCCTTCCAAGGAGTAAGCGTCTTTTAATTTCATGGCTGCAGTCACCATCTGCAGTGATTTTGGAGCCCAGAAAAATAAAGTCTGACACTGTTTCCACTGTTTCCCCATCTATTTCCCATGAAATGATGGGACCAGATGCCATGATCTTCGTTTTCTGAATGTTGAGCTTTAAGCCAACTTTTTCACTCTCCTCTTTCACTTTCATCAAGAGGCTTTTTAGTCCCTCTTCACTTTCTGCCATAAGGGTGGTGTCATCTGCATATCTGAGGTTATTGATATTTCTCCCAGCAATCTAGATTCCAGCTTGTGCTTCTTCCAGTCCAGCATTTCTCATGATGTACTCTGCATATAAGTTAAATAAGCAGGGTGACAATATACAGCCTTGACGTACTCCTTTTCCTATTTGGAACCAGTCTGTTGTTCCATGTCCAGTTCTAACTGTTGCTTCCTGACTTGCATACAGATTTCTCAAGAAGCAGGTCAGGTGGTCTGGTATTCGCATCTCTTTCAGAATTTTCCACAGTTTCTTGTGATCCACACAGTCAAAGGCTTTGCCATAGTCAATAAAGCAGAAATAGATGTTTTTCTGGAACTCTCTCGCTTTTTTCATTATCCAGCAGATGTTGGCAATTTGATCTCTGGTTCCTCTGCTTTTTCTAAAACCAGCTTGAACATCAGGAAGTTCTGAACATTATGATCCCACAATTCTATCTTGTTCCTATTTCATCCTGAGCATATGAAATCTGCCATAGTCCAATATGGCTGCTTGAGCTCCAGCTATTGTGTCGTAGTTCCAGCCAACAGGAGAGGCACAAGAACAAAGAACAGTGCTGCTGCTGCTGCTAAGTCGCTTCAGTCGTGTCCGACTCTGTGCGACCCCATAGACGGCAGCCCACCAGGCTCCCCCGTCCCTGGGATTCTCCAGGCAAGAACACTGGAGTGGGCTGCCATTTCCTTCTCCAATGCATGAAAGTGAAAAGGGAAAGTGAAGTCGCTCAGTCATGTCTGACTCTTCGTGACCCCATGGACTGCAGCCTATCAGGCTCCTCCATCCATGGGATTTTTCCAGGCAAAAGTACTGGAGCGGGGTGCCATTGTCTTCTCCAAAAAGAACATATACCCTTCTTTATATGTACTCTTCCTAAAAGTTGTACACACTACATCCACCTATATCCCATTGTCCAGAGTTATTTGTCATGACCACATTTAGCTAAAAGGAGTTAAATGTGAAAAGTGTGGATTCCGTAATTAATGAAGAAAGAACAAATTCTGAATTTTGGTCTCAGTAGGCTTTTCAGTAGTTAAGATTTGGAATAAATGGAACTTGAACTGGAACAGTAAAAGCAGAAAGAGGGAAATGGATACAAATGCCTATCAAATATATTTTTTTCTTAAACTTCAATATTTGCTCTTGGCACCATAGAAAAACATTTAAAAAACTGAGTTAATTCACGCACAGGCAAGTGCATCGGTGTTACCTCTAAAGCTAGAAAAGTGAAAGTGAGAGAGTAGTCCTTCAGTCACTTCCCACTCTGAGACCCCTGGATGGTAGCCCACCAGACTTCTTTGTCCTTTTAATTGTCTAGGCAAGAAGACTGGAGTGGGTAGCCACTCTTCTTCAGGGATTTCTGCAGCCCAGAGATAAAACCCGGGTCTCCTGCATTTCAGGCAGATTTTTTACTGTCTGAGCCACCAGGAAAACCTATCTAAAGATTCATGCTGTTTCTATATGTATAAATATGTATATGTGACGTATTTCCATCACTTACAGAAGGTCCACTCATGTCTCTTCCCATTCAATAACTACCTCCATAGAATCTACTATTTAATTTATGTTAATATAGATATATATTGCCTGTTCTTGAACTTTATATAAACACTATTCACAATATGCACACTTTTGTGATGGGTTTCTTTATCTGAGAACAATGACTCAGAAATTTACCCAGAAAAGTAACATATTGATGAGGGAAAATAGCTGTTACCTGAAAAGAATAAACTTTACGTATTTTATGTAACCTTAGAAGATTTTCAAGTGAACAGGTCTCCAACATACATGTACATCTGAAAAAAAGATGGTGAAAATATGCTTCATTTTTCTCTTTTACCTCAGTTCAGTTCAGTTGCTCAGTCGTGTCTATTTGCGACCCCATGAACTGCAGCACACCAGGCTTCCCTGTCCATCACCAATCCCCAGAGCTTGC
Organism: Bos mutus; assembly: GCF_027580195.1. Classification (NCBI taxonomy): domain Eukaryota; kingdom Metazoa; phylum Chordata; class Mammalia; order Artiodactyla; family Bovidae; genus Bos; species Bos mutus. The sequence goes on from NC_091618.1 coordinate 36,115,162, forward strand.
TCAAACTTATGTCCATTGAGTCGGTGACGCCATCCAAATATCTCATCTTCTGTCATCACCTTCTCCTCCTGCCTTCAATCTTTCTCAGCATCAGGGTCTTTTCTAAGGAGTCAGCTCTTCGCATCAGGTGGCCAAAGTATTGGAGTTTCAGCTTTAACATCAGTCCTTTCAATGAATATCCAGGACTGATTTACTTTAGGATTGACTGTTTTGATCTCCTTACTGTCCACGGGATTCTCAAGAGTTTTCTCCAACACCACAATTCAAAAGCATGAATACTTCAGTGCTCAATTTTCTTTATAATCCAACTGTCACATCCATACATGACTACTGGAAAAACCATAGCTTTGATTAGACAGACTTTTGTCAGCAAAGTAGTATCTCTGTTTTTTAATATGCTTTCTAGTTTTGTTATAACTTTTCTTCTAAGGAGAAAGTGTCTTTTAATTTCATGGTTGCAGTCACCATCTACAGTGATTTTGGAGCCCAAGAAAATAAAGTCTGTCCCTGTTTCCATTGTTTCCCCATCTAATTTGCCATGAAGTGATGGGACTGGATGCCATGATGTTAGTTTTTTAAATGTTGTGTTTGAATCCAACTTTTTCACCCTCCCCTTTTTTTTTTCCACTCTCCTCTTTCACTTTCATCAGGAACCTCTTTAGCTCTTCTTCACTTTCTGCCATTAGGGTGGTGTCATCTGCATATCTGAGCTTATTTATATTTCTCCCAGCAGTTTTGAGTCCACCTTGTGCTTCCTCCAGCCTGGCATTTTGGATGATGTAATCTGCTTATAAGTTAAATAGCAGGGTGAAAATATACATCCTTAACATACTCTTTTCCCATTTTGGAACCAGTCCATTGTTAAATGTCTTCTACCTTATCATTCTTTAAATGAATGTGATCTGATCAAATGCATGACCATATATGAGATAGGGTTAGAATAAAATTAAGAATTGCTTTAATATATAAATGCAAATTGTGTACTCATGTATGCAAAAAATTACTCAAAATCAGGAAAACTGGTATTCTTAGAGTAGGTAGGAGACTAGGCAGTCTGAAAATTTGAGTATTTGGGCCAGAATTTAAAGCTACAAATTTGTTGACTATATTCCTTGGTCAAAAATCTTATATAGTTAGGGAAACTGAGGAGAAAAGATTGATATTGTGAATGTAAAGTGCTTATGTATTTGTCCATTTGTGGCTCAGTGGTAAAGAATCCACCTGCAATGAAGGAGACTCAAGAGATGTGGATTTTATCCATGAGTCCAGAGGATCCCCTGGTGAAAGAAACAGCAGCCCACTCCAGTAGTCTGGCCTGGAGAATCCCAGGAACAGAGGAGCCTCCATGGGGTCGCAAAAGAGTCAGATATGACTTAGCGACCAAACAACAACAAATTTATTTTAGACGTACTTAAGTATTAATTTTGTATGTATGGATGTGAAAGTTGGACTATAAAGAAAGCTGAGTACCGAAGAATTGATGCTTTTGAACTGTGGTATTGGAGAAGACTCTTGAGAATCTCTGGGACTGCAAGAAGATCCAACCAGTCCATCCTAAAGGAAATCAGTCCTGAATATTCATTGGAAGGACTGATGTTGAAGCTGAAACTCCAATACCTTGGCCACCTGATGTGAAGAGCTGACTCATTTGAAAAGACCCTGATGCTCAGAAAGATTGAAGGCAGGAAGAGAAAGGGATGACCGAGGATGAGATGGTTGGATGACATCACTGACTCAATGGACATGAGTTTGAGTAAACTCTGGGAGCTGGTGATGAACAGGGAGGCCTGGAATGCTGCAATTCATGGGGTCACAAAGAGTCAGACATGACTGAGTGAACTGAACTGAACTGAAGTACTAATTTATTTTTCCTCAAAATTTCTCATTATCATTCTAAAAGGGCAACCAAAGGAAAATATCTAAGTGGGAAATGTATGAGAAATAATTAAAATTACCAAGAAAACAGATAAAGCTAAAGACCCTTTGTAATCATCAAAGCATCAGATTGTTCAGTTCTTTAAATTAAAGCAAATACTCAGCACTCTTAAAATTTCTAGGTAATTAAATGGGTTCTTTAATTTGGCTACTTTGACTATAATCTTGCTGATATGGACAGTATTTTATTAATGATATCTCAAGGGGGATTTGCGGTAGCTTGAAAATTAATGAAATATTAATAACCAACAACTGAAGAAATGCAGATATGTCTGCTTTGGAAAAAAACGTGACCTGCATGCTCCTTACCTTAAAAGCATTTTATTTATTTTTTTATTTGTATTTGCATTTTAAGCATAATAATGTATGCTGTAACATGAAGAGTGGGCATTTCACTAGAAATATCGTGTACATATTATGTGATCTTTGGCAAACCTTTGTGCAAAATAACATTTGGTAATTTGACTTGTTTGGGGGTGAAAAGGGACTTCCTGGGTGGCTCAGATGTTAAAGCATCTGCCTACAATGCAGGAGACCTGGGTTTGATCCCTGAGTCAGGAAAATCATCTGGGGAAGGTAATGGCAACCCACTCCAGTATTCTTGCCTGGGAAATCCCATGAACGGAGAAGCGTGGTAGGTCACAGTCCATGGGGTCACAAAGAGTCGGACACAACTGAGCAACTTCACTTGGGGGTTAATAATAATTTTTTGCAATAAAAGAGTGGTTTATATTTTCATATAATGTAATGTATGACATAATCCTCTGACAGAGGAAACAGCTGAACTTCTTTGACTTCAAATGAAAAATAAATACCTTACCTACAGATGGAGGATGGCTACCCTTCTGAAGATGATTCTCTGTGATACTATATGGTAGGGCATAAAATTACTGAGTAGTAAAGAGTCAAATTTTCACTGATAAAAAGGGAAGAAGTCTGCCTACCCTAATGCATCACTCTAGCATGGAAAAGATCACTGGTCTCTGAAGGAGTTATACAGATATATGTGTTGAGAGTGGTGATACAGTCAAATGCTAAATTTCACCTAGTTTGTGGGAGGAAATATCACTTTCACCAAATCATTTAAAACTTATTTGAGGACACAGTGAAATTTGTTTTGTCATGTCCAACTCTTTGCAACACCATGGACTATGCAGTCCGTGAAATTCTCCAGGCCAGAGTACTGGAGTGGGTAGCCTTTCCCTTCTCCAGGGGATCTTCCCAACTCAGGGATCAAACCCAGGTCTCCCACATTGCAGGCAGATTCTTTGCCAGCTGAGCCACAAGGAAAGCCCAAGAAGATTGGAGTGGGTAGCCTATCCCTTCTCCAACAGGTCTTTCCAACCCAGGAATCAAACCAGGGTCTCCTGCATTGCAGGCAGATTATTTACCAACTGAGCTATAAGGGAGGGAATAGTTTTAAGCCATTACATAAGCATTCAAATTGGGCAGAACCAAATAGACATTTTACCAGAGAGGAGATGCAGATGGCCAAAAAGCACATGAAAAGATGTTCAACGTCACTAATCATCAAGGAAATGCATATAAAAACCACAATGAAATATCATCCACACCTGTCAGAATGACTGTCATCAAAAAGAATACAAATATGGGACTTCCTTGTTGGTCCAGGGTTGAGTCCAGCTTCCAATGCAGGGGATGTGATTCAGTCCCTGGTCAGGGAACTAAGATCACACATGCTGCAGAGCAGCCGAGTCTGTGTGCAACAACTACTGAACCCACACACTCTAGAGCCCATGCTCCACAACAAGACAGGTCTGCCTGCCTCAACAAAGACTTAGCACAGCCAAAATTACATATATATAAAAAAACAACACCAGTAACGAATGTTCTTGAGGAAAACCCTTATTCACTGTTGGCAAGAATGTAAATCAGCACAGTCACTGTGGAAAACCGTATTGAGCTTCCTCAAAGAAACTAAAAATAGAAGTGTCATATGACCCAACAATTACATAATCCCACTCCAGGAAATATATCATAAAAAAGAAAAAACCAAAAGCACTCACTCAAAAAAAATACATGTTCATAGCAGCGTTACTTACAATTGCCAAGAAAGGGAAGCAACCTGAATGTCCATCAAAAACATTTGATAAAGAAGATACTGTATGAATATGCAATGTAATGCTATTCAACCAGGAAAAAGAACAAAATTTTGCCATTTGCAGCAGCATAGACGGACTTGGAGGGCATTATGCTAAGTTAGATAAGTCAGAAAAGACAAATACCCTATGATATCACTTATATGTGAAATCTAAAATATACAACAAACTGGTGAATATTACAGAAAAGAAGCAGACTTCAGATATAAAAAAGAAAGTGGGAGTTACTAGTGGCAGGAAAGTGGCATTATAGAGGTGGGAAAGTGGGAGGTACAGACTATTGGAGTAAGACAGGTTCAAGGATGTATTGTGAAACACAGGGAAGATAGTCAATATTTTTTAATAACCATAAATGGAAAGTAACCTTTAAAACTGTTTAAGAATTTAAAAATAGGGAAACTGTAGAAAATAAATGAATCATTTCTAAGTGATTTAGGGTAATGTGTGTGTGGGTGGGGCAGAATTACCATATAGGATTAACCTTTTATATTGACCTGCTATTTAACATACATGACTTAGCATGAATCTGAATTTATTTTTCACTAAGAATTGAGGAAAATAACTTTTATGTTTGTTTGAGAATGTATTTTTTTCTACAAGCAGTTGGGAATTTTTATACTTCTATCTCAGAGTATCTTAACACAGACTCAAATTTTTAGAACAATTATTGTTACCAAGAAAGACTGAAGAGAAAACCCCTTTAGAAAAAACAACAACAACAAAAACCCTGATATTTGCATAGACCTATGCAAAGCCATACATTGGTACACATATTATTCTATTATTAGTCTCACTGCAAAATAATTCATGTTCTGTGTGTACATTATATCCATCTGTGAACTTGAATGCTGTAATTTGTGGTGTGGAAGTGTCCTAACCAAACAAGCATTAGTTACAGCAAGATCAAATACAGAGACTTTACAGAAGGGCTAATGATGAGAGAACTTTTATCCTTTTCATATATAGTTTTTTCTTTCATTTGAGGAAATGTTATTTAGCAAGCATGGAATGATATTTTTAGTCTAGAGAGTTAATTAATAATTCATTCATGAATAATCATTAAAAGCAATTATTAAAATGTATGTCTAACTTCACAAAGCACAACATTAAAATGCATGCTTATTTCAACTGGTGATTTTTATTCACGGGCCTGCTTCTTGTACTCTCTGCATCTTTTAGTACTTAGTACCCTCATTGGTACCTGATTCGTACCTTGTTAGTACCCTTTGGACATTTCTTCTCTCCTTCTCTCCCTTTCTTTCTGTCCATATATTTGTATTAGAGTGAACACATACAGCCTTATGAATCTGTGTTTACTAAGTTAGTGCTGCCTGTAAGATGAATAAGTAATAGCCATAGCTGTTACTTAAATTTATAGTAACCATAATATAATTTATTTAGATAGAATTTTAAAAGTTATCTGTAACAGAAAGTATAACCTTGGCTTATGAATGAAGACACATTAGAAATCTTTTTGCTTAATTTATATTTCCTTTATTCATTTTGGAAATGAGATTTGAAGTGCTCTCCTATACTTAAGCTTGAAATGTCATTTGATACAGACTTAGCACCTGAGAATAGGTATGGCACTCCGCTCTAAAAATTGCACACAGTAGAGTCTGAATGACCTATTGCTGAAGTTTTTGCTTTTCATCAAGGTATTACTTTGGAAAAAGCCCTTGGTAAAGGAGCATTGTCAAATTGATTAATCCACTGGCACTGATCAAACTATTTGATTTGATTTGACCAGAAATCATGAGCCCAGTGATTCGGCCTTAACTGAAATATTTTTTGATAGCTTAAAAAGTTCTGAACTGACACCTTTTACCTCCTATATTGTGTTTTTTTCTCTATCCCAATTTTATGCTCCTTGGTAGTCTGCCTTTCCACAATTTTTCCAGCAGAACTTATTTGCTTCTACCTGATGCTCCTAAATATGCAACTGTGATGATAGCACTAATCACACTATGATGTGATATTTAGAATTAGGTTCCCACACAAAGCTGTAAACTCTTTAAGAAAATAGTTCAAATCTTAAATATATGTCAGGAGCTAGCACCATGTTTTCTGAATGACAGAAACTGATGATTGCTTGCTGTCGAATGAACAAATAATTGAACCATCTTCTAAAGGCCCCAGACAATGAGAAATCAACCCAGAGCAGCCACTCTTGATCAAAACCAGTGCTCTTTATTTCACCTTGGTTCTCACTGATATCTCTGAAATTCACAGAAGTAGGCATTGAAAACATTTTTGTTTTGTTTTGGTAAAGCAGCATTGTTTGCAAAAAATATTACCTATAAGTTTTAAGGTGCCCCTTTGCATCTTGTGTGTTCTGGCTTGGAATTCTACTTTAATTCTATTTTTGTGTGTGTCATATCTATTTTAATATTTTATATATGTGATTATTATAACACTACAAAAAGTGCTAGTGATTTCGAATTGATCTATTAACAACATCACTGACTGACATAAGATTATTAATCTCATAGTAATTTATTTTCTAAGTCTTTAGAAATATTTCCTTAAATTCAGCAGTAAATCTTGTAATCTTATTTTCAAAATATAAATATCTCAATAAAGGGCTTAATTGCAATATAATAGGTCATATCAGTAGTAAAATATCATTTAAGGAGAATGTGAAGAGTTGGGACAATGTATTTCAATACCAAAATCACATTAAAAACAATGTTAAAAAAACTTAAAGGAATTTTATAAACTTAATGTAACTTTAGTGAAAAATTGTAATTTTTATCTCACTAGTGCTTGAGAAGTAAAAAGAAAAAAATATATATGTATGTAGTTAATTGGCAGTCAAAATGAAATGCATAAAGACACTCTATTTAGTCCCCATATGGAATGCCAAATGGAAAACAATTTTAATTAAAATTTTAGAAATCCTATTAAAACTGTATCAGTTCAGTTCAGGTGAGTCACTCACTCATGTCGAACTCTTTGCAACCCCATGAACTGCAGCACGGCAGGCCTCTCTGTCCATCACCAACACCCAGAGTTTACCCAAACCCATGTCCATTGAGTCAGTGATGCCATCCAACCATCTCATCCTCTGTTGTCCCCTTGTCCTCCTGCCTTCAATCTTTCCCAGCATCAGGGTCTTTTCAAATGAGTCAGCTCTTTGCATCAGGTGGCCAAAGTATTGGAGTTTTACCTTCAACATCATTCCTTCCAATGAACACCCAGGACTGATCTCCTTTAAGATGAACTGGTTGGATCTCCTTGAAGTCCAATGGACTCTCAAGAGTCTTCTCCAACACCACAGTTCAAAAGCATCAATTCTTTGGCACTCAGCTTTTTTATAGTCCAACTCTAACATCCATACATGACCACTGGAAAAACCATAGCCTTGACTAGACAGACCTTTGTTGACAAAGTAATGTCTCTGCTTCTCAATATGCTGTCTAGGTTGGTCATAACTTTCCTTCCCAGGAGTAAGCATCTTTTAATTTCATGGCTGCAATCACCATCAGTGATCTTGGGGCCCCAAAAAATAAAGTCAGCCATTTTTTCCACTGTTTCCCATTTATTTGCCATGAAGTGATGGGACCAGATGCCATGATCTTAGTTTTCTGAATGTTGAGCTTTAAGCAAACTTTTTCACTCTCCTCTTTCACTTTCATCAAGAGGCTCTTTACTTCTTCTTTACTTTCCGCCGTAAGGGTTGTGTTATCTGCGTATCTGAGGTTATTGATATTTCTCCTGGCAATCTTGATTCCAGCTTGTGCTTCATCCAGCCCAGTGTTTCTCATGATGTATGTACTCTGCATATAAGTTAAACAAGCAGGGTGACAGTATACACCCTTGACGTACTCCTTTTCCTATTTCGAATCAGTATGTTGTTCCACGTCCAGTTCTAACTGTTACTTCCTGACCTGCATATACGTTTCTCAAGAGGCAGATCAGGTGGTCTGGTATTCCTATCTCCTTCAGAATTTTCCAGTTTATTGTGATCTACACAGTCAAAGGCTTTAGCATAGTCAATAAAGCAAAAATAGATGTTTTTCTGGAACTCTCTTGCTTTTTCAATTATCCAGCGAATGTTGGCAATTTGATCTCTGGTTCCTTTGCCTTTCCTAAAACCAGCTTGAGTATCTGGAAGTTCACAGTTCACGTATTGCTAAAGCCTGGCTTGGAGAATTTTGAGCATTACTTTACTAGCATGTGAGATGAGTGCAATTGTGATGTAGTTTGAACATTCTTTGGCATTGCCTTTCTTGAATGAAAACTGCCCTTTTCCAGTCCTGTGGCCACTGCTGAGTTTTCTAAATTTGCTGGCCTATTGAGTGCAGCAGTTTCACAGCATCATCTTTTAGGATTTGAAATAGCTCAACTGAAATTCCATCCCCTCCACTAGCTTTGTTCGTAGTGATACTTCCTAAAGCCCACTTGACTTCACATTACAGGATGTCTGGCTCTAGGTGAGTGATCACACCATTGTGGTTATCAGGGTCATGAAGATCTTTTTTGTATAGTTTTGTGTATTCTTGCCACCTCTTCTTAATATCTTCTGCTTTTGTTAGGTCTATACCATTTCTGTCCTTTATTGAGCCCATCTTTACATGAAGTGTTCCCTTAGTATCTCTAATTTTCTTAAAGAGATCGCTAGTCTTTCCTATCCTATTGTTTTCCTCTATTTCTTTGCATTGATCACTGAGGAAGGCTTTCTTATCTCTCCTTGTTATTCTTTGGAACTCATATTCAAATGGGTATATATTCCCTTTTCTCCTTTGCTTTTCACTTGTCTTCTTTTCACATTACCTATACTGTATTATTCTTTTCCCACATCGGACAAAATTAACAAGTGTCTAAAGAAATGTATCGGAGAAGGCAATGGCACCCCACTCCAGTACTCTTGCCTGGAAAATCCCATGGATGGAGGAACCTGGTAGGCTGCAGTCCATGGGGTTGCTAAGAGTCAGACACGACTGAGTGACTTCACTTTCACTTTTCACTTTCACGCATTGGAGAAGGAAATGGCAACCCACTCCAGTGTTCTTGCCTGGAGAATCCCAGGGACGGGGGAGCCTGGTGGGCTGCCGTCTATGGGGTCGCACAGAGTCAGACACGACTGAAGCAACTTAGCAGCAGTAGCAGCAGCAAAGAAATGTAGGTATAAAACATGTGACCATTTTATGCAATTTATATTCTGTGGCAGTTCAGAATACTTGTATTATTCATATCACTTTGGAGTTTCAGAACATTTGAGCAAAAAATAAAAATCATGATAATTTTGTTGTTGTTGTTCAGTCACTAAATCATGTCTGACTCTTTGCAACCCCATGGACTGCAGGATGCCAGGCTTCCCTGTCCTTCACTGTTTCCTAGAGTTTGCTCAAACTCATGTCCATCGAGTCAGTGATGTTGTCTAATCATCTCATCCTCTGCCACCCCCTTCTCCTTAGTGTCCCCTGGGAAGCCCCTGATCAGAGTAAACTCCACATTATCAAGGAATTTTACCATGATTGTCCTACTCTAACAATCTCTTGGAAAGCTTGTGCTTATACTTTGACAGTAATATAATATTGTACAGCTCTGACCAAACATTTTAGGAATCTTCAGGCATGATTTCTTGGCTTTCTGATACCATATTCGAAGATGTTGTTGAAGCAGGCATTATCTTGTGTCAATAGACTGGGATAAGTTAATTATGTTCATGAAACACAAAGAAGTCTAATGGAGAATAGTAAACAATAGGAATGTTAGGAGATAGGTCAGAGAGGAGTCCGGGGAACATCATAAGTACCTTTCATGCATCACAGTAAAAGTTTACATTCAATTCTAATTACAAGTGAAATCAATAGCAGGGTTTTAAGTGAGCATACCATTATTGCACATTTTCAAGAGTTGGGAGTCTCTTACTTTATTTCAAGAGAACATGATGGAGATGGAAAATAACACAGCCATTTCATAATCTATTTTGGAGATAGAATTGGTACAAACTTGTAGTTGGATTGGGTTATGAATAGAAATGACTTTTTGTTCTTTGGTCTGCATACGTGGGTGCATGATAGTGCCATAAACTCATAAAATATTAATTGACATGGGAAAGACTGATGGAAAGGTATAGTGAGAATGAATGGTAGTTAGTTGTGCCTAATAGACATCCAAATAGTCAAGAAATGGAGTGGTCTTTGTTCTTTGAGATACCCTTTAAGCTCAATCACAAAATCTAATTTTGTGGTTGGTCTAGCACAATGCTTTCTGGTTCCAATATTGCACTTCAGTTATGACTTATCAAAAAAATTTATGTTTGCTTATAAAGTAGAAAAAATTATTACCTACCTATTTTACCTTTGCAAAGGATCATCATATGAGTATTTTAAATAGAATACTTTCTTTCTTGTCAAGGTACTTCATAAAAGATCCTGAACAATAAGTAAGGAGAAGCCAATCCAAGATAAATGAGTTAAACCCCCCCAAAATATACATTCTTTTTAGTCATTTAATCTTATGATCAATCCTGAGCAATGATAGAGAAATATTTTTGATGTTTATATTTTTCTTAGGTTTATTTGCAAAAATATTGACAAGTCTTAAGAAATTTTAGTAGACACCAAGAAATGGATTTTCCTAGTGATTCAGATGGTAAAGAATCTGCCTGCAATGGAGGAGTCCTAGGTTTGATCCCTGGGTTGGAAGATCCCCTGGAGAAGGGAATGGAAACCCACTCCAGTATTCTTGCTTGGAGAAATCCATGGACAAAAGAGCCTGGCAGGCTACAGTCCATAGTATCACAAAGGGTCTCAGACACAACTGAGTGATTTTAAAGAAATGGTGGTAAGACATTGGTAAGACACTCTCTGGTAGGCACCATAGAAGGAAGTAAATCTTCAAAATAGAGCTTTTAAATGCTTTCTACAATGGATTGTCACTAGTATAATCTGATACATTTTTATCACTTTATATCAAAGCAGAGATACAAAAGGATCTGCCAAATGTGCAATTTTCCCTTCTATGACTCTTTACATATAAATGTATTGATACAACATTTAGAATGGCTATTCTATATTCAAAATATAACTTCCCACTGACTGCTTACGAGAAGCTAATCCAACTAAATAAACTGTATGCTCAAAGTTAGTATTTAGGTGCACAATCGTCACCCCCAATAGAACAACCGAAACAAATATCAGGTTTTTAAAATCAGAAATAAGATTATTTTTCTGTCTTGCACTTTCTGTTCATGTTACCACATTTTCTATTCAGAATCAGATTATGAGTAAAATTAGAGTCCTTTCAATTTTCTTATCTGTCATATTTAGTAACTTTTCACATTTATCCTTTTCTGTCTGTTGTATTTATTACAGATTAAATCACTGAAGTATAATATAAATACAGGAGTACTGCTTTTGTTTTCTAATTACTTACTTTGATTCTAGTATTGTTCCTCTTTAAAAGGAACCTTTCACAAATTCCCCCACTGCACTATATCTGTTTCTTAGCACCTCCTTCTCTATCTCTTTACCTCTCTTCCTCCTCTCTTTCTCTCTCTGTCCTCTGAGTCTTTTAACTTCTCCCTCTTCCAATCTATAAGTTGGATACTTTAAAGTTTTCTAATTTAGGTATTTAGTTAATTGTGGCTTAACACTATGATGTAGTATTAAGAGTGAAGAAGAAACACTGAAAGTATAAGACAAAGCATGGGAAAGAAAATTATAGGGTAGAGAGACATTTAAAATATTGTCAATGTGTTTAAAGTGAATTTGTTAGATAAATGGTATTACCTAATAGTGAAGACAGAAAAAAATTAATTACCCAGTCCAGGATGGATTCTCTGTGATACTGACCTTAAGGTTTTGCTTTGTGATACATATCTTAATGTTCTAGTTTGATGTAATTATGTTTAAACACTTCAATTTAGATATTTTAATTGTGGATCTTTCATTAGCTATTGCCCCAAAATCTGAAATTACAATTGCTTTAAACTGAAACTTTTCATAACAAAATAAATTGCATCAGAAGTATAAATGTAACATAGAAAATAATTTTTAAAGTTCCCATTTATGTTATCTCCCATAAAATTCTAAGGAAAGACATGATGTCAGCTAAATGTGTATGTGTTTGGTACTGAGGGGTTGGGAGGTTGTGTGAAAAAGAATTCTCATTAAATCAACATATCTAAGTTTTATTTAGTGATTTACATATGTGTAGCATTCTGCATAGTTTGAGGGTAATCAAAAGACTACTGTACAAAAAAGGTCTTCACGACACAGATATTCACGATGGTGTGATCACTCATCTACAGCCAGACATCCTGGAATATGAAGTCGAGTGGGCCTTAGGAAGGATCACTACTAGTGGAGGGGATGGAATTCCAGTGGAGCTATTTCAAATCCTGAAAGATGATGCTGTGAAACTGCTGCACTCTATCTGCCAGCAAATTTAGAAAACTCAGCAGTGGCCACAGGACTGGAAAAGGGCAGTTTTCATTCCAATCCCAAAGAAAGGCAATGCCAAAGAATGCTCAAACTACCTCACAATTGCACTCATCTCATATGCTAGTAAAGTAATGCTCAAAATTCTCCAAGCCAGGCTTCAGCAATATGTGAACCATGAACTTCCAGATGTTCAAGCTGGTTTTAGAAAAGGCAGAGGAACCAGAGATCAAATCGCCAACATTCGCTGGATCATCCAAAAAGCAAGAGTTCCAGAAAACATCTATCTCTGCTTTATTGACTATGCCAAAGCCTTTGACAGTATGGATCACAATAAACTGTGGAAAATTTTGAAGGAAATTTGAATACCAGACCACCCGACCTGCCTCTTGAGAAACCTATATGCAGGTCAGGAAGCAACAGTTAGAACTGGACATGGAACAACAGACTGTTCCAAATAGGAAAAGGAGTACATCAAGGCTGTATATTGTCACCCTGCTTATTTAACTTATATGCAGAGTACATCATGAGAAATGCTGGGCTGGAATCAGATTGCCAGGAGAAATATCAATAACCTCAGATATGCAGATGACACCACCTTATGGCAGAAAGTGAAGAAGAACTAAAGAGCCTCTTGATGAAAGTTGAAGAGAGTGAAAAAGTTGGCTTAAAGCTCAACATTCAGAAAACTTAAATCATGGCATCCAGTCCTATCACTTCATGGCAAATAGATGGGAAACAGTGGAAACAATGGCTGACTTTTTTTAGAAGGGCCCCAAGATCACTTCAGATGGTGATTGCAGCCATGAAATTAAAAGATGCTTACTCCTTGGAAGGAAAGTTATGACCAATCTAGACAGCATATTGAAAAGCAGAGACATTGTCAACAAAGGTCCATCTAGTCAAGGCTATGGTTTTTCTAGTAATCATGTATGGATGTGAGAGTTGGACTACAAAAAAGCTGAGCACCAAAGAATTGATGCTTTTGAACTGTGGTGTTGGAGAAGACTCTTGAGAGTCCCTTGGACTGCAAGGAGATCCAACCAACCAGTCCATTCTAAAGGAGATCAGTCCTGGGTGTTCATTGGAAGGACTGATATTCAAGCTGAAACTCCAATACTTTGGCCACCTGATGTGACGAGCTGACTCATTTGAAAAGACCCTGATGCTGGGAAAGATTGAGGGCAGGAGGAGAAGGGGACGACAGAGGATGAGATGGTTGGATGGCATCACCAACTCAATGGACATGGCTTTCGGTAAATACTGGGAGTTGGTGATGGACAGGGAGGCCTGGCGTGCTGTAGTTCATGGGGTCGCAGAGTAGGACACAACTGAGTGATTGACCTGAACTTTACTGACTGACTTAAATTATTGAAATTGTTAAATTTAAAAGATCAAGTGGCAACCGAGGACCTTTGCCATGGGCCACAGGAGCAAAGCTTGGCCAAGGGAGAAGGCCACATGTGGGAGACCTTGTACCCCTGTTACAGTTCAGCTTTATGTGTCTGTGGAGACATAGGTAGCTGGGATGAGGTGAGCAGGGCCCAGTGGGGACTCTCTCCCCTGTTGGCTATGGGAGCTGATCCAGTGTAACCCTCTGCCCATGGTCAGCCTCAAGCCAGCCCGCCTGGACTTGGTGGGCTGCCTGGGCTTCTGCCACGGGTCCAGCAGTCAGTCTTGTGCTCAACAGTGTGGGTACCCAGCATATGTCCCAGGTACATAGGCCACTGGTAACATAGTCAGGGCTCGCCATCATAAATGGCCTCTGTGCCAGACTGGAGAAGACTCCATTTGGGAAGATACCAGAGAGCCTCCTGCAGCTCCGGACCACTGAGTGGCTGCCAGCCCTGTGAACTATGGCCGAATGTGCAAACTGTCCCTGTCCTTTGGATAAGGAAATTTATGTAAGGACAGGGCTTTCTGGATGTGAACCAACAGCTTCTGGGCAAAGATTTGGCCTGTAGAAGCATGGACTTGGTGTTCTGGAAAGAGGTAGTGCTCCTGGGTAGTGCTGGGGGAGCCCCAGGAGAAAAGATGGATCTTTGGATATGAATTCAGGGTAGGTTTGCCAGTCCCAAGAGTATGGTGACACCTGGCTGCTCAGGACAGTGGTGAGAGTTAATCCTGGGGATGAGTCTGAGGATCAAGGCCTTGATGTCAAGGACCAAGGACACAGTAGCAGTGGAGAAGGAAGAAAGGCAAGGAAAAAATGCCTGGGTTGGTGCATTAACAAAGGAACCAAGTAACAGCCAAGATACTGAATGTGCAGACATATATCTTTGAGGCTGGGTGCTGAGGAAATCTAGAGATGACAGGGGGACTGTGGGACCACAGACAGTTGTGGCGATCTTGCTCCATTGCAAAAGCAAACTCTCTTTTGGTTTGCTCCTAATTCTTCTAATGCAGCCTCACTCCGAGTCCTGCCCAGGAGACTTCACAGTGAAATGGGGAATCAAGAAGGAGGACTAATAATAAAATTTAAATGCTTCATTCTGTCCATCTCTGCTACTTATCTTTCTGAATGTCTCAGCAGTTAAAATATGCTTGCCAATTCAGGAGACTCGGGTTCAGTCCCTGAGTCAGAAAGATCCCCTGGAGAAAGAAATGGCAATGGACTTGCCTGGAGTATTCTTGCCTGGAGAATCCCATGGACAGAGGACCCTGGCGGGCTACAGTCCACAGGGTCGCAAAAGAGTCAGACATGACTTAGCAAGTAAACAACAATCCGTATCTCCAATGAATGTACAGAAACCTGTGATCGTAAGACTACCACTTCATATATTGAGTCAGAAATTCACTTTTATTTTTGATTCATGCACAGGTCCTAATTACTTCACAATTTATAGATTGGGCCATATGAAACTGCCTTTTCTCTAAGTGAAATAATGATAAGATATCTGTAGTTTTAAACAGTTCAACTTAATCTTTTGAATTATTTGAGGAAAGTGTCTGTGCTATACAAGTTTACTTTACCCATTCAAAAAGTTTCTGTTTTTTTTTTTTTTCTGTATGACACAAAAATAGCCAAGGAAGCAGTATTAATCTATGATTAAAAAGATTAGAGTTTCAACTACACAATGTTCTATGACTTCAAAACAAGATGCCGTCATTCTTTAAAGAAAAATGTTAACAATAAAGTTATATTTTCAACTGAATTAATAACATAGTGTAAAAACACTTTAATTTTATGCAGATAAGTAATAGAGGTTATAATATTAATCTGGATTTTTTTAAATTTTATTTTATTTTTAAACTTTACAATATTGTATTACTTTTGCCAAATATCGAAATGAATCCACCACAGGTATACATGTGTTCCCCATCCTGAACTGTCCTCCCTCCTCCCTCCCAATACCATCCCTCTGGGTCGTTCCAGTGCACCAGCCCCAAGCATCCAATATCGTGCATTGAACCTGGACTGGCAACTCGTTTCATACATGATATTATACATGTTTCAATGCCATTCTCCCAAATCTTCCCACCCTCTCCCTCTCCTACAGAGTCCATAAGACTGTTCTATACATCAGTGTCTCTTTTGCTGTCTCGTACACAGGGTTATTGTTACCATCTTTCTAAATTCCATATATATACGTTAGTATACTGTATTGGTGTTTTTCTTTCTGGCTTACTTCACTCTGTATAATAATCTGGCTTTTTAAAAATTGTGATTTTTTGTCATCATTTGATTATTATAAAGTTACATAATTTTGTAATTTTATAATTTATAATTTTATAAAATTATCCCTTTAGCAAATAAATATAAGATATATTTAAAGTCAACATGGAAAAATGTGAAGTTCTCTCTTGAGATAAACATTTTCTAGACCTAATGATTGTTCTGCTTGCCATGTAATCAGAATCTTCAAGAGGCTTTGAAGAGAGAGAAAACTCTTCCTTTTACTAGTGTCTTTGAATATTTCAGTATTATCAAGGTCAATTAAAATGTTATTTTATAGTTATATGTCATATAATTTAGATAAACTTAAGTAATTTGCAACATTCAAGGTAGAAATGGAGTTGCCTTTTTTAATCACATGACATTACTATTTCTGCTTTAAATTGAAAAAAGTATATGTTGGGTATAAGACTAGTCAAAAATTTAATATGATCATTTTATTACTTCTTTAGTCAGCATTATAGATCCTCTGTTCTAGTTTATTAGTTTCCTTACAGTTTATTAATTACATACATCTATTTCTCCATTTTTATAACAATTTTAATTCTTAAAGACAACCTAAGACCTATTTTTTCTATTCTCTTCAGTTTATTTTCAAAACTCATTAGAGCCTCAGTGAGATAACAGTGAGACCTACTAGTTACACCACATTGTTACACTGCTATCAGTTAGCAGAGTGATTCCTACATATAACAGGTTGATAGATAACTTATATATTCTACAGAACCTAACATAAAGTTAAACATCTAAGTTCTCCATAAGTGTTTGATATAAATACCTTAATATGTCTAAAGATGATTCATTCTCATTCTAAATATATATTTTGATTATATGTAGCTATTGTTCCTAGTATTCAAAATATAAAATATAACATTATTCATACATATGCTGCTGCTGCTGCTGCTAAGTTGCTTCAGTTGTGTCAGACTCTGTGCAATTCCATAGACGGCAGCCCACCAGGCTCCCCCAACCCTGGGATTCTCCAGGCAAGAACACTGGAGTGGGTTGCCATTTCCTTCTCCAATGCATGAAAGTGAAGTCGCTCAGTCGTGTCTGACTCTTAGCGACCCCATGGAGTGCAGCCTACCAGGCTCCTCCATCCATGGGATTTTCCAGGCAAGAGTACTGGAGTGGGGTGCCATTGCCTTCTCCAATTCATACATATGGGACTATGTATATATGTGTGTATATAGTGTGCAGATATCACCCATGACAAATGAGAAAATTGTGAAAACAGCTTATTATTAGTTCTACCTTTTTTTTTTAGCATATGGTGTTGTCAGTGGTGCTATTCAAATGGTTTTTGCTTTGTATCTATATTGCCTTTTTATTTTTCCTAATTCTTTTTATAATGTATCTCCTTTTATTTAAAAAGAAATAGATATAAGAAATAATCCATTTTATATCAAATTGGTTCAGTATTATTTATTATAATGTATAACCCCATGATAGTTTTAATGTAGTCATAAATAATGCTATTTTTAATATTTAAATAATACATAACTTGAGATTCCTATAATTTGGAAAGTCTTTATCAGTTACATAACACCAAGTATTTATATGGAAAAAAATAGAAATCTACAATATTTACTGTCAATAAACTTTAATTGTGCCAGCAAGGGGGCAGAAATGCAGAAAATTATAGACTTTTAAATGTGTGAATTGCTTGCAAGTTAGAAGACCTAGGTAATTATTTATCTTAGATGGATAGTGCACAATAAAACTCAGGGACAATGATAATTGAGGTGACTTCATCTTGCTTCAACTCTGTTATCACATAAAAGGAGCAATCTCCTTTTAATCTAAAATTTGACATGAATAAACTTGCTTTATGAGTTTTTTGGTGCTTGCTAAGACAAAGAAAGCAGCAGTTTAAGAGAGTTAGGTTTATAACAATATTTTGAAGATCCCGTAGCTAGAAACTAATCAGAATAATGTTCAAATATTAGAAAATAATTGGAGTAATTATAAAGCACAAATTGAGTCAAATTACAAACAGTGAAAGGCAATATCCTTTTTTCTTTCTTCTATCATACAACCATGCTAAACTTCCCATATTATTCATGAAAGCTCTCTTTAGAATTTATGACTTACAATAGCAATTGGCTTGTGACTTTTCCCACATAGCCTTCTGGAATCAAATTGACTTGACAAATATTTAGGATGAATGCCAAGAGACTTTTTGGCATAAAATAGCAACCATTTCTGTTTTTACACAATTATTGCAGCTTGTGAGAGAAGTTTAATGATTACAACAAAAACTTTGTTTGCCATAAGTTGAAATGAATTAACTTGTGACTTATCTACCACAAATAGTAAAAGAAGTTAACAGAAATGCTTTGCATTTCTTATACTTTAGAGTTAACCATTTCTACTTATTGCGCCTTGTGGAGATGAGTATTATGGAATTGATTACTTCTCAGTATAAAACCTATAAACGGCATGTTTCGTGTTCATCATTCTCTTCTTCAGCTTTCACATCCAGTGTGAGGTCATGAGCAATTCGATACACAAACTGAGTCATCACCCACAAAGTATTTTTATGATAAAACAAGGAAATATTTCCCTAGGAAATCAGGGTGAATTGTGTGTGTGTGTGTTTTGCTCTTTTAGTTTCATTTTGATTTTTCTTTTATCTTTTCCCCAGGAAGACATAGCTCTATAACTTTAAAATTCACTTTGGGAGTTTTAGTATTAGAATTAATCATACACAGCATGACTTTTAAAAATAGACATTCACTTGAATAATTTTATCATGTAAGCTTATAAAATAAATATGTGTATGAGACTATGAAATGAACCCTACAAATGTGAATTGAAATGTATTTGTAACTTGACAAAGCTTAGATGGTACATTTGAATCAGACAAAGAAATGATGGTTGAGTTACAGCTTATAAATTATGGTCACTTTATATTTGTGAACTGTACCTATCAAAAGACCTTGTCTAGAGCAGGAGAGTACAAGGGAATGTGTGAGGAAACTGGGTAACAACAGTGTCTGTTTATTTAGATCTCATTGCTTTCTGAATAACTCAATTTATTTACAGCTTTGATGATTAAAATTGAACTAATTTTAACAATACATCTGGGAGGGAGATGGAGGGTAGGATTATCACATTTAGTTGAAAAATACATTGTCTATTTGGAATGTGAAAATCACAGAACATACCAGATTGTAATAGAAAGTATATTTTTATATTCTATCTAATATCTATCTCAGAGTTTAATTTCTTACATACAACTGACTTTCTGTCAATAGCTGAGAGAGAAAATGCTGGCCAAGATTCTTATGGCTGGTAGGAAAAAAAGGCCCTTCCGGAAGTATAATTTTGTTAACACTTCATCCCTTGTTTTGGTTGCATTCCTTATTAGCACAAAATGATCTAAATCAAGTTCTCTCATGGGCTTTATTTTGATTGAAGTGAAGCTGCTCAGTCGTGTCTAGCTCTTTGCAACCCCATGGACTGTAGCTTACCAGGCTGCTCAGTCCATGGAATTTTCCAGGCAAGAATACTGGAGTGGGTTGCCATTTCCTTCTCCAGGGGATCTTCCTGACCCAGGGATCAAACCCAGGTCTTCCGCATTGCAGGCAGACGCTTAACCATCTGAGCCACCAGGCAAGCCTTACTTTGATTCTCCCTAAATAATTGTTTTAACTTTTAATTTCATAAGTTCTGAATTTCACATTTAGGAGAGTAGATTTACTGAGTATATTGGCATACACTAACATTTCTGGAGAATGAAAACAGCTAACCTTGGTCATGTCGTTAGTCATGGCACTGGAAGGGTGAGCGGCAACACTCAATCCTCAGAATGGATTTACTGCTGCTTCTCGCTGTGTATGTCAGCCTGCTCATAGTCATAGCTCATTCCTCTATGTGTTGGTCTCTCTACCACTGTGAGTTCTGTCTCCTTTTCTCTCCCTTTAGCCCCTTTCAGTCTGATTCCCCCAATAACAATACCCATGTAAACATAACTTCAGTTATGTCTATCAGTGGGTGTACATGTGTGTTACCTTGAGAAACAGAAGCATTTCTTCAAATTAGAGAAATGACAGTGCACTTATATTGATGATGCCTTCCCTAACTGCATCCTCTTAGATCTTGGAGGCACTCACCATTATCCTCAGGCAGGTGACAGGGGATTTATTGTCACTAGATTCTTCCCTATGTACTTTAATCCTGAAGTAATAAATGCATGCATTTTCCCCAAAGTGGAGAGTATAGTAACTTTGAAAATCTCTCTTTCCATATAATCATTTTGCCTCTTAAGCTACTTACTATAATGTTTAAAACATTAACCTTTATTCTCATATTTACCTTTGTAATAGACATTAATGAAAAATTTCAGATTAATTGTATTAAAATTGGGCAAGTAACTTATTTGAAAAGATCCTTTTATTTCTCAAAATATGCTGAGGCCTATAAAATTGTCATTTGTTTTTATTTCAAGTTGAATTTTCTATTATTCCTTTTATTCTCTTTTTAAAATTTGTATGTTTTGATTAAAATTCAAAAGCCAAACTAAAGAAAAACTAGAGGAGAGAGGGAAAAAGGTAAGTTTCAAGTCATTCTAGGAAGATGCTATCCATATAAAATGTATTATAGTGTAGCTATTACTCTATTCTGCTATAAGGATGTTTTAGGATAAAAAGATTTTTAGAAGCAGAAATTCAGGGTATATGCATAGATTAAAATGGTTCTTTATAACAATACTTCCCAGACTTTTAGATTTTAGGAATTAGCTTTTTTTTTTTTTTTTCATTAGATTGGAAGGACTGGTGTATGGTTGCCAACTCTCTTTTACCAAAGAAGAATGTTAAAAGTATCAGTTAGTAATTACTATTAGAGAAGGGATATTTCACAAACACACACATTGAGAAGAACATAAACTCAGAATAAAATATATGGGCCTTTACTAGTAATGATACCTGACAACTATATGCTAATATGTGTTTAATATAGATATTTTTAAAATCTGAATAGTGACATGTTATAACATAAAATTGTTGTTCAGTCACAAAGTCAGATATGACTTTGTGATCTAATGGACAGCAGCACACCAGGCTTCCCTGTCCTTCATTATCTCCTGGAGTTTGCTCAAACTGATGTCCATTGTATCAGTGATGCCAATCAAGTATCTCGTCCTCTGTCATCCCCTTTACCTCCTGCCCTCAATATTTCACAGACTCAGGGTCTTTTCTGTGAGTCAGCTCTTGGCATCAGGTGGACAAAGTTTTGGAGCTTCAGCTTCACCATCAGTTCTTCCAATGAATATTCAGGGTTGATTTCCTTTAGGTTTGACTGGTTTTAACTCCTTGCAGTCCAAGAGACCTCTCAAGAGTCTTCTTCAGCACCACAATTTTAAAGCATCATTCTTCAGCACTCAACTTTCTTTATGGTCCAAATCTCACAACCTTATATGACTACTAGAAAAACCATAGATTTGACTATATGGACCTTTGTCGGCAAAGTGATGTCTCTGCTCTCAATACACTGTCTAGGTTTGTCATAGCATTTCTTCCAAGGAGTAAGTGTCTTTTAATTTTGAGGCTGCAGTCACCATTGGCATGATTTTGGAGCCCGGAAAAATAAAACTTGTCACTATTTCCATTTTTTTTCCATCTATTTGCCATGAAGTGATGGGACCAGATGCCATGATCTTTGTTTTTTGAATTTTGAGTTTTAAGCCATATTTTTCACTCTCCTCTTTCACCTTCATTAAGAGGCTTTCTGCCAATAGAGAGATAATAATCTGCATATCTGAGGTTGTTGGTATTTCTCCCAAAAGTCTCGATTCCAGCTTGTGAGTCATCCAGCCCAGCATTTTGCATGATGTACTCTGCATGTAATTTAAATAAGCGGGGTAACAATAATACACAAGCATGTCACACTTCTTTCCCTATTTTGAACCAGTCTGTTGTTCCATGTCTGGTTCTAACTGTTCCTTCCTGACCTGGATACAGATTTCTCAGGAGGCAGGTAAGGTGGTCTAGTATTCCTGTCACTTTAAAAATTTTCCACAGTTTGCTGTGTTCCACACAGTCAAAGGGTTTCAAGTAGTCAATGAAGCAAAAGTAGATAGTTTTCTGGAATCCCCTTGCTTTCTCTATGATCCTATGATCTCTACGATCTACAAATGTTGGCAATTTGATCTCCGGTTCCTCTGCCTTTTCTAAATCCAGCTTGTACATCTGGAATTTCTCATATCACATACTGTTGAGGCCTAGCTTGAAGGATTTGAAACCTTACCTTATTAGTATGGGAAATGAATGCAGTTGTACAGTAGTTATGTAGTTTGAACACTCTTTGGCATTGCCTCTCTTTGGGATTGGAATGAAAACTGACCTTTTCCAGTCCTGTGGCCACTGCTGAGTTTTCCAAATTTGCAAAAGACAAATATTATATGATATAATTTATATGGGCTTCCCTGATAGCTCAATTGGTAAACAATCTGCCTGCAATGCATGAGACCCCGGTTTGCTTCCTGGGAGGGGAAGATCTGCTGGCGAAGGGATAGGCTACCCACTCCTGTATTCATGGGCTTCCCTTGTGGCTCAGCTAGTAAGGAATCTGCCTGCAATGCGGGAGACCTGGGTTCAAGCCCTGGTTTGGGAAGATCCCTTGGAGAAGGGAAAGGCTACCCATTCCAGTATTCAGGCCTAGAGAATTCCATGGACAGTCATGGGGTCGCAAAGAGTCGGACACAACTGAGCTACTTTCACTTTCATATGTGGAATCTAAAAGAAAAAAAAAGATTCAAATGAACTTATTTACAAAGCAGAAATAGACCAAAAGACATAGAAAATAAACTTAGGGTTACCAAAGGAAAAAGAAGTAGAAGAGGTAGGAATTAACATATAAACACTACTATATAGGATCACAAAGAGTCAGACATGATTGAGCATCCACACCCACACACACACTGTGTGTAGTAACTAACAGGACCTAATATATAACACAGGATACTGTGCTCAATGTTTTGTGATAGCCTATAAGGGAAAAGAATCTATATATAACTGAACCACTTTGCTATACACCTGAAATTTGTAAATCAATTATACTTCAACAAAATTTCTTAAATGAATTTTTATTGCAATGTTACTTGGTAACAACCTATACTTCAGTCCATACTGATGAACTTGTTTGCAGGACAAGAATAGAGATGCAGATATAGAAAAAGGACTTGTGGACATAACATGGGAAGGAGAGGGTTGGACAAATTGAGAGAATAACATTGGAATATATATATTACTATGTGTAAAATAGATAGCTATTGGGAAATTTATGTTTAACACAGGAAGCTCAGCCTTTGCTCTCTTGTGACCTAGAGGGATGGAATGGGGTGGGGAGGGAAGTTCAAGAGGGTGAAGATACGTGTGTATTCATATTGTTTTATAGCAAAACCCATCACAACATTTATCCTTAAATTAAAATTAAGGATAAAATTAAAATTAAATTGAAATTATCCTAAAGCAGTTATCCTTAAATTAAAAATAAAATAAGTGGATAGAAGTACAGAGTAATTAATTTTGTTATAGGTACACAGTGAAATAATATAGAGCAAAATGAATCACTTCTCAATATTACATCCTTGAGTTGCACAAAGATAATGTTGAATCAAAGACAAGAGACACATGTTTAAAATCTCTGTCATTCATATATATCTTTTTATTTATACACAGGTAAAACTAATCTGCATTTCTAGAAGTCAGGTTGCCATTTTGAAAGGTGAGAGTGTAATGACTGTGAAGAAACACAAAGGCAACTCCTACACACTGACTGTGTATGCTCACTTAGCTGGTGACTGCACAAGTGATTTACCTTGTGAAAATTTGTGTATATTTATTGATTTGTTCACCCTTCTATATATGTTATATTTTTAAAATATATTTATTTAAAAATTAAATATCCAAAATACACAAAATATAGCATTAAAATTAACTAAAGTGTTCTTTTATTTTCTGCCCAACAAATTGGAACTTCCAACTGAGGATTCTTTGATTTTCTTAGATAATAAAACTCCTCTGATAATATCTCTGTATTTTCGCATGGAGAACACATTAGTAGTTTCATAAAATCTAGTTCTAGATTTGTTGTTGTTGATAATTTATATTCTCAAGCTACAACTGGAGAAAATTCAGAATACCATAACATAATTTATATACTCAAGCTGCAATTGGAGAAAATTCAGAATACCATTATTCCTTTGGTTGATAAGACTTACCTTTTCCCCTAGGGGTATATTTTGAATTATATGTTGTTAAGAATAAGAACATACTGTTAAACAATAAATTAAAGCTTTTTTCCCAAATACACACAACCAAACTCATAATGGAAGCTGACAATGACTCCTTTTTGAGCCTATGTCACTAAAAATCATTTATTATTGAGTCTTTGTCATATATATATATATATACACACACACACAAATTATGGTAACGGTAATAAGATTATTATATCTTGTTAAGCAATTACAGTAAAAAGTCATAAGCAGAGAGAATATAAAACCTTTTTCTGACACTTTAAAGGGAGTATTTTTTTTTTGGTGTCTATGCTTGAGGATGAGGTAAGAATAAATCAGGAATATCTGTTTGGGAGTCAATGACTATTTTTACATAAAGGCAGCAATTCAGGATGTTGCTTCCATGTAACTGGGGAGTCTATACTTCCTTTTCGCTAGGAAACTAGCTAATGGCCTCCAGTCCAAGGCCATCAAGAAGTAATGAAATTTGCCTAATAGAGTAATGGTCTGGATCTGCCAGGAGTCACCAGTAGCTTATAAACAGCCATAAGAGCTGTTATTTTTAATATAAATCATACAAGTAGACCTAAGTGGTTTTACAGAGTCATATGACTGAAGTTATCTCCTTAGAATAAAGGCCTTGACCTAGAATGGATAAAGAATAGACTCCCAATTAGAAAAGTACTATAAACTGCTCACTCTTAACCTATCAATACATTGATAGAGTACAAGTAAGTGAAGGAAAGAAAGAACAAAATTTGTGGTTGATTGAGTCTCATGTAAGGATCTGGTCTGCATTTCTAGCTGAAAGCTATATATGCGTTAAGAAGCTCCATGGAGTCTCAGAGGCTGGTCTACTCAATGCTCCTCTTCCTTTCACTCTCAGAAACAAGACCTGTGTCCCTTAAAGCAGAAAAAGGGTAATAATGGAAGAGAAGCATAGACTGGCAGTACTAGACCCAGTAATAAGCTGTGCTGATAAGTTTATTAGGCCAACTACAATTTCATTAAATTTTTGAAAGTGAAGATAGAATGCCAGTGGTGATATCTTGATTTTTTAAAAAATTTAACTGTATTGTAAGGAGCTGATGTCTAAGTTCTAGCCACCAGTAAGAACACCAGAGGAAGGATTATGCAATTCACTCACTTTCTTTTTAGATCATATTCAGCTAAGAAAAGCATAATCTCTTGGAGTGAACAGTAGGATTCCAAAGGAGAAAGAGTGGAATGTCTTATCTTCTTTTTCACTTATTTAGACAAACTACTACTGTAATAATTTAGCATCCCCCAGATAAAATGTGTAAGCCTTTTTGTAGAGTAGTGTGTTCTAGTTTAAGGTGTGTTGGTATAGACTTAGCATAATATCCATAATCTCCTCTATGTAGATCTTTTTCAATATATAATAGGGTTACATATCCCTCATGAGTTGAAAATATCTTAAGTTGAAATACATTCAGTACACCTAACCAACTGAACATCATTAAGCCTAACTCAAATGTGCTAAGTACTTTAGCCTACAGTTAGAAGGTCAGTTGTGTACATCTCTTTGCAACCCCATGGACTGTAGAGTGCCAGGCTCCTCTGTCCATGGAATTCTCCAGGCAAGAACGCTGGAGAGGATAGCCATTCCCTTCTCAAGGGGATCTTCCCTACCCAGCGATTGAACTCAAGTCTCCTGCCTTGCAGGCAGATTCTTTACCATCTGAGCCACCAGATAAGCCAATCTAATAACTCAAAACCTAGTTTAAAATGAAGTATTGACTATCTCATGTAATTTATTGAATACTGTTACTATGAAAGTGTAAAACAGAATTGTTGAATGAGTACAGTTCAGTTCAGTTCAGTTGCTCAGTTGTGTCTGACTCTTTGTGACCTCAAGAATCGCAGCACGCCAGGCCTCCCTGTCCATCATCAACTCCCGGAGTTCACCCAGACTCACGTCCAGAGTCAGTGATGCCATCCAGCCATCTCATCCTCTGTCGTCCCCTTCTCTTCCTGCCCCCAATCCCTCCCAGCATCAAAGTCTTTTCCAATGAGTCAACTCTTCGCATGAGGTGGCCAAAGTACTGGAGTTTCAGCTTTAGCATCATTCCTTCCAAAGAAATCCCAGGGCTGATCTCCTTCAGAATGGACTGGTTGGATCTCCTTGCAGTCCAAGGGACTCTCAAGAGTCTTCTCCAACACCCCAGTTCAAAGACATCAATTCTTCGGCACTCAGCCTTCTTCACAGTCCAACTCTTACATCCATACATGACCACTGGAAAAACCATAGCCTTGACTAGACGGACCTTTGTTGGCAAAGTAATGTCTCTGCTTTTGAATATGCTATCTAGGTTGGACATAACTTTCCTTCCAAGGAGTAAGCATCTTTTAATTTCATGGCTGCAGTCACCATCTGCAGTGATTTTGGAGCCCAGAAAAAATGAGTACAGAATGATAGTAAGTGTATCAGATGTTTAACCCTCCATGAACAGAGTGGCTGACTGTGCACTGCAGCTTGCTTCTGCTGCCCAGTATTAGAAGAGGGTATTTTGTACCACATGGGGCTAGCCTAGGAAAAGATCCAAACTTGATTTTTATTGAGTGCATATTGCTTTTGCATCATAAAGTGGGAAAAAATTTGATCCATTGTAAGTCAAGGACTGCCTGTATTAAAATATGCAACACTGGCTCTGAGTCATTAAAAGAAAATTTAAGTAAATCCCTCACTTACTGCTTTTTACTGAATGTCAGAGGGCTTTTCCTGGTGGCTCAGACGATAAAGCGTCTGCCTACAATGCAGGGGACCCTGGTTCAATCCCTGGGTCCGGAAGATCCTCTGGAGAAGGAAATGACAACCCACTCCAGTACTCTTGCCTGGAAAATCCCATGGATGGAGGAGCCTGGTAGGCAACAGTCTATGGGGTCGCAAAGAGTTGGACATGACTGAACGATTTCACTTCAATTCACCAGAGGGCTTTTCCATAGTTTGAGCTTGGAGTGATATATGGAAAATTCTGGTTTTGAATGACTCACCTGCTAATAATAGATGGATTAAAATTTGAAGATATTTGAAAGCATTCAAGACTCAAAAGAGACTGACACTGAATTAAATGATTAGGACTTAGATTAGAGTGGAAGCGATGGAGACTGAATGAAAGTTATAAATGACAGCAATAGTGCAATGCATGTTGAGGCTTATTTGTTGTTTGTTGTTTAGTCACTAAGTTGTGTCCTACTCTTTTGTGACCCCCCCTTCCAGCCTCCTCTGTCCATGGGATTTTCCAGGAAAGAATACTAGAGTAGGCTGCCAGTTCCTCCTACAGGGGATCTTCCTGACCCAGGGATCAAACATGCGTCTCCTGCATTGGCAGGCAAATTCTTTACCACTGAGCCACAGGGAAGCCCATTGAAGCTTATTAATACTTTTAATTGTTTTATATGGCTATTTCACCAAATGTCCTTATAGCAGAGAATAACAATACAGACCTTATCAAGACTGATAAAAGCACCTAACACAGTGGATATTATTCCAAGTGCTTCATAAAAGTAAAATGCAGAATGCTTAGCCTCTAGTCATATCTCTTCTGCTTTTAATAATTTTAAAAAATTCTTAAGAAACTATTCTCAACAAATGGGTCTTGAAATTGCTGTATTTGAAGCATTCAACTTGGACTGCAAGGAGATCCAACCAGTCCATTCTAAAGGAGATCAGCCCTGGGTGTTTTTTGGAAGGAATGATGCTAAAGCTGCCACCTCATGTGAAGAGTTGACTCATTGGAAAAGACTCTGATGCTGGGAGGGATTGGGGGCAGGAGGAAAAGGGGATGACAGAGGATGAGATGGCTGGATGGCATCACTGACTCGATGGACGTGAGTCTGAGTGAACTCTGGGAAATGGTGATGGACAGGGAGGCCTGGCGTGCTGCGATCCATGGGGTTGCAAAGAGTCAGACACGACTGAGCGACTGAACTGAACAGAACTGAAGCATTCAACCATGTATCTCTTGTTTGCATTTTCACTTACTCTCTCATCACAGTAAGACAAAAACATCTTGAAGACAAGGACCATTTTATGCCCTCCGTAGTTCCTAAGTGTAATTGAAAATGTCAGCTTTTTCCTTCCTATGTTGAGGGAAAAAAGAAAAAAGGTCTTTGCTTCTACTATTTTTTCTCCCCTCTGAGTCTTCTTGGTGTGAATATCACACAAAACACTTACATTTATTTTTGTTTTTTTTTAATATAAATTTATTTATTTTAATTGGAGGTTAATTACTTTACAATATTGTATTGGTTTTGCCATACATCAACATGAATCCGCCACAGGTATACACATGTTCCCCATCCTGAACCCCCCTCCCTCCTCCCTCCCCATACCATCCCTCTGGGTCATCCCAGTGCACCAGCCCCAAGCATCTTGTATCCTGCATTGAACCTGAACCGGTGATTCATTTCATATATGATATTATACATGTTTCAATGCCATTCTCCCAAATCATCCCACCCTTGCCCTCTCCCAGAGTCCAAAAGACTGTTCTGTACATCTGTGTCTCTTTTGCTGTCTCGCATACAGGGTTATTGTTACCATCTTTCTAAATTCCATATATATGCGTTAGTATACTGTATTGGTGTTTTTCTTTCTGGCTTACTTCACTATGTATAATCAGCTCCAGTTTCATCTGCCTCATTAGAACTGATTCAAATGTATTCTTTTTAATGGCTGAGTAAGTGTATATGTACCACAGCTTTCTTATCCATTCATCTGCTGATAGACATCTAGATTGCTTCCATGTCCTGGCTATTATAAACAGTGCTGTGATAAACATTGGGGTACACATGTCTCTTTCAATTCTGGTTTCCTCAGTATGTATGCCCAGCAGTGGGATTGCTGGGTCATAAGGCAGTTCTATTTCCAGTTTTTTAAGGGATTTCCACACTGTTCTCCATAGTGGCTGTACTAGTTTGCATTCCCACCAACAGTGTAAGAGGGTTCCCTTTTCTCCACACCCTCTCCAGCATTTATTGCTTGTAGACTTTTGGATCACAGCCATTCTGACTGGCGTGAAATGGTACCTCATAGTGGTTTTGATTTGCATTTCTCTGATAATGAGTGATGTTGAGCATCTTTTCATGTGTTTGTAGCCATCTGTATGTCTTCTTTGGAGAAATGTCTGTTTAGTTCTTTGGCCCATTTTTTGATTGGGACATTTATTTTTCTGGAATTGAGCTGTAGGAGTTGCTTGTATATTTTTGAGATTAGTTGTTTGTCAGTTGCTTCATTTGCTATTATTTTCTCCCATTCTGAATGCTGTCTTTTCACCTTGCTTATAGTTTCCTTTGTTGTTCAGAAGCTTTTAATTTTAATTAGGTCCCATTTGTGTATTTTTGCTTTTATTTCCAGTATTCTGGGAGGTGGGTCATAGAGGATCCTGCTGTGATCTATGTCGGAGAGTGTTTTGCCTATGTTCTCCTCTAGGAGTTATATAGTTTCTGGTCTTACGTTTAGATCTTTAATCCATTTTGAGTTTATTTTTGTGTATGGTGTTAGAAAGAAACACTTACTTTCTACTTGTACTCACCAAATGCATGGAAGTCCCCCAGCCTTGAACATCAAGTAATTCTCTGTTACTCCAGCTGGGTGGCCTACAATTTAATTCAGTTCTAGCATTATCTCCTTGAAAATAGGATCAGATTCCCCAGATTACACATCAGTCCCATAAGTCTGGGCCACTCGCTACTTCAGATGCCAGGTGCAAAGCTAGGTTATCACCTGTGCTTCTGACAAACTGCTGTAGACCTAAGGTTCCAAAGACCCTTCTCCTTGGTTTCCATGCGTTTGCTAGAGCAGCTCACAGAACTCAGGAAAACACCTATGCTTGTTACTTTATTAAAGGGTCTAATTAAGGATACAGATGAACATCCAGGTGAAAAAGATGTGTAAGGCAAGGTACGTGTGGAGGGGTGTGGAGCTCCTATGCCCTCTCTGCTCCCACTTTCCCAGAACCTCCACATGTTCACCAACCCGGAAGCTCTCTGAATGACCTTTACTGGGATTCTATACAGGCTTCCTCATTGGGCATGATCAATTATGAACTATACTTCCAGCCCCTTTCCCCTGTCTGGAGCATGAGGCTGAAAATACCCAGCTTCTAATCATGGCTTAATCTTTCGGTGACTAGTTCTGATCTAGGTGCCATCTGAGGAGTCTACCCAAAGTTGCCTCATTTTAACAAAGGAGGCTTCTAGTCTCTTATCACTTAGGAATTTACAAGGGTTTTAGGAGCCCTGTTCAGGAACTAGGGGAAGATATATAAGTGTGTGAGTTCAGTTATATCCTACTCTGCAACCCCATGGACTATAGCCCTCCAGGCTCCTCCGTCCAAGAATACTAGAGTGAGGGTGCCATTTCCTTCTCTCTCTTTCTCTCTCTCTCTCTCTATATATATACACACACACACACACACACACACACACATATATATAGTCTCAGTCAGAAATATACCATGTGATTCTGATAAATATAGCCATTTTTGCATCACTCATAAGGTTCAGTTTTACAGTAACCATGTTATTCAGCTCACATGTATTTATTTATTATATTTTAGAACTTTAGGCAAATCTTTTTTTGAATATAAACATGAAAAAGAAGTAAGGGCTTCTAGTTTAGCAAAGGAGGAAACTATATTGAATCCAAAATAATTGAATCCATTAGATGCTTTGCTTCTGCTGTTTTGCCCTCGTTCAGATTTTAAAGTTATTTTCTGGGTTGAACTGTATTAAGGCAGTTTAATCTCTGACCATGTTTTTTAGGACATAATTTTCCATTCTGCCTTTTTTCCATGCCAAATCAATTTTCAATATACATAATTTTTCTTGTAGATTTTAAAAGAATGATTTGCTGCATTAATACATATTATCTGATATATATTCTTCTTTGTGGATTTTTTTTTTTTTAGAAAGCTTTTATATCTGTATTTTTTCTTTTTTTTTTTTTTTTTTAACTTAGTCCCACTTTTTCAGGTCAAATTTTGTCCATCCTCTGTCAATTTTTTATTCAAAACAAAATTGTGTGTATGCCATTTTATCTGTTCTTAGTTTTATTGCAGGCTGATTAGTTTTAAAAGTATAATTTATTTCAAACATGAGTCTCTGAAACAATTTATATCAGCTGCAGTTCTATAATTGTATTGCCTATCAGGCAGAGGGGGTCAAAACAACCTTTGAATCAGATGGCAAGGTCCCAGTGTCCTACCTTAAACTTCGTACATATAATTGTGAACACATCAGAATCTAAACTCCTCAGAATGTGAAGATAATTACTATTATTACTTAGTTTTAGATATCTTGCAGTGGTGAGAAAAAGAAAATAAAATCTAGCGCTGTCTTGTCTGTGGTACTGAACTCTTGATTAATGAAACATGATCTAGTCCATCTATTAATTAGTGTGAATTAATATGAATATTAATTTATATTTTCCAGACATATGAATTACTATCATTCTTCAAACACTGTATTCTTTCTAATCTTCATCCATGACAACTCCACCATCTAATATGACCTTTTCCACCATCTCTTCCAGTTGTTAACTCACTGATAAGTCTAATCTGATGACCCTAACCAAGAAACCTTTCTGTTTTCTGAGTACCTGTAGAACTCTGTTATTTCATATACTATTTAATATCTGAGGTTATCTCTAATTATTTTTTGTCTTCTGCTGAATTATAATGTTTATTGAGAATAAGAATACAACTTATTAATAATAGCATTTTCTATAATTGTTGGTGTAATCCCTCACCTTTATTAAATAAATAAAAGCATATGTCAGGTGACTAATTCTGATTGCCACTTAGATAGAGGATAAATGAACAGGAACTTGCAGTGGAGGGACTCAAAACCCAGCTTTAACATGTAACACAATTCTGCCAGATTTAGACAAAACATTCACAAAATTCCCAGACGATAATTGCTAATATAACAAGCCGCTGCATACCACTGTACCTGAAATAGGCAGGAGAGGTAATTAAAAATTAGCAGCTCTTAGCAAACAAATACACAATTCTGTGAAAACTGAATAGAAACTTAGAAACAAGTAGAAACTAAAAGTGTTAGTAGCGTGAAAGTCTGTTTCAGGCAAAGTCTTGAAGGCTGTTTGGTCAACTCTGGATATATTAATGGACCAAATAGCAAAAAGTTAATGATTAACCTGAGATCCCATAGAGAAACTCCTATTAGAATATTCTGTTGTTTCCCCTGAAGTTATTATTAAAGCTGATACATGCTATTTGGACATAGAATATGGTGCTATTTTACCTTGTACTTTGCTGTGTCATAAGATATTTTATATTTTTTGGCTAGACGCTTTGCAGTGCCAGTGTAGAAAGAGGGTCTTAACAAAAATATAATTCGGAGACTATGTATGCTTTTATCTTTATAACTAAGTTTTCAGTAACTTCGAATATTGTGAAATAAAAAAACATAAAATAAAATCTTGTTTTTTTAAAGGACATAAAAATAGTTAAGTTGTTGCATACTTTTAAAACAGTAATGAGTGACTTTAAATATGTCTATAAAAGGATATTTAGAAGATCTAAGAGCTAGTACCATATGTCTATTTTAAAGAAATATATCTTGAGTACTCAAGATATATATCAATTTTGAAAATTAAACATTGGAAAGGAAAAATATTTTGTGTTATTACTAGAATAATTCAGTGCTTTCATTGTTTCATTGAAATTGTTTGAAACCCCTTTAATGAGTAGGAAATATATTTCAAATTTTGAGGTATATACAAAAATAGTGCAAATTCTGTGTTACTTTATAAATATGATGATCAGATGTCCCAGTTAGCCCAAAGTATTCCCATCTGTTTTCCCAGTCTTAGTTATGATCATGTACTTTCACTATCACAATTGTCCTGGATTAAAGTAATAAATAATATGTATTACTATTTATAAAACAGAAATATCTAGTCCTAGAATTTTTCATTATGTTATTATGGGCGGAATATATGTTTTCCATATTCATACAAAGAAAAAAAAAGTTTATATAGCACAATGCTGTGTGTTTTTCTTAGTCTAAACATCACCAGAGATATATAAAAATGGATAATGTGAGATTTATTAGGTTATACACAATATTTGAGCTATTGTCTGCTAAGTGAAATTTTGTATGTGGTTTGCTCATATCAGTCATTGGAGGGATATTTATGTACCAGAAAACTAAAGTGTGACAAATGCCAAACTTAGCTGAGCATCTGCTAGTAGCTTTCCAGCTGATAAATTACTGATTTACTTTGAAACATCTCAATTTTTTGCATATATGTTACTCTTGACAGTTCCTCATATTTGGAATCTCTAGAATTCAGGGGATAGATATACTACATTCTACCACCCTTATGGCAGAAAGTGAAGAGGAACTAAAAAGCCTCTTGATGAAAGTGAAAGTGGAGAGTGAAAAAGTTGGCTTAAACCTCAACATTCAGAAAACGAAGATCATGGCATCCAGTCTCATAACTTCATGGGAAATAGATGGGGAAACAGTGGAAACAGTGTCAGACTTTATTTTTCTGGGCTCCAAAATCACTGCAGATGGTGACTGCAGCCATGAAATTAAAAGATGCTTACTCCTTGGAAGGAAAGTTATGACCAACCTAGATAGCATATTCAAAAGCAGAGACATTACTTTGCCAACAAAGGTTCATCTAGTCAAGGCTATGGTTTTTCCTGTGGTCATGTATGGATGTGAGAGTTGGACTATGAAGAAGGCTGAGCACTGAAGAATTGATGCTTTTGAACTGTGGTGTTGGAGAAGACTCTTGAGAGTCCCTTGGACTACAAGGAGATCCAACCAGTCCATTCTGAAGGAGATGAGCCCTGGGATTTCTTTGGAAGGAATGATGTTGAAGCTGAAACTCCAGTCCTTTGGCCACCTCATGCGAAGAGTTGACTCATTGGAAAAGACTCTGATGCTGGGAGGGATTGGGGGCAGGAGGAGAAGGGGACGACAGAGGATGAGATGGCTGGATGGCATCACCGACTCAATGGACGTGAATCTGAGTGAACTCCGGGAGTTGGTGATGAACAGGGAGGCCTGGCGTGCTGCGATTCATGGGATAGCAAAGAGTCGGACATGACTGAGCGACTGATCTGATCTGATCTGATCTGATGGATAACTTCAGTGCCTAACTCCTGAACCACTGGATTCTCCCAGGCAAATTTTATGTACCAGGATTGAACAAAAAGACCAGTGCGTGTTCATAGTATTGCAGGACTGATAACTTTGACCAGGTTTATGGTTTCTCTCCCTTCAGTTTACCTCTGAACCAACCTAGAAGCAGAGCAATGATATTCACGGATAAAAATGAATAGATATCACTCTCCAAATGCTTCCTAGTTCCCAAAGAGGCACTTCCTAAGTCAGGTAGTCAGTGCAGCCTGCTGAGACTTGAGAAACTGGTCAGAAGGCACTGGATTGGTAGCATCTTAATCCATTGAGTCAAGGTTTAATTTCAGTTTCCATACAAGGGAGAATTCTTGTAATATTCTACTAATTGCAAACATATTTGTTCTATTTTTTTTTTCCTGTGTTATCCAGGCCACACCAGGTGTGGTCCTGGCTTATCCTACATATGACGCAGCAGGACACATCCTGTACACACACACAGATGGATCCACTTTAGCCAGGGTCAAGTTTTCTAGATATTTTACTTCTTGAATCTAATATCAGAAATATAAGAGTTTAAGCTCTATGTTTCAAAGTATCTTGTGACAAATAGGTCCAGATAGAGAATTAGTTTCAGGGTATAGGGGATGTTGGAAGACAGCATTAGTCTAGAAAATAAGAGCATGGGCTCAAGTCAGACAATCTGGCTTTGATTCAGAGCCTAACTCTGTCTCTTCCTTTCTGTGTAACCTTGCTCAAGGTATATAACCTTTCTAGTTATTAGTTTTCTCATCTGTAACATGAGTAATTGTAATAACCATGTATGTGAATGTTAGACAAAGTGGACTAGGTGATAAGTTTATAATACACACCAAACAACATTATGAAGCTATTACAAAAACTTAATAATATAACGCATATTGAGCCTGGCACATAGAAAGCCCTCAAAAATTGAGAGTTCTCATTGCCAGTTACGGTAGTCATTGCAGTGTAGTATCGTTGCCTGTGGCAGTTTCCTAGTCTTCAGGGAATGTACAGCCAGTTGTGCATCGAGTCTCTTGAAACCTTTAATTTCCTTCCTGGTCCTTGTAGTGCTGTCATATGGACTCAGTTGGGAGTAGCACAAGGGGCAACTGAATTATTTATACATAATAGATTTTAACATTATTATAATAATCACTTGATTACCCATTAAAGGATTACAATAATGTACTGATCAATTGTTTGTACCTAACCTGGAAAAATTGGAATTAAGCTATTTTTTTTTTAATTTGCAAAAGGTCACTTTAGGAAGAAAGACAAATTGGATTAATGCATAATTGGGCCACTTACAAATTTTATGAACAGTTCATTAAATATTAAGCGAAGCTTAGGTCTAAGTGCATCTGCATCTTTGAGTAAGTTTTCTTTACTCTGCGTTTGTCAGGGGAAATCTCTGAACTCCTTCCGCTGCCTCACTTAAGACACTTCCATATGTCTTACAAAACTCCAGCCACCATGTTACAGCTGGGGTGTAGACTTAGAAGAAGCGCCCAGCTGTTTCAAATCACACTGTGCTGGACAGCTCTTTATTTCAAAGCCATTGTTACAGTTGAATGCTATTAGATGTGAAATAGAGAATTGGAGAGATATAAACAAGATGGATTTTTGTTTCTTTACGTATGAGGCTACTCAGCTTGCATGAAGAAGCCAACATTCCTTTAAACCTTGCAAATGCTGATTTTTGAACAATAGACTATTATATTCAAATTTAAATTGTGGACAGTTTTTACTCGATCAAGAGGTTGTGTAGGAGGATGTACACTTGACATTTAAAGTAGGATAACAACCCCGCAGCTACTGTTTGAAAGTATAACTTCCAGGTGGTCAAATTATCTGGTCATTTATAAGACAAGATTTCAGAAAAAGTCGGATTTGAACTTTTTTCATTGAAATAAGTGGGATATTTTTCCAGCTCGTTTTTCATAGTGTTCTCTCTTTTTTAATATTTAGCAGAGAGGACATTAGCCTAGGGATCAGATGGTTTACAGAGTGGAAAAATATTGCTTTATAATAAAAGGAGGATATTGAATAAAGCCCAGATTTAATACCCAGCCTAACAGAACACCCTGATGAATGTAATTGCATTTTAAGCATTCTGATTAAATTTTTTGATCCATATTGCATTTGTTTTGCTTGTGAATCTTTTATGAAAAAAAAAAGTGTCTGGAGATTAAAGGATTAGTGAGTTCTTAAGAAGCTGGGCAGCTGCTAAAGCATCTGAATATTCTTGCTTAAAGATGGTTGAAAAGCTGCATTAATCTCAGCTGTTACAGTGAGTGATATGGCTGAAACTAGACTATTTAGAGGGAAATGCCCTAAGGAAAACATCTTTCTATAGTGGACGACATGAATGATGTTCACTGTAAATGAAAAAAAAAAAAAATCTAAACAACAGGGCAGTTAAAAAGAAATTTATCAGCTATGCTAACTTGTTAAGGAATAATACTTTTCCTCCCTTCTCATTTCTTAGGCTAATTGAGAATTCAGGGAATATATAAAGATTAAGAAATAATTTGCATGCTCTCAAATCCTAAGTGCCAGTCATGTCTCTTGATAACCAGACAATAAAAGGGCTAACGGATTAGCATAGCTATTTTACCTTGGAAGAGAAGTTTTTGTCAGTGACAGAATAACAGGTAATTGAGCAATGTTCAATATAGCAGTTTGTTTTGTACAATATTCAACTTTCTAAACAAGCGGCCCAACATAAAATATAGGGAGTCCTTTTTGAAAATTTTCTATATATTTATTTGTTTATTTTTTGGCCATACTAGTTCTTTGTTGCTGTGCAAGGGCTTTTCTAGTTGCAGCAAACAGCAGTTATCTTCTAGTTGCCATTGTACAGGCTTCTCAGTGCCCTGTCTTCTCTTGTGAAGCACAGGCTCTAGGGCAGGCAGGCTTCAGTAGTTGCAGTACACAGGCTCAGTAGTCATGGCACATGGGCTGTAGTTGCTTTGTGGCATGTGGAATCTTCCCAAACAGGACTCAAACCCAAGTCCCTGCACTGGAAGGTGGATTCTTATTCACTGTACCACCAGGGAAGTCCAGGAGTTCCCCTTTGTATTCAGAAAATTGTTTCTAAATTCTTACAAAGGTTAAATGTGCTAAAGTCAAATTGAGGTTCCCACACATGTGTGTATGTATATATTTTTTTCATGGTCCCATACATGTGTGTGTGTATATGTGTATTAGTATGTATATGTATATATATATATATGTATATATATATATATATACATATATATATATACAAATATATAAAATCATGGTCCACACAGGTCTGCAACCTAGGATCAGGGCAATCTGGTGAACTAGTGAGAGCTTTATAGATCCCTTGAGATGGATGTGGCCTTGGTAGCTGTGTTAGCTGGATGCTGGTACCCTCAAAAGTCATGAAGAAAGAAAAACTTATAAATTCCTGTTTGGGAATGATACTCAGCCAGTTCTCTGTATGTGTTAATGACCTCTCATGGGCTTTCACCCATCTAAGGTGGCTTTACTGAACAGATAAGCTCTATGCTAATGGTTCTTAACCTTGGCTGTCAATAAAAATCTAAGGAAGATTTGAACAAATTCTAGTGAAGGGCTTTTATTGGGGGAGGGGAATAGAGGAAAAGGAAGGGGGGGTGGTTAGAATCTGATTTCCTATATTTGAGACTTGGTTTCTTTGAGAACGAATATTCTAGCTTCCTGAGGAGCTGGAGTGCAGCAGAAGCGTTGGAAAGTCTTTCCATTTGATACTCACAAGGAGAGAATGGGCTGGAAATGAAGAGAGAGCCCATTCTCAGTGAGGAATGTGCACGGGTGTGCTTAGTCACTCAGTCATGTCCAACCCTTTGCAACCCCGTGGATGGTAGCCCACCAGGCTCCTCTGTCCATGGGGTTTCCCAGACAAGAGTATTAGAGTGTATTTTCATTTCCTTCTCCAGGGAATCTTCCCAACCCAGGGATTGAACCTATGTCTCCTCTGTCTCCTGAATTGCAGCAGGATTCTTTACCCATGAGCCATCTGAGAAGCCCAATGAGGAGGGTACTAATGGTGTTTCTTTCAGTTCAGGCAGAGCACCTACCAGTGCTAACCATAAGAATTTCCTAAGAACATCATCACCACCTCTGTAGTGTGGTACAATGTCCTTTACCTGTCCCCACTATGCCTACAATGGCATTGCTGGAGGATGCTCAGACTAAACTCACTCTATGAAAGGTAATGTGTAGTGTCCATTATTGAGAAATGCCAGGCATTGAATACCCATGGTCCATCATTGCTCAATTTAGTTTCAAGAT
This sequence comes from Bos mutus, assembly GCF_027580195.1. NCBI lineage: Eukaryota > Metazoa > Chordata > Mammalia > Artiodactyla > Bovidae > Bos > Bos mutus. The sequence goes on from NC_091618.1 coordinate 36,153,997, forward strand.
TTCAGTAACTTGTACATAAAATCCAGTGTCTATCTAGAATACTGAAGAAATACCATCCATTACAGTGAATGAGCCAAACTGATCAAAGAGCAACAATTGAAAATGTGTTAAACTATCTTATTTTTTGTTCTTTGAAAACTTTTTATTGAAGTATAGTTGATTTACATCATTATGTTTATTTCTGCTGAACAGAAAAGTGATCCAATTATACATATATATAAATGTATATATATATATATATATATATATATATATATATATACACACACATGTGCTATTTTGGGAGCTTCACAGGTTGCTCAGTGGAAAAGAATTCACCTGCCAATGCAGGAGATCCAGGAGACTTGAGTTTGATCCTTGGGTCAGGAATATCTCCTGGAGGAGGAAAGGGCAACCCACTCCAGAATTCCTGCTGGGATAATCCCATGGAGAGAGGAGCCTGGCGGGCTATAGTCTGTGGGGTGACAGAGTCTGACATGACAGAGCAAATACATGCACATGCATTCTTTTCAATATTCCTTGCCATTTTGATTTATCAAGAATCAACTCTGGTTCTTTGAGTTTTGAATTGTGCAATTATAAAGTTTATTGAGTTTATGGAAAGCTTTGAGGCCAGTGGACTGCCAGTACACACAGAGTCATGCACACAATTACAGAATCTTTAGACTCCTGGGTTTAGTTCAGTTAAGTCACTCAGTCATGTCCGACCTTTGCCACCCCATGTACTGCAGCACGCCAGGCCTCCCTGTCCATGGCCAACTCCCAGAGTTTACTCAAACTAATGTCCATTGAGTTGGTGATGCCATCCAACCATCTCATCTTCTGTTGTTCCCTTCTCCTCCTGCCTTCAATCTTCCCCAGCATCAGGGTCTTTTCAAATGAGTCAGTTCTTCAGATCAGGTGGCCAAAGTATTGGAGTTTCAGCTTCAGCATCAGTCCTTTCAGTGAATATTCAGAGTTGATTTCCTTTAGGACTGACTGGTTGGATCTCCTTGCAGTCCAAGGGACTCTCAAGAGTCTTCTCCAATACCCCAGAGAAGATTCCTGGGTTAAGAATTACTAATTCAATGGAGAAGAAATAAAAAGCTCTTGGTCAAGAGATAAGTTCTTAAGACTTATTAAATCTGGGATATTTAGCAAATAGCTTGGAGAAGGTGATGGCACCCCACTCCAGTACTCTTGCCTGGAAAATCCCACGGATAGAAGGGACTGGTAGGCTGCATTCCATGGGGTCCCGAAGAGTCAGACACGACTGAGCGACTTCTCTTTCACTTTTCATTTTCATGCATTGGAGAAGGAAATGGCAACCCACTCCATTGTTCTTGCCTGGAGAATCCCAGGGACGGTGGAGCCTGGTGGGCTGCCGTCTATGGGGTCACACAGGGTCGGACACGACTGAAGTGACTTAGCAGCTGCAGCAGCAGCAAATAGCTTAGCTATCCTTAGAATTAATATATTCATTTATTGTTTTAAAATGAGAAGTATATTTAAATGTTTATTAAAAAAAATGAGAAAATATGTAGTGCTGTGTAAATACTGTGCAGATAGAAGGTAGTGTCACTAATAGTTTAAGTGATCAAAACGTTCACTCACTTTTCAGAAGCATCACTTACTTTTGAAAACTTCTTTGCACTTAGTATGATTTTTAAAACACAATTGTGATTAATAAATATTATTTTACATATGTCATTAATCTAGTAATCAAAACATTAGTGTTTTCATGTCACACTATCATGAGATTTTAAATAGCCAGAGATATTTCCAGAGTTTTATTTGACAAAACGTATTACTATGTGTGATGCATTGTAGTTTAAATAAACAAAATATCAGCATTGGTGATACACTTGATTCAAATGCCACTTAGACTCTTGCTCTCTGGGGAAAGTTGGCAATTCATTGAGACTTTCTGAATCTCATTTTCTTCATTTATGAAAGCATCATCAATAATTGGAATATTATTACTAATACATTTAATTTAAATAATAAATATATTTGTTTCCTTAGATATGCAGTCCATTCTGCTTAGGTTTTATAGTACTACATATATCAAATACCAGTGAATACACTGTCAAATTACAGAGTGGTCTGTTCTTTTGGGTTTCGTGGGTGACACAGTGGTAAAGAATTTTTGTCTGCCAGTGCAGGAGTTATAGGATCCCTGGGTCAGGAAAAATCCCCTGGAGAGGGAAATGGCAACCCACTCGAGTATTGTTGCCTGGTAAATTCCATGAACCGGGAGCCTGATGGGCTACAGTCCACTGGGCTGCAAAGAGTGGGACACGACTGAGCACTCACTATTTATATGTAACAAATGGCCTTTTCAAGTGTAAAAAGTTTAAAATCACACTAAGAATAATTATTCTAGTCAAGACTTCACACATCAATGAAAGTGAAAGTAGAACAAAATAAACTAGCATAAACATAAAACTGGCCCAGAAATGTCTAAAAACATTAAAAAAAATCTTTACTATCATTTAATAACTTATTTAGAAGCATGACATATTTTAATATTTTTCTTAAAAGTTATATAATCATTTTAAAAATTTACTATTTTTTTTTCTCATTTGGTGGTGTATGATTACTCTTGGAGCTCTTATGCAAAACTCTCTTGCAGACTTTTTTAGAACATCATTTTTCTCAGCCCCATAAAATTGAAATTTTTAATGGATTTAGGAATAAATCTAAAAATTCTAAGGAAAGAAAGATAGTGAAATTCAGAATGGAAATTTTAAAATAGAGGCATATCATTAAAAGAAGAAACATTCAAGTCAGCATCATAGATAAGAGTAATGTTACCTATTCCATGTTCTTTAAATTCTGCATAGTTCTTTCACATATATGAATTCTTGTTAACAGCTCCAAAATATTCCATTGAAAGCTTTTAACCATTTTATATGGTAGGTGGACCAAGAAAAGTATGAGTTGTCCAAGATTATATAATTGTTGTAGTTGCTCAGTCACAAAATCATGTCCAACTCTTTGTGACCCAATGGACTGCAGCACACTAGGCTTCCCTGTCCTTCACTATCTCCTGGAGTTTTCTCAAACTCATGTCCACTGAGTCTGTGATGCCATCCAGCCATCTCATCCTCTATTGCTCCCTTCTCCTCCTGCTCTCAGTCTTTCCCAGCATCACAGTCTTTTCCAATGAGTCAAGTCTTTGCATCAGGTGACTCAAATATTGGAGCTTCAGCTTTAGCATCAGACCTTCCAATGAATATTCAGGGTCAATTTCCTAATATTATATAAACCTCATTACCTCTTGCCAGATATTATCACAAGAAAATACTGATGATCTTATTCCCTTTTGTGATATGTACATTATGTCAAAAATTTATTTGTTCAGCAAACAACAATATTTGAAAGAATTCAAAACACCTGGTTTAAATGATTTACCTTAAGAGCAATTGGCAAGCAGGAACCTAATTCTGGAACTGAAGTGCTATTTTCTGCCATTATTTCTTTAATAGAGGTATGTTTAGGAACTTGGGGCAGAGTTTTAAATAATACATTTTTCCTTGAGGATGATCATTATGAGATATATTTGAAATAATCATTGAAATATAAATTGTCTGTTAAAATGATCACATATAATTTTAACAGCTGAGTTAGCCATGACTAGCTTTTTAATATTTGTACAGATACACTAGACTGAATTCCTACTGTTCAACTGATGAATACCTACCAGGTGAAAACAAATTTTCACTTTAATGAAGCCAAATACAATTGGTAATTCTGCTTTAAAAATCACAGGTAAATATATTATTGTTATTTGAGAAGTAAATAAAACTCATATTCCATTCAAGGAAAACATTTTTAAAGATCTCATATAATTAAATATTTTCAAATAATTTTCTAATAAAATAAGTGAAATAAAAGAAAAATGAAATTAGTTAATTAAATTTTTGTGTATAAAATATATGAGAATAAATGAAAAGAACATATTTTTTAAATACCTGAATATATAGCTATTGGGATATACTTGGCCTTAATGACATATTTGATGTTCTCAGCCTTAACTTTTAATATTTCAAATGATATATCTAATCATACAGTGTGTTATAGCACTAATCTTTTTCTTCTTCAAATAATTTTATGACAATTAATCTACATAACACATTGTCAGACATAAGTTTTTAGAATCATGATCAGAACCATCATGTGAAGAAATTTGGTTGACATTGTTATGTAGTTGTAAAAGTAATTTTTGATTAATAATAACCATTAATGTTGAAATAACCAGATAGTCATGAAAATCACTCAAAGAGGAGTTTCCCCTTCTGTAAACGATGTTGAGGTACCCTGGGGGAAACTAGTAAAGTGACATTTGTCTAAACATAGGAGCAACTCAATTCAAATACCAGCTCTGAAAGTATTTATTGATTCAATTTTAATTTTTACTTATCATTTTATTGTTTTCAATGAATTATCTGAAATTTTCCACATAAAGTAATGTGTTGTATTATTTCAAATCCTCAGTGCTCAAATTTGTATAAACCGGCCATACATCTTTGAATTACATTATTCATTATAAAGCAATAAACCAATAAGCAAATACTGAAATATGCCATTAGTTTAGGCAATGTAGGAAAAATAAATTATATCATTTAACATTATTAAAATGTCTAATTTAGTATAAATAATTTGTCCAGTTGCTCACTGAAGCAATAATTTTAAACTTTAAACTGGATTCTCCTTTGTTAATATATATATATATATATATATATATATATGTATCAGTGTAAATTGCATTGAAGTGCAGTTCTATTATTAGCTAAATTTTCAAGCACAAAACCTTGCTGAGGCAGGGTTTGTCATTAATGATGGTGGACATAAATCCATATTTCATCGTTTACTTGATATTGTTATATATTTTTTGCCAACTTCATGTCAGATTTGCTTAGATCATCATGGTTTCTACTGCATAATAAGGGTGAAGAACTGTTACTAAGGGACTTACTGGCTCAGCCATTCTCCTGCTGTTTTCTTTGCTTGCCTAGTAGGATTTTCCTCAATAGTTTTGAAGAATCTTTTTATAGTGCTTTTCAAAAGGGTTAGTTTCAATAGAACTAGGTAATGTTGTGAATATAAACTCCTTTAACCAGACTCATCTTTATAAACTGGGTTACCATAGTGGCTCAAATGGTAAAGAATCTGCCTGAAATTCAGAAGATTCAAGATCTATCCCTGGGTCAGGAAGATGTCCTGGACAATGAAATGGTGGCTCATTCCAGTATTCTTTCCTAGAGAATTCCATGGATAGAGAATCCTGGTGGGCTGCAGTCCATGGGCTCGCAAAGAGTTGGACACAACAGAGAGACTAATGCTTTCCCTTTTTCCATCCTTATAAAATGCAGCAAGTCAGAAAGTGCTGAAAACAAACATGTCCGGTGAGAGCAAGATAGAACTTCATTGCCAGCCTCTACTCTCTGTTCCTTCAACGTTTCCCTTGAGATACCGCCATCCTCTGTAGAAACGCAACTTTGTCAAACTCAAGGAATAAGGGCCCAACACAGCAACATAGACGGACCCAGAGATAGTTGTTGTTGTCCAGTCACTAAGTCCTGTCCGACTCTTTGCAGCCCCATGGACTGCAACACGATAGGCTTCCATGTCCTTCACTATATCTCAGAGTTTGCTCAAACTCATGTCCATTGAGTCAATGATGCCATCCAAGCATCTCATCCTCTGTTGTCCCTTTCTTGTCCTGCCCTGAATCTTTCCCAGCATCAGGGTCTTTTGGAATGTGGCTCTTCACATCAGGTGGTCAAAGTTTTAGGGCTTCAGTTCTTGCAATGAATATTCAGGATCGATTTCCTTTAGGATTGATTGGTTTGATCCTGCAGTCCAAGAGACTATCAGGAGTATTCTTCAGAACCACTGTTCAAAGGCGTTGATTCTTTGGTGCTCAGTCTTTTTATGGTCCAACTCTCACTACTGGAAAAACCATAGCTTTAACTATATGGATCTTCATCAGCAAAGTCATGTCTCTGCTTTTAATATGCTGTCTAGGTTTGCCATAGCTTTTCTTCCAAGGAGCAACCTTCTTTTAATTTCATGGCTGCAGTCACCATCCACAGCGATTTTGGAGCCCCCAAAATAAAGTTTGTCACTGTTTCCATTGTTTCCCCATCTATTTGCCATGAACCAATGGGACTAGACACCGTGATCTTAGTTTTTTGAATGTTGAGTTTTAAGCCAGCGTTTTCACTCTCCTCTTTCATCCTCATCAAGAGGCTCTTTACTTCCTCTTCACTTTCTATGATTAGAGTGATATCATCTGCATGTCTGAGGTTGTTGATATTTCTCCCAGAAACCTTGATTCCAGCTTATGGTTCACCCAGCCCAGCATTTCAGACAAAGACAAATATCATATAATATCACTTATATGTGGAATCTTTTTTTTTAATGATACAAATGAACTTATTTACAAAACAGATACAGACTCACATATTTAGAGAATGAATTTGTGGTTACCAGGGAGAAGTGGATGGGAGATAGATTGGGAGTTTGGGATTGATTTGTATACACTGGGCTATGTTTAAAGTAGGAAGCCCACAAAAATATATTGTACAGCTCAGGGAACTCATCCCAATATTCTGTAATAACCTAAATGGGAAAAAAATCTGAAAAAGAATAGCTACATGTACATGTATAACTGAATCACTTTGTTGTATAACTGAAACTAATACAACATTTAATCAACTGTTTCCATAATATAATATAATATAAAACATTTTTTTTAAAGCTTAGATTTATGTCTTCTTTTTACTGAAGCAGTGAATAGAAGGAGAAGTTGTAACATCTTATTTCTTTAACCCAGTGAATCCTTCTGTGCACATTTAGGAATGCATCCCCCCATTTTGGGTGGACCTTTGCTCTAGAGATAGAGGAAGAATGTAAAACATCAGTGTTCAGTAACAGGTAAATCAAGGTATGTTTTTAATTTACACTAGGAGGAGCCTTACGGTAGGCTGCAGTCCATGCTAAGTGTCGGACACGACTGAGCAACTTCACTTTCACTTTTCACTTTCATGCATTGGAGAAGGAAATGGCAACCTACTCCAGTGTTCTTGCGTGGAGAATCCCAGGGACAGGGGAGCCTGGTGGGCTGCCGTCTATGGGGTCGCACAGAGTCGGACAAAACTGAAGTGACTTAGCAGCAGCAGCAGTGTTTTAAACATTTCATCTTTTTGTACCAGTGCACAGAAATGTCTTCGCTGCATTTAGAGAGAGACTTATACTGTTCCTGGTGGCTCAAATGGTAAAGAGCCTGCCTGCAATGTGGGAGACCTGGGTTCGATCCCTGGATGGGAAGATGCCCTGGAGAAGGAAATGACAACCCACTCCAGTGTTCTTGCCTGGAGAATTCCAAGGACAGAGGAACCTAGTGGGCTATGGTCCATGGGATCGCAAAAAGTCAAACACGACTGAATGACTAACACTTGCTTACTTGCTTTGGTTGTAGATGTCTTATTCCAGTAATTTTATTGCAAGAAAAAAAATCAAATACATGCACGTATTATTTTTACTGTTATCCTGATAATGATGATGAATGGTGACCCATGGCTATTCTTTTGTGATTTGGATGCACTAAACTATGGAAAATATAAGCATCTAGAAAAATCTAGTCAAGAGTTGTTTGGGGACCCAGCCAGATATATTTTAAATCTTTTACCTTAATGCTTACAATGTTTGTATTTTTATTCATCACATAAGTGCTATGTATCTGCTAAAGGTCAACTTTTATTTCTTATTGTACTTTGTATATCTGTTCTTCACAAAAAGCTGCCTTTTAAGTGCACCACAGCTCAAGGCACAGAAAAGATAACATGAGAATAAAAAGTGACAATTAGGTTTTCCTTCCATTTTCCTTCCCATATTTTGCATTTGTTTGTGGAGATGCATTATGTAAAAAGCCATCTTTTACCCCAGTCCAAAAGGTGATCCTTTGTTGTATTAAGCATTAAGAATGCACATACATTTATTTTAATAATAATTTATTGAGAACATTTTAAATGTTTAACATTTTAAACATTTAAAATTGACATTTTCCTTATTATTATAGTGACTGAATTGAAATAATAAACTGGTTTATTCAGTTGGTAAATCATTTTTGCTTTTCTTTTTCCTTGCTATAGGCAGATTTCACAGTAGGCTGCTTAGAAAATAGCTTTTACCTGAGTGAAAAATCAGAGTTCACTAGCTTCGGTTCTATCCAACTTATTTGAAGGTAATCCATTTTAAACTATACCTTAAACAGGGACTATAACCTCCGACTCAGTGATAGTCCAAATTACAGGCTCATTGATGTGTTTATGAGACTACTTGTTTATTTCAGTTATATTTTCAAACAATAAAACAGTATAATTAAGAAAAATTTAATAATATTATTTGATATTGTGTATACATGATGAAATGTTAATTATATGATGACACTTTTAGATATGCCTAAGTGAAAAAGTTAGCTTAAAGCTCAACTTTCAGAAAACTAAGATCATGGCATCTGGTCCCATCACTTCATGGGAAATAGATGGGGAAACAGTGGAAACAATGTCAGACTTTATTTTTTTGGGCTCCCAAATCACTGCAGATGGTGACTGCAGCCATGAAATTAAAAGACGCTTACTCCTTGGAAGGAAAGTTATGACCAACCTAGATAGCATATTCAAAAGCAGAGACATTACTTTGCCAACAAAGGTCCGTCTGGTCAAGGCTATGGTTTTTCTAGTGGTCATGTATGATTGTGAGAATTGGACTGTGAAGAAAGCTGAGTGCCGAAGAACTGATGCTTTTGAAGTGTGGTGTTGGAGAAGACTCTTGAGAGTCCCTTGGACTGCAAGGAGATCCAACCAGTCCATTCTAAAGGAGATCAGCCCTGGGTGTTCTTTGGAAGGAATGATGCTAAAGCTGAAACTTGAGTACTTTGGCCACCTCATGGGAAGAGTTAACTCATTGGAAAAGACTCTGATGCTGGGAGGGATTGGGGGCAGGAGGAAAAGGGAATGACAGAGGATTAGATGGCTGGATGGCATCACCGACTCAATGGACGTGAGTTTGAGTGAACTCCAGGAGTTGGTGATGGACAGGGAGGCCTGGCACGCTGTGATTCATCGGATCACAAAGAGTTGGACACAACTGAGCAACTGAATTGAAATGAACTGAACTGAACGGAAAGGTTGTCTATTTTTTTCTTAAAATCACCATTAATTTTTTTTCTTTTGAAAAATTATCCACTTATTAATGAAACCAATATTCACACAGAAATTGCTTTAAAGAACTCTGTTGTCCAGATTATCCATTCAGGACCTAACCTTTACCTGTGAGTGGAAGCTGCAGCTTTAATCAGCTGCACTACTTTGAGACCTCCCACTAAAGTCTGAATTGTGGAGCAGTAATTTGCCAACTGCCTTTCTACAGGATCAGAATTCTCCTGTACTGCCTCCTGTATTGCTTCAGGATAAACTTACAATGATTTTGTTTTGGTATGTTTGGTTTTGATTTGACATTTTCCTTAAAATTAGCCTTTTTCAATTTTGTTATATGATCATTCATCTGATATCTTTGTACCATCCCTTTGTTGTATTGTAAATATATTCAGCCCAGCAAAGATTTCATGGAATAAACTGATGTGCTAGCAAACTGCTGCAGAATGACATATGGACAATTTCATAGAGAAAATTTGAAAGGCTAGAAGAACTCTAAAGATCTACTATACTGGTGTTCATAAAAAATGTTCTCAATAGGTGGCTCGAGGTGGCATATAGTGAGCTGGGGCACAAGGATATGCCATGCTTCATTTCAAAGGAAGATCTATCTTATCTCTTATATACACTGAGATGGGGCTTCCCCGGTAGCTCAGCAACAAAGAATCTGCCTGCAATTCAGGAGCCACAGGAAATGCAGTTTTGATCCCTGGGTCGGGGAGATCCCCTGGAGGAGGACACAGCAACCCACCCCAGCACTCTGGCCTGGAGAATCCCATGGATAGAGGAACCTGGAGAGCTACAGTCCATAGAGTCACAAAGATTCTGACACATCTGAAACGACTTTAGCATGCATGCATGCATACTCTGAGATTCTGCTAAAAATTTTTATTTCAAAATGGGGTTCTTTAATACATGGTAAAAGCTACTATGTCTAGTCTAATCCATTTATTTAGTTTGATACTAGAATGTCTCACGGTGGAAATCTGTCAGATTGAATATTTGTTCTAAGCATAAAACAACTAAATGGAAAAAAAAAATAATGTATTTCAAGAACCCAGTGTAAGTATAGCCAACTGGTTGCCCAACAAAACCCCATTACCTTTTCTTTCTACTTAAATATACAGAGATTTTTCTTTTTTTTTTTTTTTTTTCCCTATCCACCCCTCAGGGAAGATGATCCTATCTGAGGCTCAGAGCTCAGTCTACCACAGGAGTCTATTCTCTTTGTTAGATTTGAATACAGCATGAAGGTACACCTGGAGATTGCTTTGTGACTGCTGCTGCTGCTAAGTCGATTCAGTCGTGTCTGACTCTGTGCGACCCCATAGACGGCAGGCCACCATGCTCCCCCGTCCCTGGAATTCTCCAGGCAAGAATACTGGAGTGGGTTGCCATTTCCTTCTCCAATGCATGAAAGTGAAAAGTGAAAGTGGAGTCTCTCAGTTGTGTCGGAGTCTTAGCGACGCCATGGACTGTAGCCCACCAGGCCATGGGATTTTCCAGGCAAGAGTACTGGAGTGGGGTGCCATTGCCTTCTTGGTGTAACTGTTTAAAAGTTGTGAAATGAGTTCTGCTGAGGGACTTCAGGAAAAATTTTTTTCTACTGTAAGATGAGACCAAATGTTAAGGGACCTGCTTTTTTCAATTGGCCACTGTTAGAGCAGGAAAATGAAGAAAACCTAAGAACTAAGACATCGTTAAGCCACTAAAAAAAACCATTTATGGAGTACTCAGTATATGAAATAAGCCATTTCTTTTTTAGAAGCCATTGAGACTTTTTTATTGCATGTGACCCAAAGTCATTCTAACTTAGACTGAAATTGCCAGGGTAGAGGAAACAGATTCTAAGATGTACAGAATATCTACTGTTTCTCAGACATTTTACTAGGCACTTTTTAATATGTATTTTTGTATTATATTTTCCATCTATTTGTGAGAGAAGACTTACAATCCTTACTCTATAAACCAAGTGTCTGAGCCTCAGAAAAATATTTGATACATTTCTAGATATTCATGGCTGGATTCCACATATGTGTTAATATACAGTATTTGTTTTTCTCTTTCTAACTTACTTCACTCAGTGTGATAGTCTGTAGATCCATTCACGTCTCTGTAGATAGAACAATTTTGTTCCTTTTTATGGTTGAGCGATATTCCATTATATATATATGAATATATATATATCACATCCTCTTTCTCCATTCCTCTGACAATGAACATTTAGGTTACTTTCATGTCCTGGCAATTGTAAATAATGCTGCAATAAACAGTTGAGTGCATGTATATTTGCAAAGTGGAAATGGACCCAAACATAAAGAACAGATATATGGATACCAAGGGAAGAAAAGAGGGTACGATGAATTGAGAGATTGGGATAGCCATATATACACCACTATGTATAAAATAGATAACTAATAAGAACCTGCTGTATGGAAGAGGGAACTCTACTCAGTACTCTGTACTGACCTGGGTGGGAGGAAATCCAAAAAAGAGGGGATATATGTTTACTGATATATCATACATATATGATACAGAACATGTCATGCTGATATGACTGATTCAATTTTCTGTATAGCAGAAAATGACACAACATTGTAAAGCAACTATACTCAAATGAAAATTAAAAATAAAAGCTCCCATGATTCCATGATTGTTCTTATGGAAAATTTGAATCCAGGTTTTTTTTTTTTTCCATTCAAAAGTCTATATATGACCCACAAATATATATTATTTGACTTGGTCAATGCATGTGAAAGTGAAAGTTGCTCAGTCATGTCCGACTCTTTGTGACCCTAAGGACTGTATAATCCATGAAATTCTCTAGGCCAGAACACTGGAGTATGTAGCCTTCCCTTCTCCAGGGAATCTTCCCCCAGGGATGGAACCCAGGTCTCCCACATTGCAGATGGATTCTTTACCAGCTGAGCCACAAGGGAAGTACTACCACCTTATTTTTATTGAGATATAATTGACATATAACACTGCTTAATTTTAAAATGTTTGATTTGTTGATTTGATAAACTTTTATTTTTTAAGATGATTATGAACATAGTGTTTCTAACATATTTATCATGTTATATAATTCTCACTTCTTTTTTGTGATAAGAACAATTAAGATCTAGTCTCTTAGCAACTTTTAAATTTATAATAGTGTTATTGACTGTAATCACTAACTTGCACTGTAAATTGGATCTCCAGAACTTATGTGTCTACTGGCTGCAAGACTGTAGCCTTAAAATATCTCCCTGACTCCCCCACTCCCAGAACCTGGTAACCACCATTCCACTCAATATTTCTATTAATTTGGCTTTTCTTAGATTACACATATAAGTGATCTCATAAAGTTTTTATCCTTTCCTGTCTGGATGAGGGCATGTCAACTCACTCCAGTAGTCTTGCCTGCAGAATCCCATGGACAGAGGAGCCTGGTAGGATTGGAAACAGTCGAACACGACTAAAGTGACTTGACATGCATCTGTTTGACTCATTTAGCATAATGCCCTCAAGGTCGCCCATGGTCTTGTAAATGTTAGAATTTCCTTCTTTATTATGACTGAATAATATTCTATTGTGTGTGTATATATATCATCTTTATTCATCTGTCAATAGACATTGTTACTATATCTTGCTATTGTGAATAATGCTGTAATGAAATATGGCTGAAGATATATTTTTAATATTCCATTTTCATTTCCCTTAGACATATACCCAGAACTGGGTTTGCCAAATCATATGGTAATTCTAATTTATAATATTTTTAGTTTTTTGAGAAACTCCCATGTTATTTTTATAGTGGCTGCTCCAATTTACATTCCCACCAATAGTGCACAGTGGTTGCCTTTTCTTCACATCCTTGTCAATACTTGTCATTCCTTCTAAAATGTATAAGGGGATATTAATATCTCCTTGTGGTTTTATTTTTCACTTCTCTAATGATTAGAGATGTTGAGCATCTTCTCATGTACCTGTTGGCCATTTGGGTGTCTTCTTTGGAAAAAAAAAGTCTGTTTAGTTCCTCTGCTCATTTTTTAATTGAATATTGTTGGTTTTGTTATTGAGTAGTATAGGTTCTTTTTAGGTTTTGGATATTAATTCCTTAACAGATATGTGTTATATGTTAGTCTCTCAATAGTGCCTGACTCCTTGCAATCCCATGGACTGTAGCCCTCTCAGGTTCTCTGTCCATGGAATTCTCCAGACAAGAATACTGGAGTGGGTAGCCATTCCCTTCTCCAGTGGAATCTTCCCAACCCAGGAATCAAACCTGGGTCTCCTATATTGCAGGCAGATTTTTTTTACCATCTGAGCCACCTGGGAAGCCCCAGACAGATACATGGTTTGCACATATTTTCTCCTATTTTGCAGGTTGCCTTCTCATTTTTTACTGTTTGCTTCGTTGTGTGGTAGACTTTTAGTTTGATGTAGCCCCACTTACTTATTTTTCCTTTTGTTGCTTGTGTTTTTGTGTTACATCTGAAAAATCATTGCTAAGACCAATGACAAGGCTTGCTGCTACAGTTTTTATAGTATCAGGTCTTACTTTTAAGTCTTTAATCCATTCTGAGCTAGTTTTTGTGGGTGGTATAAGATAGGGGTCCAGTTTTATTTCCTCCTGTGGTTATCCCGTTTTCTTAGTACCATTTGTTGAAGAGGTTGTCCTTTCCCATTGAGTATTATTGGCTCCCTTATTAGATATTAACTGACTGTATATGTGGGGTCTTTCTAGACTCTCTATTTAGTACCATTGGTCTATGTGTCTAAAACTATTTTAATGTCGTTAAATAACACTTATTAAAGAACACATTTAGACAAATTTAGATATCTGTTCTTCAGCTCTTTTCAGATCTCACCATTCGCTCTTTTATCTGGGATGATACAAACATTTACTTTATATGCCCAACACCATTTTGAAATTGCAGTCACTTGGTTCTAGCCCTGTCTAATACACAAGGATGCAGGCTATTTTAAAAATTATTATTGTTTTTAAGAAAAGAGTTCATTTAAGTATCTGATAAGAAGGGTTTTTGCTTTAAGAAATACCTTAAAAGCTAAATTTGATTATTAGAGACTAAATAGCTATTGTGGAAGGAGAATCATTATATTTGTGACATTTCTAAAAGAGAAAAATGTCTTTTTATGGTTTTAATAGTGTGTTTTTGGGAAGAGTGCTATGTTGCAAATATTTCTTATTAATTTGTAAGATATAAAAGACTGTTGTCAGTAATGAAAGAATACCCAGGCTTATGCATCACTTAGAGTAATCAACTCTCCTTTCAGATCTATGACTTATATTTCCAATCTGTGGAAATGCTATCAGTAGGCTCAGACATAATAGTTAATACTTACTGAGAACTAATTTGAATGCTGTGACATGATAGCATAAAAGCTACATTGGCTATATGAATTTTTATATTCACATAGTTATTTATTTACCTTTTGTCATTTTCAAGTACAGAAAACTGAAGATGTTCTTGGGAAGAACAAAAATGAGCATGTCACCTTGGCTTGATGCCACATTTGTCCTGTGATTGCAGAATTTCTGGTGTAGTTTCTTGTTAAAAAAGAATACAAACAGATGATTTAAATAAGTACAGTGAAGGCATTACTATTATTTTAAGTAGTTGTCATATAATGTTTAATTCTTACATTAGGATAAATGAAATTCTAATTTCTCTTAACCTTATTTTTTTTTAAGATACCAGTCCTATTGGTAGAGACAATAAGAAAAACTAGTTGCTAGGATATTTGATTATTACACTACTTATCAAAGAAAAGCCTGTTTTATGGTAGTTAAATTATTGGTGTTAAGATGGGGCAATACCAGGTTAAACTTTTTAATGAGAATATAAAAACCTCTATCATAGCCCAATCAATATAGAGGCACAGTGAATAAGACGCATAATATGAATCTTATGAGTAAAACAATCTCTTTCAATACTAGACTGCAGTTCTTTGAGCTGGACAAGAAGAATACCTTTCTTTACACAGTACATTCATTTTTGTCACTATTCTGTTATATACCAAGTAGCCACTTAAGTCTGAAATCTTGAAAAGCCTGGAAAACAGAGTTGAAGCTAAAATGAGTTTCTTGATGATATTAAGAACTGAAACATTAGAATACACCTAATTGGGGGAGGTATTTTTTTTAATTAATTAATCTTCACATTTAATACGTTTTAATTAGCAAGTGATATTTGGTGAATCTCAGTATGCTCCTACTTATGCTGTTTTTTATGATTCTCTGTATTTTGTTAACTTATTTTCTAGCATATGTTATAATATCTTCTACTTAAATTTATTTTCTGTGCATGTTGTTTCATAAAATAGATGACCATCAATATTAGATTTTCACGTGTTATATGGATGTATTAAAGTACTCAAGTGTAGACCTTCTGAAATGTACTATCTCATAACCCTATAAATTAGTGGTGTAAGGTGAATAAAATGTAATTAAAAAATCATTTGATTAAGTGAAATCTCACTTCATTGTTATGAAGATTTCTGATATTTAGGTCATACTGTTTTTCTCATTTGACATACCAAACAATAAGATATCTTGGATGCAATGATTCAAATGTAAACAGTACATATATTCATAGCCAACTAGTTTTACTTAGGAATTATGTTTATTACTTTTCAAGTATTCAGTGTTAACTCATGTTAATATTTAGCAGCCACTATACAATTAACTGAAAATATACTGTAAGTAGTAGGAATTTAAAAGATCAAAAATGAAGAAAGAAGAAGCAAATTAAAGGCTTGCAATTAAATCAATCAGTAAATCAAAGATATAAAATACAAGAGGTAAGAAAAGGGGCTGTGATAAAGAAAGGGTGTCATAAGAAAAACTAGTTATCTCACCACATAGAGTAGGCTCCTTAAACCTAGCACGTTGTTTGAATCCCTCATTTCTAAATTGGGTTGTTAATACACGGGTCAAGAAAGCAGATATTGTTTGTGTCTACAAGTTAATCAAATCTGAGTTGGCTTACAATAACTGACAACTGGAATTAGGCATTTGAAGGATATTTGGTGAATGTGACATCAGAGGAAAGACGATTAGTCATTCAGTCAACAAAAGAGGCATAGTCCTACAGACAGACAGTTTATAGCTTAGTCATGGGTTGTGTTGGAGAATAAGTAAACTAACAAATTCAGAAAGTGAAAGTGTTAGTCACTCAGTCGTGTCCCACTCTTTTTGACCCTATGAACTGGAGCCCGCCAGGCTCCTCTCTTCATGAAATTCTCCAAACAATAATATTGGAGTGGGTTGCCATTCCTTTCTCCAGGGGATCTTCCAAACCCAGGGAATGAGTCTGTATCTCCTGCATTGCAGGCAGATTCTTTATCTTCTGAGCCACCAGGAAAGCCACTATCAAATTCAGAGCCACATGTTAAATGTTAGAACATGAATATATACAAGTGATATGGATGTACATTTGGAGAGCTTTCCTGAGGGCAGGGAAAGTTGAGCTAAGCCTTGATGGATGAAAAAAATTACCCGAGGGCATGGTATAGTGTTAGGTATTTTATATATTTTATCTCATTTAATTTTTATATGACACTTCCATAGTATCTATGTTTTCTTCATTTTAAATTTGTAAATGCAGAAGAGTAAAAAGAAGCATCCAAGTTAGGCTGCTTAAACTCACAAAACCATTGAGCTGCAGAGCTGTGGTAGAGCAAGCAGGAAGGGCAAGAGATACAAACAGCATCACTTATCAGAGGAATTGCAGAGTTCAGTTTATCTGCAGTGAATAATTCATTAATTTATATATTTGTTAAATGAATAATTGGGGATATTGTGGGTAAGGCAGACAACATTTGTTCTTAAAAACCTTATGTTCTAAGAGTGAGAAACAGACAGTAGACAAGTGAAAAACAATTATAAGTTCAGATACTGGTATGTCCTATGAAGAAAAGAAAACCAGGTGGTGAGATGGCAAGTAAATGAAAGATGAGTAAACCATACAATGGGACACTCAATAGTAGCCAAAATAAATGAACTAGAATAGCGTTTGACTATATAGATGAAGGAGCCTGAAAGGCTGCAGTCCGTAGGGTCGCTGAGACTGAGCGACTTCACTTTCACTTTTCACTTTCATGCATTGGAGAAGAAAATGGCAACCCACTCCGGTGTTCTTGCCTGGGGAATCCCAGGGACGGGGAAGCCTGGTGGGCTGTCGTCTGTGGGGTCGCACAGAGTCGGACACGACTGAAGTGACTTAGCAGTATATAGATGAATCTCTATAATCTAATATGAAATAAAAGCAGTAAATCCTATAAGATTGTGTGCAGCCTGACATCTACTTTAAAAAGTTAAAAACAACTAAAATAGTGTATATGTGTGTGTGTATATTGTGTGTTCAGTTCAGTTCAGTCACTCAGTCGTGTCCTACTCTTTGCGACCCCATGAATCGCAGCACGCCAGGCCTCCCTGTCCATCACCAACTCCCGGAGTTCACTCAGACTCACGTCCATTGAGTCAGTGATGCCATCCAGCCATCTCATCCTCTGTCGTCCCCTTCTCCTCCTGCCCTCAATCCCTCCCAGCATCAGAGTCTTTTCCAGTGAGTCAACTCTTCGCATGAGGTGGCCAAAGGACTGGAGTTTCAGCTTTAGCATCATTCCTTCCAAAGAAATCCCAGGGCTGATCACCTTCAGAATGGACTGGTTGGATCTCCTTGCAGTCCAAGGGACTCTCAAGACTCTTCTCCAAAACCACAGTTTCAAAAGCATCAATTCTTCAGCACTCAGCTTTCTTCACAGTCCAACTCTCACATCCATACATGACCACAGGAAAAACCATAGCCTTGACTAGACGGACCTTGGTTGGCAAAGTAATGTCTCTGCTTTTGAATATGCTATCTAGGTTGGTCATAACTTTCCTTCCAAGGAGTAAGCATCTTTTAATTTCATGGCTGCAGTCACCATCTGCAGTGATTTTGGGTCCCCAAAAAATAAAGTCTGACACTGTTTCCACTGTTTCCCCATCTATTTCCCATGAAGTGATGGGACCAGATGCCATGATCTTCGTTTTCTGAATGTTGAGCTTTAAGCCAACTTTTTCACTCTCCTCTTTCACTTTCATCAAGAGGCTTTTTAGTTCCTCTTCCCTTTCTGCCATAAGGGTGTGTGTGTATATATATATATACAGATATATATACATCATATGTGTGTATATATATGTGTGTGTGTGTGTATATATATATACACACACATATATATACACCATGTATACACACATATATATGTATGATATGAAGATGACACCACCCTTATGTGTGTATATATATATATATATATATACACACACACACACACACATATATATACACACACATATATATATATGATATGTAGATGACATATCATATTCTTGAGAAAGTACAGATAGATTGAAGGTATTTTTAAATGATCCAGCTAAATTGAGCAAATTCAGCATATAACATAATTTCATTCACCAAACATAACTTTTTAAAGTTAAAAATTGCATATCAGGAAATAAAAAAAGCTATTTTTCATACTCTACCAATGTTTAAAAGTAAAACCCCAGCAAATATAATTTTAATTGTAATAAACTATAAACAAAGACCTTTAATTTCTCCAGAAAATGTCAAATTAAATATGTAAATATATTCACAAATTAATTAAGGTATGGATTACCAATAATAATGAATAACAATAAAAACAAAAAGCCTTTCAGAAAAGAATAATTATGATAATAACAGTTGGGTCACAGACTTAATATGTTCCTTAAACTATCAGGATTGCCTTAAGTAAAATATGTTATTACTTTTTTTTTCGTGAATGAAGAAACACTTGTGTCGCCTAAGCATGTGTTCTGGTATAGAATTAATCAACTTATTTTATTTTCTATTGGCTTATTCTTTTATGGCCCTCAGAATAATGCAGCTTCTTGCTAAAATTCAGTTTCCAGTTCTCATATCATGCAGTCAGGTGCGTATCTTAATTCAACAAATACTTATTGAGTGGCATTGTTCTAGGTACGTGGGAGGCACTGTGGAATAAAGCAGATGGAGATCCATGTCTTTGTGAAGCTGATATGTTTATGTGGGCAAGGGAAGACAATCAGAAATAAACATAGTCCGTGATATAGTACATGAGATCTTGATAAGGGTTATGGATTTAAAAAGAGACAAAAAGGATTGGTGAAACAAGATTTTCTTTTTCCATTGTTGTTCAGTCACTAAGTTGTGTCTGACTCTTTGTGACCCCATGAACTGCAGCACATCTGGCTTACTTGTCCTTCACTATCTTCCTGGGTTTGCTCAAACTCATGTCCATTGAATCAGTGATGCCATCCAACCATCTCATCCTCTGTCACCCCCTTCTCCTCTTGTCCTCAATCTTTCTCAGCCTCAGGGTCTTTTCCAATGAGTTGGTCTTTGCATAAAGTATCCAAAGTATTGGAGCTTCAGCATCAGACCTTCCAAAGAATATTCAGAGTATATTTCCTTTAGGATTGTGTGGTTTGATCTCCTTTCTGTGCAAGGAACTCTCAAAAGTCTTCTCCAGCACCACAGTGCAAAGGTATCAATTCTTCAGCACTCAGCATTCTTTGTAGTCCAACAGTCACATCCATACATGAATACTGGAAAAGCCGTAGCTTTGACTACATGGAACTTTGATGGCAAACTGGTGCCTCTGCTTTTTAATATGCTGTCTAGGTTTGTCATAGATTTCCTTCTTGTATTCTTGGGCTTCCCTTCTGGCTAAGCTGGTAAAGAATCTGACTGCAATGCGGGAGACCTGAGTTTGATCCCTGGGTTGGGAAGATCCTCTGGAGAAGGGAAAGGCTACCTGCTCCAGTATTCTGGCCTGGAGAATTCCATGAACTGTATAGTCCATGGGGTCGCAAAGAGTCGGACATGACTGATCAACTTTCACTTTCCTTCGAAGGAGAAAGCATCTTTAATTTCATGGCTGCAGTCACTGTCTGCAGTGACTTTGGAGCCCAAGAAAATAAAATATGTCACTGTTTCAGGTTTTTCCCAATCTATTTTCCATGAAGTGATGGGACCAGATGGCACAATCTTCATTTTTTGAATGTTGAGTTTTAAGCCAGCTTTCTCACTCTCCTCTTTCACTCTCATCTAGAGGCTCTTTAGTTCCTTTTTGTTTTCTATCATTAGGGTGGTTTCATTTGCATATCTGAGGTGTTGATATTTCTCCTGGCAATCTTGATTCTAGTTTGTGCTTCATCCAGCCTGGCATTTCGTACGATGTACTCTGCATAGAATTTAAATAAGCAAGGTGACAATATACAGCCTTGACATACTCCTTTCCCAATTTCTAATCAGTCTGTTTTTCCATGTCCAATTCTAACTGATGCTTCTTGACCTGCATACAGGTTTCTCAGGAGACAGGTAGGGTGGTCTGGTATTCCCATCACTTTAAGAATTTTCCACAGTTTGTGGTGATCCACACAGTCAAAGGCTTTCTTGTATTCAATGAAACAGAAGTATGTATATATATATATATTTTTTTTTAATTTGCTTGCTTTTTCTCTACGATCCAGTGGATGATAGCGATCTCTGCTTTTTCTAAATCCAGGTTGTGGATTTACCATAACTAATTTTTAAACAAAACTTTTGAACATCTACTACTGGAATGAAGTCAGGGATAATATATACATTTGCTTATGATTCTAGCCCCAATCCATGTCACAGTTCTTGAACTACAATAGATATCCATTGTATGTGTTAGGTACAAAACCAAAGAAATGAGAGAATATTATGCACTTTATTATTCTTGATCATAATATTGTTTTGTGTGATTCTTTTATCAAATTAGTTCATTTAAAAATATCTTGGAAATATGTTGAAATATTAAAGTTCAGAGTTTATGTTGAATATAGTTTATTTCATTTCCTTAGATCTCTGGAAGCCCAAAAGCTCATCATAAGCTGATCTTCATGGTTTCTTTTTGATATGTTGGTGCTAGGAAAGTTATATGTAGATAGTTAATATCTACAATATTAGTCTAAATTTAGATTTCCTTCAGTCAAAGTTCCCAAATTAACAGGATTATTTTGTATATATTAAACATATTTATGGTGCATATGTATAAATATATTATGACAAATATATTACAGTTGTATCTGGATGGCTTTAAATAATGTATTGAATTCAGCTTTGTTTTATAGAGGTATTTAAAAAATCTACATTCCTGACCAGATTATAAACTCTTAGAAGTCAGGGACTGTCATTAATCTCTGCATCTTCAGAGATTACAGCACATAGCAGGTATTTAATAAAGTTGCATGACTTGCTAAATGCTCAGAATAATTAGATCATCAGCTAGGGACTAGAAACCATTTTGTTAAATAGAAAAATCTCATAATAGTGTTACAGAGAATCAAGACTTAATATTTAATTTGTTGTTGTTAAATTATAGAAGCCAGGAGAGACAAAAAATGAAAGATTGGATTCATTTTGCTATTTATACAATGTCATCTTTTGCTCTTTTCTTTGAGCCTGTTCAGAGTTGCTCCATTAAGGAAATAATAAGGTCTCATAAGTATGTGCTCTCAATTGTGCAATCTCATAAAAGCTTCGGAAATAAGTATAAGTATGTTCATTACAGTTAACTACTTACTATCATTATTATGATGATAATAAATCTATAGTGTTAATTTTATTCAAACTATTGAGTGAACTTAGCATTTGAAAACGTACTTTGTTTCTCTACTAAAGTAAAAACAATGATTTGTGATATGAAAATGTCCTCCACTGTGGGAAAAAACAACTGCATCTACTCTGTCATCCTGCAATAGTTTTGTTCCTCTCTTCTGAGTTATTAACTTTATTTAAGCAGTTATAATGCAATTGTTATAAGCCCTGAAACACCATTACTATATGGAAAATAAGATAAAGAAGTTTTACTGTACACTAATGTAAAATATAGAGAAATTAACAAAGATGAAGCCAGTTACACAGGCATATAAAGAAATTTACAGACAACTTTGGAAGTAGGAAAAATAATATATAATCATAAATTAGGATTGTATGTACTCCATTTTCCCTCTTTCTTTAGGTCTTACTTAGTTTTACACATCAAATAATCATTGTAAAAACTTTGTTTCCTTTCCACCATAAACATATATTTTAAAATGAGACCTTTCTGGTATAATACATTTAAAGAGCTTCTATATTTTATTTAGGAAAAACCTTGTGAAAAAAATCTTTGAGTGATTCTTTGAAATACTATTTTATCTTTTCAAAGAAAACAAATTAATGTTATGGGTTGAATTTAACTTAAAAAAAGTAATTTGTTCCTAGGGCAGATCATGTATAAATGAGACAGTTGTCTACATGGTACAGCTTGAAGCATACTACTAAACTCATCTTGCCTGAATTATTTCCTACCGTGGCTTTCAACACTGCCAGAGATACCCAACAGCTGACTTTTATTCAGTAGCAATGCAGCATATGCAGGTTGTTGTTCCTGTTTAGGCACTCAGTTGTGCCCAACTCTTTGCAAAACCATGGATGATAGCCCACAAGGCTCCTCTGTCCATGGGATTCTCCAAGCAGGAGTACTGGCTTGGGTAGCCATTCTCTTCTTCTCTAGGGTATCTTCCTGACACAGGGATCAAACCCACATCTCAAGTGGCTCCTGGATTTCAGATGGATTCTTTACCACTGAGACACTATTTCCTACCTTGGCCTTCCACGATGCCAGTTACCCAACAGCAGACTTTTATTCATTAGTAATGTAGCATATGCAGGTACTCTTTGCCAAATAATAAGTATTCTTGGACCAGATATCACCTGAACTAGTCTAGTCCCTGAAGGGGACTTGGTTTACTGGATGCTGTTCTTCTACAGCAAGTAGCTGAAGAGGAGTGAGAATCAGAGCAGCTTAAACTTTAAAAGGAAGGCTTAAAGAAACCTATGAAGTAGAGAATATTTTTTAGCAGTAATTTTAACATGCTTAAGTGGAGGGTTCTTGGCAGCTAGAGGGCAACATGAAAACACTGGCTATCCAAAGTAAAGTACCCAGATTGAGTGGGAGTGCTCCAAACGGGAGCTTGGAGTATCAGCGGAGCTTAAATCACCACTCTGTTTGCATAATAGCTCTCATGCATGTTACTCATGCTGCTGCAGACATTTTGTTTTATAACCAGTTTTACATTTGTTTATCCCATCTTCCCTTTCTACTTTTCTATGAATGTAAATAGTGAGTAACAATGACTTTTCCCTCAAATTGGGTCCTCAAAAAGTAAGTGAAAAACGTGGTGGAAGGGGTAGCATTAACCAGTTACAACAAAATCGTAAAGTTATTGGAGGACAAAAATTTCATATACTATTAGATGCCCTATCTTTGATCATTGACATGTTAAGTTGTAAACCTGGAGTTAACATATTCCAAAAACCTTAGAAATATAGACTTAAATTGCCATTGAGTTCACCACAATAGTATTAATATATAGGTAAGATGTTTTAAGTTAAATAAGATTGTTTCCATAGATTCTTCATTTTAGGCAGAATAATAATGCTAATTCTGCTAGGAATTTTTTGTATACTATAGAATTTTTAAAGGAAGTAATCTATGACAGATTATATATATCATCTTTATTTTTAGATGTTGATGCTCATAAAATAAATGTCTGATTTCTTTCATTTGAAAACTTTCAAGGTGTTCTTATCCATTTTATTGGTTGCAGGTCAATTACAATAAAATATTTGATTAGACTTTCTATAAATCTGACATCTCACAATCCCTAAACCTAAAAGCATCAACAATTTTTCAATTTCTGGTTATTGCCTTTCTATCATTCTGTGTATGAATATCTTTTCATAGTTGTTATATTAGTTAACTATTGTCTCCAAAGTGATTCATCAAAAACCACTGTAAAAATAGTCAATAACTTAAAATCGTCATTGATTCTTATGAACCCATGGTGAGCTAAAGATCTGGTCTGGTGATTTATACAAGATTTGAGTGAGGTGCTCTGCTTTAAGTGTCAGTTCAGGTCCAGCTGGGATGGCTTGGGGCAGTTTTGCTTCGTGCAATTTATTCTAGGATCCAGGAGAAGGAATCACAGCTGTAATAGTATTGGAAGCTCTTAGCATGGCTATGGTACAACCAATGAGGGAAAGCAAAAACTTCCTGGTACCTATTAAGCCCTAGGCTTAGAAATGGCACTTTGTCACTTCTGCCATCTCACTGGCTTAAAGCAAGTCATATGTCCAAACCTAAAGGCAAGTAGTAGGGAAATGCAATTTTCCTTCAGAGAGGCCACACCAGAATTTTGGATATACAAAGGGATAAATAATTTGGGCTAACAATTCAATTGACTACAACTGTAGTTATGTATTATTATACTGTAGCTATAAAAATAATCATGACATATTTTCTATAGCTCTTCCTAACTAGACATTTATATATATTTTGGTTTGTTGTATTACATGCAGAATATATCAATGAACATTTTTTTGCACATAGTTTTCTTTCTATATTTTTCACTAGGATAGCTCCTCAGAAAACACATTGTTCAATTAAAGTGTATAGATAATTATATAACTCCTGAAAATCACTTCAACACTACCAGTTGTAGTAATATGCACTATTCCATTCCACTTGCACCAGCATGAGAAATCTTTTTATTCCTAGTTGTCATTGCTGCTTATTAAGTACGAATAAACTAGCATCTATTTTTCTTTGTTGTTTCATTGATTATTAAAAAGTTGAACACTTTTTCAAATGTATTTATGAGTTGTAAATATCTGCTTTTGAATTCCCTGTTTATATCCCCTACTCAACTATTTATAAGAATGATGCAAAGTGAAACAATTGTGGAATATTTCCCACAAGCACCTAAAACTAAACTAAATAGTCAACTCAACCTTTCTCTTCTCAAGCTCGTTGGGCTCATCTGGCCCAGTGTTGTTTTTATTCATTGATTAAAGTGAGAAATAGGGAGTTTATTATTGTCTCCTTTATCACCCACATCAAAAACTAATAAAAGCGTTTTCTATTTCCATTTCGTATCTACTCACTGTTCCTACAACACTAGCCTAGTTCAAACATTGTCCCATCCCAGGCTACTGAAATATTTTCCTTATTGTCCTTTTGGCCTCTAGTTTTTCCCAATATATTCTCAGTATTGCTTCCAAATTTTTTTACTCAGAATTATTTGATGTACATTATACCTAAACTATGCATCATACCTATGAAAACAATTGAGAATGTTGTGAAAGTCGTCCTGTCGGTCTGCTCCATCCTCCACCCATCTGCCCTTGCCTCATCCGTGCTGTACATACTCTAGAGACACAGAACTACTTTTAGTGGCGACTAGTTATTACCACTTTTCACACCTCCATTCCCTGCAAATGCTGGGCACCTTCCCAGAACACTTGTTCCCTAGCAATCCCTGTTCCAAATGCCTGTTTATTCTGCAAGTTTCACACCAAAGCTTTCCTTAATTCCCCTTGGCAGATGTCAGTCTTTTCCTCTATGCACTTTGTCCATTTCCATTATAGAATGTGTCTTTGTGGTAATATATTTTTATCTTTTTCTTTACTTAAGGAAGATTTGCCTTTTGCTGAGAGACTTTGTCATTTCATTTTTATAGCTCTAGCTCTTTGGACAAGGTGCTTCACACAGTGGACAATCATTAAATGTTTCCTCAGTTGCTAATAATTGAGTAGATTTAAAAATGATTTTATCTAAATAATCACAATTTTATTCTGCACCACAGGTAAATAATAACAAGGGAAGATTTAAGTAAGATTTAAATCTCATTTGCTGTTGTTCAGTCTCTGTATCGTGTCTGACTCTGCGACCCCATGAACTGCAGCATGCCATTCTTCCCTGTCCTTCACTGTCTCCCTGAGTTTGCTAAAACTCACGTCCATTGAGTCAGTGATGCCATCCAACCATCTCATCCTCTGTAACCCTCTTCTCTTGCCCTCAGTCTTTCCCAGCATCAGGGTATTTCAGATGCTAGCAAGGTAATGCTCAAAATCCTTCAAGCTAGACATCAGCAGTACATGAACCAAGAACTTCCAGGTGTAAAACCTGGATTCAGAAAAGGCAGAGAAACCAAAGATCAAATTGCCAACATCTGTTGGATCTGGCTGGTTTATGTTGAGGTTTGACAGAACACAGCAAAATTCTGTAAAGCAATTATCCTTCAATAAAAAATAATTAAAAACAAAGGAATTCCAAAAAATATCTGCTTCTGCTTCATTGACTATGCTAAAGCCTTTGACTGTATGGATCACAACAAACTGTGGAAAAGTCTTAAAGAGACCAAAATACTAAATTACCTAACCTGTCTCCTGAGAAACCTGCATGCAGGTCAAGAAGCAACTTTTAGAACTGGACATGGAACAATGGACTGGTTAAAATTGGGAAAGGAGTACATCAAGGCTGTATATTGTCACTCTGCTTATTTAACTTATATGCAGAGTACATCATCTGAAATGCTAGGATGGAAGAATCCCAAATAGGAATCAAGATTTCAGGAGAAAGAGCTACAACCTCTGATATGCAGATGATACCACTCTAATGGCAGAAAGTGAAGAGAATGAAAGAGACTCTTGATGAAGGTGAAAGAGGAGAGTGAAAAGCTGGCTTGAAACTCAACATTCAAAAAAATAAGATCATGGCATCTGGTTCCATCACTTCATGGCAAATAGAAGGAAAATAAGTGGAAGCATTGACAAGTTTTATTTTCTTGTTCTTCAAAATCACTGAGGACGATGACTGCAGCCATGAAATTAAAAGACACATGCTTCCTGGAAGGAAAGCTATGACAAACCTCGACAGCATATTAAAAAGCAGAGACATCACTTTGCCCTCACAGGTCCTTATAGTCAAAGCTATGGCTTTTCCAGTAGTCATGTATGGATGTGAGTGTTCAACCATAAAGAAGGCTGAATGGCAAAGAATTGATGCTTTTACACTGTGGTGCTGGAGAAGACTCTTAAGAGTGCCTTGGACTGCAAGGAGATCAAACCTGTCAATCTTAAATGAAATCAGTCCTAAATATTCATTGGAAGGACTCATGTTGAAGATGAAGCTCCAGTAGTTTGGCAACCTGATGCAAAGAGCCAACTCATTGAGAAAGACCCTGATGCTGGGAAAGACAGAGGGTAGGAGGAGAAGTAGGTGACAGAGGATGAGATGGTTGGATGGCATCACCGACTCAAGACATGAGTTTGACCAAACTCCAAGAGATAGTGAAGGATAGGGAAGGTATGCTGCAGTCCATGAGGTTGCTGCTGCTACTGCTGCTGCTAAGTCACTTCAGTCATGTCCGACTCTGTGCGACCACATAGACGGCCGCCCACTAGGCTCCCCCATCCCCGGGATTCTCCAGGCAAGAACACTGGAGTGGGTTGCCATTTCCTTCTCCAGTGCATGAAAGTGAAAAGTGAAAGTGAAGTCGCTTAGTCGTGTCCGACTCTTAGCGACCCCATGGACTGGAGCTTACCAGGCTCCTCCATCCATGGGATTTTCCAGGTAAGAGTACTGGAGTGGGGTGCCATTGCCTTCTCCCCATGAGGTTGCAGAGTCAGACAATAGCATCTGGATGTAATACTGTAAATTGGGCTTTTAAAAGCTAATATTATTCTTCACATTCAAGCTTGATGAAAAAGAGAGAAAATAATAAAGTTTAAATAGTACTTTTAAAAAGTTGAAACTCTAGGTCGTCCCAGTGCACCAGCCCCAAGCATCCAGCATCGTGCATTGAACCTGGGCTGGCATCTCGTTTCATACATGACATTTCACATGTTTCAATGCCATTCTCCCGACGACCCAGAGGGATGGTATGGGGAGGGAGAAGGGAGGAGGGTTCAGGATGGGGAACACATGAGAAATAAAGGAATAAAAAATTAAAAAAAAAAAAAAAAACCCAATCACTGACAAAAAATAAATAAATAAAAATAAAAAGTTGAAGCTATATCACTAATTTTTAAGCAGACATTTTATAAACACACATGGAGAAATGTTCAGCTAGAGATAAGAATTATATTCTTCACTTTTTGTTCTCTTCATGGCCCTACTCCCCTCCCACCTACAAGAGAACTGAGCACATCATCTCTCACACAATTTGTCTTCATTATGGTCCCATGGAATACATTAAGTAACACATTCAGTGTTCCTTTTCATAAATTGTTAGTTATTCAAGTTAATGTAAAATATAGTTTAGCTTTAGCATATTTAATCTAAAATCTGATATCTGAATTCTCAATTTTTTTTCCAAAAGTTGCATATATTATCCTGAATTGAAAGATTGTCTTTATTTCATCCTTATTTCAGAGTAGTTCAAAAAACAAAAAAATTGGCTTTTAATCATTGGGCAACTATTTTTACTTAGTATTTTCTTTTATTGGAATATGCTTTGCCCCAACCCCCACATTCTTCTAGTAACAAGCACTGCTGCTGCTGCTGCTAGGTCGCTTCAGTCGTGTCCGACTCTGTGCGACCCCAGAGACAGCAGCCCACCAGGCTCCGCCGTCCCTGGGATTCTCCAGGTAAGAACACTGGAGTGGGTTGCCATTTCCTTCTCCAATACATGAAAGTGAAAAGTGAAAGTGAAGTCGCTCAGTCGTGTCCGACTCCCAATGACCCCCATGGACTGCAGCCTACCAGGCTCCTCCGTCCATGGGATTTTCCAGGCAAGAGCACTGGAGTGGGGTGCCATTGCCTTCTCCAGTAACAAGTACTAGTAATTCACAACTCAGCTGAGACGTTGTCTCCTGGTGTTTAAACACTGCCAGACTACAGATGGCCCTCCTCTGCATTCTCAAACTGCTCTGTTTTAGCTCTTACCACAATGTATCTGACTTTGCCATTAGACAGGTGGTAGAGACTCTGTTTATCCTATCTGTATGTGTTACAGCGTCTTTGCTGATAGGCTACAGATATGTTTTGTCCTGCACAGTGTCTCCTAATCATCTAAAATTTTTCCTAATAATTGGATGTAGGAATTTCCAATTTCTTTGGAATAAAAACAGTTCTGAGGCTTTAGTCAAACTTGTGTCTACATTCCAGTAAACATCGCTGGAACTATGAAACAGTTTCAACTTTGAGATGAGGCATGTGGTCTCCAACTTGTCACAGTCCCCATGCACACATTTTTCTCATTTGTGTTACCTGCCTCCCCACTGTTGTCATATGGATTTAGGGCTCCTATAGGTAAACTGTGTGAGGCTGTGCTTCACATCTGTCATTTAAGAGTGCCTGGTCTTGGTCAAGCTTATCTCTCTACTTATTCATCCATGAAATGGGGGTAATAATAGTATCCAGCTAATGGAACAGTTGTGTGAATTAAATGAATGAATGTAAATATGGTACTGAAACAGAGTACTAGGCATATCCTTCATACAGTCTATATTTATCCTAAGATATTGATTTTTGTTTCAGTGTGATAAGAATTTTGAAAAAATGAGGAAGCTAGCTATTAGGGAATATTCTTTAATTGAAAAGATAGGAAGAGATATATAATGTGTAATGTTCTTTTATAAAGATACATACTCAACTAAGAGACAATGAACCATATTAACAATAGTAACTGAAACAAAATAAAACTTTTTAACTCTCACCTAAAGCGAGCAAAAGACATTCATCCTACAAGACTTTACAGCTGATACACTGTTTCTACAATGTTGATGACCCAGATACTTTCCATCTCAAGCCGCTACCATCCCACTGGGTGTTGTTCTTATATATACAGTTGAGAATGACTATTAATCATGCACCCTCAAGGAAGAATGAAACAGGAAATATATAGGCTCTCACCTTAACTTAAAAACTGACTCTAGAAGTGGTACACTTCTGACCACTTGGTCCAAACTTTGTCACATGGCCCCATTGAGCTGCAAGGAACACTGAGCACATCACCTCTCACACAATTTGTCTTCATTATGGTCCCATGGAATACATTAGTAGTAGAAAAAATAGTCTTTAATTTGGTAAATATATGGCTAACAAATCTCCTTTACCATGGGAAAAAGAGAGGGGGACTTCCCTGGCAGTCCAATGATTAAGACTCTTTGCTTCCAATGCAGGGGGTGTGGGTTAGATCCCTGCAGGGAACTAAGACCCCACATGCTGAGTGGCACAAAAGGAAGTAAATAAATAATCAAAACTTTTTTAAAAATGGAAAAAGAGAGGGAAAGAATTAGGGGAGACAGCAATCGCTGCTACAGCCTCAGAAGGTAAAAATATAAATTTATAATACTTGTTCAAAATTTTGTCCTGAAAAATAAAAACTATTTTTGTATGGTTAGTATATATGTATATATTTACTATTTGCTATTGAGTAGAGTAATAATCCGGAGAAGGCAATGGCAACCCACTCCAGTACCCTTGCTTGGAAAATCCTATGGACGGAGGAGCTTGGTGGGCTGCAGTCCATGGGGTCGCAAAGAGTCGGACACGACTGAGCAACTTCACTTTCACTTTTCACTTTCATGCATTGGAGAAGGAAATGGCAACCCACTCCAGTGTTCTTACCTGGAGAATCCCAGGGACGGGAGAGCCTGGTGGCCTGCCATCTATGGGGTCTCACAGAGTCGGACACGACTGAAGTAACTTAGCAGCAGCAGAGTAATAATCAGATATATTACAACTATGCCTAAGAGAGGTTCACTAAAGGTATTAGAACTGCTCCCCTCTAACAAGATGGCCTACCTTTCACAAGGAGGTACTATGCTCTCTTGAGGCTCCAAATTAGAGAAGTTCCCGATATCTTCCCTGTGGTCCTGCCTAAATCTATTGAGATATATACACACACACACACATATATATGTGTGTGTGTGTGTGTGTAATATATATATATATATATATATATATATATATATAAAACTCAGTATCAGTGTAGTTCCAGGACTCTAATTATTTAAAGTCTTGAGATAGATGCTAGGCAGACCCTGGGTCATCATGTATGTTTAAAATAAATGATTGGGCATAAGAATTTCCCCTGTAACTTTGTGAGACTTTTCAAAGAAAGACCTAAACACTATAATCCAACAAGGAAACTGCATTCTCACATTAAAACAATCTACAATTATCCAAGCAGGCTGAGTGTAATTAGATAGTTGGAATCAAGCCAGGACATTGAGGCTAACACTGCTACTTTTCCTGAAAGGTGCCTTGGGATTTTTAATGGCCACTTATGGTCAAGCCTGGAGTTTTGCATATCATCTAGAAAATAGTCCTCCTGGGAACTTAGCATTTGCAGCTCCATTACTTGCTAACTATTGACAATGTTTCCACAAATAGGGGAAGTAAATGTTAAATACTGATCGCAGTTTTTTTCTTTTCTGTGAAACCACAACTTGATTATTTTTTTCAGGAGAGTTCTGTGTGTTTTATGAGTGGTGGTGCTTGTTGGTGATGATCAATTAATTTTATATTATTATGTTATTCAAAACTAGTTGAGATGTATAGTTTATTTTCCAATATCACAAACGTGTTTGATAAATTTTTTAAAATATACAACTTTTTAAATTTTAGAAACATTTATCAATGTTTCTTTATAAATAATATATATTAAGATATCTTTATATCATAACAGTATTTTATGAAGACTGAAATAGAATTTTTACATTTTTTGCAGCTTTATACACCCTAAACAAAAATACAGAAATTTAGTTGTTTGCTGTGTACAGTGAATTAAACATTTTCCAGTAGAACTTGTCACAATAATGGAATCTTTTGAAAATGGAATATTAGAAGAGCTGAAATTCCAGACAGGAAAAATTCTCTTTGTATTTCTTAACAGTTTTGACAATCTCTAGAAATTTGATTCATTGCTTTTTTATTTCACTTTCCTGAGAATAAGCAAATTGCTGAACTTTTTTGGCAAAACATTTTATTATGTTTTTGGCAAACCTCACATCTAAGGAAAGTCAAATGAGCTTTTCTTTATGTAGTAAAGTTATTTTTGTGAAAAACATATTTAGTATTATAAAAATATTTTGATAATTAAAGTTTTTTGTTTTTGTTTTTCTTTACCAGAAACTTGCATTTTAAAAATTTAAAAACTAATTAAGCTTTGATTTTAACCTTACCATTTGGGAAGACAGTTCAGTTCAGTTAGTCGCTCAGTTATGTCCGACTCTTTGCCACCCTGTGAACCCCAGTACGCCAGGCCTCCCTGTCCATCACCAACTCCCAGAGTCCACCCAAATCCATGTCCATTGAGTCAGTGATGCCATCCAACCATCTTATCCTCTGTTGTCCCCTTCTCCTCCTGCCCTCAATCTTTCCCAGCATCAGGGTCTTTTCAAATAAGTCAGCTCTCCGCATCAGGTGGCCAAAGTATTGGAGTTTTGGCTTCAACATTAGTCCCTCCAATGAACACCCAGGACTGATCTCCTTTAGGATGGACTGGTTGGATCTCCTTGCAGTCCAAAGGACTCTCAAGAGTCTTCCCCAACACCACAGTTCAAAAGCGTCAATTCTTCAGCACTCAGCTTTCTTTATAGTCCAACTCTCACATCCATACATGACCACTGGAAAAACCATAGCCTTGACTAGACGGACCTTTGCTGGCAAAGTAATGTCTCTGCTTTTTAATATGCTGTCTAGGTTGGTCATAACTTTCCTTCCAAGGAGTAAGCATCTTTTAATTTCATGGTCGCAGTCCCCATCCTCAGTGATTTTGGAGTCCAAAAAAATAAAGCCAGCCACTGTTTCCACTGTTTCCCCATCTATTTGCCATGAAGTGATGGGACCGAATGCCATGATCTTAGTTTTCTGAATGTTGAGCTTTAAGCCAACTTTTTCACTCTCCTCTTTCACTTTCATCAAGAGGCTCTTTAGTTCTTCAGTTAGACAATCCATGTAGAAAATATCTCATCTTTTAAAATAATAAGATCACCATACAGGCTATTGTGAGGCTTAAAAAGAGGCCCTCCCTATAATTATTCTGGAACAAGCAGATATTAACTGACTGTGGATATCAGATGCATAGACATACTACCTGTGTTATGTTTAATCACAATTTATATATTCATGGGTGTGAATATATAATTGATGAAGTCCTGTGGTTTAATGTCTGTGTGCACAGGCTCTAGAAATTACCATCACTGAACTCTGATATTTATAATGCTGGAACATTATTCAGAAACTTTCAAATTGATTTAATTATTTGTTAAATCAGATAATACAAACATCCAACTCACAGACCAGGATTCACCAGATGAGTGATTTTCTGTTTTTAGGTTTTCATGTTAATACTGCTTTATTATTCTACTTATTTTCTGTGTAATTACCTATAATTTTAAAGATTTAATCATAATGTCTTCTGTATTTTGTATATATTATATATATGATGTAATTATAAGCTATATATTATCATGCTTGCAGTTAATGCAGACACATCACTTATTGTTTAGCAGTAATTATGATATATTCATATCTATTATCTCATTTATCCTTATATAATGCTATAAAGTAGTAGTATATCTTGTTCCTGATGAATAAAATGAAACTTTGTTTTACTAATATCATAAGTAGGATATTTTGTTTCAGTATTATATGTATGGTCTTCCCTGGTGGCTCAAATGGTAAAGAATATTCAGGAGACCTGGGTTCGATCCCTGAGTTGGGAAGATCCTCTGAAGAAGGGGATGACTACTCACTCCAGTATTCTTGCCTGGAGAATTCCATGGACAGAGGAACCTGGGGGGCTAACAGTCCATGGGGTTGCGAAGAGTCAGATACAACTGAGCAACTAACTCACTCTTTCACTCATTACATGAATGCATTATGAATATATATGCCTAAAGCATATTTTAATTGCACTGAAGCTAGATTTAAATATCCGTACTTTTTATTGGTGAAATCATTCTTCTGTTTTAAAACTATTTTAAAACATATTTACAATAGCTGTATACTACTTAGCATATATATTACACTTCAGTTGATTAGTCCAGCAGTACTAAATATTTTTAAAATCTCCAATATTTTGCATTAATATATAATACTCTCACAAACATTTGTTTATTATATTTTTGACAAATTCTCTAATTAAACAAGAATTACTAACTTAAGATTCTGATGCCTATCATGAATTAATTTTGAGAATAGTTATAGCATTGTATTATTAAGTATGTCAGATTTATAAAAATGGGAGACTCAACTGGCAATGTTACGCAAAAGAATTGAGACATAGTTCACTGTCCTTTCATGAAGCACTAAGTTAATTCACATCCACATGCCTTGAATTTCACAGTTTTAGGATAGGAACAGCAACATAGAGCCAAAGCAAAAATGTCCCAGAAAAAAATTTATTAAAATACTGATGGTATTAAAAATCTCCACTGATGTTGTTTAGTCGCTGAGTCCAACTCTTTGGGACACCATGGACTGCAGTGTCCTTCACCAAATCTTCACTGAATTGTAAAAGTAAGTGGGATAGCACAGGGAAACACATAGAATTCCTTTGAAGAAAGGCAATATATGAAATAGGAAGGATGTTAAATATTTCCTGTAACAAACAATGATGTAAATGCAGAACGTGCCATGGAACTGATCCCTGTTGGATTTCTTTTTTTATTTTTTCTCTTTCAAGATTCAGTATCTCAGTGGTTTCAAAGCAGCACAGAATTATTAATACAACTCAAGAGCCACCTGCCATTGTGATCTTGATAGTATGTTATCCTGGCCTCAGGGATCTCCATTATATAGGGCTATTATTGAATTGTTTCAGCTTGCTTTTTTCTCTGTGTATCTGTCTAAAAAGTAATACATTAACATTATTAAAACCAATAACCCCTGCCTTGCCTACTCTAGCTTCTCTTCTAATGGTTATCAATATATGTTTGAATATGTCTTGAATGGGATTAGTACTTGTTTTGTCAGTTTTAGACATCATCTATTGTTTTATTTCCCCTAGGTATTGCATTAGATGAATCTTCATTCTTCTCCAACTTTTCTAAATAGAGTAAAAAAAAAAAAAAAACTAAACAACAAATAAGCAAGTATGAGTTTTAGGATTACAAACCAGCTTCCAGCCTATGGCAAACAGAGGTTGCATAGAACCCCATTGAAATGGCTCTAATGTCTGCTCAGAAGTGGTAACAACATTCGCTATTAGGGATGAAGATTTGTTGCAAAAGGCCTCACTATAACCACAGCTCTCCAAAATGGACAAGAGAGGGAAACTACAGAACTTCAAAAAATAAATAAATAAATAAAAATAACCTGAGATATGGAGTGAGAGGAAAGAGCCCAAGTCTCAAGATATGTGCATCCTAATTATAGAGAAGAGATCAAATTTTGGTTCACAATTTGATCCCCAGACTGTTACCTGGCATTTTTTTTAGAGCTGGAGCAAAAACAATGGACAAAAAATTTTATCTACACTCTGCCCCTGGCTGAAAGTATCCTACTTGTCTAATGTCATTTCTTGGAATTTCTTTCTTTTGAAAGTTTTACTAACAGAATGACTTCTTAGGAATTTTTTTTATCTGTTGATTTCAGTGCTAGTGGGACCTGAAAGTCACTTAATTCCTTTCTTTCCAAAGAAGAAATTCTGTTTGTTGCATAGAAATCAGTTTGTTTTTTTTTAATAGCAAAAGCCATTCAGAATTATTAATATACAGATTAAACTTTTTTTCTCCTTTGTTGCCTCCAGTCTCCAAGGATCAGATGTATATTACCACTGGGCTGATTGATTTAGAACCAATAAAGTCTGGGAGTATAATTGCTGACTGTAACTATTTTCTTCTACTTTTGTCCCCTTTATCTAAATCACAATTTAACCTTCTATTGTCCTTTAGTTTTCTTTGTGCTGTTAAGTTGCTCCTGTAAACAGGACCATGGTAATATACAGCCAGTTACTACATTTCATCTTTCAGGTTAGCTTTCACCTATATAAAATACACATAACTTCTGTGGTCAGCATATGGTGTACCTTGGTAATATTTCAGCAGCACACGTTCCAAACTTCATTCTATAGCCAGAGGCTTATTTCACCTCCATTACAACAAATGGGATCACAAAATGAATGAAGAGGAGGTGTAGAATCCATTGCTTTCTCAATTCCATTCTTCACGAAACGCTGGGGCTTTTTCACTTCTTTATGCATGCAGGCTCAGTCATTCAGCTGTGTCCAACTCCTTGTGACCCCACAGACAGTAGCCTGCCAGGCTCCTCTATCCATTGGATTTTCCAGGCACAAATACTGAAGTGGGTTGCCATTTCTTCCTGTAGAGGAACTTCCCAACCCAGGAATCAAACTCACGTTTCCTGCATTGGTAGACAGATTCTTTAATACTGTGCCATCTGGGAAACTCCCTTTACATCTTTGCTTTTCTGTAAATCATAAAACTGCCTCACCTTCCCTTTCCATTCTCTATCACTAGGTAGAAGAGCTAATAAGACTTGATAAGTGAGATACAATATCAATATGGTTATTGGTATAAAGCCTGAATAATTATAGAGGAACTCCCAGATTTATATAAAACATTATTTAACTAAAATATTTTTTTTCAATTTAAATCTAGGAAATCCTCAATAAACTAGACGTGGTAAACTGCCAGCCAAAGAATGTAACTGGACCACAGGTGTGCTTGGCTTTGTATAGCAAATGTTTAAAAGTGGGATATTTACCAATAAATTCTGAATTCCTGATGCCATGAATAAAACTGAACTCTGGCAACCCTAAGCTCACGCTACCTCTGGGTAACACTTTTGGATCTGGGTGGCCACTGCTCCCTGTAGTTGTAAGAGTGTCTGCATTTGTCACGGTTCCACCCACTCCTATTTTTTAGCCTTCCTCACCTTACCCATTGAAGGCCAAGCCCAAGAAGATGTTAGAGTTTAAGACAGAATTCTATGTTTTGCTAATTAGAGTATTTAAAAGAGGAGGTATTGTAGAATGCTTATCATTTAGACCTTTTACCAAAAACTTAATAATGTAATGAAAGTTGCTCAGTCGTGTCCCAGCTTTTTGTGACCCCATGGACTGCAGCTGGTCAGGCTCCTCTGCCATGGGATATTTTTCAGAAAAGAATACTGGAGTTGGTTGCCATTTCCTTCTCCAGGGGATCGTCCTGATCCAGGGATTGAACCTGGGTCTCCTGCATTGTAGGCAGATTCTTTACTGTCTGAGCCACCAGAGAAGCCCAACAAAAAGCTAATGTAGGCTATTTAGACAAATCTATAGGAAATTTATGGTTTTGGTTTGTATTATGTTTTGTTCTTTCATTTTCTTAGAATATAGTCCTTTTTTAATTTATCAAATGAGTCACAATGCACTACTCTTTGGATTGACTTCTCTTTAAGTACTTCTGAAAAGAAATGTTGGTTGGGATAAAAAAAAAATTAACTTGATACATTTTCCTATTATAAACATGCATTTACCACCTGTTAGCCAAATAGATTTAAAACTCCTGATTAGCAAAGTTGAGTGAATTAGTGGATAAATGTATAAATACATAAACTTCTACACTTTAGCATGTCTACATTGTGTGGAAGGATTTTCCTTGAAAATGTGCCAACTTTTTTTATTTTTTTCAACTTTTGGATCACATCTTATTATCCTAGCTGTAATTAGAAATCTTGTGAAATTAAGAACCATTAAATTCAATGAGTTTTCAGCATCAGAAATTTGCCCAGAGGCACCCAGCCGATTGGTCTGCCCAGGATTGGGTTTTCACAGACTTCTCCCTCCTCTCCTCCTATTCACTCTAAAAGGGAGCGTCTCTTCTACTTAGCTAATTAATTACACCTGCCAACAAGCAGATGGTTCTGTAGGCTTTGAAGCACGGAAATAGCTAGGTGCACATCAGAGATGAAGCTCCCTTCAGTTTCACTTTATATTATAACTCTTAGAGCTTCAGAGAAAAGAGAATATTAAATGATTACAAAACGAACATTTAAAATTTTTTTTATTTTGAAAATGTATTTTAAGGCATGAAGATGTTGTTCTTTTTTTATTTCTGATCTCAACACAAATACACTTTTAAAGTAATTATGTTTGGCATCTAGTTAGGAGCAATACTTGCCAGATGTTGCCTTCTAATTGTTCTGAGCCTTAGCATAAAATGAGAATAGAGGACCAGGGCCACTTAGAAAATTGCTGAGAACAGTTCTCAAAATATGATAAAAAATAATATTTTTATGTTGTTGTTTAATCATAAGGAAAGATGTGTATATAACAGTGGTAAAGTAGAACTGAAGCCACGAGTGGTACTCCTGCTAACATCACCACGGGTAGTCCAGATTTTTGTGCTGATCTAGGTACTATCCTTTTTTTTTTCTTCCCTTTTTCACCCCCTTTCTTCCCCTTGTATCTGAAGCTTGGTAGCTTAAAATAGAGATTATCACAGGAGACTAATTTTCTATGTAGTTCTACTTTATATATTAGAAAATTTTAGTGAAGGACTTCATATTTGGAAGATAATGAAGTCTTTGATTTTAATGCATCCTTTTGTTAGAGGTAGAATAAAAATTCATCTATGTATAGTATATACTTATCTGGTTTCTCAATATGTTTATGAAATTAATGTAAATGAAATTTCCCCAACTTCCAAGTAAAATCACCTACCTCCTTTTCCACTATTAACATAAAACAGGTTATATTATACACGTATCTAAAACTGAATATATTGTTATAATAAAGAAGGGAGGATAATTTTTTTAAATGTATACCCCAAGAAAATATTTCAGTCATCTTACAAAATTGAGTTGTATACAATTCAATTCAATACTATTACCTACAAAGAAGATATCTTGATAAATCTACATTTTACCATGTTTTAATTTTTGAATTCCTTTTCCTTCATGTGAGCCATTAAAATGATGAGAATTTAAGCTTAAATTCTCACTGATTTTATTTTACTAATTTGAATGCTTTGCTCTTTTGTACTCTTTGTATTAACTGCTTAATAGCACTTAAGAAAAAAATAATATACAGAGAATGCAGATTTGGTTAGGAGAACCAGATGCCCTATACATCTAAATTACCCATTTTCTTATCTTTAAAAATCCAGTTGCAAAGAACATAGAGACAGATTCTATTCTGGCTATGATTTGGATAAGGTAATTAAAAATCATTTTACTCTATTAAAATGTAGCTACCCAAAACTAAGCACATATAGAGTTTCCAGAGTACTTGAACATAATAACATTGCCTTTCTTTTCTTTAATTCAGTGTTTTTACTTAAGTAGGCTGAATTCTTGAAATTTTATTGTGCTGCCTTTTCCTATGTGTCTACTTTCAACAGAGGCAA
Source organism: Bos mutus (assembly GCF_027580195.1). Classification (NCBI taxonomy): domain Eukaryota; kingdom Metazoa; phylum Chordata; class Mammalia; order Artiodactyla; family Bovidae; genus Bos; species Bos mutus. The sequence continues at coordinate 36,193,436 of NC_091618.1, forward strand.
AAGGAATGCACCTCCAATGATGAGATTGGGATGTAGTCCAACCGTCTAACAGAGCCAGGATGTTTTTTAAATACACAGTTTTTCATGCAGAAAAGATACCTTAAAAGCATAATTTTACCTTTCAACTCAATAAAGTATTTTCAAAAAGACTTCAGGGAAATTACTGTGACTTCTTAATTATACTTGGATTGCATAAGCTAAAGTTGTGCTTCATCTCTGCTTAAACTTGCTGCCCACCCCCCTTAAATTTCTCAGTCTTTCCTTCCTGTTATGGAAGGAGTATAGAATAAAGTTTAAAAGCAGGACCCCAACTCAGCAGGCAGAATGAGCTGGAATCGTAGTTCTCTAGAATACTGAACTCTCTAAACTCTTCTTATCTATAAAATTAGATTAGTATTAATTAACTTCTAGGACTTCTGTAAGAATAGAGAGAAATATTGGATTAGAAATAAATCCAAGCAGTGGAAGCACTATGAAGAGCTGCTAGAGTGAGGTGATTAACAATGGGCTTTGGAATCTGGGGGGCCTTTGGATCCTAGTTTGATCCCTGTCTCTGTATGAGGCAGTTGGCACTTTGATTTATCATTCTGTTTCATTTGTTATGTTTTGGGGCTACAGGAATCCTAACCAAAAAAGAAAATTCTGGATTTAGCATCTTGATTAATTTAATGAGTTTCCAGAATCTATGCTCCTAAAAGGGCATCTGAAACTCAAGTTGAAAGTAATTGTTGAAAATGAGCAAATGCAACCCACATATAACTTGGTCTAAGAACCCTGCCTCAAAAGTGTATTTATGAAAGGGAGCAGAGATAATTATCAAGCAAGACAGAAGCAATCAGCTTACCAGAGAACTCTTCTTATCTTCCCCTTCATAGTGATAACAATAATGCATTGACTGAATGTCACCTAACAGACACTGTGATGAGCATTTACATGTATTAACTCATTTTCTCCTTATAATTTCCCTGTGAGGGAGGCATCATTAATATCCATATCCTCACTTTATAGATAAGGGCACTGAGACTTGGGGAGGATAACTAACATAACCAAAGTCTCACAGGTCATCTACGGGGAGAGTCATGGTTACCCACAGGAATGAAGCCTATACAACATCTTATATTCCAGTAGTTTTCCCTTCTTGAATGTCAGCTCTCTAGTTGACTGAACCATCTGACATATTATGCATCTTGGCACTTGGGTCATTTCTTCATGTCCAGTCTCCAAGAGCAGCCAAATACCCAAAATACATTTTAAATCATTATTTATTAACCCTGGAAGCATTTTATGGTGGAAGCATTTTAAGATAAAAGTATATCTTAATTTAGAAGATATGACAGTACAAGTTACAGAGCTATACCATTGTATAGTGGAGCCGTCTTTTATGACATCAGAAATCACAATATGAAAATTATCAGTGGTGTTACTAGGATCCATAGGATATAATTATTCATTAAATATTCTCAAAGAAATTTTATGAGCTTTTTCTTTACATATTTTAAGTATGTAGCTTTAACTTTTAAACAGTCTGAGCAAATATGGGGGGATAAATTGGGAGATTGGGATTGACATGTACACACTATTATATATAAAATAGCTAACTAACAACCTACTGTATAGCACAGTAAGTTCAATATTCTGTACTGGTCTGTATGAGAAAAGAATATAGAAAAAGAATAGATATCTGTATATGTATAACTGATTCACTTTGCTGTATACCTGAAACTAACACAACATTGTAAGTCAACTAGAGTCCAATAAAATAAAATTGGCCTTGAGTGACAGAGCTTATAAATGACAAGGAAAAACTATTTTAAGTAAAAGAAGGCAAGGGAAAAGAATATATACTGTGCTATTCCATTTGTACTGGCAAAGAGCTTCCCTGCTGACTCAGATGGTAAAGAATCTGCCTGCAATGTGGGAATCCTGGTTTTGATCCCTGGGTCAGGAGAATCCTCTGGAGAAGGGAATGAGACATCCAGTATTCTTGCCTAGAGAATTCCATGGACATAGGAGTCTGGTGGGCTAAAGTCTATGGGGATCACAAAGAGTCAGACACGACTGAGTGACTAACACACACACACACACACACACACACACATCACATACTGGCAAAACTAATATGTGGTGACAGACAGAATAGTGGATTTGGGAATGCTTGGTTGAGAAGGAGCCAGGATGACTTTCAGAGGAATAGAAATATTCTTTATTTTTGTCTGGGTGGTGACTGCATGGAGACAGATACATAAACACCAAACACACATATATTTTAAAAACATTGAATTTAAGATTTGTGCATTTGACCATGATTTAGTGACTCAAACAAAAAAAAAGTATAATAATTTAAAACTTTATGCAAACCAATATAACTTCATAACTATTCCTCTCTCCATTTTTCCATGATACCTGTTATTTCAGGTTTTGAAACCTGTGCTTTACAAAATGATAACTAGTCCTATTCAATTATTCTTTTATAATTGTCTTTGGATTAAAACTGTACTTAAAATAAATAGTCATTGTAGACTTATCTGTGCGTTTGTAAGTGTTCTAGAATCTGATTCTTTGCACTCATATTTCATGATTTCTTTATTTTGTAATTTTTTATTTATTATTTTTGGTGTTACTTTAATATTATAGACATTTTAGCAGAGACATTCAGGCCCCCAAGCCATGCATTTGTGATTTTTTTACTAGCTTTATATAGCCTCTTGAAATGGTGATGCTTGTAATTATATTATAATCATTCTACAAGATTAAATCATTCTGATTTCTCTTGCTTGGTTTTTTATTGCAAGTCTTAGCTTGCCAGCAACAAACATATATAGCAATATTATTTATTATTATCATCAAGAAAAAGCATACTTTTCTGAAAAACTCTAAAGAAATAGTGAAGAAATCACACATTGTGAGAAGTTATTAAAACTATATAAACTAATACTGTAGGTGAGATATTTGAAAGTGACCTTGTAGTATATCCCAGGCTTATGGTATTAGAGCCTGTAAATAAAAGGGACAAATCATTTCCACACACTAATATAACTATCCCCCTTATTGGTAATGAAAGCAATGAACTCTACTGATTTGTTTCACTGAAGCAGTTACATTTTCTGGAAACTTGGAACCATTACTTAAGAAGATCGTTGTCTGTAATGAAGGCTTTCCAGTGGATGGGGAATAAAAATGTTTGATATTTATGCAATGGGGTATTCTGTTTTAATAAGAAGAAGACAGCAAGTTTTTCAGTCTTTCTCTTTATATACCTTTGATTATGTTCATCTCTCTTTTATTAGATAGATACTGTGGCTCAGCTGGTAATCTGCCTGCAATGCAGGAGACCTGGGTTTGATCCCTGAGTTGGAAGATCCCCTGGAGAAGGGAAAGGCTACTGGCTCCAGTATTCTGGCCTGGAGAATTCCATGGACAGAGGAGCCTGATGGGCTACAGTCCATGGGGTCACAAAGAGTTGGACATGATAGTGACTTTCACTTTCACTATTCATTCATTAATATGAATTTTTTCATTCAACTTCTCAAAGCCATAATTTTCTGTTTATTGATATAATTTTGGTATAGTTTTAATGCATTTTTCTAAAATATTATGAAATGCCACTTCCAAAACATTGAATCAGAGCCCCCCTACAGGAAATTAAAAAGTTAGGAGGGTTACATCTGGTACATTAATCACTCAGTTGTTTACTAATAACCTCAAAAAGAAATCAGTTTTACCACAGTGATTTGTAAATGTTTCACACATAGGAATATCTATTTTCAGGTAAATGGAAGTAAACCCTTTGCCTTATAAATTACACTTCCAAAATAGTATGCTCAGTTCACTTAAGTTGCTCAGTCATGTCCGACTCTTTGCGACCCCATCAATCGCAGCAGCCAGGCCTCCCTGTCCATCACCAACTCCCGGAGTTCACTCAGACTCACATCCATCGAGTCAGTGATGCCATCCAGCCATCTCTCCTCTGTCATCCCCTTCTCCTCCTGCCCCCAATCCCTCCCAGCATCAGAGTCTTTTCCAATGAGTCAACTCTTCCCATGAGGTGGCCAAAGTACTGGAGTTTCACCTTTAGCATCATTCCTTCCAAAGAAATCCCAGGGCTGATCTCCTTCAAAATGGACTGGTTGGATCTCCTTGCAGTCCAAGGGACTCTCAAGAGTCTTCTTCAACATCACAGTTCAAAAGCATCAATTCTTCAGTGCTCAGCCTTCTTCACAGTCCAACTCTTACATCCATACATGACCATTGGAAAAACCATAGCCTTGACTAGATGGACCTTTGTTAGCAAAGTAATGTCTCTGCTTTTGAATATGTTATCTAGGTTGGTCATAACTTTCCTTCCAAGGAATAAGCGTCTTTGAATTTCATGGCTGCAGTCACCATCTGCAGTGATTTTGGAGGCCCCAAAAATAAAGTCTGACACTGTTTCCCTATCTATTTCCCATGAAGTGATGGGACCAGATGCCATGATCTTCATTTTCTGAATGTTGAGCTTTAAGCCAACTTTTTCACTCTCCTCTTTCACCTTCATCAAGAGGCTTTTTAGTTCCTCTTCACTTTCTGCCATAAGGGTGGTGTCATCTGCATATCTGAGGTTATTGATATTTCTCCCAGCAATCTTGATTCCAGCCTGTGCTTCTTCCAGCCCAGCGTTTCTCATGAGGTACTCTGCATATAAGTTAAATAAGCAGGGTGACAATATAAAGCCTTAATCATTGGGGAGGTACGCATTAAAATGATACCACTTTCCACTAACCAGAATGGGTACAAAAAAAAAAAAAAAACACACAGGCTGACAAGGTTAAGAAGGAAGTAGATCTCTCATACTGTACTGATGGGAATATAAATTGGCAAAAGCACTTTGGAAAACTGTCACTGAGGCCCAGGAATTTCACTTCTGTGTATGTCTACAACATAAATGTGTACATATTGTCACTAAAAGGCATATCCTAGGATGTTCTAGTAGCACTAGAAGTAATAGTTCAACTGTGGAAAATACACGACCCAGATGTCCATGTAGAATTAGATAAACACATGCAACGCCATAGAGCAATGAAAATGAACAGTATAGGTGAATTTCACAAACATAATGTTGAGCAAAAGGGAGCCAGACAAGAAGAATGCATGTAATATTTTTCCATTTATGTATAATGTACAAAAATAGGATAGAGGTTTCAATAGGGAGTGAAAGCATGAGGAAGGCTTCTGTTGTGCTGGAATGGTCTGTTTTGGATCTGAGTACTGGGTACATGTGTGTTCAGTTTGAAAAAATATTTTGCATATGATAGATGCACATCTTTGTATGTATGCATGTGTGATTGTTAAGCCACTTCAGCTGTGTCCAACTCTGCAAAGCTATGGACTGTGGCCTGCCAGGCTCCTCTATCTATGGGATTCTCTAGGCAAGAATACTGGAGTGGGTTTCCATGCCCTCCTCCAGAGGATCTGAAGCCACATCTCTTATGTTTCCTGCATTGGCAGGCGTGTTCTTTACCACTAGTGCAACCTGGGAAGCCCTTCTGTATGTATATTGTACTTCAGTAGAAATTTGGGAAAAAAATTTTGCACTGTTCAAGTCACAAGATTTAGGTTTTGTATGTATGTACAAAATGCCAAAAGATTTCTTCTGAGTCAGTGGCAGAGACTGCTTATTGTGTCCCGAGTCTATTATAATTGTCTAACTTTTAAACAGTAGTTAGCTTTAGCTAGTAATATGACTGTTCAGTACAAAAACTGCAGTTCCTTATGTTTCATGGCCAGCTGTGGCTCCAAGACAAAAATATAACTGTCTTGTGGCAGTCTGCAAGGATCCTCATTAAGAGACAATATAATCAATAAACAGCTATTTGAATAATTACTAAATATAAACTGTAATGTAATCCATAATTGTATGGCAGAGCCTATGAGTACAATATCCCATTATAGTGTTGAACAAACTGAGTCTCACAAATATATACAAGGTCAAACATCTAGTAAGCAAAGAACTAGATTTTGAAGTTAGTTTTATCCAGCTAACTAGATTAAGTATTATTGTTTTATACTCAAAGCCCTAATAGAGAAATATTAATCTATCTCTCTACCTACCTACCTATATCTATCATCTTTTTATCTTTCCATCTACCTATAATATTCAATATATTATAACTGTGATATATAAGATGAATTCGTGGGGAGGTTGGATTAGGAGCAAAATGTTGAATCTTCTATGAGATAATAGAGACTAAATTAAGAAGTAGCAGGGAATATAAAAATAATAGGATAAATTAAAATAAACATTATGAGGATTTTATTTAGAGTGTCATGACATTAAATATTGAGGTGAAAGAATTAATTATAAATCTCAAGTTTTGAGTTTTACAGCATGTTACTTTGATTATAATGGAAATATGGAAATACAGGGGGAGTATAAGTTTGGGAGAAATCATTACAAAAAATATTAAACATGTTGACACATATATAGAATTATATAATAAAGTGAGACAACAATTTGAGAAGGAGATCCTGTATTTGTAATATACGGCCAGTTACAATACAAAATTTATTTTAAAATTTACCAGAGACTAGGAATGTCTAAGTGGATTACTACCTCCTTAATGAATAGAAAGAATTGATATATTAAGATCAAACACATTTTATTTAATATTGTGTATAGATAATGAAAATATCATCTAGTGCATAAGGAGAAGATATCACTACTGTGTTATTATTTAAGCAACTAACAACTTCTTACAAATGTTAGTCACATTCTGAAGATATCAGTATTATTATAATCCTCAAAAGTATTTGAATTTCTAGTATGTACTTGACACTTTCTTTGGTACCAGGGCCCCAAAAAGATGTATGCTGTGGTTCTTATCCTCCAGAGACCTATATTATGCTAAAGAAAAGTACGCAAAAGAACAAAGAAAGTGAAGTAGCATTTGCTTTGTTAGATGAGTGATCCAGATAATCAGTGTCATAAGAGTTAGAGGCACTTCTTCTCTAAAAACTAAATGGTCACGGTAGACTTCTCAGCAGAGCTAGGACTCAAGCTAAAAAATACTGATTGGATTTAAGCTAAAACATTGGATCCTGAAATGTGTATTAATATGTTGGAACATTGCGGGGAGAATTACTGAGCTCAGTTCAATTGAAATAAAGATTGATTTTGCTCTGATTTTCTATCTTAAGCTGACTTTTAGTGAATGTTCTAATCATTTCTTCTTGAAATCGCCTTGCTCTGTTCAAAAAAACTGCCCACTGTTTCTTCCTAACGTTTGGTATCTGCATCATGAGCTTTTGACTCTGATCATCGAGCTGAAATATAGAAGGTTACATCACTCATTTACATTATCACCCTCTCCCCACTCCCAATACAAATGTGACATTTCAATTTTGCACACTTCAACTCTCCTTAAATCATCTGTATAAAAACTTCAAAGCTTGATTGATGATGAATGAGCCATTGTCTCCTCAAGCACCCGGTTCTCATTAGCCTTTAGAGTCTCAGCTTATTAATAATGAACCTTGAGGGCTGACCCAGTGGGGTAGCAGCAATTCATTGTGCTCCTAGCTGAAAGGTCTGGGTTTGGGAAAGATACAGAAATCTCTGGACCAACTCCATTCCAGAGATGATGTATTAAGTATCACAGGTGGATGATGTGAGCTATATTACTTTTGTATCATTATCTGCCAACAGACTTTCATGGCTTAAGGTGATGACAGTGAAAAAGATGCATTGCTTTATGTCTGAGGAAATCCAGTAACTGCTTCCTGTAGCTTCATCTTGAAGATGGACTTTTGCTACTTTGGGTTTTGACTTCTTCATTATGACCTTTGGCTTGGATAGGCAATGAAAGTCTGATATATGCATTATTCAGAGGTTCTCAATTAGACAAGTGCAATCTTTATTTTTATTATCATTTTAATTCTAAGGTTGACCTGTAAATGCACCCAAGCAAAAAAAGACATTTAGATATACAATCAAGGATTGAGGTTTAATATTTCATCCTTGCTTGTGTTTGATAGTTTTGTGAGTAAAAGGAAATGTTTACTGTTGATACCAATCATATAGACTAAAGTGGAATATGGCTAACTGCACTTAAAGTTATAATCTTTACTTTGTAAAAAGAGAAAGACATTCAATCTTGTTTATGAATTGTGGCTGGTGGGGTCAAAGCAATTTTGTCAACTTCTTAAACTGAGGAAGAAGGTCATATTAATCTGTATTTTCAGCAGGGATGCTACATCACAATTAGGCTGTTTCATACAGGGCAGGAGAACAAATGCCAGGATTCAGTATTTTATCACATTTTCTTTTGAGAGAATATATTTGCAAAATGTCAATGATTCTCTTAATGGTCACTCATCCCCCAAGTTTAGTATAATAACTAGCATTTGAAAAGAAATGAAAAGTACAAAAGAACTTATTTAAATAACATAAACATTCCCTTCTCATGCAAATGAGAATAGAGGGAAATAAATGGTCAAATGTACAATCTTTATGGAGTGAAACGCTAAGACAAAAGTACTTTATGCCTTCTCTAGAATGTCATATTGTCACTTTACACCTTTCTAAAAAATGATTGATGTAACAATGTGAGGTAGATTTATGCTGCTCCTGCTAAGTCGTTTCAGTCATGTCCAACTCTGCGACTCCATAAACAGCAACCCACCAGGCTCCTCTGTCCCTGGGATTCCCAGGCAAGAATACTGGAGTGGGTAGCCATTTCCTTCTCCAGAGGTAGATTTATGGTTCAGTATAAAACATGCGTTTAGACTTTTGTGTAGCATGTATTAGATATTTTGCACAGATTAGGGGAATTTTGTCTTTCTCTGATAGCTCAAAGTCATCTTTATTCACCTGATAAATAATAATGATTTCTGGTGAACAAAATGGGTTTAGGGATACCAAGGAAAATTGCCTAAATGTACCTTATAAATATTAAACATTTGACCTTTAGTAATTTTGCACATTATCAATTAATAGCTTATATAAAGAAAGCTCTATCTCATTCAACTTATAAAAACTCTAACTTCAAAATAATATATAATATATATTTTTATACTCAAAATATTATATTTTCTTTCATGAAGCAAACTTTTATAGTACATCTGGCTTGTGCCAGGGTACAGTTTTGAACAAAACAGAAATGACTCCTGGCTTAATGAAATGTGGGAACCAGTAAAAATGACCTCACATCAGTTCAGTCACTCAGTCATGTCTGACTCTTTGTGACCCCATGGACTGCAGCACACCAGGCCTCCCGGTCCATAACCAACTCCCAGAGCCTACTCAAACTCATGTCCATTGAGTTGGTGATGCCATCCAACCATCTCATCCTCTGTCATCCTCTTCTCCTCCAGCCTTCAATCTTTCCGAGCATCAGGGTCTTTTCAAATGAGTCAATTCCTTGCATCAAGTGGCCAAAGTATTGGAGTTTCAGCTTCAACATCAGTCTTTACAATGAATATTCAGGACTGATTTCCTTTAGGGTGCTGTTGCTGCTGCTGCTGCTAAGTCGCTTCAGTCGTGTCTGACTCTGTGCGACCCCAGAGACAGCAGCCCACCAGGCTCCCCTGTCCCTGGGATTCTCCAGGCAAGAACACTGGAGTGGGTTGCCATTTCCTTCTCCAATGCATGAAAGTGAAAAGTGAAAGTGAAGTCACTAAGTCGTGTCCAACCCTCAGCGACCCTATGGACTGCAGCTCACCAGGCTGCTCCGTCCATGGGAGTTTCCAGGCAAAAATTTTGGAGTGGGTTGCCATTTCCTTTAGGATGGACAGGTTGAATCTCCTTGCAGTCCAAGGGACTCACAAGAGTCTTTTCCAACACCACAGTTCAAAAGCATCATTTCTTCAGCGCTCAGCTTTCTTTATAGTCCAACTCTCACATCCATACCATACATGACTACTGGAAAAACCATAGCCTTTACTAGATGGACTTCTGTTGGCCAAGTAATATCTCTGCTTTTTATTTTATTTTTTTTAATTTAATTTAATTTTTTAACTTTACAATATTGTATTGGTTTTGCCATATATCAACATGAATCCGCCACAGGTATACACGTGTCTCTGCTTTTTAATATACTATCTAGGTTGGTCATAACTTTCCTTCCAAGGAGTAAGTGTCTTTGAATTTCATGGCTGCAATCACCATCTGCAGTGATTTTGGAGCCCCAAAAAATAAAGTCTGCCACTGTTTCCACTGTTTGCCCATCTATTTGCCATGAAGTGATGGGACCAGATGCCATGATCTTAGTTTTCTGAATGTTGAGCTTTAAGCCAACTTTTGGACTCTGCTCTTTCACTTTCATCAATAGGCTCTTTAGTTCCTCTCCGCTTTCGGCCATAAGGGTGGTGTCAACTGCATATCTGAGGTTATTGATATTTCTCTTGGCAATCTTGATTCCAGCTTGTGTTTCTTCCAGCCCAGCATTTGTCATGATGTACTCTGCATATAAGTTAAATAAGCAGGGTGACAATATACAACCTTGACGTACTCCTTTTCCTATTTGAGCCAGTCTTTTGTTCCATGTCCAGTTCTAACTGCTTCCTGACCTGCATACAGATTTCTTAAGAGGCAGGTAAGGTGGTCTTGTATTTCCATCTCTATTAGAATTTTCCACAGTTTGTTGTGATATGTACAGTTAAAGGCGTTGGCATAGTCAATAAAGCAGAAATAGATGTTTTTCTGGAACTCTCTTGCTTTTTCCATGATCCAGTAGATGTTGACAATTTGATCTCTGGTTCCTCTGCCTTTCCTAAAATCAGCCTGAACATCTGGAGGTTCACAGTTCACGTATTGTTGAAGCCTGGCTTGGAGAGTTTTGAGCATTACACTGCCAGCATATGAGATGAGTGCAATTGTGCACTAGTTTGAGCATTCTTTGGCGTTGCCTTTCTTTGGTATTGGAATGAAAACTGAGCTTTTCTAGTCCTGTGGCCACTGCTCTGTTTTCCAAATTTACTGACATATTGAGTGCAGCACTTTCACAGCATCATCTTTTAGGATTTGGAATAGCTTAACTGAAATTCCATCACCTCCCCTAGCTTTGTTCATAGTGATGCTTCCTAAGGCACACCTAACTTCACATTCCAGGATGTCTGGCTCTAGGAGAGTTATCACACCATTGTGATTATCTGGGTCATGAAGATCTTTTTTGTAGAGTTCTGTGTATTCTTGCCACCTCTTCTTAATATCTTCTGCATCTGTTAAGTCCATATCATTTCTGTCCTTTATTATGCCCATCTTTGCATGAAATGTTCCCTTGGTATCTCTAATTTTCTTGAAGTGATCTCCAGTCTTTCACATTCTTGTTTTCCTCTATTTCTTTGCACTGATCACTCTGGAAGGCTTTCTTATCTCTCCTCGCTCTTCTTTGGAACTCTGCATTGAAATGGGTATAACTTATCTTTTCTCCTAAAGAGTGCTTATTGAAAAAAGATAACTTCTATTCTTCTTTGGTTTGGTCAGAATGTAATTTAAAATTATGAACTATACCAGGAATGAACTGTTCAGTGTTGGTAACAAATGTCAGGGGAATTTTTTTCAGTTCGATTTAACAAATGTTCATTGAGTAACTGTTGTTTCAAATTTGACATAATAGGTACAGCAGTGAAAAATATCCCCTGCTTTCATGGAGTTTAGTCTCAATACTTCAGGTATAAATCATGTGCTATATATGTTAAATTTAACACGTTGGAGAGGAGTGCAGTTTACAATTTACTTAGTACCCAAAAAAGCTATTTTTTTTTACTTGACTTGCACATATTAATCTAGTAGGAAGTGTTTGAGACACAAACATATTTAAGTGTTTAGTGGAGTTGTTTAAATAATGAAACTATACTTTTTTCATAGAAAGTTGTATTTAATATATCTTATTGTATTTCAGTTCAGTTCAGTCGCTCAGTCATGTCTGACTCTTTATGACCCCATGAACTACAGCACGCCAGGCCTCCCTGTCCATCACCAACTCCCTGAGCCTAGCCAAACTCGTGTCCATTGAGTCGGTGATGCCACCCAACCATCTCATCCTTTGTCATCCCCTTCTCCTCCTGCCCTCAATCTTTCCCAGCCTCAGGGTCTTTTCGAATGAGTCAGCTCTTCCCATCAGGTGGCCAAAGTATTGGAGTTTCAGCTTCAACATCAGTCCTTTCAATGAACACCCAGGACTGATTTCCTTTAGGATGGACTGGTTTTATCTCCTTGCAGTCCAAGGGACTCTCAGGAGTCTTCTCCAACACCACAGTTCCAAGCATCAATGGAATTTTTATAGAAGACCGTTTTGTTCTGTGAACTTGCTGGAAATATTTTTATATAATATGATAAGACTCATGGGAAAAGACTCTGATGCTGGGAGGGATTGAGGGCAGGAGGAAAAGGGGATGACAGAGGATGAGATGTCTGGATGGCATCACTGACTCGATGGACGTGAGTTAAGTGAACTCCTGGAGATAGTGATGGATAGGGAGGCCTGGCATGCTGCGATTCATGGGGTCGCAAAGAGTCGAACACGACTGAGCAACTGAACTGAACTGAAGACAATAGATAGCAGATTTTTTTCTACCAGTTGTTTCAGTGACCAAGAATCTATTTGTGTCTGTCTTTATTTACTCTGATATATTTCCTGCAGGAAAAGTGAGGTTAAATGGAATGAGATTATTATACCTTAAACCCATTTAGTTATTCAACATTTTTTGAACCCTTCTATACTTCCAGGCATCTTTGTTTGAATTTCAATTAAATCTGTGCCTCATTTGCCTGGATTCCTTTGAAATTGTCTTGTGTCATGATTTTAACATATAATTATTAATCACAATTTCATGCTGCTAGTGGAATACAAACTCTTGGTGTAACAAAGTTGACACAGCTCTTAGCAAAGGTATAGCCAGACATTTTTCTGGTATCATCCTAGATAAATATCTTAACAAGATTTTCTATTTTTCTAATCTTTGTCCCTTTTTCTAATCTAAACATAATTTTAGAAAAGCTTTTATGGTCAATGACTGTATGGCTTTTCCTAGTGGCTCAGACAGTAAAGTATCTGCCTACAATGCAGGAGACCCGGGTTCAATCCATGGATGGGGAAGATCTCCTGGAGAAGGAAATGTCAACCCACTCCAGTATTCTTGCCTGGAAAATCCCATGGACATAGGAGCCTCGTGGGCTACAGTTATGGGGTCACAAAATTCAGACACGACTGAGCGACTTCACTTTCATTTTCTTTCATGGTCAGTGAAGGTAGAAACATTAGCTATCCCTTTTGTCAGGTAAATAATCTGTGTCTTTTAGCAACTTTCTTGCAGGTTAATTAATACCTTTTCCTAGAATTTTCTTAGTACAGCAATAAATCTAACTGAATATATTTACACAGAACATATTAATTAATATTCTAACACTAACACTGTATAAAGTTATGAAATAAATATAAATGATATAAATGAGTAAATGCAATTTGACATTATTTCCTGATGCATATGCAGGTAATCAAGTTTATCAAAAGAAAATATAAGATGAAGTGTACACAAAAACTCTTCTATAAATTTCAATAAAATATACACTTTTTGATTGTGGAGTTATGGCATTCAAAGGCAGATTATGGTCTAAGCCAAACATAAAGGGAAAAAAAAAAAAAAACTACTTTCAGGGAAAATATACACATGCATGAATAAACTATCTATTATTAAGTACTAAAATGTTATAAATCCTGATGACCAGAATTGCTAGCAGATGCTGAGTTTTGAATTCAGAATGATAAAAATATCATCCAGATTGATCATGATTATAGTCTCAGTTTAAAATTTGAACATGTAAGATTATACTTGAATTTTTATTGCCTCTTTTTTAAATCCTTTTCCATGTATAAGCCAAGCTCTTGAACAGAGTATTTCTAAGAAATAAACGTTGACATTGGTAGGAGATTAATTTTGTTGAAGAAAGGGATTTGATGCGATTATTATTCAGCATAATATAATCTAATTCTTTTGAATATTTTTAGATAGGAAGTTGTAGATGGATGCTGTGTTCCTTCAGTATGAACTATTTAAATTAAAATGTGACTCCTGAAAAATATACTCTTTCTACATTGTTTGAGCTATTACATTTTCTATTCACATTTTTTTAAAGCAGAGCTTTTCTAAATCTAGACTGAAAAATAACCTTTGTTTCCTGGATAGCAGTCAAAATCTCCTTTCTTTGTCACCTAATGAAGAATTATTCCTAGAGCAGAAGAGCATCACCTAATGTCTCATGAGAAAGCTATTAGTATGAGATCCTCACATTTCTTAGACAGAAACTTAATGCCAAACATTAATGCAGAAATCCATTTTCACAATCTTTCTTACCTCTTACATCTCCCTTCTTGCTTTGATGAAGATTGTATGGTTAAGTCATGAAAAATAATGAACTGGGTTGTAGAAGTAGAAAGATGATCTAACTTCTTTGTTTCTTTTTTCCCCCCTCCCATTTGAGAAAATGGATCCAATAGTCAGTGATACAATTAACAATGGAAATGGGATTGATTTTAAATGTGGAAAGTCCTACAATGTCAAAATTAATCTGGAGGATTTTATACATGCAATATAGTAAGGCACTTTATATGTGACCTCCAATCTTACTTCCACAAGTACTTTTTTTATGGTATTACATGTTCCTCTCATTCTTTTATGCCGCTTTTTGGTGTAAGGGGACTCTTGGCTTCCCTCATAGCTCAGTTGGCAAAGAATCCACCTGCAATACAGGAGACCCCGGTTCAATTCCTGGGTCAGGAAGATCCCCTGGAGAAAGGATAGGCTACCCTCTTCAGTATTCTTGGGCTTCCCTGTGGCTCAGCTGCTAAAAATTCCACTTGCAATGTGAGAGACCTGGGTGGGAAAATCCCCTGGAGAAGGGAAAGGCTACCCACTCCAGTATTCTGCCCTGGAGAATTCCATGGACTATATAGTCCATGGGGTCACAAAGAGTCAGACACAACTAAGTGACTTTCATTTCATTCAGACAGTCTTCACTTTCTTTAAAGGTTTAGCTTGGAATACGGCACAGGAGAGGGCTTCCCTGATGGCTCAGGGGATAAAGTATCCACCTGTAATGCAGGAGACACAAGAGACAAGTGTTCGATCCCTAGGTCAGGAACATCCCCTGGAGAAGGAAATGGCAACCCACTCCAGTATTCTTGCTTGAAAAATCCCATGGACAGGGGACCCTGGTCACCGGTTCACAAAGGGTCCAACCCAACTGAGAAACTAAGCACACACTGCATAGGAGAGATGATTTTCTTAAGGCCAGCACAAGAGACAGATTTGGTTGATGTCCTGATATCCCATCCCTCACCTTCCTTGCTAACACTCCTGCACATTTTGGGTTTTGTTCGCATAACAATATGTCCACCTTAAGAATTTCTCATTCAGCCTAGGGTATTGGTCTGGCCAATAATATGCAGACTAATCCTTGGGGAAACATCCCTTTTCAAATCAAAAGCCACCTGTTCATTCTTTTGTTTTCATCTTGCCTTGAATTCAAACATCTTTAGATACAACAGTCATCTTATGCTTGGAATGAATAAAGCCAACATACATAGTAGGTTGTGGGTACTGCAGAATAGCTAAACTAATATCCACAACTGCCTCTGATAAGTTTCTTATCATGTGAAAAAACACAATCAACGCTTATCTATATAAATCACTGTTAATTGAATTTTGTTTTTTGTATCTGACTGCTTTATGGACTGTTATATGATTTCTCTTGTTTTTGTATTAGGAAGAAAAATGTAATATATATTGAGTAGGAAGATGCTATATGTATTTCTAATCAATTTCTCAAAATGATAAGAATAGTATTTTCAGAAGGAAAATCGTATTTTCTACCTTTTTGTCTGGATAATGTAAAGCTATCTGTACAAGAATCTATGTATATAATCAGCCACTGTTCAGAGGGAACAAGTTAGCTGATTAAGGCCAGTGTCGTAAAATAAGAATCAAGTAAACATTGGTTTTGGTGCATTGTATCACAGTCTTGCCCGGTTGCAATGAACCAGACAATATCTATGATATCTTGCTTTGTGTTGTTCTTAAAGAATAATTGGCAGTTCTCTTGACTGAATTTGAGATGAATAAAGAATACTTTTGTGATTGAAGCATTAAATTTACCTTCCGTTTTTTGCTAATTACTTACCTTACTGACTCCAGTCAATGTCACATTGACTAAAACAATATTTTTAAGGGAAACTTGGCAATTTGCAGAAAGCCTTAAAAATATTTACAATCTGTGAATGTTATTTATAGGAAAAAAAAATTTAAAGAGCTAATCAGAGATAAACAAGTTAAATGACCAAGGGGTGATTGGTTAAATAAATACTGTTTAAGTTACACCCTGGCGTATCATATTCTCCTTAGAAATAACACAGAATAATATTTAATTATCTTTGACTATTAACCATTTAGTATTAACAAAATTATCAGGTTATGAAATATATATGCAATATTATTCCAATTTCAGAGGAAATAAAACAGAAAAGAGACTGATAGAATCTGTTCCAAACAGTGAAGAGTGTTTCTCTCTGAGTGTTTGAATTATGAGTTGTTATTTTTCTTTGTATTGTTCAATGTTTTCAAATTTCTGCAATCTATATGACTCAGGAAAAAGGTATTTTATAAGAAATCTGGACTATTAACAAAGTAACTGTAATTTAACCCTGAAGATAGCTTAAGAGTAAATTATTTTGATTGACTACCTTTCGTCATCAAAAAGGTTGACAACAAATCTCTGTTTGTTTGTTTTAATACAGAAATCCTAAATGGCGGCGTCTATGTAGACCAGAACAAATTTCTTTGTTATACAGACACTATTCATTGGCAAGATATTGTTCGGAATCCATGGCCTTTCAACCTGACCCTGGTGTCAACAAATGGTAGCTCAGGATGTGAGTAGCATTATCCTTTTTAATGTCTCAGAAGATTCTTCTACCTATTGTTTTCACAAAAATGGCTTATGTTTGTCATGTCCTAACTAATATTTGAATTTTGACTGCATCCCATTCTATATAACAGAACAAGCTTTTTACTTTTCAGCTCTTTTTAGACTCATACTCCTCCTTTACAAGTTCTCATTTTCTTAACTGGATCCCTTTTGCTCAATCTAAATCATGTTACCATATTTCTAAGGTCTAAGCCTGTGGCCTTTTGTCTATAAACTTAAGGCTGGTGTATAGCTTCTGCTTCAACTCTTTGTGACTGTTATATCACTGAGAAAATGGTAATAGGACAAAATGTACTTTCCTATTTAGTGTAATTTTTAGTTAACAGTAGAAACCAGTGAACATTTTAGAATCTCTAAGCCTTCATTTACCCACAAAACCTGCATTTACCCACAATTCTAAACACTATAAAAAGAGTGGAGAAATATAAATTTCATGCAGAAGAATTTCATTACATTCTGATTTTAGTCATTAGCCTAATAAACCAACTGATTTCCCATTCTTAAAGTGTTTAGTGTGTCTATCACAGATAATTTATTAGATTCAGAGTATTTAATATGATTAAATGACAAGCAAGTAATATTTGAGCTATCATTAAAACCTTTGGAAATTATTCTGCCTGGATTCTGTTTCACTTTCATAAAGCAGACTATATTGTCCCCACATTTATTATTACTGACATTTGTATGAGAGCAGAATCTTTATCAAGTGTTAACTTGAGCTTTGTATTTCTCATCTATTATTATATGTATCTCATATGAAATCATAAGTA
Source organism: Bos mutus (assembly GCF_027580195.1). Lineage (NCBI taxonomy): Eukaryota > Metazoa > Chordata > Mammalia > Artiodactyla > Bovidae > Bos > Bos mutus. The sequence goes on from NC_091618.1 coordinate 36,211,163, forward strand.
TTTTCACACAGTTCAATAATTATTTGCAATAGTACTAATTGTGTTATAACACTTTTGTAGGAAATCAAACTGTAAGGGACAATTAAATTTATTGATGGTCCTAATAATATAACAGGGAAATATGAATATATTTGATCTAAACTGACAGCTGTGTTTCTAATAAACGGCTAAAATTTTTAGAAAAAAACTAAAGTAATGTAATTTGCTTGTCACCTTTGAGCAGAAATTTATATAAGATATTATCTTTGTTCAACAGTGTTCAACTTACATACCTTGTAAAATTATATGTGAATGAAAAATTGAATCTGTTCCTACTAACAAAGCAAATGATGTGCTTCAGAAATGGCTTCAGTTTTCAGTCTGCCCACATTATAGTATGATTTATATGAAAGGGAAAAATCATAATGTTTGGATAAGAGGAAAGGCCTACTGAATTTCAGTTTATTAGGTACTGGCCTCTAATGCATGAGTAAGATCAGACAAGGATGAAGCCCAAGACAGAAGGAAAAGGTATTGTCATCACCAGCCTTACAGGATGTAGAGCACTGAGGTCTGATGGATTTTTCAGCACTTTCACAGACAGCATCTCTTTTTGTTATTTTTTTGAGGGAAAATTTGAATATTGGTGCCTATAACCAAGCAACATTAGCTGTGTTTGCTTTTGAGTGCAAATAATTGCTGGTACAAAAACTGTGAATACAGAGTAGATTCACAACAATGATTCTTTACAGATTAACCACAAATTGCTTAATGACGTTGGAAAGGCAATGGCACCCCACTCCAGTATTCTTGCCTGGAAAATCCCATGGACAGAGGAGCCTGGTGGGCTGCAGTCCATGAGGTCTCTAAGAGTCGGACACGACTAAACGACTTCACTTTCACTTTTCACTTTCATGCATTGGAGAAGGAAATGGCAACCCACTCCAGTGTTCTTGCCTGAAGAATCCCAGGGACAGGGGAGCCTGGTGGGCTGCCATCTGTGCAGTCGCACAGAGTCAGACACGACTGAAGTGACTTAGCAGCAGCAGCTTAATGACATTATTTTTTTACATAATGTTCTATTTGCTAATCCAGTATACATAGTGCATGATACCACAGCTGATAGTAATCAATAGCTGGTCTAAGTCAAGTGGGCCTAAGGAAGGATCACTATGAACAACGTTAGTGGAAGTTGTGGATTTCCAGTTGAGCTATTTCAAATCCTAAAAGATGGTGCTGTGAAAATGCCGCACTCAGTATGCCAGCAAATTTGGAAAACTCAGCAGTGGCCACAGGACTGGAAAAGGTCAGTTTTCATTCCAATCCCAAAGAAAGGCAATGCCAAAGATTGTTCAAACTACCACACAATTGCACTCATCTCACATGCTAGCAAAGTAATCCTCAAAATTCTCCAAGCCAGGCTTCAACTATACGTAAACCGTGAACTTCTAGATGTTCAAGCTGGTTACAGAAAAGGCAGAGGAACCAGAGATCAAATTGCCAACATCCACTGGATCATCAAAAAGGAAGAGAGTTCCAGAAAAACATCTATTTATGCTTTATTGACGACACCAAAGCCTTTGATGCTGTGTATCACAACAAACTGGAAAATTCTTAGAGATTGGAATACTAGACCACCTGACCTGCCTCCTGAGAAATTTATTATGCAGGTCAAGAAGCAACAGTTAGAACTGGACATGGAACAACAGACTGGTTCCAAATGGGGAAAGGAGTATGTCAATGCTATATGTTGTCACCCTGTTTATTTAACTTATATGCAGAGTATATCATGTGAAATGCTGGGCTGGAAGAAGCACAAGCTGGAATCAAGACTCCCGGGGGAAATATCAAATACCTCAAATAAGCAGATGACACCACTCTTATGACAGAAAGTGAAGAAGAACTAAAAAGCCTCTTTATGAAAGTGAAAGAGGAGAGTGAAAAATTTGACTTAAAACTCAATATTCAGAAAACTACGGTTATGGCATCTGGTCCCATCACTTCATGGCAAATAGATGGGGAAACAATGGAAGCAGTGACAGACCTTATTTTTTTAGGCTCCAAAATCACTGCAGATGGTGACTGCAGCCATGAAATTAAAAGACACTTTTGCCTTGGAAGAAAAGCTATGACTAACCTAGACAACATATTAAAAAGCAGAGACATTACCTAACCAAAAAATGTCAGTCTAGTCAAAGCTATGGTTTTTCCAGTAGTCATATATAGATGAAAGAGTTGGACTACAAAGAAAGTTGAGCACCAAAGAACTGATGCTTTTGAACTGTGGTGTTAGAGAAGACTCTTGAGAGTCCTTTGGACTGCAAGGAAATCCAACCAGTCAATCCTGGAGAAAATCAATCCTGAATATTCATTGGAAGGACTGATGCTGAAGCCGAAGCCCCAGTACTTTGGCCACCGATATGAAGAACTGACTCATTGGAAAAGACCCTGATGCTGGGAAAGAGTCAAGGTGGGAGGAGAAGGGGACAACAGAGGATGAGATACTTGGATGACGTCACCAACGGTATGGACATGAGTTTGAGTGAACTCCTGGAGTTGGTGATGGACAGGGAGGCCTGGCATGCTGTAGTAAATGGGGTCGCAAAGAGTCGGACACGCTGAAAGACTGAACTGAACTGAACTGAACTTACTATGGCTTTATCCTGAGTCAGTCGCTTCATTTATCTTCTCGCCATGGTTGATTATTGGCAGTTCTTGTGGTGTTAAATTTAACTTCCACATTGAGTCCCGAACTACACACCACCAACCAATCAAATCACCCAAGTTAAGAATTTAGTAGGCATGATTGATTTCACCTTATCTTTGGCTCTTGGCATTTATTTAATCACTAAGTTGATACTGAATTTGCCTGTTTCTTTATTATACATACTTTTAAGTTACCATTGCTCTAGTTCAGGATTTCATCTATTGCCTGAGTTATTGGAGCAATCTCCAAATTCTTAATATTTTTTGAGTCCATGACCCTGTAGCAGTCTGATGAAATCTATAGTCACTTTCTGATAATACTTAAATGAATAGGCATAAAATAAATATTTTATAATGTATGTCAATATGCATAAAATTAATAAATTTATAAAGGATTACAATGAAAAAAATTATGTTGAAACACACCAGTCAGCATAATTTAAATCTATGATATAGTAATATGCTTTTTTATTATATTACATAAAGTATTCTAACAGTGGAATTAATATTCAGTGTGGTTTGAAGTGGTGATTGGCATAAATATTATTTTAAAAAGGAAAGTCTCTTTAGCAAATATGTTGACAAAACCAGATAGCCACAAGCACAAAATTGAAGTTAAATTTTTATCTTACACTATATATCAACATGAATTAAAGATCTAAATGTAAGACCCCAAACATTTGTAACATTTCCCCCATGAAGTTCGAGAACCTCCTAAATTCTATCCACAGACCTTTTGGGGGGTCCAAGGATCCTTGGCTAAGAGACCCTATATTTAGGTACTCTGCTTGCCTTCAGTCCTGACAACTCCACCGGACAAAATGCCCACAAGGGCTCAATTTAATGGAAATCTAACCATGACCTTGTCTAAAAACCATCACTGCAAGTGTTATGTAGGGTCAAATCTGAACAAATTCAAAGGCTTGGACTTTTCAGCAGATTCCTACTTATTTTCCCCCTTTATGGAGTGAATTCTTTCAATTCTTTTGTCTGTATTGATCTTCCTTATCTGTTTGCCAGACAAAATTTTGTTCATACATTCAGACACTTGTCAGTTGTTCTCTCTTCTAAGAAGTATTCTCTTTACTGTCTAGATTGGGTAACGTTTTCTGTATAACCCTGTAACGACCAGTGCTGAACCCTGGCATGCTGCCTCACTCTAAAATAAAAAGTCCTTGTATAGAATGCCCAGTTCATCATTCTTTCCTCTGTTCTAGCATATGATAGATGGATAACAGATATGTACTGAATAAATAAATAAATGAAATAGATCAGGTCATAAACAGGAAAAACAGATGGATTCAAATTATATTTTATTCCACCCATCATTTATATTAAAGAAAATAGATCTGAAAAATAAATCATAATCAACAGACAGGTAGCTTATACATTTCAGGTATTTTTCAGGTAAGTAAGCCAATATGCATCTGTATCCTTAATTTAATTTATATAATTATAAGTTATACTATTTCTATTAATTATATTTATGTTCTATTTGTATGTGTTATTATATTTATAACAATTTGTAAGATAAAATATCTATGTTTCCTTTAGTGTTTAGAGACACTAATTTGTGTAATAATTGTAAATATGTACAAATCACATATTTTTGACAAAGAATTTAATAATATTTGATTACTTAATTATATTTTTCAAGATACTTCTTAATTATGCTTTTGGGTATGAGTACAATACTAATTCTTAAAGCAGAAAAGTACAATATTTTCAAGAGCAACCGGGCCATTTATTGACATAATGTTTTGGCTATAACTGAAACATTGAGGAAAAGGTTTGAAGTGTCTGAAGTTTAAGTTTGAAGTGTTTGAAATTTAATATTACCTATTTAAAAATATGTTATTTCAGAATAATTATAACCAAATGGTATTTTTCAACATACTTCAGAAATCTCAATCTAAACTTTAGCAGAATAAAGAAGAAATGAGAGTCTTCTTTCTCATACAGATCCCTAGCAAGACTGATAATATTTTAACATTACTGAATAGCTACATCAATAGGGCATATTAAATAAACTATCCTTTACAGTGGAAAAACCATATGGTGAATGATGTTTCACTTATTTGGAACTCTATAATGACACTCAATAATGTCAAAATGCTGGAAATTAGTCACTCACTAAAAATTAAGCAAATGCCAGTAAATCAGAACCTAAATATGAAAAAATAGATGACAGTATGTTCTAAGAAGATGTATAGTTAAGAGAATGGATTCAGTAGCCAAACAGGTTTGTTTGAAATCTAAGTAGTTAGTTTGAAATCTAACTTGCCTCTTAATATTAATGGGTATGTGATCTTGGGCAAGTCACGTATGCTTTTAGCATCTCAATTTCCACAACTATAGACAGAGAGTGTCAAGAACTGAGCTGAGCTGCAAGACTTCATGGTGGTCAGTTAAAATAAAGGACCAATAAGAAGATAATACTCATGCTTTTAATCGCTTATGGCAATAGTATAAGCAAGAAGCTATGCTGGAGGAAGTGTGAGGTCCATTGGGTCATTTTTCACCAGAAAACAGAATGGAGAAAAAGTGTCTTACAGTACCCCCACCCCTCTAAAAACATTTCAGCAAAGGCACCCAAGGAAGGTGTTTGATATAGAGGCCTCCAGATGGACCATCAATATGCTAATGGCTGGTCAGGGAGCTGTGAGTTCTCCTTGACTGCACTCCCTGTAGAGACTTCAACACACTGATGTGCACCATCTTTGCTGTGAGGAGGGCTGCTGTCCTCTGTGGGGTTAGCCAGGTAAAGATTTTGTAGCTATTTGTGGCCATGCTTGAAATATCACACATAGGTTCTTGGCTAGGAGCTTATATTATCAACTTCCTAGGATTATTATAGGTTATTGTGAGGAAGGGTTTATTATGAGGAAGAAACAATTAATTTGTGTCAAAATTTGAGTGATTTCTTATGTTAAAGGAATAAAGAAAAAAGTGAAAGAAAGTGTTAGTTGCTCGGTCATGTCTGACTCTTTGCTACCCTGCCAGGTACTCTACTTTGCTACTCTAGCCTGCCAGGCTCCTCTGCCCATGGAATTCTCCAGCCAGGAATGCTGGAGTGGGTAGCGATCCCCTTCTAGAAGGGATCTTCCTGACCCAGGGATCAAACCCAGGTCTCCCACATTGCAAGCAGATTCTTTTTTTTTTTTTTTAGATTTTCAGACAGGCTTTATTAAGGTAGTAATAACACTTGAGCTGGGCTTCCACTCAAGCAGATTCTTTACTGTCTGAGCCAACAGGGAGGTAAAGTATCCTCTGATTTTGATTTGTTTTTTTTCATATGACTTGGCCATTAGACTGAATTATATTTTATAATATGTAACAGTGATATTTTCATTATATATTAATTACTTGGCATTTTATTATATTTCTGTTTCATATGTTTTAGCAAACAGAGGATAATATTTCATAGCTTTATCTCACAGAGACGCTGAAAGGAACAGTGCTCACATGCTACAGATCTTAGTCTTTCTCTCTCTTTAGCTTACACCAGATGCACCTCTCATTCTCAATTGCCTTCTAAAACCAAATACTAGCTAATGACAGAAGTGGGAGTGTGAGGGAATTGGCAAATTCATTAAAGACATTAAATTCACAAACATAATCTGAGAATGAATCATTTGTTTAAACCAGATGTTCTGCCTACATTAAAATCATTAGTAAAACTTAAAACTATATTTATCTTTTAATGACTATTGCATATATTAATAATTGCCTGCTCCTAACTATTGCATAGTGTCCTACACAGATAACTTTGATGAACTAGAAAATAATCAAATATCAAAATATAGTCAAACCTGATTTTCTTAGTATATCAACTATTGTTACTCCTTCAATATTAAAATAGTTACATAAAATACATGAACTTTTCAAAGTTTAGAATTTCATAGTAAAGGAAAAGACAAAATTTATCCAGGATAAATTTCAGTGCAGCTTCACTTTTTGTGTATTATATACACATATACCCACTTTTACATAAATACATATATAGAATCAACTTATGACACCACCCTGTGGCAGAAAGTGAAGAGGAACTAAAAAGCCTCTTGATGAAAATGAAGAGGAGAGTGAAAAAGTTGGCTTAAAGCTCAACATTCAGAAAACTAAGATCATGGTTCTGGTCCCATCACTTCATTGGAAATAGATGGGGAAACAGTGGAAACAGTGTCAGACTTTATTTTGAGGGGCTCCAAAATCACTGCAGATGGTGACTGCAGCCATGAAATTAAAAGACACTTACTCCTTGGAAGGAAAGGTATGACCAACCTAAATAGCATATTGAAAAGCAGAGACATCACTTTGCCACCAAAGGTCCATCTAGTCAAGGCTATGGTTTTTCCAGTGGTCATGTATGGATGTGAGAGTTGGACTGTGAAGAAAGCTGAGCAACAAAGAATTGATGCTTTTGAACTGTGGTGTTGGAGAAGACTTTTGAGAGTCCCTTGGACCGCAAGGAGATCCAACCAGTCCATTCTAAAGGAGATCAGCCCTGGGTGTTCTTTGGAAGGAATGATGCTAAAGCTGAAACTCCAGTACTTTGGCCACCTCATGCGAAGAGTTGACTCATTGGAAAAGACTCTGATGCTGGGAGGGATTGGGGGCAGGAGGAGAAGGGGACAACAGAGGATGAGATGGCTGGATGGTATCACCGACTCGATGGACATGAGTTTGAGTGAACTCCAGGAGTTGATGATGGACAGGGAGGCCTGGCATGCTGTGATTCATGGGGTCGCAAAGAGTCGGACACGACTGAGCGACTGAACTGAACTGAACTGAAGCTTTTTTGAGTTTTAAGATAAAAGTTTTAATTAGAAAAATATGAAAAAAAATTAGAAAGCATAAATTAACCTGCATGAACTGAAAAGATAATTCTCTGAAATGCTGTATAAAATAAATTCTTCATGAATCTCATCTGACAAAACAAAAGAACTAAAGGTCACATTAAATTCAGATGCAATTTTTCTAAACAAAATATGAGCAAGCAACATAATCTTGGAATGTATTTTTTAAAAAATAACAGCAAGTGGAAGTTATGCCATCTTTTAATGCTGTTATTGAGAGAGTAAGGACTTGAACCTGACCCTTATCTGAGGTCTTTATAAGAAGAGGTTTTCCAGGTTGATTGAAATTCACTCTAGCATAAACCTTTATGTAAGAACATTACAAGTGCAAGCATAGCATCCTTGCTAGCTCGGTTTTCTGGGATAAGAGTGCATTGCTTCACTTTTTGAGTAAACTGTTTGTGACAGTTTTTTATTTTCATCATGTGCAACACTTTTCTTTCAATTGAGCTTTTATCAAATAATATATGTATATAAAACTAATGAAATATGATCTTTGCTTTCTAGAAAATAATAGAATATTCCTCAGGGGTACTACACCCCAGGTGGCAGAACAGAAAAAATTCTCCCACAATAGAACTTTCTTAGCTCAGTTCAGTTCTCATATTTATCATGCATTTCCATGTGATATTTTATTTTATTGCGAATCATATATATATATGTGCTGCTGCTGCTGCTGCTGCTGCTAAGTCGCTTCAGTCATGTCCGACTCTGTGCGACACCATAGATGGCAGCCCACCAGGTTCCCCCGTCCCTGGGATTCTCCAGGCAAGAACACTGGAGTGGGTTGCCATTTCCTTCTCCAATGCATGAAAGTGAAAAGTGAAAGTAAAGTCGTTCAGTCGTGTCTGACTCCTAGCGACCCCATGGACTGCAGCCTACCAGGCTCCTCAGTCCATGGGATTTTCCAGGCAAGAGTACTGGAGTGGGGTGCCATTGCCTTCTCCAATATATGCACATTTACATATAATATATATGAGACTTCCCCAGTGGCTCAGTGCTAAAGAATCTGCCTGCAATGCAGGAGACCCAGGTTCAATCCCTGGATTGGGAAGATCACCTGGAGAAGGAAAGGGCAACCCACTCCAGTATTCTTGCCTGGGAATTTCCATGGACAGAGTAGCCTGGTGGGCTATAGTCCATGGGGTCTCAAAAAAGTCGTGACAGAGATTTAAACAATGACAAGAATATACGTATAAAGGAAACAAATGTGTGTATAAACACATATACTTACATATACACACATTTGGTCACAATATTTTATGAGTATACATTAGTTTTCACTTTCCTTTTACATGTAAATCACCTAAAATCTGGAACAAATTCCATAGTCTTTCCATTCTGGCCATATTCTCTTACTGCCAACCCCACCCTCTGCTACAGATGACTCCAGTAAACCTCATGGCTGTGCTTGAGCACTCCCTCAACAGCTCTTAAGTGGGGGTACCCACCACGCTCCAAATTTCCTCAAAGAATAAATGAGATTAGTGATGAACATGATTTTTCTAATAATAATAGTGCTTATTGAGGGGCAGAAAGACCCATATTTGGCTTTTGTGTTCCGCTCTTGAGTTACAGGTAAGGATGCCCCTGACTTACTGGGACCTTCTAACCATTTCCACACCTTTAGGGCAGATACCTTTATTGTCTCCTAGATTTGTTGCCCCTTCTCTCCAGGAAAATGGTTATTTCATTTTGTTTCTATATTTGTAGCAATATTAATTCATTGCATAAGAAAATGCCCAATCTACGCATTTAATGTATATAACTGGCTTCCTTAGAAAATAATATATTGTAATGTCCTTAGAAAAGTTTAAATAATATTTTAAACAGTACATTTCCCAAAGCATCATTTGTTCAGTCTAAAATTATACCATGTCAGAAATGTTCTAAAAAATGTTTAACAACCTCTCTTCACAAAATAAGGAGTAAAACATGTCACTGATTTGTAGAGTTTGCAATTTTCATAGTGTAAATATTCCTAATGTTATCCCTTTTTAGCAACCAATGTAGATTTTGGAAGAGATGCCCACTTAGCATGCATTTAGGGAGTATTTCCAGCATACAGATTCAATAGACATGAACTAATCAGGAAATAATAAATTTTAAGTATATATTGCCTTTGTTTTAATAAAATGTAATTGTACATTTATATCATTTTATGTTTAGAAATGGCTGTACTTAACAACCAACTCTCACAATTCTAGAAAATTTGATTGTAAGCCAAATACACTACTACCATGTGTGAACATCAGTAGCTGTGGAGGTAATGCGAGGCTAAACCCAGTACAGTGCTTATCATTTCTCTCTGTAAGGATGCAAAGAGAAAATTAAGCCCACACATCATACATGGTATGAGCTAATCATGGCCCTTAGCCTCCTCTGGGGCAAATGGTGAAAAAACACACACATACACCTCAAGAAAGAATAACCTCTTTAGAGACAGGACAGTTTAACTCAAAACTTATGGAGGAAAATACCTTCAGGGTCATATTCTCCTAACATTTTTCATTTAAATTATTAAACAGTATACTTAGCTTCTGCATTCATGTTAACTTCTTACACCCAAGATTTTCTCAAGAATAACAGATAGAAGTTACCTCTGTTTCACTAAAAGCCTTGCTTACAGAGTGAACCTTGTTCACCTTTCAGAGTAAACTGAGTTTCTGCCTCAAAGATTAACTCCTCTGCACCCCACAAACATATTGCTCTAGCTGTTAAAATGTTCGATTTTCTACCCTCAAATAGATCTTCATGACCATAGATTGTCGGAAGGAAATAGCAGAGATGTTGTGTATCATGGTCTACCGTTAACAAAAGGCAAGGTTTTCTTATGCCCATTGATAAGTAGATTAATGGTTTCCAAACTTGGACATTTGTCAGAATCTACACCCAGGGATTCTTACTGAGTAAGTTTGGTTTAAGGATGAGAAGCTACCTATTTTCAAAGTAATCTAATTTATAACAAGGTTAGGGGTAAGTAGCACTGATCTACTGTAGGATTTCGATGCTAGTAAAATGATTAGTAAAGCTAATTATAAAGATCTTGTTTCATACTGTATGCTGATTCAAAACTGACATACAGTGCATAGACTTTCTACAAGTAAGTGGCTACCAAATATTTCATGAGCCTCCTCTTAACAAATATGAAACTGTCGTCACGTGAAACTTCTTTCACTAATTTCATTAATAACTATAGCAATGCTTTAAGGGCCTGTGACCTTTTGGACTTGATATATCACATACAATTAAAGAACTGTATTTCTAATTCTTATAGAAAGTCTGTAAGGTATATATTAAGAGCTCCATTTGGGGTTGCTGAGAGTGATTTTAGCAGTGAGTGCTCACTGTCTTCAGGTGAATGGTTGAAGAGATCAAACTTTTATAAAATGGCAGGTCTCTGGGGTTCAAATTGTCCAGTTGAGGACAGCTATCAAGATTTTACTGTTTGAAATTATTTTAAATTTTAAGAAAATTTTTCACTATGGAAATATTTATTGAAAAAATCATCAGTTAACTAAAAGATACTATGAAAAAGGCTTTCACACTGTTCAGACAGAATGGAGAAAGGCCATGCAATCAGACTAATCAGCTTTTCTTTGAAGTAGTATCTCCTAGCATTTTTCAAAATGGAGAACTTTTGGAATCAGAGATCCTTAGCAATGAATGATGTCTTTTTTATTGGGGAAAAAAAGGTAATAAGAGCTACAGGCTTTGCTTGAACTGGGTAACAATCACAAAAATCCAATCAAAGTGATATAATAAAAAAATAAATTTTTCCTAATTGTCTTGTAGATGGATAAGTGGATAAGCAAAAAGAGGTATATACATACATACACATACTGCTTTAAAAAGGCAGGAAATTCTGACATATGCTATAAGCTGGATGAACTTTGAGGAATTTATGCTAAGTGAAATATACCAGTCATAAAAAAACATACCATAAGATCTTACTATATGCAATACTTAGGGTAGTCAAAAATCATAAAGACAGAAAATACAGTGGTGGTTGCAGGAGCTAGGAGTGCAAGAGATTAGGAATGATTTTTTATTTCAGAGTTATAAGATGACTTATACATAAGGGATAGATTGTGATGATTGTTGTCCAACAATATGAATGTATTTAATTCCCCGGACCTGTACACTTAAAAGGAGTTAAGATGGTAAATTTTATGTTATGCATATTTTTCTCAAGTAAAAATGTTTAAAATATAAATTTGGAAACATTCATGTAAAGTGACTATCAGTAAGAGAACTCTGGTTTTTTCCACATTTTTTATTCCATTTCTTCCGTAATTTCAAAAAATGTCCCCCTATGTAAAGCTTTGATTCATCCTGCTTTGTGAAGATTTGCAAATAACTCTAAGTCTGAAAGAATTAGGTGTAGGGATTGAAATGCCAGTTGGATAAAAATTGACTTAAATTTTCACAAATTTTAAGAGACTTATCTGGATAACCTAAGATACTGTGTGAATTCAAATAACAAGTACTTGGTTAGTGTGAAAGAGATTACAGAGCATTCCATAGCTGAGTTAAAAAAATAAATAAACCCTGTTTATATACTGGTGTTTGAAACAACTAGATAGAATTGAATAAAAATTGTACTGAATCCATTCAGTATTACTCTCTACTATTTTTCTCTATGGGCTTCCCTTGTGGCTCAACTAGTAAAGAATGTGCCTGCACTGTAGGAGCCCTGGGTTCAATCCCTGGGGTAGGAAGATTCCCCTGGAGAAAGTGAAAGTGAAGTCATTCAGTCGTGTCCGACTCTTTAGGACCCCATGGACTATAAGTTACCATGCTCCTCGGTCCATGGGATTTTCCAGGCAAGAGTACTGGAGTGGGTTGCCATTTCCTTCTCCAGAGGATCTTCCCAACCCAGGGATGGAGCCCAGGTCTCCTGCATTGTAGGTCTCCTGCATTTACCATCTGAGCTACCCACTCCAGTACTCTGGCCTGGAGAATTTCAAGGACTGTATAGTCTCAGTTCAGTTCACTACGGTCGCTCAGTCGTGTCCGACTCTTTGCGACCCCATGAACTGCCCCACACCGGGCTTCCCTGTCCATCACCAGCTCCCGGAGTTTACTCAAACTCATGCCCATTAAGTCAGTGATGCCATCCAACCATATCATCCTCTGTTGTCCTCTTCTCCTCCTGCCTTCAGCCTTCAATCTTTCCCAACATCGGGGTCTTTTCAAATGAATCAGCTGTTCGCATTAGATGGCCAAAGTATTGGAGTTTCAGGTTCAGCATCAATCCTTCCAATGAATATTCAGGACTATGGTGTCGCAAAGAGCTGGACATGACTAAGCGACTTTCACTTTCACTATTTTTCTTCAATTTGTTACGCTATAATGGGTTAAGAGTAATTATGTATGTGTCTGTATTCTGTTCTACAGCCATAATTTATAGATTTCCTTACCATTCACATGTTTATTCCTGTTTACTAATGAATTGATTATTGTTTTCATGAAACTCAATTGCAAAATTGAGTGGAATTTAAAGAACTTCCATTTTCCTTTTGTTCTCTAATTTCTCATCACTTAGAGAAAGCTAGGAAATTAAAGGAAGATGTTTATAAGTAACTGAAAATGACGTATTCAGGTTACCCCTTTCATACCATTAAAAAAAAAAAGAAGTTTTAGACATGTCTTCCCTCTCCTGTTGATTCCCCCTACTATGCCACTTTTATTTTAAAGTTCAGAGCAGAGGTAGGAGAGAGTCTGCTAGTTAAAGTGAAGGGTTGGGGCAGGGGAGCTGACATCCCTACAGTGAACTGGGGAAAGATGAATAAGGAGATCAAGCTGCTAACCCATTTAGCAATCTTTCAAGCCTAGATTGTTGCAGGCAGCCCTATGCAACTTTTACTTAATTCTTTGCTGCCTGGCAAGAACAAATTATGTTCTATTTAGAGGTGATTCTTTTGGCAATTGTAGGTGCTCTTTCTAAGCAGGGAAGAGAAAATGGAAAGGAAATTATGCAGTGACATTTCTCTTAAACTTCTCCTTTAAGTATAAGTAAGAGAAATATATAAAAGGAATAAAAAAAAAACCTTGATTAAAAAATGTACAAAAGAAAGTCATCTCAAAATTAGATGTCCTGAGCATCTTCTTTTATTCTCCTAGCTTCTCACACTTTATTAAACTAAGATTTTTGTCTAGGTAGCTTTAAAAAATATATTCTCTGTGCAATCAGTTCAAATTCTATACCCAGGAGTAGAACACAACATCATAAGAGCTACCTATATGTCCAAGTTACTAGTTACTTTACTAATAATTATTACTAGTTATAATTTGCCAAAGTGTGTTTTCCAGAATGGAGATATTTGCTTTACCAGAAAAAAATACAATGATAAAACTAAAAGCTTTTAAGAGCAATAAAATGTTGGATAATCAACACTTCATTTCTAAATTTGAGTTATATAATTTTAAATATCAAATATTTTATTGAAAAAAATGTGCTGTGTATTTTTAATGGAATAAATACACATCTGTGGTTCCTTGTGGCTATATGATTGCCAGAGATCTTTATGTTTGTATGATTGACAGAGATCTTTATGGTTGTATGATTGACAGAGATCTTCCTCTTTGAATCGGTAGAGAAAAATAAATTAATATCATGCAGTTTTGTAGCATTCTTATGAAACGATGTTATTCCTATTAATCCACACAGCAGATTCAGACATTTTACCTGAGGGAGAAAAAAATATTATTTCATTAGTAGTAACAATTTAGAACAAGAGTATAATTCGTACATGCATGCTAAGTCATTTCAGCTGTGTCCAACTCTGCAACACTATGGACTGTAACCCACCAGGCTCTTCTGTCCATGGGATTCTCCAGGCAAGAATACTGGAGTGAGTTTCAATACCCCCCTTCAGGGGATCTTCCCCACCCAGGGATCAAACCCGTGTCTCTAATGTCTCCTGCACTGGCCGGCATAATCTTTACCACTAGCAGTATTTTTATATCCTATCCTAAATCTGGGGACTGTGATCAGCCTTCTTTTAGCTTCCCACTGCCATTTATAAGTAAATATGCCTATAATTCTGTGGGGATAGAAAGTGGAATGGGGAAGGGCACTATTTTTAAATTAATTTTTATTGGAGTATAGTTGCTTTCTTGAGAAGCGAATTGCAACCCACTCTAATATTCTTGCCTTGAGAATCCATGGACAGAGGAGCCTGGTTGGCTATAGTCCTTAGGGTCACAGAAAGTTGGACATGACTGAGCAACTAACACACACGTACACACACAGTTGCTTTACAGTGTTAGTTTATATTGTACAACAAAGTGGATCTGCTATATGTATAAATATACTCTTTTTTGGATTTCCTTCCCATTTAGGTCACCACAGAGCACTGAGTAGAGTTCCCTGAACTATGTAGGTTCACATTTGTTGTTGTTGTTCAGTTGCTAAGCCACATCTGGCTTTTTGTGAGCCCATGGAATGCAGCACGCCAGACTCCTCTGTCCTCCACGATCTCCTGAAGTTTGCTCAAATTCATGTCCATCAAGTTGGTGTTGCTATCTAACCATCTCATCCTTTGCTACTCCCTTTTCCTTTTGCCTCCAATCTCTCCCAACATCAGTATCTTTTCCAGTGAGTCAGCTCTTTGCATCAGGTGGCTTAAGTATCAGGTTCTCATTAATTATCTGTTTCATACATAAGGTCAATAGTTGATATATATGTTAATCCTAGTCTCCCAATTCATCCCACCCTTCTTTTCCCTACTTCATGTCCATACATTTTCTATTTCTGTTTTGAAAATAAGGTCATTTATGCCATTTTTCTAGATTCCACATGTATGCACTAATACACAATATTTGTTTTTCTCTTTCTGACTTACATCACTCTATATGATAAGACTCTAGGTCCTTCCATGATTCTACAAGGACACGTTTTTAATGTTCTTGACATCCACCAGTAGGACCCTTCACCTTACTCATGGAATGGTGGTGGTGGTTTAGTCACTAAGTCATGTCCGGCTCTTGTGACCCCATGGGCTGTAACCTGCAAAGCTCCTCTGTCCATGGGATTCTCCAGGAAAGAATACTAGAGTGGGTTGTCATTTCCTTCTCCAGGGGATCTTCCTGATCCAGGAATCAAACCCAGGTCTCCTGCATTGCAGGCAGACTCTTTACCAACTGAGCGATGCTACCTGTTCATTTCTCAGGTACCTCAAAGATTTTAGCTGTGTGCTGTGTGTTTAGTCGCTCAGTGGTGTCCAACTCCTTGCAACCCCATGGACTGTATGTAGCCTTCCAGGCTCCTCTATCCATGAGGATTCTCCAGGAAAGAATACTGGAGTGGGTTGCCATGCCATCCTCCAGAGGGTCTTCCCAACCCAGGGATCGAACCCAGGTCCCTGGCATAGCATTCCATGCAAATTCTTTACCATCTGAGCACAAGGGAAGTCCAAAGATTTTAGCAAGTGACTCCAAATCATCTCTTAACTCCATGCAAGTCATTCCCTAACTGACTTTGAATAAGTATTTGTAATATGCCAGCAAATTTGGAGAACTCAGCAGTGGCCTCAGGACTGGAAAAGGTCAGTTTTCATTCCAATCCCAAAGAAAGGCAATGCCAAAGAATGCTCAAACTACCACACAATTGCACTCATCTCACATGCTAGTAAAGTAATGCTCAAAATTCTCCAGGCCAGGCTTCAGCAATATGTGAACTGTGAACTTCCTGATGTTCAAGCTGGTTTTAGAAAAGGCAGAGGAACCAGAGATCCAATTGCCAACATCTGCTGGATCATGGAAAAAGCAAGAGAGTTCCAGAAAAACATCTATTTCTGCTTTATTGACTATGCCAAAGCCTTTGACTGTGTGGATCACAATAAACTGGAAAATTCTGAAAAAGATGGAAATACCAGACCACCTGACTTGCCTCTTGAGAAATCTGTATGCAGGTCAGGAAGCAACAGTTAGTACTGGACATGGAACAAGAGACTGTTTCCAAATAGGAAAAGGAGTACGTCAAGGCTGTACATAGTCACCCTGCTTATTTAACTTATATGCAGAGTACATCATGAGAAACGCTGGACTGGAAGAAACACAAGCTGGAATCAAGATTGCCAGGAGAACTATCAATAACCTCAGATATGCAAATGACACCACCCTTATGGCAGAAAGTGAAGAGGAACTAAAAAGCCTCTTGATGAAAGTGAAAGTGGAGAGTGAAAAAGTTGGCTTAAAGCTCAACATTCAGAAAACGAAGATCATGGCATCCGGTCCCATCACTTCATGGGAAATAGATGCGGAAACAGTGGAAACAGTGTCAGACTTTATTTTTCTGGGCTCCAAAATCACTGCAGATAGTGACTGCAGCCATGAAATTAAAAGACGCTTATTCCTTGGAAGGAAAGTTATGACCAACCTAGATAGCATATTCAAAAGCAGAGATATTACTTTGCCAACAAAGGTTCGTCTAGTCAAGGCTATGGTTTTTCCAGTGGTCATGTATGGATGTGAGAGTTGGACTGTGAAGAAGGCTGAGTGCCAAAGAATTGATGCTTTTGAACTGTGGTGTTGGAGAAGACTCTTGAGAGTCCCTTGGACTGCAAGGAGATCCAACCAGTCCATTGGATCAGCCCTGGGATTTCTTTGGAGGGAATGATGCTGAAGCTGAAATTCCAGGACTTTGGCCACTTCATGCGACGAGTTGACTCATTGGAAAAGACTCTGATGCTGGGAGGGATTGGGGGCAAGAGGAGAAGGGGATGACAGAGGATGAGATGGCTGGATGGCATCACTGACTCGATGGACGTGGGTCTGGGTGAACTCCAGGAGTTGATGATGGACAGGGAGGCCTGGCGTGCTACGATTCATGGGGTCGCAAAGAGTTGGACACAACTGAGCGACTGAACTGAACTGAACTGAATGATCTCATTAAACACCCTTGTGTACTAATATCTTGACCTCCTCAAATCTGTTGAACTTCCTCAGTACTTGCTCTGATCCTAACAAAACCAGGTCTTATTGTGACAAAGTTAAAGTTTGTATTCCTAGGTATGTTTTCATCTGTTTTCTGTGTTCTGTCCTCCTTTGTCCTACATGATTATTCTATTCTTGCATCTGTTAATATAAACTAATTACTTGATTATATCAGTTAAGAGTGTGTAATATGGAACCTATATTTCTGGGCTCCAATCTCAGGCCTGTCTAAGGCCTATTACTTAATGTATAATGTTTGGCAAGTTAATAATCTTCTCAGGCCTCAGCTTCCTCATCTGTAGTATTTTCCTTCTAAGGTTGTCATGAGAAATGAATAGCGTAGAACAAGGTCTGCTACATGATTAAAATGGTGCTATATCTAAACCATGACTAACTCTTTAATATGCTAGCTGATAAGGACTTCTCAAATGAAAACAATAGCTATATATGCAATAGTTTACAGATCATTAATTTTTTCTATAAATAATAACTCAGTTTTCAGATCTATCTATTAGTTCATCAACAAGAAACTCCATTGAAATATCTCATTGATGGAGTCCTATTTAAAAAGTATATTATAAAAAAAAAGTATATTATAAATCCATTAATCTTGAGAGGTAGTTTGTGTGTGTGAACTTCAAAGGCAAATTAATGAGAACATTTTACACCAAGACATTTTAGGCTTATTACTTACTATAAAGCTTTTGGGGTCACTTTCTTATAACAATCATCAATTTTAAAATCACATTTTCATTCCTTAGGCTTACAGTGGCATTTTAGAAATGTGCCTAGTTGTTAACGTGGTTGTTTTGATTTTAAGTACGAGGGCTTGGGGGAGAAAAAATATATATATGTATAAAAACAGCTAAGTCCCTTTGGCAGGTGAAAAAATGGTAGAAACATAAGATGATACTTCTGGCTATTATGCCTAAAAGAGTCTATTTAATGTAGTGCCATGGATCTACCTAATCTTTTCCAATATGTTACCCATTTTTCTTCGTTATCTGTCTCTGTGATGTCTCATCTCTCCAACTGACTGCTACAGGCTAGCAATCTGTAACAAACACTCATTCTCAATCTTTAGATATAATAAAAAAGGGAGACTACAAGATTAATGGCCCCAGCCATAATTATAAAGTCTCAAACCACAGATATTATAAGACCTTTCAAATTTTACTCAGGGTGGAAGAAGCTGGGTTATCACTATAGTGTGAAGATAATGGTCTCTTAATGAAGAAAATGTTGAGTTATTTGATCTGGGAATCTGACTGTGTTTTGAGTACTGTTAGGAACTGTGGAGAGGAAATTCTTTGTTCCCTTAAGGAGCTTGTAATAATTTCATCCATTTCAGTTGTCTCATGATAATACCTATTTCTTATTAATTCATGGGGGAGATAGCTCTATATTGGAGTTGTCAAGTAGAAGGCAGATGAGAACAGGATGCTCATGGAGACCATGCCATACACAGATATTGGGAATTTTATACTGTTCATCGTGAAATAGAACCTGTATATCACTTCTTAAGTAATGAGTACTCTGACAGGATATAAACAACAAATATGGGAATATTTGAGGTCTTCTTTTCCCACCTGCTCAAGCGTTCTGTGTCTCCCAGCCTGATCTTTCCAGTGCATTGGACCAAACTGTCCCTCATACCTACACATACACACACACACACACACACACACACGGACACACACACACACACACAAAGTCTCCCTCGAATGTTGTATTGTACACTTAGGATATAAGTGCATTAAAAAAAAAAAAATGGGCAGAGAATCATTTCACCAGAGATCTGGATGGAATAAAATCAATTTAGGGAGAATGTCAAAGTCAGTCAATGCCATAATAATAACACAATGAGAAAAGAGTAGATAATTGAAAGCTTTGTGATGGGAGAAGGCAGGAAGAGAGAGAGAGAGAGAGAGCTTGGAGGATAAGCTTGTAGTGAATGAAAGACTCAAGAGAGTGAGAGCTAATATTTAGAATTGTGGCCATGGGCAAAACTTTGGATCCCATTTAAAATACCCTTTGGGAGGAGTAAAGTTATTTCATGTGAATTTTGGCTGTTGAGCCATGCTTCTGAAATGTGAGACCACTCACAAACTGAACATGTACCCAGTCATGATTCCTTGGGGATCCCTTAGCACTCTGACTAGCTGTCTCAAAAATGAGCGTTATGGGATGGGCAGAGACCCCACCATCAATGAAATGTAATTGTCTGCAGTAATCCAAAGAATTGTGCCTCAGTGTGTTTCTCTTTTTGTCACATACTTTGAAATATTCTCTGCCCCCTCTCCCTCCTTTCATGTAACTGAGCTGAAATATTCAAGAGTGTGATATTCCAGTAGTAGAGGGAGATTTAACTGCTTTGGGATTGTTAGTAACATTCCTGTTGATACTGTGGCTTCTCAGTGCTTGCAGAGACCTCTGAAACCCACTGTTCCTGTCTACAAAGCTTGTCAAAGTTCCTAAGATGTCACACGTTCCCTCTTTCCCATAGCTTGATTGTAATACCTCACTGATCATTTCGACTGTCTGCATAAACATGTCTGTCTCCAGATTACTTCGTTTGTCTTCTGTATTACCTCTGCTGACCGTCTCCATCTCTGTCCTTCTTTGTTTTTCTTTATATTTTTATATACAATATTGTGAGGGAGGGAGAAAGGAGATAATATGGATTGATGCTTATTGCATGCCAGGTACTTTAGATTTATCATTCAACTTAATCACCTCTACCATATATAGGAAGCAAGTATCATCATCTGTATTTTATAAATGAGGAAAGTCAACTCAGGTAGTTTGTTGCCTAAGGTCCCATTCAACTGTTAAATAGTGAAAACTGAACATGGGATTGATATGTCCACACTGCTATATTTAAAATGAATAACCAATAATGACCAATATGGCACAAAGGAATTCTATTCAATATTAAATAATAACCTGATTTAGTCTTTTTTGGGAAAAGCCTTGGAGAGAGAGAACAGAGGAGCCTCATGGGCTACAGTCCATAGGATCGCAGAGTCAGACAAGACTGAAGCAATATATATATTCATATATATATCAGCAAGATATATATATATATATATATATATATACACATATATCAGTTCAGTTCAGTCGCTCAGTCGTGTCCGACTCTTTGCGACCCCAGGAATTGAACTGCTTAATTGAACTCCGTGGACAGAGGAGCCTGGTGGACTAAGTCCATGGTGGCAAAGAGTTGGAGACGACTGAGCAACTAAAATGTTTGCACTTGTTTTCTAGAAACTGATATTTGATATCTTAAAAAATGAACAAATCATTTGTACTTATTAAAAAAACTGAATGCAGATAAAAATGACTTCAGTTAAGTTCAGTTGCTCAGTCGTGTCGGACTCTGCAAACCCATGAACCACAGCACGCCAGGCCTCCTTGTCCATCGCCAACAGCCAGAGTTTATCCAAACTCATCCATTGAGTCGGTGATGCCATCCAACCATCTCATCCTCTGTCGTCCCCTCCTCTAGTGCTCAATCTTTCCAAGCATCAGGGTCTTTTCAAATGAGTCAGCTCTTCGCATCAGGTGGCCAAAGTATTGGAGTTTTAACTTCAACATCAGTCCTTCCAATGAACACCCAGGACTGATCTCCTTTAGGATGGACTAGTTGGATCTCCTTGCAGTCCAGGGGATTCTCAAGAGTCCTCCCCAATACCACAGTTCAAAAGCATCAATTCTTCGGCGCTCAGCTTTCTTTATAGTCCAACTCTCACATCCATAACATACATGACTACTGGAAAAACCATAGCCTTGACTAGATGGACCTTTATTGACAAAGTAATGTCTCTGGTTTTTAATATGCTATCCAGGTTGGTCATAACTTTCCTTCCAAGGAGTAAGTGTCTTTTAATTTCAAGGTTGCAGTCACCATCTGCAGTGATTTTGGAGCCCCAAAAAATAAAGTCAGCCACTGTTTCCAGTTTCCCCATCTATTTGCCATGAAGTGATGGGACCGGATGCCATGATCTTAGTTTTCTGAATGTTGAGCTTGAAGCCAACTTTTTCACTCTCCTCTTTCACTTTCATCAAGAGGCTTTTTAGTTCTTCTTCACTTTCTGCCATCAGGGTGGTGTCATCTGCGTTTATTGATATTTCTCCCTTCAATCTTGATTCCAGCTTGTGCTTCTTCCAGCCCAGAATTTCTCATGATGTACTCTGCATATAAGTTAAATAAACATGGTGACAATATACAGCCTTGACGTACTCCTTTTCCTATTTGTATCCCAAAGAAAATGACTTCAGAACTTATGTTTTCTGCATTTTAGCAGGAGTTATAGGAACAGAGTGAAGTAAATGACAGTATTGTAAACTGGTTATATGCACAATAGTATTTTTGAATAATAGATTTTTCAGTATTCTATCTTCTCTAAACTGTGGGCTATAATTTTCTGGTACAAAAAGTGCTGTCATAATAATTGCTAAAATGTATTTATGTTTAACTTACAATCATTTTATTGCCATTTACAGTTGAATCAATAAATAAACAGTAGAATCAAAGTAAATGTCAATTAGAAATTTAAAAATGGACAGGAACAAAAAATTTTGACACAAGCACACTAAGTGACATGCTATCAAGGAGCTAATATCTTCTTCCATTTAAAGGGTGCTTTCTGTTTTCTTATGGATAAAATGTAACAAATTGTAGTACTTAAGGTGCTATTGTATAAATTAAATGAAATACTACGTGTAAAGTACTCCGTCTACTATTTAGAGTGTAGAAAGTGCTTAATAAATTGTAGATGATGTGGTGAGGTTGATGATGTTGATGATGATATCTAGATTGAATTATACAACACAGTGTAAGCCTTAATGTGTAAAATAAACAGTTAAGTACAAAAAGCAAAAAAAAAAAAAAAAAAACACATAGAGAAGTTAACTAACGTAACTAAGGAACTAAGAAATGACACACTAGTACCAGAGAGAGAACTGAAATTCTTCCCTGTCCCATGCCAGGTAGACTCTGTGTATGTGTGTATCTATCTATTGATATTCACATGAAATACTGATTTAGAACTACACATGGCAGGAATTTACACTGATCCTATTAAATCTCTTATTGTTACTTTTGGCTCATTTTATCTTCCAAGTGTTTTTAAAATCTTAACTTTTATCCTGTGTGTGAACAACCACTGCTTTGTCCAGACTTGTGTCATTTTCAAAAACAGCAAGCATATTCCATTGTTTTATCCAACTCAGTGATGAAAAGGTCAAATATGATAGGTATGTACAGAGGCCTTTGACACACTGCTAGAACCAGCACATAAATCTAGGCCTGCCAGGACATCAATTGTTTTATCAAGTCTTCTGATACATACACCAGGCATCTACAGATCCACACATCAGTGTCAGATTCCATCAGTGTTTTCCAGAAGCATATAAAAAAGGACATAGGTAAGTTCTTTCTGATATCCAGATCATCCCTCCATAAATCCCTCCATCCTCTATAAATCCTCTTTAAAATAAGGCAGGAAATTAGTGATATCCTTTTAATGTGTATTTTTTTTAAATATATGTACTGATCTCCTACATACCCTGCTGCTGCTGCTGCTGCTGTGTCGCTTCAGTAGTGTCCGACTCTGTGCGACCCCATAGACGGCAGCCCACCAGGCTCCCCTGTCCCTGGGATTTTCTAGGCAAGAACACTGGAGTGGGTTGCCATTTCCTTCTCCAATGCATGAAAGTAAAAAGTCAAAGTGAAGTCGCTCAGTTGTGTCTGACTCTTAGCAACCCCATGGACTGCAGCCTACCCGGCTTCTCCATCCATGGGATTTTCCAGGCAAGAGTACTGGAGTGGGGTGCCATTGCCTTCTCTGCCTACATACCCTAAGTGTTCCATAAAGCTAAAAGGTTAATTGAATTATAGTATGTCCATATGATGGGAGATAAATACAGCCAAAAAAAAAAATCACATTTGTTTAATGTCACTTCAAAATATACAGTATAAAATATGAAATATGTCTGCTATGAAAATAGCAGATTACAAAACTATGTACAGTATTTTATTAATTTATAAACTATATATATAAGTATATATAATGCAAAAAATGAAAAACATCAAATGCAAAGTTTATGGATGATATGTATCTTATTTTATATTTTCTGAATTTTAAATAGTTTGAATTTGAACATGTGTTAGAAGTAAAATCTAGAAAATCCATCTGAAATATTTAATATAAATAATGTAGGTAAGAGAAGACCTCATTGAGAGGTGGCATCTAGGAAAAACAAGAGAGCAGGTGAACCATTTGACTACAAGCTATCATAGAAAGAGAAGTCCAGGGAAGAAAAGCATAAAAATTCTAAGTGAGTCATGCACTTTGTTTATCTTCTAGAAACAACAGGAGTGAGAGTGAGAGGAGTGAACCAGGAAGGGAATAGCAGGAGGTAAGGTTATGGAGGCCTGGAAGAGAGGACCAAATATTCTCAGATCTCAACGACCATTAAAAGGAACTTGGGCTTTTACTTTGAGAAAAATGGGAAGTTATTGGAATTTGACCTGGTCTAAGAACATCATGTGACTCAGTGGCAAGAATCCACCTGCAATGCAGGAGATGCAGGTTTGAACCCTGGGTCAGGAAGCTCCCCTGGAGAAGGAAATGGCAACCCACTCCAGTATTCTTGCCTGGGAAATCCTATAGACAGAGGAGTTTGGCAGGCTACAGTACATGGGGTCACAAAAGGGTTGGACACAATTTAGTGAATAAACAGCACCACACAAGCTAATATATTGAGAAGAGATGGTAAAGAAGCCAGAGCAGAAACTAGGACACCAGTTTGGAGGCTATGGCATTAATCCAAGCAAGAAATAATAGTGGTTTAGTGATGCGTGGTAGAAAATGATTGGACACTTAGATGTACTTTAAAGTTAGAATCAACTGGATATGCTAGTGAATTTGGATCTGGATATGACAGAAAAAGAGTTTCTGAAAATGACTTCAAAATCTAATGAATCTCTAAAAAGGTTGTGTTGCTATTGTCTGAGACGGAGAAGGCTTTACAGGGATAAATTTTTGGTGGGGGTGGGAAGATCAGGGATTAAATTTTGGACATGTAAATATTCAAACTTTTGCTAATCATACAGATATAGACATTTTACAAAGGGTTACAAGCATAAAACTCCAGGTTCCACGTGGTCTGGATATGTAAATTTTAGAGAATTTAACGTATTAGGATTATATGAGGATTAACTGTGTTAATATACATAAAATTTTTAGAGCATTCCTAAAAATTTCAACCACATAAGGCTGATCAAGCTGGACACTGCAGACCTCCAAGGGAATATCTAAATAGACTACACTCTATATAGGATGAAGGATGCTTTGGGATGTTCTTTGTAGCCTGGCTGGTTCGTTATAAGTGCTCATAAATCTACTGATTATCACTATCATTGATTGCAAATAACAGACATATCTAAATATATTCTTTTAAGTCTGCTAGTAAGGTCCTTAGTTCAGACTTAATCTTATTATATGTTTAGTATGACATTTGACATTGATTGGAACTAATTCTGTTCCTCAATGGGGGGAATTCTATTTTATGTTCGCAGCTATGAACAGGGATAATTGATACTTTATAATTGCTTAATTTGATAGAAATCTTTGCCATTATCAAATATGAAAGCTTTCAGTTTTTCAGGAAATTTTAAAAAAGTATTATAATGTGAATCATCATTGTTATTGATAGTATGATTTTTCCAAAACCATAGAAAAATAAAAAATCAAGGGAATATGTTGGCTTCTTTGCTATGGTTCTCTTTAAAGTTTGTCTCTGTTGGTTATAGTAGTCTACAGAAGTTTAAAGGTATGCTGGGAAAATATAAAATATACAGAATAGTAGTATCATAGATAGCATTGTATCAGACCTTTCCATTCAATAAGAAATTAAATTTCTTTAGGAAGAATTCCTTTAGTCTATTCATTTGACATATTATGTATTAGATTACTTCTGTCAGTCACTCTTAAGATCACATGAGGCTATGGATGTAAAAAGTAACAATCTTATGTTCTAAATAGGTTATCATCAAATTTCTCTTTGACACTGAAATTTGTGTAGATCAGTCCATTCTCTTAGATTCTGTAGATAGAAACATCTGAACTCAACATGCTAATAGAGTACCTGGTTTCCATTATTATGTATGATTTAAAGAGGTTTTGAAAAATGATACTCTTATCAGTTTTCCCACCTCACTTTCCCCAGGCTTCTATTTGTACCTGCTGCTCCTGCTGCCGCTGCTAAGTCGCTTCAGTCGTGTCCGACTCTCTGCGACCCTATAGACGGCAGCCCACCAGGCTCTGCAGTCCCTGGGATTCTCCAGGCAAGAACACTGGAGTGGGTTGCCATTTCCTTCTCCAATGCATGAAAGTGAAAAGTGAAAGTGAAGTCGCTCAGTCGTGTCTGACTCTTAGCAACCCCACCAGGCTCCTCCATCCATGGGATTTTCCAGGCAAGAGTACTGGAGTGGGGTGCCATTGCCTTCTCCGATTTGTACCTGGGGTTTCTGCTATTATCATACCTATGCTAGACTGTGTTTACAGAAGACCTCAGAAGAAACAAAAATTTGCTAAGTAGGCTCAGTATTATGAAACCTTTGCACTTCTGTGTGCCATACTAACTGCTCAGTCTATCAGCTATTCCTCTGTAATCCTCTCTGAGATGGTAATGGACTTGGAGATAACTGTGTGCTTTAGTGGTCATAGATTTGTCCTAGGTTGCTGAACTTATGGAGAAAGGGTGGATAGAAGTGTTGAAGAATGAGCTTGATATATTTCAACCCTTTTGTCAAAAATTACTCTTGATCACATAATAGATATGTTACTCTCAACCCTTTGACTTAGGTTGCTTGAAATGAATAACATGATGCTACTTATAAAAATGTTAATGAGGTTGACACGACTTACTTCTTTTTCAATACAGTAATTAGTAAAACAATTAAACATCAAGTCTTGATTTAATTTGCTGCTAGGTGAAGTGAAGTGTTAGTCACTCAGTTGTGTCCAATTCTTTGTGACCCCATGGACTGTACCCCACCAGGCTCCTCTGTCCATGGGATTTTCCAGGCAAGAATGCTGGAATGGGTTGCCATTCCCTTCTTCAAGGAATCTTCTCAACCCAAGGATTGAACCCAGGTCTCCTGCATTACAGGAAGATTCTTTACTGTCTGAGCCACCAGGGAAGGTGAAGAATTCCATATATTTTTTTTTTTTTTTTAATTTTTAACTTTGTCTTTCTAGTCAGTGAAACTACCTGTTCAATTTTTTTCTGAAGAGCAAAATCTATAATAATAAAGTTTCCATTCAATAATTAACTTTCAAATCATAAAGATAGGAAGATTGAATTAAGACTATATGAAAATGTAAAGTCTATAGAGCAAATTGTGAGGATAAATAAACACATGACAGTGAAAACTGTCAGATAGGAATAAGGAAAATAGTAACATCTGATAAAAAGAGCAATTTCACATTACATTAATATCATTAAAACCTACTTATACATCATTTGTTGGAATCATCTTGTGACTTTACTATCATAAGTGTGATTTATAATTATTTAAATTTGAAAATAAAGGCTATGTATTTTCTAGAACTCCAGGGGGAACAAAAATGCAAATTAATGGAAATATATTCACAAATCAGAGTAAACACTGAAAATGAGAGATTGCTAGATTTTCACATTGTTTAATTCTGTACGTTTAGTTACCAAGCAGCTGATCAGATCTAATTGTCACAAAATATGGCCATGATGTTAGTAGAGTTTGGAATTATATGCCAAAGTATTATACTTTTATCTATATGCTTTGTTGTCGTGGATACATTATCCTTGGAATCCTTGGAATCGCTTTTTAAAAACGGCTTTCTATACCTCATTGCAGACTATAAAATCAGCATTTTGCACAAGCTACTCACATGTCAGCACTGACTTTTAGGAATCATACCCTGACACCTTCTTCTACCTTGCAAGTCAAATCACATCTTTTCCAAGCTCAAAAACCTTGACCAACACCATAACACCTGTGCAGAATAAACATCAACCAAGACTTTCAAGATGCTTTATAAGCTCATACTTCAACAACTATTTCTATGCAAATTGCTCAAGGGACCATAAAGTATTCATTATGGCCCCAAAGAGTTGTGCACATCCATGTCTCTGGGTCGTTGTTTAGGTTAACCATTCAGCCTGGAGTTCCTCTCCCTCCTCCTCCTTTCCTGCTGGACAAACAAGACAGCCAAGCCCAACTGAAATGCCCACCCCCTATGGAGATACTTTTTTAAAATCTTTTTTTCTCTATATTATGCATACCCATGTTTTGGATTATCATATTTATTTGCCTATATTCCTGCCTATTTCCTGGTCCTTGAAAGCTCCTTGAGGGCAGAGCACTGACTCATTCGCCTTTTTATGGTCTGGTCAAGAAAAGGAACTGGTTTAGCATAGACTTTCAAAAATGTTTCACTTTCCTTTTTTGAAATATATGGTCATAAAAAAGATACTGTTCTCTCACTCTTTCTCCAGTAAATGTAGTGTTAAGAGGTCAAGAATGGCAGTTTTTAAAAGAAATGAAAGAAGAATCCAGAGATGTAACGGCATCACCTTTTAGCAAGGGGCAGTTTGGGAATATAATCTTTTATGGTTGCCAGTGGCTTTATATTTTGCAACTCTTCAACTGTTCCAGCATATTACTTGCATAAGGCAGTACAAAGGTGCATATTAAATCCTGTCCCTGCTGTCAGGCAGTTTCACAAACAAGCAAAACTTCCAACATGAATTTATGACTCTTAAAATTATCAATGGATGTGAGTTTGTGTAAACTCCAGGAGTTGGTGATGGAGAGGGGGGAGGCCTGGAGTGCTGCAGTCCACGGGGTCACAAAGAGTCGGACATAACTGAGCGACTAAACGAACTGAACTGAAAATTATCAAAGTGGCTCAGGGACTCTAGCTGCTAAAAAAGAATACAAAAGCTACATTTTTAGTACCATCTGCTGGACAAGCATAAAAGATTAAATTTAGTCCTATTTGTTAACTTCTCAGTCACTTCAGTCGTGTCCTACTCTGTGACCCCATAGACTGTAGCCCACTAGGCTCATCTGTCCATAGGATTTCCCAGGCAAGAATACTGGAGTGGGCTGCCATTTCCTCCTCCAGGGCGTGAGCATGAGCATGATGAATAATGGACTGACAAACAGAGGTGATTGCCTGTGAATTGGAATCACACCTATATGCAATAATCAGCACTTATTTTTTAATTATTTCTTTTTTTTTAATGTTTGTATTTTTTTAATTTTATTTTATTTTTAAACTTTACATAATTGTATTAGTTTTGCCAAATATCAAAATGAATCCACCACAGGTATACATGTGTTCCCCATCCTGAACCCTCCTCCCTCCCCATACCATCCCTCTGGGTCGTCCCAGTGCACTAGCCCCAAGCATCCAGTATCGTGCATCGAACCTGGACTGGCAACTCATTTCTTACATGATATTTTACATGTTTCAATGTCATTCTCCCAAATCTTCCCACCCTCTCCCTCTCCCACAGAGTCCATAAGACTGTTCTATACATCAGTGTCTCTTTTGCTGTCTCGTACACTGGGTTATTGTTACCATCTTTCTAAATTCCATATATATGCGTTAGTATACTGTATTTATGTTTTTCCTTCTGGCTTACTTCACTCTGTATAATAGGCTCCAGTTTCATCCACCTCATTAGAACTGATTCAAATGTATTCTTTTTAATGGCTGAGTAATACTCCATTGTGTATATGTACCACTTTCTTATCCATTCATCTGCTGATGGACATCTAGGTTGCTTCCATGTCCTGGCTATTATAAACAGTGCTGCGATGAACATTGGGGTACACGTGTCTCTTTCCCTTCTGGTTTCCTCAGTGTGTATGCCCAGCAGTGGGATTGCTGGATCATAAGGCAGTTCTATTTTCAGTTTTTTAAGGAATCTCCACACTGTTCTCCATAGTGGCTGTACTAGTTTGCATTCCCACCAACAGTGTAAGAGGGTTCCCTTTTCTCCACACCCTCTCCAACATTTATTATTTGTAGACTTTTGGATTGCAGCCATTCTGACTGGTGTGAAATGGTACCTCATAGTGGTTTTGATTTGCATTTCTCTGATAATGAGTGACGTTGAGCATCTTTTAATGTGTTTGTTAGCCATCTGTATGTCTTCTTTGGAGAAATGTCTATTTAGTTCTTTGGCCCATTTTTTGATTGGGTCGTTTATTTTTCTGGAAACACAGCTCCACCCACCAGAACACCGACACAAGCTTCCCTAACCAGGAAACCTTGACAAGCCACCTGTACAAACCCACACACAGTGAGGAAACGCCACAATAAAGAGAACTCCACAAACTGCCAGAATACAGAAAGGACACCCCAAACTCAGCAATTTAAACAAGATGAAGAGACAGAGGAATACTCAGCAGATAAAGGAACAGGATAAATGCCCACCAAACCAAACAAAAGAGGAAGAGATAGGGAATCTACCTGATAAAGAATTCCGAATAATGATAGTGAAATTGATCCAAAATCTTGAAACTAAAATGGAATCACAGATAAATAGCCTGGAGACAAGGATTGAGAAGATGCAAGAAAGGTTTAACAAGGACCTAGAAGAAATAAAAAAGAGTCAATATATAATGAATAATGCAATAAATGAAATTAAAAACACTCTGGAGGCAACAAATAGTAGAATAACAGAGGCAGAAGATAGGATTAGTGAATTAGAAGATAGAATGGTAGAAATAAAGGAATCAGAGAGGATAATTATTTCTTAAAGTGACAGAAATGTTTTTTAAAATTTTTGTTTTATAGTCAGAATGACAGGAAATAGAAATATTAATTTAAATAACTACACTATCACTAAAGTGAATAGAAACATCAGGTTCTTATTTTTAAGTAGTGGATTTTTCCAAATAGTTTTAAAAGAATTATTACAATAAATAGTGAAAAAAAAAATGATGTAGTTGATTGAAACATGGAGATAGGCAGATTTTGATAACATTGGCAAAGGCTCAGTGCTCCTAAATGTTTCACCCATTTACATAAGCTAGTGTCTAGTTTCTCTTTTTTCCTGTCCTCCTTTTAAAAACAAACTACTGGAGAAGTAGTTTATAAAACGACGTGAGACTAAAATGTTATTGACATATTCAGTTTCTTTTCCCCATCGAATCAGGCATCCTGTGGTACTGCTCATCTGAGCATAGACGACAGAAAGAAGGTTTGGAGTAAGACAATAAGCTATAGTTAAAGTATTAGCATTTCTGTTGGGACACAAACAATAAGAGGCCACGTTTATTCCCTCCACTGGAATGCTCTGGGCAGATCTCATTTTAGGTGTTACGTAGATAAATCATATATGAGGAACATAGTGGACTTTGGAGCTACCAGGCTTTCCACTGGGAATGATCCACCACAACCTGGCTTTGTCTAACTCTTTCTTCCTGAGCTGGGGGGTGGGGAGTGGCTATTGAAAAAATCAGATATATTGACTTCTTTTTTTAAACACATAGAGGTTGAACATCAGGTATAACATAACCAAAACCTTTTCCCTTCATAATAATGCTGAATTAAGCCTGAATTTTCTTAGAATAGTAACCATGTCTGTTTCAGCTCAATTCCAATATTTCTCATAGCCCCTGATACACAGATACAGAAGGTATTCAAGAAATACTTAACGAATAGATGGATGAGAGGAAAATAGGAAAAAAAAGTTAGCAGAAATTTTTTCCCCAGTTCTGGATGAATAATTACTAAGGAGACATTTCTGGGCAGCAAAAATGTTGGGGAAAAAAAGCTAAAAACAGATTTTTTAAAAAAATATTAGACATAATAGCCCCTAAAACTACCTGCATCATGTTGCAAATTTGTGTCTGACTCTTTGCGACACCATGGACTCTCTGTCCATGGGATTCTCCAGGGAAGCATATTTAAGTGGGTTGCCATTTCCTTTTCCAGGGGATCTTCCTGACCCAGAGCTCAAACCTGCGTCTCCTGCCTTGGCAGGAGGGTTGTTTACCACTGAGCCACCTGGGATGCTCCCTAAAACTACATTACTCAGTTGCCTGCAAGAATCAAACCAAGTTAGCCCAAGTGCTGAATATCACACAGTTTTGAAAACCCAAAAGCTGAACTGCTGAGTGCCTGAACGGATACCAAAAGGCTCAGAGATCTAGAAACAGTGAAATAAGGACAGAGCAGAAGGAGCAGCCATTGATTCAGGAGCAGCAGTCAATTCACGGTCTCCAGCACACTTATCATTATAGAACTTGAAATGTGTGGGCAAAGTGATCACCTTCATTTGGTTTCCAAAAGGGATGGAGGGAATCCAAGTCTGAGTAAAACCTTGGAAAAGAAGCATTGTTAGGTTCCTCTTTTAGGAGTGATTAATATATTTGTTTTTATGAGTGAAAAATGGAAACTACCAAATAAAATGTCTTAACAGCACATAGACATCATAGATAAATTATTAATATTTAAAACTTCTGTGTGTGTGCAGGCACTATATCACTTATGCCCAACCAAATGGGTCTTGCCATCACATTTTGATAAGAATCATAAACAAAATTTCTAGTAATACTTCTTTTATATTAAATATGAGAGTAGGCCTTGAAATGGTAAATTGAAACTGCAAGAATAAGATTAAAAAATATGTAATCCAATTAAAGGGGATCCATTGAATATTTTAACATGTCTAATGTTACTCAGCATATTTTAACAGCTACAGATAGTTGTTCATTCACAATAAATAAAGCTAAATATTTTATTAGAACCAAACACTATTAGAGAAGTCATAGATTAAAGGATAGATCATCCTCTGCTTCAGACAATTAACAGACTACTTAATGGGTCAATTTAAAGGATTTTAACAAATCTAAAGAAAGACATTAACATTTTAAACCACTTTCTCAAAAAAGTTTGTACTCAGAAAAAGTTTACAATACTTTCCATTTTGTCTCACAGTCCTTTCTAATTTCCGCTGGTATAAATCAATTTAGATTTATTAGCTTTATACAAAAGAACTCCAGTCAGTTTTTAATAATAATTATCATTATCACTGATTAAAGTTATATTGTTCAGGCCAGATGGAGTTCTTTTCCTGTCAGCTAGAATGAGCTTGCATTATGTAGTTATAATGTGTTTGGATTTAAATAAACAGATGGCAGAGTGACGGGATATTTTATGCTGGTGATGTCAGTAGCAGCACTTCACAAACAGAATTGCTTTAAATAAACTCCATTGGGGCCAGGATCTTGATACTGTTAAGAGTGTGGCTGGGACTGAGCTTAAGTGTTATATTAATTTGAAAATAGTGCTATTCACCTGTGGAAGAGTAGACCAGTAGGTCTGAGGTTCAGCCTTTGAAAGGTATCTGCTGAATCTGTCCCTTTCCTGTGGCAGCCTTTAACATGCTAGGTCCATACAGTCTCACAAAGAGAGACAAGAACAAACAGACAAACAAAAATGCCCCAGTTGTAAGAACTTCCACATCCAAAAAGAAATAAAAATTAAAGGAAGAGTTAAAAACTGTGGGTCAAGGAAAGATGGAAACCTTTGATATAACCTTATTCCATAATTTTTACAATGTAGTTAGCTATGTTAAAATGAACATCTTGAATAGGCATATAGCCATTCACAATTTATATTAGGAAATTAACAATAAAGGTTTAATAGACAGTGTGTTATAGAAAGGAGAAGGCAATGGCACCCCACTCCAGTACTCTTGCCTGGAAAATCCCATGGACGGAGGAGCCTGGTAGGCTGCAGTCCATGGGGTCGCTAAGAGTTGGACACGACTGAGTGACTTCACTTTCACTTTTCACTTTCATGCACTGGAGAAGGAAATGGCAACCCACTCCAGTGTTCTTGGCTGGAGAATCCCAGGGACGGGGGAGCCTGGTGGGCTGCCGTCTATGGGGTCGCACAGAGTCGGACACAACTGAAGCGACTTAGCAGCAGCAGCAGCAGTGTTATAGAAAAGCTTTTATCTTTGATAAATTTTCATGTCCACTTTTCCCTAAAGATAAGCCCATTCCATATCCTTGTACTCACAAAAGTTTGGAGTGAACCTATGAAATTCAACAGCAAACTTCAAGGAAAATCATTATACATGATTTCTTCTAGCTAATATTCTTTTGTTGTGATTGTAGGGAATTTCTCTGTGGGACAGCTTTTTTCACGGAGGCCAGTACCCATAGTAGCATCATCATTAAAAGGAAAATGAGGCCACAGGAAATAAAGGCTGATATTTGAGAAAGAAAGTAGTATCAATAAAAGTTTTAGAAGAGGATATTAGAAAAATAATTGAAATTAAACTTTCCAAAATAAACTAATTCTTTTCAATGCTTGAAATATTTATATAAAGGTGTTGGTCTGCAAATTGGCACCGGTACATAAAGGGTAAGGAGAGATGGAAGAAAGAGGCAGCCCACACCAGAGTTGTAGGTGACGAGTTTCATAAGCTAGGGGACTTATGTATGAGACTTGTCTTGGGCAGCAGCAAGATAAGTAGATTTCAGCATCCGCCTGTCAGAGTCTTAAAAATTTGCATCAAGGTCTTAACTAAATTTGGTCACTTACTCAGTCCAGATGGTCTCAACAACACCTTTCTCTCTCAGGGCTATGTCCTTGAAACAGCTGCTCGCATGAGAATGGTCAGAGGGACATACATTTCAAGGACAGGGGAGCAGGTGAGAAGCTTCTGATTGCCCAGGTTCAGCTTACAGGTCAAGTCAGACACAACCTCTGAATGTCCCTCTCCACAGGGATATAGCTAATATCGTTTCATAACTATAAACGGAAAATAACCTTTAAAAATTGTGAATCGTTGTGACATACACCTGAAACTTATTAATACTGTACATTAATTATACCGCAAGAAAAAGTTTTAAAAAGACAAAGTGCAAACTGATGGTTACCAAAGGGGAAGGGGGAGGGATAAATTAGGAGTTTGGTATTAAAATATACACTGCTGCTGCTGCTGCTAAGTCACTTCAGTCGTGTCCGACTCTGTACGACCCCATAGACAGCAGTCCACCAGGCTCCCCCGTCCCTGGGATTCTCCAGGCAAGAACACTGGAGTGGGTTGCCATTTCCTTCTCCAATGCACGTAAGTGAAAAGTGAAAGTGAAGTCGCTCAGTGGTGTCTGACTCTTCGCGACCCCATGGACTGCAGCCCACCAGGCTCCTCAGTCCATGGGATTTTCCAGGCAAAAGTAGTGGAGTGGGAAAATAAACACACTATATAAAAAACAGATAACAAGCCAGGACTTTCTGTATAGTGTAAAAGTGATACTCAAATCTTGTAAAAACCTGTGATGAAAGAGAATGTAAAATACATACAGACATATTTGTACAACTGAATCTCTTTTCTGTATACCTGAAACTAATACAACATTGTAAATCAGCTATATTTCAATAATTTTTTAAAGATATAAAAGACCTTTGACAAAAAGAGATACTCTAAATTATGTAAACAACCTTTGTTCTGAAGGTTTATCCTATGTTTGTAATATATTTTTGTTTTCATAGACTCCACTTTCTTTTAAACTATTGATTTAATCCTTAATGTCTGTTGATATTAGTGGGCTGTGAACTTTTGAATTTATATCAAATAGAATAGATCAGTAGAATAAAAATATTCAGTAGTCGAAGTAAAGCTTATTTCATGTAAATATTTACTTCTGACTATACAGGAGCATTCACAAAGTCATGTATTTCCTTTTCTTGTAAAATGATGAGAGGATTTTGAATATCAAGAGATTGTATTTCTCTGCTTCATATGTATTTGACATTCAAATTTTGCTATTTAAGTGGGCATTTTATGAGCTATGTTTCAACTCTAGTATGACATAAAAATCCTCATAAAGAAGTAGGAATATTTCCTTTGAGATGTTAGCTCCTAGTCAGAGTGAAAGATTAAAGATTATAATACACACATGCTTTTTCCTATTCTACAGGTGGACGTTGCCATAAGTCCTGTACTGGCCGATGCTGGGGACCCACAGAGAATCATTGCCAGACTTGTAAGTGTTCAACACTGTTTAGAAAACATAGACTTGAAATGGTCAAGTAATTTTAATAATTGAAGCTTTTCACGCTTCTGGTTATCAGAAACCTGAAAATGAGCTTTGCTTCTGTGTGGTAGACTAGTTTCTATATAAGTAACCTGCCTAATTTCATTGCTTTCAAGTGAAACATAATCATTTCTCATATTTCTTTGTGGTTTCTGGATTAATGATACAGCACAGATGTGGTGATATTAACAATGACTTCAGAGTCTGTACATCAGAGGAAGTAGGAAATACAAATGTATACAAAATGATAATTAACTGAATTTCAGGTTAACTGACTATTTCAGTGCTTTTCCCAAATAGTAACCTGACTATCCATTCACTGGAGAAAGAAAAAATGAAAAGGATACTGTGTACGCGCTCTGTTCTTGGCACAGAGATAAAAACTGTGTGAATTATAAATATAGATTCACTGTTAAACACAATGTATCTTGCCCTTAGTGTGTATTATTTTTTGTATTAGTTAGTAAGATAAATATGAGGATGATATCTTAAATATTTTAAGATATTTAAAACAAAGTATACTGAACATAAAGACAAATATCTAATGTTTTAACATTCTTAAAGTTGTGATGCTTAAATCAGCACTGAACTTTTGCTAATCTTAAGGACAAATGTTTTCTTTTAAAAGAAAACACAAAATGCTCCACATAAATGGTAAAAAATTATTCTTCCTGCTATAATAACAACAGCTGAAATAATAAATGGAAAAGAGTATGGAGGCTATTTGAAATGTATTTCTTTTTTTAGCATAGAAAACACAGAAAATATTATTTAAAAATTTGAACATACAAATATTAGATATTGTGGAAATTTCTAATACTGTTGGATGAAAGTGTAGACTTAAGTTATTTAAGAAAAGCAATGTTTTATGGCAGCAATGTTTTGGCAAGAATTTTAAGCAGAATTCTAAAGTAATATTAGATTACTGTGTGAAATGCATTCACTGTGATAATGGACGAAATGTTTTAATGGCATCCTAAAAATACAGGAGAGCCTCACTCTACATGTCCCAAGCAAAGAACAATTATTCAGCAGACAATGTTAATAACACCAAAGGTTAAGAAGTCCTATAATAGATAATTAATCCAGGCTGGGCCAATCAGATTCTCTTTCTAGAGAATTTGAACTTGGGATCGACAGGTGCTGGTTACACCATATCAGAAACTTAAAGAGAGATTAAACTTAGTTGAGATGTCTGTTTTGGAGCCATGTCTATTAATGAGAAGGAGAAATAACCAGTCCTCAGTGACACCTAAAAATAAATCAGCCATGCAGAGGCAAAGGATAATTGGAGAGAGAAAGATTTTGACCATTTTTGCTTCCTTGTTCTCTGGTCTTGCTGATGTCCAAATGTACTTCTTTCTTTGGGGACCTTAATAAATGCAATGTTCTAATACATTTGAACTAGTTTTGTTACTTGCCACCAAGTTGGGGTGGTAGGGAGTCTTTAGTAAGACAGTTATCAAGCCATAGCTCATGTTATCAAATCATTTAATTCACCTAATTTTCCAGTGTGGAAATTAAGCTCACTATAATAATGTAAAATTGGCTTAATGGTCACTGTGCCTACTCCACAGAGACTATCAAATTTAAATTCAGGAAACATTTACTTATATCTGATACATGCAGACTCAAATTTTAGAATAGTATTCATTTGCATGGATTTTTATAGTTTATAAAATATTTCCATTTTAAAATTTATTTTCATAATATTTCTATTATTTAAAGAAGTCAATTATCATTAACCTCATTCCACAATCGGGGAAATGTAAACAGAGGAAATATTTAAGAGAGTTGTTAAATTTACACAGGTAATACCTGAGATTTCAACCTAAATATCCTGAACCTAAGAATAATACTGTTTCCTGTATACCATATTGCATAGCAGTTTAGGGGACAAGGACACTGGATTTATAGTCAGCCAGATGATAAAAATCTCAGTTGTTTCCACTTTCTAGCATGATAAAGTGATTTAATTTTTCTAAACCTCAGTTACCGTATCTATAAAATGGAGATATTAAACTTACCTCAGAGGGTTACTTCTTTGGAATCAAATTCAATGCAATAATAATGTGATTGATATGTTTAAATATTTTTGCTATATACTAAGGACCTAGTAAATAATAGATAATATTATAATAAACTAAAAGAGATACTGTTAGAAAACTTAATCCAACTTAAATCTGAGTGAATGCATGTCAGAGCAAAACTGCAGACCACTTCTGCCTTGTGAATGATACTGACATAGATGACTGGGGAATAAATAGCAAAAACACTGGAATGAAGAGAAGGCTGCTTGCCCTTATCACTTACTTCTGTTCTCTGTTTCCTCCTTTGAGTCACTTGAAAGATAAATTACATATCCATATTTATAGAGCCCAGCATCCTGAGGCAAAATGTATTTTGGAAGTCAAAGTTGTACTTATTGTAAGACCTGAAGTTTAGAAGTACAATCAGAAATTTTGAGAATAGACCTTATGAGAGCTTCTATAGAGATATTAGACATCTAGAGAGCTCATGGGTAGTAACATCCATGATGAACTTTTTTTTCCAAAAGAAATGTAAAATTTTCCTAGCTTCCTTTAGATTGCTAATAGCCCCTGTTAGTTAAAATATATTACTTACTCTTACACCTACTTCAGATATACTTATCTCTGAGCTCTGATTAAACTTTTTAAAAATCAGAAAACAGGCTGGGCAAATTTTTGAAAATATCCTGCTTTTATTGACTGAGCATACAAAAATGAATTTTAGGATCTTTTAGACATCATCTTTATCATTTACAAATGATTTCTTTCCTTATGACTGAAACAAATTCACTTCAGTGAGGGTTTCTCTGGAGGTATTCAGTTTCATACTTGTTGAATATTTCCTTACTTTTACGAATAATTACTCTTTGAGATTTTGCATATATTAGGGAAGAAAGATAAAATATTTAAAAGCGCCACACCTTAGCCAAGGACACTGACCTCAAGAATCCATATTATTTGCCCCATTATATCAATGCTGACGTCCTCCCACAGGGTTTCCTCTTAAAACAGCAGATATGCCAGGAATGATCCTCTGTGTCACTAAATGGTAAGAAGTCACAGTAAAGACAAGTAATTCAGGTCCCAAGTAAACAAGTCCATGATAATGAATGACTTGTTAGGATGAAGCAAAGAGTGGTGATCTGAGTGAAAACATCTCTGAACAGAGATATGGAAGAGCAAAAATGGTGATGACATCGATGATAAGTTTGAGGGAAGGTCTGTAGGATTCAGAAGTTTTAAAAAGAAGAAATGAGGAAGAGGTTTGAGGTTTTGTTTTTAATAGATTTTGTGAAGTGGGACGAGAGTGTTAATAAACGGACAGCTTAGTATTGTCGGGAAGCAAAACTTGCCACCCTAAAATGTGTCTCTTTGGTATGAGGATTAATTTAGGCTATTTTTAGGGCTTGGAAAACTGTGATCTTTCCCCTAACTTCCTAGAAAAGTGCAGATAAAGAAGCTATCCCATGAAGGGTACTGTGCCCACGGACAACTGTAGCATGAACTAGGTGTGTTTGATGAGGAGGCACTTCGCAGTCTGTTAAAATTCCTCTGAATCCCACTGTCTCTGTGTTCCAAACATTTGCTTTTCTATCTCCATCTCAATTGGCTTCATCCCCTTTGAAGTCCCAAATCACTTTTCCCAACATCCTGCTTTGTCTTTAGCTGAAAATTGTTTTTAAAGGGGGAGTTTTGGTCATTTTGACAAGACTCACTTTTATTGGATTTCTCCCATGCATACATATTATTAATCTTTTATTTGACTTTCTCCTGTTAAGCTGCCTCCTGTCAACATAATTTGTAAGCCAGCCAGAAGAATCTAGACGGGTAGAGGAAAATTTTTCTTCCCAGCACTTGGGACAACAGTTCACCATGCATACCTATAAAATTTTTTAATTTTTAGTAAAATTTAGTAACATGTTGCAACTTCTTTTGTATCCTGCTTTGGTTGTTACAGTTAGCTTTGACTGCATATTGAATAATGCAAATGTGCCATTTTCCTGTATGACATTTGATAACCTTTATACTGTAAACTCTGAAGCCAGCAGCTATTTTAAAAATGTTTTTTGCTAAAATACTTTAAAAATTAAAATATTTTCTAATCAAATTCCTTAAAAAATTTAGAAAATCTAAAGAATTTTATAAATATTAAAGCAAATAAATTTTTCTGTAGAATCTAGTCAGGTGTTCCATTCTATTTTACTCCGGAGTCTGATTTTCTAAAATAGCTTAAATTCATTATTTCAAGATCCTTTTTGATGTTAGAGTATCATGACTAACAGAAGTATTTCTCACATAGTTGTAAAAGGTCAAAATAGAACTTATGAAGGGTACTGTGGGCCTGCATTGTACGTGGAGCTGTGACTCAAAAGTTGAAAGTGCTTTTAAGCTCAGTTAAATCGTGGCCGCATTGCTCCACAGCACAGCTTAAGTAAATTGATTCAGTGGATTAATGTACTCATGTCAGGGGAGACAAACTTATCTGCTGTGTGAAGTCTGAAGCTTATAGTAGTATTATTTAGTAGGCTTACTGGTAAGAATGACAACTCTCTCTGTTCATAAGAACTGAGTCCTAAGGTTTGCGATGGAAGGTTTAGGTGTGAAAGAGACTAAGCTTTAAGTAATAAATAATCATGATTAAAGGAACAAAGTTATCTCTGTCCCTGCAAGATATATGAATCACACTTATCTCATTTAAAATAGATACTGCATGTCCTTTTTTATCTTTAAGCACAGTATCAGGCCAGCTTTCTCCAGCCTCCTATTATCAGCCTGGGTGGTTATTTCATTTTATGCATTTCTTTTGTCATCTCAGTTAGGAGCTGTGCTGGGGACGATGAGCCAGGCATGGATCAAAATATTACAGTTTGATTCTCCCAACCTTACACATTTTGCATTAAAGCAGTTATAATTGTCTTTAACTGCAGGTTGTATAAGTCAAATTTTCTAAGCTGATTACCACTCAATATATTCTTCAGTTTCTAGTTGCTTTATAAGGGACACTTCTTGCTTAGAAACTAATTGAAAAATATAAGTGCACTTGACAATATGTTAAAACATTGTTGCCTCTTAAACCAAAATGTCACTCCAAAAAAAAAAAAAAAAAAAGGAAATGAATGCTTCAACTTGTTCATTAAATTGATTAATGAAAAACATTATTTTAACCAAAGGAAAACTTCTAGGGGAATTCCCCTTTTACTTCTACAGTATTCATCCTAGCTATGCTACGCTAAATCACTTCAGTTGTGTCCAACTCTGTGCGACCCCATAGACGGCAGCCCACCAGGCTCCCCCATCCCTGGGATTCTCCAGGCAAGAACACTGGAGTGGGTTGCCATTTTCTTCTCCAATACATGAAAGTGAAAAGTGAAAGTGAAGTTGCTCAGTCGTGTCCAACTCTTAGCGACCCCATGGACTGCAGCCTAACAGACTCCTCCATCCATGGGATTTTCCACTAGCTAGGTTATCTCAAAATCTTTTTTTTAATTAAAATAAAATAGCATTGAAATTAATACAAACAGTATCTTTGTTCTAGTGTAGATAATTATGAATGGAGCGTATTATGATATTGGC
Source organism: Bos mutus (assembly GCF_027580195.1). Taxonomy (NCBI): domain Eukaryota; kingdom Metazoa; phylum Chordata; class Mammalia; order Artiodactyla; family Bovidae; genus Bos; species Bos mutus. The sequence continues at coordinate 36,252,376 of NC_091618.1, forward strand.
AAAATAAAAGATTGTGCCAGCCAACACTTTATGTTATTTATTGTTTCCGTACAAACTTTATAGAACATGCTAGAAAAAATTAGAAATTATTTAGCATTTTTCTCATTATTATACTTGTGCACACAAAATTACTTTCAGTAGTTGCAATATATTAAAACTTTAGTTTAATAATAGGAAGAAAACCTTGGTCTGGCTTATGGATTCTATTCAGTTCTAGGGTGAAATTTAGAAATAGCTAAACTTACTTTTATTCCTTTTAAAATATATGTGGAACTTCTTTGAAATAAATATTAAAATCTAAGAAAATATTATATATGTTTCTTCCTCAAAATTTAAGCAAGGAAATATAGCAACTCAAAACTAAATTGCATTTTTTTCCCATGAAATTTCCAATTTTCCTGTGGATAGTAAACCAAAATGGCAAATTATGAAAATAATGTACTAATTATACTCAAATACATGCATACAGTTTGTCTAAAGTGTAATTGTATTTACAATCTTTCTGGAACAAACCCTGTTTAAAAAGAAGGTGTAATGCAGTAAATAAATATCCAATTAGAGCAGAGAAAAGCATGTGGGAGCCAATGAAGAGAAAAGAAGCGCTGAGCCAGCAGGCTCAATCAATTAGGATAATAGCAAGCCTTTGTTGAGAGCCAACATCTTTAATTAAAACCCTTGTATTTTATTAATAACTTTGCATGTCCATAACCCTTCCTATTGATTTCAATTATTTCCTTATTTTTGGATTAGTAGTTTCTGGAGATATTGTAAAATTAAGGGAAGCACTACTAATATGCTGTTTATTTTGCTGTACATTGATAATATTTGTTGTAATTGGATGATCTTTCTCAAAGATTTAAAGAAAATGATGTTCATTTTAGTTATCTGAAATGCTCTTTATAATAAAATTTAAAGTGATTCAGGGAATATCATTTAAAGCCAAGCTAAAGGCTCAAGGGGTACAAAATGTACCTGTTCTCTGGAAATGCTCTGGGTACAAAACAAAGCCAAGGAGTGTTTGAAAAGATTGAAAAGAACACTGAACTGGGGGCATCAGGAGATGAGAGATTTAGTCCTAGTTCTAAAGTAACTGAGATTCAAGGAATTCAGTTTCCTCAAGTTCCCTTATTGACCAAATAAAAGTTTGAACAAAGATGATTTTTATACATGCTTTTCTGCATAGTTATGATGTTTGCTCTATACAGTCAACAAAGACAAGATTGGGAGAGAGCTGACTGAAGCTCAGATCATGAACTCCTTATTGCCAAAATTGGACTGAAATTGAAGAAAGTAGGGAAAACTACTAGACCATTCAGGTATGAACTAAATCAAATCCCTTATGATTATACAGTGGAAGTGACAAATAGATTCAAGGGATTAGGTCTGATAGAATGCCTGAAGAACTAGGGACGGGATTCATGACATTGTATAGGAGGCAGTGATCAAGACCATCTCCAAGAAAAAGAAATGAAAAAATAAAAATGCTTATCTTAGGAGGTCTTACAAATAGCTGAGAAAAGAAGAAAAGCTAAAGGCAAAGGAGAAAAGGAAGGGTATACCCATTTGGATGCAGAGTTATAGAGAATAGCAAGGAGAGATAAGAAAGCCTTCCTCAGTGATCAGTGCAAAGAAATGGAGGAAAACAATAGAATGGGAAAGACTAGAGATCTCTTCAAAAAACTTAGAGATACTAAGGGAACATTTCTTGCAAATATGGGCACAATAAAGGATAGAAATGATATGGACCTAACAGGAGCAGAAGATATTAAGAAGAGGTGGCAAGAATACACAGAAGAACTATAGAAAAAAGATCTTCACAACCCAGATAATCACGATGGTGTGATCACTCACCTAGAGCCAGACATCCTAGAATGCGAAGTCAAGTGGGCTTTAGGATGCATCACTACAAAGAATGCTAGAGGAGGTGGTAGAGTTCCAGTTAAGCTATTTCAAATCCTAAAAGATGATCTTATAAAAATGCTGTACTCAATATGCCAGCAACTTTGGAAAACTCATCAGTGGCCACAGGACTGGAAAAGGTCAGTTTTCATTTGAATCCCAAAGAAGCGCAAGGCTGAAGAATGTTTAAACTACCACACAATTGCACTCATCTCACATGCTAGCAGTGTAATGCTCAATATTCTCCAAGCCAGACTTCAACAGTATGTGAACTGTGAACTTCCACATGTTCAAGCTGGATTTAGAAAAGGCAGAGAAAGCAGAGATCAAATTGCCAACATTTTTTGGATGATCAAAAAAGCAAGAGAGTTCCAGAAAAACATCTACTTCTGCTTTATTGACTATGCCAAAGCCTTTGACTGTGTGGATCACCACAAACTGTGGAAAACTCGGAAAGAGATGGGAATACCAGACCATGTTACCTGCCTCATGTGAATTCTGTATACAGGTCAAGAAGCAACAGTCAAGGCTGAACATGGAACAACAGACTGGTTCCAAATCGGGAAAGGAGTATGTCAAGGCTGTGTATTGTCATCCTGCTTACTTTACTTACATGCAAAGTATATCATGTGAAATGCTAGGCTGGATGAAGTACAAGCTGGAATCAAGATTGCTGGGAGAAATATCAATAACATCAGATATGCAGATGACACCACCCTTATGACAGAAGATGAAGAAGAACTAAAGAGCCTCTTGATGAAAGTGAAAGCGGAGTGAAAAAGTTGGCTTAAAATTCAACATGCAGAAAACTAAGATCATGGCATCTGGTCCCATCACTTCATGACAAATAGATGGGGAAACAATGACAGACTTTATTTCTTTGGGTTCCAAAATTACTGCAGATGGTGGCTGAGGCCATGAAATTAAAAGACGCTTGCTCCTTGGAAGAAAAGCTATGACCAACCTAGACACCATATTAAAAAGCAGAGACATTACTTTGCCAACAAAGGTCTATCTAGTTAAAGCTATAGTTTTTCCAGTTGTCATGTGTGGATGTTAGAGTTGGACTATAAAGAAAGCTGAGTGCCGAAGAATTGATGCTTTTGAAATGAAGTGTTGGAGAAAACTCTTAGAGTCTCTTGTACTGCAAGGAGATTCATCCAGTCAATCCTGAATAAGTCAGTCTTGAATATTCATTGGAAGGTCTGATGCTAAAGCTGAAACTCTAATACTTTGGCCACCTGATGTGAAGAACTGACTCATTTGAAAAGACGCTGATGCTCAGAAAGATTGAAGGCAGGAGGAGAAGGGGACCACAGGGGATGAGACAGTTGGATGGCATCACCGACTCAATGGACATGAGTTTGAGTAAGCTCCAGGAACTGGTGATGGACAGGGAAGCCTGGCGTGCTGTAATCCATGGGGTCACAAAGTGTTGAACACAACTTAGTGACTGAACTCAACTGATGATATTTGCATGTGGGCAAAACAGTGATTAGCCATAGATATAGATGATACAGATTTACGCTCAGATATTTTGAGGAAATATTTTATGTTAGTTTTAGCCTATAGACAGTGATTTTGTATACTCAGAATGTTTGAGGCACTCACCTGGGCCACTACTACATGTGATGAGTCCCCACAGGTATTTTCTGGATCTGAGTCAACCTTGTGGTTGGACCAGCCCTTGTGGTTCTTATTATAATTGCAAGACATACCTCGGCAGTAACCATCAAGGAACTTTGAAAAAGCATATTTTATTATTCACAGGTCAAGGAGGTATGGCAGGCTCAATGGCTACATGGTGAGGTCACAGGTAGAGAGAAAGTATAGACCTGTGGCCCTGTCTTTGTTGGAGTTACAGCTGAGTACTTAGGACTTACAAGTTCACTCTTTACTGATCAATTTAAAATATAGCAGTAAGAATTTAGGTATGGAAACAGGAAAGTGAGGTCACTTAAAATGTCCCTTATCTGGGTTACCTGAAGCATTTTTCCTAAGAGGAGAACTTCATGAGCAGGTGCAGTCTGGCTTCTTATCTAGGTGTTTACTAGCATCTGTGTCATATACCTGGAATATGTTTGTTTGAGATGAATGTCTTTGAAGTTGATGTCTTAGCAATCAAGGGCTTCCTGGTGGCTCAGATAGTAATGAATATGCCTGCAATGCGTGAGACCTGAGGTCAATACATGGGCAGAAAGATCCCCTGGAGAAGGGCATGGTAACCCACTCCATTATTATTGCCTGGAGAATTCCATGGACAGAGGAGCCTGTAGGACTACAGTCCATGGGGTCACAAAGAGTTGGACACAACTGAGCAACTAACAGCAATCAAAAGCTTGTATGCCTGCTAAATTGCTTCAACCGTGTCTGACCCTGACTTCAACCGTGTCTGACTCTGCAACCCCATGGACTGTAGCCCACCAGGCACTTCTGTCCATGGGATTCTCCAGGCAATAATACTGGAGTGGGTTGCCATGCCCTTCTCCAGGGGATCTTCCCAACTCAGAGACTGAACCCACCTCTCCTCTGTCTCCTGCATTGGCAGGCAGGTTCTTTACCACTAGCACCACCTGAGAACCCACAATCAAAAGTTTAATGTCAGGCATTTACACTACAGGAATGCAAACTGTGGGTTGGGTAGAAGCAGGTAACCTAGCAGTGAGATCAGAGAGAGTACTACACATTTGAAGGATTACTGAGAGGGCATTGAGAAGAAAAGTGAGAAATATCTGAAAATGTTATGATTAGAAGCATTTTGTGGGTTTACCCTGGCAGTTCAGTGGTTAAGAATCCACCTTGCAATGAAGGGGACATGGAATCAGTCCCTGGTCAGGGAACTAAGATCCCACATGCCATGGAACAACTAAGCCCATGCGCTAATACTAATGAGCCCATTGGCCGCAGCTAGAGAGTCTGTGCACCTCAATGAGAGTTCCCATGTGCCATAGCTAAGACCTGACACGGCCAAAAAAATAAATAAATATAATAATTTTATTATGATAGTAATAACAATTTATTCGGAATGCTTTGTAGCAAGTCTTGACAGTCATTAGAATAACTATCTTTAACTATACAAGAGAAGATTTCAAAATGATCTACATGTGACATGAGAGTGTCCTCTAATTAATAGAACACTCATTATAGTCACTGTTTGCTACTCTCATGATTAGGGAGTTGGGCAAGCCTGAAGAAAAATATCCTCCTTAGAGTTCTGCCTTGCATTAATATGAGATACATTGTCTATTTGTTGATTTAATTGGTTCAGCTGGAGGAAGAATTAAGTAAGTGGCACTGGGATGAGAAAGAAAAGAAGTGGATACTGGATACTTGTCAATTGTGCTTATGTCAAGTAACATTTTTACTTGTTATATTAGAATAAATGTGAATTCTCAAAATATCAGACGTATTCCATTTCTCAAGCCAATAACAATTTTATTGATAATTTGACAATTTATAATAGTATCATGGATACTTCTTGCCATTAACATAGATATTTTCAAGAGAAATAGTAACTATACTAATTTATGGTGAAGTAATAAAAGATAGACCCAAGGTATCATTTCACATATCACTGATGATATTTACTTTGCAGTTGACCAAAGTCTTTTGCCTGTGAATGTTTTTCTTAATGGAGCAGTTACAGCATTATGACTATAAGAATAACTCAGGTTTTGCTCTGTTTTGAATATTTCTTGAACTCAGATAACTGTTACCCCAAAAGATTATTTTTCTTAACAATGAGGATGTTGCATGTATTGAAGATGTATTTAATTTCATTGACTAGGGGAAGGATGAAGATGAGAGACAGACTCTGACACAGGTAATTATGGATAATTTAAAATAAAAATCAAACCACAATATTTTGCCAACAGAAAATATTTTACCAAGTCTACTAACAGAAAATTTAAATAAATGGAGAGTTACCACATTCCAAGATGAGGGGACCCATAAAATGAGGGGACTCATAGGATGAAAAGGTCAGCTCTTCTAAAATTAAGCTTTAATTTTACCTTCGATCAATTCTCAATGTTTTACTTTTAATTGAACAAAAATAGTCTAAAATATTCCTGGAAAATATATTTAATAAATTACCCCACGCTTAAAAGGAAGAGCTATGTAGAAGAACTTTTTCCAAGTATTAAAATGTTATAAAGTAGTAAGTATGAAAACAGTATCGCATTAGTTCAGAATGGAATTAACTCAATGGAATGTAATAGAAAGTCCAGGTGCAATATAAAGTCTATACAGTAATTTGGTTTCTATAAAGTTAGCATTTTAATGGAAAATATAGAGATGATTCAATAAATGGTGTTGGATCAAATGGTTCATTTTATGGGGGAAAAAATGAATAATAGGGGGTTTCCCCAGTGGCTTAGTGGTAAAGAATCTGTCTGCAATGCCGGAAACCCCAGTTCAAATCCTGTCATGGAAGATCCCCTGGCAACAGGAATGGCTACACACTCCAGGTTTCTGGCCTGTAGAATTCCATGGACTATATAGTCCATTGGGTCGCAAAGAGTCGGACACAACTGAGCGACTTTCACTTTTATGGAAAAAATAAAGTTAGATCTGTACCATAAAACAAAACATGAGATTAATTGTACATTAAAGTTTAAAGGCATCAAATAGACAATAGATTATAGATGGATTATAGACTAAAAGTATCAAAAGCATGAAATAACTCAAAGTACTAGAAAAATATAGGTAAAAGTTATGATGACTAGTTTTTAAACATGACATAAAGTTAGAAATTTTAAAAGAGGAAAGATTATTTTAAATACATTATAGTCTTTTTATTTTTGCATAAATTTTAATTCTCTTAAATTTTATTAAAATATTTTGTTTTGTTTTAACAAAATATTTTAATAAAATTTAAAAGAATTAAAATTAATGCAATAAATTTGTAAAAATGTTTTTCTTAAAACTAAGTATTTTCACAATTAGATTGTCAAAGTTAAAGAGGATGATAATTCCTTTATCATTAAGGATTAAAGATATCAGTAAGAATTAAAAATAGTATATGTAGACAGGCACAATCTCAATTACTGTCTTGAAAACTTTTGGTTGTGTATTTTGTGCTGTCTTAATTGTCCTACTACCATTGAGCTATAAATAGCAGGTTGACCTATAGACACCCCCAAAGTTGACACTGGTTATTGCTACAATAGCAATTGTACAGACAGCAAATGGCTAACATCCACTGGATCATCGAAAAAGCATGAGAGTTCCGGAAAAACATCTACTTCTGCTTTATTGACTATGCCAAAGCCTTTGACTGTGTGGATCACAATAAACTGTGGAAAACTCGGAAAGAGATGGGAATACCATACTCTCTGACCTGCCTCTTGAGAAATCTGTATGCAGGTCAAGAAGCAACAGTTAGAACTCATTGGAACAACAGACTGTTTCCAAATCAGGAAAGCAGTACGTCACAAGGCCGTATATTGTCACCCTGCTTATTTAACTTATATGCAGAGTGTATCATGTGAAATGCTGGGCTGGAAGAAGCACAAGCTGGAATCAAGATTGCTGGGCGATCACATGTAAAACAGATCGCCAGTCCAGGTTCAATGCATGAGAAAGGGTGCTCAGGGCTGGTGCACTGGGAAGACCCAGAGGGATGGGATGAGGAGGGAGGTCGGAGGGGGGTTCAGGATGGGGAGCATAGGTACACCCATGGCTGATTCATGTCAATGTATGGCAAAACCACTACAATATTATAAACTAATTAGCCTCAAATTAAAATTAAAAAATTAAAATTAAAATACTGTGATTAAAAAAAGACTGCTGGGAGAAATATCAATAACATCAGATATGCAGATAACACCACCTTTATGGCAGAAGGTGAAGAAGAACTAAAGAGCCTCTTGTTGAAAGTGAAAGAGGAGAGTGAAAAAGTTGGCTTAAAATTCAACATGCAGAAAACTAAGATCATGGCATCTGGTCCAATCACTTCATGGCAAATAGAAGGGGAAACAATGGAAACAATTACAGACTTTATTTTGGGGGGCTGCAAAATCACTGCAGATGGTGACTAAGGCCATGGAATTAAAAGACACTCCTTAGAAGAAAAGCTAGGACCAACCTATATAACATATTATAAAGCAGAGACATTATTTTGCCAACAAAGGTCCGTCTAGTCAAAGCTATGGTTTTTCTAGTTGTCATGTGTGGATGTGAGAGTAGGACTATAAAGAAAGCTGAGCATTGAAAAACTGATGCTTTTGAACTGTGGTGTTGGAGAAGACTTCTTGAGAGTCCCTTGGACTACAAGGAGATCCAACCAGTCAATCCTAAAGGAAATCAGTCTTTATTATTTATTGGAAGGACTGATACTGTAGTTGAAACTCCAATACTATGGCCACCTGATGTGAAGAACTGACTCATTGGAAAAGACCCTGATCCTGGGAAAGATTGAGGTCAGGAGAATAAGGGGACGACAGAGGATGAGATGGTTGGATGGCATCACCGACTCTATGGACATGGGTTTGAGCACACTTTGGCAGTTGGTGATGGACCGAGAAGCCTGGAGTGCTGAAGTTCATGGGGTCTCAAAGAGTTGGACACAACTGAGCCACTGAACTGAACTGAATTGATTGCTACAATAAGAAAATATTCTTTTTAATTTTGCATATATATAGTGACATATTTCTCAAAAAACATGTATTGCTTATGTAGAATTAAAAAAAAAAGAGCAACAATAATTATATTCCTTTTATTATGACTTTTTTTGTAATTTTTGAGGATGTCCAAATTTTTTCCACATCATAGAGATGATAATTTTAAAGATATATCAATAATGCCTAACAGCTTTAAATAATATCTATAGATACATTTATTTCTTATAAAATATACATTATTTACATAAAATCTTTGCTTGAAGAGAATCTCACATATTGTTTTATATTGGCCCTCATCTGAAAACACCACCATGCAGGACAAATTCAGACTTAACTACCCTAAATTTTCAGTTATGATGGTGGTAAGTAACACAAACTATCTCTTCTTGGCCTTTTGGTTAGGATCAAGTGAAGTAACATAAACTTCTGGGAATCACCAGTCTCAATTGTGGAGGTAGAGCACTGTGGCAGGCACTGTTGCAGAATGGTTTTCCATAGCCTCTGGGATCATAAAACCTCAGAAGAAGAAAATTTCATCTCCAGTGACTTTACATTCCTGAATTCATTAGAAAGCCAATTTGCTGCACACATATAAAAGGAGCACTAAGATTAGTTTCCTAATTTTCTATTTTGACCTTTGTCTTTGCAATTCTATAATGCTCTCTGACAACTGGATGTAACTTGTTCAGTTCAGTCACTCAGTCATGTCCAACTCTTTGTGACCCCATGAAACACAGCACACCAGGCCTCCCTGTCCATCACCAACTCCTGGAGTCCACCCAAACCCATGTCCATTGAGTCGGTGATGCCATCCAACCGTCTCATCCTCTGTCATCCCCTTCTCCTCCTGCCCTCAATCTTTCCCAGCACCAGGGTCTTTTCAAATAAGTCAGCTCTTCACATCAGATAGCCAAAGTATTGGAGTTGCAGCTTCAAAATCAGTCCTTCCAATGAACACCCAGGACTGATCTCCTTTAAGATGGACTGGTTGGATCTGTTTGCAGTCCAAGGGACTCTCAAGAATCTTCTCCAACACCACATTCAAAAGCATCAATTCTTTGGTGCTCAGCTTTAGAGTGTAAAGTCACTTTCATGTACCCTGACCAATATTAATTTTTTATTGAATTAAAATAGATTAAAAGAAAATAAACCAGATTAGAATACAATAGACAGTACCAAAATGCTTTACCCATAATTAAGGTCAATATAATGCCTTAAAACTTTTCATCATGGATATGTGTACTGAGCCATGATGTAAAATGTTTGTACTGTAAATTGTGATGAAAAAAAAGTTAGAAAAACACTGGAAAGAATATCATTTAACTTTTAAGCAAGCAAGATTATCCTTTAAAAAAGTAATCTCAAACATACATTCTGTGAGAATAAAAGCAATATTTTGAAAACATTTTTTTTTTATATGTTTGAAATGTGTTTCTGGTGTAACTATTTTAGATGGCTTTAAAAATCTATGCTATTACTAAGACATGGACTTGAAGTTGGACGCTATTTGAGATTCAGTTTTCTCCTCTGTAAGATCAGTAGTTAAAAGTCAGTCATATGTAAGGGTTCCTAAAATGTTAAATGTAATCTTATTTCTATGGCTTTTGTCATAAGTTTAAACAGTATTTGAATAATATCTGAGTTTTTATTGCTCATCATTGGCAGTCATGTTGTTATGTAAAATGACTCTAGGACAAATTGTTTTTCTAGAGTTAAAGAAGATATGTATAGATAATTTTAGTTATTCACATTTTAAGTGCCAGATGTGAAGATAAAAGGTGAAAATAAATTGATTTGTGCCTCCAAAGTTTTGTATTCATAGTATAGATAGTCACAGAAGTATCCAGTTACAACATAATGGGGTTAGGGCTGCAATAGAAATCTGTATGCCATGAAATAAGATCACCAAGAACAAAGTTTGTTGGGGATGCAAAGTAAGGGGTTCTGGATAAAAGAGTCAATGAAAAATTAACAAAAGAGATTTCTATGGACTTGACCCTTGAAAATGTGTAAACATTAGATAGGCAGAAAAGCAGTTTAAAATATAGAAAAAAAGATGAAAAGGAGGCACTTTAATAAATAGATACTTGAGTTCATAATGAGGCCTGGTAACCAGCCAATTTGGCTGTGAGAGAGAGAAGAGAAAAAATTTGAGATTGGATTCCAAGTTAGAGGTTGAATCAGTTAAATCAATGATGGCAGTAGTCACTGAGATCAAGAATATAGGCAGAGGTTTGTACTGCAGCTGGATTGAGGATGGAAATAAAAGCTTAGCCATGTCTTTTTTGAGTCATAGAGATTTCTTATTCATCCAAGTAGAAATGCCTAATAAATAATCAGTTACTGATTAGAAACTAAGGTGAGACGTTTAGGGATATTGTGAAAAATGGCTGGAGATAGATATTTGAGGTATATCATAAAAATGTTTTAATCAACACTTTGATAAATGCTTGGCTCTCTGAGGGTCATGAAGAGCTTGAGGTACAAGGAGGATTATTCTTAAAATTTATTTTAAATATGAGTCTCAAATATTGGACATGAAAAACCGGCCAGTAAAAAATGAAGCTGATTATAGCTGAGAGAATAAAAATAATTTACAATGCAAAACTAAATTGTAAAAGTAAATTACAATGCAAAAGTGGTTCAGATGGTAAAAAAACAACAAAAAAAATCTGCCTGAAATGCAGGAGACCTGAGTTAAATTCCTGGATGGGGAAGATTCCCTGGAGAAGGGAATGGCCACCCACTCCAATATTCTTGCCTGGAGAATTCCATGGGTCAGAGGAGCCTGGTGGGCTGCAGTCCAAGAAGTCGAAAAGAGTCGGACATGACTGAGTGACTGACATTCTCACTTTGGGCTTCCCAGGTGGCACTAGTGGTAAATAACTTGACTGCCAATGTAGGAGACTGTATGAGACACAGGTTTGATCCTTGGGCAGGAGAGATGCCCTGGAGAAGGGCATGGCAACCCACTCCAGTATTCTTGCCTGGAGATTCCCATGGACAGAGGAGCCCTGTGGGCTACAGTTCACTGGGTTACAAAGAATCAGACATGACTAAAGTGACAGCACAGAACAGCGTGATGCAAAAATTTGAGCTTGATCATTAATGTACTGGATAACCTAGGGCTCACGTGTAATCAGCTGCTTCAATTGTGTCCGACTCTTTGTAACCCTATGGACTGTAGCTCTGCAGGCTTCTCTGCCCATGGGATTCTCCAGGCAAGGAGACTGGAGTGGGTTGCTATGCCCTCCTCCAGGGGATATTCCTGAGCCAGGTGTCGAACCCATGTCTTGGCAAGTATGTTCTTTACCACTTGTGCCACCTGGGAATCCCAATTAAGAACTGTCTAAAACAGGAAAAGAGCATCTTTTCATATGGGACAGAAACAACATGAATTGATTTGGACTTGAATTAAAAAAAAAAAAAAACTAACATAAGAAAGGAATGCATTGACTTATCTGAAGATGGCTAATTTCCAGTTTTCTGGTGCTATTAAATGTAGTATTTCACCTTGCATTTGAGCATCATTTGGTATTTTAATTTCCAAATTTAATATTAATAAGTTATTAGATGTGGGCTTTGCTGTGATATTAAGAAACTAGATATTGTCTGAAAAACCCTGATGAGACAGTGATATCTCTTAGAGACATATGGACATATTTTGGACTTGTCCATAAGCAAGTCAATTTATTTGGATTTCAATTTTTTCCTAAAATGAGAATTTTAGACTAATATAATTCATTAATTCAGCAAATATTTATTCATTGCTTTTTTTTTTTTGCCAATTTTGGAAGGAAACTCATCCAGGTATATACTGGTTGGGAGAGATTATCTTTATTCCTGTCTGTTGATATTTTGGATAAAGAAGTAGGATAAACAAAGAGATTGTGTGTGTGTGTGTGTTGTGTGTATGTGTGTGTGTTCATGAAGTCTGGATATAGAGATGTTTGGTCTGCTGTAATTTGAACTGATTTGAAAAAGCTGACTGTCAAGTTTTCCTTTTTTTTTTTAATTTGTAACATGTCTGTAATATGATCACTCCATTTTTTATCACTTTATTTTCACTATGTCATTTAATTGTATATTGTAAGGTGTAGCCATCAATTTTCTTTTTCTTTTCATCTTTTTGATGTTTGTGGTTATAACATCTTTCTTTTTTTAAAAAATAATTTATATTTTTATAAAAATATATATTTTAAATACTATTTATGTTTTTATTATCCTGACTCATGCACTTCACTTGTTATCTTGAAATACATACATTTTATGTGTATTTATAAATATATGTATTTTTTTTCTGGAAATACTATACAAAAACTCATACTCCCTCTCAAGAATACTTTTTATAGTTCATATAATAGACAATACTGTTTTTCTATGTTTGAATCCTGACTCGTAAACTTTGCTGATGTCAACAGCCTATTAATAAGGGAGAATTTCCCTAGTGGCTGAGAGTGTAGTTTAAAATCAACTCTAAGGTCCCTTAATGAATCACTTAAGCATGTATTTTAAAAATATATTGAATAAAACTTCATTAAATAAATGAATAAAGCAGCTGGTGATGAAGAATGGATTAGACAAGATTCCCTTCCTATTTGACAATATTCCTAACTAACAACATTATCTTGTCATAGCCCATAGGTCACCAGGGATATATTTGGGACAAGGGTCAAATTTGATTAGAAGCTGCCAAATCGAGGCATATTTTACTAACTGACTCTAAATGTCAGTAATGGGTTGGCAGGTATTGGCACATGAAGTGTAGCAGCTATGGCATATAGAATTAAACTATTACAATACCTGTAGGCATGTATACCTAATGGTATGGTCAGTCAGTTCCTTTGAAGAGGTTAAAATCAGACTGCTGCTGCTGCTAAGTCACTTCAGTCATGTCCCATTCTGTGCAACCCCATAGACGGCAGCCCACTAGGCTCCCCCGTCCCTGGAATTCTCCAGGCAAGAACACTGGAGTGGGTTGCCATTTCCTTCTCCAGTGCATGAAAGTGACAAGTGAAAGTGAAGTCACTCAGTTGTGTCTGACTCTTAGCAACCCCATGGACTGCAGCCTACCAGGCTCCTCCATCCATGGGATTTTCCAGGCAAGAGTACTGGAGTGGGGTGCCATTGCCTTCTAATTAGGAATAAAATATGTTGCATTTTTTTCTGATGTGCAAAATGGATATTATTGTGGCAGTTTAGAAAACCCATATATGTTTTTATAATTCTACTTTGCTAAGTTCAATTATTTTTAAAAATTAGTCACCTTCTCCAAGAGCCTTTTTCAATGAATATAGGCTTAGGCTATTGGTTAAAATAAGTAACAAATTATTAAAATTCAAAATTCCTTCCCTGTTCAGGTTAGGATATAATCTTTATGTGTCCTGAGGCCTGACCCTGTGTGACAGCAATTATTTTCAATTATTCTATGATCTAGTGTGAGATAGGAAGCAGCCGTCCAGTTTAAGACCTGTCTCCATCTCTGCCTTCCCATACAAATAAATACTTTACCCTTCCTGGAAAGTAATAATAATAGTAAGAGGGTATTTTAAGAGTATTTCCAGAAGTTTGGAAATGTTGGTTTATGATAAAGGGAACTGCTGAAAACCTTGGGAATCCCAATTTATGTAAAAAATGAATTTCCTGGCCCCTTTCCTAACCTTATTGAATCAGAAAGTAGAAAGAGGACCAGACATTTTTACTTTAAATGCCTTTATGTGATTCTTACAGTCTACCTGGCATTGGTCACACTGATGTGTCTAATTATTCTCCCATTGGAAAATTAATAGTGGTGTTTAGTTTGGTGTTAGTTTCATTAAACTAGATTTTTTACACATTTCATCATGCTCCAGAAGTAATGTGTATTCTTGGATGGTCTTTGAGCTTTATTTGTTTCATTTAAGGTCTAGTCTGATAATTGAAGCTTTTTACTTTGGCCACCTGATGTAAAGAACTGACTCATTTGAAAAGACCATTATGCTGAGAAAGATTGAAGGCAGGAGGATAAGGGGATGACAGAGGATGAGATGATTGGATGGCATCACGGACTCAAATGACATGAGTTTGACTAAATTCGGAGTTGTTGATGGACAGGGAGGTCTTGCGTGCTGCTGTCATAGGGTCACAACTGAACTGAACTGAGAAGCATGTTACACAACCCACAGTGTTCAGCTTGGTGGCGGGGGCACAATTTCACCATTCATAGGAATAAATATTGAATTCCAATACAATAAATATTGGATTACAATCCAACTAGAAGGTACCTCTAGAGAGCATTTCATCAAGTCTGCTGTCTTTAATTAAGTGGAGGTCTGAAGCATTCAAAAGAGATTTCCCTTAAATACTGACAAAGACTCAGGAAGCCCATTCAGAGTCTCCTTACAGTGTTTTTATCACTCTAATAGTCAATAAATTCTTCTTCACGTTCAACCTAAATCACCTCTGCATTAACCTGAGCATTTTTCTTATTCAAACCTCCAAGTTTGTAACCAAAACCAGCCTAGCACTAAAATTATTCAACATTTATTTAATGGACACAGTGTGTTTCATGGACACAGTTTGTCGAAATTTGATCAATAAACAGAAATAATCTAGGCAGCATAGAGGTGAAGATCATTGAGTGCTAACTGGAATAAAGTGAAATTAAAATAAGCATACTTTAAAATGTGCTTAGCAATGTAATCGGGGGCAGCCCAGGAAACTTGTCATGTAGACAGCTGCTGGTTGGGAGAAAGGAAGAGTTTTCTGTCTCTTATTTATCTGAATACTTTGCCTTCAGAATTAGGCACACAATATTTCTTTTCCCCATTTAGGTCTTTTTCTCCCCAAATCTTCCTACCAGTTTGCACGTCAATTATGTTTGCTTAATCTCCCAATTAGGGGTAGAGGGCTTAACAACACTGATAGGAGATCAAAGGGAAGGTCAGTGTGATTAAATTTCAGACAAAAAATAATCAGTCAGTCAATCAGTCAAATGGTGGAAGTGACCTGGAGTTGTCCCATTTTCACTGGATAGTATAATGGTTTTCATCTTTAGACTACACATTTGAAATCCCCTGGGAAGCTCATTAAAAGTATCAAATCCTAGAACATAGTGGGTAATGTTGATATAATAGGAATTAAGTGATTCTCAGGCGTTTTTTAAAGTACTCTGTATCCTGCTACTCCAGTGAGGTCTGTGGACTATTAAACTGTGACATAACCTGAGATCTTATTAGAATGGACAGTCTTGGGCCCCACTGATTGTCGACTAGATGAAAATCTTCACTGATGCAAGAATTCCCATATTAAAGCTTGAAAGACCCTTTTCAATTAAAGCCTTCTTCAGAGTCACTTGATAGAGGAAATGAAGGGAAGCAGAAGGCAATCAAGGTGAGACGATGGAGGAGATGATGAAGGAGGAAAGGACAGAGGAGAAGGAGAAAAGGGAAAGGTATAAACACTTGAGATCATTTTACTTTGTTACTGTGACATCAGTGCTCTGATCGCACCACTTACGAATGCTCATTATCCTTTTAGTAACTCATAAGAAGTAAATATTTGATTAATAAATTGCCAAATTTCTTCAAATAAGATTAATTTGTTCTAAGGGAATAACTTTAAGTATGGTTATTATTATATTTAAAGCAGTAATTAAGTGCTCATTTTTATTACTGAAACACTCATGTAATAAAGCTACTTATAAATAGTTTATTTATTTTTTTGAAATGACAGATACTCTCTCAGTAGTGTCCCCTTGCTACTACAAGATGCTTGGCTCTTAAACTTTACCCATTTGATTCTCATGGATATTTTGAATTGATCCCTATTCCCAGTTTCAATTTTACTGACCCTAATAAGCATTTTAATTTCACAGGCTTTATCTTTTATATTAACTAATCACAGATACTGATGTACCACGGAAGAATAAACTAGTTAAAATTCAACCCAAACATTGTAATGCACCCAATGAAGCAGTTTAGAAAAGATACTAAATACAGGGGGAAAAGTCTAATGAAATAATAGTCAAGCTAGGATGGAAATTAATATAACCAAAGCAATTATAAGTTAATGTTACCATGGAGGCTAAGTGAATTATCTCATTGATATCAGGTTCTGTTTTTTGTTTTGTGTTTCAATCACAATGAAATATGAGTATAGTTTGATGTGTTTAATTCATATTAAGTAATGCTTATTAATCAGCAAGTGCCATTAAATAGATTGTACAAAGGGGAAGTTTTCTTTCTGAAAGCAAAACTCATAACAATGTGAAGAAATGTTTCTTAATAGTGTCTCAGCATTGTTATAGATTAAGCTTATTGCTGTCTTCTTTTGTTTATTATATCTGTCAAGCAAAGCTTTTTAAATACATTTCAGCTTACTGAACTCCAGGCATGTGAAAACTGACAGCAATTAATTCTTTTTTTTAGTGTTAAATGCATCTTACCTTTAAAATATCAATTATAGACTGTTTCTAGTCAAACCTCAGAATTAACTTTTAATATTTAAGTCAAATTTTTTAAAAAATAATGACTTAAAAGAATGTTTCTTTGCATGTTCCTGAAATGGAATGGCATCTCTAAGATCAAAATACCCTGAGAAAATATGAGATAGGAGGCCACTCTATGGGAGAAATTGCTATTTTGAAAATTTAAAGTTGACCATACATATGATTGACTAATTTAAATGCATGTTTTAACAGTTCCACATTATAGTAATTATTACTGAACATAAGGTTGTACAGCAGTGGCCACAGGACTGGAAAAGGTCAGTTTTCATGCAATCCCAAAGAGGGACAATAACAAAGAATGTTCAAAGTACGGTATAATTGCACTCATCTCACCTGCTAGCAAGGTTACACCCAAAATCCTTCAAGCTAGGCTTCAGCAGTATGTGAACTGAGAACTTCTGGATGTGCAAGCTGGGTTTCAAAGAGGTGGAAGAGCCAGAGGTCAAATTGACAACATCTAGTGGATCATGTAGAAAGCAGGGTAGGTCCAGAAAAACACTTACTTCTGCTTCACTGACTACACTAAAGCCTTTGACTGTGTGGGTCACAGCAAACTGTGGAAAATTCTTAAAGAGATGGGAATACCAGACCACCTTACCTATTTCCTAAGAAACATGTATGCAGGTCAAGAAACAACAGTTAGAACAGGACGTGGAACAACAGACTGGTTCTAAGTCGGAAAAGAAGTACGTCAAGCCTGTATATTGTCACCCTGCTTATTTAACTTGTATGCAGAATACATCATGAGAAATGCCAGACTGGATGAAGCACAAACTAGTATCGAAATTGCTGGGAGAAATATCAATAACCTCAGACACGCAGATGACACCACCCTCATGGCAGAAAGCAAGAGGAACTAAAGAGCCCTCTTGATGAAAGTGAAAGAGGAGAGTGGAAAAAACTGGCTTGAAACTCAATGTTAAAAAAACTAAGATCATGGCATCTGTGCCATCACTTCATGGCAAACAGGAGGGAGAAAAAGTAGGAGCAGTGACAGATTTTATTTTCTTGGGCTCCAAAATCACTGCAGATGGTGACGGCAGCCATGAAATTAAAAGACACTTGCTCGCTGGAAGGAAAGTTATGACAAATCTAGCCAGCATATTTAAGAACAGAGACATCACTTTGCTGACAAAGGGCCATACTTTCAAAATTGGTTTTTGCAGTAGTTATGTATGGATATGAGAGTTCTACCATAAACAACGCTGAGTACCAAAGAATTGATTCTTTGGAGTTATGGTGCTGGAAAAGACTCTTGAGACTCCTGTGGACTGAAAGGACATCAAATCAGTCCATTCTAAAGGAAATCATCCCTAATGTTCATTTGAAGTACTGATGCTGAAGCTGAAGCTGTAGTACTTTGTTCACCTGATGTGAAGAGCCAACTCATTGGAAAAGACCCCGCTGAAGGGAAAGACTGAAGGCAAAAGAGAAGAGGCTGCAGAGGATGAGATGATTACATAGAGTCACCCACCCACTCTATGAATATGAATTTGAGCAAATTCTGGGAGATAGTGGAGGACAGAAGAGCCTGGCGTGCTGCAATCTATGGGGTTCCAAACAGTCAGGCATGACTTAGCTACTGAACAACAGCAACAATCAAGGTTGCACTGTGTTCATTCTTTTTCTAATGTATTATTTTTATATTTAAATAGTATAATAATTAAAGTATCAACATGAACATTTATTAAATAATGTATTAAAATACAATTATGGTTATTTGTTTAAATGTTATCTACATTAATTCCCTAATTTAGTAGGAAAGACCAAAGTATATAAATGAAGAGAAATGGAAATATTTTGTATAGTTAGCTTAAAGCACCATAGAGTAAAAAATGGAAATTAACACCTAGACATATATGTCTAGTATTAAAATACAGTATGATTTATAGAATATGATTGCTGTTTCATGTCATGTTATTTTCCAGCTAAGCAATGCCTGTCAACCAAAAGCAAATTAGTAGACTGTCCTGTGATAACACTGATTTCATGTCTAGTAATATGATCACTTAGCATGAGTCTGCCATTTCAGTTAGCAACTCTTAATACATTGAAGTACAAGGGATGACTCAGATGTTAAAGAACCCTCCTCCAGTTCAGGAGACCTGGGTTTGATCCCTAGGTTGGGAAGATCCCCTCGAGAAGGGAATGGCAACCCACTCCAGTATTACCTGGAGAATTCCATGGACAGGAGAGCCTGGCAGGCTGCAGTCCATGGGGTCACAAAGAGTTGGACACAACTGAGCAACTAACACAATAATACATTGAAAGAGCCTTGTTGAATCTGAAAGAAAGAAATTATATTTGAATTTGTTCTTTCCAAAAATGTCTATTAAAGTATTTCCTTTATATGATATTAATTACTAATTAGGACATCTAAATAAATGTAACAATTGGAACAATTGGTTAAAAATAGGAAGATTAAGCACAATGTATGAATATTAACATTAATGAGTAAGATAAAATTAATTGAATATATTTCACATATATAATGTATATGTAATATGTATGTAAACTCATTGTGTTCTGTTAGTTGCTCAGTTGTGTCTGACTCTTTGTGACCCCAAGGACTGCAGCCCACCAGGCTCCTCTGTCCCCAGAATTCTAAAGGCAGGAATACTGGAGTGGGTTGCCATTCCCTTCTCCAGGCGATCTTCCCAAACTAGGGATTGAACCCAGGTCTCCTGTACTTCAGGCAGATTCTTGACCATCTGAGCCAAATCCTGTGGACTGCAAGGAGATTAAACCAGTCAATCCTAAAGGAACCTGATTATTCATTGGAAGGACTGGTGCTAAAACTGAAGCTCCAATACTTTGGCCACCTAATACAAAGAGTCAACTCATTAGTAAAGATCCAGATGCTGGGAAAGATTGAAGGCAGGAGGAAGAGGGGACAATAGAGAATGAGATGATTGAATGGCATCACCGACTCAATGGACATGACTTTGAGCAAACTCCAGGAGATAGTGAAGGACAAGGAAGCCTGGCATGCTGCAGTCTATGGGGTTGCAGAGTCGTACATGACTGAGTGAACAACAACATATGTATGTTGTGTATAATGTGTTTATAAATACAAATAAAATTTACATGGATGCCAGGTACAGTTCTAACACTGGAATATACCATAAAACAAAGTGTAATAAATGAGTTGTAAAATATATTAGATGGTGATAGATGCTATAACAGATACAAGGGGGAAGAAGGGGAAGGAGGGAAGAGGACAGGAAGAGAGAGAAGGAGGAAAGTCCGTAAGGCATCAGTGGTTTGGAAAGGATTTAAATTATGTATTAACTAAGGATAGACTTCATTGAGAAGGTGAGATTAGAGCAAAGACTTGAAGGTTTAGGGGCAGGTCAAATTGACTTATTTTGTAGTATTTTATACTAGAATATTTACAGAAGAAATTACTTACTTCAAAATAATTACCTAAATTGCAAATATCAAATATGCTCTCATATATGAGATCTGAAATTTTGTTCTATTTCAAAACCTTTAAACTTACATGAAATATATGACAATTTTTACAAAATAAAAACAAGAGAGAGGATGAGTTCAAATACTGTTTTAGTTTAAACTTTATTTGTTATTTGTTGACTACATAGGGAGGAATGTAATAATGTCAAATGGAAAAATATAAAAATTATATAGTTTACAAATATCATCATCATGTTCAATTGAAAAAGACCCAAGTGAATCTATGGAATCATGAAATAATCAATGGTAGAATATAAGGATCTAATAATAGATACAAACAATAATTGTAAGGTATTTTCATTTTGATATACTCTGTTTCTTAGTATTTTAATATTTGTCTGTTTACATTTTTAGTGCCCTACCCATTTAACTGTCAATATATTTCCTTTTCCTCTAATAAGTGCATTATGTACTTAATAAACAGATATTTCTGAGTTGGCATTATATGACATTTGTTACTTGGAGGGAATACTTATTTAGTGTCTATTAACTGCCAAACGATACCAGGGATGTAAACATGAATAAGATGATATACTTCAATAAAATGCTGTATTACTTTACTGGGGGAGCAGACATGGAAAAAATAAATACAATATGTTACAATAAGCACAATAATATTATCTAATGGTTGCTGAGCACTATTAATAGGAGTCATATTAGGCACTATACCTATATCTCTATTTGTGTCTTCAAGTCCATTACATAGGAATTCATACTAATCCCATATTAAAAATGGTGAAGTGAAATACAGAGTGGTTAGATAATGTGTCATATCATAAGAACAAAATTTGAATTTGAGTTTGAATGATCCTAGACCCTCAGATGGCAGCCTACTCCAGTGTTCTTGCCTGGAGAATCCCAGGGACGGGGGAGCCTGGTGGGCTGCCGTCTATGGGATCACACAAAGTCGGACACGACTGAAGTGACTTAGCAGCAGCAGCAGACCCTCAGAGCTCATAGATTCATGTATTAACTTCACCTGCTTGGTCGTTCAGAAGCATGTACATCAGATTAACTCAACATGGAGCTGTGTCTGAAAAGGTTTCAGAACAAAAACAGAACATTCAGTTGATCTTATGGATGAGTATTTGCTAGACAGAGAAGACAGTTTATTTAATTTTTTGTCATGAAGGAATATACTGTGACAAGGCAGTAAAAATCACAAATGCATATCATGAAAGGAACTGAGGATCACAAGTGGTATTTCTGTGTGTCTGAATGTAAAGAGCAGATTGAGAGTAGTGAGAGATGCCAGTAGAAATAGAAATGGTGGTCAATTGATGGAGGACTTTTATCCCTTGCTAAGGGTTTACATGGAGAAGGAAATGGCACCCCACTCCAGTACTCTTGCCTGGAAAATCCCATGGATGGAGGAGCCTGGTAGGCTGCAGTCCATGGGGTCGCTAAGAGTCGGACACAACTGAGTGACTTCACTTTGACTTTTTACTTTCATGCATTGGAGAAGGAAATGGCAACCCACTCCAGTGTTCTTGCCTGCAGAATCCCAGGGACGGGGGAGCCTGGTGGGCTGCCGTCTATGGGGTCACAAAGAGTCGGACATGACTGAAGTAACTTAGCATAGCATAGCATAAGGGTTTACAGCTCTATTGCAGAGTTGGAAAGTAAGGCTCATACAGAGAAAGGACTGACACTGATTTATATGCAACAGCTTATATTTTCAAGTCATTACTTTTATTATGGCATACAGGGTTATTTGTGACCTGAGAGACCTTTTAGAAGGCTATGCGATATTTAGAGATAAATCTCAGAATGAAGTTGGCATAGACAGCAGGGAAGAAAAGAAGAACATCTATTGGTAGTACTTGGGAATTTTATTAGGTGTGAAAAGTGAGGGTAGAGGAAAAGGAGAACTAGAATACATGTCCAAAATTTTAGCTGAAGTGTTGGATGGATGATGTTATCAGTAATTGAGATAAGGGAACAAATAAGAGACAGACACTCTATGGTAGAGGTGGGGAAAAAATGCATTCCATTGTGTACATATAAATAGGGAATTTTCCAGACAATGAGAAATGCATGTTGCATCTTGATAGAGATTTCAGATCTGAATCTAATGTCGTCTACCTAGAGATAGTATACGAAATAGAGGATGAATGATTATATCCAAGTATATGAGCTCTTAATCCATATGAAGACCAGCTCTGAGGAACACTAAAGTTTAAGGAATCGTGTCTTGCTGTACTAACAGTGAAGGAAACTTTGAAGAACTCAAAGAGGTGGGAAGAAACAAGGCTGAAGAAATACAGAACCAAGAAATGATGTGTTACACATATGTTGTATAATTCATTTCTCTATATACTTTTAAAATATCTCTTTGGAATAAGTATGATAAGCAGAAATGTGTCCCTTAATGCTATGATTTTGTTGTCCAGTGTATATAGCTTGATTTACTAAAGTAAACCTTGACAGCATGATGCTGTCAACTAAGACTGAAGAATGTTATAAGAAAAACTAACGGAAGTTTTTGTTGTATTTACTATGAATATGTTTTCCGCCCTCCTTCCTGTTTCTTCAAGGATGTTCCTCTACTCCTTGTTAAGTCCCTCTTTTTAAGAAATTTTTGTAGAAATTTCACTTAAATCTCAGGAATAGAAATGTTTGTGCTACTACAGAGGCGTTATCTACCTATCTTTGTCTGTCTGTCTATCTATCTACCTACCTACCTATTTGTCTGTTACCTATCCATTTATCACCCATCATCTGTCTATCTGATAGGAATAATATAAGGTATAATGTGAATCATGTAAGAGTTTATGTTTTCATTCTTTGCATTGGCTAGCAAAAATCAGGCACCCCTTTCTGGGGACACTTTCTGCCTGTAGGCCCTCACGGTGCACATTGTAAATAGACTTTGCTGCCGACTCCATTTTTAGCAACCTGCCAGATTGCCTCTCATTCAGTTTTTCTAAATTTGATTCTTTCTTCCTAATTGTGTGATTTTTGTAAAGCACTGTCTTTGCTTGAAAAAGAATGAATCTAAAAACAAATTCATGTATTAATTTTGAAGGATTTTGTATAGTAATTTTGATCAATTGCCAACTTCAAGCAGTAAATGTTTGCTGAGCTGAGTCAGTGATGGTTGAGCAAATTGTTACTTACTCCAGGGCTCAGCTTTTCTCAGCTACTCCAAATCACCTGGCAGCTGACTTTGATGAGGCACTATCTCTGTCTTCTGCAGTGACAAGGACCGTGTGTGCGGAACAGTGTGATGGCAGATGCTATGGACCCTACGTGAGTGATTGCTGTCACCGAGAATGTGCTGGGGGCTGTTCGGGACCGAAGGACACCGACTGCTTTGTGAGTCTGGCAGCTCTCCCTTTCACTTTCTGATCCTCCCTTTCCTCCTAGTCTGACTCACATACATCAAATCTTTACCATCGCTTGTGGTAAAGAACCTACTTGCCAATGCAGGAGATGTGAGATGCAGGTTCAGTCCCTGGGTGGGGAAGATCTCCTGGAGGAGGGCACGGCAACTCTCTCCAGTATTCTTGCCTGGAGAATCCCCATGGACAGAGGAACCTGGAAGGCTACAGTCACAAAGAGTCAGACATGACTGAAGAGACTTGGCATGCACACAAGATAAGATCAGATGTTACTATTTTAGGGTTAAGAAAGGTGCTGTGATTTCCTGAAAGTCATTCTCTTACTGGGTGGCTATTGATTAACTAGGATTGTTCTGTCCTAGAATAAATGTATTATGCCTTTCTGATATAGTTTATTTTACAAGTGAGACTTAGTTGGACAACGTAAAGGAGAACATATTGAATATCTTTAAAAAAGATAACAGTATCCTTCCAAAATTTACTGTGTATGTTGTTGCCTCACTGAGTTGAGTCTTCTGAGTGGGGGCACTCATATTTTATCTCTCAAATATAAATTCAAGATTAAAGCAGATAAATTTATGAATTAAACTGTCTTATAGTCTATATTGTTTACAAGCTAATATTATTCAAAATTTATAAGATTTATAAATGCATGCTTAAAGCAATTTATATGCTAATCTGTGTGATTTTTATTTTAGAAGAGGACACTTTTACATCCTCAGAATTAACATTTACAGCTTGTCAGGGCCACTTTTTAATTACTTTTTGATATCCCTGATAAAGTTCTTTCTATTCCATTGAATACATACAGGCCATTCTGTGAGTTACAGTTAATGCAGTTTCATGCACACAGAGCATTAGTTTCATTTTAAGCCAAAAATCATAAAATAATAAACAATTTTTGTTGCTCAAATGTACACAGGAATATATTTTGTTCCTCCACATCAAATATCCATAGAAAACACTGATGCATTTAGAACTGAGGATATTTATTTTTTTTCAAATTGGTACTTAATTCTGCTCAAGCAAACCATAGATTATACCTCTCATGATATAGAAACACAGTAATTTATTACTTCTCTTAATGTCACAAAAACTTAATTTGTCTGTCCTAATTTTATAGTGAAACAAAGTATGTATTATAGAAATGAGTAGGGAGGAAAAAGGAAGGAGAGGGAAATATTAAAAATGTACAGAAGATGCTCAGCAGACCTTGAACTGAGACTCTTTCCCTTACCTCTCACCAGACATGAGATATAAGCTTGATCTGAAAGATACTGAACAGGGGTTGTGTTAGCAATTCCAAAATAGTACTAACAATAAAAATGAACAATAGCTCTTAACTTTCACTTAGAAGTTTTTCACTGAATTTTTTTTCATGGTTCCCTTATCACGATAAGCAAAGTGCTGAGTGAGCTTCAGAATTCTCATTTCATTATTTTTATGGAATGGTCCACTGATTCCACTTTGGCATTTAGTAGAGAATGTTCAAGAATGCCAGACCAAGGACTTGGTGTAAGTTGTTGTTTTGTATACTGTCTGGAAGGTAAACTTGTTTGATCTCTCTGGCTTATGTCCCTTTGTTGCCAAGTAATCTGTGCGAAACACTGTATAAAATATATTAGTAAAGCAATTATGAGGACACATGAAGTTTTATAGCCATAAATTAAAGCTTACTGAGTTTTCTAGATTGGTTTTTAATAGATTCTTCCTGGAAAGTGTCATCTTAGTGAATAATATATCATCAGTGAGTCTCGTTCTGATTATGCATCTCGTAGACTATCATCAGGGAATTGTCATGTTTGTGATAAAGTACTTGCTAAAACAACAATTGATTAAGAAAATGTTTTGAGGAAACAGAATAAATTAGTGCTTATTAATAACCATACATCTAATTTATGATGATATGTAAAATATAGCTTGAGTTCACATTAGCTTGCCTTCCAAAACCTAAAGTATTCCTATGCAGGTTTAAATTGTTTAATTAAGAGAATTAGTCCATCTCCTCTTTTGCTAAACACATGTTTTATATACTTATATATGTACTTTTTATCTATTTTTTTATATCAAATACCTAACTTCTGGGTGGTGCAATTGTTTTTAATTGTTTTCAAATGCATTTGAACATATTAACAAATAGAAGTCTCAGGAAAAATATATAAATCAGCAGAAACAAATTTATTTGAACTTGACTTTTAGGAAAAGGTATGACCATATAGGAATAAGGTTTCATATTATTCAATTATGGACTAAATATAGCTACTTCTTTACATTTTGGCATCACATCCCACTACATTTACATTTGGCTAGTCACCTGACAGAGACTTCGAAGTCCAGTTTGAATGACCATCACAAAGTTATCTCACCATACAATGGTAATGAACAGATTCACGAGGTTACTTGAGTCACCGAATTCGTCAAATACCAGCTTTAAGAAAACTCTAGCCTATACAATTGGATATTTAGTTTTCACTGCCAGACTCTAAAACTCAGCATAAACCCTTTGAATAATAAATTTTCACTATAATCTAACTTTAATAATTTAAATCAATTGCCAGTTTAGGAATTTATGGAGAGACACCAAGAAATATGAACATTAGTAACTATAGAAGGTATGTTTGGTGAGCTGGAAAAAGTTTTTCAAAATTAAGAAATACAAAACAAACATTAACTTAAAAAATAAATCCTGGTGAATAAAAAATTGTCATAGTTTCCAGTTTTTATGAAATTGATATTTGCTAAGCAATTAATACACCTTATCACACAACTGTTGTAACAGTGTCCCTTTAACAATATTATGTGCGTGGATTTATCTCTGGGCTTTCTATTTTGTTCCATTGATCTATATTTCTGTAAGATTTGGGAGAATGGAATTGAAACATGTGAAATGTCATGTATGAAACGAGATGCCAGTCCAGGTTCAATGCACGATGCTGGAAGCTTGGGGCTGGTGCACTGGGACGACCCAGGGGGATGGTGTGGGGAGGGAGGGGGGAGGAGGGTTCAGGATGGGGAACACATGAGAAATAAAGGAATAAAAAAATAAAAATAAATAAAAATAAAAAGAAGAAAAAAAAACAATATTATGAAGGTTGTTTCAAAAAGGAAATTAATTTTTGCTGTGTTGCAGGCATGCATGAATTTCAATGACAGTGGAGCATGTGTTACTCAGTGTCCACAAACATTTGTCTACAATCCCACTACCTTTCAACTGGAGCATAACTTCAATGCAAAATACACCTATGGAGCCTTTTGTGTCAAGAAGTGCCCACGTAAGTAACAAAATAAGACTAGCCAAATTAATTAACTCATTGTTTTAAAGCAAAGTAATTTCATGGAAACTTATCATAATTTGAAACTTGTGACATATCATGAATTACTTTGGTATGGATATTATTATTATTTCATATATAAAGGAATTAAAATTCAAAAAATTGAAGTGATTGGTTCATAATCTCAGCAAATGAGTAACATGTTTGAGGTTAGAGTACATTGTCAATTCATTGACTTCTAAACTCATTATTTTCACTGTATGTCAATATTTTTGCACATGATGCTGTCCTCAGAAGAATGATTAAGTAGCAGCAAACTATGTAATGAACAAGGTCTTCTTATAATAATAATGAATTTTCACCTAAAGTGATCTTATTATTTATTTGTAATAGAATATATAAAATAGTTTTGACATCAGATATAATTTTAAAACAATAACCATGGATATAAAGGGCATGTTAAGGAATCTTTACCAAATTGAAAACTCATCCTGGGGATTCAGAATGACCAGCTTGTTTGTTTAAGTCAATTTCTTTGCTTAGAGAGACCACTGAGACATTTCTTTGATGTTTTACTTTTTTAATGGCTGAAAAAAAAAAAAAAAAACTCATTTGTCCATGTAAATTAAAAGACTTTACATTCTACATCACATAGATATTAATTTTTTTGATTTGTGCATAGGATGGAATAGGAAGTGTAAGAGACGTGAGATTAGAATGGCTTTGATTATAGCTTTGGCCACTTATTCACTGTGTGATTTTTAATAAACTACTTAATTTTCTAGGTTTCATTTGTAACTCAGTCAGTAAAGAATCTGCCTGCGATGCAGGAGACCTGGGTTTGATCCCTGGGTCGGGAAGATCCTCTGGAGAAGGAGATGGCAACCCACTCCATTGTTCTTGCCTGGAATCCCATGGACAGCGAAGCCTGGCAGGCTATACAGTCCATGGGGTCGCGAGAGTTGGACACATCTTAGCGACTAAACCACCACTACCACTTAATTTCCTTTTTTCTCCTCTTTAAAACGTGGAAAATCAAATGTACCCTCTCTCTTTCCCAGAAATAATATAAAGATCAAAGTGATAGGGAATAAGTTTCATAGGAATAGTATATAAAAACAAGTCTTTGAAAGCAATGATCATTCCAGCCATTATTATTATTTTATATTGATTAAAAGAATAAATATGCATTATATGCATAAACATATATATGCATTTGTATGTAGATAATTTTATAACCAAACTCATGATTTTAATCTGATAATTTCTCATCTAAAAGTTACCCTATATTTACTATCTACTCTCTTGCAAACTACAGGGCGTAAGAGTATCTATCATAGAATGAGGCTAGATGACAAATTTTTTTCCTTTTCTTAGACAAATGTCCTCCTCCTTCTTAGACTATATCCTTCATAGTGGCTCTGAAGTCTCTCAACTCCTGAATTACAACAAGAGGTCAAAATCTAAGGAATGTTTTTTGAAATGACATGCCCAGTTACTGTAATTATAGTAACTCATAAACTTTCTTTTATGTATTAGTTTAGGTCTATCCAATTACACACTAATTTAAAGCACTTCATTATTTATCTATGTAAAATTCAAATCTTTGAGGGACCTTGCCTATGCTAAACTGTAGCTATCTTGGGAAACCAAGATGTTTAGCTTCTAAATACTGGTCTACAATTCCTAATCCAGAATTTTGAAATTCAAAACCTAAACAGTAAATATTTTTTGAAACTGATATGACTTCAAAACCTGAACTTTTATGAAGATACTTATAATCTTTTTTTATTTATTCCATTTGACATAAGCTGCTACAAAAATGTGGACTTTTTAAATAAGAAGTATTCCTGAAGACCTTGCAGAAAGGATGGTTACTTCTATTACAGTTTGGGTTCCCGTGCTACAGAGATTTTGGTTGTTAAAGAGTGTTCTCAGGATCAGGACCCATGAGAGAAGGAAAAGAAGTGAGCTCAGGCTGTGATACAGTCTTAGCAAGGTGTCTCTTCTGTGACAGATGCTCTCTAGTGGATATTAACTTGAAATACAAAGATCATCACACTTTATACCCACTCCCATGGATTCAAATATATCCCTCTACCCCAGACTGCTTTCAATTCCAGTTCCAGATCTTCTAGCATTTCTTCTCTCAGAACAAGCCACTGCTCACGTTGTTGCTGTTATGTTAGTCGCTTAGTTGTTTCTGACTCTTGCAACCCCATGGACTGTAGCCCAGCTGGCTCCTCTGTCTGTGGAATTCTCCAGGCAAGAATACTAGCTATTCCCTTCTTCAGGGGATCTTCCGGACCCAGGAATCAGACCTGGGTCATATTTATTCTAAACTCGTATTTATTCCATACAAAGTAAAGGATCCTTTGCACTACCCAGAACTATGCCCATTGGTAGGATTTTTACTTGCCACTCTTTCCAGTCCACTCCTGACTGAGGCTGCAGGGAAGGTACCATGCATTTTCAGTTGCCTGCACCTACATCCCAAGACTAGTTTTTGTACCCCTCTGACCTCTTGTCCTACTTGCCCTCTCTTGGTTCCCCATGTAGCCATAGATATGAACTTAGTGAAAGGTGCCAGCACAGTGGTCAGTGGATAATGTAGGGATTTGGAACACCTGCTTATGCAGTTTACTATGTGAGTGCCCCAGCTCATATCAATTCCAAATTCACTGCTTCCACCTTACAATGGATTGCCGTTGGCCCTACTCAAAATTATGATGTCATGGTTTTTGACAAAACTTTGTTTGTGATGGGCAATTTGGACTACATGATCAATCAATTACCCATGGTTAGGTAGACCATCTCTACCACGACCCACAAGCATGTCAGGAGTTATTTATTAAATGGGGTATAATTCCTAGAGGTCTCTGATGTGATTTTCCATTTGAAACTTGCCATAACTCCACATAGCATATTTTCCCACCATACAAACTTCTAATATTATAGAATAAGTATGTTAGAATATTAATATATTAGAATATTCTATAATATTCTAATATTATAGAAGTATGTATGGGTTTTGTGATCCAAGTAGCAGGATTGCTTGCCCTCCAGCCTAGACTTGCACTATATGCCTTTCCTGCTCTGGGTCCCTTCAAAGTCGAAGCCTTCTAGACTACTAAATACTGCCAGAAATAGTATTTCCAAACATGGAAGAATGCTGCCTTCAAAACCCAAAAGTAGCCTGGCAGATATTGTGTTTTCCGTTTATTGTAGAAATGGATGCAATAATTTGTCCTTATTTTTTGAAGGGAATGTTTGGCATATCCCAGATCACCGGACTTCTAAACATTTCACCATGGCAAATAATTAGACGTTCTTGGTTTATTTAGTAACCTTTCCTAAAATCATGGGGTCGCAAAGAGCCGAACATGACTGAGCAACTAACGCTTTCACTTTCCTAAAGTACTGCCCTTCCAAATTTCATCTTTTTTCTTTATATGAAGCTATGGGACAATTTCTACAGCTCTCCATTGAAAGATGAACATATTTTAAACATTTCCTCTTGTGATATAAAGTACACTCCCTTCATCCAAGGCAGTTTAACTTCAGCTTCATTTGTGCTTCATGTAACTTGAAGTATTTTTAGATTTCCAACTTGTATCATGGCATGAAATGAAGTGGAACTATTGAAAAACACAAACTAAATGTCATGCAGTTTCCTAAGACTATAAAAGAAATTCACTAATCTTGGGGGGCAATTCAGGATGTGGAGCAGTAGCCAAGCAAGTACCAAATGTTGTTAACACACGCTGCCCTTGGATTGGAATGTAGATACTCATAGATGCTATTTCAGGTTGATATGTTTAGACAAGGAGTTGTTTTAGGGAAAGAAACATACATACTATCATTTTCAAAGGGTAATAATGTTCAAACCCTAAAATATTTTGTTTTAAATTCTATTGCTGAACATCAACATTATCGCTAAATTTACCTTTTTCTTTTTTTATCAGATAACTTTGTAGTTGATTCCAGTTCCTGTGTGCGTGCTTGTCCTAGTTCCAAGATGGAAGTAGAAGAAAATGGGATTAAAATGTGTAAACCTTGCACTGACATTTGCCCAAAAGGTAGTGATACTGTCATTCTATGATAAAAATGCATTTTATTGACTAAAGAAAATTTTTCTCAACTCCCTGATCTTGTTTCTACAGCTTGTGATGGCATTGGCACAGGATCGTTGATGTCGGCTCAGACCGTGGATTCTAGTAACATTGACAAATTCATAAACTGCACCAAAATCAATGGGAATTTGATCTTCCTTGTCACTGGTATTCATGGGTCAGTATTACATTCTTATTGAAAATTTTATTGTAAAATATAGACAGAGTTTAAGAGATTCTTTAGTTTTGTCAGTCTGATTCATTTTGACACAGGGTTCCATTATATATTAATGTGTTTTTCCAGCAAAGTCAATGTCAGATTTCACCAGTGGTAATTGTAAGCCAAATTTTGCAAGAGCAATCCAGATTATAAATTTGGTGACTACCTGGATTTGAAAATAACAATTTATATATAAGCTAAGATGTATTTATAGGATACTCTCTTCAAATCCATAGATTTTAGTGAGTTTGACACATTTGTAGATGTATTTAGGGAAACACTATCAGTGGATAAAGTGGGAAATTTCATTCAAATCCCTAACCCAATTAGTTCAAGATGACATAAATAAATTTTATTTAATGTATTACATAGAAAAGTCAGTAAGTTGTAATTCTGAGTTTTCAGGTATTTTCTTTGCCCTGTTGTATCTTTTTAGGTTTTAGAGTTGGGAATTTAGTACTATTGTGAGAAATCTATTAAATGGATTTCATTTTAGCAATAAAAACTGTAACATTTTCTAGGCTTCTTCATTCTAGAACCACCTGATGGTTTTAATGGGAAAAATGACCAAATTTGTATTCTTTCAATTGCGATGAAAATGTCAATATTTTTATGTTATATTTTATCTATTTGTCTATATCACTACCTAATCCCTAAATATTAGTGCTGCAGGCTACAGAAAAAGAATATCACTCACATATTTCAATTCAAGACCTACTCTAAACATAACAATTTAACACATTATGAATAAATATGTCAAATAGGAACAGCAAGATAAATAAAACGAATGTTCCTTTCTATTCAAATAAATTACTTTAGGTCTTAGTACATAAAGCATTTCTTTACTTTGAAATGCAACTTTTAGCATAGATGTATGCCAGAAATACCAAGACGTGTTTCTTGTTGCTGTTGTTGTTGTTTGGCTTCTTTTTGTTTTTTAAATATGGTCCAGATTTAAAATCTCTTTAAAAAATATGCACATGATTATTCTTGCGTGGCAACAATCTGTTGGAGCTGGGTGGTACTAGTCATTTGAGATGGGACACATTCAGTTGAATTCACCATAGTTCCCACTGGCCCTCTATATCCATTTACTTGTTGTATTTGCCTTCTTGTCTCCATTGGGTAAGAGGCCTGGGCCAATATTTAAGTTCATCTATATAATTTAACATATGCATATCATTTAGTAAAACAAATATCCACAATTTAGGTATTTTGTAAAACCAAATATCACTGTGCATGAAAGATCATATTATGTTAACAGTGTCTTTGGAGAAATAAGAAGACACAGGCCATCAATTCACATTGACTGCTTCCACATGGATATATTAATAATAAATGAATGGACCTCAAGTCCATCTGCGTGGGGAAAGATTTAAAAACATAGTCTCATGAATTGCTTTAGACAAGTGATTTTTATTACAATCAGGCCCAACATCCATCATTTTTATATTAGATTTTGAAATAAAATTTAATTCATTTTAAAATATTAATTTAAATTTTCAATTTAAATTCATTCTCAATTTTGAAATAAAAGTCATAGATTATGTACTCTACCTATAAACATAGTTTTATAAAGTCATTATAATTATGATTTAGAGAAGAATTTTGAAAAGTAATGTTTAATAAAATATGTATTGATAGGAAAATGATCAGCTACTTTTTGTCATAAACGTTTGGATTTATAGGAGGGAAGATTAGAAGTCACTCTGTGCATGAAGTATGGGGAAATAAAATGCAAAGAAACAGATGAACACTGGAATATTGTAGTATGAATAGAGGCAACATTACTACAGAATTATACACAAAATAGGATACACTAGGAAGTTTGTTCACAGGAGCTTCTAGACTGGGTGGAGCATTTTAAGGTGCTTCAGGACATAAAGCAATCCTTTGCTTTGAAAGGCATTTAACTTGGCTTGGGATTATTTCTAAATCCTGTAGTGTCCCTCAATCTCAATCATAACTGAAACCTCTTGACGGATGTCCCAGATGACCATACATTCACAAATATGAGCAGAATTATTATAAAACATCAGACTAATCCAGACTTTCAAGGAGAACACTAAGTGAAAAATTACAAAAATCAACTCACATGAATTAGAAATAGAAAGGTAAGCCAAGTTTCTCTTAAAAATAAGAGTCAAATATTGTACTTGATTAACTTGATCCAGACCAGACTGGAGTTTGGTTTGAGTCTCTACCATGGACAGTCGGCATTGAGCTGTGCGGTTTCCATGTCAAACACTCAGAGTCCTCCCATATGGAGTTGAGAACTGGATTAAAAATAAATAACTCCCTCCTCTGGGTATTGTGGGCATTCAAAGCAAATGTATGTATATATCTTTAAGTGTTTAGTCCAATATGTAGAATAGAGTAAATCTTAATAAATGGTATAAAAAAGAAAGAAAAGATGGGAAAAGGAGGGAAAGAAGAGAAAGACAATGAAAAGTAACAAAAATAAAACAAAACAAAACAAAACAAAAACCTAAAGCCCCCCGACCAGAATTAAAGAAAATTTAAAACATTTAGAGAAAAAGGCAGTTCAAAAGCAAATCTCAGTGACTATATCTAGTATTTGGTTTATAGCACAGCATATAGTGTAACAGATATTATTTCATAGACTATTGGAAACTGAATAAAGTCAAATTTATCTTTATGCCGATATTTACTTTATGACAAATCATACTTCCTACCTCAGAAGATTATGATTTGTCTTTAATTATAGCAATTAAATGTAACATTATAATTAATATTATTGTGTCTCGAGCATAATATATAAGGTATTTCCAGGACAAATATATATATGAAAGATGATATATTCCTCGTTTCTAGTCTCATGTCAACATGAAGCATATTCTGAAGCCTTACTCTTTGATTTTAGGAAGGAAGTAACATAAAGTTAATTGAGTGGATCTCAGATAGTTACATATAGACACATGTGTATTCATGTATGTAATGTGTGTGTGTATAGACAGACAGATTTTGGAGGTGAATAATATGAGATAAACAGAAAGCTTTTAGTAAATTAACAAAATGGTTTATTCCACTTAATTCTTATTATCCTCAGTCTTCTAACTAACTAGATTTTGATAGGTTGAATCGTTTGATTAAAATAGCTAGGGTATTTCTTTAAACTAATGGAAAGGAAAAACCCATAATTAAATGAGATTATACATTTCAAAATCAAATTTCTGCTAAAAATAAATTTACTGTGAAGCTGTCATTAAAATGTTAATGCATGAAATAGTTCAAGGAAATATTCACTTTATAGCACAATACCACCCTTGCTAGAAATAAAGTAGACACTATTATTTTCTTATTTAGAATGGAAACTGCAGGCAAACTTCAGTGTTCAGGGTTATCATAGGATCTCCTTTCATGTTTTGGCATGTCTAACAATGCTCATGTGCGTATGCTGAGAGCAATAAAATGCTCACCAAATAAGCATACCCATGCTGTGTCACAATCTGACACTAATAAGAAAGTGCTTAGATGAAAGACTGTAATGATGATAGATAATGGGAAACAGCTTATGAGTTTGGTGGAGAAAATAATGTGATTTCAATGAAACTGTGAAAATATGTTTCTCTCCTTTTATTCTGAGCTTTATTGGGTCACCAAACATACTCACAGAGTGGACATAGTGTTCGTTTTCATGACCCTATATTTAGCTAGGAAAGTTCTCAATTTTAAAATACTATGGATTTCAAGTGACTTGATGGAACTCCCTAAGGTTACTTTGAAGGCAGTAAGTGGGATTCTGTCAACTTGTTTTATGAGAGTCCTGAATCTCTAAATTAAGTATATAAAATTTCTGTGGTCCATTGGGTTTCATGTGAACAGTCTAGAATTTGTTTCAATCCTGGCAACCTGTAAGTGTTCTCAGTAAAAGTTTGGACTGACCCCACTACTGCATGTATGCCCTGCACTTTGAGTGTTTCTCAGTAAAGCGAGAATATTTGATTGTATTACTAGAGCTCTTCTATATATTGCTTTACATCAAAGAACAAATGTAGAAAGCTCATTCTACTACTGCAGAGCTGGCATTTCCCCTGCCTATGGAAATCTTTGCATATTAGAAAATTACAGCAACCAGAGTTTTCCCACACAATAATTTTGTGCCCCATATTCACCAGAAGCATACATGTTCATCCCATATATCTTCAGTTTCAAATAGAGCAAATTTGCCAGAATATTTGAATTAAACTTTAAGCTTCGAAATGTATTCGTGCCTCTTTAAGGAAAATCTTAATTGTTTATGTGTGAATTACAGAGAAACTCATTTATAATGTTTCCAAGCCTTTTATAATATGCTGTGTTAAACTAATAGTACAGTATATAGATTACACTTCTTGATTTTTTTACTTGGAAGTAATAATTTCATCAAGCAAAGCTTTTTTTTTTTTTTTTTAAAAGATACGGGATTGTTCACAGTATAAATGAACAGATTTATGACCCAAGCTAAGAGAGTCAGTACAAGGCAGTTTCAGAGATCAAGGTTGCTGAACTAATACTGAATTTCCAAAGGCTCTAATGACTGGATAAATAAAAACCAGTGGATTCAGACTCAAATTCTTGAAAGACAGGCCTATGCATTTGTCAAGGATTGCAGAACACCTCGACTGATAGCCTCCAATGGATCATGTTTCCTAGGTTATATTCCCACATGAAAAAGAGGGTTCTCAGATACTGCTAAAACAACAGATATCCACAGCAAGGATAAAATTCAGCTGATTGCTAAAGATGGATACAAATTTCTAAAAAGCCTAGTTAGTTAATTTTAAAAGTTTGGTCTTTCTTGAAGAAATGACCAATATATGGAATTTAATTTTTCTCTGAAGAGTATGTGTTAGTATGAGGTTTTTACTTGACCAGAATAGCACAGAACACCTTTTAAAGTAATAAAACCTAAAAAATTTACTATATGTTACTTAACAAAATATGAAGTTAGTGCTTGAATTACTGAGAAATGTTGAATGTTATATTTATATTTGGCTTAATATTTAAGTATGCATGGTCAACATGTTTAAATGAAAAATATTTTCTTAAGACAAAAACTTCTAAAAGAAATCCATCAACTATTTAATATTAAAGGTATTTTATTTTTATTTTGGAAAGACAAGGCAATTATGTATCAATAACATTTATTTAAAAATATATATATATGCATTAAGAGATGGTATTTTTAAAAATCCTCAAAATGCACAACACCTTTTGAGTATTATTAAATTTATGATAAATTTTATTTTCAAATGTTAGTATAATTCATATAGATGAAAGCTAATAGCTCCTGTCTTATGAACGTAAACATAAATAAATCAGATAGGAGCAAGATTGCACTCATAATCAATGTGAAGATACAGAAAAACATGTTTACATTCTGTATTTGTTTTTATCCTTCTTATGAAATTACAAGTTCTGTTAGCAGTTTAGTATGCTTTGAGAAGCCCAAAAGTTAGTTATTCTCACCATAACATAATTTATTTGCAGAGTATATTTTCCCAGTTGAGAATAGACTTTTAAAGGCAAAATAAAACAGTTAATAAATGAAATTGCTATATGTGGAGATTTCTTCAGGAGAGTCAAATTTAACCATTCCACTGGATCTAGAATAGCCTTCAATCAAAGATTTATATTGTGTCATAAAAATGTCCTCAAAGTGCATTTTGATCCCCTTCCACATCTTGCATAGAAAAGTCTGGATAAAACATTGCTAAACTTCCTATTGGACTTTGCTGGTCGCTCAGTGGAATAGAATCCACCTGCCAATGCAGGAAAAGGGGGTTCAATCCCTGGGTCAAGAAGTTTCCCTGGAGAAAGAAATGGCAACCCACTCCAGTATTCTTGTCTGGGAAATCCCATGGACAGAAGAGCATGGTGGGCTAAGTCCCTGGTGTCACAAAAGAGTTGGACACAGCTTAGGTACTAAACAACAACCTTCTTATTGCTAATTAAAGTTCAATTTTAATGGAATAATTGGTGTCATATTTTTCACTCCTTTATCTAATTTTAAATTTGACTTCATTATTTTCTTGATTTTCTAGGGACCCTTACAATGCAATTGAAGCCATAGACCCAGAGAAACTGAATGTCTTTCGGACAGTCCGAGAGATAACAGGTAATATTTGTATGAGTTTGTTGTGATATGAACTATGGGAATTTTAGTGTTTTGTTGAAAATATTACATAGTATTGGAATTTTCAAAGCAAATTCTAGTTTTTTAAAAAAATATTATTTAAAATGATGAGTGTCTTAATTCCTTAGCATTTGTGCACATTTTGAAAACTGTATAACTAGAAAAATAAAATACCCTTGAAATTTTGATGTTACTGTTTTTGAAAATGTCAGTGGGTCTTTGAACCCATGTTTGGTTTTTTTTTTCCTATTTAGTTTTCACAACTACTGTTGGAAATGAGTAACATGTAGGATTCATTTAGCACATGTTTATTGAGGACCTGATTTTTCAGCACTGTCAGAGTGGATGATATGGGGACTATAGACATGATTAGGAATGAGCTTGCTATCAAAGAATGTAAAATCAATTGAGGAAGGTTAGGTATAAACATAAATGTCAGGATTCAAGACAGACAGCTGATGTTGTAAATGTACAGAGAAGATGGCAAAAGATTTTAGGAAAATTGAAGCAATATCTTTCTATATATCTGCTGCTAAGTCACTTCAGTCGTGTCCGACTCTGTGTGACCCCATGGACGGCAGCCCACCAGGCTGCCCCATCCCTGGGATTCTCCAGGCAAGAACACTGGAGTGGGTTGCCATTTCCTTTTCCTATGCATGAAAGTGAAAAGTGAAAGTGAAGTCACTCAGTCGTGTCTGACTCTTAGCGACCCCATGGACTGCAGCCCACCAGGTTCCTCTGTCCATGGGATTTTCCAGACAAGGGTCCTGGAGTGGGGTGCCATTGCCTTCTCCGTCTATGTATCTAGTTAAACTAAATATCTTTGCTTTTAGAAGAATGAATCTAATTAAGAATCATTTAAATCTTTATACTATACAGTGATATGATTCTGTGTGTCTGAAAAACACTCATTCTTCGTGTTCATTATTTTGACATTCATTATCTATTGAGGATTGCAGTCCAGAAACTTTGGGTAAGACATTGAATCTTGGAAGAAAAAACATAAGATAGAATGGTTCAAAAATGGGAATATTTTTTGTCCTTTTCTTGCCTTCCATTTTCATCATATCTCCAGAATAATTAGTATTAAACACTGTTACTAAGACAATGACATTCTGAATTTTTGTTACACCTATGTTTTGTAGGTTTCTTGAACATACAGTCATGGCCTCCAAACATGACCGACTTCAGTGTTTTTTCAAACTTGGTAACCATTGGCGGAAGAGTACTCTATAGGTAGGTGTATATGTAAGGTGACTTAGACTTACTTTTTCTACTTAAATCTGAAAGATGTCAAAAATCAATACTGTCATCAAATACTCTGTAATTATAGTTCACAGAAAGTCCATTAAATTAAATACATATATCTATAAGAGGTTCTAAAATGTAAATGTAATAAAAAAGGATAGTGCTATGTGGAACCAATTTTTACTATCCATTGAATAAAGTATTATAAATCTCAATCAAAGCATTGTTATGCTCATCATGAGCATAATTGTAATCAACAATTAGGGGTGGTCATGATGGGAAGAAAGAATTGAGAGGGAGAATTACATCCCAATTCGCTACACACACACATTGTATAAATGTGTGTTATAGTTCATCTTGCATTTATATATATATAATACATGCAAAAAATCTGAGTATTAAAAGTAAAGCAAACTTAGATTTATAAGGAAGCAAAGGAGGACAGATTTGATCTCTAAAATAGAAAATACTATTCCTAAGTTGATTGAGATTTGGGAAACAGTTATTCTTTAGAGAATGAAGAAAGAATTTAATTACAAAGTTGACATGTTGAAATGAAAACAGCATCCTTGAAATGATAATTTGTTTCCACAGTGTAGTTGTTACTTAACTTTTAGAAATGCTTTCTCATATATCCAAGCCTTCTGAGTATTTTTTTTAAGTTTTAGTTTAATTTTATTCTTTTTAATTTTTGACATCTCTCTGTATATATTTTTCAACTATTATAATTATATTTTGGTTGCTAAGGTATAAATTAAAGCTAAATATCCATAGTCATTTCCTGTGATATGTACCGTCTAAAAGTGTGTCTAAATTTATTTAATAGAGCAGAATTAATATCTTATTTTGGATAGATGAACAGTCACCCTATCAACATGTATTTAATTATTTAGTCTTAATCCAGGATTTCATTCTTGATGAATTTAAGATTGTGAAAGGCAGTGAGTAGATATGTCAGTGGTACATATGTAGACAGAAATAGAGATATCACTGATACTCATATTTCTAAAAGATGGGCTTTTTTGAGAGGGGAGTCAAATGATTACTTTTGAAAGTGTCAGTGAATAGCATTGTAAAGAAATAATGTTCGGATTACAGGTTTATTTATTTAATCTTTTTTATGCTCTATTAACATTCTTTTTGGAATAAGATATGACAACCGTATTTTACTTGAATAATGCATGTCATGGCCAGAAAACAATTACTACTGTTTCATTTTTTCCCCTCCCTCTCTTTAGTGGCCTTTCCTTGCTTATCCTCAAGCAACAGGGCATCACATCTCTACAATTCCAATCCTTGAAAGAAATCAGTGCGGGGAACATCTACATCACTGACAACAGCAATCTGTGCTATTATCACACCATCAACTGGACAACACTGTTCAGCACAGCCAACCAAAGGATAGTGATTCGGGACAACAGGAAAGCTGAAAACTGTAGTAAGTACCCAGACAATAAAACCTAGACACTTTAAACATTTTTGTTATATTCTACATTGTGTAAAACAATTAAAACTGATAGGTCAGGATTGTCCTTTTTTCTCAACACTTAAAAAAGGTTGGTATAAAACAATCAGATGGGTGACTTTAATAACATATTCCATGTTTTCATTATGTATTTCGTGTTCTCAAATCTTGCCTGATCTTAAGAACCTCCTATAGAGATTTAGATTCAACAGGTGTAAGTAGAACCTGGGAATCTAAATATTTAATAGGCGTCCCAGGTACTTCCTCATTTCAATCAATTTGTGGAAATCCACTCTTAAATTTTCTGTTTACTCTTTGTTTCAATGAATTTGGTGACATAGAAAAGCAAAATATTTGTCATTTAGAGATGGTGGGGGAAAAAAGGACATTTTCTTTTGAAATGTGTAAAAATGCTCTTCTAAAAGTTTGCCATTCAAGAAGTAAGTTCATTTCATAAATTTGTTTTTATAGTCATGGAGTTTTCTTTTTTCATTTATTTTACTGCATATTATTTCTTCCATGATTTCTTTTTCACACAGAAGCAAATAGTGTTTTCATGAGTACATTTTTTTTGCTTTTTTTTTTTTATTTTTTAACTTTACAATATTGTATTGGTTTTGCTATATATCGACATGAATCCGCCACAGGT
Organism: Bos mutus; assembly: GCF_027580195.1. NCBI lineage: Eukaryota > Metazoa > Chordata > Mammalia > Artiodactyla > Bovidae > Bos > Bos mutus. The sequence goes on from NC_091618.1 coordinate 36,293,309, forward strand.
ATACACATGTTCCCTATCCTGAACCCTCCTTCTTCCTCCCTCCCGTAACAATTAAGCCATTCCCATCTTATACTTTGATATTCTAATTATTAATACTTAATTCTTCCCTGTTTTTCTTCTTAGTAATACTTTCTTCTACATCCTATAGGTGACATACTATGAATATAGTACTGATTTACTTATGATAAATATAAAATAAAAATACTTAGAATTCAAATGATGTGTTAACAAATGCATGTTTTATTGTGGTCATGATAGATCAGTCCGTTTTAAAAGTTTCATTTCTTATTTTTCTGTTAGGAAGGCTTCTTGCTTCTTTGATCTCAACATCAGAACAATCACAAGGATATACATACAAAATGATTAAGTTCATTAAGCATCCTAATAAATAGTACAGGACACATTCAAAAAATGTAAACTCTTAAGAAGTTAACATGACTTAAATTTACCAGGTTATGTGGTCAATTAATTATATATCTGTATCCCATCTTGTCCCAGAAAGGGTTTAAGCCAGTTAGCAATTTTTATAAAATATAACATAATTTGTGAGGAATTCACACTTTAGTTCTCTTCGATCCTTAAATACATTTTCCAGAGAAAATAGGTCTACTTCAACATGATTTCAACATGTAATTCTTATTTTGAGTGAACTTAAGTTCTTATATATTCTTCTGTTCCTAATAGAATCAAGAAATATAAAATCTTATTATATATCAAAATATGCATACCCACATTGAATGAGATTTATCCTTTTATTGAGCCTAGATTGTTTCCTTGGTTTTATATATTTCTGATTCCTGACAGAAAGCTTGCTCTTTTTTTCTGTAATACCTAAGGTTTTTATCCCACATTACTATATGTGTTTTTGTACATGCCCCAGAGTAGATTATCCATGGAAATAAAATAGGATATTTTTCAACACTAACATAAATATTTCTCTAAGTCAGAATTATACTCTTATTTTCTTTCACTTTGAAATTCTTTGTACACTGTTTGAAATTTTTGCTTTTGAAAAAAAATTTAGTACACTGTTGAAATTTAAAAAAAAAGTCAAAATAAAACAATAGTATTACTAGCTTTCAAAAATAAGATTTAACCATGAAAATAAAACCTGAAGAAAAAAATAAAAGAATAAGAGAAAAACATTATTCTTCTTTGACTCATTTAGTCATTTCTCAAGTCCTTTCTTTTACATTTTGTAAACCTGAATAAAAAACAAATGGGAAAATAAAATGTAGAAAGAAACTAGCTATAAAGAAAAAAAGATAGGAAAAATTTATGCAATTATTCCTTATTTCTTTAAGACTTCTAAAATTTATAACCAAAAGAAGATTAATAATAATAACCTAAAATTTAACATGTTCTTCAGCTTTCAGCATTATATCTCTTGGACATTTAGCCACTTTTAAAACCATGAACATATTTTATTGTTCTGTAGAGTTACAGTTGACTTAACAGTTTGAGGAAGAAATTAAACAGTTTGAAGAAAGCAGCTGTGTGTTGCTGTAGAATAAAATTAAGCATTTTGTTTTTCATTTTTAACATCTTAGAGTGAAAAATGTTTGCATGAAATCCATTTATCAAAATTTAGGCTTCAGTCTCATAGTACAGTGGATCCAGCATTCTTAGAAATGTAATTATCCTATAAAATTGATCTTAGAGGTGTTGCTGATGTTTACACTGAGCCTGCAATGACTGCCCACATGCGATTGAGACCATTTTATTACCCACAGTATTATCTGCAAGTTCAGTTCAGTTTAGTCGCTCAGTCGTGTCCGACTCTTTGCTACCCCATGAATTGCAGCACACCAGGCCTCCCTGTCCATCACCAACTCCCGGAGTTTACCCAAACTCATGTCCATAGAGTCGGTGATGCCATCCAGCCATCTCATCCTTTGTCGTCCCCTTCTCCTCCTGCCCCCAATCCCTCCCAGCGTCAGGGTCTTTTCCAATGAGTCAGCTCTTCGCATGAGGTGGCCAAAGTATTGGAGTTTCAGCTTCAACGTCAGTCCTTCCAATGAACACCAAGGACTGATCTCCTTTAGGATGGACTGGTTGGATCTCCTTGGAGTCCAAGGGACTCTCAAGACTCTTCTCCAATACCACAGTTTCAAAAGCATCAATTCTTCAGCACTCAGCTTTCTTCACAGTCCAACTCTCACATCCATAAATGACCACTGGAAAAACCATAGCCTTGACTAGACGGACCTTTGTTGGCAAAGTAATGTCTCTGCTTTTCAATATGCTATCTAGTTTGGTCATAACTTTCCTTCCAAGGAGTAAGTGTCTTTTAATTTCATGGCTGCAATCACCATCTGCAGTGATTTTGGAGCCCCAAAAAATAAAGTCTGACACTGTTTCCACTGTTTCCCCATCTATTTCCCATGAAGTGATGGGACCAGATGCCATGATTTTAGTTTTCTGAATATTGAGCCTTAAGTATCTGCAAGTGGGTAAACTTAAATATTGTTTCATTTTAAATTGTAGATACTGCATTTTTAGACATTCTTTCTTAGTATACCACACACAAGATACACACAAGCACATATACATATTCATTACAAGACTTGTATACACAGACATACAGCATAAGGTATGTATTTGTATACTCATACAGCACATATACATATTCATTACAAGACTTGTATACACAGACATACAGCATAAGGTATGTACTTGCATACTCACACAGCACATATACATGTACACTACCCTAGAACACATACACATGCATGCACACAGATAAATGCACATATCTACAGTCACCATAAAATACTCTCCGTCTAAATCTATATATCAGCTTGGTAGCTTAAAAGAAAAAAAAAAAAAACAGCCTTGATTTTAAAGTTATTTTTTAGTTCAACATGACTTAAAACAGTAATGACAATAAAAGAAAAACTTCACCTAATCTGTATAGTGTATAACTTGAGCAGTCTTAATCTTTTAAGGCAAAAATTTCTAAGTAAACTTTATGGTTTGAAGAGATTGAGAGAAACTCCAGGGTATGAAAAGCTGGAACGTTTTTTGCCTCCTTTATTTTTATGGTTTTGGGACAAAACAGTGCTAGTTGGAAGGAGATTTAGACTAAGTTTATAATAGTATTTGAGGTTTCTGTAAATAATTAAGCATAAACATTTTAACACCAGAATATAAAAAATGAAGAGATAAATATTAACCAAACTTTCATAATCTAGTTACATTTGAAGTGATACATCTCCATTTTAAAATTATTTGCATGAATGCACTGAAACTCAACATAAAGAGGGAAGCCATATTCAGTAATTACCTTTCAAAATGGAAATAATTTTATTTTTCTAATTATAATAGTATTTTTATCATCATTAGAATATAAAACAATAGACATATATAAAATACATACTTTTTGATAAATAGATAATGAAACATTTGTTTAGAAGCCATAGCAATTATAACTATGCTACTGGCATGAAAACAGACATATAGACCAGTGGAGCAGAATCAAGAGTCCAGAAATAAAACCACATGTAAGTTTAACTAATGTTTAATAAGGAAGACAAGAATATTCAATAAAAAAAGCATAATTGATCAGTAAATTAAGATGGAAAAATAATGATATTCACATGCAAAAGAAAGAAATTGCACTCCTATCCTATACTACTCACAAAAATGAACTCAAAAAGGATTAAGGTCTTAAACATAAGCCCCAAACCACAATATTCCTAGAAGAAACATTGAAGATTGTAGGTTCCTTGACATTGGTTTTGGTAATGACTTTATGGATATTACACTAAAAGCAGAATCAACCAAAGCAAAAATAAGTGGGACTACATCAAACTAAAAAGTTTATGCATAGCCAAAAGAACAACAAAAGCAATCAACAAAATGTAAAGCCAACCTATCTAATTGGAGAAAATATTTGCAAGTCATGTATCTGATAAGGCCTTAATAAAAGTATATAAGGAACTCAAAAACTGAATAACAATCTGGTGTAAAAATGTGCAGAGAATGTGAACAGATGTTTCTCTAAAGAAGACATGCAAATAGCAACAAGTCATGAAAAGGTGCTCAGTACTCAACGTCAGTAAGCAATGTGTGTGCTAAGTCACTTCAGTTGTGTCTGACTTTTTTTGACCCTATGGACTGTAACCTGCCAGGCTCCTCTGTCCATGGGATTCTCCAGACAAGAATACTGGAGTGGCTTGTCATTTCCTTCTCTAGGGGATATTCCTGACTCAGGGATAGAATCCATGTCTCTTACTTCTCCTGCATTGGCTGGCAGGTTCTTTACCACTAGCGCCACCTGGGGGTAGGGAAATGTTAATGCAAGTTGAAACCACAATGAGACATCAATTTCTATCTGTTAGAATTGTTATCAAAAAGCAAAGAGATAACAAGTGCTGGTGAGGGTGTAGAGAAAAGGGACCTCTAATACACTGTTGAAGTGAATGTAATTGAGGCAGTCATGATGGAAAGTGGTACAGAAATTCCTCAAAAAAATTAAAAATAAAATTACTATATCTAGCAATTTCACTTCTCTGCATCCTCATGTTCATTGCAGCACTCTTCACAATAGCCAAGATATGGAAACAATGTGTCTGTCAACAGTTGACTGTATAAAGCATATGTTGCATGTATATAGATTGATATATACACACAATGGCATATTCAGCCATAAAAAAGAAGAACCTTCAAGACATCAATATTAAGTGGATTAAGTTAGACAGAGAATGACAAATATTGTATGATAGCACTTTCATGCAGAATCTAAAACCATTAAACTCACAGAAACAGAGAGTAGAATGATAGTTGCCAGAATCTGAGGAGTAGGGGAAATAGTAAGATACTGGTCAAAGTATACAAACTTTAAGTTATAAGTTCTGGAGATCTAAGGTTCAGTTCAGTTGCTCAGTCGTGTCCAACTCTTTGTGACCCCATGGATTTAACTCCCGGAGTTTATCTTAACTCATGTACATTAAGTTGGTGATGCCATCCAACCATTTCATTTTCTGTCGTTCCCTTCTCCTCCCACCTTCAATCTTTCCCAGCATCAGGATTTTTTCAAATGAGTCACTTCTTCACATCAGGTGGCCAAAGTATTGGAGCTTCAGCTTCAGTATCAGTCTTTCCAATGAATATTTAGGACTGATTTCCTTTAGGATGGGCTGGTTGGATCTCCTTGCTATCCAAGGGACTCTGAAGAGTCTTCTCCAATACCACAGTTCAAAAGCATCAGTTCTTCGGTGCTCAGCTTTCTTTATAGTCCACCTCTCACATCCATACATGACTACTGGATCTAAGGTACAGCATAGCAACTATAGTTAACAAAACTCTGTTTTATATTTGAAAGTTGCAATGAGAGTAGAGATTTTATGTTTCTACCACCACAACAACAAAATAGTAATTATGTGAAGGATGTACTATATTAACTTATTGTGATCAACACTTACGTGTGTATCAAATCACACTGTACACCTTATTAGAAGACTAAAAACTTTATCTCAGTAAATTTGTAAAAAATAAAACATGACCATAATTGTGCAAACTTTTAAGTCTTTTTATATAACAAAAATAAACATAATTAAAAGAAAAGAAAGCAGACTTTATCAGCTCACAGAACTGGGAAATGCAAGGGGGATATTCCTTCAGGCACAGATGGCTCTATGGGTTAAACATTACCATGACACAATTCTTCAACTTTGCCTGATTCTGCTTTCTTCATAGGTCAGCTCTCTTTCTTCATTAGTTGCATTGACTGTAGTCATGAAATTAAAAGACGCTTACTCCTTAGAAGGAAAGTTATGACCAACCTAGACAGCGTATTCAAAAGCAGAGACATTACTTTGTCAACAAAGGTCTGTCTAGTCAAGGCTATGGTTTTTCCAGTAGTCATGTATGGATGTGAGAGTTGGACTATAAAGAAAGCTGAGTGCTGAAGAATCGATGCTTTTGAACTGTGGTGTTGGAGAAGACTCTTGAGAGTCCCTTGGACTGCAAGGAGATCCAATCAGTCCATCCTAAAAGAGATCTGTCCTGGGTGTTCATTGGTAGGACTGATTTTGAAGCTGCAACTCCAATACTTTGGCCACCTGATGTGGAGAGCTGACTCATTTGAAAAGACCCTGATGCTGGAAAAGATTGAGGACAGGAAGAGAAGGGGATGACAGAGGATGATATGGTTGGATGGCATCACCAACTCAATGGACATGGGTTTGGGTAGACTCCAGCAGTTTGTGATGGATAGGGAAGCCTGGATAGGCGTGCTGCAGTTCATAGGGTCACAAAGAGTCGGACACGACTGAACGACTGAACTGAACCATGTGTACAATAGATAGCTAGTGGGAAACTGCTGTATAACACAGGGAGCTCAGCTCAGTGCTCTGTGATGACCTAGAGGGTTGGGATGGGTCTTGGCTCAAGAAAGAGGAAGTGTATGTATACTTTTAGCTGATTCACATTGTTGTACAGCAGAAACTAACAGACGTTGTAAATCATCATCCTCCATTAAAAAAGAAAAATTCAGAAGTCACTAAAAATGTTTATCCCTGCCCAGAGCATTCTCCAGGGTTATGAGTATGGGTAAAATCGCCCTACTTTCTCTCTCCCAGCATCTGTGTTGTGGAAAGAACCCTGACTGACCCTGCTTGGGTCAAATATGCCTATCTCTGGACAGTTCAACTATTTTCTCTCTCCCACCAACTGTTCAAATATGTTTTTAAGTCAGTTCCTTCAAAGCATTTGAAGTGATATTTTATAGAAAGTGTTAGTTGCTCAATCATGTCCAACTCTTTGGACCCAATGGACTGTATGTAGCCCATCAGGTTCCTCTGTCCATGGAATGCTCCAGGCATGAATACTGAAAGGTATCCATTCCTTTCTCCATGGGATCTTTCTGACCCAGGGGTAAAACCCTTATCTCCTACTTTGCAAGCAGATTCTTTACCGTCTGTGCCACCAGGGAGGCCTCATAATTTCTTTACTTAAATCCTTTCATTAATTTCCTACAGATCTTTGGCCAAAGCAGAAAAGCCTTTAAATGGCCAATGGTTCCTACATACTCTGGCCATTGTTCACCTCAGTGGCTCATCAGATATTCCTTTTCCACTCAATGTGCAAGTTCAATATATATATATATATATATATATATATAGACAGATAGATAGATAGAGATTATATATATATATATAAAGAATTATTTATCTAGTGCTGTCTTCATAACCAGGCTGTAAGCACTAATAACACAATATGTATGCTATTTCATATGTCCTTCATATCCCAATTTCTTAGCAGTGTCCAGCATAAACTAAGAAGTTTCTCAACAAATACTTCTAAAAGTAAACACATGGGTATACTCATTTATTTCCACATTTCTCTTAAGTACATTTACTGAGGGCATAGATAAATAAAAACTGCATTATATACTATATTATATAGTATATATTAGTAATATGATGTCTAAATTTCATCATTACCTGGAGAGATAGATGTTATTATTTACTTACAGATAAGTAATATGTAAATCATTGCCCAAGGCTGCATGGCTAGTCATAGAGTAAGGATTTGGTCTATGTTGATCCAATCAGAAAAAACTGAACCATGACAACTAAGTCATCTTTTTCAGCTTTCATAAAAAAGGATTAATGGTATCTTCCCAAAACATTCCAAGTCAAACCCATGCCTCTACATATGGTAGGTAGTGCAAACAGCATATGTAGGTGGTCTTGTACAATGAAAAAGAAGATGCTATTTCTGCCTTTGTGCTTGCAGACAGGTACTTCATTTCAGTGTTTTGAGCTAGTTCCTTTACTTTCACACATGAAACACATAGCAAGATCCATTACTTGAGCTTGCCTCTATTTTAATGAAAGCAAGTTCAATATTCTCTGTAAAGGTCAAAATAATAAGCACATTGTTATCTCTCCAAAATTTTAATAGACAGATACAAATTAGACGATATAAATAAAAAAAATTTTTTGCAATTTCCAAAAAAACAGAAGTTAAAGGTTGCCTAATGGCTACATTGCTAAGGTTTCTTTAGAGTTCTTGATGGTGTTTCAAGGTAAGCCACCGAATAGGCCTTTTACTCCTTCCTGTGGGACTATCACCCTGGAGGGTCAGAGGGCTGTTGAATTCTTGGTACTGATTGAAATCTTCTTTTCTCTTAAGAATTTCAAAGTAGTTTCCTTGGTCTTTTATTCTGTGCTTTGTGGAGATATTTCCCAAGGTTTCACTCAGCAGAGTGACTTTTGGAAAGAGTGAGAAGAAAGTAATTATTATGATTTCCTGCTTATATTGCTTTCCTCCAATAGATACTGTTTCCCAGATTCAAAGCTGCTCTGAAATTGAGCATCTAAATACAGACTAAGAAAAGTAGCAGGTAAAGAAAAAAAGGTAGGAGTTTGAGTGACGCTAACACTCTCTTCTTTAACTAATGTCAAAGGAGAGAACAGAAAATCAAAGGAGAAGGGACAAGAATGAGAGTAATTTTTTCAAGCCCCCCAAAATTAATGTGAATAGGTGAAATAAATAAATCAAGGAATTGATGGACTATCATGAAATGGGCAGTACAAAGGTGTACTGATGGTTTTATCAACGTCCTAAAGGAAGAAACTGAAAGCATATTTAAGGCCTTGGACAGAAGTTGATATACGAAGAAGATGAGGCATTGATTATATTTTCTACAAGGATAGGAAAGGGAGAGATTCGTGATACTCCACAGTATGATTTTGAATATAATCTGCTTATCTTTACAAGTTGCTTTTGTAATATAGCTATTGTTTTTTTTCTTAAGGTTTCTTCTGATAATTATATTTATACCATAAGCAAGTGCATACAAAATTTGTATATAAATGTATATATGTGTCAGAATATGAAACACTCTATCAGTAACCTTAAAATGTCTCAATGCTTATAAAATGGGCATTAGTTTGTAATATTTTAGTATCTCTGATCTTTTACTCCTTTCTAATCTTCATCTGTTGTATAAAATTTGATTTTACACATTTATATTCAGTCAGCTTGATTGAACTCTATTTCTTATTCCTTACATCTTTATAAATTAATGGGAAGTTACTTGTATGCCGGGGACCAGCCCCGGCTGATCCAGGGTATTCGAAGGAGAGACGGTGTAGGCGAAGATCAGGAAACAATTGCTTAATTAAACGTTAATTAAGGATATAAAGAGTAATAGAATGAGGATAGCTCAGTGAGGAAATTCAGTGGAGAAAAGAGGCTGAAATAAGGATAGCTCAGTGAGGAAATTCAGTGTAGAAAAGAGGCTGAATAATTCAGCCAGAAGGTAAGAGAAAGAACGACATGGTGAGACCAAGTTTCGGTGAACAAGGCCTGTACTTTATTTTCCAAAGTAGTTTTTATACCTTAAGTTATGCATAGAGGATAATGGGGGAAGGGGTAGAGTCAGGCAGCAAGCCAGGCTTTCTTCCTGCAAACTTATCATATGCAAAAGCTTAGGTGATTTGCATCATCTTCTGGCCCGGAGGCCTGTTAACATTTTAAGACCTTTTCTTCAGAAAACTTATTTTTCTCTAAAGGTGATTGGTCAGCAGCCACCCTCCAAAAGCATTAGATAAAGTTGCATTCCTACAGAGCAAAGGTGTGGTGGGCTGTAACAAGAAAAAGAATTAACTCAAGGGTCCCAGGTTACAAACATTAAAGCTACTACTTACACCAATTATATTAATCAATACACTGCCAGGGACACAGCAGGTAAGGGATATGGAAACTTAGCAGCAAACATTGGCCCAACAAGTGAAAATCCCTTCACCAATACAATTTCTAATCAATCTTTTAACTACTCAAAAGAATCTGTGTTTAGACAGTTTAGAACATCTCCTGCCTCTCACAGTTGGGAGGCTCTGAACAATCACATGTGGCCGGAAAAACCTATTCAGGCAGGCTAGAGGATTTCCAAAGGAGTTTGTAGGTTAAACACTGTCACACCCAGGAATTATTAACTGGAGCTGTAAGCTAACTCTTTTTTCAGAGAGAGGTAGTGGGGGACAGCCCCCCGTAAAGTCAGAGGTGTAGGTGAAAGCACAAAGCAGAAAGTAGGCAGACTCTGGTTTTGGGGGTATATGCTCGGGAATTTCCAGGGGGACTCCTGAAGCTCGATCCCGCCTCCTTCCTCATGACCTTTGTCATGGGCGGAGTTCCTCACGCTGGCTACCGGCAATGATAGAATTACAGTTGAGCTATTCCAGATCCTGAAAGATGATGCTGTGGAAAGTGCTGCACTCAATATGCAATATGCACTCAATATGCAATATGCCTGCTCCCGGCACTTGTACATCTAGGAATCAGTGATATGAGACTTATGTTAAGATTTCCTTTCTACAGACATTTATTTTATATAGTGAAAGAGCCCTCTTTCTCTGCATTATGAATGAATCAGAAGGAGAGACCTCTTGCTATTTGTTAAAATCAGTATAACAGCTAAACTGTCAGCCATTCCTGAGTAAAATATCAAATCATTCAATTTTTGAATAGTTTCCCCCAAAAGTGAGAAGAATAATTACAACATATGCTATCTTAATTTAAGACATGGAATCAGTTAAGCGAAGTCCACAAACTTTATAAGTTAGCTAAAATAGTTAATATTATGAGAATAGCATTCCTTTAAGTTTCAAGAAAACCCTGTGTATAGTCACTGTTTCTTCAGATTATCTTTTTAAATTATTTTAATGTTTACTGAAAACACAAACTATATCACTAAAATAGCAAATTAAAAATTTATGTAGCTCAGAAGCCAAAAAGCAAAAGAGATAAAATGAAAGAATAAAGAATTTGATTTTCCAAAATATGTCATGAAAAAGGGAAAAAATGGGAAGAGAATAGTTTGGATAAATAGTAAAATCGATGATTTTTAACTACAATGATCATAGTAAAGATTATTGGTTACATACCCCAAGAGCTGACTCATGGAAAAGATTCTGATGCTGGGAAGATTGAGGGCGAGAGGAGGAGAGGACAACAGAGGGTGAAATTGCTGGATGGCATCACTGACTCAACAGACGTGAGTTTGAGTGGATTCCAGGAGTTAATGAAGGACAGGGAAACCTGATGTGCTGCAGTTCATGGAGTTTCAAAGAGTTGGACACAACTTAGCAACTGAACAACAACAACAACCCTAATTAAAGGCAGAGGTTGTCAGATCAGATTAAAAAGGCAATACCCAACTGTATGCTGCCTACAGTACATAGACTTCAATCATAAAGACACATATATATTAAAGGTGAGAAAATACACCCTGAGAGATAGATCAATAGAAAAGTCAAGAAATATGAATAGACCTACAAGTATGAGGACAACTGATTTTAAACAAATATGCAAAGATAATTTACTGGAAAAGGGATTGTATTTTCAACAAATGGTACTGGAAAAATTGAATATCTACATGCCAAAAAAAAAAGAAAAAGATAGTATCTGTGTTCATGAATTTTATGTGTCAACTTGACTGAGTCACGGTTTCCCCAAGTATTTAGTTAAACATTATTATTTGTGGATGAGTTTGGAAGGGTATTTCTGGATGAGATTAATATTTGAATTGATGGACTGAGTGAAATGAAGTGGATAGGTATATTGTAATTCATTGAAGACTAAAAAGGACATACTTAGTCTCTCTGCCTAACTCCTGAACTGGTGCATTAGTCTTCTTCCCTTAGACTGGGACTTGAAATATCTGTGCTTCTGGTTCTCAAACTCAGACTAAAACTGTATTGTAGGCTTTTCAGGGTCTTCAGAGCCTCTTGATAAGAGTGAAAGAGGAGAGTAAAAAAACTGGCTTAAAACTCAACATTCAAAAACTAAGATCACAGCGTGTGGTCCCATCACCTTATGGCAAAAAGATGGAGAAACAATGGAAACAGTGACAGACTTTATTTTCTTGGGCTCCAAAATCACTGCAGATGGTGACTGCAGCCATGAAATTAAAAGACACTTGCTCTTTGAAGGAAAAGCTATGACCAACTTGGACAGCATATTAAAAAGCAGAGACATTACTTTGCTGACAAAGGTCCATCTAATCAAAGGTGTGGTCTTTCCAGTGGTCATGTATGGATGTGAGAGTTGGACCATAAGAAAAGCTGAGTGCTGAAGAATTGATGAACTGTGGTGTTGGAGAAGACTCTTGAGAGTCCCTTGGACTGCAAGGAGATCCAACCAGTCCATCCTAAAAATCAGTCCTGAGTGTTGATTTGTAGGACTGATTTTGAAGCTGAAACTCCAATGTTTTGGCCATCTGATGCGAAGAACTGACTCACTGGGAAAGACCCTGATGCTGGGAAAGATTGAAGGCAGGAGGAGAAGGGGATGACAGAAGATGAGATGGTTCAATAGCATCACCAACTCGATGGACATGAGTTTGAGCAAGCTCTGGGAGTTGGTGATGGACAGGAAAGCCTGGCGTGCTACAGTCCATGGGATCTCAAAGAGTCAGACACGACTGAGTGACTGAACTGAATTGACTGGGTCTTCAACTTGTAAGGGACTTCCCCGGTGGCTCAGACGGTAAAGCGTCTGTCTACGATGCGGGAGACTCGGCTTCGATCCCTGGGTCAGGAAGATCCCCTGGAGAAGGAAATGGCAACCCACTCCAGTACTATTGCCTGGAAAATCCCATGGACAGAGGAGCCTGGTAGACTACAGTCCATGGGGTTGCAAAGAGTCGGACATGACTGAGCAACTTCAGTTCACTTCACTTCAACTTGTAAACAGCAGACAGACTTCGCAGCCTCTATAACTGTGTGAAACAATTTCTTAGTATATAGAAATATGTAGATACAGATATGAATATACCTATTTATTCTGTTTCTCTTCAGAATCCTGACTAATCAGTATTATATGCAAACTAACTATAAATGGGCTATATGGGCAAAAACCCATCACACTTCTAAAAGGAAAATTTGAACAAAATGTTTGTTACTTTGGTTTAGACAAAAATTTTAGATATAATGCCCAAAGTATAATTTAGAAAAGATAAAATTGGTAAGTTGCACTTCACCAATATTTTAAAATATGTACTTTTCAAAAGAGTGATAAGTAAATAAAAAGACTAAGACAGGGAGAAAACATTTGCAGAATCTATAAAGAACTCTAGATGCTCAATAGTAAGAAAACCATCAGTCCAATACAAAATGAGCAGAAAATTCAGTGCCACTTCATCAGACAAGACAGCAAATAAGCACATTAAAAGATGTTCAATATCTTTAATCACCTAGAAAATGTGAATCAAATCCATATGAGATTCCACTACATAATATTAGGAAGGCTAAAATTAAGCAGGCTAGCTATACCAAGTATTGGTAAAGATGTGAGGAAACTTCAGTTCACAAGTTGAATTTATTGCTATGGGGAATGTAAAATGGTACAATATTTTGAAAAACAATCTGATAGTTTCTTTAAAAAAATTAACCCTCTGCCTACCATATTATCCACCCATTTCATTCCAAAAATGAATAAATAAATAAATAAATAAAATGAAATTGTATGTGCAAACAAATGTGCACATGGATGTTCATAGTAGCTAAATTTTTAATAGCCCTAAATGGGAAACAATCTAAATATCCAGCATTACGTGAATGGTTTAAAAATGTGCTATATGCATACAATGGGATATACTGAGTAATAAAAATGAATAAATATTGATACATGTAGCAACATGGATAAATCTCAAAGTAATTATTCTGAGTTAAAGAAATTACCTAAAAAAGATAACATACTGCATATTTCTATTTACATAAATTTCTAGTTAATACAAACTAATGCAAAATTATTTCTCTTTTTTCCCCCTTTTAATATTTGTTGTTTTATAATAAGTATTGCTTGTTCTATTTCTGCATGAATTTCTCATATGAAATTGAAGCCAAAATGTTTGTTGTATCAGTGGAGCAAAGGGTTGGCTTTAGAAAGATATGTTCTGTTCCTTACCTTAACTGGAATGTTAATTTCTGTCACTCTCCCTCCCTAGAATTTTGATAGAGGTAAGAGGCATTTGTTCACCATTACGAAAAATGCAGTGGTGCTATCTACATACAGTGATTGGGGCTCTGCTCTAGGGAAATATGGAGGGTAGAGTGAGCCATAGTGACGGATAGGCAGACAGACATCTGTCACAGATCTCTTTTACAATGACTCCTTTAGAAATAGCTTTACCTAGGAAGTTTCATATTAACATGGTTAGTTTGGACACAGCCTTCTGTTTTATTTCCCCTTGATTCTGGTGTGTTTTTCAGCTGCTGAAGGAATGGTGTGCAACCATCTCTGTTCAAATGATGGGTGCTGGGGACCTGGGCCAGACCAGTGCTTGTCATGCCGTCGCTTCAGCAGGGGAAGGACCTGCATAGAGTCTTGTAACCTCTATGAAGGGTAAGGCATCTTATGTCATCTTTATCTTATAAGCTTTGAGGTATTGATTGGTTCAGATATTAAAATGATCATAGAGTGGTAAAATTTCAGAATATGTGTGCTGGTCAAGATTTTTAAGGAGAGTTTGTGTGACATAAAGAAAAAAACATAAAAAAGAATTGTTTTAAGAAGGAATAATTTTATTTGAGTAAACAGGTCAAAATACATATTGACTATTGTGCATATATTTTTTAAAGTATATAAATATGAATAGTTCATAATAGATTATAGAAATTTATACCTCTCCAAATTGAAAAATGTTTCTATTTTCTTTATGAAGGACATTGTGATAAGTAATATTTCCTCTCATATGTGTCAACAATTTTTTTTTCTTGGTTTCCTATTAATTTTCATCTGGAATGACTGCAGAACTTTTGATTTTTTTTTTTCCATTTAGGTTGTGAGGCTATTTGATTGTGTATTAGGAATTACACACATTTCTATGTTTCAGACAAGCACAGAGCCCTATAGAGAAATTACCTTTGTATTTTCTAGTTGAAAAGGTTTTCTGAAAGTGCTTTGTCACTTTCTAAAGATAACCTAAGCTGTATTTTGAATCAAGTATTTTAAATTCCATCTACAATACTGCAACAATCAAATTGACAACAATAAAACCTAGTATATACCTCGTTGTGTGGCATTTCATATACTCATAAAATCACTTTAACCTAACATACCATTTCATGCATCACAGTTGTCCTTCATTAGTACTAAAATAAAAATTTTAGTACTGTCCCTGAGTCAAATTTCCCTGTATTGCTCACTGAACAGGTTTTCAAGGGTTTGTAAAACTGTAGTTTTGAAGTTCTTTCTTCTGTCTTATAAATTGTCCCTATTTTAACAACCGTTTTCATAATCCCAGATAACATTGTATTTTTGCATTTTACATTAGAAGGATAAAAACCTAAGGATCTCAATAATAGTGATAGGTCTATTTTTTGAAAGATGACTAAGACCAATTCCCTCCATGAATTTAGGAAAAAATACTAAAATTAGACGTTTAAATGTAAAACCACTTTAAAAAAGTTATTTAACAGTTTGAGATGGTGATGATGGTTGTACAATTCTGTGGATATATTAAAATAGCATTGAATTGTGCACTTTCAATAGAAGAACTGTATGATATATGAATTATATCTTAATAAAGACAGCATCCAAATAAAAGATTTAATAGTTTTATCAGGAAAATTCAACTTGAAACTTTGTAGAGCACAGTCAACTCATAAAGTTGATAATGAATAGCAAATTATTTGCTACTTGCCTCATTGAATTGAATTGTATTCATGCTTGTTCATATTATTATGAAAGAAAGATATTTTCTGTACATAAAATACTTCAGATAAAATATGCTTCTCTGTGTGTATAGCAATTGATGCCATTAAAATGGAACTAATAGACTTTAATTCGATTAAGAGACTGTTACAATAAAAGTTTTTTGAATATGTATGTGCAGTTCTAAGGAGGGAATAGATTCTAGAAATCATTTTATCAAATAGTGAGAAGTTGTAGAATTAAATGTTGACCAATGTCAAAACATAGTTGAAGTACCAAACCAACACTGGAAATCAGGACATCTGATTTTCATCCTGTTTCTTTCCAGAAGCCATTGTATTTTCCTTAAATATTTCAATTTTGAACTTGTCAGAAATATGAAATTGATAATGTGGATGAATAGATTATCTATACTACTCTCTGTCTCATTTTTATGAGACAATGAAAGCTAAGCAAAGGAAAAATACTGGTTCCCTAAATGCACAATAAACAGTACTGATTATCTGACTTTTTTGTGTGTGTGTTAGTCACTCAGCTGTGTCCAACTCTGCAGTTGCATGGACAGAACCCTGCCAGGCTCCTCTGTCCATGGAATTCTCCAGGCAAGAATACTGGAGTGGATTGCCATTTCCTTCTCCAGGGGATCTTCCTGACACAGGGATCAAACCAAGGTCTACTGCAGTGGCAGGCAGATTCTTTACCATCTGAACCACCAGGGAAACCGCATTTTCCAAATCATTAAATCAAATGTATTATAGAAATATAAAGTCCTTAATGTTTTTTGCCACAGTGATGGAACCCTAGGAAATAATACACAAGGATTGGTTTAAAATATACTAAGTGAAACTATGTTATAAATATCTGATATAATTCTTGCCTACCCAATGATAGATTTTGCCAACTCCAATCTGTGATACTGGTAAATTTCTTCCAACTTTGCCTGGCAGACATGACAGCCTTTGATGAAAAATGAGCTTAAATCCTAACTTAATCACTTCCTATTTGAAATGTCCATCCTTGGATAAATAACTAATTGTCCTAAACTCGTTTTTTTTTTTAATATGGAAAATGGGACTAGTATTGATGTCATAAAATAATTGTGATTCCAAAAAGAGAAAAAAGTATAATAAAGTCTTGTTAGAATTCCTACCCCTAAAATAGTTATCTTTGTTTCCATTTAGTGTCTATAAGTCTGAGCTGATTAAATGGTTAGGTAGAATAGTCACGTATACATTGCTGAAAATAAATACAAATATGAAATACAAAATCAGGGAACCTATTTACATATACAAATAGCTTGACTATCATAAAAGAAGAAATTCTAAAAAGAGGATTTTTTTCTTTAGGGGGAAACTCTAAGTCAGGTAATCCTGGCTGTTAGCACTCAAATCCATATCATACAAGTCATTATATTTTGGGAATTCGTAACTTCAATATGGACTTCCCTGGTGACTCAGTGGTAAAGCATCCGCCTGCCAGTGCAGAAGATTTGGGTTCAACCCCTGGGAGGGGAAGATCCTCTGGAGAAGGAAATGGCAATCCATTCCAGTATAGTTGCCTAGGAAATCCATGGACAGAGGAGCCTGGTGGGCTATAGAGTTGCAAGGAGTCAGACACAATAGGAGTCAGACATACTTAGTGACTAAATAACAACAACAAACTACAATACACAAGTATTCAAAATGAGCAAGAAAACTAATTGCCATACAATCTTAAATGTGTTTTCTTAACTGGCAACATGGCTAAATGCTTCTGAAATGTGAGAACAACAGAGAAACAACAGGAAGGGTATCAGTCTTAGCTCTTTGTAGTCATCTTTTACATTTCTCATTGAAACACTTTTTCCTTTTTAAGAGTAAAAAGGATATTTAGGAAATAAAGTCTAGAGAAGTTAGGAGATTTAAGACAGAAATATTAATCTTGGTGCTGAGAACACCAACCAGTTCCAAAGCTTTTGCTCTTGATCACAGGATTGGTTAAAGTAGCACACACACAAAACTGTGAGAAATGCATAGAAGCAAAAACACAAAGTTCAGGAACCAATGCCCATGCTTCTTGGAATGTGACTTGTTAGATCAGACTCAAGTGAAAAGGGATTTCTGGCAAAGTTATAGCAGAATCCCTGGGAGACAGCAAAGAAAAAAATGCAATAATGGAGACAGTGACAATAAAGAAATTGCAAGGAGAATCTGTTTTGAAAACAGAAAGAAAGAGAGACAGAGGTTCTACAGGTAGAAGTCTAGTCTATAAAAAAAAAAGCCTCTAGGTTATCTCTGCTACTGCTGCTGCTAAGTCACTTCAGTCATGTCTGACTCTGCGACCCCATAGATGGCAGCCCACCGGGCTCCGCCATCCCTGGGATTCTCTAGGGAAGAACACTGGAGTGGGTTGCCATTTCCTTCTCCATTTCCTAGGTTATCTCTAGGACTCTTTTTATTCCTCATTTTATTCCTCAACTCTGTATATGGAGAAGGGAGCTCCAGAGAAAAGACAAGGATGGCCTGTGTCTTAGAAACATAAAAATGGTTGTCTTCATTTAGTATCCTAATTCTTTCATCACCCAAGAAGCTGTTTTCAGAAATCGTGCTTTGCTGATGATTGCAGACTTTGCTGTAACAATCATATAATCTCATTTACACATGATGCTTTTGATTCTCTTTACAATTGAATTCCATTCCCCACCTCCACCAGCACCACATCATTTTAACCCTTATATTCTGAAGTTTTCCTCTGTTGAATATTTATATCACTCATGTTGATAAAACATGCAAAATAAAAAAAAAATATGTATTTGACAGTTTAAACTCTAGAAATTTTGTAAAAAGTTAATCCATAACAAACTAACACTTCAATTTGAGTGCAAAATCTGTATAAGTAAATATGTACATCCACACATAACTCATCATAGATTTATGCTATTTAGTTTGAAAACCAAACCATTATTTTACCTTGAAGTAGATGTAATCTTAATATAACCAACAGAAAATATAGCCCACCCTGTGGATTTCAATCATTTGTTAAGGCTTTATTATCACCAAATGAGATATTCTGCTATGAAAAAAAGAATGGATACTAAGGAAAAATATATTTGAATTTATTACCTAGTTAATGACCAATTGCCATATTGTCAGTGCTATCAGTTTGGAATGGTCGCTCATGATACAAAGGCACAAAATAATAAAGTAACTATAAATATTTAGTCAAATTTTGTTAATTATTTATAGCTGACATTCTAAGTTGTTTATACCTAACACCTCATCCTGTCATACATTAGTGGAAACAGTGTGGTTGTATGCATATTATACAGTGTTGTGTGCTGTGCTAAGTCACTTAAGTCATGTCCAACTTGTATGACCCGATGGACTGTAGCCCACCAGGCTCCTCTGTTCATAGAATTCTCCAGGCAAGAATACTAGAATTGGTTGTCATCTCTTCTTCAGGAATCTTCCTGGCCAAGGGATTGAACTTGCATCTCTTGTCTCCTGCATTGGCAGACAGGTTTTTACCATAAGTGCCACCTGGGAAGTCATACATAATGGATATGCAATTACTGAAATGAAAATTCTAGAGTAGATATTGATTAGAAAACTTATATATTGGTAACATTTAATATTCAAATAGCCACAAAATGTAAGGTTAGGGGAAGCGATGACCGTCATCCTAGATTTTAATTAAAAAGTTTTAGGATGTTATCATTAAACTATTTTTTATTAATTTTATATCATATAGAATTACTTCAAAAAAAGTCTAAACTGAAAAGAATGTTGTGATATTAGATCAATAATCTAAGAAAATAAAATCTACCATGAAAAGATATTTTCTGTAATTCTCCAAAGCAGATATTTTGAAAGAAGAAAAGAAATCAAAGCATTTTTGAAGTTTCACTAAAAATAAATTGAAGAGTCTTGGGATTTGAAGGACAAGGATAGGGAACATTCATGTTACTTAGCAACAAGAAAAATACAATAGTTCTTTCAAAGTTTAAAAAATAAGACTTCAGCCAAGAGTAAAATTTTATATAGGGACAAATAGGCACAGCCTTACTTAAAATAGCAGAAATGGTTCTGCTATGTCATCAAAAGAGTAATACTTTTTTTTTCTTTTTCTTTTCCTTTTTTCTTTTTCTTTTTTTTTTGAGACTGCTGGAATATCTCTCACAAGAGAGGTTTCCTGAATGAGTCTGTCGTTGAACCCAATGGAGGGCAAGAGGAGCCATCTGGCTGCAGTTTATCTTTTCTCCTAATGGAGAACTTACTCGTTAATGTACAGGGAAATGATTCTGATGCTCCTGGCACATAGAGAAACAAACTCTAGAATTTACTCTGCCAATAGGACTTTTAGCAGATGTTACTTCATTTGTTAAGTTGACAGCTTGTTTGCTTACACTGCCTCATGCTGCTGGTGTTTTCACAGTGAATTTCGGGAGTTTGAGAATGGCTCCATCTGTGTCGAGTGTGACCCCCAGTGTGAGAAGATGGAAGATGGCATCCTCACATGCCATGGACCGGTAAGCCTGAAGACATCTGTGCTTGTGTTGGCTTATTTGGTTTCATGTATGAATATCTGTTGAGTCATTGCTGTGTCGTTTATCCACCCATTAAATAGGTATTTATAGAATGCTATGGGGAATCACAATCAATAATTTCCCCTCAAGAGGTTTACAGCTTAAAAGACTTAAAACTTCAGTTTCTTAAATATTTATTTCCAACATAATTATTTTAAAAGAAAATATGGTGTTGTCCTTAAAGATTGCATCATGGTGAAAAGAGAGATACACAAATAACTAAGTGGAGGCAAAATAATTGATAAAACATAAATATGTATAAACTGTTATAGGAACACATATGAGGGAGAAACCAAACCTTTGAGTTGAAAACTGGGGCACCAAAGAAAGCCAAAGAAAAGGGGTGTCTGAGCTATGCCTTTAAGAAGAATCTAGACTGAGGAATCATGTAAAGATTTGTAAATACGAAAGTTCATGTTTTGTTTGAGGTAAACTGTAACATATTCATATCTGTGTTTAATCATTTAACTTTGATAGCATTAGGAGGAAAAATTGAAAAAATGGGGAAGGCAAGCTTTCGTAATTAAAATCTAAAACTATGTAATAAAATACTGTGGCAGAGAGAAAAAATTTAACCATGTTGATCAAAGAAGGGGCTATAGGATTAGCAAAGTCCTCATGAACATGCTGACATTTATGTAGTTTAAAGTTAGTTTTATGGAGAAAAGTGATAATTATTTTTTAGACCTTCCTTTGGTTCCCATCATTCTTAAAATGAGACTTTTTCTTAATAATGAGGTCAGTATGAGTTTTTCATTCCAAAGTGTCATATTCATCCTTCTTTAGACAAATTTTCAGTTTATTTGTCTGTTGAATCATCTATCAGTAGAAAATTTGAGGACCAACATTTGAGTGTTGCCAAGAGGTCCACACTGCTCCATAAGAATTCATTTGGAATTTAAATAGCATTAATTTTTTCTACCAGAGTGCTTATTCAGCACTTAATTAGCTTAGAAAAAAATTATCATTGAGCCCTCCAAACTTCCATTAGGCCCCATTGAGCCGTTGTGGAACATCTAAAGAAGTATGTGGGATACTTGGACAGTTCAAAGGACTACCATGAGTATGATTAAGTTTGGAAAAACAAACCTCTGAGAAAAAGAAGTGATATGATTTGACATAAAGAACCAAAGTCTAAAAGACAATTTAGTATGTAATGATGGCCAAGTAAGTATGCTAAGGGTATATGTGGCTATTTTCTTTTTCTGCTAAGGGTAGTAATGGAAAATACAATTAATCTGCAGCATGAGAAATGTGGATTCTGTAAAGAATGTTGAGAAACAGGAAAGTAAAATTCCATACTGGGTTGTTAAAGTAAGTTGACCTGTCTCTGTAAAATTTGTCTAAAAACTATCGTATCTAGGAACCATATGTCTGAGAATGAAAAAAAAGGAAAAAGTATCTTTCAGAGAAAGAGAGTTTAAAAGCATACGGTTACAATAACCAAGAATTTGGCCATCTTCTCTGAAGAAGGCAAACTGCAAAATCAGTCCCGTGCTTGTTGCATTCCTTATGCTGCCTCCTGTGGTATATAAGTATGCTAAGAAGTAACTAGCTTATTGATGTCTTTGTTTTTACAGTCTATTCCTCAAAGGAATTGAGATAGTTTATAAGAATACACATCAAAAAGCCCTGAAAGTGAATATTCTTGCAATTTTCAAAATTATTTGATAATCAAGAAAAAATGAAAAGACAGATTTTTAATGAACATATTTTGATTCTGTAAGGATGGCATTGGTGGGTCAAATGCTTAAAATCACTCATCATTGCTAAAATTGTGAATGAATAGTTCTAGAGATTAGAGAAGGCAAAAAGTCAAAAGTACAAAAAGCTCGTTAAAGTTGAATCACTCAACTATAGAAGATCAGGGCATGAAATCAAGAAAACCTGCTTGATCACTTGATCAGTAAGCCTTGAAATGCTAAACAAGAGCATAGTGTCTTTTAGGTTACTCTATCTGAAAAACTTCCAGAATTGACCTCAAGCAACATTGTATAAGGTGTATGCCTGTTTCTGGGTCTACATATTGTTTATCAAAACTAGAGACAGTGGTGGTTTTATGTGTCATGTAACTGGTATATATCGCTTAGGATATCCAAGAGGTTCAGGAAAATTCTTCATGAGACTGACATTATGATGACATAGAAGAAGTCATAAAGCTAATTGGAATTCCCACACCTGGTCTCATGATTTATTCTGTTGAAATCTCATTTTCCTGATCTGTCAGTGTTTCCCTAATGATAATAATTGATAAATATTTATATTTGTCAAACACTATTATACCTGAAACATACTATTATGTTATCCACTTAAAATATAAAGAAATTGAACCCACTGTAATGACTAGAAATTTATTCTAAAACTCAGCAAGTTAGTAAGATGTGGAGCTGGAATTCAACTATAGAAATTATGACACCAAATTCCACACTCTTTTCATTTCACTTTTTTTTTCTCTAGACAACAGTGTCTATAATGTAGTAAGAATAAAGTGCTTTCTGGGAATATACATCACAAATGGATGTAAAATGGATGATATTATCTTATTTAAATGTGACAGATATTTAGGGTAATCTTGAGAGGGATAGATCTGAAATAAAGCAAGCCTCTGGTTTTATATCCTTGTCTGTCTGCCCTTGGTTTTATTTATTTTATTCTTTATTCTATTTCTTCCTCTTTTTTAAAACAATTTTGTCTTTTCTGACACACTTTCACTATTCCTATATAGTCCTATCAAGAAAGATAAGACAGGGAATGCAAGAAGAAAAGGGACATCAGATAAAGTCAAAGGAGACCAAAATACAAGCCAGAGAGGCAGCAAGAGAAGATAAAGCCTAGGAAATGGGACCTGATAAAAGCTGAAGTAGCTATTAAAGTCAGGTTAATAAAGCTTGTGTTGCCGTAATAAATAACCACCATATTGCAGTAGACTACAGAAAAATATTTAAATATATTTCATGTGAAGTGCACTGAAATTCTGGGAAGCTTTCTCAGACCCTTCCCTCATCCTCACTCTGTGATGGTCTGGCATTCCAAGAAGTTTTGAATTTATGGCACCTCTGGTGGCTCAGATGGTAAGGAATCTGTCTGCAATGCAGGAGACTTGATTTCAATCCCTCAGGAATGTTCCCTCAGGATCAGGAACATTCCCTGGAGAAGGAAATGGCTACTCACTACAGTATGTCACCACCCTTATGGAAGAAAGCAAAGAAGAACTGGAGAGCCTTTTGATGAAAGAGGACAGTTAAGAAGATCATGGCATCCAGTCCCATCATTTTATGGCAAATAGATGGGAAAACAATGGAAACAGTGACAGACTTTATTTTGGGGGGCTCCAAAATCGCTGCAGATGGTGACTGCAGCCAGGACATAAAAAGACACTTGCTCCTTGGAAGAAAAGCTATGACCAACCTAGACAGCATATTAAAAAACAGAGACATTACTTTACCAACAAAGGTCTGTCTAGTCAAAGCTATGGCTTTTCCAGTAGTCATGTACGGATGTGAGAATGGGATTATAAAGAAAGCTGAGCACCGAAGAACTGATGCTTTTGAACTGTGGTGTTGGAGAAGACTCTTGAGAGTCCCTTGGACTGCAAGGAGATCCAACCAGTCCACTCTGAATATTCATTGGAAGGACTGATGCTGAAGCTGAAATTCCAACACTTTGGCCACCTGATGCGAAGAAGCAACTCATTTGAAAAGACCCTGATGCTGGGAAAGATTGAGGGCGGGAGGAGAAGGGGATGACAGAGAATGAGATGGTTGAATGGTATCACCGAGACGATGGACATGAGTTTGAGTAGGCTTCAGGAGTTGGTGATGGACAGGGAGGCCTGTTGTGCTGCTGTCCATGGAGTCGCAAAGAGTCAAACACGACTGAGCAACTGAACTGAACTGACTCACTCCAGTATTCTTGCCTGGAGAATTCTATGGGGAGAGGATCTTGGTGGACTACAGTCCTGGGATCTCAGAGTCAGACACACTGAATGAATGACTAACACTTTCACTCTTCACATGTACATAAGACCCCCACATCAGCAGCAGGGAAAGAGGCCGGAGAGTTTAGCACCAGCAGTTTCTTAAATTGCTTCTGCTTAATTTCATTATCCATAGTAAGACACACCTCCCGTCTAGTGGTAGGGAATTTCTATATTCTATGAAGCTGAAAGTTCAGAGAATTAGATACTGGTGAACCATGGCTTTGTCTTTTACAGTAACTACCAAAGAAAAATGTCAATTGTCACTGAGAAAAAAAATGAAATATTTCTGTCAGGATTTAGACTATCCTTTAGTTTTCTGTCTAGATTATTGAGTTCAAGGATAGCTTAAAATCAGAGATAAGGAAGAATATTGCCTTCACCTTTGTTTGCTATTACTGCATTTATTAGTTCATTTACTGGACCTAGAATCTTAAAAGTTTTGGGAAAATAATGATAGAAGAGTACCCATTAGACACACATGTATTTCTTTAAATCTCTTTATTATGGAAATGAGATGAAGAATCAGTACATTTCATTCCTCTTGAGATTTGTCAGACTATATTTTTGTTGTGTCAGCTCTGGACATTTGATTTCATATCATGGTAATATAGTCAAAAGGCTAAGAGATGCTCTAAATATGAGGAAGTTAAAAAATATATTCTATTAAAGTATGCCTAAAGATTAAATGTGAATTTAATTTTAATTTTGTGTATTTTTTACATCTGTTGATTTTACCTAGACATTATTTTACATTAGAAGAATTTTATAGAAAAATAATTCCTAATTTTATGACTGCCTAATTTACTCCTAGTAAATTTTATTCTTGTGTTCTGAAAGACGACATCAGCTTGTCACTTGTCTTATACAATGTCATGCCACTGAGCCTACTGGCAGAGTAAATGATTTTGTATAATAGACAGCATTACGTGCCTAAGTACCCATGAGCAGGTGTTAAAATTGGAAGCATGTGAAGTATTCTTTTGGTAGGAAATAAGTTGCCAGTAGCAAACTCTTCAGGTTGAACATAATTCTATTTCATAGAAAAAATATATGTATATAAATATTAAATATATGTACATATATGTGTACATACATGTACACATATAAAATACATATAGGAAATTAAGAAAAATGATTATATATCTATATCTGTTTATCTAGTTAGACCTTAGGTAGATAGATTGATAGATTCTCACTTCAAAATAGTCAAAACGGTACTTGATTGAACCTCACCAGTATATTTCCAGGAATTTCTTTCAGATTACCCTCTTTTTCTTTGCACTGCTATTCTTCATTAGCTGCCTTTATCTTTAAATTTTAAAATATTATATTTCTTTTTAAAATTTTATTTTTGTATATGCTTTAAAAATTTTATTTTGTATTGGGATATAGCCAATTAATAAACGATGTTGTGACAGTTTCAGGTGGCAGCAAAGGGATTCAGTCAAACATATCAGTTCAGTTCAGTCGCTCAGTCATATGCGACTCTATGCGACGCCATGAATTGCAGCACGCCAAGCCTCCCTGTCCATCACCAACTCCCGGAGTTCACTCAAACTCACGTCCATCGAGTCAGTGATGCCATCCAGCTATCTCATCCTCTGTCGTCCCCTTCTCCTTGTGCCCCAAATCCCTCCCAGCATCAGAGTCTTTTCCCATGAGTCAGCTCTTTGCATGAGGTGGCCAAAGTACTGGAGTTTCAGCTTTGGCATCATTCCTTCCAAAGAACACCCAGGGCTGATCTCCTTTAGGATGGACTGGTTGGATCTCCTTGCAGTCCAAGGGACTCTCAAGTCTTCTCCAACACCACAGTTCAAAAGCATCAATTCTTCGGTGCTCAGATTTCTTCACAGTCCAACTTTCACATCCATACATGACTACTGGAAAAACCATAGCCTTGACTAGACGGACCTTTGTTGGCAAAATAATGTCTTTGCTTTTGAATATGCTATCTAGGTTGGTCATAACTTTCCTTCCAAGGAGTAAGCGTCTTTTAATTTCATGGCTGCAATCACCATCTGCAGTGATTTTGGAGCCCAAAAAAATAAAGTCTGACACTGTTTTCCCGTTTATTTCCCATGAAGTGAAGGGACCAGATGCCATGATCTTCGTTTTCTGAATGTTGGGCTTTAAGCCAACTTTTCCACTCTCCTATTTCACCTTCACCAAGAGGCTTTTTAGTTCCTCTTCACTTTCTGCCAAAAGGATAGTATCATCTCCATATCTGAGGTTATTGATATTTCTCCTGACAATCTTGATTCCAGCTTGTGCTTCTTCCAGCCCAGCGTTTCTCATGATGTACTCTGTATAGAAGTTAAATAAGCAGGGTGACAATATACAACCTTGATGTACTCCTTTTCCTATTCGGAACCAGTCTGTTGTTCCATGTCCAGTTCTAACTGTTGCTTCCTAACCTGCATATAGGTTTCTCAAGAGGCGGGTCAGGTGGTCTGGTATTCCCATCTCTTTCAGAATTTTCCACAGTTTCTTGTGATCCACATGGTCAAAGGCTTTGGCATAGTCAATAAAGCAGAAATAGATGTTTTTCTGGAACTCTCTTGCTTTTTCGATGATCCAGCAAATGTTGGCAATTTGATCTCTGGTTCCTCTGCCTTTTCTAAAACCAGCTTGAACTTCTGGAAGTTCATGGTTAACGTATTGCTGAAGCCTGACTTGGAGAATTTTGTGCATTACTTTAGTAGCGTGTGAGATGCGTGCAATTGTGCGGTAGTTTGAGCATTCTTTGGCATTGCCTTTCTTTGGGATTGGAATGCAAACTGACCTTTTCCAGTCCTGTGGCCACTGCTGAGTTTTCCAAATTTGCTAGCATATTGAGTGCAGCACTTTCACAGCATCATCTTTCAGGATTTGAAATAGCTCAACTGGAATTCCATCACCTCCACTAGCTTCGTTCATAGTGATGCTTTCTAAGGCCCACTTGACTTCACATTCTAGAATGTCTGGCTTTAGGTGAGTGATCATACCTTCGTGATTATCTGGGTCATGAAGATCTTTTTTGTATAGTTCTTTTCTGTATTCTTGCCACGTCTTCTTAATATCTTCTGCTTCTATTAGGTCCATACCATTACTGTCCTTTATCGAGCCCATCTTTGCATGGCTCGAAATCTTTCCTTGGTATTTCTAATTTTTTGAAGAGATCTCTGGTCTTTCCCATCCTGTTGTTTTCCTCTATTTCTTTGCATTGATCGCTGAGGAAGGCTTTCTTATCTCTTCTTGCTATTCTTTGGAACTCTGCATTCAGATGCTTATATCTTTCCTTTTCTCCTTTGCTTTTCTCTTCTCTTCTTTTCACAGCTATTTGTAATGTCTCCCCAGACAGCCATTTTGCTTTTTTGCATTTCTTTTCCATGGGGATGGTCTTGATCCCTGTTTCCTGTACAATGTCATGAACCTCAGTCAAACATATACATGTGTCCATTCTCCCCCAACACCTCTCCCATACAGGCTGCCACATAATATTGAACAGAGTTCCATGTGCTATACAGTAGGTCCTTGTTTGTTATCCATTTAACATATAGCGATTCATACACGTCCATCCCAAACTCCCTGACTATCCCTTCCTCCCAGCCTTCGCCTGGCAACCATATTACTCAGCCATAAAAAAGAATCAAAGAATGCCATTTGCAGCAACATGGATGGACTTAGAGTATCATACTGAGTGAAGTAAGTCAGACTGCAAAGGAGAAGTATCGTATGATATCATTTACATGTGGAGTCTAAAAAGAAATGATATAAATGAATTTACAAAACAGAAACAGACTCACAGACTTCAAGAACAAGATTAAAGTATTATGTTTCTTGATTTCCTGATGCCTTATATCACCACTTGTAATGTCTGGCCAGATGTAATACACTCCCATGAATAGACTGATCCCCAACTCCCTGCCTAATAAATAGACCTGTATGATGTCTCCTTGGTCTTGTCTGTCACATTCACATCATTTATAATTGTAAACCTAATAATATTAAACATCCCTCTCTATACTAAGTATATCTTATTTATCTAAATTATGTTCTATGTGAACTGTCATAAATGTTGAGCCTTATGGCTATAAACAAACTTGTGAGGACAGGAGTGGAGGTAAGAAGTTCCAAGGAGCAAAAAGAAGAGGAATCCTGAGAAAATATGGTATTCAAAAGGAGACTAAAACAAATTTTAAGTAGATAATATCATTCCTACTTATTATACAATTATTCAAAACAGTCAAATGTGTAAGTATATGAGAATATTTTAAGACAATAGCATTTTTCACCACGGTGTTCTCAATTTGATTTGTGAAAGCATTATTTATCATTTCTTGCATGCTTACTGTCCCAACACCAAATCCATATCAATTCCTTTGGAAAAATTTGTAGATGTTTGATAGGAATTTAATATTTTTACTTTTATTATGACATTTAAATATATTTTCCTGTTATTGCTTATTATAATTGTATGTATTAGATATTAGAAATTGTAAACATAAATATATAAAGTGACTTAGTATAATATAGATTATGCTCATAGTTATATCACCAGTTTTTAGTCTCTCCATATAATATTCTTTTGTATCCAGTTTATTATTGGAGTTTTTGACATTTGCTCATTAGGTCGTGCTTTTATTATGCTTAGTATTATACTGTGATTTTCTAAAATCTCTATTCATAGAGATGATATAATTTTAGCATTATAGGCTGATTTGAGATGGAGAGTAATTTAGAAATTAACTTTGATTTACCTAAAATGCCTAATTCCTGATAATTCAACCACAGAAAATTTTAAATTCATTGTTCACATACTCATGGTACTACCAAAGGAGAGTTTACATCTCACTTGTATATGAAATTCAGTGTTAAGCCTAATGCCTATCATTTCCTCATCTTCATTAATTCATGATCATATTGACATATTCCTAGTAACTGTGATTAAATATTTCTAGGAAAAATGTGTTGTTACCAAATACTGTTGCAGTGTAATCTCACTGGGAATAAATGACAGAAAGAAAATATTGATGTCCTTCTAGAAAATCACTGGACAGTTTTGCGGATTGAAAATCTATACTAGCAGCATCCCCTTTTGTACTTCTGAAAATGCTCTTCCTAGAGGACATTTCGCCATCCACTGAGGTCTCAGTAGCTAAACTAGATGAATACATTCCAGAAGAAAAGGCACCCATTTTTCTTTCTTTATTTTGTTTTTTTTTCCCTCACACTTTTTAGGGACCTGACAACTGTACAAAGTGCTCCCATTTCAAGGATGGCCCGAACTGTGTGGAAAAATGTCCAGATGGCTTACAGGGGGCAAACAGTTTCATTTTCAAGTATGCTGATCAAGATCGAGAGTGCCACCCGTGCCATCCAAACTGCACCCAAGGGTAAGCAACTTTACTGGCCAAAAACTCAATCAAGTGCATGTTGCTAATCAAAAGGTACACACATACATGTTTATCCCTGAGGCAGTCTAGTAAATATGTGATACTCTCATGTAAAATTCTATTGATCTTTATATATGTTGATTTTAAGAGAAATCATTTCTGCGAGAATGCTTTATGGAATTGAATTTATACCCACTAAAATGTTTCTATTTAACATTTTTTAATAACTTCTATCGACACCTTCATGAAGCTGGTATCACATATACATTGTGTGCAGTGTAGAAATTCTTCCAAATTTTGCTGGAAACTAAAGATATAAGAAAAAACAAGCAATTATACTTTTGAGATTCCACTTGATAAAAGTCTTTCACAGAGACTTTATGTTTCTTTGTTGTTACAGTCAACTTAAAGTAAGGATCTCTCTTTGATAAATGCTGCCTTGTATTACTCCTTCAACAAAATATAAGCAAAAGCAGTGATGATAAAAAAAGGAATTTAGTGATACGCATATTAATAAAAATGCAAGTACATTTTGTGAAAGTAATTCTATCATAGGTTAGCATATTACCTAATGTAACCGATGTAGGACAATTCAAAGATGGGTACACATTTTTTTTAACTTTTCAAAGGATGCATTGTTAAAATGAATAATAATTAGAATACCTTTGATATTGATAACAGTTGAATAACAAAGACATTACAGAAAGAAGAAAAGCACTGAACTATAAAAGAAATAGTGTCACTGCATCTAACGAATCTCAACAACTATTTCTTTAAAAGACAGCAAACCTATTTTAATAAGGACTTTTCCTTTTCTTTTTTTCCTCTAGAAGGTGAATAAATTTAGAATTGAGAGCAGGTTCACATGCTCTATCCTCCTTCTGTCCAAAAATCCTCTTCACCATTGCACACATGCACACACACACGTACAAGCACACGCACACTTGTGGAGAATCATCTTGGGTGCTTTAGATTTGGCAGGAAAGTATGAGATTCCGTAAAGAGATTTTCTGCCAGATTAAAGGCTGGCTAATAGGGAATACTGAAGAAGTAAAGCAAACCACATCATTTTCTGCCAAGAGGACATCAATTTGCAGATGCTGCTTCAATTCCCTGCAGGTCAAGAAATCAGCTTAAGTCACTCTGTGAAGTGGCGTATTCTCAAAAGGTAAAGTAATATTCTGCCATTCAAATTCAAATTCAGCTTGGAAGAGCTAATGCCACCTCACTGGTTTACACATAAACACATAGTTTGAGGATACTGAAATAGTCACAAAGACACTTTGCTTCAAGGAAACTAGAAAAAATAAGCTGCTCCCCTGGAGAGTTTTTGGCCCTCTCAGGTTAAGGATATTTCATGAAGAAACTGGTACTGTTGGAGCAGGAGAATCAGCAACAGAGAGGGAAAACTTTGCCTGATAAAGTAATCATCCACAAGAGGGTTTTATTGTTTTGCAGCTAAAATTAAACCAGTAAATTATTCAATATAATGTTGATGTCAACAGCTGTTGCCATTCAAAATGAGACCTTTTGCTGTTTTTGCAAATCTAATTACAACAAAGCCATTAGGGAAATGAAAGTGAGATCTCAGAGCCATACAGAGTCTGGATGCCTGGCTGGTATGTCTTTCTCCTAGTCCTTTTAAATCAGGATTACACAATAAAGGAAAAGATATATAGTGGTGGGAAAGTAGGAGGGACAACAAAGAGATCAGTTTACCACAGTTACAAACATTGAATGTCAACCAAAAGGGAGGATGAAGGTGGAATAGGAAAGAAATCTGACCAGATCATTTGAGAACTCTAGTAAAGATGGCTTTAAATTCACTCCTGCAGAATGATGGGGAGATGGAATTTGAATAGTGTATTCCCTGATATCTTCTAAAGTAAATGAATTCTATCACTGACTTAGTCCTGACAGATACTTATCTTTGTTTACATTTAGCTTCCTGCCATCCTTTTTCTAACACCCTCTGTATTGTCTGGGTTCACTCATCTGCATGATAGTTCTATGGTCTCAGCCCCAGAACGGACTAGGAATTTGGAATTTTTAAGTGCCTAAATCTTCCGACCTCTGTTCACTACTGTGGTGCTCTGTACTTTGAAATACTTTTAAAGAAGCAATGAGGTGCTCTGTGCACTCAGTCCCACTTTTTCAAATTGATCATGTAGTGATAGAATCTTTTCTTAGATCACAGGGGCAGTAGGGATGATGGGATGAGTGACTATTTTTATTCTAAACACACATAATAACTAAGCCATCAGTAAGTGTGAACTTAACCAGGCCGCCTCTACTTTGGGAAACAGCTTCTTTTGTTAATATATGCCAATATTATGTCAGCTAGATAATGCAGAAACCAAATTAATGAAAATAGTCTTTCAAATCACATTTTTCAGAAGGAAAATTCTAATTCTGAATATTGTTTAATGATTGCCTGAAAATAAAATTATCTATGTAATACCTTAAAAGCACTTTTACTACTCTAAAGGTATAATACATTAAATGTATTAACTCTAATAAGTTCTTTAGATATTTTAAAAATTTGTGATCCATTTAGCTATTATCAGGGGAGTCTCACTAATATTCCTAGAGAAAAAGGTTATAACATTGTCTCTTCTTGCCTTGACTAGAGGACTTTTATTTAAGCAACATTTCCCATTTCATTCATTCTTCAACTTTGCTATACTGAACACCTACTGTGTATCAGATCCAGTTATAGCTAAGTTCAGAAATAAATAAGACACAGCTCCTGACCACTAGGAAGTCACAGTCCAGTGAATTTTTATTCTTGCAATTTGTATCTCTCCTCCATTAGTGATCCCTCTCTATATTTTGAAGCGATTAACAGGAATTTAAAACATAGAAATGATATGCATATGTAAAATTAGCAAGATAGAAATTTTAAAAGAGGATTTGTAACCTAAATTTATAGGGCAAAGATTAGTTTCTTTACTATCACTTACATTCATGAAAAATGTCAATTTAATTTTGTTTTGAGACATGAACTAGGATATTTATTTTTATAGGGCATCTTTTAAAAATTCCATTTAAGGTTTTTAGTAATATTAGAATCATGGTTTCATATATAATTTTCTATATGCATTAATATTTTTCTTATTACTTCTTGTTATATTTTAAATGTATATAGTGAAAGAATTTTCATTAATGGAGAAAACAAGTAGGGCTGCTTGTGGGATTATTGTCAATACTTTTGTAATAACATTTTAAAATATCCTTTCATTTTAATTTTAAAATTTAGAAAACATTTTATCAAAGTATCTCAACTATGTTACTTCTATGGGTACATCAAGGTGTTTATAAATCAGTAAGTACAAGCATATGTTAAACACAGTTCAATATTTCAAATTTCAGTGTTTTTAATAACATAGTTTCTCTTTCTGAATTTTCTGAAAAGTATCTATTTTAGGATACTGATTATGTAGAGAATGGTATTATTCCATATTCTTATTCAGTCTCTTATTTGGGATTTTGACTTCAAAAGTTTGATGTTTCCATTATTTTTTTATTTTCCTGAATCAATATGAATTGCTATGCAAACTTGTTGCTTATATAGAGTTGACATAGAATATATGTATTAAATACACAGCAACTTGTATTGAGTTTAAAAATATGGCCACTTCAGTCATACTCTTATTCTTCTTCCTTTTCCATTTTTCTTTTATCCTCAACTTATGTATACCTTGAAATTTCAAATATCCTACAAAATTTCCTAGATAAACTTTCTTGACCTCACATCCTGCCCCCTCCAGAGATCCTCCCTTTTCCTTTGCTTCTATTCTCATATTTCCAATTTGCTTGTCATAACCACCTAAATTCTAGTGACCCTGACAATGTCAACTAACATACTTTTAGCAGTTCTCTTTCTAGACCTGTCTTGTACTGAAAATGATGATCATCCAATTCCTGAAGTTTTTTCATGACTTGGACTGCCACGACACGGCAGTTAATTAATTTTACTCAATCATATTTTCCTGTTTCTGGCGTATGAGCTCATCTGATATCATTTACGAATTTTTGGAGTTCTTTGGGTTTCAGTCTCACTCTTTGTTCTCCTCACTTTAAAGATGCTTCTCCAGCCATCACATCTATTTTACATGATTTCAACCTTCTTCTGTATGCTGTTTCAAAGCTGGATCATTGTACTTGTGCCTCCAGCTTCCCCCTTCTCCTCCGAAACTCCTCCCCACTGCTCATCTCTCCAGCTGCTGAGGAACATTTCTACCTGGATGTAGGACAACCACACTAAACTCTAGGTAACCATGAACTGAAATCATCACCCTCTCCTGCGTGAAAAGACACGCACAAAAGAAGGTGTCGCCTTCTGTCTGGCATTCTCCCACCAATGGTACCACTGTTCTCCAAGTTTGAAATATGAGTCATCTTTAACTCCTGGGCTCTATCCACTTCCATCATCAAACCAGCCATCAACTACTTTTTTTTTAACCTCCCCATACCTTTCTTAAATCTGTCCCATTGTCTCTTATCCTAGTTACCATTCTCCCCATTTAGCATCATCATCTCTCTCTTACTTAGACTAAAACAGCCTCAGGGCCAAAGAAATCTATCTGAGGGCTTCTAGCTGACTAGTCTTTACAGGGCAAAGAGATCAATGTTATAACATATCCAGCAAGTTCCCAACTTCCTTAAAACCCTGCAGTGGTGTCCCACTAAGTTTATTTTTAAACAGATGGTATTCAAGTTCTGGTTTCTATTAAATGATCTAGCTTCTTTTTTTCCTTCTGCCTGTTGTGTCATATTTTGTTCTCTAACTGTTCAGATTTATTTGTATCTGTGCATACACACCCTACCTTTCCTCAGATCTATGCTTTTGCTGCTGCTCTTTCTTACACCTTAGGAGTTATTGTCACTCCAATCCAGGGCTCAGGACCCTGAACTTCAGCCTCTTAATTTCTCCATGAAGGTTACCATGATCTTCTGAAGCTGCCTATACCTCCTGCACATCTCCTAAGCCACTCTTTTATGTCCCTTATTACATTTATCATTTTATACAATACACATATGTTTATGCATCTGTCTCTTTCATTAAATTGTAAGATCATTAAGAATAGGAAAAATGTCCAATTCATCTTTTTCTCCCCCAAGCTCCTGGAATAGTAGGAACACTTAGAAGACATGTGACAAAGGGTTTTGTTTTGTTTCACTCATTTAAATGAATGAAAATCTTTCATTTCTCACACTTTCCCCTCAAGTTAAATGTTGCTTTCACATATTTTTATCTTTCAAAGATGATTAGAAAGACGCAGTTTGCAAACTAACCATAGCTTTCAGATTATCACTTAGTCATAAGAAGTAGATGATTGATTTTACAAAAATGGCAATATCGTATTAAAAAAAACATTTTGAAGGAGATATAATAGGAAACTAGAAAAAAAAGGACTCCCTTAGAATAAAAGAAAGCCATCTAATACAATTTGGAATCTTTTATAGCAATTAAATTTTTATTTTTAGAAATGGTTCTCATTATGGATTATGAAACCAATCCAATGCTATGTGCTTTGTATTTTAATTTTAATTTATTTGGTTTTTTAAAAGATTTTTTCAGTGTATATTTTATTTGCTTTTGTTGAAACACCTTTTTCTTGTATTTCTGTACATTAAATTTTTTCTGGGCCACTCAAAGCCAATTTTCAAAAGAAAAATAATTTTTCACCTAGTAAGATTATGATAACTGATATTGATTAAGTAGGAAAATAGTGACTTAATTATTGTCATACAGAGTTATATTTGTTTACTACTGTTCTATAATTTTATATAGATATAATGGACAGTCTGGCCTTATACATAAGAACTTTATTAATTCACTATATAATGATTTTAATTTCAGCTTCTTTTTCAGTTTTAGAAGTGAGGATTTGGAAAAAAAATATTGCTAGCAGAATTAGTTCAGTAAATCATAGCTGTACAAGGAACCTTGATAATGCACTAGAGCTGTATGTCTATAATGAGAGAAAAGGGAAAGAAATACAATTCAAATGCACTGGAAGATGGAAGGAATAATATTTCTATGGTATTTCAAAATCAGAATTTTGTGTACTTACATTATTTGACTTAAATATTAACCTCAGTGGATTCTGTAGTTACCTGAGTCTCAATTTATTCATTTCCTTGTGGTGTATTTATTTGTTATTGTTTGCATTAATTATTATTGCAGTTTATTAAACTGTTTTTATTTGCCTGTTATGGCACTGCTCTTTTAAAAACAAGTTCAAGATAAACTGCAGTATGGTGAAACAAGTTAATCTGCTTTTTAAATGAATTCATGTTTATAGATAAGTATGTTTTAAAGACAGTCACAACCAAGGGATGGAGTAATGTGATTATGTAAAGTAACCATGAGAATAGCATTAAAGGTTGTTAACTCATTTTCTGCTAAAATCAATTTTTAATGAGTATAAAGCATCAGTTTATTCTATTACATTGAATAGCTCATGTTTCCTTTTTTATTTATTTTGTTTTTCACTTAACCTTAGAACATTTTAGAAGAAACTGTATACATGAGACCAATTATAGCCATTGAGATATTAAATTCTTCATCAAGATATATAATCATGAATGATGCTAATGAATTTAAAGTATTAGAAATGAACAATATGTGTTTGGAAGTTATCCACAGAAACAGATTACACTTTTCTTTACATGGACTTGTTTCTCTGCATTCTATTTATGTGGTATTTGCACTTCTGGGCATCCATCAAGTAATCATCTTCTCACCAGCTTTAAATTCATGATGTTCCAAAGTTGTCTAATAACTATAATTAGGGTTTGACACAATTGGTATTGGTCTTCCTGATTCTTTTGAAAAATGACTAATTTTTCTTTCCTTGTATTTTTACAATTTGGACCTTCTGCAGGTGCATAGGCTCGAGTATAGAAGACTGCATCGGCCTGATGGATAGGTACTTGGTGTGCTTGCTTCCCATGTTCTTCCTCCGAGGCTCCGTGTGAGCACGGGTGCATGTGTGTGCATGCCACTGTGAATGGAGAATGATGTTTTCTGTTCTGTAATTGCCTGCAGGTGTAGCGGCCCCACTAGTCATGACTGCATTTACTACCTTTGGACGGGCCATTCCACTTTACCACAACATGCTAGGTAACATCTACCATGTTTCCATTTTGTCATTCAAATCCTTTCCCAATTATCATGGATAAAAAAAAAAGAAACAAAGAAACTACTAACCAGTTGGGTAAAGTTTATAATATGTTACATCAGGGAGTAATGAGAGAGTTATATAACTCTTTACATTTCAAGCCATATTTCTTACCTCTTTTTCCTTTATTCATTAAGATTTTGGAATCCAAATTAGTAATATCATTGATTTCTTTAATTTTGTATAATTTAAACATGATTTTAAATATTAACCTAGAACTTTAATAGAATCTTTATGTTCTTAATTATGTAGATGATTGCAGAAAGAAATATCTTTAAGAGGGTAATTTGCAAAAGTCGATCTGTTTTCTGAGGTGTTTCTTACTTGATTTAATTTCTGACTTTATTTTGAACTGATTGGTATATTCCCTAGGTATCAGGATTACTATAAACTAAAGACTGTATAGAAAATATTTAGTATAATACAAGTTAAAAAACAAAGTATTATGTTTATACAAAAACCTATATACAAATGCTTGTAATGGCTTTATTCAAAATCACCAGGACCTGGAAATTATTCAGATGTCTTTGAATTGTGGTATATCCATACCTTGTAAAATCACTCAGTAATAGAAGGAACAAACTGCTGATATACACAAAACATGGATGGATCTCAAAAGCAGTATGCTAACTGAAAGAAGCTAGGTTTTAAAGAGTACATACTATAGGATTCCATTTATATGATGTTTTGGAAAAGGCAGAACGATGGAGAATGAAACTGATCAGAGTTGCCAGGAACTGGGGTGGCAGCAGAGGGAGATGAGATCTATTACAAAAAGTTGTGAGGCAATTTAAAGAGATGATGGAACTATTCTGTATCTTAATAGTGATGATGGCTGCATGAACGTATGGACTTGTCAAAAATGGCCATACTTTACATTAAGAAGAATGAATTTTACTGTACATAAATTATACCTCAATAAATTTGACTTTAAAACATGTTGTGTTTAGGAAAATAGCAACTGTACAATGTGGTATGGAAATACTGTTAGCTTTCTTTATGAAACAAATTAATTGTATTTTTTGGAAGAGAAAATAGTGCTAAATTACAATTAGCAAAGTAACCATTTTGGATAAAGCACAGCTTTTTAATGTAAACTTTTGACTGAAGTGTAACATATGTATTGTAAAAATATGCACAACATAAATGTAAAGCTCAATAAATTTTTCCAAATGAAGCATTCGTGTAATCATCAGCCAGATCAAGAAACAGAATAGTATCAGAACCAGAAACACTTCTTGAGGCCCGTTTCCCTTGAGCTAACAATGCAGGTCAATTTGCCTGTTTTTGTACTTTATATACATTGAATCATGCACTATGTACTCTTTACATCTGACTTCTTTTGCAAAATATTATATAAACGAGATTCATCTATGTCATTTAATTTAGTTGTAGTTTTTATTTATATGATATTTTGCCTTTAAGTGTGTTTAAAACAGTCAAACGTATTTCTTATTAGTAAATTATTTTTAATAAAATAAATACAGAAATCAAATTCTAAAAAGAAGAATGTGGTAATTAAGTGATTTATACAACAGTGGCACTTTGGCATTTGGGCACAATCAAGATCTATTAATACAAGTGTTTAGAGCAATGTCAAATTATGAAAAAAAATAATAAATGAGAGAGAAACAGAGAGAGAAGGAGGAAAAGAGAACCTAAGGCCCAAACTGCAGTTTTATACACAAATGTCTGTTTACTCCTATATATATATTTTTCCTCCTTGAGACTTTGTTGAGTCACTGTACTATCACTTTGAAGCATGTATACGCATTTGTTTTTAATGATTTTTTATAATCATTGCAACCAGTTAACAAGAGGCAATATAGTATGGTGGTTA
This sequence comes from Bos mutus, assembly GCF_027580195.1. Classification (NCBI taxonomy): domain Eukaryota; kingdom Metazoa; phylum Chordata; class Mammalia; order Artiodactyla; family Bovidae; genus Bos; species Bos mutus. The sequence continues at coordinate 36,331,926 of NC_091618.1, forward strand.
AATGTTCTGTCTTTGGAATCAGATTTTCTACTGTTTTTTAGATGTGTGACTGTAGGTAAGTTCCTTAAATTATCTGAGCTTCGCTTTCTTCATTATACAATAGGACTATTAATATCATTCGTAAGTTGGCTTGGAGGATTGAGTGAGTCAATAAGATAGTGCTTGGTTTAGCAAAATCACTCAGTACATATTACTTATCATTTCTCTAGATAGAAAATATTTTAAATGGTAGGGATGGAGGAGCATACCTCTCCAAAGGGTAGCAAGTCTCTCAGAGTAACTCAGGGAGCTTTGATATGTCCCTCTGCCCCTTTGATAGGCCCTTTAAAGGAAGGGAGGACATTTCTTTCATCATCTTGAAAATCGCTATCTTAACAAGGGCCACTGGTACCAATGACAATAGGTCAGAGGCATAGACATATGGAGAGTCAGAGAAAGTGTTAAAACCATAGTGATAGATGACTTAGGTTTTCAGTGATAGTAATTGAGGTTTATCACTCAAAATCATAGTGTGTCTTACAAATTAATATTTCCAACATTTAAATAAAAGTGGTTTGGAAATTTTCATTCCTGTTGTTTACATAGATTTCCAGGCCATTCCTTTTAGGCTTAGGTTAACAGGTCAAATTCATATTAGCTTTCCCATAAATAAGTGTGGGTTTTCCTGGTGGCTCAGATGGTAAAGAAACTGCCTGCAATGCAGGAGACCTGGGTTTGATCCCTGGGTTGGGAAGATCCCCTGGAGGAGGGCATGACAGCCTGGAGAATCCCCATGGACAGAGGAGCCTGGCGGGCTACAGTGCATGGGATCACAAAGACTCAAACACAACTGAAGTGACTCAGCACTACACAGGACTGGATATAGACTGTAGAGTTCAGCCCATCATTCTGACGAAAAATCACCTGTAGACCTTGATACAGGTGAAGAGCAGAGATTCTTGAATGTAAAAACCTGGGGTCAAGTATTGACTCTACAATATTTTTTATCTGCAAAATGAGGACAATAATGGCAATTTTTAAAGTGGGAATTCTTATATCTCATAAAATTGGTGTGAAGATTAACTGAAATAATGAAAAAGAACCATTGTTTAGTATGTGTGCACTGATGGTAGTTATGAATCTAGTTGAAATATTAGTAAAATAATCTTTTAAAAAATTTCATGAGGTTGTGCTCTATTAGTATTTTATAGCAGGTCACTAATCCAGTAATTCAATGGTATGGAATTAACACATCCAAATTTCTCAGGTTCTAAGCACCTAAATTTTGTATTACATTTCTTAGTATAATGATTTCAAATAATTGATAGTAGATAGCTAATTGTTCCTTTTAGATATCTTTGCTGCTGCTGCTGCTAAGTCGTTTCAGTCGTGTCCAACTCTGTGTGACCCCAGAGACAGCAGCCCAACAGGCTCCCCCATCCCTGGGATTCTCCAGGCAAGAACACTGGAGTGGGTTGCCATTTCCTTCTCCAATGCATGAAAGTGAAAAGTGAAAGTGAAGTCGCTCAGTCATGTCTGACCCTCAGCGACCCCATGGACTGCAGCCTACCAGGCTCCTCCATCCATGGGATTTTCCAGGCAAGAGTACTGAAGTGGGGTGTCATTGCCTTCTCTGAGATATCTGTAATTAATATCTGTTTTTAACATAAATTTAAGGCAGTTTAAGTTATTCTATTCTTATGTTGACTTTTACATTATGTTGACTCTGTTCTTCAGTTGTATTGACTTGTTGACTGACTTATCAGATGCTGTTTATAAGGCAGTTTGGAATTTGTATAAAAGATTTAGCTTGGACATTTCAGAAAATATTTATGAGTGTGGAGTGTTTTGACATGTGTTGGATGAGAAAGAACAAGTATCTCCTTTCAGGTCCTTAGTATTGCAGTAAATGCTTACTTCTCAGAAATGGGGTGGATATATGTTTAATTGAAAGCAGGGAACTAGTTTAGCAATATTATATTTCAGGTCATTTCTCATTTTTAAATTCCAGCACAGTTTAAGCTTCTATCTTAATTGATTAAAGTAAATTTTATATAATAGGAGGACAAAAACATGATAGAAAATACTTGTTTTAAGTTTCATACATAATATTTTAACTGGGAGATTATCCAAAACCTAGTTTTCTTTTAGTCACAGAAAATTACATTGAGCATGTCAATGTGGTCATTTCAAGATATTTAAAGTTCATACTCCCTACTGCCCCATTATCCTCTATTCTGTTTCCTAAACCAGCAGGAAAAGAGATTGAAGATTTAAATGAAAACAGGTGAAATGTTTCCAATCTTGATCGACTTTCATTTTCTAAGCAGTGTTATTCTTTCCCAACCCTGCAATTTACGAATTGGTTTTCCACACTCCATTTACCTTGTAGGCTGCTGCTGGAATTTCTTCCAGGAAGATTGGATAGGATAGAATAGAATTTATTTTTTTACTTGTAGTCTCCTAGAATATGCTACTTACAATGAAAATTATGCTTGATATTTTGAAACTTCTCCATACTTTCCTTATTTGAAATAAATTCCTTAAAAATAGCATTTAGGTTTAATGTTCTTCCTATTCCATCAAGAATCTTATGAAGAAATGCATTTAGAAAAGTTTTATTTTTAATATTCTTGATGCTATGTATTTTAGCTTGTATATATGCTGTTTTTGTATAGATTCTGCTGGAACAATGTATTCTATTCTATTCTATTTCAGTTTCTTAGTCAAATATCTATCCAGAGCTTTTAAAAAATCTTAGCTTCTTACTCTCCTGGAGCCTAAATTTGTTCATCTCAACAAGGAAAGACTCTGTTGGCAAAGCATTTTTTTTTTTTAGTTAGCAATTCAAACTTCACTAATTTTTTATTGAATTTATAACTGACAGAAATTATAACAGCTAATAGATGTATGTTCAAACATTTTTATATGGCTATTTGTTTCAACTCAATTATTCTAGATGCTTCACAATATGAAATAAGGTAACTGAACTTAGTTTAACTCCCTAAATCTCATATAGGCAGACATGTGAAAAGTTTCATGCCTGTGTCACACTTTTACTTTACGATATAGTTGCTGCTGCTGCTGCTGCTAAGTCGCTTCAGTCGTGTCCGACTCTGTGCGACCCCATAGACGGCAGCCCAACAGGCTCCGCCGTCCCTGGGATTCTCCAGGCAAGAATACTGGAGTAGGTTGCCATTTCCTTCTCCAATGCATGAAAGTGAAAAGTGAAGTGAAGTCACTCAGTCGTGTCCAACTCTTTGCGACCCCATGGACTGTAGCCTACCAGGCTCCATCCATGAGATTTTCCAGGCAAGAATACTGGAGTGGGTTGCCATTTCCTTCTCCAGAGGATCTTCCCGACCCAGTGATCAAACCTGGGTCTCCTGCATTGCAGGCAGAGGCTTTACCCTCTGAGCCACCAGGGAAGCCCCAATGGTATCATGGTTTTCCCTCAAAACCTATTTTGAAATTCAAAATATCATAGATCTGGATTGTATACTTGATAACTAAATGATACAGTTAAAAAAAAACAAACAGCTTTGTGATTAGGGAGGGTGAATGAATTGTTCAACTACTATATGCTTTCTATTACCATGTAAACAATTACCATAAACATAGCAGCTTAAAAACAGAAACAAAAATAAAAGAACAGTTCTATAGGTAGCACAGGCATGGCTAGGTTCCCTCCTTAGGATGTCACCAGGCTGAAATCAAGGTGCTGTCTGGACTGTGTTCTAAACCGGAGCTGGGAGTCCTCTCCCAAGTTTAGTCAGGTGATTGGCAGAATCCAGGTATTTGCAGCTGTAGCACTGTGGCTGTCTTCCATTGCTTGCTCTTTGCTATGCGCATGTAGCATGTCACGTAGCCTGTTCCATCTTTAAAGATGGTGACTGTGTGCCAGTTTTCTCATTATTGAATCTTTTAGTCTTTATCTCTGTGACCTCTAGACTCATTCAAAGTCACCTGAGATTAGATCAGGCCTACCTGATTGTCTCTCTGTCTCAAGGTCAAGTGATTTGGGACCTTAACTGCACTGCAAAATTCTTTTACAATTCACCTAGAATAGTATTTGATTGAATATCTGGGTAAATGTATGTTTATACACTAGAGGCTGAAATCCTGGGAGCCATCTTTGAATTCTGCCTACCTGGCCTACTATATTACTTCCAATGATTTTTTTCTTATTTCTGCCTGTTCTGGAAGGAATTCTGTTTCCTTCATCCCAGATAACTTTGCCATATAAGAACACCTTTAAGTCCAAGAGAAATTGGTCTCACTAACTTCAAATAATATATTCCTTGTTTGTCTGAAAAAGAGCGAAAAACAAACACTTAAATTATTATCCTAGAAGTAAAATCAGGGTTCTTTTGTACATTTATTTTCTATAAGGTAAGGGGTCAATATACACACTGGCTGTAGGTGTTCAGTACTCCATTTGTGACCAGTAATTCACAGAATAATCAGGATCAAACTGCCCCAGTGTTAACACCAAATTTATGGCATTTCTTTTTATTTATCAGAAAGGTGAGTCTTCCCTAAGAGTGCTCTGCTGATGCTACTGCTCCTAAGTCGCTTCACTTGTGTCCAACTCTGTGCTACGCCATAGACGGCAGCCCACCAGCCTCCCCGTCCCTGGGATTCTCCAGGCAAAAACACTGGAGTGGGTTGCCATTTCCTTCTCCAATGCATAAAAGTGAAAAGTGAAAGTGAAGTCGCTCAGTCCTGTCTGACTCTTAGCGACCCAATGGACTGCAGCCCACCAGGCTCCTCCGTCCATGGGATTTTCCAGGCAAGAGTACTGGAATGGGTTGTCATTGCCTTCTCCAAGAGTGGTCTAAACCTATTCTATTCAATATGGTAACCACAAGCCACATGTGATCACTAACTTTGAACATCGTTAAAACAAATTGATATGTACTGTAACTGTAAAATGTACACTGGATTTTAAAGACACCATATGTAGAAGGGAACATAAACTATCTCATTAAAATTTTGCCATATTGATTCAAATGCTAGTCAGTTCAGTGGCTCAGTCATGTCCGACTCTTTGCGACCCCATGAATCGCAGCACGCCAGGCCTCCCTGTCCATCACCATCTCCTGGAGTTCACTCAAACTCACGTCCATCGAGTCAGTGATGCCATCCAGCCATGTCATCCTCTGTTGTCCCCTTTTCTCCTGCCCCCAATCTCACCCAGCATCAGAGTCTTTTCCAATGAGTCATTTTGGATATATCGGGTTAAATGGAATTTTATTATAATTAATTACCTCTTTTAAAAATATGTCTATAAGAATATTATAAATAATCATTTGCTTGAATTAGATATTTCATGGACAGGACTGCTCTAGAGCTGTCATCATAAAACTTGGAATACTCTTATCAACAAAAACCTTATATCACAAATTCATCTATGCAATTATATAAATAGAGTTTATGATATATATTTAAAATAATGAAATAAAATTTCACATATAAAAGCTAAATTTTTTATTGCCTCCTCACTTTGGAGTTCACAGATTTTGATTCTAAAATGTGATATCTAGATGGAGAGGTAGTAGGTCTTTTTCCTATGAATATTTTGCGCAATAAGTGACAGTCTTATTCGCTCATTTGTATCCAACTTTGCAACCCCATGGACCGTAGCCCATGAGGCTCCTCTGTCCATGGGATTCTCCAGGCAAGAACACAAAAGTGGGTATCCTTTCCCACCTCCAGAGTATCTTCCCAACCCAGGGATCAAACCTGGGTCTCCTGCATTGCGGACAGAGTCTTCTCCTCCTGCCCCCAATCCCTTCCAGCATCACAGTCTTTTCCAATGAGTCAACTCTTCACCTCAGGTGGCCAAAGTATTGGAGTTTCAGCTTTAGCATCAGTCCTTCCAAAGAACACCCAGGACCTATTTCCTTTAGAAGGGACTGGTTGGATCTCCTTGCAGTCCAAGGGACTCTCAAGAGTCTTCTCCAACACCACACTTCAAAAGCATCAATTCTTCAGCACTCACCTTTCTTCACAGTCCAACTCTCACATCCATACATGACCACTGGAAAAACCATAGCCTTGACTAGATGGACATTTGTCAGCAAAGTAATGTCTTTGCTTTTTAGTATGCTGTCTAGGTTGGTCATAACTTTCCTTCCAAGGAGTAAGCATCTTTTAATTTCATGGCTGCAGTCACCATCTGCAGTGATTTTGGAGCCCCAAAAATAAAGTCTGACACTGTTTCTACTGTTTGCCCATCTATTTGCCATGAAGTGATGGGACCAGATGCCATGATCCTTAGTTTTCTGAATGTTGAGCTTTACGCCAACTTTTCACTCTCTCTTTCACTTTCCTCAAGAGGCTCTTTAATTCTTCTTCACTTTCTTTCATAAGGATGGTGTCATCTGCATATCTGAGGTTAGTGATATTTCTCCTGGCAATCTTGATACCAGCTTGTGCTTCTTCCAGGCCAGCATTTCTCATGATGTACTCTGCATATAAGTTAAATAAGCAGGGTGACAATATAGAGCCTTGACATACTCCTTGTCCTATTTGGAAGCAGTGTTGTTCCATGTCCAGTTCTAACTGTTGCTTCCTGACCTGCATATAGGTTTCTCAAGAGGCAGATCAGGTGGTCTGGTGTGCCTATCTCTTTCAGAATTTTCCACAGTTTCTTGTGATCCACACAGTCAAAGTCTTTGGCATAGTCAATAAAGCAGAAATAGATTTTTTCTGGAACTCTCTTGATTTTTCCATGATCCAGCAGATGGTGGCAGTTTGATCTCTGGTTCCTCTGCCTTTTCTAAAACCAGCTTGAACATCTGGAAGTTCCCGGTTCATGTACTGCTGAAGCCTGGCTTGGAGAATTTTGAGCATTACTTTACTAGCATATGAGATGAGTGCAAAAGTGCGGTAGTTTAAGACTCTCTTAAAATTATATTTTGTAGCCAACATTTCTGTTAAAATATTGTTTCCATTTTTATATGTCATAAATGAGCAATATTTAAGCAGAAACATTTCTTAAGTGTAGGTCAAAGTCTCTATTTTTATGCCTTACACACATACTAAGATACAAATACATTCAGAAAAGAGTCCAAGGTATTTCCCCAGATAACATACATACATTGGATTGAACCCTAAGAATCTTTTCCTTTTTTAATATTTCCTACTTAACTAAAGGAATCTAATTAACTGGGACCCCCTTCTGTGATGTGGTTATATAAAATGATATGTGGATATTAGCTTAAATTGCTCTCTTCATGATTTTTTCTTATTACCTCAGCACATTCCCTAACTAATCATTCTTTCATAAACATACAATTATTTTTAAACTATGTATGTAGGCAGGAGCTAATTAACAGAGAGCACTTTGATTTGCCAGTGAAATTCCTCACAGTTATTTCATTATTTGCTACCATCCCCCCTCAAACAAAAATAATATAATTTCATTTTAGTAATTTCATAGTAACTCATAACCAATGAAAGAATAATCTGGAAAGGGAAACCCACCTCTAATAAACTCTGAATGCTTGTAGCCATTGTGATTTTTATAGCATTCTGTTCCTCTGCCCAGAGTAAATGATTCCATATGTTTGAGTCATTTATGGAATAATTATAGGTACTTTTAGTAGATTTAAAAATAAAACAGCAATAGCAAAACCTCTTACTATAAAAAGTTTACATATTGAAGGGAAAAAACTCTTTCTTTTTTAAATGAAAAAAAACAAAATTATTTCTAAAATTGTTTCTTGAACTTCTGTATCGCAAATTCTAGAGTTCAAATCCCAAGTTCAAACCCCAGGGGAAATGCCACCATTGTACTGTGCACCAAAAAGAAAGAAGCAATGGAAAAATCAAAACGCCACTTCATATTTCTTTCTTAGAATAGTGTTGCTTTTTCCAAAATCTTCTCAGATTTAAAGCTTGATTTTTGCCATTCTTAAAAAAAAAACAAAAACCCTAATATATGTCTATCAGGTGTACCACATTGTCACATTTAACTTTCATGATATAAAATAGTTAGCATCATTATCATTTAACAAATGAAACTGGTTCAGAGTAATTAAGCAATTTACAAAAAATCACTTAACTGATAAGTCAAAGAGCAAAGATTTGACCTCAATTGTGTCTGATTGATTCTAAAAACCACAGTTTCTTCTTTCTACTAGATTGGTTCCCAAGTGGAAGAACAGTTAAGAGCAATCCCTTTGGTGAGGATGATTTAATATTTTATAGCCTAATAAAACAATTTCACCCATTATCTTTCCTTTAGTCCTGGCTTTTCCCTATTTAGCTTTCTTCTGATGTATAGCATTTTATAATGCTTGTCCTCACACATATTTGATTCTAATAATACACCTGGTATTGCTAGATCAGAATAGAGCAATACTTCCCATGTTCCAAACATATACTCTTGTAGAATGTAACATTATAATATAAATATATTTTTACTTTCTATATGTTAATACATTAGTGACAAAGCAAAGACATTTATGAATGAACATAGGTGATCTCTTAAATATTTTCTAAAGTGGCAGTTATTTATAAATTCTGAATGGATTTGGTAAAAGGGCTGTGGTTCCATATGAGAATTGCTTCCATCAGACCAGACACTAATTTGAAATTAATGCGGCCACCCCCAGACTAATTTATCAAATGTGGAATTAAGAATCGAAGCTTTATGGACACTCAGAAATAAAATATCAGACAATATAGTGCTGGGATTTGGCAGGGTTTTTTCTTTAGATTTTCCTCTCTGGTTTGTTTGTCCTGTAAGATTTGTGGGTTATGTAAGATTGATTGAAAGTTGTAGTGAGGACAGAAGGTAGAGGATGAATCCCTAGATTATGAGTTACTTGATTGTGTTTCATAAGGTGAAAAGCACTTTCTGCTAAGAAAAAGTCTTCCCACTGTTGATACAATCAAACGTACCATATTTTGTTTTTTTTTGAAATGCTAAAACAAGAAAAACTTCACTAATCTATGTATGCTGCTTAACAATAACCTGCCAGGAAATATTTGTTATATTTACTACATGTCACCACTGAGGAGAGAATGAACAAAAAATTCACACAATCCCTAATATAAAATTTATGGTGTAATAAAAGAGACAAAATATTCAATATCATTTTCTAATTATTTATTTGCATTTTTATTTACTGTGAGGAAAATTGTAAATGGATTGGATGGTGTTGTGATAGTAAAATAGAAAAATATTGCAGATGACATCTGGGTGTTTTATCTGACTTAACTGGGTGACAGATGAACTTAATTGCAAAACAGAAATAGAGACACAGATATAGAGAACAAACTTATGGATACCAATTCGGGGAAGAGGGTGGTGGGATGGGATGACTTGGGAGACTAGGATTAATATATATATACACTACTATGTATAAAATTTGCTGACTGTATAGAGCTTCTCCATCTTTGGCTGCAAAGAATATAATCAATCTGATTTCGGTGTTGACCATCTGGTGATGTCCATGTATAGAGTCTTCTCTTGTGTTGTTGGAAGAGTGTGTTTGTTATGACCAGTGCATTTTCTTGGCAAAACTCTATTAGTCTTTGTCCTGCTTCATTCCGTATTCCAAGGCCAAATTTGCCTGTTACTTCAGGTGTTTCTTGACTTCCTACTTTTGCATTCCAATCCCGTATAATGAAAAGGACATCTTTTTTGGGTGTTAGTTCTAAAAGGTCTTGTAAGTCTTCACAGAACCATTCAACTTCAGCTTCAGACTTAAATTGAAGAAAGTAGGGAAAACCACTAGACTATTCAGGTATGACCTAAATCAAATCCCTTATGATTATACAGTGGAAGTGAGAAATAGATTTAAGGGCCTAGATCTGATACATAGAGTGCCTGATGAGCTATGGAATGAGGTTCGTGACATTGTACAGGAGACAGGGATCAAGACCATCCCCATGGAAAAAAGAAATGCAAAAAAGCAAAATGGCTGTCTGGGGAGGCCTTACAAATAGCTGTCAAAAGAAGAGAAGCAAAAAGCAAAGGAGAAAAGGAAAGACATAAACATTTGAATGCAGAGTTCCAAAGAATAGCAAGAAGAGATAAGAAAGCCTTCTTTAGTGATCAATGCAAAGAAATAGAGGAAAATAACAGAATGGGAAAGACTAGAGATCTCGTCAAGAAAAACAGAGATACCAAAGGAACATTTCATGCAAAGATGGGCTCGATAAAGGACAGAAATGGTATGGACCTAACAGAAGCAGAAGATATTAAGAAGAGATGGCAAGAATACACAGAAGAACTGTACTAAAAAGATCTTCATGACCCAGATAATCACGATGGTATGATCACTCACCTAGAGCCAGACATCCTGGAACGTGAAGTCAAGTGGGCCTTGGAAAGCATCACTACGAACAAAGCTAGTGGAGGTGATGGAATTCCAGTTGAGCTATTCCAAATCCTGAAAGATGATGCTGTGAAAGTGCTGCACTCAATATGCCAGCAAATATGGAAAACTCAGCAGTGGCCACAGGACTGGAAAAGGTCAGTTTTCATTCTAATCCCAAAGAAAGGCAATGCCAAAGAATGCTCAAACTACTACACAATTGCACTCATCTCACATGCTAGTAAAGTAATGCTTAAAATTCTCCAAGCCAGGCTTCAGCAATATGTGAACCGTGAACTTCCTGATGTTCAAACTGGTTTTAGAAAAGATAAAGGAACCAGAGATCAAATTGCCAACATCCGCTGGATCATGGAAAAAGCAAGAGAGTTCCAGAAAAGCATCTATTTCTGCTGTATTGACTATGCCAAAGCCTCTGACTGTGTGGACCACAATAAACTTTGGAAAATTCTGAAAGAGATAGAAAAACCAGACCACCTGACCTGCCTCTTGAGAAATTTGCATGGAGGTCAGGAAGCAACAGTTAGAACTGGACATGGAACAACAGACTGGTTCCAAATAGGAAAAGGAGTATGTCAAGGCTGTATAATGTCACCCTGTTTATATGCAGAGTACATCATAAGAAACGCTGGACTGGAAGAAACACAAGCTGGAATCAAGATTTCCGGGTTAAATATCAATAACCTCAGATATGCAGATGACACCACCCTTATGGCAGAAAGTGAAGAGGAACTCTAAAGCCTCTTGATGAAGGTGAAAGTGAAGAGTGAAAAAGTTGGCTTAAAGCTCAACATTCAGAAAACAAAGATCATGGCATCCGGCCCCATCACTTCATGGGAAATAGATGGGGAAACAGTGGAAACAGTGTCAGACTTTGTTTTTCTGGGCTCCAAAATCACTACAGATGGTGACTGCAGCCATGAAATTAAAAGATGCTTACTCCTTGGAAGGAAAGTTATGACCAACCTAGATAGCATATTCAAAAGCAGAGACATTACTTTGCCAACAAAGGTTCGTCTAATCAAGGCTATGGTTTTTCCAGTGGTCATGTATGGATGTGAGAGTTGGACTGTGAAGAAGGCTGAGCACTGAAGAATTGATGCTTTTGAATTGTGGTGTTGGAGAAGACTCTTGAGAGTCCCTTGGACTGCAAGGAGATCCAACCAGTCCAATCTAAAGGAGATCAGCCCTGGGATTTCTTTGGAAGGAATGATGCTAAAGCTGAAACTCCAGTACTTTGGCCACCTCATGCCAAGAATTGACTCATTGGAAAAGACTCTGATGCTGAGAGGGATTGGGGGCAGGAGGAGAAGGGGATGACAGAGGATGAGATGGCTGGATGGCATCACTGACTCGATGGACGTGAGTCTGAGTGAACTCCAGGAGATGGTTATGTACAGGGAGGCCTGGCGTGCTGCGATTCATGGGGTTGCAAAGACTCAGACACGACTGACTACTGATCTGATCTGATCTGATGTAGAAAATTGATAACTAATGAGAACTTACCGTATTGCACAGGGAGCTCTACTCACTACTCTGTGGTGACCTAAATGAGAAGGAAATCTAAGTATGGATAAGTATGAAGAAAATCTAAAAAAATATCAATATGTGTATAAATATAGCTGATTATTTACTATAAAGCATATATAACACAACATTGTAAAGCAACTATACTCCAATAAAATTAAATATTTTAAAGTACAGAAATGAAGAAAACTGAGATGAAGACACAAAAGAAATAGAAGAAATTTTATAAGGAAAATAAAAAATTTTGTTGGGGACATGATAGGCTTGATATATGAGTGAAGATTTTGCATGGACAGATAGTTATAACACTTTGGAGCCAAGAGAGGGGTCTGAATTATCAGTTGTATATAAATCCGTAACGTTGGATGAAATTCAACAAGCATAAATGCATATGGAAATGTAAATAGTAATGAGCTTTAGGATAGTCCATCATTTTCTAAGGACTGGTTTCGTGGAAGACAATTCTTCACAGAGGGAGTGGGGTGGGGGATGATTTGGGAATGATTCAAACACCTATATTGTGCACTTTATTTCTACTATTATTACATCAGCTTCATCTCAGATCATCAGGCATTAGATGCTGAAGGTTGGAGACACCTGATTTAAGAGACAGAAGAGAGGGAAAGGATATAATATAACAAAGGAGATTAAGACAGAGAAATTGAGGGTAGGAGAAAAAACAGAAAAAAATGAATTCTGGAGGCCAAGTGAAAAAGGTTCTTAGGTGAAGGGGATTGACTAAGATTAATGCTAATAGAGAAGAATTGACCGTCTTATCTGACAAGAAGGAAAGTGAAAGTAAAAGTCTCTCAGTCATTTGACTCTTTGCAACCTCATGGACTGTAGCCTGCTTAGGCTTCTCTGCCCGTGGAATTTTCCAGGCAAGAATACTGGAGTGGGTAGCCATTCCATTCTCCAGGAGATCTTCCCAACCCAGAAACTGAACCCAGTTCTCCTGCATTACAGACAGATTCTTTACCACTTGAGCCGCCAGGGAAGCCTAATTATGGTGAAACTTGAAAAAATAAGAGCAGTTTCCATTGTTATAGTAGCAACAAAATGGGTTAAGACTTGAAATGGGTTAAGAAAAAGATGTGAGAAGACAGAAATAAAGACAACTTGTACAGAGAAACCTTTCCAAATGTGTTTGCTGCAAACAGATAATATGAATTTGAGAATAAAGATTTACTGTGTATTTATTTTTGTTAAATTAGGAAATATTATAACATGTATAAGCTGATGGGAATGATGCAAAAAAAATAAAGGAAAAATGTGTATTTCAGGAGATACTGAACAACTACAGGCAAATTTTCCTTTAGTTTTTAACCTGGCACACTGCAGTTCATGGGGTCACAAATAGTTGGCCCCAACCAAGCGACTGAACAACAAACAGAAGGAATTCAGCACGCAAGTAGAGAAGTTAGCCATAGAAAGGAACAGAGACTATGCATACATTGTAACTGGAAGAAATGTAGAGCTTATAGGCATATATGCAGGTAGACGGTGGATTTGCTGGGAAGAAGATGGGGTAATTCACAACTATAATCTTTTTAAATAAAATATAAGATGAGGTATCATTTTAAATTGGAGTAGGATAGACAATATTGTTCATGGGGTTCTCAAGACAAAAATGCTAAACTGGTTTGCCATTCCCTTCTCCAGTGGATCATGTTTTGTCAGAAACATGTCAATCCTAAAGGAACTAGTCAATCCTAAAGGAAATCAATCCTGAATGTTCATTGGAAGGACTGATGCTGAAGCTGAAGCTCCAATACCTGATGCAAAAAGCTGACTCAGTAGAAAAGGCCCCAATGCTGGGAAAGATAAAAGGCATGAGGAGAGAGGGACAACAGAGGATGAGATGGTTGGATGGTATCACCGACTCAATGGACATGAATTTGAACAACCTCTGGGAGATGGTGAAGGACAAGGAAGCCTGGTGTGCTGCAGTCCATTTGGTTGCAAAGAGTTAGACATGACTGAGTGACTGAACAACAACAGGGGAGATAATATTAGAATTTTTAAAAAAGGGAAGATTTGAGTTCATCAGATGTAGAAGGAGATCATACTAGATGTATAGTATAAATTAAAATGATCTCTTTGCATGTTTTATTCAGCTGTGTTATGATTGTTTAGATAATGTAGGCATGGGTACTTAAAAATTGATGTTTACCCAGGATTGATGTTCATTGATAGGACTGATGTTGAAGTTGAAACTCCAATACTTTGGCCACCTGATGCAAAGAGCTGACTCATTGGAAAAGACCCTGATGCTGGGAAATTTTGAGGGCAGGAGGAGAAGGGAACGACAGAGGATGAGATGGTTGGATGGCATCACCGACTCAGTGGACATGGGTTTGGGTGGACTCCGGAAGTTGGTGATAAACAGGGAGGCCTGGCGAGCTGCAGTTCGTGGAGTCGCAAAGAGTCAGACATGACTGAGCAAGTGAACTGAACTGAACTGAGGACTGGAGTTTTGCCAAGTATCTACTAAAGCCAGGAAGTAGAGACCAATGAATTAAGGCTATATGAAAAATAAATGATAATAACAAAGGTCATAAAAATTGTTGAATAATAAAACAAGTTGGCATATAAGTTGGGCTGAATGGACATTGAAAACACATTCAGGTCAATGGCCTGAACTTCCCCAATATTGTCAAATATTTGAAGTAGAGATACTAGCCTAGGTGAACTAAAAAAGAAGCTGCTAGCCTGAAATAGTATACTTGAAATAAAGATTATGGTGGTGGAACCATAAATACAACTACCAAATGGGAGTGGATGATTGAGGCTTTGGGACACAAATAAGCAAGAAATTGGGAAACCAGGGAGTTGGAGGAAGATGGAGAGAAATGAGAATATTCAACAAATATTTAGAATTTAAAATTGGTTACTGGGTTTTGTAATTAACTAAATATGAAGTAATTAGGGGGTCTTCCCTTGTGGGTCAGTAGTAAAGAATACCCCTGCCAATGCAGGAGACAAGATTTGATTCCTGAGTTGAGAAGACTCCATGGAGAAGGAAATGACAGTATTCTTGCCCAGGATGTCCTATGGAGAGAGGAGACGGGGCTACCGTTCATGGGATTGCAAAGAGTGAGACACAGCTTAGCAACTGAGCATGCACGCTTGAAGTCTTAAATAATTAATAGAAGAAACTCTTTATAGTTATTCCTAGGATCCTGACTTGCAAAGTTGAATGGATATTGGTAACAATGACTTACATGTGGCGTAGTGTGAGAGTAATAAACTCATGAATGTATTTTTGGATGCATTGAATTTGGGATGATTTTGGTAGAACCAAGTGATGTTAAGTGGGAAAATTAATATACACCTATGGAATTCTTTCCATATACAAGTGGAGTAAAAGTGAATAGGATATTTGAAATACAGAGAACTACTGTTGATGTATTTTGAGAGATTTACACATGAATAAAAAGAGAGAAACAGTTGGAGAGGGAATACTATCAAGAGAAGGATATTTTGAAGATGGATGAAATTTCAATCTGTTTGCAAGACTTTATAGAGTGACAGACTAGAGACACAGGATACAGAGATGACCAATTATAGGATTTACTGAAAAATCTAGAAGAATTTAGGGGTAGAGGAAATGTGAAAGGATTAGACTTGAAGACAAAAAGATGCCTGATAATGTCTTATCAGGAGAGAGAAACAGAGGATACAGAAAGATGCAGATAGATGAATAAATAAAGGCTGAGGAAGTTTCTGTTTAATGTTCTATATTTCCTCTGAAGTTGTAGATGAAGCCATCTTACCAAGAGAGAGGAACAGTAGGTTTTAATATATGTGGATTTGTGAAGAGGGTAATGAGGTCTGGAATTTTTAAACTCAAATATAAATTGTGCTAACTTTTGCTTTTAAAATATTCTGATGCTAATTCACAAATCATCAATAATTTGCAATGTGATACTCTATGTGTATCCAAGTGAAGGTCATCTTTTTTGTATTTTTGTATGAAAAATAACAGGTTGTGGTTTGCTATCAATGACTCTGTACTCATTAAATTAGAAGACTGTTAAATACTTAATCAGCGTCTAACAGCATCCTGTGTGTGTTCTAAGAAATTAACAGATTTCAATACCTGTAGTGATAATTGCAAAATGCTGATATATAACAGTTACTTCAAATGATACCATTACCAAAAACATCAGCAATTTTTTGTGTGCATTTGTGCAGGCAGGGAACATTTGTATATCAAGAAACCAGGATTTTTTTCTATTTAATTTTCCTGAAATGATCTTATGTAAGGAATTATGTTGTGAGGAACAATCCCTTATAAATATATTTGAGCCTGACTGCATTGATGAGACTAAATTTATCCTCAAACCATGGTTCTTATCTTGGGAATTTGTGTCATGTGCCTCTCTTAAATCTAAAGCCAGTAAAGGTAGATATCCAACATCCTGATGGTTAAAGCTCAATAGCTGAGATTTAGATATTTTTCTTTCTTCTTCCTGTTCTTTTAAAGGTTAATTTTTATCTTCAAATATATTTTATTTTATTTTTTGTTGTTGTTGTTTCTTTTTTTTTGTTTGTTTTTTTTAATTTCAGGTATACACATATATCTTCAAATATATTTTAAAATGATATTTAAAATTATAAAAGTAAAACATCCTCAGTATATTAAATATAGAGGTATGTGTGTACACATGTGTGTTTATCCTTCTAAACATTTCAGTTCAGTTCAATTCAGTCGCTCAGTTGTGTCGACTCTTTGCAATCCCATGAATCGCAGCATGCCAGGCCTCCCTGTCCATCACCAGCTCCCGGAGTTCACTCAAACTCACGTCCATCGAGTCAGTGATGCCATCCAGCCATCTCATCCTCTGTCATCCCCTTCTCCTCCTGCCCCCAATCCCTCCCAGCGTCAGAGTCTTTTCCGAGGAGTCAACTCTTTGCATGAGGTGGCCAAAGTATTGGAGTTTCAGGTTTAGCATTAGTCCTTCCAAAGAACACCCAGGACTGATCTCCTTTAGAATGGACTGGTTGGATCTCCTTGCAGTCCAAGGGACTCTCAAGAGTTTTCTCCAACACTACAGTTCAAAAGCATCAATTCTTGGGTGCTCAGCTTTCTTCACAATTCAATTCTCATATCCATACATGACCACTGGAAAAACCATAGCCTTGACTAGATGGACCTTTGTTGGCAAAGTAATGTCTCTGCTTTTGGATATGCTATCTAGGTTGGTCATAACTTTCCTTCCAAGGAGTAAGTGTCTTTTAATTTCATGGCTGCAATCACCACCTGCAGTGATTTTTACCCATATACTAATCATATATATTAATACAATAATAAAAGTTTTGTTTACTTACAGATATGGGAACATTACACATTATTCAGCAACATACTTTACTCAGTAGTACATATGAACAGCCTTCCATATTTTAATTCTTTAAATTAGATTGTAAATTAAATTTTGGTTTGTTTGTTTTTGACTATTTTGCCAAAAAAACTAAAGTACTAATAATATATCAGTGGTGATGAAAGAGATGATGGTGTTTTCCAACTCACTGCCATGGAGTGAAGTTAAGGCCTATTAACTGCCATCTCTTGTTCTTCTATTTGCCTGATGAAAAACTGAAACTTTACATGAACTCAACTGGCAAGATGACCCATATGACCAGGTAATATCTCACATGGAAAAATAATGTTATGTAACCTGAAAAGTTAAAAGACTGAGAAGAAGAAATTTTGCCTCAGTTGAGAAATTTAAAATAAAAAATTAATAGGTCTACTTCATACTTCTTTTGGATTATTTCTTTAATAATCATTTACAACATGTTAAATTATCTTTCCTGGATTCCCAGACAGTACATCATATAGTATCAAATATGGCCTAATGTTAATAGTATACATAATTTCAATAATAGAAAAATAATAGACAAGGGACAGATTGAAAAAGTAATATTCTTTCTGAGAAGAGAATCTGGTTAGTGTAGATATGGATTTTTTTCTTTAATAATATTGGTTTCTTTTGCATGTAAATGAAATGGTTTCAGGCAAAGTATAAAGTCGTCTTGCTATTATTTCAATATTGCTTGAATTGACTTAGGTTCAATTTTTTTTCTTTGTTTATGTTTTATCTGGTGGCTCTAAATCTCTATTCAGAATATCTGTGGACTCATAACATCTTGTAAGCAATTGCTTCAGGAAAAAAAAATGGGTTTCCCCATAATTAGAAATGTGTTTTATTTAGGAATTGGGCATTTATATACATTAAAAAAGTAGGTATATTGTTAAACATTGTTATTAGATTCTCCAAAGTGTGTAATTGTGATTTTGGTCACAATAAACCTCCCCTTAGAACATTAAAAAAAAAAAAAAAATCCTTTCTATGCTAAAAACATTGATTAAAGTGTGGTGCAATGACCAAAAAATCTTTATAAGGAGGGTTTGTTTGTCTTTTCTCTGACTTTTCTGTAGAGTATTCTAAAGGAGAAACAGCTTCACCCTATCATTTTTTAATCTTTGGGTTACTTCCAAGATACTATGGGCCCAGGATTTAGAAAAAACTGAATATCTGTAGTTTTTTCAAGTTAAATGTTAATGAAGAAATCTGCTTTCTTCATGTTCTACTTATTGATCTTCTAGTACAGTATTTGAAGTTCATAAATTATGAAAACATTTTAGTACTTTTGAAATTTGTCTATTTGAAGATGGATAGCAATGAACAATCTGTCCAGTACCTCATACGTAAATCCCACAATTCAGAAACTACACTCTTGAAGTTTTGCAAGATTCTACTTAGCGTTACTTATAAATGTGTAGGGCATCTCCCCACCCAACCCACAATAAAAGTATTCAGTCAAGGCTGATGCAGGTAAAGCCTGTTGAATGACCAAGAGACTGATATTTAAGCTGAGTGGCTCAGACGGTAAAGCATCTGTGGGAGACCTGGGTTCGATCCCTGGGTCAGAAAGATCCCCTGGAGAAGGAAATGGCAACCCACTCCAGTATTCTTGCCTGGAGAATCCCATGGATAGAGGAGCGTAGTGGGATGCAGTTCATGGGGTTGCAAAGAGTCAGACATGACTGAGCGACTTCGCTTTCACTTTCAATAAAAGCACCAGGGTTATTAACTGTTACCTAAAAGGGAAGAGTTATCTGTGTCATTTGTTTTTAAAAATGTGATTATCTGGAGATAAAGTATTTGATAGTTCCACACAAGTAAAGAAGGAAAACTTGGAAAATCTGGACATCGTTCCTTTTACACTTAGGATTTTACTTGGGTGACGAGTGAAATTAAGCCTTATGTCAGTGGCTTCAATAGGTTTATGTGTTATTCTTTAAAATACAGAGAAGTCTAGAAGTGTGGGGGCTACAAAATCACCACAGATGGTGACTGCAGCCATGAAATTAAAAGACGCTTACTCCTTGGAAGAAAAGTTATGACCAACCTAGATAGCATATTGAAAAGCAGAGACATTACTTTGTCAACAAAGGTCCGTCTAGTCAAGGCTATGGTTTTTCCAGTGGTCATGTATGGATGTGAGAGTTGGACTGTGAAGAAGGCTGAGCGCCGAAGAATTGATGCTTTTGAACTGTGGTGTTGGAGAAGACTCTTGAGAGTCCCTTGGACTGCAAGGAGATCCAACCAGTCCATTCTAAAGGAGATCAACCCTGGGTGTTCTTTGGAAGGAATGATGCTAAAGCTGAAACTCCAGTATTTTGGCCACCTCATGCGAAGAGTTGACGCATTGGAAAAGACCCTGATGCTGGGAGGGATTGGGGGCAAGAGGAGAAGGGGACGACAGAGGATGAGATGGCTGGATGGCATCACTGACTCGATGGACGTGAGTTTGAGTGAACTCCGGGAAATGGTGATGGACAGGGAGGCCTGGCGTGCTGCGATTCATGAGGTTGCAAAGAGTTGGACATGACTGAGCAACTGAACTGAACTGAACTGAGCTATTGCCTTTGGTTCCATGGAGCAGTAACATCAGGGTCAGAATCCATGTCATTTTCTTATCTTTCTGTTTTGGGAGCAAGATGGCTGCTGCAGCTCTAGCATTACATCTGAGGACAGAGAAGGAGGGACAGATTTCATCAGTTGTACTTCTATTTTTTCCCAGAATTCTTTTACATTTCTTTTACATAAATTCCCAACATTTGCTTTTCTCTCATTGGCCAGAAATTTTTTATTTTTTTATTCACATCAAGATATAGAGAGACTGGGGAAATTGTTGAAATTTTTAAAAAATCCCTGAATTAGAAGCTATTAGGAAACAAGGGATTAGGAATGACAGTTGGGTTAATCAATTTGACACAGTATGGTGGGAGTGAGGGGGCTTCCAGGTGGCGCTAGTAATAAAGAACCCAGCTGTCAATGCAGGAGACTTAAGAGATGTGGGTTTGATCCCTGGGTCAGGAAGCAGGAAGATACTCTGGAGAAGGAAATGACAACCCCCTCCAATATTCTTACCTGGAGAGTCCCTTGGACAGAGGAGCCTTCTGGGCTACAGTCCTGATGGGCTACAGTCCATGGAGTTGCAAAAAGTCAGACATGAAGGAAGCGACTTTGCTCGCAGGTATGTAGGCATGTGGTGAGGGTGAGAGATAAACCAAACTCCTACAAGAAAACAAAAATAACAACTGATCCAAGGATTCTTTTCACAGCTTTTAGGAGAAAATATTTTGCTTATTACCTTATATTCAGTAATAAGCAAATATTAAACATGTATAGCTTCAGTTCAAGAAAAATGAAATAAATAACTTTTCCCATTATCTTTTCACTAGAAGTATTTTAGAATTACACTTCTGTTAAGTTTAAAAATACATAGAAAATTCTAAAATTGTTGAAATATTTATGTGATTTTAAGGATTGATTTAAGATGAAAAATATCTAAATATTTATATTTTTTGTAATTCAGTTATTTATTCATGTAATGTTCATTTAATTCTTGTTTTCATGAGACAAACTAACCTCCCAAAAATATAAGGACACCTGTAACATAATTCCAGTACTTAAAGGACATATATCTGTACTTTTAAAAATAGAAAATTTGTTATTTTACCTTTAAGCTCTGAATATGTACACATCCCTAAAGTTGAAATTTACACATTGCTCATGTGTAAACTTTAACATGGTACCTCTATTCTAGTACTCCTAGATGAGCTAAATTAAACTAGAATTCAGTAGATAGCATGGGATATATTAGAACTAAATGTTATAGATTAGAAATAAAAGAGTATTTGCCCTCAAAGGGATATTATACCTAAGTATAATTTTATTTAATTTGACAATAAGGAAAATGTTGGTGACCTTGACAAGTACTGATTTAGTGGAAAACCTAAAATGTAATGGGAATTAGTTCAGTAATTAAGAGAGCACAAGAAAATAATTATAAACACCTAAATAAGTTTAGTTTGAGAGTGTATAAAAGAGATACATAGTGCTAAGGGGAGATATTCTTATGATAGCCAAATGGAATGAATTGGGTCACAGAGATGGCGATAAAATTGAGGCCATTTATTAGCACTTAGTACTTTATATCTAAAAACATAAGGTTGTTCCAGTGAAAATTACAAACTCATAAAATAAAAAATATGAAGTGGCATATTCCAGAAGGGCTTCCCTGGTGGCTCAGAGTTTAAAGCGTCTGCCTCCAATGCAGGAGACCCAGGTTTGATCCCTGGGTTGGGAAGATCCCCTGGAGAAGGAAATGGTTACCCACTCCGGTATTCTTGCCTGGAGAATCCCATGGACGGAGAAGCCTGGTAGGCTACAGTCCACGGTGTGGCAAAGAGTCAGACACGACTGAGCGACTTCACTTTCACTCTCACTTTCACTTTTCACCTTTTTCAATTACAGAACTTTCTTTAATACCAAACGTTCAATTCTCTAAAAAGGAGTATCATTAGGACTCAGAATTAACAAAGATCTGTATAGACTTCCAAAGGTGCTTAGTTTCAGCTTGTCTTACCCAGTGGGAAGAACAGCTCTGGTATAATAGTACAAATAACATTTTTAAATGTATTAGCTATTTTAGATGTGTGTTACATTAAAAATGAATGCTTTCAAATGATCACAACAAAAATAGATTGATACAGCAAACTTTACCAAACTTTGGAGAAACAAAGCTCCAAAATAAGTTTATCAGGGAAAGAAAAGGAAAAGGAGGAGGAAAGAAAACAGAAATGAAAACAAAAGCCCTTTAGTTCAGTTCAGTTCAGTTCAGTCACTCAGTCGTGTCCAACTCCTTGCGACCCCATGGACTGCAGGATGCCAGGCTTCCCTGTCCATCACCAACTCCTGGAGTTTACCCAAACTCATGTATATTGAGTTGGTGATGCCAAAAGCCCTTGAACCTTTTTCTTCCTTTTTCATTTTTAGCATTCCTAGAGAAAAAACAAAGTATTGGAAATGCTTAAATAAAATTGCATTATGTTATCTGTGGTTCTCTTTAATTAAAAAATGTGAAGCTATTAATAAAATCAGCACAGGTATAAGTGTTGACATTAGAGGAGGAATAGGTAGACACAGAAATCTGAAAGCATATTGAAATGATAACAGTATACATTTATATTGTTCGGCACCTCAAATCCATAGAAACAAAGGAATCAACACTTCTCCATCCAAATGTTTTTTCTCTTTGTTTCTTACACCCATAATGGGAATCATCAACCTTCCACCACCCAAGCACCGGATTCTTGTCATCTTTGGCTCCTCCTTTGTCTCTCTTCACCATCAGGTTTATGCACTTGATGTATATTTCTGCTGTTGTAAATACTTTTCTGCTTCATCCTCTATACTTCCCTACTCTGTCCCTCGCTGCCACCAATAAGAACTATTGGAATAGTTTAGTCTTCTTTTCCTGGCTTATCTATCTAGTGTATTAGAAGAATAATCTTTCTAATATACTGTTGTAATCATATTTTAATGAAAACAGACAAGGTTTTAGAGTAAAACAAGACAAAATTCAAAATGACTAACCATGTAGAATGCTTAAGACCTGCTGCAAGTTTTATAACCTCCCTCAGATTCATCATACATAAATAATCAATATGTTAGAATAATTATTTGACATAACACATATAAAACACATCAGCAGGCAAAGAGTCCACCTCCATGCAGGAGACACTGGAGATACAGGTTCCCCTGGAGGAGGAAATGACAACCTGCTTCAGTATTCTTGCCTGAAAAATTCCATGGACAGAGTAGCCTGGCAGGCTACAAACCAAAGAGTCACAAAGAGTCAGACATGACTGAGTTACTAAGCACAACACATATAAAACACATGCCAAATGTAGCTTTGTTTTTCAATCCTGGAAAAAATGTTTAGTGATCCCACATGGATGTCCAAAATCCTGGCATTTCCCCCATAGCTATAGCTGCTCTTAAAGTCTCCTCCCTTGTCATTTCATCTAGCTTCTCATTAACATGTGCAAGTCCCCTCAGTGGGACAAAAGTTTGCCAGAAGGGCAAAATAAGTAGAAAATACATCATCTAAATGAAAAGAGTGATTTTTTTTTCAACGACATTTTCTTACTCCCTTTGTGTAAGTATTTCATAAATAAAATTGTTTTTAGTCTAAGGCAAGTATTGGGGTGCTTTATAAACATACTAAAAATCAAAGATGTTTTATATAAATGAAAGAAAAGTGAAAGTGAAGTCGTTCAGTCGTGTCTGACTCTTTGCAACCCCATGAACTGCAGCCCACCAGGCTCCTCTATCCATGGGATTCTTTTATATACACAATTGTATGTAAAATGAAAAAAAAAAATCAAAGTTTTAGTTAAATTAGCTTGTAAATTATCTCAAAATGGGGCTGTTTAAATCTGTATTATATAACTGTCCCCAATAAACTTAACACAAATGTGTGATGTTTTGATAAAGATAAATGCAATTTTCTGTAGTCTGTGATCTCTGTTAGCAGCATGTGCTGTGCTGTGCTTAGTTGCTCAGTCGTGTCCAACTTTTTGCAACCCCTTGGACTATAGCCCTCCAGGCTCCTGTGTCCATGGGAATTTTCCAGGCAAGAATACTGGAGTGGGTAGCCTATCCCTTCTCCAGGGGAATTTCATGACCCTGGAATCCAACAGGGATCTCCTGAATTGCAGGTGGATTCTTTATCAGCTGAGCTACAGGTAGCTACAGTTAACTGAGCTACTTATGCCCATTAGTAGCATAGGTGTATGAAATTACAGTGATGAGAATGAATGGAGATTTTGAGGTGAAGAAAAATGTTAATATGTGAGAATAAAGGATCATGCCTATAATGATTTACTTCTCTCCTACTTTAGTTCTGTGGAGGTAAAGTAGGAAGTACTTTAGGAGAAGTACTTTAGGAAGTACGTAGGAGGCCTGGTGTGCTGCAGTCCATGGAGTCACAAAGATTCAGACAAGACTTGGAGACTGAACAACACTTTACTTCACAGAGAAGCATTTATGTAATATTTTCTTCTCTATTGTGGGACTGATTCCTTATCATATTGAATCATTTTGGTAGGTGACAACCGAAATTTTAAGATTTTTATCTTCAATTTTTTAATACTTTGGCATATTGCTTCAGATTACCGTGTCTATGTGATGAATAGGTAATGGGATAGAGCAGTGTTTAGTGGATTTTGTATTTTGCAATTAAATATTTAAAAAATTATGTTCATTTCATTAAACATATGTATATATTCTACCTATACAGATGATGTTTAAAGTGTTCTACTAATATGAACATTGTATTGTATAATAGGTATAAACCACACAATACATACACACAACTCTAAAGACAGAAAATTTACCTGAGCTCTTACACAAATCTGCTAAAAGTTCTTTCTTATCTAATTCTCTTTCAGTATTTTATTTGTAACAATTCATAGATATTTTTCAATTATATTTCAGCAAAGCTGAAAACAATTCAAAGGTGTAAAATTCATAGGTGTGTTATTTGTACTCTTAGGATTGTGTGTTTAATCATGAGAATAATTGCCTCAAAAATCAAATGTTCAGGTTTGTATGCTTTCCTAAAATTGCAACAAAAACTCATAGATAGATATAAATATTACTTGTAAATTGGAGGAAGGAATCACTGTAAAACTATCAGAATTTTTTTTTCAGTTCTAATCCTAGACATAATCCAAGTGATATTTACATATTTGTTTAATGGTAAAATCTTTTCTGAAATACCTTGTAATGCTGTGTTTTGAATAATATGTAATAGCATATTGAAAACTTATTGGGAAAAACATTTATTTAAACACATGAAAAGTCAAGAAACATTCATTTTCTTAGGAAGAGGGACAGAATATTTTGCTTCATCTGCTTTAGCGCTTACATTTCTGGTCACATTTAAGATATAATAGAGAAATCTCAAATCTTAATCAAAGGATACTGTAATACCCTAAATAGTATACTGTAATACTCTAGGTCTCATCAAATAAAAGCTATAACTATCAACTGATGAATGCCTCAGAATTTTATCCACATCACTTTCCTTTGCTCAAAAAACAAAAGATGTGTTATATTTATAGAGCAAGTAGAATTACGGGTCAGATAAGTACAGTTTACAGGAGGGGAAAAAGAAAAAAAAAAAAACAACATTAATATGGCTCTCCTTGCCCTAGGCAGTAACCCTTAAACTGTCTTCTGGGGAATTTCAATATTTTCTAGTGTTTCAAGATCTCTGGTTTCAAATCTGAACCACTTTGGGGAAGACTGAACAGATGAACAGTGCAGTAAGGACTATCACCAGAGTGATAGATTCTGCTTGTCTTTGCTTTTCCTTTAGGAAATTGAAGTTTTTTAATCCCCTCAAAATCTTGTTAACTGTTCTCTCACTGAGAAAATAAAATGAAGCTAAATGAAGAACTAAAGCACTTATAATTGTCAAT
Source organism: Bos mutus (assembly GCF_027580195.1). Taxonomy (NCBI): domain Eukaryota; kingdom Metazoa; phylum Chordata; class Mammalia; order Artiodactyla; family Bovidae; genus Bos; species Bos mutus. The sequence goes on from NC_091618.1 coordinate 36,357,633, forward strand.
AAGCACATAAATGACTTAATAGACATGAATCATAATGGACATAGCAATGCAAAGAAAGTGCCAGTGTGATGAGAATTATACCATTAAGATAAAATAAAATCAAATGTAAAATTAAACAAAAACTAAATATAAAATCAGAGTTTATTAGAACTCCTAAATAAATTTATGTGCATTTTATATTCTCTATTATCAAATATAAGTATTGAAGAAAAATCTGATTAATTATATTTCTCTTCTCTAAAGTAATTTTAATGAAACATCTTTAGAAAGACAACTTAATATAGCTGAAAAATTGATGAACTTGAGATTACAAGATGTAAAATGTTAGCATTACTATTTATGTTTGACCTTATCTAAGTATCTTACCTTTTTTGAGTCTATTTCTTATTTTTAATATGGGGGTTATAAGATCTATCTATATTGCATAGTTATTGTGAAAGTATGCAATGTATGTAAAAAGAAAATTTTAATCAAAATTATACAACTATTATTAGAACGAAAAGTCTTATAGTCAATCTATTTAAATTATTTGAACATAAGTGCAGTATTTAAGACCAAACAAATCCCTGGTATATCTCTATAAAAGGGGACAGTTCTATATCAAGATAGAATCTTTGATGTTTTCATTTCTATTAGATTATTTCCTTTTGAAAAAGGAAATAATTGTTAATGACATTACAAGTGTCATAAAACCAATGAGCACCTAATGGCAGTCAAATCTTGTGTTCCTCTTATTTGGACAGAACTTTTCCTGTGTTTGTATTTCCCTTGTGGCTCAGCTGGTAAAGAATCTGCCTGCAATGTGGGAGACCTGGATTCCATCCCTGGGTTGGGAAGATCCCTTGGAGGAGGAAAAGGCTACTCACTCCAGTATTCTGGCCTAGAGAATTCCATGGACTATACAGTCCATGGGGTCACAAAGAATCGGACATAACTGAGTGACTTTCACTTTCCTGTGTTTAAACTGCTTACATACATAATTAATATAATATTGAAATGGTCCTATTTGTGAAGTGGTATTATTTATCTCAGTTGGCAACTGATTCTAAGAATTTTCTTTCAGTAAAGAGTCAAGATGTTTTTGATCAACTACATTTAAAGAGCAAATTAGGAAATATAGTCTATTACTGTGGATACATTTAACCTGTGGTCCATGATAGATTCATGCTTTTTGTCTGATGGTTACTATAACATTTTTGGAGGAAAGATAAGATACAGGATGTTAACCAATGTCATATAATCATATTTTTAAGACAAAATATAAGCTTACACAGAGTCATCACTTCTGACTCTAATGTATAAAACATCCATTTGTGTTATATGTAGGTTTGTTGTTGTTGTTGTTGTTGTTTGGTCACTTAGTGTGTCTGACTCTTTGCAACACCATGGACTGTAGCCCGCCAGACTCTGTCCATGGGAGTCTTATGGTTTATTACAGGCAGTAACTAACTTACCTTCCCAGGAAGTGAAACTTGGTAATACTTAGGTGCTCTTGTATGAATGTGTATGTGTTCATTTATTTATACATATATATGTAAAGAGTTAGGGAACTTCCCTGGTGGCTCAGACAGTAAAGCATCTGCCTACCATACTGGAGACCCAGGTTCAATCCCTGGGTTGGGAAGATCTCTTGGAGAAGGAAATGGCAACCCACTCCAGTATTCTTGCCTGGAAAATCCCATGGATGGAGGAGCCTGGTTACAGTCTACAGACTACAGTCCATGGGGTTGCAAAGAGCTGGACACGACTGAGCGACTTCACTTTTTTATGTAAAGAGTTATATGGAAGTGTCCTAGATTCTCTAAACTGTGCTAAGTATTTATCAAAGGACAAACATTTAATTTACTGTTCACAAAAGTGTACTTTTGAGAGTGAAGGGGGTTCTATTGGTACTTAACAGTGGTACAAACTGAGACTGTCTTGGCCTAAGTAAGGTGTATATTTTGCCAGTGCTAAGGTGTTTGCTGGTACTAGTGGTAAAGAATCCACCTGCCAATGCAGGAGACTCATGAGTCGTGGGTTTGATCTCTCGGTTGGGAAGATCCCCTGGAGTAGAAAATGGCACCCCACTCCAATATTCTTGCCTAAAAAATCCCATGGACAGAAGAACCTGGAAGGCTACAGTCCATGGGGTCACAAAGAGTCCGACACAACTGAGCACTGTTTCAAGAGTATTTGATTTCATGATAGTATTAAACAGGATCCCTGGTGGCTCAGACAGTAAGGCATCTGTCTACAATGCAGGAGACCCAGGTTTGAGCCCTGGGTTGGGAAGATCCCCTGGAGAAGGAAATGGCAATCCACTCCAGTACTATAGCCTGGAAAATCCCATGGATATAGGAGCTTGGTAAGGGTCTATGGGGTCGCAAAGAGCCGGATATGACTGAACGACTTCGCTTTCACTTTCAGAGGCAAATATGTCAGATCTCAGGCATCTGAGAAAGACCAGGTAGCTCCTGCTGTGTTTATTTCTCATTACCTTTGGTGAAGAATGTGCTTATGTCTATTTAAACTGAGTTATTTGACGGTGGTACTGCTATTCCAACTAGTGGAGGCAGACATATAATTATTAGGTTGGTGAGAAAGTAATTGTGGTTTTGCATTGTTGAACTTTGCTGTTTGATATTGGAATACATTCTTAAATATTTAATATGTTGTTTTATTATATACCATCTTAATGAGCATTTCTGACTTTATGTTTTTTGTTAATTACTGATTACTAGCTGTTTATATTTATTTTAGACTAGGGAAATGATGTTAGACAAAAGGCAAGATAGAATGAGTGTCTTATTTGAGTTCAAAATGGGTTGTAAAACAGCAGGGACAACTTGCAACATCAACAACTCATTTGGCCCAGGAACTGCTAGTGAACGTACAGTGCAATGGTGGTTCAACAAATTTTCTGAAGGAGATGAGTGCTTTGAAGATGAGAAGTGCAGTGGCTGACCATTGAAATTTGACAATGACCAATTGAGACGATCATGGAAGCTGATCCTCTTACAACTAGGAGATGTTGCTAAAGAATGTCGACCATTCTATGATAGTTCAGCATTTGAAGCAAATTGGAAAGGTGAAAAAGCGCAATAAGTGAGTGCCTCATGAGCCGACCGCAAATCAAAAAAAAATCATTTTGAAGTATCATGTTCTTTTATGCTATGCAACAGCAACAGACCATTTCTTGATCAGACTGTGACATGTGATGAAAAGTGGATTTTGTTTGACAGCCGGTGGTGACCAGCTCAGTGGTTAGACCAAGAAGAAGCTCCAAAGACTTCCCAAAGCCAAACTTGCACACACACACAAAAAGTCATGGTCACTGTTTGGTGGTCCCCATCTGATCCACTGCAGCTTTCTGAATCCCAGCAAAATCATCATATCTGAGGGGTACAGTCAGTAAATCAGTAAGTCAATGGGATACACTGAAAACTGCAACACCTGTAGCTGGCATTGGTCGACAGAAAGGGCACAATTATTCTCCACAACACCACCGACTGCATGTCACACAACCAACGTTTCAAAAGTTGAAAGAATTGGGCTCCAAAATTTTGCCTCATTCCTCATATTCATCTGACCTCTCGCCGACCGACGACTACTTCTTCAAGCATTGCCACAGTGTTTTGCGGGAAAACGCTTAGACAACCGGCAGGAGTCAGAAAATGCTTTCCAAGAGTTTGTCGAATCCTGAAGCACAGATTTTTTACACTACAGGAATAAACAAACTTATTTTTTGTTGTCAAAAATGTGTTGATTGTAATAGTTCCTATTTTGATTAATAAAGATGTGTTTGAGCCTAGTTATAATTTAAAATTCACAGCCCGAAACCACAATTACTTTTCACCAACCTAATAAAACTCAAATTAGTCTGAGGTGGAATTCCAGCATGATGTAATACTATAAGGAAAAATTGTGAAGATTTGAAAGGTAAACATAAAGTAATAATGCTAGAGACATTATTTTACACTTTCATTTAAACTTTGTTATTCAAAAATGGTTAAAATGATCTAATTAGCCTGTTGGACTTGTTTGTTTATAATTCTGTGTAAATTAAAAAAAAAAAATCAGTTTAACACCTTTAGTACCCATCATGGACAGAAAATAAAGCAGCCCTAAGCTTTAAAAAAAAAAAATGTTTATTTATTTGGCTGTACTGGGGCTGAGCTGTGGTATTTGGGGATCTTTAGTTTGGCATGCAAACTCTTCACTGCAGCATGTGGAATCCAGTTCCCTGACCTGGGATTACCCAGGCCCGCTGTATTGGGGGTGTGGGATCTTAGCCACTGGGACACCAGGGAAGCCCTATGGCCCTAAGTCTGATCCAAACAATTCTGAGGATCTGACTTCAAATTGTTTAATTTAGAGCTTCTAAAAGTGGAGTTCTTTGATATAAAGTCAATACCGTGAGTTGTAAACTACATCATCAGTGTGTTATATTAATAGAATATCTGATTGATTCCTTTATCTGTAATTGAAAATTATTCCATACTTAAGAAATAAAGAAAAATATGCCTATATTATAAATTTAAAATACTTTTATTTGGTGAAATTAACACAAAAAAAATCTTATAGATTTAGAATTCTTTTCACTAGTGGGAAAGAAACTGCCTGCCAAGGCAGGAGACTTAAGAGACACAGGTTTGATCCCTGGGTTGGGAAGATCCTCTGGAGTAAGAAATGACAACCACTCCAGTATTCATGCCTGGAGAATCCCATGGACAGAGGAGCCTAGCGGGCCACAGTCCACAGGGACACCACTGAAGTGACTTAGCACAGCACAGCACAGTGAGTATATTAAAGTACCAGTCTTACTAAGTTTATAATTTTAAAGAAAATACCACTGCACATATTTTGTAGAATAGTCTGCCCTTGACATTAAATGAAACAAAATGGGTGTAATCAAATAGTTTTAAAGCCATTTGAATTTTAATCGTAAATTATATTGACTTTATTTTGTTTCTGATTTGTTACCTGAAAGGAAACAGATCAGTGAAAGAAAGTATTTGGATGTTTATAAAATCAAGTTCCGTGATTCACTCACATTTTATATTCTCCAGTGAGGAATAACATAGTTCAAATATACTAATGACTAATAAGAATACATCTTATTATATGAATAGCATAGTCTGGGGAGACACTACTCTTCAATATACAATTTTTAAATAGATAATTGCATTCAAGATTATAGAGTAATTTATAGTGTTGTCTCTGAACTTCTAAAAGAAACTGTGAAATCCAAGTTATATGCTTTTAAATAAATTAGTCACGTTCATTTGTGACTCAGAATCCTTATTATATTAGTTTCTATGAGTAGATGGGAGATACTAGTTTCATTATACTATTTTAAAATCACAGAATAAGATAAAATATCATCTGATAGCATTCCTTTAGAAAAAGCTCGCACTTGTCACTTGACATGCCCTATCTTGTATACTTCAGGGTATCCCAAAGGTTTTTAATGGACAGGCAAAAGACAGAGAACAAGCAATACTCCTATTACAGATGAGGGATTACAGAGTATTCTAGGTCTCTTGGTTTTGACCCTTATGATTTCATTAATGTCACATCTTAGCCTCTTAGAGGTTACTCTGACCCATATGTAAGAGGAACACACTCTCCTTCAGGGAATATAGCTGAGTTGGCAGTAGTCAGCACTAGACCTAGGAGAGATACACAACAATTTAAAACTGCAACTTAAGTAACTATATCCCTTTTATCCAAGGGATTCTTATAAAGAGTGAAGCATTAACTTTCAGGGGGTAAAAAAAAAGGGCATTGATCCTACACCTACAAATGTCTCAGATCAGATCAGATCAGTCGCTCAGTCGCGTCCGACTCTTTGCAACCCCATAAATCGCAGCACGCCAGGCCTCCCTGTCCATCACCAACTCCTGGAGTTCACTGAGACTCACGTCCATCGAGTTGGTGATGCCATCCAGCCATCTCATCCTCTGTCGTCCCCTTCTCCTCTTGCCCCCAATACCTCCCAGCATCAGAGTCTTTTCCAATGAGTCAACTCTTCTCATGAGGTGGCCAAAGTACTAGAGTTTCAGCGAATCATCAAAATTGCGGGGGAGTACGAAATGTGAAGTGGTATAACTTTTCAAATTAGATGGATCTTATAAAACATAATGTTAATTGTAAGAAACATAGTGGCAATTAAATGTCTCAGACACATTAAGCTATAATGAATAGAACATACCTTCAGAAGTACTTAGATCATAAAAGTGGACAGGGAATAGCAAAATGAAATCTTAATTGAAAAAATGCAAAGTAAACATTCAAAAAGGAAAAAAGAAAGAAAATAAGGCTGTTATTGTAAAACTAAGCTTTTAGACAAAGATTTATTTTTCCTGTATTTTTCTTAAGTTTCATTAACCTATATTTCTAAGGGAAGACATAATGGAGAATATTAGAAAACTGTTCAATAGTAAAAACAACAAAAATAAGAGTGCTAGAGTCATATAATTCAGAAACAAAAACCATTTAATGTCTTATTGTACATTTTTCCAGATCTTTTTTTTTTTTTTTTTTTGCACACATATATGTTCTTGCCTGGAGAATCCCAGGGACAGGGGAGCCTGGTGGGCGGCCATCTATGGGGTCGCATAGAGTCGGACGAGACTGAAGCAACTTAGCAGCAGCAACATGTATATGTGTGTAAGAATTTTTTTTCTGATTTAGTGCCTACTGTGTTTTAACTCAGTCTTTTTGATCTCTGGTCTACATCTTTACACGCCAGTATAGTCTATTTCATCTACTATCAAATCCGTATTCTAATTTCTCAAGTTATCGAAAAAATTTCTGTATAGCTAACTTGTCAAAACTAGAGTCCAGGCCAGGGTTACATTTCACGTCAATTTTTTAATGAATATTTAATCTTCTTAATCAAAATCAGTACCTTTTATCATGATATTCACTTATTAAAAATACAAGCAAGTTTTCTTATAGAACATTGTTGCTTTTCAACTTAATTGCTTCCTTGTGGTTAATTTTTTTTTTCTTTTCCAAGAGTAACTTCTGCTGAACTAAGAAGAAGTAGGCCTCTTTAAACATCCAACAAGAATTTATGTATGAATTTTAGGTGCAGAAACTCTAGTTCTTTGCTTCTTTGGATTGTTTGTAACACTCCCATTCCTGCAAAGTGGTAAAAGAGGAAAACAACTCGAGGAATGCAAATCAACCAAGGAACTGCTGAAGGAAGATAACAAAAGTAAAAGCTAACTAGAAAGTCATAGAAATTACTGTCTGTTGAATTTTTAAATGTTTTATTTTCATTGCCAGGACTAAATAGAAATGATATGATAACTGATATTCATTTGAATTAGATGAAAAAAAATAGAGTCAGGAATCTTGTTCTGTTGGAAATGATCACTCTTAAAATGAAAGACAAAAAATAGAGAATTTTCTTTTAATTTATAGTGACAAATGCTTTCATAAATACATACCATTTATTCTTTTGCAAAATGGATAAGTAGAGGAAGATTAGAGTTTAGTTCAAACCTACAGCTAAGAAAATGCTGGGAACTATTCTCAATCATGCATAAATCCTTTACAATAAAACATTGGGCTAAGGAAACAAAAATGTAACTCTTTTTATAGTAGTGACTTTTCAGAGATGTATTAGGCACTTGAGCTGAAAAATATGCCTTGAGTTGAAGACTTAAAATGTTTTCTGAAATGCATATTTAACTGGAATACCAAAAATGTGATCTTACACATACCAAAAGGCATTATAATGATGAGTTTGTTTCCATACTGTAGTGTAATTTTCTCAGCACAGATTTTTATATCTTTAGAAAATTCCATTTAGGAAAATCTGGTTGAATTATAGCAACATTTCAATGTGCTGAAGGACTTTCAACTGCCAGGCAACAACCTTTAGGATGAACCGCTTTTTAAGGTTTCTTTGCAGTTTTATATGACAATAATATAACAGTTATAATGTTTAAAAGACATGACTTCATTTATAGAAGAAGTTAGACAGAATTTTTTTTTTTCCAACAGCTCTTTAAAATTTAAATATTTTACTTTGGATCATCCACTTTCATTATTTCTGATCTTTGAGCAAAACTTTATTTTACAGGAACAAGTAATGTTTTTGTTTTTCTAAGAGTGTAGCTGTATAAAGTAGGTTCTTCTACAAATAGTAATATAAAACATAAAACACTTTACCACAGAGAACATGAGCATTCAGGGAAGTCTTTTTTAGTTTTGATATCTATCATGACTTCATAGTCAATATGTGTTTTGCTCTGAACTGTTTCATATGGCATATGAAATTAATGTATTTCAAGACTGACCACAGGAAGCTCATAGATACTAATCTATTCTAGGACAAGAAGTTAAGACCATAAACATTACTTTTCAAGTAAGCAAAAAATTTAATATTAGAAAACAAAAAGTGATCAGTTTCAAAAGCATGTCTTAGTAAGCAATATGTTAGAGAAACATTTTAAGAATAGAAATCTCTGGTCAATATCTTCCTATTTTAATGCTATTTATGTATTTTTATTCAATACTTAATATTTGGGAGAATGGCATTGAAACATGTATATCATGTAAGAAACGAGTTGCCAGTCCAGGTTTGATGCACGATACTGGATGCTTGGGGCTAGTGCACTGGGACGACCCAGAGGGATGGTATGGGGAGGGAGGAGGGAGGAGGGTTCAGGATGGGGAACACATGTATACCTGTGGCGGATTCATTTTGGTATTTGGCAAAACTAATACAATTATGTAAAGTTTAAAAATAAAATAAAAAAAAAAGACATTAATGGAGAGTTGAAACAATAAAAAAAAAAATACTTAATATATAGACTTCTTTCATGGGTATATGATGCTTAGTCATGCTTTTGATAATAATGCTTACTCCAGTCATCATAACTCTGTAAACCTGTCTGACCCAATTCTTCATCTTTCTCTTGCCCCTTTTCCCAACAGAATTGCCCTTGACAGAGTTTGAAATAGCACTTTGTCAATGCATCTCTCTGTTGGTATCTTTGTATGCCAGAGGCATGGGGTTCATATGTCCTCAAACCACTCGTTCTTGGTTTAAAACAGTGGTTCTCAATTGGCAGTGATTTTGACACACATTTGGCAATGTCTTGAGACAACGTCATGACTGGGGAGAGAGGGTGAGTGTTGCTGGCATCTGGTGGATGGAGGATGAGATTGCTGCTAAACATCCTAAAATGTGTAAGACAGTCCCCAGAATGGACAAGTATCCAGCCCTGCATGTCAATAGTGCCACTGTTGAGAAAGCCTGCTTTAGAGAAAATGTTGAAAATAATAGCATATATCACAATCATACTATTTAAATGCATTTTTCTTCTTTATAGATAAAAGTAAAATTAAAACAATTTAAAGTGATCCTGTATCAAAAATTTGGCGTATATTCTTCATTTTGTTATCAAATTTTACATGTTTCATCAAATGGCATGTTGTGGCTGCTCATCTCCAATGATTAGTTGTCTGTGCATGGTTTACTATTAAAAAACAAAGCAAAAAAAAAGTGCAGTTTTTACCATGAGAAAAGGTAATGCGTTTTTGTTTGTGTTTCTTCTAACTGATTAGACTTGTGATATGTGGGTAAACAACCATCCTTTCCTCTTTTTCTGTCTTTTCTCTCTTACTTTTATTATTCTCTTTTCCATTCTGGTTGGCAGGACTCCTCTAATTGCAGCTGGAGTCATTGGTGGGCTCTTCATCCTGGTCATTGTGGGCCTAACATTTGCAGTTTATGCTCGAAGGAAGAGCATCAAAAAGAAAAGGGCCTTAAGAAGATTCCTGGAAACAGAGGTGAGATGTTCATTTCCTCTGTTCATGTGTTTAAGGACTTTCATTAGAGTTAGAAGGTTTTTATGATACTCAGTTGTTAATCCAAGTGAAAATTCTATTTGGTTTTCTGCTGAGGATTTACATTTTTATAGTATGCTTTGGTAGCTTAGAGTATAAAGAATCTGCCTGCAATGCAGGAGACCCGGGTTCAGTTCTCAGGTCTGGAAGATCCCCTGGAGAAGGGAATGGCAACCCATTCCAGTATTCTTGCCTGGAGAATTCCATGGACAGATGATGGGGTCACAAGGAGTCGGACACAACTGAGCAACTAATATTTTCTACTTTCTATTATACACAGTTGATGAAAAATCAGAGTGTATAATAAATGTAGTCAAGGCAGGCTCATGACTTAAAGAGGGCAAATAGCAAGAGTCAAGGAAATTATCATATTGGGAAAAGACAGATCTGTTTCTTTGGGGGCCAGGGGTCCATTAATAAACTCTAGGATATCAAAGTAGGAGATCTAGAAAATATCTGAGTAAGAAGATATCTTCGTAACAGAATGAGAAAAATGTTAGCAAGAGATAGGATTATTTTGGCTAAAATAAAGCCAGATCGGCAAACAATTTATGCTTTAATTAAGGGTCATTCAGTGGGTAGCCACCAATCTCATAACAGTGAAAAGACGAGCTTCAGGATAAAGCTTAGACCTTCCCACACTATGCATTTAATATTGTGCATGTTAGTTATTGTGAATATGTAAATTACCCATAAATATTATAATTTCTTTTACATTGCCACACTGAGTTTTCTGGCATGCAAGATGATCATTTTCAGCATACAGGCTATCAGAGGGAAAGCAATTGCAGAAGAATGTGTGTTACCATAGCTTTCTCAACTTAAATACTACCTCTGTCTCCTGATACACATATCCATGCCTGTCTGAACAATTGAGAGCAAATCTGTACTGAGACAGCCTTCTCTGAGATTGCTTTCTGTCAATGTAACAGTCTGACTTCCTCTTAACACTGACAGGAATGGGAATATTTGTTCATTCATAAGTTTCTCACACTGATAATGAATTAAATTTTAGCTCTTTCCCCCTAGAAGTTGAATCTAGATAGAAGAAATATGTGACAGTTTCAGAAAGCTACTATAGAGCTACATGTAAGGAAATACTTTCTAATGATGGAAGTTATCTGAGATTAGAATGGGCTGTCTTGTCAATAGACTCATTCAAGCATTAAGTAGTCAGTTATAGACACAGAGTGAACATAGTAACAATTTCTACTTAAGCTGGATGATGCAGTAGACCCAACTGACCACTTTCAGCTTTGTACATGTGAACATGAATAAGTTTGGCAGGCAGAATTCTCTCATATGGCCGGTTTGGAACAGTCACTGAGAGAATCTTGAAAAGTGAAGTAAATAAACTAGAGTTGAAGAAGAATGGAAGGTTTGGTATAGCAGTGGATATTTAGATTCTTGAATAAATAGAAGACAAATTCTGTCTCTTAACCTTGTGTAGGAAAGGCTCATTGCTATGAAAGAGTTGTTTGTCTTGTTTTATTAATACGGTGCTTTCTAAGAATGCCCATCAAATTGGCATTTCATTACTAAATAAATGCACACTAATTGGTTTTGTAAGTATATTCTATTTTTTTTTAAATAGAAAGTTATCACTTAGGGCAAAATTAGATTATTGTTGAATTCCCATATTTCTCTCAGTAAAAGTAAATAACTATGATTTTCTACCATCTAAACAGAAGAGGAATTCTTAAGAGGATCAACTTAAATTCTCAATTACTGAAGCAAGAAATCTTGCCTCAGAGGTGAAAGTCGTTAAAATCTGATGTGCCGTTGGAAGGTTTTTAAAACTGATACACTTTCCCCAAATCATTTTCCCCCACAGTGTCTATTTTTCTGTTGCATACATAAAAGTAAGAAATCTTTTGTTTAACATACATTTATTGAAATGCGGATAAGCTTAATGGTTTTGTAGATGTTGTAATTTAAAAATATATTAATGAAAGACAATCCTATCTCTTGAAGTGACAGATTTTTTGCCTATATTATGGCAGATAACGTTCCAAAATTTTTCATCTATGCTATATACTGTTTTATCCTTTAACAATCTTCTAAGGTAATTATTGCTACACCAACTTTACAGATGTGAAATGAAGGGCCAGGAAGGGTAAGTTGCATTCTAAGCTTATGAGTGGCAGCAATGGTGTAAAAACCCACAGATTTAAACTTTATCATACTGCATCACAAAATAAAACTATGCTTCTTTTAATGATATAATGCTCAAATTCCTGGGGAAAAATGTGTTTGTAAAAAAAAAAAATTGAATGATACTTAAGAAAATTGCAGAGGACTAAACGTATCAGGTAGAATTATGACGTTTTCAAAATATGAAAGTACTGCATAGTATAGGTCTATATATGCTATGTGATAAGTCGCTTCAGTTGTGTCAGACTCCTTGCGACCCTATGGATTGTAGCCTGCCAGACTTCTCTGTCCATGGGACTCTAGGCAGGAACACTGGAATGGGTTGCCATGCCCTCCTCCAGGAGCTCTTCCCAACCCAAGGAATCAAACCCACATCTCTTATGTCTTCTGTAATGGCAGACAGGTTCTTTACCACTAGGGCAACCTGGGAGGCCCATGTCTATATATGGAGTTCACACACACACACACACACACATATATATGTTAAGTGTATCTAACCCAAAGTGCAAAAAAAAATCCAGTTCCCAAATTTACATATGATTTCTGTATGACTTTTACATGTGATTTAAGAAATAATTTATAAAAGTTTCTTATTACACACAAAGTATATATATCAAAATCTACCAAACAAATTCTGCACAGCAGGATTCAAATAAAGAGGATCCTCTGCAGGAGATTTTGTGTTCAGGTTTAATAAAGACTTGTGTGGTTCTTTCTGAGATTTATGTGACTTGCATGCAGTTATATGCATTATTACAATTTAAATTTGAAAATGAAATAGCAGTGCATTGTCAAACTATTAAAAAAAAAGCCTAATTTTATTGATATTTTTTTATCATTTTTCCCAAATTCTTGCTAACTATTCCTAACTGTTACTTATATTCATGATCCTGTTCAGCTAATTAAGTAGACTGTGATGTTCACAGGAACATTATAATAATAACCAAGTTGGAGGACCACACTGCAGTTAGCCTTGTAAACAGACATTTTGAAATAGTGTGGTGGTTTTCAAGACAATGTGAGTAGGAGTAGCCCTTAAGTATTTCCTCACGCTGAGAAAGAACAAGCTATTTGTAAAGTTTAGTTCCTTTATTAACTTTAAAAAAAAGAAGAAGCTCTTATTTGTCTCACTTGCTTTTTCCCTCAAGCATAGATAAATTTCTAAAATTTTAACATTCAGTATAGACTATTTAGTATCTGGAGTCTCTCTTTTGTCTACATTTTTGTTACTGTTGTTGTTCTTCACATAAGAAATTGGCACACATTTACATACATTTCTCCTGCTTACCCGTTCTCTCTGGGAATGGCATCTAAACCATGACATCTAAAATCATCAGCCTAATCTTACCCCTTTGGGCCATAACCAGCCCCCTTCCGGATCTGGCATCGCCCACCGTAATCTCAGCTTTCAGACCTGTCCCTCTCTGTGCGTTAGTCTCTTCCGTGCCGTCTTCCTTCTTGAGGCTGTGTCTAACCTGTCCCTAGTGACAGTGTCCTCCCCCATGTCCATCCATGTTTATTATCTCAAGACTAGTTTTAAAGTCTACCTCCTTTGAGGAAGCCAAAAAAGCAAACCTCATTCTCCCTTTGTTATTTTATTCCTCTTCATTCCATAGCATTCATTTATGATCTAGAATCAATTCATAGAGTTTTACAATTTTTTACCTGGAAGGTATTCTAGGGCCTTGTTGCTTAAAATGTGTTCAAGGAGCAACATCATAAAGAGGCATCTTCTAGAGTTCTATAAAAATGAAGATTTCAGCCCCAAATCCATACCTACTGAACCAAAATCTGCATTTTAACAAAACCCTCCAGTAATTTACACGTACATGAAAAATTTAGAAACACTGTGTTTGTTTATTGACATTGTGCTAGCTTGTTTTTTCTTTTTTTATGTATCTGCCCTGACTTCCTTGGTAAAGATAGTATATGCTTAAAAAAAAAAAAAAAAAAAAGGTAGCTTTTTTTAATTAAAAATTTTTTTATTTTTGTATTAAATTTCCTGAAATGAAAAAAACAAAACAAAACTTTGATAGAGTACAGTTGAATAAGTAAAATCTCTGAACCTTAGCTGAAGTTGTCCAGAAGAAGGAACATGAAGTAGAATTAAAAGCCCCTTATTAGTCTCTGCTGCTGCTGCTGCTGCTAAGTCGCTTCAGTTGTGTCCGACTGTGTGCGACCCCATAGACGGCAGCCCACCAGGCTCCCCGTCCCTGGGATTCTCCAGGCAAGAACACTGGAGTGGGTTGCCATTTCCTTCTCCAATGCAGGAAAGTGAAAAGTGAAAGTGAAGTCGCTCAGTCGTGTCCGACTCTTCGAGACCCCATGGACTGCAGCCCACCAGGCTCCTCCGTCCATGGGATTTTCCAGGCAAGAATACTGGAGTGGGGTGCCATCGCCTTCTCCATATTAGTCTCTAGATCTCTATAAAAAATGGGGAAAAAAACATCCCTTAGACTAGTAGACCTCAAGGTACATACTTGTTACTTGTGTTCACCCAGGTGAAGATCATCAAAAGAGAAAGAGTAGGGTTAGAGGAATGCTGAGCGATACATTTTATATACATATGGTTTGTTGATATAAAATAGGTTTGTGTGTGTTTTTTATGTGTGAGAAAGCAAACCAGACAGAAAGAGAGAGGAACACTGATTATTGGATTTAAAGTTGTATAACCTGTATTTTTTGTTTTTCTTTTGCTTTGTAGCTGGTAGAACCCTTAACTCCCAGTGGCACAGCACCCAATCAAGCTCAACTTCGTATTTTGAAAGAAACTGAGCTCAAAAGAGTGAAAGTACTTGGCTCAGGTGCTTTTGGAACTGTTTATAAAGTAAGTAAAAAATAACGCATACCATCAGTTAGTTTCAGTTTTGTTTCATACTTGTTTTAAATAATAGCCAGAGTTATTGTTCTAGCCAACCTAATTTCCTTTTTAATATTCTGTGAGAAGAATCTTTATAGTATTGAGAAGTTGCTACACAAATGAATTCATTAATTTTTATTGACCAAGCTGGGTTTGAGACAGTCATGAAAAAGCAGGAAATACTGATGCAAAGCCCTCTCAGTCTCTTCTGAGCTCCTTTTGATATCATCTGCCTTTGGCAAATTTGTCCTTATTTCGGAATACCCAGATCCAACCCATTTACCTTTGCCCCTACACAGGGAGATATCCTAGACAGACTTAGGCAATGTGCTCTTCTTTCTTTGCTCTTCTCTTCTATTCTTTGATCCTGTCAACTACAAATTGGCACTTGCCATGGACACTTGATATTTACCTCTACAAACATTAAATCATGTGCTGCTGATTTTCAGCATCCCCTGAAAGGAGTTTAGGGTGGAGAACAGAAATGAGGCATTCTGTGCTCAGGGAAAAATTGGCAGAACAGGTCTTCAGGTAGGTATTTTCAGGAGCCGATTTTATGAACCCAATTCTTACATCTCCTCATACGTAGAAAAGTACTAAAATGCTTCAGAGTGATGACTTACTCATGACTAGCAAAAGGCTTCATGAGACTAGCAGATATCTTCTGGAAACGTGCTCAATTGCATGTACTCTCTCCACCAAAATCACATAAATACTGACCTTCCCCTTCTTTGGAGCAGTTTGTTAGAGCTATTTGAGGTGCTGTATCCTGGGCTTCAGTCCTCATTTTGCCCCAAATAAAATTTAGTTGCACTTCTCACGTGCATTTTTTTAAATCAACAATCCAAAGACCTATCCATCAGGACCCTACTAGCCCATCTCTTCAGAACACACAGAAATACACTGATGTGTTAGTAAAACTAGTTTCTAAAGCACTTTTTTGCCTACCTTATAACATTTATAATTTAACAGATAATTTCCAGTTTTAATGTCTTCACCATTACATGCAAACTAAAAAAGTGACTTTGTAAAGTTCAGGTTAGATAGAAGGAGACGGTAACATCATGGGTTTTAAATAAGAGAGATATTTCTGGAAAGGGAGAGTTCAAATGAAGGCATTTGTATGTTTACTTATTTAACTTAATTACAAAACCAATTCAAAGGCCAAGCTCAAGGTTAATTGTGGTGAAATTTATTTTTAATTGTAAATAACAAAAATAAGAGACTCTGTTGGGATAATACTAAATCCTTTTTGTAATGTCCATTACTTCAATTACCAAAATTTGCTTTGACAAATTTCTTAAAGCGATATGCAAGCTTACATTTTAAAGAATATATCAGCTAAAATAGGTCAGATCTTAAGAATTTTGTATCTTAAAATGTTGTTTTTTTATATTAAAAGCAGAATTATTTACTGGAAGTTATTAATGATTGGAATATAAACCTTAATTTTCTCTCCTGAGTTTACCAAAAATAATCTCATCTCTTTAAAATAAAATTTTATTTCTATGGTCAAATGCAAATGTTTCTAAATCTCCTGTTCTGTGTATTTTGTTCAGTTAAATTTAAAATTATTAGCTGACTTGGTACTTTCTGGTCTTCAAAATCTTTGTATGTTCAGAGACACAAACTATCTTATCTGTTTCTCTTAATTATATCACGTTAGAAAAATATGGACTTCCATTTTAAAAGTAACTCAATGTTGAAATGTACCTGGCATATAATCACCCTTATGTTTTTAAAGATGATATGGTCTGGAAATTGAATTTTATTGTAAATCATGAATACTGTATAACTCAAGACCAAATGTTGTCTAGTAACCTCAGCAGGGAAAAATATTAATTATTTTGACATTTAATAATAAAGCCTTATTAATAATGTTTTATTAGCAACACTTATTTTCCCATTGTCCAAGAGTGGTGTACACTTATTGAAATTACTTCTATTAAAAGCTTTTTGAAAGTTCCATAAGTATGTTTAAATTTTATTCCTATAGTGTGTATGGTTGACCTTAAGTATTAATTAAAATTATTAGTTCTTACGAGGACATGCTATCTTAAACTATAAAGAATTATTCTTGACCACAGAAATGCAAATTTGCCTAGCCAATTACCAGTTAATTTTTCCATCTGCTTGGAGTAATGCTGTGCTTAAACATAAACTATTTGAACCAATATCATAGGTATCAACATAGTTGAATTTTGATCCCATGGGGCCTAGGAAATAATGACTATATGGCTATACTTATTTTGAAAGCAGTGAAAATTAATTTATAGTGAATTTATTTTCTTATTTTGAAAGTATACTTTAGATATATTTTCATATTGATTATGTATCTTTATAAGGTAACCGCTTCTCAGGTTACTTTATTGAGTAATGGTAAGCCTGTTCTCCACTTTAGTACCATCAACAAGAAATCAAGCCTTGGGCTTTTCCCCTCTATTTCTACATTAATAATTTTTTTTTTAATTGTACCATAGGAAGCTTGGCCTATTATTTTGCATTTGACAGATGGATTTCCCTATTCACTATTAAATTCACTTCTAAAGGTTTAAGTCTTTTTTTTCTTTATTATTTTGACTTTTTAATAATTCCTATGTTTCTATCCTCTCTTATGTTATTACCACTTTGGGTAACATATATACATTTTAGCATAGAAGTACTACGTGAAAAAGTTTCAAAAATCTTTATAATTACAAGCAAATGATATTAAGAAAATCAAGAAGTGGAACTGTTCGCTTCCTTTCATTTTAATGTTAAAACTGTCCTTAGAAGATGTTTTTAATGTCAAGGCTAATAAATTAAAATTTGAGATATTTTTTTACATGTAGACTCATATCTGTTTCTGTATGCCTTTGGAAGGATACACTTAAAAAATGTTCTTGTATATTTCATGCATTCCTATGTTATCAGGATCATTGTCCTCAGTTGAATGGTGGAATTATTTACCCAGAAATGCTGTTATTTAAGATAACATTATACTTTAATCAAACTCTACCTATTTTATACTTTCCCACAATACATAGATGTTGTTCATATTGTATTTCTATAGGAAAAGAAAACTCGCAATGACTAATATAAATATTTTATATTACTTTAGAAATAATAAAAATCCTTGGTACATACATAGTATTAAAGAATATAGACAAATTAATATGTGTTCAATACTCCTTAGTACTTGCCTTTTAAAACTAATTCTTAAAAAGTCACCTTAGAACATTAGTTCTTAAATCAATCTGAATTTTGATGCATGAGAATGTGCTTTTTTATCTTATTGTATTTTTAGTTGCAGAATAATTAGATAATATTAAAGCTGAGAAGAATCACTAACATTACATAGCCCGGTCTTCTAAATTGCAAATAAGACA
This sequence comes from Bos mutus, assembly GCF_027580195.1. NCBI lineage: Eukaryota > Metazoa > Chordata > Mammalia > Artiodactyla > Bovidae > Bos > Bos mutus. Next base: position 36,375,867 of record NC_091618.1, read on the forward strand.
ATTGAAGTTCAAAAATCAGAACAGCCTTCTCAAAGTCATAAGAAATTGATGATATCATCCAAGTCAAATATTGTTTTATATATATTTCAATGATTTTTCCTTTCTTTTTTTTTTAACTGTTTAAAGCTTTTTTTGTGTATACAAATGAATTTTATAATAGTGTAAACACCTTGAAAGCAGAATACATATTTGATTCATTTTCTGGTAATGAAAGCACATAACTGGTTAAATCAAATTTTGTGTCTGATCTAAATGTTGTATCTGTGTTAATATAGATTTAATGTGAAATTTTTTTCCCCACAAAGGGTATTTGGGTCCCTGAAGGAGAAACAGTGAAGATTCCTGTGGCTATTAAGATTCTTAATGAAACAACTGGTCCCAAAGCCAATGTGGAATTTATGGATGTAAGTACAGACACCAGGCGATCACATTTTTATCCATTATTGACTACTTTTAAAATTAAAAAAAAAAAGACTCTAACTTCAAACTGTCTTCTCTTGTAATGGCATAATGTTATAACTAAAGACTTGAACAAGGATCAAAAAACTTTTGCTTAAAAGACCAGAGAATAAATATTACAGCTTATTCCTGCAATGTGATCTTTGTGGCAACTACTCAGCTCTCTCCTTTTGGTAAATTATCAGCCATAGACAATTAAAAAAAATAGTGCAGGAATGAGTATGACTGTGTTCCAGTAAAACTTTATTTACACGAGCAAGCTGAAGGCCAGGTTTGGCCTGCAGACCAAATCCTGCTCTCAAGGGCTGTGTGTTTAAGCACTGTGCCAAACTGCATTTGAGAGTAGTGATGATGATTTGAAAAATTAACCAGACTGTTTTGTTTTATTGTTGTTATCATCTGTTTAGTTGAAAACATCAATCAAGATTAATTTCGATAGTTGCCATTAAATTTAAATTAGGAACTTAGTAACTCAGATAATTGCTCATTGAAACTTAGTTTTTTCAATTCAAACTCTGAAGACAAGACCTCATAGGTAAAATGCTCCAACTATAGAATAGCTCACTGGTAGCTCAGCTGGTAAAGAATCTGTCTGCAATGTGGGAGATCCTGGTTCCATTCCTGGGTCAGAAAGATCTGCTGGAGAAGAGATAGTCTACCCACTCTAGTACTCTTGGGCTTCCCTGGTGGCTCAGACAGTAAAGAATCCGCCTGTAATGAAAGAGGCTTAGGTTCGATTCCTCAGTTGGGAAGATCCCCTGGAGAAGGAAACAGCTACCCACTCCAGTATTCTTTCCATGAGAATCCCCATGGACAGAGGAGCCTGGCAGGCCCAGTCTGACTTTCACTTTTTTCATAGAATAGTAAGAGAGTTCTGAAAAGTAAGTGTACTTTATAAGGTCAATCAGAACTTTGATTTCCCCTAGCAAAAATTCTAGATTGAACTGTTCAGCAAATTTCAGAAGATACGACAGATGAGACTTGATATGTAGCATGCTGTTATTTTTTTACATTCAACACAAGGTATCTTGCCAGGGGTACTATCAAAGACCCATATGATCCTTTCTCTAACTTTAGCATAATGTCTTCAGTAATAAGAATGATTTTGATTTTCAAATGACCTTTATATGAAAGTATATGCACTCTGATTTTTAAAAAGATGAATTGCTGTGCATTTCTACCCTTCTCTCTTGTAAGCTCTTTTGTTAAGTTTTATAGGAGCTCATTTCGTGGTGCTGGATAATTTGGGTATAATGCTATGACCATCTTATATAGGTCTACTTTTAATAACTTATTGGTTTTCGTATAATAGGGCTGATAATTTTAGTGAAACCAACCAGTTGCTCTGATTGATTGATGCTGATGCCAAAAGCTCTATTTATTATTGTTGATTGCCAAAAGCTCAAAGTGTTATTGTACCTTAGTCCTTAAGTTGTGTCCGACTCTTTTATGACTCCATGGACTAAAGCCCACCAGGCTTCTCTATCCATGGTGTTTCCCAGGTAAGATTACTGGAATGGGCTGCTATTGCTTTCTCCAGGAGATAGTCCAGACTCAGGGATTGAACCTGAGTCTCATGTATTGGCAGGTGGGTTCTTTTCCACTAGGACCACCTGAGAAAGCCCCTGCTTGCCTGTACCAGTGCAAAATCGAATCTCCAAGACAGAGCTTGGGTGAAGTAGAAAAGAATAGCTTATTGCTTTGCAAGGCAGAGGGGAACAAAGCAGGTTTTCACTCTTGAAATTGGTTGTCCCAACCCTGGATGGTTTAGTGAGGAGTTTTATAGCAGTGGTTTAAGGGTGGAGTTGCTGATAAAATTAGGGTGTATGCTGGGGCTGCATTCCTTTAATAGGGCCTCAGTTGCTCTCTTGAAAGTTTTGAGTTCCTTTTATCTGGAATGAAGAATGCTACTCTTCCATTGGTTGGAGGTTTTAGTTCTTTTTTGAACTATGGTGTTGGAGAAAACTGTTGAGAGTCCCTTGAACTGCAAAGAGATGCAACCAGTCCATTCTAAAGGAAATCAGTCCTGAATATTCATTGGAAGGACTGATGCTGAAGCTGAAGCTCCAGTACTTTGGTCACCTGATGCGAAAAACTGACTCATTGGAAAAGTCCCTGATGTTGGGAAAGATTGAATGCAGGAGGAGAAGGGGATGACAGAGGATGAGATAGTTGGATGGCATCACCGACTCCATGGACGTGAGTTTGAACAAGCTCTAGGAGTTGGTGATGGACAGGGAAGCATTGTGTGCTGCAGTCCGTGGGGTTGCAAAGAATCAGACGGACTGAGTGACTGAACTTAGTTCTGTAAAGAGCTCAAAGATATTGTTATGTATATCTCTTGAGAGGAAACAGGGCCCTGCCCCAAGGCTACACTATTTTTTCTAGGCTGTTCCTCCCTTGTCTCTGCATCCCCTCCCTTCTCTGATTAGCAACTGTTTGAACCTCTCTTTTAGAACTCAGGCAAGGTTGTGGAGGCTGAGCAAAAAGGCTCCCAGGCCCAGGAGCCCCACAGGGTCCTGCTTAGTTTCAGCGCTGTGTCTTACCGATTGCTAAATATTTTAAAAATGATCTTTGTTGCATATCTACCAACACCTATCTAACATCTGTTGAATCCAGTAACTAAATGTTCTTCCTTCTGCACTCTAAAAATTCTGACACTCTCTGCAGTTGATTCATATATTAATATGTAAAACTGAAGACTTTTTCAGCAATGTCACAGTATAAATTTGTGAAAGGAACTTTCAAAGTAAAAATGACAATGTGTAGACACAGTGTAGGTTAATATGTAAAACTGGTATAGAAAGATCTTACTCAGTCTAGACTGCAGCCAAAGCTGAAATTCACAAGAATGCTAATAATCTCTGCTGGAGAATTGGATAGCCATTTTTGTCATATTTCCATGGAAACAGACTGGCAAAAAGGGGTTAAGAGGCTACAGAATAATCACCTAGGAAAGAAGCTCTGAAAACCTCATCATGATTTTGAATGATTATTTGAAAGCTCCTAACCCCATTCATTTTTTCTTTTCCCTCATCTGAAGTCTATTCCCATGGAAACAGAAGTAGGGATGGCAGCTTGAAGTCATAGATTTCTGCTGAAATTTAGATGAGGCTCTGATTGAGCCATGAAAGGAATCATTTTTCTAGATAGTTGATGGATCTGGTGACCAACAGACTCTAAATAGTCTGATCTTATTAAAAGTGAAAAAAAAAAAAAAAAAATGAGGGAAAATATTTTGACTGCACTTTTCCTACCTGCTGAATAGTTGCTAGAAGATTAACAGATTGATGGACTGCTATTGGCAGAGTTTCAATAGATAGCAAGCATTTTCTCAACTTCTTTCATATCACTAGGAGAGCTTCACAATGATTAAAACACAGCTGAACTGGCAAAATTAACGGTGAATTAAGCATTTTAAGTAGACTGGTATAACTTTAATTCAAACACATAGCTACTCTTCGTACCTAAGTTTTTAGCTCATCTGTCATGTGTGTAGAACATTGTAAGTGCTTAAATAACATATCAATAAAAAGGTCTTTGTTAGCAAAACTGTTTGTAATTTGGACCTAAGAATTGAGCTGAAATTGCAAATATTCCCACACTTTTTAAGTTAAAAGTCATTTTTGGCATATGTCTTAGTTTAAGTTGTTCCAGAAGCAGAAGCTGACCGTGAGACAAGGATTTGAGTGAGTGTAGTTTATTTTGGAGGTGAGGGACTCATCAGTAAGGAGAAATGGAAATGAGAAAGGGGAATCAGTAAAACCAACTGCCATCATGAGTGACTGGAGTTTCTTTCCATTGGAGAGATTCTGGCAGCTCATGTAGGACATATGCCTCAGAGTTACTCTCCTTAAAGTTCAAGGGAGGTGATGGAAGGACTCCAGCTGTCAGTCTTTGATTGAGGGATACTGGAAGAGAAACACATTTATTCATTTATTCTCCTGCATGCCCTACCTGCTGAATGTGGCAAAACAAGCTTCAGTAGCAACAGAAAGCCACTGGGCAAAGGAAGGCAGGAGAAAGTCAGTACAGCCCTATGGGAGAACATTCCAAGGATAACTTTCAAACAAGAGTAAATGCGTCCATGCTACATATCTCTTTTGAAAACTGGTTCTGTAGATATGTATTGGTATATGTATGTGAGTGTGTGCATGTGTGCCTACGCTTTATATCATTTTATAGGAGGAAAATAAAGTTTCTTTTGTAAAGAAACTGCGTACGTTTATGAATATGAAGTGTCGGGGGAGTTTGTAATTTCCTCAGTTCTGTCTCACCACAGCAAAAATTTGAAGCGAAGGATGAATCAGTGTTACATCTCAGTTTTATTAGGAAAAACAAAGGATAGTACACCCTTGAGGAGTAGGACAGGTGGACCCAAAAGTCAAGAGAAGAGAAGAGAGGCCTCAAATCGTCTAGTCTTCCCCTTTTATACATTTGTCTCCTCATCCCTGAGCCTGCCCTATGTAAATTGGGCTAGCCAAGAGGGCTGTTTGTTTTACCTGAGGTCCTTGGACCTTCCTTTGTTCTATTTTCACAGGCTTTTCCCTTCTTTGTCTTTTAGCCTCTGACCTTCTGGACTCCTTTTTCCTATTATAACTACCTAACCTGCTCCCCTTAAGAGATAGGAGGCCCAGTTCTTTGGGAATAGGGGCATCAAGGTTTCTCTGGCTACTTTCTGCTGAACTGGGTTGGTGAGGGGCATGGGGCCTCCCCCTCTTGCTAGTCTCAAGCCTCAGAGTCCTTATAGCGGTGTCTGTCTAAGGGTGAGTGATATTTTCCCTGGTTGGCTATAGTTTTATATACATCCTTGTTGAACTGGTGCTGCATATTGTAGCTTGTTGACCTGGGCAGAGACAAAATGGGTTAGACAGTTGATAATACATGGAGCACTCATAAGCAGCATCAATATGATGCTGATAACATCCTTGTGATAACAAGGATTAGTAGGCGCATTAGCCAACTCCAAATTTCCCCTCACCACGAGAAAGATCCCCCAAAGAGAATGCAGCTACCCCATGAACTCCCCAGCTTGTTCTTTGAGATCCTGTAGGGACTGAATGTTTTTCTTGAGGACATGAGACTTTCTTTAACTTCAGTTCAGTTCAGTTCAGTTGCTCAGTCGTGTTCAACTCTTTGCGACCCCATGAATTGTAGCACGCCAGGCCTCCCTGTCCATCACCAACTCCCAGAGTTCACTCAAACTCATGTTGGAGGTATTTACCCAGAAACAACACGTCTCATTCAAGATGGCTCAAGTTCCTCCTTTTTCAGGGATCAGGAGATCTATCTTCTGTCTATTTTGGAGTACAACCCCTGCCAAGCTGTGTTGACTCTTTAGAGCTGAGAAATCTTATCCCCAGAAACTTAATTTTGGGGGTATTCATTAGAATGGCACTCATTTGTAGTTCTGAATAGGTATCTGAGATCTCCTAGGGGCTCACAGCTGTATTGAGTGTCCTCTTCTGTTTTCTTCCATGGCTTGACTCAGGAATAGTGAATACAGAAGTCATGTCCTGGTATCTTGACTGCTGTGGGAGTAAAAAGTATTACAGGGTAGGGGCCCTTCCATGTGGGCTGGAGTTGAGCCTTGGGGACCCATCTTTCCAGATGTTAATTAGGACTTGGGCCCCTGGAGCATATAGTGGTGACTCTTTAGAATCTTTTTGATCCTGGTTGACACCCCACAAGCATACATCCTGTTGGAATTGCCCAATGGCCATGGTATAAGACCAGAGAGTCTGAGCCTCTGGGTCTAGGAAGAGGTTGTTGACATAAACAAGAGGTCTCCCTATAGCATCTCATAAGGACTAAGACCAACCTGTTCCTTAGGGGCAATGTGGGTGCAGAGGAGAGCTATTGCTAAAGCCTCCTTCCATCCCAGGGAGGTCTCCCGGGTTATCTTTTTTATTGCTTATTTTAAGAATTGGTTGACTCTTTCTACTTTTCCTGAAGACTGAGGCCTCCAGGCATGATGGAGATAATAAGTAATGCCCAATGCTTTAATGACCCCTTGGGTGACCTTAGAAGTAAATAATGTCCCATTGTCACTTTGTAATGATCTGGGTAGACCAAATCTTGGAATGATTTCATGGAGCAGTTTTTTTTTACTACCTCCTCAGCCTTCTCACTCCATGTGGGAAAGCTTCAATCCATCCTGTGAATGTATCTATCATGACTAATAGGTATTTATACCCTTGAGAAACTGGCATCTGGGTGAAGTCTATCTGCCAGTTTCTCCTGGGTAGGTCCCATGTCGTTGGATGGGCTGGGCCAGCTGGGGTCCTCAAGCTCTTTGCGGGGTGTTTAATTGGCAAGTGGGACAAGAGGAGACCACTTGCCTCATAGTCATTTGGAGGCTTGTTCCTCTGAAGGACTTTTCTAGTAATCTTTGGAGGGCCTTTTCCCCAGATGAGTGGTGGCATGTAAGGAATTAACCAACTTCCATTGGAGGTTCCCAATGGGAGAAAAAGGAGTCCCTCCTTTTGGAACCACCCCATATGATCTTGAAAGCCATCACTCTTAGTTTTAAGGGTCTCACCTTCAAGATGTGAAGGAGTTTCTGGCAAACTAGTCTGTGGAACTAAGGTTCCTGTTAGGTATTTATTCTGTAATGCTGCTCTCTTAGCTGCCTGATCAGCTACTTGGTTCCCTCATGCCACTTCGGTGCTCCCTTTTTGGTGTCCTTTATAGTGGGATACTGAAACCTCAGCGGGCAGATGAACTGCCTCCAAGAGCCTAAGGATTTGATCACCATATTTGAATGGTGACCCTCGGGTGGTCAAGTGGCCTCTTTTTTTTCCAAATAGCAGCGTGTGCATGTAGCACCAGAAAGGCATATTTGTAGTCAGTGTAAACGGCCACTCTTTTTCCTTTTCCCAGCTCTAAAGCTCGAGTCAGGGCTATGAGCTCAGCTAATTGGACTGAGGTATCTGGTGGCAAAGGTTTAGCCTCTATGGTCTCAAAATTGTAGACTACTGCATATCCAGCTCTTCTTTTTACATCCAATACAAAGCTTATTCCATCAGTGTACTAGATTTCCTCAGGATTGGTCAGAGGATCTTCTGACAATCTCTCTCAGGATTTTGTCCAGTTGTCCAAGGTTATAGGCAAGAGTGACAGGGGAGAGAGCCCTCAGGGGTAGTCAGGAGAGCAGCTGATTTAAGAATCTCACAAGGGGATATAGTCAGGCCTGGATTTTCCATCAGCACTGCTTGATATCTGAGGATTTTTTGATCAGACACCCATAAATGGCCTCTCCCATTTAGGAGTTGTTCTACTTGGTGGCTGGTAAAAATAGTTTGTCCCCAAAAGAGAGTTTTAAAGCATCTTCTATCAGGATTACAACAGTTGCAAGATTTCAAAGGCAGGAAGGCCAGCCTTGGGTGGTTGGGTCAAGTTCTTGGATAAGTAAGCTACAGGCTGGGCTCAGGTCCCAACCTTGGAGTTAACAATCCCAAAGCTATTCCTTGTTTTCATGGACATAAAGTTGGGATGCTTTTTCTGGGTCTGGCATCCTCCAGGCAGGTGCTTAAGTTAAGGCTTGTTTTAGTGTAGTCTCTGCCTTCTTTTGAGGAGTTCCCCACATCAGTGGAATTGAATCATCCCATCCCTTCAAGCTTTCATATAAGGGCTGGGCAATTAGACCATAGTTGGATATCCAGATTCTAATATGCCCAATTAGCCCCAGGAAAGCTCACAAAACTGGAGAATTCCTTGTACTCAATCAGAGGACAACCTCCTGGACCCATATATAATCTGAACTCCCAGATAAGTGACTTTTGTCTCGACCATCTATGCCTTAGCACAGGAGACTTTATATCCCCTCTCTGCCAAAATGTTTAGAACCTGAATTGCATATTGTTGGGCATTTTTCTCATCTGGAGAGCAGATTTGTAGGTCATCTACATATTGTAATATTTTCCTATTAGGTCCCAGGTCCAGATCTAGGAGATCCTGGCTAAGAGCCTGCTTAAACAGGTTGGGGGTATCTCTGAACCCCTGAGGTAATACTGTCCAAATCATCTGTTGGTGTTTTTCTCCTGAAGCCTCCTATTCAAAGGCAAAAATTTGTTGGGATTCTTTAGCCAACGATATGCAAAAGAATCCATCTTTGAGATCCAAAACTGTAAACCACTTGGCAGAGTGTGGGATTTCTCCCAAAATTACATAGAGATTGGATATTGTGGGATGGAGAAGGGCTATAGCTTCATTTATGATCTGAAGGTCTTGAACCATTCACCAGGTCCCATGCTTTTTCTTTATAGGGAGGATTGGGGTGTTACACGGTGAATTTGTGGGGACCGTTAGCCCACAGGCATGGAATTTATTTATTAGAGGCTGTAATCTTTCCTGAGCTTCTCTTCTGAGGGGATATCATTTCCAGTTTGGAAACCGAGTGGGATCTCAGAGGACAATGATGACCTGTTCAGCAGGGTGGGCTCATCCAGGAGTCCCCTGGGCCCACACCTGGGGGTTAATTTTGTCCTCCCATAGCTTTTGGTCCCTCCCTATTGGACAGAGTGTAATGGGTTCCTAAGTAGTAACAGAAGCTGTAGAGCTCTAGGGGCTGAAAAAGCTTCCCATCACAAGGGTGGTCCCCAGTTTAGTGAGTATATCTTTTCCCAATAAGGGAGTAGGACACTCAGGGACTACCATAAACTGGTGGGAAAATAATTGTCCATCCCAGCAACTAAGTGCTTGGGTGAATCTTTTAGTAATTGTTTTTCCTTTAGCACCCAAAATGGTACAGGTTTGGAAGGAGAAGACTCCGGAGGAGGAGGTCAGGACAAAGTAGGTAGCCCCTGTGTCAACCAAGAAATTCTCGAATCTACCAAATTGCACCCTTGGCTCCAGTCCTGTGATGGCTATCTGTGGCAGGCAGGCTGGCTGGAGTGGGCCGCTTCAGTCCTGTTGAACCATCCTGAGGGAATGCTTGGCGCTTGACCTCGAAGCTCGTGGGTCCTGAGGGCAGAGTGCCACCCAGTGTCCCAATTGATGGCATTTGTAGCAAACCATTTTAGAAGACTTCTCAGGGTTTGGACACTCTTTGGCCCAATGTCCTGCCACAGTTTAGGCATTTGCCCTGTACCTTTTCCTTCAAATACTCAGGGTTTGCATAAGGCTTCCCTGGAGGGGCTTCCCTGGTGGCTCAGACGGTAAAACGTCTGCCTGCAATGCAGGAGACCCAGGTTCAATTCCTGGGTTGGGAAGATCCCCTGGAGAAGGAAATGGCAATCCACTCCAGCACTCTTGCCTGGAAAATCCCATGGACGGAGGAGCCTGATAGGCTACAGTCTATGGGGTCGCAAAGAGTCAGACACGACTGAGCGACTTCACTTCACTTCCCTGGAGGGCATGGCTTATCTCTTTCCTTCTCTCCCTTTCCTGGGCCTTGGCCTCCCTCCCCTGTTCTCTGTTAAAGAAGGTATTGGTGGCTGTCTGGACCATCTCATTTAAAGAGGCAGCAGGGTCCTGCTTCTGGAGCTGTAACTTTATCCTGATGTCTGATGCACATTGGGACAGGAATTTGTCCTTTAAAATCACCTGTCCCTCAAAAGAGTCTAAGTCCAGATTGGTAAACTTTTGGAGGGCCTCTTTTAGACTTTCCAGAAAGCAACAGGATTCTCATTGGACTCCTGAATTATTGCTGAGATCGGGCATAGTCCCATGACTAATAGGCTTCCTTCTATTTCCATGGGTAGACTTCCTTAGGGGTGAGTCTTTCTGAAGCTTATCCTACTCAGTACTGTTGCAACCTGAGAGCCAGCTGTCCCTGGGTCAGGATGCAGATCCCCAGGCAAGTTGAGGCATGAGAGCCTCCTGGAGATTGAATCCCCAAGCAGGTCAAGGCATGTTGGCCTCTCAAGAATTGGGTCCCTGGGCAGGTTGAGGTATGTTGACCTCCTGGGACCCCTGGACTGGCAGACCCCTGAGCAAGCTGAAGCATGACATCCTTCCAAGGACCAGATCCCTGGGCAGGTAGAGGCAGGTCGGCTTTCTGGGACCCCTGGACTGGAGTTGGGTGTCCCCAAGGTCTCCAGCATGACCAGTGCTGGGTAGAATTAAGGGATTGTAATCTTAACTTATTGCTGATTTGTCCACCATGGATGGGAATAGATATCGTGATGTAAAGCTATCCAAGCCTGTGCCCTGAGACTGGGAACCTGGTGAATCAGCCCTAAGCCTTATCTTGTTACTGCTCTGAGGGAATGTAAGTCATTGATTTCCTCTCCTAGTCCTCCATAAGAGCAGTTTAGGGTGTATCCAGTGGTAAACATTTCATTGTCATAGATCTAACTTAGGTAATAGCAGAAATAATGACAAAGCAGTGGGTTATCTGGTCCTGTAAGGGGCATTAAGAGTATTTTAATAAAAAGTGGGCTGGAGCAATGTTGCCTACAAGGGGGCAAGATCCTGATTGTAGGAGTTAGTAAGTGGCTTAAGAACAAATTAAGAGACAAATTAAGATGTTCCATTAAAGTGGAGTGGAGATTTGATCCAGGAGTATGTTTGTAACTTTAGAAGGGTGGCAGGGATTTGGGCCAAATGGCCTGCAGGGCTAACTCCCAAAGTGGCAAACATTATCCCTGGATGCCCAACTGCCCTTGAAGGGATGCCAGGAGATGGACTTCTAGCAGGCATTGTGTGCCTGTCACCTGGCTTACTGGGTTCACTGAAAGATGCTGTTGTTGCACATGTTGTCGGAAACATGGAAGATGAAGGCCTGGATATCTAGAGAGATTGGATATTATGCAGTATTTTCCCTTAGGACAGCTAATTTCTAGTTGTCCCTCCAGAAGATTGTAGAAGCAACATTGTGGGCCTGGACAGGGCTCAGGAAAAGAGCGTGAAACTGGAGGGAAGGGGGCAGGGCTTAAAAGAATGACATAACCCAAGTGCATAACAGAAACCAATTAAAATCAAATGGGTCCAAGATGACAAGTCAAATTCAATTAAACCCATTGATCCTCAATCTGCAAACTAAGCGACACACCAGAGGTGCCAGGACAGTTTCAAGGCACTGTCAAAATGAGGACAAACTGTCAAAATAATTGGGGAATGTCCAACATTCCACAATTGGAACGATCCTCCCACTCGTTAGCATATGAAATCACCCAGTTGGGGTTGGGGTGGGGAACTAGCCACAGCACATCCATGGCCACTGCACTGTCCTCTGTGATGGCCCACACCCTGTGGAGTACGCTTCTCTCTGAATCTGAACAAATGCACCTCTTACCTATCGCTGTGTCTCTCACTGATTTTTTGGAATGAGACGTGCTTTATTAGGTCCTGAAGCCAGGCAGCATGGGTTTTGGCTGGGCTCAAGTCCCAGGAGAGAAGAGCTGAAGGATGGATGGGAGGTAAAAGCAGTGGGAAAAATGTGCTGAGAAATCCCCTTCATAATCTGCCAGAAAATCTACTAACTGCCTGACCTGTGCTCACAGTTTTCATTGGTCTGATCCTTGGCATAAAGAAGATTAAGGACAGATGAACCCCACTCCTGCTTGGGCAACAGCTACTGGGGCCCAGCAGATAGTGGAGCTTTTGGGACACACTGAGGCGTAGCCCCTGCCAGAGTCCCTCAGCTGCACCCACTGCCGCTTGCCTGTTCACGCTGGGGGTGGGGGGGGTGGGGAGGATTCCAGGAAATAAGAAACAAGAGATTGTAAAGGAATTAAGATTTTCTTAGCCATATATCCTTCCAGCTATAGGGTTGGAGACTTCCTACCCCAACTGGAAGTCTTCTGGAATCTGAGACTGAGCCACGTGAGCTTTCTGCTGAGTTTGTTTTTTTTTTTTTTTGCTCTCCCCATTTCCAGCACCCTGGGCTTCTTGTCACTTCCCCTGTGCTGGGTCTTCTTTGCATTCCATTTCCACCGCCAGAGCTTTCACCGAGTTGGGCTTCTGCTGTGTTTGGCCTCCCAGACTCCTTTTTCCTATTCTACCTACCTAACATTAAGCATTAGACCTTTTTGCTGGGCTTCTCTGGTGGCTCAGTGGTCTAAAGAATCTGCCTGCCAATGTGGACGACACAGCTTAGATCCCTGGGTGGGGAAGATCACTTGGAGAAGGGAATAGAAACCCACTCTAGTATTCTTGCTTGGAAAATTCCATGGACAGAGGACCCTGGTGGCAGGCTACAGTCCATGGGGCTGCAGAGAGTCAGACACAACTTAGTAACTAAACAACCGCAACAAGACTTTTGTGATGTCCTCCTTCCCTGCTACTTTACACTTAGGGTAGAATATTCTAGATTCAATAATTACTGCTACTAGGTTTATCAGATATAGCTGTGCCTTACTTGTTATGATAAATGACACACATGCGGCAACTTAACACTCAAAATTCATTGCAACTACTACTTCTGTTGATATCCAAGGGCAAAGGAAAGGCCTTTTATATTTCCTTAGAATTTTTACCATAGGCAAAAATAAGTAAGGAGCAATTTGTATTCTATTAAATAATACACTAAAAGCAAGAGGAGGATTTGGTCATAAGGTTGTTAGTCAGCTCACCTGAGTATGTCTAATGGATTCGTAATGATGGTAATAACACACTTCTAGTGAATGGCCAGTACATTCTTCATTCCCATAAAAGAAGATCATATTGAACATTAAGAAAATGACTCTAAAGGTCCACCTTCTTAAGAAGAATGCCTCCATTAATACACTCTCCTAGTTCTTGTTTTAAACAGCACCAGTTCATTGGGGATAGCACAGATATTTTTTGTTTTGTTTGTCTCTCTTTTAAAAAAAAATGCATTAAATGATGCATAACGTATACTTTTCAAATGATTCTAATGAGCAGGATCCCTGGAATTGAAGACCATGGTCTGGTCAAGTCAGACAGTCTCTTGGTTTATCTGAGCTTCCACCACTCTGTCTTCTTTTTGTTTGTCTCCCCTGACATTTAAGCCCACTATCATTTGATATTATTTTATTTGTCTAGGACGTGTGTATGTTTTTAAATGTTTTGCTTAATTCATTTATTTTCTTAGAAAAAACTAATCTTTGGATAAAATAAATGCTGTAACTATCCTAAGTTCCGGTGACTGATCAATAATACTTCAGGTTAGGGTTCACTGGAATCTTCTTGGCTTCAGTTTCAGCTTCCCTGCCAAATCACCCGTATAATTCATGAAAAGGTACTGCAATGAGATATGTTTTAGAAGAGTCAACTTATTGTGTAAATGGTTATTTTCTTGTTAAAAGGAAAATAACTAGTTTTCTTCTCCATATACAATTGGAACATTTATTTATCTTATACATCAGTCATTTTATTATTTTCTCAAGATGTGTCTGTGAGAATTGTGTTTCTGTGTTACTCTCCTTTGTATCATCTTTAGGATACTCAGTATTAGTGGGAGTTGTTTCAACTCTTGTTTTTGTTCAATCACTAAGTTGTGTCCGACCCTTTGGGACCCCATGGACTGCAGCATGCCAGGCTTCCCTGTCCTTCAACTCTCAGTTCAGTCGCTCAGTCGTGTCTGACTCTTTGTGACCCCATGGACTGCAACACTCCAGGCCTCCCTGTCCATCACCAACTCCTGGAGTTTATTCAAACTCCAAGATCGAGTCTGTGATGCCATCCCACCATCTCATCCTCTGTTGTCCCCTTCTCCTCCCACCTTCATTCTTTCCTAGCATCAAGGTCTTTTCAAATGAGTCAGTTCTTCACATCAGGTAGCCAAAGTATTGGAGTTCCAGCTTCAGCGTCAGTCCTTCTAAGGGATTTTCCCAATCCAGGGATCAAACCCAGGTCTCCCGCATTGCAAGCAGATTCTTTACCAGATGAGCCACAAGAGAAGCCCATCCTTCATCTCTAGCCGATGTCGTATTAGTGGGATGAGGAAACAGAATTTTTTGATAAGGTTTCCATTTTCTCCTAGATTGTAGCAGATTTATAAAATATTTTGCAAAGATATTTTGTTCTATAATGTTATTTTCACATTATAGTATTTTCATAAATATGGCTTCACATAGTTGACAGTAACTCTTAGCTAGATCCTGTGTTATATTAATAGTGGATTTTGAAATGCATATAATTTAATTAAATTATACCTCTTGGCCTTATAGACTTTACTTATTTGCATATATGAACACCATTCATTTCAGATGTGAAAAATATAAATTTCCTTTTTTTTTTAAAGGCCCACTGCTTAGATGTCACAGGACTCTATACCCCTGGCATGATTTTGAAAAACTGGTCTATTCAATCCTTAAGAAAAATTATTACTAAAGTATTTAAGAAATGATTTGGATAGTTACTTCTCTTCTAAAAGTAAAACAGTCTCTTAAGAAAGAGATTCCATAATTCCATTAGAAACAGAATTTAGTCTTCCAAAATTCTACTGAAAAGAAAAAAATTGCCAGTAACTAGAGTAAATCACTACAGTTCAGTTCAGTCGCTCAGTCGTGTCCAGCTCTTTGCAACCCCATGAATCGCAGCACTCCAGGCCTCCTTGTCCATCACCAACTCCCGGAGTTCACCCAGACTCACGTCCATCGAGTAAGTGATGCCATCCAGCCATCTCATCCTCTGTCGTCCCCTTCTCCTCTTGCCCCCAATCCCTCCCAGCATCACAGTCTTTTCCAATGAGTCAACTCTTCACATGAGGTGGCCAAAGTACTGGAGTTTCAGCTTCAGCATCATTCCTTCCAAAGAAATCCCAGGGCTGATCTCCTTCAGAATGGACTGGTTGGATCTCCTTGCAGTCCAAGGGACTCTCAAGAGTCTTCTCCAACACCACAGTTCAAAAGCATCAATTCTTCGGCACTCAGCCTTCTTCACAGTCCAACTCTCACATCCATACATGACCACTGGAAAAACCATAGCCTTGACTAGACAGACGTTTGTTGGCAAAGTAATGTCTCTGCTTTTGAATATGCCATCTAGGTTGGTCATAACTTTCCTTCCAAGGAGTAAGCGTCTTTTAATTTCATGGCTGCAGTCACCATCTGCAGTGATTTTGGAGCCCAGAAAAATAAAGTCTGACACTGTTTCCGCATCTGTTTAAATCACTTCTCTTAGGGTTTATTTTGTCGGCCCTTGTTTGCATCCTGCTAGTTGTAGAGAACTTGACCTGAAATGACATCACATCTCAAATCACTATATCAAACACTCAGTTCTCTAAGCACATGCTGCTGGCCCTCTAGTCCTTTTCCTGTAGTGCCTACTTAGGAAGCATTCATCACTTTCTGATATCTCACATTCACTGACTATTCATTATTTCTCACCATCCCTCAGCCACCATCTTGCATCCGTCCACGGCCATCTTGAATTCATGGACCATTTTATAATCACATCCTTAACACAGATTTTCAACTTTCTTGCTTCCCAAAACCAAGCTGGCATTAAACAGTCACAAAAATACTAAAATTTCTCAGTGATGTGTTCTAGACCTCTTTTAATATGCATATTTTATAGATCATCTCACTAGATTTCTCAAATTCCATCTCTAGTTTGTTTTATGAACCTGAGTTCATCTCCATCCTTTTTATAACTGCTCCTAAACCTCAGTAGTATCTCTAGTTTAACTAACTCAGATTGTATCTTTTCATTTTCTTTTCTTCATCTCTTCTGTTTTTAATCTTACCCATTTAATAATAATAATCTTACCCATTTACTTTACAGGATCCATAAGAAATTTGGAATTTATTTTTAAATGTCACAGCCCCTCTAACTACTACTACAAATTCAAGAACAAATGCTTTGATTCTATGTCATAAACACATTTAGTGGTAAAAAAATCTGCCTGCCAATGCAGGAGATGTGGGTTTAATCACTGGGTCAGAAAGATCCCCTGGAAAAGGAAATAGCAACCCACTCTAGCATTCTTGCTTGGGAAATTCCATGGACAGAGGAACCTGGTGGGCTACTACAGTCCATGGGGTCAAAAAAGAGTTGACATGACTTAGGGACTAAACAACAGAAGCAACATTGTGATTATTATATATCTATTTGTCCCAGTTATTATTGTAAAATACCACTCTCATCACTGGATTGTAGGACCTTTGGTGACGGGGACTGTCTTTTGATACCATACCTGTATCTCTAGTGGCAAACACAATACAAGCACATACAGAACAATAAATATTTGGTTAATCAATTAAATATTTTTTTCTATTTTTTTTAAAGACAGTTATTTTTCCTCCTTCCTCCTCCTATCTTCTAGACTAACTGACTTCTGTACTATTTCCCTCCAACAGTCTTTTTCTGTGTTTTCCTTATTTTACTTGGATACTTTTTTTAGGTATTTATATTTTTTAGCTCTGATTTATTTCTACAAAATCAGTTTATTAGATGTCTTGAATCAGCAACATCAACATATCACTGGGTAAAAGGGCCTTATATTGATTCTGTCAGTAGGACTCAATGTACCATCTGAAAGCCCTTTGAGAAGGAAAATCCCTTGCAGACTTTCTTTGCATAGAGGAGGCCAGTAACCTCCCCTATGAATGCTTCCCCTCATGAATGCTTCCCTCTGGATGTTTCTATCAGATCAGATCAGTCGCTCAGTCGTGTCCGACTCTTTGCGACCCCATGAATTGCAGCACGCCAGGCCTCCCTGTTGTAGATGGTACTATTAGGTTTCATTTTTAACTTCTTTTCAAGCTTATTATGGGCTCCCCAGGTGGCACTATTGGTAAACAATCCATCTGCCAATGCAGGAGACACAAGAGACTTGGGTTCAAACCCTGGGTAGGGAAGATCCCCTGGAGTAAGTAGGAAATGGCAACCCACTCCAGGCTTCATGCCTGAAAATCCCACGGGCAGAGGAGCCCAGCGGGCTACAGTACATGTGGTCACAGAGTCAAACACAGCTGAGCACACACAAACACAATCTTATTTTGAAATCTTGTAGAGTGATTTTGAATAGAGTTTGCTTTTTTTATTAGATGCTATTCGAGTTCCCCCTTATCTCTTGACTGTATTTATTTATTCCAATAGAGGTAAAGATGCAAGGATGGGGTCCTATATAGAAAGAAAAATGTTTGATTTTGTGATGGATTTTGGTAAAAATGAATAAGTAAAAGTAATTGACTGTGGTCATTATAAATCACGGCCAGTAACAGTTATCTGGATTTCATAGATATCCTAAAACTTGAGTTTAAATGTCTTAGGAGAACTAAAAAGTTTGAAAATAAGCAAAGTACTTGATGAGTTTTATATTCTAACAGACTTAATTTCTCTCCTGAAGCACCTAAAAGAAACCACCTAAATCCAAAACAAGTTGTTCTTTGTAAGTCTCAGTGTGTAACTAAATAAGCTCCTGCCTGCTTCTGTTTCTTCAGAGGGTTTCTTGAATTTATGTGAATGAAAAGACATTTCTCAAGGGGACATAGTCTACTGTGCCAATATTTAAATTTGGGGAATGGAAATCAGTAGTTTGTCAAAGGTATTGCTTTTCATATCGTAGTATTTTCCAGCTCTCTAGACTCTGCAGTTTGGGGAATTTCGTATATGATTAGAGGATGTATTGCTGTGTTACCATAGAGATGGGAGAGAATGACCCTGATCACCTGTAGTTTTTGACATCAATACAAGCCGTGTTTGCTAATTATGATAGCTTAGGAAAAATCCCCACTCATTTTGACTGTATCAGTCAGAAGAGCTATTTACAATGTGAAAATTGCTCATAAAATTCAGGTAGAAAGCTTTTGGGAGAAGGCAATGGCACCCCAACTCCAGTACTCTTGCCTGGAAAATCCATGGACAGAGGAGCCTGGTAGGCTGCAGTCCATGGGATTGCTGAGGGTTGGACACAACTGAGCGACTTTGCTTTCACTTTTCACTTCCATGCATTGGAGCAAGAAATGGCTACCCACTCCAGTGTTCTTGCCTGGAGAATCCCAGGGACGGGGGAGCCTGGTGTGCTGCTGTCTACGGGGATGCACAGAGTCAGACACGACTGAAGCGACTTAGCAGCAGCAGCAGCAGAAAGCTTTTGCCCACAGGGTGAGCATAGACTAGGAAATAGAATTTCTGGAAAATCAGCAAATAATTTGAGATATATCAAACCTTGACATAGATAGTTTTGTTAATACTTAATGTTTGTACAATAGATTTAAAGTTACAAAATACAGTTTCTATAGGAGGAAAGGACAATCTATCTGAAGAAGATCCTGATGTATATCATGTGGCATAAAGCAATTTTATTTTTCTACTTTGTTGTGGTTCAGTCGCCCAGTCGTGTCTGACTGTTTGCTACCGCATGGACTGTAGCATTCCAGGATTCCCTGTCCTTCATTGTGTCTCTCAGTTTGCTCAAACTGATGTTCATAGAATTGGTAATGCCATCCAACCATCTCATTCTCTGCCTTCTCCTCCTGCCTTCAATCTTTCCCCGCATCAGGGTCTTTTCTAATGAGTCAGCTCTTTGCATCAGGTGGCCAAAGTATTTATTCATACAGCAGTGATTTGGTTCAAGAAATGAAAGCTTAATTCAGATTCATTGTATTGCCTAAACATTTTAATCTCATCATGATCACTTTGCATAAAATGATTACCATAGGATCAATACCTCTTGATAAAACAAGTAAAACAATAAATTGTACTATACTTACTACATACATAGCTCTCTTATTTTCCAGTAAGGGAAAAGATATCAATATATGTTCAATATATTGAACATTTCTAAATGCTGGCACAGCTCCTAAGAAGTCATGTTTTTGGTCCTCATCGCTGATAGTTTGCATATAGCTTGGCACAGTGTGAATACAAATAAGAATGAATACCTCTGAGGTAGTAAAATTATGAGGCCAGTTTGTCACAGAAAATAAGCAATCAGCAAGGGTTCTTCATTACACAAAGCTAAAAAGCTTAGGGTTTTCTATAGTGATCTTTGCCACTGCAGTTTTATCTAGGGTTTTGATCTTCTTACAATTTTAATCTAACCTCTCTGAACTTAAATGTTCCATTATCTGTTAGAAAATAATTAGACGCTGTAAGCAGAAGTCTGCATATGTGGAGTTCCTCAGAAATCCCTAAGCTCGTTGAAGAAAGGAGTTTGACAGATACTGGTCAGCTGATAATGGGCCAGCAGCTAATAATAGCAGGAAATGCTGCTTAGCTAGGTAAGAACGTGAACTTGGGGAAAATAAAAATGAAACGTTGGGGATTTATGATTGGAGATAAATTCCCCTTTTTCATTTGTTTCTTGGTAAGAAAATTGCCAAGGGAGACAGTTATTTTTTTCTTTTGGATAATTTATAATTAAGATCTAAGGGTCCACTTGACCTCAACCTTATTCACTATAATTTCCTTGTATTCCCACAAAGAAATTTTAGTGAATTAGGAATGTGTTTTGGTTCAATGCATAGAAATAATAGGTGAACCTGACCAGTAAATTAAATATTGTCAGCTCTAGCAAGCATGTGGTAAATTAACCATAGGCAACATGTGTAAGCTTTTTGGGAAGGTTGCAAATGCAAGGGCTTTTACTATAAAATCAGAAAAGGTTTTTCCTCTTGTGAATAAAGTAATAAGCCAACTTGCTTTAAAATGAAAAATTCAATAATTTCAAAATGGAACACTCATTCATTTAATGAGAATTTTACTGTACTCCCACTAACAAAAAGGTATTTTATTCTTTTTCAATGAGAACTTCAAAATAAAATATTTTCTATTTTTCATATAGCATTGATTATTATAAAAAAGTAATTTTAACCTACATTACTCTCTATTCTCTTATTTTCTATTAAGTTTATAATACATGTACTGAGGTATAACACCTAAACCTTAATAAGATTTGTCTAGTAGTACAGTAAATTAATAAAACAGAATGTTTCATCAGGTTAGAACAAAAAAATATTTATAGATGATTAGTAAAAGAAAATATTTTCAATAATAATGTGTTCAGAGATCTTTTAAACTTTTCACCAGTTCAGGAATACCAAAGTTATTTGGCATTACAGTTTATTGTTTGCATTTGTCTAAAATGCAAACATTTTCTGAAATAAGCTAACTTGTTTTAAATTGTTTTCTCTATTTGTATATATTATATATTTATCTTGACATATGTATGCCATCTATATATATCATTTTTCTTTTAACCATCTTGAGTGTGTATGGTTTTTGTTTTTGTTTTAGGACTCTGCTTTAAGTAAGGAGGGGATAAATGAATAAACAAATATTTTCTTATAACATTTAAATACTAACTCCCTCATAATATGATATTAAAGTTTAATATAGTTTTCAGATATATTTGCATGTTTTCTTATTCCTGAAATTTCTCATTTCAAATATGTTTATTTTAAAAGTATTTATAAATATTAAATTTCTATTTTACTTAAAAACAATATTTTTTTTTTTAGTTTCCTCCTTAATGGTGTTATTGCTTGTGGGGTTTAATTTATTAAGAATGTCTGGCTATAAATGTTTACCCAAAATAATGCCATAAAATTTTATTTAGTTATATATATGAGCATATTTTGAAAAGAATATTTTTTTTTCCTATTGTAACACAGTAAACTCCCAAATAATGTTCATGACTACATTTTAAATTTATTTTTATATTTTTGATGCACGCACACTCAGTTTCTCAGTTGTGTCTGACTCTTTGTGACCCCATGAACTGTGGCCCATCAGGGTCCTCTGTCCATGCGATTTTTCAAGCCAAGAATATCAGTGTGGGTTGCCATTTCCTCTTCTAGGGGATCCTCTTAATGCAGGATTCAAACCTGTCTCTCCTGTGTTGGTAGGTGGATCCTTTACCTCTGAGCCACATGGAAAGCCCTTATATTTTTGATAGCTATGAGTTATATCAACAGGTTCATTAAAAACAAACCAACTCTTCTGCTTGATAGTCTAATTGTCATTGAACATAACCACCTATAGAAAACAATACTATTGCTATTTCAAAAGATTTTTTTTTCTCCTCAAGTTATATTCTCTGTAATATCTACATATATCTTTAGTAATCTTTTTTATTGTACAGTAATTTTGTATTTATCTACATCTCCAGATATTTGTAACTGTTCAAGAAATAACATTATTTTTTACAACTGGATATTAAGATGTTTATAAATAGTATGAATATAATTGTGCTGGCATAAAACAAAATGAATATAATTGTGCTTCAAAAAGCAAAGATCATGGCATCTGGTCCCATCACTTCACAGCAAATAGATGGGAAAACTACGGAAACAGTGAGACTTTATTGTTTTGGGTTCCAAAATCACTGCCAATGGTGACTTCAGCCATGAAATTAAAAGACGCTTGCTCCTAGGAAGAAAAGCTATGACCAACCTAGACAGCAGAGGCATTACTTTGCCAACAAAGGTCCATCCAGTCAAAGCTATGGTTTTGCCAGTAGTTATGCATGGATGTGAGAGTTGGACTGTAAAGAAAGCTGAGCACCAAAGAATTGATGCCTAAAGGAACTCAGTCCTGAATATTCCTTGGAAGGACTGAGCTGAAGCTGAAACTCCAATACTTTGGCCACCTGATGCAAAAAACTGACTCATTGGAAAATACTCTGATGCTAGGGAATATTGAAGGCAGGAGGAGAAGAGGACGACAGAGGAGGAGATGGTTTGATGGCATCACCGACTCGATGGACATGAGTTTGAGCAAGCTCTAGGAAGTAGTGATGGACAGGGAAGCCTGGCATGCTGCAGTCTATGGGCGATCACAAAGATTCGGACATGACTGAACAACTGAACTGAATTGTGTTGGCAGAGTTTTCTCACTGAAAATGAGTAAACACTTTCCTAATAAAGCACAAAGTCTTTGCACTGCTACTGCTAAGCAAACAGGATTGTTATTAACCAATTAGCATCCCTTTATTTAATGTTTCATCTGTTGTCCAGAGGAAATTATCCACCACCATCTACATTTAAATATATCCAGTTTAAATGGTTTTTCCAGTGGTCATGTATGGATGTGAGAGTTGGACTGTGAAGAAAGCTGAGCACAGAAGAATTGATGCTTTTGAACTGTGGTGTTGGAGAAGACTCTTGAGAGTCCCTTGGACTGCAAGGAGATCCAACCAATCCATCCTAAAGATCAGTCCTCGGTGTTCATTGGGAGCACTGATGTTGAGGCTGATACTCCAATACTTTGGCCACCTGATGCAAAGAGCTGACTCATTGAAAAAGACCCTAATGCTGGGAAAGACTGAGGGCAGGAGGAGAAGGGGACGACAGAGGATGAAATGTTTGGATGGCATCATTAACTCAATGGACATGGGTTTGAGGGACTCCGGGATCTGGTGATAGACAGGGAGGCCTGGCATGCTGTGGTTCATGGGGTCGCAAAGAGTCAGATATGACTGAACGACTAAACTGAACTGAACTGAAACTTACAGATTAGAACTTCAGGGTAGATATTGCAGTGAGCTGGGTAGTGAGTGAGTATTTTGATATTTCACAATTTCAGAGGGTCTATCTGAGATTGCTATTAAGTTGTAGATTAACCACAATCTCAAGGTATCCTTCCAAAGTCATTTATCTGTAGGTTTAACAGTGTACCATGTTCTAGTATGAATAAAGATGAAGTACAGACTGTCCCTCCAGTAAACTTCATATTTATTTTACTACAAGGCTTATGCAACATTGCCCATTTTTAATCATGAAATATTGTATCCCTTTTAGGAGACTCTGATTAGCTTGAACTTTTTAAAACAATATCAGAGAAACAGAAAAGAAACCATTTATGTAAAATCTTTACAACATCGGACTTTATTTTCACCACCAGAGATATCCACAACTGAGCATTGTTTCTGCTTTGGCTCAGCCTCTTCATTTCTTTTGGAGATATTCCTCCATTTTTCCTCCAACACCTACCAACCTGGGGGGGCTCATATTCTGGTATCATCTTTTGGCTTTTTCACACTGTTCATGGTATTCTGGAAGCAAGAATACTGGAGTGGTTTGCCATCCCTCAAAGGACATGAGGCATCCCTTGTAGCTCAACTGGTAAAGAATCTGCCTGCAATGTAGGAGACACCGGCTCAATTCCTGGGTTGGGAAGACCCCCTGGAGAAGGGATAGGTTACCCATTCCAGTATTCTTGGGCTTCCCTTGTGGTTCAGCTGGTAAAGAATCTGCCTACAATGTGGGAGACCTGGGTTCGATCTCTGGGTTGGGAAGATCCCCTGGAGAAGGGAAAGGCTACCCACTCCAGTATTCTGGCCTGGAGAATTCCATGGACTATATATCCATGGGGTCGCAAAGAGTCAGACACTGCTAAGTGAAGTTTGAGCAAACTCCAGGAGATAATGAAGGACAGGGAGGCCTGGAGTGCTGCAGTCCATGGGATCACAAAGAGTCAGACACGACTTAGTGGCTGAACAACAACAATGTAAAATCTGATAACTGTGATCCAGGTGTGTTGAATAAGTTATTTTTTCATTCATCATGGTAATAAAGCAACAAAGAGCATCAAACTTTAAAGCATACTTTAGCACAGAGATTTGCATAATTAATGCCAACTTTTCACAATAAGAAAATGAAAGGCTGTATTTAAGGACTTCCTATTATTTAAGGATTTTCTTAGCTTGTCTCTTTTTCCCATTAGCAATTCAAATAGATACAGTAATGTTTCAATTTCTGAAGTGTAATGTATATGCCACATTGCTATTACCTGGATAGTAAATGAAGGTTTTCAGGAGCCTGTTAGTAATAACAAGATGTTATTTTCATCACCTTAAATGAAATGCATTCCAAGCATGTCACTGTTGGTTCAAGGTTAACAGTCAGCTAATCAAGACTTGATGAAAGACAGTTCTGATATTTTAGTGAAACACGCAGTCTGTTTAAAATATGTATTTGCCAACTAAGCCATTTTTGAAGCATGATCCTGTGTTATCTAACTGTCCTTTTGGCGATGAGATATTACGTTACAAGGTCTCTTTGTGTCACAAGATTGATAAGGCTGAATGTGAACACTGGCATACACCTAAACTATTTGACTTACAAATCAGCATTAGACCGTAAAGTATTCGGGGACGAAGGTGGATTGTGTACAGGCTCAGTTGTTCAGTCATATCCAACTCTTTGTGCCTGTGGACTATACCCACCATGGTCCCCCATGCATGGAATTTTCCAGGCAAGAATACTGGAGCAGGTTGCCATTTCCTACTCCAAGGGATCTTCCTGACCCAGGGATCAAACCCACACCTCCTGCATACCCTCTATTGACAGGTGGATTCTTTACCACTGAGCCACCTGGGAAGCCCCCTTGGTGGATTACTAAGTGATGTTTATCATTTGGATTTCTCTTCTCAAGGGCCTAAACTTAGGAAACATTTGGTATTTGATAGGGAATAATGGCATAATTGGAGAAGGCAATGGCACCCCACTCCAGTACTTTTGCCTGGAAAATCCCTTGGACGCAGGAGCCTGGTAGGCTGCAATTCATGGGATCGCTGAGGGTCGGACACAACTGAGCGACTTCACTTTCACTTTTCACTGTCATGCATTGGAGAGGGAAATGGCAACCCACTCCAGTGTTCCTGCCTGGAGAATCCCAGGGACGGGGGAGCCTGGTGGGCTGCTGTCTCTGGGGTCGCACAGAGTCAGACACGACTGAAGTGACTTAGCAGCAATGGCGTAATTTCAAGATAAAATTTACCTGTTAGTAAGAACAAAATCAGTCTCATATGAAACAAAAAAGAAACATGAAACAAACAAACAAAAATAGGTAGAAGCTCAATTGTTTTGAAGAAATACATGACCCACTATATTTATATAAGCTGACTCTCAAATCATATTTTTGTTTCTCAGGGTGTTGATTACTATATAACACTTTACATAGAATAATAATGTAATTCCATTTCATCCCAGATAACTGGCATTTTTAATTTGCCATCACAATATCAAATGACCTATGTATTAGACTGTGAAGCTTGATCTACAGTTTGTCAAGGAGACATCATAAAAATGTTATTAATATAAACTAATGGATAGATAGTTGGAGAAAGTAGAAACTATTTCTTTATAAGTGCGATATTCTGTAATAGTTAAAGAAAGTGAAAGTTATAATTGCTTGGTCTTGTCTGACTCTTTGTGACCCCATGCACAGAGCTGACCAGGCTCCTATGTGTATGGAATTCTCCAGGCAAGAATACTGGAGTGGGTAGCCATTCTCTTCTCAGTGAATCTTCCCAACCCAGGGATCGAACCCAGGTTGCCTGAATTGTGGGCAGATTCTTTTAC
The DNA here is from genome assembly GCF_027580195.1 of Bos mutus. Classification (NCBI taxonomy): domain Eukaryota; kingdom Metazoa; phylum Chordata; class Mammalia; order Artiodactyla; family Bovidae; genus Bos; species Bos mutus. The sequence continues at coordinate 36,401,489 of NC_091618.1, forward strand.
TGTCTGAGCCACCAGGGAAGCCCCTTTGTAATAGTTCAATCCAAAAACTAAACTAAATAAAGCCACTTGAACAATAATGGCAATCTGACGGAACACTAACAGTAGGAATATAGCTGTGCTGTTCTCAGAATTTTCAAGTGATGAACCTTGAGACTTTTATTTTTTTAATTCATTGTACTGAGCTCTTGAAAGACCCTTTGAATCTAGAAACTTGTATCTATCAGTTTGTCATTTTTCCCCATGGCGTCTTTGATAATATTATTATTTTGATATCTTTATCCCCTCTTTCTTCCGGGATTCTTATTGGTCAATCAGCTGCTAATTTTCAAATCTTTCTGCTCAAATTTTCCAAGTTTATATATATTTTTTATTTTCTGAAAATTTTCCTGACTTTACCTTCTAATTATTTGTTTTATTTTAAAGAATATCATATATTATACTTTAAATTTCAAGAGCTTTTTTATGATTGTTTGCTTTTCCCTATCATTTAAAAAAGGAAATAAGAACTGTTATTTGTTGATGAATACAAAATATATTCTCATCTGTCAGGATATTAATTTTTAAATATTTTTCCTTTTCCCTTAATTGTCTCCTCCTGGAAGTTCTCTTTTTGGTTTCTTTGTTTTCTGGTATAACAGAATACCATAGACTACGAGTCTTATAAGCAACAGAATTTTTTTTTTTCCTCAGGCTGAAAAGTGCAAGATCAGGGCACAGAGAGATTTGGTATTTGATGAAAGCCTGCTTTCTGATTTATAAACAGTTATTCTCTTCTTGTGTCTTCATATGGCAGGAAGGATGAGGGAGCTCTCCAAGGTCTCTTTCACAAAGACACTAATCTCATTCATGAGAGCACTGCCCTCAGGACATAATCACCTACCAAAAGCCCCACCTCCTAAGACCTTGCATAGGAATATTGAAGGACACAGATATTCACTCTGTAGCATCTGGCGATGTGAGCTCTCCTGTGAGTGGGGATATGACTGTTTGTTTGAATTACCCACTATGGGGCCATTTATCTTTGCAGAGAGAATCTATCAGTGGTTTCTGGCAAAATTATACACCTGGCTGTACATCCTTGGAGACGATTACACGTAGTTTTGTTCACTATGTAGATGTAAAACAAACATGCAAACAAGAAAAAGATAGACCTTTTGTTAGCAAGGCTCCTGTCCTCCAATTTCCACTGTGCCTGGTATACTTAAAGGCAATGTGTTTTGGTTCAGTTTCTCCATTTAAAAACTTCTAGTTTCTTGCCAGAATGGTCTCCAAATAAGAAGACCAGAGTGTTTGATTGTTCTGTATACAAATTTTAAATATTATTTCTGTGTTCCGTTATTCACCTTCACTATCTGTAGCACTAAATATCTCAAGTTTTAATATCATCCCTAATTTTTACTGGATGAATTGGCTATTGTATTCTTGGCATCTCCCTTTGGAGGCACTTGCCATTTTGCTTTCTTAACTTTATTACCTCCATTTCCATGAAATTCTTTCATTTTTTTTTTACCTTGTTTTTCCCTCTCCCATTTCTTGGTCTTTTGATTTTTATCTTTTTAATGTTTTTACTCATAATTTTAGTGAAATCTTGGAACGGAGCAAAGAAAATGCATGTACTTAATCTGTCATAATAAATTGGAAGTTCTGTAAGGAATTCAGAAATCCTAGAAGAGCTCCCTGTAGCATTGTTTTTCAGCAATAGTTTTATTAAAGCAAAACCAAAAAATATGTACCCTTTAACTTAAGCTCATTCTTTTGGAGAAATCTTCACTCATAAGGAACAACATTAGATGACTTTTGGAAATCAGTGATTGCTTATTGAGAATTATATTTGTTTAGTAGCTCATTCATGTCCAATTCATTGCAACACTTAGTACTATAGCCCACCAGACTCTTCTGTCCATGGGATTTTTCAAGCAAGAATACTGGAATGGGTTGCCATTTCCTCCTTCAGGGGATCTTCCTGACCCAGGGATCAAACCTGCAACTCTTGTATCGCAGGAGGATTCTTTACCTCCTGCTGCTAGAGCTTATGACTTTGTCTTCTACACATGGAAAGAAGAAGAGCCAGAAGCATCTATTTTGAGAAATGGTAGTGTCTACCTGTCTATGACTTTCTTCATAGTTTAAAATTTTTTAATATTGGAAATAGTTAGCTCAGAGTTATTTTTTTGATTTAAGTGTATAGGAGAAGTTTTATGGGAAATAATACACCCAATATAAACTGTCTAAGGTTGGAGGCCTGGCTGGCAGTGGTACTGCCAATGTTAGTGTTATGATCTCAAAAAATATTTATTATGCTCATTGTTTTCATATATTATAGATTTATAACAATTAATAAGGTGGAAGAAGAGATTTTACAACTATATGACTCTTGGAAGAAGGAATCTGCATGTTAACACAATAAATTTACCTAACTTTGAAAAAAAATGAAGAATGAGGAATCACATTTTTATGTACCTGGTCACTCAAAGACTATTTCCTTAGCACGGGGATGAATGTAACTGAAATTAGCATGGCTCATCTTTTTTTTTTTTTAATATTTTCTTTGTAGCCAGAAATAAAAAGTCTTCAGGAGTTCTTATCATTTTTTCAGTTCAGAGATTCCTTTGAAAAAACTGATGAAAGCTATAGACTCTTTGCTCAGAAAAAGTGCACATACATGTATATTCAATCATGATTTTTATTCAATATCTGGGGATTTGTAATCCCTCTGAAGTGCAGATTCATAGTCAAAAATCTCTGGCTGAGTGTCTTTTCTTAAATCCCAGTTTTATTTTACTAGTATTACAACCCTAAGGCAAATTTAAGTGGTTAATGTCTATACTCAGACTGCCCAAGAGGCTGTTCTAAGGCAATGGTGTTTCAACAATGACAGTGTATTTATTACAAGTGCCAGAGTTTTGTGCATCTTACCGTGTTGAATCTAACAACAGTCTGTAAAACAGGTTTTGGAATTCTCTTAAGTTTTCTATGATCCAATGGATGTTGGCAATTTGATCTCATTGCTCTAGTTCCTGGCATAAAGTAGGAGACAGTAAATATTTTGTGAACAAACCAAATTTCTCAGCTACGTTGGTGGGCACTCCAAATCTGATGTCTTAGCTATATCTGAAAAGTCTAAAAGATTTGGCTGAAAGCAAATCATTGCTTAGTTTATCTTCAAATACTTTATGTTACTGGACGGATCCCCAGGAAGGATACTTGGAGATGGAATTTAGTGTGCAACATGTTCTTAGGAAGTACTCTTGAGATTAATGACTATGGTCGAGTGGGGAGGAGAAAGCAGGATTGGACAGAGAGAAATGAAGCTCTGATTCAGGCTTGATAACAGCCTTGTTTGGCCTCCTTTAATAGTTCTGGAGCTAAAATTAACCATCAAGGTTGCCCCAAGTGGGCATGCAAGTCGATAGAGGTGTATAGACCTGGAAGGGGGGTAGATTTAAATGAAATGTCTTTGTGCAGCTAAGGAAATCTTTGAAAGATGATTTGGCGGAAGTGGAGTAGCCTGGTAGGCTGTAGTCCATGGGGTCGCTAAGAGTCGGACACGACTGAGCTACTTCACTTTCACTTTTCACTTTCCTGCATTGGAGAAGGAAATGGCAACCCACTCCAGCGTTCTTGCCTGGAGAATCCCGGGGACGGGGGAGCCTGGTGGGCTGCTGTCTCTGGGGTCTCACAGAGTCGGACACGACTGAAGTGACTTAGCAGCAGCAGCAGCAGTCTGCCAGCGGCACTCTCAGGTGCTGGGGGACAATATGTCCTTCCTTGAAGGGGATTCTGGTTAGTGGTCCTTTTACATCAGCTTCTATCAATAAATTAGCCTGTTTCTGGGTAACAACTACATAACAAGGAGTGTTAACTGTCAAATTATCTTTGTATGACATAAGACATGACTGATACAACATGCTTAACTAACTCTGTATGTGATGGGGGAAGTTTAGTATACTTTGGAAAAAACAATATAGAATAATGTAAAATGCTATATTTTGTGCTTCAGAGAACAGACTTAGTATATACTAGTACTTTTGAGAGTTGTGTAAAAGATAAGATTCAAACTCATTCTTTTGATATGGATTTGGTTTGGATAGGTTTAGGGGACAGTGACTCATTGCATTTTTCATGTCCTTCGGTAAAACAGGTTTGTCTTGTATCATCAACATGATGTAATACAAAAGCCTGGCATATTTAAAGTTGCATCAAAAAATCTGTCTAGAAACATAGTTAATTGGGTGAAATGACAAGAGATAAAGCTGGAAAGATAAGCCAGGAAAAAAATTAAAAAGAACCTTATATGTTCAATGAATGTATTCTCCCTTCCCTATCCTACCCCAGCTCCCTTTGGCAGATAACTGGTTCACAATGTATACTTTGAAAATTTCAATGGTGATTTTTCATGTAATTCTGATCAAAATCAAGGAACTTATTTGAATAATTAAATAATAATGCTCCACATACCCCAAGGGTTGCAATTATGTACAGGAAGAATCAGTATCTGTGTTTATCTACTGAATAACCTCTAGAAAATTCTGTAGTTGTAACATTTTGGTTGCTAATACCATGATAACAGACCCCATGAGTGATTTTTATAGGGAAAGTGTAGTCAATTACTCTAAGTATTTTAAGATCATCTTTGGTGAAAATAATTAGATTATTTAAGATTATTATCATTATTGTAGAGAAAGTTCCAAGAAGTGCTTAAGTTGCTTGTTCTCCTTCCCCATGACAAGACAGAAAGTTTTCACTTTAAATGAGTAACCTCTCCTTATAGACATTTTTAGTATAAATTACTTGGAAATATATTTATCTTTAGCATAAGAACTCTTCCTCATTCTGAGTACACTATTTTTCTACTGAAATTTCTATTCTAGAAACAGAATATATATGTATATTCAAAAATGAATAGCATTATCATGCCTCATAATTGTAAATCAAAAATTTGAAATTATGTCTACTGGCCAATTTATTAGTTTTTACAATGATAATTCAGAAATGAATGCTAACCACTGTCATCACAACAAATTGATCAGATGTTCTGTCCTGATGATTGAACTTAGATAACTTTAATAGGGCTAAATTTAAAACAGATATTTTGAACATAACTAACCAATAGTAATCAGCTTATGATGGGTATTTCACTTAGTGATCAATTCGGAATTTAGTTTGGACAACAGATTTTTAAACTTTTTGACTGACATAATTAAAAATCTGCCTAGTCATTTTGATATATGTTGATAGTTTCAAATCAAATTGATAGATTCTATACTATTAATAACTAATTAGACTGCTGCTCCTGGTGCTTAAAATTTGGATCTGAGGGAACATATTTTTGAGTAGAAGTAAGCAGTATGAATAGGAAAGAATATACAAATAGTTAAGTCATAAAAGGCATTCAGAAGGGCTACCTATTTTTTTCACATGAGATCTAAGTTTCTTTAAGAAAATATGGGGGCATTCACTTTTAAGTCCTAGAAATGTTAGCTTGATTTATGTTTTTAGACTTGCTGTCTTCCTTATATTTTTTTTCAAACTGATCCCAGAAAATTTTCTTCAGACTGACAAATTTTTTGGATCTGATATTGCATTTTAATTAAAAAGTACACCTAAAGAAATAAATCAAGAAGAGATCACTTCCACAGAACATATAGAACTTTCATTTTATTTATAAAATTTTCAGATCATTATTTTCTGAGGCTGTACAACAGCTTATTTAGTTTTTCCTTATTGCTAGAGGGTGATTTCCAGACTTTTGTTTTTACAAACAATGCCACAGTGAAGAACCTATGTTATATCTGTAATGCATCTCTGCAGGATGAACTTCCAAGAGTACAATTCCCAGTTCAAAAGGTAAATACGTCTGTAATTTTCTGGTTGAAATCAAATTATCATCCATTCAGGATGTTCCATTTGGCATTACCACTGGCAATGTTTGCCAACATTTCTTGGCTCTAATGCTATGTGTCTCATGGCCTATGTAATAGAGGACAGTTCAGTTCAGTTCAGTTCAGTCGCTCAGTCGCGTCCGACTCTTTGCAACCTCATGAATTGCAGCACGCCAGGTCTCCCTGTCCATCACCATCTCCTGGAGTTCACTCAAACTCATGTCCATCGACTCGGTGATGCCATCCAGCCATCTCATCCTCTGTCGTCCCCTTCTCCTCCTGCCCCCAATCCCTCCCAACATCAGGGTCTTTTCCAATGAGTCAACTCTTCGCATGAGGTGGCCAAAGTACTGGAGTTTCAGCTTTAGCATCATTCCTTCCAAAGAACACCCAGGACTGATCTCCTTTAGCTGGTTGGATCTCCTTGCAGTCCAAGGGACTCTCAAGAGTCTTCTCCAACACCACACTTCAAAAGCATCAATTCTTTGGCACTGAGCTTTCTTCACAGTCCAACTCTCACATCCATACATAACCACTGGAAAAACCATAGCCTTGACCAGACGGACCTTTGTTGGCAAAGTAATGTCTCTGCTTTTGAATATGCTATCTAGGTTGGTCATAACTTTTCTTCCAAGGAGTAAGCATCTTTTAATTTCATGACTGTAATCACCATCTGCCGTGATTTTGGAGCCCAAGAAAATAAATTCTGACATTGTTTCCACTGTTTCCCCATCTATTTCCCATGAAGCGATGGGACCAGATGCCATGATCTTAGTTTTCTGAATGTTGAGCTTTAAGCCAACTTTTTCACTCTCCTCTTTCACTTTCATCAAGAGGCTTTTTAGTTCCTCTTCACTTTCTGCCATAAGGGTGGTGTCATCTGCATATCTGAGGTTATTGATATTTCTCCTGGCAATCTTGACTCCAGCTTGTGCCTCTTCCAGCCCAGCGTTTCTCATGATGTACGCACTGGTACATCCCATGAGAACGCACTGGTATAGCAATCACCCTCTTCCAACACCACAAGAGAAGACTGTACACATGGACATCACCAGATGGTCAACACTGAAATCAGATTGATTATATTCTTTGCAGCCAAAGATGGAAAAGCTCTAGACAGTCAGCAAAAACAAGACTGGGAGCTGACTGTGGCTCAGATCATGAACTCCTTACTGCCAAATTCAGACTTAAATTGAAGAAAGTAGGGAAAACCACTAGACCATTCAGGTATGACCTGAATCAAATCCCTTATGATTATATAGTGGAAGTGAGAAATAGATTTAAGGGACTAGATTTGATAGATAGAGTGCCTGATGAACTATGGACAGAGGTTCGTGACATTGTACAGGAGACAGGGATCAAGACCATCCCCATGGAAAATAAATAGAGGACAGGGTTTTATCAAATCTTTGAATGTTTTTCCAAATTAAAAAATAGCAGGTGATATTGAACTATGCTTTTTTGTTTGTATAAAGCAACAAAAGTTTATCTTCTCACAGTTTTTGGAGCTGGAAGTCCAAAAATCAAGGTATTGGCAATCACCATAATCCCTTGGAAGTCTCTAGGGGGTGGATCTTTCCTTCTCCCCGCCTCTACAGCCCCAGGCCTTCCTTGGCTTGTAGATGGATCACTCTAGTCCTTGTCTTCACATGGCTTTCTTCCTGTGTTTCTGATCTCCATATAGCTGTCTTTGTACAAAGACAGCAGTCATGTTGGATTAGGGACCCACCCTACTCTACTATTACCTCATTTTAACTAATTATATCTGTAACAACTCTATTTTAAAAGAAGATCACACTCTAAGAACTAAGTTTAGGACTTCGGTATATTTTTTTGTGGGGAGTTGAGGTAGGTGAGACTTAATTCAACTCCAGACAGCACCCTATAAGTATCATCTGAATAGATAAAAAGATGAATCTTGAACTGATGATTTTCATCAGTATAATGGCGTGCTGAGATTCATAGGGTCGCAAAGAGTCGGACACCACTGAGTAACTGAACTGAACTGAACTGAACCGATAGTATATTCAATGTGAGAGATGAAAAACTAAAGCCAGGAGAAATATCTGTACATCCTTAAGTTTTGCTATGATTTTGAATTAATAGAGATCCTTTACTAGCAATTAAAAAGAAACTAAAATAGAGTCAAACACAATTCTCTAGGTATTATGTATTATCTGAGGAATGTATATGGAAGAAGTAGATCTCATATATGGATTCTCTAGGAGCCAATATAAGCAGAAATAAAAAGGAATATTCTGGAGGGAGTAGTAAAGGATTTCTTACTATAAAATATGGTGATAACCAGAAAAAATGCTGTCTAGGACAGTATCTAATATTTTTTAATACTTTCAACCTACATTTCTCTAATTGTGAATGAGAGAGTACAATTCTGTATTTCCTTTTCAATGTGTTATCTTTCTATAAATGATTTTTGCTTTTTCTTAAATCATTTGGTTGCCTTTTGCTTCTAAATTTCTATAAGCCCTTCATAATTAGAGAGATTAGCTCCTATGATAAGTGTTGCAAATATTTTTCCTCTTTGCTTTTAAAATCTTTATGATATAACATACCCAGTTATTTTTTAAATGCTAATTTATTAATATATCCTTTTTGTCTACTGAATGCTGTGTGTTGGTTAGGAATGAATTCCCTACCTTTTAATTTTTCATAGGTTTACTGCTTTCAAAATTTCACTCATGAAATTTTATTTTATCACATTTAATGGGGTTAAGAGATGTAAGAAGCAAGGTGAGAAAATTAGAAGCATATTTTGATGTAAATTTCTTGAACTTTGACTAATTATGACAAAAATACTATAGAAAAGTATTTGATGCTTAAAATTATATTCCCAACCCAAGTAAACTGAAAATCCACAACTTTAATTATTTCACCAAGGATAACTTTTCATTGACATAGAAGCTGAGAATTGACTTTAATAATTTTCTCTTTATTTTGGAATTATTTTGCTATAATAATATTTATAGATACAAATATTTATATTTGTTAAGCATTTAAGAATAGAATCTGAGCCTGAATAATGACAGTTAGGTACTTGTTTTTGCTTTATTTGGTACTAACATACTACACATTTTTAGAAAATATTTTCTTGAAAATTTATTTCTTGAATATTTTATTTCTCAGTTTACTTGCTCATGTTATTATATTATTCAAGCTCTTTGTGAATAATTATAAATTGTATTGAAAAATCTTAAAAATCACATTAAAGTTAATAAAATGATTAAATAATTAAACATGATTAAAATGATTAAAATAATTAAAATGATTAAATATTTAAATACTCTGATTTTTTTAAATTGTAAATACTCAGAGGCAATTTTTTTTTTTACTTTCAATTGTGAATAAAGTAATGTTGATTTAGTTTGTTAATAAATTAATTTTATTTAATTATGAAAGTTTTTACATGTAGCCTTTAAAATAACACATTTTCATGAAATTGAGTGTCTTTTCACACCTAAGGCAGCCCTCTTATTTTTTTCTATTTCATAAGTAAGTTTATAGCCTTGACTTATTATAAAATCTTTATAACTTTTGGAGATACATTATAGTAATGTGAAATATAATGTGAAAGAATTTAATTTCATTTAGTTAAAAAAAGCTCCAAGTACCACAAATAATTAAAGTACAGTCAAAATAGTTAGGAAAAAAACATAAATGGATCTATGTATGTATGTTAGGAGAAAGAGAATGAAATAAGTGGATTTAATTTTATGTTATATCACACACATATATAAAATATACATACATGTTTTATATGTAATTTATCGTTATGTATATTAACATCAGGATATGCATATCTGCATTTTTCTTTATGAACACTTAAGCATGAAATATACTTTTGTGTTTCTTATTCATATATATTATGTAATTTTAATCTTTATATTTCAAACTACTGAGGAGAAGTTTAAAATTCAGTAATACAGAAAAATAGTCTAGTGCGCAAAATACATTTTTATCTATAATTTTCATCAAAATATATCACACCCTTTCCAGGGATCTAGAAAGAAGTGCTGCCTGCAGAGACTTACACATTTGGATTGATAAATATTAAAAGGATTAGTCCTAGCTTTATAGTATAATTATTCTATTAACCATATTGGTACTCCACTCTAATGTCCTTGATGAACATTTTACCTTTAAATGTACAAATGATCATGTACCCAATGAATTGTTCATCTTTAGCGTCAAATATTTTATATGTGTACCTAGGAATTATAAACAAAAAAGCACCAAATGCCAATAGATGATTTGAAAATTACTGGCTTAAATGAAACCTGATGTTGATTTAACAAAATCAAAGAGATATTTCCTTTTGGAGGTACACCTGAATAAACTATGCAAAGCTCTGTGTGTTGAAAACATATCAGTTTGTAATTGGATCTTTCTTGAGTCTGTTTAGACATGCACAATAGGCATGGCTTTTGCTCTTGCAATTACTTTAAAATTAATGAGGAAAGGAAAATATCTAGTGTAATATCTTTCTTTTCATAATACATTTTTTACTCTTCTCAACAAAATGCCTAGCCAAATGAAAAGTAGAAGTTCAAATTGCCTTTTAAATTATTTGATTTCCACTATTAAAGAAAACCTAAGGGAGAAAATCAAAAGAATAATTTCTGATTTCCAGTGAACATTTTTAGAATTCAGAAACAAATAGAAAATATTTTTAATTAGTATATTTGACAAAAAATTACCTCTATGACCCTTCTCTTATCTCTCTGCCCATCAATTACATTGTTTATATTAACATATACCTACAAAAATATGTTTTCAGCTTTATTTCTCTTGCATTTTTTAACATTAAAAGAGAATACACTTCTACAGATATTCATTTCTTATAATCACTATATTCTAACTTTTCACGATGGATACATTGTTGAATAGAGTTTATTTTTATTTCATTTTAGAAAATATAACTATTAAGAAAGTGAAAGTCACTCAGTTGTGTCCGACTCTTTGCAACCCCATGGACTGTAGCCTGCCAGGTTCCTCTGTCCGTAGAATTCTGCAGGCAAGAATGCTGAAGTAGGTAGCCATTCCCTTCTCCAGGGCTTAGTCCCAACCTGGGGACTGAATCCAGATCTCCCGCATTGCAGGTGGATTCTTTACCATCTGAGTCACCAGGGAAGCCCTATTAAAAGTGTCATAGTCACCAAAGTATAATTTACTGTACTCTTCTCTCAAAATCTTGGGAATATAAATAATTCCTGAATTATATTTTAATAAACACATGATTTTTTTATGTGTTTGACTCTGGCTTCTATTTAACAGAGTTGTTCTAAAATTTAAGAAAAAAGTATTGAAATTTGTTCTTCTCCATCATTCCACCATCCAATGGTACTATCTGAAAATAGAATGCTTGTCACAATGTAAGGACTGATAACAATGTGGGTTATTTTGTGTGTGTGTGTTTGTGTTTATTTTTATCTAAGTTAACACTGAAAACATGAAAATTTATGAAATGAAACTGTTTATGTAATTCATTCATATTTTTAGACTAAGACTTGAATACGTCATAAGTGCTAAGTAAATCTTTGTTGATCAGATGTTTTTCATTAGTGACTCAGACAGTAGAGAATCTACCTGCAATGCAGGAGACCCAAGTACTATCCCTGGGTCAGGAAGATCCCCTGGAGAAGTAAATGGCTACCCACTCCAGTATTCTTGCCTGGAGAATTCCATGGACAGAGGAGACTGGCAGGCTAGAGTCTATGGGGCCACAAAAAGTCAACACCACTGAGCAACTAACACTTTTACTTTCTGAGAAGTACACTATACTGTTATAACTTATAGCTCATAACCCTAATATCTATTCATGTTCAAAGCCATCTAAAGTTATCTGATAACTACTAAATGAAGCAATTAAATATTTCCATCACATTTGCAAAGAAAATATATTAGATGTGCAAAAAAGGCTTTAATGCTAAAAAGCACCATAACTCTGTACTGACATTGCAGATATCTTCAAGTGTGTTGTGTCTTTAATCACACTTAGCATTTAATTGCATAGTTTATACTTAAAAATCACTGAAATTGGTTTAGAAGAACCTTATAAAACTGGATTTCTCTAAATTATGATTTTAAAAATGGAAATAAATATCAGGTTATGATGTTCCACTACAAATTTTAAAACATCTGTAAATTTTAATTTATATCAATTTTAATTAAAATACCTAAAAATGAAGAATTTATTTTTGAATGGGTTTTGCATACCATTTGAAGATTTGATGAATAATTACTCTGAATATATGAATTCCTTTACTTTTCATCTAAGTAACCTATGTAAGTATTGCCATAAATAATAATTTTCTGGTTCCTCTGATGCAACAGGCTGAAGAAATTTCTTGACAGTTGAAGTGCCACAGAGAAATTTTCTAATAATCCAAAATTTCCATAATCATGACTAGTGACTTTAAATTTTGATTTGTTAGCTCTCAAAAATCGTATTTAGTCTTCTAGGACCATTCCATCTCAGTTCAGTGTGGTTCTTAGAAGAAGGACTAATGTTATGGTCATTAGAATTTTAAAAATTTAGATAATATTTACACAGGGCTTTCAGAAGTTCTGAAATATATAATAATGAAAAGGATTAAAAGAAGAAAAGATTAGTAGAATACCCTCAGAGTTTGTTATATCCCTACATAGGGATTTGTAGTTTATTATATATATTTGTAGTTTGTTATATCCTGTATATATATACATATACACATTAGCTCCCCTAGGGATCTAATAAATAAATATCAGGTTACAATGTTCCACTACAAGTTTTAACACATCTGTGAATTTTAATTTATATCAATTTCACTTAAAATACCTAAAATGAAGAATTTATTTTTGAATGGGTTTTGCATACCATTTGTATACCATTTATATCCTCTTATACCATTTATATATATATAATATATGTGTGTATATAATATATATAATATATATATGTATATAATCCCTATGTAGGGATATAAGAACCTCTGTGACTATTCTACTAATCTTTTCTTCTGTTGATCCTTTTCATTATTATGGATTCCAGAATTTCTGAAAGCCCTGTGCAAATATTATCTACATTGTTTAGGTTCTGATGACCATAACATTAGTCCTTCTTCTAAGAATCAGATTCAACTGAGATGGAATGGATGGGCTTACATGGTGGCTCAGATGGTAAAGAATCCGCCTGCAATGTGGGATACCTGGGTTCGATCCCTGGGTTGGGAAGATTCCTGGAGAAGGAAATGGCTACCCACTCCATTATTCTGTCTTGGAGAATTCCTTGGACTGTATAGTCCATGGGATCGCAAAGAGTCAGACGTGACTGAGAGACTTTCACTTCACTTGACTTACATAGGGGATAGGAAAACAACATAGCAGCAAATAATAGAGACTACAAACAAAAGTCATTGCATCTAACCTCAAAGAGCTGTCCCCATATATATCTATAAAGAACCGACACATTATTAGATATTCCATTGACAACTGAATATTGTAAATTTTTTGTCTTTTTCAGAGTTGTTTTGTAGAAAGTCAATGAGTAATTGTTATGCCTGTGTCAGGCAGAGAAAATGTGTGACCATAGCAATGTGCCAGACTGAACAATATTATCATGATATCTGGTGGGAAAAAATGGTGCCATGGGATAAAGTAGATTATGAGAAAAATATGAGTTGGAGAAATGATAAGAAGAAAGAGAGTTGCTGAGAAGCAAAATTCTATTCATATTGGATGCAAATCCTTCCCCACTTCAAGGAAGGAGAACTGAAAGAGAGTCTCTCTCTCCAGAAAGAAGAGGGAAAGGTTTTTTGGTTTTTCGTTCTTGTTTCTTTTATCTTAACTTGTGGTGGTGGTTTAGTTACTAAGTCGTGTCTGACCCTTGTGACCCCATGGACTGTAGCTAGCCAGGCTCCTCTGCCCAAGGGATTCTCCAGGCAAGAATACTGGAGTGGGTCGCCATTTCCTTCTCCAAGATCAGGCTTTTATCATGCACAGAATAAATTCCTCAATATTCTCTGTTACTTATTGAAAGTTTGGGATTTTTAAGCATGAAGTGGGAAATCCTAGCCTGAATCACAAAAGACAAAACCTGAAGACCCTTTTTTAAAAAGTGTTTGACAAACTAGGCATTTATTTGATATTTTTTAGGATGCACTGTGCTAGAACCTCATTACCTTATTTGTGGATAGCAGCTTCCTCATCTCTCAGCCTTTAGACACTTTCCCTATGATTTCTCCTGGGGATAGTGCTGCCATATTACATGAATTTCTTCATCAAGGATTTTTGAGAGAATAAAATCCAAATGTCAGCTTGTCATTTGAGCAGGAGTTTACAAGCCCTAGTACCAGCCTCCCTTTCCAGTCTTATTCTTTACTGTGTTTTGTCATGTGCCAGATGCTCCCTGAAAGTTGATCTATTTGTATTCCCCATGCATGTAACATTTTCCCACTTCCTTCATTCTAGGAAGAAAGCAATGTTATGTTGGCTAACTGATAGGTGCCAGACTCTGTGGTAGACCCTGTCCCATATATTATGTGAAACTGCTGTTATACAAGATGAGCATTATTTAATCCTCAGCTTTATACAGCCAAGGAACCTGAGGTTTTGACTTGCTTCTGATGATGTTACTAGGAAAAGACAGAACAGACTCTGGAAAGAAGTTTTGCCTGAATCAGTGCTTACCCCTATTTTTTGTCACACCACCAACCCATGTTATTTATTCTTTTTTAACAGGTTCTTCCCACATATTAATATCCACACTCAGGTTTTTCTTCTCAACAGAGGTTTTATTTTATTTTTTTCCCTCAATTCATTTAGAAGATAATCTCTGTCTTCAATAGATTATTATAGGAGTTTTAGATCATAAATATGTATCATAATTGTCATTAAAGTTCACAACCTATTTTTACTAAAATTTAAAGACTTCTACTAGGACACTGTCTATTTATAAGTTGAATATATGTCTCTTTAAATTTTGTATCCTAGAGAAGCATATATAATAACCTTTAGTCAATAATGAGCATAAGTTTTTGAATGAAAGAATGGCTAGCTATTTCCTATGAATACTCCTAAAACTCCATACAATTATTAATACAGTAATATTTAATCAAAATAACCATCATAGTGCTGTGCATTACTGTTTGAGTTTTCTGATGATGAATATAATGGCCGTGAATTGACCTTTCCTAGGACAGTCATTATAGAGATCTCAGTTACCTATTTCTAAAATATTGGTTAATTTTCAGTGGCTGGTGTCAAATGCCAGGTCAGGATTGGATGCCTTCTTGCAGAGATTTTTTATGAGGTACCTTTCTTTCCACTGCCACTTTCTCACTCTTGCACAGTGTGTGTCTAACCACAAAATCACACATTCCTGTGACTCAAGCCTCCTGAAGCAAAGACATTAGCAGTGGAGGTCTTTTATGACGCCGTATATATTCTTTCAGGGTTTATTTAACTCCTTTTGCATCAGTAGGTGGTCATATTATTTACTGCTACTATATTAAAAACATAGAAGCATCAATAACATTAATGCAGATTTTTACTAGTGATTGCCTCTAACTGAATGCCCTTGACATCAGGATTGGTGTAGAATATTAAAATACTTGACATGAATATTTAATATAAGAACTTGCATATAAATCATGGTTTCAAAATTTAATATATCTGATGATAATAATTAAGTTCATTATAAAAAGTAGAGAAGATAAGAAATGATAGGACAAATGATTTCTCTTTATGAATTATCTTATATGAATATGAGAGTTGTAACTGAAAAATGGAGATTTAAAGTCACTCAGTATTTTGAATGAATCGTAAAGAACACAATTCAGCCTGCTTTACCAGTGGTATATTTGAGATATTTTATTAGTTATTAAGGGAGGGTTTTCCTAATTTTATTCGATTGTTTGTTGTTGCTGCTGCTAAATCACTTCAGTTATGTCCAACTCTGTGCGACTCCATAGACGGCAGCCCACCAGGCTCCCCCGTCCCTGGGATTCTCCAGGCAAGAACACTGGAGTGGGTTGCCATTTCCCTGTCCAATGCATGAAAGTGAAAAGTGAAAAATGGAAGTGAAGTCTCTCAGTCGTGTCCGACTCTTAGCGACCCCATGGACTGCAGCCCACCAGGCTCCTCTGTGCCTTTAATATCAGTTCAGTTCAGTTCAGCTGTTCAGTCGTGTCCAACCCTTTGCGACCCCATGAATCGCAGCATGCCAGGCCTCCCTGTCCATCACCAACTCCTGGAGTTCACTCAAACTCACGTCCATCGTGTCAGTGATGCCATCCAGCCATCTCATCCTCTGTCTTCCCCTTCTCCTCCTGCCCCCAATCCCTCCCAGCATCAGAGTCTTTCCAATGAGTCAACTCTTGGCATGAGGGGGCCAAAGTACTGGAGTTTCAGCTTTAGCATCATTCCTTCCAAAGAAATCCCAGGGCTGATCTCCAGAATGGACTGGTTGGATCTCCTTGCAGTCCAAGGGACTCTCAAGAGTCTTCTCCAACACCACAGTTCAAAAGCATCAATTCTTCGGCACTCAGCCTTCTTCACAGTCCAACTCTCACATCCATACATGACCGCTGGAAAAACCATAGCCTTGACTAGACGGACCTTTGTTGGCAAAGTAATGTCTCTGCTTTTCAATATGCAATCTAGGTTGGTCATAACTTGCCTTTGATATAATTGGTGTCAATTAAGATTATTCCTGCAAATTAGAAACACAAGAGATGTCATCCTTTATGAATGTGCAGTGTCTAGAAAAACAATTAATTCCCCAGATTATACAAAATCATGATCCTAACAATTAAATAGGAGCTGTTACCAAAATTACTAGATTCTGATCTATTTTAAGTCAAATTTAATTTTTAAATTTTTAAATAGAACATCCTAGAATTGATTTCTGTGCAGAATTGAGAATAAAGACATGAATTAGTCCCTTCTGGAAAGTTATTCAGCATTTTATTATTGGAGGACTAATTTTAAGTATTTGAGAGTAAATTGTTTTCAGTTTATTTATAATAAAAAAATAGCACTAGTCACTCCGTAAAGATTCCATTAATAGGTTGATCTTATCAGTGATAGTTCCTGTTAGAATACTAAGATAATGACCAGAGAATCAGCTAAGTCTACCTGGATACCTAACTGATATTAACAACTCTGAGGGGATATCATGGTAGAGAGAGTCTTGGCTGCGGATATAGTGGAAACTGGATTCAAATCCCAGCTTGAATACTTAGTAACTTTTGGAGATTGTCAAATTGCTTATGCTTTTCAAGCTACTCTGCTTATCAATTATAGAATAATTGAACAACCTGTTGGACAAGATTGTTCTGAGAACTAAATGTGTCCTCATGGAAAATCAATAGCATTGTGCCAGGTGCAATTTGACATCAAGCAGCAGTTGTTATTATGATCTGATGAAATTATTGAATAGGTTGACTTTAGATAGACTGTTTACTAAAAACTAGAAAGCTATAGGGGAAATAATACAGAACTTACCCAAAAGATAAGATCAAATAACCTTATAGAAATTAATTTTCATTTCTAGAGAGAAAAATAAAAGCAGTAGACACTATTTGAAAGCTAATAGTTATTCTTTCCTCCCTAGTTGTAGAATCTATAGCCTTGGATGATTTATTCCAGTCCTAGGAAGTTGATGTTTTCATTCTTTATAGCAGATTGTAGTGTCCTCTCAGAAGATACATTTTGGACCTCACTGAGCTTGTTCTTCCATATAAGTCCTGAAATGTTAATTGCAGACACCTTTGTACTTCTCTTTCTGTAACTTTACTAAGATTAATCAATAAGCAGTTAAGTGTCTCTGTTCTGACTGTAAAGTTCACCGGGACCTCTTGGTCTTTATCATCTACTTTAACCCCAATTTCTATTTACTGTTATTACTGTAATGGTGGTTACTATTTGTTATAGAACAAATTTGTATAGCCCTTGAAGTTTTCTTGCAACTCTAACTACTTTTGGTTATTTCCTAACACTTCATGATTACTTTATGTTGAAAGTAGGAAGAGATGTTTCTAGCTCTCCATGGGCTTAAGTGGGAAAACAATAGCTTCTAAAGTGTTGACAGGAAAAATTATTTTTTGGTCAATTTATCTGCCTTTTATTCCAAAAGCCCCACCAGACTTCAAAAAAGACCATTCACGCTGGGGCTGCAGCTTTTTTTCCAGACTCCAGGCCATGCCTTTATTACTCAATGATTTCACTCCCTTCAGATATAATTAGTTTAATACAAATGTAAAAATAACTAACATTTTAAGAGTCAACTAGGCACTGTGATAAGCCCTTTGCCTATAGTATATCATTTGGCTATTACATGTATATGTTAATTTCTAAATGAATTAAACATGTCTGCTTCATTTAGATTAGACTAATATAGTATATCCAAGCTAAAGACTTAACAGCAGAATTAATTGTAAAAATATGTATAAATTCAAGGCAACGATGTTTAAATCTCACATTTACCTTCCAATAAATAAGTTTTCATTGCCAAAGACTTGAATTGAACAGGATTTTGAGTCCTCATCCAGTCCTTACAGAAATACAGTAATTGTATTAGTTTCCTATGGCTGCTGTAACAAGCTACCACAGACTCGTTCTTGTTCAGTCACTCGGTCATGTCTGTCTCTTTGCAACCCCATGGACTACAGCACTCCAGGCTTCCCTGTCCTTCACCATCTCCCAGAGCTTGCTCAGACTCATGTCCATTGAGTCAGGGATGCTATCCAACCATCTGATCTTCTGTCATCCCCTTATCCTCTTGCCTTCTGTCTTTCCCAGCATCACAGACTTTTCCAATGAGTCTGCTCTTCACATCAGGTTGCCAAAGTACTGGAGCTTCAGCTTCGGCATCAGTCCTTCCAATGAATATTCAGGGTTGATTTCCTTTAGGATTAACTGGTTGGATCTCCTTGCAGTCCAAGGGACTCTCAAGAGTCTTCTCCAACACCACAGTTCAAAAGCATCGATTCTTCAGTGCTCGGCCTTCTTTATGGTCCAACTCTCACATTCATACATGAC
Organism: Bos mutus; assembly: GCF_027580195.1. Taxonomy (NCBI): domain Eukaryota; kingdom Metazoa; phylum Chordata; class Mammalia; order Artiodactyla; family Bovidae; genus Bos; species Bos mutus. Next base: position 36,420,409 of record NC_091618.1, read on the forward strand.
TATTGGAAAAACCATAGCTTTGACTATATGGACCTTTGTCAGCAAAGTAATGTCTCTGCTTTTTAATATGCTGTCTAGGTTTGTCATAGCTTTTCTTCCAAGGGGTTGGCATCACAGAAATATTGTATCACATTTCTGGAAGCCAGACCTCTGAAATCAAGGTGTTGGTAGGGCTGGATTCCTTTCAGAAGCTCTAAAGAAAAAGTTGTTCCTTGCCTCCTCCAGCATCTGATGGCTGCATTTGTTCCTTGGCTCTCACCTCTGACTCCTCTGTAGCTAATCCTCTGTCTTTCTCTTTTAAGTATAGTTGTGATGGCATTTAGAGCCCACCTCTGACTCCTCTGTAGCTAATCTTCTGTCTTTCTCTTTTAAGCATAGTTGTGATGGCATTTAGAGCCCACCTGGGTAACTCTTGATGATTGTAATCTCAAGATCTCCAATTTAATCATAATCTGTACAGACTTTTTTCCAAATAGGGTATATCAACAGCTTCCTGGGATTAAGATGTGGGCATATTTAGTAATTCATTATCAGCCTACCACAATGATTACTTAGCAGTCTCTACCATGAGCAAGGGGAAGGAGGGTTGGTGTAGCCTGCATGCCATTTTTTCCCCAACAGTGACTTAATCTGTCATTTAACAAATAAGTTTTAGGTTAAGTGACTTGCCCAAATTTACCTCATCAGAACTCCAGTAGGAGGCATGTGGTATATTAAGTTGGAATAATGGAAGAGAGTTTAGCAAAGGGGTTTTTATAAAGGAATGGGTAGGCTTGAACACTAGCAGAGACTGTTGAAGCCTCTCAAGAATAGTAACAGAACTGTTAGGCATGAAGGAGCGAGAGAATTCCCACTGTGACATTTAGTAGAAGGCTCAGGGCAATGGCAGGTGAGGGATAAATACTAACCTCTCTGCTTTCTTTCTTTAGTCCTCTGTTGCTTATTATTATTGACTGAATTCAGATTAAACCAATAGAGAGACAAGGTAGACTGTTGTCATTCGTTTCGATCTATTTTTCTGGGCACAGGCAAAGTGCAGAAGGATGGAGAATGAATCTGGAGGTGCAAAGAGAAATATGCAGGCTAATTCCACAGATCACTGGCATCATAGCTGGGAGAATAATGTAACTGTCTTTATTACAAAATGTAGTGCAATTTTCAACACGTCAAATTTAACTCAAATGTTTATTGAGTACATGCAAGGTTAAAGCTATCTATGTAGCACTCTGAAAAAAAATTGCTAAGGATTTTTTTTTTTTGTAAGTTATAGCCCAAACAGACTGGAGTTAATGAAAAAATCAACATTCCTTTTACATCAGCAGTGTGAGTCTGAATTTGACTTGAAGTCAGGTCAAAAATACATGGAAGGATATAGATTTGAGCTACATTGAAATAAACAGTAAATGGGACTTGGCACAATATTACTGATAGATATGGAATGGAATGGAAGAACTCGGAAAAGATAATACCAAATCGGAATCCAAGGTTTAAAAACCAAATCAGAAAATATTTCTGAAACTTAGAAAATTGGTAAAAATAGCAGACAGGCTTTTATGGAGAAATGTACTTTGTGTGTTAAATTAGAGATGCAGTAGGTTTTCTATATCAGGATGACAGTAAGGCACTTGAAATCCTGGGATGAGGTTGGGTGGGAGGGTGGCATATAATACAGATTCTGTTTGTTTATTAATAAAACTACATTGCTACCTTAGTATGAGCCATATACTGTAAGAGAATTTGATAACTTTATCAGCTCATATTACTACTTTCAGATAAATCATTAGAGATGATAGACCTGTAACAAATCTAATAAAAATGGAATATGTACTATGATAGGGGAGATACACATATATAAAGACCTACTAGCTTTTACTCAGAGATGACTGTTGAAATTACAGGAGTTGAAAAAAAAAACAGATTGGAATATGAGCACAGTATAATTCTCATGCTTGGATATTCTTGACAGATACTTTACACAGGTATTTTGGATATGATCAAGATGAATTTTGCTTGCCCTCTTTTAGATAGTAATGTTTCTATTTTTAGATGCAAAGTATATCAAATCATGAGAAGCCACAGAACTGTGCAGTTGACTCCATATGGTTTTGATAACTCTGTCATATTTCTTAAAGTTATAAGATATAAGGATGCAAGAAGTTACAGATGAAAACATAGGGTACTAGAGACAAAGCCATGATAGAATTTCCACATTTAAGATATAGGAGGGAAAAGCAGGTCCCAATAACTGTAATAAAAATACTCAAAAATTCTACCTTGTATAAATTATTAATAAAGTTCTTAATTGTGCAGCACTGATAAGTGGTATCTAGATCTAAGATTCAGACAGCAAATGGATGAATGATGGAGACAGGGATAGAAAACTTCTGACTCCAAAAGTTAGAAGGATCCGAGTATGATTTTTCATGTTCACAAAAATGATACCAGGGATTGGAAAAGAATGTCACTGAGCAATGTAGACCCACTTAAACTGATGGTGTATTAATTCAGTCTAATTACTGCTCACCTACTTGCACTAGTAAATTATTATTTATTCTAGACATGAGTGAACAGATGCAGATTTCATTTATTTTATTATCTGGATACCATCTGCAGCAGAACTGATTTGTAAAACATTATTATGGACCGATAATTTTATCTCATTTTTCATCATTGCCATCACCATTATCTTCTTTGTTCTCTACATCACTATCACCCCCTCTGTCTTTAGGAGAGGCATTTGTTTTAAACATTCAGAAATCTGCTGACTGTTACATTAAGCACAATTTTATATGTCTCTGCTAATTGTTTATTATTTTTTTCTCTATCCCCCTTTTTTATCTTCCTTATCCCTGATGCAGTGAAAATCTCCCCATTTTCAGCTGGAGGGTATTGAATTAATGGTCCATTGACATAATGAAACAGTGAAAGTTTAGCTGAAGTAAATATTTTTCATAAACAGAATAGCTCGTAAGTTTTCAGTGACCAGATTTTTTTTATTTTTGTGAAACTCCTAAACAACATGAGTGAGAAAATAATTTTAAGTGCCAAGGTATAAACATCTGAAGGCTGAGCAAAATGATGCCTTAATGTGACAAATAGTATTGCTCACTTTCATTATTGCATCGAAATGTCTTTCCTTCAGAATGAAATAGAGATACAGATACCATAGTCTAGAGAATAATGGCACACATGCTTCAGAGCTTTTTATCCATTCTCTGGTCATCCCTTGATAGTTAAAAAAAATGTCCTTAATTCCAACCAGACTTCATTATAAAGAAAGATCTTCTTCCTTTAGAATTTTCAGTGTAGCACCTGTTACATCCTTCCTCTCTGTCCAATGAGAAAACTATTTAATTCACCTACAAGAAAAATTTTGTAAAGCACAACAGGAAACAGAGACAGAAAATAATTTCATTTCTGGAAAAATTGTTAATACATCTGTCAACTTGTATTTATTCCAGTGGCCTTCGGTGATATGTTCTAATGACAGCAGCAAAGATTCCAAAATTGCTTCCAGAGGCCCCACACAGAGATAGGTAGCGGAGGACATTATTAATTTCAACAGAGTAATTTATTGAAACCCAACACTCCATTATTAAAATATTGGATTTCTTTCCCCTTTCCATCCCCCTCATCACTCTAAATGAATCCACATTCTTTTCTCTTTATTTCTTCCCCTTTCCCCCAAAAAAGCCATCTGCTATTTCCTTTATGAAAAAAATAAAACCTACAATTAGTGTCCTGTTCATCTTTTCTTTCTCAGAAAAAGAGAACTATTATGCAAATACTCTGCAATTTGGTTTCAAATACTCTTTGTAGTGTGATGAGCAATTTTCTTTAATACAACCCCAGCTTTTTTGCCAGGACTTACTAATAGATTTTTTTTTTAAAGAGAACTTTCATGCGACATTTTTACACTCTTCTGTTGTAAACTTTTTACATGCATATTTAAAATGGAAATATTACTCCTTGAGTTGTAAAAGAAAAAAAATTGTTTATATATTTCATCCTGAAAAAGGCCAAAATAACCTTAAAGTCTGTCTTGTATCTTAAATTTCACCATGTTTTGTATCTTAGGAAATGGCCTATACCAAATAATATAGGAAATCAGAGAAATATATTTTCTTTGACTTTTTCTGAAAGTATATTGTAAGTGATGGCAATTTATCTATAAGTGCAAATTTTTGTTTGAGTTGCTCCTTAGGAACTGAAGTATGATTTGATCCAATTCTTTCAGGTATGGCTAAAGTCAGGTGTTTGGCATTGTCTTCTTGTTAGTACGATAAGCATCTACATTTCAAAGTGCTGATAGAACTGAAATGTTAAAATTTCAGTGTTTTTACCGTCCTAGGAAATAGCACTGTTCTAAGAATCAGAAAACCTGTCTTAACTCTGATCCTTCTACTTACTCCTGTGACCTAGGGCAGTAATTCTGCTCAGCCTTGGTTTCCTTATGTTACAGCAGAGAATGGCTGCCTCCTTTGACTGCTTCTTAGAGTTACAATAAGGATCGAACAATGGTGACTACATGTGACTTCCTTTGCAATGAATGATAGAGATATACAATAGATGGAGATGTTTCAGAGATTCTCAAAGTTCTGTGTTTCCTGCAGTAGCTTCACTACTTGCAGGAGCTTGCTACAAATGTAGATTCCTGATTCATTTCTAGACCTGATTATCTGGGAGTGGGGCTAGGAAAACCACCCTTTAAATGATAAACCTAGGCCATTTGTAGTGATAAATGCTAGGACTTGAAAGATGAGTCACAGAAGAGAAACGGAATACAATTAGGATACGTTTAATTAAATCTGATATCTAATATTTAATATCTAATTAAATATCTAATTTGTTACTTGATTGAGTTAGACAATTTAATTATGTTTTGCTTTTTTGTTGATGACTGAAGTGACTTAGCAGCAGCATGTGTATATTTATATGTGTGCATATCATAATTCAGTGAAAGAACCTCTGGTTCACACTTTTAATATTAACATTAATTACTATTTAATAAAATACTAGATTAAATAATAGATAATATAACTTGGCTAACATTTCTATTTGTACTCTCCTTATAATTGCATCAGTTTGCTTTATTTCAAATGTTTGCTTTATTTCAAATGTTGACTGAAATATACAGGAAGTAAAACAAAACTGTTTCTGTTTCATGGATCCAAATAGAGCCATATTTGTAGCAATAATTCAAATTTCTGGCTTTGCTGATTGTGCAGAGATCCCAACTTCAGTGGAAGTCTTCCCAAATAGTTTAGGAAGAGTTGCATGTTCATATGAATTTACAAACTAGTCTGCCAGTTGCAGTCACCAAGTGGTATCTACAATGTCCTTTCTTACCAGCTCAGTCCCTAGGTGGAGCTTCTCTTCTCTCTGAGACACCCAGAGGTCCTATCTCAGCATCATTGACTGATATCACCTGAGGACACCACTGACCTTGTGGGAGGTGGTGCCTCTCCATGGTCCCTGGCCTGCCAGTTCTCAAGGTGTTATGTTGGTGGACTCAGCAAGAAAGCAGAGAAACCAGTGGTGCTCTCTCTCATTCTCTTACTTGTCTGGTTCCTTGTGGCTGCTGGGGAAGGAGGAATTGGAAGACCTCATCTGCTTGGAGGTTAGCTGAAAAACAATTTCAGCTTCTACTCCCAAAGGCTCAAAAATAAAGTCCTTTGAGTGACGCTGAAGTCCCCTTACCAACTTATTTCTTCTGTTTGGCCTCCTATCTCTCCTTTCTCCACACGAGTTCATAGTGCCCCACTCTTCCTTCTTCAAAAAATAAAACATTATAATTCACATAAGACCTTGGCTGGATCCAGTAAAATCCATATACTCCATCAGCCTCACCCATGATTATGAATAATCTTCAGACTCTGCTGAACTCAACCCTACTAAAGAGTAGTGGAGATTAAAAGTGAATAGCTTTCGAGATAATAATCATCTCAAGCTATCTTCTCAAATAACTTTAAGATAATATTAAAAAAAAGTCAAATGGTTCTACATGGTTGTGTTCCTGTTCAGTTGCTTTGGCCATTCATCCATCTTCTTACATCTTTTCTAGAGTAAGATATCCTGCTCCAGTCTAAACTGGCTCCTATATCAGATGCCTGTAGAGCTTTGATTCTGGAGTATCCCTTTCCTGTCATTTCCTTGTTTTCACAATTAAGTGCACTTTTTAAAGTGCCCTTCACTTTTTATTAAATGAGCACGTCTAACAGATAAAGGAAACCTGTGAGATAATCTTTTTTAAGAATAGACATGTCCATATATTCACTCACTTGGTTCAAATTTTGCTGGATATAGAATTTGAGGTTTAAACAAAACTTTCACTATTTTGAAATCATAGCTCCATTTGGGAGAAGAAACTAGAGGGTGGCCTCGATTTTCATCATATATAAATTTACACGATTGATTACCAGAGTACTTCTTTATTTTTACCAGAATACTTCTCTTTCTGTTACCTAATATTCATAGTTTACAACCCCTTTGATTAAACTTCTCCTAAGGATGAAGGGTTAGGAATATCCCCTGGAAAAGGGAATGGCTACCCACTCTAGTATTCTTGTCTGGAGAATTCCATGGACAGAGGAAGTTGGCAGGCCATGTCTTTGGGGTCACAAAGAGTCGGACACAACTGAGTGACTAACACAAACACACACAAGGATGAAGGAGATCTGTATTCTAAGTGCTTCCTAGATGGACTTTGAAACAATCCTGATAAAATCAGTCCCTCCTACTCCGTTTATGTACAGTGGTTTGTGGTGTAACACTACTGAGCCTGTTGTGTGTACACCCTTGGCGTAATTGGATTTATTTTCAGTTTCTCACCTCCTAAGTTAGGCTTCAGATTTTCTATGTTTGCTAAGTCAGTTACTACTAATAAGCCACTTTCTACTGTTAGTATTCCATCCCCATTGCCTCTTCTTGTGATTGTTGGTTTCTGGCTTTTTATTGATTCATTTATTATTAAAATGGTGGGATCAAGAGGAAATAAAAGTAAATGTGTGTATCAGTCTGCCATGCTGTCTTAAAGAGAAGCTCAGTATAGCTTTTTATCCTCAGTTATTTGAAAGTTTTTAAAGCTACAAAAAAATGTTCAAAAAGAGTATGATGAACATTCTTATACCTGCATATAGGTAAACTGATTGATAATAAATTGCCATATATGTATCAACCACTCTGTGAGTGTGTGTATGTATAAGGTTGTATCAGTTTCAAATTGGAGTAAAGACACTTAAAATAGCTTTTAACTGAAAGCTAACTTTAGGATGGGCTAAATATCCATCATGTGTCGACCCTTTATCTTCATTAAGCAAAAATGCCTTTATGATTATGAAAAAGAAGTTAGAACTGTTTTCTCACTTCATGAAATAACAAAATTAGAGTAGACAAGTTTTTACAATCTCACCTAACTCCCAAATTTTATGGTTCTATTTATATCATTTATAATTTTGAAAATGAAATAAATTTGAGTAAAATCAAAGGTTATGGAGTAAAGTGTCTTATTAAAATGTTTATTTTTCTGCATAAATTCATAGTAGGCATATTGTTAGATAGGAAGGCATATTATTTGTAATTGTTTACATTGATATTTATAATTTAAAAAAATAATAATTCACAAATTACCTTTATGATGTCTGAATCCATATCAATAATGAATGAGTTAATTTTGAATGGCTTTTTTTGTAACTGTGGGGGCTTACCAGATGACTCAGTGGTAGAAAATCTTTTTGCCAATACCTGCCAATGCAGAAGACCCAGGTTCCATCCCTGAGTCAGGAAGATCCCCTGGAGAAGGAAATGACAACCCACTTCAACATTCTTGCATGGGAAATCCCATGGACAGCAGAGTTCCATGGGCTATGGTCCATGGGGTTGCAAAACAGTCAGACATGACTTAACAACTAAACAGCAATAATTCATAACTTTGTGCTACCTTGTGCAAATAACTGTATCGTGTAGATAACTGAACTCTAGAACCAAAGATCAAAGGTTAAAAATCCACAATATAATTTAGGATTCTACTTCATTTGGCAGTAAATAAAATCTAGTATTTTTCACATTACAGAAGAGAAAATACTACTATTAAATTTGCATGCAGTTATTATATAACATTTACCATTCTAATATATATATATATAGTCTAACTTCCACTTATTTTCACTTGAATTAAATCACTTTAGAAATATAATGGCTACAATAATGTCTTTTTTCACTTTTAATTGATTCCATTTTATGAGAGTACCTTTTCAAAATCATTATCAACAGCATTAGTACAGTGCAAGTAACTATCATGGCAAAGAACTTTGAGTTGAAATAATGGTGTTATTTATTTTTTTCTTTTAGGAAGCCCTAATCATGGCAAGTATGGACCATCCACACTTAGTTCGATTATTGGGTGTGTGTCTGAGCCCAACCATTCAGCTGGTTACACAGCTCATGCCCCATGGCTGTCTGCTGGACTATGTTCATGAACACAAGGATAACATTGGATCACAGTTGTTGCTTAACTGGTGTGTCCAGATAGCTAAGGTAAGTGCCCATCTTCTCTGCCTTTATATATCCTAATCTACTACAGTTTGGGTATTTTCAATCTGTTTAAATGAATTACATCTGCTATAATACAGGTGGGAGATATTTGCATTCAAATTACAGATCAAACTCATAGTCTATTTATACAATTTGGTGCTATTGTATGGACTCTTTGTGTTATATTGACAAGATGCCAGAACAAATAACTTCTTGGTCAGGAGGAAAAAAACTGGTATACTGGATTTGCTGGACTTTTTTGTGTTTGGGTATTGTTTAGTAATGAATTCAAGGAAGAAAAGGTTGAAAGTTTGAATTGCTTCATTTGCAGATGATTTTATTAGGATAGCATGCATGTTCAATTCTCAGAATTACAAATGATCAAATTCTAAATATCTTCCTAGACATTTTGATAATTTGCGATTGGTCTTTAATAGTTGTTTTTTATTGTTGTTCTGGTGTTTTTTGTGTGGGTTTTGCTGTTGTTGCTTTTTCGTTCCAGAACAAGGTCTCAGGCATATATATATACATATATATATATATGGTGTGGTGTGGATCTAATACCTGGGAGGCTGGAGGGAGATGGATGTTGATGAACTAGAAAACATGCACTCATATAGCCCCTATTTTGGACTATAGTTTTTCTCACCAGAGTTATCAGATCTTCAAAATATTTAGGAAGGGGCCAGAACTCTGGATTTTTTGATGTGATTTCTCTAAATTAAAATCTTGGCTCAAACTTCCAAAGCACTCTGGGAGTCACACAAAGCTTTCATGTCCTGCAGCCCGCCAGTGTGCGACTTTGGTGTATATATTCATGTTCAAAGAAACCATTTAAGATTATCTGTACCAATAGTATCTCTTGAAAATGTTCTTCAAGATAAATAGGTCTGGGATGAGTTTCAATTCACTATGTCAACTCTTGTTTACCTCAGAATATTACCTGATGTTCTATAAATTCTACAGATCTGATCATTTTAGCATTTGTATAATATAAATGCCAAAATGTTAATCCAGTAGTTTTAGTCTATTTCTTTTTACAATCTAAGAATGAATAAAAATACATCATCCAAAGCAGAAATTTAAGATAACTCTTAAAATGCAAATCCCCAAAATCAAGGGAAAAGCCCACTTTGGTTTTATGTACCATAAATCTCGATATAGTTTCCTTACGGACCATGTATTACCATTTTGTGAATATTGTATGACAAACTCACAACTGAGAGGATTCTTTATGGTAATGAAGTTTGAAATATCACTCTTCAAAAACTGATTTACTTATCTAAGAACTTCTATAATTTATAAGGTGAGCTAAATATGCTATAGAAATTCTCAAGTCATCCTAGCAGTATAAATGAAAACAAAACTAAGTTTTGAACTTCTTAACTCTTTTCTATATTTCCTGCAGTCTTCTTCATAATTTAGGTTTTGTCCTTAGGGATTCATGGCATTAATATATCATTTATGCAAGACTGTACTCTCTAATAATAGAAACTACTTTGAGTTCCCTGAATAATCACACAGCTTTAAACCTTTCTGCCTTTGTAAATGACATTCCTTCTGCTTAGAAATCTTTTCTCAGAGCGTCTTGATTCACAAAACATGATCTTTTATATCCATCAGCAATGGTTGGGCTCCCTCCCCTTGTGAAGTCAACCTTATTTTCTCTCTAAACAGAACTTTTTTTCCTCCTCTATTAGTTTGGTCATTCGTATATTGAACACATTTGTACCATTTAAATGTTATACCACATGTTTATATAACTCTGACTGTATGACATATATATTTAGTCATTAATCTTTTAATAAATATGTGTGGACACCTACCATGTACCATGTATTATGCATACTGGAATGTCTAGTGGAAGGACAGATGTTCAACAAATAAAACAGCTAGGTATTGGATTAAACACTTTGATTTAGTTTTTGAAGAAAAATAATCACAGGAGAGACTTAAGGGCAAACCCCATTGAGTCCTGAGGGAGACTGGCTATTGGAATAAACTTAGGCAGAGGGAAAATTACAACAGAACCCTTTATATATATAGGGTGACCATGTAATTTGTCTTCCAAATGAACAATTTTAAGAGTGAAAGGAGACTCTATTACTAGTTATGCCAGGACAACAGGCACACAAATGTAAACAGAACAAGGTATGTGGTAATACTGAGTAGCATGAAAAATTTGGATTTGATTAAAAAATGCTGTGAATATTGAAGTATTTTGCTCTGGAAATGATATAATCTAATTTATTCTCTAAAGAGATCATGCCCTTTTATGTATGAAGATTAGATTAAGGCAATGCAAGAACAGAAATGAAGATAACAGTTAGAAGTCTGGGAGTGGTGAAAATAAGAAGTGAATGGAATTAAGATACTTTTTTGAGACAAATTAAGATATTTTGTGGAGAAGGCAATGGCACCCCACTCCGGTACTCTTGCCTGGAAAATCCCATGGATGGAGGAGCCTGGTAGGCTGCAGTCCATGGGGTCACTAAGAGTCAGACACAACTGAGCGACTTCACTTTCACTTTTCAGTTTCATGCATTGGAGAAGGAAATGGCAACCCACTCCAGTGTTCTTGCCTGGAGAATCCCAGGGACGGGGGAGCCTGGTGGGCTGCCGTCTATGGGGTCGCACAGAGTCGGACATGACTGAAGTGACTTAGCAAGGTATTTTGATTACTGATTACTGGGTGGTGAGGGAGGGAAATATGGTAGTGCTGTTGCCTGAGGTAGAGAAAGCCAGTTCAGTTCCAGATGTGGCAAATTGAAAAGGTTTATTGAACATAAAAATGGAGCTATCAAATAGGTAGTTGAATTTGGTCAAGTCTATGGATATAGATTTAAGATTATAAATTGCCAAGGAGTTGGACATGACTGAAATTTAGCACACACACCCACATTATAAGTATTCAAACATATGGGAAGATATGAGATTACCTAATAGTTACTGACTTGGTCTGATTCCTGTTTTTTCCCAGCACCTAAAATTGGGTTTTACATAGGTAGCTATTCAGTATTTATTTGATAAATATTTTTAAGTCATAAAGAAAATGAAAAACAACAACAAACCCTACCTTAAGAAGGGAGTCCTTCTTTTATCTTTTTATTCCTAATTTGAGGGCAGAACTGTGTACTGGAAACAACATTGGAGTCAAAATGCTTACATTACATTAGTGTGCCAGTGCCCACTTTTTGGTTTCATGAATTTGAATAAACTATTCAACCCTTTTGAATTTTCTGTGTATTAATGGTGTTAACAATTACTACTTTTTTCTTCATCTGCAAAACGAGACAATACTGTCTACCTGTAGTAAGCTGAAAAACAATCCCTGCCTTCAAATATGTTATGTCCTATCCCCAGCTTCTGAGGACATGTTAATTTAGATGTTAAAGGGTATTGTGTTGCTGTGATTAAATTAAAGATCTTGAGATGAGATTATCCTGGATCATCCAAGTGGGCTATCCACATAAGTGGGAGGCTTAAGGATCAGAGTAAGGGAAAGAAGATATAAAAATGAAAGTAGAGTAGAAGTGATGGGCCTTGAAGATAGAGGAAGGGGCCCACAAACTGAAGCTACCAGTCAACCTCTAGAAGCTAGAAAAGACAGGGGAGTAAGTGAAAGTGAAACTGAAAGTCACTCAGTCATGTCCGACTCTTTGCGACCCCATGGACTATACAGTCCATGGAATTCTTCAGGCCAGAATACTGGAGTGGGTAGCCTTTCCCTTCTCCAGGGGACCTTCCCAACCCAGGGATCGAAACCAGGTCTCCTGCATTGCAGGCATATTGTTTACCAGCTGAGCCACAAGGGAAGCCCAAGATCTTCCCTGAGACCTCTGGAAGGAAGGCAGGCCTGCCCACACCTTGATTTCCCTCCAGTTTGGAAACTGACTTTTGACCTCTGAAGTCCAGAGCTGTAAGAAAATATATTTGTATTGTTTTAAGCCACTACATTTGTGGTAGTTAGTTATAGCAATAGAAAGCTAATAAACTTCTATTGCTATAGTGATTTGCAGATATTAAATAAAATAGCTCATGTAAAGTCCCTGGCTCAGCTCCTGAAACCTGGAGTATTTAAAAACAATCTTCTTTTATTTGCTATAGGTTGAAAGCTTTGAAACAGAATTGTTTCAGAAATGTCTGTAAAATATGAGTAATTTGGTCTGAGTCAACACAAGTACTTTGCAGATGGCTATTTCAGTAATTCAGAAGAGTCCATTTTTTTTCTTTCAATTCTCACCAAAAGAGAATTTATGAAAATGAGATATCATCATAGTAATTACTCCAATACCCACTTTCATGTTGGCTGCATCCTTTTTTATTGACAGAGTTGGTAGGAGGGGAGGTATGATGCTGTAAAATAGCCAATTTATATTTATGTTATAGAATACCTGTGAAAACTGTAAGCAGAAGGAATAATAGTTATAATTAACATCAGACAGTTGCTCTGTGTAAGCCACTATTCTATATATTTTATTAATTAATGAATTTTTAAATCTCAAACCAGTGAGGGAAGTGTCATCAGTATGTCCACTTCACGATAAATAGTGAGTCACAGAGAATTTAAGTTACATGATTAAATTCATACAGAGCGTAAATAAATATTAGAATCACTAATCTATGTTTTTATGTATAAGAAGAAAGTATTTCTTAAAATTTCATCTACATTTCAAGTTTTCCTTGCATTCTTCCATCAGTACGTCATTCTATAGCAGTTTATGTAATAGAAACACAAATTTAAACTGTTCTGAGACTCAGTTTCTTTATGTGAAAATATTACTACTATAAACCACAGAAGGATTTAGAAAAGTTTTTTTTTTTTTTTAGGAGATGCTAAAGTAAGTTTTCGGTAAATATTATGATAAAAAATAAATAAACATCAGATTGCTTCTTATCAGCGGCCATTTTCACTCTGCATGTGCTGCCTTTAGAACTTGATTTAATTTGGTAAGCAGAGCAGAACATATTATTATTTAATGTTTGTATAATACCATATGCCTTCCTGGGGCTTTATGAATCCAGGATAGAAGATAATTGTGAGAATTCCTTCTTTCAGAGTTGTTGCTAACAAGTTGGGCAAGCGGTTTTTAAAAGACCACTTGGCAGAATCTGAAAAGTGTATGAATTTCGAGTGAAGGAACTTTATGGTGAATAGCACTGGTATTGGTTAAATTCATGTGGACAAAGCATATGTTATGCAACAGGCATCTACTGGGTGCTTTATATACTTCGTAGTATATAATATTTATTGAAACTCTAGCAGGTATGGCCCATTATTCTCCCAGTTTATAGATAAGGAAGATGGAACAACTTAAGTCCTAAAGGACACAGCAGTAGACTGAGATACCTGGATTCTAAATCAGGTAACTCTGATGCCTGCCTGAGCCAGGTCTTTAAGCCATTCTGCACTCTTTCCTTTCCAAACACATGCATCACGGCAGGTTAAAGTCACTTGCCCTCCTCCAGAACTTGAGGACCGGTGCAACTGAGCAACTGAGCGTGCACGCACAGGCTGAGGAGCATGACATTTTTCTGTAGTTGTGTCTCATCATCACGCCCATCACAGAGAAGATTCCATCATGAATAACACTTTTTACTGTCTTCATGGAAAATTTTTTATTGCCTTATCATCAGGGTCTATGTCACATTTTTCAGAATCAAGTGGGAAGATATTTTTACCATCTGCTTTGGCGGGATTTTTTTCAACTGATGGTTTACATAAAAATTATGATAAAGCAAGCTCAAAACTGCTCTGTGAGGTATCATACAGTATTGATACTGATCACAAATGATTCTATAAATTAATGATTTAAAAGGTATGGTTTGGTGTTAGTTTGTGTTAAGCATATAGACTCTAGAACCAGGCTGACTGGGTCCAAACTCCAGCTTATTAGCCATGTGGCCCTGGACATGTCATTTACTTTCTCTCTGTGCCCCCTGAAAATTAACATCATAACATTACTCTTTCCATAGAGCAGTTATGAGAATAAGTTAATACTTGTGCTAAAACTGCTACTTAGTGTAGAATAAGAGTGTTATAATGTTTGGATAATATCTGAGATGAAAGAAATAAGGAAAGACACATAGCATCCCTGACTCAATGAATATGAGTTTGAGCAAACTCCAGGAGATAGTGAAGGACAGGCCAGCCTGGCGTGTTGCAGCCCATGGGGTCACAAAGAGTCAGACACAACTTAGTAACTGAACGACAACAATAATGTCATTTCAAAAATGCTCAATTTAAAAATCTCAGATATAAAAGATTTAACATTTGTTCTTACACTATACTGAGGATAAAAGAAGGTAATCTTATGTATAATATTTAATATTTCTAGGTTTCAGAATAAAACTAGAGTCTCCTATACTCTTATGCTTTCTGCACAGGTTCCTAAGCTGCTTTTCTCCATGTGCTGTCATCATGACCTCTAATTTTCATATCAGAAAATTGGATTGTGTGTAATGTTGAACATGTGAAACCAGCAATGAATTGGCAAAGAGCTGAGGTCAGGATAATTCCTTACATTAGATAGTGTGAGCAGCCCAAAGTTCCTTTACGGAGGTAGTGAATCTCTAAAACAATTAACACCAGAACTAGTTGAAACTTTGGCACAGCAAGACACTCTAGATTATCTATTTCACTGATTTAAAATTTATAAAACATGAAATTGTTTTGTCCAGTGAAATTTTACTTGAAAATCTAAGCAAATAAAACTGAGCCATATCTATAGCAATAGGGGGTATTGAGGGGGCTTCATGGAGCCCTGAGGGATTCCTAGGTCCTCACAAGGGCCAGCTTTAAGACCATCTGATGTGGCTGTATTGAAGATGGGGAAAATGAAACCTAAACAGGTGACAGAATTCATTTAAGACACAGGTCACAGTGACAAGGACACATTCCGAATCCATTTATCACCCAGTCACTCCTGCCTAGACCAACTGACAGCTTACATCCTTTACTCTGACCCCATAAGATTTGTGGACTGCTCATATATGTTGTTCAGTCAGGAAGTCCTGTCTGACTCTTTGTGACCCCATGGACTGCAGTACAATAGGCTCCCCTGTCCTTCACTGTATCCTGGAGTTTGCTCAACTCATGTCCACTGAGTCAGTGATGCCATCCAGCCACCTCATCCTCTGTCACCCACTTTTCTTCCTGGCCTCAATCTTTCACAGCATCAGGATTTTTTCGAATGAGTCAGCTCTTTGCATCAGGTGGCCAAAGTACTGGAACTTCAGCTTCAGCATCAGTCCTTCCAATGAATATTCAGGGTTGAATGACTGGTTTGATCTCATTGCACCTAAGGGACTCTTAAGAATTCTCTCAGGCACCACAGTTCAAAAACATCAGTTCTTCAGTGCCCTATGGTCCAACTCTCACATCTGTACATGACAACTGGAAAAACCATAATTTAGGTGAAATAACTACTGTAGTATTAGAGAGATTGAGTCTAAAAGATCATATACCTCTCGTTATAATTTTTAAGTGATCTAATGAGCTTTTTCTCTTCCTGGAATATTTAATGAGAGACAGTTAGCTTATTTTTACTTTCAAGTACTTTTGTGTTTTCAGTTTACCTTCCAAGGGCTTTTTTTCTTTAAATCTCTCTTTTCTACCAATAGTTTTTCCTCTCCATCTTTACATCAGGATGTCTAATAACATTGCAGCCTCCCAAATTGGTGATAAAGCACCTGGCTGAATTTGAATCATATTTCTCTCCTCCCTGAAACAACCTCCTGCTTTTTATTTATGTGCCAAATTCTCATTGCCTTAAAGGAGGACGATATAAAAGATGTAGTAAGGAATAAGAGAGTATCTCGATTGTACCAGATGAAAATGAAGTTTATGGAGGCAGTTTCTAGAGCACAGGTCCCAGAATTGCACTGAAGCCTTAATTGTTTCCTGGGGTTTGCATGAAATATGAAGGTCTCTCCCTTAGAGAAGTCATTTAGGTTGTTTCTTGTCTAACCTATAAAATAGCAAGCTTTTCTTTTGCTTTGCTTTGCCTGCGGCTTTGCTTGGCATGCTGAATGATTCTAATTCAGCCAGGAAGATTCCCCATTCTATAAATGGCAACAGTTTTCATTCAGCTACCAGCACAACCATAAAGTAAAGAACTTAATTTCTTTACTGTAAATGTATAACTAGTACTTGTAGTGTACTGTTTTTTGACATAAATGTGAAATCTTTCCAATCGGAATGGATTAAGCTGTACTTTCTGTGTGTAAAGTGTTCACAATTATGTCAATTAGTCATGATTATGTGAATGAAGTTGGGTAGTATAGCACATTTTAGGAGTACATTGACTTTCCCAAATGCAGAATCAAAGTAGCAAGACCTGTTTGTCTAGTTTATGGCTTCCCCATGGCTTTTGTTTCTAAAATACGGAGGAAGATGGGTGTTATAATATTGCTGTCAGGAAGTTGTGATATATATTCGTGATCTTTCAGATGTATGCATGCAGTGTCATTCTTCCTACAAATTTCAAGATGTTTACAATAATTCAGAGAGTTAGGACTTGCATTTTGCTGCACATAGGAGAAGCAAAGGATGAGGAGACCAAGCAATCTGACTGGAAACAGAAAAACCATATTGGACTGAAGACAAAACACAGATTTACTTCCTCTTGTTGTTGTTATTGTTCAGTTGCTTAGTCATGTCCAAGTCTGTAAGACCCCATGGACTGCAGCACGTGAGGCTTTCCTGTCCTTCACCATCTCCCAGAGCTTGCTCAAACTCATGTCCATTGAGTTTGAGATGCCATCCAACAATCACGTCCTCTGTCAACCCCTTCTCCTTCTGCCTTCAGCCTTTCCCAGCATCAGGGTCTTTTCTAGTGAGTCAGCTCTTCACATCAGGTGGCCAAAGTATTGGAGCTTCAGCTTCAACATCAGTCCTTCCAATGAATATTCAGGATTGATTTCCTTTAGGATTGACTGGTTGGATCTCCTTGCAGTCCAAGAGACTCTCAAGAGTCTTCTCCAACACCACAGTTCAAAAGCATCAATTCTTTGATGCTCAGCTTTCTTTATAGTCCAGCTCTCACATACATACATGACTATTGAAAAAACCATAGCTTTGACTATGTGGGCCTTTTTTGGCAAAGTAATGTCTCTGCTTTTTAATATGCTATCTATGTTTGTCTTAGCTTTTCTTCCAAGGAGTAAGTGTCTTTTAATGTCATGGCTGCAGTCACCATCTACAGTGATTTTGGAGCCCCCAAAAAATAGTCTTCACTGTTTCCATTGTTTCCCTATCTATTTGCCATGAAGTGATGGAACTGATGCCATGATCTTCATTTTTTGAATGTTGAGTTTTAAGCCAGCTTTTTCACTCTCCTCTTTAACTTTCATCAAGAGGCTCTTTAGTTCCTCCTTGCTTTCTGCTCTAAGGGTGGTGTCATCTGCATATCTGAGGTTATTGATATTTCTCCCAGCAATCTTGATAACAGTTAGATGTGCTTCATCCAGCCTGGCATTTCACATGATGAACTCTGCATATAAGTTAAATAAGCAGAGTGACAATATATGTCCTTGACATACTCATTTCCCAATTTGGAAGCATTCAGTGGTTCTATGTCCCATTCTTACTGTTACTTCTTGACCTTCAGACAGGTTTCTCAGGAGGCAGGTCAGGTGGTCTGGTATTCCCATTTTTTGAAGAATTTTCCACAGTTTGTTGTGATCCACATAGTTTCTCTGCACCTGCTCAAATTCTTCTCCAGAAAGTTTTTAAACTTATTCTGAAATAAGTTTAGATTCAGAAGAAGTTACAAAAAATTGAAAGAGTATTTCCATTTGTTCCTCACCAATTTCCCCACTGATAACATTTTGCATAATCATAGTACAATATTGCAACCAGGAATTTGACACTGGTACAACCCATAGAGCTTATTCAGATTTCAACAATTTTACATAAATTTTCTTGTGTGTTTGTGTGTATAGAAATGAAATGAAAGTGTTAGTCACTCAGTCGTGTCCAACTCTGTGACTCCATGGACTCTAGTCTGCCAGGCACCTCTGTCTGTAGAATTCTCCAGGTAATAAATATGGAGTGGGTAGCCATTCCCTTTTCCAGGGGATCTTCCGACCCAGGGATCAAAGCTGGGTCTCCTGAATTGCAGGCAGATTCTTTTCCATCTGAGCCACCAGGAAAGCCCCCCGTGTGTGTATGCTGCTGCTGCTGCTGCTAAGTCACTTCAGTCGTGTCCGACTCTGTGCGACCCCATAGACAGCAGCCCACCAGGCTCTGCCATTCCTGGGATTCTCCAGGCAAGAACACTGGAGTGGGTTGCCATTTCCTTCTCCAATGCATGAAAGTGAAAAGTGAAAGGGAAGTCGCTCAGTCGTGTCTGACTCTTAGCGACCCCATGGACTGCAGCCCACCAGGCTCCTCCATCCACGGGATTTTCCAGGCAAAAGTACTGGAGTGGGGTGCCATCGCCTTCTCCACTGTGTGTGTTTAGTTCTATGCAATTCTATCTCATGTGTTGATTTATATAACTACCACCACATCAAGGTATAGAAGTATTTCATGACCTCTTATCATCCCCTTAAAGCCTCCTACTTCTTTGTTTTTAATTGTTCTTAAGTCTTGCCATGATCTATGTTTGTAATAATGACATTTTTATTGAAATGTAATTGCTTCACAATGTTGTATTAGTTTCTGCTGTACAATTAAGTGAATCAGTCATATGGATACATATATTCCCTCCCTCTGGGACTTCCCTCCCTCATGACTTATTTTTAAAACATTTTTTTTAATTTACTATGTTTTCCACATGATAGTAGCTATTAATACAGTGAATATATATTATTGTTGTCTAGTTGCTAAGTTATGTCCAACTCATTTCCAACCCCATGGACTGTAGCCAGCCAGGCTCCTCTGTCCGTGGAATTTCCCAGGTAAGAATACTGGAGTGAACTGCCATTTCCTTCTGCAGAGGACCTTCTTGACCCAGGGGTAGAAGCACATCTCCTGCACTGATAGGTGACTTCTTTACCATTGAGCCACCAGAGAAGCCATGGTGAGATATACATATACATATATATGCGTAAATATATACAATACTCCTTCATTCTAGCATTAGTAATTTGGAAAACTCATACTTCAATAGATATCCTCTAGATTTGCACAAATATTCTCAACAGTGACTACGAAGAAGAGAAACCAAGTTTCTCTCTAGCTATATAACTGTGTAGTTATGTGACCTAAGAGGGATGCAGCACTCAAAATGTAGTATTAGATCCTCTTACAATTACTTAGTGGGAACATCTACACTCCTACTTCTGTGCCTTCTAATTACCATAGGAAAGTAGTTTAGCAGGTCACTGGCTGCAGAAGAGAGATAGCACAATCAAATCCAGAAGGGCATGCAGCCAGAAGGGAGGAAAATTAGGTTAATAATGAAGACAGACTGAAAGTGAGTGAGAAAAAGCAGTAAAAGCTCTATGCTCAATCTTCTACATTCGGAAAATGTTCAAAAATTTAGAATAATTATATTTAGTACCATATGTGATAAAGTGTACATAGCTTGTATGATATGTATGCTTACAAATATAAATATACACATATACATACATGCTTTCATCTATATCTTGAATATAAATATATTAGTAAGATGAATTTATGTAGCCAAAATTTCACACTATCTAATTAAATATAGGAAGGAGCGCAAGGTGAGGAGAGTCATTTATCGTCATGATTAGAAATATTAGGCCAAATGGTATTTGCACAAATTTTTATTTTTCATTGTCTAAATTTGATTCATGAAAAGGAGCCTGTTGGACATATTGATTATTTTTCACCAGGCTAAGGTGAGAGTTGAACAGAATATATGTATAGCTATGGAAAGAAAGGGGAGCTGAGTGGTTATGAGCACATGAAGAGTGGCGACGGGTCAAAGATTTTATCCTTCATTAAGAATCTGTTTCCTATACTCAGTATCTACACCATCACAAAATGAACAAAGGATGAGCTTAATGGCAGTCATCTATCAGCTAGCCACATTTTCAGCTTCAGGATTCTGCTATTCCCAATGCTCTGTGTATGCCTTGACAAGGCTGATTGTATAATTATGATACTACATCACCCACTCCTAGTGCGCTTTCACTGGCGAGGACCAGAACTAGGGACTTTGAAGATCATCGCCCCAAGCCAGCACATTAGCATGAATACAGTTTACTAATGGGGCTACTCTAATAGAAACTGTAGTATAACGTTTAAACCAAGGATTTTGTTATGAAGTCCCTTGTAGATTAAATGTCAGATTATAATGAGCTTTAAAATTAAAAATATTATATTTTAAGACAAAATGAATGAGTCCCTTGAATTTTCATTTTCTATCTGGTATGTACTAAGAATTACCAGTTATTCTGCTAAATTGATACAGAATGTATAAAACTTTCACAAGAATGCATAAGTGCTAAATAAAAGAATACCCTTAAGTTAATTTCTATACAAAATTGAAGAATTCCACAAAAATATAGCTAATATGGGTTCAAATGGTTTTTATGAGATCAATACTGTTCTTAATCTGTGTTCTGGTACTCAGTTTGTGAAATATATATGTATATTTTTTTTCAAAAGAAGTTTCAGTCTAGTTGTTTATATTTTGCTTGAAGGTGTTTAGATGGCTATTTCTTTAAAGCTTTAGCACATCAAGTCAGAACACATACTAAAATGACTCAGTTTCTGCTATTGACTGGAAAAACTGTCTGGCAATCCCTAAACCAAGAGTGTACAGGTGATGTTTCATGGTGAGATTGAAAAAATTTCATAGATTCTTCCCAGTCCCTGGTATACAATCACTCATGATTGGTACTGATCAGAGCTTTTGTGGACCATGTTGTCTTGTCCTGGTTTTGTTTTAAGTAGATCGACAATGCTAGGCGTGGCAGAAACAATAATGGAAAGTAGTGATCCTTATGTCTCTTTAACCTAAGTGTTCATGAAGCAAGATGAATCCTGTAGCAAAATCAGCTAACACTTGCACTGAGGCTATGGCTTAATATTGGGCTAAGGACTTTACATGAAATATCTCTTTTTTAAAGTTTATTTTATTGAAGTATGTGAAAGTGAAAGTCAGTCATGTCTGACTCTTTGCTACCCCATGGCAAGGAATTATCCAAGCCAGAATGCTTGAGTGGGTAACTCTTTCCCTTCTCCAGTGGATCTTCCCAACTCAGGGATCTAACCCAGGTCTCCCATATTGCAGGCAGATTCTTTACCAACTGAGCCACCAGGGAAGCTCTTATTGAAGTGTAGTTGATTTATAATATTGTGTTAATTTCTACTGTGCAACAAACTGATTCACTTATATATATATATATACATACACACGTTATTTTTCGTATTGTTTTCCCTTACAGTTTATCAGAGGATATTGAACATAGTTCCTTGTTTTATACCATAGAACTTTGTTGTTTATCCAGCCTATAATTCTTACAATAAAGTATGAGATAGATACAGTTGTATGTTTAAATGACTTAATATATATAAACTACCTTGCACAGTATGTGGTACATCCTCATGCTCAATAACATTAGTTATCATCACTCACATTGTTATTACTCATATAATTCCCATTTTAAATGAAAACCTGGAGACTCACAGAAGTTATATATCTTATATTAGGTCACAAAACTAATATGCATGAACAGATGATACTGGTACAAGTATATTTAAGCATTTCCTCATGTGACCTCAGATCATGTTATATGATCTGGGGACAGGACAAGACAGTGAACTCAAATTGATAGTACTCCTGCCTAACTAGTTCTGCATCTTAATTAGATAACTGAAGGAACTATTGGATTGGCCAAGAAGTTCATTTAGGCTTTTCCATAGCATCTTACAGAAAAACACAAAAGAACTTTTTGGCCAACTCAATATTTCTAATTTCCTGTCATAATCTGTAAAATTTAACATATAAAATTATTTAATCCATGTAACTTTTTACATAATTTTGTGGGAGAGAGAACATACTATGTATATCTATATAATGACTTAATTTCTTCTAGAATCACAATGTTAGTCATAGCTACTCATGTTATTATGGTCCTGTAATATTTTTTAAAAATTAAACCTGATTAAGTGGAATGACAGTCCATATCATTATTACCTTTATCTGAAAAGATACCAGTATAATGCAAATGGCACTTACAAACTATCACTTTATCAAAATGTCTCTATGCAGTGAGACTTTAACAGGGGGCTTCTTATAGGACAATAATCTCTCCATGCTTTTGATCTTATTCATGGGTGCCCCAAGGTA
The DNA here is from genome assembly GCF_027580195.1 of Bos mutus. Taxonomy (NCBI): domain Eukaryota; kingdom Metazoa; phylum Chordata; class Mammalia; order Artiodactyla; family Bovidae; genus Bos; species Bos mutus. The sequence goes on from NC_091618.1 coordinate 36,443,217, forward strand.
TCTAGCCACAGATTTCTCATATTTCCATCAATCATTGTGGTAGCAGAAACTTTTTTTTCTTTAACTTTCATTCCCCAAAAGACTGGCTTGGAAAAAACATTATTGAAAACTTCCTTTAAATCAGATTCAAGATATTACAGTAGCACTAGCTAGAGTCTGTCAACATTTCCATTATAAACCCATATTTTCCAGGTTTATTACTTAGGTGTAAAATTTTCCTGGGGACTCTGATACAATATACAGAATTTCAGCCCAAAGCAATTTTTATCATCACTCAAATATTGAGATTTTTCAATTCATGATTGTTTTTTAAAATGCCACAAAAGTCAAACATTTTAGGGCACACCCACTCATTTTAAGTCCTTTATAAAATGTAACACTAAAAGCAATTTATTTCTCATAAGGAACAAAAAAGTAGATAAGTAGGATCTCAAGGCCTGAAGGGGAAATTTTGTGAGCCCACACGGACTTATTTCCTTATGATTTGGGGGGCTAATTTACTATTTAGATAGAAATTTTTAACATTACTACAATAAGCTTTCAAGAAATTGGCACCATATGGGTCTAAAAGAAATTGGATGGTAGGCAAGGGAGAATTACAATAAAGACTGAACATGCAGCCCACAGAAATAATATTCTCAGAGCTGTGGATGCTGCTGTCATCTGAGATAGTGTCATATGTTTTGTTTTGTTTTGTTCTCCCTACTGGTGAGTCTAAGGAAGGCTGATAAACAGTTTATAGACTGTTAAAATATCAGATGGACTACTAAAATCAGGGATTTTATCAGCAAAACAACCCCCACTGCAACTTAATTGAATTTCTTGTCAACAGAAATTACTACATTGGAAGTTCTAAATTTTTCTATCCCCAAAACACATATAACACAGACAGGAAAAATATGGATTCTTTGTTCTCCCAGCTTACTCTTATACCTCTCTAAAAATAAGATGTGTTTAACAGGAAAATACTGCCTGGACATACTCTTCCTTGTTAGGTCTAAATGAATTTTAAAACCTATACTTTGGATCAGATAAGGTGGGTAAATTAGTTATACTTTAAATCCTTTAAGAATTGTTAATTCAGGACTTAGAAAAGTCACTCCTGAGAGAGTTCTAGTCATGAATAATTCTAAAGCACTTGCATTCTTGTATATATAAAGGGGAATCTGTGTTTCAGTGTAATGGAGAGAAAACTAGACAGAAGAAATTTCACTACATTGCCAAGCTTAATCAAAGCCATCAAATAATATTCCCAAGTCCATAAAGTAGGTGGAATAAGGTTTAAGATACAGACTTTCAAGACAACCTCTGATTGGTTCCTATTTTCACTAATTATTACACATAACAGATGGTATTCTATTAAGGTTTATATGTGTCTTTACATGAACATGGCCTGGAGGATAGAGGAGAAGATGTGAAATGACAAGACTTCTTATACTGGTCATAACAAAGTAAATTCATATGTATATCACTGACAGGCCTAAGAGCTGAATTTAAATTCTTTATAAAGTAAAATTTCGAAAGCAGGTTAAAGATGTGAATCAAATATACACTCATGTTAGAAGGGAGTTCCCCAGGAGATATGGACACTTAAGATTTTTTACTGGTTTCTTTTTAGCTGGAAACCTAAAAAATAAACATCTGAATACAATATAGGGAGGCAAGAAGAACCCTTAGGAAGCTGTTTAACAGTTTGTATGACAGATAAATGATGTTCTCAACAAAAGCAATATCTATGGGCATTAAAAGCAGGCGAACAAGAGGGCTCCTATAATTACTGGATGATGGATGCATGATTATGTTTGGTAATATGCTTTGTAATTTACCACACCTAAAATAAGTGACGGATATACTAGCTTATGTCTAATTTTCAGAATTTAGCAGGCTTTTGAATTAGAAAACTCTAACAAAATTTATTTGGTCATCCTCTTTAGTAAAAATGCTTCTTTAGTTCTCTCTATCTCTGTCTCTCTTCATTTGAGGCTTCCAATTCAGAGCTTATTTACGAGATAGTCTTCAACCTTGGCTCACATATCATATTGAATGTTTAGAAGCATGGTCACTCGAATAGCACAAAAGTTCTAGCTAGTATTTGTTCCCAAAGACACAGAAGCATGGCAGTGCCATAGAAAAGAGTTTCCACAAGTCCTGTGGATCACTGTTACAGGGGCTGCAGTCAGACTAACAGGGGAAGGAGAGGAGAATGGAAAGATGGGGATGAAGTCAGGATTCTTTGCTTCCATTCTACAGCGTCAACAGCCAGCAGCCCGTAGCAAAAAGGTGGTTTTCCTGGACTGTTTTAGAGAAAGACTATTTAGGGGAAGCCACCAAAGACGGCTTCAATCTGATGCCCAAACAGTCCAGCACTGATGGAACTATTCTAGCAACCTGCAGGCCATGTGCTATGTTTATCCTTCTGCCTAAGGCACTCAGCAATTATGTATGCTATAAATGGAGCCTGATCTCCCTTCTGGGTGAGAGTGAAGGACTTGAGGAGTGCTTACTATGCTCCAATTTATTAAAGAGGATGAAGAGTTCCTAGCTAGAAGGAAAGTAATAGATCCAAGAAGAAATACTGAAAATCAAAAGCATCTAAGTAATGAGATCAGTATCAATTTAAGAAATATGAAACCCCTTCACCATGTATCACATCTTGGCTTTGGCTTAGTTAATCCTTCTAAGACTTAGACTCTTCATTTGTAAAATGGTGATAACAGAAGTGCTTACCTGGTAGAGTTGTGAGCCTTAATATAACTCACATTTTGGTTAACATATGTAAAGAATCTAGTTTAGTATAATACCTGCTGGATTGTTAAGAGCTTAATCATGCCTCATCCTAAGTGAGAACTTATCAAACTTCACGATGATAATCATGATAAAATGATATATTAAACAATCAGAAATAAATGAGTGTCAAGAAGAAAAAGAGGAAAATATGTATCAATGAAAATTACAACAGCTATAAGCATCTGCACTTATCCCATTGGATAAAGGCCTGATGAAGAACATTCACACAACCAATTACAAAGACATCTTCCCTGAGATTGAACTTTGGTACTTAGTTAATCCTTGCTAAGGAAAAGGAAGACAGCTATATGATCTGACTAGAATATTCAGTGGCAGGCTCTTTGTCTGGGTATGTAAGACAAGACTAGACAAACCAACCAAATTTAACCACAAATCATGGTAAAATGAATACTACCATTATAATGACAGAGCTATATCTCCAAGATTTGGACTTTGAAGTCTTGAATAAGAAACTAATATATAGTCTATGGAGAAACAAGGCACAGCTTGATTTCTTATTATTTTGAAAAGAAAGAAGGACCTTGAAAGTGAACAATAAACTATATAGATGGAATCCAAGAGTGGAATTTTATTTCATTTTAAAAAATCCATGGCTTATCAAAACCCTGAGCTCTTGGTAAAGAAATAGCATACATCTCCTGAGATTTAAGCAAAATATATTTGACTAGTGATTTCTATATTTGACTGAGAAGGCTTTAAAGAAATAGAGAAATATCACACTGCACCCACCATTCCCCTCAAAAGAGGGAAGTACAAGTGTAACAGATTTTTATACATAATCACAGGGCTTCCCTGGTGACTCAGACAGTAGAGAATCCACCTGCAATGCAGGAGACACAAGAGATGTGGTTTTAATCCCTGGGTCAGGAAAATCCCCTGGAGAAGGGAATGGCAACCCACTCCAGTATTCTTGTCAGAGAAATCCCACCCCTGGTGGGCTACAGTCCATGGGCTTGCAAAAAGTCAGACATGGCTGAGGTAAGCATGTAAGCATATACATATTCACAAAAAAAGGAGATAATTGACCTCTTCATTCAGAAACAAATAGTATGTGTTTGTGTGTGTGTGTTTGTGTAATCTACCATTTATGGGTTTAGAAGAATAACCATGAAAGAATTGCTTATCTTTTGGGAGGAAAAAACAATAATCATTCTCTGCTGACCTTATTCAGGATTCAAAATTAACTATACTAACTCACCACATTATAACACTAGTAGCATTTTATGCTATAACACTAATTATATCCAATTTCTCAAAATGGGAAAACAAACACAAACAGATTTTAAGTCCTTTTTTATTTATCTACCCAGGCAGTGAAACTGCTGTCTTAGAAATAATCAGTGACCAAGCCAAAGATAATTTTACAGTTCTTGTCTTAACCTCTCTGAAACATTCATCAGTATGACATTTTGCAATTCCCTTTGCTTAATATCTTTTGTGGGAAAAAAAAAAATCATTCTCTAGTGTCTCTATTCAAGTTTCAACTCAAATGTCATCTTCTCCTTAAACATAATCCAGTTTTTTCTCTGTTCGCATCAGTGCTTGCTGCCTCCTGGATGCAGTTTTAGGACTTAAAAACATCTCTTTTTTAATTGGGAGTATAATAGATTTGTGATGTTGTGCTATAATAGTTTCTGCTGTACAATGAAGTGAAGCAGCTATATAGGACATATATCCCCTCTCTCTCATACATCCCTCCTATACTCCCCCATCCCACCTATCTAGATCATCAGAGAGCACCAAGCTGAGGTTCCTACTAGCTACCTATTTTACAAAGATTTAAGTATATATGTCAATCCTAATCTCCCAATTTGTCACACTCTCCTCTTCCCCCATACCTCATGTCCACATGTTCATTCTCTGCATATGTGTCTTTGTCCCTGCCCTGGAAATAGGTTCATCTGTACCATTTTTCTCAGAGAAGGCGATGGCACCCCACTCCAGTACCCTTGCCTGGAAAATCCCATGGATGGAGGAGCCTAGTAGGCTGCAGTCCATGGGGTCGCTGAGAGTCGGACATGACTGAGTGACTTCCCTTTCACTTTTCACTTTCATGCATTGGAGAAGGAAATGGCAGCCCACTCCAGTGTTCTTGCCTGGAGAATCCCAGGGACGCGGGAGCCTGGTGGGCTGCTGTCTATGAGGTTGCACAGAGTTGGACACGACTGAAGTGACTTAGCAGCAGCAGTACCATTTTTCTAGATTCCACATATATACATTAATATATGATATTTGTTTTTCTCTTTCTAACTTACTTTGTACGATGGACTCTAGATCCATGCACATGTCTACAAATGTCCCAATTTTGTTCCTTTTTATAGCTGAGTAATAGTCCATTGTATATATTTACTATATCTTCTTTAGCCATTCACCTGTTGTTGAGCATTTAGGCTGTTTCCATGTCCTGGCTATTATAAATATTGCTGCAGTGAACATTAGGGTATGTGTATCATTTTGAACTATGGTTTTCTCAGGCTATAGGCCCAGTAGTGGGATTGCTGGGTCATATGGTAGTTCTAGTTTTATTATTTTTTATTTTTTAAAAATAACCTTCATAGTGTTCTCCACAGTGACTATATCAATTTGCATTCCCATCAACAGTGTAAGAGGTTTCCCTTTTCTCCACACCCTCTCCATTATTTATTATTTGTAGATTTTTTTTGATGATGGCCTATATGAGGTGATACCTCATTATAGCTTTGATTTGCATTTCTCTAATAATTAGTGATGTTGAGCATTTATACATGTGTCTATTAGCTATCTGTGTATCTTATTTAGAGAAATGTCTATTTAGGTCTTTCACTCACTTTTTGATTGGATTATTTGTTTCTTTTGGTATTGAGCTGCATGAATTGTTGGCATATAATCCTTTGTCCATTGCTTCATTTGCAAATATTTTCTTTCATTCTGAGGATTGTCTTTTCATCGCATTTATGGTTTTCTTTACTGTTGTTTAGTCGGCAAGTCGTGTCCAGCTCTTTTTGACCCCATGGACTGCAGCATGCCAGGCTTCCCTGTCCCTCACCGTCTCCCAGAGTTTGCCCAAGTTCTTTACTGTACAAAAGCTTTAATTATGTTCTGCTTTTTTAATATATGCCATTGAATTGTAATTATTTGTGCAAATTTCTCTCCTCTACTAGATTGTGATTCTTAAGGGGTGGATACTATGTCTTCTTTGTGTTTGTGTTTCTAAAGCATTTAGCACAATGTTTTACTGCCAAGTGAATGCTCAAAATAAGTATATGTTGAATATATGTTAACAAACACATATATATATACATATTTTTTACATAAACAGACATATTAGCAGGTAGGTGTGACCAAAGTTTATGAGTGAAGGTATCTTTATAATAATACTTCAGTTCAGTTCAGTTCAGTTGCCCAGTCATGTCCGACTCTTTGTGACCCCATGAATCGCAACACGCCAGGCCTCTCTGTCCATCACCAACTCCCGGAGTTCACTCAAACTCACGTCCATCGAGTCGGTGATGCCATCCAGCCATCTCATCCTCTGTCATCCCCTTCTCCTCCTGCCCCCAATCCCTCCCAGCATCAGAGTCTTCTCCAGTGAGTCAACTCTTCGCATGAGGTGGCCAAAGTATTGGAGTTTCAGCTTTAGCATCATTCCTTCCAAAGAACACCCAGGACTGATCTCCTTTAGAATGGACTGGTTGGATCTCCTTGCAGTCCAAGGGACTCTCAATAATACTTAGAGAATGAATAATAATCAAAACAACCTTGAATTATTTTCACAAGGCAATAAATTTGGTATCAGCAATATTACCAAGAATCACTAGACTGAGATTTAACAGGCATTTGCATGTCTTATATATATCAAGGATGTACACAAGAAAACAGCATATAAAATCAAGGACAGGTGAAGAAGTCTTGCACAAACTTGAAAATAACATTATCACAAAGGCTATGGTACAGAATGGGTTAAGGCTATGTAAAGTGCAACTAGCAATGGAATGAATATCAAAAATTTAAGTTTTCAACATAAGAAAGAATTGTTCCACTACTTGGGAACTTTAAGTCATGATAAAGAAAACATCAAACCAAACCAGAAAAAAAGAAAACAAGCACATTTTTTAAAAAACACTCATTTCTACCTTCTGTCTTAGTAAGACTCTTCTTGACACTGGCGAGGTTGGAGGAGGCATATTAATATGGTACTGAAATATCAGATGAGGCTTCCCTGGTGGCTCAGTGGTAAAGAATCTGCCTGCCAATTCAGGAGACACAGATTCAATCCCTGATCTGGGAAGATCCCCTGGAGAAGGAAATGGCAACCCACTCCAGTATTTTTGCCTAGAAAATCCTATGGACAGAGGAACCTGACGGGCTACAGTCCACAGGGTCGCAAAGAGTCGGATATGATTTAGTGACTGCAAAACAACAACAAAACATCAGACAGAGGAAAGATAAATTGACTCACTAAGTCCTTTAAGTGACTTCAAATGAATTATATTCCAAGCATCTGTAGTTTGTTCCTGGGAACTTAACTAGAATTCCTGAAGCATTTTGGAAAGCAGGAAGAGGACCAGGAAATACAGTATATATATTATATTTGTTTGTTTGCTTATTTATTTCAAAATGTAGACTATAGAAAACTGTATCTGAATCACTAGGTATAAAGAAATCATTTTGAATTCTTAGAAAAGGAAGGATTCCACAGAGACACAGATGTACTCATTTAAAACAAATCAAATTCATAAGTTTATTAGATGGATGGGCTAGACAAGATATGTACATTTTGGCAAGGCATTTGTAAATTTTTCATAATTATGAGGCCTTAAAACATTAAGGGAAAATTAAAATTGTTCAGTGCTGGTTTGGTAGAAATAATCTTGCCAAACAGCTTGGATTAATATACCAATACCAACCTGGGTGATTCTAGTAGTATTTTAGAGAGTATTCTTGGCCCTAGTAGGTCATATGTTTTATTGATTACATGGATGAAGATGTGTTATGCTTTACTTTAGATAAAACTGTTAAGAATTAATACCTTCTTTAAAATGACAAAATCAAATGTTCCATGTATCTGGAGTTAACACTGTGATAAATATGTGTAAAATTCAAATTCTTATACTGCTTGGTTTTATGCAGTCAGTGCATGGGGAAAACTGGTTAAATGGTAATGCATATTAAAGAGACTGTGGTTCTGAAGTGCACAGAAGTCATGAACTCATTAAATAATCCAATGGAAGTTATATACTTTCTGCCCTACAGCATACACATATTTATATAAATACAGGGGGAATCACAGATTCCCTACATATCACATCCATGCATGCCATTAAGTTCTAAGAACCCAGGCAAAGAATCTTTTGATAGGAATTCCTTGTTGTGGTACTCTAACACACTCTTTATACTTGAGCTTCCTTAACAAATATAAAGTGTCTAGAATAAGGTTTATTGATCCTGTACAGATTGTATAAAGAATACTATACTTCTTTCTGAGTCACTTTTACATATAATGAAATTGATAGAAGAGAAACTAGACTAGTGAATGGTCAGAGAATCACTGTATGAGAAACATCTGGAGCATTTTATGTCTAGGAAAGAGATCCCAGTAAGAGATCCGATAATTGTCTTTAAAATCTCAAAAGTTATAACTTGGAAAAAGTTATAATTATTGTTACCAAATAGTTTGGTAGAAAAAAGACCAAGTGTGGAAATTGCAAGAAGGCAGGTTTGAGTCTTTACCATATAAGGAAGATACACTCAACATCTGGATTTATATAAAAGTAGAATGGTATGCTTCATAAAGTTGTTATCTCTCCATTAATAGAACCGTGCAGATAAAGTCTAGGTTTACTCCTGCCTGAGGTGTTGTGAAAGGAAGGCCTATAATGGGAGAAAGGGAGTAGTAGATTATGCTCAAGACTTCAAGATTCTATTATCTGAGCATGTTTTTTCAAAGAATACTAAACTACAGAAAGTTTGTAGTTATTTATTTTGGTGTCTTTTTGCCTTTTTATACTGCTCATGGGGTTGAGATGGTTGGATAGCATCACCGACTCAATGGACATGAACTTGGGCAAACCATGGGAAATAATGAGGGACAGGGAGGCTTGATGTGCTGCAGTCCATGAGGTCGCAAGGAGTTAAACACAACTTAGCAACTGAACTACAACATTTTTGGTATCATGAACAATAGGGAAGAAACCAATATGGGCACCTGTTATTGGAAATTTCTATGTTTGCTCAAATTTATATCTGTTAAACAGAGTCTTATTTTCATTTAAATTTCTCAAATTATATTTTGAAAGGTGATGATAATTTTGCAATATAAATGCACTTGTAAAATCCCACATTGTAAAGAAAATTTTAAAAAGTCTTTCACGATGATGGGAGAAAAACATTATGGGAAATTTATACAGAAGTTGCCTTTGAATAACTTTACACAGTAAAATGCTAAATGAACTTCAACTTTGACATCTGTTTCATTATTTTTATTAAGGCCTGTAGCTCAATTCAGCCTATATTTATGTGGTACAGATATAAATTTTAAATTCACTAAAGTATTTTTAATGTTGAGTTGGACTTTAATGTTATACTTGGAAGCTATATTTATCTTACTGTCCAAGAAAGTACTTTAAGGAAGCATACTTTCTTTAACCATTTTCTCTTTGTTTTCTGAATAGAAGTTGTGATAACATAAAAACACTTTAAAATCTAAAGCTTTCCTATTGAAGGAGAATGTTTATAAGAATGAGGTGCTTGATTTACTAAAGTTGACAATGTAAAATTTTGTACTTCTGAGAAATGCTTTCCAAATCATCTTGTGTTTCTACCTATCACACTGCCAAATTACATGCTTTAAAAATACCCTTCCTCTTACTTTTTTTAAATAAAATCTTTTTTAGTCTGTGAGAAATTTCAACTCATTAAAGATATTTCCAAAAACAAATTGAGCTTCATATTTAAAAGGAATAATGTATTATTTGTTCTGCTTATAATCATCATCATTAACCATTGTAGTAGATGGAAAATATACAATGCCTTTACCATTGGACTAATTGAGAAAATGGTAGAATCCTTGAGAATGTCAGGCTTACCTACAGAGGTGATATAAAACCATTAGGAAAATCTGTGTATCTTTGACTTTAATTTTTACACTAAATTTCAGTATAATTTTTAAAAGTTAAAGTTTCACTCATTTTATATGTGTATATTTTACAGTAGTTTATCTTCATAATTTCATGAAATTAGTATCAGTACAATCAAGGAATAAAGAAAAAATGTTGTCTTTAATATTAAAACTGTCATAACAAGACATCTTTCTGCTGTACCTTATTTTGTTGGGATAATGTGGAAAGAGAGATGTGTGTGTGTACTCAGTCACTTCAGTCATTTCTGACTCTTTGCAACCCCATGGACCATAGCCCACCAGGCTCCTTTTTCCATGGGATTCTCCAGGCAAGAATATTGGAGTGGGTTGCCATTTCCTCCTCCAGGGGGATCTTCCCAACCCAGGGATCAAACCTGCATCTCCTGCATTGGCAGGTAGATTCTTTACCTGCTGAGCCATCAAGGAAACCAGAAGAGGTAAGTGGTATTATGTTGCATTCAGTTCAGTTCAGTCGCTGAGTCGTGTCCGACACTTTGCAACCCCGTGAATCGCAGCATCCCAGGCCTCCCTGTCCATCACCAACTCCTGGAGTTCACTCAGTCTCACTCCATCGAGTCAGTGATGCCATCTAGCCATCTCATCCTCTGTCGTCCCCTTCTCCTCCTGTCCCAAATCCCTCCCAGCATCAGAGTCTTTTCCAATGAGTCAACTCTTTGCATGAGGTGGCCAAAGTACTGGAGTTTCAGCTTTAGCATCAGTCTTTCCAAAGAACACCCAGGGCTGATCTCCTTTAGAATGGACTGGTTGGATCTCCTTGCAGTCCAAGGGACTCTCAAGAGTCTTCTCCAACACCACAGTTCAAAAGCATCAATTCTTCGGCACTCAGCTTTTTTCACAGTCCAACTCTCACATCCATACATGACCACTGGAAAAACCATAGCCTTGACTAGACGGACCTTTGTTGGCAAAGTAATGTCTCTGCTTTTCAATATGCTATCTAGGTTGGTCATAACTTTTCTTCCAAGGAGTAAGTGTCTTTTAATTATGTGAGCCTAATTAGAGTTGGTTGACTTTCCAGGGACCTATCTTGAGTCCTAAGAATTCAGAGTGAGGTGCAGGCCAAAGTCACGTTATAAGAACATGTCAGCAATTTAGTTCTGTATTTCTACCATTCTTTGATGGCTTCTCTGTGATTTCCTTTTTTCCTGCTTCTTCCTTAATTTTATGAATTCTATGACCATCTTCACTGATCATATGTTTTTTCTCCCTTTTCTTCTAGACTCTCAGTCTAGCTGTTCCTGGTACTTACCCTCTTCACACACCATCCAAGCATTCTTTCTTGCATCTCTGAACTCTAGGGCCTGGGGACTGAGACTTTTCCAAAGCTGGAATTTTGTTATGTCTGAGGATCTGCCTCTTTTCCAACTGCTACTGCCGCTGCTGTTGTTAAGTTGCTTCAGTAGTGTCTGACTCTGTGCGACCCCATAGATGGCAGCCCACCAGGCTCCTCCATCCACAGATTCTCTAGGCAAGAATACTGGAGTGGGTTGCCATTTCTTTCTCCACTTCCAACTGCTAGCACATGAAATGTACACTGCCTGATTCCAAGGGACCTCAGCTTTCAGAATCTAGGGTTGTTGCATACCCAGTTGCTTTTATCCATCACTTTTAGCTAAATACATTGTAATAAAGTTAGAGTCCATTTTAGATTCAGACATGAGAAATGATGGAGGGATATGAAAGAAGGAGTAATTTCATTATCAAGTTGAGCAAATTGACTCCTAAAAATTTTGTTTCAGCTTGAAATTTTTAAAGTTCTAGAATGTGGCTCATTTTCCCTTGTATTCATTTCACTTTCTTGTCCAGGATACTTGGGCCAGAAGAGAGTAGGAGAGGAGAATCACTTTTCAAATGGCAAAAATAACGATCATTTAACATTGTATAGTTTAGAAATATGAAATATGACCTAGACCTCAGTCTGTATTACCAGTTCACGCTTCCAAAATAATCTTTGTTGCTTTTGTTCAGTCACTAAGTCATGTCCGACTCCCTGCAACCCCATGGACACACCAGGTTTTCCCATCTTTCACTATCTCCCAGAGTCTGTTCAAACTCATGCCCTTTGAGTCCGTGATGCTATCTATCTATCTATGTCATCCTCTGATGCCCCTCTCCTCTTGTCCTCAATTTTTCCCAGCATCAGGATCTTTCCCAATTAGTCAGCTTTGCTCACCAGGTGGCCAAAGTATTGAAGCTTCAGCTTCAGCATCAGTCCGTCCAGTGATATTCAGGGTTTATTTCCTATAGGATGGATTGGTTTGATCTTCTCAGTCCAAGGGACTCTAGAGTTTCTCCAACACCACAATTCGAAAGCATCAGTTCTGTGCTCAGCCTTCTTTATGGTCCAATTCTCACATCCATATATGACTATTGGAAATGCTGGAGCTTTAACTATATGGACCTCTATCAGCAAAGTGTTGTCTCTGCTTTTTAATATGCTGTGTATGTTTGCATAACTCTCCTTCCCAGGAGCAAGCACCTTTATATTTCATGGTTGCAGTCCCTGTCCATAGTGATTTTGGAGCCCATGAAAAAGAAATATGTCACTGTTTCATCTTTTCCCCCTTCTATTTGCCATGAATTGATGGGACCAGATGCCATGATCTTAGTGTTTTGAATGTTGAGTTTGAATCTTACTGTTACTTAATGTTTGAATGTTTGTTTTAATCATACTGTCCCTTAAAGACAAAAAATGAGGGATAATGTTCTTCAAGAATATATATAGATTTTTAAAGATCCATGAATTCTGCTTATAAATACATATAATAATTACTATCAATATCCTAAGGCTTCTTGGCTAACATATAAAGATTTTAAAGTGTTTTTACTAATTTTTAATTGGCTTGTAACTTTTCAACTTTCACTGGAAGTAAATTCTAATCACGTAAGCTTAGTAATCTAGATGTTATACTGTCTAAAGCCACACATGTTTTTTCTCATTATGGTTTTCATAGCAACACTAGAGAGAATGTATTATTCCCTTTCTAAGATATAGGACAATTTAAACTAAAAACTAAGTTAGTTTTTTTTTTTTGTTTTTCACTTAGCTAGTTTGTAGTAATAGCCAATAGGGTTACCTAACATTCTTGATTCCAAGCCCAGTTTGTATTTCAATGTACATCCATGGGCATTAATTTTGTAGTTGAAAAGAGATTAAAAGTTAAAAGTAAGAAAATGAGAGACAGGTAGGAACCCATTATATATAGTGTTAGGAACTCCTCACTTGTCAGAATCAAAGATACTTTCCCATGAGCAAAGTATTTAATACTATAGTCATGTTCTCAGAATAAATAGTTTCTTATTTTTCTCTATAGGTCTTATTAAGCCACAAACAGTGCCACATACTATAGGTTTACAAAAGAGTTTCTTAAAAGAACAAACATATCAAATTTTCCCTGTTGGAAACAAAAGCTGCCAACAATAAACTCTTTAACAGTTCAGTAGCACATAGCTTCTAAAAGAATACACAGTTAGCATGTGTATTTCCTGGATCATGATTCGATACTGTATAAATTTCCCTAGTGATGGTAACAATAGAAAGACCAAGGTTAGCCTGTTAAATGAAATGTGAGTGAGAACTGGGCAGTTCCAAGTGGCTGCTGGCACGGCTTTAGGTGTCCTGCCAGCATTCAAACCCACAGGGTCATTTGGCAGTCAGGTGTCATTAGTCAACTCTTTCCCTCTCTCCCTCTTCCCATCTGTTTTTGTCTAGCTGATTTGTGTAAATTACCTCTCAGTATGCAGCAGGACTCAAACTAGTCATGTATTTTCCTCTTACTCCTTTGTCCTTTTCATCCCTGACTGCTCATTTAGACTTATACCAATCATTTGACCCAAAATTTTGCATGAGAGGCAAGATAACGGTCACAATTAATATCACTACTGTTACAAAGCAGCATCCCTTATGACTATGGTAAAAAGACCACTAAAGATAGTATAATAAATGTCAAAGACATAGTTGCCACTGGCCATTTCAAATTATGATGATTATCATCAGAGGGCAAAATGTAATAATGACCTGTAAGAGGATGGAGAGCTTATATTATTTTGTGTGGACAATTTCCAAAGTTAATATCCATAGGAAATTTGTTGAAAGTTCTGTTCCTACTGAAGGAATAGTGAGTCCTTTTAAGACAGGATGGAACAATTAGATCTGCTGTCTTCTGAGTTTACCCTGCCATTCACTAGCATGCTTAATACCCAGTTCTCTATTGTTCCAAGTCATAAGACTACCTTCGAGCTATGACACAGTGATAGGAGGAAATGTAGGAGGTTCAGCCTGCGTTTCTCAACCAGTGTATTTATTGCACAAAAAGAATTCAAGGTAAATAATTGTTTATTTGATAGCAAGGAACTCATGCTTTAAGAATATAAAACTGAAAGAATAATTTTCTAAGGGCAGATAGAAATAAATCATAGCAAATATTTCTGCATCTGCATTTTCAACAATGATGAATAATTAGTCATGTTGGAGCAGTAGTTATGAACGTGCACTATTGGTATCTAATTCTGGTTTACATGAAATCATGGAAAAGTTGATCTTTTAGGAAATTGTCAGTCTTTACTAATTATGAGCACAATGATAGTAGGCAGATTTACTACATTTGTCAATTTAAGTACTGTCAATTGCCTACTTGACCAAAGAGTTTAGCCCACTCTTTAAGGCTTGGTTTTATTTTATCATATATGGGTAAATTTAAATAAAATGCAAATAGGCATGTATTGTATATAATTAACCTTAATTTCGTTTTTAAGTATCTCCAGATTAGGATATAGACTTACCAGGCACTTAATGGTTTACTCTCCTCTGAAATGACTCTGTCATAGGTTGTCCAGTCCATATTTCAGTTCAGTTCTGTCATTCAGTCGTGTCTGACTCTTTGCAGCCCCATGGACTGCAGCACGCCAGGCTTCCCTGTCCATCACCAACTCCTGGAGCTTACTCAAACTCATGTCCATCAAGTCAGTGATGGCATCCAACCATCTCATCCTTTGTCATCCCCTTCTCCACCCACCTTCAATCTTTCCCAGCATCAGATTGTTTTCCAATAAGTTAGTTCTTCACATCAGGTGGCCAAAGTATTGGAGTTTGAGCTTAACCATTAGTCCTTCCAATGAATATTCAGGACTGATTTCCTTGAAGATTGACTGGTTTGATCTCCTTGCAGTCCAAGGGACTCTCAACAGTCTTCTCCAACACCACAGTTCAAAAGCATCAATTTTTTGGCGCTCCAGTACCACAGTTCAAAAGCATCAGTTCTTCAGTGCTCAGCTTTCCTTATCGTCCAACTCTCACATCCATACATGACTACTGGAAAAATCATAGTTTTGACTAGACAGACCTTTGTTGGCAAAGTAACGTCTCTGTTTTTTAACATGCTGTCTAGGTTGGTTATAGCTTTTCCTCCAATAAGCAAGCATCTTTTAATGTCATGGCTGCAGTCACCATCTGAAGTGACTTTCAGTTCAGTTCAGTTCAGTCACTCAGTCGTATCTGACTTGTTCTGACCCCATGAACTGTAGCATGCCAGGCCTCCCTGTCCATCACCAACTCCCGGAGTGCACCCAAACCCATGTCCATTGAGTCAGTAATTCCATCCAACCATCCCATCCTCTATCATCCCCTTCTCCTGTATTCAATCTTTCCCAGCATCAGGGTCTTTTCAAAGGAGTCAACTCTTCCTGTCAGGTAGCCAAAGTGTTGGAGTTTAAGCTTTAACATCAGTCCTTCCAATGAATATTCAGGAAAAACTATAGCCTTGACTAAACAGACCTTTGTTGGCAAAGTAACATCTCTGCTTTTGAATATGCTGTCTAGGTTGGTCATAACTTTCCTCCCAAGGAGTAAGCGTCTTTTAATTTCATGGCTGCAGTCACCATCTGCAGTGATTTTGGAGCCCAGAAAAATAAAGTCTGACACTTTTTCCACTGTTTCCCCATCTTTGCCATGAGGTGATAGGACTGAATGCCATGATCTTAGTTTTCTGAATGTTGAGCTTTAAGCCAACTTCTTCACTCTCCTCTTTCATTTTCATCAAGAGGCTCTTTAGTTCCTCTTCACTTTCTGCCATAAGGGTGGTGTCATCTGCCAATCTGAGGTTATTGATATTTCTCCCAGCAATCTTGATTCCAGCTTGTGCTTCCTCCAGCCCAGCATTTCTCACAATGTACTCTGCATAAAAGTTAAAAAAGCAGGGTGACAATATACAGCCTTGACGTACTCCTTTTCCTATTTGAAACCAGTCTTTTGTTCCATGTCCAGTTCTAACTGTTGCTTCTGGACCTGCATACAGGTTTCTCAAGAGGTTTGTCAGGTGGTCTGGTATTCCCATCTCTTTCAGAATTTTCCACAGCTTATTGTGATCCAGAGTCAAAGGCTTTGGCATAGTCAATAAAGCAGAAGTAGATGTTTTTCTGGAACTCTCTTGCTTTTTTGATTGTCCATCTGATATTGGCGGTTTGATCTCTAGTTCCTCTGCCTTTTCTAAGTCCAGCTTGAACATCTGGAAGTTTACAGTTCTAATTACAAGGAGCTTACCATTTTCTAGGCAGAAGATTGCATATTTGGATAATTCTGGATTTTTACCTATCAATACTCTTAACTATATTCATATATTTTACTCAGTATTTGCCAAATGGTTTTTTCTTTCCAAAATCCAACTTTAAAATAAGTATTACAGCTATTAAATTATTTAAAGACTAAATAATAAAGTATCTATGCAAACAGGAATTTGAAAGTGACAACTGAACTGGAGATAAACTGAGGGGAAGTGAAAAAGGTACAGAAGATATGAGCAAAATACTTTGAGTAATGTATTATTCATAGTATCAAAATAGAGAACTATTCATGTGTATAAAAAAGAGGGATTATCTTAAAGTGAGGAAATTAATTATGCTACACACCCAGGGAATTTAGGGAAGCAATTATAAATAATGAAGTAATTTTTCATGATAGTAACATGGAAATATCTGTAAGACCTCAGAATCATTTAACACACACAATTTTAAAAGGAAGGTACTAAAAAATCTATAATATATTTCCATTTATGTAAAATAAGCAAATAACCACCAATGTTATATGTATATTTGCATTAATAAATAAATGTGTAGGAAAATATGTTGAAGGTTGTATAACCTAAAAGCTTTTAGCAGTGCTACTTCTGAAGAGTGGCATATATTTGAAAAGGATCTCTTTGGTACTGTTTCTTGTGTGTATTTTTTTTTTTTTTAAAATGTAAGATTAAATACTCTAAAGGATTTTGAATAACAGAAATGGCAGTCACTGAAACTTTTGAAAGGTAGATATCTTTTCTCTTCCTGTTTTTTAAAATTGCTATTTCCTGATCTTTGTGTTGAGTTTGAAACATAAAACTGTCTCACTTGCAATCTGTGAAAATCACCATTTGATTGTGGGTATTGCATTATGTGTGTGAATATCACCATTATTATAATCTAGTAATTTTGGTGGAATGTTTAGCATGACTCCCTTTTCCTCCTAGATTATCTCTAAATGCTATATTCGTTACAATTTCCTTTGAACCAAAACCATGAATGATATTGTTCAGTGTTTTTATTATTCTTACAGAATTTATCACTCTTCTATACTAAGATAATTAATACATCTTACCACAAAAATCCAAGTTAACAAAGACCCCTTATCACTGTATCCTTTTAGACCAAGTTATGGCAAACTTTTGGTAAAGAGCTAGGTATTTAAAAATCTTAGAGTCTCTGGTCCATATAGGGTCTGTAGTCTCTGTCACATCTTCTTTTTTTAAACATCTCCTTAAAAATATTACATATATGTGTGTATGATATTAAAAATATTGTGTACATATATATATATCATACACACACACATGCTTAGTCACTCAGTCATGTCCGATTGAGTGACTGAGTGTCTGACTTTGCAACCCCATGGACTGTAGCCCACCAGGCTCCTGTGTGTGCTTAGTCACTCAGTCATGTCTGACTCTTGCAACCCCCATAGACTGTAGCTCACCAGGCTCCTCTATTCATGGGGATTCTCCAGACAAGAATACTGGAATGCAATAATTATTACCTTGTAGATGGTATGAAAACAGACCACAGGCTAAGTTTGACCTAAGAATCATATTTTGCCAACACATATACTAAATAATCTTTTCTTTATTTAGTATCCCTTCTTCAATAGTTGGCTTAAAGCTCAACATTCAGAAAACGAAGATCATGGCACCTGGTCCCATCACTTTATGGCAAATAGATGGGGAAACAGTGGCTGACTTTATTTTTCTGGGCTCCAGAATCACTGCAGATGGTGATTGCAGCCATGAAATTAAAAGATACTTACTCCTTGGAAGGGAAGTTATGACCAACCTAGATAGCATATTGAAAAGCAGAGACCTTACTTTGTCAACAAAGGTCCGTCTAGTCAAGGCTATGGTTTTTCCAGAGGTCATGTATGGATGTGAGAGTTGGACTGTGAAGAAAGCTAAGCGCCGAAGAATTGATGCTTTTGAACTGTGGTGTTGGAGAAGACTCTTGAGAGTCCCTTGGACTACAAGGAGATCCAACCAGTCCATCCTAAAGGAGATCAGTCCTGGGTGTTCATTGGTAGGACTGATTTTGAAGCTGAAACTCCAGTACTTTGGCCACCTGATGTGAAGAGTTGACTCCTTTGAAAAGACCCTGATGCTGGGAAAGATTGAGGGCAGAAGGAGAAGGGGACGACAGAGGATGAGATGGTTGGATGGCATCACCAACTCAATGGACATGGGTTTGGGTGCACTCCAGGAGTTGGTGATGAACAGGGAGGCCTGGTGTGTTACGGTTCATGGGGTCCCAAAGAGTCGGACATGACTGAGTGACTGAACTGAACTGAGCTTCATTGGTAATGGCATCAGTATGCATAAGGCTGCAAAATGGAAAGTCTTTGATACATGTGGGAATGAACGATACAGGAGAGGGTATAATTATGTCTGCCATACAGCTATGTCGATTTGACCTACAACTTTACATAGAAAAGAGAAATCCTAAGCCAATTGTTTGTATAAACTGGATGTAGCCAATCAAACTGGCTCAAGTATTTGATACTCTGAATTTTGAGTGTGGGTAGCAGAGTGGTTAGAAGCAGATAGGGTGTGTTGAAGAAAAGAGAGGTGGGTTTTCATTTGATAATATTCCATCTTTGATCCCATCTTTTACCAATGCCTGTCTGATTTTTCACACAGATATCCTTCTTTGTCTAATGTTTTATTTTCCAAAGAGTTCCTTATTTATTGAGATTTCTATAACTTACCTTAAATAAGGCTTTATTTCTCCTAAGTTGAATTATTATGATAAGGAAGGATAGAATTTCAAATGAGACAAACTGAATTTTACCTTTTCTCAATTCAAAATATCTTTTCCTGTCGCCCATCTTAGATGTGCATTCAGGAAAACAAAAGGTTGTGTGGAAGTTTTGAATAGAAGCCATGTCTGCCTATTTATTTTAATCTTTGTTCGAAAGATGAAAATAATTGCTTTAAATGGAAATAAATGCCTTGTTTCAAATCAAAGTTTGCTTTTCGAGAAATAGTTTTGTGTATTAGGTCTAGTTTCTGGCCAAATTTTCAATCTCTCACATTGTACATAAGGCCACATTGCATTCTCTTTTATGTGCTTTCTATGTTCAATGCATGAAAAGTGAAAGTGAAAGTCACTCAGTCGTGTCCAACTCTTTGTAACCCCATGGACTATACAGTTGATGGAATTCTCCAGGCCAGAATACTGGAGTGGGTAGCCTTTCCCTTCTTCAGGGAATCTTCCCAACCCAGGGATGGAAAATAGGCCTCCCATATTGCAGGCGGATTCTTTACCAGCTGAGACACCACGGAAACCCAAGAATACTTGAGTGGGTAGCCTATCCCTTCTCCAGAGGATCTTTCCGACCAGGAATCAAACCAGGGTCCACTGCATTGCAGATGGATTCCTTATCAGCTGAGCTACTAGGGAAGCTGGCTCCTAAATTCCTTGTTGACTGATTGTTGACTGATGAAGAATTCTCATTTATCTTGATTGCAAGGGTCATATTTGACTCATGTCTTTCATTTTATGTTCTGTGTGAGATACTCTCCTTATTTTGAAAGAGTATTGTAATGCATCCAAACCTGATCAAAAAGGAAGATTGGAAACCTGCTTGTTTTAATATTAATTAAATTAGTGCACACTAAATAACATATAATGTAAGCCATACAACCAAAAAGGGAGATGATTTTTATGATGAAAATAGGCTCACATTTCCAAACTAATGTATTAGAATCACATAAAATCATGCAGAATATATATGTAATAAGCAGAGATTGTAAGTATATTAAGACTTTCTAAATCTGCACCTCGATAATTAGCATACTGGTGGGCTACAGTCCATGGGGTCACAAAGAGTCGGACATGAATGAGTGGCTAACACACACACACAGGGTCTAGAGTGTACAGTATTCTTCCACAATACTCGGCATTGTTCATCACCAACATTTTAGACAGGGCCCCTAAGGGATAACTTCACTAATTCAAACTAGTTCAACTCTACTCAATGCAGACAGTGTAGGGAAGTGAGAAGATATGAAGATCTGTACCCTACTGATATCATCAGGACTAGAAGTTGGATGGGAGAAAAGCACAACCTTCCCTTGAAGTGGAGGAAAGGAGAGCTTGCTAATATGAACTGTTTAGGGATAGTGGGAGTTTTCCAAGGGTAAATTAATAACAAACTAAGCAACCAATTTGACTAATATTTAGTTAACTGGTGATAAACACTCTACTTGTGTTAAAAATTGCCTGATAAATTTTTTAATTAATCCCATTATTTTGGCCATTTTATATCTTTTAGAGTTGATGTTATATCAGTGACATCAACAGGGCTTCTCAGGTGGTGCTAGTGGTAAAGATTTGCTGCCAATACAGGATACGCAAGAGACATGGGTTCGATCCCTAGGTTGAGAAGACCCCCTAGAGTAGGAAATGTCAACTCACTCCAGTATTCTTGCCTGGAAAATTCCATGGACAGAGGAGCCTGATGGGCTACAGTCTATTGGGATCACAAACAATGTGATATAACTGAGCACAAAATACCCATGAACTCAAACAAAGAATTCACTTGGAAACCCTCCATGACCTGATGTAAGTAGGCAAGTTAGCCAGTAAACTAAACCTCTTTACATAGAGTCACAATAACTCTTCCTAAATTCCTTGACCTAGTGGCATTTTCAAGGGGATAGACATTTATGTGAAAACTTAATGTATCCCTCTTATATCTATTATAGAATAATCACTAGCTAACACTTATTGCACTCTTATTGAATACAAGGCTTTCTGTGAACAAATTTATAGTAATTCTTCTACCATCTTTTGAGGTAGGTAGAGATTTTATGACTTTTTATAGGTGGAGAAAACCAAGACACCTAGAAATTATGTAATTTTATTCCAGACCTTATGGCATTAGCCCATACTAAATTACTATGCAATGAGAAGTAGTAAGAGAAATGCATGATTTCCAGAATTACAGAGAATATAAGTAGAAATCATTCATAATATAATTATTCAGTTCAGTTCAGTTGCTCAGTCATGTCCCACTCTGCGACTCCCAGGGACTGCAGCACGCCAGGCCTCCCTGTCCATTACCAACTCTGAGTTTACTCAAACTCACGTCCATTGAGTCAATGATGCCATCCAACCATCTCATCCTCTGTAATCCCCTTCTCCTCCTGCCCTCAATCTTTACCAGCATCAGGGTCTTTTCCAATGAGTCAGTTCTTTCCATCAGGTGGCCAAAGTATTGGAGTTTCAGCTTCAGCATCAGTCCTTCCAATGAATATTCAGGACTGATTTTCTTTGGATGGACTGGTTGGATCTCCTTGCAGTCCAAGGGACTCTCAAGAGTGTTCTCCAACATCACAGCTCAAAAGCATCAATTCTTCGGTGCTCTGCTTTCTTTATAGTCCAACTCTCACATCCAGACAGGACCACTGGAAAAACCAAAGCCTTGACTAGATGGACCTTTGTTGGCGAAGTAATGTCTCTGCTTTTGAATATGCTGTCTAGGTTGGTCATATCTTGAAGTGTAGGTATTAATGAAGGCAAATAATTGTAGTACAACCAGACCAGACAAAAATGTGTGAAAGAGTGGTGGCAAAAATCATGAGTATATAAAGGAAAAGCAATAAGAGAAGATAGGATTTGAGAGGTTGTTTGAATATAAAAGAAACTGTCATCTCACATTTCTCCCTGATTATCAACAGAGGAAATATCAAAAATAAAATCCACCTCCTCTGTTTTGAATTATTTATCTCTGTGGGAATGGCAATTAATTTTCTAGATTTCAGAAGTACCAACAGCTTGCAAATGTCTCTATAATGCATGTTTGGATTTTTTTATGTAATTTATGTAAGCACAGTGATTTGCCTTCTTGTAATTTACTCAATTTGTAATTTACACAGTTGAGCTATTTCAAATCCTAAAAGATGATGCTGTGAAAGTGCTGCACTCAATACGTCAGCAAATTTGGAAAATGCAGCAGTAGCCACAGAATTGGAAAAGGTCAATTTTCATTTCAATCCCAAAGAAAAGCAATGCCAAAGAGTGTTCAAACTACTGCACAACTGCACTCATTTCACACACTAGCAAATTAATGCTCAAAATTCTTCAAGGCAGGCTCCAGTAGTACATGAACCGTGAGTTTCCAGATGTTCAAACTGGTTTTAGAAAAGGAAGAAGGACCAGAGATCAAACTGTCAACATCTGCTGGATCATCAAAGAAGCAAGAGAGTTCCAGAAAAACATCTACTTCTGCTTTATTGACTATGCCAAAGCCTTTAACTGTGTGGATCACAAGAAACTGTGGAAAATTCTTAAAGAAATCAAAATATGAGACCACCTTACCTACATCATGAGAAATATTTCACCCTGCTTATTTAACTTATATGCAGAGTACATCATGCAAAATGCTGGGCTGGATTAAGCACAAGCTGGAACCAAGATTGCCAGGAGAAATATCAATAACCTCAGATATGCAGATGATACCACTCTTATGGCAGAAATCAAAGAAGAACTACAGGGCCTCTTCATGAAAATGAAAAAAGAGAGTGAAAAAGTTGGCTTAAAACTCAACATTTGGAAAATGAATATCATGGCATCCAGCCCCATCACTTCATGGCAAATAGATGGGGAAACACTGACAATTCTAAATATCTGACAGTCTCCACACTTATATTCAATGTGTCTAAACCAAGCTCATTGTCTTCTCTTTATAATCTTTTAATCTCATTATTAATATCCAATCTAATTTAATTCATATGTTCTACTCAACAGATAGGCCTTCATCCACCCAGACAGGCAAATCAGGAATCCTTGGATTTGTTATAAACCTCCCCTTCATCCTGTGTTTGGGATGTATTAATGTCCAATAGCATCTTTAGCACTTCTAAACCATCAGCCTTTCACTAGAACTCATATGATTGGGGCCTAATTGGTTTGCCAACATTTCAGGCTCTTATCATCTAATAAAACCCCAAATTCCCTAAGCATGGTGGGCAAAGACCCTCACAATCTTCCTGTCTCTCAGTTTAGCTTTGTGACCAAGCTTCTGCCAAGTCCTCCAACTTGCAGTTCTTGTGAAATTTCAAGGTATTTGTTTTATCTGTTGACATTAAATATTGCTTTATTTTTGCCTTAAATGCTTGCAGAATTTTGTCCCCATGGTAAAGCAACCTTTCTAATTTATTAGGAATCAGTACAGGCTCACTTGTTATGGGAAACCTTTCCTGCTCCCTACAAGTCAGTTATCATTCCTTTCTTCATTTCTCTGCTAGTTCTTGTGCATATTTCTGTCACAGCCCAAATCACCTCTAAACATTTTCTTGCCATGATTCCTTATGCTTGTCTTTTCTCACTAGGCTGTAAGATCATTGGAGTTAAGAATGTTCTAGGTCTCTTACAGCAGAGTCTAGAACGTGTGAGATGTGTAATAAATTTTTGCTGAATGATTTGGTATTATTCAATATGAAGCCTCCAAGTAATAGATTTCTATAAGTCACTGATTTATTTGAGAATGAAGAGGGAAATGGCAACCCATTCCAGTATTCTTGCCTGGAAAATCCCATGGATGGAGGAACCTGGTAGGCTACAGTCCATGGGGTTGCAAAGAGTCAGACATGACTGAGCAACTTCACTTTAGCAACTTTTAGAAACTCAGAATTTTTTCCTATTATATGCTTATTATAGGAAAGTTAGAAAATGCTGAAAAATGTAAAACACTAATCATTCGTTAAACCATGGCTTTAGGCAGAATTAAAGGTGAGTCACTCTGCTCAGCTGACCACAGTTTCGTGTGAAGAGCCATGACCTGTTTCAGGGACTCCAAGAAACTGAAATAGGTTTTGTATTTAGATGTAACACTCAAACTGAACTCACCTCTTAGCCTCATCACCTGTTTTAGTGGTCTAGAGCCCTGAGCCTGTATTATACTGCTTAACTCCTGTTAAGGACTAGTTAGGCAAATATGAGAATGGAAGAAGCTGCTAAAGACCTATTGCTCTACCAACTGAAAATGCTCCCAAATTTCTTTTCCTGCAATTTGAAATGGGGAGTTTTGATTTTAAAAAAATCCCATTTTCTTCCCCTTCTCCAAGCAACATGCTATTAGACATTGTGGGAAAGAATTCTTCTCAGGCAATCTTAAGAGACCTGAATCATAGTGACCAGCATCTCCTAAGTAAATAGGAATTTAATAAACAGAAGGAAGGAAAGTCCCTAAACAAAATATCTGGGTATGGAATTCACATGTACTTCCCATGAAAAAAGTATAGTTAACCTGTAGATGGGGCTTCCCTGGTGGCTCAGACAGTAAAGAAACTGCCTGCAGTGCAGGAGACCCGGAATCAGTCCCTGGGTCAGGAAGATCCCTGGAGAAGAAAATGGCAACTCACTCCAGTATTCTTGCCTGGAGAATCCCAGGGACAGAGGAGCCTGACAGGTCCATGGGTTTGCAAAGAGTCAGACATGACTGAACAACTAATACTTTGACTTTCACTTGTAGTTCATCTACTTTAGGAACAGTTTAATGACATTAGTAGACTTTAATTTCATGAACAAAATATAGGTTTCCAGGGAATTCAAAATGCCCAAGAGGACATTTCTAAGAAACTTTTATAAGACTCACAATCTGTCTTCATATAAAGCAAGAGTAGTCTTAGATAGGCATTGTTACTTCACAAAATATTTTACATAAGCATATATGTGTATTGTGTGTATGTATACATGCAATGTATGTATATATGTGTATCTGTATATGTAAAATATGCCTATGTAAAATAGTTGAGCTATTTCAAATCCTAAAAGATGATGCTGTGAAAGTGCTGCACTCAATATGCCAGCAAATTTGGAAAATACAGCAGTGGCCACAGGACGAGAAAAGGTCAGTTTTCATTCCAATCCCAAAGAAAGGCAATGCAAAGAGTGTTCAAACCGCTGTACAATTGCACTCATCTGATAGACTGGTAAGGTAATGCTCAAAATTCTCCAAGCCAGGCTTCAACAGTATGTGACCTGTGAACTTTCAGATGTTTAAGCTGGATTTAAAAAGGCAGAGGAACCAGAGATCAAATTACCAATATCATTTGGATCATTGAAAAAGCAAGAGAGTTCCAGAAAAATGTCTACTTCTGCTTTATTGACTGCCAAAGCCTTTGAATGTGGATCACAAGAAACTGTGGAAAATTCTAAAAGAGATGGGAATACCAGAGAAATCTTTCCTCATGAGAAATCTGTATGCAGGTCAAGAAGTAACTGGACATAGAACAACAGACTGGTTCCAAATCGGGAAAGGAGTATGTCAAGGCTGTATGTTGTCACTCTGTTTATTTAACCTATATGCAGAGTACATCATGCAAAATCCTTGGCTGGATGAAGCACAAGCTGGAATCAAGATTTCAGGGAGAAATATCAATAACCTCAAATGTCAGATGACACCACCTTTATGGCAGAAAGTGAAGAAGAACTAAAAAGTTTCTTGATGAAGTGAAAGAGGAGAGTCAAAAAGTTGGCTTAAAATTCAACATTCAAAAGACCAAGATCATGGCATCTTATCCCATCATTTCATGGCAAATATATGGAGAAACAGTGGGAACAGTGACAAACTTTATTTTGGGGGGCTCCAAAATCACTGTAGATGGTGACTGCACCCATGAAATTAAAAGATGCTTACTCCTTGGAAGGAAAGTTATGGCCAACCTAGACAGCGTATTAAAAAGCAGAGACATACAACCAAGTTCCATCTAGTTAAAGCTCTGGTTTTTCCAGTAATCATGTATGGATGAGACAGTTGGACTATAAAGAAAGCTGAGCGCCAAAGAATTGATGCTTTTGAACTGTGGTATTGGAGAAGACTCCTGAGAGTCCTTTGGACTGCGAGGAGATCCAACCAGTTCATCCTAAAGGAAATCAGTCCTGAATATCCATTGGAAGGATTGATACTGTAACTGAAACTCCAGTACTTTGGCCACCTAATGTGAAGAACTGAACTGACTCACTGGAAAAGACCCTGATGCTGGGAAAGATTGAAGGCGGGAGAAGAAGGCAATGACAGAGGATGAGATGGTTGGATGGCATCACCGTCTGGATGGACATGAGTTTGAGCAAGCTTCAGGAGTTGGTGATGGGATAGGGAAGCCTGGCATACTGCAGTCCATGGGGCCACAAAGAGTTGGACACAACCAAGCAACTGAACTGAACTGATATGTGTGTGTGTATATATATTATATATGCTTTTTCACTAAATATAATTCTCAGTTTAAATTGTTTCACATAATTTTACCATTACACATGTGGATATGGTATACTTTACTTATCTAAAAAAACCTAGTTTTTTACTATCATGAGTAATTCTAGGACAAACAGTTTCATACATAATTCTATATACAAATTTCTGGTTATTTCCTTGGGAAATATTCTTCTAAATTGGACTGTTGCATCAAGAGATTTTAATATTTGAAAGTTTTTTATAATATACCACAAAACTGCTTAACAGAAAGTTGCATCATGTTTCATTCCTGCCTTTTGGGGTTCCCAGGCATGTTTGAGAAGGCCTAACACTGCACATTCTATTGGACCAAGACTTTATTTATCATTCCTTTCACAAAACATATAACTAAAGCTAGTCCTGTTGTCTGTTATCCTCTGAGATTTCCCTCTCACACAATAGTTCTAATTTTGCTCTCTCGAGTCTTGATTTTTCCTTAATATTAAATTTCATAGTTTGGACCCCTCTCATCTCCAGATAAATATTCCAGAGTCCTGCATTTATCAGTTGCCTTTGTGAGGGATCGTCCACCACAGACTTCAGGCCAGTCATCTGTTCCCATGAGACCAGTCACTGATTTGATGTTTTATTACACTCTAACTGCAGACTCCTTGGCAGAGTTGACCATTCTAAAGGGAATGGGTGAAAGTTTTTTGGTTTTGTTTTTCTAACAGGGCTTGAGAGACTAAATGCATAAAGCAACTGTTCCTGCACACTCAAGTATGCCAGTGTTTTGTGTGAGACCCTAAGAGCCAGATCTCCAACCAGAGGCAATCAGTTCTGCTCAAGTCAGAATACTGTCTAATTTTTCAGTCTGACCCAGAAACAAAAGCCTGACCTCATCATGAAAACTTATTTTCCAGTCAATGATTAATTTCTACCCCAATGCTTTTGACTTTCTTTATTTAAGCATATTTTCAGGAACTTGTGAGGTAACTATGGCAATGGACACCTAGAAGGGAGAAAGATCTTTGTTATTAATTTCTACATGCAGAGATGTGTCAGGTGTTTAGTTGTGTTATTATGCAAATCTCCAAACATGGCAGTGGGCGACCTGCTGGGAATGTTCTTGCCCAGAACAAAATGACTTTTAAAGAGTTGTACTTTGAGGTTAAGTGTTTTTGTTAAAACTTAAAGGCATTGCATTCCTTGGAAATAAGCAGCAAGTGTGTTTTGCCTACTGTTAAGAAAATGACAATTTTTTATTGATTAGAAGGGAAACATTAATGTATTCTCAGAGGTTGTTTTAAAAACAGGAACTACCTTTTAAAATTTTGTTTGGTTTTTCACTTCTCAGAGCGGTAGTGATTTCTAAAATACTCATAAATTTCTGTGAATGTTATCAAATTTACTTCTTCTGTAGAAAAATGTTATCAAGGAACAATTTTTTGGACAACTAAACCAAGAGAACCCTTCAGTCCTGAAGTTAGTTCTCTGTTGAAAGGACCAAACCTTTGAAATTTATTCTGATTGCAGCAGATCTCCAAGATGATGGAATAAGATTTAAGATGACGTGAATGGTGGAACAAAGAACCATAATACAAATGGGACAGATGACATTGAGTTTATACTCAAGACAGTTCCCTAACTTCTATTTCAAAATAGAAGAGAAATGAGCACATTCTTGTACCTGGGCTTGTAGACCACAAGACCCAGTCAACATTCCAAATGAGAGACTTCAATTTTTTTCCAAATAATATCTTTGAATTTTATATTTCAAGTCAATAATATGTTTTATCATAAAATAATAGCTTTCTGTAGTAATTTTAAAAATAAACCAATGCTTTATGAAGCTTCTTAATGTCTACTCAATAGTTCTGAGTCCTCTCCAGCATGCTGTTTCTATAATTTATTTTCAGAAACATAGAGAAAAGATCTTACTGTTCCATGTAAGTCTCAGTCTGCCTTTCAAATGACACCATTTTAAAGGCTTATGGTTCCATGAGCTGGTAATCAACTAACCAGTTCCCCACACCACAATGCTATAGGGGAAAAAGATTTCTCTGAACCTTTTAGTTTCAAAGTTACCATGGTAACAAGATACATTTGCTTTATTAACATAATCTTTTCATTTTTTTCATGCTCTTGCTGTCTAGAAAGGATTCTTCTTTGATATGATCACAATTAAACAATGCATTCTGAAATCGAACTGGCATTTATACAAGTTGGTAACAATGTAAAAGAATTTTGCTTATCTGAAAAGCATACTGCTTGAAAGAAATTTTATAGATAGCTTTTCAAGCTTTGTCATTTCTTATTATGGTCAATATGGCTCAAGTTTTGCTTTCTCAGAGTATAACATCACAGAAATTTTCCATCAAATTATTCTCTTTCAGTAATACTCATGGTCCATTTTCATTTTCATATCGCTTCTTAGAATACCTGCATTGCTTTTGTGCAACATTTCTACTTGTATTTATTCAAGAACATGTACATAATCATGCTACAGAACACAACAATAATAACTAAAAACTTTGACATTGCTATTAGATCATGTCACCTACAATTAGCTTAATATATTTTTAAAGCTTTTGCCAAGTGGAAAATACAATGCTAGACAATGTTGAGGATATTAAAAGGGTAATATACATCCCCAGTACTTAAAGAGGTTTTTAAATGTCTCATTTAAATTTTAGTGTATTCTATTTTGGCATGTTCTCAACTAGGCAGTTTTAATCTAATAATACATTGATTTGAAAATTAGCTTGGAGTTTATTAAATTGGTGGTAACTAGTCCAATAAGCATTTTGATCCTTTGGTTTGTTTGTTTGTTTTTTCTAATGTGATGGTGCTTTAACATCAAGGTTTAAAATTTAAAGCATGAATTTTTAAAATAGTTTACAATGTATTACCTTAAGATAATTCTTGAATATTTGGTTTAAGATGTAAATGTAATATAGCAATATATATGCTATATCAGGAAAAAAAGGTAAACTAGATTATCATTTTCTTTTAAAACTGAGAAAATGTTATTAGTATTTCTGATCTTGAAATTTCTCAAAGAAAATAATAAGCCACTGAAACAATAGACCTTTACTGAAGCAATACTACAATATTGAAATAATGAAATGAGTGTAAATCTGTAAAGTGACTTTTATTAGCCACAGAGATTGGCAGACATAACTAAAAATATTTGCCAGTTTTAAGATAATGTGTCATATGAAAGAAATCCATGAATTCTAGATATTTTGAATAATTTCAAGAGAAGCAAATATAGAGTCAGAGTTCATTCTAATGTAGCATTTTAATATAAACTATCAAAGGAGTTGATGGCCAATGGAACTATAGATATAGCTATACAAGTCTAATGTAGTAAAGATCTCAGAAAAATGCCTGGGAAAGTCCAAGAAGTTCTAGGTACAACATCTATAAGGCTAAAGATTCTGTAGATAATAGCTCCTTCAGTGAACCAAGATTGCTCCCATTAATATCACAGCATCCTGTTCTACCCTTTCAAGCTTTCATGAAGATCTAATTGTGTGTTCTAGTTATTAATTCTATCAGAAAATGCAGTAGAACTCTGCTTTACAATATTTCTGTAGATGTCTACTTTCCATGTTATAGTGATAAGAGTCCCACTCCAGTATTCTTGGCTGAAAAATCCCATGGCCAGAGGAGCCTGGTGGGCTACAGTCCATGGGGTCACAAAAAGTCAGACACAACAGAAGCAACCGAGCATGAGGAGCTCTACAGTGTACCCAGGCTTGTGAAGGTCTAGCTTGGCTCCATTGGAATGCATCCTTCTGAGCTACCTTTTGTTCTGTCCCTTTGTTAAGTACAGATAATTCAGTTGACAGAATTAAGCCATATACAAGTGATTTACACTTCCAATTCCTAAACATTTCTGGAGATAAATTAAGTTGTGGGGCAAACCCTCATTTTGAATAAAACTGAATTATCTTGTATATGTGTGTATATACGTGTGTATAGGAGTAGCCAAAATTTTATTCAGGTCCATTCATAAGATTTTACGGAAAACCCACACCAACTTTTTGGCCAATACAATAGATGCGTGGGGCTTCTCTGGTGGCTTTGTGGTATGGAATCTGCCTGCAATGCAGGAGACTGCCTACAATGCAGGAGATGCAGGTTCAATCCCTGGGTTGGGAAAATCCCCTGGAAAAGGACATGGCAACCCATTCCAGTATTCTTGCCTGGGAAGTCTCATGAACAGAGGAGCCTGGCAGGCTAAAGTCCATGAGGTCACAAGAGTAGGATATAACTTAGTCACTAAACCATCACTACTACCACTATATACATATTATTTGAGAGAAATAAAGTGTGCATTTATTAGACTTATAAAACTATTTTTTCATCTTTCTTTTCTAGATAAATAGAATATTATCCATAGTCTCACTGTTACAAGCTGTAGCCAATTTACCTGCCCTATGATCCAGCCCAGTTCTGACAAATGCATATGTGTCAATGGCTGGAAACCAGAAAATCCTGGAAAAGAAATGAGGGTTTAAATGGACAAGTCCTTTAACATATTTCTATTCTGCACAGTTTCTGTTCCTTGAAGAAAATTTGTCTTTTGAGAGAAAATGTAATACTCTATGGTCTATGATAACTTTATTCAGTCTTATTAAGAGGCAAGTTACTTCTTTCCTCAATAAAGAAAATTTTAAATTAAATGCTTTTATTTCAATAAAATAATTCTATTTAAGTTTTATATATCATGATTTCAGTTTTATATATCATGATTTCAACTAATTTTACAATGTAACATTGTATTTGTTAAACTGAGTGAAAATATGCTTTTTAAATAATTACTTTCAGCCATTATGTGATACAGCTGTCTGCCAGGAATACCATCAACAGTTCATTGTCTGTTATATATAAGACACATTTGAAGGCTTATCTGTAATTCACCTTTTTATCTACCCTAGTTTCAGTTATGATACCTCCAGTGAATTGAAGTTTAATAAATGTTTATTGATTGGATGGATGAATAATGTAACTATAGAACAAAGATCTGTATAATTAAAGATGAGCCTAAGGTATAGATCCATTGTTATAACTCCACACTGAGTCTGTGTCCACCTTCTCAAAATAGGGACGGCCAGACATGGCCAAGATTCTGCTTCACGATAGATGCCAGAGGCTGCTCTTTGGCTTGATCCAGGCTTCTATTAAATAAAGATAAAATCGTATAAACATTCTTTTCTATTTCATTTGAATATCAGTGTCTTGTTCTAAACTCAGAAATTAAAATCTCAGCAGCAGCAAGGGAAAAGTCTGTCCCAAAGCTCACGTGTGTTATTTCAAGGGCTGACCAATCTAGACATTTGCATATAAAATAATGTACAAAGGTAGTTGTACTGAAAAATGATAACTTCAGGTAAGGGAAAATTATGGAAGAACTATAACTGAAGGCAAATAAGTAATGAATGCTCTGAGACATTTAATTTGGCCAATCTTATGCCTATAAAGGCACTGCTTTATTACAGCAATAGAGGAGCTACTGTCCATAAAAATGGACCTGAAATAGCAACATACAATGTTAAGTCATATATTGTATATCCTATTTAATAATTAAAGAAGTAGAATACATTCTGGAGAAATTTTAGTAGCATGACTGAAATAAAACCAAATGAGATGACTGTTTTAAGAAAACTAGAGTTATATGAATTGTATTGTGGCTTGATATCATTTGATAAATGTAGTATTGCTATATATGTGCATATGTAGTTAAGCATCTTTTGTATATACACAGAAATAGAAGTAGAAATAGAATTATAAAACTATATGTTATGTTTTCTAAAAAGCAAAACAAGTCAAGAGTCTTAAGCTGTTTAATAAATCTTTCAGGAAAGATTTTTTTAATAAACTCATTTTTAAATGAGATTTAAGT
Organism: Bos mutus; assembly: GCF_027580195.1. Taxonomy (NCBI): domain Eukaryota; kingdom Metazoa; phylum Chordata; class Mammalia; order Artiodactyla; family Bovidae; genus Bos; species Bos mutus. The sequence goes on from NC_091618.1 coordinate 36,475,827, forward strand.
GTTTCCTTACCTTCTTGGTTCTATTGAACACTTATCTTTTATTTATTTTTATAGATAGCCTCCTATAAATTAACTAGGTAATGTTCTTAATGTAATTGCACATTAATAACAGATAATAGCCTTTCAGTGAAATATTGATGTCAAATCTTTCCTAAAGTAATGAGAGAAAATAAAATTGGAGATAGAAGATAAATGTTTATTTTTTAAATGTTAAACCATTATAGTTATTCAGTCACAACCTTTAATTTCATTAATGCTAAAGCTATTATGCTGAAGGAGTCACTCTTTAAAAATGAAATAATTAGAATAACCTGGCAAACATGTTCACAGTGGGAGATATGTACAAACAATGTTCCCAAAAATTTAGCTTTCAAAACACTGTGGAAAAAACACTAACCCACATGAAGCTAATTTAGAAATGTTAACCATAATATGCTTAAAGAAAAGTAAAACAGAAAGATCCTTATCTTTTATTGTTCCCACAAATGTGACTCTTGGATGTTTAGTTTCATTTCTTTAGAGTGACCTAAGAGAAACATGGACTCAATAATTCAGTGATAAACTGATAACAGTGAAGAAATAGTTTAGTCATTTGGCTAGAATGAAAAGGGGTTTGAGGTTATATTTTTAATTAACTGTTTTTTTAATGAACTGAATCAACATTTTTATAGTACCATGCCTATTAATAAATGAAAATTTAAATGAATTATTTTTACTCTGGTAATTAAGCCAGTTTTCAATGAACTGATCTCTTTTTAAAATTTCTTTTGTAGGTTTTAAGTGCAGCAAATGGCTTCATTCACATATATCATAAAGCAATTACCACAATAGCTAACATCTATCTCATTTCAGTTCAGTTCAGGCACTCAGTCGTGTCCAGCTCTTTGCTACCCCATGAATCATAGCACGCCAGACCTCCCTATCCATCACCAACTCCCAGAGTTCACCCCAATTCATGTCCATAGAGTCGGTGATGCCATCCAGCCATCTCATCCTCTGTTGTCCCCTTCTCCTCCTGCCCCCAATTCCTCCCAGCATCAGGGTCTTTTCCAATGAGTCGACTCTTCACATGAGGTGGCCAAAGTATTGGAGTTTCAGCTTTAGCATCAGTCCTTCCAAAGAACACCCAGGACTGATCTCCTTTAGAATGGACTGGTTGGATCTCCTTGTAGTCCAGGGGACTCTCAAGAGTCTTCTCCAACGCCACAGTCCAAAAGCATCAATTCTTCAGCACTCAGCTTTCTTCACAGACCAACTCTCACATCCATACGTGACCACTGGAAAAACCATAGCCTTGACTAGATGGACCTTTTTGGCAAAGTAATGTCTCTGCTTTTCAATATGTTATCTAGGTTGGTCATAACTACTTCCAAGGAGTAAGTATCTTTTAATTTCATGGCTGCAATCCCCATCTGCAGTGATTTTGGAGCCCCAAAAAATAAAGTCTGACATGGTTTCCACTGTTTCCCCATCTATTTCCCATGAAGTGATGGGACCAGATGCCATGATCTTCGTTTTCTGAATGTTGAACTTTAAGCCAACTTCTTCACTCTCCTCTTTCACTTTCATCAAAAGGCTTTTTAGTTCCTCTTCACTTTCTGCCATAAGGGTGGTGTCATCTGCATATCTGAGGTTATTGATATTTCTCCCAGCAATCTTGATTCCAGCTTGTGCTTCTTCCAGCCCAGCATTTCTCATGATGTACTCTGCATATAAGTTAAATAAGCAGGGTGACAATATACAGCCTTACGTACTCCTTTTCTGATTTGGAACCAGTCTGTTTTTCCATGTCCGGTTTTAATTGTTGCTTCCTGACCTGCATACAGATTTCTCAAGAGGCAGGTCAGGTGGTCTGATATTCCTATCTCTTTCAGAATTTTCTGCAGTTTATTGTGATCCACACAGTCAAAGGCTTTGGCATAGTCAATAAAGCAGAAATAGATGTTTTTCTGGAACTCTCTTCCTTTTTCCATATGGACACAATAAAAAGAGAAAAAATTAAATAAACATAAAAAAATTATCCTTGTGATGAGAACTCTTAGGATTTATACTCTTAACATTCTTATATATCATAGAGCAGTGTTAACTATGGTCATCATGTTGTACATGGCATCTCAATGATCTATTTTTTTTAATTTTTGGGGGGAGGGTGGTGGGTAAATAATCTCCAGACTATTAATCTTGAGTTCTGATAACTTCTATTCTAGGTATAAAACAGTGAGAGTTTTAAAAATATCTGTTTCTATTTATATATCAGAAGAAATATTGTATCAAATATTTGAATAAGGAATGTGGATTAAATTATACCCTTTTAACTGTCTATAAATGAGAAAGATACCATGAATAAAAGTATGATTCAGTCATTATAGAACTTATAAAAGGCCAGGAAAGACTGTACCAGAAACAGATACAGAAAATGAACCCTAAATAACTTAAGAGACTCAATTCACTTCCATCAGTTTCACTTTACACTTTCTTATGCGCTGTTGTTCCACGGAACAGACATTTCTGTCTAAAGAAGCTAAAGTTTAGCACCACTTACTTGAAAGTTATATCATTATGCATTATTTTAGTGTTCTCTTGTCTTCCAAGCACATACATTTCAGAAATATCACCTATTCCTACAACATTCCTTGAGATGAGATGTTGAAGTTGTAACCAATAAAGTTTTTCTCAAATCCAAATTTCTGATTTACTTGGTAATTTGGGAACGTTTATACCAAGTCTCAGAACTAGAACTTATTTTTAATGTATTTACATACAAAAATAAAAGAAAAATACCCTGAAATAATTGGGGAGCTACTGATATTTATAGGTGGATTCCCTCCCATATTTACACATTTTAGTCAACCCAGAACCCTCATACATCCTTTCCATTCATGAAATAACCAGCTCACCCAGTTCTGCTTTTTAGTAAGTATGTACATTATTTAAGTTCTCTGAGTCACAATTTCGTCATCTCTATAATGGGTACAGCATCCATGGAAAGAGGAGTTGAAGCATGTAAGTGCAGAGCCTGATACATTATAGGAGCTTAGTATATGTGAGGTATGATAAGGAGTCCAAGGGGACTATTTGTTCATTTGTAAATTCAGTGAACATTGATTGCATGTTCACTCACTGCAGGCTCTGTGCTGGAGCTGGAGCTAACAAAGGAGAACGTAACAGATGAAGCAGCAACTGTCCTCATGGAGCCTCCATATGGCAGACCTGCATTATAACCCATTGTTGGTCAAGTCCTGTGTTTCTTCATCTATGTTCCTTTGGAGTCATCAGCAGCTGTGCTGTGTCATTAGCTGCATTCTTGCTTAGTATTTTGCCACTAATGATGTTCTCTGTTTATATTTCTAATGGAGATGGAAACTTTGCCCATCTAAAAGAACTTTCTAACTTGTAAACATCTCGGGACTAGTTTCTTTCAAAACTACCCTATACACAAAGCCTCCTTCTCAAGTGTGATTTTTTTTTTTAATATGACTAAATGAAAATTGTTGCTGGAAAGGCTACTTTTTCAGTTTCCTGTTGATAATTTTGGAGAATATGATAAAGCATTTGAAATTTCTACTATGGTGTCAACCTGATATTCTTTATGATGCTAAAATAAAAAAAAACAGTCCATTAGGAACACATTTATGAGAACCCCATAAACAATATGTAACAATGCACATTTAAGAATAGAATATAACTTTATTGAATGTGAAATATGCACAATATGCTGGCAATGATGATATTTAGAAATAACTACAAGCAAATTGTTTTGATAATAATGCTTATTATATTTACACATTAATATTAATCACATATATATTAATATATAAAACTCAAATGAAGTAACAATTAGTCTCATGATAGAGACATAAATAAGCAATTCTTTGTATAATGTCTCCAATCCCATATTGGGGTAGTTGATTACTAAGGATGAGTTACAATTCCTAGCTGATGAAAAGGCATGCTGAAGGCTTAACAACCAATCAGAGCACAAGAAGCTATGGAAATTTCTGGATTGCCAAAGCCAACCACTGTGTTGTGAGGGGCTTCCCTGGTGGCCCAGATGGCAAAGAATCTGCCTGGAATGTGGGAGACCTGGGTTCAATACCTGGGTTGGGAAGATCCTCTGGAAAAGAAACTGGCAACATACTCCTGTATGTTTGCCTGGAGAATCCCATGGACGGGGAGCCGGGTGGGCTACAGTCCCTAGTCATAGACTCAAGTCGCTAAGTTGTGTCTGACTGTTTGTGACCCTATGGACTGTAGCTCACCAGGCTCCTCTGTCCATAGGATTCTCCAGGCAGGAATACTGGAGTGGTTTTCCATGCCCTCCTCCAGGGTATCTTCCCAACCCAGGGATCAAACCCACGTCTTTTGCATCTCCTTCTTTGGCAGGCAGTTTCTTTACCGCTAGTGCCACCTGGGAAGGTCTCAAAGATTGGACATGACTGAGAAACTAACATTCACAACTATAGATTTGGGAAACTGGAAGTCAGTGCAGCACACACAAATTTCTGACTGAGAGAATGAGAAGGGCTTCGTATGTTGTTCTGCCCTGGGTACCAACGTTGTCTTTTGTTAAAGTATGCAGGTGTCTCAGTGGTACACAGTACATCCACCCATGGGTGAACCACTGACAGAACCCTTGCCCACAATATTCCTTTCATCGTGGACGTTTCATGCTGCTACTGAACATTTTGAACATGTTGGCTTTTGAAGTTTCTTCCTGCTTCCCTTTTGTGGGTAGGCAAAAATAGATGTCAGGTGAAAAATTGAGCAATGTTATACTGTTGGGCTTTCAGACCCAGACATTTGTGTAGTATAGGTAGCGTGGCATATTTTATTTGCTTTTCAAATATAGGAACTTTCCGTAAATAAATAATATCTCTCATAAGAGCTTCATCCCTTCTTTAAATAGACTATTTATTTCTCATCCCTTTATTCCTCATGTTGTATTCAATCACTCATAGCAAGTTCCATCTTTCCTTAAACTAAATATATGATCCTCCTTCCTTGGTATGATAGTGTTTGAAAACTGTTCCATAATGTGCTTCACTCCTCTGTGTGTCCCTATTGAAACAGGTGATACCATCACTTATCACATACCTTCTTTTCTTATCAGTGATTTTTTATGGTTTTCCAGTATGAATATATGTATATGTGTGTATATATATATATGTGTGTGTGTGTGTGTGTGTGTGTGTGTAATTCAGGGATTTCCAGGTGGCTCAAATGGTAAAGAATCTGCCTGTAATGCAGGAGACCTGGGTTCAGTCCCTGGGTTAGGAAGATCCCCTGGAAAAGGGAATGGCTACCCACTCCATTATTTTTGCCTGGAGAATCCCATGGACAGAGGAGCTTGGCGAGCTACTGTCCATGGTGTTGCAAAGAGTTGGACATGAATAAGTGACTAACACTTTGACTTTCATATGTAATTCAACAAATATTACATACCTATCGTGTCAGGGGAGAAGGCAATGGCACCCCACACAGTACTCCTACCTGGAAAATCCCATGGACGGAGGAGCCTGGTGGGCTGCAGTCCACGGGGTCGCTAAGAGTCAGACACGACTGAATGACTTCACTTTCACTTTTCACTTTCATGCATTGGAGAAGGAAATGGCAACCCACTCCAGTGTTCTTGCCTGGAGAATCCCAGGGACGGCAGAGCCTGGTGGGCTGCCATCTATGGGGTCGCACAGTCACAGACTACTGAAGCAACTTAGCAGCAGCAGCAGCAACAGCATCATGTCGGAAGTGTCTGACTGATGCCCTGAGGCTATAGCATTCATTCTGCTCTCTTGAAAGTGCATAGAAATATAAAGGAAGAGAATGTAAAAGCAAACATAAGCAAAACATTGCACTTCACCATCTTAAGCTCAACTTCAATATTTTAAAGATAGGATTACATCTTTCTTTTTTCTAAAACTTTTATGCATTCCTTAAGAGTTATTAAAATATAAAGTTAAGTTTGTAGCATATTGCATACCAATAAAAATCAATGCCAGTAAATTAGTCAGTATATAACTTTGATTTTTTTGTTAGTCTTGAAAACATTATGTTGTTGTTGTTCAGTCACCCAGTTGTGTCTGACTCTTTGCAACCCCATGGACTGCAGCATGCCAGGCATCCCTATTCCTCACCATCTGCTGAAGTCTGCCCAAGTTCATTTCATGTTTATTATGTAAACAATGCTAATTCGGCTCAGTTATGCATTCAATAAATAGTTGTTAAGTACCTGTTGTACATCAGGAAGATTCTAGGTGCTAGGAACATATTCAGTTCAGTTCAGTTCAGTTCAGTCACTCAGTCGTGTCCGACTCTTTGCGACCCCATGAATCGCAGCACGCCAGGCCTCCCTGTCCATCACCAACTCCCGGAGTTCACTCAGACTCACATCCATCGAGTCAGTGATGCCATCCAGCCATCTCATCCTCTGTCGTCCCCTTCTCCGCCTGCCCCCAATCCCTCCCAGCATCAGAGTCTTTTCTAATGAGTCAACTCTTCGCATGATGTGGCCAAAGTACTGGAGTTTCAGCTTTAGCATCAGTCCTTCCAAAAAATCCCAGGGCTGATCTCCTTCAGAATGGACTAATTGGATCTCCTTGCAATCCATATTAATTCATTTGTTCAGACTTAGATTACTTGCAAGCTAGTTCATTTTTTCTATGACTATTTTTAGAACTATTTAACTGATTTTAACCAAAATGATTTCAAATGATGTCCATCTGCATATAATACTTTATTTTCATTGGCTCCTGAAATGGAGTCTCCTGTGTTTAACTGAAAGGACAATGTACTTTGTTTCTAGTGTTTACTGGAAAGATTCAAATGTCAGACAGTGTAGCAGTGAAATTTGGAGGTTATGGGAAGGTTAATGCTGTTAGGCAGATGGAGAATTGGAAATTCAACTTGTTGTCACAATAATGAATATGTGAAGAAATTTTGGTGAGGCAAATAGGAGAAAAATGAAATAGAGTTCTCTTTTACATATCTACCCACAAATTGGTTATTAACAACTCTCTCACAGTAGAAGTAGTTATTCTTCATAAAAGACTGATTTTCATATTCTGCTTCATCAGTCATTACAAGGAACAATATTTTAGATTATATTCAGTGTATCTTTAACAATTATTTTGATATATTTTTCCAAGCATCAATGGCTTAAGCATTGAATCTAAAGAAAAATTATTGTAGTTAGTAAAATTTCCAACTTATGGTTATATATACATCCTTCTGTCTTTTAGATTCTATAGTGCTTATTAATCCTACTCCAATAAATGTAGTTTCTGTCAAGAAATTAAATTTAAGTCATATTCTCTTTGATTACTATTTTCCCTCCCATTTTTGCTGATATGTTTCATGCCTGTCTCTCAAATCAAGTACTAGGATATTCTAACTTGTCTTGAAGATGTTATTCTAATCAATTTTATTATTCAGTTTCTTAAAGAAATGTGATATTTAAAATTTCTGTAAAACCAGATATGACCCAATATTTGGGATTTTTTTTCCTCCTGTTTTAAAGCTTGCCATAAATGTTGGCCATGTGCCAACAAACAAGGTTTGTTTTCTAAAGCAGTTTCCTAAAGCAGTTTCCAATGATATGCACAGTGAATTCTGGTGCATAGGAGATGACTGTAAGATGAACAGCTGCCCTCTGAAAACAGCCAATTAAGTAACACACGGGTTTGGAGCTGTTACTTGAAAGTATTGTTTGCTTATCTAAACTAGTAAATGATTGAAGACTTATAACAAACACTTTTCAAATGGGAGTCATGCAAGCTTCTTTCAAAATTTCAGAAAATCAATAGGTGGCAAGTAGATAATTGTTCTGAAAAATCTTCTTCTTAATGTAGATTCCTCAGAACACATTTCTAAGAGAAGGGCAGCTGCCTAGGGAACTGAGTTATGGGCTGGGAATGCACTAGCAAAACAGAGTCAAGTCAAAAGGAAATAATGATGCTGTAGTTTTTAATCTTGCAGATTAACAAAATAGAGAAATTTAGGCTTGTTCACTGCTCCAACATTTTCTAGTCTTAGAACTTCAATCTGACTTGTTTCAAAGCCAAGTGAACACTTTCTAGTGATTTTGTTAGCAGCATTTTTAGTAATAATCAAAACAGAGAGGTCACAAATACACTGTGATATTTATTAGTTTTCCTACTTTCCTAATAGCATGTGTATATATGTCTGCATACACACAAGTACTTTCTTATATATAATATACAGATATGCATGCATTTATATATGCGTTGTATACATACATATTAAGAAGTGCTCAAACACACATACATACACACATACATACAAAAATTACCTTTATTGTTACTCAGTGTAATAAAGTCGTTAAATACTGTGCATTCCATAAATTATTTTATTGATATTGACATATCCAAAAAATTTTATCCAGCTAGGCACATGTATAAAGAAATTTGATTGCAAATTGAATTAATTCATTTATATTTTATAAATTTGTGAATTTCCTTTAACAGAAATTGACTTTTTAATATTCCAAAGTGTATGTATAATACATTTCTATCTAAAATGGCCTAAAAATATGCATAGTGAGATTATGTTAATTCTAAACACATGCATTCTTGAAATTGAACTGAAAATATTCCCAAATAGCTTTAGAATATATTAAAACAGTTATGTTATATGTAAAGCAGGATAACTGTTGCTTTGTGCTTAGTATATTACCTATTATAATACACAATCTAAAGCATTTTCTTATATCAATTTTTGTATGATTAAGATTTTGCTAAACTAACCATAATGTTGACAAGGATTTGTTGAGCCCCATTATATCTGGGCACATGTAAAGTTTCAGGGAAAATGGGATAGCTAGGGAACAGAGCAGTGGTGGGAAATACATTAACCAAGTTTTTGCACAAATAACTAATTATCTCTGGGAAAGTGCTGCATTTGAAGTGTAGAGGACACTGTAGGCTGTCTAGGGAACTCTACTTGTCTGGGACAACTGTGGGCTTCATCGTAGAAAGTGTGAGTCGCTAAGTTGTGTCTGACTCTTTGCAACCTTATGGACAGCAGCCTCCGTCCTTCTCCAGGCAAGGATACTGGAGTGAGTAGCTATTCCCTTCTCCAGGGGATCTTCCCAACCTAGTGATTGAACCTAGGTCTCCCACATTGCAGGCAGATTTTGTACTGTTTGAGCAACCAAGAAATGACAGTTGATTGGTGAGAAGTAAAGGAAGCTCTTCTTCATGTCAGGGCTTCCTACAAACAGCTGCTTCCCTTCTGCTGGACACCATCTGCTGCCCCATCTTCTGTTCCATCCTAACAACCATCCTCCATCCCCACATACTTTTTTCATAGGTGCTTAATAGCTGGATCATAATGACAACTTCATAGAAATTGCTTTTTGGTTGGAAGACAAGTTAGAAAACTTTTCAGTGCTTCTGGTAAAACATTATGGTGGCTTGGATGAAAGTGGTTATGGGGGAAGAGAGAAGTGGATAGGTTTAGGTAATATTTAGAAACAAAGCTGAGATGACAAAATTGGGCCTTAGAAGAAATACTCAACTTGTCCAAGTCACACATTAGGAAACTTCTGTAGACTTAACTTTTTGTATACTAAATGACCTAACAGTGAAGGAAGGGGCATATAAAGGGTGAGATATGGGTTCTAACATAAGCATCAAGATGAATGATGGTTCAGTTCAGTTGAGTCACTCAGTCCTGTCAGACTCTTTGAAACCTCGTGGACTGCAGCACGCCAGGCTTCCCTGTCCATCACCTACTCCCAGAGGTTGCTCAAACTCATGTCTATCAAGTCAGTGATGCCATCCAACCATCTCATCCTCTGTCGTCCCCTTCTCCTCCCACCTTCAATCTTTCCCAGCATCAGGGTCTTTTCTAATGAGTCAGTTCTTTGCATCAGGTGGCCAAAGTATTGGAGTTTCAGCCTCAGCATCAGTCCTTCCAATGAATATTCAAGGTTGATTTTCTTTAGGGTTGACTGGTTTGGTCTCCATGCAGTCCAAGAGACTCTTGAGAATCTTTTCTAGCACCCCAGTTCAAAAGCATCAATTCTTTGGCACTCAGCTTTCTTTATAGTCCAACTCTCACATCCATACATGACTACTGGAAAAACCATAGCTTTAGCAAGATGGACTTTTGTCTATGAGGACCTAGACATAGCTTTGACTAGATGGACCTTTGTCTAATCAGACCTTGTGAATGATAGTGTCCCTTACAATACAGGAATACTAGAGTGGCAGTATGTTTACAAGAGATCACAGGGGGTTCCCTGTTTGACATGTGACATTTGAGGTGTCAGTGGGAAATGCAAGTGGAGGAGGATATATCTATCTTGGCTAGAAATTAAAAGTTATAGGTCTTTGGTATACAGATGGAAAATAAAGTTCTATGAGTAAACAAGATCATCTAGAGAGTGAATGTTGAAAAAAAAATAGTGAAAATGGATTAGGGCAGTGATTCTCAAACATTAACATGCATTATAATTAGCAGGAGGGCTTGTTAAAGCACTGATTTATGGGTTTTGTCTCATCTCCAGAGTTTAATTCAGTAGATCTGTTCACTTGTGCTGAAGCCAGCTTTTATGAGCTTGCAAACTGACTATGCATCCCTTCCCCACACCATGTGGGAGGAAGTATCATTGGTAGCTTGAAATGGATCATGTTGGGAGTGTGGAAATCAACAAATGTTGTAAGTTAATGTTAGTCACTCAGTCGTGTCTGACTCTTTGCAACCCTATGGACTGTAGCTTATGTCCCCTCTGTCCATGAAATTCTCCAGGCAAGAATACTGGACTGGGTAGCCATTCCTTTCTCCAGGGGATCTTTCTGACCCAGGGAATGGACTTGCATCTCTTGCATTACAGGTGGATTCTTTCCCATCTGAGCCACGAGGGAAGCCCCAAATGCTCTAAATTAGACCTTTACTTTCGGAAAGCTAGTTCGTCAGCACAACACAGGTCAGGGTGAGACCTGAGAATTAGCATTTCTAGAAAATTCCCCAAAATACTGATGCCATTAGGAGACGACAGTCTGAAAACTGCCAGATTAGGATAACATTTTACATAGCTTTACACTCTTCTAATTTTTTAAACTAGTTGACAATCTTAATTGCTTGAACAGTAGAGCTTTTCCAAAATGTGATTGTATCTTAAGGCTTAATTGTAATTGTGAGAAATATATACAATATATATCTCATAGCACTATCACTGAGAGAAGATTGACTTTTCATGATTATATAGTTTAAATTTAATAAGATGATATAATCATAAACCACTATGCAAAGTTAATTTTTTAATTTGAGTTCATTTTGCTTTAGTTGCTTAGAATTAAAATTTACTTTTTTTTTCATTCTATACTATAGGAAAATTATTTCCTAAGAAATGTTTAATAAGATTTTTCTCCTGATATATGAGTAGTAAATTTAGCCAGGCCAAATGTTAATTATAACATTTCAAGTTTAAGCAAAGGAATGGCGTGGTGGAAATAATATATTTTATTATTTTGTCTGTTCAGTATATTAAATTGGGCATTATTTTGCCCTCAATTAGCTTTCTATCTAAAAGAGAAAATAAGCATTTGCTTTAAAGATGTTGAAAGTGTAAAGATATGAAAAATATGTTTTAAATAATTGATGGAATTTAGATTACTGTAGAAATTTGGAGAAAAGTGTTCAAAGTGAACACTAAGGAGAGCAGGATGATAAACTGTCAGATGACCTTGTGATTTGACATTCATTCCTCAGAATCTAACCTGTGACATCATCTCTCTAAGAAAACTTAAATTAACCAAAACCATTAATGGTATATAAAGCTTGAGTACCAATTATTAATTTACAAAACCTCACAGCAGGCAGTTTGTAGCACTAGTGTCTGAATGATTAATGATTCTCTTGCCATAGACAGATTATTTGGAAAGTCAGATTTTAGTCCCTAAGTCATTTTTATCACCAAGGATCAGATCCAAAGGAACCAGTTGGATGTACTTAAGTAGTGATTAAAACAGCTTGCTTTCCTTTTTATTTGTATCATCATGATTATTATTAGTTACTCATTATTGAATATGGTCCATATATCAGTTACTGTGAGTTAATATATGGGTAGTAGTATGAACAGAGATTAAAAGAGTGGGCTCTGGTGTTCAGTAATCTGGTTTGAAGTGTGAGTGTCTGTTTGTGTCCTGCTACTTCAGGCTGCAAAGTTATTGGGCATAACTTTTTTAAACCTACTGTAGTATTAATAGAATCCACCTCATAGGGTTTTTAGAGTTATTAAATGACAGTACACATGTAAAGTGCTTAGGATAGAGCCAGGAACATAACAAATCCTTAGTGGAAGGTAGATTGTTTTTATATTATCTCACTTAATCCTCACAACAACCTTTATTAATACTCTAGCCATAATAGAGCTTTCCTGGTTGCTCAGATGGTGAAGAATCTGCCTTCTGTGCAGGAGACCCAGGTTCAGCCCCTGTGTTGGGAAGATCGCCTGGAGAAGGAAATGGCTACCCACTCTAGAACTCATGCCTGGAGAATCCCATGGCCAGAGGAGCCAGGCAAGCTACAGTCCATGGGTCGCTGAGTCAGATACAACTGAGCAACTAAGCATGAGCACAAGCACATACCCATTATTAGCTCAGTTTTACAGAAAAGAGGATGAAACTCATAAATGCAACATTATTCAAGGTTTTAGTGGAAGTAATAGAGCTAAGTTTTGACTTTTGCTCAACATAAACCTGAAGTCTGAGCATAGTCAAAATAACTGAATTTGTTAATTAAGACTTCTTGCCTCAAAAGTGCTTAGATGGATATCATCAACATTTTCATTGGAATTCTACTTTTTCTAGGCTCCAAAGTTGATCCGCCTTTTGAATGACACTCTCTTTAAGTATTATATGATATTTACCTACAAACAAGTCTTGCTTGTTTGTCTTTTTTTTTTTTCCTTAAGATGAATTTTCACATCTTTGCTATAATGTATTATGCTCTGAATTAGCTACTGAATGGCAATCTTCTTCATGTTCTTGATGAAATACACATTGGAGTATCCTAAGTGCCAACACAATGATAACACTGTATTAGTACAAATAATCTGCAGTTCTCCCTGCCTCAAGCACTGAATCCTCAGGCTTTAATATTATCATTATCATTAAATATTTATCAAGTTCCTACTGTGTACATGATCCAAATGAAGCATTACAAAAAGAGTTAGAAATGATGCAGAAGAATGAAAACAAAGCAAAAAAAAAAAGATGTTTCCGTAACCAATTAACATTTTAAATGTTTTCATTGATCTCAATTATGATTTTTTTAAAAATCCAATTTGAAAGTCTATTTTACTTTCAGAAGACTTTGTTTTTTATTTACAATATAATCACCATTCCTATGACCTATGTAATTTATTATTTATAATGTGATATAATTACTAAACCTTGCATAATGTCTTTAGCATAGTAGGTGTTCAATAAATATTTAATGATGTAGGTTTTTACAATTAGAGTGGGGATCTAAAACATAATAAATGATGGTCTACATATTTTTTAAGTACATTAACCTCTCATGAGTGGTTTTATTGAAATGAATTGTGGTGATGTCTTTTTTGGCATCCTGTAACAATTGAATAATCCTCAATTTCTGGCAGGAACTATTGATTCTCATCCTGATTCTGCCAGTTTCTCTCTCCATACATCCTTTATTCATATATAAAATAAAATAATCAAATTTAATCCTCTTTAAGATTTGGTCTAGTTCTAAACTTTGGTTTTACTTTAAAAGATTTGAGAGAAAAAATTCTCCAGAGCAAATTGCCACTAACCCATTAAGATCACTTCTGCAGAATCAGTCTTTGATAAATCTTTCCTTCATGTGAGCACTTTATGTCCTAGAAGTATAAACATTATTACCTGATGATTTAAGAGACTTCACACATTCCACAGGAGATCCTAAAATAGACAGCATCACATTAGAATACCAGCAGGATCCATCGTGAATATGGATTTAGCAATGTGGAGCCTCATCTTTCCAGTTGCACACATTAAATGAACAATTCCTGAAATGTTGTACAGTTCTTTGTTCTTAAATCTAAGCACAACTGTGGCAAAAAAATAATACATTCTCACGTGTGATTATGTAATTGCTTTTTGGAGAACAAACAACTAACATAATTTTTTTTTTCCTGCCCTCTGCCTTATAGATCTGAGCATCAGTTAGAGGTAAAACTGGAAGGGAGTGGGGATACATGAAAATGCAGATTGCCTTTAGCACACTTTTCTGTCATCTTTCAGTTCTACATAGTGTCACCTCACAAACCATAGTCACCGAGACTTATTCACTTCCTTTTGTGTTGTACATCCTCCAAACTGAGCCCATCTCTATATCCCTTCACACCTCCTGAAGCTCTTTCTCTAGGCTGCCTGTGATTTATAAGAACTCAGTTAGATAAATGAATTACCAATTTCCTTTTAAACATTCATTCATTCACTAAGCATTGATTGTTGAGTTACTACTAAAAGTGAAATATCTTCAAGGTACACGCTGTCAACAAGAAACAACCAATTCTCTCTTCATAGAATTCATAGTCTATTGGGGGGTGGGAAGCTGGAGGGAAGCTATCAAGGAATAAATGGATAAACACATAACTGTTGTTTATGCTAAATGCTGTGAAGGAAGAAATGATGTTTCAGGAAAGATTCTAAAAATAAGGCCCTCTATAATAGTTCAGAAGACTTTCTCTGATGGATGGATCTTAAGGATAAGTAGCCCTAAGCTAAAATGTGAGGAGAATATCAACTCCAAGAATGGGCACATTTAAGGAAGAAATGAAAACCCAGTGTTAGTGAAACTTAGCAGTTAAAAAGTAGGCAGGAGGCAAGGAAGAAGGAGACAGATCATTTTATGAACTGAAGGACCAAACTTACATGTGGTTGGAAGGATTTTAAATATAGACTTGTGAAAATAAAACTCACTTTTTAAAAAAGTGGTTACTCTAATAACCACTCCATCAGAGGGCAGACAGACTGAAAACCACAGTCACAGGAAAGCAGTAAATTATATTGGCCAACTACCAGGAAACTAAACCAGAATAACAACTAAAATATATATCAGAGAAAGTAAAGAGAGTCTGATACAGTTCAAAATAAATTCATTAAGTAACAGAAAAAAGATAACAAATATTAAAGTGAGGAGAGAAAATATGATACATATGGTAGACGCTAAAACAAGTAAAAAAAAAAACAAAACTAACCAATCTGATCACATGGACCACAGCTTAGTCTAACTCAATGAAACAATGAGCCATGGCATGAGGCCACCCAAGGCATAGGGCCACCCAAGATGGACGAATCATGGCAAGAGTTCTGACAAAATGTGGTCCACTGGAGAAGGGAATGGCAAACCATGTCAGTATTCTAGCCTTGAGAACCCCATGAACAGTATGAAAAGGCAAAAAGATAAGACACTTAAAGATGAACTCCCCAGGTCAGTAGATGCCCAATATGCTACTGGAGATCAGTGGAGAAATAACTCCAGAAAGAATGAAGAGTCAGAGCCAAAGCAAAAAACAAAACCCAGTTGTGGATATGACTGGTGATAGAAGCAAAGTCCGGTGCTGTAAAGAGCAATATTGCATAGGAACCTGGAATGTTAGGTCCATAAATCAAGGAAAATTGGAAGTGGTCAAACAAGAGATGGTAAGAGTGAACATCAACATTTTAGGAATCAGCTGACTAAAATGAACTGGAATGGGTGAATTTAACTCAGATGACCATTATATCTACTACTGTGGGCAGGAATCCCTTAGAAGAAATGGAGTAGCCATCATGGTCAACAAAAGAGTCTGAAATGCAGTATTTGGATGCAGTCTGAAAAACGACAGAATGATCTCTGTTCATTTCCAAGGCAAACCATTCAATTTTATGGTAATCCAAGTCTATGCCCCGACCAGTAATGCTGAAGAAGCTGAAGTTGAACAGTTCTATGAAGACCTACAAGACCTTCTAGAACTAAACTTAAAAAAGATGTACTTTTCATTATAAGGGACTGGAATGCAAAAGTAGGAAGTCAAGAATCACCTGGAGTAACAGGCAAATTTGGCTTGGAGTACAGAATGAAGCAGGAAAAAGGCTAATGGAGTTTTGCCAAGAGAACACACTGGTCATAGCAAACACCCTCTTCCAACAACACAGAGAAGACTCTACACATGGACATCACCAGATGGTCAACACCAAAATCAGATTGATTATATTCTTTGCAGCCAAAGATGGAGAAGCTATATACAGTCAAGTAAAACAAGACCAGGAGCTGACTGTGGTTCAGATTATGAACTCCTCATTGCCAAATTCAGACTTAAATTGACAAAAGTAGGGAAAACCACTAAACCATTCAGGTGTGACCTAAATCAAATCCCTTACAATTATACAGTAGAAGTGAGAAATAGATTCAGGGGATTAGATCTGATAGAGTGCCTGATGAACTATGAAGAGAGGTTCATGACACTGTACAAGAGACAGGCATCAAGACCATCCCCCCAAAAAAAGAAATGCAAATAAGCAAAATGGCTATCTGAGGAGACCTTACAAATAGCTGTAAAAAGAAGAGAAGTGAAAAGCAAAGGAGAAAAGGAAAGATATACCCATTTGAATGCAGATATCCAAAGCAAGGAGAGATAAGAAAGCCTGCCTCAGTGATGAGTGCAAAGAAATAGAGGAAAACAACAGAATGGGAAAGACTAGAAATCTCTTCAAGAAAATTAGAGTTACCAAAGGAACATTTCTGCAAAGATGGGCTCAATAAAAGACAGAAATGGTATGGACCTAACAGAAGCAGAAGATATTAAGAGGTGGCAAGAATACACAGAACTATACAAAAAAGATCTTCATGACCCAGATAATCATGATGATGTGATCGCTCTCCTAGAGCCAGACATCCTGCAATGTAAAGTCAAGTGGGCCTTCGGAAGCATTACTATGAAGAAAGCTAGTGGAGGTGATGGAATTCCAGTTGAGCTATTTCAAATCCTAAAAGATGATACTGTAAAAGTGCTGCACTCAATATGCCATCAAATTTGGAAAACTCAGCAGTGGTCACCGGACTGGAAAAAGCCAGTTTTCAATCCAATCCCAAAGAAAGGCAATGCCAAAGAATGCTCAAACTACCGCACAATTGCACTCTTCTCACACACTAGTAAAGTAATGCTCAAAAGTGTCCAAGCCAGGCTTCAGCAATACATGAACCAGGAGCTTCCAGATGTTCAAACTGGTTTTAGAAAAGGCAGAGGAGCCAGAGATCAAATTGCCAACATGGGTGGATCATCAAAAAAGCAAGAGAGTTCCAGAAAAAACATCTATTTCTGCTTTATTGACTATGCCAAAGCCTTTGACTGTGGATCACTACAAACTGTGAAAGATTCTTAAAGTGATGGGAATACCAGACAATCTGATATGCCTCTTGAGAAATCTGTATACAGGTCAGAGAGCAGCACTTAGAACTGGACATGGAGCAGTAGACTGGTTCCAAATAGGAAAAGGAGTATGTCAAGGCTGTATATTGTCACCCTGCTAATTTAGTTTATATGCTGAGTACATTATGAGAAACACTAGGCTGGATGAAGCACAAGCTGGAATCAAGTTTGCTGGGAGAAATATCAGTAACCTCAGATATGCAGATGACACCACCCTTATGGCAGAAAGTAAAGAAGAACTAAAGAGCCTCTTGATGAAAGTGAAACAGGAGAGTGAAAAAGTTGGCTTAAAGCTCAACATTCAGAAAACAAAGGTCATGACTTCTGGTCCCATCACTTCATGGCAAATAGATGGGGAAACAGTGGAAACAGTGACAGAGTTTATTTTGGGGGGCTCCAAAATCACTGCAGATGGTGACTGCAGCCATGAAATTAAAAGACGCTTACTCCTTGGAAGAAAAGTTATGAGCAACCTAGACAGCATATTAAAAAGCAGAGACATTACCTTGCCAACAAAGGTCCATCTAGACAAGGCTATGGTTTTTCCAGTAGTCATGTCTGGATGTGAGAGTTGGACTATAAAGAAAGCTGAGTGCTGAAGAATTGATGCTTCTGAACCGTGGTGTTGGAGAAGACTCTTGAGAGTCCCTTGGACTGCAAGGAGATACAACCAGTCCATCCGAAAGGAAATCAGTCTTGAATGTTTATTGAAAGGACTGATGTTGAAGCTGGAACTCCAGTACTTTGGCCACCTGATGTGGAGAACTGACTCATTTGAAAAGACCCTGATGCTGGGAAAGATTGAAGGTGGGTGGAGAAGGGGACGACAGAGGATGAGATGGTGGGATGGCATCACCCACTCAATGGACATGAGTTTCAGTAAGCTCCAGGAGTTGGTGATAGACAGGGAGGCCTGGTGTGCTTTAGTCCATAGGGTCTCAAAGTGTTAGACACGACTGAACAACTGAACTGTGCTACTCTAATAACTATAGAGAATGGGTTAAGAGGAGTAAGAACTATATAAAAGGAGAGTAGCTTAGACCAAATTGGTGCAAGAGGAGCCATATTGGGCTAAGAGGATTCCAGATATAGAAATAGGTCATCTAGTTAAAATTGAGAAATTTAATATAAGAAATAATGGAAAAGGAAGAATCAAGGATAAATGGCCACTTTCTGATATGACACAAAAGGCATCATATTGCTGACATGATTGGATAGAGTTGTCATTTATTAAAATGGGGGGAGGGAAGCTAGGAATTAAGTGGATTTAGGGATTTGAGGAGATAGAGATGAGTTTTCAACATGCTAAATTCGAGATGACTGAGAAACGTCCATGTAGAGATGTGAAGCTGCCTGTTAGACCTGTATCTCCCTCTCACAACTCTAGTTTAATCTCCTTGCATGCTAAGTCTCATCAGTCATGTCAGACCTTTTGCAATCCTAAGGACTGTAGCCTGCCAGGCTCCTCTGTTCTTGGGATTTTCCAGGCAAGAATACTGGAGGTGGGTTGCCATGCCCTTCTCCAGGGATCTTCCTAACCCAGGGATCAGACCTGCATCTTCTGCACTGCAGGCAGAATCTTTACCATTGAGCCACCTGAGAGGACCTTAAGACCCAGATCTGTGCATCTACGAGTCATTGCCATAGATATGGCATAACCTGTGGGACTAGATAAGTTCATTCAGAGATAGAATATGAAGATTAGAACTGATCTACAATCACTCTACTGTTAAGAAATAAGGGACAGGAGCTAAAGTCCACAAAAGAAACTGAAAGAAGAATCCAAAAGAAAGTTAGAAGAGCATAAGAAAGTGTTCAAAGAATGTCAATATCATGTCAGTGGTATGACATGATGTTGACATTTCAAGGAAGAGGAAACATTTCTTTAAATATTAGAAATTTTGCCCAAATTAAGATACAAGAAAAATTTTAAGTGATGTGAAGAATATCAAATGAGCTTCCCTGTTGGCTCAGTGCCTGGGTCTCAAAGATCCCCTAGAGAAGGAAATGGCAATGCACTCCAGTATTTTTGCCTGGAAAACTTCCTAGGCAGAGGAGCCTGGCAGGATACAGTCCATAGGGATACAAAGAGTCAGCCACGACTTAGTGACTAAATAACAACAACAAAGAATATCAAATACCACTAAGTAATCAATGAATGTTATTTTTCATTTATATATGTGTCTTGGCACTCACTAGGTAATATTGTAGGCGGAAGGCAACTTCACTTTAAGTCAAAAGTATATTGAAAGTAATATATTTAACAAGAAAACTCTAGAGGAAATTCCTAGGAATGAGAATATTTAGAACAACAACAACAAAAAAAAGCACAAAAATAGTCTTTCTATGATCCAAGATTACTTATAATGATACTGATAATACCAACACTTTTCACTATGATAACTAAGTATCAACTATCTTCCCTGGGTTTGACCCTGTCTTAAGTGATCAAATGACTCCAAGTTTTGTTTTGTTTTATTTGTTCAGAGATCTGACAATTTCTAAGGATTTGAAAACTATTAGTTTATCAGCTCTCCAGAGTTGTGTAATTAAAGAAAATATTTGTACATAAAAGAAATGATAATGGTTTTCCAGAATTTAAATCAGAAAGAACATGAAAGACCAGATCAAATTTGATTTCTTTAAGGTGTGGGAAGAAAGTGTGCCAGATAATTATGTTTTCAATGGTACTTATTACATGGTCTTACCATTCACAATTCTTTGAAGTCCAAACCTTATATATCTTGTCAGTATTTGTCTATCCTGGATGTGACATATAGCTGATATTTACAATATATTTGCTGAACAGAGGAATGAATGGATGAGTAATTAGCACTGTATAGCTTTGTTTCATATGCTATTTGTCACAGTGTATGAGTGTATATATTTTTAAATTGTTGTTGCCTAGCCAGTATGTTCCATGAACTCTGGGCTGCTTCTGTTTTGTTTTCCCGTGTACCTTCAATGACAAGAACAGCTCCTGATATTATGAATACATGTATTGAAATATAAATCAATAATTATTCATATGGGCTTCCCTGGTAAAGAATGCCAAGGCGGAAGACTCAGGTTTGATCCCTGGGTGGTCCTTTGGAGGAAGAAATGGCAACCCACTCCAGTATTCCTGCCTGAGACATCCCATGGGCAAAGGAGCCTGGCAGGCTACAGTTCGTGGGGTCACAAAAGAGTCAAACACAACTATGTAAGTGAACAATAACAATTATTCATATTAATGTTTCCCTTCAATTTAGAAGTAATGAGGATTTTGCAAAATAACATCAGTAATAGTCAGCACTGAGTATTGTTCAAGGTGTTTTACATGTTTAATCAATGTAATCTTCTCAGTTGTGCTTTGCATTGTATTACTATTATCCTAAATTTGTAGTTGAGGGAGCTGAGTCACAAAAAGTTTAAATCAACAGCTCAAGGTCATATAGCTATTAAATAACACAACTAGGATTCAAATCCAGAAACTCTGGCTGCCCAAATTCAGCTTATTACCACCACATTAAACTCTTTTATGGTAGACATAATGAGATGTTGCAGTTGGAAAACATTTTTATTATCTATTTATTCTTATAATAGAATTAATGAAACAATAAGCAGTCAGCTGTGATGGAAAGAATTGTATTCAGAAATCATTATTAATTCTGGGTTCAACTAAAGCTCTCTCAGATTAACAAAATATCTTATTCATTCTTGGGGCTCAACTGGTTTCTCTTCTGAACCCCAAATATGTTGTACCTGGAAAATGCAAAACATTTTAGCTTTTGTTTCTTTCCAACCATAAAGTCTACTGCTTTGGGAAGACAAATATTTACCCCTAAAGCAATCTGATTAAAAAGCAAATTGGAGAATCAAAGCTACAATTAGCCATATAGACACAACTACTTAATTCAAAGAGCAGAGTAAATAAGATGGAATGGAATAGAAGAGTGTTTGATTTGATTAGCCTCATTAGTGTAGGATTGGTGCTCTCACCTTTTCACTCTGCAGTATCAGTGGTTTCATTTCCCTAATAATCTACTTCTGTAAGAAAAATTGCTGACATTTTATCATTTTCAAGATGAAGACAGACTTTTTCATAGAAATTTTGAATCATTTACATAAATTTACTTCTTTTTATAACTTTCAAGTAAGTTTTACCCTTAAAGTCAGTTGACTAAAAAAAAAAAAAAGCAAAAAAATTAAATTTTTTTTGTAGTCTTCAGTTTGTTGCTTAGCCTGACAATTTTTATTTTTACATAAAACTGGCTGCTTGTCACTGAAAATTTGACCTCTTAAAGCACATATGATTCTTCATATTATACTCTTCCTAGGCAAAATGTTATTCTTCAATTAATTTAAGAAATATTTATTCATCATTTGTTACTACCTTGTACCCTTTCAGTCACTGGCAATGACTCACGAAGCTTAAAATCTAATGACATGATACATACATTAATATTCAAATAAATAAGATAATTTCCAAAAGTGGTAAGTGTCATGACAAATATAAAATAGGGTAATCCGGGACCTTGAGGGAAATGACAGACTTTGGATATGGTGCTTAGAATAGTTTCTATCTAGCTCAGGCTTCTCTGGTGACCTAGGTTAAAAAATTCACCTGCAATGCAAGAGCCACAAAAGACTCAGGTTCAATCTCTGGGTTGGGAAGATATCCCTGGATGAGGGCATGGCAACCCACTCCAGTATTCTTGCCTGGAGAACCCCATGGACAGAAGAGGCTGGTGGGCCACAGTCTATAGAGTCTCAAAGAGTTGAATACAACTAAAGAGACAGCACAGCGCAGCGCAGGTACTGGCCAGTCATGTCTTGAGTGTAGGAGGTAGGCATGCAGGAAGAGGGGACAATTACATTGTTGGATTTGTTTAGTTAAGCATATCTCACTATTTTGAATTGCATGGGGTACAGATTCCGCTCTATTAATATCTTAGAACAACAACAAGAAGAAAACACTTTCCTTCTTCCAGAAAAACACTGTGTGGTATGAGCATGGATTTTTTTTCCAGAGAAGCACTGACATTTCTTAATTACTCTCCTCATGAGTAGTCCTGTATAGTGATTACTGAAGGCTCAGCAGAGCATTGTTCTTCTAAAACCTTGGAGAACAATAATGCTGACAAGACAGGTTTCAATGTCCAATACACTTCTCCTCCCTCTTCATTTCCCCAGCGAATTACTCTGGCCAGTGGTTATTGTGTATCTCTTTACCCTTTCTAAAACCCCCATAGCCTTCCACTGTGTAAGGCTATGTCAGTGTAATTTACTGTAATAGCATGCTAGTCTCTTGCTGCCATGCTTGTCTTCTAGTTATTTAAAGATACAGCTACCTTTTATCATAATCAGTGTCTGAAGTATTTCACTACTGGATGATATTCAAGCTCTAGATTTATGGAAACATGTAAATGACACTTGTCCTGGAAAAAAGAAAGGAGGAACATGGGTTTTCCCAGGAATTCTGACCTGAATAATGAAATATAAATTGATTTTTAATGTAAAATTCCTATGATGAAGGAGATATTTTGAACATATGTTTACATAATGCAAAAGTATTTAGTCAATTTAGTTTAAAAAGCAAATTAGCCAAAAGAGTTTGTCATCATAGAAGTAAACCAATGATATAGTGATTAAATTTGGTTTTATTTAGAAATTTTATTTTCAATTAACACAATATATAAGCCATCTCAAAATCAGATAACATAACTGTACCTTTTTAAGATAGAGATAAATTATTTATTTAATATGTTTTAAATAAAAATAATGTATTTTGAGAATACATTCTCAAAGTAATGAAATATATTGATGAAGCTATTATATTCTATAAAAGACTGAACTAAATCTACTCATTAATCAAAAATAAAAACTGCTACTTTTTCTTGTAGATGTGTTAGTCTAAAGATAATTAAGCAATGCCATGTAGTGGGCATGTTACTTTAACTTATTTAAACTTCATCTGTGATTTGGGTATTAATATCATCCTCACTTTTCATAGGAAAACTGAAGTTCAGAGATATTGTGTGATTCACATAGGGTCACAAAGGATTACAGTAAATGAAAGAGATGGGATTTGACCCCCTATCTGTTAAAAATCAAAGCTGGAGTTTCTAACCTACACATCTCCTCTTTCATATTAGAAGAGATGTAACTTTGAGATGATTAGACTCATTCCCACATTTTTAAAACTAAACTTACCTATCTTAGACATTTTGCAGCTGTCATTTCTGTTCTGTTTGAAATTACCTCTGAGCTGAGATTGCTCTAGAACTCAGGATATTTACAATCACTTTTTAAATTTTAAATGTGTTAAAGAGTCCACTTATAATGAAGTTACTAAAAGAATGACTTAGGGCAAGTCCTCTAGGCTACTGAGGACAAAAAGTGGTAAAATTAATATTTAATATTGCTTCTCATTTATTAATAGAATTTACTTATTAACTGTCTTTTGCATTAGGGAATGAAAAGGTATCAAGCTGCATTAATTAAGGGGGGGAAAAGGCAAGGTATTCTTTTTCTTGGAATATATGGTTATCAGCAGAACAAAGTTTCAAGGAAAATGAAGTAAATTTTGTCAAAGGTTATAAAATTTTAATAATTAATGTGCCTAGCTATGACATCTTGTTATGGATAAAACCATGAAGCCAAGCTTCTTATGTATGAATATATTTACATCAGTTCAGTTTAGTTGCTCAGTCGTGTCCGACTCTTCATGACCCCATGGACCAAAGCACGCCAGGACTCCCTGTCGATCACCAATTCCTGGAATTTGCTCAAACTCATCTCCATGGAGTCGGTGATGCCATCCAACCATCTCATCCTCTGTTTTCCCCTTCTCCTCCTGCCTTCAATCTTTCCCAGCATCAGGGTCTTTTCAAATGAGTCAGCTCTTCCCATTAGTTTGCCAAAGTATTGGAGCTTCAGCTTCAACATCAGTCCTTTAAATGAATACTCAGGACTGATTTCCTTTAGGATTGATTGGTTGGATTTCCTTGCAGTCCAAGGGACTCTCAAGGGTCTTCTCCAACACCACGATTCAAAAACATCAATTCTTTGGTGCTCAGCTTTCTTTATAGTCTAACTCTCACATCCATACACGACTACTGGAAAAACCAAAGCCTTGACTAGATGTACCTTTGTTGGCAAAATAATGTCTCTGTTTTTAATATGCTGTCTAGGTTTGGTCATAACTTTCCTTCCAAGGAGTAAGTGTCTTTTAATTTCATGGCTGCAATCACAATCTGCAGTGATTTTGGAGCCCCCCAAAATAAAATCTGTCACTGTTTCCACTGTTTCCCCATTTATTTCCCATGAAGTGATGGGACCAAATGCCATGATCTTTGTTTTTTGAGTGTTAAGCTTTAAGCCAGCTTTTTCACTCTCCTCTTTCACTTTCATCAAGAGGCTTTTTAGTTCCTCTTTAGTTCCTCTAGTTCCTCTTTTAGTTCCATGAGGGTGGTGTCATCTGCATATCTGAGGTTATTGATATTTCTCCTGGCAATCTTGATTCCAGCTTGTGCTTCATCCAGCCCAGTGTTTTTCATGATGTACTCTGCATATAAATTAAATAAGCAGGGTGACAATACACAGCCTTGATGTACTCCTTTTTGTATTTGGAACCAGTCTGTTGTTGCATGACCAGTTCTCACTGTTGCTTCCTGACCTGCATACAGGTTTCTCAAGAGGCAGGTCAGGTGGTCTGGTATTCTCACCTCTTTCAGAATTTTCCATAGTTTATTGTGATTCACACAGTCAAAGGTTTTGGCATAGTCAATAAAGCAGAAATATATGTTTTTCTGGAACGCTCTTGCTTTTTTAATGATCCAGTGGGTGTTGGCAATTTGATCTCTGGTTCCTCTGCCTTTTCTAAAACCAGCTTGAACATCTGGAAGTTCACGGTTCACGTATTGCTAAAGTCTGGCTTGGAGAATTTTGAGCATTACTTTACTAGTGTGTGAGAAGAGTGCAATTGTGCAGTAGTTTGAACATTCTTTGGCATTGCCTTTCTTTGGGATTGGAATGAAAACTGACCTTTTCCAGTCCTGTGGCCACTGCTGAGTTTTCCAAATTTGCTGGCATATTGAGTGCAGCACTTTCACAGTATCATCTTTTAGGATTTGAAATAGCTCAACTGGAATTCCATCAAATCCACTACCTTTGTTTGTAGTGATGCTTTCTAAGGCCCACTTGACTTCACATTCCAGGATGTCTGGTGAGTGATCACACCATCGTGATTATCTGGGTCGTGAAGATCTTTTTTGTACACTTCTATGTATTCTTGCCGCCTCTTCTTCATATCCTCTGCTTCTGTTAGGTCCATACCATTTCTGTCTTTATCGAGCCCATCTTTGCATGAAATGTTCCTTTGGTATCTCTGATTTTCTTGAAGAGATCCCTAGTCTTTCCCTTTTGATTGTTTTCCTCTATTTCTTTGCACGGATCACTGAGGAAGATTTTCTTATCTCTGCTTGCTATTCTTTGGAACTCTGCATTCAAATGGGTATATCTTTGATAATGAGTGATGTTGAGCATCTTTTCATGTGTTTGTTAGCCATCTGTATGTCTTCTTTGGAGAAATGTCTATTTAGTTCTTTGGCCCATTTTTTGATTGGGTCATTTATTTTTCTGGAGTTGAGCTGGAGGAGTTGCTTGTATATTTTTGAGATTAGTTGTTTGTCCGTTGCTTCATTTGCTATTATTTTCTCCCATTCTGAAGGCTGTCTTTTCACCTTGCTGATAGTTTCCTTTGATGTGCAGAAGCTTTTAAGGTTAATTAGGTCCCATTTGTTTATTTTTGCTTTTATTTCCAATATTCTGGGAGGTGGGTCATAGAGGATCCTGCTGTGATGTATGTCAGAGAGTGTTTTGCCTATGTTCTCCTCTAGGAGTTTTATAGTTTCTGGTCTTATGTTTAGATCTTTAATCCATTTTGAGTTTATTTTTGTGTATGGTGTTAGAAAGTGTTCTAGTTTCATTCTTTTACATCGGTTGACCAGTTTTCCCAGCACCACTTGTTAAAGAGATTGTCTTTAATCCATTGTATATTCTTGCCTCCTTTGTCAAAGATAAGGTGTCCATATGTGCGTGGATTTATCTCTGGGCTTTCTATTTTGTTCCATTGATCTATATTTCTGTCTTTGTGCCAGTACCATACTGTCTTGATAACTGTGGCTTTGTAGTAGAGCCTGAAGTCAGGTAGGTTGATTCCTCCAGTTCCATTCTTCTTTCTCAAGATCGCTTTGGCTATTCGAGGTTTTTTGTATTTCCATACAAATTATGAAATTATTTGTTCTAGCTCTGTGAAGAATACTGTTGGTAGCTGCAAATCAAGACCACTATGAGGTACCATTTCACACCAGTCAGAATGGCTGCAATCCAAAAGTCTACAAATAATAAATGTTGGAGAGGGTGTGGAGAAAAGGGAACCCTCTTACACTGTTGGTGGGAATGCAAACTAGTACAGCCACTATGGAGAACAGTGTGGAGATTCCTTAAAAAACTGGAAGTAGAACTGCCTTATGATCCAGCAATCCCACTGCTGGGCATACACACTGAGGAAACCAGACTTAAGAGACACGTGTACCCCAATGTTCATCGCAGCACTGTTTATAATAGCCAGGACATGGAAGCAACCTAGATGCCCATCAGCAGATGAATGGATAAGAAAGCTGTGGTACATATACACAATGGAGTATTACTCAGCCATTAAAAAGAATTCATTTGAATCAGTTCTAATGAGGTGGATGAAACTGGAGCCTATTATACAGAGTGAAGTAAGCCAGAAGGAAAAACACCAATACAGTATACTAACACATATATATGGAATTTAGAAAGATGATAACAATAACCCTGTGTACGAGACAGCAAAAGAGACACTGATGTATGGAACAGTCTTATGGACTCTGTGGGAGAGGGAGAGGATGGGAAGATTTGGGAGAATGGCACTGAAACATGTAAAATATCATGTATGAAATGAGATGCCAGTCCAGGTTCAATGCACGATACTGGATGCTTGGGGCTAGTACACTGGGACGACCCAGAGGGATGGTATGGGGAGAGGGGAGGGAGGAGGGTTCAGGATGGGGAGCACATGTATACCTGTGATGGATTCATTTTGATATTTGGCAAAGCTAATACAATTATGTAAAGTTTAAAAATAAAATAAAAATTAAAAAAAAAAAGGGTATATCTTTCCTTTTCTCCTTTGCTTTTCGCTTCTCTTCTTTTCTGGAAAAAATACCAATGTAAGAATGAATTGAGTCACAACTGATTTAAAACAGGTTGAAATCAGAAACTATAAGTTGATCCTCATCTTCCTAAACCAAAAACCCACAAATCTCTAATGATTCATTATCATTAAAGACTCATTATGCAATATCTTTTATTTGAAGGCCTTTTCTGAGCTTGAGGAATGGGGGACAGTGTTTCAGGATATTTGAGACAAAGGCCTATCAGCTTGTAGAGTTTATAGCCTAAATTAGGGGACAAGTCATCCATGTAAGATGTTACATAACTAAAGGGGGACATTGGTTATCAAAGTTGTGGTAAAAACAATATGGCTTGTAGAATTTAAGAAAAGAAAATTATCCCTGAGAGTTGGTTTCATCTGGGAAGTCATTTTTGAAGGGATATAATTTGAAACAGTCCAGATATAGGAAGTAGAAAACAACTAAGATGTTTATTCCAAATAAGGTGACTTATGAGAGCAATATTATCTGCTTATCTGTAATTTTCATATGGAGGAAGGGTGTGTGGGCAAGAACAATGATAGTTAAGCAGGACAGGATCTTGGCAGCCAGAACTATCAATTTTGACTTTATGTTTGCATTGTGTATATCTTTCCATGTTTCTCTGTGATCTTGAAACTGAAATGGGTTCTGGAATATTTCACAAATTCATCTGAGAGTTGAAAAACTAAGACACAAAAAAGAAGAGAGATACAGGTATATCAGAAAGAGAATCAGTAACTAGAGTATTAAAAACATCATTTCAGTCTCTCATCTCTCCTTCTAATTTTTCATAATGCTCCCCCCACCAATACTCTCATCTATGGCAAAAAGATGAGTGCTGACTGCTCCTGGGTTTTACATTTTAGCTTAGTCAGTCTTGAGAGAGACTGTCTCTTTTGTCAATAATGGCTTCAAAATACTTGAAAACTCTGATTATATAATTTTGAACAATACACGTATGGTACCCACTACTGGACTCATTGACTTGTCCAGATAGTGAGGATATATGCACTAACAATTAGTCTCTTCCTACTTATTAAGTCAAGTTGATTAATAATATTTATCTTCTAATTCTTATTGATTTTCTTTTTACTTGTTCTATCAGTTATTGAGACATGTACTTTGAAATCTCCCAACTATATTTGTAGGGCTTCCCTAGTGGCTCAGTGGTAAAGAATCCTCCTGCCAATGCGAGAGATGCAGGTTTGATCCCTGGGTGAGGAAGATCTCCTGGAGAAGGAAATGGCAATCCTCTCCAGCATTCTTGCCTGGAGAATCATGGACAGAGGAGCCTCCATGGGGTCACAAAGAGTTGAACTAACACTTTCACTTTCACTTTATTTAACCTTCAGTAGTTTCCTCACATCCATGTGTTGATCAATAAAATGCCAATGAATTTTCAAAGAGGAGCACTTTGCTGTTCTCAGAAGTTATCTGTATGCATCTCTTTCTCTCTGTCTACACTGAGTTGGGAACTCTTGCTCCCTTGTAATCTGAGGGCTCCTATCTTCATCTTCTCAACCCATGGAGACTACTAGTGTCTACCTGGGTTTTCTCTCCCTTCACCATGGCCTGGAAACTTACTCTAAACAGAAGGCTGGAAGAATCTTAGCTCACTTCATTTGTTACTCATCTCTTAGGGATCATTTTCCTTTATTGCTTGATAGTCAACATCCTGAGTACCATTGTTTGATATATTCCATTGAATTTATTAATGTTAGTTGTTTCAAGTGAGAGGATACATCTTGTCACCATTCCTCTATCTTGACCATACATTTTGAAGTGAGGTGAATTTTAATAATTGATAGTATCCAAGTTTTAGAAATTGTTAGAAGGCCATCAACAATGATGTGACAGGTTTTCAGAATAAATAAAATCCTAATGTAAAGAATTTTGGGAAAGTAAAATTTCCCAAGCTATATTTTGAAATGTACTGTAAAGAGTGTAGGAGACACAAAGTTACTTAATTAACATCTCTCCTCATGGAATATATAGCCATGATTATATATCTCCTTGGCTTACAAGCATCCCAACACTTTCAGAGAGTAGTTGTTGGTTTGCAAGGGGAAGAATGATTTCCAAGCCCTGTTCTGTCACTTTATAAATGACTTTAAACAGGTTCTTCAGCATTTCTGAACTCCAGTTTCCTCACCTAGAAATATCGGAAGCACTAATGTTGTA
Organism: Bos mutus; assembly: GCF_027580195.1. Lineage (NCBI taxonomy): Eukaryota > Metazoa > Chordata > Mammalia > Artiodactyla > Bovidae > Bos > Bos mutus. Next base: position 36,505,674 of record NC_091618.1, read on the forward strand.
TTAACTCTACCCTGCCTACAGAATGCTATAAAAAATTAGAAAATGAATGCAACAGAGTGGGGAAATATACAGAAGTTTCAATCATAAGTTAAATCTAATAGAATAGCCATCGATCTTTTATCATCCTTAAATTTAAGTTCATGATGTAGCTCTTCTCCATCTTGTAAGTTTAATCATTTCATGTCAATTTTCTCTTTATTACTTTAGCATTATGTTTTAAATATGCTACTGAGCTTTGTTCTAAGTTCAAAATAGTGTTCAATCACTTTTCACCCATGTTCGTATGACCTCTTAATGGAATACTAACAACAAAAGTAATGAAAAGTAATGCTATTTAGAATGAAAGAGGCATAGCTTCTGTAGGTGGGAAATTGGTGAACCAGTTGACTGCAGTTGTGAGTCCCACTTAACTGCATTGAGTAGTTACGTCATGCTGATAGATGGAGTTGATTGAATAATGGAAATGGCAGTTTACAAACTATATTAAGTATATAATGAGCATGTTATATAATGTATATAATGAGCATGTTATTCTCCACTAAAAAACTAGTTTTCAAAGATTTCATAAAACCTTTCGGGTCAATGATATGTTACCTTCTACATGTCCCATGTACAAGTATCAGTACCATGTTCCAGTACCATGCAGGTTACTTCTCTCATGAGAAAAGGAATAGATTTATGAAGTTACAGAAACAAATGGAACATACCCTTCCCTGTCATTTGATGGATAAGGACTTAAAAGTCTCATGAGATAAAATATTTCAGCTATACAGGGGCAGCAGCAAAACTAGAACACAGGACTCCTCATTCCCTGACCAGTCTTTTAGGATGACATGCCATTTCTCTAAAGACAGCAAGAGGAAAAACATGAAGATCAAATGCCTTACATAGTGGTTGATTGTGACTTAAAAAAAAAAAGAAGAAAAAGAAAGGATTAAGCCAGCTCCACTGATGGCAGATGGATCAGCTGCTTGTTCAAGTGTTCTTTGGCAGACAGTTACGCCACACTTCAGCATACCCATCACCTGCCACCTTGTTCTACATTCCCCCTGAGACCAAGAGTCTTCTCATTCAGGATCACTTTGCTATGAAATTTCCCCTTCCTCTGAAGAAAAAGAGAAAGCACGTGAAATATGTGATATTTGAACAGCAAATGCTGTGTTCTTTTATGTCATCAGATGATAAAATTCTTTAATTGGAGTGCTTAATTATTTTGCCCCAATATTTTGCCCCCAAATATCATGATTGGTTCCAACAGATGGGAACACGGCAGGAGTCCCAGAATTCATTGGCAAGGTGTGTGTGTGTGTGTGTGTGTATTAGTCGCTCAGTCATGTCCAACTCTTTGCGACCCCAGGTACTGTAGCCCACCAGGGTACGGACACATGCAAAGTGAAAACCAAGCTTTGCACCAAAATGGGGCTTTATATTACCTTTGCAGTTTATCTGCCAGTGGATATCTGTGGTAGCATCATTATGTCCTCTTTCAGATTTATTTACTAATGAGAAAACATTTTCTGTCTCATAAAGACATCTTTCTTTGCACTGTGGAACTGTGATTTAAAAATTGTAAACATGAGTACTGCCTCAGAGAGTATACAGTCTATCAGCTCAGTTCAGTCTCTCAGTCTTGTCCAACTCGAGTCTATAGGAAATATTAAATTCTAGCACCAGACTACATGAAAAATGGGCTGTGTTAAGTGTTATAAGAAACATAGAAATTTGATAGTATAAACATTTAGAGCAAAAGCAAGTGTCCTCATGTCTTTGGACTGGGGATATTTGTCTAGAGATAGAAGGAAATGATGACAGTAAAGAATCCACCTGCAATGTGGGAGATATGGGTTTGATCCCTGGTCAGGAAGATTCCCTGGAGGAGAGCATGGCAACCCACTCCGTATTCTTGGCTAGAGAATCTCCATGTACAGAAGAGCCTGGCGGGCTACAGCCTATGGGGTCACAAAGAGTTGGACACAACTGAATGACTAAGCACAGCACAGAAGGAAATGATAATGAATGAAGACTTAAGTGATAGATTTATTGCAGAAATAAAGATAGAGTGAACATATTTAGTTCAGTGATTTTCAAAATGTGATCCACAAACCAGCAGCATCAGTACCTCCTAGAAAATTGTTAGGAGAAATGAAGTTTTAAACCTCACTCCAGACCATGTATTGTATGATTTTGTGTGTGTGTGTGTGTGTGTGTATGTATGTGTGCACACGCGTGTCCAACGTGTCAGTCATGTCCAACTCTTTGAAACCCCTGGACTGTAACCCACCAGCCTCTTCTGTCTGTGAAATTTTCCAGACAAGAATACTGGAATGAGTTGCCATTTCCTACTCAAGGGATCAAACCCGCTTCTCTTGTATCTCTTGAACTGGCAGGTGGATTCTTTACTGCTGTGCCACCTGGGTAGCCCCTCCACTCCTGATCTACTGAATCAGAAACTCTGAGATTTGCACTTATCAATGCATATTTTAACAGGTCCCCAAACATGATTCTGATGCATGCCCAAGTTTGAGAAGCACTGAGTTAGAGGAGGCACTATAGAAAAAGGGGACAAGATGATATAATACAATATATACAGAGAAGGAGTCCCAAAGGACTGCTTGAATGATAGGGAAAAGAGATTAGACAAACAAAAACTGATATATAGGTAAGAAAGTATGAAGGAGACTTGAATTACCGACTTGAGGAGTTTTAACATTATGCTGTGGGTGATGCACATATAAAGATGTTTTCCCTTGGTTTTAGTTTTCTTTGTAAAGGAGTGAGACACTATCATGAGTACATATGAGAAAAGTAAATATAATGATATTTTATACATAAAGAAAATAAAATAGTATTGGGAAGAGTTGCTCCACACAAGAAGTATATGAGCTTGAATTAGGAGATTGAAAGCAAGAGCAAAAAACACCAAATAGATTTAAGTGGTGTTTTATTCACTTAAATTAAATGATGCAAATGGTGTTTCATGAGTCCAGAATCAAATTATTTGACCACTGATTGGAGACAAATAGTGAAGAGGAAGAAAGATGACCTGTTTCTGACATGGAGATGGTACAAAGAATAGAGACATGGATGTTTGGAAGAGACACTGTTTTTGAGCAGGAATATGATATTCCTTTGAACATATATACTTCAGGTGTTTATGACACATTCAAGTAGACATAGCCAGTGCATATCTGGGAATTCAGTTTTGTCTTTTAATATTGGAGCATTAAGCTGTGTACTCATTCTTTCCTTGACACCACCAACCCCGCTCCAGCTACTCATATATTAATTTAAGAATCCTTAGGGTTCAATAAATTATTTTTCCTTACCCAGAGCTATTGTCCAATGCTGGTATAGACAATGGTTCTAGTATAGGTAATATCATTTCCCAAAGATCGCCCTTTAGCTTTTATAAACTATTTTTCAGTGATCCCATGAATGTGGTTGGCATCTTTTTATTTGGCTAAGTGTGCACCTGCAGAAACTGGACAGCTGATCTGGCTTCCTGTTGGCTTTAAGTGCCAAGAATTCACTAGCCAAGGGTGTTGTAGCTTAGACTGCTCAAGAGACCACGGCTTAGTGGATTTACTACTTCTAACCCTACCAATGATGAGCTGCTTTCTCATCTCCAAACAGTCTTTTGAACTTCAGTGACAACTATTATGCAAAAAGTTATTTAACTGTTACAATAGCATTCTTTTATTCCAATAGGTCAGTTAAATAATGTCAGTTGTTCCACAGAGGCTAAGGGAAATGTTATACAGTAAATGTTGCTTTTGAACTTTAATACTTAAAACCCTCAGTGAATTTATGGTTTCCAAGGCAATTATTCTCTGATTTGAGTTAGCTTCTTCTCTAGACTATTTTCCTTTTTATTATAAAATCTAAAACAAATATAGAAAAAACTACCCCAAAATATGCACAGCCCAATACATTTTCACAGGATAAATACCCTTGCTATCATCACCCAGGTCAAGAAATAAAATTTTGTCAGACACTCTGGAAGCCCCTTTCAGTTGCCCCATCTCAAACACAGGTGTCCTTCTCACTTCATAGGTAATCAGTCATTTGATGTTTATGATAATCACTTTGCTTCCTTTACAGTTTTTCAGCACAAGTTAGCATCCCTAAACACTACAGTTTATGTCTGTCTTTTTTCCCCTCTAATATACACTTTAAATATTTATAGAAAACCAACAGCAAATCTTTCTGTCTCCCTGTATCTCTCTGTCTCTTGCTTTCTCTCTCTCTGCCTCTGTCTCTCTGTATTTACATTTATGTGTGTGTATATATATATATATATATATATGTGTGTGTGTGTGTGTGTGTATGTATGTGTATGATATTTGCATCATTTAAATGAGGAGAGTGAGTTTCAGAGAAGACAAATACCTTTCCAAAATTTCTAATGATCCCGACTGGCATGCAGAAATTTGAACACAGGTGTCTTTTAGTTGTACAAATTGTTTCTCTAATTAGAACTTCCTTTTTTCCTCTACATCACAAACAAGAGTTATATTACAAGGTCAAAATATTTCAAATAATACATTAGAATGACATAAACTTTATTTTGCTATTTATTATATGTGTTTTTGTCATTAATAATAAAAGGGTCTTGGAGAATACCTCAAGAAACATATAATGTAATGCATCTCAGTTGTGACTCTTTCCAGGCATCTGTCCTGTCTCAAAATCTGCTCACCACACCATTTTGCCTTTGCATATTCATGACCCAGCTTCCTGTTTCTGTCTTCCCTGTTCATCTATGATTTTCTTCTCCTCGAATGTTTCCTTTGAACTCTTTGGTACTATTTCTTTTGTCATTTCACCATCTCTGGCTCCTTCACATCAACTCTTTCTCCATCCATGCGTTAAATGGTCCATCCTTAGTTTCCCTTCCATCTTCTGGCACTTGCCAGCATTTTTTGGCTTATGGCTTCGTTGCTTCAATTCTCTGCCTGCATCTTCACATCATCTTTTCTTGTATGTGTGTGTGTGTGTGTGTGTAAAACATCCTTCTGTCTCCCTCTCATGACCATACGTGCTTCCCAGGTGACTCAACAGTAAAGAATCTGCCTGTAATGCAGGCAATGTGGGTTCAGTCCCTGGGTCATGAAGATCCCCTGGAGAAGGAAATGTCAACGCACTCCAGTTTTCTTGCCTGAGAAATCCCATGGACAGAGGAGCCTCATGGGCTACAGTCCACAGGGTCACAAAAGAGTGGGACATGATTTAGTGACTAAACAACAGCAACAACAACACGTGAGGATATGTGTGACTGTATTTAGAACCCATTCAGATAGTCTAGGAGGATCTAACCATGTCAAGATCTTTTACATAATCACATCTGTAAATACTCTTTTTTATCTATATAAGTTAATAATAGGTTTTATGGATTCAGTTCAGTTCAGTTCAGTCGCTCAGTCATGTCCAACTCTTTGTGACCCCATGAATCGCAGCACGCCAGGCCTCCCTGTCCAACTCCCAGAGTTTACTCAGACTCACGTCCATCAAGTCAGTGATGCCATCCAGCTATCTCATCCTCTGTCGTCCCCTTCTCCTCCTGCCCCCAATCACTCCTAGCATCAGAGTCTTTTCCAATGAGTCAACTCTTCGCATGAGGTGGCCAAAGTACTGGAGTTTCAGCTTTAGCATCATTCCTTCCAAAGAACACCCAGGACTGATTGGATCTCCTTGCAGTCCAAGGGACTCTCAAGAGTTTTCTCCAACACCACAGTTCAAAAGCATCAATTCTTCGGCGCTCATCTTTCTTCACAGTCCAACTCTCACATCCATACATGACCATTGGAAAAACCATAGCCTTGACTAGATGGGCCTTTATTGGCAAAGTAATGTCTCTGCTTTTGAATATGCTATCTAGGTTGGTCATAACTTTCCTTCCAAGGAGTAAGCATCTTTTAATTTCTTGGCTGCAGTCACCATCTGCAGTGATTTATGGATTAGAACATGTATATTTTTGTCTGGTCTGGGGGAATTTTTTAGCCTACCAAATCATACTATAGGAAATAATAAATGTTGCCTATTATTATTACTGTTGTGAGTATCATGACACTTGTTATTGTCATCAAAATATCTTTACAACCAATGTTTTCTTCCTTGTACCATTTCTTATTTTCGAATAAAATTATGTTTTGCCTATAACACTCCAAACTTGTCTCGCACCTCTAGAAGCAAACTTCTTTCATATATTCTCACCAAGGCTAGTAATCTTTTAAAACATGTTTGATTAGATATTCTTTGTCATCTTAAAAGGGTGCAATGCACAGCACAAAGCCTTCTACTCCAGAATTATCTTCTGTTACTTCAGCTTTTCTAGCCTATTACTCATCAGTGCACCATTCTTCGATATTTTTCAACTGTAGTACCTGTTGCCCTTCTTATCTGATTCCTTTCCTACTCCAAATTTCACCTGTCTGACATCCCCCTCAAGATCCAGTTTAGGTATCTTCTCATTTAGGTAGGTTCTCATAAAGTATCATTCTCAGCTGGTTTCTATGCTTCTGTGCTTTCTCTGGAATTAACCACTTTTGGCTTCATGTCCAAGTCCCATCTCTTGTTAACTGAGCTCACAGACAAGTGATTGAAATTCTCTAATGCTCTATACCTCATCTGAAAAATGCAGTTAATTATAGTCATACCTCACAAGATGCTTTAAGGATAAAAGGAGATAGTGTATGTAAAGCATTTGGCAGAATATTTGACGTAATAATATAATACATGATCCTATCTATCTATTATCTATCCTATCCCATCATCTATTATAAAATTTCTCAACTCTTTTAGTTTTATAAAAACAGAAACTCTTCCTTTCATTTCTACAGACCTGTGGGCTGCTTATTTAGTATCTGGTGCATAGTAGGAATTCATTCAGTATTTGTTAAATGAATAACTAGCTTTGTTCATAGTGATGCTTCCTAAGGTCCACTTGACTTCACATGCCAGGATGTCTGGCTCTAGGTGAGTGATCACACCATCATGATTATCTGGGTCATGAATGTCATTTTTGTACAGTTCTTCTGTGTATTCTTGCCGCCTCTTCTTAATATCTTCTGCTTCTGTCAGGTCCATACCATTTCTGTCCTTTACTGAGCCCATCTTTGCATGAAATGTTCCCTTGGTATCTCTAATTTTCTTGAAGAGATCTCTAGTCTTTCCAATTCTGTTGTTTTCCTCTATTTCTTTGCATTGATCACTGAGGAAGGCTTTATTATCTCTGCTTGCTATTCTTTAGAACTCTGTATTCAAATGGGTATATTTTTCCTTTTCTCCTTTGCTTTTCACTTCTCTTCTTTTCACAGCTATTTGTAAGGCCTCCTCAGACAGCTGTTTTGCTTTTATACATTTCTTTTTCTTGGGGATGATTTGATCTCTGTCTCCTGTACAATGTCACGAACCTCTGTCCATAGTTCATCAGGTACTCTCTATCATATCTAGTCCCCTAAATCTATTTCTCGCTTCCACTGTATAATCATAAGGGATTTGATTTAGGTCATACCTGAATGGTTTAGTGGTTTTCCCCACTTTCTTCAATTTAAGTCTGAATTTGGCAATAAGGAGTTCATAATCTGAGCCACAGTCAGCTCCCAGTCTTGTTTATGCTGACTGTATAGAGTTTCTCCATCTTTGGCTGCAAAGAATATAATAAATCTGATTTTGGTGTTGGCCATCTGGTGATGTCCATGTGTAGAGTCTCCTCTGTGTTGTTGGAAGAGGGTGTTTGCTATGACCAGTGCGTTCTCTTGGCAAAACTCTATTAGCCTTTACCCTGCTTCATTCTGTACCCCAGGGCCAAATTTGCCTGTCACTCCAGGTGTTTCTTGATGTAATATCTGTTTTTTTCCAGGAGCAGGTAAGAATATAGTTCATTCCAAGTTTTCTTTTGTAAATGTTTAGTTAGCATATTTATCGAATATAAATAGTTTTAAAATTCTGGCCCTCATTTATAAGCCTGTTTAATACTTGCCTTTCTTATAAATTCTGATTTATCTATTACTGATGGATATACTGGTAGATATACAATTTATTGCACAATTTAGGTTCTTAAACAGCCATTTTATTTTGCTCAAAATTGTGCCTTAGTAATTCATGAAAGGTTCAATCAGGTTTTCTGATCTATGTCGCATCAACTGGAGCTGAAAGATCCACTGTGGTTCCTTCACTTACGTAACTGATGCCTCCATGCTCTTTGATCCATTTCTCTCTCAATCTTTCTTTTTTCCTCTTTCTCCTCTTCTCTCTCTCTCCCTCTTTCTTCTTCTTCCATGGCTGTCTTATCTTCTCAAGTCTCCTGACATTGGTTGAGTTTCTCACAGTGTATTTTGACTTAAGGTATTCATACCCCTTCCTGGCACCTGGTTTCCAAAGCCTGGAAATTGAAGCTTCTGGGCCAGTTAAGGGCTATTCCCACAAATGTCACAGCATTACTTTCACTGAAGTTTATTTGTCACAGGGCACCCTCTGATTAAAGGAGATGGAGAAATATAGTTTACTTTACCTCCTGATGCAGTAATAGCACATTTACATAGCCATAGCACATATGGCACAAGAGACTTTTGTTGAACTCATTCTTGGAAATGACAATTGGGCAATGTGTTTTTTATAACTTTGTTACTCCAAGGGGGATGCATAGATCAGCACGACATTGGCATGACCTGGGAATACAGAATATTGGGTCTCATCTCACTCCTACTAAGTGAGATTCTGCATTGTAACAATATTCACTGGTGATTCACATACACATCAACATTTGAGAAGCACTTTTCTAGGTGCTTAAACCTAGTTCTGCAGTGTTACAGAGATCATGCATAAATTTTAAATTCATTTCAAAGCTTCCCTGTCAGAAATAGTGATGCTCATTTTACTGATTAGGAAGCTAAGGCATCAAAAAAGTAAAGAAGGAAATGAAAGTATCAGTAGAAAAGCAACCTGTTGCTAAGTCACTGTTTTTCTACCACAAGCCGACTTGTGAGACTGGTCATTTTTCTTCCCATGACAAGATGTCTGCTTTCAGATTTTATAAAAGAAGAACCATTGTATAATACGGTCCAATTTTACATCTCAAGGTCTGATGCGTAGGGAGTCAGGGAGCTGAAGAGGGGCCATGTGGGCATAATCAAGGTCCTAGAGAGCTGGTGCCACTGGCACTGTCCTCTTTTTCCCCTCAAGAATTTAGCAGGTCTCATACAAATGGCAATGTTGATTAAGAACTCAATTTTCAAATTCCATCTCTACTTCCATTTACATTAGTGGAATAAGTACTTCTTTCTATTTGAATATGAACTTTTTGATTGCTGCAGCAAACCACAATGGTGCTTTTTTTTTAAAGAAATCAGTAAGTGCCTTGAGGAGGGATTAATTGTTAATTATAAATGTTTTATGTTTTAAATAAAAGGAGGAAAAGTACTTGTGCTTTGTTCCTTGCCTTTTCAAGTATATGATTATAGCCAGAATTCCCCAGCTCCTCAGGTATCTCTCTTAATAAAATTATATGATTTAACAGTTGAGCCTCCCTCCCAAGACTACTTAAACACACTTAGGGTTGACCATTTCCCCCTGGGAAGCAGCCAGAGCAATGTGTTTGTTCTACTCAACCCGTTCCTGTTTTTTAAAAAAAGGAGCAAGTATGCAGTTATACTCCTTCCCAGAATGCAGAGCTGGGTACCCCAGTTATATTTTCATGAGAAAGATTTATATATGACTAAGATGTGATTTAGATATGACAGAGACTCCAATTAACACCTAGTTCATCAAACCCATTTTTATAACTTTTTAATTTAAAAGACTTTCATGCCTAACCAATCTTATGTTTAAGACCCAAACATTTTCCTGGAGATCTTCCTCAAGCTTTAAAGATAAAGAAACTAGTTTTAGTGGACAGTAAAGGGACTTAGCCATACATATACATATATCCAACATTGTTAATTGGCTTTGAAAGTGTTAGTTGCTCAGTCGTGTCTGACTCTGTAGCCCACCAGGCTCCTTTGTCCATGGAATTCTCCAGGCAAGAATACTAGAATGGGTTGCCATTCCCTTCTCCAGGGGCTCTTCCTGACCCAGAGATCAAGCCCAGATCTCCTGCATTGCAGGTAGATTCTTTATCTGTCTGAGCCATCAGGGATATTCTAACACAAGATAAAAAGTTTAATAAAACAATAAATTTAAAAAATTAACCATGTCCAAGAAAGAAAAGATAAACTAGGAACGATAAATATTTTTAATTGTACAGTTTGTGGTTTGCACTGAAATGTTTGTGGCAAGAAGCTTTAGCTGGCTTGAAATGTACCTGCATGACCCACATACACACGATGGTTGATACATACACGTTTCCACTTCCCCCACCAAGCTGTGAAGGGTCTCTAGTGAAAAGTGTGTCTTGTTTATCCTTGCATCCCAACACTTTGCACAGCACCAGGCACATGGCAAGCTTTTGATAAATGTTGAATAAATGGATAAATAAGTGAATATATTTACACTGTGACCTGCGTGGCTGCTGACCTAACTGTAAGACACTGCAGCCTTTTCAGTTCTCCCTGACGGTAGTAGACAAGGAAGGCCACTGAAGAGGAAGGTTAAAGCATGACAGGCAGGCAGCTGGCGGCTTGATTCTTTGTCTGAGGGGGCTTGCAAGCCGAATTTCCCTCCCAGCTCTGTTTGGTCTCATTACATGCAGGATCAGGTCTCTGCCGTTCCAGACTTCTGCACACAGCCTCAGCTCAAGCCCTCCAGAGGGCTGTCAGCTTTCTCATCTCTGCCAGATGAGTTGACAGTGCGGTACATGAAACACTGGACTCACCATCTTTCAGGTTTTTGTTTTTTTTTTTTTAACGGAAGAATATATACATATATATTTTGTAAAAGGGTATTCTGGGTTTTTGTTGTGGTTTTGTTGTTATTCTCACAAGGAATCAAATCACCCAGAGGCAGGTATTTTCCCAGGGTAATAATAAAAACACCACTGTGCTATTCTTATTATTTGATATTTGGGGAGGGCAGGTAAAATATGAATCCCACTTTAATTTTTTTCCTATTTATATTTGTTTCTTCTTAAACCTCAAACACTGCTGCTGTTCTTTGTCACTCATATTTGCTCAAAGTCCGAAGATTAATAATCTCATTGGAGATGATGTGTGTAGATTTGGGAGCATGGCTCCCATCGCTTTGTGTCACAAGAAGTATACTTTTTCTGGAAATCAAACACGTCTGTGTCTGTAACTTCCAGGTTTTCTACACGTACAGTGCTGTTCTCTGTCAGACCGCCCCCATCCTTTGAACAGGTTCTTGTCTGTCTCACACACCACAGCCGAAAACCTCCACGTGGGCTCGCAGACTCAGCCACCTCACTATGCTGTCTCCCCAAGGCAAGCATTTCATCTAATCGTCTCTGAGCAGAACCTATTCCCTGGCTGTGCTTTCGTTCCTTCTCCTTCCCTCTCTCCACAGGAGCCTTATGGTTTGTGTGGGTTCACAGAGGTGTGTTAGCAACCCTCGCCCATGTACAGCTTTTCATGACTGGACATTGGCTCTTTCTGTCTCTTTCTCCTTTCTCTTTATTACCCGAAAAATGGTTTACACAAAGACATGATGACATTGCTGTAGGCATGCAAAAGTCTGCTTGCATATGAATCCACATCTTTTCCTGGCTATGATCCGACCACTTGACACTGTGTGCTTTACCCCTTTCTCTTCTTCTGGGTTTTTGTCAGCAGCTGCTTAAAATTTGAGTGTAGAAGTGGCCTTACATCATTCCTTCAGGTTTCCCCTGGAGGAAGTAATTCATGGCTTTTCCATACAAGCTAAGAGACAGATGAGTGCAGTGTTCATAGGTATTTGGTGAATCACTATACCTCCTGACTGGTGGCAGAGGGTTAAGTACTTGTTTTTATCTGGAGAGCATCTTTTAGTATCCTGAAGGTGAAAGAGGGGTAGGCTTACAGCTTCTCTCCCCCAGTATGGCCTCACCTTTCCTCTGCTGTTTTTAGTCATATGAGCTACAAGGATATTCAGGGTGATAATGAGGGTCCTTTCACAACCTCCAGGTACTCAATATTAAATATGAAATTCATTCTGGCTAGAATATATTCTTTTTTGGTTTATATTTTCCAGAGAAGATGTTTCCATCAGGTCCCCCAAGGATAAGTTTCATTGCATGGACAGGTAGAAGAATTGTGAGCATGTAGACAAGTGGGCATGGCTTAATATAGAAAACAAATTAGATTGACTCTTACTAAAAACACGTCTAATAGGAAGCCTGTGCATTTGTATGTTATTTTGTACTTCTGCAAATCGTGTTTGCAAACATCACCTAAGTTAAGCCTCATAACAAACCTACTGAGGTAGATTGAGTAGATATCAACACTTTCATTTTTTAGATGAGGAAACTGGCGAGTGGAAGTGGAACAAGACGTAATGAGAACAAAAAACAATTCCAAATCCAGTGTTCATTCTGCTACAGAAAATTTTAGTCTTCTCAGAATTGTTTTCACTTGCTTTGCAAGAGGTATGCTGCTATGCAATTACACTAGGTCCATCTAATGAATTTTTTAAGTAGGCACATAGGAAATATTTGGGAGTTCTGTTACTCTAAAGGAAGGACTTTTAGGATGGTTACTAACACGGACATTGGAATCCAGTCTGTTGCATATTTGTAGAACCCAGCCATATATATTATATCATGCATTATGGGAAAAAAAGCCACTATTTTTTAATTCAAGAAAGACGTCCTGAGGTACCTTATAATATTGTACTTTTACACATTTAATAAAGGAAAATTATCTGTATTTATTTAAACGCTGATGAGAGACAGTGAGAAAGAGGGGGAAAGTGACATATTGCCATTTATACTGTGGAAATTTTACTTCAGTACAACACTGTACTTACTTTTGAGCATTATCATTTAGAGGTCCTCATAGATTCCTGAGAATTCGTCTACTTTTGTTCAATGACTTTGTATAGAATGAGTTTTTAGGGGAGAAAAATAAGTTTTTTTCCCTTCTGAGGGTCCCTAGCTAAGACCCCAGTAATAAAAGACAAATTAACAACAACAACAAAAAAAACAAAACAGAGGTATATCCACATGTATACATCATATGTACATAGGAGATACCCAGCAAAAAATGAATAATTGCCCCGTGAGGCTTAGCATTCAAGATTAAATACGATCTTGATAGGGTAAGGGGAGAGTCTGTAGGCCTCCTTTGTTGTTGTTAGTTGCTCAGTCGCATCTGACTCTTTATGATCCCATGGACTGTAGCCCACCAGGCTCCTCTATCTATGTATGGGATTTCCCAGGCAAGAATACTGGAGTGGTTTGCCATTTCCTTTTCCAGGGGATCTTCCTGACCTAGGGATCAAACCTGCGTCTCTTGCATTGTAGATGGATTCTTTACCACTGAGCCACCAGGAAAGCCCTATAGGCCTCGTAGGGGAGAGGAAATAATTTTTAGGAAAGATGGGTGGGCCCTATGGGAGAGGAAATGGGAATTATGATGGTTTGTGACAAAGTCTGTGTGTGGCGTTGATATCTAGTCTCCTCTCCTGTGACAACAGTTACTCTTCCCCAGTTGATGCAGCTCCTGAGGAGGGGCCTGATAATGATGAGTTTATTTGGGGAGAGTTATCTTTAGGTAGATAAGAGGAGTTCAGAGAAAGTGTTTTGCTGCATTTGCTATTTTCCAAGTGCTTTACAGCTCAAAATAGCCTAATGCCTAAGTGGCATATTTAGGGGTGTCTCATTCTGCTACCCTTCAGTTACCTCAGATACCTTTAAACCCTAGTATTTCCCCTCACTTTTTTCTTTTACTTACAGAATTCACTGAGCTTCCATGAAAAATTTAAAAGCACTGGATAGTGACAGGTGTGTCTTTTTTCCCCCTGAACCATGGAACATTTTAGAAATAGTGCATTCAGTTTTCTTATATTTTGAAATTTTGTTGGAGCTCAGATCTGTCACATATAAGCCAGTACCAAAGAAACTATTCTGGCAGGCTGTCCTAGATTCAACAAAAATTTACTCCTCTGAGTCTTGAATTCCTTGACAATAACAAGGATGTTAACCACAAATTTGGAAAAGGAAACTTATTCATATTTCACTCCATCATCAAATATGTTCCTTGGCTTAAAAAAAAAATACCAGAAAATGAAAACATGTTACTTCCTTGTAGTAGGAAGACACCTTGTACCTCACACGGAAAGGCTTCTGAACCTTAGTGCTCAGAAAGTGAAAGCTATTGTGCTAAACAACAATGCCAACTCTGAGGATACAGATTTTAAGTAAAAGGTTAGCAATATCTCTTTTAAAAATGTCAGAGCTCTTTTGAGTCAAGAACATTTCTCACAGAATGACAATAAAAATGCCCTGTGACTTCCTGTACTTTCATTGAGACTTCACTACCTTGCTTCCACCCTTTTGCCAATTGCTAGACAAAGTGCTTCTAAATAGGACCCTACTAACACAAAGCAAAAGGGTCTGACCTTTGATTATCTGAACTTAGCTTTAGAACCAATTAAGACCCCAGTTGACATTCCATCAATGTGACATTCACCAAGGTGCAGATCCCCACTGGTAAATCTGGAAGTTGCTGGGGGATTTGCTCCCTTTGAGAAGTGCTAATCATTAACAATAGGCTCCTGCCAAGAGGTAATCACTCTAAGTTACAGAAGAAAAATTGTTCTGTAGTTGGTTGGCTACTCTCAGTTGGCAAGTCTTAGAAAAATCAGGAAGTCTCTATGTACTCTACTTTATTGCTGTTTGTTCAACAAGGATTCCAATTTATTGTGAATTACATAAATTACTCCATTTAGGGCTCTTTTCTCATAGGAATAAATAATAGCTTATGTACTAGCTGTCATTTAGTCTTCAGAAGTGAAAGGGGTGAATGTCTGATTTGATTTTCAGGATTTTTCAAAGACTTTTCCATTCCTCTTCCCCAGTTGCTTCATATAGTGTTAGAATTCCTGCCATGGAAATCAATTTGGGGGCCATGATGTCATTTTCAAAAGCCTCAGGGTTTCAATATTGTAATTCATCCCCAAACTTAATAGCTTAAAACAGCAGGTCATTTTTCTTGATTGGACTCAGCCAGAAAGTGCCTCCACTTCACGTGGTATGTCTGAGGCCCCTCATGCATTCAACTGGAACTCAGCTGGGCCCAGAATATCCAAGAGAGCCTCTCACCTGCCAGTGTGTATTGTCCATATAAGTTTCTCCTATATGGTTTCTCCTGATTGGAGAGTCTAGCTCCACCTTCTCTGTAGCTGATATCTGGCTTTCAAGAGTATAAGCTCCAGGGTCCAAGTGCTTATCATGCCTGTGCTTGCACCATGCTCACTCATATCCCATTGGCTAAAGCATGTCTCCTGGCCAAGCTGAGTCAAGGTGGGACTACATGCTACAGTGAGTCCATGAAGAGCCCCCTACTGTAACATTCAGTCACATCAGGTTAAGATGTTAAATGTGAAAGGCAAGTATAAACCCCTTTATACTTATAGAATACTTTATTGTATAAAAATGCTTTTCTCATGTTAATTCTTATGATTCTGTAGGGTGGGAGGATCATTTGCTATTTGTTGTCTTTTTACAGACGAAGAGAACATGCCCCAGTGAGGTAATATATGAGATAATATACTAAATAAATGGAATCCTTAAATGATTTGACCAAAACAACACAGATATGAAAGCCAGAGCTGACTCAAATATAGCTTTTTGACTTTAAGGATGGTTTTGGTGCTGCTGTTCTGCATTAACTACAATATGTTTAGCCACCAGCACAAACTGGCAAAATATTAGCCTACCACACATATCAGGTCCTCCAAAATGCATATTGTCATTTGTATACTGTCTTTTGAGCTTTTATTAGTTACTATTGAGATCGTAGAAATTTAAGAACTCTAGTTATACCTGTAAAGATCTTTTTCTGACAAAAGAGCTTATGTGGATATTCCCCAGTTGTTTATAAGGTCACAGCAGTGTATGACTCCATGCAGTGTTTCATCATTAATTCATATGCTCAATAAATATTTGGTGAGTGCCTGTTATATATGTTCCTGGCACTGGCTTGGGTGCTGAGGTTATAGATGTGAACAAAACAAACCAAAATTTTCCTGCTTTTGTGGAGCTTATCTTTTGTTAGAGAAATCAAAAATTAATAAAATAAGTGCTCAGGAGCAAAGAAAGGTGGAAGGAGCATAGAGGAGGGGGTACAATTTTAAATTGGGTGGGCAGGATAGCTCTCACTGAGAAAGTGACATATGATAAGACTTAAAATAAAAAAGATAGACATGCAGATATTTGGGGAAAGAGCCCATAAGCAGAAAGAAGAACAAATGCAAAATGCATGGGGGCATGTTTGGGGAACATCAAAGAGGCCGGTGTGGCTGGAACAAAGAGAATGATGGGGGATGATGGAGAATTAAGTCAGAGAGGCACTGAGGACTAGATCAGATAGGGTCCTGGGTGTCATTGGAGGACTTTTCACTTTTGCTTTGAATGAAAGGGGAAACCACCTTTGATGGAAGGGCCCTCTAACCTATTCAACTTCCAGAAAAGGCTGACAGAGGAGGTGGAAGGGTACTTGCTAAAATGCTGATTCTAACCCAGATCTGGAGAGTGAGAATCATTGGGAGTGGTGTCATATAATCTGCATTTTCAATTGCTCCCAGCTGCATCCTAGGTCCACTAAACTTTGTGAAGTACTGCCTGACCCATTAGCACAATTCAGATTTCAAAGAGCTCAGATAATCAGCTCAATTTAACCATCTGGGTAATGCTAAATGAGGCCCACTTCCAGTTGGGTTAATGAAGCTACAAAGAGACTGTGCTTCTGCAAACTACAGCTGATCTACCATCTTAGAAGCTCTCCATAAGACCCCAGGAAAAAATATTTGCCAAGTCTCTGAGGTGCATGTGTGGAATCCACACAGCAGCTTTAAATTAGCATTCTTAATCGAATGAATAACTTAGCAATTTGTACATGAATAACCTCTGCTGGAATATCAACCAGGAATCCTTAGCTCGGAAAAAAAACAACAACCCTATATTCTGCTTTTTAAGATGAAGGAGAATTATCAATGACACAGGAAAGCACTGGGTTTCCTAGTTCCTTTTGCAGATTTGGAATCATCTTCAAGCAAGGGTATCACAGCATGTAACTAAAGAGCAGATTCCATCTGAGCCCTTGACCCCAGAATCTCTTTATCCTAAGATAATTTTAGAATGGGTAAACTACTCCTAAAACAAGCCTGTTGTTGTTGTTCAGTTGCTAAGTCATGTCCAACTCTTTGTGACCCCATGAACTGCTGTGCACCAGGCTTCCCTGTCCTTCTCTATCTCCCAGAGTTTGGTCAAACTCATTTCCATTGAGTTGACGATGCCATCCAATCATCTCATTCTCTGTCGCCCTCTTCTCCTGCCCTCCATCTTTCCCAGTATCAGGGTCTTTTTCAATGAGTTGGCTCTTTGCATTAAGTGGCCAAAGTAATGGAGCTTCAACTTCAGTCACAGACCCTCCAGTGAATATTCAGGATTGATTTCCCTTAGGATTGACTGGTTTGATCTCCTTGTTGTCCAAGGGACTCTCAAGAATCTTCTCCAGCACCACAATTTAAAAGCATCAGTTCTTCAAATACTTCTATGATAGTAGTTTATCCCCAAGGAGCAACAAATTATTTTATGACAAACTTAATTTTGGTGTGATTGTAGATGCATTATCTTCTTCTTAAAAATAAAAAGGAATCTAAAAAATACAGTTTGGGATTGGATTGAAGAGAAACAAAAATCATATTTGGTTTTTAAATTGTAATTTGGGGTCAAAAATCAAAAATACATATAGACTAAAATGAATGTAAATTTGATAAAATACTTTTCCCTCAAATTAATAGCTTGTTACAAAATATTGTCTCTTAGAAGAGGATACTAAGGCAATTGCATACTTTGAGAATGCCAGGTTTGTTTTTTGTTTTTTTGTTTTTTTTTTTCAAGAAACCTGAGAATCCACTACAAAGTAAAAACTAGAACAAGTTAGATTAGACAATATGCTATCTCTTTGGGGTCTTGATTCACCAATCATTTCCTTTGAAAAATCCTTTTCTTCTTCCATTTTCTGGACTCCATGAAACATGCTTTCTGTGACCTACTATTTGCTGGGCTTTCCTACTGATTCTCATAGATAACCCCACTCTCTTATTGAAACATACCTTCAGTTGCTTTATATCCTCATAGTTTATTGTATTTCCATTTGCAAATAAAAAAGTTATATAAAATCATTTGTCTAATGGTTGTCTCAGAGTACCTTAAAAACAAGTTACCATCCCCCTTTTTCTCATCTTCAAAATTCTCCATTTAATTAATCTTTCATTTAATAAATTATCTTCTAAATAACCTCTGCTTAGTTATTTCTTTATTGTTTAGCCTATCTTCCCACAATTTTGTACTGCATGTCTTTTTTTTATTTGAGGATTTAATGTCCATGGTTATTTTTTTTCTTGCCTCCTTTTGCCATTTCCATTCTTAACACATTTTCCTAAATCACGTATGTATTTGATCTGTACCTGTGTCTTTATTCTCAATTCAAAGTAGTTAACAAAAAAATCCCAACCAGCCAGATACTGAAAAGATGAACTACTATGGAAAAGGAAAACAAAAGGAAAAAGAAATTACCTTAATGAGTTCCTCTGACATTGCTCTCTGCATTCACCTCACAAACACCCAGTAAAAGAAGCATTTCCTTATGTTTCTGACTTTAAAAAAAAAAAAAGTGACGTATTTGTTTTGTCTTAAAGTAACCTTTAAAACTACAATAATGGAATTTTAATCTCTTAAAAATATATAGATTGGTTGACTTCATCTCAAGCAGGGATGTCCTACAACCTCTAGAAGTATTAGTACAAGGAGACAAATGAGTACTAGCTCTCTAACATAAACCATGTTATTGGATTAGAGCTTTCTTGTGCCCTTTTTTTTTTTTTTAACTTTCTAAGATGGAGTAGAGTAGGAGTTAAGGAAAAGATAAACAATACACCTGACCAAGGACTTCGGTAGAGATTTCAATAACATAAATTAAGATTCAACGTTTCCTTTTGATTATTTTAAAGAAAGTTTTACAGTCTCCAAATTGGGTTTAAAATATGTTCTAGGTATAATATTTTATTTTATACTAAAAATTTGTAAGAATTCAAGTAACATGGTAATGAAAAAAAGTGCAAAAAAATTGTAAAAAAAAAAAAAAAAGACAGTATTACTCCCTTGAATGTATAATTATATCAGTTATATAGAAAGCCTGGCCCTCACAGTATTTTTCAACATGGAAACTTGAAATATAAGAAGTTATTTACAACACATAATACAAGCGAATGACTAGAACTTGTTTTATCAGATATTTGCCAAGACAAAGATTCTACTGACAAAATATGCATATTTGGAAACTGTATTACCTGGTTTTTAAAATAGCAATTATGCTTAAATTTTGCATGGTCTATACCCAGTTGTTTTATAGTGATTATATTATGGAGATGTTCAATAATAGGAATTAATAATGAATTAATTATTAATTTGCTAATAATGATATTAACTTTGATTTAATAATGATATTAACCAATTCTAAGAAATTAATGTTCTAGAAATGCAGAGGTTAAGATTAAACACAAATGCATTCATTTATCCAGGAAGTATTTATTGATCTCTTTTATTCAAGGGACTATGTGGAACACTTAAAATTTTATAAAGATAAATCTGTTAGTTCTTTCAAAGTAATTACAGTTCAGTAGAAATTAGAAGATCATTATCAGCAATAGAAAAAATATTAATGTTTGACTTAAAAGAAGTACAGCCTCAGGAAGAAGATGGTGAGGCCTACACTATTCATTTTGATTGCTAATAATAAAAAGTAATTTAGAACTTTGAAAAGTAATTCTTTATAACAGTGGTGTTGGAAATTTTAGGCATTCCTAGAAATCTGATAGGAATTGGGTGAGACGATATGAAAAACATAGTTATTATGGAGATTTCAGAAACAAGGGACTTCTAGAAAAATTGGAGCTTTTTGTTTTATTTTTTAACTTCCACTAGAGCTGCAATTAAAATTTATATTTCTTTTGCTCATCTCTGTCAACCTAAGTTACTTGACTTTGACTACTAACCATATGCTGAAAGTGTGTACGTGTGTGTATATTAAAGGGTATAATGTGGAGTGTAATAAATGGAAATTTAAAACTTGGCTAATGCATAGTGGTTCAACTCAATGTTCATTCTAAGATAGTAATAACCATGAGATAAGCTGAATATTATAAAGTTTTTTTGTTCCCCACGGATAAATGTGCCTGAATTATTTCTCTTAAATTTCTTCCATTTTCATAGAAGGAGAGTAGTGGGATTACCATTCCTGATAGAAAATTAACATGTGCGTGTGTGTGTGTGTGTGCACACGCGTGCGTTAGTTGCTCAGTCCTATCTGACTCTTTGCGACCTCATGCACTGTAACTTGCCAAGCTCCTCTTCCATGGAATTCTCCAGGCAAGAATACTGGAATGGGTTGCCATTTCCTTCTCCAAGAAAAAATTAGCATAGTTAGTTAGCTAGTTAGTTCAGTCGCTCAGTCGTGTCCAACTCTTTGCGTCCCCATGAATTGCAGCATGCCATGCCTCCCTGTCCATCACCAACTCCCGGAGTTCACCCAAACTCATGTCCATGGAGTCAAATTAGCATAGGCTATTCAAATAGAGAAAGTGCAAGGAGATAGTTTGTTGACAGTGGCATTTTCCTACTTAGTTGTACTGGATACAACTTCAGTTCAATACTGAATCTTGAGACAATTTGGGCTGTAAATTACTAAAGAAATAAATATTTTTTATTTCAACATGCTTAGAACACTGATACATGCTCATTTAGGATATACATGTTAATAATCAATTATTTGAGATAATGTGAAGCTTCAGTAAGATGCAGTCCAGACCATTTTAGTAATTTTTGAATAAAACATGATTTAGGTGTTTTTTCCCTAAATTACAGCTTGTTTTTATGAAATACACTTAAAAATAAAATTCTCAAATTCCAAAGATTATCTTTTAATCATTTTATTATTGTGTAAGGGAAAAGGAGAGAAAAAAAATCCTCGTATTTTAGAACATTTGGTTGAATCAATAACAACTCTTTATGCCTTTCTTAGAGTGGTAGAAAACTGACTTTTCTCATTTCAATGTTTGCAGGAGATTCTGCAAGTATCGGTGATGGTTGAGAGATTTCATTGTGTGTTTGGTTTGGATTTTCTATTTTGTTAGTACTGTGTATTTTAGCAAATTTTGAAGCAAAAGCTTATGTCCTTTTTGGGTGTACAATCTCAGGAAAGCTAAAGTCAGGGAAATCTTCTGTTGATCTCTGGAGTAATCTTTCTATCATCTGAATTATTGTATCTCCAGAAAGACTCTCTGAGGGGGAAAAAGCAGAGAAGTTTGTTCACAATATTCTGTCTCTCATTTGGAAGGACTGATGTTAAAGCTGAAACTCCAATACTTTGGCCACCTGATGAAAAGAACTGACTCATTTGAAAAGACCCTGATGCTGGGAAAGATTGAAGGTGGGAGGAGAAGGGGACAACAGAGGATGAAATGGTTGGATGGCATCACCAACTCAATGGGCATAAGTTTGAGTAACTCTGGGAGTTAGTGATGGAAAGGGAGGCCTGGTGTCCTACAGTCTATGGAGTCACAAAGAGTTGGACACGACTGAGTGACTGAACTGATGTAGAGTAAGGATGAAAATAAAAAGCCCTTTCTGGTTGTTTCACATGAAATTGACTGGAGTCCACATGGAGCTAGTCATTTAGTGGGAGAGAGAATCAAGAACATGCTAAAGACCTAGAAGATAGGGAGGCAAAAGGATCTGAAGTACACACACATGAGTGAGGTGAGGTTTAGTAAATTAATGTAAGACCCACACTGAATCATTTTCTCCTCTAACTGGTGATTTTATCTCTAGCAGTCACAGACTCAATGGACATGAATTTAAGTGAACTCGAGGAGATAGTAGAGGACAGGGGAGCCTGGTGTGCTGCAGTCTTTGAGGTTGGAAAGGCTTAGCAACTGAAAAGCAACAACAATGGCATAAAAGGCTATTATAGTAGTTTCTATAATCTTGATTTAAGAATGTTAGGGAAATGCACCCCAACGTGCATAGCAGCACTGTTTACAGTAGCCAAGACATGGAAGCAACCCATATATGTATATATATATGGAACATATATATATGGAACATGAGCCATATAAATAATAAAATTCTAGTTATAGTAGTGTGGTAGATCAAGAGAATATTATGCTTAGTGAAATGTCAGATGTGAAAAGACAAATACTATATGATATCACTTATATATGGAATCTAAAAAATAATACAAATGAATTGTCTATGCAGAACAGAAACAGACTTTGGAAAACAAACACGGTAACCAAAGGGGAGAGGAAATGATGAAGGAAGAAACTAGGGGTATGGAATTAACAAATATAAACTGCCGTGTATAAAATAGATGAGCAACAATACATTGTATAGCACAGAGAATTATAGCTATTATCTTGTAATGACCTATATTGGAGTAGAATATAAAAAAGTATTTAATCACTATGCTATATACCTGAAACTAATATGATATTGTAAATCAACAATACTTTAATCAGGAAGACAAAAGAAGATTAGAAGTAAAACCCAAATCATAAAAATTCAGTCATCTTTGACTGTATCTAATTCTTGAAATCTATAGATGAGAAATGTGAGCAAGAAAAAGCTATATTACATTCCTTGTGAGTTTAACCTTAAATTAATCTTGTGGGTTGGATCTGTATGTTCTTCTTCAGGACCTTAACCTCTCTGTGCAGAATTCAAGAGTAGTTGTTGACACAGTGATGGCCCCTGCCATTAACTCTTATTAAAGTTTCAGCTCTAACCTGAAAGGTTTAATGTTACATATTCCTACTTCTGGAGAAAGAAATGGCAACCCACTCCAGTATTCTTGCCTGGAGAACCCCATGGACAGAGGAGCCTGGTGGGCTGCTGTCCATGGGGTCACACAGATTCGGACACAGCTGAAGCAACATAGCATGCATGCATGCATTGGAGAAGGAAATGGCAACCCGCTCCAGTGTCCTTTCCTGGAGAATCCCAGGGACAGAGGAGCGAGCCTGGTGGGCTGCCGTCTATGAGGTCGCACAGAGTTGGAGACGACTGAAGTGACTTAGCAGCAGCAGCAGCAGTCCTACCTCTCTAGATTAAGTGGCAGTTAGAGTGATTGTATTGTTCCTCAGTGACGGTCTTAGTGAGAATGATAACAACTATGATTGCTTCCTTCTGTCTGTCTCTACAATGATTAACAGATATACTATTCAGTCAAATACAGAAGGCAAGACAAATAAATACAGATAGTCTATGAAATGCAATTGTATCTATGACATCAAAGGGAAAACTAATAAAGACTTCTCTTTAAATGGACAATTTCAAACCATTTAATCTAAGTATATTATATAGGCTTAATGTACAAAACGGATTGCTTCTATAGGTTCTTTTCACATGATGTAATATAAAGAGATGATGGTTTAGAACAATGCTTGACTCTATTAAGCCTCTTAAATTCTCTAAGTCTCAGGTTCCTCAGTATTAAGTATTTTAATTCAATAGTTGTTACAAAGATTAAATGAGAAAATATGTATGTTTACAAAAGCTTCATAAATAATAAAGTATCATATGTAAATTATCACCTTTGTGAGATTATATGAATATTTTACATATATACTAAACCACTGGCAAACATTTATATAAATCTTGTGTACATGTATTTATTTTATCTGCCTTATATGCTAGAGTATGAGTTCAGTCATGAGGACCTTACTGAATATTGAATGAATGGATGTATTTTTGGATTTACTTTAGCTGATTGACCTGATATTATACTGTAGACTCAATTTTGCATTTGTATATTCATTAAATGCCTAAAGTGTATATGACACCATGCTAAGTGCTAGGAATACAAAATCATATATGGTATCCTTATGTTGTTTGACTAGAATACTGCATACTGAAAAAATAAGACTAAACTAATAAAATGAGTTATTCTGATGACAGACTGTTTTATATAATATACTTCATTCAGTCCTCATATCAAACCTTTGAGGTAGCTATTAGTATCACCTACTTAAATGAAAAAAAAAGATTAGACTTGAAGAATCTTACTTCAGATTTCTCAGTAATCGTTGGTAGTTTCACAAATACATGCTCTTTATGAACTTATCACTAATGTACATTTGAATTGCAGGTATATAAAGTAGCTTAGGGATAAAGATCTGCCTGCCAGTGTGGGAGACACAAGAGACATAGGTTTGATCCCTGGGTCGGGAAGATCCCTTGGAGGAGGGAATGGCATCCTCTGCAGTATTCTTGTCTGGGAAATCTCATGGACAGAGGAGCCTAGGGTTGCAGTCCAGGAATTGCAAGAGTCAGACATGCCTTAGCAACTGACAAGTGTGTGGGGTGGGGTGGTGTGTGTATGTGTGTGTGTGTGATGCTGAGTAAAACAAACAAGCAAATCACCATTTATTTAAATGCCTGGTATTTCAAGAAACCAAATTTTTTTTCTAAGAGCTGGCTGACACTTTCAGCTACTCTTTAAAAATCACTCAAAGCCAGTTCATTACTAGTAACTCAGAAAGAATTCTATCTTGAAACTGGCAACTAAATATATAGAAGTATTAATTTCAGAGAAATTCACATGTAGACATATTTCACTTTTTTCATATTTTACTTCAAAAAAAAAAGACAAAACAAAGAAATCACGTATAAAAAAGCATGATAATATGAACTGGTTTTGTGATTTTGATTCTTAGTTAATAATTTAACATGTACTCTCAAATCATTAGAAATTGATATGAGTTCTGTATGTAGATCCATGACCATTTGAAACTTTTTTTTTCCTGATGATAAAGAAATTGATTTTAACTTACAAAAAAACCCAAATTAAACCAAACCACAGCCAAAAACAAGACAGTTGAACAGTGCCGCCATCTACTGCTCAGAGAGTGGCCAAGCACTCCTGTGAATCCATTGTCCCCCGAAATGCAAGAAATATGAATATTTAAGTGTTGATGGCATCCAAATAACAAGTCTATTAGATTACCTACAGAAATAGCTTCTGAAATTAGCTGGTTGGAAATTATTATTTTAAGTCCATCAGAGAATTGCAGCTTGCAGTCAATAGCGAATAGTAGCAGATTGGGCAATGCTAAATTTTGTTCCACACACTCAAAAAATGAGATTTGTGTAGGCAAGAGCATTTGCTATTGAAATAGATGACCATGCTAAGCAGAGTGATTTCTGTTCCATTGTGCTAATGAGGTTTATTGGAGACAGAAATAAAAAAGACACTGAAGGAGCATTATTGAGGATAAAGCACATTCTTTGCTATAAGTAGCAAAGACTGATACATTCCGCAGAAGAAAGGCTCATAGAATTGTGAAGAGGGTTTTATTTAGGCAATTGTTTCAAAACTCACCAGGCAATATTGACAGCACATCCTGTGTGCTAGCTAGCGAGCCAGGAACTTGCACAAGTGAAGAGGCAGAACCATCCTGGCGGGAAGGTTCACTGACAAGCCAAATGAGAGTTGGCCACAGTCTGTGTTTGCTTAATAGGAAAAGTTATTACCTTTGCTTGTTATCCCAAGAAGGCTAATGGAGCTCTCATGGGTCTTTGTTTCCAGACACTAGAAAACATCAATTGCAATGATCCTAATTAAAACAGGGTGTAGGAGATGTGGAGTCCAAAATTAAACTAATAACCCCTTGACTGACATCCTTTGTAACTTTCTCTTGTCACATATAGTCTTTAGAATTCGGGGGTCTTGCAATTACTAATTTCACCTTAAAAACATTTAAATTGAAAAAAAAAAAAAGATAGAAATGCATCTGCTCTAGTTTTTGGTAATCAGTGTTTGAGATCTCCTAGCACCAGTGGAATTGGTTACCTGATTTTCTAAATACTATATCCAAGCTATGATCCAAGAGATGTGAAGTGTGAAGTGAACAAATACATGGATTTAGAATAACCTGAATTTTCAACTTTGAACTGTCTTAACTATAACTAAAATATTCTACTGTTTGATGCCTTGTAAGCTTTTAGCCACATGCTCTTAAGTACTAATAGGTCATAATTTATATTCACTACATAAATATTCTCAGGTCCCAAATATACTTAAAGAAAGATATCTCACATATGTAGTGAATGTGTAATTTTAATAAAAATACATCAGTTCAAAAAAAATACATCAGTGCAACAAGAAAAGGCTAGATTTGTTCTAATACTAGACTATTATAGTATTAACCTCCCATTTTAGTATTAACCCCATATATAGTATTAACCCCATTTTTAAAAAGCTGATAGCATGTATTTTACCAGTTGAAAATGGTGAGAAATCTATACAGTATAATTAAAGATATATGTCTGTAGATTTACTTGCAATCTTTTAAAAAAAGATACTTAGAGACATTTGTACTCTGAATAAAATTAGGATTTATATACTTGACTATTGGGCTTTTTTCCCTTATGAAAATATGTGCAGTTTCTGTATTATCACTGTTCCTACAACTAATATTGAAATTGAGTGTCTTCCTATTTTTTTTCCTAGACAGTTCTCTGAAACAATGCTAATGCATTTTGTGAAATGGGATGTACAGGTACATTAAAGCAGACAAACAACCCTGCAAAATAGCAAGTGAACAGATGGTTTAGTTGCCACAGACACATTTCCAGTGTTAGTTAGCCTGATGCAAAACAAAGTACAGCTACTGTCCTGGGATCCATGTCTGCTTCTCTTCTATTTCCTTGTGAATGAGGTAATAGCATTGATTTATAACACATGTCTATGAAGTTAAGATCCGAAACTCTCTATTGCCATGAAAAACAGTTAGGAAAACCTTGGAGCTTTCCATTTGAAAATACATCGAGTGGATGCAGTCAGAATTCATCGTTCACTATCAATTTTCACATACTTTTCAATTTTCCTAGTTTTCTCCTCTCTCTTTTAAATGATAATTAGTAAAGATATTGAAGAGTGTTAGAGTATAAGAGGAACATCAGGGAAATTTAAAGAGGAGGTGCAAATATGGTGAAATTAAATAAACCAAACATTTTTATGTGAATAGCACTCTCTGGAATAGTGCTATGTAGTAGCCCCAAGTAATATCTACTATTTTGGTATGTTTAATATTCTTTTAAGATGAGCTCAGGACTTCGGAGACCTTATTCTTTAAAGAACTGAATATAATTATATTCCTACTAAATGACAGCTGTGTAATTTTTTTGTTTAATCAAATATTAATTTGCCCCATTCTTAAAGCGTTACCATTTCATTGTTGAAACCATTACCAAGCACCTTGAATTAAAGGGCATATATGATCATTAATAAAGAAATAGTAAATCATTGGGAAGCTAGGTTGCAAATTTTCTCATGCAATCTGGTGTTAGGGAAAAGAAATTGAAGATCATCTTCATGAATTTAACATCTTAAAAGGGAAGGAGAAAGTCCTGTGAATTCAATTTTCAATGTCTTCTTTCTAACTGAATTAAATCATTCTGCGAGACATATTTAATCTTTTATTTTTGAGATTAAATCATACTGATTGTTCAGAACAACTTTGTCAATTCAATTATTTGTATTCACAAATTATTACTAAAAATATGAAATTTTTAACATGACTACTCCTAACATCATTTTTGATAAAACTCAATGAAGTTCTCTATCAGTATGATGTCTTTCAAATGTAATTTAAGTTTTATACTATGAAACATACAGTACATGAGGGAAATTTTCAAAAGAAGTATATGGTAATATTTACCTACCATAACTTAATTTGGCTAATATCATATTGTTGTTGTTGTTCAGTCACTAAGTTGTGTCCAGCTCTTTACAACCCCATGAACTACATCACACTGGGCCTCTCTGTCCTTCACTATCTCCCTGAATTTGCTCAAACTCATGTCCATTAATCGGTGATGCCATACAACCGTACAACCTCTGTTGCTCCTTCTCCTCTTGCCCTCAATCTTTCCCAGCATCAGGGTCTTTTCCAGTGAGTCAGTTCTTCACATCAGGTGGCCAAAATATTGGCGCTTCAGCCTCAAGATCAGTCCTTGCAATGAATGTTCAGGACTGATTTCCATTAGGATTGACTGCTTTGATTTCCTTGCAGGCCAGGGGACTCTCAAGAGTCTTCTCCAACACCACAGTTCAAAAGCATCGATTCTTCAGTGCTCAGCTTTCTTTATGGTCAAACTCTCACATCCACACACAACTACTGGAGAAACCATAGCTTTGACTAGACAGACCTGTGTAGGCAAAATGATGTCTCTGCTTTTTAATACACTGTCTAAGTTCGTCATAGCTATTCTTCCAAAGAGCAAGCATCTTTTAATTTCATGGCTGCAGTCACCATCCGTATTGATTTTGGAGCCCAAGAAAATAAAATCTGACAGTTTCCACATTTTCCCCATCTATTTGTCATGAAGTGATAGGACTGGATACCATGATCTTCATTTTTTGAATGTTAAGTTTTAAGCCAGCTTTTTCACTCTCCTCTTTCACTTTCATCAAGAGGCTCTTTAGTTCTGCTTCACTTTCTGCCATTAAAGTGGAATCATCTGCATATCTGAGGTTGTTGATGTTGATCTTCATTTTTTGAATGTTAAGTTTTAAGCCAGCTTTTTCACTCTCCTCTTTCACTTTCATCAAGAGGCTCTTTAGTTCTGCTTCACTTTCTGCCATTAAAGTGGAATCATCTGCATATCTGAGGTTGTTGATGTTTCTCCCGGCAATCTTGATTCCAGCTTGTGATTCATCCAGCCTAGCATTTCACATGTTGTACTCTGCATAAAGTTAAATAAGCAAGGTGACACTATACAGCCTTGATGTACTCCTTTCCCAATTTTGAACCTGTCTGTTGTTTCATGCCCAGTTCTAACTATTGCTTCTTGTCCTTCATACAGGTTTCTCAGGAGGTAGGTAATGTGCTCTGGTATTCCCATCTCATTAAGAATATTCTACAGTTTGTTGTGATCCACACAGTCAAAGGCTTTAGCATACTAAATGAAGCAGAGGTAGATGTTTTTTTGGCATTCTCTTTCTTTTTCTATGACCCAACATATGTTGGCAATTTGACCTCTGGTTCCTCTGCTTTTTTAAATCCAGCTTGAACATCTGGAAGTTCTAGCTTCACATACTTGCTGTAGCCTTGCCTGAAGAATTTTGAGCATAATTTTGCTGGCATGTGTAATGAGTGCAATTGTGCAGTAATTTGAACATTCTTTGGCACTGACTTTCTTTGGGATTGGATTGAAAACTGATTTTTCCAGTCCTGTGGTCACTGCTGAGTTTTCCAAATTTGCTGGCATAATGAGTGCAGCACTTTAACAGCATCATCTTATAAGATTTGAAATAGCTTAGCTGGAATTTCATCACTTCCACTAGCTTTATTCGTAGTAATGCTTCCTAAAGCCTACTTGAGTTCACACTGCATGATATCTGGCTCAAAGTGAGTGACCACATCATCACAGTTAACTGGGTCATTAAGTGCTTTTTTGTACAGTTCTTCTGTGTATTCTTGCCACTTTTTCTTAATCTCTTTTGCTTCTGTTAGGTCCTTGCCATTTTTGTCCTTTACTGTGTCTATCTTTGTATGAATTGTTCCCTTGGTATCTCCACTTTTCTTAGAGATCTTGAGTCTTCTTCATTCTAATATAGATAATAATAAATTACATTGTAAATAATAAAAATATTTATGTTTGCTTCGTTCTGAGTCTTTGGGTGGGAAACTATTTCTTGGGATGAATGCCACTTAGAAAAGTACAGATGAAAAACAAACTTTCCAAAATTTTATTTCCAGTAAAATTTGATGGCTAGAGTATGACAAAAGAAGCAAGTGCATTAGTAATAGAAGTTTACTTCTGATAAGTTGACTTTTTCAGTACCTAATACTTTATGAGTACTTTTATATGCCTGGCTTAAGTCAGGCACTAACTACTACTTGAAATTATTGAAAACTAGATTTTTTTTCCAAATTTTTCTTTCTAATAGGATACTATTACCTAGTCTTAAGTAGTATGAATCTAGAACACATTCTTTAATTACCTAAAGGGAATGAACAACTTTGCGGAATCTTGCATTCAGTTTGATCTTATTGTTTAAACCAGCTTTATATATGCCAGGTTCTATATGTCCCTCTACATTGCTAGGGTCTTGACTAAATTCTCATGATTGTCATCATCAAGACACATGTCTGAGTTCTGCATCAACTCCTATGTAACAATTCATTTCACATTCCTTTTCTCTCCATCCCTCCTTGGTGCCCTGTATCGACTCATTATTTCATAGCCATATCTCTTGAAAAATTAATCTGAACTTACTTCTCCTCACATCCAGCTCCAGTTCCTTCTCCTAACCACTGCAGTATATCTTCTGTCCCTAGTTCTTAAGCAAAACTTTTAACACTAGTACTACTACTGACATCCTAAATGCCAGTTGTAATAGTGTCTTTGGGTCCTCTTCCTATATTGTCATTCTGACTTTTGACATCATCAGTCATTCAGTTTTAAGTTATATATTTTCCTGGATTTTTCACTGAATTGCTCTTTGTTGGACTTTCTCCTATCCTTCTAACTTTGTCATTTCAATTTTCTTTCCTTGCTTTTCTTATTTTTGCTTATGTGTGTGTTCTCTCATTGGTCTCTGTGAAGGAATCTAATCCATATCCACAACTTCAACCATTCCACATCTTCTGGTGACTCTTATATTCATTCATTTATTCATTAAATAGGTATTGATTGTCTATCTGTGACATGCAAGGTGTGTTCTAAAGGGTAGAGAGTACAACATAATTGTGTGTGTGAATGTGTGTATATGTGTGAGTGTTCAGTCATGTCCAGCTCTTTGTGACCCCATGGACTGTAGCCTGCCAGGCTCCTCTGTCCATGGAATTTTTCAGGCCAGAATACCAGAGTGGGTTGCCATTTTATCCTCCAGGAAATCTTCCTGACCCAGGGATCAAACGCGTGTCTATTGCATCTATCGTATTGGCAGGTGGATTCTTTACCACTGCTCCACCTGGGGAGCACACAACATAAGCATGAGTGACGAATTGTTTGACTTCATGGTACTTTCATTATAGTTGATGAAACAGACAACACAAGGAAATAAGCAATGTGCTTAATTCTGTCAGGTAGTCCTAAGTGCTATGAAGAAAAATAGAGTACTATAAGGATTTAGAGACTTACAGAGGGGAGAATGATATTTTAGTTCAAACGTTTGGAGAATACTTCTCTGAGGGGATGTTTAAGCAGAAACCAGAACAATGTAAAAGCCAGACCTGCACGTATCATCATCCAGTAAGTAGCACTAACTAAAACTTTGAAGTTATCCTTGGACACTTCTCTCCCATGCTTCTAGTCTATCTGATATTAACTACTGTTGATATTAGCTCTTAAAATCTTATAAGTCAATCTACTCCTCCTCATCTCTACCACCATTCCTACCACTACCCTAGTGAAGGCTGCCATCGTCTCTCACTTGGACTATAAAACGGCCCCTCAGCTCCAATTTTCACTTTTAACTTCCCTCTCTGATCAATCTTGCCCACTGTAGCCAATAGAATTTTCTCAAAATATGTTCCAATTATGTTGCTTCCCAGCCTTCTCCCAGTGACTTTCACTGCTCTTTAGATAAAGTCAAAATCCTGAAAGTAGATCGAAAATCTGTGTGGTCATTCTTGTATACCCTTCTTGCCTTATCTCACACTAAGTGGCCATCCCATTATTTTTGCCCAGGCACAATGCCTTTCTTATAAACTTGTCAGATTCCACGGACCTAAAGTCAAATTGTCAACAACTCTGTTATTCACTGTGTGTCATTAGGAAAATCACTTAATATTACCATACCTTATTTTCATCATCTGTAAAGTGAAAATAATAAACAAATACCACTCTTATTCATAGAGGTTGTTCTGTAAAGTGCTTACAACAGTGCTTATCACTTAACCACTATTACCAGTGTGTGAATCTTTTCTATCACAGTGCTTAGAATATAAATGATTCTCAGTAAACACTTTTTGAATGATAATTCATTCCTAGTCAGCCAATAGAGGCTCCTTCCTGTCTTCTTCTAAGCGCATTAACAACCAGTTCTCTGGCTCACATGGGAATCAAGTTATCCTTCTTTAGCCATAGACTATTGTAGACAACATTAGCAATATCCCTATAGGTAATTTCTCATTTCCATTAAATTGACTTTCTTTTATTAAACCCAATTTTATATTTTATAACTTGTCTTTAGTAATGAGATGGGCTAAAATACATGATACATATTAATTAGGGATGAGGATATTTCTTCACAGATGGTGTGTGTGCTTTCTATTTCATTCTCAGATTTAATCTAAATTGCATATGAATTATGTCTGTTCAGTTTTAAAAGTGGATATAAGCTTCTGTCCTCAACCGGAAAGAACAATTAACACATTCATGAGTTAGAGCTCAATTTATGGTTATATTATAATGGATAAGTATTTGCTAATATAATAAACTCAATGTCTTAACTCAAATGTTAATAAATGAAAATAGTAGCTGAACTTTGACTATGTAATATAAAATATTAGATTTTTTAAAAAATGTTTAAATCCTTGAGGAAATATCTTATTTTCATCTCCATTTCAATATTCTGCTACCATTTGAAGCATTTCAGGACAATTTTATAATAACGTGACTTCCCTGGTGGCTCAGACGGTAAAAGCATCTGTCTACAACTCAGGAGACCTGGGTTTGATCCCTCACTCAGGAAGATCCCCTGGAGAAGGCAATGGCACACCACTCCAGTACTCTTGCCTTGAAAATCCCATGGATGGAGGAAGCTGGTAGGCTATAGTCCATGGGGTCGCAAAGAGTGGGACACAACTGAGAGACTTCACTTTCACTTTATAATAATGTAAGAATACAATTTGTTTTTAAGTTAAATTCTGTCTACTTCTACCTAATAATTCTGACAGAAATTCAGAAATGTTATCAACAATTTAATTTTTTATCAAATTATATTATGAGGTGAACTATTAAGTGCTAATTGTATTAATGGCTAGATAGAAATAATTTTAGTTCATAAAGATGATTACATTTTATGCTAGAAATGTAAATAGAATAGTGGTTAATACATTTTTTTGGCTGGTCTTTTTATTTGGGAGAACTGAAATGCATTGAATATGTTTATTTAAATATTATATTTTGCCTAAAGAGATTTTAAATATTGTTTAAGAGTAGGAAAATGCCTTTAATTTTTTTTAACTTTTAACCTAACAATTCTTAGTTCTGTACATTTTTTTGTAAACTAACCTCTCTCATACTGGAAAGAAGATACGTGATACATGGCCTAACTGCTAAAATAAATCTAACACAGATCTACGTACATATTTTAAACATTTTTTAAAAGTGAATCCTTATTACAGAAAATATTTTACCTATTCTTGGGTTTAATGTTAAAAGGGTAATTAGGCACTTTTTATTTTAATAGCATAGAGCTTTGCTAAAATAATTCCAAACATCATTGGTCCTTTGAAGTATAACTCAAGTCTTGTTTTTGTTAGTACTCATGGTTAATTTCTCCATTCAAAATTCATTTTTAACCCCTTTGTGAGCATAAGTCTTCATACCTCCATTATAGTATTTGTCACAGTCTGCATGGTATCTGTGTGTGTATGTGTGTGTGTGTGTATTGTTGAGTGGAAATGTATGTATACAATTGCCCAGTCACTTCTAGAAGACTGTGAGTAGGTACTAGAGTATTTTGCCCAAAGTTACTTATTCTCTTAATGTTTCAATTTAAC
This sequence comes from Bos mutus, assembly GCF_027580195.1. Classification (NCBI taxonomy): domain Eukaryota; kingdom Metazoa; phylum Chordata; class Mammalia; order Artiodactyla; family Bovidae; genus Bos; species Bos mutus. Next base: position 36,539,565 of record NC_091618.1, read on the forward strand.
TCACATTCTTTGAGGTGGAAAATTCAGAAGCATCTCCCTCAGTTATACATTTTGATTTAGGTTAAAAATAATAATGATAAAAATAAGGCTAAATAAATATACACTGTGAGTTTTCTCCTCACTCAACAACCCTACCATGTTCCTCATAGCATAAATTCTAAATGAAGCAGTCAGCTTTATAAAGACTGATTTAACCGTTTTACTAATCGCTTTTCTCAAAAGTTGAATTTTGTTTCTGTGTAAATCTTATGTAGCTCTTAATTTTAAATAACTTAAATTGCTTGATACTGACAATCATTTACATGTAATATAACAATATATAGAAGCAGAAATGAAGTTTGGTTAGAGAAGAGTAAAAAAAAAAAACAAACTGTCAAATCCTAATGGATGTAGAGTTGCTTTGTAAAAATGTCGGTCTTGACTGTAGCCTTCGTGTTTCCAAATAGTCAAAATTAATATGTAATTTTAAGCAGCCTCTTTGTGACTGAATTCAAAGAAAGCACCATTATGTTTTAAGACTTTAATTTCTTGCCAAAAAATATGCTATTTCTACCAGAATATCAATGTAGAAAAAAAAAAACAACTCCCATTTGATTTTCATATCTTTGCATAAGATTGTGTTTACACTGCCAATATCCACAAAAGCCTTCCATAGAATTTTTTTTTCTTGTAATTAAAACAGTAGGAATTAATGACAGGCTGGGGAAGCTTGCTGTTTTTGTAATAATGAATTGGACTGTTTGAATGGGTAAAAAATGTTAATACAGTGATTATTTCAGACTGAGCTAAGTCTTGTCATGAAAGATAAAAGTATTATGCATTAGATGTTTTAAAATGAAATTGAATACTGTGAACCCATATTAAGGTAGTCCAACTTTGCCAAACATCATTACAATCGTAAAGGAATATAGAAGTTATGATTCAAATTAATTTACTCTGACAGCAAAATAAACCCACTGATTTTGAACCCAAGGTCACTGATTTCATTAAATCCATATATTCAGTTCTTGGCTTGTGTGTATTGCTTCATTGTACTGTAGTTTTTGGTCTTCACTGGTGTATAGTTTTCTTAATGTAGGCCCTTCTATTTAAATGTTGTATATTGTGACACAAGAAAACCTTTCTTATTTAAAAATACATGATGATTAAAAATTAAATTCTGTGGGAGACACAGATTATTTGTAACTACAAATGTAGAGGGAATTATTAGAAGCCAAATTGTTAAAATAAGTCAGATATTTATTATGATTAAAAAGTTACTCTTCTTGTTTCATCGTCTTAGAATATATAGCTTTACCAGCTGCTATACAATTATTGCGGAGAAGGCAATGGCAACCCACTCCAGTGTTCTTGCCTGGAGAATCCCAGGGATTGCAGAGCCTGGTGGGCTGCTGTCTATGGGGTCGCACAGAGTCCGACACGACTGAAGCAACTTAGCAGCAGCATACAATTATTGGGCTTCCCAGGTGTTATAATAGTAAAGAACCTGCCTACCAATCCAAGAGATGTGAGAGATGTGGATTTGATCCTTGGTTCAGGAAGATCCCCTGGAGAATGAAATGACAACCCAGTCCAGTATTCTTGCCTGGGAAATCCCAAGGACAGAGGAGCCTGGTGGGCTCCAGTCCACGGGGCTGCAGAGTCAAACACAACTGAGCACACACACATACAACTGTAGTCTAATACTTTTAAGTTTTGATATTAAGTTTGATAATACAGTTGGGGAAAGGGTGATTTTATTTTTTAAATATTTAGATGGAAAGACATATTTGTGTCCTATGTGTGCTAAGAAAGCCCTTGAAGAATAAACCAACTTCAAAATGCATGTTAATATCCACAATCATTCTGTATTTCAAAGATTCATGTATTTCTTCTAACATTCATGTATTTTTACAATTTTGTTGTTGTTGTTGTTTTTTCTTCTGATTTCTGTCTTCCTGTCTCACATAACTGCTAACACCTTTCCCTGGATGAGCCCAAATATCCAATTACTCTGCTTCTTTGCTTTTGAGGACAATACTCACATGACTTGATGCAATTGTAAGTTTATGATTTCTGTCTCATACTGTCCCTGAGTTTTCTTTGACTCTCTTTACCTTATGAAAAGGCTCCTGTGAGCTTCCTTTCTCCTCTCCATGGACAGCTGTTTTGCTGGTGCACACAGTGAAATCTGAACAGTGTCCCTCCTTTGAGCCACTTCAAACCTCTTCTCTGTGCCTCATGTTTTCTCTGATTCTCAGAATATGTTACTATTTCCTTATTTACCAAACAACATTATGATAGACAGACAAGAGCTTCTGCATTGTTGCTCTTTGCCAGCTCCTAGCTTTTCCTTCCTTGCTGATTCAGAGAAAGAATTGTTTTTCTTCCTTTACACAAACCACCTTTTTCCCTTCATTCTTGCTCTCATCCCAGTTGCAGCATTTCTCCATCATGTTGCTGTATTCCTGGATTATTAATCTCTCCTGACTCACCGGCTCCTCTCATACATCCTTTATATCAATTCTAGGGGCTGGTGGATGAACAACTGCCTCTTCTTCTTAAAGTGACTGCCTGTTAATTTACTTTTTAAAAGAGCATAACTTTCTGTCAACCATCCTTCTCAAATTTTACCTACAATCTAGTGGCTTTCAACAAGGTCACAATTTCTGTGGACTGAAATGTACTACCTCCCCCTCTCAATTCATTTGTTGACCCCTAACTCCTGAGGGCATTTAGAGATGGGAGGTACTTAGGTTTAGAGGAAGTCATGAGTGCGGATTTAATGCCCAAATAAGAAGTGAAGAAACACGAGAGAAAGTGGCCATCTTTCAGCCAGGAAAAAACCCTCCCCAGATAACTGAGTTGGCTGTCATCTTGTCTTGGACTTATTAGCCTCCAGAACTGGAGAATAAGTTGTGTTTAATCCACCCAGTATATGGTATTTTGTTATGGTGACTTGAGATAACTAATGTAGACTTTGATACAAAGAATGGGGTGTTGCCATACCAAATATCTGCTTACGTGAAAGTGCCTTTGAAACTGGGAAGTGGGTCGAGGCTGGAAGAGTTTTGAGGTGCATGCTGGAAATATGAACATTTAGGGTGATTCTGGTGAGGTCTCAGATGGAAATGAGGAGCACATAATTGAAAACTGGAAGGAAGGCGATGCTTGTTATAAAGTGGAGAAGAACTTGGCAGAACTATGTCTGTGTTCTAGTATTTTGTGGAAGTTAGAACTTGTGAGCAGTAAAATTGGATATTTAACCCAGATTTCTAAGCAATGTCTTAAAGGAGGGGCTTGGTTCCTCCTGACTGCTTATAATAAGATGCAAAACAAGAGAAATGAATTGAAGAGGAGTTGTTAAGTGAAAAGGAACCAAAACTTAAAGATTTGAAAAATTATCAGTCTATCCGAATTGCAAAAAATTAGGAAGCATATTCTAAAGAGAACACCAAGGGTATGGTTGGCATATCAATCGATAACCAGCTTATGATATCATATAAGCAGATGATATCAGTTTGAACTGAAGGGAATCAAGACAGGAAAAAATGAAAGAAGGCTGTTAAATTCCTTGAGTAGCTCCTCAAGAAAATTGGAGCTATTTGGCTGTGAATGCTCACTATTCTTTAAGGGAAGGGGGAAATGTCTTTTAATAAAAGGTAATTTAGAAATGAATGGGGCCGGTGCCTTGGTTTACACAGGCTCAATGGCCTCCACCCAGAGCCATGAGCTAGGACTGCTCTCTGGAGCTATGGAGGATGGAATGGGACCCCTGCCCAGCTCTTCTGCAGAGGCAGGACTACAACCCCATTGGTCCTTGGTCTGAAGGCAGAGCATTGAACCAAAGATGAATATTCTTGGGCCTTAAGATCTGATGGAATTCATTCAACTATGTTTTGGATGTGCTTGAGACACATCACCCTTTCCTTCTTTCCTACTTCCTCCTTTTGGAATGGGAATATCTATCCTATGCCTACCTTCCATTGTATTTCGATAGCACCTAGCTTGTCTGGCTTCACAGGTTAGCAGATAGAGAGGAGCTGATTCACACCTCAAATTGAAATGGTATTTAGATGAAACTTTAGAGTTGATGCTGGAACAAGTTAAGAGGGACTCTTCAAATGAAATATACATATGTTATATAGTCAGAAGAACATGAACTTTAGGGATCGTAGACAGGATGGTATTTTTGTGGTAGCCTGAGATGAATACTACACCAGTATTCCCATTTACAAACTCAAGAGTCCCCATTCAGTTATCTTTTTTGATCTCTCTATTGCACCTAACACAGATTAATTTCACCTTCCTGAAATTCTCTCATTTCCTCCCCAGATACCATTCTGTCCTTGTTGGTTTCCTTTTCTGTTACCCACTCACTTAACAATAATATTTTCTGCTGAGTATTACCTGGAAAAATTTGCATTCTCTCACCCTCTCATAAGAGGGTTGACTATCACTGATAAGCTTCCATCTTCATCTGCTGCCCTTAACCAGGATTAATTTTCCAAGTTACTGCCTCAGTCAAATGCTAAACCAAGGTGATGGTCCAGTAGTTAAGACTCTGTGCTTCTAATGCAGGGGGCACTGGTTTGATCCCTGGTCAGAGGACTAAGGTCCCACGTACTGTACAACAAAAAAATTAGAAAAACAAAAACACTATCTGTGCTAGTATTATATTGGGTTGGCCAAAAAGTTCATTCATCGGGGTTTGCCTGTAAGATGCTATGGAAAAATCCAAATGAACTTTTTGGCCAACCCAAACATCCTAATCAATCTTCTTGATTCTTTCTAATCTCTTTTGCCTTTGTTCTTCTTCACACAGTTGCTAAATCTGATCATGTCAATTTGTTCATCAAATTTTCAGTGACCCCTTTCATGTCTTAGTAGGTAGTAATAAGTTAGACACTTATTTGTGACACTCCCTAGAGAAGGAAATGGCTATCCACTCTGGTATTCTTGCCTGGAGAATTCCATGGGCAGAGGAGCCTGGCAAGCTACAGTCCATGGGGTTGCAAAAGTAGGTCACAACTAAGCAACTAACACTTTTTGACACTTCTAGCCTTCATCAGCTTATGTCCTATCCTCATAGAACTTCTTGACTCTTTTTCCAAACATATTGTTACCTATTAAGACTCTGTGGTTTTTTTTTGGTTTTTGGTTTTTTGCATGCTTTTTATCCTATCTAGAAAGCTCTTACTATATTAAAGCCAATATTTTAAATATCTATGCTTCATTCAATCTCAACCTTAAATTTCACCTTTTCTGAATCAACACAAAAAATGTTACATTCTCCTTTTCTGTACTTTCAGAGAACTTCCTTCACATTTTCTGTTGTGTCTAAGTATATCTCTTATATCAAGCACAAAATATAATTTTGCTGAAATTAAAACTGTTCTATGAAAGAACAGTATCAGAACATGTGGTTGTGTAGTGATTGATGATCTTTGGGATTCTAAGTATAAAAGTTTGCTTGAAAATGTCTGAAAACATTGCAAGTTGTTTGAAAGCTGAAATGTTGAAAAATAAGAATCATCTATAATGTCAGGTGTTGGACAAAGAGGTCATTAACAATAACCAACAATGCTGAGTGTTTCCCATTGACCAGGTGCTTTTCTAGGAGTTTTACAAGGACTAACATTTAATTCTCATAACAACTTTGTGAGGAAAGTACTATTAATATCCCCATTCAATGACGACTGCTACTGCTAAGTCTCTTCAATCGTGTCCGACTCTGTGCAACCCCATAGACGGCAGCCCACCAGGCTCCCCCATCCCTGGGATTCTCCAGGCAAGAACACTGGAGTGGGTTGCCATTTCCTTCTCCAATGCATGAAAGTGAAAAGTGAAAGTGAAGTCACTCAGTCCTGTCTGACCCTCAGCGACCCCATGGACTGCAACCTTCCAGGTTCCTCCATCCACAGGATTTTCCAGGCAAGAGTACTGGAGTGGGGTGCCATTGCCTTCTCCGATTCAATGACAATGAGACTGGCAAATTGAGAACCTCACTAATATGGTTAAGGTCACAGAGGTGTGTTTACTGAGTGATTGAGCTAATATTGAAGCCTGTAAAGTTTTGTTCTGAAGCTAACAGTCACCATTATATTTCACTCTCTAATTGTCAAAGATGAACAGGAATGCATTGCAGATAATCCTTTAGAACATAGTTTGTGTGATATGTATGTTCAACTTTCTTCTATGTGAGATATTAACTGCCTAAATCTGTGAACTAAAAAAAAGCACAAATAAAGATAGAAACTTTCAAATTCCATTTTGGCAATGGGCATGAGCAGCACTCTGATTTTTTGTAGAAGAATAGATAGCATTTAGTGCAAAACCCCCAAGGTTCCTGAAAGTAAAGATATTACTAAGCAGTTTGCAACACATGTAAGTAAGGTTGAATATCTGCAGATAATTTAACATCTAAAATTTTTAAAAGAAAGCAAAAAGCAATTATTCTACAATTAACAAATAAAAAAAAAACAAAGGGACATTATAATAAAAATCATTATAAACAATGCAAATTTAATTCCAATAATATTAAACATATATTATCCTTTTTGTCTTTCTTTGCTTGTAATTGTAAAATGATATGTATGTGAGTATATTTATTATTGCTTTGATTTCCTTCTCTCCTAATCTGGTGATTCAGTGGCAATAGAAAGAGTATGGATGAATAGATGGAGTAGAGAGAAAAGGTAATCAATCAGTCGACTATTATTTACTGACTGTCTAAAATGTGATGAAATTGGTAAATGGGAGGAGAGTCAAACTGAATTATGTCATCTCAGCAGGAGTACACCATTCACAGCTCCAAGAGTTCATAGTCCTTAAGGGTTTGCAGCAAAAGAATGAAAGGCAGTCAGATTAAATCTTTAGCTTTTAGATTTTGAACAAGCCAAAACATAGCTTTTTATTTCTACTCCTCTCTTTGGTGCTTAATTATCTTAAAAAAATAGTTTTATAAACTAATCATGTCAGTAGATGAGTGCTTATTTGGGAATCATGGTTTTGAGGTTTTCTTCTACCTTTCGCCTGAAATTGATAACATTGTATAAGATTTTGTGTAGTATTTCTAAAGCTTAGCATAGAAGTTGCAGCCTAATAAAATATAAGTGGCATGTTCTTTCTGTTTTATAAAGGAACTTTGATTTAGCCATACAAAAGAAAGTTGTTTTATCAAAATTGATTATCTCGGGGCTAAGTTTAAGATAAATGGATAGTCAGGGACTACCATGGCAGTCGACTTCAGGGGGCGTGGGTTTGATCTCTGGTTAGGAACTAAGATCCTACATGCTCCTAGGTGTGGCCACACACACACACACACAAAGATAAATAGATTGAGGTAGATACGGAAAATTGGACATTGTGAGGTCAGTTAATAGAGTGGCACAATCTAATTGGGAGTGAGGGAAGTCTTGTGAGGTAAAAGATACCTAATTGGTGATCTAACTGTGTGTTGTAATTTAACCGAGTCTGTGTGTGAAGCATAGTTGGAGGAGTATAGCAGTATGTGGTGAAGGGGTGTTCAAGGTAAGTAAGTGCAAAGACAAAGAAGTCAAGAGAATTTTCAAGTGGGTTTGGATCATAGAGTTCCAGGTGAGGAATTCCAAGAGAAGCAGTAGTGACAAGCTGAGTCAACTTACTTGAGGACTTTGGGTGAGCGCCAAAGAATTGATGTTTTCCAACTGTGGTGCCAGAGAAGATTCTCGAGAGCCCCTTGGACAGCAGGGCGATCAAACCAGTCAATTCAAAAGGAAATCAACCCTGAATATTCTTTGGAAGGACTGATGCCAAAGCAGAAGCCCCGGTACTTTGGCCACCTGATACAAAGAGCTGACTCACTGGAAAAGATTCTGATGCTAGGAAAGATTGAGGGCAGGAGGAGAAGGGGACGACACAAGATGAGATTGTTGGATGGCATCACCAACTCAATGGACATGAGTTTGAGCAAACTCCATGAGACAGTGAGGAATAGGGAAGCCTGGCGTGCTGCAGTCCATGGGGTCACAAAGAGTTGGTCACAACTGAGTGGCTGAACAACAACAGAAGAGAGAGAGAGATTATTCTCTCTGTCACGCACATGACAGCTTGTGTTCATGTGGGCACGTGTGTTGAAGGTTAATGGAAGATGAAGAAATGATGAAAAATGCATAACGTCAAAGAGAAGAGAGCTAAGCAAAGAGGGAAAAATCAGTCTTTCATGACTATCTCTTGGACTAGCTCTGAGTTTTTAAGGAGTAAGGAGTTGAGGCTACTTGAAGAGGTTCTGAAGGGTCTTTGAGACTACAGTCTCAACAATAGCTGTTGATAGAACTGGGGGCCAAATATGACACAGAGTTCAGAAACAGTTGGCACATTTTGCCAAGACTGTGTGGAAGACAGCCATGCTCTGATATGGTGAGAAGGAGAGGATAGAAGAGCATCACTCACTATTTGGAATTATCATAAGATGTAGCTTTTGAAGCACCAAGAAGTCATAGCCTGCACAAAGATAGCATTTCCACAGAAATTCCAGCTTAAGATTTAATGACTGCAGATATCATTGAAAATCCCTGGGAAAAAGAACCAAGAAAATATTTATGAACTTCTGGGAGTCTCCCTTGGGGAGCTCAGAAGTACCCAGAAAAGGCTTCAAAGGGGCAAGTAGCAACAGGTGCTCTGCAAGCAGATTGGGCCTAGAAACAGTGAAATTTGTGTCATTAATGTGATATCATGAGCTTCTGACTCTTTGTAACCCCATAGACAGTAGCCTGTCGGTCTCCTCTGTTCAAGGGATTTTTCAAGAAAGAATACTGGAGTGAGTTGTCATTTTCTCCTCCAGGTGATCTTCCCAACCCAGGAATCAAACCCATGTCTCCTGTGTCTCCTGGATTGTAAGTGGAGTCTTTACCCTCTGACCCATGGGGGAAGCCCCATTACCCATATGTAGCCTCAGATCTATGAAGATGGCAGAAACTCAGAAGATAACTGCTTATCAGTTTAAATAGAGCCAAACCATCCTCATGTTATAGTTTTGTGATGATATCTGCTCCTTCTATAGTAATGTCAGGATAGAAAATGAGACAAGGTATAAAGCAGATGTGTCTTTCTCCTATGCCCTTACTCAGGGACTAAAGTCCTAGCATTCTGGCAGAGGGAGAGTATAAAGTTTCAAATAAGGAAATATATCAAAATGGGCTTCCAAATCAAGTGCAAGGGATTGGGATGAAAACTGGAAGCTATAGTTCAGATCCTTCTGAAGATTTTGAGGAGGAAGGACCCTAAGCAAGAGGAAAGCAGTCAGAGCAAGCATTGGGAAGTAGCTGGATGACTTGCAGAAGCGGGTGTTTTAGGACCACCATTTCAAATTTTAATTTCAAATTTCAATGTGCTGGGTAAGCATTTGCACAGATGGACCAGGTCCATTGGCATCCAAATAGAACAGAGGAAGAACTGAATTGAATGACATGAATTACATGTAGACGCCAAATCTGCTTATATCATATGAGGACTTTTAGCATCTAGGAATTTTACTTTTTTTTTTCATAGGAAGATGCTTATTTAAAAATATTCAGTAGTTATAAATCAACTGCCTAGACTCATATGTAAATAAATCACAAAATAAAAGTTATAGTAAGTCTTTAGTTTTATATTGCAGCCAAAGTCTTTCTTTGTATAAGGATAACTCATAAAAATTTATATACTCGTCTTAAGAAGGAAACTATAGCATACATATTCCCACACATTGAACTTGATGGTTTCCAACCAGTTGCATGTGACTCTGTGAAAATAGAGAATGTTAGGAACGATCTGTTTATGTTCAATGATAACTAAGGCATCAGACATCCAGCCACCTCCCTATAGTGTTCGAGAGTATTCGCACAATATGTATGCTCAGAGAAAGGCTCAGTTTCTATCTGTTGATCTAGAGGTTGCTGTATTAATAGGCTGCACACTTCATTGATTTTTAATTAATTTCTAAAGAGACACAGAGGATAACTGCTACAACCCACAGACATTTCCGTTCTCACTGCAATCCACAGCTTTATTGATCAGTTGCTTAAGGAGCAGAAGTAATCCATTTTAGGTTTACCTCTCTGAGAGAGTGTGGACACTACAAGATTCACTCCTCTCATTTGTAATCATATTGACAAGAGGTCAATCAGAGGGAAGAACCATAGCATGGTTAGTATTCTCTTGATCCAAACATGTGAGTTTTTTACTTGTAATTTATTTAGTAGGAAAGCAGTGGCTTCTCACATATATGCTTTTTAACATACTTTTTGTTTATTTTATTGTTTTCATTTCTTTATTTCTTTAAGAGAAATTTTTTAGTCACAAGGAGACTGTTCTGCAAATTTTACCAATGGAAATTTTCAAAATCTTGGGAAAAGTGATGCATAAAATTTCTAAGAAATATTCTAAGAAATTGTAGGAAATGAAGGAAAAATTCTGTTACCCCTGCCAACCTCAGGAATCTTTAAATAGTGTCTTCATCCACTTTCCTTGGTGTTCAAATATTACTATCTGGAAGTGAAATGAAGTGAAAGTCGCTAGTTGTGTTCAACTCTTTGCAACCCCATGGACTAAAGAGTCCATGGAATTCTCTAGGTCAGAATACTGGAGTGGGTAGCCTTTCCCTTCTCCAGGGGATCTTCTCAACCCAGGGATCAAACCCAGATCTCCCACATTACAGGCTGATTCTTTACCAGCTGAGTCACAAGGGAAGCCCAAGAATACTGGAATGGTTAACCTATCCCTTCTCCAGCAGATCTTCCCAACCCAGGAATCAGACTGGGGTCTCCTGCATTGCAGGCTGATTCTTGACAAACTGAGCTATCAGGGAAGCCCTATATTACTATCTGGGATTTGGCTTAATTGTTTCAGGGTTTGTTTTTGCCCTATCTTAAATGTCACAGATTTTTACATTTGTTCTACTTACATTGCAAAGAAAAAGCTACTGCCTGGACAGCCTTTTAAAATTTGGTCTTATTGTTTATTTAATCCAACCACAAATATATATAGAATACCAGATAAATGCCAAGAAATCTTCAAATTGTTGAAAGTACATAGTTGAATTCACAAACGTTGGTTTATGAAGTGCCTCCAGAAGTACTCTCTTAGGAAATCCAGAAAAACTAAAGTTTGTTTATAAGTTTTAAATGAGTATTATGTACAGAAATTTCTCTTTATTGAATTATAGCACTTATTATATACCTAACAACCATTCAGTTGTATATACTGTCTTTTGTTGGTTTTATGTACGGTTTTATATAGTTTATTAACATACATGGTCATAGAGTGTGATGATTAAGATTGTTGCCTTTGAAGTGCTTGCAGTCAAATCTTGGTTCTTCTAGGCTTTGCCATACACTCTTGGGAAAGTATTTTACTTCTTTATGGATCAGCTTCCCTATCTTAAAATAGAAATAATAGTAACACAGGTCTAATTGAGTTCTTGTGAATTCCTGTACATATGCACCTAAAACAATCCCCTGGCCTTGAGTGTGTATGTAAATGTTAACTATTTCATAGATACAAACATTTATAATGATAATATACCCACGTACATTTTGTCCTTCCCATATGATTTCAGTGTTCTCAATCAACAAGAAATCTTTCCATGTTGTATCTTCCACAGTGACTATTATTGTTTGTCTAGACTCTTCTGTATTTAAATTAGTACTGAAGAGAGATAATTTATGTTATAAAGCAAATTTATAGCATTTTACAAATAGTATTAATGGTTAATTCAGTCTTATTTGCAGTGTCAAGAATATGGAGGTAAGTTTGGTATCCAGGAATAGACAGTAACAATGCTATATATGTGTTTATGTTTGTGAGTTTGTATATGTAATTTAGTGCGACTGTGAGAACTAGATTATGTAGAGCAGCATGTTTGAATCTAAAGTAAAACATGATCCTATTTAATATATGATATTATTTATATATTAGAAATGACACAAAACACTTGTTAGAAAATACAAATAAGACAAAGTAAGCATATACAGATTGAAAGGATATGTATTAAAAACATTATTGTGGATATTTATGAGAAGGCAATGGCACCCCACTCCAGTACACTTGCCTGGGAAGTCCCATGGATGGAGGAGCCTGGTGGGCTGCAGTCCATGGGGTCACTAAGAGTCGGACACGACTGAGCGACGTCACTTTAACTTTCCACTTCCATGCATTGGAGAAGGAAATGGCAACCCACTCCAGTGTTCTTGCCTGGAGAATCCCAGGGACTGGGGAGCCTGGTGGGCTGCCATCTATGGGGTCGCACAGAGCTGGACACAACTGAAGCAACTTAGCAGCAGCAGCAGCATGATGAATAAGAAGTGGAATTGAGATAGAGGATAGAGGGAAACAATAACAATAATGTGCATGAATTATAGAGTTTGGTTAGCTTAAAATTCTGAATACTTGAGATCATAAAGGAAAAACAGTCACACACATTGCCTTAGGTTGGCTCCTAGAAAACAGTCTCTGAGAAAAGTTTTCATGTAGCGAGTTTGTATAAGTATTCTCAAGAACAACATCTATCAGACAGTGAAAAATCAACATGAGGTAGAAGGAAAAGCTCAACTATGATAAAACTGCAACAAAGGAATAATTTGATCCCATAATGTGTTCAGGAACTAGAATAGCACTTCATAGTTGTCAAGAGGAGGTATGGCCTTTGTAACTCAACATCAGCAAATTACTGGTTATGGTCTGCCTCCCATGAGAGGGTGAAACCCCTGACAGAGCAGCATCCTTGTAGTTGTGTTGTGGGGTCACTGCCCCAAAACAAAGGCAGCTGAGGTGAAAACCATCAGCAGTCAACATTCCTGGAGGCTGAGGTTCTGAGAATTTGGGCATGAAGAGGTTTCTGGGTGCCACACCATAGCATCTACTACATGCATGTTTGTGTACACACACACACACACACACACACATGCACAAACATATTATTGGAACCAAATTTGATAACTGTATTTCAAATAGCAACAAATAATGTTTTCATCACACACTATTAAAATGACAGAAATTCAGTTGTCCTCAATATTTCAAAATCATCTTAAGAACTGCAACCTGATCAAGTCTTGTGAAGATCATAGGTGCAGTTGGAAAACATGAAAATTAAACTTGAGTATCAATGCCAAGCCAGTCTGGGACAACCATGTGAATCTGCTTTTCTTCCTTTGAGGAGAATAATAGGAAGAACATTCAGGGGCACATAGAATGAAAAACAGAAGTTGCCATACCCAACAGTGCTGAGTAGCCAATAGGTATTTTAACCGGCTGCCTTTTCTTTCTGTTATAGTGGTATTGTATCTTTCATAAGATGGATGGATTTGAGATTATTTATTTAACACATGGTATTGTAGGATATTGAATGTTCTAGATGTTTTACAAATATTAAGGTGTTGGATCTTCAAGACAATCCTCAGGGTAGATACTATTATTATCCCCATTTAGTGAAAAAAGAAAATGAAACACAAATAAATTGACTAAGGTCACACAAATAGTCAGTAGCCAGGGTTTAAACATTGGGTTGCACTAAACTGGTTTTTACTAAATTGTATTCATGGTTCTCACTAAACATTTGAAGTGAAACAGCTACTCTTCCTCTTTCTTTACTGTTCTCTGTGTCTATTATTGGCCACCATTTAATATTTTAGATGGATGTATTTTATAGTCCCATCTATCATGGAATAAAAATTTAAAGCTAGAAGACACCTCAGAGATCATTTAGGCCAATTTGTCACTTTTATAGAAGAGGTGAATTGAGTATCTGTGGCCATAAACCTTGTGAGCAGCCTGTCTGGGACTTCTTTCTTGCAACACTCAGTTCTGTGTTCTTTCTACTGTACCGTGAACCAGCTTTGGCTGGTTGAAAAAGACTTAGTTGATTCAGTTACAGAGCCACCTTAGTTTCACTCCATGCACTATGTGGATAAAGTTAGCACTTCATCCAGAAAGGTATTTTTCTTCCCTTGAACATGCTCATATCCTTTGCCCTAACAGTAGAGAGCATTAGAGTTAGATTTTTCTTTTTTCGCTCAGGGATAGAATTGCTTTGAGAAGAAAGGGTGGAAAAGAGGAGCAGTTCTCATTTGAAGATAGCTTTCTTGAAGCTCCCTGTTATTAAGAAAGCTTCAGGTTATTAGAATGAAATCAGAAAAAAATGTACTCTTGCTAACTCCAGAGATTAATGCCTGTGAGAACTGACTACAGCTTAAAAATTTTAGCTCCATGCATGTGTTTGATGAAATTGTCACCTGGCCTATATGTGGGAAGCAAATATTTATTGTCAGAAATAGTCTGGTTTCTCTTGACTTCCGTTAGCTTCCTGCAGCTGGGAAGAATACATTTTAACTTTGGATTAAAGCATAATAATGATGCATTTTTTCTAGCCAGCTGTGAGTCAGACATCATAAGATTAAAAAGGTCATTGCCAATACTTCATCAACACCAATACTTTTAAATTGTCAGTCACTGATTTTTTTCCAATAGAGTAGTTTATATGAGTCAGTTCTAACCTGAGATTAAAACTTTAAATTCAATTATAATAAGATTATCCTTGGATTTTGTATTAAAGTGCATTCCTGAAAGTCAAGAGTAAAATTTAACTTTCCCCAGTGAGCTTGTGTTTATTGACACATATTTTAAGAGGTAGGAGCAAAATAGAAAATAAGTAAGCAGTCTTTGAAAACACATTACAGCATTCAGAGCATGTATGAAAATGGTGAAGTTCTGAATGGTTTGAGTGATAGTAAATTCTGAGTAGTTTGAGTAAAATCAGAACTGCAGCACTTGGATCAAGGAGTAGAAAAAAATGCCCCTAAAAGGTACGTGCTGTCGCTTCAGTTATGTCTGACTCCATGGACTGTAGCCTGCCAGGCAGTTCTGTCCATGAGGATTCTCCAGGCAAGAATACTGGAATGGGTTGCCATTTCCTTCTTCAGGGGATCTTCCCAGGGATTGAACCAGTGTCTCTTATGTCTCTTGCATTGGCAGGTAGGTTATTTATCACTAGAGCCACCTGGGAAGCCCATGCTTAAAATACCTCTACCCAAAATATCCCTAAGTGCTGAGTGATAAAAGGCAAATACTTGGGTACAGAAAATATACTGTTTTATTCACTCAAGGAAAACATCCTGCAGCATTGAAAAGTTTTTGACCTATTCTGTTTATAACTTTTATCTTCACTAAATTCCTGAATCTATGATATATTTATGGAAAGCACCAGATCTTTTATTAGATTCCCTAATGTTTCCTTCTCCTTATATGACAGCACCCTCAGGTGAACTGTTATTAAAATAATATTTTGGACAGTAATTATTCTGAAATTTTTAGCCACACATTATTCATGATGGGAAGTTATGGGTATATATATCAGCATTTGCAAACATTTATTGAACACCCACTGTGATATATTAGTTGAAGCTCACAGATTTTCTAAAATGGGCAATTCGAGTGAATGAGGGTAAATGATTCTTATGCACTGGAACTGTTGATAACTCTCAGTGGAACGACATAGTTTGTTCTATACTTACTACGTATACTACTACTACTACTTAAGTACTTTACATGCTATTTGATATTGCAACAACCTTTGTGATAGGTGCTATTGTGGCTGTTTTAGAGAGGAAGAAGGTGAGAGATAGAGAGGTTAATCAACTCATTAGAGTCACATAGCTAGAATATGGCAGAGCTCTGGATTCTAGCCAAGCAATCAACTCCAGAATTTATGCTAAAAGCCACTCCACCATCCTACATACCCTGTGACCATAACAAGAATTGAGTTTCCAATTTACACAATTTAACTTCTTGCTAAATTATAAGAAATTCTATAATTTAGCAGAGTTTTAAATATAAAAGCAAACATGTCAGTCACCTTCATTATGCACTGAAATTCACAGAAACATTTGATGATATATTTTTTCTGCAGAAGTACTAGGATCTTTTAAAACTATATGACATCACTATGTACATTAATTTCTATGTATGTATGCCTACTCTACCCAGTGATCCATTAAGAGAGGAGGTGGGCTTAAATGTGCAGACTTTGAGTCCCACACCAAGGGACCAAACCCCAGTTGTACCACTCATTAGATACATGACTTGGAGCAAGTAACTTGACCTCTCTTATCAGGGTTTTCTCATATTTAGAATAGGGTATAAGTAGTATGTCTCATGTTGTTTAGGTGCTCAGTTGTGTCCGACTCTTTTGCAATGCCACAGACTGTAGTCCACCAGGCTCCTCTGTTCAGGGGCTCTCCCAGGCAAGAATACTGGAGTGGATAGCTGTTTTTCTTCTTCAGGTGATCTTCCCAACCCAGGGATCAAACCTTCATCTCCTGCCTGTGTCTCCTGCACTGCAGGCAGATTCTTTACCGCTGAGCCACTAGAGAAGTTAACCGACCAATGTAGACATGTTTAGTTTAATGCCTGCCATGTTCTAAGAACTCAGTCAATATTAGCTGAGGCTGTTGTCAGTGTTAGTATTCCTATTATATAGTCCACCTGAGCTGGCAGGGCAAGGACATGGGAGTTTCTACAGGGCAGAGTATGAGGTTCCTTTTCAACCAAAGCAATTCAGTTCAGTTCAGTCACTCAGTCGTGTCCGACTCTTTGCAATCCCATGGATGAAGCACACCAGGCCTCCCTGTCCATCACCAACTCCCGGAGTTTACTCAAACTCATTTCCATTGAGTCGGTGATGCCATCCAACCATCTCATCCTCTGTCGTCCCCTTCTCCTCCCACCTTCAATCTTTCCCAGCATCAGGGTCTTTTCAAATGAGTCAGCTCTTCGCATCAGGTGGCCAAAGTATTGGAGTTTCAGTTTCAACATCTGTCCTTCCAATGAATATTCGGGACTGATTTCCTTTAGAATGGACTGGTTGGATGTCCTTGCAGTCCAAAGCAATATCCCTCTATTATCTTCAAACTTCAAGAGACTTCGGTTTATTTTTGTTACTGATATTTCTAATAACTGTCTGCCCACTTAATTGCATCATGCTCTGGTTTAAGGAGTGATTTTATTTTGAAGGAATCTAGAAAAGAATGTGATTCTAATGAGATCTGGTAAGAAAATCTTGTTCCAATGACTGTGATGTGAAGAAACCTATTGTGAAAAATCCACAGATTTCAACACTCTTATTCAGAACCTGAAATTAGAACTAAGGTGGCAGTCATGATTAATAAGTTGAAAGTGTTCATTTGTATGATGATCTTCCATAGTTACAAAGCAACAATTCAAACATATTTTGATGATTTGATAATGAGACAGATGCTTCTGTTTTTATCTCTTATAATCATGGTCAGATAGCTAAGAGAAAAAGTAGAGATTACCATCTGGTTTCCTGAATTTAGTTCTCATTATTTTGAAGAAAATAATTTTTTTTTACAGACAAATTGTATTGAGGTTCAGGATAGTCTATCACCTGCTGAGGCTTTATGTATAGGATTTCAAAGATCTTTTGGAATTTTGGGGCTTTGCTTATACACTCAGTGTGTCATTAAAATCTTAAGTT
The DNA here is from genome assembly GCF_027580195.1 of Bos mutus. Classification (NCBI taxonomy): domain Eukaryota; kingdom Metazoa; phylum Chordata; class Mammalia; order Artiodactyla; family Bovidae; genus Bos; species Bos mutus. Next base: position 36,557,053 of record NC_091618.1, read on the forward strand.
TCTTGTTGAATATTAGTTCCCTACTGGTAGAATATATATTTCTTACATATATTTACATTAGGATAATATCTAGTTAAAGGAATCATTATCCACCTAAATTACAAAAGCACAGGCTTATTCTCAATTTACTCTCTTCATCATTGTACAGTTATTTACCAAGGATGGTTATTTTATCAGTGTACCCTGAAATTGTTCTCTCCCTAGTTCCTTCTGGCCTAGTTTATTTGAAGAGTCAGACATTCATGCATATAGGAGCTGGTGACTATCATAAACAAATAAAGACTGAATTCTTGAAAATAATAGTGAGTAGTAGGATCCTAGCAAACTGGGGATCAAATGCCCTTAAAGAGCATAGCCAGTAACCAACTAAAGAAGATCTATGAAACTCATTCAGTGTCGGCATACAAAAATGGGATAGCTCATGGATGGTCAGTTTACAACCTTTATTTTGCACTCTCCTCACTTTTCTCCTGTAATGTGGCAGTGACTCCTGACTTTAGCTATAGTTGTATGTAATCCAGCCTCTATACTGGCACCAGGTGGTATTTTTTAGGCTCCAGTGATAATTGTGTCACTCTCCTCTTAAAAAAAAAAAGAGGTCATCACCACATCGAATGCTGCATAAAATGCAAAGGTCAAATTCTCTACCATGATTTATAAAGGGTCCTTCTTGGATCTAGCCTCTTACTCTATTTTCAGTCTCATCACCCACCATATGCATAATACTTCAGAAATACAAAGTTATGTAACTTTGTCCAAGCATGCCACGCTATTGATTCTCCTGTGCTTGTTCTTACTGCAATTTTCCCCCTACCTTGTCCAACTGGTGGACAACCATCCTTAAAGCTTTACTTAGGCCATAGTACCTCTCTGAAGCCTCCCTGCTCATGCACACTTGCTAGACTATACAACAGATGGTCCTCAAAATACAGCTCTCCTTAGGTGCCTTCCACACGTCACCGATCTGGTCAAGTTTTACTCCATATCTGCCCACTTTATTAATTAGCTTCTATCCTCTAATGCACAAACCTTCTCTGACTCTCTTTTGTCTTTCTGGTGTCTCGAAGAGTACTTGGCATATAGTATGTGTTCTGTCATTGTGTGTGGATCTGAATATCAACTTCTTTCTAACATGCTTTCCATATTCTGTTATGAAGATGATAAGAAAAAGAATGATGAATGTTTTTGTGAACACTTCGTACAGGGACAAAATTATCAAACAGACTTTATCTCCAAGGCAATGACTGTTTTTATTAATCCTTTAAAGCATGCAGGGGTTTTATGTTCTCATGTTCACTTTATTCTAGAAATCTCCAAGTTGGCATGATCAAGGAGAAGGCACTGTTTAGGAAAGAGGACAAAGCTCCCATAAATCCCAGTTGTGGATTGATTTCAGAAAATGCTAATACATATGATGTCACCCAACTGCTGACTGATTGGACCATATCAGGCAGTATCTGCCTGGTTGTGTTTAATGGGCATTTATGTAGTGCTCGGCTCATGATGCTGCTTGAAGCAATATTCTCTTTCCACTACACCGAGTACACGGAGTATACGGTTCATAATTTTTTGACCTCTCTGATTTATATGTCTGTTTACCACAGCTTTTGTTTGATATCAGAAACCATTAATCCTTCAAAATCCTGCAGTTGTAATGTTAACTGCCAGCAGCATTGATTTGCAATTGGCATGAGAGTATGCTTCAACCATTTTATAACACTTCTGATTTGTTCTTACCACTGAAATCCTCCAATATAGAATTTTCCCTTACTCTTCAACAAAAATATGCTCACTCAAACAAAAGATGAGCACTCTAATATAGACCTTTGAGTGCATTTCCTTAGTTTTACTTCAACCTTTCAGTTAGACTAGTGTTTCATGACTCTTGGTTTCCCTATTGATGAAATACAATGAATAACTATTGTTTCTGGATTATTTTTTACTTGTCTGTAATCTAATATACATGATATGTATACATATAACACATATGCATGCATGTGTATGGGCTTCCATGGTGGCTCAGTGGTAAAGAACATGTCTGCCAATGCAGACAATGTGGGTTCAAGATGATTGAGTCAGGAAGATCCCTGAAGAAGGAAATGGCAACCTGCTCCAGTATTCTTGCCTGGGAAATCCCATGGACAGTGGAGCCTGGCAAGCTACACTCCATGGGGTCTCAAAACACTCAGACATGACTTAACAATTAAACAACAACCAAGAGTACATGTGTATATGTACATATACATATGTGTGTGTGTATATTGGGGGAAGATCCAGTTATATCTCTTGTTGGCAATCAGCAATACACTTTATTTTTAATTACATATATGTTTTATGAAGAAAATATATTAAAGGCTAATTTGAAGGTCTTTATAAATGATGTACTTTCACTTGTGAATTCTCACAGTGACTACTAATGTTATCAAAACCAATTTTTAAATTAGAGGCTTTTAATGCCCCTAGGGTATATTTCATTTTTTGCATAATTAATAAGAATAAGGGCTTCCCAATTGGCACTAGTGGTAAAGAACCTGCCTGCCAATGCAGGAGACACAAGAGATGTGGGTTTGATGCCTGGGTCAGGAAGATTCCCCTGGAAGAGGGTATGGCAACTGATTCCAGTATTCTTGCCTAGAAAATCTAATGGACAGAGGAGCCTGGTAGGTTACAGTCCATAGGGTCATAGAGATTTGGACATGACTGAAGTGACTTAGCACGTACGCAATAAGAATAATATAATTCTCAGCCTTGATAGAATCTATAATGATGATTTTGCCTCCATTAAAACTTTATATGAAATACTTTTGAAAAGTATGGATAGCTGAATTTGTTTTGAGTGGGTGTATGGGGAAAGATGACATGAAACAAGATATTGAGAAGAAAACAAAAATATGTGGGTCAGTCCAAATACATTTTCAGTTCAGTTCAGTTCAATTCAGTCGCTCAGTCGTATCCGACACTTTGAGACCCCATGAATCACAGCATGCCAGGCCTCCCTGTCCATCACCAACTCCCAGAGTTCACTCAAACTCACATCCATTGAGTCGGTGATGCCATCCAGCCATCTCATCCTCTGTCATCCCCTTCTCCTCCTGCCCCCAATCCCTCCCAACATCAGGGCCTTTTCCAATGAGTCAACTCTTCGCATGAGGTGGCCAAAGTATTGGAGTTTCAGCTTCAGCATCAGTCCTTCCAATGAACACCCAGGACTGATCTCCTTTAGGATGGACTGGTTGGATCTCTTTGCAGTCCAAGGGACTCTCAAGAGTCTTCTCCAACACCACAGTTCAAAAGCATCAATTCTTCAGTGCTCAGCTTTCTTTACAGTCCAACTGTCACATCCATACATGACCACTGGAAAAACAATAGCCTTGACTAGACCGACCTTTGTTGGCAAAGTAATGTCTCTGCCTTTGAATATGCTATCTAGGTTGGTCATAACTTTCCTTCCAAGGAGTAAGCGTCTTTTAATTTCATGGCTGTAGTCACCATCTGCAGTTATTTTGGAGCCCCAAAAAATAAAGTCTGACACTGTTTCCACTGTTTCCCCATCTATTTGCCATGAAATGATGGGACCAGATGCCATGATCTTCATTTTCTGAATGTTGAGCTTTAAGCCAGCTTTTTCACTCTCCACTTTCACTTTCATCAAGAGGCTTTTTAGTTCCTCTTCACTTTCTGCCATAAGGATGGTGTCATCTGCATATCTGAGGTTATTGATATTTCTCCTGGCAATCTTGATTCCAGCTTGTGCTTCTTCCAGCCCAGAGTTTCTCATGATGTACTCTGCATATAAGTTAAATAGGCAGGGTGACAATATACAGCCTTGACATACTCCTTTCCTAATTTGGAGCCAGTCTGTTGTTCCATGTCCAGTTCCAACTGTTGCTTCCTGACCTGCATATAGGTTTCTCAAGAGGCAGGTCAGGTGGTCTGGTATTCCCATCTCTTTCCATTAGGCAGTCTATTAGGACACGTTCATTCTCACTAATGAAAGTGTTTGCAAAAGAATATAAAGTACCTGGGGGAAAAAAAATGATCTAACAATTAGCTCATGTGCAGGTAATCCATTCTGCTTTTATAAGGCTTTTGGGAATAAAAGCCAAAAGCTATTTGTGGTTTGCTTTTTAACATCTGCCTCTTCCCTAATTTTGGAAATATTATCAAATTTTTACATTACTTAGAGAAATCAAGCACTTATACCTGAAAGCTAGGAAACTCCTTTTTCTTGACAATGGAAAACCCTAGGCATTAACTCGGAGAAGGCAATGGCACCCCACTTCAGTACTTTTGCCTGGAAAATCCCATGGACGGAGGAGCCTGGTGGGCTGCAGTCCATGGGGTTGCGAGGAGTCGGACACGACTGAGCGACTTCCCTTTCACTTTTCACTTTCATGCATCGGAGGAGGAAATGGCAACCCACTCCAATGTTCTTGCCTGGAGAATCCCAGGGACGGAGGAGCCTGGTGGGCTGCTGTCTATGGGGTCACACAGAGTTGGGCATGACTGAAGTGACTTAGCAAGCAAGCAAGCAAGGCATTAACTGCTTCTTTTGGGAAATTTGGTGTTTTTCAGGGAATGATGTACCTGGAAGAAAGACGGCTTGTTCATCGGGACTTGGCAGCCCGTAATGTCTTAGTGAAATCTCCAAACCATGTGAAAATCACGGATTTTGGACTAGCCAGACTCTTGGAAGGAGATGAAAAAGAGTATAATGCTGATGGAGGAAAGGTGAATATCTTTTTGAGAGCAATATTACTTGAAAATATAGTGTAATATCCTTTTGTCTCCTTATATGTTATAGAAAGAAGCCAACAAACCTGAGGTTTAAGAGATTATAAAATCTTAGTTCTACTATTTGCCTTCTGTCCTACCCACAGTAATATATATATATATATTTATATATATATATATATACACATATACATACACACACATACATACACAACTATATATACATATAGTTGTATACATGTACATACACATACATACACATATATATTAATAGAATATTTAAAATAGATATATAGCATGTATTACCAACTTCCATTTCTCAAAAGTAGCTAAAATAGGATGAGTGTCTGGATCCAAGTGGTCTTTATGTCAGTTCTAATGGGGAGTGGGTAGCTCCCAAGAAACTCTATAAAGATTACATTTTAATCCAGGGCCATATAAATTGTTTCATTGATCCTACTAATTTAAGACTATCACAAAGAGATCAGAGAAGTACTTCTCTCTCACAGACTAGAGAGAAGTCTTGCTACTACCAAGAATCATAAATATTGGAAAGTTGAACATTCTACTTAACTTCTAATCCTCCTGTAGCAAAAGCAACAGATTGCTCTTATCTGGCTCTGTTTTTTTGTTTGTTTGTTTTCATTGTAGCATATGATGTACCAGTTTATTTATTGGATTGACCAAAAAGTTCGTTTTGTTTTAAGTAAAAATTAAAGACACATTTTTCATTTTCACTAAGACTTTTACTGAACAAAGTATTCACTAATCAGGACTTCCCTGGTGGCTCAGTGGTAAAGAATCACCCTGCAATACAGGAGACTCAGGTTTGATCTCTGGGTTGGGAAGATCCCTTGGAGAAGGAAATGGTAACCCACTTCAGTATTCTTACATGTGAAATTCCATGGACAGAGGAGCCTGGCGAGCTATAGTCCAAGGTCCCAAGAGTCAGACATGACTTAGCAACTAAACAACAGCAATAACAAAAATTCACTAAGCGAAAGAACTTTTTGGTCAACCCAGTATTCTCTGACTCCCTCCACTAGAATGTCAGCCATTCTACCCCAAGGAATAGTGCCACTGCCTCTTCTAACTTTTCTGACTCTCCACCCACAAGCCCTGCCTGACAGCTGTCTTTCTGCCTCTCTCATTCACCATATGGGGTCTCAATCCATGCCTTAGTTCCAGTTCTTATCTTTCTTCATTAACCCACACTTTAGCTTGTTATTCTTTGCCAACTATTGAGGATACCTCCTCTTCATGTGGGGGATCCTCTAGCTTGGCCTGGATAAGCTTACATCAGAAGAGACCAAATAAAATAAGCAAATGCAGCCTTAACCTATAAGTGCATGCTAACAAAAACAAGTAATTAATGTGTCAGGTAAATATGTTTATTATTTGCCTTTACTCATCATGGGTCACCCAGATGCATATTATAATTATTTTACAATGACAGGCCTCCAAATGCTAAACATTGATTTTTATACTAAAAGCTTATAAATAAAACTATATATATTCAAATCTTATCACAAACACAAAGCAAAACACAACATGTATATTTTTAAAATCTTCAGTTTTGTAGCTTTCTCTGGCTTTTCCTTGATTTTATTAGCCTATTTTGCCTATTTACTACAAACTGCAACCATTTGAGACCACAGCTTTGAAATTCACTACAAGACTGCACAGAAGTAGAAGTCTATAAATCACATGACTTCACTTGTCTTGAGAACATACAGCTGTAAGATTTGTCTAAAGCAAGATTCATTAGAGCTTTAAATGCCTAGTAACCATTAAGTCTTTATCAAGCCACCTGTGATTTAAACTTACTTCTTTAACAGTGTCTGTAGTCCATAAAGTCGGTTAACTCCTTGCCCATAGGGAAATTACTTTCAATGTGTCTTCTGTTCCCTTTCACTGAATACCATGATTCTGTCACTGAATTACCTTGGTGTCACCTTGGTGAGCAGCCAACCTCATGATTTCAAAGGCCTATTTAGTTTTTAGCTTTCAACTGCAAGGTAGAAGTGTTTATCTTTATTCCATAGAATCTAATTATATTCCCAGCTCTATAACACTGCCCTTCGTAGTTGAAACTTGTTCTGCTGACCCATCAGCAGCAGCGTATGTGAGCTGAGTCGCTTTTCTTACAGTGATGATGGATTTGTACTGATCCTCTCATATTCTTTTATATAATTCCTATTTTGAAAATGGTACGTATTTTCAATACTGGCTACCCAAGTCGAGGGAGATCATTTGTGGCTGGGGAACAAAGCAAGGCTAACTTTGGAATTCGTTATTTTAGGTGTTTTAGTGACCAAATTATCTGAGAGGAGAGGGAGAGAACAGGTGTAGAAAGAGTTCATTTTATCAGTGGCCTGAAATTTGAGGGTGGAAAGGGTTCCTGAAAATGTAGGGAATCTTATTTGGGGGAAAAACAATACAGTATGACCACATTATTAAAAATATATGTATTAGATGTTTTAGAATTGATATTGTGTGTCATAATATTAACTAGTAACTTAATCACTGAATAGTAAGAAGCTTAGAAAGTGATACTATTTCCCTTTTTACTGTTTATGAAGCTTTTAAAAATAAATATTTTTAATTAATTCTTTTTAAGATTAAATTTCATTTCCTCCCTGTTTTGAAAAATAACACATTTCTATTTTTCTATGCATACAAGAGAGGTGAATCCAGAGACTCATATTGAGGAAATATAGAAATGACTTTTTATATGACTTACACTTCTTATTTTTCTGTAGATGCCAATTAAATGGATGGCTCTGGAGTGTATACATTATAGGAAATTCACCCATCAGAGTGACGTTTGGAGCTATGGTAAATAATTCTTCTTTGTGTTATAAGGCTTTTAAAGCAAAAATAAACATTTTAGGTTTCTTGGTTCTCTAAAATGTAATATATTAATGTCTTAGTTGAGTTGTCTATCATAACCTTTGCTTTGGTAGCAACTTGTCTAATCATTTTGATGAACAAAACAAAACAAAAAGCAGCAGTTTTAGATTAGGGACATTTTCATAGACTCCTATGGCCTTCATTTTCAACAGATCTTTGAAAACATAATTTCAAATGTTTTTTATAAATGTTTTTCAAATGTTTTAATAAATGTTTTTTAAAAAGCATTTTCTTACTGAAATCTAGTTATATAGTAAGAAAATAGAGATTATTGTTAGAACAAATACCAATTATTGAAAGCAGTAGGATGAAAGCAATAAATGTGAGGGGAGAGATAGATAAGAGAGATGATTTATAATTATACCTTTAATTGTAATTTATGAACTACTTTTGGAGTAAACAGGTACATTAGAAAATTAATAAATGAATGGGAACAGTGATTTTAAATTTTAGAGCATTTATTTGCATCTAACAGTTTTTGAGATGAGCTTCTTAGTGCCTGTCTGGCTATTTACAAACTTAAGTCCACTAATACTAAGTATTAGTAAGAACAAATCAACACCTTTTCTAAGTTTACATAAACTGTATAAAACTAGCACTTCTAACAATAAAAAGCTCAGTGCTTCTTTAAATGAAAATGTGTTGGTGAGTCTTGAAAGCATGAAGCAATTTATTTAACTCAAATTTAAGCTTAGGTTTTATTTTTTGAAAGAAGATTAAACAACCTGTATTTTTAATCTAAAAACAGTATAAATTATCTTTAAAATATAAGATATTTCTATGGGGTAGTTTTTCTTTCCACACCTGTAAACTGTATGAGGTGTTACAATTTTCATGAAGACTCATGTAGTCTCCTCAGCTTAGAAGCAGAGTGTTGTGTGTTTGAGATTAGGCAAGTACAGGGGAACCCTTGACAAAACTTAATTAAGCTGAAAGGACTAAATTAAAAACAGATATATATCATTACATATAAATCATATACACTTAAATATGAGATAGAAATATACATGAGATACATTAACATGTACATATGCATTTATATACTATATGGTATAGATCAGCATATATATTACATGATAAAGTAGATTTACATATAAGATAGATTTATATAATATCAAATAGATTTTTTTCTTTTCTTTCCCTTTTTTGTTCCTACTTATGTTTCCCTGAACTAAATGTGACAATCTACAAATTTTAAATGATTTCTAGAATAAATAAATACATATATACATTAAAGAAAATATTGGCAGGGCAATCACATTTTTAATAATAAAATGTATCTTTTGAAGAAAATCCTGTTTTAAGGTCATACTATTATTCTTCATGTTGAGTTGCAATATCTCAGAATCTGATGGATGGACAGATAGGTGGATGGATAGATAGATAAAGGGAACTCCGTTTTGAAACATAGCCCAGGTCATCAATCCATATCTATAAGGCATTTTAGGATTTTTATTATATATCATAGTTGGTTGCAAAAGTCATAAAAGGCTAAGAAAGATTCATAGTCTTATTTACAGTGAATCTACATGGAACATTGCCCCTGGCTGCATCTTTACTTTTATAAAAATAAATATGCATTGAATATGTTTTCTATCTTCAAATGATAAAACTGTAAGTTTTGAAGATGTTTCTGATTTAATTTTCTTGAGATTGCTCTTCTACATGGAGCCATCTCTGTTTAACCGTATCTTGTCATCAACTCTGCAAAGATATAATTGGAATATTATTGGTAGAAGTGGGGGTTTTGATTTTTCTACTTCAACTTTTATATTGATGTGTTTCTGTTTATTGTAGTTTCTGTTATTTTTATTTGTAGTTGCCTTGTATCTTACTCATAGAAGTCCTGATAGAGATGTGAAAGTACCTATTCTTTTATAATTACAAATATAAGTTAATAAAATGTTATCATTAAATACATATTCTATAAATATGACACTATGAATAGCCAGTAATCTACTTCTTACTTTGTTTCAGCCTTCGTCATGAACACTGACTTTTAGTCATCAGTTCTATGAATCATTCTTCAGTATGCAAAATCAAGTAGTGTTTTATAAGGCTGAAAGTTAAATTGCATAACTAATTTCCATGTTTATACTATATTTAAGATCCATAAGATGTAAATATTAACCAAAAAATCAGATAATCTCTAATGATACTATTATGATGAATAATTTGAAGTTTACATATATTTTTATATTTTAAGCTTTGCATGTTTATCAGTCAATGATAACTGTTATAAACTAAAAATGACTTCAGCGTGAATAAATAATTCATTACAAATGGCAATGGAAAAAAAACCATCATTAATGAATTTTATATTGAAAGATACTTGTATATGCATCAGTTAAAATCCACTTATTAATACTATTGTATTAGCAGGTACAATTTCTGAATAACCTTTACCCCTAAGAAAACTATAACTATTAAATTAGCTAATTATTAGATTATACAGAGGCGCTCTGTGTATGTTACTGTTCGTATCAGTATCATTATTCTTATATTATATTATATTATTCTACTTGCAAGCTAGTATTTAGAGTATTTGCTTTCACCAAGGAAAGAATGTTCTAGTGATTCAAGATACTGTTATTATCTAAGAAATAGACTATTACTGATTTCTTTCAATTTGGAGATGATCACTTTACATGCATTTTGTTTTGCATATGGATCATTCTTCAGTCAGTCTCTCATATGTGCTTAAGAAATGAATCTGTTTTATTCTACTTGTTTTCTTCACATTAGTTAAAAAGAAAGGCACAATTATTTATTGTAACCGAAACATTCTAAACCCTAGCTTGACCTTTAGGACTTCTAATAGCAAAAATGTTAATCTCAAAATTAATCAATAGCAGATTTTACCTAATCATATTTGTTTGGTATCAGTACACATGTATATAGTAAATAAACTGTTTTACAGGCTCTAATGTGATAAAACTTAAACTGGGTCAACAAACATTAGTATAATTAGACTATTTCTAATTACCCTCTGAAAAGCATTCTTTTGCCACAGACATGTTGCTGGTTTGCTCATAGTATATTGCTGATGTGCTTATGTGAGAATTGATCTCTAATTTAGGAGTCACTATATGGGAACTGATGACCTTTGGAGGAAAACCTTATGATGGAATTCCAACCAGAGAAATTCCTGATTTATTAGAGAAAGGAGAACGTTTGCCTCAGCCTCCCATCTGCACTATTGACGTTTACATGGTCATGGTCAAATGTAAGATTGCTAATCAATCTTCACAATTTTTTCTGTGTATTGAAAAATATAAAATTCTAAAGATCATTGTGAAAGGAGAATATAAACACCTATGTTTGTTGCAATTTTTTTAATGTGAAGAAGTATCATGCTTTCATACTATGAAGTCAACATTATATGATTCTTATGCTTCTTATTTATTTCACTTTGATTCTTATCACTTCTATACAATCAACTTGTTTCTCTCAAAGGGATGTAATTAATCACAATAATGTTAATAATCTTTAAAGGAAAAAAAGCAGACTAAAGAAATGATCTACACATAAAGAAAAAGAAGCTTGAAGCTAATCATTTAAAAAGATGAATTAAATGGAAATGAGTTTACCAGTCTCAATCAACAGGAAATTAGCAAGGCAGAGTGGGAAGTGGAAAGGCATGAATCTATATTGAACTAAAAAGATTGTGAATATTTACTTTTTTTCAATTAAATCATTTGTTTACATCTAACTCCCTTATTTTTCTTCCTCCCTTCTGGGTCTCAGACACATACGTGTTATAAATGTGTTTTGCAAGCCTAGGCTCTTAATTTAAATAGAATTAGGGAAGTCTCTGGAGTTTCTGAATTAATTTAAATGAGATTAGCATTCAGCAATCTTTCTTGTGTAATCTGGGGTTTGCCCCTTTTGATTTACACAGGGTTAGCAAAGAAACAAACTGGTGAAGGTGAATAAGCATCTTATTAATATGAGACTTTGGACCCAGGTCTACTCAGATTTATATTCATGACATGTGTGATACATTCTGACAGTGAGGGAAGAAATAAAAAATGTGCTTTTCAGTTTGGGTCAGCATGCCCTTTTCTCTAAGCGTAGTTCTATTTACTCAATATTTAGTTAGAAAGAAACTGATACCTCACTGAGAATTTAACCTTTTTTGTTCCCATAGAGTTCCAGAAACACTGATTTTCTCATTAACATCTTGGTATCAAAAACATTTTTTTCAATGGTTGTATATAAAATATAGAGCATTTGAGCTTAGTTAGGAGAGAAAAAAAATCAAATAATATTAATGACAGCCAAAGACTTCCCATAACAAGAATAAAGATTGAATTATGAGAAACAGAGAAACAAGTTTTATAACTTTATTAGGTCAAACATTGTTTGGTAGTCATCCATGGAAGAGAGTATGCAAACATGCATGCATTACATAACTTGATCCCGTGTAGAGTGAGATGATTTAGATAGTTCATTTAGAAGCTCCAATAAAATAATGAAAACTCAGGAATACATTTTTGCCAAATAAGGACTTTTACCTCGCTTTTAGAACTTTTAGTGTCTAAGAAAAGGGTCATTTGGAAGTAAAATCAAGGAAAGCTCGGTACTTTTATTCTTGTCATTTCATCAGTTAAATAGAGCCTAGGGAGATAAGACCCACTTTATCTAGACTCCCAGCTAAATAATAATACATACCTTGAAAATTGCTGATAGTGTTTTTATGTTGGAAAGGCTAATACTCAGATAAATGAACAGCTATTGCTCAACAAACATTGCCAATCACTTTGCATTAGTTGTTTTTCCCACCAGGAAAAAAAAATAGCATAAGAAAGTTGCTTTTGATTCTTTTCTTCACTTTTATGCCAGTGTATCACATTGTAATCAAAGTTTTTAATCCATGTCACTCCTGATATAAACTGATAAATTATATTCCAATCTCACCTTCTATACACATTAAAGAAAAGTTTTTTTAAAAAATTCTCTTTACACATAATGAGAAAAGATCTGAGATTTCTTAAGTTCCTATGGTTAGCCTAGGTTATATTTTCTATGATGAAAAAATTAATTTTAAATTATATCAACAAGATAAAAAGCTTATGTTATTATTACATGTAGTTATGAATATCAGTAAACTGATTGTGAGACTCTCACCTATTGAATTGTTTCTTTCATTAGTTTTCTTTGTTTTTCAGGTTATTTTTATTAAAATAATATTTTTCAAACTTAACCTATATTTTTGTAAAATTTGCATCCCACTTCTTCCTAATTGTGGATATAGTGACTTTTATTGCTTGTGAATTTCTAGGTTGGATGATTGATGCTGACAGTAGACCTAAATTTAAGGAACTGGCTGCTGAATTTTCAAGGATGGCTCGAGACCCTCAAAGATACCTAGTTATTCAGGTTTGTACCTTTGACTTAGGTTTTTGAGAAGAGCACAATGGAAAGCTCACTACAAAACAGTAATAATATCTGAACTTTCGAACTGTGGATATCACCACTCACAAACTGATTAACTAAGCAGAACATAATGTGAAATGACTTTTGCTTGTCAGAACCGCTTCTAAGCATTTTCCCTTAGCACTTAAGTGCCTCTGCTATTGATCTGTCAGATAATTATGATTATTCATGTGCATAAAAAGGCCTTTATCCTCAGACAAGCCTTGAAGTACTCTACTAGTTACATTCATTGTTATAATTATCTCCTCTTGGAAAAAAAAGAAAATAAATTTTCATTTTCATTGTGTCCATGTTTGAAGGCAGTGAATTAGATATTTAAATATATTGACATTTCATTTCCTAGAAAAATATTTTAAAATATGTTTATTTAAAAAATAATATCTCAGGTTATTATAACCAAACAATAACTCAGATTTAAATGAATATATATAGATAAAATAATAGACCAAAAGAACATTTTATATGTAACACTACAAAAACTGGATTTGATCATTTAAATTTGCAGTAAATTTTGTTGTGAATATTTTGCATAAACCATAAGCAAATAGTCTGGATAACACTGAGTTAAGATTTCTCAATAAAACAGAGCACTGTTTATCTTCATATCAATAGTCTGACATGAAGATAAAAGTCACGTTTTAGCAGACAATGATTTCTATCTAACTTTTTCCCAAATTAACTCTGATTTTAAAAAATGTTTACAAAAATATCTTATAACTTAAATTTTTAAATTCTACTTAAGAAATAGTTGAGGTAAGAGAGTAACAATTGTTTTGGTGTTTCTCCCATTCCCATTTAGGTTCTTTTCCATGCTTGTTGTGATTTTGAATGATATCACTTTCATAATGTTATGCTGTAGAACAAATCATGGATACTTTGTGTCCTGATAGCTTTGCACTATCAACCAACCAAATATAATAAAGATTGATAAGTTCATTGCTCTTTCTTTATTATTTACTCTTAAAGTCACAGTTAAACACCATCTTGGCAATGAAACCTACCATTATTCTCAAATCTAAAATGGATTATGCTCTCTAAAAATAGCCATAGCATTCTACTTTATTCATCTCAAATTTTTTTCTGTATTTAATTTATTTATCTTTCCCTGTCATATCTATATATGTTATAGGCTTCTATATGGCAGGTAATTGTGCTAAATATTTTTTAATGAGTGCATGAATTTGCAATGATTTTGATATTATATAAATTTGCTGCAAACTTCACATATTTAACATGAAGGAAAGAATCATTTTTGTCTGTGTATCTGATGGGCAATTTTTTAGGGTGATGATCGTATGAAGCTTCCCAGTCCAAACGACAGCAAGTTCTTTCAGAATCTCTTGGATGAAGAAGATTTAGAAGATATGATGGATGCTGAGGAATACCTGGTACCTCAAGCTTTCAACATCCCTCCTCCCATCTATACTTCCAGATCAAGAATTGACTCAAATAGGGTAAGAAGTATTACATACCACTTCTCATATTATTTCTGAGAAACAAAATCATGGAAATACTCTGCAAGCACAAAAATTACCAAATAAATAGTATAGCTCAAATCAGTGTGATTCCTAAATTAAAAGCAAGTTTTATCAACAAAAGATATGCCAAACTTGCCACATATAGTTAATTTTGAAAGGCAAGCATGGGCAATACAACATGAACTCTAAAATATCTTCAAGATTTCAAAAGGAGAAAAAATTTTTTTTTTGGTCTTAAATTTAGTTAAAACAAATTTCAATTTTCGAAAATCTATCACCAATTCAAACTAATAAATCTGTATGTGTTTATAAATAAATGAAAATTCTTCCCAAGATAGGCTTTCTTCTTTTTTCTTAATAAGATAATGTGACTTATTGGTCAAGAGACAATACAAGTACAGCTCTTTCTTTAGTGGACGTTAAATATTTTCTGTGAGGTCGAAGTAGAAACAGAACACTGTGCAACCCTTTGGACTAAATCAATCATCTTGGTAGGGCTTCTGAATCATTTCTAAGATGCAGATTTAAATTTTGAAAGAAGCATCTGAACATAATTTCCATTTCATGTTAAATATTAAGTCCACTCTATGTGAATAGCATTTTTTTCTCTGAAAACTATAAGTCCACGAATTCATTCATTTATTTTTTGATATTGGTTCATCACTCCTTCAAAATTTATTGAATACCTCTGCATTACTAGACGATTGAAATTCAAAAAGTTTGACATAGTTACTACTTTCAAGATATACCAACTTTGACAAAAGTCACAAAGATATAGAGACAGAATGCAACATGATTGTGTTATAATCAAGTGTTCATTGGCCATTATGGAGCATAGAGAAGCCTGTGATAAGTTTCTTCAATTGAAAAGACATACACACAATGCTTACTTTTTTTCTAGAAAGCAATTCTTTTCTTTTGATCTCCTCCTCCCTCTAAGAATATTGTCATAGCTTGTGGAACAAGCAGCATCCTATTTGTCTTGACCATAAGCATAAACTCATTCCAGTATTCTTGCCTGGGAAATCCCATGGACAGACGAGACTGGAGGGCCACAGTCCATGGGGATGCAAGAGTTGGACGCAACTTAGTGACCAAACACCCACCACAGTAAGCATAAAAACTTTCAACTTGCTGCTCATTCTCCAAAACAAAGTCATTTACTTTATTTCAAACTGATAGCAGTAATAAACCTCGTGCTTACTATATGTCAACATATACATGTTTACTCTTAATCCTTAGAACAAGCCCCATGAGGTTCTAATATCATTATCTCTGTCTTAAATATGAAGAAACTTGTCACAGATTTGAGGACTTGATGGATGTCACCCAATCAGTACAAGTTCAGGATCCTAATGTGTACAGTCTCTCTGTGCTATTCATACAATTGCTTCAAAGTGATTGGAACATGTTCTCTTCAATACAGTTGTTTCTCTTGGCATCAACCTCAACCTCTGAGTTACATATTGTTTGGAAAGCTCCCTGGGTATTTTCTTATAACATCCATCTCCCAACCTGCCCCATACCTTTTCTCCCCTCCATCCTCATAAGGTCTGTTATCAGTTCAGTTCAGTCACTCAGTCGTGTCCGACTCTTTGTGACCTCATGAATCAGAGCACGCCAGGCCTCCTGTCCATCACCAACTTCCAGAGTTCACTCAAACTCATGTCCATCGAGTCGGTGATGCCATCTAGCCATCTCATCCTCTGTCGTCCCCTTCTCCTCCTGCCCCCAATCCCTCCCAGTATCAGGGTCTTTTCCAATTAGTCAATTCTTCACATGAGGTGACCAAAGTATTGGAGTTTCAACTTCAGCATCAGTCCTTCTAATGAACACCCAGGACTGATCTTCTTTAGGATGGACTGGTTGGATCTCCTTGCAGTCCAAGGGACTCTCAAGAGTCTTCTCCAATACTACAGCTCAAAAGCATCAATTCTTCAGCATTCAGCTTTCTTCACAGTCCAATATCACATCCATACATGACCACAGGAAAAACCATAGCCTTGACTAGACAGACCTTTGTTGGCAAAGTAATGTCTCTGCTTTTGAATATGCTGTCTAGGTTGGTCATAACTTTCCTTCCAAGGAGTAAGCATCTTTGAATTTCATGGCTGCAATCACCATCTGCAGTGATTTTGGAGCCAAATAAACAAAGTCTGACACTGTTTCCACTGTTTCCCCATCTATTTGCCATGAAGTGATGGGACCAGATGCCATGATCTTCGTTTTCTGAATGTTGAGCTTTAAGCCAACTTTTTCACTCTCATCTTTCAAGGGGCTTTTTAGTTCCCTCTTCACTTTCTGCCATAAGGGTGGTGTCATCTGCATATCTGAGGTTATTGAGATTTCTCCTGGCAATCTTGATTCCAGCTTGTGCTTCTTCCAGCCCAGCATTTCTCATGATGTACTCTGCATAGAAGTTAAATAAATAGGGTGACAATATACAGCCTTGACATACTCCTTTTCCTATTTGGAACTAGTCTGTTGTTCCATGTCCAGTTCTAACTGTTGCTTCCTGACCTGCATATAGGTTTCTCAAGAGGCAGGTCAGGTGGTTTGGTATTCCCATCTCTTTCAGAATTTTCCACAGTTTATTGTGATCCACACAGTTATTGTGATCCACACAGTCAAAGGCTTTGGCATAGTCAATAAAGCAGAAATAGATGTTTTTCTGGAATTCTCTTGCTTTTTTGATGATCCAGTGGATGTTGGCAATTTGATCTCTGGTTCCTCTGCCTTTTCTAAAACCATCTTGAGCATCTGGAAGTTCACGGTTCATGTATTGCTGAAGCCTGGCTTGGAGAATTTTGAGCATTACTTTACTAGTGTGAAAGATGAGTGCAATTGTGCAGTAGTTTGAGCATTCTTTGGCATTGCCTTTCTTTGGGATTGGAATGAAAACTGACCTTTTCCAGTCCTGTGGCCACTGGTGAGTTTTCCAAATTTGCTGGCATATTGAGTGCAGCACTTTCACAGCATCATCTTTCAGGATTTGAAATAGCTCAACTGGAATTCCATCACCTCCACTAGCTTTGTTTTTAGTGATGCTTTCTAATAGAAAGAGGCAAAAATAAAGACCTTAAGTATTTTTTCCTTTATATGAAAATATGTCTGTAACTCAGTAGACAGGAGACAGAACTAAAAAGTTTAAGATTAAATCAACTGATCAGATCAGATCAGTCGCTCAGTGGTGTCCAACTTTTGCAACCCCATGAATCGCAGCACGCCAGGCCTCCCTGTCCATCACCAACTCCCGGAGTTCACTGAGACTCACGTCCATCAAGTCAGTGATGCCATCCAGCCATCTCATCCTCTGTCGTCCCCTTCTCCTCCTGCCCCCAATCCGTCCCAGCATCAGAGTCTTTTCCAATGAGTCAACTGAATATCAGTATTTTGTTCATGTCAAGGAGCAATATCTTTGGGACTTTCTTGGTGGTCCAGTGGCTAAGATCTGCATTCCCAATGTAGGGGGCCTAGGTTCAATCTCTGATCAGGAAGTTGGATAACACATGCTACAACTAAGAGTTCAGTGCCACCAAATAAATAAAACATTTCTTTAAAAGAAGGAGCAACATCTTTAATGTATATAAAGGAGGCACTTTTTTTCCACTGTACACTTAACAAAATGGTCAGATCATAATTGACATTTGTAATTTTACATGACAAATTCGTTACTTTTATTGAAACAGGGAAATTTCAAGAAAATAGTTTTCCTTCATTAACATGATATGTTATAAAGGCCAAGGGCTTGAATCTTTCTTTTTATAATGATTATTGAATTCCAGCTTTCTGTTTATTTCTATTTACACTCAATGCAAGGAATTCATAATGAAGGTTTGAGTTAACTTAATGGAATTAGTAAAACAAAGTGAAAACCACATGAGAAATTATTTGGCCTTTAGTCACCATTTCTTATTCCACATTATTATTTAAACAATGTTATCTGTATACTTCTTTTTCATGTATAATACTTTTTCATGTCTTTGTTAAAAGAATTGTTTTTAAGTATCATTTTATTTTTAGGCCTTAGAAAGCCTCATTATTCATCTATATTTTTCTATTTTTTCAGTGGTAATTTCAAACATGTGAAAATACCATTTTTCCCCTTCTTTCCTATAAAGCTAGTCTTATTTTATCATTAAAAAGTAAATTCAATTTTAGGTTCTGTGGCCACCTTACATGGTAAGGGAACATTTTAAGGTGAATTTTAATCAAAGGTTCTTTTGAGCATGTTTGTTGGACTTTGAAACCAAAAAGTAATCCAGTTTTTAAATATAGACTCCCTGCTCACTAGCTGAGAGGCTTAAAGTTCTGAATATCTTGACAACTTTGCTTCTTCATTCGTAAAATAAGCACAATACTATTTACATGATTGTTAGGCAGTTTAAAAAATTGCAGCATATCTGAAGTGCTAGGCAAATACTTATTACATTCTTTTAGAATCACACAAATCTTATTTTTAGTTGTTTCCTTGTCAATATAATAAACTATTACATTCTTTTATAAAATTCTCTACACATTATCTATGAAAAACCCATTGATACAATCACTGCTTGACAAGCAAATTACTTCAGATTATTTCAGGTTCTTATAGCAAATAAGTTATGAAAGTTATTTTTATTATGCTTTTCATTATTTCAAATTCTATATATATTTTGATAAATTATAATCTTAAAATGATGCATCAGCTAAAAACACAGTGTTGATATTTATCCAGCAAGGTGATAGATATAAAGGCAAATAATGCTAGAAAATATTCAGCTAATTTATATTTTTGTTATTGTTGTTAGCTATTCTCTTAATATTATCTCAAAGACTTTAATCAAAATAATATACCCAAAACACTTACTTTAGCATGAGGTAAACTTCTGCGAACTTAAGGTCTCTGTATCTATAAAATGGGGACAAAAAAATTCCTCACAGAATATTGTGAAGATTGACTTTTTAATATATCTAAGCATATGGTCCATTGATGGACTGCAGAAGGTGCTCAATCAAGTTGAAGTAAATGGAAACCAACTATTTGTTCAGAGCTTATTATGTAGCAAGGGAGTCTGCCACTGTCATTTGTGTTTTGGGAGAGATATTGGTTTCTCAGGTGGAGCTAGTGGTAAAGAACCTGCCTCCCAATGCAGGAGACATAAGAGATGCAGATTCTATCCCTGGGTCCCGAAGTTCCCTGGAGGAGGGCATGGCAACCCACTCCAGTATTCTTGCCTGGAGAATCCCATGGACAGGGGAGCCTGGCAAGCTACATACAGCCCACAGTGTCTAAAAGAGTCAGACATGAATGAAGTGACTTAGCATGCACACAAGGACAGAATGGGAAACCTTTATCAGTTCAGTTCAGTTGCTCAGTCGTGTCCAACTCTTTGTGACCCGATGGACTGAAGCATGCCCAGGTTTCCCTGTCCATCACCAACTCCCAGAGTTTACTCAAACTCATGTCCATTGAGTCGGTGATGCCATCCAGCCACCTCATCTTCTGTCGTCCCCTTCTCCTTCTGTTCCCAATCCCTCCCAGCATCAGGGTCTTTTCCAATGAGTCAATTCTTTGCATAAGGTGACCAAAGTATTGGAACTTCAGCTTCAGCATTAGTCCTTCCAATGAACACCCAGGACTGATTTCCTTTAGGATGGACTGCAGTCCAAGGGACTCTCAAGAGTCTTCTCCAACACCACAGTTCAAAAGCATCAATTCTTCTGCCCTCAGCTTTCTTTATAGTCCAACTCTCACATCCATACATGACTACTGGAAAAACCATAGCTTTGACTATATAGACCTTTGTTTGTAAAGTAATGTCTCTGCTTTTTGATATGCTGTCTAGTTTTGTCATAGGTTTTCTTCCAAGGAAAACTTGGAAGAAAAGTTTGTCATAGCTTTTCTTCCAAAGGGGAAACCTCTATAGTGGAGACAAAGGAAGGCTTCAGGTATGCCCTGATTGAAGGCTATTGGCTTGGGGAATCAATAAAAAGGCTAATGAAAAGCAGGGCATCCTGTGGAGTTGGGTGCATATTTGGCTTTCTCTGGTTGGCTCTAAATTGAAAATGGGGGCAAAAATTAGAGAAGCTGCTAGTTATTAATCAAATCCTGGTCGCTTAGGGCCAATTATTAACAGAAGTTATTACTTAGCTTCCTGGATTGTGACTAAAGATAACAATCAAACTTCCTGAAAAAGTCTGATTCATAGTTGACTGTCTTCCTGAGCTATTTATTCTAGCTATGGTTTCCTGGGCATGTTGCTGTAGGTATGAATTAGACTGCTGGGTTCATATATGATCCTGCCATTATCTGTTTATATATTCACTCTATCAAGAGGTTTTAGGTTCCCTTATTCCTTTCTTTTCTCTTGATATATGTATTTAAATGCATAGTGCCTTATATTTTAAATTCAATATTCAATATGATTTTGGACTTTCTGCACAAATTTTTTTCTGTTTACATGGACAAGTTTTGTCTCTTTCTTTTGAGTTACCTAGATTTATGTTGTTTAGTATCATGAGTTGTACATTTAATGGAACAGCAGTGAAGAAGAGTGACTAGTAAATTGACGATGCTGCTAAAGATATTTTAGTTTTAGTGATACTAGTTCAATTTAATGTAAAAACTTCAGTGTATTTTTATAGAGAAGGATATATTTCAATTGTTGCAGGATCATTCAGTCATTTGTGGTGAATAGTTTTAAAAATTAAGTGTCCCGTCTCTTTCAAAACACATCAGTTAACACATCAAGTATCCAGGTCAGGGGAAGATAGAGAAATTGTAGCTACTCCACATTGGTACATCAGGTGATCCATAATAGATCTAGCATCACAATTTAGTTTTCTCACTTCTTTCCAATCAACAGATTTGCATTTTTCCTCCTTTGTTTTCCCTTTTACTTCCAGGATGGGTATATAAATGAATTGTAAAACTGGAAAAAAGTATAGGCAGGAAAAGTGAAGGATGATGAAAGATAAAGGGGTTTGGTATTTCACAAATTTGATCAGCTTCTAAATAATTGAATATGGACTGAATATTGACTGCTCAGAAAATATAATTCTATAAACTTTATTTTGTACCTCTGTCACTTTACTATCAGTTAAGATTTCATATCTTTGATGAAGATATTTTAGCAAGGTTTCCACATGCATTGTAATTATCTGTGAGATTTTAACTAATCCATCAGAAAAGAGAGAAAGAAAAGAAGGAAGGAAGAAAGATAATGAAATATAAGAAATCTCCGGCCTTCCCTGGGGGATTTTTGATACTGTGCTATGTATGCTTCCTAATGATGTATAAGCTAGTAGAAACTAAAGCAAGATGAGAATGCAGAAAAAGTAATGTCATTTAAACTACAAGAGTTTCAATTGAATTTTTCTTTACAATTTAGGAAATCAGAACTTTGACTTTAATAGTAATATCAACTGAAACTTACTGAGTTCTTACTATAACCCAATTACTATAGTACTAACTACACTTAGTAGTGTTTTAAATTAAATATTTCACAAAGCTCTATGAGGTAGGTAATAATATATATCCCGTTTTTGGAGCTAAGGAAATTAAAATATGGAGCAGTTAGATAATTTACCAATGATAAGAGTCAAAGCTATAATTAATTAAGTTTAGCTTCCAATAGTCCCACTTAGGATCCATATTCCTAAAATAACAGAGGGGCTTGGGGAAGGAGGTTCCTCAATTCAAGTTGCTACTGAACTTCTTACAACTTATGGAACTAACACTTTTCATTTCCTTAATGGTAATTGGATAAAAGAAACTAAGTTGGATGTCAGGAATCTCACATTCTAGAACTCTGACACTTCAGCCTCGGTCATATTATTTAATCAGATTCAGTTTCTTTACTTCAGTGATGAGAAGATTGAACTGAATCACATATAAACACTTTCTAGTTTTAAAGCTATCTTTCCACTGGATGGCTTTTCAAAATAATCATTTATTTTATGTAATTATGTTATATTTTCTTCTAGAAAATGTTTAATTGAAAAATGCCCCAAAACATTTTGGGTTACATCTATACACCACTTTTTTTTTTTTTTTTTTCTTATGTGATTGATTATAGAAGAGAAAAACCTAAGGACACAAGTTAAGGAAGCATCTCATAGCTAAATGATGTAGTGGGAGAATTTTGTGATGATACAACAAGGTTACTCTGGTTGCAATTTACCAAGGATCAATATCAATTCTAACAACAGCTGCTACTTGATGATAAATGATTGTAGTCTCAGGATATTGCTTTTACATTTCTTCCAAAATTATGTCAAGGATTCCTGCACAGTATCTTTGATATGATATTTGGGTGTTTTGTTTTTTTTTTTAATTTTATCTATCAAGGCAGGAGAAAAAGCTATTCTTACTAGGATAATCCATATCACTGGTATTTTTTGCCCCAAAGTGTTACCTAAGTAGTAATCTTTTAGCTTGTTAGGTTATTATAATGAAAGAGCAAATGAATTAATATAGTGAATGTTTATCTTGGGCCAGACACTGTGTTGGGCAAGAGAGTACAGAGGTAAAAGCAACCTTGTTCCTTCAAAAAATTAATATTCTAGTTGAGGAAATAATGTACTGAGGGCAATATGCCTGGTATCGTAGGAAAAAGACCAAATCAGCTTAAGAGGCTATAGAAAGTCATTTGTGGCTGTATTTGAATCTAGCTTGGAGTAGAAGTGGAGTTTTGATAGGTTGGGACTGAAATGGATCAGAAGAAAGCAAAAGTCAAAACTAAACAGAAACTCTGACATGAACAAAGACGTGATGATGTATTTTTAAGTATACTTTAAAAAAATCCTCATTTTTGTAATAGTTCTATACAAACTCTTTGCCACCCCATGGATTGCAGCCCTCAGGCTCCTCTGTCCATGGGATTCTCCAGGCAAAAATACTGGAGTGGGTAGCTATTCTCTTCTCCAGGGTATCTTCCCTACCCCAGGGATCAAGCCTAGGTCTCCTGCATTGCAGGTGGATTTTTTACTGTCTGAGCCACCAGGGAAGCTCTTTTCCATACTATACATGCTTAATAGCTCTGTTATCAGAGGAGATCTGATGGACCTTCACTCAGTTTTCCTATTTTTTATCAATGTTATGAAGGCTTGAGACATGGTTGTGAAATTCTCTTGCTTTTCATTAAAACTATGCAATTCAAAACCAAATCCTTTCTGGTCTTCCTGAAAAACAGCTCTCAAATTCCTGCCAGTATTCTAATTCAGGCCTTCATCACTTCAAAGGAATTACTAAAAAATCATTCAAACTAATATCTACATTTTTTTAAATTTTTGCAGATGGGCTGTTTTTATATATAGGGTTTAATGAATGGAAGACAGTATTGTGAATATGTCAAACACTTGATCATTTACTAGCATTAATTCCTTTCACTTTATTTTGTCCTCATCTATTGAGAATATGCCTTTTATTTTCAGCAATGGGATAAACTTGAATGATATATGTTATATTAGATTTCTCTTTATATGATATATAGTCCTATTGTCACTAACAGTAGAAGGAATTTTGAACATTCATCCTAGGAAATGCCTTGGCCATTCCAGTTGACCAGTCACTGCAATTTATTTTCCACTACTCTCTAGCTCACACATACAAAATTGCCCAGAGCTGCAAGCATTATCCCTGTCTTGATCTCTTTCAGTATATAGATCATATTGGTGTTTTCTGTTTTAGTTTGGAAGTGTGGGTGGATAGTTGCTATATTTTAACAAAGAACTATTTTTCCTTATGCATTATAGATTTGTTTATTTGCTTTTTTCCCCCTAAATAAGAGCATATAATCAAATTACATTTGTTTAAACTTCTAAGTTCTTGGAAATTATATGGATATTAAAATTAATTCTGATCTCTCTGGTTTGTCACTAATATGAGAGTATCTCTCAATCTCTCAAATGATTAATTTATCATCAAAGTAACAATGTCTTTTTGTGCAATGTCTTCTCTACCAGTGACTTTCTTAAAATCTGGCTATATTATTTCAGTTATACTACTGTTTGTAAGCTTTACTTTTCTTTAACAAAATATTTTTTTTCATTAGTATTACTCTTTTATTTCTCCTTGATTCTCAAAAGATTTTCTTAGAATTTAGGTCACAGCATCATGTTAGACTTAATGATGTCTTTTATAATACCAGCTCTGCATTCTTCATATAACCCTATATTTATGAATTACACACAAAAATTAATTACTCTTCAATTTCTTAAGTAAGAAAGAAAATTTTTAGTCTTCTTTCTCAAATCTCCAGGTATCATAGATATCTCTTCTAGCAGATTTGGACTTGAGGTACCACCTCCTTGTTATAGTATCTTATTATTTCCTCCATAGTTGTTTATTGTTTAGAGAATCTGCTCTTTCTGTTGGCAAATGAAAGATTTAAAACTAAATACTAATGCCTATGAATGCATGTTTGCAGATGTAATAGAGGTGGTATATTTACTAGAGCATGGTAAATCAGAGTAACCTCTGCTCCCCGACCCCAGATGAAATGACAAGAAGTTATATAGAGCTTTCCAGACTCAAAGCTGAGGGAGGAGAGGAGGTTGGCAGTAAATTAAAAAAAAAAAATTAAAATACAATATGTTATTCCCTGTACATAAAACTCCATGGTTCCACTTACATAGAGACCCCTGATTATTCTTACCACACCAACAATATAATCTTCTTCCCTCTCATTTTCCATTTTTCCTTCCTTCTTTCCCTTTGTATTTATGTCCTTCTCTAGTCACTTGTTTCAACTAATTTTCTCTGAATAAAAATATATCCAAATATGGTCCAAGTATATCAATGAACTCAGTAATTTGTATCACTGAGCTGCCCCATTGTAATATGAGGTGACATGTAAGTAATTATATATTCATAGAGTGCCAGAGATGGGATCTTAAAGGCCCTCTGGTACAAGCACTGTCATCTACAGTGAAGTCACTCAGTTGTGTCCCACTCTTTGCAACCACATGGACGGTAGCCTACCAGGCTCTTCCATCCATGGGATTTTCCAGGCAAGAATACTGGAGTGGGTTGCCATTTCCTTCTCCAGGAGATCTTCCCGACTCAGGGATTGAACCCGGGTCTCCCGCATTGTGGGCAGATACTTTACCATCTGAGCCACCTTGGAAGTCTACATGTGTAAACTGATACTAGAAAAGATAAAATCCAGAACTTTGTGTCCTTTGCTGTTAAAGGAAAGGTGAGAAACCATTCTCCGATCTCTTACTTCTAACATTTAATCCTTTATTGTTTCTATCTACTTTTTTTACTGGTCAAAACATGGATATCTTGATGTTGACTTCAAGTCTAATGAGATTTAGCATCGATTGGTTTAAAAATGTTCCTGCTGGGAGTGCAGTGAGAGGCCAGAGAGCCTGCTGCTGTTTGCCTCCTCTGTTTATTCTCCTGTGAGACTCCCTGTAATCAAGACTTAATGGTTTAGGAGGATCAAATGGAACTGATAAAGCCAAAATACAAAATCTTAGAGCACAAAGGGAGCACAGTGTCTGTGTTGAGACTCAGTAATTACATGCTTGAAGATAAAATGATCCTTGCAAGTTTCATAAAACTTTCAAAATTTTCAAACACTAATTTAAATATAGTTACCACTTATTGATCACAGATTTGTGTGTTATGTTCGGCTCTGAGCTTCTGAGCTTTTACGTTTGTTACCTTAATCTTCATAGGGAGAGGGTGGGATGATTTGGGAGAATGGCATTGAAACATGTATAATATCATATATGAAATGAATTGCCAGTCCAGGTTCAATGCATGATACTGGATGCTTGGGGCTGGTGCACTGAGATGACCCAGAGGAATGGTACAGGGAGAGAGGTGGGAGGGGGTTCAGGATGGTGGATTCATGTTGATGTATGGCAAAACCAATACAATATTGTAAAGTAATTAGCCTCCAATTAAAATAAATCAATTTATATTAAAAATAAAAAAATAAATTTACACTAACAGGAAAAAAAAAAAAAAAGACTAAGCAGAATTTACCATTTGAATTCTACAGAGGAGAAACAAACACAGAGACATAGAAGCCTCTTTTTACTGAGGCTTCCACCTTATATGGTAAAAAGTAAGATTTGAACACAGAGGTGTGTCATTTATAGTCTAAGTGTTTAACGCCCACCTTTCATTTGTTAAAATAGCATGGAAAATCAATATATCATCTCCAAAAAATAACAACATATAAATAAAAGCCTAATAACTATTCAAACTGCTAAAAGCAGTACATATTTATTTAATTTTTTAAATATTTAGGACAATCTTTATGAAACCTTTTTTACCCTAGCCTACGAAGTCATATTTTGAAAAGTACTCACACCTTTTCTTGAACTCTTTGAGGATGCAAAGTCCACTACAAGCAATATGTTATAAAAACAGAGTCCCTTTCATTCTTGGCATACTCACAAATTAAATGATAGCTTATAAAGTTTACAAAGGACTTTGATATAGGTGGGGTTTTATTTTCACACCATAATCCCAGAGACACAGTATTTGAAATCCCTGACTTGATAACTTGGTGAAGACTTGTTAACTCAAGACCCAAACCAGTACCAGGCCAAACCAGTATCTGACTCCAAACTGAGTGACTCGACTATTAAATAGTGGTTCATCTGAAAGCACGTGTTGTTGGCATCACTGTTTGTTGCCTCTTCTCAGTACTGTACTTGGACACTGCCAAACAGACCCTTCTGTGACATGGAGACAAAGGACCATAGCAACATGGCTTGTTGAAGGCGAAACTAATGTTAAAGAACATTTCCGTGATCTTTATGAAATTATTTTACAGAAGCAATTATCAGATACCTTAAAAAGCCTTTTTAAATAAACAAAAGAGCTTCTTCCCTGCTTTGTTCAAAAGTGCTAAGGAAAAAACTCAGAACAAGAAAGGGAAACAAAGAGGAGGGAGGGGCCCCTTAGAGATTTAGATATGGAATGTTAATGAATGTGTTATCTAAATCACTTAGATGGTTATGTTTTAGTATTATTGCCACAAGATTCCTAGCTCCACTTTACATTATGGGAAACATCTCATCAAGAAGTCTATTCTTTACTGTAGGAGACCTGGAGAGCACAATTGTGAGTTTCTTTACCCTTTACACAATAGAATTGGGAGATTATCATCAACTTTCTATTCATATTTTGTGGAGGTTATCTAATTTATGTGTGTATATATTTATTTATTTATTTATTCTGACAAATCTTTGTCTGCCAAAGCTCCCTGTTCAAGCCAGATTGCTCTGATGATTTCTCCTGCAAAGGTTTGAGAGAGAAATGTTCTATTTCTTTGTCAATAAAGATTGATGGCATTTTGAGAGGTGCAGAATATCCTTTGATTGCTCCATGAAACAGACTGGAAAAGATGTTCGTGGGTAGTGGGGGGTGGGCTCACTCATCAGCTTTCCTTTGTGCAATTGCTGCAGTTGCACACACCCTCATCACAAGCATCTTTGTGTGTCGGTCCCTTTTCTCCTTCACCTGTCCAAATGAAATTTTCCATTGTACTCCTAACACACCAGTGTTCTCAAGAGAGGCTAATGTGTGCACTGTAGTTCTCACTCAAACACTGTAGACAGATGGCTGTGAACCACCCTCTCATTATACTTTAGCAAAGGTTGAATTGAGAGAGGGATTCCCCTGGAGAAGGGAATGGCAACCTATTCCAGTATTCTTGACTGGAGAATCTCATGGACAGCGGAGCAGGGCAGGCTACAGTCCATGGGATCACAAAGAGTTGGACACAACTGAGCAACTAACACTTTCATTTTCAGACCACCATAGGAAAAATTCCAAATACTGTGACCTTATCCCTTGTAAAATGTTTTGACAAAAGAAGTACTTTTTTTTTGAGAGTAAATTTGAGAGGGGAAAGAAAACATAAGTTTAATTCACAACCAATTCGGTTTGCTTTGTCCAACAAGAATCATAGACATTGTTTAGTAACATCCATACTTGTTTTCCCTCTCTGATAGAAAAGAATAATATTTAACATTCTTTGCATTAATGGAGATGGTGAGACGTATACAATTAATATTTATTTGGAGTTTGGTGTAATTTGTTCTTATTTAGAGCTAGGTACTATAATTTTATGTTATATAGACCGAGCTTTTGAATATCCTGAGTTTAAATGACTAAACTTATTCTTTAACTCCTCAGTTTAGTCGCTCAGTCATGTCTGACTTTTTGCGACCCCATGGACTGCAGGACGCCAGGCTTCCCTGTCCATCACCAACTCCTGGAGCTTGCTCAAACTCATGTCCATGGAGTTGGTGATGCTGTCCAACCATCTCATCCTCTGTTGTCCCTTTCTCCCACCTTCAATCTTTCCCAGCATCGGGGTCTTTTCCAATGAGTCAATTTCCTCAGATGGACCAGTGTTACAGTTCCATGTCACAGCTCAGTTTTATTTAGAAAGCAAAGGAAAATAGATCCTTGAGGTGTGAGGGTGGGCCGACCCAAAAAACATGAAGAGAAGTCCCCTGGCCCAATTTTGCCTCCTCTTTTTATATGTTTTTTTTTTTCCTCCCCACTGAGCCTGCCCTATGTAAATTGGGCTAGCCAGGAGGGCTGTTCTTTTACCTGAGGTTCTCACTCAGGTCCTCGGACCTTCCTTTGTTCTGTTCTGTGGGCTTTTCCCTTCTTTGACTTTTAGCCACCATCATTCTGGACTCCTTTTTCCTATTCTAACTGCCTAACACAAAGTTTGACATAAGTGACGGTTTTGGGAAAATCAGCAAGATTTGGGTACCATTTGGATGTTGCAGAGTGAGATAGAGAATTCAAGGTGACACCAAATTTTCTCAATGAAAGGTTGAGAAAATGTCAATATTACTAGTAGTGTATGAGAATAGAGAACGTATAATAAGGAAATATATTCAATATTTTGGAATATAAGTAGATACAGATGTTAGATACTTGGGAATGTATGTCTAGAACTCAAGTGAAGTTGAATCTTGGTTTGGATGATTCAACTTGATTCATGATATATTGGTATTGTTCTTGAGAGTAGCTTTTGTAGAATATAGAACTAATGAAGAACAGAATATGATTGAAGATTAAAGGCAGGCAGTGGTAATTCTTTACTTTTTTTTTTATTGTAAAGGGAAGAAATGGGATTAAATATAAGCTCAGAGTGAAAGATTACTCAGAGAATGCTTTCTAGAATAATAGGAATTCAAATATTCTTAAACTAGAGTGAGGTAGTGAAATCATAGAGACAGAAAATAATAGGATATGGGCGGAGAAAAGTCTAGAAGTAGTTAGCAGAAGATAAGGTCAATACATTTAAAGAAAATTTATCTTAGGCAGAACAGTGTAATCATTGGCACAAGGAAATTTAAGGGTAAGATTTTAACCCATCAGTCAGACAGGTTTCTCTGTCTCTTGAACACTAGGTAAACTTTTATTCAACCTAAAGTTCACAGATGGAAGATGTTCAAACTACCTCTCCTTTTTTTTCTTTTAACTCATTGGGAGAAAATGTGTTTTTTTAAGTAATTTGAAAAACTTGCAAAGTGTGCTAGCAGAACATGGGCTTGGAGATCTCACTGTGTTTAAATCTGGGCTTCAGTACTTATTATTAATAGTTTTGTAAACTTGAATGACTTCACCTCTTAGTTTCCTTTTCCTTTTTTGAACTCTAGGTTCAAATAACACCTACTGTTGATTTTTTTAAAATGCACAACATGAGAGTTCCGAGTTAAGATTTTTTTGTGGCAGAATGAGGACTGCAGCTTGGGACACTGCCTTTCAGATAGCTCTGAGAAACAACTCCAAGGAGATAAGGGGGAGCTAGCCAATGGCACCCCACTCCAGTACTCTTGCCTGGAAAATCCCATGGATGGAGGAGCCTGGTAGGTGGCAGTCTATGGGGTCGCGAAGAGTCGGACACGACTGAGTGACTTCACTTTCACGCATTGGAGAAGGAAATGGCAACCCACTCCAGTGTTCTTGCCTGGAGAATCCCAGGGACGGGGAAGCCTGCTGGGCTGCCGTCTCTGGGGTCGCACAGAGTCGGACACGACTGAAGCGACTTAGCAGTAACATAGGATATATAGGAGTTTTGCAACAAAGAGCAGGTAGTCAGGTAGTCAGAAACATCAAACGATTAATGTTAATTAAAGAAACCAGATTTGTCAAGTTAAGGAATTTAGTTCTTTTCTTGTACGGGCAGATGCAAGAGTATGGGCTCACTGATATCAATTGTTTGATATGCACCTCAGCTATCTGGATCAGTTTCCTGTGTTTTCACATCCTGAGTTTTCTCAGGGTTCACTATAGGGAGTGGCTGCAATCTGATAGCTACTAGATGGCAGGTATTCTTTTCCTCCCTGAGTGTCCTCAGGGTTCACAGTGGGGAGTGACTGCAGTCTGATGGCTGCTAGATGGCAGGTATTCTTTTCCTTCCTGAGTTTCTTCAGGGCTCACCAGCTTACTTGTAGAACTGCAATCGCTAATAACTGTGATATCCTTGTTTCTGATAGGGCAGGAAATATTCCTTTGCAGATATCACTGGGCAATGTAAGTGATTGTTGTTTAGTTGCTAAGTCATGTCTGACTCTCTTGTGACACGATGGACTGTAGGCTGCCAGACTCTTCTTTCCATGGGGTTGTCCAGGCAAGAATACTGGAGCAGGTTGCCATTTCCTTCTCCAGGGGATCTTCCCAACCCAGAGATTGAACCTGGGTCTCCTGTATTGACAGGTAGATTCTTTACCACTGAGCCACCTGGGAAGCCTATCTGAGTGGTACCAATTAAGAGTGTTAGTGTTGGTAATTGCCTGTGAAAACTATAGATAATAATCGCAAGGATAAGGACTTTGTGTGTGGGTATCAAAAGAGGATGCCATGATCTGAAAGTTTACAGCTTATTAATCCTGGCTTTGATGCCTGAGCTGAATCATAGAATGAATATTTTCCACTAGAAAAAATAATCCAAAGAAGCCTTCTGGATGCACAGAATAGGAGATGGAGTAGCACTGCTCATGAATACCAGATTTCTGATAAAGAATAAACTGTAGGGAACATTCTCTGAAAAGTGAGCGGAGAATATGGGAGGATATAGGTATTATGGAGCCAGTCATATCATTGGGAGTAGGAGTTGAGCCTCTTTAAGAAAAATGCTGCAAAATAAAAATATTAAATAAAAAAAGAAAAGGATATAAATAAGCTTATTTACAAAACAGAAACATACTCACAGAGAGTGAACTTATGGTTACCAGGGGAGAAGGGTGTCGGGAAGGGATAGTTACCAAATTTGGGATTGACATGTACACACTGTTGTTTTTAAAATGGATAACCAAGGACTTCCCTGGTTATCCAAAAGTTAAGGCTCTGTTCGTCCCACGCAGGGGGCACAGGCCTGATCCCTGACAAGGGAACTAAGTTCCCACATGCTGTGTGGCCAAAAAAAAAAAAAAAAAAAAAAGGGCATAAAATGGATAACCAACAAGGACCTAGTGTAGAGCACAGGAAGTTCTACTCAATATTATATAACAACCCAAATGGGAAAAGAATTTGAAAAAGAATAGATAGATGTATGTGTATAATTGAATCACTTTGCTGAACACCTGAAACTAGCATAGCATTGTTAGTGAACAATACTCTCATATAAAGTAAAAAGTTAAAAATAATAAAATTCTTACTTTTTAAAAGTTTACCAAATTTCCCAGGCCCTGGAAGAAGTGATGCAACTGAAGAGCCTGAAGCTCTTACCGCTTCAAGGTAAATTCACTCTGGGTAGAGAAGGTAAGGTTATATGCAGGAGTAAAGACTGCTGGGAATGTATGTGTTCCAAGTTTCAAATAGCACTTTAGTGAAAACTTCCTCTGGGGCTCCCAGTATTTGGAAACTCAAGATGGATGGGGCGGGCCCCGGAAATTCAATACAATAGCAAAGTGGCGCTTCCTTCCTCCCTTCTGGAGGTGGATGATCTAGCACTTTTAGAAATTGTATTTGTGAGCTGCTAAACATTTTATGAATGTTCACTTGACCAAATGCTTAGGATGAGTTGTTTTTACTCTTCTCTTGACCAAAATTTCCAAGCAGGAAAATATGAAAGCATTTCAAAGCAAATAATTCACAACCTGGGCTTATGTCAAGCTCTCTTGGAAATATCTTCTCCTCCTGCATAACTGATATTCAATATGCTTTTGTATGGAAACAGGTTGGATTAAAATATCCTAAAAGTGCTGTCAGTGTGCTGATTTTATTTCTAACTGCTTTGGTTACCTTTCAATAAGAGTTTAAGAAATCAGTCTTAAATGATCAAAACATTCTCTTCTCATTTATTATTTTTGGCAAAATCTGAGCTACTAGGTATATTTTTAACATTTAGACAAGTAAATTTGGGAGAAATGAGAGAAGTGAGAAACTAATAACAACGATTTGATTATGTATTTAAGGAGCTTGCGTTCTAAAAGATAGTATTTATGAAAAATAAACAATTTCTAAAATTCTTGGGTATATATTTACAAATAAAAACAGTAATGGTTTTTATGAGAGCCTGGGAAGTCTAACATTTAAGACTTACAGCATGAAAGACAATCAGCCACACTCTCCTTTGTGATTATATTTATTAGGTCAAGTATTAATATTTTATTTGATCAAAATGTAGCTGCACTTTTGCATAACATTGTCTTTTAGATGCGATAAGTAATAATTGTGCTACTATTAATACATAATAAAGGACCAAGTGGCCTGGAAAATAAACCAGGAGCTTTTCTTGCCTGTCTAGCACTTTTTTTTGTTGTTTGTTTGGTAGACCTTGGGAGAAAGCCTGGGGTATGCAATATGAGGAAAAATCTAATCTATTTTATTTTTCCCAACTCCAAGTCATTTATCAAATTATTTCAGATTGCAAATCTAAGCACTTTTCTATAATTTAGCAACTTTCTTTCCAAGAGGTGTCTTTCTTAAAAGTATTTAGCATACTTTTAAAATCTATAAAATGCTTCAAGTCTTTTTAATAAGTAACACATAGGAATTCTGTCTCCACCAAATGGGGTAGGAGAATTCAAACATTTCTTACATTAGTATGTGCTTCTCTTAATGTGCCAGTTTTCCCTGAAAACATCAATGATCTCAGGGAATAAAAAAAAATTTAAGCACACATTCCGGACTGAGGACTTCTCCTTGCCCTGTTAACAGTGCCTTAGCATGACTTCCGAGACATAGGAGTTGTCTGTCTGAGTCAGTACAAATGATTCAAGAAGATCAAGGCCAACACATGCTCTGCAGAGATGGGAGTTTCTAATGTTTGGCTTTCATGGACTCTGACACCCTCATCATCAAAAGAAAACAAAAGTAATGAAGATTTTATTTCAATTTATCATAATCTCTACTGTTAGGTCATTCAGTTAATTTTATTTTAGCTGCTTAAGGAATTTGTTATTGAACATTTAATATGCACCTTTCTGTGTCTAAGGGCTGAAAGAGGGTCGTGCTTTGATTTACTGCTGCACTAAGAAAAGCATATCATTACTTTTTTTTATTTTCAAAGAAATGTTTTACAATGACTTTAAATGATGAGCTAACCTATATATATATATATATATTCAAATGAAACAAATTATTTTTTATTTGTATCAATAACACCATCCCCTTTTGATAATGTTTTCAAATGACATTCATGTGTATGCAAGTGCTCAGTCACTCAGTCGTGTCCAATTCTTTGTGACCCCATGGACTGTAGCCCACCAGGTTCCTCAGTCCATGGAATTTTCCAGGCAAGAACACTGGAGTGGGTTGCCATTTCCTACTCCAGGGGATACTCCCAACTCAGGGACCGAACTTGTGTTTCTTGTGTCTCCTACATTGACAGGCAGATTCTTTACCACTGAGCCACCTGGGAAGCACTTCAAATGACATATATAATATTAAGGCTGCAAAATGAACTCTATCATCACACAGATACAAAATAGGTAACTGTATACTTTTATTCTGGTATACAAGAAACATATGCTTGCTTGGTTTGCAGCATTTAATATAGTCTTGTATGAGTGATACTTGGACAAGTCACCCTTCAGCTGGATTTTTTTTTTAATTACTAGAAAAAAATACCGTATTGCACATTTATATAATACATTTTTTTTCAAATACATTTACCATGAACATGAACTTATAAAACTCATAAAGCAGGCAGACAGACATTATTATTTCCATTTTACAGATGAGGACATTAAGCTTTGAGTACAATTTATTTACAGCAACAGAGCTGGTGGGTGGCAGTGCTCTTCCCTAATCAAGAGCTGTCCTTCTATAGCTTCTTTCCTTCCTAGAGACTTAGAATTTAATTTATTTATAACTTTAATTTTTCTGTACTGTGCGTCAGTTGCTCAGTCATGTCCAACTCTGCAATCCCTGGACTGTAGCCCACCAGGCTCCTCTGTTCATGGGATTCTCCAGGGAATAATACTAGAGTGGGTAGCCATTCCATTCTCCAGAGGATTTTCCCGACCCAGGGATCGAACCCAGTCTCCTGCATTTCAAGTGGATTCTTTCCCATCTGAGCCACCAGGAAAGCCCAGTCCAATACTATTTAACCATAATTATTCTAAAAAAAAAAAAAAACTTCTGAAAAATTTTTAATAATTTTTAATGATTCTTCCTGTCTGTTATGCACAGAAATGTAGGTGGATGGTATGTACAACTTAAAATGAATACTTGCAAGGATCTGTGTTTGAGCTTATGAGCCAAAACTACACTTTTCATCTGCCTACAGGCAATTTATCCTCAGCGTTTGTCTTTCCTATTGTTCTTACTTAATTTATATTCTTCAGGATAAAGCAGAAGCTGAGTTTCCTAGACCTCCAAAGCATTAGGAAATACATAGAGGTCTCAAGGGAATGTTGTCGTACTAGTGATAGAATCCTGATGTTTTATGACTAGATGCAAAATATCCATTGCATCTGGAACCACTCGTTATTTGTAAAAATACTATTTTTGGCCATTAGAATTAAGACTTTAAACAATGCCTCCAGAAATAGTAGCTAATTGACAGAAAGAGTGAGTGTACTAGATAAGATATAATATTCAGATGATTGTTTGGGATTCAGTTTAAATTTAGGACTCACCCTGAGTATCTGCAGAGTAAAATATGTGCAATATATAATTTAAGGAATGTTAAAATTCTTTATACTTTAAAACATATCCCACTGCCTGAGGTCTTCAAAGTGAAAACAGTGAAAGTGTTAGTCACTCAGGCCTGTCTTACTCTTTGTCTTACTCTTTACTCCCCATGGACTAGGACTATAGCCTGCCAGGCTCCTCTGTCCATGAAATTCTCCAGGCAAGAATACTGGAGTAGGTAACCATCCCCTTCTCCAGGGGATCTTCCCAATGCAGGAATCGAACCAGGAAGGCCCAGAAATTCTCATTAATAAAGTCAAACTTGAAGTTTAAATATCTTTTCCATCTATCCATCCTTTGATTCAATATCCTTTTACTAAATATTCATCACATCTATGTTCCTGACCTGTGCTAGGTATGAAGGGTATAACAGTAAATTTAAGTCTTCTTCTAAATAGCCTGGGGCTTTGGCTCAGATGGTAAAGAATCTGCCTGCAATGCAAGAGACCTGAGTTGGATCCCTGGGTCAGGAAGATCCCCTGGAGAAGGAACTGGCCACCCATTCCAGTATTCTTGCTTGGAGAATTCCATAAACAGAGGAGCCTGGTGGCCTATACTCCATGGGGTCGTAAAGAGTTGGACACAACTGGGCAACTAATACTATCACTTTCTTCTAAATACATTCACAATCTAAGAAAGATAGCAAACTAATGAAGTAAATAAACGATTAGAATAAAATTGATGAATTACTCATATGGGGTGCAGAATATGTTCTTGATAGATATTTTTGAATCAATAATTACATGTAAACAGAGCAATGATAGCATTCCATAGAATTAATATGTAATCAAGATGAAGATACTAGAAAGAAATGTTTAGGAAACAATTGGAACCTGGGCAGGTAACTGGAGGTAATAGAAGTCATGGACCATCAGGAACTGCTGGTACTTTTTTTGACTGGAGGCATATGATGAATAAGCAGAAAGACAAAGCTGGAAAAACTGGCAGGAGCCATAGCTACAAAAAGCCTTCATGCCACAAGAAATTGAGATGTGTTTTAACCTGAAGCCAAAAGGGGTCTTGTAGGTTTTTAAGCAGGAAATGAAGTGTGAATATTAGATTGGAATGAGGACATCAAGGAGACCAATTAGAAAAATATTATAGTAGTTTAGTCAAGAAATGTGGTCATCATTAAGTTCATTGCATGTGCTGTGCCTATTTTCCCTAGAGTCCTGGTTTACTCCTATTACTCCTGACTTAATTATTTATAGCATTTTCTTTTATGCTCAAAATTTCCCAGTTAGAATGCTAAATGATTTCACACCTTAACATCAGAATTAAAACAGTATCAATGAAGATGGAGAAAATGGTTGTATCCTTGCGGTATTAAGATGTTTAAATGGGTAGATGTTGGATGCTTATGAAGAATGAGATAGAGGTGAAGTCAAAGATGACACTGAGATATTTAACTTACACAAGTAGATAAGTTGATACTATTCACCAAGCCAAGAAAGATAAGAGAATTCCATTTAATGTCAGGAGAGGTGATGTTCATTTCAGTTTTGGAAAAGTGACATTTGAAAAAGCATGGAACATTCCAGTGGAGATGTCAGGTCAGCAGTTAATTATGTGTGTACAGGTTGGTACTCAGTAGTTCAGTGTTATGTGAGGTGGAACTATTTATGACCTACTACCACCAAGTTGAGAAAATTCCCCCAAACTAATCAGACTAAATGGATGCCCTTAGCCTAGCCACAGCCAAATCCCTGAGAAGAGGATAACACTATAGATAAGAGAGGGGGTTTTGTAATATGAATTACTGACTCAAAATGATGCATCTTTTATGAGATGATGCAAACAGCCCCATTTCCTATAGAACCAGGACTAGAATCAGTGAACTCTGGCATCTGTTGCTGCTGCTGCTGCTGCTAAGTTGCTTCAGTCATGTCCGACTCTGTGCAACCCCATAGACGGCAGCCCATCAGGCTCCGCCATCCCTGGGATTCTACAGGCAAGAGCACTGGAGTGGGTTGCCATTTCCTTCTCCAATGCATGAAAGTGAAAAGTGAAAGTGAAGTTGCACAGTCGTTAGGGAGCAGTAAAAAAATATGGACTTGAAATTGAAAAGGAAACATGATAATCAGACTTCGCTTCTTTAGAGTTTCACCTGGCTTGTCCCAACTCAGTTTTGCAGACATAATCTAAGAAGGATACCAAGCAGATTGTTTTTGTTTCATAGTAAACCATGAAAATATTTTTCTAATTTGGCCTATTGATTTTTGTTGTTAGTAACTAGATGTGGGACCTTGAGCAAAGTCACCTGCCATCTCTATTACCACAGCTGAAAATAGGGAGAAGGAGATTGGGTGATCTCTGGCATCCATGTCAGATTTAAATTAGATACTCTAGTTTCTAGTCTATTTTATTTTTTGGCTTCATATTTTTTATTAAAGTGTTAGCTATTTTAGAAGTTGAAAGAAAATTATTATGACCATGGTTCTGGCTAATATAGGTAGCAAACGGTTTAAATAGGAAACTAAAAATATTGGTCTTTTTTTTTAACTTCAGAAAATTCCAAAGTGGTTCACAAATAGATGCAGGAATTCTTTGTATGTTTTTGTTCTTCCTTTTGACATGCAGCAAAATCACATTTGGGGGAATTTTAAAAAATGGTATAAACTCCTTAGACTATGGGCAACCAGTTGCTGTGGGGGAAAGTTTTTTCCTCTTGGGGTACTGCCTTCAATCTGATATTCATTTTGGCTCCGATCAGTTGTAAATACCAGCCAGTTTCTGTGAAATGTAACTGGTGTTTGCTCTGGGCTGATGGGACAGCCATGTACTGTTTGCTCTGTCAGTAGCTGTTCTGGAGTATGCACAGCACATTATTCAGATCAGCTTGCACAAACCAGATGTCCTAATTCCAGGTGGACTGTTAGAAATCTTTTTACTTACAGAAACAGCTGTACCACTTCGGAGCCTGAAGAGCAGTAGTTGGACTAACCAACCATTGTTACAAATTCACTTTTCTCTGGTAAACAGTTTGCATAAACTAGCATAACTGAAGGTATTTCCAACCTGATCCACACTGAAATGATAGGAACATGGAAAGCGTTATCTGTATTATGTTAAATTGTTTGCTTGTTGCCAACACTTATCATTTAAGACACTAAATAAAATCTACATGCCAAAATTAGAGTTATAAAATTTGCAGTTGTATTTTCTATATTATTTGTTTCCATCTCCCAATACATGAACTATGCCCTTCATATTTTTTATATTCTCACACACAAATTGCTCTAACTACTGTCATAGTTATTTTGAATATATAGTAAAACTTTTCTGGCTGGGATTATTGCTAAAGAGGGGTTGAAATATAAGGTGCTTCACTGTTGCCTTATTATTTGCAAATAAATAGTATAACTCCAAATAACCACAAAAGAAACATTTCCAAGTGGAACTCCTGTAAATGATGCTTTAATACATATGATTTACTTCCTGATATATAATATCCACAGGTGAAAAAGAGTAGAAACAAAGCAAAACTAAGCCCACAAACAAACTAACAACCTATAAAAGAAAAATTTTTAGTTTGAATGAACTAAATAAAACTTTATTATCTTGTTTTAAGCTATTAATTGTCTTCATGTATGTATGAATATATATATGTATACATACATGCACATGTGTGTAGATCAGTTCAGTTCAGTTGCTCAGTCGTGTCTGACTCTTTGCAACCCCATGGACTGCAGCACGCCAGGCCTCCCTGTCCATCACCAACTCCCGGAGTCCACACAAACTCATGTCCATTGAGTTGATGATGCCATCCAACCATCTCATCCTCTGTCGTCCCCTTCTCCTCCTGCCTTCAATCTTTCCCAGCATCAGGGTCTTTTCAAATGAGTCAGTTCTTCGCATCAGGTAGCCAAAGTATTGAGTTCAGCTTCAACATCAGTCCTTCCAATGAACACCCAGGACTGATCTTTAGAATGGACTGGTTGGATCTCCTTGTAGTCCAAGGGCCTCTCAAGAGTCTTCTCCAACACCACAGTTCAAAAGCATCAATTCTTCGGCGCTCAGCTTTCTTCATAGTCCAACTCTCACATCCATATGTGACTACTGGAAAAACCATAGCCTTGACTAGACAGACCTTTGTTGGCAAAGTAATATCTCTGCTTTTTAATATGCTGTCTAGGTTGGTTATAACTTTCCTTCCAAGGAGTAAGCGTCTTTTAATTTTGTGGCTGCAATCACCATCTGCAGTGATTTTAGAGCCCCAAAAAATAAAGTCAGCTACTGTTTCCCCATAATTGTAATTTAAGTAAATCTTTATCAGTAGTATAAAAGGAAACATATTATACCCAGACCAAGTCTTAGCATTTCAAATTCTAAAGTAATGGCATTCATGACATTCAGAGTGCCCATAGTTTGTTTTTTTTTTTTTCATTTTCCCCTATAGACTACTTAATTTTTAAGCTATGTCTGTAATTTCCATACATTATCTAATTATATAAATAGAGGTGACTACTATGAAAGTGAAAATATGTCAATTGACAATAAGCATGTGTATAATTGTTGTTTAGTCACTAAATCATATCTGACTCTTTTGCAACCCCATGGACTGTAGCCCACCAAGCTCCTCTGTCCATGTCCATGGGATTTCCTAAGCAAGAATACTAGAGTGGGTTGCCATTTCCTTCTCCAATCAATCTTCCCAACCCAGGGATCCAACCCATGTCTCTGCATTGGCAGGTGGATTCTTTACTGCTGAGTCATCAGAAAAGTCAAATTCAGATGTGCTCTTGCCTCCCCAGAGCACAATCATTTATTGCATACAGACTAAGTTACTCCACAGATGCTCCATTTAGAGAAAAGGGAAAAAAGAAAAAAAAATTCATACACTTTAAAAAGGTTTATGGGAGAAAAGTTTGCAAGATGCTTTTGCTTTAATGTTAATCACATTTATAATATTTAGCAATCAATGATATGGACTTCAGGCAGAATATTCATTTTATATACATGTAATTTGATAGTTGGAATTGATCTTTCCCTTTACTTTTACTATAGCCCATTTTCCTTTTGAGAGCTAAATAAACTGAGGATTCAAGAGATTAAGGTAATTGTTTAAAAATCTCATGGTTCAATGTCAAAAGTTCAAGGAT
This sequence comes from Bos mutus, assembly GCF_027580195.1. Taxonomy (NCBI): domain Eukaryota; kingdom Metazoa; phylum Chordata; class Mammalia; order Artiodactyla; family Bovidae; genus Bos; species Bos mutus. The sequence continues at coordinate 36,597,840 of NC_091618.1, forward strand.
ACAACCCTAGAGATAGAAGAACCTCATGTGGTCAATTGCTTCATGTCTATGGTATTTTCATCTTCAAAAGCTGCCTGACCTTGGGGACTTCCTGGCAATCCAGTAGTTTAGACTCTGCACTTCTAATGCAGGGGGGACGGGTTGGATCCCTGGTCAGGATCTAAGATCCCACCTGTCATGCAATGTAGCCAGAAACAAATAAACAAATAAAACCAACATCAGAGAAATAAAACAATAAAACAGTAATGTTCTCTTTAAAGTTGCCTGACATCAGTGTTTTTTTTTTTTTTATGTATTAAGAAATCTTCACTAAATAATCTTCATGATGTTGGGATAAAAAACAAGCAAAGAGACAGACTACTTTTGGATGCACTTGGAAAATTAGTCAGATGACCCAAGAATTTGGACACAGTAAAGGCTTAATGATTTCCTTTAGATTCAAACAGAGACGGTGCAGTTGAACTAGATGTTCTTAAAGATACGTTTAAAAATTCGGAAAAATGGCTGTACCTTCTCTAACTGAAAAGAACTGCTGGGAAATCTTTAAGGAAACCCCTAAAAGTTCTCCTCTTTAGATTTCTGGATACAGAAGTCAACTAGTAGCTAAAGTGATAATTAGGAAAAGGTTCAAATACTACAGTATGTTGGCAAAAAGAATGTAAACAAAAGAAAGATGCAAAAGAAAGTTGCCAGAACAAAAAATAAAGATATATTTACCATCTTCATCCCAGGATGAAGAGATATAAATTTTACACGATTACTAATATCAAGAGAGGTGACAAAATTCTTATTGTTCATCTTAAAATCAAGCTAAGGAATGTTGGCCCTAATGTAAAATCACATTTCTTTATAACCTTTCTTTTTTGACTATGCTAATAATGTTCTTTTTTTTTTTTTAGTTAGAGCATATCTATGCTTTTATTTTTTTATTTTTTTAATTTTATTTTTAAACTTTACATAATTGTATTAGTTTTGCCAAATATCAAAATGAATCCACCACAGGTATACATGTGTTCCCCATCCTGAACCCTCCTTCCTCCTCCCTCCCCATACCATCCCTCTGGGTCGTCCCAGTGCACTAGCCCCAAGCATCCAGTATCGTGCATCGAACCTGGACTGGCAACTCGCTTCTTACATGATATTTTACATGTTTCAATGTCATTCTCCCAAATCTTTCCACCCTCTCCCTCTCCCACAGAGTCCATAAGACTGTTCTATACATCAGTGTTCAACTTCATCATTGAACAAGAACATACGGAAAGGTATAAAGTGTGGAATTTTCAGCTTCCGTTTTATTGACTCATCTAACAATGAGTATTTAAACAGGGAATGTCCTCTTGTTCTACTAATATTTGGAAAGGCTACAGGAGTTGCCTGTAGGAAACAATAGCTTACTTACCCTTAGTGGAGCAGGAAGAGGAATTTATTGACTAAGCTTGGACTAGGAATAATAAATCCATAGGCAAGAGTGCTGTCATGGAAAATCTTTGTGCTCTCCCATTATTCAAAACCATCTCCTCCTGCTTCAGGGTTAAGTTTTGCTCTTGGTAAGGTAAGTAATCTACATAGACATGTATATGAGTATCTGTTCTTCCTTCACAGTCTGTCTTGTTGATCTAAAATCATAGTTTATATATATATATAAACACACACATATATTCTCTATTAACACCTAACATTCTACATCTAGTAGCTTTCCTGTTTAAGTCCTTTGAATAAATTAAAATGCAAATAAGATGAGTAGACAACATTGTAAGCCATTATCAGTATTTTATAATTAAGTCTAGTTACTTTTTCAAATTTCTCCTTTAGGTTAGTTTTTCCTAAGAAAGATAAGCCATAGTATCTTATTTGAGAGAAGAGCTGAAACATTATACAGTGGCAGAGAGGGCAGAGAATAGAAATGCTAAAGTCAAAATCTACTTGTGGAATAATGAGAAGGTGTTAGATTCAGGCGGAGAAGGCAATGGCACCCCACTCCAGTACTCTTGCCTCGAAACTCCCATGGACGGAGGAGCCTGGTAAGCTGCAGTCCATGGGGTCGCTAAGAGTCGGACACGACTGAGCGACTTCACTTTCACTTTTCACTTTCATGCACTGGAGAAGGAAATGGCAACCCACTCCAGCTTTCTTGCCTGTAGAATCCCAAGGACAGAGGAGCCTGGTAGGCTGCCGTCTACAGGGTCGCACAGAGTTGGACACGACTGAAGTGACTTAGCAGCAGCAGCAGCAGTTAGATTCAGGGAGTCATACACCAGTGGCTATGTTTATGCATGGGAAGGACTTTAAACTTCCCTGGTCCTGTTTTCTCACCTGCAAAATGGGAGTCATAATTTTTAATAATGATGTTTATCTTGAAAGTACATATGAATAAATAAAACTTAAAATATTCTAGTCCGTGGCACATGGTAGGTTTACAATACATGTTAGCTTCCTTGCTATTTCTCAGTTTTCCTAAGAGAAGTAATATATTCATCTGTGAAACAGAGTGGACTTTATAATTAAGCTCTAGGGTTAGTGAAAAGTGAAAAAAAGATGAAAGCCCAAGTTAATATGCCTTCAACTGGCACACAGGGTCATTGTAATTAACTTATTTACTATAATATCATGTCATTATATTATCTATTGTTATATCATCATTATTATTTTGTTTGTATAGAGTGTGTGTGTGCTAAGTTTCTTCAGTCATGTCCGACTCTGTGTGACCCTATAGACTACAGCCAGAAGACTACAGGCTCCTCTGTCCATGTAATTCTCCAGGCAAAAATACTGGAGTGAGTTGCCATGCCCTCCTCCAGGGATCTTCCCAACCCAGGTATTGAACCTGCATCTCTTATGTCTCCTGGATTGGCAGGCAGGTTCTTTACCTTAGTGTTACCTGGGAAGCCCTGTTTGTGGAGAGTAAAAAAGTTGTTTTAAAAGTAGCATCTCATATAATCAAACTAGATAGATAAATGAGTGCATTAATAAACACATATAAACAGACAAAAAATATTTTGTGTAACATATATATTCACACACATGCACGTGTATGTGACAACTGCCTAAATTCAATAGGCTTCTCCAGTTCTTATTAGTTTGGGGAATGTGAATATATTTTGTTTGTTTTCTTCCAGTTGTCTTATGAAAAATGAAGATTCAAAATCCAAATGTCTCAAATACTGGTGTATTGAACTCAGTTGTAAAAAAGATAAAGAGTTACAGCCAAACATCAAAAATTGTTCATAATACAAAAAAAAAGGGCATTCTCTGTCCACTGCCTGACCTGTGAAATGGAAAAATGCCCATCAGTGTTAAGGATGTATGCCAAAGAGGATAAAAAATTGAGAACTCTTCATACTTAAAATGTGCAAGTGTCCAGGTAATAAATCAGTGCTGATGGATTAGCACCATCATACAGAGACACATGCCATTTTAGTTAAAAGGATTTAGGGTGATTCTTGGCCCTAGAAACTTTAATCCTATGGCTAATATTGACAGTAACAATTATCTGAAGATTAAAAAAACTCTCATTAAGCACATCTTTAATTTAAATAGAAAGTAGGCGTTAAGCATGTACTTTTGTTTGTTTCCTAAGAAGATAGATTTGTATAATATTTTTTGAAAATATGATGGTTAACGATTCATCTATTTAACAATTTACAATTTCACTGAGTTAACAAGGTAAAATTTTGTAGGAATAATATAATACTTTTAATTAAAACAATAAATATGAGAAATGCAGCACGTGTAATAAGACAAAGGTTCAAATTTTTATCGTTCAGTTGAAAAGTAAATTTTCGGACATGGTGTATGTAAATATCCATTTAATACTGTATTTGATTTATTTGCTGACATTTGCCTTCTCTATAACCCCTGGGATTTGAGTCCAAGTTAATCATACAGTGTCCCAGTGATTACAGCCACAAATTAAACTTGACTCTCTTCATCACCCTTACATAGTTCCCCACCAGGAACAAGCTCCATATCACCTGCCAGTTTATAGCCCACCTCTTTCTATCTTTGTCCTGCTGACAATAAATCCCCTTGCCAGTTAATTGAACAGATGTACCCAGTGCTGCTTCCTGAAGATCCTCAAAGCCAGGCTTTGATAGACAGTTTAGAAAGTGGCACAATAAAATAACAAAAGCCTTTAAACTGAGAGCACTGCTTTGTTATGCTTAGGACGTTAAGGTCATTCCAGCTCATTCTGATCATGGGGATCTTAATTTTTACTCAACCAATTTACTTGCAGCTGTCATTCTTTCCAGTATTAAAAGTTCAGCTCTTCAAGTGTGGGGAATTGGAGGGATGGTTGTGTGGGGAATGAGAAGAGCTTGTTACAAACTAAAAATGGCAAAAACAAGTAAAATCTGGCTTGGCTCTCAAGTACAAAAAGTTATTTTCAAAGCCTATAAATTATGACATAGTGATTAACATGTAATTTAAATATATTTAAACAACAATTATATCACATTTCCAGCCCAGCTAATTGGCCTCACAGATGTTCCCTTGTAGATGTATTGCCCTTCCAGGGAGATATGAATGAGGTGCTTTTTATCATGGAAAACAGAAAAAAAAGCAAATGGAAACAGAAACATAAAAAGCAGCCAGTAACCCTAAAAACAATGAACACTAAGGGGACTTTGCTTAGCATTTTTTCCTATTTTAATGGTAAAAACTAGGAAGAACATGAAGACACTCTTATTACTGTGATGGTATCTGGCAGTGTGTCCAGAAGCAGAGTTGGCTGGCTGCTAATGGAAAGACTTACAAATGCAGGACAGCAGATGCATTCAAATAAAGCATGGCCACACTTCCTGTCTTGGAACACACTAACTGCAAGAGGTCTAATTATTTTTAATATGATGCCTTTACAATTGAAGATGGCCTAGCCCAGATAATGAATATAGATAATAAAGTATTTCCTGATGAAGAATGACTTGTAAGTTATTCTTTTGGTCATTTCTCTCTCAAGTTTTATAAAATGCTAAACATGTAGCAGGCAGTGCTATTTTTTCAGCCACAATTCAAACATTACCCAGTACAACAACTCTTGCAAATAAGAGGTCAAAGGAACACTGGTGATTATGAATACTTTGAAATACTTTGCCTTTTAATATATAATCATAGAATTGAAATAAATTCACTCCATCCTCACTTTACTCTTGCTTTTTTCTTTCAACAATCTCAGGAAATGTTTGATCATACAATGTAAACTGGGAAAGGCCACTGGCCAAGCCTTTCCTAGTATATCATGATATCTCCAGCATCTAACATAATCCCTATGCTTTTATCATATAAATTTAACAAATATTTACTAAATGTTTGCCAAATAATTCAAGTTTAATGAAAGGGTAAAGCCAAGATTGTAATATGATAAAGTTCCAACAGGCAGGTGTCATATTTTTGTACCAGCTTTCTATTTTAACATATCACTGTATTATATGAAAAATTTCTTTCTCAAATTTATGAACAAATGAATTAGATTTAATAACTTTCTGAAAGATAGCAAAATATATTTCAGGTGATGTGGAAGACAGGTAAGCATTTAAAAATGCTTCTTTGATGAGAAGCTTTGGCAGTTTGATTGCTTGAATTTAAAAATCTGATTTAGCAGGTGTGAACATTTAAATTTTATATATCCTCTACATTTGTATAATAGTGCAGAGTTTACAAAGCTTATTCATATGTGAAATACCTTATTTCTCCATTAAGAATAGGTATCTTCATTAAGAATAAGGTAAAGAGGCCAAGGACAAAAATGAGGTATTTCATGATTGACCACATCACTCATAATTGGGACTGGAGCTCAGTCCCAACAATACCATACAACAATCTGTCCACTCTACAAAGCTCCTCCTATGCATTGCATAACAAATATATCCAAATTTCCATGTTATATCCTTTAGTGTGATGTTAGTTATGTTACTAGAGAAAGAAAGAAATAAATATTTTCTATACCATCATGTAAGTGACTCAGTTATGGGCAGAGGTAAAATGTAAATTCAGTGTAAGTGTTCAGAGCTTGTCCCCTTAAGTTCAGAAGACTCAGTTAAGGAAAATTCTATTATCTAGTTGCTATTAATTTGTATTGAACAGTTAATCTCTGTGGGGCCATATTCTTAGGTTGTTCTGTCAATCTGTAAATTATAAAAACATCGACCTGGAATAAGATTTAGCTCTGTTTTATAGATGTTTCAAGATGTTGTCTTTGAGGTTTATTTTAGTCATATCTGTTCACTTAAAGCCAGAAGGTATAGAATGAAAGGTTCACAAAACCAACTGTTTTTATCTTCATTATTCATTATCTCAAGTGCCTTGAAAAGTGCCTTGTGCATACACAGATGGTGGTTTCTCAAGAAATGTGCTTAATAAATAATTGGTATTTTATATACATATATGCTAAGAAAAAGAATTGGCATTCATATATCTCCTGTGCTTAGCCTAAAGAAAGTTATCCTTAATATTTTATCATATTTTTATACTGACTTTTATTTAACCCATAGGTTAGAGTTGTAAGCCATAAGAATATGTCTTTTTGGTTTTTTTTTTCTAATTGCTATCTAATTTCAACTGATTCTAAATACATAAAAGTAATGTATGTAAAGCATGTTTCCAGGAAAGAAACCAATTTTTCAAGATTTTCTGCTGTTTGTTCACTTAAAAAGAGACTAATGAGAAAATATTATTTACCCTTTCTATAAGAAAAGGTTGAGAAGCTGACACTTAGCTGAAGTGATAAAGAATAAATGTAATTTGATAACAAAAATTATTCCAAGAAAATTGATATCTACTTCCATCTCTTTTTAGATAAGCTTCTTATAGGAGAAAAGTTAATGTGGTGATATGTGATCATTCCAGTCACCTAAAGTATAACAGAGGAAAGCATTCTTTGTTTATAACTCTAGTTTATTATTTACTTTTCCCTTTCTTTCAGGGTTCATCAGAAGAATATTTATTGTCAACATAATTTTTAATGCATTTAAAATTTTTCTTTTTAATTTTCCTTTACAAGGACTGAATTATATATAGTACTCTCAAAATATATAAATAAACGTTCTTGAGATCAGAGTACATAAAATTTTGCTGTTTAGCAAACATCACTGTTGTGCACATGTTCCCTATTGGTTCATACAACTCATGTGGCTTTTCTTTTTCTTTTCTTTTTTTTCCCATTCATATCACCTCTTATTATATCCATCATTCCATTTTTCTTTCCTATTAGAGTGAAATTGGACACAGCCCTCCTCCTGCCTACACCCCTATGTCAGGAGTAAGTATTTCACAATCAACCTTCATCTTTTAGGATTTTGGTCTTTGCCTACCATGTTTCCTCTGTCTCGTCTCACCATAATTTCCTCATTTTGCCTTTGCCAACAGTGTGTTAAGAATTTACTGTAGCTTGTGTAGCTGCCTATGTAGATATGTTTTATCTCAGTAGATAATCCAGAGCTAAGGTATCATTCATCCACAGTAGCTTTTGATTTTCATCTGAAAAATTTACCTGGGCTCATACATTATGCTTCTGGGTAAGGAGGTTATCTTTATGTCCATGATTATAGGTCTTGTGCTAAAAAGTCAGAATTTTGGTGATGATTTTCCAGTTATGTACTATAGACTCAAAATTATAGTAACAATAGACTAGAAGGCAGTAAGGAACTCTCACCATTCAAATGTCATCACTGGGCTTCTGTTCATAATGGCAACTGCCTATAGTTAATGACATTGCCATTTGTCTTGAAAATTCACTTTGAATTTTTACATTAAAAATAGGCAGTTGTGGGAAAGAATATGAAATACTTTTTATTAGACCATGTGTCAGGTGGTTAGTAAAATTAAAACATATATTTCCAAATTGTTTTCCCACAATTGATTTACTTTATAGGACAAAATTAGAATATTAGGTGTTTCTAGTCTATAACTCAGACTCATTAACTATTAGGGGGGAAAAAAAACAATAAACTCTGACTTTGCTCTGAAAGACAAACTTCTGTATCCTCTTGGTTATTAACATCCACATTTTTGATTGCTATTCCTCCCAATAACTTTGGTCTCCAAATGTGTTTCTACTATTGACAGAACCAGTTTGTCTACCGAGACGGGGGCTTCGCTGCAGAACAAGGAGTGCCCGTGCCCTACAGGGCCACCACCAGCACAATCCCAGAAGCCCCCATTGCTCAGGGGGCTACTGCAGAGATTTTTGATGACTCCTGCTGTAATGGCACCTTACGCAAATCCATGGCACCCCATGTCCAAGAGGACAGTAGCACCCAGAGATACAGCGCTGACCCCACAGTGTTTGCCCCAGAACGGAGCCCACGAGGAGAGCTGGATGAAGAAGGTTACATGACTCCTATGCGAGACAAACCCAAACAAGGTACAAACAGAATGCTCAGAAATGATTGGCATTTGACATTTACTTTCATCAACATAAGCAAAGTCTAGAAGGGAAATTGCCAAACCATTTGCCTGTGTAACATTTGTGACCCACAAAAGGCCTAGACACTGCTACTCCTAGTAGGCTATCTGAATTAACAGCATCCACATCATCTAGGGGCTTTTTTAGAAACTGGAATCTCAGACCCCACTTGATTAGGAATCTGCATTTGAACAAGATCCCCAGGAGACTTTTATGCACAATTAAGCTTGAGAAGCACTGATATAAACATAACTTTATTGGAGTATTTAAATGAGGCAGCATATCACAAGATTTCAGAACCCTTGCTCCACTGGTGATCATAAAAACTGGTATTATTGGTAAAAGTGTCCAAAGCTTTTGATGGCATCAATAAAAGATTTGATTGATGCATTTAAATGACCCAGCTTATTATAGGAAATTATGACTTCTGATAGGGTACATTTCAAAAATTAAAGTTCTGGCCCTCCATATACTTATATGTATACCATCACATCTTGAAAATATTCATAGTTTATGGTTTTAGGAAGCACAGCAATAACTTTACAAAGTTCGTAGTAGGCATGTTAAATATCCAAATAAATTTCAATTTTGAAAAAAACTCTTTCCTTCTATGTTAACAGCATCAGAAAAAAAGAGAAGATGGATGACTGTTATTAAAAACTGATGACTGTGTCCCAGAGTCTTAGTGTCACAGTAAATTATATTTTAAGACTCTGTATGAAGGTCCTTTATCTCCCTTAATATGTAGTTATATTCACTTTTGTAATATTCAGTTAAGGCATCACTAAGTACATATTATCAATAACCTATTAAAATATATCCACTTCCATATGTATGAAAATATTACTGTAATGAAGAATTGGAAGTTTGAGTAGCCTAGTAGTGACACAAATGTAGGTTTTGGGAAGATTTGGCAGATCCTTCAGAAAGTGGAATGTTCCCCGGGAAGATTCTCAGCTCAACCATAAAACTATTCGTCTACGGAACCACATGGCTATACGAATTTGCATTAGGACAATAGATGAGCAGATTATATTGAGAAAAGGTACCTTGAACCTTCCAAGAGAAAAGCAATTCAGTCTGTGTAGACTCACAGTAGGTAGACCATCCCCAGATTTTATCTCTGTGTACTAAGAAACCCACGTTTCTGTAGAAGGTTATTCTATTCTAGCCCAGTTCTCAGAGAGCAGATAATTTTAGTATAGACATACCTATATTTTCAATGGAGAAATTTCAGGAATCTAGTAAGAAAAATCCAATTCTGACTCCCTTAAAGTTTTTCTTTTTTATATATTTTTCTTAAAATGACAGTAGCTTTGAGACCCATTCAAATTAAAACTTGTGATGAAGTATAAAGTTCAACCTACTCCTTCCTATAAGGGCAACAGTGAAAACCATGCCATAGAACAAGAAGATCTTTCAATATAAGTTAGGGAATTTGAATTCTACTTCAACGCTAATTGTATCCTTCATACATCATTTAATCCCGATTTTCTGTCTACAAAGCTAGAAAAATACAGTTTGCATGCCTTTTTCACAGGATTGTTGTGAGGATGAAGTGATAGTGCCTTGTAAGATACTGAACTATAATCTGTGAATTTGATGGTAGGATATTCATTATTATTATTACTTTTTGCTCAGTCCTCAGTCATGTCCAACTCTTTGTGACCCCATGGACTGTAGCCCACCAGGCTCCTCTGTCCATGGGATTTTTCATTACTGTCTCTTAACTTGCACATGATGCTAAATAGTTAACTATATCCAACAGCTCTATATCCAGGAAAAAATAACCCTGGATTGATAAGATTTTTCTCTCTATGTTGTCAAGTTTGGTATGGAGGATAGGAAGTTTGTTTCAGAATGGTAGTATCTCAACAAACAGGCCCTCTTCCTACCCTGACACCAAAATAGGAATAGCTAAAGTGTCATTTTTGTGCATATATTTAAAAAGAGGATATGCTACATATGTGTCGATATGTCTATGTATAGTCTACACTATAAACAAAGGGGTAGAATTAAACTTGAGGGAAGCAGTATTAACTAGCAGCATTTTTTAAAAAAATTCTAGGCCAATACCTATTCTAGATAAATTTATTATATTGAATCATACAAAATAGCTGCTCTAAGACTGGTTTCAACCTACAAAACAGTAATTTCATATGATTCAAACTATAGTTTGCTATCTTATGATTATGATTAGCTACTGGAAATAAACGTTACAATTATATTTATTGTTAAGCTTACGTACTATCAAGCAAGTCAATTTAAAAGCATGTTAGCTATTTATCTGATTTGATTAGTTGAGTCTTTTCCTTAGATGTTTTCTTCCCTGTGTGTTTATCTTTCTGAGGGAACATCTATAATCAAACCGTTATTACTTATGCAGACATTCCCAGCAAATACATAGACTAAGAAACACTATTCTTTTACTTCATTCATTTATTATGGCATGGAGTTAATCTTGATTTTCCAACACTATTTTTAGAATTCTCACTTCTCCACAGTTAAAGGCTATTTAATCCTGATAGGTTGTTTGATTTTCTAACAGAAATGACTAACTTCTAAAACACAGAAGCATTTAAACAACCGGCCCCATGTGTAGGAGTGTGAGTCGCTCAGTCGTGTCTGACCATTTGCGACCCCATGGACTGTACCCCGACAAGCTCCTCTGTCCAGGGACTTCTCCTGGCAAAGATACTGGAGTGGGTTGCCATTTTCCTTCTGCAATATGTAGGAGAGACAAATATAATTAGAAGGAAAGAAGAACGGTCTTTCCTTCTTTCTGAAGGACAGGAACTCTGACGTTGGCCCTGTTGGTGCCTTGTTTTGTCACTAACATGTTTTTGCCCACTTACTCGTCTTTCCTATGACAGTTGTAATCAACAGAATAGTTTTGGGGAAAATTCATGAAACCCGTGGCTTTATTGTTCTGGAAAAGGAAACTAACCGTCCTGTATAACCATGGCCAGAATTACATTTTCCAGAAAGTAGATGTTAACTGATACTTTTGTATTCCATCAGAATACCTGAACCCTGTGGAGGAGAACCCTTTCGTTTCTCGGAGGAAAAATGGAGACCTTCAGGCTTTGGATAATCCCGAATATCACAGCGCTTCCAGTGGTCCACCCAAGGCAGAGGATGAGTATGTAAACGAGCCGCTGTACCTCAACACCTTTGCCAACGCCTTGGGGAACGCCGAGTACCTGAAGAACAGCGTACTGTCTGTGCCAGAGAAAGCCAAGAAAGCATTCGACAACCCCGACTACTGGAACCACAGCCTGCCACCTCGGAGCACCCTTCAACACCCAGACTACCTGCAGGAGTACAGCACAAAATATTTTTATAAACAAAATGGACGGATCCGGCCTATTGTGGCCGAGAATCCCGAATACCTCTCTGAGTTCTCGCTGAAGCCAGGCACTGTGCTGCCTCCGCCGCCCTACAGACACCGGAATACTGTGGTGTGAGCTCCGCAGTGGTTTCCGGGTGGAGAGACACACCCACTCTCATTTCCCGCGGCCTCTCTTTCTCTTGTTTTCTTCCTTCTACTCCCAAGGCCAGTAGTTTTGACACTTCCCAGTGGAAGCTATAGAGATGCAATGCTAATTTTGTGCTTATCTAACTTGAACATTAGAAGGAAGGACTGAAAGAGAAAGAGAGGAGGAACCACACTGCTTCTTCATTTCTCTGCATGGGTTGGCCAGGAGACTGGAACAGCTAGAAAAGGACACGCAAATAGGAGGCAATACTGCCTGCCGTCAAACTAGTTCTCCACGTCCCACACCCCACCATTTTTTTTCTTTTTATTCCTTCCTTCCTTTCTTTCAAAGCAGATGCTTGAAAGATCCAAGCTATCTGTTCCTATCTGCAGGAACTGATCCGTATATTTTCAACATCCCTGGTAATCCTAAGGACGTTTTCAGTAGAACAAAACGATAACCTTTTCTATAATGTATGATAGTAACTTAAGATTGAAAATCCAAACTCGTTCTCCACCAGTTTCTGTCTTGACAAGCAAGAATGGCCAACTCAGCCTTCATAATTTTTGAATCTTCATCCAAGTTATAACCAGTAATTATGTTTGGGGAGCTTTTTTATTTTATCACTTTGTTTTGCTTTGATCTGTTTCTTCATATTACTTTCTCCTATATCTTCAGCTTTAATTTGTAATTGCAAAGATTTTTACATCAAACCTTCTTAGGTGTTGCTATAAATTGAAAGAATTGTAAAAAGAGATATTTTAATATGGTGAAATGGCCACTATTTTAAATATACAGTCTTTAAAATTAGAAGGGGAGGCCAAGGTATTGGTCAAATATAACATTAAATCAAACTTTTGTGTTTTACAATATTGAATATGGATTCTCCTCCCTCCATTCCTTTATATTCTTCATTTTCTTCCCCTCTATGAAAGACAGTACTTGATAGGTAGTAATAATGTTAAGAATAGAAGGGAAACTAAGAGACAGTTGTGCGTGGTTCATAAAACCTACTGACACTTTCAGGGGTGGTCCAATGGGGAATCCTTTGAACTGGAAGAAACACACTGGATTGAGTATGTCTACCTGACAGATACTCAGAAATGTAGTTTGCACTTGAGCTGTAATTTTATTTGTTCTCTTTCTGAACTTCATTTTGGATTTTGAATGAAGCAATATGGAAGCAACCAGCAAAATAACACATTTGAGTACATTTTTTTTAAAGAGCTAAGATAAAGAAAGACTGTGGAAATGCCAAACCAAGCAAGTTAGGATTTTGGAAGAATATCAGGGGATTATGGCAAAAGAGTCAGTACATGCTCCACATGTAATATCCCATTTTCTACATGAGGAAAGTTGTTCAGTTTATACACTCCATTTGAAGGAATGCAAGTAAGGATTGGCTTAAATTCCATGGAATTTTTAGTATAAGACTCATTTATATTAAGTGGAAGGTAACTTTGCACATAAATTGGTATAACAAAAAGAAATAAACATTCACTGCTTTAGATAGATCCTTGGGTTAAAAGTTGTAAATAAATGTGAAAAAAGTTTCTCATGTAATTATTTTAATATACAACGTACTACCCTTTTGATACGTTATATAACTCTTTTTCTTCAAACAGCATCCTAGTTCTAGAGCCATCTTTATTGTGTATCATTTTGAAGAATACCTATTGAGTTAAGATGAGCAATAGAAACAAAGGATAGGGTTGAGTTTTCAGAAAAATGGAGGCCTCAGGTCAGCAGTTAGAAAAATTGGATATAAATCTGCCCCTTCTAGGAAAATATGCCCCAATTTATTTGGAATTTTGTAAACTATATTTCTTTCCAGGGATAAAATATTAGAATTTGAATGTATCACCTGGTGGTGGTAGTTTAGTCGCTAAGTCGTGTCCAACTCTTGCGACCCCATGGACTGTAACCTGCCAGGCTCCCCCATCCATGGGATTCTCCAAGCAAGAATACTGGAGTGGGTTGCCATTTCCTTCTCCAGAATGAATCACCTAATTGAAAACAGACTGAAAATCTCCATGGGAAACAGTAGGGGAAAAAATGACAAGAAATCTAGGTTTCTGCCTATTTTGAAAAAGTAAGTCTCTCCACCCATTCAGCTCCCTTATTTTTCAACTCATATTTATTTATAGTCTACTAAAAGCACTGTGTTATGTGGGGAACACCCAGATAAATGCAATACTATCCCTAACTTTAAAATTTTACAATTAAAATGTATTTGGAATGACATTTAATTTTTTTTATAATTCAAAGAATACAATTGCATGGACTCTTTTTTGAACAATCATATAAAATCAGCTGTTTGTTAAAAGATCTTCTGTGAACTCATCTGGGACATGAGTGAAACGTCCTACAAGTTACTGAAGGTAACACATAGGATAGTTTCAGTGTTATCATCCAAACGCAAACTGGTCTAGAAGGGTATTATATCACTGGCTAAGTGTCATTTCCGGATTCTAACTTAACCATTAAATCAGCAGTAGATGTTGGTTTTTGCCCAAGAACATTGCAGACATTGGAATTGATTTCTTCTGAAGTTGTGAAAAGTGAGGGAAACTAAAAGAATGAGGTCGAGTAAGGAGGCGTTTTTTGAGAGGTCTTACAATGAAGTTCAAACATGAATTTCCCAGGGGTGAAGACAGAATGATTCAGGGCCACAGCCTAAGAGCTCAGAGTTCTTCTACCTAGTCAGAGGAGTCTCCAGGAAAAGCAGTCCTCACATCATCATTTATAGAAGTTTAGATAGAAACTTCTTTTTCTAGATAAATCTGTACCAACTTACCACTGACAGTATCCTTGTTGGATACTAGAGCTTGACTTTTTCTCCTGATTTACGATATTCATACAGTTTTTTGGGGAAAATGACAAGCAGAATCACTTAGAGAAGGAAAGAAAATTATTTTACTGTTAAGGTAATAGAAGTATATTCAGTAAAGGTAGTATCTCCTTCATCCTGGGAACATAAGACTTATGTTAAACAGGTACTAATAACTGGAGATAGATTCACGTATAATCCAAAATGACCTAAAATGCTTCACAAGAATCTAATTGTTCCTTTTGAATGATTTCTCTAGTACATACTTGATTTCAGTTGTTTTAAGAGTTTCTCTTTTGTTTTATTTTTGTCCCCCAGGAAAACATATTTCAAAGTGTATGAAAGGGAGAAAAAAAAAGTTTATTTGTTCCAAAGAATAACTCACTCGACTCAATAGAATGAAATTTTAAAATACCAATTAAAGCCTTCAAAGTGCACTGGGATATCAGGCTAGTTGTATTAATGCAAATATGCAGAACCAATTAAGTAAATTTGAAGAAAATAGTCAAATTACACAGACTGTATTTTTTTTAATCATCAAATCTTGTAGCTTAGACCTATCTTGGGGAATCTTATTTCCAGGTAAGAAAAACTGTATAACTAATTGGTTGTTCAGGGCAGTAGTTCTTAGATAGGTAAGAAAAGATGTCTTCTAAACCAAGGTAGACCCAAAACCACAAAGCATCCTGAACCACAAAAAGGTGCTTGAACTACTGGATAACAGTTGATTTTCTAAATTACTAGTGGCACAGTTGAGGAGCAGAGTTCTTTCTTGAGTAATATTCTTGACATGGAATAAAAAATCAATGCAAAACTCAAATCAGATTAAAATGTATAAAGCAAAAATTTGAGTTTGTTTTCTTAGTAGATCAGGAAGAATGAATATTTGTAGCTGGAGAAGAGAAATAGTGTTATTTTAAGTGTATAATGTATATGTTAATACCTTGTAAATCAGGACTTGGCATGAAGATCATGTATATTTCCAATGCCTAGGACAAACCAGCAGGACTGTGAGGTTCTGCTCGTAGATGAAGTTGGAAGGGTTATCAACATGCTTTTTGAAGTGTCAAAAATTAAAAAAAAAAAAAAAAAGGAAATTGGTTAAGCTTGACAGGGAAGGATGTAAATACATGTTTTTCTAGAGCTATCTAAACTTTATTTCAAAACTTGAATTATTCATCCATCTATAAATGTTGATTATTTAACTAGTATATGTAGTTCATAAGGTAATAGAAAAGGTGACCATGAGAGCTTGTATATATCTGGGCAGAACCATGATAATGCTGTAAGACGTAGATTTAGTTAGGTTAAGATATGTTAAATGATTTTAATACTATCAAACTAGGAAACTAATCACAAAAATAACGTAGCAAAATAAAATGCAGGATATGAAGATGTAGGATGGATTTTGTGTAGTAAAAAAATGTTTGTCACTTAAATTTATTATTTGTTAGGTTTAGCTGAAAGTAGGCATGTAAAAAGTGAGTTTCACTAATGAAAACTTGCTTTAAAGCATTACAATTCTTTTCCCATTCTCTTATTCCTTGACTGCTTGTAAAATGTTTTCCATGTAAAGAGAAAATTTTCAGATTTGTTTTGCAAAACACCACCTTGTAGCGTTTAACAGGCAAATATGACTTTAAGTAAGAATTTTCAAAATGAAGTGAAGGAAATGAAAATGTTCTATTACCTTATGCAGAGACAAAAGAATGAGTGGCACCATATAGCAAACAAACAAAATGCATTTAATTTTGTGATATATCCTTTCTTTTTTCCATGATACCGTCCCATTTCCAAAAAGAATCCAAGGAATTTATTAACAATATTCTGAGAAATAAATACTAAAGCAAGCTGCTGTATTTCCATTATTTTGGACTCTAGTTAATAACCAGATAATTTTTAATAGGACCGATGAGAACTAGTTAATAACCAGATAATTTTTAATAGGACTGATGAGAATTTCGGGTGGATAAGTGTCTAGTTGTCGAAAAGCCAGAAAAGTAAATCTGCTGTTTATGCTGAAGGCAGAGAATTCTGCCTGGCCTCTCAGTATGAAAGTGAAAGAAAGTGAAAGTGAAGTCGCTCAGTCGTGTCCAACTCTTTGCGTCCCCAGGTGTCTGCATGGGTACAAGACTGTCCTTTAAAGGCTTCTCAGTATATATGGCCTTTAAAGGACAGTCTTGTACCCATGCAGACACCTAAAGGCAGACTCATATCTCCTGCCATTTGCTTAAGAAGGAATAATATTACAGAGATATAGACTGGACATCATTTTAGAGTAACAGTATCAGTGGAGACCTTGATGTTGTTTATACCTCTGGGTAGAAGTATTGCAATCTTTTATAATCCCAGAGAAACTTTGCAAGAGTTGTTCTTTCCACAATTGCAAACATGAAGCTCTCGTGGGCACCATGTTGGGTGAGGAGCCCTTGTGTTTTTATATGGAAACGATTTTTCACACCATGGGCTGCTTTGTTCTTTTCATTAAAAAAGAAGTCTCTGTAAAAACTAAATAAATAAATAAAATTTAGACCCTTGATTCAAGTCCCCTGATTTTATAGAGTTGCAAAAATGTAAGACATGTCACTTTTGCAGACCCCTGCCTCACCTCTTCAGAGTCAGGTGATCTTTAGGGCACAGAAATGCTTCTCTAGTCATGAGCTGAAAAGACTCTAAGCCCTAATTTCATGGAGGTATTCACATGCTTACCCTGGAAAATACTCTTTGATAGTCAGCTCTGCAAGTAAGTGATTATCTTGTTAGAAATCACAGAAAAATTCATTTTTCTCTGGACATTATAGGAAAATCCTGGCCTTACTTCTTTTCCTATTGGCATGGTTACTCTGTTTTCCTCACTTACTGCCACCTCAGTTCAAAGTGGCCCTCGTGATGCTGTGCCTGTCTCAAGCCATAATAGAACTCTGAGGTCCCACATGTTGCTTTGTGAAATACTGATTTAGCCTCTGCCCTCAAACGTCTGACTTTTCCATAAAAGGTACTAACAATCTGGACATTGTTTAAATTATTTCTTAAATAAATGACTGCACAGAGTATGCTTTATGTAATTAAAATTATGCTTTTCCATGAAGATTGAGTCTCTTACTTCGTCCTTTGTAAGAATTCGTCAGCCTGTGATGAATCTTGAAACACATATGTGCACATACATTTGGTAGGTTTTAGATTTAATCATTTCATAAAAACTTTACATTCTAATAAGTTATTATGCCAGCAAAGTATTGACTTTATTTATCTTACTTTGCTCCTGATTGCAAATATTTTACAGCTGCTATATGTTTGTGTGTGTGTGTGTGTGTGTGTGTGTGTTTCCATAACGAAGAGTCTTATAATGGTAAAGACTATTCAGCTCCGAGAACCACCTGTAACTCTTTACTGGATCGTTCATCCATCTGACAAATATATAATGAATGCGGTTTCACAGAAACGAAAGTCCATGTTGTCTAATAAATCGCCATTTTTTTCTCTACTTTTGCTCTTTCAGGACATTTTTCTTTCAGTGCTCTAAGAATTTTACCTGTATCACCATGACATGTGGTTATATTTGCTCAAATATACAAATACAAGAAAACAAAATTTCATACCTGTAGGCAATAGCCTAACTTGTCCAAACCACTTTGCCTTTAGTGCTATTTTTATCCCTGATGTGTAGCTGTTTTTTCCCCAGGCCTGTAGCTGTTTTGAAGGAAAGCAAATCATACCTCCTAAGTAATGACATCACCTGATTCTTGAGTATCATTTCCAGATTTTTCAGTTAATGGGGGGGGGGTGGGTGGGGTTGTACCTTTTCCCTAATGTGAGAGTCATTTTCCTGTATATTTCTGGATCTCTCAGGGGCTGGGTGGGGGGAGCGAGGGGGTTACAGCATAGCACTCCAAGAATCCTTTGGGATTACTTCAGTAATCAACTGCGGAAGTTATTTTCTAAGTGTAGATATGTAAGCTGTTCTTTTAAAGTAAGGTACTTTGGAATATGTAGCATAAATTGGTACTGCTGTTAAATGGGTCGATTATTAAACTGAGCAGCTGTGCGAGGGCAGCTAACTTTGAATGCACATCTCACTGGCTGGTGTGCCTACATCTCTTGTTGTGAGCACCAGGAACTTGAGTTCCTGCAGGTCAAAACTGCATTTTCACACGACCTGACTACTTGTTCATCTTTCTTGAGCACCATTACAGTAAGGTCAAATGAAAATGAAATTGATCTGCTAGATAGTTCAGAGCACAAAAATAAATAAATAAATAAATAATAAGTCACATGAAATCCTCTCTCAAGCACTCATCTCATACATGCATCAGAGTAGTTGACTAAGATCAGTTCAGGTGATAAAGGGAGACACTTTACCAAAAAGGCAGAGGCTTAAGGTATTATATACATTTGTATTCATTTCCTTATGTTCTTAACTTGTAAACAGAAAACAAGCCCTCTCTCTTCTGAAGTATCTTCAAAGGACAGGGGTGCAAGAATACCTAGCTGGTAAGCCATTGATGTTTCATTTAAATCCCAGTGTTCAAAGTTAGCTGCCTTTTTGAAATAAACAAACAAAAACTACTACTGTATGTTTGAAAATGTGAATAGTATTTTTATAGCTTGTTAAAGACATGGCTAGTTGCATTTGTAAATAGGGATACTGTTGCTTTGATTTTCCTCTGTGGACATCTTTATTTGGAACATAATTGTCTTTAGGGTTGATTTGTATATAAGTAATTGGCTTGTGATTGTTTTTTTGGGTTGGAAGTTATCATTCTGACATTACTTGTGATTCTGTGTTCAGCACTATGGTGACGTGTTCAACCTCTGCACTCGCTTACACAATAGGATATGCCAATTGTGTGTGGTGTAATGTTATTTTGATTTTTTTTTCTATTTTATCTATGAAGGATTATGCACTTAACACATACTAACTTTTTTAATGTTAGGTATATTTTTAGTATAATTTCCCTTGTTCTTTCCTCCCTTCTAGCCTTTCACCCCATCCTCCTTCCCTTCTCCCATTTTCTGTTGTTATTTGAGAATGAGGGACAAACAGTATTTTAAATTTCTGTAATTAGGCTTTTCTGTTAGTTCTCAAGGATCCTCTCTTGGCTCTTGGGAAAGAATTGTACCTGTACAGGCAATTATAGAATGCGACCTGCTTTGCCTCATTCCATACTGATCATCCCAGCTGAACAATTTGAAAACTGTTCTGCCTTTTTGTTACATGAATCTGTCAGAAATATATTTTTAATTTAATATAAATGAAATTCAATAAAATATGAAACAAATGTTCTCTTCTGTGTCAGAAATATGTTATAAGAAAAGCCAATTGAAGAAGAAGAAGATTTGTTCTAGATTTAATAATCAGAAGATGTGAAAATGGGCTTATTTTTGTCCATATTTATGAACCTCATTAATGATTCTTCAGAACCCTTTGATTGTTTGGAATGTAACACATTCCATATGTTTTTACCGTCTAGCACAAAAGCCTATTGACATGTGCAGACTCATTCATCTGTGCAGACTTAATTCACCATGGTTGGTTTGTTGCTTTGGGAATTTAAAAAATTATGAAATATTTGGTAAGTTGTATCCAAATAACATTAATATTTTTATGATTTTTTCCTTTCTGCACTCATTTTAGTTTATAAAAATGGTGCCAGCAAATCTTTTGTTATAAGGAATATCAAATGCTAGTACCATGCTTGAAGTTAGGGAGAGAAAAAGGGACTGTAAACAGTCAGTCACTGAGATGATTTGGGACAAGCCCATGGAAAGAGGGGAGAGTGATTTCAGAGACATTAATGATGTGAATAAGATCCTCTCCCAACACCTTTTTTTTTATTCTAACTTTTCTATTTTAATTATTGTTTCTTAATCCTTTATATTCCAATAATTTCTCATTCAACACAAGTACTCTTTCAAACTATTTTGGTCATTTGAATACAAATGGTGTCAACTGAAAGGGTGAACAAAAAATATATATTTTCAAATATTTTGAAATAAGTTGTCTTTAACTTGCTCAGTTATAGATCTTTAAATATCCTGTTGATTAGACCTCTGCTCTTTGCATGGACATGAACACATTCTCTCCCTTTAATATTTTGATCTGTTCTTTTGTGATCATTGTCATTTCACTGTGTTCATGGTGAGATACATCAACTTTTACCCAATGATAGCCTAAGGAAGAGGGAGAAACAACTTGCATTTATTATTGCTTTAATATCTTAAAAAGTAGAGTTGACACTTCCAGTGGCATCATGTGAGTTCTTTCACAGTAGTTGTAATACCTACCAATTGTACAGTGCTTGAGCATGTATTAGTCCGCATATGTAGGTTTTTGACTCACCACACCGTTTTGAGATATTACTAAAATAGCAGTCATCTAGATAAGAAAAGACTAAAATAACAAATCTAGAGTCAAGTGACCATCTCTAAGTGGTAGTCCTCACCCTAAAAGCAGCATCTTCTGATTGAAGTATCTTTCTTTCCTCCACTTAGTTAAACACTTCTCTTTCTCCTGATACTGCAGAGAAATCTCATTTTGATTGGAGAATAATTCATGCTGACAAATTGACTCAATTCAAGGACCCCAGAGGTCTTCATTAGTCCTTTGATGACTGCTCTGAAAACTTCACTCAAACTACCCCGGAGCAAGTCATCTGTGATGAAGAAACTGGTTCTTTTCACTCAAGAAAGATAAATGCAACATAATCACAAGTAAAAAGATTTTTTAAAATGACCATGTGGGGAGCCTACTAGTAGAGTCTCCTTTTTCAGGGTCTTATAAATCTGCTCAGTAAAAGCACACTATTCCCCCCACATATATCAGAGAATATGGCATATAACTATCCCTAGCTCTAGCAATGTTATTACGTATGGTAATGTTTAAAGAAAGAGAAACTTCACATCAAACACCTAATTCATAAGTAAGACAATAAATTTTCTAGGGTTTACTAAATGGCTACTGGAAGCAACTTCTGAAATACAGCATACAATCTGATCCTGAACCAATGTCAAAACTTCAATGAGGGAATTCCCTCGTGGTCCAGTGGTTAGGCTTGGTGTTTCCACTGCTGGGGCCCCAGTTTTGATGCTAGGTTGGGGAACTAAGACCCTGCAAGCCAGCTAGATATCTACCTATATTTATGTATGTATTGATCTCTCTCTCTCTCTCTCTATATATATATATATATATATACACACACATATATGTTTGTATACATACAGAAAAGGAATATGGTGAAAACATATTAAACAAAATATTTATGATATATTTATATACTGCAAAGTTTTATACAGAATTTCTGTTTTCAAGCAATTTCATCACAAGCCCCAAGATGTATATCATAGAACAAGTTACACTCATAAAACTGTAAACTGAGCAGGTGCATAGTTAGCTAATTGTATTTCCCTCCACAGTATTATCAAGCTGTACAATGAACTATAGGGAGCAAACCCACTAGATAACCATTTTAAGATTAGAAACAGAAGACTGTCACCCAGATAGCAATTTTAAAGCTATAAACAGAACGATTCAGCACAAGATAGCAATCAGGAGACTAAACCAAATGGTACTCATGGGAATGTGAATATTGAAATACCTGTTATTGCAAGTTACCCATAGATTCTTAAAAGAAAAATACCCATCTTGCAAACCTGTTTCTATTTACTTGTATTTTGAAGATAAGTATTGTGTGTTCTACAAAATAATATATATCCAATCTTTCTGTCTCTTTTAGAAACAAAGGAAAACCAAGATTCCAAGCTTTAAGGACATATTCTATTAGTAGCCCATGGATCCCTAGGGCAAGAGGCACATACGTATCATAAGATATCCTTAGAATAAAACCTTAATATCTCATCCTAGTTACCTTAAATATCTTATATCATCTTCTTATGTGTATTATTTGGATTTACTCAATCATCTTGCCTTTACTGTGTAAAGGCATTATATTTATATGGACTTCCAGCCCATATAACAACATTAAAATAGTAATAGACTTTGACTGAAGGCTTCCCATATGCCTGGCCCTCTGTTAAGAACATTGTACTCATCGTCTCATTTAATGTTCACTACATCCTTACAAGTTATTATTATTTTCCTCTTTTCATAAATGAGGAAAGTAAATTTTAGTAAGGTTAAAAAGCTTTTCCAGGCTGCAGAAAAAGTGGTCATTCCTGGGACATAAATCCACTTGACATCAAAATAACTTACCCTGCATACTAAATTATATTTCTCGTATAATATTTATAATGAATTAGCAAGCATTATTTTTCTTCAAATATTCAAACTCAGATGTGTGATGCTGCTGCTGCTGCTAAGTCGCTTCAGTCGTGTCCAATTCTGTGCGATCCCATAGACAGCAGCCCACCAGGCTCCGCCGTCCCTGGGATTCTACAGGCAAGAACACTGGAGTGAGTTGCCATTTCCTTCTCCAATGCACAAAAGTGAAAAGTCAAAGGGAAGTCGCTCAGTCGTGTCCGACTGTTCACTACCCCATGGACTGCAGCCTACCAGGCTCCGCCGTCCCTGGGATTCTCCAGGCAAGAGTACTGGAGTGGGGTGCCGTTGCCTTCTCCGATGTGTGATAAACACATTTTTTTTCTGTAGTAAAATTTAATTCCCTTCCCAAATCTCCAGTTTATTTAGAGGCAGAAAAAATAAACTGACCAATTAAATTTTTTCAAAATTAATCTGAAAGATAGTTGACCAGTTTAAGATTCTTCCCCATTACTTGTTCTCATATGTGACATCTAAATTCACAGACGTATATTAGTAAGAATTTGCAAGATTCTGTAACCATGATAAACAACACTGAAATATCACTGACTTACCACATAAAGGCTTATTTCTGCTGTGTGTCTGACAGCTTTCTTTTTTCTTTTCTTTTTTGGCTTGTGGTATTTTATTTTCCCAAGCAGAGACTGAACCTGTGCCCTTGGCAGTGAAAGCTGAGTCCAAACCACTGGACAGCCAGGGAATTCCCCTGATGGCTTGCTTCTAAATGATGCCTTAAAAGGCCAGCCAGGCTTTATTTTGTGGATCGTCTATCTCTGCATACGACCTCCACAATCTCTGTAATAGAAAAAAGACTGCTGGATAGTCAAAAAATTTTATCCTGCCACAACTTAGTGGTGACATATCATAGTCCATCACTTAAAACTAGTCACTCGGTCCCAGCCAAGTTCAAGAGAGCTTTGGGAATACAAAGATATTGAGTGAACATAAATTTTTCTGCTGCATGATTGATGTAGCTTTATGACAATGGAGGGAAATGTCTAGCCTTGACCAATATCTCATAATAGCATCTGTTAGAATATACACTATAGCTCTGATTGTTGGTAATGATCATTCTTTTAGTCTGTCTTCCACTGTGATATCTATATTCCCATCTGGTATCTGGCCATTTGGTCCAATGCAGTCCACAGTCATATGCCTTTAATGTGACCATGGTGCTCAGATTCCCTTACAAATCCCTGGACCTTTTTAGAGGAAATAGTAAAAGTGCTGTTTGCACTATTTGACTTCTAAAGTGGCTCAGTGGTAAAGAATCTGCTTTTCAATGCAGGAGACACAGAGACCCAAATTAGATCCCTGGGTTGGGAAGATCCCCTGAACAAGGAAATGGCAACCCACTCCAGCATTCTTGCCTGGAAAATTCCATGGACAGAGGAGCCTGGTGGGCTATAGTCCATGGGGTCGCAAAGAGTCAGACACAACTGAGCTCACATGGGCACATACACACTACTTGGAAGCTCTGAAAAGTTTGTTCTGCTACCTGAGTCTCCCCAGACTGACACATCTACTGACACACATTGGTTTACTTCTAAACAAAGGACAAGTGAAATTCTGTGAGACCCCTTTCTCAGGCTTCCTGAAAAAGGATGTAATCATTTGCATTTCCAAAACTGACCTAAGGGAAGGTACAAAACAAAATCATATTTCTATGAATAGAATCAGATTCTATTGATGAACATTAGCCAGAATCTATTGTTTTTTTCTTCATCTCAAGTCTTCTTTTCCAGGTCAGAAATGTTTTATAGATTTAAAAGTAGAATAGAGAGGAAATTTAAAATCCAAGATTTTTTCTGAATCTGCTTTCCATGGTAACATGGAGGTCTCCTATCTTGCAGCCTGAAGAACAATCCACATTAGTTCAAAGAAATTGTGGAAGAAGGGGGAGAAAAACAATTATGTACTAGGTAGTGTGCTAAGCTAATCATATGAATTATCATTTTATAAATTGTAATTTAAGGGCACTATTTTTAAAATGGGCTTCCCTGGTGGCTCAGAGGTTAAAGCATCTGCCTGCAATGCGGGAGACCTGGGTTCGATCCCCGGGTTGGGAAGATCCCCTGGAGAAGGAAATGGCAACCCACTCCAGTAGTCTTGCCTGGAGAATCCCATGGGCGGAGGAGCCTGGTGGGCTACAGTCCATGGGGTCACAAAAGAGTCAGACATGACTGAGCGACTTCACTTTCACTTTCATTTTTAAAATATTTATTTTATTTGGCTGTGTTGGGTCTTAGTTGCATCATGAGGGATTGTCCATTGCGGTGCATGGACTTTATACTTATGGCATGTGGGCTCAGCAGTTTCAGTCATGTGGGCTCTCTAGTTGTGGTACACAGGCTCTGGAGTGCACAAGCTCAGTACTAGGAGCTTGCAGGCTTAGTTGCTCCCTGGATGTGGGATCTTAGTTCCCCAACCAGGGATTGAACCCTCGTCCTCTTCATTCCAACATGAATTCTTAACTACTGGACCACCAGGGAAGTCTCAAGAGCTGTATTTTAAAATTTGCTGCATTCTGATGATGATGACTGAGCGACTGAACTGACTGACTGACTGATGATGGTTCAGTTCAGTCGCTCAGTCGTGTCTGACTCTGCCACCCCAATGACTGCAGCATGACAGGCTTCCCTGTCCATCACCAACTCCTGGAGCTTACTCAAACTCATATCCATTGGGTAGGTAATGCCACCAACCATCTCATCCTATGTTGTCCCTTTCTCCTCCTGCCTTCAATCTTTCCCAGCATCAGGGTCTTTTCAAATGAGTCAGTTCTTCACATCAAGTGGCCAAAGTATTGGAACTTCAGCTTCAGCATCAGTCCTTTCAATGAATATTCAGGACTGATTTCCTTTAAGATTGACTGGTGGTGGTGGTGGGACATAATAAATGACCTCTAGATGAAAGGCAAAAAGTATTATTACTTCCAGAAGACTGTCAATACAGGGCAGCATTAGAGATTGCATCTGGATAACAGCAAGCTGGAACTGTAGCAGGCAGCTTATATAAGGCAAACCAGGTGTAGCTAGCTAGGTTTCATGGGCTTCTTATAGATTATTCTGAATAATTCTGCAGACTAAGGAAGAAAAGGCTGTCCTGGATATTCAGGATCTGGGGCTTCTGGTAGTTGGCTGTGTGAGCTATAACCCAGAGTGTTAGAGCCCAAAAGGGAAGCGGTTGGAGTATAGGCTTGGCAAACATCCTTCAATGGGATGAACATTTTTAGCCATGATCTTAAAACTGTCAAGACAGCACTTATGAAATATAAGCCATCATAGTTCTTCCTTTACAGTTTAACTAAAATGTAGAAGTGTTCAGTTATTTAACCAACGTCCCACAATTAGGAAATCATGAGGCTAGGATTCCAATCAAGATCCACCTAGATCCTAGTTATTGTTGCTGTTGTTCAGTCATGTCCAACTCTTTGCAACCCTGTGGACTGTAGGTCACCAGACTTCTCTGTCCATGGCATTTTCCAGGCAAGAATATAGAGGGGATTTGCCATTTCCTTCTCCAAGGGATCTTCCTGACCCAGTGATTGAATCTTCTGCATTAGCAGGTTGATACTTTACCACTGAGCCAAACAACTTGGGAAATGGATCGTGGCTATACTGCCTCTCTAAATGAACCTGTCATCTTATATACTTTCTCTAGTAGAGCTTTATTGTGTTTTCCTTTCACTCTTCAGGTTAGCCCTTTTTTCTCTTCTGTCTTGCACACTGTATAATGTGCATGACTGCTAGGAGCTATCATGTGTTGAATTTCTGTGCATTCCCCTCTCCAGACCCACATCTACTTTATCTTGGCTCATTCTGCTTTTCAAACTCTCAGTGCTTGGTATCCACTTGTTTCCTGGAGTTTCAAGGGTGAGGAAGAAGAAAAATTGGGGAAGAAAGAGAAAAACTGTACTTATGTTATTTTAAAAACCAATTTTAAACAATAAAAGCTCTTTATATTAATAATAATAATGTGATTGACACTACAATTTTGGCAAAAAGAACATTTCAGTATCCAATGAGTTAGATATACTGTGCTACTCTGTAGGGCAATTTTGAAAACATTTTACTGTGAACAATAGGAATATAATTGCTTAACATTCTACAAAAAAAAAAAAAAAAGAGAGAGAGATTGGCCTTGCTCCTGTTATGTGCTGGATTCTTCATAACTCTCAGTGAATGACAGATCAAGCAGTGATTATCCTGAAGGCACATAATACTCCAGGAGCCAGATGGGTCAACTTTATTATTGTGTGACAAATATAAATTTCTGTTTCAATGTTATCTAATTATATGTGTTAGGTCAAAGGTTGTATAGGATGAAGAATTATGTAATGAAAAATATTGATATTTTCCTTTTAGAATAGAAGGGACATTGCAGAAAAGATTTTAACAGTAATCTGGATTAAACTGGAATTCTCACTAAATTTAGAACCAGTCCTGCCATTGTTGTTGAAGAACAGATAACAAAGTACTAATCACATGATCTGCTGTTTCCTGCCTATTCAAATACTCAGCTTGACCTTTAAGATGAAGGGAGAAGAGAAAATATTGGACAATAGGTCTGGTAGTATCAACCAGAGGAATAATAAAATGTAGACAATTTAAGTTTTCTTGGATCAAAAATGATAAGACATCTGAAAATGTTGAAATAAATTAAAATAGTTCCAAATGAACCCATATGCTTGAAGACAGTCTTTTTCATGCATCTGCTTTTTTTAATGCTCTTCTCCTGAAGAAATATTAAATTTATTTAAGAATGATTATTAATCAAAGTAAACATTTGTGTATATGTATGCACTTTTGCCCATTACTGCAATCTGATTCATAGATTTTAAACTCCAAGTGTCTAAAAAGCAAAACTACCATTGTTCAGTCACCCATCCCCATTATCCCATTTCAGGAAGCGCCCAGAAGTCTAAATACTTGGGGAAATGTATCTATTCTCTCAACTGTAGATATGGTCCTAGTTAGGGCACATGAGATTGGCCTTTAGGCAAAAGAAATACATACAGAAATGGAAGTTGTTGATTTTCCAGTAGACAGATCCATAGCAAGAGCTAAAAGTTATGTTACCAATGGAACTTCACACCTAAAGCATAGTACATAAAATTTCAAAACATTTCGGAGATGTCCAAAAACTGATTAATGATATAAAGTTTTTCCTAGGAGGAAAAACAGAAGGAACGAAGTGTGTAGGATCAGAGACAAAGACTGAGCAGGGAATTAATAACTCTTCAGGTTGGAGAAGTTATCAGATAAATGACCGTGAGCATCAGTGACTGTGTTTCCTGAATAAATGTCTCCAATCAATCATTGCCAAAGAACTGAAAGAGTGGAAACAGCCACTAGGAGCCTAGGCACTTTGGCTTCTTTCAGTTGGTTTCCTCCTCAGCCGCCATGTGCAGTCTCCTGCCTGTGACCTCTCTGGCACTGTTTTCTTTATTCAGAAAGGCAATCTCACCACTGTTTATACTGTCCTCTAGTTCGCAGTAGTTGAGTCTTGCTTCACACATGTCTTGATAAGTTCCTCAGCTTGGGTGTAGAAGTACAAAAAAAGGTCATTGAAGAGAGCCTCTTCAATTAAGATACTCAGCAAGATTTTTACATAGGTGAAATCTAGACAAATATGAAATACCATATTGGTAGGGAATAGAAAGGGCAAAGCAGATTGTGTGACTTAGGGAGTCCCACATGGAATAGTTACATTTCAGGGGTCTGATCACCACCCTGAAGTTTTCTAACTTGCTGGTGGTGGCGGTTTAGTCACTAAGTTGTGTCCAGCTCTTGCAACCCCATGGCCTTTAGCCTGCCGAGCTTCTTTGTCCATAGAATTCTCCAGGCAAGAATATGGTAGTGCGTAGCCATTTCCTTCTTCAGGGCATCTTCCCAACCCAGGAATCCAACCTGGGTCTTTTGCACTGCAGGCAGATTCTTTACTATCTGAGCCACGAGAAGTCCCTCTGGTTTTCTAGAAGGACTCAAAAAAGAAAGACTCAAACAAACAGCAAGTTATGAGCACAACAGTGGTTTAGTACAGTAAAAGGAGCATGAGCAAGAGAAAAAGGATACTCATTGAAAGTAGTCTAGAGATATCAGGCACAGGATTCTGACTCTTTCCCCATCTTTGATCACACAAAAGGCACTTTCCTCTCTAGCTGAGAACTGTTAAGATGCGCACAAAGTGTCTTTGCACAGAGAAACCTACCTGAGTCTTAGGATCCAAGATTTAAGAAGAACAGATCATGTCGACACATACTGCTGTGCAACCAACCACAGTAACTGAAATTCAGAATACCAACAGTGAAACCAGGAGTATCGTCAATCTTGATGTTTGCATGAATCAATCTTGACAGTCCTGATGAGCTGATGCAGTACACCCCATGGCTCCAGACATCCATGACAACATCATCAATTAGCACCATAAAAAGCATCCTAAGAGCCACATGCCCAGGGGTCATCACCAAAGGCCAATCAAAGTTCCAGGATCCTCAGGAAACATGCAAGGATTGAATAAACCAGACTTGATGTGCTCTCTCTTCACGTCTCCATTGACATGCTTGGGAGGGAAGTGGGAATGCAATCCAATGATTCCCTTCCTCTGCCCACCCCTTCCTGTAGCCCAAGGCTTGAGGGAGAGGGCAAGGAACATTGGCTTTTGATGTTCTAAAACATGGCAGGTCTGACACCTAGGAAATCTTTCTCCTGCTATTTGGGGACAGTAAACTGGAGGAAGTTGGTATGAAAAGAGGTTTTTCTTTTTCTCAATTAATGGATGAAGCTGGAGTCCAAGCTAGTCTTGAAGTCCTTAAGCAAGGAGTACCCAGCCAGGTTGCTCATCCCAAGCACCACAAAAAAGGGATGCACAAAAAGTATGTCAGCAAGTATGAAAGTGAAAGTCGCTCAGTTGTGTCCCACTTTTTGTGATCCCATGGACTATACAGTCCATGGAATTCTATAGGCCAGAGTACTGGAGTGGGTAGCCTTTCCATTCTCCAGGGGATCTTCCCAAACCAGGAATTGAACCCAGGTTTCCCTCATTGTAGGCAGATTCTTTACCAGCTAAGCCGCAAGGGAAGCCCAAGAATACTGGAATCCTTCTCCAGTGGATCTTCCTGACCCAGGATTCTTTACCAACTGAGCTATCAGGAAGCAAGTATGGCATGAACTTAATATTTTACATTTCTTGAACAAATTATTTTTAATTATTTTAATTTTAACTGCATGAATAATATATATTTATTGGAGAAAGTGAAAAAAAGAATAAAAATCAAAAGTAATCATATAACATCATAGTACATCAGATCAGATCAGTCGCTCAGTTGTGTCCGACTCTTTGTGACCCCATGAATTGCAGCACGCCAGGCCTCCCTGTCCATCACCAACTTCCGGAGTTCACTCAGACTCATGTCCATCGAGTCAGTGATGCCATCCAGCCATCTCATCCTCTGTTGTCCCCTTCTCCTCTTGCCCCCAATCCCTCCCAGCATCAGAGTCTTTTCCAATGAGTCAACTCTTCGCATGAGGTGGCCAAAGTACTGGAGTTTCAGCTTTAGCATCATTCCTTCCAAAGAAATCCCAGGGCTGATCTCTTTCAGAATGGACTGGTTGGATCTCCTTGCAGTCCAAGGGACTCTCAAGAGTCTTCTCCAACACCACAGTTCAAAAGCATCAATTCTTCGGCGCTCAGCCTTCTTCACAGTCCAACTCTCATATGCATACATGACCACAGGAAAAACCATAGCCTTGATTAGACGAACCTTTGTTGGCAAAGTAATGTCTCTGCTTTTGAATATGCTCTCTAGGTTGGTCATAACTTTCCTTCCAAGGAGTAAGCGTCTTTTAATTTCATGGCTGCAGTCACCATCTGGAGTGATTTTGGAGCCCAGAAAAATAAAGTCTGACACTGTTTCCACTGTTTCCCCATCTATTTCCCATGAAGTGATGGGACCGGATGCCATGATATTCGTTTTCTGAATCTTGAGCTTTAAGCCAACTTTTTCACTCTCCTCTTTCACTTTCATCAAGAGGCTTTTGAGTTCCTCTTCACTTTCTGCCATAAGGGTGGTGTCATCTGCATATCTGAGGTTATTGATATTTCCCCCAGCAATCTTGATTCCAGCTTGTGTGTCTTCCAGTCCAGCGTTTCTGATGATGTACTCTGCATACGAGTAAAATAAGCAGGGTGACAATATACAGCCTTGACGAACTCCTTTTCCTATTTGGAACCAGTCTGTTGTTCCATGTCCAGTTCTAACTGTTGCTTCCTGACCTGAATACAAATTTCTCAAGAGGCAGATCAGGTGTTCTGGTATTCCCATCTCTTTCAGAATTTTCCACAGTTTATTGTGATCCACACAGTCAAAGGCTTTGGTATAGTCAAAAAAGCAGAAATAGATGTTTTTCTGGAACTCTCTTGCTTTTCCCATGATCCAGTGGATGTTGGCAATTTGATCTCTTGTTCCTCTGCCTTTTCTAAAACCAGTTTGAACATCAGGAAGTTCATGGTTCACATATTGCTGAAGCCTAGCTTGGAGAATTTTGAGCATTACTTTACTAGCATGTGAGATGAGTGCAATTGTGTGGTAGTTTGAGCTTTGTTTGGCATTGCCTTTCTTTGGGATTGGAATGAAAACTGACCTTTTCCAGTCCTGTGGCCACTGCTGAGTTTTCCAGATTTGCTGGCATTATTGAGTGCAGCATTTCACAGCATCATCTTTCAGGATTTGGAATAGCTCAACTGGAATTCTATCACCTCCACTAGCTTTGTTCGTAGTGATGCTTTCTAAGGCCCACTTGACTTCACATTCCAGGATGTCTGGCTCTAGGTCAGTGATCACACCATCGTGATTATCTGGGTTGTGAAGATCTTTTTTGTACAGTTCTTCTGTGTATTCTTGTCAACTCTTCTTAATATCTTCTGCTTCTGTTAGGTCCATACCATTTCTGTCCTTTATTGAGCCCATCTTTGCATGAAATGTTCCTTTGGTATCTCTGATTTTCTTGAAGAGATCCCTAGTCTTTCCCATTCTGTTGTTTTCCTCTATTTCTTTGCATTGATTGCTGAAGGCTTTCTTATCTCTTCTTGCTATTCTTTGGAACTCATAGTACATACATATCCTTAAATTCATGGATTATTTTTTCTGAATATGTGATTATTTGCTATAAATATTTTATCAGTTCCTCTTCCTGCTTCAAAACATGTAACTGTTATCCACATCCATAAAAATTCTTTAAAAAGCTTGTTTGCAATAGTTGTGTATTCTTCAACTGATTCTTTCTTATTGTGGTGTTGGAGAAGACTCTTGAGAGTCCTTTGGACTGCAAGGAGATCAAATCAGTCTATTCTAAAGGAAATGAACCCTGAATATTCATTGGAATGACTGATGCTGAAACTGAAGCCAATGCTTTGGCAACCTGATGCAAAGAGCTGACTCATTGTAAAAGACTCTGATGCTGAGAAATACTGAAGGCAAAAGGAGAAGGGAAGGGGGTAGCAGAGCATATGAACTCAATAGACATGAATCTGAGCAAATTACAGGAGATAGTGAAGGATAGGAGAGCCTGGAAATCTGCAGTCCATAGGATCACAATTAGCAACTGAACAACAATTATATCTTTAACCAAATTCTTTATTGTTGACATCTACATTGTTTTGGCCTTTCAGGTATATCGTACATTATTTTCTTAGGATGAATTCCTACAAGTAGGATTGTGGAGTGAATCTGTGGGCACACTTTTAAGGGGCTATGAAAGAATGTTTTAGTTTGCCATGATTTACATGTCTGTTTTTTGTTTGTTTGTTTGTTTTGGTCGGGGGGGGGGGTTGCTCTTTGCAAACAAACTCAGAGCATTTAAAATAAAATAAAAACCCATCAGGGTCCAATTTTGCCAGTTCGGTTCTCAGATCTCTGTATGCAAGTGTTACTAAGGATGTTGTCTTTGAGCTTCCTTCTCACAAAGACAGTGTCTTGATGTAAAATTGGGCTTAGAGGATTTTTCCATGACAGGGAACTTCCTCATCCTCACTGGTAATATTTTACCCTAGTAACATTGGTTTTATTTTTTAGTACTAATGAGGTGAGCAAAGGATGGATTATTACGCAAAAGAAAATTGACCTGAAACCAAAGATCGAGATGTTTTTCCATATAAAGTTGTCTTTAACCCAGGAACTCATTGAGGAGAGGGACTTCCCCAGTGTCTCAGCCATAAAGAACTTGCCTGTGATGCAGGAGACAGAGAAGCATGCACAGAGGAGCATGGGGGGCTACAGTACATAGGGTCACAAAAAAGTTGGACAGGACTGAGTGACTAACAGGAGAGATACAGATTATGAAGCCTTTGAAATGTCTTTTCCTCATTTGTATTACTTTATCCTCAACCACAAACTTTAGCTCCAGAATTGCATTAGTTTTGTGTTAGGACCCTGTGATTTTCCCTTAGGGGATTTGAAACACATTCTTTCAGGATTCTCTTGATATCTCCTAAGTAAGCCAGCTGGCATTGACTTTGCACTGGGGTCCATTCTTATATTTTCAACTCTCTGCCCCCCCTGGGAGAATGCCACTGTTGCTTTAACAAGTCCAAACACATAACAGATAATACCTAGCTTTCTGCTTTAGAAAGCATGAGGATTTAACAGCTGCACTTTGAAGTCCAGGTCCTTATATTTACTTAATGCATTTTTTAAATGAAACTAGTAGCTCTGCTCGGAGAAGGCAATGGCACCCCACTCCAGCACTCTTGCCTGGAAAATCCCATGGACGGAGGAGCTTGGTGGGCTGCAGTCCATGGGGTCGTGAAGAGTTGGACATGACAGCGACTTCCCTTTCACTTTTCACTTTCCTGCATTGGAGAAGGCAATGGCAACCCACTCCAGTGTTCTTGCCTGGAGAATCCAAGGGACAGTGGAGCCTGGTGGCCTGCCGTTTATGGGGTCACACAGAGTTGGACACGACTGAAGCGACTTAGCAGCAGCAGCAGCAGTAGCTCTGCTGGTAAAGAATCTACCTGCAGGAGACCCTGGTTCGACTCCTGGGTCAGGAAGATCCCCTGAAAAAGGGGGATAGGCTACCCACTCCAGTATTCTTGGGCTTCCTTGATGGCTCAGCTGGTAAAGAATCTGTGTGCATAGGGTAGCTACTCAAATCAATGGGGCCCTTTTCCCATAGGGAAAGAGAGAAATCTGACTTTTATAATGTGATTTTATTTTTAGAAATTTCTTTCTAGGACTTCCCTAGCTGTCCAGTGGTTAAGACTCCACACCCCTAATGCAGAGTGCTGCTTGATCCTGGGTCTCAGAACTAAGATTCCATATGCCCCCCCCATATGGGAAATATACAAATAAAATTCCTTTCTAGTTACTGAGCAGACACTATTTATTTTTAGCATAGAGATGAAGAAAAATAACTTATGACACTGGAGAGGAAATGCTTGAAAAACAATCTGCAACCCCAGGATAGAAGAACTAGAGAAGTAGCTGTAATTGCCTAATTATCAAAATAGGGCGATAATAAGATAGAAACACCACAGTAGCTCCTATACCTGGCTCAGCCACCTTATTCCCTGGCCAAATTAGATAAAAGAGGAAACTGCATCCTAACTGCAAGTTTTGCAAGCGAAAGTGTCTGTGGCTTTGTGTTTTAGATCACAGCGAATTTCCATTTGTTTTTCTCCTCGGGCACTAGATAAAAATCATTCCAGGGAAACTCCCCTTCATTTTAATGCTTTGAGTTTTGGCAGGTCTAATGCCTTAAGTTTAAATGCTTGAACACCTCAACTCAAACTCTCTCGATAAATGTGTAATCTGGACGCAGGTGAGCATTTTATATTTAGTGTGAAAAAGTAAAGGTCATTTAGCTCTTCAAGGCATGTTTTTAAATATTCCAATTTCCCTAGGTGCCAACTATTTGTTTCTTGAACGACCT
The DNA here is from genome assembly GCF_027580195.1 of Bos mutus. Classification (NCBI taxonomy): domain Eukaryota; kingdom Metazoa; phylum Chordata; class Mammalia; order Artiodactyla; family Bovidae; genus Bos; species Bos mutus. The sequence continues at coordinate 36,632,758 of NC_091618.1, forward strand.
CGATATTTTACATTCACTAGCCTGGAAAGGTCATTTCCTAGAAATTTAATTCTCCTAAACTGAAAATGTCCATGTTTCTCATTGTTTATTTGGAATATGAGATACGTTAACTTGCCTGTAACATGCCGGAATTAGATGTGTGTGTTAACTTACACAAAGTTCACAGCCTCGAGCTGTATGTTGGATGAAATTTATACCCACTTTGCTTTTCCATGTCTTTATGCTTCTTTCTTGTCAAACACTGGTTTTCCAATTTTGTTTCTTTAGTTATTGAACGTTGAAATGTTACGTTGACACATAAGACAAAACCTCCATTAATTTCATATCCCAATATTTTTTGGATATACACACATAAAAACCCATCAGCATGAGATTTCACTTCTTAAGCCATTTACACTTTAAAATATATATATATCTTAAAAATGGGATGAGATGGAAATAACCCATTTTAAAATGTCTTTCTATAGCTATTAAAATGCATATTTACCAACAGTTGATAAAAAATCTTCCTTTGGAATGCACAGGAAGGGAAGTACAGGCAGCAAGATGTGAATCAGATGTGGCTTCTCTCCCTTTTGCTTCTTCAGAGGCTGGTTTCTCCTTAGGTTGAAACTATTTTCATGCCGGTCTTACTAAGGTTCTTGGTTAGCTACTGCTGCCTTTTTTTCTCTTGCATCCTCTTTCCACTTAGTTTGCACTTTGCAGTCTGAAGATTGATCTTTTTCCCACTCCCTTTCTGGGCCATCTCCCCTTGCATTCTCCTTCTACTGCCGCTTAGCTAACCTGACCTTCGTTTTGAGCCTTTGGCAATGGTCATCAAGGGTGCAGTATGGCCAGAGCCTTTGAGAATCTGGGCTGCCTGGGGTATTGCCACTAACCTTGTTTGAATATCTTTAGTTTGTAAGAGATCCTCTGCAATCCATACTGTGACCTGCAGCTTGGGAGTATGATTCATCTCAAGATGATCTTAGCCTCTTGAATTATTTTCTCTTCCCAATATAAATAATTATATTATTTGTGCAGAGGACCCTTTTCCTAGGAAAATTCTTAAATATAATTTTTTTTGTTTCCTGTCAGCCTAAAGGTCTATGGAGAATTTATTCTCTAATAAATTCTATAAATCCAAAGTCATTCTCATCATCCCTCATTTTCATTTCTAGCCCTGTTTTTCTAAGTAACTCTGACCTGAAGAGTTGACCTGTAGTGATATGGTCTGCAAGGCTGTTCCCCTGACTTTGATGTAAACAGGGAATGAGATTTACCAGATTACTGCTTTTCAAACTATTTCCCCTACTAGTCCCAATACTAGCCCCAGCTGAGCTGTCAGTCTGGACTAGATCAGCAGTGTGTTTGTGCATGGCTCTGGAATCTTGATGGAATGTAAATTTTTATTCAGAAGGTCAGATGGCATCTTGCCATTGCTCTAAACCATAGGCTACACTTAAACTCGTCTACTTGCTCATTGACAAACATGGCCACTCAGGGCTTCTCCTCCTTTCTAGAAGCACTTCTACTGTCTATCAGGATCTAATTAGCCTTCAAGTTCCAGTTCAATGCCACCTTCTTCATTAGATCTTTCCTGCTCTCTTTTTTGATTATCCAAACAAGAAATCTAATTCCTTCATAGTGAACGCTTATGAAGTCATAAATCAATTAGGAGACACCTTTTCTGACTTCATTTTGTGTGTGTGTGAGCTTGTCTTACCTCTCTGGGGTTTCCCATTTGGCTCAATGGTAAAGAATCCTTGCGCCAATACAGGAGAGGCAGGATTTGTGAGTTCAATCCCTGGGCCGGGAAGATCCCTTGGGGTAAGAAATGGTAACCATCTCTAGTATTCTTGCCTGAGGGGGCTACAGTCCATGGGTCACAGAGTTGGATGCGACTGAGCACACACGCACTTCCCTCCTATTTAATCTCTATGGGGATTGTTACCTGCCCAACCCACTTTATTCATTCTACTTTCTAGTGTTCTAGGCTTCCCTAGTAGCTCAGACAGTAAAGCATCTGTTTGCAGTGCAGGAGACCCAGGTTCGATCCCTGGGTTGGGAAGGTCCCTGGAGAAGGAAATGGCAACCCACTCCAGTATTCTTGCCTGGAGAATTCCATGGACAGAGGGGCCTGGTGGGCTATAGTCCCTGGGGTCATAAAGAGTCAGACATGACTGAGTGACTAGCACACACACTCCTTATGCTTAGAGCAATGATCCTCAAACTTCAGAAGCTTCAGAATCACCTAAGGCTAAGTAAAACACAGATTACTGAGCCTCACCCCAAGGGTTCTGATTCTGCTGGTCTTGGGGGCCAATGAATTCACATTTTTACAATCCAGCATTTCTAGGAATGCTGGTGGTTAGAGGATGGCGCTTTGTGAAGCACTTTTGTGAGGGAAAATGTTTGGTTTTAGATTCAGAAGAGCCTGGATGTGATTTCCTAGTTTTTTTTTTTTTAACTCATATCAGGATATCCTTGGAATAGTTACTTCTTCTTTCCATTCTTATTTCTTCATCTATAAAATAAAAATTTTGATATCTTTTAGGATTTGGGAAAGAAATAAATGAAAATACACATAGAGCTCCTCTTTGCTATTCATTAGTTTCTTTCTCTTATTCTTCATCAAACTTCAATGTCACTTCTACTGGGTTGTTTCTGATTACCTCTAGATGACAGCAGGTCTCTTGCAATGGGCTCCATGGTTTTCAGTGATTCCTTCAGTGTGGTGTCTTTCACATGTTTTATTATAATTACTTCTTCAATTGCCTATCAGGGTTTTCCTGGCAATCCAGTGGTTAAGATATCATGCTTCTATCATCCGTGCAGGGGGCACAGGTTCAATCCCTGTTTGGGGAACTAAGATTTCCTCATGCTGCACAGCACAGCCAAAATCATAATAATACTAATAATTGTCTTTTTGTCTTCTTATGGATAAACTGCAAGATCTTTGAGGACAGGTAAATGCTTGGACCTAAAAGTATTTTGTCTGTAATCTTCAGAGAGTGTTCCATACAGAAAGGAGCACAATAAATATGACTGAATACAAAGAAAAAGAAAGATGAGAGAGAATATTGCAGCCAAGTAAATGAGAATAACAGTACCTACCATACGACATTATTTCCAAGAAAAAAAAAAAAAAATCTAGCTTAATGTTGGGCATGTTGAAGGCATCCAACAAATACCAGTCATGTTTCTACAATAAAAATAATAATGTATAAATATGATATTCATACTTCCAAGGCTTTCTAGGACTACATTTTAAGGTAATTTTATTCTTTTAAAGAAAATCACTATAAAAATGTGTATTATAAATTTTCCAATTTTATTATTACTTATCATTATATTTATTATTATTATGTTATAAATAATACATTCATGCATTGCAATATGTGATGTAGACTTGGATGAAGACAGGACAGGGTCCAGTGAGTGGTTAAAACTATGATCTCCAGAGCCATGCTGCTCTGATTCAAATCCTGAGCTAGTGACCTACACAGAAAGTCACTTGATTTCTCTAAACTTCAGTTTGCTCCTCTCTAAGACAAAGTCACTTATAATACTTACCTCATAAGTGTATTATGAGAATCAAATAAGCAATGCTGGTTAAGTGCTTCAGATAGTGCCTGGTATATACTATATACTCAATCAACACTGATCCTGCTGCCAGAATCTTGGCTCTTTGTCCACTGATGCCAAGTAGAAATATTGAGAAAGAATTTGGAGGAAATAGAAAAGAGTAGCTTTATTATTTTTGCCAGGCAAAAGGGAAACACAATAGGCTAGTACCTCAAGAACTGTGCCCCCCTCTCAGGAATAGGGAGAAGTTTTATGTCCTTACAAAGATCTTAAATTTTTTTTTTTTTCTGCAGCGTTTCAAAATGGCCACAACTGGCATCAGGCAACAGAGCAACTGGGTCTGATGTTCCTAAAGTTATCAGTCCATTACCTTCTTTCCGAAATGTAGAATTTTACAAAACCCCATGGACAGAAGAGCCCAGCAGAGGCTACAGTCCATAGAGTTGCAAAGAGTTGGATACAACTGTGTGACTGAGCAGACACACCCACTAGAGAGTGCAGGGGGAGAAGAATACCAGGGGCAGGGTATAATCTGTACGGAGTCAGAGAATAATTAGCTTTGCGAAGGCCAAGTCCAGCTACAAGTGTTTGCTAGTGTATGTGTGCATGCTCAGTCCTGTCCTACTCTTTGTGACCCCAGGGACTGTAGTGCACTAGGCTCCTCTGACCTTAGAATTTTCTAGGCAAGACTACTAGAGTGGGTTGCCATTTCCTTTTCCAGGGTATCTTCCTGACCCAGGGATCAAACCTGTGATTCTTGCATCTCCAGCATTGGCAGGTGGACTCTTTAATAACACTGTGCCACCTGGGGAGCCCGAAAGTGTTTGTTAGTAGTAAGGGCTAAAGAATAACCAAGACCGTTTAACTCTGGCAGACCTGTTTGCATGGCGAGTGCCAAATGCCACACTCTTTTCCGTGTTTTGCAACAATCCTTAATAATAATGATCAAGTCAAGTGTTAGTAGCTCAGTCATGTTCAATTCTTTGTGACCCCCAAAGGCTGTAGCCCACCAGGGTCCTCTGTCCATGGGATTCTCCAGGCAAGAATACTGGAGTGGGTAGCCATTCCTTTCTTTAGGGGATCTTCCTGACCCAGGGATTGAATCTGAGTCTCCTGCATTGTAGGTGGATTCTTTACGGTCTGAGCCTCCAGGGAAGCCAGTGATGATCGTCAGTTCTGTTCAGTTCAGTCACTCAGTCATGTCCAACTCTTTGCGACCCCAGCACACCAGGCTTACCTGTCCATCACCAACTCCTGGAGCTCATCAGATCAGATCAGATCAGATCAGTCGCTCAGTTGTGTCCGACTCTTTGCAATCCCATGAATCACAGCACGCCAGGCCTCCCTGTCCATCACCAATTTCCGGAGTTCACTCAGACTCATGTCCATAGAGTTGGTGATGCCATCCAGCCATCTAATCCTCTGTCATTCCCTTCTCCTCTTGCCCCCAATCCCTCCCAGCATCAGAGTCTTTTCCAATGAGTTAGCTCTTCACATGAGGTGGCCAAAGTACTGGAGTTTCAGCTTTAGCATCATTCCTTCCAAAAAAATCCCAGGGCTGATCTCCTTTAGAATGGACTGGTTGGATCTCCTTGCAGTCCAAGGGACTCTCAAGAGTCTTCTCCAACACCACAGTTCAAAAGCATCAATTCTTCGGCGCTCAGCCTTCTTCACAGTCCAACTCTCATATGCATACATGACCACAGGAAAAACCATAGCCTTGATTAGACGAACCTTTGTTGGCAAAGTAATGTCTCGGCTTTTGAATATGCTATCTAGGTTGGCCATAACTTTCTTTCCAAGGAATAAGCGTCTTTTAATTTCATGGCTGCAGTCACCATCTACAGTGATTTTGGAGCCCAGAAAAATAAAGTCTGACACTGTTTCCACTGTTTCCCCATCTATTTCCCATGAAGGGATGGGACCGGATGCCATGATCTTCGTTTTCTGAATGTTGAACTTTAAGCCAACTTTTTCACTCTCCTCTTTCACTTTCATCAAGAGGCTTTTGAGTTCCTCTTCACTTTCTGCCATAAGGGTGGTGTCATCTGCATATCTGAGGTTATTGATATTTCTCCTGGCAATCTTGATTCCAGCTTGTGTGTCTTCCAGTCCAGCGTTTCTGATGATGTACTCTGCATATGAGTAAAATAAGCAGGGTGACAATATACAGCCTTGACGAACTCCTTTTCCTATTTGGAACCAGTCTGTTGTTCCATGTCCAGTTCTAACTGTTGCTTCCTGACCTGCATACAAATTTCTCAAGAGGCAGATCAGATGTTCTGGTATTCCCATCTCTTTCAGAATTTTCCACAGTTTATTGTGATCCACACAGTCAAAGGCTTTGGCATAGTCAAAAACGCAGAAATAGATGTTTTTCTGGAACTCTCTTGCTTTTTTGATGATCCAGCAGATGTTGGCAATTTGATTTCTGGTTCCTCTGCCTTTTCTAAAACCAGCTTGAACATCAGGAAGTTCATGGTTCACATATTGCTGAAGCCTGGCTTGGAGAATTTTAAGCATTACTTCATTAGTGTGTGAGATGAGTGCAATTGTGCGGTAGTTTGAGCATTCTTTGGCATTGCCTTTCTTTGAGATTGGAATGAAATAGATGGTATTAAATAAATGTTTGTTGGATTAATTAAAAAAACAAAAGTATGTTACTTGATCAGAAACCTGGCCAAATCGTCCTGAGAAGTAGGAAAGGGGGGAAATGATATGTATTAGGAACTCTCATGGGTCAGTTAGTGAGGCAGATTGTATTTTCTCAAATTATGCAGACTATCTCCCATCCTATGTGCTCTTCTGACAACCTGGCTTTGATACATTTTTCATTGTGAGATGGGTCCTATGTTCCTTACCCTTACCTTTGAATGGGTTTGTGACTAGAGCAAAGTGAAGTTATGTGACTTCCTATGCAGGGTATAAATGGCAACTGTGCATTTATCTGATTCTCTTGGGACACTCATCTTTGGACCCCTGAGCCACCATGTAAGAAGTCTGAGGGCACTAAGCTATGATAAAGCTCAGACATTTGGAGGGGCTACTGGAGTTTCCTGCTGACAGTTCCAGCTAAGGTACATGCCAACAGTCAGATCAACTGTCAGATGTGAGAGTCTGGCATATATGACTCACAAGAAGATGTTTCTTGATGATACTAGCCTGGAGCTGCAAGTCACCTGCATCCTTAAGTCCTCCTAGCTGGGATTAGATAATGGAGCAGATACAAGCCATTCCTGCTGTATACCTCCAAATCCCCAACTCACTGTGTCCAGGAGCATGACTGTTGTTTTACGCCACTAAAGTTTGGAATTCTAAAAGAGATGGGAATACCAGACCACTTTACCTGTCCCATGAGAAACCTGTATGTGGTTCAAGAAGAACCTTACATGGAACAACAGATTGGTTCAAAATTGGGAAATGAGTACATCAAGGCTGTATATTGTTATCCTGCTTATTTAACTTCTATGCAGAGTACATCATGTGAAATGTTGGGCTGGATGAATTACATGCTGGGACTAAGTTTGCCGGGAGAAATATCAATAACCTCAGATATGCAGATAACACCACCCTAGTGGTAGAAAGTGAAGATGATCTAAGAGCCTCTTGATGAAGGTGAAAGAGGAGAGTGAAAAAGCTTGCTTAAAACTCAGCATTCAAAAAACAAAGATCATTTCATCCAGTCCCTTCACTTCATGGCAAATAGATGGGGAAAAATTGGAAGCAGTGACAGATTTTATTTTCTTGAGCTCCCAAATCACTGCGGTTGGTGACTACAGTCATGAAATTCAAAAATGCTTGCTCCTTGGAAGAAAAGCTATGACAAACCTAGACAGCATATTAAAAAGCAGAGACATTACTTTGCAGATAAAGGTCTGTCTAGGCAAAGCTATGGTTTTCCAGCAGTCATGTAGAGATGGGAAAGTTGGAGCATAAAGAAAGCTGAGCGTTGAAGAACTGATGTTTTCAAATTTTGGTGCTGGAGAAGACTTTTGAGAGTCCCCTTGAACAGCAGGATTATCAAACCAGTCAATCCTAAAGGAAATCAGTCCTGAATATTCATTGAAAGGACTGATGCTTAAGCTGAAGTTCCCACACTTTGGCCACCTAATGCAAAGGGCTAACTCATTGAAAAAGACCATGATGCTGGGAAAGGTTGAACGCAAAGGGAGAAGAGGGCAGCAAAGGATGAGATGGTTAGATAGCATCACCAACTCAACGGACATGAATTTGAGCAAACTTCAGGAGATAGTAAAGGACAGGGAAGCCTGGCATGCTACAATTCCTGGGGTTGATTTGGAATTCTTTATTACGCAGTTAAAGATAACCATAACAGTTACCTTATACTTAATTCAGTTATAACATGTCCACTACAATATTTCAAGGCTTTATTACAACACTCAATTTGCCAGTGGAGATGATAAGTGTTAAAGTAGTAAAACACATTTTCCACGGGAATCAACAAGTCCACAGGGAAGCTGGGATTTTAGTCCAAATATTTTTAACTTCAGGTTTTTGTATTTTTTTATTATCAATGGGAAAAACACTCTTATGTCTTGAAAAATTCATTTTTAAAAGTAAAAATCTTCCTAAAGTTCTTGTTCATTTTGTTAGGCTATTTCTGATTTCACTTAGGTCCTCAGAAGATGATAATTTTCACAATCAACCAGAACTATCAATGACAAATGTCTTTCTAAATTCAAAGCTGCTAAAATGATCAAGTCCAAGGCTGCTGTCTGATTTTCTGGATATGCCCACCAGTGCCTCTTTTAGGGAGAGCAGATCTCAGCATTACCCAGAATGAGCTGAAGAAAACACATTTTAAATCACATGGATAATAAACTTAATAAATGATCCTTAGCCTCATGCTGAGGACTGTTTGCACTATGTACAATGAACATTCATGGTATATGGTGTGTGCAAATGATACAGAGAGAGAAAAGGAGAATGTTCAATTGTGATAAATAATACCAAGCAGCCAAACATAAGAGTCCATAGTATTTATAGGCTTGAAGTGGTTTCAAAGAAAGGATGAGACTGCAAGTTACTCTATTTGTTTTTCTGCTCAGCACTAGCTGTCATCTACATAATAAGATGTAAACTCTTCAGTAAGAGCTAAGCCTACATCATTAGCCTTAGTTCCTTTGATTCCTTTTCCATATCCTATTCAACACTTGGAACAAGTACACCTTCCTCTGGAATTATTTATTTACATTTCTATCTCTTTGTGCTGTGATATCTTTAGACCAAGGACTATCTATTCTGTACATCTTTAAAGTCTCAACATCTAACTCAATGCCTAATAAAGAAATTAACAAGAAATGATTGTTGAATTAACAAGTCAATCAAGAGTCAATGTCACTGGGAAGAGGGAAAATGGAATCCCAATTAAAAAAAAAGTAAAACTTCTCTAAATAAATAAATAAATAAGAGTCAAGATCACTTGTGATTAACAAAGGACTTTGCCTTTCCTTCTTATCTCTCACCCTCAGGTGAAAGAATGTTCTTTGGATAGAAGGTTCGGAGAGGTTATAACTTAGTTGAGTTGGAGGAAAGGATCATGGCTGGGGATCTTTTCTAGGTGGAGGAAAGCAGTTAATTTGAGATTCTGTCTGAAGTGGTCTTACTCTACTCTGGGGAAAGGGAGTACATAGTGGAGTTGCTTTTTAGTGGGGAAGACTGCTTTGCTTTGCAAAATCTGTAGGACCAGGGAAGGTTTTAGAAAAGAAGAAGCAGGAATCTTGTGGCTCAGGGCTGCATTTATCAAGATAATAATAGTTAATAATTTACTGAGGACATAATATGTGTCAGATGCTGAGATAAGTGATTTATGTGTATTATCAGAGATGTGTGTGTGTTAGTCACTTAGCTGTGTCCAGTGCTTTTCCATCCCATGGACAATAGCCAGCCAGGCTCCTCTGCCCATGGAATTCTGCAGGCAAGAATATTGGAATAGGTTGCCATTCCCTTCTCCCGGGAATCTTCCTGACCTGGGATCAAACCTGGGTCTCTTACATTTCAGGCAGATTCATCATCTGAGCCACTGGGGAAGCCCATATTATCAGAGTTGATGCTCCCCCAAATCTAATAATATGGGTCTTCTTATTATTTCTTCTTTATAAATAAGATGATATCTATTCTATAAACATTATGAAAGATAATGAAAATCAAAACTGCTAAATAATTAAAACTGATATATGTGGTTGGCTTCTAGGGAGAGAGTTGTGTATAGCAGCTTTTAACCCTAATCCACAAGCTTTTACCCATAGTTCCAAAATTCCTCTATTTCCAAACCCCCAAAACTTTGAAAATCAGACATTTTTGTAAGTTTGTAGGAAATCAGTTGCACTTGATCTTAGCCAAAAGGCCGAGAAAAGCTTCCCCAGTGGTTTAGAGAGTAAAGAATCCAACTGCAATTCGGGAGACCTGGGTTTGACTTGTGGGTTGGGAAGATCCCCTGGAGGAGGGCGTGGCAACACACTCCAGTATTCTTGCCTAGAGTATCCCCAAGAACAGAGGAGCCTGGTGGGCTAAAGTCCATGGGGGTCCCAAAGAGTCAGACAAGACTGATCAACTAAGCACATAAGAAATCAGTTGGAAGGAAAACTTGATATGAACTGAAAAGAGACTATCATTATGCTTGCTTTTTGTCATATTTGGTGTAAAAAGCCATATATTTTGTTACAGAGATACTATTTGATTTGAAAGTTATTTGTTCTGATCCTGGAATGTGAAGTCAGGTGGGCCTTAGAAAGCACCACTACAAACAAAGCTAGGGAGGTGATGGAATTCCAGTTGAGCTATTTCAAATCCTGAAAGATGATGCTGTGAAAATGCTGCACTCAATATGTCAGCAAATTTGGAAAACTCAGCAGTGGCCACAGGACTGGAAAAGGTCAGTTTTCATTCCGATCCCAAAGAAAGGCAATGCCAAAGAATGCTCAAACTACTGCAAAATTGCACTCATCTCACATGCTAGTAAAGTAATGCTCAAAATTCTCCAAGCCAGGCTTCAGCAATACGTAAACCATGAACTTCCAGATGTTCAAGCTGGTTTTAGAAAATGCAGAGGAACCAGAGATCAAATTGCCAACATCTGCTGGATCATCAAAAAAGCAAGAGAGTTCCAGAAAAACATCTATTTCTGATTTATTGACTATACCAAAGCCTTTGACTGTGTGGATCACAATAAACTGTGGAAAATTCTTCAAGAGATGGGAATACCAGACCACCTGACCTGCCTCTTGAGAAACCTATATGCAGGTCAGGAAGCAACAGTGAGAATTGGACATGGGACAACAGACTGGTTCCAAATAGGAAAAGGAGTATGTCAAGGCTGTATATTGTCACCCTGCTTATTTAACTTCTATGCAGAGTACATCATGAGAAACGCTGGGCTGGGAGAAGCACAAGCTGAAATCAAGATTGCCAGGAGAAATCTCAATAACCTCAGATATGCAGATGACACCACCCTAATGGCAGAAAGTGCAGAGGAACTAAAAAGCCTCTTAACGAAAGTGAAAGAGGAGAGTGAAAAAGTTGGCTTAAAGCTCAACATTCAGAAAACGAAGATATGGCATCTGGTTCCAATACTTCATGGAAAATAAATGGGGAAACAGTGGAAACAGCATCAGACTTTATTTTTGGGGGCTCCAAAATCACTGTAGATGGTGACTGCAGCCATGAAATTAAAAGACGCTTACTCCTTGGAAGGAAAGTTATGACCAACCTAGATAGCATATTCAAAAGCAGAGATATTACTTTGCCAACAAAGGTCCATCTAGTCCAGGCTATGGTTTTTTCTGTGGTCATGTATGGATTCGAGAGTTGGACTGTGAAGAAGGCTGAGGGCCGAAGAATTGAGGCTTTTGAACTGTGGTGTTGGAGAAGACTCTTGAGAGTCCCTTGGACTGCAAGGAGGTCCAACCAGTCCATCCTAAAGGAGATCATCCTGGGTGTTCATTGGAAGGACTGATGCTAAAGCTGAAACTCAATACTTTGGCCACCTCATATGAAGAGTTGACTCATTTGAAAAGACCCTGATGCTGGGAGGGATTGGGGGCAGGAGGAATAGGGGATGACAGAGGATGAGATGGCTAGATGGCATCACCAACTCAATGGACACGAGTTTTAGTGAACTCTGGGAGTTGGTGATGGACAGGGAGGCCTGGTGTGCTGTGATTCTTGGGGTCGCAAAGAGTCAGACATGACTGAGTGACTGAACTGAACTGTTCTGATCCTGCTGGGGTACAATTTTGTCTGATACTATCTTACTTAGCTCCAAAAATGTATGATTTTCAGGATGCATCTGGCACCATGGGTTTCTGATCAGGAATTGTGAATGTTGTTCATGACATGACTTTTCCGACAAAGTTCCATACTGTCAAAGCTATGGTTTTTTCAGTAGTTATGTACAGGTGTGAGAGTTGGACCATAAAGAAGGCTGAGCACTGAAGAAGTGATGCTTTTGAACTGCGGTGTTGGAGAAGATTCTCCAGAGTCCCTTTCCCAGCAAGTAGATTAAGCCAGTCAATACTAAAGGAAATCAACCCTCAATATTCACTGGAAGGGCTTATGCTGAAGCTGAAGCTCAAAACTTTAGCCATCTGATGTGAAGATCTGACTCAATGGAAAAGACCCTGATTCTGGGAAAGGCTGCAAGCAAAAGGAGAAAAGGGTGGCAGAGGATGAGATGGTTAGATAGCATAAATGACTTAATGGACATGAATTAGAGCATAACCTAGAGCTGTCTCCACATCTGAAAATGTTTGATTCAATATTGCTCATCCAGGTTCCAATCTTCCAGCTCTCTTTATCCATTCTACCCAACAAATTTGTTCTCAGATATCAATCAGTATCAGTAGGTCTCTGTATCCCCCTTTTCTCCCAATCTATTAGTCCTTTCTCCTAATTTCCCGCCCTGTCCATGCCAAAATTTATAACCTTCTCTCCTGACAAAACACAGTAGCTTTACTTCTACTCTAGTTGCCGGTGAATTTGAGGTCCTTTCTTCCTTGTGAAAGTGAGAGTGAAAGGCTCTCGGTCATGTCCTACTCTTTGCAACCAGAATACCGAATTCACCATGCAAGAATACTGGAGTGGGTCAGTCAGTTCAGTCGCTCAGTCATGTCTGACTCTCAGTGACCCCCATGGACTGCAGCATGCCAGGGCTCCCTGTCCATTACCAACTCCCAAAGTTTACTCAAACTCATGTCCATTGAGTCGGTGATGCCATCTCATCTTCTGTCGTCCCCTTCTCCTCCCGCCTTCTAACTTTTCCAGCATCATGGTCTTTTCAAATGAGTCAGCTCTTCATATCAGGTGGCCAATTATTGGAATTTCAGTTTCAACATCAGTCCTTCCAATGAACACCCAGGAGTGATCTCCTTTAGGATGGACTGGTTGGCTCTCCTTGCAGTCCAAGGGACTCTCAAGAGTCTTCTCCAACACCACAGTTCAAAAGCATCAATTCTTCCATACTCAGCTTTCTTTATAGTCCAACTTTCACATCCATACATGACTACTCGAAAAACCATAGCTTTGACTAGACGGACCTCTGTTGGCAAAGTAATGTCTCTGCTCTTTAATAAGCTGTCTAGTTTGGTCATAACTTTTCTTCCAAGGAGCAAGTGTCTTTTAATTTCATGGCTGTAATTACTATCTACAGTGATTTTGGAGCCCCCAAAAATAAAGTCTCTCACTGTTTCCACTGTTTTCCTATCTATTTGCCATGAAGTGATGGGACCAGATGCCATGATCTTAGTTTTCTGAATGTTGAACTTTAAGCCAACTTTTTCACTCTCCTCTTTCACTTTCATCAAGAGGCTTTTTAGTTCCTCTTCGCTTTCTGCCATAAGGGTGGTGTCATCTGCATATCTGAGGTCATTGATATTTCTCCTGGAAATCTTGATTCCAGCTTGTGTTTTATCCAGCCTAGCATTTCGCATGATGTACTCTGCATGTAAGTTAAATAAGCACGGTGACAATATACAGCCTTGACATACTCCTTTTCCTATTTGGAACCAGTTTGCTGTTCCATGTCCAGTTCTAACTGTTGCTTCCTGACCTGCATACAGATTTCTCAAGAGGCAGGTGAGGTGGTCCAGTATTCCCATCACTTTCAGAATTTTTAGAGTGTGTTGTGGTCCACACAGTCAAAGGCTTTGGCATAGTCAATAAAGCAGAAATAGATGTTTTTCTGGAACTTTTGCTTTTTTGATGAGACAATGGATGTTGGCAATTTGATCTCCGGTTCCTCTGCCTTTTCTAAATCCAGCTTGAACATCTGGAAGTTCATGTTTCACGTACTGTTGAAGCCTGGCTTGGAGAATTTTGAGCATTACTTTACTAGCGTGTGAGATGAGTGCAACTGTGCAGTAGTTTGAGCATTCTTTGGTATTGTCTTTCTTAGGGTTTGGTATGAAAACTGACCTTTTCCAGTCCTGTGGCATATTGAGTGTAGCACTTTTACAACATCATCTTTTAGGATTTGAAATATCTCAACTGGAAATCCATCACCTCCACTAGCTTTGTAGTTATGCTTCCTAAGGCCCATTTGACTTTACATTCTAGGATATCCGGCTCTAGGTTGGTGATCACACCACCATGATTTTCTGGGTCATGAAGATCTTTTTTGTATAGTTCTTCTGTATATTCTTGCCACCTCTTCTTAATATCTTCTGCTTCTGTTAGGTCCCACTGGAATGGGTTGCTTTTCTCTTCTCAAGGGATCTTTCCAACCCAGGAATCAAACCCAGGTCTTCTGCATTGCAGACAGATTCTTTACAAACTGAAACACCAGGGAAGCCCAAGAATACTGAAGTGGGTAGCGTATCCCTTCTCCATGGGATCTTCCTGACCCAGGAATCAAACCTGGGGGTCTACCTCATTTCAGGTGGATTTTTTTTTTTTTTTTTTTAACCAACTGAGCTATCAGGGAAGTCCTTCTTCCTTGTGGAAGAATTCAAAGACAAAGCAGAGAGGTTAAGAAAGTAATGTGAAAGTGAAAGTGAAGTCGCTCAGTCTTGTCCAACTCTTTGGGACCCCATAGACTGTAGCTTACCAGGCTCCTCTGTCCATGGGTTTTTCCAGGCAATAGTACTGGAGTGGATTGCCATTTCCTTCTCCAGGGGATCTTCCCATCCCAGGGCTCGAACCCAGGTCTCCCACACTGTAGACAGATGCTTTCACTATCTAAGCCACCAGGGAAGTCCAAGAAAGTAAAGCGAAAGTGTATTTAAGCAAAGATGTGGGCTGCTGTCTATGGAGTCGCACAGAGTCGGACACGACTGAAGCAACTTAGCAGCAGCAAGCTCTCAAAAGGAGAGCAGGCAGGCAGGTGCGGAGCTCCTGCATTGCGTTTCTCTGGCAAGCAGGTTTTGAGGATCACACAAATGAAGGGGCAGAATATTCACTGGGGGTCATCCTCCCTGATTTTCATCCCAGCTCCATTTTTCTGAAGGGAAGAGGAATTTTTGTCCTTATTTAGTTTAGTTCGGAAGTGTCATAGCAGCTGTGCAAGATAAGCTCTTCTTATCTGAGAGCCCTGTGAGCAAAAGACAAAGAAGATTCCCACATTTCCCCACCTTTCTTTGTCTGCTACTCAGACCCTTATCACCTAATTTCCTGTCAATCTGAAGGTTCCAGCTTTCCTTTGTGTGCCTGTGGACCCCCGCTGTTTACAAGAAGGGTGATTTCCTGCCACCTGGCCCCTGCCTCCACCCCTCCGCCGCCCACCGCCATTTCTCTGCTCATACCTAGCTACCTGCCTGCTGTAACACTCTCTCTTTCCAGAGCTTTCTGATTTTATTGTCATCTTTCTACCACTGGGCGTAAACTCTTCATAGTAGATACTCTGAATTGTCTCCAGTTCTGCAAAGGTTCTTTGCTTTCCTTTGCCTCCCTGATGAAGTATATATTTTCTCTGCTTAGAGAGCTCCTGTCATTGTCCTTATTTTGTCTGTCAGGATGCAGTTTAGTTGTCACTCTCTGTGAGAAGCCTCTTCTAAGCTCTCCTTGCAGCTGAACCTAACTGTGTACCCTGAGGGGAGTCAGGCTGGAGAAAATCAGGATATTGGTCCTAGATTCCTTAGGTGTGTATCAAAGGAATGATTGCAATGAGCCCAGACTCTTCCATACATTGAAAAGCACTAAATTTATTAACTTAAGATGTCTGGTTTTCAGTAATTAGCAATAATCTTTTGATGTTCCAACTATCTGGGTGCTTTTTTTTTCTCTCAAAAAACTTTTACTGATTCCTCCCTTGCCTTTTCTAAACAATCTCTGAGAGCTATCTGAGAAGCTGCCTCTCAGGCTTAAGTCTTAAGTTTGTCTGCCAAATAAAAAATAATTCTCAACTTTAAGGTTTCCCATTTCTTTTATCATTGGAGGGTTTCTAGAGTACATCTTTATCTTATGTATTATCCTTGTTTATTTTCTTGCTTGTCTGACTCCCTCAGGCACTTTTAGGATAAGGACTATGTCCTTTTTATCTTTGAATCTTCTTTTAATCCTAAAAAATGTGCTCTTTCTCTCTATAAAAATGAAAAGAGATACTATCAGAAAAGATTCTGTTAAAGCTATAAAAACCATGAATTTGTGTGAAACTTTATATTTTATCTCTCAGCCTAATGAATGTGGTCAAGAGAAGTCTAGTTTGAATGCAAAGAATGTGGGTTTTGTGTGAGTCCACCTACCCAGTTCAGTTCAGTTCAGTCTCTCAGTCGTGTACGAATCTTTGCAACCCCACAGACTGTAGCACACAAGGTGTCCCTGTCCATCACCAACTCCCAGAGCTTGCTCAAACTCATGTCCACTGAGTTGGTGATACCATCCAACCATCTCTTCCTCTGTTGTCCCCTTCTCCTCCTGCCTTCAATCTTTCCCAGCATCAGGGTCTTTTCCAATAAGTCAGTTCTTCGCATCAGATAGCCAAAGTATTGGAGCTTCAACTTCAGCATCAGTCCTTTCAATGAATATTCAGGACTGGTTTCTTTTAAGATTGACTGGTTTGATCTCCTTGCAGTCCAAGGGACTCTCAAGAGTCTTCTCCAACACCACAGTTCAAAAGCATCAATTCTAGTGTGCTCAGCTTTCATTATGGTCCAACTCTCACATCCATACATGACTACTGGAAAAGCCATAGCTTTGACTAAACAGACCTTTGTTGGCAAAGTAATGTCATTGCTTTTTAATATGCTGTCTAGATTTGTCATAGCTTTTCTTCTAAGAAGCAAGCATCTTTTAATTTCATGGCTAGAGTCACCATCCCAGGCCTTATCTAATTTTCAACAAATGTTTATGTTAAAGAATGAATAAATGGCTTTATGTGGTAAAGGTTATCATGAGTAATTCTTTGTAACATATAGAATTGAAATATAGCAATTATGCTGGACATGATCTGTGAGTCCTATCAATCCATAACCCACTCTATTCCCTGTCTATCGTGATCCCACACCCTTTCCAGAGTTGATTCATTTAAGAGCTGGCACCTGGCAAGGATACAGCCATTTAGAAGCTATCACCTGCAGTCATGTGACCTGGCATGGCATCTCTGCTTAATAGGCCTGTTGTGTGTCACACAATGACAGGTACTCTCCTGGAAGATACTCTCCTGGAAATTTTAGAATCACTAGAAATTAAGTGAGAACAGTAGGGGTCTATGTCAAATCCTCAAAGTCACAGATCATTAATTTAACTTCAGGGATATCTCCTCGGATTACTAGAATCCCTGAGAATTCTGGTGCTGTTACTGGGACCTATACACTCAGGAAGTATGGTTGCATACCAGGGGACCTGCTTCCAGTGTTTCTTACCTTCCATCTTTTCCCTTGATTAAACATCAACTGAGATAACTAATGGTACTCTATGCCCCTGTTTCTTGTAGTCTAGAAACACCTAATGAATATTTGGATACATAATTCACAAGGTTGAAGACTTTATTCCTTCCTTTACAACCTACCTCCAGTGCCTAGATCACTGCCTGGTACATAGAAGACTTAACTATTTGACTTAATTATTTGCCAAATGAATACATAACTAGCACATTAATTTGTCAATGTTCCGTAATTTCAAAACTGAGTCCTATTAGGTTGAGCTCTGGTGTCTGACTGCCTATGTTTATTGCTTTTTATTATTTGTTTATTAACTTATTTATGGCCACACCGGGTCTTCGTTTCTGCTCAGGGACTTTCTCTAATTGCGGTGAGCGAGGGCTACTCTCTAGTTGCAGTGCGATGGCTTTTCGTTGCAGTGGCTTCTCTTGCTGTGGAGCATGGGGCTCAGTAGTTGTGGCATATGGTGTTAGCTGCCTGGCAGCATGTTGGATCTTCCTGGACCAGGGATCCAACCCATGTCCCCTGCATTGGCAGGCAGACTCCTAACCACTGGACCACCAGGGAAGTCCACTGCCTGTGTTTACATAGAAAATTCTCCACTTACTTGGCTTATGACTCATTCCTTCTCTCTGGGGATTTGTTCTATTTATTAGAACACTAATGTTACCTCATGAGGTATAAAATTGTTTTAAAAATGTGACGAGAAAATCCATGCAGAATTGTGCCTGGCATATAGTGAAAATTCAACAAATACTGCTTATAATGATAACTTTATCATTCAATGCTAGTTTTTTCTTTAGCTGTAAGTATCCCGGATAAGATCACCTTTATAGAGATAGGGAACACAAATTTGCAATGCCAAAGGAAGAATAAAGGCCACAAGTCAGAAACCATACGTTCTAATCCTTCTCCTGTCACTAATTAGCTTTGTGACTTTAGAGAGGCTAGTTAAGTTTTGGCTCCAGTGTTCGTATTTTTTTAAATAGGAGAATTGCAGAGGGAGTCAGAGTTAGAAACTCTTCAAGGTGACTTTCAGGTTTAAAATTCTATGATTTTACATGGAAAGAGTATACTTTTTATTTCATACTATTACATATTAACAACTACAATTAAAACGTTTTGGGGGAAATACTGATTGACTCAGGCATGATTTTGAGATTTCTGTTATTTGGGTACTTAACTGCCAAGGGAGGGAGGCACGCAGACTAAGAACTATTTATATTATGAAATTGACTCAATTCCCATGTAATAACTAAATTATTCCTATTCTTAGTGCTCTATTCATGGAGGGTGTTCAATAAATATTAACTGAGTGACTGGTATGATGCCTTAAGTAGATTTGGTTAATCAATGAGTAACAGTTAAAAATCTGTTAAAGCATTCAGATTGAGGGTAGCTTAATTTTGACAAGAAAGAAGAGGTATATTTTTCAACTCAATTGACTTTTTTTTTTGTTGTTATTTCACTTGGTTTCTAAGACATCTTATAATAGAGGTAGCAGAATGAATACTTTTCACAAAGTCTATATAATTTTGAAAATAATTTCTGATTTGCTGGTCAGGAAGATAAATGAGACCAATAGGGCTATCTTTATTTGGAGGAATGGACGAAGAGATCTCAGGAGCTTAGACCACCCGGGAATCCCTTTGGCTGTTAATCAACAGCCTACAGCTTATCGATGATCATTTATTGGTCTAGTTCATATGATGACCTCCTTGGCTCTGCAACTTTTGCAGATGCCTGATAAGAGGGCTCTTGGCAAAACTGGGAAACCAAGCAGACATTTCCCTCCATTCTTGCCACTTCGCATTGGATGTCCATCTAAATCAAAGCATCAGTTTTCTGCTTTTCCAACCCACAGACCCCTGGCTCTCCAGAAATCCCTTTCAATGAATTCCAGTGCCTTGAAGGCACTAGCTCTTCAGATAATGTCCCATAATCCTTCCAGTGAGTTTAGATTCTGAAAAACAAAAACCAGGAAATAAAATTGAAGGCTATTCCTATTTTAGCATTTCCACAACCCTCTCTTATGGCACTGGGGCACCTTGAATCTAATTTGCCTAAATAGGAGAAGTAAAATAATGGGTGATAAAAATAAATAAATATCTCAAAAAAAAAAAAAAATAGTAATTCTACCACAGGAGGTGCATATCCACTAAATCACTTCTGCTGAAACTTGTGGTAACTTATTCAAAGTTCTCCTCAAAACTCTCTTTACTAAGCTTATATTTTCAGAACCATTTTGTCTGGGAACCTTGAAAATTCATGAAGCTATTAAGCAAAATGAACCTAACCAGATGAATCTTATTTTAATACTATAGTTGTTTCTTTTATTTGCATACTAAATAAGTAAATTTTAAAACAAAATCAGTCACTGTGAACACCCTGTAATACATGGAATGCAAATATTAGTAATAGCATTACTATTACTATTTGTAATAAGATGGACATGTAATGAAAAATTATTAAATGACTACACAACCTCAAAGATATTAAGGTGCAAAAACAGGAATGGAGTCTTCAGAGTCTAACATAATCCCCTCCACCTCTTTATTCAACTTGCTGTAAGGGACCATCAACTCACTTGCAGGAGAAGTTGAATGAATTCAACTGTTGGGACACTAGCAATTAAATTTTGCTTGACAGGAGACAAAGAGGAAACACCATTTGTTAGACACTGAGAAACACAAAGGGTTCAGGAACAAAACAATGGTAATTAGTTGATAGATTAGGATGTGAAGTGCCTCTTCCAAATATTCTTCTTGATCATCTTCACACTGTCTACAGAAATTAGCCCGGTATAAGCAATTTATTGACTATGCCAAAGCCTTTGACTGTGTGGATCACAATAAACTGTGGAAAATTCTAAAAGAGATGAGAATACCAGACCACCTGACCTGCCTCTTGAGAAACCTATATGCAGGTCAGGAAGCAACAGTGAGAACTGGACATGGAATAACAGACTGGTTCCAAATAGGAAAAGGAGTACATCGAGGCTGTATATTGTCACCCTGCTTATTTAACTTATATGCAGAGTACATCATGAGAAATGCTGGGCTGGAAGAAGCACAAGCTGAAATGAAGATTGCCAGGAGAAATCTTGATAACCTCAGATATGCAGATGACACCATCCTTATGGCAGAAAGTGAAGAGGAACTCAAAAGCCTCTTGATGAAAGTGAAAGAGGAGAGTGAAAAGGCTGGCTTAAAGCTCAACATTCAGAAAATGAAGATCATGGCATCTGGTCCCATCACTTCATGGGAAATAGATGGGGAAACAGTGAGAGACTTTATTTTGGGGGGCTCCAAAATCACTGCAGATGGTGACTGCAGCCATGAAATTAAAAGTCGCTTACTCCTTGGAAGGAAAGTTATGACCAACCTAGAGAGCATATTAAAAAGCAGAGACATTATTTTGCCAACAAAAGTCCGTCTAGTCAAGGCTATTGTTTTTCCAGTAGTCATGTATGGATGTGAGAGTTGGACTGTGAA
Organism: Bos mutus; assembly: GCF_027580195.1. Lineage (NCBI taxonomy): Eukaryota > Metazoa > Chordata > Mammalia > Artiodactyla > Bovidae > Bos > Bos mutus. Next base: position 36,653,651 of record NC_091618.1, read on the forward strand.
GAAAGCTGAGCGCCGAAGAATTGATGCTTTTGAACTGTAGTGTTGTAGAAGACTCTTGAGAGAGGAGATCCAACCAGTCCATCCTAAAGGAGATCAGTCCTGGGTGTTCATTGAAAGGACTGATGCTGAAGCTGAAACTCCAGTACTTTGGCCACCTCATGCGAAGAGTTGACTCATTGGAAAAGGCTCTGATGCTGGGAGGGATTGTGGGCAGGAGGAGAATGGGACAACAGAGGATGAGATGGCTGGATGGCATCAGTGACTCTATAGATATGAGTTTGAGTGAACTCCGGAGTTGGTGATGGACAGGGAGGCCTGGTCTGCTGTGATTCATGGGGTTGTGAAGAATCAGACACGACTGAGAGACTGAACGGAACTGAACTGAAGCCATTTTTTCCTAACCCTTTGCAGGTCTAACCTATGAAAGACATACAGAAAGCTTCATAAACAAGTGAACTGCCCTTTAATTTAAAGCTTAAAGGGTATAAACACTGTGAGCTTAAACTTATATGGTTGTGTCCCCAGGTTAAATTATTGTGTACATGTTTGATGATGCTAGATTCATACCTGAAGCCTCCCATAGGAAATATATCATATTTGTTTTATTTCTGTAAGAAAATTCTTATCTGCTCTCTGAAAGGAAGTGAAAGTTTTAAGACTCTAAGTATCCTTCACAACATAAAGCACATCCCCAAGACATTAGAAAATATGAAATTATACCATAATTTATATAATGCTTTCATTCCTTAAAATAAGGTATTTGATAGTTGATTGGATTATATTCTAACATCCTGCCAGATCTTTGTTTAATCCTATGGAATGAGTTTACTCTTCTCACCTTTCACTCCAGACTTGCTGCCGTATTCTAATCAGCCTACTTTGGAATATGCATGATACTGAGATGGTAGCTGCTCTTCCCTGGGTTTCCTGAAGATAAATCAAGTTTTAAAAAATACCCACAGTCATATTCAAAAACCAGGAGTATAGATGTAACAATAACTGATACATAAATCTATACATATATACATAATATAATCAGTGGTCCAACTGGGAATTCAATTAATGATCTTTTCCTCCCATTCATCTGTTTCCCTCACAGTGGATGAAGAAAACATGATCATGATTTCTGCATTGAATCTCTTTGAGCGCCTTATTCTGGTGGCAGACTTTCAACATTTGAGTATCCCAGGTGGCGGAAAGATGTATTCAAGTGGTAGTCTGTGTTTTGTGTTCTTTGAGTTGGAAGAATCAGAGAGACTAGGAACTGTTCATACTTTGTTCTCCGTATTCTCTCCTCTGCCATTCCAGAAGGAAGTGCCTTTGTTTTCTTGTCTCAAGGGCTTTTGTACACAACCACCTTCTTAAGCTTTTGTGAAAGTCTGAAAAACTTGAAGTTTTCTGGCAGGGAGACACAGCGTCTCCTCTTTCAGTCAGAGCAAGACTAGGAAAGGGGCAGTGTTAGGAGACCACAAGATTCTCACAGGGGCTTGGACATGGCTAGATCGCTAAGAAGAATGGCTGTACAAGTCACTTAGGGAGGCTGGACTGAGGCTTTTGGTCTTGACAGTGTTCCCCTCATCCAATAAAAAAAGAGAAGGAGGAGAGCCACCAAACTTCACAAAACAGGGTGGGTTTCAATAATGAACCTCCGAGGATTATCTATATGGGTTGAAACTGGAGTAGTCATTCATGAATATTTTGCTCTGCATAAGCCGAATAGGTCGATCTTCCACAGTGGCTCAGCAGTAAAGAATCCACCTGTAATGTGGGAGTTGCAGGTTTGATCCCTGGGTCAGGAAGATCCCCTGGAGGGGGGCATGGCAACCCGCTCCAGTATTCTTGCCTGGAGAATCCCATGGGCAGAGGAACCTGGCGGGCTACAGTCCATAGTCTTGCAAACAGATGGACCTGACGGAAGCAACTTAGCAAGTTAGCACACGAAAACCAAGTAGGTCATTTGAAATCTTCAAGAAAGACTGATGTAAAAGTTACCTTCAGGACAGCATGAAGCAGACATGGAGTCAGACTTAGTTTGAGTTAAAGAAATAAGACACCATATATTTTCTCACATCCCTGTACATGTAGCTGCAAATTCATAAGCACGGTATTATGTTAGTAACTCCAAGGCTGGCAAGGGATGCAACCTTCTATTCCCCTTCAAAGTATATGCCTGGCATCCCGTATTCTGAATGTTTTGTTCATAAACTTTGTGAAGCTGGTACTAATTTATCTCTATTAGGTCTGGAGAAGGAAAGAAAATTCATGATACGTTTTAAAAAATGGTTCTCCATACCAAATTCTTTCTCTTTGTTTTCTATCTCCATAAAGGACAGAGAAGAAAACTGGGAACATGGGCAAAAAAAAAAAAAAAAAAAACACCAAAAACTCCACTGTAACTAACAAATTAAATTGCCATTCAGAAATCTTCACACGGGGGTTCTTTAATACAAAATGCAACCACCACTACTGCAATTATTCTGTTATAATTGCATAAGGTAAAATTATTTTTGAATGAATACTGTAGTAAATTTTTGTAAAAAATAAACCCCTCTAACATTGGAGGAGAGGCAAATCACTGGATATATACACAGGTTTTTAAGGAAATGGTACCATTGTAAAATAAAACTTCAGATTATCATATGCATAATAAAAAGCAATTCTAATGATGTCTTTATTAGAGTGATAAAATCCAAGGTGAACCTGGGCCCATCGGTGTCTTGATATTACTTCTCATAAAGAGTAGCCGTACCCCAGGGAAGAACAGCAGGTGCTGTCCTAGAATGTGGAGAGAAGGTGGTGAGTGCTTGGCATGCTTTTCTTTGATCTTCTTCTCTTTACTCAGACCAAAGCTCACACCCTTAGGGGGCGGAAGGCACTAAAGCAGGGAGGGTCCTTTAGCAACTGAGGCTTAAGATTGCAAGGACAGTAGGGAAGCCAAAACTGGCTTTCATTAACAAAACCTCAGTTCTCCTTTGAAAATCTTTCCATCTCCTGTTTACAGTACAATGAACCTGATATGATCCATATGCAATCTTTTTCCTACATCACTAGCCTAGATTAATTTGCTAAGCAATAAATAAATGAACAATGGCATACTCAAATGGTCTAATGTTTTCTTGTTAGTGATTGAGACTTCTTTTTTTTCTAAAGAGAAAAATAAGAAATTTCTAACATATACAGATAGATTGACCACTTATGAGGAATTTAGTTTTTAGAGTTCTGAACAATGCAGCAAAATTAAACTCTTAGAGGAAGAAGACAGTATCTTCATTTTGCTTGTCTTGAGTGGACTCTGACAATGTTGAACTTTACCTGAGCATTGTGCTCTCAGAAAACAGTGATCATTAAGAAATCCTCCATCATTTTGTGTTCCAGGAAATGGCTCATTGCTAAGAATCACCTTTCTTCATCTGACTTAGATAAGAATCAGGGAGGAGCTCTTGACCCTGAACATTCTCATTTTTTGTCTCACAAGTGATGAAATTCACCGTTTGTCCCTACTGTTGAGCCTTGACAACATGTCCTCTCACTTAATCAAACTTTAATTAGGCGTCTCTTTCCTCTCAAGGTCTCTGAACTTTGATCCATTCTTAAGCCTAAGCAAGCACTGTGGGATGGCCCCTTCTGAAAAGAAATTCTGTCCTGTTCATGCCACCTGTTCATCTTGCTCCCCCACACCTGGTTTTCCTCTTCTCTTGCTAACTGCCCTATCTAGGATAGAAAAGCCTTTTCTACCTGACCTTTGAGACAATTCTAGATCTTACAGTTCAGTTTTCTACCCATTGTAATAGTCTTTCTCTATTAGTTAAAATAGTTCTCTTTCTTGTATGAAAATAGGGTTTCCCAGGTGGCTCTAGTGGTAAGGAATCTGCCTGCCAATGCAGAACACATGAGAAGCAGATTAGATTCCTGGATTGGGAAGATCCCCTGGAGGAGGGCATGGCAACCCACTCCAGGTGGGCTGCAGTCCGTGGGGCTGCAAAGAGTCGGAAATGGCTGAGCAACTTGTTGTTGTTCAGTCACTCAGTTGTGTCTAACTCTTTGTGACCCCACAAACTGCAACATGCAAGGCTTCCCTGTCCTTCACCATCTCCCATACCTTGCTCAGACTCATGTCCATTGAGTCAGTGATGCCATCTTAACATCTCATCCTGTCATCCCCTTCTCCTCCCACCTTCAATCTTTCCCAGCTTCAGGGTGTCTTCCAGTGAGTCAGCTCTTTGCATCAGGTGGTCAAAGTATTGGAACTTCAGCTTCAGCATCGGTCCTTCCAATGAAAATCCAGATCTGACCTCCTTTAGGAGTGACTGACTGGATCTCCTTGTAGTCCAAGGGACTCTCAAGAGTCTTCTCCAACACCACAGTTCAAAAGCATCAATTCTTTGGTACTCAGCAATGGCAACCCACTCCAGTACTCTTGCCTGGAAAATCCCATGGATGGAGGAACCTGGTGGGCTGCAGTCCATGGGGTCACTAAGAGTCGGACACGGCTGAGAGATTTCACTTTCACTTTTCACTTTCATGCATTGGAGGAAGAAATGGCAACCCACTCCAGTAGTCTTGCCTGCAGAATCCTAGGGATGGGGGAGCCTGGTGGGCTGCCGTCTATGGGGTCACACAGAGTTGGACATGACTGATTCGACTTAGCAGCATCGGCGGCGGCAGCAGCGTCTTTATGGTCCAACTCTCACATCCATACATGACTACTGGAAAAGCCATAGCTTTGATTAGATGGACATTTGCTGGCAATAATATGCTGTCTGGGTTTGTCATAACTTTTCTTCCAAGGAGCAGGGATCTTTCAATGTCATGGCTGCAGTCACCATATGCAGTGATTTTGGAACCTAAGAAAATAAAATTTCTCATTGTTTCCATTGTTTCCTCATCTATTTGCCATGAAGTGATGGGATTTCATGGTACTGAGTGACTAAACACATACAAACTTGTATTAAAATACCCTCTTTCCCCTATTGCAATAGTCCCCTTCCCTCTAGTATAATAACTCCCCTGCCTCATTGCAATAGTTTTTTCAAATCAAGTCTACCCATCTAAATTCAGGTTAGTTTTTTATTTGATAGCCCTCATGGGTCAGCTAAAACTCAAACTTAATCATTTGAGTGAAACTTTCAGTAATCATGTTTAGTAATTCTATGAACTTTAAAAAACATTTAGGAAAATTAAATTTACATTGATTGTTATTTTCCCTTAAGCACTCAAAGGGACAAAGCAAAAAAAAAAAAAAAAAAAGAAAAAAAAAAAAGAAATCTGCTGGGATTGCATTCAATCTAGAAAGAAATTGTGGAGAATTAATGCTGTTAATACTGGGTCTTCCAGTCCTTGAATACAGTAGAGCTGTTCTTTTCTTTAGATCGACATTGAATCCCTTCATTAGTGGGTAGTGTTCATCAGATAGATAATTCTCTACATACTTTATTTTTGGTGTTATAGCAAATTTTTTTTTTTAATTTCAAATTCCAATTTTCTATGGCTAATGTACAGAAATATGACTGGCTTATATAATGACCTGTATCCTACAGTCTTTAAAATATGCATTATATAATGTAAATTTGTGTTTAAAAAAATCTGAACTATATAAGTGTGTTATGAAAATCTAATTAAACTATTTGCTTCCACCTGGATGTTGAATTATTACAGGGAAAAGAAATAAACAATATATTTTAAAACCTGATTTAATTACCCTTCCTCCCCCTGCTCCTTATTCTTGGGCCCTCGTTAATTGGTTTTATCTCTTTTCTGTGAAAATGAATAATGTGTGTGTGCTGTGCTAAGTTGCTTCAGTCATGTCTGACTCTTTGCAACAGTATGGAAAGTAGATTGCCAGGCTCCTCTGTCTATGGGATTCTCCAGGCAAAAATACTGGAGCGAGCTGTCATGTCTTCCTCCAGGGGATCTTATGGACCCAGGGACTGATCTCGAATCACTTACATCTCCTGCATTGACCGAGCTGGTTCTTTACCACTGATACCACCTGGGAAACTGAAAATAAATAAGTAACAGTAAGCATTGATGCCTTTCAGTTCATTTCTGTTGTTCAGTTGTGTCCAACTCTTTGTGACCCTACAGACTGCAGCACGCAAGGCTTTCCTGTTCATCACCAACTCCCAGAGCTTGCTCAAACTCATGCCCCTTGAGTTGGTGATGCCATCCAACCATCTTATCCTCTGTCATCCCCTTCTCCTCCTGCCTTCAATCTTTCCAGCATCAAGGTCTTTTCCAATGAGTTGGCTCTTGGCATCAGGTGGCCAAAGTATTGGAGCTTTGGCTTCAGCATCAGTCCTTCCAATGAGTATTCAGGACTGATTTCCTTTAGGATTGACTGATTTGATATTGCAGTTCAAGGGACTCTCGAGTCTTCTCCAACACCACAGTTCAAAAGCATTAATTCTTTGGTGCTCAGCTTTCTTTATGATCCAACTCTCATATCCATACATGACTATGGAAAAATCATAGCTTTGACTATAATGGATTTTTTTTGGCAGAGTATGTCTCTGCTTTTTAATAAACTGTCCACGTTTGTCATAGCTTTTCTTCCAAGAAGCAAGCATCTTTTAATTTCATGACTGCAGTCATCATCTGCAGTGATTTTGGAGCCCCCCAAAAATAAAGTCTCTCACTCTTTCTATTATTTCCCCATCTCTTTGCCATGATGTGTTGGGACCAGATGCCTGGATCTTATTTGTTTTCTGAATGTTGAGTTTTAAGCAGATTTTTCACTCCCTTCTTTTACTTTCATCAAGAGGCTTTTTAGCTCCTCTTCAATTTCTGCCATAAGGGTGGTGTCATCTGCATATCTGAGCTTATTGATATTTCTCCCGGCAATCTTGATTCCAGCTTGTATTTCTTCCAGCCAGGCATTTCACATGATGTACACTGCATATGATTTAAATAAATAGAGTTACAATATATAGCCTTGATATACTCCTTTACCGATTTGGAACCAGTTCATTGTTCCATGTTTGGTTCTAACTGTTGCTTCTTAACCTGCATACAGATTTCTCAGGAGGCAGGCACAGTGGTCTGGTATTCCCATCTCTTTAAGAATTTTTCACAGTTTGTTGTGATCCACACAGCCAAAGACTTCAACATAGCCCACAAAGCAGAAGTAGATGTGTTTCTGGAACTCTATTGCTTTTTCTATAATCCAACAGATGTTGGCCATTTGATCTCTGGTTCCTCTGCCTTTTCTAAATCCAGCTTGAACATCTGGAAGTTCTTGGTTCACAGGTCTTAATATTTTCTAAGAACAGGTAATGTTTGTTAGTAAAAAGTATTTGCATTCAACACAACACAATTATCGACAATTTTTGCCTCTATGATTAAAAGTTGGTGATACTAAGAAAAGAGATGTTATTGTTGTATTTGAAGAAACTTTGTTTGATTTTGGTAGCCATTATTATCATTTTAAAATTAATTGGTTAAAGAAAGTCTCATGTAAAATGGCTCTAGAAAGGTGATATGCCCATGAATTCACTGGAAAACAGTTTTTAGTGGTGGCAAAAGCATTTTGCGTTGTTGAGTTCTCATTAGCTATGAGGAAGAGGAGGAAAGAAAATCATATGGGTATAGAATAGAAACAGAAGACTGAAGGACCTGCAAGTATAAAAATGGAGGAAGTCTGCTATGTGTGTGTTTGTGTGTATATATATGTGTGGGGGTGTGTGTGTGTGTGTGCTTACGTGTTTTAGTCGTTTAGTCATGTCGGACACTTTGAAACCTCCAGTGGACTGTAACCTGTCAGGCTCCTCTGTCCACAGGATTTCCCAGGCAAGAATACTCGAGTGGATAGCCATTCCCTTCTCCAGGACATCTTCCTGACCCAGGGATTAAACCCAGGTCTCCTACATTGAAGGCAGATCCTTTATTGTCTGAGCCACCAGGAAAGCCCATGTTTACGTGTACATATATATATATTTAAAATAAAATTTTCCTTCAGCTTACAGATATAATCCTTTTATTTCCAGTTGTCCTAGTTCATACCTAAATATATTTTTATTTTTTAAAATTATTTTTAAATTTTATTTAAATTAAATCTAAATATATTTTTAAATAAACTAAGTAAAACAACCATTCTCTCTATTGCTTAATAAAACAAAGAGGCAAATTCTAGAAGCAGATTAGCCATTTGACTATTATTATTAACAAAATATTTATCATGCCATCTGGTTTCTTCAGTAATTATATATAGAATGAATCTATTAGATTTGATGATAAAGAACATTAACAAAGAATTTAATAAATAACTTCCTTTTAACTTCATCCTCAATGGTTTTTTTCATTTATATTTCAAATATTATATAAGGTGGTGAAGTGAGGGAATACAGGACATTTCAACTCTGCTTATAAAAAATAAAAATAGTGTAAATTTTTTTTTTTTTTTTTTTTTACCTCAGAGTATGTGGAATCTTAGTTTCCAACCAGGGATTAAACTCACACCTACTGCCCCAAAAGTGTAGAGTTTTAAGCCCAGGACCACCAAGGGAAGTCCCCCAAATGGTGTGACTTTTATGTAAATGTCCACCATGGCAGAAAACTTCTGAAAGACTGAGAAAACTGTGATTGAGAGTGTTATGAGAAGTGATCACAGGAGGCCAACTTGTCCTCCAAAGTCAGTTTCTTTATTCTTTATGTACTTTTTATGGATTTCTGATTTCACTGAGCATTAGGAACAGAAATCTCTATGCCCTCATCCAGAAGCATCACACAGAGAAGACTCCTCAGGAGATGGCAGCCAGGAAGACAGTGAACCCAATCTCAGGTATAAAGTCTCCGGCAAAAGAAGCTTGGCCCCAAGAAGTCAAACAACTTTTAGATTACAGACAGATAAAGCAGTTGCACTGGCTCTAAACCACAGGCAAGGTAGATGTCTGATCAAATCAGAGGACGGCACCTCTGATGGTAAGGCACTGGCATCCACACAGAAGCTGACTTTCAGGGATCAGCCACTGTGCCTTCCACTCACATGGAAGCAGAAAGCTCCCTCTTACCAAGGTGATAGCTCCCTGGCCCCAGAGAGCAGCAGTGAGAGAAAGAAAGAGTCTCTCTTTACATATTAAATGAAAAAATAAGTCAGACACTTTAGCTGGTGCTTTTTCCATACACGAACATTCCAGTCTGAATAGCCAACTCTTCAAACAACAGAAAGGACTTCTACTCATTTTAGAGGATATCCCTTGTTTGAGAATTGAAGTTTGGATTCTAAATATGTGGAAGTGTTACCTAAATTAGCCATATAGATGATACCGAAGCTTTGATATTTGTTTTTACCACTTCACCTCCCTTTCACTTTGTGTGCTTTGCTCAGTTCAGTTCAGTTCAGTTCAGTCACTCAGTCGTGTCCGACTCTTTGTGACCCCATGAATTGAAGCATGCCAGGCCTCCCTGTCCATCACCAACTTCCGGAGTTCACTCAGACTCATGTCCATCGAGTCAGTGATGCCATCCAGCCATCTCATCCTCTGTCATCCCCTTTTCCTTCTGCCCCCAATCCCTCCCAGCATCAGAGTCTTTTCCAATGAGTCAACTCTTTGCATGAGGTGGCCAAAGTACTGGAGCTTGAGCTTCAGCATCATTCCTTCCAAAGAACACCCAGGACTGATGTCCTTCAGAATGGACTGGTTGGATCTCCTTGCAGTCCAAGGGACTCTCAAGAGTCTTCTCCAACACCACAGTTCAAAAGCATCAATTCTTCGGTGTTCAGCCTTCTTCACAGTCCAATTCTCACATCCATACATGACCATAGGAAAAACCATAGCCTTGACTAGATGGACCTTTGTTGGCAAAGTAATTTCTCTGCTTTTCAATATGCTATCTAGGTTGGTCATAACTTTCCTTCCAAGGAGTAAGCGTCTTTTAATTTTATGGCTGACGTCACCATCTGCAGTGATTTTGAAGCCCCAAAAAATAAAGTCTGACACTGTTTCCATGGTTTCTCCATCTATTTCCCATGAAAAGATGGGACTAGATGCAATAATCTTCGTTTTCTGAATGTTGAGTTTTAAGCCAACTTTTTCACTCTCCTCTTTCACTTTCATCAAGAGGCTTTTTAGTTCCTCTTCACTTTCTGCCATAAGGGTGGTGTCATCTGCATATCTGAGGTTATTGAGATTTCTCCCGGCAATCTTGATTCCAGCTTGTGTTTCTTCCAGTCCAGCATTTCTCATGATGTACTCTGCATATAAGTTAAATAAGCAGGGTGACAATATACAGCCTCGATGTACACCTTTTCCTATTTGGAACCAGTGTGTTGTTCCATGTCCAGTTCTAACTGTTGTTTCCTGACCTGCATATAGGTTTCTCAGGAGGCAGGTCAGGTGGTCTGGTATTCTCATCTCTTTTAGAATTTTCCACAGTTTATTGTGATCCACACAGTCAAAGGCTTTGGCATAGTCAATAAATCAGAAACAGATGTTTTTCTGGAACTCTCTTGCTTTTTCCATGATCCAGCGGATGTTGGCAATTTGGTCTCTGGTTCCTCTGCCTTGTCCAACTCTTCTGAATGCCATGGACTGTAGCCCACAGGAGCCCCTGTCTATAGGATTTCCCAGGCAAGAATTCTGGAACAGGTCGCCATTTCCTACTCTACAGGATCTTCCCAACCAAGGGATCGAATCCATGTCTTTGTGTCTCCTGCACTGGCAGGCAGATTCTTTACCACTATGCCCCCTGGGAAGCCCTGAGACATAATCCACATGCAGTAAAATATATTCATTTAAGTGTATACTTTGATAAAATTTGATATTGACTACAGTCTTATTGGAGAAGGCAATGGCACCCCACTCCAGTACTCTTGCCTGGAAAATCCCATGGACAGAGGAGCCTGGTAGACTGCAGTTCATGGGGTCGCTAAGAGTTGGACACAACTGAGTGACTTCACTTTCACTTTTCACTTTCATGCATTGGAGAAGGAAATGGCAACCCACTCCAGTGTTCTTGCCTGGAGAATCCCAGAGACAGGGGAGCCTGATGGGCTGCTGTCTATGGGGTCGTACAGAGTCGGACATGACTGAAGCGACTTGCAGCAGCAGCAGCAGCAACAGTCGTATAATTGCCACCAAAATCAAGAAATAGAAAAATTGACAGTGTCCTAAACATTATTTTCTTATGACTTGTCCCCTCCTCTGGACCTTAGTTGTATGTAATCACTTATCTACTGATTTTTTTCACTTAGTGTGACTACTTTTTTGGAATTTATCTCTATTGTTACATGCATTATTTTACTCTGTTTCACTGTTGATGTTATATAGATTGTCACATCATTCACCTGTTGATGGATATTGAGTTATTTTTAGTTTTTGGTTATTGTGAATATTGAATGTTTGTGAACAAGTAATTACGGTTTCATTTTTATTGGGCAAATACCTAGGAGTGAGTTTGCTGGATTATCTAATTTATGCATGTTTAATTTTCTAAAATTAAAAACAAAAAAACAAACACAAATAAGAACAATAAGAAAAAAACCCACTCAAAAAAAAATACTTTACTATTTTCTAAATTTGTTGTACCATTTTGCATTCCAACCAGCAATGTATGAGGGCTCCTTGCCAATACCTGGTATTGTCAAACTTTTAAACTTAATTACCCACATTGCTCTAAAGCAGTGGTCCCCAGTCCCATGGCTAGGAATCTGTACTGGTCCATGACCTATTAGGACTGGGCCACACAGCATGAGGTGAGAGGCCAATGAGCAAGTGAAGCTTCATCTCCTAATATTACTGCTGGAACCACCCCATTTCCACCCTGTCTGTAGAAAAACTGGCTGCTATGAAACCAATCTCTGGTGCCACAAAAATTGGGACCCACTGATCTAAAAGGTATCTCAAATGTAGTTTTAATTTCCAGTTTCCAAATAGGCAATTTTGTGGACAGCATTGTGTCTCAACAATGATATCTTGAAATCCTAAGACCCAGTACCTCGGACTCTTGACCGTTTGGAAAGAAGATCATTAAACATGAACTTAGTTAAGAAGATTTTATACCAGAATAGAGTGGCCTTTTAATGCAATATAACCATGGTCCTTATAAGATGAAGGCATTGTGAAGACAGAGGCACACACACACACAATGTCATATGACAATGAAGACAGATATTGGAATTATGCAGCAAGCCCAGGAACACCAAAGACTGGCAGCAAACCACCAGAAGCTAGGAAGAGACAAGTAAGGAGAACCCTATAGTTTTCAGAGGGGACAGGGTCAGAGTTCAATTCAGTTCAGTTGCTCATTCGTGTCTGACTCTTTGCGACCCCATGAATCGCAGCACACTAGGCCTCCCTGTCCATCACCAACTCCCAGAGATCACTCAAACTCACGTCCATCGAGTCGGTGATGCCATCCAGCCATCTCATCCTCTGTCGTCCCCTTCTCCTTCTGCCCCCAATCCCTCCCAGCATCAGAGTCTTTTCCAATGAATCAACTCTTCGCATGAGGTGGCCAAAGTACTGGAGCTTCAGCTTTAGCATCATTCCTTCCAAAGAACACCCAGGGCTGATCTCCTTCAGAATGGACTGGTTGGATCTCCTTGCAGTCCAAGGGACTCTCAAGAGTCTTCTCCAACACCACAGTTCAAAATCATCAACTCTTTGGCGCTCAGCCTTCTTCACAGTCCAACTCTCACATCCATACATGACCACTGGAAAAACAATAGCCTTGACTAGACGGAGCTTTGTTGGCAAAGTAATTTCTCTGCTTTTCAATATGCTATCTAGGTTGCCATAACTTTTATTCCAAGGAGTAAGCGTCTTTTAATTTCATGGCTGCAGTCACCATCTGCAGTGATTTTGGAGCCCCAAAAAATAAAGTCTGACACTGTTTCCACTGTTTCCCCATCTATTTTCCATGAAGTGATGGGACCAGATGCCATATCTTCGTTTTCTGAATGTTGAGCTTTAAGCCAACTTTTTCACTCTCCTCTTTCACTTTCATCAAGAGGCTTTTGAGTTCCTCTTCACTTTCTGCCATAAGGGTGGTGTCATCTGCATATCTGAGGTTATTGATATTTCTCCCAGCAATCTTGATTCCAGCTTGTGCTTCTTCCAGTCCAGCGTTTCTCATGATGTACTCTGCATATAAGTTAAATAAGCAGGGTGACAATATACAGCCTTGATGTACTCCTTTTCCTATTTGGAACCAGTCTGTTGTCCCATGTCCAGTTCTAACTGCTGCTTCCTGACCTGCATATAGGTTTCTCAAGAGGCAGGTCAGGTGGTCTGGTATTCCCATCTCTTGAAGAATTTTCCACATCCTGGAATGTGAAGTCAAGTGGGCCTTAGAAAGCATCTCTATGAACAAAGCTAGTGGAGGTTATGGAATTCCAGTTGAGCTATTTCAAATCCTGAAAGATGATGCTGTGAAAGTGCTACATTCAATATGCCAGCAAATTTGGAAAACTCAGCAGTGGCCACAGGACTGGAAAAGGTTAGTTTTCATTCCAATCCCAAAGAAAGGCAATACCAAAGAATGCTCAAACTACCGCACAATTGCACTCATCTCACACGCTAGTAAAATAATGCTCAAAATTCTCCAAGCCATGCTTCAGCAATATGTGAACCGTGAACTTCCAGATGTTCAAGCTGGTTTTAGAAAATGCAGAGGAACCAGAGACCAAATTGCCAACATCTGCTGGATCATCAAAAAAGCAAGAGAGTTCCAGAAAAAGAAAAAACAGGGTCACAGGGCCATGCAAACACCTTGACTTTTGACTTCAGCTTCAAGAACTGTGAGGCCATAAATTTGTTATTTTAAGCCACTCAATTTGTGGTACTTGGTTACAATAATTCTAGAAATTTATACAACTAATGATGCTGAATATCTTTCCATGTGCTTATTCGATACTTGCATATCTCATTTTGTGAAATACCTATTCAAGTGTGTGGCCTATATTTTCATTGGATTCTTTTTCTTATGATTAAGTTGAAAGAGGTCATTATACATTCTGGATCAAGTCTTTTGTGAAACATATTCTTTGCCAATATTTTCTTCCAATTTGTGTCTTTATTTGTTTCTTAGCTGTCTTATGAAAAATAAAAGTTTAAAAAATTTTATTGAAGTCCATATTGTCATTTTTACTCCTAGAAGTTTGTTTCTTATTTTAGAAACCTTTTCCTTCCTCAATATCATAAAGAATTCTCCTATCTATTCTTCCAGAAGCTTAGTAGTTTAGCTCTTACATTGCTTTCAAGCATTTCAAGTTAATTTTATTTTAGTTTGAATGAGATAAAAGTCAAGGTTTTTATTTTTGTTTATTTTTTAAATTTCAAATTGATAGCAAGCTGTCCTAGTACAATGTGTTGAAATACTACCATCTCCCTGTTTTTTTAACTTATTTTTATTTTAATTAGAGAGTAGATACTTTACAATATTGTGATGGTTTTTGCCATACATCAATAAGAATTGGCATTAGGTATACATCTGTCCCTTCTATCCTGAATCTCCTCCCACCTACCTCCCCTTGTGCAGGGCAGCAAAGGAGACACAAACATAAAGAACAGACTTTTGGACTCAGTGGGAGAAGGAGAGGGTGGGATGATTTGAGAGAATAGCATAGAAACATATCCATTACCTTCTCCCTATTGAGTTGCCTTCGAACCTTTGTTGGAGTCAAATGACCATATAAATATGGGTCGGTGTCTGCAGTTTTCTATTCTGTTCTATGTCATCTGAATATTGAAGAAAGTTCTCTAATAATCAAATGATATGACATTAGCATGTTTCAATCATGTTGCAGATTTAGCTATACTTTCATCTTTATAGAGTAATAATAACTGGAATCTGGAAAATATTTCAAGGATGTTTAAATGTTTTTACAAACCCCCAAATTTGTTGGGATTGGAAGCTGTCACCCCAGGAACTCAAGCAGTCTTCCAGCGTTAAAATATCACTTTGATACTTTTCTTTTTCTTTAGGCTCAACTTTATAATTTTGTGCCTCTTCTTATTTTTTCAAGTAAGCTCAAATATATTCATGAAGAGTTAAACATATTTTCCTCCACTGCCTTATTTTATTGAGTATAGAAAGAGTATTTCAGAGAGGAGGCAGAGAAACTAAATTATCTGAGAGATGTATTCCTTAGGAAAGCCGAGTATAGCTCAGGTCATGAAATCTATTGGTTGAAAGTAACCAGCAGCAGAGCAATCTTTGGGAGGGATGAGGAAGCATTTGGGAGGGAATAAGTTATTGTTGGTGGATTCCTCGGGAGACAATAAGCCAAATACTTTCTCTGTTAAACACAAAGAACAAGAGTTTGGTTGGAGAAAGTTTAGAAGAAAGTACATGGATCTAATCAGCAAAGTGTAAGTCAGAGCATTTGGCTGAGTCTTGCTATATATCAACGTAATGTGGATTTGGACTTAGAAGAGCTGAGTCCTTAGTCCGGATACAAGTTTTGTGACCTTGGTTAAGTCAATGAGACTTGGTACCCTGACTTGAAAAAAAAAGGACCTAATAATATCTCATAGAGTTGTCATAAAGTTCAAATGAGATGATGGAAATCCTGCTTAATAATGAATCAAATGACTCGAATCTGCTTCTAGTACATTTTAAATGATTAAGTGATATTAAAATGGCATTTAATATTTTTATATGAAAGGAGCTATACAGAAGAAAGAAAGTAAAGACTTCTTTTTTTTTTTTTTTACCAGTTACTTGACATTTTGCTTTATGCTCTTCAGGTTTAAAATGTTTATGAGATTAAAAACATTTTTTTTTGTTTTATTTATGTATTTATTGAGAAAAACTTGCAACAATTTATTTATTTGCTTGTTTGATTGGCTGTTCTGTGTGGCTTGCAGGATCTTAGTTGCCTGACCAGGGATGGAATCAGTGTTCCCTGCAGTGGAAGCATAGAGTCCTGGCAAGTTGACCACCAGGGAATTCCCTGAGTTTTTATTTTACATGAACTGTTGATATTTTGCTATTCATTTGAAGGAAACATGACTGAAGCTACAGGAGAACTCAGAAATCAGTTTGGTCTACCTCATCATCTGATAGGTAAGAAATGCATGTCCTATGAGCTTACAATCTCCAAACCACCAGGATACTGAACGACAGAGATGGTTTCTAGCGTCTCACATTTTTGTTATTGATATAGGAACATGAACAGAAAAGAAGTATAATTTATTTCCTTTATCCTGTCTTCCAAATGTGCTAATTTAGTAATTGGTCCATCTAAAAGATAAAATCACAGAAAAACATAAATATTATTAAAGCACACTGTAAACCAAAAGATGATATTAAATATTGACACAATGAAATGCAGAAACTTTAGGTATAAGGTACCAAGTCACAGAATAATTGAAAATTATTCCTGTAACTGGAACATTTCGGAGCTGTTGATACATCCTTTGTCATCTTTGAGCACAGATTTCTGCAGAGCAGAGGAGGCACCATCCACCTGGTATGACATAAATGGTACCCAAGGAACCCCTCTGCAAACAAAAGGTCTTCTTAGTTGACTTTAGGTGGCCAGAAATTTTTTCAGTAAGAACATTACTGAGATGGTGTCTTTAATTCTATTCAATAAACATTCATTGAAAGGCTGTTTGCTATGTATCAGGTGCTAAACTCGGCTAAAGGGCTTCAGTGCTATGGAAGGCTCATTGCCTTCAAAGAATTTCTGGCACAATTGAATTATTAAACCCGGATAAGAATACATTCATAGTTTAATGCAAGACAGAGTGAAAGAAGCGCTGAGGAAGGATAAGTTATTGTGTTAAAGAAATACTTTCTCCTTAAAAGTGTTCATGGAGAAAGATATTTGGGGTTGGTTTTGCAATAGGAGCAGAATTTCAGGAGATCTTGAGGTTGGGAGGAAGGACTACCTACTTCACATCTCCATCTAGAGGCACATCATTTTTTTTTAAACTTTTTGTTTTATATTGGAGTATAGCTGATTAAAAACGCTGTGATAGTTTCAGGTGAATAGCAAAGCAACCCAGCCATACATGTACATGTATCCATTCTCTCCCAAACTCCCCTCCCATCCAGGCTGCCTCTTGACACTGACCAGAGTTCCCTGTGCTACACAGCAGGTCTCCATTGGCCATCCATTCTAAACATAGCAGAGTGTGCGTGTTAATCCCACCCTTCCTAATCATCCCTTCCCCCCACCCTTACAGGCACATCTTAATGCCTATGGAACAGAACATGTACAAATCTGGACTCAGATTCTTCTCCTTCTTGTTCTTTGTATTGTGATTAAATACATCATTGTGAGGGTCTAAGTTTACAAACTTGAGATTTATATTTAACTCTCCTCTTTTTCATTCTTCTGAATTCAAATTATTCTGTGGCTTTGTTTCAGAAACATCTCCTGATTATCATTTTATGCTTAAAAGATTTCAGTAGCTTGATCTCCCTCACTCCAATCTTCCCCGATGGGATGACCAGCCTTTAGATGGCCCTCAGTTATCCCCATCTCCTCTCACTGATATTCATGTGTAGTGCTCTCCTGAAGTGTAACAAGGTTGGCAGGCAGCGCGTATATTACTTTTGAGGTTAGTGTATAAAAGGGAATACAATTTCTATTTCTTATTCTCTTTCTTGGATTACTCACTCTGAGGTAAGCTAGTGGTTATGTGATAAGGATGCTCCACGGAGAGACTCATATGGTAAGTAAATAAGATCTTTTGTCAATAACCATGTGGGTGCACTATCTTAGAACTGGATCCTCCTGCCAACAAAGCCTTCTAATGACTATACCCTTAGCCAGCTTCTTGACTAAAACCTCACAGAAGACCTTGTGCCAGAACTATCCAGCTAAGGTGTTCTTGCTTTCCATGACTCTCAGAAATTCTGTGAGATAATATATATGTATTGTTTTAAGCTGTAAGTTTTGGGATAGATTACTATGTAGCAATAGATAATACACCCGTTGTGAAACTTAATTTTGCATACTGATGCTAAGGTTATCTTCTTATTAAGAATCATTCTATGATGTAGTACTTCTTATATTGTGCTGTTGTGATGTCATTAAGATATGTGTGCATTTAGTAGAGAACTTGATAAATAATAGCCATTCTAAGGATTTGGGATACAGGGCATGGATATAGGGATGAACGGATTAGATTTGAATAGTAGTTTGAGTGGATCATAGGGGAGTAATTGGAGATACCTGGATAAATCAATTTGGAACTATATTGTAGAGCATATTAAATATGATAAGGGAGGAATTTGCAACAAATTTAATTAAGGTCAGGAATTTGTACTGTCCATGACATCCAGTAGGGAAGAAGAACCTGAGGGAATTATATCAAAGCACTAGTAACTTGAAAGGAAAATTCAAGCTAGGGAAGGAAAGGTTATGCACACAAATCGTGGTCCAAAGGCTGTGTATATATGTGTGGATACATCCTGGTATGTGTGTGTTTATGCTGTGACCATGTGATGGGACTAGAAGCATAAAGGAAAGATTACCTGGGGTTCTTCTACTGGGCTTAGAAGAGGGAACTGCAGAAAATGTTTTAAAAAGATAGAAGAATGACAGATTTTCTTTCTTTTAAAGATTGGCAAATTAAACGGGGGCAGTTTAAGAGAAAGGCAAAGACTTTGGAATCTGACAAACCTCATTTGAATTCCAGTTTTGCCACTTAGTGGCTGTGTGGTAGTAGAGAAGTTAATATCTCTTAATTACAGTTGTGTATTTAAAACATTGAGAATAACACTTCCCCTCCAAAAGAAATGTAATACAATAAGCATATGGAAAGTGGCTTACATGGTGCTGGGCATAACAGCACTCTACCAGGGATGATCCATGAATCCGTCCCCAACACTTACTATACAGGCTTACTGTGATTGTGGGATTCTGATTTATATTCTAGACCTACTAGATAAATAGGCAGAATTATTTAATGCACTAATTTCTCCATGTGAAATATTGCAACAAAAACTTCCTCAAAGGAATTTGGCAGGGCTTATTCTGAAAGCTCATGGTTCCCATGTATTTTATAACAAGTGGTAATTATTAGTGTCTCTATTTCTAAATCACATGGCTGGTACTTCCACAATCCCTTGTGGTCATAGTGCTTTTCAATCTTCTATTTTTGGATTGCTTTCCACTTGATTCTTGTGCCCCTAAGATCGGAAACAGCATCTCTGAGAACTTCAACATGCTGATAGAAAGAAGGCTAGAAGACCTCCTCTTCCAGTCATAAGGTGAGGCTACAAGCAATGGCTTTTGTTCTGAAGACTCCGTTACACTAGTGGGACCTGCCCACAATTTTGGATTAAATAACAACCTTATTTACTTAGTAGAGAATATTTTTAGAAGTTAACACTTCATCTGAAGGATAAAGAAAAGTAAAAGTGAAGTCGCTCAGTCATGTCCGACTCTTTGGGACCCCATGGATTTTAGCCTACAAGGCTCCTCCATCCATGGGATTTTCCAGGCAAGAGTACTGGAATGGGCTGCCATTTCCTTCTCCAGGGGTTCTTCCCAACACAGGGATCAAATCCATGTTTCATGCACTGCAGACAGTTTAGTTCAGTTCAGTCGCTCACTCGTATTCAACTCTTTGAGACCTCATGAACCGCAGCACACGAGGCCTCCCTGTCCATTACCAACTGCCAGAGTTTACCCAAACTCATGTCCATTGAGTTGGTGATGCCATCCAACCGTCTCATCCTCTGTCATCCCCTTCTCCTCCTGCCCTCTGTCTTTCCCAGCATCAGGGTCTTTTCCAATGAGTCAGCTCTTCACATCAGGTGGCCAAAATATTGGAGTTTCAGCTTCAACATCAGTCCTTCCAATGAACACCCAGGACTGATCTCCTTTAGGATGGACTGGTTGGATCTCCTTGCAGTCCAAGGGACTCTCAAGAGTCTTCTCCAACACCACTGTTCAAAAGCATCAATTCTTTGGTGCTCAGCTTTGTTTATAGTTCAACTCTCACATCCATACATGACCACTGGAAAAACCATAGCCTGGACTAGACGGACATTTGTTGACAAAGTGATGTCTCTGACTTTTAATATGCTGTCTAGGTTGGTCATAACTTTCCTTCTAAGGAGAAAGTGTCTTTTAATTTCATGGCTGCAATCACCATCTGTAGTGATTTTTGGAGCCCTGAAAAATAAATTCAGCCACTGTTTCCCCATCTATTTGCCATGAAATGATGGGATCAGATGCCATGATCTCAGTTTTCTGAATGTTGAGCTTTAAGCCAACTTTTTCACTCTGCTCTTTCACTTTCATCAAGAGGCTCTTTAGTTCTTCTTTACTCTGCCATAAGGGTGGTGTCATCTGCATATTTGAGGTTATTGAGATTTCTCCCAGCAATCTTGATTCCAGCTTGTGCTTCTTCCAGCCCAGTGTTTCTCATGATATACTCTGCATATAAGTTAAATAAGCAGGGTGACAATATACAGCATTGATGTACTCCTTTTCCTATTTGGAACCAGTCTGTTGTTCCATGTCCAGTTCTAACTTTTGCTTCCTGACCTGCATACAGGTTTCTCAGATGCTTCACCATCTGAGCCACCATTTCTCTCTATCTGCCTACTTTTCAGGAAACCATTGGAATCTGAGAATAATAAAGCTATTCAAATTCACCTAGATCACCAGTGAGCCAAAGTAAAAATAACACATGATCTGTAATTCTTTGTGGAGTAGCAACAGGTCAACAACTCATATTCCAGTTGCCTGCAGTGATGTAATAAAACAAATTGTGAAACTTGATGCTTTATAATGAGCTGGATATATGAAAGCAGATCACTAGTTCATTCTTTTCAGAGGCTGATGGTTGAAATTCGCTATTGATCATCAGGCACTCTTTTGGCAAGAAAAAATGTTAATGCCCTCTGTCATTTGCTTCTGTCTTCAGGAGAAATGTTGGTTTTCTCTTTTACTTTGCCATACACAATCCTTATGTCTTAGAATTTCTTTATGCCTTTCTGTGACACAAATTGGATTTTTATATACTATTTTTTTTTCAAATTCTGTTTATAGATTTATATAAAAAGAAAAAAAAACTAATGGAGTGATGTTAGATGGGAGTTGAATTTTATATTGGCTTTCTCTTTTATTAGCCATCATAAAGTTTTATTTTTCTTCTTAAGTCCACAATTCATAACAAAAAGAAATAAGATAAAAATCAATAATCAAGAAGGTAGGGTCTCCCCAGCCATCCCAAAGAATTTAAAATGTCTTTTCACATCTAGTTTAGTAGATGCCAGTTGAAGGCTAAATCAATGCTTAGACATGTAACTTTTTTGCACTAGATGCTGAGGTAAAAGACAGACTTGTGCTTCATTCTACTGGTCCTTTCTGCTAGGACAAATCTGGACAATCTGAAATTAGGCAAAGGTCTTCTTCTTCTTCTTCCTAAAAGTATTTATCTAATTATTCTTCAATTACTTGTTAATGTAATTTTGATTATGCACTAGCTGACAACTAATTTAGATAGGTTTTCCATGCGGCCCAGTGCTAAAGAATCTACCTGCCAATGTAGGAGACACGGGTTTGATCCCTGGGTCAGAAAGATCCCCTGGAGAAGGAAATAGTAAACGGCTCCAGTATTCTTGCCTGGGAAATGCCATGGACAGAGGAGCCTGGTGGACTATGGTCCATGAGATCACAAAGAGTCAGACATGACTAAGCATGCATGCAAAGCAATGGAATTTAGATATAATCCTTCCAGGGATGTTTGTAAAGTCTTCCAGGTCACAAGGAATTAGAGTGGTATCAGATTGGGGCTATGAGAGCCAAAACCATAAGCAGTTAAGAAAACAGGTTCTGACACCAAAAGGTTCATGTCAGTCCCACCATTAACTAGTGCCATAAGCTCCTAGTTACTCAGATTTTTACCTGCAAATAAAGGCTATTTTCCGGAGAAGGCAATGGCACCACACTCCAGTACTCTTGCCTGGAAAATCCATGGACAGAGGAGCCTGGTAGGCTGCAGTCCATGGGGTCTCTAAAAGTCGGACATGACTGAGCGACTTCACTTTCACTTTTTACTTTCATGCATTGGAGAAGGAAATGGCAACCCACTCCAGTATTCTTGCCTGGAGAATCCCAGGGATAGAGGAGCCTAATGGGTTGCTGTCTATGGGGTCGCACAGAGTCGAACACGACTGAAGCGACTTAGCAGCAGCAGCAAAGGCTATTTTCATTTCTATCATGGCATTGTTATGAAAATCAAAAAAATATATATATTAAAAACATCTGAAACTCAGTCATAAAAAAGTATGAAGTAATGTCAGTTACAGCAGAATGAATGAGCCTAGAGATTATTATACAGAGAAAGACAAACATCATATGTTATCACTCATCTGGAACCTAAAAACATGATGCAAATGAACTTATTTACAAAACACAAATAGGTTCACAGATGACATAGAAAATAAATTTACAGTTGTCAAAGGGGATGGGGAGGGGAAAATAAATTAGGAGTTGGGGGTTAACATATATACACTACCATGTACAAAACAGATAAACAGTAAGGACCTACTGTATAGCATGGGGAATTATACTCAATATCTTGTAATAACCTACCTGAAAATAATATATATGTATATATTAAGTTATACACACACACACACATATATATATATATATATACATCAGTGTATACCTGAATCACTTTGCTGTACACTTGAAACTAATACAAAATTTTAAATTTACTATACTTCAATAAAAAAAGAATAAAGATCATTGTTATTAAAAAAAATTACCTCAAACTCAGTTAACATTAGAGAACTACTTTGTCCTTGCCACTGGCCAACCTTAGCAGGTGTGTCTTTTTCCCTTGCCTCTCACTCTTCTTAAACTAGTCAAGTTGTGTTTCTTAAACTAGTCGTGTTTTACCACTTGGAACCAAAAGTGACTTATTAATACACATTTTGCAGGAAAACACACACACAAAGGGAACATATGTGAAGATTCTAAAAGTGGCACACAGAAATTACAGAATTTACCAGTGTAAATTGTCAGGCAAAAAGATTAAATTTATATAGAATTATGATCTTCCTAGGTGACTCAGTGGTAAAGAATCCATCTGTCAATTTAGGAGACACAGGTTCAAACCCTGGGCTGGAAGATCTCCTGGAGGAGGGCATGGCAACCCACTCCAGTATTCTTGCCTGGAAATCCCATGGACAGAGAAGCCTGGCTGGTTACAATCCATGGGGTCAAGGACTAAACAACAACAACATATAGAATTTAGCATCCATTTACTGAGCTGTTTTAACTGTAGTTTACGTATGTACTGTACTATTATATTGCTACTATGATTCTTTTTTTTTTTTGCAGAAAATAATATTCTTTTCCTATTATCCCAGATAAAGAAACTGTAATTTTTATATACACGGAGAGCCATTTTGAATATGTATATAAAACTTCCTTCATAATGTTTTGTAAACTAAATTTTAGAAGAGCTGGTAATGGAGGAAACTGAAAAAAAATTATTTTTGCTTTTATTCCCTCTCATTTTTCTTTTTGGTCTCACTGACCTTCTAATTCCTGTTTCTCACCTCCTGTCAAGCAAATGTTTCAGCTGTGGTATTCCATTTAAATCTGCCCCAGGCTTGTAATACTCCATGCATTTTCCGCTTCACCATTTTTCCTTTATTATAAATGCTATTATTTTATTTCTAAGATTTTATCAAGCTTCTAGGAGAAAAGACTCTCTTTGAAGTAAGTAATTTTGAGGTAATTTTAAGGGATAAATGACAATGTGACATTTTCAAGTAGTTATTTTAAGAAAATATTTTCAAAGGTTTATTTTATACTAGGACACATGGGACTGGAAGCTAATTTTCCTGGTATCTTTTAGAAGTTTAGAACTAATTAAGTTGATTGGGCTGAAGGATATTTAATGATCTTTGTCATTCCCATATTTTAGGATCCTTTACTTCTAATACATAAGTTATTACAAACCAGTTACTATTTGTTGTTCAGTCTATAAGTCGTGTCTGACTCTTTGCTTCCCCATGAACTGCAGCACACTAGGCTTCCCTCTCCTTCACTATCTCCTGGAGCTTGTTCATCCCCTTCTCTTCCTATCCTCAATCTTTCCCAGCATCAAGGGTCTATCGGGTTATCCAAAAAGTTCCATTCAGATATTTCTCTAAGATGTTATAGAACAAACAAACTTTTTGGCCAACCTGAGACATCCTTGCAAAGTCCAGGATGTCCAACTTCAGTGGACACCTTACTCTAAATTGTAAAATTACCTCTTTTCCTGAAGATGAGAGTTTTACTTTTCCTTTAGGTGTGGCCAATTAGCAAGCACAGATGGCTTCCTATCCCTCCACCTCTCTCTCCATCCCAGCTCTTAAAAACTCTCCAGCCAGTTGTTTCAGTGAAGTTAAGCTCAGACTGAGTTCTGGCCTCTGTTCCCTATTGCAGTAGCCTTGAATAAAGTCTTCCATCCTGTTTAACTTTGTCTAGTGTAATTTTTCCTTTACAGTGGCTAAGTAAACTTTGTGAAGCATCTCCCCATTCTTTTGGAAGGGTACAAGAAACTGTTATGCCTGCCAAATGAATCTTTTTAAAAAGATATTTATTTATTTATTTGGCTACACTGGGTCTTAGTTGTGGCCTGCAGCATCCTCAGTCCTTGTTGTGGGGTGCAGGATCTTTTAGTTGGGGCACGTGGGATCCAGTTCCCGGGCCAGTGTTCAAACCCAGGGCCCTTACATTGGGAACATGGAATCTTAGCCACTGACAATCAGCAAAGTCCCAGCCTGCCAAGTGAGTCTTGTAAGATGGGACTTTTATTTGAGAGAGCTCAAATATATTTGTGTTTCACTGAAAAACATATAAGCATAATTTGCTAGCAATTGTCATCATATCCACAACAGCATACATTTAGAAAAGGAAACATAATAATTTTAATATTTTGCCTCTCTGAAAGGAAAGGATCTAGCTTTTAAAACTTAAACTCAGATGCTCAAACTCCTTTTGCTTGTTGTTTACTTGCTAAATCATGTTCAGCTCTTTTTGCGACCCCAGGGACTGTAGCTCACCAGTTTCCTCTGTCCATGGGATTTCCCAGGCAAGAATATTGGAATGGATTGCCATTTCTATCTCTGGGGGAACTTCCCAACCCAGGGATCCAACCCAATCTCCTGCATGTTTTCCTGCATTGCAGGAGGATTTCTTACAGCCGAACCATCAGGGAAGTTAATTCTTTTTTGGAGATGTCCTTGATGGATAAAATCTTTAAAATTTGTGGTTTAAGAGGCAAAGATTCATTTTAATTGCTAACTTCAAGGGATTATTATAATCAGCCTTTGATCCCAACTTCTAAAAAATGGTGAATTTCATTACCTTTAATATTTTTTTCATTGCCTAAAATGGACAGACTGTACTTGCAGCCTATGTTAGCCCTATTAAGAAGATAATTGTGTCTATATTTTGTATGAGTAAAAGTTCAGAAGTTTAAATTTTTGCTGCTATTGTTTCTGTTTTTGTTTTTTCCTTTAAAAAATTATTTCAATTGGAGGCTAATTAGTTTACAATATTGTGGTGGTTTTTGCCATACATTCACATGAATCAGCCATGGGTGTACATGTGTTCTCCATCCTGAACCCCCTTCCCACACCCTCCCCATCCCATTCCTCTGGGTCATCCCAGTGCACCAGCCCTGAGCACCCTGCTTCATGCATCAAACCTGGACTGGCGATCTATTTCACATATGATAATATACATGTTTCAATGCTATTCTCTCAAATCACCCCACCATCGCCTTCTCCCACAGAGTCCAAAAGTCTGTTCTTTACATCTGTGTCTCTTTTGCTGTCTCACATATAGGGTCATCATTCCATCTCTCTAAATTCCATGCTACTGCTGCTGCTAAGTCGCTTCAGTCGTGTCTGACTCTGTGCGACCCCATAGACGGCAGCCCACCAGGCTCTGTTGTCCCTGGGATTTTCCAGGCAAGAGTACTGGAGCGGGGTGCCATTGCCTTCTCTGTCTAAATTCCATATATATGCATTAATATACTGTATCGGTGTTTTTCTTTCTGACTTACTTCGCTCTGTATAATAGGCTCCAGTTTCATCCACCTCATTAGAACTGATTCAAATGCATTCTTTTTAATAGCTGAGTAATATTTCATTGTGTGTATGTACCACAGCTTTCTTATCCATTCATCTTCCGGTGAACATCTAGGTTGCTTCCATGTCCTGGTTATTGTAAACAGTGCTGCGGTGAACATTGGGGTACACGTGTCTTTTTCAATTCTGGTTTCCTCGGTGTGTATGCCCAGCAGTGAGATTGCTAGGTCATATGGCAGTTCTATTTCCAGTTTTTTAAGGAATCTCCACACTGTTCTCCATAGTGGCTGTACTAGTTTGCATTCCCATCAACAGTATAAGAGGGTTCCTTTTTCTTTGTGCCCTCTCCAGCATTTATTGTCTATAGACATTTTGATAGCAACCATTCTGACCTGCATGAGATGGTACATCATTGTGGTTTTGGTTTGCATTTCTCTGATAATGAGTGATGTTGAGTATCTTTTCATGTGTTTGTTAGCCATCTGTATGTCTTCTTTGGAGAAATGTCTGTTTAGTTCTTTGGCGCATTTTTTGATTGGGTCACTTATTTTTCTGGAATTGAGCCGCAGGAATTGCTTGTATATTTTTGAGATTAATTCTTTGTCAGTTGCCTCATTTGCTTTATTTCCTCCCATTCTAAAGGCTGTCTTTTTACCTTGCTTATAGTTCCTTCGTTGTGCAAAAGCTTTTAAGTTTAATTAGGTCTCATTTGTTATAGGCTTCCCTGGTAACTCAGACAGTAAAGTGTCTGCCTGCAATGGGGGAGACCTGGGTTCAATCCCTGTGTCTGGAAGATCCCCTGGAGAAGGAAATGGCAACCCACTCCAGTACTCTTGCCTGGAAAATATCGTGGACAGAGGCGCCTTGTAAGCTACAGTCCATGGGGTTGCAAAGAGTCAGACATGACTGAAAAATTTCACTTCACTTCACTTCACTTGTTTATTTTTGCTTTTATTTCCATTACTCTAGGAGTTGGATCATAGAGGATCCTGCTATGATTTACGTAAGAGAGTGTTTTGGCCATGTTTTCCTCTAGAAGTTTTATAGTTTTTGGTTTTACGTTTAGATCTTTAATCCATTTTGAGTTTATTTTTGTGTATGGTGTTAGAAAGTGTTCTAGTTTCATTCTTTAACAACTGGTTGACCAATTTTCCCAGCACTACTTGTTAAAGAGATTGTCTTTTCTCCATTGTATATTCTTGCCTCCTTTGTCAAAGATAAGGTGTCCATAGGTGCATGCATTTATCTCTGGGCTTTCTATTTTGTTCCATTGATCTATGTTTCTGTCTTTGTGCCAGTACCATACTGTCTTGATGACTCTTGCTTTGTAGTATATCCTGAAGTCAGGCAGGTGGATTCCTCCAGTTCCATTCTTCTTTCTCAAGATTGATTTGGCTATTCGAGGTTTTTTTTTGTATTTCCATACAAATTGTGAAATTATTTGTTCTAGTTCTGTGAAAAATACCGTTGGTAGCTTGATAGGGATTGCACTGAATCTATAGATTGCTTTGGGTAGTATACTTATTTTCACTATATTGATTCTTCTGATCCATGAACATGGTATATTTCTCTATCTATTTGTGTCATCTTTGATTTTTTCATCAGTGTTTTATAGTTTTCTATATATAGGTCTTTTTTTTTTTCTTTAGGTAGATTTATTCCTAAGTATTTTATTCTTTTCATTGCAATGGTGAATGGAATTGTTTCCTTAATTTCTCTTTCTGTTTTCTCATTGTTAGTGTATAGGAATGTAAGGGATTTCTGTGTGCTAATTTTATATCCTGCAACTTTACTATATTTATTGATTAGCTCTAGTAATTTTCTGGTGGAGTCTTTAGAGTTCTCTATGTAGAGGATAATGTCATCTGCAAACAGAGTTTTACTTCTTCTTTTCCAACCTGGACTCCTTTTATGTCTTTTTCTTCTCTGATTGCAGTGGCTAAAGCTTCCAAAACTATGTTGAATAGTAATGGTGAAAGTGGGCATCCTTGTCTTCTTGCTGACTTTAGGGGAAATGCTTTCAATTTTTTACCATTGAGGATAATATTTGCTATGGGTTTATCATATATGGCTTTTATTATGTTGAGGTATGTTCCTTCTATTCCTGCTTTCTGGAGGGTTTTTATCATAAACGGATGTTGAATTTTGTCAAAGGCTTTCTCTGCATCTATTGAGATAATCATATGGTTTTTATCTTTCAATTTGTTAATGTTGTGTATCACATTAATTGATTTGCAAATATTAAAGAATCCTTGCATCCCTGGGATGAAGGCCACTTGGTCATGATGTATGATCTTTTTTATATGTTGTTGGATTCTGTTTGCTAGAATTTTGCTAAGGATTTTTGCATCTATGTTCATCAGTGATATTGGCCTGTAGTTTTCTTTCTTTCTTTTTTGTGGTATCTTTGGTTTTGGTATTAGGGTGATGGCGGCCTCATAGAATGAGTTTGGAAGTTTACCTTCCTCTGCATTTTTCTGGAAGAGTTTGAGTAGGATAGGTGTTAGCTTTTGTCTAAATTTTTGGTAGAATTCAGCTACGAAGCCATCTGGTCCTGGGTTTTTGTTTGTTGGAAGATTTCTGATTATAGTGTTGATTTCTGTGCCTGTGATATGTCTGTTAAGATTTTCTATTTCTTCCTGGTTCAGTTTTGGAAAGTTATACTTTTCTAAGAATTTGTCCGTTTCTTCCAAGTTGTCCATTTTATTGGCATATAGTTGCTGATAGTAGTCTCTTATGATCCTTTGTATTTCTCTAATATCTGTTATGAGTTCTCCACGTTCATTTCTAATTTTCTTGATTTGATTCTTCTCCCTTTTTTTTTCTTGATGAGTCTGGCTAATGGTTTGTCTATTTTATTTATCTTCTCAAATTACCAGTTTTTAGATTTGTTGATTTATTTCTGCCCTAATTTTTATGATTTCTTTCCTTCTACTAACCCTGGGGTGCTTCATTTCTTTTTCTAGTTGCTTTAGGTGAAGAGTTAGGTTATTTATTTGATTTCCCTCCTGTTTCTTGAAGTAGGCTTGTATTGCTATTAACCTTCCCCTTAGCACAGCTTTTACTGAGTCCGATAGGTTTTGGGTTGTTGTGTTTTCATTTTCATTCATTTCTATGCATATTTTGATTTCTTTTTTGATTCCTTCTGTGCTTTGTTGGTTATTCAGAAGTGTGTTGTTTAGCCTCCATATGTTTGTATTTTTAATAGATTTTTCTTCCTGTAGGTGACATCTAATCTTACAATTTCATTTTTTTTTTTTAATTTACTGAAGCTAGATTTATGCCACATTTCCAGGATGTGATCTATCCTGGAGAAGGTTCTGATTGCACTTGAGAAAAGGGTGAAATTCATTGTTTTAGGGTTAAATGTCCTATAGATATCAATTAGGTCTAACTGGTCCATTGTATCATTTAAAGTTTGTGTTTCCTTGCTAATTTTCTGTTCAGGTGATCTATCCATATGTGTGAGTGGGGTATTAAAGTCTCCCACTATTATTGTGTTACTGTTAATTTCCCCTTCCATACTTGTTAGCATTTGTCTTACAAATTGTGGTGCTCCTATGTTGGGTGCATATATATTTATAATTTTTATATCTTCTTCTTGGATTGATCTTTTGATCATTATGTAGTGCCCTTCTTTGTCTCTTTTCACAGCCTTTATTTCAAAGTCTATTTTGTCTGATATGAGTATTGCTACTTCTGTTTTTTTTTTTTTTTTTCCATTTGCATGAAATATCTTTTTCCAGCCCTTCACTATCAGTCTGTATGTGTCCCTTGGTTTGAGGTGGGTCTCTTGTAGACAGCATATATAGGGGTCTTGTTTTTGTATCCATTCAGGCAGTCTTTGTCTTTTAGTTGGGCCAATCAACCCATTTACAGTTAAGGTAATTATTGATAAGTATGATTGCATTGCCATTTACTTTGTAGTTTTGGGTTTGAGTTTATAAACGCTTTCTGTGTTTCCTGTCTAGAGAAGATCCTTTAGCATTTGTTGAATAGCTGGTTTGGTGGTGCTGAGTTCTCTGAGCTTTTGCTTGTCTGTAAAGCTTTTGACTTTTCCTTCATATTTGAATGAGATCCTTGCTGGGCACAGTAATTTGGGTTGTACGTTTTTCTTTTTCATCACTTTAAGTATGTCCTGCTATTCCCTTCTGGCTTGATGAGTTTCTATTGAAAGATCAGCTGTTGTCCTTATGGGGATCCCCTTTGAGTTATTTGTTGTTTTTCCCTTGCTGCTTTTAATATTTGTTCTTTGTGCTTAATCTCCATTAATTTGATTACTATGTATCTTGGGATGTTTCATCTTGGGTTTATCCTTTTGGGGACTCTCTGGGTTTCTTGGACTTGGGTGGCTACTTCCTTTCCCATTTTGGGAAGTTTTCAACTATTATCTCAAGTATTTTCTCATGGCCTTTCTTTCTGTCTTCTTCTTCTGGGGCTCCTATGAGTCAAATGTTGGGGCATTTGACATTGTCCCAGAGGTCTCTGAGGTTGTCCTCATTTTTTAAAATTCTTTTTTCTTTTTTCCTCTCTGCTTCATTTATTTCCACCGTTCTCTCTTCCACCTCACTTATCCTATCTTGTACCTCAGTTATTCTACTGTTGGTTTCCTCCAGAGTGCTTTTGATTTTAGTTATTGCATTATTCATTATTGATTGACTCTTTTTTATTTCTTCTAGGTCCTTGTTAAACTTTTCTTGCATCTTCTCAATCCTTGTGTCCAGGCTATTTATCTGTAACTTCTTTCTGTTTTCAAGATTTTGGATCATTTTTACTATCATTATTCTGAATTCTTTTTCAGGTAGACTCCCTATCTCCTTCTCTTTTGTTTAGTTTGGTGGGCTTTTATCATGTTCCTTTACCTGCTGAATATGTCTCTGCCTTTTCATCTTATTTAGGTTGCTGTGTTTGGGGTGGCCTTTCTGTATGCTGGAAGTTTGTGGTTCCTCTTTATTGTGGAGGTTCCTCCCTGTGGGTGGGGTTGGACAAGTGGCTTGTCAAGGTTTCCTGATTAGGGAAGCTTGCGTCAGTGTTCTGGGGGATGGAGCTGGATCTCTTGTCTCTGGTGTGTAATGAAGTGTCCAGTAGTGAGTTTTGAGGTATCTATGGGGTTGGTGTGACTTTTGGCTGCCTGTGTTTTTGTGCTCAGGGTTATGTTCCTGGGTTGTTGGAGAATTAGCTTGGTATATCTTGTTCTGAAACTTGTTGGCTCTTGGGTGGAGCTTGGTTTCAGTGTAGATTATGGAGGCTTTTGGATGAGCTCTTGTCGATTAATGTTCCCTGGAGTCAGGAGTTTTCTGGTGTTCTCAAATTTTGGATTTAAGCCTCCTGCCTCTGGCTTTCAGTCTTATTCTTACAGTAGCCTCAAGATTTCTCCATCCATACAACATTGATGATAAATCATTTAGGTTAATGGTGAAAAGATTCTCCACAGAGAGGGACACCCAGAGAGGTTCACAGAGTTACATGGAGAAGAGAAGAGGGAGGAGGGAGGTAGAGGTGACCTGGGGGAGAAAAAGGAGAGTCAAAAGGGGAGAGAGCAATCAAGCCAGTAATTGCACTCCTAAGTAAAAATGGGTACTGAAGATTGGATTCTTAAAGGTACAGAATTGATAACAAATACCAAAAAGCAAAGATTAAAAATCTAGAGGAGAGGTTAGACTCTCAAAAATACAATATTAAAAAAACAAAACAAAATTACAAAAGTTATAAAAATATACATATGAAATATGTTTTAAAAATAGGGTCTTTTTTTTTTTTGCAAGGTAATAGTAAGTAGGTTTTAAAAATGAAAATTGAAGGGGTAATAAAGAACTTAAAAATTAAAAAAAATTAAAAATGATACTAGTAAAATATATTTAGGAATTTCTCTGGAGCTGTTGAGGGCAGTGTGGGGTCAGTTCAGTTTCAGATAGTTCCTTGTTCCAGCTTATACTTCTTCTCAAGGTCTATAGGTCCCTTCCAATGTAGCCAATGCTAACTACAGGTTTTTAATCTGTTGTACCTTCCAAAGCAGTTCCCTCTTCTTGGTTTACTTTTGCTTCCTCTGTTTGCAAGCTCTTCAGTATCTAACTTCCGCCCTAACACAAGGGGGTGCAGGTGGCCATTCACTTAGGCTCACTTGTTCAATTGTGCTCCGGGGAGGGAGGAACATTGCAAACAAATATCACTGGTGTGTGTGGGGAGTGCTTGCAGTGTCTGGGCCACACTGGGTTTGCCCCTGCTCACAGTGTGTGTACTGTCCTGGTCTACACTGCTCAGGCTCCAGGTTGCTCTACAGGGGAACTGTCTAAGGTGGGCCCTAGGTTGCACGCAGTTCCCAGGTCTTAGCCGCTCAGGTTCAGTTCCTCGGGTATTCCACAAAGGCACAGATTTGGTTTGGCCTGCGTTTTGTGCCCTTCCCAGGTCCGAGCAGCTCAGGCGTCCAGGTGCTTGGCGAGCACACACTACCCATGTGGGCAGTGCATCTTATCACCTCCTCTGTCCCAGCCACTTGGTTTCCTGTGTGTGAAGTGGGAACACTGTCTCAGGCAGGTGTGCTGCGTATCTCCTCTGGGGAGCTGATCTCTGGCTGCGACCCTCCTGGCAGATAACCGTCCAGGATCCCAGGAAGACCTGGTTAGCAACTGGGAGCCTGCTTGCAGTTTGGTAGAGGATGCCGTCTCTGGGGCCAACTTTGCCCCTTGCCTTCTGGCTCTGACTGTCACCCGCCTTCCCCCCTGCCTCTGGCAGGGGATGGGCCCGACTTCTGCTGGCTAGCTCTCCTCTGGTATTCGCTCAGTCCTTTGTTCTGTGAGACTCGGCAGTGCCTTAGGTTAGAGCTTTTCACAGGAAAGTTCTCTCTCTCATTCTTTACTCTTTTTTTTTTCCCCTCTCTTTGGCTATCCCATGGTTTGGGTTGCTATCTCATGTTAGCTCCCTCAGATTGCCCTCAGGGCATTCAGGCCCAGTCGTTACCCTAAGCAATGCAGCCCGCACCTCCCTGTTCAGCTCCCGCTTGCTGGTGGCGGACGCAAGTGTCTGGGCTACTTCTCCACTGGGCTACTTCTCTACAGATTAGGTGTGTAATCTGTAGATTTTATTTATTTATATTTTTCCTCCTGGTTATGTTGCTCTGAGATTCCAAAACTCCCCACAGACCCACCGGTGAGAGGGTTTCCTGGTGTTTGGAAACTTCTCCTCTTTTAAGACTCCGTCCCCAGGATGGGTCTCTGTCCCTAACTCTTTTGTCTCTCTTTTTATCTTTTATTTTTTGTCCCACCTCCTTTTGAAGACAATAGGCTCCCTTTCTGGGTGCCTGGTGTCCTCCGCCAGTGTTCAGAAGTTATTTTGTGGTATTTGCTCAGTGTTCAAATGATCTTTCAATAAATTTGTGGTGGAGAAAGTGGTCTCCCTGTCCTATTCCTCCACCATCTTAGGACCGCCCCACTGCTATTTTTTTGACTCATTACTAGTAGTTGGATTTTGAACAAATCGATTGATGATTTTATTATTGCTGACTTTTCTCCCAAGGTGCTCTGGGAAAAATAGACTACCTGAAAAATGGCCCTCTGTCAGTAATAATCAAGAGTGATGCTGCCAACTAACTTATATTGAATAAAGAATGAGAAATGTGTGAGTCTAGGTTAGGTTAAAGTACATAGAATGAAAGAGTACTGCTTGGTTAACACTCAGCCTACAAGATCCTTGGAAGCTATTTGGTACATCTGGGGAATGCTGGTGCTTACACAGTTATTCAACTAGGTTAAATGCAAATTAATAAACATATAAGTTAGTATGTGTGTGTGTGTGTGTGTGTGTACATAGAAAGTGTGTGTATATACACAGAAAATGAGTGTGTATGTGTGTGTATATATATACACACACACACACACACATATATATATACCATAATTGTTGTTAGATTATGTTTCTTTTCTGTGATAGGGAATAAAAGAAAAATGCATTACAATAATCATGCATAATCATTGCCAAATTCTGACACCATCTTTACTCTTACTTAAATGGAAGGTAACCAACAATCCTAGATTTGAATTTCGTTGATGTTGTCTATCCCAACAGCCCAGATGCACCTAAAGAAAACAAAAGAGGCAAACAATTAAATCATCAAACTATAAAGGAAATAATGGTAGGCTTGAGTTACCTTGAAAAATATTGTATCAAGACTTATCTAATGATAATACTCTATGACTAATTAATATTTAGCCACACTTTACTCCTGACAATGCAAAAGTAAGTACTAGAGCTTAGCAGATTGTCATAATTTGGGTTGGTGAATTTCTTCCTTAGGAAAAGAAAACCCTCTTATTAATGTCTGTCATGTGTGATCATAATTTGCTAAAAAAGGAAACAAAAAAATTAAAGGTCATCCTTATAACACTATGTAACATGGATTTTTCCTTTATTTGGGAGTCAGTAGCTGAGGGGTTATATATCTTTATTAGAAGTCAACATTTGGTATATTTCATACAAGGATCTCATCTATTGTGCATGGATTCCATATTCTTAACAGTATATTGGAAGAACTGATCCTGAAACTGAAACTTCAATACTTTGGCCACGTGTTGTGAAGAACTGACTCCTTGGGAAAGACTCTGATGCTAGGAAAGATTGAAAGCAGGAGGAGAAGGGGATGACAGAGGATGAGATGTTTGGATGGCATTTCCAACTCGATGGACATGAGTTTGAGCAAGCTCCGGGAGTTGGTGATGAACAGGGAAGCCTGATGTGCTGCAATCCATAGGGTCACAAAGAGGTGGACATGACTGAGTGAAATGAACTGAATGGAACTGAAATGAATAGTATATTCATTTCTTTGTGAAAGCTAATTTTTCACTATGACATCTGGTAAACTCAACCCAAGAGTGTTTCTGCCACAGCCTGTCCTGTCACAGGTGACAGGGGGACAAAGAGATTGCTCATTAAAATCTGAGACTTCTTTTTATTTTGCTGTTCTGATGTTTAGAAGGAAAATTTTGATATGAATATGGAAATAATGAAGTATTTTTTCTTGTTCTTAGAATTTCAATTAATGTCCTATTAATATGATCCCTGAAAAAAAAAAACAAAAACAAAACAAAACTCATTTCCCAAAGGGCAACATATTTTAAGTGGCAGTTCTAAATTCAAGTAAAATGCAATGAGTTCTTAACATACATTTTTAAATCCTAGAATTGTGGATGAATAAAATAGGTACTAGTTTTTCTGATCTGGAAAGGAGAAGCTGTTTTGGTTCTTTGGAAATACGATAATATTCTGAAGGAAAAAGGGAAGTGAGGATTTGAAAGAAAAGCAGTTTCAACAGATCAGCAAAAGCAGAATACTGTACACAGACCCACTTTGGATGTTTTTTCCCTATGAATTTTGCTTCACAAATGTCATACAGAAACCATGATACAACTCATTATTGTATTTTCTTTCCTTATATCTGTTAATCTCCTAATGCATTCATGAAATTATAGGTGATTCTATATATAGAGTAAACTATGTATTTTGGGGATTGCCAATAAATGGCTTCTGTAGTCACCAATTTGCTGAAAATGGGATTCAGTTTGCATTTCAGTCACTATAAAAGTGAGAGCTATAAGTCAGTTAACATTAATGCTCTACTCAAATCAATAAAGATACGGTGGTGGGGTTGCCCTAAGAGGAGGGGTGATGCGTACTTGGATGAGGCAGAAAAAAAATAGATTGGTTTGAAATGTAGTTACTCTCTGTTATCCATTTAATAAGCATACTTTCTTAGCGAGAAACATTATAGAATTTTGTTAACTCTTACAGTAAGACTCCTGGAGAATGAAATGGCAACCCACTCCAGTATCCAGCCTGACAGAGGAGCCTGACAGGCTACAGTCCATGGGATCGCAAGAGCCGGACACGACTTAGCAACTAAACCACCACCACCACCACAGTAAACTGATCTTTACTTGTTCACCAGAAAACAGGCTGTGGGTTTACAAATTGTCAGAATGATGGATACTTCTCAGAGGCTCTCTGTAAATTTCCACATCATGCTTTGGTAGGAAAAAAAAAAAAAAGATTCAGGTTCAGTCTCTTATAAACTAGGTAAGTAACCAAGCAAATAAATTGTTTATTTTAGTTAAATCAAGTCAACTTCAGTGAACATGGCTGGGTATAGTGAGTCTGAATTTCAGAAAATTAATCCGCTGTTTAAAAACTTATGTCCACTAAAATTTATATCAAGATTAGCAGATAACACTGCCTTCAAAATTTAAAAAAGAAAAAAAGAAAAAAAGAGAGAAGAAAATTGAAGTTAAAGGTGAAAAAGAAAAAACATTTATGGAAATCCTGAGCACAGAGACAGCCAAACCTTCCGTATCTACTCTTGTTGGTGAATTCCTTAACGTATGGGCTTTTTAGATAGGTAGAAAAATACTGTAGAAATTCATGGCATTTAACATTAAAAAAAAAAAAAAAAAAAAAAAACAGAAAAAAATACCAGTTCAAGCCTAAAATCCTAGTCACAGTGAATTGAGAATGTAGAGGGGGAAAATGTTTTTCTCAATGACATCTGATTTCTTTTGAATGATCTCTAGTTACCTGACAAATTGGGAGATGCGTTACTTTAAGAACACCTGTTCGAAAGAAACTGCTTTAGATACTAAAAAGCAGATATCTATAAAAGGTAATTCTCCTAATATTATGAAATTAGAGTACATGTGGTTGGAATTAGGCGTCCTTGCTGCTGTGGAAAAGTATATTGCGTACAGAGAGCTCTCTCCTGATATTTCTTAAATTCCAACTGCCATTTTTTATAATCTCAGTGAAGACTTTTCTAGGTCCTCAGAGTTCTATGCAACTTAATTGTTCAAATTGAATTGAGCAATTTGTGAACTCTATGTATGTAACATGTATATATGTACAGATGTATCAAACTATCAATCTATCTATCCACCTATCTATTTGTGTTGTGATGAGTTGCTCAGTCATCTTTTATGACCCTATAAACTGTAGCCCATCAGGCTCTTCTGCTTATGGCATCTTCCAGGCAAGAATACTGGAGTGGGTTGCCATTTCCTTCTACCTATTCATCCATCCAATATTCTGCACTCAATTTCAATGTATTTTTTTTTCCCATTGTTGTTGTTCAGCCACTAAGTCATGTCCGACTCTTTGTAACCCCATGAACTGCGCCACACCAGGCTTCCCTGTCCTTCACTATCACCCTGAGTTTGCTCAAAATCATGTCCATTGAGTCAGTGATGCCATCCAACCATCTGTTGCCCCCTTCTTCTCTTGCCTTCAATTTTTCCCAGCATCAGGGTATTTTCCAATGAGTTGGCTCTTTGCATCAGGTGGCCAAAATACTGGAGGTTCAGCTTTAGCACCAGTCCTTCCAGTTAATATCCAGGATTGATTTCCTTTAGGATTTACTGGTTCAATCTCCTTTTAGATCACCAAACAATTCTAGACTGGGAGTCCTATAATTCAAGTCAATTCTGACACTATCTACCTGGATATAGTGTCAAATCCCAGAGGTAAAGGCTCAGTCCCATAAGACTGTGCCCCAAACAGCTTCAATTTACTCACTGCTTCTCTGCTTCTGACTGACCTGCTATAGATAGGCGGGTTCAACATTTCCTTTGCTGGGTTCAATTAATTTGCTAGAACAGCTTATAGAACTCAGAGAAACATTTTAATTACTAGATAACCTGCTTATTAGAAAAGGATATTATTCAGGAATAGCCGGATGAAAGAGATGCAGAGGGTGAGGCAATGAGGAAAAGGCACAGGGTTTCCATGCTCTTGAATGCATCACTCTACCTGAATCTCTATGTGTTTAGCAGCCCTGAAATTCTCCAGCCCTTTAAGGTGTATATGGAGGCTTCATTATCTATGCACAATTGATTAAATCATTGGCCATTGGCAATAAATTCAACTCTTAGCCCCTTTGCCTTCCCAGAAAGTTGGTGGCAGTGAGGTGGGGTGTGGATTGGGGTGGGGTTGGGGGAAGGGGCACTCAAGTTTCCAATTTCCAATTCTCTACTTCAAGGTTGGTATGATAGACAACAAACATGAATCCTCAGGGGTTTTCCAATGCCATCTTATTAACATAAATTTAGGTGGGGTTGAAAAGTGTTTGTTGTGAATGTAAAGACACTTTTATCATTAGGAAATGCCAAGGGTTTTAGGAATTCTGTGTCAGAAACAGGGATGTGAATACGGTATATATATTTCTTGTTATAAATCATAATATCACACCTTCATTTCCTTATCTATGCAATACACATACATTTTTAAAAAAAGATTATTGAATTCATTGATTGAAATCTAGAGTTTCTTGTGGTTTAATTGGGATTTCAGGTATCAGAGAGTCAATAACTGGATTATATTTGTGGCAGACTGAATAATGGCCCCCAGAGATGTCCATGTCTTAATTCTCAGAATCTGTGAATATGTTTCCTTGTAGTGTTACTTTACAGGATAAAATGGACCTTACAGTTATGATTGAGTTAAGGATTTTTGAGATTACCTTGAGTTATCTAGATAGGTCCACTAGATATTTTGTAAGTGTCCTTACAAAACAGAGGCAGGAATGTATAGTGTTAGAAAAGGAGACGTGATGATGGAAGCAGAGATCAGAGTAATATCATTGCTGGAAGGGGATCATGAACCAAGGAATGCAGGTTGCCTCTAGAAGCTGGAAAAGGTAAGGAACAGATTCGTGGAGCCTCCAGAACAAACACAGCCCTACTGACATCTTGATTTTAGCCCCATAAGATCTATTTTTCAGCTTCTCCAAAGCTCTAAAATAATAAATATATGCTACTATAAGCCATTATGATTATGGTCATTTGATATAGAAACAATTAGAAAATCAGCTATTAGAAAACTAATGCACTATTCACTTCCAAGAATTTTAAGAGAATGAAAGTTTGTGTTTTTATGTTATATTGGAACATAGTTCTTAGAAAGGAACAGATGTTCTTAGGAACATCCTCACTAAGAAGGGTGGGCTCTGGCAAGGAGACATGGACAGTTGGACCAGAGGCTGCAGAACATTATTTAAAGTTAGAATCACAAGATTAATGAGTGGAAATTAACCTTTGAATTTTAAAAGAACATTGTTTAAGGAGAGAATGCACTTTTAAATGTGACCTCTAGAATAATTTCAAATTTGGGAGATGAAATATATTAATAAAAATCCTTATATTATTTTTTAGTTCTATCTGTGATTTGAATTTAAATGTTCTTAATTGACCGGCTTTCCTGGTGATTCTATGTTAAAGAATCTGCTTGCAATGCAGGAGACACAGGGACTTGGGTTTGATCCCTGGTTTGGGAAATCCCCTGGAGGAGGGCGTGGTAACCCACTCCAGTATACTTACGTAGAGAATCCCATGGATAGAGAAGCCGGGAGAGTTATAGTCGATAGAGTCCCCAAGAGTTGAACAAGAGTGAACCAACTGAGCAAGTAGCACATTATTAACTGACAGGTTTCCCTGGTAGCTCGGGGAAGATCCTCTGGAGAAGGGAATGGCAACTCCCTCCAATATTCTTGCCTGGAGATTCCCAAGGACAGAGGAGCCTGGTGGTCTACAGTCCACGGGGTCTCACGATTAAGTGGCTAACACACAGACACACAGACACACACACACACTTAATTAACAGGTATCACAGGTTTTTTTTAAGAATTATTATTTTTTGATCCGTTCAGTTCAGTCACTCAGTGGTGTCTGACTCTTTGCAACCCCATGGACTGCAGCACGCCAGGCCTCTCTGTCCATCATCAACTCCCAGAGTTTACTCAAACTCATGCCCATTGAGTTGGTGATGTCATCCAACCATCTCATCCTCTGTCATCCCCTTCTCCTCCCACCTTCAATCTTTCCCAGCATCATGGTCTTTTCAAATGAGTCAACTCTTCCCATCAGGTAGCCAAAGTATTGGAGTTTCAGCTTCAAAATCAGTCCTTCCAATGAATATTCAGGACTGATTTCCTTTCGGATGGACTGGTTGTATCTCCTTGCAGTCCAAGGGACTCTCAAGAGTCTTCTACAACACTGCACAGTTCAAAAGCATCAATTCTTTGGCGCTCAGCTTACTTTACAGTCCAACTCTCACATCCATATATGACTACTGGAAAAACTATAGCCTAGACTAGATGGACCTTTGTTGGCAAAGTAACATCTCTGCTTTTTAATATGCTGTCTAGGTTTCTCATAACTTTTCTTCCAAGGAATAAACGTCTTTTAATTTCATGGCTGCAGTCACCACCTGCAGTGATTTTGGAGCCCAAGAAAATTAAGTCTGACACTGTTTCCACTGTTTCCCCATCTATTTGCCATGAAGTGATGGGACCAGATGCCATGATCTTCATTTTCTGAATGTTGAGCTTTAAGCCAACTTTTTCACTCTCCTTTCACTTTCATGAAGAGGCTCTTTAGTTCTTCAGTTTCTGCCATAAGGGTAGTGTCATCTGCATATCTGAAGTTATTGATGTTTCTCCCGGCAATCTTGTGTTTCATCCAGCCCAGTGTTTCTTATGATGCATATAAATTAAATAAGCATGGTGACAATATACAGCCTTGATATACTCCTTTTCCTATTTGGAACCAGTCTATTGTTCCATGTCCAGTTCTAACTGTTGCTTCCTGACCTGCATACAGGTTTCTCCAGAAGCAGATCTTGAGAAAAGCTGGTCTGGTATTCCCATCTCTTTCAGAGTTTTCCACAGTTTATTGTGATCCACAGAGTCAAAGGCTTTGGCATAGTCAATAATGCAGAAATAGACGTTTTTCTGGAACTCTCTTGCTTTTTCAATGATCCAACAGATGTTGGCGATTTGATCTCTGGTTCCTCTGCCTTTTCTAAAACCAGCTTGAACATCTGGAAGTTCAAAGTTCACGTATTGCTGAAGCCTGACTTGGAGAATTTTGGGCATTACTAGCCTGTGAGATAAGTGCAATTGTGTGGTAGTTTGAGCATTTTTTGGCATTGCCTTTCTTTGGGATTGGAATGAAAACTGACCTTTTCCAGTCCTATGGCCACTGCTGAGTTTCCCAAATCTGCTGGCATATTGAGTGCAGCACTTTCACAGCATCATCACTTAGGATTTGAAATAGATCAACTGGAATTCCATCATCTCCACTAGCTTTGTTCATAGTGATGCTTCCTAAGGCCCACTTGACTTCACATTCCAGGATGTCTGGCTCTAGGTAAGTGAGCACACCATCATGATTATCTGGGTCATGAAGATCTTTTTTTGTGTAGTTCTGTATATTCTTGCCACCTCTTCTTAATATCTTCTGCTTCTGTTAGGTCCATACCATTTCTGTCCTTTATTGTGCCCATCTTTGCATGAAATGTTCCCTTAGTATCTCTAATTTTCTTGAAGAGATCTCTAGTCTTTCCCATTCTATTTCTTCCCTCTATTTCTTTGCACTGATAACTGAGGAAGGGTTTCTCATCTCCCCTTGCTATTCTTTGGAACTCTGCATTCACATGGGTGTATCTTTCCTTTTCTCCTTTTTGCTTGTCACTTCTCTTCTTTTCTCAGCTATTGTAAGGCCTCCTCAGACAGCCATTTGCTTTTTTGCATTTGTTTTTCTTGGGATGGTCTTGATCCCTGTCTCCTTCCTGTACAATGTCACTAACCTCCATCCATAGTTCATCAGGCACTCTGTCTATCACATTTAGTCCCTTAAATCTATTTTTCACTTACACTGTATAATAATAATGGATTTAATTTAGATCATATCTGAATGGTATAGTGGTTTTCCCTACTTTCTTCAATTTAAGTCTGAATTTGGCAATAAGTAATTAATAATCTGAGCCACAGTCAGCTCCCAGTCTTGTTTTTGCTGACTGTATAGATCTTATCCACCTTTGGCTACAAAGAATATAATCAATCTGATTTTGTGTTGACCCATCTGGTAATGTCCATGTGTAGAGTCTTCTCTTGTGTTGTTGGAAGAGGGTATTTTTTGATACCCAACACCAATTTAATAATGAAGAATACTTATACAATACCTCACCATTGTATACTATCTGTCATTTTAAATAACTATTCCAAATGTGTTTGGGGATACAGAGAGTGTATCCAGTGATAAAGTATGAAGTGAGTGAAGTGCAGTCGCTCGGTCGTGTCTGACTCTTTGCAACCCCATGGACTGCAGCCTCCCAGGCTCCTTTGTCCATGGGATTCTCCAGGCAAGAGTACTGGAGTGGGTTGCCATTTCCTTCTCCGTTGATTAATGCATGCAAAATCCTTACGCCAATACCTGGTATACGGCAAGCATTTGGTGAATATTGTCAATGATGATGACAATCTGATGACAGTGTAAGGAAGCAGGAAAGGAAAATTTATGAAGATTTCAAACCATAGAGGTGTATTCTTTTTCCATCTCTACTTTTAGCTTCAATAATCTATTTACACACACACACACACACACACAAACATGCAAATTGCAGACATGTGAAATAAACAGTATGTTAGAGTTTTGGGATAAAAATCAATGCTACAGCAAAAACAGACTCTTGCTGTTTGGAACTTATAGTCTAATGGAGAGACACACAAAGTCAATTTGAAAAATTGTTAAGTGTGATAAAAAGTTATTTGGTTCTGTGAAAGCTTGTAATGGGAAATTGAACCTAGTCAGGGTGGCCAGGGAAAAATCTCAAGTAATTGATATTTTAGCTAAAATATAAAGGGATACGTTGTAATAATTGGAATAAAAAAGGGAGGAGAGGGCATACCAGTGAGAGATAATAGAATATATAAAGGACCAGGCTAAGGGATTCCTGGCAGAGAAAAGATGGGTTTTTGGCCAATGAGAAGAAAGCAGAGAGAAGTTTGAGGTGATTCTGGAAGCTAAATAAAGTTTGGACTACTCAGACCATTAAAAACGTATTTTTTGACCTTTCTCCTAAAAACACTGGAAACCTATTGAAGGGTTTAGGCAGAAAAAGTAAGCTACCAGAATTGCATTTGAATCTATTATTCTACATGTTGTTATTGTTCAGTCACAAAGAGTCTGACATGACTTAGCGACCGAACAATAATAATTCTACCTGCAGTGAAAAGAACAGTTTAAAGGGTGCCAAAGTAAAGGCTGGAACCAGTTAACAGACGATTTGCAGTGGTCCAACTAAGAGATGATGGCAGTTTAGATAAGGAGTGGTAATTGTGATATAAGGAAGTGAAGATGATATAGGTAGACACTGACATACATATGGGGCTTCCCAGGAGGTGCTAGTGGTAAAGAACCCACCTGCCAATGCAGGAGAAATAAGAGACTTGGATTTAATCTCTGGGTCAAAAAGATACCCTGGAGGAGGGCATGGCAACCCACTCCAGTATTCTTGCCTGGAGAATTCCAATGGACAGAAGAGTCTGGCCCCTATAGTCCATAGGGTGGCAAAGAACTGGACACTACTCAAGTGGCCTAGCACACAGGCAGATATACACGTGGATGTAGATATGTATATTCTTGTAACTGAATTTGCTCCTGAAGAAGGAAGTGTTAAGGATGATTCCTGAATTCATGGTTATTATAACTAGATGGATGGTGTTGCCTTTGACTAAAATTTTAAAAATGAAGCACTTTTTGGCTTGGGAGAGATAGCCATGTGTTCAGTTTTATACAGGATGCTTTGCAAGCATCCTTAAGACATCGTCTTAGGCATCTCAATATGCCAGTGAGTGCTTGGGGGATAAATCTGAATAAAACATGTAAATGTAAAGACCTATTTACAGATAGCAGTTGAAGGGATAGGCAGGGATGGGATCAGAAGTTTAGGTAAGTTAAGAATGAGACAGGGAGAGACCTAGGAATGAGCCTTGTAGAAGTCCCAGGACTGCTGGGGGTTGATGAATTTATAGTGGAACCACTCTAACCTGGCTCAGTCATGGTGGCTATTCATATGTAACTACAGAGAAAAATCAACAAACTGAGATATGCAGAGGTTACCAGTTTAATGGCAGAAAGAAAAGAGGAACTAAAAAACCTCTTGATGAAGGTGAAAGAGGAGAGAAAAAAAGTTGACTTAAGACTCAGAATTCAAAAAATGAAAATCATGGCATCTGGTCCCATCACTTCATGGCAAATAGATGTGGGAAAAATGAAAACAGTGACAGATTTTATTTTCTTGGGCTTCAAAATCACTGCAGATGGTGACTGCAAAATTATAAAAGATGCTTGTCTTTTGAAAGAAAAGTTATGACAAACCTAGACAACATATTAAAAAGCAGAGACATCACTTTGCTAACAAAGGTCCATCTAGTCAAAGCTATGTTTTTCCAGTAG
Source organism: Bos mutus (assembly GCF_027580195.1). NCBI lineage: Eukaryota > Metazoa > Chordata > Mammalia > Artiodactyla > Bovidae > Bos > Bos mutus. Next base: position 36,697,933 of record NC_091618.1, read on the forward strand.
TCATGTATGGATGTGAGAGCTGGACTATAAAGAAGGCTGAGTGCTGAAGAACTGATGCTTTCAAATTGGTGTTGGAGAAGACTTTTGAAAGCTCTTTGACAGCAAGAAGATCAAACCAGTCAATCCTAAAGAAATCAACCCTGAATATTCATTGGAAGGACCAATGCTGAAGCTGAAGCTCCAATAGTTTGGCCATTTGATACGAAGAGACAACTCATTGGAAAAGAAAGATCCTGATGCTGGGAAAGATTGAGGGCAAGAGGAGAAAGAGGTGATAGATGATGAGATGTTTGGATGGTATCAGTGACTCAGTGGACATGAGTTTGAGCAAACTCCAGGATAAGGTAAAGGACAGAGAAGCCTGGTGTTCATGGGGTCGGAAAGAGTTGGACATAATTTAGCAACTGAAAAACTATAGAGATAAAGCCTCAGTGGATCTACTCAAAGATGTGCTTTTCCCAGACCAGTTGAAACACACAAAAATCCTTCATAAAATAATGAGAGGTTACAATAAGGGCAAAAAGTATGCTAAAACTGATGACCATGAGTTATAAGATAGGTGAGAAAAATATCAGGAAAGGAAGAGGAGAAAGATGTTCCAATGAGGACATGACGATTCACTACTTCGTACTCAGGATGGAATAGCTTACACATATTCCAAAGCACAGTGCTTTCCTGGGTATGGCTTTGTGTAGGATTAAAGAATAACTAAGTAAAGGAAAAAGAATTTCAAAGTTCAATTTGGAATCAAGAAGGATTTTGTTATCTCTTGTAAATGTTTTTTTACATCTTAACATGGAGGCATGAAAGCATTGAATACCTAGCACACAAAAACCAGTCTGTATCTTCAGTGTCACTTCTAAAGAAAAATTCTGTATCCTTTTCTTACTTCCTAGATTTTCATAAAAGTTTGGGTAACATCAAGGCTAGACACTCATGACCATAGAATTTTTTTTTTTTTTAATACAACCACTTCAATTTGCTGAAGTAAGCTGTCTGAGAGTAATAGACGGATGTAGAAAATGTGAACAGCCCATGGCAGCAAATGAAAAATTCAGAAATAATGTTGTAATGGAGATGGCTCCTGTGAACACTGCAAAAATGGTTTTAAAGTACAGTCATGAATTTATTTTTCAGATTTAAGAAGCATTAGTCAGAGCACTAACATATCAGATTTTAGTTTAAAGACATCTTACCCATCTGGTGGATATGTGTGTAGAAGAAATCAAGAAGGCTTTTTCCCTTTTCCCTTTTAAATTTAAGCTATAAGATTTTTATTATAAATTGAACCCATTTCAACAATATCCACCAAAGAAATATAAATCTCAGGATAGGTTAGCATAAAACAATCAAGCAGTATAAAAAGAATCAAAGAGCTTTGGCATGGAATTGAACAGGACAATCAGTCTTGCTAAATTCAGACTCAAAATAATGTCAGTGCACCCTACTGGGTAATTTCATTCAGTCTTTGGAAATTTTATTCTATATACTAACAAGCTGCTAGGATAGATTCAATATCAGATTATACTTTTTTCCTTTTTTGGCTCTTCTTGGCCAATAGACAATTATTTTTTCCCTTGAAATTGCTTAGTGTTTTGCTTGTTTGTTGTTTATTTTGAGATATGGACTCATATTTTGCCTCTGTCCTTGTTTTTGTTTGTTTGTTTAAAGCAACATTGGTCTAAGGTATATGAAAGCTATGTTTATCCCTCTGGTTTATTTATTTCTCAAAAGTGTGACTTCTCACTGATTTACAAGGTAGATCTAAAAACTATTTCCTTGTACTGGGACATACTGTTTGCAACAATTATTCAGAGATAATTAAGCCTTATAAGACTAAAGCTGTTAGCTGCTGCTGCTGCTAAGTTGCTTCAGTCATGTCCGACTCTGTGCAACCCCATAGATGGTAGCCCACCAGTTTCCCTCATCCCTGGGATTCTCCAAGCAAGAACACTGGAGTGGTTGCCATTTCCTTCTCCAATGCATGAAAGTGAAAAGTGAAAGTGAAGTCGCTTAGTCATGTCCGACTCTTAGAGACCCCATGGACTGTAGCCCACCAGGCTCTTCCATCCATGGGATTTTCCAGGCAAGAGTACTGGAGTGGGGTGCCATTGCCTTCTCCAAAGCTGTTAAGTTGTTTGCAAACAGTAGTGTTATATGGGCACAGAATACAATAGGAGAAGGCCCAGCGTTATCAAAGAGCATAAAAGTGAAAAATAGGAAGAAAGGATGTCTCTTACATGAAAAGACTCAAGGAAGGCACTAAAAACTGACAGTAAGAAATAAATTGACTCAAGTAGTTTCATCACATACTTTTAAGCATAAATCACTATATTATACAGCTATAATAAAATTAACAAACAATTTAAATAAAAGTAAGTCCTAAAGGCACTGTTAGAGTTTGTTGGGTTATGTTAAATGGATATTGAAATCACTTAAAATTAGCAGTTCGTCTGCAGAAAGCACATGCTACTGGATTTTGAGTTTTTCATCCTCCCTGATGCATGCCATTTGCTGGGCTTTACCACCTTTTGATTAACTCATACTTTCAGTTTTTTCCTCCTTCCTTTCACTCCTTCTCTTTTTCTTCCTCCTTCTATGTGTTAGCTGCTCAGTCATGTCTGATTCTTTGCCACCCTTTGAACTGCAGCCCGCCAGGCTTCTCTGTCTATGGGATTTCCCAGGCAAGAATATGGGAGTGGATTGCCATTGCCTTCTCCAAGGAATCTTCCTCCAAGCTTTGACCCAAGGATCAAACCAGGTCTCCTGCATTGCAGCAGATTCTTTTAGTGTCTGAGCCACGAGGGAAGCCCATCTATACTCCTGTATAATTTTTTGTTTGTATTTGTTCATCAAGGATCATATTTATTATCTTAACCAGGACCATTATTTATTCCACTTTTCCCTGCCATGGGAGATGAGTTTTGAAATTCTCTATCTTTTCGTATTAAGTCCTTTTCAGTATCTAAATCCACTTTGTTTTACTATAATCATATATCTCCCATACTAGTTACTGAGAGCCATGTATCTTGTTTTCATTGTCACTTTGTGTCTAAGTATTCATGAAGTATTTTGTCTCCATTTCTCCATCACCATTCCTGAAATTTATACTTTTAGCCTTGGTAGTGAGAATATTAAAATTTTTATAACATCTAAGAATCTTTTGGCTTTTTTGCATCCTTACTAGCTAATAGATATGGAAATTAAACTCAGACTTGAATGAGAGGTAATTAATCAATCATAAATGGGTGACATGTCTTTAGAATAAACCTTTGTTGTGCAACTCTACCCTAGTACTCCCAGTGTCCAAAGCTCCTCTGGAAAATAGTTTCACAGGGTTTTAGGCACCTGACATTTCTATCAATAAACATGGTAATGCAGGCCTCTAGGCTGGATATTTGCAATATTTGCAATTTTCATCATAGTCCCATGTATTTACTTATTTAACATCGTAGAAGACATAAATGGAGTGTTTTGGTCTCCCTGGGCTATTATAACAAGATACTGTGGAAGGGATTGCTTAAATAACAGGAATTTATTTCTCACATGATGGAGGCTGAGAAATCCAGGATGCACATATCAGATAACTTGGTTCCTGCTGAGGACCCTCTTCCTGGCTTGCAGACACCCATCTTCTGTCTGTATCCTAATATGAGAGAGAAAGAGCTCTAGTTTCTGCCTCTTCTGATAAGGACATTAACAACATCACAGGGGCCTCACTTTTGTTAAATCATCTAAACCTAATTACTTTACAAAGATATTACTTCCAAATACCATCACTTTGGAAGGTTAAGGACCTCAACACATGAATTGAAGGAGTGATAGTAATCATTCCGTTCTTGAAGTGAAGTGAAATGATGGTCACCCAGTTGTGGCTGACTCTGCAATCCCATGGACTGTAGCCTGCCAGGCTTCTCTGTCCATGGAATTCTCCAGGCAAGAATAGTGGAGTGGGTGGTCATTCCCTTCTCTAGGGGATCTTACTGACCCAGGGATCAAACCTGGATCTCACACATTGCAGGCAGATTCTTTACCATCTGAGCCATAGGGATAACCTGGGCCAGTGGAAGCACAGAGGGTTTTACTCAGATTTAGGCATTCAGAGAAGACTTATGAGAAGTATGTAAATCTAAGGTCGTATTTGAAACATGAAAATGATCTAACTATGTGAACAAAGACAAGATGAGTATTTCATGTTCTTTGGACAGTAAATGTAACCAGGTAGCTGTTTGACTGCAAGAGGATAACTGACTGAATGAGTGAAAGAGGAGACAAGCAGACAAATGATGTGACTTTAGCAACACTTTATCAAGGAGATGAGAGGAGCCTGCACTGGGTGGTGACAATGGAGTGGGAAGGATGGTGCAGCTGTTCAGTTCAGTTCAGTCGCTCAGTCATGTCCGACTCTTTGTGACCCCAGGGACTGCAGCACGCCAGGCCTCCCTGTCCATCACCAAACCCCACAGTTTATTCAAACTCAAGTTTATCATGTTGGTGATGCCATCCAACCATCTTATCCTCTGTCATCCCCTTCTCCTCCCACCTTCAATCTTTCCCAATATCAAGGTCTTTTCAAATGAGTCAGCTCTTCGCATCAGGTGGCCAAAGTATTGGAGTTTCAGCTTCAACATCTGTGCTTCCAATGAATATTCAGGATTGATTTCTTTTAGGATGGACTGGTTGGATCTCCTTGAAGTCCAGGAGACTCTCAAGAGTCTTCTCCTACACCACAGTTCAAAAGCATCAATTCTTCAGCAGTCAGCTTTCATTATAGTACAACTCTCACATCCATACATGACTACTGGAAAAACCATAGCCTTGACTGGATGGACCTTTGTTGGCAAAGTAACGTCTCTGCTTTTTAATATGCTGTCTAGGTTGGTCATAACTTTTCTTCCAAGGAGTAAGCGTCTTTTAATTTCATGGCTGCAATCACCATCTGCAGTGATTTTGGAGCCCAGAAAAATAAAGTCTGACACTGTTTCCACTGTTTCCCCATCTATTTGCCATGAAGTGATGGGACTGGATGCCATGATCTTTGTTTTCTGAATGTTGAGCTTTAAGCCAACTTTTTCACTTTCCTCTTTCACTTTCATCAAGAGGCTCTTTAGTTCCTCTTCACTTTCTGCTGTAAGGGTGGTGTCATCTGCATATCTGAGGTTATTGAGATTTCTCCTGGCAATCTTGATTCCAGCTTGTGCTTCTTCCAGCCCAGCATTTCTCATGATGTACTCTGCATATAAGTTAAATAAGCAGGGTGACAATATACAGCCTTGACATACTCCTTTCCTAATTTGGAACCAGTCTGTTGTTCCATATCCAGTTCCAACTGTTGCTTCCAGACCTGCACATAGCTTTCTCAAGAGGCAGGTCAGGTGGTTTGGTATTCTCAGCTCTTTTAGAATTTTCCACAGTTTGTTGTGGTCCACACAGTCAAAGACTTTGGCATAGTCAAGAAAGCAGAAATAGATGTTTTTCTGGAACTCTTTTGCTTTTTCAATGATCCAACAGATGTTGGCAATTTGATCTCTGATTCCTCTGCCTTTTCTAAATCCAGCTTGAACTCTGGAAGTTCATGGTTCAAGTATTGTTGAAGCGATGCTTGGAGAATTTGAGAATTACTTTGCTAGCATGTGTGATGAGTGCAATTGTGTGGTAGTTTGAGCATTCTTTGGCATTGCCTTCTTTGGGATTGGAATGAAAACTGACCTTTTCCTGTCCTGTGGCCACTGCTGAGTTTTCCAAAGGTGCAGCTGAGAGCTAGGTAAATGATACAGGGACAGTTGATGTTTGTATCCCTTTCCATTATGTTCTGTAACCTCTAAGAAGAAATGCAAGAGGAGACTATTGTGTTTGAGGCCTAGGAGATCTGTCCCTTCTGCTGTAGGAGATTTTTTAAATCTAGGCTTCCTTGAGAAAAAGAAATTCAGTACTTAAGTGTTCATTGTCATAGGCTCTTATTTTAGCTTACTGCTTCCAAAAGGAATTATTGTCAAATAAAAAAAGCATTCATGAACAATTAAGCAAAGAGTTATAGACTGGTATCATACAATTAAAAGCAAAACCCACTACAGCAAGAACATTTGAGCTACTTTCCATACACTGTAAAAAATCGCCCCACTTCTATTTTCCACATATACTTTATGTACACCAGGTTTCTCACTGCTTCTAGGTCTCATAGTTCCATGCATTTCAAGGGCCAGAGTGGCATAATTTGCACACCAAGTGGCCAGCAAAGGGAGCAGCCTTAAATACTTCTACCATCACCAGTCAAGACAGGAATGGGTCAGACACTCTCAACTGTTTGTGTCTAGAGATGCTTTGTCAGTGGACATCTTACATGCTATCTTTCAAGACAGGCATTGTTTCAGCTGGAAAGAATTGGTAAAAGAGACATGAAATATTGCTAATTACCTTTCACATATAATCCAATGTTCAATTGCAAACTATTAAAATTAATATTGTACAGTATTAATACTGTAATATTGTACAATATTAATCAGATCTCTGGCCTGAGGTGGCCCAGTCTTGGAGTCTACAGGCTCTGTGGTAGGGCTACAGGTGACCTCCAAAAGGACTTACGCCAACATGTACCTCTCAGGACTGCTGCTGCCAGTGTACCTGTCTGGGTGGCAGGCCACTACCAACCCACACCTCTGCAGAGACCCTCAGTTTTGCCAAGAGAACAAACTAGTGCCAAACAAACACCCTCTATGGCAACACAAGAGAAGATTCTACACAAGGACATCATCATATGGTCAATACTGAAATTACATTTATTATATTCTTTTCAGCTGAAGATGGAGAAGCTCTAGTCAGTCAGCCAAAAAGAAAAAAAAAAAAAAAGTCTTGGAGCTGACTGTGGCTCAGATCATGAGGTCTTTATTGCAAAATTCAGGCTTAAATTGAAGAAAGTAGGGAAAACAACTAGACCATTCAGGTGTGACCTAAATCAAATCCCTTATGACTATACAGTGGAGGTGGCAATTAGATTCTAGGGACTAGACCTGATAGAGTGCTTGATGAGCTATTGATGGAGATTCAAAACATCATACAGGAAGCAGTGACCAAAATCATCCCCCAACAAGAGAAATGCAAGAAGGCAGAATGGTTGTCTGAGAAGGCCTTACAAATAGCTGAGAAAAGAAGAGAAGTAAAAGGTAAATGAGAGGGTTAGACATATGCAACTCAATGCAGAGTTCCAGAGAATAGCGAGGAGAGATAAGAAAGCCTTCTTAAGGGAACAATTCAAGGAAATAAAGGAAAATAATAAAATAGGAAAGACTAGAGATCTCTTCAAGAAAATTGGAGATACCGAGGGAACATTTCATGCAAAGACGGGCACAGTGAAGGACAGAAACATTAATGAAATAACAGGAGCAGAGATTAAGAAGAGATGTCAAGAATACACAGAACTGTACAAAAAAGGTTATAATGACCAGATAACCATGATGGTGTGGTCACTCACCTAGAGCCAGACGTCCTGGAGTTTTTAGTTGGGTGGGCCTTAGGAAGCATTACTACAAAACAAAGCTAGTGGAAGTGATAAAATAGAATTCCAGAGGAGTTATCTCAAATCCTAAAAGATGATGCTGTTAAAAATGCTGCAGTCAACATGCTAGAAAATTTGGGAAAGTCAGCAGTGGCCACAGGACTGGAAAGGTCAGTTTTCATTCCAATCCCAAAGAAAGGCCATGTCAAAGAATGTTCAAACTACTGCACAACTGCACTTATTTCACATGCTTGCAAGATTAATGCTCAAAATCCTTCAAGCTAGGTTTCAACAGTACATGAACTGAAAACTTCCAGATGTACAAGCTGGATTTAAATAGGCAGAAAACCATAAATCAAATAGCCCACATCCACTGGATCATATAAAAAGCAAGGGAATTCCAAAGAAACATCTACTTCTGCTTCATTGAATGTGCTAAAGCTTTTGACTGTGTGGATTACAATAAACTGAAGAAAATTCTTAAAGAGATGGGAATACCAGACCACCTTACCTGCCTCCTGAGAAACCCGTATGCAAGCCAATAGAAAACAGTTAGAACCAGGCATGGAACAGTAGACTAGTTCCAAATTGGGAAAGGAGTACATCAAGGGTGTATGTTGTCACCCTGCTTATTTAACTTCTTTGCAGAGTACATCATACGAAATTTGGGCTGGATGAATCACAAGCTGGAATCAAGATTGCTAGTAGAATATCAACACTTCACATATGCAGATAATACCACTCTAAGGCCAGAAAGTAAAAAGGAACTAGAGAGCCTCTTGATGAAGGTGAAAAAGGATAATGAAAAACTTAAAATTCAACATTCAAGAAACTTAAGACCATGGCATCTGGTCCCATCACTTCATGGCAAATAGAAAGAGAAAAAGTGGAAGCAGTGACAGATTTTACTTTCTTGGGCTCCAAAATCACTGAAGAGGGTGACTGCAGCCATGAAAATAAAAGACGCTAGCTCCTTGGAAGAAAGGCTATGAGAAACCTAAACAGCATATTATAAAGTTGAGACATCACTTTGCTGACAAAGGTCCATATAGTCAAAGCTACGGTTTTTCCAATAGTCATATACGGATGTGAAAGTTGAACAATAAAGAAGGCTGATTTTATTAATGCTTTCAAATTCTAGTGCTGGAGAAGACTTTTGAGAGTCCCTTGGACAGTAAAGAGATCAAATCGGTCAATTCTAAAGGAAATCAACCCTGGATATTGGAAGCACTGATGCTGAAGCTGAAACTCCAATACTTTGGCCACCTGATGCAAAGAGCCAGCTCATAGCAAAATACTGATTCTGGGAAAGATTGAGGGCTGGAGGAAAAGGGGGCAACAGAGGTTAAAATGGTTGGATGGCATCATCAACTCAATGGACATGAGCTTGATCTAACACTTAGTGAAGGAGAGGGAAGCCTTGGATGCTACAGTTCATGGTGTCACAAAGAGTAGGACATGACTTAGTGACTGAATAACAGCAACAACAATAAGAGTTTTCCATTAAGATTCATGAAATTATGTTATATTTGCAATTTTAGAATTTAAAAATCTACCAATACAGTTAGGCCAATTTGCTACTCAATAAACTGTTTAAATAAGTCTATATTTCAAAATTATTTTTATTATCCCATTTTACACTCTAAAAGTCCTTGATTGGATAATACATTATATTTTCACTTAGTATTATGGAACTTGTTTGCATTATTATGATTTTTTCATTATCTTTAATATTTTGAACTAAATAACAATGTTATTTGTATTTTACACTGGGAAAATTTCACTAGGTCAGATATCTAAATTAATCTTTATTTTTAAAAGTTGTTTCAAAAGAAAACCTCATATTTGAAAACAAGTTGATTTTTTATGACCTTTATACTGTAGAAAATCTTAGTATTTCTTAAAATTTTCCAATACATTTCCTTTTAGTAGTGACTGCTATGTTTGCATTAGGCAAAACATATTGAATTATGAACTAACAAAAGAAGCTGGTAATATTTACATTCCAGCTTATAGGAATGATATATCATGCTACTAGTATTGATGCTACTAGTATTTTCTACCATGTAAATCAAAATACACCTCTCTTCTTGAAAGGAATAATAGAAGTATAGTTGTCACCATGGAAACAAGAGCTCCCTCCTAATCTCCTAATTCACTTTTTCACAAAGTTCTTATCTTGGATGATTTCTTTTCCTTTCTCTGCTGGGCACAACATCTCATAAAAAATTGAACTGTTCTGTGTCAAGAATTGGCTTATCATTATTATTCCTCCCTTAAACTTAGGTTTAAGGGAGGAATAATAACTCAGGGAGTGATGTAAAGGCCAATAAACCAAACCCAATATGGAAACAAATCTGAGCCAAGGTAACTTTTAATTTCATCAACATTCCATGAAATTGCTTAAAAAATAACTTCCTAAAAGATAAAACTTTTAAAAAATGCTTAAAATATAGAGATATTGTCAATTGGAAAGTATATGCAAAATTCAATTTTAAACAACTGTATATTTTTCACACCTTGCTTTCCTAGCAACTTGGTGCTAGGATTCTATGGAGGATTTCAGGCAAGAAAGGGGAAGATACCTAAGGTATTGGAAATGAAACTCATGGAACTCAAACTTTATGTGGTGACCACCTATTGTTTTCATTCTGGTCCTCTTCAAGACATCCCCACCTCAGTCAGTCTATATTTTGGTTGTAAAAGCCAGAAAACTGAGTATCAAGCTTCATATTTCCTTCCTTCATCCAATCATAGACACACATTTTCAGTTTGCCTTCCTAAATTTATCCTGAAGCAATTCCTATCACTGCCACCATTTTAGATGAATACACCATCATGTTTTCCCCCCAGATTTCTAAATTCTGGAATAACTGATCTTTCTGCATCTATTCCTATCCTCCAATTCACTCCCTCTGCCATGCTAGAAGAAATATTTCCAAACTTAAAGCTGATAGCACCATTTCCCTCCTTAAGATAGACTATGATTACCTTTTGTTCTAGATAAATAGCTGTCTGCTTCCCCAGGCCTCTTGCTTCTACACCCCTTTGCTTTCCTTACTCCAGAGATATTGCTGTAGAATTCTCTAGCACTATGGACTTTGCACACACTGCTCCCTGCACCAGAAAATCTTCCTTCCACATTCACTGTTCCGATGCCTTTTATTCCATTAGGGATGTGTTCCCTGAATTTCTAGATTATCTTAGTTTTTAAAGGAGAGGACTTCTCTTTGCAGCATTGTTTTTCTTTTAAAACATGAATCACAATTTGAAATGTGATATCTAGTAGTATCATTTTTTGATTATCATACAACATGTCTTTATTTTATTTTAGATTTTACTCATTAATGTATCTCCAGAGTCTAGCACAATGCCATGATATATTAAATAAAGTAATTTACTTAACTAAGTTAAATGAGGGCAGGAGGGGTGGCTGTGAGGTGATACCCCTCGTCCAAGGTAAGGAGCAGTGACTGCGCTTTGATGGAGCAGCCATGAAGAGATACCCCAAGTCCAAGGTAAGAGAAACCCAAGTAAGATGGTAGGTGTTGCAAGAGACATCAGACGGCAGACAAACAAATGCTAATCACAGAAAACTAGTCAATCTAATCACACAGACCACAGCCTTGTATAACTCAATGAAACTAAGCCATGCCATGTGGGGCCACCCAAGATGGGCGGGTCATGGTGGAGAGGTCTGACAGAAGATGGTTCACTGGAGAAGGGAATGGCAAGCCACTTCAGTATTCTTGCCTTGAGAACCCCATGAACAGTATGAAAAGGCAAAATGATAGGATACTGAAAGAGGAACTCCCCAGGTCAGTAGGTGTCCAATATGTTACTGGAGATCAGTGGAGAAATAACTCCAGAAAGAATGAAGGGATGGAGCCAAAGCAAAAACAAAACCCAGTTGTAGATGTGACTGGTGATAGAAGCAAGGTCCCATGCTATAAAGAGCAATATTGCATAGGAACATGGAATGTTAGGTCCATGAATCAAGGCAAATTGGAAGTAGTCAGACAGGAGATGGCAAGAGTGAATGTTTACATTCTAGGAATCAGCAAACTAAAATGGACTGGAATGGGTGAATTTAACTCCGATGACCATTATATCTACTACTGCAGGCAGGAATCCCTCAGAAGAAATGGAGTAGCCATGATGGTCAACAAAAGAGTCCGAAATGCAGTACTTGGATGCAATCTCAAAAACGACAGAATGATCTCTGTTCGTTTCCAAGGCAAACCATTCAATATCACAGTAATCCAAGTCTATGCCCCAACCAGTTACACTGAAGAAGCTGAAGTTGAACAGTTATATGAAGACCTACTAAAAAGCCTCTTGATGAAAGTGAAAGAGGAGAGTGAAAAACTTGGCTTAAAGCTCAACATTCAGAAAATGAAGATCATGGCATCTGGTCCCATCACTTCATGGCAAATAGAAGGAGAAACAGTGGAAACAGTGGCTGACTTTATTTTTTGGGGCTCCAAAATCAATGCAGATAGTGATTGCAGACATGAAATTAAAAGATTCTTACTCTTTGGAAGGAAAGTTATGACCAACCTAGATAGCATATTCAAAAGCAGAGACATTACTTTGCCAACAAAGGTCTGTCTAGTCAAGGCTATAGTTTTTCCAGTGGTCATGTATGGATGTGAGAGTTGGACTGTGAAGAAAGCTGAGCACCGAAGAATTGATGCTTCTGAACTGTGGTGTCGGAGAAGATTCTTGAGAGTCCCTTGGACTGCAAGGAGATCCAACCAGTCCATTCTAAGGGAGATCAGTCCTGTGTGTTTATTGGAACGACTGATGCTAAAGCTGAAACTACAATACTTCAGCCACCTGATGGAAAGAGTTGACTCATTGGAAAAGACTCTGATGCTGGGAGGGATTGGGGACAGGAGGAGAAGGGGACGACAGAGGATAAGATGGCTGGATGGCATCACTGACTCGATGGAAGTGAGTTTAAGTGAACTCTGAGAGTTGGTGATGGACAGGGAGGCCTGGTGTGCTGCAATTCATGGGGTCACAAAGAGTCAGACATGACTGAGTGACTGAACTGAACTGACTGATGAAGACCTACAAGACCTTTTAGAACTAACACCCAAAAAAGATGTCCTTTTCATTATAGGGGACTGGAATGCAAAAGTAGGAAGTCAAGAAACACCTGGGGTAACAGGCAAATTTGGCCTTGGAATACGGAATGAATCAGGGCAAAGGCTAATAGAGTTTTGCCAAGAGAATGCACTGGTCATAGCAAACACCCTCTTCCAACAACACAAGAGAAGACTCTACACATGGACATCACCAGATGGTCAACACCGAAATCAGATTGATTATATTCTTTGCAGCCAAAGATGGAGAAGCTCTATTCAGTCAGGAAAAACAAGACCAGGAGCTGACTGTGACTCAGATCATGAACTCATTATTGCCAAATTCAGACTTAAATTGAAGAAAGTAGGGCACACAACTAGACCATTCAGGTATGACCTAAATCAAATTCCTTATGATTATACAGTGGAAGTGAGAAATAGATTTAAGGGCCTAGATCTGATAGAGAGAGTGCCTGATGAACTATGAATGGAGGTTTGTGACATTGTACAGGAGACAGGTATCAAGACCATCCCCATGGAAAAGAAATGCAAAAAAGCAAAATGGCTGTCTGGGGAGGCCTTACAAATAGCTGTGAAAAGAAGAGAAGTGAAAAACAAAGGAAAAAAGGAAAGATATAAGCATCTGAATGCAGTGTTACAAAGAATATCAAGGAGAGATAAGAAAGCCTTCCTCATTGATCAATGCAAAGAAACAGAGGAAAACAACAGAATGGGAAAGACTAGAGATCTCTTCAAGAAAATTGGAGATACCAAGGGAACATTTCATGCAAAGATGGGTTTGATAAAGGACAGAAATGGTATGGACCTAACAGAAGCAGAAGATATTAACAAGAGGTGGTAAGAATACACAGAAGAACTGTACAAAAAAGATCTTCACAACCCAGATAATCATGATGGTGTGATCACTCACCTAGAGCCAGACATCCTGGAATGTGAAGTCAAGTGGGCCTTAGAAAGCATTCACTATGAACAAAGCTAGTGGAAGTTCTGGAATTCCAGTTGAGCTATTTCAAATCCAGAAAGATGATGCTGTGAAAGTGCTGCATTCAATATGCCAGCAAATTTGGGAAACTCAGCAGTGGCCACGGGACTGGAAAAGGACAGTTTTCATTCCAATCCCCAAAAAAGGCAATGCCAAAGAATGCTCAAACTACTGCACAATTGCACTTATCTCACACGCTAGTAAAGTAATGCTCAAAATTCTCCACGCCAGGCTTCAGCAATACATGAACCGTGAACTTCCAGATGTTCAAGCTGGTTTTAGAAAAGGCAGAGGAACCAGAGATCAAATTGCCAACATCGGCTGGATCATGGAAAAAGCAAGAGAGTTCCAGACAAACATCTATTTCTGCTTTATTGACTATGCCAGAGCTTTTGACTGTGTGGATCACAATAAACTATGGAAAATTCTGAAAGAGATGGGAATACTAGAGCAGCTGACCTGCCTCTTGAGAAACCTGTATGCAGGTCAGGAAGCAACAGTTGGAACTGGACATGAAACAACAGACTGGTTCCAAATAGGAAAAGAAATACCTCAAGGCTGTATACTGTCACCCTGCTTTTTTAACTTGTATGCAGAGTACATCATGAGAAACGCTGGGCTGGAAGAAGCACAAGCTGGAATCAAGATTGCCGGGAGAAAAATCAATAACCTCAGATATGCAGATGACACCACCCTTATGGCAGAAAGTGAAGAGAAACTAAAAAGCCTCTTGATGAAAGTGAAAGAGGAGAGTGAAAAAGTTGGCTTAAAACTCAACATTCAGAAAATGAAGATAATGGGATCTGGTCCCGTCACTTTATGGCAAATCGAGGGAGAAACAGTGGAAACAGTGTCAGACTTTATTTTCTTGGGCTCCAAAATCACTGCAGATGGTGGTTGCAGCCATGAAATTAAAAGACACTTACTCCTTGGAAGGAAAGTTGTGACCAACCTAGATAGCATATTCAAAAGAAGAGACATTCCTTTGCCAACAAAGGTCCATTAGTCAAGGCTATAGTTTTTCCAGTGGTCATGTATGCATGTTATAGTTGGACTGTGAAGAAGCTGAGTGCTGAAGAATTGATGCTTTCAACCTGTGGTGTTGGAGAAGACTCTTGAGAGTCCCTTGGACTGCAAGGAGATCCAACCAGTCCATTCTAAAGGAGATCAGTCCTGGGTGTTCTTTGGAAGGAATTATGCTAAAGCAGAAACTCCAATACTTTGGCCACCTGATACGAAGAGTTGACTCATTGGGAAAGACTCTGATGCTGGGAGGGGTTGGGGGCCAGGAGGGAAGGGGATGACAGAGGATGAGATGGTTGGATGGCATCACCGACTTGATGGACATGAGTTTGGGTGAACTCCGGGAGTTGATGATGGACAGAGAAGCCTGGCGTGCTGCAATTCATGGGGTCGCAAAGAGTCGGACCCGACTGAGTGACTGAAGTGAACTGAAGTTAAATGAAAGAAATAATGAATAAGGACTAAATGGAAGCATGCAAAGTGGGGTTAAGAAAATGTTGTTTGTTGTTGTTTTTTCACTAAATCACGTCCAACATTTTGTAACTCTGTGGACTGTAGCTTGACAGGCTTCTCCATCCAGGGAGTTTTCTAGACAAGAATACTGAAATGCATTGCCATTTCCTCCCCCAAGGGAGGTCTTTAAGGTACAAACAAACAAATCAATTGTGCTTGTGTTGATAAAAAGCAATAGGGAGGAAAAGATTAGTTATAAGAAAAAGCAAAGCTCATGATAAAAGCATAGATTTAAGGATTGGGTTGACATTGCAAAGGCAACACATTTTCTACTAAAAACAGGAGAGAAAAAGGAAAGTTAGATTGCATATGTAAGAAGTTTGTAGGAAGAATCTACAAGAGTACCTAACTAGTGAATTCTATACAGTTTTAAAAATGTTACATATTTATTTATTTTACACAAAGGAGGAGGAAAGAAAGAGGAACAGATGAGTTTAGCAAGCTCAAAGTTTGGCAGAGTATGAAAAAGTTTTGAGGTTACCATGGTGGAGACTCTGGTAGAAATCTGGCTGTAGAAATTTGAATATTGGGTTGCACCCAGGACTCCGTTGAATGGGATACTGAGTTGGTAGCAGAAGACCTCTCTACTTGGCTACTTGGTGGTGTGAAATTTTTTAGTAACTTGTAGCAGCTCAAGTGTAAAACTGGAGACCAACTATTATGTCAACCCAAGATGGAAGTTTTGATACATCGATATGATTTAAAGACAGGGAATTTTGGTTGCTGGCAAATACAGAACCGTCATTTGCTAAAGCAGTATCTTTCCAAAATGGTTGTATTTGCTTAATTTCTTATTTCATTGGAATCTCTTCTCAAAAATCACTTTATCAGAGTCCCTCCCTGATGATTCTATTCAAAATATTTCTTTTGATTTTTTTCATCTTTTTAACATGATTTTTCCTCTTAGTTCTTACCATTTTATAATTTAATCCTTCCTTCCTTCCCATCTCCCTCCCTTCCTTCCTAATGTGTATCTATCTGTCTCTTTTACCATTATACTATATAAGAATAGTGATTTTTAAAAACTAATAAACCCCAGGCCTACTACTCTTAGAACAGATAAATCCATTAATTACTTAAATAAATATTGCAAAGAACTCTGGTACAAATTTATATAGAGAAATTTATGATTAGGTTTATTTCCAAGACTGATCTGTGCTCATTTCACTACAATTGTGTTTACTTTGTCTTAATTGAAGTTTAAAAACTTTTAAAGCCTTAACATAAATATTGGCTCATTTAAAGTTAGTTATTTAACAACAACCCTTTAAGGGTCCTCTTCTCTTTTTTGCAAACTCACAATCTGAATTTTGGGTTGGATTTGAGAGACTAAACTCTCTATGACTTCTGTGAAATTTTTTCATCTCACTCTTCATAGACTAGTTCCATATTCCTACCCCTTTTTGTCCCCTGTATATTGATTGCCCTCATTGTACTGAATTCCTTATTTATAGAATTTGTTTCTTACTATATAGTGAGTTTTTAAGTTAGACTTTATTTACATATTTGTCTTCATCAATCTCAACACAGAATCTGGTCTTATTAAATTTGAATAAATATGTGTTGAGTGAGGGCATAAAATGAATGAATGAGTGAGTCTGTTTGGCAGATAAGAAAACTGAGCTTCTGGAGTGGTTCATTGACTTATCCAAGTCCAGAGAGACAATAAAGAAAGGAGCACTGGCTTTCTGATACCTATATAAAAGCTCATTGTCATATACATTACACTTTAGTCATGGATTTACGGTCCTAGAAGTGCCATGTGAATTTAATATTTTCAAAGAATCTGAGCATGAACTGCTTAAAGTTTCTGACTTAAATAAATAGCCCATTAAGCCCTCTATTTTGTTTTGCACATTTTATATCCTCCATGCAAATGTTTTCCATGTTAGCTGCTCTAAAGCAAAGAGCATGGTTATATAAACAGCAGTACAGAGCAGTGCCACACAGCAAAATGGGATGTCCCCTTGTACAACAAGAATCCTTGAGGCTGGCAGAATTCAAATTAAACCAAGAAATCTCTCTGGTTAATATTTTAAAATTTTTTCACAAGAAAATTTTCTGCCATAAATACTGATTTGAATGGCATTTATATAGTAATAGAGGCATCTTGAAAATTCATTTTTACTATTGGCTCATGACATTACATTGTTTTGTTAATTAGATACTTTAAAATCAGGATAGAATATTATTCCATTATGGGGCATTGTTCCAAGAGAGGTTTGTAAATGTTAGGGACATGTAAAAGTCACAGATCATATAGTCAAAAGATGTAGGCAAATTTCAGAAATTTAGACATTTATTCTGCATAAAAGTAAATCAACTCAAAAGTAGGATTTCATGAGGTAAAAAGTAATAAACACACAGATTAAGTAGGAAAAACCAGGAGCCTATAGATATAATAAACATCAAATAAAGATAATCTGAATATGCTTAGTTTTAGGGTGATAATTTTGTCCTCTGAATTACTTTACAATCTCTACTTAGGTTAAAGGTAGTCTCTAGGGACAGGTTATTGGGACATATTCTTTTTTGAGGTTCTTAACTACTTCTCATTAAGAAATACATGAGGAAGTAGTAGATATAAGTGATTCAATTAGTTTTGTGACTTAAGTCAAGTGACCAATTTTTCTAGTCCTCAATATTCTTATAGGTTTGTTGTGAGGTTCCAATGAAACTTAATATGAAATAGTTAATACTTCCAAACCCAGAGAGTATGGTAAGAAGTAAAGTGGCTACAGTTTGCCATAAGCACTGAATGTAGACAGAGATTTAATGGATCCGACCAAGATTATTTCAGCAAAGCCAGTGGCATGAGCATCAGCAGAATTGTACCAGTTTCCCTACCCACAAGTCCATGGGACAGCACACTAGACCTAGACAGATGCTGCACATGCTGTGGGTTCATGTTGCAGGTGAGGAATCTGGAATTTAAGGAATCTCATGATTTTATATCAGGTAGTAAGCAAGCCAGCTACATAAACAATCCTGAGAAATGGCTGAGCTAAAAAATGCGTCAAGATCTTACAGCTTTGATACCACAAGAATCTCATGGGGACTGCCTCACAGTAGAAAGCACTTTGAATAATAGAAAACATCATTACCAAAAGAAATAAAAATATACATCCACACAACAATGTACAAGTGTGTGTTCAAAGCAGCATTATTCATAATAATCAAAGAGAGGAAACAACTCACATGCTTACAGTGAGGAATGAGGGACGAAGCCACAGAATGGGATATATCTATAAAATGAAATACTATTCAGCAGTAAAAAGAATAATGTACTTATACAAGTCACCCATGAATGAAAGTTGAGAACATCATTCTAAAGAAAAGATCATATATGGTAATGATTCTTTTCATATAAAGTTTCCAAAGTGAGTGAACAGAATGTAAATTAGTAGTTATGTAGTTTGTGGAGGTGGGAAAAAGTGGGAATAGGGAAATGACTGCTAATGGATAAAGAATTCCTTTTTGTGGTTGATGAAAATGTTTGAAAATTAGACTGGGTGATTATTGGATAACTTTGTGTGCATGTGTGTGTGTATTTGTGTGTGTGTAGCACTGAATTGTAGTTTTTAAATGGGTAAATTTTATGCTGAATAAATAAATGACATCTAACGAAGCTTTTTTTTTTTTTTAAAAAAAACAAACCATTAAACATACTGTGTTGGATTATCTGTGTCAACTCAGTAGTACCATTGTTCCATTATAGGGCATTGCAAAAGAAAAGCTAGGAACTACGTTTCCCAGAATCTCTTTCCTGTTTTGGTTCCGTTAGAACTGGATAGTGAGAAGCTCCTAAGTGAGGTTTGGAAGATGGAAGAACAGAAGAGATCATTATTTTCCAGAGGGAGTTCATACTGGAGAGTAGGCAAATGTGAGATTCACAGAGAGCTCTTGAGAATGACTGGCTTTAATGCTAAAGTTGAAATGACATATGGCAGCTTCCCTGACTTTCACCCATGGCCTTTCCCCGGGAGTAAAAGCCTCTGTTTTTCATTATTCAGTTGCTAAGCCGTGTCCAACTCTTTGCAACCTCATGGATTGCAGCATGCCAGGCTTCTATGTCCTTCACTATCCCCTGAAGTTTGCTCAAATTTGTGTCCATTGAGTCAGTGATGCCATCCAACTATCTAATCCTCTGTTATCCCCTTCTCCTCCTGTCCTCAATCTTTCCCAGCATCTGTTTTTTTTTTTTTTTTTTTTTTTTTTTAGTGAGATGGCCATTTGCATCAGGTGATATATTAAACCTCCTCATTTTTGGAATACATAGAATGGTTTCTGTTCTCCTGAACCATGAATGAATTGCTTTCGAGTTCAGACAAACAAGAATTCAAGCACTGGAATCTCCAATTTTATCAAATTTATAAGCATTTCTCTATCACTTTTGTTCAAATGAATGAACTATTTATATACTGAGAGCTCTGTGCTTTCCTGATTTTTCCATGGTATTCAAGTCAAGCAGTTTGGTTGAGACCGGAGGTCCTGATGCCATAAACCCTTTCTGTTACCCATATTTTCCTAGCCTTGGTGATAGACTTAGGTTCTATTTTCATACTTAACCAAAACCAGTGAGTGCTTGGCATTCTTTTGGCCACAGTTACTGGTTCAGTGGGGAGAAGGCGATGGCACCCCACTCCAGTACTCTTACCTGGAAAATCCCATGGACGGAGGAGCCTGGTAGGCTGCAGTCCATGGGGTCGCTAAGAGTTGGATACGACTGAGCAACTTCACTTTCACTTTTCACTTTCACGTATTGGAGAAGGAAATGGCAACCCACTCCAGTGTTCTTGCCTGGAGAGTCCCTCGTCCCTGGGACAGGGGAGCCTGGTGGGCTGCCGTCTCTGGGGTCGCACAGAGTCGGACACGGCTGAAGCGACTTAGCAGCAGCAACAGCAACTGGTTCAGTGAATTGTGTTTTATCCCTGTTGATTCATCAGAGAGGGGCCCATAAGTTCTGCTTGATGGTTGGGGAAACACAGATAAAGGCTGCACGCAGGTGTCAGGATTGAGGACTGAGGCGTGTGTGCTAAGTCACTTCAGTTATGTCCAACTCTTTGTTAAACTATGGATCCTAGCCCACCAGGCTCCTCTGTTCAAGGGATTCTACAGGCAAGAATACTGGAGTAGGTTGCCATGCCCTCCTTCAGGGGATCTGACTCAGGGATCAAACCCACATCTCTCATGTCTCCTGCATTGGCAGGCAGGCTTTTTACCACTAGTGCAACCTGGGAAGCCCAAGGACTGGGATTATGGCCATTTGGAACCATACGGAAAGTCATTCTGAGCTCAAAGCCACATAATGATGTGGAGACCAGAGAATTACAGTAAGCAAAACCAGAGTCCTGATACAAACATACTGAAAACTTTTCTACTTTTGGACTTTTCAGTTATACCATCAAAATCACTTTCTTTCAAAATCAATCTTCTTTATGAGTTGCTGCTAAGGAATATTGAATTGCTTTTTCTGTTCCTTGCAGTTAGATATGATCCCGTGGGTGCATGTTCAGTCGCTGAATCCTGTCTGACTTTTTGCAACCCTATGGACTGTAGTCCACCAGGCTCCTCTGTCCATAAGATTTACCAGGCAAGAATACTGGAGTGGATTGCACTCCCTTTCCTTCTCCAGGGGATCTTCCCAACCCAGCAATTGGACCCAAATTTCCTGCATTGGCAGGTGGATTCTTCACCACTGACCCACCAATGAAGCCCAAGATACAATTTCATTCATGCCTAAAAGAGGTCTAGGAAAGCAATACCATGTAAAGCAGTAACTATGACCTCATTTCTGTTTTTCATTATATCATAAGGCTTTGAGCAAAAAAAAAAAAAAAGGCAAAAAGTAATAGAAAGTAAATTAAAATTCACATTCAAAATAGCTCCAGCAGAGTAATGAGTGATAATCAATAATCAAGTTCTCCCATTGTTATAGATCCAACTTATTGCAACTTGAAAATTGAGAAGAACTGCTCCCTGTTAAGAATATTTGGGTCTTGATATTCAGTTAGATCTAAGAATCTTCTCACTACAGGAAAAACAATTAGGTAATAGAGACTCTAGGGTATATTGGGAAGTAAAAGAAAGTTAATAAGTTTATAATTTTATATAGAAAGAAATCAAAGCACCAGAAGAGAAAGAATAAGAAAAGGGTATGACTTTCAGAAAATTCCAACCTGTCTCTTGTGATCATTTTACATAACAAATGCAACTTTTTTACTTAATCAACAAAGTAAAGAGTAAGGACTAGGATGGCTATACGTGAGCTGAACATAGCAGAAAATATTGTTGAGGGAGAAAAGAGAGAACTTGCTGATAATACAGTACTTGCAAAACAAGCTTTTGCTATTTCCCTCCTGACATGGCGTCTGTTGTCTACCAGGGCAATCATATCCAGCAGTAATTGTCTAACAATTGTTCCGTACTGAGAAAATATTTCTGATTACAGACATTAACACGTTTAGGCATTAAACCTCCTCACTGTAATTACCCTTGAGCTTATTCTCACAAATGAATTAATATGCTGATTGCTTGGACTAATACAGCCAGCAAAAGGGTGATGAATTGCTTCCAAATCAGATAAAATGAGGCATGACATCATTTAATTAATTTCATGGAAGTGGGGGGTTGAGGCATAAAGAAAACATTTCCACTGGGGCAATCTTCCCAGAGTGGGGTGTGAAGCAGGGATAGAAAGGAAGAAACGGAAGATCAAATCCAGGGTTATTGAAAGTTTCTTTGTTTTTGAGAAGGTGGATTTGCATACTCCAATGTACCATTTGAGGCAGATATATTTTAGTAGCCAATTGCCCACAGCATGGGCGATTGTGTGCCCCAGTGGAAGCTCTCAGAAGGCAGAATGTGCTTGTTTTTCCATTCTAAAGCTAAGAATAATTTCCTTATTAAATGACCAACTTGCACTAAAAGGATACAAATACCAAGAGCTTGGTTTGAAATAGAAAATCAAACAAACAAAAAGCAAGGACATGTGGAATGAAAGATGTGCTAACAGGGTGTAATTAGGACACAAAATGAATTTTGTCTCACATCCACCAAGATTGGGAGCCTCGGGAAAGGACAAAAAGGCTGGGTACACAGTAAGAGAGTGTTCGTGGTTCAGATCGAAAGGTGATTTGCTTGCGTAACCATGAGGATAGTAATCCATCTTCCTGACTAGTGCCCATGTTGTTTAGTCATCCAACAGAAAGAGCTTTAGCAAAGCTACTAACAAATCAATAGTACTTTATTTAGATTGTGGCTTGATTTCTTCCACTATCTCCTACCCATTTCCACCTTTGAAAATGCTGGAGTTGTCCAGCTGGGGATATTTTTTAAAGGAGATGCATGCTTGATTCAACATGGTTTCCTCCATTAGCTTTATGTAGAATTTAAAAGCTATGTTTTAGATATAGGACTGAAGTATATGTTGTACAAATCCAATTGCTAATATCAAATTAAACACCTTAGACATTTGAATTATAATTTTGTAACTCCAAAATGTAAGTGTTTTATTTACAGTAAACAAAGACCTAAGATGTCTTTGAGTCTTCATTTGTTTTCCTTTTACTGGGTAAGAGTGTATAAGTTTGCTAAACAACAGGCTGTCAACAATGTTCTGCAATTAATTGGATTTATATATGTGAGAGTGCAAACACAGTAATTCTCAGTTACTTGCTATGTGACTTTAGGCAACCTGTGTGAGTCTGCATTTTCTTAACCATAAAATAAGCTCAATCACATACTCACAGAGTCGTGTAAGGATTCAATGTTGGAAACATATAAAGTAGCTTGCACTCAATAAATATTGATTTTTTTCTCATCAATTGTTGAAATTGACAACATTTATTGTTAGCTTGATCATACTAATTCAACATATTGACCTCACATCCATTCAATTCAGACTTATTCCTATACCCACACGCACCTCCCTCTGTAACATCCCTGGTCCCTGTTCTCTAACTCCTACCTATCTTCAAACATTTTCTTTGTGCATAAGAGTGAAAAAAAATCATCTTAAAATATAAACAGGATTTGTCACATTTCCCACTTAATACCCTTCAATAATCTGACTTTACACTTAAAATGAGATCCAAACCTCTTTCTGTGCCTATATTATTTACTTCCTACCTCTTCGATTTATCTATGTTGTTTTCTACCTCTTGCTGTTCAAATATTGAAGAAAAAAAATAAAGACAATGAGATAAAAGAGTGAGCACTGAATAGAGAAGTTTGCCCAGCAAGAAGGGCAACTTGGCAGAGTTTCTGCTCTGGGTGAGAAAGTTGGATATAGGAGACGGGGTAGGCCTTTTAAAGCCAAAATAAGAGGAATATTTCAACTTATTTTAAGGGAGGCGAAATCTCTACTACCAGAGGTTGCTTAGTACCTCTAGGCTTGTTGATTTAGGTAAGTGCTGGGGACTGACTGTCTGATGCTAAGCATATGGAGAGCACCTGGGAGAGGGGTCCAGCTGCCTTTGTTGCAAAGGTGCCATGCCAGAGTCAGGATGATGGTGCCCAGCCAGGCCTGCTCCATCACCTACAGGCTGAGTCATCAGGTCAAGACTTGTCACGGCCATCCTGGACTTCCTTTAGTTCCAGACATAGCATTCCTGCCTCAAGGGTTTTGAACATGCTTTTCCTCCACTTGATACATTCTTCTGCTCTTCACGTAGCTATTTCTCTATCTTCACATCTCACCTCAAATTATTAATAGGATACCATGAAGTCTATCTCAATCTAAGTGTAGCCCTTGTTCTGTTTATTTGACAAATGGAAATTTTTCTTTGCCAAACTTCAGATCAGATCAGATCAGTCACTCAGTCGTGTCCGACTCTTTGCGACCCCATGAATCACAGCACTCCAGGCCTCCCTGTCCATCACCAACTCCCGGAGTTCACTCAGACTCATGTCCATCGAGTCAGTGATGTCATCCAGCCATCTCATCCTCTGTCGTCCCCTTCTCATCTTGCCCCCAATCCCTCCCAGCATCAGAGTCTTTTCCAATGTCAACTCTTCGCATGAGGTGGCCAAAGTACTGGAGTTTCAGCTTTAGCATCATTCCTTCCAAAGAAATCCCAGGGCTGATCTCCTTCAGAATGGACTGGTTGGATCTCCTTGCAGTCCAAGGGACTCTCAAGAGTCTTCTCCAACACCACAGTTCAAAAGCATCAATTCTTCGGCACTCCTTATGTCCCTTTAATGCTAAAAACTTTTTTAAGAGGAAGCTGTCTTTCTGTGAGGGGCGTTGAGAGGGAGAACAAAGAAGTAATCATCCACATATTGCAATATTGTAACAAAATAGAACCTCTAGGGAAATTTAGGTCATCCAGATCAGCCTTCAGGATTTTTGAGAAATAAGGAGGTCTCTTGGTATCACTGTCCAGGTAAAATGTTTTTCTTCCCAGGTGAAAACAAAACAAAGGATTGTCTACCTTCATCAACTGGAATATGAAAGAATGCACTGCATAAATCAGTTATAGTAAAGAATTTACTTTCAGTGGATAGGGATTTTAGTAACATACGAGGTTAGGAACAACAGTATCTATGTTGTTTATTACTCACACGTCCTGGACAAGCCCCCATTCTTGGCTCTTAGATTTTCTTACTGGTACAATGGGAATGTTACAGGGGCTAGTATAGGGATAATGTAGTTTTGAGCTTTGTGATCTTCTATTATGGGCTTTACACCTTGAAGGGCTCCTTTATTTATAGGCTATTGATTAATTCTGGGAAGAAGTTTTCAGGGATCTGTTTAATCTTGATGGAAAATGCACTGCAAATTTTGCCAGCCTTAATTGGAGATTTTGTCCATAGGAAAGTGGTAGCTGACTCAACAGGGACAAATGATCAATGTTTCCAGAATCAGCTGTTATACCATCAGAGATAGAACAAATAAAAGATGCCAAAGAGTCATTTAATTCATTTGGTGTCTTTGATATTACTGTCAAATCCTAGAATTATTTCCCCCTTCTGGGAAAAGTAAATTCTGGTATAATATTAAGAAGTGTCAGTCTAATAAACAGTAGGGGTAAAGGAATTAAGGAGAAAATGGTGTGCATCTCTCAAGGGACCTAAATAAAAGAGAACAGGTTAGAGATTCCTACTCTTTGAACTGTTTTAGAACTCAGAGGCAGAGGTAGTGGGGTTGAGCATGAGACTGTGGCTCTGATATCTGTTAGGAATGAAAGAGATTCACCCCCAATCTGAGGAATGTTCTCTAGGCTGATTTAAAGGAAAGATTAGGAAGAGCCTCGTAGTTGCTTGGAGTCACATCATGGAGAACTGAAAGGACTTTAGAAAGGCTGAAGATGCCTAAAGAGATTGCCTTTGTACTAATCTCTTTTCCAATGTCTTTGCTCTTTGTTGTAAGAGCAGAGACTAAGTGGGTTCTCATTTCTTTCAGGAGCCTTCATTTACTGGTCTTGAGGATTAAGAATTTTGGTGATCTTTCTTTCATGCAGAGTATGAGAGAGCTGGTTTGCCAGATTAAAGCTGGAGTGGACATGGTTTCCCATTCCACCCTGGTCCTTTTTACTAGAAGGGAAATTTCTGTCTTCAGGGTATTAATAAACCTAAGTTAAAGCTACCTGAGTGAAATCGACATCTAGAGACCAAAATTTTCTTTAAAAGCAATCTGAAATCAATTGTAATATGCACAAGAAGATGTGTCAGATTTTTGTGTGCAAACCTGAATTTTGTTCCAATCAACAGATTTAGGAAAAGATCTAGAAATTGCTTGACAAAGTTGCCTGGCAATTGTTGAAGCCTATTCATACAATAAGTTAGCTAGCTGGTCTCTGAATTGTAAATCTACAGACTTTTCAGTATTTTCCCAATTAGCGATTTTTGTTTAATGTCAGGCCTGGCCTTCAATAGCAAGCATACGCACTAGCTGACTTATAAGTCAAAGAAACCAGGTTGTGATAGTTTGAATGACTATATTAAGTCTCTCAGCAAATCTGGGAGGATCTCAGGTTACTTGAGAAAAATCTTTGATGAAGTTTCAGTTTTAGTCCAGGGAGGTTAAGAAATTAAAAGTTTAGCCTCTGGATCCTCAGAAGGCCTAATTTTAAAGGAACAGGTTCTGACAAGTTCGGAGGAAATGGGGAAGTTTGGCTGGGGAATTAGCATGAGGGAATTGAGGATATAGTGGATGCGTCTGTGTGCGTGTGTGCTCAGTTGTGTCCGGCTCTTTGCAATCCCATGGACGGCAGCCCACCAAGCTCCTCTGTCCACAGGATTCTCCAGGCAAGAATACTGCAGTAGGTTGTCATTTCCTGGTCCAGTGGAGCATAGGCAGTCTAAAAGGAAAGAAGGAAGATCGCTGATTCTGGCCACAAGAAGCCAAGGGAGAGAGAACTGTTGGTGCCCAAAGCAGAGC
This sequence comes from Bos mutus, assembly GCF_027580195.1. NCBI lineage: Eukaryota > Metazoa > Chordata > Mammalia > Artiodactyla > Bovidae > Bos > Bos mutus. Next base: position 36,724,437 of record NC_091618.1, read on the forward strand.
CTGATATAAAGAAGCAAAGGAAAATGGGACTGAGGCTTTGGAATTCATTTTATTTTTCTTAATCATTTGTATGCCTCAATTAATATTAAAATCTTATTTTGTGGAGAGGCAATTTTATAATTCTGACAACTTTGGAAAGTCTCAAAATACCAATTGAAATAAACATTCCTCAGTTCGGAAAATTTTGACGCTGTTGTAGTCCAAATAAATTTTAAGGAAATTAAGTTCGGGAATTTCAAAAATTTCCCATAATGGTCACTGCTCTTCTAAATTGCCTTTAGTGAGGTTGATCCACTTAGTTATAATTGTATATGAGGAAGGATCAAGACTTTTAACACTTGGATAATAGGGATCCCATTTCCTAGAAGTTTTTCCTGTAGGGTACAAAATACTTTTTAAACTGTGTAACCAGCTTACAGCACAAATAGCTCAATGCGTACAACTTGCAAGCCTATCCCAGCCAATTCAAAAGAAAAATCTCACTTCCAGAGGACCCATAAAGAAGGCTTTTTCAGTCATATTCTAGAGAATAGCTCTTCCAAAAGAATAGCCAGGAAAATTCCCTGGTGGTAAATGGTTAAGACTCCATGCTTCCAATGCATGGGGCACAGGTTTGATCTTGGTCAGGGGACTAAGATTCCACATGCCTTGTGGTGGTGTGGCCAAAAGAACAAATTAAAAGAAAAAAAAAAAGAGTTTAAAAAGACTATTAAAAAAGGGAAGAGGATAAGGCTGAGAAACTGAGTACTATTTCATAGAAACAACCCCTGTTCCTGAAGGAATATAACAAAAGCTAGCCAACTTTAAAAGAAGCAGCTCCTTTTCTGAAGGGAATAGGCTAAAGGTTATCAGTTAAGTAGTCTGATATCAAGCAATACAAAAGTGCCAAACAGGTACTCAAATATAAATCAAGGCCCTAAACAGAAAGATGAAATCTTTAAATAGACCCCAAATGAAGCCAATCCTAAAGGAAATCAACCCTGAATATACATTGAAAGGACTGATGCTGAAGCTGAAGCTCAAATACTTTGTCCCACCTGATGCGAAGAGCCACTCATTGGAAAAGACCCTGATGAGGGGGAAGATTGAAGATAGGAGAAGAAGGGGGCAACATAGGATGAGATGATTGGTTGGCATCACTGACTCAATGGACATGAGTTTGAGCAAACTCTGGGATATGGTGAAGGACAAGGAAGCCTGGCGTGCTGCAGTCCATAAGATTACAAACAGTCAGACATAACTGAACAACAACAACAACAAATGAAGCCTGGAGAGCTTCAGAGCCGAAGAGTGCACGAGATCAGATTCAGAAGAAAGATTTACCTTCACCTTCAAGGTTGATGAGAAAATCAGTGAGTGGCAATGGGCTCTAATTGTGGAGTACCAAATCTATTTGCTCACCAGCCCTGGAATCTTTGGGAGTCTTCTCTGGCCCCCTTACAGGCCACCAAAATGTTGACCTGAAACTAACAGAATGCCAGATATTTCTCCAGCAAGGGTGGGTTTACGCAGGAGTTACAGAGATCTGAATCTGCAACCCTGGTGAGAAATGTGCAAGTCTCCTCAGAGCAAGGGAAGGAGAATACTTTTATAGATAGGAAAGGAAGTTGGGAGAGTTAAAATAAGCAAGAATCCATGGCTTTTCATTGGCTGAATCCTCGCCAGGAAAGAGGAGAGGCCTTTCTTCTCCCTGTTGAACTCTGCTATCATCTCAGTGGATGGGAGCTCCCCTTCTGGTCTCCCAGTTCTATTTCATTGTGGTTTCTGTTTTTTGGTTTTTTGTTTTTTTACATCTGGAAGTTACATATATGGAGCAAGCTAGAGTAGAAGATGAATAAGATCACATTTTTTTGGCCTCATTTTCTTTAATTCAGCAGGCAAAAGTAAAGCTATGATGCCTGAATGGATGCCAAACAATCTAGTTATATTTAATTCATAGTTATTACATAGAGGTGCCACTCACATTTTCAAGGGTGTTAACACTGGATCAAAATAAATATTCCTTTGGTAAAAATCCTAAAACTTCATTTTTGTATGCATGTGTTAATATTCATATATTTATATGCAGTCAGCCTTTAGAGCAAGCAAATGTCCTCTAACTGCAATTTCAGACTGGTCAAGGTAAAAGACCTTTTCCATTAAGTACTTCTAAATTTCTAATCTATCCATGAACGTGAAAAATCTGTGCTAATTAAAGCCTGTCATATAGGCCAATAGTGCAGAGAAGACCTGGGAGGTTCTTTGGATTTAAAGGAGTAGACTCTACATTAAATATAATTAGAATTTCCTGTACCACAACGCAAGATGTTGCTTTGTTCTGGTTTTGTTGCCCAATTTATGAACAGTTGTTAAAATGCTCAGTGGAATTTTACCTTATAAAATGTTGATCAATTTTTGTAGCTAGAAAAATGGAAATCACCCAATGTAGAGCACATTTGCCAGAACAAATTTAGTGGATAAAATCCTTACTTCTTTTACATCATCCTGTCATATGCCTCAAGGATTTCAAACATGAATGTCTTCAGAGGTCTGGTAGAGTGATTTCTTTTTTTTTTTTTTTTGGCAGTCGGGCTGTGCAAAAGGAAGATCTCTAAATGGGGCTAGTGACCTAGCCACTGTCAGTTCCACTAAACTTTTGCCATGCAAAGTGAATTTATGAATGCGTTTTTAACCACATTTTCTATTTTTTCTAAAGAAGCCAGGTATCAATATTTCCAAAATTATAATATAAAATATATATTTACTATGTATAAAAATTCTTTCTACTAATTAAATTTGTTTAACATTGCACAGACAAACAAGAGAAGTTTGTGGGCTAAGTGTTCTCTAGCAGCTTTGTTTTCTGGATCCTCATGCTTTTACCCTCTAGTGTATCACTGTTTATTAGACGTATGTGGACCATGTATGTAATTTTAAATTTTATAGTAGCCACATTAATAGAAGTAAAAATAAACAAGTAAAATCAACATAAATAATGTATTTAACTTAAACCAATATATCTATTGTACTTTCACCATTTGAGATAATAGATACAAAGAACAGATTGGTGGTAGCCAAAGGTGAGGGTTAGAGGGTGTGGAAGAAATGGATATACTGTGGGTTTCTTTTTCAGTTTGAATAAATTAAATTTTTAAATAAATGGAAAAACAAGTTGACAGCTGAGCCTTTGAAAAAGAACAGGATTAGGTTTAAATTCTAATGCTTTCTATTTCCACTCTTTCCCTAGGAAAATTGCTTATATAGATATGTATGTCTATATATATACATCCACTGAAAGGGTCTAGAAACAATGATGCATGAGGAGGAGCAAGGAGAACACAGAGCATCCATATCTTGGTTTTTAAATACTTTTCCCCACTAAAAGGAGACAGGGTACCTTGGAGAAATAGCTGATTCTAATGCTGGAGGAGGCGATGGCACCCCACTCCAGTACTCTTGCCTGGAAAATCCCATGGACGGAGGAGCTTGGTGGGCTGTAGTCCATGGGGTCGCGAAGAGTCAGACACGACTGAACGACTTCCCTTTCACTTTTCACTTTCATGCATTGGAGAAGGAAATGGCAACCCACTCCAGTGTTCTTGCCTGGAGAATCCCAGGGAGGGGGGAGCCTGGTGGGCTGCCGTCTACGGGGTCACACAGAGTCGGACACGACTGAAGTGATTCAGCAACAATGCTGGAGAAAGAAAAGTAGAACCTGAACCTGAAACCTCTTGTATAACAAAGTGAGTAGTGAGGAGGTGCTAAAAAAAAAAGACGGATTTATGTGTTTTCATTGAAGGAGATGAAGTCTCAAAATAAAAGGTCCAGGTTGAAGGAGTTCCCAAATATGGAGCAATATGAATATAAAAATAATTAAGAACAGTAATGAGTTAGAATACTTTGTATATAGTAAGAATCCGTAAGTCCATGCTGAGATTAACTACTACGTAGAAAAATATGAAGTCATTCTCTGTAGTGCAATGCTCACTACTCTTAATCCATGATACCTCTAGTGTATAAAACACACGTAACAGTATACATTTTGCAAGTAAAATAAGGTATATCTAATAGATGCACCTTGGTTACCAAGAGCTATGATGTAATGGATGTAGGTTGAATTTTAAATTCTAAGAATAAAGAATACATAATATTCTCATAGGTGCCCAAACTAACATGTTATCACCCTAAAACTTCCATACATTCTCTAAATGTAGAAATCGTATGTCACCTAATGTCAACACAGTAAAAATATAAATTTTTACTAATTCAGATAACAAAATCCCTGTTCCATGAGTGGGAAAGTAATGAGATAAGATCAAAAATTAAAAATCTGAGAATATAATAATAATAATAAAGAATTCTAGGGACAGAGTCAATGTGATGATCAAAGGAAACTTATTTATATTTAGAAATATTTTAATGCCCTTAAAAGATTAACAAATAAGAATAAATATAAATAAAGAAGTTAAATTGCCAATCAAAAAGTTTGGGACAAGACCAGTAAAATGAAATAAAAGAGAAGGATACAATTAAGCATATAAAGAGATGCTCAGTACATTCATAATAAGATTAATTTATATTAAGACAACAGTGTTATAAAATTTCTAGTCAACCGAATTTATAAAATCCTCAAAGTTTGATAACTTAGTTTGCAAGTGTATACAGAGACTGGCACTCTATTACTTGCAGGAAACTTGTAGGAATGCACTTTGATTAATGGCAGCAGGAATTACAAACACGTCCCCTTCTGTAAAGCAATTCCGCCGCTAGGTATTTTTCCCATGAGTACACTTGTATGTTTGAGAACGACTCCTACGAGGTTTTTTTTGTTGATGTATTGTTTGTAATAAAGGGCTTCCCAGGTGGTGCTAGTGGTAAAGAATCTGCCTGCTAATGCAGTAGACTTAAAAGGTGCAGGTGAGATCCAGGGTTATAACTGTTTGTAATATAAAAAAGATTAGAGACTGCAGTTGGGTCTTCAGGCTGTGTTGTAGCCATCGCCATGGTTCTTGGAAGCAGAAACTTCCTTTCCCTCTGCACCCTCCTCCACCCCACCCCCAGGCTCCCTGGTCCCAGCTCCTGTCCAGTCACATGAATACTAGCCGCTCAGAGGAGGTGTCCTGGATTTCCTGGTTCTGTGGGCTCCTTAGAAATGAATTCTTCGGTTTAGTGGATAAAGACTACATCTAGGATGGATTCAATGTCACTGGACTCAATGAGAAGGTGCCTCACTATAGACTACACATGATCTTGAACCTGGGGCTGGTTATGGAGTTGGAAGACAACACCAACAAGAATGACCTGACTGAATAGGCAGCCAAAATGCTTTACAGATGGACCCACACCTGCTATATCCTCACTTTATGTTTGAAATCCTTCAAGCTAGGCTTCAGCAGTACGTGAACTGAGAACTTCCAGATGTAAAAGCTGAATTTAGAAAAGGCAGAGGAACAGGAGATCAAATTGACAACATTTGTTGGATCATGGAGAAAGCAAGGGAATTCCAGAAAAAAATATCTCTTTCTGCCTCATTGATTATGCTAAAGTCTTTAACCATGTGGATCACAACAAACTGTAGAAAATTCTTCAAGAGATGGGAATACCAGACCACCTTATCTGTCTCCTGATAAACCTGTATGCAGGTCAAGAAGAAACAATTAGAACTGGACATGGAACAATGGTTTGGTTCAAAATTAGGAAAGAAGTATGTCAAGGCTGTATATTGTCACTCTGCTTATTTAACTTCTATGCAGATTACCTCATGCAAAATGCTGGGCTGGATGACTCAAGCTGGAATCAAGATTGGCAGGTGAAATATCGAAAACCTTAAATATGCAGATGATACCACTCTAATGGCAGAAAGTGAAGAGGAACTAGAGAGCCTCTTGAGGGTGAAAGAGAAGAGTGAAAAATCTAGCTTAAAACTCAGCATTCAAAAAACTAAGATCATGGCATCTGGTCTCATCACTTCATGGCAAATGGAAGGGGAGAAAAGTGCAAACAATGACAGACTTTATTTTCTTGAGCTCCCAAATCACTGCAAAATTAAAAGACACTCGCTCCTTGGAAAGAAAGCTATTTCAAACCTAGACAGTGTATTAAGAAACAGAGAGATGACTTTGCCAAGAAAGGTCCTTATAGTCAAAGCTATGGTTTTTCCAGTAGTCATGCATGGATGTGAGAGTTGCACCAGAAAGAAGGCTGAGTACTGAAAAGAATTGATGCTTTTGTATTGCGGTGCTAGGAAAGACTCTTGAGAGTCCCTTGGAGAGCAAACCAGTCAATCCTAAGGGAATCAGCCCTGAATATTCACTGGAAGGACAGATGCTAAAGCTGAAACTTCAGCACTTTGGCTACCTGATGTGAAGAGCTGCATCACTGGAAAAGACCCTGATGCTGGGAAAGATTGAAGGCAAAAGGAGAAGGCGGCAGCAAAGGATGAAATTGTTAGATAGCATCACTGACTCAATGGACATGAATTTGAGCAAAGTCTAGGAAATAGTGAAGGACAGAGAAGCCTGGTGTGCTGCAGTCCATGGATCACAAAAAGCTGGACACAACTTAGTGACTGAATAACAATACATCCTCATCAGCTGTGGCATTGCCCAGATGTTGGAAGAATACCAACAGGAAGACTTTGGCTACTGAGCCTGTGTGTACTGTGGAAACCAACCAATGCTTCCCAGTGGCTTTTCAGACATCCCAAGTGAGGCCATGGTAAGCTCTACTGCCTCAAATGCTTGGATGTGTACACACATAAGTCACTGAGGCACCAACACATGGATGGCGTCTACTTTGGCACTGGTTTCCCTCACAAGCTCTTCACGGTACACCCAAGTACTGGACAGAGGCCCACCAACCAGATTGTGTCCAGGCTCTATGGTTTCAAGATCCATTCAGTGGTCTACCAGCAGCAGCTCCAAGCCACCAGCAACTTCAAGAGCCCTGTTAAGATGGTTCGCTGATGCCTCTCCTGACCTGACCCTCAGTCTTTGACACATTCATTACTTTGCTGACACCTTTTCAGGATCCCTCTATGGTTTATGTTTAAATTAGCCATTATTGTGGTAGGAATATAAACTAAAGTGCAAGAAAAGGCAAAAACAAGATCAGAAACAACCAAAAGGCCTGTCAATAAAGAATTAGTTAAATGAAGAATGTGGTACTGCCATCCATGCAATGGAGTACTACACAACCAACTAAATGAACAAAGAAGCTTTTTGTAGTGATGTGGAACAATATCCTTTTTATGCATTACTGAGCATAAAAAGAAGTGTGCAGAATAAATCATTTAAAATTTATCATTTGCTTAAAAATTTAAAAGAAAATCATATACATTGTTTATCTTATACACACAAAGAATGGTTCTAAAAATCATCTTCACAATCCATTAATAATAGTTGTCTCCAGGAAGAGGATTTGAATAAGTATATACTGTGCATATTTAAATGCACATTTAATTTTTTATTTGCTAAAAATAAATAAGATTATGGTTATCTTTTAAAAGGAATGGAAAAAACAAAAAATATGAAGAAAATACATTGGTTTTTCGTAACTTATGTTCAGGCACTAAAATGTTTTCTCTCGCACCTGGGAAATGCACTAAAAGCAATAGAGTTAATTAAAATGCCCTCTATATGTTAAAAAGGGAGTAAACAAGCCCAGTGGATCCATTTTCCTTTAAAACTCCATTATTATGTACTTGAATAAATGCTAATTATCCCTTAGATTAGGATTTATCCCTGAAATGTCACCACCTGTATGTTACCACTACCAGTTCATTCAGTATTTTAGTGTGTTAGTTAAAAGGATGTCATACGATGCAGTTTAACCCATGGCTTGTTTCTAGGTTGTGCCCTTTCATCATTGCTCTTTTTAATTGGTAGTTTTTGACCATTAAAAACAGAACTTTGGATAACTAGTATTTTTCATATTAAACTGAAATTTCTTTATTTGATTTTTAAATCACCATGATTATCTTGAAATAAATACTTATTTTTTTAATTTATTTTATTTTTAAACTTTACAATATTGTATTAGCTTTGCCATTTTAAAAAATATATAATTTATTAAAAGCCTTAAAAATTATAAATAGCGCTAGAAAAATTTACTCATCCTAGAATGGCTATACCTAAGGAGAATCAAGAATGGAAATTTCATTCTTAATTCATGTATGTGTGTATATGTCCATATCCATTTTCACATGTATGTACGTGGGAAGTAAGCATATTGCTTTTCATACCATGTAAAACTGGTCTCCCTGCAAGCTCCTCACTTTCCAGAAACTTTGGAATCTCATAGGAGATTCAGTTCAAGCCAGAAAAGAATCAATATGAAAAGACTTTCACTTTTTCATAGCTCCTGTGAACCCAGAATTATAATACAGTGTGAAATTAGCATTCTAATACAATGGTTAAGAGGACAGGTATAAAGGTTAAGTAGCCTGCACTTCAAATTCCCAGATTTAAGAGCTACATACCTCTTGGGAAAATTAGTTATTAGAATCATAGTTTCCTAATATGCAAATTGCTTATAGTAGCATCTATTTCATGAGGGTGCTTCCCTGATAGCTCAGTTGGTAAAGAATCTGTCTGCAATGCAAGAGATCCCGGTTAGATTTCTGGGTCAGGCAGATCCACTGGAGAAGGGATAGGCTACCCACTCCAGTATTCTTGGGCTTCCCTGGTGGCTCAGCTGGTAAAGAATCCACCTGGAATGAGGGATACCTGGGTTTGATTCCTGGGTTGGGAGGATCCCAACATGAGGTGGTAAAAATTAGATGAGAAAAATTACATTAATGCTCAACATGCGTGCTAAATTGCTTTAGCTGTGTCCGACTCTTTACGACCCTATGGTCTGGTGCTCGCCAGGCTCCTCTGTTCATGGGATTCTCCAGGCAAGTATACTGGAGTGGGTTGCTATGCCCTCCTTCAGGGGATCTTCCTAACCCAGGGATTGAACCTGCAACTCCTATAACTCCTGCATTACAGGCAGATTCTTTACTGCTGAGCCACCAGGGAAGCCCCATTAATGCTCGAAGTATTGCTGAAAAAAATGATAGCTATTAATATAATAAAAACTGTTAACATATTTTCATTTTATTTTATTTCAATACATACAGTTGCTCAAGTAGAGTTGCAACTCAGTAAGTCTGTGGTCATTTAATTACGTTATTGATGGCACACCAATTAACCACCAGAGATACAAAAGCTACCCCCCCTACTTTTTTTTTTTTTTTAGTTTTGATTTTGCTTGAATAATGAAACTTATTCTATATCCTTAGGGAAATTTGTCTTTTTGGCTATCCCAAAGATAAGAAACCACTACTGATTCCTCACCTTGATCTTTAATATTTATACATGACAACTTCCAAATATACCTCAGAAATGATATTAGTGTAGGGAGAAGAGTATGTCAGAACACTTTAAGATGGGCCGAAAGACTACTATTTTAATTACTGAGGCTCTTCATTCTGGCAAATAGCTGCCTTGATTGACTCAGTTTTTCATAAGCACTTTTGATCCAATTTCCCTAAGGTGGTGTTCCACAGAAGAAAATAAAACCCACCAAATATTAATATAAACATGTTTAATTATTGCTTGACAGTTAGCTAACAGCATATGTTAGAAAAAGTACATTGGGGAAAACAATAAATCCGGGAGTGAGTTCGACCAGAAGTTAAAAATTAGATAAACCAGTGATGATGCAGTTTTTTTTCTTCTAAGAAGTAGAAGTTCAGTTCAGTTCAGTCGCTCAGTCGTGTCCGACTCTTTGCAACCCCATGAATCGCAGCACGCCAGGCCTCCCTGTCCATCACCAACTCCCGGAATTCACCCAGACTCACATCCATCAAGTCAGTGATGCCATCCAGCCATCTCATCCTCTGTCGTCCCCTTCTCCTCCTGCCCCCAATCCCTCCCAGCATCAGAGTCTTTTCCAATGAGTCAACTCTTCGCATGAGGTGGCCAAAGTATTGGAGTTTCAACTTTAGCATCATTCCTTCCAAAGAAAGCCCAGGGCTGATCTTCAGAATGGACTAGTTGGATCTCCTTGCAGTCCAAGGGATTCTCAAAGAGTCTTCTCCAACACCACAGTTTAAAAGCATCAATTCTTCAGCACTCAGCCTACTTCACAGTCCAACTCTCACATCCATACATGACCACAGGAAAACCCATAGCCAGAAGTAGAAGAAATAAGTTCAAATATGGTATCCGAAAAGGGCACTGTGACTTTAGGTGGAATTACACCAGAACTAGTGTCCAAAGTCATCCAGAATGAGTCATTCAGTCATCCAGAGTCACCCCGTATACTTCTGAGCAGTAAGTAATATATCGACCATAAAAATTTCCCAACTTTTCAGCCCTTCATATAGTGACATAATTTTCAATAAAACTTTGTCATTCCTTTCATGAATTTCCCTACTTATTAATGTGAGCTGGCTTGTTTTGCTACAAAGAGTGTGACAGAAGTGATGGTGTGTCAGTACAGTCTAGCTCTCAAAAGGCCTTGAATTCTTTCATCTTCCTTGAATTCCTGCTTTTGCCATTGGAACAAGCCCAGGTCAATCTTTTGGAGGAAATACTTAGGTGAACAGCTGAGGACTAAATAGCTTTAAAGCTAAGCCCAGCCTAAAATTGTTCAATCCCAGAATTGTGAGCTAAATAAATATGTTGGGTTAAGCCACTATGTTTGGAGTTAATAATAGCCAGCTGTTAAAATTGACGACAGTTATGGTAAGGCAAGCGGTTTCTTAAAGGCCAGAAAGTCCATCGGATTTGGAGCTAGGTCTTAGCCAGTGCTTAAGGATATGGGAGTGGGATCTTGTTTCAACAGCAAAAAGGAAATTGGCAAAGGCTAGATAAAATTTCATGGCTCAAGCAAGTACTCTAAGGGTAGGGCCAGGGTGAGGTTTCAGGCTCAGTTAGGGACTGGAGAGAAATCAATAACCTACACTTTGGACTTGGAAGAAGAAAAAAATTCTTTTTGGAACTCATTGGAAAATAGAGTGTTTAGAGCTCAAATAGTCTGACCAATTTCAGACAGTTTGAGGCTGACACCAGCCTTACTAAAACTGGGCAGACCCGAGCTTGCAGGTGGCAGACTTCAGTCACTAAAGCTGAGACCAAGGGAGGAATGAGACAAGGACATGGTGAGACAAGGAAGGGAAGAAATTTTATGCTGTGCAGAGAGCAGAAGAAGAAATTTCAGGCACATATATTAATATCCTCCCTCTGCCCCCAAGTTTTCTCTTAGCCACTTCCTTCCTTTATTCTTTCCAAACAGAGTATGTTTTATCGTACTATAGTATTTAAGCATAATGATAATTTTAAATGTTAGTCACTCAGTCATGTCTGCCTCTTTGTGACTAGGGGATGATCATCAGGTAGGCCTGTGTATGGCTAACATGTTAGTTACAGACCAGATTAAAAGGAAATAGAAATGAGGCAGACTGCCAAAGGGTTTTGCAAACTTCTGACAATTTTGTTTTAAAGACTAATGCAAGGAATCAAAAGGAGGCCTTAAGGCTTGGGTAGATAGTATGGAGTTGTTGGATATTGGAGAGACTGCTTAATCCCTACTCTGGATGCAGCCTCTTCTGAGTAATTATAGACATTAGATTTTAGAAAGTACAGCACAGGACTTCCTGGGAATCCAGTGGTTAAGACTCCACACTTCCACTGCAGGTGGTATGGACTCAAACCCTGGTTGGGGAACTAAGATTCCCCATGCCACTCTGTGTGACCAAAAAAGAAAAAAAAAAAAAAGAATAAATAAAGAAAAGGGTGCCTAGTATTTGGAAGGTTTGGAAAACTTGTTTGAGGGAATAACTGTAATTGCATCAAAATTTTAATATGAAACATAGAAGACCAAACAACAACAACAACAACAACAAAGATAAAGAAATGGCCATGGTCTTTGGATATATAAAGATTAGTAGTGTAATTCTAAATTTATTCTGAGTTTCTCTGTGGCAGAGAAACTAGACATGGAAACACAATTCATATGGCATAGGGCATAAGCTACAGAAAGGGAGAGAAATCAGACTTTAAAATAAAACTGAAGTTGATTTTATTATATTTTGAGATGGAAATTTATTCACTAAGATTATATTATATAAGTTAAAAGTTTAATTACCTAGGTATAATTAGAAAACACCAAACAATAGATGTAAAAGACAATGAGAGAGAAAAATCAAGATACTTATTTTATAAAATAAGAGTTCCACAGAAAAATTATATACATCTTTATGTTTTCTAAGATAATGCTTTACTCTCCTTTGCTTATTACATTTTTGAATTCAGTTGATCAAGGTGAATAGCAAAGCAAGACATGATATCTTTCATGTAGCAAATTCTAAACATTCCCCAAATTCTGATCTGTCAACAGATGTCGACAACCTAAAGTTCTCAACTAGTAAAATGTTTGTATCATTCAAATCATACTCCTTGTTATCACCTGTAAAATAATTAAAGGTCAGTTTCACATAATTTTGACTGTGAAACATTCTTATTGTACACTAAAATTTTCTGAGCTTTTTCTTAAACTCATGGCCATTGCCTAGATAGAATACATCTATTTGAATTGCAATATAATAGTTTATTATAACTAACAAAGAAGGAGCTCCAAATGCAAATGAAATGTAGATTCAAGTGAGCTGTTAAGGTCATTTAGTTACATGCTAGAAAATAATTAAAGGATAGGTATAACCACCATTAAGTGTTGATCCCCAAAGAAAGAGTGTAGGAACTATTGAAGTTGAATTTTGAGTTGTGAAAAAATGGAATCTGTATTGAAAAAAAGTGTGCTCAGTAGGAATGCTGGTTCAAACAAAGGAAGAAAGAAACCCATTGTCTAGTTTTAAAAATAATAAAAACATTTCCAAAGGATTTTCTTTTTTAGTTATTCCTTAAGTATACTTGAGGTTACTTCTCTGGGCAGAAGAGTGACTGATAATATTTGAAACCTATCTCTCTTTTTGTCAGAATGTTTTTAAAAGTATTTTCATAGTTGATGAGCAATTTGATTCATTTTATTTGAGGAGAATCATCGCCACCAGAGAACAAAAACAGCTTATATTGGAAAATTAATTTACTTTTTTTAAAAAGCAATCATATTCTGTGAAAAGTAGGAAGAAATTACAGTGACTCCACTGAGGCTTCAATCTTGAGCATAATATACCCATTGCTCTCCCAGGATTTTCCTATTTTCTGTGACAATCAAGGTTATAAAATTTTATGTTTTCATTGCTTGGAAATTCATGAAATGAAAACAAGATAATTTTTTTCTTTTTCTTTACCTGGAGATGTTTATTTGTGGAGCTTCAGGAGTTACTTTTTAACACAGGAGGAATTTTATTCTCTCTGTACTCTTTCTTGAACAGAAAATGTGTATACTTTTTGGGTGAGATGGAGGAGGAACATTTCAGCTGTAAGAGATGAAAGGAAAAAGAGACAACTGTCCTCTATATCACAATTTTCAATCCTTGGACAGCTGATTCATCACATGGATCCATCTCACATGTAACGTTTCCAAATTACTGCTAAGGAATGTGAATTACATATATGATCTGGGAAGTTGCCTATTCTATTTTCTCCTAAAATTAAAGGAAATTATTTCCAAAACTTTATTGGTACCATCCACAACATTTGTGCATTGTTTGGATAAAACTGACTTTTCTTTAGCACGTCTAATGCTAGTTCCTTTACAGAGTCCCTTTTGTAGTTAGCATTAAAACAAACATAAGAGAACACATCACACATACACAAAAAGTGGAAATTGCTTTCATTTGAATTATACAAAGATAAACAGGAACTGGAGAGGGCAATGGCAAGCCACTCCAGTACTCTTGCCTGGAAGATCCCATGGATGGAGGAGCCTGGTAGGCTGCAGTCCATGGGGTCGCTACGAGTCGGACACGACTGAGCGACTTCACTTTCACTTTCACACAATGGAGAAGGCAATGGCAACCCACTCCAGTGTTTTTGCCTGGAGAATCCCAGGGACGGCAGACCTTCGTGGGCTGCCATCTATGGGGTTGCACAGAGTCGGACACGACTGAAGCAACTTAGCAGCAGCAAACAGCACCTAATTCTTCTCAAAATTGGTCGTCTAGAGTCTCACCAGGCTCACTTCTCCCTACAAAATAGAATTATTACATTAAAAAGAGGGTGAGATGTATGGAGAAAGTAACACGGAAACTTACATTACCATATGTAAAATAGATAGCCAACAGGAATTTGCTGTATGTCTCAGGAAACCCAAACAGGGGCTCTGTATCAACCTAGAGGGGTGGGGTGGGGTGGGAGATGGGAGGGAGATTCAAAAGGGAGGGGATGTATGTATACCTATGGCTGATTCATGTTGAGGTTTGACAGAAAACAAAATTCTGTAAAGCAATTATCCTTCAATTAAAAAATAAATAAATTAAAAAAAGAAAAAAGTCAAAAAAAGGTTTTCAAAATCTAGAAGATGGGTTTTGTTGTTTCAGTAGGTCAAAATTTTCCTTAGGTATATAGTTAAAAATTACAACTGAGATATGCTCTGTAAAATACTTTAGTCTTCTGATTACTGTTGTGTTTTTTAAAAATACTTTTGACTTGATTTTATTAGGTAGTTAAAATAGGAAAAAGGAGTCCAAAATGGTGGTGGCTACAAGGTCTATGTTTTCTTTTCCCTTGCTCCCTCCTTCCCTCTCTCCTTTCACACTTTCTTTTTATGGGTCTTACCTGCAAGTGGATTCAGAGGATTCTCATCTAATTGTCATCAGGTTAATTCATTAGCCAATAATTCTTAGACCCAAGATATCAACATATCAACTTGATCTCCTTTTAAAAAGGATAAATTCCACTGAGATGAAAGAGCACTTTTTCTTACTGAGTCACTGTCACTTTTACAAAATGGTCAGTGATGTGTTTCACTTCTAGAAGGAAAAACAGAGGATGTAAGAGAGTAGAAGATAAAGTGATCATTACAAACATGAGGATCAAAAAACCACCTACTGAAGAAAAATTGACATTTTTCTTCATACAGACTAAATTTGCATTGACTCTGCTTATCCATAAAATATGGTAAATTTCCATGAGCTTCTGCTTGCTGAGATAAATCATAATTTCTTCTAGGTTTTGAATTTAATGTCAAGTCCCTTCATATATCTATTGTTTGAAAGATAGAATTTAAATTCCTATTTTAAAATATAGTGGACTAACTATATTTGTTATTTGTTTTTTTTAACATTTGAACCTGAAGTACAGAAAGTAGAGTCATATCCTCTTGATTAGTTGTTTTTGTTTCGCTTTTACTCCCATTCTCTCCTTACTCCCATTTCTATGCTCTCTGCAAAAGCAACTTGGTTGAAGTTTTAATTATGCAAAATTGCAAAATATGTGGTACCATTTTGTAATATATATTAAGCTACAGGCTTGTTCCTTTCTTATTTTATGTCACTCAGCACTGTGTTTATGTAAGATTTACCCATGGCTCTCTGCTTATGTGTAGTCTGTTGCTTATAAAAGCTGCAGAGTATTCAAAAAGAAAAATACTGATTTTAGAAGATGATAGTGTAAGTTCCTATTTCTCCTATAAGGCATAGCTATAAACTTTGTGGTGTAAAAGAGCAAAAATATCAACAGATCATTTTTACTATTCTGGAGTTGAGAAGTTCAAAATGATTTGACAAGGACTGGTTTCTTTCAGAGTTTCTAAGAAAATCTGTTGATCTGTTTTGCTAGAGTTTGGAGGTCCACAGCTTTCCTTGGATTGTGGTTTCTTTTTTATCTTCAAATTCAGCGGTGTTTCATTTGCCACTCTCTGCTTCTGAAAACCGGTCTCTGCTTCTTTCCTCATGTCACCTTCTCTAACTGTGATCCTCCTGTCTCTCTCTTTGAACTATCCTTGTGATTACATTGGGCCCACCTAAATAATCCAGAAAAATCCCGCTATCTCAAAATCCTTAACTTGATACTCCAAGATGATACAGATTCCTCACAAGGCTGTCCATCCCACCAATTGCAAAATACTCAGATGTAGTATTGTCAAGGACTCAACTTGTGTTCAGTAAGCGTCCTTCACTGCTGTCATTCCTGACCCAATGGTGTTGCATGCAAGTTAGTCACAAGTTCCTGACACTTAAATTCCTCAGACATTATCCTCTCTCCATTTCAGAAAGCTAACCAATTTTGTCCTATCTAGGCAATATTCGATTTTCCATGCCTTCATTTCCTTCTTGCTCACAGGTTTATGCACCTCCATTGCTTAAGTGAGTCTGATCTTTCCTGAAACAAAGACTGGCTGGTATTGCCTGGAAAATTCTACCCTGGGCACTAGTTTTTTTTTTTTTTTAAATAAGCATAAAAATTCCATGGCATCTGGTCCCATCACTTCATGGGAAATAGATGGGGAAACAGTGGAAATAGTGTCAGGCTTTATTTTTTTGGGCTCCAAAATCACTGCAGATGGTGACTTCAGCCATGAAATTAAAAGACGCTTACTCCTTGGAAAGAAAGTTATGACCGACCTAGATAGCATATTCAAAAGCAGAGACATTACTTTGTCAATAAAGGTCCATCTAGTCAAGGCTATGGTTTTTCCAGTGGTCATGTATGGATGTGAGAGTTGGACTGTGAAGAAGGCTGAACGCTGAAGAATTGATGCTTTTGAAGTGTGGTGTTGGAGAATACTCTTGAGAGTCCCTTGGACTGCAAGGAGATCCAACCAGTCCATTCTAATGGAGATCAGCCCTGGGTGTTCTTTGGAAAGAATGATGCTAAAGCGGAAACTCCAGTACTTTGGTCACCTCATGCGAAGAGTTGACTCATTGGAAAAGATTCTGATGCTGAGAGGGATTGGGGGCAGGAGGAGAAGGGGATGACAGAGGATGAGATGGCTGGATGGCATCACTGACTAGATGGACGTGAGTCTGAGTGAATTCCGGGAGATGGTGATAGACAGGGAGGCCTGGCGTGCTGCAATTCATGGGGTCGCAAAGAGTCGGACATGACTGAGTGACTGAACTGAACTGAAAAATTCCTTATACTGAGGTACATAAGACTTTAGTTACCTTTTTACGATGGGCAAGCATACTCCTATATCAGTGAGGAAAAAACAATCACACAAATTGCTAAATTAAATTAGTCTACTGAAATAGCTCATGTACTTACTGCTTAAGAGTTTTGTTCATTCTCTTGGTTATGCTAACTTTTTTAGATCAGGGACAGCAGCCTTTGAGGATGCCAAAATCATGACTGGACACATAAAAATCCTGCATTCAGATGGGTGTATATAATTTTTACTGATATGCTTAAATGTATAGATTGATTATCAGCTTTACTGCCCCCAGTATGGGTTGACTTTTTCTCTTTCCTCTACTCTGGTGGAATGCAGTTGATTCCAATGCATTTTCTTTCTAACAAAATTTTTTATTTCACCTTTGATTGGCTTGTGACTCCTGCTGATTGACAGGCAAGTCTACAGCTGTGGGTTCTCTTTTGAAGCTATTTTATCTTTTCTCTTTGACTTTCTTTTAATTTGATTGGATTCACTCTTGGAGCACCCTGTAGAAAGAACCCTGATTACTCTCTTTTCCACTGCGACTTGGTAGATGGCAAAGCGCACTCAGAGGTCTTATTCCTTCTTTGTTAGGACTGGCTGCCCGTGGAAGCCCTGGGAGTGCTTATCTCGGTTGGCAGATAACTGCTCTCAGGTTTAAACTTCAAAGGCAAAACCCAGGCAGCCTCAAAGAAGGAAATTTCAGTCAGCTTCAAGGGGTGAGTGTGCTGGTCATGTGGCGACTTTTGGAAATGTGAAAGACTCACTGAGCATTCATGCTAGCCTCAAGATCTCCAGGTCTCTTTCTCACATTTGGATAGTTATTTTAAGGTCCTGGGAAAGCACCAATTCCTTAGTTCTCTCGGCAAGGAGAGCGAGACTCCCAGTGGGAGGGCTGTCATTGAGAGCATGTACTGACATCTTAGCCAAGGACTCCTCAGAGAGTCTCCAAGTGCAGTAAGAAGGTGGCTCCCCACGGCAATACTCATTAGCTGTTGCAGCCCAGCCTGGGGTTTTGTGCCACGACTGGAGAGATTCATGTCCAAACTGACAAATCACATGTATTCAGTAACTATAGATCAAGGTTCCACAAGCAACCCTCACAAATGTGTGTATATTTCCTTAAACACAGTTATCTATTAATGCCTATAGCATATTTTTGTAGTCCTGAAGTTAGGATGGCTAGAATATCAAGGAAAAATAACGTTCTCATTTTTCCCCCAATGATGATGACATAGTGACAACCCATTCTTGATTATCTCTTCCTTTATTTTTTCATATATACACACACAAGCACACACAATTTTAAGTGGACTCACTTATGGAGCACACAGTGGAAAAGCCCTGTTTATTCCCTTTTTCATTGCTACTGTCAATTTATGAAAGAAAGAGAAAGATATTTAGAGTAATTCCCTGTTTCTTAGTGCTCTGAGCCTCTGCTTACTCTGTGGTAGGCTTTATCTTTAATCTGCTTCTTAACCTAAGTACTATTTGTTTAAAAAAAAAATGAGCTTCATTGTAGTTATCAATCTTATCTGGTTGTTATAAGTTCAGTTCAGTTCAGTTCAGTTGCTCAGTCGTGTCCGACTCTTTGCAACCCCATGAACTGCAGCACCCCGGGCCTCCCTGTCCATCACCAACTCCCGGAGTCCACCCAAACTCATGTCCATTGAGTCAGTGATGCCATCCAACCATCTCATCCTCTGTCATCCCCTTCTCCTCCTGCCCCCAATCCCTCCCAGCATTAGCGTCTTTTCAAATGAATCAGCTCTTGCACCAGGTGGCCAAAGTATTGAAGTTTCAGCTTCAACATCAGTCCTTCCAATGAACACCCAGGACTGATTTCCTTTAGGATGGACTGGTTGGATCTCCTTGCAGTCCAAGGGACTCTCAAGAGTCTTCTCCAACACCTCAGTTCAAAAGCATCAATTTTTTGGTGCTCAGCTTTCTTTATAGTCCAACTCTCACATTCATACATGACTACTGGAAAAGCCATAGCCTTGACTAGACAGACCTTTGCTGACAAAGTAATGTCTCTGCTTTTTAATATGCTGTATAGGTTGGTCATAACTTTCCTTCCAAGGAGTAAGTGTCTTTTAATTTCATGTCTGCAATCACCATCTGCAGTGATTTTGGAGCCCAGAAAAATAAAGTCAGTTGTAAGGAGTTAATGAGATAATATTAAGTATTCAACAGATGTAATTGGTTATTGTTATTGTTCCGTTCCTAATTATTCCCTTTAGAAGTCTCTGGTACAGTATGCAGTTGTTTGTGTAGGAGTCAAGTCTGGAAAAGAAAAGAAAGGAGGTTAATCTGGTGCTCATCCTAACAATTGATGCCCATGTTGTCCTTTCCTGTCCTTTTATTTTAGATTCTTTGAACTTTGGCCTCCTACTTGGTTGCTTTCCACTCCATTTTTAACCTTCAGACCCTGGATCTCCTGGGAACCTGGAGGTGTCTCTCAGTCCTGGTCCTGACCCTGCCTGACTCCAGTCTCTTGGGCTTTTCTTGCTTGACCAGCAGGGAAATGTCTTTTGTCACCAGCTCTTTCCTATGGGGTTCCACTAAAAGAAACTTCAAGCCCCAGTAAATGTTCTCTTCATCTGAAAGTAGAACAGAGAACCAGGTTGGTGGATGGTGAAGTAATGGTATCACACGATACCTGGAATCATCATACTCTTCAATATGTGCGCTGCTATGAACAGTCTGCCTATTCTACTAGTCTTCTAACTGTGTAATGGATTTCTCTAGAGGCCCTGTTTTATGTCCTACTAGTCCTGCATTCAGAGAAGGCAATGGCACCCCACTTCAGTACTCTTGCCTGGAAAACCCCATGGGCGGAGGAGCCTGGTAGGCTGCAGTCCAGGGGGTCGCGAAGAGTCCTACACGACTAAGCGACTTCACTTTCGCTTTTCACTTTCATGCATTGGAGAAGGAAATGGCAACCCACGACTAAGCGACTTCACTTTCGCTTTTCACTTTCATGCATTGGAGAAGGAAATGGCAACCCACTCCAATGTTCTTACTTACAGAATCCCAGGGACGGGGGAGCCTGGTGGGCTGCTGTCTATGGGGTCGCACAGAGTTGGATACGACTGAAGCGACTTAGCAGCAGCAGCAGCAGTCCTGCATTCCATGGAAAAAGTCATTATACACCTGAATTTCAATTGTAAATGTTCCCACTTTCCCCCAGGGCTCCTGACACTAACATCTGCATTATTATCAAAATATCCTCAGGGGTAATGTTGGACCACACTGAACAATCAACTGTTTCTGATGATTTACCAAAAAAGATGCTAATACTTGCATAAGGGCAAGGTCCTAATGCACTGTCTGGTACACAGGAGGCACTCAATGATTTGCCTATTATGAGCAGAATGCACCACAATATGGCTTATAGTCCTTATTTGAGAAATGATGATAGCTGTTCAGAAATGATATGTGATGAACAAAGACTTCTAATATTTAATTCTGTGTATTTGCGGTCCAAGAAAATATGGTTAAATAAAATATTAGAAAAGAGGAGTCTGTTACTCCTCTCATGACATGGTGGCCACTGATGACACATTGAAGCTTATCCACAGATTTTATTTATGTATGAGTTCATTCAGTTCTCTCCTAGAATTATCTCTTCTTCCTCTCTACCCTATTATTCAATCACTTCTTTGATTTCCCTGTCCCCCCACACACACATGTTCATAAGTTTGGAGCTTAGTTACCAGTCTGAGTTACCTTCAGGCCAACAATTGGGTCCATATTTGCAAATAAGTGGGTTGAACTATTACCCAACTATGGTATCTCGCTTAGCAGTGACTTCACCTTTTTGAGCAAAGGCTACTGAGGGACATCAATTGTCTATAGACTATCTGCATTCTTACTCCTTCCATTAAAGAATAATCACATGGGTCACAAGGGAAAATACTGGACACCACTCAACAACTGAAGTAAAATGTTAACATCTGCAAACAGTTAACATGCATATTTTATGGTTGGAGAATATAGAGAGTTGCATTTCGAGGGACTGAAACATGATGGTGGTGAAGGGGGCAGGAATGACTATTTCTTCTGGATTATCAACAGTTAAAAATGACTACTGAGTACTTATCACATTCCAGAAAGTGGTCCATGTAGTAGAGACACAATCAACCTTGAATAAGATGAACAAAGTCCCTGTCTTGGTAGAGTTTGTCATAAAGTCAGGAATGCAGGCATATAAAAAGGTATTACTTTTATAATATACTAGAGTGTGTTAAGTGTTCTGATGTGAAAAGTGGAGGGTTCTAAAGGATCATGTATGAGAAATGCCTAAACATCCATGTGTATTTGTGTGTTTGGAAAGTTGTCAAGGAAAAATATTTAGAGGAAATACCATCTAAGGTGAGATTTGAAAGATGAGGCAGAATTAGCTAATATAAGGGGTAAAAAGGAGAGCATGTTTCAGGGAACAGAAATAACATGTGAAGACAGGAGAAACTGTGGGTCATCTAGCGAGATGAAACTCATTTTGTGAGGATAAAGTGGAAGACACGTGCATGGGAGGAAGAATCAGGACACTAGGAACTTGAATAAGCACAGATACGTACAACCTTGAAATTCATGTTAAAGAATTTGAATTTTATTCTAAAGTTTTGAAGAGTAGGAGGAATAACATGACCAGATCATTCTGACTGCAGTGTCCCAACGAGGAGGAGAATGGGAGCATGGAGACCAGTTAAGAGACTCTTGCAGAAATTCAACTCAGGGCTAATTGCAGCCAGAATCATGACTGTAGGTAGTATGGAAGGCAGAATAATGGTTCCTCCACAGATGTCCAAAGGCTTCCCTGATGGCGCAGTGGTTAAGAGTCCACCTGCCAATGCAGGGGATGCAGTTTCGATCCCTGGGTCGGGAAGATTCCTGGAGAAGGGAATGACAACACACTCCATATTCTTGCCTGGGAAATCTGATGGACAGAGAGGCTTGGTGGGCTACAGTCCATTGGGTCACAAAAGAGTCAGACAGGACTTAGTGACTAAACAACAACAAAGTCATAAATTTTCACATCCTAATCCCTGGAACCTGAGATAGGTTATGTTATGCAAAGGGAATTATAGTTTCAAAGGGAATTAAAGTTGCTAATCAGCTGAATTTAAGGAGATTACCCAGGACTATGTGGATGAACTCAATGTGATTGCAACAGTCTTTTAAAGTGGAAGGGAGGCAAAACAGGAGGTTGGAGTCAGAGATTTGAAAACCCTACATTGCTGATTTTGAAGATGGAGGAAAGCAGCCATGAACTGAGGGATACAAGAAGCCTTAAGAAGCTGAATAAAGCAAGGAATTAAACTCTACCCTAGAAAGACTAGAAGGAATGCAGGCACATTGACACCTTGATTCAGTTATCCGAATCCTATTTTGGATTTCAGAGCTCCAGAGCTATAAACCAATACTGATATGTCGTTCTAAGGCACTAGTTGTGTGGTAATTATAGCAACCATAGGAAATACCTAGGTATCAGTTCAGTTCAGTCGCTCAGTCGTGTCCGACTTTTTGCAATCCCATGAACCACAGCACGCCAGGCCTCCCTGTCCATCACCAACTCACGGAGTCCATCCAAACCCATGTCCGTTGAGTCGGTGATGCTATCCAACCATCTCATTCTCTGTTGTCCCCTTCTCCTGCCCTCAATCTTTCCCAGCATCAGGGTCTTTTTAAATGAGTCAGGAATGCAAGGGATTTCTGTGTGTTGATTTTATATCCTGCAACTTTACTATAGTCATTGATTATTTCTAGTAATTTTCTGGTGGAATCTTTAGGGTTTTCTATGTAGAGGATCATGTCATCTGCAAATAGTGAGAGTTTTACTTCTTCTTTTCCAATTTGGATTCCTTTTATTTCTTTTTTCTGCGCTGATTGCTGTACAAAACTTCCAAAACTATGTTGAATAGTAATGGTGAAACTGGGCACCCTTGTCTTGTTCCTGACTTTAGAGGAAATGCTTTCAATTTTTCACCATTGAGGATAATGTTTGCTGTGGGTTTGTCATATATAGCTTTTATTATGTTGAGGTATGTTCCTTCTATTCCTGCTTTCTGGAGAGTTTTATCATAAATGGATGTTGAATTTTGTCAAAGGCTTTCTCTGCATCTATTGAGATAATCATATGGTTTTTATTTTTCAATTTGTTAATGTGGTGTATTACATTGATTGATTTGCAGATATTGAAGAATCCTTGCATCCCTGGGATAAAGCCCACTTGATCATGGTGCATGATCTTTTAATGTGTTGTTGGATTCTGATTGCTAGAATTTTGTTAAGGATTTTTGCATCTATGTTCATTAGTGATATTGGCCTGTAGTTTTTTTTTTTTTGGATCTTGTCAGGTTTTGGTATTAGGGTGATGGTGGCCTCATAGAATGAGTTTGGAAGTTTACCTTCCTCTGCAATTTTCTGGAAGAGTTTGAGCAGGATAGGTGTTAGCTCTTCTCTAAATTTTTGGTAGAATTCAGCTGTGAAGCCGTCTGGACCGGGGCTTTTGTTTGCTGGAAGACTGTGGATTACAGTTTCAATTTCCGTGCTTGTGATGGGTCTGTTAAGATTTTCTATTTCTTCCTGGTCCAGTTTTGGAAAGTTGTACTTTTCTAAGAATTTGTCCATTTCTTCCTCGTTGTCCATTTTATTGGCATATAATTGTTGATAATAGTCTCTTATGATCCTTTGTATTTCTGTGTTGTCTGTTGTGATCTCTCCATTTTCATTTCTAATTTTGTTGATTTGATTTTTCTCCCTTTGTTTCTTGATGAGTCTGGCTAATGGTTTGTCAATTTTATTTATCCTTTCAAAGAACCAGCTTTTGGCTTTGTTGATTTTTGCTATGGTCTCTTTTGTTTCTTTTGCATTTATTTCTGCTCTAATTTTTAAGATTTCTTTCCTTCTACTAACCCTGGGGTTCTTCATTTCTTCCTTTTCTAGTTGCTTTAGGTGTAGAGTTAGGTTATTTATTTGACTTTTTTTTGTTGTTTCTTGAGGTGTGCCTGTATTGCTATGAACTTTCCTCTTAGGACTGCTTTTACCGTGTCCCACAGGTTTTGGGTTGTTGTGTTTTCATTTTCATTCGTTTCTATGCAAATTTTGATTTCTTTTTTGATTTCTTCTGTGATTTGTTGGTTATTCAGCAGCGTGTTGTTCAGCCTCCATATGTTGGAATTTTTAATAGTTTTTCTCCTGTAATTGAGATCTAATCTTACTGCATTGTGGTCAGAAAAAATGCTTGGAATGATTTCTATTTTTTTGAATTTACAAGGCTAGCTTTATGGCCCAGGATGTGATCTATCCTGGAGAAGGTTCCATGTGCACTTGAGAAAAAGGTGAAATTTATTGTTTTGGGATGAAATGTCCTATAGATATCAATTAGGTCTAACTGGTCTATTGTATCGTTTAAAGTTTGTGTTTCCTTATTAATTTTCTGTTTAGTTGATCTATCCATAGGTGTAAGTGGGGTATTAAAGTCTCCCACTATTATTGTGTTATTGTTAATTTCTCCTTTCATACTTGTTAGCATTTGTCTTACGTACTGTGGTGCTCCCGTGTTGGGTGCATATATATTTATAATTGTTATATCTTCTTCTTGGATTGATCCTTTGATCATTATGTAGTGACCTTCTTTGTCTCTTTTCACAGCCTTTGTTTTAAAGTCTATTTTATCTGATATGAGTATTGCTACTCCTATACACTAATAATGAGAAAACAGAAAGAGAAATTAAGGAAACAATTCCATTCACCATTGCAATGGAAAGAATAAAATACTTAGGAATATATCTACCTAAAGAAACTAAAGACCTATATATAGAAAACTATAAAACACTGGTGAAAGAAATCAAAGAGGACACTAATAGATGGAGAAATATACCATGTTCATGGATTGGAAGAATCAATATAGTGAAAATGAGTATACTACCCAAAGCAATTTATAGATTCAACGCAATCCCTATCAAGCTACCAACAGTATTCTTCACAGAGCTAGAACAAATAATTTCACAATTTGTATGGAAATACAAAAAACTCGAATAGCCAAAGCGATCTTGAGAAAGAAGAATGGAACTGGAGGAATCAACCTACCTGACTTCAGGCTCTACTACAAAGCCACAGTTATCAAGACAGTATGGTACTGGCACAAAGACAGAAATATTGATCAGTGGAATAAAATAGAAAGCCCAGAGATAAATCCACGCACATATGGACACCTTATCTTTGACAAAGGAGGCAAGAATATACAATGGATTAAAGACAATCTCTTTAACAAGTGGTGCTGGGAAATCTGGTCAACCACTTGAAAAAGAATGAAACTAGACCACTTTCTAACACCATACACAAAAATAAACTCAAAATGGATTAAAGATCTAAACGTAAGACCAGAAACTATAAAACTCCTAGAGGAGAACATAGGCAAAACACTCTCCGACATACATCACAGCAGGATCCTCTATGACCCACCTCCCAGAATATTGGAAATAAAAGCAAAAATAAACAAATGGGACCTAATTAAACTTAAAAGCTTCTGCACATCAAAGGAAACTATTAGCAAGGTGAAAAGACAGTCTTCAGAATGGGAGAAAATAATAGCAAATGAAAACAACGGACAAACAACTAATCTCAAAAATATACAAGCAACTCCTACAGCTCAACTCCAGAAAAATAAACGACCCAATCAAAAAATGGGCCAAAGAACTAAATAGACATTTCTCCAAAGAAGACATACAGATGGCTAACAAACACATGAAAAGATGCTCAACATCACTCATTATCAGAGAAATGCAAATCAAAACCACTATGAGGTACCATTTCACACCAGTCAGAATGGCTGTGATCCAAAAGTCTAAAAATAATAATGCTGGAGAGGGTGTGGAGAAAAGGGAACCCTCTTACACTGTTGGTGGGAATGCAAACTAGTACAGCCACTATGGAGAACAGTGTGGATTCCTTAAAAACTGGAAATAGAACTGCCTTATGACCCAGCAATCCCACTGCTGGGCATACACACTGAGGAAACCAGAAGGGAAAGAGACACGTGTACCCCAATGTTCATTGCAGCACTGTTTATAATAGCCAGGACATGGAAGCAACCTAGATGTCCATCAGCAGATGAATGGATAAGAAAGCTGTGGTACATATACACAATGGAGTATTACTCAGCCATTAAAAAGAATACACTTGAATCAGTTCTAATGAGGTGGATGAAACTGGAGCCTATTATACAGAGTGAAGTAAGCCAGAAGGAAAAACATAAATACAATATACTAACGCATATATATGGAATTTAGAAAGATGGTAACAATAACCCGGTGTACGAGACAGCAAAAGAGACACTGATGTATAGAACAGTCTTACGGACTCTGTGGGAGAGGGAGAGGGTGGGAAGATTTGGGAGAATGGCATTGAAACGTGTAAAATATCATGTAAGAAATGAGTTGCCAGTCCAGGTTCGATGCACGATACTGGATGCTTGGGGCTAGTGCACTGGGACGACCCAGAGGGATGGTATGGGGAGGGAGGAGGGAGGAGGGTTCAGGATGGGGAACACATGTATACCTGTGGCGGATTCATTTTGATATTTGGCAAAACTAATACAATTATGTAAAGTTTAAAAATAAAATAAAATTAGAAAAAAAAATAATAAATGAGTCAGCTCTTCGCATCAGGTGGCCAAAGTATTGGAGTCTCAGTGTCAACATCAGTCTTTCCAATGAACACTCAAGACTGATCTCCTTTAGGATGGAGTGGTTGGATCTCCTTGCAGTCCAAGGGACTCTCAAGAGTCTTCTCCAACACCATAGTTCAAAAGCATCAATTCTTCGGTGCTCAGCTTTCTTTATAGTCCAACTCTCACATCCATACATGACTACTGGAAAAACCATACCCTTGACTAGATGGACCTTTGTTGGCAAAGTAATGTCTCTGCTTTTTAATATGCTGTCTGGGTTGGTCATAATAGAGGTGGAAAAAGTAGACATATTTGAAAGATATTTCAGTGGCAGGAGTGAAATGTAGGGTTCAATCTTACAGGCAAGAGGAAAGTGGGTTAATAAGAGTTAATTCTTCCCCCATCCAAAAAAAAAAAAAAAAATGGTTTTCTAGTGTTTCATCAATTACAGTTGGAGAAATCCTCATACTAATATGACCTATAACAATAAATTCAACTAGTGTATTTGACTCAAAGTAACAGTGAATAATATTAAGGATATTAAAGACAAAGATGGATACATTTGGTACAAATGACTAATGATTTATTTCTCTGGGTATTTTAGCATCAATACTTCATTAGATTGATGACAGATTCACATAGTTCAGATATTGATATTCTGCCAAATGCCACATATAAATAAATAAAATTAAACATTAGATTTTAGGGCCTATAAGTAACAGCTTCCACAAGGTTGTAAAATGTTATATGTTCTAGGAAAGCCCTGTGGCTCTAAGGATTGACAGACATTATTTAGATAAGAAAAGAAAATAAGACTATTTGGGAAACTTGGTGAGATTTAATTTAGCTGGAAAGAAAATAAATAACAGACACGTAGTTCAGAAAATAATAATTAATATTCTTAGAATTCAATAAACATATCTGGCAACTATTCAAAACCAGGCTTCTCACCAGATGAAAGGTCACCTCTTTCTAAAAAACTATTTCATACTCATCTTTTCTTGCTCCTTTTCCAGAACTACTCTTTTTCTTCTCTATGGTTCAATGATGTGTCAATTCTCCTATATTATGTTTCATATCCTTTATTAAATTACAACTATTTACACATCTATTTTTCCTTTTCATTATATTTTTAACCACTTGAAGGCAAGAACTGTGTCCAGTTTATCTTTTGTGTTTGTCACAGAATCCAGCACAATGCCTTATATAAAGAACCTAGTGAGTGATGGAAAAGTAACAGAAAACGTGTGTCAAGGGCTTGATTCCAAGTTCATAATTATTTGATGTAAACTTGAGGAAAGTCATTTCACATCTTTGAGTCTAGTTTTCTATTTGACTCGTGACTTCAGTCTCATGACACAAGAAAAGCTATTACACTTAAAAGAAGCAAGTATATTTGGATGAAGAGAGATCTGTCATAAGTCTGCCTAATTTATCACATAGGAGAAGGGGGCAGCAGAGGAGGAAATGAATAGATAGCATCACCAACTCAATGGACATGAATTTGAGCAAACTCCAGGAGATAGTGAAGGACAGGGGAACCTGTTGTGCTGCAGTCCAAGGGGTTGCAGAGTCAGACATGACTCAGTGACTGACCAACACCACCAAAACTTACCACAGGAGTCACCATTCAGTTAATGAAGGATGTTGATGAGACACCAGAGGGCAGGAAGCATTCAGGTGAAAATTGAGATGTCTAATAGAAATTTGATTAAATTTCTTGCAGTTATACTATGTCAGTTTCTTCCCTGTATCCCCATGCAGTTTCCAGTTAAATATTATTTTTCTCTTAATGCTTTATGGAGTTGGATCTATTTCTAGGATACCGCAAAGCTCTGAGTCTGGCCCAGATGTGGGTACTGGGCAAGTGTAAAATCAGGGTGGAAAATCAATGTATACAGTTTAAAGATGTAATAAATGTTTGAGGAAATTTACCTGCTTATTACTCTTATATTTTATATTTTTAAGAAAAAAATTTATATAACATTTCATTTTTATTTGAATGCTAGTCAAGGCAGAAGACTTCAGAGCATTATTTCAGGTAAACTGGAAATACCAGGGTCATTTTTACTGCCAGCCAGTTCTTATGGTATTTTGTTCTATGAATTTTTGTACTTTGTGTTGGTAGTGAGGCTAATGGGGATCCTGCTACCACTTTTGGCCTATATTTGATTGAAATTGAAACTGAAAACTAAGGTATTATGTTCAGTGAAAGAGAAATGAAAGTTGCTATGTTGAGGAAATAAAATAGAAAAGAGATTTTTCCCTCTTAGGCCAGTCCCATAAAATTTCTTACATCTCTACCCTTCTTCTAAGATTTCATTAGAGACCAGAATATGCTACTGTAAAGTTCTTTAGGTTTTTGTTTTCAAATTGCTGGTGTCGCTAGAGTTTTGTATAGTAGAAAGCCATAGAGATTTATCCTAAAGCAATGACAGTGAAAAGAAACATTGACACACAGATATCATGATCTGCGTGCCATTTATAAAACTACTCTGTATTGATATTTATTGTGGACACCACATATCTTCTTGTTAAACCTGATCCCTACTTGACATTGAAGAAAACTGGCCATTTTTTAATAATGTGAATATTCATATGTCACAACAATGGAGATCAAGAGGAGACACTAACAGCACCTCAGAAAATCATTCCCCTTTCTCAGAGGTAACCACTAGTCAGACATTTATCACCACAGATTAATTTTGCTTGTTTTTGAGCTTTGTATGAAAGAACTTATACCTATGAGTGCTGGAGTCTGCATATTATGTCAGTGAGTCCTATCCATGTTTGCATGTAACAGTAAGTCATTCCTTGTTTTTGTATAGTGTCATCTGTTATATCAAACTACCACAATTTATGTATTAATTCTACTATGAATGGAAATTCGGGCTGTTTATAATTTTAGAATATTTCAAATAATGGTGCTATGAACATTCTTTTGTTGTTTGGTGAACATATGTATGCATTTGCTATTGAGTGTATAGCCAGAAGTAGAATTGATAGTTCACAGGATATGTATATGCTCAGATATACCCAGATACAGCCAAACCATTTTCCAAACTGGTTGCATGAGTGCTGGTGGTGGTTTAGTTGCTAAGTCTTGTCCAACTCTTGTGACCCCATAGACGGTAGCCTGCCTCGGTCCTCTTTCCATGGGATTCTCCAGGCAAGAATACTGGTGGGTTGCCATTTCCATGAGTGCCAGAACTAAAATCAGTTGAGCTAGATAAACACTTAGGGTACAGGGTCTAAGAAGGTTCTTGTACTCAGGGTTGACCGTCTACTTGCATGACCTTGAGGAGACACTCACTCTTTGGATCATGCAAGTGAGAATGAGCTCTGACGGTGAGTGTGTGCTTACATCTTGTGCCCGAGTTGCATTTGCCTCACCCTAGTCCTGGCCCTGGTTTCCACCAGTTTAGAATCTTTTAAGAAATCTATTAGAATTCCAGTTTTATTTCTACTTCATTAATTTCTATTATTTAAAAGTTTATTTTCTCCATCCTCTTCTGGGGAGGATTTAACTTGCTATTTCTGTAATTTTTAAAGATATATTTTAAATCATAATTTTTAGCTTTTTTCCATATATTAATATATGCATTTAAGGCAATATGTACTCAGTCACTCGGTTGTGTCTGATTCTTTTGCTACCCTCTGGACTTTTCTGTCCAGAGAGTTATCCTGGGAAGAATACTGGAGTGGGTTACAATTACATTCTCTGCGTGATCTTTCTGACCCAGGGTTCAAACCCAGGTCTCCTACATTGGCAGGCAGATTCTTTACCACTGATCCACCTGGAAAGCCCCACATTTAAGGCTATATATTTCTTTAAATTTTGGCCTTACTTATATCCCACAATTTAATATATTTTCTGTTATACATGGTGAATTCTTGTTTGGTTAGTGGGATAATTTGTGGGTATGCTAATACGTTAGCAAACTTTAGGCAGTTTTCCAGTTCTTTTTTTTTGTTGTTCTCCACTTGTAGTTTAATTTCTCTGTGGTCAAAAACAAGATTTTACCATTTTAATTCTTTGATCTTTGTTAAGACTTGCTGGAAGACCCAGGATGTGGTAAATTTTGGTAAATGTCCCATAAAAATACTGTATATTCTGCATTGTTGTAGTGTAATGTTCTATAATTATCTACTAGGTTAGTTAGCATTTTTAAAGTTAATTAGTATGTTTTTCAGATCTCTTATGTGCTTACAGAATAATTTTGTCTAATAATTCTTTCATATATTTAAAAATCTAAAATACAAGAGGATTTATCTCTTGCACCTCTTAGTTCTTGCTTGCTTTATATATTTTAAAGCCATGTTGCTTTAAATGTATACAATTAGAATTGCTAAATACTACTATTGAATTCCCTCTAAAATTTTGAAAAATTCCCGTGTATCTTTAATATGCTTTTTGCTGTCAATTATATTTTTCTGTAAGTAGAATAGTTTTTTTCTGGTATATCTTTTTTATTCTCCAACTTTCAGACTTTATGTGCATTTCTTTCAACTTCTATTTTGTGATGATCTTATAGCTGGGTATTGTTTTACTATCTAATCTTTTAATTTGGATCCTTTTAATGTAATTATCGGGGTTTCCCAGGTTGCTCAGTGGTAAAGAATCCCACCTGCCAGTGCAGGAGATGCAGAGACTCAGGTTTTATCCCTGGGTAGCGAAGATTTTCTGGAGTAGGAAATGTCAACCCACTCCAGTATTCTTCCCTGGAAAATCTAATGGATAGAGGAGCCTGGTGGGCTACAGTCCAAGGGGTCACAAAGACTTGGCCATGACTTTGCGACTGAGCAACATGCATGAGTGTAGTCATTGACTTATTTAAGTCTAACTATAAAATCTTAAAATCTTGGTATATTATTTTCTATTTGTTCCATATTCATTTTATCCCTCATCCTTTTTGCTTTCTTTTGACTTGATCAAAAGTATTCCTCTTATTATTAAGTTTCAGTTCAGTTCAGTCGCTCAGTCGTGTCCGACTCTTTGTGACCCCATGAATCGCAGCACACCAGGCCTCCCTGTCCATCACCAACTCCTGGAGTTCACTCAGACTCACATCCATGGAATCAGTGACGCCCATCCAGCCATCTCATCCTCTGTCGTCCCCTTCTCCTCCTGCCCCCAATCCCTCCCAGCATCAGAGTCTTTTCCAATGAGTCAACTCTTCACATGAGGTGGCCAAAGTACTGGAGTTTCAGCTTTAGCATCAGTCCTTCCAAAGAAATCCCAGGGCTGATCTCCTTCAGAATGGACTGGTTGGATCTCCTTGCAGTCCAAGGGGCTCTCAAGAGTCTTCTCCAACACCACAGTTCAAAAGCATCAATTCTTCGAGGCTCAGCTTTCTTTACAGTCCAACTCTCACATCCATACATGACCACCATAGCCTTGACTAGATGAACCTTTGTTGGCAAAGTGATGTCTCTGCTTTTGAATATGCTATCTAGGTTGGACATAACTTTCCTTCCAAGGCTATTCCTCTTCCCCTAAGACACTAATTGTGTTGTTGTAGCTTATTTATCACAATCTATTTATTCATCTCAACTTTAAAATTAGACAAGCAAAAATATAGACATCTCCTCCTTTTAAGCCCCTAACTCAAATCATTCATGAATTAAAACACTAGAAAAGCCCTGGCTATTTTTGATGAAGCAGAATCAGAAAATAGAAGGAAAGAAAACAAATAACTTATTTTAAAAGATGAAAATATTATATGTTTGTGAATATGGATTAGTGAAATATCATACAAAATAGGCTGAAAGTTTCTCTGTGAATTAAGAAGCAAGATATCTGATTGAAGCTGAAGGAAATTGTTGTGGAATATGAAGTATAAAGTTATTAGTTTTGTTTAGAAATGACACTTTTGAGAAACTGGGGAGAGAACAGAACCAGGAGCCAGAAGAAGAGTTGCTGAGCTCTGCTGAAAACCCATCTGGAGACCAAATAATTGGCAAAAATTCACACAACTGGATTACTTTGTCTAACTATTCATAAATCTGTGAACAGCAAAAAACAGATAATTTGAAAATGATTTTGAAGTGAAGGAATGAAAATGTTGGGATACTAGCAAAAACGTTATTGCAAAAAAAAAAAAAAAAAAACTACCAGGATTCAAGCAAAGAGGGAAAATGACATAAATCTATGAAGAAGGGTAGCAGACGATAAGTGGAGGGAAAGATAATCCATTGTACATCATGAATGAAAGAACAGGAGTGAGAGACCAAAATGAGCAGGAGGTATGGTAAGATGATTATGTTTTGGATTTTATGATTTCATACAAGAGTGTGAGAGACCATGTTCATAGTATTGGTGTGAAAGTGATTTAGAGGGAGTGGGATTGTGGTAATGATATTGATACTGAAGTCAACCATCTTTCATGCTATTTGTTAGAAAGATTATCTACATATAGAAATTACTCAGTTGATGATGGTTGATTTTACTGGGAGTAAAGAACTCTGAAAGCTAGGTTTTGAAGTCCAAAGAGAATGATAGGAGTAGTCAAGACTATAGAGGATAATGTCAATCAAAAGAATAAATGATAGCAAGCTCAGTCATCATGAGCCTCAAGGAAAGAGTTATTTTTGCATAAAGTGAAGTGAAGTGAAGTTGCTCAGTCATGTCCACTCTGTGACCCCATGGACTGTAACCTACCAGGCTCCTCTGTCCATGGGATTGTCCAGGCAAGAGTTCTGGAGTAGGTTGCCATTTCCTTCTCCAGAGGATCTTCTCAAACCCCGGATCTTCTGCATTGTAGGCAGACACTTTACCTTCTGATCTACAAAAATACTTGAGAGCTAGGAGATTATTGACACCAAGCTATCATGATCTTTGGGTGTGAAAGTACAAAAAGGTTTCACTTGACTGGGAACAAGGGAAGAGACATTTTCAAGGGAGATCCAGGTTTCAAATATAATCATGTAACAGAATTTTTCTGTGATAAAGGATACAGAGAATAATGGTATCCTTTATCACAGAAATGGTATAATAGTATCTGTGATTAAGGATACAGAGCATAATGGTAAGAGCATGAGGGTTCAAGCAGCTGCTGTTGAAAAGGAGAAGCCAACTGTGAAAGGAGGAATTGAACTGGAGAAGATAATTATGCAATGTGATACAAAGAGGATCACTAAAAGATGGCCTTGAATTTGGGTTGGTGGCTAACAATAAGAGGAAAGAGAAGTATAACTGAAGTAATTATCCTCAGGTTCTTGCTCTTATTAGAATAGTAAGCAGCATTCTTTGGTAAGTACACAAGTGAATAGAAGCTGGGTATTTGTGTTTCAAGAGAATTCTTTGGACGTTCAGGAAGGAAGAAATATAGCAATAATTTAATGCAGACATATTCCTTAAGAGACATCATTAGACTAATGGAATGGCTCTTTAACAAACTAAAATCTTTGGGAAGAATATAGATTAGATCTTCAGAAAATCATACAGAAATTGAGTTGACTTTTTGATTTCTGATTAGTTTACTTTTATTGGATTCACTTGGAATATGTTGACAGAGGATGGGTGACATCCTTTGAGTTTAGTAGCAAATAAGCAATGTGGAGGATTATATGTGGTAAGATCTCCATATCAATGTCTTAATAAATCTCTTAATGAAATCTCTTCTCTTAATGAAATCATAATGTTCAAGGTGACTAGAAAGACTATGGGGTCATTGCAGAGAGTTGGGAATCTTATAAAAACCCACCCAAATCTGACTGGAAGGAGCAAAGCCTAAGAAATTCTCTTTACCCTGGATAAAGTGTCCATCAGCCTGCATTAGTCACAACTAGTATGTCATTTTGCGGTGTGTCTCTGCTCGGGTAAATGATATGTTTCATCATTTTACTAATGTTTATAATGTGGACTGACATTGTGTTAAAATTTGAAAGCAAAGTCAACATTCTTCCCCTCCCAACCCATTCTTATTATGCCTGGCCAATCAAATTCTCAAAAGCAATAAGCGACAACACATAGCTTTTGAACTGTGGTGTTGGAGAAGACTCTTGAGAGTCCCTTGGACTGTAAGGAGATCAAACAAGTCAATCCTAAAGGAAATAAATCCTGAATATTCTTTGGAAGGACTGATGCTGAATCTGAAGCTCCAATACTTTGGGCACCTGATGCAAAGAGCCAACTTCTTACAAATGACCCTGATACTGGGAAAGATTGAAGGCAGGAGGAAAAGGGGGCGACAGAGGACAAGATGGTTATATGGCATCAATGACTCAATGGACATGAGTTTCGCACCTCTGGGAGATGGTGAAGGACAGGGAAGCCTGGTGTGTCCATGGGGTCGCAAAGATTCAGACAAGGCTGAGAGACTGAACAACAACAACATAGAATAAAGTTTTCCCACTATGACTTCACCATCAAATTCAGAATCCAGTTAAATCAATAAAGAACACAATGGTTTTTAGACAGATATGGATCTTACCTATTTTCGAATACTCAGTGATTTTCTCTGATCATCGAAAAAGCAAGAGAATTCCAGAAAAACATCTATTTCTGCTTTATTGACTATGTCAAAGCCTTTGACTGTGTGGATCACAATAAACTGTGGAAAATTCTGAAAGAGATGGGAATACCAGACCACCTGACCTGCCTCTTGAGAAACCTATATGCAGGTCAGGAAGCAACAGTTAGAACTGGACATGGAACAACAGGCTGGTTCCAAATAGGAAAAGGAGTACATCAAGGCTGTATATTGTCACCCTGCTTATTTAACTTCTATACAGAGTACATCATGAGAAACACTGGGCTGGAAGAAGCACAAGCTGGAATCAAGATTGCCAGGAGAAATCTCAATAACCTCAGATATGCAGATGACACCACCCTTATGGCAGAAAGTGAAGAGGAACTAAAAAGCCTCTTGATGAAAGTGAAAGAGGAGAGTGAAAAAGTTGGCTTCAAGCTCAACATTCAGAAAACGAAGATCATGGCATCTGGTCCCATCACTTCATGGGAAATAAATGGGGAAACAGTGGAAACAGTGTCAGACTTTATTTTTTGGGGCTCCAAAATCACTGCAGATGGTGACTGCAGACATGAAATTAAAAGACGCTTACTCCTTGGAAGGAAAGTTATGACCAACCTGCTGCTGCTACTGCTAAGTCGCTTCAGTAGTGTCTGACTCTGTGCGACCCCATAGACAGCAGCCCACCAGGCTCCCCCGTCCCTGGGATTCTCCAGGCAAGAACACTGGAGTGGGTTGCCATTTCCTTCTCCAATGCATGAAAGTGAAAAGTGAAAGTGAAGTCCCTCAGTCGTGTCTGACTCTTCGAGACCCCATGGACTGCAGCCCACCAGCCTCCTCCGTCCATGGGATTTTCCAGGCAAGAGTACTGGAGTGGGGTGCCATTGCCTTCTCCATGACCAACCTAGATAGCACATTAAAAAACAGAGACATTACTTTGCCAAAAAGGTCCATCTAATCAAGTCTATGGTTTTTCCAGTGGTCATGTATGGATGTCAGAGTTGGACT
This sequence comes from Bos mutus, assembly GCF_027580195.1. NCBI lineage: Eukaryota > Metazoa > Chordata > Mammalia > Artiodactyla > Bovidae > Bos > Bos mutus. The sequence goes on from NC_091618.1 coordinate 36,760,620, forward strand.
GTGAAGAAAGCTGAGCACCGAAGAATTTATGCTTTTGAACTGTGGTGTTGGAGAAGACTCTTGAGAGTCCCTTGGACTGCAAGGAGATCCAACCAGTCCATTCTGAAGGATATCAGTCCTGGGTGTTCATTGGAAGGACTGATGTTGAGGCTGAAACTCCAATACTTTGGCCACTTCATGAGAAGAGTTGACTCATTGGAAAAGACTCTGATGCAGGAGGAGAAGGGGACGACAGAGGATGAGATGGCTGGATGGCATCACCAACTCGATGCACATGAGTTTGGGTGAACTCCGGAAGTTGATGATGGACAGGGAGGCCTGGCATGCTGTGATTCATGAACGTCGCAAAGAGCTGGACATGACTGAGAGACTGAACAGAACTGAACTGATGATGCAAAGGCATTTTATTAGGTATAAATGAAAATAAAAGATTTCATATTTGTACTCTACTGATAAATATAAAGCCTATATTTTATATTATGTTAAAAATTTAAAAAGAAAAAGTCCTTGAAGACTATTTTTGGATTGTTATGTAAGTCCTGACAGATTAAGAAAGTCATTAGTTTTCTTTCCATACTGCTTACACATTTTTATCAATCTGCATCTTTAATTATTTGCTCTACTTTCTTTTTTCCCTATTTTTTTGAGAAACAATGACATACATTGCTCTATATGTTTAAGGTGTATTGTCCTACTTTCTTAAAACAATGAAAGTATATTATTTTAAACTGAAAAAAGTATTTAAAAAATTTTAAATAGTATGAGGAAAAGGCAAGCACATCAGTTTAGTAATAGTATTTGTGCAAAGGGACTGTTACTAAATAGACCATGAGTTGTTTAAACTGTATTTTGTATGAAACCCTAATACTGATTTTTACTTCATTTAAGAGGGAGAAGAATGAAAACTACATTTGTTATTTAAATAAAGCTGAATAACCTCCCTTTTTTCTTCTGTTGACAAACCAAAGAATTGCATATATCTCAAACCATTTCTTACAATTTAAGGTAAAGAACACAAGGGGAGTCACATGTAACGAGCCCAAGAAATAATCATTAATGGAGTAAATGAAACAATTTGAGAAAAAGAAGAGATTCCAAAATAACACAGAACATCACAAGATTTTGAGTTGTGACTAATTTATTTTTTAGTTATGTGAAACCCTATAGTAGTGCACAGAACATCCAATAACAATTAGGAAATTCTGTTAGGATATGAAAATTACCAATGATACATTATGACTACAGCTGTTGAAGATATATCATAAAGAATAAAAAACAGGATTTCTTGTTTAGAGATTTTTCTTTTTCAGTATATATTTAGATAAGAGTAAGAACAACAAAATTAAAGGAGTAATATAATGTAAAAATTGCAAGTAAGTACAGAGTAAAGCAAATGGCTTTAAATGGGAAATGTACAAATTGAAGTTAACAGTGCAATGATTTTAATAAATCATTTCCTTTCTATTTAATTGAATTTCTAGATTATAAACCATTTAATTGAATTTCTAGATTATAAACTATTTCTCTGCTAATGCATAGATAGTTTTTCTCACTTTTTTTTTGTAGTAACACATAACACAGACCAATGGAAAACAAAGAATGCCTCATACTACCTATAAACAGAAATAAAAATAAGGCATGGTGTTGAGGAAGTTGACAGGAAGAAGACTTCAAAGATACTTAATCTCTAACAATTTTTTTCATCTTTCTGAATAACATGTACTTTAGGAAATAAGAATAGTGCAGACTTTACAAGGTTAAATGGGATAACAGGCCAGTCACCTTACTCAAGACCTCCATGTGCCACTTGAGTTAACTCCTAACACCAAACCTTGTCCTCTCCATGCCCTCTCTAATCTCTTCTTTCCTTTAAGAAACTAGGGAAGAAGAGAAAGGTCTTTTGTCTGTAAAAGCATCACTTGAAGAACATCCATAAATTCACTGAAATAAGAAAGAGACAGAAGATATTAGCCACAAAGCAGGTCAGTCAAGGTGTAGGACAAATCAGTTTGAGTCACCTTGGAGCCACCAGCCAAGGACGAAAGTAGAATTTACTGAAAGACTAGCACAAGCAGGCAGAGAATGGGAATACCAGTCCAGAAAAAGGGGGTCAGTCTTTAGAGAATCCAAGCTCAAACAGATATTCTTTAGTTGCAACAAGAGTGGGGATCTTGTCGGGCTTAAAGAACACCCTTAAAGGATACAAATTGTGCCGAACACAATACCATGAATCCTCTAGCCTAGGATGAGTACAGAATCTTAAGGGATTCTATCTGGGGTAGAGAGTCACTCAGTGGTATCATCAGTGGACAGAGGTGTTCCTTCTTTAGAGATTCTATGACTCAGAAATTCCTGTTTGTGGTCACATCTCCTGGGAGTTCAAAATGATTCTAGATTCCAGCTTCAGCCATTTCATGCAGTTCACTTTCAACAATGTTCAAATACCATTAAAAATCTTTTTTTTTTTTTTTTAAGACTGTGGAAATTTTCAGTAAAATGGAAACAAATTGCTATAAGTAAACCATTTGTCACAGTCTGATTACTTTGCAGCCACTCTGGGAACACCAATTTGTCATGCTAGATCAAGATAACCACAGCCTGACTAGAGAAAATGGCTTTTTGCCTACTAGTTGTGATTTTTTTTTAAACGTTCACCCAGAGAGACGTGCTACATGGAGCCTTCACGTTCCACTCCAGCTGTGTGACCGAAGAGGAAAGCTAAGGCATTAAGAACAAATAGTACCATCTAAAAGCATTTAAAGGCAAAATGATTAACTATGGTTAAATATAAAATTCTGGGCTGGAAGCAAATATACATTTAGAGTACAATATTTCATTGTATATGTTTAAGTTATTTAAATGAAAAAAGTGAAAGAACTATTATTCAGTTGGAAAAAGAAAGATGGAAAATAATAAATGTTTTTGCCTACATTAGTTTCTTAGCACAAAGTAGGCACTTAAGAGATGCTTGGTAATTTGTTAGTTGCTTGATATGAAAGAAAGTACCAGCTTGTCCTCTTATTTTTACAGGATTTTGAAACTGAGGTTTTGAAAATTTGATTGTTTAATCACATGATCTGAGACAGTGTAAGCATAATTTGGGTTTAAAAAGAAGGGAAGTATTCAGTATGCTGCTCTTTTTTTGTTTGTTTGTTTGAATAATCAAATTGTAATAAAAATGACATTAAGCAATAAGCAAGAACTGGGCTTCCCAGGTGGCACTAGTGGTAAAGAATCAGCTTACCAATGCAAGAGACACCAGAGATGTAGGTTTGACCCCTGGTTTGAGAAGATGCCCTGGAGGAGGGCATGGCAACACATTCTAGTATTCTTGCCTGGAGAATCCCATGGACAGAGGAACCTGGCAGGCTACAATCCATAGGGTCACAAAGAGTCAGACACCACCGAAGCAACGGATCACCCAGACAAGCAAGAACTACAACTTGGTGGAATAGCTATAGCACAGGTCAGAAACTCTTATTAAATCATATCCTTAAGAAGAGTTTTATGAACTCTTTTTAAGAATGCTGAAGAATGCTGCTAGATTCTTTTTTGCAGTTCTAAAATCTCACCATGATAACAGTCACTTTTCCCTAAGATCATCAATCATGTCATTACTGCTCACAGTTAAGTTTGGAATAGTAAATTCACTCTTAACTTTGTTAATGTTATAAAAATGAAACTGTTATCAAAGGCAATCAAGTCTTTTTGTAATAGGCCATCTGTCCAGTGATGTTTTGACATGGATATCCAGTTGGCTATCTCAACCATATTTTGCATACACCTTTTGATATATATTTTGAAAACATTTTCATAGTCAAACCTGAATGGGTGGTCTGAAAATAAATGTCAATATTTTTAATCCATTTATTATCACTCAGATTTTCTTCAGATTTTTTTACATTTTGATGGAGACGGTACCTTCTTGACACAGGGTGCTACTTTTGAATCACTTGATCTTGTACTATTAAACTCAGATATTACCATATTCTAACCAAATATATATCTTATTTCACTGGGCCTTAGTGGTAAACCTTTTTGAGACTCATTTCAGGAGCTAATTTTGAAATCCAAATGTCCTGTAAGCCTTATAAATTTATTTACCTCTTGGTCTTGGGACTTGAGAATCCACAGGAGTTTAGTGGATAGAGGTTGCAATGGAAGGAGAGGGAGAAATGATTTCCCATTGAAGTCACTGTCATTCGCTTTGTAACCCCCCTTTTTGTGTCCACTGTATCACTCTACATATCATGAAAATACTCTTTCTTGTAGAGGTTTTATCTATAATCAGAGTCTCTGTTATCGTGGTTAGTAGCCTAAAAACAAAGTTGTTTATTTTCAATAATTCTCTAATATATAATGATGTAATTGCTACCTATGTATTTATCGATCTATTGCTCTACCATGTATGTTTGAATCACAAATATTTTTAAGAATATCATCTATTTATTAGAAATTTGAGTTAAAAGAACTTAAATAGTGTTTTTAAAAACTTTTTCCCCCTCATTTTTTAAAAAGCAGTTCACAACAAAATTGAGAGGAAGGTCCAGAGATTTTCCATACATCTAGTGCAACTACAAATGCATGATGTCCTCTGTTGTTAATATCACTTACCAGAATGGCACATTCTCTATGAAGCTGAGAACCACATAAGGTTTTTATAAGTATTAGAAAAGGTAATGAATATAGAATGCTTAGAACTGTGCTTAATATGTAGTAAATTCTCAATAAATATTATATATGATGATGATAAAACTGACACTTTAATAGACACTTTGGACATTAATTCTTACAATTTATTAAAACTTCAGTAAAGAACTTTCATATCACAACAGAAATAGATTTTAGATTTATTCTAGCACTTGTTCCTTCCAGTAATAAATCAGTAACAAGTAGGTTTTCATAGGTTTTTTAAAATTCTCCATAAGGTTTTGGATATATTCTCTCTGTATACAGCACATCTTTCCACTAATTGTGTTAAAAATGCTAGCTGTCAAGGAATTGTCAAGGAAGACAAAATTTACCTCTCAGAAACTTCCCCAATATACTTGTTAATACTCAGTGATCTATGCAGCCTTTTAGGCCTGGAGCCTTATATACCTTATATACTATGTACGGATGTGAGAGTGGGACCATAAAGAAGGCTGAGCACTAAAGAATTGATGCTTTCAAGTTGTGGTGCTGGAGAAGACTCTTGAGAGTCCCTCGGACAGCAAAGAAATCAAACCAGTCAATTCTAAAGGAAATCAACCCTGAATATTCACTGGGAGAAATGATGCTGAGGTTGAAGCTCCAATACTTTGGCTACCTGATGCGAAAAGCTGACTTATTGGAAGAGACTCTGACACTGGGAAAGATTGAAGGCAGGAGAAGAGGGTAACAGAGGATGATATGATTGGATGGCATCACCAACTTGATGCACACGAGTTTGAGCAAACTCTGGGAGATACTGAAAGACAGGGAAGCCTGGCGAGCTGCAGCCCATGGGGTCTCAGAGGTGGACACAACCTCGCAACTAAACAACAATGTACCTAGAGGACTGGGAGATTAGCAAAAGGCTTATGTTTAAATTTTAGGAGCAGCCCTTCAAGAACTTAGTTCAATAGGACCCAACTCCTATTCAGGTGGTTCTTTATGTAAGCTCCATTATTTTAGGCACGGGGGAATATACCAGAAGACTTGTTAACAAAGATACTTGAGTTTTAGCTGTGAGGAAGGAAATACCTGGAAAATTCTGCCAGTCAGAATAGGAGGAATAATAATACCGATAACTCCTGGGATGTAAATGAATTTAGAAAATATTTTTGAAGAACAGTCATGATTCACTTAGAATGCTTTGGGCATTTTAAAATACCCCTGTGAATTTCTACTTTGACATCTGGAAAAACAAACTCCAAGTTCTATGATGGCTTCCTCAGTCTAAATGCTAAGCCGGATGGAAAATGGTTCCTGTTCAGAATGGCATTTTTCTCTACTCTTATAGTATTTTAAATATTTTCAGTTTGGTTTAATATCCTAACACTCTTGTATTTTAAACAATCTAGAAAATTAGCATAGAATTTCCAGTAGGATATTAAGTTAACGGTGAAGTCATTTGGATAAAGCACTACCTTAAAGCAAAAAATAAATAAACCTGCCTATTTTAATGAAATAATATTACTTCAGTATTTTGAAAGTTAAATCATGCCTTATTTTCCTTGAGGTAGAAAACATATTGAATCCCCCAAATTAATGAAGATACTAAATAGGTCGGAACATATAAGGAGGAAAGATCTCTATAAGAAAGATACAAGAAATTCTCAGGCTGTATATTTCTACCTTACATTAACCATTCCTCTGAAAAATATCTCTGCCATAGATTTTCACTCTCTCAAAATTACTGACATGCCAGGAGAAATATCAATAACCTTAGATATGCAGATGACACCACCCTTATGGCAGAAAGTGAAGAGGAACTAAAAAGCCTCTTGATGAAAGTGAAAGAGGAGAGTGAAAAAGTTGGCTTAAAGCTCAACATTCAGAAAACTAAGATCATGGCATCTGGTCCCATCAATTCATGGCAAATAGATGGGGAAACAGTGGAAACAGTGTCAGGCTTTGCTTTTGGGGGCTTCAAAATCACTGCAGATGGTGATTTCAGCCATGAAATTAAAAGATGCTTACTCCTTGGAAGGAAAGTTATGACCAACCTAGACAGCACATTAAAAAGCAGAGACATTACTTTGCCAACAAAGGTCCATCTAGACAAGACTATGGTTTTTCCAGTGGTCATGTATGGATGTGAGAGTTGGACTGTGAAGAAAGCTGAGCGCCGAAGAATTGATGCTTTTGAAGTGTGGTGTTGGAGAAGACTCTTGAGAGTCCCTTGGACTGCAAGGAGATCCAACCAGTCCATTCTGAAGGAGATCAGTCCTGGGTGTTCTTTGGAAGGAATGATGCTAAAGCTGAAACTCCAGTACTTTGGCCACCTCATGCAAAGAGTTGACAGATTGGAAAAGACTCTGATGCTGGGAGGGATTGGGGGCAGGAGGAGTAGGGGGACAACAGAGGATGAGATGGCTGGATGGCATCACTGACTCGATGGACGTGAGTTTGAGTAGTTGATGCTGGACAGGGAGGCCTGGCATGCTGCAATTCATGGGGTCACAAAGAGTTGGACTCGACTGAATGACTGAACTGAACTGATTCAGTGTTTTAAAACTCTTTTTATTTTAAACTAAATATCAGCTTAAAAAAAAATTCTGTCAAAGTCAAATGGAATGTCATCACAGAGAAAAAAGTTAATGGTGAGAAAAGTATAGTTAGAATTATGGTGTAAAAGAGGTGAGTTGTATCCTACACAATGTACACTGACATTTATTTTTGTGATAAAACAAATCAAGTGTAAAAGGCCTGTGCTCTTCATCTAAAGAATAGATTTATTTGATCACAGGCATGATGAATCTTGACTACTGATGGCTTAACAAGTGTAGTTAGGTGCTATGTTAGAAATGCCTGTGATTAACTTACTACATAGTTTACTAAAACAAGATTTTAATCAGGGCTCTTTTAGCACATCACTGTGTACAATCATTCCTTTAAAACCAATAAAAGCATAAAATTATCTAAACACTGGTTTAATTTCTACTAGTAAAATGGGAATAGATACACAAGAGAAAGCAGATAACTACTTTTGCCTTTAATGAGTACGTTTGGAATTAATTCCCCAGACTTTTCACTGAACTTTGCTATATCTGAGATCATATGAAGTATTTCCCACTTTGAGCACTGCACAAGGCTAGCAAAATGATGAAGTATTCTGAAATAACATTTGACTTAGAGTCTGCTATTTGGTTTTTCATGATATTGATCAACATATTTACTAGGTTAGCAACAAAACAGCATCATTGATTGGCACTATTTAAATGTATCCAAAATAGTTTATTTTTGTTTTCCTTTTCTGTTTTCTTCTTCTTCTTCTTTTTTTTTTTTCTTTTCTCACCTTATGAATTGCACTGTGTCATTTTTAAATTAGACAGGATAGTAGGTAGGACCTTGGGGTACATCCATCTGCATTTTTAAATTACATCTCTTGAATCACAGGCAACTTATGGAAAAAGAAGTGAATAGTGTGATTCTCTCACTGTACCTGTTGGAAGTTGAATTTGCAAATAAAACTGTAAGATACTATTTTCATAGTTACTGAATTACTTCCCACTTCTAACACTGCTGATAATCACTTGATAGACTCAGCTTCTGAATGCTCTTGGTTCAAGATTAGATCTGGTCTATCCTGGAATCTGACTGCCAACTATGCAAGACATTATTACTGATAAACCTATTGAGAGATTTCCTGTAAATGTTATCTTCTGTATTATTTAACGTAATTAACTTAATACTACCACTGCTTTCTGCTGTCTCCAAAATAAAAATCACTGCAATTTAAGAAAGTGTCTCCAACCAAATATGATCTGCAGAGACTATTTTAGACTAAACAAGATTTAAAAAGTTTCATCTGAAAGTAAAGGTCTTTTTCAACTGTAAAACTTGAAGATACTTAAATAGTTGGCTTTAAACCAGAATCAGTAATCACATTTTTATAACTTGCAATTGACCTATACATTGGATTTTTAAAATTCCACATCGCCCCTCAGTCCACCTCTTATTCCTGTTGCTGCTGTGTCAAAGCTGCTTCAAGTAGATGTAACTAGAGGATTCTCCATCTTAGTGGTACCAGGAATCTCAGGCTTTCCACCTAAGTCTTCTCTTGTACATGACACTCTTGTAGGAACTTCCCCAGACCTCATACATGCACCATTTTGGAGTGAGATGGAGCTAACAACCCTTCACTCATGGAGAACAAGCCCATCTGTTGATCTTTTCTGTGGATTCATCCAGTAATGGACTTGGGGATATCTTGGCAGGACTGAGCTGGTGCCCAGTTTGAGAGTACACATTTGTTTTGGCCTTTCCTCCTTCTTTTTACCACTGTCTCCATTCCTTCCTTCCTATTCCTTGGTGTGTGTGGACATGCTAAGTCACTTCAGGTGTATTCTACTCTTTGCAACTCCATGGGGTGTAGCTCACCAGGCTCCTCTGTCCATGGAATTCTCCAGGCAAGTATCCTGGAGTGGGTTGCTCTGCCCTCCTCTTCCCGACCCAGGGACTGAACCCATGTTTCTTAGGTCTCCTGCATTGGGAGCTGAGTTCTTTACCACTAGTGCCACCTGGGAGTCCTCCACCTTCTAAATAAACCACTAGCAAGAAAGCTATTCCTCAGATTCTGCTTTTATAGGGAATCCAAAGAACAGAGTATCCTCATTTCATGTTAGAGTATATGTCTTAAATTGGGAATTATGGGATCATGCTCTTTATTGCTACTAAAATATTAGCAAGGGGTTATCTATTCAGCGTAAGGGAAATTGCTAATGGACTCTTCTTGGGCCTATGAGTCATACTGAGCTTCAGAAAAGTGAAAGTGAAAGTCACTCAGTTCTGTCCAATTCTTTGTGACCCCATGGACTATATAGTCCATGGAATTCTCCAGGCTAGAATACTGGAGTGGGTACCCTTTCCCTTCTCCAGGGGATCTTCCCAACCCAGGGATCGACCCCAGGTCTCCTGCATTGCAGGTGGATTCTTTACCAGCTGAGCCACAAGGGAAGCCCAGAACAAAGTTTCATTTTTAAAGGAACTTTAATATGAGAGAAGAAAGTTCATTTTAAAGACATGTCCATCAAATCTTAGAGGAGAACTCCTTGCTTTTGTGAGTTTGAGGTGTTTTCTAAGGCTCCTCCAACCTGAAGACTTTAAATCCAGGAGCATGGACCAGAGTAATGGCAATGAAACAACAGTCACTAACTCAAGCACAAATCAGTGGACACACTGGACACTTGGGTTCCTCTAGGCATCACTCGCTCTGGGCATGGTCCTGAAATGGCTCAAGAAGAGGCTGGGCTTGGACTTCCTTGATGGTCCAAGGGTTAAGACTCTGTGCTTCCACTGTGGGAGAGTGGATTTCATACCTGGTGAGGGAACTAAGATCCCACATGCCCTGCATGGCAGTCAAAAAAAGGGAAGAGGCTGGGGCACAGTTGTCTTTGTCTGTTAACCTGGACCCCTGGCCTGAACTGGTAGGAGTCTATCATGATCATGGGGCTTATTTATTTCCTCTTTGTTAATTTTACCTCCTGTAGTGGCCAGTATCACTGGGAAGAACTATATATGCCATCATGAAAAAAATCTTGAAAATATAAAGCTGAGTGAAAAATAAAGATTCGCAAAGATGCTGCCTATGTAAAAACATACAAAACACCAAAAACTCAATGCCATATGTTGCCATGGGTGAATTATACATAGAATCAAAGTGTAAAAGTAAAACACATCCAGAAAGAATATCTATTGTCTTCGGATTATTGGTTACCTACCTCTGGGCGACAAGGGACAATGTGAGAAGGGTGCACGAGGACCCTGTAGGTGTAATTACAATACCAAAAATGTAAACAAAAGAAAAAAATCTCAAGAAAAAATATATCAAACAAATATGACCAAATGTTATTAAATCTGAATGGGTGGTACACATAATATGTTTTCTTATTAAGTGCATGTTTGAATAATTTAACATTTAATTATTCATGAAATAGTAAGCTAAATAAAATAGTTAATAAAATATTGTTGGTATAAGGCCACAGAAAATTCTACTTCTCTATTGGACAATACTTTAGCCTCAGAATTATACTTACTATGGATACCTATTAGAAATCTAACAATTGAGATGCATTGTCAATCTTCCAAAAATCTACTTTTCCACTTTGGTGGAATGGAAAACTAGTTAATAATATCTTCTATATAAGAATCCATTATAATCTATGGTCTCTTTTTCACCTTCAGCCTAAATTAATGACTATAATTCCCTTAAGCCAGTGGCCCTCCATTGAGAGCAATTTTGTTCCCTCAGACACGTTCATCAACGTCTTGAGACATCTTTCATTGTCATAATAGGGGATGCTAGTGGGTAGAAGCCAGGAATACCGGAAAGCATCCTGCAGTTCATGGCTCCCATGAGAAAGAGCTATCTGGTCTCAAATGTCAGTAGCACTCAAGTTAAGAATGCCTGTCCCAGGCACTCTTCTTTTCCAAATATTTAGACGTTTAATTCTCTTATTCTTAATCATTCTTGAGAGCTCCGTATCTCAAGAAATGATCATGGCATTCTAATAAGAATCTGGCCTGACTTTTTGAGGAAAATCCATTTTATCTTGTCTCCCTGTTTCTTATTTACCTCCCAACACTGGCTGCGTTTCCAAAGCTGTCTCAGTAGGTTGTTTGCTTGTGTCCATCCAGACACCAGTGTGACCTTGACTTTAAAGCCATCTATCTTCTCTCCAAAGTTATTTGTTTGTCCACTTTCACCATCCTATCAAATAATATTCCCTCATTAACTTTTCTTTTGGATTTTTTTTTAGCAAAGTCTTAAAAATATTAAGAATCCATTTTATTTCTTTTATTTTTCAACATTACCAGCAGATTAAAAAGAAAAGTCATTCTGAGTTTGGTAGTTTAGCTGAAAATTTTGTTTTTAGCCTCTCCTTAATATACTGGTCATTCGTACCAAGTAACAAATATTGTGTTCTGTTGTAATAAGGAAGAAATAAAGAAGTAAACGTTTCCACAGAAGCAACTGCTATCCACTATGGTACTTCAGGTAACTTTATTGAGATGCAGAGGATAGCTACTAAGTTTTTGAAGGAGAGCATCTCATTCAACAAGGGGCTACCCCAGAAGATGTTTACTTTCCATAGCATTTTGGGAAAAAGTTGGAGGCTCCACAAAATAGCCTCACCAAGGAAAGGATCACAGAGCTATACTTATAAAGAAATAATTTGTGTGTGTGATATGTGGTGTACCACATGCAGCTCTGGTTTCTATTATATGAAAGATTAAGAAGTGGAATCATTAAGAAAACATTATAGAGGAATTATAACTGTGAATTCAGGGAGGTATCACCAAATTTTTTTTTTCCCCTATTTTTGACCAGGCAGTGTAGCTTGTGAGATCTTAGTTCCCCAACCAAGGGCTGAACCCATGCCTTGAGCAATGAGAGAGCAGAGTCCTAATCACTGGACCATCAGGGAATTTTCTCACCAAATTTTATGTACAATCTTTGATGCAAAAAGTATTTAACCAGATAATATGTATTTAGTTAGATAAAAGTTGCTCACAGAGAAAATGTTGAAGGAAACACATCCCCATGTGAAACAAACATAACAGACTTTGGTCTAATTAATTTGGGGAATATCAAATTTGAACTTGATATGAACTAATAAAAAAAGGAGCTATTCTCTTTGAAACATAAGGCAACGTGTGAAGCAATGGTGCCAAAAACAATATCAGGTCAGAACTTTCATGTGAAAGTGAATTCACTCAGTTGTGTCTGACTCTTTGTGACCCCATTTTGTGACCCCATGGAATGCAGCCTACCAGGCTCCTCTGTGCATGGGATTTTACAGGCAAGAGTACTGGAGTGGGGTGCCATTGCCTTCTCCAGGAGATCTTCCTAACCTAGGAATCGAACATGAGTCTCCTGCATTGTAGGCAGATGCTTCACTGTCTGAGCCACCAGGGAACTTTGATGTACTGGTGTCAAATATGCCTAATATACACTTACTTGTGTAATCTGCTCTACCAAAGAGGTATTTAATTTTTTTTTCTTTTAGCAATATCACAGTACTTGAAAACATATAATTTGTAATGAAAGCCATAAAATTTAGTGTATGTGTGTATGTCACAAGATAGCTCACAAAGCAAGACATGGGTGTGGCAGACAGGGAAAGGGAGTACCTTGACAGCAATTGACAGCACCTTAAATTTTTTTAAATTGAAAAACACATAAAACTGACTAGTTTTGTGACCTTGGGTAGATTACTTAGGCTCTCTGAACTTAAATTTCTCCTCTATAAAATAAGAAGATTAATGATATTTACTTCACAAGGTTGTTGGGGAGTTTAAAGGCAGGCAATTGATATTGACTCTTACTATTAAAAATGGTGTTCAACCAAGGAATCATGATGAAATGATATTCTGAAAACTATTTCTTAAAAGTAATAATTAAAGTACACTGAAGTTTCCTTTTTTTTTTTTTTTTGGAAATAGAGTGGATTGAGGTGTTCACTAAAAGAATGTCAGTTCTACTCCTTAGCATTCAAAAAAGATTTTCCAAGTGAGAGGCAAAGAGGTGGAGCTGTGAAGGGTGTCTGACAAATCATCCGTATCTATGCCAGTGGCTGTGTTTATGGAAATATGTCATGCCCAGGGCGTGTGTGTTGTTGAAGAAAGGTAATTTTTGAGATTCTCTGATGTACACCGTAAACAAGATAGGAGAAAAAATGCGCAGTGAGTAATGAGATAATTTTCACAGCCAGTTGAAAAAAAAAATACTTTGAAGCTTTTTTCAAAAAACTTGAAAAACACTTTCAATTAACAAACTTGAATTTTATTCTACAGAAAATGTAAGACCACTGAATTTGTTAAACCAGTAAAGAATAATTTTGATCCATCCATTCACTCAACAAACACTCCCTGAATACCCATGCAGGCTTAGGTGGTGCCAGGTTCTCTTAGCAAGACAGATGTAGGCATTGTCAACCTGACCAACAGGGGCCTTGAGAAGAGAAATAAGGAGTACTGTGCCTGGCTTGTAAGAGAGGGGAAGTGCTAAGTCAAGGAAGTTTACTCTAAGAATAATAAAATATAGCAATAAATAAGGTAAATGCAAAGAACCACACTACGACCACCAAAATATTGGAATTTGACCCTCAGAATCACAGCAAAAGAAACAAAGAATTTTACTGATCTTTTTTTCTAACATCATTTCTAACTTCATTTTTGCTCTAACATCAATACATATTTTTTTCTCATGAAATAACACTTAGCTTCTACTTGTTATCAAGTTTCAGAGATGACTAAGATAAGATTTTCTTTCGCCACTTACTAGCCATACAAATTTGGGTAATTTACTTAGACTCTCTGGGCCACTACTTCTTTTTCTCAAAGATAACTGTGGAATAAAATTCCACTGCATAGGGTTAAATGAAATAATTATGTACAGTTCTTTGTATGGTCCCTGCCACTTAGTAAGTGCTCAACAAATCTTAGCTATAATTATTACCTTTCTACTTTGCCAGTGCAAAGACACAATTACCCAAATCTCTCCTTTCAGACTGACCTGGGATCTTCTAGTTATTAAGAAATAGACATTTTTTCAGATGGGTATGGACTAGACTCAAAAAATGGAAAGAAAATCTTATTTGTTTCATTGAAAAGAATGGATGATTAAAATCAATTGTTAAGTGGATAATTAGAAATGATAATTCATTGGAAATACACTTGAGTCCCTATGGTAACCTAACCAATTATACTATAACAGAAAACTCTTAGCTTATCTGCTCAATAGAAAATAATTGCTTCATTTACCTCACGTCATCTAGACCAATGGGCCTCTCATGGCAACATTTTCCTCTGTGATCACCACCCTTAGCTACACGTGATTAGATGATGATAGAGGCCACCTGGTCACTCTGGATCTATGAAATACTCTGTCCTAGAAATTTGAAATAAAAAAATATGATCTGAGGGGTTTTTTTTCTTTTGGTTTCAGAAACCACTAATGTCCTTATCATAAATTTCCCGTTTCTGCTTAAGCTGTCCTGTGTTAATTTCTTTAACTTCCATTCAAAAATATTCTAACAACAGTACATACCATACATTTCATTTCAAACTCAATTCAAAGCTAAGATGATGTCAACAAATAGATGGATAATCAAGGTTCTATTAATAGCATGTTGAAAATCTCAACATTTGCACTATAATATGGGCTTCCCAGGTGGCTCAGACGATAAAGAACCTGCCTGCAATGCAGGAGACCTGGGTTCAATCCTGGATTGGGAAGATCCCCTGGAGAAGGGAATGGCTACCCACTCCAGTATTCTTGTCTGGGGAATTCCATGGACAGAGGAGCCTGGTGGGCTATAGTCCATGGGGTCACAAAGAGTTGGAAACAACTAAGGGACTTTCACTTAAAAATCAACAATAATTACCTTTGATGTTGGGACTTCATTGGTGGCTCAGATGGTAAAGCATCTACCTGCAATGCAGGAGACCCGGGTTCGATCCCTGGGTTGGGAAGATCCCCTGGAGAAGGATATGGCAACCCACTTCAGTACTCTCGCTTGGGAAATTCCACGGATGGAGGAGCGTTGTAGGCTACAGTCCATGGGGTCGCAAAGAGTCGGACAGGACTGAGCTACTTCACTTTTCTTTCTTTTCACCTTTGGCATTAAGATAGGAAAATAAAGACATCAAATTTTAATGAAACCAGGTATATGATTTTTCCACTAGATATTATCTGTTGTTCATAGTGTCTGGTAGCTGTAGATACCATTGCTATTCTCATTCCTGGAGATATAGGCGTTTGTTTTTATTGGTGATCACACAAATGTATTTCACAAATGTATTACAGGACAAAGCTCATGAAAATAGGTGAGAATAAAGGAATCTGGTAGACATGCCCAGCAAAATGAGAATGACATTTATAAAATCCTAAGTCCAAGGGCTTGGACAGAATAAATACATAATTTCAATATATCTACTGCCTTTCTCAGACTTGACCTTTTGTTAAGATAGAGAACTACTAACTACTAGAATTGCTTAAGGGGCTTATGTTTAGCTGAGAAGTATTGTTAAAATATTACATCTTGAAAATGGCATACAAAGAAAGAGAAGCAAGCTATGGAAGGTGTCTCACTAGTTCTAGTAGTTTTGATATGAACCTGATTGGAAAAAAGAGCAAGAAACAAAACATAGGAAATCAAATCAACTCTTTCACTTACAGGAAATGGAGAACTGCTTCTACAGAGGTCCATTCTAATCCAAATCATTGCAACATGTAAAACTAATAGAACTCTCATTGCTTGATTTTACAGATTTGGTTTTCTCACAATGGAAGAATTTTATATTTATAAATTAATAAAAACAACTTTCATCATAGATCACTATCAGCTAAACACTTTTAGAACTTACACCCAAATCTTATCCATTTATTTCAACATTTTTTTCTTCCACAGTTGGCTGAAGTTATTGAAATTCATTTTACTAACCCAGAGGAGCACAATATTAATATTAATTTTCACTCTGAACACTGTACAAAAAGATATTTTTTCCATTATTAACAAAGAAAAATACTATTTAGCATATCTAAATGAAGCATATACAGTTTATAACAGAGTACAATAGTAATCATGAAAAGCTACAAAATGATATTATTCTCTTAAGACTTCCATCAAACCAGCCATAGAAAGTGAAATATGAAATCTAAGCAAAACTGTTCAGACAGCCATGCATAGATGCATATTGTAAATACTTCTATTCAGCTTATTAAAGGTTCTCATATTGTGTCTGTGTAATTTGTGGCTGTTTCATCAGTGGAGAGCATTGTCTTTAAGCGATAGTACACATCACTTTTAAGAGTTAAAGGAAACGAAGAGCGTGAAAGGCTATGAAAGCAAGCTGACTAATTTGTGGTAATATCAAACTGAATAAAGAGCTGATTTCATCAAAGGCAGATGGAAAGATATTTCTGGTTTTTCAAATGTTAATGAATAAATAGCATTTAATTTCATAAATGTTCAGAGTTATTCTGAAGATAATTATTTCATAAAAGTTTCTCATTTCCACCACATGCAGGCAGCTGCACTGCAGACAACAGGAGTTGTGTGCTTGCAATTCAGAGTGGACGCTAATGCCTTATTATCATAATTCAGAGGTGGCTTCTCCATACTATGAACATTAGCAGGGAAGAAGGCTTACTGATGATCACGCTCCCTTTAAATTATTATCCAGGGATACTGAAAAAGATGAGAATTTAGGCCCACGAAACTTGGCCTATTTTGCCAAAGAAATCTGTAAGTCTAAAGCAACACCCCTAGCTTTGCCTGTCCTAGAATTAACCCGTTCACATCGTCTGACTTCGGATTATTTGTCCTGAGTCAGGTCATTCTTCGTATATGGCATGCTGGCTCTTTTATATAGAAACAGCTTGAGGAAAGAGTATCAGAATATGAAAACTATGTGATAGCTCAGGTTTAGAAGAAGCTGCAAAATGCAGTTATGTTAATTCTTCAGGATGCTGCCTTTAATCTTAAGTGATGAATCAGAAAAAGTTTATACCCTGATAATATTGTTTTTTTCTTATTTACTTCCTAATTCTCTGCTTGGTCTTGCCTTATTTTCATTCTGTATTTATCTGGACTGCTTTTCTTTTGCATTTAATATTTGTTGGATGATTAGATATTTACAGATTCATAGATAAACAGAACTGGAACGGACATTGAAAAATTCATAATCATATTTACAATCAGATGTGAAACTTAGACGCAAACAAGCCAAATGACATGTCCAGTGTCACATGGTTGATTTTTGATTGAAGCCAGATGAAAAACTCTGTGAGACACTTCTCCTCCTGCCTTCAATCTTTCCCAGTATCAGAGTATTTTCTAATGAGTCAGCTTTTCATATCAGGTGGCCAAAGTATTGGAGCTTTAGTATCAGTCCTTGCAGTGAATAATCAGGATTGATTTCCTTTAGGATTGACTGATTTCATCTCCTTACAGAGGACAACAGAGGATGAGAAAGTAGGATGGCATCATTGACTCAATGGACATCAGTTTGACCAAGCTCCAGGAGATGATGAAAGGCAGGGTAGCCTGGCATACTGCAGTCCATGGGGTTGAAAAGAGTCAGACATAACTGAGTGACTGAAAAACAACAGATGAAAAACACGAATCTCTGAATTCCTTAGACTATATTTGTGCTTTTTAGAGGGAGATCCAAGACTGTGCAAATTGAAGTAAGCTGGGGTGATGCTTCCTAGGCAGTGCTAGGGGTAAAGAACACTCCTGACAATTCAGGAGACAAAAGTGATGGAGGTTTGATTTGACCCCTGGGCCAGGAAGATGCCCTGGAGTAGGAAATGGCAACCCACTCCAGTATTCTTCCCTGGAGAATCCCATGGACAGAGGAACCTGGCAGGCTGCTGTCCATAGGATTGCAAAGAGTCAGAAAATACTGAAGTGACTTAGCACAGTGATGCTTCAAATACAAATACATAGTTTTATTTTTTATAACTCATGAATTGGAATCTTTGGGGTACAGCCTATTTATTTCAGTCACTCAATCGTGTCCGACTCTCTGCAACCCCCATGGACTGCAACACGCCAGGCTTCCCTGTCCATCACCAACTCCTGGAGTTTACTCAAACTCATGTCCATTGAGTCGGTGATGCCATCCAACCATCTCTTCCTCTGTCATCCCCTTTTCCTCCCACCTTCAATTTTGCCCAGCATCAGGGTCTTTTCCAATGAGTTGGTTCTTCACATCAGGTGGCCAAAGTATCAGAATTTCAGCCTCAAAATCAGTCCATCCAATGAATATTCTGGACTGATTTCCTTTAGGATGGACTGGTTGGATCTCCTTACAGTCTAAGAGACTCTAAGGAGTCTTCTCCAACACCACAGTTCAAAAGCATCAATTCTTCTGCATTCAGCTTTCTTCACAGTTCCAACTCTCACATCCATACATGACCACTGGAAAAACCATAGCCTTGACTAGACGGACCTTTGTTGACAAAGTAATGTCTCTGCTTTTCAATATCCTGTTTAGGTTGGTCATAACTTTCCTTCCAAGGAGCAAGCGTCTTTTAATTTCATCGCTGAAATCACCATCTGCAGTGATTTTGGAGCCCCCCAAAATAAAGTCTGACACTGTTTCCACTGTTTCCCCATCTATTTTCCATGAAGTGATGGGACCAGATGCCATGATCTTTGTTTTCTGAATGTTGAGTTTTAAGCCAACATTTTCACTCTCCTCTTTCACTTTCATCAAGAGGCTCTTTAGTTCTTCCCTTTCTGCCACAAGGGTGGTGTCATCTGCTTATCTGAGGTTATTGATATTTCTCCCAGCACTCTTGATTCCAGCTTGTGCTTCATCCAGCCTGGCATTTCGCATAATGTACCCTGAATATAAGTTAAATAAGCAGGGTGAAAATATAGAGCCTATTGGTTTGTTCTATTAACAAGATCCCAGGTGATTCTTAGGGATGTTAAGATCTTTAAACAACTGTAGTGCGCCAGAGCAACTCTCTGAGATTCCATGGGATATTATTAAATTTGTGTGTGTGTGGTGGGGGGACTCTTAGGATGTCCCACTTCTAGTTTCTGTTCTTAGTCCAGTTTGGTATGAACAGACTTAAAGTTATCAAAAATAAGACAAGTAAGTCCAAGGGACTGATATTTGAATAATACTGGGTGAAGTAATTCAGACAGAGAAAGACAAATATATCATTTATATATTTTTATATATATCATAAAAAAATGATAAATATATATATATATATTTTTATAAATATATATATATCATATATATATTTATATATATCATATATATATAGAAATCTAAAAAAAATGGGACAAATGAACTTACTTACAAAACAGAAATAGAGTCACAGATATAGAAAATAAACTTATGGTCACCAGGAGGAAAAGCAGGGGTGGAGGGAAGAGGAATAAATTGAGATACTGTGATTAACAAATACACACTATTTAGATATAAAATAGATAACTAACAAAGACCTACTGTATAGCACAGGGAACTCTTCTCAATACTCTGTAAGGAACTATATGGGAAAAGAATCTACAAAAGAGCAGTTATATGTATGTGTACTGCTGCACAGCAGAAACTACATAACTTTGTAAATCAACTGTAATAAAAATTGAAAAAAAATGACAAAAGTATCTAGAAAATGTAAAAAATGATAATGATAACATCTCTTTGGTGGGGCATCAGAGACACACATTTTAGAAGAAAAATGAAGTGCCTTCTTATCAGAAGTATGGAGTTTCAGTAAATGGAATAGAGGAAGTCACATGTTGACAGAGCTGGTATTGATGATGTTTGGGTAATGATGATGATTTTTATATTGTTTATCAAATATTTATCAAACATTGCTTATCACTAAAACTGAACTGAAGAAACCAAGGAGATAGGAAGGAGAGCTTCCTAAGGAGAGCTAGGCGAGGATCTGAGGAAAAGGGTATAATGGTTGACACTGAGATTCCTTGAGTCTGGTTGGGAGGCAGAGAGTTGGGTGTGATAGTACTGGGCCCCTGCTGGCTGCGGAGGACATTGCTGATTGAAGTGTGTTGTAATTGTGAAGTTTCCAAGGATATGCCACAACACGGTAAGCCCTTGCTAGAGGCTTCTAGCATTGGGTGCCTGCTGAGCTCAGATTTGGCAGTTACAGCTTTATTATCTTTGTCCTTTTCTGTCAAGGTTTTAGTACATAATTTATCTTTCAAGACTCAAGCTTCAACTTACACATCCTCAGGTATTGGAAATTCAAGGTTCTATTTGCCTCTCATAGGAAGGAAACCTCTACATCATTTTTTATTTTCAGAGACATGGGTAGAAGATGATTTGAATCTCTGCTATTCAACATCAGCAGACCAGCCAGGGAGCATCAGAATTTACTGTGAGCTTAATAAAAATACAAAATCTCAGCTCTCATCCCTGACCTAACTGATTCTGATATCTGCATTTTTAACAATATTCCCAGGTGATTCATAACTACTTAAAATTTGAGAAGCTATAAGTAGATGAAAATGGACTCTGATTCCAATCTTTTCATTTTCAGTTTATACTATTAGAGAGTCCCAGATTAATTTTCTTAAGATACTTTTCATGTCATGTCTGTAATTTAAAAAAAAATTCAGTCTTTTATTAAATTAAAACAAGTTTTAAGGCATTCTAAGCACTCCAAAATCTGATTCCATCCTACTGCCTATATTTTCTCCTACCCATTTCCCTTTACCAAAGCTTCAGAGAAATTATATTGATTGTTGTTGTCTGAATATATTTGCACTTTCTGGCCTCCTTTGGTCCTTCTCCTGGTGTTATCTAAAACTTAAATGCTCATATTCCTACTTTACCCCTAGTAACCTAACTTGCAATTCTCGATTTTCTGTTATGTCTTCCATAAAGTCTTCTGTAATAGTTCCATCTATATCTTTTGATAATTCCATATCATCTTGTTCAAATCTTTCTTGTGGTCTTTTTTTGTGTGCTCCTCCTTAATGTATTCATTAACTTTTAATTTAGATGAGCCATGTCACCTCTCTGAAATTCAGTTTACTTATTTGTGAAAGAGAGATCATCACATACCTATTTAACAGAGTTGGTGTAAAATGATTTATAGAAAATCTCTGAAAATATGAATTATTGTGAAGGTGTAAGATTCTCATATCTTTAGCCTCTTCTCTGAACCATAAGGCCCTTGAGGATAGGGATCATGTCTTTGAAATTATGTATTTTCCACAGTTTATGTATAATAAAGTATACAATAATTTTTAAGCAAATAAATGTATACTTAAGTATATTCCATTTTTCTTGTTTTAAATATGTGAAAAATATATACACAGTTACATCATTAAATTTTCTTTTCAAAGAACTATGTGTTGATTATGCTTCCCCAAATCTTCAATTTTTATGTCTTGATTTCTGTCATTTCTTTAAGCATTGTCTTTGCAAATACAACTCCAACCAACTAGCTTAGTTAGCTTCAATGTCATGGTTACAGCTCCAATTCCAGTTTTATAAAATTTCCTCAGTGTTAGAAGGCCTTTTTGGTTACATCAACCCCATATTCTCTACTGAAAATAGTGGACAAACACGCAGGCTCCAGAATCAAATTGCCTTGGTTGTAATCTCAGCTATGCTTCTTCAGTTCAGTTCAGTTGCTCAGTCATGTCTGACTCTTTGCATCCCCATGGACTGCAGCATGCCAGGCCTCCTTGTCCATCACCAACTCCCAGAGTCTACTCAAACTCATGTCTATTGAGTCGGTGATGCCATCCATCCAACCATCTCATCTTCTGTTGTCCCTACCTCCTCCTGCCTTCAAACTTTCCCAGCATCAGGGTCTTTTCAAATGAGTTCAGTCAGTTATTCACATTAGGAAACCAAAGTATTGGTATTTCAGCTTCAGTGTCAGTCTTTCCAATGAATATTCAGGACTTATTTTCTTTAGGATGGACTGATTGGATCTCCTTGCAGTCCAAGGGACAGTCAAGGGACTCTCATGCCTCTTAGTAGCCCAATTCTCTTAGAATATGAGTTTACATGGGTTTGATCCCTGATCTGGGAAGATTCCACATAGCATAGAGCTAACTAAGCCAGTGTGCAACTATTGAAGCCTATACACCCTAGAACCCATGCTCTGCAACAAGAGAAGTCACTGTAAAGAGAAGCCCATACATTGCAACATGAGAGTAGCCCCCTCTTGCCACAACTAGAAAAAGCCCGTGCACAGGAATGAAGACCCAGCACAGCCATAAATCAATCAATAAATAATTTAAAGGACAGTCATAGAACTGTTTATGACATTGTTGTGAGATTAAACATTTTTTGCTCATGATAACTGTTAAAGCAATGATTGTCACAAAATAAGTTTCTTTTAAAGTTTTTTATTACTATGAAGACTATAAAGATGATGAAAATATGTGCTATTGTTTGTAAAAAAATCTTTGTACACTAAAAAGAACTGCACAAATTTTATGATTTTTTTTATTACTGTTCAACTCAGAATAGATTTCTCTTATAGATAAATAAAGAGATTCCTCTTGAATGATTTGAGTCAAACTTTAAATAAATTTGAAACTCTGTTAAACTAATAATTACTATATAAATTTTATGCATTTTACATAATAGCAACCAATAGAGTGAATCATGCTAATTTCAGAAAGATAAAATGTTCTGATGGGCACTGAAAAAGCTAACCTTTGATTCACTATTGAGTGATGCTGTTGTCAGTATTGACACTGTTGGTGACTTTTATTGATAAAAATAGAGAACTGGTCATGATTCTGGTTGACTTGTATATTTATAAGGGAGAGTGATGGAGAAAACACAGGATGAATTATTTTCCTCTCCAATGTACATCAATATTTCCAAATAAATATGCTTATTCGTAGAAAATGGGTTTTAGTCTTTATAATAAACCAGCATGGGAACATTAAAATTAGCTAGTTTTTCCAGGGATTTGGAGTTGATTTCCAAAGCAAAACATTATGCTATAATCCTATACTTCTGGTATATACAGGTATTATCATGCTCCTACTTTAACCTGTTATGAGAAAGAATTTGGGATAAAAAAATGAAACTAAGGCAGAGTTGTGACCTCTCAGATTCAAGCATATCAAGATATATAACAAAGGGAGCTTTCATCAGACTATTTACAAATGTATGTAGAAAATATTCTGGTAGGAAAAGGCAGCCACTGCTTCAGACAAGGTTTATGCATCCTGAGAGGTGACTCTTCAGAAAAACGTGATTGTTTAGAAACAATCAAATGGAATCTGTAAGAAAAATAAATGGAAGAAGCTCTTCCCAGGGATAACTTTGTACTGGGACAACTGACAGCTGCAGTGAATGATCCTCTAGCTCCACCAGCCTTCCTCCAGCATCTGAGAGGTTTGCTGTCTAAATAAAGTGGTGCTGTTTTATTTCTTAGTTTTAGCTTTGTTTGTTTGTCTGTCTTCCCCTCCATTTATTCTACTCAGGTGCTACTTTTCACAGGAAACTTATAATTGAACTTCTGCACTCAGGAAGCTCACAGTGTAATAGAGAGAATTCAAGAATAATTAAGGGAAGGAATACTTTTGTACATCTGTACATTTTGTACCTCCCAGAATTCAAAGTAGATCTTTACATAACTTTCACCATACTTACCACAAATATTACATTTGTACCAGTGTGCGATACCATTCAGCTTTCACTTTTTAGTGACAAAAAACTTGAGGTAATTATCTTGGCTTGATTTCTTAGTAAAATATAGAGGCTTTCAGTGAAGACAGAGTGCTAGAATTGCGTGCTTTTTCCTGCTCTTCAGGAATGGTATTAGAATTCAAGGAACAAAGTTTTCACTTAATATAGAATTAAATAAAAAGCATTCACTGTGGTAAATACAAAGCAAAAGTTAATAATTTTAGGGCTCAATTTCCTTAAAAGATGAAATAATTTAAGGTTAATGTACAAAAGTTCTCTAATGATTTCACTTCCAATTTCTCTGTGGGGAAGCATTCACCAGCTCCAACTGGTTTCTCAACAGGAAAATGCACTAGAAAAACAGAAAAGTGACATATGATGGCAAAGCAGGAGGAATTATGCTTTAACAATAGGGGAAGGTAATGCATATCCTAGACTCAGCCTATTTACTATTATAGTCTTTTCAGTTTGAGTTTCTCAGAAAACAGAGTAGATGTGAAAACTGGCACTTAGAATACAATGGTATATACCATGTTAATACGCTATGACATATAAATTCAAATATTTAAATTTCAATCTTTTAGATACAATGAATTATGGGTACTTTAATATAGCCCTTACTTTCTGAGTATGTATAACTCAAATACCTAAATACACTTATGCTTTCTTATAGAGAAAATTGCCAATAATATTTATAGTCTTTATAATGGTTTTCAAGTCTTAAGATCACTTTTTGTATTGCAACTAAGGATTGAACTAAAGGGATCAGCATTTTAAGAAAAATGGGGAGGGAGGAGGGTTCAGGATGGGGAACACATGTATACCTGTGGTGGATTCATTTTGATATTTGGCAAAACTAATACAATTTGTAAAGTTTAAAAATAAAATAAAATTTAAAAAAAAAAGAAAAAAAAGTCTTAGGTTTTTGCTTTTAACACGCAAAATCTTAGTGAGCTCCAAGTGAAATGTTGCCTCTCCATCTTTAGGGAAGTGTACCTTTTGCATACACCTCCAGGTTACATGGATTCTTGTTGTTCTCCATGTATTAGGAAGTGAGATTGAGAAAAATTACTCATATGCAGCATACTTTCTCCTCTTGGCTCTGTCTCTCCTGTCTCTCTCTAATCCCCAACACATTCTAATCAAACTGTCTTAAAGTTCTAGACTACAGGACATCTGAGACTGTTCCAATAGAAGTCTACACTATGCTTTTGTCTTACTTCTTGCCTGGAAATGTACCTGGACCTGCCCAGAAGACATACCCCATCCACCCAGCTTGTATGCCCTTCCACCAGGGAGAGCTTTCACCTGACCTAGGAAATGCCTGAGAAGAAAGACAAGAGGACATGAAAATCACAATCTTTTTAGGAGAAAGAAAACAAATTCAAGATTGAACGTGGACATTTCAAACTTCTAAAAAGAAAGAGGGGATAGGGAGCTAAATAAATATAGAATATGAGGGACAACAGAAAATACAGTATTTCTGAGTACTGTAAAATTGAGTCTGCAGAGTGTACATCAGTTCAGTCGCTCAGTCATGTCCAACTCTTTGCAATCCCATAGGTTGCAGCACACCATGCTTCCTTGTCCTTCACCAACTTCCAGAGCTAGATCAAACTCATGTCCATTGAGTCTGTGATGACATCCAACTATCTCATCCTCTGTCATCCCCTTCTCCTCTTGCCTTCAATCTTTCCCAGCATTAGGGTCTTTTCAAATGAATCAGTTCTTTGCATTAGGTGGCCAGAGTATGGGAGTTTCAGCTTCAACATCAGTCCTTCCAATGAATACTCAGGACTGATTTCCTTTTAGATTGACTGGTTGTATCTCCTTGCAGTCCAAGGGACTCTCAAGAGTTTTCTCCAACACCACAGTTCAAAAGCATCAATTCTTCAGTGTTCACCCTTCTTTATAGTCCAACTCTCACATCCATACATGACTACTGGAAAAGCCATAGCTTTGACTAGATGGACATTTGTTGGCAAAGTAATGTCTCTGCTTTTTAAAATGCTGTCTAGGTTGGTTATAGCTTTTCTTCCAAGGAGCAAGTGTCATTTAATTTCATGGCTGCAATCACCATCAGCAGTGGCTTTGGAGCCCCCAAAAATAAAGTCTGTCACTGCTTCCATCAATTCCCTGACTATTTGCCTTGGAGTGATGGGACCAGATGCCATGATCTTAGTTTTTTGACTGTTGAGCTTTAAGCTAACTTTTAACTCTCCTCTTTCACTTTCATCAAGAGGCTCTTTACTTCTTTGCTTTCTGCCATAAGGGTGGTGTCCTCTGCGTATCTTGATCATTGATCAAGGTTATTGATATTTCTCCCAGAAATCTAGATTCCAGCTTGGGCTTCATCCAGCCCAACATTTCACATGATGTACTCTGCATATAAGTTAAGTAAGCAGGGTGACAATATACAGCCTTGACATACTCCTTTCCTGATTTGGAACCAGTTTGTTCCATGTCCAGTTTTAACTGTTGCTTCTTGACCTGCATACAGATTTCTCAGGAGGCAGGTAATGTGGTCTGGTATCCCCATCTATTTAAGAATTTTCCAGAGTGTGTTGTGATCCACATAGTCAATGGCTTTGACATAGTCAATAAAGCAGAAGAAGATGTTTTTCTGGATCTCTCTTTATGATATCTGAATATCTCTTTATCCAGCAAGCAACTAGAGGATAGGAAGCAGGGTTTATTCCATTTGTTGAATGAAACAGTATATAAAGAGATGAAAGAATAAATTATTTTAGTTGGGCTTCTCTAGTGGTCAGACAGTAAGGAATCTGCCTGCAATGTGGGAGACCTGGGTCTTGTCCCTGGGTTGGGAAGATCCCCTGGAGGAGGGCATGGCACCCCACCCCAGTATTCTTGCCTGGAGAATCCCCATGGATAGCGGAGCCTGGAGGGCTATAGCCCATGGGGTCACAAAGAGTCGGATATAACTGATTATTTTAGTCTAGATGGAACAGGAGAGAAATGTCATTCTTAAGTGTCAAGTTAGGTAAATTCCACCACTATTATTACTAGGTTCTTCCCATGTTATTGCTAATTATAATAATAATAATGATAATGCACTAACATCTTAATTTTATAGATGAGGAAGCAGAGTCTGATATTATCTAAATAGGTTGCTCATACGCAGTTGGTGGCAAGGCCTCAGGCAAATTAAACGGAATTTAAGCCCATTGTGGTCTAACATATGGCCATCAGCTGCCACTACGTGTCAATAAGTAAAGCATCTGCCATTACCCATCACACTAACAGTAGATATTCAATCACTACTTTAATTCTGGGTAATCCCTTGCCTCTGTTTTCCATCTCCACATTGCTAGATGTAAGGCTGAGAATCACATCCCAGATTTGCTCCACCTTAGTTGTCAAGGCAAACATGTTATTCTTCCATTCAACACTGTACATCCACATGATGCTATAAAGCAGGCTGGGTATGAAACACAGGGAGCAAGGGAGACATGAGCCCCATCCTCATGAAACTTATAGCTTAGTTGGTTAAACAACTAACAATTAAATAAAGATACAAACATATTCATAGACAATGCTATTTGAAATAGAGAGGAAAAGAAAATAAATAAAGCATCCTTCTTGGGTCCTGAGAAAGCCTGTTAGGATCAGGAAAATTTGAGCAGACATTTGAAGGGTAGAGAGTTAACCAAGTGAAGGGGAAGTGGGTTAGATGGAATGACAAGTGCAAAGGCCCTAAGGCAGGAAGAACATGCCTGAAAAACTGAGAGAAAATAGTGTGGCTGGAAGACACAGGCAAAGAGACAGACACGACTGAGAGACTGAGCACACATAATACATACCTATTATAGTTATTATAACTGGACAATATTTTTAACTTATGCAAATTTTGTCCTAAATTTATCCATCTGAATTAGGTTTGAGATTTCTATGACCTGTTGCAATAAGGCTGAGGGTTACATGAGGTAAGAAATTAAGAAAAAAAAATTCTTAAGATTCGGCAACAAATCATATTGATCAATCTTCTCTGGCTTAGCCATAACCCCTACGGCTTTAGCCTTTTATAGGTAGTATGAAAGTTCTGCTATCAGAAGTTTTAACTAGACATAACTTTGAATTTCATTCCACTTGCACTTTGGCTGCTCTGCAAATCTTTAACAATCCTAGACACCAGAATCAATAAAAATCGGCCAATACCCTCTACAATTTCCTTTACTTTTTGCTATGAACTCTCCAACATTTATTGACACCTAAGGATTCTATTCTGGCTTGTTCCCATTTTAACTACAATTTACGTTGGGTTCTGTAATGTCTTAAAAGGGCAGCTAAACTCTGAGTCAAATACCATAATGTCTATTAACCAGATATGCTTAAATAATTTGCTTTGTGGAATTTTAGTGATGGTTACCCAGAGTCAAAACTTATGTGTGTGTATGTGTGTTTTTAAGGTAAATACTAGAAAATAAAATAAAAATGGGTATGTGGCCTATCACTAAACTGCCATAGGTTTATCTATGTTACTTTTACTCTCTGAGCTTTTTCTATGCAAAATAAAGTTTGTTGAACTGCACAATTCCTGTTTTTTAAAAGTTTAAATTTTAGACATTAAACATGTCATATTGGCTTACCTAGTCATTTTAAATTCTTCGTTTTACTGGTAATAGTCTAGTAACAGGAGAAGGCAATGGCACCTCACTCCAGTATTCTTGCCTGGAAAATCCCGTGGATGGAGGAGCCTGGTAGGCCGCAGTCCATGGGGTCACTAAGAGTCAGACACGACTGAGTGGCTTCACTTTCCCTTTTCACTTTCATGCATTGGAGAAGGAAATGGCAACCCACTCCAGTGTTCTTGCCTGGAGAATCCCAGGGATGGTGGAGCCTGGTGGACTGCCGTCTATGGAGTTGCACAGAGTCGGACACAACTGAAGTGACTTCACAGCAGCAGCAGCAGCAGCAGCAGTGTTTAAACCAAATATCTTACTGCTGTGCTATGCTTAATCGCTCAGTTATGTCTGACTCTTTGCAACCTCATGAACTGTAGCTTGCTAGGCTCCCCTGACCATGGGATTCCACAGGCAAGAATACTGGAGTGGATTGCCCTGCCCTACTCCAGGGGATCTTCCAAGCCAGGGGTCAAACCCAGGTCTCTTGCATTGCAGGTGGATTCTTTACCATCTGAACCACCAGGGAAGCCCAAAATATCTTGCTATATGACCATAAAAAGTATGTGTCTCTGACATTTACTGAATGCCTACTATAATACAGACTCTATTCTAAACAACTTTATAGACACAGTGAGGTGTATGTGATATCATTTGTATTTTATAGATGATAACTAAGGCTCAAAGACAACAAATCCTTCACTAAGGTTACAAACCTGAAAAGCAGCACAGATCAGCCTGTCCAACTTCAAAGCCAATGTTGTAGGATTCAGTTCCCAGATACACAGAATCCGAGTCAAGTAAAAGAGGGTAAACTGGCATTCTTATCAATTGTGAAAGTCCCCATCTCCATCCAGTTATTTTATTCGTATTTTTTGAATAGGCTAGGATATCTTGCTGATGTCCCAGCTCAGAAAAGAATATTCATGCATAAGTAGAATGTTAGTGCAGAGTTTTTGTTGTTGTCCAATTGCTAAGTCATGTCTGACTCTTTGCAACCCCCAAGAGGTGGACAGCAGCACACCAGGCTCCTCTGTCGTTCACCACCTCCCAGAGTTTTCTCAAATGCATATCCATTGAGTCAGTGATGCCACCCAAACTTCTCATCCTCTGTCAACTCCTTCTCCTCCTGCCCTTAGTCTTTCCTGGCATCAGAGTCTTTTCCAATGAGTCCTCTCTTTGCATCTAGGGGCCAAAGTATTGAAGCTCCAACTTCAGCATCAGTCCTTCCAATGAATATTCAGGGTTGATTTCCTTTAGGATTGACTGGTTGGATCTCCTTGCAGTCCAAGGGACTCTCAAGAGTCTTGTCCAGCACCACAGTTTGATTTTGATCAATTCTTTGGCACTCAGCCTTCTTGATGGTCCAACTCTCACATCCATACATGACTTCTGGAAATAAACATAGATTTGACTATATAGACCTTTGTCGGCAAAGTGATGTGTGCTTTCTTTTAAGTATACTCTAGTGAAATTCCTTCAATAAAAATTTAAATCTTAATTCCCTTAAGCAAAACAATCACCTACGATTGTGATTTCTTTGACTGCACCCCATAATATTCTAGACATAAGGTATCTCTAACAAGACTGAATTCCAAGAAAAGGATGACAAGTTCTTATTCAATGATACTTCTATTGGCCCCTTTGACAAATACTTATTGGGCCCTTGCTGTGTAGCAGACACCGTGTGTACAACCACTTTAACAAGTCCTTACTCTGCAGGATAGACAGGTTTTTATAAACTGGGAATGGGAGAGTAACTCAAGTGGTGCTACAGTGTGAAGGCAGCTTTAGTGAGCAGCATGGTAAGCTACTATTGCCAATAAAAGGCTGTATGCTGAGAGGAATAGGTCAAAATCAAACATCGATTTTCATCAGACTATAAGAGAGCCTTGAATGCCAGCCTAAGGAGCCTGGCTGATTTCCCAATGAAGACGAATGTGCAAATCACTCCAAGTGTTATTTCTAAATCCAATTCAAAACAAGAAAAATCAGCGATGATTAGCATAATCAAGCATCAGTCCTCTAGTGCTATTTTTGAAAGAAGTTAGATAATTCTACTTTGTCGATTTCTACTTTCAAAAATGAAATTTGCTGTCCTCTTTCGCTTCAAATATTCAGCATGATTATAGACAGTCACTATGTTGATTTACCCTACATAATTTGATCCAACATAGATTGAAAATCAAGTCAGAGGATCCTAATATTAATACTTTCTATGGTATTGCCACCTACTGCTTTTTTGCAACTCTTCATCTTCCTGGTGTCATCTCTATATCATGACACTGGTAGTATGGAGAACTAATGCTGTTATTCATATAGAAAGCTTTTTATTGGAGATGGAGGGATTTGAGCTTTTTATTAGACAAAATCCAAGGTTGATTGGCTATATATTTTCAAAGAATTCAGAATACTAAGTAATACCTAGCAGAGTTGATATGCTACCAAAATTATAATAAAAAATGAAACCCTATCCATTCTCAATACTTTTTGAACTGTCGAGATGCTTCCTTACATTTAATTTATATAACTCAACTATAAGTTATAGATTCTCAATCTGGAGAACAGAAAAAGAGGCAGGTTAGAATAAGCACAGTCTTGGCAGTTTTTCTCATTGCAGTTAATAACTGAGATTAATTAGGCTTTTAGCTTTTTTTTTCCCTAGTGCTATTACTAAGTAGCCTCAGTCATGTCCAGCTCCATGCGACTCCATGTACTGTAGCCCATCAGACTTCTCTGTCCAGGGATTTTCCAGGCAAGAATACTGGAGTGGGTTGCCATCCCCTCCTCCAGGGGATCATCCTGACCCAGGGATTGAACTGGCATCTCTTGCATCTCCTGCATTGGCAGGCAGATTCTTTACCACTAACACTTCCTATGTAAGTTTGTTTTTGATAAACTCTGAAATCATAGAAATTTTTACTAGAAAGGAAAAATTCTTTCTGCCCTCTGCACCTAACAGAACACTAGGACACAAGTGCACGTTTGGAGAGCATTGTGGCTTATGCATGTATGGCTGGACAATGTAGATGTAAAAATGTAAAAATCAGGAAGCTAGTCTGTAAGTTATGTTTATTGTGTTCTATGAGGCCATTCCATCTTACCTATGTCAGTATAGTTTAATTTTCATTCATTTTTTAAATTCTTTCATTCATGAGATGCATTTTCATTCATTTTTTTCTTTTCTTTTATGTGTATTTTTAAATTTTAATTGGAGGCTAATTACTTCACAATATTGTGGTAGTTTTTGCCATACATTCACATGAATCAGCCATGGGTGTACATGTTTTCCCCATCCTGACCCTCCCTTCCACCTCCCTCCCCATCCCATCCCTCAGTGTCAACCCAGTGTACTAGCCTTGAGCACCCTGCCTCATGCATGGAACCTGGACTGATGATCTGTTTCATTCATGAGAGAGCATAAAGTGAAAGACTATGGACCTTTGGATTAGACGGGCCCATGTTGAAATTATAACTTACCGCTTAGAGGAAGTGAGCTTATTTGCTTAATCAACACAGCAATGACAAGGGATATGCTTGAGAAATATCCAGTAGTCTACCTTTTAAGTTCTAAATTTGGTGCAATGGACAGATGGAAATATTTTTAAAATGAAATTATAATACAATGAAGTAAGTAGTTTAAAATAACAGGAGAGCACAAGATGATCGTTTAACTAAACTGGGGGGGAAAGATATCCTGGGCTATAAGTTCTAACATGAGTACTTAAGGTAAAGAATAAATTAACAAGGTCAAGGGGACAAGAGGATGAGCATATTAAAAGGAGAGAGTGTATCCCATTCAAGAAAAGAGAGCAGAAGTGTTATAGCCCAGAGCAGAGTGAAGAAAATTGTCACGTGAGGCAATGAAATAGCTGAGCCTAGCAGAAACATAAAATACAAGAGGACAAGCCATGGTCATCCAAGCAACTGTTTTCAGTACAATATTGAGGCTTTTAATTTTCTTAACAGAACCAATAAAGACAGAATGTTGTCACAGAGAGATTATGCATATAATTGCTCATCATAGCCTCTTGTTATCCTATATATTTCTATGGTGTCTGTTGTAATCTCTTATTTATAGTTTCTTTTTGAGTCTTCTTTTTCTTGATTGCTGTAGCTAAAAGTTTGTTAATTTTGTGCATATTAAAAAAAACTCAATTTTATTGATTTTTCTCTATTGTCTTTCTAGTTTCTATTTCTTTTTGTTCTAATCTTTATTATTTTCTTTCTTCTGCTAACCTTAGACTTATTTTGTTTTTATAATTTTTTGACATGTAAAGTTAGGTTGTATACTTGAGATTTTTCTCTTTTTCTTATGTGAACATTTACTGTATAAATTCTTTTCTTAGAAAGGGTTTATTGCATCCCATACATTTTGTACATGCACATTCATTTTCATTTGTCTCAAGATACTTTCTGATTCACCTTTTGGTTTCTTTTTCAACCCATTGATTGTTCAGGAGTGTGTTGCTTAATTTCTAAGCATTAGTGAATTTTCTAATTTTCTTCTTATTATTTAACTTCTAGTTTTGTACGATTGTGATTGGAAAAATACTTGATAGGATTTTAATCTTCTTAAGTTTGTTAAGACTTGCTATGTGCCCCAACATATGATTTATCCTGGATAATATTCCATGTATGCCTGAGAAGAATGTGTATTCTGGTGCTGTTGGATGGAATGCCCTCCATATGCCTGTTAGGTCAAAGAGACTTCTATGAACAATTATATGCCAACAAATTGGACAACCTAAAGAAAATGGACAAATTCCTAGAAACATTAAACCTACCAAGACCAGGTCTGAAGAAATAGAAAATCTGAGTAGACCAAGAATCATGAAGGATACTGAAGCAGTAATCAAAAATGTCTCAACAACATAAAGCCCAGGATCAATGGGCTACCAAACATCCAAAGAATAATGAATGCCAACCTGTCTCAAACTCTTCCCAAAAATTGAAGAAAAAGAATATTCCCAAACTCATCAAGTTAGCATTATCCCATATCAAATCTGGATAAGGACACTACAAGAAAAGGAAACTACAGTCAAGATATCTGAAAAATATATATGCAAAAATTCTCAACAGTATATTAACAAACTGAGCTCATGTGTGTGCACTAATGGTAAGTCTTTAGGGTTTTCTACATATAAAATAATGTATGTGTATGTAGAGACAACTTTACTCCTTTCTTTCCAATTCAGATGTCTTTATTTCTTTTCCTTGCTTATTTGCTTTGGCTAGGACTTTCCAATACCATGTTTAATAGGAGTGGTAAGAAAGCACTCTTGTCTTATTCCAGATCTTAAGCCTCTTGTACCCAAGTTGTGTCCAACTCTTTGTGACCCTATGGACTGTAACCCGCCAGGCTCCTCTGTCCATGGGGATTCTGCAGGCAAGAACACTGGAATGGGTTCCCATGCCTTCCTCCAGGGAATCTTCACAACCCAAGAATCAAACCCAGGTCTCGCACATTGCAGATGGGTTCCTTACCATCTGAGCCACCAGAAAAGCCCAAGAACACTGGGTTGGGTACCCTTGCCCTTCTCCAGGGGATCTTCCCAACTCAGAAATCCAACTGGAGCCTCCTGCACTGCAGGTGGATTCTTTACCATCTGAGCTACCAGTGAAACCCCCGAACTGAACTCAACAGCACAATAAAAACAGCATACACCAGAGTGAAGTGAAATTTATATCTGTGATGCAAGAGTGACTTGACAGATGCAAATTAATAAATGTAATACATCACAAATGACAGAATTAAGGGTAAATATTGGGGCTTCCCAAGTGGCACTAGCAGTAAACAAACCACCTGCCAATGCAGGAGACTCAAGAGATGCAGATTCAATCCCTGGGTCAGGAAGATCCCCTGAAGTAGGAAATGGCAAACCACTCCAGTATTCTTGCCTGGAAAATTTCATGAGCAGAGGAGCCTGGCAAGCTCCTCTGGGGTGGCAAAGAGTCAGACATGACTTAGTGACTGAGCAACAACAACATCCTCTGATCATCTCAGTAAATACAGGAAAAGTGTTTGACAAATTCCACACCCTTTCAAGATAGGAATTCTCAACAAACTGGATATAGAAGGAACATACCAACTCATAGTTATAACTGTATGTCTAATCCACTGATAATACTAGACTCTACAGTGACAGGTTGAAAACTTATTATCTGATATCTGGAATATGACAAGAGTGCTTTCTTACCACTCCTATTCAACATAGTATTGGAAAGTCCTAGCCAAAGCAAATAAGCAAAAAAAAAAGAAATAAAGATATATGAATTGGAAAGAAAGGAGTAAAGTTGTCTCTACGCACACATTATATTATTTTATATGTGGAAAACCCTAAAGACTTACCATTTTAAGTATTTTAAGTTATAATCCAGTGACATTAATTACAATCATAATATTAAACAGCCATCATCACCATCTATTTCCAAAACTTTCATCACTCCAAACAGTAAATCTTTAGCCATTAAGCAATAACATCTCATATTCCCTCTTCTCAGTTCCTGGTAATCTCTAATTACTTTACTCTATAAATTCTTATATATTAGATATTTAATAAAGCATAAGCAAGAAAATTAAAAAAAAAACAGATAAATTGAACTTCATCAAAATTAAAAACTTTGGTGCATCAAACAACACTGTCATTAGAATGAAAAGACAACCTATGGTATAAAAGAAAATATTTGGAAATCATATTTCTAATTAAAGTTTAATATCTAAAATATATAAACAATTCCTATAACAAGAAAAAGACAAAAACTCAATTTAAAAATAATAAACAAAGAACTTGTCTTTAAAGAAGATAAAGATTTTTCTTTAACTTTATCCATCTAAAAGACAAAAACTTTTCTTTAAAGAAGATAAAAAAGTCTAAAACAAATGAAAAAATTCTCAATAGCTTCAGTCTTTAGGGGAACGTAAATCAAAACTAAAATGAGATATCACTTCATACTTAACTACTGCTGCTGCTGCTAAGTCGCTTCAGTTGTGTCCGACTCTGTGCAACCCCATAGACTGCAGCCCACCAGGCTCCCCCATCCCTGGGATTCTCCAGGCAAGAACACTGGAGTGGGTTGCCATTTCCTTCTTCAATGCATGAAAGTGAAAAGTGAAAGTGAAGTCGCTCAGTCGTGTCCAACTCCTAGTGATCTGATGGACTGCAGCCTACCAGGCTCCTCCATCCATGGGATTTTCCAGGCAAGAGTACTGGAGTGGGGTGCCATTGCCTTCTCCGTCATACTCACTAGGGTAGCCATAATACTCACTAGGGTAGCTGTAATACTCACTAGGGTAGCTGTAATACTTACTAGGGTAGCTGTAATACTTACTAGGGTAGCTGTAACCAAGAAAAATTTAAATAACAAGTGTCAGTGAGGATGTGGAGAAATTGGGACCCAAGTACATTACTAGTGGAAAGATAGAATGGTATACCCAGAGTAGTAAACAGTTTGGTGTTTCCTCAAAAAGCTAAACAAAACTACCACATGACCCAGCAACCCCACAGAAGTATTTATATTAAATAATTGAAAACAGGGACTCAAACCAGTGCTTGCATACCGGTATTCCTTAGAATATTATTCACAATAGTCAAAAGGTGGAGACAACCAAGTGTTCATCAACAGATGACAATATTCAAAACACAGCATATATGAGCAATGAAATATTCATTCATAAAAAGGGATAAATCTCTAATAGATGCTACCACACGGATGAACTTTGGAAATATAATGGTAAGTGAACTCAGCCGGACACAAAAGGACAAATATTCTGTAATTCCTCCATTATTTTTCTTCATCTTCATCACCATTGAAATTATTCCAGCGAATCAGTCTTTAACTGCAGTTGTCTCTGAGATCCTGGCATTCCTAGTTTTTATCTTGTAAATCTGTTGGGATTGTACATGAATCAGTTTTATGTTATTTCTGTTTTACCATCGTGATATAAAATAGTGTTCCTCACAGAGAAGAGCAGAAGTTGAGTGATAATATATGTTAACCTACAACAGTTAAAACAAAACATGCAAACATACACTGGTCTTAGTCTCTCAGGGCTGCTATAGTAAAAAATACCATACTCTCATAACTTAAGTAGCAAATATTTATTTCACAGTTCTTAAGACTGGAAAGTCAATAATTAAGATCCAGGTAAATACTCTCTGTGGGGTTGCAAAGAGTCAGATATGACTTAGCAACTGAACAACAACAACAGATTTTCTGTTGGGTAAGGGTCCACATATTGATTCAGAGGACTTTTTTCTTTTGTGTCCTCACGGCTGAAGGATGAGAGAGCTCTCTGGAGTCTCTTTTATAAGAGCGCTAATCTCATTTATTCAGACTTAAATTGAATAAAGTAGGGAAAACCACTAGACCATTCAGGTATGACCTAAATCAAATCCCTAGTGATTCTACAGCAGAAGTGAGAAATAGATTTAAGGGACTAGATCTGATAGAGTGCCTGATGAACTATGGACAGAGGTTTGTGACGTTGTATGGGAGACAGGGATCAAGACCATCCCTAAGAAAAAGAAATGCAAAAAAGCAAAATGGCTGTCTGAGGAGGCCTTACAAATAGCTGTGAAAAGAAGAGAAGCCAAAAACAAAGAAGAAAAGGAAAGATATACCCATTTGAATGCAGAGTTCCAAAGAATAGCAAGGAGAGATAAGAAAGCCTTCCTCAGTGATCAGCGCAAAGAAATAGAGGAAAAAACTTAATGGGAAAGACTAGAGATCTCATCAAGAAAATCAGAGATAGCAAGGGAACATTTCATGCAAAGATGGGCTCGATAAAGGACAGAAATGGCATGGACTTAACAGAAGAAGAAGATATTAAGAAGAGGTGGCAGGAATACACAGAAGAACTGCACAAAAACTACCTTCATGACCCAGATAATCACGATGGTGTGATCACTCACCTAGAGCCAGATATCCTGGAATGTGAAGTCAAATGGGCCTTAGAAAGCATCACTATGAATAAAGTTAGTGGAGGTGATGGAATTCCAGTGGAGCTATTTCAAATCCTAAAAGATGAAGTGCTGCACTCAATATGTCAGCAAATTTGGAAAACTCATCAGTGGCCACAGGACTGGAAAAGGTCAGTTTTCATTTCAATCCCTAAGAAAAGCAATGCCAAAGAATGCTCAAACTATTGCACAATTGCACTCATCTCACACACTAGCAAAGTAATGCTCAAAATTCTCCAAGCCAGGCTTCAGCAATACGTGAACCATGAAGTTCCAGATGTTCAAGCTGGTTTTAGAAAAGGCAGAGGAACCAGAGGTCAAATTGCCAACATCTGCTGGATCATGGAAAAAGCAAGAGAGTTCCAGAAAAACATCTATTTCTATTTTACTGACTATGCCAAAGCCTTTGACTGTGTGGACCACAACACACTCTGGAAAATTCTGAAAGAGATGGGAATACCAGACCACCTCATCTGCCTCTTGAGAAATCTGTATGCAGGTCAGGAGGCAACAGTTAGAACTGGACATGGAACAACAGACTGGTTCCAAATAGGAAAAGGAGTACGTCAAGGCTGTATATTGTCACCCTGCTTATTTAACTTATATGCAGAGTACATCATGAGAAATGCTGGGCTGGAAGAAGCACAAGCTGGAATCAAGATTGCCGGGAAAAATATCAATCACCTCAGATATGCAGATGATACCACCTTTATGGCAGAAAGTGAAGAACTAAAGAGCCTCTTGATAAAAGTGAAAGAGGAGAGTGAAAAAGTTGGCTTAAAACTCAACATTCAGAAAACGAAGATCATGTCATCTGGTCCCATCACTTCACGGGTAATAGATGGAGAAACAGTGGAAACAGTGGCTGATTTTATTTTCCTTTTGGCTCCAAAATCACTGCAGATGGTGACTGCAGCCATGAAATAAAAAGACGCTTACTCCTTGGAAGAAAAGTTATGACCAACCTAGACAGCATATTAAAAAGCAGAGACGTTACTTTGCCAACAAAGTCTGTCTAGTTAAGGCTATGGTTTTTCCAGTGGTCATGTATGGATGTGAGAGTTGGACTACAAAGAAAGCTGAGCACAGAATAATTGATGGTTTTTCCAGTGGTCATGTATGGATGTGAGAGTTGGACTACAAAGAAAGCTGAGCACAGAATAATTGATGCTTTTGAACTGTGGTATTGGAGAAGACTCTTGAGAGTCCCTTGGACTGCAAGGAGATCCAGCCAGTCCATCCTAAAGGAAATCAGTCCTGACTGTTCTTTGGAAGGACTGATCTTGAAGCAGAAACGGCAATCCTTTGGCCACCTGATGGGAAGAGCTGACTCATTTGAAAAGACCCTGATTCTGGAAAAGATTGAAGGCCAGAGGAGAAAGGGACGACAGAGGATGAGATGGTTGGATGGCATCACCGACTCAATGGACATGAGTTTGAGTAAATTCTGGGAGTTGGTGATGGACAGGGAGGCCTGGTGTACTGCTGTCCATGGGGTCACAAAGAGTAGGACACGATTGAGCGACTGAACTGAATCTCATTTATGAGAGCTCCACTGAAATGACCTAATCAGCTCCCAAAGTCCCGCTTTCTAATCTATCAAACTGAGGGGCAGGATTTTGGCATGAATTTTGTAGGGAACACAAACACTTAGTCTATAGCAACATACGTACTGAAGTAGTCCATATACAAAATTTAAATGAAATAGAGTTTCTTTGATGGTATTTAATTCCAAGGAAAAGGCAGGGGTCACCCTTGATGTTATTTTACAATATAAGGATTAATCAGTGTATAATTTAAACTTTCATGTCAACAGTTTCTCTGCATTTCCAAGGAGTCAACCAACCAGGAAGTGTGCAGTACTCTAATATTTACTAATAAAAAGTATCCATGCATAACTGGATACAGGTGGTTCAAACCTGCGTTGTGCAAGTGCCAACTGTACTTCAAGTAGAACTAGTCAAATTATTAGAGAAAGAAAGAAATATGACCTTAGAGTAAATGTTCATTTGCATTATATATTTTCATATTTTTTCAGGATAAAAATGAAGTATTAAAATATTGCCCAGAAAAATAAGCCATTCAGATTTAAATTGTTTCTTTAAGTTTCTTTTACTAAACAAAAATCTAGCACTAGGTATTAGGAAATAATGGAAAATAAATACATACTTTAAAATAATAAATGGCTTTTTATTTAAAATTTTTCTTAATAGGATTTTTATATCTAACACAAACACTAAAAAGTCAAGCTGAAAAATTACATCTTATTTTAAGTTAACTAAAATTAGGTGAAGTCTTTGTATAATAAAAGCTATATAAGGTTGCATTTTACCAACAATAAAAATTTTTAAATCCAGTACTTCTTTTTTTTTTTAAACTAAGAATCTCTAATCTCTGAACCACAGCTGATGCCAAAGATAATAGAATTGATTCTAAATCAGCCCAGTAGGCAATGTAAAAACTATTCCTGCTGAACATGTTCTTTCTACTTTGAGAATCAAAAGCCTAATCTTGTTATATTTAAATGTGTAACCCCTGTCCTGTCACATTCTGATAAGCATCTTTCAGTGCTGGAAGAGCAATTTTCTCTTTAGCTTAAAAACTTCTTTTACTTTAAATAGCAAGTGATTTATTGTCAACCTGCAAAATTTATTTTTGAATTATTTATTTTCTTCTGCATTGATATTTTTAGTTTTTGGAAGGATATTGAAATGTGAAGTGGTTTCAATTGCTTCATGTGGTCTTGCTCCTCTGATGTACTTCATTCACTCTCTAATAATAATTTTTTTATTTATATGTTGTCCTACAAAGGATCATGATTTAAACTTCTTATTGAGAACTATTTGGAGATATTTGGTCTCACAGAAGTTAAAAAAAAAGAAAAAGCAATATAGGAGGAGAATGGATACATATATATGTATGGCTGAGTCCCTCAACTGTTTACATAAAACTATCACAACCTTGTTTGTTAACTGGCTATATCACAATACAAAATTTAAAAGTGTAAAAAAAAAAAGCAATGTAGGGTAGATAATGCAAATCTCATATGAATTTGTTCTTCATCAATGAGAGATTTTGGTTCTTTTTTTTTCTTTTTGCTCTGCTGGGTCTTAGTTGCTGCACTCAGTCTTT
The DNA here is from genome assembly GCF_027580195.1 of Bos mutus. NCBI lineage: Eukaryota > Metazoa > Chordata > Mammalia > Artiodactyla > Bovidae > Bos > Bos mutus. Next base: position 36,801,205 of record NC_091618.1, read on the forward strand.
TTCCCTAGTTGCGGCAAGTCGGGGCTACTCTCTAGTTGGGTGCTCATGTTCTCATTGCTGAGGCTTCTCTTGTTGCAGAACATGACCTCTGGGATTGCAGACTTCAGTGGGTGCAGCACACAGGCTCAGTAGTTGCGGCTCACAGGTTTAATCGCCCTGTGGCATGTGGGATCTTCCTGGGCCAGAGATCAAACCCATGTCCCCTGCATTGAATGCTAAGTTGCATCAGTTGTGTCTGACTCTTTGTGACCCTATGGACTAAAGCCCAGGAGTCTCCTCTGTCCCTGGGAGTTTCCAGATTAAAATCCTGGAGTGGGTTGCCATGCCCTCCTCCAAGGGATCTTCCTAACCTAAGGATTGAACATGCATCTCTTATGTCTCTTGCATTGGCAGGTGGATTCTTAACCCCTGGGCCACCACAGAAGTCCCTTAATCATCTTCTGATCTGCTCTGCAAAGCAAGACTCTTCAGAATAAAATCTGAATTAGCCCACATATTAGCCCACATAAAAATAAAATATTAAGTAGCAGGTGATATTTTTTGCCAAACAACATTTTTTAGACCGAAAATATGCAAGTTTATCTGTTTTTGCCATTTTAAAATAAACAACATATATTTAGCTGCTTGAATGGATAGTACATTCTATCCAATGCTGAAATAGCTTAACTACTTAAATTCACACCTCATCATACATAAAACAAGTTTTCTGCCTTTCTTCATGATGATAGAGAAAAAAGTTACTATGTAATTATATAAAAAAGCAACTATTTAAGTATGTATTAAGAATCGTGAAAGACTAAGGACAGCATATTCCTAAGCTTATTCATAGTTTTTATACTGCCAAAGAGTGAAAGCTTTCTGAATAGATGGAAAAGATTGTGTGGACTATGATATTTTTCTCTATTTGAAAATGCCAGTGATCCTTATGCTCAAGATTTTGAAGGTCTCATTAATCAAATCACAATTTAAGAAATAGACTCTAAAATGCACTATGTACTCTCTTTTTTGGAGAATCATTGCAAAATGCTCTGGTTTGACTTTAGGACATTCCGGATTTATACAGGCATGAGTGGTCAAACATGAGAAACTTCTTTCAGATGAGACTCAAGAGTCATGAAAGTCTTTGTCTTCCATGGATAGAATTCTGTGGAAGACTGATACAAAGAGCCAACTCATTGGCAAAGATCCTGATGCTGGGAAAGATTGAGGGTAGGTGGAGAAGTGGGGGCAGAGGATGAGATGATTGGACGCATCATTGACTCAATGGAAATGAATTTGAGCAAACTCTGGGAAGTAGTAAAGAACAGGGAAGCCTTGGATGCTTTGGTCATGGGTTGCAAAGATTCAGAAACGACTAAGTGACTGAACAACAATGCTTATAACTGATTCACATTGTTGTACTGCAGAAACCAACACAACATTGTAAAGCAACTATCCTCCAAATAAAATAAATAAACATCACATTTTACATAGATGATCCCTTTCAGCTCTTCTGGCATTAATTAAATGGTGCCACTTTCTTTACCATCTTCCAGAAAAATGCTTTCTCATAGGAATGATGCCTGAGAAATGTAAACTAATGAAACTATTCTAAGATAAACAAGGCTACTAACAAAAGAGCATCCCACTATGCACGAACTAGCCCAGGCTAAGACCTTAGGAAAACTATATGCAATAATCGGGGTCAATAATGCTAATCGTCCACAATTGGATGTGGTGTCTCTTAGCTATGAGCAATCATAGCACTCACCTTGAACCACCTCTTTGTACTTTTATTACCGTGGGTTAACTACATAAACTTTGTAACCTATAAAACGGGCGAAAAACAATCACAAATAACTGGTGTGAGGATTAAGTGAGATAATCAATATAAAGTACTACTTAGTATAATACTTAGATTATACACTGAATATGTAGGAATCCTTGTCACCTATACACATACTCTAAAAATACTCCAAAAGTAAAAACATTGTAATAGTAATAACAGGGACTGCTAAAATAATTCTTAGAATTTTCCAAATGATTTACATGAATTAGTGTATTCAATCCTCACAACAATGCTGAGAGGTAGAACCTATCATTATCTCTTTTTATACTTATTCCACTTGTTTTCTAGGATAGAGAGTCCTGGGAATGATAGAACGACCATGTTTCATGTTTATTTGCTCCTACCTCCCAAGCAACTACTCCCCTCAAGTTTCATCTTATTTTTTTCTTTCAAAATACCAGCACTGGGGTAAGGCCATCCTCTTTAGATTTGTAATTCATTAAGTCTAAGGGTAAGGAGAGGGAACATAAATGAATGCGGGAAGCTGCCATCTCAATCCATTTGTATTTTCTTTACCTCCTATTTCTCTGATATTCTCCAACTTTCCTGATGTTGTGCAAAGGCCCTAGTGGTTTGGACTGTCCCTGCCCACTTCTGAGGTAAAGAACATAATGTTTGTTCTAAGGCAATAGTAGAAACGGGATGATTACTAGAAATAAACTAAAGCTCTTTTCTTCCACTCCTGCCTTGGCTACCTTGAATCTTGGGCCTTAGCCTGTGCCTCCTGCAAATTGAATGCAGAGTTCAAGAGAATAGCAAGGAGAGATAAAAAGCCCTTCTTAAGTGAATGATGCAAATAAATAAAGGAAAACAATAGAATGGGGAAGACTAGAGATCTCAAGAAAATTGGGGATACCAAGGGAACACTTTATGCAAAGACGGGCAAAATAAAGGACAAAAACGGTATGAAACTAACAGAAGCAAAAGATATAAGAAGAGGTGGGAAGAATACACAGAAAAACTTTACAAAAAAGGTCTTAATGACCCAGATAACCACACTGGTGTGGTCACCCACCTAGAGCCAGATATCCTGAAGTGTGAAGTGGGCCTTAGGAAGCATTACTATGAACAAAACTAGTGGAGGTAATGGAATTCCAGCTGAGCTACTTCAAATCCTAAAAGATGATGATATGAAAGTACTACACTCAATGTACCAGCAAATTTGGAAAACTCAGCAGTGGCTACAGAACTGGAAAAGGTCAGTTTTCATTCCAATCTCAAAAAAGGGCAATATTAAAGAATGTTCAAACTACTGTACAATTGCTGTACTCATTTCATATGCTAACAAGGTAATGTTCAAAAATCCTTCCAGCTAGACTTCAACAGTATGTGAACTGAGAATTTCCAGATGTAAAGCTGGATTTAGAAAAGGCATTGAAACCAGAGATCAAATTGCCAACATCCACTGGATCATAGAAAAAGCAAGAGAATTCCAGAAAAGCATCTACTTCTCTTTCATTGACTAGGCTATAGCCTTTGTGTGGATCACTATAAGCTGTTGAAAATTCTTCAAGAAATGGGAATGCCAGACCACCGTACCTGCCTCCTGAGGAACCTGTATGCAAGTCAAGAAGCAAAAGTTAGAACCAGATATGGAACAACAGACTAGTTCCAAATTGGTAAAGGAATAAGTCAAGAGTGTATATCATCACCCTGCTCATTTAACTTCTATGCAGAGTATATCACACAAAATACTGGGCTGGATGAATCACAAGCTGGAATCAGGATTGCCAGGAGAAATATCAATAGCCTCATATATGCATTATCCTTGACTCAATGGATATGAGTTTGAGCAAACTCCAGGAGACAGTGAAGGACAGGGAAGGCTGGCGTGCTGCAGTTCATGGATTGTAAAGAGTCACATACGACTGAGCAACTGAACAACAACCCACAACATGGCAGTTAGAGAGAGCCTTCGTTCTTTCTGTGGTTATCTTATAATTTATATTTTATTTTGTTTAGCTAATAGAATCCAAGTTTCTTTTCTACCGCTGTAGTTTAGGGTTGGTGTTACAGGATGAGGTCAGCAGATGGGCTATTTTGCCATCTTAAAAATCCTTCAGTTCTTAATGTGATAGTAACTGCCTTGATTTCTCAAGTTCCTTAGCTCTTTAGATAAACAGCCTTGTTCTCACTCACTAGGTCCTGCATAGACACATACACACTCATATATACAGCACGGTACTAGAGTTCCACCTTCACACCCTAGACAAGTGTTTAACTTTCCATTATAGACTACATTTGGCCTTGTGCATCTATTTGGATATTTTAATATAACTCCTGCATTAGTTTTAATACAGTCTGAGAAAACGTCATTAATATAAGGAATTGGATTTATAGTTATTGAAGGACAGTAAAGCCTTCCCTGGTAGCTCAGATGGTAAAGCACCTGCCTGCAATGGAAGAGACCTTGGTTAAATCCCTGGATGGGGAAGATCCCCTGGAGAAGGAAATGGCAACCCACTCCAGTATTCTTGTCTAGAGAATCTCATGGACAGAGGAGCCTGGTGGATCTCAGTCCATGGGGTTGCAAAGAGTCGGACACGACTGAGTGACAAAACACACACACACACAAAGTCAAAAAGGATGAACAAAGCAACACTGAGCTAGCAACTACAGGAAGCAACTACTGCTGCTGGAGCTAAGGGAACAAAAGAATACGATTAGGATTGTCAGAACACAGAATCTTGGAGTAGGGATGCTCTGGAGGTCATACTAAGACTTCTGAAATTGTGCATCAGCCACCCAGGCTGATAGCTCTGATAAGTATGATGAGGGTGGTACTGAGAATTGAGTAAAAACTGGAAACGAGGCTGGGTGATGCAGCCAGGGAAGGGAAGCGAAGGGATGCTAACAGAAAGGAAAGGCAAATAGGAAAAAGCAACCTCTTTTTCTTTCATCCACCCTTCCAGATTTCTTCTAAGCCCCTTATTAGGAGAGCTTAACCAAGAGCCAGCTGGAAAGAAGTGATTTGCACCATTTCAATCTCAGAATCACAAAGAGTACAGGAATGTGGGTTTGGAGCAGAGTAGCGATGCTTTTATTATTAACTGCTGCCAGATTTTCTCCTGTGGTTTGCAACAGTTACATTTACCTATATGAACCTTTTCCAATCATCTGTGGTATAGTGAGCATTAGTAATACTGCTGATTGGATAGCAATAGAAGAGGAATCAACACTGGGACTCTACTGAAAGGACCTGTAACTGCCAGAGGCTTCCAAAGCCAGAAGCTGTCATCCACTATTTTGTCCACTTATAGGAGCAGCTGCCAGAAGACCATGCCTTTTAGACTCTGATTAAAGCTGGCAGCGGCAGGTATTTTTGCATGAATAAGGGACCTTTATTTCTACTCACCTCTGAGGGAAAATGGGAAGGGAGCTCATTGCTCACTTTGTAATATTTAGGTGGATGGTTTAAAAAAAAAATACTTAAACTGAAAGACTTGATGCCCAAGAGATCATATAACTTGCCTCAGGTCACGTAGCTCATGCTCGTTAATGCCAGAGCCATATCAAGCTCTTGACTTACTCCTGTTTTTTTCCTCTAGTGCATTAGAGATCAATTTAGTTTGTCTTTAATTACAGACATAGAAGATACATATGGTTATATATGCAACTCTAACTTCTAGAAATTTGGCTGAGTGTGTCAGGAGATATAAGGTTGAGAAGGGCCCATTTCTTCTCTGCAGTTTGTAATCTAAAAGGAAAGACAAAACATGTATATACATAGCTATGACCTACTTAAGAAAGAAAGAGACGTTTTTTCCCAAAACAAGGTAAGTGGAGGTAAAGATTACTAATACTTGGGAAAAATAAAATCAATAAAAACCCCTCAACATGACTATTCCAGAGAGTCAATGGATATAAAATATTTAACACAGGAACTTTTGATAATTTAAAGTTTTTGAATTATAATTGTGAAAAATAAAAGTCCTTCTTTTAAATCAGGTGTAAGTTACCTAAATTTTTAAATTTACAATTATTTTAATTTTTAAAATTTATTAAAAAAATTTTTTTGCCACACTACACAGCATATAGGATTTTAGTTCCCCAACCAGGAATTGAATGATTGAACCCAAGCCCTCTGCAGTGGAAGCACTAAGTCCTAACCAGCGGACCACCAGGGAAGCTCCTCTAAAGTGATTTTTAAATGTCATTTTTGCAAAAACAAGCAAAGACAGCTAAATGAACAGAAAAACTAGTCACAAGGATGAACTATTATGAAATTGCATTCTTATGTATTTTTGCGTTAAAATAGCTATCAACTGAAAGGACAATTTATTGCTGAAATGTTAAAGAATACAAATCAACTTCAAATAATTGAGTACAAAGAACTCGAAATAGTACAGCAATTGCAGCTATGTACCATAAAGGTAAAAAAAAAAATATTGATCTTGAGAAAATGAGCCAAGATTTTGATGTCAATCATTAGGCTATTTTGATGGTAAGAGCAACTATTAAAAACAGCAGGAATGAGACTGAAAGAATAATATTGATATGTAAAGAAGATAATTTCACAATTAACAATAGTAGAAAAAAATCAGGAAAAGTCTTAGAGCAGTGAGTGGCATGTCTTTTGGGTTTTGCTTGTTTATTTGGTGAACTGATATTTGTTGTTCCCAGAAAGCTAAGGATGTTGTAAAAATCCTGAAATGTGCTCATATTTTTTCCCACTGCCTTTAGGCTGGAATATACTTGAGAAGACTCAAGAAAAATGCTCACCTGTTCTGGACATTCGTTAAAACAATTATGAATCAGAAAGTTTATTTTTTAGATAAACAATCTGTTTCAGAAATGTAAGCTTATTTTTAGTAAAAATACAAATTGATAATTCACCTGTGTCTTTGTTCCTCATCCACACCAAAAAGTAATTTTAAGTCTCTTTTAATTTATGTCAAGATTTCTCAACCTTGGCACCACTGACATTGGGCTGGACACTTTGTTGTTGGGGAAGGCTATCCCATGCATTTTAAGATGTTCAACAGGGCCCCTGCCCTCCCCCCACTAGATGACATTAACATCTACTCCTCCACTTGATACAGCTAAATATATCTCCAGATGTTATCAAGTGTGCCCTGGGGGCAAAATCCCCATAGCTGAGAACTTCTGATTTTATCTTTTCCAAGCTTGTCTCTAACTCAACACATCTATTAGATTGGTACCTATTATCCTAATTGAATCTATTTAAGGCTAACACGGGACATTAAATTTGGAGAATTTATGGAGTTAAAGAGATGTGGGATTGGAAAGATGCCAGTGGTTTGAGGAATATAGGACAATAAACCATTTTATCATCAGTGCCCTCTAGTCATGCATTTAGCAAACATTTAACATACATTTGTCAAGTAAACTAACCATTAAAGAGGAACCAGGCTTGGGAGTTTCCAGGATGTAGAGATAAGAGCACTGGAAGAGGGAAATGTGGTTGAAGAGAAGATAAACCATTATAAAGCTCTGTTAACAGATTAATATCTGTAATCAGGGTCAATATTTAGGGGCCCACATATTTGGGAGAAATATCCTATGACATACCTTATATGTGGAAAGTAAAAAGAAATGATACAAATGAACTTAAAAAACAGAAAGAGACTCAAGGACTTAGAGAATGAATTTATGGTTGCCTATACACACTACTCTATTTAAAATGGATAACCAACAAGGATCTACTGTATAGCACGTGGAACTCTGCTCAATGTTGTGTGGCAGCCTGGATGGGAGGGGGGTTGGGAGAGAATGGATACATGTATATGTATGACTGAGTCCCTTTGCTGTTCACTTGAAACTATCACAGCATTGCTAATCAGCTACACCCCAATACATAATTAAAAGTTTTTAAAAAGATATAAAGCAAGGTCCATAATCATAAAAAAGAGGAATGAAGGGATGAAATTTGGGGTTAGAAGAAACTGAATGTGGAGAGTGTGCACATAGATTGGGAAAGTAGCTGGGCAAGCCCGCAGAACCTGCTGTAGTGTTAGGCGCTCACCGAGCATGGAGTCACGGTCAAGGATCCAGGACACTCCTGGGCTTACTTGTCACAGGACACTGTTCTTGAAAGAGTTTCATGCATGATTGTTCTGAGTAGCTGCATGTGGTGAGTTCTGTGTCTCGTCATTTTGTAGCATACTGCCCAGCACAGAAACCTGCTTAGTCCTCTCAGTAACTAGGTCATTTATTACATATGATTTTTACCTATAGAAGAAACATTTCTCTCTGCCTTTTATCTTCTTTTTTACATGTATGCAATTGTGGTTATTTTAATTAGTTTTACTGTATCTCTGCATAAAAAAAACTTTATGAAAATAAATACTATTTCATCCACAATTACAGATCTCAATATTTATTTTTTTAAAGAAACATGAGAAACAAACTCAGTTGAATGGGAAAATATAGACTTCATAAATATTGAAACGACAGGATTTAAAATCTGGAAACAACTATGCATGAAAGGCTACATTGTAGTTTAAGTATTTTGTCTAAGAGTTATGTCTAAGAAAACCCTTTTTAAAACAATGTATTAAAATATTTGTTAGATTTTCAAGTACTTTTCTAAATATCCAAATGAAGTGGTGAGATAATGAAATCTCTCTTCTTGACAACCATTTTCCACTGACTTATTCTAACTGCACAATGTGGTAAACATTTGATGTATGTTATAAACACTTTGAAGAATTAAGTTCTCAAGGACAAAAATGTAATCCATCTTAGACATCTTTTAGATATTATTTTCATTATTCCACAAATTTACTACATTGCATAATATAATAGAAAACCTGGCTACTGGAAAAAATTTAAACATGTTTTGTATGCCCTAGACAGTCTCTGTTTACATCATGATATATAGCTGCATTTTTCTTGATGGTGTATTATGTTGAGTCTCTGTTGTTAAACAAATCACAGTTGGCCATATATTACTAGTATTTTTATTTATCTATTTTTGATGTTAGGTTAAGAATAGCAAATGTTATAAATAACTGTTCCTTCATCCCTGGCATTTGGTAGACAGTACCAAGTAATCTTTTTGCTGAGGCGGGAAACAACCTCAGAATCCCTTTGAATATGGTACTTCAGGCAACCATTGATAGTTTTTAGAATGGGAATGAGTCCCTGAGATGTTCAGTTTCAACATGATGAGGTTATCGACTCTATGGACAAGAGTTTGAGTAAGCTCTGGGAGTTGGTGATGGACAGGGAAGCCTGGCGTGCTGCAGTGCATGGGGTCGCAAAGAGTTGGACACAACTGAGTGACAGAACTGAACTGCACTGAATCTACTGAGGATTTTGGTGATGCTGTGAAGATATTTTGGCCTTCCCCTGTGGTGTTACCACTAGCACCACACAGGATGTTAATGCAGGAGACATAAGAGATGCACATTCGATCCATGGGTTGCTTTCAGCTGGAGGAAAGTATGACAATCCGTTTCAGTGTTCTCACCTGGAGAGTTCCGTGGACAGAGGAGCCTGGCAGGCTACAGTCCATGGGGTCACAAAAAGTCAGACATGACTCAGCAACTTAGCAGACATGCACACGAATACATTTTATAAATGTGATTCATATTGACAATCAATTGATTTTATGAAAAGGAGATTATTTTACATAATCTGGATGAGCCTGATTCAACCTGTTGAAAGACATTATGAACAGAATTGAGATTTCCCTGAGGAAGGAGAAATTCTGCTTGTCCACTATAAAATCTGCTCCTGCTGAAGTTTCCAGTCTGCCTTTCTTGATGGACTGTCCTATGGATTTCTAGCTTACCTGGTTATAGCCCAGTTTCTTTCTATAAACCCAGTTACCTAATCCAGTTAACTGCAGTAAATCTCTCAGTCTGTCTATCTATCTATCTATCTATCTATCTGTCATCCGTCTCCTAAATATTGCGTTTCCCTCTTATATGCACTTTCATTTTCACCAACACAGGATATTTTTGAGCAAACATCAGAGAGCAACATGAGTTCACTGTGATATAGGTATCTGTTTCAAGGAAAAGGAAGAAAAATAACTAATCAGGCTCCCCTGTCACTGGGATTCTCCAGGCAAGAACACTGGAGTGGATTGCCATTTCCTTCTCCAATGCATGAAAGTGAAAGTGAAAGTGAAGTCGTTCAGTCGTGTCCGACTCCTAGCAACCCCATGGACTGCAGCCTACCAGGCTCCTCCATCCATGGGATTTTCCAGGCAAGAGTACTGGAGTGGGGTGCCATTGCCTTCTCCAAATAAACATTAATAAATATAATTTACAAGAAAAATCATAATTTGTTTCTACTGTGTTATTTTGTTTTCAAATTTGGGGTCCTTTTTTGAAAAGAATTATAGTCAAAATGGTGGCTACTCAGATGGCGCAGTAATAAAGAATCTGCCTGCCAATGCAGGAGATGCAAGAGATGCAGGTTTGATCCCTGGGTTGGGAAAATCCTCTGTAGTAGGAAATGGCAACCCACTCTGATATTCTTGCCTGCAAAATTCCATGAACAGAGAAACTTGGTGGGCTACAGTCAATAGGGCTGAAAAAAGTCGGACACAACTGAACGACTGAGTACATATGCACACACTATGTCTATGTAATGAATAGGTCTATAGTCAAAGTGGATCATGTTTGGAGAAGAATGAACAAGCTGATGAAAAATAAGTCAAATCATATAAAGGAACTACTGGAACCACTTGGATTGTCATCCTAGAAATGAAGCCACAAAAAATGGAAGGGGTATATCCATGGTGGCCAGACAAGTAGTATGACAGAAATATACAAAAGTGACTCCCACTTATATATGATTCAAGACTAGTGGTTTGTAAGGTGAATATTAGTTCATCACAACTCTGTGAAGTTAAGTATTATTATTATAGTCCTTTTATCAAGGAAGAAAGTCAAAAAGTGTTTAATAACTTTCTCGAAATTATAGTTCATAATACAAATGTGGTTATTGTTATAGGTTAAATTCATATGTTGAAGTCCCAACGCCCAGTACCTCAGAATGTAACTCTATTTGAAAACAAGATTTCTGTAGATGATCAAATTGAAATGAGGTTATTATGCTGGGCCTCAATCTAATATGACTGATGTCTTCATAAAAGAGGACTGATGTATGTATGTAATATGTCTAAAGGAGAAGTTTAGACATACTATGGATACACAGGGAGAATATCATGTGAACAAGAAGATAATGATTGGGGTGATGCTTTTACACTTCAGGGATCACCAAGATTGCCAGTAAACCACCAGAATTCAGGAGAGAAATTTGAAACAGACTTTTGTTCACAACCAACAGAAGCAATCCTGCTTGCTTGATTGACCTCAGACTTTTAGGTTACATAAATGTAAGATGATGAATTTCTGTATTTAAATAACTCAATGTGTGGTATTTAGCTACAGTGGTCTAGGACAAGTGTTAGGCAGTTATGGCAGACTAATAGAGGTGTCTCACTTGGGTTATATTTCAGCCAGTCCCAACTACAAACAATAGCATAAACAATGAATCAGACACTTTCTTAACATATCCTTTTAAATATTAATAAGAAGGCAAAACAACATAGGCTGTGTATGTAGTGTGATTTCACAGCTGTTACAAGCTACTCTTTCCTTCTTAGGGTCCAATAAGACTCCAGGTCTTGCCGACTCTAGCTTCATGTGGAAACAAGATTAGATGTATTTCTGGTTGGACCCAGGAAACAAAACAGGGACCAGTGGATAAGAGCTTTACAGAAGCAAATTTTGGCACAATGAAAAGAAAATCTTCCCATGGACAAAGGCTGCACAAAATTGGAATGAGAATTACGTGGGACTGTGGCATCCCCATCATAAGAGATATTTGTGCTCTCTAGAGGGATCTAGTCCTCCGTAGAAAATTGATCCCTCTAATGCAGATCATGGCAGCCAGTCCCATCACTTCATGGGAAATAGATGGGGAAACAGTGGAAACAGTGTCAGACTTTATTTTTGGGGGGCTCCAAAATCACTACAGATGGTGACTGCAGCCATGAAAATGAAAGACGCTTACTCCTTGGAAGGAAAGTTATGACCAACCTAGATAGCATATTGAAAAGCAGAGACATTACTTTGCCAACAAAGGTTCGTCTAGTCAAGGCTATGGTTTTTCCTGTGGTCATGTATGGATGTGAGAGTTGGACTGTGAAGAAGGCTGGGTGCTGAAGAATTGATGCTTTTGAACTGTGGTGTTGGAGAAGACTCTTGAGAGTCCCTTGGACTGCAAGGAGATCCAACCAGTCCATTCTGAAGGAGATCAGCCCTGGGATTTCTTTGGAAGGAATGATGCTAAAGCTGAAACTCCAGTACTTTGGCCACCTCAATCGAAGAGTTGACTCATTGGAAAAGACTCTGATGCTGGAAGAGATTGGGGGCAGGAGGAGAAGGGGACGACAGAGGATGAGATGGCTGGATGGCATCACTGACTCAATGGACGTGAGTCTGGGTGAACTTCGGGAGTTGGTGATGGACAGGGAGGCCTGGCGTGCTGCGATTCATGGGGTCGCAAAGAGTCGGACACGACTGAGCGACTGAACTGAACTGAACCGAATCCTTGTGAAGCAGCACCTGTCCTGTCCTGCTATCTAGGAAAAAGCAGATAAAAGATGAAAATTAGTTTTGGGTATGAACAGGGCTGATAGAGTAGATCTACTTCTAAGGAAGTTAGGATAGAGGGCCTGAGTCTCGGAGAAATGCAACAGGGTAAATTATTGTTACAAGTATAGATTAAGTTCAAAGAAAACTACTATAGCAGCAATTTGTAAAACAGACATGCAAGGAAGGGCTTAACTAACAATTACCTGATACTCAGTAATAAAGAGCTGGCAAGTAATGGTATTTCATTGATTGGTAATAAAAGGTATACCCAGTAAAGAATATCATAGTCATGGAGATCTGATTAAAATCGGTGGGTGCATGCTAAATCGCTTTAGTCATGTCTGGCTCTTTGCAATGCCATGGGCTATAGCCTGCCAGGTTCCTCTGTCCCTGGGATTCTCCAGTCAAGAATACTGGAGTGGGTTGCCACTCACCCCTCCAGGGGACCTTCTCTATCCAGGGATCGAATCTGTGCCTCTTATGCCTTCTGCATTGGCAGGCGGGTTCTTTACCACTAGCACCACCTGGGAAGCCCCACTAAAAACAGAGGTAACGATTACTTCTCAGGTCACAAAGAGAAGTGCTCTGTTATCCAGGACTATATGTACTTTATCCCCCCAAATATGCAGAAACCAAGAGCTGCTGATGCAGTTACATGTCCAAAGAACAGATATGACAGAACTGCTATTTAAGGTCAATTTTGCCTTTAAAAAAAAAAAAAAAAAAAAGAGGCATAGGAAAATACAGCTGTGGGGATTAAATGACTAAAAGTAAGATGTGAAATCATCTGCTATGATTATTTTTATACTAGAACAGTTGTGGAGGTGCTTTCTGAAGAGCTTGTTTATATCTAGTCAATCTGATCACATGGAACACAGCCTTGTCTAACTCAATGAAACTAAACCATGCCGTGTGGGGCCACCCAAGGTGGGTGGGTCATGGTGGAGAGGTCTGACAGAATGTGGTCCACTGGAGAAGAGAATGGCAAACCACTTCAGTATTCTTGCCTTGAGAACCCCATGAATAGTATTAAAAGGCAAAATGATAGGACACTGAAAGAGGAACTCCCCAGGTCAGTAGTTGCCCAATATGCTACTGGAGATCAGTGGAGAAATAACTCCAGAAAGAACGAAGGGATAGAGCCAAAGCAAAAACAATACCCAGCTGTGGATGTGACTGGTGATAGAAGCAAGGTCTGATGTTGTAAAGAGCAATATTGCATAGGAAACTGGAATGTCAGGTCCATGAATCAAGGCAAATTGGAAGTGGTCAAACAGGAGATGGCAAGAGTGAATGTTAACATTCTAGGAATCAACGAACTCAAATGGACTGGAATGGGTGAATTTAACTCAGATAACCATTATATCTACTACTGTGGGCAGGAATCCCTTAGAAGAAATGGAGTAGCCATCATGGTCAACAAAAGAGTCTGAAATGCAGTACTTGGATGCAATCTCAAAAATGACAGAATGATCTCTGTTCGTTTCCAAGGCAAACCATTCAATATCACGGTAATCCAAGCCTATGCCTCAACCAGTTATGCTGAAGAAGCTGAAGTTGAACAGTTCTATGAAGACCTACAAGACCTTTTAGAACTAACACCCAAAAAAGATGTCCTTTTCATTATAGGTGACTGGAATGCAAAAGTAGGAAGTCAAGAAACACCTGGGTAACAGGCAAATTTGGCCTTGGAATACAGATGAGGCAGGGTAAAGGCTAATAGAGTTTTGCCAAGAGAATGCACTGGTCATAGCAATCACCCTCTTTCAACAACACAAGAGATACTTTACACATGGACATCACCAGATGGTCAACACTGAAATCAGATTGATTATATTCTTTGCCGCCAAAGATGGAGAAGCTCTATATAGTCAGCAAAAACAAGACTGGGAGCTGACTGTGGCTCGGATCATGAACTCCTTATTGCCAAATTCAGACTTAAATTGAGGAAAGTAGGGAAAGCCATTAGACCATTCAGGTATGACCTAAATCAAATCCCTTATGATTAGACAGTGGAAGTGAGAAATAGATTTAAGGGCCTAGATCTGATAGATAGAATGCCTGATGAACTATGGATGGAGGTTCGTGACACTGAACAGGACACAGGGATCAAGACCATCCCCATGGAAAGGAAATGCAAAAAAGCAAAATGGCTGTCTGGGGAGGCCTTACAAATACCTGTGAAAAGAAGAAAAGCAAAAAGCAAAGGAGAAAAGGAAAGATAAGCATCTGAATGCAGAGTTCCAAAGAATAGCAAGGAGAGATAAGAAAGCCTTCCTCAGCAATCAATGCAAAGAAATAGAGGAAAACAACAGAATGGGAAAGACTAGAGATCTCTTCAAGAAAATTAGAGATACCAAGGGAACATTTCATGCAAAGATGGGCTCGATAAAGGACAGAAATGGTATGGACCTAACAGAAGCAGAAGATATTAAGAAGAGGTGGCAAGAATATACAGAAGAACTGTACAAAAAGAGCTTCATGACCCAGATAATCATGATGGTGTGATCACTCACCTAGAGCCAGACATCCTGGAATGTGAAGTCAAGTGGGCCTTAGAAAGCACCACTATGAACAAAGCTAGTGGAGGTGATGAAATTCCAGTTGAGCTATTTCAAATCCTGAAAGATGATGCCGTGAAAGTGCTGCACTCAATATGCCAGCAAATTTGGAAAACTCAGCAGTGGCCACAGGACTGGAAAAAGTCAGTTTTCATTCCAATCCCAAAGAAAAGCAATGCCAAAGAATGCTCAGACTACCACACAATTGCACTCATCTCACACACTAGTAAAGTAATGCTCAAAATTCTCCAAGCCAGGCTTCAGCAATATGTGAACCGTAAACTTCCAGATGTTCACACTGGTTTTAGAAAAAGCAGAGGAACCAGAGATCAAATACCAACATCTGCTGGATCATGGAAAAAGTAAGAGAGTTCCAGAAAAAACATCTATTTCTGCTTTATTGACTATGCCAAAGCCTTTGACTGTGTGGATCACAATAAACTGTGGAAAATTCTGAAAGAGATGGGAATACTAGACCACCTGATCTGCCTCTTGAGAAACCTATATGCAAGTCAGGAGACAACAGTTAGAACTGGACATAGAACAACAGACTGGTTCCAAATAGGAAAAGGAGTATGTCAAGGCTGTATATTGTCACCCTGCTTATTTAACTTCTATGCAGAGTACATCATGAGAAACGCTGGGCTGGAAGAAACACAAGCTGGAGTCAAGATTGCCGGGAGAAATATCAATCACCTCAGATATGCAGATGACACCACCCTTATGGCAGAAAGTGAAGAGGAACTAAAAAGCCTTTTGATGAAAATGAAAGAGGAGAGTGAAAATGTTGGCTTAAAGCTCAACATTCAGAAAACAGATCATGGCATTCGGTCCCATCACTTCTAGGGAAATAGATGGGGAAACAGTGGAAACAGTGTCAGACTTTATTTTGGGGGGCTCCAAATCACTGCAGATAGTGACTGCAGCCATGAAATTAAAAGACGCTTACTCCTTAGAGGGAAAGTTATGACCAACCTAGACAGCATATTCAAAAGCAGAGACATTACTTTGCCAACAAAGATCCGTCTAGTCAAGGCTATGGTTTTTCCAGTGGTCATGTATGAATGTGAGAATTGGACTGTGAAGAAAGCTGAGCGCCAAAAAATTGATGCTTTTGAAGTGTGATGTTGGAGAAGACTCTTGAGAGTCCCTTGGACTGCAAGGAGATCCAGCCAGTCCATCCTAAAGGAGATCAGTCCTAGGTGTTCATTGGAAGGACTGAGGCTAAAGCTGAAACTCCAATACTTTGGCCACCTCATGCAAAGATTTGATTCATTGGAGAAAACCCTGTTGCTGTGAAAGATTGAGGGAAGAAAGGGAGGGGGACGACAGAGGATGAGATGGCTGGATGGCATCACCAACTCGATGGACATGATTTTGAGTGATCTCCGGGAGTTGGTGATAGACAGGGAGGCCTGGTGTGCTGCGATACATGCGTTGCAAAGAGTTGCACAGGAGTGAGCAACTGAACTGAACTGAATATAGAAAGAAGATGGAAATTCAAAATACGGTGCCCAACGCAAAACAAATTTTGTTTGGTATTTGGTATGGAAACCACCTAAGACCTCTGATGATTTTCATATGTCTACTCTGTAATTCTGGTCACAGAGCAGACATTCTGACATTAAAATTCTATAACGCTTTATAAAACTCTGGAAGATGGTGAAGGACAAGGAAGCCTGGCATGTGGCAGTCCATGGAGTCACAAAGAGTCAGACACAACTGAGTGACTGAACAACAAGAAATGCTTTATAAAGTAGTGCCTCCTCTTATGCCATAATAAAAGCCAGGAATAGACTCTCGGGTCCTCTTATGCCATAATAAAAGCCAGGAATAGACTCTTAGGTCTCCTGACTTCTAATGAAGTGTCATTTATACTCTGAATTGTTGACAGTGAATTACCAAGCAAATATGGACATGTAAAATTTCATTCCCAAAATGAGAATGAAATTCCTTGGTAGTCAAGGAGCAGCTGCATTTTTCTTTCTGATTATTCTATTACTTAGTTGTTTAAGTTCACATTTCTTAACAAAAGTTGATCAGTGTCACTTGTGCTGAAAGATGGTACTAGAACTGCCTGAAAGTGAAAGATAGTCGCACAGTCTTGTCTGACTCTGCGATTCCATGGACTGCAGCCTGTCCTCCTCTGTCCATGGAATTCTCCAGGCAAGATTATTGGAGTGTGTTGCTATTTCCTCCTCCAGTGGATCTTCCTGACCCAGGAATTGCACCCAGGTCTCCCACATTGCAGGCAGATTCTTTACCAGCTGTACCACAAGGGGAGCCCAAGAATACTTTGTAGCTAAGCTGGAAAGAATACTACTGGGAGAACTAATTTATATTTATTCACAAGAATAAGAGAATAAGTAACATTAATGAAAAAAATAATGAGTTTAATTCAGAGATTCTAAGGGTTATATTAAAATATCAGATCTAAAAACCATTAAACCATTAAATAGTTTACCTTCCCCCTTTCACCTACATAGACTTTTTCTTCTTCATGCTTTCTTCTACTCTAAAGCTGAATTGGAGACATTAAATTATGATTATATTTTGATACTTTTATCAATAAACACACATACATATGTACTACCATGTGCTTATTTCATAATCAGTCACTTATAAGCAGGAGCACAGTAAAACATAGTTTCTTTTTTGCCTACTACTGTTTCTAAAATTGATTCAAAAGTAAAGACACTCAAAATGAAATACTCCCTGTAGGTTTTCAGTTCTTCTAAATTACTATTTTGAAGATTTTTTCAAACAGAAATATAAAATTTTCTTATATATATATATATATTTCCTTTTTTTCAATCTGGATTCAGCTAAACCACAGGAAGCAAACTGAGTTCTTAGAATGATTTGAAGATAAGGATAGAAATTTTTTTGTTGTATCTAAAACTCAAACTTGAGTCCTGTTTAAGAATATTTGGTGGCCAATGAGCAGATACATATTTCTTTCTCTTTGTAACCATGTATTTTGAAAAAACAAGAATGAAGAGAGGGTGGAAATAGCACTCTTTCAAGATACGAGAGTCCTGTGTTTTCCTTGGGCTTTACCAGTGGCACAGCAGTAAAGAATCCTCTTGCAGTGTAGGAGATGCAAGAGACATAGGTTCGATCCCTGGGTCAGGAAGACACCATAGAAGATGAAATGGCAACCCACCCCAATATTCTTGCTGGGAAAAATAGAATGGACTGAGAAGCCTGGTGGACTATAGTCCATAGGGTCAAAAAGAGTCAGACACAACTGAGCATGGATGTATCATCTTTATGCTTCCAAAAAAAAAAGATTTTTAGTTTCCCTAAAAAAATTGTTTATTTAATATTTGTCTCTTTTTAACTTTTTATATGTGCCTTTTCTTCTCTGAAATAGGTTTAGTTCAGTTCAGTCGCTCAGTCACGTCTGACTCTTTGTGACTCCATGAACAGCAGCACACAAGGCCTCCCAAGTTCGTCCATCATGAACTCCCGGGGTTTACCCAAACTCATGTCCATCGAGTCGGTGATGCCATCCAACCATCTCATCCTCTTTCGGGGGATGAGGGTCTTTTCAATGAGTCAGATCTTCGCATCATGTGACCAAGGTTTGGAGTTTCAGCTTCAGCATCAGTCCTTCCAATGAACACCCAGGACTGATCTCCTTTAGGATGGACTGGCTGGATCTCCTTGCAGTCCAAGGGACTCTCAAGAGTCTTCTCCAACACCACACTTCAAAAACATCAATTCTTCTGCACTCAGCTTTGTTTATAGTTCAACTCTCACATCCATACATGACTACTGAAAAAACCATAGCCTTGACTAGACGGACCTTTGTTGGCAAAGTAATGTCTCTGCTTTTGAATATGCTGTCTAGGTTGGTCATAACTTTCCATCCAAGGAGTAAGCGTCTTTTAATTTCATGGCTGCAATCACCATCTGCAGTGATTTTGGAGCCCAAAAAAATAAAGTCTGACACTGTTTCCACTGTTTCCCCATCTATTTCCCATGAAGTGATGCGACCGGATGCCATGATCTTCGTTTTCTGAATGTTGAGCTTTAAGCCAACTTTTTCACTCTCCTCTTTCACTTTCATCAAGAGGCTCTTTAGTTCCTCTTCACTTTCTGCCATAAGGGTGGTGTTATCTGCATATCTGAGGTTAATGATATTTCTCCCAGCAATCTTGATTCCAGCTTGTGCTTCTTCCAGCCCAGCGTTTCTTATGATGTACTCTGTACAGAAGTTAAATAAGTGAGGTGACAATATACAGCCTTAACGTACCCCTTTTCCCATTTGGAAGCAGTCTGTTGTTCCATGTCCAGTTTTAACTGTTGCTTCCTGACCTCCATATAGGTTTCTCAAGAGACAGGTCAGGTGTTCTGGTATACCCATCTCTCAGAATTGTTCACAGTTTATTGTGATCCACACAGTCAAAGGTTTTGGCACAGTCAATAAAGCAGAAATAGATATTTTTCTGGAACTCTCTTGCTTTTTTGATGATTCAAAGGATAGTGGAAATTAGATCTCTGGTTCCTCTGCCTTTTCTAAAACCAGCTTGAACATCTGGAAGTTCACGGTTCACGAATTGCTAAAGCCTAGTTTGGAGAATTTTGAGCATTACTTTACTAGTGTGTGAGATGAGTGGAACTGTGTGGTAGTTTGAACATTCTTTGCATTGCCTCTCTTTGGGATTGGAATGAAAACTGAACTTTCCCAGTCCTGTGGCCACTGCTGAGTTTTCCAAATTTGCTGGCATATTGAGTGCAGCACTTTCACAGCATCATCTTTTAGGATTTGAAAGAAGCAGCAACTGCACAGCCCAAGAGCGGCCGAAAGGAGCTACCCCACGTCCAAGGTAAGGAGCAGCGGCTGTGCTTTGCTGGAGCAGCGTGAAGAGATACCCCAAGTCCAAGGTAAGAGAAACCCAGGTAAGAGGGTAGGCACTGAGAGAGGGCATCAGAGGGCAGACAGACTGAAACCACAATCTCAGACAACTTAGCCAATCTGAAGTAGGTTAGCATTTCATAAACTTTGGCAGATTGGGGCAAGTGGTAGTTATTAATGTTATTCAACTCACATAATATACTGACAAATTATTTTCCCAATAAAATTAAATACAGATCCAACATTTAAAATATAATGATTGAATTAAATAATTAAGAATTCTTTAATTCTTAAGGGTCAGAGTAAATGTTTTTACTCTTTTTAAAATTGCATTATCATGTGCTAAACTACTAAAAGAAATACAGAATTAATTCTTTTATCACTTAGTTTCAGCTTTCTTTAGAAACAAACCTAGAATAATCTATACATAATTACCAAATATCTCAGTTGTAAGCATTTGTGTTTATCTTAGCATGAAATAACTTTGTAATTAAATCAACAGCTTTCTTCTTGAATCAAACACATATTGGAATATATACTGACTTACTCGTCAATATCCTACAGAGCTAATTTCATATAAAAATGATAGCTACCACTTACTGAGTGCTTAATTTGTACAGTTCCTGTGATAAGTACTTTAGAATAATTGTTCTAATTTACTGATGAGGAAATGAATTTCCTATTAGAGAACTTAACTGAATTTCCTAGGATTTCACACTTGGATCTGCACAAACTGGCTGAGGATCAAAAATTTTATGTCTGAAATTCCAGTTTTTGTGTTCTTTAATATTACACTAGAAAAGTTGAAGACTTCTAATTTAATTAATAAATGAAAACACAGACACATTTAACACAGCCATTCTTCTTCAGAGATAACAGGCATTCCAAGTTATAATTGGTTTACTTCAAGGAATATTTAGTGTTTCCTCTTGATAACACCATGGTTGAGGAGGGTAACATGGTGATTAGAATTACATGGCCTAGTTTCTGAAGCAAGTTTTATGACAGTGAGTTCATATTATGTTCAGTGGCAAGATTATTTGTTATGGTTTCAGTTCAGTTCAGTCACTCAGAGTGTCCAACTCTTTGCAACCCCATGGAATGCAGCGTGCCAGGCTTCCCTGTTCATCACCAACTCCCAGAGCTTGCTCAGACTCATGTCCATTAAGTCAGTGATGCCATCCAACCATCTCATCTTTTGTTGTCCCCTTCTCCTCCTGCCTTCAATCTTTCCCAGCTCCAGGGTTTTTTCCAGTCAGTCAATCTTCACATAGGATGCCCAAGGTATTGGAGTTTCAGCTTCAGTATTAGTCCTTGCAATGAATATTCAGGACTGATTTCCTTCAGGATTACTAGTTTGAACTCCTTGCAGTGCAACGAATGCTCGGTCTTCTCCAACACCACAGTTCAAAAGCATCAATTCCTCAGCGTTCAGTCTTCTTTATGCTACAACTCTCACATACATACAAGATTTCTGAAAAAATTATTTTTTACTAGATGAACATTTGTCAGCAAAGTAATGTCTCTGCTTTTTAATATGCTGTCTAGGTTGCTAATACAGTTTTGCCAAGAGAACACACTGGTCATAGCAAACATCCTCTTCCAACAACACAAAAGAAGACTCTACACATGGACATCACCAGATGGTCAACACTGAAATCAGATTGATTATATTCTTTGCAGCCAAAGATGGAGAAGCTCTATATAGTCAGCAAAAACAAGACTGAGAGCTGACTGTGGCTCGGATCATGAATTCCTTATTGCCAAATTCAGACTTAAATTGAAGAAAGTAGGGAAAACCACTAGACCATTCAGGTATGACTTAAATCAAATCCCTTATGATTAGACAGTGGAAGTGAGAAACAGATTTAAGGGCCTAGATCTGATAGATAGAGTGCCTGATGAACTATGGATGGAGGTTCATGACATTGTACAGGAGAAAGGGATCAAGACCATCCCCATGGAAAAGAAATGCAAAAAAGCAAAGTGGCTGTCTGGGGAGGCCTTACAAATACCTGTGAAAAGAAGAGAAGTGAAAAGCAAAGGCGAAGAGGAAAGATATAAGTATCTGAATGCAGAGTTCCAAAGAATAGCAAGGAGAGATAAGAAAGCCTTCCTCAGTGATCAATGCAAAGAAATAGAGGAAAACAACAGAATGGGAAAGACTAGAGATCTCTTCAAGAAAATTAGAGGTACCAAGGGAACATTTCATGCAAAGATGGGCTCTGTAAAGGACAAAAATGGTATGGACCTAACAGAAGCAGAAGATATTAAGAAGAGGTGGCAAGAATACACAGAAGAACTGTACAAAAAAGAGCTTCATGACCCAGATAATCATGATGGTGTGATCACTCACCTAGAGCCAGACATCCTGGAATGTGAAGTCAAGTGGGCCTTAGAAAGCATCACTACAAACAAAGGTAGTGGATTTGATGGAATTCCAGTTGAGCTATTTCAAATCCAGAAAGATGATGCTGTGAAAGTGCTGCACTCAATATGTCAGCAAATTTGAAATACTCAGCAGTGGCCACAGGACTGGAAAAGGTCAGTTTTCATTCCAGTCCCAAAGAAAGGCAGTGCCAAGGAATGCTCAGACTACCACACAATTGCACTCATCTCACACGCTAGTAAAGTAATGCTCAAAATTCTCCAAGCCAGGCTTAAGCAATATGTGAACCGTGAACTTCCAGATGTTCAAGCTGGTTTTAGAAAAGGCAGAGGAACCAGAGATCAAATTGCCAACATCTGCTGGATCATTGCAAAAACAAGAGAGTTCCAAAAACAAAAACCATCTATTTCTGCTTTATTGACTATGACAAAACCTTTGACTGTTTGTATCACAATAAACTGTGGAAAATTCTGAAAGAGATGGGAATACCAGACCACCTGACCTGCCTCTTGAGAAACCTTTATGCAGGTCAGGAAGAAACCTATATGCAGGTAAGGTTAGAACCGGACATGGAAAAACAGATTGGTTCCAAATAGGAAAAGGAGTACATCAAGGCTGTATATTGTCACCCTGCTTATTTAACTTATATGCAGAGTACATCATAAGAAACGCTGGGCTGGAAGAAGCACAAGCTGGAGTCAAGATTGCTGACTTGACTGATATGCAGATGACACCACCCTTATGGCAGAAAGTGAAGAGGAACTAAAGAGCCTCTTGATGAAAGTGAAAGAGGAGAGTGAAAAAGTTGGCTTAAAGCTCAACATTCAGAAAATGAAGATCATGGCATCCAGTCCCATCACTTCATGGGAAATAGATGGGGAAACAGTGGAAACAGTGTCAGACTTTATTTTTTTGGGCTCCAAAATCACTGCAGATGGTGATTGCAGCCATGAAATTAAAAGACATTTACTCCTTGGAAAGAAAGTTATGACCAACCTAGATAGCATATTCAAAAGCAAAGACATTACTTTGCCAACAAAAGTCCATCTATTCAAGGCTATGGTTTTTTCAGTAGTCATGTATGGATGTTAGAGTTGGACTGTGAAGAAAGCTGAGCACTGAAGAATTGATGCTTTTGAACTGTGGTGCTGGAGAAGACTCCTGAGAGTCACTTGGACTGCAAGGACGTCCAACCTGTCCATTCTAAAGGAGATCAGTCCTGGGTGTTCATTGGAAGGACTGATGCTGAAGCTAAAACTCCAATACTTTGGCCACCTCATGTGAAGAATTGACTCACTGGAAAAGACCCTGATGCTGGGAGGGATGGGGGCAGGAGGAGAAGGAGACGACAGAGGATGAGATGGCTGGATGGATTCCCTGTCTCTATGGACATGAATGTGAGTGACCTCTGGGTTTGGTGATGGACAGGGAGGCCTGGTGTCCTGCGATTCATGTGGTCACAAAGAGTCAGACACGACTGAAAGACTGAACTGAACTGAGGTTGGTCATAGCTTTTCTTCCAAACAGCAAGCATATTTTAATTTCATAACTGCAGTCACCATCTACAGTGTTTTTGGGGCCCAAGAAAATAAAGTCTGTCACTGTTTCCCTTGTTTCCTGATCTATTTGCCATGACGTGATGGGTCAGATGCCATGATCTTTGTTTTTTGAATGTTGATTTTTATACCAGCTTTTTCACTCTCCTCTTTCACTTTCATCAAGAGGCTCTTTAGTTCCTCTTCATTTTCACCCATAAGTGTGGTGTCATCTGAATATCTGAGGTTATTGATATTTCTCCCAGCAATCTTGATTCCAGCTTGTGCTTCATTCAGCCTGGCAAGTAAGTTATAACTTACTTCTAACTGAAAAGAAGTAAATGGGGTAATGGATTCATGTTGTATGCACAGTGATTGTTCTTAATCTTCCTCGTGCCCTAATACACTTAATAGGTTGTATTCATCTTAGTAACACTGAATCATGACTGTGGTATTTCTTAGGCTGGGGGTTTCCTTTTTATCACCCACTCTCTATTTACCTGTTACATTTTTGGGCAAAAATCTCTCAAGGTAGAATGATGCAAAAATATGTTCAAGAGAGAATAATAATGAGAGGATATGTACAGAAATAATTATAAAATTTGTATATTTGTGTGGTAAAATCATGGAGTTTTTCCTTTTTTTTCCTCCAAATCTCATGAAATGTTTTAAATTTTACTTATAAGTTTTGAAAATTAACTTCTATTTTTAAAGACCTATAATATTCTGGGATCTATTCATTATATGAGGTTGGCAATTTTCTATCATTTTTGACTTAATAAAAATTATAATATTTGGTTCAAAAATAACCAAGGGAGGCAAGCTCCCTGTTTACTTTTTGGACAAGCAAGTAGTCCAACAAATGGACAAATGGTCATCAGAACATTTAAGGGGATTTTCCATGCAATTAAGTAATACTGCCTTATGATTCAACTCATCTTTTTTTTCCACACCCTGCTAAAAATCATGACTTTAGACTATGTGTTTCTTGTTTATGACTAGAATCATAATAAACAATATTGAAGGATTAAAAAAAAAAAACCATTTACTTGTTCTCATACAGAATAAATAGTGGGATGAAAAAGGGGGGAAAAAAAAGTGAAAGTGGAAATATTGTTACACTGCTCATCAAAACGAGTTTAACTACAAAAAAGGAAGAGTTAATCTTAAGCAGCAGATAGAAAAAACTAACTACTCAGAAGAATTTAGGATAAAATAAACCAGTGCTGATCTTCCTGATAGAATCCTTGCTCTATTGCCTAGAAAAATGTACCTCAGCAGTCTATGGTTCTTGGTCTTTTACTATTACTGTTATTATTTCTGTCTCCTTAATTGCTTGGAGTCTTTGAACATCCTTACCTAGGTAGATAAATATGTAAATATATGTGTGTGTATATATATGTGTGTATATATATATATATATATTACTGTGAAAGTGAAACCAAACTCTATATACATTCTTTTTCTTTGTATACAGACTGAATTCTAAGAACAAAAAAATTACAGGGTGATGAAGTAATGAAGAAAAAATTTCCTTTATGTTTAGGTCTGTAGAGTTTAAGGAATTGAGCCAGAAACCTATAACTAGCAAACTTTCACTTCTCTATGTTTGCCTCCATGTGACAGCGAGGGAGAGACAGAGAGAGACAGAGAGACAGGGATATACAGAGAGAGACGGGTCAAGGGATAGGGGTTGGGAGGAAGGATAAGTCAACAAGAAAATTAGGGATAGCACTGAAACTATATTTGCTATGGTCACGTTACCCAACTTTACAAATTAACCAAAATAACCTTATGTATCATCATTTATGATTTTTTTTTCATATAAGGCATCTCTTAAGAGATAATCCTGAAATGATTTGCACGGCTGAGAGAAATCACTGTCTTGAACAACTTTCTTCAGAGGAATGAGAGAGTCAGTTCCTAGGCAGGTTGATAGAGAGTCTAGGGGTCCCCAAGGAGGGAGGGGTCTGGAATTCTCAAGGAGGAAGAAAGGACAAACTTTTTTCTTTCTCCACATTCCTTAGGATTATATAACAATAATGTATCCTGCCTGAGGACAGTCTCTGGATTAAACCTTCTGTTATTTTAAAATGTTAATTATGGGAGTAGACCTGGTCTTTACAAGGATGTATCTTGCCTGAGGACAGTGTTATCTTAAAATGTAAATTATGGGAGTAGGTCTGATGAGGTCTTTACAACCTACGAAAATCCATTCTTTGGATTATATAACCTCATTGTTAACACTAGCAAGCGGGTACTCTTTCTGCCCTCTTCTGATGCCTATGTCAGAAGCTTTTTCTATCTCCTTTATACTTTAATAAAACTTTATTACACACACACACACACAAAAAAGAATAACTCATTCTGCTTCCGATAATACCAAACTTATCACGCACTTTTACTCTCAATTGTGAACGTTAATATACAGTGTTGTAAAAACTCTATTACCCAGAAAATTCTATTAGAAGAAGATACATATTACAGTCAGATGATGGCAGACAAAAAAGCAGCAATTTGTTTCCATAATGCATATTTTTTTCAGTGAACTCAGACTTAGATAATGCATGTTATTAATCCCATATTATACAGGAAACCTTAAAGAACTCAGATTTATTTTAGGGCTGTAGAGAGATTTTGGCAGTGCTAGGAAATAACTTAGAATTTATGCTCTTATATTTTCTTTCTATACTTATCAGAATCCCCAAATACAAAGGTATCTTTCTAAAAGTCCAAGAAAAGAAACCATTCACTGCAAATCAGAAAGCATACAGCATTCTGGCATGTGGATAAAACTGTTATTCAGAGCTCTCTGATCTTTCATGTTTAGTATAACTACATGTTTGTTATGATTTGGTGTGCGGAATATCATCGATCAGAAGCTTTTCGCTTTTCCTGTGTTATCTAATGGCAGTGATTTCTGTGCATTGTGTAAATATTTCAGGGCCCAATGAGAGTGAAAATTATTTCTCAAATGCATTATGAAGAATATTCTGAGGAATACCAGAGCTGTAGCCAACTTTCATCCAACTTCTTATAAGTTCAAATATTAAATTAAAGGTAGGTTGGACAGGGAGCTAAGAGAAAAGAATGGTTGTGGATCACTCATCATTTTTGCAAAGAATAATTCATGTACAGAATTGTGTTCCAATTAACTCAGCAGTTCTCCCATCTGTAAAACTGTTTTTTGTTTTTTTTTTCTTGTTCAACAAATACATGAAGTTCTAGCAAAATACATTAGTAGGGTAATAAATCATTTCTTGGAATCACATTAAAGATACAAATTTTTAGTATATAGATCCTGTACATTTTTAAGACTATATACCAAAGTATTTTATTTTTCTTGATGTGATTGTGAAAAAGAAAAATTGTTCTGACAGTTTTAAAGTGATAAGGAAGACTAAGAATATTGTAATAAGGGTCAATTCTATTGCAACTGGGGAGAAACACTAGGCTTAACTCCAAATATAAGAATAAATGGGGATTTATAGTCAATGAGCAGAATGAGGGAGACAGTGGATGGAAAATTAATGAGAAGACATCAAGGGTAGAGGGATTCTTGGTAAACTGGCTTAACAAAATTTTTCACTAAAGTCAGGATGAGGGTATACACATCAAGAGTGATGGATGATGAACTTGATAATATTAGGTGTCATGAGGCATCAAGGGTAGGAGGATTCTTGTTAAACTGACTTAGCAGGATTCTCTGCTGAAAATAAAGTTTGAGATCTAATAGAGGAGAGGCTCAAAGGAACCTAAAGTTTGGTCAAAGAACCATTTTAAATTATAATAGTATTGGGGGTTTTACTTAATTTTTACATGTTAATTGTTGAAATTTGTTTTTCAATCCCAAATTCATGTCTGACTCTTTGTGACCCCATGAAGTGCAGCACATCAGGCTTCCCTGCTCTTTTCTGTCTTCCAGAGTTTGCACAAACTCATGTCCATTGAGTCCGTGATGACGTCTAGCCATCTCATTCTCTGTGCCCCATTCTCTTCTTGCCCTCAATCTTTCCCAGCATCAGAGTCTTTTCCAATGAGTTGGCCCTTCACATCAGGTAGCCAAATATTGGAGCTTCAGCTTCAGCATCAGTCCTTCCAATTAATATTAATGGTTGATTTCCTTTAGGATGGACTGGTTTAATCCCCTTTCTGTCCAAGTGACTCTGAAGAGCCTTCTTCAGCACAACAATTCAAAAGGATCAATTCCTTGGTGCTCAGCCTTCTTTATGGACCAACTTTCATATCCATACATGACTACTAGAAAAACCATAGCTTAGACTATTTGGACCTTTGTCGGCAAAGTAGTGTGTCTGCTTTTAAATATGCTGTCTAGGTTGGTCATAGCTTTCCTTCCAAGGAGTAAGTGTCTTTTAATTTCATGGCTGCAGTCACTGTCTGCAGGGATTTTAGAGCCCAAGGAAATAAAATCTGTCACTGTTTCCACTTTTCCCCCATCTATTGCTATGAAATGATGGTATGGTCTTAGTTTTTTGAATGCTGAATTTTAACGCAGTATTTTCACTCTCTTTCACCCTCATCAAGAGGCTCTTTAATTCCTCTCTGCATTTTGCAATTAGAGTGGTGTAATCTGCATATCTAAGGTTGTTGATATTTCTCCCAGCAATTTTGATTCCAGGTTGTGAGTCATCCACCCCAGCAATTTGCATGATGTACTCTACATGTAAGTTAAATAAGCACGGTGACAATACACACCCTTGATGTACTCCTTTCCCAATTTTGAACCAGTCCACTGTTATATGTCTGGTTTTACCTGTTGCTTCTTGACCTGCATACAGGTTTCTCAGGAGCCAGGTAAGGTAGTTGGGTATCCCCATCTTTTTAAAAATTTTCCAGTTAGTAGTGATCTACACAGTCAAAGGCTTTAGCATAGTCAATGAAACAGAAGTAGTTTTTTTTTTTTTTTTAATTCTCTTGCTATTTCTATGATCCAGAGAATGTTTGCAATTTGATTTCTGGTTCCTCTGCCTTTTGTAAATCCAGTTTGCACATCTGGAAGTTCTCAGGTCACGTACTGTTGAAGCCTAACTTGAGGGATTTTGAACATTGCTTGCTAGCATGTGAAATGAGTGCAATTGTGTAATAGTTTGAAAATTCTTTGGCATTACCTTTCTTTGAGATTGAAATGAAAACTGACTTTTTCCCATCTTGTGGCCATTGCTGTTTTCCAAATTTGTTGGCATATTGAGTGCAGTAATTTAACAGAATCATCTTTTAGGATTTAAAACAGCTCAGCTGGAATTCCATCACCTCCACTAGCTTTGTTTGTAGTAATGCTTCCTAATGCCCACTTGACTTCACACTTCAGGATGTGTGGCTTTAGGTGAATGCCCACACCATGGTAGTTATCCAAGTCATTAAGACTTTTCTTTTGGTATAATTCTTCTGTATATTCTTGCTACCTCTTCTTAATCTCTTCTTGTCTGTTAGGGTTCTTGCTGTTTCTATTCCTTATTGTGCCCATCTTTGTATGAAATGTAACCTTGGTATCTCCAATTTTCTTGAAGAGATCTCTAGGCTTTCCCCCTTTAAAAACTTTTGCCTTTTATTTCTTTGCATTGTTCACTTAAGACTTTCTTATCTTTCCTTGCTATTCTCTGGAACTCTGAATTGAGTTGGGTTAATCTTTCCCTTTCTCCTTTGTCTTTTGCTTCTCTTCTTTTCTCAGCTACTTGTAAGGCATTGTCAGAATACCACTTTGCCTTCTTGCATTTCTTTTTCTTGAAGTGAAGTGAAGTCGCTCAGTTGTGTCCGACTCTGTGACCCCAAGGACTGTAGCCTACCAGGCTCCTCTGTCCATGGGATTTTCCAGGTAGTAGTACTGGAGTGGATTGCCATTTCCTTCTCCAGGGGATCTTCCCAACCCAGGCAGTAGTACTGGAGTGGATTGCCATTTCCTTCTCCAGGGGATCTTCTCAACCCAGGGATCGAACCCGGGTCTTCCGCATTGTAGACAGACGCTTTACCATCTGAGCCACCAGGGGAGTCCACCACCTCCCTTACAATTGTTATGAGTCTCCATCCATAGTTCTTCGGGCACTCTGTCTATCACATCTAATCCCTTGAATCTATTCATCACTTCCCCTATATAAGGGTAAGGGATTTAATTTAGGTCATACTTGAAAGGTCTAGTGGTTTTCTCTCATTTCTTCAATTTAAGCCTGAATTTTGCAATAAGGAGTTCATGATCTGAGCCACAGTCAACTCTCAGTCTTGTTTTTGCTAACTGTATAGTGTTTCTCTATCTTTGGCTGAAAAGGATATAATCAACCTGGTTTCAGTGTTGATCATTTTGACTTTCTTTTTCCTTGGATGTGGGGTGTCTGTTTTTTGGTTTCAACATCCTCCTCTCGATGGTTTTCAATAGCTAGTTGCAATTTTGGGATTCTTGTGCAAGAAGATGAGTTGAGTACAGAGCCTTCCACTCTGCCATCTTGAACTCTACTCCTTGTTAGTATATAGAAACACTATTGATTTTCATACGTTGAACTTGTATCCTGAAACTTGGCTGAACTGACCTATTTGTTCCAGAATTTTTATGCATGTGATTATTTGCTTTAAACCAAATTCATGGGATTCTCAAAATCATCTCTTTCTGAATTGATTTCATTTATGATTCAATACTTTCAATTACAAATTACTTTTTAGACATGAATAA
This sequence comes from Bos mutus, assembly GCF_027580195.1. NCBI lineage: Eukaryota > Metazoa > Chordata > Mammalia > Artiodactyla > Bovidae > Bos > Bos mutus. The sequence continues at coordinate 36,831,641 of NC_091618.1, forward strand.
TTGTACCCACAATTTTGATAACTGGCTTCACAGTTGGATATGGAAGGTGTACATGAGAAAGGTGAGGTTTGACCAATTGGAGCCCTCACCATTGACCAAAGTGTTGGATGCTTCAGGTCAGGGTCTTTGGTTTACGAGACTAAGGAGGCTGGCTGATGATAAGCCTAAGGCAGTGCTCTGTGATGATACCATAGCCTGTTTCTTGATTGCAGTGGTGGTAACAGAAATTTCAACATCTGATAAAATGACATAAAACCAAATGCACACACTGTGACAGTTTTAATTTCTTTGTTTTGATAGTGATTATGATTAAGATGTGATGATGGGGGTAAAATCTCTCTGCTCTTTTCCAAATTCCTGTGAAACTGTAACTGTTTCAAAATAAAAACTTTAAAAAATTATTATAGTCTATTTTAATTTATCAAGGGCCCACTCATTGTTGTTATTTAAAAAAAAAACTCTCATAGAAAATGCATGTATTCTTTGAAATGAATATTAAAATTATTTTGTGAAGTCCTAAAAATGAAAGTAGATTTCATTGGCATCATGTTACACTGACAGGTTATTTGAATGGGAGAACTGGAAACCCTATAATATGGTCCTCCTATTCTTGTAGTTATCAACTGGAATGGATAGTACCACTGACCACATGGCCTTTGCAGCTTCAGCAATGGAGGCATAGAAGTCTAGCAGAGGAAACATGTGCAACTCAGTTCACTATGTAAATGCTTCCTTTCACTAGTAAAGAAGTTCATGGAATCAGATAAGTATGAAAGTGTTAATAAAAAATCTGTCAAGAAAGATAAAGCTCTTTTATGGAATTAATAATTCATCAAGATGAGATACCTTGCTTCTCCTGTGGGGATTTAATAAAATTATCTTTATTAATAACAATGTTTTTGCAAATCATAGAATATTTTATACAAAGAAATACATGGGATTTGTAATCTTAGCTCATGGCTATGTTTATTTTTTTTTCTCTAGTTCCATAATTTTACCATGCTCTAATTCTTAGAATAGTGTTTTGCACCTTCTATAAAAGTTAAGTGTGGATCTTGGTGAGAAACACACACTGAATGTAACTTTAAGCACTGATCCAATCACCTCTGATTAAAAGTGTCTTGTAGATTGAGACAATTAAATTCACTCTTTTAACATGGTCTGGAACAACCTATGTAATATGGCCACTGCCTATTTCATGGATATCCCCTCATTCTGTTATTCCACTTAGTCTATAAATATTTATTAATATCACTTTATCCTAGTTACTCTTCTGGGTGCTGGGCATCCTAGAGTGAAAAGACAGGCACCATGTTGTACCTGCTTTCATGGAGTGAACCTTCTGGTATGGATAACCAGATTTGCAAGTCAATGCATGTTTGCTTTTCCATATGTTTATTCCTATAAAACATTATTGAAGGGCAAAAAAGAAGCACTTTCTTTATTCCCAACTGACTGTCAGTTTTTATCTGCAGCCTTTTGGCTAAAGGAGTTAGAGATTATAGTCACAGCACTGCTGTTAGAAAGAAACAAGCAAACATTTTTAGACTGTATGTCACTACATTCAAGGTCCAAGGGAATGTGTAACTAGTGTCACATTTTGTCATGTGCCCACCACTTGGCCAGGGAATATTGAAGCATCTTGGCTGATCATACTACCAACATTATTTCAAGGGAGGGGAGGATACTTTCCCACAAGAAGATCAGAGTGCTATTTCAGGTGCGGTGGCTGCCATGACAGTTACAAAAGGCATACTTCCAGCTTGTTCTTCTGTGAAGGCAGGGCATGCATTATGGTGCCAGTTCTACAAATGGAGAATCTGAAAACTTCAACGCTCAATTGCACAAGGCTAAAGCGGTTGTAAATGACATGGCTAAGGTTGGAAGATGTTTTAACTTCAGATCTAGTGTGTGTGTCACTATCAGAAATTATTGAACTGAGGCTCAAAAAGGAGCTTTAATGAATTTGCGAAACTCTTGAAACAACAGGCCAAATGTTGTTTGTAGGTTTGGATAGGAGAAAGTGGTCTGGGTATTTAATTGGATTCCTTTATTCAATATTATTTTTATTGAAGTATAGTTGATTTATAATGTTATGTTAATTTCTGCTGCACAGCAAATTGGGCTGTACATATATATATATATATACACACACACACACTTTTTAAAAATAGTCTTCTCCTTTATGGTTTATCAAAGGATATTGAATAATCGGTTGAATATAGTTCCCTTGCTAATTAGATTCTTAAAAGGTTTATGACCAAAGAAAATAAAGTAATAATTATAAAGTTAAGAACTACTGCATGCATACTGCATCTATTGAAAGGAAGTAAGGAAATCCTCTATCACTATGCAGCTCACATCTTCCTCTTTCATGTATGAGCTGCTGCTGCTGCTGCTGCTGCTGCTGCTAAGTCGCTTCAGTCATGTCTGACTCTGTGTGACCCCATAGATGACAGCCCACCAGGCTCTTCCGTCCCTGGGATTCTCCGGGCAAGAACATTGGAGTGGGTTGCCATTTCCTTCTCCAATGCATGAAAATGAAAAGTAAAAGTGAAGTCCCTCAGTCATGTCCGACTCTTAGCGACCCCATGGACCACAGCCTACCAAGCTCCTCCTTCCATGGGATTTTCCAGAAAAGAGTGGGGTGCCATTGCCCTGGGGTGGGGGGCTATGAGAATTTAAAACAAACCTGTGAACTTGGTAATGCATTCCATCACTTACCACTAGTTTGGGATTAATGACACACTTTCTGGGAAGCACCCATAGGAGCCTCTTTGTAAGAGAAGGACTGCTTTGCTTGAGAGGTAATGACAAGCATCTACTCACTTCTACAATTCTTTAAATTATCTTTGCATGAACTTGGTTTAATATTTAGCCTCTACTCTTTCTAGTACTTGCTCAAGTAGGAGAAGAAGGTTGCTGATTTGTTTACAACTTTGTAGTGAAGGAACTTGGACCAGCTTGTTTCTTAGCTTCTGTAGGTGCCTCCAGGGAGAGCTGGGTGCTGGAGGAGATTAACCTTGAAGTGTGTACTTAAGTAATTAGATGGGAAGAGGGACTGGGGACTTATCCCTCAATAAACTTGCACTACTTTTAGGAAATCCAGTAAGTTAAGGATGCCCCAAGAAACCAAAACAAAGCATTTCTTCTCAGCTCTGAAAGTAAAACTATAAGTATAACAGATGTGAAAGTGCTTTCAAAAAGTAGTTAAAACACTAGAAAAAAAGTGATGGCTTATAATGGAAGCAATCCCCCTCCTTCCCCGTCGAATGCTACATTAGAATTTTGCATGCAGAAAACTGGCAGTAACAAAATACATTATTGAAAAAGAGCACCTAAGTAGGAGATGATTTAAGAGTGGTAAGTATTACAATTAAGAATTAGCTTACTTTGGTAGTGTTGCCTGCATTTATTTTTTCAGTGATTTTTATTTTCGGTACTTAAGGATGATATTTTCCCCTTTGGAGCCCAGAAATGAATATAGGTTAATTCTACTTGCATCTGGCTGAGTGCTCCAAGACTACTCCTGTGGGGTTGGGAATCAAGCAGAGATCAATTCACACAAAGCCCATCTTTGCTGACTCTATACTCATCTCTGACTTCTTACCCTTAGATAATAGTTAAAACTCAATTCTTGAGGGGAAAACAAAGCTACTGTTTCAGTTTCAGAATTCATTGTTCTGCATTTTCAGCATCTACGGGATGATTCCCAAAGACAGGACTCCTCCAGGTGCTCCCTTGTCCTTTCCCAAGAAAGGAATCTACATAAAGAGTCAAAATTAACACAGAGATTGGAATTCTCTTCTGGCATGCTTTTTTTTTTTTTATTTAAATTTTGTTGTATTTATTTTATTTTTTTTAATTTAATTTTGTTTTTTAACTTTACAATATTGTATTGGTTTTGCCATATATCGAAATGAATCCACCACAGGTATACATGTGATCCAGAGGGATGGCATGCTTTAAATTACATACAGATATAACCAACTACTGCTTTTCTATGGCCTTTCCCTAGAGTCACTTTTACTGTGCACATTAACTGGATCTCTTTTAATTTATCAGGCAAGAGTTTCCCCCCACCCTCTTAGGATATAGAAAGGGATTAAAATTAGTGAGTAAATGGGGGGCAAGGTTGGAGGGAGTAAGGCTTTGCTTACTACATTTTAAGGATGTTTGTCATATCCCCAGCATCTTTATTAAAGATCTATCAAAAATAAGCCCTGCTACAAGGGATGATTCAGTGATCTACCATAGCAAGTGAAATATCCTATAGCAGTCTGTCAAAACAGGGTCCCAGATCACAGCAGGAGCATCGCCTGGGAACTTATTAGAAATGCACATTCTTCAGTCACACCTAAGAATGGGATCCAGTAATTCCCTTTTTAACAAACCTCCCATCACTTTATGGCAAACAGATGGGGACATACTGAAAAAGTGACAGAGTTTATTTTCTTGGGCTCCAAAATCACTCTGGACAGTGACTGTAGCCATGAAATTAAAAGACATTTGCTCCTTGGAAGAAAAGCTATGACAAACCTAGACAGATTTTAGACAGTATTAAAAAACAGAGACATCACTTTGCCAACAAAGGTCCATATAGTCAAAGCTATGGTTTTTCCAGTAGTCATGTACGGATGTGAGTGTTGGACTATTAAGAAGTCTGAGTGCCCAAGAATTGATGCTTTTGAACTGGAGTATTGGAGAACTCCTGAGAGTCCCTTGGACTGCAAGGAGATCAAATCAGTCAGTCCTAAAATAAATCAACCCTATATTCATTGGAAGGACTGATGCTGAAACTGAAGCTCTATCTAATACTTTGGCCACCTGATGAGAAGATTCAACTCATTGGAAAAGACCCTGATGCTGGGAAAGATTGAAGGCAAAAGGAGAAGGGGCAACAGAGGATAAGATGTTTGGATGGCATCACCAATTCAATGGACACGAGTTTGAGCAAACGCCAGGAGACAGTGAAGGACAGGGAAGGCTGGCCTGCTGTACTTCATGAGGTTTGCAAAGAGTCAACTTTGCAAAGGTTGACTGAATGACTGAACAACAAAACAACAACCGGGTGATTCTGACACCCACTAATGTCTGAGATCATCTGCTCAAGTGAATAGCCATCTTCCTCTTTTCTTAAAATACCTGTATAAATATTTTTTTTTAATGAGATTAGTTTACTCTCATGAATCTTTTCATTTTTAGTATCACAAATTTTAGTTAAATCCATATTCAACTTTTATCTTATTGTAATTGTATTCACATAGATCTCTTCTAGGTTGTCTTCTCTGATTATATTTCCTTAAAAAAAATTCCTAGAGCTAATTATTGTCGTTTCCTGCATTCCATCAAATATTCTTCCCAAATCAACTAAGAGAAGCATAAAACTACCCAAATGCTATTTTGTATCTTGTCATATACATCAATCTCTGTTCTTACCTTCACCCACTGAGGGTACTTCCAGGAGACCTCTGTGTTCCTAGTGGGAGTATTTCTCCTTAGTGGTAAGCAGAGTTCTCCCTCTGGTTTTCCCTGTCTCTCCTGTGGGTCTCATTTCTGTTTCAACCATTGTTTCTCTCTTATTAACTCCTCTCTTTCTTTCTTCTCCCTGATAAAAGATGAATGAAAGTTAAACATTTTGAGTCTTTCTTATAGGAAAATGTTTTTAGCCTGTTCTTACACTGGAAGTTGGCAGTTTGGGGGTTGACCATTTCTTTCTAAGACAAACCACTGAAAAATGACATGGAAGCCTTGTGATTATGGTGGAAGTTGTCCACTGATGAACTTTGCTAGCAGATCTGATCCAGGAGGAACTCAGCTATGTAATTAGAGAACCATCCCAAGTCACTGTCTTTTGTCTTTCGCTATGGGCTGTTCAGTTCCCCCTAATAAGATTTTTTCAATTTCTTATCTTAGGGGAGAGGCGAAAGGTGGTGATTTTATGTCTGACTCCAAACCAAAGTTATTGGAGTCAAGCAGTATCCAGCAGGAAGAATTTTGCCTTTCAAGGCATAGCACTTTGCTTCTCAGATCAGCACCCACCCCTCCTGTATTTTGCAGAGTCCCCTAGATTCTGAAGCTGCTCTGACTCAGTTTATCTTCAGAAGAAACTTTCAGGATCCAGCAATCACCTGGCTGTGGAGAATCTAAAACTGCATATATCAACTTTTAAACAATGCGTCTTTAGCCCCACGTCGCACACATATTAGAGATAAGTGGTACTTTCACTTGCTGAGATTTCCTGGACTCATGCATCTTGAATAAGGTTAGTTCTCTTTGGAAGCCTCCTTGCAGACACTTGGTATTTAGCTTCCCTCTCTTTGTAAACATTAACTCAGAGCTGATGCAAAATATGAAAAGCATAGAGGCATGAAGTATTCATAAAGCAATATTGATAAATCGTAATGACTCGATGAAGGGATGGAGAAATCAGAAAGGAATACCAGCTGTGTAACTGAGTTGACAGTATTAGAATTTACTGAGCTAGATAACGTGCTGTGTGCTTTAGTTGCTCAGTCCTATCCTACTCTTTGCAACCCGAAGGCCTGTAGCCCACCAGGCTCTTCTGTCCATGGGATTTCCCAGGCAAGAATAGGTTGCCATTTCCTTACCGAAGAGACCTTCCCAACCTGGAGATCAAAGCTGCATCTCCTGCTTTGCAGGCAGTCTCCTGAAGTTCAGGCAGATTCTTTACCACTGAGCCAGCTGGGAAGCCCCTATGTAATAAGAGAGTGGTTTTGGTGTGTTCAGAATGTTGATACACTCAGTGCTTCATGTGCTGATTTTATGGTGCCTGTAGGTCTTGCAAACTAAAATGTCTACCAATGAGCTATACATACAGTTTTGTTTGACCAGAAAGTGACGTGTATCTAAGATAAACACTTGATACCTCTTAAGAAAAAGATGCTATGTTGTATATATATCAGTTCAGTTCAGTTCAGTTCAGTCACTCAGTCACGTCCGACTCTTTGCGACCCCATGAATCGCAGCATGCCAGGCCTCCCTGTCCATCACCAACTCCCGGAGTTCACTCAGACTCATGTCCATCGAGTCAATGATGCCATCCAGCCATCTCATCCTCTGTCGTCCCCTTCTCCTCCTGACCCCAATCCTTCCCAGCATCAGAGTCTTTTCCAATGAGTCAACTCTTCCCACGAGGTGGCCAAAGTACCGGAGTTTCAGCTTTAGCATCATTCCTTCCAAAGAAATCCCAGAGCTAATCTCCTTCAGAATGGACTGGTTGGATCTCCTTGCAGTCCAAGGGACTCTCAAGAGTCTTCTCCAACACCACAGTTCAAAAGCATCAATTCTTCAGCTCTCAGCTTTCTTAACAGACCAACTCTCACTTTCATACATGACCACAGGAAAAACCATAGCCTTGACTAGATGGACCTTTGTTGGCAAAGTAATGTCTCTGCTTTTCAATATACTATCTAGGTTGGTCATAACTTTGCTTCCAAGGAGTAAGCGTCTTTTAATTTCATGGCTTCAGTCACCATCTGCAGTGATTTTGGAGCCCCCCAAAATAAAGTCTGACACTGTATATATATGGAAGTAATTAAAATGAGTTATGGTACAAAGTACAAAAAGTGGACAATGGAACCAAGGGAAACTTTAACATTTAAAGGGACAGTTGAAATAATCCTATAAAAAGTTTAGATTTGCAAAGAAGCAGACTAAATTAGGTAGATGTATAAGAGATTTATTGTGGGAAATACCTGAAATACAGGTATTACAGGAAATACCTGTAAAGGATAAACATGAGAGAGTAAAGGAGTAGGAGGGGAGAAATGTCACACCAAGCTGTGGATCTGATATCTGTGAAAGGAGAAAGAGAAGGAAGGACTGAGTAGGAAGATGTCATGTGCAATTGATTCCTCCAAAAATTTTGGCTGAAACAATGGGAAGTTCCCCAGCATAGGCTGTCCTTTGGATGAGTCCTGGGCAGGCAGGAAACGGTGGGCACTGCTACCCAAAGTTCCCATGCTCATCATTAACTGGGAACAGCAAAAGAGGGGTGTGAACTTGGTTCAAATTCAGTGATGAATCCCAAATTGAAGCAGCTAGGGCTTCATCTATGCTTTCTGAGGCATGGTTTCCTGAAGAAAATTCAAAAGGCCTAGGTAAGCAAAAAGAGAGGAACTATTAATAGAAAGAAAGGCAGTACCAAAGCCACTAGAGGAAGTCATGTGTATTTATACTTAAAACTCTGTTATAAAAAGAAGTGATGGGTAAATTATCTTAAAACTGCAAATTTGAGCCTGAGACTTTCCCCTGTGAGACCTGTAGTTAATAGTAACATGCAAAAATGTGCATAATTGGAGGCAACATTAATATTGGGGAAAACCTAGTTCTGGAGAAGATGATGGATTGATTTTAAAGTTTAAAACCATTTATAATTTTCAAATATGCACTTTGAGTTGATTTGAAATATTTCATACTTGAGTTTCCTAATGGAGTTAATTAATCACAGCTGATTCCATTGCAAGCACAGCACCAACCAGAAGCAACATAGTCATAGAACAAATTAAAATCAAGGCATATCAGTACTATGTATTTAGTGATGTGGAGGGGATTTCTTTCCTAAACTTTGATTCTTACCTTATTAATTCATTGTATTTCAACATAGTTAGCAACTCAATTATGGCTACAGCCTTCATATAATTGCAACTAGTCAATTTCTGTATTATTATTCTTTTGTAATTTTAAAGTTATAGAATGTTTCTATTATCCTAATGGATGCATTCCTGAAAAAAAAAAATGAGTCCACATCTCATAAAAAAAACTCCCTGTATGCACGTAACTGTCAACCAGTGGTTCAGCAGCAGAGATCCATTTTCAGAGGTATGTTGGGATGTGTCTGCTATATATGCACAATGACACAGATAAGGAGGTTAAATAGAGAAAAGAAACGTTGAGGAAAATTTGTATTTATTGCAGATCACCTCTGTACCTGTAAGCTGAGTGCTGACTTCTCTAACGACCCATCCCTGCCAAGACTTTAGAGTGTCTGCTCTGCATAAGATGGGAGATAGATAAGGGGGTGTGGGCAGAGTCCAGGAAGGAAACCAAAAGAGTTAGGATGGCTCCTAGAGTGAGAGAATAGAGACGATGAAAGACAGTAGGACCCTCAGTTATCTGAGGTTATATGCCTTGTCCATTTTGGCTATTTTTCACGAGCACAGTAATGGCCTATTGGCAGAAATCGACAATTTGCAATTCTAATATTCAAAATTAAATGACTTTTGTTCTCAAATTGATTCCTGTTTTATTTTTATTAATTTTTTAATTTAATTAATTTATTTTAATTGGAGGCTAATTACTTTACAATATTGTAGTAGTTTTTCCATACATTGCATGAATCAGCCATGGGTGTACATGTGTTCCCCATCCTGAACCCCACTCCCACCTCCCTCCCCATCCCAGCCCTCAGAGTCATCCCAGTGCACCTGCCCTGAGCACCCTGTTTCATGCATCGAACCTGGTTCCTGTTTTAAACTAACTTCTGCAACCAGCTCAGATTATAAAATACAGAATAGCGCCACTTCCTTTAGTTAACCCATAGTTTTATCCTATTCTGGACACAGTATAGGTTTTCAAGACCTATTTGATGAGATTGAATTGTCACATAGTTTTAGATACTTAACCTCCGAGATGTTTAGTTTCTCTAATGTGATCCCTGCTCATATCCCCATTTGTTTCCAGTTGAGCAAAGCCCAGTGTGGACTCTTGAGGAGAAAGTCTGTCTTCAGCATCCCCCCAGGTCTAAGAGCTGTGACACACTTCTTTACAACTCTAAGTGAAAGGAGGTGGGTAGTGGCTTGGGGTCATTTACTGAAATCCAAACTGCCTCATTTTATACCTGATAATATACCAGCCAACCAGGCCTAACTGATTCTTCTGTGTGAAGTAGCTATAGATTTAGACATTCAAGAACAGGACAAAAGTGGGTCCCCACATCCACCACCACCAGACCTCCCACTGGCATCCAGTCCTCTGGTTTTACACAGAGATGCTATGAGAAAGCATCAAATTAGCAGAATTATATTTAATCTTTAAAATTTCCTAAATGTGTGTTTTTTTTTAAAAAAAAAAACAGAAGTATTGTATGATTTTATCTAAAAAGAGGATACTTTAAAAAGATAATTTGAGACTATTAAAAAAAAATTCAACTCAGCTCTCAAGGAGAGAAGTGAAGTGAAGTCGCTCAGTTGTGTCCGACTCTTTGCGACCCCAAGGACTGTAGCCTACAAGGCTACTCTGTTGATGGAATTTTCCAGGCAAGAGTACCGGAGTGGGTTGCCATTTCCTTCTCCAGGGCATCTTCCCGGCCAAGGGAAAGAACCTGGTCTCCTGCATTGCAGGCAGACACTTTACCGTCTGAGCCATGAGGGAAGCCCTCAAGTGACCTCTAATTCCATTTTTCTAAGAACTTGAGAAATATCAATAACCTCAGATATGCAGATGACACCACCCTTATGGCAGAAAGTGAAGAGGAACTCAAAAGCCTCTTGATGAAAGTGAAAGAGGAGAGTGAAAAAGTTGGTTTAAAGCTCAACATTCAGAAAATAAAGATCATGGCACCTGGTCCCATCACTTCATGGGAAATCGATGGGGAAACAGTGGAAACAGTGTCAGACTTTATTTTTCTGGGCTCCAAAATCACTGCAGATGGTGACTGCAGCCATGAAATTAAAAGACGCTTACTCCTTGGAAGGAAAGTTATGACCAACCTAGATAGCATATTGAAAAGCAGAGATAGTACCTTGCCAACAAAGCTTCTTTTAGTCAAGGCTATGGTGTTTCCATTGGTCATGTATGGATGTGAGAGTTGGACTCTGAAGAAAGCTGAGAACTGAAGGATTGATGCTTTTGAACTTTGGTGTTGGAGAAGACTCTTGAGAGATCCAACCAGTCCATCCTAAAGGAGAACAGTCCTCGGTGTTCACTGGAAGGACTGATGCTGAAGCTGAAACTCCAATACTTTGGCCACCTCATGCGAAGAGTTAACTCACTAGAAAAGACCCTGTTGCTTGGAGGGATTGGGGGCAGGAGGAGAAGGGGACGACAGAGGATGAGATGGCTGGATGGCATCACTGACTCGATGGACATGAGTTTGAGTGAACTCCGGGAGTTGGTGATGGACAGGGAGGCCTCGTGTGCTGTGATTCATGGAGTCGCAAGGAGTCGGACACGACTGAGTGACTGAACTGAACTGAAACTATGTGTGTGCATGTGTGTATGAGTGTAAAGGTTATGTTGAATTTAAATGTATGTATAATATACTCATATGTACATATGCATTTAAATATCTACATATATACACACATGTCATGTAATTGTAATAAACTTCTAAATACAAACCAGAGTTTCAAATTTTTAAATATGGTTAAGCACGTAGATTGGGTTTAGCTTGTTCTTATTTTTGACACTGGCAGAGCTTCAAAATCTTGAAGTTGCAAATAATTATTTTTGTTACAGTTGTGAAACATATGCAATTAGCGTGGTTTTAGGGACATATGTGATGGTGAGAACAATTGAAGTTATTAAGCTTCAGTGAATTTATTAAAGTGTTTACAGATCAGGGTGATTTTGTTTTGAACTGAATTCAGGTATCTCTCTAGAGATGGCATCAGTAATTCATCTGAATTTTCCATTACTGCTAACACTGAAAAAAGTAAGAAAAAGGTAATTAAAATTATAATTAAACCAACACTGAGAAATAACTTGAGACAGAAGAAGTTTATAAGTTCTGCAAAAGTTTCCTTTTTAGAGATGCTTTCAGATTTTTCAAAGATAAAGTAATGTTGGTTGGATATTGAGTATTTCTTCATGATGATCAAATATTCCCTGTTTACTTCCCATAGACGTTTCTACTGTCATCAAATTGGACATGCAAGTTTGAATTTTTTCTAGACTTCCACATTATATCAAATTTAAAATGTTGTAGAGCAGAGTTAGAAGTGAAATTCTTTTTATGGAGCAAAACATTAATATCATAAGTTATGTATATATATATATATATGCATGTATATATATATATATATTTCTGTATTCGTGAATGTATGGTGAATAAAGTATTAGTATTTAGTTCAGTTCAGTTCAGTCACTCAGTTGTGTCCAACTCTTTGCGACCCCATGAACTGTAGCACGCCAGGCCTCCCTGTCCATCACCAACTCCCGGAGTTCACTCAGACTCACGTCCATCGAGTCGGTGATGCCATCCAGCCATCTCATCCTCTGTCGTCCCCTTCTCCTCCTGACTTCCATTTTTCTCAGCATCAGGGTCTTTTCCAGTGAGTCAGTTCTTCGCATCAGGTGGCCAAAGTATTGGACTTTGAGCTTCAGCATCAGTCCTTCCAATGAATATTCAGGACTGATTTCCTTTAGGATTGACTGGTTGGATTTCCTTGTAGTCCAAGGGACTCTCAAGAGTCTTCTCTAACAGCACAGTTTGAAAGCATCAATTCTTCAGCTCTAAGCTTTCTTTATGGTCCAAATCTCACATCCACACATGACTACTGAAAAAATCATAGTTTTGATTAGAACATTGTTAGCAAAGTAATGTCTCTGCTTTTTAATATGCTGTTTAGGTTGGTCATTGCTTTTCTTCCATGGAGAAAACATCTTTTAATTTCATGGCTGCAGTCATCATCTGCAGTGATTTTGGAGCCCAAGAAAATAAAGTCTGTCACTGTTTCCCTTGTTTCCCCATCTATTTGCCATGAAGTGATGGGAGTGGATGCCATGATCTTAGAGTTTTGAATTTTGAGTTCTAAATCAGCTTTTTCACTCTCCCAATATGCCAGCAAATTTTGAAAAGTCACAGTGGCCACAGGACTGGAAAGGTCAGTTTTCATTCTAACCCCAAAGAAAGGCAATGCCAAAGAATGTTCAAACTACCATACATTTGCACTCATCTCACAAGCTAGCAAAGCAATGCTCAAAGTTTTCCAGGTTAGGCTTCAACAGTATGTGAACTGAGAACTTCCAGATATTCAATCTGAATATAGAAAAGGTAGAGGAACCAGAGATCAAATTGCCAACATCCATTGGATCATACAAAAAGCAAGAGAATTACAGAAAAGCATCTGCTTTATTGACTCCGCCAAAGCCTTTAACTGTGTGGATCACAACATACTATAGAAAATTCATAAAGAGATGGAAATACCAGAGAAACCTACCTGCCTCCTGAGAAATTTGTATGCAGGTCAAGAAGCAACAGTTAGAACCAGACATGGAACAATGGACTGGTTCCAAATTGGGAAAAGAGTACAAGGCTGTATATTGTCACCCTGCTTATTTAACTTATATGCAGAGTATATCATGTGAAATGCCAGGCTGGATGAAGCACAAGCTGAAATCAAGACTGCCGGCAGAAATATGAATAACCTCAGATACGCAGAAAGTGAAGAGATACTAAAGAGCTTCTTGATGAAAGTGAAAGGGGGGAGTGAAAAAGCTAGTTTAAAACTCAACATTTAGTTAACAATAGTTAGTCTTGGGATGGAGTTTTGTGGGAGCTGATGAAAAGCTTACCAATTTCATGTTCTACAGTTCCGTTCTATGAATTTTTTGACCACATACTTTATTGTTTTTATTTAAAACAAGGACTCTAGGTCCTTTTTTATTTTCATCTTAACAAGATTTCATTTATAGCGCTGTTTACAAAGATTCCTCTTTTAAAAAATCTAAGTCCTTCCTTAAATCTTTTGACTTACTGTCATTTCTGCCTTAATCTTGTTGTAACAGGGAGTTATATTTAGAGAGTTTTAAAGACCTCTTGCTAGGTGGACTATGGGAATGATTTGGGAAAGGGAACTTTGAAAAGAGAGAGTGTTGACTGACCTAGGGAGGTGGAATGGAGGGATGAAGAGAGAAGTATGCTTCTGGAGTAACATGAACTGTTCTTCCTCCCCACAACACTAGAAATGGCTAAAGATGTGTGACAAGTAAATATATGTTTCTGAGATAGATGAGGGCTGAAGGTGCAGTTGTCTTAGGTGGTTGCAATAGAGTTCTCTAGTGGAGGCTAGAGAGATGGACAGTCAGGGAAAGCAAGACATTTAGCAAAGATCCCTCCAAAGACGGGAGATTCAGACACATTTAAAAAAGGAAATGTGTCTGGTTAAACATGGTGTAGTAAATACTGGGGTCTCTACTCTTTCTCAAGACATTATTAAAATGCTAACAAATGGAGGGGGGCGGGAATGTAGAAATCCTTCAAAATGAGGAGATAAGATCAGACAAGAGGTGAAAACTAATTTTTGGATGCCAGAAAGTGAATGAAAGTTTGCAGAGGAGGGAGCTGGCTGCAAGAAGGACTCCTATAGGAGACAAGTCTGTTTTTGATGCAGAATCCCAAAAGGTCTCAATAATCAGAGGCACCATTTAACACTGACATCCCATGTGAGGTATGGGGTGGAAAACAAGGGGGTTGCTTGTCTGTCTGGATAAAGAGAGCATGATATCCTGCTGATCTGGGCAACTGTAGGAGCCTGGGGAGCACTGCATCATGCCAGGACCTGGGCCTCATGCCCAGAAATCTTGATTTAGGTTAGTCTGGATGGCACCCAGGTATGTAGATTTTGAAAAATCTCTTAAGATGAATCTGACATGCAGCCAGGAGTGAACACGGCGGCTCACATACAAATTGACGATTGTTCCAGAAGGAAACAGGCTATATTTTTGTGACTTTACCCCCAGGTTTCCCATCTAATAGGAATGAGCTAGAATGAGAAGTGGTTCATTCTCTCTGAGGTTTCTTTCCTTTGACCATCCAGCCTCGAATCCTGCCTGTTGGAGGCAGTGTGACTTACCCTCAGTTCATTGTGCTACTGCATCTCTAAGTAGTACAATCAGAACCCCAGCAGGAGAAAACCCTGTAGGTCAGAAATTGTTTATAGATTAAGAAAAAAAAGAAAAAAGCATCATCTTCATGCACCATTGAATTACCACCTTGAATACATCTTTTCTCTTGTTTACACATGCCTCTGTGCTCCTTGGGAAAAACAAAAGAAAGAAACAACGCCGGTGGTCAAGGAATTTGATGCCCTTTGATGCTGTTTTTCACTCCCAGATCACTGCATTTAAAATTGAGAATGCAGGGTTTCATGACATGCGTCTTCATGTCATTATGTTTTCAAACCAGGAGAGCAATTTTGATATGAAACAATATTGCTCTGAAAATAGAGCACTGTCCCTCAGAATGAAGGCAAACGAGGATTTAGAACCCTTGCAGGTTGTATTGTCAGTACTAATCTGAGTCCTAAAGTTCCATTTGCAAACCTAAGTAAACAGGAATGTAGACAGCTTGAACAAGCTGAAATTGTGATATCGCCCAAAGGAACATGCTGATCAGGGAGGGCTCAGCATGCATTTGAATCAAAAGCATCTGCAGCAACTTTAACTCTGCGTCATGCCATCAGGGCTGGACCGACACAAGGGAGGTTGAACCCGTAACACCTGGGATGGAGGGCAGAGCGCCATACACTAGGCGTCCTGACAGCCTCTCCAGATTTTTGTAGCATGTGGGGGCTGATGCTAGACAATGACTACATCTGATTCTGGTGCAGCTGTCGATCAGAGTGGGCACTGGCAAGATCCAGTTCTTGAACTCATCAACAGCAACAAATATTTATTGTACGTTTCGTGAGCATGTTGGTAGCAAGACTGAATTTGCACTAAACTTGACCATAAAACGTTGTTCAATTTAGACAATAAACATAAAGGCACATGACAGAATTCTTTGCAAGAGAAATAGCAAATAGCTGCTAATAAAATAAATAATAGTAATAATTTAAAAAGCCTCAGAGTCACAGGGGTCTTCTGTGTTTGAGGGAAAATTTATTGAAGGCACTGAAAGAAAGATTTCCTCTTGATAGGAGGGTTTTGGCTCTATGTAAATCCATCAGAATTCTCTTAGCTAGCCAGGGCTCTCTGCTTGAGTAGAGAGTCTAACTAAGGTGGCAAAAGTGGGTATCGTTTGGACTCATAAAGTTTCCGTTTTTCTAGAAGCCACCTGAGAATGGTTACTTAGGCAGGGCAGAGATTTGGAGGGAACAGATGTGCTTTTCTACACGGACAGAGTTTGGCTTGAGGGGATGCTATAGTGTGTTTCAACAAGCACTGATCCAGGAGGGCTAATAAGATGAAAAGTGAGATATAGATTAAGTATCCAAACTCCCAGTGAGCGATGGAGGTGAAGCCGTCGTACACATATAGGCAAGAATTAAATAAAAATCCTCTTCTCTCATAAGGAGACCCAAGTCTCTTTTCTTAGACAGTTTGTGTCCAGAGCTGTATGGAATACACAATAATCTTTCCTACTAACTGAACATGATGTATCAATGTTAGACCATACTTGCTAGGAAGAAAAGAGAATCTACCTTGGTGAATATTTTTTGTCATATCTAGATCATCAATGATGAGTTGAAACACAAAGAAAGAATCATCTTTGTAAGAGTGGAAATGAGATTAAAAAGTATGAATGAAAACTAGATCCAGAATAATCTAGTTTTGGAAAACTAAACTAAATTAATTTTCAAAATCTCTTTATGTGGAGTGTGTGTGTGTGTGTGTGTGTGTATTCCTTTGTATACAAGTACATTTTCTTTATGCTCGTTGTACATAAATAGTCAAATTAGAGGACCTGGAATGAAGGGCAGGAACCAACACAAACAATTGAAAAGGCATCCTTCTGGGCAAATCAGTTAAAATGCTCTTCCTCTCCAAGCTGTCTACAACTCAGCTAACAGCCTCATGAATTGATGATTTTAACCCTCAACCCTCAGCCCATCTCCACCTCCACCCCACCTCCACTGCCATACACTTTTGTATCAGGCATAACCTGCATAATATTACTGGTTTACTATCTTCTGGAGCAAAATGCACCATTTCTATCTTCTTTAAATTGTCTTATGGGAAAACAAAAAAATTAAATAAAAAACACTACTTGATAAATTGTCCTACTCCAAAGGGGTGACATAGTTAAATAAGGGCATAAACTAGAGATTCTAAACCTAAAACTCCAAGTGCCCTTGGAAATACAATGTCTTATGCATGAGTAGATCTGCATTTTTCTAAGGACAGAGGGTTTGCAAATATGTCAGTGATCCCAAAAGTTAAGCCTTAAGCCAAAGAGTAGTGGAATTAATAATTTAGAAGTGCTCACAAAAGAATAATTTAATTTTTAAAAAGTGCCCCCTGGATTATCCAAATGAACTTCTACATCAAGGTCTGAATTTACCAAACTTGCTTGAAACAAAATTCTCATAATTTTAGGGGATGATTTCAAATGATGAGTTTTAATAAGTTGTTTATAGTCTAAAATTCTTATCTCAAAAGCTAAATGAAGCTATCTGCCTCTCGTAATTAGACATGTCTTTTTCTTTCATTTATTTTTCATGGGATATTTCATTATTCCAAGGCTCTCATTTCTGTTTAGCATAGTGACTTGCACTTTGAAAATATGCTTAGTGATTGAGAAGTTCAGCTCACTTAACTTTGTATATTTTTCCTCCTGTCATATGAGAATCACAGAACTGGAGGATCCCAAAATCCCTTGCTACTTTTCTCCTTTATGCAAGATTATATTCCACTTGGCTGGATTTTCTTTTTTCCCTTTAAAGTTAAATCACTTTAAAGAGTTTCTTTCTGTTTTTATGCCATAGGAACCTAAGAAATACATTCCACAAAATAATATATTATTAATAAATTAACTATTTGTTCACGTGATATTCACTATATCAGCTTTATTGTTTTAAAATGGTTTTGTTTTCCTAAATATTGTTGTCTTTATTGCCATAAGACATCACTATTTTTAGTTCCACAGTTTCAATTTTGTTATCTTCCTAAAAGGGTAAGTACTGAAATTAAACTTTTGCCTTTACAATACCATCTTTTTTTATTTGCTTAACATGCTTTTCTTCACAAATAACACAATCAGTTTCATAAATATCTCTATGTAAAACAGAAAATGCCACTTTATTGAATTTGATAAAACTGATATACGTATTTCCCTGGTATCCTTTGATTAATGAGCAAAACTGAGTTTTATTCTTTAGCTTCAAAATAACAAGCAATTTGCTTTACGTAAATATTACCTTCTATTCATATACTTACATTTTCCAGAAATAATTAACAAATTTACTTTGTAGATTTTCCATAATTCATTGTCTGAAGATGTTAAAAAAAAGGAGAGATAATAAACAGCATCCAGTGAAGACAGTGCAATGATACATACAACACCCACTGCATGCTTTAAAATTTATTTCAGGTTTCTGGACCCAATTCCAATATGTGTGCAGGTATGGAAGTTTCTTTACTCTAACAAGCAATGCTTGGGACCAACAGGCTATCCGAAAATTTAATTCAATTCTGACACTATCTACCCGGGAATGGCATCAGATTCCATAAGTAAAGGTCCCATTCCTACAAGACCACCCTTCACTTTAGAATCCAATCATAAACCCAGGTTATTACATGTGCTTCTGACAGAGTGTCTACAAACTGTAGGTTCTGATTAATGACTCTCCAACTCAAATGCTAATCACAAGATCGGATTGTCAGCTGTATTTCTGATCAGCTGGCTATAAACTAGAGATTCCTATAACCTCCTCTTTGGGTTTGATTGACGTGTTAAAATGGCTCACAGAACTCAGGAAACCCATTTACTTACTAGATTATCAATTTTTTTTGTTAAAGAATGTAACTCAAGAATAGTCATACAGAAGAGATGCTGAAGGCAAAGTTGTGAGGAGCATGCCTGCCTGAGACACCATTCTCCCTACATCTCCATGTGTTCACCACCCTGGCAGCTCTCTGAACCCTCTTCTTTCGTCTTTTTTTTTTTTTTTTTTTATGGAGGCTTTGTTACATCATTAAAATTAATGAAATCATTGGCTGTTGACCATTGATGATTGATTCAACTTCTAACTCCTCTCTCCTCCCTGGATGTCAGGGGATGGGATTGAAATTTCCAACCTTCTAATCACATGGTTGGTTCCTCTGGTGACCAATGGCCATCCTTACTTGATTTGAAGTGCAAAGTGAAAGTCACTCAGTCGTGTCCCACTCTTTGGGCTCCCGTGGACTGTAGCCCACAAGGTTCCTCTCTCCATGGGTTTCTCCAGGCAAGAATACTGGATTGTGTTGCCATTTCCTTCTCCAGGGAATCTTCCTGACTCAGGGATTGAACCCAGGTCTCTTGCATTGCAGACAGATTCTTTACCATCTGAGCCACCAGGGAAGACCTACTTGATCTAAGGGCAGCCCAAAAGTCACTTCATTAACATTACAAAAGACACCTTTATCACTCTCACCACATAGAAAATTCCAGGAGTTATAGCAGCTCTGTGCCAGAAACTGGAGTGAAGGACAAATATAATATTTCTTATTATAAATCAAAATATCACAGAACTTTTCTGATGAAGATCTCTCTTTTCCCCAATTCTGCTGAAGATTAGAATTCTGATCTTCTGAAGAAATTCTCTCCTTTCTCCCTTTCACTCAGTTCATTTATTTTCTAATATAAAAAATCACGTACTTAATGTGTATAAGTGTAATTATACACTTCTCTTTCAAAGTGTATAATTTAAGTAATGTGATTACGTAAAATTGCTAGAAACCTTTAGTGACAGAACTGGGCATTGATATTTGCATAAAACTGAACATTGTTTTGCTGACCCAATTTCCTTCACTTTTTCCTATTCAGAAATTACTAACATTCTCTTAGAAATGAACCCTCTCACCAGTGCTTGAGCTGGAAACCTAAGCAGAGACCAGCATATTTGGTGAAGATAGCTAGGAGTATGGCAGGTGGGATATAGTAACTGTGTTCAAAGTGAGAAACCAAGGCAGGTATCATGTACGTCACAGAGAAGATATCCTGGTTTGGCGTTATCTGAATTTAGGACCTGAATTCAAATTTATTTGGCCTCTGTTGCATGCATTTTGGTCAGACATTTTTTGACTTTCACTATCAGTATTTCTCTCAAATAAAGTAATCCTCAGGGATAAGCTTAGAATCATTTTGAGATTTCAATGTTTGCTTCTTTTTAAATTCACAATAGAAAGAAGTCATATTGTTATCTGTTTCTTTGGATTGGCCATTGCAAACAGTGCCAGAGTGTTTAAAAATAGTCAATAATTTTTGACGAATATAATTATGTATTGCTCCAGAAGTCGAGACTTATATATTAATCATCATAAAATTCAAAAACATTTCACTATTTTCAAAATAATGTTTTTGTCCTTAGGGAAGTCAGTTTCTAATCATTTTATAAGGATGGAATGTAAGCAGAACTTGTTAATCATAAAAGTCATTGGATTGATTTATATTTTAGTTGGTTAGTGACTTCATGCCATCTCACACAAGGATGTTCTACAATCAGTTTTTAAGAAAGAAAAAAATTATTTTTATTTTATAATGTTCAGCTGAAAGGTAAAGCACATAAAAACTATAAAACTTAGATAAAGGAATCAACAATGAAAGAATTAATAGTGACTTTTCTGGTAAGTCTGATAAATCATGTGGTCTCCATAATTTAAAATAAATGATTTTAAATTATTTTCAAAGAAAAATTCCTTTTATTTGAAACAATTATATCTGCTATGATAGAATCTTTACACTAATAATTTTAGTGATTTTTTTGTTTTTGTTGTTATTAGGAGAAGCAATTTAATATACGAAGTCTCTTAGGAGAGCATAGTTCAGACTTTTCTCTTGGGTAACATGTTTTTGACAATATTCTGTAAAGGACAATTATAGAGCAAATCATCCTCGCACACTTTATTAAAAACACATTTTTGATGCTCTAGATACTTGACCATGGATTTCTCCTAAGAACTCTATTTTCTCAATATTACTTCCTTTTTATTTTGGTTTAACATGGGTGCCTCTTACATTTCTAGGAAATTAGAAACTGTACCATAAACTGAAACCATCTTAAGAATGACATTGGTTAGCAATAATGTCCTAATAGCATTTAAATTGATTAATTGAGAGAAGTAGTTTCTGTCCTAAAATTAAATATTATATACATAATATTTTATATAATATACATTTAATAATTAATTAATATTAATAAAAATTAAATATTATATGTCTCATTGCCTAATAATCTCTTCATAATCCAACATTTTAGTGTTTGTGGTGAATATATTTCAATAACAAAAAACTGTTACCAAAACCATATAGCTACCAAAAAGACGGACTAAATAGTGAGTTATTCCTCCAGAGACTCAAGTGAATGGCAAATTAGAGACATGGTCAGAAAATAAATGGTACCCATTGGGCCCTAATTGTTCATTAGTCATCTTGCCAATGAAGTCCAGCTGCAGTGTTCTTAAGGTGATGGAACATGACCCCTGGGGTATGTCTGCCATTACAGGGCAATGGAAAATTTCAACCCCAATAATTGATAGTCTGGGATCTCTCCCTATATCTTTGCTTTCTTTTATACCCCCAGTCCTTTCAGATTTAACACCCAGGTTAAATGCTTTGTCTTAAAATGGATGCTTTGCTTGTTTCTCCATTGTCTTTCTTTTGTTGCTGTAATTCTTTACGGGGAAATAAAGCCTACACATTCACACCTCTGTGCAGCACTGACAAGTAAGGTATGCTGCTGCTGCTGCTAAGTCGCTTCAGTCGTGTCCGACTCTGTGCGACCCCATAGACGGAAGCCCACCAGGCTCCCCTGTCCCTGGGATTCTCCAGGCAAGAATTCTGGAGTGGGTTGCCATTTCCCTCTCCAATGCATGAAAGTGAAAAGTGAAAGTGAAGTCGCTCAGTCGTGTCTGACTTGTATCGACCCCATGGACTGCAGCCCACCAGGCTCCTCCGTCCATGGGATTTTCCAGGCAAGAGTACTGGAGTGGGGTGCCATTGCCAAGTAAGGTCTGTTCACATGCAAATCTCAACTGAACCACAAAGGACAGACTTGGAGCAAAGATGTATCTTGTTGCAATCAGCTGTTTTTCAGAAAAGGATTGCATTTATTTCAGTAATAAACATTTATATGCCCATATTGAAAAGTGAATAGAACAGTTGCAAGTGAAATATCTCAACCACCATGTAAATGAACAGAATTAAAAAAATAATAATTATAAATGCAGACTGCTGCTGCTAAGTCGCTTCAGTCGTGTCTAACTCTGTGTGATCCAGTGGATGGCAGCCCACCAGGCTCCCCCTTCCCTCGGATTCTCCAGGCAAGAACACTGGAGTGGGTTGCCATTTCCTTCTCCAATGCATGAAAGTGAAAAGTGAAAGGGAAGTCACTCAGTTGTGTCCGACTCTTCGCGACCCCACGGACTGCAGCCTACCAGGCTCCTCTGTCCATGGGATTTTCCAGGCAAGAGTACTGGAGTGGGGTGCCATTGCCTTCTCCAGCTCTGCTTAAATATACTGTCAAATTAAGAGGCAATACCATTGCATTAAAAAAGGATAGGTTATATATTAATATTATAAATATATAACGTATCATTTTGGCATATGTAGGATTTCAGGCATACAAATTATTTATATCAAAATTATTTTGACTTGAATATCAACTAACTAGTCCTTTAAGAAGATGATGCTGCTAAGTGAAGTTCCCAGCCTGGTGTCTGCAAGTATTTGGCAGGCTCAGCCCTTAGTTCTGAGCTAATGGCAGACATGGCTAATCAATCATGGCATTCTTTCTTGCTGAGTCCAGATTTAGCCTTAGGTATCATCACAAGCGACAAATTCATTATTTTTGATAATGGCTGCCTG
This sequence comes from Bos mutus, assembly GCF_027580195.1. NCBI lineage: Eukaryota > Metazoa > Chordata > Mammalia > Artiodactyla > Bovidae > Bos > Bos mutus. Next base: position 36,854,394 of record NC_091618.1, read on the forward strand.
AAAAATTGTGTTGCAAAAGATTGTATCTGCAATCCTAGTTTAGGGCAGCTCTTTTGTGTTGCAACAGTTCACGTTCACTGATACGAAACAAAATAGCTCATAGCATATGAAAAATGTCAATTTAAATATCTTGACCATTTAAAGGAAAGAAATTTACACATGCCTACCAATCAGTAATAGATTCCAAAGTTCCAACTACTAATAGTAATAGGATAAAAAAAACTTTTCTCCCTTGTCATCATCTACTGCTCTTGCCCTTTTTCCCCCACAGTCAAGCCTTCCAAAACAACTTTCTTATAGTTAGTATCTACATCTGCTCACCTCTAACCCCTTAATTTTCTCCCACTTGGCTTTCATTCCTACTGATCCACTTAATTTTTCTCATTTAGTCTAAAAATCACTTCTATGTAATTAAATTCAATGGACAATTTTTAATCTCTATTTTATTTTCAAACAGCCTCTGTACTTCTGCTACCTTGGCCATCATCAGTGTCTCCATAGTGTCACCAAACAGTACTGAATCTCTCCTGGGGTCCTGATTTATTTTCCAAGTACCTACTTGGCATTCCTACTTGGTTCGCAAGTTGTTGTTTAGTTGCTAAGTCGTGTCTCTTTTGCAACCTCATGGACTATAGCCCACCAGGCTCCTCTGTCCATGGAATTCTCCAGGCAAGAATACTGGCGTGGATTGCCATTTCCTTCTCCAGGAGATCTTCCAGACTCAGATCAGACCTGTCTCTCCTGCACTGGCAGGCGGATTCTTAACCACTAAACCACCAGGGAAGACCCTTGTGGTTTGAGGTTCACAAGTACATCAAGCTAATTAAATCAAAACTGAATGTTCTGTCATCCTTATTGAACTCCTGCTGTTACTTCAGTGTGTTCTATCCTAATAAATGGGCCTGCCCTCCTTCCTGTGGCTCAGGCCAGAAATGGGAAACTCTTTTGACTTGTTTCTTCTCCTTACCTGTCACCATCCTTTTTACCTGTTTTGTCCCTTGTACCTTCTTAGTATTTTTCAAACTAGTCCATTTCTCTCAATTCTCATGACTACTAGTTGAATTAGCCTTCCTATTTCTACTTTTGTCCACCCAAGCCATTCTTTGTATTACTGCCAAATTGTTGCAAAACTCTTGATCTACCTCATTATTGACTTTCCTGGTCATCCAGTAGTTAGGAATCTTCCTGCCAATGCAAGGAACAAGGGTTCAGTTCCTGGTTTGGGAAGATCCCATATGCCAAGGGGCAACTAAGTCCACGCACCACAACTGCTGAAGCCCATGTGCCCTAGAGCCCATGCTCGGCCATAAGAGAAGCCATTGCAGTGAGAAGCCTGTGCACGGAAACTAGAGTGTATCTCCAGCTCGCTGCAACTCGAGGAAGCGTGCACGCAACAACAAAGACCCAGTGAGGCCAAAATTGAAAATAATTTATTTTATTTTTAAACTAATGATAATTTTCCCTTGTCATTTATATCAGATCCAAAATCCTGACAGGATTCTCCCTAGCCTGGCTCCTCTCTAGGTCTTTGGCTGTACTGTTCAGTGCATCTCTTTCCACCGTTTATATCAATCTTGTCTCTTTTCAATAAAAGGGCTTCATTGTCTTGCCTGAGGATTTTTGGGTTCATTTTATTTCTTTATGTGGGGATTTCTTTCACCCTTCCATTAATTAGGCAACTCTTACTCATCTTTAAAAGCCAGATTATATGTTTATTCTTCTCTTAATATCCAGGTTTAATTAGTTACTTCTGCTGTGTGTTACTATAGCATTCCCTATCTGCTTTTTTGGAACAATTGCCACACAGGTTCTTTCTTTTAACTTTGAAAAGGCAAATTTTGTATGTGTCTCATCCATGGCTACATTTTCAGTGTAGTTACCTCAGAAAAATCTTGGAAATACTGGTATTCTGAGAATTTTATAGAGAAAATTAAAAATATATTTTGCCTTCTTAAGAATACTACATTTGCTTTGGAGGAATTCTTTTCCATGAGATGAAATCCAGTGAGACTATAAGTCAGGGATCTTGCCTTTCCCCAGGCTAAGGTTAGGGATGATGATCCCTTTCTGGAAAATGAATCTTGGGCAGATAGGCAAAAAAAAAAAAAAAAAAAAAAGCAGATGATGAGTCTTAGATTCTTTCCTGTGGAAGTCCTAGAAATGCTCTTTGACAGTCCTGTGTCTAAGCTCCATGCTTTCCTGTCTCCAAGATTGTTTTCCCTGCTCTGATGTTACTTTTCAGGACTCTGTTTATAATTAATTTCCTTTAAATAATTACCCAAAGTTATCTTATATTGCTTATAATATGTGGTTAGTTGTTCAGTCGTGTCTGACTCTTTGCGATCACATGGACTGTAGCCCACAGGTTCCTCTGTCCATGGAATTCTCCAGGCAAGAATACAGGTTGTGATTCCCTTCTCCAGAAGATCTTCCCAACCCAGGGATTGAACCCAGGTCTCATGCATTGCACGTGGATTCTTCTACCATCTGAGCCATCGTGATAAAAAATTGATAGTTTTTACTTCTTTTTTTTTTTTTAACATGTCAAAAATATATCATGGTTTGCTCAGCATTCTGGATTAAGGTTCTGGACTATTCTGTATCTGACACTTAAAACATAACTTAATCCCTCCTTGCTTAAACATTATGTGTTTTATAAGCATCTTCATTTCATTCAATCCTGTATGCATTTATTCATTTCTCCCAGAAATACTTATTAGTCCATTCTTATGATTGTAAAAATTAATAAATAGAAACCTCAATTAAAGTAGAGCTGGGAAGCTAGAAGGAGATGCTCAAATAATAGCAGAGTCCAACAAGAGGAAGGAAGACTTCCTTTTCTTTCCTGGCAAGAGCTCAGCCCCTGTGACACTCATAACTCAGCCAATGGAAAGCCACCACACTTTGAATTCTCAATTCCCCCAATGGGCTCTGTTTACTGTGGCCTCCTATCTTCCTTTTCCCTTTTATGTAAGAATTTTCCTCTCTTTGTTGCAGTGGGAATTGCACTTGACTCATCATTGTTACAGACTCCACATTGCAATTTTTTGATAATCCCCAATAAACCCATTTTTGTTGGAGAAACAACTAGAAGTCTTTTTCTTTAAGGTCAACACTAGGTATCATATATTAGCAAGCACTGGAAATAAAAACATAAAAACACATCATTTGGGTTAAAAATATTAGTGTTGAGATCCACCAATAAATTCTTTCAATATCTTGAGATATGATAAATGCTTTAAAAAAAGATTACATTGAAAATAAGTATTCTATCATAGGCAATGGAGCACTGAGGTTCTGTGCCAATTCAGTGGTATAATGAAAGGCTTGATGACGTGGGCAGTGGACAATTAACTCATGAAAAACAATGGAAGGATGCATGTTTGTGAGAATGTATCATTGAGTAGTTCAAAGCACAGATTCTGGATTCAAACTTTGGCTTTGCACCTGTAGCATAGTTTGAAAAAAAATAAACCATACCACACCAAACAACACACACACATACAAACACGCATACACAATATCTTAAGCCTCTAGATGTAACTACCAGTTTACCAGTAATACAGGGGAAGGACTGCAATAAATAGCATCATAAGGATGCAACCAGCAACATATAGAAATTAGAAAACTCCACTGCACAAAAACTTTTTTTATATGTTAAACAAAGAGTGGATGAAAATCAGAGGCAGAAGGAAACTACTGATTACAAGAAACTTGAGAAACTTAATGATGGGCAATATTGGGACTTTGTTTGGATCCTGATTTAAGCAATCCAACAGAAAACTACATTCACAAAGATAGCCATGGAAGTTTAAATACTAACTGGACTTCAAGAAGAGTTGTTAATTTGTAGCTTTGAGTATGGCATTGTTTTTATGTTTAGGACAGGTCTCATATTTTAAAGAAACATGCAAAATATTTACAAACGTATGTCTGAGACTTACATCAAGATTCCCCATACTTGTAAAGTCAAATGGACTTATATAGAAACCAAGAGTGGATCTGAGTTGTTAATGAATGAATACTGAATAACTAAAGGGGACTAAATTTATATTGAAACTTTAAAAAAGAGAAGTAAATAAAAATTCTGAATCTGTCATTTATCCATAGACCACTCATATGATCTTGAACAAATTCTATATGTCATTTTTTATTTATTTAATTTTTTGGCTGTGCTGGATCTTAATTGCTGCACAGGCTTTTCTCTAATTGTGGTGAGCAGGGGCTACTCTCTAGTTGCATTATGAAGGCTCCTCATTGCAGTGGTTCCTCTTGTTGCAGAGCTCAAGCTGCTGTAGGGCACACAGGCTTCAGTAGTTGCAGCTCCTGGGCTCTGGACCCCAGGCTTGAAAGTTGTGGCTCATGGCCTTAGTTGCTCTGCAGCATGTGGGATCTTCCTGGACCAGGGATTGAACCTGTGTCTCCTGTGATGGCAGGCATATTCTTTACCACTGAGCCACCAGGGAAGCCCAAAATAATATCTCTGTTTTAACCCAAATTTTCTTTATCTATTAAGTAAGGATAAATACTACATCAACCCCATAGGATTATTGTGAGGATTAAATAAACTAGTTTACATAATATGTTAGAGTCATACTTGGCCTAGAATTGTGCTTTATAAGTGTTTGCTCTTATTATTAACTGGTGTAGCAAGAGGATAGACTACACAAGTAGAGAAGGAAATGGCAAGCCCCTCCAGTATTCTCCCATGCTCCTCTGTCCATGGGTTTCTCCCTGTTGGCTACAGTCCAGGGGGTTGCAAAGAGTCAGATATGACTTGGTGACTAAACAGCAACAAAACAACATGAGAAAGAAAGGCTAGAGAGGAAGCTGAATAGATGAGAAATCTACAAGAGAGACGAAAGTTAATAAGGTGGGAATAGGCTTTAAGAATATATAATGATGTTCTTAAGGGACATTGAATGCCTTTGACCAATTCCTATATAATGTACCCATGATTCTAGAGTCTGAACTCAGTGTACAGAAGTAGAGGGAACAGAGAAAGAAATACTTTCATCATCTTTGTTTTTTATTTGTGCTAAACTGTAAGACCTCTAGAAACACAGAGCTGGTATTTGTACTTTACAATTAACATAGCTTATATACTAAAAAGAAAATCTTATAGAGCATTTTCAAAAAGATCCAGCTTCACTATGACAGTTTTCCAATGCTATTGCCTTCATGGGAACAACATTTCATAGTTCACTACCCATGATGTTTTTAATCTTCCAAGTTAATGGCTTTACCTAAATTTAGCAGGCCTGTATAAATCACTGAAAACATATATTCATTTCTATGTGAAATATGATTTATTATTTTATTGTTATTAATATGATGATGATGATGACAATTACCTCAGTGCATTCAGAGTCCATTTTCATTTTGGAATGCTTTTGCTTGTTTGTTGTGTTGTAAGTGATGACTTCAATAACCACCTTAGTTACTACATCACCGATGAGCTTTTGTGTTATTGAAATGATTTTCCAGAGGTAATGTGTTTCTGGCCTAGCTTGTTTCATTGTTTTATTGAATAAATGAAAAATGTTAGAGACAGCAGCACTTTAAATTAAGAAAATGACCATTTATGGTCATATGGGAATATTGAAGATGAAAAGCAAAAAAAATATGGTCACAAGGCTAGCATAAATGTATGGACTTATTTTGCATGTGATATTGACTAACTTAGTGTTTATACAGTGTTTCTAATGGAGACTGTACAAGTGATTTATAATTGCTTTTAAATGCACTATTAATTTTGTCTTTTAAGTTGCTCAGCATATTTTTTTTTTTTTGCTTTACAAGAAACTATATATGGTTTTTTGCTTTCCAGGCTAATAGTTACTAAAAGTTGTTATCTCATATATTTAGGTGTATTGCATAATGTAAATTTAAGTCAAATTAAACATAAAGTCACTTATTTTGTGTTATGAACATCCCACTTACAAACATTACAAACGTGAATAAGTATCAATGTAGAAATAAGGAAAAGGCAAAGTATACTGATCTAAAAATTAATACTAACTTTAATATTAACTATTACTGCTATAATTTACAAAGTATTTATAATATTATTTGGGAGCACTGTGCCAACTGCTTTTTGTGCATTATCTCATTATTTATCACAGCAATTCTATTAGTAGTTGTGGCTTCTTTTCCCTTAAACAACAATAAATAACAAGAGTGTATAAAAATAATGTGCTTGCTTTAGAGCTTTAAGAAAATCAATTACCTTCTCCACTTATTAGGAAGCCATGCAAGCCTCTCTGATGTAGAACATCTCAAGCCACCACTGCATATAGGAGATCCTATTTGTAAACCCATTTTGCAGAGTAGAAGTCTAACTCTGAGGAGGTTAACTTGTCCAAAATCATTCATTTAATGCAAGTCACAGATGATGCCCTGCAGTAATTTTCTCCACCTAGTCCATGGGGTCGCACAGAGTCGGACACAACTGAAGCGACTTAGCAGCAGCAGCAGCAGTCTTCTATTGATGCTCTTCGTCCTTCTCACCTGCTACAAAAGTTATTTGTTGGCAAAAGGTTAGTTTTAATTAGTTAAATTTTTGGTTCATCCAGGTGTCCCCATTCTACTGCAGAGTTGCTTCTGTCAGTGCAATATTTACAACTCAGGCTTCTTTTCCTCCTCCTCAGAAGCTATCAAAGTAGCCTGATTCATTCTAGCCCTGAAATACTTTTAAATCTGGAAGCAAGTGACAAAAGACAGGTGAACGGTAACTGCTGAGGCACTGGAGCAGCTCCCAGAAAACATAGGAAGGCGCACTGTAGTGACTTGAGACAAAGCCCACTTTAAAGATTTTACCCTATGTGTGTGTAGGTCTGTATGCATGTGTGAGAGTGCAGTTGAGATATCTGTGTCCTCTTTTCTATATTTCATTTAATTAGACTGTGAGATTAGACTGGCCAGATTCCTGTGAATTATAAATGCTTTAAAAACACACCCACTTTTTGGATGAGAGAATATTTGCAGAGAAAATGTAATGTTTTTTATTAAAACATAATGAGTTTAAAAATTCTACCAGAATTATGAGATTTTTCTAATTTATTTAGAGAAAGTAATCCTTTCAGTCTTAATCAATAATTGTTGCAAAACAATTTTAGCCCTTTATTTTGAACAGTGATTTATTTTTGCATGAGGTGGTTATCTAAAAATAATAATAATAATAACAATAAATAAAAGTGGAGCATAGTTAAATATTGATACTATATTCTGCTCCCCAATGATCTTTATATATGTGATATCAATGATCTTTATATATAAATGATAAAAAATAATAAAACATCTGTTATATCAAGAATGTTATGTCAAAATTCCACCTGAGAAGTAGAACTAGTAGGATGCACATATGTGTATGTATATATATATACACATATTATGCATACATATATATGTATATGATTTATTACAAAGCATTCACTTAGATGATTATGGAGGTTGGCTAAATAAGTCCAGATACATAGGGCAAGCAGTCAGGAAGGGGATATAATAAGTAGAATGGAACTCTCTCTTCCAGGAAACCTCCACCCTGGTTTAAAACCTTCCAATAGATTCAGCTGGGTCCATCCATATTAGCCAAATTGATTTCCCTTACTTAAACTTACTTTATCATGGTTTTTAAATATATCTGCAAAATGTCTCCATGGCAACACCTACATTAGTGTTTCGTTGAGTAACTGGGGACCATTGTCTTAGTCAAATTGTCACTTCAATAAAGCCATCGAATCTGTAAATTTCCCACCCTCCCCAAGAGCTATCACACTGTCAAATTTGAAACTCTCTCTAAACTCCTTGGAGAAGGCAATGGCAACCCACTCCAGTACTCTTGCCTGAAAAATCCCATGGACGGAGGAGCCTGGTGGGCTGCCATCTATGGGGTTGCACAGAGTCGGACAGGACTGAAGTGACTTAGCAGCAGCAGCAGCAGAAGCAGCAGCAGCTGAGCTCCTACCTGTTCACATCAATCTGCTTTCCCTTAGGGAATCATCCTATTGAACCACCATATTGGATTTTTTCAAAAATATTACCTTGTATTTTTATTGTGTTGAAATTTATTATAAATGATAACACTGTGTCTTTTCTAAATATTTGATTTTGATTGAAATGTTAGATACAAATGATGAATAAACATTCTTTACTGATTATGACAAATATCTTTACCCAGCTAAATTATCTTTCAATTTTAATGCCATTTTATGAACATGTTATTGTGTTAATGTAATCAAATCTATTTATTCCTTTATGCTTAGAAATTTTTGTCTCATCTAAGAAAATGTTTTCTATCCTAAACTTATAAATATATACTCTTTTATTTTCTCCTAAAATATATGAAGTTTTGTTTCCGTATCTGTATGTAATCCGCCTTAAACTGCTTTTTGTTTATAAAAGTAGAATTCAATTTATTTCTTTTTCTTAATGAATAACCAATGCTCCCAGTATCATTTATTGACTGCTGCCACTTACATCCTACTTTAAAATTCTACTTCTTTGTGAATTCAGTTCAGTTCAGTTCAGTCACTCAGTCGTGTCTGACTCTTTGCGACCCCATGAATCATAGCACTCCAGGCCTCCCTGTCCGTCACCAACTTCCGTAGTTCACTCAGACTCACGTCCATCGAGTCAGTGATGCCATCCAGCCATCTCATCCTCTGTCATCCCCTTCTCCTCCTGCCCCCAATCCCTCCCATCATCAGAGTCTTTGTGAATTAACTGTCTGTATTTGCTTGAGTCTGTTTCTAGGTTTAATACTATGCTTTATTGTTCTATTTATTTATCCCAAAACAGGTACTCCAGGCTTCCCTGATGGCTCAGTGTATAAAGAATCTGCCTGCAATGCGGGAGACACAAGAGGCACGGGTTCAATCCCTGAGTCGGGAAGATCCCTTGCAGGAGGAAAATGGCAACCCGTTCCAATATTCTTGCCTGAAAATCCCATGGACAGAGGAGCCTGGCAGGCTACAGAGCAAAGCCTCACAAAGAGTCAGACACGACTGTGTGACTGAGCACCATGTCAGTACTCCATGATGATGTGTGTGCTGTGCTATGCTCAGTTGTGTCCAACTCTGTGATCCTATCAGAGCAAATACACTACTCGAGTCTCTTTTAAGTGTCTCACTGTTTTTCTTTGAAACAATTATATTAAAACTTTTGCTAAGTTCTTTAAAATCTTCCTAAATTTTTCTTGGAATTGCATGGAATCTATAGATCCATTTGAGGGAATTGACATCTTTATGATATTTAATCTCACTTAACAATGAGTATTGCTGTCACTGCAGATATTCTTTAAATTATCTTTCAACAAGGTTGCACAATTTTCTTCAAAAATACTTTACACATCTTTTATTAGATTTACTGTTAGATGTTTTATATTTTTATTATTTTCTACAGGGCATTTTATAATTATTATCTCACTTTTTTGATATTATATAGATATACAATTGAGTTTTATACATTAATCTTATACCTAGTTCTTTGATGCTGCTGCTACCACTGCTAAGTCACTTCAGTCATGTCCGACTCTGCGACCCCACAGACAGCAGCCCACTAGGTTCCTCTGTCCCTGGGATTCTCCAGGCAAGAGTACTGGAGTGGGGTGCCATTGCCTTCTCCGAGATCTTTGATAAACTCCTGTAAATGACAGAAATTTAACTGTGGATTGTTTTGGCTTTAACAAGCAGACAATAATTCCACCACCGGATAATTAGAATTTTTAAAAAATCCTTGTAGTCCTGTTCCATTCAGTTCAGTTCAGTCGCTCATTTGTGTCCGGCTCTTTATGACCCAATGGACTACAACAAGCCAGGCCTCTCAGTCCATCATCAACTCCTGGAGTTTACTCAGAATCATGTCCATTGAGTTGGTGATGCCATTCAACCATCTCATCCTGTGTCATCCCCTTCTCCTCCTGTCTTCAATCATTCCCAGCATCAGGGTCTTTTCAAATGAATCAGCGCTTCCCATCAGATGGCCAAAGTATTGGAGTGTCACTTTCAAAATCAGTCCTTCCAATGAACAGTCAGGACTGATTTTCTTTAGGATGGACTGGTTGGATCTCCTTGCATTCCAAGGGACTCTCAAGAGTCTTCTCCAATACCACAGTTCAAAAGCATCAATTCTTGGGTCCTCAGCTTTCTAATAAGTCCAACTTTCACATCCTTACATGACTATGGAAAAACCATAGCCTTGACTAGACAGACCTTTGTTGACAAAGTAATGTCTCTACTTTTTAATATGCTGTCTAGGCTGGTGATAACTTTTCTTCCTAGGAGTAAGTATCTTTTAATTTCATGGCTGTAGTCACCATCTGCAGTGATTTTGGAGTCCCCCAAAATAAAGTCTGGCACTGTTTCCACTGTTTCTCCATCTATAAGCCATAAAGTGATGGGACCAGATGCCATGATCTTTGTTTTCTGATGTTGAGCTTTTAGCCAACTTTTTCACTCTTCTCTTTCACTTTCATCAAGAGGATCTTTAGTTCTTCTTTGCTTTCTGCCATAAGTGTGGTGTTATCTGCATATCTGAGGTTATTGGTATTTCTCACAGCAATCATGATTCCAGCTTGTGCTTCATTCAGCCCAGCTTTTTTCGTGATGTACTCTGCATATAAGTTAAATAAGCAAGGTGACAATGTACAGCCTTGATGTACTCCTTTTCTATTTGGAACCAGTCTGTTGTTCCATGTCCAGTTCTAACTGTTGCCTCCTGACCTGCATACAGGTTTCCCAAGAGGCAGATGAGGTGGTCTGGTATTCCCATCTCTTGAAGAATTTTCCACAGTTTATTGTGATGCACATAGTCAAAGTCTTTGGCATAGTCAATAAAGCAGAAATAGATGTTTTTCTGGAACTCTCTTGCTTTTTCCATGACCCAACAGATGTTGGCAATTTGATCTCTCGTTCCTCTGCCTTTTCTAAAACCAGCTTGAACATCTGGAAGTTCACAGCTCATGTATTGCTGAAGCCTGGCGTGGAGAATTTTGAGCATTACTTTGCTAGCATGTGAGATGAGTGAAATTGTGCAGTAGTTTAAGCACTCTTTGGCATTGCCTTTCTTAGGGATTGGAATGCAAACTGACCTTTTCCAGTTCTGTGGCCACTGCTGAATTTTCCAAATTTGCTGACATACTGAGTGCAGCACTTTCACAGCATCATTTTTCAGGATTTGAAATAGCTCAACTGGAATTCTATCACCTCCACTAGCTTTGTTCGTAGTGATGCTTCCTAAGGCCCACTTGACTTCACATTCAGGATGTCTGGCTCTAGGTGAGTGATCACACCATTGTGATTATCTGGGTCATGAAGATCTTTTTTACACAGTTCTTCTGTGTTTTCTTGCCACCTCTTTTTAATATCTTCTGCTTCTGTTAGGTCCATATCATTTCTGTCTTTTATTGAGCCTACCTTTGCATGAAATGTTCCCTTGGTATCTCTAATTTTCTTGAAGAGATCTCTAGTCTTTCCCATTCAGTTGTTTTCCTCTATTTCTTTGCACTGATCACCAAGGAAGGCTTTCTTATCTCTCCTTGCTTTTCTTTGGAACTCTGCATTCACATGGGTATATCTTTCCTATTCTCCTTTGGTTTTCACTTCCCTTCTTTTCACAGATATTTGTAAGGCCTCCCTGGACAGCCATTTTGCTTTTTTGCATTTCTTTTTCTTGGGGATGGTCTTGCCTCCTGTCTCTTGTACAATGTCATGAACCTCCATCCATAGTTCATCAGGCACTCTGTCTATCAGATCTAGTCCCTTAAATCTATTTCCCACTTCCACTGTACAATTGTTAGGTATTTTATTTAGGTCATACCTGAATGGTTTAGTGGTTTTCCCTACTTTCTTCAATTTAAGTCTGAATTTGGCAATAAGGAGTTCATGATCTGAGTCACAGTCAGCTCCCAGTCTTGTTTTTGCTGGCTGTATAGAGCTTTTCCATCTTTGGCTGCAAAGAATATAATCAATCTGATTTCGGTGTTGGCCATCTGGTGATGTTGACATGTAGAGTCTTCTCTTGTGTTGTTGGAAGACGGTGTTTGCTATGACCAGTGCATTCTCTTGGCAGAACTCTATTAGCCTTTGCTCTGCTTCATTCTGTACCCCAAGGCCAAATTTGCCTGTTATTCCAGGTGATTCTTGACATCCCACTTTTGCATTCCAGTCCCCTATAATGAAAGGACTTCTTTTTTGGGTGTTAATTCTAGAAGGTTTTGTAGGTCTTCATAGAACCATTCAACTTCAGCTTCTTCCACGTTACTGGTTGGGGCGTAGACTTGGATTACTGTGATATTGAATGGTTTGCCTTAGAAATGAACAGAGATCATTCTGTCGTTTATGAGACTGCATCCAAGTACTGCATTTCATACTCTTTTGTTGACTTTGATGGCTACTCAATTTCTTCTAAGGGATTCTTGCCCACAGTAGTAGATATAATGGTCATCTGAGTTAAATTCACCCATTCAGGTCCATTTTAGTTTGCTGATTCCTAGAATGTCGACATTCACTCTTGCCATCTCCTGTGTGACCACTTCCAGTTTGCCTTGATTCATGGACCTAATATTCCAGGTTCCTATGTAATATTGCTCTTTATAGCATCGGACCTTGCTTTCATCACCAGTCACATAGACACCTGGGTGTTGTTTTTGCTTTGGCTCCATCCCTTCATTCTTTCTGGAGTTATTTCTCCACTGATCTCCAGTAGCATATTGGGCACCTACCAACATGAGGAGTTCATCTTTCAGAGATGAAAAACTTGTTCCATTGATTTGTCTTATTATTCTTCTGCTTGCTTCTTTTGTTTCAAAGAGAACTCAAACAAATTAATAAATATTGTATGGCTATATATTTTATTGTTCATTCAGTTGTGTCTGACTCTTTGTGAGCTCATGGACTGCAGCACACCAGGCCTTCATGTCCTTTACCACCTCCCAGAGTATGCTCAAACTCATGTCCCATGAGTTAGTGATGCCATCCACCATCTCCTCCTGTGTCATCCACTTCACCTTCTGCCTTCAATCTTTTCCAGCAGCAGGGTCTTTTCCAATGAATTGGCTCTTCGCATCAGGTGGCCAAAATATTGGTGTTTCAGCTTTAGAATCAGTCCTTCCAATGAATATTCAGGGTTGATTTCCTTTAGGATTGATTGGTATGGTCTCCTTGCAGTTCAAGGGACTCTTGAGAGTCTTCTTTGACACCAGAGCTGGGAAGCATCAGCTCTTTGTTGCTCAGCCTTCTTTATGTATGTGTGTATATCTATATCTGTATCTATAAAACCTTGATGAAGGTTAAAGAGGAGAGTGAAAAAGCTAGTTTAAAACTCAACATTCAAAAAATTAAGATCATGGGATCCATGATCATTTCATGGAAATAGATGGGGAAACAATGGACAGTGATAGACTATTTTCTTGAGCTTCAAAATCACTGCTTATTGTGATGGCAGCCATGAAATTAAAAGATGCTTGTTCCTTGGAAGAAAAGCTATGAAAAACCTAGACAGCATATTAAAAAGCAGAGACATTGCTGTACCAACAAAGGTCCATCTAGTCAAAGCTATGGTTTTTCCAGTAGTTATGTATGGATGTGAGAGTTGTCTGAACGCTGAAGAATTTATGCTTTCGAGCTGTAGTATTGGAGAAGACTCTTGAGAGTCCCTTGAACTGCAAGGAGATCAAACCAGTCAATCCTAAAGGAAATCAATCCTGAATATTAATTAGAAGGAGTGTTGCTGAAGCTCCAATACAGAGGCCACCTGGTGCAAAGAGCCAACTAATTAGAAAAGACCCTGATGCTGGGAAAGACTGAAGGCAGGAGGAGAAGGGGATGACAGAAGATGAGATGGTTGGATGACATCATCGACTCAATGGACATGAATTTGAGCAAGCCTGGGAGATGGTGAAGGACAGGGAAGCCTGGCATGCTGCAGTCCATGGGGTTGCAGAATTGGACATGATTGAGTGACTGAACAACATATATATACACACACACACACATATATATGCCCATATATATACATATAAAGAGAGTAATCTATTTATATAAAATTATAAAAGAGATAAAACTAATCTGTGGTAAGGAAAATTAGAAAAAGTTGTTTCTGAATAGTGGGGTGGGGTGTGTGTGTGTGAATGTTTACTGAGAAGAAATGTGAAACAAATTCTTGGATGATGATAATGTTCATTATTTTGATAGAGTTTTGACTTGCACAGGCTTATGTATTTGTCAGAATGTACTGAATTATATGGGGCTTTCCTGGGGGTTCAGCAGTAAAGAATCCATCTGCTAATGCAGGAGATGCATATTCGATCCCTGGGTTTGGAAGATGTCGTTGAGAGGGAAATAACAACCCACTCCAGTATTCTTGCCTGAGAAATCCTCTGGACAGAGGAGCCTAGTCCATGTGGTCGCAAAGAGTCGGACAGGACTTAACAACTAAACAACAACTGAATGGTACACTTAAGCTTTGTATATGTCATTGTGTAGGAATTTTGCCTCAAAAGAAAAAGAATTATAAACTAGTATTGAACTTTAGCTAATGATAATTAATGGCATATATGGAGACCAAGTATTTAGGAGGAAGTGTAATGATGCCTACAACTTATGTTGAATTGCAAAATAAAATAAAATAAAATCTGGTGATAGATAAATAGAGGAATATATAGAGGGATGGATAGATGAAATGTTATGGAGAAAATAAAGTTAAATATAGATTATTGAATATATGTGATGCGTATAAATGTATGTCTTCATTGAAATTATTTCAACTTTCTTGTACCTTTGCAAGCTATATAATAAAATATTAGAAAATGTAGAATTAATATGTTTATACATTAAATACCTCCATAGAATCATTGGCAGTTTTTCAGAACCTCAGGATGCTATATGAAATTCAGTACAATGGCATTACTGAAGGCCTGAAAATTTTCATATTACTTTGATAAGTTTTATTTTAAAAAATTAGTTTATTTTTATGAGTTGCCTTCATTTGATCACCATTTAGGCAAATTTGAATTTCAAAAATAAATATATTGTACCACAATTCTATGGATTATCTTAAAATTATTTGACACATTTTTGTTAAAGTAAAATATGGGTAATGACATTGTTGTGTGGATACAAATCCCCACCTATTTTTAGTTAGCTAATTTGCTTCTAGTATTAGAGTGCATCATTATAACGATAGTTAAAGATTCAAACCAGAAAGAAGAAACTAAAACTTAGTGATTCCCATTATTGCTAAAGAGAAGAGCATTTGATCATAACACCAAGGAGCTCTGTTTCAAATCCAAATGTCCACTAATGACTTTTGCAAATGGATAGCTCTTTTGGGAAAGTCTGTGAAGCTAATGTGCTTGACCCCTTCTTGCTTTTGTATTTTCAGGTATTGTCATTTGGAGACCTGAAGAGCTCTTCATGTATTGTTAGCTTATGAAACAATGTTTATAATGCTTTTACATAACATCTATTATAGTAAGTATTTCAGACTTTGCAATACATAGATATAGAGGCTAATTTCATTTCTATCATTTACAACATTTGTCTTTAAGCAACTTTTGAAAAATAAGTCTTATTTTGGTTATGATCCCAGGTAGTAGTAGTGGTAAAGAATTTGCTTGCCAATGCTGGAGACATAAGAGAATCAGGTTCAATCCCTGGGTCGAGAAGATCCCCTGGAGAAGGGAATGGCAATTCACTCCAGCATTCTTGCCTGGAGAATCTCATGGACAGAGGAGCCTGGCGGGCTACAGTCCATGGGGTCACAAAGATTTGGACACAACGAAACAATTTAGCACACAAAGAAAGATAACTGCTTCTTTTAGAGCCATTGTGTTCATGGTGTTAATGTTATATTCAGCCATCGTAAACACAATAAAAAATCTAGAAGAATGTTAATATAGTTTTGGGTTTATTTTTTGGTGGTGTTTAAATTCTGATTGTTGAAAACCAACTGAATACTTTTCACACAAATCATTGAAGAGAAAAGAAAACAATACACTCAAAGATCAAACAATAAGCACAGAAAAATGAACTCAAAATAAATATAGCACCTACTGGGATATCAAACATTTGCAAATTATGTGAGGAAATTTAAAACAAGTTCCCCTTAAATTTCAAAAGTGAAAATAGATTTTGATTTTGAAAGGAACCTAGAAGTTTATATGTGTTGTTTTCATTCATTTTAGGACCTAAACAAGTTTTTGTGCTTTCCTGTTTAAAGGTCAACTTGTTACAGAAAAATCACACCTTTCCTTTAGTCACAAACATCATCTCTAATTGTGTGCAGAAAACAGACCCACTATTGTCAGGGTCAGTAATAATTAGCAGATGGTTGCATGTCTTTTCCTATTAAAGCCTCTAAATTCAACAGAAAGAACATCTTAAAATCATTACAGGGAAGCAGGGCTTAAACTACCTAACTTCATTAGCTTTTTATAACATTTGGGTGTTTGGAAAAGTAGTTCTTATCCCTAATGCAAAGATAAATGTGAGATTAAACTTGTAGGTCTCTGTCCATTCCTTAGTTCATTCAATCAGAATCCTAGGTATCAAAATGTACTGAAAAGCAAAATAGGCCATAAATAAACCTGCATATGTATTTTGTTCAGTAAAATGCAGAGAATATAAATGTTTTGCTGCATTTTCTTACAGAAACTCTAAAGGGCTACTCATTTATTTTTTAAGTTCGGCCATTTCAGCTAGCTGGATGAAAATATAGAGTTTAAACATAGCAACCAGAAACAAAACAAAACTCACCTTTGCTCTCCAAGAATTACATAACTCATACAGGTTTAAAAATCTACAGAATGAAGCAAGATCATTGCTTACTGATTGAACCATGTAGCTAGTACCTATTCAAATTAGCTTTCTAGCTGTGTTATGGTTTTTACCAGCTACGAAAATAAAATTTAATATAAAACCTAACACCTGTTTTTCAATGAGGCCAGAATATGTTTGTTTATGTTTTTTAAAATTCATACAAGGCAGATCAATGCACTCAAACTAGTACAGTCTTTGTGAAGGGTCATTTGATAGCTTCTATCAAGAATATTGGGCTTTCCAAGTGGCACAGTGGTAAAGAATCTGCCTGCCAATATAGGAGATGCAGGAGATACAGGTTTGATCCCTGGGTTGGGAAGATCCCCTGGAGAAGGAAATGGCAACCGGCTCCAGTATTCTTGACTTGGAAATCCCATGGACAGAGGAACCTGGAGAGCTATACAGTTCATGGGGTCACAAAAGAGTTGGACACGACTTAGTAACTAAACAAAAACCACTACATCAAGAATATTACCTATTCAACTTCTAAGCTTTTTTCCTAAAGAAACAATTAAGAATTCATTAAAAGTGCATTTAGGGCTTTGATTATTATAATAATCTAAATAAAATTAACTTAGGTGATTGCCTGGTGATTCAGTGGTTAGGATTCCACACTTGATTACAGGAAGTATGAATTTGATCACTGCTTGGGGTAATAAGATCCCACGTGCCATGCAGTGTGGCCAAAAAAACAAAAAATGGTAGTATGGAGGAACATTCTTTCAATTAAAACTTTATAAAATTTAGGTTAATTTTTAAAATAACCTAAAGGTATTATTAAGGATTTATTAAATATATTTTTTGCATATATGCAATACTATGAAGTATATATCTAATGATTATTTAAGGTAATGGGAATACAGTCACAATGTATTATGATAAAAGGTGTATTTCAAAAGGTTGCATATCCAAGTTATAAAATCACTCATATTCAGACATATATACAAAAATATAAGAGAAAGACTGAAAGAAAATTTAACATAATCTTCAAAATTCTTAGGTCTAAGTGGAAAAACTATAGATAACAATTTTTAAAAACCTTTTGCATCTTCAAGTACTTTATGATGAATATGTATGATAACTTTATCAACAGATAAATATATTAAATTAAAATTTCTAAGTATAACAAACACAGTATCTCTAAGCATCAGTTTTGGAAATTCCTCCACATAATGCTATATAGATATAGTGAAGACATAGTTAGGACTAAGAGCAATTTAAGCTTTCTGTGATTTCAGTTTGCTAATTTATCAAACATACCTCATATTGATCTTTCAGCAGAAAATGAAAAAATCTTGGTCCACAAACTTGATGGGCAGTAAGCAGCTTTTATCTTTTATATTTGAACATAATCATCTGGCTAAACATGTGTTGGAAAGTTCAACATTAGTAATACTCTGACCTAAGTTGTGAAGAATTTTGAAAGAGTAGAAATGTGGCATTTTTATTAAAATTTAAAATATGCATTCTCAACACCAAATAAATCAATATGGGTTATTATAGCTCTTGTAGCCTGAAGGCCAATGTTACCAACTATACAGAATTTGTTTTGATAGAGCAATAAAGTAGGAATTCACATTATATCAAATTCCCCAATTAGACTGTAAGATTTAGATATGGGCTGCTCTGCTTATAGTGATTCCACTGTAATCTGAAAAAGAACCCTCAGAATTATGTTACAAAACTGCCCCCAAAATAATCCTCTGCTATTAAACTTAGTAAATATGAAAGATGACATCACTCATTTCAAGAAACAGGTTTACTTAAGAGGTTTCAAATTGGGGTACAACTGAGATTGGGGTATTTCCAAATTCCAATCACGAAACCTAGGATTTCTTATAAATTAGGAATCTATTCCTTTGCATATTATCTTATCTACTACCTAAAGCATGTTTCTTTTGATAGTCAGTCTACAAATGCCTACTCCTTCTTGTCAGCTCAAATACTTTACCCTCTAGAAACCTTTTCTGAGTTTTTGTTTTTGGTTTTTCTCTTGTAACTCTAATGTACCTTAAATTTTAGTTACTATAACACATATCATTGGAAATTAGAAATATTTTTGAGATTACCTTTTTTATATCTTGAACTGCTCACTTTTTGAAAACCAGAATTGGCTATCTTTTGTCTCTGCCAATGCCTAATATGACAGGCAATATGAGTTTGCTGAATAAATCTTGAATGAGCATACAAATTGCTCTTGAGCATAGCCAAGTTGACAAAAGTTTATCTTGAGATCAGGTGTACACCAAAAAAAAAAAAAAAGAATCTGTATATTTTCAAATATGTCAAAATATATTCAGAGTAACTTTAAGTAGTAACAAAAGAAGGGAAGTTGTCCATATGGCTATGGGACTATATTCAATTTTAAAGAGAAACAAATAGTAGAATATACACATATTTCTACAGTTCAGAAAAGGGAAAAGGTGTCAGATTTTAAGGACTATTATCAGTTATTTGAGTGAAAATATCTTTCAGGCAGAAAAAGAAATTCATCAAGATATGAATCATATCTTGAAATAGCCTTAAAATATATGAATTTTGTTTAGTCCAGGGCACACAGATCAGCCTTCTAATCTATAATGTGGTTGCCCTGGGTTGATTTACCCATCAGGAGGGAGAATCCAGGGAAATGACAGGTGTTGGTTATCCTGCCAGATATCTCTGTCATTGTGAATGTATAAATTGCCATTTTGGTTTATCCGTCCCCTTCTTTGCGAGATTAGCCACTGTGAATCAGTTCCTCAGAATATAATCACTTCTGGAAGAACTGATACCACAGAGTTATCAGGCTGCATACATAAAGGCTGGATATTAGCTTGTGGAGACACTACCAGTAAAGTCTTACCTGAAGCAATGGGCCAGCTAGCCAGCCTCCCATCTATAGCAGTTCTTGGAAGTAGCTGTTGGTAACCAAACGGTATAGTTCCCAATTAAAATGTATATAAGATAATTGCTCCTGTCAAAATCTTCCCTTGTTTTTATGCCTACAGATGTTTGTAAAGTGTTCTTAATTTTGATTTTTAATATTATA
Source organism: Bos mutus (assembly GCF_027580195.1). Lineage (NCBI taxonomy): Eukaryota > Metazoa > Chordata > Mammalia > Artiodactyla > Bovidae > Bos > Bos mutus. The sequence continues at coordinate 36,874,242 of NC_091618.1, forward strand.
AAAATTTACTGCAATGAACATCCTTTTACATGTTTTAAGTTAATTAGAGCATACATCAAGAGTAGATTTATTTTTTAATCATAAAGGTAATATCCAAAAATTAACAGCCTAAATGACAGAGATACTGTCAATCAGACCAACTGCCAGCAAAGCAGCTATAGAAAGTATACTACTTAAATATCAGCCCTGGAAATGTATTGTGCTTTCATTACAGAATACCAAATTATCCAATGAAATTTATACAAATTTACTGTTCTCCCGAAGTGGGAAATTTAGAGGTTTAACTCTCCTTTGAAGTTTGCACATGCTCTCAGTTTGTCCCATCGTATTAGATAATCTTTACTTAAGAGAGATACTTAACTTGTATTTTCCAAAAAAGTAAAGGAAATAACCAAGGCGAGTGTTGGTTATAAGTTCCTAATCTATACTTTGATCTCTATAATATTAAAATAAAGCCTTTGTAATTGATGACTTTTTAAGGAAAACTAAAATTTAGTTGAAAAGATTAAACATATACTATGTAATGATTGGGATTCCCTGGTGACTCAGTGGTAAAGAATCTGTGTATAAATGCAGGAGACACGTGTTCATTTCCTGGATCAGGAAGATCCCCTGGAAAAGAAAATGACAACCAACAATATACTCCAGTATTCCTGCCTGGGAAATCCCATGGACAGAGGAACCTGGTGGGCTGTAGTCCATGGGGTTGCAAGAGAGCTGGACACAACTTATCCACTGAGCATGGCGCTTCTCTGGTAGCTCAGCTGGTCAAGAATCCACCTGCAATGCAGGAGACCCTTGTTAGATTCCTGGGTCATGAAGATCCCTGGAGAAGGGATAGGCTATCCACTCCAGTATTCTTGGGCTTCCCTGATGGCTCAGATGGTAAAGAATCCGCCAGCAATGCAGGAGACCAAAGCAGCATTCATGAATTTTCATAATACTTACATTATTATTTCAGGCTATAACATTGTGTTGTTTTCATGCTTGTATGTTGGTGATGGACAGGGAAGCCTGGCATGATGCAGTCCATGGGGTTCCAAAGAGTTGGACATGACTGAGCAACTGAACTGAACTGATATATATGTTTTATTAAAATTCTTCAAAATTCTGATTTTTCAGTTATAGATGCTCTAGATAAGTCTGTAGACAGAACTAAGTAAGCACTGTTTGCAAGATTAGTGCCAAAGTCCTGGAATCATTCCAAACAAGGACATTGCTACCAGTGAATTTATGGTATAGGGCTTGGATGAGATCAGAAGTCCAGAAGTCAGACTTTAAAGTCTAGAAACTAGCCAGTGGGTAAATCAGGTTGGTGGTATTAGACATCAAAGGAACCAAAGAATGAGAAAGTTCAACCATAAGGAAACAAAGGTAAAGAGTGAAGTGTATATCAATAAAATAGATTTTTTTTTAGAGCAAATATCAGGCATCTATTGTGACTTTGAGCTTTAAATACTACTTAGAGATGTGGAGAAAGATGTTCAGAGATTCAAACTAGGAAGGAGAAGCATTTCCAGAATAATCGGTGGTATATGAGGACAGCAAGGTTATTTGAGTTAGAGTTACTCTTGCATACTTTTAGACATGATTATTGTACAATCAATAAATACAATAAACAAAATAGTATCCCACATATATAATCAAGGTATAATTTTCCCTTTGCATCACTAGGTTCACAGTAATATTTCACAGCTAATGTCTTTGAAGCTCAAGCTGCTGTGAAAGACAGAAACTTCATCCACATTATTTAGGTGGCAAAATTACTATTCATCTCCTCACAATAACATCTAATGACAATCATCAGAAATGCCCTAAATGAGGTACATTGCTCCATTCTCTGTTAAAATTCATTGATCCAACTCTGGAATCAAATACAGGCCTATTTACCTAAAAAGATTATTTCTAAAGGCATAATGGGTTTAGCTATTCTTAAAATAATCTAGAAATTTGCAGCTGAATTTTTATTGTTTATACTGTTGTTAATTAGTGCTGTGGACATTCAAAAATGAAATTTTGATATAATCAGCAAGTAGAAACAATTGCTTCTATTAAAAGTAAATATCATTAGTATTACATTCTGATGAATGATCTCGACTTGAAAGTTGAAAGTCAGTAAAAAATCACTGAGTGAAAGGTGGAATTAAATATTGAGATGAATATTGATTCAAAGGCTCCATTTGGGTAGAGGAAGACAGGAAGACAAAATTGATGCATAAAATAAAGCTTATGTTGTTTTTCTAAATTTCTTAAAAACACAAATATCACACTTTGGACTTTAACATAGGTAAAATTAAAATAAATTTCCCACTTTGGCAAAGAAATTTTTTTTCTTTCTAGAAAATGGGTTATCAACATGAGTTAATTAGTAGAAGTAATTGCATGGTAGGATTAGCCAGAAAAACAAAGCAAAAACTAATTCTTAACTCCTGTATATCTTCACTTATGTTGAAACTAACCACTATTCTTAAATTACACAATCATAGTAATTCTTTATTTCTTTAACAGAAATTCTATTTTTGGCCTCACTTTTGTTGAATTCAGTGAAACCAATGAACTATTTTAGCACATTTAATATATGCATGAATTAAGCTCAAGTTTCAATATTATCAAATGAACATGTCATTACTTAGTTTTCAATAAAATATAAGCCCAAATTCTTAAAATAACTTATAACTAAATTTTATGTGATTACTAACCAATGATTACATTTGGATAGTATCACCTCAGGGCATCCCCAGTGGCTCAGTGGTAAACAGTCTGCCTGCAATGCAGGAGACCTGAGTTCAAACCCTGGGTTGGGAAGATCCCCTGGAGGAGGGCATGGCAACCCACTCCAGTACTCTTGCCTGGATAATCCTGTGGACAGAGGAGCTGGCGAGCTACAGTCCACAGGGTTTCACAGAGTCGGATATGACTGAAGCAACTAAGCAGCAGCAGGAGCAGTATCACCTCAAGGTAGATTACCCTAACATATTCAAAAACGAAAGCTGAGCACCGAAGAATTTGTGCTTTTGAACTGTAGTGTTGGAGAAGACTCTTGCCAGTCCCTTGGACTGCAAGGAGATTCAACCAGTCCATCTTAAAGAAAATCAGTCCTGAATATTCATTGGCAGGACTGATGCTGAAGCTGAAGCTCCAATACTTTGACCACCTAATGCGAAGAACTGATTCATTTGAAAAGACCCTGATGCTGGGAAAGATTGAAGGCAGGAGACGGGGATGACAGAGGGTGAGATGGTTGGATGGCATCACCAACTCAATGGACATGAGTTTGAGCAAGCTCCCGAAGTTGGTGATGGACAGGGAAGCCTGGAGTGGTGCAGTCCATGGGGTCACAAAGATTCGGACACAGCTGAGTGACAGAACTGAAGTTCTAAATTCAACAAGTTAACTCTATTTTGCTCCCACTTTCCCAGAAAAGGAAAGCATTCCAATCATGTTTCCCAATGAGGACTGATTTGGAGAGACCTACTAAAAGAGATAATTGTCACAGAACACATAAGAAAAGACTATCTTTGGTTGCTCTATCTTTTCTCTCTTCCCATGAAAGTCACAGTGCTCAGAAATATTAATCAATTCAAATTGGTCTTAAGCTAAGTTTATTTTTTTTTAACTTCCTATACTACTTTTATTTTTTATTTTTTTAATTTTATTTTATTTTTAAACTTTACAATATTGTATTAGTTTTGCCAAATATCGAAATGAATCTGCCACAGGTATACCTGTGTTCCCCATCCTGAACCCTCCTCCTTCCTCCCTCCCCATACCCTCCCTCTGGGTCGTCCCAGTGCACCAGCCCCAAGCATCCAGTATCATGCATCAAACCTGGACTGGTGACTTGTTTCATACATGATATTATACATGTTTCAATGCCATTCTCCCAAATCTCCCCACCCTCTCCCTCTCCCACAGAGTCCATAAGACTGATCTATACATCAGTGTCTCTTTTGCTGTCTCGTACACAGGGTTATTGTTACCATCTTTCTAAATTCCATATATATGCATTAGTATACTGTATTGGTGTTTTTCTTTCTGGCTTACTTCACTCTGTATAATAGGCTCCAGTTTCATCCACCTCATTAGAAGTGATTCAAGTGATAGCTTCTAGAACAAATGATTATCAAATGAATTGTTTGTTCTCTGGCTATCAGGCTTCACATGGAGAATTGGTCTCACGCAAATAAGCTGTGCAAAAAATGCACATAATACACGAATAAAAAGTTTAGTTTTAAAAGCCACACTTGATAAAAATTTATAATACTTAAAGTGCTCATAAATTTTAGAGCTTTCTAAGTAGTTTCAGATTTATAGGTGAAAAGGAATTCAGTCGTGTTCATCATTTTAGAGCTTCTCACATGCCATTATTGTTGACTACATGATGACGTTAATATTGTCTTGGCTAGGAGGAGATTTCTGAAAGAGCATAATCATTTATAAATAATTGCATTCAATTTTACAGACATGAAAAGGAATACTTTGGTTCTGTGAGTTCCAGTAAGTACAGTAAACCTTTCAGATCTTCCATAGTAATCATATTTTAATTGTAATACAAGGTGAATAGCTTTTATTCTAATGGGAAATACACTAGATGTTGATGAGTATCATATAAGTACACCTAATGAACTCACAATTATTGAACACAATTAAGTGTTTGGTTAGTTTTTTCAATATTGCTTCTTTGTTAAAAGTTTGGCCAAGTTATAGAAATAGGGAAGGAGACAAAATTCATGATGAGAGGGAAGATGCAGTAGTCTAAACTGAAGCCCCCTAGTCTTCTTCCTACTTAAAATGATTAAAGGGAAAAGTATTTATATGAGAAATTTTAATGAATGAAATCTCATAGAATGTAGGAACATACTGGTCAGCTGGGCCCATTTATGAAATAGCACACAAAAACCATAAGGAAAACATGAAAGGTAATATGTATCATCTCTTCAGTAGATTAATCCTGCCATGACTCATTAGACATTTTCCAAAGGTGAAAGGTATCAATAGCTATATTTACATTGAAATCTTGATTAAACCTGTTTTTTTCTCCTTCATTAAAGTTTCTGCAGTCCTAAACTTGCTCAAGAAAGCTTAAGTGAAATGCTTAATAGGTTTATGACTCTGAAAATCCCTGTTTGAACCATCCTCATAGTGAATAATACTCAAGAAAAGTTGGATTATCACGTTTGAAAGAAAGTGAAGTTACTCATTCGCGTCCGACTCTTTGCGACCCCGTGGACTGTAGACTACCAGGCTCCTCCGTCCATGGGATTCTCCAGGAAAGAATACTGGAGTGGGTTGCCATTTCCTTCTCCAGGGAATCTTCCCGACTGAGGGATCGAACCTGGGTCTCCTGCATTGGCAGACAGACGCATTACCCTCTGAAGCACCAGGGGATATATTATCACCTTTAGTCACTAAATAGAGTGTAAGAGTATTTTATCAGCATCTCCAGAGACCAGTAACCATATTATTTGGGACTTTATCACTTTTCTCAGCCTCTCTAGAAATAATTTTGTTTTCCAAATTACCTCACTAAAGTTTCAGGAACTTTTATTCCCCTTGGTTGTCAAGCAAGAAGTGTATAAAAGGAATTACAGTATGAACATAGAAGCAGTACATTTCAGTATCATTTTTTTTTAAACTAGGAAAAAAAAAAACAAGAATTACAAACTATAACCAAGACTTTTAACAACCTAAAAGTACTATTTTTCCATGAAACTACAATTATTGATAAGAGTGTAAGCTGATATATTTGTATGGAAATTTGTCAATACCCACCCCCTCTCTCTTTATCTATGTTTGTATGTATACATATATGTATCAGATCAAATCAGATCAGATCAGTCGCTCAGTCATGTCCCTCCCAGCATCAGAGTCTTTTCCAATGAGTCAACTCTTCACATGAGGTGGCCAAAGTACTGGAGTTTCAGCTTTAGCATCATTCCTTCCAAAGAAATCCCAGGGCTGATCTCCTTCAGAATGGACTGGTTGGATCTCCTTGCAGTCCAAGGGACTCTCAAGAGTCTTCTCCAACACCACAGTTCAAAAGCATCAATTCTTCGGCGCTCAGCCTTCTTCATAGTCCAACTCTCAGATCCATACATGACCACAGCAAAAACCATAGCCTTGATTAGACGAACCTTTGTTGGCAAAGTAATGTCTTTGCTTTTGAATATGCTATCTAGGTTGGTCATAACTTTCCTTCCAAGGAGTAAGCATATTTTAATTTCATGGCTGCAGTCACCATCTGCAGTGATTTTGGAGCCCAGAAAAATAAAATCTGACACTGTTTCCACTGTTTCCCCATCTATTTCCCATGAAGTGATGGGACCGGATGCCATGATCTTCCTTTTCTGAATGTTGAGCTTTAAGCCAACTTTTTCACTCTCCACTTTCACTTTCATCAAAAGGCTTTTTAGTTCCTCTTCACTTTCTGCCATAAGGGTGGTGTCATCTGCATATCTGAGCTTACTGATATTTCTCCCGGCAATCTTGACTCCAGCTTGTATTTCTTCCAGTCCCGTGTTTCTCATGATGTACTCTGCATATAAGTTAAATAAGCAGGGTGACGATATATAGCCTTGACGTACTCCTTTTCCTATTTGGAACCAGTCTGTTGTTCCATGTCCAGTTCTAACTGTTACTTCCTGACCTGCATACAAATTTCTCAAGAGGCAGGTCAGGTGGTCTGGTATTCCCATCTCTTTCAGAATTTTCCACAGTTTATTGTGATCCACACAGTCAAAGGCTTTGGCATAGTCAATAAAACAGAAATAGATGTTTTTCTGGAACTCTCTTGCTTTTTCTATGATCCAGCGGATATTGGCAATTTGATCTCTGGTTCCTCTGCCTTTTCTAAAACCAGCTTGAACATCAGGAAGTTCACGGTTCACATATTGCTGAAGCCTGGCTTGGAGAATTTTGAGCATTACTTTACTAGCTTGTGAGATGAGTGCAATTGTGCAGTAGTTTGAGCATTCTTTGGCATTGCTTTTCTTTGGGATTGAAATGAAAACTGACCTTTTCCAGTCCTATGGCCACTGCTGAGTTTTCCAAATTTGCTGGCATATTGAGTGCAGCACTTTCACAGCATCATCTTTCAGAATTTGGAATAGCTCAACAGGAATTCTATCACCTCCACTAGCTTTGTTCGTAGTGATGCTTTCTAAGACCCACTTGACTTCACATTCCAGGATGTCTGGCTCTAGGTCAGTGATCACACCATCGTGATTATCTGGGTCATGAATGTCTTTTTTGTACAGTTCTTCTGAGATTTTATCAAAATGAGTAAATTTGTACTTATATAATTTCATACATGTATATGTAATCACAGGACAAATTTCCAGAACAGTGGTGTTTTATATATATATAAATTTATATATATATATATTTGTTGTTCCATGTTCCATGTTCCATATATGTATATGGAACCACTGTTCTGGAAATTTGTCCTGTGATTACATATACATGTATGAAATTATATAAGTACAAATTTACTCATTTTGATAAAATCTTAGAGCAATTCAAGTGTTTATCAAAAAATTAAATTTATGAAGAATTTCCAAACCTTTAAGTTACATAAACAAGGATAAGAACAAAGTGTTTTCATGTAAAATAAGGCATTTACATGAAGAAACTCTAGAAGGACACTGAGAGAATTAATTAAGGTGATTTCTCAGGGAGATTTCAGATTGGTAGGTAGATAGGAGAAGCATGGTAAAACTACAGCAGTGGTTCTCAACCAGGGGCAGTTTTCCCCTAGGGGGTATTTCACAATATCTGGAGATAGTTTTATCACAAATGGGGGAGGATATGATATGATAATTAGATAAAGAACTATTTTTGCGGTTGTTGTTCAGTCTTATTTTCAGACAGGCTGAGATGGAGGATGTGTGTGTGTTAGCCCCTTAGTCGAGTCTTGAGTCTACAACTCCATGGACTATAGCCTGCCAGGTTCATCTGTCCATGGAATTCTCCAGGCAAGTATACCTGAGTGGGTTGCCATTTCCTTCTCCAGCATATTTTCCCAACCCAGGGATGGAACCCATGTCTCCCAAATTGCAGGCAGATTCATTACCAGTTGAGCCACCAGGGAAGCCCAAGAATACTGTAGTGTAGCGGGGAGCCTATCCCTTCTCCAGTGGATCTTCCTGACCCTGGAACTGAACCTGGGTCTCCTGCTTTGCAGGTGTATTCTTTAACAACTGAGCTATCAGGGAAACCTGACATGGAGGATATTTGCATTTAATTATCAGTTTTGTAGAACTGTCTGTAAAAGTTAGTTCCCTACCATATGTGGCCAATGTTGAATAAATTGGAGTCTTATTTTGGACTTGTATAGGAGAACCATCAACAAACAAATATTCAAAGTGTCTTATCATAGAGTTATGAATACCACGTCTTTCAAAATTTGTCTTTAATATGGTCTTAAATTGGTCTTTAATATGGCTTTGTATGTGAGACTGTTTTATCCTAGTAAAGTCTGGGCTCGCTTTAAAATAGCATGACAATCTAGTCTTAATCAAATTCTATATGGCCCTAATAGCAAGACACTGGCACTTGATATGCATCTTGTATAGTATTTTGTCCCTTTAATAGCACTTGACCTTTTCTTGAATATAAGAAAATAGTAAGAATGCTCCTATTCCTTTGCGGAGAGCTCAATTCATGTCAGCATCTTCTGATGGATGTCACAGTTGAATATATCACTGCTAGATCCTTATGTTTTGAGGAAGGCGATGGCACCGCACTCCAGTACTCTTGTCTGGAAAATCCCATGGACAGAGGAGCCTGGTAGGCTGCAGTCCATGGGGTCGCTAAGAGTTGGACACGACTAAACGACTTCCCTTTCACTTTTCACTTTCATGCTTTGGAGAAGGAAATGGCAACCCACTCCAGTGTTCTTGCCTGGAGAATCCCAGGGACAGGGGAGCCTGGTAGGCTGCCGTCTATGGGGTCGCACAGAGTCGGACACGACTGAAGCAACTTAGCAGCGGCAGCAGCTGATTCTTATGTAGAATGTAGTATTTTGATCCAGCTCTTTTGATACAATGTTTTGATATAATGTTATACACAAAGTACTACTTTATAAAAATACATTTTGTGTAGTAATAACTATTTGTTATCAGGGATGAGCTAGAAATCAGATGTGTTATCCTTGTAATTAAAAGTATCCTGGTCTTAAGAGAATTTGGAAAACTACGAAGACTCTCATACCTTAATATCCAAACAGCCATCATTTCTAGGCCCCAGTTGCATAACAATAGCTTCTTAGTCCTTATTCATTGTCTAGGTTTGTCAAGGTTGCAGAAAGGAATATCTTATTTGTATTCACAAATCAACATGAGGTTCCATTTGCCAGTGACCTAACTCAGAATCACCATCGCTACTTCCACTGATGTTCCAAAAAAAGAGTTTAAAGAGATTGGGAGATATGTAATATTTGAAGATTTTATGTTGGAAATCTTTAAAAAATAGATACTAGATATAAATATCCAGACTTATGAGCACACAAATATAACATTTTTAATTACATATATATATCAGTAGAATTGCAGATTGCAAAAGACAAAGATATAATCTTAAATTCAGTCAAAGAAAATAGAAAGATGCCTTCCAAAGATTATTATCAAGTAGCAGTTTTCTGAAGAGCACTGATGAAATCCAGAAATAGTTGAGGAATATTTTCAAAGGCGTAAGATAATCATCAAACTAAAGTAGCATTATCTTCTAAATATATACTGAACTAAGCCTTCAAGTATAAAAAGGAAATAACATATTAAAAATACACTGAGAACTAAGAAGAGAGGATGAGATGGTTGGATGTCATCACTGACTCATTGGACATGAGTTTGAGCAAACTCAGAGAGATAGTGAAGGACCGGGAAGCCTGGCATGCTGAAGTTCATGGGGTCGCAAAGAGTTGGACATGACTTAGCGACTGAACAATAACAACAGCAAACAATAACAAAGAACTTCTCATTAAGTACAGGAGCTGATCAAGGGTGTACATCAAAAAGAAAATAAATCTATCATTTTATATGAGATACACAAAAGATGGGTAGCAAAAATTTAGAGACATAAATAAATAGGCAAATATAAACCTGTTATTGTCCATCTCCTGTGGAGAATAGAGATTGGACCAAAACTTTGAAATATACATGTAAGATATGAAGACTATAATTAGAATCACAGAACTTTGAGATCCCTTTATTGATCTGAAGAAAGATTATGCTATAAATTAATACTAATAAGGAAAGCCTTGTTGTGTGGCCAACAGTATGACAAATAAAAACAGAAATAGAGTTTATAACTTACAATTTATGAGAACAGAGAAAATAAAATAATTTTTATCATAAAGAAAACAGGGAAAATCGTTACAAGGGCAAAGAGTTAGTTTAAAAACCCAAAGTTAAATATATATTATCAATTAGTATAAACATAAATTAACTAATCCTTCAGTTCAGTTCAGTTCAGTTGCTCAGTCATGTCCACTCTTTGTGACCCCATGAATCACAGCACTCTAGGCCACCCTGTCCATGACCAACTTCTGGAGTTCACTCAAACTCATGTCCATCGAGTCAGTGATGCCATCCAGCAATCTTATCCTCTGTCGTCCCCTTCTCCTCCTGCCCCCAATCCCTCCCAGCATCAGAGTCTTTTCCAATGAGTCAACTCTTTGCATGAGGTGGCCAAAGTACTGGAGTTTCAGCTTCAGCATCATTCCTTCCAAAGAAATCCCAGGGCTGATCTCCTTCAGAATGGACTGGTTGGATCTCCTTGCAGTCCAAGGGACTTTCAAGAGTCTTCTCCAACACCACAGTTCAAAAGCATCAATTCTTCGGTGCTCAGCTTTCTTCACAGTCCAACTCTCACATCCATACATGACCACTGGAAAAACCATAGCCTTGACTAGATGGACCATTGTTGGCAAGGTAATATCTCTGCTTTTCAATATGCTATCTTGGTTGGTCATAACTTTCCTTCCAAGGAGTAAGCGTCTTTTAATTTCATGGCTGCAATCACCATCTACAGTGATAGGTCAGCTAACTTTTCTTCAAGGGACAGATAGTAAGTATTGTAGGCTTTGCTGACCATATGGTGTCTTATGATTATTCAGTTATGTCCTTGTGGCAGCAACAGACAGTCTATAAATGAGTGAATGTGGTTCTCTTCCAATATATATATTCCTACATATATAATACATATTTATAAAAACAGGCAGTCTGTTTTATCTGGCTTAAAGGTCATAGTTTGACAATCTGCTCAGAAATCCACAAGTTAGAAAGAAAATATTACAGAACTAGTCCTTCTTTACTTTAAATTTAAGTTATAGGATGCTTATGAAACTAAAAGCAAATAAGGCAGAGAAAATTTGAAAATAAAAGAATAGAAAAATTATGCCAAGCCAATGCTTTTAAAGTAAATAATTTGCTACATAATGTCAAGCAAAGGACACTTTAACGCAAAAAAAAAATATTTAGAAAGTAGGATAAAAAGCTACACTAGAATGCTATATAATTTTGAAAATGTATGTAGCTAATAGCATAATCTCAAATATATGCATGTGCATGAGTACACAAAAAATAAAAGTAGAGCGTCATAATGCAAGATTTTAATACATTTCTTTCAGTAACTGATATATGAGGCAGATATAAACCCGATAAGGATATAGATTTGAACAATACAACTAAATTAATCTAGAGGACATATGTGGTATCCTGCAGCCAACAATTAAAAAATTAATCTCTTCACAAGCAAATGTGCAATATATTTGAAAAATATCACTTACTATGTCATAAAACAACTTCAACAAATTGAAAATCTTAATATCTTAAAGATAAATTAGATACATTAAAATAGACATGATATGATAAACTTGAAAACAAACTGTAAAAGAACTTTTAAATACAAAGCATATATGGGCTTCCCAGATGGCACATTGGCAAAAAATCAACTTGCCAATGCAGAAGACGCAAGAGACACAGGTTTGATCCCTCGGTGGGGAAGATCCCCTAAAGAAGGAAATGGCAACCCACTGCAGTATTCTTGCCTGGAAAATTCCATGGACAGAAGAGCCTGATGGGCTACGATCCATGGGATCACAAAGAGTTGGACACGACTGAGCATTCATACTCACTCATATACATAGTAATTTCAAAATATATTTCTTAGTAGCAAGAACAAGTATTCAAAGTAGAAGTCAGAAAATATTTCAAATTTAACAATGAAATACAACAAACCAAAACTTGTGGAATATGACCAAGTGGTAATAGAGAAGGAAATTTATAGCAATAAATACCTAGGTTAGAAAATAAGAAAGTCTCAAGCTGTTAATAACAATTATTCAATTTTAAAGATTTGAATAAAAATAAGAAAATAAAATGCAAGAACATTTAAAGAAGAAAATAACAAATATAAAAGCAAAACATTACTAATATATACAAAATAAAAGTACAATGAAGAGGCTTGACAAAGCCTATTCATTTTCAAAGAAGTAGTTTCTTTGGAAAAACTGGTCACACCTTGAAAGCAGGATCTAAGACAATGGGTAGATCTGCTATATTTTTAATTAGAAAGTGTGATCCCAAGGAACAGGAGTGAGGGAAATGGAACTGAAGCAGCCAGAGGAGACACAAGTGAAGTTGTGTTATTGAACTGACCACAGAACAGAGCAATGAATTGCTTGATTCCATAGAGCACTTCTCAGAAGTCTTATAAACTGCATCTCATGATAGTCCTTCCTAAAGAGAGAGGTACATATGTACTGACTCGTATAGCTTTTAGGTTGAAGTTTAACCTTTTATCTTATCTTTTAATTTATGTATTCATAGATCCCAAATATAGATCTATAGATTCCCAAAACTCAGCAAAGAAAGTAGCCCAGAAGCAGGAAGTACTGAGACAAGGCATTGGAAGATTAAACCTGTGTGAAGTTGGTCAACCCCTATGTAGAGCTGGTCATTGAAGCAGTTACAAAAAGGTGGTCCAAGACACCACAGACATTTGAGGCTGAGAATATCTGAAGTAGTATAAGAATTATCTGATATATTGAAAAAAAGTAAACTATAACAAGTTTTATTTTAAAAAGATAAAAGCAACAGGAAACAATATCAAAGAATAACAGTGTTCAAACAAATTTGAAAACTAGACAAAATACATAATTTCTTAAAAATATAACTTACTGCTCAAAAAATATAACTTATTGCTGTAAAGGAATTATAAATGCTGCATAAACTGATAACCATGTAAAGAAATTATATCCACAGTTTAAATCCCGCCCCCCAAGTTAACTTTAACAAAAAATAAAAGAAAGATAATTTCGGTTTTATACAAACTCTTCCAGAGAAGAAAAAAAAGTTAAAGAAACAATTCTAAACCAAATCCACCAAAGAAAAATATATGTTCAAATTTGGTTTAATTCAAGAATACAGGAACATATTAACATTATAATCAATTATTTAAATTTAGCAACTTAAAATATATGGTTATCTCAATACATACATGACTATGACATAGTAGGGCTTCCCAGGTGGGGCTAGTTGTAAAGAACCTGCCTACCAATGGAGGAGACCTAAGGGACACAGATTTGATCCCTTGGTTGGGAAGACACCCTGAAGAAGGGCATGGCAGCCCACTCCAGTATTCTTGCCTGGAGAATCCCATTGACAGAAGAACTTGGTGGGCTACAGTCCATGGGGTTGCAGAGAGTTGGACATGACTGAAGTGACTTAGCACACACATGACATTATAATGTATATAAATTAATGCCTTTACCTAAAATAACTAGAATATTTAGAGAGCTTCTGAATCAACCAGGATTTCAAAAGTATATATAAAACAGCAGATACCAGAGACCACAAAATATCTTCTAAGTGTTGAAGGGTTAAACCACACACATAAACCACACACACACACACACACCCTTTAATCTAGATGTCTATATTCAGTAAAAGTATTCTTCAAAACTAAAGGCAAAATGTAGACATTTCCAGAAACAAGATAATTTAACTCAGCAGACTCACAATAAACACAATATCAAAATTAACATAATCCTTTGAGAAGGAAAAGAGATCTATACAGAAAAATATTAATAGAAATGTAAAAAAGAATAGAAAGATGAATAGAAAGAGTACATATGTGGATGAATGTAAATAAATATTGACCATAGAAACAAAATAGCATTGTTTTCTGAGATTCAGTTATGAGTAGATTAAATGTATGACAAACATTATATCAAAGGGAAAAGAATGAAAAGAAAATGAAAAGTCTTCTAAGGGTCTAGCATTATCTGAAAAATGATAGATGCACTGTTATATGTCAAAATATATGTTGCAATTTCTAGAATGATAACTAAAGAAAGCATGAAAAATGCAAATACAACAAATTAATAATGAAAACAGTTGGAATAATTGAAAATAATTGACTAATCCAAATGAAGGATCAAAAGAAAAGAACAAGGCTACAACAAGTGGGACAGAGAGCAAAGAGTGAGATGGTAGACATAAACCAATATATCCTTAATTATAATGGATGTAAATAGTATAAACATTGAAATTAAGACATTAAGATTTTTAGGCTGAATTTTAAAAACCCAGCTATATATCTGTTGTTTCCAAGAGACACCACTTACTATAATAACAAAGATCTTAATGTAAAAGAAAAAGGTGAGCCTTGCAAACACAAACCAAAATTAGCCTGTTTTCACTATAGTAATACAAGAACAAGTTAATTTTAAGGTAAGAGAATAGTCTAAAAATTAAATTTGTATGTTCCATTTAATATAGTGAAAATAAATGGCAATTAGCAAATATACAACATACTGCATAATTTTAATACCTATCTCCCTGTACCTAATGAGACAAGCAATCAGTAATAATATAAAGACATAAGTAACATAATTAACTTGATCTAATTAAGGTGTCTAAAATACAACACCCAATAACCTAGAAATACCCATTATTTTCAAGGGTACATGGTATACACGGTATGTTTACCAGAATTGTCCATAAAAAATATCTGAACAAATTTTTGATGACTGAAATTATTCAGAAAAATTATCTAACCCTGCAGGAATTAAGCTAGAAATCAATTCTAAAAGAGAACATTAAAAAGTCTCAAATATTTATTAGCTAAGTAATATATTTTCAAAATTCTACATAAGTCATGTATCAAAAATAAAGAAAAATAGAAGACTGAAAATAATTTATTACAAGATAATGAAAATGCAATGCATGACAATTTGCATTATGAAGTGAAAGTTATGCTTAAAAGGAAAATTAGAGCCTTTAAATCCTTATTTGAGACAAGTATTTAACTAAATATTGTCCAAAAGACAGTGGCAGCATGGAGGAAAACAATCAATTCTGTCCATGAAGTGCAGTTTGGGAAATATTTTGTGGAGAAAGAATTCTTTGTCAAAGTTACATTTTCTAATGTGACTAGCATAGGATAAGTGGGAAAATTCACAGAGAATGAGTATGGAAATGTATGGTGAGGTAGTTTGAACATGCTAAGGACTTTGAATTTTCCCTTTTGGCCAGGGATTTAATGAGAATGAAGAGAATAGATTGATTTAGAATATTCTCAAAATAATATAGTCAGAAATAATGAGGAGGAAAATCAATTTAGTGGTTGAAATGTAGAATGGAGTATGAATTCAGAAAATACTTCCTGGGTTGAATAGACAGTACTTGAGACTTATTGGATCCTGGGGGAAGGAGTAGATAAGGAAAAAAAGAAGCAATGGGGTACATCATTTGCTAGTTGTGTATTGATTTCACTAGCATGAAAGAGAAAAAAACACAGAATTTGGTACTAAGATAATGGAGCCTGTTTTAGTGCATAAGTATAGTGTACCTGTAATAGAATCTGTTGAAAGTAGCTAATAAACAGTTTAAATGATTAGATCAAAACTAAAAAGAATGGGTTGTGATATACACCTTGGTGTTTATGCACCTTGGTGTTATTTGAGGTAAAGGAGTAGCTAAGACTGCCTGGTTGCTGCTGTTGTTCAGTCGCACAGTCATGTCTGACAATTTGTACCCCATGGACTGCAGCACACAAGTCTTCCTTGTCCTTCACTATCTTCTGGAGTTTGCTCAAACTCATGTCCATTGAGTCAGTGATGCCATCCAATCATCTCATCCTCTGTCATCCCCCTCTCCTCGTGCCCTCAGTCTTTCCCAGAATCAAAGTCTTTTCCAATGAGTTGACTCTTTGCATCAGGTGGCCAAAGTATCGGAGCTTCAGCTTCAAGATCAGTCATTCCAATGAATATTTAGGGTTGATTTCCTTTAGGATCGAATGATTTGATCCCCTCACTGTCCAAGAGACTCTCAACAGTCTTCTCTCGCACCACAGTTCAAAAGAATCAGTTCTTTAGTCCTCAGCTTTCTTTATGGTACAGCTCTCACATTCACAATGACTAATAGAAAAACCATACCTTTGACCGTATGGACCTTTGTTGGCAAAGTGATGTCTTTGTTTTTTAATATGCTGTCTAGATTTATCATAGCTCTTCTTTATATGATTGTATTCTTTGCAGCTGAAGATACAGAAGCTCTGCATAGTCAGCAAAAGCAACACCTGGATCTGACTGTGACTCCTTATTGCAAAATTCAGGCTTGAAATGAAGAAAGTAGGGAAAACCACTAGGTCCTTCAGGTATGACCTTAATCAAATCTCACGATTATACAGTGGAAGTGACAAATAGATTTAAGGGATTGGATCTGATAGACAGAGTGCCTGCAGAACTATGGACTGAGATTTGTAACACTGTACAGGAGATGGTGATCAAAACCATCCCAAAGAAATGCAACAGGGCAAAATGGCTGAGGTTGGATGAGAGGGCTTTACAAATAGTGGAGAAAAGAGAAGTGAAAGGCAAAGGAGAAAAGGAAAGATATTTACACTTAAATGCAGAGTTCCAAAGAATAGCAAGAAGAGATAGAAAGCCTTCTTAAGTGAACAATACAAAGAAATAGAGGGAAAAAATTGAATGGGAAAGACTAGAGGTCTCTTCAAGAAAATTGGAGATACCAAGGGAACATTTCATGGAAAGATGGGCTCAATAAAGGACAGAAATGGTATGGATCTAAACAGAAGCCTAAGATATTAAGACGAGTTGGCAAGAATACACAGAAGTACTGTACTAAAAAAGTTCTTAATAACCCAGATAACCACAATGGTGTAATCACTCACCTAGAGTCAGATATACTGGAGTGTGAAGTCAAGTGGGCCTTAGGAAGCATTACTAATGAACAAAGCTAGTGAAGATGATGGAATTCCAGCTGAACTATTGTAAATCCTAAAAGATAATGCTGTTGAAGTGCTTCACTTGACCTGTCAGCAAATTTGGAAAACTCAGCAGTGACCACAAGACTGGAAAAGGTCAGTTTTAATTCCAATCCCAAAGAAATGTCCAAACTACCATCAGATCAGATCAGTTGCTCAGTCATGTCCGACTCTTTGCGACCCCATGAATCGCAGCACGCCAGGCCTCCCTGTCCATCACAAACTCCCGGAGTTCACTCAAACTCATGTCCATCGAGTCGGTGATGCCATCCAGTCATCTCATCCTCTGTCGTCCCTTTTTCCTCCTGCCCCCAATCCCTCCCAGCATCAGAGTCTTTTCCAATGAGTCAACTCTTCTCATGAGGTGCTCAAAGTATTGGAGTTTCAGCTTTAGCATCAATCCTTCCAATGAAGACCCAGGACTGACCTGTTTTAGGATAGACTGGTTGGATCTCCTTGCAGTCCAAGAGACTCACAAGAGTCTTCTCCAATGCCATAGTTCAAAAGCATCAATTCTTCAGCAATCAGCTTCCTTCACAGTCCAACTCTCACATCCATACATGACCACTGAAAAACCCATAGCCTTGACTAGATGGACCTTTGTTGGCAAAGTGATAACTCTGCTTTTTAATATGCTATCTAGGTCATAACTTTCCTTCCAAGGAGTAAGCATCTTTTAATTTCATGGCTGCAGTCACCATCTGCAGTGATTTTGGAGTCCCCAAAAATAAAGTCTGACACTGTTTCCACTATTTCCCCAACTATTTCCCATGAAGTGATGTGACCAGATGCCATGATCTTAGTTTTCTGAATGCTGAGTTTTAAGCCAACTTTTTCACTCTCCTCTTTCACTTTCATCAAGAGTTCCTTTTAGTTCCTTTTTAGTTCCTCTTCACTTTCTGCCATAAGGGTGGTGTCATCTGCATATCTGAGGTTATTGAATTTTCTCCCGGCAATGTTGATTCCAGCTTGTGCTTCTTCCAGCCCAGCGTTTCTCATGATGTACTCTGCATATAAGTTAAATAAGCAGGGTGACAATGTACAGCCTTGATGTACTCCTTTTCCTATTTGGAACCAGTCTGTTGTTCCATGTCCAGTTCTAACTGTTGCTTCCTGACCTGCATATGGGTTTCTCAAGAGGCAGGTCAGGTGGTCTGATATTCCCATCTCTTTCAGAATTTTCCACAGTTTGTTGTGATCCACACAGTCAAAGGCTTTGGCATAGTCAATAAAGCAGAAATAGATGTTTTCTGGAACTCTCTTGATTTTGCCATGATCCAACGGATGTTGGCAATTTGATCTCTGGTTCCTCTGCCTTTTCTAAAACCAGCTTGAACATCAGGAAGTTCACGGTTCATATATTGCTGAACATGTCCTGGCTTGGACAATTTTGAGCATTACTTTACTAGCGTGTGAGATGAGTGCAATTGTGTGGTAATTTGAGCATTCTTTGGCATTGCCTTTCTTAGGGATCGGAATGAAAACTGACCTTTTCCAGTCCTGTGGCCACTGCTGAGTTTGCCAAATTTGCTGGCATATTGAGTGCAGCACTTTCACAGCATCGTCTTTCAGGATTTGAAATAGCTCCACTGGAATTCCATCACCTCCACTAGCTTTGTTTGTAGTGATGCTTCCTAAGGCTCACTTGACTTCACATTCCAGGATGTCTGGCTCTAGGTGAGTGATCACACCGTCATGATTATCTGGGTTGTGAAGCTCTTTTTTGTACTGTTGTTCTGTGTATTCTTGCCACCTCTTCTTAATATCTTCTGCTTCTGTTAGGTCCATACCATTTCTGTCCTTTATCGAGCCCATCTTTGCATGAAATGTTCCCTTGGTATCTCTAATTTTCTTGATGAGCTCTTTAGTCTCTTTGCTCATTTTTAGAGAAATTGCTCATTATTAGAGAAATGCAAATCAAAACTACAGTAAGGTCTCACCTCACATAGGTCATAATGACTATCATCAAAAAATCTACAAATAATAAATGCTGGAGAGGGTATGGAGAAAAGGGCACACTCTTGCACTGTTAGTGGGAATGTAAATTGATACAGACACTATGGGGAACAGTATAAAGATTCCTTAGAAAACTAAGATTAAAACTACCATATGACCCAGCAATACCACTGCTGGGTAAATCAAGTCCTCTTTATCAAATATTCACATCTCTGGTTCAGACATTACCTTTAAACACAGAGGCATAGGTGAGTTTAAAAGCCCTGTGAGTTGATTGAATCTAAAAGTCCCAAATGTAAATCATTTCTCTTCTCCTCAATTTGCTCTGATAGGAAAGAGTTACCTACTGGAATATTGTCAAAATCATTTCCATGGCAACCAGCTATAATGATACCTATCTCAATATATTATGCCAGATGCTTTTATAGATATTATACATATGGGGAGAGAATCATAATAAAAATATTCTTAATTCATTTACACCTCAATTTGTTCTAGAGAACAAACAAAGCTTAAGTGAAACTCTCTGCAAATTTTCTTTACTACAAATGTTCAGGAAAAATCTATTTATCATACACTCCCCTCCTTCAATAAAAAAGGGCTCTCTAAAGAACTATAGCTCAGAGACAAAGAAATATAATTAGAAATTAAGGTATATTTTAAGGCTTGACAATACTTCTTTGTGGCAAAGAATTTGATCTTTTGGCATTGAGCAGTTCAGCAAAAAACCATTAAAATACTGGTTGTAATATACAAGTAATTTATTAAAAATGTACTTCAGGGACTTATTTTCCCCCTCAGGATTTGAAGTGAACTTTCCACTCTTCATTGTTATTCAGACTACCAGGTTTTGGGGAATAATCGGTTCATCTGCTGAATTTAGGAAATGACCCACAAGTCACATTCTTTGGTTTTGCAAAGGTCACCATGCGAATGTGCATGCTTTGTACCCAAATGAACTCAGAGAAATGACCTGAAATCTGACATGTCTTATGGCTCTGTGACAAATTCTGACCCTTCTTCCCACCCCCCCCGCCAAAAAAAAAAAAAAAAAAACAAACAAACAAAAAAAAACTCTGAACTTAAGTATAAACTTTGAGAGTATAAAAAATGTAGACAGAACAAACACAATTAGATGGAAGTAGCAACTCCTTTTCTTTTCGTATTAATAACAAGACATTGCAAATCACAGCTTAATAAAAGAAAATACACTTAAAATATCACTGTTTGTAGTTTTATCAGATTTCCCTGGTGGCTCAGATGGTAAAGCATCTGCCTACAACGTGAGGACCAAGACCCATTTATCTTAGCCCACAAGACAAATTTAACTGAAATAATCTGTCATCAGAAAACATAACCTATTATATGGTTTTTCCACTAATGAGAGCAGATGAACAGATGAAAAAAGTGAAATGAAAATAGAAACTACATGTTCTTTCTGAATTAGTGATATCACTATTTTAATCTAACATGGAAAAGTAAAATAAAGTTATTGTACTTATTTAGAAAATTCAGTCCTCCTAAACCTCAAATCACTACTTTCTTCCAAAAGTACCTAGAGTAAAAAAGTACACTTTTGTCTATATTATTATTAAATTCCACAATGTCTTTTAATTTCACTTTACCAAAGTAATTTTCTTGATATTTTGACAACAGCAACATCAAAATAATAGCATGTTTACATCAGAACTGATGAAATGTGTTTAGAAGTTGCCGAAAACATGAGGAACAAATGAATTCAAAGTAAAAAGGGAAAAAGATTGGGGCAAAGTTTTTTAAGTAATTTACTATCTTCATGTTTTTATTTTCTTTTTTCTTTTTAAATTGAAAATATTTGGAAAATAGGGAAAGGGAATTATGAAGAGTGTGACATTAAGCTTTCTCTTATTATTAAGAACTACTTCACATATCCAAAGTGGTCTAAAGAACATTATTACAAAACCAAGTATAAATCTTCCATGCACATTGAGAAATAAAACTTTATGATAATTGAAACCTCTCCACCCTAATCACACACTAAATCAATTCTGTTTAATTCTGTTTATATAAATCCATCATTGGATTGTATAGTTCATTCTACTTTACTGTTTAGTTACAGAACTTACACAGGACTTGGGAAACAGACTCTTAAAGGGCAAAAACAAAACCTCCTGTGCACCAGGACCCAGGAGAAAGGAACGGTAACCCCACAAAAGACTGACCCAGACTTGCCTGTGAGTGTCCAGGAATCTAGAGGAGGCAAGGGCAATAGTGGCCTGCTGCAGGGTCAGGACCACTGAATACAGCAGTACTGGGAGCCAACAGTACTGGTGTAAGTCCTTTTGAAGGAGGTCTTGTGATTATTGCCATATTATACCTGCCATAGTTTGGCCTCAGGTCAAACTACAGGGAGGGAAAACAGCTCCAGTTCATTTCAGTTTAATCACTCAGTCATGTGGAACTCTTTGTGACCCCATGGACTGCAGCACCCCAGGCCTCCCTGTCCATCAGTAAATCCCAGAGTTTACTCAAACTCATGTCCATTGAGTCGGTGATGCCTTCCAATGGTCTCATCCTTGTCGTGCCCTTTTCCTCCTGCCTTCAATCTTTCCCAGCATCAGGGTCTTTTCAAAGGGTCAGTTCTTCACATCAGGTGGCCAAATTATTGGAGTGTCAGCTTCAGCATCAGTCCTTCCAATGAATATTCAGGACTAATTTCCTTTAGGATGGACTGGTTTGGTCTCCTTGCAGTCCAAGGGACTCTCAAGAGTCTTCTCCAACACCACAGTTCAAAAGCATCAATTCTTTGGCACTCAGCTTTCTTTATAGTCCAACTCTCACATCCATACATGACTACTAGAAAAACCATAGCCTTGATTAGATGGACCTTTGTTGGCAAAGCAATGTCTCTGTTTTCTAATAGCCTGTCTAGCATGATCATAACTTTTCTTCCAAGGAATAAATGTATTTTAATTTCATGGCTGCAGTCACCATCTGCAGTGATTTTGGAGCCCAAGAAAATAAAGACTGCCACTGTTCCCACTGTTTCCCCATCTATTTGCCATGAAATGATGGGACCAGATGCCATGATCATAGTTTTCTGAATGCTGAGCTTTAAGCCAACTTTTTCATACTCCTCTTTCACTTTCATCAAGATGCTCTTAGTTCTTTTTCACTTTCTGCCATAAGGGTGGTGTCTTCTGAATATCTGAGGTTATTAATACTTCTCCTGGCAATCTTGATTCCAGCTTGTGCTTCATACAGCCCAGGATTTCTCAGGATGTATTCTGCATATAAGTTAAATAAGCAGAGTGACAATATACAGCCTTGATGTATTCCTTTCCTGATTTGGAAATAGTCTATTGTTCCATGTCCAGTTCTAACTGTTGCTTCCTGATCTGCATACAGATTTCTCAAGAGCCAGATCAGGTGGTCTGGTATCCCCATCTCTTTTAGAATTTTCTGCAGTTTGTTGTGATCCACACAGTCAAAGATTTTGACGTAGTCAATAAAACAGAAATAGATGTTTTTCTGGAACTCTCTTGCTTTTTTTCATAATCCAACGGATGTTGGCAATTTGATCTCTGGTTCCTCTGCCTTTTCTAAAACCAGCTTGAACATCTGGAAGTTCACAGTTCATGTACTGCTGAAACCTAGCTTGGAGAATTTTGAGCATTACTTTGCTAGTGTGTGGGATGAGTGCAATTGTGCAGTAGTTCGAGCATCTTTGGTATTGCCTTTCTTCAGAATTGAAATGAAAACTGACATTTTAGAGTTCTGTGGCCACTGCTGAGTTTTCCAAATTTGCTGGCGTATTGAGTGCAGCACTTTCACAGCATCATCTTTTAGGATTTGAAATAGCTCCACTGGAAATCCATCATCTCCACCAGCTTTGTTCATAGTGATGCTTTCTAAAGCCCATTTGAGTTCACATTCCAAGATGTCTGGCTCTAGGTGAATGATCACACCATCGTGATCTGGGTCGTGAAGATCTTTTTTGTATATTTCTTCTGTGTATCCTTGCCAACTCTTCTTAATATCATCTGCTTCTGTTAGGTCCATACATTTCTGTCCTCTGTTGAGCCCATCTTTACATGAAATGTTCCCTTGGTATCTCTAATTTTCTAATTTTCAAAACAGTCCCTACATAGCCTACCAGGCTCCTCCCTCTATGGGATTCTCCAGGCAAGACTACTGGAGTGGGTTGCCATTTCCTTCTCCAGGGTATCTTCCCAACCCAGGGATAGAACCCAGGTCTCCTGCATTCCAGGCAAACACTTTAACCTCTGAGCCATCAGGCCATTCCTTTCTCCAGGGGATCTTCAGGTATAACCTAAATCAAATCACTCGTTAAAGTTTTACTGAATATGGCTTTGCCCTTAAGAGCAACACCCAGATTCCCCTACAGCTTCACCAAGCCTCTTATCCTTATCCATCAGAGGGCAAACAGAATGAAAACCCGATCACAGAAAACTAATCAAATTGATCACATGGATCACAGTCTTGTCTAACTCAATGAAACTATGAACCATGCCATGTAGGGCCACCCAAGATGGGTCATGGTGGAGAGGTCTGACAAAATGTGGTCCCCTGGAGAAGAAAATGGCAAACCACTTCAGTATTCTTGCCTTGAGAACCCCATAAACAGTATGAAAAGACAAAAAAATAGGATATGGAAAGACGTACTCCCCAGGTCAGTAGGTGCCCAATATGCTACTGGAGAAGAGCAGAGAAATAGATCCAGAAAGAATGAAGAGGCTGAGCCAAAGCAAAAACAATGCACAGTTGTGGATGTGACTGGTGATGAAAGTAAAGTCTGATGTTGCTCTCATGCAATATTAAATATTAAAGAACAATATTGCATAGGAACCTGTAATGTTAGGTACATGAATCAAGACAAACTGGAAGTGGTAAAATAGGAAATGGCAAGAGTGAATATTGACATTTTAGGAGTCAGTGGACTAAAATGGACTGGAATGGGCAAATTTAATTCAGATGATCATTATATCTACCACTGCGGGAAAGAATCGCTTAGAAGAAATGGAGGCACCCTCTTAGTCAACAAAAGAGTCAGAAATGCAGTACATGGGTACAATCTCAAGACTGACAGAATGATCTCTGTTCCTTTCCAAGGTAAACCATTCAATACCACAGTGATCCAATTCTATGTCCCAACCACCAGTGCTGAAGAAGCTGAAATTTAATGGTTCTATGAAGACCTCCAAGGCCCTCTGGAACTGACACCAAATAAAGATGTCCTATTCATCATAAGTTCATGTACTGTTGAAGCCTGGCCTGGAGAATTTTGAGCATTATTTTGCTAGCATGTGAGATAACCGCAATTGTGCATCATGTTTGAACATTCTTTTGCATTACTCTACTTTGGGATTGGAATGAACTTCCAGATGTTCAAGCTGGATTTAGAAAACGCAGAGGAACAGAGATCAAATTGCCAACATCCATTGAATCATAAAAAGCAAGAGAATTCTAAGAAAACATCTATTTCTGTTTTACTGATTATGCCAAAACCTTTGACTATGTAGATCACAATAAATTGTGGAAAATTTTTCGGAGATGGGAATACCAGACTACCATATCTGCCTCCTGAGAAATCTGTATGCAGGTCAAGATGCAACTGTTAGAACCGAACAGGGAACAATGAAAATTCCAAATTGGAAAAGGAGTACTTTAAAGCTGTATATTTTCACACTGCATATTTAACTTATATGCAGAGTACATTATGTGAAATGTTGGGATGGATGAAGCACATGGTGGAATCAAGATTTCTGGGAGAAATATCAATAACTGCCGATATGCAGATGACACCACTCTTGTGGCAGAAAGTGAAGAGGAACTAAAGAGCATCTTCATGAGAGTGAAAGCAGTGAGTGAAAAAGCTGTCTTGAAACTCAGCATTCAAAATTGTAAGATCATGCCACCTGTCCAATCACTTCATGGCAAATAGATGGGGAAACAATGGAAGCAGTGACAGACTTTATTTTCTTGGGCTCCAAAACCACTGCAAATGGTGACTGCACCCATGAAATTAAAAGACACTCCTTGAAAGGAAAGTTATGACCAACTTAGAAAACATATTAAAAAGCAGAGACATTTCTTTGCCGACAAAGGTCCATCTAATCAAGTCTATGGTTTTTCCAGTAGTCATGTATGGATGTGAGAGTTGGACTATAAAGAAAGAATTGATGCTTTTTAACTGTGGTGTTGGAGAAGACTCTTGCCAGTCCCTTGGACTGCAGGGAGATCCAACCAGTCCATCCTAAAGGAAATCAGTCCTAAATATTCATTGGAAGAACTGATGCTAAAACTGAAATTTCAAAATTTTGGCCACCTGATGCGAAGAATTGACTTATTTGAAAAGACCTTTATGTTGGGTTGAAAGATTGAAGGCAGGAGGAGAAGCAGACGATGGAGGATGGAATGGTTGGATGGCATCACCAACTCAATAGACATGAGTTTGAGTAAGCTCCAGGAGTTGGTGATGGATAGGGAAGCCTGGCATGGTGCATTCCATGGGGTCACAAAGAGTCAGACATGACTGTGAGACTGAACTGAACTAAAGTTTCATCATAGGGGACTGGATTGCAAAAGTAGGAAGCCAAGAAACACCTGAAGTAACAATCATGTTTGACCTTGGAGTACAAAATGAAGCAAAGCAAAGGCTAACAGAGTTTTGCCAAGAGAAAGCACTGGCCATAGCAAACACCCTCTTCTAACAACACAAGAGAAGACTTTACACATGGACATCAGCAGATGGTCAATATTGAAATTAGATTGATTATATTCTTTGCAGCCAAAGATGGAGAAGCTCTATGTGTCAGCTAACACAAGACCAGGAGCTGACTGTGGCTCAGATCACGAACTCCTTATTACAAAATTCAGGCTTAAATTGAAGAAAGTAGGGAAAACCACTAAACTGTTCAGCTATGAAAGTGAAAGTGAAAATGAAGTCGCTCAGTCGTGTCCGACTCTTTGTGATGCCATGGACTGTAGCCTACCAGGCTCCTCCCTCTATGGGATTCTCCAGGCAAGACTACTGGAGTGGGTTGCCATTTCCTTCTCCAGGGGATCTTCCCAACCCAGGGATAGAATCCGGGTCTCCCGAATTCCAGGCAAATGCTTTAACCTCTGAGCCATCAGGCCATTCCTTTCTCCAGGGGATCTTCAGGTATAACCTAAATCAAATCACTCATGATTATACAGTAAAAGTGACAAATAAATTCAAAGGATTAGATCTGATAGAGTGCTTGAAGAACTATGGACAGAGGTTCATAACATTATACAGCAGGTGGTGATCAAAACCATTCTCAATAAAAAGAAATGCAAAAAGGCTAAATAGTTTTCTGAAGAGGCCCTACAAATAGCTGAGAAAAGAAGAGACGTGAAAGGCAAAGTAGAAAAGGAAAGATATATCCATCTGAATACAGAGTTCCAAAGAATAGCAAGGAGAGATTAAAAAGCCTTTCTAAGTGATCAGTGCAAAGAAATGGAGCAAAACAATAGAATGGGAAAGACTAGAGATATCTTCAAGAAAATTAAAGATACCAAGGGAACTCTTCATGCAATGATGGTAAAATAATGGACAGAAGAAGTATCTACCTAATAGAAGCAGAAGCTATTAAGAAGAGTTGGTAAGAATACACAGAAGAACTATACTAAAAAAGATCTTCATGACTGAAATAACTACTATGCTCTGATCACTTAGCTAGAGACAGACATTCCGCAGTGCGAAGTCAAATGGGTCTTAGAAGTATCATTACAAACAAAGCTACTGGAGATGGTGGAATTCTAGTTTAGCTATTTCAAATCCTAAAAGATGATGCTCTGAAAGTGCTACACTTAATAGGCCAGCAAATTTGGAAAACTCAGCAGTGACCACAAGACTCTAAAATGTCAGTTTTCATTCCAATTCCAAAGAAAGGCAATGCCAAAGAATATTCTAACTACCACAAAATTGCACTCATCTCACATACTAGCAAAGTAATGCTCAAAATTCTCCAAGCTAGGCTTCAACAGTTTGTGAACTGTGAACTTCCAGATATTCCAGCTGTGTTTAGAAAAGGCAGAGGAACCAGAGATAAAATTGGCAGTATCCATTGGATCATAGTAAATGGAAGAGAATTACAGAAAAACATCTACTTCTGCTTCATTGACTACACTAAAGCCTTTGACTGTGTGGATCACAACAAACTGCAGAAAATTCTTCAAGAGATGGGAATACCAAACTACATTATCTGCCTCTTGAGAAATCTATATGCAGGTCAAAAAGCCACAGTGAGAACTGGACGTGGAACAACTGACTGGTTCCAAATTGGGAAAGGAGTATATCAAGGCTATATACTTATTTAGCCTTATTCACCCTGCAGAGTGAATAACTTATATGCAGAGTACATCATGAAAAAATGCTGGGCTATATGAAGCACAAGCTGGAATCAGGATTGCCAGGAGAAATATCAATAACCTCAGATATGCAGACGACACCACTCTTAGGGCAGAAAGCAAAGAGGAACTAAAGAGCCTCTTGATGAAAGTGAAAGAGGAGAGTGAAAAAGCCGGCTTAAACCTCAACATTCAAAAAACAAAGATCTTGGCATCTTGTCCCATCACTTCATGACAAAAAGATGGGGAAATAATGGAAACAGTGAGAGACATTATTTTCTTGGGTTACAAAATTACTGCAGATGGTGAATGCAGCCATGACATTAAAAGACACTTTCTTCTTGGAAGAAAAGCTATTACCAACCTAGACAGCATATTAAAAAGCAGACACATTAGTTTGCCAACAAATGTCCAAATAGTCAAATCTATGATTTTTCCAACTGTCATGTATGGATGTGAGAGTTGGACCATAAAGAAGGCAGAGCATAGAATTGATGCTTTTTTACGGTGCTGGGGAAGACTCATGAGAGTCACTTGGACCACAGGGAGATCAAACCAGTTCATCCTAAAGAAAATAAATCCTGAATATTTTTGGAAGGACTGATGCTGAGGCTGAATATCCCATACTTGGGTCCTGATGCAAAGGGCTGACTCATTAGAAAAGACCCTGATGCTGGGAAAGATTGAAGATGTGAGGAGAAGGGGATGACAGAGGATGAGATGGTTGGATGCCATCACCAACTCAATGAACATCAGTTTGAGCAATATCCTAAGTTGGTGATGGACAGGGAATCCTGGTGCAGTGCAGTCCATGGGATTGCAGAGTCAGACACAACTTTGTGAATGAACTGAACTGAAGAACATTTTAAGCATATAACAACAATGATAAACATGTTTATCTCTATTTTTGTAAGTCAAATGTTTCTCCACCAAATTGGACCATTTATGTGTTTAAATTTGAAGTATATAAATAAACCTGACATTAAATAAAGTGTAAGTTTTCATTTATGCAAATCTATCCACATTTGTACATTTTTATAATATGAGACTTCTCTGTGGGTAGTTTTTTGATGGAGACCATGATTGGTTTAAAGATGCCAATAGATATAATAAATGGCACAAGAACTTTTAACCTAAGTGAAGTATATAAGCATTTAACACTCTTAAAATTGACTATGGAGTTGCATTTTCTGTTTAGGAAGTAAAATATCTTTGGCTTTTAAGTCCCAATAGACCACTACAAGACACATCTGGACTTGATGAAGTCCCTTCATATATAAGTGTAGTCAAGAAATTAAAAGATGTTTGTTCATTGGAAGAAAAGCTATGAGAAACCTAGACAGTATATTGAAAAGCAGAGACATCACTTTGCTGACAAAGGTCTATGTAGTCAAAGGTATGTTTTTTCTATTAGTTATGTATGAATGTGAGAGTTGGACCATAATGAAAGCTGAGTACTGAAGAATTGATGCTTTTGAACTGTGGTGCTACAGAAGAATGTTGAGAGTCCCTTGGACAGTAAGGAAGTCAAACCATTCAATCCTAAAGGAAATCAACCATGAATATCCATTGGAAGGACTGATGCAGAAGCTGAAGCTCCAATGCTTTGTCCATCTGATGCAAAGAGCTGACTCATTGGAAAAGATCCTGATGTTAGGAAAGATTGATGGCAAAAGAAGAGGGCAGCAGAGGATGAGATGGTTAGATAGCATCACTGACTCAGTGGAAATGAATTTGAGGAAACTCTGGGGGACACTGGGGGCTTCCCAAGTGGCATTAGTGGTAAAGAACCTAACTGCCAACAAGATTCAATGAAATGAAATGAAAGAGACAGATTCAATCCCTGGGTAGGGAAGATCCCCTGGAGAAGGGCATGGCAACTCACTCCAGTGTTCTTGCCTGGAGAATCCCATGGACAGAGGAACCTGGTGGGCTACAGTCCATAGGATCACAAAGAGTCAGACATGACTGAAGCAACTTAGCATGCATGCATGCTAGGAGATAGTAGAGGACAGAGAAGCCTGGAGTGCTGCACTCCATGGGGTCGCAAAGAGTTGGACAGGATTTAGCAACAGCACAACATCTTTTTATTCTTCTGACCCCTCCCTTTGTCTTTTCTTCTAGGCATTCCATTTGTTTCGTTGTTTCTTTTTCCTTGTGTTTCTGTCAGCCATTTTAGTTTGGAGGTTTTCTATGATTTTTTTTTTTTTCTCAGTTTCCTCTTTTTTTATTTTTTATGTTTCTGTGCTATATTTATTTTTTGTAGTTGCATTTCTGCAATATTTCATAGATAAAACAGTCCTTTTTCTGATGATAGCATCTTATCTTCATTTGTCTAGACAGGTTCTGACTTTTTCCTCTTCCCCTTTTATGTTTGTATTATCTCAAATTATCCCGTTTTATGTGGTGGGTTTATTACCAAATCAAAGTAGCTGTAGTTAGTTTTACTATTTTTTCCTTTTAATCTTTATCCTATAATTAAGTATTTAACAACCTATTCTGATATAGAGTTTCAATTTTCTGGTTCTATTATCTTATTCAAAGTTTTGTGTACTTTGGCCTTTTATTTTTTTTCAGGCAGAAAAGCTCCTTTCAACATTTCTTGTAAGGTAGGTCGTGTCAATTAATTCCATCAGCTTTGTTTATTTCCTTGGGAAAGCCTTTATTTCTCTCTCATATCTCAATGATAACTTTGTTGCGTAGAGGAATTTTAGCTGACAATTTTTTATCTTTCAGTATTTTGCATATATCATTTCCACTCTCTCCTGGCCTGTAGAGATGCTGCAGAAAATTCTGCTAATAGGCATATGGGGCTTCTTTTGTAGGCTATCATCCTTTTTTCCTGTCTGCCTTTAAAATTCTTTGTTATTGACTTTTGCCAGTTTTAATATGATGTGTCCTGGAGAAGGTCTTTTAGAGCCAAGATAATTACATGTTCTCTTAGCTTCGTGGACTTGTGAATCCAGTCCCTTCCCCAGGTTTGGGAAATTCTCAGATATTGTCTTTAAATAAAATATCCACTGTCTTCTCCATCTCTTCTCCTGGGATACCCATTATTCTAATACTGCCCTTCTTAATAAAGTCAGATAATTGTCATAGAAGTTCTTTATTTTTTTAAAGATCTTAATTCCTTCTCCTTTTCTACCTGCATCGTTTCTGGATTTCTATCTTTGTGTTTACCATTTATCTCTTTCAAATGTTCTGCTCTATTTTCATTGCTTTCTAACATGTTCTTCCTCTCATTTACTGAATTCTTCAGTTTCAGAATTTGTTTGGTTCTTTTTTAAAGTTTCAATTTCTTTGGTAAAGGGTTCTTTCTGTTAATTTTATTCCTGAGGTCACTGATTGCTTTTCTGAGTTGTTTTTTGTTTTTGTAGCTCTTCAAATGTCTTCGTAACAGCTGTTTTAAATTTTGAATCAGATCATAGCATTTTGAGACTTTAAGCTTGATTCCTGAATAACTGTCATTTTTGTGTGTGTGATACTGTTACCATAGTTCTTCACAGTGCTTGATGAATTTTTTTCTGCCAACCCATTTTAAGTAGTGAATACCTTTATTTTTCAAATAAAACTTGCTTTCCCTACTTGATTCTAAAGATGCAACAGGTTAGTAACTAGAAATCGGTATTTGGTTTTCCAATAGATGGAGATATAGCACAAGCCTTTGGTTTTACCTACCTGAGCTGCCTCTGGTTGTATTGGAGATTCATCACTTTCTGTCTGCTTCACACCTTCTGTCAGAGGCGTCACAATATACCCTCATTGCCCCTGCTTGTGTTTTCAGGAACTCTCGTGCCTTGCTCCTGTCAGTGTTGCTGGTGTCACCACCTGAGGACCAAGATGGCAGATGTCCAGGGTCCTTCAGGTTACAGAATCTGCCACAGCAGGGGAAAGGAGGAGTTGGGAGGTTGCTGGGGCCACGAGTATCTCTGCCATGAGCAGGGCTGTCTGGTTTGCAGTTGTTGTTGTGGGTATGGGAGGAGTTGAGGGTGCCTCTGCAGCTAGATGGACTGGGTTGCAGACAGCAGTGACTTTGTTGTCTGTTTCCTGTGAGACCATACGTACCACCAAGGCTAGGAAGTCAGTATCCTGAGTGCTGCCTCATCTAAAGATACTGAATTCTCTGCTGCTGTGGGCTCAGCACTACTGCCAGGGGCCTCGGGTCACAGGCACTACCTTTGCTATTCTACTTCTGCCTTCTTTATGTATTGCAGGCCAACCCCTGCCCCCCTCCCCATGCCCCGCTTTCCATTTAGATGTACAGATACATGGAATTCTCTGGCATCCTGGTATGTTGGACAAAGGTACCTTTGTTGAGTTATGGATGTTTTACAGGTTGTGGATTGAAGGGGAGAGACAAAGGGTGCATCTCATGTCTCCATGATGTTGGAGATGTGCTCTGAGTAAATATCAGGTATTTTGCTTTCTGATTGGATAGATAGAATGTTTATTTTTCCCCTTATTTTCTTTCAAAGAGAATAACTTGAAATCTACCAATCTAAAACAAACCCCAGAGATTTATACAAAGAAAAATGGACTATTGTGTTTATCTATTGAAAACATTCACTACTTAAAGATAGCAAAGAATTTACTGTATTGAGGAAATCTAAAACTTTCTAATTTTCTACTCTTAATCATATATTCAGAGAAGGCAATGGCACCCCACTCCAGTACTCTTGCCTGGAAAATCCCATGGACAGAGGAGCCTGGTGGGCTGCAGTCCATGGGATCGCTAAGAGTCGTACACGACTGAGCGACTTCACTTTCACTTTTCACTTTCATGCATTGGAGAAGGAAATGGCAACCCACTCCAGTGTTCTTGCCTGGAAAATCCCAGGGATGAAGGAGCCTGGTGGGCTGCCATCTATGGGGTTGCACAGAGTCGGACACGACTGAGGTAACTTAGCAGCAGCAGCAGCAGCAATCATATATTACCCTATAATCTCATCATTGGATGGAGTAGGATCATGAAAGAATGTGAGATGAGCAGATAGAGGGATTTTGCTGTTCAGTCACTCAGTCATGTATGACTCTTTGCGACCCCATGGACTGCAGCATGCCAGGCTTCCCTGTCCTTCACCATTTCCTGGAGCATGTTCAAACTCATGTCAATTGAGTCGGTGATGCCATCCAACCATCTCATCCTCTGTTGTCCCCTTCGCCTCCTGCCTTCCATCTTTCCCAGCATCAGGGTCTTTTCTAATGAGTCAGCTCTTCGCATTAGGAGGCAAAATATTGGAGAGTCAGCTTCAGCTTCAACGTCAGTACTTCCAGTGTATATTCAGGATTGATTTCCTTTAGGATTGATGGGTTTGTTCTCCTTGTCGTCCAAGGGACTCTCAAGAATCTTCTCCAACACCACAGTTCAAAAGCATTAATTCTTCAGTGCTCAACTTTCTTTATGTTCAAACTCTTATATCCATACATGACTATTGGAAAAACTACACCTCTGACTATATGGACCTTTGTTGGCAAAGTAATGTCTCTGTTTTTTAATATGCTGTCTAGGTTGGTCATAGCTTTTCTTCCAAGGAGCAAGCTTCTTTTAATTTCATGGCTGAAGTCACCATCTGCAGTGATTTTGGAGCTCAAGAAAATAAAGTCTCTCACTGTTTCCATTGTTTCCAATTCTATTTGCCATGAAGTGATGGGACCAAATGCCATGATCTTAGCTTTTGATTATTGACATTTAAGCCAGCTTTTTCACTCTCCTCTTTCACCTTCATCAAGAGACTCTTTAGTTCTCTTCACTTTCTGCTGTAAGGGTGGTATCATCTGCATGTCTGAGGTTATTAATATTTCTCCCTGCAATCTTGATCCCAACTTGTGCTTTATCCAGCTCAGCATTCTGTATGATGTACTCTGCATAGAAGTTAAATAAACAGGGTGACAGTAGACAGCATTGACATACCTCTTTCACAATTTTGAACCAGTCTGTTGTTCCATATCTGGTTGTAACTGTTGCTTCTTGACCTGCATACAGTTTTTTCAGGAGCCAGGTAAGGTGTTCTGGTAATCACATAACAATGATCAGTTACTTTATCATTAACTGAATTGGTTAGATTTGGTTAGGATATGTTGCTTAACAAACAGCCCACAAATCTCTGTGTCTTAAAGCAGCAAAAATTTATTTCTCTGGGGAGTATGCTTTATACCTGGGTAATTATCCAGGATAGCTGACCTGTATATGATAGCTCAGCTTTGTAACTCCATATCAAACTATGCCTTCACAGCCACTGTGGTAGGGCAAAAGAGAGGTGGAGACCTGTATACCAGCTTATAATAACTTGGAAGTAATAACTTCTGCTTATGTATCTTGGCCAAAGCAAATCACATGGCCACTTCTAAACTGGAAAGTTAAGTACAATACTAATGCATGCCCAGAAAGAGAAATACTAGAAATAATGGGGAACAATGCTAGTGTCTGCAGTGCTGGTCTTCAGCACTCTAGCTATCAGTAAGATCTTCAGACTAAATCAGAGCTCAGTAAAGCAAAGGGAATAAACAGGACTAAGCATTATGTAGCAACTCATATTCCATTTTGAAGACCAAAATACCACCTAGGAATTAAAAGTCCTCCTAGAAAGACTTGGTTCTCTGTGTCTATAGCATACTGCTAAAATAATACTTAACCATATTTTCCTAATCTATTATTTCCCTCTTATATGACTATTGAGAGAGAAAATAGCTTTTGAAGTTTAGTGCATAAGACAATAGCTGATATATAGAAGCTAATAAAATAAGGAAAGGCAGGTGGAGATGAGTTGGAGGAAAAGAGAAAGGAAGACAGGAAGAAAGAAAATAAGAAAGGAAGAATTTGCCCTATTCTGCAATGATAAAATTTTCATTGACATGTTACCATGTCTTTGGATATCCACCACATTGCAATATTTTTCTTGGCCTTGTAAACACAGCTTATGGGATTTTAGTTCCCTACCTAGGGATTGAACCTGTGCCTCCTGCAGTGAAAGCAAGAGTCTTAACCACTGGACCATGAGAGAAGTCCCCACATTACAATGTTCAAAGCCCTCCAAAGTACTGTTAGAGTATATGACAGAGGCTGTTGATTGGATACTAATATTTTTTCTCTTCTTCATATAGTAACAGACATTTTAATGTTAAAAGAGCTTATGCTAAAGGCTTTATTTCTTAGTCTCTCTTGCAGCTCAGTATGGTTCAGTAATTAAAATCTTGTTAATGAAAGGGGAGAGCAAATGATATAAGCACCTTCTTGGTCATAGTTTTTAAATGAAATTTGGTACCCTCCACTGTCCCTCTCTCCTTCTTGCTGATATTGCTAGAAGAGCCATTTAAAGTACAAAATGGAAGTTGCATGTTAAGGATGGTAGACAAAAGAGAAAGAACCTAGATCCCCAAAACTTCAGCAACAAAAAGAGCCACACATTGCTTAAGCATGGACAGTTACTGAGTGAGAAATTCACTTCTATGCTATACACAGCTGCTATTTAGCCTTACCTTAGCAGTCAACTAATCCTGTATCTATACCAATAGAATTTAACTTGTTTAAAAGCAACTTTAAGTGAGGCTGCTAAAATATAAATAAATATTTCAGAGAGTTCAGTTGAACAGAGAAATCAGCATTTATTTCATCTTTAAAACCACAGAAACTATACAGAAGGGTTTGTTAATTAAACCAGAGCTTCAGAGATAAGCATTTTAAAACTTTTGTGAAACACATTTAAAATTGGAGTTATCTGATTGTAAGTATTCAAAATTAATTCCAAATGCAAATTAATATAATGCTGTGATTTTCTTTCTTTCTTTTTTTTTTAATCAACCTTTCTCTGTGAAACTAAATCAGTCCTACGGGAGCATTTCAGTCACTGACTTGGCCACATAGACCTTTAAGAGGTATTGTATTGTTCGAAATTTTGCCCTTTCAGTAGCAGCTGTTTGGTTTCATTGAGAGCATCACCAAATTAATAGTCCCACGGGTGTCAAAATTTGCATGAAATAAGCAGTCATCAGTGATTATGATTTGCCAGGAAAAGATTTTTAAACCCTTCTCAAAGCCAAGCACAGATGTAAGCTTGCTGATTTTAGAACCTAATTTACTCAAGTGCTGGACAGCAACATACAGAAAACACTGCATAACTTAAAACCCAGCTCACCTAGGCATACTAAAGAGAAGGCTTACTAAGAGAATAAATGCAAAAAAAAAAAAAAAAATCCAACATTCTTATTCAACAAGTGAAAATGATAAACCTCTGTGTATACATAAATATACCTCACCTAAATGTTTGAGTACTTTACTCAATAAATAGAAAGTCCCAGAGGGCAGCCTATAAAACCTAAATCATAAAATATACCTGCCTTGTAACATCACTTACAAAATATTCCATATTTATCATAAGCAACCTGTCCAAACACTATTCATTTTCTGATAAACATGAGTTCATGGAGAGAAATGACTTTGAAAGGCTAAGACCTAAATCTGTTATTTTTCTTCAGCAGGATTGCAGATGTCTTTGGGGACTCCTAAGCAGTGTTTGCTTTCATGGTTAAAAATATCCAAGTAATACTTTCAAATTATGAGTCAGGAGTTAAAGCAGTATAATCAGATAGTATATAAAAAAATTTTTTTTTAACAAGGGGAGATGGTTAAATAAAAGGAAAAATAGATGCACAAGTTTTAGACTGGAATATTAGCGGGCTAGTTAATACAGCATATTTTTGGTGCTGATTTATCATGCTTTGAAATTGACAAAATCTTAATTTTTTATTCCTCTACCACATCATCTGGAAAGTAAAAATAATATATAGAGAATGAATACTCCTCACTGCATTATTGAGAGGATTAGACAATAATAATAATTTAGGTTTTCTATAAATGTAAAGATTTTTTAAAATGTGAGGAAAAAAAGGAATAACTTTTCTGGTACCTATTATAACTTATTGGCATGATTTTTACCTGGAAGCAAACTTCATAGCAAATTTAAATTAGGGGATATTTTAAATAATCAACATGCTTTGACCCCAATCTTCACTTGTCTAACATCCATCACTGAAAACTGCTCATATAAAACATATTCTGACACAGAAACCCGTGTTTACCTTGCAGATGGTCAAAGGCAACTGAAAGGTTTTATAGTAGCAAAATAGATTATATTAAACTGATGAGTGAGACAGCGTATCATGCACAGGGCTAAAGAAGGGTAGAACAAAACTCTAGCAGGATCTCAATCTGGTCTGTACCAACAAAGGCAATGAAATTTTTAGTATTATTTCATAGTTATGGTGGAGGTCACAATGATTCATAGATATCAGTGTGGTAGTCAGAATAATAGCCTTCCAAAGATTTCTACATCTTAAACCTTGAAACTTGTGAATATGTTACCTTACATGGAAACAGACTTTGAGGTAATTTGTTATAGCAGCAATATGAAACTGATACAGTCTATGCAGTCCATGGGGTCGCTGAGGGTCGGACACAACTGAGCGACTTCACTTTCACTTTTCACTTTTCACTTTCATGCATTGGACAAGGAAATGGCAACCCACTCCGGTGTTCTTGCCTGAAGAATCCCAGGGACGGGGCATCCTGGTGGGCTGCAGTCTATGGGGTCACACAGAGTCGGACATGACTGAAGTGACTCAGCAGCAGCAGCATAAGTGAAAAAAGGGAAATTTTCATTTGCTTTTTTCTTAAGGAAAAAAGGTGTTTTTACTCTCCCAAGGGCAAAGAATCATTCAAAACTTGAATGTTTTATAGACAATGGCTGATTCTCTCCTACTGCCCTAATATTAGTAGGCTCTGATGTGATGGACAATGCAGGAGGCTTAGAGTTTGCCTGATGCATTCCATATCATCTCCAAACCAGCCTCCACGGCTGTGTTCAGAGAGCAAGTAAGATCCTCCTAGTTCTCGTTATAATCCCTTGATATCACCCCTATAGCAATCAGGGTGGAATGCACATAGCTTAGCTTATTACATAAGATCCCTCCTGAAAATCCTCTCTAGCTTCTTCTATTCCCCTCCTCTCCAGCTCTTAACACACACACAGACACTCGCATTCTTCTTTTGCTCTCACTTTGTGAGAGTATGTGTGTATCATCTCTGACACAGAATACAGAATTAATTACTTGTGGAGTTCGGAGAAGGCAATGGCAACCCACTCCAGTACTCTTCCCTGGAAAATCCCATGGACGGAGGAGCCTGGTAGGCTATAGCCCATGGGGTGGCGAAGAGTCGGACATGATTGATCGACTTCACTTTCACTTTTCACTTTCATGCATTGGAGAAGGAAATGGCAACCCACTCCAGTGTTCTTGCCTGAGAATCCCAGGGACGGCGGAGTCTGGTGGGCTGCCGTCTATGGGGTCACAGAGTCGGACTTGACTGAAGCGACTCAGCAGCAGCAACTTGTGGAGTTATTTTCCTTTCTTGGATTTATGTTGTTATCTAGCTTACTTCTGATTCTTCAAACTTAAGGTAAAGATTGTTTTCTTAAGGAAGCTTCCTTTCCTGATGCCATGATATTACTATTATAATGTAAATCCCCATTTTTCTCTTCCTTCTGTACATTATCATTATTTATAAGATTTATCAATTGAGGCTGTGACAATGCATAATGCTTTTCTTTCCCACTAGACAATCAACCCTTTAATAACATGATGGAGTCTTTTTTCAATTTTGTACTGGGCATCCCACATAGAGTTAATATTCTAGGTCATCAATAAATATTGAAAACAGTGAATAAATATGCTTGTGATGATGGGGAGGGCACTGCTCTTTGAGAGCAGTAATTATTCCTGCAATTTTTTTTAGAATAATAATGGTCACAACTGCTGCTGCTAAGTCACTTCAGTCGTGTCCGACTCTGTGTGACCCCATAGACGGCAGCCCACCAGGCTCCCCTGTCCCTGGGATTCTCCAGGCAAGAACACTGGAGTGGGTTGCCATTTCCTTCTCCAAACAACCGTCCTTCAACCTCTCCTTCAAGCCTCCCTGTGACGGGCCCTTAACATGGCATTCTTCTAACATGGCATGCCACCTCAACATGGCATTCCTCACTCTTTCAGTACTAGTATAATTCATTCACTTATTTATTAGAAAGCAACACAAAACTCCTAGAAGGAGCTCTTCAAAAATACAAATGATCACACTTTTACTGCAAATGGTAATGACTACAAAATATGGAGCAATGATAAATGATTAGAATAGATTGATGCTAATTGGGAAACAATGCTGAAAGAGATTAGATGTCAGAGAATCATAAATATGCTGGACTAGTTTCATGAAACAAAGTAGAAAAATTTTGGGAGTTGTATAATCATACATTTGTGAGTTGTAAGGATCCTGCAAACTTATTAGCCACATTTATAAAGAAGTAGAAAAATTTTTTTTGGTGGGGGGGAGTTAAGATGCATAAAGTTATAGTGAATGATTGGATCTGGCTAGAATGGACAACATGAACAGAGAACCTGAAATCAATGGGTCAATTTCTTGCTTATTAGTATACATTAAAAACTGACCTTTACTATGTGACTTTATTTTGTCCTGTGTAAGAATAAAATATTTTTTCATTTACTAGTGTAAAAGATCAATTTGTCTCTTTTTCAGAAGACTACAAATCAGTTCGGTAATACCATAAAGTACTTCCTTAGGGTATCAATCCCACATTGTTTATGTTAAAAATAAAGGTCCTCTTTCTTGTTTGCACAAATACACCATCAAAATTAGTATAATTGAAATCCTAGTTTTACTCTTATGGGTAATTGCAGCTTCTTTTTTTGGAGGCTGCAATCCCCTTTATCCAAATGTATATTCATTCCATTTTAAATTTGTTGCCGTACAAAGGAGACTGAGAAAATCCCCTTAATGTCTACAGTGGTATCATTCCCATCAACCTGCAAACATGGTGAAATATCTTTCATCCGAATAAAAATTCACCCCAACACCCATCCTCCTCCAAGTTCCCTACAACACTTACCTACTCTACAGAAAGCAGAAGTTCTCAGAAAACTATTCTGATTGGTTCTACTTTCTTTTTATACTAATTCTTCCATTCAGTTATGTTCAGTTGCTCAGTCATATCCAACTCTTTGCTATCCCATGGACTGCAGCACACCAGGCCTCCCTGTCCATCATCAACTCCCAGAGCCTACTCAAACTTATGTCCATTGAGTTGGTGATGTCATCCAGCCATGTCATCCTCTGTCATCCCCTTCTCCTCCCATTCTCCCATTAAGGCACTTCATTTGGGTTTCCATTTCAATGACTACACTGAAGGCTGAATTTTGTCATTCAGCTGGAAATGACTTCCATCTTGCTTAATCCAATGTTCATGTATTAAGTTTTATCCAATAAAATTGCCTTTCTTTTAACAACACTTGGCATCTAGAAGATCACAGACTTCTGGTTTTCCTCCAGCTGCATTGGCAGCTCTTTCTGAGTCTTGTTTGCTAACTTGTTTTCATCTTCCCAAACTCAAAATCTTGGAATAATATAACAGGCTGTCTTTGGCTCTTTTCTATCAAGAGCACTCACATTTTATATGGTCTTCTCTGTTCCCATGGCTTTAAATCCCATCTCTACCTCTAATTCTGACTTCCTCTTGAGTTCCAAAGTTATAACCACTGTCTGCATTTCTATTTGGATGACAATAATAATAAATCCCTACAATATGCTATAAACTATTCCTAGATTTTTATATGGATAACTAACTTAATTCTCACAATAATCTTAGGCTGCAAGTCTTCTTATTATAATTACATTTGGTAGAATACATAAATAAGACTCAAACATGCCAAGGTACTTATCCAGCTAGTAAGTAGTAGAGCAGTCAAATTCTAGAGTTTCAGTACTAAAAATTACTCATAGGAGTCTCATGTTTAATATGTTCAAAATTGAACAATTGAATTTTTTCTTGACTGCTCCCCTCTTGTCCTGTCCATCTCTTTAAAAAGATTCTAGTTGATAATCTTTGACTCACCTTTTTCTCTCACATCAACATTCAATCCAACAATCAAGACTAGCTCATTCAATTTTTTAAAAATTCCCATATTGACAATTTAAAATCACCTACACAAAAACCACTCTGTTTTAAGCCATCAGAATCACTTTCTTAGACAATGTTTTCCCCCATCTTAACTTATCTCATTTTTGTTTGGTTTGTTTTTTGTTTTTAGTTTCGTTTTTATTTATTTGCATTTTCTGCAAGTTCCTTTTTCAAAAAAAGTCTAGTTTGGAAAATATAGTTATTTTAATGTGTGTTGAATCAAAATTCATATACAGGGAACTTCCCTGGCAGTCTAGTGATTAGGATTCTGTGCTTCAATTGCAGGGAGTACAGGTTTGATCCCTGTTCAGGGAACTCATATCCTGCATGCCACATAGTGTGGCCAAAAAAAGAAAAAAGAAATTCACCTACAGTGAAATACATAGGTTTTATATACACAGTTGATAAATTTCACTTATTTCACACACAATACACAAATGAGTACATCTAGGTAATAAACACTGTGGTCAAATTAATAGATTATTTGTCACTCCAAAAGTTCCCTTTTTTCCCCTTCCCGATAATCTTCACCACTCATAGGTAACAATTGTTCTGATTTCCATCGTCTAATTTATTCATCCTTGAATTTCATATAAAATAAGTCATATAGTACGTACTTTCTTTTTAAGTGAATTAATATATCACAATTTGTTCTTATGCTGATAGATGATAGAGCTATTTCTAATTTGGATCTATTGTGAATACAACTGCTATAAATATTCTTGAACAAGTCTTTTTGTGGCTTATAATGCTTTCATTAGTCTTGGATAAATATTTAAACTGGAATTTCTAGGTCATGGGGCATATGCATATTTAACTCCATGAAGTGAAGTGAAGTGAAGTCGCTCAGTCATGTCCGGCTCTTTGCAACCCCATGGACTGTAGCCCGCCAGGCTCCTCTGTCCATGGGATTCTCCAGGCAAGAATACTGGAGTGGGTTACCATTTCCTTCTCCAGGGGATCGTCCCGACCCAGGGATAGAACCCAGGTCTCCTGCATTGGAGGCAGATGCTTTAACCTCTGAGCCACCAGGGAAGCCCTTAACTCTATGAGGAACTGCCAAACTTATCTCTTTATTCTATTCCTCCTTCCTTTTATTTTCTACCTACAGTCATACTATCATAGAATCACATGGAACAGATCATGTAACTCCTTTGATCAGAAACTCCAATAGCTTAGTAGACAATTTCATAGTCTAGATGCTGTTTAACTGGCTAAGTCTCTTTTTTTTCCAGCTGTATTAGCTTTCTAGATGTTCCTCAAACACACTTTTCACTTTGGTCTTTCTACTTGTTGATTCCTTCTACTGGAAACTTAATATGATTAGTCCATGGTAGAGGAGGCATTCTGTTGTAGACTTATGTTCCCTAAGAAAATATAGTTGGTAAAACTTAATTGATTCATTGGTTGATTCATTTATTTATTCAACAAAGAATGAAAACCTGCTATCTGCTAGGAATTATGAGATGTATGTAAAGGCAACAGAGAAAAAGTAGAGGTTTGTCTTCAA
Organism: Bos mutus; assembly: GCF_027580195.1. NCBI lineage: Eukaryota > Metazoa > Chordata > Mammalia > Artiodactyla > Bovidae > Bos > Bos mutus. The sequence continues at coordinate 36,916,395 of NC_091618.1, forward strand.
GGACTATGCTTCTATGAGCAACAGTTATTTACAATTCATCTTTACATAACACAATTCTTCAATCATAGGTGGTTATTTTTTTAAGAATAACTAATAGACATTGATCTTGTACTTCTTGCTCAATGTGGGGAAAATATTAGAATCAGATTCAAGATAATACCAGATAACAACTTTAAATTTCAGAGATCCAGTGGCAACTATGAAAATGGAAAGGATGTGAATGCATTACTGTAGACTAGTGAGGAGAAGTCCACTTACAGCTAACAATCAAAACTACAGGTTGAAAATGTTCAGGCTTTTCTTTTTTAGTAAAGGAAATCCACATTTTATTTGCATCTGCCTTTAACATGTGCATAAGCACTCAGGGCCTTGTCCCCCATCTGGTAGATAGATGGGAAGTTCGGGGAGGGAGGAAGTAATCAGAATGAGGACACAAATTTCAATGGAAGGTCCTGTTACTCTGAGCAAGGAGCATCCCTGTGGACTGGGACATGCATTGTTCCCCTTCCCCCTGGGCCATCTGTCAACCCACAAGGGTGCCCCTATCTGATAGTAGCCCCACTTCCCAATGGACTGGCTATAGGTATGGGATCCAGTCCTGCTTTTCCTATTCCTAAAATTCTACTCCAAGGGAAAGATAACACCAACAGCCATTACTTGACCTTCTCTAGCCTGTTCCTAATTCAGGTGGTAAATACAGATTCCTGAGAACTGGGAACTCCAGCCCCCCAGATTCCTCGCAGCAGGCTGGATCTGAAGGCAGGACAGTAAGCACGAGTGCTTATCTGCATAAGGCAGGGCTGGCGGTGCCACTGTGGCAGGATGTGGTGAGACACAGAACTCCTGGGCATGCCTGAAAGAAAGGAAAGAAAGCCTCAAGAACCAAGGACATAGGAAAAGCACCAGTAAGTAGAGGATAGTAGTTATTTATTATAGTATCTTTTTTATATTCCATGACTTCACTCCATCTCCCAGTATACACACCTAAAAGTTTGGCTATAATTTTCATGTCATAGAAGCATTTTTATTATTGTTCTTTTTTGTAGAAAAAGATGGCTGTGGTAAAGAATAACTGCATAGTAGAATATTTTGATTTCATAAAATGCTATGTTATCTATATGATAACTTATAATCTTCCACATGTAGCCTATGAATTTATTAAACAGCATCCTTCTTGCTGGAAGAAACAATAAACCCAGGATTCACTTTCCCCAGAAATTCTTCAAAGTCCTTGAATTCAGCACTTCTTTCTCATCTCACTCACATATATCTATATCTACATTTATGTCTATATTTATATCTATATTGGGTGAAAAGAAATAGTATATGGGAGACAAGGTAAAATGTGAGATCAGATGATAACAAAGAACAGTTCCTAATGGGAAATATAAAGAGAGAATTTTTTTATTTGCAAAAAAGATATTTAGACTTCTAAAACATTGATCCCATGGGCACGCTTGGACACTCCCCTGAGGTTAAAACAATTAGCTAAAGAGATACTAATATGATTATCATGTGGTTTTATGGACAAGAGCAACAGAAGCAGCAACAGTCATAGTAAGCATTTAAGACTGTTACTCTGCACTAGACATTGCAAGCTCAGAGGAGATACAAATAAAGGTAAGATATAGTCAGTGATATTCTCCCAATATATTCATAGATTGCATAATTTATTAGGATACTTATGGCAATGGAGATCCATTATTTGTAGTGTTATGTGAGTATATAGATTAGGTGATGCTATGGAAAAGCATATAGAGCATTTCACTTTTATGAAGAGATATAGACTCCAACAAAGAAAGAGAAATGGAGCTCCTCAATTGGAAAACATATATAATTAGTGACAATAACTTTTGGCCTCTAATATAGATTCAGTTCAGTTCAGTCGCTCAGTCCTGTCTGACTCTTTGCGACCCCATGAATCGCAGCATGCCAGGCCTCCCTGTCTGTCACCAACTTCCAGAGTTCATTTAAACTCATGTCTATCGAGTCGGTGATGCCATCCAGCCATCTCATCCTCTGTCATCCCCTTCTCCTCCTGCCCATAATTCCTCCCACCATTAGAGTCTTTTCCAATGAGTCAACTCTTTGCATGAGTTGGCCAAAGTACTGGAGTTTCAGCTTTAGCATCAGTCCTTCCAATGAACACCCAGGACTGATCTCCTTTAGAATGGACTGGTTGGATCTCCTTGCAGTCCAGGGGACTCACAAGAGTCTTATCCAACACCACAGTTCAAAAGCATCAATTCTTTGGTGCTCAGCTTTCTTCATAGTCCAACTCTCACATCCATACATGACCACTGGAAAACCTATAGCCTTGACTAGACGGACCTTTGTTGGCAAAGTAATGTCTCTGCTTTTTAATAGGCTATCTAGGTTGTTCATAACTTTACTTCCAAGGAATAAGTGTCTTTTAATTTCATGGCTGCAAAAACCATCTGCAGTGATTTTGGAGCCCCAAAAAATAAAGCCTGACACTGTTTCCACTGTTTCCCCATCTATTTCCCATGAAGTGATGGGACCAGATACCATGATCTTAGGTTTCTGAATGTTGAGCTTTAAGCCAACTTTTTCACTCTCCTCTTTCACTTTCATCAAGAGGCTCTTTAGTTCCTCTTCACTTTCTGCCATAAGGGTGGTGTGATCTGCGTATCTGAGGTTATTGAGTTTTCTCCCAGCAATCTTGATTCCAGCTTGTGCTTCTTCCAGTCCAGCGTTTCTCATGATGTACTCTGCATATAAGTTAAATAAGCAGGGTGACAATATACAGCCTTGATGTACTCCTTTTCCTATTTGGAACCAGTCTGTTGTTTCATGGCCAGTTCTAACTATTGCTTCCTGACCCGCATATAGGTTTCTCAAGAGGCAGGTCAGGTGGTCTGGTATTCCCTTCTCTTTTTCAGAATTTTCCACAGTTTATTGTGATCCGCACAGTCAAAGGCTTTGGTATAGTCAGTAAAGCAGAAATAGATGTTTTTCTGGAACTCTTGTTTTTTCCATGATCCAACGGATGTTGGCAATTTGATCTCTGGTTCCTCTGCCTTTTCTAAAACCAGCTTGAACATCTGGAAGTTCACGGTTCATGTATTGCTGAAGCCTGGCTTGGAGAATTTTGAGCATTACTTTACTAGCGTGAGATGAGTGCAATTGTGAGGTAGTTTGATCATTCTTTGGCATTGCCTTTCTTTGAGACTGGAATGAAAACTGACCTTTTCCAGTCCTGTGGCCACTGCTGAGTTTTCCAGATTTTCTGGCATATTGAGTGCAGCACTTTCACAACATCATCTTTCAGGATTTGAAATAGCTCCGCTGGAATTCCATCACCTCCACTAACTTTGTTCGTAGTGATGCTTTCTAAGGCCCACTTGACTTCACATTCCAGGATGTCTGGCTCTAGATGAGTGATCATACCATCGTGATTATCTGGGTCATGAAGATCTTTTTTGTAGAGTCTTCTGTGTATTCTTGCCACCCTTCTTAATATCTTCTGCTTCTGTTAGGTCCATTAAATTTCTGTTCTTTATCGAGCCCATCTTTGCTTGAAGTGTTCCCTTTGTATCTCTAATTTTCTAGATTAGATACTGTAATATACTTCCGTTCAAGTAGTTAGGCAGCTGACTGAGATGCAAGACCAAGACCAGAGGGTCAGCTTAGCACCAACCTTCAGACTCATGAAAGTTAAAAGTTTGCTCACAATGAAAGCTAGTTTACACACAAAGTAGAGCTGAGCCTCCATATTCAGATGGTAGAGTCGAGTGCCACAAATACCAGAGAAAGAAAAGAAAGTGAAAATACAACAAAATCATGGGATGCATCCATTTCTTTAAAAGTGAAAAGAAGAAGGAAAATTGGCAAAACACTGCATCTTCAAATATATTCTGATCGTATTCATATGTTAGATGCAATGGTCCAAATGGATTATTCCTCTTATGATAAACCTATCACAATATTTACCTGAGAAACCAGCCTTTCCCTACTATAAGTCCATTTGCCTCAGGTTTCTAGAGTTGTAAGCATGCCTAACCAGCTAAGAATCTCATTCCCCTGGACATTGTGATTGATTAAGGAATGATCAACTAGACCAATCATAGTCAGTGAAACCCAAACAGAGAGGTAGTCTTTTTTGTTGTTGTTGCTGTTTTGTTTTACATTTGAACCTAACAGATTAGGTCTAGTGTTGCTAGCAGCTACATTGTGGAACCTGAGAGTGAAGACAACATGGAGATGAACATAACTAAGAAATAATAAAAGAAAAAGGCTGGGTGGCATTATTTAAACCCCTACCACTGCTCATAACTGAAGCCAGTGCTTACACTGAACTTTTTAGTTTGATGTAATACAAGTAATAAAGTTCTCTTTTGCTTGAGCCATTTGAGTGGATTTTTTTCTGTCTTTTGCAAGCAAAATAGTTCTAACATTTTAAGATTTTTTAAAAGTATGTTTTAAGCATTTCTTTTATGCTGTCACTTCAGTCATGTCCAACTCTGTGCGACCCCATAGACGGCAGCCCACCAGGCTCCTCTGTCCCCGGGATTCTCCAGGCAAGAACACTGGAGTGGGTTGCCATTTCCTTCTCCAATGCATGAAAGTGAAAAGTGAAAGTGAAGTCGCTCAGTCGTGCCTGACTCTTAGCGACCCCATGGATTGCAGCCTACCAGGCTCCTTTGCCCATGGGATTTTCCAGGCAAGAGTACTGGAGTGGGGTGCCATTGCCTTCTCCATTTCTTTTATAATTTTATATAAATAAAAATAAACCTCCCAGGTTTAAAGAACACTTGAACCTTTTGTTTTCTACAACTCTGGTAAATACAAAAATAAATTTTAATCAAGTTTTTCTTAATATTTTCTACAATCATTATCAGTGGTTTCAGTAATAACACCCACCTCTATGCACTGGCTAGCTACTCTGATAGTAATTTTAGGTCTATAGATATATAAAAAATTCATATAATCTTTAAAACTGACCTGTAGCTGTTATTACATTAATTTTAAAGATGAGGAAGATATAGACATAAGGCCCAGCTATCTATTAATAAATAAATTAAATAACTTATTTTTCTGTATAAAGTCTAATTGAGAGAAAAAATGTTGAAATTTAGGAAACAATATTTTAAATAGAAGTCTTATTTATCCTTTAATGAAAATACAGAGAACATATTATGAAGTTAAAATATCACAGTAACATTCCAAATACAATCAATGCTTTTGAAGTCTCAGGACTAAGAAATAAAAGCATCATATACTCCAAATCAGCTGAATTAACTAAAGTTATGAGATCTTAGATGATGAGCTAGCAATTTCCCAGGTGAAAATATGGATGAGATTCATGCACACACATGATGTTACAGTCTAGTCAATAAAACATGTTTTTGCTGAATCGGTAGCTATCTAAATGTAAGTGCTCTGATCTTATCACTGTTGAAAGTGGTTAAGATGCTTTGATAATTAGAAAATCTAAGATGAAGATTATCTATTTTTGTCTGTAACACTGTTAGATCCTTATTGACCAGCTATGGTTTACTACAGAACATTCATCTGACATATACTCAAGAGTACAACATTTGTACTATAAGCATTTTTTAACTTGTATACCATTTAGAAGTAGATTGGTGGGTTCAAAAACTTAGTAAAACTTTGCAGATTATTGCACTAAGTCAACTATGATATAAATACATGTATAGCTGAAAGTTAATTATTAGGAAAAGGATAAATTTTTTGAATCCTTGGAAAATTAAAGCATGACATAATTTTTATTTTATGAGAGTTAAGGCAATTTCTTGAGAAGTCCTTTTTTCCTAAATCAGTGTTCTCTTCTTACACAAAAGAATTTTAAAACCTGAATGCATGTCATCTTTATAGTTAACTATTATTTTCAAAGAATATATTTTGGAAATTTGAAAGCAGACTGTATGGAATTGGAGGAGATTGTGAATCAAAAAGGTATACCCCTGTATGATAAAATTATCTATAATAACCAGGTGAACCAAGATCAGTAATATATATATATATATATATCACTTAAAATCTCTCCCCAGATTCATCTCAAGCATTCTCCAAGGACAAAGATTGTGCTTTGTTTTATTTTATCATCATGTTGTTTATTTTAATCAATGATGGATCATTTTCTGGTTTTAAGGTTACAGTTATTTGTTGCAAAATTCCTTTAGAGGAATCAACATTTCACAGACTTTTGATTTGTAAATGTGTATTTCTATCATCATAGCAAAATATTCATCAGGTACCTTCTCTGGGTGTGCAGACACTCTTGTGAGCCTGGTTTAGTTGTGATGAACAAGCAGAAGGCAACCGCTTCACAAATTTTGCAATAGGAGCCACCAGCCTACTGATGGCTGGTGTTAAGTTAATGTTTTCAAGAAATAAACTATCATATTTACAAAGTAAAGAATTCTACACTACTTTTCCTAAGGCAGGGTATAATCTTCAATTTGTTGGATATACTAACATTGCTTAAAAAGACACTTGCTCCTTGCAAGAAAAGCTATGACCAATCTAGACAGCATATTAAAAAGCAGAGACATTACTTTGTCAACAAAGGTCAATCGAGTCCAAGCTATGGTCTGTCCAGTAGTCATGTATGGATGTGAGAGTTGGACCATAAAGAAAGTTGAGTGCCAAAGAATTAATGCTCTTGAACCGTGGTGTTGGAAAAGACTGTTGACAATCCCTTGGACTGCAAGGAGATCAGCCAGTCCATCCTAAAGGAAATCAGTCCTGAATATTCATTGAAAGGACGGATGCTGAAGCTGAAACTCCAGCAGTTTGGCTACCTGATGCGAAGCAATGACTCATTGGAAAAGACCCTGATTCTGGGCAAGATTGAAGGTGGGACGAGAGGGGAGGATGGAAGATGAGATGGCTGGGTGGCATCACCAACTGGATGGACCTGAGTTTGAGCAAACTCCGGGAGTTAGTGATGGACAGGGAAGCCAGGCATGCTGTCTATGGTGTCACAAAGAGTCAGACACGACTGAGCAACTGAACTACTACAATCATTGTAGTACTACTACTACTACTACCACTGAATATATGATTGTTAAAAGAAACCAAGTCACAAACTTGTTTTCTATAACATGAATATTCTTTTGATCATGAACAGCCAACTCAAATGTGATTTATAATCAGGAGACTTCCCTTTAAAAAATGTTGACAGTTTTCAAGCCTTTCTCTCAATATATGTAGATTATTTGCAGGAATTTATATACCAGGGAATTTAAATCTCCAACCCACAACCCCCATATCAAAAGATAATTGAAGAATAAAGTGTATTAGAAGAATGTGGAAACTTGAACTCATCGAATAGAATAGCTTCCACAAACTGAATCCTTCAATTTTTTGATACAAGCAGGATAAGTTCATGTTTAAAGTAACCAAGGATAATCAAAAAAGGATCAAGAATAAGTGAGACAAAAATAATGCTGTTTTTGCTACCCAGCTGGCGAAATTCAAAGGGAAGAAAGGCATAATACTGTAATGATAGAGAAAGAAGAAGGAAAAACCAAATCATTCAGGAAGAATCGCCATATGGCTAGAGCTGAGAACAAATGTGGGTGTGACTTAACATGATAGTCATGCAGGACGGGGTGCTATCAATAACTGCAATCACTACAGCTGAGATCTGTGGATTCCATGCTAATTTTTTCCACTTTTGAGCATATTATTTCAAGCAGTCTTTATTACTGTCTTAGAATAGAGTTTAGTGATAGTCAAAGAAGTTATTTATATATAACCAAAGTTGGCATCATAAAATTTTATTTTCTATACCGCCAAGTACACATTTTTAATAGCTCTATTTTACCATTTTTGAATCAATCCATACTTTTAAAATAACAAAAATATTCTAAATACAAAAGTTGATTCACTTCAACAATATATGCAAATTCAAATATAAACAATGACTCTATAATGAACTGTATCAATTAACATTAAAATGAGTTGATCTTATTTGAATCAGTTACCTGGAATTTGAAATCCAAACCTTGGTAACTCATAGAAATATTTTGATTACAGTTTCTCTGATGAAATATCTTATTTTATACATGGTTATACATGTATATTGGAGGAGGATGGCAACCCATTCCACTATTTGTGCCTGGAAAATCCCATGGACAGAGAAGCCTGGCGGGCTACTGTCCATCGGATTGCAAAGAATCGGATATGACTGAAGCAAATTAGCATACATGTATATGTTTTAAACTGTTTTTTCCCCCCAAGTGAAAGAACAGTGATACAAGGAAATGAGTTTCTAACTTCAGTTCAGTTCAGTTCAGTCGCTCAGTCGTGTCTGACTCTTTGTGACCCCATGAATTGCAGCACGCCAGGCATCTCTGTCCATCACCAACTCCCGGAGTTCACTCAGACTCACGTCCATCGAGTCAGTGATGCCATCCAGCCATCTCATCCTCTATCGTCCCCTTCTCCTCCTGCCCCCAACCCCTCCCAGCATCAGAGTCTTTTCCAATGAGTCAACTCTTCGCATGAGGTGGCCAAAGTACTGGAGTTTCAGCTTTAGCATCATTCCTTCCAAAGAAATCCCAAGGCTGATCTCCTTCAGAATGGACTGGTTGGATCTCCTTGCAGTCCAAGGGACTCTCAAGAGTCTTCTGCAACACCACAGTTCAAAAGCATCAATTCTTTGGCGCTCAGCCTTCTTCACAGTCCAACTCTCACATCCATACATGACCACAGCAAAAACCATAGCCTTGACTAGACGGACCTTTGTTGGAAAAGTAATTTCTCTGCTTTTGAATATGCTATCTAGGTTACTCATAACTTTCCTTCCAAGGAGTAAGTGTCTTTTAATTTCATGGCTGCAGTTACCATCCACAGTGATTTTAGAGCCCAAAAAATAAAGTCTGACACTGTTTCCACTATTCCCCATCTATTTCCCATGAAGTGATGGGACCAGATGCCATGATCTTCGTTTTCTGAATGTTCAGCTTTAAGCCAACTTTTTCACTCTCCTCTTTCACTTTCTTCAAGAGGCTTTTGAGTTCCTCTTCACTTTCTGCCATAAGGGTGGTGTCATCTGCATATCTGAGGTTATTGATATTTCTCCCGGCAATCTTGATTCCAGTTCGTGTTTCTTCCAGTCCAGCGTTTCTCATGATGTACTCTGCATATAAGTTAAATAAGCAGGGTGACAATATACAGCTCTGAAGTACTCCCTTTCCTATTTGGAACAAGTCTGTTGTTCCATGTCCAATTCTAACTGTTGCTTTCTGACCTGCATATAGATTTCTCAAAGGCAGGTCAGATGGTCTGGTATTCCCATCTCTTTCAGAATTTTCAACAGTTTATTGTGATCCACACAGTCAAAGGCTTTGGCATAGTCAAGAAAGCAGAAATAGATGTTTTTCTGGAACTCTCTTGATTTTGCCATGATCCAACGGATGTTGGCAATTTGATCTCTGGTTCCTCTGCCTTTTCTAAAACCAGCTTGAACATCAGGAAGTTCATGGTTCACATATTGCTGAAGCCTGGCTTGGAGAATTTTGAGCATTACTTAACTAGTGTGTGAGATGAGTGCAATTGTGCAGTAGTTTGAGCATTCTTTGGTATTGCCTTTGTTTGGGATTGGAATGAAAGTGACCCTTTCCAGCCCTGTGGCCACTGCTGAGTTTTCCAGATTTGCTGGCATATTGAGTACAGCACTTTCACAGCATCATCTTTCTAGATTTGAAATAGCTCTACTGGAATTCCATCACCTCCACTAGCTTTGTTCGTAGTGATGCTTTCTAAGGCCCACTTGACTTCGCATTCCAAGATGTCTGGCTCTAGGTCAGTGATTACAACATTGTGATTATCTGGGTCGTTAAGCTCTTTTTTGTACAGTTCTTCTGTGTATTCTTGCCACCTCTTCTTAATATCTTCTGCTTCTGTTAGGTCCATACCATTTCTGCACTTACGGAGCCCATCTTTGCATGAAATGTTCCCTTGGTACCTCTAATTTTCTTGAAGAGATCTCTAGTCTTTCCCATTCTGTTGTTTTCCTCTATTTCTTTGCATTGATTGCTGAGGAAGGCTTTCTTATCTCTTCTTGCTGTTCTTTGGAACTCTGCATTCACATGCTTATATCTTTCCTTTTCTCCTTTGCTTTTTGCTTCTCTTCTTTTCACAGCTATTTGTAAGGCCTCCCCAGACAGCAATTTTGCTTTCTTGCATTTCTTTTCCGTGGGGATGGTCTTGATCCCAACATCCTGTACAATGTCACGAACCTCATTCCATAGTTCATCAGGCACTCTATCTATCAGATCTAGGCCCTTAAATCTATTTCTCATTTCCACTGTATAATCATAAGGGATTTGATTTAGGTCATACCTGAATGGTCTAGTGGTTTTCCCTACTTTCTTCAATTTAAGTCTGAATTTGGCAATAAGGAGTTCATTGTCTGAGCCACAGTCAGCTCCTAGTCTTGTTTTTGCTGACTGTATAGAGCTTTTCCATCTTTAGCTGCAAAGAATATAATCAATCTGATTTCAGTGTTGACCATCTGGTGATGTCCATGTGTAGAGTCTTCTCTCGTGTTGTTGGAAGAGGGTGTTTGCTATGACAGTGCATTTTCTTGTAAAAACTCTATTAGTCTTTGCCCTTCTTCATTCCGTATTCCAAGGCCAAATTTGCCTTTTACCCCAGGTGTTTCTTGACTTCCTACTTTTGCATTCCAGTCCCCTATAATGAAAAGGACATCTTTTTTGGGTGTTAGTTCTAAAAGGTCTTGTAGGTCTTCATAGAACAGTTCCACTCAGCTTCTTCAGCGTAACTGGTTGGGGCATAGACTTGGATTACTGTGATATTGAATGATTTGCCTTGGAAACGAACAGAGATCATTCGTCGTTTTTAAGATTGCATCCAAGTACTGCATTTCGGATTCTTTTGTTGACCATGATGGCTACTTCCTTTCTTCTGAGGGATTCCTGCCTGCAGTAGTAGATATAATGGTCATCTGAGTTAAATTCACCCATTCCAGTCCATTTTAGTTCACTGATTCCTAGAATGTTGACATTCACTCTTGCCATCTCCTGTTTGACCACTTCCAATTTGCCTTGATCCATGGACCTGACATTCCAGGTTCCTATGCAATATTGCTCTTTACAGCATTGGACCTTGCTTCTATCACCAGTCACATCCACAGCTGGGTATTGTTTTTGCTTTGGCTCCATCCCTTCATTCTTTCTGGAGTTGTATTTCCACTGATCTCCAGTAGCATATTGGGCACCTACTGACCTGGGGAGTTCTTCTTTCAGTATCCTATCATTTTGCCTTTTCATAACTTAATAAAACATATAAAGTTTCTCTTTTTCCTTTTTAAAATAATCGTAGAACTTTTAAAGAGTATTTTTGTTTGCAAAAGGTACGATTACATATATGTGTATGTGTGTGTGTGTATATGTGTATATATATATACATATATATAGAGAGAGTAAGATATTGTTTTTGTTGCTTAGAAGAGTGATTATTATTTATTTTAAATCATGATGAAAATGTTAGTTTTACTTCCTTGGGAAAGATCCCAAACAGAATGAACACCTTTGTTGGTTTATTTGTGGAGGCAAAGAAAGGCAATGCCAAAGAAGTTCAAACTACCGCACAATTGCACTCATCTCACACGCTAGTAAAGTAACACTCAAAATCCTCCAAGCCAGGCTTCAGCAATACGTGAACTGTGAACTTCCAGATGTTCAAGCTGGTTTTAGAAAAAGCAGAGGAACCAGAGATCAAATTGCCAACATCCGCTGGATCATGGCAAAAGCAAGAGAGTTCCAGAAAAACATCTATTTCTGTTTAATTGACTATGCCAAAGCCTTTGACTGTGTGGATCACAATAAACTGTGGAAAATTCTGAAAGAGATGGGAATACCAGAGCACCTGACCTGCCTCTTCAGAAACCTATGTGCAAGTCAGGATGCCACAGTTAGAACTGGACATGGAACAACAGACTGGTTCCAAACAGGAAAAAGAGTACGTCAAGGCTGTATATTGTCACCCTGCTTATTTGACTTATACGAAGAGTACATCATGAGATATGCTGGGCTGAATGAAGCACAAGCTGGAATCAAGATTGCTGGGAGAAATATCAATAACTTTAGATATGCAGATGTCACCACCCTTATGGCAGAAAGTGAAGAGGAACTCAAAAGCCTCTTGAAGAAAGTGAAAGAGGAGAGTGAAAAAGTTGGCTTAAAGCTGAACATTCAGAAAACGAAGATCATGGCATCTGGTCCCATCACTTCATGTGAAATAGATGGGGAAACAGTGGAAACAGTGTCAGACTTTATTTTTTGGGGCTCCAATATCACTGTGGATGGTGGCTGCAGGCATGAAATTAAAAGACGCTTACTCCTTGGAAGGAAAGTTATGACCAACCTAGATAGCACATCGAAAAGCAGAGACATTACTTTTCCAACAAAGGTCCGTCTAGTCAAGGCTATGGTTTTACCAGTGGTCATGTATGGATGTGAGAGTTGGACTGTGAAGAAGGCTGAGTGCCGAAGAATTGATGCTTTTGAACTGTGGTGTTGGAGAAGACTCTTGAGAGTCCCTTGGACTGCAAGGAGATCCAACCAGTCCATTCTGAAGGAGATCAGCCCTGGGATTTCTTTGGAAGGAATGATGCTAAAGCTGAAACTCCAGTACTTTGGCCACCTCATGCGAAGAGTTGACTCATTGGAAAAGACTCTGATGCTGGGAGGGGTTGGAGGCAGGAGGAGAAGGGGATGACAGAGGATGAGATGGCTGGATGGCATCACTGACTCGATGGACGTGAGTCTGAGTGAACTCCAGGAGTTGGTGATGGACAGGGAGGCCTGGCGTGCTGCAATTCATGGGGTCACAAAGGGTCGGACACGACTGAGTGAGTGAACTGAACTGAGGTTAGACAAACTTTGGAGTTTTGAATTTTCTCTAATATAATATTTTTGACTCATTTTCCCTAAAACAAGTGTTGCCAAGGAAGAAAGAATACATCTTTTATAATGTAATTCATCAAAAGTAAATGAGTGTAGGATAACAATGATAATGACAATGCTTGCAGTATTGGCTAACATTTGATGAGTACTTATTATGTGCTGGAGAAGGAAATGGCAATCCACTCCAGTACTATTGCCTGGAAAACCCTATAGACAGAGGAGCCTAGTAGGCTAGAGTCCATGGGGTCACAAAGAGTCGGACACGACTGAGCGACTTCACTTTCTTACTTGCTTACTTATTATGTGCCAGGTAGTTTTGTAAACATGCTTTATGAAAAACTCATTTAGTCCTCAAACATATCCTACGAGATGGGTACTATGATTATGATGATATTCCCTATGAGGAAACTGAGGCATAAAGATGTTAAGTGATTTTGACAAAGTGAAATGGCTAGAAACCTTCAAAACCTGGAATCCAATACCCAGGCTCTTGAGTGCTGACAACCTGCTTTCTCCATGGTAGTATTAGAAGTTTGTTGAGTAAATAACACTAGCATAGTCTTTTCAGTGTGAACATAGCTTTAGTCTATATTAAAATAAACATGCTTAGTACTATCACGCATTCAGTTTTGAAAATAACTTTTCCTTCAATACAATTATGACTCAGTTTTAGAAAATAAAAAGAAATATAAAAAGGGGGTAAATTTACAGCTCCAGCTACCAATTTTCAACATTCTTAAAGACAGCAAGTAGGCAAGAGTGCTGCATCCCTCTGACATCAATGCTTGGGGTTGGAAAATCTTCCTGTATTTTGGGGAAATAATGTAAACCAAGATACACATAGCCAAGTCTACTGGGCAAAGTATGTTTTCTTTATTGGTGTTGCACACAGAAGCAGATTTTCACCCCCAAATTGTATCTCTTTGGAAAATCCTCTAAAAAGCCATTGAACTTCAGCCAATAAATATCCCTTAACACTCTGGAATAAACAAGAGCATCTGGCACCACTCCGTGTGAGCTGTCGCCTTTACTCTGCCTGTTCATAGACTTTCTGGAAAAGAAGGTGATGCTTCCATCTGGTCACAGCAGCAAAGAAAGCAGAAAGCACTGAAGCACTTCCACTGAAAATCTGAGATTTTCAAGATCTGCAAGACTTTGTAAACTAAGGGGGAAAAATAGAGGATTGGCTTCTTCTTGTAATGAATAGCTCCCAGTGTAATACCCAGACAGGGTGCTGGAGGAATAAAGAAGGTCACTACAAATTTCCTCATTTTTATATAGGTTTAACTTATACAAGTTCACAAGATTTAACCATTTGTGATTTTTCTTGTTCATAGTAACATGGAGAATTTTGAAATATTCCAAGATCTGTCAGGTAAACAGAAGTTTTATTGGTTTTTGTTTGGGTGACTGAAACTTCAGGAGTTCTTTCTAAAGCAAAATGCATTGAGATAAGTTATAAATAAATAAAATGAATAAATTGCATATACATAGATCAATTAACTATGCAAGAAGGAAAAGGGAAGGTTGGTAGAGAATAAGATTGAGGTTATTAGAGAATAAAATGATTTAATCTTAATATTGGACTATACTTTGGGAGGAGGGGTGTTTAAGAGGAATATTTGAGATTTGACATCAAAAGTGAGAGTTTCTGAGAATGGCATAATGAAAGAGTTTACTTCATTTGAAGGAGTATAACTCCTATCTGTAGCTAGGTGCTTGCTGACACAGAAAACTAACCACATTTTCTAGAATAATCATATGTTAGAGGCTGCTTTTTCTCTTTTATTTCTATCTACTACCTTTAGAACAAAAATCCTTCTTTAGGCCTAAAGGCTTCCTGAAATCCTCTGAAAATTTTGCATGAGTGTGTGTGCGTGTGTGTTGTGTACATGTGTGTGTGTATGTTCATGTATGTATGTGTGTATGTTAATTTTCTTTGGCAAGGATCCAAAGCATTATGAGACACCAAAAGGTTTTTAAAAAATACTATTTTGGATTCTTTCCAATCACTTGGCTACTTGACTTGAAAGAAAATTCCTTTCTTTGCATCACACTAGTAAAAACCTCTATGGCCTCTGTTAAAGGCTTAAGTCTTTTCTTTTCTTTTTAAAGGTAATGATAGTTAAAAGAATGGCGATGTTACCATAACTGCCTTAACAAACTCATCAAATATTTTTAATTAAGGTAATTTCAAAGAGGTGTACATGTGTATGTATGCGTTTGAATGTGCTAGATTTCAGCTAATTTTTTATGACAGTAAGTTGAATTTTATAAAGATTTAATAAGCCTAAAAGAAACAAGTTGTGATGCCTTGATAAGACCTTTGCAGTATATTTTCAACATGTCCATAATAGTCTCTTTACAAAGGCATGGAAACAGTTTGGAAAAAAGATATATGGAACTGTTTTCTTTCTACTCAGTACCCAAGAGTCATTCCTGTTAGTGTTTTAAATATCTCAATGTCAAAAAGATTAAGGAAATAAAATACTAGACTAGGAGTCAGGGGACCTATTTTATTTTAGAACAAGCATTGTTACTAACTGGATATATAATCTAGGACATATCATGTATCCTTTCTCTAGTTCTCTTGGAAAAGGATGATTATTAAACATTTTTCCTAGTTATCTCATTTTATGATTTAACAATAACAGACATGCTATCTTAATCCTCATATTTTGCAGTTTTTGAAATCCTCTATATTTATGAGTGCCTCTGATAATTACTTTTGTAAAAAGGGCAGGAGAGCTAATAAATGTTTTTATTTTAAATATATAGACATGATGTTTAAAGGAATATTGCCAAGAGCACCAAGTTAAGGAGTGAAAAGCAGAACTAAAAACTAATTTCTTTTTTTTTTTTGCTTCAGGTCTCACTTCTTTGCACTGTCTTGACTCTGACTTTCCGACCCTTTGATTTAGGCTTTATTATGATAATTAGTAGTTGCACATCTACTGCTTGCCTGCATCTATATGTATGTCGACAATTATTTTGTTCACTGTTCCTTCTTACATATCAAATATTCCTTTGCAGGTCATTCTCCTTATTCATAAAGTATATCCTTTAGAATTCATTAAGTGAAAGTCTAGTGTTTGTAAACTCTCAGTTTTGTTTTTCTGAAACGTCTTTATTTTACCTTTGCTCTTTTTGAAATTTATCTTGCAATCTCAATGAATTTTTTAAAACATTTTTATACAATCTCGATCAAGATATAGAAGATTTCTACCATCCCTGAAAACTCATCCATGCACTTCTGCGTCCACCAGGGCTAAGTAGCCTCCATTCGATGTTCTGGCAAGATAATTTTGATCATTTTTTAAATTTGTAAAAATGTTATTATACAGTATACATAACTTTCCTCTTTGACTTTTTTCACTGCCCTTCATATTTGTGAAGTTAATCTGTACATTTCAGTTTAATAGTAATTTATTCCCATTGTTTACCACCAGTGTTCCTGTTGAGGTTGTTCTCTCTTAAAGTAAAAGTGAAAGTGAAGTCGCTCAGTCGTGTCCGACTCTTTGCGACCCCGTGGACTGTAGCCCACCAGTCTCCTCTGTCCGTGGGATTCTCCAGGCAAGAATACTGGAGTGGGTTGCCATTTCCTTCTCCAGGGATCTTCCCGAGCCAGGGATGGAACCCAGGTCTCCCACACTGCAGGCAGACACTTTAACCTCTGAGCCACTCTCTAATATTCTATCTAAATTTAAATTTTCAGTTTAGACTTTTTGGTACAATTACATGTATTTTTTAATTCTAAATTTTTTTAACTATCAGATCAGATCAGATCAGTCACTCAGTCGTGTCTGACTCTTTGCGACCCCATGAACCGCAGCACGCCAGGCCTCCCTGTCCATCACCAACTCCTGGAGTTCACTCAGACTCACGTCCATCGAGTCAGTGATGCCATCCAGTCATCTCATCCTCTGTCGTCCCCTTCTCCTCCTGCCCCCAATCCCTCCCAGCATCAGAGTCTTTTCCAATGAGTCAACTCTTTGCATGAGGTGGCCAACGTACTGGAGTTTCAGCTTTAGCATCATTCCTTCCAAAGAAATCCCAGGGCTGATCTCCTTCAGAATGGACTGGTTGGATCTCCTTGCAGTCCAAGGAACTCTCAAGAGTCTTCTCCAACACCACAGTTCAAAAGCATCAATTCTTCAGCGCTCAGCCTTCTTCACAGTCCAACTCTCACATCCATACATGACCACAGGAAAAACCATAGCCTTGACTAGACGAACCTTTGTTGGCAAACTAATGTCTCTGCTTTTGAATATGCTATCTAGGTTGGTCATAACTTTCCTTCCAAGGAGTAAGCATCTTTTAATTTCATGGCTGCAGTCACCATCTGCAGTGATTTTGGAGCCCAGGAAATAAAGTCTGACACTGTTTCCACTGTTTCCCCATCTATTTCCCATGAAGTGGTGGGACCGGATGCCATGATCTTCGTTTTCTGAATCTTGAGCTTTAAGCCAACTTTTTCACTCTCCACTTTCACTTTCATCAAGAGGCTTTTGAGTTCCTCTTCACTTTCTGCCATAAGGATGGTGTCATCTGCATATCTGAGGTTATATGACATTTCTCCCGGCAATCTTGATTCCAGCTTGTGCTTCTTCCAGTCCAGCGTTTCTCATGATGTACTCTGCATAGAAGTTAAATGAACAGGGTGACAATATACAGCCTTGACGAACTCCTTTTCCTATTTGGAACCAGCCTGTTGTTCCATGTCCAGTTCTAACTGTTGCTTCCTGACCTGTATACAAATTTCTCAAGAGGCAGGTCAGGTGGTCTGGTAATCCCATCTCTTTCAGAATTTTCCACGGTTTATTGTGATCCACACAGTCAAAGGCTTTGGCATAGTCAAGAAAGCAGAAATAGATGTTTTTCTGGAACTCTCTTGATTTTGCCATGATCCAACGGACGTTGGCAATTTGATCTCTGGTTCCTCTGCCTTTTCTAAAACCAGCTTGAACATCAGGAACTACATCTTGTGTCTTAGTCTGTTTAGACTGCCATAACAAAATACCATACATGGTGTAGCTTAAGCTACAGAAATCGATTTTCTCACAGTTCTAGAGGCTGAAAGTACAACATTAAGGTTTTGGCCAAAGGTTACAACATTTGGTTTCTGATTGGTTTCTTTTACTTGATGGCATATTGCATCTTCTTTTTTGTGTCTTCACAAGGCCTTTTCTTAGTACATAAAATAGAGAGAGTGAGATCTTTCTTCCTCTACTCAAAAGAGCACCAATACTATAGGATTAATGTCCCATCCTTATCATCTCGTAGAAGGAAATGGCAACCCACTCCAGTATTCTTGACTGGAGAATCCCATGGACAGAGAAGCCTGGTGGGCTACAGTCCATGGGGTCATAAATAGTCAGATATAACTTAGCGACTAAACCACCACTTATGATCTCACTTAACCTTAATTATCTCCCAAGAGACCAATCTTCAAATATTGTCACATGGAAGAATTAAATTTTTTTTCTAGGATTTTCAGTCCCCAGACCTGTTTTATGGTCCATTTGGTTATGTATGACTGTAAATTTATATTTGAATATTTCTATGGTAAGTCTCTGGGGTCTAATTTCAGAACATTTTTCCTCTGAAAGGATCTTTATTTGTTTTCACCAACATCCCAGAGCCTCCCTTATCTAAGACAATTTTAGCCCACTTCTAGTTTCCTAACTTTATTTATGAGTGTCAAGACCAGTACCACAACTTTCTACTGATACAGGTGTTTGGCTCCATTTAAGTGTGCATTTGAAATGTGCTTTTAATTTGCTAAATTTTTTGCTGTTGTTGATAGTGGAATAAGAGGGTCCGAGATTTCCCTTTCTTTGAGCTTGGAAATGCCTTAGGCTCAAAGGATAGTGTTCTAAAATTGACTTGATTTCTAGCCAGAGATGCCTTAGACTATATATCATTCCGTAATACTGGAATTCAAAAATCTAGACTCCTTGTGTCTCCCTCCTAGATATCTTACAGGTTCTGGATTGTTGCTTATCTTGTCTCATATACTCTCTGTGAGTGTAGTCAAACTCCAGCAGGCCTTTTACACAGTCTTGACATGAGAGAATCGTCAGTTTTCAAGTCAGATGGTTAGGTTCAGAAATGGCATTAACTATATAAAATGAAGTATGGTGGTGGTTTAATCACTAAGTCATGTCCAACTCTTTGTGATTTCCATGGACTGTAGCCTACCAGGTTCCTCTGTCCATGGGATTTTCCAGGCAGAAATATTGGTGTGGTTTGCCATTTCCTTCTCCAAGGGATCTTCCCGACCCAGGGATTGAACCCAGGGCTCCTGCACTGCAAGCAGATTCCTTATCGACAGCTAGGAGGGAAGCCAAAACCAGGTATAACCTTGAAGTATTTCAGGAAGATCACGTTATTGTCTTTCAAAAAATAAAGCAATACTTTTCTAAGTAATGATGTAATAATCCAAAATGGTTATGTACGTTACAAAAATATTATCTCATCTCTAGGAGGGAGGTTTGGCACTGATTTAACTTATGACTTATTTAACTTATGACTACTGTAGTGTAGTAGGCTCTTTTTTGTAAGGTATATTTGATATTTACAACATAATCAGTGTTGAATTGTTGCTGCATATTAAATTCTGTTTTTAACACAGGAAACAATTCAATATGTGAAGCAAAAATCACATTGATTTTTAAGAAAATATCTTGAAGAATGGATTTTCCCTTGAAACTTAGAGAAAATCAATATGACTCAGGTACCTTGACTGAATACTAACACATTACAGAAAAATCTGTTAGACCAAACTGTTCAAACTAACATTTAAAAAAAAATTAACTTTCTATTTTGAGATAATTTGTAATTTACAGAAAATTTGCTATAATGTTACCTAGAAAGACCATATTCAGTTCAGTGCAGTTCAGTTAAGTCACTCAGTAGTGTCCAGTTCTTTGCTACCCCATGAACCGCAGCATGCCAGGCCTCCCTGTCCATCACCAACTCCTGGAGTTTACCCAAATTCATGTCCAGCTAGTCCGTGATGCCATCCAACCATCTCATCCTCTGTTGTCCCCTTCTCCTCCTGCCCTCAATCTTTCCCAGCATCAGGGTCTTTTCAAATGAGTCAGCTCTGTGCATCAGGTGGCCAAAGTATTCAAGTTTCAGCTGCAACATCAGTCCTTCCAATAAACACCCAAGACTCATCTCCTTTAGGATGGATTGGTTGGATCTCCTTGCAGTCCAAGGGACTCTCAAGAGTCTTCTCCAACACCACAGTTCAAAAGCATCAGTTCTTTGGTGCTCAGTTTTCTTTATAGTCCAACTCTCACATCTATACATGACTACTGGAAAAACCATAGCCTTAACTAGACAGACCTTTGTTGGCAAAATAATGTCTCTACTTTATAATATGCTGTCTAGGTTGGTCATAATCATATATTCTTTATATAGAGTCACACGTTTTGAACATTTGCCACATTTGCTTTGGTTTCTGTGTGTGTATACACACAATACATATTTTCTCATTACTTTTAACCATTTGAGAGTTTTTTCTATACATTGTAACTTTTTACTCCTTAACAATTTAGTGTGTATTTCCTAAGAAAATTGTGTTTTCTTACAAACAGTACCATTATCAAATTTAAAAAACTTTTACAGTGACACAACATTTTTATCTAAACTATCTTTCCCCAATTACTTATTGACTCACATATGTCATTTGTAGCATAGAGAGGTTCAGCTTCTTGTGTTGCATTTCTTTGCACTTTCCTTTAATATGGAATAGATCCTCAGTCTTTGTCTCTTAGGCTTGGCATTTTTTTGTAAATATAAGCAATTTTTTTGTTAAATATATCTCAGTTTAGGATGGTGTAGTTTTTCCAGTGGTCATGTATGGATATGAGAGTTGGACTGTGAAGAAAGCTGAGCACTTAAGAATCGATGCTTTTGAACTGTGGTGTTGTAGAAGACTCTTGAGAGTCCCTTGGACTGCAAGGAGACCTAACCAGTCAATCCTAAAAGAAACTCCAATACTTTGGCCACCTCATGCGAAGAGTCGACTCATTGGAAAAGACCCTGCTGCTGGGAGGGATTGGGGGCAGGAGGAGAAGGGGACGACAGAGGATGAGATGGCTGGGTGGCATCACTGACTCGATGGATGTGAGTCTGAGTGAACTCCGGGAGTTGGTGATGGACAGAGAGGCCTGGCATGCTGTGATTCATGGGGTCACAAAGAGTCGGACATGACTGAGAAACTGAATTGAACTGAATATTTCCTCGTGATTAGATTCAGATATGCATCCTGAATTGGAACACTATATCATTATTAGTACATTCTTTTAGAGTATCACTTCCCAAACGTCCTCAGTATATGCACCTCATTGTTGATATTATTGCTTTGTCTTATTATTTTATTAAGGTATAATTTCCATATAATAGCATGAACACTTGTGTTAGAGTACTGATTAGTTTTAACAATCCTGTATGTAAAAAAAAGTGCATATATAAATGAATATAAATACATATTTCTAAATAAATATAAATGCATGTGTATAAATATATATATATGTATAAATGCATATTTGTAAATAAATGTAAATACATATTTATAAATAAACATAAATGCATGTATGATATGTAACTGAAACTGAGCAGTATCTTCTGGGGACAGACCTGCCTCTCTCCACATCCTTTCATTACCCACCTCTTCTTTGTATAAAAGCTTTAGCCTCAGGCCTTCTCCCAATTCCAAAGAACAAATTTAATCAGAAAAGTTAGAAAATGGCAAGAACAAAGGAGAACAGTCAAGCAAGACAAAATAATAATAGTTTAGCTATAAAAACAAAGTTAAAGACCTTTAGATCCTTCTCAAGGACTATAGAGGGCTTCCCTCATAGCTCAGTTGGTAAAGAATCTGCCTGCAATGCAGGAGATCCCGGTTCAATTTTTGGGTTGGAAAGATCCGCTGCAGAAGGGATAGGCTATTCACTCCTGTGTTCTTGGGCTTTCCTTGTGGCTCAGCTGATAAAGAATCCACCTGCAATGCAGGAGACCTGGGTTTGATCCCTGGGTTGGGAAGATCCCCTGGTGAAGGGAAAGGCTACCCACTCCAGTATTCTGGCCTGGAGAATTCCATGGACTGTATAGTCCAAGGGTCACAAAGAGTCGGACATGACTGAGCAACTTTCACAAGGACTAAAGATAAGATACCAAGCCATATCCTTCAGTAGTTTTATAGATACTAAAACCCTCATCAGGTGAAAGTCATTAATTGCTGACAACCAGCATATAGACCTGGGACTTGTTGGAACCAGGTTGATAATGTTGGTTTCCCAAATACCACAAAGTTACCTCACCACCAACCAATCAAAAGAATATCCATTAACAGATGACACAGCCTCCAACCCTCTCCCTTATCCTGTCTTCAAAATCTTTATTCTGTATTCCATTTTTTAATTTAGGGAGAAACTCATGTCTCATTTTCAGATTTCATTTTGACTGTCACATGAAGTGTTAAAATAAGTTACCTATGTCAATAGTTTTTCATCACTATAATTAAACACTTTGAAAGAAATAAACCTGTTATTTTTATGTTTAGTTTTTTTTGGTTGCACCCCATGGCATATGGGATCTTAGTTCCCCAACCAGGGATTAAACTAATGCCCCCTTCATTGGAAGCACAGAGTCTTAACCCTTGGACAGCCAGGAAAGTCCCTCAGGTTCAATTTTAATAAAAGATCCTGAATATTTACTATGACAAATATATTTAAGAATTTGACCAGTTGTTTTTCAAGTCAATTAAAACATAAATAACTATTTTGGGGGTTTGGGATTTAAATATTAGCAAAAAAGTAATAACATTGAAGCTGTCTTCCTTTTGGAGATTATTCAGTTTTAATAAACATACTTTTATTAATATTCAACTTAATTTCTAACATTATGTTACATATAACATTGCTGACACTGTGGTAGAATAAAAAAAAAATGGCCACAATTGATTGAAATCTTCTCTGTTGAGCCATGAAATGTATTTCTCTACCCCTTGAATTTGGACTGACTTGAATGAACAACACAGTGAGATAAATGTGAAGTTATGTGATTTATAAATCTATAACATTTTATGTATATAAATATATATATATATAATCAGTCATTTTATAGATATAAATGTAATATATATATCCCCTCTCTCTTTGCTTCCCCCTCCCTGCCATTCCACACCCTAAGCCATCACAGAGCACTGAGCTGAGCTCCCTGTGTTATACAGCAGCTTTCTGCTAGCTATCTGTTTTACACATGGTAGTGTATATATGTCAATGCTACTTTCCCAATTTGTCTTACCCTTTCCTTCTCCTGCTATGTCCACAGTCCATTCCAACCATCTCTGCTGATGTCTAAGGCATGTGGATGATGACATTCAGGACCCTCCAGCCCTCAGTCGTCTTGTCTCCCAACTGCAACTGTATAAGTAACCCATGAGAGCTCTGCCTAAAAACCACCCAGCTAAGCCTAGCCTAATTTTTCCCTTTGTGCCAATAATAGGCTTTTAACTACTAAGTTTTGGGGTGGTAGTTTATGCAGCAATAGAAAACTCATTTGTATATCTTTGACAAGAATCATTATTCTGTCAGTTTCATTTATTTTATTTTTTTGTCGGTTTCATTTAGAAGTGGGTTTTTAGTAACTCTCTAGAAAATATCTGAAAAAGACCAATTAAAAGTTTCTGTACATATCAAAAAAGAATGTTGGGATTGAAGGTGATTTTTTTATTAACATGGAATTTTGAAATTGTCTGTTAGTGTTATTTGCAAAACAAATAAAAATAATAAATTGGAAAAAGAAATATTTTTAATTAAAAATAAAATTATATAAATGCCTCATATTCTTTTGATGTATTCAATCCCCCTAAACCTTGGGATAGGTGAAAGTATTTTAATTTGGGTATCACATTTTGATATGCTTGTGTGAATTGGAAATAGGCTTGACAAACACTTCTAGAAACTGAATCAGCATCAAAAAGTGAAAAATCTACATTATTTATTCCAAATAAAAATGATAAACAGCAAAGATAAGAAGGCTACAATAATTCTATAAGAAAAAATTTCATATTGATTCATGCTGTTGATCTAGAGACAGTTGCTAGACTATTGGTAGCCCACTTACCAAATTGTGTGGCTTCATTTTCTTAATCCACAAAATGTCAAATTGATAACACAGTCAGATAGTATAGCATCAAGTAATAGTGGGTAACCTTGTCCATGTGCATTTTTAAATTAAAACAAAGAATGAAAGAAAGGAAGTAAAAAAGACAATGTACTTATTTTACCTCTAAATGCAGTCTTAAGAGGGGTACCCACTCAACTGATTTCCCTTCCTGAAGCTTCATTTCATGTTCCCTGGGATTCAATCTGCCATTGCTCTGTTTTCTCATCAAGGAAGCCCAGAACTTATATTTGATAAAAAGAAGGACTTCAAATGCACTTTTGTTTTGGAGACAAATGAAATTCACTAGGTTTAAAAAAATTCTGTAATGCTGAGTGTATGTGGTGTTGGTTACTGAGGTGGCAGGAGTCCAAGGACAGGAAGACCACCTCTGAAGAGTTATAGCTTGGTGTTCAAGGGCAACTTCAACAGAGGGACAAGGGTGATAGCTTTCTTTTCTAATTGAATTGGACAGCTAATTGATCATCAGGGTTGTTAGAGATGCAGCTACAATGAAAATGCATATCTATATCCGGAAGGGAAGTTTACGCTCAATAGCAGTTCTTAAGGAGACAATGTATTATATCCACCCTGACCTTTATATTCATCAAAATAACCAAAGTAGTCCTTGCTTGTTTTCAACTTCATGATAACAAACATTGGTGAGCCTCCTTGAGGTTACAGTCACTCAAGATCATTCTCTATGAAGCCTTATCTGTCAAGCAAATATCCTAGCTGCAGACTGTGACATTTACAGGTTTGTAGAAGCTATTTCTTATATCTGTTCTTTCTGTTATTTCTTTCCCACATAGCTTGGATAACAGAAGATGTTGGACACAACCTAACTTTGCCTCTTATGCCTCAACTCTCTACTTGCCTGACTTCCAAGATGTTGCATATTCCAACTCAGGTAATATGACATATCACTGCTGAACTTTACATATTTTTATCTGAAGTATTTGTTTTGCTTTTACTAGACAAATTTCAT
Source organism: Bos mutus (assembly GCF_027580195.1). Lineage (NCBI taxonomy): Eukaryota > Metazoa > Chordata > Mammalia > Artiodactyla > Bovidae > Bos > Bos mutus. Next base: position 36,941,487 of record NC_091618.1, read on the forward strand.
TCATCATGTTTTGATGATACAACTTGAGTATATTGTTATATTTCTCACTGAGAAAAGTAGGATTCATATAGAATCAATAAACAGTAATTAACACTAATGTTTAAATTTTTCCCTGAATAGTCATATCTTGGTTGCTTCTCTCAACTATGCATTTCCTCAAAAGATCACCAAAGCAACTTGAAGATAAAGTGGCTGACTTGTAGAGAAGATTATTGCTTGCTAAACTAAGGGATATCTGGTAGAGTCTTTATAGTGTTTGAAGGTGGGAGGGAACAAAGATGAAATATTTATGGAGTTTCTGCAGTTTGATTTAAAGTAGGTCTTTTACAATATATGCACACTACTATATATAAAATATATAAACAACAAGGGCATACTGTATAGCACAGGAAACTATCCTTTATATCTTGTAATAATCTATAAGAGAAAAGAATTAGAAAAAGAATATATGTGTATATATATAACTGAATCGCTTTGATGTATACTGGAAACCAACACAATTTTCTAAATCAACTATAATTTTAAAAAAGAGGGGGAAAGATAATATAGATCTTTTACTGTAAAAATCTATTTGAGACTGGGCAAAATTCATGATATAATAATATAAGATGGTGGACACAATAAGCCCAAGTGTCTGAATTAAGTCTTGAGAAGTCAACAGTCATTTGATGAAATTGGTTTAACTACTTATCATCCCAGTCCTTTCATGAGGGCTGGATGAGTCTTCTAATGTTCTGATAACTGGATTTTCCAAAAGATCTTGAAGAATCAAATAAAGTTATTTGTATTTTCATTTTCCTGTACAAGAGAATTCTGGGATAGTCAAGTCATGTTATTGTACACAGTTGGCTGAAAGAATCCAGATGATTTCTGGTCTCACTTGCAGAGATCCGAAGAAATCAGTTTCCAGACGTTAGAATTTGAAAGTGTGTCTGAGAGTTACTACGTTTATTCCCTCTGAAACTTTTATTCCCTCTGAAACTTTTGGACAAGCTCAGGAAAGGGCTTAAATTTAACCTGGTACAAAGCAAAACAAAACAAACATAATATCAAGAGGGAAGGAAAAGAAACCACTAAGCTATGAAAACTCTTCAAAGGCTTGCATCATTTGTTCACAGAGCACTCAAGGCTATATGGCATTATTCGTTCCTGACTCTGCAGACAAGGAAAATATAACAAGATGTGTTCTGAGGAAGCAGCTTGTTCCAAGGTAAGACTGAGTTTAATAACCAACATTGTTCGTGGCCCAAATGTCAAAAGCTTTGTGTTCCTCTTCACTGTAGTTGAACCAGTACTGAGACACATAAAGAGGGATAAAAAGAGACTTTGGAAACAAACACACATTTTGCTTGAATAAAATTTAACTTAAAAAAAAAAAAGAAAACTCTTGAAAATCACAGTTCATTTCTGGGAAGACTCACTATAAATACAACCAATGATAACACAGAATTCATTTGAACACAGCTTCTCTTTCCTAAAAGATTTAATTATTGAGGCTATTACAAGTACTTTATAATAATAAAGTTTTAATTGCAATAGAGTCATATGAAATAATTAATCTTAAGTATAATGTTATAGTAAGTTTCGCATTGTTCCATTTACACTAAGACTTCTCGAGGGACCTGTTTAAGAAACAATAGTATCCATATTCTACTAAATAAATGTGTTTTTCTTTTGTTAAATGGGTGTTTTAACTGAGGAGAAATGTTGCGATGAAAAACAGAGAGAATTTTAGACTACCCAGAGAGAAGAGAAGAATGCAAAAGATGCTCTGGCTAACAATATGAACTTTGCATGGTGAGGATGGCAGGGGCAGAGAAGATGAGTGTGAAGTAGGTTGTTGAAGGCAGCCTGAAATGTGGCCCCCAAAGACCTCAGTCTCCTAATATTCATATCCTTTTATAATCTCCTCCTGTTAATGTTGTTTTAGAAACATTCTAACAGTCTACAGTAGAACAATAAGATGTTACTTTTAAAATTAGATTATGAAAAGATGGTGGCTTCCATTTTGAGGGATCTCTGTCTCCCTGTCTTTCTTTCTAATCTCTTGGTCTTAAGGAAGTCAGCTGCCATGTTGTGAATATCCCAAATGAGAGACCTATATGAAGCAGAACTAATGACTCTGGACGTGGTCAGTGAGAACCTGCCAACAATCATGTCAGTGACTTGGAATTAGATCCTCCCCCAGTTAAGTGTTGAGTGGCTATAATCCTAGGCAACAGCTTGACTACAGCCTTGTGAGAGACCTTGGAACAGACACACTTAAGTATGCCATGTTCAGATTCCTGGCCCACAGAAAATATAAGAAAACAAAGTTAGTCTTTTAAGCTAATAGGATTTTGGAGTAATTTGTTATATTTCAATAGATAGCTAATTCTTAGGTATTTTATTTTATTTTATTTATTTATTTTTTTATTCTTAGGTATTTTAAGTAAAAGATCCATCTCTCGTTATTTGATTTTGGGGGTATGCGGTGAACTATTAATTCCTCCAGATGACTGTGACTTTTAAAGGAGGCTAATTGTATCTAGGATATATATTTCTAATTGGTTGTTATAAATCCCAAAGAGATCTTTTAGAGACACAAAGAAGGATAAGGTAAGTAGTGTGCCATTTTTGAATGAGTTGGCAGTAAGATGTGGTCTTATCTTGCATAAATCTACATCTGACCTTTTACATCCTAAAGCTTAATCAATGCTCTGTAGAGGACCAATTATACTTACTAAATAAAATAAGTCACTGGAAGAGCAATGACTTTTTTTTCTTTCTTTAAAGCTTATAATCATTGATTCTAGAACCTCACAAGCCAAAGGGGAAAGATGACCAGCATCTTGCATTTTCAAAAACAGTAATTGAATTATTATATTAATAAAATAAATTAAAAATGCATATGGGAAGAGAAACAGAATAAGTTTTGCTCTCATTCTGAAAATGATTTACAAACTAAAAAATAAAACTTATAGATAAGAAAAAAATTCCATAGTATAAAATATGTGGAAGAGAAAGGTAAAAAGTCAGCCACCCACTTCTCAGAGATAATTGAGTGGTGGTGGGGAATGAAGAATTGGATCTTTCTAGATACATGCTAAGGCCGGTGGGTGGCACAAAGAAGGCATTCCATAAATACTCATTAAATAAGCATAAAGTTCATTTTCTGGACTTTATGCTATTTATTTTTTGTTTAAAATTTTGTATTTATTTATTCTTGGCTGCACAGGGTCTTTGATGCTGTGCGAGGACTTTCTCTAGTGTGACAGTGCGGTTAGTGTGGCTGTCTCTAGAGCAGGGGTTACTCTGCTCAGTGTGAGGGTTTCTCATCGTGGTGGTTTCTCTTGTCATGAAGCACAGGCTTTAAGTCCAGCGAATTCAGTAGTTGCAGCTCATGGGCTCAGTATTTGTGGCACACAGACTTAGTTGCTCCTTTGCATGTGGAATCTTCCCAGAAAAGAGATCGAACCCATGTTCCCTGCATTGGCAGGTAGATTCTTATCCACTGCACCACCAGGGAAATCCCATTTGCTGGATTATAATTGACAGTTTGTATTTGATTGTGAATATTATCTGCATCTCCAAACCCATAGTACAAGTCATTCACATTCTTGAGAGAGGTTCTGCATGGCATTTGGACCATGAGATACAGGGATGCTACATGATTTATGTCTGGAAGTGGAGTAGGGAGGAAAAAGAGAACCCTTTGTCTTTTTTAGAAGGACTATACCATCGCCCCTCCCTATCCCCTTGGAAGAGGATGGAGCAGCTTTCCCCCACCCACCACCACACCTTCTATAGTCCTAAACCTCAACATCATCTCAAGCTCCCAGAGCTTACTCAAATTCATGTCCATCAAGTCAGTGATGTCATCCAACCATCTCATCCTCTGTCATCCCCTTCTCCTCCCACCTTCAATCTTTCCCAACATCAGGGTCTTTTCAAATGAGTCAGTTCTTTGCATCAGGTTGCCAAAGTATTGGAGTTTTGGCTTCAGCATCAGTTCTTCCAATGAATATTCAGGATTGATTCCTTTTAGGATTGACTGGTTGGATCTCCTTGCAGTCCAAGGGACTCTCAAGAGTCTTCTCCAAAACCACAATTCAAAAGCATCAATTATTCAGTGCTCAGTTTTCTTTATAGTCCAACTCTCACATTCATACATGATCACAGGAAAAACCATAGCTTTGACTAGATGGACCTTTGTTGGCAAAGTAATGTCTCTGCTTTTTAATATGTTGTCTAGGTTGGTCACAGCTTTTTTTCCAAGGAGCAAGTGTCTTTTAATTTCATGGCTGCAGTCACCATCTGCAGTGATCTTGGAGGCCCCCAAAATAAAGTCTCTCATTGTTTCCACTGTTGCTCCAATTATTTGTCAGGAAGTGATGGGACCAGATGCCATGATCTTAGTTTTCTGACTGTAGAGTTTTAAGCCAAGTTTTTCACTCTCTTCTTTCACTTTCATCAAGAGGCTCTTTAGTTCTTCTTCACTTTCTGCCATAAAGGTGGTGCCATCTGCATATCTGAGGTTATTGATATTTCTCCCGGCAATCTTGATTACAGCTTGTGCTTCAACCAGCTCAGTATTTCACATGATGTAATCCGCATATAAGTTAAATAAGCAGGGTGACAATATACAGCCTTGACGTACTCCTTTTCTGATTTGGAACCTGTCTGTTGTTCCACATCCAGTTCTAACTGTTGCTTCTTGACCTGCAAACAAATTTCTCAAGAGGCAGGTCAGGTGGTCTGGCGTTCCCATCTCTTTAAGATGCCTTGTGGCTTGATGTCTATTAAGTGTCAGGCCATGAGCACAGAACTGGAGGCACCTGCCAAGTTCTTGGTCAAGTCTGAACTGTTTTCCTTGCAGTTTGGGGGACTCCAAAAGGCTACCTCCCATGATCCTCACCTCACATGACTCCCTAAAGGAAAGCACCTGACTGGAGCTGCCTTAAGAGCAAGAAGAAACTGAGAAATCTCCTTCCGTAGTGGCCCAGGTGTCTGGATAATGGTCAACAATGTGGGACAGAGCCGGTTTGAGTCATCTTAAAGTACTTAAAGTCATTCTTTAAGCATCTTAAACTATACCCCTGGGGCAAGCTCTGTGTGACATGTTCACATTAATTATTTTAAACTCTCAGCTTAGGGTCATTTTTTCCTGTCTGAGATTTGTGGGAGGAGGGGCCTCTTCTTGCAGGCTGTTCAGAACTAGCGGGTCCTGAGGGACCTAATGCTGCTGGCAGAAGGTCTTTGAGCCAGCAGCCAGGGCAGTCCTTGAAGAGGTTGGAATAGGGCATGAGGCTCTTAGAAGCAGGCAGACTTGTAGAAGGTGTCAGGAGATGTTTTCAAACTGAGCGTTGAACATGGCCTTGATGAGAGGCCTCAGTTCCTGCAGCTCCTGCATCCAGGCACACTGTACCTGCGGGGCTCGGATAAGCTTCTGCTGCCACATTTGCAGGTTGTTGCTAAAGATCTCAGCTCTGGAATGAGCTCCTTATGCCAACCATACTGCAGCGGGACATCTGATCCACTGGTCCCAGTGCATGGGTCTCCCCAGGAGAGCTTGCAGACCCTCGTCATTCCATCAGGAGCAAGAAGTTAAAGAGGTTTCATTGCATAGCAATCATGCCCTTTTTAAAATGGGTGGTGTTCCACCAGTGCGAGCTCTTCTCACTGATTTTTCTGAAAGGCTTGTGCCAGCTGGTGAGAAAACAGGGCTTGTGCATCTGGATGATGACTGCATGGAAGAATTGTGCCAGTGGGGGGCCACTATGTGTCATAACCCTTGTCCATGAAGCAGAAAAAATGCTGATGTTGAGTGACAGCTGTTTCCTATGGGCCACTGGCTTAGGAAGGCAAAGGTATGTGTCCTTTCAGAATGTACTTCATGTGCTGCCCTATCCATTTCAGGGCATCAATCCACACTCCAACGTTGGCTAGTAGATTCCTTGGGCTGTTCCCATCTCAACGCCAAACACTTTGATAATTAGCACAAGGAAGAGGAGAAATGTTTTTTTTTTTTAATTGGTAAAATTAACAGCATCTTAGGTAGCATGGTGGTAGTGGTTTAGCCACTAAGTAGTGTCCAACTCTTGTGACTCCATGGACTACAGCCCACTAGGCTCTTCTGTCTATGGGATTTCCCAGGCAAAAATACTGAATTGGGGTGCCATTTCCTTCAGGGGATCTTCCCGACCCAAGGATAGAACCCAGGTCTCCTATATTACAGGCAGATTCTTTACTTAGTGAGCCACCAGGGGAGCCCCTTAGGGAACATGAGAATGTTTAAGTGGAATTTCATAGATGAAATCAGCACTAACCAAATTATGTTGATTGGCTAAATTATTTTAGAAACAGCCTCAATAGTCAGATAACTAATGAGATAACTATTTTCATTTGTTCTATGACTAGCTCTTAAGGCTTTATTCCTAACTAGTGCTTTATCCAGCCATTAATTTAGGTAGATTTTTTGTTATCTTATGTTCACTACAGGGTAAAGAAAAAAAATATACTTCTTGAACGCTGTCTTCTCTACTATGAATAAACCTTTCAAGCAAGGTGGTTTAGGTAAAATTTAAAAGTTCAGAGAGCTGGGCCATCATCCAGCTTTCAGAGAACCTTGTAAGAACTTTTTTGTGTTACTTCTGAATAGCTCTATAATAAATAGCTGCATGTAGCAGAGGTTTTTAATAAAATTTGGTGGAAGGCTATAGTAAATTAACTAATCCTCATGGCAACCCACTCCAGTACTCTTGCCTGGAAAATCCCATGGACGGAGGAGCCTGGTAGGCTACAATCCATGGGGTCGCAAAGAGTTGGACACGACTGAGCAACCTCACTTTCATGCACTGGAGAAGGAAATGGCAACCCACTCCAGTGTTCTTGCCTGGAGAATCCCAGGGAGGGGAGCCTGATGGGCCGCCGTCTATGGGGTCGCACAGAATTGGACACGACTGACGTGACTTAGCAGTAGCAGCAGCAGATTTCTTCAAGAGGCATCTTACCAAAAGCCTTTTATTGTTTACCAAAACCAAGTTAAATATTGTATATGATCCCATTGGCTTGACTCCATTCTCAATGTTCCCTAATATGATTTCCTGTCAGGGAGAGGTAACATATAAGAGAAAAGCTGTATGAGGTATTCTGCCAGAGGAGGGGCCAAAGAGGAGGTTGAAATTGAAAAAGTGAAAGTGTTAGTTGCTCAGATGTGTCCAACCCTCTGCAGTTCCGTGGACTGTAGGTCACCAGGTTCCTCTGTCCGTGGAATTCTCAGGCAAGAATACTGGAATAGGTTACCATTTCCTTCTCCAGGGGATCTTCCTGACTCAGAGATCAAACTTGGGTCTCCTGAATTGCAGATCCTTTACTGTTTGAGCCACCAGGAATGAGGTCACAGAGGCCAATTTATGAGTGTGCCCTCCTACCAGAGGGCAGTGCTGTTTAACGTCCACACTGGGGAAGTCTTCAAAGAAGCCCCAGAATCATTTGCTGAGAAAAAGAGCCAGCATTTGGACATAAGCCAGCCTATGTTACACTTGTATCAAATTACAACAAAATTAGCCAGGGGGATGATGTTAACTTTTTTCCATCTGGTGCCCACCTTGGAGGAACAGAAGCAGCAACTAGCTGTGGGGAAGAAATGGAAAAAAAAATAGAAAAGGCAAACCATGCCTCCTTGAACAGCTGGGCACTCCTTAGGAAAAGGAGATACTTTCAATGAGATGGGAGATACAAATTCTGACTTGAATCACCCTGAATATTTTAACCCTCAAAACAAAGACTAGTCTAATAACTCAGTAGCTTAATAGTAATGTCCAAAGTTTTTCAGTTAGTTGAATCCTGTCAAGTTTATCTAACCAAACTGTTGACACAAAGTAAAGAAACTGCATTATAGGTGCTATACTGCCATAAGTTTTGCTCATCAAAAATACCTTGGAAATCTTTCAATAACAAAACATGAAGGATTTACCTCTTTTCTCCATCTCTGTAATATTCCATAGTATAGATGCCCCATACTTAGCAAATTATATGCTATTATTTTCATTTGCTTTTAAAATAATGTTTAACTGATAGTCACTTTTTCCGAAGCTTTACTTTTGCAAATAACACTGCAAAGAAATTTGTGCAATTAATGCAACAAAGTACTGAATTCAATCATAGGAAGTATGAGGAAAGTTCTATTTCTCAAAAACTTGACTTCGTCACCTGATATTCATATCATCAGTATATACATACTCATTTCATTATCCTGGACGGATTTATAGAAGCTTGTTCTCTCCAATTTTTTTCTCTCATTCTTTTTGAAACTGCTCCAGTCGGGGTTTTATCTAAACTACTCCCACTAAAATGTTCATATACTGAATATCTTTCATATTGCTAAATCTAACAGCCAGTTCCTCATCTTTCTTGGCTTATCAGATGCATTTGACACAGTGAATCATTTTCCCTTCCTTGAAAAATTTTCCTCTGGGATGCCATACTTAACCTGGATTTTTTCATACTCTTCTGGTCTTGCTTAATCAATCTCTCTTTCTGCCTTGCAGTGTTTTATTCTCCAGGGCTTAGCACTAGGACTCTCTCATTTTTCTACCTATACTTATTCACTGAGTAATGTCACTCTATCTCACAGCTCTAGGTATCTTCTACATGGCCATCACTGCTAAATATGTAACACCAGCAGAGATCTTTCCCCTTGAAACTTGAACTTTGGTCTTGCACATTGGTCCTTCTCTTCCCAATAACACTATCCATGCTACTTCTAACTTATGTTTAAGTTAGTCTCCTTTAAGCTTAGTCTCCTTCAGCTTGTGTGTGTGCCTGCTCAGTTGCTTAGTCATGCCCTACTCTTTGAAACTCCATGGACTGTAGACTACCAGACTCCTCTGTCTATGGGATTTTTCAAGCAAGAATACTGGAGTGGGTTGCATTTCCTTCTCCAGGAGATCTTCCTGATTCAGGGATCAAACTTGCATCTCCTTTGTCTCCTGCAATTGGCGGGTGGATACTTTATCACTAGAGTCACCTGGGAAGCTCCTCTTTAGGATTATCATAATCCAAATGGAACTTCTGATCTTCATCTACAAATATCACTTCTCCTCCAGTTGGCCCCCAGACACTATGCCTGAGCATATTAAATTCTATATAAATGTTAACTGTTAATTGCTATACTTATTTTTGTTTCTCTAGCTTTATAAGAGAATAATTTTTTGTCTGTCTTGGTTACTGTTGTATTTCAATGTTTAATGTAATATCCAGAATGTTAACTCAAATATTTTTTGTACAAATGAAAGTCATCTATTTGCTTCTTGCACACACAAGGTGCAAGGTTAATTTGTGGTAAATTATCACAAGTGATTACACCTTAGGGTAATGTTAATGTCTTTTTTTATTTTTTGAGAATAATTTTAATTATGAGTATAAATTGCATGCTGGTACATGTGTGAGATACTTTGGGCTGAAAAAATGTTTATTCCAACTTGGTACCTTGGTTGTTTGTATTAAACATGTAGACATTACAAACAAGTATAAGAAGAAGAAAAATAAAACATGACAATCTGAGGCCTGAAGCAGAAGCAAATTTAACTTTGGGGAAGAAACAAGTGAAAGAAAACCTTGGAAAAGATATTTGTAGGATGAAATACAGGAGGTGACCTGCTACTACATTTATGGCATTTCTTTTATACCAAATGTCAAATATACTTATTCAAAGTTCATTACATCTTGTATCTCATCAAAGTGACAATAGGTGTGTCCAGTTATTTTCACCATAAACATCTTTGCCATAGACATCTTTACTGCATAATTAATAGGTTGCAAGGTAATTTTGTCATAAATTATAAAATTACCAGTTGACAGTTTCGTTTGACAATTTACTTTCTACTGGTTGATAGTTTTGTTTTACTTCTCCATTAACACAGTACTTTTATTTTAAAATTATGTAAACCTTAGACTCAGAGAAGGCAATGGCACCCCACTCCAGATGATGGTGTATAGAGTGAAGAGTAGACATGGCCTTAAGATAGTGGATGATAACACTTAATTATATCAACCTGATAGAAAATATGGTGACAAAAATTACTGGAAATATGAAATAAGAATGTAAAGTCAGATTGCATACTCTTCCAGAAAATTATAATGTATCAGCTTGTAAATCCTTCATGGATTTGAAGGCACATTGTTGAACTCACATTTCCTGTGGAACTTCAGAATGTCTGTCAATAGATATGTGATAATATGCCAAGAACAAACAAGAACGCGTTAAGTCTTTCACAATGCACTACAAAGCTTAGTTTACAAGAAAGATATGTGTTCTAGTGTTTGGAAACTGATACCTATCTTAATGAGGGAAGAAATTTTATCAAAAAAGAAAAAGGGGGTTGCTGAATAAGGGTACAAATCTACAAGCCAAGAAAAAAACCACAAAACCACGGGGACTTTCATGGTGGTCCAGTGGTCAGGACTCCATGCTTCCACTTCAGGAGGCACAGGTTTGATCCTTGATCCCTGGTTGGGGAACTAAGATCCTACAGGCCATGTGGCACAGTCAAAAATAAACAAAAATTTAAAAAAATACTATTAACTAAACGCTTGGAAGATAAAAGCTTAGGTATGACCCACAAGGTAAAATCAGTTATTTGTTCAGTATTGCCAAGAATCTACATCCATTTTAAATGTATTAAAATATTTTGTATTTTTCAATAAAATGTTTTAATTTTGTTATTTGTTTCTCATGTTTCTTTATCTCCTTTTTAATGTCCCCTTTTTATTTTGTGCCATTTCATCTGTTTTTGAAAAATTATCTTATGGCCAATTAGTCATGCAATGGAACTGTTTGTGGCAGAAATGCTTGTAGCAAAGATGTCACCTCAAAGATTCTTGTGATAACAGTTCCTAGGGCTGATGGTTAGATGCTAGTATGTATTCTGCCACTGACTAGCTTTCTTTGTCTGAATTGCATTTGGGGTTATCCTGAATAATATTTTTCAGTCTGATCCAATTATGTCCCTGTAGTGAGTATTAAGAGATTTCTGACCTTTAAAATGATGTTATGACAAAAAGTCAAGGTTAACACACCTCACAGTGGTTGGGATTGATAATCTCCTTCTCACACTTGAAAAGTTCTCAGAGGGTACAGAGGTAGTTGAGATTGAACTACTCCAATTCTTTTCCTATTTCTTCATATTACCCAGAAGGAAGAATATGCATTTTGGAAAAAAAAAATTTGCCCTAAAGAATATATTACAAAAAATACATCAAGTTTAGACTTGCAACAACTAATATGGTAGCCCATAGCCACATGTTGCTGCTGCTGCTAAGTCACTTCAGTTGTGTCCGACTCTGTGCGACCCCATAGACGGCAGCCCACAAGGCTCCCCCGTCCCTGGGATTCTCCAGGCAAGAACACTGGAGTGGGTTGCCATTTCCTTCTCCAATGCATGAAAGTGAAAAGTGAAAGTGAAGTCACTCAGTCGTATCCAACTCTTAGTGACCCCATGGACTGCAGCCTACCAGGCTTCTCCATCCATAGGATTTTCCAGGCAAAAGTACTGGAGTGGGGTGCCATTGCCTTCTCCGCATAGCCACATAAGACCACTTAAATAATTTAAAATTATACAGTATTAAAAATTCAGATATTCAGCTGTCCTAGCATTATTTCAAATGCACAGTCTTCACAGGTGACTAACAGCTACTGTATTAAGCAATATAGATAAATAACATTTTCATTATCAGAAAGTTCTATTGGATAATACTGGCCTATAGTATAATTACACAATTCCAAGCTTTTGAAAAGTGTAAGAGTATAATGTAGAAACATACAGACTTGGGAGCTATAGCTTGAACTTTTCAGTTTGAATTCCAAATCCACTACTTTATTAGCTTTGTGATCACAAGCAAGTATCAATTTTCTTATGCGTTACCTTCGTTGTCTTTAAGATGGGCTGGGTAATAATAACTTATTTCATAAGGTAGTTTTAGAGACTTAATATGCTTTGTACTTAAAGAGTTTAGGCACTTGTAAAAATACTGAGGTAAATTCACACAAAATAAACTCAATTATTTTAAAGTATACAATTTGGTGGCATTTACATTTTGTGCAAATACCACCTCTATCTTGTCCCAAAATAGTCTCATCACCCCATAATAAAACCCTATACCCATTAAGCAACCACTCACTATTTTTACTTTGCCCCAGCCTCTGAAAACCATCAATCTGTCTCCAAAAATTTATCTATTCTATATATTTAATATAAATGGAGTCATATGACTTGTGTCACATGACTAATGTGGCCTATTGTGTCTAACTTTTTCACTTAAAATATTTTAAGGTATCCACATTATAGGATGTATTAGTACTTGATTCTTTTTTATGCCTGAATAATATTCCATTCTATATATACATCACTCATACTGTTCACCTGTTGATTGACATTTGAGTTGTTTCCACCTTTTGACTATTTGAACTAATACTTCTATGAACATGCATGTACAAAAATCTGTTTCTGTCTCTGTTTTCGATTCTTTAGGGTGTATATCTAAGACCCGGTTGATGGGAATGACTGAATGCAGGAGAAGGGGATGACAAAGGACAAAATGGTCAGACGGCATCGCTGACTCAATGGACAGGAGTTTGAGCAAGCTCCGAGAGATGGTAAAGGACAAGGAAGCCTGGCATGCTGCAGCCAATGGGGTTGCAGAGTGGGACACGACTAAACAACAGAAAAACAAAGTATTAGAACATATTCTGTGTTTACCTTTTTGAAGAACCACCAAACTGTTTTCCCAAACTGCTCTTTTAAATTGTAATCATTTCCTTCTCCCAACCATAAGAAGAATCTGGTCATGAGGCCTTTCTGATTTATTCATATTAAAGCTTTTCTCCTGCTTTGAGAATCTCACTTATTTGTTTAGGTGAGCCACCAATAAAATCCATTACAATATGAATGACCAGGACCAATGCTTGCAGTGTCTCAGGTTTCTAAAAACTGTTCAGAAACACTCCACATTGAATAAAATTAAATTTACTTTTTGCATCTATTACAAAGCCATTTGAGCTCCAATATCACTGCAGATCATGACTGCAGCCATGAAATTAAAAGACGCTTGTTCCTTGGAAGAAAAGCTATGACAAACCTGCTGCTGCTGCTGCTGCTAAGTCGCTTCAGTCGTGTCTGACTCTGTGCGACCCCATAGATGGCAGCCCACCATGCTCCCCCATCCCTGGGATTCTCCAGGAAAGAACACTGGAGTGGGGTGCCATTTCCTTCTCCAATGCATGAAAGTGAAAAGTGAAAGTGAAGTCGCTCAGTCGTGTCCGACTCCTAGCGACCCCATGGACTGCAGCCTACCAGGCTCCTCTGTCCATGGGATTTTCTAGGCAAAAGTACTGGAGTGGGGTGCCATTGCCTTCTCCGATAACAAAACTAGAGAGCATGTTAAAAAGCAGAGACATTACTTTGGTGACAAAGATCCATATAGTCAAAGCCATGGTTTTTCCAGTAGTCATGTATGGATGTGAGAGTTGGACTATAAAGAAGGTTGAGTGCTGAAGAATTGATGCTTTTGAACTGTGGTGTTGGAGACTTTTGAAAGTCCCTTGGACTGCAAGGAGATCAAACCATTCAATACTAAAGGAAATCAACCTTGAATATTCATTGGAAAGACTGATGCTGAATCTCCAGTACTTTGGCCACCTGAAACAAAGGGCCAACTCATTAGAAAAGACCCTGATTTGGGGAAATATTAAAGACAGGAGGTGAAGGGATGACAGAGGATGAGATGGTTGGATGGTGTCACCGACTCAATGGACATGAATTTGATCAAGTTCCAGGAAATGGTGAAGGACAAGGAAACCTGGCGTGTTGTTTCCTTGGTGGTCTCAGACATGACTGAGTGACTGAACAACACCAACAACAAAGCCATTTCATCTAGAGCTCTGGCCTCATGAAACCAGAGATTCCTGGATTAAAATCCTAGCTGTGATTTGACAGTCTTCCCTGGTGGCTCAGACGGTAAAGAATCCACCTGCAATGCAGGAGACCTGGGTTCAATCCCTGGGTCAGGAAGATCCCCTGGAGAAGGAAATGGCAACCCACTCCAGTATTCTTGCCTGGAAAATCCCATGGACAGAGCAGCCTGGTGGGCTACAGTCCATGAGGTCTCAAAGTGTTGGACACGACTGAGTGACTAACACTTTGACTTCACTTTCTGATTTGAGTTTGACATTACACAATTGACTTAACCACATTGAGCGTCAATTTTCTCATAGATAAAACTTATCTTTTATAAAATGTTGTTGCAAACAACAGTAATGGATTCTATGAAATTTTAAGCAGAAAATAATTTTGGGGTGTAGATATTGAGTGGCTTAGAGAATCAAAGGAAAGGTTGGTGATTGAATCTCACAATAGGAATTAATATTTATTTACTAGCCTAGTAAATATGAGAATCTTGTCAGAGTATTGCTGCTAATGAGTCATACCAAGATTCAAATTTCTGAAAGAAGGAATTCAGTTGACTTAGTTTGGGTCATGTGCCCATCTTATAGTTCTCTGAGGACAGAGTCCCTTAATTAATAGCTCCTTCAAGCTCGAACTCTTCTACAGAAAGAGAAATCAAAAAGCAAATCAAGACACTGCCTTTAATCAAAGTAGGAATGGCTTCTTGTCTTTTTGGAAATATAAAGAGATTGCACACTTAAATCATTTAGAATTGTAAGTACAAAATAAGGACTCATGTACAGCTATCATTACCACTACTATTATTATCACTCCCCTAGTGGCTCAGATGGCAAATAATATGCCTTCAATGCAGGAGACCTGGGTTCGATCCCTGGGTTAGGAAGATCCCAGATCCCATGGAGAAGGGAATGGCTACCCACTTCAGTATTCTTACCTGGAGAATCCCATGGACAGAGAAGCCTGGCATGCTTCAGTCCATGGGGTCACAAAGAGTAAGACACAGCTGAATGACTAACACTTATTATAAGTACTATTCACATTAAGTGGATAGTTTGTTGATTGGTAGATGCCCCAGAGGGCTCCTTCAATGACTAAGATTGCAGTCCTAGAACATGAGGAAAGATTTTAATAATCAGATTCTGATGAGATTTGAGGATAAATTTTAATATTTGCTTCCTATAAAATATATGAAATTTAGAACACACTTCTCTAATATGCCTGATTTTGTTTCTTGTCTATTGGTTGTCAAGAAAAGGAATTTGGGCAAGAACTTTCTCTTAAGGTAGTTCCTTTCTTTCTGCTTTCTTCTCCAGTAAATCTGAACATGCTTATTGTAACCCTTACCTTCTTCTGGCAAAATAGATTCTTTCTACTTGGACATTTGTTATATTGACATTAACTTTAGCTTGTTCATTACAAAGCCAACCACCTCTGGGGACCTGAATACTGGGATTGGTTACAGGTATGGCAGAATGCCCTCTGCAGCTGTTGTATAATGATCATTTCAGTTGCTATTGGCCCTGAGGACAATTGTCATAACCTAAAAGGAAAATTTTGCTACCAAAATTACCTATAAACAGAAACCAGTGGTGAGAAATTCAAGCAAGTATGAAAAATTCTGGGTCCACATTGACATTTTCATCCTGAATAATAACATAACAGATTAGTAGTCCATCAACCTGGTGTTTATTGTGAAAGGTTGTTGTTGAATCACGCGAATACACCAGGATTCTTGGCCCCCGGAGGAGAAGAATTCAATCCGGGGCCAGAGACGAGGCTTGATCGCTCAGAGCTTTTGTGTAATAAAGTTTTATTAAAGTATAAAGGAGATAGAGAAAGCTTCTGACATAGGCATCAGAAGGGGGCAGAAAGAGTACCCCCCTGCTAGTCTTTAGCTGGATGTTATATAGTCACTAGCAGTCTGTTAATGAAAGAAAGGAATGTCTTAAAATTCAGAATGGCACCAGGCCCCTCACCCATAAGATGCATTTTGGGATAATCTCGGCACCAAATGGTTTATCTTGGGCCATAAAATGATTAACTTAAATCTTGAAGAAGGGCAGACCACCATACAAATAGTTTCATTTACATAGATTAGGGGAACAATATCCATACTGGTTTGTCAAGTAGGTTCTGGGCCAAGAGGCGAACCGACTTGGAGACAGAGTTTGGGGTAAAGGCATAGTACATTAGCATAGCTTAAGACAAACATTTCCATAAGAAAAAGGCATTGGTTATCTCTAGACTCGAGAATAGCTAACTTCAGGCGAGGGTGTCATTATGGCAACACAATATTTTAAGAGAAACCTCCCTTTAAATTTGTATAGAGAAGGAAAAAATATTGCTAGTTTGTTTCCTCCTGCCGCTTAAGAGAGATAAAAATGTCTGACACTTGCAGGCTATTTCCTCTATTTGGAGACCCCTGGCCTTCCTGCCTGTTACCCTCTCAATTGCTACCACTAAGAAAGATATTTTGGATATTGTAGAAGGCAATCACTTTTGCTTACTTCTATTCCTGCGTTAACTGCCCTGGAATTCATTAGCACTCATTACCAGACTGGGAAGGTTAGTTGCTGAGAAGGGTAAGGTGGCCTGAGGGTTTTAAAAATTCAATTAGAT
This sequence comes from Bos mutus, assembly GCF_027580195.1. NCBI lineage: Eukaryota > Metazoa > Chordata > Mammalia > Artiodactyla > Bovidae > Bos > Bos mutus. Next base: position 36,958,052 of record NC_091618.1, read on the forward strand.
AATTTATACTCAAAAAGAATATCTTAAACTTTCATGCGGTTGCCTCAAGAGAAACATTTCCAGTGAGTTATGGGCTCTATATCATTCAAGGTCCAGCCATGAAAGCAGAAAACATCAGGCATTTGTAAAATGATGATCTGATACAAGAAATTGGTTATAGAAGATGTTTGAACATTGAAAGAATAAAATGGATGCCAAGGGAACCTCAATATTATTAATGGCAGGAAGCAACCCCAACACCTGAGGTTGGAAGAACAAGAGGGAAGAGACGGAGTTACCAAAATGCTGAAGCTTAAAGGAGGGACCCATACAGAGCTAGGCTTGGAAATTCTAAGGAGGACAACACAGAAGAACCTGGCAGCAGCCCTTCAGTGTCAGAGGGAAGCTGACAGAACTTGGAAACAGAAGTAGATCCCTTTTTCCTTTACCCAGCTCTTCAGCATGCTCTGAGTGCCTCTTATTGGCAGAACCTAAAAGAAAGCCAGCCTGCAAGAAAGATTAGGGAATATGAATTTGGAGACTCTAAATCCTTGTATCTCAGAAAAGAGTATAGAAACATAAACTTGGACTAAGAAACAATAGCTATAAAACTAGCACTTTTTCTTAGCAATTGATTTACAAATGTGGTCATATTCGATTGAATTGAGGGGGTAGTCTATACCTTTTTAAAGACAACAAATTTGTTGCTATTCTCAAAGTATGTTCTTGCCTTACTAAAATTTTGACTTAATAATTTTCCTATTAACTTGTGTTGGTGTTTTTTTGTTGTAAATCAAGACGTTGTATATATGTGGGTCCTTCTGTGAACTCTCTGCTATTTATGTCTAGTATTTGCCTATGCTTTTCAAATATGACCCTCTATTTGTTCCTATAGCTTTAGGATTGGTCTTAGCCTTTCTGTGTTTTTACATTTTCATATAAATCTCATACTTCTACAAAATTCTGGTGGGATTTTGATTGAGATAACAACTTTATTTAGATAAAACATATATCTGGCAGTTTAGAGACTTTCAATCCATAAACATGCAATATCTTTCTATTTATTTAGATCTTTGAATATTTAAAGAATTCTTCATTTATAATTTTCAGAAAAGCCTTGCATGTAGTTTGTTAATATTATTCCTAGATATTTTATTTTTGATAAAATTATAAATGTCATTTAAAAATTTTATTATCCAGTTATTTGTTGCTAGTTTATAAAAAATAATTGACTGTGTACCCCATGAACTTGCTAAATTCACTTGTTAGTTCTTGTAGCTTGTAGATTTATTTGCTTTTTCTAAATTTGCATTCATGTTGTCTGTGTGTAATGACAGTTATGCTTCTTACTTTTCACTTCAGATTTTTTTCTCCGTCTCTGTATCTCTGGCTCTTTTTTTCTTTTACATTATTCCATGAGCTAGGACTTCTAATACAATGTTAAATAAAAATGGTGATCATGAACATCTTTGTTTTTTTCCTTCACCTTAGGGGAAAAACGTTCAATATTTCAGAGTTAAGTCTGATGTTACCCGTAGGCTTTTTGTAAGTACTCTCTATCAAACTGAAGAAGTTTCTTTCTATTTCTAGTTTGCTGAGATACTTTTTATAAAAGTTGTTGTTGTTTTATTAATACTTTCTACACAACTAAGAAAATCAATTGTTTTCTTCCTTTTTTATGTCACTGAGGTGAATTACATTATTTTTCTAATGTCAAACCAAACATAATTCTGAAATAAACTCTGTTTGGTCTTAAAAATGTATGCATTTGATACACCAGGAAATTCAAATTGCTAGTACTTTGATAATATTTTGCACATGTTGAAATGGGGCTTAGACCCCATTTTCTTTTCATACTGTATCTTTGCAGGTACAGGTATTAATAATCTACTTGACATATAAAAGCAGTTAGGAAATATTTGTCCTTTCTTTTTATCCTGAGTTTGTGATAGAATTTTTTTTTCTTTTTCACTAAATATTTTATAGAACTCACCAGTGAATTCATCTGGGCATAAAGTTTTGTTTGAGAGGGGAATTTTTGGAACTAATGTTGGTATATATAAATAAATATAGCATATATAAAATATTCTGGTTTTTCTTGCATGAGCTTTAGTGTGTTGCATTTTTTAAGGAATTTTCACATTTCAAATTTATTGTCAAGTTTATTGACATAATTAATTCATTATATCATCTTATTATCCTTTTATGCCTATAGGATCTATGGTGAGATTTTGCTTATTGTTTCTGATATTGCTATTTTCACTCTTTTATCTTGATGCCGTCCAATAAGTTTTTATTATTTTTCATAAATCTTTACAAAGGAACATTTTGGGCTTCGTTGATATTCTCTGTTAAGTGTCTCCTTTTCATTTGTCTCTGTTCTTACATTTATTATTTCTGCCTTTGGTTTACTTGGATATCCCTACTGTTGGTTTTTAGTTTCTTGATATTAAAGCCTACTTAATTAATTTTGAAAACCATATTTTTCTTATATGTATTTAAAGCTAAAAAAGAATCCCCGCCAAATACTACTGCATTAATTACATTCTACAAATACTGGTATATGTGTTTTTCTTATTGTTTCATTCAAAACATTCTCTTTCTGTTGTGATTTCATCTTTGTAAAATAAATTATCTAGACATGTATTGCCTAATTTTCAAACATGCCAATATTTTTCTAATCATCTCCTATAATTCTTGGCATTTGCAGAACACACTCCATATAATGTCAGCCCTGTAACATTTATTGAGATTTGTTTTGTAACCCAGCATACTGTCTACTTTGTAAATGATTTATAGGTACTAAAAAACAACTCACATAGTATTATTGCTTTATATACTATAAAAGTGAAATTGGTCAACCTGATTAATAGGTTTTTTCAAATATTCTATAGCTTCCTGATATTTTTGTCTGTTTATTCATTTAATTTCTAAGAAAGATGTGTTTAAATTCCCAACTATTATGATTGTAGATGAGTCTATTTATCCTTTCAGTTCTATCATGTTGCCATAGATAACAATACTTAAAGCTATGTTATCGCCTATATACACATTTAAGATTATATTTTTTAAAAAACTGACTTTTTTTTCACTATATAATGCTATGCTCCATAATTGGTAATTAAACTAAGTTATCTTGAATTAAAGTAAACTTTGTCTGCTATTAATATAGCCACACCAGCTTCCTTTATTGCATGGTGCATCTCTTTTTGTATTTTCATTCATCAGTATTCTTATATTTATATGAGTTTTTATTCTAACAACACATTGTTTTTAATGCAGACTGAACATTTCTTCCTGTACTTGGAGTATCTATGTGATTTCTATTGCTACTGTAACAAACTGCCACCAGGTTAGAGGCTTAAGCAACTCAAATTTACTATTTTACTATTCTGTGGGTTAGAAGTCCTATACAGGTCTCCCACTGAGCTAAAATCAAAATGCCAGGAGTCCTGTGTTTGTTTCCTGAGAATCCAAGGAAGAAGCTATCTCCTTGTCTTTTTCAGGTTCTAGAATTCACCTACATTCCTTGCCTAATAGTGTTATTTCTCCATTCTTAAACTTAACAGTATTCGATTCCAGCTGAAAAAGTTTCTCCACTTTTAAAGGCTCATTATGTGAATGATTGGCCTCATTCACATAATCCAAAGTAATTTTCACAACTCAGGGTCCATAATCAATCACATCTACCAAATCCCTTTTGCTAAGGAAAGCAACATACACACAAGTTTCAGAGATTAGACATGAACATTTCTGGGGTTCTAAGTCTATCTACCACAGAGTATCGATTTACATTTTAGGTAGTTATTGATACGTCTGAGTTTAAGTCAATTATTTTGATATTTCTTTATTCAATTTCTATCTTAGTTTGGACTGCTGTATCAAATAAACCATGAACTGGGTGAGTTAATGACAAACATTTATTTTGTTCTAGAGGGTGTAAAATTTAAGACCAGAGTGACCACTTGGTTGTGATCTGGTGAGAACCCATTTTCTGGTGCGAGGATGGCTATCTTTTTATTATAAGCTCATGGCAGAGAGCAAAGAAAGCGAGATCATCTTTCTATCACCTATTTTATAAAGATCACTAATTCTAGTCATGAGGGGTCCATTCTTATGACCTAATTCCCCTCTAAAGGCTCTACCTGAAAATACCATCACATTGATGATTTAGGTTTCAACATGTGAATTCCCAGGGGAAACAATATTTAGTCCATAGCAACTTCCTAGTAGCTGTTCTGTTTCTATTTCTCTATGATCAGATTTGAAAAATTATATTATTATAAAATTATAATTTTAATCAAGATTTTTATAGTTCAAATTTTGCATAGATGAGTCATATACATTCTTAAATGTCCTTTAATTTTCTCTGTATTTAAATGTGTATTTGTCCATTAAAAATATGAACTAGGGTTCAGGATGGGGAGCACATGTATACCTGTGATGGATTCATTTTGATATTTGGCAAAACTAATACAATTATGTAAAGTTTAAAAATAAAATAAAATTAAAAAAATATGAACTAATTAGTTTGTTTGAGATTTCTCATAACTTTCTTATTTTGGTTAGATAATGGGTCATATAACTAAGTGTGTATTCAATCCAAAGAGGAAGTCGTTTAATTAACTTCTTACTGTTAACACCATTTCCCCACTAAGGGATTACTTGTAATGCTGTCTTTATTCCTTCATTTAAAATCATCTGATACTTTCTCAAGCATAATTTTATCTCTTCTCATTATATGCCTCTCCCTTTTTCCAAGCAGAAAAGCAGTTTTTTTGTTTTTTTTTATTTATGTTTCTGTCTTCAATTCCTCCAATTTAACAACGGCCAAATTAACCATCTGCTCCACAGTCAACATAGAATAGCTGCCCAGCAGTTAATTGCTAGAGAATGTAACCTTAAGCTCATTTCTCAGCAATGCTTTAGGAAAACAATAGTTTTGGAGGAATTCTGGAATGCTAGTTGCCTACTCATACCTCTAAACACTGTAAGATCTCTCTGTAGATGAAACAACTGATCTACAGAGAGTTACACACCTGGGTCATTTCATTTTTGTCCCCGCAGAACTCTTTTCAGTGGATTTCAGTTTGGCATGATGCTATTAACTTATACTGAGCAACAGTTTTAAAAACAGTATATGAACCACATACTGTTTCCTCTAAGGTGTGCTTGTTGACACTATTTATTGTACTTTGGATAGTTCTCACATGAGAACACATACACTAAAAAATAAAATAAAATAAAAACATTTCCCACCCCCCTCTGGTCTCAGTGTGAGGTGAAATTTTTCTTCTGAGCAAGTGATCAAGTTTTACTGGAGACATTTTCAGACATGTGCAACTGACAGTGTTTTCTTCTTGCTTAGGCTTCTGGAAAACTCTCACTGTAGAGGCATAATTTTAGTGAATTTATAAAGGCATTAATGTTGGGCAGTAACTGTTCCCCTCTCCACCTTATCTTTTTTAATCTCATTTCTTCTTTCATTTTCCCCCAAGATTTTCAAATACAATGGGACTTATTTTTTCTATTTGCAACTGAAAGTAACCCTGATTATTATACACACTACACACTAAATACATGTCAATATCCTAATATAAAGTGATTTGCTTTCCAGTTTTCTCATTAAAACTCACGGTTTCCTTGTTTAATGAGTTGAGATAGGTGAATTTATTAATAGATTATTATCAATATATTAATTTGGAGTCTTTTATTCCATGGAAATTGAATCTTACTAACCTCAATAATAAAAAGTAAGTAAAGTGCCAGTTTACACTCACACAAAGTAAGGGAAGTTTGTTCCTTGGAAACTGACAGAAACTAAAGCTGTGGTGAAAGAGGGACTACAGAAATAAATGTTATAACAGAAACTGTCTTTGAATTACATCATCTCCAAATTGTCCCTGTGACTTCATCCATTGCTTCAAATTCAAAACTCTAGAGGAAAGCATTTGATTAGTCAATTATGAATCATATATCCTCAGAAGTACTAGGCTAGGGAGTGCCACTTCAGCCTCCATAGTAGGAGACTGGTTTGAACACCCCATTAAGACTACACACAGAAAGAAACAGGAAATTTGAGAAGAAATTGTGCTGTAGAAAGAAAGAATGGCTGTTAGAGGACTGAAAAAAAAATGTTTTTCACAACAAAGGTACAATATGATTTACAACTTTGGTTTATTACCATTGGTGACAAAAAAAAAAAAAAAGAGAAGAGATGCCCCAGAGAGGAAAGGTAGAGGCTTTGTTTATAAAGCATTTCCTCCTTCCCAATTTGAGAATCAGCCATGGAGGCTGCAGAGAACAGTGCTATATACTCCTTTTTGCAAAACAGAGAAGACTTTATTTGCTGGAAAATTCTATGACAGAGGCAGAGAGATAAAGTAGAAAAAAGTTCAGAGTTTTTCATAGTTCTACATAGAAGCTGTAGATTTAAATTCTGGCTCTTTTACAAACTGTGTGACTTTGTATTAACTTTTTACCCTCTCTGTCTTTCAGCTACAACATACACAAGATGGGAATAATGCTCATGGACTTGTTGTGAGCAATTAATAAAATTATGCAATCAAAATTCTTGACACATGTAAGCTGTTCTCATTCTCCAAAACACATCTGACCTTTGCTTGAGATGGAAATTCATATATACATAGAGACTGCCCTTTGTTCATGAACTTTGGACTGCCCAACTCTAACAAGAAAATAGGAGTTTAAAAACCTGTGCAATCTACCCAACTCCACCAGATGTTATTAACAATTACATGTGTCAATTTTGTTGTTTTCTATGTTTAGTGTATTGTTGCATTTAGTCTTATTTTGGGAAGACTCTACAAAAAGTATCAATTCCATCATGTTCCATGAGTATAAGAACAGTGTTACTGCCAGAAGTGGTATAGAAGAAAGCCGTAATTGTGGAAATAAAATTAGGAATATTTTCCATGAACTTGATAAGAGAAAGTCAAATGCTGCTGCATATTGTCCAGTGAAACTCAGGAAGAAAGGATCTAACAAAGTGCCCAATCAGAAAATAAGATCTAAAGTTTACCAAAGTTTTAGAAGAAAATTTTAAACATATAATGAAAGAAAGAAATTGCTCAAGCCACTTGTGAAAGCTGAATTGTTGATACCTGTTGCATATGAGAGCAATATCAGCTCTATCTTTACCTGGTTTAATTATCAAAACTTAAATGTAAATAATATTTATATAGTACTGATACTCCAGCCTTCTACCAAAAGGTAGAGTGTTTTTCCATTAAAATTTTAGGGTCATTACCTCAAAGATTGGATATGTACTGTGTTCTCTCTGGTCAACTGAACCCCATCACCAGCCTCATCTATGATATGTCTGCATCACAGAGGAGAAGCTGGGAAATATCAATACATTTCACAAAATCCCCTTATCCTTCTGGTTTCAATTTAAAAATCAGCTAAGGAGAGACATTTGCAAGAAATCTGGAGAGTGAAAGACAAGGATAGATCACTCATCTCCAGAGAAAGTTCTGGACAGACATGTGAGCTGGTGTGAGATGTAACAGCTGAAACAAACTTCATGTTAACTTTTTAGTAATTAATTGCTTAGATGCTAGCAAGAGTTTCTCTGAACTTTGTTTCCTTAGCACATAGCATTTGGGCAATTTTTAACATTTTTCTAATTTTGTATCCAAACATAAACTTGTGTGACTGGAATACATGGAGTGGCTTATTTTTCTTGATGGATCTCTGACTGCAAACCAAACTTCTTTTTCAGTGAAATGAAGGAGTTGACTGCCGATCTGACTTTTATAATTTCAGCAGTGGAAAGCAACACTAAACAACAAACAGGTAAAAATGTCAGCACAATGTAATTTATTAACTTCTGCTCAACTTCTGTTCCTGATAGGGTAGGACCTAAGGATATGTATTCTAGAGGTTTCTCTTGGATGATTCTCATACAAGTGACCAAAGATTACAATTTAAGAGAAAACAATTAAGGCTATGAGTATAAACTGCTACTATATTAAAATTCAGCTCCTTCCCTAACGTCTTATGCTTTTTCATTCATTTATTTATTCATGTGAATGAAGTGTGTCAAGGACCTTAGAGCAAGTTGACAGATGACTATAATGAGAGGTCATGAGCGGTCATGTCCCAAGATCATGGGACCTTACTTGGTAGGAAAATAAATGTAAAAGAAGCTCAGAATTCTAAACACAGACTTGATTTTTTTTAACTTTTTTTTTTTTTTCTTTCAGTAAAGTGAGGAAAAAGAAGTTGGACAACTAGTAGCAGGAGAAGTAGGGGGAAAAAATGTAAGTAACAGCATATTTCCCTTGGGAACTTCTAGAAATTTTGAACTAGCTTCAAGGAAGGAACTAGATACCTCATCCTACTATCAAAAAACTTCTGTCATTTTATTTACAATAATAAAACCTCTTTATTGATATAAACTCTTATTTTAGCTCACAGATCTATGGATCAGCTGAGAGGTCTCACTAATTAAAATCAGACTCAACAGGTCTTGACCAGCCAGGTTTATTATATGTCCAGGTCAGCTGGTGAGTTTCTCAGGGTCTGAGAGTCTAGGTTAGTTTCAGCTCTTTGAGTTGTAGTCCTTCAGTCATGTCTAACTCTTTGCAACCCTGTGGACTGTAGCCTGTCAGGTTCCTCTGTCCATGGAATTTTCCAGGCAAGAATACTGGAGTGGGTTGCCATTCCCTTCTCAGCTCTCTGGGTTCTGCTTTAACATGATGTCTCATCTCCCACTAGGCAAGCTGGAGTTTATCTTCTGTTTGAGGTGGCTGTCTGAGACATTGAGGGTTCACAAGTACTTTTGAGGTCTTTGCTTAGAAGTGGAGCGCCTCCTCTTCCATCATGTGTTTTGGTCAAATCCAGCTAAAAGACCATTTCAAAGTCAGGAGCAAAGAATAGTTCTTTAGATGAGAGAGGTTGTAAAGATGTCATGAAAGACACAGATATGGGAGAAAAGAATTGGGACCAGATGGTATTACATTCTAGCAGGAGAAAGAATGTTCTGTCAATGCTACAGTCTTTCTTGGCTCTTTATGTTGTATTTCACTCCCAGTAATCTAGAAAAATTATTTTTCCATCTGTGTGGCCATAATTTAGTAAAATTATTTTCTTGTGCAGTTAGTAAAGAGATGATAGAGAACTGGGTAACAGTACTCCAAACCCTCTAAATATCTAGGGAAAGGAAATGCATCACGCTTCACACAGACTTCGGTGTCAAGTTGACAATAGCTACAAATACCATTCTTTGCCAGTAATTCATATTAGGGTCTTGATATCCACAGAGTTCCTTATCAGTATCTAAGAGAAGAGAATGAGTTTTGCTTTGTTTTCTTCCTCCCACATTTTATGTTAAAAGAAGGGGCAAACCTTATTGTCCTACATAAATACAAAGGCTAAAAAAGGTAAAAAGAAGAGAAGAGAAAAGTTAAAAAGAGGGTAAGAGTGAACACTTTTCAAGAGTAATGGAAAGGAAACCTGTGATTTTGCCCAAGATTGTGATTTTTCATTTACATGGCAGATTGGCCTTTAATATTATTTGCAGTCTCTTGAGCAAATAAGCCAGATGAACAAAAGGAAATTTAAGTGATTTGGTGAAGATAGTTGAGAATGCTATTTTAATTTGCTAAATTAAACATATTAAAGAAGCATGTAAAGAGGCAGGTAATGCAAATTATATTTCCAGTTCTTCTATTTGCACCACTTCATTCTATCTCCAGACTCTTCCAGCCCACTCCAAAGTTCTCAGTCCATCCTTCATCATGCCATTATTGACTTACAGAAGATCTAATCAGGGGAAAAAGAAAAAGTCTTCACACAAAATGGCATGCAATGAATAAGATTTAAAAATGACATCTACACTTGATGTTTATGTGTCAGAAGCTCAGAAAATCTTACTGTAAAATACTGTCAATCCGAGGGGCTTCACTAGGCTGTTGTTGCATGCTTGGTTGCTCTGTCATGTCCAATTCTTTGTGACCTCATGGACTGTAACCCACTGGGTTGCTCTGTCCATTAGATTTTTCAGGCAAGAATACTAGAGTGGGTTGCCATTTCCTCCTTCAAGGGATCTTTTCTGCCCAGGGATCAAACCCACATCTCTTTCACTGGCAGGTGGGTTCTTTACCACTGTTACCACCTGGGAAGCCACTCACAAGGCTGTTCGCCACCTTCAAATAATGCTACTTAAAAAAAAAAAAATGAAGCATATTTATGTTGACTCGCACCACACATTTCCAATCATTCTCAATACTTGCTTTGAGTATTTGGCATAAGCTGGAATCAAGATTACAGGGAGAAATATCAATAATCTCAGATATGCAGATGACACCACCCTTATGGCAGAAAGCGAAGAAAAACTAAAGAGCCTCTTGATGAGAGTAAAAGAGGAAAATGAAAAAGCTGGCTTAAAATTCAATTCAAAAAATAAAGATCATTGCATTTGGTCCCATCATTTCACGGCAAATAGATGGGGAAACAATGGAAACAGTGACAGACTTTATTTTCTTGGGCTCCCAAATCACTACAGATGGTGACTTCAGCCATGAAATTAAAAGACACTTACTCCTGGGAATAAAAGCTATGACGCACCTAGACAGCATGTTAAAAAGCAGAGACATTACGGACAAAGGTCCATCTAGTCAAAGCTATGATTTTTCCAGTAGTCATGTATGCATGTAAGAGTTGAATCATAAAGAAAGCTGAGCACTGAAAAAGTGATGCTTTTGAAATGTGGTGTTGGAGAAGACTCTTGAGAGTCCTTTGGACAGCAAGGAGATCAAACCAGCCATTCCTAAAGGAAATCAATCCTGAATATTCATTGGAGGGACTGATGCCGAAGCTGAAGCTCCAATATTTTGGTCACCTGATGCGAAGAGCCAGCTCATTGGAAAAGACTCTGATGCTGGGAAAGACTGAGGGCAAGAGAAAAAGGGGATGACAGAGGATGAGATGGTTGGATGGCATCACTGACTCGAAAGACATGAGCCTGAGTAAACTCTGGGAGTTGGTGATGGACAGGGAAGCCTGGCGTGCTATAGTCCATGGGGTTGCAAAGAATTGGACATGATTGAATGACTGAACCGACTGAACTGAACACGAGTATGGGCTTCTCTGGTGACTCATACAGTAAAGAATCCACCTGCAGTGCGGGAGATCTGTGTTCAATCCCTGGGTTGGGAAGATCCCCTGGAGGAGGGCATGGCAGCCCACTCCAGTATTCTTGCCTGGAGAATCCGCATGGACAGAGGAGCCTGTACAGTCCTTGGGGTCACAAAGAGTTGGACACAACTGAGCCACTAAGCACACAACATGAATATAGAGAGGAACAGTCACCTTGTGTTCCCGCTCCTGTCCTCAGTCATGCCTAGCCTCAGAACAGAACAGGGAGACAGGAAATTATCTGCTTCAGCATCCGTTTAGTCTCCTAATTTCTCAAACTAATAAATACCATAATTCACCTAGCCATAGTGGTCCATAAAATAAAGGTGTATCTTGTAACTAATAGGATGCTAAATCCAATAAAATATAGTACTAAATATATCATTTCTTCTTTCTCTCTCCACCAGTGTTCTTCCAGTGATATTAACTGTGAAGCAAGATTGCCTCACATCAGACTGCAGAGCTGTGTAAGGAAGCTGTGAGCTAAATTAAGGAAAATGCATGATGAACAAAAAATATAGTGCTATTTAAATTATATGCTTTAAATAAATGTCAGCTTTTATTTAAATAGTAAATATGATTGAAACCCAACATGTGCTTCTTTATAAAGACTGAATTGGTTGAGACACAGTTTTGGAGTGTTTCTCCAGGTTATTTATTTTGAAAGGTTTCTGGAATATTCTTTCAGCCTCTTCTTCCTATACAGTTGCACTACCCTTATATTTGGAGGTCTTGAGAGTAAAAGTGGAGTTATTCTAGGTAGTTCCACAAACACAACTGGGAAAGATGCACATCACTTGTGAGTAACCAGATTTAGGATGAATATAAGATGAAAGTTTCTAACTGTCTAGACTCTTCAGTAGAGAGTGATCTTGTGAAACTGTGAGGTCATTATCTCTGTGGGCTTTTGAAGCAGAGGTTGTCCATGCTTCTTTTAGGGGTGATGATGAGTGGATTCCTGCTCGGATGGTAAATGTAAGATGAGAGAAACCATCGTCTCCAACCTCAGGTTCAAAGATTCTGTGGCATGATAATATATAAAACACTATCCATTCTATATAAGAAAGCAAGGCCTTACTATGAACGCTATATATTTGCCATTTCTTAAAGGAAAGCAAGAAGCCATGGTCAATGTTTCCTTTTCTACTATCAATGCTACCACTCTGTTTTATATTCAAATATGACTTCATTTTTTTCCCTCTTTTAACCCATGCTTAGTGCTAAAGTGTTAAAAAATACACGATTGAAGATGGATTTTTAAAAATAGCTTCAGGTTACTCTATAGAAACTGCTGACTTCACTAAAATAAAAATAAAAGTAAAAGCAATAACTCCTGATATAGTGGCAACTATTGTTCAGAATACTGTCTTGATGTGGTTGGGGAAAAATTTAAAGCGTGTATTACTCTGCAAAGGACCTAGTAATATCAAAATATAGAAGAGTCTAACTCTAATGGGTAATAAAAATTCTTCCAAATCCTGACATGCATTTACAGCCTCATTCACAGTTTTGCTATTTCATTTCATACAATATAGCACATGAATTGAGCTCTTATAAGTCTTACCTTTCTGTATTCCGTCCTGTTTTATATTTTTATATACTCTTTCCCCATCTCCATGCCTTTAGTTCCTACTTTCTTGTGTTTACCAATCACACAACACAAATGTCTTCATCAGATTTGCTCTTAGAAGCTGCCTCATTGAACACAGACTGTTACACATTCAGATCTTAACTTTCCATATTCAAGTGGAAACTTGATCCTGTTCAGTGTGGGGAAAAACCACCAAGCTGAAGACAGCTGAGTGTGCCCACAGGTGGATATGCCTTTCCCCAGAAAACTGTGTTGTCAGGATACACCTATCTGAATAGTGAAACTAAGCCACACTGACTGCCCTTGGGTGAGAAGCACACACACTCTAACGTGACTGTATTTAGAGTGTCATACATGGTTGTAACCTAAATCCTTATTAACAGGTTAGACCATTCTATTCTGTTCCCTGTAGATTTCCTAAAGGGAAAAAATACCTAACACTAGGAGCTTTTGCTTATTTGTTGATTTTTCTTGATAGAATCTACCAAAAAATCTGTAACATATCTATCACAAATTTCTAATGAATACAATCAGCCCATTTTATGGATCTCTACATTTTGTGTTCTTTTCCTTTTTTTTCTCCAGGTGTTTTACTGTTTCTCCAACATCCTGTGTTGAATTTGACTGATTGCAGGGCTCTTTGTAGAGTATCTAAGTCTAAACATCTTTGGTTTTGCTGAAAGGACCAGCAGCCCATACAGCAACAGATGAAAATAACTGAATATCTTCACCTTACCCCAACAATTTGTTCATCCAGAACCTGACTTCTCCATCTCCAGAACAAGTTCTCTAGAATCAGAGTGATCTGCTTTCAAACTAGGATTACAGATGTGTGCGTGTGTGTGTGTGTGTGTGTGTGTGTGCACGCGTGTGCGTGCTTAGTTGTGTCCAACTCTTTATGACTTTCATGGACTGTAGCCCTCCAGGTTCCTCTGTCCATGGAATTTTAAAGCCAAGAATACTGGAGTGGGTTGCCATTTCCTCCTCCTGGGGATCTTCCTGACCCAGGAACTGTACCTGCATCCCCTGCATTGGCAGGCAGATTCTTTATCACTGTGCTACCTGGGAAGCCCTACAAATATGGACATGCTATACTCAGCTATTCCGTCGTGTCCAACTCTTTGCAACACCATGTACTATAGCCAGGCTCCTCTGTCCACAGGATTTTCCAGTCAAGAATACTGGAATGGCTTGCCATTTCCTACTCCAGGGGATCTTCCTGACCCAAGGATCGAACCTGCATCTCCTACAAGTCTCCTGCATTGGCAGGCAGGTTCTTTACCACTGCACCACTAAGATGATTTAAAACCTTATCTTGAAAACAAAGTATAGGATATCAGTTACTTCTAGTCTCTTTGGGGATGTTGCCAGAGGGTTATAAAAGCAAATAAAGTATAACATCAGGCATCCCAGTTGGGCTTAAACTATGACTTAGTCGGATATATGGAATTAAGAGCTGATCCCTTCTCTCAGGTCAGTTTATGTTCACTGATTCACATGTGGATTGAAACAAAACAAAAAGCAAAGACCTCTCCCAACAAAAGAGTAACCTGGGCTTTCTATCAGCTTGGGGCTCTGGCAATAGAATTCTGTTTGGTATACTAATCAGGGAAGTCCTCAAGAAAGAGTTTGCTCCAGGGAGAAAGGATCACACAATAAGGAGTCACTCTCAGCAGGAAGGCATACTGGCTGGAGTGCAGTGTGTTTTGTGGAATCAGGAGTAGAATGTAAAAGAGTTCCTCACTTGGCCCTCTTTTGTCTTGTGTGGAGTTTTCCTTTGATGGTGCCTGTCGCCAGAACAATGGGGGTCTTTTGGTGACCATGATGGTCTAAAGATTAGAGGCATTTATCTCATTTTCTCCACATACTATATACATTTATATTTTGGAGCAAATTGGTGGTTCCTAAAATAGGGCCTCATTGAGGCTCTTCCCAACCTGTTGACATGATCCAAAGTCTGACATAATTTAATATAAAAAATAAACAAATGGGACATTTATTGAAATTGTAAGGTTAAAAAATAAGATTATGTTTATTATGTTTCTAATACAGTAAGTCCCCTACACACGAATGAGTTCCTTTCCAAGAGTGCATTTCTAAATCCTATTTGTTCATAACTCCAACAAAGTTAGCCTAGGTACCCAACTAACACAATCAGCTAAATAGAACTGTACTGTAAGAGGTTTATAATACTTTTTACACAAATAATACATAAAAGGTAAACAGAAAATAGCAAAACAATTTTAAATCTTACAGTACCTTAAAAAATAGAGTAGTATCAGCTACATCACTGCCCCTTCTATACTTGTTTCCAGACACCCTTGGCTTGGAATACAGACATTTTTCTACTGTGCTCTATCCAGGCATGCATGCAGTAGTATACAGTTAAGCACACAAAAGCATAATCACTTGTACAGGATGCACTCACATGACAATATACACCAACACGTGAAATAGCACACATGGTTGGACATGCGTACATATATTCACATCTTTGGAAGTTCTCAATTTGAAGGTTTATTATGTCGGGCACTTACTGTAGTTTAAAATCAAGAAATCTTCATGGAAAAAAATCTTATCCATGTAGCACCGTGGAAGGAAGTATTATATTCTTGAATTTGCATTGAAATATCCTGAGCCCTCAGCAAGTAGTGCTGAAAATAACTTTAGAAAACAGGTGAGCAGACAATGGCCTTCAGGCCAAATCCAGCCCAGTCTCTTGTTATGACTTTGTTAAATTAGCACTCATTAAGTAGAGTACAGGGTTCCAGATGGTGAGGCTCCACTCAACAGACAATGGCAAAAGAAAGTGAAATAGAGAAGTTTATTACCCACAGGTCCTAAAAGAAGTACAGATATGCCTTAAGGGACCACATAGGAAGGTCAAGGCAGAGTGTACAGAGAGAGAGCCAGGACATGAGGCACATGCCTTTACAAGGGTCTGTGAGTGTAGTGCTTTAGGATTCCTGAACTAAGACTAACTGGTCAATTCAAGCCAAAAATGGCACAGTTTTGTAAGCCTCAGTTCAGTTCAGTAGCTCAGTCGTGTCCGACTCTTTGCAACCCCATGGACTACAGCATGCCAGCCTTCCCTGTCCATCACCAACTCTCGGAGTTTACCCAAACTCATGTCTGTCGAGTCGGTGATGCCATCCAACACTCTAATCTTCTGTTGTCCCTTTCTCCTCCCACCTTCAATCTTTCCCAGCATCAGGGTCTTTCCAAATGAGTTAGTTCTTTGCATTAGGTAGTCAAAGTATTGGAGTTTCAGCTTCAGCATCAGTCCTTCCAGTGAATATTCAGGACTGATTTCCTTTAGGATTGACTGGTTGGAACTCCTTGCAGTCCAAGGGACTCTCAAGAGTCTTCTCCAACACCACAGTTCAAAAGCATTAATTCCCTGTAGCTCAGCTTTCTTTATAGTCCAACTTTCACATCCATACATGACCACTGGAAAAACCATAGCTTTGACTAGATGGACCTTTGTTGCCAAAGTAATGTCTCTGCTTTTTAATATGCTGTCTAGGTTGGTCATAACTTTCCTTCCAAGGAGCAAGTGTCTTTTAATTTCATGGCTGCAGTCACCATCTGCAGTGATTCTGGAGTCCAAGAAAATAAAGTCTGTCACTGTTTCCACTGTTTCCCCATCTATTTGCCATGAAGTGATGGGACCAGATGCCATGATCTTACTTTTCTGAATGTTGAGCTTTAAGCCAACTGTTTCACTCTCCTTTTTCACTTTCATCAAGAGGCTCTTTAGTTCTTCTTCGCTTTCTGCCATAAGGGTGGTTTCATCTGCATGTCTGAGCTTATTGATATTTCTCCTGGCGATCTTGATTCCAGCTTGTGCTTCATCCAGTCCAGTGTTTCTCATGATGTACTCTGCATATAAGTTAAATAAGCAGGGTGACAATATACAACCTTGACGTATTCCTTTTCCTATTTGCAACCAGTCTTTGGTTCCATTTCCAGTTCCAACTGTTGCCTCCTGACCTACATAAAGATTTCTCAGGAGGCAGGGAAGGTGGTCTGGTAGTCCCATCTCTTGAAGAATTTTCCACAGTTTGTTGTCATCCACACAGTCAAAGGCTTTGGCGTAGTCAATAAAGCAGAAATAGATATTTTTCTTGAACACTTGCTTTTTCAATGATCCAGTGGATGTTGGCAATTTGATCTCTGGTTCCTCTGCCTTTTCTAAAACCAGCTTGAACATATGGAAGTTCAAGGTTCATGTATTGCTGAAGCCTGGCTTGGAGAATTTTGAGCATTACTTCACTAGAATGTGAGATAAGTGCAATTGTGTGGTAGTTTGAGCATTCTTTGGCATTGCCTTCTTTTGGGATTGGAATGAAAACTGACCTTTCCAGTCCTGTGGCCACTGCTGAGTTTTCCAAATGTGCTGGCATATTGAGTATAGCAGTTTCACAGCATCATCTTTCAGGATTTGAAATAGCTCAACTGGAATTCCATCACCTCCACTAGCTTTGTTCTTAGTGATGCTTCCTAAGGCCCACTTGAGTGGGGGTTTTATTTGATACATGAGGGGAAGAACCAAACAGATGGGGGAGACTGTTGATCACAAGTGCTTTAGGGGGAGTCATATCAGGAACTCACATTTGCTTGTAACTATCTGGGTTATCATCTAGAATTTGTGCTGAGCTCAGGTGGCTTGTGTCCGTTTGCTACTGTGCTGTTCAGTTGCTTTGATCTTGTCCAGGTCTTTGTGACCCATGGACTGTAGCCTGCCAGGCTCCTCTGTCCACGGGATTTTCCTGGCAAGAACACTGGAGTCGGTTACCATGCCCTCCCCTCCACCCCGGGATCTTCCCCACTCAGGGACCGAACTGGCATCTCCTGCATCTCCTGCTTTGCAGGAGAATTCTGTCAGTTTAAGCTTCTGAAGACTGGTCAAACAAACAGATGCTGAAGCAACAATACCATGGAATAGCTTAAATTCATGAAAGGCTTGTTTCTGTAAATGAAGTTTTATTGTAACACATCCTTGCATAGTTGTTTACATATTACCTATGGATACTTTTGTGCAGTATCATTCGAATAGTTGTTACAATACAGTATGGCCTACTGAGTCCAAAATTATTTACTACAAGGGTTTTTCCAAAAAACTAACTTTACCAGCTCTTGTTCTAGTGGCAGAGCATATCACTCAATACAGTTGGCATAAAAATCCAGCCACAAGATGAGTCTGTTTGCAGGGCAGGAATTGAGAGACAGACCTAGAGAACGGACATGTGGGTGCAGAGCTGGGAGGATGAGACAAATAGGGAGATTAGGATTGACATTCATACACTACCATGCATAAAGTAGATGCAGGCGTTAGTCACTCAATTGTGCCCAACTCTTTGGCCCCATGGACTGTAGCCCCCTGGGCTCTTCTGTCCATGGAATTCTCCAGGCAAGAATTCTGGAGTGGGTTGACATTCCCTTCTCCAGGGGATTTTCTCAACCAAAGGATTGAGCCTGGGTCCCCTGCATTTCAGGCAGATTCTTTACTGTCTGAGCCACTAGGGAAGCCCAGTTAGTGGGAACCTGCTCTATAGCCCAGGGAGCTCAGCTTGGTGCTCTCTGATGACCTACAGGGGTTGGGTTAGGGGGGTGGGAGTGAGGTTCAAGACGGAGGAGATATATGTAGACGTATAGCTGATTCGCTTTATTGTACACAAGAAACTAACCCAACATTTTAAAGCAATTACCTTCCAATAAAATAAAATCCAGCCAATCTTGTGCTGATCCAGTACCTAGCTGCCTTCCTGCCCGCTTTTCACCCTTGATCTGCTGTGCTCTGTATTTCAGCATTGTGTGTTTCCTTCTGCTGTCTTCCATGTCAGCTGCCTTCTGCCTGAGTTAGGACAATAAAAGGTACTATGGAGAGACTGGGAAGAAGGGGAAAAGCCTGGGTATTGGCCTATTGCCATTTGGCTTCTGGCAGTGTCTTAAATGAGCAGTGTACCTCTTCTATGGATCCTGTTCATGACAGATTCTCCTTCTGTGGCTGTAGCTTCCACCTCTTATCTTCTTGGCACCACACTTCTTTCTTGTCCCTTCATATTAGGGATAACCTGACTTCCTGTTGTTAATCATGGAGTGGCTTTTGATCCCTTATTTGGATTCTAAGCTCTAATGTCACTTGAGAAACTACCCTTCTGCCTTCAGTCCCCTCTGTTTTAAGTAATTGAAGTGATTTCTTCTTTTCTAGTAGAGAAGGGTCATACAAGAGGAAACAAAGCTGTTCTGATTAGGGGCCCCTTTGAGGTGTTATGTGGGCTGCTAGCAGCTCCAAAGATTCAACTCAGTTATCAGGGATAATGATCAATAACCTGGTTTAGTATACGATGCATTTATGTCACATCACAAGGATTCTCAGAAACACCTGAGGAGTAATTACTTTCTCGTGAGTAGATGGGAGCTTGGTATCAGACACAGGCACAGAAATGAATGTGACTTCAACTGTACTCAAGGCGTGGTGAAAGCTGGGACACTTAGGTTACAAAAAGTAACCATTCTGAACTGTAACACTATTGATCTTTCATTATCTGTCTTTACACTAACGATATTCAACATTTTCCCTAAAAAACCAATTAACAGAGTTACCATTTCTTCTATGGGTAACAAAAGAGGAAACTGAAGAGATTTCAATCTGTTCATGTTTCCATCACTGTCATTAAAATACATATAAACTTTCAGACTTCAGTGCCCATTGCCAGTTCTAGTCTGCTGAAATCTGGGAGAGTTACAGAGGCCACTATAATTTAAACTCATAGCTTGATAGGAACAGTCAGCCCTAGTTAAATGCCATCAATAGCTAATGCAGTTTGGACAGTTTAATTATGTACTTGTCTGAACACTTGTCACACTTCTGGTGACTTCAAAGCAGTGTAGTTGTCTTTGGCACTAAAATTTGCAAAGTGTTTTATAATCATTTTTATTAGTGCTTCTTCACATTAGATCACCAGGCAAAAAAAAATGAGACATGAAGAGGTTAAGTAACTTGACCAAGACTAAACTGAACTGACAAGAAAATATTGAGGCTGATACAATTAGCTAAATGGTTCTAGTAAAATTAAAAGCACATCTTTGGAAGGAAAGGATGGGAGGAGTTTAAATTATTAAGCAAATTATCTGATAATCACTTTAACTCTCTGTTCTAAGATTAAAACTCATGCTCCTCAAGTCAATGTTAAAATACTCAGTGTATTGCTTAATGCTATAGGTTTATTGAAATTATGAGCCCTATGTATTTAAAGATTTTGACTCTTTCTTTTTGAAGTTACATATTGATATCACCACCTAGTGGACAGATTTGTAATGAAGTCCAGCATAGGGTTTAGGGAGGAAAAGGTGAGAGCAGATGCTTCTAGAACATTTATCCCTCACGCACACTTTCTCTCTCACCTCTAATATTGAACCTGAAATTTTTGTTCTGAATATCAGCTCCCAGAGAAAAAAAATTCAGCATCATGATGTTAACAGACGTGTCTTGCCTCATCAAGGAGAACCAGATGAATGAAGTTCCCAGTGGCCAGGAAAACATGAACATATGTTAAAGTCATTAATAGCTGTGCTGCTTCTGTTTAGCGGCAAGGTATAATGACACAACTGATTTGCCTTTTCCTCATTGTGGAGTGTTAAAAAGGAGAGTAATTATGACAGAAAAGATGAGGATGGCAGTATTCTTTAGATTAGAAACAAAGGGTAAATCTAATATACAATGCATTTCTTCTGCTAAAAACAATACATTTAATAGAAAATCTATTCAGCACTTATTTTGTAAGCTGTATCTGTTATGTCATGGGGATTAATGAGGACTTTGTTTTTGTTCATTCTTTCTCATTTGTCCACTTTAGGATGGAACTGTCTTTACTTAAACAAGTGGCTTGCATTGGTCAGTTTCCACGTTAGACATTTTTTCAGGGTCATTTCTGTAGGGTTTTTTGAAATGCAATATTCTTCATAGGTACAGATACTAAAAGTTTGTGCCTTTGTCTTTAGAGACAATGGTGTACTTGTAACTGAGGAGCATCTTTAAAAGAAACAAACTTCTTTGTGTTGAATCCACTCCTGTCTGTGTCACTTCTTAAGCTTTGTGACAAGAAAGTCTATCAGAAATAATACCTGCAGACATTCTCTATAGTATCTAAACTTTTCTAACAATTATAAAATCCAATAAAGGAGCTAAATTCTCAACATCCATTTTATAATTGTAACCTTCTGGTTATTTCCTAATTTTGTTTTAAAAATGAAAGGTATTTTGCTCTTTTAAATTACTATCTTGCATAAAATTCCTCAAACATTTTCTACTCCATTTCTAATTATTATTATTTGGTTAAGCATGTTAAAAAATCCAACCAAGGAGCACCTGGTGATTATAAGCTATATACAATATTGAAAATTTAAATAAGTTTAGACATCAGGCAAACATTTCATGCCCAGCATATTACTTCAGCATGTTAGCATGAAATAAACACAAAAAGTATGTATTTGCATTTGGAACTACTGAGTTCCAAACTACTACTTTTTGAAACTCTTGAGATCTAAAAATGCATCTACTTATAAACACCAAATGAGATTCATATATTATTAATTTTGGTCATCCATAAAGACATATCTTTAAATGTAATCTCACTTTGCTATTCAGAAAGCAGTTATTTGGGCAATATATTTAAATAGGAATATATAGTTTATAAGGAATTTCACAAGATGTGGGACATTTCAAAGAAACTTAGAATACACAAAAATTCATTAATTGCTTTCAGTTTTCCAATAGATTTTATAATGCATATGTGTGTATGTGTGGGCTTCCCTGGTGGCTCAGACAGTAAAGAATCTTCCTGGATGTGGAAGATCTGGTTTCAATCTCTGGGTTGGGAAGATCCCCTGAAGAAGGAAATGGCAACCCAGTCTAGTACTCTTGCCTGGAGAATCCCAGTGGACAGAGGAGCCTGGCAGGCTATAGTCCACAGGGTCACAAAGAGTCAGACACAACTGAGCAACTAAACACGGCATGGCATGTGTGTATGTGTATGTGGATATAGATAAATAAATATATTCAGTGCTTAATGAGTTAAGAGATATAATAACCCCATGGACAGAGGAGCCCAGCAGGCCATGGTCCCTAGGATTGCAAAGAATGAGACATGACTGAAGTGACTTGACACAGGACAGTGCATAATTTAAGATGTAGAAGATTTTGTTTGTTTGTTTGTTTTTAACACCTTGTAAAGGTGTTTTTTTGCTTGCTTGCTTGTTTGTTTTAAGCCAAAAATAATAGTGCCTAACTTCTCACTATGATTACCCATTCCTCAACAAACAACCATTTTGATTTCTTATAGATGGTAATTTTGGTAGTTACATCAATGTTTTCAAATAGTGTGGAATTGATATCCATTATGGAAATGAGAAATCTATCCTTTCTTTCCCTTATTTAACCCCAGGGCCTGAACTTCCTTTCCATACTTTCCTTTTATATAATATCCTAACATTGTCACTTGGTGTGGATCATTTTCTGAGTTTACATTATCCTATGGTACTTCTAATCACAACTGGGTAAGGTGATAAGATATGATTACTTTTTCTTCCCTGAACAATTTTTTTGCTCTCTCTCCCGAGAGCGAGACTAGTAATTATCTTATTTTTTCATTACTTCAGCTATATATTTACTTTTAATTCTACTTCCAAGCCTTCAGTCACTTGACATATTCTTTCAAAACATCCAAATGTGTCAGGTATTCATCTTCCTGAAAGCTTCTCTCCCAGAATTTTCTGACCTGCCTCAATCTGAATGGGTTGTCCCCTGTTCCTATTATACAGTTAGAAATTCCCCTTCACCAAATTCCTGGGTTTAGGTCTCATGCTTTCTCTAACTCTTGACTTATTTTTTCTTGAATCACTCCACTATTAGGGCTTCCCTTGTGGTTTAGATGTTAAAGAATCTGCCTGGAATGTAGGAGACCTCGGTTCAATCCCTGGGTTGGGAAGACCCCCTGGAGGAGGGCATGGCAATCCACTCCAGTATTCTTAGCTGGAGAATCCCATGGACAGAGGAGCTTGGTGGGCTACAGGCCATGGGGTCACAAAGTCAGACACGACTGAACAACTAAGCGCAGCACAGCACAGCATACAGCAGAACTCCATTATTAAGCAGAGCTTGTCTTGAGAAAGAATACAAGAAATGTAAAATTCTAAGACTGAAACCCAGTAGGACCCTGTGGAGCCTTCCCAGGGACCGACCCTTGGGTCCCCCACATCTTGTTTGTAGGAAAACTTTAGCATATTAGGCCTTTCTGATATCCCAAGAGAAAATTTAATTAGAGAAGTGAGAAAATACAGAAACAAAGGAAAACAAGACAAATTAAAAATGGTTTAGCCATAAGACAAAGTCAAGGACCTTTAGCTCATCCTCAAGGGCCATAGATAAATCCCCTAAGATACATCCTTGAGTTGTTTTACAGGTACTAAAACTTCCACCAGGCTTCCCGGGTGATGCTAATGGTACAGAATCCACCTGCCAGTGCAGGAGACACAAAAGACGTGAGTTCAATCCCTGTGGCAGGAAGATCCCCTGGAGAGGGAAATGGCACCCCATTCCAGTATTCTTGCCCAGAAAATTCCATGGACAGAGGAGCCTGGTGGGTTACAGTTCATGGGATCGCAAAGAGCTAGACACAATTGAGCAACTGAGCGCACACACACACACACAAACTTCTACCAGATGGAACACATTATGTGCTGACCACCAGCACATAGATCCTAGATCCATTGGAACCAGAAGGTTAGTGATGTTGATTCTCCATATACTATAGTTACCTTATCACCAGCCAATCAAAAGAATGTCCATGAGCAGATCACATACCCTGTGACACTTTCCCTCATCCCTCTCTAAAAAAGTTCTCTTAAAGCCTTCAGGTAGTTCTAGTCTTTTGAGCATGATCTGTTCATTTTCTTTGCTTGGCCCCCATTGGGAAACTTGCAATCAACAATGCACGTTTTTCACCACAACCAGTTATTAGTAGATTGGCTTTGTTCATTGGTTTCCTGATGTTATCACTCTAGTCACTGAATTTACATTTTTAGCCAATGTGTTTATTTCATGTCTATAACACTGAATGTGAAGAACACCAACCACACACCTACCCTGTTACACAGTTTACATATAAGCTTTTCCCAGAAAAATCCTTTTACAAGATGGATATCTGGTTAATGGATGGTATAAATATTTTTTATCAATACTTAACAGAGAAGATTTTGACTTTGCATTCTCTTCCGCCATAATTAACACCCACATCGATACTGTAGACGAAAGGATGTTGTATTTATTTTGTTGACAGAATGATTTGAGACCAAGGAGGAAATGCCATTTGACAGGCTCTGCATATTCTTCATTCTAGGGAGAAATGCATTCTGCTAGCTGTCCAATCAATTAGGTAGACAAAATGAATTTCATCATAATTCTGTCAACTAAATGCTAACTTGGTTAAATTATTCTCTCCACAAAATGAATTAACTTAAAAATCCTTTTGTCCACAAAATAGATTTAAGCATTTACTGAAGCCTTGTAAATACTATCATCTGTTAGTTTAGTATGTATAATGCAAATATGTGGATTGGCTATGTCAGCATTTCTAGTTCTTCAGAGGTTATAGACCTGTCTGTTATAGTTTCCCTTTGCACTCCAGGTCAAGTGGAGAGCAAAGTCAATTACCCAGAGAATAGCATATGGTAGATAAATGTAGCACTGTCCAAAACTGCTGTAAGTTAGTTCCATTCGAGCATCATGCACTTTTACAAAGTCTAATTTAACAAGCTTGCCAACTAATTAAGTCTTTAATTAGGTCTTCAAATGCAACAAGTTGTTTCAGGGATAATTCTTCACACGGAAAAAAAGACTGGTGAGTCAACTTCCCGACAAGATGCTGCTAAAGGAAATAAGCCTTTTAAACGTGTTACAGTATATCATTAAAAAAGTATCCAGTATCACATTCTAAGCTATTTTCTCTTCATTGAGCACGTGCATATTTTAAAACGAAGGCTCTAGGAAATGCATGAGATATCTTACCATACTAAAATAATATGTATGGATTTTTATACTCTGAAATGAAAGAGAATTCTTTCTATAGGTAAAATACAGTACTTATAGTCAAAGAACTCTCTTTCATTTCAAAGTATAAAAATCCATACATATTATTTTAGTATGGTAAGATTGATTCATTGGAAAAGACTCTGATGCTGGGAGGGATTGGGGGCAGGACAGAGGATGAGATGGCTGGATGGCATCACTGACTCAATGGATTTGAGTCTGAGTGAACTCCGGGAGTTGATGATGGACAGGGAGGCCTGGTGTGCTGCGATTCATGGGGTCGCAAAGAGTCGGACACGACTGAGCGACTGAACTGAACTGAACTGAACTGTATTTTATGTGTTTTCTGAAAAAACTTTTTGAAATATAACTGATTTATAATGTTGTGTTAGTTCCATGTGTACAGCAAAGAGAATGTATCTGACTTAGTGACCAGACCACTGATTGTCACAAAATAGGCAATAGATATTTGTTACTGAAGTTTGAAATGGCAACTCCTACATTATCTCATTCCTGGATAAAGAATAGATGATGGGGGGCAGGCGTGAATTGATTAATATTCAGTTTCCATTAGTAGAAATCCTACTACCGTGCGCTGGGTTGGGAAACTGTCATGTTACTGCTTCACATCCATGGATGAACTGATATTTAAAAGAGGTTGATAAAAACACAAATATCTTGAAAGTAATACTGCTAATGAAGGGCTGATAACAGAGACAAATCATCTGACAGATTCTTTTCATTAAACGAGCCAAGACCACAAAGGAGCTTCTACCTACTGTAGGTTGGTGAAATGCAGTGTTGATTTTTTAGCCAATCTGGGAGTCAAGTGAAGAACTGCATTTAAAACTGATCGGCAAATGAAAATTTGTATTTTAGTATTCTAAAACTCCTAGCTGTCATAATTATTTCTCTTGTTACTATTCTGCTAAGCTTTGCACAGTAGTCTCTTATTATTAAAATAGCTTACATAACTCATGCTCTGTTCTGTAGGGAAAGGGAAAGTAAATCTTGATTAGAAAACCTATTTCTATTATGCTTTTTGTTTTC
This sequence comes from Bos mutus, assembly GCF_027580195.1. NCBI lineage: Eukaryota > Metazoa > Chordata > Mammalia > Artiodactyla > Bovidae > Bos > Bos mutus. The sequence goes on from NC_091618.1 coordinate 36,983,926, forward strand.
ACCAGAAGAAGAAATAAAATAGTGCTTCTCTACTGATGTTTTCCATTTTGTATTACAATTACATCCATTCCAGCAATTGTATCTTTGAAAGAAATAATAGAAAAAAAACATTCTATGGTAAACAGAGAAGCTTTTTGGTGATAACTTCATGTGCATGGTGTCAGTTCTTTGCATTATAGGATAAACAGTGTTTTGGAACTAAAGTGATAACTTGAGATTGGCTACATTGTATCACCAAACACTATGTCTCATCTACATCTGTTCTTGAATAAGCTGAGAAGTTAATGTTTAGCAGAAGTGAAGGTGAACAATAACAGGAGCAAAATGTAGCATTAATACTTAATGTAATGCTTTTTGAGAGTATAAAGGAAATAAAATCATTCAAATGCAAATGTAATCTGCCAGCATGCTTTCAATTTAAATTTTTTGCTAGGAAACCTCTATTTTGCTGGAGCTTTACTTGGGAGAAATAAGAACACTATAAATAACCGTAAGCTTGCTTTCTAATGGATGATGTTTTGCTCACTTTTCCTATAATTCTCTAAAATAGTGGTTTCTAGGTTTTCAGATGTCATGTATCAGTTTTAACAAATAAAAACATTTATTCATAAGCTACTGTGTGAATGCCAACATAATTTTATTAAATGAACGATTTAACCCAGTAACCACAAACTTAGTCCTATATGAAATAATTTTTATTTATGTAACATTATTGAAATGACTCTTTCTTCCCTTCTTATTAAAGAAAGATACAATATATGGGTTTGGCATATAGAAAACTTCTCATTTTTATCTCAATTGAAAAAAAAATATGTATAGACTGATCTTGGATTTGAAATGGTGTGTTTCCATTATGTAATCATGTCCAGTAACACTTAATATTAGATTTTAATTTAAAAGTTAAATAAGGACTTCACTTTGCTTGTGTTTCCCAGGATTTATTAAATCAGAATATATTCTATGCTCCAACTTTTTTGATTGCATATTTCAAAAAGTACACTATTATTGAAATGCTAAATTTCAATAAGGAACCAATGCGCTATAGAAGAAATCAATTGAATACTTTATAACTCAAGAGAAAGAACTATTCTTTTAAGCGTTTTGAGCCAGAGGGTGCTTTTTAATGATAAAAATCATTTTATCTTTTTCTTGTTATTTACAGGACTGAGTAAAAAACCTAATTCCCCAAGCTATTATATCACAACATCTGAATTTATGCATATGATCAAAATGGCTTCACAAGCTTTCAGAGAAGGACATTAATGTCAGTGGGGGGTATGATTCACTACTTTAATATGTTCTCTTTATGGATTTCAAGACAAATAAAACACATATGATTTCCAGTAAGCAACTGGGTAAATAACAGTTGAAATAAATTGGTTAAAAGAGAATTTTTCCCTACTCTCTAAAACTCTGATAAACTCATTGCTGGAAATGATGTTCATTCTGAGGAAAATACAGAGTAAGTGAGAAAAAAAAAATGAGAGATAAGCACAAATAATAATCAAAGATTTCTATGGGAAAAATAAATAGATGTAGTAAAACTAAAACATGAAGCCCAATAGTAACCAAGCAAAGGTATATACTAACCACTATGATTTCTTGACAGGCACAAACACCAACAAGGCAAACGAATCATAAATATATGGGATCATAAATGAAACAGCTTAATACAGAATGGTTTTCTGAAGAAATTTTGGAAGATGAATTCTCTCTGAGACTTTAGAAGAACATGATTTTGAACACTGAATCTAGCATTTCTAAGTTCCAAGAGACTATGATTTATTGTTATTGTTCACGTAATTCCAGTCAGAATAAGTCAAAGAATAAGGGCTTGAGCTTTTCCTATGTGGAGGTCTGAGCTTTGGTGTTAAAATCTTTACTTGTAGGTTGCATGCATGGTAACTCTGGTGAGGAGCTAGGTGTCTTGAAACCCCTCAGGGAACACTGAGCTCTGCTGTCTTTCGGGAACAACTTCAGGACCAGGTCATCCTCATTAAGTGTGGTCAATAGCAGAGCTAACCTTTCGGGAAATGGCTGACACCCAGAGAGCAGACAACTGAAGGAACAGAGCAGAAGCAATATATTTAGGAGGACAGCTATTAGGAAAGAAAATGGTGTAGTCAGGTGGAAGTCAGCCATATTTGAGATGAGCAGAAAGTAATGGCAGAAAAAGTGTAAACTGAGCAGAGTATAGGATTATGAGTTTTTAGTCCAAATAGAAGATCTATATCAGTACAAATGAGATTCCTGTAAGAACACTTGACCTTGCAAGAGCATAAGACCCAAGAACCAGAGAAGCTGAGGCAATTATTAGCGAGTCAAACCACTGAACTGAGCACGTGAGTATAGATTAGAACCCCATCCCTGGGGAAATAGAAAGGAAAACTGTGGCTTTAAGCACCAGAGAATAAGCAAAACCAGGTGGCTATAGTAGTAAAGAGCCAGCTTGCCAATGCAGGAGACGTAAGAGATGCAGGTTTGATCCCTAGATTGGGAAGGTCCCCTGGAGAAGGAAATGGCAACCAACTCCAGTATCCTTGCCTGGAGAATCCTTTGGACAGAGGAGCCTCGTGGGCTACAGTCCATAGGGTCTCAAAGAGTCAGACACAACTGCAGTGACAGCATGCACGCGCTCAAGAGAACTAAAGTCACAGCAGATGTAAAAGCAGCTGCAAGAGACAAGGCTGATTCATGAAATACTAAGATATTATTCTGAGTTTTCTTACTTGATACGCTTCTGCTAATCTGAGCTGAACACAAATCTGTGGCAAAGATGAGCCACAAAATGAAATTTAACTAGTGCAGTCTCTGAAGATTCTAATATTTACATCAAGAGCCCATACAATCTGTAATATTCCCCCCAAATCCAGAGAAGTTCTTTCTCTCAGATTTCAACTTATCTCAAAACAAAGTTCTTAGACATTACATTATTATTCCCAAAGATCTATTGGAGAAGGGGAAGCTGGACATAAGTAGCATTGTAGTATTAATAAAGAATGTACAAGAGTAAGGTAGAATTAGTTTCTAAAGCTTTTGCACTATGAGGAATTGATAAACTGCCACAATTTACCTGATGCTATTTACATCAGAAGTTTTCTTACCTCAGAGGAAAGTGTTAAAGAGAGCTGAAATAAACTCATTTTATTCAATTCACAATTATTTATTTGGTTATTGGTATGTGGCAGGTATTGTACTAGGGCTTAGAAATATAAAGATGAATAAAACAAAATCATAATTCTCAGAAAGCTCGAGTCTAGTAAAGAAAGACACATTAACATATATTCCAAAGCAAATGTTTATGATTCAATTATAAATACAGCAGTAGGACTATGCAGAACAGCAACAAAGAAACACAAAATTGCATAATGGAAGAGATTAATTCTGTTTGACTGTTGAAGGGTCAGCAATGAACTTCGTCATTTGACATTCAAATTTCTCTAACTTCTTCAAATGGCAACATTGAGCAGAGTCAAATTATCATGAGTTGTGTTACTAATTTTTTAAGGGGAGGTGGTGAGAAAAGCAGGTTTATTACTTAGTTAATTTTAAAAGTTAATTATAATTCACTGGCATTTCCAGACAATTGCTTTCTCTTCCCCCTTCCCATCCATAAGTCATAATATCACTTCATTCAGAGCAAATGCACGAAAGTCTCATAGCTCATTTGTGGTGTCTGTTCATGGCCCTCAGATGTGCAATAGGAAGTTTTAGGCACTAAGAGAGATATTTTACAGACAGAGAAGACAAAGCAGGAGGGGGAATCCTAAGTCTCCCAATTCTTGAGCCAAAAAGAGCTTATGTAAAAACTGTTAACCAAAATTCTATTTTTCCTTTTTATAAGAAGTGCAAATAAGAACTATACAAATAAATTTGAATTTATAAGAATTTTGAAATAAAGATATATAAATCTGACTAGAGTCATGTACAGTGTTTGGTATATATTATCTTTTAATAAATGTTCACTGAATAAATTAATAAATCAATGAGTTGGAGAATAAAATTATTGTGGATAAAAATTTGAGATAAAAAAATTCTTTTAATATTCCTAACCCATTCTAATGGGAATATTTTTGACCTTAAGGGGTATGTGACTACTGCAAAAGATATAACCTTAACTAATTCAGGGAGGTAATAGAACTGATTATGGTGATCAAACTGTACAAATGAAGAGTGTTGAATTACATGCTTTGACGTGCTGATATACTGTTTTGTGACCTGCTGAAAATCGCTTAATCCTGACTAACCCTCTAGGGAAAGTACACGAAATTGATAGGCATTTCATGTAGTTTTGGGCTTCCTCAGTGGCTCAGATGGTAAAGAATTCACATGTAATGTTGGAGACTCAATTTGATCCCTGGGTTGAGAAGATCTCCTGGAGAAGAGAATGGCTACCCACCCAGTATTCCTGCCTGGAGAATCCCAAGGACAGAAGAGCCTGGAGGGCTACAGTTCATGGGGTTGCAAAGAGTTGGACATGACTGAACAACTAACACTTTCACTTTTTCACCTATGTAATTTTATACTGTAGGAAATTGTGCCAAAAAGCTAGTTTTTAGGGTTTAAGGAAACTCTGATGGAAATGTTAATTACGGTTAGCTATTTTTAAGTCATTATCATTTATTAGTTATAAACGTGGACTTTATTTGTAAATTTGGTACGAATGTGAAACACTCCTAAACAACTGAACCGGCATTATCATTCTGAAATGTTCCTCCACAAAAAGAGGTTTGTCATTTTAAGTTTCTGCAAAAAGCGTCTATTTCATCTCAAAAATACTGGCTTTTGGGGGTTCTGATTAAGCTCTAGAGTGAAAAGAAGCAAAATGAAGTTACTGATTGCACCCTGACATTAAAAGGTTATTTGCAGTTTCTGCAAATGGAGGGTCATAAGGCAAAGCATGTGCTCCACTGAAGCTGTAGTGTTTGGTGATCAAGGAAGAGCAATTCTAATCTCATCTTGCACTCTGCTGTTGATTGCTGTCCTTTGTGTTATGGCTACAAAATCCCAGAATAGCAGTTACAGGATGAAGTTGCCATCAGAGATTATAAAAATGAATTTGACTTTATATAGCTTCCTTCATGTGCCCTATGTTTTAAAAATGGAAAAGAGAACTCATGAAAGAGATTTTGAATGACAGAAACAGAAATGAACAACACTATTTGCAGAATGAATATAGTCCAGGCCAGTGGCAATGGAAATTTTTCCCACCAGGATAAATGAAATACAGTCTACTCTAGAGGCACTTACAGGCATTGAAGGATGACCTCTGTCTCTATAAAGAGTCTTTGGCTATATCCTAAAACTACTAAAAATGCTGAGACCATGTCTGTTTTATGTCTATGTGGGCAGAGTTACACAGAACTGTTTATAAAATGCTGTTAACTTCTTTATTTTCAGTCAGTACATGAAAATAATATCAAAGTTGGTTTTTCTAAGACTCACAACATGAGAAAATAGAAAATAAGACAGTCTAATTCCAATGACATTCTCTAGGAGTTAAAGTTTAATTGCTCTTCATTGAGGCAATTATTTTAATATTTTGTAATGTCCAACCATAATATGTAATTCTTCAGCAAGCTAAAGAGAGGATTGGTGAGTTCCAGTGTAAAGTGGTTTCTCTTGTCTTTGTCTTGTAACTAAGCACCTATTATTTAACCTATCTTAGAAGGCATTTTGAGAAGAAAGAAAAACATAATTAGATGGCAAAGTGCTGTATGCTAAAATCAGTGAGATAATATTGACTTAAATGTATGTTATTCAGGAAAGCCTTCCCTACCCACCACCACTCTTCCAATGAGATCAGATGCCTGCTACATACTCTCACAAAACTGCACTTTTCCTTCTTGAAGTGCTTCTAATACTATATTTTATTTGAGTCTGTCTTCTCTACTAGACCATAACCTACAGGTTTTGCTCACTATTGTGTTGTCAGTAATTACTACAGAGTACATTCAGTTAATATTTATTAAAATGATGAATAAATTATTTCAGAAACAAGCAGCCTTATCTCCTAAAAACCACAATCATCATCTGGCTCCTATTCTTATCAATATATTTATTTCAACAAGAAATTATTTTCATTTTTAGATTATCGAATTTAACCATGTTAATTGGAGCAAACTCAGTGGACAAATGTATTGAAAGCCTTAAAAACAGGATTCTTTAAGATCTTTATTGTCAGTTTCTTCACACCCAACTCAGGAAAGGTCAAGTGCCCCTAATCCAGCTTCTTCCCAAAGGGAGACACTCTGCTTCACTGAGAGACCATATTCAGCTCATTTAAAACACTTCGAGACAGAAGGAGAAGAATCAGTGCAGCCAGGGGGATTCACCTACAAAAAGATTTCCCTGTAAGTAACAAAAATTTTAGGACAGAACTGCAGTAATAATATTTTAAAGATGTAATTATATGGTGCTTTTCTGCCTAGGGGTTCAAGACATTATTACATTTGTCCTCTCAGGTAGCTTTTTTTAAAATTACAAATGGCTCATCACACAAAAGCAAAAGACAAAAAAAAACAATATTAGCACTCAGAGGCCATTTTCTTGATTCATGCAGATTATTTATCCTCCCATTAAAGCTTCATCATCTAAAAGATACCAATTGAAAAACCATAATTATCCCCACTGTTTCTTAAATAAAAATAATAGAAATCCATAGCTCATTTATCCCAATAGTGATTTTCCATCACTTTCTTTATTCTTAGCCTCAGATTCTCGCAAAAAAAATTACACTGACAAAAATCATCTAGGGATTTAAGTATATATATATATATATATGTATATACACACACATATATATGTATGTATGAATTTATCTATTCACTAATATATATGGAGAGATTGAAAGAGACAAAGAGATGGACAATAGACAGAGAGATAGATATAGATAGATCTAATAGGATTCAGCTTTAAGAAAGCTCCATCATAATAGAGCTCAGAAACAGCAGTGCAAAAAGGATCTCATTTTTAATATGGTCCTCCATGACATAGACATTGAGGAAAGATTATAGAGAGTTTAGAATGTTTTCATTTGCAAATAAAAACAATTAAGAACTTAAATTTCTCTTAGATTATTCACAAACAGGTCTATTACCTAGATAAGACCTCTCAGTCTAGTCTGTTACTTAGGTCCTGAATCTCCTTAACTGTTCTAAAGTCATCTGGGTGCTCTGTATCATAATAGTTCCTTCTGCTGCTGCTGCTGCTAAGTCGCTTCAGTCGTGTCTGACTCTGCGACCCCAGAGACGGCAGCCCACCAGGCTCCCCCGTTCCTGGGATTCTCCAGGCAAGAACACTGGAGTGGGTTGCCTGGAGAAGGAAATGTCCTTCTCCAATGCATGAACATGAAAAGTGAAAGTGAAGTCCCTCAGTTGTGTCCGACTCCTAGGGACCCCACGGACTGCAGCCTACCAGGCTCCTCTGTCCATGGGATTTGCCAGGCAATAGTTCCTAGGGGACCTTCTATTTCTGCTTCTTGTCCTACTGTTCCACTTTTCCATCTCTGCAACCCTTACAAACTTTATTCAAAAAGTCAAAATGTTTCATAAAATTCAACTGGTATGCTCTCTCTCGGAATAGAAATAGAAGGGGCACTGGTTAGGCCATGCGTTGGAGCATTTGGACTTATTACTCTCTAGTTGAAAATATTCAATTCATTGCTGCCATCATAATGAGAGTCCTTTACCAAGCTTTGAAAATTAATATATTTGCTTCTGATGTCATTTTTTCTCCACAGACTTTATACTCATTTAGCTTTTCTATTACCATAATCATCAATACACAAAAAATCCTGCTCTTCCACAAATGAAGAAGCAAACTGTAGCCAAAAGTAAGAAGTAGACAATGTTATTTTGTTTCTGAAGTGAAAGTATTATATGCTTATTCAGCTGCCTTGTTGTATTTTTGGGGACCCCTCACCAAATATCCCTAGTTATGTGCTCCTTGTGATTCTACCATTTTCTTTACCATCAGAATAGAGTATACAAAACCCATCTCCTCCCTGTGATTAAAATACTGTCAAACATATTTGAAAGATCAATATTTGACTGTGTGATGAAAGCAAGAAGATAATCAAGAATGAGATAAAACAATCTCTGGTTTAGCATTGATGAAAAATAGTAATACTGTTTTAAGTGACAGCTGCTGTGTTATGAACTTGACATTCATGATTATATTGTGTACTTACGATAACCATGATTGTATGTATTTTGTAGATGAGAAACTGAAGTCCAATGAGGTTGTGAGTGAATTTCCTCAGATTACAAAGCTAGAGAATGGTGGTAAATGGTAGAGTTTGACAGAAACCCCTAGTGTGATTTCAAAGCTTGTACTTTCAGTCACTGCTTTATAATAGATGGCTAGCAAAAGCAGGACCCTTTGTTAACTATTCAGCTGTTGCACGTTCAGTTAAAAAGAAAACTCTTAGGGGTATAAAGCTCAAAGCTACGTTGAAACAGGAAACCTAAAGCCTGGGAGCAAAGAGTGAATCCTAACAGTGGGCTGCCTGAAAAGGGCTTGTCTCCTAGGTCCAGACTGTTTACACTGGTGTTGTTATTGTTTAGCTACTAAGTCATGTCTTTTGTGACCCCTTCAACTATAGCCCACCAGGTTCCTCCTTCCACAGGATTTCTCAGGCAAGAATACTGGAGTGGGTTGCCATTTCCTTCCCCAGGAGGTCTTCCCAACCCAGGGATTGAACCCACACCTCCTGCATTGGCAAGAATATATATATATATATATTTTTTTATATATATATATTTTCTTTTTAAACCACTGAGCCACCAGGAAAGCCCATTAGGATACCGCTAAACTCAATCAAAATCATTGAATTAGTTTTCATAATAGTGGATAATTTAGGATACTGAGAAAGGCTATAAAAGGTTAGAGATAGTACAACAGCTTTTCAGAAAAGTTTTCACAAACCACAGCTTAGTGAGCTTGACTTTGACACTCAGCAAGATTATCTAACCTAGTAAACGGATTATTTGTAAACAGCAATGTAAATAATTATTAATTAGAAGAATTCAGAGGTTAAATTAATGTCTACTCTTTTTTAAAAACACTGAAATTATTAGATCTAGAAAAATGTGGTAGAAAAATTGGAACCCTACTGAATACTTGATAAAATATATCTTTGCAGCCAAGATGGAGTAATATGAATCTTTTAAGGGAAATTTCATTACAGAAATACTTGGATGGAATAGTGATTGTCAACTGAAAGGGTCCTATGGTTTGTCATATGGTTCTGACTGGACAGTACCTGTTAAGCCACATCTGCATAATTCTATATTTGTAGATATGACTGAGTGACTGAGCTGAATGAAAGCTCTTTTCAATTTTGCTTGTAACCAGATTACCTACTGAGATAGTAATAAATTTGTACATTTTCATAAATACTTAAGAATACTGCCCTTTGTGTTTCTGAGTTTTGCCCATACTTCTTTCTTCTTTCAATCTTTCCTCCTTCCTTCCTTCTTTCATCTGGATATTGATCAAGAGCTTGAGATATAAAATCACTGTCTTTGGTGCTGGAGACTCAATACTGAACAAAATGTAGGGGAAATAAAGTTGTGTGATGGAATACGCATTCTAGTTGACTATGGGATAAAATTCTCCCCATATTTCCACACCACCAGTGCTGAAACTTCTGCCTTGAAAGGTCAAATGTTTCAAATTATTAATCTGGTTATCCTGGAGAAGAAAATTTGAAGGCTATGCAAACTGGTCTGGAAAGTGTGATTGTATCCAGAGACTGAGGGTCAGTGGCAGGGATTGGAGTGTGATTCAGCTCTGAATCTCTGAAGAAGATATGGGCATCTAAATATGTGTTTTGAGACAACATATTAACTGCAAAGCTCCCTTGGACTTAGCATAGAGTTGGCCAGTGAGGTCAAGGAGATGGCTCGTTTTGAATGGAACTTGCAAGTTGAACCAAATGAAAGAGTCTAAAGAAGTTGCTTAATAGCTGAAGGACAGAAGACCTGCTCAAATCCTTAAACTACATAAGTCCTGATTTTTCCATTTTCCAAAGGAAGTGAGGAGAGCCCTGCCAAATGAGTGGTATTGAATTTCCAATAATTATCATGGATGGAAATCAAGCCACATTTTATTTTGATTAAAAAATATGCTCTTGCATTTGATTATCTTGAATAAACTATCATTTTAAAATATGATTTTAAGCAAGGCTTGTATCCCCTTAATAAATTTCATGTATCAGGCAAAACAAGCTGAAGAGGTATGCTGCTGCTAGGTCACTTCAGTTGTGTCCGACTCTGTGTGACCCCTCAGACAGCAGCCCACCAGGCTCCCCTGTCCCTGGGATTCTCCAGGCAAGAACACCGGAGTGGGTTGCCGTTTCCTTTTCCAATGCATGAAAGTGAAAAGTCAAAGTGAAGTCGCTCAGTCATGTCCGACTCTTCGCGATCCCATGGACTGCAGCCCACAAGGCTCCTCCATCCATGGGATTTTCTAGGCAAGAGTACTGGAGTAGGGTGCCATCGCCTTCTCAGAAGAGGTATAGATGGAATAAAATAATAATTTCCTTGTCTTTAAATCTTATAATGCTTAAAACTATGCCTGAAAGTCAACTTTCCTTAACCATTTTGGAGTTCTGAGATGGAGTTCATGAATGCATGCATGAACAACATACAATGTCCCTAGGGAGGGGCTTAAAGATTCACTCTATAATTTGATTGTTTTCCTGAAAGATTTTCAATAAACACATAAATATCTATATATTCAAGATAGTTTTCATATTAGTGTGTTAAGTCACTTCAGTTGTGTCTGACTCTTTGTGACCCTGTAGACTGTAGCCCACTAGGCTGCTCTGTCCATGGGATTCTCCAGGCCAGAAGACTGGAGTGGGTTCCCATGCTCTCCTCCAGGGGCTCTTCCCAGCCCAGGTATGGAATCCAAGTCTTTTATATCTCCTGCACTGGCAGGCAGTTTCTTTACCACTAGCGCCACTTGGGAAATAGAAAAGATCAAACCCATATAAATATGCAGAGACAATCATATCAGAAATTCTAAACCAAGTGATCACCATGGTTTCTATATTTGGAAACCTGGTTGGTAGACATTTGTCATCATAACACTGCTGCTTAGGTACTTTTCCCTTTTTCTCGGCAGGAGAAAAGGCATATTTAGTAGATGAAGTTAAAACCATTTCCTCGCATATTATAATTCTGTCATTGTCCTTAGCACTACAGAATCTTTGATTATTGTCAAACAAGTTGGAGGCTGTTTGTAAATATGGATGAGGAAAAGGGCAATGGGGAAGAAGCTTGTGATAATCAGCATTAAAGGAGTGAAGAAAAATGTTCCTGTAGCAAATTCATTCTGGTATATCATCCATGTGCCTTGATGCCGATATGGTTAAATAAACCCTTAGGCCAGCAATAGATAGTCCTTTCCTCACGATGCCTCTTCTGCCACCAGCTGTCAGCGTCTGCTGTTTGCGTCAGGGTACAGAAGGAACGAACACATATGGAAAAGAAATACAACATCTTCTTTCTGCTCTTCAGAGCACTTGGTCATGAAAACTGAGGTAGTCATTACTGCAGTTCACTCACTATTTCTGGCTCCTTGTGGTTTCATTTCATGTTATAATTGCATTTTCCCATTCCTTTGTGATTAGGAGCAAGCAAGGCATTCCCCATGTGACAAGTTCTGGCCAATGAATTATGAAAAGAAATGGCATGTTTTACTTCCATGTTACCACACATAATTGTTAATATGGTACTCTCCAGAGTTCTGTTCTGACAATTTTCGAGATGGTGGATGCTCCATTACCCTGATTTCCTGAAGGCTTAGGATGAATGCAGTTCCTCTGCTGACTTGAGTGAAAATAAAACTTTGTTACTTTACTGATATTTCATGATAGTTTATTACTACCCCATAATCTAGCTTATTCTGATCTGTGCTCTTGGCTGAAGATCTACTACACACAAAGATACCAGGTTTAAGCACTGCTCTTATGATTCTCTCTCAATCATGCATGAAATTTTAAAATTACCTATTGTAAGAACTTGGTATTCTATTATAAAAGTCTCTCTTCCTAGTATGTAAAAAATTACAGAAAAGTCCTCTAATTTTACAGATAATGTACAATACATTATTTGACTTCAGAAAATTTAATATATGGAAATAGTTTTGATATAAATAAGTTAAACAAGCAGTATCCCCCACCTTCCAAATAAAACTGTAAAGTGAAATTTTGAAGTTCAATTTCACTTCCAGTAACTTGACCATTTCATTCCATAAGGATGAGTTTGAAATAATATAAGATAAGCAAAATGTATGAGGAAATTGACAATTTCACTCTTAATAAAAAAAAAAGTATAAGGAAATATTTATTCACTTTAGTAGATGAAATATCATTATATATTTATTTATTTTATGGTAATATATATTTTCTCTGCTGATTTGGTAATAGATAAGCTCTAAATTAGAAACTATCTTGATAAAACACTGAATTATTTTAAAAATAATAACCTTAGTATGTAAATGACAATTTAAATTATGTTTAAAAGTATCTAGACCTGTCAAATTTTCCAAAAGTCTAAATATTTGGTCTTCTGTAGCTCTGTTGGAAACACAAATGAACAAGACTCTTCTGATTGCATTTAATGGAAATGAGGGCTTAGAGATTTCAGCAAGCATAGTACATTTTTTTAAAGAGAATTATTTTCCAAGTGCTTTATAAAAACTCAGTTTCAGTTGATTTAAATTATGCAATTTATAACTGACTTTGAGACACCACATAAGCTTTTATTCTCAAAAAATCTTATTGTCAGCCTCTAAAAACATAGCTTTAAAGAATCACAAGTTAATAGTTAACAGCTCCCTAGAGTAAAAAAGGAATGTAAAGTATATACAAGGGTAAAATAGTTTAAGGACCCTTGGCTATAACTCTCAGATGTGAGAAAAACCTCATTAAGAAAGTGACAAAATCATTAAATAATAATAGTTCCTGTTTCTTCTAGGCCCCTGGCTTCAGAGAATTTCCAAAAGTTGACAGATTTTTTTTTTTTTTTTAGTTAACTACTGTGAATAATATCAAGGGCAACAATTATTTTGTTTAGTTTAAAAAAACCAATACTTCATAGAACCATGTGTGTGTGTGTGTGTGTGTGTGCATGCATACACATATGTATGTGTCTACACATAAATTTATTTTGTAATTACAAAAGTAGGTAAATGATGGGTAGATAGATATCCTCACAAAGACTTGACTATCTATACAGAGCAGATTTTTTTAAAGGCACTTTTATTCTCATTAAATATGAAAGAAAAGAGACAAAGAAATAAAATAAAATCAGCCTAAGATTAAGCAATAAAGTAAATACCAGTACTTGGTTGGTTGCATTGGTGTCACATTCCTAGAGCCTGAGCAGCGTTGGGTCTGAAGGCTAGAGTGTCATGGTCATGATGCAGCTGGGAAACTGTGACTCACAGTTGGGCCAAGAGTGTCCCTTGCCCTCTGCATGAGCCCCCAGTCAGCAGATAGGAGTGGGATATTAATAATTTTGAATTAACACATATACATTTATAACAAATGTGTGTGCTGTCATTCTGACTCTTTGGAACTCCATGGACTGTAGCCCACCAGGCTCCTCCACACATGAGATTTTCCAGGCAAAAATACTGGAGAGAGTTGTCATGCCCTCCTCCAGGGGATCTTCCAAACCCAGGGATCAAACCCACGTCTCTTATTTCTCCTACATTGGTAGGTGAGTTCTTTACCACTAGCACCACCTGAGAAGCCCATGGGAAGCCCTAGAACTGAATTTAAATCTGTCTCCAAAGTAGAACGGTCAGAAGCTAAGCTGGTGTGGGTGTAGGTAATTAGGAGTCATTGGTTAATAGGTATCAAGTTTTGGTTTTGCATGATGGAAAGAAATTTGGAAAAGGATATTGGTGATGGTTGCACCACAATGTGGATGCCCTTTATGCCAGTGAACAGTATACTTAAAAATGATTAAATAGTAAATGTTGTGTTCTGTGTATTTCAACAAAATTCCAATAAATACAAAAATAGACAAACAACCCACAGATCTTCTCTCTCCAGTTCCAATGTTGCACTATATTCTACAGAGAGAGACCCACTAGCAGTTTTATCTTGCACATGATTCTGAGGCATCTAAATAGAAAAGTAAGTAATAGACTTGTTCACGTACACTCATGTACTGGAAGAGCACTTTGCTCTTGTATTTCATGATCATAACCAGATCTGGGTACATACACACCTTGACAGGCTAGGCAGTCTTCGTGAACACTGAGTTGTTATCTGCATGTCATCTCTACATTTCCCTTTTTACTGAAATATGGAGTGGAAAACACGCACTTTTTGTTGAAACTGTCAAATGAATAAAGATGGCAAGTGAAAGGGTAGAAGGAGAAAGGCATGTATCCCAATTTTACATGAGAGACATACCACTCTCCTCCTTGATGAGTAGACCATGACATCATTGAAGGGGAATGGTGATATCATTTAGTCCATTACTAAGGAAAATTCTCAGCCTTATACTCAAATGTATTTGGAGAAATACCACCGTATTTACCTAACTCTCATCTCTTGGAGGTTCTTATTAAAAGAGATTATCAAATGTTCAGGAAAATTCTCCCAAATGAAAACAAAAGCATAAAACAGTTTAAACTGCCATTTTCCAAACAATTTTATCTTTTTATTTTCTAATAAATCCATGCTAAGTTTTATATAACCCAATTGTAAAATGCATTTATTCATTTTCTGCATGAGGCTAAATTTCAGTTATTCAAGGCAAAATGTTAAGTTATATTAGAATTTGAATTCCTAAGTTATAATTCACACTATTTTAACTGGACAATATACAACATTACAGTTTAAACTTGATGTCAAGATAATCTATTTTGACACAGTTTAGGTAGGTTCAGAGAAATTGTTTCCACTTTCAAAAGAGTATATAGTATGAGTTTATAAGATATACATCATATAGTAATTTGATAAGAATTTTTTCATTGATTAACAAATGTCTCTACATACTCAGCTTTATTTTCATTACAATCATTCATAGAACAGTCA
Organism: Bos mutus; assembly: GCF_027580195.1. Classification (NCBI taxonomy): domain Eukaryota; kingdom Metazoa; phylum Chordata; class Mammalia; order Artiodactyla; family Bovidae; genus Bos; species Bos mutus. The sequence goes on from NC_091618.1 coordinate 36,998,993, forward strand.
TTAACTACTCAAGACCATAATGTCATTAGTCATTTTATGGAGAGGTCCCTTTTCATTACCTTATAACAGAAGTTAGAAGATGACATTTTATTATTATTAACCTAATTATGAACATTAATTATAAAATTATTGATTTCCATTTTGATTTATATTTGGTACGCGATACACTAGAAGGTCATAAAAATAGACAAGCAAAAAGGCTTTCTTTTAGCAAAAACTGCAAAACTGTTTGGGTCAACTTGACCCTCTGTGGATGCGTTCTTGTGGTAAAAAATAATTAACAAATGTATATAGTGTAAAAAGCACAGCCTCCCTTGAATTATACCGCCCAACTGCCATTAAACTGGCCATTTTTCTTAGCAGTTTGGTGTGAAACTTTCATTTTATTTTCTTGCTTGTAAAAATAGACATTAAGTTGTTGTTTAGTTGCTCAATCATATCTGACTTTTGCCACCTCATGGACTGTGTAGCCTGCCAGGCTCCTCTGTTCCTGGGATTGCCAGGCAAGAACACTGGAGTGGGTTGTCATTTCCTATATGTTTTATTTTATACATGTTTTAATGTATTTTATATATATTATACATATTTTATGTATTTTCTGAAACCTGTTTCTTAACTTGTTTTGGAGTAATTACAGATTACTCCAAAGTTGCAAACAATTAATTTTTTAAACTTAATGATATGATCAGAGATTTTTCCATAAAATATATACAATTCTATCATATCCCTATCAGGAATGAATACCAGTTAATAGTACGCATTGGCTACAGTGTGGACTTCACTGGTGGCTCAGACGGTAAAGCGTCTGCCCACAATGTGGAAGACCGGGGTTTGATCCCTGGGTCGGGAAGATCCCCTAGAGAAGGAAATGGCAACCCACTCCAGTATTTTTGCCTGGAGAATCCCATGAGTTGAGGAGTCTGGTGTGCTGCAGTTCATGGGGTCATAAAGAGTCGGACAGGACTGAGCGACTTCACTTTCACTTTCATTCACTTTTCACTTCCTTTCACTTTCACTTTTTGGCCACAGTGTACTTAATTGTTTTGATGTCATTTAGATTGTTTTCAATCCTTTGTATGAGAAAGGCCTGAGGAATAGCCCTCCAGCTAGAATGAACCTGTAGGAACAGCCTAGTAGCTAACTGGACGTCAGTGAGACTGGAGAATGAGATGTTGCAAGGGGTAGAGTAGCCAGAGGAGAAGGGAGGTTTCAGTTCAGTTCAGTTCAGTTGAGTCGCTCAGTCGTGTCCAACTCTTTGTGACCCCATGAATCGCAGCACGCCAGGCCTCCCTGTCCATCACCAACTCCGGGAGTTCACTCAGACTCACGTCCATCGAGTCAGTGATGCCATCCAGCCATCTCATCCTCTGTCGTCCCCTTCTCCTCCTGCCCCCAGTCCCTCCCAGCATCAGAGTCTTTTCCATTGAGTCAATTCTTCTCATGAGGTGGCCAAAGTACTGGAGTTTCAGCTTTAGCATCATTCCTTCCAAAGAAATCCCAGGGCTGATCTCCTTCAGAATGGACTGGTTGGATCTGCTTGCAGTCCAAGGGGCTCTCAAGAGTCTTCTCCAACACCATAGTTCAAAAGCATCAATTCTTTGGCACTCAGCTTTCTTCACAGTCCAACTCTCACATGCATATATGACCACTGGAAAAACCATAGCCTTGACTAGACGGACCTTTGTTGGCAAAGTAATGTCTCTGCTTTTGAATATGCTATCTAGGTTGGACATAACTTTCCTTCCAAGGAGTAAGCGTCTTTTAATTTCATGGCTGCACTCACCATCTGTAGTGATTTTGGAGCCCAGAAAAATAAAGTCTGACACTGTTTCCACTGTTTCTCCGTCTATTTCCTATGAAGTGATGGGACTGGATGCCATGATCTTAGTTTTCTGAAGGTTGAGCTTTAAGCCAACTTTTTCACTCTCCACTTTCACTTTTATCAAGCGGCTTTTTAGTTCCTCTTCACTTTCTGCCATAAGGGTGGTGTCATCTGCATATCTGAGGTTAGTGAGATTTCTCCGGCAATCTTGATTCCAGCCTGTGCTTCTTCCAGTCCAGTGTTTCTCATGATGTTCTCTGCATATAAGTTAAATAAGCAGGGTGACAATATACAGCCTTGACCAACTCCTTTTCCTATTTGGAACCAGTCTGTTGTTCCATGTCCAGTTCTAACTGTTGCTTCCTGACCTGCATATAGGTTTCTCAAGAGGCAGGTCAGGTGGTCTGGTATTCAAATTTCCTTCAGAATTTTCCACAGTTTATTGTGATTCACACAGTCAAAGGCTTTGGCATAGCCAATAAAGCAGAAATAGATGTTTTTCTGGAACTCTCTTGCTTTTTCCATGACCCAGCAGATGTTGGCAATTTGATGTCTGGTTCCTCTGCCTTTTCTAAAACCAGCTTGAACATCAGGAAGTTCACGGTTCACATATTACTGAAGCCTGGCTTGGAGAAGGGAGGTTTAGGCAGGGAACAGATCAGTCAGAGCCTTGGAGCCCATGGTCACCAAGTTAGATCTTTTCCTAAGGGAAATGGGAAACCATTGAAGAGTTTTAAGCAGTAGCATAACACAACATCCTGTAAATTAAACACACACACACACACAAACATATAGTTTGAGTGTGGAATGTGGGGAAAGGGAGGCAAGAGTAGAGGAGGGAATACAACTTAAGAACTATCCTTGTGGCCTGGGACTTCCTGGAGGTCCAGGGGATAAGACTCCACACTCCTAATGCAGGGGGCCCAGGTTCAATTCATGTTCAGGGAGCATGATCCCACATGCCACAACTAAGAGCTCACATGACACAATGAAGCCCTGGTCCAGTCAAATAAATAAATATTTTTTAAAAAAAAACTATTCTTATAGCCTAAGCAATAGATAATAGTTTGAACTCAAGTGGTGGCAGAAGAGACATGAACAAATTGACCATATGTTTTGAAGGCACAGGTGGTACAGATAAATGAAATACGAAGGACCAGGTAAGGGGAAGGTCAAGAATTATTTCCAGATTTCTAGCCTTAGTAATGGTGGTAATGATAACATTTATTTGAAATATGGAAACAGTGGGAATAATTTGATTGGTAGAGTGTGAATGAAATGGATGTGTCTTGTTTTCAGTGTGCAAATTTGGAATTTCCTCTGACACATTCAAATAGGCAAGTTAGAGATATAAATTTAGAACTCAGAAAAAAAAATCTGGATGAGAAATATAAATCTGTGAGTCAGCTGCCTATAAATGACTTTGAAAGTCATAGAAATGAATGAGATCACCTAGCCAGAAGTGTAGTAAGAAAAGAAAAAGCAATCAGGGCTAAGTTTAGAAGAACTTTACCCTGAGTAGTCAAGTAGAGAAGCTTAGCAAAGGAAACTGAGACAAAGCAAAGTGACAGGAAAGGAAAAGTAAAAGAGTATGTGGTTCCTAAAGCAGAGATAGGGAAGTGTATCAAGAAGGAAATGGTCATCTCTGTGGATCATTGCTGAAAATCTACAATAGCAAGGTGATGTCAGAAAAGCATCCATTAGAATTGTATGCCATTAGGAGATCAGCCCTGGGATTCCTTTGGAAGGAATGATGCTAAAGCTGAAACTCCAATACTTTGGCCACTTCATGCGAAGAGTTGACTCATTGGAAAAGACTCTGATGCTGGAAGGGATTGGGGGCAGGAGGAGAAGGGGACGACAGAAGATGAGATGGCTGGATGGCATCACTGACTCGATGGACATGAGTCTGAGTGAACTCAGGGAGTTGGTGATGAACAGGGAGGCCTGGTGTGCTGGGATTCATGGGATGGCAAAGAGTCGGACACTACTGAGCAACTGAACTGAACTGAGAGATCTTAACAAGAATGTTAGCTGAGATATGGATTTGGAAGCAAAGGTGGGTCAGATGGTAAAGAATCTGCCTGCAATACAGGAGACCCAGGTTCAATACCTGGGTCAAGAAGATTCCCTAGAGAAGGAAATGGATGCTCACTCCAGTAGTCTTGCTTAGAACATTCCATGGACAGAGGAGCCTGATGTGCTATGGTCCTTGGGGTTGTAAAGAGTTGGACACGACTGAGTGACTAACATTTTCACTTCATTAATATAGGTTAAGAGAAAATTAGAACTAAGTGGAAATTGTGTGTGTGCATGTGAGAGAGAGAGAGAGAGAGGGAGAAGTAGATTTTTAAAAAGCCTAGAAATGACATTGTACTTGAAGGGGCTGGGGGGTGGGGTATGTGTGCATGTGTGTGCATGTGTGCTAGATAGTTTAAGTCATGTCTGACTCGGCAACTCTATGGACCATAGCCTGCCAGGCTTCTCTGTCCATGGGATTCTCCAGGCAAGAATACTCGAGTGGGTTGCCATGTCCTTCTCCAAGGCATCTTCCCAAGCCAGGGATAAAATTGCTGTCTTTTAGTTTCCTGCATTGGTTCAGTTCAGTTCAGTTCAGTTCAGTTGCTCAGTCATGTCCAACTCTTTGTGACCCCATGGACTGTAGCATGCCAGGACTCCCTGTCCATCACCAATTCCTGGAGCTTGTCAAACTCATGTCCATTGAGTCAGTGATGACATCCAACCATCTCATCCTCTGCCATCCCCTTCTCCTCCAGCCTTCAATCTTTCCCAGCATCAGAGTCTTTTCCAATGTCAGTTCTTTGCATCAGGTGACCAAAGTATTGGAGCTTCAGCTTCAGCATCAATCCTTCCAATGAATATTCAGGACTGATTTCCTTTAGGATTGACTGGTTTGATCTCCTTGCAGTCCAAGGGACTCAAGAGTCTTCTTCAACACTGCAGTTGAAAATCATCAGTTCTTTGGCATTCAGTTTTCTTTATAGAAACTGAACTGAATGGAGCACCACCTGGGAAGAAGGTCATAAGATTGCTTTTTTTAAAACCATGAAATGTATCAGAGCAAGTGCTGATGATGGTAGAAATGACAGCTGCAGGAAAGTGGGAGGATATTTGCAGAAGTCAAGTCATTTAGTAAGTGAGAGGAAATGGCATCAAAGTAGGAGGCTTATATATCTTAGTTTCCCAGGAATTGTTCTAGCTTCCTTTTGCTGAACTGGAATTATTAACAACCCCTGCCCTACTCCCACAATACAACTGGAGTAATGAAGCTCTTCTGTTATACAAGAGAAATTGGGTGCAGAAACTGGTAAGAACATAGACGAGGGAAGATGGGAAAATGAGAATACTCTAATCATAAGACATATAAAAAAGGTGAATTTGAAGTCTGATGACTAAGGATCTGCCCTTCACAACTTCCCACCCTATGGAAACCCATGAACTCTGTAGATTCACAGTTTGAAAACCAGTGGAAGCAAGTAAAACACCATCCACTAAATTCCCTGAGAAAATGTACTATCTGTACTGTCTGGTCCTGGTGATGTTTCTGAACTCTGTGGCAGAAAAAATTAAATACTTCTAGAGAAATGCGTACTCCATTGATTTTCTTGCCTTGGAGTCTTCAGGAGCAGTCTCTAGTGCTGATCAAATCTGTATTCTGGAGTTTGAATAGTTTTCCCACATACTATATCACAGTAGTTCTTCTGAATGATTCATTATATGTCCTTCAATCTATAGTCAGAGCAAACATGTGACCCACACGAGCTCCTGTCAGTATGTTGCTAGTACATACAGTGTAGAAGGTACTCTTGTTATATTTGATTGTCCTTCTTGGAAAGGTTTTCTTTCATATATTACAGAGATACCAATTTTATTTATTACTTTATTTTTTATTTGCTTTATTTTATTAATAGCTGCTCCTTTAAGTTTTATAATTTGTAGTGATATTCATGCATTAAGTAGACCTTTTCACAATCCATTATAAATAATAAAAGTGCTTCATGAGATATATTATTGGGTCACTTCATGAAGAATTCTATCCACAAAGCATTCTCTCAATATGTCATCCAGAAGATCTTCAAACTACAATGTTGAGACAGTTCTATAGAGCAAGCAGCTTTATCTTTTTCAAGCTGTTATTCCCATTTATGAAAAGTAAATCTCTAAATCACAATTGAGGACTTCAAGAAGGAGAGTTTTAACATTTCCAAAATTCTATATGTTGCCTTAGGGTGGAAATGAAAGGAAAGCTAAAATAAGTTATCAGGACACCTTGATAAGATTTGTTCCAGTAATCTATTAGTGTGTTAATAAAACCATCCCAGATATAAAGAGTTAAAGTGACAATTGATTATTATCTCTTTTAGTCAAGCAAATCACTAAGATGAGAGTTTTATCACATTATCATAATTTCAAAAGTACGGAAGTAGCAAAGAATCTGTAGTCACCTTATTTTTATCTACTATTCCATACGAAATTACATATGTAGATGTTTTTACATGGAAACATCAAGTTAACAAAATAGTTCCTTTGCTATTTTTTTCACTCACTTTTCTTATGATTCATTCATTCACTCAATAATTTTTAAGTATCTTCTCCAGGTCCCTATCTGGGGAGATCTTTCCTGAAGTATAAATGCATAGGAGACCTGATCTAGCCTCAATGAGCTTTCAAGATTTAAAGATTTAAAAATAATAAGATTTAAAAGTAATAAAGTATACCAGAAAGTGTTAAACTGAATGCAATAAAGTGCCAAATGCATAAAACTGCCATGAGACCAAGAACAGATCCCAGGAGTTCTGACTTGCAGTCCAGCACTTGATTTACTGAAAACAAAACAAAACAATAATATAGTGTTTAACTGAAAAGAAAAGGTCTGGTCACTGAAATATATCAGAATGAGCCTTCATCATTTTTGTATGTCACAACAATATCAAGAAGTCCCAAGAGAAATTATTTCTGTGGAAACATTGACTTTTCTTTTCTTTGTTAAACATTGTGTTACCATCGCAATCAACATATAAAAGAACAGTTGTGATCAGAAGCTTCTCTCGTATACAACTGGCATACAAACCATGTCCATGTTTGTCAGCCATATTTTATTGACTTCATCATTGTCAAGTCAAAAGCCTTAAGGGAGTAGGAATCACAACCATATGGGAGCTCAGTAATTTTAGTGATGTAGGAAATGCTAGCTGCAAAGGATACCCAAAGACAAACTTTCAAGCATCAACAGGCATTTTTTTGTAACGAAACTGGAACTAAAACTGACAAAGAAGTTTAGCTTTGCAAAGGCCATTATTTTCTTCACATATATTCTAGAGAGCAATTAAATTCTAAGCAGCATTAGAGCTCTTTCTCACATCAGTGATAAAAAGGCTGGAAAAAAATCCTATCATCTGATTTGCTTCTAAGTGAGGAGATAAAAGTAAACTGCAAAATGAGAACCTCACCTGAGACTCCTGATAGAAATAAGACTTTTCTGAATGAAGATCAGGAAATCATCTTTTACTAAGAAAGCAACCTGAATTCCACTCAGGGAATTTACTCCAGGAAACAGCTGTAAGGAAGATCCATTAGCATGTAAAGAAGCCCTTTTGAGTCAGAATGCAGAATGTCACCAAAGATTGCTATATGCTCCTGTGAGCTTTGGTGATGAGAAGAATTTACCAATAAACTAGGGTAACACAGTGATCTCCTCAAATACACCCTGAAACATTAGCCAACCTCACACTCACAATGCTACAAAGACTGGCTATTTTTTCCATCTCTCTTCTTTTGTCACTACCCGCTCCCTACCTCCTGAATATCTGAAAATACCAAATTCATTTTGAAACCTCACAACAGTCATTTATTATGTATTTTCCTTCATCATTAAGGATGGCACTACTTTCAGAAATAAAGCCTGAATGTTGGCTTCAAATAAGCATTCATTCAAATTCTAATTAAATTACTTTGCTGAAACCTATTTGAAACAATTAGTTATTGGTGCCAGTAGTAATCAGAGATTACAGACACAGAATTTTCAATGTAACCCAGAATTTTGAATAGGTTGTACAATATAATAAAGAGGACTACTTATCAGGCATTATAAAAAGAGATGTGTTTCTCCTTTAAACTGGTATTAATAGTGACTGTAACTTCAAATGTGTCCAAATCTGATGTATGTGGGGAGGAAAGTGTGTAAGTGGAAGAGGTTTAGGTGGGCAGAAAATGAATAGAACCAATAGATTAGTTATGTGATATGCTTAAGAGAGATTGGAAGCCTCATGATAGATTGAACATAAGAATATGATTGTGATATAATGAGATTTGTCAAGAGGGAGTGCCTGGAGCAAAGAAATGTCCCCATGCTCCCATCACAATTTTTTCTAGCAGGTATAGTTGCTTTACAATATTGTGTTAGTTTCTGATGTACAACATCACAGATCAGCCATATGTATACATATATCCGTCCCTCTTGGACCGACCTCCCATGCCTTTCCAATCCCACCCATCTAAATTGCTACAGAGCACTGAGCTGAGCTTCCTGTGCGATACAGCAACCTCCCACTAGCATCTGTTTTACACACAGCAGTGTACATCCATCAACCCCAATTCCCCAGTTCCGCTTCCCCTGCCCCTCCCACATCACATGTCGGTTCTCTACATCTGGATCTGTATTCCTGCCCTGCAAATAGATTTATCTATACTAGTTTTCTAGATGCCACATATATGCATTAAAATAGGATATTTGTTTTTCTCTTTCTGACACACTTCATTCTGTACGACATGCTCTAGGTCCATCTGCATCTCTACAAATGACCCAATTTCTTTCCTTTTTATGGTTGATTAATATTCCATTGTATATATGTACCATATCCTCTCCATCTATGCATCTGTGATGGACATCCAGGTTGCCTCATTGCCTGGCCACTGTAAATAGTGCTGCAATGAACATGTGTCTTTTCAAATTATGGTTTTCTCAGAGTATATGTCCAGTAGTGGGAATGCTAGGTCATATGGCAGTTTAACCAGGAGGCTTACTGAGTATTTTGGGGCCTTCCACATTTTCAATCATATTGGTTGTGGAACTGAATTAATGATTCAACTTTATTTTGATGATGAGGAGGAGGAAGTTCATCTGTTCTTTCCTCTCTTAATTCTTTGGTCTCTCCATACTTGTCTAACCCATTTTTTTTAGCCACATCAGTTAATCCAGGACAAATGGCTGTTTAAATATTGAAGGAATGAGAAGGCATTCTTTTATTAAGAATTTAAATATGCAGCTCTTCCTAGATAGAATGATTTTTTAATTAAGTAATTCAAAGAGTTGAGAAGCATAAAAAAAGTTTGAGAGGAAAAACAATTAAGAGGAAATTTTCAGGAAGAACATTAAAAATGAGTGAAGATGCAAAACACAGGTCTTTTGCCAAACTATTACGATGTAATTAGCTCTTTCATTTTATTTTCAAACATCTCCTCTTCTAAATCTAAACTCTTTGTTAGTAGAATACCCATATAGAATTGGTTTACACCTCTAATGGCAGGAATGCTTAATAACTACATTTGAAAATAGTCCATTTTCTTGCCTTTGCTTATAGCCTCTGCACTTCTCTCCCACTGGATCATGACATACAGCACTGTAATCCACTGAGGTTATCCAGAAGGATGTAAATTTAACTGGGGGAAAAATACAGGGTCACTTATTATGGTCTTAATGATATCCTGTAATGATCAGGTGCCATAACATGAAATTTTATTATGGAATTTTACTCTGTCTCATCTTTATAAAAATCCTGTATGTTAGTTAGCTACTTCTCATGTTACTTATATCTTTCTCTCAAGATAGATTGATGGAGAAAGAGAAGGAGGAAAGGAGGAAAAAAGAGAGAGAAGAGAAAGAGAAGGAGGGAGGGAGGAAAAAAGAGATAGAGAACTGCTTACCCACATATGCATTTATTCTTGAGATACTTCTTACGCATTTCTGTACATCTAACACCATGCTTGTTGTTACCTGTGTAATATTCTGCGTGTCTTAGCAAGTGGTCAAGTATTTCTTTGTTCTAATAAGTTATTTCCTTTAAGTAAACTCTACTAACATTTTGATTATAAATATAGCACCCTGAAATGCATTTTGAAATTTTTTTTCTACTCATTTCTCTGAATTATTCTTTGATTGCAGATGACCTTGGCCTTTTCTGAGAAATACAATTCTTGAAGGAGGCAACTGTAAACTTAAATCTCCAATCAGAGCTTCTGCCAATAATGTGAATTGAATAGAAACTAAATACCATGATAAACTCAGAAGTAGTCAAACAAAATTCCCCAAGATTGTGCCATTAGAGAACCCCTCCCATATGCAAATGTTTGAAGTCCATAAAATACTGGAGTCAGAGATGGGGGGATACTGAGACCCCGCCAAAACACATATTTTTGACACATAACCCTATGGACAGGCTTCACCATTTTGTCTCCTCCTTTACAGGTTGTGTCTTTTCCTTTATTTAAGTGCCCAAGCTGGAAGGGAGATCCAACTTGAAAGGTAGACTCTTTGAGGCTCAGTATCCCAAAAATGCACTGTCAGCAATTAGTAAACAGATCATGTAAATAAAACTCCTGAACCAAGTGCTGACATTTAAGAACTAAGGCTTACCCTAGCCTCAGGCTTTTCACTTAATTGCAGCCAACTGAAAGGTAGACCACTAAAGCACACAATTTCAGAATGCATTATGGATTTATCAAGAGAATATATTAATTTATCCATGAAAACATTTGTGCCACTGTCATGTAGCCAGGCAGAAAAAAGAAAAAGGTTTCATTCAAACACTATAATCAGAGGCTCCCCGTAGACATAGTGTAAAAGCAGTATGCTTTCTAAAGGCAATTTAAAGGTGACCTGTTCTTAAAACACTTCGCACATTTCACATAGTTTTCAACTTCTGCCACCTCAGGAGTTACTTTTTCTGGGGTTACAGTTTTCAGCTGTGACTCTGCATCATCTGGAGCATGCAAATCTCTTTCCTTAAAACTATTTTGGGCCATGAATTATTATAAATCATCCACCTGGAGCCTGCATCACAGAGAAAAAAAGGCATTGTTTTACACCATGAAGAGTCCCTCCTTTTTTCTTTTCTGAAACCCTAAAACAGTCTGTATTAACGATGGAAAATATATTCCCTAACTACAGAGGGAAGACCTATTTCTTAACAAATGATGATTTATCATTTTAGAACAGAAAGCTGCATTAGCAAACCAATGAAAATGGCTAAAAGTGTAAACACTTTGCTTAGCAATTATATATATGACAGGTTCATTTATCTACCTGTATACAGCCTTAATTTACACCAGCACTTAACAGTTAATTGTTGAAGTGCACTTTTCTGCAGTAGGAGTGGGTTTTTTTAAGAGCATCCTGAAACAGAAAACACTTTTAAATAAACACCAATGCCATTAATTATCCGATCAAAACAACACTTAAAAATGCCAGAAAAAAGAGATAACGAAAAAAAGGTAAAACACCATTTGCATAAAGAAATTAAAACATCAATTATTGAACGATTAAATATTATCATATTTCTTCTGGACCAATGGATGATGAAGTTACAAATAGTGCTTATAAGAAACTTCTTAAAAATATCTTCATAACACTGGCATTATTTTCACTTCTTTATACTAATTTAGAATTAAAACATTGTTAAAAATCTTTAAATACAACCAAAATCTTGTCAGTATTTGCAATATTCTATAGTCTTCTCTTCTTGTTTTCTGTCATTTGTCCATTTATTGTCATCCCCTTCTATATATTTTGTGCTTTATTTAAGCTGTTACTTAATGAATCTCTTTTATACAAATGGGTTAGTGACAAGGGTATTCCATCAATACTAGCAATGTCCATGCTGATTGCCTAGTGAACATAAAATTTCACAAATTTTTTATGTTCTAAAATTGTTTATATATTAAGTCATGAGCATCATAATCAGAAAAATTTGAATAAGCTGAATATTTAGAAATCCCTCATCATATTTAGAAGTTTCATTATACATTTTCAATGGCAAATTTGCTAGGTGTTTAGTGAGTACCTTGGAGGAAGAGAAGGAACTCTCAAGGTAATAAAAGGATGGTCTGATAAATCTGGAGCTAATCAACCTTGAACATGAATGTTTCTTTCAACATACTTTTTGAGTAGTCATAAGTAGATAATTTGCAGACTTTCCTGATGGCTCAGAGGTAAAGAACCTGCCTGCAATGCAGGAGACACAAGAGAAGAGTGTTCAGCTCCAGGGTTGGGAAGATCCCCTGGAAGAGGAAATGCCAATGCACTCCATTGTTCTTGCTTGAAAAATCCCAAGGACAGAGGAGCCTGGCAGGCTATAGTTCCAAGGGTCACAAAGAGTCCAACATTACTGAGCATACAGAGAGAGAGGTAGATAACTTAAACTCTCCAAGCTTCAATTTCCTTAATTTTAGAAAGAAGATAATACCTTTTTCTTACAGGTTGTGTGTGTCCATGTGTGCATGTGTGTGACAGAGAAAAGAGAGAGATAACGAATGAGCTGTGATACTACAAACCACCCACTACAGTCCCTGTTCTCTAGATACCCCTTGGTACAGGTGACTATCATGGCTTCCCTCTACCCTATTGCACATCCCTCAGATTTCCTTCCTTAAAGAGTATCACAAATTCAACCGACAGACAAGAGTGGCTCTCAGGAGCCAGGAGTCTATTATGACCTACAAAGACTAATCAACCATCATCTCTGTACACAAAAGATCTCAAGTTGTCTTCTGCCTGTCCACTTTCTTTTCCTTCTTTCCTATCACTTCAGAATGTATTTTCCTAGATCTTTCCAAGAATCTCCAGTTATCACCTGCGGTTTTGCCTGTCAGTGAGTGAGAAGCAGACTCGCTGCTTTCTCAAATACTTCGGGTCCTCTTTTCTTGATCCAGCACTTTACAAGCACAGTCTCAACTTTCCCATTCAGTTGTTGCCCTTTGTGAGTCATGCTTAGCTCTGATCCCTCCTCCTCCAGGGGCAGGTGGATGTACCAGGTGCCCCGAGGATCAGAGATGCACTTTTCTTGCCCAGAGCCATTATATCAAAAGGCAGAATCCGAAGTTATATCTAAGGAAGAGAGAGAGGGAGATTCTGAGTGGGCCAGTTGGGAATTTTAAAAGAACACTAAATTTTCCTGCAATCGAATGTAACTCTTTGCCTAAAGTAAGCTTTCTTAAGAAAGCAATAGATTTGTATATACATACAGATCAAGCTCTCTTATTGATTTTATTATACTATGTTTTGATCTGTAATATGTATATTTATTAAATTGTGCTTTCTTTTTTAAGTCAGGATATTCAAACTGGATAAAATTTTGTAATGCCATCTGGAATAAACATTCACTTTACAGTTTTAATTGTATTATGAAGAAATTGAACTAAAACAGACAAATGAGAAATAAACTAATATATCTTAAATATCTAATTTGTACAAGGCATTAAAAATCTGACCTATAGAAATCTTCGTGGAGAAGGCAATGGCAAGCCACTCCAGTACTCTTGCCTAGAAAATCCCCTGGATGGAGGAGCCTGGTAGGCTGCAGTCCATGGGGTCGTGAGACTGAGCGACTTCACTTTCACTTTTCACTTTCACACAATGGAGAAGGCAGTGGCAACCCACTCCAGTGTTCTTGCCTGGAGAATCCCAGGGATGGCAGAGCCTGGTGGGCTGCTGTCTATGGGGTCGCACAGAGTCGGACACAACTGAAGCGACTTAGCAGCAGCAGCAGAAATCTTCACTTTACAGATGAGGAAACAGGATCACAGTACTTCAGAGACATATTTAAGATCATACAACTTTATAAACCAGTAGTTGGAGGAATTGGAGTTGAACAATGTTTAACTAATGTATATTTTACATCATCTCTTGATGTAGGAAAAATCTTCTACATAAAGAAGTCATATGACTTATCCTTATGTATTTTAACTAGTTAGGATGAGGGGTAAAATTTTTAGGTTTTGTCTGTTTTTTTCATTCTAGTGCTTATTCCATTATGCCAAAATGCCTGAAACTGTTAATTTTGAGATAATTCAAAAGTCACAATCACTGTATAATAAACTTTAATAAATATCTTGATTTTTTTCTTTAAAGGATTTTCTTTACTTCTTTGATACAAGCTCCGTAGAGGGCATAATTTTTCAATGTTAATTTGTTGTTGGGATTTGTGAAGTGGATTGCTTTAAAACTACAGTTACAATTACTTTTTATTAGAGCTTAAATTTTTGACATGGAGAAAGCTACTCAGCATTTGAACATTAGAAATAAATGGCTATCATGTATTCTTTGTTGAGGCAAGAGACATCTCACAATTGTATAGACAAAAAAGACTATTAGTAAGATATTCACATGTATTCCATTAACTTGAATGTTTTAATTTAGATAGCTATAAGTAATAAAAGTCTTTTAAAAATTCATTCTCAATGGAAAATTTTGAGGATTTTTGTCTCTGGTTTTCTAGTCTTATGTGAAGCTTCATAGATTTATTTGAGGAATAAATGAGAATGTATAAAGCTTTTAGCACAGTAGCATGTGTATTGCTCAAATAAATTTTGGCTTCATTTCTTGGCATACATAATATATTTCCAGGATATTTAAATTGCTAATTATAATAGCAACATTTATTGAAACTCAAAAATCAAACCATATACAAAAGGAAGAAACTATACCACTACCACACATCATATACAAAAATTGTCAAAATGGATTAAATACTTAAATATAAGAGCTAAATGTATAAAACTCTTAGAACAAAAGTTTTAGTCTCTTCATGATCTTGGATTTGACAATGTCACCATTAAGCACAAGCAACAAATAAATAAGTGGGTCTTCATTAAACTTGAAAACTATGTACATCAAAAGAGGTTTAAAGAAAGCACACAGAATGATAGAAAATCATTTGCAAACCATATACATGAGTAAATGATTTACAAGTCATATATCTGATAAAATTATAGTATCCAGAATAAAAAAAAAACTCATAACACAATAACAAAAAAATACAAGGAAGTCAACTTTAAAATGGGCATAGAATTTGGATACACATTTCTCCAAAAAAGATATGCAGGGCAGACTCTGGTTTTTTTGGGGGGTAGATAAAAAAAAAAAAAAAGATATGCAAATACCCAAAAAAAACACATGAAAATATAGTCATCAGTCATTAGTCATTAGGGAAATGCAAGTCAAAGCTATAATAAGGTCACACACAGTAGGATGACTATACACAAGCAAAAAAAAAAAGCAGGAAATAAGTGCTGTCAATGCTTTGGAGAAATTAGAATCTTCCACGGTGCTGGTGGGTATGTGAATGTAGCCACTGTGGAAAATGATTTGAGAGTTCCTCAATAAGTAAAGCATAGAATTACCAGGAAAATGTAACATTGCTAGTTGCTCAGTTATGTCCGACTCTTTGGACTGTAGCCTGCTGGTCTCCTCTGTCCATGGAATTCTCCAGGCAAGAATACTATAGTGAGTATCCATTCCTTTCTCCAGGGAATCTTCCTGATCCAGGAATTGAACCCTGGTTTCCCGCATTGCAAGCAGATTCTTTACTGTCTGAGCCACAAGGGAAGAATTACCATATGACTCAGCAATTCCACTCCTAATACTCCCATACTTCCTTAAGAATTGAAACTAGTCTTGAAGCAAAAAAATTTTGCACCAATATTTATAGCAGAACTGTTACAATAACCAAAAGGTGGAAATAACCTAAATGTACAAAGTTTGTTATTTTCATACAATAAAACATTATTCAGACACCAAAACATGCACAGTGGGGATGAATCTTGAAAATATTCCACTAAAAGTGAAATAAATCAGGCATAAAAAGCTATATGTTTATATCCACTTATATAAAATATCAGACACAGAATAAGACAATGCTTGAAGACAGAAAACAGATTAGTATTGGTAGGTGTTGGGGAAACAGAGGAATGAGGAGTGGCTGCTTAATGGGTACAGGGTTTCCTTCTGGGGTTAATGAAAATATTCTGAAATATATAAAACATGTGGGTATACTACTAGACTGATCAAAAAGTTCTTTTGATTGTATGACGTTATGGAAAAATCAGAACAAACTTTTTTGCCAACCCAATAAATGCCACTGAATTGTACACTTTAAAATAGTTAAAATTATAAAATTATGAATTTTATTTTTTATATCTTACCACAGTGAAGAATACAAACATTTACATACATACATACTTCTTAATTGATGTAATAAAATAATGTATATATTATATATACTATCTAAGAGTGTATGGGGTTTTCTGGTAGGCTCAGTGATAAAGAATCTGCCTGCCAATACAGGAGACATGGTTTCAATACCTGGGTCAGGAAGATTCCCTGGAGAGGAAATGGACACCCACTCCAGTATTCTTGCTTGGGAAATTCCATGGACAGAGGAGACCAGCAGGCTGCATGGGGTATAAGAGTCAGAGACAACTTAGAAACAAAGCAGTAACAACATGCTTGTATAGAGTATATACAATCTTCATGATTAGTTCAGTGCAGTTCAGTCGCTCAGTCATGTCTGACTCTTTGTGACCCCATGAATCGCAGCACGCCAGGCCTCCCTGTCCATCACCAACTCCTAGAGTTCACCCAGAATCACGTCCATCGAGTCAGTGATGCCATCCAGCCATCTCATCCTCTGTCGTCCCCTTCTCCTCCTGCCCATAATCCCTCCCAGCATCAGAGTCTTTTCCAATGAGTCAACTCTTCGCATGAGGTGGCCAAAGTACTGGAGTTTCAGCTTTAGCATCATTCCTTCCAAAGAAATCCCAGGGCTGATCTCCTTCAGAATGGACTTGTTGGATCTCCTTGTAGTCCAAGGAACTCTTAAGAGTCTTCTCCAACACCACAGTTCAAAAGTATCAATTCTTTGGCACTCAGCTTTCTTCACAGTCCAACACTAACATCCATACATGACCACAGGAAAAACCATAGTCTTGACTAGACAAACCTTTGTTGGCAAAGTAATGTCTCTGCTTTTCGATATGCTATCTAGGTTGGTCATAACTTTCCTTCCAAGGAGTAAGCATCTTTCATTTTCATGGCTGCAGTCACCATCTGCAGTGATTTTGGATCCAAAAAAATAAGTCTGACACTGTTTCCACTGTTTCCCCATCTATTTCCCATGAAGTGATGGGACCAGATGCCATGATCTTTGTTTTCTGAATATTAAGTTTTAAGCCAACTGTTTCACTCTCTTCTTTCCTTTCATCAAGAGGCTCTTTAGTTCCTCTTCACTTTCTTCCATAAGGGTGGTGTCATCTGCATATCTGGTTATTGATATTTCTCCCAGCTATCCTGATTCCAGCTTGTGCTTCTTCCAGCCCAGCATTTCTTATGATGTGCTCTGCATATAAGTTAAATAAGCAGGGTGACAATATACAGTCTTGACATACTCCTTTTCCTATTTAGAACCAGTCTGTTGTTCCATGTAGAGTTCTAACTGTTGCTTCCTGACCTGCATTTAGGTTTCTCAAGAGGCAGCCCAGGTGGTCTGGTATTCCCATCTCTTTCAGAATTTTCCACAGTTTATTGTGATCCACACAATAAACAAATCAAAGGCTTTGGCATAGTCAATAAAGCAGAAATAGATGTTTTTCTGGAACTCTCTTGCTTTTTCGATGATCCAGCAGATGTTGGCAATTTGATCTCTGGTTCCTCTGCCTTTTCTAAAACCAGCTTAAACAACTGGAAGTTCACGGTTCATGTATTGCTGAAGCCTGGCTTGGAGAATTTTGAGCATTACTTTACTAGCATGTGAGATGAGTGCAATTGTGTGATATTTGATCATTCTTTGGCATTGCCTTTCTTAAGGATTCAAATGAAAAGTGACCTTTTCCAGTCCTGTGGCCACTGCTTAGTTTTCCAAATTTGCTGGCATATTGAGTGCAGCACTACCACGGCATCATCTTTCAGGATTTGGAATAATTCAACTGGAATTCCATCACCTCCACTAGCTTTGTTCGTAGTGATGCTTTCTAAGGCCCACTTGACTTCACATTCCAGGATGTCTGGCTCTAGGTGAGTGATCACACCATCGTGATTATCTTGGTCATGAAGATCTTTTTTGTACAGTTCTTCTGTGTATTCTTGCCACCTCTTCTTAATATCTTCTGCTTCTGTTAGGTCCATACCTTTTCTGCCCTTTATCTAGTCCACCTTTGCATGAAATGTTCCCTTGGTATCTCTAATTTTCTTGAAGAGATCTCTAGTCTTTCCCATTCTGTTGTTTTCCTTTGTTTCTTTGCATTGATCGCTGAGGAAGTCCTTCTTATCTCTTCTTGCTATTCTTTGGAACTCTGCATTCACATGCTTATATCTTTCCTTTTCTCCTTTGCTTTTCGCTTCTCTTCTTTTCACAGCTATTTGTAAGGCCTCCTCAGCCAGCCATTTTCTTTAATGCATTTCTTTTCCATGGGGATGGTCTTGATCCCTGTCTCCTGTACAATGTCGCGAACCTCAGTCCATAGTTCATCAGGCACTCTATCTATCAGATCTAGTTCCTTAAATCTTTTTCTTGCTTCCACTGTATAATCATAAGGGATTTGATTTAGATCATACCTGAATGGTCTAGTGGTTTTCCCTACTTTCTTCAATTTAAGTCTGAATTTGGCAATAAGGAGTTCATGATCTGAGCCACAGTCAGCTCCCGGTCTTGCTTTTGCTGACTGTCTAGAGCTTCTCCATCTTTGGCTGCAAAGAATATAATCAATCTGATGTCAGTGTTGACCATCCATCTGGCGATGTCCACGTGTAGAGTCTTCTCTTGTGTTGTTGGAAGAGAGTGTTTGCTATGACCAGTGTGTTCTCTTGGCAAAACTCTATTAGCCTTTGCCCTGCTTCATTCCATATCCCAAGGCAAATTTGCCTGTTACCCCAGGTGTTTCTTGACTTCCTACTTTTGCATTCCAGTCCGGTATAATGAAAAATACATCTTTTTTGGGTGTTAGTTCTAAAAGGTCTTGTAGATCTTTGGGTGATTATGATATATCAAAATAGATTCACCTTTTGTTTAAAAAAATAAAACACTCATTCTGGTGAGTGATATTGATAAGCATATATGGGGGCAGAGGTTATAGGGAAAGCTCTGAATCTTCCTTAATCTCATTACAAACCTAAAACTGCTCTTAGAAAATAAAATATTAAAAAAGGAACGCTCTTGCACTGTTGGTGGGAATGTAAATCGATACAGCCACTATGGAAGACGGTATGGAGATTCCTTAAAAAACCAGGAATAAAACCACCATACAACCCAGCAATCCCACTCCTAGGCATATACCCTGAAGAAATCAAAACTGAAAAAGACACATGTATCCCATCGTTCATTGCAGCACTATGTACAATAGCTAGAACGTGGAAGCAACCTAGATGTCCATTGAGAGATGAATGGATAAAGAGGTTGTGGTACATATACACAATGGAGTATTACTCAGACGTAAAAAGGAACGCATCTTTATGCGTTCAGTTCTAATGAGGTGAGTGAACCTAGAACCTATTATACAGAGTGAAGTAAGTCAGAAGGAGAAAGATAAATATTGTATTCTAATGCATATATACAGAATCTAGAAAAATGGTACTGAAGAATTTATTTACAGGGCAACAATGGAGAAACAGAGAACAGACTTATGGACATGGGGAAAGGGAAGAAGATGGTGAGATGTATGGAAAGAGTAACATGAAAACTTACATTACCATATGTAAAATAGACAGCCAACGGGAATTTGCTGTATGACTCAGGAAACTCAAACAGGGCTCTGTATCAACCTACGGGGTGGGATGGGAAGAGAGATGGAAGGGAGGGTCTAAAGGGAGCAGACATATGTATACCTATGGCTGATTCATTTTGAGATTTGACAGAAAACAACAAAATTCTGTAAAGTGATTATCCTTCAATTAAATAAATTAATTAAAAAATAATAAAGAGCGTTTCTGCATAAGGCAAAAAAAAAAAAAAGCCTTTGGAAAAATGGTAAAGGAGTAGGAGGGAAAGGAAAAAAATTGTATTTATTTCTTAAGTGTGTCATTGAAAGCTTTTTTGTATGTGGGAGGTACAAACAACTTGGGTTTTCACATTTTCACAAAAAAGAAAAATATGTACAAACAAAACAACCTTGAGAGACAAGCATCAAAGCTTTTTTTATTCTCTTTTAGATATGGCATAATATAAATAATTAGTGTATTCCAGAGGAAATGGGATTTATTTTTTCTTGTTTGTTTTGTCTCGTTTAGTTTCCTTAGTTGAACCAAAAGCCTTCAAAAATCTTTTCATTTGAACTACTGACAATAATAATAATCACCTATAATTTGCCCCTGTTCTTCTCCATAATAAAGTTAGGTTCAGTTCAAGCTACTTATATAAGCAAAGTTATTATTTCATTGTCCAGTTTCTGCCCATAAAATTGACCTATTTAAGGTCCTTTTGTAATGCTTGTCAGAAGAAAATAACATTTCCCTGAAACCATGACTAAGTTTGTGTTTTCATTGAGCACAGTTTTCAACAAACATCTTCATTTTGCTTTGTAAATCTTATATTTAGAGTATTTCTATCTGAAAGAAGAATAACATCATTAATATTTTCTGCTTTGATGCCCAAAACCCTTGACTATTCTCCATCTCTCCCACTTCCAGGCCACTGTTTTGTTTCAGATTTGCATTAGTCATTTTTCTGACTGTCTGGTGTGCCCTTTCCTATCTTCTCTAACTGCATTTGCTCACTGTACTGTATTTATCATATACCATTAATGGTATTTTATATCAAATATATAAATTTATATATATATTTTTATATCAATATATTTGATATTTTATATCATATATATATATATTTTTATATATTTTATATCAAAAATATCCTCTCCATCATGAGATGTTTCCTGAGGGACTCTCTATTTTAGCATTGACAGACTTGGCCATGAGATCTGCTGCATCCAGTGGAATGAGAGGGGAATAGCACTTACCACTTCTAAATCAGAGCTTTGACAGAATGCAGTAACTTTTCTCTAGTTCTCAATTTCCCCATCAGTAATGTGGGACTGTGAAGAAAGCTGAGCGCCGAAGAACTGATGCTTTTGAACTGTGGTGTTGGAGAAGACTCTTGAGAGTCCCTTGGACTGCAAGGAGATCCAACCAGTCCATTCTGAAGGAGATCAGTCCTGGGTGTTCTTTGGAAAGACTGATGCTAAAGCTGAAACTCCAGTACTTTGGCCACCTCATGCGAAGAGTTGACTCATTGGAAAAGACTCTGATGCTGGGAGAGATTGTGGGCAGGAGGAGAAGGGGACGACAGAGGATGAGATGGCTGGATGGCATCACCGGCTCAATGGACGTGAGTTTCAGTGAACTCCGGGAGATGGTGATGGACAGGGAGGCCTGGTGTGCTGCGATTCATGGGGTTGCAAAGAGTCGGACACAACCGAGTGACTGAACTGAACTGAACTGAATATGGGACAAATGATGAAAGATAATATAGCTAAAGTATTTAACCTATTTCTAGCCCAGTAGTTGCTTAAAATCTTTTAAAATATATCAATAATTATATAATAATCATTGTTTTCCAATTATTTTAGAAGAAAAAAGCACAAAACAATATATTCAGCCAATAATAGAATAATAGTTTTCTGTAACCACTCGTCATTTTGAGTGCAAATACTATGCTTCTAATTGTCTTTAGTGAGGATAGCTCATCAGCCTTTATAGGAATGATGGAAGCCCTAGTCCTCAAATTCACTGTTCAAAATAATTTTCACCTCTAAGATGCGGTAGAACATTCACAACATGACAGATTATTCACCATTTCCCATAGAACATGCATGAAGAGGAGGGAAAAACAGACTTGTTCTGGTTCTATAACAGAATCCATCTTCTGAATCAAGGTTATTCTTGGCAAGAACAATCATTGTCCAGAAAACAATAAAGCCAACTTGTGAAAAATGTTCTTGAGTTCCAGCGTACACAGAACTGTAAATCACTATTTATGAAGTATCCAATTTTCATTGGTATTTTATATGATCATCATAGTCAATAACAAGTAAAATAGCTTAAGAAACTAATTTAAGTTTTCAGCACTAAGAGATGTGATTCCTAGTTTTTAATGGAAGAGTCACTGGCAGAGTTTATATATGTAATTAATCTATAAGACGAATATACATATTTTTGTTTTGTCACAGGGTAAATTGAAATTTATTTCATGCCTTCAAACAGGTGCTCAAAACTGATCGGAATATGGAATGAAAGAGTAGCTTTGGTTAAACTAGATTTGTTTGCCTCCAAATTGAATGGAAGTGCTCACTGGTTATAATAATAAATTTACTGAAAAATGTATTAATCTATATTCCACTTTAGGTAGGGCATATTGAAGAAAAAAATTCCTCCTTTTAAAAATTATTTCATAGAGAATCAATAAAAAGCACTTTATTTGTGTAAATTTTTTATCTTAACACTATCATATTGTATATATTTACTGGATCTTAATCTTCTGAAGGCATGGTTAGTCAAGAGAATATGGAAAAACTGACTTTCTATTTTTTCCTTTCTCTCTCTCTCTCTCCTACTCTCATTCTAAAGGCTTTAGTGGGAAAATTAGGCTATCTGAGCAGAATAATTTAGAACACATGAGACTGTGGTAGTTGTGACTGTGATAAGAGAACTCAGTTAATGATATTATTCTGAATTTGAGTCTGAGGCTGCCACAGGAATAAGATTATCCTGGACAAGATAACTCTCATTAAATCATTAGCATTCACCCTCTGCCCTCTTGTGGTAGCTATTACCGCTTGACTAATATGGGATGAAGGTTATGAATCAATGAGCAATAATAGATAATATCTAATGTTCCTAAAACACTGCTTATTAAAATGAATGTGCATTTGTATTAAAATCATTTCTTTCCTTTTCTTTCAGTGATACTTTAATACAATTTTAAATATAACTACTTTAATTTTGCAATTGTACTTTTCAAACCACTTGCATAAAAGTGCCTGATTGGAAATAAACCAGGAGAGCTAATTACAAGCCCCAGATGCTGAAACAGCCTTCCACTCTTCTGTTC
The DNA here is from genome assembly GCF_027580195.1 of Bos mutus. Lineage (NCBI taxonomy): Eukaryota > Metazoa > Chordata > Mammalia > Artiodactyla > Bovidae > Bos > Bos mutus. The sequence continues at coordinate 37,021,925 of NC_091618.1, forward strand.
GCCGTAATCAGATGGCTTTGTTGTGCTTATCCAGCAATACAAAGAATTTGAGAAAATCAGTGTGTTACATAATTGCTGCATTTATCTACATTTATTGGTTGTATTTTGGACTACTTTAAAGCTGGACAATTCTGCTTTGAGGGATAGATTTATTTTTTCAGACATTGCATTTGTTCAAACATTAATTAAATGTCTACACTTTTTTTGTGAAACACATATAATTAGTAGCACTTCGCCACCCTCCCTTAAGGAAGGCCTCCTATGAGAGCTTTGTGATATGATTATAGGATAGATAAGAACTATATTTTATAAGCTTCTGCATAAAAAATCTTTCCTACTTGCTTGTTGATAAGTGAAATGCCACCACTGTAGATTAATTTCCTTGATGTACCTCCAGCACATAAGTGGCTGTATTTGGGGTTGAGGGGTGACCAGGTAGAATGCTGGTGAATCTCACACACTCTCTTGCTTTCCTTCTCGCTCTCATTTTCTCTTGTGCTCTTTTGCTCTCATCCTCCTTTTGCTTTTCTCTCCCTGAACAATGTGTGATTTGATTTGTACATGCAATCTGTGTATGAAATGACTCCTCTTTTCAACAGGCAGGAGAGGCCGAGGGCTGTAAATATTGTTGTCTGTGGCCTTTCCAGAGGGAGTAAAGAAGGTTTCCTCCTTCTAACAGCAAAGAATGGATAATGCTGCTTGCAATTCATCAAATAAGGATAGATTAAAACCAGAATTCAGTAGTTTATGATAAAGCTTGCTAACTTAAATCAAGCCAGAGACTTAGTTCATTTCTTCTTTTTCTGTACTTTTTATTGGCTATACCCTGTCATTTCTATCACTTGGTTCCATTCAGGAGAAACCGGGGTAGAATGGGTTATGCTGTGCTAACAAACATTTCCAAAATCTCAGCTGAAAACAGCAGTGATTGATCTCTCTCTCCCAGTACATGCCCACTGGGTGTCTGCTAATCATAGTTACTGGGCTGTTGGGTAACTTTCCCTCTCATTGTCAATGTCAGAATGAGAGAGCAGTAGAGGCTTGCATTCCTGCAATTAAGTCACATACATAACTTCTGTTCACAACTCAGTGACCAGAAACTCAAGGTCTCTAGGAAATACAGTCTTATCACATGTCTGGGAGGGGAGTAACCTGGAAATACTTAGTGAATAATAGTAATAACTACCACATATGCTTTCTCCAAAAGTATCTCCCAGTTTGAGAAGACAACAGCTTAGTTTGCTGCAATTACTAGAGATTCTTAGCACATGATATTTCTCTGCATCCTACTGTTTTGTTCATTCTTCTAGTTTTCCTAGTTTATCACTGAATTCATATTCTTTCTTCTATTTCATTGCACTTCCATTACTCTCTGTGTTGCCAGAGTTAACATTCTGGAGGAGGATGTGGGCATTTAAGTGAGAAATAGTAGACAGAGGTTTAAGTGCAGTGAAAGGACACAGGAGAGTTTCCATGTCACAGTGATAGAGTTAAGAAAGCTTCCAAAAGGGTGATATTCGAGTTGAAGGGCAGGGATGAGAGATTATTACACTGAGTCAAAATACATTCAAATGCAAGGAGACATGATGAATGCAGGGATACGCTGTTTAGCATAGTCATCTGAAATTCAAATTTTCAGAAAGAGTCTGTTTGGGGCTATCTTGGGTCATACAGACAGTGCTTGGCTAAAGGAGAGCAGAACATCATGATTGAAAATAACACCAATACTATTTGATGAAAAGAGAGGGCTGCTATCAAAGAAATGAGAGAGAGAGAGAGTTAGTGTTGGTCAAGGAAAAATAAAATATATATGCATACACAATTGCCCACTGCTGCTGCTGCTAAGTCTCTTCAGTCTTGCCTGACTCTCTGCGACCCCTTGGACAGCAGCCCACCAGGCCCTTCTGTCCACAGGATTCTCCAGACAAGAATATTGGGGTGGGTTGCTATTTCCTTCTCCTAATTGTCCACTATGGTAAAGCAATAACAAAAATGACTAGAAATTATACATATAGATATATATCTTCCTTGGTGGATCAGTCATAAAAATTCAGTCTGCCAGTGCAGGAGACACAGGACATGAAGGTTCAATCCCTAGGTCAGGAAGATCCCCTGGAGGAGGAAATGGAATCTACTCCAGTATTCTTGTCTGAAAAATCCCATGGACAGAGGAGCCTGGGCTATAGTTCATGAGGTCTCAAAGAGGCAGACATAACTGAGCGCTGTGCTGCACATACATACATATACATGTACACACACATACATTCTTTTTTTTTTTTCTCATGTGTGTGTACACACACATACATTCTTTTTCATATTTTTTTCCAATATGGCTTATCAAAGGATATTGAACATAGTTCCCTAGTAGGACCTTGTTTATCTGTTCTATATATAGTAGTTTGCATCTGCTAATCCCCAAATCCCAATCCATCCCTTCCCTACCCACCTCTCCATTGACAACTGCAATACTATTCTCTATGAAATATGACTAAGGTTTTGTATATCACATCAAAATGTCTGGATTTCATCCTTAAGGTAAGTAACTAAAGTAACATAATAATTGAGTGACAGATTCAGATTGTAGTTTAGAAAGATCTTTCTTCCTCCCACAGTATTGCAGAGGATGAATTCAGTGGGACATGAAGCAGATAGTCCTACTGGGGGCTGTTGTTACAATTTAGTTGAGATACTTAGAAACAATAGAAGTAAAGGCAAGGAGAGCAAAGATCCAAGATGGGTAGAGAATGTATAATTAGCTGCATTTAGGGATCATGGCACCCCACTCCAGTACTCTTGCCTGGAGAATCCCATGGATGGAGGAGCCTGGTGGGCTGCAGTCCATGGGGTCACTGAGGGTCAGACATGACTGAGCGACTTCACTTTCACTTTTCACTTTCATGCATTGGAGAAGGAAATGGCAACCCACTCCCAGTGTTCTTGCCTGGAGAATCCTAGGGACGGGGGAGCCTGGTGGGCTGCTGTCTATGGGGTCCCACAGAGTCGGACACAACTGAAGTGACTTAGCAGTAGCAGGGAACAGTAGTACAATGGGTGTCAGTAAGAAGGAGACATGCAAGATGACTTATTTTCTGTCTTTGGCCCCTGGGTGGTGCCAATTACTATAGTGAGCAAAGGTTAGCAGGTTTCCATGAGATGGTGGGCGTGGCAGTGTGCTCAGTCCCTCACAAGACAGCCCTCCCTCCACTATCTTGGCATCCTAAAGGGAAATATCTCAAACAGCAAAATTACTATATTAGCAGTTGCTGCTGCTAAGTCGCTTCAGTCATGTCCAACTCTGTGCGACCCCATAGACGGCAGCCCACCAGGCTTCTCTGTCCCTGAGATTCTCCAGGCAAGAACACTGGAGTGGGTTGCCATTTGCTTCTCCAATGCATGAAAGTGAAAAGTGAAAGTGAAGTCACTCAGTCGTGTCCAACTTTTAGCGACCCCATGGACTGCAGCCTACCAGGCTCCTCTGTCCAAGGGATTTTCCAGGCAAGAGTACTGGAGCGGGGTGCCATTGCCTTCTCCTATATTAGCAGTAATAGCTGACAAATCTTCCCAGGTGGCTCAGCAGTAAAGAGTCTGCCTGCAAATACAGGAGACACAGTTCCATCCCTGGTTCAGGAAGATCCCTTGGAGAAGGAAATGGCAACCTGTTCCAGTGTTCTTGCCTGGGAAATCCCATGGACAGAGGGGCCAGGTGGGTTATAGTCCATAGGGTTGCAAATGAGTCAGACACAACAGCGACTAAACAACAACAATAGCTGACAAACTGGGCCACAACTAGGCTCACGCCATTCTTAGGGATGAGTTGATCATGGCATGTTCAATTTGTGTTGATTCATATATTAAGAATATACAGTGGGGGAATTCCCTTGTGTTCCAATGGTTAAGACTCCATGCTTCCAATGCAGGGGGCACATGTTTGATCCCTGTTTGAAACTAAGGTCCTGCGTGCAGTGCAGTGTGCTCAAACGATAAAAAAAAAGAATATACAGTTTGCATGTCCTATAAAATTTAGAGAAATATTTTTAAAGAACCAACCTTTAGAAATGACTTAAAATCACCAAATTATTGAGTGCTGATATATAAAATGATAATTGATAAGTAAAGAAATATAATTTTCAAAATGAAAAGAAAAAAGTGCTTTCAGCTGCATCCTTGCCTTAAAAGGTAGAGTAATGTTTCAGTTATCACAGTGCTTATGAAGAGTATCTGCAGACACCTCCATTTTCAAATATCTTTACTCTTTTCCTTCACTCATCTAATAAATTAACATAAATACCAAGTTAAGTGGGTCCCTGGATTTCAAAATTAATTTTCACCTTCCTCTTTTACACTCATGCTTGGCCACAGCACTATAAAACTGGATCTAAGTCTCTGCCTGTCCTGGGAAGCACTGAATGATCTTCCTGTATTTCCTTAAATGTCACGGCCATATACCTAAACCTCACAGTCACTTTAAATCCGTTGTAAAGCACCATGGGATACTCAGAAATAATCACTTGAACAAATTCAAACATAACGTAATTAAACTTCAACTTGGATGTGCCTTTCAATTGTGATGATTTGAGCTGAAGTTAGAAAAAATATTCATCATTTATTCATTTATTTATGCATGCACTTGTTCTGAAAATATTAAGACCCTTTAATGTGGAAGACCCTGGAAAATGAAACTATGAACCAGAAAGTGCAAGACAAAGTACATACTTGAATAATAAAAATATGACATAAAATGTATACTGAGTCACAACAACTTGAGGAAAAAATCCATAATAAATTCCATTACATCCCCACAAAGAGAAAGTTACCTTTTCAACTTCCTTTTTAAGAGGCATGATACTGTAAATTTGTTTTTTTTTTTTTTTTAGAGAAAAATTAAAAGTGAGGGAGGAAACAAGAAACTAGCACAGTTGTGGTGAGGCTGTAGAGAAAAATAAATGTAAAAACCACATGGTTACATAAAAATGGGTATTGCTAAGTTTTTCTTTTTAAAATCATTAAGCTGGAATGTTTAATGACAATTTTGTATGTAGAGGAATGCTTTAAATTGAACTCTAAGATTAAAACTTTGAGAAAGTATCAGCTGATTCCAAACGCTAGAACCAGCTCTCCATTATTTCACTCTGACAACATTCTCTTTATGTGATTCTACTCACTAGACCACAAGCATACTTTCACCAGTGCCTTACTTCAGCTAGAATCAACTTAGCTTAGTTAGCTCAGTGCTATAACAAATTATCACAGTCTGGGTGGCAAACAACAGACGATTTCTCTGGCAGCTGGGAAGTCAAAGATCAAGGTGCCAGCAGATTTGTTTTTTGCTGAGGATCCTCTTCCTACAATGTGGACAGCTGCCTTCTCACTGTGTGCTCACAGGCCTTTCCTAGGTGTGTGCACACAGAGACAGAAGGGGCTCGGGCCTCCTCCTCTTATAGAGCACTGATTCCATCCTGGAGGCTCAGTCCTCATGACCTCATCTGAACCTAATTACTTCCCAAAAGCCTCACTTCCAAATACCATCTTGTTGGAGATAGGACTTCAACATATGAATATAGTGGAGACACAAACATTAAGTACAAAAGTACAAGTCAACAGAAATCATAAATCTTAAGAGAAAAGAATAAAAATGCAAATGATGATTTAACTGTTTCCATCACGTCACAAGATAGAATATGCGAAAGTCTACTATAGGAAGCAAAGGAGCTTTGGACAAACGAGGTATAATTGATCTTGTAACTCCATTTGTACATAATAAAGCATTTAAAATGGGCTTCTCTGGTGGCTCAGATGGTAAAGAATCTGCTGGCGATGTAGGAGACTCAGTTTTAATCTTTGGGTCAGGATGATTCTTTGGAGAAGGGAATAGCAGCCCACTCCAGTATTCTTGCCTGGAGAATCCCAGGGACAGAGGAACCTGGAGGACTGCAGTCCATGGAATCGCAAAGAGTTGGACGGTACTGAGTGACTAACACTTTCAGTTCACTTTCAGAACAAACATTTTAAATAACTTCTTATTCTGATACAATTTTGAACTTATAGAAAAATTTGTAAGAATAATAGGACTCCCATATACACTCTACCCAGATTCGCCTCTTGTTTTGTTGTTACCCAATTTGCTATGTCTCTCTCTCCCTCACTTCTTCTCCTCCACCTTTTCTCTCTCCCCCTCTCTCATCTTTGAATCTCTCTTTATATCTATATACAAATACATATTCACCTATATATGTATATATTCCTTTTTTCCAATCCACTTAGAAAAGTTGGAAATAATGTACCCATTCATTTCTAAGTATGTTGGAATATATTTCTTAAAACTAGACATTATTGACCCAATCAAAATGTAATTATAAAAATCATAATATTTGAGTGATACAATAATATCTAACCTACAATTTATAGTTCTTTTAAAATTATTTTAATAATGTTTTATACTATTTTATTTGTATAAATAAAATAGCTGGTCAATACTCCAGATTAATACACTGCATTTATTTGTCAAGTTTTTTAGTTTTCTTTAATCTGAAACATAGACTCAGTCTTATTTTGTCTATCTTGACCTTCACATTTTTAAAGTGTAGAGCATACTCATTTTAGAGATTAACAAGCCTGATACAGAAATGATGTTGTATCCTTCTCAGTTCAACATGTCAGAAGTACATAATATTAATTTGAATATTGATGGTAATTCTGATCACTTGGTTAAAGAGTTATCTGCTAGATTTCCTCCTAGTATATTTTATACATTATTTTTAAAGTTCTCGGAAGTGATTTCCAGTAGTAAGTTATAGAAGTTTGCTTCTTATTTTCAATTATTTAAGAATACATTGCAAAGAGATCTAAATACATTCTACTGTGTGACCTTAAACCACATCCTAACAACTAAACAAAGCAGTTAAAAATAGACCACTTTGTGGTGGTTCAATTAATTAGACAAATATTTACTGTCAATCTGAGAGAGATATTACAGTACTTAAAAGATACCTTAGGCAGGTTCTAATTTTAATGGAGCAAAACAGTTTCACGAGTATCTATTCTGCCTCATTTAAGTACAAAATGCTTCGGAAGGTACACAAGTAAACATTATAATAGTAAAAAACAGATATTTAACCAGATTAGGACAAAGTCAGGTCTTTAAAAATATGGGGTGTAGGAGGACAGCATTTCCAATGGAGTAAAATCCAAAAGCAAGAAAAAATAGATATAGGTACACAGATGGATACATACAAAAATAAAAATTGAACAGATAAAACAAAGTGTTGAAAATATTTAAGAAAGATGGAATCATAGCTACCAGTGTGCTAGAAAGAAGTAGAAATACGCTTGTTTGACAAGCGTATGTATGATATGATTCCTAGTAAATTTGAAAAGGTAGATTGAGTGCAGTAGGTAGAGAACTTTGATAAAAACAAGAATAGACAGTTTTTCATTCAGTAATGGAGAATCACTGAAAGTTTTTACCAGAACACAGCTTTTATTGGCATTGTATTTAGATATAGAAATGGATTTAAAAGAAATCAACTAGTGGAGAATGACACAAGCTCAGGTGATGTGTGACAGTGGTCGTTAGTATGGTGATAGGGTAGAATGGGAATGATAAACATCATACCCATAGTCAGTTCAGTTCAGTTCAGTCGCTCAGTCGTGTCCGCCTCTTTGCCACCCCATGAATTGCAGCACGCCAGGCCTCCCTGTCTATCACAAGACCAGGAGCTGACTGTGGCTAGATCATGAACTCACTGCTAAATTCAGACTGAAATTGAAGAAAGTAGGGGAAACCACTAGACCATTCAGGTATGACCTAAATCAAATTCCTTATGATTATACAGTGGAAGTGAGAAATACCTAGTAGAGCTAGACAACTGAAAGAATGTGCGTGCAGATGTAGCAGATTTTGTGATTTTAAAAAAATGATACTTGGAAAATGGTAACTTAAATCTTGCATAGGTTTGATACAGAGAGATGGTAAAAATAGATAAATTAGTAAATAAAAGAAGAAAAGACCTTCAGAGAGAGACTACTGAGAAAACAAAGGGAAATAGTCCATGGGCAGAACCTCAGGGAGCAACTACAATTTGGAGATGTCAAATAGAAAAGAAGCCTGTGGAAATAATTCTGAAGAATCAGTCTCTAGAGAAAATGGGATGTCCAGAAAAGAATAGAATATCTTAAAGAGGAGCCAAAGAAGATTAAACCTGAGAAAAGGTGGATCCTTGGGGCAATGAAGAGGACATTGTGGTAATTGCAGAGTTGCTTTTGTATGTTGGCAGAGAAAGGAACCAATGCTGCAAGGGATCACATTCATTTGAAAGATGTAAGACAACCTAGGTGATTGTTTTTGCCAAGAATTTACTGGGTTGCACAGTTCAGAAAACTCTGCTATGTCTTTCTAGCACGCTCAGCATAAGATAACTTGAAGTTAAGCAGCAAATGGACTATTGACAGAAGCATTCAAAGGCCTGTCCAGATTTATTCTCTGGGACTTCAGAGAGAACATTTCAAAATCTTATAGTCCTGAGGTTTTGCCTCTCTGATTTGTGCTTGACTCCTATTATCTACTCTGAATTTCCCTTTTCTTTAAACTGAATCAACAGAAGAAAACATAGAATCTTGCCCTGAGTCATTTCTTATATTCTTCATATGTAAGAAGTTCAAATAATATAATTTTAAATTCAAACTCCCTATAATATTCTTTGCAACTGGAATTCTCCAGGCCAGAATATTGGAGTGGGTATCTGTTCCTTTCTCCAGGGGATCTACCCAACCCAGGGATCAAACCCAGGTCTCCCACATTGCACGGAGATTCTTTACCAGCTGAGCTACCAGGGAAGTCCAATAACACTGGAATGGGTAACCTATCCCTTCTCCAGCAGATCTTCCCATCCCAAGAATCCAGCTGAATTGAACCCAGGCCTCCCACATTGCAGGTGGATTCTTTACCACCTGAGTTACCAGGGAAGCCCTGATAATACACTGTAGTTTAAGAATGAGCCAAAAAGATTCATTTTAAAGTAATCTATGCTATGAACTTGAAACATTAAAATATAATCTTTTTAAGGCATTAGTTCACCTTTTTACCAGAATACTTTGGAAAAGGTTAAAGCAGGGAAAGTCAACTGTTAAAATTTACCAGCAACCTAAGCTTTTTCAGATGAACACTTGTTAAAGATATCCAAAACATCTGCATATGGTACAGAACTAAATTAATCTACCAATTTTTTTTTTCAATTCACACTTTCCTTGGCCTCTTCTCTAATATTAATAGTGTTACCATTTCTGTCACCCAGAATTACCATAGCAGTAGTATTGTCTTTTGATTACTGCTAAACATTTCAAACTGCCCAAACCTTCAGCAAAATCAGGGTTGTTTTTTTTTTAAGTTTTGCTTTAAGAATTACAGTAGCAATATGAATAATATCCCACTCTTATTTTTTGAGGACAAATGTTGAAAGGGTGAAGCTCTCTGGAGTGACAGGTCTCATCACAGAACTTTATCTAGACCAATGTTTCACTCAATATTTCCACCAAGAAAGCCTGAAAGGGAAAATGTACAATGTGAGTCTGAAGCCACGGATTTGTTCACCTTTAAAAACTGATAGTTAAAAATAAAAATCAAAATTTCTCTTTTGCTCTGCAAATAAGAGCACTGTTAGTTTTGTTCCCCCAGGATCAATACTAATCATGCTATATAACCAACCCAGAGCACTTGGTAACAAGCAGGAGATAGTGAATTCAATTCCATTTTTGTGAGAGGGTTGCAAGTCAATATGTTTTGAAGACAAATAAAAAATCTAATTTTTAAGCAAAGCTACCATGGGAACACATTTATAATACATCACTTTCAATATACAAAGATCCTGCATGGGTCTAGTTAATATTAAAATATTATACTCATTACTGTCAAGTGCAATTTATTTCTCACTCCTGAGAGTTATCTCTCCATCTAGCATTTCAAAACACGTTTCCATTGCCTTTGTATGTGTGGGAGAATATTTGAGTTTAGAAAGGTTAAGGGTTGCAAGATCTCTGAGTAGAAACAGCAAGGTCACCTGTAGTTTGGAAAGTGCAGTAGAGAGAACAATAGTAGAGGGAGAAAGAAATAAATTGCAACTTAGTAAGACAAACCCAGTGGAGGAGAGCAGAGGCTGAATGCCAAATTGATTTTATAAAGAAGCATAGGTCTGCCCCCAACACACACTCATGCTATCAATGGATTCAGTGTTTGTTGCTTTCCTTTACATGTGGAATGTAGGGAGCCATGCTCATTAAACCGGAGGAGCTTTTAGGAGAATTTCAGTCGCACAACCCCAGCCAGCAAAAAGCACTGTGTGACTTGATGCATTTCTGGCCTTTATCGAGCCCATCTTTGCATGAAATGTTCCTTTGGTATCTCTGATTTTCTTGAAGAGATCTCTAGTCTTTCCCATTCTGTTGTTTTCCTCTATTTCTTTGCACTGATCACTGAGGAAGGCTTTCTTAACTCTTCTTGCTATTCTTTGGAATTCTGCATTCACATGCTTATATCTTTCTTTTGCTCCTTTGCTTTTCGCTTCTCTTCTTTTCACAGCTATTTGTAAGGCCTCCCCAGACAGCCATTTTGCTTTTTTGCATTTCTTTTCCATGGAAATGGTCTTGATCCCTGTCTCCTGTACAATGTCATGAACCTCATTCCATAGCTCATCAGGCACTCTGTCTATCAGATCTAGGCCCTTAAATCTATTTCTCACTTCCACTGTATAATCATAAGGGATTTTATTAGGTCATACCTGTATGGTCTAGTGGTTTTCCCTACTTTCTTCAATTTAAGTCTGAATCTGGCAATAAGGAGTTCATGATCTGAGCCACAGTCAGCTCCTGATCTTGTTTTTGTTTACTGTATAGAGCTTCTTCATCTTTGGCTGCAAAGAATATAATCAATCTGATTTTGGTGTTGACCATATGGTGATGTCCATATATAGACATCTTGTGTTGTTGGAAGAGGGTGTTTGTTATGACCAGTGCATTTTCTTGGCAAAACTCTATTAGTCTTTGCCCTGCTTCATTCCGTATTCCAAGGCCAAATTTGCCTGTTACTCCAAGTGTTTCTTGACTTCCTACTTTTGCATTCCAGTCCCCTATAATGAAAAGGACATCTTTTTTGGGTGTTAGTTCTAAAAGGTCTGGTAGGTCTTCATAGAACCGTTCAACTTCAGCTTCTTCAGCGTAACTGGTTGGGGCATAGGCTTGGATTACTGTGATATTGAATGGTTTGCCTTGGAAACGAACAGAGATCATTCTGTTGTTTTTGAGATTGCATCCAAGTACTGCATTTCAGACTCTTTTGTTGACCATGATGGCTACTCCATTTCTTCTGAGGGATTCCTGCCCGCTGTAGTAGATATAATGGTCGTCTGAGTTAAATTCACCCATTCCAGTCCATTTTAGATTGCTGATTCCTAGAATGTCGACATTCACTCTTGCCATCTCCTGTTTGACCACTTCCAATTTGCCTTGATTCATGGACCTGACATTCCAGTTTCCTATGCAATATTGCTCTTTACATTGGACCTTGCTTCTATCACCAGTCACATCCATAGCTGGGTATTGTTTTTGCTTTGGCTCCATTCCTTCATTCTTTCTGGAGTTATTTCTCCACTGCTGCACTCAATATGCCAGAAAATTTGTAAAACTCAGCAGTGGCCACAACACTGGAAAAGGTCAGGTTTCATTCCAATCCCAAAGAAAGGCAATGCCAAAGAATGCTCAAACTACCGCACAATTGCACTCATCTCACACACTAGTAAAATAATGCTCAAAATTCTCCAAGCCAGGCTTCAGCAATATGTGAACCATGAACTTCCTGATGTTCAAGCTGGTTTTAGAAAAGGCAGAGGAACCAGAGATCAAATTGCCAACATCCGCTGGATCATAGAAAAAGCAAGAGAGTTCCAGAAAAACATCTGTTTCTACTTTATTGACTATGCCAAAGCCTTTGACTGATCACAATAAACTGTGGAAAATTCTGAAAGAGATGGAAATCCAGAACACCTGATCTGCCTCTTGAGAAATCTATATGCAGGTCAGGAAGCAACAGTTAGAACTGGACATGGAACCACAGACTCATTCCAAACAGGAAAAGAAGTACGTCAAGGCTGTATATTGTCACCCTGCTTATTTAACTTATATGCAGAGTACATCATGAGAAATGCTGGACTGGAAGAAGCACAAGCTGGAATCAAGATTGCCAGGAGAAATATCAATAACCTCAGATATGCAGATGACACCACCCTTATGGCAGAAAGTGAAGAGGAACTAAAAAGCCTCTTGATGAAAGTGAAAGTGGAGAGTGAAAAAGTTGACTTAAAGCTCAACATTCAGAAAATGAAGATCATGGTCCCATCACTTCATGGGAAATAGTTGAGGAAACAGTGGAAACAGTGTCAGACTTTATTTTTGGGGGCTCCCAAATCACTGCAGATGGTGATTGCAGCCATGAAATTAAAAGACGCTTATCTTGGAAGGAAAGTTATGGCCAACCTAGATAGCATATTGAAAAGCAGAGACATTACTTTGCCAACAAAGGTTCGTCTAGTCAAGGCTATGGTTTTTCCTGTGGTCATGTATGGATGTGAGAGTTGGACTGTGAAGAAGGCTGAGTACCGAAGAATTGATGCTTTTGAACTGTGGTGTTGGAGAAGACTCTTGAGAGTCCCTTGGACTGCAAGGAGATCCAACCAGTCCATTCTGAAGGAGATCAGCCCTGGGATTTCTTTGGAAGGAGTGATGCTAAAGCTGAAACTCCAGTACTTTGGCCACCTCATGCCAAGAGTTGACTCATGGAAAAGACTCTGATGCTGGGAGGGATTGGGGGCAGGAGGAGAAGGGGACGACAGAGGATGAGATGGCTGGATGGCATCACTGACTCGATGGACGTGAGTTTGAGTGAACTCTGGGAGTTGGTGATGGACAGGGAGGCCTGGCGTGCTGCAATTCATGGGGTCGCAAAGAGTCGGACACAACTGAGCGACTGAACTGAACTGAACCGAACTTGATGCAGAATCCATTTCCATTCTCTTTGATGTTCAATCGGCACGTTTAAAATTGTCATTTGTCTTAAATACAAACTGTACCTAAACTTATAATTTTGACGAAATGAGTCTCTCTTCTCCAAGATTGTAAAGAAAAACTAAGAGTAAATCACCTCCTGGCTCCATTGTGCTCAGAGGCAGCAATAAATCACAAATCTGTTGTTTGTCCTCCACACCTTAATGGTCTACATCCTATCTCAGTTTTAAGGTTCTCTGGTATCACCACTTATTCATTTAAAAGTTCTGACTTTTTACTTTGTTTCACTAGGTTTAACTGGGTTGGACTCTCTTCTCTGTAAATCCTTGAAAAATCATTGAAACTGACTTTTAGTTTTTTGTACACTCAAAGACACTAGTAGATGGTTGAAAAAAGAAAACATCACCCATTCTATTTCCTGGTGTGTTTCAGACACTGATTTGGGATTTTCTTTAGAAGATAATAATTTGATCCATAGATGAAGACAGTCTCTCTGTCTTGAGACATTGATTGATGAGTTGGAAGTAATCATCCAAAAAGTTAAAGCTTTGTAGCATTCAGATTAGATGAACAGTCGTTGCCATCCACACCATCTTTAAGGTGAGCCCCTGTAACTTGTCTGGAAATAACAGTATCATAAAATTTAGAACCAGAGTGAACATAGAGACAATCTATAAGCAGAAACTTTCCTTAGATTCATAAAAAATAAGAGAACAGAAGAGAAATCTCTTTTAAAAAGATATTTCTTAATCTTCTTTAAAGACTGGCATCATTTGTTAATATATGAAACTATATGCCAATCTGATTTGCTTTAGAAAATAATTCCGTATTGTTTTGTGTATGTTCAGAACTGTTTTCTTCTGATATCCAGAGCTTTAAAGAAATAGAAAATTATCTTTAGTGCACATTGCATAAAACAAGTAATAGCCACAGCCCAATTCAGCAGATCCATTTTCTAAAACTTTAACCTTATTCTGTTTTATTGAATGACCTCCAAAAATTAAGGTTATCAGATCTATTCAATCTGAATGATGATCTAAGTGGAATTTACATCCCACTCAAATTTTTACCCCACATGTGTACTTTATTATATCATATGGAAAGTGAAGGTAAATTATGTTCATTCTCCTCCATTCAAAAGAAAATAAATATATGCAGTTTATGAAGATTGCCAACAATAAGGAATGAAATAAAAGAGTCTTCTGATTTACCAGAAAATAAACTTAATCAGAGCACCTGTTTCATATGCAGTCTATTTAACTGGTGTTTTATTATGTTACCTGAGATTTAGGAAGCTACTTAGTAGGTGTCAGAACTACCAATGACAATCACTACTAAAGTCAAAGTTTACAGATTATGTACTTATTTTCAGACAGAAGTATAAAAATAAATTACTTCAGCTTTGATTTTTTCAATATTGTGATTTTGTTAGACAATAAAGCTTCTTGTAAATCTGTACAAAGTTCATAAAAGTAGACTGAAACTTCCTTGCAAAGATCACCAATGACCAACAATTACACCTGGTTGGTGTCGCCTCATAGCTTTCTCTGTTTTCTGAGTGACACTGCTGAGTATCCTCTTCTTAAAATTGTATTCTCTGAAAATACATTAACCTAACACTTCCTGAATAAGTGTAGCTGGCTCAGTAGTTTGGTTCCTCCATACAGGGCCTAATTTTGTCTTTGTCCCACTTACCATCTTAGTTCAAGACAATTATTTATTTCTGGATTACCAAAAGTCTTCTACTTAGTCTTAATTTTTTTTTCCAAATCCAGTTCATCTTGAAGAGGGTTTGCACTGTGAGTTTCTCTCAGTCACTTCAGTTTAGTTGCTTAATCATGGACTGCAGCATGCCAGGCTTCCCTTTCCATCACCATCTCCTAGTGCTTGCTCAAACTCATGTCCATCGAGTCAGTGATGCCACCCAACCATCTCACCCTCTGTCATCCCCTTCTCCTCTAGCCTTCCATCTTTCCCAGCATCAGGGGCTTTTCCAATGAGTCAGTTCTTCGCATCAGGTGGTCAAAGTATTGGAGTTTCAGCTTCAGCATCAGTCCTTCCAATGAATACTCAGGACTGATTTCCTTTAGGATTGACTGGTTAAATCTCTTTGCAGTCCAAGGGACTCTCAAGAGTCTTCTCCAACATCACAGTTCAAAAGCACCAATTCTTTGGTGCTCAGCTTTCTTTATAGTCCAACTCTCACATGAATACATGATGCGGGGGGAGAGAATAGGAAATACAATCACAAAGATGACAAAGGGCTGGATTACTAAGGGTTTATAGGCCACTGAACAGAATTTCAGTGAGTTTCTCTAGCCAAATGAATATTGGCAGAAGTGATGGTGTACTAGGTCTTAGACCTTAGACATCGTGTATGTCTGCTGGTTCGTTGAGAAGCTTCTGTCCACTATGAGAAGAAAATACCTCAAGTAATTGAAGTCTTTCAAGACTGCATCCCAAAACAAGAAACACAGAGCAGTCCTGAGCGTAACTCATACCTGAAAAAGAACTGCCCAGGTGCCCTTCAGATTTCTGAGTGAGAAATGTATGCCTATTGCTGTAAATCACTGAGGCATTTGGATTATTTCTTAAATGACATTATTGCTATAAAGGCCTAGCTAATACAGTATTATTCCCATTGTGCAAATGAAGAAAGCCAGACTCACAGAAAGTTATTTTGGTGAGGTAAGCCCAGAGACTCAGACTCAGGTCTCTCTGATTCAAAATTCTGTGGTCATTTCACAGTCTCACATGATACTCAAATACTTGTTGAAATTTTAAGCTAAAATGGGTAACTGTATGCTTTTCCTACTTCTATTTATTAAATATTTATTGATTTATTGCCATGTTCTATGGTAATAAATGAGGCTACTTGTATACAATTTCATTGTATATAAATTATCTTCCAGGCTCCTGCATAGTTTCTCTAGATAGAGTCACAACAGAAGCAGCACTGTCATAGCATAATTTACAAACATCCCAGTGTCTCCCAGTTTCACCAGAATACATTCTGTTCAGTGGCCTTTAAACTCTTATGTAACGCAGCCCTTTGTCTGCCCCAGCCACTCTAGTCTTCAGGTTTTTGCACAAACCAGAGATTTTCCTGTCTTAGAGCCTTTGTCTTTGTTGCTGAAGTTTAGTCAACATTATTGGTAATTTTAAAGAAAAAAATTAATTTTGATAATTCCCTTTATTATTTTTGTATATTAATATATCTACTTTTGTCTTATTCTGTTTGATTCTACACAATTATTCTTGTATCAGCTTCTTGTCCTGGGTGCTCAGCTTACTTCTTTTTTTTCTAATTTATGAATTTAAGGTTATAAATTCCTCCTAAAACCTACAGACAGTCACAACTCAATGAATTGACGTGATTTTTTCAACTTCGAAAGTCAAAGTATTAGTCGCTCAATCCTGTCCACTCTTTGCAACCCCATGGACTACATAGCCTGCCAGGCTCCTCTGCCCATGGAGTTCTCCAGGAAAGACTAGTGGAGTGGGTAGCTGTTCCCTTCCCCACAGGATCTTCCACAAAGGTGCACACATAATACACATTCAGTACACATTGTACTTTGAATTTTTAGTTATGATCTTTTCCCAGGCCAACAATGTGTAGCATGATACTGTCTCCTAATACTGTGCAGAGGCAGTGATCATGAGGGTGAACCATCGACACACTTATGCCATCCTGTATTCATACAACCTCTCTGTTTTTCATGTTCAATACCGTATTCAATAAATCACATGAAACAGACAACACTTTATTATAAAACTTCCTGTTAGATGATTTTGCCCCAACATAGGCTAACATAAGTGTTCTGAGAGTGTTTGGGATTCCCAGGTGACTCGATGGTAAAGAATCCTCACATTAAATGCATTTTTGGCTTAAAATGCTTGGCATTTAGGATGGTTTTATTGGGGGCATAATTCCATCATAAGTAGAGGGAAATCTGTACTTTTTGAATTTTATGTTAGATAAGAAGTCCCTTCCTTTCATGTAATTCTAAATATGATTTCTACTGATAATACTTCCTCTTTGATGCATTATATATTTAGAAGTATTTTTAATATAAAATAATATCTTTAAAACATTCATTTGGTTTCTAATTTAATGTTGCTCTGCTCAGAGAATGTGGCTTGTATTATCTGCACCTTGGATTTTTTTAAAAAAAAATTTGTTTATGCCAAGAATGTGGTCAAATCTTATAAATATTCCATAAGTGTTTGAAAAGTTTTGGGTTGCAATGTTCTTTACATGTCCTATTTGATGAAGCTTGTTAATTGCATTGTTCAAATCTATATTCTCATTGACTTTTTTCTTGTCTGTTTGATCTATCAATAAGTAAGAGAGCCATGTTAAAATCAATTCTTTTTTTAGTTTCTCCTTTTAAATCCTTCAATTTCACTTGATACATTTCAAAGCTATGTTATTTAAGTCGTTAGTACATTAGGATCAAAACATCATCCTGAAAAATTATTTATCAAAACAGAGTGGACCTCTTTATCTAAATTAATTCTATTTTATCCAAAAATCTATTTAATCTGGGATTAAAATAGAAGTGTTGGATTTATTTTAGTTCTTATTTACCTATCATATAGGTTGCCCATATACATTTGCCTATCCTATATGCTTTTGCCTATCCTATATGCTTTTTTGGTTTATTTCAAACATTCTATATTCTTGTACTTCTTGCCTCTTCTAAGAAACACATGATTAAAAAAAAAAAAAACCTATTCTTTTTTTCAGTAGGACATTTTTGTCTTTCAAGTGCAGTGTTTATTTCATTTACTTTATTACATTAGAGGATAAGTTCCATGGAATCATTAACTTTTATTGCTTTATTTATTGGGGTCTCCCCAATGCCTAGAATAATAGCACCTTGTACAGAGTACGAGCTCAGTATACATTTATTGAGTGAATGAATGAATGAATGATTATACTTCACTTGAGTTTATGTGTACTCTGTTACATATTAATAGAGAGGCAATATTGTGATGATTAAGAACATGCCCTGAAGTCAGACTGTTGCTGCTGCTAAGTCACTTCAGTCGTGTCCGACTCTGTGCAACCCCAGAGACAGCAGCCCACCAGGCTCCCCCGTCCCTGGGATTCTCCAGGCAAGAACACTGGAGTGGGTTGCCATTTTCTTCTCCAATGCATGAAAGTGAAAAGTGGAAGTGAAATCGCTCAGTCGTGTCCGACTCTTAGCAAACCCATGGACTGCTTCATGGGTTCAAATTCAAGTTTTGTTACCTACCAGTTCCCAACTTTGAGTCTTTCTGTGCCTCAGTTATCTGATTGTGGGAACAACAGCATCTGGTGGCTCAGACGGTAAAGTGTCTACCTACAATGTGGGATACCTGGGTTCGATTCCTGGGTCTGGAAGATCCTCTGGAGAAGGAAATGACTACCCACTCCAGTATTCTTGCCTGGAAAATCCCATGGACAGAGGAGCCTGGTGGGCAACAGTCCATGGGATCACCAATAGTCGGACACAACTGAGCAACTTCACTTCACTTCACTTCCTTCTCCTAAGGCTGTGCATAGGATTAAATAATTTAAACTATGTAAATCATTTAGAACAGCCTTTTGCACATAGTAAGTGTCATATAAGTACTAGCTATTATCCACTTTCCCTTCACTAACTTGGAAGTTATACAATTTGTACACTTTGAACAATTTTATCTTGCCTATTTAACTAGAAATGGTCTAAAGTTAATATAAAAGGATTGTGAAACACTTGAACTCTGTTTGCTGCTGCTGCTAAGTCACTTCAGTAGTGTCTGACTCTGTGCGACCCCATAGACGGCAGCCCACAAGGCCCCTCTGTCCCTGGGATTCTCCAGGCAAGAATACTGGAGTGGGTTGCCATTTCCTTCTTCAGAACTCTGTTTACCATCTTTCAATATATCTGCAGTTTTAGTTCAAGAGTATCAATCAATTCAATTCAGTCCCTCAGTTGTGTCCGACTCTCTGCAACCCCATGAACCACAGCACGCCAGGCCTCCGTGTTCATCACCAGATCCCGGAGTCCACCTAAACCCATGTTCATTGAGTTGGTGATGCCATCCAACCATCTCATTCTCTGTCATCCCCTTCTCCTCCTGCCCTCAATCTTTCCCAGCATCAGGGTCTTTTCAAAGGAGTCAGCTCTTCACATCAGGTGGCCAAAGTATTGGAGTTTCAGCTTCAACATCAGTCCTTCCAATGAACACCCAGGACTGATCTCCTTTAGAATGGACTGGTTGGATCTCCTTGCAGTCCAAGGGACTCTCAAGAGTCTTCTCCAGCACCACAGTTCAAAAGCATCAATTATTTGATGCTCAGCTTTCTTTATAGTCCAACTCTCACATCCATACATGACCACTGGAAAAACCATAGCCTTAACTAAATGGACCTTTGTTAAGAAAGTAATGTCTCTGCTTTTTAATATGCTGTCTAGGTTGCTCATAACTTTCCTTCCAAGAAGTAAGAGTCTTTTAATTTCATGGCTGCAATCACCATCTGCAGTGATTTTGGAGCCCAGAAAAATAAAGTCAGCCATTGTTTCCACTGTTTCCCCATCTATTTGCCATGAAGTGATGGGACCAGATGCCATGATCTTGGTTTTCTGAATGTTGAGCTTTAAGCCAACTTTTTCACTCTCCTCTTTCACTTTCATCAAGAAGTTCTTTAGTTCTTCTTCACTTTCTGCCATAAGGGTGGTGTCATCTGCATATCTGAGGTTATTGATATTTCTCCTGGCAATCTTGATTCCAGCTTGTGTTTCTTCCAGCCCAGCATTTCTCATGATGTACTCTGCATGTAAGTTAAAAAAGCAGGGTGACATTATACAGCCTTGATGAACTCCTTTTCCTATTTTGAATCAGTCTGTTATTCCATGTCCAGTTCTAACTGTTGCTTCCTGACCTGAATGCAGGTTTCTGAAGAGGCAGGTCAGGTGGTCTGGTATTCCCATCTCTTTCAGAATTTCCCACAGTTTATTGTGATCCACACAGTCAAAGGCTTTGGCATAGTCAATAAAACAGAAATAGATGTTTTTCTGGAACTCTTGCCTTTTCCATGATCCAGCGGATGTTGGCAATTTGATCTCTGGTTCCTCTGCCTTTTCTGAAACCAGCTTAAACATTTGGAAGTTTATGGTTCACATATTGCTGAAGCCTGGCTTGGAGAATTTTAAGCATCACTTTACTAGCGTGTGAGATGATTGCATATTTTTACCTTAATTTTTAACCCTTTCATTGGACAGAATTGCTGTTGATTTATATTGCTGTTGTTCAGTCTTGTCTGACTTTTTGCAACCCCATGGACTGCAATATGCCAGGCTTCCCTGTCCTTCACACTCTCTTGGAGTGCTCAAGTTCATGTCCATTGAGTCAATGATGACATCCAACCATCTTATCCTCTGTTGTCCCCTTCTTCTCTTGCCCTCAGTCCTTCCCAGCATCAGAATCTTTTCCAGTGAGTCAGCTCTTCACATTAGGTAGCCAAATATTGGAGTTTCAGCTTCAGCACCAGTCCTTCCAATGAATATTCACGTTGATTTCCTTTAGCATTGACTGGTTTGATCTCTTTGCTGTCCAAGGGATTTTCAAGAGTTTTCTCCAGCACCACAATTTGAAAGCATCAATTCTTTGGTACTCTACCCTCCTTTTGGTCCAATTCTCACAAGCACACATGGTTACTGGACTACTATACTATTGATTTATAGTGACATTCCTTATTTATATATGAACATATTTATTCATTTTTAAAGCAATCATTCTCTCTTTCTTCTCTCCCTCCTTGATTTCTTTGAAAATCTCAATTAAAAACAAGAAAATCTCAATCAGTGCTTTGAATTTATTTCATTATCTATGTATGAATTTGGCTTTAACCATTTATTTTTGGCTTTCATTGTGCTTCTTTATGTATTTGTTTTGATCTGGAAAATTCTAAGTCATTTTCTCTTTGAATATTGCCTCTCTTTATTCTTTTCTTCTAGGGCTCTAATTAAATGTCAGTTTTGTGTTCTTAATTTTCCAACTTCCTTTACCTCATTGTTAATATGTACCTTGTCTATGTCTATAAACATCCTTAGATGTTTTTTCTCATGTTCACTAGCTATGTTTAACATGTTCATAAATTTAACTTCAATTTATACATTTTTAATTCCTAGGGATTCTGTTTTGTTTTTAAATCAATGTACTTGTTTAGTTTTATACTTGGATTCAGATAGCTTAACACTTTTTGTATTAGTTTTACTTCCGTGATAAACAATATGCCCTCACATATCTCATTGCTGGGTAAAGTTTAACACTTTTTGTATTAGTTTTACTTCTGTGATAAACAATACGCCCTCACATATCTCATTGCTGGGTAAAGTTTATTCCCTCCCCTAGTTTATTCAATTGTCATATTACCTTCTAGTATTTGGGGGTGCTTCTGATTCAGCTCCCCAGTAGCTCCCAAGGTTTCTTTCCTGTCTCCTTTGCATATATCCATTCAAATCTACTCTATGGATTGACAAATACCCTCAAAGAAATGCCAGTTTCACAGCTTGCTTACAGCTCTGAATCTGGCTTGGTTTACAAAAAGAATTTTGGCGTATGTTTACTTTTAATTTTAGGTGCTATATAATGGAAATAGTCTCCTAGACATGTGTTCACTTGCTTTCAGACACAGACATTGTATCCAGTGTGTCCTCTATGGCTCTTGATTTCACATTCTATGCCCTGGACTCTCTTGTCCTTCACAGGGCTTGTGACCCTAGCAACCCATCACCCTCTGTCTTCGGATCTGCCAGCCTCCACCTCTGAATCCAGGGTTCAAGCCTTGCCTCTAGGCCCACGGCCCTGGCCTCTGTACCAAAGGCTCTGCTTCAGGGTCATTTCTTTTTTTCCTTGAAGAGTAACATATGTTTGCAGCTGAGGAGCCCTATCAGTCTATTTCCTGCCTACAGAATTCTGGGAGTCTGACAACCTTCTTATGTTTCATCTAAACTGTCCCTTTTAGTTCAAGCTGGCAATGTTCTGCTGGTATAACATTCTTAAAACTTTGCAAACCTCCCAGGTATATCATGGGAATCTCCATAGTTAAACAAAAATATCTCCACAGAACTTTCCTGGATAATCCTATCTCTATTCCTGACATCTGCTCAGATGTATTCTAATGAGGATCTGTTAGTCACATACCTCATCTCTTCTGCAAAAGCTTATACAGCCACAACCTTGGTTCTCTCCCTAGGGTACACTTTTCCAACAGTGAATTTCCTAATTTTAGCATCCTTGGCAATCTGGACAGACAGTGAATCTTTCAAATCATCAAATTCTGATTCATCTTTGCTTAATAATTTCTTTTTCAATTTTTCTCGTTCCTCTCTGATTTTACTATAAGTAGCAAACTTTTGCTGCATCTTCAATACTTTGCTTGGAAAACTGCTCATCTGAATATCCAGATGTATAATTTACAAGATATGCTTTCCCTTCAGTAGTAGAATACAGTTCAACAAAATTATAACAAGCCACTATATAACAAGGGCTTCCTTTCCTTAATCTCCAACAGCATGTTCTTCATTTTGTTCTGAGACCTCACCATAAACGCCTCTAATGTATATATTTCTATCAACATTCTTTTTATAACAGAAGCTTTTCTGTCATGCTCTTCACATCCTTCTGAGGCCATACCAGAATACTCTTTAATGTTCACATTTCTACCAACAGTCACTTCAAGACAGCCAAGACTTTTTCTATCACAGGATTCCAATATATCTATTATCCAATTCCAAGTCATCTTTACATTTTTAGGCATTGTTACATTATCATCCTACTTCCAGTAATACAATCAGTACAGGTTTCATAGGGATGACACAATAAATAACTGCAATGTGATGGCTGAAAACAAATTTATTCTTTCAAAATTTGGAGCCAGAAGTCTGGTATCAAGGTGTTAGCAGCTCCTTCTCACCTCCAAAAACTCTAGAGAAGAAACTTTCCTTGCCTTTTCCAGCTTCTAATGTCTCAGATGTTGTCTAACTTGTGACAGCATAGCTCAACTTCCTGTCTCCGTCTTCACAAAGCTTTCTCTTGGTGCCTCTGCATCATTCTCTCTCTCTCTCTTTTTTTTTTTGTGTGTGTGTGTGTGTGTGTCTTTTATAAAAAGCACTTATTGGATTTAGAATCCTCCTCTAATCTAAGGTGATGTCCTCTTGAGATCCTTACCTTAATTATATCAGCAAAGGTCCTAATTCCAAATATGATCACGTTCAGAGTTTCCTGAATAGGTATATCTTTGGCAGGACTATCATTTAATCTTCTTCAGATTTTTTCAAATAATCATTTATAAAAAATGTTTTAGGTAGATATAAGCTTAATATTGGAGACAGCAATGGCACCCCACTCCAGTACTCTTGCCTGGAAAATCCCATGGATGGAGGAGCCTGGTGGGCTGCAGTCCATGGGGTCCCTAAGAGTCAGACACAACTGAGTGACTTCACTTTCACCTTTCATTTTCATGCATTGGAGAAGGAAATGGCAACCCACTCCAGTGTTCTTGCCTGGAGAATCCCAGGGACGGGGGAGCCTGGTGGGCTGCTGTCTATGGGGTCGCACAGAGTTGGACACAACTGAAACGACTTAGCAGCAGCAGCAGCAGCAAGCTTAATGTTACTGAAAGTATCTAAGTCAAATCTATGATATTTATTTCTACTTTTTCCTTCTAATATCACAACAGAAAGATCAAGAATTAAAATTTAATAACAATTAATAAATGATAATGAGTCTAAAAATTGAACGCAAATAAAAGGCAAGAAGACTTTATGATTTTTGTTTTCTTTCTTCCATTGCAATAACATTTTTAATTACATTCCTGGAATCACAGGCAGAAAAATCTTCTAAAACTATGACAAGGCATGGTAAACACAAATGATTAAGGTCTAACAGTGTGACTGCTTGAGGACACTAAAAAAAAACAAACCCCATGTCACTTATTCACACTGAGTACAGCCTTCTTGAAAATAACTTAAAAAAAAAAAAACCCCAAAACACGCTGCTACTGCTTCAAGGTACACAGAAGGATTTCACAGCCAGAATAAAAAAAGAATTTTTGATTGTCTTTTCCTTGAGATGATAAAAAATTATCTGGACCCCCTTTTTACTCTCATTTCTGTGCCTATTCAGAGAAGGCAATGGCACCCCACTCCAGTACTCTTGTCTGGAAAATCCCATGGACGGAGGAGCCTGGTGGGCTGCAGTCCATGGGGTGGCTAAAAGCCAGACACGACTTCACTTTCACTTTCACTTTTCACTTTCATGCATTGGAGAAGGAAATGGCAACCCACTCCAGTGTTCTTGCTTGGAGAATCCCAGGGATGGGGGAGCCTGGTGGGCTGCCGTCTATGGGGTCACACAGAGTCGGACACGAGTGAAGCGACTTAGCAGCAGCAGGAGCAGCTGTGCCTATTATGTGAATGTAAAATGACTCTCAATATGGCCTTCAATATTATGAACTCTTAAAGCTTTACCTAGCATGTGTCTATTAAATTCTTGCATTGTTGATAGACAAGGAACCCCTCATGGGAATTAACAGTATTGTGGTTGAGTCAAGTAGAGTACAAAATGTTAGAGGGCAAAAGAACTTGTCCATAAATTGACTGTTTACTTCCTCATTAGTAGCTCTAAAACAAAGCCAGTGAATCACATGGAAAATAAATTATGACACTTATTTCTCAATGGTCATAACTGTCAGTTATAATAAGCAAAAAGCACACACCTGATTCTGACCACAACAAAGCAGAGAATGCTACAGTCAGAACCAGTCCTAGTGAAATGAGGGGTGTATCTTTGATACCATATATTTGGAAACGGTCTCCTTTCCCCAACTCATTTCTTTTTTAGAGAAAATATAACCCAGAGTTTTCATTTTATTCTTCAACAATCCACGGATACTAGTAAAATATATTTTCAAGTAGGTATTCTTTATATTTCATTCCTATTATTGTTTTTGCCTCCCATTATAGATTTCTCTTATTTTTCTTTGAACTAAAGAAACCTTATGTCAACTGTCAGCACCAGTAACTAGTTGACCTTTAAATCAGTAAATCCTTGCTAATTTTATAGTCAAAGCAGTGATTTTTCTATCCTGGAAAGGAACAAGAGAAAAGGGTTACCATGGGCACAAGGAGACTTTTGAGAAGTGCTAAATTTGTTCATTCTTTGTGCATTTGTGTAGACATACATCCAAACTTACCAAATCGCACACTAAGTATGCAACATTTATTAGGCATCAAAAGAGGAAAATTAAAAGGAAAAGGAAAAATAAAAGTATATTAGCTAAAATTATCAAAATTCAGTCAAATTAAAAGTTTTATTTCTTAGTCACATGAGCCACATTTCAAGTGTTCAGATGTATGACTAGGATCTACTATGTTGCACAACACAGAGCACATTACTGTCTTTACAGAAAGTGCGATTGGACCACACTGATTTAAGCAGGACAACAGCCACAAGATAATATGTAAGCTTAGAAGGTGACCATAGGCAAAAAATACGAAAAAAACCCTATTAATTTAACATAAAGAGGTGAATGAGGATGAAGGATTGAAATAGAAGATTGAGGTAGAAGAGAAGTCTAAAGGGAGACAGAAAGGAGAAGATGACATTATATTAAATAAACAGAACGCAAACCGTAGTTAAGTTTCATTTTCTTTCCTTTGAATGCTCTGGTATGAGTATATTTAGCTGTAGTAAATACTGGAAAAATATTTTCTAAGGTTGGTTCTCATTTTTCTCAATTGCATTACTATGAACACTGCGTTAGTTTCGAGATGCCATCAACCGTTACTTGTTTCGTCAGTTTCCTTTTTTGGTAGATGCATTTTGTAGTAAAGGTGGGATTTCATTTTTGGGTTTCCCTGATGAAAAATCACATTAAGCCTATTTTAATATAATTTTAGTCCATTTGTATATGCGCTTCTGTGAAGATCACATATTTCAATCATTTTTAAAATGGGTTTTCTGTCATTTTGTTACTGATTTACAAATTATTTATTTTTGTAACCAGTCTTCTGTTGGGGTCATGTATTGCTAATATATTCTCATGGTAACTTTGTTGCTTCAGTGAATTTTATTTTTTACATTTAGATTCATTTGGCATTAATTGTTGGAAGCTTTGGAAAGAGTGATTAGAATTTATTCATTTTTCCATATAAATATACAATGTACCCAGAACCATTTGTTGAGAGGTGTTTGATACTGCTCATCAGTATCATTTTTTCCTAAATAAGGTGTTTGTAATAAGTGTGGGTTTATTTGTAAATTGTCAGTTTATTTCATGAGGTCTCTTGTCTATACCTAAAACAATAGAATTCTAATTAAAAAAAAAACGCTCTATGATTTGACATATGATGCTTGCTTCATTTTCTTTTCTCCAAGTTTACCTTAGTTATTCTTGTATGTTTTCATTTCCATAAACATTTATAATAATCTTGAATTTTTGCAAAATTTCTGACATTTTCATTGAGATTGTTTAAAACTATAAATCAATTCAGAAAGAATTGTTTTTTTTTCAATGTTGAAATTTTCTGTCCATGGATATGTTATATCCATCCACTCAAGTACTGTAAAATTTTGTCAGTTATCCTGAAAGATGATGCTGTGAAAGTGCTGCACTCAATATGCCAGCAAATTTGGAAAACTCAGCAGTGGCCACAGGACTGGAAAAGGTCAGTTTTCATTCCAATCCCAAAGAAAGGCAGTGACAAAGAATGCTCAAACTACTGCACAATTGCACTCATCTCACACATTAGTAAAGTAATGCTTAAAATTCTCCAAGCCAGGCTTCAGCAATACATAAACCATGAACTTCCAGATGTTCAAGCTGGTTTTAGAAAAGGCAGAGGAACCAGAGATCAAATTGCCAACATCTGCTGGATCATCAAAAAAGCAAGAGAGTTCCAGAAAAACATCTATTTCTGCTTTATTGACTATGCCAAAAGCTTTGACTGTGTGGATCACAATAAACTGTGGAAAATTCTGAAAGAGATGGGAATACCAGACCACCTGACCTGCCTCTTGAGAAACCTGTATGCAGGTCAGGAAGCAACAGTTAGAACTGGACATGGAACAACAGACTGGTTCCAAATAGGAAAAGGAGTTCATCAAGGCTGTATAATGTCACCCTGCTTATTTAACTTATATGCAGAGTACATCATGAGAAACACTGGGCTGGAAGAAGCACAAGCTGGAATGAAGATTGCTGGGAGAAATATCAATAACCTCAGATATGCAGATTACACCACCCTTATGGCAGAAAGTGAAGAAGAACTAAAGAACCTCTTGATGAAAGTGAAAGAGGAGAGTGAAAATGTTGGCTTAAAGCTCAACCTTCAGAAAACTAAGATGATGGCATCCAGTCCCATCACTTCATGGCAAATAGATGTGGAAACAGTAGCTGACTTTATTTTTTGGGGTTCCAAAATCACTGTAGATGGTGACTGCAGCCATGAAATTAAATGATGCTTTCTCCTTGGAAGGAAAGTTATGACCAACCTTGACAGCATATTGTAAAACAGAGACATTACTTTGTCAACAAAGGTCCAGCTAGTCAAGCCTATGGTTTTTCCATTGGTCATGTATGGATGTGAGAAGTTGACTGTAAAGAAAGCTGAGCACAGAAGAATTGATGAATTTGAACTGTGGTGTTGGAGAAGACTCTTGAGAGTCCCTCGGACTGCAAGGAGATCCAGCCAGTCCATCCTAAAGGAGATCAGTCCTGGGTGTTCATTGGAAGGACTGATGTTGAAGCTGAAACTCCAGTACTTTGGCCACCTGATGTGAAGAGCTGACTCCTTTGAAAAGACCCTGATGCTGGGAAAGATTGAGGGCAGGAGGAGAAGGGGATGACAGAGTATGAGATGGTTGGATTGCATCACTGATTCAATGGATGTGGGTTTGGGTGAACTCTGGAAGTTGGTGATGGACAGTGAGGCCTGGCATGCTGCAGATCATGGGGCTGCAAAGAGTTGACATGACTGAACGACTGAACTGAACTGAACTGAATGCTTTATAGTTTTCAATCTAACAGTCTTTGACATATTTATTAGATTTATTCTTAGGTACTTTTTTGATTTTTATACTATTTAAGCAAAACCATTTCATTTAAGTTATATTTCTATTTTTATATGAAATATAATCTCTTTTCATATTAATTTCATATCAATTTAGCAAGACTTTGCTCAATTTATTTATTAATTACTTAATTTTTTTGCATATTATTTGGGGATTTCTGAAACTTTCTTCAGGCCAATTTTTGCATCACATATTTTCCCATTCTTTTCATTTAAACTATTCTATTATTAAAATGGATCTCTTACAAGTTACATCCATATATTTTATTTAATGATGATTATTCAGCATGATAATGCTTTTCACATATCAGTTCATAATTCTTATGTTCACAGGAAAGATACCAGAATGAGATGTAGTAAAGGTAAGAAATTATTTCAAAAACAGCATTTTTTCAGTTTTCTGAATAATTCTCACATGAGGATATTGATATATTAATATAAGTTCTTTAAAATTCACAATTCAAAGTTCTTTAAAATATTTTAATACAAAATATTAAAAATATTTTTAAAGCTCCTTCAGGAAATATTCTTTGATACAAATTAGTGTCAAATATAGGGCTTCCCTGATAGCTTAGTTTGTAAAGAATCCACCTGCAATGCAGGAGACCCAGGTTTGATTCCTGGGTCAGGAAGATCCACTGGAGAAGAAATAGGCTACCCACTCTAGTATTCTTGGGCTTCCCTTGAGGCTCAGCTGGTAAAGAATCCACCTTTAATGTGGGAGACCTGGGTTTGGGAAGATCCCCTGGAGAAGGGAAAGGCTACCCACTCCAGTATCCTGGCCTGGAGAGTTTTACGGACTGTATTGTCCGTGGGGTAGCAAAGAGTGGAGCACCACTCTCACTTTCACAGTATCAGATATTCTTTGTATCAAAGAGCATTTCTATTTTAGTACAAATCGGAAGAAATTTCTCTAGTGGCTAAAAGTTTTAACTCAGAATGAATGATGACAAACTATGTTGATAACATATTTTGACTTATGATTTCCCCTAAAATTTTTACTTCACCTGATCCCATGTAATGAAGTCAGGTATCAACACAGGGATTCAGCTTCAGTTATATTTCAGAGTAGTTTTGTAGTTATATTTACAATTCAATGATCACCTTTTGAAGAAGAATCACAAGTGAGTTACAGTATTAAATGAAAACACGTGTACCACAGCAATCCAAACAATTTACTTTTCTCCACCTTTGGTAGCTAACTGAAAATGAACAAAGGAACGACATGCCTATTTTAAAAGGAGATTTTTTAATGCTTATTTGTTTTACTGGGTTTATATCCATCCTAGGAGAAATTTTCACATTTCAAATTGGAAGAACATTACCTTCTGCAGAAGAAAATAATGAGTTTTTCCCTGTATACATTAAGTACAACATTTTAGTGTGTTATCCAGGGGTTAAAAATCAACTGCAATTGGAGTTATGGGACAGGAAAAGAGGTAGGCCCATGGTTATTTGAATGAGCTTTGATTTCATGAAAGGCCTGTGGGATACAGACTAGAAAGAGAATGAAAATAAATATAAACTTTTGCAATTTTCATCTTCAGGGGTAGAAGAGAGGGAGAAGAACCAGCAAAGGAAACAAAGAACATAAGCTCACATAAGGAAAAGCAAAGCCCTCTGTTTCAGTATTAATCTGTTTCAAGTTAAGTTTTTTTGAAGACTGTAAGGTTTGTGTTTAGGTTCTTTTTTTCTTTTTTTTTTTTTTAATGTGGCTAACCTGTTGTTCCAACACCATCTGTTGAAAAGATCCTATTACACTTATACTTACTTTAAAACACTCAGTCCTACCTTAGCTAAACAAAGCATTTTGATTTGCCCTGATACTTTCTCTAACTCCAGGCAAAGTTATTAAAAATAAAAAAAGAGAGTGAGATCTGTGCTTTCAACCTGCACTTCTATAAACTTCCTCAGTGATCCCTGAAACCTGTCTCATAAGCTCTTCTTTCTACTGAAATCATTACTAAAAGATAAAGTTTTTGCCACTCTAAAAGGTGCGTGCTGTGTATGTTGTGCTTAGTCGCTCAGTTGTGTCAGACTCTTTGTACACCGCGGACCGTAGCCCTCCAGGGTCCTCTATCCATGGAATTACCCAGTCAAGAAAGAAGGTGTGTAGTGGTATCTTATTTTAGTTTTAATTTATGATTCCTTAATGATATATAAAGCAGAAGTTACTTTATTTAAACAAACTCCTATCTGTTATTTATGTTGAATTATTCCTTTAGGATTGTATCTAAAAAGCCACCACCAAACTCAATGGTACATGCAAAATTATAAAACCCTTAGAAAATAATAGGCCAGAGTCTGGGCTACGGACAACACCAAAAGCTGTGGAGGCTGTGTAGCAACAGAAGCTCTCATTCATTGCTGGTGGGAATGCAAAATGTTACAGCCACTTTGGAAGACAGTTTGAAAGTTTCTTACAAACCTAAGCGTACTCATACCATACAACCTAGCAATCATGCTCCTTGGTATTTACCCAAAGGAGCTATGAACTTATGTCCACAAAAACAACTGCACATGGATGTAGAGGAAGCCAGTCTGAGAGGGCTGTATATCATATTATTCCAACTATATAACATTCTGGAAAAGACAAAGATATGGATATCGTACGAAGATTTGTGGTTGATGCACATTGATGGAGAGAAGGCAATGAATAGATGCAACACAAAGCATTTTTAGTGCAGTCAAATTACTGTATAATATAATGATGTATATAAATATCAGTACACATCTGTCAAATCCCACAGAGTGTATAATCCCTGGAGGAGGGCATGGTAACCCACTGCAGTATTCTTTCCTAGAGAATCCCACGGACAGAGGAGCCTGGAGGGCTACAGTCCATGGGGTTGTAAGGAGTCAGCCACAACTGAAGCAACTGAGCACTCGCAGAGTATATAATAACGAGTGAACCTTAATGTAAACTATGGACTTCAGGTGATAATGATGTGTCTATATAGGTACCTGGCTTGTAAAAAAAATGTAGTATTCTATTGTATGTGTTGACCTGGGGGAGGATATGTATGTGTCAGAGCAGGGTATTTGGGAACTCTATACATTCTGCTTAATTTTTCTGTGAATGTGAAAGTGTTCCAAAAAATTTACTTTTAAAGGCAATTAGGGTAAGAAGAAGATATAGACTGGACAATAGGGGTGGGGGGGAAGGACGAAAGTGAGTAATTGATAGAACAAGAAATAAAGTGAATGTGTGAAAATAACTAGAATTAGCTCTGGCATGTGGTAGACGCAAAAGATAATACTAAAAAGTTAATATTGATTTACTGAGCACCTATATAAACAAAAGATTCAGCTAATTTTAAAGAAGCACTAGTCCTCCAGGTGACTCTGCCCATGGAATTCTTCAGGCAAGAATACTGGAGTAGGTTGCCATTCCCTTCTCCAGGGGATCTTCCTGATCCAAGGTCTCTTGCATTACAGGCAGATTGTCTACTGTCTGAGCCACCAGGGAAGCCCAGATAAGTTAAATATAACATACAGTTCCTCCTAAATTTAGAAAGAAACATCTGAAAAGTTCTGTAACAATATTGCATTAAAGAATTATTTTTAGGATACACATATGTCTTGTCATAAAATAGCAAAAGATTACCAAATAAAATACAAGGAATTTTAGACATTCATCTCAAATAAGTAACTTCTGATTCCCTCTAGGACCCATTTTCTGGTATACTTTAATGTATGAGGCAATGAAAATTAATCAGGGCTTGAATCCTAGATAGATGTACTATATTTCACTATCACAAAATCTTCTCACAATAAAATAAACATGAACGTCACCTGACTTTCAAAGTAGGTCAAATAGACTGGAAATTCACCTTATAAAAAAAAAATAAACCAAAGTTCAAAGATTGAATATATAGTGGAAAAGATTCATGAGGCTGACAGAATAACTTTTTAAAATATAGTAACAGTGTTGAAATAATCCTTTGTTGGAAAAGGTTTTAGAAATCCTTATCATAGGATATAGCCATTTAGGATTAAAACTTAGAACTGTTACAGTAAGTATGTAATATGTGCTGGGATCAAAAGTATGAAGTTTAAAATCAATAAGTAAATCCTCTCAGGATCACCCCTAAATTACTTAGAAACCATTCAACTGGGGTTCAATACTCACTGTACTGTAATTTAAGCTGTATCTAGTTCAGTTCTGTTCAGTTGCTCAGTCACGTCTG
This sequence comes from Bos mutus, assembly GCF_027580195.1. Lineage (NCBI taxonomy): Eukaryota > Metazoa > Chordata > Mammalia > Artiodactyla > Bovidae > Bos > Bos mutus. The sequence goes on from NC_091618.1 coordinate 37,054,269, forward strand.
ACTCTTTGCGACCACATGTACTGCAGCATGCCAGGCCTTCCTGTCCGTCACCAACTCCCGGAGTTCGCTCAAAATGTCCATTGAGTTGGTGATGCCATCCAACCATCTCATCCTCTTTCGTCCCCTTTTCCTCCTGCCTTCAATCTTTCTCAGCATCAGGGTCTTTACAAATGAGTCAGCTCTTCACATCGGGTGGCCAAAGTTTTGGAGTTTCAGCTTCAACATCAGTCCAGTGAATATTCAGGACTGATTTCCTTTAGGATGGACTGGTTGGATCTCCTTGCAGTCCAAGGGACTCTCAAGAGTCTTCTCCAGCACCACAGTTCAAAAGCATCAATTCTTTGGCGCTCAGCTTTTGTTATAGTCCAACTCTCACATCCATACATGACCACTGGAAAAACCATAGCCTTGACTAGACGGACCTTTGTTGGCAAAGTAAATGTCTCTGCTTTCTAATATGCTGTCTAGGTTGGTCATAGCTTTTCTTCCAAGTAATAAGCGTCTTTTAATTTCATGGCTGCAGTCACCATCTGTAGTGATTTTGGAGCCCCCCAAAATAAAGTCTGTCTAAGATGTGGGTGAAATACTACCTTATATTTGCATAAAATTTATAATATGAAAACTACTTTCACATATGATTTCAAATATTCTTACAATCTTCAGTTCAGTTCAGTCGCTCAGTCATGTCCGACTCTGTGACCCCATGAGTACAATCTTAGCAACAACAAATAGTAACTTCTTAATCAGACCTTTTTCTTGATTTCTGCTCCCACCTGCTCCCCTAAATCCCTTCTCTGTCATGCACACTTTCTCTCCCTCTCACACACACTCACTCTTATATAGATAAACATCTTGCTCATACATAGGTCCAGAAATAATTGAATATATATATAAATAAAATTCTAAGCTGCTTACATATGGTTTTCTTCTTGATTGTTTTTAAGAACAATTGAAATATTTATAATTGTGATATATTTGTTTAGCTAGAGTAAGCAGGAGACATAGTCTTCTCTCTGGAGAAGTTCAGTTTATAAAATACAAACAAAATATGTTTTTTATTTCACTTATTTTTCTATGAATAATTAAACTAGACTGTACTAGGTGTATAAGAGCAACCCTATATTTTTCTTCATTTGAGCAAAGGAAAGTGATGGATTTTGACCTCAAAAAATTTGTAATATAAATCTATAAAAGTATAAATATTGCTCTACTGAACAAAGGTATACCATTAGTCAAAGATATTATGCTTCTGACAGGTCACAGCTTATCAAGTAGAAACTGAAAGTGCATATATGAAGCATTCTCATAGATCTACAGAAGCATATATGTTGTTGTTATTGTTCAATCACTCAGTCAAATCCAACTCTTTGAGACCCCATAGACTACAGCATGTCAGGCTTCCCTGTTCTTCACCATCTCCCAGAGTTTGTTCAGACTCGTGTCCATTGAGTCGGTGATACCATCCAACCATCTTGTCCTCTGTCATTCCCTTCTCCTCTTGCCTTCTATCTTTCCCAGCATCAGGGTCTTTTCCAATGAGTCAGTACTTCACATCAGGTGGCTTAAATATTGGATAGACTGAATACTCATAAAGACAAACATAAAAATAAGTCAACCAAAGTCTGGGAAAGATAAAAATAAAAAGGAGTATGCAGAATAACCTCTTTATCTCACAGGACTTGGAATTGTTGATGTTTTCAGTAATCAGAGATGGGTAGCTTCATAATAAGAGCATTTGGCTGGGATGTTCCAAGGATATTCCTCAGTGATAGGACTAAATTTATCCTAAAATAAAAACTTTTCTTCTCCCACTTAAGAAAAAGTTTAAAATTAGCTCTCAAAGGATAGAATTGTTTTCAGGTAATGTTACTGTGCCTGAGAACAGAACTAAAAAAAATTCAAAGGCATATAAAAAAACAATCATTGTCCAGTGACAAAATTTATTTGGAATCCATTAAAAAAATATCACATATGCAACAAATAGAAAAATATGATCAATAATAATTAGAAGGACAATTAATGGAAAAAGACCCAGAAAAGGCAGAGATAATGAAACTATTAGAAAAAGATATTGCATAGTTATTATAAAATACCCTGTTTCAATAATATAGGGAAAAACATGAACTCACTTAAGGAGGCATGGGTGGCATAAAATGTCGGACTTTCAGAAATGGAAACATACAACATCTGAGGTGGAAAAAAATGGGATAGGATTAAAAACAGATTAAAACGCATAGAAAAGAGGTCGACAACACTGGACCAAGGACCAGTAGTGGAATTTGGCAGCAGGCAGTGAACAGTGGGCAAGCAAGTTAAATTTCACCTGCTACTCTCCATTGCTCCCTATTGCTCCCCATTACTTGCATTACCACCTAAAACATCCCCCTACCCTCTACATTCAGGGAAATATTGCCATTTACAAGACCGATCCCTAGTGCCAAAAATGTTGGGGACTGCTGCTATAAAAGAAAAGATAATTAATTTTGAAAACCTAACAAAGATACCATCTGAAATGAAACACAGAAAAAATAAAAATAAAAACACATATGAACTGAAAATCATTGAACTGTAGGAAAATCTTCTGTGGTCTCATTGAGAAAGAGTAGAGCATAAGAAAATAAAAATATATGAAGCAATTATGAAAAGTTTTCCAAATTTGGTGAGCACTGTATTTATAGAAACAAATAAGTACAATGCATCTCAATTAAACACTGTACATCATACTTAAATGGCAAAACCAGTGATAAAAAGGAAATATTCTCAGTAATTAAAGAAAAAATTACATTATATAAAGTCATCATTATACAAATGACAACAGACTTCCCATAGGAAACAACGCAAGGTAGAAAAGAGTGGCGTAAGATCTCTAAAATCCTAAAAGAGAAAAACAGTCACAAGTTTCCAATTATTTTTTTAAATAGAGGTAAATTAAAGATTTTCCCTGACATTTAAAAGTACTAGAAATTTTCAGTACTAGCATGCCGGAACTGTATGAAATGTTAAAGAAAAGTCTTTAGGCAGAAGGAATATTCCATGAGGGGGAAACCTGGGTTAAATCAAAGAAGTAAAACTAATTGGGAAAATCATGAGCTAAAAACTGGCTTTTTGAGAATATCAATATACTGATTAAATCTTAAATTAGCCAGTCTAATCAGGAAAAAAAAAAAAAAAAGAGAGAAAATACAAATAACCAATATCAGGAATGAGAGAGGATATATTACTACTACGAACATTAAAAATAATGAGTATGTTATGAACAGCTTTATGCCAGTATATTTGAAAACATTTGGAATTTACAATTTTGTAAAGCTCATCTAAAAAATTAATAAAAGTCTCTGTATCTTTTAAAGAAATTAAATTTGTTGTTAAAAACTTTCCCAGATAGAAACAAGTAGTTTTGTGCTGGTTTCTACTGAACATTTAAAGGATAAATAACAGTTTAATACAAAGTCTCTTAGAAACTAGAAGAGGAATGGAAAGTTTCCAATGAATTCTAGAGGCTAGCATTACTCTGATACAGAATCAAAGAACTTACAAAAAAAAATGTATAGACCAATATAATTCATAAACAGTAAAAAGTATTAAGAGAATTTTAGCAAATTGAATTCAACAAGATATAAAAAGGACAATACATTGTGAATTTCAAGGTCTATATTTTCTTAGCCTAAAGACTGACCTTGGGGGAGGTGAAACATATTGGCCACTCTAGTGTACTTCTTGAGAAATTTTTCTATAAAAATATTTCATATTTTTAAAAAATATTTAGACCTCAATGAGTGGACTGTTTTATTTTTCAGTATTCAATAAGGATAACATGTAAAAGCACATCAAAAATCTGGATTTTGTGTGTGTGAAGAATGAGAGTTAACATAATCTGAAGATATTTAAATTGTTGGAACCACCCCTGTTATTTTTCTTAAGTACACAAAATCATTCTATCAAGTAATGGTATCATATAAATCTGGTTTTGTAATTCAGGGTCAATTTTTAGCCAGAAAATGATTTTTTGGAGAAAAAAAGATGATGAAAGGAAAAAAAAAAGATGGCAAGTGGGTCTTGTGTCTGTGAGGAGGCAAAAGAAATCAGCCAAACTGTTTCTTTCTTTCTTCTTTTCTTTCATTTTTTCCCAGTTCTATTGAGACGTTGTTGGCATATAACATGTAAGTTTAAAGTGTATGATGTGATGATTTGACATACATTTATATTGTGAAATGAATACCACTATTAGATTACTTTTCTTCCATTTTTAAATAAGAGCAGTGAATTGTGACACAGAGTTGCTGACAGGAAATAAGTTTTCTTGACTCACTGCCTTTTCTATAATCCTACTCACTGATAAATGTCTGAACAGTGTGAACCAGAACATCTTATATCAGCTAACATTTCCTCATGGATCCAACCCTGTGTGGGCACTAACACCAGTCTAGACTAATTCCTGTTAGTGCCACTAATCACTGGCAGCAACTTAAAAAAGATATTATCCATGCTTGCTCTGGACTAAACTGCTTCACATTTTGTCCCTTCAGAAAGGATCTCTGTTTCCAGATAGTGACAAATGCACATAAAGTTCAGTACTCTGGTTAACTGACATTTTAACATTGTAGGATATTTTTTTAAAAATCTGAGATGTAGAAAAAACATGTTTCCGTCCTTAATAAGTATCAAAATCAAATAATTCTTGACTTTTAAAATATTTTCTTCTAAATGTTGAAATTAAAAAAAAAATCAAAGTAAAGTTTGTACAAGAGAGTAAAACATAACAGAATCAAAGAAGATATGATAAAAATTAAAGTGAATTTCAAAATTTTTTTTCTTTGGATCATGAATATCAGAACAGCCCATGTTTGCTAAGTACTTAACTGCACTTCTCTTGTGTTGTTGGAAGAGGGTGTTTGTTATGACCAGTGCATTTACTTGGCAAAACTCTATTAGTCTTTGCCCTGCTTCATTTTGTATTCCAAGGCCAAATTTCCTGTTACTCCAGGTGTTTCTTGACTTTCTACTTTTGCACAGAAAGGCAATGCCAAAGAATGCTCAAACTACTGCACAATTGCACTCATCTCAACGCTAGTAAAGTAATGCTCAAAATTCTCCAAGCCAGGCCTCAGCAATACGTGAACCGTGAACTTCCTGATGTTCAAGCTGGTTTTAGAAAAGGCAGAGGAACCAGAGACCAAATTGCCAACATCTGCTGGATCATGGAAAAAGCAAGAGAGTTCCAGAAAAACATCTATTTCTGCTTTATTGACTATGCCAAAGCCTTTGACTGTGTGGATCACAATAAACTGTGGAAAATTCTGAAAGAGATGGGAATACCAGACCACCTGACCTTCCTCTTGAGAAACCTATATGCAGGTCAGGAAGCAACAGTGAGAACTGGACATGGAACAACAGACTGGTTCCAAATAGGAAAAGGAGTCTGTCAAGGCTGTATATTGTCACCCTGTTTATTTAACTTCTATGCAGAGTACATCATGAGAAACACTGGGCTGAAAGAAACACAAGCTGGAATCAAGAGTGCCAGGAGAAATATCAATAACCTCAGATATGCAGATGATACCACCCTTATGGCAGAAAGTGAAGAGGAACTAAAAAGCCTCTTGATAAAAGTGAAAGAGGAGAGTGAAAAAGTTGGCTTAAAAGTCAACATTCAGAAAACGAAGATCATGGCATCTGGTCCCATCACTTCATGGGAAATAGATGGGGAAACAGTGGAAACAGTGTCAGACTTTATTTTTTTGGGCTCCAAAATCACTGCAGATGGTGACTGCAGCCATGAAATTGAAAGACGCTTATTCCTTGGAAGGAAAGTTATGACCAACCTAGATAGCATATTGAAAAGCAGAGGCATTACTTTGCCAACAAAGGTCCGTCTAGTCAAGGCTATGGTTTTTCCTGTGGTCATGTATGGATGTGAGAGTTGGACTGTGAAGAAGGCTGAGAGCCAAAGAATTGATGCTTTTGAACTGTGGTGTTGGAGAAGACTCTTGAGAGTCCCTTGGACTGCAAGGAGATCCAACCAGTCCGTTCTGAAGGAGATCAGCCCTGGGATTTCTTTGGAAGGAATGATGTTGAAGCTGAAACTCCAGTACTTTGGCCACCTCATGCAAAGAGTTGACTCCTCGGAAAAGACTCTGATGCTGGGAGGGATTGGGGGAAGGAGGAGAAGGGGACGACAGAGGATGAGATGGCTGGATGGCATCACTGACTCAATGGACATGAGTCTCAGTAAACTCTGGGTGTTGGTGATGGACAGGGAGGCCTGGCGTGCTGCGATTCATGGGGTTGCAAAGAGTCGGACACAGCTGAGTGACTGAAGTGAACTGAACTAACTGCATTTCGGTGCTAAACACATTATTTGTTGCATTTTACTATAACCTACTGAATAAGCTATTATTCTCATGTTGCTTGTAAGACATCTGAGGTTGAGTGAGGTTAAGTTACTTTTCCATGACTGCACAACAAATAAGTGATAGAGCCGGTTGCAAATCCAGTTGCTTGGATCCAAAAACTTGAATCTTAACCACTAGATTGTACTGTCTCATGAAAAGAATCTTAACCCAAGTACATCAAGCATTAAAAATACAAATACAAAGACAGACTGGCATGCCTGAGTGCACACAAAACTACAAATGATGGCAATTGATCTCTACCAATGTATATTTTCCTGTCATATGATGCAAATTAATCATTAATCCTATTTCCAATTAAGTTGTATATAGTTTATACAATGATATTATGAGTATTTTAAAAATATTGTTCTGTATTGTGCATTGAACCTGGACTGGCATCTCGTTTCATACATGATATTTTACATGTTTCAATGTCATTCTCCCAAATCTTCCCACCCTCTCCCTCTCCCACAGAGTCCATAAGACTGTTCCATACTGGGACGACCCAGAGGGATGGTATGGGGAGGGAGGAGGGACGAGGGTTCAGGATGGGGAGCACATGTATACCTGTGATGGATTCATTTTGATATTTGGCAAAACTAATACAATTATGTAAAGTTTAAAAGTAAAATAAAATTAAACTTTAAAAGAAAATATTGTTCTGGTTTTTATTACTTTTGCATCATTTACTCTTCACTGATTTCCAATATTCCAAAGGAATATTTTAAATAGTATTTAAAATGTGAGTACCCAGTTGTCATCCTTTTAACAAAAAATTCTTCTGTCCTATTTTATTTTGAATACAACATATCCCTAATATAGTACACAGTATACACAATGCAACAAGTCATATTTCTTAATTTATATCTAGAATATAATGACTTGTAAACATACCTTAATTTAACAATTAAAATAAAGCATTTAATATCTTCCATGAGCTCTTTCTTATCTCATTATTTCCTTCAAAAGTCCATGTTAGTTTTGATTATGTCATGAACAAAAGAAGTGGTTTTAAGATTGAGTTTGGGGGAAGTACTTCAAATTTAGAGATCCTAAAATAAGGAAATATAAAAGGAAAATATAAAGAAATGACCAGAAGAAGACCACAGGAATTATACAGTTGTCTGGAAGCCATGTGACAAAAGTGTTTCAACAAGAAGAGTGATCAAACCCAAAGGCAACTGGCTGATGAAGTAAGGTGATGACTGAAAATTGCCCATTGGATTTAGCAATATAGTCATTGTTGATGACTTTGATAAGAGCATTTCCAGTAAAGCAGTTGAGATGAAAGCCTATGGGCAGCAGAGAATGGAAAAGAATTAAACTGTGTGAATATTAAAAATTTATGAATTTTTCAGTAACAGGGAGCAGAAAACTGGAATGGTGACTAGAGAGAAATGTGGTCTCAAGTACAGTCACCAACTATCCTACTGATATAGGTCAAAAGAGTTTCCTGGGACATGGGACTTTCAGTGTAGTTGATAGTGGATCACAGTAAGAGTGGCATTAATATCTTTGTTTTATGAGATTGGATAAATTACAGATATTTTACACTTTGATGGGAAATAGACAGCGGAGAGGGAAAAACTGTTTTTGCTTGAGTGATAAAACTGAGGAGAAAGAGGTGAAATTTGGAACAGAGTGTATTATGGACACTCAGAACAGGAAGGAAAGCAATACAACCATGACTACAGATGCAGACATGTTGGTGCAAATGTGGAAACTCCTTTCCAATGGTTTTAATATTCACAATGGCTTGGAAAGAAGAGGATCAGAATAAGGAAAGGGTAAGACTGCAGGATACTGAGAAGAGAGGAGAAAAAATGAAAATTAGTGATGTGGGAGAACGGGAGCATATATAGAAAAGGCAAGCATAGCATGGCTGTGGCTCAGTGCCAAAAGCTTCTTAAGAGGTTATGATTTTAAAGTGAGACTACTTCGCTTTGGTCATTTGGTTATATCCATCTCTTCCCCTCAAATGTACACACCAGCAGAGAGAGATATGTGGATGTGTTTGTTTTTTTTTTGTCTTAAGTTTGTTGTCTAAAAGAGTGTGGCAAAGAAGGAACTCAACAATATTTGTGATATAACTAGGCAAGAAGAGATAAGAAAGCCTTCCTCAGCGATCAATGCAAAGAAATAGAGGAAAACAACAGAATGGAAAAGACTAGAGATCTCTTCAAGAAAATTAGAGATACCAAGAAAACATTTCATGCAAAGATGGGCTCAATAAAGGACAGAAATGGTAGGGACCTAACAGAACCATAAGATATCAAGAAGAGGTGGCAAGAATACACAGAAGAACTGTACAAAAAAGATCTTCAAGACAAAGATAATCACGATGGTGTGATCACTCACCTAGAGCCAGACATCCTGGAATGTGAAATCAAGTGGGATTTAGGAAGCATCACAACAAACGAAGCTAGTGGAGGTGATGGAATTCCAGTGGAGCTATTTCAAATCCTGAAAGATGATGCTGTGAAAGTGCTGCACTCAATATGCCAGCACATTTGGAAAACTCAGCAGTGGCCACAGGACTGGAAAAGGTCAGTTTTCATTCCAATCCCAAAGAAAGGCAATGCTCAACTACTGCACAAGTGCACTCATCTCACATGCTAGTAAAGTAATGCTCAAAATTCTCCAAGCCAGGCTTCAGCAATACGTGAACCGCAAACTTGCTGATGTTCAAGCTGGTTTTAGAAAAGGCAGAGGAACCAGAGATCAAATTGCCAACATCTGCTGGATCATGGAAAAGGCAAGAGTTCCAGAAAAACATTTATTTCTGCTTTATTGACTATGCCAAAGCCTTTGACTGTGTGGATCACAATAAACTTTGGGAAATTCTGAAAGAGATTGGAATACCAGACCACCTGACCTGCCTCTTGAGAAATTTGTATGCAGGTCAGGAAGCAACAGTTAGAACTGGACATGGAACAACAGACTGGTTCCAAATACGAAAAGGAGTACATCAAGACTGTAAATTGTCACCCTGCTTATTTAACTTCTATGAAGAGTACATCATGAGAAACACTGGGCTGGAAGAAGCGCAAGCTGGAATCAAGATTGCTGGGAGAAATATCAATAACCTCAGATATGCAGATGACACCACCCTTATGGCAGAAGGTAAAGAGGAACTAAAAAGCCTCTTGATGAAAGTGAAAGTGGAGAGTGAAAAAGTTGGCTTAAAGCTCAACATTCAGAAAACGAAGATCATGGCATCTGGTCCCATCACTTCATGGCAAATAGATGGGGAAACAGTGGAAACAGTGTCAGACTTTATTTTTTGGGGCTCCAAAATCACTGCAGATGGTGACTGCAGCCATGAAATTGAAAGACGCTTATTCCTTGGAAGGAAAGTTATGACCAACCTAGATAGCATATTGAAAAGCAGGGACATTACTTTGCCAGCAAAAGTCCGTCTAGTCAAGGCTATGGTTTTTCCTGTGGTCATGTATGGATGTGAGAGTTGGACTGTGAAGAAGGCTGAGCACTGAAGAATTGATGCTTTTGAACTGTGGTGTTGGAGAAGACTCTTGAGAGTCCCTTGGACTGCAAGGAGATCCAACCAGTCCGTTCTGAAGGAGATCAGCCCTGGGATTTCTTTGGAAGGAATGATGTTGAAGCTGAAACTCCAGTACTTTGGCCACCTCATGTGAAGAGTTGACTCATTGGAAAAGACTCTGATGCTGGGAGGGATTGGGGGCAGGAGGAGAAGGGGACGACAGAGGATGAGACGGCTGGATTGCAGTACTGACTCGATGGACGTGAGTCTGGGTGAACTCTGGGAGTTGGTGATGGACAGGGAGGCCTGGCGTGCTGTGATTCATGGGGTTGCAAAGAGTCAGACACGACTGAGCGACTGAACTGAACTGAAGCTTTCATTATATGTATTATACTACTATATAATTATAACATAATATATAAATAATTTTAAAAATTATAAGTTAAAATTATTGGATTTATGTAACTATAGTTTATAATTTTTATAATTTCTTCAGTTCAGTCATATCCAACTTTTTGTGACCCCATGAATCACAGCACTCCAGGCCTCCCTGTCCATTACCAACTCCCAGAGTTCACCCAAACTCATGTCCATAAAGTCGGTGATGCCATCCAGCCATCTCATCCTCTGTCATCCCCTTCTCCTCCTGCCCCCAATCCCTCCTAGCACCAGAGTCTTTTCCAATGAGTCAACGTTTCGCATGAGGTGGCCAAAGTATTGGAGTTTCAGCTTTAGCATCAGTCCTTCCAATGAACACCCAGGGCTGATCTCCTTTAGAATGGGCTGGTTGGAAATCCTTGCAGTCCAAGGGACTCTCAAGAGTCCTCTCCAACACCACAGTTCAAAAGCATCAATTTTTCAGCACTCAGCTTTCTTCATAGTCCAACTCTCACATCCGCACATGACCACTGGAAAAACCATAGCCTTGACTACATGGATCTTTGTTGGCAAAGTAATGACTCTGGTTTTTAATATGCTGTCTAGGTTGGATATAACTTTCCTTCCAAGGAGTAAGCATCATTTAATTTCATGGCTGCAGTCGCCATCTGCAGTGATTTTGGAGCCCCCCAAAAAATAAAGTTTGATACTGTTTCCACTCTTTCCCCAAATAAAAGTAATCCACTTTTGGTGTAATTTTCTCACAATGTACTTATTAAAAATTATAAAATTTAAAGTATGACCCTGAAAAAATAAAGTTTTAAAAACCATTACATTATTTCACATCTGTGACCTGAGTTGATACTGTGGAGTCCTTTGTTATTACTGTTTAAAGTCCAATTACTCTGGAAAGAAATTTTATAATGTTTCTCCAGGTGATTTAATTGGAGGTCATTTTAGTACATTTGTTTAGAAACCTAAACAAATAATTAATATTCAGTTCAGTTGCTCAGTTGTGTCTGACTTTTTGCGACCCCATGGACTAGAGCTTCCAGGACTCCGTGTCCATCACCAACTCCTGGAGTTTACTCAAACTCGTGTCCATTGAGTTGGTGATGCCATCCAACCATCTTATCCTCTATTGTCCCCTTCTCCTCCTGCCTTCAATCATTCCCAGCATCAGGGTATTTTCAAATGAGTCAGTTCTTCACATCAGGTGGCCAAAGTATTGGAGTTTTAGCTTCAACATCAGTCCTTCCAATGAATATTCAGGACTGATCTCCTTTAGGATGGACTGGATAGATCTCCTTGTAGTCAAAGGGACTCTCAAGAGTCTTCTCCACATCCCAGTTCAAAAGCATCACTTCTCTGGTGCTCAGCCCTCTTTATAGTCCAACTCTCACATCCATACATGATTACTGGAAAAACCATAGCTTTGACTAGATGGACCTTTGCTGGCAAAGTAATATCTCTGCTTTTTAATATGCTGTCTAGGTTGGTCTTAACTTTTCTCCCACAGAGTAAGCATATTTTAATTTCATGGCTACTGTCACCATCTGTAGTGATTTTGGAGCCCCACAAAATAAAGGTTGTCACTGTTTCCACTTTTTCCCCATCTATTTTCCATGAAGTGATGGGACTTGATGCCATGATCTTAGTTTTCTGAATGTCGAGCTTTAAGCCAACTTTTTCACTCTCCTCTTTTACTTTCATCAAGAGGCTCTTTAGTTCTTCACTTTCTGCCATAAGGGTGGTGTCATCTGCATATCTGAGGTTATTGATATTTCTCCCAGCATTCTTGATTCCAGCTCGTGTTTCCTCCAGCCCAGCGTTTCTCATGATGTACTGCATACAAGTTAAATAAGCAGGGTGACAATATACAGTCTTGATGTACTACTTTCCCGATTTGGAACAAGTCTGTTGTTCCATGTCCAGTTCTAACTGTTGCCTCCTACCTGCATACAGATTTCTCAAGAGGCATGTCAGGTGATCGGATATTCCCATCTCTTTCAGACTTTTCCAGTTTGTTGTGATCCACATGGTCAAAGGCTTTGGCATAGTCAATAAAATAGAAGTAGATGTTTTTTTAGGAACTCTCTTGCTTTTTCAAATATACAATGGATGTTGCCAATTTGATCTCTGGTTCCTCTGCTTTTTCTAAATCCAGCTTGAACATCTGGAAGTTTACGGTTCGCGTACTGTTGAAGCGTGGCATGGAGAATTTTGGGCATTACTTTACTAGCGTGTGAGATGAGAGCAATTGTGCAGTAGTTTGAGCATTCTTTGGCATTGCCTTTCTTTGGGGTCGGAATGAAAACTGACCTTTTCCAGTTCTGTGGCCACTGCTGAGTTTTCCAAATCTGCTGGCATATTGAGTGCAGCACTTTCACAGCATCATCTTTCAGGATTTGAAATAGCTCAACTGGAATTCCATCACCTCCACTCTGTTCGTAGTGATGCTTCCTAAGGCCCAATTGATTTTGTATTCCAGGATGTCTGGCTCTAGGTGAGTGATCACACCATTGTGATTTTCTGGGTTGTGAACATCTTTTTTGAACAGTTTTTCTGTGTATTCTTGCCACCTCTTAGTATCTTCTGGTTCTGTTAGGTCCATACAATTTCTGACCTTTATTGTGCCCATCTTTGCATGAAATGGTCCCTTGGTATCTCTAATTTTCTTGAAGAGATCTCTTGTCTTTCCCATGCTATTGTTTCCCTCTATTTCTTTGCACTGATCATTGAGGAAGGCTTTCTTATCTCTCCTTGCTATTCTTTGGAACTCTGCATTCAAATGCATATATCTTTCCTTTTCTCCTTTGCTTTTGGCTTCTTCTCTTTTCACAGCTATTTGTAAGACCTTCTCAGAAAGCCAATTTGTTTTTTTTTTTTGCATTTCTTTTCCTTGGGGATGGTCTTGATCCCTGTCTCCTGTACAATGTCACAAATCTCTCTCTGTCCATGGTTAATCTGGCACTGTCTATCAGATCTAATTCCTTGAATCTATTTCTCACTTCTACTGTATAATCATAAGGGATTTGATTTAGGTCATACCAGAATGGTCTAGTGGTTTTCCCTACTTTCTTCAATTTAAGTCTGAATTTGGCAATAGGAGTTCATGATCTGAGCCACAGTCACCTCCCGGTGTTGTTTTTGCTGACTGAACAGAGATTCTCCATCTTTAGCTGTAAAGAACATAAACAATCTGATTTCAGCATTGACCATCTGGTGATGTCCTTGATATATTGGCACACATAATAATTTTGATAGCAAAAGGGACATCTTTTGAGATGGAGCAATGGTGTAATAGTTCCCAACTTTTGCTCCAATTAGAACTGACTAGGTTTCTCAAGGGGGCATGAATTCAAAGATCTCACACCATATTAATTAAATCAGACTTTTTAGGACTGGGATCCAAACATCAGTATTTTAAAAGCATTCTAATATGTAGCTTGAGCTAAGAATTTTCATAATTACTTTTGTTATGTTTCCTGATTTAAATGGAAATGATATATTTTATGTATTCAACTGGTTGTGTGAGATAGAATTTAAAATGTAAAATTAATTTACTCTCTCTATAGACCCAGGTGAATCATCTGCCTAAGAGACAAGTCAAATTTTAATTCACTCATCTCTTAAAAATTGCCTCTTTACTCTGGTAAATATAGAGTGGGACTGTGGTCAAGCAGAAATCTGGTAAAATATTTTTCCTGAAGAACAACTTCTGGTGAGGCTCACCCTTTCCCTAGTCTTAACAACCCTATACGCATTTTGAAACCCAAACTGGCCAGGACGTGTGTCTCAAATTTCTCTCCCTCTTTGTACTGACATTCTAACTGTAAGAACATGTGATGTTATGTGCTGTGTTAAAATCCTCCACCTTACCTTTGAGAAGCTGAGCCTCAGGTTCTGTGGGTGCTGAAAATCAAGATATATGTGGTTTAATTTCCATTTGGCATGAATTATTTCCTTACAATATTACATTCTGCAAGACAGAATGGTTGGGTTTGAAAAAAAGATGGAGAATAACCTTAATCCTCATTTCCTCTGGAAGAATTTAAAACAATCTGCTCTGCTTACTAGATTTTGAAGTATTAGTTCTCCCTGGTAAAACTGGAGGATTCTCACACAAGTCTACTTCTTTAGTGTCATATATTCCCCCAACTTCTAGCACGAATTAACAAGCATGAGAACTTGATCATGTATAAAAGTGTGGGTGAAGTAGAATCTGATAGAACTGATTTTGTTTACAACTTCTACATATATTGCACTCCATGATGAAAATCATCGCAAATTAATAGCTAGTATTATACTAAAGTCTAGACTAGTGACAACTGCTTTTAGTCCATGGCACACTATGTTAATTGAACATGGAACTGTTTGTGTTTAACCCAAATTTTCTCAGAACTTCAGAAAACTAGTCACTACCATTTGACTGAAGTTAGCACATGAGATTAAACCCACTTGATATCTCAACATTAAAGGGATTTACATACAAAGATTCAAGAAAAGTATATCCATTATTGCCAAAACAATATCATTCTGTCATTCCAGTTGATTCAATACACAAATATAAAAAGAGAAGTATAAATATTGGAAAGAAAAATTTAAACTGTTTCTATAAAGACAATTTTTCCAAAATAGAAGAGAATCTAATTAAAAGCCATAGAGTATGCAAGCCAGATTTTAAAAGTGATTAGATATGATCATATGTATTTTCATTTTAACAGTGTTTTTAGAACTGGAAAGAATTTGTAAGAAAATATAACCAAAAAATAGCATTCCACAGAAACAATACAAATATAAACTTTCTAAACTTAAACTTAATAATAAGTATGGAAAAACTAAGGGCTTCTCTGATAGCTCAGTTGGTAAAGAATCTACCTGCAATGCGGGAGACCCCAGTGTGGTTCCTGGGTTGGAACGATCCACTGGAGAAGGGATAGGCTACCCACTCCAGTATTCTTGAGCTTCCCTTGTGGCTCAGCTGGTAAAGAATCTGCCTGCAATGAGGGAGACCTGGGTTCCACCCCTGGGTTGGGAAGATCCCCTGGAGAAGGGAAAGGCTACCCATTCCAGTATTCTTGCCTGGAGAATTCCATGGACTGTATAGCCCATGGGGTTAAAAAGAGTTGGACATGGCTAAGTGACTTTCACTTTCACATGGAAAAACTATGTAAACAATACAATTCTTCCAAGAAAGACAAAATAACACCCAGATCAGGACAGGAAATGAGCATAGCCTGCATAAGAATAAACAGTATTAATAGATCCCAAAATGTATCTATAAATCTAATTCAATGAATTATAGTAATATAAAAGTATTTCAAAATATTATCTGGGAAAACGCACAAAACCAAGCAAAACAATATTTTTCAAAGTCTAATGGTGGGAAAGTTGTCAGACTAGATGAAATAACATATCATAAATCCCTGACTGTTAAACTGTGAGGTATACAGGTAGACATCAGAGCAGTAGGACTTAATACAGCATGAGAGATAAACCAGGTATATATATATTTGCAAGAGTCAAAATGATCCTTTAGAAAAGTATCTAGAACCTATTACCATCTGCTAAGAACCTTCTAATGCCTTCCTACATCACTCCGAGTAGATGCACATCTTCAAAATGTTCTCATGGCACTCCATGACCTGACCCTTTCCTACCACTCACCATTCAGCTAAGCACACTTCTGCCTCAGTCCTTCCCGCTGATTATTGCTCTACAAAGAATGCTCTTCACCCAGAAAAATCCCTTGGCTAATTCCTTTACTTATTCTTTGCTCAAAACTCACCACAAACCTTTTCTCTTTCCCTTCTTTTTCTGGGATCCCTATATTCTGTATGTTGGTGTGTTTAATGTTGTCCACGTGTAAAAGAGACAGCTAGTGGAAAGTTGCACAGAAAGTTCATCTCAGTGCTCTGGGATGACCTAGATGGGTGGAATGGAAGGGATGGGATGGAGGTCCAAGACGGAGGGCCTATATGTGTACATATAGCTGATTCACTTTGTTATACAGCAGAAACTAACACAATATTGTAAAGCAATTATACTCCAATATTTATTTTTAAGTCACTGCAGGTGCAAATATGTCCTTAACCATCTCTTATAAGATAGTACCCTCTATCCATCTGCCTTACTGTTTGATTTTTCATGGGTACTTATCATTGTTGAAAATGAATATTTACTTACAAATTGTCTCTGATCACAAGAATGGAAGCTCCATGAGACAGGAATTTGTTTTTTCTTCACCGCGCTACATATGCATATAGAACGGCACCAATTAGCTCCTTACCTTACAACCCAATCCAAACCAAGTTCCAGAAGAATGAGAATTGTAAATTTAAAAAAAGAAAGTAATATGCAAACAATATTGGAGCTGGTGAAAATATTCTAAAGAAGAGATCAAAAATACAAGCAATAAAGAAAAACACTGTTTAAAAATTTGACCCAATACTCAAAACACTGCAAGCAAAATATAAACAAATCAAATAATAAACCTATAAAGAATTAAAAATGAACTGTTGGATTAATATTCCTAATTGTTTAAGGAGCTATTAACATTTATAATAAAGAAATACTAAAATAGATATCATGTATAAAGGGCATTTACAGACAATTCACAAGAGTAGAAAATTGTCAACAAACATATTACAATTTTTATCTTCAGGGATAATAAAAGCATTGCTAATTAAAAGAAGGAAATGTCATTTCTAGCTACTAGACATTTTAAAAAATCAGTAAACACAGAATTAAGGAGCCAAGGAAAAAATTCTCTCCTGGCAGGCGTATAAAGTGACCCAACAATCTTAGATGTCAATTTATTTAAAAAAAACACAAAAGTATGCACCTTTCATCCAGCAGCACAACCTCTGGTAGAGCATTGGACGAGGGCCAGAGCTCCCACTAAGCAGTCTGTTAGTGGTGCTAAGGGGTTCTGGAGTAGCCCCAACTCCAGCAGCAGGAAGAGTTCATCTGTTCCATAAATACAGAGCTTTTCTTTGGTAAAAATGTGGCCCACTGAGCCTTAATAAAAAGTAATCCCCAAAACTGTTAAATAGCTATGCATTTCCATCAAAGATTAGCCTTAACTTTAACTATGTTTCCTGATGCACCTGTCCTTTACACATATCTTTAAATGTTAAAAATGTGCCTCCCAGAGTAATAGGGTTAAGGGTGATTTTTTCCTCTTATTTCTATTTTCTATATTTTTATGTGTGTTTCACTTGTAATAATTAAATTAGAAGTTATACAGCCAATTTTAAAATAATATAAGAATACAACATTTGACACCAAAGGAAATATATTTTCAATATGAATCTCATTACAAATTTTATTTTACATTATATAGATAGGACAAACAAAACAGAGGTGACAGAATAAGTTTAAATATGATATCAGCAGGGCTGTGATAATAGGGACCAGAAAAGATGGTCATTCATAAAATAGTAAAATCAGTTCATCTGCTATTTGCATATATCCTTGACCACTTGTAAGAAGTGGCCCATTCTTTTCATATGACTGTATTGAATATATGATTTTCACTTTTACCTTTTGCCTTCTGCTAGAGTGATTGAATCTGCAACCATCTTTTTTATAACAAATGACTTAATTATATCAATATTATGTGCATCTTCCACTCTTCTTTTTCTATAATGGAAAGCAGGAACTCACTGTGAGAAGGAGTATATAGACACTTTCCTTATACAAGATAAAAGAACCAGAAACACCATAAAAGAAAAGGGACAATAGTGGAATCTTCACTTTCAGGAAGAATGTCCAGGTCATAGTTACATATATACTTCTAAAGTGAGAAGGAAATGCTATAACAAACCAGTAAATAATTCAGTCTTCAGGCCTATGAGGCTCAGAATATAAACATTTTAATAATGCTGATTGCAATTTATTTTAGAAACTTTGTATCACATTAAATGTCTTTAGAAAATTTCATGAAAAGTATGGGTTTTCTGCCTGGAACTGAACAGACAGCAACAATCAGAGATGTATTTTTCATACATGCCTCCGAGCTATTTTCTCCAGTATCCTGCACTACAGCAGAAGCCCCTGATTTCCATGATCTCTTCTTCCTTTGCCACCAGAATACAGCTCATATTCTTAACGCTAGCAAAAGAGACATTATGTCTAGCTACTCAAGGAGGAATTCTAAATGAATGTATAAGTAATAGTATGTTTTATCATCGTAAAAGTAATACATGTTTGTACTGAAGTGCTGGAGAAAAAAATATATGCAGAGTACACCATGAGAAATGCTGGGCTGGATGAAGCACAAGCTGGAATCAAGATTGCCGGAAGAAATATCAATAACCTCAGATATGCAGATAATACCACCCTTATGGCAGAAAGTGAAGAAGAACTAAAGAGTCTCTTGATGAAAGTGAAAGAGGAGAGTGAAAAAGTTGGCTTAAAACTCAACATTCAGAAAACTGAGATCATGGCATCTGGTCTCATCACTTCATGGCAAATAGATGGGGAAGCAATGGAAATAGTGAGAGACTTTTATTTTGGGGGGCTCCAAAATCACTGCCAGGAGACAGGAATCAAGACCATCCCTAAGAAAAAGAAATGCAAAAAAGCAAAATGGCTGTCTGAGGAGGCCTTACAAATAGCTGAGAGAAGAAGAGAAGTGAAAGGCAAAGGAGAAAAGGAAAGATATAACCATTTGAATGCAGAGCTCCAAAGAATAGCAAGGAGAGATAAGAAAGCCTTTCTCAGCAGTCAATGCAAAGAAATCAAGGAAAACAATAGAATGGGAAAGACTAGAGATCTCATCAAGAAATTAGAGATACCAAGGGAAAATTTCATGCAAAGATGGGCTCAATAAAGGACAGAAATTGTAGGGAACTAACAGAAGCAGAAGATATTAAGAAGAGGTGGCAAGAATACACAGAAGAACTGTACAAAAAAGATCTTCAAGACCAAGATAATCATGATGGTGTGATCACTCACCTAGAGCCAGACATCCTGGAATGTGAAGTCAAGTGGGACTTAGGAAGCATCACAACAAACAAAGCTAGTGGAGGTGATGGAATTCCAGTGGAGCTATTTCAAATCCTGAAAGATGATGCTGTGAAAGTGCTGCACTCAATATGCCAGCACATTTGGAAAACTCAGCAGTGGCCACAGGACTGGAAAAGGTCAGTTTTCATTCCAATCCCAAAGAAAGACAGTGCCAAAGAATGCTCAAACTACTGCACAATTGCACTCATCTCACACACTAGTAAAGTAATGCTCAAAATTCTCCAAGTCAGGCTTCAGCAATATGTGAACCGTGAACTTCCATATGTTTAAGCTGGTTTTAGAAAAGGCAGAGGAACCAGAGATCAAATTGCCAACATCCCCTGGATCATCAAAAAAATGAGAGAATTCCAGAAAAACATTGTTTTCTGCTTTATTGACTATGCCAAAGCCTTTAACTCTGTGGATCACAAGAAACTGTGGAAAATTCTGAAAGAGATGGGCATACAAGACCACCAGATCTGCCTCTTGAGAAACCTATATGCATGTCAGGAAGCAACAGTTAGAACTGGACATGGAACAACAGACTGTTTCCAAGTAGGATAAGGAGTACATCAGGCTGTATATCGTCACCCTGCTTATTTAACTTATATGCAGAGTACATCATGCAAAACGCCAAGCTGGATGAAGCACAAGCTGAAATCCAGATTGCCAGGAGAAATATCAATAACCTCAGATATGCAGATGACACCACCCTTACGGCAGAAAGTGAAGAAGAAGTAAAGAGGCTCTTGATGAAAGTGAAAGTGGATAGTGAAAATTTGGCTTAAAGCTTGACATTCAGAAAACTGAGGTCGTGGCATCTGGTCCCATCACTTCATGGCAAATAGATGGGGAAACAGTGGCTGACTTTATTTTGGGGGGCTCCAAAATCACTACAGATGGTGATTGCAGCCATGAAATTAAAAGACACTTACTTCTTGGAAGGAAAGTTATGACCAACCTAGACAGCATATTAAAAAGCAGAGACTGACAACAAATGTCCGTCTAGTCAAGGCTATGGTTTTTCCAGTGGTCATGTATGGATGTGAGAGTTGGACTATAAAGAAAACTGACCACTGAAGAATTGATGCTTTTGAACTGTGGTGTTGGAGAAGACTCTTGAAAGTCCCTTGGCCAGCAAGGAGATTCAACCAGTCAATCCAAAAGGAAATCAGTCCTGAATTTTCCTTGGAAGGACTGATGCTGAAGCTGAAACTCCAATACTTTGGCCATCTGATGCGAAGAACTGACTCATTGGAAAATACCCTGATGCTGGGAATGCTTGAAGGCAGGAGGAGAAGGGGCCAACAGAGGATGAAATGGTTGAATGACATCACCGACTCATGGACATTAGTTTGAGTAAACTGTATTTTGATGATGGACAGGGAGGCCTGGTATGATGCAGTCCATGGGGTCACAAAAAGTCAAACATGAGTGAGCAGCTGAACTGAACTGAACTGGAGTAATGGAGAAAAAATAATCAAGAAAAAATATACTTTTAATCTCAATAACCACAGAAGAACATTGTTAACAATTTAGTATAACTTTCACTCTCTTTTCCTACAGGGGCAAACATATATTCTACAATTGAGATATGATCCCCATAATGTTGTTTATCTAACATTTCCACTTAATATTTTTATATTAATAATTTTATTAAATGTCTGATTTAGGTCCTACTAGGTATTTAGCTATTACTCTCTTTTAAGGTGGATCTTAATTAATTTTTTTTTCTTTTTTAAGTGAAAGTAGGTGGGCATTTTACTTAAAAGTCACTGTGGATGGTGACTGCAGCCATGACATTAAAAGATGCTTGCTCCTTGGGAAAGAAAACAATGACAAACCTAGTTCAGTTCAGTTCAGTTCAGTCAGTTGTGTCAGACTCTTTGTGATCCCATGAACCGCAGCACACCAGGCCTCCCTGTCCACCACCAACTCCTCCAACTGGAAGAGAAGGGGATGACAGAGATGAGATAGTTGGATGGGATCACCGATTCGATGGACATGAGTTTGAGCAAACTCCAGGAGATGGTGAAGGACAGGGAAGCCTGGAGTACTGCAGTCCATGGGATTGCAAAGTGTTGGATACAAGTGAGGGACTGAGCGACAAGAAGGTAAATTACAGGAGACCAAAAGACAGAGAGCAGTCAAAAGTTTCACTTTCCCTTGAATACACAGGAAATACTCCACTGAAGATAGAATTCTTGGCTAACCCAAATACTCCAACACTGAAACGACAGAAATTTGTCTTCAGCCCACAGGCAAGGTCCTTCAAGGACAGCCACAGTCAAGTTCAGGTTCCTACCTTCCCTATAGAAGAAATTGTGCATTGTATAACATTCAATCATAATTTTCCCTTAAGTTATTGGGATTAAAAAAAAAATAAAACAGTTTTAACCCAGTTTAACCAAAGGACCATCAGGCAAGTGTTGCAAATTCCCCTTTATCCACCTGCAGTGTAGCACATGCAGGTTTGACTCTAGGTCAGGAATATCCCCTGGAGGAAGGCACAGCAACCCACTCCAGTATTCTTGCCTAGAGAATCCCATGAACAGAGAAGCCTGGTGGCTACAGGCCATAGTGTCGAAGAGTCGGACATGACTGAAGTGACAGCACGCATGCACTAGAAAAGTTAAATTCACCCATCAGTCTGGTCCTTCTGATTTTTTCCTTGCCTCTCTGCATTCTAGTCCCCACACCACAGTCAGGGTCATCCTTTTAAATGAATCATCTCATGAGCCTACTCTCCAAAACATATTGATTCTTTTCCATCTTAAACAGGGAAACCCACAGTCTTTTTATAGACAACACAACCCTGAGCTGCCTTTCCGAATCTCACTTTCTACAATTTCCCCCTCATTCTCAACCACACTTAAAAAAACAAATACACAAAGAAACTCATAGAACCTTT
This sequence comes from Bos mutus, assembly GCF_027580195.1. Lineage (NCBI taxonomy): Eukaryota > Metazoa > Chordata > Mammalia > Artiodactyla > Bovidae > Bos > Bos mutus. The sequence goes on from NC_091618.1 coordinate 37,076,467, forward strand.
GCACTGATGCTTTCTGATCTTAGAAAGTTTGTTTCCCAGATAGTTTCACATGTCTCCCTTAATTCATTCAATTTCTGCTCATACAGTATCGGCTAAGCAATGGGAATTTCTCTGCCGACAGATCTAAAATACTATCCTATCCATGACTTTTTATGTCTTCCTTGGCTTAAGCCTTTACAGCACTTATCTGTTAACATAATAAATATGGGTTTATTTTGTTAGTGTCCTTTTTGCTTCATATGAATTGGAAATGCCATGAAGGTACTAACTTAATGTTTGGTTCAATGATATTTTGGAGAAGGCAAACGCACCCCACCCCAGTACTCTTGCCTGGAAAATCCCATGGACAGAGGAGCCTGGTAGGCTGCAGTCCATGGGGTCGCTGAGTTGGACACGACTGAGCGACTTCACTTTCACCTTTCACTTTCATGCCTCGGAGAAGGAAATGGCAACCCACTCCAGTGTTCTGGTCTGGAAAATACCAGGGATGGGGGATCCTGGTGGGCTGCCATCTATGGGGTCGCACAGAGTTGGGCACAACTGAAGCAACTTAGCAGCAGCAGCAGCAATGATATTTATACTCTTAGCATCTACAAGATTGACTGCTACATTTCAATTCAGTTGCTCAGTCATGTCCAACTCTTTGCAACTCCATGGACTGCAGCATGCCAGGTTTTCCTGTCCATCAAGCTCCCCTGGAGCTTGCTCAAACTCATGTCCATTGAGTTGGTGATCCCATCCAACCATCTCATCCTCTGTCATCCCCTTCTCTTCATGCCTTCAATCTTTCCCAGCATCGGGGTCTTTTCCAATGAGTCAGCTCTTTGCATCAGGTGGCCAAAATATTGGAGTTTCAGCTTCAACATCAGTCCTTCCAATTAACACTCAGGACTGATCTCCTTTAGGATGCACTGGGTGGATCTCCTTGCAGTCCAAGGGACTCTCAAGAGTCTTCTCCAACACCACAGTTCAAAGGCATCAGTACTTCGGCACTCAGCTTTTTTGTAGTCCAACTCTAACATCCATACATAACTAATGGAAAAACCATAGTTTTGTTGGCAAAGTAATGTCTCTGCTTTTTAATATGCTGTCTAGGTTGGTCATAGCTTTTCTTCCAAGGAGCAAGCTTCTTTTAATTTCATGGCTGCAGTCACCAACTGCAGAGATTTGGAGCCCATGAAAATAAAAGCCTTTCACTGTATCCATTCTTTCCCCATCTATTTGCCATGAAGTTATGGGACCAGATGCCATGATCTTAGTTTTTTGAATGTTGAGTTTTAAGTCAGCTTTTTCACTCCCCTTTCATCAAGAGGCTCTTTAGTTCCTGTTTACTTTCTGCCATAAGGGTGGTGTCATCTGTGTATCTGAGGTTATTGATATTTCTCCCACAATCTTGATTCCAGCTTGTGCTTCATCCAGCCTGGCATGTAGCCTGACTGCTCCATAGTTGGTGCTCAGTAAACAGCTGTTGAAATATAGAACAACATGGAATGAAGGAAGGGAGGGAAGTAGGGAGACCTAATGAAGTTGCCAAATTGTACTAATATTATCAATAAATTTATATGGCAAATACCACAATCATTGTGAAAATTCTCTCCAGTGGCACCAGAATTGTTCCACCAGAGCAATAATCCACCAGAATTTTCCAGTATGAATGTCGTCATTGTTGTTCAGTCACTGAGTCATCTTTGATTTTTTGCAATATTGACTGCAACACACCAGGCCTCCCTGTCCCTCATCATCTCCTTAAATTTACCCAAGTTCATGTCCATTGTATCAGTGACGCCATCCAGCCATCTCATCCTCTGATGCCCTCTTCCCCTTCTGCCCTCAGTCTTTCCCAGAATCAGGGACTTTTCCAATGAGTTGGCTGTTCACATCAAGTGATCAAAATACTAGAGCTTCATCTTCAACATCTGCCCTTGCAATGAGTATTCACGGTTGATTTCCCTTAAGATTGACTGGTTTGATCTTCTTGCTGTCCAAAGGACTCTCAGGATTCTTCTCCAGCACTACAGTTCAAAGGCATCAATTCTTCTAAACTCATCCTTGTTTAGCTCTGTCACTAGCAAAGCCATTGTCTCCATACAAGAGATAGGGAATTTTACTAAAGGGTAATCAGGGAATCCTATTCAACAGAAGCTTAGAAATAGCCATATTATGACTTCAATATACTCTCAATCTCTTTCTGGGTCACTGACTATGTTTGATGCTAAGTGTAACAACAAAACTTGGCTTTATGGAATTTTCAAGAACCATGGATCTCTGCCCAACTGGAACAATGATGGTGATTAGAAATCCATTCATCAACAGACTATATGGGACACTGACAGGAAAATGCCTTTGACTGCAAAATTGCCCAGTTTATCTCAAAGAATCCAGCAGCATAGATTAATCCTGTTTCCACTTCAGCAAGCATTCTTCCAGAAAGGTAGAAATGGAATTTTTATTCTCAACCTTGCACTTTATTATGTTAATACTTCAACTGTCTGTGACCTGCTAGAATTATATATTCTAGTGAGTATTATAATATAATATTATATTATAATATTCACTATGCTTGCAGGACTTGCTCAAATATGTAAACTACCATCCAGCTATCTCTTCAGGATGAATTGGATATTACAGAAAAATAATTTGCAAACTTGCCTTTCAAATTTATCGTTAGTTATTTATAACAAGGAACTGAAAGCAGAACTGCTTTTTCTACCTTTGATCCAAAATTTTAATTGTGTAATCAACCAAATAAATAATCCCCATTGGAAAGAGCACTCATCTTGCATTCAGAAGACTCAGTGTATATCTCTGTCCTGCCAATCACCATAACACCAGACTGCAATCTGGGGAGGACTAAATCATTCTGGTCTATGAAATAACTACTATCTACCTTTCAGGTGGTTGAAAAGGTCAAATTAGTGATGCATATATACATGAGGTGAATGTACTTGACACAGTGCAAATTATACCAATAATATCAATTTCTCTCATTATTTTATTTTATTGTTTCTCTCATTATTTCACATCACATTCTGAGGTAAGGCCTGGTGCCAGAAGGATTAAAAAAAAAGATGGTATAGAGTTGAGCAAACCTACCTCTTCTGTTGTGTTCTCAGGTCAGCACTAGTAATGCACTTTCTCTACTGTTGCTTTATGTACCTGAGATTCATGGAGAACCGTGGTCTATGAATATGATCCATGGTGAGGACGAATGCATTGTGAAATGAGCTGTTGATAATATATAGTTATTCAGTGGCAGAACTCTTCCTGAAACATATTTGTATTCACTTGAAAAGGTCTGCAATGCAATTTATTATCTTTATTGCAAAAAATAAAAATATCAGAAAAGAATTTGTTCTCTCACTCCCTCTATCCTGTTCTTATCGTCAAAAGTCACTGGGGCAGAGTGAAGTTGTAAACCCCTGGCAGTCTAGAGTTGATTTCTGGGGTAACCTGGCCTCTCTTCTCATTTTTCTTTGTGGTGATATGGCAAGAAATTTGAAATTATTTCCACATCCAGATATATGTCCTAGGTGACACAAAGCTCTGAGAACTCTTCTAACCCCTGTTGTCTTAGAAATCATCTTAGAAATTCATTGTTTAGGCTCATTGCATTGTAAAACCATGCCCTTTTCATGTTAAAGAACTGAGGTGAAATAATGATTATTTGTGAAATAGGTGCCTCTTCTTGATATTTCCTAGTCATCATTTTTTTCTCATTTAAAGACTCTTTTGTCCCCCAAGGGGACATAAGATTGGGTATTACAGAAAATAATTTGCAAATTTAACTCTAATGTATTTGTTAATAAATTCTAATATGGGGCTAAAGTATGGGTGCTTCAGGTGCCCTAACTACCACTCATCTTGACCTCAATACATTCCCTATCTTATCTTTACTCATATATTTTACCTGATAAAGGAAGCTATGATAACTAACTACTATTGATAGCAATGGTGCTCATATTTATATAAAACTCATAAGTGGTACACATATATGCAAAACACAATCTAGATGTATTGATGTGTTAGACATATGCAAACACACATGTATAAACATTCCATTCAATTCATTAAATCATAAATACATTTTAGTGAAAGTTGCTCAGTCATGTCTGGCTCTTTGTGACCCCATGGAGTGTAGCCTGCCAGGCTCCTCTGTAAATGGAATTCTCCAGATCAGAATACTGGAGTGGTAGCCATTCCCTTCTTCAGGGAATCTTCCCAAGCCAGTGCTTGATCCCAGGTCTCCCACGTTGCAGGTGGATTCTTTACCGTCTGAGCCACCAGGAAAGCCCAAGTCACTGGAGTGGGTAGCCTATCCCTCTTTCTCCAGCAGATCTTCCTGATCTAGGAATCAAACTGGGGTCTCCTGCATTGTAGGTGGATTCTTTACCAGTTGAGCTACCAAGGTAGTCCATAAAGTATAACACAGTATGCTAACATCAATATCTATCTCCCTGTCTATCTATATTCATGCCAGGCTACTACTACCAGCCCTTATATTCAAATGTGTACATTACTTCACCCTATATTTTTCCCTGGTAATTCTAGAGGTTTTGTTTACACATCCTTCAAAGCAAAGTTCAGGCAGACATCTGTTTCCACTGCTCAAAGAAAGCCCCCTCAAAAGACAGATTGTGCAATGCACGTGGCTTGGCAGCTTAGAAAATGTGCTTCTTGCAAAGATCTATTAGTTACATATGCCAGATCTGTAGAACAAAAAAATTCTCCATCCTGAGTCATCCCAAAAATAGGATGAGGGAAATTGGCAACCGGATGTTTTGCCCCAGATGACTGAGGATGGAGAATATTTTTTCTTTTTACCTCCTAATCAAATTTAACCCTCATTCTTTTACTATCTGATATAATCTAATCTTTGCTAAGGTGCCAATTACTATTAAGATGCTTAAACACTTACATATTCTCTAAATTTAATTGTAACTAAACAATGATTCACAAAGGCTGAAATTTTAGGTAGAATGAAAAATCAGCAGAAAATGTATTTTCCAGGAGTGTTTTTATTTCAGCTAATTTTGTTGAAATAACTATTATTCCATTTATTTGTAAGGATCTCCCTCCATGTTGGGTCAATAATAAGATTCTATCTAACCATTCTGTCTTAGTCTGTTCAGGCTGCTATAACAAAATGCCAGAGACTGGTTGGCTTATATAAAAAAAAAAAAGAAGAAGAAGAAGAAGAAAGAAATGTTCTTTTTCAGTTTTAGAGCTGGGAGTCCAAAACCAAGCTGCTGGCATGGTCAGCAGATCACAGACTTTTGGCTGTATCCACATATGGTGGAAGAAGCAAGGGGTTTCTCTCAGGCCTCTTTCACAACCATTAATCTCATTTATGAGGCCTCTGCATTCACAAACTAGTCATTTCCCCAAAACCTCCCAATGCCTCCTAATACCATCTCACTGGGCATTTAGGACTTTAACATATGAATTTGAGGGGGGAAACAGATATTTAGTCTATAGCACATTCTATTACTATCACTACTTCTATTAAAAATTGAAGTAGAGGTCTTGAGTGGTACAGTGAAAAGTTAAATAAATAAACCATAGTTTGAGGTTCCATTTATAACAACATCTAAAATATAAGATACTTAGGAACATATCTACAAGAGCTGTGAAAGATTATTATTGATATAAATTATAAAGTTTTGCTGAAAGTTTTAGGGAAGACATCAATAAATAAGGAGACATACTTGCTCCTGGATAGAAAATCTCAGAGGTCCTTTCTCTTTAGATTTATCTGTAGATTCATTGGAATTCCAATCAAAATTCCAATAGGAGTTTCTGTGGACTTTGGCAAGCTGCTTCTAAATATTATATGAAACATCAAAGGGCCAAGCAGAGACAAAGCTCTTTGAAGAAGAGAAGCACTGTGGAGGAACGGCTAGCATAGCTTATTTGTAAAGCTATAAGAAGTAAGACAGTGTCTTAATTGTGCAGAACTTGACAATTGTACACATGAAGAAAGTCTAATATGTATTAAATTTGACTAATATATATGAAACTAGATTTACGGCCAGGTTGGCATTGCAGGTCATGGGATAATGGTCAATAATAAATGGTACTTTGACTACTGGTTTTCTACTTAGGAAAGAAAAATAAATCCGTATCTCACACGGGGCATGAGAATTGATTCCAGGTCTGCTACTGCTAAGTCACTTCAGTCGTGTCCGACTCTGTGCGACCCCATAGACGGCAGCCCACCAGGCTCCCCCGTCCCTGGGATTCTCCAGGCAAGAGCACGGGAGCGGGTTGCCATTTCCTCCTCTAATGCAGGAAAGTGAAAAGTGAAAGTGAAGTTGCTCAGTCGTGTCCAACTCTTAGCGACCCCCTGGACTGCAGCCTGCCAGGATCCTCCGTCCATGGGATTTTCCAGGCAAGAGTACTGGAGTGGGGTGCCATTGCCTTCTCTGGATTCCAGGTCTACTAAAGACCAAAACGTGAAAAACAAAACTTTTAAATATTCAGAAGAATGTTTACAAGAAAAAAGGAGGAAATGATTTCTTAAGCAGAATACAAAAAGCACAAACCATAAAAAAGAATTCTCTTTACTATTCTTTACTAAAAAATCATCTTACTCTTTACCATGAAGACAGTAAAAGGTAAATCACAAACAGAGAGGAAATATCTGTAACATGAATGATCAAAAATGTTCAGCATCTTTTGAATCAATAAGAACAAGACTAATAACCCCATAGAAAATGCACAAACTCATAGGCAACTATTTCATAGAAGATGCCCACATGTGTAATAAGCATAAAAAGATGTTCAAACTCAGAACTAATCGGAGAAAGCAAACTATAACCACAGAGACACCATGTTATGTACACTAGATGGGAAGAAGTGAAAATATTTGGCAGTTTCAAACACTGGGGAGAAATGGAGCAATAAGTCTTTGGCAATGTCAGGTGAAACTCGGATTGTACATACCTAGGATTCTTGTTTACACACTAAGGTAACTTCAAAAGGCAAATCATGTGTACATTCATGACATCACTTTTTTCCATTACAAAAAAATAATAAATCCATCCAAATATCAACTAATGAGAAAATGAAGCAAAACGATATTTCCAAATATAAATAAAATGAATCATCAGTTTAGTTCAGTTCAGTTCAGTTGCTCAGTCATGTCTGACTGTGCAACCCCATGGACTGCAGCACGCCAGGCTTCCCTCTCCATCACCAACTCCCAGAGCTTTCTCAAACTCATGTCCATTGAGTCGATGTGAAATGAAAATAAATAACACAACTCTTGCTATAAGAATCAACATGGATGAATGTCAGAAATATCATGATGAAGGAGGAAAGCAAGTTGGAGAAGAATACAAAGAATTCATATAGAAAGTTAGAAGAATAAAAAGTTAATCATAGATTGTTAAGGATCCATCCGAGTGTAGAAAAACATCATTTAAGTGAAGATAATACTGAAGGCAAAATTCAGAAGTATGGAACACTGCGGAAGGGGTGAGAGTGATGAAATCAGGAGGGGCACACAGGTACCTATATAAAACAGTTCTATCCTGTGAGGTAGGCAGTGGCACATAGGTGCTAATTCTAGTAGTCTTTAGTTATATGTGCCATATATATTGACATTTCTATTAAATGTTCCTCCATGATAAAAGCCTGACAATATTAAGACTCCAAAGGACTGCTAAAATCATTTAGAGGGTCCATATTATAGTGAACTTCAGCAGTGTCCACAAGATGGAAAAGGTGAGTTTTTATTCCAATCCAAAAGAAGGGCAATGCCAAAGAATGTTCAAACTGCCATATAACTACTCATTTCACATGCTTGCAAGGTAATGCTCAAAATCCTTCAAGTGAGTCTTCAACACTACATGAAACGAGAACTTCCAGATGTACAAACCGGATTTAGAAAATGCAGAAGAACCAGGGTTCAAATTGCCAACATCTGTTGGATCATAAGGGCTTCCTTGGTGGCTCAGATGGTAAAGCATCTGCCTGCAATGCAGGAGATCCAGGTTGGATTGCTGGGTTGGGAAGAACCCCTGGAGAAGGAAATGGCAACCCACTCCAGTATTCATGCCTGGAAATAGAAAAAGCAAAGGAATTCCAGAAAAACATCTGCTTCTGTTTCATTGACTATGCCAAAACCTTTGACTGTGTGGATCACAACAAACTGTGGGAAATTCTTCAAGAGATGGGAATACCAGACTACCTCACCTGCCTCCTGACAAACATGCATGCAGATCAAGAAGCAACAGGACAATGGACTGATTCAAAATTGGGCAAGGAGAACATCAAGGATATATATTGTCACTCTGCTTAACTTACATGGAGTACCTCATGTGAAACTCCGGGCTGGATGAAACCCTAGCTGATTAAAGATTGCTGGGAGAAATAAAAAACCTCAGATATGCAGATGATACCACTCTAATGACAGAAAGTGAAGAGGAACTTTAGAGCCTCCCAATGAAGTGAAAGAGGAGAGTGAAAAAGCTGACTTAAAACTCAGCGCTCAGAAAACTAAGATCATGGTATCCAGTCTCATCACTTCATGGCAAATAGATGGGGAAAAGTGGAAACAGTGGCAGATTTTATTTTCTGGGGGATCCAAAATCACTGCAGATGGTGACTGCAGTCATGAAATTAAAAGACACTTACTCCTTGGAAGAAAAGTTATGAAAAAGTTAAGAAAAGAAACTAGACAGCATATTAAAAAGTAGAGACATCACTTTGCCAAAAAAGATCTATATAGTCAAATGTATGGTTTTTACAGTTGTCCTGTACAGATGTGAGAGTTGAACCATAAAGAAGGTTGAACCCCAAAGAGTTAATGCTTTCCAACTGTGGTGCTGGAGAAGACTCTTGAGAGCCCAGTAAACAGCAAGGAGATCAAACCAGTTAATACTAAAGAAAAATCAATCCTGAATATTCATTGGAAGGACTGATGCTGAACTGAATCTCTAATACTTTGCCCACCTGATGCAAAGAGCCAATGCATTGGAAAAGATCCTGATACAGGGATAGACTGATGATAGGAGAAGAAGGGGGCAACAGAGTATGAGATGGATAGGTGTCATCACCAACTCAGTGGACTAGAGTTTGAGCAAATTCCAGTAGATGGTGATGGACAGGGAAGCCTGGTATACTGCAGTCCATGGGATAGCAAATAGTCAGACATGACTTAGCAACTGAATGACAATAAGGCCTATGTCTGGGCTTCTCAGGTGGCACTAGTGGTAAAGAACCCACCTGCCAGTGCAGGAGACAAGAGACACAACTGCATCCCTGGGTTGGGAAGATCCACTAGAGAAGGATATCACAACCCACTCCAGTATTCTTGCCTGGAGAATCACACAGACACAGATTAGCGGGCTGCAGTCCATACAGTTGCAGAGTCAGATTCAACTAAAATGACTTAGCATGCATGCCACAGGCCTATTTTGGTTTTGTATATAAGCTCATTTGTATATATATATTTTAAGATTTCACATGTAAGTGATATCATATGATATTTGTATTTCTACATCTGGCTTTTTCAGTTAGTATGATAACCTCTAAGTCCGTCCATGTTCTGTCAGTGACTCTATTTCATTCTTTTTTATGACAGAGTAATATGTCATTGTATAGATACAATTTTATAGAACAGGAAACTATACTCAATATTTTGTAATAACCAAAAGGAAAAAGAATCTGAACAAAATACATAAGTACATATAGCTGAATCACTTTGCTATACACCTTAAACTAACACGACATTGTAAATAAAATATCTCAATATATAAACAAATAAATACAAATGAACTCTATTCCTTATGATCCCAAAAATAAAGGCACTGGATGACATTCACTGATAAACATCAAGAATACAAAAGCAAATAATCTCATCAGGGAACAGAGTAGTAAAAACTTAATGACAGAATATCTATTGTGCATATTATTCACTAATACAACATATCACAATGTTGGAACTGTAGTCCATATTTATTTAGGCTGTGTTAGCCTGGAGTGTGTCAATAACAAAGAATTTAGAAAGATTCGTGACAAAACTGCATGGCACGGCATCTTTCTCTTGGAAAGGAAGATTCAAAGAGGTGGGATTAGTAAGTGAACAAATGGCAATTGGCAGTGGTTGGAGTAATCCCTGGTAACTAAAACCTGAAGGATGCAAGTCAAGCCCACTGTAAACAACCAATCTGAGCATGACATAAATACCTTGCCAGGAAAACTCCGAATCCATAAGTTTACTAAGTCTAGAAATGCTTTTACTGCCTTGCTAAGCAACGCCTTAATACAGAGGCAGTAGGCAATTTTTATGCAGAAAAAATTATTTCAACTGCAAGTTGCTGTTTTCTGTTTTTGAGATAAGGATTTGGATATATAGATATAAGCAGAAAGGTATAAGTGCCCAAACGAAATATACTCAAGGTGATGCGGGAATTCACATGGGTGTGTGCATGTGTATATTTGTAGATGGAAGATTTTCAAAAATGATTTATTCTTGGGAGTCCCACACAAAAGACATTCATGAGAGATTTACATATGAACACTTTCCAAGTATCAAAATATATTTTTAATCTTTTATAACATAAAATCACAAATGCATCACAGAGCTGTCTCTTCCAGCACAGTCTTCTTGAAGTGAGAATTTAGAAGCTTTTTAACTTTGTTCATTCTCTATTGCTGTATTTGTGATATAAGCAGGATATTTCTTAACATTTGTGATTTCAAAATTTGCATCATGTTCAGCACTAATTTCAAAAGAATAAGTCTTTATTTGTAACTGGTTTCTATAGATCTCTCTTCTACCCAAACAAGTGTCTGTTTTCAATTATATTTTATTAATAAGAGAATATATTTATGATCTATTTGACAAGATTTGTCTTTGACTTTCTTTTGCCATGCAAAATCATTAATCTCTTCTATAATTTTTTTCTCCTCCTAATTTCTAGTGAGACATAGGATGTTTGATGCTAATTTGAAGCAATAGGAAAAAATATTTAAATTTAATGTAACAATAATCCAAGTTTCTACTAGTTTCTCTATCTACTAAGTATTCTATTACTCTACTAAATAAAGTATCTACTAAAATACTCTAGTTTCTGCTTCTGAACAGTTTTCAAATGTCTTCCCAACACGCCACTTTATTCCAGTCAGCAAGTTAAAATAGCATACGTAGTTACACAGAGAGATTTACAGTAGCCAGGGTAAAAATGAGGTTCAGAAATCAAGCATATTTAACAAAATCACAATAGGCTAAACTCTGCAGGCATATGAACAATACAGTCTTTTCAAAAGGCAAAGATTTTCAACTTTATATTGACTTTCATTTATATTCACTTTCATTTCACTCAACAAATTCTAGACAGAGAACCTGATTACAGTATTACTCATTACCAGGTAGGTATTTTTACTGTCAGCAATGAAATTTGAGAAAAACTTCAAACAGCAGCAAAAACAATGTGAAATAGGCTTTCTGAAAAAATTTTCTCTTGTAGATCTCTCAATGTCACTTCTTCCACATAAACAATTGATTTTTAAAATATGCTGTGATTCCCATAATGATTTCATATGCTTTATGTCCTTAAGACAAAGTATAATTCCCTGCAGTAATGTCTACTGAATAAGAGGATTGTTTGTACACACAATTTTGAACACTAAAAGATATATTTATACACAGAAGAGACTCTTTCCTGATTAGAGTGACTCAGATATGAGAAGAATTAGACCAGATGACGTTTCAAGGTCAGTTTTTGTATGTGAACAAAAAGGATTTCATTTTGAGAGAAAGACAATGGGTGTATATAGTGAGCTGTAAACTTTGTGACAGGAGCTGTACATGTAACCCCTGTCACTGCCATTTACTAGGAGTGTGACCAGAGACAAAAAGGCCTTCCCTGAGTGTCAAGTTCTTTATCTTCGCAGTAGCTCTCAGACAGCAAATGAAATAAAATCTGCAAACAGTCTTCATAAATTACTAAGTGCTCACAGAGAGTCGGGGATAAGCTAGGTTTTAGTTTACTAACAAACAACCCCACACTATAGGTGCTTAATATGATAAGGGGTCCATTTCTTACACAGAAATTCTTTATGGACTTAGGCAACTTCGCAAGTTAACTCCTCTTTCATGCAATGATTCAGAAAACCAGACTGTTCTTATTCTCTTCCTCTACGTTCTTAACACATTTTCCTTGTTTGCAGAGACAGGAGAAGGTAGAGATCTGAAAGGTCACCATGCGACAGATGCCTCTGACACAAGCAGCTTGCTGCTCAGAACTAAATGTGTGGCTCTACCAAACTGCCAGCGGGCTGGGAAATAAGACTGAAAATGCAACTTTAGGAAGTAATGGGGTCTTTGATCCAGTTCTAAAGATAATGGAATTAGTATTACCAGTTTCCACAGGATCACAAAATATATAGAAAATCGTAGAGAATACTATGAAAATAATTCCTATTCTGTAGAAGTATATTTAAATTTAAATATGTGTCATTTATATTGAGGGCAATAGGCATATTTCAAAGCCAATAATAAACCTAAAATAATTTGACTGAGCTAAAGTGTTGGCTGTCACCCCAAGTAGGACCCCTTCCTTGGATTGGCACTGGGAAGTTTTTTCTCTATGGATTTATATAGAAAAGAATACTGTCAAGAATGCAGCATTATGAAGACTCAGCTACAAGAGACAACACTAGCTCCTATATTCAGGAATATTCTAGGCTTCCTTCTATAGTAGAAAGAGACAAGTTTTTCTTCTACTAAGGAAGGTAGAATTATACAAGTCAAAAGAAATATAATAGATGTGATGTTAGATATGTACTGTTTTCTCTAATATGAAAGAATAGGTTAGCAAATCCCTTTGGAGGAGTGAAAAAAAAATTTAATTCAAGCAACAAAGCAAACAAAAGAAAGCTCAGCTGAGTCATTCTAGACAAATCAACAACTTGATGTCTTAAAAATGGCTTAGTTGCCTTCGCTATTGTTTGGGATTGCCAACAAGAGAGTAAATACTTTGAAATAATCCAGATGGTCAAAGAAGTGAGCAGCCTTTGCACCTCTTGTCACATTGAGGGATAGTGTTCATTATTGACTCTTGGGCCCATAAAATTAAAATCTCATGTAGGCTGGGACTGAATTTCATAGGTTTGGTGTAGCTTTAGCTAATGGTTTATAGATAAAGATCTGCCAGGTCTTTTTTAAAGAGCCTATTAAGTCTGACAATGGAAACAACAGGTCAATGGGCCAGGGCCAGGGGAACAGATTTCCTCACCCAGGTAGAGCAAGCTCTCCCTAACTAGATACCCTATTTCCTGAAACTAAGAAAAACATCTATTTCTGCTTTATTGACTATGCCAAAGCCTTTGACTCTGTGGATCACAATAAACTGTGGAAAATTCTGAAAGAGTGGGAATACCAGAGCACCTGACCTGCCTCTTGAGAAACCTATATGCAGGTCAGGAAGCAACAGTTAGAACTGGACATGGAACAACAGACTGTTTCCAAGTAAGAAAAGGAATACGTCAGGCTGTATATTGTCACCCTGCTTATTTAACTTATATGCAGAGTACATCATGAGAAATGCTGGGCTGGATGAAGCACAAGCGGGAATCCAGATTGCCAGGAGAAATATCAATAACCTCAGATATGCAGATGACACCACCTTTATGGCAGAAAGTGAAGAAGAACTAAAGAGCCTCTTGATGAAAGTGAAAGTGGACAGTGAAAAAGTTGGCTTAAAGCTCAACATTCAGAAAATGAAGATCATGGCATCTGGTCCCATCACTTCATGGCAAATAGATGGGGAAACAGTGGAAACAGTGTCAGACTTTATTTTTTTGGGCTCCAAAATCACTACAGATTGTGATTGCAGCCATGAAATTAAAAGGCACTTATTCCTTGGAAGGAAAGTTATGGCCAACCTAGATAGCATATTCAAAAGCAGAGACATTACTTTGCCAACAAAGGTTCGTCTAGTCAAGGCTATGGTTTTTCAAGTGGTCATGTATGGATGTGAGAGTTGGACTGTAAAGAAAGCTGAGCACCGAAGAATTGATGCTTTTGAACTGTGGTGTTGGAGAAGACTCTTGAGAGTCCCTTGAACTGCAAGGAGATCCAACCAGTCCATTCTGAAGGTGATTAGCCCTGGGATTTCTTTGGAAGGAATGATGCTAAAGCTGAAACTCCAGTACTTTGGCCACCTCGTGTGAAGAGTTGACTCATTGGAAAAGACTCTGATGCTGGGAGGGATTGGGGGCAGGAGGAGAAGGGGACGACAGAGGATGAGATGGCTGGATGGCATCACTGACTCGATGGATGTGAATTTGAGTGAACTCCGGGAGTTGGTGATGGACAGGGAGGCCTGGCGTGCTGCGATTCATGGGGTCACAAAGAGTCAGACACGACTGAGCGACTGAACATAAGATGAGCAGAGCCACCCAAAGATAAGAACTTAAAGAATGCATCATCATTTTACATCACTGGGTCTCTGTGACTAAGAAAATCTTACATCACAGGGTACTGGTGGTGTTCCTTGACTCATAAAACAAGACTTGCCCCACTGAGTCAGGGCAATCTTTCATGGGTTCACATAGAAGCTCAGCTGATGAAATGAGCTTTGTACTTGGCTCTGTGTTTTTGTCATTTCCCTGCAACCACTCAGCTAGGAGAAACTGATATAGAGATCACCATACAATCTGTTAGCTTAAGGGGATAAATGTAAAGGAGTAGATAAAATGGAGGAAAAAATGTAAATTATGTCTGCTTTTGTCAGTTCCAACACTAAGAATACCAGATATGATCTCATTATTATAACAAGCATATGAAGAATTTGGAGTACCAGTCTCTATGAAGAGAACTTCCCCCCGCCAAAAAAACCCACCTTGATAACAGATATCAGAACTCTCAGTTTAGCATACTACACATTGTTCCTTGAAAAGTGAAAATGTAGTCATTCAGTTGTGTCCTACTCTTTGCAACCCCATGGACTGTAGCCTGCCAGGCTCCTCTGTCCATGGAATTCTCCTGACAAGAATCCTGGAGTGGGTTGCCATTTCCTTCTCCAGGGGATCTTCTCGACCGAGGGATGGAACATGGATGGTAAAGAATCTGCTGCAATGCGGGAGACCTGGGTTTGATCCTTGGGTTGAATTCCATGGACAGAGGAGCCTGGTAGACTACAGTCCATGGGGTTGCAAAGAGTTGGACATGACTTAACAAATGTAATGGGTGGCAAAAAAAAATCATATTGTTCCATAGAAGCACTTTAAAACAAATTTCTATGATTTCAATTTGTGGATTATAGAGCTGATCCAAACATAGCATCCAAAAGACTCCATTTTTATTCTGGGCATATCTGTATAATCATTAAAACATTGAGAACACTATGAAATGCACTAAGGCTCCAGGTTTTAAATGCTGCTATTGGGTCTCAGTGTTTGAACTATCCGCATAATAAACCCTCCTTAACACCTGTTTTAAGAAAGAAAATTCACTTGGATTACAAAATTACTAAACAAAGGGGAAAAGACGCTACATCAATAATAGACACAAATCAATAAATGTACCATATCAAATTTGCCTTACTAATGCAAAATTGATCTCTAGATGTTTATCACCTACATGGCTAAATGTATCTTCACTTAGTAAGGCCCTGATAATATTATTTAAGAACTATTCAAAACTGATTCCAATGAAAACATGGGTCATATTTCCAAGACAAAATAAATTCACAGAAACTATATTTCTTGTAAGACCTTGAATATTTTTTTTGACCTTGAATATTTATATAGCACTATAAAATGGTCTAAACAAACACCAAATGTAAATTTCTATAAAATTAGATGGCAAGGGATTACCCATCATATCACTTATTATTTAACCTCATGTCTCAATAATCTTATACTGATCCCTTCAAGATTCCTCTTTTCAAGATTCATAGAAGATTATATACAGTAAAATAAGAAATCGTATTACATTTTGTTGTTATCTAGAAACACACATAATGTCTCCCACAGCATGGATTTTCTGGCAAACTGTACTCTATCACAGAAACAAAGTTACTTTTCTTCCTTTTTAGAATTGAAGAAAAGAGGATGGTTGGTTTGTCTCAAGTAATTCAGTATTTAATAATATAGAAAATATGCTCTGTAAAATATTTACAAAATAATTATTCATGCCCACGACATCTGGACCTGTAGATGAAACATAGGATTGCATAAGAAAAATAATTTTTGGAAATATTTCTTAGATTTTGGTGTGTGACTCTAAAAGGGATGCTGAACAACTGGAAAGCCCAAAGAATGTCAAAGCAAGCTAGTTACAACCTTTGTAATTGGTGTGATCTCACCCACATTGTCAAACAATGCACATGAGTGACTGTCCATCATACTTTGGCACCAAATCAGAAAGTGGTACTCCTGAGAGACACTTCAAGATTTCTATCTCAATATCAAATTATTGTATTGTACAGGAGGACTTACTCTGTTATAAATAGAACAATAAACACACACATATATATAAATATTGAACAATAATATCAATGAGAGTGACCATTTTTGTGCATCCTTTTCCCAAGTATCTCAAGTAGATAAAAGACAGACACTATCCTATAAAGTAGATGCACTTTATACATAACATTCTATATAAAAAATGCTTATTCACAATTTTGTATGAGTTTAGTGATTCTGAATTGGCAGACCAAAACTCTCTAAAACCCCTTTTCTCAGTCAGAGTTGCTGCTACTGCTAAGTCACTTCAGTCGTGTCCGACTCTATGTGACCCCATAGATGGCAGCCCACCAGGCTCCTCTGTCCCTGGGATTCTCCAGGCAAGAACACTGGAGTGGGCTGCCATTTCCTAGTCCAATGAATGAAAAGTGAAAAGTGGAAGTGAAGTCGCTCAGTTGTGTCTGACTCTTAGCAGCTCCATGGACTGCAGTCAGAGTTACTACTCATGAATTATGATTTAGTAATTAAGTGGAGGGACTTCCCTGGTGGTCCAGTGGTTAAGAATCTGCCTTCCAATACAGGGGATGTGGGTTCAATCCCTGGTTGGGGAACTAAGATCCCACATGCTACAGGGCAACTAAGCCTGCATGCCACAACAAAGACCCAGTGCAACCAAAAAGCAAAAACAAAGACATAAGCTCAAATTTGAAATGAAGACCACAGTCTCAAATAATTAAGTGGAAAATATGTTAGTGTTAGCCTTGGACAAGATGATAACAGAGATGTAAAGAACTATGTGGGGTAATACCAGGAAGTCCAAGAAGGTATCCCAGTCAAGAAGTGTAGCAGTGGGAGGAAGAGGGACCAGAAAAGATCAACAGTTGCCTAAGGCACCACTATTGGAACTGTTCCTCCAAAACGAAGTCCAATGATCTGTACCAGATGTTCCATGAAGAAAGCTTTTCACCGCAATATAGTTGGAAAATGTGACACAGTCACCCCTCTTGACTCATGCTTGAAAGTTAAAGTGTTAGTCACTCAGTCATGTCCCACTCTTTGTGACTCCATGGACTGCAGCCTGCCAGGCTCTTCTGTCCATGGAATTCTCCAGGCAAGAATACTGGAGTGCATTGCCATTTCCTTCTCCAGGGGATCTTCCCAACTAGGATCAACCTGGGTCTTCTGCATTGCAGGCAGATTCTTTAGCATCTGAGCCAACAGAGAAGCCCAATGCTTATTATCTATTAAAGTTATGAAATATCTTAAAGTGAATACATCATATAACATTGACTAATATTTCACAAATCATTTGATTATCTTTTTTCTACCTCAAAATACTTATAAACATCTCAAAGAATATTGAGAAATCCTGATCTCTGGTCTACTGTATGCAAGGTAACTTTCCATATGATGGTTCACTTACTCCTCCACATTACTGAGTTTTAATAATTTGTTCTAATTCTCAAAGTATCTACACAACTGAGATGAAATTTAGTGGGATTCCTGAGTTAAGCACATGATTATAATCTCTGAGAGAGGTGTTAAAGGAAAATCCTCCAAAAGGCAAATAAAATAAAGACAGAATCCCAGAGGAGCTAGGGTAATGTACAAGTCAAATGAGCGGGAGTAAATTAGAGAGTCACACAGAAGCCCGCTTGTGGAAGCTGGGACACATGTTGGGGACCAATTCTTATGGACGAGGTAAACCGTAGTACTGGAGAAGACCCTTGAGAGTCCCTTGGACAGCAAAGAGATGAAACCAGTCAGTCCTAAAGGAAATCAGCCCCAAATACTCATTGGAAGAACTGATGCTGAAGTTCCAATATTTTGGCCCCCTGATGCAAGGAGCCGACTCATTGGAAAAGACCCTGATGCTGGAAAAGATTTGAAGGCAAGAGGGAAAGGGGGCAACAGAGGATGAGATGGTTGGTTGGCATTACTGACTCAATGGACATGAGTTTGAGCAAACTTCAGGAGATATTGATGGACAAAGAAGCCTGGCATGCTGCAGTCCATGGGGTCACAGAGTCAGACATGACCTAGTAACTGAATAGCAACAATAATCAAATTGGCAGCCTAGATATAAAATTAGGGATCAACTAGCAATTAGAACCACACTACGCTGCAGTAGAGACCCATATTATAAAAGTGCCTACATTCTAGATTGGTTCAAGACGCTAATATTAGATTCAAGCCTATGAATCCTTGTAAATGGCATTGGATGTAAGAAGGTAAGAAAACCAAAGAAATCTCTATAGTAATGTGAATTGAGTCTACGCAGCCTAAGGATAGTTATGAGGGATTTAAAACTTGTCAGAACAAACCAATCTGAAAGACTAAATATTGTTTGAGCTCAATTATATGACATTCTGAAAAAGACAAAACTACTGAGACAATACAACTATCAGTGTTTCCAGAGGTTGGAGTGGAGGAGGGCTGAATAGGTGGAATACAGAGGATTTTGGGGAAAGTAAAAATACTATGTATGATACTGCCATGACGGATGCCATTATACATTCATCCACACCCATAACATGTGTAGGGCTTCCTAGGTGGCTCAGATGGTAAAGAATCTGCCTGCAATTTGGGAGACCTGAGTTCGATCCTTGGGTTGGGAAGATCCCCTGGAAGAGTATATGGCAACCTATTACAGTATTCTTGCCTGGAGAATCCTCATGGAGTTGCAAAGAGTCAGACATGACTGAGCAACTAAGAATAACACATAGAATGTAAAACACCAAGAGTGAGGCTTAGTGTAAACTATGGACTATGATTATGATGGTTCGGTATAGCTTCATCAATTGTAACAAATGTACCACTCTGAAGAGACATGGGTTATTTGGGAAATATCTATACCTTCTCAATTTTGTTGTGAATTTAAATTGCTCTAAAAAATTAAGTATTAAAAAATTGTCAGAGAAGCTGGGACTTTTTTAGGAAGTAGGCAATACGGAGATATTGTATACTCTTGTGAGTTGAAGGAAGAGTTTCAGGAAAATCAGCAGGGCACAGAAAGAGAGGGGGATTGGAATCAGTTGAGAAGTACAATAACTAATGGATAGAGTATGTGGGTTAAACTAAAATCTATGTAGGAAGAGAAGAGTCAGAATGGAGAGAAGTTAGTGGGTACTAGTGTATTTCAGAAGGTCTGAAAAGATGTACAAGATTGGATATGGGAAATGAGAGTAAGGAATTATAAATAGTTCTAAGTGGATATTAAATGAAATAACTTCAAGACTTTCTACAAAAATTGGAATATTGCCATAGTCAATTTGAAGAGAAGTAAAGGAAATCAACCCTGAATATTTGTTGGAAGGACTGATGCTGAAGCTGAGGCTCCAATACTTTGGCCACATGATGTGAAGAGCCAACTCACTGGAAAACCCTCTGAGGCTGGGAAAGATTGAGGGCAGGAGGAGAAGAGGTGAGAGAAGATGAGATAGTTCAATGGCATCACCAACTCAGTGGACATGAGTTTTAGCATAGCCCGAGATATAGTGAAGGACAGGGAAGCCTGGCGTGCTACAGTTTATGACTCACAATGAATTGGACATGACTTAGTGACTGAACAGCAATAAAGGGGCAACTGAATTTGACCATGGGCATGTTAAATTTGAGAACAAAAGAGATCCAAGTATTTAAACTTTCATTGAGGGTTAGGAGTTAAAATTCTAAGAGTGGGTGAATTCAGACTTAGCTCATAGAGAAATTAAAAGAAGATAAATGGTTACTTTAATAATTATGTTTTTAGTTATTCTACCAATAATTATCAGTTAAATTGGGTTTAGGTAGAGAGAACAGATATTAAAAAGGGACAGTATTTTGAGTGGAGTTTAGCTTACATATATATCAATAAAATGGATCAACATATTTTGAGGCTGTTATCTCTGAAACTGAATCAAAATATACAATTGTGCACCTGCCTTGTGTTATTTATTTTTTTGTAACAGAAGCAAAGGTTTTTAAACTCCCACAATAGCAACAGAATGAAAAATAAAAGTGTAACAGCCCAAATCTCCTGTTTTGAATTAGAATTCAGTGTACATATCTTCTAGTTGCAATTTTCTTGTCTATCATCCCCCAGATCCTAAATTAGACTTATTTGGCATCTTGCCAGAGGCGGGTCTTTAAATCATAATGACACTCAGCTTTTACATACAGCACTATTGATGATATGAACAGCAAAGCTGGGCAATGTTAGAATGGAATGGGTGACAGATGTAGTTCCAATTCTGGCAGAGTGACTTAAAAAAAAAAAAAAAACAACCCTCAATTTAAATACGGTTTAAAAGAAATTAGATCCACATTAGCCATCAGTGTGGAGAGGAAGAGAGTGTGAGACTGATAACACCAAATTAAAATATTGACAGGAATATAAAAATGGTGTGCTGTTAAAAATTTTTTCTGTAAAATCAGCTTTATGTGGTTAAATACTCCCAACATGTTTCATAAAGGAGCTAACAGTTGACCTTATACATTTGAATGCATTACATGAAATTGGGGATTAACGCAGTACAAGGGTTTGGCAATAGAAATCTAGTAGAACAGCTCCACCATTGAAAAAGAATCTCCCCCAGTTTCTCCCTCAAAAAAAAAAAAAAGAAAGAAAGAAAAAAAAAATCTTCCCCTCTGCTCAGATTAAACCAGATGTCAAGACAAAAAAATACTTTTATAACAAGACGTTAATACATGCTTGAGGCATCAGTTAGTCACTGTAGAAAGGGAATATTAGAGACTTATATCTCACTTTTTGAAAGAAAATATTTTATTAATAATTAACAATTAATTTGATTGATGATTTTACGAAAAAGAGGATTTCCGATTTCAGAAGTCTTATAATGAAATGGTATTTTGGTATTTAAATAGCATCCACACTTTTGATTACTCTGTATATAACTATGATTTTATTTGATATGAAAATCATATCCATCTAGTTATATTTTTACAAGTTTAAAAAACAATAGTATAAACAAATGAGGGCCAGGGCTATTTCTACCATGGGTACATTGTGCTTTGATGGCAAGTAAGATAGATTAAAGAAAATTCTTATAAAGGCATCCCAGGAATGGTTACCATAATAATTGAAAGGGTGGTGTGGGTATCTCTAAGAAACCCAGCACTGAGAACAGGGAATATTTGTAACTTTATTTTTGTGCGAGCTGTTATCAATATAAATGTGCACAAGTCACTTAAGTCCTCTAAGTTGGCCTTCCAAAAAATAGCTTTTTGGAACTCCGTGGACAGCACATAATGTTATAATGATAAATTCTTTGGTCCCAAATACTTTTCATATTTTACTATTTGCCATTGAGAAGATTTCAGAATCATGAAAAGTATTCAGGATTAAATAATATATCCATGTAACAATACAATATGTACGATATTGACTCACATACAAATTACATTGTGGAGAATCAGGCACAGTCTTTCAGGGTACTGTGTCTATCACTTGATTTGACTTCTAGGTTGTTTTGAAATTGTTTTCAAAATGCATACAAGGATAACAGAAGACTGTTGCCTCATCCTGTGAGCATAATCACTACAGAACCTGCTAAAGATGTTTCCTAAATGTGATCCCAAACATTAGAATAAATAGAGTGCAATGTGGATGCAAGCCAAGAAAGTGTTCATTATTAAATCAGATGCCACTGAGGGTGAATAAACCTTAATTCTACAGGCTAATTCTGGAAAATGTTGCAAAGCTTGATTCAGATTTTCCCCACCCAAAAGACAAGTAAGCTGTGATTTTTATACAAGTCCCAGAAGTCATTTGAGTAGAGTTGCTGGGAGAGAATGTTAATTCCTTGACACTTCTAACTTGCTGCATACATGGGCAGTATGAGTTTCTTGAGTGTATGGATCTTGGCAGTTGGAAGGTGGCTGGAATATACTAAATAGTCCAAGGGATACAAACAGCGCAGTGACACCTTTACTAAATCCTTCTTCCAAAGGGAATAAACATCATCCCTATGCATTTTCTCAGTCCCTGCTACTCTTCAATTTTTGAGAAAATCAGAAAACAGAAACCACGTCTAAATAGAGCACAATTTAACTGAACTTTAAAAACATAAAATTCATGACACCAATTTCTATTATTTGAAAAAATAAGAATATAGCATAATTTTCTCATGATTTCTTTCTGATAGAGACTGAGATTCCATTTTCAGATTGCTAATTCTTAGCCCAGCAAATCTTATTTTGTTAGTCATTAAGTCATGTCCCACTCTGTGCGACGCTATGGACTGCAGTACGCCAGGCTCCTCTGTCCTCCACTATCTCCCAGAGTTTGCTCAAGTTCATTTCCCTTAGAAGCACTGGAGTGACACTCATAGTCAGTAAGAGTCTGAAATGCAGTACTTGGGTGCAATCTCAAAAATGACATAATGATCCCAGTTTGCTTCCAAGGTAAACCATTCAACATCACAGTAATCTAAGCCTATGTCCCAACCACTAACGCTGAAGAAGTTGATGCTGACCAGTTTTACGAACCTACAAGACTTTCTAGAACTAACAACAACAACAACAAAAGTCATTTTCATCATAGGGGACTGGAAAGAGATTCCTGGAGTAACAGGCAAGTTTGGCCTTGGAGTACAGCATAAAGAAGGACAAAGTCTAACAGTTTGTCAAGAGAATGCACTGGGTCATAGCAAACACTCTTTTCCAACAACACAAATGATGACTATACATGGACATCAGCAGATGGGCAAAACCAAAATCAGATTGACTATATTCTTTGCAGCTAAAGATGAAGAAGCTCTATTCACTCAGCAAAAACAAGACATGGAACTGACTGTGCCTCAGACCATGAGCTCCTTATTGCAAAGTTCAGGCTGAAATTGAAGAAAGTAAGGAAAAACACTTGGCCATTCAAGTATGAGCTAAATCAAATCCCTTATGATTATACAGTAGAGGTGAGGAATAGATTCAAGGGATTAGATCTAGTAGTCAAAGGGTCTGAAGAACTATGTATGTAAGTTTGTAACACTGTACGGGAGGCACTGACAAAAAGCATCCCAAAGAAAATGAAATGCAAGGAGACAAATTGGTTGTCTGAAGAGGCTTTACAAAGAACTGAGAAAAGAAGAGAAGTGAAAGGAGAGAAAGGGAAAGATATACCCAAAGAAATGCAGTTTCAGAAATTAGCAAGGAGAGATAAGAAAGCCTTCTTAAGTGAATAAAGCAAGAAAATAGAGGAAAACAATAATAGAATGGGAAAGACTAGAGATCTCTTCAAGAAAATTAGAGATGCCAAAGAACCATTTCATTCAAGGATGGGCAGAATAAAAGACAAATGGTACAGACCTAACAGAAGCAGAAAATATTAAGAAGGGGTGGGAATAATATATAGAAGAGCTATACAAAAAAATTAAAAAAGAAAGAAAGCAAGAAAGAGGATATAATGACATGGATAACCATGATTGTGTGATCACTCACCTAGAGCCAGACATTCTGGAGTGTGAAGTCAAGTGGGCCTTAGGAAGCATTACTATGAACAAAGCTAGCAGATGTGATAGAATTCCAGCTGAGCTGTTTAAAAGTCCTAAAAGATGATGTTGTTAAAGTGCTGCATTCAGTATGTCAGCAAATTAAAAAACTCAGCAATGGCCACAGGACAGGAAAAGGTCAGCTTTCATTTCAATCCTAAGGAAGGACAATGCCAAAGAATGTTCAGACTACTGTACAATTGTACTCATTTTCACACGCCAGGAAGGTTATGCTCAAAATTCTTCAAGCTAGGCTTCAACAGTACATGAACCGAGAATTTACAGATGTACAAGCGGGGTTTAGAAAAGGCACAGGAACCAGATATCAAATTGCCAACATTCCCTGAATCATAGAGAAAGCAAGGAAATTCAAGAAAAACATATGATGCTTGTGCTTCATTTACTATGCTAAAACATTTGATTGTGTGTATCACAATAAACTGTGCAAAATTAAAAGAGAGGAAAACCAGACAATCTTACTTGTCTCCTGAGAAACCTGTATGCAGGACAAGAAGCAACAGTTAGAATGGGAAATGGAATAACTGATTGGTTCAAAACTGGGAAAGGAGTAAGGCAAGGCTGCATATTGTCACCTTGCTTATTTAACTTATATGCTGAGTATATCATAGGAAATGCCAGGTTGGTGAATCATCAGCTGGAATCAAGATAGCTTGGAGAAATATTAACAACCTCATATATGTAGAAGATGTGACTCCAATGACAGAAAGTCTATCCTTAATTGTAGTCCTTTGTCCACTTAATTTTAATGTGATAATTGATCTATTTGGATTTAGAACTGCCATCATATTATTTGTTTTCTATTGTCTCTTGTGCTATTTGATCTTTCTCCTTCATATTTCCTTTTGATCTGGGCAATTATTTGGTCATTGAGGACTTTTAGCATCATTTCTCTTTAATTGATGGTTCAGTTCAGCTCAGTTGCTCAGTCGTGTCCAAATCTTTGTGACCCCATGAACCGCAGCACAGCCAGGCCTGCCTGTCCATCACAACTCCTGGAGTTCACTCAAACCCATGTCCATTGTGTCGGTGATGCCATCCAACCATTTCATCCTCTGTCATCCCCTTCTCCTCTTGCCCTCAATCTTTCCCAGCATCAGGGTCTGCTCAAATGACTCAGCTCTTCACATCAGATGTCCAAAGTATTAGAGTTTCAGCTTCAACATCAGTCCCACCAATGAACACCCAGGACTGATCTCCTTTAGGATGGACTGGCTGGATCTCCTTGCAGTCCAAGGGACTCTCAAAAGTCTTCTTCAACACCACAGTCCAAAAGCATTGATTCTTTGGCGCTTAGCTTTCTTTATAGTCCAACTCTCACATTCATACATGACTACTGGAAAAACTAGCCTTGATTAGATGAACCTTTGTTGGCAAACTAATGTCTCTGCTTTTTAATATGCTGTCTAGGTTGGTCATAACTTTCCTTCCAAGCAGGAAGGGTATTTTAATCTCATGGCTGCAATCACTATCTGCAGTGATTTTGGAGCCCAGAAAAATAAAGTCAGCCAGTGTTTCCACTGTTTCCCCATCTATTTGCCATGAAGTGATGGGACCGGATGCCATGATCTTAGTTTTCTGAATGTTGAGCCTTAAACCAACTTTTTTACTCTCCTTTTTCACTTTCATCAAGAGGCTCTTTAGTTGTTCTTCACTTTCTACCATTAATTGATAGTACTCACTGCAATCTTTTTTTCAGTCCTTGTTTATTTGAACATATTTGTATTATTTCTGCTTCACTTTGGAAAACATTTTTTTTCTGGAGGTAGAATTTTAGGTTTAACAAGGTTTTGCTTCCCCGCCGCGCCCCCCCACCCCCCACATCTGTTTGTAGATGCTCTATTAACTTATTTTTGCCCACTACTGCTTTAGATTACAAAAAAAAAAAAAAAAACTGTCATTAATATTCTATATTTCTTTCTTCTCTGGATGCCTATAAGGGTTTATGTTTTATGGTTTTGGCTATCTTTATCTTTCTTTTTAACAATATTATGTGATTAACTTTTATTTTCTTTGTATTCATCCTACTTGGGGTTAACTGACCTTCCTGGATGTGTTAGCAGTTGTGTTTAATCAAACTTAGAATTCATTTCAGAATTTTTTTCATATATTATTCTTTATTTCCTTCTCTTTTTCTGGACTTTCAATTAACATATGTTCAGAGTACATCATGAGAAACGCTGGGCTGGAAGAAGCACAAGCTGGAATCAAGATTGCCAGGAGAAATATCAATAACCTCAGATATGCAGATGATACCACCCTTATGGCAGAAAGTGAAGAGGAACTAAAAAGCCTCTTGATGAAAGTCAAAGTGGAGAGCGAAAAATTTGGCTTAAAACTCAACATTCAGAAAATGAAGATCATGGCATCTTGTCCCATCACTTCATGGGAAATAGATGAGGAAACAGTGGAAACAGTGTCAGACTTTATTTTTGGGGGCTCCAAAATCACTACAGATGATGACTGCAGCCATGAAATTAAAAGACGCTTACTCCTTGGAAGGAAAGTTACGACCAACCTAGACAGCATATTCAAAAGCAGAGACATTACTTTGCCAACAAAGGTCCGTCTAGTCAAGGCTATGGTTTTTCCAGTGGTCATGTACGGATGTGAGAGTTGGACTGTAAAGAAAGCTGAGCGCTGAAGAATTGATGCTTTTGAGCTGTGGTGTTGGAGAAGACTCTTGAGAGTTCCTTGGACTGTGAAGAGATCCAACCAGTCCATTCTGAAGGAGATCAGCCCTGGGATTTCTTTGGAAGGAATGATACTAAGGCTGAAACTCCAGTACTTTGGCCACCTCGTGTGAAGAGTTGACTCATTGGAAAAGACTCTGATGCTGGGAGGGATTGGGGGCAGGAGAAGAAGGGGACAACAGAGGATGAGATGGCTGGATGGCATCACTGACTCGATGGACGTGAGTCTGAGTGAATTCCGGGAGTTGGTGATGGACAGTGAGGCCTGGCGTGCTGCGATTCATGGGGTCGCAAAGAGTCAGACATGACTGAGTGACTGAACTGAACTGAGACATTTTATATCATCCTTTATAGTATTGTGTATTAATATATTTTTTCAAATATTTTTCTCTCTGTGTTCTAGTTCAGATGACTTTTATTTGTCTTTCTTCAAGTCAACTGATGCATTTCCCACATTTCTCTAATCTGTTGTTAAAGTGTTCTATTAATTTCTATTTCATATATTGATTGTTTTCAGTTGATTTACAGATAGCTCTTTTTAATAATTTTTATATATTTCTTTAAATTCTCCATTTCTCAAAGTATCATCTTTTTTCACAAAAACTATCTTTTTATTATATATTTATCAGAGTTCTTTTAAAGTCTACACCTAATAATTTCAATATTGAGTTAATCTGTGATTCTATTTCTATTGACTCTTTTCTCTTGACTTTTCTTTGGGGAGGGGTCTATATTAACAAAATTTGTAATTGCAATGATATGCTTTAGTGAATTTGGATTCTATTGTCTTCCTATAATGATTATTGAGTTTTGTCCTATCAACCGATTACGTTGCTAAGAATCATCTTGATCTTCTGAGGGCTTGGCTTTATAAGAAATGAAGGCTTCATAGAAATGATGTAATTTAGTAGTTCCCTTCATCCTAGAGTCTAACTCAATACCAAGCTCTCTTTCCCTACAGGGAGCAGCTATTAAAATTTCTGTTCAGTACTTTTATCCATTCAATTGTTGTTTTATTTTTTCCTGAAGTACTTGGAGTCTGTCCCATTAAGGCATAGGTTAGAGGTCAGCCAAAGATATGAGGGGTGTTAAATACAGATTTGTGGGCTACCCTTTATGAAGCTTTCACATTTTTGTGATATTGCCTTTCAATTTCCAGCTGCTTTCAACCCTAAACTCCAACTGCTGACTTCTCAGGTAATAAAACTGCAGCTTTCTGCTGGAGTTCTATTCACAGCATGTCATGTCAATGTGGCTTTCACCCAATAAGATTTCTTTCTTTCAAAGAGTGAATTCCCTCCTGTTTCTAATGATTTTGGTCACTCTCCAGTGCCCCTAAATAATTGTGTGTTTGTGGTTTTATGTGTTTTATATATATTTTGTCCAGAGTAGATCATTGCTTTTGACAGGAGAGTTAGTTCAGTATAAGCTTTACTGTAAACCAGAGTTTTGATTTTGCTGTTCTTTGTATTTTTGTTTTAGTTTTTGTTTGTGTGTATGTGTGTATGTTCCACAAAACATAACCATGGTAATAGTACTATCTGCATGGTGCATTAGAAAAATTCTACACAAATATGTGTTAATCCAGCATTTGCTTATCTATTCACATTTACTGAATTATCAGTAGAACAGGTCATTTTTTCCATGGAAGTTACTGCCACAATAAAGAGCTTACAAATAAGTAGGTGATACTTAATGATAACAGGTATAGCAAAAGAGGATCTTGCCAACAATTGAGTTTTCTAACACAAAAGGCAAATAGAAATATTTGCCCATTTGGGATTTATACTAAAAGCAGATGGTAGGTGAATATAAATGATTGAATATCCATTTATTTACCGATCAATGACTTATGTGCTCTAGAATATTTTTTCAAAGTCTGTTACATATAGGAGTAGAAATAGGCATGTGCTTACCGTGTTAGAGATTCATAGCAATCCAGTTTTGCAAAACAGTAAGTGATCAAAACTAACTATCTTTAGATATAATAATGCAGCCTCTTTGATGATATATAAAGGTGACATGAAGTTTATAAGATACTAGCTGTGATGTATGGGTAGGAATATACATAGGTAAATTAAGAAAAAATATTCACAAGGAAAACAAACAGGAAAGGGACTGAACATTATTTACATAGGAGTCCAGTCTAGAGTTAACTATTCTTTTGAGGTCTATTGTTGTCTAATCACTAAATCATGTCAGAATATTTGCCACCCTACAGAAAGTAGCCTGCCAGACTCCACTGTCCACGGGATTTTCCAGATAAGAATACTGGAGTGGGTTGCCATTTCTTTCTCCAGCTGATCTTCCTGACCCAGGGATTGAACTTGTGTTTCCTGCATTGGCAGGTGGGCTCATTATCACTGAGCTACCAGGGAAGCCCATGAGTCACCTGAGAAGCCCCAAAGTTAATTTTAAATTGTATGAAAAAAACTATTAGAAGTCAAAAGTTAATTTCTGGCATATAAATATATATATATATACATATGTATATATACACATAAAACATACAGGGCTTCCCAGGTGGCTCAATGTTAAAGGATCCCCTGCTAGTATAGGAGACACCAGATACATGGGTTCATCTGGGTGGGGAAGATACCCTTGAGGAGGAAATGGCAACCCACTACAGTATTCTTGCTATGAAAATCCCATGAACAGAGAAGACTGGTGGGCTACAGTCCATGGGGCCGCAAAGAGTCAGACAAGACTAAGTGAGAACATACACACACACACACACACATATATATATATATATATATATATATGTGTTATTTTCCAACCATCTACCTAAGAAGAAAATAGAAATATTTTGAGGATAACAATCTCAGGAATACACTGCCCATCCATTTTTATTTTTAAAGCATATTTGTAAAGAAATCCTTATATTCTCACATCTATTTCAAACTTGATGTTGGCAAAGGAGTATGTAAAGAATACTCAATACACATAGACCAGAGACACTGGATCCAAAATGAAATTTCAATGATATTTCAAAGTTCCTTTCAGAATGGCCAATATTCACAAAGCTTTAATTATAGTACTTTGTTTTCACTCCTTGTCAATTTAGATTCCAAGCATCAGTGGTGTCATTAACATAAATTTGCATACAAGTAAAATTACATAAATGTCACTGTAAAGCTAGCATAGAGAAAACAGAGAAAAGATAAGCAGTGGGTTGAAACTCCTTCCTATACCTTTTCAAGCAGTAGCAGGTATTAACCTGGCACATGAATTTCAATACAGCCAGCCCTCAGTAGGCACCAGTGGATGCAGAACCCCTGGATGTGGAGGAACCCCTAGTGCAGAGGGCTGACCGAAGAATGCTGTGTTTTGTAAGGGACTTGAGCACGCCAGGATTTACATATCAGCAGGGGTCTTGGAACCAGTCCCCCAAGAATATATGAAGGAAAGTGTTTTGATATATTACAGTTGGGATGCATGGGGAATCAAGCCCCAAATAAGAACTTTAAGAAAAAACTGAAGGCAAGAAAGCAAAGGGTGATAATAGCATTGTAGGCAAGATTAATAAAAATATTGGAAACGCTGATATGTAATTTCAAGGCAGACATTGCATTACTATAAATCTATAAAACTATTTGTGCAATTAGGACAATACACAGGATTAACCTGAGTCTCTTGCATTGCAGGCATATTCTTTACAATTTGTGCCACCAGGGAGGCCCTTTCTTTCACTGCAGGTTAGTGGCTAGAACGCAGATGGGGAAAGGACATTTGCTATCCCCAAAAGCTGTAAGTGTGCTTTAGAACTGCTCCAAGTTCATAAGTACATACTGTGTCCTAGCAGACAATGTTATCTGGTTGAAATATCTCAATCACTCCATGAATACAAAACAAAACAAAACAAAACAAAACTGTATTGCTTCACCTCTCTTGGGTAAATATATATGAATGGGATTGATGGAAAATGGTAAATAAAGATTAACTTTCTAAGAAACTGCCCAACTTCTTCAAAGCAGCTGAACAAGGGAATGTCATCACCAGTAACACACGAGAATTCAAGTTTCTCTACATCCCACCAAGACTTGGTACTGTTGTATTTTTTACTTTGGCCATTCAACTAGTTTGTCTAGTAAGTGGTTTTAATTTTTGCCAATTTTTTTTGTCAAAGTTGCTTTGGCTATTTCAGATACTTTGCATTGTTTATGAATATTAAAATTAGTTTGCCTAAGTCTATTAAAAAATCTGCTGTTTGGATAGAGATTAAATTAACTCTATAGAACAGTTTGGGAATAAATGATACATTAACAACACTGAGTCTTTAGATATATGAACACAGTATATCTGTTCATTATTAGGCTTTCATTAGTTGTTCAATGTTTTATCATTTGCATCTTAAACATCTTGCCTGTTCATCCTGAAGCATTTCATGTTTTGATTATAATGTATATGATAGTTATTACTTAAATTTCTTTACATTTCCAATTTTTCACTGCATATGGGTCCAGAAAACTCTGACTGATAGCTTCAATATCTGTATCATCTTTTAGTTTGACTTTATTGATTTATCTCTTGACAACAAGTTGTTGATTTTTTCCCCATTTGTTCTCTTTTTCTATTACTATAGTTATTATTATTACTACTACTTTTTTGAGTCTGTGGTAATATTTAACAGTAAAGATTAAGGTAAATAGGGATTATACCTGCTAATGTTGCACACTTGTTTCATTTCTGTCAGGCAGTCAGCACAGGAAATTAAATCAATCTAGATAGTACAGGGGAGAAGGCAATGGCACCCCACTCCAGTACTCTTGCCTGGAAAATCCCATGGACGGAGGAGCCTGGTGGGCTGCAGTCCATGGGGTCGCGAAGAGTCAGACACGACTGAGCGACTTCACTTTCACTTTTCACTTTCATGCATTGGAGAAGGAAATGGCAACCCACTCCAGTGTTCTTGCCTGGAGAATCCCAGGGACAGGGGAGCCTGGTGGGCTGCCGTCCATGGGGTCGCACAGAGTCGGACACGACTGAAGCGACTTAGCAGCAGCAGCAGCAGATAATACAGGAGATTAAAATAGTCTTGACAGTAGTCGAGTGGACAGTAGACAGTTAACTAAACAGCACTTGTGTGTTTTGATGCTGTAGTCAACTTCAGTATCCTACAGGCTTCAGATTTCTCCACGCTGGGCTGCCATGACCTCGTATTTATTGGGCAACGTGTGGCACTGAAGGTTTTTCTTCAATGTCATTGTTCCACCCCACCCTTTGCCTTTGGGACAACCATCAGGTTGGTGCCACAGAGAAGGGTCTCCACAGTCTTACCTTTCTTTCTAAGAGCCAGAGGCAACTTGCTGTTACTTGTTACTCAGTACTAGACCAGTTGTGGGATCAAGGAATTTTCCTGTTCTCATGGTCCAGCTTTAGTTTCAGGTAGGTTCTTGCATCCAGAATCTTGGGATGGGGATACAACATGGTTCACACCCCTTAGCCCCAGTAGCAGCCAACCTCTGCTTGTATCCTGGGTTCCGGTAGAGGAGAGTGTTTCCTGCCCCTCTCCCATTGGTGGAAGACGTATGCTCTAGGTCTTATTCTGGGTCTTATTCTGGACCCACGAATATTTTCTGTCCCTTTCCCAGGATCAGATATTTTGCTTCTACCTTCTTCTAGAAGCAATGGATCTTTACCTGCAGTCTGGATCTTTACCTGCATCCTGATGGCCAGAAAGTTTTCTAACCCTTTCCAGTGGCAGCCAGGTCTTATGTCTACTTCACTAAAAGCAGTGGCTCTTTGTCTGGGTTCTGGGGATGGGAAGGTTTCCTGCTCATTCTCAGAAGAGTAAATTTTTGTATTATGAGAGAAAGGTCCAGGGTGAAGTTTTGAGTCTGACTCCAGTGTCAACCAATTAGAAATAAAATTTTATTTTAAAAAAAGACAAAACACAGTAGACCAGATTTAACCTACAGGTCATAATTTGGCAATCTGTTTTTTTAGAGAGTTCAGAGAAATGTGAAATAAATACAGAAGAAGAAAGATGGAAAGATAAAAGGAGCCTCATGTTCTTTCCCAGTCTCCCCCAAAGTCATCCCCTAAAATTCTAATAAATGATCAAATATGCTATGTAGCCTCTCCTTTCTCAGTCACAGATACTCTATTGATATTTATTTCACTGCATTATAATTATGAAAACACATATCCATCTCACCAAATTTATTTTGAGGTCCTTGAGAGAAGGCAGTATGTCATATTCATTTTCTATAGACAGTTTTAGGAATGTAATCATGAGTCTGGAAAGAAAACTGAAAAAAAAAATAGAAGCAACAAAAATAATTTACCATATGTCAAATCATATTCACTCAGTTGTGACCACATCAGCCTCATTTTATTATTTTCTTGAGCAATTCTTGATTGTGGGAAAAGTGAAAGAATGACCTGGAAGCAGAAGATGGAGAAAGGAATCTCTAAGTGGAGTACAAAAAAGGACTTGCAAGTGATGAATGTTCAGTGGTGATAAGGAGAAGGAGAATAAAAGTAAGATTTAGAAAATGAATGAAAAGGACAGAAAATAAGATTTTTACAAATTTGAAGATTATTAATTCAAATTAGAATTATTTTCTACCTGAACAGAGTCCATGAATCTTGATTATTTTAACTGAAAAAATGCACATATATTGGCAGGGCATGATGAAATGATGAGATTGCTAACTCCTGGGGATGGCAAAAGGTGTCTCTTTCTAAGTAGAGTACAAGATATCTAGAAGGTGTTTGGTGAAAATGTTGACTGATGGTCAAAAAAGTCTCCTCACTCAGGTATTTTAATTGCTTCACCTGAATTATGCCAATTGATGGGATAGAAAAGCAGGAAAAGTCACAACAGAATGTTTCTGCTACAGTAGCAGTTGACAACACCATTGCTACTGACAAGAAAAGAATATGAGTAAAATCTGTCAAGTTCTTCAAATTTAGAAAATGTGTTCAATATAAAGTGAGATACATTTTCACAAGTGTTTTTGCTTTTCCTTTGTGCAATTCATGGTAAATAGATTCAAGCTTTTTCAGTCTGTGACTCAAAATTCCAATTCCAATGTGACTTTTTCTATTCCCAGTGTTGCCAAGTTTCCAGACCTTTCATTTTTCTTTTGGCTTATCTCAAGGCTGAAAGAAGTTTATCATATTATTAGACAACAGAGCAGAACAAAACAATATACCAAGCCCCAGCACTTGGTATTTTTTTGCAGAGAAAATCAGGTGAATTCTCTTATGGTGTGATTAGAGAAAAGGATGTCCCGGGTACTGTATTTCAAACACTGCACACAATTGATGTGCCTAATTAATGGTAAAGGGAACAAAAGTATAGCAAATACTTAGAAAGCAAGTATTTAAAATAAATACTGAAAGCCTATATTCTGAAAGAAAAGATTTATTAAACCAATCTCAGGAATATGTAGGGGAGAAAGGAATTCTGATGTGACATGAGTTAGACCAATAATATAAAATTTTATTCAATGATTTAAAGTTCGAACTGAGTCCAGTTGTCATTATTATCTATGAAAGGTTCTGTCACTTTTATTAACATAAAAATTTTTTACACTTTAATCCCAGCAGCAAGCCTATATTGATCATTAAATGGTACTATTAATTTATGAAATGGTTCTCCTTGAAAATAGGTACCTGAAATATCTATAACCACGTTTTTAGCCATAGCTATAAAACATTAATCTTTGTCATCTTAAAATTTCTTCAGTATAAACTAACATGGAGAAAATGATTTTTTGTTATCACCTAGCTAACTTTTAAGAAAAATTAAAATCAGTATCATTAAGTCTTTGGGAATAAACATTGGGCTCGTTTCATCTTCACTTTCAGAAACAAATGCATTTCAGCTGTGATTTGTGAGACTACTCTGAGCTCAATTTGCCACCCTGAGTCTAAAATGTGTGAGAAAGCTTGTCCTATGGTGTTTCCAGCTATAAAACACAGTTGATGTGATCATTCAGCTACATACTGTGGATGCTTATTGTATGCCTTGAGTGGGTAATACAAGGCACAAGAGGCGTAAACCCATGAGGAATGTAGTCATTTCCTCCCCATGCAGCACCCAAAGTATCATTTGATTATTAAATGCAACCTGCAAATGACGGGAAAAGCAGCCCCAGTGAGTTGCTAGGGCTCTGAAATGAGCAAACCACGCCAGCAAGTGTCTCTACTAATCACAAAACTAGGCTTTGGAGCAACCCAACTTGCCTCAATCTTTACCTTTAAATTTATGTTTTTGGTCAAGTGATAATAAATTTTTAGCTTTTGTGCTTTTCAAACCATTTTAAAAGTATTTTCATAATTATCTAAAGCTTGCTCTTTTTTCCTTTTTGGCTTAAATCTTTTTTTTTTCCCCCTTACATATATTATTCTAAGGAAATTTAAAGAGGAATTGCCTTTATCTAGACTCAAATTTTTGTGGATGGATTATGTTGAGCTCTGTAGAAAGTTATTCTTATGTAGCTTATTATTTTATAAGGAAAATGGAATTAATCTTCATATTAAAAGTACAATAAATTCATATTAGCTACTGAAAATGTTTGAATTAACAAAATACTAGAATTTAAAGTGTTTCTTAGAAGGTGATATAGTACCATTACTGTGGAGCACAAGCATTACTGGGAGGAAAATGAATTTTTATTATTCTTTAGGTGTTTTGATTTAACAAATAGCTATTAGTACATTATTCTCAGGTCACTATTTTTTACTTAAAAATAAACACTTCTGAAATACTTAAGACACTTAAAATTTTTATTCTGTTTATATTACTGGCATTTAGCAAGTTGAAGTTGTGTGTGCATTACTAATCTATAAAACCATTCTTTTCTAGATCTTGAATCTGTGGATTTCAGCAGAACAACAAAGAGTGAGCTACCTAGAAACCTCTTCATACTAATAAAGATGTAAGACATAGGCACTGAGAATAAAGAAGGATACTGCATTGGCTAGAGAATGAGAAGTACTCTCTGTAACTCTTTAAATAATAAAGATTTTTTTCTGTCCTCCAGAGATACAAAGTTTTGCCCCAGTTTGTTTGACACAAAGCTTACAGAGTCAACCAAACTGCTTAAGACCAGAGGAAAAGCTTTGTGATACAGAAAAACTCCAAAGTCCTTTAAAATCCTTTCAGTGTGTAGAATACATTTCAGGGCTGCTTCTCATGGAGTCAGTCACAGCTTATGCATGCTAAGGTTGTCCAGTCTTATTTTCCACACCAAATGCATTAGAAATCCTTGACCACTACCGTACACAATATTAAAGTATTATAGAACACCAAAGTGGCTTCTATTTTGTTGATATTGACCTTGAAGTTTAAATGATAAAAGTAAATGGAAAGTTTAAATCGATTTTTCATATGAGAGTTTTTAGAGGCACAAAATTCTATTGTTCTGTGGTGGGGTCCATATATTTAGACCCCAGAGCTTT